>NC_140520.1:15100614-25100614 GCF_964339955.1 Pipistrellus hanaki | reverse complement strand
GCAGCAGCTTGTCCCTGAACCTGCCTCCAAGGCCCCCTTTTCCTCGAACTTTCCAGAGAGCTGATGGTAGCCCTGCTGTGGGCCCCTTCTTTCCTGTACATTTCCAGAGTCCAAGCGGCCCTGCCTCGTCTCTCTCCTGTTCGTTTCACCTATTCCAGTAGTCGGCAAACTGTGGCTCCCGAGCCACATGTGGCTCTTTGGCTTCTTGAGTGTGGCTCTACCACAAAATACCACAGCCTGGGCGAGTCTATTTTGAAGAAGTGGCATTAGAAGAAGTTTAAGTTGAAAACATTTGGCTCTCAAGAGCAATTTTAATCGTTGTTACTGTTGATAGTTGGCTCTGTTGACTAATGAGTTTGCTGACAACTGGGCTATCCTATCCCCTTCCGTGTTTCACTGTCCCCAGCTTTAATAAACAAACGAGCAAATAAACAAAAAACGTAGGGAGGCCTGGAGCAGAACACATTTCCACTTTCTGTTTCTTCTAAAAAGCCGTTGAGATATTTTTGTTCAGAGAGAAGGGGTTTCCCTCGTGGCTTTGGGCCCATAGTTCTGAAAAGTCCCTCCATGTCACTTCTCTGCGTAGGGAGGGGTAGCATCATATACCTTCCATGTACTATTTTCTCCCTCAGTTCCTCCTGTCCTTTTTGGAGAAATAGCTTTCTTTTTTCTTTTTTTCTTTTTTTTCAGAATGCTTTTAAATTCTAATGTCAGAGAACTTCTGCAAAAACCAAACATAGGCTTTGTTGAAGTGCTGTGGAGGGAGAGGTTGAAATAACATCGAGGCTGGACGTAAAGCAGCAAAAAGTCATTGATGTTCTACCTACGAGGAACAGGAAATGACGATAAAAGTCAGCAGGAAAAAAAAAAAAAAAAAAAAAGAATGAAAAGGACAGCCAGAAAGGAAAAGAAGGGCTTTTGTCTTTAATTGACCATCTAGCTCAAAGGTGCTCCCAGAAGTAATGGAGATTATAACAGCTCTATGGAGTGGGAGTGCCATGGGTTGAGGTCCTTAGTTGGATATTTTTTGAGGACCAAGAGTTTGGCCTGGAAAGAGGTGAAAGATTGGGCTGAAGAGAGGTGGAGAGAGAGAATTCCAAGCAGAGTTTGAAAGGAGATATAAAGGTCAGAATGAGCCCTGGCCGGTTTGGCTCAGGAGATAGAGCATGGGCTCACAGACTGAAGGGTCCCAGGTTCGATTCTGATCAAGGGCATGTACTTGGGTTACAGGCTCGAGCCCTGGCCCTGGAGGCAACCAATCAATGTATCTCTTTCATATCTGTGTTTCTCCCTCTGTCTCCACCCCTCCCTTCCACTCTCTCTCAAAATCAATGGGAAAATATCCTCAAAATTAATGGGAAAATATCCTGGGGTGAAGATTAACAGAAAAAGAAAAAATGTGAAGGTCAGAATGAGCTCAGTGGTGGTGACCATGGTGGGGCACTGAGGAAGGGGCTGCCTCAATGGAAAAGGATGGAGCCTCAGAAGCGTGAGGGTTAGGGCCAGGCCTCGGTGTGACCCGCTCCGGGTCTGTCTGGTCGAAAGCCTTCATTAAGAGCTTCGTAAATTGCCAAGGAAATTATATCCCAATTCCTCTGAGTTAAAGTTCAACTCCCTTCCCCTCCCCCACTCCTTCAAGATCCTGTCCTTTGGGCGTAAGACCTTACAGTTGCTAGAATAATGAGGTTGACGTGCTTTCCCTAAGCAATTAATTTGAATAACTAGTGTTCTAGTATTCTGTTTGTTTTCCACTCGAAATTCAAAACAGACTCATAAACTGCTCCACACAAGGACAAGTTCGGCAATTCTGTTTCTCTTTTTCTCTTTGTTATATACACATACACACATACACATACACCACACAAACACACACACACACACACCACACACATATACACACACCATACACACATACACCACACACACACACACACACACACACACACACACACACACACTGCCAGAGTTACCACCTCCCTCCCTTCCTCCATTGAATAGCACTACCTGGTGAGGGCAGTGGAGGAAATCTTAGCATCTGACCTTCAGCTCATAAATAAGTATGGCTGTGTATATAAGTTGCAGAGGAAAGCAATTAATTGTCATACCACTTAAAAATGCATGCAACACGTCCTTCCCGCCCCCCCCCCCCCCCGAAAAAAATAAAGATAGCATTGGCCTAAAAATCTTGTATTGTTCTTCTTCTCTCCTCCCCTCCCCCCTCCTCACTTAATGATCTCAGAGCGTGATTAGAGTTTCACAATTCTGGTCCTTCGTGAGGTCCTGAAACACTCCTTTTTGGGACATCCATGGCTGTGTTGATCTCTATTAGATATGGTCTTTGCCCAGATGCCTAACTCAGTCTGCTCTCCCACTCTTATCTTCCAGTGAAATCCAAATCTCCAGGAGGAACTTAAAAAAAAACAAAACACACCAACCACGCAAACACCTGGTCTGGCCCAGCACCTCAAGGGCAGAGAGCCAGCGTAGACGCTCCAGCTGTAAGAATCAAACCATTCATTATCCGGCCGCGGGTCTTCCAGCCCGGAGGGAACAGGAAGCTCGCCGGTGAGTCCAGGGCGATGGAATGCAAAACCCTGAGCAGTTATTGCTGCGGTTGGAAGCTTTGTCCCGGGAGTGAAGAACAATCTGAACTTTTTTCTAAATCACATTCTAGTCAATAAATACCTACCTAGCACCTAAGGTCTTTGAATTGACTCCAGAAGGAACCTTTTACACAGTGTGTTAACACCCTATTAGTTTTTGAAAGCCAATCTAATAGGGGTACAGAATGCCCAGGTCGCCTGGCTGATTAGATTGCTATTTAAGACAGAGCAGATCAAATACCCTCCCTAAAAAGCCTCCGGAGGCATCGGAATGCCTTACGGGAAGCTCAGCCAGCTCCTGGACAACTTTGCCCGTGGGTAGAACTTGATTTATGGTTTACAGATTCATCTAGGCGTGAAGAGTCCATTCCAGAGGAAGGGTCTGCGTTTAACCGTCGTTAACATACATGGGCTTTGAGGCTCCGGGCTTGTCAGCAATCCAGTTTCATAGCTCGTTTCCAAATCCCTTCTTGGAAAAGGAATTCGGATTACATAACCAGGAAAAACAAACCTGTTGCCACCCAGCATGAACTAACATGTTACAGTGCTTTACGGCCGAAGCCAGCACCCCGGCTTCAGGCACCGGGGGGAACAGTGGGAAAATGAAAACCTGCCAATTTTAAGTGGTGCCACTTAGTAGCAGTGACAGGGGCGATTCACCTTAGGACTCGGGGTGGATTAAATAGGTGCTCATTACCGCTGATTAGGACTGCGCAGTCATTAGCAATCTAGAAGCCTATTAGAGCAATTCTTTAGATGAGCTCTTGTGAGGAAGAACGCCACCTTGGGAGTTTCTAGTCAGCCTCAAGATTCCCATCAAATGCCTCCTCTGCTGGGCAGCCTTCCCTGACACCGTCCCCCTAGGCAAGTGAGGTAATGAGCTCTGATCTTAGGACGTCTATTGAATTGAACCAGAGAATTCTGGGATTGTGGGTTTTTAAATGTTTCACTGAAGGTGAACTTAGAGATAAAAGTCCCTAAATTAAAGTTTAATCTGCCTTGGCCAGTTCTAGTCAGTGGTTAGAGCACATGTGTCAAACACAAGGCCCGCGGGCCAAATCCAGCCCGCCAGGCCTTGCAATGTGGCCCGCACCGCGCTGTCATCACTGCACTCCGCTGTCAGTTTATGACATTGTCAGTTTATGACTGTTCAGTAAACCATTCGGCCCGCGATTTAGGCTGGATTTTAGATTTTGGCCCCTTCTCTGATTGAGTTCGACACCCCTAGGTTAGAGGGTCGGCCCCACACTCTGAAGGGATCACAGGTTCGATTCCCAGTCAAGGGCACATACCTGGGTTGCATGTTAGAACCCTGGCCCTGGTCCGGGCATGGGCGGAGGCAAACAATCAAGTGTGTCTCCCTCACATTCTCTCTCTCTCTCTCTCTCTCTCTCTCTCTCTCTCTCTCCTTCCCTCCCTCCCTTCCATTCTCTCTAAAAATCAATGGAAAAAATATCCTTAGGTGAGAGTTAAATAAAATATGTATTTTTTAAAATCTACACTTCGTGGTTTAAGAGCCGCACACAGACTCTGTCCTACGAGTCCTGTTCCCACATGAAATCTACCAACATGAGGCTGGGCACACAAGCAGACAGGAAGGAGGTTACTTTCTTATTTCAGACAGGTAGCCAACTGAGAAGGCTTTTCTGCCTGCAGCAAAACTTTGACCTACATTTCTGTTTTCAACACAGAAGTGAGAAAAAGAACACAATTTGATTTATCACCAACTCAGCACATAACCTTTCTTGTGGCTAATACGCTTTATAAACTTACTATGAGGTGTAAAAACCACCTTGGTTCTTCCAGCAGAAATTACAGGTGAGTGAATGACACAACCTAGCCAACGATAAGTACCAATAGCTATCTATTGATTATCCACCACGTGACCTGGTGCCGAGAGCTTTCCACAGATTATCTCTTAATCCTCATAACAGCCCCAGAGTGGAGACAGGTTAAGCAATGTGCCCAATGTCTCAAAGAGGGTAGGTGGTGCAGCTAGGAGGTTCTTTGGTTTGATTCCTACACCCCTGCACTGTGCCACCTCCTGGTTATCCGATGGCATTAGAATCTAGAAGACAAGGAACAAATACACTCTTTAATTGCTATGATCAGCAGGTCACCCTTATACATCCTGAATACATAGTCTGTCATCTTTGCCTTTTTCATGAAATAATACCCTTTTTCTTGGGAATTAAAAATCATAGGCAACCCTGAAAAGTGTTGATTACCCGTTTTATAAATAGTCAAGGATTCTGTTTTCTTGTTCTAGGACCTTAAAAGCAAATTCTCCTGGAAGGGAAAATATAAGGGATGATCTGGTTAGCAGATACCAACCAAAAGAGATGCCTAAGTCAGATGCCTCCACTGCCTTCACCTTTAGCTGCTCCTGCTTCTCCAAATTTCAAGAAGCAACAGAGACGGGAATAAGCAGTTTTCTTCAGTTCCTTTGTGGGTCATTTGCACTTTACCTCATCCACTGAGCTCTTGGGCGGGGCAAAAGAGAAATGGTTATTCTCCAACATTTTCTCTCCCTTCCTCTCCTAATAACTGTCTTTCACCAGGTAGCTGGGAGAGTACCGTTTGATGAGTTTCTACTATTTGGGGGCCCTTTGCTCTCTCATCCACACAATCTGCATATAGCTATTGAATATTTACTATGCCCCAGGCACTGAACTAGTCCTTACTGTTCAATGCCCAACGTTTTTGGTGGCCACTCAGAGAACTGGTTTCCTATGAAGCCAGGCAGGCTCCAGACACTGTTGAGATATCACATCTATGTACTCTCAAAATCAGGAGTAGCTTTAGGGTTGGGAGTGTGAAGAAGCAGAAGTTAGGGCCCGGGTAAGAGGGGAAGGAAGTGAACCATCATAAGATGTTTGTCTAGGGTTTGGGAAGTAAGGAATGCATGGGAGCCACAAAAGTTGCTGCCTAGTTATCTTGCATCTTACTGAAGATAAAGAGCACCTTTTCTGAAACCATGGCTCAGAGGGTCAGTATTTATGACTTCCCTTCTCCACAGCCCAACGGGCCTCACCTAATACATTGGGATCTGAATGCATGAAACAGATATAGGGAGACCATCCATCTCAGTTTGTCTGAAGCTATCTAGGGCTGTCCAAAACATATATTATCCAAGCAAAGTTTTGAAACATTTTTAAAAAAAAATGTATTTTCAATGGAGTGGCAAATGAGTAACTATCAAAAAAAGGATGAATAAGCCCATCATAAAAGTAAAAGTAAATTCTAGATGAATAATATTTATGAAACCTCAAACAATATCTGATCTTGAGAAAGAAGGAGTTAAGAAAAAATAATGTAACAAAATTGAACCCTAATAGGCATGATTAAAAATATTCAACCTCTACCAAAACCAGAAATTTGCAAATAAACAAATAAAAGGACAAAAATAAATAAATAAATAAGTAAATAAAAATGTATTTTCATTGATTTCAGAGAGGAAGTGAGAGGGAGAGACAGAAACATCAATGATGAGAGAGAATCATTGATTGGCTGCTTCCTGCACATCCCCTACTAAGGATAGAGTCTGCAACCGAGGCATGTGCCCTTGTCTAGAATCGAACCCAGGACCCTTAAATCTGCAGGCTGACACTCTATCCACTGAGCCAAACTAGCTAGGGCTTGAAACATATTTATATTGATTATCGGAATATTAAAAATAATATAAACAGAATAATAGTTATATATATAATAACTATTATTTATAGATATTTGTTATATACTGGAGTCCCAATGCATGAAATTTGTGCAAGAGTAGGCTCTTGAAGCCCCGCCTACCTCGGCCCTCACAGCTCCAGCTGCCTCACAGCCCCACAATCCCACACCCTCCCTCCCCACCCTGCCCACTGGTCATTCCGGAAGGTTGTTCTGCCATCCGGTCTAATTAGCATGCTAGCTCTTTATTATATAGGATAATACACATATTATATATATCATTTGGTTTCTTATCATTTTCATTTGCTAGTGCTCTTTTATTGAGATATCTCTGAAGAATGTAGTTTTTCAATATGGTCTTATTATATACATATTTTTTCTCATAAATTTGCCACAGTCTTTCTCACTTGACACTTCTCTGTAGCCCACAATATTTTCAACTGAGAAATCTCTCTTCAGGTGATGAGGCTCACAGTATGCTCAGAACAAATTCTGCTAAATGGAGATTCCCAATTCTATTCTTTATAGTTTAAAATGTGTAAATATTTCAGCTGAGATATTTACGATCCCTTATGTGTGGCTCTATTCAGAGTAAATTTTTAAAACAAATACATTTACAAGGCAAAACTTGCCTATAAATTGTCTCTATTCATATTTTAAAATATATATATATATATATATATATATATATATATATATATATATATATATATATATAAAAGCCTAAGTGACTGACTGAACAGTCAACTGGTCACTATGATGTGCACTGACAGATGCTCAATACACAGGATTGGGCTCCCTTCTGTCTGGATCCGGCTAGCAAGGATCAGGTCAAAACTAGCTATCTGACATCCCTTGAAGGGTCCTGGATTGCAAGAGTGTGCAGGCCAGGCCAAAGGACCCCTAGTTTTATATAATTTGGAAGCTTCAGAATTGTTAGCTTTTGTAGTTTCATTCCATCCTGGGATAGAATATATATTTGTTAAATAAAAACAAGGAGCTTCAGCAAAAGGTTATTCCACAAGTCAGGATATTTCAAGGCACAATTATAGAATTCATAATTAAATCCTATAAATTGATTAAGTGCTAAATGTTTAATTTATTAAATTCTTCCCTTGCTTCTATAGGATAAATGTCAATATCTCCCCATTTCCAAATTTTGTGGTTAATAACTGCAGCTTTCTAAAAGCGTAATAGAGCCCAGCTGGCATGGGTCAGTGGCTGAGCATCAACCTCGGAACCAAGAGGTAGTGGTTGGATTCCCGGTCAGAGCACATGCCCAGGTTGTGGGCTCGACCCCCAGAGTGGGGCACGTAGGAGGCAATCAACTAATTATTCTCTCTCATCATGGATGCTTCTATCTCTCTCTCCCTCTCTCTTCCTCTCTGAAATCAATAAAAATATATTTTTTAAAAAAGCATAATAGAACATTTCTGCTCTATAGATTTTTTATTTAGCAAGAAATTTATTGACAAGAGATAGAATGTATGAAGAATTTGTATTTCTATGATCTTCACAATAAAAATTTTTTTATCTTCAGTGTTAACATTTTTAACTGAATTTATGATAGTATTCATAATAAAGCCAGATGAATTTTTTTTACTCCGATTCTATGAATTTTATGGAAAAAAATTGAACAATGATTGGAATTAATTAATTTTAATTTGAAGCATCTGTTGACACATAAGAACGGAGTCATTTAGCTGTCTGCAGAGTTCTTCTGTTAATTAAATAAAACACATTAACAGCTATTGCTTCATATTTCATGCTTGTTCATGAAAACCTTAAAATAACGTCTAAGGTTTAAAGTAAATTCTGGGACCTTTGTAGTATATTTATGACTTACAGTTTTCATTATTACAGGGATCAGAGTAAACATTTGCTGGCAAACATTTTATTTATGTTATGTACTCATCATCAACTTTACTGAGAAATTAAAATTGTGTACTTAATTTTTCACTAAATAAGCATTTTTGTTTTGGTTCTGGAGCTGACAGGGTTCATTTAAAAATCTTGAAAAATATGAAATAGTAATAAACAATAAAGTAAATAAATAGAACAGTAGTAGATTTATACTATTTAGTATATAAGAAAACCATTTCAGCCAGATTGTTCATGCTACTCTATATAAGCTCTATGGCAGGCATTCTCTTTTTGTTTGTTTGTTTTTTTATTAATCCTCAACAGAGGATATTTTTCCATTGATTTTTAGAGAGAGTGGAAGGGAGAGGGAAAGATGGAGAGAGGAACATTGATGTGAGAGAGAAACATCAATTGGCTGCATTCTGTGCATGCCCAAACCTGAAACCTGGGTTATATACTCTGGCCAGGAATCGAACCGTCAACCTTTTGGTGGACAGGACAAACCTCAACCAACTGAGCCACTCTGGTTGGGCCTCTGTGCTATCTTTAAAGTGGAGGAGTTAGTTTCCTGTGTCAAGAAAGGTCTTGAAAAAGTGGGAGGGGTTCTCACTGACAGTTTGGATTTAACCTCTTGTTACATGTCTTTGCTTAGGCTCTCTCACATACTACCAGAGAACACTGTGGTAGAAAGTGGAAGTACAAAGTGGTCTACCAAGCCAATCTAGCTTTATTTTTGATACACCTATTAATAATAATATTCTCGCCGAAGCCGGTTTGACTCAGTGGTAGAGCGTTGGTCTAAAGGTCCCGGGTTCGATTCCGGTCAAGGGCATGTACATTGGTTGTGGGCACATCCCCGGTAGGGGGTGTGCAGGAGGCAGCTGGTCGATGTTTCTCTCTCATCGACGTTTCTAGCTCTCTATCTCTTTCCCTTCCTCTCTGTAAAAAAATCAATAAAATATATTTAAAATAATAATAATAATAATAATAATAATAATAATATTCTGTTAAAAGCAGTAACAACAACGCTGGGGCACATTAAAACAGACAATAGACGTAAACCAGGAAGTATATTCACCTTATCTATTGACCACAGGAATGTTTCATACATTAACTTTTTTTTTTAACAAGCAAAGTTTATTTAGAAAGCCACATAGGTAGAAGTGAGTCATAGAAGGCTCAGGAAACAAATTAAAGAAGCAAAAGAAAGACCTATGAATGGATTTCTGTACTACACCCCAAACCTTTTTCCTTTTGGTGTTAACGGTTTTATTGATTTGAGAGAGAAAGAGGCAGAAGGAGAGAGAAACATCAACCGGCTGCCTCCTGCATACTTCCTGCCAGGGATTGAGCCAAGGGGGGACACCCAATCAACTGAGTCACACCAGCCAGGGCTACACCCCAAACCTTTATATCAGAACTGGGTAGAGCCTAAAATTTTGCATTTTAGAAAAGCTTTTCATGATATTCTTAGGGACACTAAAATTTTATTTCTGGTTTAAGGGAATTTCTTCACTTTTCACTCCAATTAGTCAAACATCTGATCATAGGGGTTGGGAGAATCATACACTTTATTTCATGGTGAACCAAACACCTGGACCAAAACTATTATTGAAAATGAGGTGGGGGACCAATTGAACTGTCATCTCCTTGAACAAACTTGTCCAGCAGGTTGAGAGATTGACTTTTGACTATATGTATTATTGTTGTTTTGGAATCTTGGGCCTGTACCAGCCACTTTCTTTCTTTGGGCGTCAGATTTCCAACAAAGGAATAGAAAATTTGATAAATATTGATTTTTTTTTAACACTTTGGCAGAAATAATCACCGCATAAGCATTTTGTCCCTAAGTAATGCTACTGAAAATTTAAAATTAAATAAACAATTCCACTTTATTCATAAAATTACTGTTCCAAGACTCATTAGAATGTGTTTTGAATTTCTAAAAGGTAATCGATTGCAGAATGATGAGGGTTTATCTGTCTAAGCTGTTTTCTTTACTTGCTTTTTTTTTGCCTGTGAATTTTTGAAAATAGCTTAATCTCATTGACCTCAGCTACAAAATGAGGATTTCAGTCTAGAGGGAATCCAATGTTTGTTCTACTTTCCCAAGTTCATCTTTTATATCTTTCTTAAATGTTTGGAATTTCTTATTATGCACATGTGCTATTACTTTGTTAATAAGAAAGACTATATAAGTGGGAGGATTATGGGCCATTATTTTTTTCTGTGGTTTTCCTCTACTCTAAACAAACAAATGTTATATTAAAACAAAGTAAACAAGAACGTTAGCTACACTGAAGGAAGAGAGAGAGAGAGACAGAGGAAGATAGGAAAGAGAATGCAGTGAGTCAGAGTGTGGGTCAGTAGTGACTTTTAAAGATTTTTCAAGGCAAAGGGAATCACCTAGTGGTTGGAATAGAAAAAGCTTTTTAAAAGTTCAAGATCCCTTTGCTTGTGCTTTAGTTCCCATTACTGAGTCCTGTCCATATGGCTTGTAATCAATTTGCTTAAAACATATAGCCGTGGCTCACTGGGTTGAGTGTCATCCAGTGCACCAAAGGGTTTCTGGTTCGATTCCTGGTCAGGGCACCTATCCAGGTTCCAGTCTGATCCCTGGTCAGGATACGTGAATCAATGTCTCTTTCTTCCTCTCTCCCTTCCTCTCTTTCTAAAATCAATTTAAAAAACCCCAAAAACACACAACCCCAAAATGTTGAATATTTTTTGTAACCAACTTTATTTAAATCATATGAATGTGTTGAATATGCAATATTTACTACCCTGAGCTTTTCTTTCCTTATCAAAAATTCCTCAACATCAAGCTTTGAAATTCTTGTCCCAAAGTTCACCTTGTGCTAAGTTCACCAGTACTTTAGACAAAAGAAGTCAAGATATGCACGAACCAAGCATAACCCTTATCTACCTGAAACCCATGGTTCTAAAACCAACCGCTACCAGGCAAACCTATTATAATTACACTTCGAATATCACCGATGAAGTAGGTGAGGTTCCATCTACATAACAGAAGCTTCTGATACATTTGGGAGACCAAGACTGATTTTTTACTCGCTGAAAATAATAAATTATATGTGCAGTTTGGGTTCTCTCCACAGCAGAGACTGAGATAAGGACTGAGATGGAAGTTTAGTTGGGTGATGATTCCAGGAAGCAAAGGGAGGAGAAGGGAGACTGACAGGGAAGGAGGAAAAGCCAGTCCTTGAGTGCTGTTTCCCAATTGTTGCGTAGGTGCTAGGGGTTTGATTCTTCCGGGATCTCTCAGAACAGCCCACGTGAAAGATGCGACACAGGCCTTTATCTATCCACTAGTTCCTGACCCCACTCATTGAGGATTGCCCCTGGAAGCTGCCCTCAAAATTCCTGGCTGTTCTTGTATACTAGCTTAGCAGGCTGCCTCAGTTTCAGAGAAAGTTCTAGAGCAGCGGACTGGTGTGATCCATGGCTTGCACTTGAGGGGGAAACAGTCTGAGCCCACACAGAACTACCCACCTACCACAGCTGTGGCTGCAATCAAGGTGGGCTAAGGGGATGGCATCAAAGTACTTGCTATAGAACACACATTAATCTACTCCACTTGTCTTTGTATTTTTTTTTTTTTTAAATAAGTCTTTATTGATTTCAGAGAGGAAGAGAGAGGCATAATCACCAGTGATGAGAGAGAATCATCGATAGGCTGCCTCCTGCACGTCCCGGACCCACAACTGTGAATCAAGCCCAAAACCTAGGCATGTGGCCTGACCTGGAATCGAACCGAAACTTCCTGGTTCACAGGTCTACGCTCAATCAATGAGCCATGCCAGCCAGGTTCTGTCTCTCTCTAGCATGCTGTCACCTTTTCCCACCCACTTCTTTTCCCAGAAGCACACCCACACTTTTCCTCCTCGATTTCCTCAAGGTAGCTGAGTACCTTTTCTGGGTCTCTCTATCTGTTTTTCTCTCACCTAAGCCCCAAGGGCCCTTCTTTTGCTTCTGTAACTTATTTCCTGAGTCTGCGCAGCTCAGCTGGCTCACTTCTACCTCTGTGAATTTCTAAATAAACTTTTGCTAGTATTAAAAAAAAAAGTTGAAATGTAGAAATAGCACAGAAGTTGCTAGAATAGTTTCCATCTCATGATTGTTCAAGAAGTGAATGTATTTCTTCACTATTTATTACAGAAGAGCATAGCACAAGGCGTGGCTACAGAGTGGCCACTCAGTAGACATCTAATAGCAAATGTAAATTTCTCATTCAAGACGCTCTATTACACGTCTTTCTGTTTTCTTTAGGCAGTTGACAAATCTATGTATATAAAAGGCTAACATGCTAAGTGTCCCTCTGCCCATCTGACTGGTTGCTGTGACACACATTGACCATCAGGCGACAGACACTCAATGCAGGAGTTCTCCAGTAAAACACCCTGAAACCAGAGAGGAGGGAGCCACTGTCAGCCCGAATCTGGTTTACTGCACACTTGCATTTGTGTTCCACACTCTGAACAACAGCAACTTTGCAGAGTGCCCTCTTGCACTCGGGGACCTCTTGGGGGATGTCAGCGAGCCAGTTTTGGCCCAATCTCCACAGGCCTACTGGAGGGACCCTGCTCACTCTGCAGACGCAGGGGAGGAACCGAAGGAGACTGGCTGCAGGGAGTGTCTGGCCCATCTTGCCTCGTCCTGCCCCACTGACAACCTTCTAATTAATTTTCTTTCAGTGTGCATGAATCCATGCAGGTCACTAGCAGTTGAATAACAACCTGGGAAGCAACAGGTTTGTAATTGGTGTTGGAGTCAGAGTTTGGTTAGAATTCCAGAATGACCAGATACTAGACTGTATGTGGGAAGTATAGGGAATTACAAGAGACACAAGGATGAACTGAAACAGAGTTTACTCTATAGGAATTTTTGAGTCCAGTGGGGAAGCCAGACATAGAAATAAATATAATGTGTAAGCATTATATTTCTAGGAAGTAATTATTTCTAAGAGAGTGGTGAGAATAGAAATGTTTTATGAAGAAAGTGGCATTTGAATTGGGTTCTGAAGTAGAATTTCAGTGAAAGGATCGGGGCAATATAGGTTGTGCTAACCGTCTAAGGAAAGGTAGAGAGAGGTTTATACAAAATTTAGACTCTATTGAGGAGCATAATAACACTAGAGATATATTAATTTAACATTCTGCCTTAGCTGGTTTGGCTTAGTGGACAGAGAGTCAGCCTGTGGACTAAAGGGTCCCAGTTTGGATTCTGGTCAAGGGCGCATGCATGCTGGGGTTGGGGACTGGATGCCCAGTAGGGGGCGATCAGGAAGCAGCTGATGAATTATTCTTTCTAACCATTGATGTTTCTCTCTCCCCCTCTCCCTTCCTCTCTGAAGTCAATAAAATATATATTGTATATTTAAAAAAAGACAACTCATTGTTTTGCTCCTGCCTTCAGGAGCTTCTTTTTAGTTGAATAAGGAAATAAAACAAATAAATACATAAACACACAAAACAGTGGGCTTCATAAAAAGGAGAGATGACACATTCCTGGAGATTCTTTCTGGCTTCAATGTCCTCCTATGGAGTCCTAGCTAACAAGTGTCCCGAATCACTCTTTAGAATATGATCAATACGGGGGTGAGGAGGGGTAGCTACTAGGAAGAGCAGAGGGGGCAGGGTTAGAAAAAGAAGAAGAATCTGATCAATGATCAATAAAGGACAGCGGTTTAAGAGGTCCTGGGTTGGATTTCAAATCACATAGCTTTTATGTGCCTCGCTTAACTTTTAAATAAAATGAGAAGACTTAACCTAATAGAATGATGAAGAATGCATGGCAAGCACAGCACCAAGTATCTATGCTGCGAATGATATTTAATAAACAAATAGAAAAGTATTAAATATTTTCATCGGAGAGCACTCTCCCGCTGGCAGCAGGTGATAGACCACACCCGCCTAATCAGCCGTCGGGTCCCCAGGCTTTTGCAGAAAAAGCGGTTCAAAACTTCCTCAAAAAAAATTTAAAAAAAAATAAAAAATCCTCCATCAAAAAGCACGTGGGCTCCGCCTCCCGCACCCCCCGCCACTCCCCCTTCTCCAACAACAAAAAGGCACTGGAACCCCGGCGCCGGTTCCTCACGTGGGGGAAGTCGGAGGGGGGGGACTTGATTTTTTAAATCCATCCGAAATGGCCAATCAAAGGCGGCGGTCCTACAGCGCGGAAGAGGATTGGTCCGCCGCTGCTTCCAGCGACCAATAGGCTTGGGGAAGCGGGTTTGGTGGAGACCGGAAGTGGGCGTGCCGCAAACGGGTGGCGGCGGCGGCGGCGGCGGCGGGCAGTTTGAATTGGGGGAGTCTGGGCTCCGAGCCGCGGAGGCTGCGCCGGAACCCGGCTCTGCGAGGGGATGTGTTTCCTTCCCCGCTGGTGAGGTGAGCGTCCCGCCTCGGGGCATGGAGGGACGGCGGGGGACGGCGAGGGGGTGCCTGTGGGATCGCGCCCCCCCGGGGCCCCGGAGGTGCAGCGGACCGCCTGACGCGCCCGGAGACTCTGTTCCTGGGAAAGCTGTGCTCGCACCCGGGCCCCGAGACCCCGCTCGGCCGTGAGCTTGCACTTTGGGGGACCCGTTTGCAAGGCTGCGAGGTGAAGGAATTGGGGGTCAGCGTGTATGTCCTGTCACAGGAGCCGGGGGGGCGGGGGGGGCTCCGGTTTGATAGGTGGACGTGGACGGGGGTCCTTTGTCGCCCGTGGGTCCTTTGTCGCCTGTGGGCGGCGGCGGGAAGGCTGTTAGTCCCCGTTGCCTGTCACGTTGTGTGGACGCATTTGTGCTCCTGGCGCTGCTCTGCGGACCCAGAAACGGATGGCGTGGGTCCTGGCCTGGAGCGTGGTCCGGAGGAGCAGCAGGTGTTTGCATCCTCGGGCTCCGCACTGGAGGCGGGAACCGGGGTTTCTTTGGTGGAAATGGGGGATCCTGATAAGGAGAAGGCGGCGTGCACACCGGCCCGCAGTGCCGGGGTCTGTGCTGAGTCACAAGTCGGCTTCCTCGGGCGCTTTTCGGGGTTGGATTATTATTATTCGGGCCTGAAGAGTGTGTCCTGCAGCCAGAACCGGTGTGGCTCAGTGGATAGAGCGTCGGCCTGCGGACTGAGGGGTCCCAGGTTCCGTTCCGGTCAAGGGGCGTGTATCTTGGTTGCGGGCACATCCCCAGTGAGGGGTGTGCAGGGGGCGGCTAATCGGTGATTCTCTGTCGTCATTGATGTTTCTAGCTCTCTCTCCCTCTCCCTTCCTCTCTGAAATCAATTAAAACATATATATATATATATATATATATATATATATATATATATATATATATATATATATTTAAAGAGTGTCCTGCAGATGTATCTGAGAGCATTTTCTGGAAAGGACGATGGTCCTGTAAATTCTCTTTGCAGAAACATTGACTTCCAAGGGCTCTTCTACACCAAGCCCCCGCCCCGTTCCCCATCCTTTGCCCCCTACATCTTATTTTTAAGGTTTACATATTTTTTGGGTCTTCCCCCCACCTCCTCCCCAGTGGCTCCATACAGATTCTTGATGCCTACCGTAGTCAAAATTAGGCTGGGTTTGGTAGTTGCTTTAACGCCTTCTTTATAGCCGTCTTAGATTTCTGAGTTGGAAAAGCATTGGACTTGCCAGCCTTCCTTGCTTATTTCTTAACCTCCTCTCTTGTCATCCTTCTACATGGCTCCTTTTTATATTTCGATGCCTGTGGCGTCCCGGTGGTATGATATCAGTGACTGGCAGGATTGTTGAGGTGGGTTGCAGCGTGTGCCTCTGGGATCTGTGGACACACACACACACATACACACACACCCTCCCCGGTCCCTGAAGGAGCAAGCTAGGTTTGGAATGGACCGAGCACCCTGTTGGGACAGTGTAAATTGTTCTTTGTTGCTGGAGAGGCTTGAGACTCCCTTCAGGAGGTTTTTGGGCAAATGGGAGGAGAGTTTAAGTTGCTTTCAAAGAACTGACATCTGGAAGCAAAAGAGTTAAACAGACAGAGAAAACACCACTTTCCAAAAGCATGATATCTGAATTGTTTTCCCAGACCTTTGCTTCTTTCTCTTAATAATCGAAAACCTCTTTCTTTAAATCATTCTTAGTACTTTCATAAACTATTTATTAGTTATCCTGATAAAAAATAAAAAATTTAATTGATTCAGTCGATTGAAATAAAACACTAAAATGGTTTTGGGCTTCAGTTAGTAAAAACAAAAAATCCTCACCCTGTTGCCAAAATAACCTGAAAATGTACTTAATTTTTACTTAAGTACTAAGGGCTAATGAATAAAGAAACTGCTAGGATGCTTTTTACCAGCTGATTTAAATGTCCCAATATATGGCTGAGAAGGAGGTAGGCCACTTCCCTTTTGGTACCATAAGCTGAAATACAGAAATGAGAAAATGTTCTAAGGCTATGGGAAGTTGCCATCTCCTTTGCAAAGGAGAAAAACCACGGTACAGGGCAAGTTAAATGACATGCCTAGTCTGTAGCATGACTTGACTGCATTTTGCAGTGGTTCCAGTACGTGTAGTCACAGCTTTGCCACTCATAACATTAGTTTAACAAATGAGGACTGGGAAGGTGAGGGAGGTACCTATGTCACAAGAAACTATGACCAGGTTGTGGATCTCCCGGGGGAAGAGGGACAAAGAGGCAGTGGGAATTGATCGCATGAAGAGGGGGAAAAAGAGCATTTACAAAATTACTTGTGTATTTTATTTGCCTATAGGACCCACTTCACCCAAAACATTATGGCAAAACATTCATATTTTGTATAATGGAAACAAACAGCAATAGAAAGCAGGTAGCAATCGAAGGAGTCACAAAGGAGAAATAAAAACAGAAAGCAAGGGAATGCCAAGCAAGCATATACTATGTGCTTCACCGTCAGGTTTATTGGTAATCACCTTCAGAGGACGGGGGAGACAGATATTGCGTTTTGTCGTCTTTTGCAGTGAGGAGTTCTCAAACTTGATTCTTAAGGGTGGTCTGTTGACTCCTTAATCTCTGAGGCTTAAAGTGTCCTTTTCCCATCTATATATTAGACCAGCAGCCTGGTTCTTCTCTTCAGTTCACTTACAGATGTTTGAATAACAAAGAGAGGAGTCAACATGAGCTGGGCTTTGGAAGAATGGAAGGAAGGCCTGCCCACCAGAGCCCTTCAGAAAATCCAAGAGCTCGAAGGACAGCTGGACAAGCTGAAGAAAGAGAGGCAGCAGAGGCAGTTTCAGCTGGAAACCCTGGAGGCTGCGTTGCAGAAACAAAAGCAGAAGGTACTGTACCCCTGACACCCTGGTGTTTACAGCCCGGGACACTCATTCCGTGGATGCGTTGTTTCATCTTGGCCTGTTTGGTTTAGAGCAAAATGATTTTGCTATATCTTTAGGTGGCAATGACTCCTCTCCTTTTAAGAGTCATTTTAATTTCAATTACCTCATTTTTCTCTGTCCTCGTTTCTGCTTACCTGCTTATTATATTCGGGGTGGGGGGTGACAGAACAGAACACTTTGTGGTCCAAAAATAGCAACCAATTTTTTTGAGAGTGGGCTTTTCAACTTGATATTCCCAGACCTGTCTCTTCAGGGCTAGTAAGTGAAAACGTAAACAGCCCCTCTTATCTCTTCACTGAGGAACAAAGTAGTGATACAGTTACTGCTTCTAAAATGTTTTTGCCGCTGGGATAATTTTTCAGTTTCTTCAATAACGAATTTTAGCAGTCAATTTCGAAAATGAGTTGCTAAGGAAGATGTATAGGGCTGATTTTTGTTGTTTTAATTCTTGAAAGCGTACTAGAGCTTTTCTAGGCTGGGCACAGGTAGCCCTGACCAAAGGTAATGTAACGCATGACTTTGTAGAACTTTTCTCTCTAGCGGCCTTAAAGGGAGGTCTTTTAAATATCTGCATTCATCAGGCATTGCCACTGGATTATTGCAACCCTGTCTCAGAAAATAAGTCCTCAGTGTTAAGTTCACATTTACAAATCATACCCAGCAAGGTCATGAAGTAAGAGACATCTTTCCTTTTAAATAATCCCCGTTAGGTTGAGAATGAAAAGACAGAGGGCACAAACCTGAAAAGGGAGAATCAGAGCCTGATGGAAATCTGTGAAAACCTGGAGAAGGCTAAGCAGAAGATTTCTCACGAACTGCAGGTCAAGGAGTCACAAATGAATTTCCAAGAGGGACAGCTGAGCTCAAGCAAGAAACAAATAGAGAAACTGGAACAGGAACTTAAAAGGTAATTTTTTAATGGTATTTGGATGGATGTCTGTGTGTATTTATCAGAGACATTTCTCTTTCCTTCAGTGATGCAGTTATTTTTCCCAGTGGAAAAAACCATGACCTACGGAAAATCGATTCTTCTATACTTCAGTCCTATCATTGCATAGCTCAATACTATTTACATTCATTAAATGGTTGCTCACTTCATTTAAAAAAATACATTTTTATTGATTTCAAAGAGGAAGGGAGAGGGAGAGAGAATCATTGATTGGCCGTCTTCTGCACACCCCCTATTGGGGATTGAGCCAAGTGTGCAACCCAAATGGTGCACTGACTGGGAATTAAACCTTGACCTCCTGGTTCATAGGTCGATGCTCAACCACTGAGCCATGCTGGCTGGACTATAACAACTATTAAGAGTATAGTTTTCTATAATCTAGAAATTGTTAAGAGTATAAAAACTATACCACAAGAACTATTGAGTACAGTGTTTAAATTCTCACTGGTATCCTTCAAGTGCAGGCCAGGAACTTAATTTCTCCATCAATATCTACAGATGTTACAGGAACATCTCAAACATGTTAAGTTTGAAATGTTGATCGAAAACTGTTGACTATAGGCAAACTTCTGTAGTTAAACTTAATAGGAAATATCCTCATGGAGGGCTTTTTTTTGGTGGTGGTGGTGGTTTTCTCTCTCTAAGAAAAAAGAGAAACAGGTTTATAAAGATAATAGGGTATATTTTTATTTAATATTTAAAATAAACTTTTTGTTATTTAATGAAAGGATAGGGAAAAGGGGATAAGATGTGAATTTGAGAGGGAAAAGAAACAACGATTTTTCAAGGTTTTTAAGAATTCAACTCTGGAATTATTATCAGCCTTGTGACACATTAGGTAGTCTGTAGATACACCTCCACTGTCCAGTATGGTGACCAATGCTACATGTGTCTCTTTAACTCTTGAAATGTGGTTAGTGCAAACTCAGATGTGCTCCAGGTTCTGAAGATTTAGTAAAAAAATAAAATACCTTATTAACAATTTATTGATTACAAGTTGAAATGACAGTCTAGAAAACATTGAGATAAATATTGAGATGAAATTCAATTATTTCTTGTTCCTTTATTTTTATGTGAATGGAACTTTTCTATTGTACAGTACTGTTCTACCTACTGAGAGTTCAAATCTGAGATCTGGTTTGCTGGCAGTCATTTTCAGCTCTTACATTGCTACTTCCCAGGTTGAAGTTGAGGCTGAGGGAGCTAGGGCACCGAGGCACTTTCTTCACCCTCTGCTTTGAGGAATGTGCCCATGGCAAAAAGAATAGTGCACATTGCTAGCCATCCTAATTGGATGTTCATTATATTTCTGTGTTAAGCTAAAATCAGAGACATTAGAGGCTTGAGAGAATCGAATCCTCTTTTCACTTAGGTTGCCTGTTTCTGAAAGTTGCTCAGAACTGAAGTGGTAGGAGATTTTGTACATATATACAATATATAGCTTACTTTTCCCGTTTCTTTGTAACTGTTTTCAGTCATATATTTATATGTTATGTTAACTTGATTCTTATATCTGTTTTTAAATGTCATAAAGCACATAGTACATATATCACATCTACTATGCTTTTTGTCATGCCTTGATAACATATACCATCCAGTTTTGTGATTTCAGCCCATGCTTCAGGGATACCAGTTTTCTATGTTTCTGAAGTTCTGGGTTCTTTATATCCCTAGACCTCAAATATAAAATTTTCTTGGAATATATCCCCAGCCTCCCACTTCTTGCTTGTACTATATAGTGGATATTACAAATCTTCATTATAGCCTTTATGACATTGTATTTATTGGTTTATATTTCTGTTCCCTAACCAGATTGAGTTGTGTGTCTGTCACATAAGCCAGGTTAATTAAATGTCTGTTGGGTAAATGAAGCAGTTAGAATTCTTAGGGTGGGTTTTGTCAGGTTATTGCTCTCCGGGAATGTATGGTGTTGGCTTTCTGTAACTTTCACTCTGATTTGGCATCCTCTTGGGTCCTTTTCTAACAGGTGTAAATCTGAACTTGAAAGAAGCCAGCAAGCTGCACAATCTGCAGATGTCTCTCTGAATCCATGCAATACACCACAAAAAATGTTCGCAACTCCACTAACGCCAAGCCAGTATTATAGTGGTAAGGATTTTTTCTCTTCCTATAAATAGTTCTCTTATTGAGATTTCAGTTCTGCCTAAGAAATAGTTAATTCAGTTTTGAATTAAATTTCTATCTGGGCATTAAAAAATGTAACTACTTGCTATAACATATACATTTTGTTTATCTGTTGAATTATATTGAGACTCTAGGTTAATAAGTCTTTATGCTTTTTAAACATTTCTTTTTCTTCACCTGAGGATATGCCTTTTATTTATTTGAGAGAGAGAAACATTAATGTGTGAGAGAGAAACATCAATCAGTTGCCTCCCATATGTCCTGACCAGGGATCAAACCTACAAACCAGGTAAGTGCACTGAAAGGGAATAGAATCTGACACCTTTCAGTTCCAACCCAACTGAGCCATACTGGCCAGGGCTTAACATTTCTTTCACTAAAATAGGAATTCCACCAAGTTGTTAGAACTAATATTAGGGAAGCTTTAAAGGAAGCTCCCATTTTCAGGGAACATAATGACCTCAATATCTACTATTGCCCGCTTCTTCTAAATTTCTGCAGAAACACATTCAGGTAGCAGACTTGTTGACTGGCTTACACTTTTCACTTTATCCTTCTATGGTGTGTTTCAAAAGTAATTAAGTTTTAGAATATTCAAAGCACCTGTGTTTCCAAGGATTTTGATCCTTGAGTAATTTGATCAGTATCTGTTGCCTGAACTGACTGTTCTTTCTGGTGTACTAAGGTAGTCATTTCTCAGCTATCTTTTGCATTCATTATTGATCTGAGAATCCCTTCACTGAATCAATTACCAAAGTAAATTGTTATCTCCTTGTGTGTGTTTAGGTTCCAAATATGAAGATCTGAAAGAAAAATATAATAAAGAAGTTGAAGAACGAAAAAGATTAGAGGCAGAAGTGAAAGCCTGGCAGGCAAAAGTAAGTCAAGTATGGGCCTTAAAACAGAATGTGCAGTCAAGAAAGTGCTTTGGTACAGGCTAGAACAAGGTTAGAAAAATCTGCTTCGTGTAGAGCTGGGACATTTTTCTTACACCAGGAAAATAAAGTTCTTGGCTCACTGGTTATGATAGCTACTTCATTTAAAAATAGGTAAAGAGTGAATAAAATAGAGTGGGAGATTGCATTATCTCCAATTGTTAAATGTTCACTAAATGCCATAGAAACTAGCAATACAGTATGTTTGTTTCCCCTATTAAGGTCTAATGATAAGAATCACGTTTGAAGAGGGTAAGACCAGTCCTTCCGACACTGGCATTGTCACCTGGAGGAAATGGCTTTATATTCGGTTCTTCTGAAGGACTGTGGTGATTGCTGCCACGGTCCTGGGGTTGAGGATCCTTACTTATGAAATGTTTATTTAAGAAGAGAATGTTTTCAATCTCTCTCCCATTCTTTTAAGTAAGTTGCTGGCAAGGGTTTTAAACTTCATTTTGATATGTATAAATGAGCAGAGAGGTGGTTAGATTTGTTTAATGTCAGCAAAATAAAATAAGAAATCCATGTTTTAGAAACCCTTGCTTCTACAATAGTTTAGGGACTTACTCTGAAATACCTGGTATCTAGAATTTTCCTTCACCATTTTTGCTCATGTGATATTATTTGTTTAACAAGTACATTTTGTTCTGCTAAACATAAGAACTTGATAAGATACCACAGTTTTGCAGATAGTTGAATGACAAATCTATAAGTAGATACCTTAAATATTGAGGATCAAAAGTTCTTAATAGAACCTTAACAATTTTGATTCTTTTTTGTGCCTTTAACCCTTGTTTCGGAGTCACCAGAATTTTCATTTGTGACAACAGCGTTGCTTATGAAGATGAGTAATTATTAATAATTCTATGGTTTATCTTAGAAATATCATATGCTTCGTTATCCAGTTCAATCATTGTTATCAATTCTGCCCCTGATTCCCAGCTATTCTGTGGAGGAGTGGGAGTCTCCATAAATATTAAACCTTTCACTGTGGCAAGAAAAGCACTTGCTATATAAAATGAAATGTAGCATCTGCAGCCATGTCAGAGTGGAGTCAGAAAGAACCAAAAAATCCAAAGCATTAGGAAAATCCATAGATACCTATTGTATAACGTAAAATATCTTACAGGACATTTTTGGGGGAGTGGTATGGTGGAAAGTGAGATTCTTGAAAGTTTTTTAGGTTAATTTTGATTCTCTTTCTGTAAACCTACTGCAGAGGGTAGGGAGAGCGGGTATGACCAAGGACAGGGGAAAAAATCAAATTTCAAAATTCAAAATTGCAGTAAATACTCATGTGTTTAATGGAGTATTTGAGGGATGTAAGCTAATACAAAAACTGAGCTCAGGAGAAATAGCTCTGGCTTAACCCTTTTCTAATGGTCTGACCATTTGAAAATCTCACTGGGTATTGGAGCTTAATGGTTCCCTTGACTTGATGAACGTTCTTCCTTGGTACCCAGTGGAGATGCTAACCTCTTGGTATGACTTTATGTTCTACTTGAAAATAAGTAGTCTTGAGTATTGATTTCTAAAGGGCTCTAAAGAGCTTCTATCTTAGCAGAAAGCAAGCCAGGCTATTCCACAAAACACCATGAATCACCGGGACATTGCCCGACACCAGGCCTCATCGTCTGTGTTCTCATGGCAACAAGAAAAGACCCCAAGTCGTCTTTCTTCTAATGCTCTACAAACCCCGAGTAGGAGAGAGTTCTCTGCATCTCACTTCTCTGGGGAACAAGAGGTGACTCCGAGTAGATCAGTTTTGCAAGCAGGAAAAAGAGATGCCAACAGCAGCTTCTGTGATAATTCTAGCAATTCTCATCTTTTGGATCAATTAAAAGCCCAGAATCAAGGTAAATTAAGTTTAAATTTTCCTGAGATAATTTTAGAGGTGTTCCCAGACATTGTTGGTCTGAGAAATTGCTCATGTGTTTCAACCCAGTCTGATGATTTTAATACTGTCTTTTTGATAATGAGAAAAGATATCACAGTTTTGGAGTGTATCTTGATTTGTACTGAAAAGCTGGGCCCCTGAAGCCTTCAGAAGTAGGATGAATGGCTTTGATTGTCTTTCCAGAAGCCGGGTGAGTAGGTTGGTTGCAGTCGACACTCCCCACGCTTCTCATCTGGTGCCTTTTGGGCCCCGTGGAACAGCCTGTGTTCTGGCCAGTTTGGGCCAGAGGTGTGGCATGTGTCTGCAGAACAGCTTTGCTCTGTGCTGCCAGCTTGTCCATATGGGAGCAAACCTGTAACCTTGGCTGCTGCACCACGCTGCAGCTGACAGCCAAAGGGACCAGGTGGTGTTTTGGAATCTTCTCTGCAGACTACGATAATTTCCAAGGTTATGATATATTGAAAATCACCGTCAGTGTTCACTGTGAGAGCTGTCACACTGCCAATGCCATTGGAACCAATAGTGTGTGTGTGTGGGGGGGAAATGAGAAAAAATTATTGTTAATTTTGGCAGTATAGGAGGCTCACACTGTCTTGATCTTTAGTGGAGGTAAAGCTACCCCAGGATATGGGAGGGTGAATTTTTCACTGTTTATCACTTACTAGCATTGATGTGGGCACAAAACACATATTAGTCTGCCAGTGTGTAAAACCAAGTGGTAATTTAAGTAAGGGTGGTATATGTGATGCACTTTTTGCAGCCTTGATCAGGTAATATTCATGATTTTAGAAAAGCATTTTCTTCCTCAAGTTTCTCTGATAAGAAGAAAATTTGTTTCTCCTGCTTTCTATAGGTTATTTGATATAAATAATAATAGACTAACCACTAAAATTAAATCCAATGAAAGTAACTTCTGTGTTTAATGTGAATTGACTTATGTTTGTCTCACCAAAGACTTCAGAGCAGAGTGACATAAATGGTAAATTCTGAATTGAGTTGTAAGTTTTTTTGTGAAAAGTACCTACGTGTTAACTGAAGTATGGCTTTTGTTTGTGATTTCAGAGCTAAGGGGCAAGATCGGTGAGTTGGAACTATGTCTACAAGGACAAGAAAAAGAAATGAAAGGCCAAGTGAATAAATGGCAAGAACTGCAGCTCCAACTGGAGAAAGCAAAGGTGGAATTAAACGAAAAGGAGAAAGTTTTGAATAAAAGTAGGGATGAACTAGTGAGAACGACAGCACAGTTTGACCAAGCCTCCACAAAGGTATGTGACTGCTCCTGAGTTACTGAAAAATCTCCACTTTTTATGCAGTTATTTGGGAAGCGCACTTTACACTTGAATTATGAAATAAATGATAAAATGAATCTTACTAATAAATTCCAGGCAGTATCGATGCCCTTGAACTAGTAAGTTCTTTTAGAGTTAGATATATCAGGGCTCAGTTCTGGACTGCCTGTTTTCCCTGCTGAGGGACTTGAGCCAGTCATGTCTCTCTTAATCTCAGAGGGTGAAGAATAAGGTAATGTATACACAATGCCTGCCACTGTTCCTGCCCATATAAGAGACTTAAAGAAATGGAGCTTTGAATGACCTTTAGGAATTATAATAGAATGTAATTGAACTACTCTTGGGATCCATTATCCATTTACTCCTAAAGCTTCAATTAAGGCCTGTCATTTGAGCATTGCTTTTGTTTTTATTTTTGTTTTTTGGTGGTGGTGTGTCGTGAGGTGTTTGTTGCTTTAGCCACAACCTATCTCTCTAGTCTTCTGTTTTTTTCCTGTTATTCATTCATTCATTCATTCACTCATTTGACAAGTATTTATAGATTGCCTACTATGTCAGCCATTGTTCTAGACTTGAAGATGGAGCAGTAAGAAATTAGACAAAAATCATTGTCCTGTGGAGCTTCATCCTAATGGGGGATGTATCAATATAGAAATCACAGGTAGTGTGGTATATGGGGACGAGTGTAGAGAAAAAAGAATTATCTTCTAGAACCACCAGCCTTATTTGATGTCTCCTGGATATAATCTTTACTGGGCCCAGTGTCTTTTTTTTTTTTTTTTTTTTTTTTTTAATATATTTTATTGATTTTTTACAGAGAGGAAGGGAGAAAGATAGAAACGTTGATGAGAGAGAAACATCGACCAGCTGCCTCCTGCACACCCCCTACCGGGGATGTGCCCGCAACCAATGTACCTGCCCCTGACCGTAATCGAACCTGGGATCCCTCAGTCTGCAGACCGACGCTCTACCACGGAGCCAAACCAGTTTCGGCTGGGCCCAGTGTCTTTTTGCTTCACATACTCTCCTTGGAATACTCTTGACATGCTCTTCTTTTCATCCTTTCATCTCACCCCACTTTTATGTAATTTTAAGTGTTTACATATATTTAGAACCATATCTAACAGTATTATAATTTTTGCTTCAGCCCTAGCTGGTTTGGTTCAGTGGATAGAGTGCCACAGTCAGACTGAAGGATCTCAGGTTAGATTCCAGTCAAGGGCACATACCCTGTTTATAGGCTTCATCCTTGGCCTGGTCACATGGATGTTTCTGTCATTGGGATGTTTCTCTCTCTGTCTTCCCCCATTCCCATCCACTCAAAAAAATAAAAAAAATAAAAAAATAAGTAAGTAAATTATTGGGTGAGGATTAACAAAAAAAAATTGTTTTTCTCTTTAACTGTCAAATAACTTAGAAAACTAAAGAGAAGGGAAGCCTTTTATATATACCAAGATTGTTGCTTCCCTTCCTCTTTTCTGGTTCCTTTCACCTGTCCTTTCATCATTTCCTTTTTGTTTAGACAACTTTTTTCAAACAATTTTTTTAATGTTGGTCTGTTGGCTATGAGTTGTTTTACCCTGCCTGTATCTGAGGATGTCTTGGTTTCCTCCTCTTTCTAAAAAATACAGCCTCAGGGTGTAGAATTCTGGATTAGCTGAAGTTATTTTTTCTCAGCACCAACATGTTTTTCCCTTGCGTCCCAAGGTCCCCAGTCAGTCTTCTCTCCTGTTAGAGCATTCTTTTTTTTTTTTAAATATATATTTTATTAATTTTTTTTACAGAGAGGAAATGGAGAGGGAGAGTTAGACACATTGATGAGAGAAACATCAATCAGCTGCCTCCTGCACACCACCTACTGGGGGTGGAGGGATGTGGCTGCAACCAAGTACATGCCCTTGTCTGGAATTGAACCTGGGATCGACCCTTCAGTCCACAGGCCAACACTCTAGCCACTGAGCCAAACCAGTCAGGGCTAGAGCATTCTTATGTCTGTTTTACTAAACAGGGTTTTTAGTTGTTCTTGATGGGAAAAATAGGGAAGTGTACATCTGTTCTGTCTTCTTGGAAGTGGTAGTCCAGGTTCATTCTTAGATATTCTCCTAGTGTAGGACCTGATAAATATTGATTATATCTATGAAGGAAAAGTAGAGGGTCAGTAGCCTGCCTTGATCCTTATAGGTATTCTCTTTGTGCAGTCTAAGTTGGTTTTTTAAGTTAGAAAGACTGGATTTTGAGTTCTGGCCCTGCGACATCTCAATTGTATTGCTTTTGGAGCTATTTAATTAAATTCTGAGCCTCAGTTGTCTAATCAATAAAATGGTGTTAAAAAAGCCTGTGTCATAGGATAGTTGTTCTTATTGGAAGTAATTTTCATAAAGGCTTTAGCATATAGTACTTGGCACATGTGCATTATATTAATCTTCGTAATGATTTTTGTTGTACAGAATTCTTTGTCAGTTAAGCTCATTTTTAGTTGTATTTCTGCCAGCTCAGGCCTTCACATATATAAGAATTACACTTAAACCCTTTCACATTATGTGCTGTTGGTTTTCATGTAATAAGATCGCTGAATCCTTGTTCCATCTGACACATCTGATTGTAGTGTCTTCTACCAGGTCATGATTGAAATATTTGACTGACAGTGCTGAGTGCTGAGAACTTTCTTTCTATGAGTCGTCCACTCTGGCTTTCTTTCTATGAGTCGTCCCTCCTAGGTTAAGAGTTGTTTGTTTCGTTTTTCCTGGATTCCATTTTCCCCTGAGCTACAATCCACCTGACTGAAAATTCAGTCTACCTCTCTCCGCCTTGCCTCTTGTCGGTTATGTTGCTGGAATCAAATTATGCATTGTTTATGTTCTCCCCTGAATCTAACCTTAGAATTACCTATTAAATAAAATGGAACTAATTAACCAAGTTCAATACCATGTTCTTTAGTTTTAGTGAACATATGCTCTCTTTGGTATGCTTCTTTTCCAAGTATTTGTGAATCGTGTGGCATATAAAGCTGTTGAAATCATATAGAAACAAAGTGTTGGGGCTCACAGCAAACCTGGAGTTGAGCACCCACATTTTAGAGATGAAACATAGGCCCAGAGTGCTGAGTGCTGAGTGCTAGTTTCCTGTGCTGCATATTTTCATGGACTTGAGCTCTGGACACTATTTTAGAATATTATGGGACATTCATGACATCTAGTGGTAAGCTACTCTTACATGGATTGTGCATGAGATGCCATTTAAAATTTTTTACATAAAAGATGAATATCTCCTGCAAGCTCTTTTTTAACATGCTGCTTCTAGTAAGAAAAAATTACTGCTTCTGAGAAACTTGAATGGAATGAGTTGCAGATTGAAGGAGGGCCAGCAGAGGGCGCCAAGGGCTCAGTCCTCTACAATGCCTGCCAAGTGTGGGGGGTTTTCCCATGATTGTCAACCATCATTTCGGACCTTGTGGGCAGTGGTTTCTATCTGTATTGTTTACTCCTGTATCTCCAGTATCTGGCACAGTGCTTGACACATAGTAGGTTTGCAATAAGTTTTCATATTATAAATAATTTCTATAATACTTTTTCTTGGGGATTAAAAAATTCAAGAACAGTTAGGATAATGACAAATACATTGTCTTAAGGTCCAAGGCAATGTATTAATTTTTAAAAAATATATTTTCATGATTTCAGAGAATAAGGGAAAAGGATAGGATGATGAGAGAATCATTGATGGTTGCCTCCTGCATGCCCCACACTGGGATCAAGTCCACAGCCAGGCATGTGCTCAGACCAGGAATGGAACTGTAACAGCCTGGTTCATAGGTTATAGTATAAATGATGAAGTATTGAATGGTCAAAGGCTTTATATTCTTGCTACTATTTCCCAAACATAAATTTTATGTGTCCTAGAATAATTATAGTGCTTTTGGTATATGGCTAATAGTTTTAAGCCCAACTTTTTATGAAATATAAATGTCAAAACATAATGTTAAACTTAAACCAGAACTTGGCACTAATTTTTCTAAAGTTCAAAATATTCTTTCCTTGAATAGTTTTGTATTGCACATTTTTATTTGTTGTTAGTGTACTGCATTGGAACAAAAACTGAAAAAATTGACTGAAGATTTGAGTTGTCAGCGACAAAATGCAGAAAGTGCCAGATGTTCTCTGGAACAGAAACTCAAAGAAAAAGAGAAGGAGCTTCAAGAGGTAAGGTGAATAGATTCACTAGGAGTTTGTCGGGATGTCACAGTTGACTCATTGGAAAAGAGCCATTTGTCATTGTTTGGGAGTTTTACTAGGGAAATGCTTGGGGAGGGGTGGGGAGGTCACTGTATTTTCATTCAGTGTTTTCAGTCTTTCAGTTTTTGATCGGAGAAGGAACTCAGTAGTCAGAATGTTCTTTTTTACCCATATTTTCTGATTAGTTTGAGATTATCATTCTGAGTAGGAAAGGGTCATATTTCTTCTTTCAAACACTCTCCATTGTGAAAGAAATTGAATTACAATCTGGCTGTTTGTAAAGCTTGTGGGCTGGCAAATACATTAGAACAGTAGCTGATGAAGTGGGCAAAGGCTTTGGCAGGCAGGTTATAGCTGAGGATGTTCTTCTGTAAGTACAGCTGCCAATGTGAGGCGGGTTAACCGAGAAGTGTGTGTGTCATACAGATTGAGGATCTGCAGACTTCCAAGGGAGTGACTGCAGACTGGAGCTCATCTTTGTCAGATGTCTCATACATTCATTAAACTGTTTATCCCTTTATTGTTTTTCTCACCAGAACTACTGTATACAGCAGGCATGATACACCCAGAAGGAAGTAATTCTGCCTCCTGGGGAAATTATAACCAATTGTGTATTAAAATTTTTTTTTCTATTTTTTTATTTATTAAATTATTGTCTGTGTACATATTTTAACATTGCCCCTCCCTCCCATACATACCCTCCCTCCCCAGAGTTTTGTGTCCATTGGTTGTACTTATATGCATGTATACTGTATTTAAATATTTTTTAAATTTAATTTTTAAAAATCAATATCTTTTTATTGATTTCTGAGAAGGGAAGAGGGAGATAGAGAAACATCAATGTTGAGAGGCAATCATTGATTGTTGCCTCCTGCATGCCCTCTACTGAGGATGAAAGAGAATCATTGATTGGCTTCCTCCTGCACGCCCCCTACTGAGGATCAAGCCTGATTCCCTGGGCATGTGCCCTTGGCGGGAACCGAACCTGGGACTCTTTAGTCCACAGGCTGACACTATCCACTGAGCCAAACCAGATAGGGCTAATTTAATGTTTTAATTTCAGTTGATGTTTAATATTCTGTTAGTTTCAGGTGTACAGCATAGTGATAAGACATTTGTAAAACTTACAAAGTGATCCCCTGATAAAACAAGTATTTAAATACTGTGTCTATCATTTATTGACCAGATAAGATACCAACTGCTTTGCTAGTTCTGGTGAACGGGGTGATTTAAGACCATGGATTTTATAGTCTAGAATGGTGGTTTTCAACCAGGGGTGATTATTTTCCTTTTCCCAGGGGTTATTTAGCAATATCTGGGGACATTTCTTATTGTCACAACTGGGGTGGGGGGTTGGGGGCCACTACCAGCATTTAGTGGCTAGAGGCCAGACCTGCTGGTAAACACCCTGTAATTCATGACAGTCCCTTAGATTAAGCATTGTCTCCAGCCCAGAATATGAGTAATGTCAAAGCTGGCAGTCCTTGTGCAGTAGTGGGGTGATTAGAGAGAAACTACCCCCACCCCCCAAAAAAACAAGCAAAAAAACAACACCAAAACAACCAAAAAACCACACAAGCACACAAAGCACACATACATATATAAAAGTGACCTGCAAATGTTACTCTGGTATCCTTACCTGGTTATCCAAGTTCATTGGTGACATATACTTTGTGTCATTCTCAATTGTAAGTGGTGTGTGGTATTTCAAAATTTAAACCCCATTTTTGAGTGCCTTTTATTGCTCAGCTCTCCTCTCTTTTGCCCCGATGATTGATTTAAGAGTGGGGATGAGGACGACACAGGGTAGCTTCCGTGTGGTCAATGGGCTCCTTCCTGGGACCTCCGAGGCCTGGATTTGAATACCAGGACCAGTGTTCCGGCTGATTACGCTCATCATCAAGTGGATGGTTTTCTAGGCTCCCTGTTGTCTCTGGCATTTCCTGTGGGGTGTCTGTGTCACCCTGGTATCTGCCTGGGAACCATCAGCAGTGTGACACGTGTGTCTTTTGCTTTTCAGGAGCTGTGCCGTCAACAGCGCTCCTTCCAAACACTGGACCAAGAATGCACTCAGATGAAAGCCAAACTCACGCAGGAGCTGCAGCAGGCCAAGAATGCTCACAACATCCTGCAGGCTGAGCTGGACAAAGTAGGCGCTCCTTTCTCCTTTTCCTCGTACCTGGTATTTCTGTGCCACAGCTGACATAGACTACTTGGGAGGGAAAAAAATGCTCTATCTTTGCTTTCCTTTTCACACAGGAGAGCAAAAGAGCAAACGGACCCTGTCTGGGTCTGGATTCTCTCATTTAGAGAAGAGGACAGTGAATGAGGAGGGCTTCTTCGATCTGAAAGTCTGTGAGCTCTGATATTCTGGTTCTTAGTCATGTCACTGGGTTCCCATCCCAAGTAATTTATGCCCTCAAATAGACAAAGCACTGAAAATTACAATCTGTTTACTTACTTAACACTCACTTCGTAAATGATGTCCAGTATTGTGGTTTTGCATTTCATCTATGTGCTGAAGGCTTCCATATTTGTATCTCTGGCCTGGACATCTGTTCTGAACTTGAGACTCATGGGTTTATGTCTAACATTGCCACTTGCACTTCTAACACATCTTACTTGGTAATAATGGAACTCCAGTAAATACCTTATCTCAGTAAATATCAATTCTGATACTCATAGTGCTCAGGCCTAAAGCTTCCTGTTATCTTCGGGTCTTCCTTTTCTCTCACACCTCAGTGTCATCCATTAAACCTCTGCCGACTCTACTTTCATTTATTTACGTGTGTATTTGTATATATCAGTGTATATGTGTGTGCATCTGTACATTTCTGTGCATAATTTTATGTGTATGTGTGTGTGCATCATATAGAGAGTGCATTTAAATTTTTTGTTAAAACAAAATTTATATAGAATAAAATTTTGATAAGTCATTATCAGGCATGCCCTTTTATAAGCATTATCTGTATTGGGATAGAATGTTATCAGCCACCCCAGAAACCCTTCATGTACTACTTACCTCTCTGCTTAGAAGAAACCTGACTTTACAAAGTCTGTCTGTAGTTTATATTGAATATGACTACTTTCACCATTTCCGGTGCTGGCCTAAGACGATGTTGTCTCCCTCCTGGATTATTGTTCTAGCCTCTTAACTGTCTCCGTGCCCTGCATTTCTTCCTCAGTCTGTTCACAACCAGCGGCCAGAGTGAATCTGTTAACCTGATGTCACTCTGCGCAGAGCTCCTCAGTGTCTCAGAGTGAGGGTCTTGGCCAACATGGATGGATCAATTCTTTTATTCAGTGACTTTCTTATTATTGGAGAAGAAATTATTATTAAGGAAGTAAAGAACAGGAAACTGAACCTTGACCTTATTTTTTCTTTGTAGGTCACATCAGTAAAGAACCAGCTAGAAAACAAATTGGAAGAGTTTAAGCAGAATGCCTGCCAAACCGAGCAGGCGTTACAGGCAAGTCAGAGCAAGGAGAATGAGCTGAGGAGGACATATGAGGTGAGTGTTTGCCAGCTTCCACTCAGGATGTGCTGGGAATTGCTACACCAATTTTCAGTAGCTTATCATGATAATTTCATTGTCTATTTCATTTGCCAGAAGTATGACAATGTATTTTGTATGTAACCTGTAGCATCGAACATAGTGCTTTTATTTCCACATTCTATCTCTATAAAAGCCTAAGGGACAGAATGACCAGTCAATCAGTCACTATGATGCGTACTGACCATCAGTGGGCAGACGCTCAACACAGGAGCTGCCCTCTGGTGGTCAGTGCACTCCCACAGCGGAAGCACCACTCAGCTCATCAACAGGTGCCAGATGCCAGGCTCATGTGCAAGCCTCTCCCGGTCCTGAGGCAGTGCTACCCAGCAGCGGTGGTGGCAGGCCCAGAGAGGTGGTGGTGGCAGGCCCAGAGTGGTGGTGGTGGCAGGCACAGCGGGGCCAGGATGAGCAGGAACAATGTGGCGCCTAGCCTGGGCTTGGGCTCCTCCCTGGCCGCCTGCCGCTTCATGTGCTACTACCTCCCTCGGGGGATGTCAGACTGCTAGTTTCGACCTGATAAAACTGGCATTCCGGCATCCCCCTAGGGGTCCTGCCAGAGGGTGCAGGCCAGACTGAGGGACCCCACAAGTGCACGAATCTGTGCACAGGGCTTCTAGTTCTGACATAATTACCAATATGCATGTAGCATTTATAGGAAAACTTGACTTGTACTAAGGACATATACTACTCTTTTTAAAAAATTGTTTTAGACCATTTGGGAGGTAGAAGAATAGAAGAAAATGGGGGGTTTTCTAAGTGGAAAGAAGGGGTAAATGGAAATCCCTTTTCCAAGGGTTGGCTTTTGAATCATCAAATATTAAAAACCTGGTGGAAAGTCAGTGATTTAAATGAGCAGAATAATGACAGATGAAGTGTTTCTAGATTTCAGGTTCTTGTGAAAATATCATGTAATTGTAAATTATGTTACTCTGGCTTCAAAAGTCAGCCTTAGGCTCAGTGTTGAGCATGGTTGTCAGTGTTTTCGTAGATTTGTGCTTTTGTGCTCATTGCTGGGTGATGTCCCCGGTGGTGTGAGTATAGAACTACCCTGGCATTGCTCCTACTGATCGGGCATTCTCCATACTTACTTAATTTGGCTTCTCCCTGGATTTACTTAGTGGCCTGAGTTTATTTTAAAGGGCTTGATAAAGAACCATTTGGAGGCGCTTATTAGCCTTAGACAATTTGAATAGTGACATAAATCAGCGTGGCATTATTACAAAGAAGCACAGCAGAACACAAGTTTCTTCCCCATCAAATGTCACAGGAAATAAATTGTTCTACTCATTCTTTAAATATCTTGCATCACTTACTAGATTGTAAAGATTCTCTCTTTGAAATTCTCTGTAAAGAGCAGTCATTTTTGCAGGTGAGTAGAGTTGAAAGGTTTTTATCCCCCAGCTTTGGAGAGGGAACGTGGTTGTAAAATCCGAGCATCTGTCAGTAGCACAGCAGCATGCAGCTGCCTCAGAAGGGTAATACGGCTGGAGACAGGCGGCCCCAGTTCCAGCCACTGGAGTGGAAGGAAGCTTCGTATCAGATGATGGTTTCAACAGCGAACGTTTTCAAATGGAAGTGTTTTGTTTCAGCAAAACAAATGTTTGCCTTTTGGCCAGTGGGGACCAACCAGCAGATGCTTCTGCTAACATTTCCACAGGCAGACTGGCACCGAACTCTTCCCTCTGTGAGGTCCCCTTTCAGCCAGGAATCTCCCACGACGCCACTGGCGGGCTGGTGGAAGCGTTTTGTAAAAGCAATCATCTGGTTAAGAGGCCACAAGCACTTTTAAAACAGTCTCCTTGCCCAAGGCGCAGTAGTGGGCTGGGTGTTGTCTTGCAGCTGTTTCTGAATACTTGGGTGAGCCCACAGGGCCTGGTGTGCCAGCCAAGATGCTCTCCTATATACCGTGAAATCGCCTATGCTGAGCTAACTGCCCACCGTGTTGCACTAATACTTCATCGATCTCTCTGTCCACAGAGGGCAGTTGTGTGTCAGGGCCTAGCACAGGGCCAGGGAGTTCATTTATTGTCTGTCTTCATTTATGTGTGTGTCTTCATTTGAAGATGATAAGAACTCACATTGAGCTGGCTCTTGCATTTTGAATTTGGATTGGGATCAGAGAAGTGATTTAGCCACTTAGAGCAGCGTATAACTTAATGGCATGATGTTGGCAGCTTTAGTGTGAGTGAGAGCTGAAACTGCACTGCTTTTCTGCCACCTACCTGCTGAATGACCTTGGGACAGTGACTTTCCTCTTCTGAGTCTGACTTTATTCATGTGCATATAGGGACAAATAATGCTACCCTTCCTTTTCAAAGCTTCCTTTTCAATGATTAGATTAAACCCTGCCCAGCACATAAGTGCTCAGTAAATTATTGCAGTCCACCTGCTCATTGCTTTGGTCTTCACAACTGCCATGACCTGTTTGCTGTCACCAATCGGCACAGAAAGCGATGAGCCAGGGGACAGTGCATTTGAGATTTGACACATTTAAAGTTTGCCTGTTCTATTCTATCACGGTGGGTCTCTTTCTGAATCCAATTATAAGTAAGTACTAACAAGTTTAGCACGCCGATAGGTTTTGGATGCCGAAATAATGTGACAGTTGTACTGAAATTTTCCTCGTTCGTGTTTAGCAAACTAATATGCCACTCACAATGAGAAAACATCAGTAATGGAAACGTGATTTAATGGTCCAATCAAGGGTAAAGTTAACATTTAGCATCAAAGCGAATGGAGGGTTTAGATACACTGCTCATCCAGCGTTGGCTGCCAGCCCCATAGCATTGGGTTAGGCCATCATGTACCATCATTTGACAGCCAAGGTAGGGGGAACACTTGCTTGGGGACCTTTCTGAGCATGGGATCTGTATTGCACCGGATCCTCTAAAGGGCTTGTTCTGGCAGACAGGAATGATGAGGTGGAAGGGAAAAACACATCCTTTGCATCCGTCCCTTGTTCATGATACAGACTTTGCCCCAGCAGGGGATGTATTAAGCATCATTCATGGATGGGATCATGAAATAGTGCCCAGTAACTGAAATTTGTTTTGTCTGGCCCTAGGAAAGGATGCTTCCCTTGCTGCTCCTAAACCGAAGTTGGTTTGGGAGGAATAGCTTGCTAAGCTCAGATGCTGGCTTGTGTTTATAGGGATTTTTGTTGCATTTATCCAGATTCGTGCCCAATTTTGCGCATCATGTCAGGATGCAGGAGTTGCCTGGGAGAATGTATCCTTGTATGCTTAACTCGTTGTTGGTAATGAGCTACCCAATCAAGTCTTAAGTGGCTGTAGCCTTGCAGAAAACTAATTGCTGATGGATAGCCGTCTTCAGCTCCATTTTCAGATGTTCATTTTCAAAATTCTGGCTTTTGAAAATCCTTGGGTTGGTCTTAGCCATAGCATCAGAAGCCTGCTGGGTCCCAGAATTGGCTGAACATTTTTTTGTTAGAAACAAATATTTACGGAGCTAATGCCAGAATAGGGAAAGACATGCTAATCTTGCCATTTCACTTACAATTCCTGTAAATGTCTCCAGTTACGGACAGAGGCTGTGGAGATCAGCTGACATGTAAACATAAGTTGTCCTTCTCCCTCTCTGGGATGCACCCAGCTTTAGCTTTGCACATGGTGTCTTCTCAGTTTTCTTGTCACCTCCAGATGTAGATGCCATTTGATTTGATTGTTTTTTTAGGGTAAGAAAATATTTTATAGGTTGTAGATAAAAATTCTGCGTCATCCCAGGCAGGTGGGTAAATGCTAGTTCCTCTCTTAAGTTGAACTCATTCAGCTGATCTTAGCACTGATCACGCAGTTCTGGCTGCTGTTAGATTTTGGGAAGAAATACTAATGATGCCCCATTCACTTGTTAAAGTTCTTCAAGGTACTTTTCCTTTCCCATTTGTGAGATCTTTTGATGCTGATTATCCTGTGTTTGAAGAACAAACAAGAGATTATAGTGTCTACAGTTTAATGATGTTAGTTTAATAACACATTTTAAATATATATATATGTGTGTATATGTATATAAATATAAATATAAATATAAATGTTAGAGAAGAAGTGAGAGGGAAAGAGAGAAACATTAATGATCTGAGAAACATTGATCTGCTGCTTCCTGCATGCTCCCTTCTGGGGGATCCAGCCTGGGCATTGCCCTGATTGGGAATTGAACTGGCAACCTTTCGGTGCATGGGATGGTGCTTGATCAACTGAGCCACACTGGCTAGGGCACCCTGTTGTATCTTAATGATCAGTCTTTGTGGACTTGAACACTGCCCAGTATGAATGTCAGCCTCAGTCTTGAGATCAGTTAGAGCGGCCCTTTAGTTCTGATTGATGTCTTAATTTGCCAGCAAGGAAGGGAGGCAGGATTAGGACAAAGACAGGAGTTTAACTACAATGGGTTCTGTCTTGTCTTGATGATGAAATGAGCATATATATATATATATATATATATATATATATATATATATATATATGAACACAGCAGCTGCCAGCAAGTTTTCAAGTACTTTCTCCTAGCCAGATTTCCCCTCTTCTTGAATTTGGCTTTGCTACCTCGGTACCCATCTGCTGGTAGTAACCAGACTGATAATTGAAGGCAGCTTTCCAACACAGCACTGCCAGGGCCATCTGTTTTCTAACGGTGCAGTAGGGTTCTGGAGGCTGGGTCTTAATTGTTTCTTTAAGATTCAGAATTTCCTCCTCAGAGTGGGTATTTTTAAGTATTGTTGTTTGTGTGTGTCTTTTTAAGTTAGCCTTATAAATTCCCCCTCCCTCAAGGATGTGAGACCCTTAATTCTATCAGTATATGCCAATTCTTTGTCGTTCGGAGGGTGGCATATCATATAAGCTAAGATACTTAATAGCTAAAAAATCATTGAAGGTGGAAAAGCAGGTTGAGGAAGTAGAGAATTTATGATATTGTGTGTCTTATGCGGTTAATAAGCAATAGTACTTTTCTTTGACATACAAATATTACTTGGCTTTAAGATTCCTCCCCTCCCCCAAATATCTCTCTTTAGATAATACAATGGGGCTACATCTGCATCTCTGGTACTTTATTTACATTTCAGTACATGGATACTTCATTTAATCAGGTGCCCAGAGAATCTGTTTTTACTGTGAAAGCTCAGTTTCCTCCGTCTAGAATGAATTCTTCCTTTTGTGCTCCAGCCCGATTTCCCATAGTACTCACCACCTCTCTTTAGCAGTTAGCACATCCCCATGTGTATAAGTGACTGTGTTCATCTTCCCCTATTGGGTTACCTGCCCTGAGGGCAGAAACTGTCTCACTTAAATTTGCAACTTTATAATGTTCATTTCAGCATGTGCTTCATTGTAGACTTTTTTGATAAACACGTATTAAAGGTAATTCACTCATCAAGACATCCCCTTATCAGTGAACCTCAAGAAGTAGAGTCAGAATTTGTAGTGTGAATTTTTTTGTTCCTTAGAACATCAGGTATTTGCAAAAATATATTTGAAATACATTCAGATATGGTAAGAACTTGGAACTTGTGTCCTTGAGGATCTTTTAAATAGGATTTTTTTTTTTTTTTTATGAGCTCTTTAACAAGCTTAGGGAAAACCAGAAAGCTCAAAGAAACGTATTTTTGAAGGAAAACGATAATTGTCAGATTTTTATTTTATTTTATTTGTTTTAACTTCTATTCATAAACTCATTTGGTGTAAGAGTATCTAACTTTGTTAAGCACTCAAAGGAAAGTGTGATTCTTCCCCTAGTGAGATACACAGTCATTTCCATTAGGGCCTTTCCTAAGGCAGAAGTCATAGTTTGCTTGAGCATTTGTTTTGATTATAACCATGAAAATATGCACTTTAGGAAATGAAGAAGGAAAACAGCTTCCTTAAGAGCCAGTCTGAGCAAAGTGTCAGAGAAGTCTGCCACCTGCAGGAAGAACTGAAGAAGACCAAGCAGTGTTTGACGCATAGCCAGAATTTTGCAGAAGAAATGAAGGGTAAGGAAAACTTGATGTTTTAGAATTATTTCTCTACGCTACCATTCCTGAGAGAGAGGATGGATAGCATTAGAAACTTTGCATTTTCCCGTATATTCTCCCAGAAAGATGTCTGCATTTGATGTGGAGAAAGTTTTCTCTCATCCACTTTTTAGTATCCAAAGTGATAGTTGGACATTGTTTTATTGGAGCACATTGAGTCCCCAAACGCCTGGTTTTCAGCACTTTGAAACCAGAGGGGTAAATATTTCCCACACAAAAGTAAATTGTCAGTGCTGACTGTTGCCCGAGAGTGCTATTGATTGTCTCAAGTGTGTTTGTTCGTTACATTCAGACAGCTCATCTCCTGGCTCATTACCATTTCCCATATAATGGAAAATCCCTTTATGAAATGCATGTGTCCCAGCCCTTAATGACCATTGATTTTTGATGACTAACTTGACTGAATGATTTTATTTCCTTACTTTAAAGCTACAGAATTATGCTATACACACTAAATGAATCCACTGCTAGTTTCCCATTTGTGAGTGTACCACATATCTTCTACTTCATTTATTTTCTCACCTGGGGTATTTGCACATCTGAGATTTTTTTTTTAATCCTCAACTGAGGATATTTTTATTGATTTTGGGGAGAGAGAAAGAGAGAGAGAACCATCAATGTGAGAAACATTGATCGGTTACCTCCAATATGTGCCTCAACTGGGAATGGAACCTGCAACCTTTTTTGGTGTGCGGGACAACACTCCAACCAGTTGAGTTACCTGGCCAGGCCTCTAGGATTTCTTTTAACCTGACCTGTTATGTGTCTCACTTGCCGGTGACTGTTTTCTTTTTAAAATTTCCATCTCCCAAAGATAGCTTTCAATTTTTCCACAGCAGTGGTAAAAACGTCAGTCTCCCTTGAAAGAAAACAATGGCAAAAGTGAAGAGTTCCAGGCATTTTCCAGTGTTAGTCATCAGGGTTATTGTCTCACGTTCTCATGAGCAGAGGTGATTGATGGCCCATGTAGTCAACTGAGAACCCTCCTCCAGTGGGTAGCATTAAGTATAGGAGCTGTATTGTAACATCTGCATTTAGATCCTGTCTTTATCATCTACTATTAAGTTTCTCAACTTATATTCTCCCTCAGTATATTTGGGGTGTATAAAGCCTTCCCACCACTGTTGAATGAAATCATTGAGGTTATTTTCAACTGGATGGGACCAGTGGGTAGAGTTGTGTTGTTGGACAGAAAACAAGATTTTAATGGAGTTTGAAATTTGGATAATTCTTGGATTTATAGACACCACTCTTACTGCAAGGGGCTGGGATGTGGGTGACATTGTTCCTATGTAATATTCCTATATAGGCCTCAAGAGTTAGTGATTTTAGGGTTCTTTTACACTTTTGTATTTAATCCTATAAACTTTGGCTAAAATGGTGGCGTAGTTACTTATTTTTCTGTTACTGTTACTCCATAGTAGCAATGGGTAATTCTGTTTCAGTGCTGCTTTTGACACAGTTTTCTGTCTTTAAATAAGTATATCAAAAGAGTTGAAAAATATAGTCAGGAATGTGGTGAGTTTATATCCAACCATTGCAGAAAAGCAAGTATCACAATGAAGGGAGTCATGATCTTTTACTGGTGGAGGGTCTTGCCTTCAATTTATAAAACATGCAACATCATTGAAGTACAATAAAATGAGTATTCCTGTACACATATACATAAACATGTACACAGAAGAAGAAAAGATGGTTGCAACACTTAGGAAAATAATCTGTTGGTATTTTATATATTTTATAAAATAACCCTTTATTAAGCTGCTTAGAAGGAAGATGAACAAATGTATTACCACCCCTAAAAAGGACCACATCTCTCATTGCTGTAATTGACTTTATATGATGATTGTCAGGTGATCTACTTTGCAGGAGGTACCTGGGCAATAATGCCAGTTTTTACAGGGCTGAGAAGTTGTTTGTTTAGATTTTTTTTTCTTCAATTTAAAATTTTTATAAAGTAAGCATTAAAAACAGTTGACAGTGCTTTTTATTATTTTATTTTCAATAGCTAAGAATACTTCTCAGGAAACCATGTTAAAAGACCTTCAAGAAAAAATAAATCAGAAAGAGAATTCTTTGACTTTAGAGAAATTGAAACTTGCCTTGGCTGACCTGGAAAAGCAGCGTGATTGTTCTCAAGATCTGTTGAAGAAAAGGGAACATCACATAGAACAACTGAATGAAAAGTTAAGCAAAACAGAGAGAGACTCTGAAGCTTTATTGAGTGCTTTGGAGTTAAAAAAGAAAGAATTTGAAGAATTGAAAGAAGAGAAAACTCAGTTTTCTCGTTGGAAAAATGAAAATGAACAACTTATAAAGCAAATGGAATCAGATAAGGAAAGCTTGCTGAGTAAAATTAATCAGTTGGAAACTTGTCTTAAGACACAAAAAATAAAAAGCAATGAATACAACGAGAGAGTAAGCATATTGGAGATGGAAAGAGAAAACATAAATGTTGAGGTGAGAAACCTCCACAATGTGATTGATAGCAAGAGTATGGAGGTAGAGGCTCAGAAACAAGCTTATGCAGAGCTACAGCAAAAAGCCGAGTTCTCAGATCAGAAACATAAGAAGGAAATGGAAAATATGTATGTGAAAGTTTCTGAGCTTACTGGGCAAGTTGAAGATCTGAAGCACAAGCTTCACTTACTTTCAAGTGAAATAATGAACAAAGACCAGCGTTACCAAGACTTGCATGCAGAATATGAAAGTCTCAGGGACCTGCTAAAATCCAATGATGTTTTGGTGGCAAATGAGGCTCATCACAGAAATCTTTTGGCTTTTGAGCAGCAGTCTGCAGTGAATAATTCCTTTGCAAATATAGGGGAACAAGGAAATAAGCCTTCAGAAAGGAGCAGTTGCCATGTAGAAGCTGACCCAAGTCCAGAAAACTCATCCATCTTACAAAATAGAGTCATTTCTCTTGAGTTTTCATTAGAGTCCCAAAAGCAAATGAACTCAGATCTGCAAAAGCAGTGTGAAGAGTTGGTGCAAATCCGAGGAGAAATAGAAGAAAACCTTGTCAAAGCAGAACAGATGCATCAAAGTTTTGTGGCAGAAACAAGTCAACGCATTAGCAAGTTACAGGAAGACACTTCTGTCCATCAGAATGTTGTTGCTGAAACTTTAATTGCCCTGGAGAACAAAGACAGAGAGGTGGAGCTTTTGAATGGGAAATTGGAAAGTGAGCAAGCAGAAATTCAAGAATTAAAAAAGAGCAACCATTTACTTCAAGAATCTCTAAAGGAGCTACAACTTTTGTCTGAAACTCTGAGCTCAGAGAAAAAGGAAATGAGTTCCATGCTTTCTCTAAATAAAAAGGAGATTGAACAGTTGACCCAGGAGAATGGGGCTCTCAAGGAACTTAATGCAACCTTAAATCAAGAGAAGATGGATTTACTCCAAAAAAGTGAGGATATTTCACAGTGTATAGTTGAAAGGGAAAAAAGTATTTCAGAGTTACGTAATCAGTATGAGCAAGAAAGACTTATTTTATTACAAAAATGTGAAGAAACAGGAAATGCATTTGAGGATCTCAGTGAGAAATACGAAGTGGCACAAGAAACAAACTCCAGATTAGAAAGCGTGCTAAATGAATGCATTAGTGTAAGGGAAGATAGTAAAAATGAGATGAAACAGTTAGAGGAAACATTTGCAAGGGAACACCAAGCATTTGTAGCAGAATTAGCGTTAGCTAAAGAAACTCACCAGAATCTAAAACAAAAGTTGGAGTCATTGCAGGGAGATCGGAGAGCTGAGATTGAAGAAATTCAAAATAATTCCAAGAGCAAGGCTGATGATTTAAAGCGAGAGATCATGACTTTAAAGGAAGAGCACAGCAAAATGCAAAAGGAACTGGATGCCCTATCACAAGAGAATGAGCAGCTGAAAAACTTAATGAAGATGAAACATGAGCATCAGAATCTAGAATTGGATCTAAATAGTGACTCCATGACAGAAAGAGACAGTGAGAAGAGTGAATGTCATGTTCAACTTCCAATGGAGCTTGAAGTTAAAGATACTTCTCCGGACAATTACATTGCACAGTTGGAACAATTAGAAGCTAAGATAAGAAATATGGAATTACAACTTGAGGAAAGTGAGAAGGAAAAGAAGTACCTACAGCACGAATTACAGAAAATTAGAGAATTAGAACCTAGAAATTTGCAGCAAGACATTCAATCACAAGAAATTAGTGGCCTTACAGACTGTGAAGTAGATACAGAAGAAAAGTATATGTCCATGCTTCATGAGTTGTCAACAAGTGAAAAGGACAAGGAACAGCTGCAGTGCTCTCTACAAATGGCATTGAACAAGCTGAATGAGCTAGAGACAATGTGTGAAATGCTGCGCAGTGAAAAGTTTGAATTAATGTCTGAGCTGAATGACTCAAGATCAGAATGTATCACAGCAACTAGTAAAATGGCTAATGTTGAAAAACTAGTCAGTGAAGTTAAAATATTAAATGATGAAAATAGTCATTGCCAAGATAAGTTAGTGGGAGAAATGCTGGAAGGTGAATGTGGTGAACAACAAAATTCAGAGACATCTGTGACCTTGCATCCTTTAGATAACAGTCACATCTATGAGCCCTTGACATTGTCGACCAAAGAAGTTCAAATGCACTTTGCTGAATTGCAGGAGAAATTCTTATCTTTACAAAGTGAACACAAAACTTTACATGATCAGCACAGTCAAATGAGCTCTAAGATGTCAGAGCTACAGTCCTATATTGACGTGTTGAAGGCTGAAAATTCGGTTTTGTCAATGAGTCTTCGAAACTCTCCAGGTGACTTGGTAAAGGAAGGGAAGATAGAATCCAGGGCGAGGCATTCACTGTCACTGTCATTCTCTTGTATGGCTGACAGCCCTAGTCTTACTAGTGTGAGTGAATTATCATTTTGCAAAGATCTTTTGGAACAGACAAGGGAAACATCCTTTTGGAATAGTTTGGAAGGGAATGTTTCTACAAACCAGTCTAACCTAGAGGATGTATCTTGTAGCAGTTTGGAGGAGGAGGATCTGCCCAAGACTGCTGTCCCTTCAGCCTCAGAGAAGAGTGTTGAAGAACTTGAGATCCTCTGTCAGATATACCAGCAATCCCTTAAGAAGCTAGAAGAAAAAATTGAAAGTCAAGAGATCATGAAAAAGAAGGAAATTGAAGAGCTCAAACAGTTATTAAGTTCTGAAATGGAAGAGCTCGACTGTCTTAGGAAGCAGCATTTGTCAGAAAATGAACAGTGGCAGCAGAAACTGGCAAGCGTGACGATGGAGATGGAGTCCAAGTTGGCAGCAGAAAAGAAACAGACAGAACACCTGTCACTGGAACTTGAAGTAGCACGACTCCAGCTACAAGGTCTGGACTTAAGTACCCGGTCTTTCCTTGCCACTGACCTTGAAGATGTAAGTACATGGATTTACATGCTGTTTTTCTAATTACATGTCTAGCAGATACTCAATTAATGTTCATTGAATGGAAATCAATGTTGAATTGACCTTAAAAGTAGTCTTAGCATTCAAGGGCATTAAATACCCCAAAGTTGTTTTTTGTTTTTTTTTTAAATCTAGAACTTTACAAATATGAGTAAACCTTTTTGGGAGCTAAATTTCTATAGTTATTACATTTAAACACTATTATATGGGAAGTTACTAAAGAGGGCTTTTAAACTCTCCTGGAGAAAATTATATGGCATCAGAACAGTGTCTTCAGGATGTGTATGTTGTGTGTTTTCATTCATTGTGAGTTAATAAAGCACACATATATTAAATTAGAGCTTAGGATTGCTTCTGTGATATGAATTTTAAAGCCCTTTCAGGCTATTTTTTAATGTTACAGAATTACAGTCATGAAACTAAGAAAAGAGTATATTACATGTTACTGAATCATTTTCTAACAATTTGCTCTGATACAAATCAGTAATTTGGTATCAGTCGTTTAAAAAGACATTTCTTTCTTTATAGAACACGAAATTGCTTAGTTATTTATAACTTTGTCCTTCTAGTCTGCCAGCTAAACTAATAATTCTTCATGGTCAACGAGCCTTACTTTGTTCCTTCTGCCTCTGTAAGACAGGAAAGGCAAGGGGTGAGTCAGCAGGAGTAGTCGTAGTAGCTGATTCCCATTTTACAGGTGAGAGGAAGGTGATATCCAGACATGTGATTTTTCTGAGAATGTTAAGCCCTTCAGCTAGAATTCTGCTCAGAAAACCTTATTGCCTTTTCTTAAAGTATATCAGAAATGCTTAAGATGGACACTGAGCATGTCATGGAATTGGTTAGCCTCTTGTTTGATAATCACAAAGAGATATTTATTTTTATATTTAGACTATCTGGACTATTTCTAGCAAGAAAAACAATATATGAAATTTAAGTGTATGCCAACGTGGATGATTAAATAACTGGAGGTTTGTCTTCATGATAAAGACCTTACCAGTGCCTTGCCCAGAGAGAACACTTACTGAATGTTTGTTTAATTGTGAAGTATTTGGATGGAGAGAAGAGAATATTATAGGAAATATTTTATTTGAAGAGATGTATTTAGCCAAGGCAAGAACCCAGTTGCTGTAAAATAATTAAGCCTATTTATTCTATTATGATTCTTCCTGAAACATAAAAAGCATTCTTGTTATGTATTACAACTGCAGGCTATTCAGGGTGGAAATGATAACTGTGACACCAACAAATCAGAAGAATGTACTACTTCAGAAACTAAGAGAGCAACAAAGCAGGACATTGATCCAATTTGTGAAAAAGAGGTTCAGCAGGACCTCAGTCTAGAGGAGGAGAAAAGCACCACGCCTGGGGCAGTTCTGCAGGCAGGAGAAAGTCCTCAGGAGCTGTCCCCAGAAACCAGTTCTGATTCTCCACTGGAAGACAAATCCCAGGACTTTCCAGAATGCATTTCTGAGTCATCCCTTTCTGGTCCTAATCCTTTGGTACCGATGGATTTTCTAGAGGCTCAGGTAACCACTCAGAATCTCCAGCTACAGGTAAAAGAAATATCAAATGAGAATTTGAGATTACTTCATGTCATAGAGGAAAGGGACAAAAATGTTGAAATTTTGCTAAGTGAAATAAAAGAGTTAGATTCAAAACTCAATTTACAGGAAGGACAACTAACTACCAAGATTGAAACGTGCAAAGAATTGGAAGAAACCATTGAGAAACTTAAGAAAGAAAAATCCGATTTAATGGAAAAATTGGAGTCCTCTTCTTGTGATAACCTGGAGTTCCACCAGAGAGTAGAAAGTATGGAAGGCCTCAATTGTAGTTTAGAAATGGGCACAGATAAATTGTCGCATGAAGTTACTCAAGATAATGTAGCCAAGGTGACCGACCACTGGAGAGAGAGGTTTCTTGAAGTGGAAAATGAGCTGCAGAGAATCAAGTTGGAGAAAGGCAGCATCGAGCATCACGCCCACTCTGTGGAAGCTGACATAGAGAGAGTTCAAACAGAGAAGCTGCAATTAGAAAAAGACTATGAATCTAAGCAGCAAGTTATAAGCCATCTTGAGGAAGAACTCTCTATGGTTACAAGTGAGAGAAACCGGCTTCATGGGGAATTAAATACTTTGTCAAAAGAAAATAAAGAATTGGGCTTGATGTCTGAAAAGATGAAGGAGAAAATTCAAGAGCTGGAATCTCATCAGGAGGAGGGTCTGCAGCACATTGAAGTGATGGGAGGTGAGCTGAAGGACAAAACACAGCTCCTTCAGAATTTGTCCTCAGATAATGCCCGTCTGCAGGAGCAGCTGCAGAGTTTGGAAAAGGACTCACACACTCTGTCTTTGGGAAAAAGTGAGCTGGAAAACGAAATCAGACAATTGAATAATGAGAAAGAATTGCTTGTAAGGGAATCTGAAAGCCTAAAGACCAAGTTTCATGAATTGGAACAGGAGAAGTTGACCATTGCCAAGGCCTTGGAGGCTGCACTAATGGAAAAAGGTGAGGTTGCCAAGAGGCTGAACTCAGCACAAGACGAGGTGCATCAGCTGAGAAGTGGCATGGAGAAACTGAGGGTCCGTATTGAAGCTGATGAAAAGAAGCAGCTCCAAGTCTTAGAGAAACTGAAAGAAAGTGAGCGTAAGAATGATTCGCTTCAGGATAAACTTGAGAATCTTGAAAGAGAATTGCAGATGGCGGAGGAAAACCAAGAGATGGTAATTCTTGATGCTGAGAATTCCAAAGCAGAGGTAGAAACCCTAAAAACACAAATAGAATTGACCACTGAACGCCTGAAAGCTTTAGAATCAAACCTTGTCACAATAAAGTCCGAAAAAGAAAATCTGACTCAGCAACTACAAGAAAAACAAGGTCAAGTGTCTGAATTAGACATATTACTCTCTTCATTAAAAAGCCTATTAGAAGAAAAAGAGCAAGAAAATATGCAGACAAAAGAAGAATCTAAAGCTGCAGTGGAAATGCTTCAAACAGAATTGAAAGAGCTGAACGAGGAGGTGTCGGCCTTGTTTGATGACCATGAAACCAGGGAGGTCAGAGCACAGAGCCTGGGCTCCCCAGCACAGGTCGTGCACCAGCTGAGAAATAGCATCGAAAAGCTGAAAATCCACCTAGAAACTGATGAAAAGAAGCAGCAGGAAAGTAAGCATCATGCAGACTTGCTTAAGGATAGAGTTGAAAACCTTGAAAGAGAACTAGAGATGTCAAGAAAAAAACACGAGCATGTGATTCTGGAGGCTGAGAACTCCAAAGCAGAGGTTGATACCCTAAAAGCAAAAATAGAGGAGATGGCCCCAACTCTGAGAGATTTGGAATTAAACCTTGTCAATATAAGTTCAGAAAAAGAAAATCTGACAAAAGAATTAGAAAAAGAGCAAGGACGAGTATCTGAATTGGAAACATTAAATTCTTCATTTGAAAATCTGCTGCAAGTAAGAGAGCAAGAGAAACTTCAGCTGAAAGAAGAATCTAAAATTGCGGAGGAGAAGCTTCAGGTACAATTAAAAGAGTTAACGGAGAAAGTGGCATCCTTGTGCAATGACCAAAAGACCTGGAAGGCCAAGCAACAGGATCTGAGTGGTCAAGTAGATTATCTTGAACATGAGAAGTCTAAGTTGCTGCAAAGCCTTGATGAGGCCAAAAGTAATTACACTATTTTGCAATCTTCTGTGAATAGCCTCATTCAAGAAGTCGAAGATAGCAAACAGAAACTCCAGAAGAAGGATGAAGAAATCCATGTACTCAAAAATCAAATCCAAGACCGAGAGCAGCTTGTCTCTAAGCTGTCCCAAGTGGAAGGAGAGCAGCAAGTTTGGAAGAAGCAAAAAACAGACTTGGAGAATCTCACAGTGGAATTGGAGCAAAAGATCCAAGGGCTGCAGGCCACAAACGACACTTTGCAGGACACCTTAGAAGCGCTGCGGACTTCTTACAAGGACCTGGAGAAAGAGCTTGAATCGACAGAAATGGAAAAAATAAGCTTTGTTGAAAAAGTAAGTGGCTTTATGTACGTTTTCATTTGTTGTCATGAGGGAGGGAAACCATGGGGTGAGTTATATTTCCCTGTGGATGGTGTCAGCAGTATGGGACCAAACCTTGTAAACGCCTTGAACTTGGGAGACATTGAGTTTGCTCCAGTAGTAGTGACCCTTTTGCTTTGGGACACATTTGCCTGGGACTCTTCTGAGGATTGGTCCAGGTTTTCAATGTGGCACCTGGACATGGGAAAAGCTCTGGGTCATTCATAGTTCCTGGTTCATTACACTTCCCTTTCTCACAGTGCATCAGAATAGTACCCTCCAACACACAGGTGAGAATCTGCTATAAAAGATATAATATATATATATATACTAGTTAGAATCAGAAGGGATCCCCTTTGTCCCTGGGGTGCCTTCAGGAGAAAGACCTATTAGGATGGTGATAGAATTGTCAGGGCAGAACCTTCATGGCTCCTGGTGTGTATCCTGCGGATTTTGTGCTTCCAGTTCCCCTCTCTTGTATTTTCTCATTTAGTCTCCTATTATTTGTAAGCTGATGATCTGCCCTCAGGAGGCTCACTTGTTAATGAAAAATTAGGGTTTTTTTTGCCTTCTTTGCTTGCTTACTGATCTAGCAAAGTGATTTCATCAAATACATTTTTACTGGACAAATATTAAAGGAGAAAGGGTGTGTCCAGGAAATGCAGTCAATCATATCTTTATTTTCCAAGAATTTCAAGTTTTTGAATGGCTAGCAAGAGATGGCGGTTCTGGTAGAGATGATTAGAAAAACTATAGCAGGCTGTTTCAGCATCATGGAGCAGATGCAAACAAGAGAGCTGTAGCTGGCCGGAACTGATCAGAGTCATTTTTCTTGCAGAGCAGTATGGCATTGGAGGATTAGTAGAGATCTAAGAAATGATAAAAATCTTGAGATGCTGCCTCATACAGTATTCTCTGAGGTTTAAGTTTAATTCAAATTAATGCCTTTATGAAGGATTTTAATACTGAGTAATATCTTTTCTTGTTATCCCTTTTCTTATTGCTGTCTTTTATTAAATCTTTGCTGAGAAGAAAAGGTAAGCTCCCCAGTAGGATTTGAGCATATTAATTGAGTGGATTAGTAAAAGGAGGCTTAGCTGGGTCCCATTTTCTTACAACATGAAGCCTGAAGTGATGTCATAAATATGTTGCATCTGAGGAATTAATTTGATCAAAACAGAAAACCAGAAGCAGGTCTTGATGAAAGATTACATTTCAGGTGGACGCTATAACTTTGAAGGAAACTGAGCTGCAGAGGGAAATGCATGCCATGATGCAGAAAATGACGGGTTTGGAAGAAGAATTCAGTGGGGAGAAAAACAGGCTCACTGAAGAAATAAATTTAATGTCGGAAGAAATAAAGAACAGCAAAGTAAGCTTTTCTGTGACAGATTGACAATTCAGTGTGCATACTTTACTTGTTTGTTTTTGTAATGTACCAAACTTTTTTAGCTTTTGAGATAAATAACGCCACACATATATCACGATCAGGTTTGCAGTCATCTCTACCAGCGAACACTGTCATGAACCCAGGAGTCATGAGAGGCCTCTGAACACATGACCAGACCTGTCATGGAGCCCAAGTCTTTTTTTTTTTGTGGAAGGGGACCCTTATAAAATATGTTTTTTTAATTGATTTCAGAGAGATGAAAGGAGACAGAGCGGGGTGGTGGGGAGATAGAAACATAGAAACATCAGTGATGAGAGGGAGTCATCTTTTGCCTGACTTCTGCACACCCCTTACTGGGGACCTAGTTAGCAACCTGGGCATGTGCCTGGGAATGGAGTTGTGACTTCCTGGTTCATGGGTTGATGCTCAACCACTGAGCCACACCAACTGGTCGTGGATGCAATTTAACACTGCTTCCCTTCCTCCTGAGTTTCTTAATGCTGAGTCCTGGGTAGCAGCTACCATGCATGCAGAGCTATCAGATGCAGTGAAACCTATTTGCCACTCCCAAATGTCCATATGGTCCTCATGCAGCTTCATCCCTCAGAAATACTTAGAAAAGGATAGAGGAATAGAGTTGTGATTATGAACCTGAATAATCACAAAAAGTTGAAATGACATTTGTAATAGCCTATATAAGAAAGAAGTTGGGGAAAGTTTTGTACTTTTCTTTAAAGTACTATATTTAAGCTAATGAAAATTAAATTTTTTGGTGTTTAATCTTGGAAATTGACAATTTTTTGGCAATGCTGTGTAGGAGTTCCTATTGATGATAAGTTTGACTATCGCATCTGCTGAAATCTTTGGCACTGAGCATCTTGGGACTACCCCAAGTATATTGTTATTCGTACTTGTAGGTCTAAAAATTGCGAGGTGTTTAACCTTAAGTTTATGCATATGGGAGTGTTAGCTTCCTGTGGCTTCATTCATTCATTTTATTCATTCTATAAATAACAAGCACTGGTAAGGTTAGGGGATAGAATGTCGACCCGTAGCTCTCCTGTACTGCTTGTATTCATAGAGCTTGCGGTTTAGACACACAGTCAGGCATCAAATAAGAAACATGAAATAATTATAAACTGTTAAGTACTATAAGTGAAAGGAATAAGATTCTTAAGATTGGGCTGTGAGGATAGGCAACAAACTAATTGAGATCGGGGTGATCAGAGAATGTTGCCTACAGGATGAGGAGTCAGACCCACAAAGAACCAGCTAGAGCATGGAACCTTGTGGGTTTAGGGGGCAGTGTGGTAAAGTCTTTGTGTTTTATAGAAATTGAAAGGAAGCCATTGTGGCCGAAATTTTTTCAGGTGGAAAGTGATCTGAGAAAAGATTAGGGAGGAAGGAAGGCCATGGTAAAGTGTTAGAATAAAGTCTGAAGTGACCAAATACATGAGGCAGGAGTTTAAAGGAAAGTTTTGGGGTGGATATATTCATTTGGTTATTTCAGAATATAGGTCATATTTTAGAATTAGGCAGTGGTAGAAAATACAGCCCAAGCCCAGAGATCCCCCAGTGTGCAGCGTGATGTGGAGGAAGAAGAGCAAGCTGGGAAACAAAGAAGCCATGGTCAGGCCAAGCAGGGGCAAGTCGTGTCCCAACAGCCAAGAGTGGAGGCTCTCAAAGCAGGAGGGTCAGAGCCTCAGATCCTACATATAGGTCAGACGAGATGAGGACTGAAGCGTGTTTTTTGGATTTAGAATGTTGAGGTGGACGATGCCATGAAAAGCTATTTCAGGAGAAGTTGGGATGAAACCAGGCTGGAGTGGGTTGAGTGAATAGGAAATGAGGTAGTGGACACAGTATGTATAGAGACTCATAGAGGCATCTCTGTGGGATCAGGCACAGGGGAGGCAGGTACCCCCAGGGCTGGGGTTCTGCCTGTACTGCACAGAGGAGGGGGTGCTAAAGTGTTCAGGTCGTTTGGAAGAAAATTCTTAAAGTGATAGAACATGGAATCTAAGCTGGCCAAGGAAGAAAACTGTAAGTCTGGAATGTGGAGGTCGTCATGGTGGTGGTGTTGATGAGGTCAAGGAGTTACTGCAATGGAAATACTTACATAAGCGAACCTGGTAGCCAGGAGGGTGTAGTCCCAGAGTGATTTAGTGGAAGTCAGGTTTCAGAGATTCTGTGGTTCATCTGGATGTGACCTAGGAGGTGGCTGGGTAGAACAGGGGATATTGTCACTGCAGATGAAGTTGCAATTTAAAGTGAATACACTGCTATGGATTACAGCATTATTCTGTATAGGTTTTTGTTTTGCCTATAAACTATTCTCTTCCCCCTCTGTACTCAGTATTTTCTGAAGACATATGTCAAGGTTCTTAATTATCTTCCCATGATTGTATAACTTTATTCATTAGGGTCAATTGAAGGAAGTCATGCTAGAAAATCATGAATTGAAAAGGAGCTTGGATTGCCTACAAAAAGACCAGATGGAAAAGCTAGAGAAAATGAGAGAAGAAATAGCTGGATACCAGTTCCAGCTCCAGGAAGCTGAAAAGAAACACCAAACTTTGCTTCTGGATACAAACAAACAGGTGACCCGAGGAGTTTGGTTACTGGGGGAGCCGGATTGTGTGTGTGGACTATGGAAGTGAGGCTTTTTTTTTTTTTTGGCAAGAAGGTCAGAGTTCTGCATCGTTATGCTATGTGACCTTAGGAAGGTTTTCCTCTCCACCTTTCCCTTCGTTACCTACACGTCTCATTCATAACTGCTTTTTTAAAAAATACCTTTCCATCTTGGGGTAGAGTAGTAGGAGAGGCGCAAAGACCATTTGAAATGGCCCTTGAAATAGCAGTTCTATTTTAGTTCACTTTGCTTACAATGTTTTTAGCTGAGCCTCCTGGCTAAAGTAGCATTTTCTGTCCCAGCATGAGATGGAAATCCAGACCTATCGGGAGAAGCTGACGTCTAAGGAAGAGTGTCTCAGTTCCCAAAAGGTGGAGATCGACCTCTTGAAGTCCAGTAAAGAGGAAATCAATAACTCCTTGAAAGCAGCCACCGAACTTTTAGAGGAATTGAAGAGAACCAAGGTATGTTTACTCTTTAAAAAAAAAAAAAAAAAAAAAAAAAAAAAAATATATATATATATATATATATATATATATATATATATATATATATATATATTTGTGTGTATTGATTACATAGAGGAAGGGAGAAGGAGAGAGACATAGCTGAGAGGGAATCATTGATACGCTGCGTCTCCTGTACACCCCACACTGGGGATTGAGCCCACAACCCAGGCATGAACCCTGACAGGGAATCAAACCATGACCCCTGGTTCATAGGTTTACATTCAACCACTGAGCTACACCAGCAGGGGAATATGTTTACTTCTCATTGCTTCATGACCTTGAATGGCTTATGTAGAATCACCATGGTTTTAATGGTATTGAATTACAAGGTTTCATTTTAATTTTTGTGAAAAAGGTTTTTGCAGTTTTAAATAATATCACTCATCAATTTTCCGCTGAGTTATTTTTAAAAGTCAGTGGATGGCTTACAGTCTCATGGCATATATGAATTTCATCCACTGCTCAGCGAGTCCTCTCAAACTACTTCAAGACTTCTCAAGATGGAGGTGAAAGTTGTACCACTGACAGATTAGCATGGGCCCCTAAGTAATAATTTGGTGGTAATTCCAAATTCTTGCTTGATGGGTCTCCAAGTTCATTGCTGTCACCAAACCCACTTTGGCAAAGGTGAGACAGAGCATTTGGTTATGCACAGGTAGGTGTGCATACTCCTCTTCCTCTATGCAGGGATTCTAAAACTGTGTTCTGTAGATAAAAAGGAGGTGAACCCTAGTCCCAGGGTTCTTAGACTGGAGGTGGTGCTTCAGGAATTCTACTTGTAAAGGGCTGTTTTGATTTCTACAAATAATTTTCACAAAATGAATACCATCTAGAATGTATAATAATGAACCTGGATAATAAATATTGTCCCATAAAAGTCTTGATTAAAAGATGATTTAAATTTTAAATATGCTACTAATTGTTCAAACAGAAAACTAGGTATTAGCTTCTTAGGTTTATTGCTCATGTACACTTATCAAGGTGAAGGAAATATACCAATAAAATACACACCAGCCTGCCTGGTATGGTTCAGTGGTTGAGCACCGACCTATGAACCAGAAGGCCACAGTTTGATTCCAAGTCAGGGCACTTGTCTGGATTTCAGGCTCAGTTCCAAGTAGGGGGCATGCAATAGGCAGCTGCTCACTGATTCTCTGTCTTCATTTATGTTTCTATCTGTCTCCCTCTCCTTTCCTCTCTGAAATAAATTTAAAAACTGTTTTTAAAAAAATAATACATACTTATAAAATTTAGAGTAACGTTAATGATCAATGATGTTCTGTTACAAAATGAGATATGTTAGTTTTAATAATGGAAAGATGTAGTTTCAGGTCTACTTTTTTATTCACTTTCTGCCTTTTTAATCTTTTTCAGTTTTACTGTAGGGAATGTCTGTTTATGTACATACCATGTACAAAATGGTACACTGTTGAGTCTATTCAGATCACATGCAATTTTAATGAGGTGCCAGTTGATAAGCATTGTTGAAATGGAATTAATCCATCTCCAATACAATTATGGCTGGATTCAGATATAGAAAATTTCACAAATGCAGATGAACTGCAACATTGCTAATACAGGATCTCAAGGTGAAATACCCAGAGAATTAAATCATTAGCAACATGAGCCGAAACTGGTTTGGCTCAGTGGATAGAGCGTCGGTCTGCAGACTGAAGGGTCCCAGGTTCGATTCCGGTCAAGGGCATGTACATTGGTTGCGGGGTTCCCGGTAGGGGGTGTGCAAGAGGCAGCTGGTTGATGATTCTCTCTCATCGATGTTTCTAGCTATCTATCTTTCTCCTTTCCTCTCTGTGAAAAATCAATAAAATATATTTTTAAAAAAATCATTAGCAACATGATTATGGTGCTCAAGTTCTTTTATTTCAATCGTTTGGTTTGCCTTTATATTTTCATGATTTCTTACCAGAAACTCTTAAAGCTAATTTATTTTAGAATTCTGCATTTTTTAGATATTACATAATGCAATACACATGCCACATCCTCCTATATAATAAAAGGCTAATATGCAAATCGACCTAACAGTGGAATGATGGGTTGCTATGATGCGCACTGACCACCAGAGGGCAGACACTCAACTCAGGAGCTTCTTCCTGGTGGTCAGTGCTCTCCCATAGGAGTGAAGCCAGGCTCACAGTGCTAAGAATGTCTTGGCAGTTAGACATACCCCAAGGGCTCCTGGACTGCAAGCGGGCACAGGTCTGGCTGAGGGACCACCCCCCACACACACACCCCCACCCCACCCTGCATGCAGGAATTTCATGCACTGGGCCTCTAGCAATATATAATATCCTAGCAGGCTCTTGGGTAGTAATCATACTAATCCCTATTTCTGTAGCAAAATGTGTGACTGTTCTCACAAGGTAGGATAAATAAAGACTAGAAATGCTCTGGTATCCAATCAAGTTTTGCCTCTAAGTCATTTTCAGAGTTTTTTTTAGGATGTTGCAATTGTGGTGAAGGAGCTTGAACTTGCATTGCTGAGAGGTGCATGATGCTATAATTCTCCCACCATTCTATTCACTTTATAGTTGAACTATATATAAGATTTAAATTTGTATTGTGAGCCACGTAAGAGGACGTTATCTGAGCACCATGCTCTATGCTTGCTGATGCTAAGACAGGAAGTGACAAAACCATTGTCCATTGGGGAGACCTGGAAAACTGAGTAGAAAGGGTGAATTGTTTCATAAATCTTTAGATGTTTCAGTTTGAACATAATCTTAGATTTACAATATATGATTCTTAGTTAAGCTCATGATTTTTTCTATGTGCTCACTAAAAGAAGTTGAAGGTTTTAAATTCAAGGTTTTGCTTTGTAGACGGACAATCTAAAATATGCCAGTCAGCTGAAGAAGGAAAAGGAGCGTGCCCAGGGGAAAATCAAGCTGTTGATCAAATCCTGTAAGCAGCTGGAAGAGGAAAAGGAGCTGCTGCAGAAAGAGCTGTCTCGCCTGGAAGACGCTGCGCGGGAGAAACAAAACTCAGGTGGGGTCAGCTGGGCATGGCCAGGCCAGCTCGCTGGTGTGTGTGTGCCAGGCATGGCCTTAGCACTCTGTTTATTACCGCCCGCTGATTCTCAGCGGTTGTCCATTTCCAGCTTTCGAATTTTGTGCTCAGCGTGGGGTCATTCATAGAATTCAGAATGAACCCTGCACTTTGAAATAGGGTCGTCACATCTTCTGTTCTATGAAACGTAAAAAGCCTGGCAGCACTTTTTGCTAGTGAGCCATTCCAGGGTGAGTTTTCATGTGACGATTTCCCTCTCAGTAGCTCCTACATCACAGGCAGATTGGCCTCTGAGCTGGTGCTGGCAGTTTACAAACAGCTGGTTCTGGTCATCCTGGACCCATCCTCATGGCTCAGCCACATGGGAGGGTGAGAGGCCTATTTTTGGGTGTGGTGATAAAATAAAAAAGAAAAGATAACCTTTCTCCACTTATGCCCGAGGGGAATGCTGATGATGGCGAGCATTGTATGCATGGCTCTTCTGGACCACGCTGGGCAGGGTGTGTCAGGTGTCTTTCCCTCTGAGAAGAGTCCTCAGTATATGAGGTTTTCTAATGGATTTAATGGCAGCTACAAGTTGCCAAGACTCCCACTTCATAGCCTCCCCCAAGCTTTTGTCCATCAGACTCTCCATTGCTTACAAATGGCTTTCAGAGCCTTTTGGACCTGCCTTGTCACACACAGGTCCCGTTCTGCCTCCCAGAGCCATCACAACTGGGACTTCGTATACTTTACCAACTTACATTGCTCATTCACATATGGCGGAAAGAATGGACTGGGATCATAGGGATGTGCTAAATTAATCCATTTGATCTCATGAACAACTACAAGAAAGTTTGCTAGGCTGGAGGAAATACATGCTTGAGATTTGGGTATGTAAGCTGTCCTAATAAGAATATTACCTTGATGTGATCCCTCCCAAATGAGGGTTATTTAAACTCTAAGAACATGTATAGATATATCTCCCCAATTTGTAAAAAATAAAAAAAAACAAGCCTAAGTTTTTCTGCTTCATGATATCCAGTGTCAACTAGAGGAATGTGAAGTGACACTTGTGATTTCTGACAGGTCCTGTTCTGGCTGCTAACGTAGATGAACTAATGACCGAGGTGAAAGAACTGAAAGAAACCCTCGAAGAGAAAAGCAAGGAGGCAGACGAGTATCTGGATAAATACTGTTCGCTGCTTATAAGCTACGAGAAGTTGGAGAGAGCCAAAGAGATGTTAGAAACACAACAATCTCAACCTAATGTCCAGAGTTCTCCTTCGCCCAAGTCAGTTGTCCCGGGATCTCCTCCAGTCCCTTCTGTGACTGAAAAGCAGAAGTCATCTGGCCAAAGTAAAGGTTCAGGCAAAAGGCAAAGGAACAGTGGGATTTGGGAGGATGGGGGAGGGACAGCACCGTCTACCCCAGACACGTTTCCTAAGAGAAGCCGGAAGGCGGTCCGCAGTGGCGCTCACCCTGCAGAGGACTCAGAAGACGCCGAGTTTGAGCCTGAGGGGCTTCCTGAAGTTGTAAAGAAAGGTACGGCATAGTTGTAGAACTAGATTATCTGTGTTGTTTTGAAAGTCCACATGGCATTTCCCATGCAAAAGAGAAGCATTGAGTTTTAGGTTTTTGTGCAACTGTACGAACTCAAGTTCAGAAGCAGTCGGCCACTTTTAAAGCATGTATTTTCCTTTCTGTCATGAGACCAGATAGGACCTAGTTGCTCATGTCTCACTACAGAAACGGCTGGCCCATTTGCAGAGTGACTGTTTGAAACCTGTTTGGAATTTGATATTCCTGTGCTGGAAAGCCCCCAACTGTAGGACACCCTCCTAGCTTTCCTGTCTGTAGTCAAGGGCTGGAGGATGGACCCGAAGACGCTGGCCCCCTGGCTGGAGCCATGTACCACCTTTTTTTTTTTTAAAGTTAATCCTTACCCAAGGATATTTTTTCCATTGATGTCTTTTTTTCTTTTTCTTTTTCTTTTCTTTCTTTCTTTTTTTTTTTTTTTTTTAAAGAGAGAGAGTGGAAGGGAAGAGACACAGAGAGAGAAACATTAATGTGAGAGACACATCGATTGTTTGCCTTCCACACACACACACATCGACTGGGGGCTAGGGATCAAGCCTGCAATTGAGGTACGAGCCCTTACTCTTTAGTCCTTCGGCCGATGCTCTATCTACTGAGCCAAACCAGCTAAGGCAATGCTTTTTTTAAATTTTTATTAAGTTGTTCTCCAAGTGTGGCCCAGGGACGGGAACTGTTGTTACTGGTTGTAGTTAAAGGGTTAAAAACAACCCAAACCAAATGTTGCTTTAGTTTAGTTTAGTTCAGTTTAGTCAGTGCCACTCCATAGTGTGTGATAATCCCGTCCATCAGTTTCCTTGGGTTGACTTTCTCTTGTCATCGCAAGTCACGTGGAGTCCTTCTGTGGGAAGAAGGTATGGCTGCAGAGTGAGATTGAAATCCCGCTTTGCAAGATTAGATCTCTGTCCCTCCTGGTCTTCACCCGAGGGCAGTCACCTGAAGTTGCTGTAGCATTTTACACTTTCCTCCAGAAAAAACAACTGGCCTTTTTATTTTTATTTTTCTTCCCATTTTACCCTCTTCCTCACCACCCCCTTCAACCCAAATTTTACAGGGCCTACCTGGTGTGTTCTTTCGGTCTTAGAAAAACACAAGTTTAGAGATCCTCATAGAAGCAGGAACATATTTTCTGTTTTCCCCTTTTTTCCCCATTGTGGTTTTTTGTGTTTCTAATAAGAGAAAACCTGTTAGTCAGTCAGTCAGTCAGTCAGTCAGTGTGACGACTCCCAGGGTAACTGAGAAGGTAATCTCTGTTCTCTGTAGCTAGGAGAAAGCATTTTGGAGTCCGCTTATCTGTTAAAACGTGACCTAGTGCATATCTTTTCCATTATGGATAGGATTGGACCTGGCAGTGTTGACAGGCAGTTTTTTTGTCCTTAGGGTTTGCTGATATCCCAACGGGAAAGACAAGTCCCTATGTCCTGCGAAGAACAACCATGGCAACTAGGACCAGCCCCCGCCTTGCTGCCCAGAAGTTAACTCCATCCCCATCCAGTATCCACAAAGAGAATCAGGCCGAGGTTTCCAAACCAACAGCTGGTGGCAGCAGATCACAAAAGGTAAACGCCTGTGAACAAGTGTCTGCCATCTGAAATCCAACAAATGATGGTGCTACCAGGGCAAGGGTTTGGCACTGCGCCCTCTGACTCAGGAGCTCTTAAAATTCAGGGCTGAGGAGGAAAGGCCTGAAAGTTCCTTTCACTCATTCAAGTCTGTATTAGAAACATTTTGTCATTTCGTGCAAGGCTTTTCCCTCCTCTGTCAATTACCCCCATCCTTCCTCTCCCTCTCCCATCTAGAGTTAACTTTTGGGTGCTGGTATCAACAGAACACTGCAGTGAGCATACTGCAGTAGGCCCTTGCTCTCCACGGACCACATGAAAGCTTTTCCATAAAGCAGCCAGTGCTCTAAAGCGTGAAGCTTCCGAGCTCCTCCAAAGCTGTCACCTGTAAGATGAGCCCTGACCTGCAATCCAGGAGTCAGGCTTTTAGGTCCTGACGGGGCCAGGCCGGTTCCTCATGGTGGCTGGCAGCTGCTCCTTCCTCAGTGCACACGGATACCCATCCTGCTGGTCCCACACTGAGGGGATCCAGTGAAGTGTTTGGCTCTTAAAGCAGAAAATCATGACTAGGTAGTAAGTACCCCAGACTCCCATTATGATATGCCAGTCCACTTTATTATAATTGCCTGCTTGAAAGTCTGCCTTCTGAATTGCAGAGTGAGTTCTGTAAGCTTCTTTTTTTCCTAAAATATATTTTTATTGATTTCAGAGAGGAAGGGAGAAAGATAAAGAGATAGAAACATCAATGATGAGAGAGAATCATTGATCGGCTGCCTGCAACCCTGAGCATTTGCCATTGATCAAAATTGAACTCAGGACCCTTCAGTCTGCAGGCCGAAGCTCTACCCACTGAGCAAAACCAGCTAGGGCTGTGAGATTATTGATTATGTTTATGCTTTCCCAGTGTCCCATGTCAAATGTAACATCTCACATTGAACCGATGTTTGTTGAGTGGGTGGAGCCGTTGCTGATGTTCTGAAGTGAGCAATAATAAATAGAGGTTTTAAAGGTGTGCTAGGAAATTATCTCACAAAATTACCAACGGGTCACTTTTCCCTCCTCTGATAAGGAAGTAAGTGATGGTACAGCAGTTTGCGTGTGGAGTTCAGACTTATCTTTAGAAAACAAGCTTTGCACACTAGGGGGCCTGCTCTCCACACTGTTGTTGAGTCTGTTGATCGCAAAGTCGTAACCATGGTTTCCTGCAGATCTGCGACCCCTGTATTAGCTACAGGCGGCAGGAGGCACCAGCGGTTATGAATTGCTAAGCAATTTTGTGCACATGTGCAAACGAATGGGGGGAGTCCCTCTTGAGAGAAGGTTATAGGAGACTTCCTGATTAGATGCAAACTTCAAAACCCAGCCTGCTGAATTTTAATTTAATTCAGCATTTTCTGAGTCGCCTTATAAAATGCTTGCCTCATCTGTTACGCATATTTTATTATTCGGTTTGAAAAATATAGAGCAAGGCATCATTTTCCTAAAGCGACTGCTCAGAAACCCAGGACTAGGAGCCTTCACCTGAAGCAACTGGATGGGTTTTGAGCGCGATGATCCCCTGGGTCATTTAGCAGGACCCTCAGTGATATTTGACCAGTTCTGAGGGAAGGGTGGGTGAAGTGCAGATTAGGTGAGGGTCAGTCTGTTATGTCTGGATGAATAAACCCAGGCACTCCTAATTTGCTGGGGACCAGGGAGCCTGACGTGTGCCAACTTGACCTGAACCTGGGGTTGGTCTGTGCCGGTGGATGGGCCACTGAATTGGGAGGATAGTGAAGCATCACTGCCCATCAGTCACTCTCCATTTTAGTGGGACTTTGAGTTTTTGCCTTCTAATGAGGTCCATTCTCACCAAGCTGTCAGCATCCTCGCCCTCTCCCCTTGTGGCTGCAGACATAGTTTGTAAGACAGTCAGGGTTTCTGTGCCATTAGGAGTTTAAGTACTTGGTGCATTTGACCTCATCTCATTGTTCACAGTCTGAGGCTAACTGACCAACATGAGGAGCAAAAGTTTAAACTGATCACAGACTCTTCATTTCCTCAACACAGTATCAGAGAAATTGAACCTAGAGGTGGGGGAAGTCCAGGAATGGACCTTGGCTATTGAACTGGGGGTAAGGAAGAATTTTATTAGCTCAGAAAAGAGAATCAGTGTACCCCCTCCCCCCCTCTGCCATGATGGGCTTAGAAATTGGATTCTCCTGCATCTGATGGGTTCAAGGGAAATGCCTGCCTTTTATATCACTTTCTACTTTTTAAAAAAGTGCCATAAAACTCTGTTTTTTCCCTTCAACTTTCCATGACGGTGATTTTCCACTGAGCTCTGGTCCTGGCCCTTCAGGGCTGCTGCTCCTTTTGCGTGTCCTGCACATACTCTGAGGTCGGGGCGAGCTTTCCCGGGATTTGATCTGTTGGCCAGATTTGCTATGTTTTCTGTAATGAAAAGTATTTAGCTGCCTTTTAAAGCCACATTCTTCCTATGGAAAGAATATAAATGGAGACATAATTTCCATTCTTCTTACTGCTGCAGAGGGAGGGCCCTGGCGGCCACTGCGCAGGAAGTGACTGTCGCTGAGCTGCTTCTCAGTCCGTGCTGGGCACGCGTGGCCCTTGTCAGGGCCCGTCCTCTTGATTTTTTAAAAATCTTCCTACCTGGCTCTCCCACTCCTACCTTACCTTTGGTTAAGTGGAGTTTTTGTGCCCGTCAGCTGTCTTGTTCCTCTTTCTCTCCAAGCCCCTGTCTTCTTTCGCTACTGTGTAACCCTCAAAAAAGTCTTAACTCTCCTTGGCTCCTAAGTCTCATATTTTCTGAGATCCTTCTGGCTTTTAAAATACCAGTCATCAGAACGGAGATTTACTATCATCAGACGCGATTGTTAGATGGCTCTAATCCAAATCCAATATGAAAGCTGACAATGATGCAGGGAGCAGGAGAAAAGCGCCGTTATATGAGGAACAGGTGGTGGGCCATTGAAATGTTTTACAATAGATCAAGCTTATATCCTGTGGAGGTGGTATTTCTCATTTGGATTATTCTCATTTGAATGAAGAAGTGGTTCAGTTAGGGTAAATGGAAGCTGGTTTGGGTTCTCTGAGGTGTATATTGAAGGTTTGCTGGGTAGTCAAGCTTATTGTGGGCACAAGGTAAGGAAGACATAGTCTTTGCCCTCAGAGAGGTGCCCTCTGGTCTGATGGTGTCACACTGGCCTTGGGATCACATCGCTGCCCATCAGAGGCATCAAGGACAGTTTGCAAGGTGACTCGTCAGAGGTCCCGTTTGACATCGTCCTGTTACATAGGGCCTGTTCTTAGGTAAGAAGAAATGGTAAAACTATGTACAAATCCTAGGGAAGAAGAATAGCCTAAATTTTGATGACAAAGGATTCTTCATGCTGTACGAATGTGAATGTGATGGAAACTCTTAACAAAGGTGCTTGTGTTGCAGGTCAAGGTTGCTCAGCAAAGCCCAGCGGATTCAGGCAGCATCTTCCGAGAACCCCCCGCGAGACCTCTCGCGGTCAGTAACCTTTCTGAGAGACGTTCGTCCGGCAGCCCCAGGGAGGGCCTGAGGTCCAAGCGAGGCCAGCTCGCCCCCAGCCCCGAAGCCGGCACCACGCCCAACGAGAACTGCCGGGTCCAATAGAAGAGACTTGTGTGTTAGGACCCCGGTAGGTGGCCGACAGGGGCTTGCCTGTGGTCAGGGACACACTGTCAGTGGGAAGAAAACAGTTCCTGTCCATCTAACTCCATTGTAGTCTTTGGGTCCCCATTAGAATATTAGAAAAGTTTGGAAGCCCCGATCACCTTCCTCGTTATAGTCCTCTTCAGAGCTGGAAATTGTAGTTTAGAAGGAAAGCTTTTTGTAATGTTGCATTGAGCGGCAAAGCACTATATCCTATAACTTGTGTTTGTGTATGGGTTTTATACTAAAAAAAATGCGAACATTTTATACTTCCAATGAACAGCTCCCAGGGAAATGCAAACTTGCCTGTGCTGTTCCCTCTGTTTAGTGTGGGGCATGAGATAGTTTGAGAGGGAGAATTTCTTTGAGCTGAGTAAAATGAAGGAAAACCATGTTACATGTTCTTAAGGAAAACACGCTCACATACACACATATGGCTGTGCCCACCCTTCTCTTCCAATGTGCTTTCTAAACCTTTGATAATACAATGTGTACATATTTGTGTGTGGTAGTGGTGGAAGTTCTATGTTGATTTCCAAGTGTCCTGGTTGCAGGCTCCTCAGAGATTAATATATCAAATTTTCTGTCATTGTGATGTTTTTGTTTTGTGAAGACTGGTTTGATGTACATTCTCACAAGCAGTGCTGTATTAAAATAAGGCTTTTTTTTTTCTTTCTAATAAAAAAAATCACCTTTGTTTCTGTAAAAATGATTCCTATATATAAATGCATTATGATTATCGTGAGAATGTACAACTTCTGACACCTCTTACAAAAGTGAAACCAGTCCAGCAAGTGCTACTAGTGTATGCAGTGGGTAAACATACTCAGCTATAGTAAAAGGCGATTCGGAATACAGGCCGTGAAGATTATATGGCAGTGTACTGTGTCCAGCCAGTATCTACCATATTGTATGTCCCCATTAAATCATATCAGCCAGGATATAAGTATGTGGTATTTTCCAGCTCATTTTGACGACAGGCTTATTTCTAAAATATATTTTTATTGATTTCAGAGAGGAAAAGAGAGAGAGAGAGAGAGAGAGAGAGAGAGAGAGAGAGGGAAACATCAGCAATGAGAGAGAATTATTGATAAGCTGCCACACTGGGGGATCAAGCCCTGACCATGAATTGAACTATGATCTGGTTCATAGGTCAGTGCTCTCGACCACTGAGCCACTCCAGCTGGGCTGATGACAGGGTTTTGAAAATATGCAGGCATTATGAGCCATACCAAAAGTAAAAACTTTGGACCGAGACTTTGTGTCCTTGAATCAGGGTAAAAAATTTTCCAGGACACGAGTTAGTAAAAGATCATTTGCTCTTGGCTTTCGGTTCAGATGGATATATAAACCTTGACCCGTGTTCATTTGTATTTTAACCTCGTCCTTTGCAAGGTGGCCTCTGTTGGATAATGCTGCTGTGACACTAAACTGCTTGGTATTCATGTACTGAAAGCTGATACCCTGACTTCCCTCCTGTGTCTCCGGTTGCTGGAGGCTGTGGTCTGGTGCAGGGTCCTTGTCACAAATCATCCCGAGGCTGCCATGTGCTCAAGGGCATGGCCCCGCACCGACCTCGCTGGGGCCGCTCATCAGCCTCGTTGGCTCGTCCTCACTGCCTGGAAGATTCCACTCAGAAGGGCTGGATGAGCCGTCCTGTGGGTCCTTGAAAGCCTCTTCACCTTTTCCTGGGTGGGCCGGGGCTGCGGCTCCTTCCTCGTTACAGGGCATCCTCGGCGTGCCTGCCATGTTCATGTTCATAACCCTGTGAGGGGACAGCCCGGACATTGTGGCTTTTCTCATTTGATGCCAGTCCATTTTGTTGGAACCACAGTGTCCTGTTCACACGTTTGTTCGGACCTGGAAGGATATCAGGGCACGTCTTCCCAGAGCCCCTCACTCTAGGAGGGGAGATGTACTCCGCTTCCCAACAGTCTGATTCCATAAAGATGCCTAGCTGCTCTTAGCATGCCTCAGACCACATTCGGAGCAGGTAAGTGAGCTGCCTCAGCACCGTCAGCAGTGGGCATTCACCTAGGTCAGGGGACAATCGGCTCCCTCCATGTGGGTAAACCAGATGATTACAGACTTGCTTTTAACATATTTTAATGAAAGAACTAATCCCTGGAGGAGACCCATCATTCCTAGAACTTAAAACAAGTTCTTATGGAGGAGATTTACTTCACACCCCACTTACCAATCTGTTGTTTTGAAAACCAGAAGCCCAAATTAGCATCCTAAGTCTTGTCCAACATGTATAACAAAATTAGATTTTTTTTTTTTTCTCCCTGGAGGTTGTCATAAACTCATTCAAGGAGAGAATATGCTGCTTTGTAAGAGTAATGCTGATTTCCCAAGTGTGGCATAGACTGTAGTCAATAGAGACTTCACTTTTTAACCAAATTCACTCAATTTTTTTGTTTTGTTAATCCTCACCGGAGGGTATTTTTCCCATTGATTTTTAGAGAGAGTGGAAGGGAGGGATGGGGAGAGAGAGAAACATCGATGTAAGAAAGACACATTGGTTGCCTCCTGCATGTTCTGGGGATGGAACCTGCACTGCAATCCACACACATGTCCTCGACAGGGAATTGAACCTCCAACCCTTCAGTATGTGGGCTGATGTTCTAACTGCTGAGCAACACTGCCAGGGTCCAAATTCACTCAGATTTTTAAAAATTATTATCCACAGACAGAAAATGTTGTCCAGAGATGATTGATCGCCTACCCAGCTGTCACTCCTACTTTCTTTCTTGCCATTAACACCCACTTTTGTCCAGGCAGCATTTGCTCAAGAAACACGACGCCCTATCACCAGGGAAGGCATTACTTAGCATAAACCCGTTGTGGTCACACAATTCTCTGGTTTTGGTGACCACCTACATAACCAATGCTGAGAACAGAGGGAAAGCATTTCCAAAGCACAGGGTGTCCAATCAGAAAGATGGGTGTTTGTTAAGCCTCTGGAGCAACCTTGGACTTCTTATCTTACCAGAAAATAGACTTTAAAAGCAACTTTCATTTGGAAATCCTGTTCCTTCACCCACAACCTTCTTGATTCAGTTGCAGCGTCTGTTCTCTGCTTTTGTTGTTGTTAGTTGACAACTACACTCTGTACACTTTCTTTGGGTTTGACTTGCTCCCTGAGCAAGAGAGCCCTTTGAAACTCATTTGCTTAATAATCTTCCTTTCTCTTCCGTGAAAAGCCATTCTGCTTAAATGGGTCCAGGGCACCTTCTGAACCCCGAGTTACACAGGGGAGACACGAAGGAAGCACGTAATTTTCTAATGACTCCCGATGCGCTCCTTGAGGACAGTCATTATTCTGCCTTTTGTGATTTCCTAAACATCGGGTCATTTAAATTATAATAGAGACAATCCAAAATTAAATGGCTTTTAGAGCATCTCCCTTTCCTATGATAACAATACGGTTTGATGACCTAGGTTTTCTTCATCACTTTGGAGATGAAGAAGTTGAGATCCTGAATAAGAAATCATTTTCTCTGCATCCCCCATGATGCCCCCTAAAACCTAGTGACCACACTTTACATTTCCTTCTCTTTTTCAAGTCTGCTCCCTCCAAATAACACTTAGCCTAAAATCCTTTGTAAGCCCGGGAGTCCCTAACACAGGGCCCTGTGTGGAGAAAGCTTCAGTGAGAAGTGATTAATCAATCTATAGCTGAATGATGAAAAAAGCAGAACTGTAATTGCCCATAGATTTCTTTTTCCAGTTGGAAAAATCAGGAATGTAATCGTGGTCTTAGATTGTTATAAAAAGAAGAACACTCCCGAGTTAAATGAGTGTTATTTCTAAGGCTGCCATGGCCATGATCATCTGGCCAAACATTTTTTCACTCTACCTTAGACTAAACATCGGGTCTGTCCAGATAAGGGGTCTGTGGTGCTTTAACCCACCATTCCTACTCCTGCTCCCAAACTATTGTATTTCTCACCGTTCCTTGGGGTCGGTCCTGACCCCTAGTTCTACTGAATCTTCTGGGGCCCAGGTAAGCCTTTTCTGTGCAGTCTTCCCTGACCAAGCTCCCTGGCCCTCACCTCCTCCTGGGAGTGACGGCCTCTCTGGTTGGCACTCAGTCACAGCAATGGAGCATAGGCTATGCTCTTATGTATATTCCTGTTTCCTCATCTGAACTTGAGGATTCCCTGGGGACAGTAGAGTATCCTATGCCTTTATTTTTAATCTTTATTGTTAAAAGCATTACATACAGCCCCCCCCCCCCAACCCCTGACACCCCCCCCCCCTCCGGCTTGACCCTAAGCAAAATAATCATGCCCTATGCCTTTTTATTCTCTTAGGCCCATGGTTGGCAAACTGTAGCTCGAGAGCCACATGTGGCTCTTTGGCCCCTTGTGTGTGGCTCTTCCACAAAATACCATGGCCTGGGCGAGTCTATTTTGGAGAAGTGGCATCAGAAGTTTAAGTTTAAAAAATTTGGCTCTCCAAAGAAATTTCAGCCGTTGTGCTGTTGATAGTTGGCTCTGTTGACTAATGAGTTTGCCGACCACTGGGTTAGGGCATTGCCATCTGATTCCCTGGTGGCTTTTGGGTGGTGGGTGCTGGAGGGACCTGGAGAGCCGGAGGTGGGAGGGACTAGATCCTGCTGGCCTCCTCTCAGCATCACCCTTCGGCTCATTCTCCGCTCTCGCCCCGGCACTTTATTTCAGTAGCAGTATCGGGGGTCAGTTCAGCATTTTCCCAGCACCCACCGCCCTCATCACACTCCCTGAGACCCAGCCGCAGCCGGGCCTTCCCCCAGGTTCTCTCGTTCTAGTAATTTTCACGCCTCCCCCCTGTTCCTTTGGCCTTAAGCTTATTGCAGTCACAGCCTCTGGGAATCCTTGGGTTATTATTTTTCTCTTTCAGTTCTAGGATACTTAATTAACAATACTTGATTAAATTCACTCTTTAAATAACTGGTGTCATTTCTGTCCCTTGATTGGATCCTGTCTGACACAGAGGACCGAGGTGGTTTTAATGTGTTTGGTGGAAAATACAACTAATTTTGAATCAATTCTTTAACCCATGTTTTTCACCATTTAAAAAATTTCCACCGAATGTGTTGGAATGCATGACATGTTCTAGAAACCATTGTTTCCACCAAAAGCTACTGACCCTTCTTTCTGTTAATACTTCAAGACTTAAAAAAACAACAACACTACAAATCTCCATTTCCAGCAAGTGAGAATTGATACTATTCTCTGTTGCCCTGTCCCCCCAGATCCCAGAAAGAGGGTGTATCCAAGTCAGTCTCACTCCTGTGACACCTTGCAAATCCCAGGAGGGAGCAACACAGGCCGCTCCAAGACTGTCACCCCCAGGAGGCTGAAGGTCACGGGCCTTTTCTCCTGGCAGGGGGAGGAGAAGACCCAGGCGAGCAGCGGGATTGATTTAGATATTTATTCCTTCCACCTTGCGCAGCGGGCCTCACGGGCTGGGCAGGTGTTGTGGCTTGCTTGGAGCGGCTACTGTGAGGCCAAGGAACTGTCTCCCTGGAGAACCTCTCGCTCAGAGGTGCTGTTGCCATTACTCATTCGGTAGCTACTTCTGTTTATTTTTTTTATTTTTATTTTTTTCCTTTCGGTCATTGGGGAATGGAATCTTTGGCAGAGCTGAAGTTTTTCATTTTAATGAAGTCTAATTTGACCATTTTTTTCTCCTATGGGTCATGCTTTTGGTGTTGTATCTAAAAACTCGTCACCAAGCCCAAAGGGACTTTCTCTGATGCTTTCTTCTTCTAGAAGCTTATACTATTGTGTTTTATCTTTAGGTCTATGATTTTTTGCGTGAAAGATGTAAGGTATCTGGATTTTTTAATATATATATTTTTTGCATATGAACATCTGATTTTTCCAGCAGCATTTGTGAAAAGGATATCCTTTACTGAATCACCTTTACTCCCTTTTCAAAGATCAGTTGGCTATATTTGTTGGGTCGATTGCTGATATCTCTGTTCTGTTCCAGGTTCATTCATTTTCTGATGGTGTTTATTAAGCACCTACAACAAGAATGGAGGGCCATTCTATTTAGGCACAAAGATGAAAGACAAAGTTGCTGTATGTAGGTGGCTCTTGCTCCTCAGACTCAAAGCAAGAGCTCACAGTAGAGCTTGGTAACGGCTACCTGGATGTATGCGCAGAGAACCAAGAGTTTCTAGAATGCACACAAAGCATCCCAGCATCTCTTCCCACCTCTACCATGACCGTTTCCCTCAGGGCCCAAAGCACTGCCATCTTTTACCGGGATTTGTACAATCGTCTCTAACGAAGTTCTCTGATTCCCTGCTTGCCTTTCCTTTAAATAAAGTGGACCAACTGAAGCCGGTTTGGCTCAATGGATATATAGAGTGTCAGCCTGCGGACTGAAGGGTCCCGGGTTCGATTCCGGTCAAGAGCATGTACCTTGGTTTCAGGCACATCCCCAGTAGGGGGTGTGCAAGAGGCAGCTGATTGATGTTTCTCTCTCATCGATGTTTCTAACTCTCTATCCCCCTCTCTCTTCCTCTCTGTAAAAAATCAATAAAAAATATATTTAAAACAAACAAATAAATAAATAAACAAATGAAGTGGACCAGTGTCATTTCTCTGCTTAGGATCTGCAGTGGGCTCCCTTCTACCTTGGAGAGAAAGTCAGTGTCCTCACAGGAGCCTTCGCAGGCTGCTCCCATCATGTTCCTGACTCGCCTTCTAATTTCCCCCCCATCATTCGGTCCTGGCCTCTGCTGTCCCTCAAAGGTGCCAGGCAACCTTGTTTCAGGGCTTTACACGTGCATGTCACTCTGCCAGGAATAACTGGCCAGGCGACTGCATGACCTCTTTCCCACAATTCCTTTAGGTGTTGATATTCTGTACTATCCCCATTCATTACCTGCTTAATATTTTCTTTCTTCTTTTAAACTCAGTTTTACCAGATTATGGAATTTTGTGTCTCCTTTTTTCTTTCCCCTCTTTCTCCTCGTCCTTTCTTTCCCTCCTTGAGGTGCTTAGAATAATGCTTGGAATATAGTATAGCTCATCAAATATTTATGAAATGAAAGCATGGAAAACAAATAGGGACCCTTTGGTCCCAGGGCAATCTCTAGGAAAGAGGAGCTTTTATAAAAAATCATTATGGCCGAAACCGGTTTGGCTCAGTGGATAGAGCATCAGCCTGTGGACTGAAAGGTCCCAGGTTCAACTCCAGTTGAGGGCATGTACCTTGGTTATGGGCACATCCCCAGTAAGGGGTGTGAAAGAGGCAGTTTATCCATGATTCTCTCTCATTGATGTTTATCTCCCTCTCTCTTCCTCTCTGTAAAAAAATCAATAAAATATTAAAAAAAAAACCACACCATTATGGACATGAGAGCCTAGACATGAAATAAATGCTGAATTAAAAAAACAACAACAACTATATACTCAAATACCCATTTACAGTTGAGAACACTGAGGCACAGATCCTTAAATGGCTTCCTCCAATCATGCATCCAAATAGTGGCAGATGTGACATTTGATACTGTAGAGATATTGTGTTGTTTTTTTCATTTCATTATTGTAAAGCCATAATCACTAAAGCAAGATGAACTAATTGGGTCAAGGGGATTCATCAGAAGCCAGGAGGAGGCTTCATAAGTTAAAACAGTGGTCGGCAAACCGCGGCTCACAAGCCACATGTGGCTCTTTGGCCCCCTGAATGTGACTCTTCCACAAAACACCACATATCCTAATTAACTTAATAACAACGTACCTGCCTACGTAGTTTAAGTTTAAAAAATTTGGCTCTCAAAAGAAATTCCAATAATTGTACTGTTGTTATTTGGCTCCGTTGACTAATGAGTTTGCCGACCCCTGAGTTAGACCGTTTCTCAGTAGGACTTTGCAGGAAGAGAGCCTCAAAGGAAAGACACGGAAGAAGAGCTCTCCCCAGTTCTCTATCTTGCTGGGATGTCGGAATGCAGGAGTGTGCACCAGAGGGTCTGGACACAACCTGGACAAGTAGTCTGGTGACTTTTGCTTAGCAGCTAACAGAGGCCATGGAAGGAAGGAAGGAAGGAAGGAAGGAAGGAAGGAAGGAAGGAAGGAAGGAAGGAAGGAAGGAAGGAAGGAAGGAAGGAAGGAAGCGGAGTGGATTTCACATTGCAGCCAGGCCTTTTATTTGCACCACAAGGCAAAATGCTGGGGGATTAGGAACACCTGTGGCAGCTGAGAGCCCGACACAAGTTTCTCGCTCCTGGGCTTGTCCCAGGGCACACCGGAGCTGACCCGGAGAAAGCCGTCCTTCTCCGAGTCCTTCGCAGAGTATCTCTCTGGGGCCCCAGTGGGAGACCCCCACTCCAGCACAGGCCTTCCAGGACAACGTGGGGAAGAGGTGAGTGTACTGGCTGCCCTCAGCGCTGTCCAGTATAGAGGTCCACACCAGGGGTGGGAATGTCTGCATCCGTGTCTCACTCTGAGTTCAATTCAAAAGCAAGTGGCCATTGAATTGCTGCCGTGGTATCACCCATGCTCTCCTTGGTGCTTGTGTAGGTAATCGGGTGTGGTCTCGGCGGGCTCTCCATCACTGGTGTTTATAGTTCTTCTTGGTTTGTATGGCCTGTTTTACTGAAAACTTACACCACCAGAGAACAAGTAATCCTGACTTGTATTTCAGATTTATGTAACTGATTCCATATGGCTTTGATAATCCTATCATATCTTTTGACAGTTACAAAAGATATTTTTCCTCCTGGAGTGTCAGGATAATAACTTGAAAAGTTGAGGGCTGTCTTATGAGGAATGTAGAAGATTAGAAAGTCAAATAACTAACTTCAAAAAAAATCTTTTTTTTTTTTTTTTAACCAACACTGATCTAGGAAGAAAGGAGGGGAGAGATTTCTTTTGTAAATTCCATGAAGTAAAAAATGCTGCTTTCTTGTTCAAGGCTGCTGTTAATATGTTTTTTAGTTGACTGTCTATCAGAAAATCATAATGTGTTTTAAACATGTTCAGCGTTTTCTCTTTAAATTTGCCATGCTTACCATGATTTAGGGTGTTGGACTGAAAGGTTGCTTTTGGAAATTTAGAAGCTTGCACTGGATTCCTCATTCAATAAAGTGCGACCAAGAAAGAGGGGGAACTTTTTTTTTTTTATCATAGTATACAGTTTCCAGTTCTGCTTTCTTTTATTATTGTTATTTTTGGACATTCAATATTATTTTGTATCAGTTTCAGATGTACAGCAGAGGGTTTAGGCAATCATATACTTTTCCTAGTATTCCTCCCGATAATTCAAGTGCCTACCTGACACTCTCAAGAATGGGTGCATTTTGAAAATTGATGCATTGCCTTGTTGTAATTTTATACTTTTATATCCATTATAAGAGAGAAAAAGAGTTTTCTCTTTAAGGAATGCATCATGATACTAGATCTCTTCTATTATTATTAGGACCACGTCAGTAAGTCAACTGCTCTGGAGGGACTCAGTTTATTGAGTGTCATCCTATGCACCAAAAAGTTGCTGGTTCGATTCCCAGTCAGTGCACACACCTGCCTTGTGGGTTTGATCCCTGGAAGACAACCTATCGATCGATGTTTCTCCCTCTCCCTCTCTTCCTTCCTCTCTCTAAGCATGTCCTCCAGTGAGGATTAAAAGTTAAAATAAAATAAAAAAAGTCCATTTCAGGGATGGAAAGAGCGAGGTAATTTTCACTGTTCAGGGTCTGACTGACAGCATTGAATTTTTCCTTCGCATAAGGCCACATTTTCTTGTACTCACAAAAAGAAAGAAAAAAGTGTGGAACTTTTTTTTATTCCCTCTGAGGGTTCTTCTCTTTCTCCTCCTCCTCCACTCGGCTGAAAGGAGCAAAGATAAATGGGAACGGTTATTAAAGGATCGCTTGTTACAAATAACTGATTAGGAGTTGGACCGTGTCAACAGTTGTTGCTCGCCAGCCTCTTGGCAGAGCCCTGATCACGTTAGGCTTTGAGTAATCAATTTATTCTAATATGAACCATATTGGATGATTGAGATTTTATGCCTTCTTATTTCCTTTAAACAGCCTTGTTGAACCAAGTGCTTATTATTTTGAAATGCAGCCAGATCCTGGCCACCACAGGAGTCCAGGATTAAGATGGAGAGCTTAGTCCTCTAGATATTTTCTTTAAAAAAAAATATTTTTTTTCTGTTGTTGACAGTATTATAGATGGCTCCCATTTCCCTCTCCTTTACCCTCCTCCATCCTGTCCCCCCTTACCTGCCTCCACCCTGCTCCCCCGCCTGCCCTCAGGTCTTCTTAGATATTTCTTATGGAGAAAATTCCATTTCTGATTTTATTTTGTATCTGCTGATTATTCCAAGTTTTATTAGGAAAGTGACAGTAACCCTATGATTTATGGAACTTTTTCTGTAATAAAGCCTTGCTCCTCTTTATTTTGCTTGTTGTAGGTAAACAGTAACCCAAAATACAGTATTCAAATTCAGTAATAAACAGCAACATTGGGGTGGGTGGAAGCCCAGAGGGGAGAGCAGAGGGTTGTTTTTATTTTATTTTATGTCATGCAAATTGACAACCAGCAATGCAGAGAGTTAGATAAGCTGAGAGGTTGTGCATAGAGGTTGTTTGGGTCCTCCATGCGCATGGAAGTATAAACAGAGTCATGTTCTAAAGGTTACATAAGCCAAATATTTTGAGATATCTGGGGGAGCAGAAGAAAGAGGAACTTCCTTTGAGCACCTAGGGATGAGAAGCAGTTAAAATTTAAGCAGAGGTGGCCAACTCAAATGCCTGCAGGGCGCAGGCTGGTAATCTACATGCAGGGGTGCTATTAACATGAAACAACTGATATGGAACCAACACTTATCAGAGTGGACACTGGCCATATCCTTTATTTCCTGGATCTTGGGGAGACTTGGAGGATCCTCAGGGAAGGGACTGGGATAGCTGGAGAGACAGGGATACATTTGGAAGGCACAGGATAGTGCTGACTTATCAAACAATGTAAAGTACTTCAATGGTCTAACACAGTGGTCGGCAAACTCATTAGTCAACAGAGCCAAATATCAACAGTACAATGATTGAAATTTCTTTTGAGAGCCACATTTTTTAAACTTAAACTTCTTCTAACGCCACTTCTTCAAAATAGACTTGCCTAGGCCAAGATATTTTGTGGAAGAGCCACACTCAAGGGGTCAAAGAGCCGCATGTGGCTCACGGGCCGCAGTTTGCTGACCACAGGTCTAACAACTTGTTGGGATAAATTGTGCTGGTGGATTATTAGCCCTTCCCACGGGGTAAAGTGGACTCTCTGAAGAGACAGTAGAGAGTGGTGTGGACTGTGGGAAGCTTGAGTCTCTCTTAGTTGCAATCTGATAGATTTTATGTTCATTGGAAATGTTCTTTATAAAAACTATTCATTAACTTTTTGAGGGTAAAACAGCACAGCTACAGGGTGATGGTGGGCATTCATCATCATATGAGACTTTCTACACAGATTCTGTCTTAATAGCTGATATAATATAATACCAATGTTTCAGGTAAGAGGCCTCAGTTCTTTTTGATCCCTTCATTCATTTCTCCATTTCTTCACTTATTTACTCAATACCACTGGAACATTATTTTTGTTCTTCATGGTTTGTCATTTATTTACTAATATCTTGGCTATTCATCTCTATCTCCCAACAAACTTCTTGGAATAGTATCTGAGGCCCCACCTTTCTTGAAACTTGACATCATACAGTAATTCACTTAATTTTTGTTTATCTATTTAACATTTATTGGACAATATCCATGCAACAGGCACTATATGAGGTACTGCTATAGAAAGACTTATAAGGCAGTCTTTTCCCATTGCTCTCAGGAGCTCACTGTCTAACGCAACTCAACTATCCACTGACAAAGTATTATTGAGATTCTGGTTGACAACATCTTCCTCAGTCTTCTGAGATGTTGATTGAATGTTTTTCTCTCTTCTTTGTGTCCCACTCCCTTCTCTTCATGCTACATAGTGGTTCCTTTGGCATCTCATCTCATCTGAGGGCCTCATTCTTAATCTGTGTTTTAACATTTTTATCGAGCTACTTTGCTTTGCAAACCTCACCTCTCCAGGCTCTTCACCCCTTCTCCATTTTCTTTGTGGCTTTCAGACTTGCTTGCTCAATGCCAAGCCCTCCTAGCTGCCTCAGGTCTTCACCAGGAAAACTTGCAGCAGCCCAGTTCCTCAATGCCAATGGCTTTCTCTGAGCTGCTTCTGAGCTCACACTTCACCGTGGGGGAAACTGTGCCCTTGCTGCTTGGCTGGTACATAATGTCACGTTTCCCAAGGTCTGGCTAAAGGTGAAATACCACGTCCAGTAGTAGAAAGATGCTGCTTGGAAGAAAGAACCGGTAGACACTCAGACTGACTTAGCAGAGGGACAAAAAGAGAGAAGGGCAAGTGCACTTTTTTGTTTTGTTTTTGTTTTTAAAGGAAATTCTTCCTTCATCTAAACTTGATCTAAATGAGGGGCTATGAAGAATGTGAGATTTGAAAGCAGCGCTGTGCAGGCCAGACCATAGAGGCTGGTCTGGTTCCATTCAAAGTTGTTTGCACCTCACTTTTCTGCCAGACCTGTGACAACCCAAAGCAGAGAAGATACTAGAGAGGGTTACTCATGGGTGGATGAGGCTTCTCCCTTTCTGCTGCTCAGAGTTGTCTGGTCAGTGCTGCTTCCATGGACCTCTGACCTGGTCCTGCTGCCTTTTAAGGATTAGAATAGGAGAAGAGCTATGTCAGCTTCTAGAGATCGGATACTTCTATACAAGGAAATGACTGCCACATGGAATGCTGTGTGTTGAACAGGGTCCCTCCAAAAAAGATATGTTGAAGCCCTAACCCTTGGTATCTCTGATTGCAACTCTACTTAGCAATCAGTCTTTACTGATGTGATCAAGTTAAAATTAGGTTATTAGGGTTGGTTTAATCCATATCATTAGTGTCCTTCTAAAAAGGGGGAATTTGGATATACAGACAAACACAGAGGAAAACTATGTGAAGACACAGAGGGAAAAGACAGCCATAAAACTCGAGTGACACATCCACATGCCAAGGAATTCCAAAAATCGCTGGCAAACACCAGCTGCTAGAGGAGACCAGGCAGAATTCTCCTGCAGTGTCAGAGAGAACATGGCCCTGCCAACATCTTGACTTTGAACTTCTAGCCCCCCAATCTATGAGGTAATACATTTCCATTGTTTTGGCATGGCAGACATATGAAACTCATACTCTTTATTTTGTCAACATTCCCACAGTAGGCCGGCCTATGATCCACCACAAGCCATATAAGAAAACCAGTGGCCCAGTGCACAGATTCATGCACATTGAAAGGAAATTAATTAAATTGCCCGTGAACATCATATGTATCTTCCAGTTGGTCACATCCAGTTAGGCCAGCAAGAGCTTTATATGTATCGTGTATGCATGAGTCAACATTTATTTTTAAATTGACAGTGCATGTCATATGTACTGGCTGGTCGGTCAGTCAGATGGTTGGACGAATGCATGGTCAGTCACTTAGCCTTTTATATATGTAGAGATATGTTTATTTTGCTTGCAGTATGGATAGAACCATTGTGTTGTGCAGACACATTTGCACACAAGGCAGTATTTATCTATAGGCTAATAATATATAGTATCGTCTCAGTAATTCTAGAGTAATATCATCCATAATACAGTAGCCACTGTCACATGTGGCTTCTTTTTTAATATATATATATTTATTAATTTTGGAGAGGAAGGGAGAGGAGAAAGAGAGATAGAAACATTAACGATGAGAGAGAATCATTGATCAGTTTCCTCCTGCACACCCACACTGGGGATCAAGCCCGCAACCCACGCATGTGCTCTTGACCAAAATTGAACCTGGGATCCTTCAGTCCATAGGCCAACCCTCTATCCACTGAGCCAAACCTGCTAGGGCCACATGTGGCTCTTTGATTTCACTTATATGTGGAATAAACAAAGCAGAATAGAAAGAGAATCATAGATACCAAGAACATTCTGATGGTTACCAGATGAAAGAGGGTTTGGGGGAATGGGTGAAAAAGGTGAAGGGATTAAGAGGTGCAAAATGTTAGTTACAGAATATCATGGCGATGTGAAGTACAGCATACTAAGTGCTCAGTAGTCACATGTGGCTGGTAGCTGGTGTGTTGGACAATACAGTTACAGAACCTATCCATCCATGCAGAGTATTCTTTCTGCTGGAGAGAACTGGGCTGGAGAAGGGGCCCTTCTAGTCCCCAGAGGGGCATGCATAGGCCAAAAAAATAAGTACTATATAAAACAAGAAAGAAAAAAGGAAAAAGCAGCCAATAGAGTGAACACTGAAACTGTACTTTGATAATTGTGAAAGGATGTTGTAATTTTGAAGGGTTTTAGAGACAGGAGTGTAAATGTCACCACTCACTTTACTTGACCAGGGCCGTGAAGCTGGTGAGTTGAGAGCTGGGTTGATTGAATGCTAAATAAATCAGCGTTTGCTGTCTAAACGATGGCCCAAATATAAAACTTAACCAAGCCTGGGGAGTAATTTAGGAACATTTAAAGTCATTAGATTCATTAGCTCTGACTCGAGCAAGACAAAATAAACAACCCTCCCAGCCTGCCTTGGAACCAATTCTTCCTCCGCCTTCACAGTCAAAGCTAAACCCTCTGAGTTTAAATATATTGCAAATGTTTTTCTTTGTTTGGCTATGTTGATTCTCATTTCTATACTGTTGTTTTTTTCAGTGTTTGTTCCATTGTTTTCTGTACCCTAATTATTCACTGTCTCGGAGCAATAGGACTGCTAAGGACTGAAGGGTCTAGCTTGTCTTTTGCTTCCAGTCTGTATTTCAGCTCTACAGACTATCTCTCCCTCCGGTGTCCTGGGCCTCATCCTTCATGGGAGTAGCATCACCCCAGGAGTGGACCCAGCAGCTTGTCCCCTGGCTTTTTGCATAATGGATTTTTTCCATTCTTTCCAAACCTTTGGGTCAGAGTGACATTCAGTTCTCCCCTCTGACCTCTAGCTGTAATTTTCTTTGTCTGGTCTATGGGGAGGGAGACCAAATTTCCCTTTTTTATTGTGGTTAGAGGGTTCACCAAGGAACAATGGCAGGAATGCAACTTGGAATCCATAAATCACGGATGACTAGATAACACGTCTCTGAAAGAGGGGCCTCCGCGAATACATCTATTCTGAAGTGACCGGTTGGCTTAAAGAAATTAACACTCTTCTCTAAAGAATCATTTTTATCTGGATCCAGGAGCCACGTGGTGCTAAAATTTGAAATACATTCCTGGAGAAGGAATTCACCCCAACTCCTAAGGGATTGTCACTATATTCGGCTTCACTGATAACAGTGATTTGGACTTTTATTTCTTTTTTCTCCACCAAAAAAAATGTTGTGTTAGTTATGTTGCCAAGAGCTACAGAGCTGAGTGGGCTCTAATGAAGGCTTATTAGATTGGGATGACGGAGGGGCTGCTGGGGAAACAGGCTAATTGTCTGCCGGTGCCCTAAGTGCTCCTTGGGAAGACTTGGCTAATCGGCTGCTTACCTTCCCAAGGCCAGGCATCTGATTATGTCATTGACAGGTTATGATGTCAGCCAAGAGGAAGGCTGAAGAGATGAAGCAAGGGAGAGATGTTTAATGGGAGAACATTTTCTGTGTTGAGGGTAGAGAGGTTCTACCACATTTTCAAGCCATCCCCTCACCCCAGGCTTTCTATCCTCCCCCTGAATATGGAAAATACATGGTATTTCTCATCCTAGGAAATTCAACAAACAAAAGTCCAACAAAAGAACCCAGAACATCTTTTGAAAAATAGCTATTATTGGAAAGAAAAAAAACCCTGTCAAAATTACCAAAGAATAAATACATATGCAGGGTTTCTTTGAATAATGAGATTTGGCAGAAATCTCTGTTCCGGTTTTATGTAAATTCATTAATTTTTTTCCTCCACTTGGCTTCCAGCCACTTCAGGGTTCATTCATATTGGTTTATAATGAGATGCCTTTTCTCTTATATCAGAGCTGTTCTAGACAGACAGTGCTTGGTTTCTACTCCCACATTTGTAGCTGCAGCCCAGACCTTCTTGGACTCCAGATCTGTACACTCCATCATCGCGTTGGCAGCTTTTCCATTTAATCCCATGGACATCTCAGAAATAGGTGTCCAAAGCTGACCTTCAACCTCAAATCTGTCAACCAAGATTCTTCCCATGTCCATTTTTATTTTTTAAATATGTTTTTATTCATTTCAGAGAGGAAGGGAGAGGAAGAGAGAGAGAATCATTGATTGGCTACCTCCTGCATGCCCCACACTAGAGATTGAGCCTGCAACCCAGGTATGTGCCCTGACTGGGAATGGAACCTCCTGGTTCATAGGTTGATGCTCAACCACTGAACCATGCCACCTGGGCCCATATCAATTTTTAGTAATTCCCAAAATTCACCAGCTTAGGCCAAACACCTTGGATTCACCTTCTTTTTGTTCCCACATCCCACATCTACCAGATAGAAAATTCTCTTTGAAAAAATCTCCAGGATTTGACCACTTCCCACCTCCTTCACTGCTACCATCTGCCACCACAATCTCCCATTTTGGGACACTGTCACAGGGACAGTCTTATTTCAGTGCTTTAAATGACGCCATTTGATATTCTGCTAAAGTTCAGACTTTCAGTCAGATTTAAAGTGTTTCCTGTCTCCACTTGCTGAGTCCTGCACTGGGGAGGAGAATGGATGCTTCTGTCCATACCCCCACCTTGTGCTACTTTTCCAACCCCTGCTCACCATCCCAGGCTTTTGAGTCCTGAATTGGGAAGAATAAGTTGAGAAAATGCACATTATTCAGAGTTTGGTATTTTTATGCTCTGCCCTTGATGTTCATGAAACTAGACACAGGTCATCCCCTTGGGATACATTTTATGGTTTCTAGAAAACTCCCCTACTGGGAACCCCTAGTGACCAGTCCTGTGATGTGGGATGTGGCTGACCACTCAGCAGCACAAGCTCTCAGCCCCTGACATGGGGCCTTACCCCGCGACTCTCTGGTAAACCTCTTAAACAAGGTCTCTTTGAAGATGGCTCCAGCCTGGCTCCCACGAGGCCCATGTGTGGTGGGTGGGAGCCTCTCCTACATCCTTGCTGTGCGAAAGCATAGTTCACTTACTTCCTCTGCGTGCCGCTCCTTAGCACGGCTGAGCCCTGGCCTCTCCCCTTGGGATATTTCAGCTGAGTCAGACACCAGTCCACAGCGACATCCCCTGGAGCCCCCACACTAGATCTCAGCATGGGGAGGGGGTAAGACACCCCTCTTCTTCCTTTTGTGGAGGGAACAGGGCAAGGGAGTGGGAACAGAGCCTCGTGAGGGCTTCTTCAGAGAGATTCTTGCTCTCAGCCTCTTTCAACTCCCAGCCTGTTGTACCTCAAGACTGGTGCTAGGTTAAGGGTTGACACATGGGGGTCTTGCAAGGCCTGTGGGGCCTGGGAGAGCTATTCTTTTGTTTTCAGTCTACGGGACAGACACACAGATGGAACGAGCCCCAGCTTAGCATGCTCCACAGCTTTAAAATAACAAGAAATGAGTTGGGGTTGTCAGGATGTCCCCTGATTCTCCCTGGCTCCCACCTGCTTCATCCGCCTGGGCTTGGCGCCTGCAGGTGGCCACTTTCTGCTCCATGTCAGGTCTCCGCTCTTAGACAGAGCTTCCCACAGAGACCTGCTTTGCCCGCCCAGTCTAAACCAGCCCCTCTCCCACTCTCTCAGCTCCCTCTTCCTTTCCTCCATGGATTATGACCGCGGGCAATCATCTGTGTATCGCTGTGATTGATTTCTGTCTCCCACACCAGACTGTTGGCTCCAGGAAAGAGGTTCAATTACCTTGGTTCACAGCAGCCTCCTCGGGGCCCAGGACAGAGTCCAGCACGCAGCTCCTGCTCAGAAACGTCGGGGACCTACCGCACAGCTTAATGCCACATTGCCCTGGGTGACCATTGACTCTACTGCTTGCTAGCCATGGCAATCGGGGGAGTTCTTTTCTTCAGCTGTAAAGTTGGGGCAACAGTAATATCAGTTCTTTGGTGCTATTATCTGGATTAATACAAATAAGTGTTCAGAAGCGGGCCTGGCACATAGCATGCACTTTGAAAGTGATGAGGCCTGGCCGGTGTGGCTCAGTGAGTCGTATTTTATGGTATGGAAGTGGACAACGTGTTTTACCACTCACTCTTTGGAGGATCCTCTGGGTTGTTATATAAACCAAACATAAGACAATTAAAATAGAGATATGACTGGCTAAAACTAGTATATGAAATTGGATACCAAGTTCAATTTGAAGCAAAATGATGACATTATAGAGGTGCTACAGATTTGATGATGAAGAGATTTAGTGAAATATCAGTTATTTTATGGTGTCCTGTAGTTATAAGAAACTTGACATCACTCTGGGAAAATGATAATCTGACTATGATGTCTCTACCGTGTTTCCTCGAAAATAAGACATCCTCCAAAAATAAGACCTAGCGCGTGGAAAGATAAGACATCCCCCGAAAATAAGACCTAGCGCAACTTTGGGAGAAAAAATTAATATAAGACACTGTCTTATTTTCGGGGAAACAGGGTAGTTGTTAAAAAGAAGAAAAGAAAATGCTTATAAACCCAGTGATAGTTATTAATTTGCATGCCTCTCATAGAGCTATGGGAGATTCTTTTAAAACTAGAGGTGTAGAGAATGTTCTACTTTCTTTGTTTTGTCATTTTTGTGAAATTCACAAAAGACACATAAAATTAAAGCACTGGAAGTACTTAGGTAAGGACTCCTTTCGAAGTGTAGAATTCTTGATAATTTAGGTAAGATAAACTGTCTCAGTGAAAGTTAAATGATCCTTTTGGGATATAACAGAAACGTGCTATAATTTTACTAAATGCATCAAATTACTAGGCCCCTACATAAAGAAAGAAATATCGTCTAAATATAAGTTTCCTTTTAGGGTAGTGGCTTGCTTTTCTTGTTTCCCAAGATGCCTGCAGCTCTTCTGTGCTTTTTATATGTAGCGTTAATTTCGCAACACAATGCTCTTGAGAATTCACTGCATATCTTGTTTCCTCAGAAAAGTATTTTAGAGGATTACATTGCTTGGTTTTGTGTTACTGGCCCCACATAATCTCATATGCTCTGTATGACTGGATGGAAATGACCTTGGAAGGTTTGGGACATTTTATGGATGATAATGTAGATGTCTCTTTCACCATCATATCTGCAACTGGCATTCCGTTTTCTCCAAGGAAGGGGACGTAGACACTGGTTAATATCTAAACCTCTTGATCACGATAAAAAGTTACCCACTTATAAACTGTCAGAAAAACTAGTTTGGTTGATACTTGCTTCCTGAGATTTCCTGAGACAGTTGGTAATGCAATATGAGGTGGGAATAATAACAAAATGACTAGATGAGCCACAGTATGCTGGAAAAATCCTCTTCTCAAATGATGGAATCTAAAACACCAATCAAACATCTTCATGTCATGATGTAAGCATAAAATAAAAGCAATGACACGTGATGAATTAGTGTATTGTGGAAAAACGATGATAAAGCAATCTTTGACAGCCTGGGGAAGGAATATTGCTTAAATGGACAGTCTATTTCAAACTGTCCTGAAAGATGGTGTTTGAATGGAGCTTTAAGGTTGGCGCTATAAGGAACTGCCATTTTTGTTGGTCAAAAACTGACGATTTTATGTGGTCCGGTCTATATAGACCACACATTGGGCAAGACATTTCTAAACAGCAAAATCGCAGCCTGCTCTCACTGTGACGGGTGAGCAGGGATGAGATGCGCAGAGAGGGTGTAGCAATTGGACCACATGACACAGGAGACAAGGAAGTCAAGTCTTTTGTGCAGCAAGCTGGTGGTTTTAAAATGTTGAGCAACTGTCAATCCTTCAGTCTCATCAGCACCTCTGTGCAGAGAGGTGATCACAGGTGCATGGAGGTGTGAGTCTGGATCAGGTAGAGAAAGAGGAACCAGCCATTCCCAGCATGACAGGGACCTGCAATCTATGCAAACACAGCATGGAGAGAAAAACAAAACAAAACAACATGGAAAAGACAAACGATAAATACAATAATAATCATGGAAAGATAGGGAACTACAGTGAAAGGAGCAGTGCCTCGTGTCTATTTCTATCTTGGTGTGTGACATGTTTATTTGTTGCTTTATGAAATAGCTCCTGTCCCCCTCTCTCTCCCCTGACAGACCTGCGGGCTGTGCTCGTGTCACCTGAGAACTATTTGGATTTATGAACCAGCACACTGCAGCGAGGAACAAAGCCACGCGTCTCTATTTGAAATGTAGCTGCGCTCGCAGAATGAGTTGTTCTAGTTGTTGGCACTAGTAGCCTGTGTCAATTTTAAAAATCATACAGCGTCCTGGATCTGAATCCCTGTTAGCTGTTCTTGGCCCAATCTTCTGTCTTTGGTGTATTATCAGACGTATAGGGGAGACTGTAAGAGGCTCCTGCAAATGGAGCTCTGGCTGCACACAATAGGAGATAAAAGGAAAGCAGTCGTAATGTTTTATTGTCAGGGCTCAGTGATGGTCCATGCTCTCTCTGGTTGAAGAGGGAAAGCAAGGACGGGAGGCCAGACAGAGTTTTAGAGTTATTCTCAAGGCACTTTTCTGGTTCCCCAGGGAGCATAGATGGAGAACAACCACTGCACAGAGCAGATAAAATAAAAATGTAACGCACAGTTATAAATCCTGTAGAAAGGGGTCGTGTTTCTATCCTTGTCTGGTAACTGTGGGGTATTGCCTGGTGCTGACTTTTAAGAGAAGACTCAGAACAATGCTGAAGGGAGGCTAGGAGCTGGAAGGGGAAAGCTTGGGTCATAATAGGTACCCCTTGCTTTCTACAAAGTTCTTTTATGTCTAATAGATGAACTGAGCCCTAACCGGTGTGGCTCAGTGGATAGAGCGTCGGCCTGCGGACTGAAGGGTCCCAGGTTTGATTCCATTCAAGGGCATGTACGTTGGTTGCAGGCATATCCCCAGTGGGGATTGTGCAAGAGGCAGCTGGTCGATGTTTCTGTTCCATCGATGTTTCTAACTCTCTATCCCTCTCCTTTCCTCTCTGTAAAAAATCAACAAAATATATTAAAAAAAAAAAAAAAGATGAACTGAACTCTCAAAGATTTCACCTCATTTTTCCTTAAGAGAAACCACCTACTATAGGTCACTCAAGTTAAAATGTGAACAGCCACAGGAAACATCAATTCTATATGAATCGAGACCTCGTGAAGAATCCAAGTGAATTTTGCTTTTAGTGCACTTTCAACCTGTGTAGATTGTAATTCATCGTTCATGCCCTGCGCACATTTCACCCCCATGCATCTATCATGTGCAAGAATGTAAACCAGGCATCAGGCTGCTGATATTGTCTGTGTATATAAAGATAATGCAAGAAGAAAAAAGTTATGGCAAATCTTCAAAAAAGTAGAATTAACCTGATTCTTTCTCGGGTTTGAATCACTTTAAAACCATATGACATTCTTCTCTGAGATGTTCTCTGCTTCTGATTTGGTTATCAGGAAATAGTTAAACTCACATGAGTATTATTTTAAAAAATGTATTTTTATTGATTTCAAGAAGAAGGGATAGGGAGAGAGAGATAGGAACAGCAATGATGATAGAGAATCATTGATTGGCTTCTACACACCCCGTACTGGGGATTGAGTCCACAACCTGGGCATGTGCCCTTGACTGGGATCTCCTGGTTCATAAATCGATGTCCAGCCACTGAGACATACAGGCCAGGCTCAGATTAATATTATTAGGACATTCTGAGGAAGCCAACATTACTAAGATTGGAATGTATCCTTATAATTTTAGATAACATGAAACTGGCTGCAAACACGTTTTCCTGAGGACAGATTTCTGGACTTCACATTTCTTAGGCTTCACACCCCCCTGGTCAAGATAAGTGCAAATATTTATCATCCCACTGTACTTTACTAACCATTTTTTTCCCCTTTGCAATGCAAACTCAGTCACGACAATGAAGCCTGCTTCCTTCCACAGGCCTGACATGGGCCTGCCAAAAAGCAGGCACACAAATGGCTGTATCTAAAAGGCTGCAGGTTGAACGAATAAAACAGTTGTTTGAAAAATCAGATTAACAAATTACAACATATTAACCACGTGGTCGTATTTTGACCTCCCCCTTACTGTTTTTCTATATATAATATTTATTTAAAAATATCTCAGGGGTGAGGAAACATTGTGGACAGTAACATTTCAAAACCTTTCTGCTTTTTAAATGTTTTCAACCATCTCTTGACCAAGAACCTTGGCTTTCATTTTACAGATGAGGCTGAGCTCGGTATCACTTTCATGGTTTCATTTTCCTCCCTGTCACCTCTAGAATCCCTATGTATAGGCACTAGATCCATTGACAGGTATTGTTGTAAGAGAAATGGGCAGGGGACTTAGACACAGAAATATAGGAGAGAAGGCCATGTGAATACAGAGGCAGAGACTGGAGTTGACCTGTCATAAAACAAGCAAACCTACCAGTAGAGCTACTGGAAGCTGAACGAGGCAAGCATTCCCCCAGAGCCTCAGAGAAAAGGTGCCCTGCCGGCACCTAGATTTTGGACCGCCAGCCTCCAGCGGGGTTAGAGAATAAATTTCTGTTGTATTAAGCTACCAAGTTTGTGATAGTCTGTATGGCAGCCCTTAGAAACGAATACGGTTTGATTAAGGTTGTATTTGTCAGTGTCTCAACTACAAAGTGACTAGTTTTTCCCTCTCCATACTCACTGTGTGAAAGGAGGCCGCTATGTCCAGCCCACACGTGCAGGACGAGCAGGTTATGCTCCACATTTTGAAGTGGGGAGTATTTGGCATTCCTACAGGGGTCCTCAAACTTTTTAAAGTGGGGGCCAGATCACGGTCCCTCAGAGAGCTGGAGGGCCGGACTATATGAACTACTAATTCCTACTGTAACACCTCGGCTGCGCTCACTGCCCAAAAAACCTGGCGGGCCGGATCAGACTCCTCTGCGGACCGCATGTGGCCCCCGGGCCGTAGTTTGAAGACCCCTGCAAGAAAGATTTGTCTCCCCCCCCCCATTTATCTATTCAATTATTCCTTTATACCTTTATGCATTACGTATGTTTATCTTAAATTTTGGCCAATGGGAGTTCTTCCAATGGCTATTGTGTCCCTCTGACATGTCCCCATCTTTTTTTTTTGAGTACCCCTTTACTTACTGGTACCTCCATAGGTTTTTGATGCCACTAATCACATACCAAGTTTCTCTTTACCATGATACTTACTGAGGTTTTGTTAAATAGCCTTTCTAAAGTCAAGGGAATTCTTTCTATTTCTAATTTCCAATAATTAGAAATTAATTTATTAAATTGTATTAGGACCTTCTTTATGGACTGATCATGGTAGTGATGTGATTCTTCTTCCAGTGTTAATTTGCTCTAGGACCCATTTGTTCATCTTTCTAACAGCCTAGAGCAGCGGTTGGCAAACTCATTAGTCAACAGAGCCAAATATCAACAGTACAACGACTGACATTTCTTTTGAGAGCTACATTTTTTAAACTTAAACTTCTAATGCCACTTCTTCAAAATAGACTTGCTCAGGCCATGGTATTTTGTGGAAGAGCCACACTGAAGGGGCCAAAGAGCCGCATGTGGCTTGCGAGTCACAGTTTGCCAACCATGGACCTAAAGTATCCAGAGAGCTCTCCTCCAACACCATATTTATTTCAAATGAATCACATCTTTTTTTTCCTATCAGACTTCTTCACTGTCCAGCGTTCACATCCACACATAGTAATTGGGAACCTATGGGTGTGAGCAACCTCGCCTCGGTCTCTATTGATACATCTTTGCTCTTGATCTTTCCCGAATCTTGCTGCCCTGTGAGTCTCAGCTTTCTGTGGATTTCTTGGCTGTAATCTCTACGTCTTCATTGTCTATTTCTTTTGTAGTCAAGATTTCTTACTTTTTGGTGTTCAAATGCAGTTCTGCTTTGGCACCTTCTTCTTTCACTTCCCTCCGACATTATTTCAAATCACTGTTACTTTCTGCACACAACAATTTCCCTTGTAAGTTCTTCTTTAGCCCAGGTGTTATTTCTTGGAATATGTTTCTGTTTCCAAATATACCAGTTGTCATACTTTTTTTTGTTATCATCTCTGGACCAGCCTGGTCGGTATGTTCACTGTGACTGTCTTTCCTTATAATACCTGCCACAGATATTTTATACCTCTATAAGGGCTTAATGCACTTTTATGATAGAACTGGTAGTTCTCATAGAAAATTACAAAATTGATGTTTACACAGCATCATTGTCATTTCAGGCTATGCTGATTGATTTTTTTTTGTGCCAGACTGTAAAGAATTATCCTTTCAAGAAAGCCATATCCTATAAATCTCCCAGCTGAAGAGGACCATTGAACAAACAAAAAGCTTAAGAATTGCAAGTAGATGATTATATTCTTACTTTTGATGCAGCTCATATATCGGTCTAGCAATTGAGCAAATCTCTCCCTCCTTACATTATGAGGGAAGCATGTCACAAAGCTGTAAAGGCCTGCAAAAATAATGACACAGCACTGTTTTCAGCTATTTGTTTGTCCAACCAGTGGTTGGCAAACTCATTAGTCAACAGAGCCAAATATCAACAGTACAACGATTGAAATTTCTTTTGAGAGCCTAATTTTTTTTTAAACTTAAACTATATAGGTAGGTACATTGTTATTAACTTAATTAGGATACTCATAAGCTGGCCTTTGCTAAAAACTCAAGGGGCCAAAGAGCCATATGTGGCTCGCGAGCACAGTTTGCCGACCACTGGCACAACCCAATGAAGGCAAATGACTTATATAGAAATATAGGTGCCATTTCTTGTTGTAATATCCCTTCACACATGTGGCTATTTCACTGTCTGCTGAAGATACTTGAAACTCCTCTCCACCTCAAATAAATTGTTGTGGGTTTATCACTTTGCTAGAAATGGTGAACTAAGAATCATTATATGTGGGTCCATGAAAGATGTAAATATGTATAAATTTCCATTTAAAATTTCTCTGTTAATTTTAAAACACAGAGACTAAGATATGAATTACGAACACATCTTAAATCACTTACTGGCACAAGGCATTCATAAATAGTTTGATCAAACAGTCCTTCCATTGCTGGTTCTATGCTATTTATTATCCTGACCCTAACTATTATTTATGGATGACAGCCTAAAGACAGTGACGCCGGGTGGACGACAGTTCTGCAGCATCTATTGGTCACAGTGTAGAAGTCACTATGGAAACCGTTATCTCTTTCTGCCTCCCCTTTCCCACCCTCTTCCCATTTACTGTTCAAGTGCTTCTGGATACGTTCATGCACACTGCACGGGCAATGAGAACTGTGGAGCAGATGACCTTAATTTTGAATGTAGAGCAAGTTCCTTGGATGAAAGAAGGATATGTCTGATGTAGTGAGATGGACTGGGAAAGAGACATCCTTGGCCAAGTAGAGTCTAAAGAGCCCCACCTAGTCCAAATCAGTGAGAGGACCGCCTGCCTCCCCACCCGCAGCAAAAGGCACATTTATCTGTTTAGTTGTTTGTAAGGCACATCTTTTTCTGCTTTTTTATCAATTCTTTGGGTATGAAATGTGTTTCTAGATATGAAAACTCGGTTTGTAATACTGTACCTCTAGGGAATGGTTGTTCAGCTTAAAACATCGTGACTTGTAGTTGTCCAAGGAACCAATCAATAGGTTGTAGGGAGAGGGTCATAGGCATCTGAATGTTTCAGTGTTTATTTCTCTTTGTACAGGGGCATGTCTCATCACAAACAAGGTGCTCTTTATCTCGTGAGCATGTTCAGTTCATTCACTCATTTCACAGAGGAGGGCCATGTTATCCCTCATACGTTTAGCAGAGGTGAATGGTGCCCCTTCCCCCCTGGTGGAGTGAACACTTCAGAGTCTTTCTCTTTGGGTCACCCAACTTTATTGGTCAGTGCCATGGCCTGACAATGAGAAATTTCTCTCTTTGGAAATGCTTGTGGCTCATGTTCAGGCAAAAAGGGCCCACGTGATTATTCTCCACATCATAGCTTCCTGGAAGGGGCTTCTTAATGGACTAGGGATAGAGAAGGGGAAGTCTGACACTGGTCTGAGGTTCTAGCTGCATTATCAGTTTTGGTCCTTCCTTCCTTCCTCCCTTCCTTCCTTCCTTCCTTCCTTCCTTCCTTCCTTCCTTCCTTCCTTCCTTCCTTCCTTCTTTCCTTCCCAAGAACTGAAAGATTCTATCTTTTGGACTGAATGAAAAGTACTTCTACTTGGTCTTCATCCATATTTTGTTGACAATTTGCTCAGCCTCAAATCAACTCCTTAAAAAAATATTAACATCAGTTGTGGGATCAGTTTCCCCAAAGCCTCTCCATTATGTCCCACCATGGAGTAGGTTACCAGACTTGCCTCCTGGATCTAGAGATAGGACTCTTTTTGGGTACCGGAGTCCCTGATTGGGTTTTGTGAAATGCAGATTCTGACGCAGGACCTTGGGTGGGCTGTAAGAATCTGCACGTCTAATGAAAGCTCAGGAAATGCCCATCTGCTGGCCTGCACACCACACTGAGGAACAAAGATGTAGGTCATTTCCGAAGGCTTCTTCCAGCCCTGGGTTTTAAGGATCTATGAGTAGTATAATACATCTCTTATTTTATTTCTTAGAACACTTTTCTATCTTTTTTTTTCTGAATCCTCTCTGTTTTATTAGAGATTCCATCATTTCTTTAGCAAACTTTTTTTCATCACCTACAATATGACAGGCATTCCTGTTCACAATTGGTGAACAGAACACCCCTGCCTCTAAAGCAGGGGTCTTCAAACTACGGCCCTGGGGCCACATGCGGCCCTCAGAGGAGTCTGATCCGGCCCGCCAGGTTTTTTGGGCAGTGAGCGCAGCCGAGGTGTTACAGTAGGAATTAGTAGTTCATATAGTCCAGCCCTCCAGCTCTCTGAGGGACCGTGATCTGGCCCCCACTTTAAAAAGTTTGAGGACCCCTGCGAGTCTAAAGGGAATACCATAGTTGAAGTATGACTTCTAAGTAAGAAACGAATGGCATATGTCTGTTATACTGCCTTTCTTCTGTTCCTAGTTTCACAAAATAACACTTTAAATTATTTGTACAGGACATAGCCCCTCTCTTTCTTACCCATGCTTCTAAGTGGTGGTCTCTATTTACTGCTGTTTTAAGCTTTATTAGGAGCTTTAAGAATACTCAACCTGTTTACAATATTATCTTTTTTAGGATGATCAGCTTGTATCTTCCGGTTGAGAGTTATTTAAAAAAATATATATATTTTATTCATTTTTACAGAGAGAAAGAGAGGGATAGAGAGTTAGAAATATCTATGAAAGAGAAATATCGATCAGCTGCCTTCTGCACACCTCCTACTGGGGATGTGTCTGCAACCAGGGAACATGCCCTCAACCGGAATTGAACCCGGGACCTTTTAGTCCGCAGGCCAACTCTCTATCCACTGAGCCAAACTGGTTTCGGCCGGTTGAGAGTTATTAATAGGAGAAACCATGAAGGAAAAGAATGCTAAAACTTTTGCAAAATAAGCATTTTTTTTTAAATAAAAGATAATTTGAGGTCTAGATCTCTACAAGTTTTCTTTTAGACTGACTTGCCCTCGCTTATTATGTTGCTTTTCTTTTTCACCACAGAAGGAATCCTCAATAAACGCTAAAATTCAGGGTGTCTTGGTGTGCGCTTCTTTCCACAATACATTTCAAGGCAAAGCATTGGAAGTGTAAGAAACTTCAAAGTTGAACCCCAAGCTTTTGAAGTGCGTCTCCCCGAGACTGACTTTTAAAGCAAGAGACTAATGTGCTTCCTCTCCCTTGTGCTTCCCACATGACGGAGAAGAAATCTGTAGTGATAACCAGCGCCTCTCCTGGGGCCTAAAGAATTTAAACCAAAATGTGTGCGTGTCCAAATGGTAACTTAAGATTTTGGAGGCGAAGTAAAAAAAAAAAAAAAAAAAAAAAAAAAAGTGCTTGAGAGTATAAAAAGAAGGTTGGAGGCTCTCTTTACTATCTGCGAACATTGTGTTAAAACAACTTTAATTTTCAAGCTTGGCTTGGAAAATGTGAAAATGACTGTGAGATGACTATAAAAATGCAAATTTAAGATATTTAAACTAACCCGCCTCATAGAGCTCAAGCCAATCTATTTTTAATATGTGTTTAAAATGAGGTCAGATGTCCTTTGAAATAGAATAAAACGATAAGAGATTTTCAGAAAAGTATAATAAAACCACAATAACTAGTCCTCCCGCCCCCTCCCCCCCCCCTTTTTTTTTTTTTTTAAAAAAAAGCAAAACTGGATAATTGGTTGTGATAAAATAGTCCTAATAGGTATAAATCATAATTATATGGCAGGTTCTCTTGTTTTCTAAATGAAGTTGTAATTTTCTAGAGCTTTCTAAACTCTTAATTTTTATGTTAATCAGTGACATGTCATGCAGGAAAAAAATCTCAAACTTGATGTCTTTGAATTTTGAATTTATGGTTTCCAACAAGGACTGAAAGAATTAAATACAAAGGAAATATAGAAGCATAAATCTTACAATGCTAAACTATGATAAAAAGATACACTTATGAGAGAAGAATATGTGATTTCTATCTGAGCATCACCTTAGAGGTGAGGCCTCTGTTACACATGTTACATGTATGTTTCCTAAATTCCTGACACCCCATTTCATTGCTGAGGAAACAGGCTTATGGAACTTTATATCTTGCCCAAGGGGACATGGCTAAAGACAGGAACTGAATGTGGCCTGAACTCTGTTGGTTTCCCAAATCCATTCACTCTGCCTCTGAGCAATCACTGTTTTCTCAACTGACCCTTCCCACTCCCTCCCCTCTGTGAAGAAGACAAACTGTTACAGTGTGATTTTATAGATGGAGAAACTAAGGCTCAGAGATGTGTGTTTTTCTATGAAGAAAACAAGTTCAGAGTGACTTGCAGAAAAACAAAACTAATCAACAGTGGTGGCAGGACTCAGGTGAGTTTACAGTGCCATCTCTTTCTGCAACTTGGAAGTTCACAAGTGTTAATTCCTGCCCTGGCCTGTGTGGGTCAGTGGGTAGAGCGTAGGCCCACGCACCAAAGGATCACGGATTCGATTCCCTGTCAAGGGCACGTACCTGGGTTGCAGGATCAATTCCCTGGCTTCAGTTGAGGAGTGCAGGAGGCAAACAATTGATGTGTCTCTCTTACATCTATGTCTCTCCCCCCACCTCCTCTTTCTCTTCCTCCCTCTAAAAACTCGATAAAAAGTTATCCTCAGGTGAGGATTAATAAAAAATACCAGATAATTAAATTGGCATAAACTGGGATAGTAATTTGGCACTATAAAAAATGTCCAATGGCCCTAGCTGGTGTGGCTCAGTTGGTTGGAGCATCATCCCATGCACCAAAGGGTCACAAGTTCAATTCCTGTTTGGGGCCCATATGAGATACAGCCAATCAAGTTTTCTTTCTCTCTCTTCCTCTCTCTTTAAAAATCAATAGAAATATATTCTCAAGTGAGGATTAAAAAAAAAGAAGAAGAAAAGGAAAAAAAAAGAAAAGGTGACTAAAAAAAAAGTTGATTTATTTTCTCTGTTATTTATTTATTTATTTATTTATTTATTTATTTATTTCTACATTATTGAATGCTAAGGATTATTTATTTCTTCACCCGTTTGTCAACACATATTTCTTTAGTGCCTAGTATTTTACTTGTGAGGAGATTAAAATATTTAAGGGAGTCAGAACATTTAAGATGCCTCTCACTAATTCTTATCTCCGGGAAAGTAAAAAAGAACACTTGCATTTCACACTTCTCTTGTTCGAATCAAACAACAACGAAATCTCAAGGTGGCACCTGTCTCAGCTTTCATATTTACTTTTAATTTTTATTTCAGGCCTGCAAAAAGTTGGATCAAATTTCAGTCAGCTGAGACCTGACTTAGTCAATGTTGTTGGCAAATTGCCTCCTTGATTGGGGAAAAGTCAAGGCCTGATCGTGTGTGTGGCCGAGATGATCTCTTTGTGTCCGGGAGGACATGGCCTTGCCTGCTTTAAAGTAGGAACAATCTCAAGTCAAAGGAGGACTTCCGTTTGAAATTGATGTGGGAGCAACAAGTGTGTCATAAAGAGTAAAAAGTACTTGGGATCGGGGCAGCATTATTTGTCAATCTTTTCCAATTTCTTTGATTTTTAAATTTTTGTTTGTAAACTAGGACTTGTGACGACACGTAAGCTTAAGGCCCGTGTGACCTTCACATCCCCAAGTCTTTTACAGCTGTGGTCCGATGGTGAGGGGATGTGTTTGGGGTGGGGTATGGGTTGGGGTAGAAAGTTTATTGTTAAAGTTTTGTTAATGTTCAATGAACCGAAGGACAGCTCCACAACTGAAATGGCATTTCGGAAAAATACATAGAAAATGCTCATGAAATAATGAAAACTAACAAATGAGAAGACTGCAGACTGAGACCACAGGCATAGTAGAAAAGACTAGAAGGTAAAACATGAAATATTAGCTGTTATCTCTGGGTTGGGATGTTTACTATGATCTTAATGTTTTTCTAGGTACTTGACTGTGTTTCTAAACTCCCTGGGGTGATCATGCATTATCACTTTAGTAGTCAGAGAAAAGAAAGCTTCACCAGGAGAAATCCTTACTTCCTGGTTTTGGAGTTCAGACAACAGGATTGTCTTTATGTTTAGGCCTAGTTAAAATTTGACTCACAGATATTGTTTACTTCACTGGCTTTTTGTTTATTTTTAAAATGTATTTTTATTGATTTTTAGAGAGGAAGGGAGAGGGAGAGAGAGAGAAATATCAATGATGAAAGAGTATCATTAATTGGCTGCCTTCTGTACACCCTCTACTAGGAATTGAGCCCTATATCCCAGCAAATGCCCTGACCGGGAATCAAACCATGCCCTCCTAGTTCAGGGGTCTACGTCCAACCACTGAGTGACACTAGTGGGGCATGGTGTTTTGTTTCTTTATCGCTGTGTAGTCATATAGTACTGCTCAAGAAGAGATGGAAAACAGATGAGACACTTTAAATAACATCCCCAAAAGAGAGAAAGCAACAAAGAAATGGAACATCATAGAAAAATCAGAGGAATAACCAGGCCAAAGATTCAGAAATCTTGCATTATGTTTCAGAAAAGTAAACCGGTGATTCTCTTGACACCCTTCTTGATCTTTCCTCATGTGCTTCTTTCCTTTTTTTAAATTTTTTCCTCCCTCCCTTCCTCCCTCCCTCCCTTCCTCCATTCTTTCCTTTCTTTCTTTCTCATATTCTTTAAATTTTTTTAAATTTAATAAATCTTTATTGTTCAGATTTTCCCCCCATAGCTCCCCTCCACCTGGTTCCCATCCCACCCTCTTCTCTTACCCTCCCCCCCCCCCCCCCCGTTCTCATGTTCTTCCCTTCTCTTTAAGACCTCTGTGTTTTTGTTTGTTTGTTTTTGTTTGTTTTGATAATTATACTAATTAGAAGTACCTCCTATGTACACTGCAATGTAAGTTCATAAGGGACTGAACCAGGTTTCCAGTTTAGGTCCTCGGACTCCCAAACCCTACTTGCTCCTCCTTATTGAAATCCAAGGGAAGAACTAGTGTTTGATTTTTTTTTTTTTTCACAGCAGCACAATTTACAATAGCTAAGATTTGGAAACAGCCCAAGTGCCCATTAGCGATGAGTGGATAAAAACAAAAAAACAAAAACACCTGTGGTACAGCCCCAGCTGGTTTGCCTCAGTGGATAGAGCATCGGCCTGTGGACCAAAGAGTGCTGGGCTCCATTCCAATCAAGGGCACATATGTAATACCTTCAACAATTAAGATTTAAAAATAAAATAAAATAGTTGCTCTCCCCCCCCCCCAAAAAAAAAATAAAGGAAAATACAGATTGCAAAAATGCTTGTAATGTTTCCCGACCCTTCTGATTTTCATTCAAACAAAAAGGAAAACTGCACCCAAAGCAATCGTATCTTCCAGCTTTTCCAATATCTAAGGGCAGTGCGATATGTGCAACAGATTCAGATGCCTTCTTCAAAATCAGAATGCAGAGACAAGCTAGAGCAGCCAAGTGCATAAGCTGCTGAAAACAAAGGCCCGGACCACAAGCCACGGACATTCATATTCGTGTTTCTAAATAGCTCTGATTCATTATTCACTTAGATAGAATTCTCCTCTTCAGGTGAGATGAAAGTAAGAGAAATTTCTACTTGTTATGGGTGCAGTGTTGAGTCAAAAAGCAATTTGTGTTTTGTTAAAAGACAAAGATTAAGATTAATCTTAAGCTGCCCTGTACACATGTGGCCGAGACTCAGCATCAAGGAATCCTCCCCGAGGTTCTCTTGGTAACCTTTGTTTCTTCAGTAAATTGCTATGTGGATGACAATGGTGTTTTAGCAACAATACAATGGTGTTTTAGCAACAATGACTGCCTTTCGCTATGGATCTAATCTTTTGGAAGTCTTTCTGTCAAGATCGTTGAAGAAAATAAATGGTGTTTGTTACTACAAAGCTTAATTACCACGCCAACTAATTGGCAATTCACATCTAAAGCTTAATTACATATGGCATCTATGTTTTCTTTTTGTTTAACCAGTGTTTAAAAATAGCGTAATAAAGTGAAATTCACATTGTATAAAACGAGTCCCTTTAAAGTGAACAATTCAGTGGCATCTAGTACATTCACCACGTTGGTCAACCACCATCTCTACGTAGTTCCAAAACATGTCTCTCACTCCTAAGTAGACCCCTATCCATTAAGCAATTTCTCTACATTCCTTCCTCTCTCCAGCCCCTGGCAACCATCTCTACATTTGTCTTTTCTGGACCATTCCTATAAATGGAATCATATAACGTGAACTTTTGTGTCTGGCTGGTTTCACTCAGCATAATGTATTTGAGGTTCTTCCTCATTGTAGTATGTATCAGCACTTCATTCTCTCCCCTCCCACCCCAGCTTTACTGAGGTGCAGCTGACTAATCTATAATAATAAAATTATAATATGCTAATTAGATTGGACAGCCAAACAACCTTCAGGATGAAGCTGGGGCTGTGAGGGCCAAGCCCCTTGCACGAATTTCATGCATGGGGCCTGTAGGAAAGCTATAATGTATTTAGAGTGTACAACGGGATGATTTCATATCCATCTACACTGTGAAAGGGTTTCCACAATCAAGTTAACACATCAATCATCTCCATCACCATATATATGTATATATGTGTATATATATACACATACACACACACACAGACACACACACACACACATATTTACCTTTTTTTGTGTGTGTTAAAACATGTATCTATTGTCTTAGCAAATTTCAAGTATTTAATACAGTTTACCAACTGTAGTCACTATGATATCCATTGATCCATTGGTCTCATAGAACTTTTTTACCCTCTTTTCCTCATCCCCAACTTGTGGCAACCATCATTCTACTCTGATTCTGTGAGTTCAATTTAAAAAAATGTTGTTTTAGATTTTACATACAAGTGCTATCATGCAGCATTTGTCTTTCTGGCTTATTTCACTTAGCTTACCTTTTTCCTGGTTCATCTATGTTGTTGCAAATGACAGGATTTCCTTATTTTTTTTTTTTAAGACTGGGTACTATTCCTTTGTATTTTCATGCCACATTTCTATGTTTACTTACTTATTTATTTTTCTTGCATCTTCTCTCTCTTTCAACACCTCTTCTGCTGCCCAATTCCTAATGCTATGGGAGTCACCTAATCAATAGTTAGGTGCTGGGACCAGGCTAATTCCAGGCACACGCATCCTTTGTAGTTACAGGGTGTCAGGTGCCTCGGAGTGCACCCTGTTTGCAGTGGCCTGGAGACCCTCCAGAATGCTCTGTGGGGTGACGAAGAGGAATGCTCTTGTATATCACAACCTTTCTGGAACTCCTGACGTGTCAAATTATCATCTGGGGACAAAATGGAGAATTCATGGGCCCCTAAGAGTATGTTAAATGTCATTCTTTTTAAAAAAAAAAATTTATTGATTTTTTACAGAGAGGAAGAGAGAGGGACAGAGCTAGAAACATCGATCAGCTGCCTCTTGCACAACCCCCACTGGGGATGTGCCCGCAACCAAGGTACATGCCCTTGACCAGAATCGAACCCAGGACCTTTCAGTCCACAGGCTGAAACTCTATACACTGAGCCAAACCGGTTTCAGCTAAATGTCATTCGTAAGTGGTAGAGTTTTAAGGAAACAACTGTTAGCATAGTAATAACACCCCTTTTAAATAATCTTACCCCATCCCTGTGTATGTGCAAGAATCATTACAAGATCAAATAGAAAGGTACTTCACAAATCACTTAGCAAGAATGGCAATAATTAACAATTTTCCTAAAGAAATACTTTAAACTTGAACTATCCAACTATGGAATCAAATCATTGCTAACTGAGTAACCTTGAAGCTGCTTCACTCTAAGGAGTGTTACAAGCTGTTAGACACCGTTTTGCATATCAATTCGTGGCTGCTCAACTCTTAGCTGACCTTTGACTACTTCTGGTCCCTGAATTAAACATAAAGATAAACTTGTGACTCATCTGGATTTTAAATGTTGGATGCTGCTAGGAGAAAACGTTAAAGTAAACATTGCATTTTAATATGCTTATTTTGCTGAAGAGGGTGAATTGAGCATTTCAGATTTTCAAACCCATAATTCACTTCTCTGTGTTTTTTCAAACAGAAAAATGAACAGAGGAAAAAACCCATCTTTATTACTTTAGCTCTTTGTATTATCTGACTTTGTGTTCAGTGAGATCATTTTCCAAAAGGTTAAGTGACATGGAAATTTACAAGATGTTCTTGGTTTCATGTCCTATTCAGTTTGTCTCCCAGGAGAGGATGTTGAAGACACTGCCCATGTTAGTCATCACTATTCCTGACCTGTGGGACCATTTAAGTAAAGCTTTATTCAAGGAGAAGGGATGAGAGTCATAAAGATAATATGTATCTAGAGCTATAGCAGACAGAATAAAATACCATGTGATTCCTGTACATATGGTGCTTTTAATAAGATACTATATTTCAGAGTGACATAAAGATAATAGAACAAAGAAGATGGTATATAATTAAGAGCTCAATCATGTGGTATAAATTGTAAATGCTAAGAAGATTCAAAGAAAGGAGACATGAGTGTGGGTTTGGAGGATGTGAGACAGACAGCAGAACGAACTGGGACTTTGTTATTGAAGGGGAGGTAGAATTTGTTCAGAAGCTAGGAGGAAGGAGTACAGGCTCTCCAGAGGGAGAGATGAGGAGGTGGCAGCCCTGGCCAGTGAAGCTCAGTTGGTTGAGCGTTGTCCCATGCACCAAAAGGTCACTGGTTCAACTCCCAGTCAGGGCACTTTAGGCTTTATCTCCAGTAGGTGGTGTGTAGGAGGCAGTCAGTCCACACCTCTCTCTCTCTCTCTCTCTCTCTCTCTCTCTCTCTCTCTCTCTCTCTCTCTCCAATGATAACATATTAAAAAACAACAATGAGGTGACAAAGGAGTGTTTTTGCCCAGTGGGAACCTGCTGGAGGAAGTTCTGATTGGCGAAAAGTCATCTCATGGGAATGCAGCTGAAGAAGATGCTTTCTCCTGATGATAGAACCGCTAAGCCACCCAAGCAGCTGTTGGTTGTGGAAATAATTTTTTTCTTTTCCTACCGTGTCAATTTGGGAAGATATATCTGAGGAGAGGGTTATGAACAGATAATGAAACCATTTCGGTGGACTGCATCCTGGCCCGGGCTCTCCCTTGCTGTGTGATCTTGGCAAGGTTTCTTCATTTGTTGAGCTCCCTCACCTCTCTCTGTCTACTTGTCTTGCTTCACTTTCTTCTGTTTTTCAAAACACACCTTTCACACATATCCAGCTGATTTCTGCCTCGGCCCATACACTTCTACCTTCTTATCTTTATACTGAGGTCAAACTTTTTTTTTTTTTTTTTTTTTTTTTTAATATATTTTATTGATTTTTTACAGAGAGAAAGAGAGATGGATGGAGAGAAACATCAATGAGAGAGAATCATTGATCAGCTTCCCCTTGCACACCCCCCCACCGGGGATGTGCCCGTAACCAAGGTACATGCCCCCCACCGGAATTGAACCCGAGACCTTTCAGTCCGCAGGCTGACGCTCTATCCACTGAGCCAAACCGGTTTTAGCTGAGGTCAAACTTTTTAATGAAAAACATCCTCCCTGTGGCTTGAAGCCTTTGCAGGTTATGTGGTCCTCTTTAACGTCCCTCTCCTCTGGATTCATGTTATTTTGAATCTGTAGCATTCTCCATTCAGTCCTTACTCATAAAATCTCACATTGTTTTTGGGGGTGTGTTTGTGTTTTTCACACTTGGTTACAATTTTTTTTTAAAAAATATATATTTTATTGATTTTTTACAGAGAGGAAGAAAAAGGGATGGAGGGTTAGAAACATCGATGAGAGAGAATCATTGACCAGCTGCCTCTTGCACACCCCCCACTGGGGACGTGCCCGCAACCAAGGTACATGCCCTTGACCGGAATTGAACCCGGGACCTTTCAGTCGGCAAGCCGACGCTCTATCCACTGAGCCAAAGCGGTTTTGGCGGTTACAAATTTTTTTAATAGCAGTGACCATCCTAATATATAAAAACCCTGGGTCGTAATCACTGGTAACCACTGAGGCTGGACCAACCAGAAATCAGTCCTGCAAGTGGGGGTGGGGGGTGGAGCAGGCTGTGAATCAGGGCCAGAGAGAGGCCTGAAGAGAGAAGCAGGGACTAATCCATTGTCTCTGTGGCAACTTTTGATCAGCACTTGCCTTTCTCTTTCTCTCCCAGTCTGGCCAGCAGCCTTGCCTCTATTTCTCTCCAGGCCTCCACCTGGGCTGCTGATCAGTCCCGCCTTTCTGATCAGACCCCATTGATAGACCCAGAGACACTGATTGGCATAGAAACTGACTAATCAGAACCAAATCTGGGTGAAGTGTGAGAAACCAATGGCTACTTAGGAGGTGGAGCTTTTGATGCTGACAGGCATAGAAACCGACCAATCAGAACCAAATTGGCTGGCAGAAGAGGGCAGTTGGGGGAGAGATCAGGCCAGCAGGGGAGGGCAGTTGGGGGTGAGAGCAGGCCAGCAGGGGAAAGCAGTTAGGGGGGATCAGGCAGGCAGGCAGAGGCAGTTAGCGGTGATCAGGCAGGCAAGCAGGTTAGGAGCCAGTGGTCCCAGATTGTGAGAGGGCCTAAAAGGGCAGCTGGAAATTCCTCAAAGGGTCCCGATTAGAGAGGGTGCAATCTGGGCTGAGGGACAGCCCCCCCCCCCCCCCCCCCCCCCCCCCCCCCCCCGCTCTGTGCACAAATTTAGTGTACTGGGCCTCAGTGAAGTCACTAGGTTGATACATCTCAATTTTAGTGTATTTTTGGTTATTTACATGGACATTCTTAAGGATTGTGTACTAAAATATGCTTTTACAAGTTGGGGTCAGGGGAAGATGTTGTCATATCCACCAGAGTTTTTTATTTCCATTTTTTTGAGATCTTTCACAGCAAAAACTGAAATAGGAAATAAAAGAATGAAATCCTAGAAATAAGTCTAGTGAAACATTTAATTAAAATCTATTTATAGTGTGTTTTTAATTTTTTTATTTTTATATTGTGTTTTTTAATAAATATTTCCCATATGATATTTTCATAATTTTAGGTGAATAGTCACACAGCTGTGTTTTTCTCCCTAAGAAATTTTATATTTTCATTAGATCTCCCAAACATTACCTTAATGGAGTTTATTATATTTTAATGTTTATTCTTAATATAGTGAGCTTTGAGGATTATCACATATTAAAAGCAATTGCCATCACATTTTCTTAGGCATTTATATAGGAAAAATAAAAAATTTTCCACTAAAATGATCATCATGAAGATGGTTATGATCAACTCATAAAACTGTTTACATCTTAATGGCTAATACAGATTTATAGAAATTTTTGTTAGTGAATATAGAGGTATCACACTTCCAGTACATATGGAACATCTTAATTGGTAGTTGGGTGGGATATTTTAATGTGTATTTTCTAAAGATTTTTTTAAAAAGTACTGGAATTAAAATAATTTTGCTCTTTTATGTGATTTACTAAATTCTTCTTAAGAATCTTATTAGAACAATTGTTGCAAAACTATCCTCAAATTATCAATGTGGCTTTAACAACAGAGCAAATGGATTTATTTCCCTTCATGTAGCTTTTACCCTTCAAAATATGCTTATAATGGTAATGTTATTTTCAACCCTCCAGTTGGCAAATATAAACTTCTCTTTTTGTTGCTGTTATTAAAAAAAATGTATAATACTTGAATTTTAGGGAGAAATCCTATGAGCCTTTCACTGCTCTTCAAACTGTACATGTTATCAAGCTGACATGGCACAGCAAACTTTATTTTTTTGAGTGTGGTGACTATGTGAATTACCTTTAAAAGTTAAATTTTGAATGATTAATGCATATATTTGGTACATAAATTCAAGAGTTTCAAAAAGAAATATAAGTAAAAACATTTCTTTTTTAAAAAAAATATTTTATTGATTTTTTACAGAGAGGAAGGAAGAGAGATAGAAAGTTAGAAACATCGATGAGAGAGAAACATCCATCAGCTGCCCCCTGCACACCCCCCAGTGGGGATGTGCCCGCAACCAAGGTACATGCCCTTGACCAGAATCAAACCTGGGACCCTTTGGTCCACAGGCCCATGCTCTATTCCTTGAGCCAAACCAGTTTCAGCAAAACTTTTCTACTTATTCTTGTCTACCAGCAACTCAATTTGCCGAGTTAACTGCAATCAGTTTATTGTTTGTCCTTCCAAAGAACCCATACTTAGTGATATTTTAATATATACATATTCTATGTTTCACTCAAATGGTGGATAGCACAATTCTCCATCTTTTTCGCTGAACAATATTTAGTGGGGAATGTGCAGTTTCAGAACCTGTAGAGTTGTGCTTTTTAGTGCCTGTTAACCAATCTGTTATATGTATGTACCAAGATGTACCAGCCCCCAAACCAATGGGTTAGCTTCAGTCCCTTTCTTAATCTTTAGCTCATGCTCAACACATAGCTTTGCATCTACAACGTGAATTCATTTTAGAGTATTGGCAAGGACACATTTGTAGACAGAAGGTTGTTGGCACAAAGGGTCTGTGTCTTTTAGCATTTGGTGGACATTGACAAGCTACCAACATTAAAAAAAAGCCACACTAGTTTTGCTACAGTGAGAAGGATAAGGGCCTGTTTCTCTCTGTTCTCACCCCAAAAGTGTCAAATGTTTTGCTTTTTGGAGATTTAGTAAGTTCATAAAAAAGGTAATAAATGATTTCATAGTTTTATGTAGAATTTCTTTTATTGTGAGTGGAGTTCAATATCTTTTAAATGCTTGAGCCATTTCTGTTATATTACAATTTTTCTGTTTATATCCTCTGTCCATTTTTTTTTTTCTATCAGTATGTTGGCCTTAGTAGGAATGACTAAGGTTGGCCATTTCCTAAGGCCGAAAGCTGTATCTCTTCATACTGTTGAAAATATGTCTTCACATAGAGTTTTTACATTTGGATTAAGTTTATTTCTAATTTGTCTTTTTTATACTCTTTTGAGTGTATGTGTGTCTTTCTTGCTAGAGTGTCTTCTGTTTTTTATTTTTAATTAACTTTGAACTCAGTTATCTTTATGAATTCTCATTTTTTTTTTGCAGTGTAGTAGTTTTGAAGTGGGTTATCTTGGATTTTCCAGGTTTGTAAGCATGTAATTTTCAAAGAATGGAAATGTACCTCCTTCTTCCTACTGTTCATACCTTGTATTTCTTTCTTTTATTTCATTGCATTGGTTAGCAGGTTGAGAACAATAGTAAGCAGTTGTGGTGATAGTTAATAGCCTAGCCTTGTCCTTGACTTAATGGAAATTATTGCTTTTTGACTCTTTTAGAAAGCAATTCATCTCATTTATGTTTCCATATTTATTTGGACATAATTGAGAAATCTGTTTTGATTTGTGGTTCTCTTCACCGCCCCCTCCCCCCCATCTATGTTTACTTTTTCTTATCTTTATTAATTTACTGTTTCTTTGCAAAAGGCCACCTACTAAAACTGAAAGTTCATGTTTGCCAGGGATAGACAGCTGCTGGATTTGGCCTTCATGATTTTACTTTATTTTTCACATCTGGAGATTTGTCTTTTTCTTACAACCTCAGCAATGCATTTACATGTGTTTAAACTATTTTATATAGCATTTGCAGGTGTTTTGTGGCCAGTGGCTTTTAGTCTTCTATATGCTGTTAATGAAAATCCTATATCCTATGTAATAAAAGAGTAATATGTAAATTAGCCATCACTCTGCAACAAAAATGGCGGTGCCCATAGGAGATGCTGGAGGCATTGCCCAGGCAACGGGAGCCCAGTATCTGCTCCTTGGCCACAGAGGGAGGGGAGAGGTCTCTGGCCAGAGGACTGGGAATGAGACACTGAACTCTTGTTGCCAGCGGTGGCTTGAGCTCAGCGTCCGAGCCATGGCTGTGCTGCGGAGGGGAAAGGATCTTTGGGACTGTGAGCCCAGAGTTCGCGCTCGGCCTGCCATGCTGTAAAGGAAGAGGCCTGTGGGACCTTGAGTCCAGCATCCACACCTTGGCCAGCCATGCAGCAGGAGGGAAGGAGCCTGTGGGGTCGAGATGCTGAAAGAACCCTATGGGTGCCAAGGTCCTACACCTGCAGCCCAGGAGCCCCAGTTGCAGACTGGAAGCCCCCTGCCAGCAATCCAGACAGGGCCAGCATGGTGCCGCAGGGAGCGTGTGTCCAGCAGGCACACTACAGACGTCAAATCACTGCTGCTGAGGTTGCTCCCCTCCCCCCAAACCCCTGCCACACACTCGCAAGTAGTCCAAGGGGGCGACTCCTGAGGCAAGGCTCCCATGGCAGCTGATGCACAGTCAGGCAAGGGAGCCTGAAAGCCCAAGCACCCGAGTACCCAAGCTGCAGGGTGTCATGGGCTGGGGCCCTGAGGAGGCCCTGAGGAGGCCCCAGGACAAGCATCTTCCCAGAGGCTCTGTGGAAGGAGGGGAGGAACCTCTGGCTAGAGGCCAGGCGAGGGATGCTGGCATCTTTGCAGGCCAAGACCAGGCTGAGGGATACACCCCCCACCCCACCCCCACACACACCCCTGTGCATGAATTTAGTGCACCAGGCTTCTAGTATTTTTATAAAAAGTTACTAACATTTGTGTTTTAGGAAGTACTTTTCTTTAACTATTCTCACCCCTTTCTCTCTTACTATATTTCTCTCTTCCGTTCTTCTTCCCCTTTATTACAATTTTCATCTTGTAAATCTTGGCTTTTGTTTGGTTAAGTACTGGATTTTTTGGATTTAAGACATAGTTCAAGAAGCACAGATAGAAATCACAAGGCTTCACTAGTTACACAGGGTGGATGAACTGCAGTTGTATTTTGAAAAGAATCCAGAAGAAACTGTAAGTGACAACACCAGCCTCTCATGTGCCTCTCAGCCAAGGAACGTGGATGCAGACTTTTAGCTCCTGGGAACGAAACTCTTTCTAACGGTCAGAACTTTCGCCAACTCTGAGACATGTGTGACCCCCCCTTGGCATTTTTTTCTGCGAGATTGCATGCTTGCTCTATAGTCTGTTCCAAATGTAATAGTATTGGGTTCTCTCAGCTAAGGAACCTTGTCTTTGAGGTTTAGCTAAATATGCCCCAGGTCCCTGTCTCTACCTTCTTTGTTCAGTGTTCTCCTAAAATTCAACGTTCTCCTGACGTTTTAATTAATATCTGGAGGCTCTTATCCTATAGTCAATTTTGATTCTGGCAGTCATGTATCCCCGTCTTGGTACTAACCATATTTTTAATTTATATGAATATTTGTTACTATGTATTATTATTTGACTAGAGGCCCAATGCATGAAATTTGTGCAAGGGGCTTGGTCTCCACTGCTGTGGCCCCTTCCCACCACCATGGCTGCCTCGGCCCCCATTCGCTGTGTCTTCGTCCAGAACGTGGTCCAGTCTAATTAGCATATTACACTTTTATTATTATAGATTTCTCATTTCAAAAAATTACTCAACTAAATGGTAAAATCTTTGAGGGAATGCATAGTCTCTGTACTTCCTTGAATCCCTAACACAGTGCCTTGCTCATTCATATTCATGATTATTTGACTAATGTTGGTCTCATCCTTGGCCTCCATGTTCCATGATGGCAAGAGTCTTTATGAATCCTCATATTTTGTTTATTTTTGCTGGATATTGAATCCCTAGGGCTGAACATAGGAGTTAAGCCACATAACAAATTCTCAAAATATTAATATTAATGTCAATACTCACTCTGCATTCTAAGGTATTAGAAAGCCCACTGACTTTAGTTCTGCTCCTTAATAGCAACAGGAACTTATACAAGTTAATTAATCTTTTTGAAACCAGTTTGCTCATTTGTAAATGAAATAATGATAGTGCTAGCCGCACATGATTGTTGCAGCAATTTAGCACTTAGAATGAGCTTAATAAATGGTTTGCTTGATATAGATATGGAATACAAATGAACTGTTGTAGAGAATTCCTTAATGATCCAGAAAGTTCACTGCAGAGTAACATAAACGTGTGTTCCTTCCTGAAAGTCCTAGAACACCATAAATCAGAGAAGCCTGGGTCAGATCCTACGAGGACTCTGAACCATCATCCACACAACCTCCGCCTCACCGCTCTTTCCTCAGGCATTGCCTCATGGGCCGGCCCCGAACGATCAATGTTTAGAATGCTTTTAGATGTTCTATGTCAAAAGGGCTTTGTACTAAAGAAAAATTTTACCAGATCTAAATTAAAAGGTTGTGTTCTTTCAGGAGTACTTCTCATACTTTTTAATATGCCTTGAGTGTACCATAACTTGTAGCATTTTCCATTCTTATTTGCCCACCAATTCTTTTTTTTTTTTTTTTTTTTTTTTTTTGTTCTTTATTGCATCCTGCAGGATTAATTAGTGAGTGTTTCTCAGACTATCCTTGAAAAAAAATTTAGGATGGTTAGTTTCTAGTCTTGTGCCAAAATGCTATGAAAGTAACTCATTCCAGGGACCAAGATGCCCTTCTTTAGAGTATAGAAGGGGGTAAAATAGACGTATGAATAAGTGTAACAGATATTCCTAAAATTCATGCTTTGTGAGGACAACCACTGCGATGCTTAAATAATAAGGTTAGTTAAAAAAAAAGTTGCCTTAATCTCCCTACAACCTTTACGAGGCTCAGATCACTACCTCCCATTAAAGGTGGAAGATTTAATTGGCATGCTGGCGAGAAACAGAACGCTTGTTTTTATTCTAAATGCATGCCTCTGAGCAGAGAAATTTAAGCCTAACAAGAGTAGAACCCTACAGGTGGAACTAGATAGAAATAAATGAGAATATAACATCCTGCATTGCATAGCCAGGAGATTTTATTTTTGACCCTTTATATGGGTCAGAAAATGAGAAAACGTCTATTTGTTGGAGACTATATGATGCAAGTCGAAGTCTGGTTGACATTTTCAAAGTTTTGAGATTCTTTTATGAAGCTGAGAAATTACTTTCCTTTTTTTTTTTTTTTTTTTCTTCTTCACATGTCATGGCTGTGAATCTGTTGGAAGCATTACACAACACTGTGGGTATTGTCCCAAATCAACATCTTGTATTATTGCAGTTTACTTTTTAATGATTTCCAAGAGCTGATGTTGAAGAGTTGAGCTCTCTCTAGAATGTTTTGTTTGGACTCTCCATGTGATAATCAGATATTGGGAACAGGAATCCCAATAATATTTCCCCCTTTTTAATATTTTCTTTCATTTTTAAAGCAAAAATTTTCAACTTTTCAGGCTTTTCCCTCCAGAGGCAGAAACCATTAAAATTTCTCTGAATAGGAAGTTGAAAGGAAAAAAATATGGCTGGTGTGGCTCAGTGGTTGAGCATTGACATATGAACCAAGAGGTCACGGTTTGATTTCTACTCAGGGCACATGCCCAGGTTGTGGGCTTGATCCTCAGTAGGGGGTGTGCAGGAGGCTTCTGATCAATGATTCTCTCTCATCATTGGTGTTTTTATCTCTCTCTCCCTCTCCTTTCTTCTTTGCAATCAATAAAAAAATAAAAAAAAAAATAAAATAGGCCTGGGGAGGCAAGAGCTGAGGATCTTCTGTGACTTTGTCCACACATCTTAAAATTATGTATGCATCTTAGAAAGGCAATATTCTGTAAGGTAAGGAGGTCTATAGATATCTTTTAATTTTCACATTTGCTTTTAACAGGCAAAGCAAAGAAAACATTCTTTCTCAAAACCTAATTTTTCTTAATCATAAAAAAAACATTTATTGACAGTTTACCATGTGTCAGACTTCAAAATGATGATCTACTCATCACAACAGAAAGGCCTGGATGTCTCCCAGGTCCTCAGAGCCTGGTTCTATGGTCTCCTAGCCAGCTGTTGTCACAGAAATCTACACAAATTACTGGGGAACAGAGCCACATTTTCCACTCCTTCCCCCCCTCTCAACTTGCTCTCTCCTCCACCCTTGCCTGTAAAGTAAAAGTACCCTATTACCAATGCAAATAAATGGGTAACCTTGAGTAGGGGTAAGGTGTGTAATTGAGGATGGGGCAGAGAGGGGGTGCCTGTCTATTCACCATGTTTGGACCTCAGCTCGGCCAGCCATACCTGCCTGGTTAATGATGGAACTGAGGTTAGCATCTGGGCCCCTCTCCCAAGAGACCTTTGCCAATGCCTTAGGGCTGTGGTCGGTAAACTCATTAGTCAACAGAGCCAAATATCAACAGTACAATGATTGAAATTTCTTTTGAGAGTCAAATTTTTTAAACTTAATCTTCTTCTAACGCCACTTCTTCAAAATAGACTCGCCCAGGCTGTGGTATTTTGTGGAAGAGCCACACTCAAGGGGCCAAAATGCTGCACATGGCTTGAAAGCCGCAGTATGCCTACCAAGGCCTTAGGGGAAGAGGCTGAATAGGAAGTCAAAAGAAAATCAAATGAAAAGTAAAATGTGCACCATTAAGTATTTCTTTAAGAAATGGAGCTAAAAGGCAGATTTGGCTAATAGGATGTAACACCAGTGGATTTCCCCCAGGTGAGCCCAGAGACAGTGAGAATGGAAGAGGATTATGGGTGGGGCCCCCAGCTTGGCATGGGAACCTCCTGAGAATGGGAGCATCGAGGGAAGGCGGTGTCAGTCATGACCATTTGTGTGCCTCTGAGAGATGCCCTGAATGGCCCCGGGCTTAGAGAGCTGGTCTGGTGCTAAGAATTATAGTGAACCTGGGAGTCACTATGATCTTTTTTAAAATTTTTAAATTATTTTTTTTATTTTTTACAGAGAGGAAGGGAGAGGGATAGAGAGCTAGAAACATCCATCAGCTACCTCCTCCACAACCCCCACAGGGGATATGCCCGCAAACAAGGTACTAGACCTTGACCAGAATCGAAACTGGGACCCTTCAGTCCACAGGACGATGCTCTATCCACTGAGCCAAACCGCTTTCAGTACTATAACCTTTTTGTACCCTGTAGGCCAATTTGTTTCAGGGAGATTTGGGTCATACAGATGTTTATAAATCTGTTGGTGAGAAATTTAGATAAGAGGTTCTATACTCTCAGTATGCCAGTGCTGTGCTTATTGAGTTATCCGACCTAATTAATTTTTTTTAATCTAGGACTGAGAGAATCTAACAGGATTTTGTTGTTTATTTTCATTATCTTATTTCTATTTTTGACATATATCATATTTTCATTTCCTTAAGGTGGCCTTTAAAAATCCTACGGAAAGATTCACAATGTTTTGATATGAACAGTGGGTGAGTGGGTTAGAGTCTGCATCTACATATATGACCCAGAATGAGGACTCAAAATATTTTTTAAAAGTTCTGGTTTCTGAGCCACAAATTCCTTCTTTGCTGAAATTCTCTCATCATATTAAATCCAGAAACTCTCAAGCAGAGAGCAAACATTATCTTTCTAACAGGAAATGAATTATCTGCCATAATTTTTAGAAACACATTTAATAGGATCTCTGCTGGGCATATGACAAATAATTCCCTTCCTAACTATTTACTTTTTCTTGGCTACCATATATCAGGTGACTCTTACATGGATTATTAAAAACCTGATTTTTTAATCTATCCGTATCTACCCAAAGACACACATTATTCGGGTTCAATTGTTGACAATTGCTAAAAAATAAAGGCGATTTTTATATTTTTAAAATAAGTCCATGTTTTTAGGATTGAATAAGAGCTAGTTGTTCAAATAACTGTTGGTTAACAAAACCGGACTCAGGTGAATAATTATGAATAATTTGCATTTTCTAATTAAGTGCTTCTCCCTAGTTAAAATATGGTTACGTCACTGACTTCCTCTGTTTTAAATTCTATGAAAAAAAAAAGTCAGTATGAACTTTCAGTCCTCAATAAATACCAGTTTCTTCTATCAGGTTGGTCTTCTGCCTATTTTCTAGTCCTCCTGTGCTCAGCCTACCTTGAGGCTTTAAACAATGTATTTACATAAACTGGAAGGCCTTCCTTGTCCTCTTTTGCCAACATCCAGCAAGGCCTTGTTCAGGACATCTACACACTTTGATAATTTCCTCCTTTGATAATTTCAAATTCTTCCAATTGTGTTGACACACGAAAATGAGTCTTACTATATATTGTCTTGTCCTCTATGTGTCTCTACCATGTACTTTAACACAAGTATCAATGGACACTGGTTTTGTTCATGAATTATTTCATCGTATATGTATATTATTTCTTTAATTGTACTCTAAGCCTTTGGAGAGCAAGCTCTCTATGTCAGTTTGATTATGTTGTAGTCCTCACACCCGGGGGAGGGCTAGTGTCTGTGAAGGGTGGTTAAATCATCCCTTAGGCACTGTTTTGGCTGCCATTTGATATTTTCTGAGAATAGCTTTTAATTAATCTGTGGGCCAGTTAATTCATAGACTAATTTAGGTAATTTAATAAGCTTACAAAGTTAAAAAATGTCATTAGCAAGATATTGCTCTGTTAACTATAAAAGACTATATATTTTTAAGAGTTTTATTTCAATATTGTTACTCAGTCACTGAGTTCTTACTGAATGTAAGGCATCTTTTGTATGTGTCCAGGCTGAGAGAGAGTATGCAATGGTAGTTATTTTTTTTAATTATGTTTCAGCTCTGGCCCGGGGGCTCACTTGGTTGGATCTTCATCTCATACACCAAATGGTGGTGGGTTCAATTCCCCGTCAGGGCACATATCCAGGTTGCCGTCTTACATCAATGTCTCTTTCTATCTCTCCCTTCCTCTCTCTAAAATAATAATAATAATATTAATAAACTAGTTTTAAAAATTAGGTTTTAAATTCAGCCTAAGGGGTTGGTTAAGAAATAACATGTACTGTTATTAGTACTTGGAAATTCTCTAAACATTTTTATGGTGTTTTTTAAATTATAAAGTAATACATGCTTGGTGTATAAAACTTAGAAAACCAGAACAAAACGAAACAAGAATTCCACATAATCTCTCTGGTTTCCTCGTCACTAATATTATGGTGTGTTTTGTCTTCTGGCATCATGTCTATATTGGGATACAACGGAAGCACTTGCCAGGCTAAGAGCTGCCTTCCAGGGGCTAGACCTCTATTGCTTTGTCCTTTAAGGAGACAACTTTCAAACAAGTCCTTTTTATCGTCATGTGGTTCTACTCCTCATAACCCACTCCTGTTTCCAAGACCTGTTCTGCACTTGCCAGGTTGTGAGAATTAAATGGGGTATATTGGGTCACCAATTCGGCATCTTTTTAATCTTCGATGATGACATTTTCTCTCTAATATCCTCCAGGGAAGCAGTTAGCTCTTGGCTCTTTAGGTTTTGGATTCACTGTTTTGTTGAGGAGGAGGAGGAGGAGGAGGAGGAGGAGGAGGAGGTATTGACTTCTACTTCTCTTTTTTCTATCTTATCCCTTATTTTTATAGGCTAGTGAGCCAGTACAGGGGGACTTCCAGTTCCTGAAGATAGCCATTTCAGTTCTTGGCTCAGAAACTGGAGGGGGGGGGGGGGAGGGGGAGGGGAGGGAGGGGAAAGGGACCCTTAAAATGTGTTGAAAAAGTTATTGATATTACCATGTCTGGGCTCCATTTATTGTTGGTCACATCAGGACTCTATTTATTAGGTTTGGAACATTTTCCCTTACAAACAACAACCATTACTCTCTCAGTGAGCTATCCATATAATCTGTTTTGTGGACGCCCTGGTCACTGCCAAAGAGCTGGATCATCCCATTGCTGGCCTTGATACCTATTAGGAAAGATACCCTTCTTGGCTGCTGGAGTTGAAGGCATTTGCTACTCCAGGATCCTTCAAATCCAATGAAAATCAGAAGGCCCATTTCAGGATGGTATCTTGCCATGGAATCCCTAACTTACGCAGATCAGTGACTCAAAGAGCTTTTCATGGATTCTGGCACTGTCCTCAAAGGACTCAGCGAAGGGCGTGCCTTCTGGATCACACTGGGCCACATAGTCTGGGAGTGAGTGGGCCTGGGTCATGTGGTAGAAACACTTCAGCATAGCTGTCGTCCAGTCTTTCGGGCCCATTCACCATGTTACACCGAGGAATTCCGGACATTTCAGCTGTACTCTGTGTGGCCTGACACGGAGGCGAGGGTTCTGTGAGCCAGCTGAGCACACTGTAAGAACCACTTCCAGCTACCAGGCAAGGACATCAGACCCCAGATTTCTGCTCAGTGTGTTCATGTTGATAAATTCAGCCCCACTATATAGCTACATTCTTTTCTTCCTCGGCCAAATACTTCAAAATACATTCTGGCACATATTTCTGGGTTTGGCCAATATAATAAGCAATCAACGTTCTGAATTGTTTTTGCTGTATTTTAAATTTTTATTTGGGGACTTGGTATTTTGTTGGCCCCTTGGGGCATGTTTGGATCTGGCTGAATCATAGGATTGGTGATAACAAGATGCATTTGCATGCACACATGTATTTGTGTGTGCTTGTGTGTGTGTGGGTATATGTGTGTGTGTCCTGTATACTACATTCATGTTGGAGTTGAGCCTGAGGAGAATTTACAATACTTCATCTTTACAGGTAGTTCTCTGAGGCAAGAAAGATACCTTAATTTTTTCCCCCCCACATATGAATATCCCATTTGAGTTTGTAGCTAGATATGTAAACTATAGTGACATAAAGACCATCCAGAAACCTTTGCCAAATGGTTGAAATCTAATTTCCCAAGGGATTTCTTATCATAACATCTCTTTCTCAGACAAAGGTGGATTTCCCTGGGTCAATGATTGGATGATCTAGAACTGGTCTCTTACTTTCCAAATTAAAATCAAGACCCAAATTATTCCACTGAGACCTTGCCTCCAATATGATAGTTTTTGGCATCCAAAATCCCCTTCTGCTCTCTGTAACCTCGGTGTTTTTTGCCTTTTCTTTTCTTTTCTTTTCTTTTCTTTTCTTTTCTTTTCTTTTCTTTTCTTTTCTTTTCTTTTCTTTTTTTTCTTTTCTTCTTTTGCATTGAAGCATTCGGACTTCCCTGAGAAAAGGAGATGAACTTGTTTACCATACATATTCATATATTAAGTATCTACACTAATAAAAGAGAAACATGCAAATTGACCGTCCCTCTGCTATGCCCATCAGCCAATCAAACAAATATGCAAATTAACCCAACAAAGATGGAAGTTAGTTTGCATCTTTTGGACTTCAGGCGAGGAGTGAAGACTGAAGACAGCACAGAAGAAAGCAAGCATTGCTAAAGGGAATGAGGCAGTGGAGAAGCCCTATTCTTGTAGGAATTTTCCTGCAATGGGCCTCTAGTATTAATATATTAGACTAGAACATGAACTTGACTTTTATATACTCTCTTGGGCATACAAGCATATAACTGCACATTTAAATCAATAAGGAATTCAATGAACATGCTCAAAAGTAGAAACAGAAACCCTTATACATCACTTATAACAGTGCTTATTTTTACATAAGAAATAACCAACTGAACTATAAGAGAATATAATAAATCAGACATATTTTTTCAGTAACAAATATAGTAAGCAATTTAAAAATTCAGGCATGAACCCATCCTTTGCAAATTTTACCAAATAGGCGTGCTTTTCCCCGAATAGTATCTGTGCTCACTTGCCTGGGGACCTGTGGAAACTGGCAGCAGAGACAAGTTCTTTTGATTCCTGTTGAGATTCTCATAATGCCAAATTGCTGCCCGCATCCCTGACCTTGGGCTGACGCCACCCGGGAGAGTGTTATTTACCTAAGAAAGAACAAAGCAGCCACCAGAGTTTACATTTTAATATATTATTTTTTTATTTTTATGAAGACATGATTAAAACAACCATAAAACATTGTGAATGGAAATAACTCTGATTTCACCTCTAATCTGAAGTCCCTGCCAGAGCAGCTGTTTTCATTTTCTTGAGTTCCCTTCATTTCTGGATCAGTCAGGACAGCTTAGGCCGCTCTCAGGCTGCTCACCTTCCCTGGGTATTTAGTAAGCTTTACATCTATTTGGTTCTAATCAATTTCATGTATCAACAACCATACCACCGTTTCTTTCTAGACTTCCATACTTATATTCCTCCTTCTCTCTCTCGCTTTCTCTCTGCTCCCCTTGCTTCTTTCTCTTGACTAAATTGCTAACCTGCAAAACAATTATTTTTTAGTGCTACATGTCCAAGGAGGATTAGCAGTAGGCTCTGCACAATCTTTCCTCTCTCTCTCTCTCTCTCTCTCTCTCTCTCTCTCTCTCTCTCTCTCCCACTCCCTCTCCCTCTCCCTCTCTTTCTCTCACCTTCCCTCCCTCCCTCTCCCCACCCCCCCACCCCCCATTAAAATGCTTTCCTGTACACCACACCATTACTACCTGGTACTCTAATCCACTCAAGAGATTTAAGCAGTGGGTATGATCCTTTTGACTTGATCCTTGCTTCAAGGCTGGGTTTTTAACTAGCTTTGTTATTCCAACCATTTCTAAATTTTGCACTTTCCTGAGAGGGTCTCTCTGAATTTATGGGCTCCGTTACCTTTCTTTCTTTCAAACGGGGACCATTAGTTTCTGAGACCTCGCTCATGCAAACCTGGCCCAATGCAGCAACAGCACGAGGACACAGTATTAGCGTCCTTTCCTCACTGCTTCCCCCAGAGCTACGGTTCAGTAGGTGTGTGATCTCCTCAAGTTACCACCCATGACATTTTTTGCAAGTTTTTGCCACCGAATAACATCGATTACCGACTTTCCAATATCTAATAAAATCTGTTCACAGATGAAGCCAACAGCGTTCTGGCTGTCTGCCAACGGACCCCTCGGTTAAGGTTTTTATTTTGGTAGCGCTCTGCTGATAGGTACGAGCTTTTTACATCCATCTGAGCAACTCGGTTCTGGTGCAACAGCAAACATCTCTAAAATCTTGATGACCCAACACAAGGAGAATTTACTTCTTCTGTTCCTGGTGTTCTAAGAGTCAACTGTGGTTGACTCTCACAGTGACTCAGGCCATCAGACTGACAGAGAGTCGCCCGAGCATGTCCTGGGGTGGCTGCTGATACAGGAAAAGGGGATGTGCAGGGTCAGGGGCTGAAAGGACACATGTTCATGCTGCTCACATTTTCCTGGTTGTGATAAATCACGTGGTCAGGCCTAACTTTGATGTGCAGTCTTACTGTAATGGGTTAAATGGCACCCCCCAAAAATATGTGGAAGATCTTAATCCACAGGACCTAGGGATGGGACCTTATTTTGAAATAGGGTCTTTACGAAGAGAATCAGATTAAAATGAAACAATCAGGGTGGGCCCTCAACCGCCATGTCTGGTATCCTTATAAAAAGGGGGGATTTGGACAGAGACAAACACGCATAGAAGGAAGACGATGTGAAAATACAGAGAGATCTACAAGCCAAGGAATGCCCATGATACCAGAAGCTAGGAGAGAGGCCCTCAGAAGAAACCAACCCTGCTAACCCCTTGATTTTGAACTTTCAGCCTCCAGAACTGTGGGAAAATACATTTCTGTTTCTTAAGCCACTCAGACTATGGTCCAGTAGCCCTAGCAAACTAATAACCGATTGTGTCCAGAAGGAGTAGGACGCTGAGATATTTGTTGACAGCATGAAGGACCGTCACCATGTCTTTATTTACATAAAATATACATAATTTTACTAGTTTTTAATCCAAGTTTATAGAAAAATTCATTTACTTAACATCATGTAACATGTCTTTGTGTTTCTTTTTGCTGACATCTCATTTTCATTGTTAAATTACTGCATTATATAGTCTGTCTTTAATTGACCATTTTTGTGCTGTTTGTAAGTAGTGCTCATTGCAAAATCAAACATTTAAAAAGACTATTAAGTCTTTAGTTGACATCAATTTCCAATGAATGTCACTATGAAGTACCTAAAGGGGATACACATTATACAAAATTGCCGGGAACATACCTGGTGCTGAGTCTTAAGAAGCCAGAGAATTATTGCCGGAATATGACTGAGTTTATTTGTATAGATAACATGTACCAATCTGCTCTGTTACTAGGCTGTCTCAGAGCTGATAAAAAAATCAGAGATAAGAAAAATTCCATCTCTAAATATTTCCAGAAGAATTTCATTTTTATCCCTTAATTCAGAGATAAATAAAGCAAACCCTGGTTTTCTAGGGAATAGTCCATGAAAAAAAGTCCAAATTAAATTTGTTCTTATTCTCAGTACCTGGTGTTGCTCAAGAAGAAGACACTTTGATCTTGAACTCTACTCGGATACATGTGTCCTTGAAAGAGAAGTTGCATTACACGCTGGAACACTTTCTTCTTTCCCGATCCAGTGTTAAATTATGTATGACTCCCTGGTGTATATAAATATTTCCTTCTCGTTGGAATCTCACTTGCAGATAGCAGAATGTCATAAATATAAGTAAAAAAAAAAAATAGTAACAGGCTTAGCATTCTCAAGGTATATTAATGTCACACATGTATGAAAAATGCATGAGGTTCTTCCTTAGAGTGATGATGATGCCATTTTTATTCCTTATCTATATCTCACCCCAAGACAAGTGAACCACATGACAGAACAGAATGAAATATTTTCCTTAGGCTACGTTTTATGGTTTCAGGGTCGAATTCAAGAAATTCTTATTAAGTGCCCTGAAATAGGGGTAGTATGCTGAGACCATGTCTGTACCAAGCCTAATTTAATAAGCTTAAAAATTTCAGCACAGTATGTGGGAAATAAGGTTCTGAACTCTTGTTCTTGTAATGTCTGTGCAATTTTTTCTATCTGTAATAATAAAAGGGTAATATGTTAATTAGACCTGACGTCCTTCTGGATGTCCTTCCAGATGACCTTCCGGGCAAAGCCAGGGCTTTGAGGGCCGAGGCAGAGGCAGCTGCCCTGGCAGGCGGGGCTGAGGTAGAGGTGGCCCCCACCACAGGTGGGGCCGAGCCCCTTGCACGAATTTTGTGCATTGGGCCTCTGGTATTTCATGAAACTCCAGGTATGGGGAAGTCAGAGTTGTGGTTACCTGAGCGTGTTGAGGAAATGTCTGTAAAATCAGTTCCATAATTTTTTCATCAGCCTCAACCAGCACCTTTGTCTTCACTACCATTACGACTCAGTTGGTTACTGAGCGATGACTACATGCTGGGGGCTGCACCAAGTGCTTTACGTGTATCAGTTCATATAGTTTGCAAAGCAGTCAGATCAAGTATTATTGTTATCCCATCTTATAGACAAAGAAAGTACATTTCAGAAAGATTTTATCCAAGGGTACCTACAGCTAGTGAGTGCCTGAATGCAGATTTGAACCACCTTGCTGTCTCAAACTCTTACCATTATTCCAGTAATTTCCAAAATTGATTCATGTAATAAGCACCCATAAGAAGTGATATTTGTATGAAGACTAGGAAAACTGAAGGGGATTTGGGAAGATTTATACTGGGGCTTGGGGAAAACAAGTTATTATATATAAACTATTATAAAAAACAAAAAATAAGGATAATATTAAATTTTAATTTTATAAAACTTATAAATAAAATCTTTTCACAGTTTAAATTAGAGACATAAATTTACTTCCACAAACATGAATTTTTGTTATCAGGCTTTAGACTTGAAATAATGAAACAATTTCTGACTAGATTTTTAAATGACAATTACTTTTTTTTTTTTTTTTTTACATTTAACCTCTCTCTCTCTCTCTCTCTCTCTCTCTCTCTCTCTCTCTCTCTCTCAAATCTTTATTGTTCAGATCATTACAGATGTTCCTCTCCTTTCCCCGCCCCCCATACTCTCCTCCACCCAGTTCCCACCCCACTACAGGACAATTACATTTTTAACGACAATCTTGGTAGGTATTATCATGTAGGAACATTTTACAAACAGGTGAAAAAAATTTAAATTCATTTGAATAGTCATTTATAATGTTGAATTATATTTAATAAATCTGAGGAATCCTTTTGTAATGTTGAAAGAATCAGTGGTAAATTCCAGGTGGAAACGGATCAGTTCTGAACCCAGTCTTCTTCAGCTCGGGGATTTCGGTGTAATGATAAGCTTTGCTTTCTCGTGGAGCTGTTTCCACGGGACTCCCACCCCCACATTCCCGTCCGCATTGACAGTGAACCTGGAGACTTTGAGCAGAAGATCTTACCCTAAAGGGGTCACTGAGTGTTGTGCCGAGAGCATGCGTGGAAGGAAGGAGGCTGGATATAGTTTTCCAATAAGATTTTTAAAAAAGGGACTTTGGCTTAGAGACTTGAAGTCGCTTGTACAAGCTCAGAGAAAAGAAACCTGGATTTGAACCCAAGACCCAGACTCATAGTCACCCATCAGATAACACTGTATGCTCAGTGCTCCTATCAAGGTCCTTCCCTGTTGACTGATGTTTAACATGAAGAAAAAAAAAAAGCAATTTCTAAATGTGGTCAAAGTCTTGGTTCATCTCTTAAACCACGAGGTTCACTTCTTTGCCTTGTTTCTTTGCTTATATGTCTCTAGATATGAATTGGGCAAAGGGACCACCCTGCCTTATGTCCATCAACAGTGCATTCCCAGCTAGCAGATGGCAGCTATCGCCCAGAACAGCATCGGATGAGTATGTATTCATGATTATTGATTATCCAGTATGTGCCAAGCATTGTGCTGAATGGTGGGATAGTGTACTGTCAATTTAGTGGGGAGAGGGGACTGGGAAGAAAGCCCCGTAAGTAGAAAATGGATTGCCGCGTATCATATCATTCTAGAGCACATGTGTCAAACACAAGGCCCGCGGGCCAAATCCAGCCCTCCAGGCCTTGCAATGTGGCCCGCACCGCGCTGTCATCACTGCACTCCGCTGTCAGTTTATGACATTGTCAGTTTATGACTGTTCAGTAAACCATTCGGCCCGCGATTTAGGCTGGATTTTAGATTTTGGCCCCTTCTCTGATTGAGTTCGACACCCCTATTCTAGAGGATGATGTCACGAACTCCAGTTGAGGACCCAATGAAAAGCTCCCCCCCAAAAAAAGATGACATTCAAGCTGGGTTTTGAAGTATGAATAGGAGTTTGACCAACAAAATACGTATGTGCATGTGCATCAAGGTCATCTGGGTTTTAGCCACGTGGTTGGGTGATTCCATGATACTGTATAATGGAAAGAATGCTGGGCAGGAAATCAAGAAACACACGGAGGGATTTGTACACTCTGATTTCTGGACAAGTCATTTGACGTCTCTGTCCTGCAGACTGTTTTGTGAAAGTATTTTGAAAAAGAAAAAAATTACCCGACAAACCTAAGGAGGTTATTCTCTCCCAGGGTAGCTCACTCTTTCATAACAAGAGTTCCCATGATCCCTATTTGAAATTCAAGTTTCCTCCCTCACCCTCTCTGTTCCCCGAAGTCATCTTTTTTTTCCCCCCTTTTCATGAAGCATTTCAAAGTTGATGCTCACTCAACACCGCATGCTCACCGAGGAGTGAAATTTAAAATTTTAATATATATTTGAGCTCCCGGTATAGGTGCAACATTGGCTTTGTACTGTGAGTCCTGCCCATTGCCTCGGGAATTCCTCACCCAGAAGAGGAGACTGTTAGATGCAGCCACAACACGGATACAGGCAGACAGGGACAAAGGTGGGAACCTGTGATGGAGGAGGCGAGGGACAGATGCCCTGCACAAGGGCAGCTCTCCTAGAAATCTAAGGTTCAATGAAAATAATTGTGATAGGTGCCCCCAAAGGGCAGCATGAACATAATGCCCATAGAGCATTATTCTATTTGCACCCCACTTCCCTTTACATGGTTTCCTTTGATCCTCACAACAAATGGGGGATGTAGGAAGGCATCGTTTTAGTTTCTGGCTAAGAAATCCAAATGCGGGGAAGTGAACTCACCTGCTGAGTTGACAGTAGTGGGTTGGAGCCATTGGGGGTTGATTTCTCAATTCAGTGACTTCTTCATGACACCAGCTGGCAGGGCACAGACTTTAGAGGCTGGAGGTGGGATAGAATTGGACCGATGGACACGTTCTTGATCTGGCTGCTCCTCTTAAAGAATTGTTGGTTGGTTGATGTTTGGTGTGGGGATGTGGGGATGAAGAGAACCACCCACATCGCCAGTTTCATGGATTAACCAACAGGTGGCACCAGGTCCCAACGCAAACCCTTCTCCCCTGAGCTTGAGCACACAGACCACTGATCTTCCCTGAGGCCTTATCTGTCAAACCAGGCCGAGGAAAGAAGGGTTCAGAGCTGCCTGAGGTGGTCAGGGCCTGCTCGCTAGCACACCTCACGTCAATAAGCAAGGACTGGAAGGCAGGCAGGAGGAAGGGGAAGGCATCAGGGCTTTGGTACATAGTGACTTTAGGATGTCCACTCTGCCAGTGAGAGCTGAATGCTTTGGACAAGCACCCCAACACATTCAACTCCAGCTCCTCACCTCTCAAGGGAAGTGGCCAGTCCCACCTAGCTCAATCATAATGTACACACAGTGGCTGCCCATGCTAGGGTTCTGCAAATGGTAGTGATATTTATCCAAATCTATAAAGGAGATAACCAGGGGTGGGGGACCTTTTCTCTGCCAAGGGCCATTTGGATTTTTTTTTATAACATCATTTGTGGGCCACACAAAATTATTAACTTAAAAATTAGCCTGCTCTATTTGATTTAATTAACTCACCCCGAATGCCTTGGCAGGGCCAGACTAAATGATTTCTTGGGCCTTAATATAGCCCAATGCATACTTATTAATTAGGTATGTAACTAAATATTCTACCTTATGAAATATAAGATATAGACTCTCCCTTCTTAAAATTTATAGTTTACTAAGGGAGAAAGAACTAATATATGAAATGACTAAGAATATCAGATTATGATTATGTGTGCAGTTAATTGCTTAGTGAGATGTTTGTATAAGATTAAGGGTAGTTTTTATTTCCTGCTCATCTAACCTGACTCTGCTCATTTCTGTGATGTTTAAAAATGGTGCTTATCAGAGGAATTTCTGGGGAATCATAGCCAACTTCTATAAATAATCTGAAGGACAATAATAAATGACATCCACAGAGGCGGTCTCTGTGCTCTGAACCATGCAGCCCAATACCTTGGACAGAATTAAATGAAGTAGGGAAGGACACCTTTTTTAAGGCAACCAAAACAGTCCATCAGAAACTTACTGGGTGACCCAGGAACATGATCTACCCCATGGCGAGTGCACAACACAATCAAATCCTCTATTCAACATCAAAAGAGTCATCACAAAAATGATGCTAGATAGGAGGATAGAGACACAGAGGAGAGAGAGAGAGAGAGAGAGAGAGAGAGAGAGAGAGAGACAGACAGACAGACAGACATGGATGTGAGAGAGACACATTGACTTGTTGCTTCCTGTACATGCTGGACTGAGATTGAACCTGCAACAGAATTATGTGCCCTTGACTGGGAATTGAACCTGGGACCCTTTGGTTCAAAGGCAGATGCTCTAATTTCTGAGACAAGCTGGCCAGGGCAAGGGAAGTTTTTTTGTTGTTCATATATATTTTTAAACACAGAGGTTAAACTATGTCTTCCATGTGTAGGTCAACTTTTGCTTTTGTAGTTCCTGTTGCTTCTTTGTTATTTTGGAGCCTCTTTATCTGCAGCATTTTTTTTTTTTTTGAATCCTGTTTCTAATGTAGCTGGATGTGGTAAGAGATGCTCCAAGGACCTCACTTGCAATTAATCTGTCTCTTCTGATTTGTGAGAGTTCCACATTATTTCTGTATCTCTCATGACCTTGACACTTTTGATGAGTACTGGTAAGTTATTTTGCAGACTATCTCTCCATTTGGGTTTGTCTGAAATTCTGTCACAATCAGACGAGGTTATGCATTTTTGAAAAGGGTACCACAGGTGATATTGTGTCTTAGCACACATCATATCAGGAACTAGATATGTCTTACTACTTGTGATGTTAATTTTGATCACTTGGTGAAAGTGGTGTCTGCTGGGTTTCCACCATAAACTTACTATTATTTAAATATGTTTTTTTTTAATTAACTTTAGAGAGAGAGGAACAGTATTTGTCCCAACCTATTGATTAATTAAGTCAGTTCTTCTTTGCAAATTATATTTCTGAGACAGATTTCTTAGACCAATTTGAATATCTCTGAGCCTTGATATTGCTGTCACTAAATCAGTTAATATATAAGTACCATAACCAATATTTTCAAGCAATGTTCTCAGAGGTGCTGGAAATGTGATTTTTTATTTTATTTTTATAATTTGACCTGATCTCTACCTAAGCCTCATTTCTTCCTGGTAGTAGAAAATTTACCTGGTTAATTCCAATATTGATTAAGTGTTTCAGATCAGGTATATTTTAGGGCTTTTTCTGCCCAAATGACTTCTCAGAGATTGGTTCCAAAAAATTGGTAATCAATTTCTTTTTTTGCAATAGGCCAGAGTGATAATGCATCCTCTCATCTCCTTCCCTGCCTCTCTCACCTCAGCCATTACTCCCTAGAAAATAGCAGCAAACAAACCTTTTTAAGTCTCTCTCTCTCTCTCTCTCTCTCTCTCTCTCTCTCTCTCTCTCTCTCTCTCTCTCTTTCTCTCTCTCTCTCAAATTGCTTATTTTTATGGACCCCCTTGGAAATGAGCCCAGTCCTCCTTTGCTCTCTGAATGCTAAAATTATCAGGAGAGGAGCATTTTCTTCTATCTTTGCTTTTACTCTAAGAACTGAGCTTGGATGAGATGTAGGGCTTGAAGTCCCTTCTTTAAAGATGCAGATCCCCTCACCGCACCCCCAGATCATCATGAATGGAACTTCCTCATTCTTTCCAATGTCACATTTCTGCTCTTTGTTTATAGTCCATTATTTATTTAACAGGTAACCTGTTGATGGATATTCTTTGCTCTTGCAAACAATATAGGGCAAATATCAGTGGTAAATTTCAGGTGGAAACGCCCCAGTAGGGGGTGTGCAGGAGGCAGCTGATCAATGATTTGCTCTCATCATTGGTGTTTCCATCTCTCACTCCCTTCCTCTCTAAAAATCTTTAAAAAAACAACAACCCTGTACCCCCCTTGACTATATAGGAAAACACTATCCTTCAAAACTCAGCTCAAATCCCACATTTCTAGATCCTTAATAAATCTTCCTGGACAAGATTTTCGGGGGCGGGGGGGGGGGGGGGGGGAAGGGGAGGGGGAGAATGAAAGAACCAAAACCGAACCAATGGTGTAGAGCAGTGGTTGGCAAACTCATTAGTCAACAGAACCAAATATCAACAGTACAACCCTTGAAATTTCTTTGGAGAGCCACATTTTTTAAACTTAAACTTCTTCTAATGCCACTTCTTCAAAATAGACTTTGCCCAGGCTGTGGTATTTTGTGGAAGAGCCACACTCAAGGGGCCAAAGAGCTGCATGTGGCTCGAGAGCCTCAGTTTGTCGACCCCAGGTGTAGAGCAGTCAGCTGACTGAGTGCCAAGCATGAGAACACCGACAGGTGGGGCATCCCTATTCCACTCTGGATAACCACTATCCTCTACCTCACTGCCCAAGCTCATGGACAAGAGTAATACAGAGAAGAAGAGCAGGTAGTGCTCTCCGCTTTTGCTTCTCGATGGACCTCAGTGAAATAGAAAAGGATGTTCTAGAACATGTTTTAGCATTTATAACGCTCTTTTTCAAAACTTCTAGTATGATAATGCTGCTGGGTTAGGGAGGGTATGAGATGTCTTCTTATAAAAGAAATTTCATTTCTAACTGCTGCAAACGGGAGCTGTCATTTCCTCCTTTCTTACTGGCATAATTTTAGATAATCTGGCAAGACTGTTCAAGTAATTGGATATGTGCCCTCTTGTAACCTCTCCCATGTCGACAGCATGGTTTATTGTTAGGAACAAAGTATGGCCTTAAAAATAAGTGAGCCTGTGGGCTCGTTATTGTCAGTGAGATTGACTTAACATGAGCTAATGAAAGCTGAAATTACAGCCTTGGTGAGAAATTTCTCCAAATGTAAATGGAACGCACCTCTGCAGCCACCTCTTCATAGAACGTAGGGCAATGACAGGAAGAGCACCGCTTGGCAATGCAACTCATTAATAAGGAGATTGTAACACATTGTCCTTTACAATGTGTAAAGCCACACATTGACCTTTATTTGCTATTTGTTAGAAACCCTCAAGCTCTTCTGAACATCACCGAACACAAGGGTATTTCTTTCCTTTTGTTTTGTTAATCCTCCCACAAGGGTATTTTTTCCCATTGATTTTTAGAGAGCATGGAAGGGAGGGAAAGAGACCCAGAGAAACATCAGTGTGAGAGAGACACATTGATTGGTTGTCTCCAGCAGGTGCCCTAACCAGGGCCCAGGATTGAGCCTGCAACTGAGGAATGTACCCTTGATTGAAAATGAAGCAAGGGCCCTTCAGGCTGCAGGCCGATGCTCTATCCACAGAACCAAACTGGCTAGGGCCCACATGGCTTTTTTAATGAAGGGGCAGGGGCTGCTTCCTGACTTAGAAATCAGGAGGGGGTTAATCAGAACTGCCAATTTATTTTTGTTTCCTTTAAAATTATTTGGCTCCCAGATAGGATTTTGTTTTCTGTCCCTTAACAGTATTTGGAAAATTACTGTTAAATGGTATAGACCTATGAAGCTGTGACTAAGTGTCCAGGTGCTTAAACTATTTAAGTGCTTAGAAAAGAAAAATTTTGGCCCTGGGCAGGTAGCTTAGTTTGTTAACGTATCATCCTGATACCCCAAGGTTGTGGGTTTGATCCCTGGTCAGGGCACATACAAGAATCAACTAATGAATATGCACTGAGTGGCCAGATTATTATGATATTTGGATACATAATAATCTGGCCACTCAGTGTATATCCTATATAATAAAAGGCTAATATGCAAATTGTCCCCTCAACCAGAAGTTCAACCAGCAGGCAGGCCGGCCAAATGCCCATATCCCCTCCCTCTGGCCAAGCTGGCCAGACCCCCACCCATGCATGAATTCATGCACCGGGCCTCAAACACACACACACACACACACACACACACACACACACACACACACACAGAGTGGCCAGATTATTATGCATTTAGAGATCATAATAATCTGGCCACTCAGTGCATAACTAAGTGGGTAACAAATTGATGTCTCTCTGTCGCTTCCCTTTCCTCTCTCTCTCTAGTATCAATAAAGAAAAATATCTTTGTCATCTCTCTCAGCATTTCTGTACAGCAGAAGAAAACACATAGGCATCTAACTTAAAAAAATGTTATAAAATTTTTCAAAATTTTTAATACAGGTATAATTTACATATAGTAAAATGCATCGATTTTAAGAGTTTCATGCGTTTTGATAACTGTGTACATCCATGTAACCACCATCCACAAAAACCATACAGATCATTTTAATTTCCTCTAGAAAGTTCCCTTGTGTCTCTTTATAGTCATCCCACTCCCCCTTCAACAAGAGGCAACCTGTTTGATGAACAGTGTGTTGTTTTCGGTTATTTGCTGTAATGAATAAGTTTGCTGTGAACGTTGTTATATGTATCTTTTTGTGGATATATGTTTTCAGTTCTCTTGGATAAATTGTAGAAATGTAATTGCTGGCCAGGGGGCAGATATGTGTTTATAGAAACTGCCAAACAGTTCTCCAAAGTGGTGCACCATGTTCCATCTTCACCAGCAAAGGAGAGTTCTGGCTGCTCCACATCTTCATCAACATTTAGTATATAAGTTTTTAATGTTCACTCTTCTAATGAGCATAAAATAGTATCTCATTCTTATCTGGTATGAATCCCAGTCTCTAGTGCAGGACAATATCAGATGCTGGTCTGTGACTGGCCCTGAGTATCCTGGTTGGTGCTATTAGCAATCCACAGCTTGTGGCTCCCTTTGCTGGGTCTGGGTGCCTTTGGAAAGGACCAAGTCGTGCACCAAAGTCTGCTTTTTCTAGCCCCAGCCCAGAATTAGATCAGGCAAAGACTCAAAGCTTCCAGAGACCTGCCTTTGCCTGAAATCTGATTGCTTTTCAGTCTCGACTAGCTTCAGGCTGTTGACCACAGGATAGAAGGAGAGGTTTTCCCACATGGTAGGGCAATTGCTTCCCCCTCAATTCCTTCCCCCCAAGCAAAGGCTACTTGGATGATAAAAGTCCCTTGGAGAAAGATTTTGTCTGCAACATAAGGGACTGACTCTGTATAAAAAAGTGGAGTATTTGCCTTCAGAGCTCTAACCCCAGAGCCCTCAACCCTGGCTTCTGTAGACACAGCTCCAGTTCATTCTGGCCTTCATCTGCCAGAGCCTCAGGTGAATGGCTACAAGGGAAAATTTGTATGTTGGCCCTTTAAGAGAGCGCCTGCATATCTTTCTGTCTCTCCCTGGCAGACAGTAACCCTGCTGCTTTTCCCAGCTAGATGTTGCGTGGGCACCTTTCTCAGTTCTGGTGTCCTGGGCTGGGGAGCCCAGCTTTGGGTTTAGATCCCAGAGTTCTCAGTGGCAACCCTCCCCCTCGCCCCAGCTGAGATATCTCTCCAGAACTTCAGCTGCTGACTATGGGAGCCCCGCCAGCCCTTTTGCTACTCCACACTTCCTACTAGTCTCTGTGTGGCCTCCACTTTCTGTCCTTGGTTATCAGGATTCTCTCCAGCTAGTCTTCAGTAGATTATGCAAAATGGTTGATCTTCTGCCACCCCTGCCTGCCTTGTTCTTTTTCAAAGAAGAAAACTACTTCAGATTCTTCACATTTCCATAAACATCTTAGAATCATCCTGTCAATTTCTTCAAAAGAGCCTGCTAGGATTTTTAGGATTTTAAAGAGATCACGTTGAGTAAAACAGATTTCTTAATGGTATTGAGTTCTTCAAACTATGTATGTCTTGTATCTTTGTAATTATTTGGGTCTTCTTTAATTTCTCTCAGAAACTTTTGTAGTTCTAAGTATGGAGATCTTGCACATCTTTTGCTGAAATTATTCCTAGGTATATGCTGTTTTATGTTGTTATTGTAAATAGTATTATTTTAAGTTGTACTTTATAATTTTTTGTTAGTATATAGAAATATAATTGATTTTTGCATATTGCCCTATTATCCTCCAACCTTTCCAAATTAACTTGGCAATTTTAATGAGATTTATTTTAGTAGACTCCATAAGGATTTCTGGGTACACAATCATTTTAACTGCAAATAAGGTTAGTTTTACTTCTTCCTATCAAATCAGCATGCCTTCTTTTTCTTTTTCTTGCCCTGTTATCCTATTGCTGTTAGTACAACATTACTAGTGTACTAGAAGAGTGCCATGAATATAAATTGCGACAGTAAATGTCCTGACCTTGATCTCAATCTTAGGAAGAAGGCTTCTAATGCTTCACATTAAGTATTATATTAGCTGTTAGTCTTTTTTATTTTCCCTTTATTAGATTGAGGTTTTTTGCTTTTTTCCCCCATCTATTCCTTATTTGCTGTGTTCTTTTCTTAAATCATGAGTTAATGGTGAATTTTGTTAAATGCTTTTTTGGTCATCTCTTAGTTATTACTTCTTCTTAAGAGACAATGTTTAATAAACATTAGGAATCAAAACAAATCTGTGGTTGGATCTTACTGATCAGTACAAACCTTACATTCACTGATTTAAAAGAATATATGATTTTTTTTCTTTTTCGAAAAACTGAGATGATAAAAAGATTTTTAAAAATTTCCCATGGGGGCTATGTTTTCTTGCTCCCACAAAGTGTGATGATCATAAAGAGAACTTTAAACCCTAGCCCCATGGTTGGCAAACTGTGGCTCTTGAGCCATATGTGGCTCTTTGGCCCTTTGAGTGCTGCTCTTTCACAAAATACCACGGCCTGGGCGAGTCTATTTTGAAGAAGTGGAGTTAGAAGAAGTTTAGATTTAAAAATTTGGCTCTCCAAAGAAATGTCAATCATTGTGCTGTTGATATTTGGCTCTGTTGACTAATGAGTTTGGGGACCACTGCTCTCGCCCATCCCACTGACTGAAGGGTTGCAGATATGATTGGTTGCAGGTTTGAGTCAAAGGCATGTACTTCAGTTGCAGGCTTGAAACCCGGCCCCAGTTGGGTGTGTGCAGGAGGCAACCAATTAGTGTCTCTCTCACATTGATGTTTCTCCCCTTCCCTTCCTCTCTCTTAAAATCAATGGAAAAATATCCTTAGGTGAGAATTAACAACAACAGAAAAGTTAAAGTGCCAGGCTTAATTAACTTCTAATTGCCATTTTTACTTTTTATTTAAAAAAATATTTTATTGATTTTTTTTTTTTTTTTTTTTTTTTTTACAGAGAGGAAGTGAGAGGGATAGAAACCTAGAAACATCAATAAGAGAGAAACATCGACCAGCTGCCTCCTGCACACCCCCTGCTGGGGATGTACCCACAACCAAGGTACATGCCCTTGACCAGAATCGAACCTGAGACCCTTGAGTTCACAGGCTGATGCTCTATCCACTGAGCCAAACCGGTTTCTGCCATTTTTACTTTTTAAATGGTGTATTTCCTATTTGATGTCTTACATTGTGAACTAACATTTTTTTTTTTACTGGAAGGTTTATAAAATAAATATATAACAATATAAAACATTAAACAGATTGTTGTAAATCATTTTTGCAGTTCTTCCCATCAAAAGGGTGTAGAACTTCTCATAAGTCAGAGGCTGGGTCACCCTTCCTGAATTGTCAAATTATGTAGTATTTCTGCAGGGAAACAAAAAGTATTGTGGAGAAATGTAATGAATACATAGACAAGTGATTTTATGTTCAAACAACTTTAAATTTGTATCTACTGCCAGACTTCTCCTTAGATCCATCTTATATACCCAACTGCTAGTAGTGTTCTCATATATATATCTCAACGGCATCTCAAAGTTAACATGTTCCAAACTGACTCTTGCTCTTTCCCAACATGTCTTACTTTTCCATGACCTTCTCCTTTCAATGAATGACAAGTCCTTGAGCCATTTTTAATTCTTCTCTTTCACCCATGTCTCACATTTGATCCACACCCACCGTATCTGCACATTAGACCCCCAAACTGCCCCTGTGCAATCAGTATTACTGCCACCACCACGGTTTTAGTCATTATAATTTCCTACCTAGATTATTGCAATAGTTTTCTAACTTCTGTCCACTTTTGTTTCCCCCTTCAGAATAATGCCAATAACTCAAAGATCTTATTAAAATACAGGTCACATCTTGTCACTGCTCTGCTTCATTCTCCTGTTCCAAACACCACAAGAGCTCTGTTCTGTGTGAGTCAGAGTCAGAGACTTACAACAGCCTCCATAGCATTTACATGGCCTGCCTGCCCGTCACCTCCCTCAGCTCATTTTCTTCTACTTTTCTCATCTCTCATTCCACTCCAGACTACTTCGTGTTCTCTAAACCCGCCGGCATTTCCCAGGGCCTTTGCATTGGCTCCTTCTGCTGCCTGGGACATCTTTTCCAGGTGTAATCGTTTTACTTCCACATCTCTTTCTGTCTTGAATCAGTGTTAATGTTACGTGGAGGATTTTCATGGCCAATGTAACTCTGCCACCTTTCCCTAGGGCTCTCTATCCCATCTCACTGCTTTATTATTATTTTTTCCCCCTCAGCCCTTACTATTACTTACAAATTGTGTTAGTTTCCTTGGGCTGCTGTAACAAAGAACTTAGTTATCTCATAGTTCTGGAGGCTAGAAGTCCAAAAATCAAGGTTTTGGCAGGGTTTGTTCCCTCTGGAGGCTCTGAGGGAGAATCTGATCATGCCTCTCTCTTAACTTCTGGTGGTTACTGGCAATCCTTTCTTTTTTTCTTTTTTTTGGCTCAAAACCATATCATCCCAATCCCTGCTTCTGTGGTCACATGTTATTCCCCCTGTATTTCTCTGTGTCCAAATTTTCTTCTTAGAAGGTTATTGGTCATATTGGATCAATATGGACCCACTCTAATCCAGTAAATTTCATTTTACCTTTACTACATCTATAAAGACTCTCTTTATATTTAAATTCATTTTTAGTGTTGACACTATTACAGATGCTCTTATTTCCCCCTCTTTGCTCACCTCCTCCCATTAACCCCCACTCACCTGGCCTTCACCACACTTTTGTCTGTGACCATGGGCTACAAAAATATATTCTTTGGCTAGTCTCATCTTATTTCATCCAGTTCCTCCCACCCTCTCCACTCTGACAAGATTATATTTTTATTTTTGTATTATTATTTTTTAAAAAGAGTTTTTAATTGATTTTAGAGAGAGGAAGGGAGAGGGATAGAAAGATAGAAACATTGATGAGAGAGGAATATTCATCAGCTGCCTCCTGCACATCACTCACTGGGGATCGAACTTACAATCGGGCATGTGCCCCGACTGGGAATTGAATCGTGACCTACTGGTTCATGGGCTGATGTGCAACCACTAAGCCACACTGGCTGGCAAGACTATATTTTAAAATAAGGTCATATTCACAGGTTCCTGGTAGACATAAATTTTAGGGGGAGGGAACACCATTCAACTCAGTATGCTAATATATTTATCTTGTTTATTGTCTGTTTTCCTCACTAAAATGTAAATTCATGAGAACTTAGCTCATCACTATATTCCTTATGCAAAGAATAGTCTGAGACACATGGTAGAACTCAGTAATGTTTGTTAAATAAGTAATACCTTTGATTGGTCAAGCTAGATTTCATGTAGGTGGCAGATGCCCAGATATAGGACAGCTGGTGATGACTATGTCATAAAGGGAGTTTGTTTTTCTCAGAAACAGAGTTTATGGGCTAGGAATGGAACCATAATGCTTTATTCTTTGAGTGTTCTCCCCCTGGACTAGACTCCAGTAACCTCTAAAATGGAAATAATTAAAATAGAAAATAATACCTCTTGGAAGAAATTGTGAGATCTTGAATAAAATTACCACATGCACCCAAGGACCATTCTTTTTAAGACTGTTCTTATGTCACTCAATGACAAAGGGCACTAAAGGAACTTTTGATGTACTTCTGCCTGCCCTAAATTCCCTGGGTAAATAATAGAAAATCAAATAAGACAGTCCAAGAAAAATATTTCCAAACAAAGCAAATAAAAGCCCCCGGCATACTTTTGACTTCAAAGCAAAGCTCTACTCCCATTTAATCCTAGGGTGTAAACTCTTGGGTACAGATGAGTCAACAGCAGCTAAAGTAACAGATAAAACATGAAGCCTCATATCTCAATATGAGTCTTCATATCCCATTCAAAGAACTCAACTTTAAGGCATGCATTCCCCCCCCCTCCCCCCAACTGATGGAAATGACATTTGATTAGTAAAGGTTGGCACAGAGGACATACCATGTGGAGACAAAGGCAGAGACTGGGGTGATGCCTCTGCAAACTGAGAAATGCTAACGATGGCCAGCAAACTAGCAAACAAGCTAGAAGAGATTTATGAAACAGATATTTTCTTATAGTGTTCAGAAGGTACCAATCCTGCTGCCATCTTTTTGTAGTTGTTGTTGTCCAAGTATTTTTTTTAAATATGTTTTTTATTGATTTTTAGAGAGAGAGGGAGGGATGGGGGAGAGAAGCATGGATGTGAGAGAGAAACATGGATTGGCTGCCTCCCACACACATCCTGCTTGGGGATTAAGCCGTTTCCGCACATGGGAAGAGCTCAATGGACTGAGTCACACCGGCTAGGGCCCTGCTGACATCTTGACTTAGGGCTTCCAGCCTCCAGAATTGTGAGACAATACATTTGTGCAGCTGAAGCCACCAGGCTATATAGTACTTTGTTGTGGCAGCCTGAGCAGCCTGACGTAGAGACTTGCCAGCTACATCATATGTAGGTAGAGGTAAGACTATCATCTTGGAATTGCTGAATATGGCTTCCTTTTGTAGGGTGCTTATAGGATAAGTAATCTTGGGGGTTGTCCTAGAGCAAGGGTGCACAAGACCTTTTGTACCTTGAAGTTATGAACAACAACCTTCCCCATTCCTCGGGTGTTGGTGCAGGGAAGAAGAGTTTTTGTTGGGGTTTTGTGGTGTTGGGTGCTGGAATCAGGCCTGCACATGTGCTTTGGGGCCTGGTATGTCCATGAGGAGTAATTAGGGAAAGTCGGAGAGTGAATCATAGAGAATGGGAAGGCCTCAAACACAAGGCCACCAGAGAACAAAGGCCTTGTGTGTGGCTATTGGGAAATTATCTTTCCTGGCAGAATCGTTGTGAAAAGATTGGGAAGTGAAGGACTTATTCCTAATGACTGAGTAATGCACTTGATTTTTGAGGACAGTTTTGATGGTGCAGGCAGTGCTTCTCCTCCCAGAAAGCCATGGTTTCTTCAAGAAAGTCTGGTTTGATACTTTTCCAAAGCAGGCTTGTGTCTCCTGCTGGTGAAACCCCATTGTCTTCACATTTCTGACCTGCCTTACTCCCCAGCCTCCCTGGTCCACAGCAGGCCCAATTCAGAAATCAAGCTTTCATCTTCCATCCAATTCACCCTTTTCTCCTTTCCCTAGAGCGGGTGTGACCCACAGCTTTGCATCCCACAGGCAAAGAGGCCAGTGGTTTGTGCTTTCATTCTCCTCCCTCCACCTTCTTTTTCACCCTCCAGGGTCAGTGTTTGAGCACACAGAAGAGAAAATAGAGAAGGGAATATGTCCTCTTGTTTATTATACTGTAGTTCTCTTGGCTGGTAATGTCAGGTGTCCAACTGAAAATCTTCTCCTGAGGCTCCTCTTATGGGTTCTTCAGGGCTTCCCTGTGGGAACCTCTGCACTGTTCCATTTCCTGGCTCAGTGAAGTTCTTTCCTGCAGGCCTCAATATGCTCCCAGAGCCTGTGTTCTGCAAGGACGTTCTCTCTGCCTTGAATCCCTAGACCTGGGCTGGGAATGGGCTGATTGTACTGTCCCAAAATTCATATGAAGTCCTACCCCCAACAAATCAGAAAGTGACTGTATTTGGAGGCGGGGTCTTTAAAGAGCTAATTAAAGTGAGATCATTAGGTTGGGCCCCAATGCGATATGACTGGTGTCCTTATTAGAAGAGAAAATTGGGATACAGAAACATACAGAAGGAAGACGATGTAAAGACACAGGGAGAAGATAACCAAGGAGAGAGGCCTCAGAAGAAACCAACCCCACCCACATCTTGGTCTTGAACATTCAGCCTCCAAGTAATGTGAAAACAAATTTTTTATTGGTCAAGCTATCTAGCCTGTGGCACTTACATAAACACTAGAGGCTCTGTGCACAAATTAAAGCACTGGTGGGTATCTAGGCCTGGCTGGCAATCAGGGCTAATCAGGACCAATCAGGGCCATCTTGCTCAGTCCCTACTGGGGTGAGGCTGATTAGAGCCTGCCAGCCGGGGGAAGAGACTGAGAGTGGTTGGAGGCTGCCTGGGGGGGAGGGACCATTGGAGGTTGGCTAGCTGCAGGGAGGGACCCAGGGAAGTTGGCTGGCTTCAGGAGGTTGAATGTGGGAGCGCACTAACCAGCTGGGGACAGCTACAGCATTGAGCATCTTCCCGCTGATGGTCAGTGTTTGTCATAGTGACTGGTCGACCAGTTGTTCCGGTCATTCAGTTGTAATGGTTGCTTAGGCTTTTATATATGTAGATTATGGTAGCCTTAGCAAACTAATCCACATTGGAAGGCACATGGGTGGGACTCTACCAATATGGCCCCAGCATGGTGGCCTTCATGGTGTCTACTAGGCAAATAGGGAGATTCATGTCTCCCTTTTTTTCTGAACCCCCACTCTCTCCTATTTTGATCCCCTGCCATATCACTCCCCTCCTCAGGATGATCAATTTCAGCAAACAGGCAGCCAGGGCTGTCATGTCAGTCTCTCCTTTGTAAAACCCCAAGCTCTCCTGAGGTCCTTGTCACCTACCGGGAAAGTAGAGACACAAAAAGCTACAGTAAGGGAAGAGGAAATACCACAGCACTCTCTTCTCTTAGTGCCTGCAACTTCATTCATTCATTGGCATTTATTCACCCTCCTCTCTCCATTCTTAACATTGGCAAATATTTTTGGAGTACCAGCCCCCACTCCAGATATAGGAGTGAACAAAAAATGTTCCCTGCTCCCTTTTAATTTAAAGGTGAGAATAGAAACTATTAAAAAATAAACAAGGTCTGTGTTATGTCAGATGATGTTAGCAGCAAAGAACAAGAAAATAATAGAATATGGTAGGGGTTGGTAGTTCTATTGTATCTAAGATACTTTTATATAAGAGGAAAGGCCTGTAGGAATAGGAACATTTGTATATGCCCTTGTGGGGATTGAGAGTAAAGCAGTCAGGCTATCTGAAGGAAGAACTATCTATGCTGAAGGAGTATTAGGTACAAAGACTCAGAAGTGAGGCGTGCTTAGTTTGTTCACAGAAGGGGAAGAACAGCATTTTGAATGCAGCACAGTAATCAGGAGAAATTGGATAGCAGAAGAGTTTGAAATGTGAGGTGGTTGCAGATCAGGAAAGAACTTATCAACAATTGAAGGGACTTTTGATTTTATTCTGAGGGAGATGGGAATCACTGAGTTATTTTGAGCACAGGAGTGACATGATCTGAATTTTAATGAGAATCACTCTGGCTGCAGGTGAAAAATAGACTGTTTGGAGGCATTGTAGGGAAGGAGAGAGATCGATGTGAGAAGAGTTTGTTGCCAACTCAAGGTCCATTGTCTTCTTTCTTACTTAGAAATTCCTAATTTTTCTGAGGTGGTAATATATTCAGATAAAAACAAAACAAACAAACAAACAAAAATAAATATAAAAAACACAACTACATTTTTCAATCTTCCTTGAACATAGGGAAAACCTTGTGGTGAGTTCTGGCCAATGACGTGCAATCAGAAGTTGTTGGTGGGTCTTCCAGGAATGCCACTTAAAAAGTTACACCTCTGCTAGTGTGTGACTTTTGCCTGATGCTTATTCCTACCTAAAATTTGGGTATGGGTATTTTCCAAGAGCCATTATTAGAAAAATACAATTTAAGAGGACAATCAGATACCTCCTCATACCTACTAGAATGGCTAAATAATATAAGAAAAATGATAGTAATAAGTGCTGGTGAGGATGTGGAGCAACTGAAACTCACATACTGTAGATGAGAAATATAAAACACACAAGTCCACTGAAAAATTTAAAAGCTTTTTTAGAACTCTTAACCCATCCTTATTATATGACCTAGCTATTTCCTCTCTAGGTATTTACCCAAGAGAAATCAAGTCTTAAGTTCACATACAAATCTGTACACAAATGTTTATAGAAGCTTTATGTGTCATCTCCTCAAAGCGAAATCAACCTAAATGTCCTTCAGTGAGTGACTGGATAAACAAACTGTGGTATCTCCATACAATCCAATACTATTCAAAAACCACAAGAAAACGAACTGTTGATACATTCAACAGCTTGCATGAATCTCAGATGCATTTAGCTATGTGAAAAAAGCCAGACCCAAAGGCTGTATATTATATAATTTCATTTATACGACATTTTACAAAGTAGTAGGAATGGAAGAGAAAAGAATGGAGATAAAGGTAGAGAATTGGTTGTTTACCAAGGGAGAGCATGAGAAAGCTTTAGGGTGCAATGGAATTGCAATGGAGCATGTTTGTGGTAGAGACACTGCTCTGTTCATTTGTCAGAACCTGTAGAACTGTACGTAACAGAGTAAATGTTACAGTATGCAAAATGAAAAATAAATTTATTAATACTGGGGAAAAAAGAGTCTGGTCTGGAAAAGTATCCATATACATCTGTCCCTTCTATTAAAGAAACAACCAATTGTGAGAAAATAAAATCATTATGAGTTCTTAAATTCAGATAACAAATGACTTTGTTTCCCTTCGTGGAGTAGTCTGATTCTCATTTTTAAAAGAAATACTTATGGTAGGAAGACAACACATAAAACAATAGTCTGAGAAGTTGGCTTTTGTTGTGTTTTTCCCATCTTAATATCTACTGCTAAAACATTTGGAGAGAGTCAGAGCTGACAGAAAGATAAACTATCTCTTAACTTCCCTTCTCTCTGGTACATAAAAGTGAATATGCCGAATGGATTTCACTGTAACAGTTGTGGGGATAACTTAGAGATATAAATTTTTATTTTCCAGAAATCTCTCTCAACTGAGAAACATAATGTGAAAAGTTTTTATATGTAAGTGATTTAGAAATACGGGGCTATTTTTGTTATTAGAAATGAAAATGATTTGAAAGAACTCTTTAGTGCTGAGGAGCAACCTGATGAGATAGCTGAAGTCCTACAAAAGGGTGATGAGAAGCAGCATCTGAACAAAAGAAAGCCACAGTCTCCTCTGATCACCAGATGGAAGCCGCTGCAGGTCTCTTTCCCTCTCTCCAATTGCTCCCCTTCGGTCTTCTTTCCGGGGATATGCTAGCAAAGTTCCAAAGATATGCCAGGGATATTCTACCTGTGAATACACACATTGAAAATCCTCAAGTAATAGTAATTTCCTTCCTTGTCCTAAGCTGCTCTGGTCTGTCTCTAGGAGAGAGGTGAGACCAGTTCTGGTTTAACTAGCAGGAACATTGAAAGCATGAATGACACTTAGCAGACATTGTGCCCTCATGTGGTGCAAATTTTATAGGGAATAGAAGTAGCTGTATATGGGGAGGGAGATGAAGTTGGGCTCAATTACTGTGGTTTTATTGAAAGAGCTTTCCTAGAGGCTGTGTTTTATCCATGTAGATGAGCCTATAAAATTTCTAATGATGGCCTCATATGGAAATGTTATTCAAAGTAACTCTTCAGAAGGCAATGATGAATCAGTTGCCTTTATTGGTGTAAACAAAGTTGGAGATTAAGGACAGACAGGGGAGTACAGGTCAAGAAGGACACCCAAACCTTCTTGACTAGTCTCAAGCCAGCTGGAGCCCCCACCCTAATGTCATCTGGCTTTCTACTAGACTGTTAAATGGTTCAATATTCTATTTTGAAAGCCGTTCCTTGGTCCTCCGAGAAGTAGTGGCATCCTGGCCACAGCAGTCATCTTTTCCAGCTGTGTAAGTGAATGCTTTCCAGAGGGTGGGGCTGAGGGAAGAAGGTGAATCAAGCAATGAGAAACCTACCCATCACTGGGTACAGAAACCCTCCTCTGTGACCTGAAATTTACCTGACACATAGCCAGGGCATGAACTTAAGTAGAATTAGATCCAATGATAATGCAATTCCACACAGGAATTTTCCACAAACCCTCAGTAGAGATAAAATCAGAAGTGTTTATAGAAGAGAAAAGAGAGAGTATTTGTTTTTGCATAGAATAGAAATTCTTCCTTGTCCCCAATCTCTACCCATGCATTAATCTTCTTCAGAGCATGTTGTGTCATGGCCTTATTTTCCCTTTCTCATCCAGACTCTCATAGTAATCTCTTGACTGCAATGTCTTGCTTTTATATAGTTGTTTTCTACCGTGCATCCAGCGTGATCTTCTTGTAACTAATATACCAGATTTTTTTTTTCCACTTCCTTTTAAGATATCCAGAAAGTTCCTTTTCTCTTAGAATAAAACCCAACGTTCTTATCATAGCTTATGAGGTTTTGAACTCACAGGGCTTATGCTTACACCTCCATCTTCAATCTCGAACATTTGTCGACTTACTCATGACATTCCAGGGCTACCCTTTTGTTCCTCAACCTGCAAACAATCTTTCTTCACCCCCAGCCTTGGCCCTTGCTGTTTTGTCTGGAACATTGTTTTTCCAGCTCTCTGCGTGGCTGGCCCCAAGCCTTCCCTGACTACTCCATCTCAACTGCCATCCTCAGGTCGTCCCTGCACATCACCCCATTTATTTTCTTTATAGCACTTCCCAGAATAGGTGCTGATCTGTTTCACTGTCTTCCATATAAAAATGTACACACTATTAGGGCAGGGGACTTGTCTTATTCCTAGCTATCTCCCTAGTGTCTAACACAACTAGCATGTTGAAAGGAACTTTTATTTTTATTTATTTATTTAATTTATATTTATTGTTAAAAGTATTATCGATGCCCCATTTTCCCCTCATTGACCCCCTCCATTCCACTCCCCACCCCCAGGCTTTCACAATCCTATTGTCTGTGCCTGTGGTCATGTGTATATGCATACAAGTTCTTTAGCTGATCTTTCCCCTCCCACCAACCCATCTCACCTTCTTCCCTCTGAGATTCAGCAGGTTATGAACTAGCCTTTAGCTTTTACTCCTTCCAATTCCCTACCCCCTCTCTCCTTGAATTCACTTAAATTCTAAGATGGTGGACTTGCAGTTCATCAAACCAGGACTCTTTTTTCCTTAGGACCTTGAGATGTCCCTCAGCTTGGGCTGTTCTTTGTTTCTCTTTACACCGGGCTGGCTTCTTATTCACACTTTGTATTGATCAAAGTGTCATTGCTTCCAAGAAGTCTTCCCTGTTCTTCCAGCCTAGATTAGGTGCTCTTGCTAGATCCTCCTAAGACAGATATGACTTTCTAGATCACAACTCTCGTCCTTACTGGATATAAGTCCCTTGGGCAAGAGGCACTTTCTAGTTAGTTCACCATTCCTTTCAGCTGGCACAGTGCCTACTTGAATGAGTCAATAAATATTTACTTGAGTGAGTTAGTAAATTATTAGTGGAATAAACAAAGGAATGAATATATGAACGAAGAGAGGAACTGCTGGTTTCCTGACCTTTTGTTTATCATCTTAGGAAGTTTTTGATGATGGCTTAGCTAAAGGATAATGAGTGCTTAATAAAAGTGTGTTGTCAAATGAATATCCCTGGATTCACCTTTCATATATTGAGTGGTGGTTTTTGGGAGACCCTGTTTCTCTGTGCTGTTCCATCCTGATGCTCACTCTTGGCCTCCCCTCTGTTTGACTGTCCTCTGTCTGTTGCACAGACACCTTGGGTAGCCCCACACTCCCACCCATCCGGTGCACCACGATTCCGGCTCCTCTGGTGTCTGCCCTCCTCAATAGCCAGGTTCAATTTCAGGTCAGCTCTTCTAGCATGCCCCAACCCACTCATCCTTGCTCAGTTGTTTCATTTGATGTTGCAGCAATTGGAGAGAAAACAGGCCTTTTTAATACCCATCAGTGAATATAAGGAAGCCGGAGCACAATGATGAAGTACTTGCCTCTAGGTGGCCATTCTGATCATGAAGAGGTCTTAGGCTTCTGGTAGTTCATGTATCAGGGACTTTTCCAAACTCCCCATTTCCAAAAGTTGTAACTCTGCAACAAGCTAAATGGCAGATAATTACTTTATTGGGGGTAAAGAGTGATATTCAGGGACTTGGTAGATTGCCTCTATGGCTTGCCCATGTTTGAAAAATGCGTCTCAAATGATCAAGTGCCCCATCAGTCTTCCTCCTAGTGTTCTCAGGAGGCCTCGATTTTACGTGCAAGGACCGCCTGCCTTGCAGACGCCAGCGAAACTCCTGCAGCTCCTCTATCAGCTCAGATCTCAGAGGCCTGATCTCATGAGAATCCCCTGCTCTCCCCTCCCCCCTCAGACATCTTTTCTGTAACTTGCAGTTTGACACTTACCCATGAAACATAAAAAAAGTCACTAAAATTGGATTTTCCCCAAAGTGTCAAAAATAATAAGATTCAGCGAGGAAGGAGGTGGTACTAATAATCCTGACCCCTTTCCTACCTCCAGTGGCCATTCTTTGGCGCTCCTTTCTCAATGTTGCCATGGAAACCGCTGACTCCTTTCTTGTTAGGGTGATTATACCTTTTCAGGTTTTTAAGACTGGGAGACACCAGTGAAAGAAGCCTGGAATCTCTAATTCCGACTCCCCCCCTCCCACATTGGCGCTGCTTATGCAAATGAGAGAAAATGGGCTTTGTTAAGTTTTATTTTGTATTCTGCTAAAAAAAAAAAAAAAAAATACAATGCATTCTGCTATGTGCCTGTGTGAGAGAAGAATACTGGTTACCCAGACATATGGGGAGGCATCCGATGTTCTCCCTTTTTATAGTATTACTTTAACTATCTGCTTGACAGATACAGTCATCATTACAGATTGGAAATACCTTGGTCAGACAGCAGTTTCCTGTGATGGGCAGCCTTACAATCCCGCATGATATATTGGTTTGACAGCTTGCAGGAAGAACCAAGGGGGAGAGGGGGGGCTGTGAAAGGGAAAAGTTTATTTTAGCCAACAGACGTGGAAATTTCACAGACATTACAGGATTCTTTTCCAGCTACGCACGACTTCTCCTCATCAGCTGTTAATTAAGGACATTAATTTATCTCTTTGTTTGATACTGGAAACATAAGGCTTAGTTCCGTCCGAGTTATAATTTATCACGATTTTCGCGTCTTTGGGGTAATTCAAAATTATGCTTTGCAGTAAATGATTTATGAGGAGTTTATACGTATTCTCATTAAATCAGCATTTTTAATGTATTATTCTCTGGCATTACGTACCTCTGGAGACTATTAAAGTTTATTACTCAGTGTTCAGTTTAATAAGAACCTCCTGATGCTCCCCAGGGCCTGAGGAAAACGACTCGTGGGTTTCTGCCCGACATGGACTGTGGCTCTGGTGGTCAAGCAGTCCTCTTGATCCACACTTTTCCAGGAGAGAGAGATCAGTGGATGATCCCCACTTCAGCTTTTATGTAATGATTTATGCCGGCGCTTCCTAGTCATTTTTGCTTCATGACTCACTCGTAAACTTCCAAGTTTGCAGCGGCAACACTGGCACGCAGTGAATGGGTGCACATCTGGAAAGACAGCTGTGCAGATAGCTGCCCGGAAGGCTTACACTGGATGCCACACGTCTCATGTACCTGACATGGCTGGGCCCCGAGTTCTGACTCCGATGGCAGAAAAAAAAGGGACATGGACCTGTGAGGACCTCGAAGAAGGGTGCTGGATTGCACCTGCATTGTTCTAAATGCATTTTAATTAAAAAATTGTCTGAGCTTCAGACAAAAAGCCGAACTTGCTTCCCAGGCAGACAGAGAGAGCGAGATACACAGACAGACCCTCCGCCTCACACCCTCCCCTGCCACACGCATGGGAAACCTTTGTATGTACCAGGAAGGATGTGGCGGACTTAACACTTGAGAACAGGACTATAGACATTCCCTCCCTTCTGTGTGGCACTTTAATTCTGTTTTTTTTTTTGTTTTTTTTTTTCATACTCTATACTTTATAATACACCCAAACTGCTTTTCTTATGCTGATTTGGCGTGATGTCTACTGGCTATTGCTACTGCTTGCCAGCCAGTAGCTCAGTGTTGGCGATATAGTAGTGTTTATTTCTGCAATTATTTGAATAAATATTTTATGACATTTCATCTTTAATATTTAAACATGAACGGAAATGAGGAAAACCAAAGTGTTGACACTAGTGTTGAAACTATTGAGACGGGGATTTACTCTCACTCCCCCGCCCCCCGAGTGTTTAATTGTTTAGTTTTAGTTGGGAACTCATTAGACACAGAAGTTCATTGCAGTGTTCCATTTTATTTATTTATGTATGTATGTATGTATGTATGTATGTATGTATGTATTTTGAGTGAGAGAGAGGGAGAAGGAGAGAGAGGGATAGAGAGAGAAATATCCCTGAGATCATCTATCAGCTGCCTCCTGCACACCCCCTACTGGGGATTGAGCCCACAACCCAGGCATTTGCCCTGACCGGGAATCGAACCATGGGTCGATTCCTGGTTCATGGGTGACTCAACCATTGAGCCACACTGGCCTGGCACAGTGTTCAATTTTTAAAGGAAGAGAAAAAAAAATAAAGAATGAGCTGGCAATATGTTGTTGAACATGGTTTAGAAGGCAAGGTGTAATAAAAGGCTTTACTTTATTTCTTAGCTTTTTTAGACTAGATCTTATCCTTGTAATACATAAGGTTATTGTTCAACTTTTCTGTACTTGTCTTTAGGGTCTTCTTAGGAATTCGTTACGTGTAAAAATTGAAAATTGTCTCTCTGCCCCATCTCCTTTCTGGCTTTCCACAAATGGACATTGTCTTTGTTCTTTAATATACTAATACAGCTACTTATCATTATATGTGTCCATCTTGCCAATTTTCAAAACTATGAAAATTCATTTTTAGCACTTTGTTTACCACAAATATTACTTTTATTTATTTTTTATTGTGTGTCTACCTTTAAATAGATAGAGGAATTCTTCCCAGAGAGACAACCTGTTAGACTGATCAAAACTCAACTATAAACTACCCTGATACTTTAAAACAAAAGGAAATAAAACAATAGACCCTAGACATTATCAACATTATTTTAAAACATTCATTTTCTAAAATTTTTGTTTTAATGACCTTGAAAGGCACAGGCAGGAGGTGAAAATAGATGGGTATGGGTTGATTATTTCTATAGAACTAAGTTTTCAGAAGTAAATTGAAATTAAATAATAGTTATTTGCTTTCTTGTTTTTTATTTTTAAAGAGATAACATTCTGCATTTTACTGGAAATTCAAAGAAATAGGGTCCAGCTATATATTAGCCATTGTCAAAGTGTGCACTTGAAGAAATCATATAATGTTGGGGTTTCAAAAACCCTTTCCCCCCCTTTTTTTTTAAAGGTATCATCTGCAATACTTTCAGCAATAAAGATAAACGAAATGAAACACTTTACTTGATGGCTTCCAATAGACTTTTGCAAATGGAAGAGAGCATGATTTAGCACAGGTTTAGGGATACAGGTAGACATGGGTTTGAATTGAGACTGATTCCTTGTCTCATGACCATGGACCCTCTGGGTATTATTCTCTTCCTTTTTAACATGGGACATTGATTCTCTCAAAGTGTTAGTGCTTAAATTGGGTAACATCTGTAAAGTTACATGGTAGAGTCTAGTGATGACTATTGTAGCAAACGTATATTGTCCTTGGGTTATAGAAGCCTGACTGTGGTAGCCTGAAAATGGCACCCCAAATATAACCACATCTGAATTCCTGGGAACTGGAAATATGCTCTGTTATATGGCAAAAGGGTTATAGGGCAGATGTGTTTAAATTAAGGATCTAGTGGTAAAGAGATTATGCTGGATTTTATGCTCAGTGTGTTCACAAGAGTCTCTATAAGAGAAATGTAGGAGATTTAGATTCAGGCAAGTCTATGTGGCAAAGGAAGATGCCACACTACTAGCTTTGATGATGGAAAGTGGGGCCATAAGCCAAGGAAAAGGTAAAATTCTTCCCTAAAGGGTATGTAGCTCTGACTTCTTGATTTCAGCCCAGTGAAATCCATTTGGGACTTCTGACTCCCAAACTGTAAGGTGATACATCTGTATTGTTTTAAGGCATTATTAAACTTGTGGTAATTTGATATAGCAGCAATAGGAAATGAATACACTTAACATCACTTTAGTAGCACATTAAAATGAAAGATGACCCCACCCCCCCACACACACACACACACACAACCCGGTGGAATGAACCATATTTGGTCTAAACCAGGGCATGGTAATTGATTGGCCTTTGCTGCTCGTGGTTTAGCAGCGGACATGTGACCCAGGTCCACTCAGTGACTCACAAAGGGAAGACTGCTGAGTGGGGAGACTTTCCGGGAAGGATTTTGCTCCCTAATGAAAGGAGCTGTTGAGATGAGAAATCTCGCCCGTTCCTGCCCGCCTTGAACAAAGTTAAGGGAAGACTTCATGTTTGGAGCTGCATTGTGATTATGACGGCAAAGGTCAGAAGGACCGACTGGATAACAACTAATGACTGATTGAGATGAAGAGAAACTCGATATATTCTCATCCTTGAAGCACCAAAGAAAAGCATGGAGTTCGCTGTACCCACAAATTATTTTTCTGTAGGGAATTTGTGGTTGATTCAGGAACATCAGATTATGACCTCAAGATGTTCAGCCAGACAATAAGCATCAAACAACACACGGGTATGACTGTTCCCAAGCAGGGCTGGAAACTCACACAGAGCATTACAAAATGTATCTGTTTCTTCCACTGAGCTTTTCAAAAATGAACAAAGGGCTCAAGTGCTGTTACACTGCAATGTCCCCTTATCCCCTAATGTTTCCTTCTTTAACCCAGGTCTCAAGGTCAGGCAAATGATCTTCTTTCCTTCCTTCCTTCCTCCCTCCCTCCCTCCCTCCCTCCCTCCCTCCCTTCCTTCTTTCCTTCCTTCCCTCCTTCCTCCCTTCCTTCCTTCCTTCCTTCCTTCCTTCCTTCCTTCCTTCCTTCCTTCCTTCCTTCCTTCCTCCCCCATTCCTTCCTTCCTTTCTCCCCCCCCCCTCTTCCTCCCTTTCTTTTTTACATAAAAATGTCTCTTTTTCGTTTTTAAAATATATTTTTATTGATTTCAGAGAGGGAGGGAGAGGGAGAGAGAGAGATCGAAACATCAATGATGAAAGAGAATCATTGATCAGCTGTCTCCTGCACGCCCCACACTGAGGATCAAGCCTGCAACTTGAGCATGTGCCCTGGGAATCGAACCATGACCTCCTTAGCAAGCTTACGTATTATTTAGTCCAAACTTTTCATTTTATAGTTCCAGATTGCACTGTCCAAATTGTCTATTAAACACCTGTAGTATGACTCTTCTGAAGTGAGATGTGCTGTGAGTGTGAGATATACACTAGATTTCAAAAACTTAGTACCTCAAAGAAAGAATGTATATGCCATTAACAATTTTTATATTGATTACATTTTCATAATGATAATGTTTTAAGTACTTTAGATTAAATAAAATACCTTATTAAAATAATTTTACCTATTTTTACTTTTTAAATACATGGATGGTTACTACAAAAATTTAAATTACTTACATGGTTCATATTTGTGGTTCACCTTATATTTCTGTTGGACAGTTTCTAGAACAGGAATTGGCAAGCTCCAAATCTGATCAGACACCTGTGTTTTGATGCCTGTTTATTAAAAACATTTTAATTGTACATTTTGCATATTTATGTAAATGCCCACATAATAGCTTCGATTTTGCTCTGGGCCCACAGAACCTAAAATATTTGCTATTTTAAGAAAATGTTTATTGACCCTGTTATAGAAGATAAAGCTCAGTGTGGTAAAATAAAGTAACAATGTAACAACAAATAGTAACTATTTCCTTAATAATAATAGCTCACACATAAAGTTTTCATTCATTTCATAAATACTTTTTTTGTTTTGTTTTGTTTTAATATATTTTATTGATTTTTTACAAAGAGAAAGAGAGGGGGATTGAAACATCAATGAGAGAGAAACATCGATCAGCTGCCTCTTGCACACCCCCCACTGGGGATGTGCCCGCAACCAAGGTACATGTTCTTGACCAGAATCAAACCTGGAACTTTTCAGTCCACAGGCTGATGCTCTATCCACTGAGTCAAACCGGTTTCTGCTCATTTCATAAATATTTTTGACAGCCTACTTTGGGCCAGACACTATGTGTAGACATTCAACTTACAGTGTTGAACAAAACAGCTCTTGTCTCCTTTCTGATGCATCTTAACATCTTACCAGGAGAAGATTTAGCTTAAACAAATAAACAAAACCCATAGAACGCAAGAGGGAGGACTACCTACCTGAATTGGCAAGGATTATTGGACTATAACTTTAAGTGATGCCCTAACCTTAATGCTCTTAAATTGTTGGAGTGAAGATATAGCTAAACTTTATTGATCCAAGCAGGTTATAGTTAGTATTCATGTAAATGGGTGCTTAGGATCACTTGAGAAATTTTTCCCCCTAACATTGTTTAAACATTCTATTATTATATTCATTTTTTCATTCATTAGTCAATTCACTCTTCCATTCAAACATTGATAGAACGTGTATTGAGGACCGGCTGTACAGTGGGGATGGCATAGTCCTGGCCCTCAGGAAGCTCAGAATTTAGTAGAGATGTCACCATATGAGTAAGAGTAAGTGATGACGGTACCATATGAATAGAATGCTTGAATATAAATATGACCCATATGTTATGAGAACATGAAGTTGGAGCAGCAATCTCTGTCTGGAGGTTAAGAACATTTTTTTTTCCAGAGGAGATGAAGAATGTCCTAACAGCAAGTCCTAAAGAATAAATAGAATTTTGCCATGAATGAAAGAGGGATGCATTTGAAGAGAAAGAAATATCATGAAAAAAGAATTGGAAGTATTACTTATTTGAGATGGAGGAAGATAAGCTTGTGGGAGTGTGGGTGAAAGGGGAAAGTGGGTCATGAGCTTGAGGGAAGACTCTAGAACCTGATCATGGAGCACTCGTGTGTCTTGCAGAAAAATGCTGAACGTTCTTGTTGGTGATGGGAGACCTCTGGATTTTGTTATTTATTTAACAACATAATGTGAATTTTTCAGGTTTATCTTTCCAGTGAGAGATGCATAGGAGTTGGGGGGGAAATGTGTGGCTTGGGAGCCAGTTACGAGGCTGTTAAAACCCTTCAGGTGAGAAATGAGGAGAAACCAAAACTAGGACAGAGCAGAGAGGATGGAAAGGAGAGCAGGTTTGAGGGACATTTTGAAAGTAAAATTAATAGACTTTTTCATTGATGCTGACTAATTGGATGTATATTTGAAGGAAAGGGCAACATCAAGATGACCACCTTGTCTCTGTGTTGAGAGTCCCTAGGGTGGGATGTCATTAATTCAGAGAGGGAAACCAGGAAAGGGAGCAAGAACGGAGGGGGCTTGATAAATTGTATTGGAGACACTTCCAGGTGGAGCCCTCTGTGTGCTGGGGGAAAAGGAGGCAGCAGCAAATGAGATATAATTCCCACCCTGAAGGAGGGTATAATCTAGGGGAGGTGGCAGGAGCAAATTGTTTCAATAGAGCTCTTGTTTCTTAGTGTGTTCTTGCAGTTCTGAGTCTGGAAGTGTGAGGTCAGGGTGCCAGCTCTCTCTGCGTCCTTCCAGGGCAAAAGGCCCCAGGGAACTCATGGAGTCTCTCTCTGTCTCACCATCTTTTTTTTTTTTTTTTTTTTGATTTCCTAAGAAAATTTATTGGCAATATAAATTGTCATCAACTTTAAGTATTTGTTTCTTTATTTTAAATTTACTGGGGTGGCATTGTTAATAACATTATATAGGTTTCAAGTGTACAACTCTATGATACATCATCTGTATATTGCACTGTGTGCCCACCACTCAAAGTGAAATCTTCTGTCACCATAAATTTGACCCTTTTACCTTTGACTACCCCTTGGGGTCTCTTTAATAAGAACACTGATCCATGATCTTAATACTATCACACTGGGAGTCAGGTTTCAACATAGGTCTTCTGGGAGCATACACACATTCAGACCATAGTGGCATGATTCAAGCTAAAATACAAAACATTAAGTCACAACAGGAGTTATAATACATTGAGAGAATACAAACAAACGTCAGCTCCCCAGTTACCCTTGTTAAAGGAACAAATATAGTCAAGGTAATGAGTTTCTTATTTTTTAAAAATTATTTGAAGAGTCTACTACACATAGCTTATTGTGTTTATTCTGATTTTTTTAAATATATATTTTATTGATTTTGTACAGAGAGAAAGGGAGAGAGATAAAGAGTTAGAAACATCGATGAGAGAGAGTCATCGATCAGCTGCCTCTTGCACACCCCCTACTGGAGATATGCCCACAACCAAGGTACATGCCCTTTACCGGAATCGAACCCGGGTCCCTTCAGTCCCCAAGCTGATGCTCTATCCATTGAGCCAAACCGGTTTCAGCTGATTTTTTTTTTTTAAATCTTTATTGTTGAAAGTATTGCAGATGCCCTAGCTGATTTGGCTCAGTGAATAGAGTGTCAGCCTGTGGACTGAAGGATCCCAGATTTGATCCTGGTCAAGGGCACATGCCCAGGTTGTGGGCTTGGTCCCCAGTAGGATGCATGCAGGAGGCAGCCGATCAATGCTTCTCTCTCATCACTGATGTTGCTATCTCTCCTTCTCCCTTCCTCTCTGAAATCAATAAAAACATATTCAAAGGAAAGTATTACAGATGTCTCCCTTTTTCTCCCCCACCCACCCCTTGGCCAAAGTAATGAGTTTTTACACATTAGCACTCTTGGGTTATTGATTTATTTTTCTGGGCAAGGACTTTTATGGTTCTATGGTTTGTGTAGTACTTTGGTATTTTTAACAAATAAGCACTTACTAAACAATCACGAAAATAGTATTCACTTTCTTCTAAAATCTCACTTTCATTCCCATTCTCCTCCCACACCCTCTCTTTTGGCCGGAGTTCTAATTGTTTCCTTTCTCATATCTGTTTCCTCTGTGTATTTGCCTCAGTTTTTAAAAAAAGTATGGCACCATCAGAGTTTTTGCCATTACAAGCACTATTATCCTCCACTATCATTTGCCATGCCTTGATCTACTCTAATCTTGAGAATAGAATGAAAAACATCTGAGTTTAATATTCAATATATTAATATTATTAATATCATAAATATTTGGCCAGTTTTCATAACACTTTTTCAAACTTGCCCAGTGGGGATATTTTTTAATAAAGGGGCAACTAGAGAAGGCATTATTTAAAGGATTTACATAATATCAAAAGATTCTTCTAAGGATAACCTTGGTGTGAGGATCAGTACAGTATAAGAAGCAATTTATCCTAATTAAATATCTTTCTCATTGTCCTGTAACAGTATATATTACATTAATCTCTAATAAGTAATTGAAAGTATAAAAAATATATTTTTACTATTATTTGGGGGGAGTATACCCTTCTATTTAACTAACAGTCAAAAAGTCCATTCCAGAGGACGGTTATAGATTCAAGGTTGCCATAGTGAATTCCCGGTGGGCAGTGTTTCTCCAGAGAGTCCCTCATTTGGTAAAGGTGACTTGGAGGGCTCCTTAGTCATCACCAGGGTAAGAATGTCACTTACGTCCCACAGTCCCTGCTCCCCTTTTCATCTATCTGTCTCTCACGGGAGCAGGGATGATCACACACCAACTGTGGTTATTTTTATGCCTGTCCCTCACTTTCACTGCCTGGCCCTGCCTCCTGTGACCTGTGGCACAATGCCACAATTGCTTCAGCCATAGCTCCTTTTAAAATCCACTTCTGAGAGAATTTGGAGTGGCAAAATCTGTCTAAATCAGAAAACGTTTTCTAGAAGGTGCAATATTCTTTCAAAGTAGAGTTATTTTTAACAACGGTTAAAAAGAAATTCTAGACAATTCATGGATGATCTCACTTATATCTGGAATTTAAGAAAACAAAAGCCAAATTTGCATAGAGATCAGATTTTGGTTGCCAGGGGCAGTGGGTGTGGGGAGGGGGAGTTTGATGAAGGTGATCAAAAGCGACAAACTTTCAGTTATAAGATTTATTAAGTACTGGGGATGTAATGTATGACATGATGACTAGAGCTAATACTGTGAAAGTTGCTAAGAGAGTAGATCTTAAGAGTTCTCATCACAAAGCGTTTTGTGTCCATCTATATGAGATGACTGATGTTAACTAAAATTATTGTTGTAATCATTTCATGATATATGTACAGTCAGTATGCTGTACACCTAAAAACTTATACAGTGCTGTATCTCAGTTATATCTCAATAAAACTGGAAAAGACACTCTAACATGAAACCACAAAGTGGGTTCTCCCTGAGCCTGAAAATCAGTTTCAAGGTAGAAGGAACACGTGGAAATTGATCATTCTACATTGCTGATTGAGAGGCAGCTAATTGCCTTTAGGCACTGGTAAGAATACTGGTAAGATTGTTGCTTTTTGTGGGCTCTCAAACAAGTCTCTACTCCATGGCTTCCTTGACTATAAAGTGAGAGAATATCCTGTTGACAGTGTTGTGAACAGTGTAAAATGTGACATGTGGAAAACTACTTAGGATTATGAAGTACTATAGAAGTATTAGCATATATTTAAATCCATATTTACATATATGTGTGTTTGATACTGTATTATGTCAACTATGTGATTATCTATATACTAGTGGCCCGATGCACGAATGAAGATTCATGCAAGAATGGGTGCTGCATATGCAGTGATTCATTCACTCTTCACAACAATACCGAGGTTGTTACTATTATTGTCCCCATTGTACAGAGTAGAAAAGTGAGGCATATGGGAGTTACATAGCCTGCCCAAGACCACAGAGTGTGTAAGTGGCAGAGCTAGGATTTGAACCCAAGCTTTTTAGCTTTGATGACCACTTACTCAACCAAGATATAGATATGCTTAGGCTTCATGTGATAAGAAATACGCTATTTCATTTTCATATGTTCACACAAAGCAGATTATTGCAAATAACTCGTGAAATTGTCATTAGTAAGTCAATGGTATGAAAAAGAAACTGTTAAGACCGCATTGAGATAATGGATAAAATTACAATACAGACTGGGCATTAGATGAAATTGAAGGATTATAGTTAGTTTTTTAAAAAGATTTTTGTTGATTTCTAGAGAGAGAAGAAGGGAGAGAGAGAGAGAGAGAGAGAGAGAGAGAGAGAGAGAGAGAGAGAGAGAGAGAGAGAGAGAGGGAGGGAGGGAGGGAGGGAGGGAGAGAGAGAGAGAGAGAGAGAGAGAGAGAGAGAGAGAGAGAGAGACATTGATGTGAGAGGTAAAGATCATCAGCTGCTTCCTGCATGCCCTTGACCAGGGATTGAGCCTGCCACCTGGTTATGTGCTCTCGCTGGGAATTGTATTGGAAACTTTTAGGTACATGGGATGACACCCAACCAACTGAGCCACACCAGCCCGGGCAGGATTGCAGTTAGTTTTGTTAACGTTTTAATGTATTGCTATGTAAGAAAAATTCCTTAATTTTTAGAAATTCATACTGAAGCATTTTCAAGTGAGAGGGAGAACTACAGGGATAGAGAGAAGATAAATAAAGCAAGTATGCTAAAAGGCTGACAATCACTGAATCTGGGTAATGCATATGTGGTGGTTTATTGTACTATTCTCTTTACAAGGAATAGATTTAAACAGTTTCATAATAAAATTTAAAAAAAGAATCAGTTCACTTAAGTTCACAGAAGCCGAGAGGTGATGCCAACATCAATATGTGACAAATGAATGTGGTACACACACAGGAACAGCTTAATAGCACCAAGCAATTCACATGGAAGTGTCATTTTTAGCCACAAAATTGCACTGTTTACTTTCCATGTGTTAGTGCCTTTTGGAAAGAAAACATAGAAAGGCAATAGTATCTAAGTCTGTTTACTAGGAATAACGCCTGTATAATTGTTTTAGTGTGTTGTAGCTCCACATTTATTTTTAGCATTTTCTGTTTTATTGGTTAATTCAAAACATAAACACTTCCTGGCTTGAGCAAAATCAGCATGTCACTTTCACACCAGAGGAAGGTCATAATCACTTGTTCTGTCTCATCGAAACTTTGAGAGAAGACAAATTTTCACTTTTCAAAAATTCATGAAAAAAAAAAAAACATTTGCAAAGTTTTCTCAGTTAATTGCAGTCCAAACTATCAGAACATTAAAAATTTTTTTTTGTTTTTACATTTGCAGGTTAAGTTTTATGAGAAAAAGATTAATGAAAAACAAAAAAATTGAGAAAAGTTCTTTAAAATTATTTATTTATTCATGAGAGAAAGAGATTGTTGTTCCACTTTTTTACGCATTCATTGACTGACTCTTGTATGTGCCCTGACCTGCTCTGACCTGCCCTGTCTTGCCCTGACCTGCTCTGACCGGGAATTGAACCTGCAACCTTGGTATATCAAAACAGTCCTTTAACCAACTGAGCTACCAGGCCAGACTAAAAGTTCTTGTTTTTCCTCCTCCTCCTCTTCTTTTTCTTCTAACTATATATTTCTTGTTAGATTACAAAGGCCAATATAAATTTTGTCCAGTCCTTTTTATTCTCTTTATAAATATTTGTCTTCCCAAGTTTGATCCAGTGACTTTGCAAATATTTAAAAATGATTAACATTCGTGTTAACAGTACCACAATCTTTTTTTTCTGAAATCCTTGCATCCAGGTGGCTTTTTTTTTTTTTTTAATTTGGAATATTCCAGATGATAGCAAAGTAATACTTTGCATATAGCACCACACAGTGCCCCCAGTGATGTCTCAGAGACCGACTTATAGTCAAATGCATTCATATGTTTGCAATGAAAAGTATAAATATTATATTAAGTGGGCTAAAAATTCTAAGGACCCTCGTGTCATTTTAGGTCACATTTAACTATCAGATGACATACCCTGACTCTAGAATATTGACTTTGGGCTTTCTGGGGCCCACATGAAGGACTGTGGATCTGTATAGCGTGGAAAAGAGGACCAGCTTTAGAGTCAGCCAGACTCTGGTTGAATAGCTTTCAACTTATAAGCTGTGTGACTCATTTTTCTCACTTATAAAAAGGAAATAATACCTGCTTCATAAGATTATTGTGACAATAATTTATGTAAAGTGCTTAGCAGAATGCCCAGGCCAGTAAGAGGTCAAAAAGAGTAGCTATTATAATACTATTAGTGTTATTATCTATATATCTATTTAAAAAAATAGAGAAATATGCTAATTAACCTGGGCGCCATAACTGGTCCACTGGACAGGAGGAGGTTGCACGCGCAGCATTGGGGGCTGGGCAGCAGGGGCCTCCATGCGCTTGCGCTGGGGGAGGCCTGATCAGCAGTGGCCGAGGCTGCCGCAGGGCCCCGGGAGCGAGGCAGGGCCAGTCCGGTGGCTCCAGGGTGGGCAGTGTTTCGTGATTTCGAATTGCACACTGGGCTCCTGGTTAAGTATATTATAAGAAAGGTGTGAAGAGCATTTTCTAATTTTTAAAGTCACTTCTGAAGCTAACTTTAAACATTAAAAAATTATTTGACATATTTCACACATTTTATTTGATAAGCATTTATTGAGCACACACTGTGTATGCAGCATTGAAAATTCAAAAAGCAATCTCTACCCTTAGTTCTATTCCTTGACCAATCATGTATTATTCAGCAAAAATTAATAAAGTAATATCAAAAAGGCACATTGAATGTATCACACTTAACATGAAAACTATTATTATGCTTGCATAATAAAACATTCAGAATTAGGATTTTTCTCTAAATGGGTAAAAAAACCTGATGCTCTTTTCTGAGGCTGGCTATATTTATATTTTGGTTTTCATACATATGTATGGAGATTTATATTAAAGGTTTTGTAATTGTTGCTCTTTTTATTTAATTCAACATTTGAAAGATGCATTTTGTTCCACATTCATAAGTGATCATACAATTTCCTCAAATTTTCCACAAGAGAAAAAATAACTATATTTGGGTGGAGATAGAACATGCAATGGAAAGTTTTAGCCCCAAAGACTTTTTTTTTCATCAAGTTATGAACATGCGAACATGGAATTATAATTGAAACCATTTTGTATACTTCACCATCAAATTCATACTGAAAAGAATGTTTTACTGATTTTAACAGCACGTACGAACAACTCTCACTTGTCCACAGGATTTGTTAAATACCTGCTATGGCACCTCTGTAGTAATGATGCTGGGTAGTATATGGCTATTAGAGATGGTGCATACACGTGGAACAGCTAAAGGAAGCCTAGAGAGAAATCCACCTTTGGTACTGAACTCACAAGTTTTTGAGATGAGCTAATGCAAACCAATGAAGGTTAGCCAGTGTTATCTCCTTGAGCTGATAAGTTTAAACAAAAATTGCCCTTGACATCTCACATGTTTCTATTTTTACTGTTCACCCTCTAATGATGATTTAAATGAGCAGTGAATAGACCAAAAATGAGGGGGGGGGGGGAGTGGGGAAGAAAAAGAAATAAAACAAGTATTTGGAGAGAATGTTCGAGCAAAAGGATCCTAGATATGATTTAACCTAAACCAGCTCAATTTACTGTGAATAGACACTGAGGCCCAAAGACACTGAAATGTGTCTCATTAAAAGCAGGTCAGTTCTAACAGCCAGGCCTCTGAAAGGTCATCTCCCTGGTGTTTTCTCTCAAGTCCTGCTCTGCTGTAGAGCTTCCTATGAGGTGGATACTCAAATGAATCTGATAGATGACTGAGAAATTGGAAATTGATTTTCATATTTGTACAGGTAGCATTTAGATGATTGAAAACATAAAATGGAAGTAAATGGACTACAATATAAGTCTTTGTACAAATACTTAAACATTTTAGCTACATTTATTTTTGGCCTTTCACTAGCTTGGTAAGGTTTCCCATCTCTGGCTAAAGTCTTCCTACAGGAGACATAGAGTACATATATCTCTCTCTACTCCCATCTGGACAGCCATCTATTCATATCCTGGTCACATACCCCTAAAATATCTATGAATTTGGTTCTTGACCCAAGTACTCCATTCCTGAGCTGTGCTCATGCATTCATTCTCATAGTTCCTTGACTTTCATGCCAAAGCTGTCGTGGATATTGGACGTTGATCCATCTGCTAGCATCCAGAGTGCCTTGCCTCTAACATCTCAGATCTCCATTTCTGTCCAGAATCTCCTACCTTTCCAGGTCTTCCTGTTCCTTACTGTGCTTATGAGCTCTTTGGCCTCATTAAGTTCTGCAGTTACCTCTCAGTCCGAAATCACCAGCCTACTCTGGTTTCCCTTCCTTCCTTAGAGAGAGGCACTGATCCATCATAACACAGTTTCGCACGTATTTGTCATCCACTTTCCGCACTTGCCTTTGTCAGACTCTCTCTACAGTCCTTTCTACTCTGGTGAGTTAATCACCTTTTTTGTTTCATCCTCTGTGAAATTTACTCTCAAGTTGAGGATAAGGGCCCCTATAAATCAAAGCCCCCAGTTGTGTTCTTTGTATTCTTTAACCCCACAGAGGTAAATCCTGATACCTTTCCTTCGTGAAACTAACCTCTCTCCTCTTTTGAAGCTGAGCTCTCTTGCTTCAGTGGGACCCTGATAAATCCTGGAGGTGAGTTATTTCAACCTCCATTTTCAACTCCTTTTACTCTTACCTGACCCTACTATCCAAGTAATATAAATATAAAAACTTGATTTTCCAGGCTCCCCTATAGATAGGTGGCCAAGTATTAAATTTTTTTTCCAACTAAGCTCAAGCTGAAGTCTTTGGGTGCTCTTCCCCCGCCCCCCGCCCCTGGAAAATGAATGAATGTGAAATCTAGGGGTATAGCCATGTTATAACCATGAATTACAAAGCAACATGTGGTGGGGGGTGGGGGGAGGAGAGGAGGGAGGCCAAGGAAGCAGAAATCCAGAAGAGCTATGGGACTGGTGATTCCATGGAGCCACTGTGCCTGAAGCTACCTCTCCAGCGGTCTCATCTCTCAAGTTTAGCCAGAGCCGTTTACATTTGTCATGCCTATTTCCTCTCTTCTTATTGACTTCTCAAGCCACCGTCCTAAAATTGTTCTTGAAAAGATTACTCCTAACTTCATTTTACGTATCCAGTTAACTTAATTGAGTTTCCTGGAGCATTTGCATTATTGATCAAACCCTACTCAAAACTCTCTCTGCCTCTGGCTTCTCCTGATTTTATTTTTACCTCTAAACTAATCCTTCTCAGCTTCTTACTTTCCCATTGGACTCCCCCCTCCCCCCATTTTTTCAATTTCCAATTTTTCTCTTTGTCTGACTGTCCCCTCAGAGATGGTGTCCTAGGGCTTCCTTCTTGGCCCTCTAATGTTTTTACTATTCATTAATCATCTATTTGGTTTATTTTATTAAAAATTTTTGAAATTTAAATATTTATTGTTGCAAGTATTACATATGTCCCCTATATTCCCCCATTGGTCCCTTCTAGCCCTCCCCACTCCCCTCCCCCCACCCCCCACCCCCAGGCCTCACTACTCTATTGTCTGTTAGTTGATCACTTCCTACCCACCCACACCTTAAATATCAACAATATTCCAGAGGCTTCTAAATATAAATCTTTTGTTTTAAGTCCAGAGGCTTCTAAATATGAATCTTTTGTTTAAGTATCTCATCAAAGCTGTATCTGCACATACAGTCATCCATAGCTCAGTAGGAGAGTCTGTGAAGGGAGTCTGGGTGAGACCAAGCCACATGTGGTTCCTAAAGGCATACCAATGGCAGGGGTGGGGCTAGGCTGGGAATAAAAATTAGAGCCAGGGGTAATTACGCCTGGATTTGAACCTGTTAGTTTTTTTTGTAAAATGCTTTGTTGCACTTTTCAGATGGCTCAGAGTTGCAAGGCTGTGGTAATGCCAGCTCTGGGAATATTTTCTAAAATTATGTTAAAAATGTAATCAAATACTGTGAGAGTGCTAAAAAGCTTATTAACAATAGTAATCCACCCCCTTAGTTCCTCCCCTCTGGTCTACTTTCCAAGGGAAGATTCTTTACAATTGTAGTAACTTTTTGTTGTATTTATCATGGTATTTCTAAATATTGTTTACACTACCTCTGGGTTCATCAATTTTAGACATTGTCTTATAACTTTTGACTAAGGAAGATTATGATTTAAAACCTTCCTTACGTAGACTTGCTGCCCAGCCTCCCCACTTTTTAAGTGCACTCTGAGTCCTCACCCCATTTTTAAAGATAGTTATATCACAACTTGGGGGTAGTCAAGTTTTAAGGGTTTGCATTTTTTATGCCTATACAAACATTGTACACTGATGAACCAAATAGCATTGCAAAATTTCACTTCTTTTCTTGAACAAATACACCCCTCCGGTCCCCCTCTTGGAGTTAATCATTGCCTCATTTTTTTCACTTGTTTGAGTTTTCTTGGTACCTATTGCTAAATATTTTCATAACCTTCCATAGTGTCTAAATATAATTTTACATTTTTGAAATAAATGAGGTCATCAATCAGATTCTTGCTTTTGCATGAAGTGGCCCCTGCTGGAGGCTCAGTTTGGATGGTATTCTCTAGCCCTGTGGTCGGCAAACTGAGGCTCTTGAGCCCCATGCGGCTCTTTGCCCCCTTGAGTGTGGCTCTTCCATAAAATACCACGGCCTGGGCGAGTCTATTTTGAAGGAGTGGCATTAGGAGAAGTTTAAGTTTAAAAAATTCGGCTCTCAAAAGAAATTTCAATCGTTGTACTGCTGATAATTTGGCTCTGTTGACTAATGAGTTTGCCGACCACTGCTCTAGCCTGTGTAGTAGTGGGCACCTGGGGTGTATCTAGGAGTGTCTTTATTGGATTCCTTGCTTCATATATTCTGCCTTCATCTTTTTTTGCCTGTTTCCACAGAGCTCCAGTTTTCAGTGGTTTTTCAGAAAAGTACTTGGGAAATAAATTTATGAGGCATTGCATGTGTGAAAATGTGTTTATTCTACCTTCACATCTAATTTAAAATTTGACTTGGGGTAGAATTTAGGATTTAAAATACCCTTTCACATATTGGAAGGATTTGTTCCATTGCCTTCTATCTTCAAATGTTGTTGACAACTGGTTCAATGTCATTTTTTTTTCTAATCCTTTGCATGTGATTTATTTTTTCCTCTCTGGAAGCTTTTATGATTTCATTATTTCACATTTCAAAATGATGTGCTTTGGTGTGGGCCTGTTTTTGTTCAATGAGCTGGATAGCTGGTGGGTCCTTTCAATCTGGAGACTTCTGTGTTCAATTAAGTGAAAATTTCTGGTAGTCTTTCTTTGATAATTTCCTCCCCACTCTTTCATTGTTTTCTCCCTGGAACTTCCATTAATAGAATGTTGGACCTCTTGAATGTGTCTTCTAATTCCCTTATCTCTTCTGCTTTTGTCCAGTATTTAGTCCTCTTAAGCAGTTCTATGAGATTTCTAGGCCTTATCTTCTGACTGTGGTATTCAGTTATTTATTTTAGCTCTTGTACTTTTCATTTCCAAGAATGCTTTCTTCTTTTCTGATTGTTCTTTTTCTATCACTGCTAGGTGGGGGAGGGGATACAGTCCACGTGTTCCTTATAAAATCCTCATCCATTTTCTGAAGATTTCACCACCACCCCTCACATCTGCCTGTTGTAACATGTGGTACATGTGAGTCCTGAGCCTTCCTCGGGCTCTTTGTGGGTGAATAGCATTGTTTGTCATGAATGAATGCAATACCTTCATTTTTTCCTTTATTGAGTTTCAACTATAAGACTGCTGTGGCCACATCACAATATTCAGCAGTGAAACCTAGTTTGTTACTAAAATTATTTAAAAATGTAATCAAATACTGTAAGAGTGCTATGAACAATGGTAATCCATCCTCTTAGTTCCTCACCTCTAGTCTACTTTCCAAAGGAAAATTCTTTATGGCCTTAGTAACTTCCTTTTGTATTTATCTTGGTATTTCTAAATGTTGTTTACACTACCTCTTGTTTGTTATTATCATCCATATTCCTTTTCATTTAGAATCAGAATAAAGTTGTATTTCAAATATCTAAAAAAAAAAAAAGACACAAGTGTTATGAATCTATGGGTACTCATATTTCAGTCTTCTTGATTTTGTGTTCTTTGCCCCTCTTCATCATTTATTTTTGGTTATTCTTCATTGATTGTTGGATCACAAAAAGCTTTATCATTAATGTCTTTAAAATAAGTGGCTGGTCAGGGAATCAAATCTGGAGTCAGATGATCTGAATTCCCATTTTGTCATTTAATCAATGTGCAACTTTGGACAAATCACTTAAAAAGTTTAAAATTGGGATTTCTAGTATGTAAACTAAGAATAGTAATAGCTGAACAACCTTACAGAGTGTTAGTGAGCACTAAATGAGATGAACTTAAAAAATGATTTGAAAGCTGTAAAACTTCATACAAATGTAAGTTATTTATAACAAATGTAAGTTATTTAGCATTCTGTATAAATAAGTGCTCAATCAATTTTAGCTATTCAGAAAAAATTTCAAATTAATTCTGCTATCTCACTGCTATGGAGTGATAATAATGTGATATATTTCTTTCTAACACCAAGAGCATTTCATATATTTCCATTACATATCACTTTATTATTTTTAATTATTTTTATTATTAGAGACTTTCTCTCTTTTTAATATATATTCTTTGTTTATTTAAGAGAGGAAGGAAGAGGAGAGAGAGATAGAAACATCAATGATGAGAGAGAATCATTGATCGGCTGCCTCCTGCATACCGCACACTGAGGATCAAGCCCACAACCCTGACCAGAATTGAACTGTGACCTCCTGGTTCATGGGTCAATGCTTAACCACTGAGCAACACTGGCCAGGACCACTTTATTCTTAAAAAATGAAGTCTCTCAAAATAACTGAATCCTTTTCAGAATGGGATATTTTCTATGTAACTTCCTTGAAATACGATTTCTAAAATACCAATTGGTGTATAACTGGTATTAACATTAGTGAATCTGTCAAATCCAGCTTGACTCAGTATAAATATTAAAGAGACTTTTGGCTGTTCATCAGAGTAGCCAGGAATCCTTAAGAATCAGGTATTATCAGGATCATGAAAAACCAAAATGTCCATGTCTTCTAGTCCTATTTCTTTCCTTATAGCCACAGATCAGCAGTTGGAAGTCATGGTAAGTCTTTACTAAGCACTCTGTGATGGGTTTTTCACCCTGAATGTCTGCCACGGTTCATTGGTAATGGCTGCCTAGAGCACTCTGAGAAAGACTCTGAGATTACCTCTGGGCTCAGGTAGACAGAGTGGGATGACTGATGAATGACATCTGAACCTGAGCAGAGGAAGGCCACACATTCATACTAATGAAGAGTGTAACCATGTGTACAATTTAATTTTTGCTTTTGAATCTCTTATCTGACTTTTAAAGCAGTCTTTTGGGTACTTTTTAATTTATGGAATAAATTTATTGGATTCCAAGAAACTAGAAGAAATTCATATTTGCTTCAAAAGAATAATTTTGTGACTTATGCATATGTGTGTGTGTTTATATTATTAAAAAAATTATTGAGAAAGGGTCCTTGGCTTTCTTTTAAATTTTTAAAATTACTTTATTGATTAAGGTATCACATATTTGTCCTCATCCCCCCATTCCCATCCCAAACCCCTCCCCATGCATGTCCCCACCCCCCTGTTGTCTGTGATCACTGGTTAGGCTCATATGTATGCATACAAGTCCTTTCGTTGATCTCTCTCCCTTATCCCCACCCTCCCCTATCTTCCCTCTGAGGTCCAGCAGTCTGATCGATGCTGTTCTTGTTCATCAGTCTTTGTTGTTCATCATTCCCCCTAGATGAGTGAGTTCATGTGATACTAGAAATGCACTTATAAGAACCGAAAATGAGAGAAGCAATAATGGTTATGCTGAGAGGCAAATGTAACAGTCTATAGTGAGTTTCTTTCTGGGCCAACAACTTTTGAGTTCTTGTTTACTGCTGCATCTCCACTACTTGCATATTTATTAGTGCTCAATCAGTATTTATTGAATGGATGAAAATCTAATTGTTTTTCCCATTTTTTAGAAATCATGGTTCTTGTATGTTGCTTTTCATTGATTAGAAGTCTAAATCGGTGTGTGGATTGGCTAGACTGAAATTAATAGACTTAAAAAAGTTAAATAACATTTAATTTTAATAATTTCTAGAGTTGTCTTAGAGAGCTCTGTGATCAGAATTTAGAAACAAATAGTTCTTGATGTTTTGATTAGATTAAGTCATATTTGGAAGAATTATGTCATTGCAGTCTTGGAAGGAGCCTGATAGTTGAGTCACTTGCCATTATTTGGAGTAGTTTGAGGGTTGTAATGCTGATCTTTGTATCAACAGCAGTGTAAAGCTTGGTACCTCTTGGGGAGGGAACGTCTTCAATTCAGCCTCATCTTGTTTCCAAAGTGGAGGAAGAATTGGTAAGTCAACTGGTCAAAGCCACATTCTATTACATGATTAGGTTAAAGGGCTTTAGAACACAGAACTCATGTATAGACATATATATATTTGTATATCTATCTATATCTATATCTATATCTATATCTATATCTATATCTATATCTCTATGTATCTATGTATCTATATCTATATCTCTATGTATCTATGTATCTATATCTATATCTATGTATCTTATATATCCTTCCTGTTTCTTTTCTAGGAAAACAATGGCAATAGGTAAAGTTCTTTATTTTCTTCTCCCTTTTCATTGTAACTAAGTCGTTGAATGGATTTAAGGCCCCTATTGTAACCTGACCACCTCTATTTTTCTCTGAAGTGAACTCATACATACTGGACCCTGAATTTATATTAGGAATAGGGCTGGGTGTGAAAAGTAAAATGTCCCAGTTAGGTCTCAAGATTAAGATTGAGTCTAAAGAGCTTTGAACGTTTGTCTAAAGAGCATTGAACAGTAAGTTGATATTTTGACTTCTGATCTGGTACTGCTCCTTGGGTATAAGATTGTTAATCTGAAATCCTTTAGGGAGGAGACATGAGTAGCAGGGAATGATGGGGGCATTTCATTATCAGTGGCTTTACTTCCTTTGACAGCTATAAAACTAGGCTCATCATCTCTTATGGTTCATTGTATTCACTCCATAAATGTTTAAGTGAGTCAATAGCTCACATCCAGTCGTGATCTGATGTTTCTCTTCTAGAACATCTCTCCCAAACAAACTGGCCTTTGCTTGAATTACAAAATGTCAATTACCTTAATAAGACTAAAATTTTAATTTAGAAATTGAGAGTTCTGTACTATATTCATTTTAGCGAGTAAAACATTTGATCATTGTAAAGACAAATGGTAGAGTTCTCACCTTTTTTCAAAAACAGAAACAGGAGCTTTTAGAAGCCTAGCGCAAAAATCACGTAAGAATGGAAATTAAGGAAGGAAAGCTGGGATCGAGGAGATTATTTTAGATATTTTTTAGCTCTACATAATGACACTGAATTTGTCAATCACATTCAGTAGTAAGTATATAAATTTTGTACATGGAGAATCTGACCAGCTCTGAATTAGGAAAGAAAAGACAAAACATCTAGCTGCTGAAAACACTCCAGCATGTACACACCACCAAGTGAAATGGAAGTCACTGGAATGAAGATGTACTTTAATACACTACCCTGAGGAAAATGCAAATGTTTAACACTTAAAGAATAGCATCTGCCAGCATCGGAGCACGTATCTTCTTACTAAAGAAAGGACAACAGTGAAGCAGTAGAAGAAGGCAGGGTAGGAGGGAACAATTACGATTTCTCTCTTACCTCTTCATTCAGTATCCTAAAAGAAAGGGAGCCACAGTGGAACATCTGGAATATAGAATATCACCAAGGGTCATGATTTCTTCTATGGGGAAGAAATAGCACACCTCTGTCCTGGGCTTACTGTATATCTTGTCATTCCTGTCCCTCCTGAAGGGTGAGGCAAGCATTTGTATTGTACAGCCTTCTATTCTGAGAACCATCCAGCTACAGAGTCTAATCCCCCCTGCAACAGAGGGCAGGAGTGATGCCGACTTACCCTTAGTAGGAGTGAAGGGCGACCCTTTGCCTCTTGGTGTCCTGAAATTTCTCTCTCACTGTCATTAAAAGACTGACTGTACTCTCCTGCCCAGTTTAGGGAGGCACTTTAAATATAGTGAGGCAACTATACATTGATTTGTTATCTGGTAAGTAATAGCAAGAAGAAAATGTACCACAAAGGAATAAAGCAATCTGAAAGTGATTTTACATGCAATTGTATTTTGCATTTAATTCACTATGATTTCCCCATTTTTTTTTGTAAATGGCATAATAACATGAACATTCTTTGGACAGATATTCAAAAAGAAAAAATAATTATCTAATCATAATCATAGATCTATCCTTCCTAGGAGGCCCTACTTATTATGTATAATGGTGATAGGATAACAATGAAAGTATTGGATGTACCTTCCCCCTAAGAGGCTACTATTTACATTTTATCATTATTATTTTACATTTTCTAGCTTTCAATTTTGATATTTCAAAAAGGTAATTTTCCCTCCCTAAGAACAGCTAATGGATGTCTTGGAGTACTCACTGGGAGGGACAAAAAGGAGCAAATAAATATTCACTTTGAAATTTGCAACTCTGAAAGTTGTGTCATTACTATGCTTTGTACTCTTCACATATTCCCTTTCTTAGGTAGAAGCTGTTATGATTATAAGACTGGATATATTCTGTGAGCTGAAAGCAAAATGAGAAAAAATTCTCTATGAGAAAAGTAAAAATATTTTTTTCTATAAGGCATAGATAAATGGGGTTGTATAACATATAAGCTTACAAAATAAGCTGGCAATGAAAAAACAATAGCAAAATCTGAAATTATGTATATGTAATTCACATAGGCATGTAAAATATTCCAATATATGTAATGTAAAAACCTTTACTGCTTTTTGTACATGAACTGACTTGATTTATTAACTATTACCAGTTCAGAAGGACAATCTTCTCCTGACATGGCTATGAAGGCAGAGAAGTACAGAGACCCTATTGGGGAAAGATGTGACTCCAGAATCTGCTGAACATTTAGTCATAAGGTGCAGTGTAGTAAGAGAATATGTCATGGAGAACTAATTGTATATTTAATCTGAAGGAGCACAAGAAGCATATTTGCTATAATCTAAATTCTGGAGCCAGAAACAAATGCATTTTTAATCACCAGAGAGGCTAGATCCAATTTTGACAACAATTTAAGAGAGATAGGACTCAAATCTATAGATCTTAGTTGAAGACTTCATCATCTGTCACACAGACTAGTATAATCTCTATTTTTTTCTCCCTGCTGCTAGTCACTTCCTATATTTTATGCTGGACATTACTGTCACAGTGATCTTAAAAAACAACAAAATAACCTCAAACCCACAAATCTGATTATTGCTAAAATGTGCTATTACTTGTAGAATAAACCCAAAATTCTTCAATGTGTCATTACTAATTGTGGTCATATTCTAGCCTACCTCTGCAATCTCATCTCCCAACCCCTTTGATTACAGAAAGTTCAGTCTGTTATTAATTTTATTGCCTCACGGAGTTACTGGAAGCTGTGAGAACAGATCTGTCCTGGTTGCCTTTTGCAGACCTAGAATCACCCAACTCCAGATTTCTGGTCTGTGGGCCACTGGTTAGTCCACTCAAGATTTCTTCCTCCCTCCTTTCCTCCCTCCCTCCTTTCCTTCCTTTCTTCCTTCCTTTTATTTATAAACTAAGGCATTACATATGTGTTCCCCCCATTTCCCTGCTCATGCCCTTACCCCCCTGGTGTCTATGACCATTGGTTATGCTTATTTATGTGCATGCATACAAGTCCTTTGGTTGATCTCTCCCCCTTACCTCCACCCTCACCTACCTTTCCTCTGAGGTTTGATGGTCTGATCGAAGATCACTTTCATCTACACGTATCTATAAACTTTAGACCTCTGGATCAAGGATTCAAATAGGCACCAAAAGTCAGGATAACACTGAAGGTGTAGGATGAAGTTGTTCAGAGCTTGCTGGAGGAAGAACACTGCAAGGTCAGCAGCAGTGGGGCCAGCACTGCAGCCATGTGGGAGATGAGGTATCTGAAGGCCCAGGCATTTTCTCCTTGGCTTTAGCTAGGGTCATTGTCAGTGTCAGCCACTAGGTACAAATGGGAGCTTTTAGGGGTGAATAACGAGGGGAAATTGAAAAGTTGGAGGTGGATAATAACAAGAAAGAGGAGTAAAGAAAGGCATAAGGGAAGACAACAAATATTTCTGGCATTCCCATTCCGTGTTCTGTAAGGGCTACAGAGTGAGAGGAGGAAGAGAAGGAAGAAAGCAAAATTTAGTTTGAAGTAGGATAACTATTTAAGTGTGACAAATCTCTGTCAATACCAGACTGTGTTTTCAGTCAGATAGTATGTGCTTATTATATAACATTTGAAAATATGTTTTGAGATTCAGAGAGGTGTCTGTGTGTCTTGAGTGCTCCTTGCAAAATAAATAAAAAAAATATAATATATGTATTATTTCTCTATGATCTTCATTTTTAAATACAATTCCTTATGAATTTAAAATAAAAAAGTTTTAGAGATGTGAAAAAACTCAGAGAAGAAAAGCATAGAAAAATCCAGGGAGATAGTAGACTTGTAAAAATTCATGTTTTCCCCAAAGTAATTTAATAATTTGAATTTAATAATTTAGAACACTTAATAAAATATTAATGTAAGGCGTTCTACACTATTTCCCAGCTCTCCTAACTCTAAATTATTATTAAATACTACAAGTTAAGATTCGGCACTTAGTATGTACTTGTTGAATGGATTTAATTAATAAATTTAAAAAGAATTTTTAATACCAGCAAATTTAATTTCCTACTTATCAGGCAATTATATTGCTGTATCTCTTGGTTCCCAGGTGGAAAATGAAGGTGATGATAGCAAAATTAACATTTGATTGTATTATAAGCAACACCATATTTAAGATGAAGTTAGAATGTGTAGCGGGCATTTGCCATAGTTTTGTGTATTCAAACTCTTTCCCACTTTTGGGAATCCCCTACCTTGGCGAGGAAAGGGAGTCTTGGCAATGACCTTGTCCTTCTAGAGCAGCTGCAACCCCACTGGCTTGCTCAGTCTGCCTTGTGGTTAGAGTACAGACTGGTCCCCCAGGCTCCACCCCTCAGCATCCCTCCGGTCAGATGGAGCCAGTGAGGTGAAGAGGAGGGGGTGGAGGGGGTGGGCAGCCCTTGCTTTAGTCACAGCAGAGGTGGCAGTGCGGGGAGGCAGGCTGGGTGCCTGAGGCTAGAAGAGCAGTGGGTGCAGCAAAGTGAAGCCGAGGCGGAGCCTGCTCCCAATCCACCCCCCTGTGGTCTTGTCCTGGGGCCTTCAAAAGCGAATCACTCCCAAACATTGTCCAAAACAGCTATGTTTCCGCACTCTGTGTCATTCTCTTTTGAATATTATATTTCCAGTTCTTTTATTTATTTATTTATATATTTTTTTACAATTTCTTATCTATTCACAGTATACATCATATTTCTCCCATTTTTAGAGTCCTTGCTCCCAGGTTTCCTGAGAAAGAGTTTGAACTTGTGTACATGCACGCACATGCGCACACACACACACACACACACCCCTCCACAAAACTCACAATAATATAAACATAAGGCAATTTTTTTTTTCTTACAGAAAACAAGAAACATTTATCTCTACAAGCTGATTAAATCTTCAGACACTGTACTCAGAATCTCAAAACGGATACTGGGTTGTAGAACAGAGGTAAGTCAACCCTCCCCACCGTCCCCTTTTGCCTTCCCCCTCCCTCCCAGACAATGAAGGAGCAATTTGCCTCAGGTTAATTCCATTCTCCATTTATCAGGAGATTAAAAAGTGCTTACAATTTAAAAAAAAATATGTATTTTTATTGATTTCAGAGAAGAAGGGAAAGGGAGAGATAGAAACATCAATGATGACAGAGAATCATTGATCGGCTGCCTCCTGCATGCCCCACACTGGGGATCGAGCCCACAACCCGGGCATGTGACCTGCCAGGGCATTGCTTGCAATTTTAAAAGGGCTTTCCTACCCCTAACCCCTCCCTGTTTTTAGCCATAAGATTAAACAACAACAACAAAAAAATCAGGATAAGCATTTCTTATAAATAAAGGAAGTAGAAAAGTACGATTAGCATGATTTAAGGGCCCTGGGATAACATTGGCGTTACTGTAATGGATATATGTCTCTTTTGGCCAGGCAAGCAGCTCAGCACCCAAGCGGTTTGATTATCAAATGATCTCATTAGGTGGGCCTCAGTGAGAAGCAGCAGGTTCATACCTTTCACTATGGAAGTGGACAAAAGCTAGTTATCCCCTCACTCTCTCCCTGGCAGCCAGAGCACATGCCCATGAGTTCAGGCCGAAGCTGAAGATACTTCTGCCTGGCAACCTGAGCCTGGAGAAGGCGCTGTGGGGCAGGGAGGTTGTAGCGATGGCTGCGGCAATGGGTGGTGGGTGATCACATCCTGCTATAGGCTTCCGGAGACCCCGCCCCCCATTGTCTCTAGTTCACACTTCAAACCTGCATCTGTACGTAGTGAATGCTTCTACTGTTTTATGAATCCCTATCCATACATAAAAGGGCCAGAGCTCCTTTCTATTGCTTGCAAGCAGGAATGCAAGTGGGAGTAAATGATAACCTTTTCTAGTTGTGGGATTGAAAACTGTTGGGCTATGAAGGGGCTGATAAACAGCACCTTTGTATTTCTTACCCAAGTTCCTGGCCAATATAATTTTACTTATTTATCTTGTTTTTATCTCTCCCAACCACAATGGTAGCACCCTAGTTCCATGAACAAGGGCGTTTTTGACTCTTTTGTTCGCGGCTGTATCCTCAGCGTATGCGATAGTACCTGCTTTATAATAGGCTTTCAATAATTATTTGTCGATTGAGTGACTGAGTAAATGAGAAAGGCATTCAAAATAAAGACAACTTTATTACAGATATAAGATTCCATCAGCAATTGAGCCAATGTATATGGTACTCTCAGTTGTTCATTTTAAAATGCGTAATTTCATGGTATGTGAATGTTGCCTCAATCAAAATGACAACAAAAAAAAAATTCTATTCTTGGCAGAATACACAGAAACATACTAATCTATTGGAAGCAGTTAGCCACCAAAGGATGTCGGGACAGACAACAGTGTGCTGAGGTTAGAAAGCCAATGCTATGAAAGCCATTCAGTTAATAGGCGTTTATTGAGCACCTACTATGTGCTAGGCTCTATTCCATGGACTTGGGACACATCAGTGAGAAATAGCAAGCAAAGTCCCTCCTCTCATGGAAACTGTTCTAAATGGAGGATTCACAATAACTAAGAGGCATTTTATATAGAATTGTCTAAGGTGATAAGTGCTATTAAAAAAAACCACAATAGTACAGTGGGGGGGGGGGGGGATTAGGAGTGCTGATTTTCTTTTCTTCAATTTTAAACAGTGTAATCCGGGTAAGTCTCATTGAGAAAATGACATTTGAGCAAACATTTGAAAGAGGTGATGAAGTTACCCATATGGATAACTGCGGAGAGACTGTTCCAAACATAAATAATATACTTGGTGTCTTCTAAGAAGAGCAAAGAGGGGAGACTGGAGTAGGAAGGGAGTCAGAAAGGTAACAGGGAGATCCAGCTCTGTCGTGTCTTACAAGACCACCATAGGTTTTGGACTTTTTCTGGAATTGCCTGGCAGTTGTTCTTTTTTTAAGCATAGGAATGGACAACCTGACATCATATTTATAATGATTACTCTGGCGAGAAAATTGGGAACAAACTAAAGAGAGGCGCAGATGGAGACAGGGAGATGACTCTGCCGTCTCCTGCCGTTGCCTTGGTGAGAGATGAGAGTGTGTAGGACCAGAATAGCAGCAGTACAGGTGGGGAAAAGTAGTCAGATTCTATATGTTGAAGATGGTACTGACACTATTTGCTTACTGGGCTGCCAGTTCGTTGTGAGAGAAAGAAAAAAGGTAAGGATGACTCTAAAGCAAGCATGTCAAACTCCTGGCCTGCGAGCCGCATGCGGCCCTCAACAAATATTTTTGCGGCCCAGCCAATGTAATGGTATGTAAGAAATGTTTTAATAAAAATTTTGTAACTTAATTTTTACAGTATCCTGTTACACATAATTATTAATAACGAACTACAACCTTCATTAATGACTGATTACTGTAATCATGTTGCATCCATTTCCCTTATGTACCTTACGCGCAGGCACACTCTCTCACTAATACTAGCAGTGAATATTTTAGCAGCAGATACCCATGTTCTTAGTCTTGGACTGACTTATTTGGTGAGCGCAACAGGAAATATTTTGCTTTCAGAGAACAAGAAAAAGAGGTTTATTTGCGTCCCGTATCTTAATTTGTGTAGTTATTCCGTGTCTGTGAAGTTAATGTTCAAGAAAAAATATTAATTTTTATTAAAATGTTCCTTTATATTAATGACTACTCATTTATTTTAGCCCTTTGTATTCAGCATGTCTCTATCAAAACAAATCCATGTTTCTATGAAAACTGAAGCTTTTGTTTTTTTGCAGTCCACATAAACTTAAACCTTGTTTATTTGGCCCGTGTTAGCCCTTGAGTTTGACACGCTCGCTTTTAAGTGTTTACTTGGAAACGGGAAAGATGGAGTGACGGTGAACTAATATGGGAAGACCATGGATGGAGTAGGTTTGGGGAGGAAGGTCAGGGATTGTGATCTGGAAGATCTCCTTTACATATTTAAAGGGAGATGTCATACAAATGCCATATGATTTCACTTATATGTGGAATCTAAAGAACAAAATAGAAAACAGACTTAGAGTTGCTGAGAACAGACTGATGGTAGCCCGTGGAGAGGAGTTCAAGGGGCTCTGTGAAAAAGGTGAAGATTAGGAAGTGTGAATCGATATGTATAAACGAGCCATGGGGGTGTGAGATACAGCGTAAAGAATAGAGTCAATGATATTGTAATCACTATGTATAATGTCAGGTGGCTGCTGGAAACACAGGAGGGAGCACTTTGTAAACCATGTGATTGTCTGACCACTCTGCTGTACATCTGGAACCAATACAAAATAATATTACATGTAAACTGTAATTGAAAAATAAAATTTAAAAAAAGCAAAGGAAGACATTGCATAGGCTGTTGGATATATAAGGTGGAAGCTTGGGAGAGAAATCTGAGCTTGGATGTATACATTTTAAAATATATATATATATATATATATATATATATATATATATATATATATATATATATTATTGATTTTTTACAGAGAGGAAGGAAGAGAGACAGAGAGCTATAAACATAGATGAGAGAGAGACATCGACCAGCTGCCTCCTGTACACCCCACACCAGGGATGTGCCCACAACCAAGGTACATGCCCTTGACCGGAATTGAACCTGGGGCCTTTCAGTCCACAGGCTGATGCTCTGAGCCAAACCGTTTTTGGCTTGATTGTATACATTTGAGAGTTGTTGGAATTGAAGTTGTATTTAATGTTATGAGACTGGATGGGTTCACCAAAGCAGTTGTGTGTAGATAGGGAGTGAAGAGCAGTGAGAGATAAGTAGGCCCCAGCTGCCCAAGGGGATGAGAAGGAGCAACCAACCAGGTAGGAGGTGAATCTCCTGGAGTTGCCGTGATATGTAGTGTAATGAATAATAGGGTGACCCAGTGGGTCAAACATTGCTGTGTGTTCAGTTAGGCATGGACTGAGAATGTACTGCTGTATTTGTCCAGGTGATTAGTAGGGACCCTTCTAAGATCAGTGTTAGGGCAGTGGTAGGAGGAGATTCTGCTCAGGTGAGTTTAGGAGAGAGATTGCAGACAATGAGTGCAAATAATATTTTGGATGAATTTTGCTACAAAACATGAGCTGTAGGGAGCAGCTGGCAAAGGAAGTGGTTTCAAGGGGGCTCTGGTGGCATACAACAGCACACACAACAGCAGTTTTTAGGAAATATTTTCTCTGAGGCAGCAGAGTGCTATTCGATGCTACTCTTTTCTCTAATAGATATTAAAGAATCTCTAATAAATACTAAAGAATAGTATCTATTAACATCAGGCACCAGGCAGATTTATATTGAAGATCTTGTTAGGGTTGTCTGAGAATAGAATCTAGAGGAAGAAAATAAGATTTAAAGAAATCAAATTACCCTGGTCCTAAGGGCTGGTTCTCCTAATTGACACATTTCTGGACATTTAATAATCTTATATTTATTCTCTTTTACAATTTACTATAACATCTGACCCAGTGACCTGAAAGATTTAATGCAGCTGCTGAATATGCCTCATTTCACTGGGCAATGGCTTAAGCTTGATGATTGCTATGCTAATGTTAGGTTGGTTTCCTTGGGACTCTCGTCTTTATCAATTAAAATCAAAGCATTATATGGCCCCTTGGGTACATCTATGATTATCATGATTCCATCGCTATGAAAATAAGAAAAGTCATGTTCTGGAACATTTTGACTATATTTACCCTGTTTTGCAATGAGAAGTGGGTTAAAGACAAACTATTAGAACTAAGAAGAAATTAAGACAGCTATTTAATTCTAAACCTTCCAAATTTCATACTGGGTCTCTTCCCTCAACAAAACAGGAGAAAACCCAGTAGATGATTGTGGTACCAAGCTACTTGATTTCTGTACAGCATCAACACTGTGACTAGTCTCTCTTCTTTGGGTTTCAAGATATTAATTCCTTCCTGATTATTACATTACTCCATTCTGGCAGCTCCCCAAGCTCATTGGGGGTTCTTTTTCTTTCTCTACTACTTATGTGTAGATGTCTCTCTTCTTTACTGATATTAGATATACTGGCCCACAGTAATACAATTTATTGTATGGCTTCGAATCTACTATTGTTCTGGCCATGTTTAAATATCTTTGTGCAGAGTTCCAGGCCAGTAAATCCAATGGCTGCTGGACAACTTTGTATCATGTTCCACAGACATCTTAACTCAATTGTTTTTGAAGCCAAGGTAACTGATCTATAAGACAAGTGAAAACTAATTTCAGTATCTACACAGAGCCAGCAGAAGCAACTCATGTACTGTGGCAAAGTCACCCATGCTAACTAATATGTCAATTTTCTTTGCATTAGTCTGGAATTATAATTAGCGCACTGTGCAAATATCATAATCCCAGTCTGATAGAACCTTTCATAGGTAGTTATGTCTTCGATGAATGAAGCTCAGCAAATGAATTAATTTATGTAATAAAGTTTGACAGATAAAAATCTTTCAAAACAGGGGAAATAGAAGAAAAGTTTTTGGTGGCAGGAAAACTATGAGAAATTGTACATAAAATGGATTTTGTACCTTGAAAGCCAGAAAAAGAACAGCATTTGCTGATTTGACAGTAATTTGCAGTTATCAGCTGGCCTTTGCCTCTCCTTTTGGATTTGGTCCTTCTTTTATGTTTGGCTTATGCCTAGCAGTGAGTAACCCAAAGATGCTCAAGCAAATCTCCCATTCATGAGCTGTCCAATGCCCCCGTCCTAACCCATACAATAACCTTGATTCCATCACCCTGAATGGCTGGGGGACTTCCCATTGTGCAGTTGATTATCTTGATAGTATGGTATGGTCAAGCTGAAAGAGAACGCACAGAGATTTGTCTGCTTGGTTTACCATACATGAGTGCCATCACTAAGACCGATAAGAGTTAACCATCTTTGGGGTCAGTGATGTTACCTTCTGCAACTGGGCCAGCAGTGATGGCCACACCAACACCGACAATGTGACCACTCACTTGTATGCAGAACAGGCTACTTGTCTCACTCTATTTCCTTCACTGAAGTCTCAAAACAGAGACTTCAGTGATAAATACAGAAATGTAGAGGAGAATTTGAGAAACCTGAGTGTTTTGGGGCTAACATTGAAAAGTGTGCTTCCATTTACCACTTGTGTGACCTGAGCAATTCGTCTCTCTTAAGTCTTGCTTTCTTCTACAGAGTAGGATTCTAACATCTATTTTGCTAGGTTGTTTTAAATCTATGTAAGTAAAGTCTCATATACAGGGTGGGACAAAAGTAGGTTTATAATTGTTTGTATGGAAAATGATACAATCATTAATAAATACAAATATAGGAATAAACTCTGTGTTTTGCTTATTTATAACTGTAAACCTACTTTTGCCCCACCTTGTATACCAGTTGGACCTTTTCATGGATTGAATGTTTGTGTCCATGAAAAATTTGTATGTTGAAATACAACCACCAAGGTGATGGTATCAGGAGACGCATCTTGAGAGCTGATTAGGTCATGAGGGTGGAGCCCTCATGAATGGAATTAATGCCCTTATAACAGCAGCCAGAGAAAACGCCCTTGCCCCTTCTGCCATGTGAAGTTACAGTGAGAAAACAGCAATCAGTAGGAAGTGGGTTCTTACCATACACTAAATCTGCCCGCGCCTTAATCTTAGACTTCCATTCTTCACAACCACAAGAAATAAATTTCTGTTGTTTTAATGCATTTCATTATAATAGTTTGATGCATTAAGATAGACCTTTTCTTAACATTCTGTTGTGTGAGTCTGCTCTCATTATGCTCCTTTGGCACGTTATCCTCCTTTATACATGCCCATTCCTTCTCCTAGCCCCATTCTATCACTAGATCTTTTCTCAGATACAAATATCCATTTCTCTTAAGGACAATGCTTACTTACTTCTCAAACATCTACTTTAACTGCTGTGATAAAGAATAATTTCAAACTGATAATTACCTATCTTCCGGTTCTCTGATGTAAGCAAAATCTATCTGTTTCATTATCCTCCTGGTGAGTTCCATTTGCCTCTCTATAGATTGCAGGTGCAATTTTTCCATTTGTGACCATGGGAGTTCTTCCTGTGAAATCAATTCAGAGGAACTCCAGCTGGGGAAGAAAAGGGTGTCGGGAAGAAAAATAAAAGCAGAGACATTTGCTCTCAAAGATGTTCTAGGCCTTCCAATGCTTCCTTGGGAAGCTTCCGTAACAATAAGGAACTCCTGGTTGGCATCAACCATAAATCTTTTTATATATTTGAGTTGTAATTACTTCATCGTTATTCCATCTTTGATCTTGGTTTAAACAAATACCACCATTAACCATCAAAAGGTTATTAAATTCGCCCAAACCGGTTTGGCTCAGTGGATAGAGCATCGGTCTGCAGACTGAAAGGTCCCAGGTTCGATTCCGGTCAGGGGCATGTACATTGGTTGCGGGCACATCCCCGGTAGGGGGTGTGCAAGAGGCAGCTGGTCGATGTTCCTCTCTCATCAACGTTTCTAGCTCTCTATCTCTCTCCCTTCCTCTCTGTAAAAAATCAATAAAATATATTTTTTAAAAAAGGTTATTAAATTAATTTGGATCACTATCTGTCTTATGAAATGGAAAAATCAAATGTTGAAGAGAAGGATAGAGGGACCTAAATTCAAGAAAACAGCGAATTACTTCTGGTTTTGTCACACAATCTGCATGACTTTAAAGTAAGTCACTTGATCTCTTGAAGCCTGAGTTTTATCATCTATAACACAAGGATAAGTCCAGGAATTAAATCAGAGGATGGATAGGAAAGTTCTTGCCTATAGTAGTTTGCCTCGAATGAAGTGTCAGAGAAACAATGGTGTGCTCAACTTTCTAATATACATTTTTATTAATAATTTTTTTCTTGCTAAAATATTTTAAATGTTGTTTTTTTCTACTTGACCACAAAGCAGCTATCAACTAAGAAACCAACAAAGCAGCTCAAATATCAGAGAAAAGCAAAAATAACTCAGTGCTTTTTATTACATCAACAACTGTAACCTGTGAAAACTAAATAAAGGCCATTTAACTTAAGAACTGATACCATTCTTTGAACAACAAACAAACCTTTTAATAAATATCAGTGCTAGTAAAAGAGAATCGAATATGCTCTGTACATAAATAGGAACCTTCTAGAATTCTTTTTGTTTTCCTTTAATTCTATTAAAAATATCTTCACCCAAAGATATTTTCCCCATTGATTTTTATTTTATTTTATTTTATTTATTTATTTATTTATTTTTGTAGAGAGAGTGGAAGGGAGAGAGGGGAAAGAAGAGAGAAACACTGATGTGAGAGAGATGCATTGATTGGTTGCCTCCCACAGGAGCCCTGACCCTGGCACTTTCCCTTCACTGGGAATCGAACTTGACACCCTTTGGTGGGCAGGCCAATGCTCTACAGCACACATGTCAAACACAAGGCCCGCGGGCCAAATCCAGCCCTCCAGGCCTTGCAATGTGGCCCGCACTGCACTGTCATCACTGCACTCCGCTGTCAGTTTATGACATTGTCAGTTTATGACTGTTCAGTAAACCATTCGGCCCGCGATTTAGGCTGGATTTTAGATTTTGGCCCCTTCTCTGATTGAGTTCGACACCCCTACTCTACAGTCTACACTATGAGCAACACCAGCCAAGGCCATTCTAGAATTTTTTTACCAGGCTCTTATTCACCTTGAGATTTCAATGTTGTTTTAAAAGCCAAATGCTTTGAATGTCCTGATATTTGCCTACAGACTTTTCTCTTATTTTCTTCAGGCTAGCTCAGTTATTTTCTATTTTAGTATATGTAAGATTTCTGTGCAGAATTTTTTTTTTTTTTAATATAAACCATGCTTTAGGTAAATTTAAGAGATTTTTCAAAGCTGTTTTGATTATATACAAGCATGGCTTTATCTCCTGAGACAACAATTAATTTGTCCAACACTGATCCCCTGCAAGCTGACCTCCTACTAAAATAACTGGTTTGCATTGAACCTCCATGCAAATTAGTTTTGTGTCAGTGCTTCACAATTAATCCTAGTCAACTGCAAGTTTGGACATCAACCTTCTATTCCCAGGTCATCATGGTAGGGAGGGGCTGGGATTACCATCAACAATGAATGCTTAAAGTGGAAAGATAGGATTGGAGCCAGGGTTCTGTCAACAGATATTGCTATTGTTTCTTGGCCCCCGATCAGCCAGGGAAGGCGCCATGTTCCCATAATCATGCAACATAAGAGCCCTAGAGTACAAAGGTTGGGGTCCCTCCCTTAAAATATTCAATACAGGCCTGCTGTTCACAGCCCAGGCAGGTCTGGTATATGTGATGATGGGCTATTTGCACTGGTTTGTGTGATACCCATTGATTTCGGATCCTCTATTCTTTCTAAGTCACAATCCCATTGAATTAATGTCTCGTCATCTGTCTGTCCTATCCCAGTGAAAGCATAACAGATGGAATAGTAAGTATAAATACATTTTATGCATTAAATACTTTTTATTTTGAAGATGAGAATTTCTCTAATTGCCTTCTTTATCTTTTCAAACAGAGTTAGAAAGGTAAGGAAGATATAAAAGCAAAACCCTAACCCTCAGTTTTTCAGTCTCTAGCCAGCACTGTTCTGCCATGTTGCTACATGATTGAAATCTAGAACTTCTTATATCTGTCATGTGATGTTTTCAGAGTGTGGTTGACCACAGGTAACAAACCATGAAAAGGGAAACCATGGGTCAGGGAGCACGACTGTATGTTCCTTTCATCTCTAGGGTGGGAGCGGCTGGGGTTCACAGTTCAGGTGAGAATAAATCCCAGCACTGTGGCCTCAGGCAGGAATTTTTACCTTCTTTATGAGAATGTGGTAGCTACATCATATTCTTTTGCCAGGCATGTTTTCCTTTCCTCATTGTGATCATTGAGCTCTCCTTTCCTGTGGAGGCCTTCTTCATAGGATTTTGTTGAGTCTGACCACGTCTCTCAACCACAGAGAGGGGCAGGTGACCAGTTCTGGCGAGAGCACTCTGTTTAGGTGATTGGTTCAGGAAGGGAGCTATGGAGCCATGCCAGAAAATCCGGAGTCTTCCTCAGGACTTTACTTCTAGAGCTGTTAGGGAAAGGGCGTCCTTTCTCTCTGCTAGATTGCCAGCTCTGAGGATGACGTTGTCTTGGATCTCTCTGGTCATCCTTCATACACACGAAGGGAGCCTCTCGGAGGAGAAAGCCAACACAGAGGGAAGCAGAGCTGAGAAATGAAGTGTCAGCAATTCGATGATAAACTTTTAATCCTGTGCACTCAAGCCAGGCCTGAAGGCAAGGCTGTAGACGTTCCAATGATTTGAGCCAACTCAATTCTCTTCTGCTTAAAATCAATTCAATTCTCTTCTGCTTAAAATAGTTTCAGTTGGATTTCTGGCAATTTCACCCCTCAGAAAATACTTATTCAAATAGATTCTCACTATGCCTTGGCTTTTTTTTTATTTGTAAAATTAGAGGTGATGAGGTTCACTACAGCATGGAGTAAGACTTAAATTCAAATGACGTGTGTCAACTGTGCGGCACATGCTACATCCTCAGCCAGTGAACTCAACAGCAGACAGCAAGCTCTCAGATTTCCTCCACGACAGGACTTCTCACTGTGGTGCGTCTCTGCATGGCTCCCCGCCGATGGCTGTTGTTCTCGACTTCTCCTGTCTTCATAGGATCCTAGAGCTGCCTGTTCCCTAGCTGATTGGTCAGGGAGCCACCTCCTGCTCTCAGAGAGCAGATGTCCTTAAGAAGTGAAGGTCTCTGTCCTGCCGAGCCCTGGAATTGTGAAAGATCTCACCTACAGAAGACGGCAACCCCCACAAGAATTCCCAAGAAGACCACATTGAGGGCACAGATGAGCTGATTTTGGTCCTGGTTCAGGAACATCTGGAGGAACAGCTGTGGATGGACCAGAAAGTGTTTACCTCCTTTGCAAAGAAAAGTAGGGGGAAGGCAGGGAGTGCAGCATGACAAAATAGAGATCTGTTCCCATGGTCCAAAGTTGGGGTGGAAAATAATTGAGTAAAAACACAGCTTGTTTTTAAATCAAATAGCTTAAAGGGTAATGAGTTGGGAGGGTAGCAAAGAGGACTAAAGTCTTTAAGCCATTAGCCCTGTGCCTCCCCTCTGCTGTACATAGTTGTTATAGGGATCTATAAAGTATATATGTGTCTGATCTTGAAATTTCCTTCACCAGCAAAACCTAAACTTCTTCCTTTTTATTGGAAGGTTAATTCCATTGGGGTATGGTATTACTGATGCCCTGAAAAAGTCCTTAAAATTTACTATACTTTCTCTAGTCAGTATTTTTTCTTTCTTTTGGCAAGATTGAAATGACTGTACTATGATTTTTTTTTTCACAAATAAATTCAATAGTTTGGGCTTGAACCTTACAAATTTATGATCATGGCTTTGAAAAGAATTTTATTGTTTAAAAAAGTGCCTGCCTCATACTTCCCAAAACTAGGAAAAACAAAACTTAAGCATGCTTGGAAAAAAGGAGACTAGTTGCAATTTTATGGTTGAAACTCTAACTATAATAACCACGTATTTTTTTTTAAAGATATACTTTATTGATCTTTTACAGAGAGGAAGAGAGAGGAATAGAGAGCTAGAAACATCGATGAGAGAGAAACATCAATCAGCTGCCTCCTGCAAACCCCCTACCAGGGATGTGCCCCCAACCAAGGTACATGCCCTTGACTGGAATTGAACCTGGGACCTTTCAGTCCACAGGCTGACGCTCTATCCACTGAGCCAAATCGGTTTCGGCTAACCATGTATTTTTTTTTTTTCCCCTTGTAGTCAAGGTTCTTTTTTTTTTTTTTCTTTCCTCATAAGCCGATGAAACTTGAAGAAATGAAGAGTTAGAACCTGAAAAAAACAAAAACAAAACAAACAAACAAACAAACAAAAAAGAAAAAACAACAAAGAACAAAACTGGCTGCATAGGCATGTTAGACTAGTTATTAAAACACGATTTCTAATAATCTTTGGGGAAACTGTAAAAAAAATCAATTCTAGAATACTCATCAATGGTAGTAGAAAAGAAAAATTCAGGTTTATTTTTAACTAAGAAATTAAGCCTTATAAAACATATGGGTTTAGCTTTATAAGAAACAATCTCTAGACAAACATAGATGAATGATTCAACAGCAGCAGGGCACCCGTTTATGTAAATACTGAGCTGTTGGATTAAAAAAAAACAAATTCAAAGAAAAACATTATTAATCAGCTTGAGTTTTTCCCCTCCTCTCAACATTCTAAAAGAACAAACAGACCAACATGAAGGAATGCTTTCAACAAGAACAACAAGCAGAGATGATGTAGAGTTGCCCTTGATAAAACTTTCCAGAAATTTCGAGACTTTCTCTTAGCTATTCTTCATTTTGGTGTATCAACTATGTGAAAATAGTCAAACATCAAAAGACTTAATGTCCTAATTGCTTTTCCTTTACAATATTGCTTGTTGAACTTTTGGTTGACCCAGCATATATACTGCTTATTAGATGAAAGTAGGAACTAAATACATACCTGGCTTAGAGAATACCGTACATACCAACATTCAGAGTACCTTACTGAACAGTGCCTGTTGTAGAAAGCCACAATTAAGAGTCTCTGTTCAGGATCTTAGAGGAACTAAATATGCAGTCAAGTGGAGATTTAAGATGTTCTTCCAATGTTCTAAAACATGTTCACATAAAATAGGAAATGGGCGGAGAATGATTTTTGTTTTTCTTGATTTTGCACCATAATTTTCTTCACTGAATGCCAAAATCAGTGCAAATATAGCTGTTCTGAGAGTCACAGGACAGACTCCAGGTACCTGTAAGATAAATGTTCAGTCACCCACATCTTACCAAGCAGGAGACAGGGCCATGGGCTCAGTTACTTTGTGACTAATCATTTTCATACTCTTCCCTTTAGATGGTTTTGCTTACACATGAAGAAGGCCATTGCAGGGTTGGGATGGGAGGAAATTCTAGATATGAAAACTGCATGTTCCTAAAGTGCAGTATTAACCATGAGGCCAATGCATTTAGATTATTGAGTGAATGATGTTAATTTGAAACTATATTTGAATATCTTCATACATGTCTTTGTTAGGGCTAAATGTGTATTTAAATATATTTGCCATGCTGAAGATGCTATTACCTTTATTCTTATAAATAAACTAGAGGCCCAGTGCATGAATTTGTGCACCAGTGGGGCCCTTTGGCCTAATCTTCGGGATTGGGCCGAAATCAGGTCTCCAACATCCCCCAAAGAGTCCCGGATTGTGAGAGGGTGCAGGCCAGGCCAAGGAACCCCACCAGTGCACCATTGGGGCTGGAGAGGGATGTGAGAGATTGGCTAGCCAGGGAGGGACTGAGAGAAGGCTCAAGGATATGTCTGGCCCAACTCATTCAGTCCTGATTGGCCGGACTCCGGCAGCAATCTAACCCACCAATTGGAGCATCTGCCCCCTGGCAGACATAGCGAGCATGTCATAGCGAGCAGTTGAGTGGCCTTAGCATATCATTAGCATATTACACTTTCATTGGTTGAACAGATAACTGGATGACTCGACACTTAGCATATTAGGCTTTTATTATATAGGATAGTTTTAAGTACATATAAAAAGTTCAGTGAGTTCTATTAGGTAAATAATTTCTCAAATACATTTAAAATACATTTATAAAAATCTAATCCATATTGGGAAATATTTATCAGTAAAAATAGTTACATAAAAATAATTTCCCAATAAGACTATTACTTTTAATAGATTTAAAATCTAACTAATATGATAGATAAATAGATCAATCAAATTTCTAGATTAAGGGCTTATATTACTAAATATTATATTACTTTATATTACTAAATATTATATTACTTTATATTACTAAAAACTGGTCATCTTAAATGTGTGTATATGTCTGGAGACTCAACTTTAGAAAAAAGTAAGCATTCTAGTTGGCTTAGTTTTATATTTATATTAAATCTTCATAACATTTAATAAGCAGTTATTTATCTGCTATTAGGAATTCTAGAAATAACTACTGGAGAATTTATTGCAAATGAGGTTTTGTAAACTATTACAGAGTAATCCTTTGGCAAATGAGATTAGTTATAAATTTTTTCTTGTATTACAAAAATTAATTAGCAATTTTCTACAAATAGCTAGTTTTTCAAAAGTGTTTTTAGTAGATATGGTCCTGTGTGCAGTTTAAAATATTGTGTAAACATTATAACAGTAAAAAAAATTTTAATTACTTTAATTACCTGAAATCTTCTCTTTTTAACAAATCAAACTGTTTTCCTATTATCTGCTTTCTTCTCCTTATCTATATGCATACAATATTTTAAACAGTTTTAATTCTATAACATATATTTATAAGGTATATGCATATTCTATTAAGTCATACTTAAAGTACACTATTGCTATCTATATATTGGCTGTTGTGTTTCGGATGAGGTTTGAATGAAGTGCTTTAGACTGTGTGCTTTTTGGATATCTACATTAATAACTGTGGAAAGCAAATGTGGGTCTTGGGATTTTTAAAAAAATTTCTTTATTGATTAAGGTGTTACATATGTGTACTTATTCCCCCATTATTCCCCCCCACCCCCAACTCATGCTCTCACCCCCCTGTTGTTTGTGTCCATTGGTTAGGCTTATATGCATGCAGCATACAAGTCCTTTGGTTGATCTCTCCCCTTTAACCTCACCTTCCCCTACCTTCCCTCTGAGGTTTAATGGTCTGATCTATGTTTCTCTGTCTCTGAATCTGTTTTTGTTCATCACTTTATGTTGTTCATTATATTCCATAAATGAGTGAGATCATGTAATATTTATCTTTCTCCGACTGGCTTATTTCACTTAGTATAATGCTCTCCAGTTCCATCCATGCTGTTGCAAATGGTAAGAACTCCTTCTTCTTCTTCTTCTTTTTTTTTTAAATTTTTTTTTTTTTTATCACAGTATAGTATTTCATTGTGTAGATGTACCAGAGTGTTTTAATCCATTCATCTGCTAATAGGCATTTAGGCTGTTTCCAAATCTTAGTTATGGTGAATTGTGCTGCTATGAACATAGGGGTGTATATATCCTTTCTGATTGGTATTTCTAGTTTCTTGGGATATATTCCTAGAAGTGGGATCACTGGGTCAAATGGAAGTTCCATTTTTAGCTTTTTGAGGAAACTCCATACTGTTCTCCACAGTGGCTGTACCAGTCTGCATTCCCACCAGCAGTACACGAGGGTTCCTTTTTCTCTGAATCCTCGCCGGCACTTGTTTGTTGATTTGTTGATGTTGGCCATTCTGACAGGTGTGAGATGGTATCTCACTGTCATTTTGATTTGCATCTCTCAGATGATTAGTGACATTGAGCATGTTTTCATATGCCTTTGGTTTTCCTTCTGTCTTCTTTAAAAAAGTATCTATTTAGGTCCGTTGCACATTTTTTGATTGGGTTGTTTATCTTCCTTTTGTTAAATTGTATGAGTTCCCTGTAAATGTTGGAGATTAAACCCTTATTGGTGATAACATTGGCAAATATGTTCTCCCACGCAGTGGGATTTCTTATTGTTTTGTTGGTGGTTTCTTTTGCTGTGTAGAAGCTTTTGATTTTGATGTAGTCTCATTTGTTTATTTTCTCTTTAATAAAGGAGCAGTATCAGTGAAGAAATTGCTTTGGCATATGTCTGAGATTTTTCTGCCTATGGATTCCTCTAACATTTTTATGGTTTCCCGTCTTATTTTTAGTCATTTATCCATTTTGAGTTTATTTTAGTGTATGGTGTAAGTTAGTGGTCTAGTTTCATTTTTTTGCATGTATATGTCCAATTTCCCCAACACCATTTATTGAAGAGACTGTCTTGACTCCATTGTATGTTCCTGCCTCCCTTGTCGAAGATTAATTGGGCATAGTGGTTTGAGATATTAAAACATTTTAAAAAAATGTTGAAGCTATATATTTTTTTGTTACTTAACCTTAAACATTACATTTTCTGACCATAAAGATGAAGGGTAGTATGACAAACAGAAAGTTGGACAACAGCAAGAATTGTAACTTCTGATCTTATGAACTTCTTGCAGTAATTGAATCTATAATAACCCAGACGTAAAATTATGTTGATACTATCCTTGTCCTGCTGATGTGATACACACTGAAGAATTTCATTATATCAATCAGCTGCTTATTGACTTTCCATTCTGTAGGGAGTCAAAAGAGAAGAGAAAATGCAAAACAGACATGCTCTGCTCCTAACTATTCATGAAGCCCAAATATATGCAATTATTAGCTCTTTTTTTATCTTTATTGATAACTTTTCTTTTTAAAAAATATATTTTTATTGATTTCAGATATGAAGGGAGAGGGTGAGAGACAGATAGAAACATGAGAGACAATCATTGATTGGCTGCCTTCTGCTCACCCCCCACTGAGGATTGAGCACACAACCTGGGCATGTGCCCTGACAGGGAATTGAACCATGGTTCATAGATCAATGCTCAACCACTGAACCGCACCGACCAGGCTAATAACTTTTTCTGAATGTAGTAAGCACTGTATCAAATACTTGGCCAATGTTTTTACTTTAAATTCTCCTAATGAGCCTACAAATTAAGACCCATTTTGCAGGTGAAGAAATTAAGATTCCCAGAACTTGAGAACCAGAAAAAGTTACCTCTTTATGGAGCAATGCTGTAGAGCCAGGATTTACCGTATTTTTCGGACCGTAAGACGCACCGGACCATAAGACGCACCAGTTTTTAGAGAAGGGAAATGAAGAAAAAAAGATTCTGAAACAAATAGTGTCCTAAAATATTTTATGTGCATTAAAACCCAACATCACAGTCATAAACACATGTAATCAACCCTGTAAAGTAAACAGCAGCATTTAGAACCATTTTAGAGCCGGGCAAGCACACAGAGACCACACAGAGCCGGGCAAGTAAAAAAACTTTTTTTTTACAGTATATGTGTAGGCTATATTTGGACCATAAGACGCAGGGACTTTTCCCCCCCCACTTCTGGGGGGAAAAAAGTGCTTCTTATGGTCCGAAAAATACGGTAAGTTCAGGCAGGCTGACTCTACAGCAGGTACATAAAACCCCTAAAATGCCTTCCACCTAAGAATGGAAAGTTTGAGAACTCCCCAGCTGTTGAAAAATATCTCATCACTGTCATTATCCAAGGATTTAAATGTCAATGTCAAGACCATTAGTCTGGATAGAGCATTCCTCAGCCTGTCTTAGAGGTATCTCATTTCTCTTACTATTATGATTTTGTGGACTTTATATACAATATACTGTGGAGCTACCTTGCATATAGGACCATGACATGGTCCTTCACCATTTGCTCAAGGGATTGAGTTCCTCTTTCTTGAAAGGCCTGGGATATATTTAGGGGGAAATAGATAAAAAATATGACTCACTCTTCTTTATGTAGATGATCTAAACTAGGGGTGTCGAACTCAATCAGAGAAGGGGCCAAAATCTAAAATCCAGCCTAAATCGCGGGCCGAATGGTTTACTGAACAGTCATAAACTGACAATGTCATAAACTGACAGCGGAGTGCAGTGATGACAGCACGGTGCGGGCCACATTGCAAGGCCTGGTGGGCTGGATTTGGCCCGCGGGCCTTGTGTTTGACACATGTGATTCTAAAGACTTATGAGACAGAAGAGAAAGTAGTACAGATATTGCCTTCTTCGTGTTACTGCCCAGCCACTATTGCAGCATACTTAGCCTTTGCCACAGATGATGGATATTGTATACTAGAGATTTCAGAACGTGTGCTATATGACATGTCTGGTACCAAGAGTCTGGAATGGCAGGGAGGGGCATGTGGATCATTCCTCCCAGGGATAATTGATAACAGTTAAATCATGATATGTTGCTACTCTAGAGTCTAGAGCCACTTAAGGGAACATTTTAGCTCAGTCTCTTGTGGAGTTAGTGAAGAAGAAAGCAGCAATTCATCTCTAACCACTGAGAATGCAGGAGTATTACTATCATAACTCCTTTCGAGAGGCATAGTACGAAAGTGTTTCCTCTCCAAGGATCAAGTTCTCTTTCAGTAAGGACTAGATTTGGCAAGTGTATTGACATTGCCTGGGTCAATTGTGCTTCTCATTTTGATATCTATATTTTGTTCTTTCTATGATATATTATTCTGGTAAGTACATCTTTTGTGGTAATATGACAGGTGTCATCCAGTTCTGTTAAGTCTGTTGAACTCTCTGTAGACAACATAATCAACTGGAAAAACGTTATCAAAATGAATACATCTGCTGTCTTACTCACAGTGGAAGTCTTTCAAGAAATAACCAGTGAAAGCATGTTCAAGATGTGTTCACGAGACAGAAATGGAGTAAAGTTAGCTAGAAATAAGAATACAAATTTCTTTAAAACATCTTCATGATATTCTGCATTTATGCATTGTTAAATCCCAGTTTGATTCATCACTCTACTTGGCTCTGTTTACATAATTTTAAAATGTGTCTGACTGAAGAAATCATAATAATTACTGGAGAGCCATCTGCCCCTTTGCATCTCCATCAGCAGAGGATGATGTGCTCTAGCATTTTAAGTTATTTAATTACCAACTAATGAGAAAATTTTAGAACTAATATAGATTTTGTAGTACAATTTATAGTCTAATTATGTAACATTGTACATAATTATGGAACATATTTTTCAATAACTTTTTAAGAATGTATACCCTGGGTAAAAGAAACTCAGATAAATGCATTAACTTCTTGTAGAGAAACTTCATTAGGAAAAAAAATCTAAGAATTTATATGACTCATTAAAGATTTATTAAGTATTTACAATGAGTTATCAATTTGATTTACTATCTAGAGGGACTATGACTTTAAATTATGTGATGAAGGATTAGGAGCCAGTAAAAATTAAGATTATAATAAATATTGTACTTGCTCCTGAACAGTAATCACTTTAGATCACTGATTGAAATATCAGTGAAACATAATGATAAGCTGTTTTATATAAACTATTAGTGTGGCATGTGTTTCACAATAGGCCTGCATTAACTTGCCAGCAAACTCTTCCTCAGTATCTTTACTAACTGGTAGCAGGGTTGTGGGAAATTACATGGAGGATAAGATAAGTTCTTTTTGCTAAAGTCTTCAGCTTTAAATGGTTCTTGAACTGGATTAGGCTGAGTAGGAATCAGGCAAATAGATAAGTTGTTTAATTTACTAGATATTCTAACGGAAATATTTTCTAACTCTCCCTGTCTCTTTTTTTCCCCCTTCAACCATTGCCATTGATTATTTCCTATGGAACTATATGTTATATCTATATTGATTTAATACAGACATGTTCATGGTCAACATTTTATTTATTTCTGTATTCCTTCTAATTTAAACCTAAAGCTTTAGATTCGCTATAGGAAGCTTTCTTTCACATATAAGAACGTATTTGGCTGGGGGGCTAGATGAAAGAAGATGAAGGGATTAAACAAACAAACTATATTCATATAATCATATATATATGATTGGTGATAACCAGAAGGAAAGGGGGTGGGGATAAGGTAGAGATGGGCAGAAGGGGAGGGAGAAGTGGGGATGGAAAGAGACTGCTCGGGACAATGGGTGCACAATGCACTGCGCAGATGATGTTTTATTGAGTTGTACACTTGAAACTTGTATGGTTTTGTGAACCAATGTCACATCAATAAATTAAATTTTAAAATAAAAGATTTTTCTCTTCCTTCATGTCTGTGTTTGAAAGTTAAAATCAAGCTATCGTATGCTGTAGGGGAAAAAAGTTAGATCAGAAATTGATGGTTTGAATTTTAGTTTAAGGTGTCCTTATAAGGAACCAATAATTAAAGAATGACTATCTGAGAATTGTTTAACCATTCTTGGTCTGGGTTTCCTTCTTTGTTGAACTGAGGAGATTGGGTCAGGTAACTGGTGGGTATTTCCTCTGGATCTTTTCCCTGCACTCACTAGTCTTCTTTTCGTTTGGATAACCCAAGTGGTTTTTTGTTTGTTTGTTTGTGTTTGTTTGTTTTTTTGCCTCAGAGATCTTGCATTTTTAATTCCTTCTTCATGGATCACTTTTTCTTTCATTGTTTCTATGACTGACTCCTTCTCACCCTTCCCATCACGCTTTGTTACCTCTTTAAGAGGACTTCCAGGAGCATCCTAATATAGTTCCATCCCTATAGTCTTTATAGCAGCATTCCTTACTCTTTTTTATCACACTAATTACAATTTATAGTTATTTTAATTATTATTTTATGTAGACAGTCTTCCTGAGGCTGAAGCTGTTAGATGCCATCTAATATCCATTACTAGTTCTTCCTTATTAAGAAGCTCTTGATATTATCAGAGTACTGTTGTATCCAGGTAAACAAAAATACCTCCTTCCCAAAGTCCTCTTCCCACCAGGAGTGGTGCTTTGATACGGAGCTGGTCAGTCAGTCGTAAGCTGATGGTTTCTGGGAAAGCACTTTTTTACCTGATATTCTCCTACTTCTAGAACTCCTCTGTAATTCCTACTTAAAATGTGGAAATTATGTCGGGAGAGTTTTAACAGCAATTTTGTAATCATGAGTATGAAAGCCATGAGCAAAGGTTGGAGGATGGGACAGAAAGAGAAAAGTCTGGGGTCCTTGGCAATAGCAACTGGAGAGCGATCAGCTGTATGAGGCTTGGTCTAACTAACTTAGATTTTTAAAAAATTAAACTTAAATTCTTTATGCGTAAGCCATTGGTTTCCAGTTTTGTTATTTGACTGTCTGCTGCATTTTTCACAGTTACATTTCTCTCCTGAATGCAAACTGAGAAGAACACACATTTCTGTCTTATAGACTCAGCATCTTATAAATGCCTGACATCAGTAAGCTCTTAATTAATATTTGTTAATTTATGGCTAGAACTTGAAACACACACACACACACACACACACACACACACACACAAAACACACATTAAAAAAGCGCCAAATCACACCTTAGGGAAACATAATTTAAGCATGTCTAATATTAATAGTGTTAATACCTTTAAAATATGAAGATTTGTAAAAAGCAATAGGAAAACCATATGATTCCAACAGAAAAAATGGGCAAAATATACAGAACACCATTTCAGGCAATAAGATTAATAAATCATCTGTTGTCTCTATCAAAGGAGTTTTGTGATTAAATAGAAAGTAGCTATGTCCTAAGTAAGTATTTGAGCAAGTGTTTTGGCATTGGCTTAGGTAGAAACTATAAGCAGGCAATGGAGATAATCAGAATTCAGTCCTCATTTCAAAGAATCCTAACTTAAAGTCATTTACATTGCATCAGAAAATATTTCTTAAAGCTTCAATAGGCTTTGATGTAAACATACCTAAGAAGTTGGAGAATATAGAAAAAGATGGAAGAAAGGAGAGTGGCTAAGTGGAATGGCCGAATTGCTAATTCTATGATGTATGAAAGAAACAAATAATTATCCGAATGACTCTCTGGGGGATTCAGTTTGGAAAGTAACGAGCTCAACACTCTATTTCCTTCCTTTGCTGTTTTGTGTTAGATCTGGTCCAGCTGAGACTGAAGTTACTGTGTTGCATTGTATATTCTCATCTGAGCTCCTGTGTTTGTCTATACCAGTCCAATTAAATGGCCCTGGTGGAAATGATAAATTCTGTCCCTGACACAATTTAATAAAAATAGCTGCCATCTGCAAAAATGCCTATTGGGTACCCATCTTCTATTGTGGATTAGCTCCGTGAATTCTCACAGTGGTTCTGGAAGCTAGATATTATTATCTCATATTATTTTTTTTCACATTTCAAGGGTAGAGAGTCAGAGGCTCAAAAGTTAAGCTATAACTGTGACAAGGTATGCTGGCCTACCTATTCCAAAGACCATGGTGTTAGCATCACACATGCAGCTTAAAATTTTTTTTCTCTCTCCTTTTGAGATTTAGCTTGCCTGTGCAGATGCGATGTGAGCTTTTCATTAAAGACAGGGGTGAAGAAGAGTTATCACACATGTATGGCACTTGCAGATTTTAGTGTCTCCGATTTAGGAAAGAATTGTCATGATGCCACTCAATATTCCACCTACCTCTGGTGAAAGGACGATTAGAAGATTAGAAAATTTGACATGACTTTGATGTGTTAAATGCTAAGTAGGGCTGCACAGGATGAAAATTCTTTGGAAGAAGACTGAGAGTATAACTACTTTTGCAGGTGTTTTAGAGCGAAAATCTGTTCACTTAGTGGTTCCACATTTTTGGGAAGGACCGCAACTAGGAAAAATTTTAGTGTTTTTTTTTTTTTTTTTTCCCATGGAGGGAGCATGAAAATGCCAAAAATGTAGAGGCAATTATTTTGATCAGGCATTTATGTTACTCATTTGATGGCAAAATCAATTTATAATTCCTAGAATCATTTGTCAAAAGCTTGGAAATATAGCACATTGATAATTGCAGCAAAAGCAATTATATCTGGATTCTTGATTAAGAAGAAAGAAAATGAGTATTACCCATTAGTTAAAATTATGTGAGTCTCAGTTCACATATGCACTTATTTTATTGATGAGAACAAGGTGATTTGACATGCATAAAATTCTGTTGCAGTTGGGTGATGGAAGTCTAAACTTTCTCCACGTCAAGGGAAGGTAAATTGAAGCTTTGTTGGTAACTCATTCAATGAAATGCATAGGTAAAAAATTAGAGTTTCCAAGAAGTAAAATGTTATTCTATGGGGACACATGAAATTATTGGGGAAAAGGAATTTGACTTAGAAATCCTTCACATAGCTTTGGAATATAGGTCCATAATTGGCTATAATCTAAATTATAAATATGTTTAATAGTTGACAACAAAAGTCAAGTTCTTAATCATCCAACAGCTTGATCCAGACCTTTTCTGAGGCACTGCTGGCCTTTGACACTCTTCCTCAATGTCTGAGTTGATACTGAGAAGCACTGAATATCCTGGGACTGCATCTGTGGCAAGTCTGCTCCAAAATAAGACTCATCTCTTTTAAAACCATGGATTCCTTTCCATGAGGCATGCAAGAGGTCTTTTGGAAACTTTCTGCGTGGGCCGGAGCTCATTTTCATTACCGTATTTTTTCCCCCCTACCACATTAGGACAATTCATTAGAAAATCCATCACATTTATTTGAAGTAACCAATTAATCCTTTGAGACGCAATAATTAACATGCAAATTGTACCACATTAAGAGTGTCGGGAGAAATGAATTAACTGCAAAATGTACAGCCTTTCAGAAATTAAAAATACATATATTGTTTTACTGTCACAGATCTTAAAAAACAAAACAAAACAAAACAAAACAAAACAACCAAAAAGCAAACAAATGATTTTTCTTCTGCGGTACATTTTATTATCTCTTTGCCTAGAAGGACCAAGACCGATGACCGTGCCTGTCCTAAATGCATTACATCAGGATATTACACATGAGAGTCAGATTGACAAAAGACCTGATGAGGCAAATAACAATATACATACAAACTATGAACTCAGAACAGAATAATTATATAAAAAAGTAAATAATTATCATTGCCATTTCCTTCTCAGACATACTCACAGGGAAATTAAGATCTGAGGGGTCATTTTGAGACCAACAGGCAAGGTCTTTACTCATGCATGCAAATTCTGTGCTACAATTAGGTTTTAATTTTTTTTTTTTCCTGACAACTGGACAATGTTAGGGAGATAGGAATATTGCCATAGAACACCTGTAAAATAGAGCTCAGTACTCTCGGAGGGCTTTCTCTATGCAGTTTACTGCTCTCATTGCCTAGCACCCCATCCAAACATCACAGCAGCTCTGTGACATGGGAACTGCCATTACTGTCTTATAGGAGACTGACCTGAGTACAAGGTGGTTTGACATTTGGAAGGCTGCTGAGAGAGCAGGGCCAGGATCTGAGCGCAAAGATTTAACACTGGAGACCACGTGCCTGGTCCCTGTGCCAGCTCTGAGAAAGGTGACAGAATGTCATTGGCAGTTCTCTGAGGTTAAATATTAAGGTATTGGAAGATGAAAGAGAGAAATATTGCCGTTTAGAAATTTTATCCTGTTTACTTCTTGCTGTTATTGTTGTACATATGCCATGGAGATATGCAGTAAGGATGAATACACTGCTGCCCTGTTTCTCCACTGAGCCTGGGAAGCTTTAAGTGTGTCATCTCATTGTTTTACCCTCCATTTTCTCAATAAGGGATTGAAAGAAGCTGCGTTTGTCTGCCTCAGGTAAATGAGACATATTGAGGTGGTTACGTAGATATTGGTGGCGGATATTTGCAAGAGAATTAATTATCAAAATTATTTTTGAAAACAGTTACTTTCTATAGAACTACCCAATACTAGACTTCTCTTTCTTTCTTTCCTTCTTTCCTTCTTTCCTTCTTCCTTTCTTTCTTCCTTTCCTTCTTCCTTTCTTTCTTTCTTTCTTCCTTCCTTCCTTCCTTCCTTCCTTCCTTCCTTCCTTCCTTCCTTCCTTCCTTCCTTTCCTTCCTTCCTTCCTTTCCTTCCTTCCTTCCTTCCTTCCTTCCTTCCTTCCTTCCTTCCTTCCTTCCTTCCTTCCTTCCTTCTTTCTTTCTTTCTTTCTTTCTTTCTTTCTTTCTTTCTTTCTTTCTTTCTTTCTTTCCATCTACCATAATTATTCATCATTATCATTATCATCATCCCTCAGTCATCATCATCCTGTCCTCACCACCACCCCACACACCCCCGCCAAATTTTGAGACAACTGCTTGGAATGCTATACTTAAGGAAGAAGTCAATTTTTACCTTAGATATTAATTAATACAGTTAACAAGGGCTTATTATGAATGTAGTCCATATAAAACCTTGCCTTAGATGCTTTGTAATAGTACTTTTAAAAATGTTCTTTCAAGAGCTTATAGTTTCTTGGGTTAATAAATCAGACACACAATTGTAATCCAAGGACCTTTGGGATAAATCCTCTCAAAAGTGCAGAATTGTGTATGAACTCATAGGTTATTTCCAAGTGGGAATTAGGGAGAGGGAGGTGGGAAATCTGAGGATGAGCATTAAGATGGGGGCTTTTGAACTGAGTTTTGTGAGAAGAATCAGTTGTCTGTGTTCATATAAATCTATGATGTAACAGCTTTGCCAAATTTCTCTTAAATATGGAATGATTATTTTCTACTGTGCTAGGTGATCAGTATAGCACAGCTGGAACCTCAGCTTCATTGCTTAGTCACTGCATCATGTTGGCCAAATAGCTATGCTTCTGTTTTCTCACCTGTGAAATGCTGATGATGGTAACATTGACCTTAGAGGTTACTCTGAGGATGAAATGAATTAATATGGGCAAAGCAATGCTGGCACTGTGTAGAAGTTAGCTATAAGATTATTATTTGAGTGGGGGTGGCAAATTCTAATCTTAAATATTCATATATATATATATATATATATATATATATATATATGAATAGGTTTTAAGGCAAGAATCATATTGTAGGTTTCACATTCCTTTGTGTTTTGTTTGGAGAAAAGTGTGATTTTTGTTTGGACTTTAAATCACTGCTATATCTTATTTATAAGGCATATTTATAGGCCAGATATAGAATGATAATATTTTTGAGAACTCATGTACATTAAATGTTGAATTCTCTACTTTGCCTTAGGTGTCTTATGTTTTAATAGGAGCACACATAGGAGCACACATATTGTCCCCCAATATTGCTTATAGAAAGTGGAAAAAGAACTAGAAGTAAAACAGAGCAGAACCTATTGAAAATTAATTGGTCCTACAAGAGGATTAAAAGTAATCATTTTCTGCTCTAGCTGGTTTGGCTCAGTGGATGGAGCATCGGCCTGCAGACTGAAGGGTCCCAGGTTCGATTCCGGTCAAGGGCATGTACCTTGGTTGCGGATACATCCCCAGTGGGGGGGGTGTAGGAGGCAGCTGATTGATGTTTCTCTCTCATCGATGTTTCTGACTTTCTATCCTTCTCCCTTCCTGTCTGTGAAAATCAATAAAATATATATTTTTAAAAGTAATCATTTTCTGTCCCACATGTTTATGTAGTAAAGAAGGCTTTTAGGCTTGGTTTTTCCCGACACTGAAAACTGTTATCAACACTAAAAAATCACAGGGCTGATTTCTATAGGAAACTTCTCATTAGCAGTTAGTTATCCATCTCTCAGCCCATCCAATATTGTTAACCCAGGCGAGAGAGTAAGTCCTTCATTTCCAGTCTCCTATTCCAGAAGCTTGTTGATTTATTTTTCTAGGGCTGCTTAGATTTTTCTAGTAAAAAGCCACTTAAAAAAATCTTGCCTAAATGCATTCAGGTGCATTCTAATTGGTTTTCTTCCTTCTATGGAAATTTGCACAACAAGAGGGACAGCTGGAGACAAAGTTTATTAACTAATTGGAAATCTTGGGCTTGGGAGCTACTTGGAAAAAGAACAGAAGGGGAAACTTGCGTGATATGAAATAAGACCAGTACTCTTCTTGACAATGAGATATAATATTATTCCATTTGGCCATTGACTACTTCCTTTGTGGAGCTTCTGGCTCAAAAATAGCCTGGAAATCAGATTAAATCCCGCATGATACTCCAGAATGGTAAATGTATGTATCTCTTGGTATTTGATATTTGCGGGCTGAGACTGCTGTGTTACAGATTTCAGAACTCTCTGCTTCAAGTGACAGTCACTCACCTCAAAATCGTTTAAGCAAAAAAGGGAATTTATTTAATTGGGAATTCCAAGTGTGGATCTAACTTGAGGGAAGCCAGGAACCCAAGTAATGTTTGGGTTCTATCTTCCTATACCTGTAACCCTCCTTCCTTTTGTGGACTGGATGCATGTTCTGGCTAGTGTTCTATGTGGCAGGAAAGAAGACCCTCACAACCCCAAGCTTACATCCTTATGGCTTGAGATTTAAAAGGAAAAGGGAATCCCTCTTCCTAAAATATATATTATTTCTGAGAGAAGAGCTCTCCTGATTGAGCTTGCTTATATCAAAAAGTTTCCTCTCTCACATACGATAAAAATCTTCTCAAACTTTAACATATATACTAGTACATATCGTGCTTATTACTTGATGCCTTGTTAAAATGCAGGTTCTAATTAAGCCCACTTTTACATTGGTTATATGGATAACTTTACTCTCAAGGCCAGGAATCAAATAATGTGATTCATACCAATGAAATAAATAGAAATCAATGAACTGTACGAGACTGTTACTTTATAAAAGAAAATGCACATGCTTGGCCAGTGTGGCTCAATGGTTCAGTTTCGACCTATGAACCAGGAAGTCACAGTTTGATTCCCTGCCAGGGCACATGCCCGGGTTTGGGGTTCAATCCCCACTAGGGGGCATGCAGGAGGCAGCTGATCAATCAGTCTCTCTCATTGTGTTTCTATCTCTTTCTCCTTCTCCCTTCCTCTCTGAAATCTTTCCAGGCCCTTCCCCAGAATCATTTAGTTAGAATTCCCAGAGATGGTTCCAGGCCTAGGTATATTCCAAAACTGACCAAATAATGCTGATGAACCACCTGGGTTAAGAACCGCCCCAGTAGAAAAAGACCCACCGGCAAATATTATGAATTTCTCCATAGAGCTATAGCAGTTAACAGTCTGGCAATGATGCAGGGACCACATGGGCATGCCCCCCCCCCCCCCCCCCCCCAGGCTCTGCCACTCAGTGGCACTCAGGCCGGACTGGAACCTCTGAAGCTAGAGACAGAAGGCAGAGGGGCAATGGTGTTTGTGATGGAAATGTTTGCCGTAACATCAAGTTCAAGAGGAGCAAGTTTACTGCGTGGCAGCACCAGTAATTCCCTCCCCAGAGCGGTTCTGCAGGATAATTTTGGGTATTTTTCCTGGAAGATAACCTGGAGCTAGGAATTCTGTGAGCTGCCCCACATCATTAAGCAAACACACACGCTTCTGCCGGTGCTTGCTCTCTCGGCGTCAGCCTCTATTACTGCGGCTACGAATTCTCCCGCTTTGCCACGGTTTCAGCTCTCCCTTTCCCAAAAGCAGAATGTGCGAGATCAGGACCTATATTTAGAAGCATATCAAATTTAGAAACAAACGAGGCAAGACATCCTTGTTCAATCTAAGACAAACATCCCTCTTCAGAAGTTCATGAAGATGATTTAAACAGAAGCTGCAGCTAAGGAGGTGGATTTGTAAAGGAGGTGGATTGCTCTTACATTTTCAAAGCGACATTCGATTTTTTCTTTTTTTTTTCTGATGGTGACTCCTGTTTTTGCAGCTCAGCCCAGTTTTAGTTTTCTTGAATAATTATTCACGTAACTGTTTAATGCCTGCCTCCCTGGGAGGCTGTGAGAAGGGCTTATCTTGTTGCTCTGATATGCCTGTACTTAGCACATAAGAAGTGATTGATAACAATATTCTGAGTTAAATGGGGAAAGAATGAATGAATAGAATATGGTAAATGCAATTTGGGGGGGGGTTCAAATTTTTAAAATAATTTTATTTTACATTCAATATTATTTTGTATTAATTTAAGGTGTACAGCATAGTGGTTAGACGGTCATATACTTTACCAAGTATTCCCCCCAATATTCCCAGTCTCCACCTGGGACCACGCCTGGTTATTACAGTATTACTGACTATATTCCCTATGCTGCATTTTACATCCCCGTGACTGTTTTGTCACTGCCCCCAAGTTAAATTTTAATATACTATTGACAACTTCTTTATCTGTTTCCTTTTTTCCATGAAATGGCCAGAGTGAAGAACTGCTAAGTTCTTTGGTGTGTAGATATAGTAGTACTGACCAATATTAAAAATGTCTGAAAAATCAGTAAAATGACCATTTTAGTCTGAGTATTTTTAAATGTAAAGAAACACTTTAAAATCTAATGTATCTGACATGATTCATTAGGAGTGAAGAAGTACATATTCTATTTTCATATCTCCAAACCAACAAAACGACTTTAGATATACAGATAGATTTAAAGTTCTCATTTAAAATTCAATTGTTTCGCCGAAACCGGTTTGGCTCAATGGATAGAGCGTCGGCTTGGGGACTGAAAGTTCCCAAGTTCGATTCCGGTCAAGGGCATGTATCTTGGTTGCAGGCATATCCCCAGTAGGGGGTGTGCAAGAGGCAGCTGATCGATGACTCTCATCGATGTTTCTAGCTCTCTATCTCTCTCCCTTCCTCTCTGTACAAAATCAATAAAATATATTTTTAAAATTCAATTGTTTCACGATTTCAAAAAATTGCAAATCCTTAAAATGTTTAAGGCCCTTTCCCAAAATTTCCTTTAAGAAAGTCATTAAATCTTCCATATTTGATGAGCAAATTAATCGCCAGAGCTTTCTTCTAGATATCTACCTGGTAGTATCTGCTCTAATACATGTTTCTTTCCTTAAAAATCTTTTTCAGTCTTTAAATAAAATTACCACTTCCTCCCAGGATCTTTTCAATTAAACAATTCATCTACCTAGACAGTGTTTATTTCTTCCTCTTCTAGATTAATAGTTATTTGAAATTTTTTACTCAAAAGCATTTCTTGATTTAAAAATATTTTCATTGGTTTTAGAGAAAGAGGAAGGGAGAGAGAGAGAGCAAAGCATGGATGCCGGAGGGCAACGTTAATCAGCTGTTTACTGAATGTCCCCAACTGGGAATCAAGTCCATAACCGATGACTTGACCTGGAATCGAACTGGCAACCCTTTGGTGCCTGACCAACTGAGCCACACCCATCAGGAGGTACAGTTTCCATTTATTTTCCTCTGCCAGAGAACTGTTCTTCACTCCTTAAGCACTTAGCTCCTTATATCGGCTTTGGTGGAGGTCATGGGGCAGCACCTGCATGTCTAAATTGGGGTGGGGATGCTCAGTCTTTGTGAGCTTCACGAGAACGATTCCTGACTCCCTTACTGTGAATGGCACAGCTCACACGGTAATGCAGCTTCACATACAGCTTGGGAAGCACATAGGTGTCGAAGACACGCGCTTCAGAGATGTTCCCAATGGCTGTGGCCTCTACTATGCTTCACAGGACAAACTTCTTAATGGCCTTGTCCTTGGGCACGCACCGGGTGCAGTTGGTGCAACGAATAGGCTGCCCATGGCCTCGGCCTTTTTTGTCATGACTGTTATTCCTTCTTTTCTAAGTCATCTTGGAAACGAGGACCTGAGAGAACAGGGACTTGATATTTTTGATACAAGTGAAATCTGAAGTAAAATATGCAGTAGACTTCCATGATTGGTGGCTTACTTTGCTGGCATTGAAAGGGATGTGTGGGGGTGGAGATGGTGAGAATGAATGAGGTGGGTCAACCTTTCTTGAGTATCTCTGTAGAGAGGCTGGCTTCCATGTGACCCCTCTAGATCTGATTTCCTCATTTTTTGTTCTTTCTACACTCCAATCCATATTTTTTAATACTACCAGTCCCTGCCTGAATAAATGACCCTTACCCCATTCCCAGGGAACAAAAGGTATGTGGGGCATTCTTCATTCTTCTTGACCTGTTATTATGTTATAAATTCTATGATTTAGCTTGCTAGTGCTGCTGTAACAAACTAGTAGGTGGCCTTTACCAACAGAAATAATTTTTCTCACAAATTTGGAGGCTAGAAGTCCGATAGCAAGACGTCAGCAAGGTTGATGATATCTGAGGCTTTTCATCTTGGCTTGTGGATAGCAATCTTCTCCCTCTTTGTTAAAGTAGTCTTTCCTTTGTGCTTGTCTGTATCCTAATCTCTTCTTAGAAGGGCACCAGTTTTAATGGATTAGGTTTATCCTAATGACTTTATTTAGCCTTAATTACCTCTGTATCTCCAAATACAGTCACATTCTGGGTTACTGGGTTTTAAGACCTCAACATATGAATTTTGGGGTGATACAGCTTAGGGCATAATACTGTACTATGGGAAACCCTTTCACATCCTGTGTGGCTCAGGGTTCTGGTTCAGGGTTTGGGTTCTGAAGAAGGGCCAAGCGCAAATTAAAGAGAGACTAGAAGAAATTTAATTTGACAATATGGGGAGCCAGATGGCAGCCCACCTCTAATGGGAGGACCGTCACTAGGCTCTGGCCTGGCTATCCCTTTTATTGAGACTATGGGATATACCCACTACCCTTAAGCAGGTTTGGGATACACCCATAGCTCTTAGGCAGGTAATAAGCGGATTATCATTCAGTAAGGATTTACACGATTACACGATGGGGAAGTTGCCTCAGTTACCATTGTCTCAATTAGATAGGGAATGGTTGGCTCTGACCTTTCAGAGCTTCAAGATTGACCAGCCTTTTACGTCTTTCTATTAGTGAGACAATGATCGGTTTCCGGCATCAGCCTTGTATATCTTGCTTCTCTGCACTCCAAGAGCCTATTGGTGAGTTGTAAGAACATAAAAATATTTGTTGTTTCTTCTTTATTGTCTTCATTCTAGAAAAAATGCCAATTTTCCACAAGCAAATGATTGAGCAATAATGTTATGTATGAAGAGAAGCACATGGATTTTAAATCCATATTTTACTGCTTCTACACTTTGCCAGGAACCGGGCTGAGCGCTTGCTACAGTTACTGCCACAGGCACTGATGGTGTCGGTTCGTGTAAACAGAAGCAGACCTGCAGAGGGTGTGGGTCGGGTCAGCCATTGATAGCAGTGACAGCACTGAGAAGCAGGAATATTTGTGTCTAAAAACCACGATCTAATTAAGATGACTTTTCAATTTAATTTGGACTAAACTGTTTCAGTGGATGTGTATACTACTAATAATTTGTACTGCTTATGGTTGATGGAGGAAGAAAGTGGAAAGAGTGAAATGGTGGACTGCTCTGAAGCTGGCCCGGGAGTAACTACCGCAGGCCAAGGCAGGCTCCTCTTATTGCCATAGAGGAATCAGTGGAGAATTAAGGGACCTGAACCTGTGTTCCTGCCCTGAGGCTCTAAGACCTTCTCTAGGGCAGGATGAGAGGGGGAGTTTCTCTGCTACACCCATTAGAGCAGAGCTCAGGCCACCCCGGTCTCTAGGTTTTAGCCCACCCCTGGGAGAAGAGGACCAGTTCCTTTGTGTCCTTTGGTCATAGTACTCCTTACAAAATAAATGACAAAGCGAGTAGGGCTAGGAAAGAATTTCAATGGATGTAGATTCCCTCCCCCTTCCCATGTTTAAGGGATAATTTTATCTGCAGAAAGGCAAATAACCAATCTAATAATTCTGATGATTATAATCATAATGACAATGAAATGGTGGAAATTATTACCATGTGCTATGTTGTAAGCAGTGCATATAATTCTATTAGTGAGAAAAAAAATCTTGACAAACTCATTGAAATGGAATAAATCACAAAATTAATTAAATCTATTTGTCATTATTCCTGGCATATTTTATTTTTAGATTTTATTTATACCAAAATAAGAAATAAGTTTATTTATGACACAGTGAGTTAGTTATGTGAACTCTAAGTCATATAAATTACTGTCTTCAGGAGTAATGCAGAAAATGTCTTTTGCCACTTTATTATTTTCTTATTAATAATTAAATTTTAACCGAGAGTTTGGAAAGAACACATTAATACAGTGGTTATTTTCTAGACCAGAGGCTACAGCAAGAGGATCATAAACTGAGAGTAAATAGAATCATGTAGGGTGTAATTGGGAGAATGTGGGAGTGATCTGAGTCTGGGGATTCTGAACCAAGAGCTCAAGGTTCTGAGACTATTAAGGAGAGATTGAAGGTTTAGGCTTATGTAACAACAGAAAAGGAGAGGTGTGTAAAAATAATATTATTCAGGAATAATACATGTTCACCATCTCCAATAGAGATGAATTAGAGATGCATTTACATTTCAGGTTTTAATCAATTTCTTCAACCTTAAAATTACAAAATCCAGGTAAAAATTAATAAAGGAAGACCATTTATTAATTCATTTAATCAACGTTTCTTGAACAGACCTATAAGCCAATGTATAGGCATTGGACATGCCTCAATAGATAAGAGAGATAATCATTAGCTTATCTATTTTAAAGCGTTATAGAAATTATATAATACTAGAGGCCTGATGCAGGAAGATTTGTGCAAGAATGGGCTTTCCTTCCCCTGGCTGCTGGCACTGCCTTGGCTCAGGCGGGAACCGCCTTCTCACTCTGGCCCGGACCCGCCTTTCTGCCTTCCCATGCTGACAGAGGCCCAGAGCAGCTGGGACAGTGCAGAACACCTGCCTTATCATTCCTGCCCCACCCCCAGCGGCTCTGCACCTGTGTATGCAAATTAACCCACCAACTTTGTTGGGTTAGTTTGCATACTCCTGATTGGCTGGGTGTTGCAAAGGTGCAGTCAATTTGAATGATACTCTTTTATTAGTGTATGTAGATTATCTTGTTTGGTAAAGAGGGATTTGTGGAATAATTCTTAATTCATCAGAATCCTTCCTCTTCTAATATTCAGTTTATAAAGACGCTAATTCTGGCTCAGTGGGGGTGTGAAGATGTTAATTATCATTAATGACTAGTGTGTGTGTTAACCATAAAGTTGGAAGCTATTTGTATTGTTTGAACAACATATTGGCCAGGTTTACCTCTTAGAACTGCAGATGACCATGAGAGAGAAGATGCTAGTTGAAAATGTTAAACATAAAGTGGAAGATGATAACCTTTAATAATAAAAACTACCTGCCAAGGCAGGTAGACAGAAAAGATGAGTGCAATTGGGCACATGGGTAAGTGAAGAGCATTGAAGCTCACCCTAGACACAGGGTCTGATCACTGGACCCACAGGCCAACCTATGGCTGTCAGAAGAATGAGAAAAGAAGTTGAGGAAGCCTCCTTAGCATGGAACAGCTCCATGGTCTGTTCCCACTCAGAATCCGTGAGGAGCAAGTCCTCCAGTCCTCGTCTAGATGGATCTCAGAAACTGCTCCGCTGTGCCCTGTGCTGCCACCTTCAGCGGTTTCTAGCCTTCCACAATTTTAAAGTCCAAGCTCTATTTTGTACCCCAGGTAATAAGAGGGAAGGAAGAAGGCAAAGGTGTCAGCTTTTTTCTCTTAAACAGCTTTGGGACCAACTCTCCTTTATGAAAGTAAAAGGAACTTCAATTGGAGTTTTGAAGTATAAATCCAACTCACCTCACTTGCTACAATACTGCCTTATTACCGGGGTCCCCAGTCCCAACTATTCCAAGGCCTCCTGGATGGCAAATTTCCGGCTTGTATTTTGGCCGCTAGTGTCCCAGACTAGTTATTATATTTTATTCATTTATTAATTCAATTGAAATTCAAAAACATTTACTAGGAACTATGTTCATTACTGACAGTGGGTGGTTCAATAAGCATAGTCCCTGGTTTTAATTAAGAAACCTAACAGATGAACTAGTAGGCGGCATAGAGTGATATAGATATATGATAAAAAAAATATCTAGAGGATAAAATGGAGGCACATGAAAGAATAATCAGATGCCATCGTTGAAATGACCTCTGGGTGAGCTTGAAAGCCCCCTCAGTCAACCCCAGTGGCCATTGATAGTCCTGGCTCTGGTAAGTTCAGGCCAGGCTTGCTTCTCATAACAAAGTCCCATAGCTTCTTAGATTAATTGTTCCTGCCTCCAATATAGCAAGGAAACATCACTGCAAAGTGGTCTTTGGTGCTTTAATTAACCAGGTTTTTGGTGATCTATCATAATCTCAAATTAAGTGTCAAAAAAGTATCACAATAGAATGGAAAGGAATATTTTTTTCTCTCCTCAGAATTCATTGAAGATTGAAAACTATAAAAAGACAGCTTAGATCTGGCTTTGTTGTGTGCTTAGACATCGTCAATTTGGGAATAGGGATGCCTCACAGCCATTTAAAAGCAGAAACAAAAACCTCACCTGCTACTTGCGTTTTAAGAAACCGGCATTCAACATGTTTTGAGGAATTGACATATGGCTTCATTTTCAGCATTTCAGCAGCTGAGAGTTGTCTGGGGGTATAGACAGCCACGGTGGCTTTATGGCTATAGTTTTAAAAAAAGTATTGACTACCGCTATCATAGGACATGTGATTCTATGGTTATGGGAAAGTCATCAGACCTGAGATTGGGAAGTGGGTCATATTTTCAAATATCGACTGCTTTTTCCCTGGCTTGGCAAAGCTTTTAGAAAGATAAAATGAAGGTTGTTACAAATAGACAAACGTTTGTCAGTGACCTAACAATAAAAAGTTTTAGGTTAAGAGCAAACTCATCTTGAAAATTTGTCTTACTGTTTCTTCAGTAGCCAAGTTTTCCAAAGATAGGCACTGTTGGCTGTTTTAGGTTAGTTGGTAGCAAAACATATTAATATTATTCAAATGCTATCATCTCATTTCACTCTCATGTGCGCTGTTTAGTAGAGGATGGATTCAAATGTAAATGAAATTAGGTGGCTTTTTAGTCTCAAAAGGTGGCATGGGGCAGAAATGAGACTTGAGCACACCAAATGCATGTGATTTCCATTATATCACTCTACACTTGTGCAATAAATGCTGACAATGTTTTAGCATTTTTGCCCCGCATTATACCAAGTATCACTCTAGGAGTGGATGGCTTGATTTCCTCAATTTTGGCAGTATTCTCTAGGCTTGTAAAGGTGACTATACCAAACAAAAGCTCAAAATCTGAAACTATAAAACCCTTCTGACCAACATATTGCTTAGAATAAAGCATTCTCAAAAACTGTGAAGGGTTGGATTTTACCTATTTGCAAGCTCTGAAGTGAGCCTGCCATGAGTTCATAGAGCCTTGTGGAAGACAGAATTCTCAAAGCCATAGCAATGGCTGGAGCATCAGCCTTTTTGTGTGCCATTTCTCCAAGCCTCAGTTCCTATAGGGTGATACTGAGGGGGCCAGGTAATACCTGCAGGTGCAATGGGTCACATTTTAGGAGGGAACCTTGAACTTAGAAAACACAAATCTTTATTTTTAATTTTTATTTTATTATTATTTTTATGCTCACCCGAGGAGTAGATTGACCCTGTACCCAGGTATGTGCCCTGACTAGGAATTGAACCTGTGACCTTCTGGTACACAGGATGATACCCCAACCCATTGAGCCACACCAACCAGGTGAAAATTCAAATCTTTTATGGTGGGTAGTAAGCATGCCTGCCTTTTACTCCAGAGGGAAATACTACTTCTATCTTTCCAAACTGTTTCCTATACAAACATCCTTAAAGATGTAGTCCAAAGCTTAGTACTGGTAAGCAGCTTGCAAGATGCTAGATAAAAAGAGGTCCATGGAGAACTGTATCCCAATACATATGCAAATCCTTTGTGTGTTAAGAGGATTCTGTGCCCAATTCCCATATGTAGGGAGGGAGGTTTCCTAAAACTATGCAACAAACAAGTCTCTGGCACCAACTGGATGTCTTATAAGTCAACCCAATTCTAATACTCTCTACCTGGAGATAGCATTCAATTCCACAGGTTAAGGGATGAGTCCCACAAGACTGATGTGGCTATTACAAATTCCAGCAGAATACCTCTCTGGTTTTATCAATTCAAAAATATAAATTATTGTATGTATTTTATCATGCCAAGAAATGAACTTACATTTGCCATTTATTTTGGAAACACATTTAAGCCACTTCCCATTTAACATTAGTTCTTTGCCTTTTTTTGTTTTTTGTTTTTGTTGTTGTTGTTAAACCTCACCTGAGAATATTTTTTCATTGAGTTTTAGAGAGAGTGAAAGGAGAGGGAGAGACAGAGAGAAAATCTTTGTGAGAGACACATTGATTGGTTGCCTCCTACATGCACCATGCCCGGGGCTGGGGCATCTGCGACCAAGGTACGTGCCCTTGACCGGAATCGAATCCTGGACCCTTCAGTCCACAGGCTGACGCTCTATCCACTGAGCCAAACTGGCTAGGATGGTAGTTCTTTACCTTTGATTTTGGTGGGTGGCAAAGATCTCCATCCCCTAGAATTGACTTTTATTTTGCTTTTAAGGACTTTCTAGGTTCCCTAAAACTACAAAGAACAATAGCTGTTAAAATGTACTTAACAACTTGGTTTTATAGAAAAATTAGAGATAATTTTGTCTATTTGGAGCCCCAGCCTTAGTGTCATGAGGCTCTGATTTCTCTCCCCTCACTGCCTACTCCCCAGCTGTATGACAATCAGATGAATGCTTGTACCCTCCTTGCCTCAGTTTCCCTACCTATGAGAATGGTAATAAGTCCCACTGCTCAGGGCTGTTTTGAGGACAGAAAACCAAATTTCATGTTTACAAGAGCCTCTCCATGGAGTCTGATTTCCTCTCAGTGGGGGAGTGAGTTGATTTTGATTCTAAAATTAATTATAAATAATTAAAAATCAACTAAAGGCCAAATACTTTATAGGGTAAAAGGGAGAAGTATTCGATTCTTCTCTATTGCAATTAATGTAGATTTTTAGGAAATTGCTCTTTTTGCTATTGGCATTTTCTTATAATTTTAGTCAATGAACCCAAATAAATATTTTTTTTAAAAGTAGAAGTTGCTGAAATGGGGCTAAAAGGGGAGAAGATTCAGATTTGGATGAACAGGGCATACATAGGCCTCAGTTTGCTTCTTAGGGGTGAGAGAGAAGGCAATGGGGGGCAACTTAGAACAGTGGTAAAGCAAATGTGGCTTGCGAGCAGCGGTTTGCTGCTCTGTTGACTAAAGAGTGTGCCAACCACCGGACTAGATTAAATGTTACCGTGTAGTTGGAAGCTGTGAGGATTAGGCCATTGTGGCCCATTGTGTGCAAAGAGGTAGAGGGTGTCTTTGTTTCCTGCTCTTGGGCAGCAGCACTGGAAATGCAATCCCTGAAGATTGCCCAGTTTTCACTTCTGATCCTAAGGGTGTGCAATGCTCAGAGCAGCCCTTTTCCATCTTCTCTCCCACGATCTCACAGGAATAATTTGCTGCTGCCCTAGGCCTTGCCAAAGCTCAGAGTCTAAACCTGCACACACACCAAGGAGGAGGGAGTCCCGGTGCAAGTTGAGAGCTGATAGCATCTTTAAAAACCTGCCTCCCTTTATTCTGTCTTTTAGACTCCACATAGGAGTGAAATCATATGGCACTTGTCTTTTTCTCTCTGACTTATTTCACTCAGCACAGTACCTTCTATTGTGTTCATCCAATGTGTGGCAGATGCACGATTTCATTCTTTTTTAAAAAATTTTTATGGCTGAGTCGTATTCCATTGTGTACAAGTAGAACAGAAACAGACTCATAGGTGCAGAGAACATGTTGACAGTTTCTAGATGGGGAGGGGGTTGGGAAGTATATGAAAAAGGTGAAGGAATTAAGAAGTACAAATTGGTGGCTACAATACAATCATGGGGATGTAAAGTATAGCATAAGGAGTACAGTCAATAATATTGGAATAACAATGTATGGTGTCAGGTGGGCACTGGATTTGTCAGGGTGGTCACTTGGTAAGTTATATAAATGTCTAATCACTGAGTTGTACGCTTGAAATTAGTATTGTATATCAACTGTACTTGAAAAATAAATTGTTTTCTATAGAAAGGAAGGAAGGAAGGAAGGAAGGAAGGAAGGAAGGAAGGAAGGAAGGAAGGAAGGAAGGAAGGAAGGAAGACTAGAAGAAGGAAGAAAACCCGCCTCCTTTGAGCTGGAAGCGTTGAGAGACCAGAGTGTTACACAGCGCGTCTTGGAGAAGGGGGTTTGTTTGTGCTTCGCTCTGTGTCCAGAGCTGTTTGTAGGATATATCCCTGTGCCATGTTGGTCTGGAGCCTCTGCTTGACAAGGGCTGCTTCCCAGGGACCGCTGCCACCTGCTCGACTTGGTTAGTGCTGTCTCCCAGGGTTCTGAGACGGCTTTGTCACTGCAGTGCACTCGTTAAGGCCCTCAGTCTGCCTGCCACCATTTGTTCAGGCTGTTCCATTTCCCTGACAGTCTCTTGTCGGAACTATTCTGCTGGGGAATGAGGTTCTTCATCTCCTGCCTGGAATACTAATAAAGGCAACGTGGTTAAAGAACCTCAAGGGAAGTCTCGTCACAGCATCTGGTACCAACCTTGAGAGCTGTAGTTAGTACCCTAGGTCAGTGTTTCCCAAACTTTTGACATATGTGTACCCCTTCTATAATTTTCATAACGCTGAGTACCCCTCGTACTCATGAGAACGTAGAATTAGGCGCAGCTAAGCACAATGCAGTGCATATCCCCACCAAACTCCGGTGCAACGCGTACCCCCACCAAACTCTTCCCGTACCCCTGGGGGTACGCGTACCACACTTTGGGAAACACTGCCTAGGTGAACGTGCTGCAAAGGTGTTTACCATTGACTGCGACTTGACTCGACTAGCTTGTGGTCTTGCTCTCACCAACACCAGGGGCCCGCTCAAGGACTTCTGGTTTTCAAGTCCCCTGCTAGCTTGGTTCAGACACTTCTGACTATTGGGATGTCCAGTCAGGGCCAAGGCTGCTAGTTGGCTTGTACAAAGAGGAGAGAGACTCCATGTCTATGGCTATAAGTTTGAACTGTTCTAACCCTCTTTCTTCACGCCTCCTGGACAATCTATATTTCTTCCCCTTTAGTCAGATTCCTTTGCCTTTTCAGCAGATCTGCTTCCATACAGGATTATAAATTTTAACTGGGCACTTGAAACTTTTTTTACAAGCTGATATTGATTCTAATTTAGCTCCCACCAAAGCCTTTTTTGTTTCTCTTTCCAGTTGTATTGATGCTTCCCTAAAAGAGACAACTTTACGAAAGGGGAAGACCACAGGCTTTGGAATCTCCCAGGTCTGGTTTCAATTCCAAGCAATGTGGACTTGGAATTAATTAATTTTGCCTGAGTCTTCTCATCTCAGAAATGGGGATAATATTTTTCTATCTCACAGGATTACTCTAAGGATTTAAAAAATGATGGTTAGAAATCACTTGAGTCCTGGCCAGGTAGCTCAGTTATTTACAGTGTCATCTTGATATGCCAACATTGTGAGTTTGGTTAGGGCACATACAAGAAGCATCCAATGAATGCATAAATAAGTGGGACAAAAAATTGATGTTTTCCTCTTTTTTTCTCTCTCTAAATCAATAATTAAAAAAATAAAAAAAGATCACTTGACATATCAGAGGCATTAGGTTTCCTTCTCTTCATGTTTGTAATGATTGCCACAATTAATCATCCTTAGAGATGATCTACCATCTGTTTTCTGTATGTGTCATGCCAAAGAAAATGGTGCTGAATTATATATAGAACAGCTACAACTCAGCAGCACTGTCTGGTTAAAAAGTGAATGAGACCTTGAATTAACTAGAATTTTTCCATTCCTGTGCTTTTGCAGATCAAGATACGTGACAGAAGTTGGGCCATGATCGTCACATCAGCTGAAATAAACAGGGAGAATTTAATGGCATGCACAGAGGCTGATGTGTAGAGTGGTCTCAATTACATGTAGATTATTGTACTGGGGTCACCAGTGAAATGTTTTCATATTGACTCTCAACACATCTAGACCCTTAGTTACCAAAAATATTATATTTATTATTGCCTGCCATGTTTGAATGAGCTAGGAGATTCTGATGATCAGAAAAATTCCAGTTGATCCAAGTGTTGTAAAATAAATAGCCAATAAGTGATAGTCACCATTGCTTCATGTTAGCATCCGAAGATTGGTTGCCAGAGGTGTATATTGACTCTTTGATAATTAATTTCAAGATCATAGTAGCAAACATCTAGAAGCTTCTAATCAGAGATTAATAGCTAATTAATCCAAGATCTCATAAGAAATTTTAGCCTCATTAGACCTCAAACTATAGATCTTTCTGATTTAAATGTCAAAGATTTGCTTGTAATTTATAGTCATCTATAGTTAAAATCTAAGTAGAAGAAAGGTAATTGATGACAAGATGCATTGGTGCATTATCATTTCTGATTCAGAGAGAGTCAACTTATTCATAAATTATGCATATATGCATAACCCATGAACACAGAAAATTGGGTTGTGAAGGCCTAGGGTGGGAGGTGGGGGGTGGGATGAGAAAGGTCAATGGGGGGAAAAGGGGACATATGCAATATTTTCAACAATAAATATTTTAGAAAATATACATAAATTATAATCACAAGTCTCATAGTTTCTTAGATGCTTTCCAATGGATTGGCAAATTCTTTAATGACACTAAAAGTCTGACTCAAGATTTAGTATATTTGGTAGTAATTAGGTTTGTATATAGAGTCTCACTGGAAAACATCAATTCCTAATACACTGTGATTCTTTTTATTAGGCTGGTCCTAAAAGATAATCTATATATATAAAAGGCTAAGCGACTATCCGACTGTCCATCCGACCAGTAGCTATGACATGCACTGACCATCAGGGGCAGATGCTCAATGCAGGAGCTGCCGAGCTGCATTGACTTGGCAGCAGTGGATTTTTGGGTGATGCACCCCGGAACCAGAGAGGAGGGAGCCCGATTCCAGGGGGCATCACCTGAGAACTGGCCTCTTGCAATCTGGGACTCTCTGGGGGATGTTGGAGAGCCAGTTTCAGCCTGATCCCCACAGGCCAGGCCGAGGGACCCCACCTGCTGGAGGGACCCTGCTCATTCTGCAGGTGCCTTTTGAGCCGCAGCACTGCCCCAGGTGTGGCCAGCCAGAGAGAACTGCGGGAGGTTGGCTCCAGGGTGTGTCTGGCCTGTCTTGCCCAGTCCCACCCCATCAGCCACCTTCTAATTAATTTCCTTTCAATGTTCATGAATCCGTGCACTGGGCACTAGTAATTAATCTATTCTACTATAGGTTGATCTTGGTCAGGGTGGTTCACTTATATATCTCATTTTTTATTGTCTATAGTCAAAATATTTTTATTGTCTATAGTCAAAATATTTTATTTTCAAAATATTGCATATGTCCCCCTTTCCCCCATCTATAGCTAAGAATTGTAATACTAACTTTAGTAAATACAATCTACAGGTGACATCAAAGTATATTTTGGTCACTTATGGAGGTGTGTGTGTGTGTGTGTGTGTGTGTGTGCTTTTTGAAATGTCATGTACTACATCTAGGAACAGGAAAAGCTGGCTCCAATATTGAAGACCAGAGCTGGTAGTGAGGAGTACTGATTTGTTGGTATAGGACTCAAACGTAGTAGAAATTCAATGAAGACTAAGTTTATTTCCTGTTTTTCTACTTTTCATGTTTTATCTCTATCCTTTTGTAGAGATAATATATCTATGTATCAGTCCAAGGGAAGAAGGAAAGGAAGGAGAAAATGACAAGAACTGTATATTCATTGAACAACCAATGTCAAAATAGTGGAGGATTAACCAGCAATTACATACATTCCTAAGCCAAATTTTGCCAAGGAGATTCTACCAGCCTTTCATATAAAAATATTTCTGCCATTAATCCTCAAGTACTGTAAAAGCCATTTGAGCCTAGAGTGTCTTAGAAATGTTTGAAGACAAGAGATCATGACTCTACACAGATACTTGACTTAATGGAGCCTGCACAAAGTCTTGCGACTTGTCCATAGATTTATCTAAAGGCAGGGATCTGGAAGTCAGTATCAAAATTAGCTCTAGCGAATTAGTTTAATCCAAGTGAATTCAGGATTCTAGCCCTCTCTGGCTCTTAAACACCCATCTAGAGTCCTGTTTTGGTTAGGGTCTCATCCCAAATTCAGGTAGGCAACGAGGAACCAGAAACAGATTATTAATGAAGAAGCCAAATCTGAAAAGCCACCATCTTGTAAGGTAGCAGATTAAATCTGAGTTGAGCAGCAGACAGCAAAGAATATTCATGTTGATTTACTTTAATTAGAGAATCATAATGTCATGATTTGGAAGCGAAGACTCTCTTTCTGTGGGATTTGTAACAGTGGGAAATCTTGAGCATCTCTGATAAATTGGAAAGAGCTTGAACATGAGTAATGAAAATGATGAAGGAGCTGGAAGAACTGACTTATGGGGGAAGATGAAAAGAATTTAACATGGATAGCTTGGCTGAGTGAAGAAGAGATCCTTTGATTAATAACTAGGCATTCTTGAAGTGCATAAGCACTAAGAAAAAAATCAGTACATTTTGGGTGTGGAAAACATGAATAATGGAATCAATTAAGCACAGTAAAATAAGCTGAATGTCAAATGTAAAATATCTATTTCTGTTTTTTTTTTAGATCTGCCTCTTGAGGTACTTTCAATGTTAAACATTTTCTAGTAAAAAGTTCTTAATATTTTCAATCTCATTTTTTTTTTACACAAAAGAAGCAAAATCTCCCAAGAGTTTTGAAAAGATACATTTTGTTCATAGGGACATAGTGGTTAGATTTTAACTGTGGTTGGGAACCAAGCCAATCAAGATCTTCAGGACAAAGTCTCTTAAATCGAATATTATTGCTCTTACCACCATAGAGGAGGTTCTGTTTTTTTCCTCTGGGAAGTTTGTCTCAGGCCTCTGAGGGAGGCAGAGGAAAACAGTTGATAAGGCTTTGACATCCATTGGTCCAGGACAGCCTGAATGCACATTGTCATCTCTTACAAGGTGTCTAGTTCCATTCAAGGTCTGGTGTTAAAAAACTTTAACAAAATGTCATCATAATTATTCTAGGGGCTTGATTGCTGAGACAGAAGCTATAATGTGCCTAACTAGGTGGGGGAGGAGTGATTCAGGATTCCAGGCAGATTGGCATGGCAGTTTAACGTTCAGACTTGGCTATCAGTCAACCCAATAAATCTTGAAATCCAGGACCACTTACTAAGTGTTTAATTTTAGGCAAATACCTCACCTTCCTAATTCTCAGTTCCCTCTTCTGTAAAACAGGGTAGTTCCAAGGGTTATTGTCAGAATTATATCAAAGATTATATGTATATAGCTCAGTATACTACCTGATTCATAGTAAGTGTTTAGCATTTGGTCTTGTAATTAGTAGCCCTGCCCTCTACCCTGACTATATTCTCTCACAATGACCACACCTCTCCTTCTAAAGTGGGGACCCATGATGGGCCATTCTAGAGGGAAGTGGGGGGCAGGAGATATTGCCATCAGTCTATGAGAAAGCATGGGGTATTTCACATCAATGAAACCCTTTTACAGTAAACCCTTAATGATTTAAACTAAAATCTGAATAGCCTGATGTCTACATTATAAATAAAGTAGAAGTTCAGTTTTATTTTATTTAATTATAAATAATGCTTATATTCTTCTTATCCCAAGTCTTGATTTGCTAGTTTGCTTTGTATTCTTTCTGTTACTCATTTTAAAATTCTCATTTATGTTTTACTATTGCTTTTGTGGTTCCTGGTTTCATTATAAACCACCCCAAATGCTTAGAGTAAGAAGTAAGAATATAGACAAATAAGTATACATAGTTGAAATATTTATAAAACAAAAGTATATACCTATATTTTAGGAATATGTGCTCATGGCATTAAAGAATATAAAAATTGTTGTCAATGAAAAAATAGCGAATTAATGATGCTAATTCACCCTGTGGGGAAGGAAGAACAATTTAGGAAGATGAATGCAGATGACTTTAACTATCCTAGCGTATTTTTTTTTTTTTTAATGGATAGAGGGAAATCAGTAGGGTGTCAGTTTCTGTTCAATAACATGCTTTTCATGCTGAGTGATCCTGGGAAGGTTGGCGTAAAGAATGACTACTGAGATGACTGTGATAGATCCGAAGGTGATGAGAACTCCAAGGCACAGCTGGCTTCTGCATGTGTTGCTTGTGCCTTGGTTCTCTGTGCTTCAGCTTGTACCTTCTGATAGTGCTAATGTTCCTCACTCTTGTGAATTTTTTCCATCCTTATTATCTTATTTTCTGGGAACTCATTGTACATACAAGGGTTCTATTAACAGCTTTGACATCTAACGTTTTTAACACCAAATGCTTTCCAAGCAGCATCTAATCTGATCACTAAATTTCTTTTTTTTTTTTTATCACTAAATTTCTTGATTCCATCTTCCTAAAATCTTTGTGATTCTACAGTCAGACTCAGAGCAGAATCAATTGCATTGAAAGTCCATCTCCTCCAGGAAGGTTACTCCAACAATGATGTCAGAAGCTAGATTTGTAGATACAGGATTTGGCTGAACTTTCCTGCCTGGGTCATTGTTGTGAGGACAGGCTATGTGTTAGAAAAGCCTAGAAAAGGACTGGAAATTAGAGGCTGAAATTGGAAATAAGGATGTTAGGCAAACCAGCTGTAGAATAGGAAAAGGGCTCAGGAACACAGATGGGATAGGTTTGCTAGGACTAATCAGATATATGGGCAAGGAATTAAGTCTGGTAAACAAGTAAACATCAGAAGTCTAAGCCAGATGAGGATATGCAACGAGGAAACTGAGACTTGGAGCGCATAAGCTTCATGCTCACGGCCACAGAGCTGATAATTGGCAGAGCTGGCTTCAAATCTAGGTCTGTTTTTTTGGGTGCTACTGTCCTTGACCTCTGTTAGACACTTTTGTACAAATTTCAAAATTCCTTTTACTCAGGTGAGCAAATATATGTAAATTCCTTCACTTGTCTATTTAAACTTTATCTCTCTCTCTCTCTAGTCCCCATTGTTTCTGATGCAAAATTTTAATTTAGTCATTACCAGGAAAACTCAGTCATGTTCAAGTCTATTGTCTGTCATTTCAGGTTTGAGGTTATTCAACGACACCCCTTTAATGCTATGCTCAGAAGGCTGTTATGCAGAAGGTGGATTGATGTTTATTTCATGACTTGGATTCATCTGGTTGTCCATTCACTGGACTCTCTGGCTCTTCTCTACAGCACTGGTACCTGTCACATTTTAACAGCATTCTCAGCTGAACCCCTACTAGACAGACACTTTGTAATTTCTGCATTAGCCCCCTGCTGTAATTTTTCTGTAACCCACAGACATTGTCTTTCAGCCAACTGCTACCTCCAGTCTGGAGATCAACCACCTTTGGGCTGAAGGACTCCTGGGTTGTCCCTAGCCCTCTTCCTTTTAATCTGTGGTGGCCCCATCACACTGGCACAACCAGCTGCTACCAAGGACTTTCCCTGAAACTTGAGGCCCGTGTTCTCCCATCTTTGAATCCAACGACTTAATTGGAGGGCTCAGGTATTTTTGGCTCCTCATGGAGACTAAACTTGAAGCAAGGGGTTCAGACACAGCGATTCCACCTGACTCATTAATGGTTAACTTCCATGGTTTGTGTCTATTCTGTCTCTCATGTCTCTCTTCCCCAGCCCACAGCATTCTCTATCTAGACTGATGTGTAGGTGGAGCTCTGATTCAGGCTGACAATATCTACTTCCTAATCCTTCAGTCTTATTCGTGGATATGAAGTGTTTGGGTTTGCTTGTCCAGTTGTTCCTTTTGAAACTCACCCTGAGAGCCATTTAGCCACTGAGCTCCCAGCCTAAGCTAAGGAGGTCACTTCTGTGGGAGGGCTGAAGTGGAATTATACTCCAGTTTCTGCTTGCCCATTATTTTCTAACTTCAGTAAAAATAGTTGCACCTTCTTAGAGCTATCCTTTTGAGAGGTGATTCCAACAATTAATCATTTTATTGTGTAGACGATGCTGATGTTAAAGGGGTTGCTTAAATACTTGGGACTTTCTAAGTTCAGTAAAAGTTGCCCAATTTGCTAATCTGCTGTTACGTCAGGAACCTTGACATTTAAGACACATAAAAGGGGATAATTATGTAAGTAATAAAGTTGACAAGTACTGTGGCAGTTCATAGAGTCCCTGAGCCAAGTCTATCTTAGTGCAGGTGTTAAGAATTCAAGGGTAAAAAAAATGGCATTGACACGGGATGCTGATTATGTGGGTTTGTGCATCTTACACTATCAATCATCCCTCTATGCACAAGGAAAACTCCTGTTACAACAATCTTGAAGCAATTGCCCAGATTCTTGTTTGTATTTAAATGGTTTTAATTCTGACCTCTTCCTTCATGTCCATATCCAAGCAGAAACCAAATTCTATCTCACAAATATTTAGCCTGACTCCTCCATCCCTGTTATTACTGTCTTAGTTCAGACCCTTATCTTCTTTTGTTTGGAATATTATAATAGCATCTAGACTTTTCCTGCTTTAGATAGTCCATGCTCTGCTTATGCACAGGTGTTCTTTATGACAAGAAGATGGAAATTCAGAGAGAATCCGCTGGTCACTATTAAAGTAATATTAAATGGATCACATTCCCTTTTTTTGAGTCAGAGTTTTAGAATATGTTGGTATAGTAGACCATTATTAATATCTGCCCAACTGTCCTCTCTACTTCTGGAATAATATTCCCCTTCATTTTGAAAATGTGTCCAATCTCTTATATTATGTGATCTTGGTGAAAGTTTTGCATCATAGTAACCTACTTTCTGGGCATGGGGGTGGACATGGAACCCAAGCTAAGCCAATCCATTACAGGATCTTTTCTAATTTGACTAAAGGAAGGACAGTGATCTCTTTCAGTGATGAATGAAGCTGTGATATGAAGTGAAGACCAGTAAACGGTTATGCTCTGACCCTCTAAACAAAGCCAGTTTAGAAAGAAAGAAGTTGAAACTCCAGAGAACCTGACTTGAGAGGTTGGAGAGCATTCTGGTACTGTTGTAGGTCTCACCCCAATTGTCTCTAAGTCCAACCATAGCCTAGAGCTAGCTGTTGGCAGCTGATTTCTTGGCTCCCAAATCCCTCCTTTTGCCATGCAAGGTTATGTTATGTTTCTAACATCTGCAGCAGAAGCTGATCTGGTGAGTTTAATGACTCAAGATCCACAGAACTAAGGACTAACCAATATTTTATTTTCCACTATCATCTACACTCGGACTCAAAAAATGCCCAACTATTTTTATGATAGTCTAGATTAGAACACCACTTCCTCAACTTCTAGGAAAAGAGGGTCATTAAGAGTTATCTTCTCCCATCCTGGGCTGAATATCAGGATCCCAGCTTTCTCAGTGTGGCGAAAAGGCATTAGAGTGTAGAAAAAAAAAAAAAAAAAAAAAAAAAAAGTCTGTTTCCTGGCAACTCAGAGTCCAATGTGCTCTTGTTGCTTTAGGTGCATCTGAGATTCTACTGAGGGACTAATGGGCCCCTGCAGTGGCCAGTTTGTTTTCATGTTTTATCTGTTTTCTTTTGGAAAATGTTGAGCTCTCTACTTTGTTTTGTGATGTCTAAGGGGATTGTGTTCGTGTGGATTTTGGCAAGTTTGCTTGACCCTGGATTCCTCCAAGTGTCGTTCTCTGGGGCAACAGAATATGCACTGAAGACTCTTAAAAATACAAGAGACTTTTTGGGGCAGCCCTTGATGGATTGCTAGAATGAATATATTATTATTTGAACATTTTGAAGCAGAAACAAAATACTTAAAAATACAGCAATGATAACTCTCTGTAATAAAACTAAGGTGTCTTTTGGTGATCTTTTTAAGATTCCTATTGCCATTATCACCTTTGTGTGAAGTGTTTATTCAGTAGAATCTAATGGAGGTAATCTTGCTGAAACTCAGGGACACCAAGATGTGTATAATATATTTCTCAACATCTAGGAGATTGAGATTTTGTAAATAAGCTAGGGCACATATTGGTACAACAAAAGTGTGCTCAGGCAATACAAAATAGCCCCCCAAAGTTAGCATGAATAGTAAAAATAAATACCAAACCAGCAACATTTCTCTGGCTTACCTGCTATGTATATTTTGGCCTATTATTACCCCTGAAATTTCTCCCAACTAGTTCAGGAAGCTCTGAGGGAGTCTGAGTTGTGCTAAGGACACAGGTTTCTGGTCTGTTAGGTGGAGTCTATGGGTTCTCATTGTGCATCACTGGGCAGGTCCCTTGGCCACCCTGAGAGGCTGCCATGCTCTCTTTCCTGCTTTTGGTTCTTCAGGGATGTCCCTTGCCAGCACTGATCTGCAGTGCTGTCCTCCCATCTTCCTTCCACGTGTAGCTCAGCTCAGCTTCCGAACCAGGCTTCCCTGGTTTTCTCCCTTATTACATGGAAATCTGCCTCCTGAGTGCCCAGCTCAAGAGAGGAAAATGCCTTCTTTTTTTAAATATATATTTTATTGATTTTTTTACAGAGAGAAAGAGGGGTGGAGAGTTAGAAACATTGATGAGAGAGAAACATTGATCAGCTGCCTCCTGCGCACTCCCTACTGGGGATGTGCTCCCAACCAAGGTACATGCCCTTGACTGGAATCGAACCTGGGACCCTTTAGCACGCAGGCTGATACTCTATCCACTGAGCCAAACCGGTTAGGGTGGAAAATGCCTTCTGTGCCCACTTGTTGCTTTGGCCTAATGCCTGGGCTAAAAAGATACAGCACTTAGTGTGTTCTGTGCCTTACAGAGATTTTAATAAAGCAGTACTTCTATTTGTTTACTTTATAAGTCTAAATCTCAGGTATTTTGGTTAAGTTCTGCTGATTGACAGCTGGGAACAATGGAAAAGCATACTTCAGGTGGGACTTCTCTCCAATACTCACCTAATGGGCCTGGATGGCCTTGTTGAAAATGAACTACTTTCACAAGATACTTCTTTGCCTTTGTAGGCATATAGCATTCATGCTTTCTCAACCTCAATGTCCCTCTTCCTATGTATTTATTTGATAAAAATATATTGTTATCTACAATGTGTCAGTTACCCTGGTAGCCATTGGGCATAGAATGGTTGATGAAATATTTCTGTTTCTATCATCATGCATCTTGGCATAAAGTTTTACAGCCTAAAACTGTCTAAATATTCAGTGGATAAATAGCTCATGCTGACTTCTACCCTCTACTGCAGAACAGATGAACGACAGAAGGTTGCATTTGTTAAATGCCAAGGAAAGAAGCCCCCGAGGACTTAAGAGGAGCAATGGATTATTAGAAAGGCTGGATTAAGCTTGTGAAAGAGATGGCAGTTGAGCTGAGACATTGAGAAAATTCGAAAACCAAGTGAATGGAAATGAGCAGGAGAGGCATTCCAGAAGGAATATATATGCAGGTCCAAGAAGAGAGAGGCAGTACAGGTTTGCACGTGTGCAAGCAAGGAGGAAGGCTCGGGACAGTTTGAACTTAGTATGGATGCATCTGACTTTGGGGTAGTTAGTTATGTTCTCTGAGACTTAGTTACTTATTCTATAAAGTGTTTGTGTTTTTTTTGTTTGTTTGTTTGTTTTTCATACGGATTATAAGAGCACAAAGTACAGAGATGTAGGTGAAGCCCTAAGAATCATGTCTGGCAAATATCTTGCCAGTTTGGTTGAAGCAGATGATGTGTGTATTAAAAGAAAGTATTTATTTAAAAATTTTACTTATTTCAGAGAAGAAGGCAGAGGGAGGGAGGAAGGGAGGGAGGGAGAGAGAAAGAGAGAGAGAGAGAGAGAGAGAGAGAGAGAGAGAGAGAGAGAGAGAGAGAGAAAGAGAGAGAAACAGCAACGATGAGAGCAAATCATCCATTGGCTGCCTCCTGCATGCCCCCTCTACTGGGGATCAAGGCCAAAAACTGCGCATGTGCCCTGACCTAGAATCAAATCCTGGCTTCCTGGTTAATGGGTTAATGCTCAACCACTGAGTGATACCTGCTGGCAGGATGTACCTTTTTGGTAATTTTTTTTTGGGAGGTTACTTATTACTATAAGATAGGTGAAAATGACTAAGGAGCACTCTGCTTTGTTACCCACAAGAGAAGAGGGGAAAAATGGGATGGAAAATAAATGAAGGAAATGGACTATTTCCTTGTACTTCTTCCAACCTCTTATCAGGTGTGTTGAGCACCTGAGTCACTCAGCCCAGTTTAATCTGTGCACAGGACACACGCTGGACCAGCTGGGGCTGGGAATGGACACTTCCGTTCTCTCACTGCTCTCACTTTGCCCAAAAAGCTGAGAGAAATACTCGTAAGAGACGATCTGACCATAGCACTGTTACTGCAACACATCAGGTTGGCTTTACTTGAAATATAAAAAGCTATTTAATAAACCTGGCTCATTTGTTTCTCTTCCCCTCATAAAACACCAGCATCTAAACACTCGGTTTTATTTGCTCCAATTTTGTCCTGTCCTTTATTTGTGGCGAAATAAACTTCCCTGACTGATTCCACTTGCTCAGTCCCAATCTGTTTCCTTTATAATTAGTTTACACCCAAAATCAATCGTGGTGCCCTATGCACTGCCGCTTCCCAGTGAAGTTGCCATTTTACATTGAAAGGGAAAAATAGATCAACCCTCACAATTCTCTTTCATTTGGACTCTGCACACACAGGGCTTGAAAGCAAGTCCTTGTTGAAACCTCACCTGAGTGGCTGTGGCAGCCACAGCTAGGTCAGAGTAGCAGAATCCTAAATAATATGTCTGGCTCTGTTTAGTTCTCAGTGTCTGTTTGCTAAAAAGAATGCAAACGCATCCCTGAAAAGTTATTGAGAGGAAAGCAGAGAATTTTCACTAGGAGGGGGACATTGTATAGTTCCGAGGAAAACTAAAACCAGGAAGACAGTGAGGGCATTTGGTAAACACAGAAGAATAAAGACAAGAAGTAGGCAAAAGAATTATCTGGGATAGGTTGACAGTTTGCAAACAAGACCAATTGCAGACTTTGGGTGGTGAGTTAAAGGGTTGTCTGGATTGAATAACATGGAAGCGATGGAAACTAAAGGATTGATTGTAAGGGGAAGACTCAAATGGAATTATAGTTTCATTCCAGTCAGCTTCTTTTATTTTGAATTACTAGCACATCGAAGAGCTCCTATCACAATTTAATTAAGCAAGACATCCCTGAATTTGTATTCCCTGTGCTTTTGGTTCCTAATATGACTTCTTAGCCTTTCTTCTGATATTAAAGCCCTGAGACCCATTACATTGCAGTTAATTGATGAAGCATCTCACAAAAGTGTGCCAGTGGGAACCCTGAGGGCTGGGATGTGTCCTGTGCCCTGCCCAAGACTAGCACATTTCCGGTGTTTCATGAAAGTGATGACATGGAGCCCCTTTTTGCTCGGTAAAACAGGCTTCCGGCTCATTTCTTTGAGTATTCTTTAGACTGACAGTCTATCCTTTTACTTCCTCTGAAGCATGAATTACCTCTGATATTGAAGAAACATTAAAAAACAACAACAACAACACACACACACACACACACACAAAAGCAAAAAACAAACAACAACAAAAATACCTGCGAAGCCATGGGACTTTGATTCCTCAGGGGTTTTCCTGCTAACACCGCATATTTCATGATGAAAGAGCCCCAATCAGGGTGGCACCGTCATGACCATAACTGACAGACTGACAAGCTGGGCTCAGCCTGATGAATCGCGGAGGGCCGCTATGTTTTCCATACCCTGACGGTATGAGCTTCTCCTGACGGATGTCTGTCAGGCTGCAGCAAGAAGACTGAGCTTCGGGGACGCCGCCGATGCTGCTGTTTTGCAAGTGTGGCTGGATGGGAAGGTTGGCCTCACTTTCCCTGCTACGTGAACTATTCTCCTGGCCTGAGCCCTGAGATATTGTCATTATCCCAATTCCTGAAATTTGAGTCACTGTCAGTCACAGAAATGCGATTGACCTTATGTTCTAGTACATGGAGGCAGCCTACTCAAAAGGGTAGAGATCCGAGAATCAGAGAGGCACATGTTAGGTGTGTGAAAGTGCTCCAACATCAATGAGTCCGTGATTCTAAATCAATTAGTGGAGACTTCTGTTCCACAAAATTGTTGTGAGAATGGAATAATGTGCCTGGAATCTATGAAACGGGACCAGCTATGCACTGAATGTTGATGTCCCACCACATTCACGTGTTGAAACCCAACCTCCCAGGTGATGGTATTAGGGGTGGAGCTTGTGGGATGGGATTAGGTCATGAGGCGGGAGCCCTCCTGAATGGGATTAGTGCCACTGTCAAGCTCAGAGAGCTCTCTTACTCCCTCCCACCGGGTGGGTGAGGACACAGCAGAAAGGTGGGCTGTCGATCAACCAGGAAGTGATGCCTCACCAGACACTGAATCTGGTGGAACCTCGATCTTGGACTTCCCAGTGTCAGAAACTGAGGAATGAATGTTTGTTATTTAAACCAGCCAGTGTATGGTAGTTTTTGTATTCACCTGCCTCAGGGGGCCTTTAACAATGTCTACAAACATTTTTGGTTGTCATGGCTGCGGGCAGGTGCTACTGGCTAGAGGTAAGGAAGGACAGAGAGACCAGTGGCATCAGGGTCAGCCGGGAATTGGTTAGAAATGCAAACTCTCAGGCCCCACCCCAGGTCTGCTGAGTCAGGAACTCCAAGGGTGGCACATAGCAATCCATGTTTCTGCAAGCCTCCCAGTGGCTTGTTAGATACGTTTCAGACTCTAGTCCTGGGGTCCCATTCTCTGAGAATTCCCTTTTGCCTTCTGAGCACAGTCACTGGGCACAGCACAAGGACTCTCTGCTGTCTGAATCTGCCAGTTCCTGTCCAGAGTGTCCTACTGTCCATTCCTTCAAACACCTTTCAATGCTTCCCTGTGAGGAAACCAGCAGAAGGTTCACAGATTCAACAACGGAAAGTTCAAATCTCTAATCATGCTCTCCCATCGAAACGAGAGCATTGACTAGTCTTCCCCGGGAAATTATTTTTCCCTGACCAGAGCTGTGACATCTTTGTCCCCAGTTGGGATGTAAAATGTCCTTTTGTGTTATCGTCAGTGTGTAAGTCCCTAATTCACAGAGTTGAAGAGCAAAGAGGGAGGGCAAGAGACCTTTTCGGTGCTTTTAGGTAAATAGTAACACTAATGACAAATTTGTAAAGTATGTTTCAAGGTATAAAGCTCTTTTATATCTTAAAATGTTAACTTCCTTATCTGTAGAGTGGGGATAATAATATTTAGCTAATAGATCTTTTCAATCAGGTGAGAAACTGATACAGAAACATTACATGACACAAGTGATCTGTCCTGTAAAGAGATAACTTGGGCCCTGACCGGTTTGGCTCAGTGGATAGAGTGTTGGCCTGCAGACTAAAAGGTCCCAGGTTCGATTCCAGTCAAGAGCATGTATCTTGATTGTGGGCAAATCCCCAGTAGGGGGTGTGCAGGAGGTAGCAGATCAATGTTGCTCTCTCATCAATGTTTCTAACTCTCTATCCCTCTCCCTTCATCTCTGTAAAAAAATTAGTAAAAAAAAAAAAAATTTTTCTTTTTTTAAAGAAGAGATAACTTGGGCCTGGTTCTTTCTGTCACTGTCACTTAAAAACAAAGACACCATCTGCAATTGCATGATACTGAAGAGTATCAGGCCAAGTGAAATAAGTCAGTGAGAGAAAGACAACTGCTATGTAATTTCACTTATATGTGGAATCTAAAGAACAATATAAATGAGCAAACAAAACAGACACAGATTCATAGATACAGAGAACAGACTGATGGGGAAGGAGGTAGGTGGGATGGGTGCAAAAGGTGAAGGGATTAAGAAGTATAAATTGGTAGTTACAAAATAGTCACGGAGATATAAAGTACAGAATATGAAATATAGTCAATAATATTGTAATAACTATGTATGGGGCCGGGTGGGGACTGGAAATAGTGTGGGGTACACTTTGTAAAGTTATATGATTGTCTCACTACTAGACTATTCACCTAAAACTAAAATCTATATATCTAAACAGGTAATATGCAAATTAGCTAGGTGTCACAACAGGCTCAGGAGGAGGCTGGATCATGATCGCTCAGGAAGAGCTGCATGCACAGATGGGCAAGGTGTAAAGGGGGGGTGAACTACTTGCCGCCCCCACCCCAGCGGACACACACCAGGGTGGGGGCGTGCTCCGAGCGGCTGTGGCACAGCTCAGAGCACGCCCCCGTGGGGGGTAGCATCGGCCGGAGCGAAGCAGCCTTGGTCCCAGATGCCTGGCAGCAGCTGGAGCAAAGTAGCCCTGGTCCCAGTGGGTGGCGGTGGCAGCCAGAGCAAAGCAGCCCAGGTTCCTGGTGCCAGAGGGAAGCCGGTGCCTGCAGCCAGGGGAAGGAAGGCCTACTCTTGCACGAATCTCCGTGCATCTGGCCTCTAGTAAAATAATATTGAATGTAAACTGTAATTGAAAAATAATAATTCATAACATTAAAAACGAACACAAAATTCATTTGTTCCCAGTTCTTAATACCGAGCAGGAATGGCCCAGCCTCCAGGCGCCAGCACATCCACCTGCTATGTGCTTAGGAAACAAATGTGCTTCTTTCCTCTTCTGCCGCTGATCCATGGCCTCACTATAAGTAACTAAATTGTGCGGCCCAGGGGGCCCTGCTTTCAATTCTCTCCGTGAATGCACAGAGAGGAGAAGCCAGAATTCTTACTCGGGCTAATTAGAGCTGTTAGAAAAAATGAGCGGTGACAAATACAAACCATCAGGGCCACGGCACGGTCAGCAGAGGGAGGACAGTGGAGGCGGGGCTGCTCGGCTGCAGATGCACTGGAGGTGAAGGTGTCCTTCCTGTGATGGCGCGATGCCTGCGCCTGAGGATCACCAAGGAAAGTCAAGCTCCGCCCACATGGTGGACAACTCCTTCTGTATTTGGATGCTGAATATGGCCTGGCTCAAAAACTGGCGGATGCAACACATCGCTGACAAATAGTTATTCAAAAGGCAGCAAAGGTAGATTTCATGGAAAAGACTGCAGGAATCTGGAAAATTCCACTGAAACCTTGATCTGGCAGCAGGATGGGAAAGAATGCGCTTGTGCACGTGTGCGTGTTTATAAATGTGTGTGCCGGCTTGTGTGTGCATGTCAGTGTATGTGCATGTGTCATTGCATGTGTGTGCATTTTAAGATTTCTTTTTTGTGCCCTTTAGAATCCCCACAGATGTTTGGGGAGACAAATGTTGAATGATGAGTAGGCATGTCAGTTTGTCTTTAAAAATACATGCATTTCTGGGAACCATGTAAATGGACATGCTCATTTTGTGAAAGTACATGCTCCTTGATATTGCTTATTTTATTGCTTAGCAATAAAATAAGCAATATTTCTGTGTTTAATGTGATTGCATTTTTTGGACCTTAGGCATTGTGTCATGGTGTGCTTTACTATGTATCTCAGAAAAAAAAATATGTTCTGTGTTTTATGTGATTGCATTTTTTGGACCTTAGGCATTGTGTCATGGTGTGTTTTACTATGTATCTCAGAAAAAAATATGCTTTATACCCACAAAGCTCATGGTCCAATAGTACAGGAGGCCTAATCTCCCTCCTCCCGGAAGATTTTATACTTTGCTTGAGAGCACATGCTTTCCTGGTTCCCCTCAAGCTCCTGGCCACTCCTTAGTCCCCTCCACTGGCTCCTTCTTATCATCTCAAACTCTAAAAGGCTGGAGCATACAGGCTCAGTGATCTACATTCCATACTATTCCCTGCGTGAATATCCCATAGCTTTTAATGCCATCTCAATACAGATTAATCCAACATTCAAATTTTCATTCCAGAATACTGCCTTTCAGTCAGGGGCAGCTCTGCTCAGCAAGGCAGTAAAGTTTGCAGTCACCTCACCCTTGACTCTTCCTTCCACACTCACATCTAATCCCTCAGCAAATTTTGCTGGCTCTGCCTTCAAAAGAGCTCTAGGATCTGACTGTTCCTTCACATCTGCACCGCCCACCACCCTCCCAGCCTCTATCGTGTCCTGCCTGGATGACCTCAACGCCTCCTCCTTGGGGTCACCCTGTTTCTGTTGTTGCTCCTGGTAGACATTTTTATTTTTATTTTTTTTAATTTATTGATTGATTTTAGAGAGTGAGGAAGGGAGAGAGAGCAACATAGATTTGTTGTTCCATTCATTTATGCATTCATTGCAAGATAACTGCAAGAGGGACCCTTTGCAAAAGCAAGCCAGAGCATGTCTCTGCTGCTCAAAACCTGCAAGTGGCTTCTCAGTCCACACAGACAAAAGCCAAATCTGTATCAGTGGCCTAAACACTTTACAGCGTCCTTTGTCCCAATCTGCCACATTGCTTCTCTGATCTCATCTACAGCTTACCCCCACCCCTGTCCACAATTCCAGTGGACTCCTTGCTTTTCTTTGCACATGCGAGGTATATTCCTATCTTGGAGCCCCTTTATTTCCTGCCTGGAATACCCTACTCCCGGGTATCTCACTTCCATATCTCCTCATGTTCTTCTTGGTGAGGCTGCCTTGACTACCCATCCTGTTTTTCAATGCATCCCTAACCTCCCTTCCTTTATTTTATCTTGACCTTTGTGAAAATTATTGCCACCGGAACTTCTGTGTGTTTATCTATTTGTTCATGGTTTCTTTCTCCTTGAACTGGAAGGTAGCTTTCCAAAGACCAGAGTGTTCATTGGTGTATCCCATGTGCTACAATGGTGCCTGATACTTAGCAGGTGGTCAGTAAATATCTTTTGAATAAATTAATGAGTAAATAAATAGGCTTCGAGTGAAATGTTTGCAATAAATGAAATAGAGTCAAAGGAAAGGTAAAACAAGTAAAGGACTGTAAATTACTAGAACTATGATGAAGAAGGCTTCAGTTTCTTGTCTCAACAAAGAAATTATAAATACATCTACATTATTTGAAATGAACATTCTATTTAATAGTGTAATGTAATGAGGAAAAATAGAATTATGCCTAGTGATGAATTTTTAAACATTGTTCTTAAAAACAATGAAAATTAGAGTTAATTTTGCGTGGGCCAGGCTTTAGTTGACTTCAAAATGTGAAGGCCACGGGCTTAAAGAGCCTTTTTCGGGAACATGACTTTCACTGTGTTGCCCTGAGTGGATGGTCTCTCAGGAGGAGCACAGCCAGTAGCCTCTAGGACCCGAGAGAAAAGCAAGTTCCAGACCCCACCCCTCTCATTGGCTGAATCAGAAAATCCTGGGGCTCAGACATTTGCATCTTAACAAGTCCTCCAGGTGGCTGAGGTGCAGGCGAAGGTTTGAGAACCAGGAGTGGAACCAAATCTGGCTAGATGGAGGACATGGCTTTCCTTCAAAGTGAAGGCTCTTTTCCAATCATATTCCTTGGATTACTGGCTTGGTGTGAATGGGGGCAGTTGTCTTCTTTATTCTTCCTTGCCTCTCATGGGCCATTTTTTCCCTCATTTCTCCAACAACACACTCACCATCATCATCATCATCAGACCAGACTTAAAATATTCGACAAATGAGTGACTACACTCTTTTATTTGTCAAATCCTTTGTCTTCTGTCCCATGTACAAAAGGTAAATATTTTCCCCATCTTAGAATACAAAACAAAAATTTAAAAGCCCTCTCTTAAACTCCCTTTCCCTTTTAGTCATGGCCCCATTCCTTACCTTCCTTTTACAGCCTAAACACTTCAGAGCATCTAAAAATAGTTCTCTAAAAATTCTCCTTTGATTTTCTTCTGAACTCACTAAATTAGACTTTTACTGTTACTGCTCTACTAAAACTGCTCTGGCCAAGGTCACTTCACTTTGCTGAATCCAAACAGCGATGTTTACTTCTCATCTTACTTGACCTACCAGCAGCATCTGATGGTTTATCACATGTTCCTCTAAATACCTTCTTTATTTGACTCCACATCCCCATGCTCTCTTGACTTTCTCCAACTCAGTCTCCTCCATTAAACTCTCTCATATACCTGACAACTAAACTCTTCCCTAGTCTATCTATACACGTTTCTACATGATTTTATTGGGTACCGTGGCTTTAAATGTCATTTATATGCTATGACTCCCAAATTCCTGTCTCTAGACCTAACTGGGACCCTGAATTCTAAAGTTCATACCTGTGAATATCTCAATATCAATTTTGTTGATCATTAACATCTTAGGATTAATATGTCCAAACCGAGCTCCTGAATATTCCCTCCCAGACCTATTTCTTTAGACTTTACTATTTCAGCTGATAGTAACCCCATTATTCCAATTGCTGAAACCAAGCCACAACCCCCGGGCATGGGCCCCAACCTGGAATTGAATCATGACCTCCTGGTTCATGGGTTGATGCTCAAGCAGTGAATCATACCAGCTGGGCTTAATGCAGTATTTTAAAAAAGTCAATATTCAAGCAAAAATCTGTGATAAATAACATATCAAGATTTTAATAAAGATAGGATTTAGTATTCCTGACTTCCTTTAGCTTTGGTCTCCATGATGGCTGCACTCGGTGTTGATTTTATCTTTTGGTACTTAATACCCATTTGTTGAGGGAGTGAATAAATGAAGGTCAGTAAAGGCATGCTAGAGGAGGAGGAACATAGGTCTTCAAGACCTTTCTTTGTGCCTTGGCTTTAATAACTAAAGCAACCAGCTCTTACTATGTGCCAAATACTAATCAAGGTGTTTTATAGTAATGATATGATAACTTATTTAAATCTTCTCCAAAGCCTATGAATAGTATTATTGTGATCATCCCCATTTTACAGATGTGGACATTGATGTCCAGAGAGCTGGGAGGACTTGTGTGAGCTGGTATAATACAAAGTGGCAGAGCTGGGCTTGATAGTGGCTGTGTCAGATCTTCTGTGGATAGGAGGTCTGATGGGTTTGCAAGGCACCAGGAGACATTCCAGGAAAAGGGAATCTAAGCAAATTCCTTTTACTATTGTACAGCAAGTTCACACGGACACCAAAATAAATCATGAAAACATAGGAAAAAACAGATGTCACGATCCAAACCCTAGGCTGGGGAAACTAATGTGGAATTATTTTACAAAGCATGTCAAACATATGGAACAAGTTACAAAGCAGGGCCATTATAGATTTAAAAAAAATACCATTGGCTTCGGGACCCAGGGTGTACTATAAAAGAAAGAAAAATGAAGGCAAGAGAGAAATTATCCTATTTTCTGCAGCAGTGGAGAGAGGTTTGCTCTGATAGGATTTTTTTTATCATTATAAACCTTTTCAAAATGATCTTTCCTAGTGAGAAATTATTTATGGGATCCCTCTGAGTATGCAAGCCATGCACTAAGCTCTAAATGGTGTGCGTGGAAAGGATGGAATCACAGGTGGGGATCACTTGCTAGAGATTACTTGCAAGTCTATTCATAGCAACTGCCTTTGGCCTCAGCCACGCTCATTTGGAGTGTATGATATAAGGGCTCTGTTGAGGGTTATCGTTGGGAAGAAGACTTGCCATTTAAAATGTGGAAACAACTTCTCAGGGAATAACATTAACACATTCAATCGAATGTAATCTCTCAACCCCCCGCCCCCTGCTTTATGTAGCCTAGGGAAGCTTTATTGCATTTTGTGAATGTTGGCGGGCCCATACATAAAAGTCTTTGGGAAATATGTTAAGGCGAACAGTGTGAGAGGGAGTTCCTATTTGTAGTCTCTCTTTTTTTAAAAATGGTATAGTACTTGAGTAGTGACATAGGTTTGAATTCCAGGCCCTCCTATGAGAATGTAGGATTTCCCTCTCCTCTCCCCAAACTTGGTCTGCAGTAGCAGGTTTCACAAGGGCCCTGGAGCCATAAGCTTTCCCTACTGTGCTCCTGAGCCAACCACCCTGGAAGCTCTACCTAGGGGAAAAAAACACACACACACACCCAGACACATCCAGCCTCATATTACAAGTGGGAATTTATATTCTAATCTGACTTCCTTTAAGATGTGTAGAAATAAAGTCAGAGTTTCTTTCCCTGCTGCTGATTTTTATGTAAATGTCTGGGGCTCTTTGAAATCCCAGAGGGGACTGACACCTGCTTTGTTGTCTTTACCAGCCCCCATGAGTGCTTGTCCATCCACTCTGTTTCCCCCCATGTGTTCCCGAGAAGCAGACACTCAGCTCTCCTTGGCTTTCCATACATGTGAGGAATGACCCCATGCTAATTCACTAAAAGTCTGGTGGAAATAACAGAGGCATTTTACTTATTTTTTAAATATATTTTTTATTGATTTAAAAGAAGAAAGGAGAGGAAGAGAGAGATAGAAACATCAATGATGAGAGAGACTCATTGATTGGCTGCCTCCTGCACACTCCCTACTAGGAATTGAGCCCACAACCCCTGGGCATATGCCCTTGACTGGAATCGAACCCAGACCTTTCAGACAGCAGGCCGACTCCCTATCCACTGAGCCAAACCAGCTAGGGCTAAAGGGGTTATTTTAAAATAGTGATTTAAAAAAAAAATAGAGCATTGACCTACTGTGCCTTTAAATTTATTTTTTTAATTTTAATTTTTTATGTCAGAGAGGAAGGGAGTGGGAGATAGAGATAGAAACATCAATGATGAGAGAGAATCATAATTGGCTGCCTCCTGCATGCCCCACACTGGGGATCAAGCCCTGACAACTTGGGCCTGTGCCGTGACCAGGAGTCGAACTGTAACTTCCTGATTCATAAGTTGATGCTCAACCACTGAACCATGCTGGCTGGGCCCATTTTTCAATGTAAAGTGCAAACTAATTTGCTGTCTATCAACAAGAAAACAAGTGAGCTGAGAATATGCATGGCAATCTTGCTAAAATCACTCTGCTCTCAATTAGCTGTATGATCCTGCATAACACACTTCACTTTTCTTGGCCTTGGGCTTTGCTTCTGTTTTTCTCTGTAATTCACTTTCTCTATATATGCAATTAATACACTTACATATACAGTTTCTTTCATTCATTCATTCACATTACCTCTGGTGCCCATGATTCAGTGTCAGATGAGATTAAACTTAATTGCTATACTCTTGGAGTTTATAGTCTAGTAGGAAGAGGGATATACATTAATAAAAAATCATGAGAATAAGAAAAAATATAAATCTAATAAATCTAAAGGGGAGAGATGCTTTCAGTTATGCAAACATTTAAAAGGGAAAATTGAATTAGTCCATCAGGGATATTTTATTTTATGCAAGTGATAGTTTAGGAAAAATAAAACATTTACAATCACATTTTTTCCACTCAAAAATAGTTTTATTGAATGTCATAGAAAAAAATGTTATGGCCTGTTTCATAATATAAAGAAAAAAAATTCAGTGACTTCTATGAGAACTTGTAAGCAGACACCCAACTTTGTTAGGAAAAGCTGAGCTTCTAAGATCTAAGTATGAATGGATCTCGTGTGTGAGAGAAAATGCAATGCACTTGTGAGCAGGCTTGAAGATATGGGATAACGAGAGGGAGTGAATGTAGTGGAGTGGGCAAGATGACAAGCTGTGAGACAGCATGAGATGTCCCTTCTCACAATCTCTTAAACCTTAAAGCTACTGAACTCACACGGTGCTTCAATGGAAATTGATGTAGAGGTTGGACTTTGCAACTCTAGACAGGAGGCCAAGAAACAGATGCTTAAAGATGTAAATTATTGGGAATCTGCAGAAAGCAAGGCTGGGTCTTTGGGCTTCACAAAGGTATAGCATTGGATTTAAGGTCATGCTTAATAAAATGACTGTGGGCCACTGGTCCGGCAACACTACAATTTAACCTGTGTGTTATGTTAGATAGGATACTCCTAAAGAGAAAATTGGCTCCACTTTTTAGCTACTCAAGTGGTATTTGATGTCTTAGATGCCTGTACTCAAATCCTCTCAGCCTCACCTGGCTGTGAGCTTCAACTCACCCCATGACAATAGCATCTTCTCTCACTGCACATTTCTTTCTACAGTGCCTGCTCTCTTATCAACAAGCATTTGTTTGTTATTAGCAGAGGCACAAAAGCAAAGCTTTGGTTTCAAGCCCCACTAAATTTAATAGAAAAGCTATTTTAAGCTAAAAATATTTTAAGATAAAAAACTTCAAGGTATTCATCTCATTTATATCTAATTTTAAGAGTCTGAAACCCTACACTCCTAAAGGATCAAAGTCTATGGCTGTTTGACAAAGTTCATATTTATTAATTCCTGTAAGTTATTAATTCCTTTTTTTTTCACTAGCAAAAAATAACAACAAAAAACATAAAAAGTAAACGAAAACTCTGGAGTTTATAAATTCTTTTAAATTGATATTTTATTTCATAATATCACCATACAGTGGTGATGTTTCTATATAATTACATAACCTATGCATCTTTATATAATTACATGACAATATTTAGCTCTACATAGAACAAAATGACATATGTGTAAGTATATATATATATGTAATATACATTATACATATATAAATAAATACAACATATATACATAAACAGATGTCTCACCTGGATTTCCTTGAAAATTGAGCTTGACACAGGCTTTAGTGCTAATGCTTTATTGGAAGAGAATCCTAGGGTAATTAGAGAGGAGGGTTAGGGAAGTGTGCAGAGAATAGTGGGAAGCAAGATGATGTGTTACCATGCTGAGCACAGCTACACCAAGGGCCACAAAGAGACATAGGCACTCCATCAGCAGTGTACCACTTGTAGCATTGTTTGGACCACCAGCATGGCAAAATCCTGCATCTAAGCAGCGCATTAAGGAAATAAGTGAGTTGACATTTATTTGCAGTTCTCTTCCATTTTCTGCTTTCTGTTGGTCAAAGCTTGCCTCATGGAAGTTGACTGCCCCCACACTTAAAAAGTTCTATCACTTGGTCCCCTTGACACCTTTGGGGAAGCCAGGTCTTACCTCATGCTATGTGTGCTTCTGGAACTGAAGTCTTGGAATGGTGGGAGGAAACAGGGACTCCAGATATGTGGCTTGCTTGGCTTCAGATATAATACTCTGCACCTGTGGTAAATAGAGTGTATGGAAGCCCCTGATTTTCCATGCTTCTCTGTATTCACATCTTTTGGAAGTAGATGCTTTCCTAACACAGACTCTGGACTTGCTTTGTCTCTTGCTTTGGCCCAAATGACCTTGACAATTTGACCTAAACAGGGGGTTTAAAATGCACTTACACATTTCCACTTCCTCTCTTGCCTCCGATTGCCTTGAAAATGTACACTAGGTGGCTGACGACCACACTTGGGCTAGCCTGTTGGAGGATACAAAAGACAAGTGAGAATTCAGGGAGAAGAGCTGAATATCTAGGCTATCCTATACCAGCCTGCAGGTAGCTGACCCCCAAACAGGTCAAAGAGCCCAGCCAAGATCCGCAGTCACTCACCCATATGCAGCTGATGAGCCCAGAGGAGACCAGGATTGTCATGCTGACCCATAAAATAGTCACCAATAATAATAAATGGCTATTGTTTTAAGCCACTGAGTTTGGAGGAGGCGGGTTACATAGCAATGGCTGAAATAGGGTCCCTATTTGGGGTGAATTTGTGATCTAGTCTTCTCATAGGAAGTCTATAAGAGAATTAAGCCTATAGGCAGAGCTTGAGCTATTATATACTTAGCAACGTACTCAGGAAATATTCTTATTGTATTTTATAGTTGCTCAGAAGGAAAGGAATAGACAATAATTGAAGGGCTGCTTTGGAGTAGGGTTATTTTTATTTGGGAGAATGTAAACACATCTCATCTAAAAATTGAACATATTCTGGGTACATTTAACCCCAATGTTTGTTTTATCATGGCATTCCAAAGCCATTTCCACATAGGTAGGGGGATCTTGGGCTGGCATTCGAAAGTATTTCCCAACAAACCATTGCGTCCACTGCTACTTTGAGGTCTCCATGCAGACATGGGAGTGGAAATAAGTGCACCGGGGACCTCAGAAGGTTTGGCAGTGCATCTTAGATGCTTATACAAGCCACCCAAGCTAGGAATCTGGGATGGAAATCTCCTCAGAATAACCATTCTCACGAAATTTCCAATCCCTCTTGTTGTTGGCAGAATTAAAAATTCCGTGGAAATGGCTCATGTCGCAAGACTTGTGTGTGGTGCTGGCCTGCACCAAGGAGAGGAGCGGCCCAGGAAAGGAAAACCAAACCACTGTGGCTGCATGTTTTCACGCCTTTCAAAAGGTTTGGGTTTGGCTCGAACCAAGAAAGAGCACTTGGGGTTTTTATTTCTGCCAGCTCCTTCAAATGCCATTCACCTGACTCATGAAGCTTTGAACATCAGCAGGAAACAAGTCGCGGCGGGGGAGGGGGGGGGAATACATTTTCAATATTCCTGATGTTCAAACATACTTTGAGCAAGACTCCTTGCTGGGAGAAAGCAGAATACAGATTACCATTGGAGCAAGATGTACTCATATCATTTTTTCCTGGAAGGTGGAGTGGCAATGCAGTTTACTAATCAGTCAGTATTTTTTGTTGTTGTTGTTGTTTTTAATATATTTTATTGATTTTTTTACAGAGAGGAAAGGAGAGAGATAGAGAGTTAGAAACATCGATGAGAGAGAGTCATCGATCAGCTGCCTCTTGCACACCCCCTACTGGGGATATGCCCGCAACCAAGGTATATGCCCTTGACCGGAATCGAACCCGGGTCCCTTCAGTCCCCAAGCCCACACTCTATCCATTGAGCCAAACCGGTCCCGGCAAATCAGTCAGTTTTTTATGTGCCAGGCATAGAGGTGGTCCTAAGATATACAAGACTTAGTTTCTCCCTTTGGGTGGTTCACATGGTTGAGTAAGATGGACAAATCTGGACTGGGATTATCTTGCTCATTCCCAAATGTCACTAGAATTTTAATAATGTATACATTTAATAATGTATACTACTTGTGTTTTTGAGAATGTTTCCATTTCTCTCGTCTCACTATTGCATAAGCTAATTCTACTGCTTGGAACATCTTACCACCTATTGTCTGCTTGGCAAATTCTAATTCTGTCCCAAATTCAGCTTGGACATCAACTTAAATCTTGCCAAACATAATGAAAAATTCCCTTATCTTTGCTACCTTTCTACTTTGTACATGTTTATATTATTGCACTTATCATACAAAATTGTGCTCTTAGCACAGTACCTGGGACATAGTAGATGTTTGGTAAGTGGAATTTCTACAATAGACCATTGTACAAAGTTCCCTTTCTGAAACACATGAACGCCCAATCAACAGGAGCCTCATCCTTATCTCAGCCTCATCATACTCATTAACCCTTTGTCATTCCCAACAGGACTTCTGTCTCAGCAGCTTCCACACACTTCCCGTCCTCCAGGCCACCCTGTCAGCCTTCTCCTAAGCAAATATAAAAGGTCAGCAGATGCTCTTGCGTTAGTTCTCTATTTTCTTTTTCTAAAGATCAACTGGTCTAATTCTAGGTTGCCAATTTAGAGGGATCTCAATTTCTGGACTCTAGCACCATTTATAGCACCAATTTACTTGACATGTAATAACATGGTAATATTTGGGCTTGAAACACAGAAACGCTAATTCCCCATGAAGTTAAAACAGGATAGGGATAATCCAATTTAATTTACTTTTCAAGTGGCCAGTGGCTGGGCACTTCATCAGATTACAGCATGAGGCAGGACTAATAAAGCCAAGGTCAGGGGCTCCCATCTCTGTCTGGTCCAATTAGTATTGTTATTTTTCACATCCCCCTTCTATTTCCTTTCATCTCAGATCTCTGACGAAGTAGTGCAACTGTGCAAAGGGATGTCTAGAAAAGGAACATCCTTTTATTTCTTTATTGCTGATAGTTTCTGTGCTATTCCTGTGCGTGTGTACGTGTGTGTGCCTGGGAGGGTCATTCTGGTAGATGCACAAGTGTCTATCCTCCTAATCTCTCGCTCTTATGTGACTTGAAAAGCATGCCTTGTTTTCGTCAGATGGAAGGATTATCTTACTTTAATGCTGGCATTTAATGTACATTATCACATTTATTATCACATCAAAAACAGATGTTCAAAATTGGGGCTAGAAATTCTATAACACGGATTGTATTACCGCAGGGCCACCCTATGCTCACTGCTCAGTTGTGTTTTGTTAGGGCTTTCACAGGGCAGTAATGTGTTTCCGTGAGTCTTGGTCTGGTATCAGATGACATGTGGAATAATTTTGGTGGGGTGAGCAGATCGGTAGGGGGTTATACAAAGCAGAGCAATTTGCTTTCCCCAACAATAAGAAAATATGTGAAGCATTAGTGTTCATAGTTAAGACATCTCTCTCTTCTTATCTCCTCTCTCTTCTCTCTCTCACTCTCTTTCATCCTTTATCTTTGTCTATGTTATCCAAAACGTATTGCCAGTTTTTCCTGTCTCCAAATATCCCTCCACCTTTATCCAGAAACAGAATCTACCTCTAATTGCTAACTCTCTTAGGTCAGCGAAAGCTACTTGAAAACTTCCTCTTATTTGCCTTTCTCACATTGCTCTGTACTGATCAAATTAAAACAAGCAGGCGTAGAAAAACTGATAGCCTTCTTGATTTGAAAAATGATAACCAATGTAATTTAGATAAGATTAAAAAAAAGGGGGGGGGGAGAGAATGAATAAAAGCCTATGTGGAACCAAGCCAGCGATTCATCTGTTTGCATTAATAGGTTCCAGCGATGATACCACAGGCACGGAAAGCCTGCTCGCCACTGCACTTAGCAAGCACACGAGCTTAAAAATAAACTTTGACAATGTAGATCTCTTTGTCCTTTCAGGAATGGAAAACATTATGTACTTCAAAGCATACTAAGCCCGTTTTTAAAATGTAGTTGGGATATTGTTACTCTGGCGATTGGGAGGGTCTTCGGGCTGCACACAGTACATGGGCGCTTCGCGGGTCATAGAACTGGACCCGCAAGCTGGTGAGAAACATGACGGAGGCAGTTTTGATCTGCGCATTTCTAAGGAAGAAACTCCTGTCTTGTAAGTTCCCTGGAATCACCGGGATATAGTTCCTCTCTTTCCAGTCAGGGACTTTTTCAGGAACCCAACTGCAGAGGCAGAGCGTTTGAGTAGCATATTTCACTCGCGCACAGCAGCGTGCGTTCGGTTTTGAGTGTTTCTGGACAGGAAATTGATCTATAGGGTAGCACTCACACACAGAAAGCAAACAGTATGGGACGATGGCTTGTTAGTACAAGTGACTCCGTTTTGGAAATTACGGACAAGAAAGCTTGGAGGAAGAACGGCGTTCAAGATCAAAAGCATGATGACTCCTGATGAAAACATCCCCAAATGATGAACCCACGCGCAAAAAGGAACTTCTACTGTGAGTAACTCAGCGATAATCAAGTATTGGGTTTGTTTTCACGACGTCTAGAGTATGTGGAGTAGATTTCCAAGCAAGCACTTGTCTCAGGGAGTTTTCATTATGGGCAAGTCTATAATTAAACTCGTTGGGTGGTTCCAACAGAGGGTTAGTTACTGAGATTTTTTTTCCATTACCTTGCCATCTGCAAGAAATTGCATTTTTTAAAAAAATGTGGACACATTTTATACACTAGGCATGATATAGCAACTTTTAATGGTGTGATGTGTTACTCTGGCAATGGGAAATTGATCACCATAAGTATCTATAAATTCCATCACATTTTTATTCTGGACATTTAAACTTTGTTTACTTTGATTTCATACTATTCTGATTTCTGTAGTCATTTTTTCATATAAAGGAGAGGGAGAGAGAGCACATTATATATAGATACATTATTTGTAATTTGAGAGAATATTAACAATTTCCTTGATGAATCTTATTTGTATAGTAGGTCAGCGATGGCTTAGAGTCTTGGAAGTGGGGAAGAAAAGATATGAGAGTTGAAACTAAAACTTGGGAACTAATACCTTTTTCATTTTTACGTTTTCATATTTATTTGGAAAGTCATTTTTTCGAAAATTGTTTAGATGTCTCTATATAAGACTTGTCGGTTCATAGGAATATTGTTGTGAACCAAGCTAATCAAGAGCGTGACCCTATAAAACATCAAATATTAAGTATAGCTAAGTCCCTCTTTAGTGCCTGGCATTCTTAACAGATAGTTTTTGATTATTGAATATATGCTGGTGTTGGGTAACAGGACAGATATCCTGATTGTACAGTAATCATTTCATATCAGGATTTTACTTTGCAGACTTATCTATGTGTATGATGGAATTCTGTTTAACACAGAGCTGTATAATAATGTGTTTACATTATATCAAATTCTAAATGATTTCTATTCTTGGTTGCTTTTCTTTTGAAACAAAAAAAGAAGAGTTTGTTAAACTTATTGTCTATTTGAAAAGATATAAAGTTTTGGGAATAATTCAGTATATGCAATACCAGCTTATTTCTATTTAGCATGTATTTCCAGGCAGTAGTGTGTGGCATTGGGACTTGGAATTAGCAATTTTGGAGCCCCCTCTGCTGAAGATTGATGGGTAAGCCAAGACACTGGCCAAACTCTGAAATCGGGGAGCTCATTTTTTTTTTTTTTTAGAGGCATGAAAATAAACTATGAAGTGTGTTTATAAAGAAACTCTTGGAGGCAAGCCAAGTATTTCTGGAGAGAAGCAGAAAATATGGAGAAAGGTATTGAGTGGGAGAGAGCTGGAGAGGTAAGATAAATTCACCAGTGATGCCATCTCTATCTCCTATGGTATCAGATAACACTTTTATAATACTCATAGATATTTGCTAAGTGCTATACATGTGGTTTTATTTCATCTTATTAGAAGGGTAGTGGGATCCTTTGGGTAGGAACAGACAGAAGCTGTAACTAAGCAACAGTTATCACCAAGGTAAAATACGTTTGGATAGTCATAAATAACATATGGAATAGGCTTAAATTATCCCTTAAAAGTTCAGTTTAGTCTCCTTCTTAGAGGTATATTTTATAGGTAGTTTATCTAGGTAGTTCTACCTAGAATAAGATATTTTACAGGAATCACTTGGAAGTTCTCGTCAAAATTAGAAGGTCGGTTCTGCATGAACACATTTTCAAGCTAAAAATCATCTGGATTTATTGTGCAGAACTCTGGGACCTCAAACAAGAAATGATGCAACATCAGCTACGTCTTAAGGCTTCCTCTTTTTAAGGAAAGGGAAGGCATGTGATTACAATATGAAAGCCAAGTAAGTAATGTATGATAGGATGATTAAGATTTTTTAGGACTATCTTCAAAGGAAAAATGTAGGCTTAGACCCCCACCAGGCTCAGGATGTGGCTACTGATGACAAATGATAGCATGAATTTTTATGACAGCTTGTAAATTTTTTTCTAGTTAGTTGTTTGACATTAGCAAGATCGGTCAGAACTGTCCAAAGATTTGTTGTGTCACGAGGAATGAGCTTCCTGCCACTGGGAGAGGAGGAGGGAAAAGTAAATACAGGAGGGCCCCAAACACATATATGCACACTCTCACAGCTGATAGCGCAGTTTTGAAAATGAAATGTATTTTAATAAACATTGCCTTTATCATTATGCAAAGTATATGTATACATTTGGGGGGGACACCCTATATTTTGAGTTAAACAAATATACGTTGGAATTCCAGGTCCCCCAATTCTAAAATGTGTGACCTTGAGCAAATTACTTAAACTCTAAGTGTCTGGCTCCTCATATATATAATGGGGTTAATAATTTTTCTGCCTTAGAATTATTGTCAAAATGAAATGAGATCATTTATATCAATAATTTGGCCTGTCACAAGTGTTCGATATGATGACTAATCTACATGACCTTTCTAACTTTGTGGTTTTAATGATTCTAGCTGTTTAAAATAAGCTATATTTTAATTTTAAATATATATGGATATATATGGACACTATCCAAAGATGTAACTCAATAGAAATATTTATTCTTCACCTAGTGGGTTCCTAATATAAGAAAATCATAAAACAAAGCTACCTCACATGCAGTAGAAAAGTATGTAAGGCAATCAGAATGCATGAATTGGAAATAATGAAGTTTCCTTAAAGATATTTTACATGTGATAGGTGATGACATCAATTTGATTGACTGTCCTACAATCCTTGATGATTAAGGCAGTGGAAATGCTGGAGTAGCTATCACTTATTAATTTTCCCCTTTCATCTTGTGTCTAATCATCTTAAGAAAGCCTCTGTAATCAGGAAAGCCATTCTCGGCAGAAATGAATGGCTTTTTGAGAGTTTAAAGACTGAGATGTTCATCTTCAAAATATTTCCTGTGACATCTTTCTAGGGTGACTACAGAAGTCAAAGATTCATGGGTGGGGTTTTTGCTGATTTATTTTATTGTGTCCGTTTGATAGAAGTGCAAAGCACTTGGCAGAACCACCATTCTTATACTACTGCAGACACTGGCTTCAGCAGAGCTTCACATCACAGACAGGAAATGACAAACCTAGCTGTTAGATTTATTATATGGAATGTCGCTATGATTAGAGAGGATGTCAGTAGTGCCTATTGACAGAAATATTATTTTGCATGTATAGAGTGTCATTTTTCTTTTCAAAACATTTCCACATATATTATTTTTTTTGTCACCCTTGAAGTAGAAAGGGATACTGCATTTATTCCATTTGCTGCACTATACGAACAATAAGCCCAGAGTTTATGCAGAATTGTCTAAGGAGAAAGTGGATTATGAACTAACGAGGCTTTGATCTAGTATAATTAGTCTAATGGTTTTATAACCATCTTGTATTTTTATCCATAAATGCTTGATTCACTCAGTCCTTTTATACTTTAGCAGGAACCTTAAACTCCTATTTTGTATTGTACCATCATCCATAGAGGCACAAATAATCAGACACACACAAAAGATATAGTGCAATGAGCTTTAACCTCAGTCAGCTGTGCAGAAAAACCTGAGCATCTGGAATTCTCTGTCTTCTCTACTATCAGAATCTCCCAGACACTTCAAGAGAGTAAATGTGTTCATATTTACTCATTTTAATTTTTTGTTTTGCAAAGGATTCAGGCTACTATTGTACTCTTGGCTGGAATGACATGGATCCAAACAATTGTATTTTACATATTTCATATCATTTATATACTAGAGGCCTGGTGCATGAAATTTGTCTATTGGGGGGAGAGGGCGTGGGGAACCTCAGCCCAGCCTGCATCCTCTTGCAGTCCGGGAGCCCTTGTGAGATGTCTGACTGCCATAGAGGTGGGAGAAGCTCCTGCCACCACCACTGAGCTCCAAAGCTATGAGCCCAGCTTATGGATGAGCGGTGCTCCCCCATGGGAGTGCAATGACCACCAGGGGGCAGCTCCTGCATTGAGTGCCTGCCCGCTGGTGGTCAGTATGCATCATAGTGACCGGTTGGTTTGCCTTTTGGTCGCTTTGCATATTAACCTTTTATTTTATAGGATTTTATATCTGTACTAATAAAAGGGTAATATGTGAATTGGTCATGACACCCTCATAGTAACAACCAAAGGGCAGGCTGGGGCGACCTGTCCAGCAGGGGGGTTAGTGAGGGATGACCAAATGACTGAACAGCAGGCTGTGTGGGGCGACAAGGTCAGCAGAGGGGGCAGTGAGGGGCAACCAGGCCAGCATGGGGGGCAGTGAGGGGTGGCCAGGCCAGCGACCAGACTGGCATGGGGGCGGGCAGTGAGGGGCAATCAGGCAGGCAAGTGAACAGTTAGGAGCCAACAGTCCCAGATTGTGAGAGGGTGCAGACTGGGATGAGCACAAATTTCGTGCACTGGGCCTCTAGTATACACATAATATTCTACACTATTATATTATGTCACATTATATGACAAATTAACCAAGTTACAATATCAGGTAAACTTCTGCTCCATGTCTCTTCAAAGGCTAATAAACTAGATCTTATAAGCATAGATTTTAAAACTTGGGGCATGACTGTGTTTGTTGATTTCAGTGTAATAATCAGAAGTCTTTCTTAGTGTGACTGATGACTTTAGCTAGCAGGTACCACAATTTACAGGTACAGGAGGAACAGAAAACTGTATAGTGGTAGGGTCCACATATCTTGCACAACTTATCCCCTAGGTGACTTTAAAATGAAATGTGTTGATTTTTTGCCCCGTATCAGTAGCTTTATCTGTGCAGTTTTTAAGAGTCTCATGCTCTACCGACTGAGCTAGCCAGGCACTTGCAATCTGTGCAATTTTTAAATGTGAAGTTCCTAATTTTCTTTTCATTGAAAATCTTAAGATTGCTGCATGTTCTGTTTACTACTTTTGGCTGGTGGCATTTCATGAAAAAGTAGGCTTAAAGGGGAAATCACAGAATAGAGGGCTTAGGTGCATTTTGATTTGAATAGAATAAAACTTAGAGAAGATCTTGTTTGTGAACATTGCTAAGACTGTATTAGACTTTTTTTTTTTTCTCCTATGAGAGAAACAGCTTCTAAGGTTAGGCTAAGTGCAGCTGAGCTAATAGAGCTGTGATTACAGGTCATTAAATAGTATGATGCTGAAGTGTTTTGTTTCCATTATGCTGTTTTTATTCTTTTGGAACTTGAGGTCAGAGGTCAAGATGAATTGAACATTCATCTAGAAAAGCAACCAGTAACTTTTAATATCTTGAGATTTTAGAATTCTGAGTGGTGTGACCCTTTCAAAGTTCTTGCTTTTTTTTCTTTTTCTTCATATTTTAAAGGTTTATTTTATTTTTGAAAAAGGTATACAGGGATTCCCACTCCTTCAGGGTAAGATAGTCCGCTCACAGAACACAAATTTTTGTTATATATATATATTATTTTTAAAATATATAAAGTAAAATTCACTAATTTTGTATGCTTAGTTCTGTGAATTTCCATATATAGAGAGTCTTGTAACCACCACCACAATCAACATACTGAACAACTCATTCAACCCAAAAATAATCTATCTTGCTGCCCTTTTGTAGTCAAAACCTACTCCATTCTTAACCCCTTGAAACAGGACCACTTACCTTTTTTCTGTCTCTATAGTTTTGCCTTTTCTTAAAATGTCATATTAGTAAAATTATAATTTGCAACCTTTTGAGTCTGTTTTCTTTCACTTAGTGGAATGCATTTGTAATTCATCTATGATGTCATGCCTATCAGCACTCTATTCCTTTTTATTGCTGGTCAGAATTTTACTTTATCAGAGTTTGCTGATTTATTCATCAATGAAGAACATTCATGCTGTTTCCAGTTTGGGGTCATTATGAATAATGACATACTTTAAGCATAATATATTTTAAACATAGTTTTTTGTGTGGGTGTAAGTTTTCATTGTTGTAGGGTAAATGAATACCTACAAGTAGGATTCCAGGTCCTGGGGTAAGTGTACATTTAAATTTGTAAGAAATGGTCACAGTTTTCCAGTGACTTTACCATTTTGCATTCCTAACAACAACATAGGAGAGTTCAAGTTACTCTGCCTCCTAGTCAGCACTTGGGATTGTTAGATTTTAAAAAATTCTTAGCTATTCTACAATGTGTGTAAAGACATCTCACTGTTGTTTAAAATGTTATCTTTTCATCTAACCTTGCCAGCTGGGTTAACTTAGGTAAGTTACTAAACCTAATTTTCAATCTGAATATCTTATTTGATAGAATATCTGTTCAAATAATTTGTCAATTTAGCTGAAATTTATTTTTGTATTATTGATGTTGAGAATTATTTTTAAATTGTGGGTATAAGCCCTTAGTTGAATTTGTGATTTTAAAGATACTTCTACTGTAGTTTTTCTTTTATTTTCTTAACTATATTTAAATATATACTGTATATATATATTTGATTTCAGAGAGGAAGGTAGAGGGAGAGAGAGAGATAGAAACATCAATAATGAGAGAGAATCATTGATTGGCTGCCTCTTGCACACCCCCTACAGGGGATCAAGCCTGAAACCTGGGCATGTGCCCTTGACCATAATTGAATCTGGGACCCTTCAGTTGTTCTGTCCACTGAGTCAAACTAGTTAGGGCTTAACGACCTTTTATAGAGTTTGGTGTTGTTCTGTCCACTGAGTCCTAGGCTGATGTTCTGTCTACTGAGTCAAACTAGTTAGGGCTTAACACCTTTTATAGAGTTTTAGTTCTTATAACTTATAGTTGATCTATTTTTCTTCTCATATGGACCAAGTTCTTAGTGTTGTATCTAAAAATTCTTTTCTTAACCCAAACTCATGAGAATTTTCTTTTGTTATTTTTTAGAATATTTATAATTTTATATTTTACATTTGGGTCCATTATCTACTTTGAGTTAAGTTTTTCATAAGGCATGGATTGAAATACATTTTTTTTTCATATGAATGTCCAATTGTTTCAGCACCATTTGTTGAAAATATTTTTTTTTAGTTTTATTTTTTTAAATTGATTATGGTATCACATAATTGTCCTCATCATCCCATTACCATCCCAAACCCCTCTCTACATATGCTCCCACCCCCCTGTTGTCCATGGCCACTGGTTAGACTTATATGCATGCACACAAGTCCTTTGATTGATCTCTCCCTTTACTCCCACCCTCCCATACCTTCTCTCTGAAGTTTGACAGTCTGATCGCTGCTTCTCTTTCTCTGAGTCTGTTTTTGTTCATCAGTTTATGTTGTTCATTATTTTCCCTAGATGTGTGAGATCATGTGATCCAAGAAATACCCTTATAAGAATCGAAACTGAGACAAGCCATAATGGTTATGTTGAGAGGCAAATGAATCAGTCTGTAGTGAGTTCCTTTCTGGGCCAACAGTTCTTTTGAGTCCCAATTTCAATGTCAAACAGTTCCTTATGTGTACATGTCAGCAATGATATTTCAGATCTGGTTGGTGGACAAATGGTGGTGATGTGTCCAACTGTCTCTGGTTTGGTCCTGGTTTGGTCCTTCAGAGACACACAGCTGCTATCTGCTAGTATGGCGAGGTGTTGTCAGTGTCTTCCATCTCTGAACTGTTTCTCTTCTGTCTTCATGGCTGGAGCATTCCTGTAAATTCCTCTCTGTTGCAAGAATCCAGATGGTCTCGGAATTGTTTTCTGAAAATATACAAACATATTCTCAACCAAAAAAGTTAATAAAGGGATATTTTCTATAAATTTGAGTTGGGATCCTTTTTCATTTTAATTTTTTTGCCCAAATGATTTTCCTCTGGCTTGTTTTGACACCATGTGTGTTGTTTTCATGGGTATTTTGCTGTTAGCATTTCGAATGAAGGTTAATTTTCTAAAGAACAATGTTGAAAATATTTTATTCATAAAATCCTTTGCACTTGTGTTCAAAATAAGTTGACTATATTTTCAGATCTATATCTGAATTCTCTGTTTTGCCCCATTAATTTATGTGTGTATGCTTTCACTAATACCATATTATCTTGATTAGGATGGCTATACAGTAAGTCTGACATCAGGTAGTGTGAGCCCTCTAAATTTGTTCTTCTCTCTCAGAGTTGTTTTCTGTCTCCTTTGCCTTTTCATATAAATAATTTTGAATCAGCTTAACAGATTTATACTAAGTATTTCATTTTCTTGAGCTACTATTAATGGTACTTTAAAAATAAATTTTGAGTGTTAAACTGCCTTACATCATTTCCAGGATTAATTCCACTTGGTTCTGAGGTTGAGGTGGTGTGTGCGTGTGCGTGTGCGTGTGTGTGTGTGTGTGTGTGTGTGTGTGTGATTAAATTTGCCAATAATTGTTGAGGATATATATATATATATATATATATATATATCGATATATATATATATGGTGTTCAGCTGCAGTTTCCTTTTTCTTGTATTGCCTTATTATTGCTTTTGTGTCAGGATAATGCTGACTTCATAAAATGTCAAAAATTCTGCTTTCTGGCTCTCAGAATGTAAAGATGTTAACAAGTGTTATTTTAATAGAGAGAAATTAGTGCTGAAGAACTGGGTGGTAATCTAAAGCATGTGTAATAAATAAAAGCAGTGGATCACATAATTCATAAAATTCAGTGAGACTATCTCAGGAAATTGTTTAACATGATAATCTATGTATGATGTAAGTTATAAAATTACATCCATCCAGATCACCTCTCATCCCCACCTTCCCGTCGTAAGGTTATGTTTATATAAGGAATCCATCTGGTAATTTTTCCACAAACTAATGAGAGTATGGTTAGTGTTTCCATGCCTATCCTGAGCAGTATAATAGGTATGTTCCACAGAGAGATGGATTTCCCAGAGGTAGGGGAAACCTGTATTTATCCTCCTGTTTTCTTGATGGTACAATTGCAGGTTGCTTTGATGGTATTGTGATGCCAAATATAAGAATATCAATTTAAGGAAGAGAGTCTAAACTCTGAGATTAGAGCAAGGAAGACTGGTTTGGTGGATGTCAATCCTTTTAGTTCAGGAACAATGTGGGAAGTCAGTATAACATAATACAATGGTTATGAACTCTGTAGTTAGATTGCCTGGCTTGACCTTGCCAGCTGGGTTAACTTAGGTAAGTTACTATACCTCTCATTGTTCATTTTAAAAATAACTAGTTTAAAGTTTCTTTCCCATTTTCTTCTTATCTCTGGTTTCCCTGGTGTGAGTTCTCTGTTTTGTTGGGCTCCAAGTCTCTGGGTTGTCTTCTGTATATTGGACTCCTGAATTTTACATTCTGGAATTATTCACTTTAAAAGGTTTAACTTCCTGCAGTAATCCTTTGTGTGAACTGGGTCCAGTAGCAGTCAAGAGCAAAGGGCTCATGGTAAAATCGAAAGGGCTAGAACAATGGCCCAAGTGGTGAACTCTCACAATCAATGAACTAGGGCTCTCTTCTAGAACGGGATGACTCCTAAGTTCACACTTTGACACACTTCTTTAAAAAACAAAGCACTTTTGACATTCAAGTTTTGAAAATAACATGTTTGTGGTTTAGTCCTTGCATTGGCATTGTTTGCAGTTGTTTTTAATTATAGAGCTCTATTATTGGTGTTTAAATTTTATTTTTATTTTAATTAGTAAAAAAAAAAGGGTGAGATGTAGAGAGCCTCCTAAGAAGACACATGGACATTCTTTTAATTCTTATCAGCTGAGCCCGAGGGCACTGGCAGAATCCTCTTATCAGTACTAATTTCTTAATCCATGTGCTTGGAATGAGGAACAAATAGGACCTGGATTCACCAAGGTCTCAATATGCTAAATCTTGTACCAAAAAATAAGGAGCTTACCCAGATTTTGATGAATAGAATCTGGGCACACCCAAAACTCCTTTAGACCTTAAACTCCCCTTTGGAAGCCAATATAAATAAATAAATAAATAAATAAATAAATAAATAAATAAAAATACAAAAAACACCAAGGGAATTAAAAAACCTGATGAACTATATTAACTGTTTAATATAATAGAATCAGAGGTATGGAAGGGGAGTGGACTGATGATTCTCAGGAAAAAGGAGTGGGGGGTGCGGGAAGAGACTGAACATAAACTGTGCACCCATGGATGAGAACAATGGGGGGTGGGGAAAGGGCAGAGGGTGGGGTAGGAACCTGGTGGAGGTTCCAGGTTCCTACCCCACCAGGGAATGAGAAACTTTTGTAATAATATGGAACAATAAAGGTTTATTTAAAAAACAAAAACAAAAAAACAAAAAAAAAAGCACTTCATGCTTTGTGAAATTTCTAAAAATTGCTTTGGAAATATTCTAAAAATTGATGAGGAGATGAACATGGACCATCTTATCATTTCATATAGTGAAGAAGTGCTTCAGACTAATAAGGCTGTGCCATTGGTTCATCAAATTTAAAAGGATACTATTAGATGAAATTGGGAAAATTTGAGTAGGATAATAATTGCAATAAACTGAAATTCTTCAAATGTTTTGATCCATGAGATTATAATGATAAGAAATAAGTTAACTGGAGATTCGTGGAAGGCCTTTTTATGAAATTGAGGGATAAGTAGGAAGAGCTAGTGATGACAATGGGGAAAGTATAAGTACACAGCTGGGAGATGGAAGAGCTCAGTGTTGTGTGGCTTGAAGATAGTGGGTGGAAGGGAGAGAGGTCAAAATGAGGTAAGAAAAATACACAGGGCCAATCATTCAGAACCACGTGGTCATGCTAAGGACTTGATCTTTTATTCTAAATGCAATAGAAACTTTTTGAAAAGTTTTATGCAAGAAAGGGATGTGATCACATTTGCAGTTTTAAAAGACCACTCTGGCTGCTAGATGGCCAATGGACTGGAGGAGTCAAGAGCAAAATCAAAGAGACATAGAGATAGAAATAGATTTAGAGATAGAGATAGGGGTAAGAGATGTGAGATGAGAAATTCAAGGGAGGAATGGAGAGAGAGAGGAAGAGATAGAGAAAGAGAGAGAGAGAGAATATATGAGATTGAGTGAGAGAGTAGGGGCCACTGCAAGTGAGAGATGAAACTGGCCAGGCCTGAAAAGCACTTAATGGAATTCCATTCTCTTTCAACATGAAAAAAGCAAACTAAGAAAGACCTATTGCTCTCTGGAGTATAATCTATGTCCTAAGTATCTAATAAAAACAAGCCCTTTCATCTTTATTCTACTATTATAAAAAACTGGATGTAGCAGGAGGATTTTGTTCAACAGGCGTCATCATAGACACATTGACTGGTTGCTTCTCATTTGCACACAACCGGGGCTGGGGATAGAACTTGTAACCTAGGTACATGCCATTGACAAATCAGTGACCCTTTGGTCCTTGGGCCACTGCTGTAACCACTGAACAAAACTGGCCAGGCTGTGAGGACATTTTAAAGGATGGTTTTGTGCTGTGAACGCCATTAATAATGTTTGGGATCAAATTTATAGAATAAGTGTATCTATTAAATAGCTTTGAAATATTAATAAGGAAAGATAAAGCCTGAATACAAAGGCATTTAGCTCTCTTTCTTGAATAGCTTGCAAATTGGCTAAAACCTAGTGACAACACTTACTTTCTTGTAGGGTTCATATACTACCTCAGAAGCCAACTTCAAAAAGGGAATTCCAAAAACATTTTCAATATTAGTATATTGTAGTGGCTTTCCAGTGTCATTATTGCAAGATGTACTCATTTTGATGTGTGAATTCCAAAAAGTTTGCTTTCTACTTTATTCTGTGTTCCTACCATCTTCACTCAAAAAAGTAATTGGGATTAAAGAATCCTCAAATAAAATGTCATACATGACACATCACTTCTTAATTTCATTTTATAAGTCTCCTGATCTGCCTAACTAATCTTCTATAAGCAAACATGTTTTGATAATGATGAAAAGATTTGACTTAAGCATTTCAATGATTTTTAAATTATCTAATTTTTTAAAAAACACAAAATGTATATTTTCCTTGATAGGTGATGGTTGGTTATTGGCTATTAAGAACATATTTTTTAAATTTACAGAAATTGTCATCTATCTTTGGACAGTGAAAAAGTTATGCTTGAGATAGTCATGTGATGTGCTTATGAGTCTTAGTCTATAAAGCTGAATGTTTAAGGAATATAATTTGATTTTTCTAGTAAGCAAAGTTGATTTTTGTTTCAAGTTTCCTATTTTACCTGGTAGAAATTTAATCATGATCAATTTGGGGGTTCTTTCATTGCTTCAGGGTCTTTTCAGTCAATTCAGTGTTTTCCCAAATCCTGGGGTTGCTTCTAGGTTCCGGAGCTTTCTGTGGTTCACGTTCTTGTCATGACATCTGCCTTGGCAGCATTTGCTGTGTCATCTCTCATCACTGAGTCCTCATAGGTGGTGTCTTCTTATCCTAAATATGAGGCCTCTTCAAGTCTGCTCGGCAGTTTCTGAGCCCCTCTCAGGAGACACCAGCAATGTGTGGAGGTTCTCTTGTGCATTCTGGGTCCACAGGGGATTCTCTGATGCTCTTTGGTGCCCTTTGGTCAGATACCGTTTGCAGTCATTGCTTCTCTAGCACCACCGTGCTGAGCGGGGCACAGGACATTTTATTTTATTTTATTTTTATTTTTAAAATATATATTTTATTGATTTTTTACAGAGAGGAAGGGAGAGAGATAGAGAGCTAGAAACGTCGATGAGAGAGAAACATCGACCAGCTGCCTCTTGCACACGCCCCACCGGGGATATGCCCGCAACCAACGTACATGCCCCTGACCAGAATCGAACCTGGGACCTTTCAGTCTGCAGACCGACGCTCTTCCACTGAGCCAAACCGGTTTCTGTGGCACAGGACATTTTAAAGAAATGTGCTGCCGTAATTACTGGGGTCTTCTGAAGCAAGTTTCAGGTCCCAGGCTTTGCTGGAATCCCAAACCTGCCTTGGGGAGACGAATCCTTCCCCTGCTAGAGCTGGCCGGGGTTCACAAGAAGTTAGGAGCATCTAATCTTTCTTCCTCTCTCTGATTTTTCTCTCCTTTTCCAGCACAGGTAACCTTTATGTTCCCTAAAATAGAAAATTAAAAAAAACCTTGGGTTTTATACATTACTATTTTTCCAATTTATGTTTACATGAGGACTTTGGTTTTTGAAACTCCAGAATCAGTCACTTACTTCTTCATCCTTCTCTCCTTCCCGGAGCCTGGGAGTCTGGCTGGAAGAGGCTTTATCACTGGGGTAGAGTCTCAGAAACACACAGGAATCCCTAGGAATGAAGAGAAAGAGCTCAGTCATACAATACTCATGTATGAATAGTATGGTTGTTTACACGTGGCTTCCCACAGCCTACAGATTTTTAAACTGAAGGGAGTGAGCCAGGGGTCTTCAAACTACGGCCCGCGGGCCACATGCAGCCCCCAGGGGAGTCTGATCCTGCCCGCCAGGTTTTTTGGGCAGTGAGCGCAGCCAAGGTGTTACAGTAGGAATTAGTAGTTCATATAGTCCGGCCCTCCAGCTCTCTGAGGGACCGTGATCTGGCCCCCACTTTAAAAAGTTTGAGGACCCCTGGGCCAGTGAGCCTTCCCTTTTAATGGAGCTATTGCTACTGTGAAATAGCTGCGTACTATATTCCTTTCAAGCGATCCATCTTGCATTATATGAACTTTCTTTAAGGCTCAGTTTGTATTTTTGTTGTATTTACCCCCCACCCCCCTCCACACATATTCTTGAAAAAAATGGGCTCTTTGGACTCCAGCCAGCCCTCTATTATAAGGACATCTTTCTTTGTCCCCTATTTGACAAAGAGAATCACTGCTGTGTGCGCCAGTTGTGCATAGCTGAACGAGTCAGTTCACTGAGCCTTTAATGAATCACCTTTTAATATCTGTCCCCTGGCCACAAATATGTCACTTCAATGGTATTTCGTAGTTTGAATTCAGTTACAGGGGAGCATTGTGAGAATGGAGGGATGACAATATTTTAGATTAAATGACTCCACCGCAGTTACAGTCAATAGTGGAGGCCCTAGTCAGTGACCGTGGCCATGTTACAGAGCTGGGATATCAGGATATGCAATACAGCTGAAGTCCATTAAGCAGCAAATGTATTTTATTTTTTTAAATATGTTTTTATTGTTTTCAGAGAGAAAGGGAGAGAGAGAGAGAGATAGAAACATCAACGATGAAAGAGAATCATGGATTGGCTGCCTCCTGCACGCCCCCCACTGGGAATGGAGCCCACAACCCGGGCATATGCTCTTGACTGGAACCGAACCCGGAACCCTTGAGTCTGCAGGTCGACACTCTATCCACTGAGCCAAACCAGCCAGGGCAGCAAATATATTTTAAGAAGCACCAAATTCCTAGATTTGTTTTAACATGTACTTTACTAATGGGAGTGATTTAAAACAATCACAGCCCTAACAAGTAGTTTTTAGTTTGCAAGGCCCTGCTTTCTAGGCGAGAGAATTTAGGTGACAGAAGTTGCTGATCTGCTGCAGCGATGTGATGCTTGTTCCCAGAGAGCTGACTCTAAATTTTATATGATGTCCTATTTTATTTGTTTGGCTTTGACTCCCATCCACTGCACCCCCACCCGCTGCCTTTGATGTTCTTGTTGTTGGGATATGGGTGAGAGGAGGGGCCAGCTGCACATCAGCTCTGGGGGGTTTTCTCATTCCGCTGCCCGGAGTGGGCGGGAGAAAAGGCATGTGGCCCCTTGTGGCTGGGGGCGGCTATTTCGCTTCTGGCAAAGTAGTGAGGGCATGAGCTTCCTAAGGCAGGTAGGTACAGGGACCTGCTGGGGAGAGTGCTTCTGCAGACACATTCCCACGCTGACACCCTGTGGGGTCCTTTGGACCCGAGGACAAGCCGCACAGACTAAAGCCGTCTCTGGATGGGGCCAGTGTTTGCAAGCTGGAGCCAAGGTGAGGGCCGTGGCAGGAATCAGCCGGCATGCGTGTCAGCTTCTTACAGCGTTAGGTCACAGTGTTAAGAGACCCATTGTCACAGGTGCTGGGTCCGCTTGCTCAGAGAACAATCCTGGCATGGAAGGCCATGCACTCCGAGGCCACTTGAGGCTTGTTAACACTGCTTTCATACAAAATGCTTGTGCGAGCCCGTGCCCCAAAACAAAGGCTGTCCAGGAGATGACTTGTGGTGTTCTGCCCTCAGCCTTTCTCACGGTATTCCTCTGACTTCTCAAAATCTGACCGAAGCAGCTTCTTCACAAAGCTTTTCAGGCCTGAAATCCCCACTGAACAAATGTCACTTAACTATCCAAGAGTCCTAAATGAGAAAAAATATCTCAGGGATTCATACATTTTTTATACCATTTAAGAGAGACAGTTGTGATAGCTATACATCACAACTGTCTCACTGTTGTCTTCCTATCCATTCCCACCCGCCAGAAGTAATATATTCGCCGGCAGACTGGCCTTCCACGTCTTCCTTCTGGCTCAAACAAATGTGCATACCTCTAGGAGTTTCTTTTTTTTTTTCACGGAAATAAAATCGTATTATACCCTTTACATGGCAAGTGTGTATTTGGCTTAATGATACATCCTGGTTAGGAGCCAGTATGTCTAGTGGTGCAGAGCAAGGCTCCAGGGTTTCACTGCCCAAGTTCAAATCCATGTCCTGGAGCTAAACAGCCCTGTCACTTCGGGCAAGTATGGTAATTCAACCTCTTAGTTTTCTCATTTGTTAAATGAGGATAATGATAGTTTGAATCTCACAGGGTTGTTGTGAAGGTTAGATAAGTTAGTATGTATAAAATGTGTAGAAAAGCACACTCAATACACTTAGCTATACATTGCTGGTAGAGGCTAGAAAAATATGCATATACACACAAACGTATCAATTTATGTAGATGAGATGACCATAGGTTTTCATTTCAGAATAATATTCCTTTTTTATAGTTCTTTTGCTTTTTTCCTTCTCCCTATATTTGCTTCTCCTACTCCAAACACTTGAAGTAGCATAAACATTATGTGCCAGCCTTCGGACCAAAGGGTCCCGGGTTCGATTCTGGTCAAGGGTATGTACCTTGGTTGCAGGCTCCTCCCCAGCCTGGGCACTAGTTGGGGTTCATGCAGGAGGCAACCAATTGACGTGTTTCTCTCACATCGATGTTTCTCTCTGTCTTTCCCTCTCTCTTCCACTCTCCCTAAAAATCAATGGAAAAATATCCTCAGGTGAGGATTAACAATAAACCAAAACAAACAAACAAAATATTAGCAAGTAAAAACCCCCTTAACTCATGTAGTCTTCTATGTATTGTTCTGTAATGTTCCTGATGATTATCAAACCAAGTCGCATATACATATGCACATATATATATATACATATACACATATGCACATATATGCACCCATAAATCATTTTCATTGTTTGCTCTACAACAGTGAGATTATATACTACACACATATTTTTGGGAGAGGGGCATCTTACCTTTCTCACTTATTGCCTTTGGAAATCCCTCCAGCTAACAGATATAAACAATTATGTTGTTTTCATGGATTATTCTCTGAATTATCTGAAGAATATTATGTTCTGTAGACTAATATAATGTTTTTCTTTGTATACACATTTTTGTCAACTTGGATGCTACAGTAAACATCTGGGCTCACATATTTTTATTTACTGATGGTTATATTGCTGTGGGCCATATACTCAGGGGAGAGATTGCTTGGTCAAAAGGTTTATGTATTTTTAATCTTAATAAATGTTGCCAGATTGCTTTCCAAAGGAGCTGTATCCATTTACATTTCCACCAGCAATGCAGAAAAGACTTTTCCACATATCCCCACTGACAGTATGACCACTATTTAAAATTATTGCCAGTCTAATAGGTTTAAGTTGGTTTATTGTTAACAGTTTCCATTTCCCCATTAGTAAATTTAAAAATATATATTTGTTGGCCTTTGCAGCTGTTCATCTGTGAATTGCCTATTTATATTCTGTTGCTCATTTTTCTCTTAGGCTATTGTCTGTTTCTTGTCAATTTTTAAAGCTTTCTTCAGATAATTATAGCTTTTAAACCCTTACCTGTCATTTGTTATACAAACATGTTTTTTAAATCTATTATTTGCTTACTGCCTTTATTTATAGTATCATCTACCACAAAATAGTTCTTTATTAGCTTCTGTCCAGGTCTTCCCTAGAAGTTCTAATAAAATATTGAAATGATATTTATATAAAATCGTTTACCTATCTTTTGTATATGACATGAAATAGGATTATTTAAAAAAAATTTAAGGATAAATATTCAGTTTGGGGAGTAGTTTTGTGAATATTTTTTCTCTCCCAATTAAATTATACCCTAGTCAAAGATTAATAGAATTCATAAACTTCCCAACTGGCATGGCTCAGTGGTTGAGCATTGACCTATGAACTAGGAAGTCAAGAGTTCTATTCCTGGTCAGGTCACATACCCGGGTTGCAGGCTTGATCCCCAGTAGGGGGCAAGCAGGAGGTGGCTGATCAATGATTCTATCTCATTATTAGTGTTTCTATCTCTCTCTCCCCCTCTCCCTTCCTCTCTGAAATCCATAAAACAATAAATAAATAAATAAATAAATAAATAAATAAATAATTAAAAATCTAAAAGATTCATAAATCGCATAGATTCCCTGCCTTTCTCATTCAATTCAGTTTATATTGTTAGTTTAAAAGGAATGTTTACTCTTTTTTTTCTGAAAGTACATGTTACCAAAGTAGAGAAAGTCCATTGATTTTAGTCTGCTTTACTGGTATCCAGCCATTCCATAAATTCTTTTATTAATACTCATAGTTTTTCTCTTTTTAAGTTCTCTAGGACTTATAGATACATAATCATGTAGTCAATAAGATAGATATAGTTTTATCTCTTCATTTTTAATACTTATACCAAATACTTAATTTTCTCATCTCATTGTTTTCACTAGACTTTCCAAACTAATATTGAATATAGTGATAACAAGATCTTTGCTTAATTCCTGAGTTTTATTTGTTTATTTATATTTATTTTTGACATTGAGAATACTTCTGACTTTTAGTTTTAGTAATATTTAAATGGTTATATTTCCTATCACACTTAAAGATTTTTATTGAGATTGGCTGGTAATATTGTCAAATGTCATTTCAATATCTATTAATATGGTCATATGAGTTGTTTTCCCTCAACTTGCTGAAACACTAAATTATGATGATAAATTTTCTAATTTAAACCTCTCTTTGCACATCTAGAATAAGCCCTACTTCATTCAAGATTTTTGTTGATATGTATCTGGATTATATTTGTTAATATTTTAGTTAGAATTTTTGCATTGACATTCCTGAATGGGATTGATCTATTTCAATCAATATTTGCTATTTAATTTATGGTTGCTTCATATAAAGTTAGGAAATTTTTCATATTTCCTGTGGTCTGAAATAGTATATATTATATTCTTTAAAGGTCTGCTAGACTTCAGCTATAAAAATATCTAATGGATCTTACTTGCCTTGTGTGTTCACTTCTATATAAATTGCCCAATAAAAGTTTTCTTTAGTTTCGCTACTCATTTACTCATATCCCCCCACCCCCACCCCCACACCCCTGCCCCCACTTGCTGGTACCTCAGGAGACAAAGGCTACTTAAGAGTTGATGGTAAACAGAATTGGTGTGTGTTAAGGTGATAACCCCTTTCATTTCAGTGTCCAAACTTCATTCTTTTAAAATATATATATTTTTATTGATTTCAGAGAGGAAAGGGGAGGAAGACAGAGAGAGAAACATCATTGAGGAAAGAGAATCATTGATTGGCTGCCTCCTGCACGCCCTCTATTGGGGATTGAGTCCACAACCTGGTCATGTGCCCCTGGCTGGAATGGAATGAGGAACCCTTCAGCCCTCAGGCCAACACTCTATCCACTGAGCCAAACCAGCTAGGGCCAAATTTTATTCTTTAAATTTAAATTTGTGAACATTGTCTAGAAGGCTCTGTTTATAGATTATCACATTTCTGTACTATAACAAACTTCAGAATCATTTCTTATTTTTTACCTCCATATATTTGATCCATCCCCAAAGGGACAGAGAAACTGAATTAGTTGATTGTCCTCCTGAAATAAGAAGCTTTTTCCTTTGTTTCTCGGTAAGTTTTAAAGAAATTGTTTGTTATTTATAATATCTAGTCAAGGGGCATGGTTATCTGACATTCACTCTCAATTTGACCCTTTATCACTGAAAATTCTGAAAAATATTTAATTCCAAGCACTTCTGCTTCCTGAATGCCACTTTGCTTCCATAACTCTTCTCTCTCTCTTCTATTATAAGGTCATTTACATGAAAATGGTATCTTAAGATGGCTTATCAATATGTTATGATTATTTTCACCTGCAGCAGAGAATACTTTCACATCTTTGATTGTTGCCATGGAAACAATTATGCTATCAAAGAAAAGAAATAAGATTTCAGCTAGGGTAGAAATTAGGTTGAACAGATAATGCAGAAGAAATGAAAAGGTGCCTACTATTTGTTCCTGAAAGAAAACAAGATATAAATTAGTTAGTAATTAGTCGTTTTGTCTTAAGACTATCTATAAGCCTTTTGTGTGCGTTTTGCCCGGACAATAAAGCTAAAAATAGTGCCATGCTATGTTTTTAAATTTATCAGCTGCATTGAGTTACATACAAGCAATTATTCTAACTTGAATATACTCCTGTTTTAACAAGCTAACCCATATCTTAGACTATGATTTTTCCAGCAAGGTGGGGACAACTTCATACGCTCATAAAATTTGAAAACAAAATTAATCTTGAAAGATAAAGGGTAGATTGATCAGCCATTTATCACAGGAGCCAATGAATTATATATGAATTTTCTTGGAGTCTCCATTTGGGATACTCTTTTCTAGTTTGCTAATAAAACCCATCCATTTTTATGTTTCTATTATCATCCAAACTAGAAATAATTTTCAAATAAGTATTGGATATTGCAGAAAAGTAAATTTATACTTTAAATTGTAAAGTATGCCCTTACTGGGGATCATTCACTGAGCCACACCAGCTGGGTGACCACAAAATTTTATTTATTTATTTATTTATTTATTTATTTATTTATTTATTTATTTGATGTTGTTTAATTATCGCCTGAGGATATTTTTCCATTGACTTTTTAGAGAGAGTGGAAGGGAGGGGGAGAGAAACATTGATGTGAGAGAGACACATCAATTGGTTGCCTCCCACACAGGCCCCAACCAAGGGGATTGACTCTACAACCAAGGTATGTGCCCTTAATCAGAATGGAACCCAGGACCCTTCAGTTTACAGGCTGACGCTCTATCCACTGAGCCAGACTGGCTAGGGCCAAACTAGAAATAAATAATTTTAAATAAGCATTAGGTATTGCAGAGAAGTATTGTAAATTGATGCTTTAAATTATAAAGTACGCCCTGACTGGGGATCAGCCCCTGAGCCATACCGGCCAGGCTACTTCAAGATATTTCAGAAATCATCGTCAGAAACCACACAGGATTCTATTTACTGGACTGTTCTGGAACTTTTCTCTTGAAGTTCTCTTTCCACAAGTGCTTTTCTGTTTTGGGGCTATAAATAGTTTAGTACTTGGATTCTTGCCATCACATACAATTTGCTTTCTAATAATTTTTTCAGTTATGCTCTGGAGAGCTCATTGACTAGAAGTTCCTGAGATTTGAGTGTTATGGGCAGAGAAAGAATGAATGAAGCTCTTTCTATCCTTGTCTGCTGCCTCCGAGGAAAACTAACTTTCGGCAGCTCGTGGCAGTAGACTAGGGACTGAGCAGTCCGGCTGAGTCACGGGGCACAACTTTACGGAATGCCGTTCTTCAGGTAAACCATGGTGTAACAGAAGAAGCTCTGAGTTGAGTGTTTAGTAAGTCCAGTTCCTCTGCTAAGTACTTTACAGTAGATGACAGCAATATGATGCTTTTGAGCCATACAGTCTGGGGTTGAATCTCCACTCACTCACTATGACTATTATGGAATGTTGGGCTAATTAACCTCGCCCTGCCTCTCGCCATTCTTGATAGGAAAAACAGTTCTCTTTTCACCTGACCGGCTTGTGGCAAAGCACATAAGCAATACTCGGTACTATTTGCAATTACCTTTACTTCTTAAAATAAACCTATAAAGAAAGTGCTGTTATTACTTACAGATGACAAAGCAGATGGTTAGGTTAAATAGCTCGTCCAGGTTTCCTATGGAAAGATTGGAGTATAAACCCAGGGCTGTTAGACTTTGAAGACATTGTACTTTCTTATTTTACCAGATGTGGCTCTGCTTCCAGGTAGAATGTGATACTGGGAAAGGCAGTTAACCCTTCCGGGCCTCCATGTACACAACTGTCTGATGGATGGGGATCCTTGGGCTTAATATAAAACAAGATGAACCCGCTCAGAGGAAGTCTCTGCTTATGAAGGGGGGAGTCACTGTCATTAGAAGTGAACTAGCATGAGACTAGGAAGCCATTTGGCGTTTTAGACACAGCGTGGTTATTGCTAGTGGTGAGGTCTTGGCCAAATCAGTGTTCTCATGTCTAATTGGGATTCAGCCAGCTGTCCATTTTCAGTGGCCGCCAGCACTATATCAGGTAAGAGTAATATCCACAGATATGTCAACCCCTGAAGGCGGTTGGAGGATCAAATAAAACATTTGATGTGAAACTGCTGATTACACAGGTCCTGTGCTCTGTGGACAAGAGGGGATGTCTTCTGGGTGGACAGCTCTGCCATCCCTCCTGACTCAGAGCTGGCCACGCAATCAGGTCTGATCAAGGTTTGGACTACTGATTCCAGGCTTGTCTTCGTGTGTGTGTGTGTGTGTGTGTGTGTGTGTGTGTGTGTGTTTTCTTTTGGTTTTGAATAGATTTTAGAGAGAGAGAGGAAAGGAGAAGGAGAGAGAGAAACATTGATGTATGAAAAAAAACATCGATTGGCTGCCCCCCAGACACCCGACTGGGAATCTAGGCCGCAATCTGGGTATGTGTCCCGACTGGGAATCAAACTGGGGACCTTTCGATGCCTGGGATGAAGCTCAGCCAACTGGGTGACACTGGCCAGGGCTTGTCTTCTTTCTATGCTTTTGCATTTGTATGTTTCACACCTTCCTTCCTCGTCTATTATCTCATTTCTAGCTGAACTGAGAAAACTATTAGATGTTCAGCATCAGCGGTCAATGCTCCAGGAACCGAATATTCAGAGGATTATGCCACATTCCATTTTGCTATCTTGTTACATTTTTGGAGCTTAAAGTAAGTGACTCGGCCACTTCTTAGGGATTTACTTTCAGTCAGTCATTTTCCTCACTAAACCTCAGTTTTCTTATCTGTAAACTGAAAAAAAAAAAAAAATAACACACTTCCAAAAGTTAAATATGATAATATAATTCAATATGAGAGTACATATAAAGAGCTTAACAGTGTCTGGCTCATACTATGTGCTAGCTGATAGTTAGCTGGTGAGAAGAGCTCAGAGAATATGAAACTTGAATGTGCAATTTTGTTTATAATTCTGATCCAAGGTGATAGGAAAGACCAACTTTTTTTCCCCTAAGAGAATGGTCTTATTTTCTGTGGGAATTCACAGCTTCACAAACAATATTTATCAAGACATTCATAGGACATAAAGACAAAGAATTAGTACTGAAAAAAAATCATTTAATTACATGTGGGCATGGCTGATCCAAAGAGGGTGTTTTATTGGAGATGCTGACTCAGGAAACAAAATTATAAAGTGAGAATAGTAATAGTTATTTTATAAGGTTGAATACTAGAAGTTATGGTTGCTTGGCAAAGTAATCAATTAATTGATTCAATTAATTGATCAATCCATAGTATCATGAAGGAGTAGGGTTACAAAAGGACACGATTTGATGGGGAGACATGAAATTGAGCCATAATTGGGGAACCTGGTTAGCCGTCATTGTGTTCTATAACTAGGTACCCAGGAGTTAACTTGTGCGTGTTTGTGTGTGTGTGTGTGTGTGTGTGTGTGTGTGTGTGTGTACAGAGTTAAAGACAAATTGGGGATTAGCTAAACTATGATGCAGTAACTACTACCAATAAGATAAACCTTTGTGGTCGCATATAAAACTCAGTAATGGCCTGGGGGAGTAATTTGTCTGGGTGTTTGTACCATTAATTATGTCCCTGTAGAAGCTGCTGGAGGGATCTAATCTCTTTTCTGAAAGTGACAAGTTTCCTTTGCAAACCAAAATTCAAAGAGCACTGTAATCTTGCTTTGTTACTGCTCATCAAAGGATGACCTTGTGAGTAATACATGAGAAAATAATTTTTAAGGATTATAAATATCTTGGGTTTTTCCTAAATGCATATGAAATGGCTTAAAATATGCATGTAATATTTGCTTAATTTAGACAGCATCTGAAATTCTGCCCTTGAATTATTATCTGAAAGTCCCTTCCTATCATCTATATGTAGTTTGGCTTTGAATAACTTTTAAAAAAATAAAAAATGCCCTTGAATCCTATTAACCAATGTCACCCCTATAAATATAATTTTTAAAAAAGGCCCCTGAATAGTTATAATAGTAATCCAAAGTGGTCTGTATGTTCCCGTAGGTTTTCCTGGGCTCTCACCTATACACAAAAATTTCCATTCTGTTGTTCCTAGTTTTGCCTCCCTAACAAAGGCATGACTTCTGCAAGTGTTGATGTGTTCCATGAATATGTCCCTTGATGCTAATAACAGTGCAGTCGATTTGTAGTAATTACCTTGTGGAAGGTCTCACCATTGGCAAAACACAAACATCCATTATATTGTAAAAAGAACTCCAAAATGTAACACATAAAATTCTACAGCTTTCTGTGTGATGGATTACACATATCAATAATTCAAGAAGTCGTGGAAAATTCTACTATAGCAAGAACTGGTTACAAAACAGGAATGACTAACAAGCATTTACATTTTACGTTATACTCAGACTTGACTTGTACATTCTAGGTCATACCCAGAAAAATAGAGCCTAATGGAATTGTCCCCTGAGGTGAATGGAAATCTCTATTAACTAATGTATTTGATTTGGAAAATATGATTTGAGAAATATAACAGCAATATATTTTATATAGAGATAGCCCTTGGTGAGAGATGGTGTGAGAGAGAGAGAGAGAGAGAGAGAGAGAGAGAGAGAGAGAGAGAGAGAATCATTTAAGAAAAATTCTTAGTGTTTTAGATATGGTTGGGAACCATATTGGACTAAAGTCAAATCTGATCTTAATATATAAAAATATGGAATGTAGGGAGACTGTTTTTTCTGATATAGAATACTCATTCTGATGTTTGTACTTTCAACTTTGAAAGATCACAGGCAAATAACTATATATAGCAACAGCAGAAGAAGCTGAGCTTAGAATAAACACATACAGGTTATGTTGAATTAGTACCACATTCATAGGCTCAGATCAGTTTTCTTAGACTTTTAAATCCTGTGCTCTTTTATATAAACAAAATATTATGTCCAGTTATATTACATAAAAATTCAAATTATATAAATAACATGACAAAAATTAGGGCTACAGGAAAGTAACATATATATCAAAAGATATATTTCTTGACTGTACCATGTGATATAAATTTGAGCCTTGACTTTGCTTGCTTGGCAATACGCTTTTTTACCCAAGGAGGTATTGAAGTTTGAGCAGTGTGGGTCAATTTCAATGTTAAGCTTGTAGCAAAAGAGAACCTAATATCTATCTCTATAGTGATTTTTTAGCAATTATCTAAGATTATCAAGTCAAACTTCATTTCCAAAAGTCTTAGCTAGAGCACAGAAAAGATTGAAAATGGCTAAGAATATGGTTCCTTACACGTTTCAAAAGTGGAAATTTCAGCGTCATGACAGAAAAATGGTGCTTGAGCTCAACTTGCAGGAAAATTAAATATAATTTCATGTTCTCCTTTAAAAGATTTTCCTCAGAATATAGACAGCTATATTGGCATCAATTCCTATAGTTGGTTTGGATGATATTAATGAAAACAATACCTTATTGAACACTTACCATGTGACTATTGTGCTGAGCATTTTGCATTCATTTTTGAAAGCTATAGAAGTTTGATTTCCAAAGAAATTAATTCTCAAAGCAACTGAGTGAAGCAACTTGGATTATTATCTTCATTTTAAGATGGGTTTAACAAGGTATAGGAATTGAGGCTTAAGAGAGATTAAGTAACTTGCCCAAGATCACACATTTAGCAGATGACAGGATCTACATTCGAACCTAGAACACTTTGATTCCTATGGCTCGACCTTGCTTATGACTGCACAATATACATAACAGTATTCAGCAAAAACAGGGCTCCCTCTGTTAATGCATTAAAACTCCAAATTGCTCTGAAAACGGTTTCCTACTCTTCTGACAATTTTTTTTTTTTTTTTTTACATTTGGAATCATCAAACTTTCCTGCTTTGCTTTAACAATGTGGAAACTATAGCTTTTACGTCACAGATCAGGGCACATGCCTGGGTTGTGGGCACAATCCCCAGGAGGGGGCATGCAGGAGGCAGCCAATCAATGGTTGTCTTCATTGATGTTTCTATCTCTCCCTCTCTCTTCCTCTCTGAAATCAATAAAAAGACATATAAAAACAATATGCTCACCTTCGAACAGAAAACACATTTTTCAGTCATTTATTCATTCAACAAATACTTATTAAGTACCTACTATATCCCAAGTGAATTATCTGGGCCAGGGACCTTATAGCTATAAACATGATGGACAAGGGCCCTCAGTGATGGAGCTGACTTTATATTAGGTAAAACAAAAATAAAAAATAAAAGGTAATATAAGTCAAATAAAGATGTACCTACAATAATAATAAGCAATGCAGGTGGAATGGCACATAGTATTTGGGGAAAGGGGGAGTTATTTACATAGGGACGGTCCGGGAAGAACCTGCTGAGAAATGATATTTGAACAAACCTTGAATACTACAAAAGAGTCTGCATTCCAAGGAGAGTGTGTATAAATATCCTGAGGTGGGAAAACCTGGCATGTGTGAAAAATAGCATCCAAGCCAGAGAAACGAGAGAACCGTGAACAGGGGAGAGCGCCGGGGGCTGAATGATGAGCAGCTCCCAACGGAGTGAAAAGCCATGGATTGGAAGGTTTGGAGAAGAGAAACGATACAATCTGATGGAGGTTTGTAAAAGATTGTGCTGACTATAGAGCCCAAGGTGGACCGAAGGGGCACAGTGAGGAGCTATTGCAGTGGTTCCAGTGAGTGCTGAGGACTTCGGTCTGGGGCAGATGGATGGGGGTTTTGGAAGAGACATTTAGATTTAGGAATTTCAGCTTTCAGGACTCGCTGTGAAGAGTCATTTGTTCTCAACTAGGAGTGATTGTCACGCTCTCCCTCCCTCCCTCCGCCCTCGGGATATTTGAAAATGTTCAGGGACATTTTCTGTTGTCATGACTGGGATGTGCTACCAGCTTTGGGGGTCAGGGATGCTACTAAGCATCCTACAGGCCCCACAGCAAAATGGACCCAGCCCCAAACGCCAACAGGGCCGAGGCTGAGAAACCCCGGATTAGATGTTGCGGGAAAGCAATCCATGATTAATTCCTAGGTTTTGGACATCAGCAAGAAATGGGTTTTTTCGCCATTAATTTTGTGACGGGAGAAGGAACAGCTCCCAGGCCAACCTGAACATTTTTTTTTTTTTTTGAGAGGTCTTCAAAGGCTGCTCTGTTTTTGGAACCATCCCTCCACTGGGAACACATCCTTCATCGTGTGATTATAAAAGGTGCTCTGTTCCGTCCATGAAGTTTTGCAGCGCGACTGTTATGTGGAATTAAGGAGTGTGCTGCAGATGCGGATAATTGCAGGCATTTCTTTTGAGTCCTTGCCATGGTGCTCGATTCCTGTCTTTCTTTTCTGTAAATGGTAGTTATGGTACAGTTGTCTGTCTGGGTAGGTTCAGGAGATAAGCCATAGGTTTTGTATTTCCCCCCAACCCAGAGGGATGAGAGCTTTTCATGGCTTCACTTGCAGGGATTTTTGGCATTTGGATTTCCGGGTTCAACCGTTTGATGATGAGCTTGAGGCTCCCATCTAGATTATGGAGGCAAGATGAATAAATCCATGGAGAGACATGGAAAACTGGCAGGAGGATGCCACCTGTCTCCTGGCAATTCTCCTTGGATAGCAGCGACAATGACATATCTTTCCTAGGCATTCTGGGTGATTTGTAGGGTGGTATCAGAAGTCAATTAGTCAACCGACAAATGTGTGAGGACGTGAGGTTAGACATTGGGAAATTTGTTCAATGAGCAATGAAAAAAATCTGTGAACAATAGAAAATGAATACAACTGAATAAATATAGGTGTGAAAAGATAAAACGAACAAGGCGAATTATAACTGCTTGCGGAAGGTGTTAAATGTGTTTTATTCAATAAAATAGAAAATTCACCTGAAAAAAAAAGTGATGTTTCATGCTTGAACGCAAATCACAATTGCCACTGGAAATCCTAGGAAATGGAAAAATAAATGGATCCTGCCTCTTCTTGTGTGGTGTTTCTAGCTTACAGCCATAGGAAGAAAGCACTTGATAGATACTTGTTGACTATTGTGCTTTGGTTTCATGTTATTGTCACTTTTTAAAAAAAAAGCATGACTTTTCAAAGATGTCTCTTCTCAGAAAATCAAAGTGGGCCTCCACCTTAAAAGGATGACAACATAGACACCGTAAAGTCTGTAATTTTTGAGCCGAAACTATGTTATTTGGAGCTTTGCTATTTCTGCTAGTTTTAATTCCGCGATTAAAGAAATCCATGGTTGCTGTGATTTCTCTCTCAGACGTTAGCTCTGACTGCCAAAGCCCCCAAGCCAGTTTGGGAAGCATTTGAGAGGTCTCAAAGCCTGCTTTGTTTTTGGCACCATCCCGCCACAAGGAACACATACTCCTTCACACGAGTGTAAAAGGTGCCATATTCTGTTCAGTGTAACTGAGCTCCCCTCCCCCCCCCCCCCCACACACGTGTTCCCAGTGCACATTGGAGGTGGTTGATTCTCCCGTGGGCTGTAGTGCCCACCTGCCAGTGTTCTGAGATTACCCAGGGGCAGGGAGGCACCAACCCTGAGTGATTGTGCATGAGCAAACGTCTGTGAGTCTTGGGTTGAGGTCCCTAGTGTGTCTTTCTATAAATGGAATGTGATATGCAAAGTGATAAGGCAAACCACAGTAATGTGTGGAGACTAGAAAAGGATTACCTGATTGAAGATATATATATATATATACACATATATTTTTTTTAAGTTAAAAGAGGGCTTTTTAGTCTTTTTCTACACAAACCAACTATGTTTTGTTCTCTATGCACATGTATTTTAAACCATTTTTCAATTTTTTTCCTAGCAAGTTCTTTCCACTAGGTTTGTTTTTACTTGTCTTTAATGAATACTGTGAATGTTTAAGAAACAATATCTTTAAATCACTAATATGGATATTGAGCATATGATTCAAGTGCTAGATTACTCATTTGAATAGTAAACACAGAATTAAAATTCCAAGGGAATTAAATTAGATGAACTGCTTACTTAAGGATATTACACAAATATCACAATTAAACATGAAATCTAAAATACAACAGAATTTTGAAAGTGTGACCATGAATGATCTGTTCACATTGTTAAGAAATGTCCATGGCACATCATCTCTTAAATTATATTACCATTATTCGTGAGTAAAACAATAGAGTGAGACCTAAGATTTATCAGTGTCTTGGTGTCTTTTTACCTTCTTCAGACAAGTGTTGTATGTCTTCCAAACACTATCTGTGATTAGAAATCCTCACTTGCCCTGGCTGGTGTGCTCAGCTGAGCAACATCCTATGCACCGAAAGGTCACCAGTTCGATTCTTGGTCAAGGCACATACCCAGCCTGCGGGTTCAGTCCCTGGTTTGGGTGCGTATGGAAGGCAACTGATCTATTGATGTTTGATGTTTCTCTCTCACACCAATGTTTCTCCTGCTCTCTCTCTCTACCTCTCCCTTCCTCTCTCAAATCAATTTTAAAATTAAAAAAGAAAAGAAATGCTCAGAATGTCTTCCCATTTCAGGGAGACAAAGACACATACCAGTTCCTCAAGCTCTGAGAAAGGACTAATAAATAAGTATTGATTGCACACTCACTGCTTTAAATAAGATACAGTCAGGCATTCCTGAAGAACTGCTTCCGTAGGAGCAGGTGTATTCTCTGGAAGTTGGGTGGTCTAGCAGAGAAAAGGAATGAGCTTGCCTCGTTGCTGTTTGAAGAGCGTTGATTTTATTATGAGGACAGACATAAAATAGGCCCCAGAATGCCCCCGGCTGTCTTTCCTATGGGTCTTACTCTCCCCTAAATAAAGAAAGATAATATTTCTAGTCTTTCTTCTCTCCAAACTTCCCTTCCACCCTCCATTCATTGAAGTGGAAATCCTTTTCCTTTTGGTTGGATTTCTGTATCTAGTAGGAATGCTGTTCGGGCAAATAGCAGGAACTCTCGTCACCAGCCAATGACTTTCTGGGCTACCTGAGCAATGGCTGCAGCAAATTCACATGGAAATCTAAATTCAGGGATCATATTTTGCACTGTCCTTGAAGGATTCCTGTTTGGCAGCTTAGCAAATTACTGGAAACATTTTTTATATACAATGACTTACGGGTTACAAATCCTAAAGCATACATTTGAAGCCTAAGGCCACCTGAAAGCTAAATCACTCTGAGTTTAATTTCTTAAACTGTGTCATGTGACTTGAGGACTAAAAACCATGGAAAACCAAGAGCACAAGGAGATCTAGAGTAGCTAGTTTCCTAGCAACCATATTTATTACTAGTGTTTATCAAAAGTGCTGACTAAACATGCAGTCCTGGCATAATGACTTTCTGAAAGTTTGTTAAGAAAAAGAGAAACAGGTTAAGACAATAATTTGCCCTAGTTACCTAAATGTTTTAATGTATAGAACTGTTGGAAACAAGTAGCATTTATAACTTGTAAATGTAAGAGGGAATGTGCCTTAAAAGCTCACTCAAGCTGTGGAGAGAACAGAACCGGATCCAACTCCCGGAACCACCTTTGCTGTCCCTGGAACTCATCCATGGAATTGGAATAATATTAATAATTAGTTAAACTTTTTGTCGTAAGAGCTAAATGTAAATGGCTTATCCCCTGTCTAGCTCAGAGTGCGTGATATATGTTTATTATCTATATCATCCCTTTTTATTTTTTTATTTTTATTTTTAAAGATATATTTTATTGATTTTTTACAGAGAGGAAGGGAGAGAGATAGAGAGCTAGAAACGTCGATGAGAGAGAAACATCGGCCAGCTGCCTCTTGCACACCCCCTACCGGGGATGTGCCCACAACCAATGTACATGCCCTTGATCAGAATCAAACCTGGAACCTTTCAGTCTGCAGACCGACGCTCTACCACTGAGCCAAACCAGTTTCGGCTATATCATCCCTTTTTAGATTTATACTCTGCTGCTCATTTCCCAGCTTGCCCTTAGCCTTTCTCCAGCTGTCTTTATGATGCAGCTGAATTACCCAGTAGCCAGATTCAGCCCGTGCTTGCAGCGATAGCAAACCAGAGGAACAAACATTTTTTTTTTTAAAAAGAATGAAGTTGATCTGTACATATGGAAGCATAGAAATGTAATAGGATAATCATAATTTTTTGAACATGGGTTATTCTTACCTTTTGATTGTTTCATTTTGAGTGATACATGGGCAATGTAGGGAAGCAAACATGATCTTTTCAGCACTTACCACCCTCGTTGAGTGTGTGACTAAGTTTCCAGAAGTGCAGGGCGGCTGACTGGAGGTCAGGCAGAGCTCGTAGTCTCCACGAATGGCACAGCTCTGGGCGTGAGAGCTGAGACAGGACCCACGTGGGCGACAATGAAAAAGGGTGGCTCCTGCCTTGGTTTGTCTTTACATGTTATAGGGTTTTGTGGAGTAGAAGCTGCATGGACCTGCTTTTTAAGTTTTGACTCTCCCACGGGAGTTTTTTTTTCCCTGCTCTAATAGTTCATGATGTGTATTTTCTATTTGTAACCGTATCCAATTTCAGATTAGTAATAGCAAGAGTGGGGCGAGGGACCAAGCAAGGCAGTCTGACGAAAGTAGAAGGAAGGAGAAGAGAGAGAAGGAAGGGAGGTAAATAGGCCAGGAGAATGCCAGCAAATGACAAGAGGAAGGAGAAAGAGAAGGAAGTGGAGGAGAGAAGAGGAATAAGAAGAATAAGAAGAATAAGAGGAAGAATAAGAAGAGGAAGAAGAGGAGGAGGCAGTGAGTGTGAAGGAAGGATAAAGGAGCCAAGAGCACTTGAGAATAGGTTGAGGACACAGCCTGTTTTCACACTTGGCCCCCCACTTTCTACCCTGCAATCTTGGGCAGGCTGCTTCATCTCTCCAAGCCTACGGATGCTTTCAAAGGGCTGATCCTATCTCCCCAGGGAGGTTTGAGAAGTAACTCCAACCATAGAGGTGTACTGGCTTAATAGTGATGATTATGATGTGATAATGACGATAAAGAGCAAAAATTAACAAGTATAAAAAGTGAAAAAAAAATTGAAAAGGAGATGAAGAAGAAGCCTGAGAAATAAAAAAGGGGGAAATGTGAACATGAACAAATGCCAGGTGAACCCAATTGAAACGTTGCCCCCAACTGTCTTCAAGGAATACCACGTGTTTCTCTTTCCCATGGCCATGTCCCCACACCAGACAAATACTTTCCGTTTGCCTGTTCACTGGCTGGCAGAGGTGCTCACTCATTTGTGCTATTTGCCCTCTTCTTTTTTCTTTCTAGTAGGGACAGGACTGCATCCTACACTTGTGCCTTTTAGTACCAGGAGCTGAAACTGAACTGATGACAGAATCTAGGACCATAGTTATGCAGAATTGGAATGCATATATGCTGACTCTAACTCTATATATCTTCCCAGAAAATGCCCAAAGCAAAAAAAATTATTTTTGGTTTCTCTTTCCCTCACCCATCATTAAGTCCCGTTCACCTTACCTCTAAAACATGCACACAAATCAATTAAAAATAATTTATTGATTTTGCCCTGACCAGTTTGGCTCAGTGGATAGAGTGTCAGCCTGTGGACTGAAGGGTCCCAGGTTCGATTCCAGTCAAGGGCATGTACCTTGGTTGCGGGCACATCCTCAGTGGGGGTCTGCAGGAGGCAGCTGATGGATGTTTCTCTCTCATTGATGTTTCTAACTCTCTATCCCTCTCCCTTCCTCTCTGTAAAAGAAATCAATAAAATATATTTTAAAAATAATTTATTGATTTTAGAGAAGAAGGGAGAAGAAGAAAGAGATCAATGTGAGAGCACAACATCGATCAGCTGCCTCCTGCATGCCCCTCACCGAGGATTGAGCCCACAACCCAAGCATGTGCCTTTGACCAGGAATCGAATCAGCAGCCTCCCATGAGACGATGCCCAACCAACTGAGCGATTGTGGCCAGGGAAAAATCCACTTTCTTTACACTGAGTAGCCAGATTATTATGATCTCTGAACAGATAATAATCTGGCCACTCAGTGTATTTGTATCTAAAATGGGTACCAAAAATATTCTAGACTTTTGCTGGAGATGAACCACCTATTTGTCCTGAGCTTTCTATCAGCCAGTACAAAGGGGAAAACTGATCAGGTGCATCATTTATAGTATCTTTGATATTAAGTAAATGAGGTACTTAAGAGAAGTACACTGAGTGCCTAGATTATTATGCGTTCAGAGATCATGATAATCTGGCCACTGAGTGTATACTATGGTAACACCATCCCAAGCCACATGGGCGACCGCCCAGATTCTACCTTTGCTTCCACTTTTGCCTTCTTCAGTCTTTCTCCAAAGATAAAATTATCCCCTTACCCCATTAAAATTGCCTAATGGCTTCCCTCTGCACTGGTGTTAAACCCAAACCCTTTCTCCTTGTTTACAAGGCTGTACATAATCACCCCTGTTGACCTTGCCAATTTCATTCTGCTTTTCTCCTTGCCATTTACCCTCAGGCCACACTGAAGATGTTTTTCTCCTGTTGCTTGAAGTTGCCAAGTTTTGTATTTCCCCCTTTAGGGCCTTTTGAATGGCTTTTTTTTTTTTTTCTTTCTCATTTTCATATTCTAGACTCCTTCTTGTCATTTGGAGTTTAGCTTAAAATCACTCTCTGAGCAACTTTAGAGTGCCACCCATGTAAAAGCCACCCAGTCTCCTGGATCACATAAGCATGTTCTCACTTTTGTTTTTCTGGTGTGTGGTGTGTGTGTGGGTATATGTGTTTATTATCTATAAATAAACATATATGTATGTCTCCTTGTCTCTAGGATTTCAGCTCAAGGAGATCAGAGACCTTGGTTGTCTTACTTGTAGTCTTTTCCCAGTGCCAAGAGTGTGTCTAGTACTAGTAAATAACAGAAACGAAATAAGAAATATATTAAGTTTATGATTCAGTCTCTGAATACAGAATCCTTGCCAGTATTTAAAATTCTTTATAGGTAGGCTCTGGCAAGGTAGCTCAGTTTGTTGGAGCATTGTCCCGATATACCAATATTGTGGATTCGATCCCCCCCGTCAGAGCACATACAAGAATCAACCAATGAATGCATCAAAAAGTGGAACAGCAAATGTCTCTCTCTTTCTTTTTCTTTCTTTCTCTCTCTCCCCTTCCCTTCTTCTCAAATTAATAAATAAAGAAAAAAATTAAAAAATTTATTTACAGGTAACCAGCATTTTATTCAAGCCATTAATTCGGAAAGGCTTTCCATCCTCCTCCTAATTATATAAGTTCATGACTAGTGAAATATGCTGTCAATAGTGAGAAAAATAACAAAACACAATTTTGAAAAAAATCCTATATAAAAAAAAGGGTAATAGGCAAATTGACCCTAACAGTGAAATGACTGGTTGCTATGAGATGCACTGACCATCAGGGGCAGACACTTAATGCAGGAGGTGCCCCCTAGTGGCGAATGCCCTCCCACAGGGGGAGCTCCACTCAGCCACAAGCCAGGTTGACAGCTGCCACCTCCGCAGCGGTGGTGGGAGTCTCTTCCACTTCCTTGTCTGTCCCCGTGGGAAGCAGGCCTAAGCCATCAGTTGGATATCCCCTGAGGGCTTCCAGGCTGCTAGAGGGATGTCTGACTGCTAGCTCTGGCCTGATTCCCCCAGGGAACGGGCCTAAGCCAGCAGGTAGACATCCCCCAAGGGGTCCCAGACTGCGAGAGGTTGCAGGGTAGGCTGAGGGACTCCTTGAGTGCACAAATTTTTGTGCACCAGGCCTCAAGTGTTTACACACACACACACACACACACACACACACAAACACATGGGCTTTCAAAGTACAGCTCATATAATATAACTTTTAAAACAAAATGTTGCCGTAAATCAGTAGAGTTAAAAGGCAGAGAAATGCTGAAAGGGAAACATTTTTTTTTAAATATCTAACAGTTTAAAATGCCGAATCTGGGCAAATTTGGTCACAGAATCTTATAGACCGGCCATCTGAGATAGACAAAAAGAGGAGGTAAAAGAAAGGCTGTCTGCTCTAGCTCTAGAGAAGAAGAAAGATAGATAATATGGAAGGCAGAAAGTCAGAAACGCATCCCTTTTACCCCGCTTTGGTCTGAACCCAAGGGCTGCAGATGGGTATGTTATAGAATCCCAGAGTTCTCTGGCCCTGCTCCCCTTCTGTGAAGAGATTTCCCCCACCCCACCCCCACCCCCCGGAAGGTGCTAATGCAACACAGAGCGGTGAGCTTGGAGCCTCCAGCACAGTTGATAGGACAAACCATCATAGTCAGCGGGGCCTTGGGGTACTGCAACCTGGACATACAGAGGGCGTCTGGATGGCAGTGTGCAACCTGGCTTCACTTTCCCTGTGGCCTGAGGCCTACAGACCCGGTAAGACTCAGGAGGTGTGCAGAGCCAGCCAGCAAGAGCTCAGGGGAGGCTAAGTAAGCAGGCAGGGCTTGACCCAAACTGAACAGAGGAGAAAGACTCAAGGTATAGAACCAGAGAGGTCAAGAGTTGATACCCCCTTTCCCTTTCCCTCCCTCTCTTTCTTTTCCTCATGCTGTGAAGAAGGTGAGGGATTTGGAGGAAGACCAGAGTAGTTTTAGAGAAAATTATGAACCTATATTTTCTCTACATAACTGAGTTACTTGAGTAACCCATTTCACAATGTTGATGCCTTAGGTGTTCACTGAATTCAAATTACCTTCTCCCGAAAATATGAGACTAACAATATTAGCACAGAATCTGATTTCTTAACTTTATCATATTTGGTGTGGATATAAAATTATGAAAGAATACATTTGGAAAGATGGAGCTCTTTAAATATTCAGTTTGAGAATATGTGATTATACAACTAGATGATTATATACGTGCATTTTAATTTCTGTGTATGATTATATACATGTATTTTAAATTTTTTATTGCGATCTGATTACAGAAGACATATGCATATTAGAAAAAGTTGATTTACATACAACCATGTATTAATACAAGTAAATCTAATACAAAATTGTTTGCATGTTGTATATTCTATTTTTAACTTTCTTTTTTTTAAGTGGATGTTATTGTAGCTAATTTGTATATCACGCTATGTACTATGCTCAATTTCTAAGCACTTTAAATATTTATTTAATCATATTGAGAACATTTCTCCATGCCATTAAAATATCTTCAAAAACAATTTTAAGGTGTAAGTAACATTCAGTGATATGTATACCTTATGATTTATTTGCCCACAGATCTGATGTAATAAATATTGTGCTTATACATAAAACTTTGTGCACAATACCCCATTAGTCAAGATATAGTAGCTTGTTAACTAGCTCACGTGAGACTGACAGTTTAGTATTTTGGACTCATCTGCTACCATCAATTATCACCTCCAAACAAGATGGCCTTTGCTTATTTTCAGAATGTTTTGAAGCATCTGCGTTAAGCTTCTACATAAAAGAAATGAGGTTGGGCAGACTTAAAATTCTGAAATTAGACATAAATGTGATTTCTCCAGCAATTATATAGTTTATTTTTCAAATTAAGTCTCAATGTTCTCGTTAAAAGTTCTTTTATATTTTTGTGTATTTTTTTACTTAGAAATATGACATCACATGTGTCTATGTTTAAAAGTATCCAAAAAAAATTTTCAAAGAATGAATTTTTCTTTTCTTTTTTTTGATGTGGGATTTTTATGATTCAAAAATTACTCATTCCGCTTTAAAATATTATGATAGTCTGTCAAATATGCAAACAGTCTTGTGGATTAAAAATTAATAAATTCACAACTCTTGGGGGCCTTCTGTAAAAATATTTTGAGTTCATTTGGATAACTGGATGGATTTAAAAGGGCTATAAATTCTTTAAAAATATCTCAGAAGTACTTTTTTCCTCTAATACCAATAACAAAAAAGGTTGTCCTTATAATTATTTTTAACTATTGAGGTTAAACCCAAGTCACTAGCTCAAGTTGTTTCCTTGGGAACAGATTACTTAGGAAATAGGCAAGGAGTATGTGAAAAAAAGAAGGCTTTTCTAGGGTTTGTTTTATTTTTTAAAAGGAAATAATCTTGACGTTTTAGGAGATTTAATTAAACACTCATTTTTAACTCTAAACATTATAAATTATAAGGCAGTTTGAAGTAATTTTCCAGCATAAAAATAGGTGTTAACAATCTGCGAGACAATATTATGAGTTTAATGGTAACATCCTGTCTTTCTGCTCTAGCCAATACATGGTTTACATTAAGTACTACACAGGGATCTGACGAAGTTAATTGTCTAAGCCTGCTCAGAAGGCCAGAAATGACTCTAAGGGAATCAAACCGTTATGCTGGAAACCAAAGACATAGATAAGCGTGTGGAACTTCAATTGAAAGAGAAGAGATGAGTTCTGGGCAATAAACAAAGAGAATTGGTAATGGTTTGAATAGCTATAACTTTTTTTTTTAAAATACCACGTCAGATCAATTTAAACACCTTGAGATATAAATATGAGACATGATCAGCTCATGAGCCCAGTATGAATAATACTTTAGTCATTCTACAACATTTATGTGTAGGTAGAACACAGTAGGAAAGATGAATATGGTATTAAGCTTCAAAAAGGGCAATTCTGAGGAGGTAGGTAGGACAAACACAGACTCTATAAGAGCCCTAAGAAATGCATAATAAAATCCTTAAGCTAGTGTTCATAATAATTAGATATGAGATGGGTTAATCCCACATTCAGCACTGTTAAGTGATTGTTGGTTAGGCAATTGTACAAATAAAATTACAGGAGACTTGTTTAAACCAAAAACCTATTTTTATTTTTTTATTTTTTAAGTGGCTCAATGATATGTTTATTACAACCCTTAAAATAGGGTTTAGTAATTTTGAAGGAGATTTTTTTTATTGTTTGAAGTATTACTAATAGTAGTACATATGTCTCCTTCCGCCCCCCCCCCCTTGACCTCCTCCTGTCCTCCCTTACCCCCAGTACATGCCCTCACCTGCCCCCTCCCCTGTGTCTTGTAACCATTGGTTATGCTTAAATGCATGCATACAAGTCCTTTTGTTGATCCAAAGACCTATTTTTAAATCTTCTGGTATTTTAAAGCAAATTTCGGTGATCCCAAATGTATTTATTCATTCTTCAAACATTGATTTCAACATTCACTATATGCTTAAATGCATGCATACAAGTCCTTTTGTTGATCCAAAGACCTATTTTTAAATCTTCTGGTATTTTAAAGCAAATTTCGGTGATCCCAAATGTATTTATTCATTCTTCAAACATTGATTTCAACATTCACTATATGTTGGACACTTGTCAGAAATTGTGGGGTACAAGAAGTGAAAGATATAGACCCTGATTTCAAAAGAGGATGAACACACCAGAAAAAACAATGACTATAACATAGTCAGATAAGAATTCTAAAAGGTACACCAAGAAATTGGACAAACTAGAAGAAATGGATACATTCCTAGAAACATACAATCTTCCAAGCCTGAATCATGAAGTAATAGAAAATCTAAACAGATTAACTTACTTGCAGGGAGATTGTATCAATAATCAAAAACCTCCCCACAAACAGCAGGCTGAACTTGGTATTAGAAGGAGGAGGAGTCCAGCAAGTTTCCTGTGAGAGAAGAAGAGACAGAGAAGGTAATGCTGAGTCTTGGAAGGAGTTCTGAGAGTTGAGTGGAAGGTAGCCAGTTGGATGTGGGTCAAAGAGTGAGAAGATCTCATGCAAATGAATTGAAGCATTGGAAACCTTGGCCTGCTGGAAGGAATATAGCAGCCATAAGGTCAGGGATAAGGGTCGTAACGCAGCAGCGAGATAGAACATGAAACTGGAGAAACATGCAAGTGAAGGGCTTTTATTTCTTGCCAGTAGCTTGAGTTTTATCCAAAGGCTGTGGGAAGCCACGGGAAGGTTTTCAGCACGATGGTATTCTGACCACGGCAACGAGACAAGATTAAAACGATATATGGTGGGAGCAAGGGCACCAACTTGGAATTACTGCAGCAATCCAGGTGAAAAATGATGAGGCAACATGTTCGTCTTGCTTAACCAGTCCCCATCCACAGGTCCATGCATGCCGGCATTTGGGATTTTTTCCATTCAACATGCCATGAGCATTTGAAAGCTACTTTTCCTACCTCTTCCAAGAGGTGCTGTGTTAATAATAATAACTCTTCGGAGAGTAACTGTGTTAAATAAAATAATTCTTATCTATTGAACTCTTACCCCAAGCAGACACAACTCTAAACCCTTTATATGTCACCAGTTATGTCATTTACATAACATCCCTGTGAGTAAAGCACTATTATTATCTCCATTCTAGAGAACAAAAAGAAAGGAACAAAACGGTCCCAAAGCAGATAGATGATAGAAACTTGATTCAGAGTCTGTTTTGACCAATTTGCCATACTGCCTCTTTGCTGGCATTACTGTCTTTAGTAACATAGCTGTTTGAGTAATTTCTCTCCTTTGTCCTGATCTCTCTCTCCAGCTTCATGTTGATTGTGTTTTGGCTTACTGAACTGTCAGTGACCCACAACAGTGTTCAAGTTTCTGCCCCGGACTTGACCCCAGTGGACCCTGTGGGTAATCCCTCAGCTGGAGTCACCTGCCTCCAGTTAAGACTTGACTGCCTATACCAGGCTGGTGTGGCTCAGTGGTTGAGCATTGACCCATGAACCAGTAGGGCATGGTTCAATTCCCTGTCAGGGCATTTGCCCGGGTTGTGGGCTCGATCCCCAGTGGGGGGTGTGCAGAAGGCAGCCTATTAATGGTTCTCTCTTATTATTGATATTTCTGTCTCTCCCTCTCCCTTCCTGTCTGAAATCAATAAGCAATATATTAAAAAAAAAAAAAAAAAAAAAAAAAGAGAGAGAGAGAGAGAGAGAGAAAAAAGAGTTGACAGCCTAAGCAGTGCCCAGCCCCACAATGGGCATGTTGGCGGCATTGGAGATCACGATGTAGCTGGCCATGATTTCTGGGCTCTATAGACCTGGGCCAAGGACCAAGGCCATCTTCTCTTTTTTCTGATTATTAATTTATGTTATTGAATTTTCACTTAGAAAGACAGGTTTATTTCCTTTTCTTCAGTTCTGTGGAGGTGAAAATGACTAACAAAATTTAAATATAGCCGAAACCGGTTTGGCTCAATGGATAGAGCATCGGCCTGCAGACTGAAAGGTCCCGGGTTCGATTCCGGTCAAGGGCATGTACCTGGGTTGCGGGCACATCCCCAGTAGGGGGTGTGCAAGAGGCAGCTGATCGATGATTCTCGCTCATCGATGTTTCTAACTTTTTATCCCTCTCTCTTCCTCTCTGTAAAAAAATCAATAAAATATATTTTAAAAATTAAATACAGTATTTCAATATACAACGTGATCGTTTTATATTTGTATGTATCGTGACATACTACTATTTACCACCGGCAAGCTAATTAACATATCGATCACCTCACCTAGTTACTTCTCTTGGCTCTCAGAATAATAGTTATGGTATCTCTGGAAATTTATTTTGGTCTCTGGGTTGTCTCTGTTGCCTGACATTTTTGGTTTTCTATTGTCCCAATCTTTTTCTGCATTAAGGGATTTCCTCTTATGTTGGATAATTCATTTATATGAGAACTAATAGCAGTGTGGGTGCGTGGTGGGGGATCTCGTGGGGAAGTGAGTCTCTGAGTGGCAGCTTCACAATAAGGACCAGGCAGATAGTGAGCTACCGTCTTCTTCTCGGGCTGTCAGCTTCTCCACAGAGGAATTCCCTGATCCTCACTCTAGGGAAGTGGCTTAAGCCTACTGTCAGCATTCTGGAAGCAAGGGAAGGGAGTGTTTCTTTAAACTACCTTAAAAATAGACAGATTCTTCTTCAATGTGAGCTGTAGTTCCTCCAATTTATTGGGATTAGTGAGACTTCTGTTCATGAGCAATTATTTGGACCATTCCTATAATCTACAACTGCTACCAGATGCTCTAAGACTTGAAAGACTCTAACAGCCATCCGTGCAGATGATTAAATCACTTTATCAACCTGCCATAATGGTTGAACATTTTACCTTTCAACGCTGTGAAGAAAGCTTCCTTGCAATGCACCTCTGTTGCCTGACAGAGGTACCCATCATGAATTAATATGCATGTCATCTAGTCAATTTTTCCTGAGGACCCACGGCAGACCAGATCCCTTTTGATTAGGAGGAGGTTAGAGAAAACATACAATGCATGATACACTAGCCTTCATTTCCCCAATGGGGCATTGTAACCGGGGTTTAGGAACCTGGAAGGAAATAGAGAAAGAACCCCCCAAAACAGGCATCAGAAAAACTCTTCCTTCACAATATTTTCAAGGGAAAACCCAGATTAATAGCTGATGAGATCTGTAAAGGTGAGAGTTCTAAGGTGACCAGAGTGGCCAGAGGTCCATAGAAGGTGTTGGGAAAGTCTCATGTATGAATCTCCTTGAGTAGAGTTCTAACATATGACAAAATAACATGCTGTAAGGAATGACATGACTGAGGTGGGCGGGGGTGGGGGGAGGGAATCATATATAACATTATCTATAATGTTTTTAGCTTTTTTTGTTGTTGTTGTCATCTAAGTAATTGACTAGAGTCCCATGTGCTCCTGCCAAGGGAATCAGCGAAATGAGGTTCTACATGAATCATTCAAGCTAAAGTTCTGCCTTCACCTGAAATAGCTGAAATTTTCTGATAAGTGAGACACCGGTATGTCAGTTTTGCATTTTAAAAGCTTTTGTGCTATGAATAATTGCCTCCGTGTGTGTGTGTGTGTGTGTGTGTGTGTGTGTGTGTATTTAATATGGATCTAACCACAGAAAATAAATAACTGGATTTCACATAGTGCAGAAAATTCAGGAAGGGGCCGAGCCTTAGACACTGGATGTTTGGCTCTATCACCTTGGTGATGAGGCTGCAGAATCCAGTGTCTAGAACAGAGCTTGCTTCCCTGGGTGATTCCAACACGCTTGGACTTGCTCAGTAATTTCTAGGGAGCGCATGGTTTGGGCACCCAGCTGCTCAGGGCAGGGATGCAGTTTACTTGGAAATCCAGGGCTTGCTCAGGTACAGCTGGGAGCCGGGCCAGGAAAGAAGAACACCAAACTTCTCCCGAGTCCACTCTCCCAGGAGGCTGGGAAACGGAGGCCACTCTCTTTTCCTTCAACATCAAGGCCAAGTTTCAGCTTCATCGAGGGCAGGCTTGTTTAATATCCAAGTGTCCAGGCTGAAGTCCATCTCTGGTAATTGTATTACTTATATTTGAATTCCTTGCTAGTTTCCAATACAAAAGGTCTAGCTTCCTCTTCCTGCTATGGTTCCCCTCCCCCAACCCCTATATCTCTCTTTTCTTATTGTGTTTGTGGGTTGTGCAGTGTTGTGGTACAGTGCTTACATATCAGCTGTGTTTTATCGAACAGAATGGATTATTATTTCATCTGGGGAAACTGAAAAGTAAAGGTGATGAGGGATCATAAATTTGCAGGTATTACAATAGGAGGGCTTACTTAAAGGCGCCTTGCATTAGCAACCCACGGACTAAGGTGGTCTGGAAGAAAAGTTGAGAGGAAAAATGTCTTTTCTGAAATGTCAAAGGAGAAATGCCCACCTGCTTTCCTTGCCAAATGCTCCACGCTGAGCGTGAGTTTGGTGACTGCTGGATTGTTCTCAGCATGAATATTCTGGCCAGTGTGCACAGATCACTCCTTGTCTGTCTGTCATTTCTAAACCCTGGCTCTTAACTCAGGCTTTTTTGACCCGATGCAGCAGTCTGTAGAGAGGGCTAGTAACGGTAGAATGACAGGGCAAAAAGGCATGAAAGAGAGTCTCTGCTCCTCTCTCTCTGCCTCATATTTATAGGACCTTCCTTCATTTTATTACTTAAGGCCAAGTATTAGTTTTAGGATAATACAGAGGACCAGGAAAATGGGTCCCTATGAAAAAGCTCTGTATAGCTCAACATGGATAAATCTTGACATCATAAGTTAAAAAATTTTTTTAATCCTTACCCAAGGACATGCTCTTTATTGATTTTCTTAGGGAGACAGTGAGAGAGGGAGAAAGAAATATCAATGTGTGACAGAGAAACATCAATTTGCTGCCTATTTGTATATGCTCTGGCCCAGGGATTGAACCTACACCCTGGATATGTGTCCCGAGCAGAACTGAACCCAGGACCCTTTGGTGAATGGGAAGATGCTCCAACCAACTGAGGCACACCAGCCAGGGTGACAGCATACCTTTTAAATGGGGAAAGAAAGCCAATTGAAAAGAATTCACTTAACATGATACCATTTATGCGAGTTTTAAAATACTTTTTATTTTTATGAGTACACACATACATTGGAAAGATATATTTATATTCAACACAAGGATGAACACCTACTCCAGGAGAATGGTTATTTGGGAAGAGGGAGACAGAAGAAAGGGACTGTATTTGAATTCTGTTTTCCCTCAAAAACGGAGAAAACTATATCTGAAGCAAATATGGCAAAATCTTAGTACTTTTAAAAATTCATGTTTTTGCTATTTTCTGTTCTTTTGGAATGTTTAATAATAAAAGTATTGCAAAATTTATATTAAAAAAAAAAAGCCTCTGAGGTTGCCGAGGTTACTTGAGTTTATTCAATAAGCCTTTATTAAGAAATTCCTATCAGGCACTGGGGACACAGACATGAAGGTGACACAGTCCTACCCCCAGGAACTCCAGCAAGGAGAGATGTAACAAATACCCACAATAAAGTGTGGTAACCACAATCATGTTATGCCTAATGGTATCAAAGTAGAATGACTGACTCTGTGATTGATGACTTTACTAGACAATGTTGAGGAAATCTGCACAAGATTAATGACAAAGAAATCATCATGAGTTGATTTTCAAAAATAACTTACTTTCTCATTTCATATTTCAAACAAATTACTAACATCGTATTCTCAGAGGTGTTCAGAATATCACTGGCAAGGGCTCTCATGTAATTTATTTAAATTAATATTTATAATGTACCTGAGCAGATGTTTCCTTTGTGGTCCCTTCCAAGTCTGCTTTATAATCTTATTTTTCATAGAGATATTGTCTTCCAAGGTAGATAATCAAATCTCTATAGACAGAGCTATCTGGTTTTCATATTTGTATTGCCCAACCTCTGGAGCTTTTAGTATATTTCTACATAAGCAATAGTGATGGTTCAATTTTTGTTCAATATCTACTATGTGTTATGGAATCATGGGAAAGGGACACTTAATCCCAAACTCAATATTTGAGGCCAACGGCAGAATGGAGACACCTGGAGTTAAGATCTACACTTTCCAAAATATGCAGATACAGAATAGAAAGAAGGTAATGCCATGGATGAAAATGGTGTGAATGACACCCATTATTTCGGGCCAAAGAAACACAACAGTTAATTACCAATAAGGTTGGCAAGGCATGTTGAAATATAAACAATATACTATTGGTTCCCCTTCTTGAGAAAATGTTAATGGAAAACACTAAAGGTTTTTTTTTTTTTTCCTACCCAACTTTCATCCAAAGTAAAACCACCACCAAACTCAGCCTTCCACTGTTGTGTAGATATTGGAAGAAAAAAAAAAAAGAAAGAAAGAAAGAAAAGAGAAAAAGAAAAGCCAGTTTGTTCTATTTATAGCTGTACTTGGTCAGCAACAATGTTAACAGATTTTCAACAATAACTGTTAAAAATAGAACGGTAAATATTTGACATCTCAGTTTGAATTAAAATGAGCATAGTGTGATATTGGGATAATAAGAGATCTTTGATAAGCCAGCAAAGAGGGAGCAGGCATAATATCTGAGTCACAATAGTGAATACACATTACACCTGTTGGCTCAATAGAAAATTTCTTTCCTGGGGCCCTTATTGTGTTTCTGTGTTATTTGCATACATCCGTTTCCATATCAACCTACAATGTGGGGTTAGCAAAAGTTTTACTTTAATTGAAAGTATGCTCTAAAAAGGAAGAGTTTTATGTGTGAACACAAAACAACATGGATAACAATAAAAGTGGGGGCAGGGAGACAAGTAAAACCAGGAGCATTTAAAGCAATCATAGTTGCTAAGGAGATAGAAAGTCAAGTCAACACAATTGAAGGAACGGTTTCAGATAGCAACTGTCCAAAATATTGGCCATAGTCAAAGGGAGAGCTAAGTATGTGCGTGGTAGAGAAAGTGGCAGCACAGGATCTATAACGGTGAGAATGGAATGTTATGCCTGTGTCTGGGCTCCCACTGTAGCCTTGTGAGCCCACATACTATCTCCTTTTCTCACCTAACTGGATCCCACTTACTCATCCTTTGTTGGCTGTATCCTGGTAGGGACTCTGGGACAAGCTCCCTGCCCAAGAAGGAAGTTTCTGAGTTGCAAAGTCCTTTTCTATCCAGAACAGAAAGGCTGGAATTTGACTTCCTTTCCCCCCCGCCCCCCCCCCCCCCGCAGCCTCGATTTCCTGATTCCTTCCTGAATCCCAATTGCTGGTTTGGTTCCTAAAAGTCAGCTTCCCTGTTTGCTAGGCCAAGCCTTAAAAGATACTAGGCCTTTTCTTTTTTGTTTCACTTCTTATCTCAGACCCAATTTTCTTCCCCTTCTCTTCATGATCAGTTGCTATCAATGGGAATGATAGTATTAATGGGGATTGGTGTTTATTGAATTCTTACTATATTTCAGGCACTGTTCTAAACAGTTTTCAAGTATTAACTCTCTGAGGTCCTTTTAACAAGTTGAGGTTGATTTTTTTTTTTCCATTCCTATTTCACACATTAGGAAGAAACAGCTAAGAAGTAACTAGGCCTGGACCTGAATCTAGGCATCTGGTAATCTTCACCAATGACTATGCTGACTTTCATGATAATAGGATGACTTGAGTAATGAAGGGCCTGGAAGAAATATGGTGACTTTCATTGTAACAAAAATACTTTGATGCGAGTTAAATGCTTTTTGATGATAAATGTCAGCGTTACCATGAAACCCTTTGACTGTCCTAAACGCTGGTGATTTTGTGTGTTGTGATAGTGGTGGTATTGTATTCAGACATTTTAATACCTAGTATGTGCTCTAAGAAATAAAAAAGAATTCAGATGGAATGCCCTCTGAGAGCTTTCAGTCTACTAGAGGAAGCTAGACACAGAGACAGATGTAAAAGGTGATATGAGCATGAATCAGGACACGTGGCAATTGTGATCAAATTTATCAGAAGTAAAGAACAGGGAAGGTTCACAGAGTGCTGTCAGGATATATGATCAGGTAACTGTCCTGATCAAATTACAATTGTCTAATTGTGTGCTTTTTGTCTTCTAAAAGAGTATGAAGAAGCAGATTTCACAGGGACTTGGGGCCAATCTTAACTTTCCTCATCAGATCCTGCTTTTAATTTAAATCACTATTTCAGGGGATTATGTATCGATAGTATTATTGCAGGTCCTACTCTGGTTTGAATTGTTTTCCCAGTTCATAGGATTATTGGCAGAATTGGTTAGGTTAGTCCTGGTGTTCTGTAGAAGTATCTTGTGACTCTCAAGGTCTGCAAGAAGCTTGTAGAGATTGTGACAACCATGAGTGAACCTTGTGCCCTCTGCTATTACCTAATGGTGCACATTCATCATCGCCTGGGGAAGTTTGTGATGATGATGGGTGAGAAGGTCTGTATGTTCAGTGGTTGCTTAGGAAAGGTCTCAGGTGCTCCCTATAATCCCAGAGAACCCACAGGAAATGTAAGTTAATTCATTACAGTGGCAGTGCAGGGAATGCTTGGGCACAGCGTGTTGAGTGGGGAAGGGCTGCTTCTTACGTCATGTAGCCCAGGACCTGGAGCTCCAGGGAAGGGGAGCTGATGCAGGGGGAGTCCCATGTGTGATGGAGCAGGGAAGGTAAGCATTCCTGAAACAGGGCAGCAAGGTAAGGTTTGGGGTAAAGTGAGAGAGACCAATACATGCAAGTGTAGGGTGAGATCGACCCTGTATTTTAAATTTTGAACTTCTGTTCACTGTAGATTTTCCCCCCATGAATATCAGTGTTTAGAACATGTATTAGAATATTTATCTGGATCATTGTGTTTTTGACATCTTGAATATTGCACTGAGGGGAGTGCTTTGCCTCCCCCCCCCCCCCCCAGCCCTAGTGCTGGGGACTGCATGATTGTACTCATTGGATTGTGTTGTAGATGTGACCTCATAGGGCTTCTGGTGTTACCTTAACCCAGAGGCTGCCATCCAGGGCCTTTGGCACCATGTTCATCCTGTGGACATGTATTATTGGCACCAACATTGTTTATTTTGGAACACTGAGCTGCCTCCATTTGGAAGTGGAAAGGTGCCTCCTAAAACAATGTGGATAATCTGACTTCTCATGGAAAATTGGACCTGTGCTTTTTCATGGCAATAATCAACCATAGCTGACTAGACCACCTCTTCAAGTTCACTGGGCCCGTTTCATAAGTTTATGTTACTGCCCAGTGCTGGAGGCATTGAGCTTCTGAGCCCTGATTAACTATATTCAATAATATGGGCTTTCATTCATTTAATAATTATCTAGCCTTGTGCCTATTATGTATAAGATGTGGCTAAGGAACAAGATGACATGGTACCTTTTCTTTTGGATCTTATTTTAATCTCTTAGGCAATGTTATAGGTTGCACTGTATCTCCCTAAAAATGTACACTGAGATCCTAGCTCCAGTACCTCAGAATCTGACCTCATTGGGCCTTTACAGAGGTAATCAAGTTACCATGAGGTCATTGGAATGAGCCCTAAGCCAATATGGCTGGTGTCTTTAAAGGGGGAGAAACTGGGACTCAGACACAAACAGAGGGGAAACAGTGTGCAGACACACAGGCAGAAGATGGCCATGGGCCTGGAGTGATGCGTCTGCCAGCCAAGAATGCCAAGGACTGCTGGCAAACACCAGAAGCTAGAAGCCACCAGGGAGGGTTCTCACCTAGAGCTGTCTGATCAGCCTGGCCCTGCTGACACCCTGACTGCCAGCCGAACCGAAGCAGGACATTTCCGGTGTCTTTAGGCACCCAAGTATTTGGTATTTTGTTTCAGCAGCCCTAACAGGCAGTTACTAAATAATGATTTAAACACGTCAATTTAATGGCAATTGTGGCCAGAATCGTGAAGGGCAAGAACAGAATGCCATGAGGGTGCATGTGGGTGGGATGGCTGGTCTTGTTAGGAGGTTATGGGGTCTTTCTTGAGGAAGATGGTTTTAGCCGAGGGCTGACAAAATGAGCAGAAGTCTTTTTCTAATAGTGAGGGGAACAGGCACAGCCACAACGAGGTGGATTGATATGTGCGAAGGCTCTAAGGAAGTGGTCGGCAAACTGCGGCTCGCAAGCCACATGCGGCTCTTTGGCCCCTTGAGTTTTTAGCAAAGGCCACCTTAGAAGTACCCTAATTACGTTAATAACAATGTACCTACCTATCTAGTTTAAGTTTAAAAATTGTGGCTTTCCAAAGAAATTTCAGTCATTGTACTGCTGATATTTGGCTCTGTTGACTAATAAGTTTGCCGACCACTGCTCTAAGGAAAGAAAGAGTAGGGTGTATTCAAGAAACAAGAAACTGGTGGCTGAACTACAGGCAGGAAATTGTGGGACCTAAAGAAGGGGGCCCCTATATAGTGGAGTGTATTGACTTACTTTGGGGAAATTATATAACTTTTTGAGAATAATAACAGTTCTTAGCATGGCTATTATGAGGATTAAATGAGATAGTAAATGAAAGAATCTTAAAAGAATGGCTGGCACATATGGCTCCATAGATGTTACCTCTTGTTTGAGTCCAATTGTTCATGTGGCTAACATCAGTATTGACAGGGCAATGATATCCAGGACCCTGGGCTGGCTGCCCTTAGCATGGTTGATCTCTATCCTTAAGGCAATGGGAAGCTAGTGCATGTTTTTAATCAGGACTTCAATTTATCCAAATTTTATTTTTAAATGATCCATCTGGCCCCAGGGTGGAGAATGGAGGCCAGTGGAGACGAGGCCACTGGAGAAAGTTCCTGAGGACGGGTGCTGGGGGTGGCAGTTCTGCCGTGGTCACTTTGTAGAATCTGGAGATCACACATCCCTCTTAAGAAAATTTGGAAATCCACAAAATTCTGCTTTCCTCTCTATTTTAGGGTTTCTTCTAGAACAAATACGCCCTGGGTGATGCATGGATTTTTATCTCAATTCTTCCTTAAACTTAGCACTTGCAAGTTTTTGGAAGAATTGTAGATACAAATAATTATAGATTCAAAACAATTATAGATATAAAGGAAATCCAGATTAATGCATGGTGAAATTAAGATCTTTGGTTGTTGAACCCATCCAAAAGTGTCTTTAGGAGCTTCTAAAATACTCTCATTCTCTATTTGCTTCTTTATTGCTTTTATGTATTATGACTTCAGTTTAGAAGAGAAATTGAACTGATTTGTTCTTTATGAAGCCACATTCACTGCTATCAGAATTTGTGATCTTAGGGGAAGGCAAAATGCTGGGCTGGCAAATGTTCACAACAAGTATGTTTTAAATTAAGTACTGGATGTGCTAAAAATTCATTAGGTAATGAAAGCAATCAAGAAAGATTGAAAATGCTCTAATTCTCTCTGGATTTATGGTTGACTTTAATACAAAGTATCCTCTTTGTTATAAGTACTGTAGTTTGCCTAATAGTGGCAGACTTAAAAAAATTATCTAATGAGTTCATTTTTTGTGGAGAACTTACCTGTGATACCAGAGGTGGAAAGTGTTTAAGGTCTAGAAACATGTAAGCAAAATGTTCATTTACAAGTGACAGTTTATGATGCTCAGCTTTGAAAGGGAAAAGGAAATTTGGAGCAGAATTTCCTCTCTGTAAACTAAGAAAATTCTAATCTTTCCTGAATTTACTCTATTATAATAGAGTGCCATTTTATAAGAATTCATTTTTTTTTACAATGCCCTTATTCATTATCTTATTCCCTGTTGAAGAAAATTATATATGAATATTAGCTTATTTTTAATAAACTCTTGTGTGTGTGCACTGATTAGAGCACTCATGTTTATATGCAAAAGACGGGTGTTTTGACTTACATGAGTTTTCAAATGAAAAAAATCACATGGGACTAAGAAATACCATTATAAAAGAGATTCTTGTTTACACTGAAAAATCTTACCTTCGTATTTTCTTTCTTTTATTGACTATTTACTTTTATTTTTATTTTTTAAATATATTTTATTGATTTTTTACAGAGAGGAAGGGAAATGGAGAGAGAGTTAGAAACGTCGATGAGAGAGAAACATTGACCAGCGCCTCCTGCACACCCCACAGCCAATGTACATGCCCTTGACCGGAATCGAACCTGGGACCTTTCAGTCCGCAGACCAACGCTCTACCACTGAGCCAAACCAGCTTCGGCTTACCTTTGTATTTTCTTATATGTACTTATTTGAAAGGATCAATGCATAAGACCATTTAAAATGGCATTGCTAAGTTATGTATTCTAGGGTGACTTTAATTTTATTTTTTACAAAGCAAACTGCTCAACTCTGGTAAATTTTGCTAAGGTTTCAAATGGCAGTTTTTCATATTTCAAGGTGAGGTGCTTTAATTAGAAATCTTTTCAGCAGCTCAATGATGTTTACCAAATAGACATAGACATAATTTTACCAGTGTCATTCTTTCCTTATTGTAACCCTATGATTACAGAAACTCAGTGTATCTTCTTTGCTTGTGTACATCCTTAAGTGCTAGAAACATACCTTCCTGGTACACGGAAGGTGCCTAATAAGTTGCTACTTGGATGAATGAAGAAATATGTTTCCTGTACCATCAATGACTTACTGCATGTAGGTGGTACTGTGAATGGAGAGAACTTCTGAACTGTGCCCCTTTGAGACTGCGAATGAATGGTGATATGTGGGAGTGCATATCACCATTGGCTCAGCTGGGGAGGATCCATTTCCATGTTCTCTTACACAGCTACTGGGGGACCTCAGGAGATCCACTGTCATGCTTACTCAGGTGAACCTCTCCTCAGGGCATGGCGGCTGACTTCCATCAGAGGTATCCATCCAAGAGGGGGTGAGAGAGCACTCAAGAATGAAGCCAAGGTCTTCCTATAACCTAGTCATGGAAGGGATGGATGTCTGCATCACTGGTGCTGTATTCTCTTCATTAGCAGCCCGCATTCAAGGGAGGGCATAACCTAAGGGCATGCATATCAGGAGGCAGGGATCATTGTGGGTTAACTTGTAGGCAAACTATTTCTCACCTGGTCCAATTCTTTGCATTGCAATGTTTCGAATAAGACTCTTGATTTCTAGTGTCAGAAATCTCAACACAAACTGGCTATCCAAACAGGAAATGTGTGCGCCTTATGGTGTGGTGTGATATAGGGGACTGGGCAAATGTCACCTGGATCTGCTCATCTTGGTTCTGCTGGCTCTGTATCAGCTCCCTTCTCAGACAGCTTCCTCTCTATTGGCACGTAAACCTCCAAGGCTCTCAGGTGCAAAGTCAGTGGCATAGGATGAAAGTCTCTTTTCCCAGAAACTCTGGCATAAATTCCATTGGCTGAACAGTTCACAGATCCTTGCCTAAACCAACTGAGAGACGGAGGAATCATGACTGCATTGGTTCAGACCCAGGACACACACTGCACCCACAATCAGGGAAGGGTTCCACAAGCTGTGAGGGGGAAGGTAAGTGCCCTCAGACCACAACAGGCAAGCTTTCACTGAAGTATTGTCTGTCTCGTTGCCACTCCCCCACCCCCCCGCACCCCCACTGAGTTTGCAGGCAACTAGAACCTCTTAGCCAGGTCTTCGCTTACCCTCCAACATAAGAGTCTATCAGAGTACCTTGTATTCTTTATTGCTTGTATTCAAGTTTGAAATTTGTATTTATTTGGCACCTTCCCTCTTTTTCTTTTTTTAATCCTTTTAAAAAAAAATAACCTGAAGATTTTCCCCCCATTAATTTTCAGACAGAGTGAAAGGAAGGAAAGAGTGGGGAGGGAGCAAGAGAAACATCAACGCAAGAGAGGCACATAAATTGGTTGCCCCCACCACGGCCAGGGATTGGACTTGAAACTGAGGTTGTATGTGCTCTTGGCCAGGAATCCAAGCTGGGATCCTTCAGTCTGCTAGCTGATGCTCTATCCACTGAGAAAAACCAGCCAAGCCTAGCAGCTTCCCTCTTAATGAAGGCAGCAACCTTATTATAGCCACAGAACTCCTGCTTGGCATTCAACAAATAGTTGAAGAATGGGATTTATTCTTCCTTATCTTAGACCTATGCAATTTTGTTGTCCAGAATATCAAAGAAATGGCAAGGTTTCTTATAGAATTGGAATTTGTTGGTGGTCTTGCTTGACCGGGAGCCCCCTGGTTCATGGGGTTAGGCCAAGCACAGGAGTGAATAAAACTCTTCTGAGTATCTACAATATTAAGCATATATATTGTCTCACTTTCATTTTTACAACAATCTCTTGTGAGGATAATGTATTATCTTTATTTTTTAGATGAGGAAACTGATGGCTAGAGATCTAAAGGGGGACTCCCTCAATCTCAGATGGTTCAGAAATGGTAGAGTTAGGATACCACAGAAGTCACTCGGATGTCAAAATTCCGGATCCGATTGGAATTATGGGAAGACTGTGGCGTGTTCATTTTTTTTTTTAATTACCCACAATACTCAGTGACTGACACTAAAAGTCAGAAATCAAAATGAACAGCTCTGAGGGCACTGCAATGAGGGCAGCATATGAGATAAGTTCATGGGTGTCAAGTGTCCTTACAGCAGAAAAGAAATGGAGTTTACTTAGTCTTTCTGTTCCACTTTTGGTGGAATTTATACGCATTGAGTAATGCAGGCATAAAATTAAACAGGATAAACCATCCCATTTCCTTGTTTCTCCAGTTACAATGATATGCAAACCAGTCTACTTCCTTTTTTGACTCTTACTCCAAAGACCATGAATAAATATGTGTTTGGCACAGAGGCTCTTAAAGGGGCAGGAGCACTTACGTGAGGGGCCTGTGCAGGGACTGCAGAGGAAAGCAGGGATAGATGACTGGTTTCTTGGTCCTTTTGAATTATTTGCGAGGCTGAGGCTGGCTTGGTGGAGTGATTCCTATTAATGTTACACTTTGAAATTTGTTTTTAAAATCTTGTTTTAATGCCTCTGTAAAGTATTATCCACCCCTCCCCACTCACATGTGCTTAATGTGAGAATAAGGCAGAATGGAACATGGAGGACAGCTGCTACATATGAATTGATGAAGAAAAGGAGAGAACGTGGCATTTCAGCATGGGGATTGGTGGCCAGTCCTACATCCCATGAGTCTGGGAAAAGGAGAGCATTCACTATACACACTGAGAGTTAACCCCCCACTGCAGTAAGCACAGGTCAGTTAGACCCAAGACCAGTGCTTGGCAAGGCGTGGTTAAATTTGCCAAAGACACAGAGGGAACATAAAAAGAATCACCAAGTTGTTGAACAAAAGGGAAAAAGTAAAATAAGCAACCAAACAACCAAAATACACATCCCAAAACACAGTACCCACAGTGTTTGGGACCATTTCCCCTAGAGAACCAATAACCTGTGACAAGGTAGAAACCAGTGCTGAGGCGGTACATTCATCTCACGTCCTATGCATGTAGGAGGATACTCTGGAGGGAGACCCGGTGAATGTCAACAATCACACGTTCCTGAGATGTCTACCAAACACCTTTTTAGTGTCAGTCACTGGGTATTGTGGGTACTATGGGGAATAGGAAGCACGACACAATGTGCCAAGTGCCAAGTCAGTGTGACCAGACAATGTGGCAAATGCAAAGATACAAGCTCAGGTTGCCCTGGGAAGCAAACAGGCAGGATTCAGGAAAAATTTTCAGACACCTGGGAATCTGAAGGATAATATCAGTGATGTCAACTAGACGAGGCTATAGTGCCCAGTTATCCAATCTAACACTTGCCCTAGGTGTTGCTGTGAAAGTATTCTTGTAGGTGTGGCTAACATCTACCATCAGTTAACTTTAGGGAAAGATTACCCTAGCTCCGTGGTCGACAAACTGCGGCTTGCGAACCATATGTGGCTCTTTGGCCCCTTGAGGGTGGCTCTTCCACAAAATACCACTGGGCGAGTCTATTTTGAAGAAGTGGTGTTAGAAGAAGTTTAAGTTTAAAAAATTTGGCACTTAAAAGAAATTTCAATCGTTGTACTGTTGATATTTGGCTCTGTTTGACAAATGAGTTTGCCGACCCCTGCCCTAGATGATGTGGGGAGACCTTATATAATCAGTTAAAGGTCTTAAGAGCAAAAACAGAGGTTTCCCAGAAAGGATGAAATTCAAGCCTAAAGTATCAACTCAACTGAGTTTCCAGAGTTGCCCTAGGAGCAGTGGTCGGCAAACTCATTTGTCAACAGAGCCAAATATCAACAGTACAACGATTGAAATTTTTTTGGAGAGCCAAATTTTTTAAACTTCGACTTCTTCTAACGCCACTTCTTCAAAATAGACTCGCCCAGGCCTTGGTATTTTTGTGGAAGAGCCTCTCTCAAGGGGCCAAAGAGCCGCATGTGGCTTGAGAGCCGCAGTTTGCTGACCATGGCCCTAGGGGTTTCCGATGGATTTGCCAGTCCCACAATCCTTCGAGCCAATTCCTTAAAATAAATCTTTCACACACACACACACCCTGTTGGTCTGTTTCTCTGGAGAACTGCACTGATACAAGAGTCTTAGTCCTGTAGGCTTGGGCCAAGGATGGGGAAGGTGTGTGAGGGAGGGACAGCACCCAGGAATCCACGTGATCAGGAAGCACATGGTATGTGACTGAGAGAGCCTGAGAGGGTTTTAAGTCTGGGAGTGAGAGGTCCGGATCCACAGTTTAAAAAAGCACATCCCATTTTATTCTTCTTGAGAGCAGAAGTGAGGCAAAACGTGATTCAATTCCGGCAGGACGGAATTCCTAACCAGCAAGTCCTTCTGACTAGCAAGCAGAAAGAGGTGCTGAGTCTCTTGGGGGAACTGAAAAACGTGCTTTGATGCTTTTAATCCCTGGTGGGCACAGCTTTGCCAAAGAATGGCATTGTTCTTTTTACAACCAAGAGTCTCCCTGCTCTGCCTCCCCTCCTTGGGGGCTTGGGGCTGGCACCGGTTTCTCACTAGGACGCTCCCCTGTCACCGGGCAAAGACTCCAATCTGGCGGAGCAGCCTCGCCTGAGGATAAACTGTCTCCCCCGGTGGAGGTGGGAGGGTGGAGGTCAGCTGGGGATTTCGGCTGCCAGAGTGGGAAGGGAGAGTTCACCAAGGGACAGGAGTTCCGCCGAGGCTTGTGTGTGGTGGGAAGACTCGCCTACCACCGCAGCAGCCCCAACTCTGCGGCTCCCGCCTCTGCAGGTTCCATTCCCGCACGCTCCCCAGGTCAGCTGCCTCCCCCAGGTCAGCTGCCCCCATGGGGCAGCCAGTCTGGGCGGGGTCTGGACCTGGATGGGGAGGGAGGTGTGCGGGAGCGCCCGGCCAGACCGAAGTCTGAAGTCTCCCACCCCGCCAGCAAAGGGGTCTGGCTCCCGAGAGCCTAACGGATTTTCCTGCCGTCCCCTCTGCATCCCTGATGCTCTCGCCCTGGCTCCCGGTGCGTTCCCCATCCTTTAGGTCCGGAACATTGTGCTCAGAGCTCCTTGCCCCCTGGGCCAAGCACCCTTAGAGAGGAGGTGTGTGTGTGTGTGGGGGGGGAGGTTTGCTGGTGACTTAACCCTTCCCTAGGCGCAGGCTTAGAAGAAGCCAGCGCCCTCGGGACAGCCCCCATCTGGGGGTCTCAAGGCGCCAAAGGGGGCACTTCTCCAGCCAACCCTCGGGGGGCCAAGGACTCCGGGGACCCTCGCCCCCAGAGTTGGGTTCTATACCCCGCACCCCGACTGGGAAGAAGCGCGGTGGAGCCCCGCGTGCCCAAGAGAGAGAGAGCGAGCGAGAGGATCGGGGAGGGAAAGGGGAAGGGGGGGGGGGGGCAGGGGCAGTGCCCAGAGGAGCGGCGGCAGCAGGTGAGTCCCCGGGCTGAGTCCCCGGGCGGGAGGCGGGCCAAGCGGGGCTTGGGGAGGGAGCCCCGGGCTGGGGCGACGCAGGCGAGGGCTGGGCTAGGAGGGGTGCGGGGAGGCGAACCGGGCGGAGAGAGGGGGTGAGGGGAAAGGGCGGGACGGGGGGGGGGGGGAGGAGGGAGTTCCGAAAGGAGGGAGACGAGCCGGCGAGGGGCGAGGGAGCCAGCTGCAGGGGAGGAGAGCCTCGGAGGGCCACCGAGCCGGTGCCGCAGCTCGAGGGGCACGGAGGGCTCGCGGGGGGCTGGGGGGAGGGAAAGGGGGGTGCACAAAGACATGCGAAGGGGGGCTGAGCGAGGCTCGGGCACAGAGACGCCGGGGCTGCTCCGACCGCCCCCCCACCCCCCGCACCGCGCCGGGGGCCGGGCCAGCCCGCAGCCCGCAGCCCGGGGCGGAGCGGGGACCCGGGCGGCCCGCGCTCTCGGGGTGCCCCGGGCCCAGCGGCAGTTGCGCGCGGGGGCGGCGGCGGGGCCCGAGCCCAGCCTGGCCCCGGCCTCGCCCTCTGCCCAGCCCGCGGGCGTCCCCTCCTGCCCGCGATCCCGTTGCTTCTTCTCACGCTGCCCCCACCCCCTCCCGCGTCCACCCCGCGCTCTGCTCTCCCCGCCGCTAAAACAAAGCCGGGGAAAATGCCCGCCCGCGCAGCCCGGAGCGCGCAGCCCGTCTCCGAATGAGAAGTGAGTACCATCCCGTCCGTCTTTTGGCACAAAAAGCATTCTGCAGGCTGCATGCCTCATGCTGCTCAGCGCCCCGCCGGAGACACCCGGCTGTAGCGCAGGAGGTGAGACCCCGGGGACCCCGCCGCCTCCCGCCCTGCTGCTCCGGGGAGAGGGGTGCTGACGCCCCGCGGGCTGCAGGCGGACCTTGCCCACCTCCCTCTCCCGTCCGGGGTGCTGGGTCTTCATCTGGGGCTGGAGGCAAACCTCAACCCTACCCCTGCGCCTCTCCTGCCGCCTCTCCCCCGTCTCCCGCAGGTGCCTGCAGGGTTTTGCATCTGCCTTGGGAATGGGTTTGGGTTTGAGACACCGTGTGTGTGTGTGTGTGTGTGTGTGTGTGTGTGTGTGTGTGTGTGTGTGTGTATGGGTGGGGGGGCAGTTTCCGAAGGAGGAGGAGGGTCAAACCCTTGGGAGCAGCAGCCGGCAGGCAGGACGCCTGGTGACCCTGGGCACACTTGTTGCCCGTGGCCGTGGCCCGTGGCGCGGTGGGACGGGCAGTGGTGCTGAAAAACGCTCCTTCCTCCTGGCACTGAGTGTGAGTGGTCCATTGACTCCGGGAGCAGAGCGAAGGAAGGCATACCTGAGTGGGGAGGGGAGAGCAGGACTGAGGAAGGAGGCTGATGTGCTGGGGGCAGAGAAGGGAGGTCCTGGCGGTGCCCAGGGCATGCGGAGGGGGCCAGTCTCTGGCTCCTTGTGCTCAGTAGCTTCTCTTGCTGATCTCACCCCGAAGGGCTGGAGGTGGGAACCAGAGGGTTTCCCATATGAGACAGAGAGAGGAAAGGCTGTTGTTGGTTTTTTAAATTTTTTTTTTCCATTTTGCTATCTCACCAGTTTCTGCCCATTCGGTCTGCCAAATGTGCATTATATGTATTTCTGTTAATTGAAGGACACGGCAATAGCTTAAAATAAACCCCATCAGGAAAGGTATGAGCTACGCACACACACACACACACACACACACACACACACACTTTTAAAAATATACCTATCTCCCTCCTCTGAAAGCATATGATGATGTTTAGTTTGGGGGCTGGGATGGAGGGCTGGGATCTGGGGAGCATCCAGGTAAATCCTCTTGGTGTTTTCTGGTTCTGCAGACTGGAAACCACTGACAGGAACAATCAGAAACAGGAGAGAGCAGAGAACTGCAGAGAGAGGCGTGGAAGCTTCCTCCTGAGAGATAATGTTGAGCTCCTATGTGATTTCGTTATTTTTATTCTGAAAAAAAAGGGGGGGCCTTAATTTTAAGTTATGACCTTTATTTTTCACTCAAACTAATAAGGCAGCATGGAGGTCTGGTGGGGTGGTTAGACAGCAGATGACAGAGATGTTAGCTATTTTCAGCATTTCTATTTAAAAGGTTTTTTGTTTTTGTTTTTTTTTGTTTTGTTTTAATGAAAATCCAAAACATATAGCCAGTTCTGATTTTGAGTAAAGTTGTCTTTATGAACACGAGATATTAAAAGTGTCTGTTAGTTTGGGGCTTTATTCGGAGCAGGTGAGAGTCCCAGGAGAGACACGTGTGCATACTTATACTTAATTGCTGCAAGGAACGTATGTGGAGATCCCTGTAACCTCATCAGAGCCCTGGCTTCCTCTCTTCAAAGTCAGAAGCATTCAGAGCTTCGCTGGTTGAGGTTCCCTCTGTTATCCGCCATCATTTCACAACACTGCTTAGCACTGGTGCTTCAAATAGCTTTATTTGCAAAGCTTCTTTTTTTTTTTATGGGAAACTGAAGGTTTAGTTTACGAATCCAAACTGTGGTAGTCCTAAATTTAACTCAGTGGTAGTCAAGAGGGCAAGGTATGTAGCCATGTGAAAATTGACACTCTCTATTTCCTTCTCATCCTCAAGTAATTTAAGTTTCCTGTAGGGTATTTGGAGGCAATTCCATTGGGATTTCCCTTATGCTTACCCAAAAGTGTCTTTTAGATTAAATTATCATTTTATTAGACTTGTATTATATATACTATTTCTACTTGTTTCTATAACAATTATGGGCAATAGGTTGATTATTCTAGTTGAGTTGGTGGCTTTTTAAAATTTCCTTTTTTGTTGGCCATTCTATTACCCCTTTTGGTTCAATGTTATTTTCCCAATCAAATATATTGTAATAGATGGCTTATTTTCCCCTTAGCAAGTAGAAGTCTGGTATCTCTTGTATTAGCTAAAAAGGAATCCATTAATGATATTTTTGAACAGCTCAGATGAATAATAAATGGATTTAGAGTCACCTCAGAGTATATGGGAATTTGTAAGGGAACACATAAATTCATTCTAATGGAGCAATTAGCTTTGCACAGAGCATGTAGGGTCCAAGGTGTGAGACAAGGTTTTAAACTTTTTTTTCCCTTGATGATGTTCACTGTTGAAATGGGAGGAACTTGTCATGTCTTGGCTGCACCAAAGATTTTGCCACAATGGGTAGCGATACTCTTGTTTTTATACACATGTCAGAGACTGAATAACAAAACATAGAGAATGCTTAATCATGAGCCCAATTTAGAAGAAAAGGGAAAAAAAAATGATTGGGCTACTGTGGTTTATTTGCCATCATCATGTATTACCAGAAAATTACTAATGTCTTACTTTGAGCAATAATGTCTGGGTCATAAATTCACTTATAATACAATTCCTTTATTACAATGAATTTTTTTTTTTTTTTTTTTAGGCAAAAGTAGAGAATGTTATTTACGTTGATTGCTGTGGTATAGAGTGTTAAGGACTTGGGAAGGGGAGTATCCGGGAACCTTCCTTATGCGTATTCAAATATCTACTTTAGCATCATCAACTCTTAGGAGTTCAGTAAGTCTTTGTTGACTCATGGTGGACAGATAATAAATTTTGAAATTAATTAGGAAGCCCTCAGACATGTCAGAGAGGAAGGGAGAGGGGCAGAGAGATAGAAATATCAACAATTAGAGGGAATCATTGATTGGCTGCCTCCTGCACGCCCTCCACCGGGCATCAAGCCAGCACCCCAGGCATGTGCCCTGACCAGGAATTGAACCGTGACCTCCTGGTTCATAGGTCAGTGCTCAACCACTGAGCCACACTAGCTGGGCGGGCATGCTTTTATTTTTTTTCAGATTCTCGGTCCAACTCCTGTTTGTTTGTTTTCCCCTCCCATCTGGATCCCCAATAGCAACAGAGAGCGAAGGCCCAGCCCCGCTTCCTTGAACCCATTTATATGCTCCCGGGCGCACTTCTGGTTCCAGCGCTTCCATCAGGAGAACAGAATCCAGTCAACCTTTGCAACCCTCTTAAACAAGCCCAACCGTCATCCCACTCATCTCCTCCAACCCTAACCCTCCTTCTCTGTTCTCAGTGGCGGCACCTGACTTGCTGGATCCAAAATCTGCCGCTCAGAACTCCAAACCGAGGCTCTCGTTTTCCACGAAACCCACCGTGCTTGCTTCCCGGGTGGAGAGTGACACGACCATTAATGTTATGAAATGGAAGACTGTCTCCACGATTTTCCTGGTGGTCGTCCTCTACCTGATCATCGGAGCCACCGTGTTCAAAGCCCTGGAGCAGCCGCACGAGATCTCCCAGAGGACCACCATCGTGATCCAGAAGCAAACGTTCATTTCCCAGCACGCCTGCGTCAACTCCACTGAGCTGGACGAGCTCATCCAGGTAGTGGCACAGAGGAATGTCCCTCTGTTTCCTCTGTGGGGGAAGGAAGACTGAGAGGTAGAGGAGGCACCTCATAGCACAGAGCTGTCCTGGTTTGCCTGTGGGGGCCCCCCGGATTTCCTTTTCTCCTTCACATGGAGTTCTTCTCTGCAGACTGTCAACTTTCTACACAGCTTCCCTCTTTTCTTACTTCTACCACCTTTTCTTCTCCTTTTTCCTTATCTCTCCCTCCCACTATGCCTTCTCATCCTCTTCTGTTCCTGCTCTTCTGTCCTGGCCTCTCCCAACTTTCTTTTCCTTTGCCCTGCCTTAGAACCGCCAGTGGACCCCTATGGACCTGGGGTTACTTGCTGGAGGTCCTTCTGGCTCAGTGGACATTGCCACCTGAGAAAGTTTGCTGAGGAAAATGTGAGGCAGGAGAGCTGGTTGATTGTGGCAGGGACCATCGTAAGGTAAAAAAGACGAGTGTGTGGTGTGATCCTCTGAGCTTGGCACCCCTGGTGGTTCACAAGTTGTAGCTTCCATCTTTCATGGAGCCCAATGTCACTGGTAACAACTAACTGCCTTTTCTGGGCACCGAGGGAGGAGTGGTTAATCATTGCTTCTCTAGATCCCAACTGAAAGCAATGTGCACTGTATGGAAAAATAGAGTTTTGGAATAAAAACTAATTTAGTTTGAATGTACTCTATAAAAGCAGAATAGTATCTTTATGGAGGAACACATTGTTTTAATATATAATCCCAAAGTGACTTGCAAGTTTCAGTTAGGCTCCTTGAGATAGCTATGTTTTTGTTGTAGATTATTTATTTATTTATTTATTTGCATGAAACATAAGCCAAACCAAGAATCCTGGTCAAGAAGAAAGCCCTAGAACTTTCTTATAAGGAGAGATCTGATTGTTTTTTGAAAACACTCTTCCTCATCTTATAGTTGGTTTTACATCATTTGAATGCATTGAAACAATAGATTGAGGAAAGAAATTATTATTGGTTTTAATCCAGTATCGTGTTCTAAGACCCTTCCTCTCTTATTTCTTTTGGCCATGGATTCCTGAATGCTTTCTCTGCCCTTTGTAGCCCTTTATATTTATAGAAGACACATACGAGTTATTATTACTCAAGTTTTACTCAAAATTCTCAAAGTTAATATTCTCTGACCCTCATTTAGCTCCTACCACATTCATACACTTCTGCATCTCACTTACTTGACTTAAATTTTGAAAGGTCTCCTCATATACTTATATACTGAATTCTCTATTATTTTCAGATGATAGCAACATCTCCAGCATTAACAGTGCACCTGGCAGCTAATATCATTCTCCTACCCATTCCCTTGCCTGTTCCTACATAAGATCTCAATCACTTCACTCTCTTTGTGCCTCATAATCTTAAGAGGTACTAAAAATCTCTGAAGAAACCCCATATACCTTGGGTATTAGAAGAAGATTTCTAAATAAAAGAATAATAATAAGAAGAAGAGCTGTAGGCTGTCTTGGAGGTAGCCCGAAGTAGTGGTAAAAGCCTAAACTTTGGGATAAATGTATTTTAAACTCCAGTTGAGTACTCTTTTAGAGGTGCCATCTTGAGCAAGTAATGTTGTTCTCTAAGCTTTAAATGATCTCTTTGGACTGAGGAAAGAATACATATAAAAGAGGTAATTCAAGGAAAGCATTTTAGTGCTTAAAAAATATTAGGTTTGTTTGCTGTTGTTATCCTCTTATTCCATATTCCTACTCCATTCCCCCCCCTTTTTTTTTTTGTTGAAATATCTGATTCTTGTCATCTGAATTGAGATGGGTTTAGTCGTGGACAGGAGAAAAAGGCCTGGGATTTCAAGACACTGCTGGAGGAAACTGTGTGAATTCGAAAATGGTCCCACTCTTCGGCACCACCCAGATTTAGGACTTGAGATCGTGCAAACAACTTGAAGGTCATGGCCGGTGGAGACCATCTGGAGGCGGAGATGGTCATTTTTGCAACATTGCTTTTGGAATGCCAACAAACAAAGCTCAGCATATGACCTAATTCTTTTCTTTCTGCCCCACAGAGGCAATCCACTTTAGCTTCATTAATATTCACTGCTGGTTGAGTATTTTTGTGCTTATTTAGTATTTTTTTTTCAAACGCAGAAGTTGCCCATTGCTTATTCTATTACTCACCTTTATAACCATATGGCTTTAATAAATTATGTTCTCTCTCTTTGGTAAAATAAATCTTTATAATGGCATGGCTTCAAGGACCAAGATCAGTGTTTTAATAGGGAGGAAGGCAAATGAGCCAGTAATCATATATTAGAATTACATTTCACTCATCTGATTTTCATAAATTTCAGGATGTTTTATTTTCCTATTTAGCCATCCTTTAAAACCTCACTACTACATATATTATTATTATAACTTTGTTCCTGGAGACTTAGTCTGTTCCTTTCATTGCGCCATGCTTCCCTGTCTTTCAGTTGTGATCTATCCCTTTGAAAAAACAGCCCCCTCTTCCATCTTTACCGACTGATTATGTATAGGGAAAGACTTTCACCAATTAGCTGCGCTTGAGAGGCCTCTCAAACCTTTGCTGTAGATTCATCTTCTCTGGACTTGTGCATGTAAATTTCCAATTAGATGGATTTGCCAGTTTCTTTCTTTCTTTCTTTTTATTTATTTATTTATTTTTTTTAAAGGGGCTTGTAATCTCTTGCTACCTCTGGTGTCTATCCGCAGTACTGCAGGTTTTCTGGAATTGCTGGAAGCCAATCAAGTCACTTTTAGTCTCAGTGGTCCCCAGGTTTGTGGAGTGTGTTGCATCTTATCAGTACTCTGTGTTGGGCAAGACAGAAACGATCTCTTTGGGTAGCCCCCCCAAAAGCCAGGATGTCGGACGCATGCTCCACTCTCTTCTTGCCCCACGATGGAGAGGCTGCCACGCTGTGTTGGCCTCTGTCTGTTGTACCGTGGGTCCTCTGGAGCAGAGGCAAGATGTCCAGTTCACTTTTGCTCTCAGTGTTTCTCAGGCATCCAGACTGTGCCAGGCCCTATCAGCGCTCTGAAGTAGACAAGATGGAAACCAGTCCCATCCAGCCAGCGTGGGTCAGTGGTGGAGCATCAAGCTATGAACCGGGAGGTCACGGTTTGATTCCTTGTCAGGGCACATGCCCGGATATTGGGCTTGATCCCCAGTGTGGGGCATGCTGGAGGCAGCCGGATCAATGATTCTCTCTCATCATTGATGTTTCTCTCTCTCCCCCACTCTTCTTCTCTTAAAAAAACAAACCAACTATATATATATATATATATATATATATATATATATATATATATATATACACACACACACACACACACACACACACACACACACACACATATATATATATATATATATATATATATATATATATATATATATATTTTTTTTTTTTTTTTTTTTTTTTTAAAGAAACCAGCCAAGACCGGTTTGACTCAATGGATAGAACATCAGCTTGGGGACTGAAAGGTCCCGGGTTCGATTCCGGTTAAGGGCATGTACCTTGGTTGCGGGCATATCCCCAGTAGGGGGTGTGCAAGAGGCAGCTGATTGATGACTCTCTCTCATCAATGTTTCTAACTATCTCTCTCCCTTTCTCTCTGTACAAAATCAATAAAATAAACAATAAAAAGAAAGAAAGAAACCAGTCCCTCAGGCAGGACCCTAGAAACCCAGAACATTAGATGCTCATTCCAATTCTTTCCCTTCTCAGGGGCTAGGAGTTTTCTTCTGATCATGTTGCGTTGAAGTAGGGGAAAGACTGGTGATCTGAAAGATAATACAGGCATACCGTGGAGATATTGTGGGGTTTGGTTCCAGACCACCACCACAAAGCTAGTATTACGATGAAGCAAGTCACAATTTTTTAAAAAATTTTATTTCCCAGTGCATGTAAAAGTTCTGTTTACAACATACTGTAGACTAACAAGTGTCTTGAAACAATAGCATTCTGTCTTAATACATCATAAATGCCTTAATTAAAGAACACTTTATTGCTGAAACATGCTAACCATCATCTGGGCCTTCAGTGAGTCACCATCTTTTTGCTGGTGGAGGGTCTTGCCAGGATGTTGAGGGCTGCTGACTGAGCAGCGAGGTGGATTCTGAAGGTTGCCACATCAATGGACCCTGCCTTCCATGGCTGCTTTCTCTGTAGCATGTGATGCTGTTTGATAGCATTTTACCCACAGTAGAAATTCTTTCTGAACTGGAATCAGTCCCCTCAAAACCTGCCGCTGTTTTTCCAACTAAGCTCATGTAATAGTCTCAATTCTTTGCTGTCCTCTCAGCAATCTTCACAGCATCTTCACCATCAGCTTGTTCTGTCTCAAGAAACCACTCTTTGCTCATCCATAAGAAGCAGCTTCTCATCCATTCAAGGTTGGTCATGAGATGTCCCAGTTCAATCACATCTTCAGGCTCCTCTTCTCATTCTAGTTCTGTTGCTATTTCTACCACATCTGCAGTGACTTCTTTCACCGAAGTCTCCCCTCAAAGTCATCCGTGTGGGTTGGAATCAATTTCTTCCAAATTCCTATTAACGCTGACATTTTGACCTCTTCTCATGGACCACAAATGAATGTTCTTAATGGCATCGAGAATGGTGGATCCCTTCCAAAGCTTTCAATTTACTTTCCTCAGACCCATCAGAGGAATTGATATCTATGGCAGCAAAATCCTTACGAAATCTATTTCTTAAATACTAAGGCTTTAATGTTGACATTGCGTCCCTGGGCTGCAGAATGGATGTTGTGGTAGAAGACATGAAAACAATATTCAGCTCACTGTACATGTCCGTCAGAGCTTTTGTGTGACCAGGTATGTTGCCAGTGAGCAGTCAGATTTTGAAAGGAATTTGTGTTTTTGAGCAGCAGGTCTCAACGGTGGGCTTGAAAATATTCTTTAAACCATGTTGTAAACAGATGTGCTATAATCAAGGCTTTGTTGTTCCATTTATAGAGAAGAGGCAGAGTAGATTTCGCATAATTCTTAACGGCCCTAGAAATTTCAGAATGGTAAGTGAACGATGGCTTCAACTTAGAGTCACCCTAACAAGAGAGTCAGCAGGTTCTTTGAACCTTTGAAGGCAGCCATTGACTTCTTCTCTCTAGTTATGAAAGTTCCAGATGGCATCTTTTTCAAATAGGAAGCTGTTGGGTCTACATTGAAAAGCCGTTGTTTGCTGTAACCACCTTCATTAATTGTCTTAGCAGGGTCTTCTAGCTAATTTTCTGTGGCTTCTGTCTCGTCATTATTGGACTTCACCTTGCACTTTTATGTTGTGGAGAGAGCTTCTTTCCTTAATCCTCATGAACTAAAATAGCTTCAAAACTTTCTCCTGCAGCTTCCTCACCTCTGTCAGTCTTCCTAGAATTGAGCAGTTACAGCCTTGCTCTGGATTAGCCTTTGGCTTAAGGGAATGTTGTTGGTTTGATCTATCCAGACCACTAAATGTTATACACATCAGCAACAAGGCTCTTTCTCTTTCTTATTCATGTGCTCACTGGAGTAGCACTTTGAATTTCCTTTAAGAACTTTTCCTTTGCATTCACAACTTGGCTAATTGGTGCAGGAGGCATCCCTTTTGACCGATCTTGGCTTTCAACCAGTAGTAGGTGGCCAATCAATGATTCTATCTCATTTTTTTTAAAAAAGATAAATCCTTATTGATTTCAGAGAGGAAGGGAGAGGGAGAAAGAGATAGAAACATCAAGGATGAGAGGAAATCATCGGTTGGCTGCCTCCTGCACACTCCCTACTGGGGATCCGGCCTGCAACCTGGGCATGTGCCTAGACTGGGAATCGAACTGTGACCTCCTGGTTTATAGGTTGATGCTCAACCACTGAGCCACACCGGCCGGGCTCTCATTTTTGATGATTCTATCTCCCTTTCCCTCTCCCTCCTCTCTATGAAATCAATAAAAACATATTTAAAAAGAAGAATCGCTGTGTCTGTCCTGTGAGAATAGAATGCAGTTGGGGATCCAATCAAGAACCCTGTGGGGAGATGGTTGATTGTCTGGGTGAGGACAGAAGCAGTGAATGTGATGAGATACAACCAAATTGGGAGATTTCAAAACTAAACTTGGCAGGATTTGATGTGAGGTATGAGAGGAAGAAGTCAAGGATGAAGAGCTAGAAAAACGAAGATGCCAGTTAATAAGATGGGGACAACTCAGCTGGAGCAAGTTTCAGGGGTGAGGTCGGGAGTCCAAATTGGTGTATGATTGGTTTGAGTTGTTTTTCAGACACTCTGACAGAGGAGCGGTCCAGAGTGAAGAATACATTTGGGAGATGTGAGCATCTTAGTGATGCTACATGAAATCACCTAGGAGTATGGATGGATGGAGAGGGACAGGACCAGGCACTCAGAGGTGAGGGCGATGAGACACTGTTCAGGGAGATTAGAGGAAATCAGAGAGTGTGGAGTTCTATGAGCCAAGTGAGGACACTTCACAAAATGGGAGAGACCAGCTCTGTCCAATCCTACTGCCAAGTCTCCCTCTCTTTACCATGATCTGTAATAGTCAATTGGTACTGTAGTCTGTAAACTAATGATAGTAATTTTATGTATAATTAGAAATCATTAAGCCCAAACATGACACAAATAATTTTTGAGCAGTTAGCTCAAACACTAAACACACGGGCTGTATATGACACAATCATAAAAGATAAGTCATGTGACCATTTGGGACACATTATACACATGTGGATAAAATAAACAGGATGTTCACCAGCTTTCAAACTTTTGAATGGATTCTTTTAAAAAATTTAATTATACATTTATGCATTACTTGGCGCCTTTAAAGTGTTTTCACATAGAAATAAATTATAAGTAATAGCTATGCCCAAAGCTATCATATAGCTGAACTGTAACACCAAGACCTGAGACTGAAACCATAATTTAAAAAAAAAATTTACTGCTTTTATTTATTTTGCTTTTATTATTTTTACTTACTTGGAGCTAGTGATCCATTTGACATCTCTGTGCCTTGGCTTTTGTGGAAGATAAATAATATGTATCTGGTTTCTGTTGTGTGATACCATATTGATAATGGTCACAGAGTTATTTTTATGAGATGGTGAAACACCTCAATCTGACAGTGCTGGTTCCAAATGGACTCTAGAGGACACTCAATAGAAGCACAAATTAAAAGTGAAACAGCGAGTGAAGTTCAAATGCTTTCAGTCGCCTCCTAATGCGAGCACTCTTCCCCCTTCATGCATCTCCTGGGCCCTCAAGAAACTCCATGTTGCTCACTGTGACTTTTCATTTCTCTCTCTCTCTCTCTCTCTCTCTCTCTCTCTCTCTCTCTCTCTCTCTCTCTCTCTCTCTCCCCCCCCCCCCCCCAGTTTAAATGTATCATGCTCATTCCACAGGCATAAACACATTGCTGTTTCGAGGGAGTCTGAGGGCAGGAGAGAAGTGAATATCACTAAGGATGTTTGGTCCAACGAGATCGATCATCCCTTAAAGATCACTCTAGCGTGCTGGCCTGGGTGGCGCAGTTGGTTGGAGTGTTGTCCAGTACATCAAAAGGTAGCTGGTTTAATTCCCTGTCAGAGCACATCCCCACGTTTTGGATTTGACCATTATTGATGGCTAATTTGGGCCGTACAAAATTTGATTTACTCAAATACAAATCTGATGCACTGGTCTCTTTGTTGGTTGTGCATGGGTGCACAGAAGCTGAGATCTTCAATCCTTGTTATGTCCTTTGAGTTACATATTTAGGAAGGGCAGGAAATCAATAATAAGACAAAAGATGGCTCTTAGAAATGGCATCTTCATAGGTTGGTTGTTGTGCCCTGAAATGCTCTTGGGACTGGTATCCTTGTGTGAATAAAGATGAATAATACAGCATCTGTGAATGACTAATGTAGAAAACACGGGGAAAGATGCCAGGCTCGATTTTGGTGCTGATGGTTGTGGTGTGACACTCTTAAGCTAGTCTGAGAGGTGCCTGAGGGAAGGGTTTAATTGCATTTTTGTGCAAGAACTATTGGACACTTGTCAAAGGGTAGCCCTGCCATTCCATTCGGCTTGAAGAAGTAAAAGAAATTCTATCATGTTCCTGTTTCTCAACCAAGTAGGTTTCAGCTAATCCGGTATTTATTTTAACTGGGGAGTGTATGGGTGTGTAATTGAGAATGATGGGGAAAACTTGGGAGGAAAGCTAAGAAGCTCAGACAGGAAGAGTATGAATCACTACATTTTAGGAAGTAATTCATACGCTATTTTTGCTGTCTTGATTGGGTGACACTGAACCAAGAAATATAAACATGTGAAGCAGTTTTGTAAGACTTTTCTTTGCATAATGTTAGCAAGTCATCAGTACATTTATCTGTGGTGTCTGAAGAAATGTTACCTGGGACCTGCAAGCACAGACATTTCTTGGAGGCTTATTTAATGGCAATGAGTCAACTCCGTGGAAGTGAGAAATACATAAATTTTTTCAGGGCTTGAAGCAGAGGAACTGTCTATTAGAATATTATTGGAATGCTTTAGCATTGTGATATTTGATCTTTATCAATGACTAAATTGGGTTGTGAAAAGTTAGATTTACTCAAATACAACTCACATTAGCTGATCTCTGATATGTGTGTGTGTGTGTGTACAGAAGCTGAGATTTTTCAATCCTCGTTATGATCTTTTAGTTACCTATTTAGGAAAGGCAGGGAAAAATTATTTAAAAATATATATTTTATTGATTTTTTTTTTTACAGAGAGGAAGGGAGAGAGATAGAGAGCTAGAAACATCAATGAGAGAGAAACATCGACCAGCTGCCTCTTGCACACCCCCTACTGGGGATGTGCCCGCAACCAATGTACATGCCCTTGACCGGAATCAAACCTGGGACCTTTCAGTCCACAAACCGAAGCTCTACCGCTGAGCCAAACCAGTTTTGGCAAATCATTTGTTCTTAAAAGCCACAAAACCTGTTTCAACGTATAGCTATTGTGGAAATATATGCTTATGTGTACTGGAAAATCAGTTGAGCAAAAATCAGTGACATTCTCTTGAAAAAGCCAACAGAATATCCAAATTTGGGGATTCTGTGGATACATGTCATTGACAGCGAAACTCCCTCGTTCCATTTTGGGCTACTTCTTTCCATCAGTTTAGAATGTCAGGCCTCAGAAACAGTGCGTGAATAAATCCTGGTTCGTGTGGTTGGCCTTAGGCAAATGGTATAAAAATGTACCATATTCTTCAATGCTGTGTCTCCTTGATCGCAGTCTTCTGCCCACACAAATCCTATTTTAAGGACAACCTCTTTTTATAGAACTTCCTAGAGAGAGTGACTGTGAGTCTTATTGATTCCCAGCTTATGCCTGTACAACTGTCTCTTCTTTGTTATCTCAGCAACCTTTATCTTTCTCCCTTCTGTATCCCCTTTTGTTTCTTTGTGACTTCTCTCTCAACCTCCTCTCTCCCTATTTTTTCCCTTTCTTTTGTTAATCTTATCCCCCAACTTATGCTGCGATGAAAGGGGCCAGAAAGATAGATGGAGATTGGAGATTAATACTCTGATAGACTATTAGAATACCATACAATAATATGGAATCTAGGAAAACTCATGAAAGCACGTACAGCTAGGGAAATGCAGGTCTTGGTATGCTGGCTTCACATGAATTTTTCTGGCTCCTTCCGTGTTGCGCTGACTCAGGGGTCCCGATCTCATGTTAGCCTGATGCCCCACTGTGTCATTCCAGGCAGGGCTCAAAGAATAGCAGAATTTCAGTGTTTCAAGTTCAGTCCTTGTTTGATATATACATCATCTCTACCACAACTCTACAACAACTTGGATGATGGTCACTCATCAGTGGATGCCATTATACAAATTCACTCAGCGATAGAGAAGTGGTTATGTAAACTGTGTTACATGTAGCTACTCAGTGACATGTCTATGAAGTGAGTTATTGATGACTTCAAAATGCCTTGGAACATGCTTATGTTATATGAAAATAGTTGAAAGCAGGTTTACTGCTTATAACCTTTAACCAGACTAAAAGTTAAATACATGCAGGTTGCAAAAAAAAAAAAAAAATCTCTTTTACAGACTGTGAGTGATTTTTTTAATTCTTATTTTTCCAAATGTTCAATACCATGCATAGTACTTTATGATTGGAAAAAATCTTCCAATGTGGATATAACCAAGGGATACAGCCCTCTACCCAGCAGTACGCCTCCTGCTTCCGGTCCACCTCCAACTAATTCTGTGGTTCCCTGTTTTGGACTTTAAGCCTTTTTTTTTTTTTTTTTCCCTAATGGGAAATCAATTTGCACTTTCAAAAGAGCAAGCAAAAGGGTGTGCAGTTCATTAGTCTGTATAAAAATAGCTTTGACATGCAATGGCGTAATCCCCAATAGGAGGAGAGACCTGGGAAGGTAATCGAGATGTTGACTTTTTGAGGTGCTTTCCAAAGACTGTTGTGCAGATACTGCTTCCTGTTGGAAATGCTACCCTTTTTACGTTATAAGAATTAAGTCTTTTAAGGTTTGTGTTTTTTTTTTTTTAAAGGGTGCCTTATAAGAATTTCTAATTAATGTGTGGTTAAACTTAGGTCATCCATTACTTGGAAACATATTCCAGGACTTTGAAAGCCTTTTAAAGAAACCATGAAAAAAATAGATTAAAAACGTTATTGCATGTTGTCTTGGTCACTTAAAAGATATATTCTGGGAAAACCTTGAAAACTTGCTCCTTTAGCAGACTTTAAATATAGCATATTTAATCTGCTGTGTTCTGTATAAAATATGCAAATGTACTACTTCATCTTTTTTTTTTTTCTCCATGAAAAGAGAAATATATATTGTAGAAAGAAAGGGATTAGTGATGTTAGATTTAGAAAAGTCTCGCCTTCTTCAATACTTATAATAGTTAATTTAACTATATAGTAATTATGGAGGGTTTTTTTTTTGTATTTATGTAGATGCCTCTATTTTTTTCTAGGCCAAAACAAACAAACAAAAACCATAAATGCCATCTTCATATAACTACAGAACTTCTGAATAAAAACGAAGTTATATGGAATGTGTGTTAAGTTCATTTGTGAAATTGGAGGTAGGGTGTATATTAGTATAGAATATTTGATACCAAAAGTTACTTCTATAAAATGTAATCATCCTAAATATTAGATAATATCCCTTGATTTCTCAAATATATGCAAAGTTGGACACAACTTGAATATCCAATAAGGAGTAAGTAATCCATGTTTTCTCAGCCATATAGGGTTTTACTTAAACTAACAGGTGTATATTCTTCAGAGTAGAACTCTAAGGCCATGATAGATTGTTTTGGTATAAAACTTCCTGCTTATGGGAATTAGCTTTAATGCTGCAGTAATAAATGCCACACTGCAATGAAATGTAGCATGTTTAACACACTATTCGTGAAAATATCAGTACTATTATTTTGCATCATAATGTGAAATTGTTATTTTATTTGGCCAAAAAGTTCTTGGGTATTGACAATATTACATAGTTCAACCCAGTATTATCATTAGCTGAGAACTGCACTGGAGTATACTTATGGAATATTATGATAATATGGTATAGCTTTCAAGAATTTGTTTGCTCTCTTGTTGGATTATCAATAGTACCAGAAATATTACCTCATGCATTGAATTCATGGGACCATTTTTATGATGTCAGTAATTTTCTCAAGTTCCAAGCCTGAGCTAGTTTCATATGATTACAAACAAATGTCTTAACAATATTTGGTGTTAAAGCTCATTATATTTCTAGAAAGACAGGTGACATTGAGACATCAACATCTTATAATTGAAGAATGCACAAATTTACAGTAGAATGCTGTGAACTTTGATTCTAAAGCCATTGTTGTCATGGAAACTAAGATTTTCATAATTTTGAGTAATTACCTTTATCATTTCTATGAGTATAAGCCTCTTAGAACTCTAAGTATAAGCTCATAATCTTGACTATGATTCAATTTTCTTTCCTTGTGCACATTCTATTATTGACTATAAACTTAAGAGCAACATTGAGTGACAATCTAACCAAGATCTACTATATCTATTGTAGATTTTAAGTTTGGAAACCCTTCAGGTAATAATAATATATAAGAATCAAATACATAGAACCCAACATTACTTCACCCTAACCTAAACAATTCAACTTATTCATCGGTCGTCAACATGACTTCATTTCCACAAAAATTGCCTTTAAATGGAAAAGTAAATTTTTATTATTGGTGAAGTGGTTGTTTGGTCACATTATATGGCATATACGGGAACAGTTCTAATGAAGGTATTTGTTAAATAATCTAATAGCCTGAATTTATGTTGAAATTGCAGACTCTTAGATCTATGACAGTGCACTTGCCAAGGGCATTCAATTTCCTGTGGATGGTGACCAAGAGAACTTGCACAAAAATATAAAATAAATTTACAAGAATATTCCAGAAAAAGGACCTCATGGTAGACTCATTCTCATAGTAATTTGACATATTCTCAGTTCCATTTCAAGCTTCTGTTGCAATAATCACAGCTCTGTGATAACTATTTACAGCCCACACATGGCCAGGCATACTGTTTATAAGTCTACTTTTGCTTATTTTGCATTTAAATAATTTGTGGCCCTTGTCCAAGTGTCTGGGTAATGTCGCACCTCATCATGGACAAGAAAAAGAACAGGCTAAAAAATCATGGTGCTGGTTATGAAAGCTATTTCAAGTTAATTGTTGGAGGAATTAGCTTGCTTCTAGTCAGTAAAGTAATTCACTTACTGTGGTGGAGTCTAAGGTTATGCCTTATCTCTTATCATCTATATCACCCATGTTTTTACTTCTCTTGTTTCCCCATTGCCCAACACCTGAAGCAACTGATTATCTTTTTGAATAAATGAATGTAAAATATAAAAGATATACTTTGGATGCAATTATAATCTATCTCAATCCCCACCCCTCTTCCTTGATTTTTAATGGAAATGTTAGTTTTTCCTGGGAATCATAAGGTTAGAGATCCCTGAGCCTATGCTTACAATGTGTGTGTGCCTATCTTAAGATATTTCCAAAGACATTTATCAATGAAATGTAGCATGTTTAACACACTATTCGTGAAAATATCAGTACTATTATTAAACTTAAAAATATTTTAAGTTTATCTGTCCTATTTTTTTGTCTGCTCATAATTATTTAATTAAGTACCACTTTCTTGCCAACGGTCAATATATTTAATGATAAAACACTGATATCATTGAGAAATTTATGTGACAAAAAAAACCAACAACAACCCCAAGTCTGTTATTATTTTTATTTAACATTGCTTTAGAAATACTAAGCAATGTAATAAGAGATGAAAAGTAATAAAACATAGTTATTGAAAGATGATGAGATAAAATGTCTTATTTGTAAACTATAAATTTGCTTACTTTGATTTTTCAGGTAGAAAATAAAAAAGAAATAAGAGCAGTGAGTTGAAGTAGCATAGATCAGCACTTCTCAAGATGTGGTCCCAAGACCATCTCAGAGGTTTAATGAGCTATTTTCTTAGTAATACTAAGATTTTTTTTTCTTTTTTTCTTTTTGCCTTTGCGCTCTGATTATCTCATGAGTTTTCTGCAGGCAATGTGTTGTTCTCTCTCAATATATTGAAAGAAGAAACATATATTAGGATCTGTTTTCTATTAAGCCAGATATTTAAGAGATTTATAAAATTATAGAATAATGCCCCTTTCTCACTGAATGTTTGTTTTGGGAAACATTTATTTTTCATAAAAGTAGATTACTTATGTTCATATATAATGGGATTCTTGTTATAGTTTTCATGAGTAGAAACATTTCAAGAATTACAAATTCAAACAAATGTAAATATCATTAGTTATAACTCACATGTACAAAAACTCATTGATGTCTTCAGTGTTTTTGAGACTATAAAGTAGTTTTGACATTAAAAAAATTGAGACCTGCTGGTGCAGAGAATGAGCAATATACTGCAATAACCAGTTATAATTTAAAATGGAAATAATAATATATCTTATAGACCTATCTGAAGTATATGAAAATAGTTTTGGATATTAAAGAGGACTCAATAAATGGAGATTCATACCATGTTCTTTGATGGGAAGTGTTATTATTATACTAATGTTTATTTTCCTTAATAAATTTATAGATTTCACATATATCCAAACAATGGATTTGGTAAACCTGTGGAAATGAAAATTTGTATAAAATTGAACTAAAGGATCTTAAAGTTTTGTGCAAGAATAATAGGTAGTAACTGCAAAAAAATTTTTTTAAAGAAGTATAATCAGGTAGACCTGTCTTATCTGATATTAAAATTATAATATAGAGTCAGATAAGGAAAATCAAATATTTAACTCAAAATTAGTTTCATTGTACTGTGAATATACTTGAATATGTATATGCTTGTGTGCATTGATTATATGATAAAGGAAATATTAGTGTTCAACCTCACTCACCATAAAGGATATATAAATGAAATAATTCTTATCAGTTTAGTGAAGATAAAATATTAGTATTAGAGGTAATAATATAGCTAAGCATTTATAAATTGTTGGGGAAAGAAACTGTAAATTGCAACAACCTTCTTGGATAACTATATATCAAATGCTTCAAAATATTCATAATCTTTAATGTGGCAACTTTATTTTCCTCTCTCGAGGAAATATTCAGAAATGCAAAAGTATTTATACACAAAAATATACATGGCACCATTTTTTATAATAAGACACATTTTAGAATGTCTACATATTGAGAAATGATATTTTCATAACAAATATGGTATTGACAAGGAAAAACTGCATCTAGAATAATGATTAAAAATAGAAAATACATTTCATATATTTTATAAATCCAACTATGTAAAAAGGGTTACAAAATACCAGGAGAAGATACCTTAATAAATTAATAGTGATTATCTCTGGATTCTGGAATTATGAATAGTTTTTATTCATAACATACCTTTATAACTTTCTGTATTTTTCTAATTTTTTTGCAATGAACACATGTCTTAGCTAATGTAAACAATTATAACTCAATTAACTTTACACACAACCACTGACGTTTTAATTTATAGATGAAAATACAATAGATGAATGAGACTTTATTCTGTATTTTAGTTCTGGATTACCTGCTTTACCATACCTGACAGTAACTTCTTGGATAGTGCTTCCAAGTATTCATACAGTGTAGTGTTTGCCCATTCACCAGTAAACTATATAATCTTAAACAAGCCACTTTACCTCTTAGGTCTTTCATTTCTTTGCCTAACAAATAAAGTTTTCTCTAATTTTAAAATCTGTAAGTCAAGTGATGAAGATTTCTAAGACTATATTTCCAACAGAAATGTCTTATTTGAACTATCTCTATGGTTTTCTTTCACTACACATTTTCTCCTAACATATTCCCATTATTTTTATTTTATTTATTTTTATTAATTTCAGAGCGGAGGGGAGAGGGAGAGAGAGATAGAAATATCAATGATGAGAGAGAATCATTGATCGGCTGCCTCGCACATGTCCTCTGTTGGGGATCAAGCTTGATGGGACTGTGATCTCCTGGTTCATAGTCAATGCTCAACCACTGAGCTATGTGGCTTGGGCTCATATTCTCTTCTATGTTTAGTGTTTGTGGAACTTCCAATTCCCATCCCCAACATCTGATGATTGAAGAAGGGCTTAAAATGTCATCATCTGTCTGTCTGTACTACTCAAGGCAGCATCTATATCCTCGTGGTCCTACGGGAATATTGTTAACTGTATCTATGGGTCTTTGGTGATACTCGTTGTCATAGAATTTATAAGAATCCGTAGAGAGTCTAAGAATCTAGATATAGATGACTTACTTAGGGAATAGTGAACTGCAGTTGCCTTTCCTGTTTCATCTTTGCCTGTTTTGTTGGACCTCATTGATATATGTTCTCTATAGCTTCACACTTCCCAGGTTTGGCTACTTATGTTTAACATTCAAAACAATTAGGACTTTGGAAATATTTGTGTTTTTGATGAAGGTGTATGTATTATTTAAATTGTAGTTTACCACCTGATATTTTAATTCTGTGATGTTTACTTAAAATGCATTGCCACAGTTATTTGCTAAGGTAAATAAGTCACTATATATGTTAATGGGTGATATGAATTCATATTGGTACAATATGACAAGCTGCCTGCAGATCCATTCACTTGCTATCAAATAGAATTATTGAATTTATTAAATCCTATAGCATAAAGTTGTAATCTATATTGTATACTTTAAGTGGAAAAGCAAATCTTAGCATTGAATCTCCTTGTCTAATTAGCCATCTGGGGTGGAATATATGCTGTTTGATGCCTCCATGTGATTCATGTGTACTGATGAATTTCTTTTTAAACTTGCAGCAAATAGTGGCAGCAATAAATGCAGGGATTATACCGTTAGGAAACACCTCCAATCAAATCAGTCACTGGGACTTGGGAAGTTCCTTCTTCTTTGCTGGCACTGTTATTACCACCATAGGTAGGAGACAACTTACTTTGTTTTTTAATTTTGGTACAGCTTGTGAGCTAAAATTCATTTGTTTGAATTTTTTTATTTTTTTACAGTCGGTCAAATGGTCTTTGTAAGGTAGAAAACTAGATTTTAGTGAATTAATTTTGGAAAGAAGGTTTAAAGATTTGAACAAAGGAATGATGGAAATGAATTAGTTACTGTTTCAGAATCCTGAGTTAAATTTAAAATGCACATGAAACTCCAGAGTAGTGCAGTTGTTATTCAACTAATGGGTAGGAACTTCATGCAATGGCTTGAAATTATGATTTGTGTGTGTGTGTGTGTGTGTGTGTGTGTGTGTGTGTGTATGTGTGTGTGTGTGGTAGGGGAAGGCAAATAGTTTTAAATTTTCCTGCATCTTAGATTCTTTGGTTTTAGAAACAAAGGATTGGAATACAATTTTGACTTTTTAAAATGATTTGATATCAACTTTTTCAATTTATAGGTTTTTAACTCTACATTTTAATAGGTTATTCCTGTTCTTATATGCATGTCTATTTTAATCACTTCAGGGCTTTCTTTTTTATAAGTGTTTCCAATAGTGTGTGTGTGTGTGTGTGTGTGTGTATGCCTAAGGGACTGGCTGACTGGCCAGTAGCTATGACATGCAATGACCACCAAAGGGTAGACGCTCAATGCACAGGCATGGAAACATGGAACAAACTGATGAATCACAGAGGCAAGTGAGGAGGGGAAAAGGCAGGAAGAGATTAGCCAAAAATCTTATATGCATACTAGAGGCCCAGTGCATGGATTTGTGCATCAGTTGGGCCCTTGGCCTGGCCTGTGGGGTTCAGGCCAAAACCAGCTCTCTGACATCCCCCGAGGAGTCCTGTGTTATGAGAGGGCACAGATCAGATTGAGGGACCCACTGGTGCACGAATCCATGCACCAGGCCTCTAGCATCCTATATAATAAAAGCTTTATATACAAATCAACTGAATAGCAGAATGACTAGTCGCTATGATGTGTACTGACCACCAGGGGGCAGGCAATCAATGCAGGAGCTTCCCCTAGTTTGCAGGCCTCAGTCCGGCCAAGGCAGAGGCCAGTGTGGACCCCTGATTGCTCCCTGCAAAGGGAGGCTACTGGTGGTGTTGGGGGCATGGCTGGGGAGCAGGGGGCACCAGGCTGGCCAAGGTGGATACCAGTGGGCCCCTCCCCCCCATCACCATGCTGGATGCCCCACAGATCGGCCCTGATTGCCTGCCAGGCTTAGGGATCCTACTGTGCATGAATTTTGTACACCAGGCCACTAGAGTGTGTGTGTGTGTGTGTGTGTGTGTGTGTGTGTGTGTGTGTGTAAAATAAAAGGCTAATATGTAAATTGACCAAATGATGGAACAACCAGTTGCTATGATGCACACTGACCACTAGGGGCAGATGCTTAACACAGGAAGCCAGACTCATGGCTGGCTAGTGCAGTGGGGGTGGTAAGAGCCTCCCTGCCTCTGAAGCAGTGCTAAGGATGTCTGACTGCTGGCTTAGGCCCGCTCCCCTTAGTCTTTTATTATATAAGCTATAAATTGGACATCCCCCAAGGGCTCCTGGACAGTAAGAGGGCACAGGCCAAGCTGTGGGGAACACATTCTCCCCTCCAAACCCCTGCCCTGAGTGCACAAGCACCTTCTAGGCAGCAGAATGGGTATGTGTAGATAACTTCTCTTCTGTTAGTCACTCAGTGCCCAAGAAATACCCAGAAGACATAAATCATAAATGCCAGGCTTGGGGACCAGGGAGAGTTATAGCTGTCTGGTTTAATGGAAAGAGGTCATTTTAAAGCATAATATTCAAGAAAAGGAAAATGATCCATTCACAGTTATAAAGGAATTTCAAGTGGAAGAAAATATGTGTGCAAAACCAAGTTCTGCCCTTCCACTTATGCCTCTCCTGGGCTCGATTTCTGATTTTGGGCTGTGAATTAAGTTTCTAAAAATTTTCATTGTATTCTTTGGTGTCATTGACAAGTGACACATTAAGTTTATAAGGTTTCAAATCAGACCTGTCATTATGAATCCACTGCAGTGCCTCTTTGTGCTGGGTCACTTGCCAGTGACATAAATACCTTAGCATGTTGATTTTTGCCTTCGTTAAGAGGTCAAGGAACGATGTTTACTCTTACTTTTCCATTAGCTAAGTCAAAAAGTTGTGTGGCTGTGAAAATCTGGAAGAATGGCAACCTTGATTTCTAACCATAATGACAGGTTAACTTTGGCGTGTAGGCATCTCAGTCATTTCTACTATGGAAATGACTGTTTATTGTGAAAACTACTTAGAGTCTGGAAGGGAAAAAAAACTCACGGACTGAGTGAGAATGGTTTGTCTCTGCCCAGTGAAAACTCAAAAGTCCAAGTTATAACTCATCATGACCACCACTAAATTATTCCACAGGAGACTCAGTCATTATATAGCCTTCCTGTTGCAGGGTATGTTTATAAACAGTCTCATTTTTTTGAATCCCAAATTCAGTAAGTTTTGCAGACATATCCTTCAACACATGAAAAAAATAAGCCATTATTACCAGCCTTACCCCAAATGATAGCCATTAAGCACGGTAACTGATTATTTAGTTGTTTAGGTAGCTGCCTGACAGCCCAGATCGCCTACTGTTCTATCTCGGGCTTCAGTCTTAGGTGAGTTAAGTCATTCCAGGTCATCCAGATTTATTTCATGGTCTTTTACTCCCAGGTCAAGGCCACCTCCTCTGACCTTGCACTAGATCAGGGAACATCTGGCCGGCAGGGCGTATATGACCGGCAAAACCATTTTATCTGGCCCTGCCACGGCATTAGGGGTACATTAATTAACTGACCAAATATAGCAGGCTAATTTTTAAACTGATCATTTTGTATGGCCTTCGAATGCTGTTATAAATGTCCAAATGGCCCTTGGCAGGAAAAAGGTTCCCTGTCCCTGGACCAGATTATCGTTTAAGGTTCAGTGAACATTTTGGCCTCTTGCATAGGTGTGCGTTTGGAAATTTAAAATGTAGTTGTACTCCTTCTCTCTCCCCATCCCCACCCCCTCCTTTGCTCGCTCAGTCTCTTTTGTTCAGCATGTGTAACTTGAAGCTAAGTTGTATTATCTGGAAATCTGACTGGAGCCACAGATACAGAATCTGTATTGTTCTTACTGAAACACAGCATAGAATTAACATTAAACTTAAATAAAAACAAACCTAAATGAAAAATGAAAAAAAAATGCAATTACTAATAATGCTAATGATTAATTGTGTGGGCCTTGAAGTGGTTTTTAGCAATCATAGAAATTGTAACCTCTAGCACTAGTTGCATTGTTATCAGCCATTTAAAAATAGAACTTGAACTGTAGCTGGTTTGGCTCAGTAGATAGAACTTCAGCCTGTGGACTGAAGAGATCCCCAGTTCAATTTTGGTCAAGGGCATATACCTGGGTTGTAGGCTCGATCCCCAGTAGGGGGCATGCAGGAGGCAGCCAATCAATGACACTCTCTCATGTTTCTCTTTCCCTTTTTCTTCTGCTCTGAAGGAATAAACAAAACAAAAACAAAACAACCTATTTAAAAAAGTAAAAATAGAACTTGAGACAGTAGTTTTGGAGAATAAATTGCAGTGGGTTTTATAAGGTGCCTGGTACAGGTAGTGCTTCAGCATTGGCTGCTATTGTCCAAGACTTTTCTATTCAATATTAGCAATTTGCCTTAGAGACCAAAGTTATCCTTACTGTTCATTGGAAATATGCCCAAGGAGAGTTCAGTTACACAAAATGGAATATTAAAGTTTAAGGACTAATTTTAGAGAATCTCTTCATATGTCTATATACTCTTTCCAAAATCACGCCATTCCAAAGCCTTCACAAATTCCATTCCATAGTTGTACAGACTAAAACCCATTTTTTAAAAAGAATTTTCTCTCTCTCTCTCTCTCTCTCTCTCTCTCTCTCTCTCTCTCTCTCTCTCTCTCTCTCTCTCTCCCCCCGCTTTCCGACTATTAACCAATTCTGCTGGCTCTGCCTTTAAAGGAGATCCACCATTTAACTATCATTTTGGTCCCAGCCAGCATCATCTCAGTGTCAGGATCCGTGCAGAAAAGAACCTTCTACTCAGAACCTTCTGTGGTTTCCTACTCAGTTAGAGCAAAAACCATACTTTATGCCTCTCTCATCATAGATGCAAGTTCTATGAGGTTAAGGGATTTTATGTGTTCGAATCTTTTCTGTATTCCCAATGTCTGACCATAGTGGGTACTTGATAATTATTTCTGGATTAAAAAACTAGGCATTCTAAGTGGTATGAAGTATGGCTTACTAGACATGATATAACGCTAAATCGATACTGATTATACTAAATTCTTAGCTCTTTCAATAGATTTCATTACTAATTTTTTGTTTGTTCATTTGTTGAATCAACAAATAATAATACAGTACCACTCTGCTACTGCAACAATAAAGATCAATTATTTGAGCTTAAGTTGCATAAGGACTAGTTGAGAGGCCAAAGGGGCCAATGATCATTTACCCTCTAGTGCAGGGGTCCTCAAACTTTTTAAAGTGGGGGCCAGATCACGGTCCCTCAGAGAGCTGGAGGGCCGGACTATATGAACTACTAATTCCTACTGTAACACCTCGGCTGCGCTCACTGCCCAAAAAACCTGGTGGGCCGGATCAGACTCCTCTGCGGGCCGCATGTGGCCAGTGGGCTGTAGTTTGAAGACCCCTGCTGAGTGTGTCAAGTTTGTTTCAGAACAATCTATGGAAGTGGGTAGGAGTGACACTTTACATAGATATCAGGGTAGACAGGTAGGTGAGGAAAGGGACAAGGAATACTTTCCTTAGTGAGCATCCTGGTTGAGACTGGAAAGATAACTAGGAATTTTCCAGGCGAGTAAAGGTGGAAAGGAAGCATTTGAGGCATTGGGAGGTCATGAAGACATGATCAGGGGCCTAAGACAGTATGTTCTGTTAGGGAATTGCAAGTTATCTAGAACTGTTGTCTGTCACTGAAGGGACTCATGCTCAGGACCATGTACATTAGTAAGTCAGTGTAAATAGCTCCTGTTGAATCAGTGCTACTTCTGCCACTGCTGGGGGTGTAAAGAACACAGTCTCTGCCTGCAGTCCAATGTGCAAGATAAAACTTGCACGTATGAAATAACGGAAGAATAGCAGAAACAAGCACATTCACATCATACATGGAAACCATGGTTGAAGTGCTGTAAGAATTGAGGAAAAGGAAATATTATGTGGGCTGGAACTGGGAGGAAAGGTTTAACTAGAGAAATGGAATGTGAACTCTGCTTTGAAGAAAAAGTTTTGGTTTGGTTGATGAAGGGGATAGAGCCTCTGAGTCTGTAATGTGGCTAAGTGAAAACACAAGGAGAGGAATGAACTTGAATTATTTTGAGGATTAGAAAAGTAAGCATTTGACTAAACCAGAGGAATTGTTTAAAGAAATAGTGGGAAATATTATTGACTGACTCAGGTGGGAAAAAAAAAAGTTAAATATAATTTGATTTTTGTGAATTTTGGACCTACTGTAAGACAGAACATGGATTTTCCTTTTTTTATTTTGGCAAGTGGAAGGACAGGTCAAAGTGACATTTGAAGATGCATTTGTCAGGAAGAGGATCTATGGAGACTGACATCTGAGAGGACAATTAGGAGGTCATTTCAGTGACCCACGGAAGGAGCAGGAGAGTATTAGCTGAGGGGATTGGAGTTGCTGTTGAAGAATGAAAGTAGGACAAAATGCTAAAAAAAACTAGATGCAAAAATCAACAGGCCTTGGTGACTAATACAATGAAGAGAAAGGAGTCAAAGTTTTGAATATTGAAGCGCATATTTAGGCAGCAAGCTTGTAATTCATAGAGAGCAATACTTGATCCTGTGAAGGGAAAGGAGGAAAAACAATGGCCAAGTCTTTATATATTGTATTACATCATGAAGCTTCATTTTAGTAGCTTCCCCCACCTCAATTTTTATTTGTTTATTTTTTGGTTCGGACAGTAGAGGAGTACAGGTGGGCAGACTCCCTCTGGGAGCTCACAGCTGGGTTGAAGAGGCCAACAATCAATTGTTAGCACATTAAAAAACAAGACCGCTGTCGATGGCCATACGCAGTGCATAAGAAGTTCATGTGCAGTGAGAGGGAGCAGATAGCAGAACTGGGTGCGGAGTGGGAGGTGTTCTAATGGAGACTATTCAAGGTATCTGGGCAGGTGACAGTTAGGCTGAAACTTGGGTGATGGAAAGAAAGCAGCTGGGTAAAGAAGAGGGCAAAGATGAGTAGAGGCAGAGGACTCAGCAATGGCAAAAACCCTGAGAGGGGCAGATTTGGGCATATTCCTGGGTTTCAGAAGGGTCCATGTGGCAGATCCCTGAAGAAGCAAGATTAACAAGAGCCGGGGGTGTGGGACTTGGTAGGTCAAGGTGACACTGAATTCAGCGGGAAGCCATGAGTGATTTAAGCAGAAGAGAGATGTGACCTGACTCAGGTTGCCATTCGGAGGGCAAAGGAGGGCAGGGAGACTGGGGAAAAGGTTATTGCATTCATCCACAGGAGAGAAGATGTTGACTTGAACTAAGGAGGGTGAACAGTGGACAGATGTATGATTAAAAGGAAAGTTTCCTGATGGAGATATACTTATTTCTGAGAACGCTGGGTTTTAATTTGTTATATTAAAGCTAATAGGAAATCACTGGTAACTGGAGGAAAGGCTATTGTCAAAATGATGCAATGGACAACTGCATTCTAATTTGAGGTCAATTGGAAGTCAGAAATAAAATGTAATGTGGTTAAATAAGGCATTACCATGATAAAAATTTTCCCTGTTGGAAAGTAAATTGGAATGCTGGGGCTGAGATCTGCCTAAACTTATCCCTTAACCACCATGATCTCTGATGGCCACATGCATAATGACAAGGGTACCACTATGGTCTACAGTAGCTTTAAGGTCCCAAAGCATCACGTTTAGTCTTACGGGAAGCTTTCCTTGGATCAACTGTGCTCACAGTTACAAAGCATTCGTTTTCTACCATTTGAGTGTAGAGATTGAATTCAGTTATGTAGTTTCTATATTTTGGACCAGCCACGGGGATTTTTAATTTGCTTCTATCCAGGCTGAATTGTGAAAGCTGTCATGACAATTGTCACAGATTTGCGAAAGCTGTCATGACAATTGTCACAGATTTACTGCAAGCCCCTATTTTGCCTGTTTAGCATAATACTTAATGATTGAAAAAACAAGACAAAATTTTAAAAAATCAAAGATTTGGAGTAACTTTATCAAACAGTTTACCTGGGTTTTTATCTTCTTCTTAGATGATGTCTATTTTGGAATTGCAGAGGGTGTATTGCAAGCAGTAGAGACTTATACATTCTTCAGCAGGGACCTTTCTGTTGGATATGGTAAAAAAAAAAACCAAAACAAACTACAACTTAGAGGGTGAGGGGGAAATTGTTACATTCTGTGATCTCAAGGAGCCACTGTCTGAACTGGGAATGAATGCACTTGAAGCGGTGGTGTAGAATTTGCCAGTTAACATGTTCCCTGGGGATGATGTCATTGTAACTTTGGTGGGTGTGTGTTATCTTATTAATTTAGTGCACTCATAATTCTGTGGCATTTCACTGGTCTCTTAGCCATTCTCAGAAAACTGCATATTGGATTTTGGAAACTCATTTTTAAAGGAATGTTAATATTCTGTGAGATAGCTTAAAACACAGGTAATTTTTCCAGGTGACTTCCAACCCTGACTATAATCTGTGTATTTTCCTTTATACTAGTTTGTCAAAGTGTGTATTTAATTTTTTCCCCAAAATATGTGACTCTGGTATTGGGCATTTGAAATACAGACGTTAAAATTAAGAAATTGTTTTGGGTTTTTCATTCCCAGTTTCTCTTCCCATCCACTTAAATGAATGGAAATGAAAACCTATCTCGAGATATTAACTACATATTTCCTACCATTCACAATAGGTTTACTTATTTTCTAAGTTAAAATGCATTTCTCAGAGAATATGTCTTATGAATGGTAGTTAAGTTTGTAGAGTTCAAAATTATATTTGACAGGCAATAAAACAGAATTATTGCATTAATAGTGTTGTAGACTCCAAAGCAATAATGAAATAGATTAGTCATCTTCTCTTCGCATTACATATGTATGTCACATCAGTCACAAGGAGGTTCAGTTCAGAGCACCTGATATTCAGAATCCCAGAATCTTGTGCTGGTTGGAAGGATTAGAGATACAATCTTCCCAGGAGTGAGAAGTTCCTTCTCCTCCTCCTCTTCCTCCTCCTCCTCTTCCCCTTCCTCCTCCCCCTCCTTCTCCTCCTCCTCCCCCTCCTCCTCCTCTCCCTCCTCCTCCTCCTCCCCCTTCTGTTTTTGTAGTAGAAGAACACAGAGCAAGAGAGCATAGATCTAACAGAAACTGGAACTCCCAGTAAGAGGAGGGCTGGCTAGGGCAGTGGTCAGCAAACTCATTAGCCAACAGAGCCAAATATCAACAGTACAACGATTGAAATTTCTTTTGAAAGCCAAAAACGGACTACTGTGCATGGGCCACGAAGTTTCAGTAGCACTGTACGTGCGTGCCCACATGTGGTATTTTGTGGAAGAGCCACACTCAAGAGGCCAAAGAGCCACATGTGGCTCGTGAGTCGCAGTTTGCCAACCACTGGGCTATGGTATCAGCATAGCAGTCATACACATCTTGAGTGTGTTCAAGTCAGGAATTGCTTGTATTCTGGAACAAAACACTATATTTCTGCATACTTCTGAAAAGTTTGCAGTAACATTTTTAATTTTCTGGAAAGCAATCACTGTCAGATTTTGTGATCAAGAAATTACCCCAAGATTGGAAGCAAAGAATTGTCATGAAGTTAATGCCCTGAACACACACAGAATCTCTTTTTTGCTTTGTCTTTTCCCCCTTCCTGACCACTGAAATCTAGCACTATTTGTCATAAATTATAGATTTTACAGGACATTGGGTTGCCCATTGGCTATGCAGGTATGGCTCTGGATGTGATTAAAACTAGGTGAGATGATCATCAGAAAAATACTGTTGGTAACCGTCTCCAGTATTTCACTTGATAAGGAAGGAATGTCATAACATTTGTGTGGGCCTGCCTGGCTCTCAGCTAGTCATTATGCTGCATATTTGTTTTTTTCCCAGTCCTTTTTAAAATAAATTTTTGGACTTGTGCAATCTCACTCTTGGAAAATTGGCATCGTTATGTGTGTGGTACTGTAAATACAGCACCATGTTTACAAAAGAAGTACCTGTGCCAAAGGCGGGTCATGTGTAAGTATTGTGGTTTATGTGCACACAACGTCCAATACAGACTAGACTAATTCCAAATGGAAAGGAATCCCTTGAAGCCAACTCTTGACTCTGACATCCCATTGGTAGAAATACAGGGAGTGGCAAAAGTAGGTTTACAGTTGTTGGTATGGAAAATAATTCCATAATAAATAAATAAATAATAATAACAATAGAATCAACTCTGTGTCTCACCTACTCACAACTGTAAGTCTTACTTCTGCCCCACCCTGCGTTGACAGTAGGAACAATTGGAATAAAAATAATGCCTATTAATTACTAATCTTAAACTTCTGCCCCTTTAACTTTATGTTTAAAACAGAAACAGCATGGGGGCCAGTTAAGTTGAGTGTCATACCGCTGCCCTATATGCTTAGGTTTCCCTTATTAAAGATGCTAACAGAGTGAAATTCCCACGGGCAATCAGCAAAAGAAGAAAAAAAGAAAAGAAGGGGTATGGAATAAGTCATAAATAACTTGTGATAAAAAAGAACACATGTTCTATTAGCTAATTGCAGTGATATCTGTAGGCTCCTTAATGGAAACTATTCTGTGACTTACTTTGATGCATAAAAAAATAGATGCAGGAACTAGCTCCCACCCCTAAATAATGTGTTATATGTACCTACTCATGCAGCCACTTAGCCTAATATTATTTAGCACAGCTTATAATGAAAATATTTCTCCCTGAGTTTTGTTTTTTTAAAGGAGTAATACAGTTGAAGGAATGTCAAATTTCATTTCAGAAAATGTAAGTTTAGGTTTTTTGTCTTTGCTGTAAGCTAGGGTTGGATTCTTGAGCAAATCGCAGTTCCATTATCTTTAATTTTATCACTTGTCAAATGGGGCTAGTGTTTCTCACAGTCAGAGTTGCTGTGCAGGTTAAGTAAGATTATGCACGTGAAAATTGTTTGTACACTGAGAAGCTGGTTTTACTGTTAGAGTCATGTTTCTTTTGTGAAAACAAGCCAATATTATCTTTTGCACATTTATTTATAGTACTGGTATTAACAAAGAAAGGAATTACATTCTCTGCAAAACTTTGAATGCCCTCCTTCAGGGTGACTTGATATTCAAACTGATTAAACATTATAAGAAAATATTTAATTTGCTTTCCAAACTTTGTTTCCTTAATCCCGTCACTGCAATCGGATATTTTTTTTTTTACTTTTCACAAGTAGTGTTGGCTCCTGTGTATTACTGAAGGAGATTGTGTCCCAGAACTACCTTCCTATAGAGTGGTTTCATCAGGGAAACTATCTCAAAGTAAAAACAAATATGTAAAGTTATCATCTTAGCCTCTTTTTACAGAGATTTTGCTGTTATTGATGGTTTTAGTTAGAAATTTCACTCTCATTTTAGTAACGATCGCTTAATAAGGTCCAAAATCATGGTAAAAAACATTCAAACCATTCAGGAAAATAAATTTAAAAACTGACTTTCTTTTTTGATGTAGAGGCAAAACACTGCAGGGGTCGGCAAGCTATGGCCAGTGAGCAAAATCCAGTCTTCCACCTGGTAGGTCATTGTTAGCGCACAGCAACACCCATTTACTTTAGTATTGTCTTTGGCTATCTTCTTGCTACAGTGGCAGAGCTGAGTAGTTACCGCAGAGACTATATGGCCTGCAAAGCTGAAAATATTGCCCTGACCAGTTTGGCTCAGTGGATAGAGTGTCAGCCTGTGGACTCAAGGGTCCCAGGTTCGATTCTGGTTGAGGGCATATACATCGATTGAGGGCACATCCCCAGTGGGGGGGTGTGCAAAAGGCAGCTGATTGATGTTCCTCTCACATCCATGTTTCTCTCTATCCCTCTCCCTTCCTCTCTGTAAAAAGCAATAAAATAGGTTTGGTTTTTTTTAAAAGCTGAAAATATTTACTATCTGGCCTTTTACAGGAAAAGTTTGCCAACCAGGGAGCAAAGAAAAGAGTGTAAGGCAAGGAAAAAGAATGCACTTTGTAAATAGAAGACGTGGATTGGGGTCTTGATTCCAATGTTTAGTCATTGTGTCATTTTGACTACATCATTGAACTACTTTTCTGGGTAGTTTCCTTCAGGTGGCTAGTTTAAAATTTTTAATAGGTGATTATTAATAAGCATGCTTGCTGTCTCACAGGATGTTATGAAAACTAAAAGGACAATATATTTAGTAATGTTTCCTATGCACATGATATTGATCCTTTTTAAAAAAGAGTTTGCTGTATTTCTCCCTTTCTCTTCATTGCTCAGTGAAGATTGAAATAAGCTTTGTGACTTAAATTTTGTAAACCCTGCAAGTTATGTGGATAAGCTTTGAGGGTTTAAGATTATGTTTTTTGGAGAGAAGCTCCAGTGTGTATCAGATTCTCAAGAGTTCACAGTCTTCAAAGGGGGTTAAAACCACTGGCTTGAATAATTATACTTTTCAGAGTGATGAAAAATGAAATTTTAGTGGCACTTCACAAACTGAGAGAAAATACCATATTGCAATATGCTCAGGTAGATGCTAGCAGTTAAATAATGACCAAGACATGAGGATAGAGCTCAAAAGAAAACCATGTGAAACTATGTTCCTAAAAATAAAAAATAAAAATCTTTTGTTGAGCTCAGAGTGACATGATAGTGTCAAGTATTTCCAGTTGTCCCAAGCTCCTGCAGATTCTGAGTTGTTTTCTGCAAACACGATGAGAAATGTTATAGTTTAGAACACACAAAAGTCCAATCTCCATCTGTGACATTCTGGCTTTAAAAAATTCAGGTGTTGGGGAAAAAATTTCAAGAAAATGAAATTTAAGTGCCAGAAAAATATGTCAACATATTCTTTGGGGGATAAATTAGAGAGTGGAAATAATGGATTTATGATTACAGGAGGTTGTTATGATAAAGACATTCTTAATTATGGGTAATTATAGGAAGAAAAATTAGACCTGATTGTAAATCACATTTAATAAACTCTTTTGTCTTTTCTACAATGTTTCCTGGTCCAGTTTATAATTATTTGCCAAAAGTCTGAAGATGTGCACTACTAATTGCCTTTCAAAATTCATGGAAACTTTGGGAAAGATATATAAATCAAGGCAACTTTAGATAGGTGTTTTGCCTATATCAATACAAAAAATTAATCAGATTCTTTTATATGGCAACATTGGGCTTGCAAATAGTGAGCAATTAATGATTTGCTTACTTAAAGTCAAGTGCTGTATAATTTTACTTAAAAATGTAATAAGGAGTACATTTATGTAATTAAACAAACAAATGAGAAACAAATAAGCAGCATAAAAAAATAGTGACAGTCCTAGCCAGTGTGGCTCAATTGGTTGAGCATCATCCCATGCACAAACTGGTTGCTGGTTTGATTCCTGATTTGGGCATATTCCCCAGGCTGCAGGCAAGGTCTCTGGTGGGGGTGCGCAGGAGGCAGTCAATCACATAGATGTTTCTCTCTTTCCCCTTCTCTCCCTTTAAAATGCAATAAAAATATTAAATATGTATATTTATATCCTATATAATAATAGCCTAATATGCAAATTGACCAAATGGCAGAACAACTGGTGGAAAGACTGGTCACTATGATATGCACTGACCACCAGGGGGGAGATGCTCAATGCAGGAATTTCCCCTAGCCGGCAGGCCCCAGGCCAGCCAAGGTGAGAGCCAGCAGGGGTCCCCTCTTCCCCCCAATTGCCTCACCAGTCACTCGGCAGAGGGAGGTGACCAGAGGCATGGGGCGGGGCTGGTGAGCAGGCAGCACCAGGCCTGCCAAATGGGTGCCAGCAGGGGCCCCTTGATTACCTGCGGTCAGCCCACAAATTGGCCCTGATCTCCGGCCAGGCCTAGGGACCCTACCTGTGCACAAATTTCATGCACTGGGCCTCTAGTGTGTGCGTGTGTGTGTGTGTGTGTGTGTGTGTAATAAATATATATATTTGGGAATATATTGGTATTCCCAAAAAATGTAATCATTTGAATGATTACAGAGTCAGAGTTTATTAAAATGCAGTTCATTTTCAAAATTGAGTTAGCTGATGAAGTGTTCTATACTTTTTTAGGGATCCCTTATATAGAGAGAGAATCCCCTGCAGCTGACCCCTAGTCTCTCATTCTCTATACAGAGTCAATCACTATTACCGTTTCATGCTATTATTCTATAAATCATTGGTGTATATATGTATGTATGTGTAATTAATATATACATGGCCCTTTCTTATACAAGTGAAAACCAGACTTTCTTACTATTTCCAGATAATAATATATTTTGAATTTTTTTTTCTTATCACTTTCTGAAGATTTGTTTATTGTTTTAGCAGTTGCATATTATTCCAACTTAAGAGCATGTCAGTTCTTCTTGGGATGGTGAACACACAATCTAAGATGTATTATAGAATTGTACATTGAAACCTGTATAATTTTATTAACAGATGTCACCGCAATAAATTTAGTAAAAAAAAAAAATAACATTTCATATCTTTATTTTTTTGGATGATCATTAGTTATTTGTCACTAAAATGCTCATTGGATATTTAAATATTATATAACATATGTAATAAATATACTTGTATTTATTTTCCTTTATCTAGTACCCCATTTTATTTATTTATTTATTTATTTATTTATTTATATATTTACTTACTTACTTATTTATTATAGGAAGAGAAAGGAAGGGAGAGAGAGCAAGAGAAATAAATGTCAATTTGTTGATCAACTTATTTATTCATTAATTGGTTGGTACTTGAATGTGCCTTGAGCAAGGATTGAACTTGCAACCTTAGAGTATCAGGATGATGCTCTAACAAACTAGCCACCTGGCCAGGGCCCAGTACCACTTTTTCATAGTCCTTTTCCTATGCTTTAAAAAAAAAATCATGATTGTTACTCTATTTTATTTATAAAATTTTATTTATCATATGTAAATTGTTTTTTATATATATGGAAATATGTGATTAATAGAAAAATCCAGAAATGTATATACAAGAATATAACTAGATATGACCATGTTTTCTTATCATGGTTTTTCTATATATGCTTGATATAGTTTGTATCATATCATGATTGCTGATTTTTAGAGATATTTAGTATAATAATACCAATGATCCTTATAGGTGTTATAAATCTGAGCTTGTTGGCATATGATATCTGTCCTTAAATGGCTTATTTGCCTTTCAATTAAAAAAAAGAACTAAAAGTAGATTTTTTAACATGAACTTCAAAGATACAGAAAGTCATTACTTAATATACTTGTCTTTTAAAATGACTACTAGTTATATCATGATCCTTTACTTTTGTATAAGGGGGAAAAAAACCTCTGTTCAGTCATTTTCTAGACAATACAATCCAGTCATCTAAATTGTTATGTAAGATCTAAAATGTGTCAGTTAAACTGGGAGAAAAATAATTCAGCATGCCATAGAAATACCTTGTTATTATGAGGATTTATCTCACAATTAGCTTATATTATTCTCAGTCAATTTTTTCAATGCAAGTGGAATAAATGTTTAGATATTTGCAATTGGCTTTCTTTTGTATACATAGTCAGGTATAAAATTCTTGGGTTGCAACTTTTTCCTATCACAACTATAGATATTTCTCTATTGTTCTGTTGTCACTTGCTGTTACACAGGAGGAGTTTGATACTGGCCTGATTTTTCTGCTTTAATTGACAACCTGTGTTCTCCTTAATTCTCCCCTCCCTTCCCCCCCCTCTCTCTTTTTTTTTTAGATTAGAGATTTTCTTTTTAATCTTGTGCTGGTTTCATTTATTTTGTCTTATTTTAGAAAAACCCTTGTTTATGTATAGTTCTGATTATCCTATATAACAAAACCCTAATATGCAAATAGACCGAATGGCAGAATGACGGGTCACTATGACTCTCAGGAGCTGCCCCCTGGTGGCAGTGTGCTCCCACAGGGGGTGTGCTGCTCAGCCAGAAGCTGGGCTCATGGCTGGCGAGTGCACTGGTGGTGGTGAGAGTCTCTCCCAGACTGCAAGAGCCCTGGACTGCAAGAGGGATATCTGACTGCCAGCTTAGGCCCAATATCCCTGGGGTCCCAGACTGTGAGAGGGTGCAGATCAGGCTGAGGGACCCCCCCCCCCCATCCAGTGCATGAATCCATGCACGGGGCCTCTAGTTCTATTATAATTATTTTGTTTTTATATATATGGAACACTGACAGTTTTTCTGCTTTCTTTATTATTATTTGCCTCTTGAAATTCTATCTTTATTTTTTTCTGTAATTCTGGAAAATCATTCATATTCTGTAAGCGACAGCTCTAATTAGACTTTCTATTATTTCAATTCCGCTCCTTAATTATCTGGAACATAGATTTTAATTTTGCAATTGGACATTTAGCTTTCGTATTTTATTATCATACACATCTCTTTTTCTTTACTTAAGGACTTTTGTCCTTAGATCCTAATGAACTAATTTTTTGTTGTTGGTTTTAGGCTTCAAATTGTAGATATGATGTTTTATTCTCTCCTTTGTGGTTTGCAAGCATATTCTGGGCTCTGCAGTAATACCATTTTCAGAGACATGCTAATCATTTAGTCATTTACTTGGCAAATATTTATTGAGTGACTACTGAATAGTTTCTAGGTGGTTGAAGTACATCAGATAAATAGACAAAAATCTAATAAGAGACTTTATAAGAAAGTAAGTTAGATAGCATGCTGTTTGTTAATTATACTATAGCTTTAGGGGAAAAGTAGACCAGGAAAATATGCTGGGAGTGGCAGTTGGGAATCTAAAAGATATTTATTTTTGAGCTTTCTACATTGCTTTCTATTTTCCATTTTGGATTTGTTTTTCTAATTTGTGGACATAGAGTGGGGGTAGGGGCCACAAAAGTTGTTCTTTCTACTTAATTCAAAGTGAACAGGATTAATAACAAACAAATACTAGCACTTAGTATGTTCCAGGTACTGTTTTAAGTGATTTTATATATATATATATATATATATATATATATATATATATATATATATATATATATATATATATCATTCATCCTTAGAAGACCTCTATAAGGTACTTGCTGTCTTTAGTCCCATTTTGGGATAAGCAAATAAAGGCATTGAGAGATTAAATAATGTGCCTAAGTTATACAGTGAGTACATGGCATTAATAGGGTATTAAACCCACAGATCCTGGCTGCCATGTTGGTGCTTGTAACCCCTGACCTGTATTGCAACATACGTTGAGAAAAGTAGGTATATGGGTTTTATCATAAATTTTAAGTGAACTGATGGTGTCTATTTATCTCTTTCTGCTAGAGACTTACTACTAAGACTTCGCTGTTCTAGGGGCTGTGCCATTGTTACCTTTGGAAAAATGTACGAGTAATTTGCACAAATTGGCTTGAAAAGCATTGGATTCTGATGTGTCCTCCAAGACTCTTTTTACTTATAAATATTGAATTAAGCCAAGTATATTTGCCTTTACACCGTGTGAGAAAGCCTCATATGATCTTGAGGCTACATAGCCTTCTTCTTATCGAGGATATAGTTTTTAAACATGTAAAATGTGCATTGTTAATTTTCTGCCATAGCATACTTTATAAAAAATAAGTCACATGAATAAATTAACTCAAAGATATAAAACCAAAGAATGCATGGGAATCTCATCTCAGACTAGAGATGAATCGGAAAGACGCTAATGGATGCTGAGTTTAAACTAAGTTTAATTGATGACCCGCAATTGGTGGCTCAGCCTCAGTTGTCATCATCAAGTTCGGTGTCTGCATATTTATGCACCTTTCAGGTAGGCTGGCTGTCACTCTCTCCACTCCTGTCTGACACTGACAGCAGTGGATGAGTTCTGAATTACTGCCCCAAGGTAATAGCCAGGGCAAGCATAGTTCCTTACCCCCAATTTCAAGTTACATTTCATTAAATATAGACACTCAACAATGGAAAACTTTGCATTTTATCTCTTCAACCTATGTTGCCTAATTATCACCAATATTTCAATTTTTCATGGCCTCAGATTTCCCTAAGTGTGCAATGAAGGGGTTAGAATTCTATTGGCCATTTCAACTTATACATTGTATAGTTTTGTTGAAAAAATGTAGGTGCCTTTCCCCCCTCAATCCTTGGTGCTTTGTAGTGTGTATATAGAAAAATAATGGGTCGTCTCAGGTACGATACTGTCTAACAATGCTCTGAGATATGTCAAAGCAATTCCTCCAAAATAGCAGGCGTGCTGGGATGCAATGATTACATTCCCCACTGGCTGGTGAAGGGCGCCGTCTTCTGCTGGAGGCCCAGCCTGCGTGGCTGTGACAATAAAGGTGAATGACAGTAACTTCCAGCACTTGCCTTACGGATCATTTGATTGGTATCAAGTAATAGCTGTTTTTGTTCCTTTGTATAATCGGCAAAGTAAAAAGCAGGAATAAGCAAGTTGGCTCGACTCCTTACCGTAAAGAGGTTCGCAGCAGCAGCACCATCACCATCACCAGCATTATTTTGATCAGCAGAGGACACATTCTCAAGCATCAGTGGCAGTGCCCGAGCCATGCTTTATTTATGGTAAAAAAAGTGACGTGAGCTGGCTAATACTCACTGACTCACCGTGTGCCCAGCACCATGCTAATTCTTTGAAGTGTATTTTTTTCACATACACATGAAGGAATTAAAATTTTATTTTAAAAATAGGGAAACTGAGTCACCAAGAGATTTTTTTTTTTAAGTAACTTTCTCAGTGGCAGAATGGCAAAGCGAGGATTCAAACCAATATATTTGGGCTCAAGAGCCTGCAATCTTAACCAATATGCTATAAAATAAATACCACTTTCTTTTTTAAAAAATATATTTTATTGATTTTTTTTTTTAACAGAGAGGAAGGGAGAGTTGGAGAGATAGTTAGAAACATTGATGTGAGAGAAACATCAATCAGCTGCCTCCTGCACACCCTCACCGGGGATGTGCCCACAACCAAGGTACATGCCCTTGACCAGAATCGAACCCAGGACCCTTCAGTCCGCAGGCTGACACTCTATCCACTGAGCCAAACTGGTTTCGGCTAAATAGCACTTGGGATGAGAGCAGGATCAGATGAGAAGAGGCAGTTTACTAGCACGTGAAGTCACAGCCATCTCTACAGGATTATTTCATTACCTCTTGGACAGATCTGTCTATTGGCTTCAGCTGAAGATAAAATAGTGGTCATTTAGTGGTCACAGCTTATTAAAAATGCACATCTTTAAACACCATCAAATCCAGGAAAGTGAGACGCTCTCACAGTAAGTGGCCTGTGGGCTTCCAGAAGGACCTTGAGATGAGCTGTTTCACTTCTCCCAGGTCATGTCTGCTGTAGGCTGTTGTCACCAGCGGGACACTGGGTGCTGGTCTGATCCTATTGAAGTGTAACTGTGACCGCTGCTCCCCTCTCATTACCTCCTTCCCTCTCCCCATTTGCCAAGCACATATTTGCATGGGTGGAAAGGGGATAGGATGTCAACCAAAGCATTGAAGAAAAAGCGCGGTAAGTTAGGGAACAATATACAGATCAATTATTATTATTGTTCTTTGGCAAAATTCCTTTGCAAGGGAATTTCCCCTCCACCTTTAACTGCAGTTGTATGTTGTTAGGAAAATATGTTTGCTAGAAGCTCATGCAATGAACAATGGCAAGAAACATGTCACTTCTTAAAGAATTGCAAATTTATAAGTGTGGTTTCGGAATTATGTAAGTTGCAACTAAAGATAGCAAGGGAGACATTTGTGAAATACTGTGTCAGTCAAGTGGCTTCTGGGCTGAAGTTTGGTGATGCTAACATTAAATTAAATATCAAGACAGCCTGGATTAGCTGGTTTGGCTCAGTGGATAGAGTGCTGGCCTGCAGACTGAAGGGTTCCCAGTTCATTTCCAGTCAAGGGCACATGCTTGGGTTGTGGGCTCGATCTCCAGTGGTAGGGATGCAGGAGGCAGCCAATCAGTGATTCTCTTTCATCATTGATGTTTCTATCTCTCTCTCTCCCTCTCACTTCCTCTCTGAAATCATAAAAATATATTTAAAAAATATATCAAAACAACTCTTTGAGTTAGTTACTTTAATGGACACATTTATTTCAATACACCTCTATATTCCTTCCCAGTGTGACTACCTAGGTAAAACAGCAGATATTGGCAAAATGCTAGGGCCATAATTATGAATACCTACTCTGTGGTTATGTAATTCAGACAATTCTTTAAGTTTGAGGAACAGTATCTATCGCCTTGATCCCAAATGCTTGCTCTTTAAATCTCAGCCTTAGCATGTAGTATGTGCATTCTTGAATACAATACTTCACTTCAATAAACCTCAGCTTCCACATCAGAGAGTAGGAATACTTAAATCTCATAGAGTGTTGTGAAAGTTAATCAAGGTGGGCCTATGAAGGGATTAGCACTGTATCTGGCATGTAGTATGAGAGAGAGTGTGATCAATAAATAATAGTATTGACCTGTTGACCCTTGTTTTTATTACTGGTAGTGAGAATTATTTTATTAGTTGTAGTGACAGTATAGTAACATAGTAGTAATACCATAGCCAATCCGGAAGAGTCCTCCAGTCAAGGTCATCCTACATAATAACTTGGCAGAGGCAGATTTACTTTGAGGCTAATGAGGGTGGAGCTTCAGGACATATGACTTGCTTGGGTTTACTCCCCTATTTTATATTCTAGAAGGAGCGAGCAACATAAAAAATGTAAGGAATCAGAAAATTCCAGCCTTTTAATTTTTTTCCAGTGACTGATGATGAGTCTGATATTCCTAGAAGTTCTAACATTTGGGAAATATGAAGTGGTAACTTGTACATTGACTTGACCTTGGAACACTTATAAAGTTACCGAATATCAAGACGAAAGCTGTGGTTCAGGGAGAATGAACTATTATGAGATGGATTGGGATGGGAAAAGACCACAGTCAGGCTATTTTGATGTCTTGGGGTGGTGGCAGTGGAACTTTCCAGAAGCCAGAGGAGAATCGAAGCATTAGGGTGGTGAGGGTGCCTCCTCATTGCCTTCAAAGTTGTATGGCCTTTGGATCTGGGCATGGGAGAGGTTTGAGAATCCTGGCCCAGTGGTGATTGATTTGAACCTAACAAGATAGTGCTGTTGAGGCCAGGAGTATTGGGACAAGGTGTTGTTCAGATGACAGAGTTCAGGGGCCTCCCCAGCACTCCTGATGTGGGGAGGTAGAGGCTGGGAAAGGGGCAGGTTATTCCACTAAGAAACTCTTTGTAAGACAACCCATGAGATATTAAAGAAAAAGGTCCATCAAAGAGAGTGGCAAGGCAAAGGGAGCTGCCACTATAATTATCTGACAGTCACTCAGCTGAATTACTGTACGGAGGGACAGGAAACAAGCTAGTCTGATTATTTTTAAAAGAACAATACTATGCAGAACTCAAACTGTAGATACAACCTATGTGCAGAAGAGATTTCAAAGGATAATGGGAGAGCCTATCAAGGGCCATCTTCTTGTAGCATCGTTTCACCACCCCACCATCTCAGTGAGGGCCACACGAACCAGCTATTGGAGAACATTTTAGGTCCATGCTCTAGAACTTCATCAGGTACTCTTGAAAACTTCCACACACCAGATAAGGAACTGCCAGAGCTGCTTTTTTTTTTTTTTTTTTTTTTTTTTTTTCTCCTTTCCTATGCTTTTGTTGGCTTGATAGTTGTTACCATTATTCTTGAACACATTTTTAGCTAATACTTTATATCGCTAGCATTTTAGCCAAACAATGCTTAACTTACTGATTGAAGTTCCTCATTCTCCCAATCATCTTGTTACTATTGCCCCTGGCTTACGTTGGTGTTTACTGTGTGTGTGTGTGTGTGTGTGTGTGTGCGCGAGCGCGCGCGCGTGCTCGCGCACGCATGGGTTTTGCAGTTAGAGTTGATTAAATTTTTCAGGCATTTCCCCCCCATTTCTGTGCCCCCTTCTCTTTCTCCTATCCTATATGTTTTCCTTCAGAGCTCTCTTTTCTTCTTTCTGAAATATGTAATTTCTCAAGCATACCTAGATAGTTATTTTGGTGAGGTTTCCTGGGTGGTAAGGTTTCTTGTACTTTGTACATATGAAAATTGCTATACTAAGACCCTCATTCATTTTTTTAATAGTAAGCTAAATATAAAATTTCAGGATAATGATTGTGTTCCACCGGCACTTCTAAGATATGATTCCATTATTTTCCAATGACTGTTATTGCTTGGGTGTTGTTCCTTTGTAACAAATCTGTTTTCTTCCTTTTATGTGCTAGCTTTCTGGTTTTGTTCTTATGTCTGTACTCTCTGGTTTCTCTATGTTGTTTCAAATGTGGATTATATGTATTTATCATATTCAAAACTGAGTACACATTTAATATGAATGCACAGGTCTTCAATTCTTAAAAATTCTTAGCTAATAGTATGTGAAGTATTGTTTGCCTAGAAGTCATCCATTTACTTCTTCTGGAACTTGTATTATTGGTTGTTAGGGTCTCTCAGTCCTCCAAGTCTCTATCTCCTAAGTGCTCCTTTATGTTTTTATTTTAAATCCCTTTTCCATTCTGTGTCAGATTCCATGTGACTTTTTCAGCATTGTCGTCAAATTCACCAACTCTTCCTTCATCTATATTCATCTGTTTCATCTATTTTATTTCTTTTAAAAAAATAGTTCATATGTTTTATTTCTAAGATTTTTAGTCATTCATTTTCTTCCTTATCTGTTCATATTTTAAACGTTTTTATTGCATAATTTTAATACAAATTCTGTTGTTTTTTTTCCCTAAGTTTCTGGATATTCTAGATCTCTTTCAAAACTTAGTTCACACTGTCCCATGAAATTTTCACTTGGAGTAAATTCCTGTTTTAGATGCTGATTTTATTTATGTTTTTTAGCAGTTGATTTACTTATGATTTTGTTTAGAGGCTCATAGTGTGTTTCATTTTCCTTGGGTCCTATGCTGAATTTCCCGATACAGTACATGGACATTTCTTGTCCAGATATAGAGTTATTTTTAAGTCTCTTCTTGGGTCTGTCCTACCTTTAGAGCTTAAATGCTGCATTTTGAGAGCAGTTCTGGCCTCTAAATAGATTCAACATTTGAATAGACCTAATTTGGCCACTTCCCAGGAGGCTGGGCTGATTCAGAGATCAAAATAAACATAGGACCCACATTATGCCAACCCAGTGCTTTAATGAGAATGTTTTTCACACACATATTGCCATCTTTGGTTTTTGGCAAATCTTTCTCCATTTGTGTGCTTACCTTCATTAATGTTTAAAGAAAAGTTGGTAGAGAGCATATTTAATCGATTTTATTAATAATTTGGAATTTCTTAAAACAGTGATTTCTTTATCTTTGTGTTTTCAGTACCTAGCACAGGGATGGGCATATAGTATTTATTGGTAAGTGTTGCAGTGAACCAAACTTAATCATACAGATTGCTCTGATAATATTTTATTTCTTCTTTCCTATGTATAACTTCATACTTTATGATATAGAATTGAACTGAGTGAAATAATAGCATGCCTTTTTTTGTCTTACCCAAATCTTTTCTTCATGGAATTGGGGTATTAGAGTCCTTCATCCTAAAGTTTTGCTCAGAATTACTTAGATTTCTAAAAAATGTGTTTAACTTCAAAAAGGTTTATGTAAATGCAATTTTAAATTATGGTTGCTTTTATTATTGCTGTTGTTAATAAAAGTAATCATAAACTCCTACCTCCACATTGAAAACTGGCTAAAAGAGTCAAAATTTTCATGAAATGCAAAGTAGACAAATAGAACCCTTCAGTCCAAAGTCTGTATGTTGCTGCAGCCAGCAAGTCGTAACAGTTGAACTGTGTTACTTTATGTAAGTCTCATGCAGAGGGTAGAAAGGCTATTACTATCCAAATAATTGCTTATTACAAGTTTACCCTGACATTTTTCAACGAAAGTGAACTTATTTGTAAAATTTGGCCATTTGACAGGTTAAATATCCCATGGACACTTAACCAATAATGCATTTTGGGTTTATCAATATGGATATTTAAAGTTTTCCATTAATAGGTATATTATTAAGTAATAATCTAAGGTTTGAGTAATTGCTGTGAAAGACTGAATTAGAATATCTCAAATCACAGGTGCAGACATGACGAATTCAAGCCACTTCAGCCCTAAAAATTAAATGGAAGCTTAGCTCTTTGGTCAAAGGAATCCTCCTAGAACTAGTTAGAAACATTTGAGTCTTTCTCCACTGACTCAGCAAAAACGTTTGGCCTTTACAGAATGATTTTGCTTTTCTTTTCACATACAGCATTCTTATATTTTTGTGTAGTCATATTTATCCTTCATTTTCTTTGTCGTTCTGTCCTGGGAGTTATGCTTAGAGAACTACTCTCCTATCTTTTTGGTATAATATTTTTGAATCATATTAAAAATATTTGATACTTTAATCAATCTGGTAATATTATAAAATATTAAATTCATTTACATGCTGGGAACCTTTCCTGTGTTTTTTATTGTTTTTATTTAGTAATTTGCCACATAATTTTTAATTAAAACTATAGATAGCATCTTTTTAATTTGACAGTAAACTTTACAGTAGTCTTCCTTTTAAATATTTATTGACTATTCATTTTATTGCAGATGCATTTTAGAATCATTTCATTAAGTTGTAAAATGTAAAAGCTAGGTTATTTTGAATGCAAAGATAGTACATTTATTTATTAATGAAGAACTTTTTAATTTTTCATGAATTCCTACACAGAAATACTGTATTTCTCTGTATATATATTTTTTAATCTTTACCCTTTTTCTAAAATATTGTGAGGTTTTTTTTTAGTTGTATGGGCCTATCAAGAAATATTTATCAGTTGTCAATTATGTTAAGTGTCAAGGTACTTGAAAAAAAAAAAAATATATATATATATGAAATCAGATAGCTATTAAATTGATTGTTACAAATGCTAAAAGATAAAGTGAGGCATATTAAAAATGTTGAGAGTCTATTTGAGCAAAAGTGGATTTGAATTGGGCCATACCAAAGGGGAAGAGTTTAGAAGCAAGCAAGTTCTTTGATTGGCTGTAGCTTAAGGGGTTGCCTTATTTGGAAAAGTGCAGTGGCTGTTTGTGATTGGTTGTCCTTAGGTTTTGGTTTCTTAACCTTGGAACATTCACTAGGTTAGGTTTGGGTTTGCTTAAGTAGGCTCCTAAGGTGTTAGAACCACCTCAGTTGAATGGCTTCCTTGTTTAATTAAATTAAGACAAGTTAAATAATTACAAATGCTTGAAGGAGGGCATTGTTTATCTGTAGTATCAATAAATTCCGTCAGAAAAATGGACTGTCCACTTGGGACTGTTCAGACAGGGTGGCAGGTAGGGGCCTCCTGCAGATGGTCCACTTACAATGGACCTACAGGAGTGGCCTACGAAGGTCTTTCCCTGAAAGTGATGCGAAGAAGAGAGGAGATGAGAGCTGTTCTGTGCGGTGTACGCATATAAATGCCAAGAGCTGACTTCAGGTATTGGCTTGGCTTCCATCCAAATTAATGGCACAGATTACTTACAGTTTCTTAAATTTGACTCTGTTTTATTCTGTAACGTGTTGGTAAATAGTAGGTGGCAAGGGGGTGGGGAAGCCCTAAATTGTAGTACATACTAATTTCTTCAGTGTAAATATGCCTAGTATAAGTAATTTCAGGTTACTAACGTGAAGTCAGCCAACTTGAACAATTCCTGAAAATTTAACAATTGGGTTTCAAGCCAACCCTGGTGTACTGTTGAACTCTACCCCTAAGCCCCCAGGTCTCATTCTCTGGTCTCTGCTCCACCCCACCTCCTCCAAGGCCATGCCCTATCCTCCCTCAGTCTGCCCTGTTCCCTCAAGCTCTTTGGAAGCTGGGTGGCTGACACTCCTTTCACTCTCTTGTTATGCCTATGAGATGCCATAAACTGATGGCTGCATTCTTGAGGAGGGACGTTTTGAGTGTGAACAACATTCATTTAGGAGTTAAAGGAAACCATAGCTTAATGCTGTTTCTTTTTATTTTTCATCTTGTTATAATAGACTGTCACACCTCTGGGCCATGAAGATGCGGCCGACTGGCCAGACAGTCACAAAGATTAAAATTTTAAAAGCTTGACAAACTATGGCTCAGAGTTAATAGACACCTTTCATCTATGGCTCATGAAGCCATTCATCATAGCAAGTCAGTTAACTAGTGTCTAGCTATTCACTGGTTAGAGCATGTGCTAAATCTTGGAGGAAAGTCTACTCTTACCTTATAGTATAAGGCTTATACAGAGAAGAGGGGAGGGGGAGCGACCATAAGAAACCTTCCCCTCTCCCCCCAATAGCCACTTGATTTTGTCACCCAGGGAAATGTGTGGGGATTGGCAGGTGTTCCCTTTACATAAGAAAACTGCCAGGTCACTCTTTGTGTGCTTTGGGGAGAGGCGATTGAAGGAGGAGATTGAATGAGAAATGCCTACCCTGAGGCACAGGCTCAACCACTCAGCCTAAGGTGCCAACACAACTGTTTATAAGGTGGGGCAGAATACATTCAGAGAAGAACCATGTCAGGTTCCTTCATTCCTGCTCCCTTCTGCTCACTTTGTTATGGAGATAATAAAAATGCAGCCCCAAGGGACTGGTCTCATTTTTTTTTTTGATCAATGAAAGGCAGATTTCCTTATATCTAGAACTCTCTTTTGATTTTGGGCCATTTTGTTGGGGATGTAAGCAGGATTCCTGAGGAAATCCTCTATAAGTTTATCAGATGGTGTCCCAGTCGCCTCCAGGCCAAATCTGAACCAGTAATGGATGAAAACCTGGAGCTCTTGTTTCTTACACCCTTTTAACTTGCATGGTGTAGGTCAAATGGAGCTCTCTGACAGCTAGGCTTTTATTCTTTAAACAATAGAATCTATTTATAGAAATGCCACAGTCAGAATTTTTAAAAAATATTAAAAAAAATTTTTTGACCCCCAGCCTTCTGGGAAGTACATTACTTCTTACGGATATAACTGAAGACATGTACCCTCTTGTGAAAAAAGAGCAAATGGGATGGAATAGGGTGAAGCAGAGGCCTGCCCTGCCTCAGGCCATGTAGTTATTCACCTGGAGAGCAATAAAGAACAGCCTTGGACCTTAGCAGGGGTCTCTGGAATAATCTGAGAACTGATGACAAAACAGTCCACCTTGACAAGTTAACAAGGACTTCCTGTTCTCGGTGCTTCACTTGCTGATGTTAGAATATAGGACAGGATTGAAGCTGTAGAGTTCCATTCTTGGATAGTGTACAGAAATAGGACACTGATCCAAACGCTAGTAGTTCTGGCTAAACATTCCCTGACTTTTTAACCTTTGGGATGGCCTTTGTCTTCTTCCTATAACATGGATGCTGTCACCAGAAAGGGCCCAGGGCCCAGGTGGGTCTGCTCCGGCATGATCTGGAATGTGTGTGTTCTTGACTTTATGCAGGAAAGATTTAAAGACATGAGTCCATGTGACTTTGAGGGTACATTTATTAGAGCCGGGGACAGTGAAACAAAGGAAGGGCTTGAGATAGAAGTAAGATCATAGCAACAGGTGTGATCCTAGGCACAGCTGCCTTGGCCCTTTAGAAAGAAAGTTCCAGAGGCAGAAGAAATGAGCCAGCTGGGCTGCATGGACTCAGGAAATAAGGTACATGGGCAAAGGAGGACTCTGGGAGACAAGTTCAGGGTATAGCCGGGAACAAGCTGTCACTGCCTACTGCTCCCCTGGTTGCAAGTCTCTTGGGAGCTTTAGAGTTTAGGAGAAAGAAAGCAAAGATACATGCCTGAGGGAAGAAGGCTGAGAGGGGGTGGGAGGGAAGAGGGTAGGGGGGAGAGAGATGCAGGCACAGGCATACTCAAGGGACAGCTCACTCTGGGTCTTTTGTCTTAAGGATTTTTATCTGTTGTCTAAAAGTGGGGCATTTTAGGGGAGGTCTCCATCAGAATATTCACCAGCTTTCCAGATGTGTTCTTTGACACTCCTGTGCATCAAAATGAGCATTTAGAGGGGTCAGCGTCACTCTCTGGTTAGTTTTACCTTCAAAGACGTCACCAGCAAGGGAGTAGGGGCAGGGTGCGTCTGCCCTAGCATGGCCTGGACGGTGTAAAGCATTTGCTTCTGAGTGTCCTTGGTTAGGGAAGACAAAATCTTGCGATTTATTAGCTGGCTGTAAATTGTTCAGCCTTCTCTTTAACTGTCTGTTTCTCCATTCCACTTGCCAAGACATTTTCCTAGCTTTATACTAACCTGCATCAATACAAGGTTTTCTGGGTCTTTTTTGCATGTGCCCTGGATGAACCCTCTATACATACTGTTCTGATATAGAACATTTCAAGAGCAGATAAGTGCAGATGGGAGATACATTAGTTAAATGTGTGGACTCCTTGCCCTAATTGGTTTGGCTCAGTGGATAGAGCATCAGACTGAAAGGTCCCATGTTCAATTCCGGTCAAGGGCATGTACCTTGGTTGTGAGCACATCCCCAATAGGAGATGTGCAGGAGGCGGCTGATTGATGTTTCTCTCTCATCAATGCTTCTGACTCTCTATCCTTCTCCTTCCTCTCTGCAAAAAAAAAAAAAAAAAAAAAAAAAAAAAAAAATCAATAAAATATATTTTAAAAGAAATGTGAGGACTCCTTACATCAGAGCCAGTTTTCCCTAGGTCTTGAGGGCCAATCATGGCAGGCTCTTTATCTGACTCAGAAGCTCCCAGTCCCTCCTCGTTCTTATATAGGAACATCTGTAACAATTACAACCCATGGAGGATTCTGAAGCCACGCCAGAACTAGACAATGGATGGACAACAACCTTGCTCACTCCTCTGATTTCTTTTTCCACCTTCTGGGTTCTGTTAGTAATTGTAGGCTTTTTTCTTCTATATGAAATTATTATTATCTCACTTACTATCTTACTACTTCACCTATCTTCAATATTTTGTTTTCTAGCACTGTTTATGTGTTTATTTCCAGATACTATAACTAATCAGTGAAAGTTTGAGGAACAAAATGTTTACATAATCTCAGTGTTTACTCCTTAATGACTTACTAATTGCAAAGGGCAGAAATAGTAACTTTTCAATGGGGAATAAAATTTAGTGGACACATTTTTAGCCAGCTACTCAAGGTCAACAGCATCCCCTAAGACAAACCATCATGTGCCTCTGGTGGTGATGCACCGAGAAAGACCCAGTATCACGTATGGGGTATTCCTGCCAAAAATGTATCACTTGAATCCTTTTGTGAGGATGTACCAGATACAATTAAATAACTGGTTTGTATTCTTTAAACACCATCAAAGTCATGAAAGACAAAGAAAGACTTAGGAACTATTCCGGGAGATTAAAAAAACAAAAAAAGATATTTAATTAAATATAATGCATAATCTTGGATTGGATCCTGCAATAGGAAAAAACAGTGTTCTAAAGGATTTCAATAGGACTGTGGCAAAATGTGGTGATGGTACTGCTCAGTCCAGAATGTCAGACAGTGCAAATAATTGCCTGCTTTGTTTAGCCACTTACACCATGTTGGTTGTAGTTACCCCAGCTCAAGCTCACGTTCTGTAGCTTTTATCCATTGCTTTTGTTCTTTCCCTGAACATCACAGCAGGTCTGTTTCCTTCCCCAGATTTTAATCGTTCTGATAGTTGAAAGCAGCTAGTCTGCATTCTTCCCTTCTCCATCTTTTCTTCAGCATAAACATCCTCTATCCTTCCGACCATCAGAGTGAGAAGTTGCCTTCCTCTCTGCGTGCTCTTTGCCAATGCTCCTTCCAAAGAATGGCAGCCGTGGTTGACAGGACATTTCCGAACACAGTGGAGAGTGTATTGTAATCGTGACGCCATTCCATTAGCTCTTTAATAGTCTGCATATCGATAGGGTTAAGTACATGATTGGCTACTTTTTGCTACTACCAGTACTATTATAATAGAATAGTAATGATGATCATAATGATCACAGCGCCTAACATAACGTATATTGAGCACATGCAGTATAATAGACTTTTCAAAGCACTCTTCATGTAATAGCTTACTTAGTATTTACAAATCAATGAAGTAGACAATGATAACAATCATACCTTGTCACCAGATGAGGAAATAATCTGCCCAGGGTCACTTATCTAGTGAGCAAAAATGGCTACAATGAATTTGAAGCTTTTCCAGGCTGTTCAACCGATTTCTCTCTCAACCAGATAACCCTAGAGTTTTAAGTAAAATGCTTTAAAAAGTCATGTTTGCATCTTTACCCTAAATCTGTGGACTTTTTATTAGATGATCAGTATTTACCATCTTTAAAAAAACATCATTAAATTCACACATTTAATTTTTATCTGATACAACATGATTTTACTTTATCAGTTGTTTGATAAAAACATGCATTTTTACCTCATATACCCAAAAAGTTGCACTGAGATGACATATAAAAATAATGGGAAAAGAAGTCCATAGTGTGGTTGAGGTCAGGGAGGTGGATGGAGGGATCCACAACAAGATGGATTTGGGGGATGGTATGAAGCATACTAGTATAGATTCAGATTGACAATGAACTCTTTTTGATCTGGGGACCCCACGTCCCCCATAGAAGCAAAACAGAGGGTTCCAGAGAGAATTTTTTTTTTTTTCTGAAGGCACCAAAATTAGAAGCAGAATGGCCATGGCCAGTAGCCTATAAATTAATCAACATTGGTGGAAATTTGCAGCTGTCTCCAGTCTTCGCCTCTGGAATAAAGCTGTGAATACAAGCATTTCAGAGTTAAGTTTAGAGATATTCCCAGAGCAGGCAGCAGGCTTGAGAGCAGTTGGTGGCTGGGAGTTGGCGGCCATTATGAGGAATAAGGAGATCCTTCTCTCTCAGGAGTTATGTGAAGTGCACACCCACTAGGAGAGCCCTCCACTTTCTGGCCAACACAACTCTACTTCAACCAGGCTCCTTTAAAGAGAATCTTACCTACACCACCAGCACAGCCATGATTCTCACTGAGACTGGGAAATCCATTGCAGCCACAAATACTAACCAATCTAGTGTTGTACTGTGCTTACAAGTATGAAAATTTTGCCAGGAATTCACAAACACTTGAAGAAATTCACCTGAATAAAGGAAGGGTAGCACTTTGCTCAAGGAATTGAGTTAATACATGGTACAAAACAAAGAAATGAATATAATTATTATTTTCATTTCATAAAAACAGGCTAATGACAAAAGGCAAAGCTCTTGAAAATTAGATACAGTAGATGAGTTGACTAGCAATGAATACCAAACTGACTGAGTAGGAAGCAGGGAAAGATGAGAATATTATGGGGAGAAAAATATGCGGTTAACGTGACCAACTAGTAGCCCATTAAAGTAATATACTCTTCTCAATAAATGGCAATGAAAACCATGTAGCTAACAGGATTATAAGTATAGAGAGACAGAAGTACATTTAATGAAAATATTTGCTTTATTACACGTGTTACCCCCTCAGTTTTCGTGGTCTAGTTTAATTGGAACAATGGCTTTAGTTTGTAGACTGTTGAAATGTTTGCTTATGAGTATTTTATATTAAAATATATTAAAAGTTTATGTACTACAAAAGGATTCTTAACTAGTTGAAATCTGTGATTGATATAATATTTAGGAATTTTTGAATCGACCTTGAAGTCATGTGTTTTAAACTAGTATTCATTTATAAACAACTGAGTTCTTTTTTTTTTTTTTTTTCCTTAAATTTATCTAGGGTTTGGAAACATCTCCCCACGCACAGAAGGGGGGAAAATATTCTGTATCATCTATGCCTTACTGGGAATTCCCCTCTTTGGTTTTCTATTGGCTGGAGTTGGAGATCAACTAGGGACCATATTTGGAAAAGGAATTGCAAAAGTGGAAGATACATTTATTGTAAGTATGATAGCCTTTTAACTACATGTGGTTATTATTTGTTTAATATATTAAAATATTACACTTTTTCTATTATCTCAGTACAGCTATACATTCATTATTAGATTTCCCATAACAATTTATATGTACTCCTATTAGCATGTAACTCACTGTATAGTTATTTTATATTTATCTGAATAAATAAATTAATGCATGAGGAAACTCTTAAAATATGCATTAAAGAGTAGAAATCTGACAGCCCTAGTTCAAATTCCAGATATATTGTCTCCTAGCTATATTTTGTAATTTATTGAATGTGACTAGAACTACTGACAATGAAACATTACTCCGAGAGTTAGAGATAATATAAGTTAAAGTTTAACAGAACTAGTAAAGACTGAAAATATTTTAATTAAAAATTGTTTTGGTATCCTTGTTCATTGCTGGTGTCACTGTGAACATATAACCCTTCTGTTAAAGATATAGAACTATATGGCAAACACAATAAAGATGACCATACAACTTAATTCAGTAATATCATTGATAGAAATCTATCCAAGGGATGTAACTCAGTAGAACCAATAGTGATATATATGAAGATGTTCATGGCCATATTACATTCAATAGAAAAAATAAAATGAAAATGCTTCTGTTACAATTCTAAATAAAAAATAATAATATCATAAGTACAAACTTCTATTCTTGAAGAAAATTATGGATAAAGAAAATGATTGTGTTAGATGATGGGATTATAAATGATTTATTACTACTGTCAGCACTATTCCAAATGTATTTTATTTATTATGAAATGACATTTTCATATTTTCGCAAAATTGTCAGAGCATTTTACATCTAATTCTATGGATGAAATAAAACTCTTGAATATGGTTTTTTAATTTAAATCATATTTCCAGTTTTTAGCATTATTATGTTTCATATTTAAGTTCAAAGTTCACTCTCATTTTTTAAATTGATTTCAGGAAGAGGAAGGGAAAGGGAGATGAAGATAGGAATATCAATGATGAGAGAGAATCATTGATTGACTGCTTCTTGCAAGCCTCCCAGTAGGGATCCAGCCCACAACCTGGGCATGTGCCCTTGACCAGAATCGAACCCGGGACCCTTGAGTCCACAGGCCAAAGCTCTAGACACTGAGCCAAACCGGCTAGGGCCACTCTCAAATATTTTTACTGTTAGAATGGAGTATGTGTGGTTATTCCCAAACAGAAGTTTTATCCTTTTTATGGCATTATACTTTTCTTACATTGATATAAAAATATCTTGTATTTATATTAATTGAGAGGTAATGTTAGTGGTGTAAACTTGATAGTACTGAATTGTTCATTATTCAACAGAGTTTTGAGCACCTACTGGAGGCTGGGCAGTCTCTTTTGTGCTGCATCTACATCAGTGCAGAAGACCAATTCCGTGCCCTGTTAGGGGATACATTCCAGTGGTCATGATTCAGCATTCAGCACTAAACACTTCTGAGAACTTGACAAATGTGAATTCACTTAGCTCTCAGATGTGTGATAAGGATGGTGGACTAGAGAAACTTTTCTTTCTATTTTCCACCCAGTGGTTTCATTGACCTTTATTTCTAGAAAAATTTCAGGCTCTACAATTCAGTGATTCTTCTATGGTGGGGCTGTGACCCAGAAAGGATAGATTCAGTTAGAGATAAAATTTCATGGTGATAAATTCCCAAAAGACCTGGAGATAAACTGCTGTCTGTACAAACTTCATTTAATGTCACACTGTGGAGATTCCTGATAAGAGAAAGAGGTGAAAAAATATGGGTACTCTGATGGCAGCTGTAGCTTAGAGGTTTGGAAGATTTTTGCTTATCATCTTTTTAAAAAAATATATTTTATTGATTTTTAACAGAGAGGAAGGGAGAGAGATAGAGAGCTAGAAACGTCGATGAGAGAAAAACATTGGCCAGCTGCCTCTTGTACACCCCCTACTGGGGATGTGCCCGCAACCAATGTACATGCCCTTGACCGGAATCGAACCTGGGACCTTTCAGTCCGCAGACTGATGCTCTACCACTGAGCCAAACCGACTTCGGCTACTTATCATCTTTGATATATTTAGTTTTATAGTTTAAGACCATAGGACAGAGAGATAGTTCATCAGGCTCATCTGGGAATCAAATGTGAGTTTTAAGTCTCTGAACATACACTTTAATCAATTAAATATTGATTGGAAATGTGATAGGAGTGAGAAGGAATAATTTGATTAGTAGTAAATATTTAATTCATAGCTCAGGTTTTTTTTTTCTTCCATTTTCATATATTTCTAGATTGTATTCACCCCACAATCTATTGTATGCCTAAAGACTGGAAATATTTTAAGAGTAGTTCAGGTTAACAAAAGGATGATGTAAATCTGAGATTTGTGATTTACTTTGGAGAGTAATTTACCTGTTGTGAGCTGTGTAAGACTAAAATGGTATCATTATTAGCATTGAATGTTTTGAGCTAGTTATGTTATACCCAATTTTGACTTTAGTTATAAGTCATAAAAATTAATCATGAAAGGGAATAAAATTCCCACTTGCTAATTTGTTAACAGTGTATATAAATTAGCTTTATGCGTATGCCAATAATCCATTAATCTCAGTCAATTTCTCTTTCTCACTCTCTTGCTGTCTTCCCTAGAAGTGGAATGTTAGTCAGACCAAGATTCGCATCATCTCAACGATCATATTTATACTGTTTGGCTGTGTGCTCTTCGTTGCGCTGCCCGCTATCATATTTAAGCACATAGAAGGCTGGAGTGCTCTGGACGCCATTTACTTTGTGGTTATCACTTTAACAACCATTGGATTCGGGGACTATGTTGCAGGTAAGTTTTTCTTGGCACCAACACTGCCCTCCTAACCCACGTCCTTTCATTGACTTTTCACTTGGGTTTGCAGTACAACACAGTGACTGTATTCGTTTCCTAACCATTCGTTGCCATAACCAGGTACCACAATCTGGGTTGCTTTAAACAAAAGGAATCCATTCTCTCTTGGCAGTTCAAAATCAAGGTGCCAGCAGAGTCATGCTCCCTCTAAGACTGTCAGAATCCTTCCTTGCTTTCTGTCCAGCAGTACTTGTTGATTCTTGGCTTAGAGACCCATCACTCCATCTCTGCTTCCATCATCCCACTGCTTTCTCCGTGTCTCGCTCACTGTGTCCAAAGGATGCCAGTCACATTGGATTCATGCTAGTCTAGTGTGAGTTCATCATACTAATTACATCTCTAAGGACTCATTTCCAAATAAGGATGCATTCCAAAGTACTAGGGGTTAGGACTCCAACTTATATTTTTGGAAGGCACATTTTAACAGTGATAAAGCCAAAGAAAGTCATTCCATGACAGTGGAGGTGAGCAGATTGGTGGAGTTGGACATTTATTTTTTATTTTATGAAAGAGTTTTAATTGCTGGTTATTCAGAATTTTATATTCCCACCCTATTTTCCAAACCCAAATATCTGCCTCTTAATTTAAAAAAAAAATTGAGTTTAACTTAGCTTTGCTCTTTTTACTTAGGCTTTTTTCATATCTTAGTTTAAAAAACACCTGCAAACTTAAAAACTTAACTTCTTTTCTCCAAGATATTTACCATCTTTAATTTTTAGTTCTCGGGAAAATATTTTAGGCCTCTGCTAAAATGTTCATTTTATTTTTATTCATTTTAAATTTTCTTCTTTTCTATATATGTTATTTCAATTGCTGTTTGCTTATTTATTTGCTGCAAAAAGCTTGATTGTTTCATTTGGCCCAATGCCTGGGAGAGGGCTTCAGGTGGTTAAAAGAATGGCCAGCAGTTTCCAGGAGAGGCAAAAGGCAGACAACCAGGGGGTGCAGTGGGGCCCCTCAAAGGCCTCCAGGCTCCACAGGCTCCTAGTCCTGCTGCAGGGGGAGCCTTTCCAGGAGCTTCTGGCCCCGCCCAGCCTGGGGGCCTCAGCCTGCGGAGGGGGGCCAGGTGTGGCCCATCTTCTTGATGAGTTTCACCTCCTCACCCGGAAGTGGCTCTGCAGGAAGTCAGAGCTTAGTATCTGCGAGGGCAGAACCAGGCTTGCAGGTCCACAAGGGCCGGGGTCAGGCTCCTCCCCAAGGCCATGGCGGCCTCCCTGGCGCCCTGAGTTCTGCTCGCTCATCCTGGGGGGCCTCAGCGTGTCCTGGAGGAGAGGGCGGCCACCGCGCTGGGTTTGCATCCTTAAGGGATGCTCAGAGCCCTGGAGCCTCTCCACCAACTCTAGGAAGAAGCGGCCTGCACTCTCCAGAGCCTCACCACCCAGAGGTAGGTAGGTGTGGGCGCCCGCAGAGGCAGGGGGCCAGGCCGTTGATGGCAGCCTCCACTTTGGTGGGATAATTCTGGTGAATTTGGGACTCATGGTTGTTCGGTGATAAGGAGTTAAGGCAGAAGCCCGTATGTTGGTTGGTCCCGGCGGTGGTGCTGAAGGTGGGGACTGGATAAGAGATGGAGGGTGGCCGCAGGCTGGGAGAAGGGGCGTCCCTAGGCTGTTCCATCCAAACTCTGTGGAAGCCAGAGGCAGCCCCGACCACCTGCTGTTGGCTTTATTGCTGTAGCTCTTAGGACTTCCATTTCTGTCGTTTCCACTCTCCTTTCTCCCCTGTTATATTATTTAATTATTATTGTTTTAACTCCAGTTTTAAGTAAATTGTAATTGTGGTAAAAGTAATGTAATGATGATCATGGATCATTTTTGACCAGCTACTGAAAATCTAAGCTATTCTTTTTTTAAAAAAAATAATCATTTGGAAGTATTAGAAAAACATGCTGAACGTACGTTATAGTAGGAATGTGCCGTTAAATTTTCCAGAGTAAACTCACCAGCCTAATTTAGTTTTAGGGGAGTTTTATACTTTCTGGCTATTTACTATTCTTTCTTGTTTCATTGTGTTGTTATTGTTTTTAGTCTTAATCATTTTTATTTTACTTAATAAATAAATACAAGAGAATGGTTGTGAAACCACTGGTAATGTGGTAAACTTTAAAGCATTTATTCAACTTCGCTCGTTTATTATATTTTTGAAATGAGAATATATATATTTTTTCACTAATAAATGCTTAATGCTTTACCATTACCCTATTTGTTAAAACTTGAAAATCATTCCGATTAAATGAAAAAAAGTGCACAAAAATTCTTTTAATCTTATAATTTAAGATATATTCAGAATAACGTTTTTGTAGCAGTCAAAACCTTTAAACATTCAGAACTGCTGTCTCATAAGTTTAACCAAGTGGCCACATTCTAATCTAATTACGAACACCTGGAAAGAATACCGTGGCTCCTAAAGAAGGGAGACCAGCAGTTGGTATAGTTTTCCCTTCTGGGCACTCCTAGTTTTGTCCCTGATCAGTATTTTTATTTCATCTGTTCAAACAGACAGTTGTTCAACTTTAAAGAACGTTTAAATGGACTCTGGGTATTTAATATCGGTGATGCTTGCTAAGACAAGACCTCCAACAATGAGAATCAGAAGATGTTCTTTCTTGACCCAAACTTCTCACTTAAATATTTTCAGAAAGAGAACATGTTGTGTTTATAGAACATGTTGTGTTCTATAAAATCTCACAGAAGGCTGGGAGTTCGTATGTTTTTTATTGATTGGTTAATTACACAAGGTGAGGATGTTTTCATGAGTGACAGGTTGCTTTGGTAAAAAATACTGTGTACGTCTGTGGGCTGGATGGAGGCCCTGAGTCAGGAGGACACCTCCTCCCCGCACGTCGGGCTGGAGATCTTGTAGTTTTCTGATGTGCTTATTGGTGGAGAGAGAAATCTCAGACATTTGTACCTCCATCTACACCAGTGTTTCCCAAACTTCTCTCATGATGAGAATCACCTGGTGGAGTTGTTAAAACACAGATTCCTGAATCCCAACTAAGAAGTGCTAAACTAGAATTTTTGGGAACATATAGGTAAAATTGTATACTTAACTAGTGCTCTAAGACAGATTTTATATACAGAGCACTAAGTTAGGTATGCAATTTTACCTATATGTTCTCAAAAATTCTAGTTTAGCACTTCTTAGTTGGGATTCAGGAATCTGTGTTTTACACAGATTCTACACGCTTCTGTCCTAAAACACCCATTTTGCTACCTCTCATCAAAGTGATACACTTGGCTTAATAAGCAGAAGTGGAAAGTGTATGAACACAGGAGAAAGTGAGACACATGGATGATAACAAAGCTTACCCTTGTGGCATGTTAATCTTAGGCTCTTGTACCACTTTATAAACATAATTAACAAGGGCTCATAACTAGAATATATATCGAATAGGTACCTATCTTCTATTTTTAGGTGAACAACATTGTGTTGTTTGTATTATTTTATTTTATATACGTATTTGTTTTTATAGTAAGGCACCGTTTATTTTTCAGCTTTATTGAGATACAGTTGACAAGTAAAATTGCAAGATACTTAAAGTATACATCATGGCATTTCATATACATAGACATTGTAAAAGGATTCCCGCCTCCTAGTTAATTAATACATCACATGTGTTCCTTATTTATTTTTTGGGGGGGTGAGAACAATTAAGTTCTACACTCTTAGCAAATTTCAATGCTGTCATACAGTGTGTATTTCAACCATTGGCATATTGTATCAATACAGTATAGGAACCACATGGTCTAAAGAAACAAAAATTATAAATGAAAGAAATGTGGGTGGAATCCTAAAATAATGTTGAATATTTGCAACCAGAGTACCAAGGAAAAAAAGGACCGATATTTTTACTTTATGGTTTTATGAAAGATGAAAAACAATTTTTTTTTAACTTTAAGAGATCAACACTCTGAACCTGGCTAGCTCCTGTGGGTTCGTTGGTGTTCAGTCTCAGCTGCCTGCAGAGTGAAGTGTGCATATCACGGGCGACCCTGAAGTTCAGAGCCGCAGCGCCGTATTATGGGAAATGGGAACAAAAGGGCATTTGCATGGCATTGAGTTTAGTCCAGTAAACATCTTGATTATTACAGAGATTTCTTTTTGTTGTAGTCCTCTTTACATTCATTATTTTAATTTGACAGGAAATAATGAAAAATGGTAGAAATACACTTTACTAATCATTAGCAAGTGCTGAGAAGGATAAATTAGAGAAGAGGCAGATTGACAGCAGTTTTTGATGTTTCTCTGCCTCCTTAATTGATGTATGCTGTAGCTATTTTGGTCTTTGTGAGTCTGTGGAGCTCTGCTCCTCGGATTGTAGTCTTGAAAGCCTTGGTCCTTTTGCCCAGGGAGCGTTTTTTGGAATGAGAACGAGAATGTGGATGAGGGGGCAGGTGTGTGGCAAAGGCTCGGTAGGAAATGTGTGCCCTTCGCCAAAGTCTTTGGAAAAACAAAAATTATGAGTTTTTTAAAAGGACCTTGGGAAAGAATTGCCTCATATAGTTCGATGTAAAAATAGTCTTTGCTTCTGGGTGCTTTGAGACTATAAAGTACAATTAGATGTGGAGTGAAGGCAAGTACCCCAGCTGGGGAATGTTGGTTGTTGACTTTTTTAGAACCTTCTCTCTTGCTATTAGATGTCACTGCAGGTAGTGTTTTCACTTCATTGTGGTATTTTTTGCTGGGAAAAACAAGAGGCACCGCTGCAACTTGAAACTTCTAGTCTTTCTCTTGGGTTTTCAACCTCCAAAGAAAACCAAGCTGGACCTCTCCTGATGCACCCTCATTGGCTGGTGCTCTTCTCAAGCCTGCAAATCCTTTGACAGGTGTTAGGGATCAATTACATTGTTGTATTGAACTTCTTGAAAGACTAATTCAAACTGTGGTGTTATGAAATGAAAAGTGAATTTTGGAGAGTGATGTATAAATGTGTAGAAAATAGGTTGTAACCTTGGTGTAACTATTAGGAACATCCCAAGAGCGACAAGTGAGCATGTGGTGTTTTAGACCAGAACTTGGAAGCAGAGTGCTCATCCCCAGGGAATGAGCAAGAAAGTCTGTGCAATAAGACTTTCTACCATGGGAAGAAAACAGGACACCTCCTGATTCTATGTATTCTTAGGCCTCATTCTTTACATGTCATACAATGCATGCTATAAGTTAGTGCATAATAGGTTTCTAATTCATAAGTAAATACATTTAAGTGTGCATGTTCAAAACCTTTGCATTGCGGTGATTATGAATCAAAAGCATTTAGAGACCACTCATCAAGACAGAACCACATAGCATTCAGGTTTCTCTGTCTCTGTGACTGAATAGAGGAAGTCAACACTTAGTAATTTTTCTGTAAGATGAGCTCTCCTAGCAAATTTTTTTTTAAAAAATGTTTTTTTATTGATTTTTAGAAAGGGAGGAAGGAAAGAAGGGAGAGAGAGAGAGAGAGAGAGAGAGAGAGAGAGAGGGGTAAAACATAGATTGGCTGCCTACTGCATGCTCCCTACCAGAGATCAAGTCTGCAACCTGGGCATGTGCCCTGACTGGGAATGGAACTTGCAACCTTTCGGTGATGGGTGACGCCCAACCAACTGAGCCACACTGGCGAGGGTGCTCCCAGTGAATTTTAATTTTATATTTATGCAAGGGGTGTGTTTTAGTGGCTGGTTGGCTACCTTAGTGATTGGTGTCTGCTTCTTTCTGATGGCCCAGTGTTCTAGAGCTCAGTGTTCTAGGGCTAAAAAGGACCTCTATGTTACTTCTGAATAAACATAGTTGGTGGTTCTTCAAATTGGAGAAAAGTCAAATTACTTACCTAACTTAACTCAATTTTAAATATTTTTCAAAACTAGTGACTTCTTTAATATTTGCTGCTAGGGTTAAAGTGGATCATGCAAGACAAGAATGTATTTCCATGAATTGTTTAGAAGCTGCCCTAAGAAGTCCTTAAAATAATCCTTTTAGTAAACCAGGTGTGTTCATAAGAGATAATATGACTGAATGAAAGCCAAATGCAAATTTATAGTTTCACCAAGCAGTGAGCTCATATTACCTTCTTTATTAACAAAAAACAAAAGTTTTCGCCAAAAATTTAGATATTCTAACAAATCTTTATGGTTGCTACTATGAAAACACATTTCCCATCGGAACATACATTTATTCAGCTATTCAAATATATCTTTTGAAATTTTGATCCATGAAATTCAGTATATTTAGTTGAATAATGACATTCTCTTCATCTCGCTTGTAGTTATGGAAAGCTCACTTTGTGTTTTGTACCCTATGTTCCTCTGTATAGAAAATATAACGGGGCTTTCCCAGGTCAGATTCTTCTTCTGGTGCATTTACTTTTATTATTTTTTTACAATTTTTCACAGCTATATAGTCATTTGGCATCACATTTTCTTTTTTTACTTAGAAAAAATATATTTGTTTATTACATATTAAGAATTAAATTTTCTTAGAATTGTGTTTTCAGAGTCATTATTGGAAAAGCAGGTTTTAGTAACCACACCATTGCTTTCCTTATAACCGAAAACATGACTCATTGCGTGGAGTGCTCAGAGCTTGCTTAATTAACGAAAGGGGATTTTTATCATGAAAACATATAAATCTCTATTGAAAAACCATGGCAAGATTTTTTATTTTGTTTAAAACAGTTTGTTCTAACAGCAACCCTGCAGAAAACAGTTGCTGATGATGCCTAAAAGCTTTGCAGCTAGGTCATAGGCCAGTTATTAAGACTGCTATTATGGAGCTGGTCTATGAATAAAAGTTTGCCAGGAATTCAGTGGATAACAAGGAAAGTACCTGATGAGGAAGAGTTCTGATAAAGAACAGTCAGTACTACCATCACCACCGCAATGGCTCTGATTGGAAAGCGAGGGTTTATATGACTGCCAAATGTATTGTATTATTCACTCATTCAGCAATGTAGTGAGCACATGTTGTATATTCCATACTGTGCTTAGCACTTAGTGATAATGATTGCCTATTCCTGTGAATAGAATGTGTGAGATCCAGGAAGAGCTACCAATCCTGGTGCAGTTATTCTGTTTGATAGTGTAGGAAATTCTACAAGGACCCGCTTCCACCCTGATTCAGCCAGTGGCTCTCAGAGAACTCATGAGAGATTGATAGCCATCTACATGATTAATTAAATGGGATTTCACCCAAATGGCTCAGAAGTCTTAGGGACTAGATACAAGAAGTTTTGTAAGTTCCTGGATTCAGAATGGATATATACAGTAGCATTGTGGAAACATATGGGGTTAAAAGAGAGAAGGAAATCATTCAATGATTAACAGTTATGACTTAGGGAGGCTGATAGTAAATTGTAGTAAATTTGATTTGAAAAATCCAAATTGCTCTATCTTGAGTCTTAACAGTAATTTCTAGACATAATAATTGTGTACGCCTTATAAATTTCCATCCTCATAAAGGCTGAGTGAGACGGTGTGGGGATCTTTCTTTCTTTAGGGTTGTGAGATGTTCTAATGTCAGTTTTCCTAATTTTAGACCAAGTGTCGAACAGGAAGTGGACAACATTTTGAATGCTGAAATTGAAATTTCCCAAAATATATAGGTTCAAATGCTAGAGAGGTTTACCTTTTGTAACCTTGTGTTTTTCTGACTCAGTGGTTTATGAGAGTGGTCGGCAAACTCATTAGTCAATAAAGCCAAATATCAACAGTACGACGATTGAAACTTCCTTTGAGAGCCATTTTTTTTAAATTTCTTCTAACGCCACTTCTTCAAAATAGACTAGCCCAGGCCGTGGTATTTTGTGGAAAAGCCACACTCAAGGGACCAAAGAGCCGCATGTGGCTTGTGAGCCGCAGTTTGCCGACCACAGGTTTATGAGAAGCTTTGTTTAGTGGGTGAGCTAGTGTTTAATACTAAAGTCATACTTCCATTTGTAAAAAAGAAAATAGAATTTATAACATTCTGAAAGAGTCCTTGGAGCATGGAGAAAACACTTTATTCAGTTAAATTGCTTTACCATAAAAAAGGAAAAGTATACCAAAGCAGGAAGTTTTATTTTCTCCCTTTATATTAAATGCAGGACAGTTTTGATTAATAAAAATAAAGTCAAGCAAACAAATAATACATACAGCATTGTAGAAATAATGTTGATAACTTAGCCCAGAATGGCTAGATGATTTCCAGGCTAGATCTTCTTTTTTTTTAATTGAATTTATTGGGGTGACATTAGTTAATAAAATTATGCAAGTTTCACATGTATAATTCTATAATACATGTGTATGTTACAGTGTGTGTTCACCACTCCAAGGCAAGTTTCCTTTCATCATTTTTTTTAAATAAGTATTTTCTGAGTCAGCAGCATCACAAGGAAAGAAAATTAAATTTAAGCAGAGGGCATGGCAAGTTCTTTAAATAGTAGGGCCAACTGTTAGAAATTGTTGGAATGAGGGCAGAAGCAAGGTGAGGAGGCTTCTAATAAAATAATGCTTATCTTCAGACTCACCTGGCTTCTAGGCAGGACCCTTCAAGAGAAGAAGCACATCTTGTTTGATTTAGTGTTTGTAGCCCCAGCGAGGTGTTTACCATTCGGTGTGGGCAGACAAGGCTGGTGGATCAATGATGGGATCCTAAGTGACATAGACAGCCAGGTCAGTGCAAAAGCCTGTCATATGGAGCCAGGCGGGCCTGGATTTGAATTCTAGCTCTGCTGCCTCCCTTCCTGGAAGACCTGACACGTTATTTTACCTGCTGAGACCCTGTCTTCTCTGTTGAAAAGTGGGGACACTTCCTGTTGAGATGTCAAGGAGCCAATACCAGAGTTCTGAACCAGACTGTGAGAACGATGGCAATTGACTTATTAGCCTAACATGGAGGGACCTGGAGAGTATTATGCTAAGTGAAGCAAGCCAATCAGAAAAAGACAAGTATCACATGATCTCATTCATATGTGGAATCAAATGAACAAAATAAACTGATGAACAAAATAGATCCAGAGATGTAGAAGCATAGAACAGAACCTCAGAGGAAAGGCAGGGGAGGGTGGAAGGGTGGGAAGAGATCAAAGAACTTGTATGCATATATCCATAACCCGTGGACACAGACAATAGGGAGGTAAAGGCCTGGGGTGGGAGGTGGAGGCAGGCTAAAAGGAGTCAATGGGAGAAAAGGGGGGACATATGTAAGACTTTGAACAGTAAATATTTAATTTACAAAAATGATTAGCGTAATTACTGTAAAGGCAGCTGAAGTTATGGCTTACATCTAAGGACAAATAGTTTTACTAGTTGCCCTGGCCTAAGTCAGTGAAAATGTCAGGAGTGGGAATGCAGCTTACCTCAAATTTTCAGGAAGCCCATCTGAAGAGAAAATGAGTCCCGAGCATTAGTGGCAGCCCACACCTTTCCCGGGCTGCATCTGGTACCTGCAGTTGAACCTGCTGGATTCGGTTAGGCTGTGGCTAGTTTCCTTACTTAAGCACCGGGGAGAAGACGCCTGAGAGCAATGGCAACTTTTAAAGAAGGCTGTCACATATCATACGCGAGTCAGGGAGAGAGTTAACTACTTGGAAAAGTTTATAAGATTCCTGAAACCTGTGTGCTTCCACCCCTCTTCGCTATTTTTATTGCCAACTATCTACTCTCCTAGAGTGATTAGCCAAAAGCTCTTAAAATGGAAGGATCTGTGTGCAAATTTTGGGTGGCAAAAAAGAAAACAGCGGTGAGGTGACTGTTCCTGCCAAGTGGGTGAGGAATCCCAAGGTGGACAGTGGGCTGTAGCATCCTGCAGACCTTGTCTCGGGACTCTGTGAAAAGAGGAGGCGGGGGAGTTATGGAGTAGCAGAGGGGACCTGGGGGTAGGGAGTGAATCCAGGACAGAGAAATTACCCTGTCCTTAACTAACAAGAGACCCATGGAAAGATTTCCTTAATGTAGCCAGATTAAAATTAATACTTATAACAGCCAAGACATTTTTTTGAATGTTTTCTAACTTAAAACAAATCCAATAGCTCTTTTTAGCAACTTAAATGCAGATAATTTAATTTTGGGTAAGATTCTTAGATAAGTGAATTGAATAAGGTGGAAATTAATTCATGTCTCAGCTGTCAGAAAGTGATCAGGATTTGGGAGTTGTTTGACAATGATCCATATATATTATTTTCCTAGATCTTTTGACTCCTTGTATTTCATCTTAAGAGTGGCAATTAAGAGTGGGAAAACACTGTCCCTCCCCCACCCCCAATCCCCTTGACCGTGGCTTAGAATCCACTGAAACTTGTGGGGTAAACATTTTACCCAAATATAAACCTTTTAGTGATTAAGCTAATTTACTCTTTTAAACTGTGACATCCTGTTTATAAGAAGGGAGATTTATAAAAAGTCATCTTGAGCTTGAACCTGACTCCTCAAATCAACATTTTGGTGAATTTAAGTGTTAAATGAGTCACAACTATTTGGATGAAGATTTTCTGGTTTTGAAGAGAAAGTACTCGGAAAAAATGTCATTTTGGTTTTATTGAAATGGAAACATTTGAAAAATAGAATTCACTGGTGAGCCTATCATGTGACAAGTTTCCACACACATTTCTAAGTCACTTCTGTGAACCGTAGAGCGGCAGCCCCCAGGGCCAAGCCTTAACCATCAGGAGATGAATTTAGCCTCCATAATCCTTCCAAGAAATGATGTTTTTTTAAGAAAAACATTGCACAAGGTAAAAAAATGTTCACAACATTTTGAAGGTAACATTATTTACTTTGAAATGTATTCTTAAATGAAGTTAACATCATTTGCCTGATAGAAAAATGGTCTCCTTTTACTCTGACCCTTTAATACTTGAAAATGTCACTGCAGGCAATTCAAAGTTTAATTTAGATAAAGGAGTCAAAATTTTATACTGGATTTAAAAAAAATGCTTACTCACGAATATGTTTCCATTGACTTTTAGAGAGAGAAGGGGGGGGGGGGGGAGAGAGAAACATCTCTGTGAGAGAAACCTTGCTTGGTTGCCTCCTGCAGGAGCCTCAACCAGGGATCAAACTACAACCTGTGTATGTGCCCTGACCAGGAATCGAACCCGAGACCCTTTGATGCATACAGTGATGCTCCAACCAATGGAGCCACACAAGCCAGGGCATTACATTAGTTTTTTTGTTTTGTTTGTTTTTTGTTTGTTTGTTTTTAATCAATAGTGGCTGCATATTAGCTGTTCTTGTGAGTGGATGGGTTGAATTTTGAGAATTGAGTACATCCATGGCCCCTGTCTAAACATCCCAGTCTATCTGCTATTGATCCTGTAAATTTAAGGATCCTATTGGGTATCTCCACCTGTTTGTACTTCAAGCACATCAAACCCATCATGTCCCAGTTTAAGTTGCTTCTCTCTTCTTTGTCACTCTTCCTTCCCCCGTGTTTCCTGTTCAGTACCTGGCACCATCTCCCACGTGAGGGCCTCTGCTCATTCTAGAGCCTTCCTCTTACTTACGGTATTACACCAGTTAACTGGTTGTCAATGCCTGATGATGCTGTCTCCAAAATGCCTCCTTTTCCATTTCAGCCTCAACTGGGGCACAGTGATTTATTAGCTCCTTTAGAACAAACTTTCTAACGGGCTTCCCCGTCAGCCCTTCCTTTCTGCCACTTGATCATTCTGTGAATAGAGTGAAACATGTACATAGGACTTACCTGTCTGTCCACTTTTACCTGCTCCCCACGGCGTCAGGAGCCAGTCCTCGCAGCCTGACACACTTTCTTTTTCTAGATTCTTCTCTTCTACCCATCTGCTCCCTGTCACTCATCCACACATAGACTTAGCTGCTACTAAAAATCTTTTGAATATACCACACATTTCCACCTAAACTTTTCTCTGGTTTGATCCTCATCACTTAAGACTCATTTTCTGTCCACTCACCTTCCTCCTTCCAGAAGTAAAAATCCTTCTTCTGTGTCCTCTCTTAACTGTAGTCGGCAAACTGTGGCTCGCAAGCCACATGCGGCTCTTTGGCCTCATGAGTGTGGCTCTTCCACAAAATACCACGGCCTGGGCGAGTCTATTTTTGAAGAAGTGGCGTTAGAAGAAGTTTTAAGTTTAAAAAGTTTGGCTCTCAAAAGAAATCTCAATTGTTGTTCTGTTGATGCTCGGCTCTGTTGACTAATGAGTTTGCTGACCACTGTCTTAGCACAATTTTATTCTCTTTCACTGTCACTGGATATACCCCATGATGGTTAATTGTCTATGTGAGGCTTTCTCAGGCTAAATTATGAATTTCTTAAGAGAGAGCTTTCTTTCCATCTCTTGTGGAAAAAAATCACTCATCAGTGTTTGGGATTTAATATGTGTCCCTTTAAACTGTGCTGAAGGAGGGGTGTGTTGAAATGTATTCACATTCTCATAGGTGCAGTTATTGTACCAAAAGGATGGAGAAGTAAAGATTAGAATGAAGCAAAAAGAGCTCCTTTGTCTTTTTTCTTTTCTTTTCCTGAGAGCTAGAGATTTAAATTTATGACAAACATGGGAATTCTGAAAAGTCAGAGAACAGCAAATGGCAGCATTACCTGCAAATTACTGTTTAAATGAGACCCACCAAGGCATTGTCTCTGCCATTTGTTATCAATCTATTGTATTGATGATTTTTAAATAAGAACCATTCTCTGCCCAGGTTAGCATTGAATTGATTGGGTAGCATGTATTGATTGGTTAGTATGAATTGGTTGGCAATAGATAGCATTACTCAATTAAATGTATACCAAAAAAGTGTCATCTCTGTCTTCTCCTTGTTAAAATAGAGGTGGAAAAAGAACTTGGAATAAAGTGCTAGACTTTAATTATAAGACACATTGTAATAAATAAAAAAGAGTCAAGGAACAAGAAAATATTATGATCTGGATAATTAATGAAACTTATTTATCTGGGTGTTGAAAAAATAGATAAGGATAGCAAGAGGGAAAGGAGGAATTTCATGTGAAGGAAATGACATGGGTTAATTGACAAGAAAATTGCTGATTTGCAAGCCATAATTTTCGCAAATATCTGTATTAACATTTAAGAATTTAAAGTTATTTTTTTTTTCTTTCTCGCAGGTGGGTCAGATATTGAATACCTAGACTTCTATAAGCCTGTCGTGTGGTTTTGGATCCTCGTAGGACTTGCTTACTTTGCTGCTGTCCTGAGCATGATTGGAGACTGGCTCCGAGTGATTTCGAAAAAGACAAAGGAAGAGGTAAGAATTAAGAAGTTTTCAAAAACACTTCTATTTAGCTAATTTAATAAACGTCAATGATATATATATATATATATATATATATATATATATATATATATATATATATATTACATTTTAAAGCGGTATTTCAACATTATTTAATTTTTAAATACTTATGTTTGATATGAGTTTGTTTTACATGGTTATCATATGAGTTATAATTCATTCACTTACCAAATACTAAACACTTCTATGTTCCTGATGCTATCTAGGTGGTTAAGGTAATTTGTGCTAAAAAGGATGTAATTAGTGTTTTTTACATTATTTCTTTTTGCTTGTTTGTTTCATTTTTTTGTTCTCTCAGAATAACAAAGTAAATTTTATCCCATAGAGAAAAGTATAATAGAAAATACTTTTGTCAAGGTATCAATAGCATGCATGAATTTAGTCAATTATTTCCTTTTTTGTTATGTCTACATAAATGTGTGGTAGTCCAGAGGTATACAAATACATAATGCCCCAAAGCTGTATGTGTTATGGCCAATTTCCTTATATACTGATTTTAGTTGCTTAAAAACACACACTTTTACATATTTTAAACAACTGTATATATAGAAATGAATATCAGAATGTTGGCTCATGACATTTTAGAAATTTTAAAATTTAAATCTGATTTTAAAATTACAGAGCTCTGAAATTTTGATTTAATGTTTTTAGGTCCAGAAGTCCTGTTAGTTTGAATGTGACAGAATAGTATGAATTTTGTGTGTTTTTATTGTGGTTGTTAGCCAATTTTACTAATTTTTTTTTCAGAGAACAAGTCTATAAAACTTGTACCCATTGTTTTTCTTTATCCCCTTCAATTCATTTTCTGCTGTTCATAGCCAAGAGACATCTGTGTCAAAATCTTTGATTGATACATGCACTGATCTTTAAACATACACCCAAAAGAAATAGAATAAAATAGGATATAAAATGAATTAATCTCTACACACAAAATAATTTTATTTGGAAACCCTTGTCATATAATTTTACATAAATACTTTAGGTACCTATGGTGATGAGAAAGAATGTAAGTTATCCAATAGTTCCCTTCATGGATACTGTATTTCTCTGTTGGGTATTCACATGTGCAGTGTGTATGTATTCATCTATATCTTAGTTGCACCATAAAACCAAAGTCTTTTTATTAGAAACAAATCAGTAAGACAATATGCTTGACATTCTACTTTAAATCATGTGAAAAGTTCTACTTTGTATATGACACCAATTTATTTGTCTTAGCCTTAGACAAGTTCCGTGTGTGAGAGAGAGACGGGGGGGGGGGAAGGGGGAGGGAAAAAGAGAAGGGAGAGAGAATGAATTGTGATTATTTTCACTACAATGTATTTTCAATGTACTTTGAAGGATCTTGAGATGCTAAGGAAAAAAAGAAATTGTAAATAGAAACTATTTTAGATGACAAGCTAAAAGGAGAACTTCTCAAACATCTACCCATAAACTGGCTTTCTTTCAAATGGTTTCTTAGAAACACGCACATGCCTTTATTTTTTAAATAAAATAGAACTGAACAGATTATATCTCTTATAGTTAAGAAAAAATAATAGTTTGTAAAATATATATTATACATATATTATAAACATACCACATATTATATACATACATACATACATACATATATATGTACATACTAATAATATTGTGGATCACAGTTTGAAAGCCACTAAGGCACATATAGAACAGATCTGCATCACACTTGCCCTATTTAATTAAATATCCAGGAATATTTGATGAATGTTTTAAAAGCTGTATGTTAAAAACCAGTGCTTTGGGGTAGGACTGATGGTGCAGAGCTGCTTCAGAGTAACGAGCTAGCCATCTGTACTGGTGCTCCAGCTGCTGTCGCAAAGCACCGCAGACTGGGTGGCTTAACTGTCAGAAAGGGATTTTCTCACAATTCAGGAGGCTGGAGGTGCCAGCAGGTTTGGTTTCTGGGAGGTCTCCCTCCTTAGCTTGCAGATGGTGCCTTCTGGCAGTGTCCTCGTGTGGCCTCTCCTCTGTGCACACGCACGGGGGGGGGGGGGGGGGGAGCGCACGGTGGCTTGCTTCTTCTTAGAAGGACACAGTGCTGTGGGGCTGGAGCTGCACGCTGTGACCTCATTTAACCTTAACCATGCCCTTTCAGGCCTTATCTCCGAACATTACAGTCCCTTTTGGGCTTCAACATCTGAATTTGTGGAGAATGCAATTCAGGCGATGACAGCATTCTTTGAAATAAAGTTGCATTTGTACATGCATTGGTTTATTTCACATGAAAAACAAGTTTGTGTGCCTACTGATGAGTGGTCTTCATGATTCGCAACCAAAAGTGTGAGATGCATCATTGTGTTTTCATGCTTTTAAACACTGAAAAGTAGTATTGTTTTTTTCTTTTTGGCTTCTCCCTCGCCTTGTGAGTAACATCCTTTCTGGTGGCTGCATCTGTGGGAAGTTCATGGGAGTGAAGGCCATGAGCAAGTTCATGTGAATAGTCTGGAGCTGCAGCTGCACCAGACAGTCGAGCCAGTTGAAATGGGACTGTCGATTTGAGCAGATGTGTGTTTTCTAATGTAAGATGCTGTTTAGGGAAGTGACGAAATCAGGACACAAATTCAACAGAAAATGTAAAGAAAGGAAGGGAATGACAATTTATAATTTATCTATAGATCATCGGGACCAAAGTCTTATAAGTGAAATACTACTAGAATTTCTACAACTCTTGAAAAAGATTATTAGATCATTTTCATTTTGAAGTAACTCACTAAAGGGCATAATTAAATAAAAATTAAATGCATCCTAGTTGTCATTTTTACATAGGTAAACCATGCCACATGACCATTCAGTCTGTATTTCTTACCTTCTAACCTAAATCATTCCAGATTTTTAAATACTCCCTACATGTTCAGAAGCAACAAGGTTATTTCTAGTTTTAAATTTTGATGAATGAAAATGCCAAATCATTTTGATAACTTGGAATCCTCCCTATTAAAATATGTAACTAATACAGAATATAAGAAAATACAAAGTAATGTATAGCATTAAATCTCCAGTTGAAAATACTAAGACACATGCTTTCCTTGAATGAAAAGATTTTGACAAATCATAAACTCCAATCTTACATAATTTAAAAAACCCCCACAAATAATCTTGGAACATCATCTAGTTAGGTTATTGTTTAAAAACAAATATGATATATTGAGTAAGTATAAACATAGTACCAATCGTATGTGCTCTTATTTCTGTTTTTATGTTAAAATACATTGTTTCCAATGAAAACGAATTTTAATGAAAATATTATGTTTAGAAATAAAACATGTTTGTATGGCTAGCCCTTCTGACATAGTTGAAGAGGAGATCATCAGTTGGAATAATACTGCAAGGCTTTAGAAGTGTCACATATAATTACAATTGATGTGCATTCCTCAAGCAGAATAGTAATGACCTCAATAATTTTTCCATGGAGACATACGGCTTTCTGTAAAGTGTTTCATTATTTTTAAATCTCTAATGGAAAGTAGGTCCATGTGCAACAATAAGAACTGATATGACTTCCTTTTTCTAAAGCCATGTGCCTTCCTCTGAGGAACTGATATTTTCATTTAGAAAATAAAGATTAGTTATTCTGGATAACACAGTGATACTAATATCTGACGCAGGAGAAGTGAAAATAAAATGTGGTCACAAAATTCAGAAGGTAAATTCCTAAGCAAGCAGGGAATAGGCACCCTTATTATGCATAAACATAGTTCAGTTTGATACCATTTGCATCCCTCAAGTGGGAAAGGCCTGGATTTTTGTACAGTTCCTGCATTGATGTACATATACCACAGTGTTTGGAAAGTTCCTGTCCATGTGTGAGACGAACACTGCCACAGCTCCTATCACAGCACGCTGGTATCCTGGCCCTATAGCTGGCTACAGTGGGTGGATAGCCAAGCATCACTTCTTTTTTTATTTCAGAGAGGAAGGGAGAGGGGGGAGGGGAGGGAGGGGAGGGGAGGAAGGGAAGGAGGGGAGGGGGGGGAGGGAGGGAGGGAGGGAGGTAGGGAGGGAGGGAGGGAGGGAGGGAGGGAGGGAGGGAGGGAGAGAGAGAGAGAGAGAAATGTCAACAATGAGAGACATTGATCGGCTGCCTCCTGCACACCCGCACTGAGGATTGAGCCCACAATTGGGCATGTGCCCTAACTGGGAATTGAATCATGGTTCATAGGTTGGTGCTCAACCACTGAGCTACGCCGGCCGAGCCAAGCATCACTCCTTACCAATAGCCTGGAGGTGTTCATGCACATGGGAATGCTCACTTTAGGACGTTGGCCTTTTCTCAGTCATATTAGGAAAACTCCCTTTGCCTGGGAAGCACCAGTGCCAAGAAGCCTTGAGAGAACTGGTACTTGGCCCCGCACTGTGAAGGAGCCTGAGAATATGGAGGGATATAGTTTTCTTCCGCCAGTTACCAGGCCAGCGAGCATTTGGTCTTCTCTGAAAGTCACTCCCTTCAGTGACAAAGCTAGGATTTGGTGACTATCATGGCTGGAGATGAGTTATAACCTGGGCACTGGGAAGTTTGCTGTGCAGCACTATGTCATTATTTCTTATGGGAGAAGTGTTTGTAATATGAAAGGCGTTAGATTTCATTTGAAATAATTCTATTCTGAAAACCCTAGGGAGTCCTGGAAGGACTTTAAGTTAGAGGAATGAATGACTTTGTCAACAATAAGGAAGATGGCTAAGAAACAAAGCTGGATGCAGGAAATCAGTTGGGACATGATTGCAAGGAATAAAGATCTACTGCCTGATCACACTGGCATAGAGATGGAAGTAGGGATTTCAAAAGTATGTGGGGACAGAAGGAATAGGATTTGAAAATTCATTAGCTCTGGGCAGTAAAGAGAAAGGGAGGCACAGCTGGCATGACTCAGTGGTTGAGCATCACCCTATGAACCAGGAGGTCAGGTTCAATTCCAGGTCAGGGCATATGCCTGGGTTGCAGTTTGGGGCATGCTGGAGCCAGCCGGGCAATGATTCTCTCCCATCATTGGTGTTTCGATCTCTCTCTCCCTCTTCCTTCTTTGAAATCAATGAGAGAGAGGGGGGGGGATGGTATTTATGATTCTATCTTTGGCTGGTATTAAAAAACACAGAAAGCCGAGACTGGTTTGGCTCAATGGATAGAGGACTGAAGGGTCCCGGGTTCGATTCCGGTCAAGGGCATGTACCTTGGTTGTGGGCATATCCCCAGTAGGGGGTGTGCAACAGGCAGCTGATCAATGACTCTCTCTCATTGATGTTTCTAACTCTCTATCTCTCTCCCTTCTTCTCTGTACAAAATCAATAAAATATATTAAAAAATAAATAAATAAAATAAAAAAATACAGAAAAATGATAGATTTTGGACATGTTTTGATTGCTGGATGTTTGGACTCCAGGTGGATAATTCAGATTGTATATACATGCCTGGAATGTCAGAAAGATGGGAGCTGGAGAAATAGTTTAGGGGCGTGGGGTGATGATGACATACATGACAGTAGAAGTTGTGAGTACAGGTGAATTCACCTAATGATTTGTACAGTAAGTCCACAAAAGAGCTACATTTGGAACTTGGAGTAACACCTTCATTTAAGAGGGTGTATGTAGAGACTATAAAGGACTGTCACAGCAAAACATTGTCTAATAAATTGATTCTTTAACAGTAGGGGTCTGTTAGAAGGTCAAAGGAGTTGAGGTCTTGAAGAAGAGAGAGTTAAACTAATGGATCCACATGGCTAAAGACTAGGGGAAGACACGGAATCCAAGGAAAGGCTGACACAATAACACAAAGTAGAGAACTAAAGTAATTGGAATTTTCAGTGATGTTATGCTCCAGGGATGCCACTTCTACAGATGTTGTCCCTGTAATTGTGCAGTGGGGTGGGTCCATCCCAAGATACTTCTCTGGGCAGGTGCATCAAGCACAGTCCCAAAGAGCAGCATTTATGCTGTATTTTCTGGAAACGGGATCCTTTGGAGCACAAGTAATAGAAAGCTGTGCCTAGTGCTCCCTGGAGATGAGCAGGCAGCAGCCCTGGCCCAGGGTACTGTTAGGCAGGAATACATGGTAAATATGGAAGGTGTGGGGTGGAGGTGGAGGGGGTAGCTGTGGAATGACTGTGTCAGAGCAGCAGGAAAAGTGCAAGTCTGGAGGCCTGGAGGTCAGTTAGGAGTTTACTTAAGGTCTAATTCATCCCTAAATCATTCAATTATTCACTCATTAAAAAGATACATACTAAGGACTCAGCAATGAAGAGGCCTGAGAGTTAAAAAGATAGGTTCTGAGAGTAAGTCTTCACCTGTGGTCATTTGGGGCTGATCTGTATCAGAAGGGTTACATGGTGATTCCTTTTCTTATGGATCTTTGTAATGTTTGCTTTTCTTTTCTTTTCTTTTAGAGATGGAAAACGGAGTTTTGAATAAGAAGGCACTTAGTCTTTGATTAGTTCTTAAAATAGCTGGCTTTTACTTATTCCCCCCCCCCCCTTTCTTTCTTTAATCTTCAGAGAGCACATCAGGCTTTGTAGTTTTTGCTTTGATTTCTAACATATTTGGGGGATGGAGAATTACTCTTTAGCTCCAAATTTTCCTTAGTATTTATTTATTCTCTTGTTGAGATAGTAAAGTAATTATGAATGATTATTTGGAGTTGGATTATGGGCACAATATGTAATGATCATTAGACTTCACAGGTATATAATTGAATGCATGTAACTCTTTTTTTTTTTTTTGTACAGTAGGTAAGAATAAAATAAAATAGAGGCAAGCCATATCACTATGGACTATTCAAAATAAAGCATATATAAAGGGCCTTTGTTTTCTTTTGTCCTTTTTAAACACCTCAAGTTTATTAATTTATTAATAGTATATATCGTATTCTTAGCCAGAATGTGAAGTTGGAGGGTTGCTCTCTCATACTGGAAAATCAACTACATAATATGGTACAGTATGTGCAAATGTGTACATTGAAGAACTTTCCAAAAGTTTAATCAAAACCTGCTTTCAGTTTATTAAATAATTTCTCAAGGGTATCCTTGTGGGAGGTAAGCAACCCAATGACCAAGTCACAGATCTCTTAGAATTAATTCTTATAAAGGCAGTTTTGAGTACGTTGATCCAAGTTATGCGGGGGTGGCATGATAGGTAAAGGCCACGTTTTATTTTCATTCCCCCCAAATGCTGTTTCATTTTGTTTATGTGGGCTTGGGAGTACCCAAGAATTATCTTCCAAAGAATTTCTGCCATATGAGCAGGGTTCCTGAAAGTCTGAAAAGTTGTGAGGAGTGGGTCTTGTGTTATTTGCCCATGATTAGAGAATTGCTTCCTCTGAAAAATCTTTACATCTCCTGGTCAGTGGGAAGATGTGGGATGACAAAGAGTTTTGCCACTTGGTGGGAGAGGAGGTGTCATTTGTATGATGCAGTGATATTCATCAAGTGCAGTTTTGTGCTGTCTTTCCGAGGTCTTCCATGAGCCCTACAGGGGCGCGGGCTTTCTTGATCGCAGTTGGGGTTTTCAGTTTTCTTAGTAGGTCAACTTGTACTTGAGTCACAGATGTAAATTAGACATTTCTCTCTCCAGCTCCTGGTGTACATTTTGCACATCATCTCTTGAAATGCTTAGTCTTTGGAGATCTCTGCTCTGCAGGTTGTGCTCCAAAGATGGATCCCTTTGCTTGGCTTTTTGAAGCTCTATTCTAAGATTGTTACATTCTTTCTTCTTCTGGTTATTGTTCTAAGCCACTGGATCTTCAGGTCACAATACTTTTCCACCTCCCAGCTTGATGAAGGTGGACTTAAATTCCTTATCACCTGCTGAGTTTCCACCTCGGTTCTTAGCTGGAGGAGTTCTACTTCCTTAGACAGCAGCTGTTCATTCAGTACTTTTCAAAGATTCAGAGTTGTCTTCTTTCATTTTATCCAGTTTGCTCTTTACGTTATCTCCATCGATGCAAACCTCTTGATTTGCATGGTAGGTCTTATTTATTGGGACTTGTTCCCGTGCCACAGAACTTGTTTCTTCCAAAAATCTTACTCTTTTCTTTAGGAAAGAGTTCTCTTTCTTTGAATTCTCGAGTCGTTTTCTGATGTCTTCATATGCAGTGACAAGGGCAAAAATAGGAGGCGATAGACTCATCTCAATGTGTGGAGACTGGATCACTGTATCTCTTCTAAGGGCTTGTTCATGGTTTAGAACGCAGCTCAGCAAGTTAGTACTTATTTAGTAAATAGGCAATAGGAAAGGAGAATAAAAATAAAAGGACAAATAATAATTGAAGACTTCAATTGTACTGTAAGGCCACAGTAACTCTCACACATGAGTGCATGTCTAATGTCCAAGTGAATTTTATGAACCGTTATTTCTGTAGACCCAGGATCCCAAGTTACGTCTCTATATAGTCTCAGTATTATGTTGTGGACTAAAAACCATTGAGGGTCAAATGTTAGGAAAGTCAAAATACATGGCAAAAATAGGATTTGAGAGTGGTAAATGGAAATATGTTTCTTCTAGAATAGACTTTATTTCTTTAAAAAACATTAAATGAGATAATGATGTAAAGTCCACAGCGGTCAAATAGTAATTGCTAGTAAGGAAATGGAAGCCTGGGGAGGTAAGTGAGGTGATTTGCTTAAGTTCACCCAGCTGGTCCTTGGTAAGAGGTAGAATTAGTAATCATCCCAGATGGCTTGACTGCCCAGCCTTCCAGACTTTTTGCTATGCTGCCTTCCAAAGGCTGAAGAAATTGGTCATGTGTTGTTGTTATTGTCATTCATTTCTTCTTATTTTTATTTTATACATAAGTAATATCAACATATTAGAAGTACTCCAGTTTAACCCATCTGTTACTATGTAGTTACAAAGAAGAGCTTTATGAATAGTCTGATCACGAATTATGTTACCATATGATCAGTGAAACTTGAAACCTAAAGTTTTAGTGTTCTTTCAATGAATAGAGACAATTTTTATGATTTCTGAATAAATGCCTGGACTTTGGAGTCCATAGATATTTAATTCTATTAACTATTTACTAGTTCTATAAACTTCATTAAAATACCTAATTTTTCTGAGTATCCATTTTCTTAAAAATTAGATTGAACCTTCTTTATGAGACTGCTTGGAGATTCAGTGGGTAGAGTGTGGGATGTGCTAACTGCTTACTATATGCTTGTTCTTTTCTTCATGGGTTTCGGAAGAAATTAGTATCAAATATTGTCCCAATTCACCTAATCCTGTAAATTCTAAGATTATCATCTCTATATCATCATACTAGAGGCCCAGTGCACAAAATTCGTGCACAGTTAGGGTCCCTAGGTCTGGCTGGTGATTGTGGCTGATCTGTTGGGAAATCAGGAGAAGCCCCCATTGGCACCCACCTTGGTGAGCCTGGCACTGCCCACTCGCCAGCCCCACCCCCTGCTGCCAACACTGGTCGTCTCCCTTGGTGGGGCAATTGGGAGGCCCCTGCTGGCACCCGCCTTGCTGGCCTGGGGCCTGCAGAAAGCTCTTGCATTGAGTGTCTACCTTCTGGTGGTCAGTGTGCATCATAGCCGACCTGGTTGTCCATCAGGCATTTTGCTGATCAGTTGATTTGCATATTAGGCTTTCATTATATAGGATATTGTTCTTCATGAGCATCAAATGCTGTGAATGCTTACAAATCTGAATATCTTATCTGGTTGAAATAAGTAAATGCAAATAAAACATTAGGTATGATATTGCTGGAAGTTCATCACAAACCCAGAAAGTCCAGAATGGCCGAGGGGGGAAAAGTAGGTATAGGAATTTTTAATATGTTGGATGTTCTGTGGACTTAAAAACTAGTTTCCACCTGAAATGTTTTTTTAAATCTACCCATTGCTCTTACCTAAGTCTTTTCCTGAGTTAGAGCCACCAATTTCCTGGTGTCTAATTGTGACTGAGGTAGAAATCCATTTGTATTTTCATTTTATGAATCCAAGAAAGAATATTTCAGTTAATTAAAAAAAAAACACATGTGGGAAGATTCCTTTCTTATCTTTTAAATTTTATGTTGAATTCTCACTAATTATAAACTATGTCTTCTTTTTGCTTCAAGTATTTCACAGAATGCAATATTTGGTAATGGCAAGAATCATTTTTTTCCGTTCATTTGTTCATAATAGGAAAGTAAGTTAATGGTTTTTGCCTCAAAGCACTTTATATAAGTTATTTCATTTTCTTTAGCTAGAAAGCACATTATAGGGAGTTAATACATCAAGATATAATGTTATGTTTCTCTCTTGACTGTTTTGAGACTGCCATCTGTTCTGAGAATTTGTATTTGAAAAAGCAGCCACTATGAACTTTGCTTTTAAAATTGTTTTTGGACTCTGCAGAAAGCCAAAGAGAGTGCTTGCCTGTATTCTGAGCTAAAATCAATCACACTGTACAAAAATTAAATAAATTAAGCCTATGTTTGATGAGAACACAAGCAAATGTATTTACAACGATGGGTCAACAAAATTAATTTGTTCTTAGTTCCTCTTCATAGATGGCTCTTTCTAAAAGAGTATTAGCTTGTTTGCGGTTAGTTGAAGTTGAGAGTAGGAGGGAAATATTGACGTTTAATGATTTATTGGATCATGTTTTACAACAAAGTAAGGGGATTTCATTAGTGTTCAGTGGATGGCACCCTATATGTAGTAAGGAAATTTAGTTCTTCCTGCCTCAAACTGATTTGAACTAAAAAACAGCTTCCTATTAATAATTGTGTATGTATATGCATGTACACAAAGACACACAGATATATAAACTCTCCTCTCATCAAGACAAAGAACCCCTGTTCTTCCTCATGAACTATTTCCATTTCTCTCCTTTTCAAGAATTGTTAGCATTTCACTTCCTCTTTCTCTCGTGGTTGGTGTGCCATATGAATAGTCCTGGCCAATGACTTGTGGGCAGAACTGACATGAGAAAATGGGAAGAAAATTGAACTGTGTCTTGAGCCCCTCAAGAGCTTCCTTGCTTCTGGCACAATGACCATAAGGAGATCAGGGTGCTGTGTCAGCCGGGGTCTCCCAGTAACCACAGTGAGCGGTACCCTTGCTGACATGCATGGGCAGTTAGCAGGAGTGAGAAATTAAGCTTTGTTTGAAACCATGAAGATTAAGGGGCTGTCTGCCCTAGATTATAATCCCTCCTGTCCTCACATTACTCAGTACACTGCATAAACATTGTTGCTGTAGTTTAAGGAAAGAATTAACATTGTCATCATCATAAAGATTTAAACTTTATGCACTATGCTCATATTTGCTGAATTTAATTTCCAAATTTCTCATAGATTTAGCTATATTATCCACAGATATGAGTCCCAAAAATGTATACACATAAAGACGGTGCTTATTACAATACATTTCATTTATAAAATTGAGCTATCAGCTGTTAAAGTGTGTATACTTTTTTGGGACACCCTGTATATTATTTTTAATATTTGCATTTATCTTAAGAATTACTAGTGGTTTTATATAAATAGAAACATCAGGTAAGAGTTGAAGTAAAATAGAAGAACCTGCTTTTTTTTTTAAAAAAAAGTATATATATATTTATTGATTTCTGAGAGAAAGGGAGGAGAGATAGAAACATCAATGATGAGAGAGTCACACCAGCTGACCTCTTATTTTAAATAAGCAAATTCAATTTTACAAAAAAGTTCCCCCAATTTCATAAGCATTATAGCTATGGAATTATTAGAAATTGTAGTTATTACTATACCAGAGGCCCGGTGCACAAATTCGTGCATCAGCAACCAACTTTTACTTCTGAAGGAAAAGAAGATAAGGAGGCTAGTAGGGGGAACTTGGAAATAGTTTCAGCCTTTGAGAGCTTGGTGATGAGCCCTGAAGATGTTATAATCAAACCGAGGCAAAAGTTCCATCTCACTCCCCACTGTTGGCACTGGTTTAACGTGAGCGATAATGAAGCTGGGTTTGCAGTCAGTATCAAATCAAAAATAATAAGTAACTCTGGAAAGATGTCTGGAGAGAGATTTGGATTTGTAATTGCATCTCCCCGCCTTTTCTCACCTTCTTGCATATTCCTTACCACTTTAGTACTCAGTGTAATGCAGGCTTCATAAAATAACCAGACCAAGGTATAATAGAAACCCACTATAACACAGCTGTCCGTTAAATGGATACAGACAGAAGTAGGTCAAATTGTGTTCTCTGAAGCATAAAGTGATATCATAAGGGCTGCATATTAAAGTCAGCCTGTCCGAGGAGACTAGTGTGGAAGGGAAGGGATTCCGTTTCACTGTCTCTCTTGATAAAGTTCTTTACTATTTGTGTCATCTGAGAAGATGCTGTGGACAGCTCCCATGTTGAAGGTGAGGGCTGGAGGCCTGTTTGCTATCATGCTGCCTTGCCACACAGTGTCAGAAGCATTTGTTGAAGGAATATTAAGATATAGTTCTCTGACTTTTCTCTCACAATGGACGCCTCCTATGTCTTATCCTTACATTTAGAGGAGTTGTTTTCCCTAAATTCTACACCTGTAAGCCATCAATCAATCAGTTGGACACAGCCGGGGAGACAGGTTCAGGGAGTGTCTGATCCTCTCGTAGGACACCGGGCTGAGAGCTAGCCTGCCTTGCTGTCACTCTCTTGGTATTTCCACCATCCCTTCTTTTATTTCCTGTTTCTTAGGCAGCCTCGTTAGAGTTTGGGCAAGTTCATGGAAATTCAATGGCATGAGTGTAAGACAGAGCAAGTCGTGTTCCTGTGGGACTGACCGGCAGTGCTCTCCTGGGTCCGGCAGAGGTGGCCCTGAGCACTTGCCTCATGTGCAGTGAACATGTTGCATTATTGAACCCTCGCTGCTGCTTTGACTTGTTGAATGAAGTGGGGGGAAATTTTTGGTGTTGCATTTATTCTTTAATAATTTAAATTCTTTATTGTTTAAAGTATTACATGTTTCTCCTTTTTTTCCCTTAATGACCTCTCCTGAGCCACTCCCACCCCCCAGCACATGCCCTCACCCCCCTACTCTGTGTCCACTGGTTATGCTTATATGCATTGATACAATTTCTTTGCTTTATCTCTTACCCACCCTCACTCCCAGCCTCCTCTCTGAGGTTGGATGGTCTGTTCAATGCTTCTATGTCTGTAGGTCTATTTTTGTTCATCAGATTATATTGTTCATAATATTCCACAAATGAGTGAGACCATGCGATATTTATCTTTCTCCAACTGGGTTATTTCGCTTAGCCTACTGCTCTCCAGGTACATCAATGCTGTTGTGAGTGGTTAAGAATTTTTCTTTTTTTTTTTACAGCAGCGTAATATTCCATTGTATAGAAGCATCAGTTTCTTAATCCAGTCATTTGCTGATGGGCACTTAGGCTGTTTCCAAATCTTAGCTATTGTAAATTGTGCTGCTATGAACATAGGGGTGCATATATCCTTTCTGATTGGTGTTTTTTGATTTCTTGGGATATATTCCTAGCAGTGGCATTACTGGGTCAAATGGGAGTTCCATTTTTAGTTTTTTGAGGAAACACCGTATTGTTCTCCACAGTGGCTACACCAGTCTGCATTCCCACCAGCAGTGCACGAGGGTTCCCTTTTCTCCACGTCCTCAGCACTTGTCGTTTGTTGATTTGTTGATGAGAGCCATTCTGACAGGTGTGAGATGCTACCTCATTGTTTTGATTTGCATCTCTCAGATGACTAGTGACTTTGAGCATGCTTTCTCATGTGTCTCTTGGTCTTCTGTATGTCCACCTTTGAAAAGTGTCTATTTAGGTCCTTTGTCCATTTTTTTTAATTGGATTGTTTATCTTCCTTTTGTTAAGTTGTGTGAGTTCCCTATAAATTTTGGAGGTTAAACCCTTATCAGATATAACATTGCAAATACATTCTCCCATGCAGAGGGCTTTCTTGTTTTGTTGATGGTTTCTTTTGCTGTGCAGGAGCTTTTTATTTTGTAGTCACATTTGTTTATTTTCTCCTTAGTTTCCATTATCCTAGGAGCTGTGTCAGTAAAGATATGCCAGGACATATGTATGATACTTTGCTACCTATGGATTTTTCTAAGATTTTTATGGCTTCCTGTCTTATGTCTAAGGCCTTTATCCATTTTGAGTTTGTTTTTATGTATGGTGTAAGTTGGTGGTTGCTTTTATTTTTTTTTATTAGACATTCATAAAAGAATAAAAGCATAATTCTGTGTGGGTCAATTTAAAGATGGCACAAACACCCTGGCTGGATGGCTCAGTTGGTTAGAGCTTTGTCCTGTACACCAAAGATTTCAGACTCAATTCCGATTAGGGCACATTCCTAGGTTGTGTGTTTGAACTCCAGTCGGATCATGTATGGGAGGCAACAGATCAATGTTTCTCTGTTACTCTTTCTATTAAAAAAAAAATCAATAAAAACATATCCTCAGGTAAGGATTAAAAAATAAAAAGATGGTACAATGGAATGGCGTTTTATGGACCAAACCAAAAGAAATATAATGCAAAACACAAATGTGCAAGCCACATCTGTAACTTTTTATTAGCCCCATCAAAAAAGTTTTGAAACTGGTGAAATTATTTAGTAATACATTTTACTTTATCCCATATATCTAAACTATTATTTTAAATACTATAAAATTTATGATTGAGATATTTTACATTGCTTTTGTAATAAAATTTCCATATCTGGTATATATTTTACATTTTTTTAAAAAATCTCAAATCAGACTGGCCCACATTTGAAGTCTCTTAATAGCCAGTGTGACAGTGGCCGCTGAAGTAGACAGCATGGCTATAGACTAATATGATAACACAGATTATAGTCTATATTACAGAATATCGACTAAGAATCTGTGGCAGTAATCTTTTTAAACAAAGCTGCTGCTTCTGTGCTACTGCTGTAGATTGTGTTTTTCCTCCCAGAATTGTATTGTCCTTAATTGATCTCATTTCCAGGAGTTAGAAAGGAGAAGGGTGAAAGTCTAATTGCAAAGGCAGTGGACTAAATGGGCAGACTGACATTACCTGCTCCTTTCCCTGTCCGAAGCAGTACTTGGAGAACATCTTCGCCCCTTACATTGCTGTTGCTCCTTCCTGCATTTCACCTTTTTCACAGCGAACAGCTATACGTGGATTGTCAATTATCTCAAACGCTTTCTGTATATGGTAACCACCCATGCAGTTCTACATGGGAGAGTTAACTCTGTGAGAGAAACTTCTGGAAGCAATTTCCACTTTGAAAACAAAGCTGGAAGTATAATTTTCCTGGATCTGTTTAGACCATATTGAATATTTTCTCACACATTCCGTTTGCAAGGTTTAAGTATGATAAAGATATTTTTAAACCGATAGAGCACATTTCCAGAGCTAAATGCATGAGCCTCTGAAAATAACAGCAACAGAGAACAACAGAGTGAAGACTTGTTCTTTTCTCACGTCCTTACAGGCAGGTCTCCTCTTCTTCCTCACACTGAACTCCCAGCCGCTCGTCCAGAGCTTGTCCTGACACCAGTGCTGGCAGTGCACCTGCTCAGAGACTGCGTTAGCCTTAGGTGCCAAAATGACTTTTTCCTTTGACTTTCATAGAATAAAAGGCTACATATCTGGCACCTGCTTGCAGTGGAATTTCCAGTGTTCTTACATTTTATGATTATAAACTGGACTTAATAGCCTTAAATTTGAAAATAATCATCTTCGGTTTACCTATTGAACTTGATTTTTATGCATAACGTATGATTTAAAAATTTGATAAATTTGGTATAATTAAAAAAACCAGTTAATTTTATTTACTATATACTTTAAAATTAATGAGTACTTTGTGAGGATGTATTTAATGACTTTATGGTTGTTCTTTTCTCTCTGAACTCTCAATTTATTATTTATTTACATACTTACATCAGTACAGACTAATGGATTTTGGCTGTAAACTATGGGTTTTAATCTGTTATAATAATCATTTATTTTGATCTTCAAGTTGCCCTAGTCTTTGCCAGTGGGAGAACCTTCAAGCTGTCTTCTGGAATATCCACAGTTTTGGGGGGCAATTTGTTACTTTCAGACACAAGATGTTTTGGGCTCAACTTACACAATTTCTCTGTCCCAGCCCTGGAATTTTTTGTCTTTACAGGAATTATGGTTTCTTTTAGTGGATGGTGGTATTTAGAAATGAAGATATGGGTGCTTGTTGCTAATGGGGCTGTCACTGCTCCCTAGTATTCCAAGTAGACAGAGCTAAGGAATATATTTTATATTCATGCACATAAATATTTCATCTACATTTATTTTATATCTATATACCTTGAAAACCTTGAGATCATACCAGTATCTCTAATTCCAATTCCCTTCTAGTTTTCTGAATTTTTATATTTGTAATTCCTTTCTCTTAACAGTGATTGATATTATTCTCATTATAGATATAGATTCCCCCTCCCCCCGTCTTCTTTTATGTAGCCAGGCTTGAACTGCCACTTCTGCTACCACCCCTACCCTGCAGGGGTGCCCTCCCCACCATGCTTGGTCCTCTCCTGGGGAGGAGGGGGGCGGGCTGCCATCCGTTGTATGGAGTCCCCTGTGCGGGTCTAGCTCTGACAGTGCACTCTGGTACTACAGCGCTGGCCCAGCCCCTCTGCAACTGCCTGCCTTGTTCTGCTTCCCCCCTGTCTTGGGGCTGACTTGTTTAGGAAGGAAAATGGGAGAGGAAAGGAAACAAAATCAATTTTTAAGTGGCCAGGTCATGTATTCCTGCAGTGAACATAAAATGGTCTTTTGTTATAGGAGAACTATTAAATCTAAGTTTGGAAATATCATTAAATGTTTGGATTTTATTCAATATATAATGAATATATTTTGTGCAGGTGTCAACACACCCCTTCATTCAGCTATTACTTTTGACGTGATATATTTTTCATAGCTATACACATTTAAGAAATGAAACAACAGGTGAATACCCCCTCAGCCCCACCCCAATCATAGAATTTCCATTGTGCTGACAAGCAAATATCTAGTTACTATAACTCAATCAGGTAGGAGTATGTGGCATTTCATAAAAAGTATATAAATTAATTTGTATTGTTTCATGAATTTTAATATCCCATCTTTACAATACAATAAACTGTATAAGTTAGCTGAGCTCCATAAAATGGATTGTTAAAGTAACCCCAATACCAGACCAGTGGGGACAATTTCAAGGGTGTTCAGTGACACAATGACAAAAGTTAAGACGTTAAGTTTACAAGTGGATGTTTGATTTTGCAGCCATGCCTCATAATACTGTGTATTTACATGGTGCATAATACTTTCAAATTTTAAAAGAAAGGTATTATATAAAATCATATTAATAGTATTTTTCTTAACATCATTTTTATTAGAACTGTTTTTGCTTAATCTTTATATAGTTATGTTAATGTGTGGCATTAAAAAGCAGAGAAATTGCTAACTAAAAAAAGCAGTTTAGATTAAGACCTTATGAATATTACATATACTTTCCTGAATACCAAAGAAAAACATCATGTACTGTTCTGTCAAGATAATGTGGCACTTAGTAATTATTTTAGTAGGGTTTTTTATTAACCTGGTCGGTAAAGAGAATAGTTTGAATTGTTCTTTCTGACAGTACAGTTCAACAATACAATGAAATGTCAATACTTCAGAAAATGAAGTAATGATAATTATCAAGAATTATAGTCTAGTTAACCACTGAAAGTAGAATGCAAAGTAGGCTTTAAATTACTTTTACAGATTTAATGTTTCCAACTCATCTCTTGCTTTTATTTTTTAAAATTTTATTGGGGTAACATTAGTTAACATTAACATACAGATTTCATTAACATACAGATTTCATGTGTGGGCTACTAAGTTACAAATCTGTATATTGCACCATAAAATGTTTTCTACCACTCAGGTCTGTAAGTGTGGTATATTTTTTTCTATGTGACTTAATAGTTTTGGGTTTCATTAATTCCATTTTGAATTAATTTTTGTATGTGGTGACAAACGGCAATCTAGTTTCATTCATTTATCGAAGAGACTATCTTTACTCCAATGTGCATTTCTGGCACCTTTGTCAAAAATTATCTGTTCATATACGTGTGGTTTTATAGCCGGGTTCTCTATTCTGTTGCATTGACTGTGTATCTGTTTCTCTGCCAATACCAATCTGTTTTGATCATCATAGCTCTGTAGTATATTTTGAAGTCAGATAGCGTGTACCTCCAGCTTTATTCTTTTTTTTCTTTCAGGATTGCTTTGGCTATTCTGGGTCTTTTGTGGTTCCATACAAATCTGGTGATTTCTCATTCTATTTATTTAAAAAAAATGGCATTGAGATTTTGTTAGTGATTGCATTAAATCTGTATTTCTTTGAGTAAAATGGTCATTTTAACTATGTTGATTCTTCCCAGTCCATGAACAGGGATATTTATCCCTCTTGCTTTTAATAGTTAACTTTCTCAGATGCTTATAAACCTTACTGACATGAAGAAAAATGAATTAAAATTCCGTTTGTATGGAACTACAGGAGGAACTAGCATTGGTCAAAGATGAGATAAACCTCAGTTTTATTCCTGGTGAAGAAAATTACTTAGTAGCCATGAAATCCTAAATGCTCAGCTTTGCTTCAGATTCTCCTTACAATGTCCCCTGGGGAAAAGACTCTATCCACATCAGAAACAATGATGAGATCTGCATATAAATAGAATATTTTTTTAAAGAAAAGTTGAAGCTCTTTCAAGTGTCAACCAAATACAGCACACCTCCCTCCTCCCTGGGGGATATGTTCTAAACCCCACAGTGGATGCCTGAAACCACAGATAGGACTGAGCCCTTTATGTACAGTTTTTTCCTACATATACATGCCTGTGATAAGTTTACATTACTCATGTCCTTTGGGACCATCAGTAGTAAAATAAGGGTTACTTGAACACAGGCACTATTTTATCAACAATCTGATAACTGAGTGTTCCAAGAAAAATCCTGGGAAAGGATTTGGGATCTCGAGATAAACTTGAACCGTGCAGGTGTTGGGACATTCAAGTAGTTGCTAGCGAAGAGGCTGCTCTATGCAAGCAGACCAAGGGCAGGCCTAGGACCAAAAAGACCAGAAACTTTCATTTCAGTTTTAAGTATGCAAAATAATTCAATTAACTGCCGGAGGAATTGCACCACATGAAACATGTGCAATTGCAAATCACACAGCACTTTATTACTCACAGAAGTTCCTGGTGCTGCGGGTATAGGCTTAGACGGAATCCCAGGGGTGCTGTCCTCTAGGGTCCGGCAGCTGGGCTGGTCCGGGTGCTGGGGGCTGGCGTTCCTCACCCGGGAGCTCAGTTGTGTTTTGATCAGGAGGTACTAGCCGTTCTTCTGTCATCTGGCAGGGAGGAGCATGGAGTGGCATCGCTTGCCAGACTGACAAAAGGATGTGCCTTTGTGGTGGTCTCGATAGGCGCGCACTGTGGTCAGCTGGTCAGGACCCATTTTCAAAGCCTGTTTTGTACCCACAGCAGTTCAGTTGGTTATCAGTGAATTACGTCAATGCACACGTGTTAATTTCAAACAGGGTGAGGGTCTACAAGTGGTTATCTAGGGTGAGTACATCACCCACACAAATGGTTATCTTAGCAAGTCACTTCTAAGTCAGTAATTGAAGTTCAAATCCTTATCTATGGGGTACACATGCTTCAGGGCAATGAAAATGGGTCCTTATCACACTTTAAGGTTCAAGAAAGATAAAACTCAAACCTTTTAAAATCTTTTTAACATTTTTATATTTTACTATAATACCAAGGCAACTACTAAGTGACTAGTGGGTGGGAAGCAGCAGCATGAAGAGAAAGAGGAAATATCGGGGCTACTACAACACTGAGTTAGAAAACAATGACAGTTGGATAGAAATTTTAGTGTACTCAAGATCTGAAAATATTCCTATTTTTGAACCAGCATTTCTACTTCCAGTAATATGTGGACTCGTGAGCAAGTTACTGGAATGGGTGCAAGAAAATCCACTGAAGTTTTATTATCAATAGCAAAAATACACCCCAATGTCAACAGAAACCACCAAAAAGTTCATCCAACAGTAGCATGCTATGCCATCATCCTGTGCAATGTTAGGCTGCTGAGATAGACTAAAATTGGTTGGGGTAGAAATTTGCAAAACAATGTGTTATAAGACAACTTTTGAAAAAATATTAATGAAAATAGAAGAGGAAGAAAGGTTGATATATGAAGAAGACCAGTGGGTGGTTTGTGTGCAACACTATTGATAAGTTTTCATTGAGGTGTGAGATTACAGAGAACATGCACTTTCATGTGTTTATGCATTTCACAGATATTAGGAGTCTGCTTCATACAAGGTGTATTCCAGGTGCTGACGATACACATAAATTCTAGTTAGAGGAGATAGGAAAACCTGCAAAGTCTATTACTATGAATAAGAAGATATGTTTAAGGTAAAAAGGGGAGGAAGAGCCAGAGAATGTCAGTGGCCCTTCCAGATGTGGAGGCAAAAGGCCGGTGACCACATCAAACCAATGCAGTAGACCTAGTTTTCTGTCTGTCAGTTCTAATGGTGCCCAGGACTTAAGGCCAGAGATTATTTTTGGTTAACCACTTGTTTGTGGGGGAAACTGAATATGGTAGCTGGTTCTTTAAAGTATAAATATGTATTTTGACTTTAGAGAAGGAGGAGGGAAAGACATAGAAACATCAATGATGAGAGGGTTTCACCCCACACTGGGGATTGAGCCTGATGCCCTGACCAGGAATTGAACTGTGACCTCCTGATTCATAGGTCAATGCTCAACCACTAAGTCATGCTGGCTGGGCCAGCCAGAGTCATATTTAAACAAAAATAATTATATTCTTTTCTGTTCCATTTATTATATTAACCTTACTATTAGGAACCATTCATCATAGAAAATGCTAATAATAGTCAAATTAGCATTTGTTCTTTTTACATTGAAAAAACCCTGAATTTTCAAACAAAACAGGTTAATTCCTTTTAATAAAATCATTGGTAAGGTGCTATTAAAGGTTAGTTGGGATTTAAATTTTTTTATTAGTAATTATTATAAACTGCAAACTTCACACTGTCAGGATTGTCTGCTTGTTGAGTAAACTAGGAGAATTTAATAACATGTTTGAAAATAACTTTTGCTCAAAATCAGGTTTTCTTTTGGTATTTGAGCACAATTTGCAATTATAAGTCTTTAAAATTCAATTGAAACTGGTAGAGAAACAACTGAATCTCTTTTATAGCAAAGGTATTATTTTAAAATTTTATAGATAGCATTCATTTATTCAGAGCAATTCAAGTTTCTACTGAGGGCGTTCTCAGTACCAGACACACCTTTGCATATGCTCTGGACTCAAACTTGTAATCTAAGCAGACAGCAAGGTAAACAAGAAAAGAATACAAACATTTCAGGGGCATTTATAAGTGGGTATGGAGTGATTCAGTGTTTTTTTTGTTTGTTTGTTTGTTTGTTTTACAGAGGATAGAAAGAAAAAGAGAAAGAGAGTTAGAAACATCAACCAGCTGCCTACAGCACACCCCCTACCGGGGATGTGCCTGCAACCAAGGTACATGCCCTTGACCGAATCGAACTTGGGACCTTTCAGTCCACAGGCCGACGCTCTATCCACTGAGCCAAACAAGTTTCGAACAGTGTTTCTTAATACTAATTGATACTGCCTATGCTTTTCTAACCAGAGTCCCTGAAAAGTAGGAAGAAACATTCAATATCTCTGCTATGCCATAGTGGGACAGGGCCCCTTACAGGAGCGGTGAGAATCTTCAGGCTAAATTGCTATAAATTTAACACCTCTTTCTCTGCAGGCTCCCTTCATCTTGCCAATTAAGTGTGCCATAAAGTTCTCATTTTTCAGAACCAGATGCAGACAACAAGCAATTATTTCTTGTTAATAGAATACAAGTAGAAAATAAAATAAAAACGTGTATATGTGATTGTGGATGGAAGAGGAAGAACTGATCTGCTGTGTGCCAGCTTCTAAGGATATTTGAACAATTTCCATTTAATTTTTATGTACACACACATCTATGATTATCTGAGTGCATGTACACATCATGTTGAAATATATGTTCGTGGATAGAGCGTCAGCCTGTGGACTGTAAGGTCCCAGGTTCAATTCTGGTCAAGGGCATTATGGGCAAATCCCCAATAGGGGGTGTGCAGGAGGCAGCTGGTTGATGTTTCTAGCTCTCTGTTCCTCTCTGTAAAAAAAAACCAAACAAAATAAAAGAAAAACGTATTGATTTTTAGAGAAAGACAAACATTCATGTGAGAGCAAAACATGGATCAGGTGCCCCCTTCGTGTCCCCCTGACTGGGAATTGAACCTACAACCTGTTGGTGCCCAAAATGACACCCAACCAACTGAACCATTCTGGCCAGGGCACATGGATATCCCTTCTTATACGTAATTCAAATCTTCAGCATAAATAAATATTTAGAAACCAGCTTAGTTTGACCAGGCTGCTATGGCAAAATACCACAGATTGGGAAGCTTATAAACAGCAGACATTGATTTCTCACAGTTCTGGAGGCTGGAAATCCAGGATCAGAGCACCAGCATGATCCAGGTAATAGCAGGACCTTCTCGCTGTGTCCTCACCAGGTGGAAGGAGCTCTCTGGAGCCTCGTTTATAGGACACTCATCCCATTCAGGAGGGCTCCACCCTCCCATCCGGAGCAGACACTAACATTAAACCATAGCAGAAACCAGCAGTTATATCAAAGTTTAAAACAAAAATTATCAGAGGGCCCCAACTGGTTTGGCTCAGTGGATAGAGCATTGGTCTGCGGACTGAAGGGTCCCAGGTTCTATTCCAGTCAAGGGCATGTATCTTGGTTGTGGGCACATCCCCAGTATGCAGCTGATTGGTGTTTCTCATCGATGTTTCTAAGTCTCTATCCCTGTTAAAAAAAAAAAAAAAAAAAAAAATCAGGTTAAAATACAAAGAAAACAGAGCTATAGTTATATGCTCACCAGGTAAAGAAGAGCCCATGTCACTTAGGGAGCCCCACAGAACTCATTTTCTAAGCTGAAAGCAAAAATGCCAGCAACAGAGGGAATGGGGGAGTTACTCCACAATAGGAGGTTATTGTAGAAGTTAGTCTAGATAGTTCAAGTCTAGTTGGTTAAGAAAAGGATTATAGCTGAAATCAGTTTGGCTCAGTGGATAGAGTGGGCAAAAAAAAAGTGTTATATTTTATAGAGAGAGAATAGAAAGATAATTCAGTCTTCCCTCTAATATCTTTTATCAAAAAATTTGCCGAAACCGGTTTGGCTCAGTGGATAGAGTGTCAGCCTGTGGACTAAAAGGTCCCAGGTTTGATTCCGGTCAAGGACATGTACCTTGGTTGCGGGCACATCCCCAGTAGGGGGTGTGCAGGAGGCAGCTGGCTGATGTTTCTAACTCTCTCTCTCCCTTCATTTCTGTAAAAAAACAATAAAATATATATTTTTTAAAAAGAAAAGGATTATAAAATTTTCCAGGGGGTTAGGCATTGTCCTTTTTAAGTCACAAGAGTGCAGACAGTTCTATAGAGTTGAAACATTGTACACAAGCTTAGGCCTTGGCAATTTTTTTTTTAATCCTCACCCTAGAATATATTTTACATGAGAGAAACATCCATCAGTTGCCTCCCATCTGGGGATTGAACCCACAACCTAGATATGTGCCCTGACAGGGAATCCAACCTGCAACCTTTTGGTGCACAGGAATATGCGCCAACCAACTAGCCATACCCACCGACAGGGCAATCTTTTTTCTTTACCCCTTAAGAGAGAAGTGCACCGTGGTGGCTCCACAGGCTCCTACAGGGGTGGCATCCTGGGAGGTGTGCACCATGGCCATGCCTGCTCTCCAGCTGAGCAAACCAGAGCTCAGACAGGCTGAGCTCCCTCACCAATTCCACAAGCATTCCCGGAGGAATGGTTCCCTTGCTCTTCCTCTAAAATGGACTTGCCAAGTCTCATTTGCTTCCCCTGAAGGCAAAAACAAGATATTTTACTGCTTCTTTAGGAAACAGACATGCCATAGATGAGCAGTATGAGGTGGACAGGAGTTTTTGCACACGCCACTTCTGGCCTCTCAAACCTGCGTTTGTATCCCGAGTAAACAGCTCTGGTGCTCTCAGGGTCAGTCAGGTCGCCTGGGTCCACACTCCAGGCTTTTATTCTGCCCTGCAGCTTCTACTGCCTATTCTACATCCAAATGCTTCTTGAAATTACAGATTAAAAATAACAAAACTCCCCAAGTTTTAAAGGTCAGAGATTGCTTTTGTTACAGCATCGAAGTTTCAACAACAGGATTCATGCACGTTTTGTACCACTAATATAATTTGATTGAAAGAGTTTATATTCATACTAGTAGGTTGCTTTTTAGAGCCATAGCTGTATAAAATGCCAACTTTGGTCAGCGCATCTTGTCTTATTACCTCCGTTCTCAGACCTCCAGCATTACAACAGGCTAGTCTTTTGTTTAACCCACTCTCCCCCCAAATCCAATGGCCAGAAGATAAAGCTCACAAAACGCTCACCCTCATGTCGGTGTCTCTCTGTCTTGTCTCTGCCTGTATGCTCCAGGTGGGAGAGTTCCGAGCCCATGCTGCCGAGTGGACAGCCAATGTCACGGCCGAGTTCAAGGAAACCAGGAGGCGGCTGAGTGTGGAGATCTACGACAAGTTCCAGCGCGCCACCTCCATCAAGCGGAAGCTCTCTGCAGAACTGGCCGGGAACCACAACCAGGAGCTGACCCCGTGCAGGAGGACCCTGTCCGTGAACCACCTCGCCACCGAGAGGGATGTCTTGCCTCCCCTATTGAAAGCTGAAAGCATCTATTTGAATGGACTGACGCCGCACTGTGCAGGGGAGGAAATTGCTGTCATTGAAAATATTAAATAGCCCTCTGTTTGGAGAGCCTTAGGCATAGCCATAGGTGAGGACTTCTATATGCTCTTTAAGACTGTTGCTGGTAGCATTTTTTTTTAAAAAAAATTGTGCATGAACTCCAAAAGGGGGGAAAATAGATATACCCATCATGGTCATCTACCATCAAGAGAATTTGGAATTCTGAGCCAGCACTATCTTTTTTGATGATGCTTGTACGGTCTATTTTCTTTGACCAGTGGAATAAAACAAGCAATGTCTGATGCCTTTCTGTGCCCAGACTGTTTTTCTCCCTTTTTTCCTAATGTGCCATAAGGCTTCAGAATGAATTATAATTGTTTCTAGTCATCATGTAGCTTCGAGGGATCAGTCCTTAACTTTTCAGGGTCTACCTAACTGAGCCTAGATATGGACCACGAATGGATGACAATGTTTCTTTTTGTAAATGGCAAGAAATTCTTACGCAGCCTTTTACCTAAGAAATTTTCTGCCAGTGCCTTATCTTATGAAGAAACAGAACCTCTCTAGTTAATATGTGGTTTTCCTTCCCCGCCCCACCCCTAGGCTCACCCCCATGACTCCCATTCAAATACCATATCTTGCTGGAAACGGCAGGTAAAATGACTGAAGTGGTGATGCTCCAAAGAAGGACTAGATGCCAAATTAGATGGATATTGAAGCAACACTCAGAAACCCTAGCGTAAAAGGCACTGCAGCAAAAGAGGTGCGCAGACGGCCCCTCTGAGTATTTATTTGTCTCAGGTACCAGTGGTACACATACACAGTGTAATGGTTACCGGGCCAGTGAAACTGGCTGTTCCCAGTCTCCTTTTCCCTGGCAGTATTAGGAATTTATCACTTAGTAACAACTACATTTTTAAAGGTGGAAGAAGGAATATATATATATATTTTATATATATATATATATATATATATATATATATATATATATGATATGACAGAAGAAAACTGTTAAAAATGGATATTATTGGAGGTAATTTAAGACAATTGGTGTGAACTACAATTCTGATGAAGAGAGCAAAACAATGTGTTATGAGCACTTGCTAATTAACATTATACTGCCAGCATCAATTTGCTTTCTGATGTATGAAAGGCTTATATGATTTCTCTCTGTGCGTGACATTTGCCAGACAAGGGGGGGTGAAGCAGCAGACAGGGCTGGGCACAGGCCTGGCCTCCCCTGGGTGTGCCTCTGGAGTGGTGACTGGAGTGGAAACTGGGATCGCTGTGATTTTGCACAAGGAAAACGCAGACTGTAGGCATAGTACATCTCTGACATTAGAGAAAAGGCTGTTAGAGCACAATTTAAATCTTGAGAGCTTTTGGTTTAGATAGAAAAGGCCAGTAATCCTTTTAGTTTCATTTCATAGCCTGTAACTTTTTGGATGTTTCCAAAATTCAGAAGAAATTCGGTAAAGGCACCCAATAGACTGCTACTCTTTCTTTTATTTTCATACTTATGTAGATCTGCTGTATATTGTATATATAATTTTTGAAAATGCAGAAAGAAAATGATTTCCCTAAATATAATTGCAAAACGTTTCTTTTACTATTGTGGGGGGTGTATCTAAATAACTGGCATTCATATTAGAGTTTTAATAATAAACCCAGGATCTTAAAAAGAAAATCTTAATAGATGCTTATTTTCCAAAATTTAAATTTAAGCTAAAAAAAATGTAAATATTCAGTTAAAGGTACTTTTATAAACTTAAATTCTAACTGAAATTTTAGAAGGTCAGGCTCTTTGAGAAAGAAAGCTACACCCGAAAGCTACACCCATTTCCTCAGTAACTGTTCTGAAAGGTCATATGGTGGACTGCACCATGTATAAACTGTGAATTGTACTGACAAATAAAGTTTGTAATTAAAGTCAGCGCTTTCTGAGTCTCTTGCTTGCTGCTGAGAATTTAGATCTGATTCTGACTACTAAGTAGAACTGCAGGATGTTGCTTTCTATGCTGAATGGCTCCTTTATTAAAAATTTTCAATAAATATTTTTGATGCTGTATTACTACACTCACTAAATATATGCAGAATTTTCTTCTTTAAAACATATCTTTTAAAAAATATTTTTTATTGATTTTTACAGAGAGGGAGAGAGAGTCAGAAATATCAATGAGAGAGAAACATTGGTCAGCTGCCTCCTGCACATCTCCTACTGGGGATGTGCCTACAACCAAGGTACATGCCCTTGACCAGAATTGAACCTGGGACCCTTCCTTCCACAAGCTGACGGTCTATCCACCGAGCCAAACCAGTTAGGGCTAAAAAAACAAAACAAAAAAACAAACAAAAAAAACACCTTTTATTGATTTTTGAGAGGAAGGGAGAGAGATGGAAACATTAATGATGAGAATCTCTGCATGCCCCCTACTGGGGATAGAGCCTGCAACCCGGGCATGTGCCCTGACCAGGAATTGAACTGGTGACCTCTTGGTTCATGGTCAACCCTTAACCACTGAGCAACTACTGGCGGGGCACCCTTCAATTTTATATCCACTAACTGTCTTTCACTGTTGCTTTGTATGGAATACTTGTTCTCCTTTTGCTCCTCAGCCTTTTTCATTTAACAAACTCCTACTTATCTTTCAGAACCCAGCTCAAGTGTCACTTTCTCTGATAAGCCTTCCCTGATACAAACTCAGGTACCTTTTTAATATTCTTTTAAAAACCCTGTTCCTTTCCCTTAGGTCGTGATTAGATGTTCATCATTCTTCTTACTTGATTTTATCTATCTTTCCCACTAGAATATAATTTATTGATTTTAATTTACTAAGTTATTTCCAGTTACTAGCAAAATACATATAGTACATGATCAAAAATACTTTTTGAACAAATGGAGATGAAAACGGAGTTAAATATTGGAAAAATCCTTGTGTATGCATATCCCAAATTTTTCCCGTTCCTCAAACATTTATCTGTTCCTCTCCTACTGGCTTAGTAGTAAATGGGATACAAACAGCAATTATTTCTCCGTTAGCTGACCAAAAAAGTTAAAGCCAATTCTTTAACTAGACAGACTTGCAGTTTGTCATTATATACTCTTGACTCCTTATAAGCAAGGGTTTCATTATTTTTATTCCCAACTTTTGGCTCACAACATATATTAGCAAAGATTTTCAAGCATAATCTAATCTTGAAAATCTACTTAGAAATTAATTGCAAAACAAATTTCCTAATAGTACTAAATGGATATCTTTTATTAGTAGAGAGCAAAATGTGCATTTATTATCCTTGCCAAATAAAATTTAGCCTTTTCACACTTAAACAAATTAATAAGAGTCTGGGAAGAAATCCATTATTAGGCACATTTTGAACTCTATCCAACAGAGAATGTTAGTCATTTACATGGTATAATTTTGAAATTAACCCAGAGAATAAACATTAGTTTTCATTTAGTTGATTCGTGACTTTGTAAACAGTATCCCTTTTCACACTATCCCATTAATACTGAGTAATATGTAGATGATTTTTATTATACTGTTTTGAAAACACTAGATTTTTAAATATTGTGGCATTAGACTGTATTAGGCTGTCCCTGTATTTTTATTAAAAATTTTAAACAAGCCTGGTTGGAATAGCTCAGTGGATAGAGCATGGCCTACTGACGGAAGGGTCCTGAATTCAATTCTGGTCAAGGGCACATACCTTGGTTGCCTGCCCTGGTGGGGAGTGTACGAGAGGTAATCAATTGATGTGTTTCTCTCACATCAATGTTTCTCTGTCTTTCCCTTTCCCTTCTACTCTCTCTAAAAATGAATTTAAAATATCCTCAGGGTAGTATTAAGAACAACAAACATTTTTTTGAACAAGCATCAGTAAGTGGTAATGTCTGGTCCATATTCAAATTCTATCATGCCCAAATATTTCAGAGCTGAAAAGGTAATAACATCAAGATACTCCCAAGACATCTAAGCCATCTAGTTTCTCAGTCAGGTGCAGCAACTCAGTCTCTACATGCATTGAGAAAGTTGACTCTAATATTGCCATGGTCTAGATATATACAAGCAGATTAGCCACGGGTATGGGTCTCTTCGATGATTACACTGTGCAAACAAATGGTTTACTAAGTCAATATTTTTCAAGAGCCTTTAATGTGCCAATCACTAGATATACTCAGCCAAATAGACATCTGCTGTCAGGGAGACAGCAGGCGTGGGCGGGGCAGTGACATGCAGCACACATGGAGAGAGTCTGCTCACTGCAGGGAGCCCTGAACAAAAGGCTCTGGCCTCTTCATGGATGGGAGGCTGAGGCAGACGGGAAGGGAGAGGGGCAGTGGAAAGCTGCTGAGTCAGGGTGGAGAAAAGTGTCCAGATGAGGTCCTAGTAAGGAGGCCTCCAAATGCTGGCCCCTGTATCTAAGCTCTAGCCTGCAACTCCATCCAGAGAGTCCCAGTGTGTCAACTGTGGGAAGGGCAATTTCCCCTATGATACCAATTTCCCTCATGGCATTGCTTACGGTCAGGCCTGAAAGATCATGTATAGGATCTTGGCCTGGAAGGATCTCCAACTTTAAAACAGGGAATAATGTGACTAGATTGGTGCTTTTAGATTTATCACTCGGGAGAAAGTGTGGAACAGATGCTGAAGGGAAAGCTGAGATGCATGGCAGAAAGTCAGAGGACCTGAGGGGTCCCTGAGAGAGGGATTTCAGTCTGAACCAGGGCACTGGGTGGATGTTTGTGCCTTTTGTTAGCATTAGGGGCATGGGCTACAGGAGAAAAAAGAAAGTTTGAAGAGGAGACTGATATTTTGAATTTAAGACACCTATGGAGTCACCCAAGTGAAAACCCTCAGTGGGCAACTAGAATACTCAAATGCACTCAGGCCAGGAATCCCATGTAGGGAAATGAATGTGGGAATTTCTGACATTAGAAGTCTGCACATTCATAATGACAAAGTGAAGTCTCCACAGTCAGTGTTGATGATGATATTCTAAGTGTTAATGGAGCCCTGACCAAGTGGCTCAGTTGGTTGGAGCATCATCTTGTACACCAAAAGGTGACTGGTTCGATTCCCAGTCAGGGCACATATATAAGTACTGCAGGTTTGATCCCTGGGTATGGATGGCAACTGATCTATGTTTCTCTCTTACATCGATGTTTCTTTTCCTCTCTCTAAAATCAATCACACACACTCAGTGTCCCCCAAAATGTATACACATTATAAAGGTGGTGTTTATTAAAATACATTTTTAAAACGTAATAGAATCTAAAGCTATCAGCTGAGTATACATTATTGGGGACACCCCAATGACTCTTAGTTTCTAGGCAGCCAATGAGAAAAGTGAAACATTTTCAGTTTAGCCCCAAACTTTGTTCAAACTAAGGAAATGAAACCAAAGAATGAGGAGAAGTAGGTAAGTTGCTTGCAATTCCTTCTGAATGGACTTGAATTCAAGCACTAGAGAGCTCCCATGATTAGATTAAATGGAATCAAAGCCATTTTTGACATTGTGGTCTGAAATTCTTACATGGTCCATCCGTGGGCAACCATCATAACCAAGGGAAGTGGTTGGATAGTAAGCAGTTCCATCTGCTCTGCTTGCCACAAGCCTGCATTAGCTAAGTCTGCATTTTGGAGGTCAGTGGCCTAAGAACAAGCCTTTCTGAAAACCCTTTTACCCTGAGATTCCTGTAAATCCTCTCTGAGCCTTCCTCCCCTAGTTCCCTGAAGAAGCCTCCACAATAGGGTCGTCACCCTTAAATAGGTCTTATTCTCATCCAAATCCAAATAGCAATTTCCTGCAATAAAATGAGGCTGAGTGTCCATGGAGGAATTAAGTCCATTTCCTATTAATTTGTGAATGTCCTCCACATGGCAAGGCTGAATTATAAAGGCTTAACATTTATAGTTTGAAAATGTCTTGCAATGGGCAGTGGAACATGACCAACATCACAATGAGGGACTCTTAATTGCCATGAGTTATTTTGGCAACGGCTCTTTGCAGAAAAAAATATCTATTTAATCAAATCTTGATAATTTTCTGCCCATTAGGTGTAGCAATGCCCTCTGCACACTGCAGGAAATGCTCCGAAGATCAAAGGCTTGGAAATGCTTTTCACTCAGTGCACTCCTCGGTCTAGTGCATCTGGGCTTTTCCAAATATCTCTAAATTGACTGCTCTGAAATTGTTACGTAACCAAGTGAATCTGATCTCTTGTTAACTTGACTGTGAAGAATCAAAGCTCAATATCAGTCTTTCCCAAAAGTATTTAGTGAAACACTACCCTTCATGATTCTTTGGGAGTGGGAGGTGGGGGGTGAGGAGGGGAGAATGTTTGTGGTCAAAAACAAAAGAAAACAAAAAAGAATACAGTATACCCAACTCACTTAAAGATCTACAACGAACATCAGTAAACTGTAACAGCTTTGAGAAGTCCTATAGTTGATGGCTAAGTGCCCCCAGACTTAGCAGCTTAAAACAAACATTTGTTATCGAGTTTCTAAAGACAAGGAATGACTTACCTGCGGTGCGTAGTCTGGCGCAGGGTCTTTCAGGAGGTGGCAGTCAAGCTGCTGGCCGGGGCTGCAGTTTCATAAAGGCTCGGCTGCGGCAGGGGAATCTGTTTCAAAGGTGGCTCCCTCACCCGGCTGTTGGCAGGAGGAATCAGTTCTTCAGCACATACACCTGCCTCTCCACAGCACTGCTGGGTGTCCTCAGAGCATGGCAGCTCGCTTCCCAAAGGAAGGGTGGCCTGAGGAAGAGAGCAAGCAGGAAGCTACAGTGCTGTTTCTGGACATATTTTGAACCACCACAAATGGTTTTAATCCATCATTTTCTTTACTTGACCACAGAAGCTTTGACCGTAATTCCTATTGCCATAGCTAATAATCCTGTTGAATGAAACATAATTGGGTAATTGCTATGTTATATTATTTTTATTTTCACTCAAGGAAATGTAGAAACATGAAAAAAATATAGATTATATTGATCATATATATATATATATATATATATATATATATATATGTGTGTGTGTGTGTGTGTGTGTGTGTGTGTGTGTATAAATTGGTAATTTGACCAAATATCGTCTTTCGGTTTATTGTTTTCTAATTTTGCAAATATATGTTGCACATTTTAAGAGCAAAAGAAATTATACAAATGTTTAAAAATCTTAATCGTTCTTCACACATAATGCTCTTTCTACGTATAGTGTGTTATGGTTGGAGGCACTTATATGGTTAACCAACATTCCAGAGTATTTCCCCAGCTTAGATATAGAATGGTAACGGTTGAAGGATGGATAAGGTAATGATCATCGCCTCTGCCAGCATTCCCTTGAACAGTTGTTGAGAAATTATAAGTATACTAGAGGTCCAATGCACGAAGATTCATGCAAAAATGTGCCTTCCTTCCAATGGCTGCCAGCACTGCCTTTGCTCTGGCTGGAGCTACCTTTCTGCTCCTGCCCGGAGCCACATTTCTGCCTTCCCACGCTGCCCAGAGGCCCCTAACAGCTGGGGTGGTGCAGAATGTCTGTGTCATCGCCATGGCAATAACGCAAGAATCCCACCCCACCCCCAGCTGCTTGGCGCCTGAATATGCAAATTAACTTGCCATCTTTGTTGAGTTAATTTGCATACTCCTGATTGGCTGGTGGGTGTCACAAACGTATGGTCATTTAGCATGTTTCTCTTATTAGTGTAGATGAATCTTATGTACCAGGAATGTACCAGGAATCCTCCTCTATCTTTTCAGTAATCTATATGTCTACTGATTCTGAAACTAAATTAAATGCAGCCATCTCAAATAAGTTGGTGTAATTACAACATACCCAATTACATCTATTCAGAAGCCATATTTCTTTCTTTGATCCATTAAAGTTAGTAAGGGAAGACTTTAATTAGTGCCGGCCTTTGAGAATGAAGAATAGGAAGATTGATAAAGCCTGGATTATTAGTGGTTTCAGAAGTCTCATTTGCCCCAAAATATATTTCCCACTGGTCTCCTACAGGAACTGTCTCTTGAAAACCCCAGAGTAAATGTATTTTCATAAGAGACATAATGTGACTCCAGTGTTTACACATTCTTCTCACTTCTGGGATTATTAGCCCGGGGAAATAATTTTAGGGAGAAGAAAAAAAAATCTGTAAATACGAAGATGTTTCAGAAGTGCTGATTATGTAACCAGATTCCCCAGTCAGATTCCCCAGTTAGATCACAGGCGCTAATGGGGCTGCATCATTAGTAAGAACTTGAAATTCTTGGGGTCTTTGCCTCACCTCCTGGCAAATGCTATTCCCAGAGGTGCCTCCCATGGGCCCACACACAAGTGTCCGGGAGAGCCTCGTCATTGCTTTATGTGTCTCACTGGGCACCACTCTATCTCACTGGGTGATACCTCTGCTGCTTTTATTAAACACTCATCGGGGACTCTTTGCTTAAGTTGTGACACCTTTTGGTAGCAAAATGGAGACCATCCCAAAAAGCAATTTTACTTCAAAACCTTAATAGTTTACTGAGAAATTGAATTAAAAAAAATGTTAGTTAGGTAAACTCCCATATACAAAAATGAGTCCACATTGCCGTACTGGGTATGGATTCTTTTTAAAAATATATTTTAATTGATTTTAGAGAGAGAAGAAGAAAGAAGAGATAGAAATATCAATGAGGAGAGAGAATCACCAATTAGCTGCCTTCTGCCTGGCTTTCACTTGAAATTGAGCTTGAAACCAGGGCATGTGCCCTGACTGGGAATTGAATGCTGACCTCCTGGCTCACGGGTCAATGCTCAACCACTGAGCCACACTGGCTGAGCTGGGTATAGGTTTTGAGTGACAGCCATCAAGCTGAACTGAAGGCAGTATTCCTTTCTGATCCTGGCATTCTGTTGCTATACTAAAATCATCCTCTCTTCCAGGCCCCACCCAGACAGACTTTGTTGGGCGCAGAACACCAGTGAGCAAGACACTAGACCCACCTAATTTTCAGCTGAGACTCAAAGTTGAACTGTTGTTACAATGCTATTATTAAAAAACTGGAAATAAGGTATATTCTTAGATTATAAGTAGAAAAGTTCAGTCAGATATGATATGAATACTATAAATATTAAAGCATTACAAATATATGGGAAAATATAAAAGTACACATTCAAATATTAAATATAAAAACTCATTATTTAGTAAGCACATATTATATACCCCCAAATTTTTAGTAATAAGCCTATATGGAAAAAGAAAACAAGCCATATAAAAACATACATAGTACATTGTGCTTATATATTACTAGAGGCCCAATGCACAAAAATTCATGCAAGAGTAGGCCTTCCGGAGCTGCTGGCACTGGCTTCCCTCTGGTACCCGGGACCTGGGCTTCCCTTTGGCCGCCGGCAGGCACCTGGGACCCGGGCTGTTTCTCTTCAGCTCTGGCCTTGTCCAGAAGGACAATTACCCTTTTATTATTACAGACATTATATTCAAGAAAAATTATATACTTCCCCAACACTATAGAGTGCAAAAGAGAAACATATATGGTAATAATCCACTAACACTTGAAAAGTCCATTAAAGAATCCCATAGGATGCCAAGGGAAAGAGAGAGCAGTCAGAAATTCTGTCATAGCCTGGAAAGTAATTCCAGTCCAGAGGACAGGGGCTGGCCAAGGTGGGAGGCCACGTGGGGGAAGGCGCTGGGGCAGCAGGAATCTTGACTGATGGGGGGAAACAGCAGGGAAAAGGATATGATGTTGGAAGGAGTACATTAATTTCTTTTGGGTTACGCCTTGGGCTGATCCAGACTTCAATATTTGTTTCCTCTTAGAGTGTCATAATGAAATGGCCAGGGGCCTTATTCAGAAGCTAAAGCAAACTTTCACAATTACGTTGATTTTTTGTGCTTGCTCTAACTTATTTAAAACCCCAGAGCTCCTCAATGCTTTAACTCTTCTCCCTGTGAATACCTGTATGTTCATTACAGCTGTACAGCATCTGGCAAGCATGCACTTATATTTAATAAATGACATTAGAGCAACCACACAGGTCCAGCTTAAGTCACACAGTCCAATAAATGTTTAGCTAAGAGTAAGAAGCAAATCCCTAGTAATCCATCTGATTGACTGAAACAACACATATTTGCTAATAGAATCCAGTTACAAGGCTTTCATAAATCTTTCTGAAATTTTAGGGAGAAACCTAAGGTTGATCCAATGCTGTTGAATGGAAAAGTTGGTGAGCTAAAAATAACTGTAGTTGGTTAAATATTTGTGACTCCATCCTAAAGCTCTATTAATCTCGAGTCTACCTTAAGAGCTGAGTATACTTAGTAATGACCCCTCAAACCTTGTCCAAAGAACAGAGTCAAGATTGATTGAGTTTCCTGTGCATAAGCCACGAGTCACTGGAAACAAGAGATGTTTATATTTGAGAAAAGGGAAAAAGATATTAAGCAATCTTGGTCTACTGATATGTGCCCTGTGATGATGCTGAGATAGGAATATCTTCTAATTTTTTCACTGAGAACATGTTTTTCTTGGAAGTCCATACAAAATTTAAATAATGTATATTTTCTTCAGGTGTTGAATTACAGTTCTTTGGAGACAGGTACTTCGTTGTTGTTCATCTACAATACACAGTGGCTTAAGCTTTTTACAGATGGAATAATTATTTGGAAATGGGGTAGAGAAGAGAGGGAGTCAGGCAGGTGGAAGAAGTAGATGTACCAGACTTTTAAAAGAGCTGATACAGACTTTTTTTAAATGATGTGCAGGAAAAAATGGTCACAAGCTATTAATTTTTGTTATGCTTCAGAGGCTTTGGAAGGGGCTTACACCAGGGTAGGCTTTTCCCAAATGCCTGTTGGGTTGAGTTTTTTCTTTAAAAGTCCAGTTTACAAATGAGCATCAGCTCCCACAGCTCAGGTTCCTTGGTAAGCCTGGGTGTCTACAGATAGTCTTGCCTGTCCTCATCCAGGATTACATTCTCCTCACTCAATAGCTGCCACCAGGATGCTAATAATGAATGCCTAAAATGCACCAGGAGAGCCACATATCGATGTCAGATCTGCCAGACTCCACACAGCTGGCTGTCCCGAGATATTATGCTAATTCCAGAAAACCCAACTGCTGAGTCATTGTACTCCTGTGGTACACCAGTCTCAGTGGGTGCCAGCAATGCTTTTTTACAAAACTGCCTCAGGGGAACTACCCATGGGGAATAACCCAGATCCTTCCAAAGCCCAAATTCCTGCTCTTTTAGCAGATCTGCTGTAGAGCTGTTGGAGGGTAGCTCTGGCTCTTCCGCACATGCAGGGACCACTCAACACGGACCACGGTGTGAAGCTTTCCTGCTACTTCCTTACTCCTGCCCTACCTCTGCCTTAGACTGAGCTTGGGAAAGCAGAGCAGGAACTTTATTCTTTGATCAAGGAATGGAGAAGGGTGACTTCTTCCTGACTGGGAGGAGCCTTCTGTACTTATGGGCTGAGACCGGAGTAATTACATCCTTTTAGACATGACAGTTGGTCTTCTGTTGCACTTGGCCCTTTTGGCACATTGTCCTTTCTGTACATGATGGTTCATGTCCATTTTGCTCTTTGCACTTGGCACCTTGGTCTTTGCTCTTGGCATCTTGATCTTTGCAGTCAGGAATCCTTTTCAGTTCATACAGGAAGCATAGCTCATGACATAGTTTAGGTATTGAGAAATGTTAGGGTCTCTTGGGTGATAGCCTGGAATTAGACCTGGAACCTTGGGCAGGGGCCAACACTCTAACCACTGAGAAACACCAGCCAGGGCTGTCTCTTTTTAAGTGTAACTATAAACCCTCTACTCAACCAGAGGCTCTTCTAAAGATGGTCATGTTAGCCACCCCAGATTTTTATGGTTTTGAAAAATTCCTAGTTCTGGACAATGCAACACTCTACTGAAGTTCCCGTACTTTTCTAACCTCATGGATTAACTGCCATTATATAACTTCTCAACTTTTACTTACATCCTGTGTTTTAATCCTCCCACAGTTATCAGTTTTTGATAACAAGTGTCCTCTACCAGGGAATCCAAAGTTTGGTTAGACTAGCTGCACGTTCATGAGGTCCATTTCAGTTGGCAAAACAGGAGGAAAACCTTGAACTTAATTATCGGAAACATGTTTGCCAAAAACCTTCTCTTTCTCTCCAGAGATGATTAATTTCTTTTTTTAAAAAAATTATTTTAATTTTTATTGATTTCAGAAAGGAAGGGAGAGGGAGGGAGAGACAGAAACATCAATGATGGGGGAGAATCATTGGCTGGCTGCCTCCTGCACGCCCCACACTGGGGACTGTGCCAGCAATCTTGGCATGTGCCCTTGAATGGAATCGAACCCGGGACCCTTCAGTCCGCAGGCTGACACTCTATCCACTGTGCCAAACAAGCTAGGGCATGATTCATTTCTTAAGAAACATAGATCTGTTGAAATCTGGATGAAAAACTAACCAGAAAAATTTACATCAGGCTTCTGAGTTGGTTAATTTACTGAACTCACAGATAACACTAAACAGTCAAATTCTGTTCTCATTACCATGCCATGGAAGCCCTGACTTGAAATAATTCTGCCTACGCAATTTGCCTCTAGCGTTCAGAGGACCATTCCACTCCATGCTGACTCTATCCCTGTTCCCTTGCTCCAAAAGTGGAGGAGCCAGAGAATGACAGTGGAAGTTCCCTCTTGGCTCAGTTGCGGGGTCATTACTGTGCCTGGGTGCCACAGAGAACAGATATGGGGTCCAATTCCCACACAGCAGCTCCAAACTATACTGTAGAGCTGTCTCATCTGCTCCGTCTCAGCTAAGTGCTGCATAGAGATGACACACGTAACCAAATGGCCAACATGAACTGTAATATAATCTTTACTGCAGCCCTGGATGAAAGGGCACAGAGAGGGATTTCAGCCATGCAGCAAAACCAGATACATCTGCCTCCTTCCTCGAAGACTTTTTAAAAATATCACAGAATGTTTACCCCAGGCCCCAAATTTCTTTCTCTCTTGCAGCTATTCTAACTTATCCCAATATGGGTCTTCCTTTCTCCCGGCTTCCCTTATCTCATCTTCCTTTCCATCTTCCCCTGCCCTTCCTAGCAGAATTCAGCACAGACTTTCTAAGGATTCATATCAATAGAGGTCCATTCGAGAGACAAAATAACAAGAGCAAAGAAAACTCAATACAAATGTTTATCTAATAAAGTGGATAAGTATGAAAATGAAAGGATGCTTTTGCACCTTGACTCAGTCTGTCCCTGCTAGTCTGTTTGTGTTCAGTGCCCTGTCCACATGCCTTGCAAATGATGAGACCATGAGTCTAACGGCCAGCGTTGAGCTGAATGGGTCTCATTCCCATTTACAAATCCAAAGCAGGAATCTGTTTAGAGACAGGAAATACTCTATGTCCAATGAATTCTATAAAATCACGTTGTTCCTACTGCAGAGGCATTGGCCATACGGGCAACTTGCTCCTCATTCTCCTGGCCTTTGCGGTGTCACATCCCCTGGCTTTTCTGTAGCTTTTCTGTTTCCTATTAGTCTCATTCACCTGGCTTTCAGCATCTTTTCCCCAAACCTGCCCTTCCTCCTGTATTTGCTATTGTATTTCAATAAATGGCATTAATTTCCACACAGTCATCCCAGGTAAAAATTGAAGAGTCGCTTTTCTACCTTATCAGCCTTGGCATCCCAATGGACACCGAAACCTGAGTGTTCTACTTACTCCCTAGTCATCTGGCACATCCCTCATTTCCTTCCATTTAGCTCCTACCTGGCCCTCATCACTGCTCATTAGCCCCTTCTATCAGACTTCCCTGCCTGTGCTGTAAGCCCTTCTAACCCTTCTACCACACTTCTTGTTTCAAGTCCTTCAGCACAATGGTTGTACCCCAGCACTGTGCTAGAATCACCAGAAGACATTTCAAAAATACAGGTGCCAACCCTGCCACTAGAGACTGCATGCCACCTGGTCTGGACAGGTGCCCAGTCTTTTATATTGGTAGACATTTCCCAGTTGATTCTAATGTTCAGCAAAGTTGGTGAGCTTCAGCTTGAGCCTTCGTATCCAGTGCTTCCTATATGATGCCTCGTTTCTGTTTCTCTAACCACATCTTCAGAGCTTTTCCCAAATAATCATGCACTCTAGTCTTCATAAGCCACTCGTTTACTTGCATCAAATATTCTCCCCACTCCCTCTCTTCCATATAAATTCATCATCCTTTAAGGCTCAACATAGGCACCAATCTGGGAAGTGACTGTTCCCAACCACTAAAGTTTGTAATGAACAGTTAAGAGCACATGTTTGGGAGTCTGAAAATTTTAATCTCAACTCTACCATTTATACAAGCTATTTATCTGTCCTTGTGCGGTTGCTTTGCCTATCTAAGTTTCAAATCCTCCCCTATAAAATGGTGGTAATATCTGCCTCAGAGGCAGTATTTTTGTACTGCCTACCATAGTGCAGTAGATATGATCTAATAATCATCATCAGCATACACATAAATTTATTTTTCCTTCCCATGAATCATAAGCACAGCATTGGCAGGGACTGTATGTCTTATTTTTGTGCCACAATCCTTAATGCAGCATTTGACACAGCATAGGTACTAAATAAAATGCCTAAGGGAGGAGGGAGGGAGGGACAGAGAAAGGGAGGAAGGAAGGAAGGAAGGAAGGAAGGAGGAAAAGAAGGAAGAAAGGAAGGAAGGAAGGAAGGAAGGAAGGAAGGAAGAAAGGAAGGAAGGAAGGAAGGAAGGGAGGGAGGGAGGAAGGGTAAGAGGAACAGAAAGAGGAAAGGAGGGAGAGAAAAAGAAAGTCCTCTGAGCTGGCTGCTTTCTCTATGCACCCTCCTCCACCATCTCCACCTTTACAAATATCTTCTTTACTCTTCATGGTGTGTTTTTTACAAAGTCTATACAATCTCTTAAGACCTATTTCAAATGTTACTTTTCCACAGGGCTCTTGTGAGCCTCCAGTTGGAATCAATCATTTCTGAGTGAATATATGATCACTGCACTTTGTGTCTGCTTTCACAGCTGCCACCTTTTCATGCTGCTGGAGACAACTGGTCTACCTCCAAATCTTCCAGCAGACCATGTGTCTTTATACTCCTCACAATACGTGCATAGCCCTACACAAAACAGTTATCCAACAACTGGTGTGTGTGTGTTTTACTGCAATGTTATTGATTATCCAGGAGTTACTGTGTGTTTTTTTTATCTTCTTCTTACCCCCACTTATTAGAATATTTTACCACAATCAACAGGATCATCATCACCCCATCAATCACTATTATTGTCACATAAGCATAAATGTTTTTATGATTAGAGAAGTTGTAAAAAATACTTGAAAAGGTGAGTTTCCTTCTTTAAACTTAATGGGGAAAAACACAACCACAAAATCACTATCTTTAAAACTTCTGCAGTGAAGGTAGAAACATGCCATAAAAAACACAACATATTTCTGAAACCTCAATTTCCTGTGAGTCATCCTTAGGGAAATACAATATGAAAAGAATCAGCACAGATTCCAGATGGGGAGGTTCCTTGAAATACCCTCAGAGTTGCATGAGGATGTCCTCTGAATTGTTTGTGATTTATTAGTTTATATCAGATCTGGACAAGAAATGTATGATTCGGCTTGGTCTCTCTCTTTCTCCAAGTCCTCTTATCTCAAGTGTCCATTGTAAATTTGCAGAAAGAAAAAGGATTTTTTGAGTTTACAGAATTCAATAACAATGCTGAGAACGTTTTAGAGTCACTTTAAGATACTTGCTTTAACAGCAATAGCAATATTCTGTGAATTAATTATATACTACTAAAAAGAAACAATACATTGTGGAGATGAAGAACACAGAATCTGGAGTTAAATTTCCTGGGTTTGAATGCTAAGTCCATTATTGAGAGTCATGTGTCCATGAACAGGTTACTTAACCTTTTTGTGTCTCAATTTCCCAATCTGACCTACCTGATAATATGTATTTGCATTAGATTAACACATATTAATTTTAGGCTAGAACAGAGTAGCGCTCAGTAAGTCTTAGATATCATTATCATCAAAATTATTAAAATGTTTATTTTCCAATCTTACCCCAGGCATACTTCCTTTCCATCTGTCCCTTCTTCCCTTCTTTCCTATCACTCTCTCCCTCCCTGCCCCTTCCTTCTTCATTCACAAACTTTATTGAGGAATTACTGTGTTCCAAGCACTCCTCTATATGCCGGGAGAAAAGAGGTGAACAAAACAGCCATCCTTTCATGAAAAGGAGCCTTTGTTTATGAGGAGAAGCCTTTGTTTACGAGAAGGAATCAGACAATAAACAAACAGGTGTATAGCATAATGCTAGAGAGCAATGACTGGTAAGTACTATGACAGAAAATAAGGCAAGGCAAAGCAAACATGTGTCCATTTAAGTACAAAGAGGAGGCAATGATATAAGGAAGTCTGAATTGAATGTAAGTGGATAACTGTTTCAGATTTCACACTATATAACACGTACTTGCTGTTCAGACTTATGCCAAGAGAAAGCTCATCAAGACTTCTCTATTTTGTTCTGCTAACTTGTATTGGGGTGTCTGGAAGTCCAGATTGGCATAAAGTAGAGCTGATCAAGAAGAAAGGGGATCTGGAGACATGATACATGCTGCCGGACCTGTATGGAATGTATGAAGCCAGGAAGCAATGATGAAAGGCAGTTCACTTTCCGGTCTACCTTAGAGTAACCCTGGTCAAATAATCATAGTAATGGTAGTATTTTATGAACTGGGAAGTTAAGTGTCTTACTTTAGTTTCATAATTGGTAAACTGGGAATTGAAAACCTATTGCATGGAGTTGTTATAGAGATTAAAGCTAATGACTAAAAGTGAAGAGTGAGTGATTCAAACCCATGATGGCCAGACTAAAAAATCCATGGTATTTTCACCAAGGAGCCCTCCTGATCCCAGCAGGCAGACTAACATCTGCATCAAGGTCGTCTTGCTGTAACAGTGTAAGTGCTTGGCTATGGAATCATGAGTGCTGTTTAAACATACAGGCCTATCAGAACAAGAAAAGTCCCTCAAACTGTGGGAACCAAAGTGCCTGGCATTAAAGTAAGACAGAAAGTTGGACAAGAGGGAAGAGATTTGGAACATAGATTTAGGATTATAGCTTATTAGAAGTCCAGTTATTAGAAATGTTTTACAAGTTGATGTAAGATTAACAGTAAATTTTTTCTAATTCACCAGAAAATCTATAGGTCTTTGTATTTCCCACATGGGGATGGAGCCAGTGCTTATGCTTAAGGTCTAGTTAAGATATATAGAGATAAAAAAACAGATAGTGTGATATTTTAAAATATGTATGTTATAGACATACCATTATTTTTAGTATGAATTAGCATTCATAATCCTTAATACTTGGGGTTCCTGATCCTTAATCTTTAAATAACAATGTGTTATTAGGTGGAAAATATTCAGAGGTAGACACTGAGTAGTAGAAAGCACACAAGTGTTGAAACTAAAATTTGAGTTTTGATTTTAATTCCAAATGAGAATTTATACTAGTCATTTACTTTTTCTCAGATTATACAACTACAATTGTCACCAGTCTTGCTCTATATTGTTTATAAAAGTGTTAAGATAATATGAATCAATATACTTAAAGAGTATGAAATATTGCTATAATATAAATGGTGATATTTTTGTCTTCCTGTACAGTTGCAGTTGAATTAAAAACAAACAAACAAAAAATAGGTTCTATACATTAGTACATTTAACACTGGGAGCTGTCATTCTTTAGGAAAATTGTGGTAATTCTTTGGCCAAAATTTCAACTCCTGTAAAAATGAAGTTTCTCAAATGCATCTATTTATAACTTTGAATTTTGTGTGTTGGCTTTACTCAAATTTGAAAAGCCAACATCTTGAGCCCACGTTATTGAAACACTTAGCCTAGCCACATGTCAGAATGGTGATGAAAGCCGCTAAGATAGGGGTTCAGGGATGACACCTAGTAGTTGCGTGTTGAAGGCTCTTCCAACTCTTCCTCAGACAGTAAGTTGAACTTACGACTTCAGAGGTGGTCCTAACAGCAGATGGAAACTATCAAGAGTCCATTGCCCCAGAATAGAAGGCAGCTGTATTATGCAGCGGACCATGGCCTACTCAAGGGACAAGTAGGAAATATGAAGAGCGTGGTAGGGAGAATCTGATTGATTTTTATGTGGGTTCATTTATGCAACATCATGAAAGTTATTCGCTTTCTTTTTTCTCCTCAATTACACATATTCTCCAGCGAGTCCTGTCATTATGAACATGCTTATTTTTTTGCTTAGAAAGGATTGGGATGGAAAGAGGTATTTGGTTCTCTGATATCAGTGCCTTGGAGACACTAGATTTTTTTTTTTTTTTAATGGACCTCAACGATATGAGGAATAAGAGAAAGATTCGGTAGACAGTTTTCAAGCTCCAGATACTCTGGATTAGTGAAGGTGCTAGAGGATCTGGACTTCTTTGGAAATGGTGGTTACTCCTTTCTAACAGTGAGAAACTCGCCACTGGTCTGTGAGGCAGGAGGAACAGCTCAGTGCTTTTCATGGACCAGGCAGCATCACCCCCTTGGTAGCCGCCTACCTAAATGTTAGGAGCACACATAACAAGAAAGTTATTTCTATAAGATGAATCTTAAAACCCCAAGTCTATAATGTGATAGTGAATGTTGCTAGTCCGTGTTGCTATACAGCCCACGAAACAAAGCCTTCCATCTCTCCTTGACTTCACTCCAAGTGTCACTTTTATTTATCAGAACCTTCTCTTGTTTGGCAGTTCGTAGCATTGTTGCACATGTCCATAGAAACGTTAGAAGTGCCCACAATAGGATTCTTTCCCTGATCAAAATTCCACCCAAATTAAAACCAGGGGTATATTTTTTTTTTGGTTTTTTTTCCCCAACCAAATTTAACTTTGCAACTGTGCTGTCCAGATGTACAATGTCTCTGACAGTTTGTTTATGGGTTGTACACAAGTACTGCTTTGGAAAAAAGAGGGGCTGTTGTTTTGGCAGTTGACTGTCAATGCACTCGGGGTAGCTGTTTGTGGGGCCTTTAATGGAAATCTGAACATCTGACTGATTCAGCGGATGGCTTTGTTTGGTTCTCTGCCAGTCAGTATCTTCCTAAGCCCTTGGACTCTTTTACACAACTTAGTTTCCTATCGTGTTCTGTTAAGATACAGCTGTAGTTCAGGAGAGTACTTGCGGCATTTCAATTATATACTTCCAGAATGGCATGTCCAAGTTAGTTAGTTATGATTCTGGCATTGTTCTGGGTGTCAATGATTTTCTCGCAGAAGAAAGGAGAAGGGATGCATGTTCTTCCCCCCCCCCGCCCCCCCCCGTTTTCTCACTGCTAATGAGTTTGGACATTGCTTTTAGACTCATCTTGTTTATTTCTAATGATTGCATCTGCAATGATACACAATAAAAATTAACTGTCATGTCTTCATAATGTCCAAGTTCAAGTACAATTAGGCTTTTTTTAAAAAATCAAATGGAGTCTGTTTTATTTGCAGAAAAATCCTAAGAGTGTCATTAGTTGAGATGGTTTAATCCATCTAAAATTTGAAGAGCTCTGTGTCTTAGTCATCCATAATAAAATGTCACAGACTGAGTGGCTTAAAAAACAAGCACTTATTTTCTTATAGTTTTCAAGGCTAGAAGACCAAGATCAATGTGCCAGCAGAGTTAGTTTTTGGTGAGGGCTCTCTTCCTGGCTTATAGACAGTTGCCTTCTTGCTGTGTCCTCACAGGTCAGGGGAAGAGAGAGAGAGAGAGAGAGACAGAGAGAGAGAGAGAGAGAAAGAGAGAGAGAGAGAGAGAGAGAGAGAGCGCGCGCGCGCGAGCGAGAGCGCGCAAATCCTCTGGTGTCTACACTTTTAAGGGATTGAATCTCATGATGAGGGCTCACCCCTCATGAACTAATCTAATCCAAACTATCTATCAAAGGTCCCACCTCCAAATACTACCACATTGTGGGGTGGGAGGCAGGCTTTAATACAATATATGAATTTAGGGGGAATACAATTCAGTCCATAGCAGCCTATTTTGTCACTGTGCATATAAACCACTTCTCCCCCCTCTGACTGATTCCAACCATCCAGACTCTTACTGTCATTTAGTTAGGGATGTGAGTGTTTCAACATAACATTGATTTCACTTCACTTTCATTTAAACAATATAAAGTAAGTAGCCTTATCCTTGTGGAACTTAAGAGATTACCAAGGTAGATAAGTTATCTATAAAATAATGGAGGGAGAGCTATTTGCAGGCTCAAAATAGGCAAGGACTAAAAACACAAAAACTTACAATATTTTTACTTCAAAAAAATGTAAGAAATTGACATAAAGAAAGCCACATCATTTGGGTGTTTAGCCATCTGATAAACTAATAAATGTTAGAAGTTTTGACAGGTTTTAGGTCAGCTGATTTACAGATTATTAGGCTTATCTCCAGAACAGCACACTGGATAGTTCAAACAAACCATTGCATTGGATCTACAATATATCATCACTTGGACGCATGGCACCTAAATGCAGGCTGTAGGAAGGACCCTGTGCCGCAACCTTTAACAATCACCACGCATCTCCTCAGTGACCTCTTGTATTATAGCTGGGCAGTCTGCAGGGACTGAGCACATTTTATCTGGGCCAAACAGATCCTATCAGGGTGGGCCAACCCTTGAATTTTTCTTAAGTTAGTCAGCCAAATCCCAGCTGTTAACAGTAGAGTTTGTTCAATTCTTTGGCTTTCTGACAAAAAATAGTTAAGGATCTGAGGTTAAGGGAAATTCGCAAGGGATTCAGATATATCATCCTCCACATCTCACAAGCTCCTTAAGCCTTATTGTGCTTGTGAAAATAAGTGGTCAAACTTATTTTAAATTATGTTTTTGTTGATTTTTTAGAGAGAAAGGAAGGGAGAGGAATAGATATAAACATTGATGAGAAAGAATCATAATTGATCAGATATAAACATTGATGAGAAAGAATCATAACAAGTCTAAAACCCAGACATGTTCCCTGACCAAGAAACAACCAGTGACCTCTTGGTTCATGGGTCAAAGCTCAACCACTAAGCAACACCAGTGCTCAAACTTTAGGCAACTCACATATTTAACTCGGAGACTATAATGACTTAGAAATAAGCCTTCACTGCTCTAAATATACAGTTGACTCTGTAACCTATTGGAGATCTGAGTTCAAGTCCAGATTCTGACACTTATCAATAGATCAATTATCTGAAAATCAGTTGTCATTCTGATTCTCATTTATTTATTCATAGTTATATTAATAGAATATTTGAGATTTACTAGTTTCTGAACAAAACACATGAGAGATTATTTAATCTAATACAATAATCATTTCTAAAAAGCATTCTAGTTACATAATAAAATTAAATATTTTATTTCAATAAAATTAACTGATTAATTTATTCAAGAGCAGTTTGACTTTTTTATTAGTATGTCCTTGATTCCTCCCCAATATAGTAGATAATTGCTTTGACCATAATTAATTGTCAACCTACTCTTTTTGTTATATTTACAAATATCATATAAAATGAAATAAACCTTGGGATATTCTATAAGCAAGGATCTGTTCTCAGTTCTTGAACTCATATTTGTTAACAAGTATCATTAGCATTTAAAAATCTTTTAAATATGTTTCTACTGTTTTGTTTTATTTTTTTAGAGAGAGAAGGGAGAGAGAAATGGAAACATTGATGAGAGAGAAACATTGATTGGCTACCTCCAGCATGCCCCCCACTGAGGATGAAATCTAAAACCTGAACATGTGCCCTGACCAGGAACTGAACCATGCCCTTTTGGTATACGGGGCAATGCTCAATCCACTAAGTCACACTGGCCAGGCAAGTATTTAAAAGTATCTCTCTCCTTAGAACCTTGGTTCTCAAAGTGTGGGCCCTGACCCGAAAGTATCATCATCATCATCTAAGAACTTATTAGAAATGCAAAATCTCACTTCGTGCACACACCATACCTAGTAAGTCAGAAACTTTGGGGGCGGGCACTATTTTAATAACCTGTATTTTAACATCCTATATTTAACATCTATATGTAAAACAATCTATATTTTAATAAGTCTTCCCGGTTACTCTGATATATGCTAACATTGGAAAACCGCCGCTGTAGAATATAAGGTTCATGAGGGCTAAGACCATCTTTTGTTCACCACCGAATCCTCAGCAGTTAGAACAGTGCTTGCATTTTTTAAATGCTAAATTAATAGTCACTGAATAAATTAATAAATTGATATCTTTATCAATACATTGGAGAAAGAATTATAAAGGCTTGCTCATTATTAACAAAGAAAAAAATAGGAGGCATAACAAATATAATCGATCATAGTATCGGGAACCAAGATAATCTAAAAGAATAGTTTGACAGATTCGGCAAGAATAAATTTAACACATTTTTATCTGTTAAATCAATTCTTATATTTGGATAAGAAAAAGAAAAGCTCCTGCACCAATACATATTAGGAATGTTATCGTTTGTACGTAATATGAAGAAGAAGAAGAAGAAGAAGAAGGAGGAGGAGGAGGAGGAGGAGGAGGAGGAGGAGGAGGAGGAGGAGGAGGAGGAGGAGGAAGAGGAGGAGGAAGAGGAGGAGGAGGAGGAGGAGGAGGAGGAGGAGGAGGAGGAGGAGGAGGAGGACTTGAACTTAATTTAAAATATCAATACATTTCACGTGAGTCAACAGTAGGTATGGTTGTGGGAAGATGCTGATGTAATCTCAAGCTGCATTACAGGAGTATGATATTCCATCCTGAACATTCCGTCCTCTATACTATACTGCTCAGATGTCATTTGATTGCTGAGTTAGTTTCTGAGAAGAAGGTGTACGCTCAAAGCATTAAAAGAGGAGTAACTGGATTCATCGAATTATTTGTTTAAAAAATAATAAAATGAAATAACTGGGCCAGGCACTGGGAATTCAAAGATCAACGACACAGCCCCTGATTCTGAGGAGATCACAGTGACAGAGGGTCCAGGCATCCAATACGGTAGCAAGGGCACCTACCAAACTAGTGTTCTCACAAGGTAGTGAGCACCAGAAGGAAGACTGAATCAACATGCTCTGTGGAGCTTATAAAATATGTTCAGACATAAATTTAACAATTTCCAGCTTCGAGAAGGGAAGGCAAAGTAATAGCTATCATAAAATGTTTGAAATAAGAAGAGAAATTGCACTTTCAGCTGTAAAGGTCTATAGTAGGAAATAGGGACAGTGGATATAACTCTGAAGAGATTGAAAGTTTGATATATAAAAAAGAACTTTCTAAAAGTGAAAGCTGCTGAAGGCTGCAAGGAAATTCTTGGAAAAGAGGGAACATAAGCTAGGGACACTCTAAAGGGTGCTTTGCTTTGGAAGAGGGTTGTGTTATAGTTCTATGTAGTTCACTGCAATTCTGGTTAGGATAGAGAAAAACCAATTTTATTTGGATCTATTTTAAAGGCAAGTGTCTTTTACACTAAACTCCTTAATAGTACACCCTGTAGGCCAAACCCAACAGTCAGAGAACAAGGGATCGTGTGAGGTCACCTTAGAGAACACAGTGGCAATGGCTGACAAGTGGAGCTTGTACAGAGCAAAACTTCACCGTGAGGAGAAGGAAGCAATCCCTGCAGATTATTTGGAGACAAATTTAGGAGAATGTGGACGGCTAGGCAAAGAAATAAAACTTGCCATCACACAACAGGGAACTATTGAAGGTTCTTGAGTAAAGGGTGATGTGATACATTAGCATTTTATCAGCACAGTAGTCCCCGTACCCATGGTTTTGCTTTCCATGGGTTCAGTTATCTGTAGTCAACTGTGATCTAAAAATATTAAGTGGAATATTCCAGAAGTAATTTATTAGTTTTAAATTGTGCATTATTCTGAGTGGTGTGATGAAATCTCATAAAATCCTGCTCCATGCCAAAGTGAATCAACTGTCAAGGTATTGCAGTATTTGTGTTCAAGTACTTATTAATGCTCCCCAAAGCACAAGGGTAGTTGAAACTTTAGCATAGGTATATATAGGAAAGCAAATATCATAGTACTTTCTGTATAGACTGTGGTACTATCTGCAGCTTCAGGCATTCACCCGTGGATGGGGGTTAGTGGGGTTGCAGTATGTCAATAGTAGAAGGATTCAGCAATTAAGTAGGACTCAGACGTGAGGTTTGGAAAGCAACGCTGGGTGAGGGCAATGCATGACACAATGACAAACAAGATTCATCAGGAATTGCTAACTAATTGCAACTGAAATTAAAAGGATTAAAAATTATAGCACAATTTGAAGCCTGTGGGACTAAAGAATTATGAGCCATTGACAGAATAAGGGAATTAGAAAAGATCTTTAAGGAGTAATGATCCTGACTCCAGTTCTGGTGGTGGGAGGGTTTCCTACACCATCAAAAATTCTCAATACCAGCTGGGTGACCTACAGTTTGACACAATTCTGACACTACCTGGAGATAGCATCTGATTCCACAGGTTAAGGGCTCAGTTCCACAAGACTGCCCTCTACTTCAGAAATCAATGGCAAGCCTAAACTGTCTCCTATGCTTCTGACTATAAATCATAGGTTCCCATAACCCCCTGCGTGGGTTCAATTAATTTGCTAGAGCAGCTCACAGGACTCAGGAAACAAGTTTACTCACTAGGTTACTTATTATAAATGGATATAATTCAGGAACGGCCAGATGGAAATGATGGAGAAAGGGCACAGTATTTATGTCCTCCCCTCAAATCTCCATGTGTTCACCAGCCCAGAACACTCTAAACCCTATCCTTGTGTTTTTTAATGGAGGCTCCATTATGTATGCAATATTGGTTAAATCATCAACCATTGGTGATTAAACCCAAACTTTAGTTCCTCCAACCTCCTGGAGGTTTGGAGGTGGAACTGAAAGTCCCAACCTTGCAATCACAGGTTGGTTCTCCTGGCAACCAGCCCTATTTTAAGTATTTTCCAAAGGTCACTCATTAACACAAAGACACCTTTGAAGTTCTCACCATTTAAGAAATTCCAAGAGTTTTAGAAACCAGTTCCAGAAACCAGACAAAGATCATGTATATGTTTCTTATCCTAAATCACAGTATCACAGAGAGTCTAGATGGAACCATCCATTTGAAAAGTTGGCATGTTAGTCCCTTAGCTCATGATTTCTCTTCTTTCAGGAAAGAGCCTTTCCTAGAGAACAATTCAGGGCCATGCAGAGTCATATCCCTAATGAGTAAAAACTTTTTCTTCCAGTAAAGATCTACTGTCTGAAGAGAAGGTATAAATTACCATTGGTTCCATATCACCTTATCTTTCATTAAATTTGTTTTTATTTTTTACATCAACAACAAGAAAACACTTTCTACATGTAGAATTTGTCACTATTTCAATGTAAAATTTGCAGCATACTTTTGTGGACAGAATGCAGCAGATACCTTGGTTGCTTGTCTTACAAAAAATTTTATGTTAGAGATCATCACAGCAAATCTACACTGAGTGACCAGATTATTATAATCTCTGAATGCATAATAATCTGGCCACTCAAGTGTGTATCCTATATAATAAAAGGCTAATATGCAAATTGTCCCCTCAACCAGGAGTTCGACCAGCAGGCAAGCCAGCCAACCACCCATGTCCCCTCCGCCTTGCCAGGCTGGCCAGACCCCACCCATTCATGCACAAATTCGTGCACTGGGGCTTTTACACACACACACACACACACACACACACACAGAGTGGCCAGATTATTATGCGTTCAGAGATCATAATAATCTGGCCACTTAGTGTATGATGACCCTTCACATCCAGAAAGACAATCCCAAGATAGCATACAGTTTTGATATGGAAGATTTAGGAAGATAAAGTTGTGGACTTGCTTTTAGAAGTCAAAAGTTATTATTCTGTGATGAACTTCATACAAAACTCAATAAAGACTGGAGACAACAGGGCACCTCTGGTCATTAAGAAAAAAGAAACTTTAATGGACAGTTTTGATGCTGTAAACTAAGTTGTCATAATGTTGTTTGTTAATTAGAATGACTACCACCTCCGTCTAATTCACCTCCCCTGCTGATTATTTTCTTTCTAATATAATTTTGCCCAAAACTTTATATTATATTAATACAAAAATTAATACTTTACATATTCATAATAAGAGAATTATAATGATATGACTTATGTCCTTTCCATTCCCCACACACACACACATTTTTCTTTGACTATCAATATACTTGTTGCATCCTGGGTTCACACGAAAGTAAATCCTACTTCTTTATACCTTCCTGCATTTAAAAAATGTACTTCTTTTATCTGAATTCAAAAAGCGTATAACTCTTATGTTCCTATGCTACTCAAGGATGGAGCTTTTAAAGCAAACACCTTCATTCTCCTCTCTTTTTTCCCCATTGCTATACCATTCTGAATAAAAGCACTGGTAAGAAAAGCACGAGCTAGCATGATAAGCACTGAAAAAATAAAGCTGTTGTTTCTTAATCATTTGAGAAGTGGCCAAGGTTTCTAAAATCAAAGAAACAATAAATCAAACAAATAAATCCCAGAAAATATTTAAATTTGGAAAGAATTTCTTTGAAAAATATTAATGCCATTTGCTCTGTTATTAAGTTGACCTTTCTCTTTAACCAGGCTATATTTTTACAATAAAAAGAGAAAGAAGAAAAGTAACCAGGCTATAGAGTGATTTTTAGAAAGGCCTGTTCATCTCCAGCAACCTTTTTAATTGTCAGTTTTCTCTTTTTGCTCTATGAGGTGTGAGAGAGTTCTCTGTAAAGAAATCAAGGAGATTAAAGATAATAAATTATATGTCAGAGAGAGGGACCAAATAAGAAACACCATCAGCAAAGTGGCCAGATGGTCTGGATAATGACATTATATATATATCCAAAGAAAACCACAGCTGTTTATAAAGGCATCTGCTGACAAATGTGCATTTTGAATGGAAACCTACTCCAATGAACCAATGAGACTATTTAATTGAAGTTTAATATGGAAGCAGAAGAAATTTAATAATAGAACAGAACTTTAAAGAACTATCAGTCTTCTGCTCAGCACGCACCCTAGTTCTTTGAATGAATTTTTATCGTATGCTCATGGTAGCTAATCATAACCAAATGTTGGGAGTCTGTATTCCGTCGACTTGGTTTCAACATCATGTGCTAAAGAATTTTCCACAGAGAACCTTAATTACTCCTATGCATGTGTGTGAGCGGACAGACTATCTATGGAAATTAACAGGTCTTCCAGTTACAGCCTGATTCCCAAGGAATAAGTTATATCCACAGGAAGCAATCAACTTTTGCCTTTCCTCTAAAAGAATAAAATATTATTTCTAATCTCACAGGAGCAGAGTTACATGTTGTTTCTTAGAACTTATAAAATTCTGCAAGACTTAGGGCTGTAAAGATTTAATAAAACAAGGTTTCTGTTTCAATGAATACTAGCTTTTCCCGATACATAGACCAGACAGACCTACAGATTCTCCACCATAACCAGGCAATTCTATAGCCGAAAGAATATCCAAAAGGTCCTTTGCTTCAGTCTCCACGTTCCTAGCCAGGTGAATGCCAAACTGATTGAAGCTACTACAAATGCAATCATAGCAATGGTTGCACAAGATGTATTTGTTCAACCATTTTTTCTATATAGGTAAGAAAAAAAATACTACATTGTTTTAAACAGCACAATAATGTGATTTCCTACACAACCTAACATTTATAAAGTAGAAAGCAATTTAATGAGTTACACCTTTCTGCTTAGATTATATTCTACTTTGAGATGAGTTTTCTGTTGCTGTTATCATTGCTGCTCACCCATAACACAGGGTGTCCCCCCAAAATGTAAACATACTTTAGCCACTGATAGCTCAATTTTGACAATGAAATGTATTTTAATAAACACTGCCTTTATAATTATTCAATTATTTTTGGGACACCCTATGGAGGCTCCTGTGTTTGTGTTTGCTGATTTTCCACATTAATGTACATCATTAATCTCTTAACCTCAAAAAATTTCCCATTAACTTTCTGCTTGATGAAGATAGTCTCACCATGAACTTCAAGCAACTGGTGATAATTTTGCAATGGAAACTTTTTCATATTTAAACACTTGGAGACCATGCATATAAGACAGAAATCTCTTGATTTTTATTATTTTTTTATCCTCACTGGAAGATATGTTTCATTAATTCTAAAGAGAGAGGAAGGGAGGAAGGGAGAGATAAATAAGGGAGGAAGGAGAGGGAGAGGGAGAAGGAGAGGGAGAGAGGGAGAGAGGGAGAGAGAGAGGGAGAGGGAGAGGAAGAAAGAGAGAGAGAGAGGGGAGAGAGACAGAGAGGGAGAGGGAAAGAGAGAGGGGGGGAGGGAGAGGGAGAGAAAGAAACATGGATGTGAGAGAGGAACATCGATTGGCTGCCTCCTGTACAGGCCATGAACAGGGATCAAACCTATAGAGGACGTCGCTCAAACCAACTAAGCCACCTGGCCAGGATGACAGCAGCCCAGATAGCATTAAATCACTAACAAATAGCTGTAGAAAATTAAAGGGCTTCAGTCATTGACTTTGTAAACTTAAATAAACTTTAGAATTTGTGTCTGAATGTATTATAAGTAAACTACCTTCATTGATTCTCCCTGGGGTTGTTCACCAACTTCTCAGTGTTGCTTGGTTTGAATAAACATCCTTCATGTAATTCTAAGCCTCTTCCCAACACCACTCAGAGAAGTGGAAACACATCTTCTTGCTTTCTTATCAACTTGTGAGTTATATTTAATTGTTCCTTATTTTTCTTTTTCAGATGACTCAAAAGCAATTATTTTGCCATAACCTTTCCTTAGCTCTTCAGATTGCCTTGGCTATGAGACACAGGACCAGAGATGTCAGCTTCAGTCATAATAACCCTGAATATAATGTTGATTCTCTCAGGTAACTAAACTGGCTTGTACACAAAAAGCATTCCAGTCATTGTAGAGCACTGTATGTGGACTTGTGCCTAGTGACTGTCGGGGTGTCTGTGGAAGTTCTTGTTGTGGGAGCTACTGACACAGTTAGTTAGAGCTAGCAGCATCAACCAGTACCAAAGCAGATCATTGTTAACACCGATTTACAACAAATTCAGATGATTTTATTGTTCTTAGTCTTACAAGGGCAATAACCACAGTTCTCACTCCTCTTTCAGCCTTTTGGTGTTTTTAATTCCACCTGGAACTCATTTTCTCAAGAAAGTCGCTTGGGCATGTTTGCTCCTTTGATAATTACCGGACACCAAAACACATTCTAACTGGAAAGTGAAAATGTATTTTAGAATCATCTGCCTGTTCTGTCTCCAGGATGCCAAACATCTGGATATTTGGGATGCCTCCAGATGATTGACTGGATTTTTCATTTTCATCCGACATGGTTTCTGGCATCATGGAAAAAGAGCATCAGGCATTGTTTACACAGTGGCCTGGAGCCCATTTCTAAAGAGGAAGCGGGTGCCTACCCACATGAGCTGCCCTGTCTGATACGGGGAACCATCTGCTACTAGTTACTTCTTGTTTTGTGCCCTAAAAAGGTTATAGGGGATGGGACAGTTGTCCACTGATAATAAGAGGTGAAATCAGAGACAAAAATAGGGACTAGATATTGAAAGGACTTTAAAACTATATTAAAACTGTAGAAAACCACGAAGTGCTATAAGCAGGGAACTAACAAATTTACACTTGATCTTAGAAATAATCAATCCAGTCACAGGTCGCCAACTAGAGTAGAATCAAGGTGACCGGAGTCTATTAAAAGTCTATTGCAGTCATCAATGAGAGGAATCAGTAATGGCCTGGATTACAGTATGGATGAAGGGATAAAGAGATTGGGAGTGAAGTTTTCTGAACATTAGTGGGAATGGTCAGAAATATACATTTGGAAAATTAATATGACAGTGCTATGCAGGAGAGAGCAGGAAGAAAAAAGCAATTGAAAGCTGGAATAATAAGACTACATGAGAACTAAGGGCCTGGACTAAGGTAATGGCTTTGGGATAGAGGATGAAACAGATATGAGAGAGATGGAGAAGTCAGAATGTCTAGGATTCAGCATCTTTGCATAAGAGTAAGAATTAAAGTATTCCAAGACCACTGATGTTTTAAGACATGGTGACTGACAATGAAAGAAACAGGGAAATCAGAAGTTCAGCTTTGCTGAAGAAGGGTAACTCACTTTGAGATGGTGGTAACTAGATACAGCTCAGTGGAGAGAGCAGAACTGGGGCTTCAGAGTGAAGCTGGAAGCAGATACGTAGATTTGAAATCAGAAAAGTGAATGAAATTACCAAGGAGAGAGGAGGGCAGAAGACCTTCTATTATACCATGGAAGAGAGAAGATGACGTAAATCAGGCATAGAAAATGAATAATTAATCTTCAGGAATGATAGGCTGAGTAATGTCAGAGAGGCCAGAATCACATGGGCCATGCAGCATGGACCCCAGGTTTACTAACCACTTACATTTCCCAGGCATCTTCAGAACTTTCCTACACACCTGAGCTGCCGGTTTTGTAAACAGAAAAGACACTCTTGGACTGTGATAAAAGAATTTCTTTCTCTCAAACAACAGACTGTCTCTGACTCAAGAAAAGTATTTTGATTATTAATGGAACTATATTCATATTTCCCTCGTGACTATTTCTTGCCGAGACTTGGGAGATTTCTCAGCTTTACTGATTACCCTCTAGTTCCTCTGGTCCATCTACCTTCTTCATCCTTCTTGTGTCCTCACCCTGTGCACTTGATCATTACATTGGTCCAATTGTTCTTCTCTGGATTGAGTCCGACAAAACTCCAGTCTTGCTGCCTACATCTCTGAGCTAAAAGAGTCTGTTTCTTTTGGGCATAGTAGTAGACTCACATTGCTTACACCTATATGTAAATTAGAAATTACCCCTTGCCCGGCCAGTGTGGGTCAATGGTTGAGTATTGACCAATGAACCAGGAGGTCATGGCTCGATTCCCAATCAGAACACGTGACTATGTTTCCAGCTTAATCCCCAGTAGGGTGCATGCAGGAGGCAGTTGATCAATAATTATCATCATTGATGTTTCTATCTTTCTCCCTTCCTCTCGAAAATCAATAAAAATATATTTTACAAAAGAAAAAAAGAAATCACCCCTCATTTCTGACCCTCTACTGGCTTCCAGTGACCCCTAGCTCCAACACCGCATTTATAATGAAGAATTGACATTTTCAGTTTGAATATATTTAGTCCAGATCCAAAGGGGGATAGGGGGAAAAATTCAAGAAGGAAAAAAGTAAATCAAATACTGTAGAATAACAGAGAAAGGATTATTGCACTTGGTAATGAATAATGAATATTAAAAGATACTAGAGTGTTGATGGCAGAAGAAAGACTATAGTATAGGGGTGTCGAACTCAATCAGAGAAGGGGCCAAAATCTAAAATCCAGCCTAAATCGTGGGCCGAATGGTTTGCTGAACAGTCATAAACTGACAATGTCATAAACTGACAGAGGAGTGCAGTGATGACAGCGCGGTGTGGGCCACATTGCAAGGCCTGGCGGGCTGGATTTGGCCCGCGGGCCTTGTATTTACTATAGTATAGTAGATAAGGAAGAATAAGTTTCTCATTTACAGAAATTAGGTCCATGTAAGCAAGTATTAATACCCACTATGCATTATTTAAGTACTAAGTAAAAAATCCCACTTAGGATGGGTTTTATTCAATGTCTTACTTAACACCTTTGATTAAAGATTTATAATAGAAATTTCAACTGGGGTATCTCTCTCCCTCTCTCTCTCTCTCTCTCTCTCTCTCTCTCTCTGGCTCTCTGGCTCTCTTGCTAACTGTGTTCGTTTAGCAGTGCATGGTTGGTGCTGATAGTACAATTTGTACTCTCAGCAAGAAGAGTTCCTTATTTAGTTTTTAACTGTTTCATTGCTTCTCACAATGAACTACTCTTTTAGAAAGTGATCTCTGTTGGTATCAAATCCCCTCCAGCTGGTCCTGCTGGACATTTATTTGAGGCACCAACTCAGATGAAAATCAAATACAGCTCTGGGGAAAGTAAAATTAGTTTATAGCAGGCTGCATTCAATAAAGAAAGAGCAAAGCTAGCATTTCCTGCCCACTTAAGGCACTATTACTACAAATGCAAAAAGGACAAGCTTCATAACAAACTCTCTCTTCCACATTGGCATCCACGTCCCACTGCCAGCCGGGATTGTGGAAACGTGGTTTGAGGGCAAAATCCAACTCAATTGGCAACAAGAAAGTCTCTGACCCAGAACTCTTGACCTTCATGGAAGATTCTGTACAACTTCTGGTTGTTTTGGGGTATCTATAATAAAAAGACAAGGTTACTTTGAAGATATCCAAGGCTTGGAAACCATCTCTGTGTAATAGTCTGGAATGATAAACATGGGAATAGCTACTGTCTACTCAGTCAGCCAGTGCTTAGAATTCATAAAAACAAAGGATCCCAGCAAGAGTGCATTTTAGAGGATAGTCAAGCGGCTTTGCAAGGTTTGTTGGTCATTTATAGCAGACCCTGTTATCAGCCCTCCCTCCTACTCTCCTTTTTTTTTTTCCTTGAGAGCAGAGCCTTGGGTTTGTTCAGGGGTCTAGCACTTCCCCCCTAGGACTCACTAGAGCACATGTGTCAAACACAAGGCCCGCGGGCCAAATCCAGCCCGCCAGGCCTTGCAATGTGGCCCGCACCGCGCTGTCATCACTGCACTCCGCTGTCAGTTTATGACATTGTCAGTTTATGACTGTTCAGTAAACCATTCGGCCCGCGATTTAGGCTGGATTTTAGATTTTGGCCCCTTCTCTGATTGAGTTCGACACCCCTACACTAGAGAATGACCCTACCCCAACTCCAGAGGCAACTCCTGATTTGGTATAAACCAGTCACAGTGAGCCTTCTATTCTTGCTAGTGACGAACTTATTGGAGGGCAGATGACCCAGTTTCAGCCAGTGAGATATAAAGGTAAGTCTGTTGGGGACTTCTGAGATGTGTTCCCCAGCCTCCTTTCTATTTGTTACATTATCTTCCAGCCACCAGGATAGCTGACCTGAGGGCAAGTCTGGCAAATCCCCAAGGGGAAGGGAGGAGGATCCTCATCCCTGACCATCTCCGTAAGCTAGGGAATGCAGTAATGCCGAACCCACTTCCCTGACAATGGCTGACTCTGGGAGGCAGTTCCTTTTGTTCTTATATATTGAATCAGATGTTTTTAAATTGTAAACAAATTCATTTTAACTGTTTTGGGATCCACCATTCAACATACATTATCAAAGAGAGACAAGAAACCATGGTATAGGTTTTAGAATCTAGTGTCTTATATAATAAAAGCCTAATAACGCAAGTCAACCGACCTGCAGAATGATTGGTGGAATGACTGGTTGCTATGAAATGCACTGACCACCAGGGGGCAGATGCTCAAAGCAGGAGCTTCCCCCAGCCTGCAGGCCCCAGGACAACCAAGGCAGGTGCCAGCAGAGCCCCCTGATCCCCTCACTGGTTGCCCCACAGATCGGCCCTGATCGCTGGCCAGGCCTAGGGACCCATGTATGAATTTTGTGCACCGAACCTCTAGTTTAGTAATATTCTAAATCAGAAGAGCTTTACTGTTCTATATGAAAAACCATAAGAGCCATATCTGGAATATAAGTTTCTCTAAAAACCACCTCGAATAATAATTTTAGTATTACTGATACCATTATGTGTCAGGTACTATGCTAACTGTTTCACATATCATCTCATTGATTGCTCTTATTAATATTGTAAGGTAGGTCTATCAATAATCCCAAATTTTCAAATGAGGGTCACAGACACTAAGCAATTTCTAAAGGTACACAGTTAGTATAATAATAAATATAGTAATAACTAATATTTATTTTGAGCTGACTGTATTTTAGGTACTTCCTAAGTACTTTATACACATAGCATTAACTCATTAATTATTATATCACCTCTGAATTAAATATAGTTCTTTCATTTTCCATGTTCTGCCACTTGGGAAGCTAAAAGTAAAGCTCAGAAAATGTAAGCAAATTTCCCAAAGTCACCTAACTACAGAACTCTCACACTTAATGCCTCCGCCGACACATGTGCCAGCAGTCAGAATTACAGCCTGTGCCTGTCTGAATTACATGCCTATATTTTTCCCTCTAGGCTGGGTAAGAATGTCAAAATATATGTTGGCCACCTGCTCTGTTTTAGATACCCAGAATAAAATTAAACCTAAAAAATCAATGTTGATAACAGGAATAACATGGCAAGCCCTCTGGTCTGGACAAAGGGAAATGGACAACTTGCTCCCTCTTTGACTCCAGAGAGCTTCTGCTGTGTTCTTCTAAAGAACAAACAAGAGTAATGGGCTTAGACTACAAGCCAGTGTTCCAGCACACATGGGAACAGAGTCCAAGCCCTTCCATAGCAAGTCAACTGGAGTGATGCTGGTGAAATCTTATCTCCCTGTTGTAGCTGAAAGGGGGAATGTAATGTAACTATTCAGACAGTGAAAATTACTAGACATATAGAAAGATCAAATACATATTAAAAGAGAAATGTAGAGGATATAGAGCAAAGAATGAGATATTATAATCCTATTCACTTTGTCCTGCTAAAGTCCTTATTGAGTTTAATAATGTGCCATTCAGTTTTCATCTTTTCTTTCCTTCTTTCTTTTTTTTTGCCATTCAATGAACGTTTACTTTTGGGTGACTCTGCTAGGATCTGCTAAGCTCTAGGGATACAGCCCTCAATAGCTCCCCATCACACTTAGGAGTAATCCAAGTCTTTACTTTGGTCTACAAGATCTTACCACGGCTGTCCAGCTGACCATCACCTTTGCACCTGCTTTTTCTGCTGAAGCCACACTTCTCTCCTGACTTCTGGTGGAAGAGGTTGGATAAGATTCTGACTTAGAGCATTTGCTTGGCACTTTCTCCCTTCCTTCTCCCAGACCACTCTTCTGCCAGATATTTGCATGCCTGCCTGCCTCACTTCCTCACTTTATTCAGGTGCGTGCTAAGATGTCACCCATATGTCATTATCCTCTCAGTTTATTTTTTTTAATGTTTTTATTTATTTCTGAGAGGGAAAGAGAGAGATAGAAACATTAATGATGAGAGACAATCATTGATCGGCTGCCTCCTGCCTGCCCCTCCCCTTCTCCTCCCCCGCCCCCATACACACACACACCGGGGATCCTGTCTGCAATCCTCGCATGTGTCCTGACTGGGAATCAAACTGTGACCTCCTGGTTCATAGACTGATGCTTAACCACTGAGCAAAGCCAGCCAGGACTCTCACTCTAGTTTGCTTCACATTACTTACTTTTTACATATTTATCTGTTCATTTATTTTGAATTGTCTCACCTGCTCCTGCTTGACTTTTATATGGTCTTTAATTCATGGCTATATCCTTAGCACATACTATACTGACTGACACATAGTTAGTCCTCAATAAATGTTTATTGAAAAATGAAAAAGTGACACATAGATTCAGTAGGAGGGAGGAGCTCTAGGGTACAGCTAAAACTCTCCTCCAGCAAACTTACAGCTCAGTACTACTAAGATAAAGGGTTTAATAGTATTACCTGTTAAGTAAACAGTTGTCTAATGTAGAGTACAGTTAAGCATAAGCCCCAAATGGCTGCCTTTCTCATTTTTACATCTAACCACGGGTTAATAAAATATTAAATAATATTAAAATAATGTTACTAGTATTATAATAGTAATAATAACATTCAACAATTTAAAAATGTAAGCTTAGCTGTTACTACGATTTTCAAAATATGCCATTGTTTTCCTGATTGTTTACAAGGAAATTGCTACTGGTTTCGGCGGAAATTGCTACTTTTGCTAGTGCTGGTAAATTAGGTCTTCCCTTGACACACAGAAACTCATGACACGATGATTAATATGGGATGGTAGCACTAGCAAAAAATCTAGAGCTAACAAGAAGGATACTGTTCTTGATTCAATGTCATACCTAGGACCAACTTAAATGAATTTTGCAATAGCCTTTGCATTTGGAAATGTGAGTTGCGTGAGCAAATCCAGTACATTCCATTTTTGTGCTGAGCATGGAGCTGGCCTGAAAATGGGTGCCAAATCCAGATGTCAGACTCTGGAAAAAGGGCATTCCACACATTCATCAACAACACTTCTTAGCAAATGCAAGGCAATGAACAGTACAGGACACATATGTGTCTCCATGATCGATAGTACAGAAACCAAGCTGGTTATTTATAGGAAGCATTGTAAAATTGGGTGTATTTATAGAAATGTCTATAAAACATAGTTATTTTTAACGAGAACGAGTTGAAGTTGTTTAGTGCAGATGCATAAATTGCAAATGAAATGATTGACTATGACACAATCCATACTTTCAGATATTATCAAGTACTTATTGCACATTGCAAAATGCTGAGGAATTGTTCAAAACGATGTAACAAGCATGAAGCTTGATCTCTGTAAAAAGTGCATGCTCTCAAAGAAAAAGGAGTGGCTCACACTTTTATGGCCATCAGCATACAGCACAGAACCTCAATCAAATCTTTGGCCTTTATGACTTATGATGGGTATGATTGAATTCTTCAATGGTAGCCCACTGTGTGCTCTTTATTACAAAACAACCATGTTCTTGCATCCTAATTGCTTATAAATATGTGAAGTCTGAGATGCAAATGATATTTTAAAAAGGCAACTCCCAATTCAAGATATTATTAATCTCCCAATGGATAATGTATAAATAAATACAAAATGATAACAATTCAAGAGAGGAAAAGGCCACTATAGGTTAAGCAATGTAGATTTTGCATTGGGCCCCAAAGGCTGGATAGAATGTGAAGAAGAGAGAAAAGAAAATCTCCTGGTGGATGGAGTCGGGAGGAACAAGTGATCTACTTTTGTGACAATGTGGCAAGATTTAACCTGAAGGAGCTGGTAGGAACAGGGCTATGTAGGAATTCTGGCCAAAAGGACAAATAGATGATCTCACATATTTGTTCACACTGTGTCTCCATAACCTGAAACAGTGAATGGCATGCAGTAGAGATTCAGCAAGTATTTCCAGGAAGAAAAAAAAAATAGCAAGCAAACCTAGGTTGAACTAACTTTGATTTTGCCATAAAAGAGGGATTACCAAGTACCCAAACACTAAACCAAGATCATGGGGAGGGAGGGAGCTTTCAAAGCTCTGTGGATAAGGTATTCTCATTTGCCACGCTCTGACCTGACACATAAATGGGAGTTGTCATTCCTGCACTTACAACTAGAAATAAGTTAAACTGAAATCAATGTCTTTTCTTGGGCGCACCATGGATCTGAGGTCATACTGCCACTCTGAAATCTGGAAAGGCAGGAGAACATGGAGAATCACTGCTGATATCTGTTTACCTGGACCTAAAACTGAAGGAGCCATAAACTGAAACCCCTGAATGGTAATTTTGTCAAATTTGTTAGAGGTTGAGAATGAGAAGCTAGTGTGAGAACAAAACATTCCTGAGGATCATAGTCTTCAGGAGGACCCACATCTTCATGAGTTTTATATTCAGGAATACCACCAGGTTCTCATGGTGAACAGCCAATAAAAGAACACACACACACACACACACACACACACACACACACACACAACAACAACACAAAACAAACAAACAAAAACAAACCCTTAGTGTTTCTGGTAGTGGGTGGTGGAGAATATGACCCATATTTGAAATATGCCCACGCCACGCTCCATAACCAAGTCCCATTATAAAGAGGAAAAGACTTTACAAGAACACTATCCCTGGGGGAAGAGGAATAACCCAACACCAGCCTCTTCTAGCCTTCCTGTCTCTGCTAAGATGAGGTGGTGTAAGAAAGCTTCTGAGGGTCACAGCCCAGGGCCACAGGCCAGTGAAAGACTGAGACTGAATCACAAGATCATAGACCATCACACTTCTTCTCCACACCTCACACCACATCAGTAGTTCCAGTGGACTTCAGATAGAAGAGTAGCAAGACCTCACTTCTTTTTTTTTTTTTCTTTTAAATATATTTTTTATAGATTTCAGAGAGGAAGGAAGAGGGGGAGAGAGAGAGAGAGAGAGAGAGAGAGAGAGAGAGAGAGAGAGAGAGAGAGATATGTTTATCAATGTTGAGAAAAAATAATTGATTGGGTGCCCCCTGTCTGACCATCTGGGAATGGATGCCAGAACCCAGGCCTGTGCCCTGATCAGGAATCGAACTGTGACCTGCTCAACAATTAAAACACACTGGCCAGGTGAGACATCACCTCTTTTTAAGAAAGAGTTTCTAGAGAAGCTCAAAAACAACAGGGGAAATAAGAAAATAAAGCCATTAAAGCAATTGGAAGTCTCAGGAACTTATAGCTGAAAATTAAATAGCTCAACTCCTCCCAGATTAACATAAGATCTCACATTAAAGAACAACTTACTTCAGTTCCTAAAACCTGATAAGTCATGTCCAGCTTTTAGGAAATAAGTATAAAGCATGTTAACAAGCAGATAAAAGCACAGTTTGAAGAAACAAAAGAATCAGCAGATCCAGACTCAAGAGTTAAAAAAAAAATTATCATTTGAAATTTTTGAAATGAATTTTATCACTTGAAAATGAATTATCAGACAGATGTTAAGTAGACTATAATTAATACAACAAGGTCTCTACTGGAAAATATAGGCAACATGCAGGATCAGATGGGTAATGTAAGCAGAGAGATGGAAACCCTAGGAAAAAATCAAAAGGAAATGCTGGAAATTGAAAACACTGTAACTAAAATTGAGACTGCTTTAAATCATCTTATTTGTAGAATAGACATGGCTGAGAAAAGAAGCTTGAAGATATGTTGGTAAAATTTTCCCAAACTGAAATACAAAGAAAAGAATTGGGGAGGTGGGGGGAGAGAAATCCTAGGAGGGAAACTGAAGAGTGACAGGTTTAAAGCTAAGAGAAGTCAGGAAATGATCAGGGAATTCAATGAACACATTTCCAAATTCAAATCAAATAGATAATAAAGCTATAGCAGGTAATAAAGGCCAAGATTGCTGAAACTGGTTTGGCTCAGAGTGTCGGCCTGCGGGCTGAAAGGTCTCGGGTTCGATTCCGGTCAAGGGCATTTACCTTGGTTGTGGGCACATCCCCAGTTGGGGGGGTGCAGGAGGCAGCTGATCGATGATTCTCTCTCATCGATGTTTCTAACTCTCTATGCCTCTCTCTTCCTCTCTGTAAAAATCAATAAAATATATTAAAAATAAATAAATAAAGACCAAGATTGTGAACTGCCTCTACTGTGGCCCATCTAGTGGGTTAAAGGACCTATAACGAGATGTAGAAGATCAAACTGAAAATGCTAGGTGGGTGAGAAAGTGGAAAAGCTTGGCTGCCAGGAGTTTATATTTATTGTGTTTTTATACACAATAGAAACTATAGAAGTATATGAATTAACTACACTGTTTCCCCGAAAATAAGATAATGTCTTATATTAATTTTTTCTCCCAAAGTTGTGATAGGTCTTATTTTCAGGGGATCTTATCTTTCCATGCGCTAGGTCTTATTTTCGGAGGATGTCTTATTTTCAGGGAAGCACGGTAGTTTTGATGGGAAGGAAGCAGATAAAGGGATGGGTGAGCTAATTAGGCTTTCACTGGATTACAAACATAATTATGAACTAAACTGATAAGGACTTAAAGGTTCCTTTGCAGTGTGGAGATGAATGATCCTCACAATAACCTGCGCACCAGGAGGGGATAACATGTAACAGAGAATACACGAGGAGTGATCACAGCTACGAGGACTACCCAGGACTGCTCAAGTGCAAATCCAAGAACCATCTCTCTGCCCAGCCTGCCATGCTTATCAACTGCCATTATTGGTTGAAAACCCATTGAGTTCCTGGTGAAATTCTAGGCACCTTGAGAATTCCCATAGCATGAAAAAGATGGCCTAATCTTTGCCTTCTATGAGGTCACAAACTAATGAAAACATTTCCTTTTGATTTGGGGCCAACTGCTAAAGCTTATATATTTGAACCCATGGACGTCCTTTTTTACAAGAAAAGCACAAAAGCAGAGGCTGAGCAATACTCCTAAAAGTCTGTTGTTATGATCTAGCTTTCCAGAAACATCTGGAATTTGAGTCTCATTATTCTGGAAAGCAGTAAGCCTCCTCCTGACATTCACCTCCAGTTGACCTTATGGTAACAATGTTTAATAGGAGACCCAGAGTTGTCTATGGCAGCAACATTTAAGACATTGCCTCTATCACCTCATGATCCAGATTGTCCAGAAGCACTCTGCCTTGGAAGGGAGATAGGAATGACGGTGAAGATGCAATTACGTTAATGAGCAGACTCTCAAGTTGATGCCCATTCTTGTCTGGACACATTTTGCTGCCCTTTATTGTCTCTAACCTATAAGACGCTGCCTGGGCTGAGTTATAGGCCTATTCTGGAAGAAGACAATCCTTACATCACAAGACACTACCACAAGACACTACCAATCAATGTCAATAAGTCTCCAAGGAGCACGAGTAAAGGTAGATTCCAATGCTGTTAATCCAACTGACATATAACATATATCTGACTGGGAAAAATTCATTATCGTATGTACTTTCTACAAGAGATTAGAATTATTTTGTGACCCAGAGAGTGGGTTAATAGTTTGCTGAGTTAAATAATCAAAATGTGGACTCAATCAGGTCCTACGTTTGTAGAGGTCAAACTACCAGAATTTCCCTTTCATGCTATAGAGAGGAAAAAGTCCAAAGCTTTCAGGAAATAGAAATACATTAGGATGAATCGAATGCATGATGACTCATTCCTTCTAGTCCCCAGTAACTACCCTGGACCTTTCCTTGTCCCTGCAGGAATGGTACAAGCTTAGCTGCCACTGCGCCCGATGCATTATCCTTTTTCGGGTTCCCTAAAGCCATCTTTGTAAATATCTCATGAATAAATTCACTTTTGAGTGCAGTATCTGTTTCTTGCTGGAATGTGACTGATATTTCTTTTCCTCCTAATTAATCCTCCTTTTCTGGAGAAGCTAAATGCCAAAAAGAAAAAAAAAGAAATGAGCCCTAGTGTAGATATAGGATTCACATGTTCAGCAGGACTAAAATTAGCCTAGATGTTTTAATCACTGAGAGTAGAAATCTATGGAATCAGCCTAAGAGGTCATTAATGAAGTTTAAATCAAATAATTAAATTAAATTAAATTAATTAAAGACTATGAAAGTCAGCAGAAATGGGTTTAAATATTTTAGTGGACAAAGAATTAAAACCATTTCCTATTTGTTGCCTCTCAACAATGACCAGATTATACCAGGTATGTCAATCACTGTGTGAGGTCATTTTTAAATAGGTATAACCTAATGTAAATAAAAAGGAATTCCAAATATCCTGGCATCACTCAAAAAAAATTAAAAGTATCCAACTTATAAAGCACAGTGACATTTTTCCAAAAAGATTTTTGCTCCCCCCACAATTCCCAAACCCCTTGCCAACCAAGTCTCATAGTCACAGCTGCTCTGCATCCTTTCAACCTGGAGAATTCCCCTAAATTCTCTCCAATGCTTAAGACTACCCACAACTTTCCTGTATTTTGTCCTTCTTCCCAACTTTTCAATGTAAAAACAAAATTAAACATGTCTGGATTTTTAAATATTTGTTTCCGCTGCTTCATTAATTTCCCATATTCTTTCCAAGAGAGAAAATGCACTCACTTGAGAGGGAGGGAGAAAAGAAAGGAGATGAAGGAAGGAAGGGAGAGAGAGACCAAGAGAACACTTGAGAACTGATCGAACAAGCAAGCAAGAATAAGTACGAGTGTGTTCCTTCATCTTTTTGTCCATTCTCTGTATTCTGCATTACCAAAACAAAACAAAACTGGCAACAAGCAAAGAAAAACAAAACAAAACTGAGAAATTATTTGACAAAACAAAAATCACTGAAATAGTAAGGAAGATTACAAATGCAATGCTCAGTGATTAAAGAACACCAGTTTCCTATGCCCAGGGAGAGCAGACACGATTTGGACCACTTTGGCATCTTTGAAAGCGAAGTTTTCATCATAAAAGTTGGGATTTGAAAACTTCTTCCATAGAAAGGTTGACTATTAAAGACTTTGTACTATTTCGAGTATCATAGCAGTCACCATCCAGTCGTCTGAATAATGAGTGAATGTCCCAACACACTTGACTTTTACCCAGTCAGTGTATACAGTTGTGGATGAAAAGGCTCATGAGCCACATACTCAGTCCTATGTGACATGGAAAATCCTGTCACAGTGCCTTCTGCTATTTTGACCTCCTAGACTGAGTTTTTGGATTAATGGAAAATACCTCTCACTTCTAGATTACCTTCTATGCACTGTGTACAGTATCTTCTATATATATGAACGGTTGATATGCAAAATATCTCCTTGGGAGTTCTAAGGGAGACTGAGAATTTGATCACTTGCTATGACATGTGCTGATCAGCAGGGGGCAGCTCAGAACAAAGGAAGGCCTGGGCCGCAGCCAGAAGGCCCCAATTGGCCCTGATGGCTGACCAGGCCTAGAGACCCTACCTTTGCATGAATACTGTGCACGGGGCCTCTAGTATGTCTGTGAGATACTTGGGTGTGACTCTCTTAAAGGTTTTTATTGCATTTTATTTCACTGAAACACAAAATAACTACTTGTAGCTCACTCAAAGTTGTTTATGAGAACTATTATTTTCGTTTTGTGGGATTCCTTTTTATTGGGTGCCTGGCTGATTCATCAGCCACTGCTCTCCCAGCAGCCCTTGCTCCACTGTGTTTTTAGATAGCACGATTCAAGGTATTTGCAATTTCAGAGGCAATAAAGTTTTCTTTTTGGTCTCCAGTTATCTCCATGACCTCATACCTGACATCTTGAATTTAAAAAACTGTGATGGTTCTTAGTAAATATTGCACCAAATTATAAGCTATAACTCGGCATTTTGTCTTCTCAGTAGAGGTCATTTCTGTGATCTATAGTGAGGTCTTGGAGGGAGTCATTGTAATACGGTTAGAAAAAATAGGCCAGCAAGAATTAGACCACAATGGAAAGAGCCTCGTGGTAAATAGCTTCCCACTAAACTGAAAAATAGATAAAGGCACTTTAATTAAAACAGCTTTGAAACAATGCCAGCTCTTTTGCATCAGTCAGTAAAGAGGTATTTAGGGAGCCCTCCTGCAGAGGGTTATAATAGTTATAATAGTTTCCAAGCGCTTGGGATGTTCCCACAGACAAATCTGGTTTAGAATTCATAGAATGACTACCAATACGATGGTTTATAGTAGTAGATAAAATATTCTTGTGGAGCCGAAACCGGTTTGGCTCAATGGATAGAGCGTCGGTCTGGGGACCGAAAAGTCCTAGGTTCGATTCCAGTCAAGGGCATGTACATGGGTTGTGGGCACATCCCCAGTGGGGGAAGTGCAGGAGGCAGCTGGTTGATGTTTCTCTCTCATCGATGTTTCTATCTCTCTATCCTTCTCCCTTCCTCTCTGTGAAAAATCAATAAAATATAATTTAAAAAAATATTCTTGTGGATCTTGGATTACTTCCTCCTCCTTAGAATGGATGTACAATTCAGGGGGGGCTCAGCTCTGCTATTTTGCTGATCTAAGTCACTCGTGTTTGCAGTCAGATGTCATCTGGTTAGGCTTGAGGCTGGCTAACAGTTGGCTGGGGCATGTACAATCTCCTCCACATGGTCTCGATCTCCAGGAGGCTAGCCTGGGCATACCCATAGTGGCAGAGTTCACGAGCAGCAAGGCCATGTTTCTCAAGTCTCTCCTTGTCACAGATTGTTTTGTTCCATTGGTCAAAACAAGTCGAGCGAGTCATTATGGAAGGGTGCTATCAAAGGGCAAGGTTATAAGAATTAGTGAAAAAACTGGGGCCATTATTGCAATCAATTCACCACACTTAGCATTTTCTTTTCTTCTGTCTCCTGTAACATCTTCTGAACAACAAATTGCCCCTGCATGACACTTTTATCAGTGTCAAACATAAGGAGTCAATGATTCAACCAAAATGTCTTCTGCTCTATGACATATTGACCTTGAATGTTCTGTAAAGAAGTAAATCAGAGCTCACAGCTTCTCACAAGATCCCAAAGGTTAAAGAGGCTCTACTAGAACCACAAACGATACTAATCACACCACAAATAAACATTTTCTCAAATAAATATTTTGATGTCTATATTTGTCAACAAATCAAAACAAAAACACACCAGATGAATGGTACATCTGTCCTTCCCTGATTTTATTCCTCCTCAACTAAACTTCTTATCACTCGCTGGAGTTGCTATGCTGATCAAATCAAACCCAGAGGAATTTGGCACCAAGTGAACGAATATAGGAAATCGACTGCCACCCACACTCTCTAACTTGGGAGTTGCCAAGAAAAAACAGGCTTTTAAATGTATTGTTTCAGAGTTTGGAGCTTCATTCAATGGTAGTAATATAACACCCACCCCCACCACCCGGTCCTATCCCAAATCCCAAAGAAGAGATCAGAAAACGCTATTCTCCTGGTTACCTCACATAACCCCAAATTACTATTCATACATATACAAAAGGTCATTTTAAAATATAGTTTCATACATATACAAAAGGTCATTTTAAAATATAGTTTCAGTGTCTTGAGTTCAACCTAATGGGTTCACTTTGTATAATTTTATGTCTTCTGAGAGCCAGTCAGGACCTTCCTACACTGAAAATTAATTATTCCTTCATAAGACTATTTGCTAAAGAAGACATTGGAGGGTTGTAAGCCCAAGAGAGGAGAGTTCTGATTCATGTTTTTAAAGGTCCTCTCTAGCTGCTGTGTTGAGAATGACAGGAAATGCAAGAGTGGAAACTGGGCGAATGAATAGTGAGGAGACTACTCTAAGAATTAAGGCAAGTGGTGATGGTGGTTTAACCCAGGAAAGAGCAGTGGAGGGGAGAAAAGTGGACATATTTTGCAGATAGATTCAAATCACCGGTAAATTAATTTAGTGACTCAGAGGAGAAGCCAGATGTAATAAATATTAAAATTTATTTATATATAAGCATGCATGTAAATTAGAATTTATGTAAATAGGGAATTATCATTATGTAGATGGTAATAAAGACAATAATGGAAAACATACTTTAGAGAGGTTTATTAGGGAGACTATTACTCAATTCTGAGCCTAGGAAAATGTCAAAATCTGGCCACTCTTCTTTCTTAAATTCTCTTACTTTAGTTTTTAAAAAAAACAAACAAAAAAACCCACACATTATTACTTTTCTTTTCTCCATATTTTTGGGGTGATTTCTTCCTCTTCTTTAAGGCATCTGCATTATTACTATTTTATTACACCCCCCCGCCCCCCAGCCATCCCCATCCCACATTCATCCCCCCACACATAGTCAAACACTAAACATACCCTAGGGATAATAATCTTGTGTACTTTTACTCTGTACATTTCAAAATTATTAATATTTTGGAAATCTGGTCTACATTTGTAGCTCACTTGTAAGCGAATTATCAGGTTCTTGGGACACAGCTCTGAACTAGACATGTTCTGGGTATCCACACATAGGGTTCCGGTTCCTTGCTGGTGGTGCCATTCTGTGGCCTACACCTGCACAGGCAGTGCAGGCCTGAATCCCACGTGTGCGTGAGTAATCCTGCTCCTCCTCCTGCAGTAGAATGGAGCCTCATATCTTGCTGTAAATTCGAGCATCTGGGCATGGTTGTTTCCAGGCAACTAATGCTGGCTCCTTTTCGCAAGGTGTTAGATCACACTTCACCTGATGCCCACCTGCAGAGAGAGGCTCCACCTACACAGACATTGAGACCCTAGTCGTGATGCTACATGGATGGCATGCATCCAGTACAGCCTCCCTCTGACCTTGAACTGTTGTCCCTGTCCCTGGATTACCTTTATGGGTTCCCATTTGTTTGTCTTTTAAGTTTTGTTTGTTGTCAAGACTTCTCAATTTCTCATATGCAGAGACTCCCCTTTCTTGTTTTTAAACATTGCTTTTTTTAAAAAGGAAGGAAGTAATTTTATTGAAATATAATCTCTATACAATAGACTGCATCCATTTAAGTTGTACAATCAGATACATTTTTGATAGATTTATGCACCAATGAAATCACCGCTCCAGTCAAAATAGATATTGATCACATGTACAAGGTTCCTCATGGCTCCTTGTAGCTAACTCCTCATGTTTCAACCCCTTCCCAATCAAACACTGATCTCATTTTTGCCACTATAAATTAGGTTGATTCTCTAAGATAAATAGAATCATGTCTTATATACTCTTTGTGTCTTGCTACTTCACTTCTTTCCCTCTTCACTGCTGAGTAGTGTTCACATTTTGTTTATCCATTCAACCATTGATGGATGTTTAAGTCATTTTCATTTGGGGTCCATTATGATAAACTACTTTAAACAATCATCTCCACATTTTGTGTGAACATACACTATTATTGCTCGTGAGTAAATACTTAATAAGGAAAGAATAAACACTGGTCTACGGTTTTCTCATTGTAATAACTTTGTGTGTGGTGGTGGGGGGGGGAGGGAGAGTTGTTTTAATAGCATTTGTGCACCTTGACTAACAATTTCATTCCCTAGGAAATCCAGGCATGTACCTTCGCTGCACTGTCAAGTCATTAGCAGTAGAAAATGTTATAAAACTATAAAACAAATACAGGGTAGGTAAGCGTAGTTGTCTCTACTACTTAATAGGAACCGCAGGATAAACAATGAAAAGGGTGACTTGAGTTCCTGTTAATAGTCCCAGGAAGAGCATGTTTCCATTCATTTCGAGGAAAGAATTTCTTAAAAGCTGTTTAACACTTTAGAAGCAAAACATACACATAGTGGAAGAACTAGAGACCTTTTAATATAAATTTAGTGCCAAACAACAAACAGGTCTATGCTGGAGGAGTAATAGAAATTAAGATGAATTTGTTTAAGCACCATTAATCTTCCTGGTTATTTCCTTGTGTAACAATGAGCTCATGTCTCTGTCGATGCTTTAGCTGAAAGTAGGACTATAAGTTAACTCTTCTGAACTTTTTAGTATAGTTGTTGCAGAATGTTTACTGTCACTAAAAAGTAGGGCATTTTTACACTTCTCTGTTGACTTATTGTTCACATTTTCATGCAGGAAAATAACTACTGATATACCCACAACATGAACCAATATCAATATGATAATGTTCAGTCAAAGAATTAAATTAGAAGGACTTCATTCCACAAGATTCAATTTATATAAAATTCTAGAACAGGTCAAATTACAATGATAAAAAGTGAGTAAGTGACTAATGTGAGTGTGGGGTTGGAGAACACTGAAAAGTTTTGGGGATGATAGATGTGTTTTATATCATGTTAGTGATGGTGACTACACAACTGTATATATATTTTAAAATCTTTAACTTACATATAGGCAATAGGTAAGTTAAACTCCCAAGAAATGACATAAATGTTAGAAACAAACAAAAAACCCAACTTCCAATTATTTTTTTAAAAGACTATAAAGCTAATAATAAAATTCTTATTAAAATAAAAACAAAATCATTTAAAAATCTGTTTGGACAATCAAAGGCCGAGCTGAAAGTATTATATACTTTGTTTACTTATTTGAGATTGCTGTAGTGCTAGGATCTCAAAAGCTTTTTATTTACTGTATGAAAAAATGAGAAGTCTGATCCTTAAGAAAGAGTCCATGAGCCACTCTTGGTCCACGAACCATTTTTCAATACCTCTATTTAAAAAAAAAAAAAATCTACATAGCTTCCCTGACTTTGTGAAAGCCTTCTTTTTTTTCTTGTGGAAAATGCTTAAATATTATAATTCTGACAATGTAACCCCCGCCCCCCACTTTATCACATTAGCTCACAATTTCATAAATATAATTAACTTGAATAATTCTGATGATGCCATATGTTCAAACATTTCCAGAATTAAAATTTATTTTTCAATTTGAATGATGGTACCAAGCAAAACAACAATACACCAAAAACAACTATTTAACAAAAACTGCAATTCAGTTGTCATAATATTTTTAGTCTCAAAGTAAATAGTTATTTTTGAAACATGAATCAAAAAAGTGAGACTAACTATATCTACTGAGCTAGTCTGATTGGTTTTTAGGCTAGATATATAAGCAATTAGGTAAAACAACAATTGTAGATTATCTGCTTGGTGCCAAAAGTGGAATGAAAGAAAAGAAGTCTCTACTTTTAATTTCCTGCTTAAATATCAAATTAAATTATTAAAAATTAAATAAATCTAATTGGCTAGAAAAAAAAATCCTATCTAAAACAGTAAGATCAAATACTATAAAACCAAGATAAAAATACAAAATAAAGAATAGGAAAAATAAATACAATGTGAAAAATAAAAAGAATAGTAAAGGACAATGAACTGAGATTAAAATGTTAAGTAATATAAAGTATTAATATTCAGGATAAAATGCAAGGAAATTGCATTATCAATAAAAAGTAGCTATAAGTGTAGAAGAATAAATAAATAAAATCTAAGAATAAATGATCAATAAAACTTATGACTAAAGAACAAGGCAAAAATAAGCTAAAAGATCTTATAGTTGTGAAGAAATAATTTAAAGGACATTCCAAAGCAGACTAAGGGGAAAACATTCAAATGGATCAAACCCATTCCCTTGGCCTGAGGAGGAAGCAGGTAAGAGGCCTGTTTTTTATTTAATTTCAAAAATGTCAACAGGATCTCTCTCAAATGATTCCTGAGAATGAAAGTCCTCTGAAAACAGGTCCATCATAGAGAAAAAACCTAACCTTCTAGTTCATCAATTTGAACTTTAAGATGTATTTTTATCTAAGACAAGACAATCTCCAATGGAATTCTCCAGAATCAGGCAAGAGGCACTTCCAGGAGAGGTGCGCTATTTCCTCAAGCTGGCAGGCTACCTTTTGCTGCTTCACAATAAAGGCACTCCAACCAATTTTATATAACCTTAAACCGCCCACACCGCAAATACACACCACATCACATCCCTAGAACCATGCTGAGCTCATCTTTTCCACTTCTGGCTCTTCCAAAACAAAGACACATCCCTATTCCTTATCAAGACTAATCACAGTTTCCAGTGTGCATTTTACAAATCATAGGATACAAATGCCTATAGCTGTTTGTATTTCCGGATATCATACTACACTGTTTTCCCAACAGCTAAGGTTAATTTCATAAGAGGCTTCTAATTTTAATTGATTACTAAACATTATAAAAAACAGATATACAAATAAAATCAATTATAGTGATTGACTTTTCTGCCAAGATTTAGTAATTTCCTGTTATCCTGTTAAGTCAGTTATTTCCAACTGTGTAATTGCTAAGAAGATAATGTTTGAGGTTTGTTTTTTGTGTGCTTTTTTAAATAGAGAATTGTTCTTTTCTTTATAAAAATAAAGAAATATATTTTCACTGCTAACGGCAAGATATTTTCTACTTCTGCAATATTTTTTCTCTCCTACACTTACTAGAAAGCAACATTTCTATAAAACAAGTTGAAAAAGACAAAGTGAGTTGTCTAAGCATGCAAACAGGTTTGTGTGAATTCAGTTAAAAATTGGTTAAGTTTCAGAATTCACTTGGGAACAAAGTGGAGCTAGGAATTAGGAAGATGGGGGAAAGATTTCGCTGTATATTTTTGTTCTTATAATGAAATGAATGCATATTAACTACTTATTTAATTAAACAAATATTTCAAATGATTTAAATTTAATCAAATAATTTATTTTAACCTATCTGAGATTTTCTTCGAGTTTTATGATTTGCAATAGCAAAGACATAGCTAAAGTAACAAAAGCTAGGACACACCGGCCATCACTTAACAGAGCTAGGGCTTGGTGTCCCGTTGGAAAAACCACCCAACCGGCCTCAGCTTATTATGAATGGCTGACGTTAGTAACCAGCAATTGGCTTAGCTCAGATAAACAGAAGGGTTCTATTACTGGAGAGAACTCAACCTGCTAGGGATTCTGTTTGTTCTTGTTTGTAAATGCTTGCATTGGTCAGTACTTCTTCTCATAAATTGTTACTAGCACATTCTGTAACCGTCTTCTTGTATAGACTGCATAAAGTTAATCAGTTCCATGTTCCTATTTTACAGAGAAAGATGGCACCAAGACCTAAGAATATTTAGCTATACTTAGGACAAATTGAGACTAATTTTAGAGATGTAATGAGGTTAAGTGTTTTTTCCCCCCCTGATATTTCATTACAGCTGGCTCAAAGTCCATTAAAAACATATATCTTTTCTAAAAAAAACACTTACAGGAGCAGATTTTTTTAATCCCATTTCTAACTCAGCGTGGCCTCCCGCAAATGTAGAACCGTATCAGTTGTTTTGGTTCCGTGTTACATTTTCTATACCAGTTTATCTGCAATTACCACGGAGCTAAAAATAAGTAAAGAAAGGAAGAAAGAAAGATTCCTAAATTGCCATAATTACTCATGCCATTTTATAATGAATTCAGCTGCTGACTGGGTAAACAACTATTTTTCTTAAGTATTTGTCACATGATAGAAAAGCAGCATTTTTTTTCTTAATGATAACAGTACTTCAGTTTCCAGGTAATACATATGATTCGAACAGAACAGTCAGAAAACAAGGAGGCAGATTTAAAAAGAAATTGTACTATATTGTTTGAATCCTCTCTTTATAACTTTGCCTCTATGGAGAGGCAAAAAGCATATTAAATAGGACCCATTTAGAGCCAATCACAAGGCCTTTATCAGGGATCCTGGGTCTCCTCTTTCCAAATATTTTGCTCCTTCGTGTACCTGTAGGGCACTAAGGGGAAAATTCAAAAATAACTTCAGAACAAATATGTTTTCATTAAGTCTGTTTTCTGGGAGCTTTCTTGTTATCTGGAAAGAAGTAACCTCATAGCATTTTAGAGGTAGAACATCTTTTTAAAATTATGTAGTCCAGCCAGGCCAGTGTGGCACAGTGGTTGAACATCAACCTATGAACCAGGAGGTCAAGGTTCATTTCCATAGTCCACAGGAGACAGCTGATCAATGATTCTCTCTCATCACTGATGGTTCTCTCTCTCTCTCTCTCTCCCTCTCCCTTCCTCTCTGAAATCATTTAAAATTTTTTTTTTTAATTATGTAGTCCAAATATCTCATTTTACAGACTTTTTAGTAAGACCCAGAGACGAGAATGGACTTGCCTGGCAGCTAGTTAATTGCTATCAGTAATGGACTGCAAGTGGCCCGCTTCAGCTCAGAGCTCCTTCCACTAACCCCTAACTCTGGCTCCAGACATTTTCTGTTCACTGCTCCCCTTCCTCCCCCAACAAGATCGTCCCTAATGAGACAGGATGCTACAAATCAGAATCCTCTGGAGAAGATGATCCTGATTCCTGGCACTACTAGAGAGAGCAAATTCTGGTGCTCCAAGCAGGCAACCTATGAGAGCTGAGAAACAACAACTCTTGATCAATCGTGTTGAAAGCAGGCAGGACTAGATCAGTAACTTGGTCACTTAATGTGAATTCTTGGTGGAGGTAGCAAATGAGATCACTGGGGAGGAAGGAAAGGAAAGGAAAGGCTGGTTCTGATGACAGACAGCCCCTAAGCAATATTCAGAATAATTTCCTCCTAAACAAGAGGAACACATCCCACAGACTCAGGTGAAAATGCAATTTTGGAGCGGTTGATAAGGGTTCTGTCTCCGACATGTGTTCATTTTGAAAGAACCGGGGCATCTGTTTGCTTATTTTGCAGACAGTGTGTGCGATCAGTGGGGAGATCCGGGGCTGGCTGAGCCTGGCAGTGGTAGGGGCATTCTCTTGTCCAGTCACGAAGGTGCTTTGAAAAGGGCAGGAAAGTCAATCCTGATCGGGCAGGGCAGCTTGGGTGAGATGACATCACTCTATATCTGCAGCATGTCAGTCAGGAACGATAGGGGTGCCAGCACCAGGCCCAGGGAATGAGGGAGCTCTGTCTGGCTTAGAACATTCCTTATATTTTCCCAAATGACTAAGCGATGGGTGAAATTGACTCCTCCACTAGTCATCTTTACATGCCATGCATGTGCCTCTGTGCCTCTGCACATGCAATGCCTCCACCTAGCAAAACCGTGCCCCTTTTCTTGCCTAATGCAGACTCCTGACGTCGCCAAAAGAGGATTCACATGATACCTCTACCAGCGGTCTTTCCCTCACTAAGTCTTTCTTATCCCAAGTCAGGTGTTTATTATGAAGCCTCTTAATATGCATGTACTTGGACTGCATTGTTTTTGATAATTATAGATTTCCAAACTTCCTTGAAGTTTTTTTCTTATTTGCTTTCCACTTTTCACTGAAGAACTTAGCGTATTGCCTCATATGCAGTGGATAGCCAATACTGGTCTTGATTGATGCTTCCAAAGGAAATCAGTCAAGTTTTAGAACATCACAACTTTTTGCACCAGTTCACCACTAGGTATGTTGAGGAACCATAAGGAGAAAGAATTAAAAAGCCAACATATTTTATCTGATTAATTTTAAAAAAGCAAAACCATAATTTTCATAAACATATTGAGCATGAGAGAGGATTAAATATCACCTGCCTCCACTTAATATAGAGGGAAAACTGAAACTATACTATTTTATACTATTCTATGCTATATTATACTACTAGAGGCCCGGTGCATGAAATTCATGCACTCAAGGGTGGGGGTGGGGGTCCCTCAGTTCCACATAGGTCAGCCAGAAGCCCTTGGGGGATGTCTGGCTGGTGGCTTAGGCCTGCTCCCTAAGCCATCAGTCAGACATCCTTAGTGCTGCAGCAGAGTTGGGAGAGGCTCCTGTTTCCATCACTGCTGCTGCATTTGCCAGCTGTGAGCCCAGCTTCTGGTTGAGCAGTGCGCCCTCTGTGGGAGCACACTGACCACCAGAGGGCAGCTCCTGCATTGAGTGTCTGCCCCCTGGTGGTCAGGGTGTATCATGGTCGTTCCACAGTTTGGTTGATTTGCATATTTGACTTTTAGTATATAGGATACTACACTATTCTATACTATTTTATGCTATACTCTACTCTATTACACTATACTACACTATGCTATACTTTATTACACTATTTACATTATGCTATGCTGTGCTGTTATGCTATACTATGCTTACTTCACGATACGACATACTACAGGAAAAGCCAATTTAGGCACTTTTTTAATGACCTGGTATTGTTCTGGTGCTGTTAATATGACAGAGTCCCTGTTGTTAAAAATCTTTGTGTAGCTATTCCACCAGGGCTTTTGTTTTTCAGCCCAGTTGCTGCAAGCTAGCATTTTGATTAATACCTACATGGGCCCTTCTGGATTCAGATCATTAATTCTACTATAATACTACACCATAGGACTTTTTATTTGAAATATTTATAACAACAGATTTTAGGGAAAATCAATCATACCATGGGTAAATATAAAAATGTACTAAAAATTATAATAAGTTCGCTATAGTCATCATTCCTGTTTAGAATCAATTAATCATTATTTACCAATTCATTCAATAAGTGTGCTTTAAGTACTTGCTATATACTCAAAATTGCTCAAAACATTTGGAGGAGGATAAGGATAATTGAGATATGACTCCCAACTCAAGGAGCCTGGAACCTCTTTTGAAAGATGCACCAATAAACAGGTTATACATTCAAGTTTCTCTGGGAACTCATCACCTTTTGGGAGTCGAACTCTAACGACGGAGATTAAGTCAGTGTCTATCCCTTCACTGTAGGTAAGCCACATTGTAAATGGAGGGTTTAGGTTGGGAAGATGGAAAGTACCTCATACATAACATTCAACATTACCCTCAAGGGTCATTAGGATGGGGCCCCCTTGCCATTGCCAGGGGCTGGTCATTCATTCTGTAGTCCAAATACTGAGCTGCACCAATACGAGGCCATGTTCAGAGTCCTGCTTGTTTCAGCTCTTGCCATTTTTGCTCTCATCTATTCTGCAGATATTAACTGTTGCATCTGTATTGTGCACTATGCAAAAACTCAAAGATAAATAAGAAGACTCTTGAGTTCAAGGCATTTTCAGTCGAGAGGCACCATTTTCATGGTAATTATTTTTTCTTGCTTTTTTATCTCTAACCTTTTCACAATTTACATCTCACTATATTATTCTGGGCTCAGCTCTCCCTGGTACCACAAAGCTGCCATACTCACTGCTCTGAATTGATACTTTCTAATACAGGTCCGGGTCATCCACATGTCTCTCACAGACATTGTCCTCATCCCCAATCGCCAGGAGCCAACCAGGTGGCAGCAGAATCAGTGACCTTCCTTCCTAGTCATGTCATCTTCCTTGCTACCTTGATTGCTGGGGTCAAGTTGTTCCGATTAACTTGCCTTTACAGTAAGGCTGCCCTGCTCTCTGCCTTGCCTTCTGCCTAAGGGCAGGGACTATTTAATTCATGGATCTGAGGGGAGCAGGACGAGGTGCCCTGCTGAGAACCACTATCCTCATAGCATATTTTAAAACCCTGAAGCTGAGAGGTTTCATTTGCCCCATTTCTATTTCAAAGCTTTCCCCTTTCTGCAGCTAAATCACACCACGACCCTTCAAAAGATGCCTGTTCACATTTAGCTGCAATAGTTCCAGAAATTAAAAAAAAAAAAGTCTGTTGGCTATGTAACATTTTTCTTGCCTACTGCATGTAAATGTGAGTATAATTTAAAGTAATGTCACTTCTAGGAAAATTCCTTTCTGGAAATTCATTTTCCCTGAAAGATCTAGCTTAGCATTTGAAATTATTCAAGCCAGTCTAAGGAGACCTCATCTGGTTCTCTCTGCCATAGACTTTTTTAAATTTTAATTTCTTAAAATATTTTTTATTGATTTCAGAGGAATGGAGAGATACATCAATGATGAGAGAGAATCATCTACCAGCTGCCTCCTGCACATTCCTATGGGGATCAAGCCCACACCAATGTATGCATTCTCACTGGGAATCAAACCATGATCTCCTGGTTTATGGGTTGATGCTCAACCATTGAGCCACACTGGTCGGGCATAAACTATTTTTTTTTTAAATGTTGAATTTATTGGGGTGACATTGGTTAATAAAATTATATATGTTTCAAGTGTACAATTCTATTCTACACCATCTGTATACTATATTGTGTGTTCAACACCCAAAGTCAAATCTCCTTCAATCACCATTTATCCTGCTTTACCCACTTCTGCCTCCTTGGCTCCGGGTGAGGGGAGGTGACCTGAGTGATTCTGGCGCAAATATCACCAAGGAAACCCTTTCTGATCAACAAACAGAATGGAAAGTTTTCTGATTTAAAAAACAAACAAACAACATAAGATATTCAGGAGCAACTATTGAGAGATTTTTCTCCAGGTAGCTACAAAATGTACAAACCTATGAGGAATGAGTTGCTATTCTTTCAATCCAAGCATTTACACTTTTGGGTTTCTTTTATTGTCCTCCTCTGCTAGCTCTCAGTCTGTTAGCCCATCAGAATCACCTGTGGAACTTTAAAAACATGCTCTAATGCCCAAGTCCCATCCCTATCTCATAGTGATGTATTTGGGTGGAGTGTGGTTCAGGCACTGGATTTTTTAAAGCTCCCCAGATGATTCTCCTGTGTGTCTAGGGCTGAGAAATTTTGCCCTGCTCCATGTTTTGACTGAGATATATACTTTATCACAGAAAATATATAATCATTTTTCTTACTTCTACAGTTGTATGTATGCATACTTTTCTTCTACCCTATGTTAATCCTGCATTCCTTCGTGGTCTCCATGAATATACCGTCTGCTTCCTGACTTTCCTTCATGACCATTCTGACTTCTTGCAAAACATTTAAAAACAGCCTTTTCAAAAGAACTCTAAAATGCCACTTGCGCACATAAATACACACGATGTAGATATCCAATTTTATTCTATTTTGGTTCAGAAAATGACTCTCTCAACAAAGAAAAAAAAATGTCAACAACAAGAGGTCCTTTAAATAATAAACACTGCTGAGATCACTTCGTTGGAATGTTAGCAAATCTGGAAGAGGAGTGAAATCACTGCCTCATCTTCAGGCATCTTTTTTTTTTCAATAACTCCTCCCCCCCTCTTTTTTATTTTTTTTTTTATAAATTACCTCTATAGCATCAAAAAAAAAAAAAAAAGGTTCTAAAGCCAAAGCAAAGTAGGAGCCTCATTTATTGAGTAGTGACAGAGATGTAGTTCTATTGAAAAAAATGTTCTTTTTTATAAATAATTTAACTTATCAGCAGCTTGCCTTATACATCTATAAGATGAAGAGTATGGAATATTTCAACCTTAATAGTCCATAAAAATGTATTGGATAATTGGTACCATGATAGAATTATTTGATTTTTAAAGAAGATTAAAAAAATAAAACTAGAAGTTTTCAAAGCCTTCTAGATCAGCTAGTCTGACTAGAGTAAATCAACCCTGGCTGGGCGGCTCAGCTGGTTGGAGCATCATCTGTGTAGCAATGTGTGCTCTGAAACAGTTACGGCAGATTTAGGGATAGATCGGCATACCAACTTTCTTTCCACGAAAATAACTTTCCATTAATAACTTATTTAAAGTACAACTAAAATTAAAGTCCAAGGAACAGAAGAGGGAGCTGGCAAAACTTCTGGGACTTGGCTTGAGATGGAATGGTTAACAGGTATTATTAAGAGAGAGAACCATCCAAAAGCACATTGGAAATTCAACAGTATAAAAAACCAAAATCTGGCAGGATTCCTACCCTTTTCAAGGTACAATAAACGCTTTTATGACACGAGTTAGTGCCACAGTCCAGGACTAAGGAATGAAATTATTCTTCATCTGTGATTTTTTAAAAAAAATAAGCATTGTCCATATGTGTAAAACGAAAATGTCAATAAGAAAAACCTTCTTAAGATTCCATTCCTCTGGCAAGAAGTGGGTGGGGTGTGGAGTTGATGGATACCACGTGAGGACTAACTTGGGAAACTGAATGCAATGCAATGAACACTGCATACTTTGCCTGGAGATGCTTGGCTAGTATATGGTAGCCACAGGAGGGTATCATGATGAGCAGATGCACTTGTACTTGTAAATTTATTTGTACAAGAAAAACCTTCCACTAATAGTAAATTATTTTGAATGTGTTTTCCTATAATTGGCTGAAGTAAATTGTTTTTAACGTGTTTTTCTATAAATGGCTGAAGAATAAAATAGGTAAAATAAAAAAGTTGGCAAGCTGAAATGATTTTTAAAACATCATTTATTATTGATCACTCATAACCTCTAGTCTCAAGTTCAACTCTTTATTCAGTCTCTTCACTTGGGATGCCTAACAGGTATCTCAAAATGGACATATCCTAAAACTCAGCTACTGATCTTCCTTCATAACTTTTCACTCCAGCCTTCTCCATTTTGGTTCATGGCAATTACATCTTTCCAATCGCTGAGGACAAAATCTTAGAGTTCTTCTCTTTCTCACTCTGCACTCAATCAGATAGCAAACCCTTTGAAACTATCACTCTTCACCACCTCCAACCGAATCTACACTATTCTAATCCCTCACCAAGTTATTTCAAGAGCTTTTTGACTGCTCCTTCTGCTTTTGCTTTGCCCTTCCTGTTATTATAACATGTTCTCAACACAGCACTGAGTGAGCCTAGTAACTGTAGGTCAGATAACTTTCTCCCTGCTGCCCCCGTACCTTATAAATGGCTTCCCATTGCAGCCAGAATTCTATGTCCTTGTGCTGACTCACAAGGTCCTACACAATCTAGAATCATGCTATCTCTCCGATTTCATCTCTTTCTACTTTCCCCCTTGCTCTTTCTGCTGTTGCCACACTGGCTGGTAGAGGTCCTCAATGTTAACCAGGCCATTTTGCTATTGCCTCTGCCAGTAAACTCTGCATCTTGTCTGCATGCCTTATTTCACTCACTTATTTCACTCACTCTTCAGGGTTTTGTTGTCAAGTCATCCTCCCAGAAAGACCTTCCCTGATCACCCTATAAAAAATTATGTACATACCAACATCGAGGTCCCCAAACCCCTTTAGATATTTTTTTCTCCATAGCCTTTATCACATGATGAAATACACACACACACACACACACACACACACACACACACGAGTGGCCAGATTATTATGATCTCTGAACACATAATAATTTGGCCACTCAGTGTGTGTGTGTGTGTGTGTGTGTGTGTGTGTGTGTATGATATATATATACACACATACAGTTTTCCACATGGCCATTGATTGTAGTAACCCCTAGTGCAAAGCAGTTTCTCCTCTCATAATTCAGGTCCAAAATACCTGACTCACTTTAATTCTCTGTATCTACTTAATATAGTAGGGGACATACAAACAGGGTGTGGCAAAAGTAGGTTTATAGTTAATCATATGGAAATTGATATAATAATAAATAATAATATAAGAATAATATCTGTTTTGCATGCTCACAACTATCAATCTACTTTTGTTCCACTGTGTGTGTGTATACACATATACGTATATATGTACATATATACGTCTTTTTAAATATTACCAGTAACATGTTTATTATAATGAAAGCCTGTATCTTTCAAATATTAAAAAAGGCTTTCTTTAAAGGAGTGAAATGATATAGTAAAGGAAAAAGAAAAAAAGCTATGAACATTAGCCCAAGATATCAGCAGAGATGGTTGTGAACAGTAACTAGCTAACTATAACAATGCTATTCTAAAATAGCTAGCCAATGGAAATCCCTGTGGAGAAGTGTATAATGTTGTTAGCTTCAGTTCCAATGCTGGCATTTGGATATATATAATTTTCCTCTCACTTTAATAACATTGCTCCAGCTGTCCTCTATAAATTATATTATGTAAATGTACTTCTAATGAATGTAATAAATCCTAATCACATTTCAACATATTAATATTAAGTTTATCATATTACACTATAGTTGAGACAAGTTAATTTTTAGGTCTCATTCTTACTCATGTTTGTAATCAAAATCAGCTGCCACTTGTGTGAAGTCATAAATTTTCATTTACAGTTTCATATATCATTAATTATCTAATTTTTATTGATTCCCCTTTAGTTTAATAAATTGACATACTATGTGATTCTCAATAGAGTAATTAAGAAAAGTAATTTTATCGATTAGAAGAACTCACTATTCAAGGTAAAATATATGCCATTTTTCATCACTCAATGGTACATCTTGAATAAAACATTAAAGTTTTAACTTATATTAAAACATAAAGTGAAGTTTTAAATCATAATACCAAGTCAATTTTACTTTCAAAGATTATTAAATCAGACATACTTTGAAAATGCCTAGTGTTTAAACTATTTAATGATAAAATTATGTAGATGTGTTCCTTTAATGGACATTAAGTTTGTGCTAAGAGCTACCTTGTGTAGAACTCCAGAATTTTAAAGGGTTCTTGCCTAATTAGGAATAGATGTGCTCTCTTAGAGTGGGTATTTCTCCTTGGACATCCTGAAAACTTCAGGAACTTTGAAGGAAGGCTTTCCTATATGGGCTTGCTTAGTTTTCCATTGGAGGTTAATATATCGCAGGCACTCCTCTATTTAGAACCTGGTTGAACTTCCTGGAAGAATCAGAATAGAGCCCCACCTCTTCAATATCAGAAGCTTCAATCTCAGAGACCTCGTTGCCTTCTGGGGCCAGTCTTTAAAAAGACCAATTTTAGACATTGCTAGTCATTCCTAAATACCAGTGTTCACACTTGCGAAATCAAATACATCTTGGGAAAGTTTTTAACAATATAGTTTAAAATACATTTTCCTGGGCTCACCCTCAGAGGTTCTAATTCAGCAGTTCAAAAGTAGGACCTAGAATTATATATTATTTTAGTTCCCAGCTGCATTTTTTAATGTATAATTTAAGCTTAAATTGCACAATGTTACAGATTTCTTTTGCCAAAATCAATTAATAACCAAGTTATATCCTTCATGCAATCACTGGTTAGCAACATGCCAGGAGATGTGGTGCGTACAAGAAAAGTGAAACAATTCCTAATTCAAGTATCTTACAATTTCATTAAGAGGACAAAGATAACATATACCAAACAACTAGAGAACAACTAACTGCCAAATCAGAAGCTACTAGTGATAGATGGATAACATGCTCCAGAGACACAAGATCACCAGGGGAAGTGGAGCAGATATAATTTGAGTAAATCATAGTAGAAAGATTATTTGAAAATTAAAGGAGGAAACATGGCGGCCCAACTCTAATGAAACCAGCACAGAATGAGCCACTCACATGGAGAAGAGTAAGAATCACCATGAATAGAGGGGCGAGTCCATGAGTGGCTGGGAATCAGGTTAGTAGCCTGGGTGAGATAATGAAGAACTTCAAGGGGAAAAAAATATTATAGGAATATGGCAATACCGTAAGAAAGGTGAATTGAAAAATGGAGGGCAACTAGCCTGGGGTGGGTGCGGGTCTGATTTAATAATTTCACGTATGAGGTGATGAGAGCCTAAATTGAAGATAGATATAGAAATGGAAGAAAAGTGTGATGGTTAATTTTGTGTGTTAATTTGGCTAGGCTATAGTACCCAATTCTTTGGTCAAACATCAGGCTAGAGTTGCTGTTAAGATATTTTTAGATGTGAGTAACACTTAAAACATTGACATCATTAGGCTTTGAGTAAAGCAGATGATGCCATAGGATGTGGATGAGCGTCATCCAGTCAGTTAAAGGCCTCCAGATCAAAGACTGAGGTGTACCAAAGAATCGTCCTCCAGCAGGAAACATAGAAGCTGTGCCTGGCTTTCCAGCCTGGTACCCTATGGAATTCAGACCCAAGGCTGCAACACCAACTCAGACCTGAATTTCCAGCCCACTGGTCTGCCCTACATGTTTGGGGCTTCCCTGTCCCCACCATCACACAGTTGATTTCTTAAAATCAATTCTATGTGTATACCATATTCGTTCCAAGTCTGGAGAACTCTAATACAGAAAGGATGAACACCAGAGCTATTATGAAGGGGGGAGATCTAAAAATAAAAAGAAGATTTAAAAAAATCAAAGGTAACTTCAAAGTTCCTAGAAGACTGAAAGCAGCTGCAGCTTCAGAAGCTGGCTGTGATCTATTGTCTTCATGTGCTTCCCTCAAAGGAGCTTTGCTCCCCTGAGTGTTTGATGGTGCTGGTAGGCGGGCTGTATTATATCACGGTGCTGTCAGCGATTCCATTGACCTTTCAATGATCTGGTTTCTTTTATTATCAGTACACTACACAACCTGGGCTTTTCTTCTTTTATTTTATTGATTTCAGAGAGGAAGGGAGAGGGAGAGAGATAGAAACATCAATGATGAGAGGGAATCATTGATTGGCTGCCTCCTGCATGCCCCCCACTGGGGTTCAAGCCCACAACCCAAGCATGTGCCCTTGACTGGAATCAAACCCAGGACCCTTCAGTCCATAGGCTGATGCTCTATCCACTGAGCCAAATTGGCTAGGGCTCTTCTAATTATTTGGTGTTTTCTAATTTTAGCATGTTTTAAATATTCCATTCAACTTAAATAGGTGCTTAACTACCTTGGAATTTAAGTTTTGAGGTTCCCTTTTTAACATCTAAAAGCACCAGGAAGAACTATTCCCCCTTGGAATTTAGAACAGGACAGTAGACCCAGAAGGTAACAAATTCTCTGCTACCATCAATGAGAGGTGACCACAAATGTAACCCTGTAGTAACCAGTTATTCTTATTTGAAATTGTCATTCAGTTCTTCTCTAACACCATTCTGCCTCAGATCCACTTGGTATGCATTTAAATTCTCTCCTGTTTAGGCTGACCTCTGATGACTAAGTTTCCAATGATGGAAAGTCAAGGGGGGGAAAAAAAAACACCAACAACTCAGAAGGCTTGCGAAGTGCTGTAATTTTCCTTAAATATGGCACTCGGTGCCTACAAAGTGTTCTGTTGTGTACTTGTTTCATCTAATTCAGCACTCTGGCTAATTTCAGTTCAATTCCACTAACCACTTAGACTCATTATGCACCTTATTATTCCCAGTTCTGTTTAGATTAGCCAACAAAACTTCTTAAATTAATCAGCTATACTAAATCTTTGCAACAATAAAACCAGCAAAATTACAGCTTAGCTATCTGAACTATGTAATATCAGAAATAGCGGGGGTCAGAAGCAGTGGAATAATAGATTCAAAGACTGAGGGGGTGGGCACACTTCTAGACTGTAGTTTGTAATTCCTCAAAAAGCTAAGCATACAGTTACCATAAGACCTGGCTATCCCACTCCCAGCTATATACCCAGAAAAAATTAAAACATATATCCACACAAAATCTTTTACATGAGTATTCATAACAGCATATTTCATACTGCAGTCATGGGTTGCTTAACGATGGGTCTATGTTCATCATGGTGTGGACATCACAGACTGCACTTATAAAAACCTAGGCCTGACAGCCTACTACACACTTAGGCCATATGGCGCAGCCTATTGCTCCTACGCCACAAACTTGTAAAGCATGTTACTGTACTAAATACTATAAGCAACTGTAACACAATGATAAATATTTAAACACAGAAAAGGTATAGTATAAAAGAAAAATAATGGTACACCGATGTACTGTATAAGAAACTGGGGCTTGCCAGCCTGGAAGTTGCTCTGGCTAAGTCACTGAGTGAGTGGTGAGTGAAGGGGAAACCCTAGGACAACACTATACACAACTGTAGACTGAATAAACACTGTGCCCTTATGCTACATTCAATCTATAAAAAAGCATGAGATTACTAGTAAATCAAGCATAAGAGAAAATGATGCAATCAGGAGATGTATGAGCTGTTGGTGTAACACGGCCTACTGTTTTGCAGCAGACTCTTATGTAGAAAGAGTGCACTCTAAAATAATGATAAAAAGTATATTTAAATACACATATCAGTAATCTAGTCATTTATTATCATTATCAAGTACTAAATACTGTGCATATGATCTGTCGTTGACCAAAATGCCATTATGTGGTGCATGACTACCTAAAAACTAGAAACAATGAGACTGACTTTGGGTAATGAGCACAGAAAACAATAGAGATGATGAATTATAGAATTGTACACTTGAAATCTATATAATTTCATTAACCAATAGAATTCAGCAAATAAAAAAATAAAAATTAGAAACAATGAAAATTTCCATCACTTGATAGATTTTAAAAAGTGATGTCTCAAATAATCCTATATAATCTTATATAATAAAAGCATAATATGCTGGGTGTCCAACCATTCGGATATCACTCGACCAGTCGCTATGATGCTATGGTATGCACTGACTACCAGGGGATAGACGCTCTGGTAGGTTAGCTTGCTGCTGGGGTCTGGCCGATCAGGACTGGACGAGGGCTGGACATGCCCTGGAGACCTCCCACAGTCCCTCCCTGGCCAATCTCCCATGGTACCTCCTGGACAACCATCCAACCTCCCTCAATCCCTCCCTTGCCAGCCGGCTCCTATTGGCCCCTGTTGGGATTGGGTAAGACGGCCCCAATCACTGGCCAAGCCAAGGGATCCCATCTGTGCATGAATTTGTGCACTGGGCCTGTAGTGGTTATATAAAAAGGAAAGAAATTTTTATATATTCCCCAAGATGGATAAAACTTGTAAACATCATGGCAAGTGAAAGAACGTTGTCACAAAAGGCGGTCTGTTGCATTGTTGCATTTACATGAACTATCCAGGATAAGCAAATTGAAAGAAACAGAAAGTAGATTAGTGGTTCCCAGGGGTTGGGGAGCAGTGGTAATGGGGAGTGACTGCTAATAAATATGGAGGTTTTTAGCTTAGGTGTGAAGTGGACTATCGGGCTTAGGTTTGTGTTGAAAACTAGAGAGTGATCAAGTCACAAGTTTATGAATATACTAAAAACCACTGAATGGTACTCTGAAGATGATGCACTTTGTGGTATGTTATTATATATCAATAAAATTCTTATTTTTTAAAATGCTGATAAGGGAGAACTGCCACAGAAGAATTCTGGATAGCAAAAGTACTCCTCAAAAGTGAAAGCAGCCCTCTCTGCCCCCTGCCTTGCAAGGATACAACAAGGAGGCCATCTCTTCACCAGCACCTGACCAGGCCGGCATCCTGGTCCTGGACTTCCAGTCTCCAGACACGTGAGAAATACATTTCTGTTGTTTATAAGCCAAGAAAAAAAAAATAACAGTGAAAGAAAATATATTCCCAAATAAACAAATTAAGATAACTTGTTGCTAGCAGACCTGGCTTATAAGAATATTGAAATTAACCCTCAAATCCTCAAGGAAGTGACACGAGATGGTAATCTATATGGAAGAAATCAAAGTACTAGAGATACTAAATATGTAGGTTGTAATAGAAAACTCAACAAATATATTTCCTTAATTTCTTTAAAAGATATATGTAAATCAGTGATTGTGATGCTGTATTATTGAGCTTTTAACACATATGGATGTATTATATAATAATAGTTACTGAAAGTTGGGGAAGATATCTTGTATTAAAAATGTTTTTTAATCAGAATTTAGTATAATTGGAATCATATTTTGTTAAGTCATGATTCTTACTGTAATCCCTAGAGCATTTAGTAAGCAAATGGTTCAAATTATATAGTAAAGAAATAAAAAAGGAAGTCAACAGAGTAACTCAACAGTGAATACACTAAGAAATATTTGCTTAACCCAAAGAATGTAAAAAAGAACAGAACCACAACAAAAGATAAATATAAAACAAATAACTAATCTCATTGAAGTGCTATAATGGGTAATTTTGCAGTTTGTAAAAATACTCCATTAAAACACATATGCAAAAATTTTCATCCAAATTCAATATTTCTTCCATTTTCATTTTAACTGCGAATTGCCAATTGAAAAACTGCCTAAATTTCAGAAAATTGCTAAAATCAATACTTCAAATACATAGGTTAATTAACTATTCGGTTTTTGATTCAGGTTTTATAGTAACAAAAATATTCTTTGAAAGATCCGTCACTAATGACAAATTGATTTGACATGAAATTTCCTAATTATAATTTTTCCTACATTGTATATATAAAATTTATATTATTGTATGTATGCATTTTAAATATATGCAAGAATCATAACATAAAACTATGATGTGACTTATAAAATAAAATGTAGCATATTTTATTTTATAAGTTATCTTTTTTAATAGCTTCAATGATCTATTGATATTCAATGAACCTAGTTATCTTTTTAAATAGCTTCAATGAATTAACCTATGTGAATATTCTATGATATAATAATAATTACACCATGTGCTAATATGTTAAAAAGTCTGGATAAAATTCACAAAGGTTTGAACACTGAATTCCAAATATCATTAAAGCACCAGAAAGCAGAAGCATTCATGTGATTTGGTGGAGTTAATCTATTGAGAGTTTCCCAGATGAGTAATCCCAGATGGAGGAAGGCTTTGAAGAAGGAAGTAGATATTAATTGGTGGAGAAGACTGGATAAAAAGGACAGCATGTTCAAGGTAAGATAACTCGGTTGTTTGGAGATCATTTGGCAAGTAATTATGAAGAAGGGAAGGAGAAGGTGGGGATCAAAAAGCATTGAAAATTAGGATAAGTTCTCTTTTCCCTGTAGTTTCACCACAATAAAAGATGGCATCTACCTAGTCCAACATCATTTATAGGAGGTTCAAATGACACTAAGGAACATTTACTTAATTGGTGTACACTACAGGTGTTGGAAGTAATTCTGTCATCTGTAATTTTTCTCGCTTATTTTCAAAGGAAAATTTGCTTTGAGATTTGATGTTCTTTAAAATCTGTGATGTGAAGCCAAATTGTACAGTTTGAGGTTCACTAAAATTATTTAGACAAGAAAATATTTTCTTTAGGAGTGCTCTTGATTACATAAATAATTAATTTAGCACAATCAATAGGACAGAAAAATGATTTGAAATAATAAATATTAACATATTTTTCTCTCTCCTTCCCCCCTGCTTCCATTCTCTCTTTTAAAAAAAATGAATTGAAAGAATATCCTTGGATGAAGATCAACACCAACCAACCAAAAAAAAAGGAGTCATGGGAGAAAATGTATTTTTTGCATACTAACACTGATTTATGGCACTCCACTCATAAAAGTAAAATAATTATAAAATTCTCTCTCAGTGCAAGTACATAGATCTAAGTGTACATCATCATAAATTAATCTGTATATCAATAGAGTGGAAAATATACTGAAATAATTTCATGTGCATTGTAAATGAAATAAGTTTATTATCCAGAAATCTCTTCAGGGGTCTTCAAACTACGGCCCGCGGGCCACATGCAGCCCCCAGGGGAGTCTGATCCTGCCCGCCAGGTTTTTTGGGCAGTGAGCGCAGCCGAGGTGTTACAGTAGGAATTAGTAGTTCATATAGTCTGGCCCTCCAGCTCTCTGAGGGACCGTGATCTGGCCCCCACTTTAAAAGGTTGAGGACCCCTGCAGCTTTTCCTCACCAAAAACGAAACAAAACAAAAAAATCCTCCCAAACTCACACTTTCCTTTGGATTTTCAGACTGCATGTTTCTCCTCCTAACAGACTTTTCCAAGAGTTTTCTACACTTTCTGTCTTCATTTCCTAATTTTCAACTCAACTTTCACTATAATCTGATTTGTCTTTATACAATTCCACAGAATCCAGTCTCAACAAGTTCTGCTAAGAAGACATCTTTTTTGCTAAATTCAATCAACACATTTTATTAATTATTTAATATCTCAGCATCTTTTGTTGCTGTACCTCATTCTTTGAAATATTTTCCTCCTTCCTTTAGGATGTCACAACTACGTGTTTTTCTTTCTATTTTCTAAAAGCTTCCTATAGACGTAAGCATACTTTGCAAGTACATTTTTCTATTTTTTTTAGCAATGCGCTTATCAATGCACATTTTAATTATTTATTTACACATCGAGCTTATCCCACTTGTTTCACAATCCTACACCAAGGAGATTGTGAATCTTGTTCACCACTATTCCAATAGCTAAGCATAGCTGTTTGTACATAATAGTTGAGTGAATGGCAGAAACCGGTTTGGCTCAGCGGTAGAGCGTTGGTCTGTGGACTGAAAGGTCCCAGGTTGGATTCTGGTCAAGGGCATGTACCTTGGTTGTGGGCACATCCCCAGTGAGGGGGGTGCAGGAGGCAGCTGATCAATGATTCTCTCTCATCGACGTTTCTAACTCTCTCTCTCCCTTCCTCTCTGTAAAAAAATCAATAAAATATATTTTTTAAAAATAGTTGAGTGAATGGATAAACAAATACATAAAGAAAATTTAAAACTTTACTATTTCATTCTAGAATTATTAGGAGTTCATTGGTTGACAGTTGCACCTATGCTAGACCAGTACCATTGGATTTCCATTTTAGTTTGTAATCTATGCTGTAGAAGAGAAGCCGTAAACACAAATGGCAGCGAGGACCAGGTCTGAAGCATAAATGAATGGAGGCAGCGGGGTGGGAATATAGTAAGTAAAACCAGATTCTTTGACTAAAAGGGAGTAGTTTACTTCTTAGCCACAGTTGACTGCTATGTGGAAATTAGAGCCCAGTGTTGCTAGATTTTAAAAAATAATTAAAAATCTTATCTTTATGTTAAATCTTCATTATTGTGTGAATGTTGGGGTTAAAGAAAAAGGAGTGCTGTAAAAAAGCAGGGCTATAATGGAGTATTTCTCAATATTAGTGGGTTCCAGCAACCACTCAGAACCCTGTTTCCAACAAATGAGCTGTATTTTCACAGGCAGCAATTGGAGGGTTTGAGATTAGCATTTAACCTAGCATACAAATTCAGAATGGAAGCTACACTCTTTGAGGTATTTATCAGAATTATTACCTCATTGAAATGAAAATGAGTCACTGAATGAAGATCCTTGAACAATGGAAGAGACAGGAGCTTTCTGCTCCTAACCACTTACAGGAAGAAGTCCTAGATCAACCTGAATAGCTTCAGGAATAATTTCAACTCAAGAGCCTTCAGGACTGAGTTTCAAATTGAACAGTAAGTAATCAGACAGCTGCTGTTTTAATACAAGAAGAAAAAATAACAATCCGTCTAGAGATCCTTTTCATTGCAGTTGAGTAGGCTGTGCTCATCTCACCCATAAAGGCACATAGCACTAGCCTTCCAGTGACCTATCCCAAGAGATTGAATTGTGAATCCAAAGAGTTACAGGGAGAGTATGCTACTCAGGATGTGTACAGTGGCATTTTCCTGAGCCTTCCATTTGTATAGATCCTCAGTGGGCACCCCTGCTGCCTACTGGGTTCCCCTTTTTTCTTTGAGGGCTGAGGACCTGTGAAGGCCAAATCAAAGAAACACAAATGAAATAAAACAGAAGATGCTAAGAAATTTCACTATTGCGCTAAAATGAAAACCTTCAGAAATTAGAGGATTGAGAAGCAAGAGCAAGAGACTGGGGGGAAAGCAAAAAACCATCCAAAAATGCCCTGGACATTTCACTCCTGAGTCAATAAAATAAATAAATAAATAAATAAATAAATAAATAAATAAATAAATAAATAAAAACACGATTAAGTCTTTGTTGAATGTAGGATCTAATGCCATAAAAAAGACCTGGCAAAGCTTTCAAAATATTTGTAAAAACAATGCAGACACAAAATAAGGAAACGTTGTAGTTGGTCTGGAAATATTAGCCTTTGGGAAGAATCATTTGAGTCGCCTTATCTAAGCTCCCCGTTTTTTGGTTGTAAAAGCCAAAACCTCTTTGAAGTAAAAGGAATTGCAGGAGGTAAGACAGGTAAGCAGCAGGTGAGCCAGGATTAGAAACCCCCATTCCTGATGCCTGGGCTTCTACTCTGCTCCAATGCCGTTGTAATTGCAATGGTTACGAGTGTTTAGTAGTAGCTATGAGATGATTATACCAATAAAAATGTTTAAAGATAAAATATAAATCAGTTTCTGGAAGAAAACAGCCTCTAAGGCAGGGGTCCTCAAACTTTTTAAAGTGGGGGCCAGATCACGGTCCCTCAGAGAGCTGGAGGGCTGGACTATATGAACTACTAATTCCTACTGTAACACCTCGGCTGCGCTCACTGCCCAAAAAACCTGGCGGGCCGGATCAGACTCCTCTGAGGGCCGCATGTGGCCCGCGGGCCCTAGTTTGAAGACCCCTGCAAGGAATGAGGAAGGCACTTGTATTCTTGCTTCTTTAAAATAGTATATTTCAAATTCCAACAGAATCATACAATTAGAAATACCAGTGTCACAATTCTGAGTTACTAAGACCTCCTAACATGTTGCTGTTTTCAGAGAAACACATTTTCCTATTTGCTTCTCACACTATAAAAGCTGCCTGGTCATTTATATTTCTGGACCTAGAAAATAACCCAATGTCTTCTTTCTCCTGCCTCTAGCTTTTCTTTATTAACTTCTCCTCACACTGAATAATGGCCCTGGAGTGATAAACAATCAAACGCCTATCTTCTGCAAACGAGTTACTTAAAGTGAAGGAATTGATGAGGTGGCTTTACGCACAATAAATACATTATCCGGACTTGGCTCCAACTAGTCTTTACTGAGGGCCTAAGAGATGGCCGGCACTGGGTCAGATGCTTTTCTGTCTATTAGCTCATTTTACTGTCTCAGCTTCTGAACACACTGTGTCTGCATGTATATTTCGGTGAACTATAAAGCCACAGTTGAGTTCTGCTTCTAAATATGCTTTATTGGTTCAATCTCAAGTTCCCCAATCCAATGGGCTTGTAGGTAACTCCCTTAAGTCTTTCTTTTGTTTGGCAGATATTTTGCTTGAAAGGTATAAAATGCACAGACGATATATAAAGCAATGATATCATCGGAAAAAGGTTAATGTTTGAGATTCAGCCCTACATCTTACCAGCTGTGGAGCCTTGGGGAAACCCTTCTGGAGGGCTTAGCTTTCTCATCTATAAAATTAACCTATCCACTTTTCTCCCTATGTCTTAGGTAGACTGCGGAGAGCAAGTGAGATGTCAGTAATAACCCGCTATTCAAAGCCAAGGCATAAAATTTTCTCATTAGGAAGAATAAATGAATTTAATTATCATCAAGTATTTTTATAAAACTTAAAAAAAAAAAAAAGCCCTGTGTGCGGTTTATAACAGGAATCTTAATTTGATTAATTTGGACCCTTATTATTGAAATTGGATTTCATCACTAAGATTTTATTGATCATTAATGATCCTGAAAGTTGATTCTATTATGCAAATGAGTTTTGAAATGACCTCATCTTTATATGTAAGTACTGTCAAAATCATGCTGGCCCTGAAAACACTTCATGGGACAAGAAAGCACATGGAGAGTTGGACCGTCACCCTTTACTTTTTTCCATGACCTGAAGATCATACTCTTGAGAACGAATAATCACTTTGTTCCTGCTCATAGCAGACATGTCCAGCCAAATACAAGCTCAGGCATGTTGAATTGGGTTCTTTGGGAACACATTATACCATTCTCATATTAAATGCATGTTCTGTTAATCCTTAACCATCATTTCACTATCACTGACCTAAAATGTAACAGAAGCCTCTAAAGAGTCTGATAAAGCCTCAGGAAGACAGCAATAGGGAATCAATAAGGTAAATTTTATCTCCTGGAAACAATGATTTCTTCTCACTGTCTTTTAGGCTAGTCATAGATTTTATCTTAACTAGTTTCTTTATCTAGAATGTCCCCTTCTATTTTGTAATCATTACGGTAGCCTATATGCTATAAGGAATAGACCCTGAAATGAATAATGACTCAAACACATTAGAGGTTTTCTTTTTAATTAATGCTCACATAAAAGTGCTCAGCTGATAAAGATTCTGGTGGTGTTGCCCCTTTTCTGATAGCTATTCAGGGGATTATTACCAAAGCACATAGTGTCTTTTGATTTATTAAAAACATAATTTTGCCCTAACTGTTTTTGGCTCAGTAGGTAGAGATCAGCCCATGGACTGAAAGGTCCTGGGTTCGATTTTGGTCAAGGTCATTTATTTTGGTTGTAGGCTCAATCCCTGGCCCTGGGGGAGGCAATCAATTAATGTGTCTCTCTCACATCAATGTTTCTCTCTGTGTCTCCCCCTCCCTTTCTCTCTAAAAACCATTGGAATAAAATGTCCTCAGGTGAGGATTAACAAAAAACAAAACAAAAAACCATAATTTCCCCTTGTTCGCATAAGTAATTGTATTAGTTTGCTAGGGCTGCCATAACAGTGTTCACAGACCAGGTGGCTGAAACAACAGAAATATATTGTCTCCCAAACCTGGAGGCTGGAAGTCTGAGAGCACAGCGCTGGCAGGGTTGGTTTCTTCCCTGTTTCCTTACATGTCTTCCCTCTGTACGACTCTCTCTTTATAAGCATGCCTGTCGTACTGGATTAAGGCTCACTTAATAACCTCATTTTTATTTTATTACCTCTTTAAAGGCCTTATCTCCAAATATAGTTACATTCTGAGTTACTGAGGGTTAGGGTTCCAGCGTATGAGTTTGTAGACACAACTCAGTCCATAACAGGAATGCTTGTTGACCTGGCCTAAGATGCGTTATTTTATCACTTATCTAAGACCAAGTAGAAATGTATATACCTCCATAGTAATCTTGATTTTGACCAGAGGTTAACAATGCATTTCAGATAATATTTCATGAGTATCTAAATCAATCTAACATATGTAGTAATTATGGATCATAAAGACATCGAATTTATTCCTACTTTCTGTAGAATATATTAATACTCTATATTAATATGTTCTGCATTTATATGGACTTAGAACCATAGAAATAGAAATAGTTGGTCAAGTAAAAAATTTTTTCATTTCATTTAATAGAACTAACCTCTAGGAAAGCAAGGACTTTATTTAAACACAAGTACGGATCAGGCCTAAACCGGCTTTCCGACATCTTAGGGGTCCCAGATTGCAAGAGGGCAGTTCTCGGGTGATGTGCCCCGAAATGGGGCTCCCTCATCTCTGGTTCTGGGTGTGTCACCCGAGAACCGCCACTGCCAAGTCATGGCAGCTTGGCAGCTCCTGCGTTGAATGTCTGCCCCTGGTGGTCAGTGCATATTATAGCTACCAGTAGGAGGGTCACTTAAGCTTTTACTAGTATATATTTATAGACTTGCCTTCCTCTGGAATAAGCTCTTTAAAGAAAGAAACTGTGTCATACTCATTTATTATCACTATCCCCGCCCCCCAATAGTATGTAGTGCATTTGCACTTAAAAAATAATACAATAAAAGATTTATTGGCTTAAAGACATCCTGGACACAGAGCAACCCTGTATTAGTAATACACAGAAGCCATTTGGGAGGTGAAACTGAGTTCATGGAAGCCCCCGGATGGAGTTGAGTTCATTGATCCAACATCAACCAGATCCCAATTCCTCTCTAATAGATTTACCACTGGGGAAGTAGGGTAGGAATGCAGGTGGGCTAAAGAGAAGTTTTTTAGCATTGCTACATCAGTATTAGAAAGAAACCTTTCCCCTTTTGAAAGTTTTTCCTTTATTTACTCCTTTTTAATTTTTTTTTTTTCTGGGAAATTAAGAACTCTCATTTGAAGGCCATTCTTTTTTTCTTTCTTTCTTTCTTTCTTTCTTTCTTTTTTTTCCGGGAGTACCCACCGTGGGCTTGAGCATGATGTCCTAGAACAAAATATTCCCTGGAGAGATCTGAGCGACGAGACAGAAACAAGGTCACTTTCAAAACAGTTTCAAATGCTAGCCTGCTCCAAGTCTTTTCCCAGAAGCAGGACCCGAATGCTACAAAGAAGTGACCTGGGTTAAACCACTGACTCCCTAAAAGGAGTTGCACACTTTACTACTCACTGCTTATTATTAAAATGTGGACTATGTGGACTTTTATATAAGGCTGAATAAGCATGCGATTAGTGCTAATTATACTTTGCCTGTCACCTTGTTAGCAGAGAAAAGGTAAAATTTAAGGTACTTGACAGAAGGACAGCTTGACTGGGAACTATTGAAATAGCCAAGATTTTTCAATTTCACTAGCAGAGAAAATAATTAGTTGGGGATAAAAGGTCGAGACTGATAACACTGCAGTTCCTCCAGGCTAGTGCAGGCCAGCAGCTGAGTTAGCCATCATCTGAAAAGCAACCACATCCTGGCCTTGGGATCCAGATTATTTAGTGAGAAAGTCATGACCTGTCCTGAAAATTAGTGGAGTAGGTAATGAATATTGTGACTTCACCTGCAAAGATGGGAGGGTGCAGTAGGCCTAATGGCCATTAGATTCAATAAATCTACAACAATAAATCTATAACAATATAAATAAAATAATATAAATCACAAGTAAATCTACAATATTTTGCTCTTCTTATTCCTTGGCCTGTTCGGACAAAGGTCCCTATAAGAGGTCAAAGCTATGTGACTTAGGAACAAATAAAGATCTTTTTAAATTTGAAATCCCCCTGGGTGGGAAAAGCAGCTAACTGGGATGAAATACCATAATAGAGCATCAAAATGTGAATTTGAAATTTGGCTTCACTAAGCCCTATACCATTTTTAATGCTTTCTTGTTTAAAAAGAATACTTTAATTGGTGTGAATCGTTTCAACTATATCTTAAGTCTGTGCCCTTATATTAGTTGTAGACAGTGCCAGGCCCTTGACTAAGGGTTCAACATGGATTATCTCTATCCTCACAACAGCCCTACAGTGTGGGGACTATTATTATCCCCGTTGTTCCAGTAAGGCACAGAACTGTTAAATAACTTGTCCAATTTTACCTTGGGTAAATTTATGTGGAGTAAATAAATTTGATAAATAAAACTTATTTGGAGTCAATAAATTAGATTGCAAAGTCAACACTTTGCTACAGATCTTGCATATGTTTCTAAAGAACATGTGAAATGAATATTAGAACAAATGCTCAGCGTGCTGAGCGTCTTCAAAGAGGCAGTAACATAATAGGTCATAACCACCAAGGGACTGGAAATGTACTTTGCCAGTGTCCTTTACATATGAGGAGATCCAAGCCCTGAGAATGATTATATATATGTCTCAGAACATCATGAAACAGTGATGTAGACAAGGATGTCATTTAAGGTAGGACAAAATGTACTCTCAGAAAGTATGCTTGCATTCTGTGTGTACATCTAAACCGCTCAGCAAGCCTGATAGTAGATATACGTTATGGGCTAAGTGTTTGTGTCCCCTCAAACTTCATATGTTGAAACTCTAACACCCAGTGTGGCTGTATTTGGAGACAGGAAGTCATTAAGGTTAAATGGGGTCAGAAGTGTAGCGTTCTCACTTGATAGAATGAGTATCTTCAGAAGGAAGAAGAGGCCCCAGATAGCTCAAAGGAAAGGCCATGTGAGGACAAAGCAGCCATCTACAAGCCAGGAAGAGAGCTTTTACCTTGATCTTAGACTCCAGAATTGGGATAAAATAAATTTATATTGTTTAAACTACCTAGTTTGTGTCCTGGCCAGTGTGGCTCAGTTGGTTAGGTATTGCTCCCTACACCAGGAGGTTGCTGGTCCAGATCAAGGGCACATGCCCAGGTTCTCGGCTCAATCCAGGGAGGGAGCATGCAGGAGGCAGCCAATGGATGTTGCACTCTCACACCAATGTTTCTCTCCTGTTTATTAAAAAATCAAAAACTATTAAAAAATAAAATAAATCACATAGTGTATGGTACTTGATCATGATAGCTCAAGCAGACTAACACAATATAATATTTGAAGATATCAAATTTTCAAGTATTTACTTTAATATTTTTGTCTATTAGTCATTCTTTTTGTCCCCTGCTAACCGCAGACAAATGGTAGCAAATCTCAAAGATTTAAGAAATATCAAAGACCAAATAAATGATATTCTGTATTCATTCATTTTTCTATAATTCTGGAAAGGAACATCATGTTTTATTTCAAGTCAGTAACCTCGTTCAGCTTCTGGAATGCCACTGTCTTCGAGGGGAAGACCAGGAGCACTGGTCAGATGAGAAATGTCCTAAGCTTTGTTTGTTTAACAATGCCTCTTGCTCTGGAAGTTTTCATGTTTTTAAATTGTACTGATTGTCACTGTAGCCCCACACACAACTATACTTTGCAATTAAGCACTGCTATTTGGCTTCTGCCTCAGACATTTGGGATCCTATGATTCCCACTGGACAAGAGGGTCCATTATATTCAGTCCCACTGAAAAACCATTTGTACACATCTGCTCTGAGTTTTTGTTGCTTTTTTTTAAAATATGAACTGGCAAAATATTTTCATTCTTTTAAGGTTATCCCTTGATATATTATGAGATCTACTTCTAATTGTAGGTCTAGAGGCAAAGGTGGTGTTAAGGATAGATCAGGAGGAGAAAGAGCAACTAAGTCCTGTGAGGTAATTGCTGGCTTTCCAAGCAAAGGAAAGATAAGTCTCAGAATGGGGAGAAGGCACTGCTTCTGAAAGCAAAGGACCCTCAGTTTTAGGGGTTCAAGTTTCTTAGATTCATTTGAGTACTCTCAAATGTCCCCATTTCTAGTCCAGTTCCAAGGGTCCCATTCCTTACCAGCCAGCACCCTAACTTTTATGTAAGAAACCTCATGAAGCAGTGAATGTTATTTACATTGCAATCCGACAGCTCACAGGAACAAATTTTGGGTCTGATTCTCAAATGCATCTGTCCTGAGGTTAGAGGCTACAGTAGCTAGAGATTCTTCCTGAGCCATCAGTAAAGATCTGTGGCTGAGAGTTTACAATACTGAGCATTTTATGTTTTCTCTGTAACTCCCAGGTGAAATCAGAAGCAGCCAACAAACCTAGAATCTTTTCAATAATCACTTCTTCTCAGCAGATAATTGGTCTACTGAAGTCTTTCTTATGAGACAATTTATCCCAGGCCACTGTAAGCCATAGATACTGAGTATTTCATTTTCCTCTGTCATTTGAAGTTATTTCATGATCAAGCACAACCTGGCCAATAAAAAATCCCAGATTCCACCTTTGAGGACTTGTGTTGTAGATCGCTATCCGTACTGGGTATTGTTATATTTGGACGAATCAGAAAACAAAAATCGTTTTAAATTTGTCAAAAGGAAAATTATTTAGAAAAGAAAGTTGGCCATAAGGTGTTTGAGGGGCTGGAAGAGCAGAAAAAAGGGGTTATTAAAAGTCAGGATGCTACTATTGCTTCTAAACCATAATCTTCACAGCAAAAGAAACAATCATCAAAATGACAAGAAACCCCTCTATATGAACATATTTGCCAATGATACATCTGATAAGGAATTAACCTCCAGAATAAATGGGGAACTCATGCAATTTAACAAAAGGAAGATAAACAATCCAATTTAAAAAAAAAAAAATGGGCAAAGGACTTAAATAGACACTACTCCAAAGTGGATGTACAGAAAGCCAAGAGACATTTAAAAAATGCTCAGTCACTAATCATCTGAGAGATACAAATTAAAACGACAATGAGATGTCACCTCACACCTGTCGAATGGATGTCATCAACAAATCAACAAATGTTGGTGAGGTTGTGGAGACAAGGGAACCTTAGTATACTGCTGGTGGGAGTGCAGACTGGAAAACAGTATGGGGAGTTTCCTCAAGAAATTAAAAATAGAACTCCAATTTGACCCAGTCATCCCACTTCTAAGAATATATCCTAAGAAACTTGAAACACTTATCAGAAATAAAATATGGTTGGGGGGGTAGGGAAGGCCAGGGGGGAGGTCAATGGGGAAAAAAAGGAGACATATATACTACTATTTGTAATACTTTAAACAATAAAATAATTTTTTTTTAAAGAATATATGCACCCCTATGTTCATAGCAGCACAATTTACAATAGTTAAGACTTGGAAACAGCCTAACTGCCCATCAGCAGATGACTGAATCAAAGAACTATGGTACATTTACACAATGAAATATCACGCAGCTGTAAAAAAGAAAGAACTCTTACCATTTGTAATGGCATGGATGCACCTGGAGAGAATCATGCTGAGCTAAGCCAGTCAGAGAAAGATAAATACCACATGATCTCACTCATATATGGAACCTAATGAACCAAATAAACTGATGATCAAAAATAGACTCAGAGTCATAGAAGCATGAACAGACTGTTGAACCTCAGAGGGAAGGCAGGGGAGGGTGGATGGGAAGAGAGCAACCAATAAACTTACATGCATATATGCAAAACCCGTGGACACATACAATGGGGTGGTGAGGGCCTGGGGATGGGGGAAGGGGAGGATGGGAGCCAGCTGGAAAAAGTTAATGAGGGAAAAAGAAGGACCTATGTAATACTTTCAACAATAAATATCTTAAAAATTGCAATATCCAACGCTAAATAAATCCTGGTCAAAGGCACTGTTTCTTCCGCTCCCATTCTATATGTCAAGCTTGTTCTAAAATTCCTCTACTTCAATCACAAACATGTATTAAGTGCTATTGTCTACCTGGCACAGGCTTAGATGCTTAAACTACATCACTAAACAAAACTGAGAAAGCTTCCTGAACTCTGCCCGTGTGGAAGTCATATACTAACAGAGAGACAACAAAATGCATAATAAAGAAATTACATGGTATATTAGCAGGTTACAAGTATTGGAGAAGGGAGAAAATATAAAGGAAGGAAGGAGAGGAGGAGTATTAAATTTTAAAGTTTATAACTTTAACTAGGGTGGGTCAAAGAAGTTTTAAAAGAAAGTTTAAAATATTTTAATCCAATGAAAACTAATCAAACTTTTGAAGATGCAGTTAAAGCAGTGCTTAGAGAAAAAGTTGATAACATTGGACATATGCACTAAGAAAAAAAGATATCAAATCAGTAACCTAATTTTCCACTTTAGGAAACTAGAAAATTTTAATTCTAAAGCAACATTAGAAAAGAAGCAATAAAAATATAAACAGAAACCAGTGAAATTCAAAACAGGAAAATGACAGAGAAAAATCAATAAAACCAAAAACATGTTCTTTAGGGGGAAAAAATCAATAAAAATTATAAACCTGTGGACAGAATAACCAAGAAAAAAAAAAGAGAGAGAAGACACATATTGCCAATATCAGAAATTAAAGAGGGATCATCATTACTGAGTCCATGGACATTAAAGGGATAATATACACTTGAAATATATACAATTACATTTGTCAATTATTCCTCAATAAAGGTTTGTTATTTTGGAAGCCACAAGATTTTAATTTTTTCTTTCTTTTAACTGCTACACTAACTAGATGTATGATAGTCCTGCATAATAAAACTATTTATACTCTGAATACAAAATAAATGTAAAATAAGTGGAAAAATTAGTTATCCAGGGATTCATTTTGCCTTCCCACCTTCAGCTTCTGTTTCATTTCTCTGCCTTTTGAAAACCCTTTTCTTCCTTGCTTTCCAATCAACTTTTGGCTCTGATTTTACCCACTGTACTTCTATCGGTTGTTCCTTAGCTGGTGTAACAAAACATCTGCAGAGGGTTCATATGGAAGAATCATCTTTGGTTCTTTCTCCCTCAGTTTCTACGCCTCTGTAACTTGCTGTTTCTCTCTGTATTTTGCAGCTGTGATGGGTCTTGTGCTCACCGATGGCTGTTTGGTACTGCTAGTGAGGATTTTCAAATAAAGCTGGTTCTCCAAAACTTCCCTGGAAAATCTTTATGAGATTTAAGACAAAATGAAATCCTATTTCTACAAGAGTAGCATCTTCTCCTATGATCTGAAAGCTCTGAAATGATATCTTATTATCCAAAACAGTGAAGTAAACACGTGGCTCGAGAATGATTGGCTTTGGGGCTGACAGTGCGGTGAGTGGACTGCAGATCTGACTTCAGAGATCTTTTATGGTGGTAATTCATCAAAGGCAGGGTCAAAAGACAAAGGGGCTGAGAACCTTTCAGTTTCCAGTCATCAGACCATCAGTGAGGGTCTGAATGTTTTGAACTAGAAACTTAACAGATGGTCTAGGAGGTGAATGTGAAAGCCAGGTATGGAGATCTGGTTTCTTCTGAGCTTCAAAACAGAAACATTTAACGTAGTTTCACATTTCACAGACCTCATTAATCACAAACAACTTATCTTTACAGTCCATTTTAGTGTCTGCTTTAGGCTGAGGTATCCACATTCTTAGGTCTTGCATTAAACGTCTTGTTCTGAAATGTATTCCCTGGGGGAGGGGGGGGGGAGGAAGGGAGATGAGAATCCATTCCTTCTTTTTGCACTTGCCCTTGCAAATGGGACCTGGGATGAGGTCTCTGTCTTCTTCCCCAAGTCCAGCAGCTTAGCTGTGGCCTGCCATCTTCTTTGTTCCTTTCCAGCTTCTTCCTTTGAACCCCCAAGGCTCCAGTCGTTTTCTCTTGGTGGCCACCATCTTGCCTCACTGTCTTTGCTGTTAATTCATTTTATTAAAGGATGGTAAAGGAATGCTATGAATAACCCTAGGCCCACAAATTTGATAACTTAGCTGAGGTGGGCCAATTCCCTGAAGACACAAATGACCACAATTACCTTCTGGCTGATCTTTGAGGAAAATATGAAGACTCTGAAGAAATACAGAGCCCTAACCAGTTTGGCTCAGTGGACAGAGTGTTGGCCTTCGGACTGAAGGGTCCCAGGTTCGATTCCCAGTCTAGGGCATGTACCTTGGTTTCGGGAACATCCCCAGCAGGGGGTGTGCAGGAGGCGGCTGATCGATGTTTCTCTCTCATCGATGTTTCTAACTCTCTATTTCTCTCCCTTTCTCGTTGTAAAAAATCATAAAATATATTTTAAAAAGAAAAGAAATATAGAACAAAGCTGATGAAAGTAGTTTGACTTTTCTTTTGTTAAAAAAAAAAAAGGAGTTGAAAATCCTTGGTGTGTGCTTGATAACATTGCAGACATCTAGCCTGCTCTTCAGCAAAGCCAAAACCCAATTATTAGACTGAATAACTGGCCATGTGCTGCCTCCCTCCTCTTCGCATGCCCCACCTCTCACCCCTGACCTCCATATCCTGGTTCTTCTCTCTCCCCCTCTGCTGCCACCCACAGTCCTGGCACAGAGAGCACCATCCAGATGGACTGTCTTCCCCATACCACACACCCAGGTTATCTGGATGCCATACAATGAACAGAATTTTTCATTTTCTTTCCAAGAGGTGGCCTGTGATACAGACAGAGTCTGTATTGTCTGGCTCAGCTCTGGAAATTATCAAATTATCTATAAAGAAGAATGAAACAGACATGAGGGTGAGGAAATCCAATGGGTTTGAAGAAATCACCCTGAAGCTGACCTTGGCAGTCAGTTTTTACTGAGATAAAAAGCATGTACAAAAATCTATGTCTTTATACGGAACCACCTTCTGTTTAGAAACCCAACTTCTGAGGGGGTGAGGTCAGGGAACAGCTGGGGAGTTATTTCTCCTTTGTAGTACGCGAAGAACTTTTATCCCAGAAACGGGTAGGAGGATAATCTTCCTCTTTAAAAGCCATTAAACATATCCGTGGAAAAAGCAGAAACTTGGACTGAATGAGACAATGCAATAGAATTTCCTATGTTTTGACCTGTTAAAAAACTGATTCAGAACATAGGCAATAATAGATCACTTCATTTCCATTTGACTTTTTGAAAGACTCCACTACTATATTTGGGAACCGGAAATGAGCTTTAGAAAAAAATTAGAAATTACCAAGAAATCAATCACAAATGGAAAACAAATAATTCTAAGAAATTTAAGCAAGTATGAACATCAGAATAATTCAATTCCTTCATATTTGTCAAATTTCACAATACAATGAACAAAATTGTTTATCCTTATTCTCCCTTCAAAAATTAACCCACAAGCCTACAGACAACAAACCCACAAAATACTAAAAACAATTCTTGGTATGAAACTTATAAGGATTTTTATTTTCCTGGAGCTGGCAGCAGATTGCATTAGATAGCCATTTCTAATCTCCAGGAGGGTTGTAATTTTATGCTGTAGGTGGCCCTTTACAGGTACAATAAGTACGTACAAAGATCAAATGTGGCTTTTCTGTTGTAGCCAGTCTCCATTCTTTGTGTAATTTAAATTTTCAAACATGTTTGTAAAACACAAAGAAGAGGATGACAAATTTCACAGTGGATTAGTGATCTTGCAAATACTAGTTTAAAGACTCTGTGTTGTATCTGTCTAGTAGGGTGATTTATTTTGGAAATATTATCTCAACCTTTTAATATATATAAGGAGTTCCTGCCAAGGGCTTAGCCATGCCAGCCATTTTCTTTGTGTGTGTTGAAAGCAACTGGTACTCCTGATAGCAACTGGAATTCCTGTTCCAGCACCAGATCTGCCTCTTGCTTCAACAGTGCTTGGACAGAACAGACCCAGGGATGCCCCTTTTTCCAGCCTCCGGCCACTCTCCTGTGTCTTATCCAGTCATGGGGCAGTTGATCAGTAGGGACAGGTGCTTGTGGATCCTAGGCTGTGGCTATAGCAGGTTGCCCTAATATCTCCAGTTCTGGGAGCCCATTCTGGTCCATCAGCTTCCTGTTCGTGGTAGAGGACAGTTGCTTCACCTACGGGCCATTTTAGCTATTTTATTCCAGGAGCCTTTCATAGGGACCCTGATTGACGTACATTCCTTCAACCTTCACCATCATTTTTTAAGCATCTAACTTTCTGTCGCAAACCACTTTTCACATCAAGTTTCCAACGTGTTCCTCATCCTTCCATCTGGCTCTTGGCTGACTCGCCAGCTGAGAGTGATAGTGTGTTTAACTGGATCCCAGCCCCAATGCCCCTCCCTCTGCCCCCAGTTTATTAGATTCCCTGGTCTTTAATCAACTTCAGGCAGAGACAGAAAATCACAATCAGTCGTTTTAGTGCTAGTCTCTCCAACTGCTCTGATTATATTACTGCAATAAAATGATAAACTAGCATTTCAGTAATTATAAATTAATTTTAATTTTGAAATACTATGCCAAAACCTGTATTTCATTTTAAAAGTATTCGGTATTCTGAGTATATTTAAGACTGAAATGGAACTAAAAATATATTTTAAATTAAAAAAAAATAAGTAAAAATGTAAATGAATGCATATATAAATATTAATCACATACTAATTCTGATTTAACTATTGGAGGATTAAATGAATACAAAAAGTACTATTATAAAATAGTAAGATGAGCACTAATATAAGAAAGACAATACATATTGAGAATTTTTAAATAAAACATCACTTCAGATATATTGTTAAATACAGCCTTAGAAGACAAAGCATTCATGAATGAACATGTAGTTATTTTGTACCAAATACTTTTAGCTTCAGTTAAAAATTATAAACTGTACTTATACATAGAATGTTGAGGTGATAATGTTATATCAATTCAAACATTTTCCTCTAACTCATTCAGCTTCAAATAACCCTTTCTCTTGACTTACTTTTATTTATTTTTTTACACTGTACTAGGATAGAATGAACCACCTCAGTAGCTTCTGAGGCCAATACATTTCTGTCACCACAATTACTTTAGTTATTTTATTATTTTTATTTTTTAAAGATATTTTATTGATCTGAGAGGGGGGGGGGGGAGGGAGAAGGAGAGAAACATCGACATGAGAGCTAAACATCTATCAGCTGCCTCCTGCTGACCCCCCCACCGGGGGTGAAGCCTGAAAGCCTGGCATGTGCCCCTGATCAGGAATCAACCGGCAACCCTTTGGTACACAAGACAATGCCCAACCAAGCCACACCAACCACGGCTTGACTTACAATTTTAAAGAAATCTTTTGAAGACTTTTACTTGGGAGTGGGGAAAGAGATTCGAGACTGAAATCTTTACAATGAGAGTGAGATCTTGTTTAAAGAAAACATTTCTGATTTGTCCTCTGCCTTAGTTTCCTTGGGTAGAGATGGAGATTCCGATTTACGACTACCAGTATCGATTTGGATACTGTCATATTTCCTCTGTTTAAAAATTCTTCTCACTAAAATAAAATTTGTTTTTTCAACAGAAGCTGTCCAGCACCCTAACGTGGCTACTTAAACTCATACAGGCTGGGATATGTCAAAAACTACAAACTGCATATCATTTAAAAAAAAATTAACAATATATGTTATTGAACCAAATAGGCATACTATGATTTCAATATGCATTCAATATAAAAAGTTATTAAGATTCCTTTTTTAAAATCAAAGTGTTGGGAATCCATACTTATACTCACAGTACATCTCAGCTCTCACTTGCCACGTGTTTGCCTTTGCATACACACTTAATAATAACCCCATCATTTAACGGAATCAAAACATGTAAATTACTGAGTGCCCTGGTCAGCCCTGCCTCTGTCTCTTGGTTCCACAATGTCTGGACGGAACAGACTCTGTCTCTTGCTTCCACAATGTTTGGACGGAACAGACTCTTCTCCACCTTCAGAACCACCTCCAAGACCGGCCAACACACCGGTTTCTTTTCTACCTTAACTCCTTAACTCTTAACTTCATTTTATTTATTGCCAAACCACCAAGAGCTCCCAAATTCATCAGAATTATCCCCCTGGGGTGGAGGCTGTGGTCAACCGCCTGCCCCCACCCACCCCCTCCTGCCTCTGCGGGCGCCCACACCTACCTCTCTCTGGGTGATGTGGCTCTGGAGGGTGTGGGCCGCTTCTTCCTGGAGATGGGGGAGAAGAGGCTTGAGGGCTGAGTGTCTTTTTAAGTTGCAAACCCACCTTGGTGGCCGCCCTCTCCCCCAGGACGCGCTGAGGCCCCCCAGGATGAGCGGGCAGCACTCAGGGCGCCAGGGAGGCCGCCCTGGCCTTGGGGAGGAGCCTGACCCGGGCCCTTGTGGACCCGCAAGCCTGGTTCTGACACCGCAGACCCTCAGCTCTGACTTCCTGCAGAGCCACTTCCGGTGAGGAGGTGAAACTCATCAGGAAGATGGGCCACACCTGGCCCCCCCTCCGCAGGCCTCAGCCCCCAGGCTGGGCGGGGCCAGAAGCTCCTGGAAAGGCTCCCCTTTAGCAGGACTAGGAGCCTGTGGAGCCCGGAGGCCTTTGAGGGGCCCCTCTGCATCCCCAGTGTCTGCTTTTTGCCTGAGCCTCTCCCGGAAACCACTCTCATTCCTTTAACCACCTGCAGTCCTCTCCCAGGCACTGGACCAAATAGAAACAACAAAGCTTTTTGCAGAAAAAGAAGTAAATTACAAAGATTGCAGATTTTTTTTAAAATAGCAACATATGCCCACAAAAATGCAGCTTTTCACAAACATGTCACATAGGACTTTATTCCCCCCACCCATTCCCCATCCACTTTTTTTTTTCCAGCTCTGTCACCCTTTATCTCTCTCAGAGTGCACATTCATTTTTTTTAATATATATTATTGATTTTTTTTTACAGAGAGGAAGAGAGAGGGATAGAGAGTTAGAAACATCGATGAGAGTCATCAATCAGCTGCCTCTTGCACACCCCCTACTAGGGATGTGCCTGCAACCAAGGTGCATGCCCTTGACAGGAATTGAACCTGGGACCCTTCAGTCTGCAGGCTGAGGCTCTATCCACTGAGCCAAACCAGGTTTGGCCACATTCACTTTTTTTTTTTTTAATATCTTTTATTGATTTTTTACAGAGAGGAGGAAAGAGGGATAGAGAGCTAGAAATGTCGATGAGAGAGAAACATCGACCAGCTGCCTCTTGCACACCCCCTACTGGGGATGTGCCTGCAACCAAGGTACATGCCCTTGAAGAGAATCGAACCTGGGACCTTTCCGTCCACAGGCCAACGCTCTATCCACTGAGCCAAACCGGTTTTGGCCACATTCACTTCTTATTACAAAAGTAAAATCCTTTTAAGAAAGGCTCTTACCAGTACATGATCTACCTGGTTTGGCTCAGTAGATAGAGCATATGCCCAGGGACTGAAGGGTCCCGGGTTCGATTCCAGTCAAGGGCATGTACCCTGTTTGCAGGTTCCCTGCCCCTCATCAGAGTGGGTGCAAGAAGCAACCAATCAATGTGTGTCTCTCACACTGAGGTTTCTCTGTGTCTCTCCCTCTCTCTTCCACTCTTTCTAAAACTCAATGGGAAACATAACCTCGGGTGAGGATTAACAAACAAAGGCCCTTACACGATGGTTTCTCATCATTCCAAGCACTTTTGTGCTCACACAGGTTTCTTTGTTTGCTTTTTCTCTGTCCCCGGGGAGGAGGTGCCTTGGCTTCTCACCAGCTTCTATTTCTTTCCCTTCCTGCCTCCTGGGAACCTCATTCATTAGTTCTCCGGGCCCTTCCCAGTTTTCCTTCATCTTCTCCGGGCCCTTCCCAGTTTTCCTTCATCTCTAAGTTCTTTCTATTTCAAAAAAAAAAAAATGTGAGTTCTCCTTATGTTTTAAAAATTGCGCCTGACTCTGTTGTTTCCTGTCCATTTCCTTTTTCTCTTACAGAAGCAGGACAGTCTGGGGTCCTGAGTACCGTAGGCAGCCTGCTGCCCATCTCCCTGGGTTTGCAGCCAGGCCTTACCACCCATTAGTGGTGGGAACTCCAGCAAGTCACTTAATTTCCGAGGATAAAATGCTGATGATCATGGTGTTGTTATTAGCCTATTGTGAGTACTTGATTTCCAGAAACATTAACCATATTTCCCTTTCTTTTCTTCTGTGTGGCCTCTTTTCCTTACCAAGTGCAAAGGTCTGAAATTTAAAGTCACAAGAGAGACATGCAAAAATGCAACTTTATTTTTTGCAAGTGAATTTAACTTGTTCATGAGCCGAATTTCTACCCCATACTAGATAACACTGAAATTAGCCCTTGCGGGAAAAGAAGGAGAAGCTGGTTTTAAAAGCTGCCTTTGATGCATTAAAGCTCAATTTTAGGCTCCTCCACTCATGTGTCTAATTACATCTAAGGGAACAGAAGGAAGCTTAAGGCAGCTCTATTGATAGTCTTCTGGGTGAAGAAGAGTGTGCAGCAGGTTTAGCCTTACAACAGAGACAGAAATCTTTTTCTTTTTCTTTTTTTAATATTTTATTGTTTTTTTTACAGAGAGGAAGGGAGAGGGATAGAAAGCTAGAAACATTGATGAGAGAGAAAAATCAATCAGCTGCCTCCTGCACACCCCCCACAGGGGATGTGCCCGCAACCAAGGTACATGCCCTTGACCAGAATCAAACCTGGGACCCTTGAGTCTGCAGGCCAACACTCCATCCACTGAGCCAAACCGGTTCTGGCAAGAGACAGAAATCTTTATCCCACAGCTCAATTTCAATTTCATTCACAAAGGCAATGAGGTGTTGCTTTTGTGATGAGATGTTGAGATGTGTATTTTTAAAATATATATATATATTTTTATTGATTTCAGAGAGGAAGGAAGAGGGAGAGATAGAAACATCAGTGATGAGAGAATCATTGATTGGCTGCCTCCTGCACATGCGCCACTGGGGATAGAGCCCACAACCCAGGCATGTGCCCTGACCAGGAATCGAACCCTGACCTCCTGGTTCATAGGTCAACGTGCAACCACTGAGCCATGCCGGCTGGGTGAGATTTTTTTTTTTACCACAGCATTATATCTAAGAAAATAATTTCCTTATGCCACTGCTGTGTGTATCTGTCTAAAGGATGAAGGAGAATTGTGAACCGTATTTCACTTATGCTGAATTTTTTGGCTCAGTGACTATTCTGTAATATTCTCTGTTACATGTTATTTTAACACTCATCTAGGAAAAAAAATGTTTACTAAAACCCAAAACTTAGAATTGTAAGATAAATATACATTAGGGCATCGCTGTAGCTGCTAAATTGATCTAGCAGCAGAAATATAATCTTGGAGAGTTCATATTTAACTACTCCGTCTTCCCTTATAATGGAGTGAAGAAGGATTAAAGATTTCATTTAATTGAGACACACGCTCCTTTTTCTGATATATGCAGTCTTGTCTCTCTTGGAATCTTGGAGCAAAGCCTGCAACAGCCAGAATTGTAAATCAGAGAAACCATCCTGATTAGATGAGACTTTTACAAAATCCACCAAGTCTAAATTATTGGGTCGGCAGCTAAGTAATTGCGGGTTTCACACATATATGGCTTCAGTTGAATTTTTAGGTTTGCAGACGTAGTACAAATGTAAAACACATTTTGTTATTTGATAGTTGGCTATTCAGCTGTTAATCAGTAAAAAAAGTTTTTTGATCTGTTTTGTAGTTTTCGTTTGGCGTTCGTTGAAAAATGGAAAATCAAAAGGAACATTTTCGTCATATTTTGCTTTTTTATTTCCTCAAAGGGAAAAACGCATTGCAAGCTCATAAAAAGTTATGTGCTGTTTATGGTGACGAAGCCTTAAAAGAACGGCAGTGTCAAAATTGGTTTGCCAAATTTTGTTCTGGTGATTTTTCACTCAAAGATGAAAAACGCTCTGGTCGTCCAGTTGAAGTTGATGACGCCCTAATCAAAGCAATAATCAATTCGGACTGTCACAGTACAACACGTGAGATTGCAGAGAAGCTTCATGTATCACATACATGCATTGAAAATCACTTAAAACAACTTGGCTATGTTCAAAATCTCGATACATGGGTTCCTCACGAACTGAAAGAATCACAGTTAACGCAACGCATTAGCAGCTGTGATTTGCTAAAGAAACGTAATGAAAATGATCCATTTTTAAAATAACTGATAACTGGCGATGAAAAATGGGTTGTTTACAACAATATCAAGCGGAAAAGATCGTGGAGCAGGCCAGGTGAACCAACTCAAACAACATCAAAAGCTGATATTCATCAAAAGAAGGTTTTGTTATCAGTTTGGTGGGATTACAAAGGAATTTTCTACTTTGAACTCTTACCACCCAACCGAACGATCAATTCTGATGTCTACATTGAACAACTAACGAAATTAAACAATGCAGTTGAAGAAAAGCGGCCCAAATTGACAAATCGAAAAGGTGTTGTATTCCATCATGACAATGCAAGGCCACACACATCTTTGGTCACTCGGCAAAAATTAATGGAGCTTGTTTGGGATGTTTTGCCACATCCACCATATAGTCCTGACCTTGCACCATCTGATTACTTTTTGTTTCGATCTTTACAAAACTCCTTGAATGGTAAAAATTTCAATAATGATGATGATGTCAAATCGTACCTGATTCAGTTTTTTGCTAATAAAAACCAGAAGTTTTTTGAACGTGGGATTATGATGCTGCCTGAAAGATGGCAAAAGGTCATTGATAAAAATGGGCAATACATTACAGAATAAAGTTATTTAGTTCCATGAAAAAATTATCTTTGATTTTCTTTAAAAAATCCGCAATTACTTAGTTGCCGACCCAATAGATGGGAGTTCTAGCATAAAGAGCGGGCAGTAACTAAGCAGGTTGTAGGGTGGAAGATGATTTATGCTCTAAGGGAAAATGTGTTTTGGGGGTTTCTTCCCTCCTAAAGTCAATCAAAACTTTGCTCTCTCCCTTTTCACTTCTTCCTATCACTTTCTATAGAAAGCGGCATTCACAATACCTATTACATAATTAATTATCTGCATGGCCAACTTCCCTGAACAAAATGACGGTAGCAGGTGCTCGGCCAGAGCGCAGCTTGTGCAAGAGTGAAGGCATCTGGTCCCCTGGGCCACGGTGACAGAGCGCGGATGCAGGACGGGTGCATGCCGTGACACGGAGGCAGAATGATGGCCAGCCACTAACCCACAGATGACAGACACCATCATTTTAGAGTTGAGTTGTGATTATTGCATTTTCCTGTAGGCATTATAAAATAAATAAACTTGAAGCAACCCTGCATAAGTTTGAAGTAATCAAATAAATTGGACAGACATATGGGAAACAAGTGAACAATTCATGTGCTAAAAAAAACCAAACCCATAAATTGCTTCTTTTATGATTGGAGAAAATATGTGCACGGCATTAAATATTTCTGCTTATTTCTTTGATGAATATTCTAATGAACTGGATTTAGCCATATCTTAAAATGACACAAATCCTACAACCATACGTTAAGCAAGCCCATTTATTTATTTATAGAAATGCTAAACTACTTTCCATTACAAATAGAGATTAGTAAGCCTCTCCCGGCAGGCATGACTAACACATGATGAAAAGCATAGCCTACATTTTTTTTTATAAGTACTACATACATCCCAAAAATACAAAAATCTTAAGTATATAGCTCAAATAATTTTTAACAGAAGGAAACACCCCCATCCAACTACCACACAGATCAAGATATGAAATACTACCCGCATCCCAGTAACTACCACTTCGATCACCATCGATTAGTTTCCACTGGTTTTGAACTTTAAATAAGTAGAGGCAATCGATGTACTCTTATTTGTCTGACCTCTTTCATTCAATAGTTTGTGAGATTTAACCATGATATCACAGAAGTTTTCCTTGGAAATATATGCAAATGTACTTACCTATCCCATTGATGGGCGTTTGAGTTGCTTGGGGCTATTACATTCAATGCTTCTCTGAAACTCTGTTTTAATTTCTTACCTCTTTTAAATTAATAAAGTATTGCTTTCTTTGTTTAATTGTTATTCACTTTGTAATGATATATGTTGATATTGTTTGCGTTTATCTTCATTATCACAAAAGGCATCTGTTGCTTATTAGAGTCTATCTTAAATTTGTACTTTCCACTTTTCATAACTCCATTTTCCTCATTCCCAAAATGATGTAGTTTTTATATATATATAAATATATATATATTCTACATTTATTTGAAAGCACCTAAACCATTTTAATTGTTTTAAAATGTCAATATTGGTATAGATTTACTCTTGCAGTTATTTGTTCCCTTTTTTTTCATCCCTTCCTGCATTGCCATGATTCCAGCTGGGATCATTTTCCTTCTGATGAAGGACTTTCTTTGATATTTCTTTTAGTATGTGTCTGTTGATGACACATTCCCTCAAGGTTATTTGTTGTGGTTTATTTTACCATCATTTTTAAAAAATGTACTTATAGTCAGCAATCATTTTTTAGGACTTTTAAATTAATATATCTGCTGTTGTCAAACTTTAATAATTTCGGCTGAGAAGACTTCTTTAAGTCTTCTATTCCTTTGATAGTGTGTCCTTGTTTTCTTGGGATTAGATGCTATTAAGAATTTCTTTTTTCTTAAAGCAGCTGTATTCTGATGTGCCTATGTGTGCTTTTCTTTGATTTTTCTTCCATCTGGGATTTGTAAATTTTACTCTGCCTTGATATTTGTAAGCAGGTTTAGAATATTCTTAACCATTATCTCTTTAACTTTGGTCATTTCTCATTCTTTTTTCTTTTATGGGGCTCTGATATGTTAGATCTTTTTACCACATCTCATTTGTCCTTAATTTTTCCAGGATGCTTCAATATGAATATTTTCTAAAAACTATTCTCTAGTTCACTAATCAGTTCTCCTGCTGTGTTTAATCAGTTATTAAATCCCTACATTTTAAATTTCAGTTATTATCAAGTACTAAAATTTTTTGTTTTTCATATTTTCCAACTCTCTACCTATAGTTTCAAGATTTCTCCCATCTTTATGAATGTATTCATTACCATTATTTTAAAGACTAGAGACTCTCTGGTAATTCAAATACCTGGATCATTTAAGTGTCCATTTCTACCATCCTTTATCTCTTAGCTTCCATTCACTTGGTCCTGTTTTATGACATGCCTATTAATTTTGTTTTTTTTTTTTAATATATTTTATTGATTTTGTACAGAGAAGAAGGGAGAGAGATAGAGAGTTAGAAACATCGATGAGAGAGAGTCATCGATCAGCTGCCTCCTGCACACTCCCTACTGGGGATGTGCCTGCAACCAAGGCACATGCCCCCGACCGGAATCGAACCCGGGACCCTTCAGTCCCCAAGCCGACGCTCTATCCATTGAGCCAAACCGGTCTCGGCAATTTTGGATGGTGACATTTTATATAAAAATAATAAATGGAATCATCTGTTACTTATAGTTTCCTTAGGGGCGGGGGGGGGGGACATTTACACATGAAATAATTTCAAACAAGTGCTAAAATGCAGTACAAATTAATACTGTAAATAAATGCAAACACAAAAGCACTGAGTAATAATATCTTTAGTGATTACAAGTGTGATCTCATGTGGCCCTCAGAGCAAGGTACATTTTCAACACTATTATTGATGAGGAAATTCACTGACAGAGTCTACAAGTAGGGAGACCTGGGCTCAAACACAGGTCTTCTCAAACATTCACCCTATCTCCCAATATGTAATGATACTTACCAATGATGAGCATTAGCTGTGATAGGAGGCATAATGCAAAGAATAAAATGAAAGTGGGCAGTGTCCTCATGGAGCTAATGAAGCATAAGGGAGGAAGAAAATAAATCAAAGTATCATAATCCACAGTGACAAAAATCTATGATGGGAACAGTATGGGCCATGTGAAAAATCAGATCTGAAAGATGGGTAGATGGTCAGGAAAGGTTTTTGAGAGAAAGAAACCTCTAAGATGGATGAAATAAAACCTGCTTGAGGAGCTTAAAGATCTTCACAGCTGGGAAACAGAACTTGGGGGCCTGGTGACCATGGAAGAGGCTGGACATTTCTAAGTGTGTATGTTACCCTATGCTACAGACTTGAAAGAATACTACCAATTATTATGTATTTAAAAGATTTATAGGAATGCTAAGTTTATTAAATTATATCAAAGAATGATAGTGTTTAAAGCAGATTTACTTAATTTCTAATTATTATTGATAATAAATATTGAGAATCGGAACCATAAGTGAAATTGAAGCATGTAACACATTTCTAGAACACTGTCCTGATCAGTAAACAGGGAGTTAACCAAGCAAGTATCAGAGCTCAAATTCCAGGAAGCAAAAGTGAAGATGGAAAAATGAACAGATGAGTACACTTGGACCACACAGGAAGGCAGATGTGGAAACAAGGATGGCTCTCAGACTCTCTGCCTCTTTATAGTGAATCAGCACAATCCCCCAAAACGCGTGGGTAAATCCCCTTGAGGGACTGCTTAGGATTCAATGAGGAATCTGGCCTCTTTCAGTCAAGGGCTTGCCCTTGGCATGTAGGTCCCACCTCTAAGCCACAAAATGTACAAAAGCTTTTTTTTTTTTTTTTTTTGGGGGGGGGGGGTGTCATTTTCAGCCATGTCCCCAGCCCAAAGAACTCTTATGAGAAAAGTGTGTTCGTGAGAACAGAAATGGTCCCTTCACTGGTCAGCTATGTGAATGCATAATGCTGGACTAGGTGGGCTACTTTAACCTGAATCTCATCAAGGTTGAAAACTTGGAGGGAGCAAGCAGTGCCTTATGGAAGGAAGTTACTCCATTGTGAAGGCAGAGAAAAAGAGAGCATCAGCCAGGCCCATGTTATAAATTCTGTCCATTTGCTGTACATTATAGTCTATTGCCCCTCTCCATCACTGAGTAGTGCTCACTGTGATGCTCCAGGTACCTTCCAGGAACTCTGCACCCAGCCTTTTCTATTGTCATCCTCCCAGCTTCCCAGCATGGATGTAAATGTCACTATCCATTTCATTTAATTCCCTGACTTTAAATGTTACTTCTGCAATTTACTACAAACTAATGTATTTCTTTAAAATATCCTATCTAATAAAAGAGTAATATGCAAATTAACCATCACTCCACTCCACAAGCCACGCTCACCAGTCACATCCACCAGTCAATCCAAGTGAGAATGCAAATAAACCCAACCAAGATGGCTATAGCCACAGAGAGCAGGAGGGAGGCATTTCCAGCAAAGGAGGAAGCCAAGCTTTTCGCCTGCCCTTGCTGGCCTAAGCCTTCACTCAAGGCTACAAAGTTTCAATTATAGAAGGTAAGCAAATCCAAACAGAAATGGCTTCTGCCATGGAGCGAGCAGAAGGCTTGGCTCCACTCCAGGCTACAAAGTTTCAATTGTAGAAAGTAAATATATCCCAGATACCAGGGCCTCCACTTGGGTCACGGAGGGGCTGTGGCAGGCCTGCAAACCACCACAGGCCCCTTGCTCTGGCTGCCCCATGTCCCAAGAGAACCCCACCCTGATCCAGGACACCCTCAGAGCAAACCAGCTGGCCCCCACCCATGCACCAGGCCTCTATCCTATCTAATAAAAGAGTAATATGCAGATTGACCATCACTCCAACACACAATATGGCTGCCCCCATGTGTTCAAAGATCCTGCCCCTTTTTGGACACAAGATGGCCAGCAGGAGAAGGCAATTAGGCCAGGCCTGCAAGGGAGGGTAGTTGTGGGTGATCAGGCAAGTAGGGGAGGGCAGTTGGGAGGCACCAGGCCTGCAAGGAAGGGCAGTTGAGAGGGACCAGGCCTGCAAGGGAGGGCAGTTGAAGGCAATCAACCCTGCAGGGGAGGGTAGTTAGGGGTGACCAGGCTGGCAGGGGAGCAGTTAGACATTAATCAGGTTGGCATGGAAGTGGTTAGGGGGTGATCAGGCTGGCAGGCAGAAGTGGTTAGGGGCAATCAGGAAGGCAGGCAGGCGAGCAGTTGGGAGCCAGCAGTCCTGGACTGTGAGATGGATGTCTGACTGCTCGTTTAGGCCCCATCATGGTGGGATCGGACCTAATCTGGCAGTTGGACATCCCTCGAGGAGTCCCAGATTGGAGAGGGTGGCAGGCTGGGCTGAGGGACAACCTCCCCTCCCCCATGCCTGAATTTCATGCACTGGGCCTCTAGTATCCATATATTTGATTTTTTACAGAGAAAAAGGGAGGGAGATAGAGTTAGAAACATCAATGAGAGAGAAACATCAATCAGCTGCCTCTTGCACACCCCCCAATGGGTATATGTCCTTGACTGGAATCAAACCTAGGGCCCTTTAGTCCACAGACCGATGCTCTATCCACTGAGACAAAATGGTTAGGGCCAAAGTAATGTATTTCTTAGGTTTAGAGAGTATAAAATATTTGAAGAAATAAAATTTTGGATCTATAATTTCAGATTTTAATAAAGCGAGATAATAAATATTTTCCAAAAATTTGATTCAGCTTCACTCTCTGACAATAAATCTCTCTCATAAAAGAAACCAGGGGAGTTGTAAAAGGGATAGTAACTGCCCTAGGCAATGCAACCGCCAAGATAGTAAAGGTTTGGACCACTATTTAATTCCCTCTATTGGCTTTCATCTTGAGGAGGTTGTAGCTGAGCAAATCACCATTCAAAGCACTTAATTCCAAAATGGGTGAGTTGACTTCTCTATAACAGCCAGTTGACTGACTGAATTGTTCCATTTTCAAACTTTGTTACCGACAACAAAACAAAAAGGCAACCGACTGAATGGGAGATGATATTTGCAAAGAACAGCTTTGTCAAGGGATTAATATCCAAAATATATAAAGAACTCAAAAAACTCAATGGCAAACAAACAAATAATCTAATTAAAAAGTGGGCAGAGGACTTGAATAGACACTTCTCCCAAGAAGAAATACAACCAACCAACAGATATATGAAAAGGTGTTCAACCTCACCAGCTAGTAGGGAAATGCAAATAAAAAAGTACAATGAGCCTTGGCCGGTTGCTCAGTGGTTATAGCATCAGCCTGTGGATCAGAGGGTTGTGGGTTCGATCCTGTCCCTGGTTGGGGCAAGTGCAGAAGACAACTAATTGATGTGTCTCTCTTACATCAAGGTCTCTCTCTCTCTCTCTCTCTCTCTCTCTCTCTCTCTCTCTCTCTCTCTCTCTCTCTTCCCCCTTCTCCTCCCTCCCACTCTGAAACTCAATGGAAAAAATATACTCAGGTGAGGATTTGCCAAAACCACTAACAGTGAGATGCCACCTCACACCTGTTAAATTGACTATTATAAAAAAGACAAGTAATAAAAAGGTTGGAGAGATTGTAGAGAAAAGGAAACCCTTATTCACTGCTGGTGGGAATGTAAACTGATACAGCCACTATGGAAACAGCCCGGCCGTTCCTAAAAAAATTAAGAATAGAGTTGCGATATGACCCAGTAAACTTTAAAACACCTATTTGCAAAAATACTATAGGTACCCCTATGTTTATTGCAGCATTATTCACCTTGGCCAAGATGTAAAGAAGATGTGGTACATATATACAAAGGAATACTACTCAGTTATAACAAAAAACCAATATTGCTATTTATTAAAACATGGATGGACCTTGAGAATATTGTGCTAAGCGAAATAAGTCAGAAAAAAGCTAAGAACTATATGATTTCATTTATATGTGGGATATAAAACTGAAACTCATGGACACAGACAACAGTATGGTGGTTGCCAAAGGATGTAGGAAGTGGGGGAGCAAAGAGGATCAAACATATGGCGATGGAAGAAGGTTTGATATTGGGCAGTGGGCACACAATGCAATATACAGATCATGTATCATAGAAACGTACACTTGAAACCCATATGATCCTATTGACCAGTGTGGAGGTACTGAATGCACATCCATGGCAGATTACTACCCCCCAACTTAGGCTGTGCACTGACAGGTAACTGCTTTAGATATTCCAAGAGCATGAACATGACTAGTTCCTTAGGTCTCTCTCATCAGATTACTGAAGTGTAGATCAGCAGGAAGTTAGACAGATTAACTCAGAACCTTGGCTTTCTTTGCATCGCCCTCTAGGAGCAGGGCCTCAGAGAATCAGCCCCAAAATGCAGATACTCTGACTGCTGCTTTAGCTGTAAGTAATAAACAGGCCTTCATTCCTGACCCAGAAATCTCATGTCTTCTGGCAGCATCCATGAAACTGTGTCAGGCAAACTTGTTAGCTTGTAAGTAGGGTAAATGTCTCAGGCCCTTCTTGACAACTCCTTCCACTAGAAATTTTCATTGTTTAATATGCTCATTTTGCTTTCTTTGCATGACCTTTGTCCATACAGCTAAAAATCCATCTTCCAAAAAGAAAAAAAATGTTTGGCATATCTCTGCTTGCTTTAATTCTTGTTTTGCCCATAAATGTAAAAGCAGCTTTCTGTATTTATTTACCAAGAAAAAAAATATCCATTTTGTTACTGATATAAAAAAAAATTGTCATGCTGCTAACAATTTTATATTTTTGAGGTCTAGTAAAAGCTGTTGATGTCATTACTTCCCCTTGCTAAAGTTACCAAGGTTCCTGTTCACACAAGGCATTGGCAGGCATTCTGATTAGAAGAGGGTCTGGTGACACATGGCATGCTCCAAGCAGTTTGGAATGTTCCAGAATGTCGTTCCGCCTCCCCTTTGTTCCGGTGAACACCGTTTTGCTAGAGTGCAGGTGTGTCCCTGAGGTGCTAGTCCTTGAAGGGGCCCAGCAATGTGCCAGAGGCCAGCAGAAGCACTTTTCCAAATTTCCCAGAGGAAAAATTGAGTGGAATGGTAAGACGTTTGTAGAGCCAGATGAAAGCAATGCATTAATGCATGGATTTGTACCCTTCCTTGTTCTCTGTTCTCTTAGACACCCACAAATTTGTCTTTTGCAACAAACAACCCACTGGAGCAGAAGAGTCAAAAGAGAATAAATACATGTTTTTAGAGGATCAAATGAGTTTTCCACTGGCTGACATTGATGATATCCTTGTTCTCCACGGCTCTTCAAACTCAGCTCTTCAACACTGATTCTCTCAGAATCTCCCAAAGTGAAGCCTTTCTCTGTGGTCTTAATAAGAATGGAAAGATTCAAGCTGCTACCTGAGAGAGCGGAAGAGGGATGGTGCCTTCTCTATACCACTGGCAAGTGAGGCAAAAAGCATGGTGATTTGTGTTGTTCCTAATTATTGGTTTATAACAGAGAAACCATGTCACTCTGCTTCATTGAATTTTTTTTAATATATATTTTTATTGATTTCAGAGAGGAAGGGAGAGGGAGAGAAAGAAACTTCAATGATGAGAGAGAATCATTAATCGGCTGCCTCTCTCACATCCCCTACTGGGGATTGAGCTGGCAACCAGGGCTTGTGCCCTGACTGGGAATTGAACCATGACCTCTTGGTTCATAGGTCAATGCTCACCCACTGAACCATGCTGATCAGGCTGAAAGATTTTTTAATAAGTTCATCTATTTGTTCATTTCCAGCAATGGTGATCCTATTTTCCTAAAAGAAATTAGATCAAAGCAACCAGAAAACCTAGAATTCGAGAGATTCTAGAAAATGGTTTTTTGTTTCATTTCAAGTAAGAATTATGCATCTGTAATATTCAGAAAAGTCTCAGAGAAAAACAGCTAGTTTAATTTGCCACAGATTAGATTTCTTCGATGGTATAAGAAATCTTGTTTCTATAAATATCTTTTGATGCTTCAAGGTACCACAAAATGAAAAAGAACTTCATAAGACACAATTAATAAAGACAATCTATAGTGCTATCTCTCTGAATGTACTCCTTTTATATGAAGTCAAGAGTACTGTATATGCAGTACATAGACACATACTGATCTTACACACAAGAACCCTTCACAAGCTTTATGTGGTTTGGACCAGGCTGCCAGCAAGCCTACTCAGTGCTGGGAGACAGCCATATTATATGTTACTCAAGGATGCTACCTAGCAAATGACTGTAAAATTGTGTTAAGATGTCTACGCAAAATGCTCCCACTGGCCTCTGGCACAGACCTCGTTCCCCGCAAGGACAATCAGCCCAGGGACTTGCACTCTAGCAAAGGTTTAGTCCGCTGCATCAAAGGAGAAGCAAAAAAAAGACATTCTGAAACATGCCAGACTTCTTGGAACATGCTGTGGATTAACAGACCCTAAGACCCTCTTTTATGTTAGGTCATTCTCATCCTGTTTGCTAATGCCTTTTGTGAACAGAAACCTCCTATCAAATCAAAGTGAGATCCAGGATGATCCTTTCGGATCCTTTCCAATCTCATGATTTGCATAGGTGTGCTCTTTGAGAGCGGACTGGAACAGGGTGTTTCTGGGAGGTGGGGGGGATGGAAAGGGATGGCAATGAGGTCTTCTCAGATCTCTTTAAGGTCCAGAGACATGGACAACTGCTCATGGTTGGTTTTGTTCTTTATAAGCACCCCTTAGTACCAGTTATTTGAGTTTTTCATTTATTTACTTATATAGCTAATACATATTTACTGTAGAATGACTAGAACATAGAGAAAAGTAAAAATATCTGGCAACATGCCCAAATATTTGATTATCTTACCTGCATAGACAGTCACTGTTATGTGTTGATATAGTAAGAGTATTTTGCCCTGGAAGCTGTTGTTCATTGGTTAGTGTGTCAGCCGTTGAACAAAGGGTTAGATTCCTGGTCATGGGCATGTACCTGATTGTAGGTTTAATCCCCAGCCCTGGTCAGGGAGGTGGGGGGGGGGGGGGGCGCGAGGGTGGTGCAGGAGGCATCCAATCAATGTGTCTCTCTCATATTGATGTTTCTCTCTCTATTTCTGCACCCCGTTTCCCTCTCTTCCTCCCTCTCTAAAAATCAATGGAAAAATATCCTCAGGTAAGGATTAACAACTACAAAGAGTCCGTTTGGGGGCGCTATAACAGAATATTGTAGACTGGGTGGCATATAAACAACAGAGATTTATTTCCCACAGTTCTGGGAGCGGACATTTGAGATCAGGATGGCCACAGAGTTGGGCTCCACTGAGGGCCCTCAGTGAGAGAACCAGGTTCCTCCCGTTGGTTAAGTGGATAAACATCCCCCTGTGGTTTTTACAAGTTCCAAGATTTCCTTTGTCCAGAGATTTGGTAAAAACAAGCAAACAAACAGAAGCCCACCTGACATGGGTGACTGGAATTTAAGAATCTGCTTTCTGCCTCAACCAAATTCCATCCTGTTAGCTATGGACAGACAGGCACGGTATGTACCAAGTGATGTATCTGCCACTGTGTCCCACAGCAAGTGTGGTTCAGAGCAGATGGTGGTGCCAGACACAAGAGATGAGCAGGTTAAACCAAGCTGTCCTGGCTTTTGAGTTACAACCAACCCAGTAAAGCTTATCTTCCCATTCTTGCTCTAGGCCAGGTATAAAGGCCTGATTCTGAATTATCTGCTTTGTGAGCACCATTCTTGTTCCCCTTTTGACACACCCTCATTTCTACTCCTTGATCCTTCAGGAGACTTTTTTTTTTTCCCTTCAGTTTGAATAACTTAACCAGGATTTTCTCTCTAGCACACTAAGGCAGGAAATCAATTTCAGTTAGGATAAGCTGAACTACAGTCAGCGCCACCCTACACAGCTAGTCTGGCTCTGCATTTTCCATCAAAGCACCTCCGACAATGGATTTGCCTGTTTAAGATCTGCTTCCTAGCCAGGCAGCCCAGCTTTCAGGATCATTGACCTCTGACCAAAGACAGGCACCCTTTCCCCCTCTGCTTCTGTCTCTTCGGTGTCCGCTGCAGTCCCCAGAATAACTTCCCTGGTCAAGGTGACTTTTCTGGACTCATCCTTTCAAATCAGTAGCAGCAAAGGCAATACCTTGCCCTGCCCCATCTCACTAGAAGCGCTTCCTTGGAGCAATTCCCGTTTCATTGGCAAAGTTACTACACCAGGAACGCAACAGACACTGCCAGGACGTCGGGGGCCGGGACTGAGCCATCTGTCACTCAGGTGCCAGAGTCACTGCAGGGGCAGCATGCTGTCCTCTCCTTCTAGCATTTGGAACCCGATGGGCACACTCTATGTGTGGGTAGCATTCTACTAAAAATGCATTCCAACCTAAAAATTCTACCTGTAGAACACGGTCTTGACTTCAGAAAATGTGGGATCTGTTTTTGTTGATGTTTCTAATAATGCACGCATCACCAATATGTATATCTACTACAACACTTGGTCTTATTGGGGCAGGCTTGTACATCCCTACTCTAAAACCAAGCATCAAAGCTGGTGGATACTCGGAGAGTAAACACAGAACTCCAAAATGCAGACCATTTACATGAATACTGAACCAGACTCAGATATCAGCTCTGTCGCTTGTTAGTTCGTGAACGTTGGGCACGTTTCAGATTTTGTTCCCACCTCTATAAAATGGGCATAATAACCATAGCTAACAAGTCCGACTGAGTCTCAAACACTATGCTAAGTGTTGCACACCCATCATGTCATCTAGTGCTCACAGCAAGCCTGCGCACTGGACAGCTAAGGTGCCCATTTGACAAAGAAGGATGTGAGACTCAAAGAGGTCAAGGGTCCACAGACAGTTTCTGTGAAGATTAAATGAGGGGAAGTGCTTCGCACAATGTTTAGCAACAGCAAGGGCTGTTTTTGTTGTCATCATTATTGATCCCTTTGTCAAAAACAGTTCAATACCCTCGTCCGATCGTATACTCCTTTCTTGGAACACACCCTGGGGTCTTATCATCTCTTTCCTTTCTCGCCCACACCCATCACTCTACACGTGTCCTTTGTGAAATTTCCCTTAAGTCGCTGGAAGATGATCAATGTCTATGAAACAGGAAATATAATTTGGATTCTTCAGCTTCACAATCTTAAAATAAAAAAGCAGCTTCTCTCTTAACAGAACATGCTTCAACAGCTGATGGGTTTTATATTTCTTGATTTATGATCACCAGCCTTCACTTAGGCAAAGTTGGCAGTCCCCTTGCGTCTCATTATTTATTTTTCTGATTATCCGAATTGTACAGAAATCAAACATTACAGAAGTAACTAACTGCTGAGGGGGGCATCCTCCCCACCGAAACTCTGCCTTCCACAGATGACCACTACTAGCAGGAGACAGCATGTCATCTTTCTCCATCTTCTCCAGATACGCTAGGATTGCTGTTATTTATTTGTGTGCAAACACATAGGCATCGATGCACTTCATTCTTTTTATTTTCCTTGTACTTTGTTCTTTTTCATGACTGTTTAGTATTCCATTGTGGAAATATGTCTAATAATGCATGCAATTCTCATGAATTACCTCTTAAGAAGTGAAGCTTCTTTGAAGCCCACACACAAACACACGCACACTCAATCACAGATGAAATATCCCTCATAAGCCTGTTACTGCTGCTAGGAAACTCTGTCATTATTTCTTTGTTGTTGAAATGCCTTATTTATGGACAAGTTCTGTGCAAATGGAGGAGGCCTGAGGCAATAACGCAGTAACTGACTAATTCTTAGAGCTGGGCCTGGATAAACCGGGTAAACAAGAACAGGAAAGGAAAATGCAGCGGGCAGAGGAGAAAGCTTTGTCACTAGAGGGGTTGTTTGAGTGGTTCCTTCCACCCACACTAAGTTTTTCTCCCACATCATCATCTCTAAAACACCAGTGGGCACTTTCTGCACTCATCTTTGTGCACCACTCAGAAGTAGATGTACCCCCATGCTGCTTTGAGGATATTTTTTTTCAATGTCACAGTGAGCAGGTGATCTTGGTGGATATGTGCTGTCTTTTATGAATGAAAAAATGTAACCTCTACACCTAAAACACAGTCTCAGTGTCCATAGTTCTGAAAGAAGCTATAGAAGGTGTAAAAGAGCACTGTTTTCTCTGGAAATGAACAACTTTGCTTACCCCAAAAACTTTGAAAACATTTATTCGTAGAGACAGCATTATTCAAGGTAGCCAAGACATGGAAACAACCTAAGTGCCCTTCAACTGATGATTGGATAAAGATGTGGTACATTTCTATAATGGAATACTACTCAGCCATAAAAAATTAAATATTGCCACTTGTGACAACATGCATGAACCTTGAAAGATTTCACTCATCTGTGGGATATAAAACAAAAAGCAACAAAGGAACAAAAACAAAATAAAACCATACTCATAGACACAGACAATAATATGGTGGTTACCAGAGAGGAAGGGGAGTGGGAAGAGGATGAAGAGGGTGGAGGGAGTCAAATATATGGTTACAGAAGGAGACTAGACTTTGGATGGTGAGCACATAAGGGAATATACAGATGATATATCATAAAATTATATATCTGAAACTCATATATTGTTATTAACCAATGTTACCCCAATAAATTTAATTTTATATATAAATAATCAAAGCCAGCTCTATATTCTACACGCCTTGTCTCGGTAAGATGGGTTAATGATGGAAATGTCTCTTGCAGAAGGTAAAGGTCAGACCAAAGTCAGAGTGCTCCAAATTTCCAGACTTAAGAATCACATAAGATGCTTTTAAAACCAGATGTCTCGATCCCCAGGATTGAATTAGAGCCCAGGAATCTGCATTTAACGGGTCGCTCTGGAGATAATGATGTAGAGAAGTTGTGGACCATACCTTGAGAATCATTAAAGGGTCTGTGCTCAAGAGAATAGAATACTACTACCCTTCATTAAAAATTTAGTGTTAATTTCTGATTCTGGCCATGATGAGTAACTAAAATGAAACTTACCCTCCCCGTGTAAACACCAGAAAAAAAAAATGACCAAATATGTTAAACAACTTCTTTTCCATATAATGGACAGTGCAGAACAGACAATGCAGGACCATATTACCTGAGAAAAAAGAAACAAGCAAGGTGAGCTCTAAGATCATTGCCATAGCTTTTGGCCTGGAGGCATTTTCTCGATTACAGTGCAAGGAGGGGCACCCCACACAAAATAACTGTCTCAATGCTAACAGAAGAAGAGACTGCAATGAGTGAGTCTGCAGAGCTGGATACCAGACAGAAAGGCATCATCAGCCATCATGCTCCCCAAACCAGCTGAGTACTGTATTCCCTTTGAGACTGTTGTGTGTGCCCTTGATGGAATCGAACTGGGGACCCTTTAGTCTACAGGCCAACGTTCTATCCACTGAGCCAAATCAGCCAGGTCAGTGGTTGGCAAACTCATTAGTCAACAGAGCCAAATATCAACAGTACAACAACTGAAATTTCTTTTGAGAGCCAATTTTTTTAAACTTAAACTTCTTTTAACACCACTTCTTCAAAATAGACTTGGTATTTTGTGGAAGAGCCACATGTGGCTCACGAGCCGCAGTTTGCCAACCACAGAGCTAGGGCATAGCCCCTGATTTTAATAGTAGCATATGCGCTGAAGCCGGTTTGGCTCAGTGGCAGAGCGTCAGTCTGTGGACTGAAAGGTCCCAGGTTCGATTCCAGTCAAGGGCATGTACCTTGGTTGCGGGCACATCCCTGGTGGGGGGTGTGCAAGAGGCAGCTGGTCGATGTTTCTCTCTCATCGACGTTTCTAGCTCTCTATCTCTCTCCCTTTCTCTCTGTAAAATATCAATAAAATATATATTTTTAAAAATAGTAGCATATGCATAGCTGAGACCCAAAATATGCATCATGCTGCAACAGATGAGTACCTAAGTGAATGTCTGAGGATGTAAAGTATTAACCCTAAATTGTGTCCAACAAGGGCTTCATTATAAGCACTGTGCAGTACTTGGGATGCTTTTAGCTCCCAGTTTTGCAACACACCATTCATGACATTGTATCTTGGTTTCAGTGGCTCCTAGAAACCAAGAGATTTGTTCTCCTAAACTCAAACTGTAAGATGTTAGAAGTTGCAAAGAAACTTCTATGTTTAAAATTAGTCCTATTATGCTCCCAATCTCAAATTGTGTGAGATAATCATTTAGATTAATTTTTGTTCCCTGTTTCAATGTACCCAATGAGAGTTTCTTTATGATGACAATAACAAAACAAAAACAAAAAATACACACACACACACACAAAAAAAATAGAAAACTTTCACATCTTATAGGTATTCATATATCTCAGTTTTTTCAGAGTCAGTGAAAAGATTGTAGAGGAAATGGAGGATGTGTGCTACAATTTCAAAAGGGTAAAATGACAAAAATAACTAGTGATATCCATTACTCTATCAGACTAAAGGGTCCCCGGTTCAATCCGGTCAAGGACACAAGCCCGGGTTGCAGGCTCAGTCCCCAGTAGGGGGCATGCAGGAGGCAGCCAATCAATGATTCCCTCCATCATTGACTGAAAAGATAGCAAAGATTTTTAAAAAACAAAAAATGTAGCTAGTTTAGTAGCACAGTGGTTAGTAAATATTAATATTTAAGTATGTGCTTACTGACACTTTTTATTCAGCTTGTTCATAAACATAGTTGACCGTGGTGTGTCTTTTACTGAGCAAAATGCAAGCTAGCCAAGGTCATGGTGGGGTTATCTTGGTGGGCAATAAAGCATTCGCTTGTGATCTGCATGAGCTGGCGTGCTTTCCACCTTGGCAAAATTAAAATGCGACAGCTTTTCCAGACTCTGTCTAAGATCAGGTTTCCAAGGTGAGAAAGCCGTTGTAAACTAGGACTTCCCAGCAGGGTCTAGCGGTTTATCCACAACGTGATGCAGGAGGCATAGGTAGGACTGGCAACCTGTCCACCTGGGAAGGACTGGAACAGGACACCTGCCCACCTCGCGGGGGGCAGGGGCACTCTTCCATACGGTCTTGGCAACCTCCAGTGACAACCGGGCACAGAATGACCTCCGAGCCCGTTTGGAAGCGGCTGCATTGCCCTCTGGCTGAGGGTAGCCACAGGGAGGCTAAAATGAAGGTCAAAGGGAAACTTAATCTTGCGAACTTGGCTTAGGACAGGGCTCCAACTTAGGTCTTGGATGCAGGAACGCTGAGAATAAAACAGAAATATAGCATAGGCCTGGGGATTCAGGCAGTGGGGAGGGAGACGGGCAGTCATCTGAAGGTGGGGAAATTATAAAGGCGGGCCAAGGCCGAGCTCAGGGTCAGCCTTGCTCTGGGGCAGCGTTTATTCTGCACCAAACTAAATTTTGATTTTATTTAGTAAGTAATAAAGGGAATTACGGTATAAATTTAAAAAGCATATAGAGTTTAAATTCTGGGTCTGTTGGCTATTCACTGAAACTCTGTCTCCTCTTTTCCCTGGACACCCAGTTTGGTTGCATTTCCCAGCTTTATCTTAAAGTTATATTACGCATGACTGAGTTCTAGCTAACAGAATGACAACAGAAGTGATGGTGAGGTGATTTTAACAGAACAAAGATACTTACCAGTTTCTCAGAGGGCAACTAGGTATTTGCTGCATGGCCACGTGGTCTATTTTAGGGCATGCGCTATGTACATATTTGAAAAATAAAGATAAAACCACTTTCACAGGTCTCCTGAATTCTGTTTTTATTTAAGCACAGAATATGTGCTGCTAAGAGATCAACCAAAGGACTTGTATGCATGCATATAAGCCTAACAATGGACACAGAAATAGGGGGGTGAGGGCATGAGTGTGTGTGTGTGTGTGGGGGGGGGGGGTTGGAGGAGATGGGGGGATGACACATATATAATACCTTAATCAATAAAAAAATTTTTTAAAAGAATATGTGCTGCTAGACCTCCCACCATTAATTATGAGAAGAGAATTTTTTTAAAAATCTGTGAATCACTGACAGTCAGAAGAAAACAAAAGGGACTTTTTAAAAATCCATTTCTAACTATCCAAATTTATGAGTCAATAAATAAAGAGACATTAAAAAATAAGTTTACCTTAATTATGAAATAGCATCTGCTCCATCTCACAAAAAGGTGTTAATGTCAAGATACATTTGATAAACGTTTCTATATACAGAGATGGTACATCAGAGTAGAAGGTAAAAGAATAAATCTAAATTATTGGCACCAACAACTATTTTCATTGAAAATTCTCCTATATCATGTTCTTATCCCCATCAGGAAATTCCCAGTGATATTTTCTGGCTCCTGGACAGGTTGTGGCGATATCTTGTTAGCATTCCTTGTGAAATAAGCTCTCCTCAGTTCCAACACATAAATATCTCCCTCTCCAGCTTGTTCCTCTTGTATCGCGTTGGTTTTCCCTGAGATCTAGAGCAAACATCTCACAGCTCTTCCACAGGAGAGTACTGCAGCCTTCCAGACTGGCTATGGGCACCCAGGGGCACCACGGGCATCTTGAGGGCGAAGGGGAAGTTGTCCTAAGCAAGCTTTGAAGGTCACTCTCAGCTGCTTTATCTTCTTAAATAAACAGCAGAAAAGGTAAAGTATAACTTTTAAAACGGACTTTATTTTTTAGAGCAGTTTAAAGTTTATTGTAAAACGAATAGGAAGGCACAGATATTTCCCATGTTTCCTCTGTGACCCCCACACAGACTCAGCCTCCCTTATTTTCAGCACTAAAGGCCCAGTGCACGAATTCGTGCTCCAGTGGGGGCCTGCCAGATTGGGTCAAAATTGGGTCTCTGACATCCCTTGAAGGGTCCTGGATTGTGAGAGGGCACAGGCCAGGCCGAAGGACCCCACCAGTGCACTACTGGGGCCAGGAAGGGATGCGGGAGATTGGCCAGCCGGGGAGGGACCATGAGAGGGCTCCAGGGTGTGTCCGACCTGTCTCACTCAGTCCCAATTGGCTGGACCCCAGCAGCAAGCTAACCTACCAGTCAGAGCATCTCGCCCCTAGTGGTCAGTGCATGCAATAGCAATTGGTCGACTGGTCGACTATCTGCCACATGGTGGTCAGTGTAGCTAAGCAGCCTTATCTTATCATTAGCATATTGCGCTTTGATTGGTTGAATGGCCGACCAAATGACTGGACACAGCATATTAGGCTTTTATTATACAGGATTTCCCCATCAGAGTAGTGCATTTGTTACAGCTGATGAGCCTACCTTGATGCATCATAATACCCAAAATCCGCAGTTTACATTAGGGTTCCCTCTTAGTGTTGTACATTCTAGGGTTTGGACAAATGTGTAATGATATGCATCTATCATTATATCATATACTAGTGACCTGGTGCACAAATTCATGCACATTAAAAGGGGATTAATTAGAGGAAGTAATTTATTATTGTTATTTTCCCCTTTCTCTATAATAGAAGTGTCAGAGATGAAAGAAAATTAGTAACAAGTATATGAAAACCTTCCTCCTGTCAGAGTCTGGGGTTAACCATGGGACCCAGAGTCAAATCCCCGCCCACCCGGATGCACCTCAAAATCATGTAAGACCCAGACACAGCCGCCCTCCCCTCCATTGGGCTAGATCTAGACCTGGCCACTCCCACCCTTGTCAAGCCCTGCCAGGCAGGAGGCATAGCCCAGGTCCCCTGGCCTGGCCCCAGGACAGGGGGCATGGCCTGAGGTCCCCCAGCCCAGAGCGGGGCAGGGAGCATGCATTGAGGTCCTCCGTTAAGCCCTGCCAGGTGCAGGCCACAGCCTGAGATCCCCTGTCAAGCATTGCTGGATGGGGGCACAGCCTGACTTCCCCCAGCCCAGGACTGGGGACACACCTCGAGGTTCTCCATCAAGCCCGGTGGGTGGGGGGGCACAGCCTGAGGTGCCCTGTCAAGCCCTGCTGGTGGGGGGTGTGGTCTGAGTGCCGGGATGGGGTCTCAGCCTGAAGTCCCTTGTCAAGCCCCACCTGGTGGGGGGCACGGCCTGAGGTCCCCCGGCCTAGCGCTGGGGTGGAGGGAGCAGCCTGAGGTCCCCTAGCCCAGCACCAGGACAGGAAGCTCACCTTGAGATGCCCTGTCAAACCTGCGGGAGAGGTGGGGGGGGGCCTGGCCTGAGATCACCTGTCAAGCCTCAAGGGGACGGGGGAGGGCATAGCCTCAGGTCCCTGCTGATTGCTCATAAGGTTCCTTATGGGAACTTGGCCTTGGCAGTGGGTGCAGCCATCTTTGTGCCAGCATGATGGTCAATTTGCATATTCCCTCTTTATTAGATAGGGTATAGCATTTTCACTGCCCCAAAATCCTCCATGCCTCCGGTTCATTTCTCCCTCCCCTCAATCCTTGGCAACCACCTGATCTTTTTCCCATCTCCTGGTCTGCCAACCATACTACAAAAAAAAAGTTGATGAAGAGTACCTTTAAAGTCTTGTTTGATTTTAGCTTCTGTTAAAATCAGACTGATCAACCAAATTTACCAGTTGCATTTTTTTCCACTGACAGTGTTTTTCCATATTATTGCCTCCTAATTTATTTTCCATCGTCAAAAAGCACTTAAAGTACTAATGACCCACTCCACAACAAGTTCATAGATGAAAGCCCTTGGTTGGCTACTAATGGGCCAGGTTTATAACCTGATTTTTATTTATTTTTTTTATTTAAACACTATCTCCAAATTCAAGAGCTTCAGAAAGACTCCTTTTTATTAGAATACTTTGGAAAGTCTGGAGTGAGGGATGCTATTTTTGTGAGAGAAGCAGGGTGAGGGTAGAAGAGGTTTAAGACAAGCTTTTCCATTGATGGGACTGATCTATTATGAAATTGAAACATAAGACAAATTGCCCTCTTTTCCACTTGTGCTATTAATGTCATTTTTTTTCCACTTAGAGTGTCTTAGGATTCTTGGGAAAACTTCTCAGGTAGGAACTGTGCCGAGCACACAGAGAAAGCAGCGAGGTGATGAGAACACGGAGTAACAGTCCGTATAAACCAAGCCTGGAGGAAGGAACACTATTTTTACACCTTTCAATCAGGCTATATTATTTTCTATTTTCAACACAATCCCGTTTAACCATTTTGTGGCGCTCCCTCAAGTAGACAAGGTTGCATCCTCTCACTATAGTCACAGCATAAGTAGAAATGGAGGGTGAGTAGGTCCAGAAGACGGAGTTTGGAGTCACGAGCACTGGATTTTGCAGTCCATCTCTGCCAAGTTCCAGCTAAAGACCTTAGACAGTTTCATACCCTCTTCGAGCCTTTGTTTTCTCATCTGTTAAATGGGCATGGGAATGCCCCCTTCGTTTGGCTGTCATGAGTCTGGCATGAGATATAACCTTCCTCACACAGTCAGGTACATACTAAGCCTCATTAGAAAGCAATTGTTGCTCTGCAATTTGTATTTTTTAAAAATATATTTTATTGATTTTTTTTTACAGAGAGGAAGGGAAAGGGATAGAGAGTTAGAAATATTGATCAGCTGCTTCCTACATATCCTCCACTGGGGATGTGCCCACAACCAAGGTACATGCCCTTGACCGGAATCGAACCTGGGACCCCTCGGTCCACGGGCCAATCCTCTATCCACTGAGCCAAACCAGTCAGGGCTGCAATTTGCATTTTTTAAATCACTCTGACAATCAATAAAATTTATTGCTATGACTCATAAAATCCATTCACTCGGCTTAAGCCAATTTATTCTCGCTTAAATCTGTGCCATCCTAGACTGAATACTCACCATGATATCTACTTAATTATGTAAATTAGCAAAAGTTACTTAATTCATAAGGCTAGTCAGGTCCACTTCTTAGTGGAATTTTCTGAAATAAATAGCTATTTTGGATTAGATGACGGCTCTGAAGAAGATATCCTTTAGATATCACATTTCTCTAGTAATGGGACACCAAAACCATTAAATTCTGTTACTTAAGCTACCCTCTGTTCACTGAGACATTTATTCCCAAAGGGAGGAATGAACCCAAAGGGATATGATGGGAGCAGGTTCCAGACTAAAGTATGGTTCTGTGGATAATTAACCTCTCTCATCCTTCATTCATTTTATCAGGTTTTTGTTCGTTTGTTTTTAGCACCTGCTACTTATCAAAGGGGTAGTTCTAGGAGCTGGGAATAGACCAGAAATGAAACAAAGTCATTTCCTTAAACACATTGGGAACAGGCTATCAACAAATAAGAACATAAACATATATATAGGTCATATTCTAAGACGTACCATTGTCAAAGCATGCAAGGCGGACTGCCAGCTTGGGAATGGGGTGGGGGAGTCAGAGAAAGACTTTCTGAAAAGATGATAATTGAACAGAGATCAGAAGCAGCGTAACATTCAGGTATCGAGGGATAGAATGTCTGGGTAGTATCCTCAGACTAAGCAGAGACATTATATTTGGTGGCTTAATGACCGTGACTCAGCTTTAACTGAAAATCATCCAGGAGTAAACGAATATTCTAAATGTCTAGAATTCATGACCTCAAAAAGTATTTCCAACGTTACCATTCAGTGACAGAACCAAAGCACCTAGAAAGGAATCTTAGGATGTGTATAATTTTCCAGAACTTCGTGGTAAAACCAGTGCACTGGAGAGAGAAAAGAATCAGCTGTTTCATTATGGAGTGAAGAAAGGTGATTCCAAACTGGGAAACAGGAGAATCCTTTACTATGGTGTGTGGATAGATGATAAACTAAGTGGGAACAAGACATGTGGTGCCGTGCTGAGATGGCATTGATCCACTAGAGAAAAATCTTTTGGCCAAACAAAAGGCAAGAATCATAGAACTTCAAAACTTTAGGCAAGAGCCACACTCATTCAAAAAAAAAAAAAAAAAAAAAAAAAAAGTGGAGCTAACACATATTCAATAAAAAAAAGTGACAACTACACAAACATCAGCATCTTCTAAAAAGAAAATACTGTAGTACAAAAATGCCCTTTCAAAATGCCCAAAAGCATGATTTATTCATTTCCTATGTATTGGTCACACAGATGATAGACATTCAATTCTCAATGCTGTAAGACACTATGTGACATGAAACATTACGTTTAAGGTACAGTAGAAGGAACTATTTAGCCTTAATCACGAGGCAGTTCTGTGATGGTGAGACTTGTTTGAATCAGAAAAACCCTGGCTAAATATTCTCTGCCATTATTTGGCTTTAGACATCCTGTCAGTTGGGTCGCTGGAGGCCGTGGCTGGCCTGAAAACCACCTCAGGCCCCTTGCTCAGGCCACCCCAAACCCCAAGGGAACCGCCACCCTGCTCCAGAACACCCTTCAGAGCAAACCAGCTGGCCTCCACTCATGCACCAGGCCTCTATCCTATCTAATAAAAGACGGGTATGCAGATTGAACATCATTCCAACACACAAGATGGCTGCCCCAATGTGGTCAAAGATCCTGCCCCCATATGGACACAAGATGGCCGCCACAAGATGGTCAGCAGGGGAGGGCAGTGTAGAGGGACCAGGCCTGCAAGGGAGGGCAGTTGAGGGCAATCAAGTCTACAGGAGAGGACAGTTAGGGGTGACCAGGCCGGCAAAGGAGGGAAGTTGGGGGCAAACAGGCAGGCAGGAGAGCAGTTAGGCATCAATCAGGCTGGCAGGGAAGTGGTTAGGGGGTGATCAGACTGGCAGGGGGTGATCGGGCCTAAATGGGCAGTTGGACATCCTGCGAGGGGTCCCAGATTGGAGAGGGTGCAGGTTGGGCTGAGGGACCTCCCTCCTCATGCACGAATTTTGTGCTCCAGGCCTCTAGTTTATACATAACAAGTCACATGTTACATTTTGAAATTAGAACCCACAATGAGCCAGGCCCTGTGCTAGGTGATGAACAAAGAATTAAAAAAAACAAAATCCTTATTTTAGGTTGATTATGCTGCTTAAACAGTTTAATAGATTCTAGCTTATTAGAACATTTTAAATCCAAGTTTAGAAAACCTAATTTTAAAAGACTAGGCCATAGCCATATTACAGGCAAGAATACAACAAGGATATCAAATTGAAGATTCTGAAGGGAAAAATCAATAGAGTAAGGACCCTAGCTAACACTTGGTAAAAATGTCAGACTATTACCAATTTCAGACTATCAAATTTCACAGCCATATTCAACGATGAAGAAAAGTGATCACTATGGTAATCTTTGATCAAATGAAATCCCCTACTGACCTAAACACTGTATTTGAAATTATAGGGCCCTAAAAATTGTCCTAGCAAAGCCCTGAATTAGATGGGGAAATGGCATAAGCATGGGGCATAGCACATTTAATCAGCTATTGACAACTCGAAGGACTTGAAAGAACTAAATAAATTAGTATTCTTAAAATACTACCATTTCCCATCAAACTTAGAGAATCTGAGCTTCTGAAACCAACAGGATGGGACATGTTTGAGTGATCAATTACATAACACCTCAGATCATTAAAATTAAGATATCATTGCACCTGAGAATTAATTTACCATTAAGACATGTCTGGCCAATCTATATCCAAATGACTTTTCTAAATTCATCGAAGAGCTTGGTATTGTAAAACTCTTTAAATGAAATCTAGTGTGGGTAAGTCCTACTGGATCAGCATAATTAAATGTGCAACTTGAGAAAACATACTTCTAAAACTAGCATTGTTTTTTTTTTTTTTCCGGCAAAGGAGAAAAAGAGGATTTTAAAAATATAAACACTTACTCATACCACATTAAGTTTTAATGTATTCAATCCATTAACTTGAATGATATTTTTTAATTTCAAAAAATGCTCACCCACAGGAGAAGATTTGACTTTGGGTGGTGGTCCTATATACAGATTTTGTAAATTAGTAATCCACACATGTTACCTCTATAAGTTAATGTTGACTAATGTCACCCCAATAAAATTGAAAATAATTTTAAAAAATGCTCACCCATATTTAAAGAGACTTAAAAACCCAGGAGGATTAGGATCTTGCTAGATTAGTGGGGCTGAGGGTTTTATCTAGACCAGTGGCCGGCAAACTCATTAGTCAACAGAGCCAAATATCAACAGTACAAGGATTGAAATTTCTTTTGAGAGCCAAATTTTTAAACTTAAAACTTCTAATGCCACTTCTTCAAAACAGACTCGCCCAGGCCAGGGTATTTTGTGGAAGAGCCACACTCAAGGGGCCAAAGAGCCGCATGTGTCTCGCGAGCCGCAGTTTGCCTACCACAGATCTAGAGCATCTCATTTAACCCTCACAATAACCCTAAAAGACTTAACCATCTGAGTCCTGTCAGATGGATTATTCAGCAAAAATATGCTTGACTTCAATAGGGTGATGACTAACGAGGGTGACAGGGCGTGTGAGACTGCAGATGGCTTCTTGTATCCAGCGGAGGAGCACACCCTAGCTCATGATGTGGCTCTGATTTTTACAGTTCACCACGTGGCATGTGGCAGCAGTGAATCACTTTGCTGGCTTCCTCGGGAAATATATCATTTAAGGCACTAATGTTCAAAACATTACATTTGGACCAGAGAAAATCCATTACTGTGAACAACAGAATGGAAGCTCGCTAGAGGCAGGAATTAAATGTCTAGGCCAGTATCTGGTACATATAGAACAGGTACACAATAAACTGTTTAGTAAGTGGATAAATGGCAACGTGAAGTCAAATGTATTGTCTGAATTTTACGTCTTATATTCTACGGACACATGTTTGGGCCAAGCATCCCTCCTTTTCATTAGATCCTCAGAAGGGTCTAGGGCAGTGTTTTTCAACCTTTTTTGGGCAAAGGCACACTTGTTTCATGAAAAAAATCACGAGGCACACCACCATTAGAAAATGTTAAAAAAATTTAACTCTGTGCCTATATTGACTATATATAAAGTAATTCTTCTTGAATAGGAATCAAATAAACACAAAGAAAGTATTTTATAATTACTTTATTATGAAATATTAAGTAAACAAAATAGTGAAAAATTATAAAATTCTTGTCTTGTCTGCACCTACGGCACACCAGGCAACATCTCACGGCACACTAGTGTGCCGCGGAACAGCGGTTGAAAAACGCTGGTCTAGGGGATGGGTGAGGGTGCAGGGCTGGAGGAAATGATGGATTCAGAGACTGGGCAGCAGGTGGGACCTCAAAACACTCATATCTTTTATATTGTCAGTATGTTTACACCTCACCATGCACCAGCCCTGAAAGCCCAGCTTCTAATCAAGAAACTGGAGTGTCTCTCTTTTAAAGGAATTGTAGTAATTGTATTAAAACAGAGGGGAGCTTGATGCAATTTTAGCCAGCTATCATAGAGGGCCCTCCAGCTCTGCTAATATAGGAAGCCCCGCCCTCCTGGGCTTTTCTATCAAGCTCAGGCCACAAGGAGCCCCTCAGCAGCAATCCATCTGTTGTGAATTTCCAGGAGAGTAGATTTAATGTGTAGCAACCACACTTTCTAGACTATTGCTTCATAGACAATTGCATTATTATTGTAATTGAAAGTATGTACTCTTTCTAAGTCAGTGTTTCCCAAAGTGTGGTACCCGTACCTCCAGGAGTTCGGGAAGAGTTTGGTGGGGGTACACGTTGCACCGGAGTTTGGTGGGGATATGCACTGCACCGTGCTTAGCTGCGCCTAATTCTACGTTCTCATGAGTACGAGGGGTACTCAGCGTTACGAAAATTATAGAAGGGGTACACACATGTCAAAAGTTTGGAAAACACTGTTCTAAGCAATGAAGGAATTTATGCCTCGAGTCCATAGATATAAAAAGTCTCACATTGACAGAAAATTGAAGTCAAATGCAATTATATATTTAAAAACGGATTTGTGGTGAGCATAAATTCTAAACCCAAAATCTGAGTCACAAAGCATATAAAAATAACAACTTTGATTTGTGAGTTTATTATGCTAAGAAGCCATAGGAAACTCTAAAAAATGAAACCACATACCTTGCATCCTCAGTCTTTATTTATGTGTGATATGGTTGGCAGGTTGAGAGGAGAAATTAATGGTTGGTATATATCTTCAAATTATCTCCGTGTGCCTGAATTTGGTAAAAAATATTCTATAAAAGCTAAGAAAAGAGGAAATAACAGGAAGTCAGGAAACCGAGACTTCCCTAAGTTTGAACTGAAAAAAGCCAGAGCAGCCCATCCAGTGCGGTTCTGGGGTTCAAGCTGGTTGACAGGTTTCAACCTAGGAACCAAGAGGTCACAGTTCGATTCCCAATCAGGGTGCATGCCCAGATTGCGGGCTTGATCCATAGTGTTGGGGTGTGCAAGAGGTAGCCAATCAATGATTCTCTCTCTTCATTAATATTTCTCTCTATATATCCTTCTCCTTTCCTCTCTGAAGTCAATAAAAATATTTTTAGAAAAGAAAAAAGCCAGAGCAATGGACGGAACAGGACAGAGGTCTGGGACGTGGGGATAGTGTCACCAGATGAGCAAGAATTTCTCTGCATGCTCTGGCTCCAAGTTCAGTTCCTCCCTCGTGACTTGGCCTGATCCCCACTGTCTCCTGGTTGATTCCCATCCCTCCTTCTTCACCTTCCCCAACTCTGTTCTTGAGGAAATCCTTCCAGCCTAGGGAAGCCTCTATACACAGTGCAAGCTTGTTACATGCTGTTTGACTAAACAAATTTGATACCATTTTAATCCTATTATCCCAGCCTGGGCTAATTTATTACAAAGCTTGTATTATTCCCACAGTGTGAGAGGAGTGTCATCCGTGAACTTGGAGCTGTGTGAAAGGAAACCAGGTAACACTATCATGTCTCTGTGAGTGCCTCATTATCTCAGGAGACGAACGTTTTCTGATTATTCTCTGCCTTTCTCCAGCTTGAATCTGGGTTTCACATTGATGGATTCTTTTATAGTTGACCTTCAAGCTGGTTGACAGGTTTCAACAGCGATGTTGAACAGTGAAAAATAAATCGCTCTTCCTACCCACACTGTGCTGTAGGTGGGTCCTGCCCCTCACTTTCATAGCTCTATCACGTATTATCATCTCCTAATATAAATAAAGAACTAAAAGTCGATTAATATTATGTTGCCCTATGAATTATATTAGAAAAAAAAAGGTAGCTTAGTCAACGTTGTTGGAAAAACAGAGCAAAACACAAAAAATAATAGCTTTTCTAAAATAATAAGGATTAAAACAGATGCTTCTGACTCTATATTTTCTATTTATGGACCCAGATGGATATGGACCAATGCTGATCAATAGAGGCTTTCCTATGGCAATAGCTTTTGTCATTTTTAAGAAAGCATGGATATAAAAATCTAGTTGTCTCACTTAAAAAATAATATCCAGGTTCTACCAATTTCATATGTCCTGGATATATGCTAAACAGCATGTATATCTAAATACCATGTATAAATTTTACACATATGACTTTAAGGTATTTATTATTTTAGAAAATTTACAGAAGTGTGAGTGCTTAAAACAATTTTAAACTATATGAAAGCTACCAAATTGTCACTTAAATATCTGAACTGAAGGACCTGGTCTCTGAGAATAGGAAGAAGCTTAGAGTAATTCCATTGCACATTGCGTTGTGTGAATAGTCATGAATGTAAGTCCTTCCCTATCATCAGAGTATCCTGTTGATAAAGGTATTTGCATATGAGATAAAATACTCCAAACTACATTTATATATCTATGAAAATGGGCAATTACATCACATTAAAATAATGAATTAAAATGTTCAACAAAAACATATGCCTCTGTGTATTTTGCTACAAGGAAGCAGAGAGCTAAGGAAAGTACTTGATTTGAAAATTCATCCAAATTAGTCTATATATAAAAAAAGGAGTATGAGAGTCTTGAATGTCATAAAAGAAATTTAAAATTAACTAGAGCTATTTAAAATGTTAACTAGCCGAAACCGGTTTGGCTCAGTGGATAGAGCATTGGCCTGCGGACTGAGGGGTCCCAGGTTTGATTCCGGTCAAGGGCATGTACATTGGTTGTGGGCAGGTCCAAGGAGGCAGCTGGACGATGTATCTCTCTCATCAATGTTTCTGGCTAGAATTCTATCCCTCTCCCTTCCTCTCTGTAAAAAATCAATAAAATATATATTTTTTAAAAATGTTAACTAGGTTCTGTAAAAAAAAAAAAAAAAAAAGTCAATCCATTGTATCTTTTGACTAGGCAATGCCAGAGAATATACACATGAAAGCACTTTGAAAAATGTGTATCTGTGTCTAAACAGAACTTTTCTGATTGTAAAAATGTTTAGATCTTGAAGCAGGTCAACAAGATGAAAACAGTGAAATTTCCCTCCATATATGCCCTTTAGACCCGAATGAGGAGCTGCCTAGATCCCTTCCTGAGCAGAGGATATTGTTCTGCACAACTCTGAGGTTCCTTTTCATTTTGCCATTGTATGGCATTTTCTAATGCTACAAGATTAACATCGGCATTCTGCAAGCTTTCTTGACTTTTGGCTTTTATTTCTATTTTCTTTAGCAAGGCGGAATTCAATCTAGGTAGCAAATGATAACATTAGGGCTTTAGTACTTCGAGATTTTTCTCCCATTTCTTTGCTGTCCATTGTATGATATGCAGCGATGCCTTGCAGACGGAAGCTGTGGGCCTTACCTGGCATTCCTGGAACAAATGAATCTTGCAGGCTGTCTTGGTTATTCCCTTGGCTATTGCCCACATCTCAAATCATGCTTCGTCGGAGCATAACATCACAGTGGACACATGACCCTTTTAAATTCAGTCTGACTGTGATGGACAGCCATGTAACCCAAATGTTCATGGGTCCCCTGATCGCGACATGGTGAAGCCCAACCATGGTGCCCTCCACGGGGACGTGGTCTGAGGATGTGGTCTCACTAGATCAACCAGCACAAGGCAATTTTCACACATTAACCATCATTGCAATTTGGCTGAGGAAAACTTAGATAATAATGACCTATGTGACTGTATGTTTGGCCTATTCTCTTAGACCACAACGATCATATATTTATTGCCCACATTAGAACCCTGGGAGAGGAAAACGGAAGATAGGAGTGTCATTGGTAATAACCCTGGGACCACAGAAATATAGATAGGAAGTATCCCTCCAAAAAAGCTGGGAGTATGGCTGCCTTATTTTGAACCCAAGTCCCGGTGTAATACCAGACAAGAAAGGCTACTCCTAATGGAGGCACGATGTTAGAGAAGTTTATCATTCCTAGTTATTTATTAAAAAGGAAAAGTGCTAAGCAGGAAGATAGACAGAGAAAAAGTGCACCCACCATTGTTCTTAAGTTCTTTGACATCTTCTCTATTTTTGAGAAAATACTATAACATACAGTATTCTTAAATTTTAATAATTCATTCCTTTTCTACAGTCAAGGCATTTACTTTCACTTTAAGGGTTTTGATTTGGGCATGTCAAACTCCAGCATCTTGCCTACCAAACCACCTCAAACATAGTAGCAAAAACAGCAGCAGTCATTTCTTATGCCTCCCAGTTCTGGGAGGTGAGTGGGCATAGCTTAGCAGTCTTACTCTGTGGCACTTCCCTGAAGTTGCAGCTATGCTGTCAGCCATAGTGTCATCTCAGAGGCTCCCCTTCTCACATGAGTGGAGGTCATTGCTGGCTGTCAGCGAGGCTTGTCAGCCGGAACCACCTCTGCAAGGCCTCTGCGTGTGGCCAGGGCTTCCTCGGGGTATGAGGTCTGGGTTTGAAGAGAAAAAGCATCCCAAGAAGAAAAGCCAGGAGGAAGCTGTCTCTCCTTTTACGGCCTAACGGTGGAGGTCACACAGGGTCACATCTCCACTAGATGATGACAGGCGCGCAGATTCACCCAGGTTCCAGGGGGAGGGACACAGACCACCTCTATTTCCTGATGGGGGGTGACTAGGTCACATTGTAAGGAGAACTGAGAGATGTTTTCATGGCCGAAGGATAGCCAAGAGAGGCAAGGGGGAAAAAAATGTTTGAAAAGGCAAACATTTCTGAAATAGACTGAATAAGTTGCCTATTTTTCTTGAATCAAATTTGTAACTTGTAACTTTCTCATTCTTTCCAAATGAATTATTTGAGATAAAATTAAGTATTAATTTAAGCATTATAGATTTTTTAAAAAATATTCGCAATGCAACATTAGCTCAAATTGGTATCCAGTGAATGATATATAGGGGATTTTTTATGATATAGATTTCTTGACTTACATTTTATTTGCAATATAATGTGCTTATATGTGTGTGTATACCTAGAACAGGGTGCAGCAATGAAATGTCCTCTCAGGATTAGGAATGGAGGCTGCATTTATTGTTGAAAAGAAGGTTTATGTTAGAAATAAAAGCTGAAACTATGTTAAATATAAAAGCATGTTACTCAAAACATCACCTCAAATCAGTAGAAAATTAATTTGGCTGTGTTACAGTATTGGGGTAAAAACTGGTTTTAAAAAATCTGGTTACAGATTGTTAGTTTAATTCTAGAAAACACCTTTTCCCCCAGTGCAAAATTGTTGTTCTGTGACTATATGGAAAAATATTAGAAGGGAGAGTCTTTTTGTCTCTTCTCAATAGAGAACCTCATTCTGTGTTTTGAAAATTGCCCGTCATATGAATTTTTGTTTCCTACTGAATGTAGAAATTAAGAAGGCAACAGCATTGCCAGATATAACAAGTAACCGCACTATAGGGTGCCCAGCTGAATTTAAATTTCACATAAACTGTGACTAAATTTTTAGTATATCCCCTATAACTACATCCCCCAAATTTTGCAATTATCAAAACTCCTGTATTTTTATTCTGCAAGTCTAGAAGAAGCAAGGTACCTTATTTCCCAACCTCCTATGTAGCTAGAATGTGACACAGAATGGCCTTGTGACCTAAGATTGACCAATTAGATGAACTGGCCCAGACCTTGAATCAGAAAAATCAGGAACGGTGGAGAATCAATTTAGTTAGTGGTGGTAGCAGCAGCAGCAACATCAAGTTTCCATGGCAACACTGATTGTGTCTCAGTGGTGCCCAGCAGTGAAAGCTCTGGCATCCTACGTCCAGTAGGAATGTCTCCACTGGACTGATTCTGGGTGTGGTTTTACTGCTCAGCCTCTCTCCTTCCTGCCCCATTCCAAAGAATTCTTTAAAATTCTTGAAGATACTTTGGACTGCACAGCATTCTTTCAAGAGATTTCTTTTCTGTTGAAACCATTCATAATCACTTTTTTCAATATATATAAAAGCCAATTTAAGATCAGAAGAGAATAATTTGGGGAGGGAGAAAAAAAGAATATAAGCATTCAGATAAAATAAACATTCAAGCATCTTCTTAGGACAGCAGGATCTTTACTCCTAAGACAGAGGTGGGGGGCCGTTTTCTGCCAAGGGCCATTTGGATATTTATAACATAATTTGAGAGCCGTACAAAATTATCAGCTTAAAAATCAGCCTGCTATATTTGGTCAAACGCTTAATTAACTCACCCTTAATGCCTTGGCAGAGCCAGACCAAATGATTTCGTGGGCCTTGTATGGACCTCGGGTGGCCGTTCCCCACCCCTGCTCCAAGAGCAGAACATGGACTCTGATCCCCCTGGGGGGTCACAGTCCAGCTCTAGTACTTAACTACCTAAGCGACTGTGAGCAAGTTATTTAAGTTTTCTGTTGATCAGAAAAGTTTGGGTCCACATCTGTACAGTGAGCAGAAGAATGGAGTCTACCTCACAGAACTGTGTTGAATTTCCAATGAGTGAATATGTAGAACAGAGGCTGGCACATAGAAAGCAGTGTCTACATGTTTAAAAAACAATCACCATTCACAACTCTGAGTTGTAGAATTGAGGCAAAAACAGTCAGTTGTGATTACCAGGCTGATTCTCTCCTCCAGGTGCCAGGGAGGGACTTCAGGAAACTGCCACGTGTCCTAAACCAGTCTGTGACTGATGCATGTTAGAATAAGCGAAAGATTCTAAATAATAGTACTCAGACTTCTATCATTGCATTATCAAGCAAGAGACCTCAGAGGGGCCCTATTTGAAAGTGAAATAAGTGAGATTAGGGAGGAAGTGTGAAAACCTACATATTGTAAAACATCATCCCCGCAGCTTGTTATGGTCTTATAGAGTTACTTTATTAATGGAGCACGCAGAACAGGTATATGTGGTATGATCAGACAGCTAAAATACCATTAGCAGATTACAAAGGGGGTTTGATTGATTTATTGGCATTACAGGTGTTGGTGTGACAGCATAGAGAGTCTGGAATTTTCAGTACAATCAGTGATAAGAAGCAAGAGAGGGAATTTTGTCATCTCTTGATGAAAAGAGAGGGAATGGTGAAGTTGAAGCCAAGGGCAGGACAGGAGCATGGATCCAGTGTCAGGAGGCTGAGTGGGAATCAGGTAGAAGGGCCAGAGGGAGGAGGATGAGATCTACCAAAGGGGAGAGGGAAGAATCTTACAAACATGTTTAATACATGTCTTGATCCCTGCTGTTGTGCCAATACCTATTACTGTGACTAGCATATACAGTGAGTGCTTTAAAGATATTTGTTTAACCAGATACACCATGATCCATTCATGGAAATGTGTGTGTGTCCACTGGGAGTGAAAGTATCACTGGAATTGGACTCAAAATGTCTGGCACTGGAGTTTCAAGACATGAGTTTTGGAGCGAGGCAGATCTCAGTTTGTGACGGATTAATCCATCCTCCTTTGTAACTTTTAAAATAGGGATAAAAAAAAATATAACATGTAAGCATTAGGATTATTTGCATAAAGAATTTATCATGACACCTAGCACTTAGCAAATGCTAAAAAAATATTATGACTTTTAAAAATGTATAATAGACGCTTGCCCATCTGGTGAAATAACTTCATAATCAACAGGTATTTATTGCGTTCTACCCCCCCCCCCCCCCCCGGCTCATCTCGAGGTTAGGGTCCCTGAGGAGGTCAGTCTCCCAGCTGCTTCACTGTCTAGCAAGCCCACAGATCTTCCAGTCTGGAAATGTTTAAATATTCCTAGGACTACTGTCTTATTTCTCGTCCACATAATTCATTGAGAGTCTTTAGTTAGGAAAAAAAAAGGGGGGGGGGGCGGAATACTTCTAACAACATCTCATTGATGGGGACTTGCAGATTTAATAGATTTCAATAATTTTAATATAATTTTAATATAATGCATGAGTTCATCTCGTCTCAGTTAAGGGCTATAATTTTGTTTCTATTCCTGATAAGTCAGACGTTCAATACATCGAGTCATAGCATATTAAGACAGTACCTCTGATATGCTAGGTTTTGGGTTTGTGAAGAGTGCTATTTAGGTAGTTTGCTAGCGTCTGGGTGATTTTGCACTTTCATTGCTAAGTTGTTTTGTGCGTCAAAAGCAAGAAACCAGTGTGTTTTCTGAATTTAATATTACAGCGTCAAAGTGATTTTTTTTTTCTTTTCAATTGTTTGGAATTACTCTGTTACTCTTTATGAAACTTTGTAGTAAATGATTAAGTTACTGGATATGTGAAAAAACAGAATGAATTCCCCAGGACTAAAATGGTATTGCATTGTATAAAGCACAATTTTCTGAGACAGTTGGAACTGAAAAGTCTTAAATAAGTAAAGGGTGACACAGTGTGGTTATAGAAGCTAATTTCATACAAAGTTTGATCCAAAGATTTTTTTTATATTTAAAATAGGATTAGTTTTCAGCTATTAAAATATTTTCTCTATATTAACATAAAATTTTTCTTAAATGTTCCCCTAAAATAGACACATGTGGTAATTAATATTATTCATAATAGGCTAAAAGTCACACTACTGATAAGTAGCTGAGCAGTTTAAAATTTACTTTTATCTGATTTCGGTTCCCATGCTTTACACAATCTATAATCTAAGCTTAGGTCTCCATAACTAAAAGGCACCTCTTCCTCAATAACTAATGATCCTGGCTTCACATGTCTTCACATGTCAATAGGATCAATTACATTGCACATATATTTTTTTTTTGAGAGATCCCATTAATGTCTCAAACAAAACTTCTCAGTGTTAATGTTTTTCACGGCACTATTGTCAAATAAAAGACATAGATGTCAAGATCCTCATTTTCCAAACAAGAAAAATGAAACTCAAAATACTTCTGTGCTAATGTTTATATGGCACTTAGGCGACAGAAAGAGGAGCAGACCTCAGCTCTGGCTTCAGGTCAGGACCTCCGGGTGATTAGGAGAACTTGTGGGGTTAGAGGTCAGGAGAGCAGGGCTGTGAGCTAAGCTCTGTCATGTGATTAATGTTGCATAATGCCAAGCAAGTCACTTAAATCCATGAGCTTTTGTTCCTTTTTTTATGAATGAAAAATCATATCCACCTTACTTATCTTCGGAGACTGTTGCATCAAGCAAAATGAAATAAAGTACTTAAGAGAGCTTTTTATAGACTGTGAAATCTCTAAATGTTACTTCGTTTTTATTTTCTTATTACCAGCACAATATAAAAATGCTTTGGTAATAGAGTAAAACTTAGTGATTTTTTCTAAATCCAATAAACACTGTAATTGTCACCTAAGCTAATGTGTCTACTTTAATTATACATTCAAAATTAGGATTGTTATGCCAATCTGAAAACTGTATAACCATCCAATACTTATTGCTATCTTCTCATTTAGAGATGTAATATTTTGGCCTAGAGAAGACTCTGCATTATGCAAAATACATGAATTTTAAATTCATTAAAACAGAATCTATAGTTATAGGAGGTGCTCTAAACGTAATTTTATAGTAATTCTAATATTGGATAAACCTTCAAAAAATCCAAATGCAATACGCAAACAAGATAGCTCACTTCTCACAGGACCTACCAATATGATAAGTCTAGCTTGCCTTTTAAAACTGGGTAGAAGTCTATCTCCTTGAAAAGCAGGTGACAACATTAATTTCACAAAAGCTTCTTAAAAGTATTGCCAGGAGTATATTTCCTCTACGTTTTTCATACTCTCTCCAAATTCCATAGCACACAGTATTTGGCTTTATTCTTATCATTAGTTAATAATCAAAAAATGGGTTCAAGAAAGTTCTGAATATAAAACGATTTACCTGCAACTTTTTTTATGACACCATTGCCACAAAACTCTCATAATTGCTTTATACTAAAAAGGCTTCCCACAAAAAATTATGAGAAACTCTGGGAGTTTAAATCCCTGTCACTAAATTTTGTTTCAGCATTTGAACCCATATGGGTGTGGCCAACACTGCGAATGTGTGGTGAGGGTCCAGAAGACAATCTGATTTGATGAATTTGGGGCCCAATCGTATCTTGGTACAATAGGCAGCAGAGTTTACACAGAGTTAAGTTTGGATTCCGTTCAGCAAAGAATCACGGAAGCACTGGTCCCTGTAACTCAGAAGTGGGGGGACAGATAAACAAATAAATCACTGGGCAGTGGAGGTGGGGAGAGAGATAAACGAATCATTGGGCAGTGGGACAGTGCTATCAGGGAGATGTGCACAGGGAACAAAGATGCAGGGAAGAACCACGGAGGAGAAAAGGTTTATGTTTGCCTTATGATGAAGGGAAGGATGACGGAGTGAGGGCAGGTAGCACCCAGAATAGCTGGAATTTAAAGAAGTTCCAGGCTCAGGGACAACCTGGTGAAAGCTGTTTGAGAAAGTGTTAGAAACTGGGTGACGATTTGTTCAGTAGGTCATTCACTTCTAAGTTTTCATTAACCTGTGAACATTCCTCATTAATTTGTTTTATTTCTTGGAATTGTTTTGCAGCAAAGAGCAAAATGGACAACAGAATGGTTGAGTGCCTTTTTAGAAAGGATGTTACATTATTGCAATCTAATTGTACAATATTATATGTGTGTGTGTGTAAGTGCAAGCTATGTCCTGAAGCCACCTCATTGGAGAAATAAACTATACAAGGTTTCCCCCAAAAAGCGTTACATACTTTAACAGCTGATAGCTCAACTTTGAAAATGAAATGCATTTTAATAAACACTGCCTTTGTAATTATTCAAAGTGTGTGTATACTTTTGGGGGTACATTCTCTATTTGCTTTCTTTTGGGGGGACATCCCCTATTTGCCTTCTTTTTTTGGGAACAACCTCTTTTTGCTTAAAAAACAAACACTGAAGACAAGTGGATGTAGAACAATTTTTTGAAGAATGCTCCCATCTAGTGGTCAAACTAAGAAATTTACTTACATGTATACATTAATATATCTTAAAAATTTTGAGTTAATGTTTTATATGCTGAATATTTTCCTATTCACTAACAGTTAATAATTTATTATTTTCCTTAAGTTATATGGGATACAACAATTAAATCTGTCAAAAAAAAAAAAAAGCAACAGGCCCAATCAGTGTGGTTCAGTGGTTGAGCATCAACCTATGAACCAGGAGGTCACAGTTTGATTCCCGGGCAGGGCACATATTCAGGTTTTCCCAGGTAGGGAAAGTGCAGGAGGCAGCCAATCAAAGACTATCTGTCATCGTTGATGTTTCTATCTCTTTCTCTCCCTCTCCCTTCCTCTCTGAGAGCTCTGAGAGAAGGCGAATAGAGTAAGCATCATGGTTGGTGCAGATTACTGCCTGGAGAAAGTGTCAGGACGCAGTGGGAGGCAAGGGCTTCTCCTAACCCTTTGGGTTCCAGATCCTTCGCTGCCCTGAACTGCATGGAAGCCAGGGGCAGCCAGCACCCTCCAGGCCAGCGGCGGTGGGGCACAGTCCTAGCATAGTCTTCAGTGTGGAGGGGCTCACCCCCAGAAAATCACCCTGGGCAGCTGCTGCAAATTGGCAACAGTCACTCTCATTTGGACCTGCTGCCTGGTGGTGTTGGCGTCCTGGGCTCTGCCAGCAACCGGCACACTCCGGTGTCTCTTAGAAGAAAATACTGCCTGCCCTCCCAGGCATTCCTGGCCAGACAGCCCAGTAACCTGGAACTCTGCCCTCCCTTAGTGGGAATGTTGCCCTGAGGGTATTTCTGGCCTCATCCTTTGAAGAGCCTGGGGGGCCCTGGGGCATAATTCCAGGTCCTGGAGACCTCTAACCTCCAGCTCCTGCATCCACACTTCTCACTCCCTAAGCCCCTAAAGTCACCCTGAGGCAGCAGCTCGCCAAGAGGACTTGCAGCCTAAGGCACTTGTTGGCAAACCATGGCTCCTGAGCCACATGTGGCTCTTCGGCTCCTTGTGTATGGCTCTTCCACAAAATACCCCATGTGGGCACACACATACAGCGCAATTGAAACTTCATGGCCCATGTGCAGAAGTCAGTTTTCAGCTCTCAAAAGAAATGTCAATCGTACTGTTGATATTTGGCTCTGTTGACTAATGAGTTTGCCCACCACTGGCCTAAGGGATCTCTCCCTTTTCCAAACACCTGGCCCCCAGGTGCCTCTTATTAGATGACGCCCCACCCACCAGCCTGCCTCCAGCTCCGCCTTCTGGGCCAATGTGCACGTTTGCGTTGTTTAGAGCTCAGAGGAGGGCGGAGGCCTGTGTCCCCGAATCCTGTACCACTGATTGCACTCCTGGGCCAGTGACCCTGGAACAAAGCTACCCATGCAAGCTCAATATGCAGGTCCTCAGCCGGCTTTGGTCAGCCAGGGCCTCCCAGACCTGTGGGGCTGGAGACCCACCCCAGCCCAGCTGCCTGCACGTTCTCCAAGTGGGAGGCACCCCATGCTTCCCTTCCTCCCTTCCCAGTCCCTGAAATCACACTCAGGAGTACCTACCTACCTGTCAACTGGCCACAGTCACACTGTCGTGCGGTGTCCTGGCTTCTCCGGGCACCACATTTCTCACGGTGACACCAGAAGACACCACCGTCACCCTTTGCACCCCTCCCCAGCTCGTGGCCCCCAAGAACTCTCCAGTGCCCAACCGCGTCCGGGTTCCGGATGCCCTGCCACCCTGGGCCCTCGGGGGCATGCAGAACTCACCCCTGCCTGCGCCCTGGGCCCGCCCCGGCCTCCCGCATCCTGCGGAGTCTCCAGTCCAAAGGCAGCCCAGCCGGAAAAACACCTGCGGCGGCAGCTACAACCTGGCCGACCCTCAGTTCCCAGGCGGCCGTGTTCCTGCCGGTCCTTGGCCTCTCCTGCAGCCAGGGCTCCTGGTGTCTGTCTTCCTTAGGCGCTACCTGTTGGCCCGCCCGGCCTTATCCAGAGGGCGTTTGCGCATGTGTACTGTTTAGGGCCTGGAAGCAGGTAAATAGGTGCCTTGTATCTCATTTCCTGCTCGCGTGCCCTGACTGCCCCGACCTAAGCTGGGTTCTGTCCGTGGCCTTGACGTGAGCGGCTGGCACATGCGCAGTTCCCAAGTGCAGGTCCCCTTGCACCAGCTGCACTGGGCGGGCGGGGCCCTCCAGGCCTGTGAGGCTGGGGTCTGCCCCCAACCTCCTGCATCGTCTGCCCTGCGGAGGGAGGTTCATTCCCCGAGCCCGCTCAGAGGCAGAAGCTGCAAATGAAGGACCGTCAGAAGCATTCGGACTTGCTGCCGTGGGTTCTGAGGGTCTCTCTCTAGAATCCTCCCCTCCAGCCTGCCTGGTCCTGCCCTCTCGCATCCATGAGCTCTGCTTCAGGGGAACACGCGCCTCTGTGCAGGTGAGGGTTTGGGATGAGGCAAGTGCCTCGTGTTCCCAAGACCCTGCTTCTGTGACCTGGCCTCTGGGGACTGGTGTCCTGTCCCAGGTTCCTGGTCACCCTGCACTAGGCTTTCCTGCCCTTGTGTGGTTCCCACTTCTTCACCAGGCCCGTGGGAGCCAGGCCCCTCCGGGCGGTGGAGCTGGGCCAGGCCCCAAAGACCTGCCTGGAGTCCAGTGTGGAGGGCCTACCCTGCAAATCAGGAGGCAGCAGCAGCAGCAGCAGCAAGTTGCTACAACAGGCCCCATCTGAACTTACTGCCTTACGGCCTCCAGAACCCTCCACGACCCCAGGCTCCTCCTTGTCTCCAGTTGCATTTGCCACTGTCCCAGCAAGCGAGGCTTTGAGTCCTGGGAAACCTGGCTTCAGATGCTGTGTACATACAGCCGCAGACATTGGCAGATGCCTGCTTTCCCCCAGGAGCCCATGATAGCGACAAAAGAAGAAAACCACTGGGTTTATGCATTTGCTGTGTCCTCGTGCTTAAAATTATACCATGATAACAAGTTAAGGCTAGAATCCTCTTTTTTTTTTTTTTTTTTTTTTTTTTTCTGCTCAAAGCATGTCATGAATTTAATACATTCTTTCAAACTCTTCTAATGAACTCACAAAGAATCATCTCCCTCTCTGCTCAGGGCACGCTGGTCTCTTCCCCGTTCCTGGAACACGCTTGGTGCTCCACCTCTGAGTGTTCGCGTTTGCGGTTCCTCCTCCTGCCAGGTGTGCAGTTCCCTGGAGCATCTGCAGGCCCTGCCCCTCCTGCCTCTTCACATCTTCACTCTGAGGTCAGCCTCTCATAATGAACTTCCCCAGGACCTCATTTAAAATGATACACCCCAACACTTCCCAGCTCCTCCAGTCCCATCTTTAATTTCCTCCTCAGCGCTTACCACTAACCGTCTAGAAACTTACTTGTCTTATCGTTGGTCCCCTCCACTAGAATGCCAGGTCCCTGAAGAGAGGCGCCTGGGTCGGGTTTGTCTGCTGCTGTAGCCCCAGATCTTGCCACGTGCCTCATGAACAGCTATAAGCACTCCTTTGTCCTGAGCATAAATCAACCCGTGAAAGAATTGAGCTGTCAAGTGTTCCCTCCTTCCTTATTTTTGTTTTTAGTCTTTCCTCGTGGGTGGAAATGTGAATGAAAGGTGAGGGAAAAACCAAACAAATGAATAGCCAGCTGAAAGAAAGAGAAGTCAGAGGAAGAAGGAGGAGGAAGGCCTTATTCTTGCAATACAGGCTGTCCCTAGGACCAGTCTTGCATATTCAGCCCTTGCCATGCACCTGGATTTCCCTCTGGTGCTTCCTGTAGGACACACAGTCCAGGATAATATCAGCAAAGTAAAAGGTTTAACTAGAAGCGGTTACATTTTTTTCTACTTGCTGAATAAATATATACCATTTGCTCAGCAATGTATTCGCAAGAAAAATAGCTGTGATTTAAAATGATAGGTTTCACATTTGAATTTAGGATGAACAACTTTTCGGTTTGAAAGCCATGAACTGAGATCTTTCATAGCCACACTGCAGTATCTCGTTAAAAGTAATAACACTCAGTTACCTCATTCTAACTTGCAAACAAATGTATTTATTTCGTAAATGTATAAATGCAGATATAAATAAAAAATAGTGTTGTCTTGTGGCATGAATCCAGTCAGTGAATAACATTCTCACACAATGCAAAGTCTTATGTATTGAGATTGACATGTTAAATATTCTAAAGAGAAACCACATTATAAAAATAGGACACATAACATAGTTGGCGAGGAATGTCTGAAAATATAGTCTATGTCCCTACATTTGCATCAGGAAATTCATACTGATAGAAAATGTAGCCGAATATAGTTTTACATAATCAATATCATCTGTTAACCTAACAAACTTATAACGGTATTATTCTTATTCAACTTTATATAAATAACTGCTTGAGTATCAATCGGCCTCTTATAATTAGTACTAATGTTTGTGCTGTGCTATTGATCCAGTTGTCATGGAATTTCAAACTGCCTCAGCGTCAGAAATTGCTGGCCCTTTCCAGTACACACACTATGTTGGGGGTTTGCTGAGGAACTCCTTGTTGAAGAATTTTCTTGCCTCAACGTTACTGAGGGAAACAGAGCAACGAGATGGATTCTGTCTTCTGTATTCAATGCTTTCAAGGATGGCACTCTTGATCACCTGCAAATAGAGGCAAAAGAGGTATCATTAGTGCTGCTCTGAACTCATTTAAACATGATTGCTCAAAACACAAACCCAATTAATCTTCTTACTATAGTAAATAAAAGAAAGATGCAAATTGACCACACCTTTACAACGCCCACCAGCCAACCAGGAGTATGCAAATTAACCCCACAAAGATGGCGGGTTAATTTGCATACATGGGAATTCAGTGGCCAGGGGCAGGGCACTTGCATTATCACCACGGTGATTATGCAGGTGTTTTGTACCACCCCAGCCGCTCCAGGTTTCTGGGCAGTGTGAGAAGGCAGAAAGGTGGCTCCAGGCTGGGTAAGAAAGGCCCATTCTGCACGAATCTTCATGCATCGGGCGTCTAGTATGTATATATTTAAATTCAACATCTCACCGTTACACTTTTGTTAAGCTCATATTCAAACATTCTTCCCTCCCGTACCAGACAAAAATCTATCCTGGGAATGTTCCAGATTTTGTGCTGATAAAATTGGGAATAAAATAGTCATAACATAGTAAATTTATTTTCTTTTTTTTAAAATATATTTTTATTGATTTTGTACAGGGAGGAAGGGAGAGAGATAGAGAGTTAGAAACATCGATGAGAGAGAGTCATCGATCAGCTGCCTCTTGCACACCCCCTACTGGGGATATGCCTGCAACTGAGGTACATGCCCTTGACCGGAATCGAACCCGGGACCCTTCAGTCCCCAAGCCAAAGCTCTATCCATTGAGCCAAACTGGTCTCGGTGGTAAATTTATTTTCATTCTGTCCTCCATTGGGAAGGCAATAAGAGGGAAGAAACAGCAATTACTAAGTCTAGAATTTACAGTTAGTGGACAAATGGAAATGAAGAGCCACAGGGAAGTAACAGACTCCCCCAAGTCTAACGAAGAGAAAAGGCATTGCTGGTGAATTTCCCTGCTTCCTCAACTAAATAGATTCAGTTATAAAACATGGATGTCCTTTATCTAGAAAACACTGGGCTTCGAGTTTTTATTGAGGATGGCTATGTTTTATTCAGAATATTCTCTACATATACTCAAATGAATGGTGATTGCAACCTCTAAGAACTGCTATTACACTTATCACATGCTTCTCTGGTATGAGGTTAACCTGGTTAGGAACGTCTGGAAAATTTGGGATTTGGCTGAAGAAGTTGCTGTAGAGTAGGGGTGTCGAACTCAATCAGAGAAGGGGCCAAAATCTAAAATCCAGCCTAAATCGCGGGCCGAATGGTTTACTGAACAGTCATAAACTGACAATGTCATAAACTGACAGCGGAGTGCAGTGATGACAGCGCGGTGCGGGCCACATTGCAAGGCCTGGCGGGCTGGATTTGGCCCGCGGGCCTTGTGTTTGACACATGTGCTGTAGAGCAATGGGAACGGGCTTCGGGAGAGAGGTGTGGATTGCAGTCTTGGCTCTGCTGCCTTTTTAGAACCCTGACACCATCAGGAAGGCCCATTCCCCAGGATGGGACTACAGGATTTCATCTTAATGAGCCCTAAGAGAGAAGTCTCAGGACACAGAGACAAGTCACAGGGATAGCCAGCCTACACTCCCCTTTCATCTCTACCCCAGGATCTCTAAGCAACATTAACGTATTATCCACACGTTCTTAAGCCCTCTGCCCTGGGGAGGAGTATGTGGCAAGTCTGTGCAGTGTAGGAAGCCATGGCCCCCTCCCACCCAGAGCTGGTGTGGCCCACTTGTCCTTGGAGAGGTGTGCATAGAGGGGTTTCTCCATTCCCACAGCCGATCTCTCTGGGAAAGCCAGGTTCAATGCCTGGAGAAGAGAGAGGTGTGGCCTGGATGTAGCTGAGTATATTTTTACATAATCAAGATCATTGGTTAACCTGACAAACTTATAAGGGTATTATTTTCATGCAGCTTAATAATAAGGGTATTATTCTCATGAAAGTAATATTCTGCAACTTCATGTCGGGCCCGATGGGCAGGCTCCCCTGTTCTCTAATAGCAACTTGAAACAATAAGCAGTTGTGTTGTGGAAAGGAGCCTATCACAGGAATATGCACCTTTATTTGCTTTGTGATTTTTAAGTTTATATAGGGAGGGTGGACAAAAGCAGGTGTGCAGTTGTGAGTGTGTGAAAGTTTATTCTTGTTTTATTTATTAATTATTGTATTGTTTCCATATGAACAGCTGTAAAGCTACTGCCCTCCCTGTCTGGATAATTGTCTTCTGGGAAAACTGGGCTCAACTGTTATGGAGTCTTTTAAAGAAGATATTTGCTGACCCCATTTACGCAAGAGTAAGGGAAACACAGTTTGTTCTATTGCAACAGAAGAGGCTTCCGGCCTATGAGGGAGACCTGAGCATCGGCCTACAGGAGCAACACATTTTGGCTACGTGAGATCAAGGGGAACTAGCGGAAATTCTTGAGTCTGTTTCCTCTTCTTTAAAACGAGAATAGTCATACGAATCTTGGCTTTTGTAGGGATTGATGATCATTTGTAAAAAGTACTTTGCACAGTGCCTGGAACATAGGCAACATTCCATAACTAGTGTCTATTTGTTATTATTTTCAAGCTGAACTATAGATGTGAAGCTATAATATTTACTAGAAGCAAAATCACCAGGTATAGCCAATAGTAGGCTTATTATTTGGTAAAAGTCGGCAAATCAATTCCGAGATCAAATGTGTCCTACCACATCTTCTGTTAACACCTTTTTAAAAAATTGATTTCAGAGAGAGAGAGAAAAGGAGAAAGAGGTAGAGAGAGGTAGAGAGAAACATCCATTTGTTGTTTCACTTACGTATGAATTCATTGGTTGATTCTCTTTTTCTAAAATATATTTTTATTAATTTCAGAGGGGAAAGGAAAGGGAGAGGTAGAAACATTAATGAGAGAGTCATTGATCAGCTGCCACCTATACGCCCCCTAATGGGGTGGAGCCCACAACCTCGGCATGTGCCTTGACTGGGAATCAAACCAGGACCACCTGGTTCATAAGTCGATGCTCCATCACTGAGCCACACGGGCTGGGCTGGGCCACTGATTGATCCTTATATGTGCTCTCACTGGGGACCCCAAGGATTGAACTCACAACCTTGGCATATTGGGACGACATTCTAATCAAAAGAGTTACCTAGCCCTTGCTACAACTTCTTTTAATAATCTCCCTGCCTGTGCTTCTGGTCAAGATGGCAGAGTAGGTAAACATTGTACATGCCTTCTCCCAGGACCACATCAGAATTACAACGAATTTATGGAACAATCAACCTGGAGAACCATCTGAAGACTAGCTGAAGAGAACTCCTAGAACTAAGGACATAAAGAAGAAGCCACATAGACACCGAAAATACTATTTATACTGCAATTTAAAAATTTTTTTAAAAGGAAAAAAATATCTCCCTTCCTTTCTGGAGATCAAATCACCAAGTTTTCTCCTTCAACACAGCAGCACAAGACGCATCAACCCTTATTACAGAGAAGTACCAAGTAAAATAAAAATCAGCTATTTCCTTTCCAAACACCTGAAAAGTTTTAACCTATAAAAGACCAAAGGGGAGATTTATCCTGATAAAAACTGTTGATTCCTTTAGAATGAATTCATGAGCACAAAAAGTTAGCAGTATCAATATCAATAGTCAGTGTATTTTCCATAATTGGACCTTGGCAGGGGTTTCTAGGAAAAAGGACATTTTTTATAAATTATAATTACCGTATTTTTCGGACCATAAGACGCACCAAACCATAAGACGCACCAGTTTTTAGAGAAGGGAAATGAAGAAAAAAAGATTCTGAAACAAATAGTGTCCTAAAATATTTTATGTGCATTAAAACCCAACATCACAGTCATAAACACATGTAACCAACCCTGTAAAGTAAACAGCAGCATTTAGAACCATTTTAGAGCCGGGCAAGCACACAGAGACCACACAGAGCCGGGCAAGTAAAAAAACTTTTTTTTTACAGTATATGTGTAGGCTATATTTGGACCATAAGACGCAGGGACTTTTTCCCCCCACTTCTGGCGGGAAAAAAGTGCGTCTTATGGTCCGAAAAATACGGTAATATTTACGCAATTCTAAAAGACCCAAATCATACGCAATGAGAATGTGCAAGTTGAACCACTAGGTGGCACATTAATACTATGAAACCATTAACCAGATTTTTTTTCAGATTACTGCAAAAAACACCAATATGCTATGATTTATAATTCTGTGTGATATAAACCAAAGAGGCTAAACCCAGTACTATATCAGATGCTAAATTGAAAACTTCTAGCATGATACATGGTACAACTTGACGCCCCCCAAAAAGCAATATGTCATTTTTGAATCGTGTTGGGAGCCATCAGAGTTGAGACAAGCAACTCTGTCTTAAGGAAATAGAATTAAGTTCCTTCTAGCAGAAGTTATGCGGTGCCCTGAGGGTTTGGCCAGAAGCTATTAACCTGCCGCTTAGCATCTCTGCAACTTCCCCTTCCTGATCCTCCCGCATAGCTAGCCCAGCCTTGGAATGTTACACCTTGGAATGTTACACCACCCTGGCAGTTAGCCAATCCTGTGTTGCCAGATACCTTACCACCTTGTCACTCAGTGCCTAAACCAATTATACACTGCCAAAGACCCCTCTGCATAGGCAACCCTGCCCCCCTTTGTTTCTGCTGTATATATACAGCCATTTCAAAAAATAAAGTTCGAGGCTTGATCAGAACCTTGTCTTGCCTCCGTTCTTCCGCGTTCCTTGTTTGTTTCATTCTCTTAGGTGGTTCCTGCGTGCCCCCGTTGTTGCCCCGCGGGTCGGGGCAGAATCGTCCTGATTTTTCATAATTAGAAGTAGTGTTTATATCTAATTTCCTCTTTCATTCACCCCTGAAATCCATTGAGATTCCAAATCCTCTCTGCCAGGTACCCTAGCATTTACCCTCACATCCCCATTGCCCGCCTCTATATATGACACGTATCATTTCTCACTTGTGTCATTCACTAGCCTCCTGGCTGTTGTTCCAGAACATTTAAATCTTTGGCAGTAAGGGCAGAGAACCAGAAAAGAAAACATGTAAAAAGAACAAGTTTTAGTTCCAAAAGGAACAGATGTAGAACAGCAAGTTTGGAAATAATCCACAAGCAAATGTTAAATTCCAACAGAAATTAAAAGTGAGCTCAAAGAGGAAGTTACAGTATTTAATTGGAGAAAGAAATAAAAATTACAAAGATAGAAAAATACAAGAAAGCATACTGGTCTAAATTACTGAGAATTTTCTGGTTAATCTCTGCCTTCCCAAGGAATGAATACCGGTGTTGGGGAAGCAGCGACCTTTTAGTCTTATCATTTTTGACGCCCACATTTAGAATGTGGAAGGGAAACAATAAATATTTGTAAAATTAATGAGTTCACAGAAGGTTATCATTAAATGTTGAATTAAGCAGGATAAGGATTAACTCATGGGGACAGTGAGTCTTGGGTTGAATCGAAGGACAGATAAGATTTTATCAGTTGAGTGGAAAGATTGGGCATTCTCCATAGAAGGATAACTTATAAAAAGGCTGAAGATGGAAGGTCATGGCATATCTAGGAAACATCTGGAATAGCTGAAGCACTCAAAACTTGTGTTTTTGTTGTTTTGTATTGTGTGCTGTGACATCCCTCTTTCCTAAAACAGTGCCTGTCACAGTAGGTACTCAATAAATGTGTTGAATTAATGAAGAAATATGATGGAAAGAGATTACAGGAAACATTAAAGGTAGATAGATGAATTTGGGCCTAATATGTTAGGCCATGATACTTAAAAGCTTCTAAATTATTTTTGAAAAGATGAAAACTTTAACTTGTACCTAGGCACTCAATATGATGAAGAATACCAAATTAAGAAGTACCCATATGTCTGGGTATGAGCTTTTCCTCATTTTAATTAGCATCTAATGTTTAACACCTTATAGAATTGTTTGAAAACAAAACTTAAAAGCTCATCATTATCATCATTGACATATGCTGAATAAACTAACACACAATGGGCTCATAGAGTGTACCTATCAAATTGATACATTGAATGAGGGGGACTGCATAGCAGTACATTTTCTTGTGATGGCTGAATCAACGAAGTCCTACAGATCCCAGAGGTCATATTTCCTCCAGATGAAAGTTGGTGCATGAGCAGAGCCAGTGGCCGCACTCCCTGGACAGACACACACTCTGTACAGATTCTCCATGGTCAGGAGCTCTGCCTCCAGGCTGTATCCTGGCCCTTGCTATCCCCTCCGCCTAACACATTAAATTCTTCACCAGTTTCAATTACATTTAAAAAATCATTCACAAAAATGTTACTGCGAATTTTAGGTGCCAGGCATTGTGCTCAGTATCTCTGGAAGATACAAGGTAAAGAAGGCAAGTCATTGTTTTCCATCTATAGTTTAAGAGCAGAAGGCACTATGAACAGTGATAACAATTACTGTCATTATCCCATTAGCTGATTCTGTTTATTGAATGTCCTTAGATGCCCTTAAATGATATTGTTTTAGTTAATCCTCACCCTAATCTGTAAGGCAGGTAGCGTGGTTTCCCCGGGAAGGTGGAATTTGGAAAGATTAACCTACATGCCCAAGATCACGCAGCCCAAGAGGCAGCCAGCAAACATCTGAACACTCAGTTTGGTCTGACTCCAGAGTTTCCGAATTTCCCTCATACCACACGTCTCTTAGTCTAAGTCACCAAATTTCAGGTTGCGTGAAATACTACTGGGGTGAAAGCACTTGGGCAACAGTCAGGAGAAAGGAATCTGGGAAGGTTGAGTAAGCCAGAAACCTGACGCCAAGGACGGACCCAGGCTGCTGTCACAGAGTGAGCACTGGCAGAGCAGAGGCTTTCCGAAGAGTAACTGGAATTCAGGAATCCAGCTTCCCCATCGTGGGCCAGCCAGGATCTCTGGGGAAAATGCAGCCACTGAAGCGTACAGCTGTCAGAGACGGGGTAGCCTCTCCAGAGTGAAAATTTATGCCCGCATGTGAATTGAAGATGAGAATGTGCCTTGGCCTCAAACTTGAAAAGTGTCTTCCTAAGGAGCTGGCAGTCAAGTCTTTTCATGAGAAGAGTTTATATGCAGTGTCCAATTTCAAGCAGCTCTGACAGTCCACAGTCAGCACATGTAACCTGCTCTTATCAAATGGTGTGGGAATGCATTATTTGGCTAATGTGAGCCTGATGGAGTCTCCAGCAACCTACCGAGGCAGTTTCGTTGTTCTTTATCATCACTTATCAAGAAGCTTTGGTTTTGATAAAATATGTTTTCTCGGTAAAAAGTGGGTACAAGGAAGAGTTATCAAGGGAGGGATAAAATGTCAGTGAAAACTGGAAGTCTTAGCTGGGTGTGAGGTGCACTCAGGTACATGTACACACAGACACACAATCAGGAATTACTTGAACACAAGTTTCAGTGGTCATATAATTTAAGAGGAAGCCTATATCCATTCATTCAAACAACATCTATTTACTGCCCCAGTTGCTATTGCTTAGGAAGACCTGTCTATATTCTCTTTTTTTTTTTAAAATATTTTTTTTATTGATTTCAGAGAGGAAGGGAGAGAAGGAGAGAGACAGAAACATCAATGATGAGAGAATCATTGATCGCTGTCTCCTTTATGTTGCAGGATTAAGCCTGCAACCCAGGCATGTGCCCTGACTGGGAATCAAACCATGATCTCCTGGCCATGGGCATGGCTCAGTGGTTGAGCATTGACCTATGAACCAGGAGGTTGATTCTGGTCAAGGACACATGCCTGGGTTGTGAGCTCAATCCCCAGTAGGGGGTGTGCAAGAGGCAGCTGATCAATGATTCTCTCTCATTATTGATGTTGATCTATCTCTCTCAACCTCTCCCTTTCTCTTTGAAGTCAATAAAAAATATTTTTTTAAAAAACACACACACACACACACACACACAAAAAGAAAAAACCATGACCTCCTTGTTCTTAGATCAAAGCTCAACCACTGAGCCAAGATGGCTGGGCCAGTTTATATTCTTAATTCTGGGCTTGGCAAAGATCTTGAGGTATATCCATCGTGGTACAGAATTCAGACACACATAGGTAAGGTTCCCATTTAATGAATGAGCAGCTTCTGTTTGTCAGGCACTGTTCACACATCACTTGGTTAAAGAGTTGCCACTGCCGTTATGATAGATGCTGCTACACACCTGATTTAGAGATGAGTCAACTGTGGCCCAAAAAGTTTAAGTACCTTATTCAAAGTCACCCAAGTAGCCTGTCTGAGATATAAACGTGATATAAAGCTGGTGACCTTGCGTCTACATGCTATGTGGGGACAGCTCTTGGAAACAATGAAATAGTATAAAATGTAGGCTCTGCCCATGTGGAGGCATTGGTTTTCTTACTTGTGAATTTTATAGGTTCTTCTGGAGATTAATAATTCATGAAAAACAAAATGGTAAAATTTGGGTGGTATCCTTCATAAGCCTTGTTTTTATTTTTAATTAATTAAAAAGAAGTACTGCTATGGTCATATGATATGAAATATTTGACATTGTCAGTAATTGGAGGAGATACTTACATCGATGTTGTTCAGGGTATTAAAGTACATCAGATCATGCAGCCTCTTGAATGCTTGATTTGGATATTGAAAGTTGAAAGTTGAAAATGGTGATTCAGGGTCATCAAAAATATCAAAATCAGCTATTTCTTTCTCTTCCTTAGTTTCTCTTGGAACACCTAAATATGAAAAAAAAAAAAAGAAAAAAGAAAAAAAAAAGTCTCAAGTGGGATATTTGGAAAACTACAAGATATCTTTAAAACCCAGGAATAAAACATACAAAGAGTCATAAGCGTAACATGGGGAGCCCCCATTGAGGTCATATAATCTGTATATACATCATAGTGTTCCCATCATATTGCCTGAGTGAGGACTTCTGTGTTTTGATGGGCAACTTCCAATTGCCAGGGTTTGCACCTCTGTACCCAAGGGCCTTCAACCCCCCTGCAACGGTGGAAGTCTGATCAGCTCAGCAGCACAAGGCCGGGAACACGATAAATCACTCCTCGCAGGCAGCAGGCAGCCAAACACTCCAAGGACTCAGGCTTTAAACACCCGAGTTCCCTTGCCTCATACTGTGTAAGGGGAAAGATGATTCTGCAGCATAAGTTTATCCCATTTCCTAGCATTTTCCAGCAGGATAAATTCTCTTCCTCTCAGCTGACTCACACATCTTTTGCTGTCAGTTCCTTATCAAAGTTCCCTAGTTCACCCAAATGAACTATATGCACTTGAACCCTTTGCTCAGAATCAGCTTTTGGGGGAACCCAAAACCAAACATTATCTAATTTTCTTCATGCCCTAATCAGCCTTGAGAATTAACAGCGATAGAAAATTCTCTAGGTTTCAAGTTCAAGAACTAAGTGTGAGTCATAAAAACACCCATCCATATCCATCCTTGCTCTGTCTTCCTCTGCCATCTAGAAAAAAGATCACTTTCTTCTCCATAGTTCCCTGTTAAGTCCCCCATGACTATTTTTGTGTGTCTTTCCTTTTACATCTACATATTCTGCTCCTAAAACAGTCTGATGTTTAGGCCTTCAGGATCCTGCCTGTCAACCTCCAGCTCTCCTTTGGTTGATCAATATTTTCCAGATACTAAAGGGCTTATGGGCTCCTCTGGATGTGGTACAAGAGGATGACTTGCTTTGAACTTGATTCTTTTTCTATGAAATATAACCTGGCAACATGAAATTACCAGCCATGTTGTGCTGCTCAATTACATTCATCTTGTGGTCAGCTCAAATTCCCAGAACCTCTGCATGGTTTGTTCTGAAATAAGGGCTCCCTTAAATGGTGATATTCAAAGTATTTAACAAACCCTATGATAAGGGCCCCAAACAATCAGAGCAAACATAACCAGAGTAAAGCCCCAGAGTTTTTGGCTGAGCTGATTGAGCCAGTTATTAACCCTTCACTTCTTGGATTGTGAAGAACCTAGGGGATCATGGAGTGAGAAAGATGGGGAGCACTTGAGGGTCCCAGGATGGCAGTTATTCATCAAGGGAAGGGAAGCATTCAACGTTGTAATGGCCGGTACAGCAAGAGCCAGAGTGAACCAGCTTAATATAAGGCTTGCTCCTTTACCAGGTCTTCCCTTTGCAGAATACAGCCTATTCCCCACGTACCTGGAGCCTTGTACTTCCTGAAGTTGATGTTGGCCAGGACAAAGTGGATGACAGTTGGGCAATCCTTGTCCATATCAGAGTTCTTGGGTTTAAAGACATAGCACTCCTTCAGCCCTTCTCGATCAAACACGTTAGGGTCGATCTTGGGAAAGGGGAGCTTGTTCATTTTAGCCCACTTTTCTGCAAGCAGAAGTTCCTATGGAAGAGAGGGAAAGAGGCATTTGGGAATTTCCGGTCTTCATTTGTTCAGTTGGTCTGGCCATCATTCAATATTCACTAGGTGTGTACCATGTACTAGCACTGTGCTTCTCGCTAAGACAGACCATGACCCTCCTCTCAGGAAGCTCAATCTCAAAAACCTTAAAAGTCTTCTGTGAACAAACTCAGTCCTATTATGTTAATTCTTGGTTCAAGGCTAGCTCCATAGGAGGCATTGGAAATTTTATTAATGAACTGAACTGAATGAAATTATATAGATGTAATTGCTACAAGAGAAAAAAAATAGTATGGATTCTGGGCATTTTTAAGCCCTGTGAATGTTTGTTTTTTTAAAATATATTTTTATTGATTTTTCACAGAGAGGAAGGGAGAGGGATAGAGAGCTAGAAACATCTATGAGAGAGAAACATCGACCAGCTGCCTCCTGCACAGCCCCCACTGGGGATGTGCCCACAACCAATGTACATGCCCTTGACCAGAATTGAACCTGGGACCCTTCAGTCCGTAGTCTGACACTCTATCCACTGAGCCAAACCAGTTTCGGCCCTGTGAATGTTTTTTTTTTTAACTCTCAGGAGTCAATGAACCTGTTACTGAATTTTTAGCTATATCAATACACAAAACTACTAATAATTAATATATGTTATGTATGCAAAAAATATTTTACCTATGTCATTTCCACACCACAAATGATCATAACTTTTGCATATACAAAAATATTTGAGTTACTCTGCTTGATTTTTTTGATAGTTGTTTGTATTTTTTTTTGCGGGGGGGGGGGGGTGTTTTGTTTATGACATGTTATCAGTACATGTGCAGTGGCCAAGCGTGGACGGTACGAAGGTACCAGGAGCCGGGAGGGTTGTGCAATTGTTTTCACATGTTAGGCTCCCTTCCTGGGGAGAGGATTGGACCTCCCCACCAGAATGAGAAGACACCTGGGTCAGAGCCACAGCAGCTGATCTGCAGCTGCAGACACAGAATGTGACCAAGAAATACGTATTAGTTGTCGGCCACCGAGTTTTCAGTTTCTTTCTGCAACGAAGCTGACTAAGGCTGTGAGTAAGCACACACGTGATATTACATTTAAACGGGAGGATATAAATCAACCCAGAGACATGCGGCGAACAAGGTTATTTCTATTTATATCAGCTTACGGGGGAGTGGGACAAGTCAGAAACGGGCGCTGGGGCCAGATTATCTGAGTTAAAGTCTGAGTTATGGGACCTTGGACACATTTCTGAATGTTTCCACACTCAGTACCATCAAATATAACATAAGGATGGTTATAATAATACACAATCTCATAAGATTGCTATTAGAATTATTTGAGGGCTGAAGTATGCAGCGACACTCCGCTAATGGTACAATGGAGAGCATAAGTGACAACAAGCAAACAAACACGGACCAGGCTATCCACTCTCCCAGAAATCGTGGGCTCCCAAACCCTCGGCAGGTATATCTCACCTGTTCCTATCTCTCTGCATCTCATGTTATAGCCTATAAAATAGAGTTAATGCTATTATCTTTCTCAGGATTGCTGTGAGGACTAAATAAGCTAATGTGTTTTCAAAACCCCAGTGCTTTCTATTTTTTAAAAAAGTACTTTGTTGTTTTTTTTAAAAAAATATATGTTTATTGGTTTCAGAGAGGAAGGGAGACAAAGCGAGAGATAGAAACATCAATGATGAAAAAGAATCATTGATCAGCTGCCTCCTGCATGCCCCCTACTGGGGATGGAGCCTGCAACCTGCGCATGTGCCCTTGACCAGAATCGAACCTGGGACGCCCTCTCCACTGAGCCAAATCACCTGAGGCAGAAAAGAAATACTTTAAAATAGCACCTTAAACTTAGAGAAAAAATATCCTTTTCATTCGATTTTCACTGTTCTTGATGGTTGTGGAAAGTCATGAATTTGAAAACTCTCCCTCAAAACCACTTAAAAAGAAATAAACATATGGGAGAACAAAAGATTTAATATTAAGTCTTATATTCAAGCATTAAAGTCCATTAAAGCATTTGTTTCATAAACTACTAAACTAAATACAGAGTGAGCAAAAGTAGGTTTCCAGTTGTTTATACAGAAAAATAATACAATCATTAAACAATAACACAAGAATAAACTGTGTTTCACATATTCACAACTGGAAACCTACTTCTGCCCACCCCTATTTGATTGTAGTTCACTGAAAATCCCATGCATATTAGCACGTTCTTGCTTGAAATTTGAGAAAACTTTTATCACTGACTCCTTTTCCCCATTCAGTTGAATTACTCAGCTGGTTGCTTCTTATCTAGCACTGGTATTCCTTCAAGACGTGTCAACATCAAAAGAAAAGCAAAAGTTCACAGTGTGAATCAATTGCGTGAGACTAAAGAGCAAAAAGAGCGGTCCAGTGTTTACAAACATGACTCAAGGGGATGACCAAGGATGTGTGGAGAAAGAGGAAAAAGGAATTGAATGAGGTAAAAGACCAGGCTATTTTTAGACAGAGATTTTATGCTGGAATTCGGAAGTGATGGAAACTTTCCCTTTCCTTATATGATCCTGATGTGGAAACGATTAAAACCAGTGACCTCAAAGATTACAGGATGGAAAAACCGTCTCCTCTAAGACGTCTCATTTCTCTGTTTGTAAAGACAGAAACATGACACAGACTATGAGTAGAGCAGAAGAGTTTGAAAAGAGTGTTTGAAAAGAAAGCATTGAGCGAAGACATTGTGGCTCCACACATCAGAGCAATATGCCAGACTGTTCTAGGAAAGCTATCCATCTTGGTTGTTACTCGACACCTCAGGTGCTTCAGGTTTCCAGAGATTAATTCATGGTAAATTTACCCAGTACTAACTAAAATGATTTTCTGTGGAGAGAACAATTTGATAGTATCCTTCAAAGCAATACTCTGTAAAATGTTTGTGCTCATTTTTGAGAATAAAACATCTTGAAAGACAGAAGACAATCTAAATAACAGAAATATAGTTAAACTATAGTATGAATGGTACATTTTTATTTTATCTATTTATAAATAAGAAATATATTTATATCTATCTATAATGATAAATTAGCGTTTCTTTATAAGAAATGAGTATTTTCTCTATACAAACCTAGGATATGCACTTTCTAAGATGTTTCTCATTGTTTTAAAGCAATTTTTAGATTATGGAAAGTTATGAAGTGTACATATGTAAATACATTTACAGAATCTTTAAAAATTATTGAAGCAACTAACGTAAGATACAAGAGATAGAAACTATAATTTAGAAGTCATTATTCTAAGGTGGTTTTTTTTTTTTGCCATTCTCATTTCTAATAAAAGCATGTTGGTATTAGGATCCAAGAGCTTTGTAAAGCAACATGCATGAAAATAATTTTCTATGTCTAATCGTGTGTTGAATTTACATAACATTTTGCAGTTCTTGTTAGTTCTTCTTCACTAAGAGGTTACAGGCAGGGGAAGGGTGGGTGGTTAGGAAGAAATCAACCTAAGAACTTTTATGCATATATGCATACCCATAGGGTGGTGAAGGCCTAGGGTGGGGAGGGGGGGAGGGAAGTTAGAACACTTAGAAGAGGTCAATGGGGGGGGGGGGGAAGGGGACATATGTAATACTTTCAACAATAATGATTAAAAATAAATAAAGCACATATATAAAATGAATGTTGAATATTTGTATTCATCACAAGATATATGTTTCTCAAGGACCAATATAGGTTTAGTGGGCTGAGTGACAGTCTTCTAAAAAATAAGTAAAATTAGCCCTAGCCAACTTGGCTCAGTAGATAAGAGCTTCAGCCTTTGGACTGAAGGGTCCCAGGTTCGATTCCAGCCAGATGCTTGATCCTCATCTCTCATTATTGATGTATCTCTCTCTCTCTCTCCTCCCTTCCTCTCTGAAATAAATATATTTTTTTAAAAATGAAATTAGAAAAAAAAAATTGCCTTAACCTTATTTGGAAAAGGGATTTTTGTAAGTGTAATTCAGTTAAGGGTCTGAAGATGAGATCATCATGGATTATCTGGGCGGGCCATAAATCCAATGACAAATGTCCTTCTACCACGTAAAAGTGTTGATAAGAAGAAGAGAAGGAAGAGACTGAGATTGGAATTGTTCGGCCACCAGCCAGGGAGAGCCTGGCGCTACTAGAAGCTGGGAAAGGTCAGGCGGAATTATCCTGTACAACCTTGGGAGGGAGTGTGGCCCTGAGGACTCCTTGATTCCATTTCTGGCCTCCAGAACTGTGAGAGAGTGCATTTCTGTTGTTTGAAGCCACCATGATGGAGGTGAGTTGTTATGGTGACCCCAGAAAATCAATACCAGAGGTAAATCTGGAAAAGCTACAATTATTAACATGGGGTTCTCTTTATCAGCCACAGTGGGTTGATGCCCACAAAGCTAAGTCTGGTTTGGCCATGATGGTGTGAATCAATCTAAAAATCCTAAGTAGATCATATGTGGAGGTGCTAAGACAATGATCAGGCCCTAATGTCAATAAATAAATCAAGTTAATATGGAAAAACACTGATTCTTTCCCCATTATTTGTGGGTTTAAATGGAATTTTTACCCTGGGTGAAATATCGGGAGATAAAGTTCATTTAGATACATTACTTCTTTCATTTTGTAAAGACTAGTTCAAATTTCCTTCCTCCTCTCTTCACCTTCCCCTTCTCTCACTGCCTCTTTCTTTTCTCCCTCCTTCTTTCCTTTTATTTTTAAGAGAATGAACTCATTGTTCTGGATTCTGGTCACTAAGCATTTAAAAGAGCACTGGAAAACTGAGCTAGATAAAAGGCAATATAATGTACGATAACATAATTTACAGCACAATAACTCTAATCTATTACTCTCCATAACATTTAGTAAGGTGAAAGGGAAAAACATCTAGTTGTAAGCTCTGAATTCTTCTATCTTCTTTACTTGTTTCTCAAAAGATCCAAAGGTGTTTTTTCCTAATTTTACAATCTGATTATTTTGTAAATGAAGACCCTGGCTTACATTCCTGGTCAACATTAAAGAATAATCCTATTAGAATAATTCCTGAATGGACCCTAATGGTAAGCTAAATTTGCATGGCATATACCTAAGTTATTAAATGTTCGACAACAAAAAAATGACAAAATGAAACATAGAGCTGCTCTTAAAAAATCAAATAATAAGAGTATTACTGAGATTCACAAGGCTCTTTATATCTGATCTATTTATTAGGGTGTGTCTATTAATCTAAAAATAAATGGTATCACAGACATTGATGTGATCAACTTTCAAGGCTAGTTATAATACAGATATAATAAATAAAATGGTTGCCTTTATCAAAAGTCCAGATATCATCATTCTCTATCTCCCTGACAAGATCTGAAAATTATACTTATGAATTGCTAATAATAGTAGCTGTGAAATAAAGTTAATGGTTCTAATATTTTGCCTAGCATTTATGGTTCGCTTTTTAAAAATGTATGTTTATTGATTTCAGAGAGGAAGGGAGAGGGAGAAACATCAATGATGACAGAGTGATTAGATGCCTCCTTGTATGCTTCCCACTGGGTATCAAGCCTGCAACCTGGGCATGTACCCTGACTGGGAATTGAACTATGACCTCCTGGTTCATAGGCTGATGTTCACTCAACCACTAAGCCACACTAGCCGAGCTATGGTTTGCTTTTTTTTTCTTTTTTTTAATTACAAATGACATTCATATTTCAGTCTCAAAAATATAAAATTATTCATGATTTAGTCACCTTAATAAAATCATACTGCATATATCCAGTTATTACATTGGCATTTCTCCTCTCCTTCCAAAAGACTTTATGTATATTTCTCATCAATTTCTAAACCTTATTAATCATATCTAAAAAGTAAAGCAGTGTTAAATAAATTTTTGCATATTCACAATAGAAGCATTATGCTGTGTTTATAATGTTTAAAATTTTTTTTACTGGTATAGGGAAAAAATTCCTGATATAATTTTAAGTAGAAAGAAGAAGTGCGCAAAGCTATGTGATCCTGGTGCTCACACACATGCATAAGAGGGACTAAAAGAAAATACCAAAATGTAAGCAGCTGTTGTTTACAAATAGCAGAAGCACTTGAGATACATTCTAAATTTCCAAAATTTTTACAATGAGCACATATCCTTCCGAATTAGAAATAATAAATCAAAGTACAGTTACAAACTAACAAACTACAGTGGTTCTTTTTAGATATACAAAACGATATTCTAAAACTTGTTTCCAATTTTCCCAACACCATTTATTGAATAGACTATCTTTACCTTATTGTATGTTCTTGCCTCCTTTGTCAAATATTAATTGACCATAAAGACGAGGGTATAATTCTGGGCTCTCTATTGTATTGTGAACATAGATTATGTATTATGGAATTGTATACCTGAAACCTGTTTAATTTTATTAGCCAATGCTACCCAATATATTCAATAAAATAATAAAATAAAAATAGAACTTCCTGATGAAACCGGTTTGGCTCAGTGGATAGAGCGTCGGCCTGCGGACTGAAGGGTCCCAGGTTCGATTCTGATCAAGGGCATGTACCTTGGTTGCGGGCACATCCCCAGTGGGGGGTGTGCAGGAGGCAGCTGATCGATGACTCTCTCTCATGACTCTCTCTCATCGATGTTTCTAACTCTCTCTCTCCCTTCCTCTCTGTACAAAATCAATAAAAAATATTAAATAAATAAATAAATAAATAAAACTTCCAACAGCAGCTCTTAGAAGTGGCAGATCTCTGATTTACATATAAAATGATGGCACAGACATTTTTATACTCCCGAAGGTGATATGACTAAAAGTTATTTACCACTGAAACCACTTTGGCTTAGTGGATAGAGCGTCAGCCTTCAGACTGACGGGTCCCGGGTTCGATTCCAGTCGGGGGCATGTACTTTGGTTTCGGGCACATCACCAGTGGGGAGTGTGCAGGAGGCAGCTAATCAATGTCTCTCTCTAATTGATGTTTCTAATTCTCTATCCCTCTACTTTCCTCTCTATAAAAAAAAATCAATAAAATATATTTAAAACCAAACCTAACAAAACAAACAAAAAATTATTTACCCCAGAACTAGCTTCTAAGCTGTCACCTCAGAATCATCTACTGAAATTCACCTCCCCACTGCTGCTCAAGACAGCCTGCTCTTGGTTTTCACAGTCACCCACTTTGGCACTGTGCCTCACTGGCCTGTGCTTGGATTACAGAGAAGCCTCCTTAATCTTAATCTTTTGTCCTCCACTCTCCACTCTCAGATTAATCATCCTAAAATTCCAATCTCATGAAGTCATTTTCCTGCTAGAAACCTTTCACCGAGTCTCTCTTTTCTATCATCTAATTTTAAATTCTCCCCTAACACCCTTCCAATGGGAGCTTTATATCTATCACTTCTAATTAGATCATGCCCAGGTGTCTCCGATGTGCTTATTGCCATCTTTGTACCACCTCTGTGATGTTTCCAACCTGTCCCATTTATTTCCCTGCTCATCTACTCAGATGCACACCAATGTATCCTTATACAAATCTCCTATCAAAGGACGTCATGCATATTTCTCATCCATTTCTAATCCTTATTAATTAAATCTAAAAAATAAACCACTGTTAAATACTTACATAAACCCAAATTACTATTTTACAGTAAGTTTCTTGGTTTCCTTCAAAATGTCTGTTAGGTATAAATTTCTCCCAACACCCCCAAAGCTAAAATGTTATGGAGATCAAGAACCGTGTTTTAGCCGAAACCGGTTTGGGCTCAGTGGATAGAGCGTTGATCTGTGGACTGAAAGGTCCCGGGTTCGATTTCCGTCAAGGGCATGTATATTGGTTGAGGGCACATCATCGGTGGGGGGTGTGCAGGAGGCAGCTAGTCGATGATTCTCTCTCATCGATGTTTCTAGCTCTCTATCCCTCTCCCTTCCTCTTTGTAAAAAAATCAATAAAATATATATATATTTTTTAAAAAAAGTTCTTGTAAGCAGAAGAGGGTTTGAGTACTCTTAATGTAGACAATAGGCTAATGAGATAAGAAATTGGAATAAAAAAATCAAGATATTTACAAGGCATGCAAAGAATGTGGTAGATAATAGAATGCTACATAAATTGTTCTTACCTTGAAAGGAGGACTAGAGTCACTTGGCCTTGCAGAAAAGTCAAAGGAGATGATGAGATCGACTCCCCTCTGAGGCCTCAGGATCAAGGGGTAAGGCAGGTTAAATGTGAGGCCACTGTCCACTATATGAATCTTTTTACTTTTGACATCCAGAGGCTCATATATTTGCTCAAATTCATCAGGATCTTTTAAGAAGAAAAAAGGAAGAATGAATTAAACAATCATTTATCATTACTTAGGATATAAAAATAATTTATTATATAAAGACTAGTAGCCCTGCGCATGAATCCACGTGCCAATAGCTCTTTGCGGGGCTTGGCCACTCTGCACACTCGGCCCAGAGGCCCATCCACAGCCGGGCATGGAATACTTGCCTCATTGCTGCAGTGACGAAGCAAGCATTCCACCTGGCCACTCATGCTGCCCACTCTCAACGGCCGCCCCCCTGGGACTGGGCGATTTGGGCAGGGCTGAGAGGACTGGGCACCGTCATCTTGTGGCTATGGGTGTTGCCATCTTTGTGATGGAGTGATGGTTAGTTTGCATATTATCCTTTTATTAGATGGGATATAAAATAGAATCCCATATGGCAAGGCTTTGAAGACAAACAGAGCTGAGCATGACTCCAACTTCAGCAACTGATAAATTAATGATTGTCTTTAGCTCTTAGTTTCTTAATCTGTAACATCCAGGTAAAATAATCTGTCCAATTAAGTTGCTGAGGGATTAAGTAAGATAATGCATGGAAAGTACATTTATCAGGCCTTGGCTTTAATTCTAAGCTGTGCAGCATGAGATATTAATAAGATATTAGCATTACATGGGTCTTTACTGGTTTAAATACATTACCTCATACATTATCTTATTTAAATCTTATTATAGATGTGTGAGGTAGAGGAAATCTATAAATAGAAGATAGAATAAATTAATCTCTCAAGTGATACAACTGGGGAGTGGCAGAGTCTGAATGGGTATCACACTGCACCTCTCCAGGTGATTGGAGTTCAAGAGAACAATCCTCTTTTAAATCCAAGATTACATTTGAGAGAAAAATTGTTACTAGTATGTGGACCAATTCCCAACTCTGGCATGTAACTAAACACCATGTTTCCAACCTCTAGATAAATTGACAGAAAGGCATGTTTCAAAGCATATAGTTTTGCAAAATATCACCAGATAGTCTATACACAAAGTAAGAATTCCATGATCAAGTAGGTTTGAGAAATATAAGATTCCATGGCTGAAAGTAATGGGCAATTATATTGTGCATTCCCTGTTCTCCTTACTGTGCCTTGGACTTAGAGCACTTTTTAAAAAATGAAGATGCTACTTAACCCTCATATAGGTACCGCTAGTTTTTTCTATTCTGTAAGTGAACTTGGAGTAAAACGTGGAGATGGTTGCATTCTCACTAACCTGCAGTTCCGTCAGGATCAGGTTGTTGGGTTTTAGTTTTACTATCCTCTCATTGTTTACTGAGGCTAATGCTAAGTTACTGCTCAAGATTGTCCAGCCAATATATAGCCCAGCCGGATTCCAATATAGGCCAGTCTGCTTTTAAAGTGTTATACCCGAGGCCCTTTTAGGTAGAACTTCTCAGGCTCATTAGAGTATCCCATTGCACTGTGAAGAAGGGGATGAAGTTGCTGGTTTTTTCAAAATTTATTTGAACTTGATCCCCATTTATATATATAACATCTGCTAAAATGTCATGGAGAGTTTAAAAATGCCACTATGGGAGCATATCCTCCCATAATTCAAAACATACATGGTTTCCCAACCTGTAAATGAGTTCATCTGTGTCTTGGATAGGTATGGAAACGGAAACACGCTATGTTTTATAATTATGACTATTTCCTTAAAGTGGGTCAGCCGTGAACATTTCCGAAGGTCATTTTATAAATATATCACACAGATTCCATTTAGGATGCGCAAATATTTGGAAGTTTGTGTTTTGAACTCTGGCCTGAATGATCTCGTGTCTCAATTTCTTATTCCAGATGGTGTGTGTCACAGTCAACAGGGTAAACACAAAATTAAACAGAGAAGTCATGTAACTAATGGACAGCTCCTCCAAAATTAGCTTCCATCCATATACAACTGTTCTGAAGTAAACAAATGAGGGGGGTTTATCGTCTTGTTATTTTTCTTGTTTTCAAAAGATTGTCTGCAAGGTGTAGAAATTGGGACAGAAAGAAGGCACTAATTTTTCTCATTATAGGTTGAAAGATGGTTTTAATTATTCTAAGATGCTCATATTTTAATCGGTTCAAAAAATATCATAAGGTAAATGAAAATGGAAGATTTTCCCAACATAATATATAGATTAGATAAAAATCTTAATTCTCTTTTTGCATAATGAGGAGGGTAAAAAAAAAAAAGTATGGTATTTTATGCCGAAACCGGTTTGGCTCAGTGAATAGAGCGTCGGCTTGCGGACTGAAAGGTCCCAGGTTCAATTCCGGTCAAGGGCATGTACATTGGTTGTGTGCACATCCCCGGTGGGGAGTGTGCAGGAGGCAGCTGGTCGATGATTCTCTCTCATCGATGTTTCTGGCTCTCTATCCCTCTCCCTTTCTCTCTGTAAAAAATCAATAAAATAAAATAAAAAAGGATGGTATTTTAACTGTATAATACATAGGAGTTTTAATAAAACTTTTATGAACCGAGATAATTATAGTTTATGTTAAATTCTTCAACTTTTCATCCCATACACATGGTAATCTTAAAATATGGAAGTAACTGGAGAGAGATAAACAGGGAACATCTTAGTAAGGGCATTGCCTGAAAAATCACTTTTGAATTCAACAAATTCAGTCTAAAATGCAGTCATTTTTAGCAATATTAGACTATAAATAAATTTGAATAAACTTGACACTGACTGATCTGGATTTCCGATTAAAATCAATTTGTTATGTACATTATTTTTCAAATAGATAAATACAAAGTGAGTGAAATAGAATTCTAACAGGAGACATTCTAAGGAATTAAATGTAAAGTTCTTTCCCAAGATCATGAATTTAAAACAACTTTAGATGAAAACAATTCAAAATATCTCAACAAACTTGAAATTCACACTTAACTGAGAATGCTATATTTCATCTAGCAACCCTCGGTTTGTATTGAAGGTATATATAACCAGATATAACCTATTGTCTTAGACTTTGATGCCATAAACATAACACAAGGGATAGTAAGTTCCACTCTCTTGTTTAAATCACACTTTTGAATCTACAGTAAAGAAAAAATTGTAAAACTCCCAGGAAGTTGTTACAATGTGGAGTGCAGAAGTGCAGAAGGCAAGCGTGCTGTGCAAACCACAGAGGAGCCACGCTGGGTGACGCGATCTGAGCAATAACGTAAAACAGATGTAATAAAGCACACACAGAGGAAACGTCCATTTTTACATCAGCAAGACAATGACTAATAAAACTCAGGGCCAAGGGGAAGGCAGTGGAGCAGAAGGGAAAGGCTCTGAGGTATGTCAAGAGGCCTGTCTCCACTCTAGCTCTGCTGAGTCATTTTAGGCAAAGATGAGCTCTAACTTCTGTAATCTTCCTTTACTGTGGAGTAAAAATTACCCAAGAACCTTTTTAGCGAGTCTAAATACCCTACAAAGCTAAATTTGTTTGAAAGCCCTCATCATTCATCCTTAAAGCCTACGTTTCTAAAGAAGACACATTTAACTGATATTATAATGGAAATGAATATAATCAAGTGTCACAACTTAAAAAAATAATGTCATGGACTGTAAGGTCAGGTTTTTTTTTTTTGGGGGGGGGGGTGAGAGGTTGGATGAATTTATCACAAATCAACTTTCATTCTATTGTACAGGAAAACGTTTGGATTGAAGGTATATAACCAGACATAACCTATTATCTGCGACTTTGATGCCATAAACAACACGAGGTGCAGTAAGTTCTACTCCCTTTGTTTAAATAACAGAGGTAACTTTTCTTTTTGTAATTTCCATCGTGGTCAAGCAACACCACAGGACCAGCACTACCAAAACAACAAAACCCAAAGCCTTGTTCTAATTCCATTGTATAGGTATGATGCTTAAACAAAGTTTTTGGAAAAAATTCCATTGATATTTTTATAGCATCCAGTCAATGTCCTTAGAAATGATGGAGAAATGACATCTGGGCTGTTAAAGGAAAAATGATGGTGTGATGAAGTAGAAAAATGTAAGATGACAGGATCATTACAAGAAAGATTATTAGTATTGATTAGTCACCAAGGTAAATTTAACTTTTAATCTAAAACACGGATGCACAGAAAAAAAAAAAAAAATTATTCTTGGGATTTGGCCAAGAGTGAGTGGGTTCTTGCCAGCTGGCCTTAAGGAAGTTAACTAATGTTTCTGAGAAAGAGGGCCAGATACAATAGCCAGACAGGCACTGCAGACTGGCAAACTTCACTCCACGCCACCCACGGCATCTCCTGTCTGACTGTCCGGCCTGGAGAGTCAGGCTCAGGACCACGGTTACCAGACTCCCTTACAGCTCCAGTCTGAATCTGCTGAGACTGGTCGCTGGCCAAGGAGAAACACCCACGTGAGATTTGAGGAAGTGAGGCAGAGGTTATATTTCTGCTATTTCTATTGCCAGGCACAGTTGTGGGGGCGTTTGTTTTAACTTTTCATTCCAAACACATGGTAAGCCTAAAACTTGGAAATATCCAGAGCAAGATAAACAGGGTCTCTCTTAGTAAGGGCATTGCTTGAAAAGGCACTTTTCAATTCACTAAGTTCAGTCTAAAATGCAATTGTGTGGTTTTTTTTTTTTTTTTGGAACAACGTAAGCATTCTTATTAAATGTATTGGGATGACATTGATTAATAAAATTATAGAGATTTCAAGTGTACAGTTCTATGAGACATCATCTGCATAGTGCATTGTTTACCACAAAAGTCAAATCTTCTCCCATCATTTTTAGCAATGTTGGTCTGTAAACAATACATTTGAATAATACATTGACCAAACAGCGGTTATTCTGACGTGTTTTTGAAATCATTTTTGGAAGCTTCGTCTGGACCTTGTTCTTCCAAGTCTTTATAAACATCTAACTTTGTAAACATCTAATTTCCTGCTTTAAACCCCTTTCAGTTAAACAAGGGAGTGGGCTTCCTGTTTTCTGTGAGTGAAACTTGACCAGTAGAGAGAGGATCTAGGTCCGTCTCAATATTGCAATGAAAATGTTTTATGCTGACATGACTATGCTACTTCCTGTCCAATGTATTTTTCTGAAAATAAAAACACAACAACAGTTATTTGAAGCCCTATACATACTAAAATGCATGCTTTTGTAACTGAGTCTAATCGGGTTAGTAATAAGGAAGCAAGATCTCCTGGATTAGCTTCCCCGGGTTACGTTTTCTGTGCTTACCGGTGACAGCTGCATCCAATTCATCTTCCTCCCAGGACTCCTGTGTGTCAAAGTCTCTGAAAGGAGACAGTGGGTAGGATGTATTGAGATTCAAGCCCAACATGAAGTTGTGCACCTTCCCAGCACGTCCCTCTCTGGTATTGAATAGTGTTGAGTCACTCATCAAGGCCATTATCATACGCTGGACCCAACTTGCTTGATAATCGTTTTGATATTCCTCTTCAGCATCTTCAGCTTCAGTACCTTAAAAAAAAAAAAAAAGAAAAGAAAGCATCATTATACAGATTCCAAAATTCATTTTTTAAAAATCTTCGACGGACAATTGAATGTCAGAATTAACAGCTCTATGGCTTTTGATTGAATGATTATGTGCATAAATTAATACACTAAATATTTCAGTTAACTATTTTTGTCCTTAAATTGATCTTACTTTACCCTTTACCTATAGTTAGTCTAAGATTGCATTGTTGACAGTGTCACGTGGTCTAATCTTAGATTTCCAGGCAAACTTTGCTTCTTTCTCCCCTTCCCCATCCTTTTCTTTTCTTTTTTCTTTCTTTTTTTTTTTTTTTTGCCTTATTTACACAAACACAAATAAACACACAATACACACACACAGGGAAAATCCACAGTACCTTATCATCTTTATTTCCTAAGTTTCCTTCTCTCTCCTGTTTAATAAACTTCCAGAAATCATGTAAACTGAACACAGACAACGGAAGGATTCAACACATATTTCTCGCTCAATAAACACCCTTATAAACTGTCATTTCATCGCTACGTATAGAGTTTGGCTTTTAAAAATCTGTAATTTAAACACTAAAATGGTTTAAAATTCATCAATCTTCCCAAAGAAGCGGCTTTTAATCTTCCTTAAAACCTATGCACACATCACTACTACTGGAAAGCTCTGCTGTGTAGTTACTTAGAGCGTTGGCTCCATAGTCAAACTGCCTGGATTCCAACCCCTTCACCCCTGTTTCCTAGTTAGTTAACCCCTCTCAGCCAACTCAACAGAAAACTCTGTAGGGTTGTTGTGAGGATTAGCTGAGTTAGTGCATTCATGTAAATTCCTTAGGAAAGTGTCTGGCTTGTATTCAATTTTTAATAAACACTATTTACTAGTAGAAACAGTGGTAGTAGCAGCAGAAGCAACAGAATAACTATCAATGTCAATATTATTTATTCACTACCCAAATCTGAGAACACTGCATGGTACAGTGTGATGCCAGCCTGCCTAAATCCCTTCTGCTCAGATTTCTGGAACTCTGTATATAAACATACATAAAACCCTCTCTCTCTCTCTCTCTCTCTCTCTCTCTCTCTCTCTCTCTCTGTGTGTGTGTGTGTGTGTGTGTGTTTTGAGAGAAAAGAGAATCTATGCTCAAACTTCATAATTTCCAATAAATGTTAACTAAACACACATGAACCGCAATACACACTGGTTTTTATTTTCACAAAGACTAGCTTAACTGAACCAGGTAAATGAAGTGATCCTTCAGGAACCAATCCAGATGGCTACACATTCACTAAAAAACAAACATATTCTTTTCTACTCCTGCATTTTTCTAATGCCAAGTATAACAAATAAAATATTTTGCTAGAACAAATCAGGCTTCAGAATGAGTGATTTGTATCCCTAGGTACACAGGATATGAATAAGATATTCAATCATTTCCCAAAGATCTGGAACTGCTTCATCAGCAGCAGCAGCATCATCAGCACCATCATCGCTATTATATTTATGAGATATACTCCACTTCTATAACTCTCCTTTCCTTGTGATATATGTGGGAATGGTATAATTTGTGACACAAACCCAGCAGTCAACAGAGAAATGATATCCATTGCTTACAAGCTATTTCTATTTGCTGCCTTTTACAACGTTAAGCCCTATTTATACGTTTTCTAATTTGATGATTTCAACATTTCTATAAGAGCAAGTAAAAGTGATGCCAGCATAGGTTTGAAGAAACTAATGTGGAAAAATGCCTAAAGACCTTAATCAAAATCGTATGGATAAAAATGAAGGAAGTTCAAGAGAATGAAAGGATAGCCACACTAGGAGAATATATTTTCAAAAGATACATCGATAAAAGACTGTTATCCAAAATATACTTAAGACAAACATCCCATTATAAAAATGGACAAAAGACCTCTGTAGAAGAATATACAGTTGGCAACTAAGCATATGAGAAGATGCTCCTCATCATATGTCATCAGCGAAATGCAAACTAAAACAACAATGAGATAACACTACCTACTTATTGGAAGTGCCCAAAATCCAAAATACTATCAGTACCAAATGCTGTAACGATGTTGAGCAATAGAAACATTCATTCATTGCTGGTGGGAATGCAAAATGGTACAGTCACTAAAGATAGTAGTATGAAAGTTTCTTACAAAACTAAATTATACTTCTATCTTATGATCTAGCAATTATGCTTCTTGGTTTTTACCCAAAGGAGTTGAAAACTTACATCCACACAAAAATTTGAATGTGGATATTTATAGCATCTTTATTCGTAACTGCCCAAACTTGGAAGTTACCAAAATATTCTTCAGTAGATGAGTGAGTAAACTGCAGTACATCCAGACAGTGAACTATTATTCAGCACTCAAAAGAAATGAGCCATCAAACCATGAGAAGACATGAAGGAAACTTAACTGCATGCTACTAAGTGAGAGAAGCCAATATGGAAAAGCTACATAGCATATGATCCCATATATATAGCATTCTGGGAAAGACAAAACTCTGAGGACAGTGAAAAAAATCAGTGGTTGCCAGGAGTTGGGAATGGGGACAGAGGGATGAATAAACAGAGCATAGAGGACTTTCAGGGAGGTGAAACTACTTGGTATTATGATATAATGGTGGATACATTTATTTTATATTTGTGAAAGTGTATAGAATATATAGAATATCCAGAGTGAAGCCTAAAGTTTGGACTTTGGGTAGAGATGATGTATCAGTGTAGGTTCATCATTTATAATACTGTACCACTCTGGTATAGAATGTTGATAGTGGGAGAGGCAGTAGGGGAAGGAGGGAGATGCAGGGGATATATGGGCACTCTGTTCTTTTTACTCAATTCTGCTATCACTTAAAACTACTCTAAAAATAAAGTCTATTTAGAATGAAATAAATGAATATTAAGATATAATACAAAATCATCAAAAACATCCTGAATAAATATCATTCTCCAATCTAGGCTGATACTAAACCATATTCAGTTGGTTCTTAAACTTCTCAGCCTTAAGATAAGCATCCAGTACTTCAGAGACGATCAAATGTACTGATCGATGTTTTACTTAATAAGTGACAAATCATTATTAGATCTACTTGATAGTCCCTAAATCATGACATGATTAATTCTAGACATGCTAGGCATATACTCACTCTCCCCAGTGTACTGGCTAGCTCCCTTCATTAAAAGGAAATTAAAAATTAAAAAAAAAAAAGACGTGAACAACCAAAATAATTTAAATGACCAATATGAAGGAGCAGAATTTAGACTCAGTTCTTTCCAGAGCAGGGTTCTTTCAAGTGGGGTTCTTGCCTAAGGAGCTGAGCTGCCATAAATACTTAGGCAAATTATTGGCTACATAGGTCAGGAGGACAGTAGGCAAGCAGGGTCTGAAGCCCAGATTGTACGCCACTGGCCATCTTGTGCCTGGTCAAGAGCTTTGTCTGCCCAAGGAAGGTCCGTTCCCTTTTTACATTTTCACAAGAAGCTGCACACTAAGCAAGCTACGGGCCTGGGTAGCTGCATTGCCCAGAGAAGGCACCTCTGATGTGCACAGACTCATCTTGTGAGAAAGTAACAGCCCATTTATGAAAGAGAACTTTAATTTTAGTATTAACTCAGCAAGGATAGAACGTGCTCTTTTGTTATCTATAGCATGGCAGGTGGAATTCCTTATGTTTTGGACAAGAAAGCACTTAATGCCTTTTAAAATGCATATTCAGTCCTAACCTGTTTGGCTCAGAGGATAGAGCGTCAGCCTGCGGACTCAAGGGTCCCAGGTTCGATTCCGGAAAAGGGCATGTACCTTGGTTGCAGGCACATATCCAGTAGGATGTGCAGGAGGCAGCTGATCAATGTTTTTCTCTCATCAATGTTTCTAACTCTCTATCCCTCTCTTTCTCTCTCTGAAAATAAAATATATTAAAAATAAAATAAAATCTGTATTCAGACTCTAATAGGACATGTTCACCCAGCTGTTATCAAAGCTTTTCAATTTTTGTTTTGATGTTTGTTATGTTTTGTTTTTGTACAAATAGTTGTATCAAACACTTTGTCAAAACATAAAAACACTCCATTTTCACACATTTGCAACAAATATGCTGGTCCTTGCCTTCTCCCTGCCCTCACTCCATCACTGACTTTCCTGATCCACATCAAGCTAAAAGCTGTCTTGTTGAAATGTAGACCACAAAGTAATAGATGTAACAAAGAGTTCTCCATAGTTCTACCCAACTTGCCCCCTTCCTACGACATGAAATGTTAGCAATGGGATAAAGGCACAGGATGAAGTGAGAATATAATTTTTCACATGTTATTTAATAATATATTTTTCAAAGACAAAATTTAGATTAAAACAAAACAAAACAAAACAAACAGCTAAAGGTGCTCCCCAACCACTATTTCCATGCTGAAAGCCCAGTTCAATAATCAGATCCAAAACAGAACTTAGTATTTCTAACACCTCAGTTTGTTCTCCATTTGTTCAACTGATAATATTTTTGAGGTATTAAAAAAGCAAGAAGGGATGTTTCTGTGTTGCATATTTTATTGCACATACAGCATCAATTCTCTCTCTGAACTGAAAGCTGTGAGGCTACCACTCAGTGCCTTCAGCAGAGACTGCCGTGAGCACCTGGAGTGACAGGTCAGAGGCAACATCCTTTCCCAATGGACTTCTGCCAGAGAAGGTCCCAGCACTCTTACCTTTGGGTCCTTGTGATTCATCATCACTATCCGAGCTATCATTGCTCACAATGTGCTTTGCTGTAATATTTTCTGTGGAAAGAAAGAAAAACAATTACAGAATTTCAGGTGCCAAGACTCACAATTAAATTTACTATATGGGGGCCTGGCTAGTGTGGGTCAGTGGTTGAGCCTTGACCTATGTACCAGGAGATTACAGTTCAATTCCCAGTCAGGGCACATGCCCAGGTTGCAGGCTAGATCTCCAGCAGGCTCCAGGAGGCAGCCGATCGATAATTCTCTCTCATCATTGATGTTTCTATCTCTCTCTCCCTCTCCCTTCCTCTCTGAAATCATTTAAAATTTATAAATTTACCATATGGAAGTAACTTCAGCAAACCCACAGAGTGAGACCTGCTAGATTACTAGTACAAATTTAAATCAATAATTGGCATGAATTTAGATCAATTTTTCATTGGAAAACAAAATTTCCCAGGAGAGGAAAAGTTAATTTAAAATTTATTCATTCATGACTTAAAGGGAAGAATTTTTGTTTATCTTAATTCTGACAGAAAGAATAGCTTGATTAAAGGAAGCATATCATTATATAAAAGTTGTTCTTCCCCCCAATCAAATATGTTTAAGTAATGTTTGTAAAGAAGGTAAATGCAGAGTGAACCCTATAGAGGGGGCTCCAGAGCTGTTTCATCAAAATAAATGAAAGTGCCTAATATAAGGTATCTTTCACTTTCAATAACACTGAACATTTTCTGTTGAAATGTGCCTTTTGTACTGAGAATTTGCCCTTCCTCAGAACACAGTAAGAGAGTAGTTTTAAAAACTAAAATAGAAACTACAAATCCTTAAAACAATGACACAAGTAAAAGCTATACCAATAACTAGTCTTTTTTCAAATAAAAAGTACCTAAATTATAGGTACACAGACCATTGTTTTTAATCATCATTCATAGAAAAATCAAAACTTCTTTGGACACATATAAAAACCACTTTCTATATAGTAACTTATTTTTTTTCTTCCATTAGTCAATCAACTTTTTTTTTTTAAAAGAAACTGGCTCCAAATTCATAATTTTTTAGTAATAAAATCATTTGGGGGCTTTACACTCAGAGAAATATAGATATAACACATTATTCTGCATATGTTTACTATAAATGAATATCATGTATTTAAATGATCAAGATTATATACTGAAGGGATAATAAATGCTTGAAGCAATAGATTGACTTTTGAATTTTTAGATTTCTTTCATTTTACTGGTATATTATACATATGAAATTCATTAAAGGAAAATATTCACTGGCTAACATAATTATTCATTTCATGACTATTATAGAAAAGTACTAGTAATTTTGTTTTAGAGAAGAGGAGGGATATAAGAAATGGTCCATTCCAGTGTTATATGCATTAGGTGTCTTTTAGGCAGGACAACATTTTCTTTCCTTTAAACATTTTTGGGGTCATATTCAATACAATCATTTAAGAAGATGGTTCACCAAAATATTGCCTTCTTCCTAAGGAAATTTTTATGATATAAATAATTACATATTCTAAATGTATCTATTTCATTTTAACTTATCTGATTGTGGTCCAATTCACCTTTAAGTCTTCTTTTAGAAGAAAGAGGGGACGTGGGGAGGGAGAAAAAACAAACACCCCTTTAAGAGGTAAACTTTGGTTGGCCTGCAGATAAAAGAACCACCAGGAGTCTACCGATTCCCCTGTCACCTCTCTGGTCTCATTTCTGGAAACCCTTCTGTAATCTGAGGTAACGGGCATCCTGCTGGCCAGGGTTCTCAAGTTCACCATATTCCCCCTAAGTCTGACACACAGAACAAGCAAATAAACTGCCAGACCGCTGGCCTCAAAGGGGACGCCTCACACCAAAGAATAGTCTCAGAATGATTGAGTGTAAACAGTCTCCTTTTCCTTGGCCTCCAGCCATTGGTGCAACCACCTTCAGATGTGTTATTTCAGTCCTATTCTCTTCCGGCCTTTTGCGGGGAAGAATAACAAGCCTTCGGTTTATCTGGATTATTCAACAGATAAAGTAGACAGAGAAGCAAGTCCCATAATCTGTGGTACTTTCATTCTCTTCTCTTCCCCCACCCCCTGAAATCTTCACATAATTCAGAGAAGAGTTAGTCATTTCCACAAAATTAGAGTTGATAATAAGTGGGATATAAGGATCATTTGCATAAATGAAGTCAGGATATTTCTGCAGTATACACTCTGCCTTGTTACCCTTTGAGAATGTGGCTCTGCAGTTAAGTAATGGACATATAATTCCTAGGAAAAATTTGGGCTGACTCAACCAAATTACCGGTAACTTTAGAAATTACAATTTTTATGCTGATTTAATTTTCTCTATGTATACATGTTAATGCAATTTATCAATATTGCCTTCTTCCTAAGGAAATTTTTATGATATAAATAATTACATATTCTAAATGTATCTATTTCATTTTAACTTATCTGAGCATAGTTATCATTTAAGCACATTTTGGCAATACCTAATTCTTCCTCCATTGTGGAACCTTTATTGTGTGAGCTGGAAACTCCCAAGACTCTGTTGAACAATATAGAAAAGGCACTGCCCCAGACACCTAAAATAAAGCAAAAACAGAGACTATCTTAGAATGCACTGAAGTTTAAAACTGTCAGACAAACCAGTGGTAGATTTTGATCACTTACCCATTAAGAAATGCAAGGGGTTTTCTTCATATTTCTTTACAACTTTCCCCATAAAAAATTTGCTTCCAAATAAGTCAGGAGTCATGAAAGTACCATATTTTGCCATGCCGATCTCATATGGAGTAAACTCAACCCAATCTGAAAGCATTAAAAAAATTCAATCCATTCATAGAAAATATTACAGAAATGTGCACAGTTACAGATCACTTCAACAGTGATTATTCTCATTCATTTATTTAAAATATTTTTTTTTAAATTAAGCAAGTGCTTATTATGTATATGGCATTGTCTAGAAGTTGGATGGGGATGGAACTAATCCTATATAAGAAAAGGCTATATGAAAATCAACCAAATGTGGAATGACTGGTTGCTATTACATGCACTGACCACCAGGGGGCAGATGCTCAATGAAGGAGCTGCTCCCTGATGGACAGTGCGCTCCCACAGGGGGAGTGTCGCTCAGCCAGAAGGCCTGAGCGGGCTCATGGGCTCAAGGCTGGTGAGCACAGTGGCAGAAGCCTCTCTCGCCTCCGCAGCAGTCAGACATCCCCTGAGGGCTCCAGGACTGTGAGAGGGCCCAGGCTGGGCTGAGGGAGTCTTTCCCCTCCCCAACTCATCCCCCCCACACACACTCCCAGTGCATGGGTTTCATGCACTGGGCCTCTAGTCCTCTAGTGAATGAAAAAGATGAGAACACAAAAGGGTCCCTTCTAATTTGCACAAGTCGAGTAATCGTTTGCATTTAAAAACTCAGACATCTTTTATAAGTCCATATGAATTCTAAAGACTGGAAAACTGAAAACTGCTAACTCGGATTTGAAATCCATGAAGGAGATAGAAGAAATTAAACTCTTCTGGTAATGCAAGCAGATTATGAAAATGGATGAAAGTGTTTCTAACATTTGCTTTTCTTCATCCTTTAATTTTGCTTATTAACCATTATACTAACTGACCCAATTACAATGCCAAGTTTTCTTTTTTCTTCTTTTTTTTTCTTTTTTTTAAAATATATATTTTTATTGATCTCAGAGAGGAATAGAGAAAGAGAAGGAGAGAGAAGCATTAGTGATAAGAGAGAATCATTGATTCTCTGCATGCTGTCTCCTGCATGCCCCCTACTGGGAATGGAGCCCGAAACCCAGGCATGTGCCCTTGACCGGAATCGAACCTGGGACCTTTCAGTCCACAGGCCAATGTTCTATCCACTGAGCCAAACCAGTTAGGGCTCAATGGCAAGTTTTATGCTGAATGTTTCAAGAAACACAAGGTGAGGGTCAACAGGGTATACTTTCTAAGGGCCAAGGCTCTGGAGCCAGAGCCCTGGATTCAAATCCCATTCTGCTGCTTACTAACTGTGCAACCTTGTGCAGATTATTTGTGTTCTCCGTGTTTCAGTTCCCTAATCTGTAAAATGTGAATAAAAGCAGCAGAAAGTTTGCAGAATTACTGTGAGGATCTAATGAGTTAAGAAATGCGAAGAGCCCAGAAGGCATAGCGCATTTTAATCACGAAATAGATGGTAGCCAAATTCTGTATGTCTATGGCTATAATATGAGTAATCACTTTCTGAATCCTAATGTATAAAAAAGAGTTCCAGGTTTCTGACTTCCACTTCTTGCACTTGCCACTCTCTCAGTCTTCCCCCTCTTGAGAAATAGTACTGCCTTTCATATAGTCACTCTTCGTACTTTAAAATTATCTTTAATTGTTCTCTTTCCCTTATATCTCACATACAAAATATCAAGTTCTGTAGTCTCTATCATCGGATATGGTTAGGAACTGGCCACTTATCCATTTGTCCACCACAACCATTCTGTCCAACCCCCATATTCTCTCCCCTGGGTCTCCACAACAGCCTCCTAAAATGTCTCTTCTCTCTTCCCTTACTACTTTGTTGATACCCTGTAGCCAGAAAGAATGCTTTACAATGTAAGTCATAGCACACCGGTGCCAGCTGAAAGCTTTCCAGTGACCTCCCTTTACACTGAAAATAAACACATGGCTAGCAAGGCTTCATGATGGTCCGGCTCATGCTCCCTGTCTGACCACACGCCCTAACCAATCACCTGTCACGTTTGGTCTTGCTTCTACACGTCCATCACACAAGCCTTTTTAATGTTCCCCATAGAGACCAAGTTCATTCCCACCTCGGTGCCTTCATGCTTGCTATTCCCTTCTGCAATTATAAGGCTGCTTCTTAGTAACCTTTAGTTCAAGGTCTTTGTTACCATCCTCCTTTAAGTCCCACCACCATCCACCCCTGAATTACCAATAACCCTCTGCCCTCCTTATTTTTCTTCAATTTTTTTTCCTTTCTGACATTATAACATGTCTATATATGCTTACTCAACAATCCCAAATTCAAACAACTCCAAAATGCACACTTTTTTTTGCTAAAGGTTACTAAAGGTTACTAAAACCTGGCCTGAGTTCATTCTATTTAAAAAAAAAAAAAAAAAAAAAAAGCCTTAAAATGATGTGAGGCAGAATTTTTATTTATCCAACTCAATTTAAATATTGATACATTCTCCTGGAGAAATCACTTTATTTAATTATAAGACCCTAATGAGAATAATATGCAATATACACTTTAAGTATTTTTTAAACTTTAAAATCTAAAATATTCTGAATTCCAAAATATCCATCCCCAAAGTATTGGAAACAGAATTGTGAATGATGTATATTTATTCTACTTTTGTGAATGAGATAATGAAATCACAGTTGTGATGACAACAGACTTATAGTTCAAGCAAGGCTAAGGGCACGTATACCCTTTACCAGACCGTGATATATTTCAGTGATTTACAAGGAGTCAGCGAAACATGACCAGCGATTAATCAGGGGCTGCTAGGAAAATTGCTGTATCACCCTATCTCTGAATTTCACATCCCTATCTTGGGTGCTGACGCATAATAATTTCTCTAGCGATCTGTTCTATGTTAATGCTGTGGCTTGTGCCCATGATAATTATAGACATTCTCAAGAGGGAAGATTTTTTTTAAAAATATATTTTATTGATTTTGTACAGAGAGGAAGGGAGAGAGATAGAGAGTTAGAAACATCGATGAGAGAGAGTCGTCGATCAGCTGCCTCTTGCACAACCCCTACTGGGGATATGCCCAGAACCAAGGTACATGCCCTTGACCGGAATCGAACCCGGGACGCTTCAGTCCCCAAGCCGATGCCATTGAGCCATTTGCTGTCTAAACCTTTCTTAAGAAGTTGTCATGGGGGCATTTGACTATTAATAATTCCTTTGCTGTAAACCCATACATTTCAAACGTGAACCTGTCTGAGGCACCTCCTTCCACTTGTTTCCAGTTTCCTGGAGCGCTGGGGTAAGCCGTCAGCACATCTCAGCACATCCCACTATCGTTGCCTGGAAAAGAATTCATCACTTCCCCTCCCTGTCTAGCTCACTACGGTATCACAGCCTGGGAGGGGGGGCAGGTGGGTGGAATTCTTTTAACTGAAAGCACTCACATCTAATCATCAGCACACCTCATCTGTCACCCTCAGGCTTTCATTTTATCTTCTCCCCTCTCTCCTTATCAGTATCTCCCTAGCTTTAGAACCTCATTACAAAAACACAGGGATAGCATGGCTCCTACTTTCTACCTTTGCCAATCAACCCACGTGAATCACCAAAATACGTTTTTCAAAAACACTGCATAAAGAGTTATATTGCTCTTCATCATAACTGAATAAAAACATGTCTGCCTGGAATCCAGATTTTTCTACTGTTTCGCACTAATGGTTTCCCCAAATGTACCACCTACGCTTCACCAGCTCATACCACGGCTAGTGTTTTTTTTTTTTTTTTTTTTTTCTCTCTTTTTTTTTTCTCTCATACTTTCGGCTTCCCTTCTGAGCTCCTGCTGTTTTACTCAAAGATGACTTTTCACCTCCTTATGATAAATCCTTCCATGAGGTCATTTCTATGACTATACTCAATATCTTCGATAACTTACACTTACGTCAGCTCTACAACTTTAACGGATAATAATATTCTATGTGTATAGCTCATTAATTTTCTTATGGGGTTGTAACTTTCTGAGGAAGAGTACCACAGTTCTACTCTTTAGTGTCTGTGAAAGAACTTAATCTGATGTCGATCCATAAGTTGTGCTTAGTAAATGCAATTTACTGACCAATAGATATTTGAAAATGAAAGTTGTAAATCCCATAGGCAGTGTAGTGAAGTGGAGGAGTCAAAAATGTTTAATAGTTTAAACAACTAATGTTTATTTGTTTAAGATCTTCAAAAAAGGAGAAAATGTTTAAAACTATTCTAAGAGGGAAGAAAAACATCATCTGATATTGTTGAAGTGAAGTTGGTAACACTTCTGTAAGCTAATGAGCTTCTTTGATTTTTAAAAATATGTTGCAAATATTTCCCCTTTTCCCCTTTGAATATCCATTTTTCATCTAAGAGAATTTCAAAGGCATACATGACTCCACCTTTTTTTTTTTTTCCTCAATAACTCAACTGCTTAAACCTTCATGACGTGCATCTTTGAATGTCTTATCTGGGTTCAAGATCCAAGTAAATAATGTTTGATGGCTTTTGTCCAACTCTGTTGGAAGAAACAGCTTGAGCCCCCTTATCACAGAAGCTTAACAATGAAGGTTAATGGTGTATCTCTTATCTCAGTAACAACATGGAAGCTAGGCAGATGGCCCAAATCACACATATCTAGGTTGTAAGACTACTAATGAAACATAAAACAGGCCTTTTCTTACTCTGGGTAAAAAATCCCAAATATTCACTTGCTGAAATATAATTAAATATTTAATTATTTTAGTCAGACTTTCGATTGAGAATGGCTGTTGATTAAAAGTTCAGAATAAAAAGCATGTGAAATCATATCAATCATAATAAGTGATAACCTAATATATTTTTACTAGAGGCTCAGTGTACAAACTTTGTGCATGGGTAGGGTCCCTAGAGGCTGCCATAAACTACTTGAAATTCTTGCCTGAGAATAATCAGTTGAGGACAAAAAAAGTGAGAATTTATAAAACTGCAAAAGGATTGTGGATATAAATTTGTTAAATACATGCCATTCACAGTGATTTTTTGAAAGCTCGTTATGAGTGACTGATGTCACTAAGATACTTTTCCTAAAAATACAAGAAACCTCAGCAGCCACAGCCAGAAATGCTATCACACTGCAGAGCAGAATGAGCAGAGGCCCCCAGAACTATGTCACAGATTTTTAGAGCACAGGACAAGAGGTGAAGCTACCGAAGAAACAGGTGTTTACACATCTGAGACTTAAGGAAGTGAGGCATTTTGTTCAGCAGCTGCCAAAAGTTTAGATTCATACATTGCAGGTGCTGAGTTATAAAAATTAATAGACATGTATCATATAACCTAATTTAATAACAATTTCAGCAGCAAGCAAGAGAATATGCATTGCCTGAAAGCACTAGGCATACTATCTTGTTGAACAGCTTTTAAAATGAGTAATTTAAAATTGAATGATTGATTATATTTATGATTTACTTTTTATCATTTATTTTTTAGTTCACTAATATCAATGAAGATATATTAGTAACTAGTTTTCTGGAATATTCTGTACAACCAGAAAATCACCTAGCTTTCGATTTTCAAATGTTTTTATGTTACAGAAGATATATTAAAATAAGCAATTGAAATGGCTTCCTCTAAAGAAAGTCATTGGAAGCCATAGTTCAAAGGTTCCAGGAAATGTTCTGAAAGAGTAAGCGACATACCTGCAAACATCAGTTCTGAAACATCGGGCTTGACATGCAGACAGGTGAAAAGAGGTAAAGGACACTGGGCCGTATTGACTTTCTCCTTCAAACTACTCAAGGTCATGTTCATTCTCTGTCCACAGAAGAAAAAAAGAAATGGTTTAAATATACAAACAGAAACAGGTAGAAAACAATTTAAAATAGTACTTCCAGGCTAGTGTAGTGCAGTGGTTGAATGTTGACCTATGAACCTGGAGGTCATGGTTTGATCCTCAGTCATGGCATGTGCCTGGGGTTATGGGGTCCATCCTGAATAGGGAGTGTGCAGGAGGCAGCCGATCAATGATTCTTTCTCATCATTGATGTTTCTCTCTCTTTCCCTCTCCCTTCTGCTCTGAAATAAATAAAAACGTATTTTAAAAAATAGTATTCCCAATCAAGACACTTAAATTTTTTATAATAGAAATAATTCTTATTACTCATAGAAATCTCTGGGCCATGAATAAACAAACAAACAAAAGGTAATCTCTACGAAAGTAATTCCCTTCATTCTAAAAACAATCAAATCTCAAGGGACTATGCCTACTTTTGAAGTGGAGAAAGATTTAGCAGCTGTGGAGCCCAGAAACAAATTAGCCCCAGATTCCCTGGCACGGATTCTGTCTCCTCTGCTTTATCTTCTAATGAAATATCACACTGTGGTCATCTGTTAAATCAGTTTGTTCCGCATAATTCATTCTGTTTTCTGACTCTGTCCAGACAACCTCCATTTTTCCTCTACCGCTAAAATATTTCTTGCATTCTTCTCCTCGGCTAAAAAGCTTGCCATTTTGAGGCAGGGCCAGTTAAGAGTTAAAAGGTATACTTTTCTTTCCAAAGAAAAATAATACAAAATACTCCCCTACATCAAAACCGATATACAAAGTGAATCAGTGAGCTCTAGTTTGAAATGTAGAGGAGTTATATCTGGCAGGAACTATGTGCTCTCGGTACACAGTGTTGATATAAGGTAAGTTGGATCTAGTGACTTTTACAAATTATGTCATATTTTAGTTTTACTTAAAACATTATGATAAACATAGTCTGTTGCACTCGAAGGACTGTAGACTGAGCTACGGCTTACGTTGTGAATCAGTGTCTCTCCTATTAACATCCCAAAGATATCGGCGAAGGTGACGGGCTGCCCAGACCTTTTCTTCTTCCACAAAGACTCAACATATCTTTTAACTTTTTGTGGTGTGAGGAGTAAAAGGGGGTTGTGGCTAACGTTTTTCATTAGCTCTTCATTAATCTCTTCCGGCCCTTTCTCCGGGAAATCTGGGTGAGAATATAAGGTTGACATGTACCTGTGAAGAAAACAAAAGATAATTCATAAAGCGGAAGGGCATTACATGATCTCCAAAGAAAGCAGCCATTCTCCGGCATACGAAAAACAAAGGGCGGTAGAGTGGGTTAACTTAATTAGCTGTATTTGATCACATTGACCCATTTAAGGGAAGAATGAATAAATCAGAAAGAAGCTGGTCTTTGATGGAAGCCAAGTAGAGGTCTTAGGAAACACTGGATTTCCCATGCATAGTCCAGAGGGGAGGATTCCCTACTGGCCTACTGGCCACTGTCTGGTCTTTAGGAATGGGCATCCCCAGCAGACTACCAGAGACTGATGACACAACACACTGGAGTCATGAAAATTAATTGACTTTGTCTGGATATAATAAATACTACTAGTCAACCAATTTGGTGATTTGACTTTCAATGATGCTGTACGATTACTGTGAATGTCTAAGGCTGACAAATGTGGTTTTTAATCATCCACTGGCCAACTAGGCAGAATCCCAAGACTCGCCAGTGGTAGGTCCCAGAATTTCTGAGGATACAAATCTGATGATTTGCTTTCTTGTGAAGATTCTTGGCCACCAGCCAGAGGAACTCCTGAAATATTCATCAGTTTAATGGGTTGGGCCTCACTCTCTATAGATACAGAGCTGATCTCATTTCTCTCCATATCCAACAGCCTCTTACGATGCTACATATGAATAGCTGTACTGAGTTGAGGAAGAGAACACAGGATTACTGTCCTGATTCTCTTAATTCACTCATGTTGGTTCTCCTGGTTGGCTAATAAATATTTAATGAATAACAAGTATCACCCAAAAACAATTTCAGAAATAATTATCCTAAAGGCAGTAGCAGCGATAAGGGGAGCTTTTGTTCTACATAAAATTCTCTTTTGTGATCGCAGAAAACTTATTGGGAGGTCCAGGTCTTCTCCAGACACTTCCGTATTACTTCATTCTCCTGCCAAGTCATGGTCCTGGATCAGCCAATATAAACTTACACAACACAGAACGTAATTTGTTTTATTAAATCTTTCCGAATTCCTTCCTTTGAACTTTTTACCTCTTCACCCGTAATTTTCAAGAGAGAATGGTTACCATGAGTCATCTGGACCACCTCTTCCACCTCTTCTTCCGTCCAAGGAAGTGTCTTTTCTCTCCAGGGTTAACAGCTTTTGTGCTTTCTATCTCATCCTGTCCTGTCTTCACCTGAATCTTTTTCTATTCATGATCCATCTATCTATCTTTTTAAATATATTTTTATTGACTTCAGAGAGGAAGGAAGAGGGAGAGAGATAGAAACATCAATGATAAGAGAGGGTCATTGATTAGCTGCCTCCTGCATGTCCCCTACTGAGGATCGGGCCCACAATCCGGGAATGTGCCCTTGACCAGAATCAAACCCAGGACCCTTCGGTTTACAGGCTAAAGAGTAATAAAAACTTCAAAAGGCAACTATAGTTGGAAATTAGGTGGTCTCTGCATGAAAATCGATTAGTAAGGATTTAAGGAGTGAATAGCTTTTCAGGAAATAGAATAAATAAGACAAGGCTAACAATGAGGAAATTAGACATTGATAGAGTAGAAGTTTATATATTCATATACAACTACTAGAGGCCCGACCTTGAAGCCACCCCAGCTTCACCCGGAAGGTCATCCGGAAGGTCGTTCAGCTGTCTGGTCTAATTAGCATATCATGCTTTTATTATCATAGATGTGGCCTGTAATGTTTAAATGATCGACCTGTAGTTTTTGAAGTTCTCTTCATGACATTTTGTAGGACTTGTTTTCAGAACTCTGACAGGAGAATATAAGAGGTTACCCCAAATCTACAACCAAAGCAATTGCTGAAGCTCCAATTAAGCCCACACTTTTATAGTCTCAAATCAGCACTCAAGGCCTAGTCTTTCCTTATAAAAGGAGTTTAAGAAAGTAAGCTTCTTGCAATGTTTTAGTCAGTGATGGATCTCAGGGATCTAACAGATAGTGAACACGGAGAATGAATCCCCCAAGAGGAGTAACAAAATGCCTGAATAGGTGAATCAATCTAAGGGTCCAAGTTTTCCCATCACACACTCATTAAACAGGCAGGTGCCTGCTCTTTCCTTCAAGGAAAAGAATGATGGCCTCCATCCTTCTTTCAAAAAAGAGAAATTATTTTAAGGGAACATACCAAGAAAGTGGCAACCACTTTGGGTCTAGGTTTTTGCTTTTAAGCTAAAGAATCTGGTTCAAAATGTTTAAGAAACTATAGATTCTTCAAATGTGAACCTCTATGTAGACTAAACAGCTGTCAGGAGAAGGCTATGGTTTAGTTGAAAGATTCCTGGAATAGGGAATCAAAGCCTGGATTTATATTCTGGCTCTGTGAGTAATCCTGGACAAATCCTTTGGTTTCTGAGTCAAATCTTCTTCTTCTTCTTTTTATTTATTTATTTTTTTAAAATATATTTTATTGATTTTTTACAGAGAGAAAGGGAGAGGAACAGAGAGTCAGAAACATTGATGAGAGAGAAATATTGATCTGCCTCCTGCACACCTCCTACTGGGGATGTGCCCGCAACCAAGGTACATGCCCTTGACCAGAGTTGAACCTGGGAACCTTCAGTCCACAGGCCAAAGCTCTATCCACTGAGCCAAACCAGTCAGGGCTGAGTCAAATTTTCTTGAAAAAAAAATGATAGAAAGCTAATATCCATGTCACAGACTGAGAAGGCACTGACATTTTAAAATGCTAGACATATATAACACAGTATTATGACAGATAGGCTTTCCTATGGGTGAGTGACTAAACAGCCTTATAAGTCAAAGTCAGACATTTGTAATAAAGTGACACCTTTATTTGAGACGTCTAAGCAAGGACTAATGTTTGATGTTCAATGTGCTTATGTGAGGTAGGCAAACCAAAATGTGTATACTCTCTTCTTTGAAAATGTTCCTATATTTAGAAAAGGTAAATCTACAGTGTACAAATGTTGTATATATACATAAATGTGTCTTCATTCTCTATCCAAGTTTAACTGAGCTCAAATATATTTAAAGGATTGATTTCATAATTAAATACAAATCAGTGAAATTTTTTTAATTTCTGCAGTCTAAAGTTGTTTTCCTTCTTCTGTATATAAAGGTTTCATTCTATTTGCCCTAAAGAAGAATATGAATACCTAGTGAATCATGTAGACTTAGACATAATCACTGAAAGATTGCAATTCAGCAAGTTATAGAAAAATTGAATGAATTATGGGTGGAGTATGTTATGCCACTTCTGTGCTATTTATATTAATTACTACAATTAATACATTTTAAAATTTTGTTTCACTACATTTTATGCTACACACAGGCTTAAAGGGAATGGATTTATGACAAGAGTCCATCATGAGGCATGAACTTAAAAACATATTTAAGGCATATATTATTGCATCAAGCTAGAACATTTTAATAATTCAAAGTTAATGTCTACTTATCTAAAACTCACTTTTCTCTCTAATGTTTCAGGTAGATAAATGCTAAACATTTAGGATGATAAAACGAAGATTTAAAATGTATACTAACCACGTGGAGCCAGAAAGACCAGCAATGTAGGTAGCGCAATCTAAAATTCCAGATTCATACAGTGCCTTCATCACCCCGGAGAATCCCACCATGGCTCGGAAACCGCCCCCTGAGCCCAGGATGGCCACCACAGGCACCTGGAATGACAAAACACAGGTCATTTGCCAAGTACTTTACAAAATTTATTTTGGTTTAATTTCCATTTTTATGTTATATGTTCCATGTTTGGCAATAAAGAATTAAGATCACTTACACCATGACAATGCCTAATGTTTAAAAATAAAATAATATTTCATATAAGAGAATCAAGAATTAATGTATATTAGAAAGCAGGTATTATCAGAATGACCAACCAGTTCATTTGATAACGATGACAATCCTCGGCCCTTGGCAGTTTTTGGTTTGCTTTTGAGTGCAGGTTTTTCATTTGACCCCCTCATAAATCCCATATGGTGAGCAAAAAAGGATTTGCTCCTTTTACAGATAGAAATTCTGAAAGGATATTACTTGTCTATTATCTACTAGCTGGTAATCTGTAATGAGGTACCTGGCCTTCCTGGCTGGGAATTCTTATTGCTCCTTTATGCTGACTCATTTCAAAATATATGCTATTATTCAAGCCCAAAAAACAGAATTTAATCAATTTAACAAGACCTACAAAATGTATTGCTTTATTCTTGAATTCATTCAATAAGTCTGAGTAAGTGGTCTCTATGTTTTATGGGAGGAATAGGAGAATGTAGTTTATTTGAGATAGAAATATAAAATTATGACAATAAGAATAGGGATAGATGATACTCATAACCTCTTACTCTCACACAGGAACTGTTCTTCGCGCTTTACAGAAATTGACTCATTTATCTTTAAAAAAAAACCCCTATGATGTTTCCATATTATAGATGAGGAATCTAAGGCACTTGGAACTAAGACCCTGAATACTTGTTCAGGGTCAGCAACCAATTAAGTAGCAGAGTCAGGAGTCAAACCCCAGGCTCCTGCATCCAGGCGTTTGCCAGTGTGCATAGCACACAGGCTAGGAATGTGTGAGGTCTAGAAGGTATGGTCAGTTGCAATCAGAGGAATTAGAGTGGAGGAGAAGCTTCACAGACAAAGGGGAAACCTGAGCTTAACTTTTTAAATATATATATTTTATTGATTTTTTACAGAGAGGAAGAGAGAGGGATAGAGAACTAGAAACGTGAGAGAGAAACATAGATCAGCCACCTCCCATACACCTCCTACTGGGAATGTGCCCGAAAGCAAGGTACATGCGCTTGACAGAAATCGAACCTGGGACCTTTCAGTCCACAGGCCGACGCTCTAACCACTGAGAAAACCAGTTAGGATCTGAGCTTAACTTTTAATGCAATTACTCAACAGGGAGGGAGGTGGACAGGGAAGGAGAATGTTCTGGAAAGAAAAGCAACATGAACCAATGGAGGAGGGTTTTCGCCATAAAAATGGAGAAGCACAGGCTGCCGGTAACATGACTAAAGCACAGGAGTGTTTGAAGAGGAAGAGAATGTCATTTCTAGTTTGTGGTCCCAAACCACTACTGCTTAAGATAGCAGGTTATTTTTCTCTGCCCTAAGGCTCCAGTGCTCAAAGTGTGCACAGCTTTCAGGGGGGCCCGCAAAGTCAAACTGTCTTTATATATAAACACTAAGGTGTTATTTGCCTTTTTTCATTCTCATCATTCTCTCATGAGTGTGTGATGGAGCTTTCCAGAGACCACAGGGTGTGCTATGATGTGAATTCAAGAGCCCGGCAGTCTTCTGTTAAGTCAAACAATGCAGATACTTGTAAAAATTGCTCTTCTTGCCTTATTTTTGCTTTGGAGAATATTGTTATTTTCACAAAGTATGTTATTTATAGTAGCATGAAATTGACTTATTTAAAACGCATATTTTAATAAATGTTCTCAGTTGTAGTTTTTAATGCAGTAGATATTCATAGATTTAACCCATATAAACCCAATCTCTTAGAAGTGGTTGATTTTTTAAGTGTATCAAGAATATCTGAGACCAAAAAGTTTAACAACCACTGCCCTAGGGCATCAGGGACATGGTGAGTGCAGTCCAACATCTGGGGAAATCGGAGCCTGCTGAGGACAAGGCAGAGGGGAGACAGGAAGGAAATTGGAAAGAGGGAGCAGACTGGATGGAAATACCTACTGGACAGGCAGAGGCTGATGCAAAGGTAGGCTCACATTGCTGGGGAGAAAAGTGCATTTTCTTTGACACTGTTTTCCAATAATAACAATTATCAAGGAAAAATTATAGATGAAAGACAGCCATTAATGGAGCAAAAGATATCAGATCACGAAGCAACCCAAAGCTTTCAAAGAGACGAACACACAAGTTCCATGGTTGAAAGAGCAGAACTCGAACCGAGAGAGGATGCTGTGGCTCGAGTATCTAATTTGAGTGATATCAAAACAGTCATATTGCTATTAGATTTTATTGTCTACATTAGTAACAAAAATCTAATTTTCAAAAGAAACATACAAATCACTAAGTGCCTGTGCATAGATAAGCTCAAGTACTTTTAACAGTTCTATTTTATCTCTAATAATCCCATTTTTTAAAATCTTCTTCTGGATGTGAATGGAATATAATGATCCCTTCTCCCCTCTACCCAGAAAGCGAAGCTTATAAACAGGTACATAGAATCAAAGGTACATTCACAAAAAGAGCCTTTAATATTTGGCGACCAGATTCAGTGTTAGGGACAAAAGAGGAAGGGGTGTAGTTAGGCTGTTGGGGTTTCTAGCTTTGCTCATAGCAGATGTTGCTGTCAGTACCCGGAGAAGGTACCAGGACACAAAAACCAGAATCAAAGGGAAATACTGCTGCTCTTAACCTCAGAAATGCAGAACACTCAGCACCAGTACGATGTGTTCCAAGCGCTTAGACCCTGACCATTGGGTGTGTATTCGCCAATGTGACAAATACAAGTATTTATAGAATCATTGTTTTAGAAGTAGAAGGACTAAAAAGATGACAAAACTCTTATTATGCAGAAGGAACTTGTAGAGGTGAGGTCTCATTGGAGAAAGGACAATGAATGGGCAGGATACCGAGTACCAACATCCTAATGTAGGCTCCTACTGAAAACAGTGGCCTCCAATGGGAAGACCCTCACCATCAAATTAGATGTGAATTATAGACCTAGTAACATTCTAAATTCTGTAACTCATACAGAATATAAAACTATGAAATTATAAATTTTATTATCTATATTTAAAAAAAAAAAGGGGGGGGGGGGAAATTAGCCTTACCAGGTATCTAGAAAATACTGTGTGTGGGACCCTTGCATGCTCTTTTACTCAATTTATTAAATTTAACCCTCACAGCCCTCAAAAGGAGACCTTATTATTTCCCCATTTTTCAGATGAGGAGGTCTTCAGTGCAGACAGCTAATAAGTGGCAGCCCCAGGATGCGAAGTGACACCATAATTCATGTTTTCATTTTCTCATTGCTCAGAAAAAAAAAAAAAAAATGAGTATTCTTTATTTACTAAAGAATAACGAGCAGTCTTTGTTTCGCTAAATTATGTTTCAGGTTCATCTATCACTTCTGGTGATCAGTACAACTTTATGCAATAAAACACAGCTATATTTATTTATTTATTTATTTTAATATATTTTATTGATTTTGTACAGAGAGGAAGGGAGAGAGATATAGTTAGAAACATTGATGAGAGAGAGTCATCAATCAGCTGCCTCTTGCACACCCCCTACTGGGGATATGCCCGCAACCAAGGTACATGCCCTTGACTGGAATCGAACCTGGGACCTTTCAGTCCCCAAGCCGACACTCTATCCATTGAGCCAAACCGGTTTTGGCAACACAGCTATATTTAAATGTTCCAATAATCATGGTCATTCTGATATAACTTTCAAAAAAAAAGGTAACTGGGAAGTTATAAGCTGCAGCTGTTAGTCTTGGCTCTGTATCTAAAAGAATCAACCAAGTAAAATGTTGTTGAGAGTTTTTAGGTTATATTTAGACCTAATAGCACAAGTATTTGTGCATAAATATTGCTCATACTTCTCTCACGTGACTACAAGAAATAAATGTTCATTTACTAAAAACCTTCTGGATTTGACTAAATTATTTTTATGCATGAGCTGACAGATATTATTAATTTCTGTCATTGCAAAAGAAAATTCTAAAGCGCTCAAAGAATTTTTTTTTAATTTCATAAATTTTTAAGGTCTGACAGTTATAGAAAGACTTTTGCCTCCTTGGCTCCTGTATTAGGATTCTCCAGAGAAAAAGAACTTGAAGAGAAAAAAAGAGAAAAGAGAGAGAGAGAGAGAGAGAGAGAGAGAGAGAGAGAGAGAGAGAGAGAGAGAGAGAGGAGGAGGAACTGGTTCATGTGATTATGCAGATTGACAAGTTCAAAGCTGCAGTATGGGCTAGTGGGTCCAGACCAGGATTATCAACAATGGAGAGATCAACCAAATCCATATAAGCCTAACCAGTGGTCATGGACAAGGGTGTGCGGCATGCGTGGGGAGGGGTTTGGGATGGGAATAGGGGGATTAGGACAATTATGTGATACTATAACCAATAAAGAAATTTAAAAAATAAAATAAAATAAACACGAATTAAAAAAACAAAAAACAAACAAACAATGGAGTTCTAGTTCAAACGCCAGCAGGCAGAGACACTGGTGTCAATAAAGTCCAAAGGCAGGCTCTAGGAATTCCCTCTTATTTGGGAGTTGGCCATTTTGTTCTATTTAGGCCTTCAGCTAGTTGGATTCACACCCACATTATAGACAGCAATCTGCTTACAGAAACATGACTTATGGCTGAGTAATATCCCACAAGTAGATGCACCACATCTATCTTGATCCATTTATCTATCAGTGGACACCTAGGCTGCTCCCATATCTTGGCCATTGTAAATAATGCTTCAACGAGTGTGCATTTTTTTCCAATTACGGTTTTCATTTTCTTCAGGAAAATGCCCATAGTCAAATTTCTTGGTTGTATGTGAGTTCTGTTTTGAATTTGGTGTGTGTGTGTGGGGGGGGGGGGGGGGACCACCATAGTACTATTTTCCATAGGTGGCTAAACCAGTTTATACTTCCACAGCAGCATGCTCCTCTAGACCGTCAGCAGTACAGAACAGAGAGCAAGGATCTTGGCAGGGAGCGAGGGCAGTGGGAGCTGAAGGCACCCTTGGCCAGGGAGTAACATAAAAATGGGGAAATGTTACTTGTGTTATGGGAATGGGTGTTGCTGAGTGTATCTAAAACGACTCTTTCTGCCAAGAGAAAAAAGTCTGGACTAAAACCAAACAACAAATGTCTTAATTTTAGGAATTGCTTCCAAAAACATGAATTATATATTTTTAAAGAATATCCCAGAATAAAGTATCAATATAATTACCTCATTTTTCTCACTGTAAAAAAAAAAAAAAAAAAAAAAACCACAAAAAAAACCCCCACAAAAAACACACAAAACACACAAAAAAAACAATTGTATGGATATTAGGCCAAATTTTATTTTCCCACGAAGACTCCTTTCCACAAAACAAGGAGTGCCGAGGGGTGCAAGAGCAACTTTTGAGAAGGACAACCTAAGAACAGGCCAACTCACATACATTTCTAACTAAACAGGTCAAACTGGACTCTTTACACCCAAACCTTCTCCTCCACCTGTATCTCCTCCTAAATCCTGATTCTAGGGTTCCTCAGTTTTGAGCCCCTGATACCTGTCTTTCTAACTAATTCATCCCATGCATGCAATGCCGTGCCGCTGCCTAAATGTGTACCCTGATAGGTGCTGGGAATATAAAGGCAAATGACAGACCCTGTCCTGGTCCTCATGCGATTTACATTCTAATGGAGAGAACAATCAGGAAATTAATAATGTGTACAAGTGATTTTTAAATAAATCAGGCTTGATCCTCAGTCTCTCTCTCTCTCTCTCTCTCTCTCTCTCTCAGTTAAGGAAGCAAATTCCACTAAAGCGGCTGCTCCAACTGCGGAGGAGCCACCCTGTCTCACTGCTTCACTAATAAACTCGCTCTCACTTTAAGGGACCCCAAAAGGAGAATTGCTGCCGAAGGGTTTGCTATAGGGAAAAAAAAAAAAAAAAAAAAATACTTCCCAGAAAGGCAGGAACTTCTGAGTAATATGCAGAGAAGGAAGTGTTCTCAAGGACTAAGTAACCTGAGACCATAATCAACCACAAGTGCCACCAGGGATCTGTATGGTGACAGCAAGACTGGATGGAAGAGAAGTCCAGTCCTTTTTTTAAAAAAATAGAAACTTCAGTGGAGGTTTCACTTCTCCTCCCAGCTTCCTTTTAGCAAAAATTCTCCATGAGTAACATTTTATCTCTGAGTCTGCTCCCATCACAGCCCTTCCAGCCCCAGCAGATTCCGTTCCCACCCCACCCCCACCCCCACCTGCAAACACATTCCAAGACCAGGGGTGGGACCCAGTGCCCATCTGGCTCCCTTACTCAGAATCCATGTCTCATTTCCAATGGTATTCACAAGATAATTTACAATTTAATTTACAATAATCTTGAATCCATCTGTGCGTGCATATATGGGAACATCTGTGTATATATATTTGCTTATGATTTTTATACAAATATTATTTTCTAAAAATCTATGTATATAAAAAGCTAGAGACCAAAACACTATAATGACCAGAATGCCTGGTCACTATGATGCCCACTGCAGCCAGTGAACCAGCCTGATCAGGGGGTAGGGCCAGCCAGCCAACCTTCTGTGGCCCTTCCCCCTAGCCGGCCCTGCCCCCAATGGGTCTCCACCACCCCAATTGGCCTGTAGCCCCTCCCCTGGCCGGCCCCACCCCTGATTGCCCCCCTACACCAATAGGGTATGGGGCCGGCCTGCCAACCTCCTGCAGCCCCTCCTCCCACCTGGCCCCACCCCAATCAGGGGCAGGTTTGGCCAGCAAACTGCCCCTGGCCCCTCTCTCCAGCCAGCTCTGCCCCTGATCAGCCCCCCACCCCATTTGGGGGTGGGGCTGGCTAGCCCCCCACCCACAGCCCCTCTCCACTGCTGGCTCTGCCCGCAATCAGCACCCCCAAACCCAATCGGGGGCAGGGCCTGCTGGCCAATGGCCTGTGGCCCCTCCCCACAGCTGGCCCAGCCCTGATCCAGGTCCCAATTGGGGCAGCCCTGCAGCCAACCTCATGCCAACTCCTCTCCCTGACAGGCCCGGCCCCAATCCATCTCCACTTGGGCAGGCAGGCCAGACTCCATCCATGCATGAATTTGTGCACTAGGTGTCTAGTAAATTAATAATCTTGAATCTCTCTCTGTGTGTACATGTATGGGAATATATGTATATATATTTACTTATGCTTTTTATGCAAATATTATATTTCTAAAGATAAATTATATTCATTTAAAATATTCAATTAACAGAAAGTTCAAAGAAATAAACAAAAAAATAGCTTATATACTACTAAGAAGGAATTTCATCATACCATTTGATGAAATTACAGGAATTTGTTTTTTATTTTTTATGGAGGTATAATTAATATATAACATTAGATTAGTTTCGGTTGTACAACATGATTCACTATTTGTATATATTGTGAACTGATCACCACAATAAGTCTAGTTAACATCCATCTCAAGGTAGTTAAAAACATTTTTCTTGTGATAAGGATTTTTAAGATCTAATCTCTGAGCAACTTTCAAATATGCAACAGAATACTATTAAATATAGTAGCATTTTTAATAGATTTCAGATAGAAAGATAAAACAATGAGTGAATGGATGTTTGGATAAATGAATGATAGATGGATGGATGGATGGATGGATGGATATAAAGATGAAGGGGTAGTAAATGAATAAATAGCCAAAAACTGGATTATTACTTTACTGGAATTTAAGGAAAGAAAAATAAGATAAAGTACAATTAAAGGATTGTATTTTCAGTATTTGTTCACAAAATATTGTAATTTTAAGATCTCTATAATTAGTATTATGAAAAACATTAAAATGTATAGACCATTATTTTGGATGTTATCTTTTAACTTTCTATGAAACACTAAGAATTTAGAACATTTCCTTTCATGTTCCCTATTCACATCTATCTATTTTTTTAATTGTATTATCATTAATAAGATTTGTAACATCTTCTTGTTCAGTAATGAAATTCCACAGTTGTTTAATGGTAATCTACATTAAAATTAATTCCATGATCTTTTTATACTTGAGACTAAACTTTCCCTACTAATGAAATGATCATCTTGTTCGCGTATAAGTATGCATATGCCTCTTTTAAAAGCAATATCTGATAAATATTTCCAAATATGGGCAGCATTTGTGATGACCTTCCTTAATGAGTTTCCATTTATGAAACACTTACCTTACCTTATCTCAAAAAGCTGCACACATTTTCCAAAATTTTTTCATATTTGGGAAAAATTGGAAAATACAAACAAAATTATTATTAAATTGCAGTAACATTTGAAAAATTCACAACTCACATCACGTGTAGAACACAAGCTTTCACTATTCTCCAGGCCCAGGAGTTTCTTCATGTTTTCCTTTACGTTTTCTTTCCGCTGGTATCTGAAAGCTTTCTCCTGATCACACAAAGCCATGCTAAATCGGAGGTCCGGGGATGAACTGTATGTAAAACAGAGAGTCATGAGCGTAGGTCCCCAGCCTTCTTACACATCATCCGGTCCCTCAGAGGTTCCCAGTAGCTACACTCAGAGAGGCTCACTGCTTCCCTCAAGCCATTTTCTATGAGGGGACCTGAAGCAGAGTATAAAATGATGACTATCTCCAAGCATGTTTCAAGGCAGGTTTTCAGAAAACAATAAGTATAAGATGTTTTATGAAAAGATAAACAAGCAACCAAACAGCTCCTGACCAACTGCATATTAGTGAGAATAATAACACTTTAGGGAAGCGCTTCTGAAAAGAAACCTGTGCAAGTAATGCTGCTATGAACATGAGAGTGGGTATATTCTTGCTGAGTGGAGTGGGGCAAAAGAGGTAGGGGAGGGGGACATCTGCAATACTGTCAAAAAAAGAAAAAAGAGGAAATAATAAAAAAGAAACTTCTAGATCAATCTGCCGCAGTAAGAAACCTTAAATTAAATTATATACCTTTCTAAAAAAAATATTGTGTCTTTACCATTAATAAAGGTAAGCTCTTCCCTTAAGAGAGTTAAATTTAAGGCTCATTTCTGTTAATTCAGTATATTTCTTCCTTGTAAACATAGAATAAGAGAAAAAATTGTAAGGACTCTGGGCTGCGTATTCAATAGTGACATTTGATCACTGCAAATATTTTAACTACAACTTCCCACAGAACAAATATAGGTAACTCATAAAAGAGTAAGTATGAGTAGTAATGATGACTAGAAGAATAAATATTCAATTACATTAGCAAAATTATAAAGTACAGTTATTATTCAATTAATAATTCAAAAATATTTAAAATATCTACTATTGGAAAAGGTAAAGTAATATTGTTATTCTCATGCATACATTTTGAAAATATAAATTTGCAAAAACACTTTTGAAAAGCAATGAGGCAATGAGCACCAAAAATAATTAAAATGTGTATTTCCTTTGACCTAGTAATTCTGTTTCTGGATATCAACCTTAAGGGAAGAAACTGAAAGGATCATTTAACTGTATTATCATATAATAAGGTTATTAAATTATACTATATCAAAACATTGAATTATACAAATTTTATTATTATGAAGATTATGTAGCAAGGTGGGGAAAATAAGATAGTAAATTTGCATTTAAAAAAATCAAGTCTTGGAGTAAACTCTTTTTTATTATTATTATTTATTATAATATGTGAAGTTGGGTATATTCTAATTACTTAAAGAAATAAAAATCTTACCTGCACAGTTGTCTCTGAATTCCCTCAATTTTTTTTCCCTTTTCACTCATCAGAAGTAACTACTATTTTAAATTTGCTCTTTATTTCAATGAATTTCTTTATATTTTGACAATATATATTTATGTCCCTAAGAGTCATTTTTCAGGTTTAATTTTTTTATATAAATGCTGCCAACTGTATGTCTACTGCAAATTATTTTTTTCATTGAACATTTTGTTTTTGAGATTTATCTCTGTTTATGTAGCTAGAACTAATTCAAATGTTTTTACAATTGTGGAATATTTTCAATATATAAATATTACATATCATGATTTGCTTATCCATGAACATTAATGTTGCTTTCAATTTATTTTTAACTATTACAAACAGTACCACTATGAACATGTAGTGTATATGTGGAAAAGTTTCCTATAACATATGATCTTTAGGAAAAAAAATACACCATCTTATGAAACCATAATAGATATAAAGTACTCCTTTCTTATTTTACAAATGAGTAAAAAAAGTGATTAGAAAATTTTCAACCATTAACATAATTAGCAGGTAATAGATTTAAATTCAGGACTTCTCATTCTTGGACTTATGCTTTTTGTAATGTAACAATGATAATCATCATCTTACACTTACAACCTTTTCTAACAACAAGAAGCATAATTTTTTTTTAAAAAAAATATATGAACAATGCAATGAACATAGATGTTTAGAAGGTATTAGAATAAAATATCGGGAAGAAAAAATTTTAAATTCTGAATAATTTTATAAATATGTTACTTTAGTTCCTTTATTTCTTTCTCTTAGGTATTATATTTAATTAGTTTGCTTTCTTTTAAAATTTTATTTTATATTTAATGGAAAATATCCTGTAGGAAATTGAATTTTTCTTTAAAGAAAACATTTCCATTTAAAAGCAAGATATAAGTTAACATATAAAAATAGGGTTTGATTAAAGTTTACTATGAATATATAATAAATTGCTTCTGGACACATATGTACATTACTTGTGATTTTTTTTCTGCTCTTTATAACTGGATTTTATAATGGTCCTAAATAAAACAGGGAGGACCATTTTCCAGGAAAAGAAACAGCATTACTTACATAGTCAAATAAAAATATTTCTAATCTCATGCCAAAATAAATCACTTTTAAGCAAGAGTCAATGTAATGCAAAATGATGCAACACAGGAACTTGAAATGTCCTTTGACACTTTCTCGCATAAACTGAGGGACTGTGGTAATTTATGCCAATGATTTACAAAGTCAATTTATTCCAGAGATTAAAATAAGAGAAAGAAATGTCTAAACTGAAAGCCAGGGCATCATTATCATACATTTGGCGAATCACTCATTTATGTGATGTTTGTATAAATAAAATTTGTACTAGTAACTTTGGTAAAACCCACTTCAACAGGAAAGTACAAAGAGGCGCGGAGGGAGGTGAGGTCTGAATCCTGCATTGGATCAGAAATCAGCTCATTCCCAAGACAGGCCTGACTCCCCTAAGAGTCACCCTTTGAAAATAAGTACATGACTTTCCAACTTTCATTTTTTAGAACCCACTTTGAAAGAGCAACATCCTTTCATGGAACTTGACCATTTTTAGTCCTGCCGATTACTATGACAAATTGGTCTCAATTTTCAGTTTTTTCTCTTTCTAGTTTCCCTGTGCACTTAGAAAACTGGCTTACGGAACTGTATTCACTTCTACTGGAATAGAAAAATAACTTTCTAAAAAGCCCTCATTTTTTACATCTATTACTTAATCAGCAAATGATGGAAAAATTAATCAAAGAATGTTAGATTTATTTTTAATGTTGTAACTATCAAAAAGGAGCTAAAGAAAAGCAAAGTACATTTAATGTATTTTGATAGTCAAAAAGCTGTTATAATTATTTCATATATTAAAAGTATAATTTTATTATGTTTTTAATCATTATTATTGAAAGTATTACATAAGCCCTTTTTTTCCTCCAATGGCCCCTTCTAGCCCATCCCTACCTCCAGACCCAGGCCTAAAAAGTATACTTTTAAACAAAATAAAACAATGGAGCTCTCACAATATCTTCAACTCAACAAAATTAATGTGCTTACCAAACTTCAAGGGACATTTCCAGAATCATTTCAGTGACCTGTAAGAGATTTATTAGGTTAGGTCATTAATAGATGTGTGTTACATATAATGCAAACGAAGGCAAAATAATTGTTCAGTGGCAGATTATTTTTAACCTAAACAAAAACCCCAAGAATAAGTGTCATAGCTCCATGAGGACCTTAAATGACAGGTGTATTTCAATATTTTTTTGCTGTTTTTTACAGTATAAATCTACTTGAAGTCATTTTAGCAAATGTAAGAATTGCCTTTGTATGGCTTTCTTCTTCACTCACAAAAATGAAGTAGTTCAGTTCTACAACCATTATTTCACAGAACATAAAACTTGTCTGAGCTCTAAAACATATAAAGATGTTCTATCTATTATTCAGGATAATTATTTTATAATATAAATATTATTCGGGCCTCAAAACCAGAGGCTGAAATGGCTGGAAGGTTAAAGAAAGCCTGGGTGTGCATTTGGGACATGTGTGGACTATAGCAAACAAGACAGAACACCTGCTCAGGGACCTAGGAACCAACCAACTGTGGTCAGGTCAAGAAACATCTCCAAATCAATGTGGGGCTCAGGTTTTTATTTTGCCAACACTGTGTAAGCCAAGACTATGAACTTATTGTATAAAAAGACCTTATCAACACTCTGCTTGCCATTAGTTATGAATAATGTCACCAGAAGAACTAAATGATAATGTACTTGAAAGGTTGTTACCCAACTGTGAGATGGTGCTATTTTTTAAACATTGATTTCTATAAGAATACAGTTAGAGTTAACCTATTCAATACCTTCAATAGAACAGAACTAGAATATGCCTCTTCAAACATGAAGGGGATATTTTCAGAACATAATACATTATAGATATTTGGTTTTGTTTTCCTTGTGGTAGTTTCAGGGGATGGAAAAAAACAAACCAGAAGAAGTCTCTCAAAAGGTTATAATAAGTTCATGCATAATTCTCAGTACTAAATTTTATGAGTACAAAAAAGGTATTAAAATCATCTGTACAAAAATTTGCCTCTCCCAGTAAACTGTAAGTTCTCTCTTATATAGGTCTCTATTTCTAGTTCATTGCACGGTATTTGGCATATAACACGTAATCAATAAATATTTGTTGAATTACTGTGCGTGTGTATGTGGGAGGAAGAATGCCAGGCAACCTTTTCTTACCAAGAACGTCTCATTATTTCTCGAGATAAAATCATGGACGGGCCAACCCAGATAATTTTTGTTATGTGAAGAACGCTATGAACCTTCATTCATCAAAGCAGCGTTTAAATATTACTTTGAAGTTAATAAATCATCAAGAATCCCAATAAAATGGTTTTTATTTTTTAACGTACTCAGATGAATCATAGTTCAGTTATAAATTAAAAATGTGAATGACTTCTAAACAATTAATGTAATCGCTGTCTGTTCTACTAAGGAAAGCACTGCTTAGATCACAACCCAACACATTATGTCTATTCTCCATTTCAAAATTTCAAATGGAATCTTTGCCAAAGAGGGATTGAAAAAAAATTACAGCCCTAGCCCGTTTGGCTCAGTGGATAGAGCATCAACCTGTGGACTGAAGGGTCCTAGGTCCAATTCAGGTCAAGGGCACTTGCCTGTGTTGCGAGCTTAATCCCCATTTGGGAGCTTGCATGCGGTAGCCAATCAATGATTTTCATCATTGATGTTTCTCTCTCTCTCTCTCTCTCTCCTCTCCCTCTCCCTTCCTCTCTGAAATCAATAAAAATATTTTTTAAAAAAAAAGAATTACAAAAAATGAGATTACTTTAGATCTTTAGTAAGAAAAACAAGACATGGGTAAAAGCATAGTCTGTTGCAATAAGTAAATAGGTAAATAAATAAATAGATAAGTAAATAAATACAGGAAAGCTGCTATTAAAATGATAGTCGATTTACTGTTTTTATCTTGAGAGGTCAAAGCACCATGGGAGAATAGAAATTTTTAAAAAACCAACAATATTACAACTCAATATGGAGTTTTCTATTAAATGGGAACATCCAATGCTGGAATAGGCTTCCTATTTTAAGATGTTACCTCCTAACAGAAAGTGTTTGGAGAAAAACTGGCCCCACACAGTTTATTTAAAGTATTCAATAGCTGAATATATCTAATGCCTATTTGTTCTCACAACTTAATAAGTAAAAAGAAAAACCAACTGTGCTCTGTTTCTGATCATTATTATGTCTTCTCCATGGGACTGTCCCTTCCACGTCCATCCTCAGCGTTTCTTGGCTAAGGCGTTCACAGTCTTATACGGACTGATAAGACTCTTTCAACGAAGGCAGAAGGAGAGAAGAGAAGACACCGGACTTCCCTGCCATTTGGAGGAGAACAGGATGGGTTGCCATGGTTCTGGTCCTTACTTCCGCCCGCTGCCCAAGTGGATCGCCCACCATCAGGAGGAAATAGTAAACTCCCCCACTTGGTACACTATGTTCAGACATGCTGGGAAGCTGACATTCACCATCTCTCCACACCTTTTACTTGCAACATGTGACTCAGATAAAATAGCCACAAAAATATGCACTTCCTGCGGCATTACGCAATGATTGTAAATGTCTTCCCACACACTGCATGAAGCATCTCCCCATGCCAATCAACCAGGTTGCTCATCTTCATCGAGGCACTTAGAAGGAAAGGTGACCAAATTTCGCCATCACATTTAGATAAGAACAAATGAGAAGAATTCCACCTTTTCTAGGAACTATAAATGCAAGAGCGGGCTGTACTCATTGAACATTCTTTGGGGAAACAACATTCTCTTCTTTGAATTCCATAATGAAAACAATTGTAGATGCTTGCAGTGGGAGGTGTTCCATTGTGGGGGTGGGGAACTAGAGCAGAAAAACTACTAAAAAAAAATAAAATAAAATAAAAAGCCATTTCAGACTTAATTAATTTTGAAACTATATAACCCACTAATGCTTTTGCAAATTTTTCCGGGATCATTTTGAAACAATAAAGCTAAGGTACCATGCATAAAGCCTGGCATGAAGGAGGTCCTTTAAAATTATTATTACAAAAAGATGCAAATGGTCAAATAATTTTAAACCAGATGTGGCTCTAACAAGGAGGTGCACACAGAAATTACCGCTCTGCCAATACCAGCTAGGTCACAGCTAAATAAATTTTACATGTTTAAAATTGAGTAAGATACTTCTAAAATAATTTTTTAAATACATATGATTTTCTATAACACTAACATTTGTTCTTTTATTAAGATATAATTTACATATAATATTATATTAGCTTCAGCTGTATAACAGAAATGATTCGTTATTTGTATATATTGCAAAATGATCATCATAGTTAGTCCAGTTAACATGTGCTTTCCTCATAAAATAAAAATAGTATTTACTACCAGGAATCATCTCATCTAACTCCCAGGAATTCAGGATAAGTGTGCCTCTCCCATCCCCAAATATCCCAGATCATTTTCAAAGACTTAAAAGATTAAAAATACATTTTTCCCTTCTAGCCACGTCCCACTCTATCACAGAGTTTTCCTCCTTATATTTATAGCTTCCTTTCCTCAATTTAGGGTCCTTTTTCCTTCCCAGTGGACACTGGAGATTCTGAAAGAGCTTGTTATCATTAGCTCCCATATAAAAACAACAATTTCCTGAAGCACTACTATGTAACCAAAATACTCTTTCTTCAAATGGGAATCTCTCAGATGCTCTAGTTTTTCTCTCTTTTAAACTTCATTCACTTTCGTTACAACTATTAATATCTGAGCACTTCCCAGGTTTTCTGTATTTCCCCTAAGTGTAATCATTGATCCATTCACCCAAAAATGATTCAAGTGACTGATGTGGGTCAGGCTGGGTATGCAATCGTGTTCTACTCCCTGAAGGAATTTAGGTACAGCCATGGACCCCAAGGGTACAAGGACATTGTAAAATGCCCCCAAATTTAAAATGTATAAATTGCCCAAATGTCAAAAAAAAAAAAAAAGACTCACTTAAGCTCCTATTGCTAGTATGCCAAAATAAAAATGCAGTCTCTCTTAAAGCCAGGAGTTATCGGACCCACATTTGAACTCTGCTCTGTATCAATCTGATGGTATCTCGTCTTAGCCAAAGATTTCCCAAATTTCTCACAAAATGATAACGTTCTCCTGTTTTTTCTTCAAGTTCTGCTTTGTCTCATTCTCTTAGGTGAGTTGCAGTCTTTGTCTTCACACATCAATACATAGTTTTCCAATACAATCATCCTGATTCTATCTTTATATTCTATACTCACCACCAAAATTACCATTTTTTAAAGTTTTGCCACTATCTCTTCTGTGGAAATATCTTGTTCATTTTCAAGTTGCAATCATTAGTAAGTAATGATAATAATAAAAAAAAAAAATCAGCCCAAATCCTATATAATAAAAGTCTAATATGCAAATTGATCCCTCAAGCGGTTGTTGGACTGGGAGTTCAACTGCTCACTATGATGTGCGCTGACCACCAAGGGGTGGCAGTGGAGGTGCTGCTGATCCGATGGGCCATGAGGGGAGTGGGACAGTGACAAGATGGTGGAGCAGGTGAGCGGGCAGCACCAGGTCAAGGTGGGTGTGAGCTGGGGCCCGATCGCCCTGTTAATCACCCTATAGACAGCAACCAGTGGTGGCAGTGGGAGATGGGGCCACCACCCAGCTCCCAGACACTGAGGGAGCTGGGCAGGAGGCCCAGCCCCAATTGATCATCCCGCAGGCAGGATGGTGGAGCAGGTGAAGGGGTGGCACCAGGCCAAGGTGGGGTGCCAGGCAGAGCTGTGGGGCTGCGAGGCTGGGGGCCTGAGTTGGGGCCCAATCTCCACAGGCCACCCCGAGGGACCCCAACTATTATGAATTCGTGCACATCCGGGACTCTAGTTAGATAAAATAGAAGCCCATGAGACATGACCAGTTTTAAACAGAACACTAACTTCTCAATAAAGGTAGCAAATTGAAACACCATCTAATGTAAATTTAGAGGCTACATTCTTCAAAGTATTGGCCAAAACAAACTGATTTTTCATCTAGAGAATGAAGAAGTTTAATTTTTCTCTGTCTTCCAAAAGTGTCCGTGCATTAACTCACTTAACCATGACAATCCTAAAAGATAGGCTATATATATATATATATATATATATATATATATATATATATATGTATATATATCCCTGTTTTACAGATGAAGATGCATAGGAAAAACAAACTTGTCCAACATCACACAGTGAAGAAGTAGCAGAATCATGATTCCAATCCAGGCATGTCTGTCTGATGCTGAACCTGGGGTCGAAGACAGTGGGTCCCACCAGTGTCTCTTAAAGGACAACTCTGATGTTTGTTCTTCAGTCTTGTGACTCCAACAAACACAACCTCACCCAGATTTTATACATGCTAGCTGGAAAACAAACCCTGAGGATCTAGCCCTAAATTTGGTTTTCCCCTAAAAACAAACAAACAAACAAACAAACAAAACAAAAAAACCTAAAGCTGAGGTGAGTGATAAGTCATAGTGTCAGGAAGAGCTGGACCCTTTGCAAGTTCCTGCTTCCTAGTGTCAGCTGACTCACACTGCCACTAAGCAACCCTTCCATTCAGCGCTCAGTGACACATTAAAGCTAGAGTAAGCTACACTTATTTTCCTCAAGTCACCCTCTACTCCTCAGACTCACCACTTTCCTCAGAAGGCTGCTAACGCTGAATCAACTTTTCGTTTTAGGTACCAAACGTTATCTGTATCGTTTTATCTGCTGACTTTTTGCTTACTAACACTTCTGAGGAAGAAGTCAAATCCTATTTGCCCTAAATTCCCTATTACCTGTCAAAAAATTTCCATGACTCATTGCTTTCAGTAAGATAACATCCAAATTCCAATTTGAGCTCTGTGATCATCTGATCCCCAATGTACCTGTTCTCCCTTCACGTATGAATGCTCTCACGTCTAGACACCGTTTCCCGAACACGCCTGTCCTGTCTGGCCCCATGACTGTGAGCAAAGGCTCAGGCTGCTCTCTCCATTGGAATGGCCTTCCAGCCCTATAGTGGTCCAATCACATCCTTCTTCTAAGGACAAGATGAAGCCATTGATGCCCACTGTAACCCACAATTGTCTGCTACATCCTCGTCCTCTTGGCCTCTCTATCCTCATCACTTGCAGTCTCCTCTGCTTTTAAGTAAATCAAAGAATGGATGCCTCATGATAGTGTTTATTATATTATCAATTTACACATAAATGTCTACTTATTTCCAAACAAATTATTAGTTTCTTGAAAGTAGAATTTTTTTTATAGTTTTCTTAATATTTAGCAATGTTTTAGGTGCCCAAATTCTAATATTAAAAAAAATAATCCATCCTCAGTTCAGTCATTTGAAATTATATATTAAAGATTTTCATTACTGCATTATTTCTATATCTGTAAAATGGGAGGAATTGAAGACTTTGGGATAAAATGTTCAAATAAAAAATAAAGTATTCTTTCTAGATCACAGAATTTTATAAATTAGAAAAGATCTTAGAAATAAATAAAGGGATACCTTTACTATAGAGCTGAAGAAATTAAAAATCGGCTAGAAAGAATGACAACTCAAGCATCCTAGAGGGAGATTAGTGACAAAGACAAAGTGAGAGTCTGGGTCTCCATGTTCCCGGTTTCGACCCTAAGGGGACAGAGCAGGCCCTTGGGAGTCTAGCATTCTCCTATTTTTTCTCCAGCTGGCTCCTGGCTGCCGAAATCACTCTATGTTGACTCAGTATTAACTTTTAGATGACAAAATTTTGAAGGAATTTTATATAATAATGTCTTGGCTCGAAGAATTTGTTCTCCCTTTGCCAAATCCAAGCGCTTTCCACTAGACCAGTTACCATAACCAAGAACTGTTTTAAAATCTCTTCTCCCACACAATTCTTTCACAGCCTTTCCTCTCTTGCAGCCTCTATGAACATGGTAGAAGGAAGACTGTCCTCTTCTGAAAGACAGGGATTCAGAAATGAGGAGAGGCTGAATGGCTGGCAGAGGGCAGGACACATGATCTGAGGAAGGCCAAGGCCCTCCAACTGGCCATCAGGCATTTAACTCCCCTCCCCCCAACTACCATCACAGGTTCCCAGCTCAAGAACTGTCATCCAGATAAAAACTTCAAAGGACTTTGGAGTATAGAATAATAATAATAATAATAAAAAAAAGTTAGCCAGCTGTTTTCTCAGGCACTCTAAGGAAAATAATTACGTGAGCTACTTTAAATTCTGGAATGTAGAAGGCCTTGGGATTACACATATAACTGTAGGAAATGACAGGGGAAGAGGAAATGCATGTTTTCCTACAGTATCTTTTCTTATAATCAGTCTTTGTGTCATAGACTAAAGGGCGGAAATAACATTATTCTTTGGAAAGGCCAATTCATGCTTACAAAGCCCTCAAAAACTTTATTGAGGACTGATCCCAGCAACATGTCATAGGTAAGGTCTGCGGATGTTAGACTTCCACCTCTAAACTCTTTACCCTATTACTCTGATCTCCAACATGTAGCTGCCAAACCCTGTAACTTGCCATGCCCCAACTTGCTTTCTACTTTTCAGATTCTATGCTTTTGCAATCTCCTCTGCTTAGAATGGCCACGACAGCGTCTCTGCCTGCTGAAATTCTACCTTATTCTCAAAGTATAACAAAAGCAACAATAAAAACAACATTTACATAGTGATTTCATGTACCAGGAACTATTGTAAACACTATATGTATGTTTGCACACATCTATGGGTGTATAATATTCATATGTATATTTCTATAACCAATTATTATTATTATATAGTTACTATAAAATAAAATGTATAGTTAATAAATATATAACATGAAATATATATTTCATATAATAAATTACATTAAATTATATTTAGACATGTAAACATATAAATGTAATACAGATTATTTGATATATACTAGATTATGGTATATCTGGCCATTCAGTATGTGTGTGTGTGTGTGTGTGTGTGTGTGTGTCTGTAACACACACACATATATACAGATATAGATGGATATAGATTATAGATATAGATATAGATATAGATATAGATATAGATATAGATATATTAGAGGCCCAGTGCATGAATTTGTGCATGGGTGGGGTCAGGCCAGCCTGGCCAGGGGGAGGGGACATGGGTGGTTGCCCAGTCTGCCTGTTGGTCGAACTTCTGGTCGAGGGGGAAATTTGCATATTAGCCTTTTATTATATGCATTCAGAGATCATAATTATGTGGCCACTCAGCATATATTATATATATAAATCATAACTCTTCTATGAAATATTAACTCTACTTTACAGATGAGTAAATTGAAGCACAGATGAGCTAAGTGATTTTCCCAGGATAAAACAGTTGGTAAGAAACAGAGCTGGAATTTAAACACCAAAGTGTTTGGCTTCAAAACCCAAGGTATTAACCACTATATTCATGCTCAACATGTTCAAAATCATCTGGTGTTACAGCACCATCCCTGTACTCTTCTTCTCACAGCACCATCTGCCTTTATTTAGTCTTGCAACTGTAGTCTGTCCATAAGTCATTGATACTAACCTCACTGTATAGTGATTTCTTTTCATCACATGCATGTATCTCCCTCATCTACTTCCCATTCCAACCCTCACCTCAAATCTTAGTCAGAGAAATCAAGCAAGAAATAAATAAAAGGCATCCAAATTTGGAATGAAGTAAAATTGTCACCTTTTGAAGATGATAATTCTTTGTATAGAAAACCCTAAAAACTCCACCAAAAATCTACTAGAAACAATAAATGCATGCAGTAATATAAAATTGATATACAAAAATCTATTGTATTCCTATATACTAACAATAAAATTTCAGAAAAAGAAATGAAGAATAAAATTCCTAGGAATAAGCTTAATGATTGATGTGAAGGACCTATACACTGAAAGTTACAAAACATTATTAAAAAAGATTTAAAAAGACACAAAGAAATGGAAAGACATTCTGTGTTCATGGACTGGAAGAATCAACATAACTGAGATGGCTATTTTACCCAAAGCAATATACAGATTAAATGCAATCCCCATCAAAGTCCCAATGACACTTTTTAAAGCAATAGAACAAAAATCATCAGATTTGTATGGAACCACGAAAGACCCTGAGTAGCCAAAACAATCCTGTGTGTATGGGGGGGTGGAGGGGGAGGGCAGGGAAAATGAAGCCAGAGATATCACACTCCCTGACTTCAAATTATGCTACAAAGCAACAACAATCAAAATAGCATGGTATTGGCAGAAAAAAAGACACATAGACCAATGGAACAGAATTGAGAGATAAAGCCACATGTATATGGGCAAATAATTTTTTACAAAGGAGCCAAACACAAGCAATGGATGAAAGAAAACCTCTTCAATAAACAGTGCTGAAAAAATTGGAAAGCCACATGCAAAAGAATGAAACTAGACTACTGTTTGTCCCCATATTAAAAAATTAATCCAAAACGGATCAAAGACCTAAATATAAGTCACAAAACAATAAATTAAATAGAAAACAAAGGTACTAAACTTGTAAACTTTGGTCTTAGACAAGATTTTATGAATTTGACCCCAAAGTCAAGGGAAGTAAACACATAAATAAATGAATGAGAATAAATCAAACTGAAAAGTGTCTGCACAGCAAAAGAAATGACCAACAGAATTAAAAACAGGCAACCAAAAGAATGGAAGAAGATATATGCAAACAACAGCTCTAACAAGGGGTTAATATCCAAAATATATAAATAACTCATACAACTCAACACCAAACAATCCAATTAAAAAATGGGTAGAGGACCTGAACAGCCACTTCTCCCAAGAAGACATACAAATGGCCAATGGATACATGAATAGGGGCTCAACTTCCCTAGCTATTAGGGAAATGCAAATCAAAAGTATAATGAGATACGAAGTCACACTTGCTAGAGTGGCTATTATCAATAAGATAAGTAACAAGAAGTGTTGGAGAAGTGGAGGAAAAGGAACACTCATGCATTGCTGGTAGGAATGCAAACAGCCACTATGGAAAACAGTAAGGAGATTCTTCAAAAAATTAAGAATAGAGTTACCATTCAACCCAGTAATCTTTTTTTCTGAGTATCTATCCAAAAATTTTGAAAATATTTATTCGCTCAGATATTTGTATCCCTTTGTTTATTACAGCAATTTCATGGTGGCCAAGACTTAGAAACAACCAAAGTGTCCTTCAATAGATGACTAGATGAAGAAGATATGGTATGTATAAACAATGGAATACTACTCAGCCATAGGAAAAGATGAAATATTGCTATTTGTGACAACATGGATGAATCTTTAAATTATCCTGCTAAGCGAAATGTTAGGAAAAGTCAAGAACTCAAATATGGGATATAAAACTGAAAGCAACAAATGAACAACAACAAAAACTAAACTAACAAAAACTCATAGACACAGAAAATAGTATGGTGATTATCAGGGGAAATTTAAGGGGTCAAATATATGATGACGGAAGAATATTTGACTGTGGGTGGTAGTGACACAATCAATATACAGATGATATATCATAGAATTGTAATCTTAAAACCTACATAATTTTATTAACAAATAAATTTAATTTTAAAAAGCAAATAAATAAGTAAATAAAAAAACAAACAAGAATGCAGCAAACCTAGAAACATAAAGGAAACAATAACCTCATGAGCATTCAGATAATTTCTTTATCCTTAGGCTCTAATTATTTGAGGATTATTTAAGACAGAAATACTCCTCTACACAGGCTTACTTTATTACTAAACATGTAATTTTTGAATAGTTTGAATGTCCCAACATTTTTCTTTGTGTTCACTCAGTCATTCTCTCTCTGGGTGCCAGTCCTCTCAGAGTCTTCCTTTATCCTCCCAAATGTTTTGTGTTAGATGTGCCAATTAGGGAGTCCACAGCCATTGCTTAATCTCAGTGTCATTATTTGAAGCAGCAAAAGAGCTGAATGCCTTTTGTAGATAATGTCTCAACCAAAGTTCATATATATCAGAATAATAGAAGATTATGACAGAAAGCAAAAGGCAAACAAAATTTTCTATTTAAAAGAATAAAACACTTTAATAAAGAAATAACTAAATACATCCCAGCCAGCATGGCTCAGCAGTTGAGCCATGAACCAGGGGTCATAGTTCGATTCCTAGTCAGGGCACATGCCTGGGTTATGAGCTCAGTCTCCAGTAGGGGGTGTGCAGGAGGTGACCTATCAATGACCCTCATCATTGATGTTTCTATCCCTGTCTCCTTCCTACTTCCTCTTTGAAATCAATAAAGATATTTTTAAAAAGAGAAATAACTAAACATATACTATATAAATCTTCAAGTATCAAACCCAACTTTCAAGAGTAAATGGATTTTATCTGATAAAAAGTTGAAAAATTAATTCTGCTGCATTACTTACTTGGTTGAAAATAAAAGGAACCTCTTTCTTCTCTCCTACTTTCATAGAAGATATGGGAAATGTTGCTGTCCCCAGAGTTTCATCCATAACATAATTAGCATCCATCAATGTGATCTATAGAGAATACAAAAAATAGAGCACACATTTAAGTTTCCCCTGGATCTCTGATTATAGCTAAAATCTCAATCGCATTTAAAAAATTCAAGTTCTCAAATGATGCGTGACAGACATGTAAGATCTTCAATATTCAACTGGTAAAAATATATTTTTTTCTTTCTAAATACTATATTTTCAAATAAAATAGTAATTTTTTTTTTTCATTTTCCTAATTGACCTGCTCATTATTGTATGTTGAAAAGTGGAAAAATATTTCCTCACAGGACAAATCCTATTTTGGAATATGAGAAAGAAATTACTATAGAAAATCAATGTAACCTTTAGGGGAAAATTTATTTTACTTACCATACTTTAAAGGCAATTTAAAATACCTTTATTCTGTTACATTTGGATCCTCCTCTTTATAACAGAAAATGTTTTCTCCAAAGCCAACGGGGAGGATAAAAGGAATCTTCTCATTCCTACCTACTACTGCGTTTCCCTTTGGATGCCCATAACTTGGCGTACACTGCCTAGAAGCAGGTCTGCTGTGCTGCCCAGCTGAACTGCACTGTATCCGATTGAGGAGAACGAAGGCGGGAAGGGGACAAACTCAAATGAACGCAAATGAACCCTGACCATCTAACAGTCCCCAAAGGATTCACTTACCTCCAAAACATTTTCCTGATTAGGATCCAAAATAAATTCAAAGGTCTCATTCCACACTGGGTTTATGTCGTTGTTGAAGTGCCGTGTTCTCTTCCTGCTGTCAGGGGTTGAGGAGATGAAAAGCTCCACATAGGGATCCGGAGTGTCAACTGCAGATATTAAGCACAAGCGAGAAGGATTAAGCACAATTGTGATTCATAGTTCTTAATTAGTTTTTATTAATATGTCAATTTATTTTCAATGAATCTGCAGGAAGTATTCTAAATGTCTAAAACAAGATAATACCGTGTTTCCCTGAAAATAAGATATCCTCCGAAAATAAGACCTAGCGCTTGGAAAGATAAGACATCCCTTGAAAATAAGACCTAGCGCAACTTTGGGAGAAAAAATTAATATAAGACACTGTCTAATTTTTGGGGAAACAGGGTACATAATAGAAGAGCATTGCAGGTTATATACTTTTTATATGTTATGCCTCTGCCCTCCATAATATTATAGTTCCATAAGAGGGATTCAACTTTAGATAATTTATTCAGAATTCCTCCATCCACTTAGAGAGCATGTTCACTGTAGTCAACATCTCAGTCCAACTACTAGATTTAAGTTTTCTCTGTATATGCACTCATCAAGGCAAATGAGCCTGAACATTAAAAGACTGATCATTCTCTCTTTCCTGATTTCAATGAATCCTTCATTATCTTACAGCATTACACACACTATATTTTATGGATGAAATTATAACCTGTCTTTTTCTATAAGACCATCAACAACTTGAGGGCAAGGACCAAGTCTTGCTCATGTTTATATATTCAGAACCTCATAACTATCACAATATTTGTGTCCTAACTTAAGGACTCAACTTTTCTCTTTAACAGATCCTTTCTCAAGTGTCCATTATAATTCATAACCACAAAAACTCTAATAATTGAATATGACTGCTGACATCTCTGTGAAGCACTTTACACACATTAGTCTCATTCAAACCTCGCTAATGATGATAAGGTAAGTTCTTTGTTTTAGTGCTGAGGTAATAGGAGCTGAGAGCTGATAGGCAATCTATTCAATATCACACAGCTAGTGAGTATCCGAACAAGACCTGACAGTGAAAATCATTCTCTTCATGACACCATTCTCCTACATGTTAAAGATGGGATCACAGGTTATGGATTGCTATGGAAAGAGAAACTGGACTCGTCGTTTTAGAGAAGAAGAGAATGGATAAGGTGAGGGAAGCAGAAAAAGTGGTACAGAGATTCACACAAGAAAATCCAAAAATTGAAAACCAAGGAAAAGCAAAAATAAGAATTCTGATTCATGATTGGTTTTCAAAGAACACTTTTAAAAAAAAGTACACATTGCCCTAGCTGGTTTGGCATCAGCCTGCAGACTGAAGGGTCCCGAGTTCGATTTCAGTCAAGGGCACATCCCTAGTAGGGGGCAAGCAGGAAGCAGGCGGTGAATAATGTTTTTCTCATCATTGATGTTTCCACCATGCCACCAGTGCTCAGGTTGCAAATCAGAAATAAAATTACATGTTTAGAATAGCAAGTGGTAGAAGGTTATGAAGAAAAAATATTTTCTACTTTTGATTAGAAGTAAATATGTGCTTTTAAAGAGAATATTCAATTGGCACTTTACAATAAATGTACAAAATGTAGTTCTACATCATTCTATGGGCCTGGTTCTTTCTTATAGGGCTAATGATGATAATCTATTTCCCTGAAATATTAGAAAAAAACGAAACCAAGCAAAAAACAAAAAGTGTGTGGGAGGAGAAAACATGAAGATGGTAAACATTTATTCATTTATTCATTCAACAAATATTTAAATGCCTACTGTATTTGAATGGCACTGCTCATTAAGAAGCGGTTTGATTGGGTGCCAAACACGAAACTGCAGATCAGAATTATGGGAGTGACTCACATGCTAATAGCCTAATTTTAGAGGCAAAAGTAAATGGGAGACAAGTAGGTACAGTAAGCCAGTGACTAGTAACTCAGTCACCCAGATTATTAAGCACAAATAAACTTCAACCGTAGGTGGAGGAACTGCCTTTTGAGGCGTGGTCTTCATTTGAATCTTGGAAGAGGTGAAGGGAGAGGTTTTCTGGGGCCAAATAAGAAAGAGAAAGCAGAAAGTGAAGTTCCTTGAGAGGAACCGGAAAGGAAAAGAATGCACATGCTGAAGTGGCGTAAGTCACGCATGATATAAGCATCTTCTCGGCTATTCTGGCCTCCCAGTGAGTCATATGCTCTAAAAGCCAACACTATGATTCTATGTCATAACATGAATGAGCCTATTTATTTATTTATTTATTTATTATCATTATTTATTTTTTAGAGAGAGTGAGAGGGGAAGTAAAGAGAGAGAGAGAGAAATATTGATTGGTTGCCTCCTGCACATGCCTCAACTAAGGGCCCGGGAGGAGCCTGCAACTGAGGTTCATGCCCTTGACCAGAATCAAATCCGGGAAACTTCAGTTCATGGGCTGACATTCTATTCACTGAGCCAAACCAGTCAGGACAATGGGACATTAACAAAAATAATTTAATCTGATGAACAATATTAACTGTTGAATATAATAGAATCAGAGGTATGGAAGGGGAGTGAACTGACGATTCTTGGGGAAAAGGGGAAAGGGGGATGTGGGAAGAGACTGAACATAAACTGTGCACCTATGGATGAGGACAATGGGGAGTGGGGAAAGGGCAGAGGGTGGGGAGGGAACCTGGTGGAGGAGAGCAATTGTGGGAGGGGGAAAAAAAAAAGGAACATTTGTAATAATATGAACAATAAAAATTTATTAAATAAATAAATAAATAAGAATAAAAAAAATAATTAAAAAAAATTGAAATCCTCAAAGTTGTCACTTTGGACTCTTATTTTTACTTTTAAATAAAGTCAATATTCTAAAAGTTTTCCTCATGAGTGGTAGTATTTCTAGTTCCTCCTCTTGCTTCATTAGCAAGAGACTTCAAAGTGAAGACATCAGAGGGTGCTGGGCAATGAGTGAAACACCACTGGCAGCTGCACACTTGGATCTGCAGCCTGCAAGTGCTCGTCTGTGCTCTCAGAGACAGCGGGAGCAGCGGCAGGCACTGCAGGATGCAAGGAAGTTCCAGAAGCTAGTTTAAAACTGGTCTGCCATAGTCCCATGGCTCACTTCCTTTGGATAATCTGTAATCTTCATTGGCATGGTGACCTGTGACGGCTTTTAAAAGGGAAAGCAGTCCATTTTGACAGCAAAACTTAGCTCAGTGCTTTAGAGAAGTTCCGAGATAAGCATTAAGGGAAAGAAAAGTCAAATGTAGATAAAGAGATGGCTTTTTTTTTCTTCTCTGGTGTATTTACTTCATGGCTTTGTGAATTTATGTCTTTGGATGATTGGGGGTTGAGTCATGGATTCAGATTTACCTCGATTAGTTCCAGCCAAACCGGTGGTAAAGCAAATATGCAATCTGTAGACAAAGACTTTTATCTGAATCTTGCGAAACAAAAATGTTGGGGGTGTGGGATACAGGTCTTTGTGGAGCCCACATGATTCCACTATAAGTATCGGCACAGCTTCCGATTTCCAGGGTTATAAAACGTTTCCTACACCTCACTAATTCTAGGAACACTCTAATTAATAGCAGGTCCATCTCTCAGCATTGCCCAAAAAATATATATCATATGATTAAAAGCTGATGGCAACTTCTAAACTCCAAGTTCTGCTTTCTCGTATCCACTTCGCTCAGTAGCAACTTAAACCCTTTGCTTCAAATAAAGATGACCCATAACCTGTTATGATTATTGTGTTAAACAGCAAAAAAATCCCTAGAGAAGAAATCTCCCCCGAATTCAAGCTATCACATTCTGTCAACTATGATACTCCAGTGGCAAGCTTAAAGCAGTGTTTCTCAGATGCAACTCACTACAATATCTTCACAGAATCACCTGCATGGGCTTGCAAATGTATTATTTAACAAGTTTGCCAGGTAATTTTCGTGCACACAAGTTTTAATAAAAAAGAATTTTAAAGTATCTTATTAGAATCAACAAAAGAATGATGGCATAATAACACCCACAGAAAAGTACAAACAAGTTAGCATTGAAAAGTCAGCAGCCTTCCTGGCCTTCTGTCCTGGAGTTATTCTGCTCATAGGCGATATTAAGAAAGCCCAGTCATTCACACTTCTTTTTCTCTCCAGCCATTAAATACATTTTCAAGTGGCCACATGAACACAAATCCAAGAATAAAGTTCATGCGGGTGTGTTAGTTGGAAATCTGTTCAAGTTGATGGGCTGATAGTCAAGCTTTCTGCTTCACTTACCATCAGAGTAGGAATGAGTACCGGTAGTAGTGAGACCAAAAATGAAAGAGCCATTTGTTGAAAGAAATGTCTCTGAATACTATTCTCCAATGTACTCACTCCTTAGAAATATTTATGATTTCATGATCATAGTAATTGCATGGAAAATGTAAAGCTCCTAAAGTTAAAAAAGGTTTAAAAACTTAAGGTTTTTATGATTGCCAACCTTTTCACTCTCCCTGTACTAGGCTGGCTCACTAAGATGCTGGCAAACACCCTAAGAAGATGGTCAGCCCCACTGTAAATGTGTACATTTCAACAACTGATTAGTTCTTTTTTATTTTTAAAAAATATTTTATTGATTTTTGGTTTGTTTGTTTGTTTTTATAGAGAGGAAGGGAGAGAGAGAGTTAGAAACATCAATGAGAGAGAAACATAGATCAGCTGCCACCTGCACATACTGGGGATGTGCCTGCAACCAAGGTACATGCCCTTGAAAGGAATTGAACCTGGGACCCTTTAGTCTGCAGGCCAAAGCTCTATCCACTGAGCCAAACCAGGTGGGGCTAGTTCTTTTATAATGTCAAGTTTTTATTAAGAGAAGATAAAGTTAGAAGATTGTAACTGTACAGCTTGCTGAATTTTCATAAAGTGAACTCACCTATGATATCACCACCCAGACCAAGATATGGATCATTACCATTGCTCTAGAAGGTTCTCTCTAGCTACCCCCACCCCCACCCCAAGGGTGAATACTCCCCTGCCATCTATTGCCATAAAATATTTTTATCTGTTTTTTTTTGTTTTGTTTTTTAATATTTACATAAGTAGAATCAGTATATATCCCTAGGTCCAGCTTCTTTTGCTCACTATTAAGCCTGTGAGATTCATCCATATTGACACATATAATAATATATTCACTACTGTTGATATAAACTCTTCCATTATATGAGTGTTCCATAAAATGTTTATCCAGTCCAGCCCTACCACTATGGCTCAGTTGGTTGAGAATTGACTCATGAGCCAGGAGGTCATGGTTCAATTTCTGGTCAGGGCATATGCCCAGGTTGTGGGCTTAATCCCCAGGAGGTGGCATGCAGGAGGCAGCTGGTCAATGATTCTCTCTCACTGTTGATGTTTCTACCTCTCTCCCCCTTTCCCTTCCTCTCTAAAATCATTAAAAATATATTCAGAAAAAAAAAGAATTTGGCTTGTGCACATGATGAAGGCACTGACTCCCAGGTTTCTCTATGCTTTCCTTTAGGGATCTTGCCCAACAATTCTTAACTGATTTGGTCCTGAAACCCAGCTTTTTTTGTCCCCAAGTCGTTTGAGATTCCCAAAGCTCTGGTGTTTTCTCTGCCTCTTCAGTGCCTGGCTACTACTTCCCACATCCCTATCACCCCAAGCCTACCTAGACTCAGCAGTGGTCGGAGGGGAAATGGCTTGCAGAACACTACTTCGGTGACTGACTTCTCTCCTTGAGATCTTGATCCCTGAAATCCCAGTTCACTCAGCAACTCTCAATCCTTCAGACACTTTTAAATTAATTTAATCTGTGTTTTCTAAATTGCTCTTCGGGGAAATGAATGCTCTGCTCTCAGTTACTTTAGTTTGATGACCATTCAATGAGGTTTTTTCCCCTCAGTTTTCACTTTATTTGGCATCTATGCAACATCTTTGGCCATTCTCTCCTTTTGTGCTCAAGATATCATTATTTTGTGAATCCCTGTTTCTCTAGATGTTTCCTCATTTATCTTTTGTCTTTTATCATTGTAATGCCCTCCCTCCTTCAATTTACACTATGTTCTGGACTTTCTCTTCTTATCTCTTTAGGTCTCTATTAGAAAAAGGGGGTGAGCCGAAACCGGTTTGGCTCAATGGATAGAGCATCAGCTTGGGGACTGAAAGGTCCCGGGTTCAATTACGGTCCAGGGCATGTACCTTGGTTGCGGGCATATCCCCCGTAGGGGGTGTGCAAGAGGCAGTTGATCGATGACTCTCTCTCATTGATGTTTCTAACTCTCTATCTCTCTCCCTTCTGTACAAAATCAATAAAATATATTTTTTTAAAAAGAAAAGAAAGAAAAAGGGAGTGAGCCCTTTAAAAGGTGTAATGTTCATGTAGTCAAAAGCAATATAAAAAGGAATTATCACATTTATTTAGATAGTCTTGATAAACTCGATATACATCCCCTCTCCCCCTCCGCCAAGTAGCAATTTAAACCCTTTGCTTAAAATAAGGTCCCATGGCAGCGACAATCCTGTAGCCAAATTAATCTCATATCCTTCAAAAGCTATCATCTTAAGGTTTAAATGATAGCCAACATGCACTCCTTCATTTCCTCTAGGCTGCAAAAAAGGAGGTGGCACAAACGCAAGAAATACCAGATTCCTAATTACAGGTCCATATTCAATCTCATGCTGATGAATGCATTTTAAAGAGGCTCCATGTTTTATCACCATTCTGCATCTTTAAAGAAAATCCAGAATTGGCTCTGGCTTGTGTATAAAATATTGTTTCTCTCAGCCACATCTGTGAACCCCACCTCTACTCGGAGATCTTCAATCTGCTCTTGAAAGCCTTAAAAATACCTCATATACCTAGGAAGTACCTTGAAAATACCTCACACAAATGTATTTTCCCCATCTTCCTTTCCCTAAATGTATGACAAAGGTAAACCAAAGCAAAAAACCAACCCAAAACACCAAAAGTAAAACACTGTACTTTTCTCCAATTTCCCTATTTTATTGAATGGCACTATAGCTAGAAACATGAGAGTTACCCTCTTTTCCCATGGCTCCTATGTTCAATCTGTCCCCATTGTACCTATTTTATTTCTAATGGGCATCTGGCTCCTCAATTCCTCTTCAGTGATCACTGGCTCATTTCAACCAAGCACCACTCCTCATCTGGACCATTCATATAATCTCATAGCTGCTGGTTTTCTCACAATGGAGCCATTCCCAATATGCCACCACAATTGTCTTTGTGAAACACGCTTTTGACCTTCACTGCCTCTGAAGGCAGGCTTCACGATGCTGAGAAAGGGCTCCTTTCTAGAAGGGCTCCCACCACCAGACCCCAGGTCACTTGCAGTCTGTGATCCTCTTGACCATGCACTTGGTCAAGAGACTTTCCAAGTCAACACATAGGCCAAGCAGCATCTCCAAAATTCACCCATTTCAAACATTCCACACAGTCATCTTGACGGTAGAAGCCTTTGTTCTGCTGAAGAGAACATCGCTTCTCTTTTACTTGAGCGTATCTATATTTCTGCTGTTTTAGCTGATAACTACACATTATTCACATGTTGTCCTTGCCCTCAGAATATCCAAGATAAGGATCCACAGACTGTACGCTTAAAGGATGAGTGGCATGAAATGTTCTCTCTCTGTTTTTCTCATCCCTAGTCAACTAGTTGTTCTGTTTTCCTATCAGGTAAAACCGCCCTTTGTAAATGATATTCCCTAGAGGCCTCATCTATTTCCATCTGTATAAAATAAAAATAACTCCACTGAAAGCCTCAAATTGCTGAAGCTGAGACTCAGAGGCACTTAGCAAGTCGAGTAAGGTCATTAACCTAGTCTTTTTTAAGCCAAATTCCTGCCCCTTCAAGGAAAGGTCTGGTTTCTGCCATCATGGAGTGTACAGTATAATAGAGGCAGAGATAAGTAAGAGTTTTATACCAACACTAAAAACTCTTACTTATCCCTGCCTCTATTATACTGTACACTCCAGACCTTTCCTATTCACTACTCTAAGAGTCTAGCACAAAGTCTGAAACATTAGAGAAACATAGTATTATTGCAATCATAAATGACGGGCTAGCCCTGAGCAATACTGTAAAAGAGGTGACCTTTATCGTAGGCACAACAGTCACCTCTCTCTAACTTCTTTTTATTCTTGTGCAATATGTCCCCACTTTCCTGGTGCTTTGTCCCACCCCATTTATTTGTCTTCTAATATATATCTATGCCAGTCATTTCTTCTGAGTGCATTTGTATTTAAGCTTTATTTCCAAATAATAAATGCTAAATGCATTTTGCCTCCCTTAATGACTCTAAGGAATAAATAGGGTAGAGTGCTGAGGTGCTTTATAAATGGCAGACCCTGCTCCCTACAGAACTGTTCCATGCTTCTATGTCTCTGGATCAAAGTTCATCAGTTTATTTTGTTCATTTGATTCCACATATGAGTGAGATCATGTGACACTTGTCTTTCTCTGACTGGCTTATTTCACTTAGCATAATAGTCTCCAGGCCCATCCACGCTGTTGCAAATGGAAAGATTTATTTCTTTTTACAGCTGTGTAAGATCCAGAGACACAGAGGCATGGAACAGATGTTGAACCTCAAGGGAGGCTGGGTGGATGGGAAGAGAACAACCAAAGAACTTGTACGCATATATGGGGGACCCAAGGACATAGACCAGTGGTTGGCAAACTCATTAGTCAAGAGAGACAAATATCAACAGTACAACGATTGAAATTTCTTTTGAGAGCCAAATTTTTTAAACTTAAACTTCTTCTATGCCACTTCTTTAAAATAGACTTGCCCAGGCCACGGTATTTTGTGGAAGAGGGCCAAAGAGCCGCATGTGGGCCAAAGAGCCGCATGTGGCTCAAGGGCTGCAGTTTGCTGACCACGACATAGACAATAAGATGGTGAAGGCCTGGGGTGAGGGGTGGCTATGGGCTAGAGAGGTCATTGAAGGATAGGGAAAAGCAATATATGTAATACTTTCAACAAGAAAGATTAAAAACAAACAAACACTTAGAACTGTTATGGCTCCAGATGTGGATGGGCAGTCCCTGCAAATTGCTGGACATACAGCAGCTGGAAGGCTTGGTGAAGAATTAATTCCCTGAGGTTTAGTAAAACACAACTTTGGCAGTAATTCTGTATATACTGGAAAGAGAAGAGCAATGCCTTTACAACAGCTACAGCATTGTCTAGGAACTCAAATAATCAAAGAATATCTTTCTCATTTGAAGTACAAAGCAGTTTTATCAACACTATTTTGAAATTGTTCTATCAAGCAGAGTCTCCAATTTGAACTCTTTTTTTGTTGTTGTTTTCCTCTTTCTCACAGCCTCAAATCTAGATTAGTGCTATCTCAGGTCATATTTTTCCTTTGGTAAAGGGAAATGAAACTACCAGAATGTACCACCAGCCAAATGGATGTTAGGGAAAAAGACCAATGTCATCTATTCTCAATTGACTTAATGCATTGTGTGCTAACAATTGACTTAGTACATTAATGAGGCGGGCTTCCTACCACCTGGCATACAATAAAAGTGACTTACACTATGTTGTAAAAAAATGCTGATATTGATTAAAAAAAAAAAAAACACAGAGAAAGATACATTCAAAACAACGCAAAGAAAGAAAAATATAGATCTAAAACAGAACTGAATTTTTTGTTTTTGCCTGTCCTGTCCTTTTATTCAAATTCCAATGATACCTTTTTGGAAGAAAATAAAATATCTTTCATATCAGTATCTACGCCTGGATAGTTTTAAATGTTTATAATCTAGGGATGATTGTTGGAATCTGGTTAGGTTGGAGAAAAAGTAATTCTCCAGAAGTGCTTGTTTAATATTATAAAACATGTTTATTTATATTATTAATTTTACCTATATGGATTTAACTATATATGTGGATTACACTCTATGCCAAAATAACTTCATTTTCATTAAAACCTTGAGTTCTCAACCTTGGTACTACCATCATTTTGGGCTGAGTAATTTTTGATTCTGAGGCCCTGTCTTTGGCTTCTATCCATTAGATGCCAGTAGGGTCCCCCAATTATGACAACTAAAAATATCTTCAGATTTCTGAGTGTGCCCTAGAAGTTAAAATCAACCCACAGGTTAGAACCACTGCACCAAAGCAAGGTGCCATCCTTGCTACCCGACTTTTACCCACCAGCATAAACCATTATAAAATAGCAAAGTTCCCTAAGTAAAAGTGTATTAGACATACTAAGTCAATCCCATTTTTACAGTCTTTCCTTATGATTTTTTTCCCCAAGTTGAAATGTCCCACACATGCTTCCACATACGAAAACTCTAAGTTATAAAACTCTCAATATCCATTCAAGCTGCAAAGTCTTCTTAGAAGCTTATTGCCCAACAATTTAAATATCAGTGATACTGTATAATTTAAGTGCACAATTTCTGAGTATATACTCTCTTCAGTTGGTTTCCCCCAAATTTATTTTCACCCCGCTAGGCCATCAGTAGCTCACAGGCGGAACTACTGCACAATTAGACATGAGGGCGAGACACATGTCAGTTGTAGTCCTCAGACATAACAGCTGTGTGATTTTGGATTTTTTACTTGATGTCTGTAAATAAATTTCTACATCTGTAAAACGTAAGAATAGCACATGTCTCACTTGTTACTGAAGTAAATAAATGAAGTATAATATAAAGTCCTAAGAACTCTGCTAAGCATTTTTGTTTACTTATTTAACAGATATATTGCATACACGAGGTGCAAGTACTTTTCTATGCACTCCATTACCTCATCCTCCTAAAGCAAAACCTATGAGGGAGTTGACAATTTTTACCCCCACTTAACAGTGGAGGAGATTAAGACCTAACTTGCCCAAATTCATGTGGATAATAAACAGTGAAAAAGAGTTTCAGAGTTCTTGCTCTAATCATTAGACACACTTCCCTTTGGTATGAAATAGGCACTCAATAAAGTTACTTGCCATAAGTACTATGTTTGTTTCTGTTGCAATTCTTTAAGGCACAGAGTGAATATTAAGTGCTTAGCAGATGCTCAGGATTTATTGATGAGATATTAATAACAGAGCTTTGCTGCAATAAGCACTGGGTTATATTTCTGTGACACTTTTTTCCAAAGTGCAAATTTCAAAATCATTATTTCATTTTGCATCTGGAGATTTGTATTATCCCTGTAAACAACTTCAAATCATTTTGTCTAGAATTTTATCTAAAATATTTTATAAAAAATATATTAAGTGAAGAGTGCTTCTAAGGACTTGGTAAGATTTACAACAACCCTCAGACTCAAGCTCAGTGGAAAAATTAATTATTTCAATCTCAATACCACACAATATTTTTCTTTTACAATTTTTATTTCTAATAAAATGTTAAAATGTTAAAGTATACTAAAATAACAGTGTTTTCACATAAATGCTTAAACTTTTAGAGCAGCAGAGATGTTCCCTTTGACATAAAAACTTTAAGAGTACCCCTTTCTTAAAAAATTTAACCTATTTTTTAAAAATATATTTTATTGATTTTTTACAGAGAGGAAGGGAGAGAGATAGAGAGTTAGAAACATCGATGAGAGAGTCATTGATCAGCTGCCTCTTGCACACCCCCTAACGGGGATATGCCCACAACCAAGGTACATGCCCTTGACCAGAATCGAACCTGGGACCCTTCAGTCCCCAAGCTGACGCTCTATCCATTGAGCCAAACCGGTTTCGGCTATTTTTAAATTTAATACCATTAGATATTAATCTCACCTTTTTCAATATAGAAATAGTATATGATTTTTGGCAAAGTGAATTTATTTAGCATATGAAAAGTGGCTGCATATCATTCAATTTTAAATCAAGGCTTTCCTTCACTTGATAGAACATTAACATGTGAAAGTATATATGTGAAAAATATAAAAAGTATTTTAAGATGAAGTATAAGATATATATGTAATTATTTAAATGAGTAGGATCCATCACTGATTGGTCTTGGGGGGTGGGGGGAAGACTCGTGTCCCTATTAGTATGATGATTTCCTCTTTGTTTTGACAGGAGCCTGCTTTTATTATCTCACCAAAGCATTGCTGCCAAATACACAACTGGAATATAACTCTGTTTATTTATTGAATAAATGTGGTGAAAATCCACCCAGTGATTAATTGATATTATCAAAACATCATAGGATAGTATTATTCACTGTATTCACCAGACCAAAAGAATACAAATACACACATGCCAAGCAAATCACAAAATCTAATAAAATTTCAATAGACAAGAAAAGGACTAACTGTACTCATAAAACTGTTTTATAGCTTAATAAACTGCATAACATTCTAAATCAGTGAGGAATAGCTGTGCCTTCCTAAAACATTTTATTTCCCTTCTACATAGAAAATAAATACAAGATATAAGATGAGAGAGAGATGTGTATTCTGGAACACTTTACTCATTTTAAAATTATCTTTTACAAAAAGCCCGGTGGAAAATTATTTCGTTATACTTAGAATTTTAAAAATCTGGGGTGGATACTCAAAATATTCCAAAAATGTTAGTAAATCAAAACTCATGTTCCATCATAACCTGAGGGTTAATGCTAGGGAAATACCTGATTCAGAAAAGGTAAACTTAAGGGTGGCAGGTGGCTCGAGGCCAAGAGCAGTGCCATTTATTAAACAACATTTGACAAACCATAATTAATCCAAAAGAGATTACTTAGATTAATTCAAAAGTGTCACAAAGTTTCTATACATTGAAACCCAGGAAGATTCTAGAAAGCTATGGATAGAAATAACCAAAGGTATTTATTAACCACAAGAAATGGAGTACAAAATAATTTTTTTAATTTTCACTCTAGTAAGGCAAAAAAAAAAAAAAAAAAAGGAAGCAATATCCAAGAAAAAATATATAATTCCATATATTTTTATTTATTCAAAATTCTCTGAGATCTTACTATTACGCCAGACACAGGCTAAGGGTCCATTTTCTAAAAAGTGAGTAAGATCATACTCTGTTAACTATATTGTTTTGTTTTGATTAAAGAAAGCATATTCTGATCTGGCTGGGAGTTGTATGCGCAGGGACCTGGGAACTAAGGGGACTTGGGAGTTAACCTTGAAATGCAGTCCATTCTCATCCAAGAATTGCCTGTCATCCTAGAAAGATTCATAACCTTGCTGCCAAAAGAAACAATGGAGTCCCCAGAGGTGCCACCCTGCCCAGGATTGCCTGTAATCTGTAACCATTCTATCCATTTTTATTTCTCTTACCTACTTCCCCATGCCTGTAATATCCATTTTCATTGCTTTTGCATACCCAACTTCCCCATGTGATCTTTATCCTTCTGCCCCATATAAGCAGCTGGCTTATGTGCGTGCAGAGCATATTTTCATGGATGGCCTGCTGGTCCCAGAATACTGTAGGCATTCTTGGAACAAACGCTCATATGTGATTGAAAATAAATAAATAAATAAATAGTAAGACACAGGTTCAAGTCTTTCATGTGTATGTTTAGACTCCCATCTGGCAGATGCCAAACAGCAGTCTGGACAGCTGTCAAGGCAGGCCAGGAAGTGAACTGTGCCAAAGAGTATCAGACTAACAATGGAAGTATCATCCCGCCATTTGTTTCTCTCAAGCTGAGAAAAAAGGGTCTATTAATTAGGTCAACATGGAAATTCATGATGGATATTTATTTTCTGGAATGTGAAAAACTAAAAATTATCCTTGTGCACAGAACACCCATAAAGAATATTCTTTGGCTCATATTAAGGTTATATTTAAGAAATAAATGTCTTATATTGATATCTGAAATATTTTAACAATAAGAGGTAATATTTATTGAGTGCTTATTATGCACCAGACATGTAAATGATTCAAATATGTCAACTCATCGAATTCTCACAACATCTCTTAGATGAGAGAAAGACAAGAGAGAAAACGCCCAAGGACACAGAACTAGGGAGGAGTATTTGGCTCTGGAAAACATTTTTCATACACTCTGCTTCTTCCCTGGAGATTCTGATCACTGTGGAATTCAAGGATGGCTATTGGAGGGGATAACATTTTCAAACGAATTTCTACATTGCTCGTGCTGCTGCTGAAGATTCTCAAATGATTAAGTAGATGATATTTCTTTGCCTACATATCCAACACCCTGCCTCTTGTCCAATACTGACAAATGGAAAGGTTGAATTCTAAGCTTCTTTCCAGAGAATTATTAACAATTTGTGTTGATAGTTATTTCTTTTCAAGAGGTTAATTCCTCTGAGTGGTCCCAGAGGTGAAGCAATTAAGGCTACTGCATTGGGGAGGCAAGAATGGAGGAAAGAGGGCTGCCTTCCTAAAACACATGTGGGTTTGGATTTTCTTAAGGTGTTAGAGTGTTGGGAAACCATGCTCCCTGTGCATGTACATGGACTGGTAACTACAGGATGGCCTTGAAGGCTGGACTGGATGCACTGTTACCTTGAACATAGTGGTAGGGTCTCTCTGGTGTGGTGTATGATCACTGGGAAGACTACTCTGAGAGGCATTTCAGTGGAATCCAGAACCCATGAGAACATTTACCGGAAGGTCTGATGTCAATTATGGTAGCCACCAAGCCTTACAACAGGCCCTCCTCCTAATTTACAGGCAACTCTAAGTACCTAGAATACCTGTGGGACCTTGGAGAGGGGAGATCACCCAAACCTTCCCATCTACTTTAGTGAACAGGGACTCAGAGTCCAAATTAATGAGATTTAGCAAAACCGAGTGAGTGCGATTTCATGGACCCGAGTATTGTGGCAGCTGCCCATTTCACCGCACTGGGATGTGTTAACTCAGAGTCATTGCTCCACAGGACTGCAGAGACAGAAAAGGCAACAAAAGAAATTGAATACATGCCAATATATAGTGCTTGATCGCTAGCTTGAATATGTAGCAAAAATCAATTTGCAAAGGCACTTTCATGTTTATTTCAAGTCACCTTACAGATGCCCCATAGTCATTCCTGGCCTCACCGGTCCCCTGCCAGTGCTGTTGTGCATTCATCCTAGACCACGTGTCACTGAGAAACAAGTCAAGCCCCGGTGTCTTTCTTCTAGGCTCAATACCACAAGATGGTACAAACCCAAGGTTCTTCAAGAATCTGAACAACGTTTTTAAATCTCCCGTTCCACTTGAATCACCCGGTTTTGGTGCTTACACACTCTGAAAATAGGTGCAAGGTGACAACTTAAACTTCCGTTTTGGAGAACTGCCCTGTTTTCAATAATAAGCATTTACGTAAACTCTATAGCAGTGTTTCCCAACCTTCTCTCATGATGAGAATCACCTGGTGGAGTTGTTAAAACACAGATTCCTGAATCCCAACTAAGAAGTGCTAAACTAGAATTTTTGGGAACATATAGGTAAAATTGCATACCTAACTAGTGCTCTGTATATAAAATCTGTCTTAGAGCACTAAGTTAGGTATGCAATTTTACCTATATGTTCCCAAAAATTCTAGTTTAGCACTTCTTAGTTGGGATTCAGGAATCTGTGTTTTAACAACTCCACCAGGTGATTCTCATCATGAGAGAAGTTTGGGAAACACTGCTAGAGGCAGTCAACACACGGTACAGCACAGGTGTGTCACATCTCAACCAAAGATCTTTGCAGAGGAGAGGAAAATAGTATTTCCCAGTGCTGAAGCTGAGCGAAAAAAAGCACCTAGAGTTACCCTGCCTGGGTCTAAGTTATGTCTCAAATATCACCAAATCACAAATGAGGAAGAGAGAGAATTAATTTATTCTAAAATATGTATGTAGGACATCTTTGTTGCAGGAGGAAAATAACGCATTTATATACAGTCCATACATTTGATCATTTAACTTGAAATATACCTTGAAATGATGACCTTTGAGGCAATGAAAATATATTCCCTACTTTTTTCATTGCTTGCGATCTGCTATAATCATGATTACAGCATAGAAGAATTTAAAATTAATTAATGCATTTGTGTTCATTGCTATTATTCTTCTCAAAGATAATGTATAAAGTCAGATCATTGATCCTCTATGAGTTTTTAAAATAAAAAGTATTAAGTCAATAAGTATTACATCATTTTATGGTTTCCTTTGATAAAGTGAATTCAGCAAAAAACAAAAACCTTAGACTCTTTGTTCCATTTTAAAATATTTAAAGTCTTCTCTGCTCATAAGGCATCTGGACTCAGGCTAAACAAACACAGCATAGAAGAAATTGCCTAGATCCTATCTCCCAAAATGCGACCCATGCACCAGCAGTGTCTGCATCACTTGTATGTTAGAATCTACTCCCCAGACCCACTGAGTCAGAATCTGCCTTCTGAACAAGATCCCCCGGTGATACACATAGACCTTAATGAGAGCCACTGTTTGGGGCGATTAGGTCAGCCTCAGACCTGCAAATGACCCAGCCGTTTAAAAATTAGGAACTTGATACAGAACTTGCTATGAGTTTATCTGAAATAAACATCATTTATGCACATATACAGATATGAAAAACAGAAGCTGAAGGTTCATTCTCAAGAATATCTTAAAACAGTCCTTAAGACATTAAGCAGTAGGATCTCATAAAAAATGGTTTAAATACAATGAGTTCACAGTTCTCCCATGTGTATTTATTTTTTTTATCATTTAAATGCTGGCATTAAGCTCTACCGTCTCCTGAATACCTAAGGAAAGTAGACCCATCTGCAATCCTTACAACTATCCTTAGAAGCCTAGAAGCCCTAATGTTTATGATGTAAATTTTGTAAAGAGAAAGAGGTTAGTGTGCAATGAGACCAGATAAGAATCCTCAGCACATATGCACAATTAGGCTATGAAACGTACCTATCAAGGTATGCATTTTATCATTTCAAAAACACTATGGGCCCGGCCAGTGTGGCTCAGTGGCTGAGCATCTAACTATGAACCAAGAAGTCATAGTTCCATTCCTAGTCAGGGCATACGCCAGGGTTGCAGGCTGGATTGCTGGCAGGAGGTGTGTAGGATGCAGCCAATCAATGATTCTCTTTCATCATTGATGTTTCTACCTCTCTCCTCCTCTTCCTTCCTCTCTGATATCAATAAAAATATACTTTAAAAGAACAAACAAACACCACTATGGTATTCATTTCCTGGTTTCATCTTAGGGAATGAAACATGACTCTCCCCAGTTCTGAATTCTGAGACTACCCTCCATTATCAAAGTGATGTATATTTTCCCCAACACCATTTAAAAGGAGCAGAAACTCAATGAGGAAGTCAGCACAGTGAGCCAGCTGTCTCATTTGGTTATAAAATGAGGTCTGAGACCGTGGACGAGTGTTTCATGTCATGTGCTCACAAAGAAAACTTTATCAACTTCAGTGTTACTGTGACCGAGGCCACTCTGCAAACATATATCTTCTGGTAGAAGAGGAAAGGAACAGTAGAGAATACAGTTTTCTATGCATCCACCCAGCACTCAGCATGATGCTGGCGTGCTGTTTGTTGGTTCATGTTACATCTACTACAACTTCCCATAGCTTCTGGAGTGAGAGTTATGGCAATACAGCCAAACTAACGCAAACTACCTACTTTAAAAATAAGACTACGGTGAGTCAGGTGCAAACTGGGACTTCAAACTACCTTTTCATAAGACGTAGACATTGGAGGGAAGGGTTGGCACTGGGCATTGGGTATAAATGATAGGTTCAAGCATACTGTGAGGAGCAGCTATGTCTGCTCTTAGATGGCTCAGAGGCCTCAGGTCAAAACAAGTGAATGAGTGAGATGTTAGGAAAATGTCCAAATGTGGCTCCTGGGATCCTGCTGATGTTAGTCTGATGTTTTAGCAATGCAGTATGGTATTTCTAAATGAAGCTAGTTAGGATAGGATTTATTAAGGCACAAAATATAAAATAGATATAACCATACTGTTATCTAAAACAAAACAAAGCAGGTAAAGGTATTTTATCGGGAAAGAATGGATTGATTGGTGTGGCGCCCTTGAGAAAGCCCCACAGGCAAAGCTGTAAAGCCCTAAGGTCACTCTTCCTTACTGACACGTGAAACTAAAGGGAAATTTGCCTTTTTAAATAAATGTAGCAGAAACTGGTTTGGCTCAGTGGATAGCGCATCGGTCTGCAGACTGAAAGGTCCCAGGTTCGATTCCGGTCAAGGGCATGTACCTTGGTTGCGGGCACATCCCCAGTAGGGGGTATGCAAGAGGCAGCTGATGGATGTTTCTCCCTCATCGATGTTTCTAACTCTCTATCCCTCTCTCTTCCTCTCTGTGAAAAAATCAATAAAATATTTTTTAAAAATAAATAAATGTAGACATTATCAACAACACAAGAGAGTGTACAGTTCTGTTATCTTAGTATTTGCAGATCTTAGGCATTTTGTATAGTTCTATCCTTGTCTGTCTTTGAAGAACTTTTATACACAAACATCCCCAGTTCAGCTTATTTGGTAATTTGTATAGATTAACCTCCCCCAGCAATATCATCATAACTCCTCCTAAAAATGTGACAGCGAAGGCCCCCGCCTTTTCTCACTATCGTGTCCTCTTCTCAGAAATGAAGTGTTTGCACTGTAAACTGTCCTTTCACTTTTTTCTTCTGACCTTGTCATTTAATTCATTTCTCTAAGACCCTCCCTAGTTCTTTAATCTTATCTCTTCCTGACTTCCCGCAAACTCACTAAGGTGACCTAAAGGGCTGGCAATAATTCCTTCCCCTTATCAAAAAGTAAATAAAATTATCTCAGAGCACAAACAAAATGAATTCTATCAATGCTGAATCAAAAGTTCAACTGACCGGAATCGAACCCGGGACCCTTCAGTCCACAGGCCAACACTCTATCCACTGAGCCACACCAGCCACAATAGCACTATCCTTTCTCCAGTAGTGATTAATCTCTAGTGGCTGCTCCTTCCAGGGGTCCTTCACCTTAAAAAGGAAGACTCTAGAGGTCAAGGGTCTCACCTGTGTTGTGTACACTGGGTGGATCCAAGATGCCTGCAGCCTATGGAGAAGTAGTTAAGAAAGCAGATCCAGCCTGGCCAGTGTGGCTCAGTGGTTGAGCATCCAAACTCATCACCACCAGTTCACCTCTTTCCTTCTCTCACTTTTACCAACTTCCCAGATACCCTTCCTCATTCACTCAAGTGTTGAGCACAGAGCTCACATTCTGCTTTTCTTAGTATTCGACTTCTACTGGCCCATTTTCATTGTGATTTTAACAAGCTCAAATCCCTCCTAGCCTTCAACGTAAAAAGTACGTTCTACCTTCATCTGCGATACATTTATCAGGCTATGCACAGAACAAACCTTTTTTAAGATGAAGATACAATCATGTGATTCATGACTCAAATGCCAGCAAGTCTCCTCACTGAGTATCTGATGAAATCTCAGTCTTCATCATATTAGTACATGTCCTCCATGACCTGCCTGCCTATTTTCTGACAACACGACGTGTTCTCTTTCCTTACAAGCACGTTGCTCCTCTCCCGCCCTTGAACTTGCTGAGGTCCCCAGGACTTCATCCTGTTCTCATAACCCACTTGCTAGTCCTTCAAGCACCAGGTTAAATGACATCTCGGCAGGGACAGAGCACCCCCCCCCCCCCCCAGCCTTCCCCAACCTGGCAAATTGAATTCTCCCTCCTTTCTCCAAAACCTGTTCTGCGAGGTAATTGCCTTTCCCATGTTGTACCGAATTCATCATCATTATATTTACCCATCTTTTTTTGCATTCACATCTCAGAGACCCCCAGACATTTCAGTGGCCCAATTAGCCTGGAAAACAGCTTTTCAGAATATGGAAGATACTGCCAATAAGCCAATTCAACATTATTCTCAGGATCTCGCTCACATTTTTTTCCAACTGTCCTACTCCAATTTCTGAAACGATTTCCACGCATATTAAACACATTCAAAGGCACGGAACTAGAGAAACTGCATTTTTTGTTGTTGTTGTTATCCTATATCCTTAATACCTCGCAGAGGCTGCTTGTTCAAAGTCAACTTAGCACTCTTTCCAAATAGAGTTAAACAGAAATTTCTTTAAATTCCAAAGATCTGTTTGTCATCAGCCAGTCATTCTGTCTGACTCCAAGTCCTCTGAACTTAAAGTGAAGGTAAAATGATATTCCAACAGCTACAGGGCATCAGAGGAGAAGATAATATATTTAAAGAGACAGCCCTGGCTTATCAAGGAACTCAAGCAACTCCGCAACAGAAAAGTACATGAAGGCACTTACGCAGGTCTCCGAAGGCGCCCTTGGTCACTTTGGTGGCACGTAACACCACTACCGTGAACTTGTGGGAGTACTGGTGCTCCACCTGGAAAGAAAACGAGAGTAAGTTAAAAATAAACTTCCAATAGAGAATCCAAGTGAACTGGTCTCGTTGTTTCCTTGAGACTAATTTGAAAATATTCCAGTTGAGAGGAAGTCTTGCGCATACCAGGAACATTCTTTGATCCGCGGGCTGTTCCTTTTTGGATTCTCTCCTCTCTCCCATCACAGAATCAGTGAAGCGCTGGGATCATGTTTTTCAAGTGTCGCTATCGCTGGACTACCTAGGACTTCTCTGCTGTCAGGTTTACCAAGCGCTCCGGGGGAAAAATGTAAATCAGGACTGCAGCCTTCTAGGAGCACAATCAGGCTTTGTACTGGATGACTAAGAAGCCCTGCCTTAAAAAAGCAAGGTGTTTGCATTATTTAGGTTTGTTTGTTTTCATCGTTACTGATGAATGAAGGTCCTGTTGGGCAAGACATTTTCAAAACCCTTTGGACCGAAGGCAATAGCAGGTAACTGCTTCTATGAAATTTAATGCATTTGTCACAAACCACTCGCAGCGATGTGAAGAGTTTCTATTGCCTAATAGTTTGCATGCACATCATAAATGTTAGTAGGTAGGAGACTTCATTAAATACCTAACAAGAAGTCAGTTATTAAATAACTCCGTCGAACAAAACAGAATGGGGAAACAGGGGCTCACATAGTGCTCTGAGCAACAAAAGAGATTCTGAGTCTTTATTTAAAGCTCAAGCGTTTTTGTTTAATCTAAAAAGTGGCCCACATTTATAAGCTACTCCTACCATTCTTTAACAGAATTGCTTAACTGGTTAAAAGTCCATAATGATTAAAAAGAAGCTAAAATACTAATAAAACTGAGAAGTAAATTAACAATAGTCTAAAAGCAAACAGGCATAAAATATTATAAAAACAAGTTATAAGACCAGCATTATTAGAATCAGAAGTTATACAGCCTTCAATACTTTCTGAAGATATCACTCTATCAATATAATAGTTAATATCCAGATTATTAATATAACCAAAAGGCAGAGAATTACCTCTGTGTAGCCAAAGTTTTATGTTACATAGTGCTTAGAGGAAAATTTATAGTATTAAATAAAATATATCACATATGTCATATATAGGGTATCCCTAAAAATATATGCACATTTTGAGTAATTATTAATTCCAATGGGTTAAACCTGAAAAGAAAAAAAAACATTGATCGAGCTATCAGCTTTAAGTAGTGTGTGTATATATATATATATATATATATATATATATGAAAAAATATCTAAATTAATCATCTAAGTGCCTACTTTTTTAGGAAACTAGAAAAATTATGTCCAAAGTAAGCAGAAGAAAAATAGTAAAAATTAGAGCTAAATAAATAAAATTGAAAACAGAAATAAATAAAGAGAAACAATGAAACCAGAAGTTGGTTTTTGAAAAGATGAATGAAATTCATAAGTGTTTAGCCAGGTAAATAAGAAAAAAATATACAGAGAATAAAAATTACAAATATAAAATCAATGAGGGAAGATAACTACAGAGCCTATGGGCATTAACAGAAATAATAAAGAAATACTATGAACAACTCTAAACCCACAATTTGATAACCTAGAATAAATGAACAAATTTCTTAAAAGATATAATCTGCCCAAAGTCACACAAGTAGCAAGACAACTGGAATATGCCTATGTCTATAAAGAAATTAAATCAATACTTAACCTTCCAAAACAGAAAGCACCAAGCCAAGATGGATTCACTGATAATTCTACCAAACAGGTAAGGAAGAAATGACACCAATATTATTCAATCTCTTCCAAAAGATAGAAGCAGTTCCTAACTCATTCTATGAAGCCACATTGCCCTGATAATGAAATCAGACAGAGGCATTTTCAGAAAAGGAAACTATAGACCAATATCTCCCATAAACATATATGTATAAATTCTCAGCAAATTATTACCAAATAAAATTCAACAATATATAAAGAAATAATAACCACAACCAAGTGGGATTTATCTTGGTGGGCAAGGGCTGGTTATGCATTAAAAAAATCAATTTAATGTAATTTATCACACCAACAGGCTAAAGAAGAAAAATCACACTATCATGTTAATTGATGCAGAAACGTTATTTGGTAAATAACGTTTATCACCTATTTATGATAAAAACTCCCAGCAATTTAGAAATAGATGGGAACTTCCTCAACTTGATAAAAAAAAAAAAAAAAAAAAAAAAAAAAAAAATCCAAAACCAATATACTTAATGGTGTGAAAGAAAAAAGCCACATGCTAACATGGCAAGCTCAGGGAAGGCCTGTGTGGCAGTCTTGCAAACCCAGAGACCTAAGATAACCACAAAAGATGGTTTGAAAATTAAATATCTAACAGGTTATAGTAGGTAGTCATGTCCCAGATATTCTCCCAGACAAAGATTAACTTTGATCTTTTTACTGAGCCCATTTGCCTTTTTGCCTCTAAGATAACACATCTGTGAGATGTCTGGGTAACTTGTAACTTCCCTTTTTCCAGAGCCCCTGGGGAACAACCAAATGTGGTGGGCGCCAGGACAGATGCCTCAAATTCCTTCTTTATCATGTTAATTGTTCCTGCACTCACCTGAGTACACCTCCATCTTTTTACTTTTTATCCAATCCCAGGACTTTCCCACCGCTTTGCTTTCTCCCGCCTCCTTACTCCATCACCAATGAATTTCATGTAACCCACCTATGTCCCTCCTTTGATTTCGGTGTAAATAGAGAAATGTAACCCGCCATTCTTCGGAGCATTATCTCAATCGGTTGAGGTTCTGCTTCCCGGCATATGTCGACAGTTTTGGCTCAAATAAACTCATAAAAAAAATTCTTTACAGATTTCAATGGTTTTTTTTTTGTTAACAATGGCATAAAACTAAAAGCTTTCCTATAAAGGATAAGAATAAGACAAGGATATTTGCTTTTCCCACTCCTTACTTAGACTAGGTGTCTAAGTAAATGCAGTAAGACAAGAAAAAGAAATAAAATATATACAAATTGTGAAGGAAGAAATAAAACTGTCTATGTCACAGATGGCTTGATTGTCTATGTAGAAAACACAATAGAATTAATTTTTAAAAAAAATACATTTTATTGATTTTTTACAGAGAGGAAGGGAAAGGGATAGAAAGTCAGAAACATCAATGAGAAACATCGATCAGCCGCCTCTTGCACACCCCCTACCGGGGATATGCCCGCAACCAAAGTACATGCCCTTGACCGGAATCGAACCCAGGACCCTTGAGTCTGCAAGCCGACACTCTATCCACTGAGCCAACCCGGTTTCAGCAAATAAAATTAATTTTTAAAACTTCTGGAATTAAGTAATTATAGCAAGGTTGTAGAATATACGGTTAATATGCAAATGTAAATCTTTTTCCTATATACCAAAAATGAACAAGTGGAATTTGAAATTTAAAACATAGTAACATTGTCCTAACCAGTTTGAGTCAGTGAATAGAGCATCGATCCTTGACTGCAGGGTCCCAGGTTCAATTCCAGTCAAGGCTTGATCAGATGATTACTAATAACATATACTGAGAAAGATATTGTTATTATAAGGATTCATTGAGTATAAGCCCTATGTTAAACATTCTAGTAGATGTAAATTTTCATTTAATTTTCCCCAAAACTCTATAAAATAGGTATTATTACTTACATTTAAGGATGAGTTGTGCTCGCTAAAGTGAGACTCTGAGTGTCTAATTTCCCAGTATCTCATAAACATTAAAAATTAAACTTGATTTATAATCCAATCTTGCTGTTCCCAATGTTTTACTTTTTCTATATTCCTTTACTTGCACAGAGAATAATAATACCAATACCAATACCAATACATTTAATAATAATAAAAAAAAACTGTTTCCATTTATTAAAGTGGTATAGAAAGTTACAATCTATTCTGTCTATTGTATCTGTAGTGGATCTGAACTCTATTAATTGGGTTATTTTATCTATCATTCAACTCTGCATTTAAATTTGCCTTTATTGGCCGAAACCGGTTTGGCTTAGTGGATAGAGCGTCGTCTGCGGACTGAAAGGTGCCAGGTTCGATTCCAGTCGGCATGTACATTGGTTGCAGGCACATCCCCGGTGGGGGGTGTGCAGGAGGCAGCTGGTCGATGTATCTCTCTCATGGATGTTTCTGGCTCTCTCTATTCCTCTCCCTTCCTCTCTGCGAAAAATCAATAAAAATAAAAAATAAAAAACCTTTCTGTTTAAAAAAAAATTATTTAAAAAAAAAATTTTTGCCTTTATTTCCATCAGCCTCGATTCTGTCTTCTTAACATTGTAAAATGAAATACTATAAGGAGCAAACCAACCATCTTTTTGGTTTTTACAAGTTCATTTTGAAAACACCATGTATCTTAAGAAAATTATTTTCAAAACAGAAGTATCAAAATCATACCAATCTCTAGGAGCTGTAAAGAGAATATCTATAAAGTTAGTACAAATTCTTAGAAAAAAAGTGCTCAGTTTCAATCAATGACCATCCAAATACTTTTTTGACAATCCTTGCCATGTTCCTGGGGGCCAATATTACATAACATTTCAAAGTAGGATGAGCAGGGCTAGCTTCTGACCTGCATAGAAGACTTTTCATTACGTCTCAGGGATAGCGCCAGAGGAGATGGTATTATTGAATCCACAACAGTGTTCCCGGGGAAACTAATGACTCAGCACAATGCTAGTTGATAGATGGCCAAAAGAGATGCCATATTTCAATTGAGATGTCAAATATAAGCTCAATATACTGGCTTAGTCACCAAGATTAAGTCTTGCCTTCAGGTCTTAGATTACCTTACATTAAGGGTCTTTCTTCATCTATAATCTTTTCCATAGACCGCAACTCTATTTCTTTTCAATAGTACAATAACCCAGTCATCATGAAAACAGCTACTATATTAAATTCATTCTGGAGAATTATATTGACATCTGTAACTAAAATGATTAGACATTGGAAAAAAGAATCGGTCAATGTATACAAAATCAATTTGATGGTTGTCTTAATCTGTTAAAAGTCCCACTGTTAAAAAAAAAAAAGAACCAAAAAGAACAATCACAAAACAAATCTGATGGAGGAGAAGGTAGATTCTGCATGAAAATATATTTTTTCCTCCAATTAAAACTAAAGACTGCTTCTATGATAAAGACTACAGAGTCTCAGTACTGAACCAGACATTGTGATCTCCACAACAGCAACAGGCAATTCAAACAGGTCTCAGAAAGGTTTTTCAAAAAGTGGCTGCATTGATAGCATCCAAGAGTATCTTTTTAAAATAGATACTTTGCCCTAACTAGTTTGGCTCAGTGGATTGAGCATCGGCCTGTGGACTGAAGGGTCCCAGGTTCAATTCCAGTCAAGGGCATGTACCTTGGTTGTTGGCATATCCCCAGAGGGGGGTGTGCAGGAGGCAGCTGATTTATGTTTCTAACTCTCTAACCATCTCCCTTCCTATCTGTAAAAACAAAAAACAAAACAAAAAACAATAAAATATATTTTAAAAAATAAAATGGGATACTTATTTCGGTTTCACTTCCTGGTGTGGAGTTTCATTCTAATACATTTAAGAGGTACAGGAAGTGTGTTACTATTCTCCCACATTTTATAAGAGGAATCACTTTATATATTTGTAATCTACAGTGCTATCTAAACTTGCCATGTTCCTAGGGGCCAATATTATAGATTAGCTATTTACACAAATAATCCTAATGTCCAAAACACCTGATTTAACAATAGAATATGTTAGTTCTAGCAGACACAATTGAAAGAAAATCAAATGTAGCCACTATGGAAAACAGTGTGGAGTTTCCTCAAAAAATTAAGTATGGAACTGCCATTTGGCCCAGAGAGCGCACTTCTAGGAATATATCCTAAGAATCCTGAAACACCACTCAGAAAGAAAAGTGCTCAGTTTTAATCAATGACAATCCAAATACTTTTTTGATAATCCTTGCCATGTTTCTGTGTGCCAATACCACATAAAATTCCAAGCTAGGATGATCAGGCCTACCTTCTGACCCAAATAGAAGACTTTTCATTATGTTTCAGGGATAGTGCCAGAGATGATATTATTGAATCCACAACAGTGTTCATGGCAGCATTATTTACAAATAGCTAAGATCTGGAAACAGCCCAAGTGACCGGCAGTAAATGAATGGATAAAAACAAACAAACAACAACTGTGGTACATTTACACAACGGAATACTAGGCAGCTGTAAAAAAAGAAGGATCGCTTAACTTTTGAGACAGCATGGAGGGACCTGGAGGGTATTACGCTAAGCGAAATAAGCCAGTCAGAGAAAGACAAGTATCACATGATCTTACTTGTATGTGGAATCGAATGAAGAAAATAAACTGACGAACAAAATAGATCCAGAGCACTGAACAGACTGACAAATCTCAGAGAGAAAGGGGGAGCAGAAGCCTCACCAAATGCAACCATGCTCATGCCTTGATAGTGGACTTTCCAGCCTGCAGAACTATGAGAAATAAATTTATGTTGGTTTTAAGCTATCCATTCTGTGGCCTTTTGTTATAGCAACTCTAATGAATTTAAGACATGATGTATATATGTATGTCTGTTTGTATGTATCTCCTATTAATTCTGTTTCTCTGGAGAACTCTGACTGAAACAGTAACACAAAACTAAAACTCTGGGAGGGCCTTAATCACCACAATACATAGCAGCGATCCAGGAGAACACAGAAACCAGAAAGGTGAGCCCTATCTTGCCAAGGGGGCGTTTGCTGAGAAGAGGAATCTTAGAAACTGAGCAGCCTTTAAGGATCATGAGCCTTCTAAAGATAAGGACTCTAAGAAACCACCCCCTTCTTTCAAGTTGAAAACTCCATGGACTGTACCATAGGAATAACTATAATCAGCCCTTCCATGTCTGGCAGCCCAGTTTAGTGTCATCGAGGGAGCCCAGAAAACAGCTAACCTACAACTGGGGTTACATCTGTCCCAGACTTCCAGCTTCCCTGGGAGCCTGAGAGAAGCAAATAAAATGATCTCTGAAGGATTATTTCTACAGATAATTTTTTATGATCATGTTTAGTAAAGTCAAAGATAAATTAGGAGCATGAGGAGGTAGGACTCCGAGAGAACAAACCAGCGCAATTAATTAATGGGCACAAAAACAGACGCACCCAAGAAACAGCCACACTGGAGTTCAAGGAAATGGAAGTCGAGCTTAACTATGACCATATGGAACTGAAAACTATTTTTTTTTTTAAATGGCTGAGAAAAATTTTTAAAGAACCAAATAGAAATTCAAGAACTGAAAGGTAAACTTGGGTGACTTTCTAGGGCTTTTTGACCTATGATCTGTGGTGGAAAAGCAGAAACTTGGATGTTACTTTAAATAACTTTGGCCAAGCTGGCATAGCTTAGTGGTTGAGCATTGAGTTATGAACCAGAAGGTCATGGTTCAACTCCCAGTCAGGGTACATGCAGGTTCAATCCGCAGCGTGGGGATTTCTAAAGAATGCTTTTGTACACATTTTTTTTTTTTTTAAATAAAAGCCTGTGATACAGACACAGCAGGTACTATTCAGACCCTGTTTTCCTGCATGCAGCAGCTAAAACCCAGAGTTCAAGTGCTCATGAGCACGTAACTGAAGCTGAAACTGCCATTGGAACACTAGTTCTTTGATTACTGACTCAGCGTTTCCCCCCACCTCTGTTACCGTAATAATCTAGAATAATATCTTCATAATTTTTTTGGTAAACTTTCCCATCATCCCACAATGGCATTTTTTCAAAGGCCCCTGTATGGAAGCAGGCGGTCATGCTGGTGTATCCGAATGTCTGTCTGTCTGATGTGAAGACGGCCTTTGTTTCTGTGGACGAGGGGCAGTGCCCCTGGACTGCTCAGAGGCGGTGGGAAGAGGCGTGGCTTTGTTTTCTTTTCACTCCAGGAAAGTGACTCATGTTTTTAGAGTAAAAAGATGGAAATTTTTATAAATATTTTATTCTTTGCAATGATCTATCCTTGTAATGTGGAGGTCTCCCTGGCCCCAAAGGACTTCAGTAAGTCCTGGAGACACAAATAGTCTGCAAGTTGGGAAGCACTGAACTTTGCCATATAGCTATCACTCTATTTTCTACCACATTCTTTTTTTAGAAGTATATATATATATTGGTTTCAGAGAGAAAGAGAGAAGGAGAGAGAGAGAGAAACATTGATGAGAGAGACACATCCATTGGCTGCCTCCTGCAGGCCCCTTACTAGGATCAAGCTCACAATCTAGGCATGTGCCCTGAACTGGGAATCAAACCCAGGACCTCCTGGCTCATAGGCTAATGCTCAACTACTGAGCCACTACAACTGGGCTTCTACCACATTCTTGAAAGCCGGTATCACTGGGAGCAAAAGAACTTGCTGGCTGAATCTGCTGCTTCAGTCAACAGGATTCTCCAACATGTCACTGCATCACAGGCAGGACCAGGAGTCAATCCTGTGTGCCTCGAGGCAACCGAAACTGTGTTGGCCCGTCTGGCCCTGTTCATGACTAACTATCTGGCTTAGCTTTCCCACTTTCCCTTTTTACTAGAACTGATCTGTGCCGAGTGTGCTCGTGTATATGTTTTGAAAAGTATCATTCTGTGAAAACTGCAACAGGGAATGTTGTCACACACAAAAATTGGCATAGCACACAGTTTTTTCCTACATACACAGCAAGAACAAGAAGAATGGAGAAACCTGAAAGGCTCTTAGGATCTTTTCATTTAAAAGGGTGACAAATTGAAATACTGATTGAGTGTCCAATGTTGGGGAAGGTAAAGAAAATGTGATAGGCATGTGGTTTTCACATACTTCTCTGGAGGTTGGGGCTGAGAAAAATAAATCTGCATACAGAAAACTTAATCACTACGAAAAAAAACAACTGAAAAGAATATAACGTTATTGTTGAAATTCATCTATAGAAAAACCGTAACTATAAAAGGAAAGTAGGATATTGTTTTCAAAAAACAACAGCATTTTAAACCCTCATTATATGCTTTTCACAAGGATAAGACTTTAAAAAGAAGGAAAAGTATACATTGAAAGTAAAAGGATGCATATAGTAATCACAGAAACTAGAAGGGATTATATTAACAAAATAGAAAGTAAAATTGAAAACAAAGTCATTGTTAGAGATTTTTAAAAAAGGGCTGTTCATAACGATAAAATATCAATTAAACAGAAATATATACAATTCAGAAGTTAGATGCACTAATAAAATCTCTTCAAAATTCATAAAACAAAATCAAATATGAACTATATTTTTGTATTTGAAACATAGATCAAAATAGACAATATGCTGGTCCATAATCATTACAAACAAAAATTATGCAGAAGAAGTACAACTGGCATTACTTATAGATAACAGGAATGTGTAAGCTGAAAACCCAAAAGAATCAACAACTAGAATTATAAAGAAATTCAATAAATTGACTGTATCTACAAAAAAGTCCATTGTACTTCTATATAAATACAATAACTAATCAGAAAATTAAATTTATAATTATCTTTAGAGTGACACTAAAACATCAACTATCAAGAAGTACATCTAAAACAAAGAAACAAAAGATTTCTCACTGAAAACTATAATACATTACTGAGACAATTAAAGATAATCTAAGTAACATTTGTTTTGGATTAGATTCATGGGTTGTTAATAAATTGGAAGATGCAATATTGTTATCATTTTCATCCCTTCCCTAACTGATCTATAGACTTAAAACAGTACCAATAAAAATCTCAGCAGTTGTGTGTGTGTGTTTGTATGTATTGATAATTGATAAATTGATTCCAAAATTTATATGAAAATACAGAGTACTGAAAATAGCCAATACAATCTCCAAGAAGAAAAAATTGGAGAATTTACATAGATGCATTTCAAACTAGAGAAAAAAACAGATTGGTACTGGGCAAACACAGATTGAATGACTAACAGAACAAAATAGAAATCAAGTCACATATATGGCTGTCTGATTTTCAGCAAAGGCACCATAGTCATTCAGTGAGGACTTGACAGTTATCAGTAGACTACATAAATAGTTTATAGTATATACAAATAATAAAATACTACTAGATGGCAATATAAAGATCCTGCTACTGCAAAAACATGAATGAGACACACAGATATAATATTGAATACAAACATCTATATGAAGATCAAGAACAGCAAAACTTATCCTATATAATAAAAGCCTAATATGCTAAGTGTCTGGACGGATGTTCAACCAATCAAAGTGTAATATGCTAATGATATGCTAAGGACATTCAACGGCTCGCTATGACATGCACTGAACACCAGGGGGCAGACAGTTGACTGGTCAACCAGTAGCTTCCCCATGCCATGGGGAAGACACTATGACCAAAATTTATATGAAAAAACAGAGTACTGAATACTGAAAACAGAGTACTGAATAATCTAAATAACTAACGGGATTAGTTTTGTGTTGTTGTTGTTGTTTTTTTCAAAGCTTGTGTGTCTTTTTAAAAAATATATATATTTTATTGATTTTTTTACAGAGAGGAGGAGAGAGGGATAGAGAGTTAGAAACATCGATGAGAGAGAAACATCGATCAGCTGCCTCCTGCACACTCCCCACTGGGGATGTGCCCACAACCAAGGTACATGCCCTTGACCGGAATCAAACCCAGGACCATTCAGTCTGCAGGCTGACGCTCTCTCCACTGAGCCAAACCGGTTTTAGCTAATAGGGTTAGCTTTGTCATGATTTGTAGCCTACTTTACAATCAACACCAGCAATATTCAGTAGGTTAGCTTGCTGCTGGGGTCCAGCAGATCAGGACTGAACAAGATGGGCCAGACATGACTTGGAGTCCTCCTGTAGTTCCTCCCTGGCAGGCCAACCTTCTGCGTCTCTCCCTGGCCCCAATCAACCTGGCCTGCACCCTCTTGCAATCCAGGACCCCTTGCGGGGGATGTCAGAGAGCCAGTTTCGGCCTGATCTCACAGGGCGAGAGCTGCTCAGCCAGAAGCCAGACTCACTGCTGGCGAGCACAGCAGAAGTGGTGGGAGCATCTCCTGGCAGTGCTAAGAGAGCGGGCCTAGCCATCAGTCAGAAATTTACCGAGAGCTTCGGGATCCTGAGAGACATCGCCTGAGTGCACAGCTTTTGTGCATCAGGCCTCTAGTCTATAATAATAGAAATCAAATATTGGTTACCTTTGTGGAGTTTGACTGGAAGAGACATGAGCAACTCTTTGGGGGTACTTATAATGTTGTGTATCTTTACCTGGATGATGGTTGCATGTGTGGTATGTTATATTTCAATATTAAAAAGTCAAATAGGAGAATCCAAGATGGCTGCTCGGGTAGGCAACTAGCCGCAGCCGCACACAACAATTTCAATAAAATACAACTAAAATATAAAATAGACAATACCCAGAACTACAGGAAAGTCGACTGACTGGAAATCCTACAATAAGAAGCAAGGAGAAAACCAGAAGGAAGCGCGGAGGAGCTGTAAAAGCCTAAGGTACGGAGACACGCGGCGCGCGGAGAGGACGGAGCCAGAGAGGAGGGAGGCCGAGTGCCTGGCTGGCGTTCCCAAGCGGAAAGCAGATAAAAGCTCCGATTGTGCTGGGCCCAGCTCCAACTGCTCTGAACCCCAATTCTAGGCCAGACCCTGGGGACCCAGGCTCACCCATAGGGAGCTGGGCTGTAAGGCGGAACCCCAGGGAACGGCGAGAGGAGGTCCCGGAGGCGTGCACAGTGCGCACAGAGAAGGGCCGGCCGGCTGTGCCATGGGATTGCCCTGACGGGAAGGAGACAGGGGCTCCAGACTGCTCTGAACGCCACCTCCAACTCCACTTCCAACTGAACTGAACCCCAATACCGGACTCATTGGGGGAGAGCATGGACAGTTTGGCAGCAGGCGAAAATCGAGGGCACCTTTCTCTCAGAGGCACTTGCAACAAGTACTGAAGGACCCTGAGTCTCAGGAGTCGCATAGGGCGGGGCTGACGGAAGCCAAGGTTGTAGGCTCCACCCTGAAACCCCGCCCCATCAGGAAAGCTGCCTGCGAAAATGCCTAAACCAAATAGATCACAAACGAAAGAAATGGAGGACAAAAAGCGACTGGATATAGAGTTCAAAACCACACTTATAAGGTTTTTCAAGAGTCTCCTAGAAAAGGCCGATAAAATAAATGAGACCTATGAGGATATGAAAAGAGATCAACAAGAAATGATAAGGGATCAACAAGAAATAAAGAATACATTGTCTGAAATAATAAATATTATACAGAGTCCTAAAAACAGAATAGAAGATCGCAAGAATCAAGTCAAAGATTTGGAACATAAAGAGCCAGAAGACACTCCTCTGCAGAAGCTAGAAGGCAAGAGAATCCAGAAAATTGAAGATGATGTAAGAAACCTCTGGGACAACTTCAAACGATCCAACATCAGAATTATGGGGGTCCCAGAAGATGAAAGAGAGCAAGATATCGAAAACATACTGAAAGAAATAGTGACAGAAAACTTCCCCCACCTGGTGAAAGAATTGGACTTACAAGTCCAGGAAGCACACAGAACTCCAAATAAAAGGAATCCAAAGAGGACCACACCAAGACAAATCATAATTAAGATTCCAAGAGCAAAAGACAAAGAGAGAATATTAAAAGCAGCAAGAGCTAAGCAGGTGGTTACCTATAAAGGAACACCTATACGATTGTCAGCTGATTTCTCAACAGAAACCATGCATGCCAGAAGGGAATGGCAAGAAATATTCAAGGTGATGAATAGTAAGAACCTACGGCCAAAGATAATCTATCCAGCAAAGCTATCACTCAGATTCGAAGATCAGATAAAGAGCTTCACTAATAAAAAAAAGCTAAAGGAGTTCATCACCACCAAACCAGAATTATATGAATTGCTGAAGGGGGTTCTTTCAGAAGAGAAAGTAAATAAAGATAAAAATTATGAACAACAAATACGTAACTATCAACAAGTGAATCTAAAAACCAAGGAAACTAAAAAAAAATCTGATGAACAATATTAACTGTTGAATATAATCGAATCAGAGGTATGGAAGGGGAGTGAACTGATGATTCTTGCGGAAAAGGGGAGAGGGAGATGTGGAAAGAGACTGAACATAAATTGTGCACCTATGGATGAGGACAATGGGGGGTGGGGAAAGGAACATTTGTAATAATATGAACAATAAAAATTTATTTTAAAAAATAATAATAAAAAAATTAAAAAAATTAAAAAAATTAAAATTAAAAAGTCAAATAGAAAGAGAAGCTTTCAAAGAAAACTGAGAAGGAATCAACAGCAAGAAAACAAGAAACTGAAACAGAACCAGAGAAAATTGAGAAGACTTTCAAGAAGAGGTGAATAAGCAGCAGGGGTAGGGGTTAAAGGGGGGAACTAATGAATTTATTTAATTCACCAAAGATGCCCTTAATGAGACCTTTTTAAAAAATATATATATTTTATTGATTTTTTACAGAGAGGAAGGGAGAGAGATAGAGAGCTAGAAACGTCGATGAGAGAGAAACATCGACCAGCTGCCTCTTGCACACCCCCTACTGGGGATGTGCCCGCAACGTACATGCCCTTGACCAGAATCGAACCTGGGACCTTTCAGTCCGCAGACCGACGCTCTACCACTGAGCCAAACCGGTTTCGGCAATGAGACCTTTTTGTAAAGTGGAAGAGCTGAGATCAGTTTTCAGTCATTCAAGTTGTGAATGAAGAGGAAGAAGGAGCTGCAAAAAATCCTAACAAATCAATCCTTGCTATCTGAGCAAGGACAGAGAAAGGATGGTAGCCAGAGAGGGATGTGGGGTTAAAGAACGGTGTTTCCTTTTAAGTAAAAATGAGACTGTGGATCCTTAATATCCATAACATTTATTTCTAGTCTCTATAAACCTAACTGGATCCCTAGTCTTAAATTCAGCAAAGAAATTTCTCCTCTTTTACTTAATTTTTATCGTAAGAAAAAAAGGTATACTTCCAATGAAGTTTGGAAAATTATATCCTAAAATTTGAATCACTCAACTTTTTTACTAAAAATAAACCATCCATAGAAAAGTTTGCTTAAATATTTCTAAGGGAAAGGTTACAGAATCAATTACCCTGGAAATGCCTATCAAACTTGCAACTCAATGGTTATTTAATCTTGCCCTAGCTGGTTTGTTTCAATGGATAGAGCATCGGCCTGCAGACTGAAGGATCCTGGGTTTGATTCCCATAAAGAGCACATGCTCAGGTTGTGGGCTCAATCTCCAATAGGGGGCATGCAAGAGTCAGCGAATCACTGATTTTCTCTCATCACTGATGTTTCTATCTCTCTCCCCCTCTCCCTTCCACTCTGAAATCAATAAAAAATATATTTAAAAAAAATAGTTTCTTTTATCTTCTCCCCACCAATTCATGTGATGGATATAACATATGTACGCTGATAATTGCTAGGTGATCACTACATTTTTTCCTGTTCCTTGGAAGTTCAATACTGTTGCAGATGTTTTGGTATTTTTTCCCTCTGAGTACCTCTTTTTAGGGAAACTTGCAGTGATGAAAAGAAGAACTGGGTTCATTTTATCATGATCTGTAGCCTATCTATACCACATTAAACTCATAGTTTCATTTAAAAAAAACAAAACAAAAACAAAAACAAAAAAAAACAAACCCAGGGTTTGCCATAGAGTTTTACTTTACAATCAACACCAGCAATAGTCAGGCACAGAAGTATACAGTCTTCCTCCCATAAAAAGTATATATAAACAGCAAATGACTTACTATAATGTGCTGATAAGGATCTATAAATGACATTCTGGTTTCAACTACAGGAAAGCTCTTCACACTTCAAAGGCCTTCACTGGCACTCTAGCTTCGTTACAACCTACAAAATAAACAGTCATTGTTAAGCTTCCTCTTGGATGTAGTTCCAAGACTCGAATGATGATGGGTATGAACCGTAAGACGGAAAAGGATACCCAAGGGGACCAGCTAGACTGAGTCCCCTAATTGTGTATCAGAGATGGTTTACACATAGAACTTAGGGAAAGGACAAACATTATTTTGATAGTACTGTTTCATTTCCATATTTATTTGTTCAAATTTATTCTGTGAGTAATTAGTAAGAAACTCCAGGACTCTTTTGAATTTTCCAAGTGTTTTATGAGAAATTCATGGAAATTACGGAAAATGCAAATTATTTCTTGTACTGTTTATTTAAAAAAAGCCACATGCCATTGTTTGCTGTCTCAGTTGGGGCAGTATTATGCAAATTCATGATAAGAAAGGAATGTTTTTTTCCCCTTAGCTATTTGTTAAGAATTTTAAAAATATATTCATGCTTAATTTCAACTGTAGTGCTGACATTTTAAAGGTGAGATTTGTTCATTCTAAGGAACCAGTTTAATTTGGGAGCAGTTAAGTAAGAGACACTGTAATGAAAAAAACGCGCGATACTTTTTTTTCCTACAATTATTACCGTCCCCCATTATGAACATCCCCTATCAGAGTGGTACATTTGTCACAACTGAAGAACCTACATGGCCAAATAGTCATGTAAAGAGTATAGTTTACTTTAGGATTCACTTGATGCTGTACATTCTATGGGCTTTGAAAAACGTATAATGGCATGCACCCATTATTAGTGTCGTAAAAGTATTTGCACTGCCCTAAACACCCTCTGTCCTCTTCCTATTCATCCTTCCCTGCCCCCACCCCCAATCTCTGGCAACCACTCACCTTTCTACTGTGTCCTTAGTTTCCTCTTTTCCAAAATGTTATACAATTGGAATTATGCAGTATATAGGTAGCTGTGGAGGGCGGCTACAGTGTTTGGACAGGTTCAAGCCTTGGGCTGATGAGAGGGCACAGTCCTCTTATGGCCACGTGCAAGTCCCAGCTTGGTGGCCCTCCCAGCACAATTATAACCAGTTGTAAGCTTGAATCTGTGGTCCGAACATATGGCCCCACGTGCCTGAGTGATGTGGGCTTGATACAGTTTAGGTGCATGTAATTGATTAGGATTGAAACCCATGAGAATGTTGTAAACATCTTGACCACGCCCTTACTTTGCCTCCTGGCATCTGGCTATAAAATAAAGGCAGGGCTTGTAGTCCACCGCGCTGTCTCTCCATCCGGAAGCAGTGTTCCACCCAGACCCACCTTTTATTCTCTTGACTGTCTTTTCTCAATCATTCACCGCCCCCTCTCAGGGTCACTGAACCTGGCTGAGCTGGCATGGCACATACTTAGTAATATGCATTTTAAGTTTTCTCCATGTCTTGTTATGACTTATTTTTAACTTATTCCATTTCTACATGTACACAGTGTATTTATCCGTTCACCTACTGAAGGACATCTTGGTTGCTTCAAAATTTTGGTGATTGTGAATAAAGCTGCTACAAACAAAATCTTGCCACTTGTGAATAGCTGCTAGAAACATTTGTGTGCAAGATGTTGTGTGGAGATAGTTTTCAACTACTTTGGTAAATATGAATGAGTATGATTACTGGACTGTATGGTAACAGTATGTTTAGTTTTATTAAAAAACTGCCAAATTGTCTTCCAAAGTGGCTGTACTGTGTTGAATTCCCATCAGCAATGAATGAGAGTCCTTGTTGCTCCACATTCTCACCAGCATTGGATAGTGTCAATGCTCTGGGTTTTGGACATTTTAAAAGGTGTATAGTAGTATGACATTGTTATTTTAATTTCCACTCCCTGATGACGTATGATGCACCTTTGTACATGCTTATTTGCAGCCTGTAATATTTTCTTTGTTGGGGTGTCAAAATCTTTGTTCACTGAAACAACATAATTTAATGAAAACACCACTGGATATGGGAGCAGAAAGACTGTGATTCAAACTCCAGTTTCACATTCTATAAGACCCAGGCTACTCTGCCATAAATGTGAGAATCACTATCTTAAACGTTGTAGTAAGGGCATTCACAAGTGGCAAGAGTTCATTACTGTGCAAGGCACCTGTCCAACCATAGATACTAAATGCATTTAAGCTCCCAATTTCTGATCAAGATTACAGGCATTGACCTCTAATAACTACACACTTACTTTGAAAGATGTACTGTCTGTTGTAATTCCTGTTGTGACTAGAATCTTGGAAAATGTTTGATGGATTGGTCATTCAACAAATACTCATAATCTCTTTTGCGTTCTGCAATGTGCTCAAGAGCAAATGGCTAACCAGATAGATGTCTATCATGAAATTTTGTGGCTCTATAAATTTGTTACTGCTACGATTGGTAGGAAACTCAAGCAGTAAACAATGGTGACAATGGAAGTTATTCTCAAAAAAATTTCCATCTTAAAAGCAGTGCAATGACAGTAGCATAGCAGAAGAGCATCTGATAGGACCCCCAGACTTTCAATTCAAAAACAGTGGCTGTACACAAGAGATCCACTTAATTTCGGTTAGGCACTGGGGATGCAATAGTGCATAAGGCATGGCTTCTGCCTTCAATAGCATAATAAGGTAATCTGGGCATGGCATCAAATGCAGCCTGGAATGGAACTCCTTGCTCACATGTTGCTAAAAGCAATGCCATTTCCTATGATTAATGTTTAGAGTTGGAAAGGAATCTTGGAACTGATTCCTTTCCAAATTCCTTTCCAATATTTTGTTTGTAGCAGCTTTATTCACAATCACCAAAATTTTTACTCCTCTGTGAAAATAGTTTCGATGATTTCCTATTCTTTTACTACAAAATCAGAAATCCTCAACATGGCCTACAACTGTGGTTTTCTTATTTATTTACTACAAACCAAAGCAGAAAAAAACTTTTACATCACAATATAATACACAAATATAATACATGTATTTTATATATATATATATATATATATATATATATATATATATTACATATATTATATATATATATATATATGTGTGTGTGTGTGTGTGTGTGTGTGTGTGTATACATTTTGGAATGTATTCTCTCTCTCTCTCTCTCTCTCTCTCTCTCTCTCTCTCTCTCTCTCTCAAAAATATAGAAATTTTCTTATTTACTAAGAACAATGTACCCTGCTCTTTTGGATCTATTTCATTTATTACATCTAGTAGCAGCCCTCTAAATTGATTTAAAAGACTTCAAGATTGGATTTTTGTCTTCTTCCCCTTATCCCCAACTCTCCTCTTTTCTTTCAGTGTGACAGCCATACTGTTTTCTCTCTTTTATTCAAATGTGACATACTCTCTTCCACTATCCATGGAAACTACTTCCATCTATCCCTTTACTCAACAAATATTTAAGATATAACTACCATTCTGTCAAGCATTCCAGGGTCTGGAGAGGCAAACATAAATGAATGAGATGCATTTCCTATTCCTTTGGAACTTACATTTCTAGAGGGCAGTCAGAAAACAATGAATCCAAAAAGTGTCTGGAACTATCAGAAATAAAGATGTACGAAATGGTGGGAACAAAAAAAAAGAAGAAGAAGGAGGAGGAGGAGGAGGAGGAGGAGGAGGAGGAGAAGAAGAAAAGCAGATCTCGAGAGTAACCTGAGATCTGAAACAGAGCTGGCCACAGAGGGTGGAGAGGGAGTGGGTTTAGAGCATAGTGTTCCAGACAGCCCTTTTGAGGAATTGGGAGAAGAGGAGTGGCTGGTGAATGGTCAGCAAAAGCAAATATAGCTTCCGATGACGTTGGAAACAGAGGTGGGGCAGATCATGTAGAGCCTTGCAGGCAACTATTGTTCACCCAAATAAAGCTTAAATGCCACCTGCACAGAGACGCCTTCCATGACCTGCAGGGTAGGCGTGGTCTGCCTGTTACTGGTTCCATTTGCCCTTTGCAATTCTTCAAGACTTTCATTCCACTTATACTTTGTCTGCCTTTCCTAACGAACTAAAGATGCATAAAGCTAGGACCATATTTATCTTGGTCCCTACAATTTTCCCCAGTGTCTGCTGCAGTGCCTAAATTATGGTAGCTTCAGGATAGATATTTGTTGTATGGATAGATAGATGGATAAATGTTAGTCAATGAACAGGCTTATGTAGGAAGGAAATTCATATAATAATACTGGCATTCTATTTTGATATCTGTCTTATCCACACCTAACTATTCTTAATATCAAAGAATGTTAAATAGTGATCTCTAATTAAAGACATAAGCAGAACAAGTGAAATTCCAGAAGGGATGAGACAAGTAATCAAAATATTTAGAGAAAATGTGTTGCTAGTGCCCAAAATTTGCTGGCAGCGACTTTGTCCTCCCATTTCCAACAGCTTCATCATGACCACTGGGTTCACGTCCTCACTATTAACCATAATATAACCATTGTATCTTGCAGCAAGACCTGGATGGATGCTCCCCTAATATTAAAGCCCAAAGCAGAAAATATCATTAAGACAGCTTACTGTCCAAGTCTACTAGGTTAGAAACTACATGATACATATTAAACAAACATGATTTATGACACTGAATCTTAAACTCTCTTTTGTTCTTTAAATGCACCCAAAGTTAGGACTTTTCCTACCTTGCTGAAACCTCAGTCAGCCTCAGAACTTTTCTGTTAACAATTATGTTGTGTATACACACACACACACACACACAAACACACACACACACACACGTATAGGTATAGATATATAGATATACAAAAATGAATTCAGATATTAAAATACTGGGCCTAGGCATTCATCCAAAATTAAGTTTGATTTAGAATTGAAGTTTTTTTTTGTTTTGCTTTTTTTCTTCCCCAAGCTAGAGCCTATAGGGAAGGGAGTCTTTGATTTCTCCATTCCTCCTCACCCACCTCCCAAGCTTGATAACTCTGGTTTTTAACTCCTCATGGTTGGAGAATGTTGAAGGGAAAGTAAAGTTGCTACTTCACTGTACTATTTATAGGCTAGCTTTGTGACCTCTGGGACTGGTGCATGTTAAGGCTGATTCTTTCTCTCATGGATGTTTTGTGTATTTTTCTGAGATCTCTTCCCCGGTATTATTTGACATGCACCAATACATCTTGATTGTAGCTGGGGTCCCATGCTTTCCTCTACAACCCCAAAGCATCCTGTAGTCCACTTCCACAGGTCTGAACAGTAGTTACAAAATAGTCATGGGGATGTAAACTACAGCATAGGGGATATAGTCAATAATATGGTAATAACTATGTCTGGTGCCATGTGAGCACTACATTTATCAGGGGGGGATCACTTCATATCCAATATAATAAAAGGCTAATATGCAAAAGACCAAACGATGCAACAACTGGGACAACTGAACAACCGGTTGCTATGACATGCGCTGACCACCAGGGGTGTGTGTGTGGAACATGGCAGGTGTTGGCTGCACTGGGATGGTGGAGCAGGTGAGTGGGGGTTCCAGACCAAAGCAGAGCACCAGTTGGTGTCATTGGGGTGAGCCTCTGGTGGTTACTGAAAATTCTTTGCTCCCGTTTGCCATGGTGCTGCCCAGGACTAGCACCGGCCCTGCTCACACCCACTACCGGTGCCTGGTGCCAGTCCTGATCACTCAGTGCTATCAGCAGGTTCAAGCAGTGGCTTCTGGCCCTGATGGCCCTGAGGGCTTCTGCACCTCCCCCTACTCCTGAGGGACAATCAAGGCAGCAGCTGCCACTCACACCCACTGCTGGCACCGGCCCCAATCGCTCCATGCCATTAGCAGATGCGAGCGGGGCCTGTGCCATGTGTGAGGGGGCGGCAGCAGGGTCAGGGCTGCCAATAAACAGGGGCCCTGGTGCATGGCAGGAGGGGCCAAGACCCACCCCTGTACCCACTGTGGCCTCGCAGCCCACAATTCCTTTCAAGGTGCACAAATTTGTGCACTGGGCTCCTAGTATTATGTAAATATTGAACCAGTATGCTGTACACCTGAAACTAATACAAAATAATATTGACTATCAACTGTAATTGACAAATTAAAAAAATAATACAGAGAATTTTCATTCTGCACTCATGTCTGAAAGAAATAACAAAGCAGTCATATCGGCTAACGTTCACTTTCTTCAGGATAATCACTGGTCCTGATTGTCGGACAATAATGGCCTTTTCAATTAATTACAAATATGCACCCATTCATCCTTTTCCCCCTCCTAACCTGTTCATAATAGCAGCAGATATTTTAGGTTTCCATGGAATTAAGGCATTTCTGTCAAGCTAGCCACATTAAACCAAGAAAATGCTTTTTCCCCACAATGAGCTCAGTCCTGGAAACCTTATTATGACAAGGTTGCCAAATCACCCTCATAAATGCTCATAAAACAGTAGTTTAGCGTTTTTTTGTTTTTTTATAACTAAGCTGAATAACTATTCTTGGTGAGTGTACAGACTTTTAAGTCTGAAGCAAGAGCTTTATGGTTCCTTTTTTTTTTTTTTTTTTTTTTTTTTTTGCTGCTCTGTAATTAGAAACTTCCTGAACACTAATGAGAGGGAAATTTAGATATATTTTTCAACAAACACTTGTCCATGCAATGCAACTGTTGGCTCTCAATGAATGCTTAACAATGTGTGGTCTGTCCAAAACCCCGTTAGTCATGTTGTGTCAGGGCAAGATGGGGAAAGTGAACCAGAGCCAGAAACACAGACTGGAGGGTTTCATCAACTCCCCTTCCCCGCAGAGAGTGACAGGACAACAGGAAGAGAGGGGCTATTATTAGGTTGTGGTATCTGGAGGAAAGGGTCCATTTCTCATTCCTTCCCTTTCATTGTGTAACAGACCAGAGGAGGTAATGAGAGGTTCAGCAGGCTCCCCTCCTGGAGCCAGACTGAGTGAAGTCCAAGCCTATCTCCTCCTGTATGGGCCTGTGTGATCCTGATCCTCCGCTTCCTTATCTGTAAAATGGGGAGATGACCCCTCAGAGAGACAGTGGGAGGATGAAATGAGAAAATGTATGTCAATCATCAAGCCTACTAGCAGGTCATAAATATACTAAAGTATCATCCTATATAATAAAAGGCAAATATGCAAATAGACTGAACGGCAGAATGACCGGTCACTATGATGGGTACTGACCACAAGGGGGCAGACGCTCAACACAGGAGCTGCCCCCTGGTTGTCAGTGTGCTCCCACAGGGGGAGCGCCACTCAGACAGAAGCCAGGCTCATGGCTAGTGATTGTAGCTACAGTGGTGGGAGCCTCTCCCATCTCCACATCCACGGCAGAACTAAGGATGTCTGACCGATGGCTTCCTGCAGGGAGCAGGCCTAAGCTATCAGTCGGACATCCCCCGAGGGCTCCCAGACTGTGAGAGGGCACAGGCTGGGCTGAGGGTCCCCACTGGTGCATGAATCTGTGCACTGGGCCTCTAGTTTAATATTATTGTTGTTTATGAAACTGATGCTTTCCCCAAACTGCCTCAACTTCCTGAGAATTATTTGGCTCTTTGGAGATTTCTATCAAAATCAAGTAGACAAATTTGTTGAGTATCTTTTATAATGACTGTACTTTTTCCTATTTGACTATGTCTTTTCATAGAAATTTAAAAATACTGTTGTTTCTGCTCTATTAAAAATTTTAATAATAAAGAATATTAGACCTCTGACTTGTCTGCTTCCAAATTCAAAGCTTTATCTACAGAGAGATGTTTAGGGGAGTGCACTGTTATATCCATCATCATCTTTTTTTATGCCGATATATAGCTATATGGTATCGCTAAATTTGTAAACTCTTAAATTTGCTGGTATTATTTTTAGAAACCTAAGCTAAGCAAAGAGTTTGATATTACTAACAAGCACAGAAAAGTTAAGAAACAAAAGGAATTAAAGTAAGTAAATGAGCTGCTTGATTTGAAAAATGTCTCTCAAGTTACACTCTCAGTTTTAGTACAGAAAGCCTGTTAAGAGAGCTCTCCTGTCCTCAAGGCACTCTAAAAGTGAAGGAACCCATTAATTAGGTCTGTTTCATAAGCCAGGGACCCAGCAGCATGGAACCTGTCTCCTCTGTCCCACAGATGCCTGGTCCCTGTGGCTGATGTCCACGCTATTCTTGGTGAATTGACTTTTTATGTTCCATAATTATTTCTTAGCCTCAAATTTGTATTATTGAAAGTTCATAATTTCAACAGACAAATCTATATATATATATATAGATTATCTACCAGAGTTTGGGAGAGGGGAAACATTTATGAGGTTTAAAATGGTAAAGGCCCGACAGGAAAGGTAAGTAACTAAGCTGATATTTGAAGCCATGAATGGGCTTAGCTGTACAGAAAGGGAAAATGGGAAGATTTCCTCCAAGAAAGGCCAGAAGCAGGAAGCGGCAGCCTAACCAGAGCGGCTCCATCCCACTGCACTCTCTTACTAGTGCTGCTCCCATCCCCCCACATACACACCTTCTCTATAGGATAGTCTCTGCCTGTCCATCAGGGTTCCCTGTAATACACTCACTCTTAGAAGTAAACCGTCTTTTAACCTGTCTACTGGGTTAAGACCCCTGTATTTCTCCTTGATGTCTACAACCACAGTGTTATAGACTATCTTACCATTATGTGGAGTGCATGTCACCAACATGAAGGGAGTTCTCTCTCTCTCTCCCTCCCTCCCTGTATTCCTATTGGGCCCTGATGTGTCATGCAATGACTATTGATTGAAGGATGAATGAACAAACTTGGGAATTTGTGTGGTGTTTTGGAGAAAATGGCCAGACCATAGATGAGGTCTTGTGTTGAGAAATCATCAAGGAGAAGTAGAGCCTATTTATAGAATCTGGAATGATAAACTGGATGATATCTTAGCAATTACTACATTATTTTAAGAGTTCTGACCAGCCAGCATGGCTCAGTGGTTGAGTTGTCCACCTATGAACCAGGAGGCCAGGATTTGATTCCTGGTCAGGGCACATGCCTGGGTTGTGGGTTTGATCCCCAGTGTGGAGTGTGCAGGAGGCAGCCAATCAAGATTCTCTCTCATTATTGATATTACTATCTCTCTCTCCCTCTCTGAAATCAATAAAAATATACTTAATATGTTTAAAAGTGTATATATATATATATATATATATATATATATATATCAGTTCATACTTATTCAACATTTCCAAGGTGCCAGGTACTGTACTAAGGGATTCATATACACCATCTCATTTGGTCAATTGACAACTCAGACTGAGGCAGACAGCACCCTTAGCCACACTCTAAAGAGAACACTGTCTCCCAGGAAGACTAAGAAACTTTCCCAGGTCATCTGTGTCAGTAGGTGCTGAGCCAGCCCTGGAATCCTGACACTCTGCCTCGTACCAAATTGGTTCTTTCTATATCATTCCTCCACTCTACCCTCAAGAACAAGAGGGATTTTGAGACATTCTACAATATGCAATAATGTTAAGAGTCTTAGCAGAGAGCCAGCACAATGGGAATGATGCTTTGTATTAGTTTGCTGAGGCTGTCAAAATAAAATTTTACAGACTAGGTAGTTTCAGCAACAGAAACTTTCTGCCTCACAGCTTCAGGGGCTGGAAATCTAAGACCAAAGTATCTGCAGATCTGGTTTCCTCTGAGGCCTCTTCATTGGCTTACACATGGCCACCTTCTCCCTGTATCCTCACTTGGTCTTTCCTCTGTGCCCACACATCACACTGTCTGCTGTGTATCCAAATTTCCTCTTCTTAGGAGGGCACCAGTGGGCTTGGTTAGGGCCCATCCTAAGGTCCTAACTCTATCACTTCTTTTAAGGCTCTACCTCCAAATGCAGTCACTGGTTGTGGGGGTTGGGGTAGGTTACAGCTTCAACTCACAAATTGGGGGAGGGGGGGCGGGGGAAGCAGAGGATGGGAGGATGGGGGCACAATTCAGTCTATTACACACTGGTAATATAAACAGAGCATTTAAACTAAGAAGCATACAATCGTTAACTGAGAAAAGTCCTGTTTGGGGAGGGAGGGACACAGCCAGCCAAAGAGGCCCAGGTGTGATAGCATATGCTTCTAAATCAGGACTGTGGAGTTAAACCTAATCAGGTGAACCTGTTTTGTAGGCGAGGACACTGGCCAGCCCGGCTCACAGCTGCATTATGACATTATGAACAAACCAAGAATATCTCTTGGCCAGAAGCCAGTTTCCTAATTTTCTTTCCTTGATTTCTTGTTATTCTCTCTGATTTGTTGTTATTTTCCATTGTTTCACCTCTTTTTTTTTTTTTTTTTTTTTTTTTAATATATTTTATTGATTTTTTTTACAGAGAGGAAGGGAAAGAGAGAGATGGGAGAGAAACCTGGACCAGCTGCCTCTTGCACACCCCCTACCGGGGATATGCCCGCAACCAATATACATGCCCTTGACCCGAATCGAACCCGGGACTTTCAGTCCATAGACTGACGCTCTACTGCTGAGCCAAACCGGTTTTGGCCATTGTTTCACCTCTTACTGGCCACAAACAAGCAGCCATATAGACTATAGTGCAGGTCACACAATTTTGGAACTAGAAGAAAACATTTATAATCGCCACCTAGACAGAATTTCAATGTGCAAGTGTGTACCTGAGGCCTAAAGATGTAAACAAATGGATCCAAGCCCACCCAGTTAGGGAAACCGTTTTCTTTAATTTTTTTTTAAATTACACTTTACTTTCATGATTATTCCATGTTAGTTTCAGATGTACAGCATACTGGTTAGACAATCATGTACCTTAAAGAGTGTGGAATCTAAAGAACAAAATAAACAAAATAGAAACAGACTCAGAGAAACAGAACAGACTGATGGTTGACAGAGGGAAGGTGGGGTTGAGGGGCTAAATACAAAAGGCTAAGGGATTAAGTATACCTTGCTAGTTATGGAATAATCGCAGAAATGTAAATTATAGCATAGGGAGTATAGTCAATAACATGGTGTTAACTATGTACGGGGCCAGGTGGGTACTGGGACTATCAGGGGAACAGCTGAACGCATCTCTTCACTCCCAGCCAGCTACTCTTTGTAAGCCACCAGCAACCCACCCACTTCCGGAATGCTTGAGCTAAAAAGGAAACATAGCCAAAATGAAACAGAACATATAGGTAAATTTTAATTTGACCAGAATTTTAAGTTTCAAGTTATCGTTTGCTGATAAGCTCAAAATATGAATTAGAAGGAAGTGAATAACTGAATTTATCTCTATGATTCGTCCAATAAAGCTTCAAAAGAGTCATTTTCATCGTTTATACTTCTCTAGGTTTGAATCATAGTTATCCGATGTTTACTTACAAACACTAAGTGGATTGTTTCCAAAATTCCTCTTCCCACCCAAACATTATGGAGTAATATCCCATCGACAAGTGTAAACTATATTTGTTTATTTTTAGAAAATGAGTAACATTTCACCTTCTACCTAAAAGAAACTGATAATGGTGATGTACTGGGTATTAACACTTTTTCAATATATCTAACAATATGGCACAAAAGGCTAAGAAAAGGGGTGTATTTTGAGAAGCACATTATTTCTACAGCCTCTCTCTCTCTCTCTCTCTCTCTCTCTCTCTCTCTCTCTCTCTCTCTCTCTCTCCTCTCCTCTCCTCTCCTCTCCTCTCCAGACTAGACAGTTCAAAATATTCTCCCCTGGGGCGCATTTGTGTTTTGTTGAGGCTTCCACTCCCTCCTTAATTGCTGCCTTTATTGAATGACGTACTGAAGATTGCCACAGCAGCAAAAGCCATATACTTTTCCTAAAGTAAACATTCCCGGGAAAACCCCCAGGAAAATGGTCATGCTGGCTTTAATGTTTCATGAGCGTGAGGCTGATCTTGTAGTTAAAGTAGGAAATGTTGACTATGATCTTGAAGCAGAAAAAATGGACAGGAAACATGGCAGGAATGGTAGAAGATCAGCAAAGCCATATACCTGCCCACCTCAGGTGTTAACTGTGAAGTTCAACTAGACCAGCATTCTGCAGTACTGGAGGGGGGAGCCTGTAATAGGAGTCAAGTTCACCATTCCTTTGTCAGGTGATAAGAAGGTTTGAAGTATGCTTCCAGATACTGTGAATGGCAGTTCACCTTTGAAATGCACAGGAAACCCAGTCTTTTGCAGGATTAAGAGCTCCTGCAAAATAGAAAGTATTTCTTTCCTCTCCTTCCTTCCTTCCTTCCTTCCTTCCTTCCTTCCTTCCTTCCTTCCTTCCTTTTTTCCCTTCCTTCCTTCCCTCCCTCCTTCCCTCCCTCCTTCCCTCCTTTCTTCCTCCCCCCTCTCTTTCTCTCTCCCTCCCTTCCTTCCTTCCTTCCTTCCTTCCTTCCTTCCTTCCTTCCTTCCTTCCTTCCTTCCTTTCCTTTCCTTCCTTCCTTCCTTCCTTCCTTCCTTCCCTTTCCTTCCTTCCTTCCTTCCTTCCTTCCTTCCTTCCTTCCTTCCTTCCTTCCTTCTTTCCTTTCCTTCCTTCCTTCCTTCCTTCCTTCCTTCCTTCCTTCCTTCCTTTCCTTTCCTTTCCTTTAAATGACTTTCTTCTTCCCCTCAAGTCTCTTACTCCAACCCACTTTTAGCTGATGACCTCATCTCTCTTCTCTGAGAAAACAGAAGGTACCAGAGGGAAGTTTCTCATCTTCCCACTACCAGCTCTGCAAACTCCTCCACATCTACACAATGTAGGCAGTTCCTCCTCCTGTTGCAGACCTGGCCCCACACGTTGTCTCTCTGACTGAAAAATCCCTCTCTCCTCCTCAAGTATTCACTCTGATGTCCATGCCTTTTCTGCCCCCTGAATCATCAAATGTTACTAATCTGGTTAGTAAACCTGTTAGTCTCCCTCTACTCCATATTCCTTTGCCCTCCGTGTCTCCATTTTTATGCTGCTTCACTGACAGATACCTGGGAAGAGCCACTTGCTTAAACTGTCTCCAATATCCTCCAGCCCTCACTTCCCATCCACTTACCATCTCATTTCCACTTCCTTCTCATCCTATTCTGTCCACTGAAGCTGTTCTTAATCCAGATCTCTAGTCACCTCCAAGTTTTCAAATGTAGCCGTCACTTTTCTACCCTCTGCTTCTCTGGAACCACTTTCCATCCTTTTCTTCCAGTCCCTACCTTTCCATCTGATTTCTTGGTCACTTCTTTGCAGGTTTATTTGCAAATGCTGTCCTCTGCCTGGAGTCCCCACCCTGAGCCACACCTTCACCTCCCATGGCTTCTCATCCCTCATATCTTGGCTTAACTTTTACCTCTCAGCAAAACCTTCCCATCCTTCACGTTCCCAGTTATTGTCTATAATTGAAGTCCATGTGCTTCCTTTTTTATCTGTTTATTGTTTGCTTAATTACTGTCTCTCTCTTCCAAGAGGGAATTAATCGCTGTACTTGCTTGATTCACCCAGGCATGCCCTAAATGTAACACAATGCCTAAGCATGTGGTTAGTATTAATTAAAGCTTACTGAATTGGTGAAGGAATAAATGCACAAAGCCCAGTGATCAACAATTCCTGGTTGATATTAGTATCTACATTTTTTTTCACCCAAAAGGTAAAATTCTTAAGTGAAAAAGAGAAAAGGCTACCTAAATTTCTTCTTTTTAAAGTATTAAAAAGATGCATTTCTCTTATTATTATACACTATACATATAAATAAAATGGTATTTAGAAATTATTTTCCTCAAAGAATATTCTAATTTTTATGAAAGTTCTTTTTATTGTGACAATAATTCATAAGGTATTAGCCAACCAAGTTAATTTACCAATCTAAAATATAATTTAATAGTAAGAAATTCAGCAAATTCTAAATGAGTCTCAAAAAATTAAGTGCCAACTAGCAGACTGGAAGTGAACATCTTACTATCTTATAATTAAATCTGTCATTAACCAAGAAATCTCTTTAATCTAGAATTTTTGCTATGAGAAATCTTCCTAAAATACATGCTAGTAACATCTTCTCCTAAGAATCAAGGCTATAATAACATTTTAAATAATTATCTGCACATAAGTGACCATTGCATATTAAAAGTAGTGACTTAGAAATCTGTGCCACAAACTATGGAAATGCCTTAGGTGTTATGTCTTTGAGTTATAAATTCATGACCTTAATCAATTTTAAATTCCTCTGCCTATTCTTCATGACAGCTGAATAGGAATGAAGTTGATACCTGTTTGAGGTTTGTGGCTATTATGAAATCTTAATCATAGATGCTGGCAGGAGTCCATATAGAATGTCCTCATAACTGCATGCATCTTTAGGCACTTTCCCCCAGCTTGCTTTTCAATAAATTCTTATACAATTTCTCTAAATTATTTTTCTCAATACTTTCATAATATTTTATGAAATACTGCATGTAAAAACCAACAAGATAGGTTACTCTTTTTTTAATAAATTAAAAAATGAGGACCTGAAGAAAACCTCAAGACACCATTTATCTGCCCTCAGACTATCCCCTTCTACAATTACAGACCCAAGAATTCAGCAGAAATACCTCCTTCCATAAGGGGCTTAACATCCCAGCTCATTGCCGATAGACTGAACTCAACTTGCTTATCTTGTTAAAGCTGTGGATAGTGAAGTATGGGGCAAAGAGGAAGTGTGTCAATTTACTGACTGAAACTCAGAAGCCATTTGCTGACCTAATGTTTCTAGTGGCTCAGTTGCATCTAGCACTCAAACTTGATCTTCTATGTATTATTTATTGTGAAGTTATACATATGTATAGTAAACAATTTTACAACTAATGTAAGTTTTAAATCTGAAAAGGAATGTCTAGTTTACCATAAGCTACTGAATTGTTCAGAAAGGTAAAATAATTTTTTTCTCTAACTGATTAATCCAAGGTCAGAGCAATCACTTTTATACAAATGCTTTGTACCAACTTTCAGGGTTAATAAAAAGAGCCAAAAAAAAAAAAAAGTAATAGTTTCTACAGGTTATACTTAAATATTCTAAAAATATGATCTACTCCAAACTGGAAATAAAGCCTCTAGTAAAATAAATTAATACTTCATATATAACTCATAATATGTCTGTTTTGTATTTTTAGATAAAATGTTACATACTTTATCTTTTGAAAATATATTTTTATTGATTTCAAAGAGGAAGGGAGATGGATTGAGAGCAATATCAATGACGACAGAGAATCATCAATTAGCTGCCTTCTGCACACTCTCTATAGGGGATTGAGCCCATGACCTGGGCATGTGCCCTGATGCATAATAGAACCATGACCTCCTGATTCATAAGTTGATGCTCAACCATTGAGCCACACTGGATACTTTATCTTCTTAAAGTGGCATATAGCTATATAAAATGCTAAATAGTTCTAAAATACAAAACTGTGCAGACCATACACTACTTTCTCAATCATTCTTAAATGTTTGTGTAACTTCCTCTATTAGGTCAATCAGTAATCCAGTTAAAAGAGATGCATAGTGAGTTAATATGGAAACCTGTACTATCTGGATCTTCTAATAATTTTTCTGATGTTAACACAAATAGGAAGAAGTCGGTGGCTTTAAAAATAACACCCATCAAAATTGAAAATGCAAACCAATTAATCACTTAATTAATTGAAGTATACAAAATGCATCAAAATGGAAATCATGATGATTGGACATTAAATAAGCCATTTGATGTTTCCAATTTTCTCTTTTCAGATCTGTAAAATGTGACTACCTTCTCTGATAACTTACTGAGTTATTTTGGGAATGAAGTTCTCAAGCATTCTCTTCATAAGCCATATATGCTGTACAAATGAAAACTATTGACCCTGTGATTTTTTTTTTCAAACTACATAATCAAAGAGCATATTGTAAATTAGGTAATATCACAATGAAAAACTAAGCACATATAAGCTGAGTATTATAAAAATATGAGTTTTCTATACTATTGAATACTGAAATTACACATATTACAAACAAATTATATATTTGTGTCCTAATTCAAAACATACTGTTACCTAAAATACCCAAATTTCCCTGCAGACTCCAAAACAAGCAAATGAGGAGAAAGCTTAAGGAAAGGGGAGAAGCTGATTTATTTACAACTGCATGTGCTAAGAACATATCAGCCCATCATCTTTAAACCAGAGGATCTCTTACAGGTATTTGTTGAGTTTCTCTAGTCATTTGAATTCATTAAATAAGTGACTGGATAATAACGTGGCCTTATAAATCTACTTCTGGTGAACAGTGAAGTATTTAAGCTTACTTCATATGTGTATAAAGGAGAGATAAACTGTATTTTTAAAGAATATTTCAAGGGTGGACTAAGAATCAGAGAGAATCAAAAATCAGAATCACATAGCAAGAGCAGCAAATATTTGGTACATCTCTTTTTTCTCAGGCAGGTGATGGTATCAAAAGACCAGAACACGATCTGCTCTACTTACTATCTCCTTTGAAAAGAATACAAGAACCAACTTTTGGTTCACCAAACTGTCACTGCCCAAATTACCAAAGTAGAAGATAAAGAGTTGACTAAAATTTAAACTCATTTTAAGTTGGTTCGTGACAAACATGGATACTATTTTTCTTTTCTTTTTTCTTTCTTTTTTTAATATATTTTATTGATTTTTTACAGAGAGAAGGAGAGAGTGATAGAGAGCTAGAAACGTCGATAAGAGAGAAACATCGACCAGCTGCCTCCTGAACACCCCCCACCGGGGATGTGCCCGCAATCAACGTACATGCCCTTGACCGGAATCGAACCCAAGACCTTTCAGTCCGCAGACCGATGCTCTAACACTGAGACAAACCGGTTTCGGTGGATACTATTTTTCTTATGAAACCTTTACAAGGAATCATCATTAACCTTCAGTCCTTTTCTGCATTAAGCAAGTCTGGACGTTCCCAGAGGTGTGGGACATTCTACAAGGATTTTTGAAACCCTCTTCAATTTCCCTAATTTTGAGAATACAACAGTCTATGAGAATACATATGACATGACTTGCTTTTATTTTTCAGTGCATCTCACCCATTTTTAAACAAAGGGCTTTAGGAAACAATAAGGTCAATCCTTCAAAATTGAGAAAAGCAATGTTTCCAGAATTTCTATTTTATTTCTAGTTCAAAATTTAGCTTTAATTTTGACCTCTAACACTCTTTAATATGGAGGACTCCAAAGGGCCTTTGATTATGTGAGTTATGGCTATTGATATTTACTGAGTTAGGAATTAAAATTGAAAAAAAAATATTTAAAACTCACATTGAAAGAGGCAATTCATAAACATAGACATCTAAGTGGCTCTAATACCATTGTAACTAGCTAATTATTAATAATAGAAAAGGAGCAAAGAGAAGGCCAGACATTATGGGCATATTTCCTACAAAGCATTGGGGGAAAGGGGCTGGACAAAGGGAAGATAGACATGTGCCCAGTAAAGTTGGGATGATTAAGGAATGTGTGTACTCTCAGTCACACCTGGGAACAGAGGTCATTGGCCAGAATGGGTATATCAACTATAAATTCAAGGAAATTTGGGATATATAGTATAATCCCCTGAATGAAGAAGTTCACTATCTTGGTTCCTCTTGGCACATTTGGCTCATAGCTCATGCTTAGCTTCCTGGCATTCTATCATATGGCCCATGGCCATGAGAACCCCCATACACAATGGATTGCAACTAGCCCAATGATATACTGGACCTGCCTCCAACATGGAAAACTCTTGACACTGGCTTTGATTTTAGCTTTACTGAAAACCAGCTATACTTCTTCTACTGGACTAAGGGTAATTGGACTTTGGAAATGCAAAGAGATTTAGCTCTGTGTGAATAAAAATTATTGATTCTCCTGTGCAAGTCTCAGAAAACTATTTTTCTTGGGATATTATAAGAAGTCCATCCGCAGCAGCACCCAGTGTGGAAGAAGACCCCCCTCCCACTTTATCAGATATCAGCTACTTTGAAAATTATTCAACCTTATTTTTGGAAGAAATGCAAATTTAAACAAAATGCCATTTTCATATAACAATTATCTAACTTTTTAACCTATTGTTTATTGTGCTTGAGTAAAACACAAAATTGGATTAGGGAAATTCTACCCTCTTGTTTACTTATAAATGGATGCAATCTTTCTTAAAAATGAAATACCGAAAATAATAATTAGCATTCCATAACATATTGGTAAATATTTTTAGGAATCCTCCAAATAACCAAGTGTTATTATTTCTATGCTACAGTTGAGAAAAGAACGTTTTGCTAAAACAATTATTGGCTTATCTCACAACCTGTAAGTAATAAAACTTTTGTTAGAACCTGGAACATACATACACTTGTAAGAACCTATCCATAGGAAATAACCAAAGAGGTGTACAAACATTTATATAAGGGGTCCCAGCTGAAACATTATTTATAATAGTAGGAATCTGTAATCTACCTAAATCCAACAACTTATAATTGGCCAGTACATTTCCACAGATTAAAATTACATCATAGAACCATACTCTTGCTCATGTATAGACTGGCATTGCTTACACGGTGTATAACATATAGTAGGAACTCAATAATATCTACATTAATAAAAGAGAAAATTATAAATTGACCATCCCTCCGCTATGCTCACCAGCCAATCAGGAGTGAGTATGTAAATTAACCCAACAAAGATGTTGCTTAATTTGCATATAATACATGGAATGAAGACTGAAGATGGCATAGAAGGAAGCCAAGCACTGCAGAAGGGAGCAAAGTGGCTGAGAAGGGAGCAAAGCCCGCTCCCTTCTCTGCTTCACTCCGACTGCAGGAAGCCCTATTCTTGCAGGAATCTTCCTGCAACAGGCCTCTAGTTTAAAATATAAATAAATGCAAAATAATGAATGAGTACAAAAAAAAACTCATGTTTTAAGAGAAAATTCCATGATTGAAGAGGAAGTATGTTATAAAACAGTATGAATTGTGTGTTAATTAATTAAGTGAGGAAGCAATTAGTCTGAGTCAACTTCATTGTCTTGGAGGCATACATAAGCAAATCAAAATCTTAAACCTGTAAATGCCTCAAAGTTACAAAATTGAAACCTAAGGACAACTAATCACAAACAGCCAATTAAGCTTTAAGCTATAGCCACTCAATAATTTCCTTACTTTGCTTGCACTTTTTCTCTATAAAAGTCTCTACCTCTAGATCCTGCAGGTGATGCTTTCCTAACTACTTTGCGTTTTTCACTGCCTCACTTCAACTGACTTTTGCTCAAATAAACTTTTAAAATGTTTAATATGCCTCATTTTACCTTTTAGCAAATATGATCACAATTTTATAATATCTACATGTGAATACATATATATAGGAAAATGCCTAGAAGTATAAACAGATGTACATACAGGAATTCCTGTCTCTCTGCTGATGCATGCTAGTTATTCAATAAATATTTGTTGATTGAATAAATGAAAGAATAATATTTTAAAAATGGTTATTCCTTTAGGGGGTAATAGGTAATTTTTCACTGTACTTCTTTGCAATTTACTATACTGAATGAAATTTAAAGTTACCATAAATTATCTTTGGAATAAATGAGAATATTATAAAGCATAATCATGCTGGGAAATGTAGTAGTAAGGAACTTTAGAATAAAAGAGAAAATCTAGACAACCCACAATCCAATTAAAAAATGACTTATGTCTTGTTTTCCTACTAGGTTTTACTTACTGCATTCAGCAACAAAAGATACCAGATGTTACAGAAAAATGACAAGGTTAATATTGCCCAACTAGTCATTAGTAAGGCTAAGTCTAGAATTTAGGTCACTTGGTTTCCAGTCAAGTGGATTTTCCATTACACCAAACTGCTTAGAGTTCCAGCACACTGACGAATAACTGAACAATGGGAGCATTGCAATCAATAATCACTATTAGGCAGTTCTTTACTTATAAATAAAACGATTTGATAATTATTTGATACTATCAGAAAATTCCAAAGTTCTAAGAAGTACAACATTTTCATGTGACATTAACTGTTTTGCGGGGAGGGGTATGAGCATCCTAAAGCTGCTTCCAAATGTGTGTGTGTTGGAGGACAGTATGCGAGCATTATTCTGGGGAAGGGTCTACAGCTTTCTACTTGTAAAAGGGTCTGTGACTTAAAAAAAAAAAAAAAAAGTTGAGAATAACTAAAGCTATAAAGTCTGCAAGAAGAAGAAGGGAACAAATTGATGGTCAATGAAAGGCCTATGAGAGGAAAAGGAACCACAGCTAATTCTGTCTTCCTCTTTTTTATTCTAGGAACTTATTTTTAATATGCAAATGATATGGTTTCATGACTTTGCTTTCTAAGCAGTGACACCAAGAACGATACTGATAGGTTAAAAACAGGCTAAGTTATCTCTATGTTGTGAACTTCTTCAGGTACTAAGACATCTATTCAATTGTTTTCCTTTTCCTAATTAAACATATGTGCAAAATACTTCAAAAGTGACCACATAGGTTTAATTAGGAAAAGGAAAAAGATTGAATAGATGTCTTAGTTTCTTGTCCCATAAAATGTGCTTCCCCTACAGGAAGTTTGTAAAGCTGCTGTGAACAAATGCAGATAAAACACTTCTCTAGGCATTTCACAATTATTGCTTAATTTAAAATTTAACTCTTTCTCTGCTCAATGAAAGAAGCAAATAACTGTGTTTGTTTTTTTTTTATCCCAGCATCAAACTCGATTGGCAAGGTGTAGGGACTTCTAGAATACACTATTCCCTGCAAATGTCTTGGGCTAGAATTTCACATTTATGCGACAAACGAAACAAACCCCCAAACACAAATTGTCCTTGGAAGGGTTAAACACGCAAATATCATAATTTAGACATCCATCCAAATAGTATGCCCTCTCTCTCTGCCTCAGCTGAATAAATGCTTACATCATCAACCAATAGGAAGAGCATTTTCTTGTTCTAGTTTTTGAGGCGAAAAATCATTACTTTTAAGACTGAAATTATTATAAGCTGTAGGAGACCTAGCTATGTTGTCACTATTATTTCAAATTCAATGCTTTTTTTTTTCTTTCTGCTTCTTCAAAAACAAAATTACTGAAATAGTATTCACACTCGAAACTTAACGTTATCATTATTCGGTCAAATATTTTCCAGGGTCTAGCCGGGAGCTCTGTTCTCCTGGGATGTCCACCAAGTTAGAGAAAGGGCAAATCTGAACACCGGCTGTTTTACAATTAATTTTTCAGTATTGTCTTCTTTTTTTTTTCTATCTGCACGACACTGCAACACATTAAATACCCAGGAATACTTCGCGTAAGTAACCAAAATGACTAGTCTTCATCAAAACTTAAAGGAGCCCCCAAATTCTATAGCTAAAGAGCATCAGGGCTGTCAAATGCACACTGCTCAAGTGTTGGGGAATCTGCGACCATGAGGTGACATCACGTGGAGCCCCATTAAGCGCCACCTCGCTGCCTTTTGAATGTTGGGTTGGCTCTTTTCCCTGCTGCTGAGTGAAGGAACACCTTATCTTTTGACTCCGAGGTGCATCTAGACCCCGGAGATCAAACTGGCACTTGTTAAAAGGCAATTAAGATTCCCTAGTCTGTCTCGTTTCAAAAGGCAGAGAGGACAGGCGGACTTTTTAAAACCGCAGCGGATGCCAGATGTCCCCGTGTCCTTTCCCTCCTTCCAAGTTAAGACACAAACTAGAAAAGCTGAGGAGGGTGGGAGAGGGGAGCGGAGAGGGCGGGAGGTAGAGGAAATATATCGCTTACAGTTCCCAGAGTTACAAGAGCTTCCTCGGGCTCCTTTATGCCTCTAGCTTTCTGTCGGGATCCTTTTTCTGCCCGGGACCACAGTGAAGTTTAAGTCCAATTCCTTGGTGGGAGGGGCTAAGACGTGGGCTGGTTTCTTTTAGTCTTCGTGGATGTTTTAAGGTGGAATGAAAGAGGAAGCGAGGGAAAGGACCGCTCCTGCAGATGCAGGCGTCCTAATGCAAGGGGTGACTTATCAGAACAAGGAGTTTGAAGTTCAGGACACATACTTAAACAACGTGTGCGTCAACCGGTCCTAAATCACATGGATGCTGGCTGGTGTGTGTGTGTGTGTGTGTGTGTGTGTGTGTGTGTGTGTGTGTGTGTGTCTGGAAGCACTCTGTGTCCTTAAGTAGTTACCGCTTCCTCTTTTTTCCAAACAAGTAAGAACTAGATTTGAAAAGATGAATAACCTAGAGCATTTTCAAATTCTTAAAAAGGCCCAGTTGATAACCCAGAATATAAAATGAGTACATTATAAGAACACTTTAACAATCAAATTTGTTCAAATATCTCCTCCCCAAACTTAAAACACCTGCATTGATAGCTGTTTGTAAATGTAAGATTAAAGGCATATCAGCAACCATAATGCACATACATCAAGAGTTAGGGGAGAACAAAATCAGGTTGAACTACCACTTTGCAATGTAAGTTCATATACCTCAAATAGCCATACCTGGTATGACTGTAACAAGGAAGGTGTACTGTTTAAATTTATCCAAATTCCACAAGAATGGTGTAGTGTCTTTAAGGATTAATTTAGTATATTTTGTTTTCAACCCAGTATCTTCTGTTTTTGCCTTTAATAAAATACTGAGTGCATTCTCTTAGCTTTCTTATAACACTTTCAAATAATATAATTTCTGCAGATCCTGTCATTAAATTTTCTGGATTTTCCACTTTCTAGAGCCCAAGATTCAACTCCTTTTTGTCATTTGTTTTCTATCATAAATTCAACCTGATATGTTATAAATCTCTAAAAAAAAAAAAAAAAAAAAAAAAAAAAGGCCTGAAGTATCTAATGGGAATCAAGATCTTTCTCTTTCCAAAAAAGACCCTGAATTTCTGAAGAGCAGATATGTGCTAAAGAGAGGAGCAGAGAGTACACTGTTATTTTCCACCTTTTTCTCCAGGTACATTTGGTGAAAGGAGATGTTTTCAGAGCACATTCATCCTAAAACTGACATAGAAAGACTTCCTTGAGAAGCAGCCTCACGTGCTCCCATCAGTTTGATGATAAAAGGTTGTACCTCTCGGGATTTGAAGAGGTTGTCCAATAGTGTGTCACGTGTTGAAGATAAGAAAAATGTTTGATGAAGTGCTTTTAAAGAAGATTTCAGAGTATGTTACGGAGATAGTTGAAACGCATGGGAAGATGGGCTTACCAAGTCAGGCTGACTTGTCTCCATGCTTGTAGCGAAGAGACGCTTTTGCAAGCACGTCTCTCTCCCGCTCTGTAACTGTGCAGAACCTCTCCCATTTCCCCATTCTGTGGTGCTGTGGCCTCCATGCCCACAACCATTTTGGCTCCCTGCCTATGAGCTCATTGTTCACATAGACCCCTAGATGGATAGCCCAAGTTCAGATTTACTGTCTTTACTTTGTCCAACCTCCCCCATCCAGCCCCCAAAATATTTCCAACACTAGCCTACTGGCTCCAAGAACCTCTGCCTCCGCCTTAGGTAAGACAGACCCTGCTCTTATAGCTTGCCTCCAGAGATAGGATCCATTAGGTCTGAAGATCCCTCTTCCCTGTGTCTGTCCATCAAAGAAGATCAGTTAGGAGGAGGAATACAGGTGGAAATCAACTGAAACTGAGCCACGTAATAACCTCTAATTTAAATCCAATCCTCCTTTTGCATTGTCGCCAATGAGTTGTGGTTTTTTCTTTTGTTTTTTTTTTTAATACCTTTGCTGTTAGTTGACAATTTAAAATTTAAAACTGAAAATAATAAGCTAATTTTGGCACTGGACAAGTCAGCAAAAAGAATAGCCTCAGAAGCGGTCAGATTACTAACAAGGAAGTGCCTACTGGTCAAAACCCTGGCTCAAAAAAGCAGAAAAGGAGAACCTTATGTTTTCATGGCTGATTTTTCTTACTTTATACACAGTTGCTTCTATTTGCTTTTTTATGATCTTGCCTATTCTGTACTCTCTAACTACATGAAAGTGATTTGTTTCTGATAAACTTTGGACATCAATAATGAGATACAACTGATAGTTAAATTCATACATCCAATGAAAAGGCCAGCATGTAATCAGCATTCTATTTGGGTGCTAAGAGAGAGCTGATAGGGAAATCTAATCCAGATTGTGGATGGACATAAACAGAGAAGATTCTCGATGGCCACCAATTAAATAATTTGCTTATAATAATCTGTTCCTCTTATCTAGTGCTATATTTGAGTATTATGGTACACCAAACAAGTGTATTGATGGTAAAATACTAACTTCTTACTATTTATCTGACTGCAAATATCATTAATATGTCATTCTTCTCTTTATGCACTAGCAAAATCAAGTTAGTTAAAACACCTTGAATCAAAGAAAATTGAAGTAATTCTCACCTATGAACTATTTTGGCATTCAGCTAACTGACCCTCATCTGACCCACAGAGACCATTCATTCTCCTTGCACAGCTTTCCCTTAAATTCCACTGAACTAATCCTACTCATCCTGGAAGGCTTAGTTCAATTACTAGCTTGTGTAGAAAATTTCTCTACCCATTCTTTTTTCCAGTATAAATAATCCTTCCACTTTAATAACAATACTTGTTAGAACATTGGTCAATTTTTATTATACTTGACTATATAAGAAAAATATGTTATGCTCCATGATGGCAGGTGACTTAGCCTTCTTCATTTTAGTAAATTCTCACCAATCCTCAAAACTCAACCCCAAATCCGTAACACAGTAGGAGCTCAAACGATGTTTACTGAATTTGTTATCCATGATATTGATTGAAAGATATCTTAAACCTGATCCCCAAATAGCTCTCTCCTCTTGGCCTCTGTTATTTTCATCTTTACTAAAGAAGTTAGTTTTTTGTTTTGTTTTGTTTTTTTACAACCCCCTTCCACACTAATAAAATTCCTGGAAATATGAAGCTATTCAGAGAGAAGTATGAAATGAACTCTAATTAAAATGTATTTACAATGAGTTTAAATATTAGATGCCATGATGAAAGCACAGATCTAGGGACAGAGTATCTACAAACAATAAAACTATATTTTAGCCGAAACCTGTTTGGCTCAGTGGATAGAGCGTCAGCCTGCAGACTGAAAGGTCCCGGGTTCGATTCCAGTCAAGGGCATGTACCTTGGTTGGGGGAACATCCCCAGTAGGGGGCGTGCAAGCAGCAGCTAATCAATGACTCTCTCTCATTGATGTTTCTAACTATCTATCTCTCTCCCTTCCTCTCTGTAAAAAATCAATAAAATATATATATTTTTAAAAGAACTATATTTTAATAACTAGTAGTTATCACTTGTACTTTCAGTGTAAATTTACTATATCTGTATAGTTGTTATAACATTTTGACCTGAAAAGTGGAAGTAATAATTTTCTCTCAATTCTTTTTTAATTAAAAAACGTTATGCAGATTATTACTACTCTAATAAATGTTTTCATCCTCAATTTTTCAATAAGAAGTATTAAGAGAACTATAACAAATAAAGCACTAGTAATACTGCTACTTCTTATGGAGGGCTAAGTACTTTGTATTATCACTACATTTTCAGTGTCATCAACCATTATATTCATGAAATTAGGCATGATCACCTTTATTTAGAATCCTAATATTACCCGAGCACACACTGGCAGTCTTTCAATCAAGTCTGCCTGACTCCAAAGCCCACAATTTCTCAACACAGTATGCCCTTTCTTATAGCAAGTTGTGTTTGATTACCTTTTCAGCTTTGTCCCAAGTCAGCCAAGTTCCTCACTATAACACACGGGAGCCAGTGATAGAAAATAAAAACCCCTAAGCACCCAGGCTAGGAACCTGCAACTGCTCCCTTCCTCATCAGTGATGATCACTGTCTTGCCGTGCCTACCCATCCCAATTCCTTTATTCATCTTGGGGTTTCTATAATTAGATTTCTTATATCTGCATTTCCTTTTTCATTTTATTGCGAAAATATGGTTATACTCTTGCATTGTCATTACTTACATATACTTTCATAAGGGCTTTCCTCCTGCAGTTCTGTTTCCTCTTAAAATCACCCTATGCTTCATTTTCTAATAAATTTGCCTGACATAAAAGTCAGATCATTCCGCTGCTGTACTCACACCATGAAGTTTTCTCTGCTACCTATTAACTTCTACAACTATACCCTAAAAATATTTTTTATTTTGCAGATAAAATAGAAGTGAAAATTAAATCAGAATCCCTTCAGAGTTCATCACAAATTACACATGTATATTGTACACATGGAAAGGTCATACAGTCAACCATTCATGACTCAATACACAGTAGAATATTTTGACTACAGACAAACCATATTCAGAAACATCTGACAGAGCCACGATGTCCTGATTCATCTTACCTACTTGGGGCAATAATTCAGCAAGTTGTTTTCTGCTCTTCAAGCTCCCTCTAAACTTGGTAAAGCAAGTGCCTGCCTAATTTCAGCAATTCTGTCAGAATGGGCACAAGCCCAATTACACAGCTCAGAAACTAACTCGCGGACAGTTTACATGCCTTTAAAAATACTTGTATTCTTGGACTTTAAACTTACTGATGTGCATGAGAGAGACAGAGCACATATTCTTTTTTAGAAAGTAATTCTGAGTGGGAAGATTACTTACTGCTAAGTGAATGTCCAGAGTTCCTCGAGTAACTGAGCTCTGAAGTCAGTAGAGGGTTTTCATAAGAGTTGAGATAATAATTCTTGTAAAATCTTTGGCTAAGCAGCTTCAAAAGTATTTTTGCCTCCCCCCGCACCCCCCCCCCCAATTTGATTTCTTAAATACATTGTCCAGTCCAGCAATTTCTCTTTGGAAATCTACATGTATTCCTTTATTTTATATATATAGTAGAGGCCCAGTGCACAAATTCATGCACAGGTGTGATGGGCAGGCCCCACCCCCCAATTGGGGCCTATGGGGGCCAGCTGGAGGGAGGGGCCGCAGGAGATTGGTCAGTCATGTCATAGCAACTGGATATTTCGGTCATTCAGTCACTTGACTTTTAAATATATACTAGAGGCCTGATGTATGAAATTCATGAGAGGGGCTCGGCCCCCACCACCGTGGTGGCCACCTCTGCCTCAGCCCTTGCTGCTGCAGCTTAGTCCAGAAGGAAATCCAGAAGGACGTCTGGTCTAATTTGCATATTATGATCTTTCTCTGATGGGAAGCACAACAAAGAAAAACAAGTAACTGAATCTTCACCCAAATGGCAAAGATAGTCACATACTAGAATTTAATGTAATTGAATACCAGTTTGCCTCATTTATTTTTTAGGGTGAATTAAAATTTGAGATAATTCAAAATTACATCTCAACTGACATGGCTCAGTGGTTGAGCACTGACCTATGAACCAGGAGGTCATGGTTTGATTTCCTGTTAGGGCACATGCTCAGGTTGCAGGCTTGTTTCCCAATGGCGGGCATGCAGAAGGCAGCCAATTTATGATTCTTTCTCATCATTAATGCTTCTATCTCTCTTACTCCCTTTCCCTTCCTCTCTGAAGTCAATAAAAATATACATTTAAAAAAACTACAACAATATTCCAAAAATTGCTATGAAAAAATAAAAACAAAAACTCAAGTGTTCACCTTAATCAAATTCACTTAAAAATTAGCAAAATGGTCCGGCTGTTTTACTCATATAGACGGGACAATTACGGAAAACATTGCTGACATAATATATTTAAATAGTTCTTAATTAATACCCTATTGAGATAGTCTTACTTTTCTGTGTCTAGCAGACTGGTCCAAGAATTGAATTAAAAAATTAATGTCCTACATATTTGTATGTCAATTCTTGCTCATAATTTGCTACAGTTAATGAAGCACTGTAATATCAGACAATAGTTTGATTTCTCACTAAAATAGGAAGAAAGAAGAGGGTCTGACTATTTTTGCTATCTACAATAGTTCTAGAAAAACAATCTCCTTTTCATTTGGTTTTCTAGATATTTCTATTTTCCTTAAAATAAATGCATGATTTAAATCATATATGGTCATTTGTTTTTGGAATATTTCATCAACCTTTACACAGCATTCTTTGGATATAATATGCTTTTAATAATTAGCATCCAATCACCTAATAAATATGGTTTGTTCATTTGTTCATTGGTTCTGGGGAACATCTGAAAACATAATTAAACTTGGCCAAGGGCTCCATGTAGCCATTCCCCAGAAGTCTTGCCTACTTACCATGTGTCTAGCATGTAGTTAGGCACTGCAGAGAGAGCAAACAAAATAGACAAGGCCCATGTTTTCATGGAACTTATATTCTAGTGGACAGAGGAGACAAGAAACCATATAAACAAGATAATGACCTTAAAACAACAAACAAAAAGGCATATCCAGGAAGGGCCAGTCCAGAGCAACCAGCCATGAGACTGAGTGAGAAAGGAATGTTCCAAACCGAAGAAACAACAAGTACAAGCACAGAAAGTTGTGAAAGATGCCTATCACGAAAGCCATTTTTAGCATCTCAAACAAGAAGTGCTAGGGGGAGGACAGAAAGATAATTGAATCTAAGCTCTAAATTGGGCCACGAAATTAGGAATGGAATTTGGTTACCATACTTGAAGCAGCAAAAGCAAAGGCAGGAAATTTAATGGTCAGCAAGAAGTGCGAAGGCAATGAGAGAAGAAGGAAGTTTAGAAATGTATGTTGGGGGCAAGACTTAAAAAATTCTTGAATAACAGACCAAAGGATTTTGACATTTCCTGTAGTAAATAAGAAACTTTCCAGGTGTCAAAGATGGTAGTGGTGTGTTGCACTGTTTTGTTTTCATTTGATGGGTGTTGGTTATTTTGGGAGGTGGTGTTGAAAACTGATATTCAGGAAGGCAGCAGGATAGACTGGCAATAGTGATACATGGAGGGAGAAAACCAAAGATGACTGTGTTAAGAATATATGATGTGCCTCATAGAGGAGAAGGCTTATCAAGATGGAAAAGGAGGGTTGAAACAATTTGACAAATGTCAATACAGGAATAAACCAGACCCCACCCAGTGGGATGAACTGGGGTGACATGGTCCCAGCCTACATCGTTATCATCCCACTGGAAGGAGAGGAAACCATAGACCCTAAGAGAGTAGGTGATTTAGCCAAGATTGAACATCAGAGTCAGATTTAAATCAAACATTTGACCTTAAATTATGTATCTTTTTCTATAGCCATTTCTCATTGCCCATTCACAGATAAATCAGTTGAGCCCTACAACCATTCCATAGGTTGAATTTTCATTTTGTTCTTTTTCTTTTCTTTTTTTTCTGTGCATAATAGTTTGAAGTAGTCCCATCTGTTTATTTTGGGAAAATCCTTCTTGTTATGCTAGTGGGAGGAATGCTAGCGTACTCTTCTCCATATCAAGACTAAGCTGACAAGCCTATTTTACAGAGAGATGAAAATGACATTTGCCTGTTACCAAGGCTCTCTTCCACAAAATACAATAATATAACTAAGAAAAAAAGTGAAAAGGAGTCATTACTCATCAAAATTTTATCCTCACCTATCACTGCTCTTCACCTTCTTATTTGTAAAACTAAAAACTTAATTTCTGTCAAATGAAATATTTTCAGATATCCACTGGAACTCTATTTTCTAAATATCTTCAACCCCAATTAATATATATGCAGCTATTTTATTTTATTTTATTTTATTTATTTTTCATTTTATTTTATTTTATATTATTTTTTATTTTATTTTATTTTATTTTATTTTATTTTATTTTATTTTATTTTATTTTATTTTATTTTATTTGCATGTCCCTAAGAAAAATACCACAAATTAGGGAAGTCAAAATAGGTTTCTATTTCTGTTCCTATTCTGAGGTTACTTTCAATAATAGCCTTATGTGAAAGCATGATGACTCATTAGAATTGTGTTGCTTCTTCTAGGGGTATATTTACAAACTTAGTAGCCATCAAGCAAAGGAATATTCTGGGAAACACTTGCCCTCCTCCAATGAATAAGAAACTAATACAGCTTTCTCAGTAAAAGAGATTAAGCCTCCTTCTAGTCTATCCTAAAGGGCACAGCTGTAGAATTATGTTGTATTTTCATCTTAAATGCCCTTATTCACAGGTAAAGGTAGCGCTGATTTTTATCCTATCTCCACAACAGGTGGAGTTGAGGATTACAAAATTCATTCTCTGCGCCATTGTGGATGTGACAAGATGTGATAGCTTTGTGAACAATCTAGAAAAATATGTGCAAAGAAATGTTAACTGTCATTTCAAAGGAAGTAGAGGGGTTACTATTTATTGTGAGATTGTATCCTTACTATTTATTGTAAGACTTTTACTAAATACTTAAATTGTGGGGTTAAAATGGCATTTGAAGGTTTTATTTGAGTTACTGTTTATTGGAGGGGAGAGGGAAGTTATTTCCTGATTTATGATATCTAAAAGTCTGGGAACTATGGTTTAGAGCCCTAGCTCTCTTAAAACCTTCCAGCAGCACAAATGTCTGCATTCTCACAGTGACTGTTGTCACCAAGAAGAAAGTCTTCACCAGGCAGCATAACTCTCTGATGAATCGTTACCCTAAACTTCCCCTTGCACTTTCTCCAGTTACCACAATCTACCAAATAGCATTTTCTTCCACCCGGACTTAGATAAGTTTTCCATGAGGCACATTCAGATATACACATACATGTTTCCCACTGCCACTCATTTCCCTTCCAACCCTGGCAAACACGGTCATGATCACCTCAGTACACAAATTGTTTGTCACTTTCCTTCAATGGCTCCTACTTCCTGTGGATGCTACCTTTTCTCTTTGATGGGTCAAAATATGCTGATTCAAGTAAGTTTCATCTGTTTCTTTTTACTCCAAAGCTAAATGGACTTCCTTCAAGTCTGATAATGTCTCATACACTTGACTGTCTAGCTATCTTTCTTTCCCATACCTCTTCCAACACCTCTGCCTTGCTATCACCTACATAACCTTCAATTTTCAACTTAAAGATGACTTTTTTCTTAAAAAATGTTGCCATTTCTTCCTCTATTCAAAGTCAAGCTTTTCTCCTTTTCCTTCCATTTCACTTGCAATTCTCCATATTTAAAAACTTGTAAACATTTATGCAATTCTCACATTCCTTTTAGTTCTAGACTGTAGGTTCTGGGAGGGTGGAGGTATCTCTTTTGTGTTCTGCAGTTTAACTAATGACTAACATAATACCTAAATATGTTTATAATTTTTATTTGATAAGTATTTTCAAATGAATGAATTCCTTCTGCATAGCCTTTTAAGCCCATTTCTCTTGTTGCTTTTTAAAATTATTAAACTGTGGCTATTGGTTTCAACAATTTCTCTTCATTAACTCAAAATACACCGTGACTAATCAGTATCCCAACTGGAATACTGAATACTTTTGGAAGTGGAACTTCCAAAGCTCTACTACTCTGTATTTAAAATATGATATTTTGTGTCTTCTGATCATGTTTTTCCTTGTGTTACCAAATCATACTTCCCAAATTCTGATTGAACTTCTTTTTAAGATAAGGTACAATGAATGCTGGGGCATAATTAACGAACTGCTATGCTGCTATGTCCCATACTGAGGTTCTAGAATGAATGTTTAAGGTTGCAACATATCTCAACTAGATGATAGATGCCAGCAGGATTTCTTAGCCATTTCTGAAGGTATACTACAGTGAGTTGATTGTTTTAAGGGAACAGAAGAAGACTTTTACTAAATAATAATTGTGGAGGACACCACAATATAAAGTTAGTGCCAAACCAAGCAATTAAAAAAATAAACAGCCCTGACCAGTGTGTTTCAATGGTTAGAGTGCCAGCCTGGGGCTTGAAGGGCCCATATCTGGGTTGCAGGTTCATTCCCACCCTGGTCAGGGTGCATGCAGGAGGCAAACAATGGATCGTTCTCTTTCACATCTATGTTCCTCTCTTTCTCTTTCTCTTTCTTCTCTTCCCCTCTGACACAAGGAAGTACTCATATATGATTTTTTACTAAATAAATGAATGAGAGAATGAGTAAAAGATGGCTTTGCAAATTCAGGCAGGATAAATATCCTTATAATAAAGAGGTAATATGCAAATTGACCCTCACAAGATGGCTGCCTACAACTAGGCTGGCAGGGGGGTTAGTGAAGGATGACCAAATGATTGAAAAAGCAGGCTGTGTGGGATGACCAGGCCAGCATGGGGGGGGGAAGCAGTTGGGGGTGACAGGCCAGCAAGGGGGCAGTTGGGGACTACCAAGCCAGCAGGGAGAGGCCAGTAAGGGATGATCAGGGGGAGGGAGCAGTTAGGAGCAACCAGGTCAGCAGGGAGGGGACAGTTGTGGGTGACCTGGCAGGCAGGCAGGTGAGCAATTAGGAGGCAGTGTCCAGGATTGCCGGCAGTTGGACATCCCCCAAAAGGTCCCAGATTGAAGAGGGTGCAGGCTGAGCGGAGGGGACCTCCCTCCATGCACAAATTTCATGCATTGGGCCTCTAGTATAAATTAATAATAGTTAAAAGGTACAAGTGTGTCTAATACATGTCAGGTGTTTACTAGCATTATGTGTGTTTATTCTCACGGCAAGTCAGTGTGGTGGAGAGTGAAATCATCTGTTCTTTAGAGATGAATAAAGAGCAGCTCAGAATCAATAAAGAGCAGCAGCAAGGTGCTTCTCCTATGACGGGCAAGGCTGAGAAACAATGTTGGATTCTTCTCGCTACTGCGCATGTCCTATCCAGTTTGCCCAGGATCACAGCAGTGGTGGTGTCCAACTCCCAGATATATGTGCACGAAGGACAACTTCCTGCCAGGAAGCAGACAGTTCCTGATTGCTGTGAACTTTTTTTGATTAATTAGGCAATGGAGACGTTTTTGGGTGATAAGATTACATGTAATATGCTGTAATGGAAATGAACTTGGAGATAATTATTCTCTCTACACTGGCTACTGTCCAGGATGCATTACACAGAGACAAGTTAGGAGCTTATCACAGTCTTCAAGTTGTGGAGTTATGGCAGATTAGACTTGTGGCCCTAGAACTATGAAAGAAAAATAATTTAGGAGCTATTGAATGGGAAAATAAATGACAGGACTTAAAGTCTCATTAGAAAAATAATTAATTAATTAAAATGTAATAAATAAATAAATAAGATAAATAAACTCTCATTAAATGCATTTTTGGGTTTGCCAGGCTTGGAAGTGTTTGGGACATGGCTTTGGTAAGCACTGTTTGTTTGTTTGTTTGTTTTTTGTTAATCCTCATCCAAGGATATTTTCCCGCTGATTTTTAGGGAGAGGCAGAAGATGAAAACTAGCTAAAACTCAGAATCCGAGAGGGATGAGTAAAGGCTCTTACTTGAGATTGAGCCAGCAAACTATTAACTTAGGGCTAATTATATATTTTTTTTATTTGGTTCCAGAATCGAAAGCGGACCTGAACACTGCACAAAGGGGGCAAGTAGATCTAGGTGGAAAAGCTGGAGAAGGGCAGTGAAAAGGAGACAGGCAGGGCATTAGCCTCTTAGGTGCACACTATGACTTCCTTATGTTTTCTGAGGCTCACTTGCTCTATTTCTCTATTTGCACATTTATGCACATGTATAGTACTGTACTCCTTTTCTAACCAGTCTACTCATACCTTGATCTTCCTCATGGCATAAGAATTTAATTTTATTTATAGTATGTGATAATTCAAGACAGCATATTGTGGTTAGAAATTTAAAAACATTTCTTATAATTTAGAAGCACTGAAAATTTATTAATTTTATACTTGCTTCTTTATAGCATCACAATCTTTCATATAAGCTTCCAAACCCTCAGTTGATTAAATATTAGGGGCTTAAGTATATAGCTGACTTGCTTCAGCTTTAATCTCTTCAGTAAGTTATTTTATGCAAGAAGTATGCTATCTGCCCAGAATTTAGCTAAACTTATTTTCTATTATAGATTAATTTTCTATGTTGATTCATACCTAAGTCTCCTCTTTTCTGCTTCATTGTCTTCCTGCAGAATTTTGACCTCATTCTTCCTTGATCAGCAATACATTATTTATTTTGGGATCTTTTTAAAAATTCTTGTGGTTCAAAGATTTTAGTATAAGACTATTTTTTTCACTATAAGACAATCCCTCAATAAAAGCTGCATTAATCTTCACAATGCTAACCTTTCACCCTATATTTATTTTCTTAACAAAATAAAAATTTACTTGTGCATATCCATAGCCCTCCGAATTTCTCTTTTGGTAAAGATTTACTTATACACTTAATAAGTCTTATTCGGATCTTTATTAAGACTAATTACTAAGGAGAAATTAAAAAGTAAAGAATGACTCAACACTTCCCTTCTAAAAGCTTGTCACCTAAATGATGTATAAAAATACATACACACAAGAAACAAGAGCAAGAATAACAACAAAAATAATAAACATTCTTATGGAGATTATCATTTTCAAGGGACATTCTTTTCTTTGATCCTACTGTGATCCTATCAGGTGGATGTTATGATCATTTCCATTATATATATGAGAAAAAACAAACAAAAGAAAGTTGAAATGACTTGACTAAATTCCTTTAGCCATAACTGCAGTTTAAAATCGGTCTTCCAACTCCAAAGCCCACTGCTAGTCACATTGCCTCTCACCAATGAAAACATAGTACATTATTCTCTGCTCCAAGTTTCCCACATTGCCTAGCTTTGGGATTTGAGGCACAGAGGAAGCATTCTAATTAATTATAACACGTACTGATACTTTTATTCTCCAGTGCTATAAGAAAAGAAAAAGTATAGTTCACAGAAAAGTTGGGTCTCAAACTTTGCACAAGGAGTGAGAGCGGGATCTGTAACTAGAAGGAGGAGAGGACATTCCTGAGGGGGGGGGGATAAGAAAAGTAAAGCTCCGGTTTTAATAAGAGGCATGTCTTATATAAGACAGAGGGAAAACTTCCTTACCTGAAATAAAAGGCTCATGATGAACTGTAGAGAAAATGCTCTGAATCCGTAGTCTGAGGACAGATACTAGTGTTGAATGTTCCTGAATGCTAGGCTGAGGAACTTGATTTTACAGTTAATGGTGAGCCCCTGGAGGGTTTTGTGCTCAGAAGATCAAATCACTGCTTTAGTCAGGTGTTTAATGAGCCTACAAGCATAGACATCAGCTAAGAAGCCGCTACAGAACTCCAGGCATAAGGTAATGACCACCTGGACTACAGGAGGGCAAGGAGGGTGAGGAAGAAGGGACAAAAGTGAAATAACTTGAAGTAGAAGAGACATACAATTTGGCAGCTAGTCAGAAATAAAGTGTGAAAAAAAATCGTCAAAATGCTAATATTCATTTCTAATTTTTTAAAAGAATTTTTAAAAATATATTTTATTGATTTTTTACAGAGAGGAAGAGAGAGAGATAGAGAGCTAGAAACAGCGATGAGAGAGAATCATTGATCAGCCACCTCTTGCACACCCCCTACTGGGGATGTGCCTGCAACCAAGGTACATGCCCTTGATCGGAATCGAACCCGAGACCCTTCAGTCCGCAGACCAAGGCTCTATCCACTGAGCCAAACCAGTTTCGGCTCATTTCTAACTTTGTTATGCTTGGCAACAAACATGGTTAGCTGTTTTCCTTGAAGTGACATGCTCACTGTCATTCATTTTTGAGAAAATAAATACCAAAAAGGAAAGTCTCAATAACCATCATTAGTCTGCTGTGCTTTTTCTTAAGACATCGTCATATTGCAGAGTGTATCAGATTTCATCACAGAATATTAAAAATATGTGCACTTAAGAGTTGAAATTTAATAAAAATTACTAGATTTCACTACTTCATAGAGGGCATACTTAAGTGACAATGACTTTTTTAAAACAGAAAGTGCATGGTGGTAAAGGATTTAATAACTATAATATTAGAATCAGTACTAATAGTGGAGCACAATGGCTCCTAGTAATGCTTAACTAAATAGGCAAATAATACCTTGGTCTTGCTATGAAAATGTTTTGCCTGGGCAACCTCCTGATAGGATTTGGGGACCTCTGGGTGTCCATGTATCACCGTCTGATCCCTTTTGTCCCAGAGCATTCTGATAATAGCTCAAGCTTATGTGCCCGGTCCCATTCTAAGCTCAGAGTGGGGGGACAGGGGGAGAGAGGAGCCACGTACTAAACCTGACAAGCTCAGGGAAGGTCAGCAAGACAGGCTTCATAAACTCACTGACTGAAAGTAACCATGTAAGATGGTCTGACATAAACATTCCTAACTAAAGCTAGTCGTGGTGGGTAGTCACGTCCTAGGTCTATAGCTTCCTTGTCAAAGATCAGTATTTATATTCATTGGACTCTTATCTTTCTACCTTTGGAATGATAACATGCCTTTGGAATGTCAGGGAGATCTCCTTTTCCAGAGCCTTTGGGACACAATTCCCCAACACAGCATAAGACCTCAGAGCCCTCATTTGTCATCTTGTTGCCCACATACCATCTATGTGCTATAAATGTTTATTGTCCTCTACTCATTAATGCAGAAGAAATGGGTGTCTGTCAGAGGTTCCCCTGATAACCTTCTCCTGCCCCCTTAATCTACTACCAATGGATTCGATGCCATTGTTTGGAACTAAATCTCAATCCCAGGAATTGTCAATGTGGCGCAAATAAAGTTATAAAAATTCTCTTACAGGTTTGGAAATTTCTTGTGTCAACATTATATAATGTTGTGAAAATACTTTCCAACAGAGTACATTGAGTAAAGGCTAGTAGTAACTTGAAATCTAAAATAAATACATTTAAATGATACGCTCTGGTAAACTCTAATAGAGTCAACATTGTGGGGGTACTGTGAACAGAATGAAATTTCCCCAATTCTTAACACAAATTCCTCCAATTGGCAAAGGGATTAAACGTAGGGTTTATAGAAAATTATGTCTACCTGGTGGCTCAGCCATTTTAACAAGATCCATTTCCTGTCTATAAGATGTTTATGTAAGCTGAGAATGAAATTCTAATACCAGCTTCCATATTTTCTTTAAGTGTTGGATAATGCAAGCCACTAACTTTTAGGGGTTTTAGAGAATTAAAGGAAGAATTTCAAAGTGCATAAAATGATCTCAGATCTGTGTCCATTAAAAGAAAATCCAGAGCTGAATTTTAAGCCCAGAGTTATTCAGAAAGCTATTGGGTTAGAACAGTGGTCGGCAAACCGCTCTGTTGACTAATGAGTTTGCCAACCACTGATCTAGACTCTCGATTCCAATGATTACAGGCTGTTGTTCCTTGTGATTAAGCCCCTATCCCAGTGGTCGGCAAACCTCGGCTCAAGAGCTACAGTTTGCCAACCACTGGGTTAGCAATTCCCCTATGGAAGTGTTTAATAAGTGAGCCTTTGATACTTTTGGGCGATGAAAATACAAAAGACGTTAGATTTATGGAGACATCTGTGTGTACCAATCACTCTAATCTATATGCTCTAGCCTAGGGGTGTCGAACTCAATCAGAGAAGGGGCCAAAATCTAAAATCCAGCCTAAATCGCGGGCCGAATGGTTTACTGAACAGTCATAAACTGACAATGTCATAAACTGACAGCGGAGTGCAGTGATGACAGTGCGGTGCGGGCCACATTGCAAGGCCTGGCCGGCCGGATTTGGCCCGCGGGCCTTGTGTTTGACACATGTGCTCTATCCTTTAAACAAACAAACAAATGACCAAAACCAAAAAACAAACAAACAAAAAACCCCAGCAAATAAAAAACTAGTTTATCTAGAGCTAGCACTGTATTGTTTTATCTATTTTGTTTTCTAAGAGTAGTTTCTGTTTTGTAAAATTGGTCTATAAAATTGGCTTAAATAATTTAGGATTATCCAGAGTTGGCAATACAGTGTAATTCTAAGATAGCGCATTTATGGCTAGAACAGGTTAAATGTTAAGGACAGTTTTGGTGTCATAGAATCTAAGAGTAAAGGGTAAAAACATTCAAGGGGACAGGCCAATGTGGCTAAGTGGTTGAGCATTGACCCATGAACCAAGAGGTCACCGGTTCAGTTCCAGCCAGGGCACGTGCCTGGGTTTTGAGCTTGATTCCCAGAATGGGACATGCAGAAGGCAGCCAATCAATGATGTTTCTCTCTCATCTATGCTTTTATCTCTCTATCCCTCTCCCTTCCTTTCTCTCTGAAAGACAATTTCTAAAAATATGTTAAAATGTGCAAGGGGTCTCAAACCAATTTTTAAATTTCCCTGCAGTTACTAACTTTCATTGTGATCTGAATGAAGGAACATAATGCATCATTGGTCATTATGATGACAGATGGGAAAAGGCCCATCAGAGTAAATGCTAGGGTGATGACATACATTCTCTCACAAGTCAGCAGGGGGTGTCACAGCTCCAGCCTTCTTATCAGTTAATAAGCTCCTATATTTGCAGAAGTCTTTAAATGAACAAAGCATTAACATGAAATTCATCCATGACATCTGTGGCTCTTCTTACTTCATTTCCTTTTCATTCATTTAACGTTTTGTTTTTATGTTAAGAACTAACTTTCCAGATATCTGTAGAAAATTAATATATTGCCACATAAATAAATTAGGTTCCTGTACCCAAATTCAACCTGTGTGTGTGTGTGTGTGTGTGTGTGTGTGTGTGTATACCTATGCATAGTCTCTCCCACACCAACAAGCAATTCTCAAACACCAGAAATTAGGTTGTAAATTCTGACACTATCTACCCAGAGACTGAATTAGATCCCACTGGTAAAGGACTCAGTCCCACAGGACTGCCTTCCACTTCAGATGCCTGTGCTTCTGACCAGCTGGTTACAAAGTGAAAGTTCCCATGACCCCTTCCTTGGATTCAATTAATTTGCAAGAGTGGCTCACAGAACTCAGGAAAACCTATTTACTCACTCACTAGATTACTGATTTATTAGAAAGGATATTAAAGCATACTGATTATCAGCCAGAGGAAGGGATCCAAATATTGCATAAAAGATGTTCCCTTTACTTGTATTACTCAGGAAATTCCAAGAGTTTGGAAGTTTATTATTATATATATATAATTTGAATATACATACATGTGCGTATGTGTATATATATTATAAATCACAATGTTACAATAAATTTATTTAAAATTCTTAGCTTATATTATACAATCACATCCTTATTTGTCACTGTCACAAAAAGCAACTCATTTTAAGATATGATTGAATCAACTTTCTCATGCTTTTCAAAATTAACAAAAAAAAAAATCAGCTCAGGAAAAAGACATTTTGATGGAATAAGGAGCATTGCAGAATGTAGTGATATAAGAACTTTAAGTAGGCATATTACTACAAATAGGCAAGGTTTTCCTCTATACAATTCCAATCAAGTAGTAAGATGTACTCTATAGTTGCATCTTGTATGCTTCGTGGAGAGCTGGGAAATCTCCCACAACCAGGGTGAAATGTAGCGTGAGAAGCATAAGGTTATAGAAGGTTTTTCCATTTTAGTTGTTAAAATATCAACTTAGGAGGAGGCAAATACAAGAGAAAACAACTTGCAATTTTTTTTAACCCAAAATAATTAGCAGAGAAAAAAACACTGTTTGAGGAGGAATAGTGAGGGGAAAGCTTGCACTCCCCCCATTCTTTTTGTACCATTGCACCCCAGGAAGCGGGGCTTCTGCACTCAGGTTGTTCTCACCTACTACCAACTCCTGCAGATGATTGCAACTCAACCGAATGGTGCAACAAATGTGTTTAAGAGAAGGTAGAAAGTGAGCTAATTGCATCATGCAATTTTGCATTGGTAGATACTCATAGTTCTGGCCCATCCAGGACTTACTTTGAATATAGAAACAATTTTCATCAGCTTGGTTATTTTAGTCCTCAAGTGGGCCAGCCAATCTGGATCCAGGTACAGGGTTATCACAGAGGCTCATCTTGAGACACCCAAGATGAGCCTCTGTGATAAGCAAATTATTTTGACCTAAAGGTAACCAAGACCCTGGGGGCTCAAGGGAAACTTCTGTCAACCCTTAACTACCTAGAAGAATTTGAATTAGGGGCCTTGCTCATAATAAGAGATTATCAGAGATAACCATGTGACCAGCCTTCGGGCAGGGCAAACTAGTCATTACTGAGCATCTGCTCTTCTTTCCAGGCAACAGTGACCCAAGGTGCCTGACCTCATGGTTATCTCAGAATGTTGTATGTACTTCATCTCCCCTTGCTGTCTTGGAGCCTCTGGTGTCTGTGGGGTCTCTGACCCTCATAAATGTACAGTTGCCATGGATATGTCTGTAATTAAATTTGATTATTTTATCTTGTTAATGTGCCTCACATTGATTTAAATATTAGACCAGATGAAAGAATTTAAGAGGGTGGAGGAAAACTTCTTCCTCCACCCCCAAGGGTACAGATTAGGAGAATTCATAAACTTTTGAATGAAGGTTGATGTTTCCAAAGGAAAATAATCTATAAGTATGGAATAAAGTTTTCTTTTTTTTTTTTTAACCCAACTTTGCATCTAATAATTCACCTCTAAACACACAGGCAAGTTAAGTGATTTATATTTTCTATCTATTCAACATAGATAACCAAGACCTGAAAGACCATGAAAGTATCAATATTAGATGCTTGTGAAGGTTTTGGTGAAGAGTTGATTCACTATACGTTGTCGAAGAAGGTTCACATAGTGAGCAGTTTGTGTTCCCATTGCTGGAACATAGTTATTTCAAACCATTTATACTGTCACGTGGCTTCACTGAGGATACTGGTCAAAACCAGACAACAACTGGGTATTAAGGGGAGTGGGTAAGAGGCCGTAGTGTGAATAACCTTGACTGCCCTTCAGAATATGACTGCGTAATAACTGTGTTCTGCCTCGAAACAGCATAGTTCATTAGGTTTCTGAATACCCTATTCAGTCATTTCAAAGCTTGTTCATGGTTAAAGAATAACAACGTGATTATTTCCCTGTCTCCAGGGGAATTGCCAAACTGCAATATCCTGTTATGGGGGCCCAGGCCTCTGGCACGCATACTGCATAGTAAAACCTTGCTCACTCAGAAGACGTAATTGTGGTGTGTGAGGCTGCATTGCTCCAACGGGATCTTTGGTGTGCTTTAATCAAATGATAGGCTATTTTAATAAAGTGTGGCTCGTTAGTATGGTGTTCAGAGCCAGTCACCCCAAGATGTGCTTGGGGTATGTGGGTTGTTTGAATTCAGGGCAACTTTAACCGTGGCTCAGGAGAAACTTCTGTCCCTTCCCTGAATACCTGAAAGAACTTGAATGAGGGGCCTTGCCTATGATGGGACATCAGGGGCCACCTGTTTTGACCTGTCTGTATGGCAAGATAAATTTTTCTTAACTAAACATCTGCTCTTCTTATTCTGCAATGACCTCTTGAAACCCCCAATATGCCAGCAGAGTAAGCATTCTTGAGAAGACACATTTGTCTCCAGTGTCCTTTAAGAAAGGACATCTAAATATTAAGATTCCAGTCAACACCTGGGGCTCAGACTTGTTTGGAAAAGTCAAGGCAGAGGTGGCTGCCTTCAGCCAACTCCCCCTAGACCCTAAGACCATCAGAAAACAGATATTTATATTATGATTCATTAACAGTAGTAAAATTACAGTTATAAAGTAGCAACGAAAATAATGTTATGGTTGGTGGTCACCACACCATGAGGAACTGTCTTAAAGGGTCGCTGCATTAGGAAGGTTGAGAACCACTACCCTAGAGGTTCCAACCTTTCGGGGTTTCCACCTTATAAACTTTCCAACCAAGTCCTGTGCTTCCCCACGAGAATGCACTTTACTCATCCCTAGCTCAGGATGTCTTTTATACCCATGACCCCTCTCTGCCTCTGAGCCTATTATGCATGTGGGGTTCCTGGCTCATGTATCATATGTGGGGTTAGCATGTATGTATTAAATTTGGTTACTTTCTCTTGCCAATCTGTCCCATGTCTATTTGAATATACGACCAGCCCAAAGAACTTCAAAGGTAAATGAAAGTTTCTCCTCCCCTATATTGTTTTCCAGTACGTGTTATAGTGCACTAAGGTATCAATGAGTTCTGATATTCATAGTTCAGGAGAATCAAGAGTAGAAATATGAAAATGGCCAAAACAGGGCACATGTCTTTAACAGTATGATTTTGCTCATTGAAAAAAAGTTGTTCCTGCTCACCCAGTGTATGTTAGACACTCAGAAGTATTCTCTCTAAGGGTGAGACGTCAATACAGAGGAATAGAAATGTCACTGTCAAAACCTCCTTCAGTGAGGGCAGCGCAGGCCATGTGAAGAGGGGCTGAAACCTCACAAGAGAGACATTCCCCATCACTAGTGATCAGAGTGTCTACTCTCCACATTTCTGAATTGGGGGATATTCCTGAAGACCTTTAGACAATTCTCTCTGGTAGGTCAGTAGCAATGGTCTCAGCTACTTGTTATATGACAGCTCTTTCACATGGAAAAAGAGGAGCAATACAAATTGCCACTGGTAGCTCTAAACCTCCTACTACAGAAGAGAAGAAGCCTGCCTCTTCGAACCCTAAGTTAAAAAGAAAAGTGATAACTGATTGGAAAGAAAACACCTTTCCAACAAAGAAGGCAATTTCACAGGCAGTGAACGAAGGATCTAGTAGGGTTGATGTTTGATAATTATTCTTAATTTTACCTTAGGTAAAATATAAAAGAAACAATAGTGAAATATTTTTGTTTGATACCTTTTTCTTAGAGTATTTAATATTTTGTTATCTTAAAAAGTAAAAGCAAATAAATTCCCTTTGAGGTCAATAAAGAGAAAGTTGTCCCTCCTGACTTTTGTCAAATAGTCCATTAGAAAGCAGATTTAGAATACATCACAAGTTAAATGATCCTTTGATCTAGTAGGCCAACTAAAGAATCAAAAGAAAATATATCATTAGTATCTTTTGGTATTTTTCAATCAAGATCATGTAGGAACTTTACTTAGGCATTTCTTGTGTGTGTTTCCTATATTCCTCTGTCATAACTTCCTCTTCACCCAAGTTTTTATTATACTAGCAGCACAAGAAAAGGAAGAAAAAAATTGATTGACTTTGTGAATGCAAGCTCCTTGGTCATTGGTCATTGATGCATTTTAATTAACTTTGACTTTGAGATTTAATTTTTTTCTTTTGTTGCATAATTTTTCTCATTTATTTATATTTCTTTGTTTTGTTCAACAGTGGGGTCATTAGATTCCTCCAGGAAGGCAACCAAAGAGCAAGAAGTAATTTTAATGCTTTATAGTGTATTAATTTTTATATTAAAATATAACATTTTTTACCCCAAAATATTCTTTGGTTATCTCAAATGCAATTATGTAATATATATTTAAATATTTGTGATTTTTGTAGCAATTATCTAATATATATTTAAATATTTGTAATTTTTGTAGCATTTAATAAAATCACCTTGTACATAAAAATAACATTTCAAAATAATTAAGTAAAATTAATTTGGTAATCTTCAAGGAATATTTAGGAAACTACTTCAAGAATTAAATAGTTTTCCAAATTGCTAAAAGATTAAAGTCAATACAATAGTACTTTTAGGAGTTTGTACTTTGCTGTAAGATTCTAATCTTACCTTGAAAATAATAGTGTCTACTTTTTGCCAGAGTTAAGAATGAAAGGAGTTTGTAATACAGAGGAAGAAAAGACATAACTGTGTACCTAGATATCGCCTATTAAAATACCATCAGTCAAACAAACATAAATTAAAAGTTATTGAGTAGGTAAAACTTTGTTTGGCGCAAGCAAGAAAAACATAAGAGATATATATTTTTTAAAGTATGTTTCTAACTGAACACAGTAAATGTGATAACACTTTCAGACTGGTCAGCTTGAAGTTACTGATTTGAGTCCAGTAATGTGCAATCCAAAGCCAATGTGAGGAAATGAACAGGATTAAGGGAACCATGGTATCTCTACCCATTTCCTTCCTATAATTGTTCTCAAAGCAATGATTTGGTAACAATGGAAGCAATTGCAGTGAATCAGCCTTTGATTCGTGACAAAGATTTGCAGGTATGTTGATCCAAATCTAGTGTAATGATATATATTGCTATCCTTTGAATAGCACGCAATATTACATAATAATGAAATCACAATTGTCCTCCAATTTAAAAAATAATCTTCATCAATCACATATAATATATAGAATAGCTATATATATATATATATTTATATATATATATATGAATTATGCTAAAGTATTATAAACTCATTAGGCAACAACATCCTTGTTAGCATTGTAATACATCAAATAAAAATATTCGTGACTTTTTACAAAGAGAAAAGCTGATACAAATGAAGTGTTATCTTTATTTTGCTATCTTTTACACAGACTATTTTGTAAGTATGAAAGAAGCCAGTCACAAAAGATAACATATGATATGATTTCATTTATAAGAAATATCCCGCTGAAACCGGTTTGGCTCAATGGATAGAGCGTCGGCTTGGGGACTGAGGGGACCCGGGTTCGATTCCGGTCAAGGGCATGTACCTTGGTTGCGGGCATATCCCCAGTAGGGGGTGTGCAAGAGGCAGCTGATCGATGACTCTCTCTCATCGATGTTTCTAACTCTCTATCTCTCTCCCGTCCTCTCTGTACAAAATCAATAAAATATATTTAAAAAAAAAAAAAAAAAAAAAAAAGAAATATCCCAAAACAGGCAAATCTATAGAGACAAAATTAGACTAGTGGTTCCAGAGGTTAGGGGAGGAGGAAAATGAAATAAATACTACTAATGAGTATGGAGTTTCTTTTTGGGATGTTCAAATGGTCTAAATTTAGATTATAGTAGTATACAACTCTGGGAAAGTATTAAACACCACCAATGTGTACACTTTAAAGGGGTAAATTTTATGATCTATGAGTCAGAGGTAAAAGAAATTGTTACAAAAATAAATATAATGCATTAATCAGTGCAAATCTAATAATATGAGCACAATATAGGGGTAGTGTACACTGGGGAACAGAGAAGGCTTGGTGGGAGAGATGATGTTATAAATCTCTGGCTTGTGTCTTTCAACCAACCTTACCTGTCAACATGCCGGGAGTCAGTTCCAGCAGGCTTGGGCTGCCCAAATACATAAATATTAGATAATAAAAACTGTGTTTAGTTCTGGCTGGAAAACATGTTCCAGGACTCTCAAGCATATAAATCCCAGAGAGAGTAAGCTTCAGGCAAATTCAATCTCCGTAGCTAGATCACTAATGGAGATCATTACTGCAGTTTCAGCTACACCTGAGTTTATCCATTGACGTATTTTTTTCTCTTTAAAAATTCGTAAGTACAAGAATTGCCAGGAAACAAAGAACCCCTCAAACATTTAATTCTCACAGGATGTTGAATGAGTAGATATTGGAACCCACTTCACTTATCTGTTTGTTTCTGGCGTAACCAAAACAATCCAGGTCGACAAATGTTTGCTCACATACTATAAACCAAAACAATGTTAAGCTGCACACTAAAGACAGGAAGTGCCTCTTGGAAACTGTGGTAAAACTTGCAATTTGGTACCATATTCCAACTTTCCCAGAAAGAAAAAAGTCTCTTTTTCTTATCAATGCATATACTCTGAAATTATAGCAAATTTTTTCAGATTCTGTTTCTTCTCTCTGTATAAAACCAAAGGAAATGTTTGGTCCCAGAGTTCAGATATACCATTAACCTAGGGCACAATTTTTATGGTACAATGGGTTACTTATTAGCACTGTTTTGTCAATCTCATACAGCGAGTAAATGCTAACATAGAGACCATAATGCAAAACACATCAGGATACTAAAGTAGAATTCTTATTTGTAACCTAGGAAACTAAAAGCTACCAATCATCTCTCCCCATGAACCACTAGATCAAAGAGAAAGTGACAAGAATGAATTGTAACAAAAACCTGCATCACAAATTGTACATAAATCTTATGACTTTAACATTGTGCCAGGAGAATTGTCAAGCATGTCACGCAAGGCAACTGCGACCACAAAAAAACAGTAGTCAATGAACAAGGAAGAAATGCATCTTAGCACTCGGTGACCAATCCCTGAATGATACTGGGCGATCTGTTGTAATATAAGTGTACTGAATCAGAGCTGAGGGTAGCCTAATAATGATAGATTAGTATCAATAGTAAAGTCAGAAAGCAATTGCACAAAGGAGGTCTCCGTGCATTTCCACTGACTCACTAGGGAAAACTATATCTTGACCTTCAGCTTGGATGCCATGCATTCTCTGTTCTGCATTGATCTCCTACTGAGTAAGAAGAGAAAAACGTAAGACCTTGAAGGATTTGAGGTGGTGAAGGGCAAGAGAAGGCCTTTACAATAGTGCAGAAGGCCTGCCTGGTAGGATATCATCTAAAGAAAAATTAAGTATCTAATATTGTAAATGCTAATTTCCCATTAGTATTTGCTTTGTGCCATTAAAAAATTTTTATTGAGGTGTATTTTGCAGCAGTGAATTAGATAGGCCTTAGAGCACAGGACCATCAGTTTTGACAAGTGGATAAATTCATATAACTTACATCCTATCATAGCCCTAGAAATTCCCTCTTTCTTGTCTATCTCTTCCTGCCCGCTTTGTTCTGATTTCCATAACCATCATAGAGTAATTTTTCTTATTTTATTATATATATATATATATATACTAGAGGCCCAGTGCAAGAAATTCGAGCACGGGGGTAAGGGGGTGGGGGTTCCCCTCAGCCTAGCCTGCACCCTCTCCAATCTGGGACCTATTTAGGCCCCCAATCCCACCAGACATCCCTCTCACAATCCAGAACTGCTGGCTCCCAACTGCTCGCCTGCCTGCCTTCCTGATTGTCCCTAACCACTAATGCCTGCCAGCCTGATCACCCCCTAACCACTCCCATGCCAGCCTGATTGATGTCTAACTACTCACCTGCCAGCCTGTTTGCCCCCAACTTCCCTCCTCTGCCAGCCTGGTCACCCTTAACTACCCTCCCCTGAAGAGTTGATCACCTTCAACTGCCCTCCCTTGCAGACCTGGTCCCTCTCAACTGCCCTCCCTTGCAGGCCTGGTGCCTCCCAACTGCCCTCCCCTGCTGGCCATCTTGTGTCTACATAGGGGCAGGATCTTTGACCACATGAGACCAGCCATATTGTATGTTGGAATAATGGTCAATCTGCATAATACTTTTTTATTAGATAAAATAGAGGCCTGGTGCATGGGTGGGGGCCAGCTGCTTTGCCCTGAAGGGTGTCCCGGATCAGGGTGGGGGTTCCCTTGGGGCATGGGTCGGCCTGGGCGAGGGGCCTATGGTGGTTTGCAGGCCAGCCACGCCCCCCAGCGAAGGCCCTGGTGTCTGGGGTTTATTTACCTTCTACAATTAAAACTTTGTAGCCTGGAGCGGAGCCAAGCCTCCTGCTTGCTCTGTGGTGGCAGCCATTTCTGCTTGGATTTGTTTACCTTCTATAATGGAAATTTTGTAGCTTTGAATGGAGGCTTAGGCTGGCAAGGGCAAGCAGAAAGCTTGACTTCCTCTGTTGCCTGGGAAACGCGTCTCTCCTGCTCTTTGAACTGTAACCATCTTGGTTAGGTTTATTCGCATATTCACTCTGATTGGCTTGTGGGCACGGCTTGTGGGCGTGGCTTGTGGAGTGGAGTGATGGTTAATTTGCATTTACTCTTCTATTAGGTAGGGTGTATATCTTTTTTAAAATATATTTTATTGTTTTTTTATAGAGAGAAAGGTTAAGGAATAGAGTTAGAAACATCGATGAGAGAGAAACATTAATCAGCTGCCTCCTGCACACCACCTACTGGGGATGTGCCCACAACCAAGGTACATGCCCTTGATCAGAATTGAATCTAGGACCCTTCAGTCCACAGGCCGACGCTCTATCCACTGAACCAAACCAGTCAGGTCCATATGTATTTCTTTATGTCAGGATTTAGTCACTCTATATAATGTTGCTGCATGCATCTATCATTTATTCCTTTTTATAGCTGTGTGCTGTTTCATTGTATATTTTTTATTCATCCTCCTATTAATGGAAATCTAGACTATTTCCAGGTTTGGTCTATTATAAATCAAGTTGCTATGAATGTCCTTGTATACATTTTTTAGACATATATTTCTGTTTCTCTTGAATAGGAACCTCAAAATGGACTTGCTGGATCATAAGGTAAATGTATATTTAAATATTTCAAAACCTACCAAACAATTTTCTAAAACACATATACCAAGAAAAATCCCCAAAATTCTATTACATAGGACAAACTACTCAAAACAGCTGGATGTGTAGCTTTACCCTGATAAGTAAACATTCTCCTGATACACAGAAGAACAAGATATTTAGTACTAGTTAGTGTAGTTGATGTTCTCTTTGTTCATTCATGTATTGTTAGCTTTGTTCCCCATTCCAAAAGGTACAATTGTACTTTTGCCAATATTTTAGAAGCTATTTTTTAAGTTAACTAACTCTTAGAGGTATATCTTACAACTATTTCCTAACCAATTGTATACCATGCAAACAACAATCAAAACAAAGTACATAGAGTTGTATTAATGTTACACCAGATAAACTTTTAAGCAAAAATATTTACATAAAGTTATCCATATTCTAGGCTATAAAAGGGGCCTCAAAATTTTTTAAATACTAAAATAAATCCTCTGGCCTTATATTAAGATATTGATATAGTAATAACTATTTTGTAATCTCCATGTATTTGGAACTTAACTTCTAAGTAAATCATGAGTCAATGAAGAAAATATGATGCCAATTTCCCTCAAAATAGTAGTTTATGCACTTTCTATGTAGCCTTGGGCAACTCATAACTTTATCTGAATCTCTGTGTCCTTATTTGAAAAAAGGGACATTTTTACTAAATGACCGTGGAGGTTCCTTTCTAATTCCCAAACACAGGACTTCCCTGCACCTGCTCTCTGCACTGAAGGCTCCCTTAACCTGTTTTCTAGCAGGTGCTGTGGTTCTTAAATCCCTGGGAATGCAGAGGGCTTACCCACAGGGCATGAAAAGACAGGACAAGATGCAGTCTCTCACATAATCATTGTAGCTGCAACCAGCCTGAAGCAAACAGCAAGAAATACCTAGCAATCGACTCTGACTGCCTCTCCCGGTCCGGAGCTGCATTTGTTAGCATGGACGCCTCCTCATGTAAAGGGATTGTTGTTGCATAGCTTCTGTCCTCTTTTTGGTGACGTGTTTTAAGTTCATAAGGCGTACAGAGGAAAGTAAATGTAATGTATTCTAAAAGAAGTTTTCAAGAAAGCATGGCCCTAGCTGGTTTGGCTCAACGGATAGTGCGTCAGCCTACGGACTGAAGGGTCTCCGGATTGATTCCGGTCAAGGGCACATGCCTGGGTTGTGGGCTCAGTCCCTGTAGAGGGCATGTGGGCCACCAATCAATGATTCTCTCTCATCATTGATGTTTCTGTCTTCCTCTCCCTTCTTCTCTGAAATCAATAAAAAAAAATTTTTTTTAAAGAAAGTATGTATTGTGGACTTAAGATGAGCATATACACATACATTGAATCAGAGATCATTATAACTGGCAATGGTGGATCATCTAGTCCCATCTCTCATATGTCAAGTGAGGTCTTCAGTTCCCTCTAGACGACTTGCAATTTAAGAAGACTTCTCCCAGAAATTCTGCCTGGGGCTGAGTTTCAGATACCAATAAAGCAGGGAGAGATTACATGGAAGACTAAAAGCTCTTCTCTTTAGCCCAGTCAACATGGGTCTAAAGAGAATTTTAAAAGTGCCCAGGACATTGTGAAAGCCAAATTTATTCCCAACACACAAACATTTCATTGCTTAGGTTTTCCAAAGATAAAATATCTCCTTTTTTCCAAAGATGCTGACTAACGTTCCTGATTTCTCATAGAGATTTTAATTTCAAATTTCCGTGTATTTCCATTGTAATTTTCAGCTTAGTTTCTACATGTACTGAATAATATATTGAAGAGTTTTCAAATAGGAGACATATTGCAGATGGCAGGTGTTTCTACTCCCTGTATCACTAAATCATGCTTATAGTAGTTGTGTCTTTGGCTCATTCTTGAACATGGCTTGGCTGCTGGCTAGATGGCTATGAATATTTCAGTAAAGAAGCTCACGATTCACTTGGATGTTTATTTTTACAAATTCACATAATAAAAACTGATAGAACATAAGGAGACTGAAAATTATTTATTCTATCCTGATCCTTTTTTTGTACAAGAGTATAACTCATATCTTGAATATGTTCAGGTATAGTGGCTAACTGTGACAGGATGAAGAATTCTTTAAATGGCTGAGTACTATAGTTCTCTCCACATGAGAGTGAGTCAGACAGTAGGTAGGAAGTCCACCTATGTGGGTAAGAAAATATTATTAAAATAAATGGTAAGAGAAAACCAGAATAATTGAAAGGTATGCATTAGGAAGACAATTGATTATGGGAGAAAGGGATGTCATTCCAATATGTGACCAAGCTGGCTATTCACAGGATGACATGTAACTTGGAGGTTCATCAAGGGAGAAGAACACACTATTTCTTTCATCAGGTTCAGATGAAAGACACCAGTCCAGACAGAACTGGAGAGACCAAAGGAGGTTCTTAGCCACAAAGTGATTTCAAGACTTGGGAAACTGTTAGAATTAGAAAATACAATGAAACCAGCTCTCTTGAGGGCTCTCTTGGACATACAGGAGCACTGTGGGCTTAAACTTTGAAAGACAGGCCTGGGATGGGTCCATACATTCAGAATAAAAAGAATGAGGTAGCCTAGATTGACTATTCAAATAAGAAAAGAAGAGGACAAAAACAATGGGGCTTTGAGAAAAACACCAACATTTAATGAGCAGGGGGAAAAAAGGAATGATTAACAAGTTGTAAAGAATAAATAAAGAATAACTAGGAACATCAGAAGAAATAATTTGCAACACTTAAAATTTGTCTCGAATGCAATGTCAAGCCCTCCAACTTAAATACTTAAATAAGAAATATAAAAAATTATGCAGGTTTGAATAAATCATAGGAGATTCTTAGACAGAATGTCTTCAGCCCTGAGGGTAAGTTTACTAAAGAGGGTCATTCAAAAGCCTTTGGCCATAGGTAGCATGATATCTAGTGATTTCCTGATGGCTGTTGGAGGGACTTCTGTTGTTACCCAGTAGCAATCTATTGCAGCATGAGCTCACCCTTGGCTCACAGTCTAATCTTATAAATAGAATGGAGAATAGCCTTACAAATCACTCATAGCTGGTCAATTTTCTCAGTCCCCTTCTCTCTACCAGGTTTTTCTTTCCTTCCCTTTTTTTAAGTCTCTCCTTTGGAAGCTTGAGATCAACATGAGAACGAGATGACTGTAAGCAGCTGCTGATGTGCTGAGGAGACAGCACCCTGAAGTCCTCAGTCCTGTTTGAGTGTGCTGTTTTGCCTGCAATTCTTTATCTTTATTCCTGGATGGGAGTGACCCAAACACATTAGCTTGGTTTTACTATTCTAAGGCTGAATAGTCAAGAAGAAGAGATAGTATCAATAGATGTTTTCAGTAATATCAATTGTTGCTGAGAGCACATGGAAGATTGAGATAAATTCCCCAGATTTAATAATAAAGGTTCTCAGTTAAATTACTGAATATAGTCTCCACAGAAAGATATGTAAAAGGCAGACTATACTGTGGAAGAGTAAATAAAAGTTGAGGAAATATAAAAGACTAGGAAATGTTGCCATTTAAATAAATTTGACTGAAGAAAAACCAAATATAGGCTAGTGGCCAGAGGAGAAGGTAGGGTCAAAGAGTGTTTGTTGTTGTTTCGTAATGATTGGGAAAACTGCGGGGGACGGGGTGGAGAAAAGGAAATACTCCTTTTAAAAAAAGAGATGAGTGGATGGAAAAGGATGCTAAAGGGAGATGAACAGTAAGAACACAACTTTGGGAAAACCTCAAAATGTCTTCTGGTCAGTCCCCTCTTCTTCCAGGAAAAAGAAACCAAATTCTTAATATAATAATAATAATAATAATAATAATAATAATAACTTCAAAGCTACTTTGTTCGCTAGTGAACTGGCTTTAATTTCTTACCAAATAAATTTTCCTAAATTTCCCTTTGATATTATTTGTATAATGAGTAGGTCAATTAGAAGGAGATTCAGATTTTAATTAGTAGAAACCCCCAAAATATCCTATTTGGAAGAAATTATTTTACAATCCTAAATTTCTGTAACCACTTTTCTTATATCTGATTCATTCCTCTCATGAAAACGTTCTGTTTAAAAAATAGGTGGTAATTCACATAAAACATGCTCAAAGTCACTAATTATCCAAGAGATGCAAATCAAAACGACAATGTGGTACCATCTCACACCTGTCAGAATGGCTATCAACAACAAATCAACAAATGACAAGCATTGGTGAGGATGCGGAGAAAAAGGAACCCTAGTGCACTGCTGGTGGGGATGCAGACGGATGCAGCCAATGTGGAGAACAGTATGGAGTTTCCTCAAAAAACTAAAAATGGAACTCCCATTTGACCCAGAAATCCCACTCCTAGGAATATATCCTAAGAAACTAGAAACACCAATCAGAAAGGATATATGCACCCCTATGTTCACAGCAGCACAATTTACAATAGCTAAGATTTGGAAACAGCCTAGGTGCCCATCAGCAGATGACTGGATCAGAAAACTATGGCACATCTACACAATGGAATACTATGCTGCCATAAAAAGAAGGAATTCTTGCCATTTGCAGCAACCTAGATGAAACTGGAGAGCATTATGCTAAGTGAAATAAGCCAGTCAATGAAAGAAAAATACCACATGATCTCACTCATTTGTGGATAATAAAGAACATTATAAACTGATGAACAAAAAAGACTGATACAGAAGCATCAAAGCATCAAATAGACTGTAAAATTACAGCAGGAAGGTTAGGGAGAGGTGGGGAGATAAGAGATCAACCAAAGGACTTGTATACATGCATATAAGCATAACCAATGGACTCAAAACACTGGGAGGTGAGGGCCTATATGGAAGTGGGGTGGGGAGTCAATGGTAAGATATGTATACATATAATACCTTAATAAAAAAAGGAAGAAAAAAATAAAAATAAAATAAAAATAGATGGTGATTCAAAATCAGATATATTAGCTTAAAGGAAAAACAGTGATTCATGTGTGTGTGTGTGTGTGTGTGTGTGTGTGTGTGTGTGTGTGTGTGTTGTAAGTCCCAGAGATATAACAGGATGTTAAATGGTAAATAAAACAGAGTTTGTCTTTAAAAAGCACCTTGTAGTTAGTGGAACCACTATTATTTCCAAGAATAGAAATGTTTAAATATTGAGTTAATTGCCAATTATTCACACAGTTTAAAATAGACCTAAGTGAAGAATCCAGAAGGGTAAGTTAATCATGCATTTAAGATCTATCTGTTTAGGAGATATAGTAAAATTTATATTTATATCTGTAGAGTCTGATGTTGAAAGCATTTAAATATTTCCCCAAAAAATGAACCCACAATTTAAATATCTACCATTTAGATTTATTCTGGTGCTGTTGCTAAAAGCCAGCATATCCAGAGCTACAGCTTCCTTATTTCAGGAAAGAAATTATCTTGCTAGTTTATACTCATCCCTAAGGTAAACTATTGCTAAAAGTCTATCTAAAAAGGGATTTGGTGTATTATGTAAAAACTAAATGCCCCTGGGGGAGGGAGGGAGACCCTCAAACCAGATCTGAGCCCTCTCCCAGGCTGGGACCCCTTGGGGGATGTCCGCTTGCTGGCTTAGGCCTAATCCCTCTTGCAGTCGGGGGTTCTCACAGTCTGTGACCCCTCGCTTCACTGCAGTGGATAGAAAAAGATATAGCAAAGGGTTCTAGAATTATAAGTTCCCATGAAGTCATGGAGTAAACAGATGGTGAGACTATAACTAACTAAGAGGATGTGGTCAGAGAGTGGAGAGACTGAGTGGAAGATTTCAGATACAGTACAGCAGATCTAGATGGTGACAAGTCCCAGAGTTTGGTCATTTGGAATAGAAACGAGATGTATTAACAAGGGAGACAAGAAAGTGAAAGAGTATATGAACGGGTGAAGTCCTTTCAAGCAAGCAGTGAAAACATAAGCTGAAGCTCTCTGATCAACCTCATTCTATTCCAGCTCAAGCATGAGAATAAACAGAGAAATCAGACATCATCCTCTAACACAGTAGGAGGCAGCCTCAAGAAGAAATTTCAAAATCAGAACACCTGCACTCACACCCTTGAAAAAACATTTGCTGATAGACTTTCCATGTCCTTAGCACTTTTAACTCAGGCCAACCACAGCCTTTCCTTGGCAATGAGATAAGTTTGCACCTGTAGTCAAGGGGTGCTATGGAGAAAAAAACTCTCCATGAACCTCTGCCGCCATGTTTTCACCATGTCAACCGAGACTCAATCTATCAACACCTCCAGTGGCAGCGTGCCAGCCTGTGAGAGCACCAGTCGATGCCTTTGCACTTTTTCCTGTTATGAAACAGACTTTCTTTCCCGGCAATGTTTTACTGTAACCTGCAGTTACAAGTTAGCAGTGGTTCCAAAGCTTCTTTGTATGTGTGTGTGTGTGGAATATCATTAATATTAATGGGATGATTTCCATCCAAATAGAAAAGTTAGAATCAAATGTAGAAAGATACATGGAGGGGAAGCCGATTTTACAAAATTATATTCCAGACACAGCCTAAGGACACAGCCCTTCTACCACTATTTTCAAACGACGGAAAAGATAACTTTTACTTGTCGTTCCTCTTTCTAAAACCGCAGCACTACACTCACTTTTCCTTAGGGCTCCCTCCGGGCTACATATCACTTCAGCCTTGGAATTTCAAAATTGTCCTGAGTCCAAAGATTATCATCTTCTAGAACAGTTACAAGAATTATCTCACTTCCCCATATTTGAAATTCAGGTTTTGTGACCTGCTGATCATCACGAGCAGGTCTCATAAATACCATTCTTTATTCTTATATGGTGACCATCTTCTCCTAACATTACTCAAGATCTACTTAAATTCTATCTCCTTCATGAACCTTTCCCTGGCCATGTAGCAAGCTGCAGAGAATTTTCCCTCTCATGACACGAAATGCACAGTTCAATGTATATTTGTTGGATGCCTAATAAGATGCAGTGCTGATAATCCATTGTTGAATAAGATGCTTTATACAAATAGAGGGCAAAATGCATAGTATAAAGATAAGTATTTACAGTATTACAGTTAACACTTTTTTTTTCTTTTTTTTTTTTTTTTTGCAGAAGGTTCAAGGTGAAGTAAAGGATATGAACACTTATTAAACCTCCCTTCTATCAATCAGGACTTTAATCATCATAGTATCAAGGTTTTGTTAGTAGTGGAAAAAGAGCACCCAGGTGTTAGTGATGAGTTAGTCTGGCCCTGAGTTCAGTAACCCTGGTACTTGAGTTTGGCTTGAAAGAATTCAGAGCCAAGGAACTCAAACTAAGGGAAGATTTATTTAGAAAGTTAGAGGTGATAGAAGGACCCTTCCAGTGTAGAAGGAAGAAGGAGAGTAATAACCTCTAAGAGGTCATTAGTCAATGCAGGTGGCCCTGACGTCAGCCACGGTGTTGCTCCATCTGATTTTGCTGCTTCTCTGGGCCTGGAGTTGAAACATAGCTGAGGCCTAGATGTCATCTCCAGGGATTAATGCTTAAGAGACTTGTGATGCAAGGACTTGTAGTTTTGCCCATTCATAAGCACCCGGGGCTCTCCACCCTAAGCACCAGGTGACCCTCTGCACCTGGCCTATCGTTCCTCCTCTGCTCACACCTACCTAACTACTACTGCAGTTTTACATGTGACAAAACTGGCCAGAAGAGGTTACATGTAAGTCATTCCTATAAAGTTCATGTAATAAAGCAGAACTCAGAAATCATCTGTCTGATCCTAAAGCCAGGCTTCTACTGATTTTCTGGGGCTGCCTCTGTAGAGCAGAAAGGATAAATCTGATTACATTAGCAAATATTTATTGAGTGGTAATTATAACCTGGGGCACTATGCAATGAGTACTTTACATAGGTATTTACCCTATTTTAAAGATAAAGAAACCAACGGAGTGATGGAGAGATTAAATAAATTGCCCAGGATCCTGTAGCAAATAAATGACGCAGTCAGTATTTTCTTTGACCCCCAGAACGCAAGACCTTAACCATTTTATTGCTAGAAGGCACTGGGCATTAAAAACTGGAGATGAGATTAGAAGGCTGGATTGTAATCACAGAGAGTGTAAGTGGTGCTACCAGATTGGAATCTAGCCATCATCACAAACTAGAGTTGTGCATTTGAACACGCACAACTTTGTGAGCTTCAATTTCTTGGTTTTTCAAGAGAAAAAATGACATCCATCCTGGCTTTTTGTGGGGCAGTGTGAGGCTGAAATGAGGATGATTTATTAGGTGTTTTTAATAGTGGGACACAAAGGGAAAATTCTATTTTAGACTAGGATGTTGGTCAGGCCCTTCTGAAAAGTTGACTCTTACCCAGTCTATTACTCAGAATCACTTTACTTTTAAGTTTTGAGGGAATTACTTAGTTTTAATAAATGGCATCTCATAAATTTAATAAAAGATTAAAAAGCTTTATTTTTAATATGGGCTATTTAAAAATTCAATGGTACATAATGTGAACAGTTGTCCACCTGGGGCAGTTAATTTCTAGTGTCACTATCTTGAGATTAACTCTTTTATGTGAAGTTTTCCATTGATTTAGAAGAAATTTGAAAAATCTGAATAGCACTTTATACCACACTCGATGTTTCAAAGTACGTGAGGGTCTTGGGTTAATTAAAAGGAACATATTTAAAAGCCCAAAAATAGGACATAATAGCTTGGGAAGCAGTGAGGTTTAGGTAAAAGACAGAGGTGGGCCTAAGGGGTTCTTCTCCACCAGGAGACCTTCCCCAAGGCATGTCCTGCCTTTTTCCTCGGAATCTCATGCAGGGGGGTGTTTTGCCCAGAGCGACTTTCCATTCATGGAGGCCGGACAATGCCAGGAGAAGAGCACTATTGCACATTGGGTCCCCTACACACTCGAACCTGTTACTACCATGTTCATTGCTGAACTTAGAACACGGTGGTGCACATGATACCAACTTGTACCCAGACATCCTGGGTTGACAACTCAAAAGTTCCAGGTTTCAAGACCATTCTTAGAGTGATCTGCACTCCAGCCCTTGCTTAATGTATATGGTGCTTTGAGGTGTGAATAGTAATTGTGGATCAGGGCCTGCCTATGGAGGCTAACACTGAGATTAAGTTAATGTGCTTGCAGAAAGTCACCCAGTTTAGGTTTTAGATCCATCCCATTTAGAAATTACTAGACATTTCTGACCAGAGTGGCCAGGTCTGTTTGCACTGCTAGACTGTGAATCCTAGAACAGTAGAAGACTATTTGAATTAAAAGGCTTTGTTTTCAGATAGAACCATAGAAATTCTATACTTAAAGCTGTAACAGGGAAGACATCAAATAAAATAGAAATCTCACTTATTCACTTAGCCAATTGATTTCTCAGCTGACATCTTTTCACTTAAACTTTTTGACTTATCATACAGTTTTATAAGATACTACAAGAAAAAAGTCAAATCCTTGAAGATAGGGACTATTTTTACAACAAGAGGGATACTGATCAAATTGTCAAGTTCAAACAGAATAAAATCACGTAAGAGTTCTGCAAAAATAGTCTAGGAATAAATATTGGTCATATTTAAAGAGAGCGCAATGGATCATATAGTCCATTACATTTTAAAAATTTGGAGTAATGAAATTTGTTTATGCAGAATTATCTATCCATTTTGATACTTGGTCCAGCAAGAGCAACCCTAAAAGAGCATCGGATGGAAGACAGAGTTTGGTATCAGGGTTATAAGAACTTTCAGATTTGATAAGATGCTCAAGATTAGAGCAAGAACAGATTTATGTACATGTTGCATATTTAATTCCAATTGTTCCTAGTGTTTTTGTGGTCCTAATGGAATTAATCATCTTACCACAAGATACCAAAGACCAGATCAATGATTTATTCCTAATGGAGAGGGGTGCACATTGTACCCTTCCTTGCAGGTGATTTTAGACATGATCTCAGATCTAGGGATCACACAAAGAAATATTGAGACCATCTGTGGGGTGCTTCTTACACAAAATGAAGAGTTGCATCTAGTATTGAGTAGGCAGATGTCTAAACATCCTATTAATAACAATATAAAACAATGGATGCATAATACTGATGGTTTTTTTTTTCCCACCTGAAAAGATAGAGGGTATACTCCAAAAAACCTTAAGGCTCACACTAAAAGATAAATCTACTACTTACATTGAAGACATCACTTTGCATTACCCCAGATCTCCCCCTGTTCAACAGCAGAATCTATTTCCCATGACAGGCGGGATAGTGCCTTAGCTGAGAGCAAGGGATTTGCCATCAGATAACCCTCCATTCAAATCCAACTCAGCAGCTTGCCATGAGCCTGCTGTACAAGTCATTTCATCAGCATCGCTCAGCTTCTCCTTCAGTGAAATGCAAACCTGAGAGTTGTGGGAAAAATAAATTAACTTAATAAATTAAAAATAAATAAATCAGTGAGTCTAGAGAAGTGCCTGGCTTATGGCAAATACTCATTAAATCATGGTCCAAATAGCTATTAAAAGTAATAATAAGAATTCTAGTGAAACTAAAGTTACAGCAAAATGGACCTAAAGAATATTGTCTTCAGGTTGTGATAAAGTACAGAGAATCCTAATTATAGAAAATACGTTCTTCCAAGTGACTGGATCATTTTACCTACCTGAAATAGTTGGCCTCTCTAGCTGCATTTTTCCCCCAGTACTATATAAACATTGACCCATTCTTACCCCTTAATCTCCTTTTTAGTACCATCATCAAGCCATAAAATTTACAATACAATTAAGGTGACATTTTCTTTTGGCTTAATTATCTTCTTGCTAACACCTTATTTCACTTTGATTGAATGTGGACAATTCAAGCCCAGCACATTTGCAAATCATCCCTACAGGAGGCCAAGCCTTCATTTTCATCTTCACTGTCACTGACTTAAATATTAGAGGGAGACATCCCCCCCCCCCCCCCCCCCACTTTGCTTTAGTTCCTGCAAGATCCAAAACAGTTCCATTTCACTGTGTCTTTGGTGGAACATCACTAAATAACAAGTGTCTAATTTACTAACAGATCATTAGATTATTTGACAGAGGCTGGCTAAACTCTTTTTAACTACCTCTAGGCTTTTTATTCTTATTTTTCTTGATCCCTAGCAAGTTACAGGTGGCCACAGGACTCTGTGTCCGGTAGTGAAATGGAGGCAGACATGTTAAATGCCACTCTTCCCTCATCACTGAGCAGAATGGCAATTCCAGGGAGACTTTAGACACTGGAGATGAAGAAAGCAGAGCACAATAGACCTGGGGCAGGAATGGCTGTGGAGCAGAACCCCTGCTCCTGCCACGAATGACCTCAACATGAGCCAAAAATAAACTGCTTAGTAAGTCTATGAGATTCCAGGGTTTGTCTTTAAAAAAGACCTCAATTGTTATGAGATCACAAAATATTACCGCAACCATGTGGCCTCTAAATATTTGGTAAAGCACTGCCTGTGGTAAGGTCTAAGGCAGATTGTAGCTATAGGGGAGGAGGTTGGATGATAGGGGGTTAGAAGTGTTTATTGGTCCTTAATGGCCATGTGAATGTATCCTATTCTAAAAGGAAAAATGAACTCGGACCAGAAGTGGCTGTTTGGTGAGTCGGACATGAAGAGGCATAGAGTACCATTATATGGCATCTCCAAGTTTGGAAAACTGGTTGTTTTTAGAACCCACGCAGTGGAACGTTTTTGGACTAAAAAGGTACAGTAAGAGTCGGCTTTGTTTAAAAACAAAAACAAAAACAAAACATGGAAACAAATCTAAGGGTTTGGCCTTTCCTGAAAGCTCGATCGCCTTTTGATTGCTGCCATTAGATTGAAAGAGAAGTATAGGGCCAGGAAGCAAAGAAGTAAGTTTGACAATTCTGTTTAGGAACGTTAATGACACTTGGTACAGACTGGAAACAAATGCATGAGAAGCCTACATTTTTAAAGGACTTACATGACCAAGAACCATGACCCCAGACTATAAATTCTTGTTCAACGTTATGAAGTCTTCAGGTATCCAGACTTATCCCACCACGAAATGACTACAAATGCTGTCGGGCAGGTGTAATTTCTAACCCCCCTTTCAGAGGTGGCCAGGGGGAGATGGACAAGGAGTAACTTCCAAGAGGGCAAAGTCAGCTCCAAGTGAGTAAAATCAGCTTCTCATCAAGGAAGGTGACAGATATCCGAAACTTTTTAGTCTACAGGCGACTAGAACATAAAGATCCACAAATAGAACAGATGGAAAGGAATTAATATTACCCCAAAATACTGTATTTCGAGTTGGAGGTAGTGTCTTCTAAAATTTTGAAACAACTTTCTCAAAGTATACTTTATGTTTGGTAAAATGCACCTGTTAAAGTATACAATTCAGTGAATTTTGACAGTCAGAAACCACAGCCACAATTATGTGTTCATAGTAAGATATCATGCTGGCCCTAACCGGTTTGGCTCAGTGATAGAGCATCGGCCTGCGGACTGAAAGGTCCCAGGTTCAATTCTGGTCAGGGGTATGTACCTTGGTTGTTTCTTGTATTTGTCCTGATCAGGGATCCAACATTCAACATTCACATATTGGAATGATGCTCTAACCAACTGAACTACCTGGCCAGGACCCCCAAAAAATATTTTTCTTTTTTTTTTTTTTTTTTTTCTTTGATGCAAAAGCTTTTTATTGTTTCCATTTGGTCTAATGCATGAGAGAGGGCTTCAGGGTGGTTAAAAGAAAGGCTAATGGTTTCAGGGAAAGGCTCAGGCAAAAAGCTAGACACCAGAGAAATGCAGAAGGGCCTCTCAAAGGCCTCTGGGCTCCAAAGGCTCCTTGTTATGCTTGAGGTGATCCTTTCAAATAGATACTCGCCCAGCCCAGCCTGAGGGCTGCCCAGCCTAGCCTCAGGGCTGCCCAGCCCAGTTTGGGGACCACCCAGCCTAGCCTGGGAGCTGGCCAGTCTGTAGTAGTCAGTCAGCTGGTTGCCCATCTTCTTGATGAGTTTCACCTGCTCATCCAGGAAGTAAGAGATGAGGGTCTTTATGGGCAGAACCTAGGGCATGCAGCTTAAAAGGGATTGGTTCAGGTTCTTCTCTAAGAACAGGGCAGCTTTTATGGTGTCCTGAGTTTTGTCCCGAGTTTTGCCCCACTCTTCTTGGGAAGGGTTCTGTACATAATGGAGAACAATGCAACCACCTCGCTGGTTTTGCATCTTAAAAAGAAGCTCAGTGACCTTGAACTTCTTTTCTCCAACACTCGGAAGAAGTGGCCCATACCCTGGAGTGCCACACCATCACGGTTGAAATAGAAGCCCAGAGAGAGGTTACTTGCACCATTGCCTTACTGACACCTTATTTATATCCTTCATCTAAATGAAAACGTACAAGGTGCAATGTATATGCATGTGTGCATTCACGCTTCTTTTTCACAAAGGAACAATCAAAACAACTGCAGTGCTTTGTATCAGAACGAAATCTCAGGTTAGCCGATGAAACCTCCGGGGTAGACTCTTCCCCCTTTCCCTTCATGTGCCCTGGGAATCTGACTCATGAGCCTATCAGAGACCCCCTCTCACTTCCTGATGGTTTAGCTGATGGGAGACACCAGCAGGAAATATGAAGGACAGTCGAGTTGGGAGGTTTTATTTGCCAAGCCACCAGCTGGGTTAGCTAACTGGACAGAGACTTTAAAAGAAAACAAAATCAGAAGTTTGTAATACGAAAATTAGAAAATGAGATTTGAGAATGGACATCTAAGATAAGCACAGAGTATGAGGATTTTATATGCCAAGGACATATTCACCAGAAGAATGGTTCTTACCAGGATGTCAATGAGACTCTTTTAACAAGGATAGAAACCATGAAAAGGGTCAACAACATAGATTTCCAACTAATGAAGGCCAATCTGGTTAGTCATTGCCAAGTGCCCAATTTGCCAATAGCAGAAGCCAATGTCAAGGCCTCTATATAGCACCATTTACCAGATTGATCAACTGGTGACATGACAGATTGCTTATGTTGAACCCCCACTTTGCATCATGGAGAATTAGACACATATTCCTGGTGTATTGCCTTCCCTTCCTGCAGCATGTCTGTCAGTATCAACATTTGTGGATTTATAGAATGTCATCCATAATCTTATCCATTGTCATGGGGGGACATTACCTCAAACCGGGAAACACATCTTAATCACAAAGAAAATACACACTAAGCTTTAGTTTAGGAATACATGAGCCTTACCTCATGTACCATCACTTAGAAATAATCTCAGAGAGTTTGTCAGTCATAATAACCAGAGATTTCAGTGCACTGGTTGCCTTAGTCAGTTTTGCCACTGATTCAGATATAATAGCCTCTAAATAGTCTTTAGAATAAAGTTGAGTTTATTGAACAAGAATTTAACTATTTTCCTAATACATGAGTTAATATAATTATACAAGTAACAGAAAATAACCCAAACCTCAAAAATGTAGAAGGCAAAAATAGGACTAAATCTTGAAGTCCCATTACTTAACTGATGTACAAATACCAATAAGGTCAACATGGAAAAGTATTGGAAATCTGGAAATAAGTCAGTCTACACCTACTAATGCATACCCAAGTTTCTGCAATGTAAATAAACATAGGTAGAATTTATTGAGCAGTTATTACATGCCATCTTATTGTTCTAAGCATTTTATTTGTCTTAACTCGTTTAATTCTTACCAAGAAAGAAGACACTATATATCACCATCCCTGCTCTACCATTGGAGAAACTAAAACATAAAAGGATTAGATAATTTAAGGTATGACTCAAATACTCAGATAGTCTGACCCCAGAGTCTATGTTCTTAACCATTGTACTATGCTGCTTTTTTCACCTGAATAAGTAGATGCTTTGTTTAATCACCTCCAAGGTATCTTTTAGCTCTAATACTCTGTCTCTATGTTTCATTCCCTACACAGAAGGCTAATAATTTCCCTTTAACATTAAGAATGTACAAGTGCCCATCTATTGATGAATGAATAAAAAAAGTCCTGGTACATTTTCACAATGGAATACTATGCAGCTGTAAAAAAGAAAGAACTCTTAGCATTTGCAGCAGCATAGATGGACCTGGAGAGTATTATACTAAGCAAAATAAGGCAGTCAGAGAAGGATATGTATCACATGATCTCAGTCATATGTGGAATCTATTATAATGAACAAAATAAACTGATAAATAAATCCAGAGACATAGAAGAATGGAACATACTCACAAATTTCGGAGGGAAGGTAGGCGTAGTAGGACATGGGAGGGGAATGATTAACTGGAGAACTTATATGCATATATGCATAACCTCTGAACACAGTGGTAAAGGCCTGGGAGGGGTGGGTATGAGATGGAGGGGGTCAATGGTGGTGGTGGTGGGGGGGGAAAGAAACCCCACAAACAAATGGGATTCTGTAATACTTTCAACAATAAAGATCAATTTTTAAAAAAAGAATGCCCTAATTTCTCAAATGACTGATACAAAAAAAAAAAAAAAAAAAACAAAAAACTGTGCCAATGAGTCCACTAGGCCTGTCACTCTTCCCCTGCCTCTATTACAGTCAGTAATTCATCATACTACTTGAAATCACTACTACTTTATTGTGCATCTCTTTGGTCATGGACTATTTTCATCTTCTCTGGAGCTTTCTTCTGAAAATGCCCTTAAGCACGAATTCCAATTCAGCATAAAAACTATCTAGCATTCCAGAGCTGGACCTGATGTGATACCAAATTTCCACTGGAACCTAAAGGTCCACTAATTCCATGATGTCACACCGATACACAGCCTGTCACATATAGTGCTCAAGTGCACTTCTTTAGGAACATCCAGTTTTTCCTTTATTTTTATCTACCTGAACCATCCTTCCATTATGTCCTTCTCCAAACCTTCCTACAGCAATGGTGAAACTCTCACTCAGATGAACACATTCTCCTGCCCTCTCAATCTCAGTTTAGTAGCTACTTTTTTTGAGATCATTTTAAAAATATATTTTTATTGATTTCAAAGAGGAAGGGAGAGGAAAAAAAAGAATGCCCTAATTTCTCAAATGACTGATACATGGAAACATCAATGATGAGAGAGAATCATAGGCCGCTGCCTCCTGCAGACCCCACACTGGAGATTGAGCCCACAATCCGGGCATGTACCCTGACTGGGAATTGAACCATGACCTGGTTTATGGGTCAACGCTCAACCACTGAGCTATGCCAGCTGGGTGAGGAGATAATTTTTGACCCAAAGCAATATATATTGTAAAAAGCAATAGGATAATTTCTGGCGAAGTGACACTCACAAATGATGTTAAGGTTCAAGTGGGGTGGACCATTTTACAATTAATGTAATTTCTCTTTAGGCACTCAATTAAAACTAACTAGCTCATAGATTAAAAATAACTCAAATTCTCCTCTTTCTTTAATAGAACCAGCCTTTACACAAATGGCCCAGCTGAAATAGCACTTTGGAACTAGGTGCTTCCTGGAAAATACAAATGAGCAGCCAGATATTTAGTCTGATCATACTTGAGATAAAGGACGAGTATTTTAAATATAAACAGATGGATCGGTTAACAAAAAGTTTATGGACAACAGTTATAACAGATTTGAGACTGATTAGTGCACATTCTTCAGGTTTCTTAGATGTGTGGCCAATGCTGGTATCCACGTCTTCCAGCTCCAGTGGAAGAATGAGGGCAGCATATTCTATAACATCCAAAGTCTTGCTCAAAATAAAAGTTAAAGGAATAATGGTTTTTTCCCTGAGGCCTTGGTATTTTCTTGTACAGTCATATTTTTCCAACAAACTCAAAAAAGAGTCCAGAGGCTTTGTCAGAAATAAATGATAAAGGCCCGACATGTATGGCTCAGTGGTTGAGCATCAACTTATGAACCAGAAGGTGATGGTTCGATTCCTGGTCCAGGCACAAACATCATTGATGTTTCTTTTTCTCTCTCTACCTTCCTCTCTGAAATCAATAAAAATATACTTTTTAAAAAAGAAATAAATGAAAGAGATGTATTCAAGAGTCTTGGAGTTTGCAAACTGGGACACAGCTAGGCAAAAACCCAAAAGTACTCCAAAGAAGAAAGAAAAATTGTAAGTTCCTATAGGAAAAAGTGCATTCCAGAGAATAATAAGTTCTGTATTCACAACCTAAGATTGGTTCAGGATGGTTATGAGTCAGATGCCAGGCAATCAGGATGATGGATGCCCAGTGGTCCAGCAGATGGGTCCTAGGAGATCTGGTCAGTCCTGGTAGTTTGGATAATGGATGTCAGGTGGATGTATGCGTGTGCCCTTCAGGGGATAATTAGAAGGTTACCTAGAGGTTCAGATGTATATTTAGGCATTGATACAGGACTGAAAAGTTTTCCAAAGTTTCTGTTCCCATGCTAGTTAGAACAAAAGTGATGTTTTTCTTCATGCTTCAACCTTCATAATGTGAATAACTAGGAATTTGGTTAAAATGGCTTCATTTTATGTATTCCCTGGCTTCACTCTTTACTCATATTAAAACATTTTCCTTGACCTAAAAATTCATTTTATTTCCTCCTAAGTTTAAAGGAAACTAAAGTATTTTCTTGGGATCCTAAGCACTGTGGCTACTGTGCTTAATGACAAGTTGATCTCAGGAATCTGCTCCTGTATATCATTCTGTATTTCATTGTCAAAGAATGCTTCTAAAGATTTCCCTTCCAAGTTCTAGTTTAAATCAAAGCTTTTAAAACCTCTGTGATCATCTGCCTTGAATTCACTAAGGCTTCACTATGTCTTGTTTGTCCAGCATTCAACCTGACTCCCAAATGCACCTTCAACTTCTGTCAGGCCAGTGCCTCCATTTCAGTGCTGTGCATTGAAGTAACAGAGGGAGGTACTGTGCTATTTTGTTTTGTTTTAAATTCTGGTTTCAAAACCAGCCAAATTGGAATCTCTGGGTATGGGGCCCAGAGAGCAGTAAAGCAACATGTTATAAAGTTCCTTGGGTGTTCCCAATTTGCATAAAATTTTGAGAACCAGTGCTCTAAGTGACAATGACAACAAAATCTTTCTCTTATAATGTGCTATGAAGCACAAGATATATATGGTACTATAACTTACAGTAAAGTTATCTTGTAATAACTTGTTTACTCAAGAATCTCTTTAATAGATGGAAAACTCCAAGCATCATTTCTCAGTCATGTTAGTTTGACCCATCATCTCGTGCAATGATAACATCAAGTAGACATGTTTTTATTGAATGAGTAAGGGTGACTAAATTGGCACACGATTCTTAAACATTTACTTTCCTTCTTCCTTTTTAATTCCTCATTGTATTACTACAAGGTTCTCAATCCTGTGTGCACATTAAAATCACCCGAGAGCTTTTTAAAACTATGCTGGGCCCCACCCCAGGCCAATTAAATCAGAATTTCTCAGGGTGTGCCCTCACCGGTTTGGCTTAGTGGATAGATCATCGGCCTGTGGACTGAAGGGTCCCATGTTCGATTCTGATCAAGGGCACGTGCCTGGGTTGCAGGCTTGATCCCCAATTTGGGGCATGCAGGGGGCAGCCTATCAATGATTCTCTCTCATCACTGATGTGTCTATCTCTCTCTCCCTCTCCCTTCCTCTCTGAAATCAATCTACATCTATAATAATAAAAGCACAATATGCTAATTAGACTGGATGTCTTTCCAGACTAAGCCAGGGCTGTGAGGGAAGCCCAGGTCTTGGATGCCAGAGGGAAGCTGATTCTGGCAGCCAGGGGAAGGAAAGCTTATTCTTGAATGCATTTCATGCAAGAGTTAAAAAAAAAAAAAAAAGAATTTCTGAGGGTGTGGCACAGGTAGTGTTTAAAAGATCCTTAGGCAATTTGAATGCATGGCCAGGGTTGAGAAAAATTGACTAAGTTTTACTTACTTTTTAAGGCCCTCTTTAAGATCATACTTTTTCAGGAAACTATTTTTTATACTCTCCCATCTGTATCTTTCAACTTCTTAAACTCTGTTTGTTCTTAAGAGAGAAGCACTTACGTTTAGTCTTAATTCTTTTCTTGTAGCATCCATGTGTATATTTTCTGTTTCAAGCTAGCACTTGAGGATAGGATTCATGCTTTGTATAGCTTTGCTTTCCTGGGAGAGATGTGAATAGTGCTGAATCTAAATTCTATTACTTAGCGACTGAAGGATATGGATTTTAAAATGAAATGCCATGTTTCTTGGCCTAGGTTTGCCACATACTATTCAGTAGATCTTGGGCAGTCAATACATTGCTTGACATTTTCAATGCTGTAATAACCAATTAATTTTCTCAACTACTTCTCAGTTTTAAAAGCTTTGATTTAAACTAGAACTCGATTTTGACACCACACTGATGGCCAGCTCCCTGAAAGGCAATATTCAATGTATCAAATGAGGATCAACAGGTTGATTTCAGTTTGTAAAAAAGCAAGGAGATTCAAAATTCAAGCTACATCACTGTCCTCTGTACTTCTATCCCTTCCTTCCTATTTTCCCAGGGGGGAAGTAAAGGTAGTGCAAGAATTTGGGAGGCACCTATTGGCACTCACCTTGGGCATGTGAACACCTGATTATTTTCATGACCACGTCAGAAAATACCATAATGCTGATTAAGAGTACTGATTTTTTTATTAGTCACCATCACTGTGTTGCTGAGTATGAATCTGGTAACTTAGCAGTTAATGCAAACACATTTATTAATGACTGTTAACCATTTTACTGCAGTATTTTATATACATAATTCAGCTCTATATTTTGCAAGACATGTTTTGAAATTTCCCTTTCTATTTTTAAATTTAGAAAGAAATATATTAAAAATAGCTGATTTCTCAGCAAGGAAAAACACATGCCTCGTATGTGTTGGAGAGGCAAAATACGCAGAGAAAAGAATATGGAGATTTGTCTGTCTGTGATTGACACATGAACTGTGTGGAACAAACTCAAAAAGAGTCCAAAGGCTTTGGCTAGAAATGAATGATAAAGATTTACTGAAGGGTCTTAGAGGTTGCAAATGTTGAACACAGCTAGGCAAAAATGTAAAAGTGTGCTGAAGAAGAAAAAAAAGTTTAAAGTTCTTGTAGTAGTAAACGTGGATTCTGGAGAACAATCGGTCCTGCATTCTTAGCCCTTCGTCCAGGATGGTTACTAGTCAGATGACAGGCAGTCTGGATAATGTATGTCAGGGGAATGTCCAGTCCCACAGCTGGATAATTCCAGGGTTAACTGGGGCCTAGCATATATCCAGATGGATATCCAGGCATTGACACAGGACTGAAAAAGTTTTAAAAGTTTAAGTTTCCAGGCTAGTCAGAATAAGAACAGACTTTCCTCATGTCCCAATCTTCATAATGTTAATTTATTTCAGTGACTGCATTATATATATTTCCTATTTCACTCTTTCCTCAACAGTATTCAACACGTAAGGAGAAAAAGTCACACATTTATAATTGCATAATGCAGGTGTAAAATCTGAATTAATTTACAATAAAAAATGTTATTTACCTGAAACTTTTGCTAAATATAGTCACCATTTTGGTATAAAGAAATTATATTTTTCAAAAGATTTTTAGATGTTTCTTTTTACAGAAAGAATATCTGTTTTTCATCATACATGTTGTTCTTAACATTAGTTTAATCATGATAAGTACAAATCCTTGGAAGTAATTGTTGAACGTCTGCCTGGAGGGGCGGGGGGGGGGGGTGGTGGTGGTGGAAATCTGCTAAGTATTAAACACTCAAACCCACACAGACACACAAACATGCACAAATACACCGGAAACAGGAATTTGGGTTTATATTCTGATGTCCAAGTGGAGAAATGAATGTGCAATAAAACGTCCTATTTGGCACTAATAATGCAGATGTGTTTAATGGACTACCAATTCAAATGCCTTGTATTAAGTTAAATATTTATAATACAGTGTTTTGCAAACCCACAGTTTTTATAACAAAACAAACCCAAAAAACACAGAAGTTTCTACTGAGTTGCAGGTTTTATGGAGAAGACTAACAATGGATGGTTTTGTTCATGATTAAAACAACTTAGCAATCCTTTTTATTGGTATTATACCCATGAGTTAGGTGGCAAAAGTAGTCAAAAGAGAACATGAAAAGCCAATTTGCTCTCATTCTCCTCTACCTACCAGATAATATATCAGAGAAAAGATTCAACATGTGTGTTACATTTTTTCTTTCTTTTTTTAAAAAATTATTTACCATCTAATTTGTTTCATCTGATTGCTGACTCTGTTTTCATTTTCATTGTATTTATTTTTTTGCTGTTGTTAATCATCACTTGAGGATATTTTTTCCCATTTCTATTTTTATTGTTTACAGAGAGGAAAGGAGAGGGAGGGAGAGAGAGATAGAAACATCAATGATGAGAGAGAATCATTGATTGGCTGCTTCCTGCATGCCCTCTACTGGAGATTGAGCTTGCAACCCAGATATGTGCCCTTGACAGAATCGAACCTGTGACTCTGACGCTCTATCCACTGAGCTAACCCAGCTCAGGCTCCACTGAGTTTTATAGAGAGTAAAAAGGAGAGGGGGGAGGCAGAGAGAAAAACATTGGTGTGAGAGAGTCACATCAATTGGTTGGCTGCTGCACATGCCCCCAAATAGGCTGAGGATCAAGCTTGCAACAGAGGTACATGCCCTAGACCAGAATCGAAAATGCAACCCTTCAGTTTGCAGGCCAACACTCTGTCCACTAAGCATGGATGCCTTACATTTTTAAAAGCATTTTAATATACATTGTTTTTTATTTTTCTATGGGGATCTGTGAGACTTGCATTTTTTTACCCCATTGTCTAGAGATAAGGTAAATGAGACTCAAAAAGCTTTAATCACTTCCCAAATTTCTGCAATCTTTACACTTAAGAACGGTCAATTTTACATCTATTTTATGTACACAACTGCTTTACCAGAGACACCTAGAGAAAGGTAACATTTTTTAATTTCTCTGTCATAAAAAACAAAATACCAGTTGCTTTCAGATCAAAGCCTGGGCCCTGTATTTCATTGTCAACACCTCTCCCTTCTGAAAAAACCCGTGATGAGCAAAGACCTTCACCAAGACTCTTAAACACTCCTGAGATGTTCAGAAAACACTGGCTGCCTTAGCGCTCTCGAGAACTGGTTCATTGCTGTAGTGGCTCCTCAAGTGAAGCTTAAAGGTGACTCCGCCAGCTTAATGCCAACCAGTCCCTTCAGACTCCAGCTGGCATGAAGTTGGCAGTGTTTCTACACAAAGTGTTTTTTAATAAGTGCTGGTTCCTAACATCAGGGTGGTTGTAAAGGCTAATAAACTTCCTACAAGGGAAGTAGAAGTGGAAAGTATTATTTGTCATACATTTTATCGCTGTTCTTGGTTAGCCTGAAGCACATATTCCCTGAGTGTTTAGTAGTTAATGAATATGAATAGCAGCAAGCCAGCAATTTTCAAAACCATAAATAATTATTCCTCTGACAGCTCCTACTCATGAAAAAAAAATATAACTGAAAAAGAATCAACATAGCAAAAAAATTACCGATAGAGTTTTAAAAACTTACAAACTTGTACCATCCTAGGAGACTATAAATCTATTCAATTAGCTCACAGATGGAGCTTTAAATATAAATGTAAGTTTTAAGCAATTGTTTCTTTTCCATCTACAATATTTCTTTTCTTTTTACAATATTTATTTCTTACATAATTCCTTGAAAGAAAGACTAAAATTAATATCCACTAAGAGGTAGTCCCCCATTGATGACCAGTAAATTTTGTCTGGATTGATATTTCTATAATCATTCTTTACTACATTTTTGAATTGAAAATATTCCATGAAGAACACAAGTTCATGTATCAAACTGAACAACAGAGAAGTCAATAAAAAAAAAAAAAAGCTAATTATTCCTCCCTTCTGGTCTCCCTATCAATAAATGTAGTCATTGATTTAATGTTCTACATTAGGGATTTACATATCAAAGTATCAAAAAGTACTAAAATAGCATGTTAACTTGGGATTTTATTGATGTCCTAATAGCTCTAGAGAAAGGACAACAATCAGCTAACTATACATAATCTGAGATAATAGAAATGATAATCCTTGTAGAATTTTTTTAACATGCTGATTATTGTAAGACATTTGGTGTGGTATGTGTACTAGATTTTTATATTAGTTATTATAGATCCATAAAACAGACTTTTTGATTATGTTTATCATAGAAACAGAGTTATAAAAGGTTGTAATATTTTGATAGATATCTCTCAAATTTAATTACTATTAAATAGTAATTGTTAATTTAATTATTAATATAATAGTCCTAAAGGCTATTATTCTATTCTAAAGTTGTAGAATAATTTTAATTTACATAAAAGTTGCCAAGATAATACATAGAATTTCCATATATACCACATCCAACTTCCCCTATTGTTAAGATCTTATATTACCACTAGAGGCCCAGTGCACAACATTTGTGCATGGTTGGGGTGGAGGTGTGTGTCCCTCAGCCCAGCCTGCACCCTCTCCAATCTGGGACCTCTCAAGGGATGTCCAATTGCCCGTTTTCTGGGATCGGGCCTAAACAGGCAGTCAGACATCCCTCTCACAATCCTGGACTGCTGCCTCCCAACCACTTGCCTGCATGCCTGCTTGATTGCCTTTAACCACTTCAGCTTGTCAGCCTGATCACCCCTTAACCACTCTTGATCAATGCCTACCTGCTCCCCTGCTGGTCCAATAGCCCCTAACTGTTCTCTGCTGCCAGCCTGGTTGCTCCTAACTGTCCTCCTCTACAGGCCTGGTTGCCCCCAACTGCCCTCCCCTGAAGGCCCTATCATCCCTTACTGCCCTCCCTTTGCCAGCCTAGTTGCCCTGAACTCCTCTCCCCTGCAGGCCTGGTCCCCCCCAACTGCCCTCCCCTGATGGCCTGGTTGCTCCCAAACTGCCCTTCCTTACAGGCCTGTTTCTCACCTGCTGGCCTGATCACCCACAACTGGCCTCCCCTCCCAGCTACCTTGTGTCCACATGGGGGCAGCCATCTTGTGTGTTGGAATGATGGTCAATTTGCATATTACTATTTTATTAGATAGGATAGTATATTTGTCACAAGAACCAACACTGATATACTACTACTACTAACTAAACTTTATTCAAATTTCAATAATTTTTTTTCTAATGTCCTTTTTGTTTGTTTTAGGTTTTCATCCAGGGTCCCATATTACATTTAGTCATTATATTTCCTTTGTTTCCTCCAGTATGTGACAACATGTCTTGCCTTGTTTTTTATGACTTTGACAGTTTTGAGAAGAAACTGTCAGATATTTTGTAGAATGTCCCTCATTCTGGAGGGACCACGTTTTTCTCATTGTTAGACTGGGGCTATGGGTATTAGAAAGTGCCCTTCTAATCACATTATAGCAAGAGCACATACTATCAATATTAACGTCAGTGAGGATGCTAGCCTTGATATTAACCTTAACATAGTGTTTACCAATGTTTTCCACTATAAATTGATTTTCCCCCTTCACAAACTTTTTTCTTTAGAAGCCAGTCAGTAAGTGTAGCCCATACTCAAGGACAAAGATTGGTAAGAGGGGAAAGATTTATTATCTTTTTGAAAAATTTATCTAGATATGTGTTTATTTGCTACCTGTTATCAAAGAGAGATGCATTGATTCTGGAAGATGTAGGAATGGAAGAAAGCAGAGAAGAAGTAGAAATAGGGGAAGAAAAAAAGAGATACTGATCATATTTCACAGCTTTGTATTGTAAATTTTAGCATGAAGGTGCATTTATTAGAGTATTTTAAAAAGGGATTGGGGAGTTATTTGGGGATGGAGATAAGGAAAAGTGAGCATTAACTGATATATATAAAAAAAAAACCTTGAAGTTACTATATGACTAAAAGTTTTTATTGGTCACTGTTATTAGTTCAGAAGCCAATTACATTTTGAAAGAAGCAATAATATAAATAGCATTTTATTGTGTTTATTATTTAATAATTTACTTAGTAATATATTTCCTCATTTGTATTTTTTAGATTCTATTTCATTTATTTCTGCTTTGATCTTTATTGTTTCATTTCTTCGGATCGCTTTTGATTTTATTTGTTGTTCTTTGGCTAGTTCCTTTAAATGTAAAGTTGAATTGCTATTTTGAGAATTTACTTGATTCCTATAATGCTATAAATTTTCCTCTTCGGATTACTTTTGCTCTGTACCATAGATTTGAATTGTTACATTCTCTTTTGATTTCTTAAAGGTCTCTTTTGATTTCTTTCTTCATTTCTTTGTTTACCCATTCATTATTTAGAAACATGTTATTTAGCCTCCAGGTCTTTGTGTGTTTTTCAGTTCTCTTCTAGTGATTGATTTCTAGCTTTATACCACTGTGGTCAGATAAGATATCTGATATGATTTCAATCTTCTTAAATTAACTGAGACTTGTTTTGTGGCCTAACATATGGTCTAGCCTAGAAAATGTTCCACATGCACTTGAAAAGAAAGTACATTTTACTGCTTTGGGGTAATATGCTATGAAGATATCAATTAAGTCATCTGATTTAGGTGTCATTTAAGGCCACTATAATTACTATTTAATCTTGCAATTATCAATAACATTATAATGTAACTGCTAATTTATTTACTATTATAATAGTCATAAAGGCTATTTTCAGGAATATTAGAAAATTTTAAAATTATATAAATATTTATATATGATAAGGAAAGCATTTCATAAGCCTTGATTCTAACAAAAAAAAAAATCTGGTTTCAATGAAGCCTTGGCCAACTTTTAAGTTAGTGGATGTGTAAAATTGAACTATATCACATCTCATTTATTTTGTCAACAGCTCTCCCATGAAAACTTTAGGAAAATTACAAGCTATCCATTGATAAGGAATTGTTGAGCTGGGCATGGCTGACTAATGACAGCTGTGCAATGATTTACTTAGCTAGCTTTGGGCTGCTCTTCTACTCCCAGGTAACCGGCACACCTAAACATTCCATTAGAAGCTCCTTTTGCATTGTCATAACAAGCTTCTCTGAATTGACATTAAACCAAATGATGTAAAAATATGAGTCTTTGTCATCCAAGGATGTGTCATTGATACTTGCTAGATTTGGCTACTCCATGTTATCCACCCTCTTTTTTTTTTCTTTTAACCTGACAGGGATGGCCCTTTGGCACATACCATAGGCAAATCAATTAAATTTCATTTGGCAAATATTGTCTCTTCTCTTTGCCAATTACTTTGTAAGCTATAACAATAATCACACTCAAGTGGTTGCCTTTGAAGCATGGATAGTCAGAGAAGAAGATAAATAAGTACAAGGGCAATTTCAAAACCTTTGGGTGAGCCCAGCCAGTGCTGCTCAGTGGTTCAGCATTGACCTATGAACCAGGAGGCCATGGTTCGATTCCCAGTCAGGGCTATCAGGTGGAGAGGGATTTTTTTATTTTCGATGAGAAATTGACTTGAGTATACCTAAATGTTTATGGGAAGGAACTGGGAGAAGGATGCTGAAGAGGTTACCTTCCTATGAAGGAAAGAGAGACTGGGATCTAAATTACAAGAGGAGGAAATAAATGTCAGGAATGTCTATTGGGATGTGGAGGAAAATGTATAGTTCTAAGAAATTTCATAAATATAACACTAAGAATTTAAGGTGGCTCCTATCTAATGACCACTCTTACATCCAGCTGGCAGTATTCAGGGTAGCAGGACATTTCCTAGACGTGGTCCAGAAGTAAGCACTGTGACAGCTATTACAATTGTTCATATAAAAGCCTACAACACTAATAAGATTGATCAATTTGAATGTAGCTAGCAACTGGATAGATATCCAGTGACGACCTTATCACAGGAAATAGTTTAAGCACATTCATTTAGAACTCAATACAAAGATAAACAGATTGCTATTTTCACTTTTTTTTTTTTTTTTTGCATTGTACCATGTATTCCCAATTAGATTCTAATCCCCTCAGAAGTGGGATTTCTATTTTGCCAATTCTTTATATAGGACTCTGTAAATAATGGATAATTAGTGTCAAATAATGAGTGACAATGGTAATGATAGTTTTAGAATAAAAATACGACAGATTTCATAAGCTATCTTTATCTTGCATGAAGGAATGGAGAAGAAATGCCCATTACTGACCCTCACATTTTTTTTTTTAACAATTCTGGGGCTTCCACATAAAGGCTAGTATTTTATAAATTAATTTTATATGTGCAATAAGTAGTCATATATCTGTGGCTTAATAAGATTCACAGGCTAGACAAAACTGGGCAATGTCAGAACTGGAAAGATTCTGCAAATGATAGGTCACCTAGGTGTAACACATACCTCTGAATCATCTAAGGGTCCCATCTGAATCATCATTGACCGAAAGTCAAATATGACCATGTAGAAACAAGTCCTTAAATACCTAATGGAAGTAAAAGGTGGATAAAGCATAAAAATAATATTTCTCCCTATTAAAACTGATTATACTTCATAAAATGTCTTTGGGTAATTAATTGACGCAGTCGCTATCATATTCTGAATTTAATTTTAGCCTAACAATTGGAGATGAAGCTTATTGTTTTGCTCTACTGACGGGTATGTTACTTCTAATTCTATAGCTAGCAGGAAGCGTAACATTGTCATTCATTCACCTATTCAATCATGCATTGTTGATTCAGGAAACATTTATTGAACATCAATTTTGCACCAGAAACCAAGATTTCAGACTAATATATACATGACCTTTGGCTACAAGCACTTCACAATCCAGTCTAGCATCTCATAGTCCAGTTTGTGAATGATTTTAACTGGAGAGTGGCCATTTAATTAATATCTATATAAAAGGTTAATCTGAGTTTGTATAATTAATACAATTCTCCAGATTTTCTGGGGTTTTAAATGTTTATGTAAAAGGCATCTAAAAAAAGCAAATGTAAAATGTTGATTTTTAAAAAGATGTTACAATGGTTGTATAATAAATCAAAAGACATTTACTTTTTTTCCCTAAAAAAACACATAAGCCAATGAGAATTGTGCATATGAATTATTTTAGATCTAAGGCTAATCTCTTATATATAATATACCTAATGAACAGCTAAGATACACAAAGAAAGCATAAATGAATGGTCTTGCCAGACCCAGAAATAAAATAGTCTTAATGCTCTATTCCTGAAAGAGTTTTCTAAAAAAAATTTAACATTGTCCTAACTGGTTTTGCTTAGTGGATAGAGCATTGGCCAGAGGTTCCAAGTTTGATTCTGATCAAGAACATGTACCTTGATTACAGCTTGATCCCCAATAGTGGGAGTGCAGGAGGCATCAGATCAATGTTTCTCTCTCATCAATGTTTCTTTCTTTTTTTTCTTCTTTTTTTCCTAGAAAATGATTTAAAAAAATATATATTTTATTGATGTTTTACAGAAAGGAAGGGAGAGAGACAGAGAGCTAGAAATGACCAGCTGCCTCCTGCACACCCTCTATCGCAACCAACATACATGCCCCTGACCGGAATCGAACCCGGGACCTTTCAGTCGGCAGACCGACGCTCTACCACTGAGCCAAACCGGTTTCGGCTCATCAATGTTTCTAATTTTCCCTCTCCTTTCCTCTATGTAAAAATCAATAAAATATATTTTAAAAGTAAATTTTTAAAAATTTAACATAAAGAAGGATATTTTGCTTGGCCTGCATTGCTCAGTGGTTGAGCATCAACCTGTGAACCAGGAAGTCAAGATTGATTCCCAGTCAGGGTACATGCCTGGATTGTGGACTCAGTCCTAGGTGTGGGACATGAAGAAGGCAGCTGATTAATGATTTTCTCTCACCATTGATGTTTCTATCTCTCTCCCCCTCTCCCTTCCTCTCTGAAATAAACAAAAATATTTTCTAAAAAAAGAAGGACAAATTACAGCGGGAAGCTTAGAGAGAGGTGGAGGAGATAAGAGATCAACTGAAGGACTTGTATGCATGCATATAGGTATAACCAATGGATGCAAAACACTGAGGGGTGAGGGCATGTATAGAAATGGGGTGGGGGTGCGGCAATGGTAAGATATGTACACATATAATACCTTAAAAAAATGGAGGGGGAAAAAAGAAGGGCATTTCAATGGATTAGTTCATCTAAACCAAATACATTTATTTCGATATCTTGTATTCTACATGAATTAATTAACCTGAGTATTTTTTGTACTTCTGAAATTCAAATAGCCTTTTATATTTTCTATAGTTACTGGTAACCACAGCCAATTAGCTATGAATTCACAATCCACTAGCCAGGGTAATGATGTTCCTTCTATTTGTGTTCTTATTTATTTATCTAAAAGTGCAATTACCTATACCCATTTTAGTTTATAATTCTAATTCATTAGTTTAAGCAATGTCCCTGACCATAAAATATATGAAAGGCAGTATGCTAATCCCATTTAAAGAGTAAGAGATGCTTTATTTTTTAACAAGTTTAATAATTTAACAGAGAAAATAAGACATGCAATCAGTTTGTCACAAAGCCCAAATAGAGTTGTGAGAAGTCATGCAAGAGATTTAATGTATGAAATGAGTTGAGAGGAGGGGAGATTTTTTATTGAGAATGAAGCCAAGAGCAGAGAAGGCTTTGAATATGCCAACCCTTGAGCTGATATCAACAGAGGTAGATGAGAGGATGTACCAAGCTGAGGAAAGAACATGTTGGGGAAAGATTAAGCATTCCAGTTGTCAAGAACATAAGATACAAGATTTGGAAGACAGATTGGGCCAAAGATTTGATTATTTGAATACTACGTAATAGAATTTTGAGCCTAAGCAATAGAAAACAAATAGTAGTTGAAAAAGAAAGAAGGTTCTTTCAAATTGAATCAAAGAAAATAAGTAGGGTTTAATGCCAATAACACGGCTTATTTGTCCATTTTGTAAATTGGCTTTTTGGCATTAAAGATACACTACTTCTCCTATTGGCCAATTATCGATCCACCATCGATCCTCCTGTTTTCATCCTACACAGCAGTAGATAGCAGCCGTACAGGGACTGTCACTAACCACCCAAGAGATGCTGCTGAAGGTGTGGCTGGGAGGGGCTACTAAAAGGCTCCTTTTCTTGCCAGAAATACATTAATTATTCTAAATCACTGCCACAAGTACATGACAGGACTCATCTCAATGACTCAGCATGTGAGTCAGCAACTCAGTTCATTATCAATGTTGTACATTGCAAATAATTGAATATTTCCATCAATAGAGGACATGCCACACAGTGACACATGCATACAATAGGCCATTATTCAGACATTGAAATGAATGAGTTAGAGCTATACAAATTGACGAGGATTTCCTCAAGGTGAGATAGGTAAAAAAAAAAAAAAAAAAAAAAAAAAAAAAGTACCAGTAACTATTTTATTGTCTGCTCCTTCGTTAATATAGAAATGTGGTAAGTCTCTTATAATCTTGTGCATATGCCTATTTCTCCTTATACCTCTGCACATTTTTGCTTTATATATTTTGAAGTATGTTGCTTTCAAACTGGAATAATTCTACCTCAACAAGCAGAACTTTATATGAACTATTCCTCTTTATCTGTGCTAAATTTTAGTCTTAAATTCCACTTAATTTAATAATATTACTATAATAATCTTTTGTGTTTTTTTTTAATAGGATAATTTTATCCTTTTACTCCCAATATTTCTGTATCTTTATATTTTAAGTGTTTGTATTATAAACAGTATTAGCTAACTTTTGTGTATTTATCCTATCTGACATTCTCTGTCTTCAATTGGTGTTTGTGATTTATTTATAATTACTGACATTATGTATGTTAAATCTACTCCTTTTTATTTGTTTTATAATTGCTCTGTCCCTGTTATATATTCCTTTCTCATTTATTGTCTTTGTTTGCTTCTCTCTGAATAATTTATTTCTATTTATGTCAATTAAATGCTGGTAGAAATAAGTTTTTATTTTATTATTATTTTTTTTTAATAAATCTTTATTGCTCATATTATTACAATTGTTTCTCCTCCTCTCCCCGCCCATAGCTCCCTTCCACCCGGTTCCTGCCCCACCTTCTTCTCTTACCTAACCCCCCCCCCCCCATTTTCCTCATCCATAAATGTACGATTTTAATCCAGTCTCTTCCTGCACCCCCAACCCCTTTCCCCCTGACAATTATCAATCCACTCCCTTTCTTTGCCCCTAATTCTATTATATTCACCAGTTTATTCTGTTCCTCAGATTTTTAATTCACTTGTTTTTTAGATTCATTTGTTGATATATATGTATTTGTTGATCATAATTTTTATCTTTTTTTCTTCTTCCTCTTCTTAAAGTATACCTTTCAGCATTTCATATAATACTGGTTTGGTGGTGATGAACTCCTTTAGCTTTTTCTTATCTGTGAAGCTCTTTATCTGCCCTTCAATTCTGAATGATAACTTTGCTGGGTAATCTTGGCTGTAGGTTCTCACTACTCATCACTTTGAATATTTCTTGCCACTCCCTTCTTACCTGCATAGTTTCTGTTGAGAAATCAGCTGATAGTCATATGGGTGCTCCCTTATAGGTAACCAACTGCTTTGCTCTTGCTGCTTGTAAGATTCTCTCTTTGTCTTTTGCCCTTGGCATTTTAATTATGATGTGTCTTGGTGTGGTCCTCTTTGGATTCCTTTTGTTTGGGGTTCTGTGCACTTCTTGTCCTTGTAAGTCTATTTCTTTCACCAGGTGGGGGAATTTTCTGACATTATTTCTTCCAATAGGTTTTCAATATCTTGCACTCTCTCTTCTTCTGGCACCCCTATAATTCTGATGTTGGTACATTTGAAGTTGTCCCAGAGGCTCCTTACACTATCTTCAACTTTCTGGATCCCCTTTTCTTCTTGCTTCTCCAGAAGAGTGTCCTTTGCCTCTTTGTGTTCTAAGTCTTTGACTTGATTCTTGTGTTCCTTCAGTCTGCTGTTGGGTCTCTGTATAATATTTTTTATTTCTGTCAGTATATGTTTAATTTCTAGTTGGTCCTTTTTCATATCTTCGAGGGTCTCATTAAATTTATCTGCCCTTTCTAGGAAATTCTTAAAAAAAAAACCTTTTAACTGTGGTTTTGAACTCTATATCCAGTCTTTTGTTTTCCTCCATCTCTTTTGTTTGAGATCTATTTCCTCAGCATTTTCGCTGCTTCCCAGAGTTGGTAGGATGGCTTTGTGTGTTTGGTGTCCTATATGGCCAGTGGGTCAGCCTCCCCAGTTACCTGATTTAGACATTCTTGGTGATCCTCTTTGTGGACTGCGTGTACAGCCTTGATGTAGTTAAGTCTTGATTGTTGTTGGTATAACTGGGAGGAATTGACCTCCAGGCCAATTGGATATGAGTATCAGCTGTGTCTACTCTGAGATACCTTTTGTATTGGAAACAGTCTTATAGGATCAGACTTGCAAAATTGCAAAAGCCTCTGTGCTCAGCTTGGATGGGGCGAAGTCTCAGGGCTGAGCTGACAGTCTTGGCTTCCAGTCAGTCCTATCCGTGTGAGCGCCTCAGAACCTCTGCCTTCCGTGGCTCCCCTGAGTTTCCTCCTGACAGTCCAGATTCCTCCTGCAAGAGCATGGGTGCCCTAGGGACTTGCCTGGAATTGGGTTGGGTCTCTGTAGTCTGGAGCTTCTGACTCCTTCCATTATGGAGAGGCCACGGCAACTTCCGTGTTCAGACCTCTCCACACGCGGTCAGACCTCTCCACACGCAGTCAGACCTCTCTGCGCGCGACAATAGACCCTGCCTGCTGAGGCTCCCAGCTCCCCCGAGTCTCCCAGTCTCTGAGTCTGCAGGTGCCTTTCTCTACAGTTCAGACTCCACCTGTGTGAGCCTGGGTCCACAGGGTTTCAGCCGGGATTGGGGTTCAGTGCAGTCGGAAAGGGTTCAGTGCAATTGGTGGCTTCCTTTCCCCTCCTGCCAGCCAGGCACTCGGCTGCCCTTCCTCTCAGCCTGCGAGCTTCTCCCTACCTTAGCGCTTTGCAGCTCTACTGATCCATGAGCCTTTCTCCTTCTTTCTATTCAATAGTTGTAGATTTCCCACTCCGCCAGCTTTACTGTGGTTTTGGATGATGTCCGTTCTGCCTTTTAGTTGTTGTTTTGAAATTGTTGTGTGAGGCAGCAGCTTAGGTGCGTACCTAGGATGCCATCTTGGTTTCTCAATTAGAAATAAATTTTTATAGTAAGAAATCCCTGGTTAGTAATTTTCATGCCATGATACCCATGTAAACTCTCTCTTATGGCACCAGCTTCAGGAATGCTGTGTATTCAGAAGAACAGCTGTATGTTTATTTTCAGAAAATCATTTGTCTTTTTAGAATAAATTTTGAAAAATTATTCAATTTCTTTCCTCACTATGGGCTCTTTGATTATAGTTTCAGTGGTAAACCCAGAATTACCCTTGCATCATTAAAGTTTAATATAAACCTGATTCCTTACTTTTATTTACTTTCCTCCTAACTTACATTGTTACCTTATATTTTAACTCAAATATTATATATCCCCAAATATATTGTTGTTGTTGTTTTATGCAGTCATTTTCCATTTAGGTTTACCCCAGATTTATCCTCTTCTTCATTTTCATTCTTCAGAACTGGGATCATTCTCCTCCTTACAAGAAATCTTTGTCCACCCCATTGTCAAGAAAGCATTCTGTTTTTATAAAGAGCTTTTTAATTTTAATCCTCACCTTTAGGTCTATGATGTGTAAGATTTTGTACAGTATCTATCTAGTTGTTCTAGCATCATTTATTAAATTATATTGGCACCTTTGAAAAAAAAAAGTCAAGTGATGATATATGTGTCAATTTCTGGGTTCTCTGTTCTGGTTCATTGATCTATTGTTATATGTATAAACCAAGACCAAATACTTTATAATAAGTCTGAAAATATGGCAGATATTTGTTTTCAACTTTATTCTTCTTCAAGCTTGTTTTGCCTACTCTTGGTCTTTAGTATTCTCATATAAGTTATAAATCAGCTTGTCAACTTCCATTATATCTATAAAGATTTGATCTTTCTGAGATACTGGCCAAATCTAGTCTCCATCTTCTTATCCTCTCAGTCACCTCTTCTGGAATTAGTAGATACCTCTAAGAAAAAAGAAGCCCCTAATGCTGGATTTATCTATCTGTTTTCTTCTTCTCTCAGATGTTGGCCCTATACATCTTTAATGACTTGTTAGCTTTCTCATGTCATTAAGCAGATCGTCTTAAAATATTTTGACTATGCATTCTTTCTTCGCATGGGAGTATTAGTTCAGTTTCCTAGTCCACCATTGTTGAAAATAGAAATCTCAATAGGATTTTTATTTTACTTCTTCCATTCAGTAGGCCCAGGGTCAAAGAAGGGATAGCTAGCAGAGGTAAGAGATAAGAAAAGTCCTGCTTGACTGACATGAGTATTATCTGCTAACTTCTGTCTGATGCCAGAGTTAAAAATGGTGTATTTTCCTCCTGAGTACTCTAGTGGGGTTTATCATATTGCACTTCCTTTTGATTCAGGCAACACTCTATCATAACACATGACCCCCTTCTGCATCCAAAGGTTCATTTCAGGATTTTTCTGTTGAGTTTGTCTCTCTGGCTCTTTATAAGAAGCCTCCTTTAGTGGATCTCTTTCACAACAATTCCAGGATAAAATTTCTACTTTAGATTCTACATCTGATCCTTAAAAACAAACAAACAAACAAACAAACAAAAAACTTTGACCTACTCTGAAGGGGATCCAGTTCTCAAACATTCCTCAGCTCTTCTTGCATGAAGGGTTTTAGCCAGCTTCTGTCCTATGAACTTCCTCTTCTATGAATTAATATAAAAACTTTCTATGTCCCTTTAACCCAAGAGATCCACACAAAGTTCTGCAAGTGATCTTCACAAATCCTCTCTCATTGTGCTTATAGTGAAGGGAAAGGACTTGGCATGGATGGACCACATAACACAATAGTTTGCTTCAGACAAACCCTCAATTTCCATCAACTCCAAGCCCCTTCATTTTTCACCATTTTACTTCTGAAAGAGGGTGGGGAGCTAAGGTCAGGAAACTACTTGACACCATCTTCTTTGAAGTTCTATAAAAAGGGATCGACTCATTTTGGAATTTGGATTTAGTTGGCCCCTTTTGCTTGAAGTCTTTGCCTAAATGGAGACATTTAGTCTCAACAGTGCTTTTAAAAGGCACCAGTTGGTTTGGCTCAGTGGGTAGAATGTCAGCCCATCAACTTCAGAGTCCTGGGTTCAATTCCGATTAAGTGCATGTATTGCAATTGTAGGCTTGATGCAGATGCAACCAATCAATGTGTCTGCCACATCGATGTTTTTCTCTCTGACTCTCACCCTCCCTTCTGCTCTCTCTAAAAATCAATGCAAAATTCTTGGGTGAGGATTAACAACAACAACAAAAGGCATCAAGTATGAAGATACTAACATTTAAAGATTATTCTATGCTAGCTTCTATTCTAGTTACTTTATAAACTTTTCTGATTTACCAATCACAATCACACTAATGGTTGATTTAAATTCATACTAAATTAACATGTATTTTAAAATATATATATTTTATTGATTTTTTACAGAGAGGAAGGGAGAGGAATAGAGAGTTAGAAACATCGATGGGAGAGAGAAATCAGCTGTCTCCTGCACACTCTCTACTGGGTATGTGCCTGCAACCAAGATACATACTCTTGACTGGAATCAAACCTGGGACCCTTGAGTCCGCAGGCCAACGCTCTATCCACTGAGCCAAACCAGTTAGGGCTTAACATGTACTTTTACCTTAATATTGGATAAAGGAATAATAAATAAATAAATAAATATAGAAGGAATGTAAACTTAAGAAACATAGTAAACTAAGATAATGTATGCGTTATATATTTTACTTAGAAATATCACAAATTTTGAAACTCCTTCAAACTTTTCCTTAAGTAGTAAACTTTGTGTCTGCAATGTAGTCTATTGCATGATGGGTAAATTATACCAAATATTTGTCATTATGTTTATTTCCCTGTGTTTATGCAATCACAGTACCCTCTTCTTATAATTTTTCTCATCTTCATTCCCATTAACTCACTGGTTTGATTCATCATTATCATATTTTCCATTAACAAAACAACTTCTGGTTGATCTTCCATCTCTAACGTTAGCCTCTTTCAATTGTCCCTGAACATTGCTCCAAAACTAATCTCCACAGCACAGTTTTAATATCATTCTTTTATCCAAAAGAAAGTACCAAGATATCCTCTTAGTTATGTCTCCTAGGTGAAGTAATTAAGCACAAATCCACTAAATCTTGACTAGCCATTTGCAAAAGTGAATAATACCACAGCTAGATAGGTAAGAAACATCATACAAATCAAATTTATTCTTTTCTTAATTTTAGCTCAAATTTTGGGTCTAAGCCCCAATTTCATTCCACCCTAATGTAGTTTTGTTTCATTTATCTTAAATAATCTCAGGTCTATACAGTATTTTCTTTGGGCTCTAGTCTAGTTCTTTCCTGGTTTTGCAAGAACAGGAATGAATACATTGAACATAAACTGGCTGCCTAGAATTCCATAAGAATTCCTTCAGACAGAAGTGCAAGAGAAAGATTTGAAGAAAAGGAACTCAGCTCAGTTCTTTTTACATTTCTTTACTACCCTCACCAAAACCTCTAGACCTAATAGAAACTATGTTTCTTTAAGCTCACCCTGGAAGTTAAGAGCATTAATGAACATTTATTATCTACCAAAACTAATTCATAATTCTCATTGTATTTAGAATAGACTATGCTCAAGCCAGCATAATTTGTGATTAACAGAAATATCAGCAGAGGGCAAATGAAATTTCAGACTTTATAAATATCTATAAAAAGATTTGATTGTTTTATTCATTTATTGATTCATTCACTCATTCACTCAAAAATATCTTAGGCTGAAACACAAGTTTTACGTTTCAATTTCAGATTTGTCTTTCCAACAGGTACAAATCACAGGGCCTACTAGAAATAAAAGGTACGCTGGATAAGTATCTGGAAAAGAAAAATTTCTTCAGACAGTAAAGAATCAATTTGCCTACTTAATTCACTAATTTATCCATTTATTTAATGTATTTGAGTACTTATTTTTAAGTACATTTTTATTGATTTCAGAGAGGGAGAGAGAGAGATAGAAGCATCAATGATGAGAAAAATCATTAACTACCTCCTGCACACCCCCCATTGGGGACTGAGCTGCAACCCTGGCTTGTGCCCTGACCAGGAATCGAACTGTGACCTCCTGGTTCAGAGGTTTACAGTCAACTACTGAAACACACTGTTCATGTTCAGGCTTGAGTGCTTACTTTTAATGTCATAATGCATTTGGCTTAGGAATTGAATAGTGAAAAAGGTTATCATGAAGATAATAATCCAGTGATAGCTTGTAAACCAGGTAACAAGGAGAAAAGAGAAAAGAGATAAGAAATAAAAAAGCAGGAAATTACAAAAGACACAGATTTCAGAAAGATGTGACATTTGAGTTGAACTTTAAAAGAGGAACAGAGTTGGATTTGTAGCAATTTGGGGGAAAGGGCATTGGGTAATGTCATGCAGATATATTACAGATGTATCATACATCAATGAAGAAACTGGAAATTTACATTTTTACTCCAGTAAGGTTTTCATTACGGAATTTTTATTTATTTACTTTAGAGGAAAGTTAGGAAAGAAAACTCCCTCAAATGTCTGGCCAATGATCCAACAAGATAATGTGAAACACAGTGGAAGCACAGAGGAAGAATCCTGAGGACGGGGATGCACTAAAGATAAAATGTACTATTTAAATTATAATTTGAGACATCTTTGACTATTGCAATGCTATCCTAAGGGCTTAAATGAATCCTAACTAAATTCAATGTATTCAATACACATTCAATAAATAAGTTTCCTTTTGTCAGCACAGCTTTGCAGAAAAGCCAATTCTTTGCATTTGTACAAACTTAAAAAGGCCATAAGAGTCTTATCTGCCCATGAGAAAACAAGGACCCAGGGAAGTTAAGTAAACAAAATTACACAGAACTTGGTGGAAGGGGCAAGTAAGCAAGATAGAACTCAGTGCTGCATCTACTACATGAGACTGAATAAACCAAAATATTGCATGAGGGCAAGTCCATTAAAACCATTTTCTTTCTACAATCACTGTTAAGCTAAGCTTTAAATTTTCCCTCCACTATTTATAATGTAAGAACAGCTAGAGTGTGTCAGTAGCAATAAATCTTTGAATGAGATTAAAAAGACACAATTTTATTAATCAAATAATTTTTTTTAAAACTATCTCCAAAGATTTGGAATTTTCCACTTCCCAAGTTCTCACCATGTTCAAATACGAATGGAAAAACACAAATTATGTTATAAACCTCTTCCAAGTGATAATGTATTCTCCTTCAGAATGTATAAAATTGGACTTCTTTAATTTGAAGTTAATTTTTATTAGTTATAATTCAACAAAGATTTATTAAAGACTCAATATGTATAAAGATAATGATAGGGATAAAACAGTGAAACAAATATAAAACAGACCTATATCTTATTCTTATGAGAAAAAGTCTTATAAATAATGTGTCTCGTTGTCATTTTACGAACAATTTCTTTCAATCCTAAAGCTATGTTGCCTTTCAATGTTTCAGTAGTTTTTATTGAAATTAGAGGGACAGATCCTCTAACCACAAACAGATTTGTTCTATATCCTTGCCCTCAAGATAATGACTTTTTAAGTTTTGGCAATATGATGGATTTCAATGGTAGAACATTGGATTTACAATTTGCATATACCCTATAGTGAAGAAGAGATTCCCATATTTTTAAGGGCTATTTGCATTTCTTCTGTGAAATGCCTGTTTGTCCATGTTGATGAAGTTGTTGATCTTTTTCTTTTTGATGTTTAGGAATTCTTTATCTATTACAGATCTCAGCCCTTTGTGATCAGTTATATTCTTGTGGATGACACAAAAGCCTAGAAGGCTTGGTTGGCTTTGCATGTGTTTCTTAGTGCACCCACTCCCCATATATAGTAGTCTAATTGTTCTTACCATTGCATGCTCAAATCAAGCAGCCCTTGTCCCAATTTCCTGTCCTGAATTTCCCACCTACCATTGAAGGATATTCATCCTGTCCTAGAAGTCCTAATAATCTTTCAAATATTCTATTACATTAATATAACTCCAGCACTTACAGGAGTGGCTGACACAAAGTGGTTGTTTAATAGCTTAGATGAATAAATGAATGAATGACACTGAGTACCCAGAATCTGCATTTCCCAGTAATGGGGCTACTTTATCGTTCTTCCATGCAACACACATATGCTTAGAATTGGCTTGCAATAAGTGATTCAGAGAATATAAAAATAAGTTTTAAAATAGATTTAAGGCCTCGTGGAGGAAACAACATATTAGAAATTACTATCAGAGCGATAAGAATGACAGTATGAGATAATCATTTGTTTTCTTATCTCCTATTTCTTCCTGCTAAGGATCCAAATGGAATTTTTAGGAGGAAAAAAATCTACCTAGAATAAAAGTGTAAAATTTTAAATTGAATTAAAAAAATCAAGTAAATATGAATTAAATTAGTGTGTCAGAATAAAAAATCCAAATATGCAGGTCATATGTTCATGCATAGTTGCTATTTCAGATTTTATCTTAAAGTTCCTGGCAAAAAAAGGAAGAGATAGACTATAAATTTCACCTCTTTTGTTAGCAAAATGGAGAAAATATTACAGTGTTTTAATCTTTTCTTAGAACTTAGCTTTAAATGAATTTCTCAAATGTCACTTTATGTTGAAAGTAAGAAATAATGTCCTAACAATGTCCTCCACAAAGTCCTTCAGAATGCAGCAAAGAGCTGTACAGAGTACTTTCTTGTGTAGACAACAGGCACGTACCAAGGGTTTTGGGAGAATCCCGGAGAAGTTTCCCCACTCTGCTAACTTCTAACCAGGGGATAGGAAGGTAGGAGGGATCCCAAAAAGATAAATGGGTCCAAGTTGAAAAAGAAAAAAGGATAAATCAAGTACCAAAACCAATTCTATGGGTTGAAGGTAGAGAATAGCACTATATCTGATAGTCAGAAAACAAAACATATGTATAATATATGTATAGGTAAGGGGAAGGATCAGGGTTGTGTGAAGCAGCAACTTGTTGCTTCTGGGTTTCTTTCTGTGCCTATATCAGTCCTAAAGTTATAGGCACCAGGAAATTCTCATCTTACCTAATAAAAAAGAAACATGCAAATTAACCATCACTCCACTACACCCACCAGCCAATCAAAAATGACATGAAAAATAACCCCCTACCCCCCATCTCTCAGGGCCTCTGTGCAGCATGGGAAGGCGGGGCCGGAGCAGAAAGAGGCGGCTCTGGGGCTGAGCCAGAGTGGAAAGGTGCTGCCAGCAGTCAGGGAAAGAAAGGCCCATTCTAGCACAAATCTTCATGCATTGGCCTTTTAGTATATTATGATATTAAATACACAAAATATTCTGCAAATTAAGGTATAATCTTTATTTTGCCAAAAAAAAAGGATAAATTAATAGTTACTTATTTAGAATTACTACTGTAAAGCCCTAGCCAGTTTGGCTCAGTCGCTAGAGTGTTGGCCTTCGGACTAAAGGGTCCCAGATTCAATTCCAGTCAAGAGCACATGCTCAGGTTGTGAGCTCGATCCCCAGTAGGGGGAATGTAGGAGGCAGCTGATTAATGGATGTTTCTATCTCTCTCTTCCTCTCCCTTCCTCTCTGAAATCAATAAAAATATATATATTTAAAAAATATTACTGTGAAGAATTCAACTGAATAAAGTAAAAAAAGAATAAGGTACTTGTCCGAAGTGATCACCTTGTTGACCTGATGGAATCAAGGTTCAAAACCAGGGTTTATCACGTTAGGCAAGTTCAGCACACTTATCTAAAGATTCATAACTGAACTACTTTGGACTAGAGTCTGCCTACTAACAGAAGAATTATCCAGAGTCTTGCCTTCATAGGCCTGAAGTTCTAGTGTCTCCTTGCTAACCATGCCTCCTTATCACAGTGTTGTGAACCTGAGAGACTGCCACCGGATGAATTAAAACCTTACTTCTTGCTTTCTGATTTTCCTAGCATATCAAATTGCCAGGCAGCAGGCTTGCTAAACACAGCATCCCTCAGAGTTCCCTCACGTTATTCATCCGCTATTCGTTAGGATCTGGGGTTTAAAACTGAATTGCTGTCTTCCTGAAAAGTCATGTCCTAATATTATTGGACACCTTGCCTAAAAATTAAAATTTTAATTAGTGCCTCCTTTCCCTATAGTTAACATATGCCAAAAAAAAAAAATCTCACTCTAAACTTCATACACAATGAAAACTACTATTTAAAAAATTAGTTCTCTTACTATCATCTAAGACAGTTCAAGGAAGATTATAGTTTCTTAGGCAATGAAAAGTCTAAGAAGTTAAAACCCAAGTTAGTGAGCATTTGATAAATATTATGTAGTGAAGCTAATTGAGAAACTAAATATTCTATAGTTATTCAACATTTTTTTAATGAAAAATTAAGGCACAGTAAGAAAAATATCCTTCTCAGCTTTACTATTCAACATTATGATGTTACATCCTTCAACAATGACATATTAGCATTTCAGTATATGTAATATATTTTATTTTATTCCCCTTTCCAGCCTCTTTCTCTCTGTTTCATCATTTCAAATGAATTGTATTTTTATGTAAAATTTCCTCTTGAGATTATCTTCCCGTGAGATAATCACATTGGAAGATTCCAGGTGGTTTATTGCACTGAATTCCATGAAGAAGACAAATTTGGCGTCACAGAAAATTTGGTGTCTACCAGTTGAGCCAGATAAATCTTAAAGATATTTCTAATATTTCTCTGAATCTGACTTATTCTAATCAGTTCTTTATCTTCAATTTTATTTTAAAGTAGATATGAAACTTACAGGAAGTTTATCAAAAAGTTTCAACTATTCTAAATTTTCATATAAAACTGTAAGATTCTTGGGGATGATAGCAACTGATCTTTCCTGATTGTTGAAATCTTTAATTCTCGGTTGCCCATTACCATCAATTTTTTAAAAGTTACTATATTGACTTAACAGAGATAAGAATATACACTTTAAAATATACTGCTTAAAGTTGTCAGGTGACTTCTCTCAAACCTTCAAGAAGCCTCTGAAAAATCAAAGCCATCTATGATTGCTAGACTCTAGTCTTTTAACCTAGCATGTCCCAAAAAGTGGCAAGTTTAGTCAAGGGTTCCCCTCTCTCCTATTTCTTATAATCTACATACTACGTTCTGTAACTGCCTAATGTCAAAATGTCCAGTACACAACCCCTATCCCCAGCTGACTTTCTTCCTTATACTTTATCTAAAAAGAGGATGTGGCTTCTATTTATCGCAGGAACAGCCAACCTTCATGGAAAACAAGCATTCATATTTTTCATTACTTAGAACCCAAAAGAAACGTTGCTACCATTTCAGGTTAAAGAAAGACTTCCAGACATCCATACCTTTTTTTTAAATTGATTTTTTACAGAGGGGAAGGGAGAAGGATTGAGAGTTAGAAACATCGATGAGAGAGAAATATCGATCAGCTGCCTTCTGCACACTCCCCACTGGGGATGTGCCCGCAACCAAGGTACATGTCCCTGACTGGAATCGAATCTGGGACCCTTCAGTCGGCAGGCCGATGCTCTATCCACTGAGCCAAACCAGTTAGGGCACACATCCATACCTTTGTTTGTACTTTGCTCTCTGAAAATGAATGATATATGAGGATTTGTAAAAATATATATATATATACTTAAATACTTATTTAATCAGCCTATTTCTAAAGTCCTAGTACATCATCTGCACTGGTGAAAATAATAGAATGTAAATTGCCCAATGACTAACTAAAACACACACACACACACTCTCTTATACTTTTATACTAAAATAATACCCAAATAAACAAAAATGTAAATAAGGAGCCATATTTGTTGCATTTATAATTTTTTTTAATGGTGATGCTTTATTCCTTGATCCCAAACTAATAAATGGCTATACACACACACACACACACACACACACACACACACACACATATACAAACATATACAAACATATATATATATATACCTGAGGCCCAGTGCATAAATTCGTGCATGGGTAGGATCTCTAGCAGCTGCCGGCCAAGGCCTCCCTTCCCTTGGCTGCCAGCCACCACTGGTGGCCAGGGCAGGACCGGCCAAGGAGGGGCTGCAGGCAGTTGGCTGGTCAGCTCCACCCCCTGGTCAAACTCCCAGTCAAGAGGACAATTTTCATATTAGGCTTTTATTATATAGGATGGCAAGATTAACAAACTCATATAATAAGACCACCTTATATTCATGTGGCATTTCATATTACGTTCTCTCATTATTATAATAAACCTCATGAAAAAAGTCTTGTAATCTCATGTATTATCTGTGTTTTTATAAATGAGGAAGCTAAAACTCAGACAAATTAATAGATTTGTTTAAAGCCACAAAGCTAGAATGTCAGGAGTGGATACATCCTTGGTCTTCTGCCAAGACTCTGGTACTACTCATTCCATAAGATTGCCTCGTGTTCCCTACATAGGGCAAGTTCTCACCATCTTAGAATCTGCTGATTGTACAGAATTTGAACAAGTTACCAATAATGAATTTTTAAAAGATTGGGAGAGAGAGATGCCATATAGAATAATAAAGAAAATGAGCTTCGGAGTCTATCAGCACTTAATTCATAGCCTAACTTGGACACATTCAATTGTTCTGTACCACATAAATGTTATGGGATTGTTGGGAGTAATGGAAATAAAGCACCAGGCTCATCACAATAAATGGCAGTTATAAAAAGAGCGCAATGCTCTAGCACATGTGGAAACATTTGGCTCATCATCAGAAATACCCGTAGAACTTTGGAAAAACAGGTTTCTGGGCTCTGATCCAAACCTGTAGAGTCTGTACCACCATAAAGTTTGGGGATCCACTTTTTTTATAAAGACTCCTCAGATGATACTGATAATCAGCCAGATTTGGAAATACTCAATTCACTCATAGACTATAAGCATTTCTCTCTCTCTCTCCCGCGCGCTCTCTCTCTCTCTCTCTCTCTCTCTCTCTCTCTCTCTCTCTCTTTTTTACTTTAAAATAATGGTGGAATATAAGGAACATGTATTAAATGGCTTCTGTGAGACAGAAACTAGGCCAAGCCCTTGGAAGAAATTTATCACAGCAACACAATGAGAGAGAAATTACTTTCCCCAAGTTGAAGGAAACTGACACTTAAGAATTTATAAATTATAAAGCCAGAATTGGAACTTAAGCCTGTGTAAATATTTTCACTCCACATATTATTTTTCTACATATTCGTATTTGCTGCAACTATGATATATGTTGTCATTGAAGCTGCTCTCAAAGTTAATGTGATTATGGCAATGACGTACTTGGGAACCATAAAATTGTTGACTCTGATTAATGCCACACGAAGTGAATAGAGTGGAAATATACAGCATTGTGTAAATCATTGGATTTTCACTTTAAGGACTGTAGTTGTTTACTTATTATTCAAAACTGGGCTTCTGAATATAGATCATTTGATTGAAGTGAATCATTTTTTCTAATGATAATGTAAATGTAGTTTTCAAGTAGAAGATTCTACAATGAAACCTTTTTCAATAAAAACAGAGAACGCTCATCCACAGAATTATAAAAATGTACAGTTATAAATTCACATGTGATGCATGTTGCAGAGAACCTACCATTTTTGTAGAAAGTTTATCTGATACAATGATACATTTGTAATGTTAAGTTTCAATGTGATCACTTAATGTCTACATGGATAAAATTCATACTCCTTTATCACCCTTTCAATTATTCACTCAATCACTAAATGGAGCATACATGTAAGAATATAGTGGCGAATAAAGCCACAAGGTCCTCCTTATGAAACTTATAGTCTAGTTAGAGAGATGGTTCTTACTCAAATAACCACACAAATAAGTGCAAAAATGTAACTGCTGTAGCACCATGAAGAAAAGGTATACAGTGCCATTAGGAGTGTAATGATTAATTACTTGGGCCACAGAACACATAAAAGTTAGGGTCACTGAGCCATAAAATGCCCAAATATCTGACTACACATAATTTCTGGGTATGTCTATAAATGTGTTTCTTGAATTGGTGTATTGGCATCATCCAACCCATCAAGAGCCTGAGAAGAATCAAAAGGTGGAGGAAGATTGGACTCCCAGTCCAAGATCGGACATTGATCTTCTCCTGTCCTCAGTGCTACTAGTTCTCAGGCCACTGACAGCTTTCCTGGGTTTCCAGCAAATCAAGAGACTTCTCAGCTTCCATAATAACATGAACTAATACCTTACAATGAATCTCGCTGTATATATTCTATTGGTTCTGTTTCTCTGGAGAACCCTAATACCAAGGATTATAATTAGAAGGCTTTCATGATAAACTGACACCAAATGCAATCTGAAGGATAAACAAAATTAATTAGGTTAAAAGGGGTTCCTAGAAATAATATGCCAGGCAAAGAGAAGAGTCTATATAAATATTCAATCCTAAGAATCAAACAAAGGAGTTGTATGCATGCCTATAAGCCTAACCAACGGACACTGACACCAAAGGGGTGAGGGTATGAGTGGGGGTGGGGGGAACAATGGATGCATAAGAACACATATGTAATAATTCTTAATCAATAAAGAAAAAAAAGAGAAAGTATGAGTAATAGAGAGGAAGCTGATATGGGAAGTAGGTGACACCTTATAGACTATGTGAAGAATTTTACTAGAGGTCAAATAAAAATGAAGATTCATGTTTACCAACTGTGGAAAAGTATCAGAATAATGTATGCTTCTAAGGGTGAGAGGTAAAAACTGACTGGGAAGGGGCATGAAGGAACTTTTCAAGTTGATGGTAACATTCTATATCTTACCATGGTCTGCATTACACCAGTGTATCAATTTGTCAAACTTCAATTAAGGTACACGTAAGATATTTGTACTTCACTATGCACTATAATTTTGCCTCAAAAGGGAAAACAAAATCTCTGAATGAGTGCTGAATTCTAGTTAATATGCATGCTAAAGTTAACATTCTCAAAGTCTGTTCCTGCCAATTGCTGAGGGAAGGGACTGGACAATAGACAGATGCCCAGTAAGGTCTGGATGAGGTGAGAAGGTAACTTACCTGTCTCTCAGTAACACCTGGGAATGGAGACAATGACCAGAATAGAAATTACTACTGCATAGGTGGGAAATTTTAATATTTAAACTCATGAATAAGGGGAGTTTTCTCTCTTGCTGTTTTCCTGTGCTTTTGGCTCTCCTGTTGCAGGGGGCATGCTCCCTGCATTTGCCCACATTTCCTAGGGCCATGTGGGACCCACACAATAGACTGATGGACTGAATCTAGCCTGATGCTCCATCAGACTGCTCCACCATAGAATGGAAACTCTGTACACTGGCTTTGCTTTTAGCTCTACTGAAGGCCCAGCTGCATCTTTTTCAGGACTGAATTAAGGAACATGGGATTTACAACAAGAAGAATGTAACTCCAAGAAAATAAAGCCGTTTCCACATCTATTCCTCCCAAGGGGGCCTCCATAAATGCTCATTCTAGCAGTGGCCAAAGACCCCACTTCCACTAGCAACGGAGAAATCACATCTCTACAAATCCTCTAATAACAGAACCAGATATACAGTTTTACAGAGAAATTACATCAATTACTCAATTAATTTTGATAACATTTTACTTATCCCAGACCCTACAAGAGAGAAAAGAGACCAGGGACTTCCCTTATAGAAACTGGGACTGCCAGCCTTGCTTTCCTAGCCTCCTTTGCAGCTAGAGTCAGACCCAAAAACCTACCACAGAACAGATGGACACAGTGTGACTGGAAGTCAGCCAGCGACTCAAGGGCCAGAAACCTTTCAAAGAAAAGTTTTTGACAACAGGCAGCAAAATTGCAGCCATTTCTCATTTCCAGAGACAATAATGGCATCCAATTCTGTGGTGAGATTGGGTGGTCATGCATTTCTTGTGTTGGGCCATTCAAGATTATGTCTGATGCTGTCTTCTCCATACCATCCTGGAGAGTGTAGCCTCGTAGTCTCGTTCTCAGCATCCTGAGAGATTCCCAGAGACTCCCAAATGCTTTCGTGAATCCATTTTCTACTACTGTGAGAATAAGTTTCCATTTCTTCCACACTACTATGCAATACAAAATAAAGCATTGGTAACAAAAGCTGACAGAGATGTCTTTTAAAAGTATAGGTCCATCTCACATATGTTATCAAATGCTCACGTAAAATTCATTTAATAGCAGCAGCTTATAAAAACAAATGATTCACCTTGACTCAGAGGGGTTTTCCCCAAGAAGGTCTTCACTAGTAGGAAATTTACTCTATAATTAACATAATTAAAAGGTCAAAGGAAATAAGCCATTTAGTCATCATTATAGATGCTGAAAAGGCATGTGATAAAATTAAACATCCATTACTAATCCAAAATAATTTTCGTAAAACTGAAAGGATAGTTTCTTTAATATAATAAAATACACTTCATTAAAACTCAAATTGTATCATAGCTAATAATTATCATATATTTTTTAAGAACTGGAGAAAGTAATTATAGAAAAAAAGAAGAAGAGTCATAGCAACTGAAGACTAAGAGAGAAAATGTCACTTATTTCAGATGGTATGATTTTATATCTATAAATTCAAGATCATCAATTGACATTCCGTTGTAAATAAAAATAAGCGGCCTAGATACAAGTGAAATACACAAATATCAACAGCAGCAGCTTTTCAAAAACGGACTTTCCTTACAACCACTTGGAAAGTGCAGTGAAGAAAAGATTTGATTTAGAATAGCAACAGAAACAAAAATATATAGGAGAAAACTAAAATGTATAAGAATTATGTGATGAAAACTATAGCCAAAGACATTAAATAAAGTTGAATAAACAGCAATGCATGCCGAAACCGGTTTGGCTCAGTGATAGAGCGTCAGTCTGCGGACTGAAAGGTCCCAGGTTCGATTCCGGTCAAGGGCATGTACATTGGTTGCGGGCACATCCCCGGTAGGGAGTGTGCAAGAGGCAGCTGGTCGATGTTTCTCTCTCATCGACGTTTCTAGCTCTCTATCCCTCTCTCCTCCTCTCTGTAAAAAATCAATAAAATATATTTAAAAACAAACAAACAAACAAAAAAAAACCCAGCAATGCATACTTTTTTTGGGAAAAGATGGATCAGTGTTGTTCAGTTGTAAAGTTATTTTATAAATACAATACAATCTCATTAAAAATACAAATAGTTTTTTTGAGAGAACAATAAAACCTATTATAAAATTTATGTAGAAAAATAAAGATAGGGAAAACAGGTAAATAATAAATAATGAAGTACTAGTCCTATCAGATATTTAAATATTATATAATTACAGTTATTAAAGGAGTACAACATTAGCAAATGAAAAGAACAATATAATAGAGTCATTCAAAAAAGACCCAAAGAGACAGAAGAATGTATATAGTATATATGCAACAGTGAAAAATGGCAAGCTAGGCAATATATGGATAGTTTGGTTATCTGTGTTGGCAACTGTTTGACTATTTGATAAAGAAAAAAGGACCATATTCCTACCTAATTCATTACGGGATGCTAAATTCCAAATATATAAAATTTTTAATGCAAATAAAATGAAAAAGTAGCAGTTTCATATGAACCCATGAGAAGATTTTAGTGGGGAGGCCATTCTTTCTATTCAAACCATATAAAAATTTGACAAATATGAATGCATGAAAATGAAACATTTCTAACACCCAGCAAAGGTGTTAGCCACAACCATACCACATGGTTGAATTTCCTGAACCCTTTCCATGGGAGACTAGCTGGAAGTCTTAGAAGCCACCCTTAGAGCAGTTGCATGCATTCATCACATAGTTTCATGAATGCAGGGCGATGTTGAACACTAGGACATTAGAGCATGTGTGAAGAGTGCCTCATCTAGGGCTTGCATAGAGAAAGAGCAAAATAGATTTCATTTTTGATGAATAGTAATAACATATAAATACATATCAATATAAATCACCTAAGAGTGATTCTAGGTGTTTCATGTCCATCATCATATTTTTCTCCCCACTTTCAGGAAAGACAGCTAAAGGACAGAGAAACGAAGTAATTTTTCCAAGGCCAGGGAAGAAATGAGCAGAACCTAAATCCAGAGCCCATATTCTTAACCACATAGAATCCTACTGCTGCTGTGTAGCGTTTTTCATATGGCTAGAAAAACAAACATGAAAATAATTAAATCTCAGGGTTGTAATTCACTAGCTGTGTGGCCTTGGTCCTCTGATCAAATCGGTCCTTCAGTGTTTGATTGATTCAAAACCAAGCTCAGAATTTTGAGTCAGATATAAGCTTTGTATCTCCTGTTCACAGAAAACACCTAGTAAGTATTTTGTGAAAACATATAGAGCAATCAAAAAGGACATATACTGCATAGAATGAAACATATAAAATAGATACGATTTGCCTCAATGTATTAAGATTACTTAAAGTTAAATTTTGGAAACAAACAATAAATGGTCTAGTAAATATTACAAGCATTCATTAAGTCACTTTGCCATTTTTACTTTTTTTTTTCTAAATCAATTTTTACATTTAAAATTTGGAAAGGAAGTTGGGAGCAAGGCTCTCTTAAATAGAATTTTTTTTTCCATTTGCTTCTAACGTAAATTACATGAATTGCTTATAAATAAAAACAGCTGATTTACAGAAAAAGGTTTTGCTTAAATAAATGCCAAATGAAGAATGTAAGACCTAAATGGAATGTAAGACCTAAATGGAATTTGTGGTTTTGAAACCACACAAAGGAGATGGGTTCTATATTGCTGAATGCCATATCAGACATGTGATCATTTCTGCAGGCAATAAAATTTTTTCCAATCACCAGCAGTCCAAGGATTGATCTAAGAATAGGTCAAAGAATAATAATTTAAAAGATAAAAATGGAAGAGTGGAAATGTCTCAATGACATGACACAACTATGAGCAGATTGCATCCCAAGTCATATATTTCAGGAAGCCTACACATACTGGATTTAGATGTCTTCTGATAATTCAAAGGTATCTATTTATTTTATTTATCATCATTGCCAACTGGTGAGTAGATGAAGATACTGAGAAATAAATATAAGACTTGTCCAAGTTGAAAGGTCAATCTCTCATATTAAACGTTTCTTTTATTAAACTATGTTGGAAATAACAATTGGATTTTTTTATATAAGAAGACTGAAATATTTTAGAGCACATAAAGTTAGGTTATGATAAGAAGCATATGATAAGAAGACATAAGGAAGAAATATAAATAGATCAACCAATGAACTTGTATACATATATGCATAATCCGTGGACACATGGACACAGACAAATGGGGTGGTGAGGGGAGGGAAGGGGGGAAAGAAGGGGAGGGAGGAGTAGGCTGGAAGAGGTCAATGGGGGGTGGAAGGGGATCTATGTAATACTTTCAACAATGAAAGATTTTTAAAATAAAAAATATAAATATACTGAAAACAGAGGCTTGTGTCTATGAAGAGAATTAGGCATTCTTTGTATGTAACAGGACACAATGTACTGTCCCAAAGTGGTGATATTTCATTTCTAAATAAAACTTTTAAGATTCTTTTTTATTGATTTCTGAGAGGAAAAGATAGGAGAAATAGAAACATCAATGATGAGAGAGAATCATTGATTGGCTGCCTCTTGCATTTCGACACTTGGGATCGAGCCCACAACCTGGGCACATACCCTGACCAGGAATCGAACCATGACCTCCTGATTCATAGGTCAACACTCAACCACTGAGCCATGCAGCTGGGCAAGAATATATTTTTATTAAAATACTTTTTCCTTATAAAGTAATATGCATTCATTTAGAAAATATAGGCATATAGATGAGCACAAAGCTGAAAAACTCAAGGTTCTTTTTCACAACCTTTCCTCTCTCTCTCTTTTTAAATATGTACTTATTGATTTCAGAAAGGAGAGGAAAGGAGAGAGATAGAAACATCCAAGGAGAGAGAGAGAGAGAATCATTGATCAGATGCCTCCTGCATAGCCCACACTGAGGATTGAGCCCACAACTCGGGCATGTGCCCTGGCCGTGAATTGAATCATGACCTGGTTCATAGGTCAAAGCTCAACCACTGACCCACACTAGCCAGGCCACAGCCTTTTCTTATATCACTGGTATGTTGACTTGTACAATATGACCACAGCAGCGCCAGGCATCACCAATGCAATTGGCAAAAAAAAAAAGAGTTTAAACACATAGATACCTTTTGTTTGAAAATTCTAATTTTAGGAAATGACTACAAAATGAAGTGATGGTCATCTAATTTTCCAAGTTGATTTCACAGAAGATAGGTTTGCCCATTTATTCAATTGATATTGATTGAGCTCTAGTAGAACATATTTAGGCACTTTGACTATAATAGTGAAAAAGACAAAATCCCATATCTTCAAGGAATATTTGGTGGGGGAAGATGGATAGTAAGCAAAATAGCAAGTAAAATATGAAGCACGTGAGACACTCAAAGTGCTAATCTATAACAATAAAAGGATAATATGCTAATTAGACCAGATATCTTCCTGACAGATATCTTCCTTCCCAGAGGAAGCCAGCCCAGGTACTAGGTGCCTGCCAGTGGCCTGGGGAAAGCCAGTCTGGGTTCCTGGTGTCTGCCAGAGGCAGGAGAGATGTCCCAGGTACAGGTGCTGGAGGAAAGCCGGTGCTGGCAGCTGGGGGGCGGGTAGGAAGGCCTATTCTTGCATAAATTTTCGTGAATCAGGCTTCTAGTCCAGTGGTTGGCAAACTGCGGGCCATGAACCTCATGCGGCTTTTTGGCCTCTTGAGTGTTTAGCAAAGGCCAGCTTAGGATAAGGTGACCAGACGTCCCGCTTTTGGTGGGAAAGTCTCTATTTTTAACAATTTGTCCAGCATCCCGCGGTGTTTTAAGATTCTTTCCAAAAAATCAGGACTTTTTTAAAACGCCGCGGGACGCGGAACAAATTGTTAAAAATTGGGATGGTCCCACCAAAAGCGGGATGTCTGGTCACCCTAGCTTAGGAGTACCCTAATTGAGTTAATAACAATGTACCTACCTTATAGTTTAAATTTAAAAATTTTGGCTCTCAAAAAAAATTTCAATCGTTGTACTGTTGATATTTGGCTCTGTTGACTAATGAGTTTGCCAACCACAGCTCTAGTCAATTATATAAACTTGAGTGGATAATGAGCCTGTTAACTCCTATGAAGAATATTAAAGGATAATATAGTTTTGTTGAAACTAAGTTTGGTTTTCAGTCTGATCATTTGAAACGATCTAGGGACAGCTGAAAGAGTGGTTGTGAAATTCAGAGAAGAGTGGGTGAACCAGTAAGATTCAGTCTAGATTACAGGGTAGAGATATAGCTTCAGAGATGAGACCCCCCCCCCCCCCAAACTCTTCTTGAAGTAAATGGAAAATACGCGAACTTCTAAGACAAGGGAGTGGTTTAAAAAAAAAAAAAAGTGAGGAAAAGGCCTTATGTGAGTGCTATTTCTTAACATGAAAGGAATGAGGCAAAGTGCAGATATCTTCAAGGGAATCACTGTCCCTAGGGCAGAGGGAGAACTTGATTAAGAAATGAGTATCTGCCCAAAACCGGTTTGGCTCAGTGGATAGAGCGTCGGCCTGGGGACTGAAGGGTCCCGGGTTTGATTCAGGTCAGGGGCAAGTACCTTGGTTGCGGGCACATCCCCAGTGAGGGGTGTGCGGGAGGCAGCTGATCGATGTTTCTCTCATTGATGTTTCTAACTCTCTGTCCCTCTATCTTCCTCTCTGTAAAAAAAATTAATAAAATATATTTTTTAAAAATAAAAGTGTCTGACTTTAAAAAAAGAAAAAAAGAAATGAATATCTGATATTATTCTGCCTATAGCATTTAACCTTAAAGAATTGTACCAATGATTATGATTATTAGACAAACAAATATGCATTGCCTTCAGCAAAACAGACCTGTGGCACATGGGGGCGAGTTGTTTTCTTACATTACCCAATGCAGGGAGACATCTGTGAGGGGATTGATTAACATGTGAACAAGTAAAAAAGAAAGGAGCTAAACTCAAAAGTCCTTGTTTACAGGCTGAGATTCTTTTTACAGTTAGTAAATGTTCTGTTTTTGTTTTTTGTGGTTTTTGTTGTTGTTATTGTTGTTGTTGTTGTTGTTTTAGCATTTTAAGGTCACAGCAAAACTCAGCAGAAAGTACAGAGCGCCCATGTACCCCTGACCTCCCTCCCCCATGTCCTCCACTCTCATCATTACCCCAATAGTACACTTGTTTTAACTGTTGAACCTACATGAACATATTGTCATCCACAGTCCATAGTTCATTATTAATTTGGAACAAACTGTTAAGTGTTAGATCATTTGAGGAAAAAAAAGAATAGCCTGGCCAGGTGCTCAGTTGGTTGGAGTGTCATTCTATATACCAAAAGGTTGTGGATTTGACTCCTGGACAGGGCATTTGATCCCTGGTTGGGGCACGTGTGGGAGGCAATTGATAATGTTTCCCTCTCACATTGGTGTTTCTCTCTCTCTCCCTCTCTGCCTTCCTTTCTCTCTCTAAGACCAATAAAAACATATATTTTCTTCATGTAGATCGGAGTTTCTGATGTTTTTTCCTTCTCTCAGAATACCTTCTTTTAATATTTCTTGCAAAGGAGATCTAGATGCCACAAATCCCCTTAATTTTTGTTTGTCTGAGATAATTGTTTTCCTTCACTTTTGAAGGATAATTTCCCAGGGACAGAATTCTGGGTTGATGATATTTTCTGTTAGTTTCAACATTTTAAGTTTTTTATTCTTTTCTCTTCTTGCTTGCATGGTTTCTGAGGAAAAGCAAGATATAATTCTTATCTTTGTTCCTCTACAGTAAGATATTTTATCTTTATCTCTTATTTTCTGCAGTCTGAATATGTCTTTGTGTTTTATTGACACTTCTCTATTTTGTGTTCTTGGAACTTTGTAGGTCTGTGGTTTGGTGTCTGAAATTAATTTAGGGAATTCTCAGTCGATATTTCCTCAAATATTGCATCCATTTCTTCCTTCTCATAGTTCCATTACATATATGTTACATTTTTGCAGTTCTGGATATTGTTCTGTTTTTTTTAGCATTTTTTTCCTCTCTTTGCTTTTCAATGTTTGGAGTTTTTATTGACATTCCTAATACTCAGAAATTCTTTACTCAGCCATGTCTACTCCACTAACTTGCCCATGAAAAGAATTCTTAATTTCTGATATAGTGTTTTTGATATCAAGTATCTCTTTGATTCTTGCTTCGAATTTCCATCTCTCTGCTTAAATTATCCACCTGTTCTTGTGTGTTGCCTATTGTTTCCATTAGCACCCTAGCATATTAATCATGGTTGTTTTAAATTTATCATCTGATATTTCCAATATCTTTGCCATATCCTAGTCTGGTTCAGATGTTTGTTCTGTGTCTTTGAATCGTGTTTTCTTAGTATATTTATTGATTTATTTTTATTTTTTGTTTACCAGTTAGCATGCTTTGCAAATTTTTGTTGAAAGCTGGGCGTTGGTTTACTGGGTAAAAGGAACTCTGGCAAATAGGTCCTTGGAAAGGTGAGGGTTGGGGTGATTTCTATCTTCCTATAATTAGGGCTCAGCCTTTTAGTGACTCTATGCTTCTGACTGAATGTCACAAGTGGTTCTCAGTCCCCCACTCCCATGCCTTATGTGGAAGAGATCGCCAGACAGGCATTTGAGTCTTTCCCTTCTCACATGTGGAAGGCTAAAGGGCACTGAAGTTGGGTATTTCCTTCCTCCCAGGTCAATCTCTGATACAAATCCCAATAGTTTAGGCAGGCCTTATTCAATAGAACAAAATATTCTGGCATATTTCAAAATGGTTCCTTTCCCCCTTCCCCTGCCAAGTATCTAAAAGGATTATTTTTCCTCCTTCTATTCACTGTGACAACCTGGAAGAGCTTCAGGAAGTAAAACTCACAAAAGTGGAGTTTTTAACTCTCAGACTTATCCACAATGAGCATCCAACAATTCATCAATTACACTTCCAGGTACTGGTTTCCAAAGAGGTGGCTGCTTGAGGATTTCTGCTCTCCTAAATTGTGCTTCTCTTGTATGGCCTATCTCTCCAATTTTTAAAAAAATTGATTTTAAAGAGAAAGATAGGGAGAGGGAGAGGGAGTGGAAAAGGGAGAGAGGAAGAAGGAGGGGGAGAAGGAGGAAGGGAGAAAGAAGGAGAGGGAGAAGGAGAGAGGGAGGGAGAAAGAAGGAGAGGGAGAAGGAGAGAGGGAGGGAGGGAGGGAGGAAGGGAGAGAGGGAGGAAGAGAGAAAGAGACAGAGAGAGAGAGAGAGAGAGAGAGAGAGAGAGAGAGAGAGAGAGAGAGAGAGAGAGAGAGAGAGATTGATCTGCTATTCCACTTATTCATGAATTCACTGGTTGATTTTTTATATGCCATGACCTAGGATAGAACCACAGAGTATTGGGTTCAACCTGACCAGAGCCATCTCTCCAATCTGGGTAGTGTTTTATTCTGTCACCTCACTTCTATAAAGGACTAAGAAGAGTGTTGAATTTTCAGTTTATTTGGATTTTTGAAAACTAGTCCCTAAATGCAGCGTTGTACTTTGAACCATTGTCACACCTCATCTTGGAAAAAATGGGCAGAGAAGACAAAAAAAAACCCACCTTTTAAACTCTTCCTCTTATTTGTATATCCTGTGAAGGGCTGGTGGCCAAAAAGGTGGAAACTGCACGCAGAGAAATAGATGCGTTAAAGCAGACGTTTTGCACATTTGGCATCCCTGCGGGTTCTGGACCCTTGAAAGGAGAGGAAAGAGCGGGGAATGCATCTCCTGCTCCAATGGACTCTTTCCTGGCTAACTGCTTTAGGAGCCAGATTGTGGAAAGGGGTTTACCTCCTTCCTCTCCAAGAAGCCAGGAGCAGATAGATGGTGGTGCTGAGAACAGTATGTCCAGTGGTAAACACAATTAAGCTATATAAAGAGAAGTTACAGATAGGTACGCTCACTAGAGCTATTATATTTCATTCAGCTACTTAACATTTAAAAAAAAAAAGTTAAAGGCACGTATTGCTGCCCATACAGTAGGTCAAATACACGGCACGTAGAAAGCGTGCCAGCCTTTTCCTGGCTTTGAGTGTCAGGGTCTGTCCAGATTGCAACTTCCCAGGCTTTCCAAAGACCTGGGGACCCAGACAAGGCGGCGGTGACGCCGAGGGGGGAGGGAGGGGATTCCCTATTTGGGCTCCGGAACCCCGGGCGCTCCCGCCAGCAGACGAACCAGCACGGAGTCCCGCCACCTTAGTCTGGGAGTCAGAAAGGCGCAAACCCGAGCCCAGGGGCAGAGGAATTGGAGGGGGCGGAAATGGGGGGAAAGGGAAAAGCTAGGAGTGGGGTGTGGGGGTGTGAATCGGATTTGCACCCACCTTGCGGAAGCCGAGAAAGAGCAGCTTCCCTATTTCCTGACTTTGTCATTTGCTGGTCTAACGCGGGTCTTACGCAATTTTGGAGATGGGAGGGGGGGAGGGAAGGGGGCGAGTAAGAAAGGCGGAAAGAACCAGTCATGGCGTCACGTGGGCTAGTTTTTTACGCATAAAAGGAAGGTTCCTTCCGTTAGCCGCCAGTTGACTAAGGACTCTGGAGAGAGCGCTTACAGAGTACGCCCAGGAATTCGGCCAGCGCTCCTCCAGCTCCCTCCAGCGCTCCTCCAGCTCCATCCAGCGCTCCTCCGGCTGCATCCTGCGCTCCTCCATCCTCATCCACAGCCTGAGCGCACACGCCACAGAGATGCTCGCCCGCGCCCTGCTGCTCTGCGCAGCCCTGGCTCTCTGCGCTGCAGGTGGGTACCCGGCGCCCAGCGCCCCGCCAGTCTCCACTCGGACTTGGCCTGGCCCCTCGCTCTGAGCTCTCTCGGAATAGGGAGTCTGTAGACCAAAGAACCGGGTAGATATATCCCAGCTTTGCCACCAGCTCTGATCATCAAGGACCAGTTGGGTCTGTTTTCTCATCTGCAAAATGGGCACAGGGATACTAATTGGCAGGTTGTCATTTTGATGAGACTGGATGAAGTCAGGACACGGGAAATGCTAGTGTGTGTGGTACCCACTGTTACTGAGTGGGAGTAATTGTTTTCTTTAAATACCCCAGTTAGTGCCTTCCTTCTCAGGAAAGCCCGCGTTTTTGTTTGTTTGCTTTTGCTTTTCAGATAGGCAAAGTGTTTTAAATTACTTTGCTATTTACTTTGCGATTTTCCCTAGATCTACCCTTCCTAATTTTTTAGAGAGCTATTTATTTGAGCTTCTTAATGCTGATTTAAGCATCTAAACGTTACTTCGCAACCTGATTTCCATTATTTATTTTTTAGAATAGGAAGTAGGTCTTACTGCTTTATAACCATTCCGGGAGGCAGATTTTTAAAAAACTTTATTTTCCCATGACTATTTGTATATTTCTAGAATTGATTATTGTGAAGTTGACCCATAGGAAGTAAAACAAGTAAATGTTTAAGTCAAGATTAAGATGCTAAAGAACAATTTATTTACCGTCCTTACTTTTATTATAGCAAACCCCTGCTGTTCCAACCCCTGCCAAAACCAAGGTGTATGTATGAGTGTTGGATTTGACCAGTATACATGTGACTGTACGCGGACAGGATTCTACGGGGAAAACTGTTCAACACGTAAGTTTGCCTTTGGGTGCCCTCATTTGGAAGGGATATATATATATATATATATATATATATATATATATATATATATTTGTCATTTTACAGATTTGCATATTCTAATGTGCCCCATTAATTTCGCCATCCCTTTTTTTTCTCTCATTGCAGCTGAATTTATGACAAGAATAAAATTACTCCTGAAACCCACTCCAAACACAGTGCACTACATACTTACCCACTACAAGGGAGTCTGGGACATTGTCAATAGTATCCCCTTCCTGAGAAATGCAATTATGAAGTATGTGTTGACATGTAAGTACATTCTCTTTCTAAGGTTTTCAGTTTTCTCAAAGGGAAAAAAAAATGTTATAATACCCCTGACTACTAAAGCTAATCCAAAAACATACTTCCAACCTTACCAAAATGATTTTAAATATACTTTTTTAGTGTGCCTTCTAACTTAATGGCAAAAAAATATAGACATTTCAGTCCTATCCAGTTTATGAAGTCTTGTCTCACAGTCAGAATTTTGCTTACAAATCTTTCCCAAGCTTCTTGGATGGTTACTTGAAAAATCAAGATGGTAGACTATTTGGTCTTGTGTAAAGTATATATACTTTCTTAAAGATTCATTTTAAGGAATCATTCTTTTAAGTTCAGTTAGAATCTAAAGTGTACATGTTTTAAAAGAGAACTATTGTTGAAATTAAATTCAATCTCTGGTGCTATTTTGCACATTTTATGATTTAAAAAAATGAATATTGATTTGCCTTGCATATGGGAACAAATTAAACAAATTTTTTTTTCTCTTGAAAATTTCAGCCAGATCAGATTTGATTGACAGCCCACCAACTTATAATGCAGACTATGGCTATAAAAGCTGGGAAGCCTTTTCGAATATCTCCTATTACACCAGAGCTCTTCCTCCTGTGGCTGATGACTGCCCAACGCCCATGGGTGTGAAAGGTCAGTGAGAGGAGACAGTTAGATATGTATCGAAATGGGAGGGTGTGTGGAGGGAGAGGCAGGGTGAATTGCTACTTAGACCCTAGATTTCACTTAGATTATCACTTATTTACTAATAAAAGTATAATTCTTCCTTTCTTATGGATATCTATAGAGATATCCATAAGATATGGATATCTATGGATATCTATGGAGATTTTTCGAAACTGAGTCCATGTAGACTATTTCTTAATGTTTTTTAATTCTTTTATTAAAACCGGGCTCATACTAGTTAAACAGCAGATAAAATTATTAAATAAGAAGCTGTTTCCCAGTGTCTTCGAACTGTCTTTATATTATGATCCTGGACACAATTGTATTTCTCCTGTAAGGAAGGAAGGCTCTGATAAATTGACAGTATATTATCTGCTTTCTTGAATATATGAATGAATTCTTGGTTTTCTCATTTTTCAGGGAAGAAAGAGCTTCCTGATTCAGAAGTGATCCTGGATAAATTTATGATAAGAAGAGAGTTCATTCCTGATCCCCAGGGCACAAATTTGATGTTTGCATTCTTTGCCCAGCACTTCACCCATCAGTTTTTCAAGACAGATCACAAGCGAGGACCAGCTTTCACTAAAGGACTGGGCCATGGGGTAAGATAGAACTACATCAGAAATATAGCTAATCATAGTGAGGTGCCAACATTGAAGACCATGTGTTTACTTGCCACACCAAGAAATTCACCCTCTTTTTGAAAAGTGTCCTATCTATAAAATTTTTAGTGGAGTTTCGTTTTAACTCACTGGTTAAGTAAACACACACACACACACACACACACACACACACAGATATCATTTATAATTTGGCTCATATTTTTAGTTCAAAATATCAGCATGGCCAAAGTTATGTTGTAAAAAACATGTTTGTACCCTGATTATGCTGCTTTAAATAGTATAAGGTGAAAATTTTTGCAGCATTATATTTTGGATTCCAATTCATTTATTTTAAGAATTTTATATCAATAATACATTTGCTGATGCTTTTTAAAACGAAATATCCATATAATTATAGCAAAGCATATGATATATTAATAGGCTGCATAGGAGATACTAATGTCTTTAAACACAAGAGACATATATAAGTTTGTAGCTTCAGTAGATAAACATACTAACTTAGTATTTTGTGGCTATGAAAAAAGTGTTCTATTGAAAATTTTTCACTGAAGCCAGCTAAATCATCAAAATGTTTAGTAATACATTATGTCATAGATGCTTTATATAAGAACAACTTCAGTAGCAGCAAACTAAATTTTTTTCTATAACTTTCCAGGTGGATTTAAATCATGTGTATGGTGAAACTTTGGACAGACAACATAAACTGCGCCTTTTCAAGGATGGAAAACTGAAATATCAGGTTTGTTCCATTTGAATATTAAGAATTAGCTACGACTTGCCCCTCTGCCTATGCTTTTAAAATCCCTGGTTGAAATGCATTCCTTAACTTTTAAGTTAATGTTTCCCTATTTCCACTGTTTTTCAGGTCATTGATGGAGAGGTCTATCCTCCCACAGTCAAAGATACTCAGGCCGAGATGCTCTACCCGCCTCATGTCCCCGAACACCTGCGGTTTGCTGTGGGCCAGGAGGTGTTTGGTCTGGTGCCTGGTCTGATGATGTATGCCACCATTTGGCTGCGCGAACACAACAGGGTGTGTGATGTGCTTAAGCAGGAGCACCCAGAGTGGGATGATGAGCGGCTGTTCCAGACAAGCAGGCTAATACTGATAGGTAAGGAAGATAAGGAAATAATTTCGATAAAACCATCTTCCCCGGAGAAAACTAGTTGGTTGCCTTTTCTACGTTTTAAGTCACTCTGGGGGAATGTAGTGGATATAAAACTACATGCTCCCTATTAACTTAATCCCTGAGCATGACTGTAATCTAGAACTGCCTTTTGCCTTCATGATAAAAAATGAAAAAGTAGAAGGGAAGGAATAGCACGTCCACAAAATGGCATTTTGGTTTGCTTTATGAGCAGAAGGAATTTATCTTCTAAATGTTTTATTTTGTGCAAACAGGAGAAACTATCAAGATTGTGATTGAAGACTATGTACAGCACCTGAGTGGCTATCACTTCAAACTGAAGTTTGACCCAGAGCTGCTTTTCAACCAACAATTCCAGTACCAAAACCGCATCGCTGCTGAGTTCAACACTCTCTACCACTGGCACCCCCTTCTGCCTGACAACTTTCAAATTGATGACCAGGAGTACAGCTATCAACAGTTTATCTACAACAATTCTCTATTAATGGAACATGGGCTTACCCAGTTCGTTGAATCATTCACCAAGCAAAATGCTGGCAGGGTAAGCATTACTCTTGAAAAGCAAAATAAAACAAGAGGACTAGTCCTAACTAGAAATGATTTCTATTCAACTTACTAAAAAGGCAATTCGCTTGCTAATAAAATTCTCTTCTTGAATTAAGAAGCCTCACTTTTTAAAAAAAAAAAAAAAAGTCAAAGCTTTTAGTCTACAGTTATCAAATGGCAGTATGTAATCATACCTTAGCGATAGGCATTTTTTTAAAAAACTTTCTATAACCTCGGAGACGACAGAAATGATTATTTCAAACTTGAACAGTTTAGGTCTCAGATGGAAGCATAGGTCTTATTTACTTGGTAGAGGGCTTTTAAAGTAGAAATTGTAAATATGCCTAAAGACATAGTGTTTTATAATATAATTCCTTTTCCCCAGGTTGCTGGCGGTCGGAATCTTCCCGCTGCAGTACGGAAAGTAGCCAAGGCCTCAATCGAGCACAGCAGACACATGAAATACCAGCCTCTGAACGAGTACCGCAAGCGCTTTCGGATGAAGCCCTACGAATCCTTTGAAGAACTCACAGGTGAGAACGAGTGTCTAAACTTCTTAAACGACTCAGAGGGCCTAATGCGAACAACAGAGAAGTTGGAAGCAGACTGAGGAAAGGGATAAAACTCTTTTGTTGCATTTTGTAAAAAATGTATATCTTTGTCCCCCTCCCAGGAGAGAAGGAAATGGCGGCGGAGCTGGAAGAGCTCTACGGTGACATTGATGCCATGGAGCTGTATCCTGCCCTTCTGGTAGAAGTGCCCCGCCCGGACAGCATCTTTGGTGAGACCATGGTAGAACTTGGAGCCCCCTTCTCCTTGAAAGGACTGATGGGCAATCCTATATGCTCTCCTCACTACTGGAAGCCTAGCACTTTTGGCGGTGAAGTGGGCTTTAAAATCATCAACACTGCCTCCATTCAGTCTCTCATCTGCAATAACGTGAAAGGCTGCCCCTCGACGTCGTTCAGTGTTGGGGACCCACAGCCCACCAAGATGGTCACCGTGAATGTGAACCCCTCGCACTCTGGACTGGAGGATATCAATCCTACTGTGCTACTGAAAGGACGTTCAGCCGAACTGTAGGAGTCTGTTGGTCATATTTATTTATTTATATGAATGATTTCTTTTAATTATTTAATATTTATATTAAGCTCCTTAGGTGACTTAACTTCTGTTAAGGAGGAAAGGGGTGACCCTTGTGAAGATTTTTGTGTCAATGATTTAGAGATGTCTTTTCTCCTAGTTAAAGGGACAAACAGATGTCATGTGACATCCTTTTACTTGAATTTCAGTTTAGACTGTTACAGTAAGAGCCACAGCATGGATGTTTAAATATTCAACTGCTGTTACAAGATGGCAAAATGCTGCACATTTCTGTCTCTACTCTGATTCTTACAGTGTATTTTCCATGATACATTGGAAGCAACTACCTGCACACTGGTCCTTTGATTTTCTTCTAGCCACTTTGCTAAGAGAAGCTCTTCTGATCAGTTTACTTCTATTTTGTTTCTCTGGTTTCAAGACCTCAGTTTGTCTTTCTTTGGACTCAATCTATATTATCTTATTTGAACTTTTGCAAAGTTTCAGGAAAACCTCAGCTCAGGACTACTATAGAGCTCCTCTTAAGAAGAATAAAAGTTCTTGTCAAGAAGAGCTTTATATTCCTACTCTAAGGAATGTCCTTTTCCTTTAAAAACACAAGCACACTATTCCTGAATAGTTCCCAGGAAGATAATGCTTCTTCTTATCCACATCTCATTGTCAGCTGACATTTTCTGGTACTGTACATTACTTAATTTATTGAGGATTATTATTTATGTTTTGTTAGAAAATTATTGTTATAAACTGGGTTGAAGCCTCTCTATATCTTCTTTGGGATTACCTCTTTGAATTTTGAAAACTACAAGAGAAATTATTGGATTAAGATGTGAATTAATTTTCAGGAACCCAAGACTGGTACATTGAGTTATAAGGTTGGAATTTATGTCATTAAGATTCACCTATAGACCAGTACAAGAAACATTGTGTCTCATCAGCCTGGAAGTGCCATAAAACTGACCTTTTATACATTTTTTAAGGACCTGTGGATGATACATTAATTCATTCAATCATAACTTATTGAAGAGACATTAGTCAAAGTACTGTAGATTTTAATATTTTTAATCAAGCACTGATTATGGGTAACATTAGTAATTATGTAAATAAGAGCATGTCTCATGGGTAGAGGGAGATGATGAAATCTCACTAAAGAGAAATAACTCAGGGAATTTTTCTTTAAGATTTTATGTGTAAATGGTTAGAAAAAGAAAGAGTCAATATTAGAAGGGCTTGCATAAAAATTCAACTTCCCTAATTTAAAAACTGAATTGTTATTAACATCAACCTGTTATCTGAACCCAGGAATTTGGAATGTATGTGTGTGAATGTTTTGGTGCCTCAGACTGTATTTAAATTTATGTCAAGTACAAGTGTTGAAATAAGTCTGTTTATTTTTATACAAAAGAATTGAAAAATCTCTTCTAAAATAAATTAAGACTGTTTCTATATATCTTTGTCATATGGCGTATGATTTCTCTAAAGGGTTATACTTAAACCATTGTTTTGTATTTTTCTACCTATTCCAAACTAGACTAGCCTTTAATGAAGTGGATCTGCCCTCAGTCATACATACAGAGGCTTCATAGGATCACTATTCATAATCTTATTAACTGCCACACCATATGGAAAACATGTGCTTCATGCTACAGAATATGGCAACAAACTTGTTTTCATTGCCTAATCTAGAAGGAAAAAAAAAAAGTACATAAAAACAAAGAATTAGAAAAGAATTACTAACAAAGTATAGAATTAAAAAGGAAGTTTAAAGAGGAAGATATTATACTTAATTGGGCAAGTCATGGACACCTGGCTCTTTGGCTTTTGTTGTACCCTCCCTACTCTTGACATCTTGATAATTTCAATATCCAAATGGACCACATATTACCATTCTGCCTGCCTCTTCCCAGGCCTTTTCCATTCCTGTGACGCATATTTCCCAAGGTCATACATATCTTGATCTCATCACCATTAATTACTATCCAAATCTTGATTTCAAGTATCTCCTTTTTTACCAACACCTACAGCTCACCCATTTTAGTACTCACACTCTAACTTCTAACTCTCCAATTTCACTAGGCCTACTGAACCATCACCCTCATCACTTCAGTATTTTTCACCACATTAACTTCACATTTCCTAATTTATGCACCTAGCTCAGATTCCTTTGCCAATCATCATGACTCCCTCCTTCCATTGTTCTTAACTGGCACAGCTTAATTAATTTTGTCCATCCTCCTAATCTGTTGGACTGCTCAGTAGCATTTAACACAAATGTCTGTAGCTTCTTTCCTGAAAGAAGCTATATGATTTGATCCTCTCCTGGTCATTCTCTATTTTCACAGAGTGCTACTACTCAGATAGTTTTAAAACTCTTCATCCTCAATTATATCTATAAATTCAAGTATTTTGTTCCCCCTCTCCTTTAACTGTACTCTTCCAGATAAATTTTATCCAAGCTGATAAACTGAAACACTAATTAATCACTCCCAAATGTATGTCTCTAGAACCAACCTCTAATTGTCCATTGAAACTTTTCTACTCAACTACATAAATAATGGCTTATTTTACATCTCTTCCCTCTCAGCACCATATACCCAAAGTATTAATAACTTGAAGTTAAGGATATCACCATTCCCTGGTTATCAAGCAAAACTCCCGCTTTTCTTTATGCCCGTAGCCACTCTAGCAGCAGTCTTATGGATTATATCCCACAGATAAGTCCTAAATCTGTCACTTTTCTCCAACTTCCACTACTGCCAACCTAGTCAATGCATTAATTTTTAATTGGTTTTTCCCTCTTCTATTACTGCTGTCCCCCAAACCATTCTACTTATGAGAGTGGTCATTTTCATTTTCAAACATAAATCCTATGCCCCTCCCTTGTTTGAAATCCGGTGGCTTCCTATTACACAATGGATAAATCTAAACACCTTATCCTATCTTATGAGGGTCCCACTAATCTGTCCCTGCCGATCTATCTGATCTCATCCACTATAATTTCCCACCTTTGTGCACTGTGCTACAGCCATGTTTCTTCAGGTTTGCTTAAATAAATAATAATAGGCTTCATGAAAGAAGCAAAATATGTGTTGATTCTTGAATAAAGAGTAAATCCTTAAAAAAACAAAACAAAAAAACACAGAACTATTCACTCTGAAAATTAATTTGGTAGTTTCTTCTAAAACTAAAAATTTACTCTCTCTCTCTCTCTCTCTCTCTCTCTCTCTCTCTCTCTCTCCCTATATATATATATATATATATATATATATATATATATATATCTCCTAGTGATGCTATAACAAATTATCACAAGCATACTGGCTTAAAAATTATCATCTACATTTCTGGATGTCACAAGTAAGAAATAGATCTTATGAGTGAAACTCAAGGTATCAGTAGGGCTGTGTTTCTTCTGGGCACTCTCAGCACTCTCAGGGAGAATCTGACTCAACATTCCAGCTTCCCAAGGCCACCTTCATCCTTTGCCTCACAGTCCCTTTCTCTGTCATCAAAGCCAGTAGGGTACAAGTTAATGAAAAACAAAAGACTTAAGTAGGAATATACACAGGATGATATATTAATGTCTAATAAATACATGAAAATATGTTCAACATCATTAGCCATCAGAGAAATGCAGATTGAAAACAGTGAGACACTACTACACACTTATTAGAACAATTAAAATGTAAAAGATTAACTATAATGGTTAATGCTATCTGTCAACTTGACTAAGCTCTGATGTACAATTGTCTGGACAAACACCAGTCTAGATGTAACTGTGAAGAAGTTTTTAGGTGTGATTAACATTGAACTCAGCCCTGGCCAGTTTTTCTCAGTAGATAGAGTGTCGACCTGCAGACTGAAGGGTACCAAGTCCGATTCCAGTCTGGGACACATGCTTGGGTTGTGGGCTCAATCCCCAATAGGGGGTGTGCAGAGGGCAGCCAATTGATGATTCTCTCTCATCATTGATGTTTCTATCTCTCTCTCCCTCTCCTTCTCTGAAATCAATAAAAATATATTTTTAAAAAACACATTGAAATCAATAGACTTTGAGTAAGGCATATACCTATTCATCTATAATGTGGTGAGCCTCATCCAATAAAGCTGAAGGCATTAAGAACAAAGTCTGAGGTTCCCTGGAAGAGAAGAACTTCTCAAGGTAACAGCATTAAAACTCTGCCTGAGGGAGAATCCAAGATGGCTGCTCGGGTAGGCAACTAGCCGCAGCCTCACACAACAATTTTAATAAAATACAACTAAAATATAAAATGGACATTACCCAGAACTACAGGAAAGTCGACTGACTGGAAATCCTACAACAAGAAGCAAGGAGAAAACCAGAAGGAAGCACGGAGGAGCTGTAAAAGCCTAAGGTACGGAGACACGCGGCGCGCGGAGAGGACGGAGCCGGAGAGGAGGGAGGCCAAGTGCCTGGCAGGCGTTCCCAAGCGGGAAGGAGATAAAACTCCGACTGTGCTGGGCCCCAGTTCTGACTGCTCTGAACCCCAGTTCTGGGCCAGACCCCGGGGACTCAGGCTCAGCCATAGGGAGCTGGGCTGTAAGTCGGAACCCCCGGGTAGCAGAGAAAGGAGGTCCCGGAGGCGCGCACACTGCCCCCAGAGAAGGGACGGTCGGCTGTGCCGCGGGATTGCCCTGACGGGAAGGAGACTGGGGCTCCAGACTGCTGTGAACGCCACCTCCAACTCCACTTCCAACTGAACTGAACCCCAATACCGGGCTCATTGTGGGAGAGCATAGACTGTTTGGCAGCAGGCGAAAATCGAGGGCACCTTTCTCTCAGAGGCGCCGGCAGCGAGCACTGAAGGACCCGCATAGGGCGGGGCTGACGGAAGCCAAAGCTGCAGGCTCCACCCTGAAACCCCGTCCCATCTGTAACTGCGAAATGCGACAACAAAATAGATCACAAACGAAAGAAATGGAGGACAAAAAGCGTCTGGATATAGAGTTCAAATCTACGCTTATAAGGTTTTTCAAGAATTTCCTAGAAAAGATGGATAAGGCCTATGAGGATATGAAAAGAGATCAACTAGAATTAATAAGGAGTCAACAAGAAATGATAAAGGATCAACAAGAAATAAAGAATACATTGTCTGAAATAAAAAATATTCTACAGAGTCCAAAAAACAGAAGAGAAGATCGCAAGAATCAAGTCAAAGATTTGGAACATAAAGAGCCAGAAGACACTCCTCCACAGAAGCTAGAAGGCAAGAGAATCCAGAAAATTGAAGATAATGTAAGAAACCTCTGGGACAACTTCAAGCGAACCAACATTAGAATTATGGGGGTTCCAGAAGATGAGGGAGAGCAAGATATCGAAAACATACTGAAAGAAATAGTGATAGAAAACTTCCCCCACCTGGTGAAAGAATTTGACTTACAAGTCCAGGAAGCGCACAGAACTCCAAACAAAAGGAATCCAAAGAGGACCACACCGAGACACATCATTATTAAAATTCCAAGAGCAAAAGATAAAGAGAGAATATTAAAAGAAGCAAGAGCAAAGAAGGTAGTAACTTATAAAGGAGCACCTATACGATTGTCAGCTGACTTCTCAACAGAAACCATGCAGGCCAGAAGGGAATGGCAAGAAATATTCAAGGTGATGAATAGCAAGAACCTACAGCCAAAAATAAGCTACCCAGCAAAGCTATCACTCAGAATCGAAGGCCAGATAAAGAGCTTCACTAATAAAAAAAAGCTAAAGGAGTTCATCACCACCAAACCAGAATTATATGAATTGCTGAAGGGGGTTCTTTCAGAAGAGAAAGTAAACAAAGATAAAAATTATGAACAACAAATACGTAATTATCAACAAGTGAATCTAAAAACCAAGGAAATTAAAAAAATCTGATGAACAATATTAACTGTTGAATATAATAGAATCAGAGGTATGGAAGGGGAGTGAACTGACGATTCTTGGGGAAAAGGGGAGAGGGGGGCGTGGGAAGAGACTGAACATAAACTGTGCACCTATGGATGAGGACAATGGGGAGAGGGGAAAGGGCAGAGGGTGGGGTGGGAACCTGGTGGAGGAGAGCAATGGTGGGGGGGGTGGGAAGGAACATTTGTAATAATATGAAAAATAAAAACTTATTAAAAAAAACAAAAAACAAACAAAAAAAAAAAAACTCTGCCTGAGATTGCAGCCTGCTGCCCTGAAGAATCTGGAGTTGAGACTGCAACATCAACTCCTATCTGAACTTCCAGCATGCAAATTTCAATCTTTATCGCAGAATATAATATGTAAGGAAAGAGAACTCCTAGTCACTATTTGGATAGAGGGTTTACCATGCTAGAACTGTAATAAAGATTAGGAATATACCTGGGTCATCCTATTCAAATGGCAATGTTTTTGGTCTATCAAAACCAATTCCTCAATATAGATTTAAATACACATCACTTATGTGAAAATAATCAATGATTACAACAATAAATAATGAAGTGAGAATGGAAAATCAAAGCAAATCATTGAACCCCTAAAGTTTCCTCACTTTCCTCATTCCATAGATAGAGATATAGATGAGATAGAGATACCTTTGACGTTATCTATACTTTAACAACTTAATATCACTTAGGAACTTCTGAGCTGCTTTTTTCCTAGTTTTCAACAAAACTGAGATTTAAATAAAGATTGAAAAAAAGTCACAGTTGTTTCCCATCTCCATCTCCAATTTCATTGTACTATTAAGGGCTCAAATGTTTGCAGAGCTTAGCCACAGTCTAGCTATGAAGTAGAGGGAAATAGTTTAAGATAAATAGTACAGACCAGGCAGCATGGCTCAGTGGTAGAGTGTCAACCTATGAACCAGGAGGTCAGAGTTGATTTCTGTCAGGGCACATGACCAGGTAGCAAGCTCAATCCCTAGTGTGTGGGATGCAAGAAGCAGCTGACCAATCATTCTCTCTCATCATTGATGTTTCTATCTCTCTCTCCCTTTCCCTTCCTCTCTGGAATCAATACAAATTATTTTTTAAAATGGACTTATAAAACAAAAAAAAATGTGTTTTTAAATAGTTCTGTTTCTTAATTTAGATTTAAAAAAACATTATTTTCTAGGACTTTCTTTAAACATAGTGTTTAAGTGGTCAGACTGCTCTCACAATAATAATTTACTTAAATGCCTTAAATTAAGTAGAATTTATTTCAACTTTCTATGTAAATTTGCTCAGGAAAAAAAAAAAATGGCCAAACTACCTACAAGCTGAACATGGAAAGTATTTCAGCGAACAGGTCATTATTTGATTAAAATAAAGGACATAGGAACAGTATCCTCAGTTTACTTCCCAGTTTCTTTCCTAGATGACTCCTCAGTGAAACCAATGGAAGAAGCTCAGTATTTGGGCTGGTCTTGTGCCTCATCCTATGTGCTTCATTGCACCTCTGTATCTTCGTGCACCCAGGCCCTGTCCAGAGAGCATTCGCTTGCCCTTTCTTGTACCTGGTTGATCCTAATAGGTGATCATAGCGTGACTTTCTCTGGCTATTACTCAACATCTGTTCCCGATGACAACATTCACAAATACAGGGTGGGGTGTATTTTACCTGCTCTTGAAGGAGTGTTCTCTACTTACATAGTATTCCGAAAGAAGCAAGGAAAAAAGACCAGCGGGTTAACATTCTTTTGCCTTAAGCCAAAAATAGTTGGGAGATGATGCAAAAAGACAAGAATGTTTCTTTCATCCACACCCTGAAAACGACCATTTAAAGTGTAAATTTTCTGTAACATTGTCATGCTATATTTTACTCAGACTTGATTTACCACTATCATATAATACCTCATATTTCTTACCTTTAAAACATAAATTAGGCCCTAGCTGGTTTGTTTCAGTGGATAGAGTTCCAGCCTATATACTGAAGAATGCCGGGTTCAATTCTGATCAAGGGCATATGCCCAGATTTCGGGCTCTATCCCCAGTGGGGGGCACAAGGAGGCAGCCAATCAATGATTTGCTCTCATCACTGATGTTTCTATCTCTCTCTCTCCCTTCCTCTCTGAAATCAATAAAATATATGATAAATTGGGAACAGGATTGACATAAAATGTAAGGTAGCTATATATATATATATATATATATATATATATATATATATATATATTGATTTCAAAGAAGAGAGAGGAGAGACAAATAGAAGCATCAATGATGAGCGAGAATCATTGACTAGCTGCCTACTGCATGCCTCCACATCCCACTGGGGATCAAGACTGTAACCAGGGTATGTGCCCTGACCAGGAAGTGAACCGTGACCTCCTGGATCCTAGGTCAACTCTCAACTGCTGAGCCACATGTGGCTGGACAAGATAGCTATTTTTATTGCTCTATTCCAATCTATAAATAAAGGCAAATAACTTTTTTATTTTTTATTGTTCCAATCACAATAAATAGTGTTAATAGTAATAATACTGCACTAAGAAAATAAATCAGAGAAAGTGGAAGTAATATGAGACTCTAATATTAGCTTTCTATGTCACTGGGAACTAGGAATTTCTCTGAGTTTTATTTTCTTCAGTGATACTATGAGAAGGCTACATACTTCCTCTTCTTATATAAGACTCCTAAATTAATATCAATATATCCTGTGGTTACTCAATACAGTTCTTTGTTTCTCAATTGGTTTAGTACTAGTGGATACAAGGGACTGAAGATAAGAAGCTTTACAGCTCAGGAAAGGTCTGCCCTGTCAGACTCTGATGAAAAATGTTATCTAGAGTGTTCTTTAAAAAAAAAATTTATATATATATATAAAATGATTCTCTCTCATCATTTCTATGCCTCACTACCTCTCTCTTCCTCTCTGAAATCAATAAATATATTGGCTAGCTGCCTACTGCCTGATTATATATATATATAGATTATATATATAATCAATATACATATAGATTATATATAATCTATATCTATATCTATATCTATATCTATCTATCTATCTATCTATCTATCTATCTATATGTGTGTGTGTGTGTGTGTGTGTGTGTATTGATTTCAGAGAGGAAGAGAGAGGTAGTGAGGGATAGAAATGATGAGAGAGAATCATGGCCAGCTGCTTCCTGCACACCTCACACCAGGGATCAGCCTGCAACCTGGGCATGTGTCCTGACCTGGAATCTAACTGTGACCTCCTGGTTCATAGGTCAACCACTGAGCCACACCAGCTAGACTAGAGTGTTTTTTAAACTTGGCAGTTGTGATAGACGGGGTCATGCCCCGCTCTAAAGTTATCTAAGTTTTTGTTTTTGTTTTTGTTTTAAAAATATATTTTATTGATTTTACATAGAGAGGAATTGAGAGGGATAGAGAGTTAGAAACGTCAATGAGAGAGAAACATCGACCAGCTGCCTCTTGCACACCCCCTACTGGGGATGTGCCCGCAACCAATGTACATGCCCTTGACCGGAATCGAACCCAGGACCTTTCAGTCCACAGGCCGACGCTCTATCCACTGAGCCAAACCGGTTTCGGCAAGTTATCTAAGTTTTAATGCCCAGAATTTGCCATATATTATATAACAAGGAGCAATAAAAGCTGCAGATAGAATTGAGGCTGCAATTCATTTGACCTTAAAATAAAGAAATTATCCTGGATTACCCAATGCAATCATAAGAATCCTTAAGTGTGAAAGAGGAAGGCAGAAAAGCCAATGTAAGGGTGACATAATGTAAAAAAGACCAATTACCAACTGGCTTCGAAAATGAAATATGGTGAGCTTCTAGGGGCTTGAAAGGGCAAGAAACTTATCCTCCCCTAGAGCCTCCAGAAAGTAACTCAAGGCTTGATTTTAGACAAACATGACCTATTTAGGACTTCTGAACTACGGACCTGTAAGATAATACATTTGTATTGTTAAAACCACCATGCTTGAGGTAATTTGTTATAGCAGCAATAAGACACTAATTCAGAAATTAACAAGGACAAGAGAAGAATAAATTGGGAGTAATGGGACCCATCTCTTATGATGGAAACTATTTATAATTTGCTCAGTATATATTATATACAACAAATCATATGTGCATTTTGAACTCAGTCTCCTTCTGCTACATGTTAAAGTTATGGTCCCTGCTTCTGAATCCCACAGAGATTAGAAGAGTGTGTGTTTCTTGCTTTAATGCCCTTATTACTTATTTGTTTTAAGTCTTGTCTTACATATTTGCTTTAAGTACAATCTTTAAGTTCCTCTAGTCATCATTCTTCCCCCAAAAGGCTTGAATCTCTAATCTCTAAGGGACTCCATGAGGCTTGCAACCAGGGTGCTAAGGGCAGCAGCAGTTGATCCAGAGCAAACCCCCTGAATCTTTCCCAAAGGGCCCGTTTTCTCTGACTTCTTAGTGAGCCAAAGCAGACCAGCCTGGGCTCATTTCCCCAGCCCTTCCTTGTTTCATTGTCCTCAGCTTTAATAAACACCTTCTAAAATTCACCTGGCCTGTCAGCATGGCTCAGTTGTTGAGCTTTGACCTATGAACCAGGAGGTCAAGATTGGATTCCCAATCTGGGCACATGCCCAGGTTGCAGGCTCAGTCCCCAGTGGGGATTGTGTGTAGGAGGCAGTTGATCAATGATTCTCTCTCATCACAGATGTTTCTATCTTTCTCTCCATCTCCCTTCCTCTCTGAAATCAATAAAAAAGTATTTTTTAAAAATTAAAAATAAAATTCACCTGGGCTCATGTTGTGAAACACTTTCTAAGAAAAGTCAAGAATCCACCTACTGCTGGCCAGCCTGCCTTACGCAGACCTGCTCGGGCCAGGGAGGAAAAAAACACAACACAGTTCTTAAAATCTTCACCTATTGTGGGCACTGATCACACACATAGGACCAACCATGGAGAACCAGAATATAAATTTGTTTTTGTAATGTTAGCGGGGTACTTTTTTTTTTTTTGGCGGGGGGGGGGGGAGTGGGGGCAAGAATTGGGTGAATAAAAGGCGTGGAAATGTTTATAAAGGAACATAAAGAAAAGGAGTCTTCGCTTCCTTTGAATGAATCTCATTAACCTTGCCAGGGTTTTCTTGGCCTCCAAGCAATCTTTGCCAAACCAGGAAGTGGGTCAGCCTAACCTGGAGCAGACCAGGCAATCAGATGATATGTAAACAATTGCAAGACTTCTGTAAATCGGTGGAAATTTTACAAAATTTCCTAGACTTAAAAGATGGCTTGTCATTATTTCAGAGGCTTTCCTCACGTTTTCATCTTCTTTTACCCTGAATTCTCTGATACACTAAGATCTGCACACAAGTTAAGAGGTTGAAATATTAAACAACAGTCAGTTTAGTAAGAAAGTGTAAATTTTCGACACTACATAAGATGTGTCGAATTAAATGGAGGAGAAATATGATTGTATTAAATACAATATAATGATCCTTTGTTAAAAAATATTTCTCCTACATTGATATTAAGAGTTGCCATTTATAAATAGCCAGTATTAGTTACAGTTGAGTATGATGAGATATTTCTTTGAATAAAGTAGCTAATCCTAAATGTGTCCATATCTTTATTTAGACACAGAGGATTTTGATACATGTCTCAGTCTTTCATTTCCCCACAATTCTTATCCAACTTTTAAAAGATTATGGGGATTGTATAAGTAACCCAGTTCAATGGTCTATGATTTTCAGTTCTACTGCATTTCATCCAACATTCACCCCTTTCCAAGGCAATCTTTAGTGTCACTTAGCACTGCACTAGCTCAAAAAATTTAACCCATAATCTTTCCATTGACTTCTGTACCAATAATTCTCTCCCACGTTAACTCACACATTGTTACATTCCTACCTCATATAGGCCTAATCCCTTATTCCTCAATTTTATTTCAGTCAATAGATCCTCTTTCAAGTTTTCTTTCTTTCCTGACATAAATTCTCACCATCCAGATTCCTAATATTTTGGCATATTAGAACATTACAATATTATCTTCACTTGAACAGAAATTTTGCTTTTTTATGTAGTCAGAACTATGAATTCTTTATTGTTTGTGATTTTAAGTCTTGCCCCAAACTCCCTCACTCTAAAGTCTACATTCTATTCTACTACTTGTATAGTGTTGCATTTCACATTTAGACCTTCAGTGAATTAGGAGTTCACCTTTCTAAAAATAGACCAGAAGTGAAAACTCCTTGGGCCAATAGCTAAGAGACAGCAGATAAGGCAGGGGCGTGAGTTAGGCAGGTTAGGAAAGACATATTATCATTTATTCCCCCAATCTCTGTAGACCTCACTTAGCAAAATCCCTACCTTATTGATATGTTCAGATGATAAATTCTGACATTCTTCAAAAAAAAAGACAATACTGTGAAAACAAACCAATTATAAAATTTAAAAAGTTGTGGAAAGTAAACATGATTTTAACAGTAAAGAATTCAGTATGTGTGGAAAGCTAAACTCAAGATAATCTTCTGCAAAGTTGAATAAAAGATATGCGGGAAGTGGAACAGAAAAGGTAAAAGAATTAGAGAAATCCAGGAAAGCTAACTTCTAATAAAAAGGAAGTTTAGAAAAAGAAAACAACAAAAATACAGGGGAATTTTGCTTAAGTTATCAGGAAGATGTTCTATAATGAAAAAGGGTTAATGAGTACTGCCTAAAAATGAAAACAGATAGAAACCATAGTGTTATGAAACTTTGGAACATTGGTGATGAAGAAGTGAAAGAAAAATTTCCAGAAGTTACAATTAAGAGAGAGAAAATTAGATAGTATTGGACTTCTCAGGAACAGCACTGGACATCAGGAATCAGCAGAAATATATCTTTTACATTTTGAGGAAAGAATTTCAAAATGCAGTTCTATAGATAGCCAATTCAGTCAAATGTGTGGCTAACATAAGACTTTCAGATGTCCAAGAGCTAAAAAATGAAAGTGAAATAAAATGACCTTTTAAGTACTTATTCACAGGAAGCCATTAGAGAATTGCTGCAGTTAGAATAAGGTCAGACCGGCCAATACAGTACAGTGGCTGAGCATCAACCTATAAACCAGGAGCCAGGAGTTCACAGTTCAATTCCTAATCAGGGCACATGCCCAGGTTGCACGCTCAATCCCCAGTGTGAGGCATGCAGCAAGGCAGCCGATCAATGATTCTCTCTCATTATTGACGTTTCTAATGCCCTCTCTCTTTCTTTCTCCCCATTCCTCTCTGAAATAAATAAATAAATAAATAAATAAATAAATAAGAAAATAATGGGTCTTTTAAAATAAGGTATCCAATACAGTAGTGATAAAATCCCGTTCCACCTTGATGGTGAAGCTTAAAGCACCAGGGTGAGACACTCAGCAGGTTTGGGGGTTGAGTCTCCAGAAAATAATATGGAATTGAGAGATTATTTGGCATGTTTGAAATTTTAGGGAATGATATTGATAGCAATTTAATGGACAGAATGGAATTTTTGCAAAAATGAAGCATAGATCTTTTTTTGAGCAAATGAACAAGCTAAGTAAGTTTGGCTGAAGGAAAAACTAAATTTGAGCAAAGAGGAGCGCTAACTAGGCTCTCAGCACACAATTGGTTCTGGGTCTTTTATAGAGTCACAGTAATGTAAACACTGCTGACTGAACCAAAATTGTAATGAAGTTAGACTGGGATGATGGGAGAGAACAGAGAATAAAAAAGAAAAAAAAATTATATTAATTTCCATTACAGGAAATTAATATAATATGTGTAAAATTAATAAATCAAGAAATAGTATAGCATGATATCTAGGAATATGAAAATTAATTCTAAAAGAAAAAAAACTAAATGCTAAAAGGGTTTGTTCAGGGGAACAGTAGTGGTTGGAATAATTTTTCTCATGATAAGATTTCAGTAAAATCATATTTAATTTTAAAATAAGTAAAAAAAAAAAAAAGTTACTTCACAGTTTCCCACTAATAAGATGGTGAAACCTGAATAATCACTTTCGGACTTCATGGACCACCAGTGGTCTGTAGACAACCGTTTGCTGACCACTGATCCACAGGTAACTCAGAGAAAAGAACAGGGACAGTTTTGGAGGGATAGAGATGATTTCGTTTTTAGAGCCTGTTGAATTGTTAGACTGACACCAAAATCTAAATCCACAGACCTTCAGCCTCATGTGTCCGATGGTCAGCTGGTCATTTTCCATTACCTCAAGTCAGTCTTGCTAAAAGTAACTTCATGATTATTATCCCCACCTCTACATCACCCTCTCTGGTTCTCTCTCTCTCTTTCTCTCTCTCAATTGGTAATAGTATTAGTATCAGTAACCATTTAGTCTAACCTAGAAATATGAAGTCATCCTTGATTATTCCTTGAACTCATCCCTGAGAGACATTTCTAAGTTCTGCCTTATTACTACCTAAAATTTTTAATATTCACCTTTATCCATTTCTACTTGTCTAATTTTACCTTTTAGCTTTCAAAGCTTGAATTACAGTAATTTGTTTACGTTTTTATCTTCCTGAATTTTATCCTTCACTTAATCACCAAATGATTTTAACTATGTTTACCATTCTACCAAGTCAGTGGTTCTTACAGTTGTGTTTGTGTGTGTGTATGTTTCTGACCTATTTTAGAAAAGAAAAATACTTAGTGATATTAATTTATATATATAAAAGCCTAAGCAACCAAACGACCAAATGACTAGTCAACTGATTGCTATGACGCACACTGACTACCAGGGGAAAGATGCTCAATGTAGGAGCTGCCTCTTGGTGGTCCGTGTGCTCCCACAGCTAACCTCCAGCAGACAGCCAACCTCCCCTCAGCCAGCCGACCAACTTCCCAAGGTCCCTCCCCCAGCTGGCCCACCCTCCCCCCATATTGGCCACAATCACCGGCCAGGCCAAGGGACCCCACCCTTGCACAAATTTGTGCACCGTGCCTGTAGTATAAGAATAAAAAGACTCAAGAAACTCAGAATAACTCAGCAATAATTACAAATCAATTAATATCATAATGTCACAGCAAATGGCACAATTATGTTTGCTCATCCAATCAAAGAATAATTATTGGAGTACTCACTACTATGTGCCAGAGGGTGCAGGGAGCTCTACAGTGGCCAAAGCAATAGAGTCCTTGCTTTCAGAGACATACAATTAACCAATAAATAAATAGGTAGTGGTAAGACTTCAATTATGTGGTGACATCTGAATGGAGACTTGAAAGAAGTGAGAGAGCCATGTGGGTGTCTGAGAGAAAGGTGTGTCAGAAAGAGGAAAGAGAATGTGCAAGCATTCTGAAGTGGGAGTGCTCAGAGTGTTTGAGGAACAGCAAGGAGCCAATTGGTTGGAGTGAAGTGAACAGGAAGGAAATAGGAGATGAGGTCAGAGAGGAAGCCTTATGCTTGGTCATCTAAGGCCTCATAGGCCATGGAGAGGACTGGATTAAACCTAAATGTGATGGAGATTCTTTAGTGGCAGGGGTGTGACAAGCACGGTCTACCCATTGTGGATCTATCTAGTATTTGGATTCTTATCAATTACAGGTATGGGCATCTCTTCTGTTATGGTTCCACTGACATTATAAAGAGTAGGATCTTAATGTTTGTTGATTTTATGGAATAAGGGGGGAAAATAGTAGATGAAGATTTTCAGTCCAAATGCAGTATAGAGGAGATCAATTTTCTTTAGGAACCTTATTGCTGGTAGAGAGATTCTACCCACTTATAAATCTTTTACTTCATATTGAGATAGCTAATATTAACCTGCAAAAAGAATAGTCACTCGCCGAGCTGAAACCGGTTTGGCTCAATGGATAGAGCGTCGGCTTGGGGATTGAAGGGTCCCGGGTTCGATTCCGGTCAAGAGCATGTACCTTGGTTGCGGGCATATCCCCAGTAAGGGGTGTGCAAGAGGCAGCTGATCGATGACTCTCTCTCATCGATGTTTCTAACTCTCTATCTTTCTCCTTTCCTCTCTGTAAAAAATCAATAAAATATATTTAAAAAAAAAAGAAAAGAAAAAAGAATAGTCATTAGCCGAAACCGGTTTGGCTCAGTGGATAGACAGTTGGCCTGCGGACTGATAGGTCCTAGGTTCGATTCCAGTCAAGGCATGTACCTTGGTTGTGGACATAGCCCCAGTGGGGGGTGTGCAAGAGGCAGCTGATCAATGATTCTCTCTCATCGATGTTTCTAACTCTCTATCCCTCTCTCTTCCTCTCTGTAAAAAAATCAATAAAATATATTTTAAAAAAAGAAAAGAAAAAAGAATAGTCACTTCTTTTTTGCACCTCTACTCTGGGTTATATTGCAAAGTATTCCTGAGTTGACTGAAGAGTGCCATCCCCAAATTATATTTTTATCCACTATGAACTAGTTTACCCATGAAGAAAGAAAGATGAGATGTCATTTCCTGACTCTAGACTTCCATCTCCACCACCCACAAGAGAAATCCTGCTCTCTAGTTTCAATAAAAACCAAGATGAAAGCCTCTGGTTGGCCTGGTTGGAATCACATGCTCATCCTTGGCTCAATCATGGCAGATAGGTGAATGAATAAGTCACTCTGACAAGCCAGATACATATCAGGTGCCCACTCCAGCCCTGGGGAGAAGATATATGATAACTTGAGCAGGAAAGGGAAGGGAAGCCAGACTGATAAAAGACTGACAGAATATATAATCATTCTACAGCCTTATCTCCTTCCAAGAATTATGTTCCAAAGTAGAGCAGAGTGGTGGTTCAGAGAATGAGCTTTGAGTTTAGCAGATCTAGGTTTACAACATAAATTTGCAATTTACTAATTATAAGACCTTGAGTATTTTTTTGTAACCTCGCTAACAAATTAGTTTCTTAATTTGTTAAATAAGGTAAATAATAGAACCAAAGGAAATTACTAGTATACAAAAGAACAACACATAGCAGGTGTGAGATTTTAGGGGGTCAATAAATATCACTCCTCTTTTCCTTTCAAGTTTGTTACATTTAAAGAGATATTCAGACATCAGAAAATAGAAATGTCCTTAAAACATGTCAAATCATGTATTTCTGTTTAAAACCCTTTTGAGATTTCCCATCTCACACAGAGTAAAAGCCATACTGAGAGAGTTGCTATTAATGTGCAAAAAGAACAATCACTCCTTCTTTGCATATCTGATGATTATAGATCTACAAGACTCTGAAATCATCTTCCCATCACCTCTTTGTCCTCAAGGTGCTCACTTTACATAACCATACTGACCTCATTATTCTTCAATAAACTTTCAGGAAATCTCCCACTTCAGATCCTTTGCCCTTACTTTTCCCACTGCTGAGTGCACTCTAGGCACGGGTATACACGTGGCTTGCTTCCCACTTATGGAAGGAAATAGATATAGCCCAATGGTCGGCATACTCATTAGTCAACAGAGCAGCAAACCAAAGCTTGCAAGCCGCAGTTTGCCAGCCACTGATATAGTCTCTTTCCTCATTGGTCTAATTGTCTAGTAGGGATATGGATATTAATTGCACAAACAAACAAGCATTACATGAATACAAACTGTGGTCAGTGTTATGATAGAAAATACTTGTACTCCTACACCAAGAGAGAATATGGGCAGTATTACTGAATTCAAAATGGTGGACAAAGGAGGAAGGGTCCTACAAGAAAAGGTTATTAAGCTGAAAGTGGCATGCAAAAAACATAATCAGAAAGTACAGGCCTTGTTCCAGACCATTATCCAGTGTAGTAGAAATGGAATAATGAAGAAAATTACCTGAGGGCTAAGCAGACAAGTGGACAAGGTCTGGAATGTTCAGTCACACCCAGTCACTGGCAGGGGGCGTTGGTTTCCCTAGTTTTCATGCCTTTGAACTACACCACCAGCTTTCCTGTGTCTTCAGCTTCCAAATAGCAGGCCATGGGGTTCCTTGATAGTTGCATGAGCCAATACCTAGTAATAGATACATAATTGCATGAGCCAAAGCCTAATAATAGATGATATATCCTATTGATTTTGTTTCTGTTTCTCTGAAGAATCCTGACAAATACAACTGCTAATTAGATTACACACCTTATTTAGTTTTCACTAGTTTTTATATGCACTCATTTGTTTGTCTATGTGTGTAGACTTCTGTGCAATTTATACATATACAGTTTCATATAGTCTCCCATCACAATCAACATACAGAACTACTCATACAACTCAATAACAACAACAGCAACAACAAAAAAATCTAATTAAAACTGGGCAGAGGATGAAAAAGTTAAAAGGGGGATCAAATACATGGAGACAGAAAGAGACTAGATTTTGGGTAGTAAGAACAAATAGAGTTTACAGATGTATTTTAAAGTTGTACACCTGAAATTTATATAATGTTATTAACCAATGTCACCCCAATAAATCTAATAACAATTTTTAAGTGGGCATAGGATCAGAATACATATTTTTCCAAAGGAGACATACAGATGGCTAATGTACATATATACATACAGGTGCATGAAAAGGTGCTTAGCATCACTAATCACTAGAAAAATGCAAATCAAAACCACAATGAGTTATCTCCTCACAACTGTTAGAATGACAATTATCAAGAAACAAAACAAAAAAAAATAACAAATGTTGGAGATAACATGGAGAAAATGGAAAACTTATACACTGTTGATAGAATTGTAAATTGGTACAACCACTATAGTAAACAGTATGGAGGCTCCTCAAAAACTTAAAAATAGAATTGCCATATAATCCAGCAATTTCACTTCTATGAATTTATATCCAAAAGAAAAGAAGACACTAACTCAAAAATGTATCTGCACCCTCATGTTCATTGCAGCATTATTTACAAAGCCAAGACATGGCAACAATCTAAGTGTTCAACAATGGATGAATGAATAAAGAAAATGTGAAATCACACACACACACACACACACACACACACACACACACACACACAATGGGATATTATTCAGCCATAAAAAGGAAATCCTGCCATTTGAAACAACATGGTTGGAAAGGGCACTATGCTAAGTGAAATAAGTGATACAGAAAAAAATACCATATGATCTCACTGACTATTATATGTGGAATCTAAAACAAACACCAAATATAAAGAATTGATTGGTGGTTGCCAGGGACAGGGGGTGAAGGATAGGTGAAATGTACAAAGTAAATCAAAAGGTACAAACTTCCAGTTATAAAATAAATAAGTCCTAAGAATGTAATGTACAGCATAGTGACTATAGTTAACAATACTGTATTGCATATTTGAAAGTTGCTAAGAATTTTCATCACAAGAAAAAAAAATTTAACCATGTGTGTTTTAAAAAAAAGAAAATATAACAAAGTGTTCCATCAGCAACTCCCCATGCTCCTCTTTTATAGTCTCACTTTCCTACCGCATTCCTGTCCTCTCATCTAGTCTCCATCTTTATTATTCTGCCATTTCGAGAATGTTATGTAAATGGATCATATAGTGTATAATTTTTTTTCTTTTGTGTGTGTGTGTGTGTGTGTAAACTTTTGAGACTGGATTTTTTTCAATAAGCATAATGCCCTTAGATCCATTTAAGACATTGTAAGGAGCAATAGTTCATTCCTTTTAATAGCTGAGCAGTGTACCATTGCATGGATATACCCATGTTTGCTCAGCCATTCACCCATTGAAAGACATTTCAGTTGTTTCCTCTCAGATTTATTTTTTAAGTAAATAATTTGAAAACTTTGGGTCTTTCACTTTTATAAATAACTTTCAATTCACCTCAAGAATTGAGTGACCAACTCATTGATGAACAAGATGAATGCAGTCAGCAGTAGGAACAGGTGGGTCATGCAAGCTGCTGCCATGTGTAATGAGCATCACATGGGACGTCACTCTGAATAAACATGACTTTACAAGAGTGACTTTTAGAATTATGTAAGCACTGATTCATTGATAGCTTAATTCAAAATTGTCAAGCCTCAGGAGGCTGTGTGGGGAGGGGACCAGACATGGTGGGCATGAGGCAAAGAGGGCTGATGCAACTGAAATGTTGCATAGGAGAAAGGAAGAGGGGTGACGGGGGAATGGTGTGCAAAGGAGAAGAGCATCACCTTTCCTGTGGTTCTGAAACCGGAAAGATGACAACATGGGAGTCATTTACACTTCCTGTTTCCCTCCAGACACCAGTGGTTGGACTGTCACTGCACTCAGCACCACGCCCCTTTGAGCCTAAGCTTTATGCCCATTAGTAGTCATTTTGTTACTGATTTTACAAATCCATGTAGGGGCAGGAGAGGCCATGTTTTGTGTTCCCACAGATTCAGAAGAATGTGTTCTCTTTTAAGTCAACTAGGTTCCTATACATTTGAAGCTAGCTCATTTTGAGTAAGTAATTTACCTTCTCCAGATTGCTACACCTGCAAAACAGAATAATCATATCTTTCTGAAGGCAATTTAGCAGGTCAAAAAAATTCCTATAATTGCCACTTTTACTATTTCATTAAAATAATGTTTTATAAAAATATTTTATTGAGGAAGAACTTTTGTGACCCTCTAGGTGAACAAAAATATATTTTAGAATCAATACCTGCTCTCTGTGGATTCACAATTTAACTGGAAAAAATAAAGGTTGAATGTATAAAGCATGAAATATATACACAAAACCTTAATCCAGCAATTAAAAATTTTCCTGAAATTCTCTTCAATAAATTTTCCTCCATTCTACCTTAGTGGTCCACTTCCACGATCATCACCTTGATAAGCTGTCAGACTATTGAATCCAACACTCTGCTCTGTGGCCATATCCTTCCTCCTTCAAATGGCTGTGTGAATGCCCTCAATGGGACCACACCTATCCAGTCTTCAGTGTCTCTACCACAACCCTTTTCCTTAGCTCCCTTCTGACTTTTGTTCTCTCCTTTTCCAGAATAAACAAATGGTCAGAATTTAAATGAACAAGCCACACAGGAGAGGAAGCTGGTACGCTACAAATTCACAATTTCTAAATTTAAATGTGCCTTCAATAGTGCTGGTAATCTTACCCAGCCAGCATGGCTCAGTGGTTGAGCGTTGACTTATGAATCAGTCCGTCACAATTCAATTCCAGGTCAGGACACATGCCCAGGTTTCAGGCTCCATCCCCAGTGTGGGGCATGCAGGAGGCAGATCAATCAATGATTCTCATTCACCATTGATGTTTCCATTTCTCTCCCTCTCCCTTCCTCTCTGAAATATTTTTTAAAAATATATTTTATTGATATTGTACAGAGAGGAAGAGAGAGGGATAGAGTTAGAAACATCAATGAGAGAGAAACATCGATCAGCTGCCTCTGGGGACATGCCCGCAAGCAAGGTATATGCCCTTGACTGGAATCGAACCTGGGACCCTTCAGTCCGCAGGCTGATGCTCTATTCACTGAGCCAAACCGGGTTTGGCTGAAATAAATTAAAAAAAATTTTTTTTTTAAGTCCTAGTAATTCCATGTGTTTCTCTGACCAACTTGCTCTCTCCTTTCCAAGAAGGTTTCTTCATACCTTCTTCTCTCTTCAAACTTCTGGCCTAGACCCATTCTTCCCCTTGCTCCCTGAAAATGGCCTACCTTTACCATAACAGAGAGAGCACAGGCTAGCAGAGGTGAACTCAACAAGTTCCTCCTGCTGATCTTAGCAGATGTCCCTGCACCTGGATCCACTGTAGCCTCCTTCACTCCTATTGTACTCCTCATCCTATTCAAGATCTGGCTTCAACCCTCATCCATTGTCTCTTCCTTCTCTGCCTCTTTACTTATTCCCATAACTTAACTCTTCCCGTCAGCACTTTAACATGCACATCCATCTCAGAACAAAACTCCCTTATTCTCCTGTCTTGCATTTCTCTTACCCTCTTCTTCCTCCTTTCCCCATTACAAAATACAAAGCTGTAGCTGTCCATAATGCCATTCTCCCTAGCTATCCCTTTTCTAGCAAAAAACCATGCCCTCAATGTCAGAAGTAGGCATGCCCCAGGCCTGATCAATTGAGGTCATTCTCTGACTGCAGCAATTGGTGAAGGGTCCTGTGGCCTGTGTAATAAAAGTAAACAGAAAGCACACTGGGTATCTCTAAGGGAGACGAATTAATCCGGGGAACTCTTTCCATAAGCATGGGAAGGTTTAAAAAGCAAAAAGGAGATTAATATTACATCTGCAGACAAGAAAAAGGTTCAGGGTTAAGGACACAGAAGTTCACGGAGATGACCCCTGCAGATCTGGTACCCCAAGCTGTTGGGAAACTCTCCACAACTGGGGTGTGGGCTTCTGAGGAGCAGATTTGACGGGCAAGTCACAGAAAGCCTGGGAGGTACAGCCTAGTTAAGTCGTGTGCAACAGAACAACTGTCAATCCATCTGCCAATCCATCTGTCCTGGGAGTCCCTGGCTCCTCTTAGGAACACGATGAGTTCAGGAAGAAGCCAGAACCCGGAGCCCCTTTCCCCTGCTGCTGGAGTGAGGAGGTAGGGACTGAAAAAAAAGGAACAGAAATTCCTCTCTTCCCTCCTTTTGCCCCCGATTTATCCACCCACTGATAGAACTTAATAAGAAACTAGCTGATAAAGGAATCTGAGAACCCAAATCAGCCAAGTCCCAGCCCCAACATCACAAAGCAGAATATAAAAACGCATATAAACGTATTTTTAAGGACATATCACATTACTTCAAACCAAAGTAGTAAAAAAAAAAAAAAAAAAAAAAAAAAAAAAAAAAAAGTGTCCAGAAGAAATACCACCTACCTAATAAATATGAGCACTTATAATGTAGTTCCCCTAACTTTCCACTAAACTACCTGTTGACGCGAAACTTCTGGGCTTGGGTTAGCTTCTCTGCTTTTCATGGCAACTACTGGATGTGACATCTGCTGTTTTCATTCCAATCCAGATCCTCTAAAGAAAAGCCCTCAGGAGTGTGTATACTGTTGTTCACAGCTCTGCATGGCAACAGGATTTGGTGTCTCCCTCATTTGGAAAGCTCCTCTCCACACCCCTCCCAAGGCCCTCTAGGAGAAAAACATTTTCCACATATTCTGCCTATGTATCTTAGTAGCTGATTATACCTGCATGTTTGTTTCCAAAATACTGCCCGTTACAACTTGCACAACTTGGAAGCAGGCATATTGGTTCAGCATTCGAAAGTCGACATTTACATAAAAAACGTGTCTCCCTTTTCCCTGCAGGCATCAAAGCTTTAGCGCCCTGCCCTCCTGAGCCATTCATAGGGTTTGAAGGGCAGGGCGATGGCAGAACACACTCATACTTCATTGCCATGGCTGAAGACCGGGCTGGTCTTCGCACTCCTCAAGGGAAATGGTATAGCTTTTCCATTGGGAGGCAGGGAAGAAAGCCCTACATCTGCTACTTTAAGGAATTCCTTTGGAAAACCGGATGATGCTGCAACCTGCCACATAGGAAAAGGCCATGCCTAGAGACAGTGAAAACCAAACAGTGGTGCAAACAAAATCCTCTTTACTAGTAGCAAATTAGTACACTAATTAACATCTGGCAGTGTGAACTATGTGACAGATTTTCCAGCTATGATGCTGTGGCTCAGAGGTGTACCCCAGGGTGTTTAAGGGTGTGTCCAAATATTGATCCTCTCAGCTCTCAGGCTAGCTGGATCCCAGAGGTGCCTTTGTTTGCCAGCAGGTCCATTAGAATAATGGTAATGTTCTCCTTGTACTATGATAGAATAGGTTAAGAATCTCTGTTGTAACTGATCATATTTTCCTCTTTTTTTTTTCTTCTTCCTTTTACGCCAGGAAGTTCTGAGACAAATGTGAAGTTTGACTACATACATTTTCATTTAGGATATTTATATTTTCTCCCTTTGCTCTGGTTTTCTATTTTATTGACCTCATTCCACATGTCTTTTATGCAAATAAATATTTTGAAAAATGATCCAGATAAAAATTTCCATTAATGGCAGTAGAGATGTTGAAATATGGAATGTAACCACACAAACATTCACCTACGAATAAGTGATCCTCCTAACAGGAAAAAGTGGCCTTTGATGAAATCCTGCGCTAGACTACAGGTACGCACATTTTCATATCAAAATCCAAGTTCTTTCTTCAACATGGTCATTCATGATATCGATGTATATTTAATGAAGCTTAAATCAACAATATACAGTTGACATGTGCAGTGCATTATTAAATAGAAACAGTTAAATATGTCCTCTCTGAAATCAATTAGAAATTAAAGGATGTGTTTAAAACACACACGCACACACACACACACACACATACACACAAAACACACACACACACACACACACACACACACAAACAAACAAACAAAAAACAGACAGGGCTGGATTGCCCAAAAGACAAGGAGTGATCTCTTTAGTGTCTGTCTGGCATAAGTGAAGAAGCTGTTTCCTAGTTTTTTGGGTTTTTTTTTATCCTTTGATTTCTTTCTATCCTTTCTATTACCTTTGTTTTTACTTTTTAAATATATTTTTATTGATTTCAGAGAGAAAGGAAGAGGGAGAGACATAGAAAGATCAATGATGAGAGAGAATAATTGATTGGCTGGCTCCTGCACTCCCACTAACAGAGATCTAGCCCACAACCCTGGCATGTGTCCTGATGGAGAATCGAACTGTGACCTCCTGGATCATAGGTCGATGCTCAACCACTGACCACACCAGCTGGGCCAAAATGTATGTTTTTAGAAACTAGAGAGGCCCAACATTCTGAAACTATGATCTCTCCCTTGACACAAGAGCTTTGGATAATAAAAAGGTTGTTTTTTTTTTTTTTTTTTTAAAGACTTTGTTTATTGGGTTAGCTCTCAACTAATCAATAAAACATAGTGATTAATCATCAATTAGTATTTCTATATATACAAACATGGAAGGACTCCCATGACATGAAAACCCAGAGAAAGAAAAAAAAAGTTAATTTTTTTCTTTTTGTGAAATCAGCATAATGATACCTGACAATAACTGAAAGAATATGAAGATAACAACAAAAGTGTTTTGTTAATTCTCACCCAAGGATATTTTTTCCCATTGATTTTTAAAATATATATTTTATTGATTTTTTACAGAGAGGAAGAGAGAGGAATAGAGAGTTAGAAACATCGATGAGAGAGAAACATCCATCAGCTGCTTCTTGCACACCACCCACTGGGGATGTGCCCACAACCAAGGTACATGCCCTTGACCGGAATCAAACCTGGGACCTTTCAGTCCACAGGCCGATGCTCTACCAGGGGTCTTCAAACTACGGCCCGCGGGCCACATGCAGCCCCCAGGGGAGTCTGATCCTGCCCGCCAGGTTTTTGGGCAGTGAGCGCAGCCAAGGTGTTACAGTAGGGATTAGTAGTTCATATAGTCCGGCCCTCCAGCTCTCTGAGGGACTGTGATCTGGCCCCCACTTTAAAAAGTTTGAGGACCCCTGCGTGAGCCAAACCAGTTTGGGCTCCCATTGATTTTTAAGGCTGTTTTTTTAAAGTATATTTTATTGATTTTTTTTTACAGAGAGGAAGAGAGAGGGATAGAGAGTTAGAAACATCGATGTGAGAGAAACATCTATCAGCTGCTTCTTGCATACCACCCACTGGGGATGTACCCACAAGCAAGGCACATGCCCTTGACCGGAATGGAACCCAGGACCTTTCAGTCCGCAGGCCGACGCTCTATCCATTGAGCCAAACTGGTTTCGGCTCCCATTGGTTTTTAAAGAGAGTGAAAGGAAGAGGTGGGGAGAGAAAGAGACAGAGAGACATCGATGTAAGAGAAACACATTGATTGGTTGCACCCCAGCCCTGGGCCTGGGAATGAACCTGCAAGCCAGGTACATCCCCTTGACCAGGAATCGAACTTGCAACCCTTTCATGCATAGGCCAATGCTCTACCACTGAGCCACATTGGCCAGGGTTCAAGCATATAACTTCTTTAGTAAAAGGTTTATTTTTACCTTAAGCATACCCTGTCCATTGTTTCTGTGCATCTGGGTTAACAACTTGTGAAATGACAAAAGTGATTGTCTTTCCCAGACCCCTGGAGGGTATAACCTACCCTCAATAGAAGCAGGTAATCTTGTTAACTATCCTGTACTTTGCTTTCTTCCACCTTCATGCAACTTCCCTTACTTTCCCTTCTAAATTCCCAAGGTATAAACAAACTGCAAAACTGTCATTCCGTGGAACATTTGAGATCTTGCTTCCTGGCAACTGTTGTCAGATTGGCTCAACTAAACTATTATGCAAATTGCCCACAAGTTTGGACATTTCTTATGTCAACACAGGGCATTAATAAATTGACAGATCTGTACAAAGTTACTCTTCATTAAACTCTCCAAAACAGCATTCTCTCCAACTCACATTCTGACTAGCTACTGTTTACTGGTTAAAGTTAAGTTGTCATGCAACTGTGTGAGCTGATGCAGGAATTTACAAATTCAGGCTTCCATAGTGATTATTCTTAATTGTGTATGAGTTAGGGACTTCTAGGAGAACCAGAAAAAAACTATGAACAGTTCTCTCCAGGAAAAAAAAAAATGCATGGCCACAAAATCTCAAAAATGTTTGTATAGTTTAAGGAGATGACAAACCTGAAATTCTTCATAAATATTAAGAGTTCCTTTCTATCATCTATTAATTGAATATGGTTTCAAGGTAAGAGGGAAAAGAAAAAATACAGCTTCTAAATTGTGCCCTCGAAGATACTGATGCACAAAAGATACTAGTGCTAGCTTAATATTCAATTATTATATCAGTAGAATGTGCTAGGTTATGCTGCATGAACAATCCCCAAATAAGCAGTGTATAGCACAATAAAAGTTTATTTCTCACTCACATGTGCAATGAAGGGTGTGCATGTACTTGGTAATTATTGTCACTTAGAAATGCAGACTGCAAAGGCACCACTATGTTGCTTGATTGGCGAGACAGGAAAAGCCAGTGTGGTTTATCACATTGTCTTTCAGAGTTTCTGTGTGGACAAATATCCTTTCTACTCAGATTTCACAGTCCAAGAATGGGACACTGCATGTACAACTAAGAGGCGGGGAAGGAAAGGAGTAATAAAAACTACTATTGTCTTTGCTTCAAGAGTTAGCTGTAGGTATTATTCACTATGTCTGAGCTTCCATGAACATGACCATGTGTTCTCTTTCTTTGTAATAAAAAACCTTATATTTTCATACCTCATAAAGATTCTCATCAAATATTATTAATAATTTAGCATGGGTTCTACTTTCTTCTTTAAAGCTAAATTCTGACTCACACCTTCCAAAACTGGAGAAATCAACCACTTAGCTTTATGGAGCTGCCCATATAAAAACATGCTACCATAGTTTGGAGAGAGATGGCACACTCACTGTCAATCTCTATGAAGTAATTGAGTCAACTTTGCAAAACGTATCAGTAATGTGGCCTATTTTCTACCACTCCAATGGTGCGCCGGCAGAGGCAAATATTTTACCATTATGTCTTGCTGAAGTCATGACTTGCCCTCCAGTTGTTCCCATAGGTCTTTGTACAATATATCTTTCTGCACTTGCTTCACTAGACCATAATTGTCAACATGCCTTTCTGATCCATTAGATTGTAATCTCATTCATTCACTCATTAAACGAACATTTGATTTTAATGTACTTTAGATTCCTACTCTTTACAGAGGGCCTAGCACAGATGTGAGTTCATAAATTCTCCTCCTCCTCCTCCTCCTCCTCCTCCTCCTCCTTCTCCTCCTCCTCCTCTTTCTTCTTCTTCTTTTTCTTCTTCTTCTTTTTCAATAAAAATGTCTTTAGCCCAGCCTATTTGGCTTAGTGGTTGAGTGTTGACCTATGAACCACAAGGTTCTCAGTCAGGGCACATGCCCAGGTTGTGGGCTTGATCCCCAGTGTGAGGTGTACAGGAGGCAGCTGATCAATGGTTCTCTTTCATCACTGATGTTTCTATCTCTTTCCCTCCTCCTTCCTCTATGAAATTAAAAAAAAAAGTCTTAAAAATAATGAGACAACAGACTCTTCAAGTTTTCTTTCCATTCCAATATCCTTTGGAGTTTCTCTTCTTTAAATTTGGATTGTTTCTGTACTCCACCATTTTTTCCACTGCTCTCTTTCCTTTCATTACATCTTCTCCATCAGCTTCAACTACTATCCTTTTGCTGATGATTCTCATATCTTATCTACAGTTTTTCATGCGTTGCTTGTGGTTAATTTGCAGTCATCATTTATCCACATATTCTTCCAGTGTGTCTCTAGGTAACAGAGAGGCTCAAAGGAAAAACAAAAAACTACTACCTTGCTTCTCGAGTTCTATATGTGAATTAAATTCCACCAGATAAAGGCACTTGCAAGAGATGTGGAAGGCAGCAGTGGGCGAAGACCATCTCCCTGCTGCTTTGAGAACTTCTCTGGCAAGCAGCATGATTTTTCTTCATCTTCACTGCAGCTCCATGGATGATGAAAAGTGATGTGGCAGCTGCAGTGATAACTTCCTGGTTTTGGTTTCCTTATTTCTGAGTTACAGACACAGGGGAGCTTAGACTCAGTATCTCCAGTGACAGCCTTACAATTTCTTCCTGACTTTGTCAAAGTTGAAAGCTTTTCTAGAAGGGAAATTCTGCCTAAAATCTATTTCTCCAGCTGCTCCAACAATGTGTTAATTCCCTTGATTCTTATCTCCAATTATACGAATTCAACCCCTTTCTGTCTAAAATAACTAGAATAGTTTCTGCTGCATGCACTGATGGAGAATTTGATTCCTAGAATCGGGACATTATTGCAACAAAACCAAGAATGTGTAGCATTAGCTTGGTGGCTGGATAGTTGGTAACTAAAACACAGATAGTGCAGAGAAAAAATTTAGGGATAATCTATGCTAATAAGAGATAAATATGCAAATTGACTGCACCTCCATGATGCCCACCAGCCAACCAGGAGAATGCAAATGAACTCAACAAAGATGGTGGGTTAATTTGCATATGCTGGCTGGGATTGGCCAGGTGAGGCGGGATGCCTGCTATGAGGGGAAGGGCAGGGGGGGGGTAGGGAGGGGGGCAGATAAAGCTGCAGGAGCAGTGCTCCAGCAGGAGTGAGGACTTGCAGGCTCCCTGGTGGCCAGAAAAGGAAGGTTATTCTTGCATGAATCTTAGTTGTTTTATAAGGGAAAAAGTTCTTTTAAAACTGCCACTTGCAACACCTTGCACACCAATAATATGTGAACAGAGCTTATAATTCAAGTGGAAATAACTGGAAAGACTCCTGTCAGTGGGGCTCAGCTGCTTCTTGCCTCTAATCTCTTACCAAAGTCAGAAGAGAGTTAGGATGCAAGCTACCTATAAGAGCTGCTTCTGGCTGTGGACAGGTGGTCTGGAGAAAAAAAGGAGCTGCAGCCCCGCCCGTCTCCAGCATCCCCATTAAGACTTTCTAGGCAGATAGTGGGAACTTGCTGTTGGAGAAACTTCTCTCTGGCAAAAGTCAGACTGAGAATGCTGCCTCCCTCGTCAAAGCTTTTCTCTCTGCCAGCTTCAGTGTGGAATGAGTGGCAGGTGAGAACAGCACTGGAGCAGGAAGTAAAACACCAGAGATTTTGATCACCCTGTGCCTACCTGATATGCTTTGCTGTGGTTACCTGCAAACATACCAAGTTTTTGAGGAAAATTTATTGCTAAAAGTGAAAGCCTGCCTTACAAAAGCCTGTGATTTTTTTTTTTCTTTTTCTTTAAATCTCCATCCTCTGGATCCTCGAACCTGCACCACCAGGAAGCAGGAGTGAAAGATGTTTTGCCTCCTAAGGAGGGCAGAGCCTCACCACCTACTTCGGATAAAATCACAGAAAACAGTGGATGCAGGAGGCCCTTCCTGACAGCAGAACCAGAGGTTGAAAGAGAAACTAAACTTATTTTACTGTCAGGGTAGGGATGCTTTCTGGTTTCTGCCTGTGGGATTTGAAAATTGCTAGAGATAATGATTATTACACATTTCTAATTCTTTCATTTTCTGAATGAGAGTTTGTAATGCACTTGTTTTGTCCCTCTTCCCTTTTTGTAAACGGGCCAGGGCAGAGGTTTATGGAGAAAACTAGAGGCCCATCGCACAAAATCGAGTGTGGGTAGGGTCTCTAGACCTAACCGGTAATCAGGGCCATGTTCCACTGGCTCACCAGTCCCCAGTCCCACCCTGCTTTCACCCACCCTGGTTCCCCGTGGTTCCCCATTTGCTATCCTGCAATTGGAGAGTGTGGGCCTGAGGGGAGGAACCAAGACATGGTAAATGCACCTCATAGCAAATGGTTGAGTGGTCGTTCTGGTCATTATGCCATTATAGTTGCTGGGCTTTTATTATATAGGATGTTTATAAGTCACTGGATTATCAGAGTCACATCTAGTCATAACTGAAAAGATAAGGATCACCCAGAGAGATTGTGGACTCTGCATCTAAGACAATACCTGAACTTCAGTTTGTATGCAGATCAAAATGATCACTGATTGATTAATTAATTAATTAATTGATTAATTTGTGTATTTATTTTTAAAGTGGAGATAAGTGGAAAAAGCCAGAGGATCATCAGAAGACCTGGGTGCATCTCATGCTGGTCTTGTGTAAATGATTTGTTTTTATTACCTGATAGACACTGGTGTTTTCTCAGAGTGCTCAACGCCAGCAAGATGAGAATAGATTTTAGAAATGTCACACTTTTAGGAAGTTTTTAAAAAGTGAGAGAAAATTAGGGAAATTGGTCAGCACTCACTTTTGTTTCATACTCTCCTTGTTTATTTTTCTAACATATTTGCTTTAGAAATAATGATAAAAGATCTGAGAAATCAATGGAGGTTTGCTAAAAGATTGAGTGAAAAAATGATTAAGTTGAAAAAAAAAAGATTAAATTGCATTATAAACACTTGTTATTTAACATTTTCTCATTAGGTTGACGGGGGGGGGGGGTGTTTGTTTCCACTCTCAATGTTATACTCAGTTATATTTTATACTGAAAGTATGCTATTCAATTATTATATTAAAACTAATAAAAAGTACTTCAAGGCCTATATATTTTTCTATTGGCTTCTATAATAATTTTTACTTAAATGAATGATCTATTTTTATATTAGAAAAATATTTTTAATTTTTGGCTAGTAAATTCATCATCAAGAAAAAAAAGTCTTTCTAGGAGGAAAAAAAGTAAATAAATGGTTTAGAAAAGCCAATACATTCATTAAGTATTGGCTTAATGAATCAAAGTGAAAATTTTTTCTTGAACAACTATAGTGCAAGTTTATAAAATGCAAATTAGCAAGGCAATTTTCAGTAATTTTTTATCCAAAAGTGTTCAAAACACATAATAAGATGACTCTATTATTTTCTTGAAGTTTTTCCAGTATTTCAAAAGTAAAAGGTGCAATCAAATGAATTTTCCTGGTTAAATCAAATGATTTTTCACTATATCACTCTTTGTTTTGGCTTTGTGTCGATAAGCAATTTCAGAAGAGGATTTAAATTTTGAAAGAAGCATTAAGACCCTCCACCCTGAAAAGTTCAAGGTTGCTTATTACAAACTCAAGATGAATGACAGGTAGAAGGGCCCTGGCATCCTCTGCCAGGAGCACATGAGCGGTTCTGGCTTCTGTTAATAAACGCACAGATAAAGTACTGTATGTTTTATAAACATGCTGAGCGACTGACAGTGGGGTTGCCCTAAAATAGCAACAGCATACCAGTTTTACTGAACATCCCAAAAAGGACAGATGACATTAAATGTTCCTAATTAGGGAGGGTTAAAAATAAAATATTATCTTTTTTTAAAAAGCATCTTTAGTCTGAGAGATACCGCTCAAAGATGGCATCTATAAAGTGATCTATAAATGATTTTATAAGCAGTGGCAGAAGAGTAAAACAATGTGAGCCCACAATCAGGAGAATAATTGAAAGTAAGTACAGCCACGTTCCAGAGACCGAGCGTCATTGGCACTGGGATGTGATAGGTATGACTACTATTCATTGGCCTAAGACTATGTTCAGAATGTGCGTTTAGATTTTAATACCTCTACGTCACTAAAAAATAGACAAACTAAGGAACAAAGCTTTGCTGAACCAAAGAGAATTATAAACACGCTGCTGAAAAAAAAGACATTGACTCAAAAGAAGTTTGCTTAGAGTTTTATCCTTGGAAGAGCTACAGAGGAAAGAAAGAAAAGACGGGTGGGAGTTTTGATGGAGAAGGCTTTGAGATAGGTGTGCAGGCTATTCCAGGGAGGAGTGACAAAAAACTTTCTAAATCTGCAACTCTTAAATGGTGTGATGCAAACAAACAAACAAACAAACAAACAAACAAATAAATAAAATCCTATATTAAAATATCCTTTAATAAAAAATCATTTTATTAAAAAGGTTAATATGCAAATCAACCAAATGGTGGAACAACTGGTCGCTATGATGCACACTGACCACCAGGGGGAAGACGCTCAATGCAGGAACTGCCCCCTGGTGGTCAGTGCGCTCCTGAAGGGGGAGTGCTGCTCAGCCAGAAGCCCTAAGCCAGGCTCACAGCTGGCCAGCACAGCGGTGGTGGTGGCAGGAGCCTCTCCCACCTCCGTGGTGGTCGAACATCCCTGAGGATTTCCAGACTGTGAGAAGGTGCAGGCTGGGCTGAGGGTCACCGAGTGCATGAATTTTATGCACCGGGCCTCTAGTCTAATATAATTTGCATGGACTAGTCCTTGAACTTTGTTTCTTAAACTTTAATATTATGAAACACAAATATGAATTAGCTCAAGTTAATGTTATTTTGTTAGGATTAAATTATTTTAATTAGTTACTTTATCTTTAATTTTTTTTTTTTTAAACAATCCACATAGTGTTGGTAAAGATTACCAGTCCTCAGATATAATATGAATGGCTCTGCTCTCTGCTAAACTTTAAGTCTCAGGTCAGCACATAAGAGTCTAAGGGGGATTGGTCAATGGGGAAAAGAAGACTCATGTAATACTTTAAACTATAAAGAATTTAAATTAAAAAAAAAAAAGTCTAAGGGCAAAATCCAGAAGCCTCAGATATGCTCCTATAAAGATTTATTTCAAATTACAGAGAAGCATTCCTAAGTGAAAAAAAAAGCAGAAAGAAATAAAATAAAGTATTTGATGAGGAAGTTTTGACATGGTAATAAGAACATTCTGTTGTATTTTGTTAAAACCTTAAAAAAAACTACTATTTTAAAAAATGTATTCAATAACTTATTCCACAAATACTTTCATCTCTACCCACATCTAAACCCCCTTCCTGAATTTCCCCATTAAGATAAAGAGTAAATTTGTGAAATGAAGTGAAGTTCAAAGATTGGGTAGGTCAGGATTAGGGCTGGGGGTCAGGAGAAGAGACTGTGTGGCTCAGGTAAATTAGGAATAGGGGTCAGGGATGGGCTGAGGGTCAGAAAGGGATAAGTTAACATACATGTAAACTACATTACCCACATGGTTCAGTTGGGTACAGTGTTATACTCAAAGGAGAAGAGGAAAATAAGAATTCTGATTTTTATTTAATTTGTCTCCCAAAACACAAGGGGAACTCCAGATTCTGCATAACAATCTTTAGATACTGAGTGGAGAGGACAGACTCTTTTGTAGTGTGCATGAAAAGGAGCAAGCCTAAGAATAGTCATTTATTAATAATTTTTGTCTAGTTACCCATATATTGAATGGTAACTTTTAAGAGATAATATCTAACTTTTATAGTTACAAAATAGGTGTGAAAATCTGTATGCCCATGAGAACTAAGTAATGGTCAAGAAAGGAGGATGAGAGTAAAAAATCGTTAGAAAAATTATAATAAACTGCTCTGATTAGGCCACATGCCAAATACTTAAGAAGACCTAAAACTACTGACATAGAGAGAGGGCTGTAAAGATGTTTAATCTTGTTATAAAAGCATTATCTTGTGTCCAAAACTTGGTAATGTGACCAATCTTAAATACAAATCTGAATCGAGCACTCCCTGATTAAAGTACTTGGTAATAGCAATACTTCAAGTCTACTACCAAATTATACATTAATCAGCTTGGCTGAAGTGACAATTCAAAAGTCTTAGGGGCTCAAAACAAATATCAAAATGTCCTCATGTTGTATATCAACCACTAAGGATCTATTCCACATATTTTCCTCTCAAAGGATCCAGGATTAAGGAGGAGTCCCTGTTTGGTACATGCATTATTTTTATTTTATTTTATTTTATTTTATTTTATTTTATTTATATGAAGAGTTCTAGACATATAAGATATATTTAAGAAATTTTAACTCCCCCTCACCCCTATATCTATGTAAATTTTAACATAACCTAAATTTTATATAAAAGTTCATGATAAAAATGTTAATATTTCAGTTTTTAAATATTAGTTTATATTTTTTAATCATTTTTATTTTTTATTTTTATTGTTTAAAGTATTAGTATTACATGCATTCTTATCACAGGAAGTGCTAAGCCTCATTTATGTTTTGATATTCAACTCAAATATTCCCTCTAGAAGGCTCTCTCCAGCGCCCTCTATGGGTTGATTCCTCTTCTATAAGAAGAGGCTCCACCATGGCATTCAACATACTATATTGTCATTGTCAGTTTGCTAGCTCTTCTCTAGAAACACAGCTCCTTTAGGCAAGAGACAATGAGTTGTGTTTGTATGCATAAAAACAACCCCACGTCTAGCTATGTCTATCTTTTTAAATGATTGAATGGAACAAGAATGAGTTAGTGAGAGACAGGTAGGATTCCTTTCAATCAGGAGATAAATTGAAGACGGAGAAGAGTTTAGAAATCTTATCTCTGATGTTTATCCAGAAAAGCTTTAGACTACAGTGTCTGCTACAAAGGAAGGTGGTAAAAATGAGAAAAGGAGTGAGAGAATTGTCTAGATTCTCAAAAAAAAAAAAAAAACTGCTATGGAGAGGATCAAATAAAAATGAATTACAGTCCTAACTGGTATGGTTCAGTGGATAGAGCCTTGGCCTGCTAACTAAAAGGTCTCGGGTTTGATTCCGATCAAGGGCATGTACCTTGGTTGTGGGCACATCCCCAGTAGGGGGTGTGCAGGAGGCAGCTGATCAATGTTTCTAACTCTGTATCCTGTCCCTTCCTCTCTGTAAATAAATCAATAAAATATATTTAAAAAAAAGAAAAGCATGAATTACAACAATATTTTTCAACAAAATCTAGGGCACCTTATAAAAAATTGTGAATTTTCATTTTCATGATCATCCAAAATATAATTTTATTCCAGATTTTATGACTGCCCTCCTTATAACCAACCAGATGTCCCACATGATTTTATTGCTCATAGTTTTTATTGTTTGTTTTGTTAATCCTCATTCGAGGATATTTTTCCATTGATTTTCTTTTTAGAGTGAATGAGAGGAAAAAAGAGAGGAGAGAGAGAAAGAGAGAGAGAGAAAGAGAGAGAGAGAGAGAGAGAGAAGAGAGAGAGAGAGAGAGAGAGAGAGAGAGAGGCTTCAATGTGAGAGAGAGACATTGATTGGCTGTCTCCTGCACACTCCCTGACCAGTGGGGCTGAAGATCGAGCCTACAACCGAGGTACATGCCCTTGACTAGAATCGAACCTGGAAACCTTCAGTCCACATGCTGATGCTCTATCCACTGAGCCAAACCAGCTAGGGCTTGCCCATGTTTTCATTTGGATTTATGATCATGTTGTAAGATGGAACTATTTTAATTATCCTTGGCATTGATCAGAGAATCACGACTACTAGGGATCTATCTCTTGTCTATTTATCTATCTGTTGATTTATCTTTTTACAGAGATTTGAACTTATACAATTGAAAGAGCTGGTAATGAAGCAGTCTCTATAAGTTTCTTGTCTTTCCAATGGGTGCTGGAGCATAAAATCCATGAGGCAGGCAGTGAGGGAGAAAAGGTGAATCTATTATCAGGGAGACCAAGAATAAGCTTATGGGAAAGAACCCCTAAGCACAAGCTGGAAGCTTCAAGAATGGACTGAATCTAGGGTTAGTTATTATTGCCTCTGCCCTGAGCCATGCCCAAAGTCCCATTGATGAGTGTCCTGGAGTAGCTGGCAGCTTCATCCTAAAACTAAACAAATACACCTGTCCCAGGAATCACAGAAGCTGTGGAAGCATCCAAGAGAAGGTCGAGAAGCTGTAGGCCTGACCACTGACTTACACAAATTGATGAACCAAAATATAACTGACAATGTGTGTGAGCTACAAAATAATTGCTGCTTCACTTCTGCCTTCCAAATATTGCACAAGAATATTTCTTCTGCCTTATCCTAACCAGAAACATACTACAAGAAGGGCCCTTCTGGGAAATGTGGTTCAAGCTAGCCAAGTTGACATATTACAAAGCCACCACCCTGGTTTATGAAAATTAAATTATAAATTGTATGTGTATGCCAAATGACATCACAGCCTAGGGTATAAATAATGACAGTCACAATGTATTGAATATTTAATGTTCTATTCTTCAAGCTTATTAACTTATGGAGTCAGCACAACCCAATGCTGTAGGGACTATTACTGTTCCCATTTTCCAGCCATGGAGCTGCATCACAGAATGGTCAAGTAACTTGACTGAGGTCATAAAGCCAATAAGTGGTAGCAGAAGCAGAACTTAAGCCACGCAGACAGTCTAGCTCTAGAGGCTCTACCCTTACCCATTAAGCTCTGCTACCTTCCTGTGAGACAATGTGAGAAAATATTGAGTAGAAGTGAGTCAACAGATGGCACAAGGTCTTCTACTAATAAGCTTGTCAAGTGCAAAAGGACCTGGGCTATAGCAGTCAACACCGATTTCCCATTGCAAGCCGCATAACATTGCTCACCTAATTACATTAATGACATAAATGTTGCTTGAATTTGCTTTGTATAGGTTTATTTTGGGTTTCTGTTGTCTGAAAGCTATAAGGAAATGTGGGAATTGACACAGCATTTATATTTTAAAATATATATATTTTTTTTTATTGATTTCAGAGAGGAAGGGAGAGAGATAGAGAGATAGGAACATCAATGATGACAAAGAATAACTGATCAGCTGCCTTCTGCATGCCCTCTAATGGGGATCAACCTGGGCATGTACCCTGACTGGGAATTGAACCTGGATCTCCTGGTTCATGCATGGCTTGACACACAACCACTGAACCACACTGGCCGGGCACATGCATAATTTTTATGATGGAAATAAAATCAGTACACTCTCAAAGAGTGAATGGCGTAACTCATATTGGGGCAAGCTGGGCTGTTTCTGACTAGAAAAAGGATGTGAGGAGCCAACACTTCTGAGCACATCATTAATAAAGGATGAACAAGTATACTAATAATAAGTGAATGAATCATTAGTTAAGCCCATGGACAAATGTTTTTCAAAATTCCTCAATCCCTACTGAATGAGAGATGCTTTTGCCAGCTGGTATTAAGTTCTTGAATTAAAATGTGCATGCAGTTTTCCTCGTCTCTTCTCAAAAAGCCAGATTTTCACAACAAAATACTTCATCTTTGTCCCTGGGAGCAAAATGGCCAAAACCATACTCTTAGAAACAAAAGCAGGGACTCGAGATACGTCAGGATGATTATGGCTGTCTGGTTGAAATACTTCTGAGACTGCCCTTGCACAATCCCATGTGTAACTCGGCATTTGAAAATTAAAATGCATTTGGAGTTTTCGGTGACAATGGCTTTGTATTGCACAAGTCCCCCAAGCTTTCAATCACTTCACCACTTCCCCCATCCACAAACTGCCTACATTTCCTCTAGAGCAGGGGTCCTCAAACTTTTTAAAGTGGGGGCCAGATCATGGTCCCTCAGAGAGCTGGAGGGCCGGACTATATGAACTACTAATTCCTACTGTAACACCTCGGCTGCGCTCACTGCCCAAAAAACCTGGCGGGCCGGATCAGACTCCTCTGCGGGCCGCATGTGGCCCGCGGGCCGTAGTTTGAAGACCCCTGCTCTAGAGCATAGGATGGGCTGGAAAAGGCATCTTGTCTATACTGCATGTGTCTCACCCGCCAGACACTAAATAATCACATTTGGCACCAAGACTGTTCCTAACAGACTTGTCTGGACTATCTGCCTGCCCTCGCCCCGGAGCATCTTCCCATCTGAACTGGACTCTGATGACCACACACACCATGGGTCCTGCCAAATCCAACTCCTTCTCACTTGATGCTTGGAATCCTCTCTCACCCCTTAATGCGTCCCTATTGACTCCACACAAAACTTGCCCAAACACTTTTAACTCTCCTAAATCAAATCAGCTTCTTCTCCTTCCCAAACCCTGACAAGCCCCATCCACTGCCCTCTATCCTATTTCACATGGGTTGCAGGCTCTATCCCCAGTGGGGGGCATGCGGGAAGCAGCTGATCAATGATCTCTCTCTCCCTCTCCCTTCCTCTCTGAAATCAATAAAAATATTTAAACAACAACAAAAAGAACCTGCTGTGGGCGTGAATGCACTTTTTTTTTTTTTTAAATGCACTTTCTTAGTCTTCTTTTTAGTCTCAGGGAAAATTACTGACCAGCCAAAATGAATCCTTTCCTCACTTCACCAGGCAATTCATTGTTTTTCGCTTAATGCTTCCACAATATGGTTAAGATTTCTTTTTCTTTCATTTTCTTCCTTTATTTCTTCTTTTTAGTTTTTTAACTTAAGGTTAAACTATTGCCTCTTGTGAAATATTAACCTCCTGGGTTACAATTCTGCCTCTTCCTGTAATAATGGAATAAGCAAGTGGATGTCATATTATTGAAGTTCTTTGTATGTCACACATATATTATTTTTATTTCTGTCTTTATTTATTTTTAATATATTTTATTGATTTTTTTACAGAGAGGAAGGGAGAGGGATAGAGAGCTAGAAACATCGATGAGAGAGAAACATCAATCAGCTGCCTTCTGCACACCCCCCACCGGGGATGTGCCCGCAACCAAGGTCATGCCCTTGACCAGAATCGAACCCAGGACCTTTCAGTCCGCAGGCAGATGCTCTATCCACTGAGCCAAACCGGTTTCGGCTATCACACATATATTAGAAAGGCAATGGAGAGCTATTGAAACATCTTAAGCAGAGTACTAATTATAAACAGTTTGCGTAGTAGAAAGACAATCCTAGAAGCACTGTGGTGAAAGTTGAGCTAGGAGTAGTGTACGGAAGAATGTTTTCTAGACGAATAGTATCACTGGACTAGACGAAGCTAATGAATTCGTCATTTAGTCATGAGAACCTGAATTAAGGAATTGATAGGAGAAAAAGAAAGCTGGAGCATATCTAGGAAATAATTAGACACATAATACATAATTATTTTTATTAGAATCTACATGCATAGTTCCTTTCATTTTAAAAACTGCTAATTAGCCATACAATTTCTATCCTCTTTCTTTATTATGCCCCCAGTCTTGATTCCTCTCTGTCACTTCCCAAGCACTCTTTTTTGACATTCCCAGTTTCTCATTCTTCCTAGAATATTAACACACCATGTAGCCACCATGACATAGGAAAACTATAAGCTTTTAGAGGAAAAGAGCCAAGTTTTCCTTGTTCACCATCCAAATGTCTGTCCATTACTATGTCTCTATCACACAATACATACTCCATATTTTTGTGTTGAATAAATAAATAGTTGTCTTCCCCTTGATCACATTTGGAAGGTCTACTGTAGATATCAGCTGCAGGCCTTTGTTGCTAAGCACAGAAACCATCTCTGAAGAGACAGTGAGGAATCAAGTCTGTGGGGTTATAATAAGGAAAGAGGGTAAAAGTCCCAGGCTTTATTGGCAGATTTTTTTAAACTAAGAAATCAGAATATATTGAAAGGCCAGTTAGAGATCACAAAACCTATAGGAAGGCTAAGGAAAACTCAAGAACCAAAGCAAATCTTGGAGGGCTACATGTAGGAAATACAGAATTTTTCTGGGAGCATGAAGGCATCAGCAATGGGATGAATGAAGTCCTATTCTTTACACCTCATTCAAGATAAACTTAGAAAGTAATAGCATGAAATGGTGCAATTTGTGTGGAAAGCCTAATTTTAATGAAGGCTAAATCTCTACAAGTACTTGTTCAGTGTTCAAACGGTGCTCAACTTTTCGCTGAGGAGGGCAAAGCCAATTGATTACTGTCCAGTCAGATTATATCCAAGGAGGAAAAGGTTAATTCCCTAAAAGTAAATCTCTTGTTAGAAGTAGAAGATTGTGGGCAGCCACAAACCGATAAATATTCACTGTATCTAAAAAGTGCTAAGATTATAGTAATTTTCATTATGTTCAGAGTACTCAGGAAGTCCTGTAACTAATGCTAGGAAGTAGTATTTTTTTTTTACAAAGGAAATTACTAAGATTAAATAATCTTTATAAAACTGCGATAGTCAATCATAATTTCCATGCAATTTCTTTGTTTCCTTATTTTTTAAATGTTTTTATTTATTTTAGGGAGAGATACAGAGACAGAGAGAGACAGAGAGATATGTTGCTCCACTTATTTATGCATTCATTGGTTGATTCTTGTATATGTCCTAACCAGGGATCAAACCCACACATCTGGCATATCGGGATGGATGGTCTAGCCAACCCAGAGCTATTGCCATATTTTTTTTCATTTTTCCCTATTCGTGCAAATTAATATGGCTTCTGAGATAATATTCACATGCCTTGCTTTGTTATTTCAAGTTTCAGCTGTTCAAGCACTCCTTTTAGTCCCTATTTTCCTTCCTCCTTAGAGGACTAGGAAAGAGATTATTTTCTAATCTGATAACAATCTTGCTCATACCAGTCTTTCTCTGTTTCCTTGCTTCACTCTGGAATTTATCTCTTCCCCCTGATCTGACCCAGACCCAGTTTATTAAATTTCAGAGTCTGATGTAATAGTAAACATTTCCCCAACTGAGTCACCTAAATAAGGGTAGCTGTGTCCTTATTGAAGCATAACAATTTCCTAGTTTGAAATCTTTTCCCCTTTCTAGGTCTACATTAAATGGGATGCAACAAGATAAGGTAATGAGTAAAATTCATTTTTTGCAGAAATAAAAATGCATTAAATTTTGTTAATGTATTATCTGCGTGGTGTTGGAATGATAGCCCTGAGATCCAGGCAAAGCCCTGCAATAACAGATTATTATAATGCTACCTCTAATGTGTTGAATAGCAACTGATAGTGTAATTTAACACTAAAGACTATAAAGGACTTGCTAAATGGGAAGATAAAACTTCCAGTTATGCAACACTGAAATAAAGTACATTAAAAAAAAAAAAACAGCATTTTTTTTTTATACTATAGTGTGATTTGTTTAGAATTTCTAGAAAATACATGAGCTGACTCTCGTGATTTGGGTGAAGGAAAAAGTGGTAGGAATCTCTTATTTAAGTTGGTTATATGAAAAAAATCATACACCTCCCTTTTAAAAACAGGTTAAGTAGAGCATTTCAATTAAACAAGAAAAGAAAAAGGCATAAAAATTGTAATGAGACAGCATTTTTCTGCCTCTGTCTCTCAGCCACAAATGTAGGGGCTCCAGGTTACCCATCTCAGCCTTGGAAGCACCTGAGTTTGTCATGTTCCTGCTTCATAGCACACAAACCGCAGGGCTCCTCCCCTCTGCTCTGGTTCCTGTTGTGCCCTCTCTGACTGTGGCATTGTCTGCCACTTCTCCTCTTTTCCAGGTGTTGTACCTGGTCCATAACTCAATCTGCTCCAAACGCAGCCTCACATAGAGAAATTTTCCTTAACCCACAGCTGTGCTACACTCTATCACACAGGATACAAGGAAGTGTTGCTTTGTCCCTTCAAGTTTTAAAACACATCTCTTTTATTTTTATCATCTCCTCTTTTGGGGTTCTTGCACAAGTGTGTTGGGACAAGTGTAAAATAAAGGGACAAGCTCAACAGCACATCCCCAGCTTTACTCAGAATTTCCCTTCCATTGTGACACTGACCCTTTGACTTCGGGCTGACTCACTCTTTTATAAAATAAATACAGTTACTGGTGGTCCCTCTGTCACTTATGCAAATAGACTCCTTTTGGGTATTTCCAAACCAGTCTTACAGACAACCTCACACCTTTGAATCCTCTGGGCCCAAATCATTAAGCACTGGTCAGCAAACTCATTAGTCAACAGAGCCAAACATCAATAGTACAACAATTGAAATTTCTTTTGAGAGACAAATTTTTTAAACTTAAACTTCTTCTAATGCCACTTCTTCAAAATAGACTGGCCCAGGCTGTGGTATTTTGTGGAAGAGCCACACTCAAGGGGCCAAAGAGCCGCATGTGGCTCGCGAGCCGCAATTTGCCGACAACGGCTCTGGGGGAATCCAAGAGATAGATAGGCTCCACAAACTAAGATTTTTTGTTTCACAGAAAAGAGAAAACCCCCCATAGACTACTCTAATGCTAGCACAGTAAGTCTAGTGTGTCCTCCTTCGCCCTGCATTTGATTATACTGAGGAGGTCTCATAGCCTGAGTCACTGGGACTTTTCAACTATCATTTTGCTTGGAGGTGTATCTTTGGTACCATCTAATTGGAAGTCTTTTTCTCTTGTCTTTGCTAGTCATTCTGTCCTGGTTTTCTTTCTTCTGTGTTACTTAGATAAGGGTAATGATTCCCATGTCTCTAATTCTAGCCCCCATCACTTTTATAACAAGGAGAGTATTTGTTACTATGATAATGTATCTAACTGCTTATTGTATACGTAAACCTGGGTTATTCCAAAGCATCTCAATCTGACATGTTCAAAACCAGCTTCTAATTCCTTATTCATTCAGTTCTCATTATGCTTCTGGTAATATCACCAACCATGTACTTGGCTGTTTAAGGACTTTAGACAACGTCAAGTTTTCTTTCATTCTCAAACTTCCAACATCAGTTATTACACTATGCCCTGAAACACAACCCTTCTCATGAATGCCATCGTTGTGGCCCCAGTTTGGTCATTCATCATGTCTTCAATAATTGACAATAATACATTATGTCCAGTATCTTCCCTTCTGCATCCTTCATGATAACCCAAAAGTTATCTTAAAACACACACACACACACACACACACACACACACACACACACACGCTTGCATCCCACTATTCAGTCTACTAGTTCAAAATCTACTTATTTCCATTACCCATTTTCATTTTATAATCTGTTTCCAACCAATCTTTCCACTTTCCTATCTTTCAAATTTCTTATATAACTAGTCAAAAGAGTTCATCCACCATTTCTGGAATATGCTGTTCACTTTCATCTCTCTACCTTTCTCCATGCTGGTAGCTCTCCTGGAATGCCTCTTTCTCTTTTTCTATTAAGTATCGTTCAAGTTTGTGTTCGAATCTGACCTTCTTTCTAAAGTCTTCTGCCATTATGCTTCAAATATCTGTTGCTCTCAGAGATTTGCATTACCTGATGCAGCAAATTATGCTTATATATTGTTACTTAATTATCTTTACCTAGAATGCAACAGCATCTTATTCTTATTGCCTGGCACACATAAGGATAAAAGCAAGGTAGCAAAAGCCGACTAAATTTAAGATGAGGGTTTTAAAATAAAAGTATATACTCAATATTTTTCTTAATTGATTAAAGATTCATTTCCTCAAAATAAGAGCTCATCTAGGATTTTCTACAAACTGTGCCTAATAAAAGGATCTTGCTTCAAATATTAAATGCTAGTTGAAAAAATAAAATCTGAATTTTCTATGGATATCATGATTGCCATAAGTTAGATGTAATGACTCTGATTTTACTCAATACCTCAATTGTTTATGCTTAGATAGAGTAATTATAATTCTTTTGGTTATAAATAAGTAAAATGGACTCTCGCTAGTTAAGGAAAAAGGGGACTGTATTACTTCCTCACAGAACATAAGGACAGGCTATGGCTGCCTCAAACACAAGTGAAATGGGAATTTAAATCGGGAGTCTCTCCCAACGTTCATCTTTGCTTATCTCCGAAACTGCTTCATTGCTCTTCTTCTCTCCTCCACCTCCTCTAATTCTTCCTTATCTATCTATCTCTATCTATCTATCTATCTATCTATCTATCTATCTATCATCTATCTATCTATATTTCTATCTCTATTTTTGCCTGAGTCCCCCCTCCGCCCTCCACCTTCTTCATCCTTATCTCCTGCTTACTTTTCTTGTTTCCAAGTGTACTAGTATATGAGAGAACATTATTGGCAACAGAGCCCGAAGATGAAGTTTATTCATTCAGTCAGTAACTGTTCTCTCTTTTTTAAATTTCTTTACTGATTAAGGTATCACATATTTGTCCTCATTCCCCCATTCCCATACCAAATCCTTCCCCACGTATGCCCCCACCTCTCCTGTTGTCCATGACCACTAGTTAGGCTTGTATGCACGCATACAAGTCCTTTGGTTGATCTCTCCACCCTTTCCCCCGCCCTCCCATACCTTCCCTCTGAGGTTTGACAGAGGGTAGGTAGGGGAGGGTGGGGGCAACGGGGGAGAGATCAACCAAATGACTTGTATGCATGCTTCCCTGTCTCGGGGTCTGTTTTTGTTCATCAGTTTATGTTGTTCATTACCTACAGTCTCACAATTCTGACCAAGAGGCAGAATCTCGCTGTAGGAACAGCACAGTTCCCATGTGGTAGTGGAGAAGGGAGGACAATTCCCAGAAAAGAAAAGAAAAGTGAAAGTTTGCTCAAAATGGGAGGGTGCAGTTTCTGAACAGCCAATCAAACAAGTGTCCACTTCACCCAGTCAAAAAAAAATAAAATAAAAAATCAAACAAACCAAAAGCTAGAGCTACAAATAATTAGCAAGATAAACTGTTTTAGATTGTATCTCTTCTTTGGCTGTTGTTTAGTTTTAAATGACTTGTTGGCATCATTAGCAATATGAAATAGAAGGTGATTAAAGATTTTTAAAAAATCTTAAAAATTGGCCCATCAATATCTGAATAAGAAAAGATTGACAGCACAGCAGAATTTAATAAAGGCTAGTCTTTGAGGCACTATTCTCATCAAATGTCCCAAGACAAAATTATTCCATGATCCATTACATTTAGAAAAATCAGCTCATTACAGTCCTCACCTGAAGAGTCACAATACATACTTAAGTTCTAGGGAAACATCAGGAAATTTTTAACATATAAATATGTATTATTCCTTTTTAATGATTTTTTAATTTATTGTTTTTCTAGTCATCATTTTATGTTATCTTTATGACTATTTCTGTGAAGCCAAAATCCTTTTATGCTTTGAAGTCCCTGGATATTCCCCAAACTTAAAACAGCTAAGAGACTTGGGTTCAAGAGCCTATTTCCAGCGGGTCTGGAAAGTTCAGTGTGTTTACTCAGAGAAGCTTAGTGTCCTCTCAGGAACGAGGTCAGTGCCATCATCTTCAATCAACCTTTTGTCAGACTCTTTACCAAACCTACCTTATTTAAAGTTCCGGATACTTTCTTATCCTTAGTTTACTCTGAGAAAACTAGAATTTTGGAGAAATTTGATGCAATTTAAGAATATTAAGCTAGCGCTTAAGGGTTAAAAACTCATCTTGGTAAAGTTTTTTGTACGAATGCTAAGTTTACTTTTATTTTGGACAAATATTTTATTGTTAAAACTTTGGAACTTTATTAGATAATCTTCATTACGTTGATTTCTGATAAGGAAGAGAAATTCATGGCATAAATTATTTTATAGGACAAGTGAGGGGCAATAGCCTCATCCACTACATTTTTAACTTCTCATTAAACTCCAGATCTAATGGGGATTTCCAACTCTGCACACTCCTTATAAAACTTCTTTTTTTTAAAAAAATTTTTTAAATAGCTAACATGGAAGGTAACCTCTGTTAAAGAATTAGGCACACATTGTATTTCAACATATATTAAGTCATCATATTCTAGAGCATGTTGACACAAAGCCTATGGTGTTATATGAGACTGAGAATTAATGTATTTTGCATGAACAGGAAATTGTAATTTTGCCAAGACAGCTACAGCTGCAAGAAATTTTATAGTTAGGTGGGTAGCTTCTCCTTTACTGGGTGTTTGGGTGGAAATGTTACTTGTGAGTCACCAAGCATGGAGGAAGATTATAGTGACCCTGACAATACTCCTTGCCAGGTGTTTTCTAGTATGTCATTTATAGAAAGGGGTCATGGGGCCAACCCACAATGTAATTATTTAATGACGAGAAATTTAAAGGGAAATATTTGAAGACTGAAGATTGGAAAATCCCAAATGCTTCGATCGTGGTGGAAAAATCCCATGTAGCTGGACAAATAAATAAAGGGAATATCTAAACAGAAGTCACAAATAAGTTATGGTGTAATCATAGGTATAAATCATGCCCATGTAAATACTGTAAGACAAAGAAAGCCCTGCCTCAGAGTCCCCCAGTCCCCTCAGCACTCCAGCCACCCAGGGCTGGCCCAGGGCACAAGCAAGCCTCGGTAGTCAGCTGCCCAGCTGCCCAGGGCTGCCCAAGGCTTGCACTGCCGACACTGGCAGCAGCAGAAGTGTAATGGGGGTGGCACCTTCCCTGATTGGGTTGCCTCCTGCCCCTGAGGGCTCCCAGACTGAGAGGGGGCAGGCCAAGTTGAGGGACCTCCCCCATCCAGTGCATGAATTTTCATGCACCAGGCCTCTAGTAAGAAAATAATAATCATTTATAATAACATTACTTTCTTGTCTTTCTTAATCATTCTGATATATGTATATTTGACAAAACTGAAATTTTATAGGATATGAAATTTTTCAACCAAAATTATTTTCATTTACTATTACATTTTAGACAATTTTTTATGTTAATGAATAGGTTTTGACAACCATGTTAATATTTGCATAATATGCCCTAACTGGTTTGACTCAATTGATAGAGCGTTGGCCTGTGGACTGAAAGGTCCCAGGTTCGATTCTGGTCAAGGGCACATACCCAAGTTGTGGGGCATGATCCCCAGTAGGGGTGTGCAGGAGGCAGCCAATCAATGATTCTCTATCATTATTAGTGTTTCTATCTCACTCTTCCTCTCCCTTCCTCTCTGAAATCAATAAAAAGATATTTAAGAAATATAGATTTGCACAATAATTCTTGTTGCTATTAGATGATTAATTTTTTCATTTATATGTTTTGGTTTCTTTTTTTCCCCTTTATCTTAGAAAGGGTTTATGAGAAAAAACTCATGGTAGGTTTTTTATTTAAAACTTGTCTCACTACTTTAGGAAACACAGGACCAAATCCTCGGCACGCAATATAGGATTTGTTGGTAGTGGAACACATCTCTTTTAGTTAAGTTACTAAGCACCACAGTGACTAATAACCCAAACTCAACAATGACAGCAAATATACCAATTGCCCAAATACTGGAATGTACTTTATACATGTATGTAAACTAATATACTTTCCTAGGGCTCTGGCCCACATTTCTCAGTGCTTGGGTGTCGGCCTGTGCACGGAAGGGTCTCAGGTTTGATTGCTGGTCAGGGTATGGATATTCAGTACTAATAGAAGTGTAACAAGGGACCTGTCTTAGGCTGGGGGGCGGTCAGGAAGTCTTTGCTAAGGAAGTGCTTTCTGAGCAGAGGTCTGAAAGAGAAACAGAGGTTAACTACGTACACTGGAAAACCTTCCAGATAGGAAGAACAGTGAGTGAAAGGCTCACAGCATAAATCTTGACTGCTATGAATCCTTGGGAGGAAAGTGTTTTAACTAGTTCAAACTACTGATTAAGCTTTCACTATAGCCTAGGCAGCTTATTAGTCATATTTTAAGCATTTATATTAAATGGCAATGTATATAAATTTACTAGGCAACCGTCACTGACTCCAAACAGTGACATATAAACATTAAAAGAGTATAAGAAACAGCATTGATTTCAATGCTGTCTTATTTGAAGCATTTGTACCAGAGCCAAAAAATAAATAAAACAGCAGGACTTTACTAAGATTTAACAAGTGTAGCATGCATATTTACAAATTAGAATAGTTTAGTGTAAAACATTTTTAATGATTATATATTATTTTGATTCTTTCTGAGGAAAGTCCCTTATAAAATAAATCCATATTTGTTGATGTCACTAGCAAATTTAGTTTGGGCAACATTCAGGTGTTATGTAATGAAAAAAAAGACACAAAAATACTTCATATGATGTTCATAAAATAAAAATGGATGTTTTGGACAGTTAAAGGGAAAAAAAAGGATAAAAACCTATGCTTTGTACCATATTACTTATCATTAGAGCATACAGCAATGATTGTGGGAAATGGAGAAATACAAACACAGAATCACTGCTTAAGATGACTTTTAGCTACAAAGATGGGCATTTTAGTTTTCTACCCACAGTTTTTTACATCAGTTAGAAAGAAGAGAAAATGACAAGTCTACATCATGGGTAAGTGACATCTATAAATATGCTCATGGTCATCACCAAAATAAAAAGTTCTTTGGTATACATTTTAACCAATATATACAAAACTGCCGATAAGTAGTAGTAGTAGGGTTAATAGTAGTAGTAGTAGTAATAGTATTAGTTGAGTAGTTACTGAGTTTATCATGAACTTACCACTCTAGTGCTTTATTGGTATTATTTATAATTGCTGTTCAAGGCAGGTATAATGATCTTTGCTTTATAGAAGATATATTTTAAGTTCAGAGAGGTTAAGTGAGCCATTCACAATCACAGGGGGATCAGCTCTGGTCTCTCTGTTGCTCTCTCTGTTCCAGATAACATTGCTTGGACCCAGAGAACTTGCCTGCTTCTGGTTCTAAAAATACAGCTTCTTTTGGGTTAATGTTCTGAAGATTTTCATAGCTTTGAGATAGTGATGCCCCATTTACATTTCATGTATCTCAGACACTGGAAAAATGATAGACAAATAGGTCAATAGAACAGAACAGAGAGCCCAGAATAGACCCACACAAGTAGAGTCAACTGATCTTTGACAAGAAGCGAAGCAATACAATATGGAAAGAAAGTTTCTACAACAAATAATTCTAAAACAACTGGACATCCACATGCAAAAAGAAGAAAGAAAAAAAGAATCTAGACACAAGCCTTATATTCTTCATAAAAATTAAATAAAATGAATTATATACCTAAATGTAAAACACAAAACTATAAAATTCCTAGAGGATAACATAGGAGAAAAATCTATATGACTAGGGTATAATGATGCCTTTTTAGACATAACACCAAAGACACAATCCATGAAAGAAATAATTGATAATCTAGACTTTGTTAAAATTAAACATTCTGCTCTGCAAAAGACAGTATCAAGAGAATGAGAAGACAAGCCACAGACTGGGAGAAAATAGTTACAAAAAAACCATCTGATAAAGGACTGTTGTACAAATTGCATGATTCCAACTAGATGATATTGTGGAAAATGCAAAACTATGGACACAGTGAAAAGAACAATGGTTGCCTGGGAGGCAGTGAGAGAGTGAGGGGGAGATAAATAGACAAAGCACAGAGGATTTTAGTGTAGTGAAAATATTATGTATGATACAATGATGGGTATATGTCACTATACATTTGTCTAAACCCATAGATTTTTCCATTTGAAATGTCCCAAGTGCCAAGTCAAGCAATGAAGTGATCAGTGAGGCACTTCCTGATCTTGCTCCCAAACCTGCATGCCCCTCAGCCTCTGAATCATCTTTTCCATCTTCCCTTCTGCTATGAGGCAGGAAATGTCCAGCTCCCTTTCAAAGCTAATCTCTCACTTGTAACCTGGGTCTGAGAACTCACATCTGCTCAGAGCCTTTGCTCCCTTATTTAGCCCCTTTCCCTCCAGCTGCATCATTTCCATCAACGGGCAATTATCTTTTAGAATTCTTACCCTAAAGCAACAACAAAATATTCCTATTATTATATTCTGTCTTAGATCCTATCTGATTTCCCAGATCTCTTTGGAAGATTTCCTTTGTTGTAGAGACTTTTTTTTTTAAAAAAATATGGATAATTTCTTTCCTCTCTAGAATTTTTTTTTAAATTGTCTACTTATAGTGCCTGCAGTTCCTCATTTACCATTCACTCATCAGCCCCCTGAATTCTATCTGAATTCCATATCCAGAAGTCCACTAGCCCTGCTTCAGTTAAGGACATCCAAAGCTGGATACTGTTAAACTCAATGAATTTGGTAGTCACCTTACCCAGCCTCTCCTGGGAGTTTGATCCAGCTGATCACTCCTTTCCTCTCCCAGATGCACAAGCTCCTGACTTTTGTCCTGACCTCATTGCCTTCTCCTTCTCAGTCTCCATTGCTGAGCTCTCCATCCTTAATAAACTCCTAGAAGGTAGATTTCTTAAGATTTTACAATCTCCCTTTCTATGCTCTCCCCAGCTTATCTCATAGTTCCCTAGGTATAACTGCTACAGATGTGCTGTCAAATCCCCCTATCTGTATTTCCGAAGACTTCTCCATTAAGCTCCGGATTTGCACATCCAATTTCTTCCCTGGCATTTCAATTTGTATATCTTACCAACTTTTCAAATTTAAAATATTCAAAATAGAAAATAAAACCTGGTTCACACCTTCACCCCAAGCTTTCCTATCTCAGTAGAAAAAAAATCACAATCTATCCAGTTGTTTGTACCAAAAACTCCACGAGTCTTAATTGATTTCTCCATTCTCCATATTCCCTATATCCAAACTATCAGAGAACCCTCTAAGATATATCTTCACTCTCCCTACCTCTCCTCAATTGATTACAAATAATCAATTATAGTGACATGGTATTATTGTTTCCTTCAGTTACACTATACTTTTTATGAACATTGTACCACCTAAACTTGTCATGTGCACTAGAGAGAAAATGGACAAATGGACTCCTATTTAAGGTAATTAATTTGACCAAGTTTGCATTACCTGCTATATTACCCATCTCATTTAATCTTCATAGCAAGTAAGTAAAATTATTATCATATTACAAATAAAACTCAGAGGTATTAGGTCAGTTATCCAAAATTAGAGTTCTCTTTGCTCCCAGTTTCAACTTCCTACTTTCCATTCTTCTCTATATTTACCATAAATATTTGTCAAAAATATAATTTTCATCATGTTATTCCTCTGCTTTAAAATCCTTTAATGGTTCACAATTAGTTACTGGCTCAGAAAATCCTTTCATGGCTACAGAATAACGTGTCTTATCATTACCTTTTCAATGCTTTTATGAGATGGCCCCTGCGTTCCTTCCCAATTTCATTTGCTCCACTTCCCACTATACCTTCGGGGTTCTAGCCATATCAATTTTAGAGATTCCATTTAAACGAGATCTGCTCTTTTCCCCCCCTTAATCCTCACTCAAGGATATGCATATCAATTTGAGAGAGAGAGAGGGAAATGGAGAGAGAGAGAGAGAGAGAGAGAAAGAGAGAGAACCCAATGTGAGAGAGAATATCCATTGGTTGCCTTCCATTCATGTCCCAACCGGGATCGCACCCTCCACCTTAGTATGTGCCCTGACCAGGAATAGAACTCATAGCCTTTCAGTATGTGGGACGATGCTCTAACCAGCTAAGCCACACCGGCCAGGGCAAGGGTGTGCTCTTTCTTTCCTTTGTCACTTTATCCAAGCTGTTTCTTCTGTCCTGAATTTTTGCTCCACATATAGTGGACATTTTGATTGCCTAGCTGGTAAGCTATTTTGTTTCTTTCAATAACTATCCCCATTTTTGTTTAAATATCCTCACTTTCCTGGTGCTATGATTTGAACTTGGCTCAACTCTAGTTAATTAGCATGTGTACAGTTTTTTGTTCAGATGACCCAGTTGGTAACAGTGAGGCATAAGGTGAGGTATATGTGAAAAGCATTTCCTGACTCCGTTGAGGGGATTCTGGAATTGGCATTCTTTTCCTCTCTTGCAATTGTTGTGTACTTGGCACCCATTTGATGAGCATGAAGGAGATGAATCTTAAACTGAATTAGAGTTTAAGAAGGCAGAGGGGATCCCTGGCCGGTGTTGCTCAATTGTTTGGAACATCATCCTGTACGCCAAAAGGCTGCGGGTTCAATTCCTGATCAGGACACATACCCAGGTTTCGGATTCAATTCCTGATCAGGACACATACCCAGGTTTCGGGTTCCATCTGGGATTGAGATGCTTGTAGGAAGCAATCAATATGTTTCTCTCTCTCTCTCTCTCTCTCTCTCTCTCTCTCTCTCTCTCTCTCTCTCTCTCTCCCTCCCTCCCTCCCTCCCTCCCTCCCTCCCTCTCTCCCTCCCTTCCTCCCTTCTTCTAAAATAAATAAATAATAAATAATTAAAAAAAAAACAAACCCACACCTGCTTTAAGAAACAAAGGCCGAGGAGAGAAAGGATTAGCCCTTCCTTAATGACATCACTGAGCTGCTGAAACAAACCCACACTGAAGCTCACATTACCGCTGGTCCTTCCAGTTACGTGAATTACTTTTTATTGACATATTTTCTGCTACTTGCAACTGAAAGCAGCTAAAAGTTAAGCCACATTTTGTCATGTAAATAGAGTCAACTAATAATAAGCCTTCCTTAATTTCTCCAAGTTAAGTTTTGTTTTTTGTTTTTCTTGAGTGAAAATTCCTTGTGTATACCTCTATCAAAACCCATAACTACATTGGTTTCATTATTAGTCTGTTTCCCAGCAGACTTGGTCACCTTTAGAAAAAAGAGTTTGTTACCTGCTGCTCTGTTAGTTTGTTATAAGACTAAATGTGCTCAGAAGCAGCCTACCATCCCTCCCCAAAACACATTTATTTAATGCAGAGTTTCTCAACCTCAGCACTATTGATATCTGGGGCCAGATAAATTTTTGTTGTAGAGGGTTAATCTGTGCAGTGTAGAATATTTAGCAGTATCCTTAGCCTCTACTTACTAGATGCCGGTAATATCATCCCTAATGTTTTAAAATATATTTTTATTGATTTCAGAGAGGAAGAGAGAGGGGCGGGGAGAGAGAGAGAGAGAGAGAGAGAGAGAGAGAGAGAGAGAGAGAGAGAGAGATATCAATGACGAGAATCACTGAACAGCTACTTCCTACACACCCCACACTGGGGATCAAGCCCTCAACCTGGGCATGTGCCCTGACCCAGAATCAAACTGTGACTTTCTGGTTCATAGGTCGATGCTCAACCACTGAGCCATGCCGGCCAGGCTCACCCTTAATTTTTTACACCAAAAAAAATGTTTTGGAGAATTGGCAAAAATCTCCTGGGAGGTAAAATTATCCCCAGTTGAGATCGACTGACCTAACATAATGACCAAGAGTTTAGATTTGATTACAAATATCTTCTTAGGCCTTTAAGTCAAAAGCAATTTATAGAAGTGAATTCCCACACGATGGCATTATATCCACCCTTGAATATAGACAGAAAGGGCTGAGGATCCCTCAAAGGGCAGAGCATATTGGTTTCACGTGAAACTCTTGGTCTGGTATGTAATAAAGGTGTGTTAGGGCAAACTCACCTTTACTGGGCACAGGATGTGATCTCACACACACCTAGCCTGCTTTTCTCATCAGCCAACTCGTCTCCACCAACTTGGGATGGGTAGCTTTCCTCATTAGAAAAGGAAGGACCAAAAGGGGAAATTTCCTTGCATGTGAAGACTATCTTAGGTGCCTGTAACAGAGCTTGCCACCACACTTCTTTCATCACCTCCTTGTTTCTTACACATGCCCAACCTAATCCCTAAATAGTTTCTCCCACTGACAGTGAGATCTGTTCAAGCTGTTACTAATTATAAACTCCTTTAGAGGCAAGATGATTTCACTGAGACTGAGCATGCAGGTACTTGAGCCCACACAGCCTCCTTGGCCTCAGGGCAAACACTTCTGAAATGCCTTCTCTAATACACAGGATGATGAAAACGGAAGCCATAGGACTGAGTAAACCAAGCTCAAAACCTTGTGTGGCTGATTAAGTGTTTACTAATATATAAAGAATTCAGAGAAATGGTGCAAAATGAATGTACCTCAGTTTGATCTGATATAATAATGTATTCTCAGTAATTTATAATTTCTGATTGTTTAACTTTAACTGAGAATATTTTTTGCCACCTAATACTTCAATTAGGTGGCATTTGTAATTTGAAGTATCTGATAATATAATTACATTGTTCAATATCTAAAAATAAAATAAAAGATAAAATGTATGTGCGAAATTGTTCATCAAATCATGACGTATTTATTTTACAAAATTAAATATAATTTTAAAGACTGAAAGCAAATATTATATTGAATGTAATATTATAAAATTTATTACTATAGCAATGTAAAAATGCTTGTGTGAATTAAAATTTTTAAAGAATATAAAATTGTATTTATTATGATTATAAATATGTAAAAAATAAGATTATCTAGAGGTGATGGTTGGGGAACTTTAAAGAAGATAATCCAAAATGTTAGCAATGGTTGTGCTCAATTTGTGGATTTGGGGAGATGATTTTTCTCCCTTCATATCCCAAATTATCTATAAGGGTGTCTCATTATTTTTTTAATTTATAATTTAAAATACCAATTGTAATAATATATACTCAGCAAACTATTCCAGCAAAAAAATAATCTATTTGGAATCTTAATTTACCAATTAGTTTATTACTTTGTGGTACTTAAAGTAACCTATAATTATATTATTCTACAATATTTATAAAGATGCAGGTACAGTACTGTCAATTCACATATTCTCACTTTATTTGCAAAAAAAAAGAGTAGACCATGGCTATGCTTCTTCTCACACTTCCTATTAGACTTATTCTTCAATTTCAATGCCTTAAAGGATATATTTTATAATTTTATGGTCTTTTTAGTTAACATCTATAAAATAACTAAATATATGAATATGTAAAGCATAAAAAATTTATTTTTAAACAAAAAATATTCAAAATATTATCCCTCAGCTATAACAAATTTTGGAGTAGTTATTGTATAGCCTATTATTTTCACTTTTTTTAAACATTGTGATTAAATTTATTATAAAGACTTGAATTTTTTCCTTTTTTTAACCTTATGCAATGACCATTTGCTTACATAATTCAATATTGAAAAAAAAAACCATCATTAATAGCTTGATGATATCCTATTGTTGGGATATGCCATAATGTATAAAACCTTTATCTGCTGAAACCGGTTTGACTCAGTGGATAGAGCATCAGTCTTCGGACTGAAGGGTCCCAGGTTCAATTCCAGTCAAGGGCATGTACCTTGGTTGCGGGCACATCCCCAGTAGGGGGCGTGCAAGAGGCAGCTGATCGATGACTCTCATTGATGTTTCTAACTCTGTATCTCTCTCCCTTCCTCTCTGTAAAAAATCAATAAAATATATATTTTTTAAAAACAAAAAAACAACACACCATTTATCTATTTGGGATATGTTTACTTCCTTAAGACAGATTACTAGAAATAGCATTATTCATTCAAAGAATATAAACTTTTTTATGATCTTGAAGTGGATCAACAAATTGCCCACTTGAAATCTTTGTCCCCTTCTGATTGTAATTTAAAGTAGAACCAAAAAATAACTAGTTATTGCCTATTATTTTCTGCGAGTGGCCCTGCGCACGAATCCGCGAGTGAGTAGCTCTGCAGCTTGCCTCACTGCTGCTCATAGCTCTCCGACACAGGTAGCTTGCTGCCCTGCCCTCCTGCTGTTGGTCCTTATGTGTCACAGCAATATAGGATAATGTATTTATGTAAGTAATTCTGTAACTTCTTTTGCTTCTTCTATTTCCTATGTTTTATTTTACTCATCCCTTTCTTTCATCTCCCCAACATAGATGCCAGCATAATTGTATGGGGATAAATAAAAAACGGACTTTTTAAAAGAAAATCAAGATTTACTCTCATCTTCTATAACGAAAAAACATGATTCAGAATAATGCAGAGACGGGTCAGGAAATTAATCATTACTATAACCTAATTAATCAGTAGCTGTTCACAAAAGTATTAAATCTAGAATAAAAATAAGTAATATTATTTTCCAAATTGAACACATTCTTTGTGTCCTTTAGCAATGCTATTTGTTTTTGCCTTCCTAGATTTTCTTTTGATCTCACTCTGTCTATATTACAAATATTTAAACACATGTTCTAAACCATGGAAGTGGTCAAAGGTTTTACACTTCCAATTTTTTTAAATTGATTTTAGAGAGAGTGGAAGAGAGAGGAGTGGAGAGAAAAGAAACATCAATTGGATGCCTCCTGCTGGGGATAGAGCCTGCAATCTGGGCATGTGTCTCGACCAGGAATTGAACAGGTGACCTCTCCATGCATGAGTTGACAGTCAACCACTGACCCATCCTGGTTGGGCTAGACTTCCAATATTATGAAAATCCAAGGATTACTAAGAAAAACAGCATGACCCAATGGCGAGAACTATGATCTCTGACTCAGAAGCTCGATATATTACTAAGGGCTGAATAACCTTAGAAAGGTCATTTTAAGTCTACAGTGTTATAATTTCTCAATCTATAATATGGCAATTATAATACATCAATTAGATTCACAAAATTCATTCAGTGGTCTTTTTATCCCAAGCATTTTTTTTCTGGATACAATAAATGAAAAGTACACATGGTTTCTAACCTCATGAAATTTATAAGTCTATTCGGGATGATGACTTAATGAGTATGATGCCTGTTACAAAAGGCACTGCATGGGCTGCAATGGGAGCTGTAGAACAAGGGATGGAACAGTAGAGAGCATCTCCTGAGAAGATGAGAGGCTAAGGCCCGAGGAGAGGGTATAACACAAAGAAGGACTAGTGTGCATTTAATGGTTAGCGATCTGTCTGGCTACAGGAATAAATACATAACCAAAACGTGATCTAATGACTTTCAGAGTGCTTTAAAAACTAGTTACTAACATTTAAGAACTTCAAGGTTACGGGTTAAAAAACAACAACAGAATTCCAGATTTCTTGAAATATTAGAAGCTCTAACACATGGCAGCAATCATGAAACCCATGCTTTCATGAGAGTATGGGTGTGCCAGTTTGCCACAGATACCAACCACTCCCTGACCTGTTTCGGCCTCTGTCTGTAGTTGGGTTTTTAATATCTAAATTAAAGGAAGATTGTACATTGAAGACCAGAAGGAAGTCTTGTGTGTCTGGAGCACAGAGACAAAGAGGAATCATACTGGGAGCTGATGCTGAAGTGGGAGTATGTGCAGATTGGGGGCAGGCCTGGTACAGTTCAGGTGCATGGGTACCACTGAAGAGTCTTAAGCAGGAAAAGTACATGCTCATATTTGAGTTTTAAAACTATGTTCCTGGATGCAGAGTGATAAAAGAATTGCAAAAAGTATTGAAAGCTGCCGAAACCGGTTTGGCTCAGTGGTAGACCATCGGTCTGCGGACTGAAAGGTCCCGGGTTCGATTCCGATCAAGGGCATGTACTTTGGTAGGGGGTGTGCAAGAGGCAGCTGGCCGATGTTCCTCTTTCATTAACGTTTCTAGCTCTCTATCTCTCTCCCTTCCTCTCTGTAAAAAATCAATAAAAAATATATTAAAAATAATAATAATAATTTATTTTTTTTAAAGTATTGAAAGCTGAAAGCTAGAAGTATCAAATTGATTTATTTTTCTTTCTTTCTTTATAGAATTTATTGGGGTGACATTAATTATATAGGTTTCAGGTGTACAATTCTAGAATACATCATCTGTATATTGTATTGTGTGTTTACCACCTTGGACTTACTTTTCTTTCTTTTTTTAAAAATATATTTTATTGATTTTTCACAGAGAGGAGGGGAGAGAGATAAAGAGCTGGAAACATCGATGAGAGAGATACATCAACCAGCTGCCTCCTACACACCCCCCACCCGGGATGTGCCCGCAACCAATGTACATGCCCTTGACCAGAATTGAATCTGGGACCTTTCGGTCAGCAGGCCACTGTGATTATTTGACTTCTTTTCCTAAAGACAACAAAATAGAAACCAGTCATATCTTGAAAAAACACTGACCAAAATTATCCTGAAGTAAAGGGGGAAATACTTGTATAAAAAGTGCAAAAGTAGACGGTAAAAACTTGAGTGATAAAACTTTCCCGTATGTTACAGAAAAGTCATTCCCTTGCTCAATACAGTTTATCCTAGTATTATTCAAATAAACTTAAACTCATACAGACACACTGAAAAAGCTGTAACTCAGAATGACCCACAGAGCTTATTTCCTGTTAGATTCTAGCCCGGGTTCTGCTCCCTAATTTTGTTTGAATACATTTCAACTATGAATCATTTGTCAGCCTGCCAGTAGTCTTTCCCACTGAGCAAGTGGCATGTACCTCACGTACTTTAGCAGGAACACAATTGAGAACTTCGCTCAGATTTCCTTATTTGCTATTAAGAAATAAGTCACACTTTTTTTAAAAATCAGTAATATGCCTCTCTAAGACTAAATATCACATGGCAAACAGTGGGAGTTAATTTAAAACACCAAGAGAACATTATCCAGGGATGATTTTGATCTGCATTTGGGGACCCTGGCCTCCTTCAGAGGCCCACTGCCTGAGATCTGCGTGGAACCAGCCTCTGGCATCCAGGATGAGTGGGTACCATGGCATATCTGAGAGCACCACACACATTCCTGTGTGTGTGTGTGTGTGTGTGTGTGTGTGTGTGTGTGTGAGAGATTTTTGTGCTCTAATATATTAGCAAGGTTTAAGTCAAGACCATTATTTCATTACTAGGGGCCCGGTGCACAAAATTTGTGCACTGGGAAGTGGGGGTGGTGGGGCGGGTACCTCTGCCCAACCTGCCCCCTCTCACATACTGGGAGCCCTCAGGGGATGTCCTACTAAGCCACAGTCTGGCCTCCCTTTGTTGGAGGCAACTGGGCTGATCAGGGGAAGGCACCAGCCCTATCACCCCACTGCTTGCAGCCACTGCCAATCACCACAGCCACCAAGGTGTTTTCATCAACACAGACTCCAGTCCCCTTCACAAAGAAAAAAATTACAACTTCCTTTAGGCATTTTTAAGATGTGTCTTTCATAGGATACGCATTTTTTTCTTTCTTTCTTTTTTTTTTTATCCCCACCTGAGGACACGTTTCCATTGACTTTTAGAGAATGTGGAAGAGAAAGGGAAAAACAGAGAGAAACATCAAAGTGAGAGGAACACTTTGATTGGTTGCCTCCTGCATGAGCTCTGATCTGGGCCCCCGCCAGGGAGGAGCCTGCAACCTAGATACATGCCCTTGATCAAGATCGAACCCAGACCCTGCTGTCGGCAGGCCAAGGCATTATCCAGAGTCAAACCAGCTAGGGCAGGATATGACATTTCTTAGCCCTCCAGCAGGGGACCTTCGTTTTTTTCTCCAGAAGTGAGGTGGAAAAGCCCTAGATCACCTTTTTAGATTCTTATTACCCAAGTTACTAAGAATATTACGAGTGGCATACAGGAAGCTTAGCCAACGTGCAGTCAGAAAAGGTGTTTCCTATGTAGTTCACACCAATCATGGGCTGGGCAGGGGCCCTCCAACTCCCTTTGATCGCTAGCTCCGCCCCTGCCCAGGCCTGCCCAGCCCTAAGCCTTGGGCAGGGGACCCCAGGCTCCCTGTGATTGTAGGCTCCGCCCTTTGGGCAGGGGACCAACAGCTCTTGTGATCCATCACAGGCTCTACTCCTGCCCCTACATTCTGATTGCAGGCTTGGCCCTGCCCAGGAGTCCCTCTCCCTGGCTCAGGCTCTTCCCAGGCTGCTCTGGGCCCACGTGGCCTTACCTCACAGTGACCTCGGTGCCAGGATGTTCCTGGGACACAGGTGCTGGGCACCTATGTATGCAAATTAACCACCATATTTTGGGGTTAATTTGCATATTCACTCTGATTGGCTATGGGTACAGTCAATTTACATGTTTGTCTATTATTAGGTAAGATTATATTTTCACTTACTTTTGCCACCTGTTTCTCCACCTCAAGATTCAAGTGAGAATTCCATGAAGAGCACACTCTTCATGTAATAATAATAATAATGAATAATAGCTAATATGTATTGAGTTATTATGTGTCAGAGATTGTTCAAAGTGATTTGCATGTAATGATTCATTTAATCCTCACAACAACCATATCAGATAAGTAGAAAAGTTACTCTTTTCACAAATAAGGAAACTGGGCCATATAGTGGTGTAATTCAATGAACTCTCGCTACTAACCATCCCACTATAGCTCTAGAGCCCAGGCATTTGGCCCCTACACTGCAAACAATCTGCTATGCTCTGATTCACCTTTTCTTCCACACTAATTAAGACTGTATTGGATGTGCTGTTTCCTAGGAGGCTTCTAGGCTCCTTATGGACACATCCTTTCAGTCTAGACTCTAGGAATTCTACTGGATACTGACTTGGGCCCTGACTTGGGCTTATGCTAGGATCCCTACTTTCCCCGACTCATGGATAACAGCGACCCGCAGACCCTCATTCTCCCTTCCTTCATCTCCATCAGCTCATAGAGATAACGTGATTTTTTTTTTCTTCTACTTCATGCCCACATTGAAGATAACATTCCCTCTTCACCTAGGGATGAGCAAATAAAGAATCCTTTCTCTTCATTGAGTCAGAAACAAGAAACTATAGGAGATCCTATTCTCCACACAAGAATCTTATGGAAGCTTGGTGGGCAGCAAGGACCAGGTGTTCCTCAGATCCCAGTTTTCTAGCTGCAACCATTTTCCCCCAAGAAAAAAAAGCTGATTAAGGCAAGTCCATGGAGTTATCTTTTAAGAGCCCTTCTTAAACCTCTCACTTCCATACCAGCAGCACAAATAAATCGTTGTTGCGTCTATCCATTTCCCTACATACTCATCCTCATTAACCTTGTGAAGGCAAAATCGTCTCTCATCTGAATTACTGAAAATATGTTACCTGGTTTCCTAGACTCTCCACTATTCCATTTTAATTTTCACTCTCTCGCCAAAGAATCTTTGCAAAATGGAAACATAGTCAAGTCATGACTTCCTTGCATAAAATCCTTCAATGAGCCTGGCTGGTGTGCTCAGTGGTTGAGCATCGACCCTCAATTCCCAGTCAGGGCACATGCCTAGATTGCAGACTCAGTCCAGTGTGGAGCATGTTGGAGGCAGCTGATCAATGATTCTCCGTCATTATTTATGTTTCTAGCTCTCTCTCCCTCCCTCTCTGAAATAAAAAATATACATATATTTTTAAAAACTCCTTCATTGATTCTCCATTGCTGTTAGGAGAAATAAAAACATTTCAACAATGCTTTCTATTTATCTAATCTTAGTTTGTCTCTCCAGACTCTCCTCTTTCATCATTCCTCCTCAAAGTAGCCCTACGCTCTTCTATCCCATCATTAGTAACTTCTGTTTCACTAAAATAATATAGGGGTGAACAAAAGGAAATTAATAATACTAATAATGATGATGATGATGATTACAATAATTGATAAATAAATAATAAAAGAATAAACTTTGTACTCACAACTGTAAACCTTATTTTTGCTCCACCCTTTTCTATTTCTTCTTGCCTTCTGGTGTATGCACAGCTTTTCTCCACAACTCTTCCTGCTCCTTCTTGATCAGGCTAACCTCTTCATGTTTTGTGTACTCCCATGTACTTCTCCCTGTACTTATTCATTGTTTTCATGGCTGGTTACATTTTCATTGCTTTGCTTGTATAGTTTATATCTCTGGCTAAACTGTAAGCCATACAGGAACAGGAACAGGAACAGTTTACTTTGATTACTATTGTGTCCCCAACACTTACTGCAGTGCCTGGCCAATAGCAGGCACTTGCTAATCACTTATTGAAAGAAAGAGCACATGAGTAATCTGCTACATTACAAGTTAAGTAGGTTCCCATGGGTCTATATGAAAGCTGAACTTTCAAATTAGCATCTGGAACAGTTTGTGAATAATTTGGGATTTTACCCCATTATGTCCCATTGGTTTACTTAGAAATAGAATGTATATTTATGTAATAAACTCTCCTCTTCTTCCCTCATGACTGCTTCTAAATGTCATGTATGTGTTAGGTGTTATGTGATCAGACAAGAATATAGAGTAAAACTATGATCCAAGACAAAGAAGTTAGAGATGGCAATAAGAGAGCTAGAAAGATTGGAAAATAGAAAAAAAAAATTAACGGTTATTTATAAAATATTATGTTAACCTCTGACTAAGATGTCCTGAATGTTCTCTTCACCTAACAAAACTTCAGACAGGTTTCTTCCTGACTATAGGTCTCCTACCTTCCTTTTCTTACTGCATTTACATTAGAAAAGTTGCAATTCTAAATTTCTTCTTTGCTCCTTGGAGATGTAAGTCTTCTACAACCCAGAAATGTCTTTCTCTGGAACAAGCATGTCAAACTTGCATTTGGTTGCGAGTTTGTATGCTTGCTCTAGAACCTAGGGATCATTCTTCTGAAATGTAATCACCAAGAAAGATGGGACTGTAAAGGATCGAATAAATCTCATTTACTCACTGGTATTATTGTTGATTATGTAGAAAATCTAATAAAATTTGTGGGAAAACCATGCGAATTGATAAGAGAATCTAGCAAGGCAACTGAATGCCAATCTATACACAAAAAAATCTATTGAGCTTTTATGCAGCATGACCCGACTTTTACAAAATTAAATCTTAAAAAATACAGCTTTCAATAGCATTAAAACTTTAAATAATCAAAAGATTTAATTCCAGAATATATGAAAACTACTCCTACTAATCAATAAGAACAAGGTAGACAATACAATGATAAAGTAGATAAAAGGCAAGAATGATCAGTTGGCTAAGGAGGAAATTTAAATGGCCAGTTAAAATATGAAAACACACTTAATCTTTTTATAGCGTTTTAAAATCAGAATGAGGTACCACCACACAATCTCCAGATTGGCAATAATTTTAAAGTACTCATAATACCATGTTGAAGATGTTAGGTCTTAAGAATTCTTAATGCACAGCAGATGGGAGCATAAATTGGATTAACTAGTTTGGAAAACTGGCATTATCTACTACAGTTGATGTCATATTTGGCTTGAGCATAGTAATTCCATTGTTAGACAGAAATTTAAGCATATGGTGCATTAGCATATATATGGAATAATGTTCTTTGTCACATTATTCCGTTTTCAAAAACTAGGATTACCCCAAATGGCCATTAACAGTTGACTGGATAAACAAACAGTGACATAATCATACAGTGGAATGCTATACAGAAATGAAAATTAACTAACCAACCATGTAGTTGAAGCTACCTACAAAAAAAATGGATAAATTTCAAAAAGAGTACAACTAAACTTAAAGATAAGGGTTACTTTTAACTAAAAAGGAGGAATTTATGATTGGGATGAAAAGACAAGAAGTTTCTGAGGGTACTACTTATGGTTTTTAATCTGAGTTGTGCACAGGTATTTGGTTTAAAATTGTTCATTAAATTGTGCCCTAATTTTTGCATTTTTCCATAGGTGTTATACCTCACACTTTCAAATTTTATTAGAAGAAAATATTGTGCAATTTAGACTGGCAAAATTTTTAGTATAATGACTAAAAGAATAAAAATAAAATACAAAGATGCCAAGTCAGTTGAAAGTGCGGGGGGGGGGGGGGTTGGTTCTAGAAAAACAAGCAAACAAAGAAACATAAATTAATCAGTCAAACGTGTTTTTAAAAAATGTTAAAAGAAAAGCAAAGAGGAGACTTGACAGATATAGAATTAGGTCCAAATATATGACAATAAAGCAAACCTAAAGGAACTTGTCTGAAAATCATCAGTTAAAAGATGGACAATGGTAAGATTGAGTTGACAACAAAAATAAAAACGACATGTCACTATGTGCAGTATATAAGAAAGTAGGTGAAAGTAAAAGAATAGAAAAAGATGCACGAGGCAAATGCTAGTCACAAGGAATGGAAATAGCCATATTAATAGAAGATAAAATCTGCTATAGAACAAGAAAAGTTGTTAAAGATAGACAATTTTGAGTACCAATAGACCTCACACTAAGTCTAAAAGGTTTTTTCTTCTGCAAGTCAGCATAGCAGGCCCAATATCTCAGGCTCTCTCTCTTTCAATTAAGATGGCTATCTTTTTTTTTCTTCTTTTTTTCCCCCAGAAAGACAACAGGGGAGTGGGGACATGCGTGGGGAAGGGTTTGGGATAGGAATGGGTGGGAGAGATGAGGACAAATATGTGATACCTTAGTCAATAAAGTAATTTTTTTTAAAAAAGATGGCTATCTTAACCAAAAAAAGCCATTGAGATTATCTCTTTCTGCTCCCTCATTGCTTGCTCAGTCCTTTGACTTGATTAATGTGGAAGCTCTCACTACTAGGAAGCATGGAGTTTCATGAAGAGCTTCCATTGAGTTTCATTGGTTCCCAGGTTGGGGTACAGTCATCAAGATTTTCATTAAAAAAAAAAAAAAACTCCGGGAATTCTACCATGCACCCGAGATTCAGAATCACTAGTCTGAAGTCTTCTGCTCCTCTGAGCCTCAAGGATGGACGCCCTTTGATACAGTGAGTTTTGTCACTTCCCAGTTTTTCAGGACACACCCTCACATTTAACCCCACCAACCTACACTTGCAGAAACCAGTGGGGTTCTGTAGGTGAGCCCTGACTTCAAATGAAGTGAATTGAGGGTTGGCCTAATTGTTCTCCAGTCTTGCTCTACACACCACAGCCCAGTCTTGATTCTGCCCACCAGCCCACATGAATCCTTCAGTGGTCTTCCACTGCCTTTAAGCAAGGGGCAAGCATTTTGACTTGACCTAGTACCTGCTTTCTTATCCAGACTCAGCTCCTGATACCTATTCCCTCTAAAGTGACATGCCAGCAATACTGATGTTTGTCTTTACACTCACACTCTCTAGTCTCCTGTCTTACATGTGTCATCAACTCTCCTCCAAACTCTCCCATTTGCTTTCATTCCTCTACCCCCTCCAAGGTCTTAATATATGTTTCCTTTCCTCCGGATGGCCCTGAACCCCTAGGACGGATAGATCTCACTGTTGTGAAGTAACCTAGCATTTGTATTTTGAAACAGTAACTTGACAGCTTAAATTATTGCAAAGTACCATTTGTCTGTCTTCCCTCCCAAATCCTAAATTCCAGGAAAGAGTGTATAATAACTTATTTACTACTGTCTTTCCAGCCAGGAGCACAGCACTTGGAATGAGAGGAATGCTTCAGTTCAACCTGTCCTGATTGAACAAATAAATTAAGACATTACAGGTAATGATTCCCTGTTATCCATTCAGTCCCCCTGCCCCATTCCCAGATCCTGCAAACACTGAAGCTAAGGTAATAAAATGGGGAGAACTTACAATATGACTCAGATTTGTGGGGACACTTTCAGCAAAAAAATAAATGACTCTTGAAAAATGCTAACATGAAGGTAATCAAATAAAGCTGATTGTCTTAGATGCTCTGATGTGAGGACAGTCCTTCCTCCACCCTCAGATTTGAAGTCCTGTGACTCCCTTTTAACAACTGTTTTCATATTCCATTTATATATTTTTATTTTATTTTAATTCTGTAAATCCTTCTTCCTTGTGCCTTTCACATCATTTTATATATTGCCAATAAACCTTTGCAGAGGATAGCATACTACCTGCTGTCCATCTCACATGGCAAACCTGATCATTGTCTCGATTGTAAAGTTTTGTCCTTTTAAGCTTATATGCCAAACATGTCACACTACCTTTGATTCATTTCACATGCACTTATTGCCCTTCTCAAAATAGCTCTTAGAAATTCATTCTTCTCATAAGTGAAGAAAAGAATTCCAAGAAGTGAAGGGAAACATAGAGGAAAGAGTCCAAGTGCAGAATGTTCACAGGACACCCACATCAACAACAGACTATTATGTACCCAGATACATATAATCAGCATCTCTTAAAGACAAAGCACATCAAAGAGCCCAGATTAACTTTCCTTAAAATAATGTCTCAGGAATTCTATCATTTTTACATAGAAGTATTTCAGTCATAGACCTGGTGAAATTCTATGTCAAATTTTATAGTAAATATTTAAAAAAAAAAAAATAGCTTCACAATGGCATTTTTAAAAACCTCTATTATTTCTTTTTTAATGTAAGCATAATAAATATTTAATAAAAATTACATGATTATCCTAGGTTTAGAATATAATAAATAACCTTTTGAAATATAAAATAAACAATTCCGTTTTAAAAATTTAGACAAAAAGGAAGTGTAAAAGTAAATGCTTAATGAAGCAAAACTATATTGCATGACCCAATAAATACTACTTTTATAAACCCCTAAATTAACAGTGATACATCAGGAAAAATACAAACATACTCAATTAAAATCTTGAATATAACTAAAACAATAATAAAAATGGTCAATCAAGAATAGTGAAACATTAAGCTAAAAACATTTACATGTACCTATACCAATGACCTAAACTAATGTTTAGACTATAATACCCCAAAACAAAGAAATTTCTATTCCTTAAAATTCATATTTAATAATAAAATTTAGTGGGTGGAAAGATATCGTGCTAGAGCAATTCTGTGTCCTCAACTTCAATGTGAAAGTTCCACGCAACAGGACTACCAAAGAGTTCAAACCAGGATATGCCCCTGTGCTTTTAGTAGGAATTACTATTTTGTAAAGTTAGAAAAATTGCTCTAATTTTCATTCATCATAAATAAATATAACTATTTGGGTGAATCCCCAAAATTCAGGACATGTGCTTCCAATATAGGGCACCTTCTGTCAACGTTTCCAGAAAAATTATAAGCACATCTCGTTGCTTATAACTGTTCATACCATTGATGGCCTTTCTCTCCTTTCACTCTCAGTTCTGTTCCAGCCATGAGCATGGGTTAGTAATAGCTCACTAGCACTTTTCACACTTTGGCCCAAGGCATCCTCTCTTGCTCTGGGCCTCCATCAAAGCTGGCAGCTTTTCAAGTCATCTGGTAAATGGCCAAAGTAGAATACACAAAGTGGGTATATGTGCTCTTTCCAAGTTGTGCCCAGTATTAGGCCTCTTATATGTCCTCTTTGGAGAAGTATCTATTTAGGACCTTCGTCCACTTTTTATCTGGATTGTCTTCCTTTTATTAAGTTTGTATGAGTTCTTTATATATTTTGGAAATAAATCCAGGCCAAGAAGGAGAAGATCATTCTGAATGGTACAAGGCCAAAAGCACAACCAGTTGTTTTTTTCTCTTGGGTGGGGATATCTTGACATCTCCCAGGTGCACACTGGGTGTTACAGAAGGATCTGACATCAAGGCTGTCTGGTCTTCCCTTCATTCAAGGGGATCTGATAGTGTAAGCAATTAGGTTAGGAAATTGGCTGAAGGATTTATTTAAGCATTTTTTTTTTATGGCTTAAATAAGACCTCTGTTCACTAGACCTGGGGTTTTGTTTTATTTGATATTATGTGCTGGTTGCTCCACTCCCAATTTTTTCCTAGGTAACTCATTCCTAATCAAGTAGGCATAGCCAGATAGCTCTTCCAGACAGTCTGAGGATTGTGCCAGTCCCACTACCTAATATGGTCATGTCTTGTCTCTGCCACCCCCACAGTGCTGCTCACTTCCAACACAGTATTTCCTACCAGCATTTTTGGCCCAGAGAAAACAGCCATTTTAAACAGATCTTTAAAACAGATGTTATAAGCATATATCTCTGGCCTTAATATCTCATCCTTCCCTAAGGACCTACGTCTTGAGATTCCTCATTATGGATGAATGTCCAAAATCAAGATTCTCATTAAATACAATACATTCTTAGTCCATCCTAGTGTTCCCTTTTCTCCATATTCTCACCAACTCTTGTCAATTGTTGATTTGTTGGTGGTAGCCATTCTGCCAGTTGTGAGGAGATTCCTCATTGTCATTTTAATTTGTATCTCTCTGATGATTAGTGACTTTGAGCGCTTCTTCATATGTCTCTTGGCCACCTGTATGTCCTCTTTGGAGAAGTATCTATTTAGGACCTTTGCCCACTTTTTATTTGGACTGTCTTTCTTTTATTAAGTTTGTATGAGTTCTTTATATATTTTGGAAATTAACTCCTTATTATCATTGTATCATTGGCAAATACATTCTCCCGTACAATGGGCTCCCTTTTCATTTTGTTGATGGTTCCATTTACTGTGCAGATTTTTTTTTAATATAGTCTCATTTGTTTATCTTATCCATTGTTCCTCTTGCCCTAGAATATGTATCGACAAACATATTGCTATGAGAGATATTTAAGATTTTGCTGCCTATGGTTTCTACTACAATTTTTATTGTTTCACAACTTAAATTTAAGTCTTTTACCCATTTTAAGTTTATTCTAGTACTAGAGACCTGATGCCTTCCTTCCCCTGGCTGCCAGCACTAACTTCCCTTTGGCACCCAGGACCCAGGCTTCCCTCTTGCACCTGGGACCCGGGCATCCCTCACAGCCCCAGCTTTGTCCAAAAGATCGTCTGGAAGTACCTCTGGTCTAATTAGTATATTACACTTTTATTATTATAGATATGGTGTAAGTTAGTGGACTAGTGGCATTTTTTGCATGTATCTGTCCAATTTTCCCAACACAATTTATTAAAGAGACTGTCTATACTCCATTATATGTTCTTGCCTCCTTTGTCACATATTAATTGAGTGTAATGACTTGGGTCAATTTCTGGATTCTCTGTTCTGTTCCATTGATCTCTATGCCTGTTCTTATGCTGATACCAGGCTGTTTTGATTACAGTGGCTTTGTATAATTTGATATCTGGTATTGCAACCCTTCCTACTTTGTTCTTCTTTCTCAAGATTGCTGTGGCTACTAGGGATTTTTTTTTGTCCCATATAAATTTTTGGAGTATTTTTTCTATATTTGTGAAATATACCATTGGTATTTTATTAAGGATTGCATTGAATGTATAAAATGCTTTAGGTAGTATGGACATTTTGATGATGTTAATTCTTCTCATCCATGAAGATGGTATATTCTTTCATTTGTTTGTATCTTTCTCTATTTCTTTTTTCAATGTCTTATAGTTTTCCAACTATAGGTCTTTTACCTCTTACAGAAAACAGTATGAAGTTTCCTCAAAAATTAAAAATGGAACTGCCATTTGACCCCATGATCCATGTCTACAAATATATCCGAAGAAGCCTGAAACACCAATCAGAAAGAATATATGCACCCCTATGTTCATAGTGGTGCTACTTACAATAGCTAAGGTTTGGAAACAGCCCAACTGGCCATCGGTAGATGAGTGGATTAAAAAAAAAGCTGATGTACATTTACACAATTATATACTATGCAGCTGTAAAAAAGAAGTGTCTTAACCTTTGAGACAGCAATGGAGGGACCTGAAGAGTATTATGCTAAGCAAAATAAGCCAGTCAGAGAAAGGCAAGTATCACATGATCTCTCTCATCTGTGGAATCTAATGAACAAAATAAATTGATGAACAAAATAGGTCTAGAGATATAGAAGCATGGAACAGAACCTCAGAGGGAAGGGGAAGAGATTAACCAAAGAAATTATATGCATATATGCATAACCCATGGACACAGACAATAGTGCAGTGAAGGCCAGGAGAATGGGGAGGAGACTGCAGGGGGGGGAAACAGGACATCTTTAATACTTTCAATAATAAATATAATTTTTTAAAATATATTTTTATTGATTTTCTATAGAGAGGAAGGGAGAGAGATAGAGAGCTAGAAACATCGATGAGAGAGAAACATCGACCAGCTGCCTCTTGCACACCCCCTACCGGGGATGTGCCTGCAACCAAGGTACATGCCCTTGACCGGAATCGAACCTGGGATCTTTCAGTCCGCAGACCTACGCTCTACCACTGAGCCAAACCGGTTTCGGCTATAAATTTTTTTAAAAAGAGATATAGCATGGGGTGTGGTAAATTAATACATCCTGTGCTGAAGGCAGATAGAGTCCAGTAGAGGCTCTTGAATGACCATGCTGAGGTCACCTGTGCTATAAAGAGCAAATCCAGGCCAAGAAGGAAAAGATCATTCAGACTCTGCCCAAGAAGGAAAAAACTAAAAAATAAATCTTTTCCATGTATGTAGTAGCCTCATCAGCAATAGATGACTCAAAAAAATACAAGTCTTTATCTGGGAAAAAATGGTTAAGATATGAAACAGAATATCTGAGGAATTTAATAACATAAGTGATCAAAATAATATCACTAAGTGAAAATTAATGTCATATTTGGGCTTACCCATGTGACATTGCTATTATTTGAATTTTTTATGGTTATGTTTAATATGTATAAGGAACAAGATGAAGCCCAGGTACCATCAGCAAATAGGTAAACAGTTATTATGTCATCATTAGGGGCCTGGTGCACGGATTTATGTACATTGAAAGGAAATTAATAGAAGAAATATTTTAATATTGCTATTCACCCTTTCTCTATAATAGAAGTGTCAACCAAATTCATGATTGACAGTGACACATCAAAACACACACATGCAATTGGAGTCAGTGAGACCTTTAAAAGTATCACACATGCATGAGTCAACACTTATTTTTAAATTGCCAGTGCAAGTCATATGTACGTACTGGTTGGTTGGTCAGACAGTCGGTCACTTAGCCTTTTATATATATAGATTCTAAATACAAGGAAATAATAGCTGCTAATTGTGAAAGAAAAGCAAAATTAAAAACTTTAACACTCATAATTTGACATTATAAAATCAGGGCCTTGAAATCAGTAGAACAAACAGTAAAAATGGTGCTGATGAAAAGTGCGGTGTGTACATACATATTCATACAATGGAAAAAACTCCCTCTTGAAAACTGGAGAAGTGGTTTGGCTAAGCAAGGGCAAGGCTATTTATGGTCAAGAGTTGGAGATGGAGGGACACAAAATACAAATGAGTATATAAGTATCTGTAGGTATAGGAGTATATGTGTTTTTGTGTGTAGCAATATTATATGTGTGTGAGAGTAGCTATACATGCACAAGTATATGTGTATAAATGTAGATGTGGGTATAGATGTGCATGTAGTAAAATTTTCCAGTCATGACATTCAACCAACTGAGCCACACCAGCCCGGGCAACAATATTACAAAAAGAAAAAAACGTAGGCCTTGTCATCTTATTATGTAAGTCTAGGTGCTGTTCTAACAAGATATATGTGAGGTAATTTTTTATGGTTGTGATATGAATGAAATTCTAAAGAAGAGAAAATGTAGGCCTCATTACCTCATTCTGTCATTAGCATAGGTCTAGGTCTATGCTAATAGGTCTAGGTGCTGCACCAAGGTCTCCAGTAGACATGCAAGGCAGTTGCTGGATTGAGTCTGAACCAAGTCTTCTTCTTCCTTTCACCTTCTCCTTGACATTTCTTCATTCCCTTTTTTCCTCCCCTTCTTTCTGGGAGTATGGGTGGGGGAAACCTTTCATAATGGAGACCCTGGCTGCCCTCAGGGGAGAAACTGTTCCACATAGCTTCAGTAACTAGTGATTTTCCCGTGTTCTCCGTTGGCCTGGCATTTCTCCTTCTGAAAACTGATCTACTGGTTCCTCATAGTACATGAAATCTGGCAAGATTTATCAGTTAAACTGCTTTATTAGTTTTGTTTAGTGCTTTGCTTTGATCTTTTCTCAGTTGTATATTTCTTTTAAATAAGGAGGCTTAATATGTGAATTGTGAAATCAATCAAGCGGAGAAAGAATAAGTAATTCTACAAAGCCTAACATCTTGAAGCTAATGGAATCTTAAGAACTGCATCATGTTTCTCTAACTCATTATCTAAGCCTATTACTTCACAATGATCTTTTAAGTTTTGTAAATGTCACACAGACTGAAAGATTAGATTCCGGAAATTAATTTAATCTGGGAAAATACCCTGGTCTGGATAACTCTACAGTGTTTTAGAAGCAATACAAAGAAAAACACATAATGCTAGTATTAGACTACAATCCCAAAATTATGAGTCTGATTATGACATTAATCACCTCATTTTCTTTCTTTTTTTTCCTTTTTTAAAAAAAATATATTTTATTGATTTCTTACAGAGAGGAAGAGAGAGGGACAGAGAGCTAGAAACATCGATGAGATAGAATCATCGACCAGCTGCCTCTTGCACACCCGCCACTGGGGATGAGCCCGAAACCAAGGTACATGCCCTTGACCGGAATCGAACCCGGGACTTTTCAGTCCGCAGGCTGACGCTCTATCCACTGAGCCAAACCAGTTTCGGCATTAATCACCTCATTTTCAATTCAGATTATTAGAGACTATTTTACAAAAAGTTGAATTAATTCAAGGTATAACAAATTCAAAAGAAGCATATTTTGATTTAACAAAAAAAGTATTTAGCATCTACTACATGCCAGCATAGTGGGAGAAATAAAATTAGTATAAGAGAGTAAAGCTTTAAGTAGTTGAGAATGTTTTCTGGGAGGTGGAAATTCCAATTTTAGTAGCAGCCCTATGAAGATTTGATCTACAGGGTTCCACCAAAGCTAGACATTCCAACACATTTAAGTCATGGCTTTTGAGACTGTATTAAAAATACCCGTGCCAGGAACATGAACACACCTAAGAAAGTAGCAAGGGAAGTAGCCATCAAAGGAACCTTGTGGACCCCTGCTTGGGTTCTGTAAATATTTAAAAAATCAACCACCTTGAGTTCAGGAAGGATAAAAATGAGTATTCTTTCAACCAGTTTGTCTCATCACACTCGGTGTTCTAATCCCCAACCTACTCTCACAGCTCTCCTTTCATGGTTTGGGATCCCGGATCACTTACCCAACACTGCCTCCTTAGAACTCAGTCCTCTTTGGCACAACTAGACTAGCAGTACTTGATTTTGCTACTGTAGGCTTTAGAACATAAAGAGTTATTCAGTAGATCCTTTCCCTTCTTTTATTTTTTAAAAAATGCATTTTTATTCATTTCAGAGAGGAAAGGAGAGGGAGACATAGAAACATCAATGATGAAAGAGAATCATTGATCAGCTGCCTCCTGCATGACTCCTAAGGGGGATCAAGCCTGAAACCCAGGCATGCACTCTGTCTGGGAATGGAACCATGACATCCTGGTTCATGGATCGATGCTCATCCACACCAGTCGGGCTCCTTTCTCTTTTGATTCCACAGGTTCCCATCACAGCATATGATTCTGTTTGAATGGGCATAAGTTGTTGCAAATTTTACACTAGAGACAAACAGAGATGGACTGCCACCCGATCAACACAACTATATTGTGCTTCCTGAATAACTGGACAAAACAAATTAAATATTTCATTTTTAATCTTGAAAACCATACATATAGAGAAAGAGTAGAAAAATATATACATATATCTGAGAATTAAGGGTAATTAGTGGAACAAGAAATAAATTGAATAAAGTGTCAGAGGTAAAGGGATAAAAGAATGGCCAAAATGGTATGAACTAAATATTTGAAGGCTTCCTGAAAAAAGAGAAGTGCATTTAAGATAAAGGAAATGGGATAGGCAAAGAGGCCTGGAAAAACAATTTATTGATATTAAGTTCTAAGCAATCTTAATTTTTATATCCTTATAACAAGCACATGGCAATTTTAGAATAAAATAAATTCTGGAAAAGGAGATTTATTTATTTATATTCCTCTTCGATTTGATGAGGAAGAAAAATAGGAATAATACAGATATAGAATGTTGATTTTGAGTAGTAAGTAGTTTGGGTTATGAATTCTAGATTGTAAATGAAATCAATATTGACAACATGTTAAGTCTAAACTCATAAACGTCGCTAAACTTAGAACATTGGCACAATCTTAATTTGAGAACAATGCTTAGATTTTGCCTTTTCATTTAAAAGTAATATTTTCTTCCCCTTCCTTTCTTTTTAATAGTACCTTTAAAAATCTAATAAATATTTATGCTATGTATTTCAGGAAAAAAAAATAGTTAGGCTAAGGGTTATATCAGGAGCACAAATTTCATCTCACTATAATGCTTATGTCAGTCCCAACTAATGTTACACAGCCATAGAATTAAAGAAATCTCCATTATTGAAAATGTTAAAAAATAAACTAGCTAAAAATTTAAATGAATTTTTAAGGTCTGTTCTAACCTAAATTCCATGATCCCATGGCTCTGGCTGGGAGCTCTCCTTTATTCTGCAGAGTCTTTCTTACAGGTAACAGTTCCACTTCACTTCAGCCATGAGCTGTGTGATCATGCCCTTCCCAATTTGGTTCTAGAGGCATCTATATCACAGTCTCTGGAATCCTTACTAAACTTTTAGATTGCCAGGCCCCACCTCAGACGTACAAAAGAGGAATCTTTACTGAAATCCCAGACATTTGTATTTCACAAGCTTCCCTGTGACTGAGAGAACGCTATAATTTGCGGACACTGCGCTAACCTCTGACATTCCTGCAGACCAGTAAGGGCCGTTTGCAGTTATGACTGCAGTTACGGTGTCATCTGTAAGGAGTGAGTTAAGCTCGCAGGCATCTTAAACACTGTCTAAGCACCCCACCACCTCTGGAGGGTAAATTTACAGCATGTCATATCTTCCCTGACCTCTCCCTTACAAGAGACAATATTCTATTTTCATTGTAATCACAATTACTAATAGTAATCTTTCTCAAATTCCTTGTCTCACCAAAGAACACTGAGTGAATAAGGCCTCAGTTATCAGCAGTGTCTGGTCAAGATTTAAATCTATAAATACTTTAGCCTTTTTCATTTTGATGTGACATTAGAAAAAGAACACAGTATTCTGATCACATCTTCAACCTAAACCACAGAACACAAGTTAAGAAATCCAAGGAAATCAACTCACTCATCTCCATTTAGTGTAGTAAAAGTATTAACTATTGGATTACCAAACATAATGTCTGTCGTATGGTTTACAATGGCAGAAGTAAAATTGAGGATCCTAGAATCTCATTTACCATTTTTCCATTATAATTTTTAAGGACATACCAAGGATTTAATTATGGCATATTGAAAATATAGAATAGCTAAAGACTGACTAAATTATACTAATTGAAAGAATTCTAGTCCAAACTGATAAAAAGATTGAGCATTAAGCCTTTTATAAAATATTATTTTCAATAATACATAGGATATAAAATTTCAAATGTGAAATGCTAGTAGTAAGCATAAAACCTTTTTAGGGACATTGAAGTAATATATATATATATATATATATATATATATATATATATATATATGAACATTACTAGAGTTTTTTGCAAATTCATTTTATAAATAGACCAGGTCTACGCAGACAAGTTCCTATGTATGAAAACTCCAGAAAAAAAACATAAAGGTATATGTAAGAAATTGTTACTAAGTTCTAAGGTATAAAAACTGGATTCTAAATAAACTCATGTAATAGAGCATTAGGAACAGCATCTAGTCATTAAAAATCACACTTACAAAGAATAATAAACAGCATGGGAAAATGTTAATGATATATTGTAAAGTAAAACTGAAGGACATAAAACCATAGATTCTATGAAAAAAATGTATGCATAGAAAAGAATATTGGAAGAAAATTCCACAAAATTTTCTGTACAGTAGTACTCTCTTCTTGGGGGACATTTCAGATTATATTACACAGGGTCTGATTTCTATCATCATGGTCATTCTCCTTCTGATATACTTCTATTCATTCCTACTTTTAAAAGGATTACGTTTTGAAGCTCATAATTGAATATGATATTCCACAGGTGTTTTAATTCAACAGGATGATCACTTATTGCGATCTGACTACTCTTTTTTTTAAAAAAAAAGAAATAACATTATTTTAAAAAATATATACTTTCTTGATTTTTTTACAGAGAGGAAGAAAGAAGGATAGAGAGTTAAAAACATTGATGAGAGAGAAACATTGATCAGCTGCCTCCTGCACACCACCTACTGGGGATGTGCTCACAACCAAGGTACATGCCCTTGACTGGAATCGAACCTGGGACCCTTCAGTCTGCAGGCCGACGCTCTATCCACTGAACCAAATCAGTTAGGGCCTTACTACTTTTTAGACAATCACAGATGCATCTATTTATGGGGCATTTATTGAGCACTTACTCTGAGCCAAGTACAGATTCTGCCTTGAGGAACAGAGTCTAGAGAAGGACAGAGATCATGAATACTCTGATAAAGACCAGAAAAGCTACTGTAAGGGCACAAATAAGAGCAGTCAATTTTTTTTTTTATTAGACTTAAGATAAATCAGCTGAATTTTTACCTATGAGTCAAAAGGACTTCATTTCACACCTGTTAAGTGTGATGCATGTGAGATATCCTATGGAATTGTCCAGTCATCAGTGAGAGTAGAAATCAAGGAAGTTCTGGGATGGAGATGAGAATTTCACCAACACATAGGTGACAGTTAAAGTCATGAGAATGCATGAAGTTGTTAGAAGTAAACACAAAGGAGGAAGCAGGAATATGATCCAGAAACAAAAAAAGCACAAAGTCCTCAAAAACAGCACTAGTTAAGGGAGGTACCAAGCAAGAGGCCCCACAAGTAAAGGCCAAGAAGAAATGGTCAGAGACTTAAATAGAAACCAACACAGAGCTGATGAGGTAGCCCCATTTGGAGTTTTTAAGGAAGGACAGGAGTTGACAGCACTAGAAGTCCAATAAGGTGAGAAATGAAACTAATTCACTGGAGTTAAAAGTGAGGTTGTTTTGGGTGACATTTGCCTTAGCAACTTCAGTGTTAGTGTGTGTGTGTGTGTGTGTGTGTGTGTGTGTGTGTGTACACACACATACTTGTGGGGTTGGGAAGATAAAGGCTGGAGGCACTAAGTTTAAAAATAAGTGAGGATATCCAAAGCCCGTTTGGCTCAGTGGATAGAGCGTTAGCCTATGGACTGAAGGGTCCCAGGTTTGATTTCGGTCAAGGGCATGTACCTTGGTTTCGTGCACATCCTCAGTGGGGGGTGTGCAGGAGATGTTTCTAGCTTTCTATCCCTCTCCCTTCCTCCCTGTAAAAAATCAACAATATATATATATATTTTTTTTAAATAAGTGAGGATAAAAAGACAATTTTCAAAAAGAAAATACGAATGAAAAAAAATATTTATTTTTAAATTGACCTCTTCGATATATAAATGCAAATTAAAACCAGATGTCAGTTCTGTTTACCAAATTAACAAAATATTCTTTAAAAAAAAATAAAAAAATAACACTCATGCTGACAAGGGTGCGGCGAGACAGCACACACTGCTGATTGGAAGATGACATAACTGTCCACTTTTCCTGTAATTTACTCAGCACAACTGATTTCCCCTTCCTTTGCAGCCCCTGTAATATCTAACTGTACTTATGTTCTTTGTGTATAACTCTCCCTCTATGTGGCTTATGAGATCTTTGAGGATAGAGAACTAGTCTGAGAAATCTCTGTGCTTCTTAGATTCTAGCCTCCAGCGCAGTGCCTGACTCCCGGCAATTATTTAAGAGATTCTTGTTGAATGAATTCATAGGGACCAGAGTTTTTGTTTTGATACATGTTGTTCCGGTTAAAACTGACAAAATTCGCCCTGAGTTTAAATGTTATCATTCAAAGAAATTAAGCCAACAAGAAAGGATGAAATAGCGCCATTTGCAACAACATGGATGGACTTCTAGAACGTTATGCTAAGTGAAATAAGTCACTCGGAAAAAGCTAAGAACCATATGATTTCACTCATATTGGGATATAAAACTGAAACTCATGAACATAACTAGCAGTGTGGTGGTTGTCAGAGGGAGGAGGGTAGAGAGAGAATGGGGTCCAATATATGGTGGCAGGAAAAGATTTGACTTTGGGTGGTGGGCACGCAGTGCAATATACAAATCTTATAACATAGAAACCCACACCTGAAATCTGTTGGGGTGACATTGGTCAATATGCTCATGTTGATCAATATCACCCCAACAAATGTATTTTTTTTTTTTAGAAAAATACAAAGAAATTAAGCCAGGAAAAGTAGTTTCCTTTATGAAAGTATGATAATATATGACTAATCAGACATAAAAGTGGGGACATAAATAATACATATGCCTATGCACAAATATTTATGCTGTCCTGACCCTCCTTCCATTTTATCATTTTAATTTTCTCGAGGTAAGTATTTTCCTTGGTTTAAGTCTCTATTTACCATCTCATCATTCTTGGAGTACAAATTTTAAAAGCTACTCATAGCTTCCTAGTCTATCTAAGGACAGTCATACCCTCTACTGGTCAGCCGGCGTCTGACTAAAACTATGTCTAGCAAGTTTGTTGAAATGGATGAAAATGGAAAGAGTATAAATTCACTTGGCATTTGAAGTGGGAAAGGAAAATGAGTAGGCTTTCGTGTGTTTTTAATATGCTCCATTTCCCCCTAACTGTAATTTTAATGAATCATCAGAAATTATTGTGTCTGTGTATGTGCTACTTGGGGGATCTCAGGAAAAACAGTCATCGCTGGAAAAACAGGTATAAGATTTTATGTTACCTCCTGCGTGAAAGCATTGCCTAGTGCTACTCCTCTGGGACTGATCAGCGCTGTTTGGAGAGGGAACTGCACCAGCTCCTTCAAGGAATTTGGCCATTTTCTTTAAGTTTGCCAAAACTGCACTACTATTCCTTTGCTTACTTCTGAATATACAGAAATAAAAATAACTTCTCTGATTAGGCATCACTCTCCTCTATGTGCTAAATCAGTGCTGCTCACCAGGGGCGATTCTGCTCCCCAAGAGACATTGGCAATGTCTGGGAACATTTTTGGTTATCACAGCCCAGGGTTAAGGGGAGTGGAGGGTTGTTAGGGGACATGGATTCCAGTAAGCATCCCCCAGTGCGCAGGACAGTCCCCACAACACACATTTATCCAGTAAGCATCCCACAGTGCACAGGACAGTCCCCACAACACACTTAGTCAATAGTGCTAAGGCTGACACCTCCTTTGCTAATTGATAGAATGTGTACAACTTTCAGAGAACTCCTATTTGTCTTTTGAGTCCCAGCTTAAGCTACCACCCCTTTCCACAGGCTTTCTCAGATCAACCCACAATGACATCTTCACAGGTTAAACTTTCCCTAATTCAGGTTTTATTTTTATCTCAAAGATACTCTGAGGAATCAAATATCCACGTGCATTGCTGATACTTCTCTCTTCCCTTTTAGTAATTTGCCTGTGTTTAAAGACAGATCGAGAGACTCGCTACTTACATTGCTTTCCCTTTCCAAATTTTCTTTTTTTAACTTTTTTCAGGATTTTAATGTAATACTGGTTTCATAGAAAATAAGTTTTGAAGTGGGAAAGAGTAACTAATTATTCCATTGTTTTCCCAGCTAAAATGTTTGAGTAATATTTCTAGTAACTTACATTATGCCAATGTCTTTTGCTTGGCCCGTTCCACTAAGCTTAAAAACAAACAAAAAGGCTATTATTTTTGGCCTCTGATCAACCATATAATTCTCCTTCTATTTAAAGTTTGAAGATTTGGCTTGTTCTTTCTAATGTCAGGAATTCATACCCCCATGAGCCAGTAGTCGTAGGAATGGGAGACCTGGGGGAAATAAGAAAGCTCTGAATGAAAGCTAACAGTTTAATTGAATTCATTAGTAATACTCTTATGAAACAAGTGATTTTCTTGAAAAAGAAAGGTATTTTTAATACGTCACTGCTATATTGACCATTTTTTTCTGATTCTTGAGGGAACTTAAATATGTTTGTTATAGGAACTATAAGTACGTATGGAAGATCTCAGCAAGGATATAACTTGTTATACAAAGTGATATTAAGGCTTATAATAATTATGCTTATTTTACCTACCCATTGTTTTTAAAGCTCTTTAGATTGTTAGGTTACTTGGTAGTACATTTCTTAAAGATAAAGAGCCATGATGGAAAGATCTGAATTTTGCCTGAGGCTGGCAGAGATTTCACTAGCTTTGGCCAGTTAGATTTTAGTTTTCATACTCAACTGAAACCTACCTTCCTATTAATTCCATCAGCTCCCCTTCCGAAGCAACACTGACCTAGTCCTGTCTTCCTCAAAAAATTCCTTCAAATACTTGAAGACTGCTGCCCTATTTTTCTCAAGTCTTCTCTTTGAACTCATTTTGACACATGAAATATCTAGCCTAACCAAAGACAAGAAAAACAGAGAGCACACACTGCATGATACTGACCTTTGAGTGTAACCCAAGAGTGAAGAGACTGTGTTTTGAGATTTAAATACTATTTGACGTGAACTCCATTCTCTGTATGTTGGAGTGCACCTCTTCCAACTGTCTTTGGGGATTCTTAAATGGTAGGGCAGATGAAGACTCACTTTTCTCCTGGTTACCCTGGTTCAGAGTTTATGTTTTCAGTGAATATTCAGTCATGCTTGATTACTGCCTTATGTGGATTTCTTTTTCTCTTCTGTCTTAAGCACTAACTCAAACATGAAAGACAGACCCTTGTCCACATTTTCCCCAAACCAATCACATAAGGCATTTGTCTTTGTATCAAACTTTATAGTAGTTTGTGGGGCAACAGAAGATGCTTCCAATGTAGAAATGCAAATGATAAATATGTATAATAGGCATCCTTGTAAAATAGAAGACATCCTTAAAAGTCCTTTAGCAATCCGTGTTAGCCCTCTGCCCTTTTAAATACTCTCACATAGATTCCACCCAATATTTTAGATCCATCATTAATAGCATTCTTAGCCTGTCTCAAGGAGGCTATGGTACAGGTCTGGATTCAGTATATTTGCATCATCACTGGCACCATGATTACACTGGTAAACTTGGCTCAAAACCACATTAGTGCATCAGTTGTTCCTTTCTTTGCCATCAAGTACTATCTACTTTTACTTTAAATTATAACCTATATGTAACCCCACCCCTTCAGTTGGTCACACGCTTTCAACATATATGAGGCTTTTGTTTTTGGTCTTTGTTTGTTAAAAGCCTCCATACCACTGCCAGATTCAACTTCAAAAACGGAGAATTCATAATTCCACCTCTGCCCCACATCTCTGAGCAGACCTGCTGGTTTAAGTTCCACCTTTTCAGGTCAGAATCACATCAACTTGCTTCTCTAAGAAGCTAGCTAAAGATTTCTCAGTGTCAAACCACTATTTTCTTGTTAGTCCTCCTTTAAGGAAACATATTTCTGCTTCCATAACTTTGTTCATAATTTCCCCCATTGTGGGCTACCACAACCAAGTACCACAACAGAAGTGGCTTAGACAAAAATTGTGTATTTTCTTACAATCTTGGAGGCTAAGGACAACAGTCATATTAAATTAGGACCCATTTTAATGACCTCATTTTAACTTTATCTCTTTAAAGTCCCTATCTCCAAATATAGTCACATTCTGAGGTACTGGGGATCAGGACTTTAACATATGAATTTGGGTGATGGTTAAAATTCAGTCCTAAGTTTTCCTCTTCCTCTTTTTCCTCTCTAATACTTGAGGCCACGTTCAAATCTTCTCCCAGCCTACCACCTAAACATTCTACCTCATTTTTCCCTCTTCTTCTAAGTTCTGACCTCATTTGCATTGGCATTTGCATAGTTTCACCTTATCCCCAGAAACTTTAAGCTCTTTAAAGCTCTCTAAATTATTGGTAAGAATTTACTGATATGGCTTAGGAATTCGACAAGATTGAATTTCCTCAGTCTGAATTGTCTTATTTTGAAAAGACTTTTCATGGTCATATTTACTATAACATGGCTTTCATACACAATGGCTAATTGCCTATGCCAGAAAAAATCACTACTCGGTTAACAACTACAAAAAAAAAAAAAAATGGTTCAAGTCTTTGAGAAGAAAATTTTCTATATAAGCACATGTGAGATACCTCCCCTAAAACATTTTTAAAATATATTTTATTGATTTCAGAGAGAGGAAGTTAGAAGGAGAGAGAGATAGAAACATCAATGATCAGAGAGAATCATCAATTGACTTCCCCCTGCACACCTTCTACTAGAGATGAAGTTCGCAATCCGGGCATGTATGTCTTCCTAGTTCACAGGTCCACCTCCATCACTGAGCCACACAGGCCGGGCTCTCCCCTAAACATTAAATTTCATAATATTTTCCTCTTTTAAACAACTTCTTTTTCCAGGATTTTTGTTACTAAATACTATAACTTGAAACCATAACTGTTAACTTGAAAAAAATCAGTATTTACCTTGTGAATAACATGCAAACTAACATTTATGCTGCACTTATGTATAGAGTATATTCAAAGTGGTTTGCCTGTATTATCTCATTTAATCCTTAATAACTCTGGAAATGCATACTATGATTTCTTCCATTGTGTATTTGAAAAACCTAAGGCGGAGAAATGTTTAGTAACTTGCTCAAAATATTATGGTGGATTAAGACAACGTAATCTGACATTAATGCCCAATGGCTTAACAAGAAACAAATCATTCTCTGTCTCTCTGTAGTGTTCTTTTTTAAACCCTAAATTTTTTTATAAAGATATTTTTTAAATATATTTTATTGATTTTGTACAGAGAGGAAGGGAGAGAGATAGAGAGCTAGAAACATGGATGAGAGATAGTCATCGATCAGCTGCCTCTTGCACACCCCCTACTGGGGATATGCCCGCAACCAAGGTACATGCCCTTGACCGGAATCGAACCCGGGTCCCTTCAGTCCCCAAGCCAACGCTCTATCCATTGAGCCAAACCAGTCTTGGCTTAAACCCTAAACTTTAAATTCATAAATTATTTTCCGAATATAAGTCACATCCTTTTGATGTGGATTTTTGTTGTTGTTAATCCTGTTGTTAATCCTCACTTGAGAATATTTTTTCATTGATTTTTTTTAGAAAGAGTGGAAGGGATAGAGAGAGAGAGAGAGAGAGAGAGAGAGAGAGAGAGAGAGAGAGAGAGAGAGAGAAACATCGATATGTGAGAGACACATTGATTGGTTGCCTTCCACACATAGCCCGACCTGGGCCCGGAGATGAAGTCTGCAAACCAGGACCTTTGGTCTGAGGACTAAGGCTCTATCAACTGAGCCAAACAGGCTAGGGCAATAAGGATTTTTAATCATAGAAAAATATTTTTAAGTATATTTTTAAAATTGTTATCTGTATTTCAATCCATTGAGCAGTGTGTATGAAAAAGAAATTACTCCATTTACATGTTCTTGAGTGTTGTGGTTTTCCTTTGTAGCCAAGTTCTCTGATTTAAGATCAAACCAGACAGAAGGCCTGTATGAGATTATGTTGCCCTCGTGTGATAGATATTGTGAACTGCAAGCAGAATGGACTAGCAGAGACTACGGGTATGCAGCCCAGCTCTGAGGAGCTGAGAGTATTATCTGTTCTCTGATCATTCTCAAAAGCCAATGCAGTTTTCACAGAAGAAACAAAGTGGGAGACTATCCAGTTAGTGCAGGTATTTATAATACTACTATTTACAGGTATTACAGTCTGGCAGTAGGAAGTATCCAAAATGCTCTCCCTGTGAACTCTATATGCTAACAGAGAAAGTTAATATATTAAACTGAAAATTATCTTTTTTAAAACCTGTAAAATTCTCAAAATTTTATAATAATAAGGTTGATTATACAACCTTACTGGGCCCGCTGTTTTAGAATCTGTATCTTGGAAACATGGACTTTAAAATATGCACTTAAATCCTCTATTCGTCATTGTGAGTATGGAAAAAGTGTTGATGAGATAAAATAGCAGAGTCCCGGCCCTTCAACAAAACCCAGGCAGATAATTCTCCAAAGGGCCCTCTTTCCTTGGAGAAACAGTCTGTTGGCTTGCAAAAGCTGTGTACGGCTAGAATTACCCCTGGATCACAATTTCACATGATAGTCTCATCAAATGTGGAGTTAAAAACTCAGAACATCAAAATTCTACCCTAGATGATGCAGGCAGCTGCCTAGAAAATGTGCATCTCAGCCTACGAAAAGGCCACCAACTTCTCTCTCAAAGGGTCTGCTTCCAGAACCTATGGTTCCTACCACAAATACACTCTTTTCTACCTCAACAGGATGTCTCTGGTAGTTTGATTTTGAAATATCAAAGTTCAACGTTATCTGGAGAGATAAGACACTGTAAATCACAAATTCTGAAGCACAGATTAAATTATCAGCATACTTACGGTCAAAAGAAAAGCAGTAAATGAGCCTTGTGAGAAGATGAGCAGCTGCGGGTAGTATTTAATGGACAGGAGGATGGAGGGATGACCCAAAGCTCACGGTAAGGCCAAGAGGAGCAGCCTGTGGGCTGTGAAACTGGGAGCGAGGGAAGGCCACGTAATCAAGAGAAGCCAAGCACTGAAAGAAAAAGGAGGAAGGGGCTGAAGCAAATTGGACTTCTTGAGCCCTAACTGGTTTGGCTCAGTGGATAGAGCGTTGGCCTGCGGACTGAAGGGTCCAAGGTTCAATTCCAGTCAAGGGCATGTACCTTGGTTACAGGCACCTCTCCGGTGGGGAGTGTGCAGGAGGCAGCTGATCGATGTTTCTGACTATCCCTCTCCCTTCCTCTCTATAAAAAAATTAATAAAATACGTACTTAAAAATTGGACTTCTTGAGAATATTATGTGGGGCTGGCCTTACTGACCAAAACTTAACAACAGAAATCATCCAATAAGGAAGGAAATTTTTTAAATCAGAGTTTACAGATTAAATAAAGCAAACAAAGGGTAAAAAATGGAAAGAATGAAGACTCTGACAAATGAACTCTCACTCTTTAACCATTAAACATTTTGTACATAGAAATACATACATAGAGTGCTATGGAAATGCTAATGCTTCAGCTCGGTAGTGAACCGACTGTTCTGTCTCCTCTCAGCCAGGTATAGGGCCCTGACCAGGAATCGGACCATGACCTCCTGATTCATAAGTTGATACTCAACCACTGAGCAATGCCAGCCAGGCTGCATTGTAAATTATTAAAAGTAACTCAATAGTGCCTAATTAAGCATCAGAATGATGATGATGATGATGATGATGATGATGATGATAATAAGCTAAGTTCCAACACAGGTTCATAATTCACTCAAGAAAAGTTGTTTTCTTCGCGTACTATGCCTTAAGGTATGAGAAAAGTGACAAGAATGTAAAAGCCTGACAAATGCTTTAGGGATTAACCCTGGACTAAAAAGGCAGGAGGCTACATAATCTCTCACATCACCATGACTACACCTTTGTATTGCACACCTGAAAATGAACGTTATTTATAGATAAAGCCGCCTAATTAATTCTCACAAGAGGATTACAAGCCTGCCTGTCAAAGGAAAGGCTCAAGGGGAAGGGTTTAATGTGAGCTGATAAACAGGTTCTGTCAAAGCACTTGTAGAAGTGAATTCCAGAATCGCTGACTCTCCCACACCTTATTCTAACCAAAAAATACATATATCCTCCATCTAAGAACAAAAAATAAAAGCCTGGTATTAAACAGATGGATTTCACCTAAAATACATTGTAGGGTAGTTACACAGAGAATATATGTGTTCTACACACCCAGGTTTTGGAAATTGTACTAAGAATTCAAAAGGCTGCTTGATGTTTTCAAAGATATCTCAAAGTAAATTAAAAAGTCTTTGTCAATTGTAACAATACCAGAGGCCCAATGCACAAAATTCGTGCAAGAGTAGGCCTTCCTTCCCCATCTGCCAGCACCAGCTTCCCTCTGGCACCCGGGACCTGGGCTTCTCTCGAAGCCCCAGCTTCATCCAAAAGGAAGTCGGTCCCCAATGACATCGGTCTAATTAGCATACTATGCTTTTATTATTATAGATTCTTCTATATCCAAACTTGACTCTTGCCTTAAGCTCCAGGCCCAATTTCCTTGGACCACCCAAAAATAACTCATATTCATTATGTCCAGAAACATCACTGAGCCCAAACCTCCTCCATGAGGGTTTGTTCCCAGTGAATGGTATCATTCTAATCACCTGGTTAAAACTCTACATCACCCTATGTGTGTGTGTGTTTATCCATCAGTAGTCCATTGCATGTTTATCAAAAGCAATGAGTACAATTAAATGAGTGCTTATTAAGTGCCTGGCTCTATGTCCATTTTTCGCTATACTAACTGAGTCACTTAATCCTCAAAATCTATGAAGTAGGTACCATCAGCCTCATTGAAGTAATAAAATCTAGAAAAGCAGCTTCCCCAAGGTCAACACTAGTCTGCAATCAGGATTGCAACCATTTACAATTCACAGCTTTTGCCTTTAATATATAGCTCTGGATATTAATAGTCAAACAAAATAAGACTACAGTAGATGAAAAGGCTGCCATATGAAAACAGACTGAAAGCATTGAGAATAGGTACCATAAGACAATTTTGAAGATTAAATAAAATAAACTACATAAAATGCCTATGGCAATACCTGCAGCACAGTAAGAGTTCAAACAAGTTTGGTGGGGATTTTTTGTTGATTTTTCAGGAATGAAAAGTATAAAAAGTATACTTAAACTGATTCCCTAAATCATAAAATCCTAAGTCAAGGACACTTGCTTTAAATTCATAGTGTCTTGAAAGTCAAATAAGAGAAAATATTGTTTTAAATTTAAACACAAATTTATAAGATATTTCTTAGTATATCTGCTATAGATAGAAAATATAAATGTATTATCAAATTGCTTGGTAAAAATTATGATGGTCTCATAGATGACATCACGAAGACATTTACATGCTTAAGCTTTTGAGGCTGATGGCATCTCCCACAATGCATCCCCCACCACACACACACACACACACACACACACACACACACACACACACGCCCCCGCCTTGCTGAGAAGAGAGCATTAGAGTCTTTGGAACCTGAACCAGAAAGCTCACCCAGCAACCATAATCATACCAACCGCTACTCATGGAGCCGTTACGCAGTGTATCTGTACAACTCTTTTATTTTTCATAAAGTACCTATGAAGTTGTTTTTGTTGCTATTTTTATTGGTAGAGGTATTATTAGTCAAATGAGAAAACCAAAATGTGAATAGTTTAAGTAATTTACCCAAAATTACCCTGCTGTGTGTAACATAGCAGGATTTAAGTGTGTGTCTGTCTGACTGTGGAGCCCAAACTCTTAATCACTCAGTCAGTTTCACTCAATCTGTAATCTACTGTTGCTTTGATTTCTTGCCCCCTTTTATAAAGGGAAACTTTAGTGTGAATCATTACATTATAAATACTAGCTTCTTTTTAAAGCCTCACTCAAGCAAAACACTCATTGCCTAGGAAATCCAATTTATTTTCGTTCAACACAAAGAGCAGACATAAACAAATTATAATTTATGTAGTCTGAATTCCAATACCATAAACCAGAAGGTCCCATGTATGTTTATCTATCCACAGAGTCTTTTCCTAGAATGGTCTGAAACCAGCAATGACATCACTGGGGGCCAGACTAACTTTTTACCATAGGACTGTTTGGTGATGTGCTCTGGGTACATTTCTTTTATTAAATTATTATCTGTGTACATATTTTAACATTCCCCCACCCCATACATCCCCTCCCTCCCCAGAGTTTTGTGTCCATTGGTCTGGGTACATTTTTATCTTGCTTTCTATAAAAATGAAATCCATAATACATCAAATAAAGTATTTTTAAAACTTCAACTTTTCCCAGGTCAGCAACATTGTCCAGTCTTTGCATCTACATATTTGCACTGCTGTTTTTATGGTGATGTTCTTTTTCTAATTTGATACCAATCACTGCTTTCTATTTTTTTAAATATGTTTTTATTAATTTTAGAGAGAGACAGAAACATCAATGATGAGAGAGAATCACTGATCGGCTGCCTCCTACATGCCTTACAGTGAGGATCGAGCCCACAACCCGGGCATGTGCCCTGACCGGGAATTGAACCATGACCTCCTGGTTCATAGGTTGACAATCAACCACTGAGCCACCACAGCTGGGTGAACCGTTGCTTTCTTTACAATCTGAGCTTTCACTTTAAAAATTATCCTGTAAATAACTGTTCACTTGGAAATTCCATCCCTTGTAGGATACTTTAAGTTTTAAATATTTATGTTGGACCTGCTCCCTGAAATAAAAATGTGTACAGTGTAGGGGCCCACTCAGGATTTACCATCGTTATCTCTGAACTCTCCCTTCTCCACCACATAAAGAAGCAGAAAGATGACAGAGAAGTCAGAGGGTTCAATGTAACATAACAGTGGTTTCAGGGCCCCAGCATCTGATTATGGTAATTAGAGACTTGTCCTGCCAACTTCAATATTTTGAAGTTGAGACAAGGCTCTCATTTAAACCTTTCAACTACTCATAAAGCTTGAAGCTATTTTCATTGGTTCGTCGGGCATCTTAAATGATTATCCTGAAACATCAGAGATACCCTCTAAAATACACTTTTCTCCTTAAATACTTTTGTGCCACTAACTTGTCATCATTTTTAGCTTTGTATTTCGGATTCTTTAGTCAAACCTTGAGTCATTAAAGTGTAGAGCTATTCCAAAGGGAGTTAAGATTGTAGGCAGGCCACTCTACATGCTCTTTTCATATATTCTGTCCAAAAAAATGCTTTATTTGAATTAACTATTTAAATTTCAAAATGGTAAGACAGTCCAAAAGGGTGTGTATTAAAGAGGAGCAATCCAAATAGAATATATTATATTCTGGTTTATGAGCTCTAACAATGTTTGTGGGGTTTTGTTGTTGTTCTTATTTTACCAGCTGGAGAAATACAACCTTCCTAACCAAACATAAATCAAAATCTGCATATATCAATGTGTTTTGTTGTTGCTGTTAGAATTGAGTCTTCAACATCCTGTAGTAAAAAGAAAGGCTAAAGTTTTAAAAGTAAACACAAATTATTGGAATTACATCAGGAGAAGAAAAAGGATATATAAAAATGAGAGAAACAGATGAAGCAAAAATAATAACAGAATATTGCCTGCTTAGTGTGTGACAATTAATGCTGTGAAGTAGTTAATGTACATTAGATTCTCACGCTGAATCCCTAAGGTCAGTATTCCTACCATTCAACAGAAGAAAACCAAAGCTCACAGAGGATTATCACAACAATAAACAAAAGAGCCAGGGCTTGACCTTGAGCATCTTTTACTCTAAAAACAATGCTCTTAACCACTACCTTATGTTACTTACTTATGCTCTTAACAACCACCTCATGCTATTTAAGCAAGCAAAAAGAACTAGAAACCATTCACTCCTAATATTTTGAGGCTTCTTTTTATTTTGAAGTAATTTCAAGCACACCTAGGATTTTTGGTGTTGGAAGGAGATTTGACTTGGGATGTTGAACACACAGTATACAATTAAGTGTACACTTGAAACCCACATAATTTTATTAACCAATGTCACCCAAATTAATTAAGTCTTTTTTAAAAAAGAAAAAAAAAATAACTTTCCCAGAAGAAAAAAATAGAATAGGTCAAAAGAGAAAGAGAATTAAACAAATGTGATAAAAAAAAAAAAAAGTTAACGATTTGGAAATCTGGGGAAGATATATCAAACAAAGCTTCTTGTGCTCTTCTTTCAACTTTTGAAATTATTTCAAATGTAAATGTTACTGAATTTAAAAGAGTGTGTATTTTTTTTTTTTTTTACAAACTTGTTTTTCCTTAATCAGAATCATTAGAAAGTGAATTTGAAGATATCTGGTGTCGTGATACCTTTATCCTCATTATCTAAAATTGAGGAACAGCCGAAACCGGTTTGGCTCAATAGTGGAACAGGGGTCTTCAAACTACGGCCCGCGGGCCACATGCAGCCCCCAGGGGAGTCTGATCCTGCCCGCCAGGTTTTTTGGGCAGTGAGCGCAGCCAAGGTGTTACAGTAGGGATTAGTAGTTCATATAGTCCGGCCCTCCAGCTCTCTGAGGGACCGTGATCTGGCCCCCACTTTAAAAAGTTTGAGGACCCCTGGATGGGCCTGCGTAGTGAAAGGTCCCAGGTTTGATTTGGGTCAAGGGCATGTACCTTGGTTGCAGGCACATCCCCAGTGGGGGGTGTGAGCAGCTGATGGATGATTCTCTCTCATAATGTTTCTAACCCTCTATCCCTCTCTCTTCCTCTCTGTGAAAAATCAATAAAATATATTTTAAAAATAAATAAATAAATAAATAAATAAATAAATAAATAAATAAAATTGAGGAACAGGCTTATTGAACAAGAAGCTGAAACAAATTCTCTACATTTTATCTCAATGCTGTTATTTTTCTTTTTCTTTTTTCATTAATCCTCATTCAAGGATATTCTCCCACTGATTTTTAGGGAGAGTGGAAGAGAGAGGGAAAGACAGTGAGAAACATTGATGTGAGAGAAACATATGGATTGGCTGCCTCCTGCAAGAATAACCACCAGGGCCTGGGCCTGGGCCAGGGAGGAACCTGCAAGCAGATCGAGTCAGACTGGCTAAGGCCCAATGCTGTTATCTTGATGATGATCTAACTCCTAAAAGATACTATTGCTTTCTGATTTCATTGCTAATTCTGTTAGAGTCCAGTTAGAATTATCTGTCTACTGCTATGTGGTTGATTTGTACATCAGATTTACACAAATTACACTATGGGCTAGTCCATGAATTTGGAGTAATTGGGTACTACAAAAGATTAATGTTTCTGAGTAACACTTTCAAAGGCTTTAATCAAATCTGTTCACTGAACTATTATTCACCTAGTGTTTGATGTGTTGGGTAACAAACTATCAATACTTCAATATGTATTTCCTGGAAAGAACAAAAAGATTCTCTTTAATAACCACAGTATAGTTGGAAATAACAGAGGGCTAATATCAATGTAATACTATTATCATATCTACAGACCTTATTCATACTTCACCAATTGTCTTCATAATGTTCAGGAACAGAGCCAAGAGTTATTGTAATCCAGGACCCTATAAACAAGGATCTCTTATTTCATTTGGCCGCCATCTCTCTTTAATCTTCTTTGATCTGAAAGGGTTGTTCATTCTCTGTCTTTCACAACTCCCTCATGACAAGACAGGTACTTTGTAGATGTCTCTCAATTTAGGTTTTGTCTGATATTTCCTCATGAGTAAATTTAGACTATGCATTTTTGGTTAGAATTCCACAAGCGTGATGCTGGGTCTTTCTCAGCATCAAACACACATGGTGTCGGTTAATCTCATTCCTGGTGATGTTAACTAATGACTCTAAAAGGAAGTTTTCACAGATTTCTTAACTTCTTACTTTTCTCTTGGCAACACGTAAATTGTGGGGAGGTATTCAGAGACTGTGAAGATATCCTGCTTTTCATCAATAGCTTTAGCATCCACTTAAAATTCTCACCTGAATGAAATGTTACCACCATAGTTCTTAAAATATATTAGTTTGAGGAAGGAAGGAAAGAAGGAAGGAAGGAAGGAAGGAAGGAAGGAAGGAAGGAAGGAAGGAAGGAAGGAAGGAAGGAAGGAAGGAAGGAAGGAAGGAAGGAAGATTCAGGCCTTGATTGGTTACTCATGTATAAAGCTTTTTTTTTTTTTAAATATATTTTATTTATTTTGTACAGAGAGGAAGGGAGAGATAGAGAGTTAGAAACATCGATGAGAGAGAAACATCGATCAGCTGCCTCTTGCACACCCCTTACTGGGGATATGCCCGCAACCAAGGTACATGCCCTTGACTGGAATCGAACCCGTGACCCTTCAGTCCCCAAGCCGACGCTCCATCCATTGAGCCAAACCGGTCCTGGCTAAAGCTTGTTTTTTAAAACACTTGAAGGAAAAATAGATAATGGGAAGAGCTTTATGTGTAATTAAAGCTGTGCTTCCTGCAGGAATACTGTGATACTCAGAGTCTGGCAGCCCATTCCCTTTAGTTCTTACAGAAGTACAGACACTAAATACGGAATTTATTTTTAGAAAGGAATATTTACTAATATTACTTTATTCTCTTTTTTGAGTGATTATATATCTCTCTTTTTAAATTTCTACTGAATTTATTGGGGTGACACTGATTAATAAAATTATATAGGTTTCAAGTGTACAATTCTATACAACATCATATATATATATTGTATTGTGTGTCAAGTCTTTTTTTCATCAACATTTGTCCTCCCTTTTCCCTCTTTCTCTTGCCCCCCACCTCCTTTTCCCTCTGGTAATCACAATACAGTTGTTTGGGTCTACATTTTTTTTTCTTAATCCCTTTACCTTTCTCACATAGTTCCTCAACTGTCATCTGTCAGTCTGTTCTCTGTATGTATGAGTCTGTTTCTATTTTGTTCGTTTATTTTGTTCATTAGATTCCACATCTAAGTGAAATCATATGGCACTTGTCTTTCTCTGACTGGCTTATTTCACTTAGCTTAATAATCGCAGGTTCATCCATACTGTCACAAAAGGTAAAATTTCCTTCTTTTTGTGACTGAGTAGTATTCCATTGTATAAATATATCACTATTTTATCCACTCATCTACTGATGGGCACTTGGGCTGCTTCGATCTTGGCTATTATACTGGTAAATCATGCTGCATATGTAAATCTCATGAGCATGCCACACGAAGTAGATAACAGAATGCTAACCTGCAACACTGCAAAAAAAAAAAAATCCTACTGACTAGAGTTCAACATTTGTGTACAATTCTTTTGGTCATTATTCTAAACTTAAGTTTTCAAAATATTGTATTCAGAAGTTACTTGTGCTCATTACCCACCCACCCCCAATGTATTTATATTTTTCATTTGAAATATTTAGTTTCACTTGCTTCTTTTTGTAGGCCCCTCATTTTTACTGGCTTTACACTACTTTGTGGGTTTAGTTTGTGTATTAAAATGTTATCATCATTACAAAAGTCAAACTGTACAAAATTATGCTTGGAAAGAAGTCACTTCCTCATCCCCAATCCTTCATTTCTATTCATTCCTACTAAAAAGCCAATACAAGAGTAGATTATTAATACAATTTTGTTGGTTTCTTGGCTTTTCCTTTCTGTGTTTCTATTTGGCAAAACTAAGCACTCATGTAATTGCTATCTCTCAACCATTCAATGCATCCTATAAACTATAAGCTTAGTATTCTTAGTTCATAGACTAGTCATTCTCTGGGATAGCCCTAACCCACCATCTCAGTGCAAAAATCTAATTTCTGAAGACTGCAATAAGTTTTGGTAAGTTTCTTCAAGCAAAAGGTAGGTAGTCAATAAATTGTTGAATAAAAGTTCATGGAAGAAAAGTGAAATGAGCAGCATAATGGAACAAACAAGGGCCAAAAAAAGATACAATAAAGCAGAGGTCATCCACAGTGCTAAAGACTGTATCCAAATTTTTCCAGGATTTTCCCCCAAACCATGCAAACAAACAAAAATAAGGATCAGCAGAAATTTTATTATGAGACATTTCAAGGCACCAAAAAAGAGAGGAAAGTAATTGTTTGAACTTTAGAGGGAAAATGTACCATGCCAAATGTTGTTGAGAAGGATAGTTATTATAGTTAAATCAAGAAAATTTTCTTAATAAAAAAAAAACCTAATATTTTTCTTTCAGAAATGGCAAGAATAGATCAGTCTATGCTGAAAAGAGATTTCTTTTTCCTTCAAACATAAACTAAGTAAACAAAGATTGCATTTACCACAGGACCCGAAGCTCTTTTTCCAGCGTATTTGTCTGGTTTTGCCCTACTATTAATGAATAGGCTTGTTAATTCTCTTATGTCAATCCTATTACCTATTCAGAGCTATTTCTGCAGGGGTCATCAATATCCAGGGATCTTAAATCTGAGCTTAAACCTGTCCAAGGTCAAGAGGAGTTCTGTCCCCAGGGATTCTTATCCACTGAGCATAATCAAGGACACGAGGCACAGAGAACCAAACTGTGAGTCACCAATAGTCTTCTTGATAATTTCTAAAAATTTACCTTCAGGGAAAGAATAATGATTTTACTGTATGTATTATTGTGTGTCCTTCTAAAATATTGTAAGTAACATTAACTAATAATTTACTATAAAGACAAATAATGTGTTTCTTTCCTTCTTAAAGTGATTTATTTGCAGGAGACATCTTCACTAATGTAAATTCAGGATAAACATGCAATTTTGAGTCTGATAATTCTAGGAACAATGCATAGAGAAGTAGCTTTAAAATTTTAAATTCTTCATTCCTCCCTTTGAGTGAAAGGAAAACTGAGGGAAAGAAGTGATGGTTTCTTGCACTTCATATTTGAAGGTTTGACCCCCGGGGCTTAAGAGGGAATATTACTTTCAACACTGTAGCACTCTCAGATCTCTGAACCAAACACTAAATGAGTTGTATGTTCTCCGGCTTTTTCCTTAACGTTATATATTTTGGTTGTTTTGTTTTAACCTTTATAGTGGGAATAATAATACATGCATTTGCTTCAGAAGGTTACTTTGAAATTTAATGAAACAGAAATGATGTTTTTAAAGAAAAGAGATTTGTTGATATTTGTTAAATTAGGTGAAATATATTTTTCAAAAGTTAGTTTCATTTTGCTGCTATATTGCATGCATTGAGATGATTATTTTTTTTAAATATATTTTTTATTGACCTCATAGAGAGGAAGGAAGAGAGACAGATAGAAACATCCATGATGAGAGAGAATCGGCTGCCTCCTGCATGCCCCACACTGGGAATCGAACCCACAACCTGGGTATGTGCCCTTGACCAGAATTGAACCCGGGATCCTCCAGTCCGCAAGCTGACACTCTTCCACTGAGTCAAACTGGCTAGGGCGAGGTGATTACTAATACAATAAATTTTACAGTTTCCATAATGAGAATGAAGTAAGATTTTTCACATTGTTTTCCCATTAAATATATCTATTAACTGCAAAAAAAAAAATAGCTTTAACTATAGTATCCATTTTAAATGCATATTTTTGACTACTATACATGCTATTTAGAATCACCTAACATTCAGAGCTAGCAAATTTTTTTAAAGATAATCTCACTCATCATGGTGATTCTTTGCCTAAATATTATGTTTATAAGCTGGATTTGGTATTACATAAGTTGTCAAAATATAATGGACCATTCACAATAATGTCTATAATGGAATTCAAACTGGAATAATGTATATATAAGATATAGAGATATTAAAAATAATGTATGTGTTCTGAATTCCCTGCAAGATCCTGACATTTCTGTCTTAAAATCATTTTTTAATAAGAAAGAAAAGGCTGAACTGTTTTCAATAGGAGTCCAATGTGATGTTGGGAGGACAGTCCCTGGCAGGGGTTAAAACATCTGACACTAATATGTCAGCCTTGGTGAGAACATTGGCCTGGCTTAGTTGATCAGATTAGCTCACAGTCACCTTGGAAAAGGCAGGAGAGCAGAGACCTCCAGAGATGCATGGTTAGAGGCAGAGAAAGGTAGGACAGGGAGCCCTGAAAAGGGTGGGTGCAGAGAGTGTGATACCTTACAGAGCAGAGATCTAAACAGGATCTAGGTTTCTATCAAAGTGCAGGTGAAACAGGATTTCTACAGATTTTCCCACCTAGCAGTCTTGCTTGGTTTCAGGTAGGCCTTAAAGATAACTTGCTAAATTCCACTCTAGTTATTTTAATCAAGTCCTTCAATACTAGATTCCCATTCAGTTATTTTTAAAAAAATATTTTTATTGATTTTTTACAGAGAGGGAGAGGGATAGAGAGTTAGAAACATCAATCAGCTGCCTCCTGCACACCTCTTACTGATAATTATTCTATTATCAGCTATTTTTGTTCATCTCTCACTATGCCTAATTTATACTTTATCATAGTTATGTATGTATAGGAAAAAGCATTATATATGTTTGGCGCCTTCAGTGAGTGTGAGCAGCAGCTGCTGGCCCTGATCACCCCTGAGGGCTTCTCCACCTCCCCCTGCTCCTGAGGGGCAATCGGGGCAGCAACTGCGGCTCGCACCCATTGACAGCGCCAGCCCTGCTTGCATCTGCTGCTGGCACCAGCCCCAATCTCTGGGTGCCGCGAGTGGGTGCAAGCAGGGCCAGCTCTGTCAGCATGTGGGAGTGGTGGGATGGGACCAGCAGACAGGAGATCATAGGCTGTGGTGGGAGGGTCCAGGCAGGGGCAGGGAAGATAGGCCAAGATCTGCCCCTGTGCCCACTGCAGCCTCATGGCCCACAGTTCCTTTCAAGGTGCATGAATTTGTGCACTGAGCCCCTAGTATACTAATATAATCAAGCAATCATGTTTCCCCCAAGTAACTGAATTACCTTTTCAGTAAAGAGATTTCTTTGAAATTGTCAAGAATCTTTTTGTAAAATGAAATTTCTTTCTTTCTTTTTTTTTTTTTTCTCCACTAGATTGCCAACTAAGATGGCAAGAAGCAAGCAAGGCTTATGTCTCTTCAATATTTGAAATAATTTTATTTTGATATTTTTAAAAATCTTATTTATATTTATTGCAAATAGTAACTGCCCCAGATTAACTATCTAATAGTAAAATAAAAGACACTGGCTTGAGTCTCTACTTTTCTGGGGACTAAACAACAATTGAAGTTGTCAAATAAGCTTCCGTTACTTTGCTCTGTAGTGTTATTTTGAGGCAAACCAATAATATTCATTTATCTTAGATGCAAAAATTATTTTTACATAATTGTAGTCATTAAGTAGCTCCTTTTGTCCAACAAGATTTACTTATTTCCATTTCCCCTGATTTCCGTTGTCTTTTATTCCTTTTCATTACTAAATCCATTCAAATTTAATTTAGTATTATTTATTACTATTACATTTAAAGTTACATATATATTGAAGAATGGCTAAATATTCCCTTAACAGCCTTCTCATAAAAGCCTTTCCTGTTCAAGTAAAAAAAATTAAATTGGCAAAGACCTCTGACCTCGGTGTAATCAACTCACTCTGGGGTTTTTGCATCCCCAGTGCTTCTGCATAGAGACAAAGAGTTCTGTTTACCATTCTGTTCCTTGGGAAAGCACCAAATAGACCAAGTCCAAAGAGGAAGTATAAACCAAATACTTTTGGAGAGGGATGATAGCTTAAAACTGACTTTGAAAGGGACAAAGGGAAAAGGTAGAAGAAATAAGGATGAAAAAAACAGTGTACTAGTATCTGCTGTTAATATACATCTTCCAGGATTTGAAAATTTCAAGAAAAGCACAACTATATGGGCCCCTTAGGGAATGTGTTAGTATGTATAACAGTGTTTTCCAGAAAATGAAAAGATAAATAAGCAAATAGGTTGGATTTACAATAAGTGTGAACTAAGAATAAATAGGTTCTACATGAGGGCATCCAGGGATTTCCTGTGAATAAACTCCATGTGCTTTTGTTAGATTTTATGATGTACCTTACAGATTTTTAAAAATCTGTAGGTATAATTACTGGTTTTCACTGGCTTAGTGGGTAACATCCACAAAATTTGCTCTGGAACGAAGAGATGTTATGATGTGAGGTTTTGAATAGCACTGTACCTTAGATCATCATTCTTTAATGCCAATTCGGAAGTTGAATTTGTCAAACTGTATTGAGAAAAAATGGCAAGAAACATAAATTCCATCCTTTAGCTTCCTCAGTTGTAAAGTGGCATTAATAACTAGCCCAGCCACATACGTCTGTGTGAGAATTAAATGATTTTTGACACTTAAAATAATTGAAACAATGCCTGGTACATAGTAAATGTTCATAATAAGTAAGTATATAATTATTATGAATTAAAATGTTTTTATTATATAAAATATTGAGATATAATTCTACAAATTTGGTAATAAACACTAATAAAAAAAAAAAGAAAATCAATAATAAATAATGTTCACTGAGCCAGGCTGGTGTGGCTTGTGGTTGAGCGTCCACCTATGGACCAACAGGTCACAGTTCGATTCCCGGTCAGGGCACACGCCCTGGGCTGTGAGCTCAATCCCTGGTAAGGGGAGTGAAGGAGGCAGCCAATCAATGATTCTCTCTCATCATTGATGTTTATATCTCTCTCTCCCTCTCCCTTCCTCTCTGAAATCAATTTTTAAAAAATCTGCAAAAAAAAAAAAATGTTCACTGAGTACATAGACCTAAATTGAAGGCTTTTTAAGTAAAAGGCAAACTATGGATTACATAAAATCCTTAGGTCCAAGTATCTTTAATAATACAAATATTAATGTCCTTTTACAAGCAGATAGAAACATATTAAACACTTCATCACTTAGTGATAATCCTTGGCCTCCATGGAACCTGACAGCAGAGGAATATTTGTGTATTTATCTATCTTTCTATTTCTGATCTATCATTACTTCTTTGCTGATCCTATAGATTATATCAAATCTAATCTCTAAAATGGAAGAAGCCAAAATTCCAAGTTTGGAAGACGACTTTGAAGGACAGGCGACACATACAGGTAAGCAAAGCAACAGGAATAAAATTAATTATTAAAATAAAACTAAGCCTGAAGATCCCCAATGTTCTTATTGCCACTATTCAGTATGGAACTTCTTCTACTTTTGAGTGGTCTAATGGAATCATCTAAAAATAATTGAGTGGGTACATTAATGTGAGATCAAGTACTTTAAAAAAATTTTACTTAGAAGTTAAGGAATGAGAACTTTGAAACACTAGTTATTGAGGATTTCTTGCTGCCAGCGCTCATAAGACCTATGTACTATCCTCTCTCCTAAAACACCCCACTATGGACTTTCTTTGCAATTGTAAACAATAGTAGATCAAAAGATAAAGTTTTTTAATTTGTTACTCTGTAAAAAAGTAAAGGTAATGATAAAACACTCTTAAATCAATATTCCTCCAGAAAAACCTGACAAGACTGTCAGAAAAAAATGTGGAAGCAACAAAGAACTGCTTAAGTAAATTAATATATATACAATGAAATACCATTACTCCAGTTTTTTAAAAAAGGAAGCATCTATGTATGTATGTATGTGAAAAATATCTCTGAAATACATTATGAGATTAAAAAAAAAAAAAAAAAGAAAGAACGAAAGCAAGATTAGGAAACTATGTATAATATACTACCATTTTTTAAAACAAGTTGAAAAATGATTTTTATATACATATAAACACATGCTATAAATGTACATATTTTATATATGTAAAACATACCTGGAAGACGACCATGATACAAGTAAACAAAAATCATTAACTGCCTAAATATAATGAATGCAAGGGTGGGCAAAAGTAGGTTTACAGTTATTCATATGGAAAATAATCTATAATAATAAAAGTGTAACATGCATATCAACTGAATGACCGAACAGCAGAATGACCATCTGGAAAACCACACTATGACATGCACTGGCACGAGGCCAGCCAAGGCGGGTGCAATGTGATCAGAGGGCCCTGCCATTGCCCCACAATTGCCCCGCAGAGGGAGGCCCAGGCCACAAGCTGGCAGAGTGATTAATCGTGGGGCTCTGCGATCGCCCCAAAGAGGGAGGCCAGGCCACCCTCTGTGGAGCAATTGATCGGGGGGCTCTGGGGAACTGGGGCGGGGGGCGGGTGGCAGTAGTCACAGGCTTAGGTGGATGCGGGCAGGCAGCAGGGCTAGGGCTCCAGAAGTCGGGGCTGTGAAGCTGGGGCTGTGAAACCGGCAACCAGGGGAAGGAAGGCCTATCCGCGCATGAATTTCGTGCATCAGGCCTCTAGTCTATATATATAAAACCCTAAGCAACTGGTCAACCAATCTATAGGTCAACTGTTTGACCGGTGGCTATGACACACACTGACCACTAGGGGGCAGGTGCTCAATGCAGGAGCTGCCCCCTGGTGGCCAGTGTGCTCCCACAGCAGAAGTGCCACTCAGCTGACCAATGGGCATCAGATGCTGGGGCTCAAGGCTGGTGAGCACAGCTGTGGCATAAGCCTCTCTTGCCTCTGAAGCAGCATTACCGAGAAGGAGCAGCAGTGTCCAGCCCAAACTCTGGCTCCTCCCTGGATGCTTGCTGCTTTGCACACTACTACATCCCTTCTGGGATGTAGAACTGCAGGTTTTGGCCAATCCCCACAGGCCAGGCTGAGGGACCCCTAACTGGTGAATGAATCCATGTACTGGGCCTCAAGTTAATAAATAATAATAATACAAGAATACACTGTTTCATGTCCTCACAATAGTAAATCTATTTTTGCCCCCACACAGCATAAATTTATATTAAAATTATATAAATAACAATTATTTGAAAATATGTAGAGAAAGAAAATATGTTTACATATATAATACAATATTAAAGATATGGATATGGCTAACCTTTAGTGAAGAATATGTACAACTGCATATTTTCAAGAATTTAGACATTCTTCCAAACACTATTATTATTTATCAGGGCAACTGAACATCAGAATTCCAGTTAAATCACTCTTGATTTAAATATGCAAATCCTACCCTTTTAATATCTTTAAAAGATTCTTAGAATCTTAGAAGGAATTAGATTATATAATGATTTTTTTTTTAAGCCACTTAGTTTTGCTCACTGAGGGTAGGCCTCCCTCTCACTGGTTTTCTTTTATGTGCTATTTTTATTTTGGATCTTGATATATTTTAATTTGTTTCTCCAACAATCCTAGTTTCCTTTGTTATGGTGTGGTGCCAATTTTAGTTTATTCACGAAGCCTCTCTCTTATGTAAAAAAAAAAAAATTAAAAATGCTGTTTTTCTAAAATTCTAGTTTCCTCTCTATGCTCTAAATTTATCCCCAAATTTTGACAATTGTTCAAAGTCCATCATTTGCATTTTCATCAATGCAGATGTTTCAGAATGATTCTTCGCCAAACCCTATTTAACAGGATTAATGTCGAGAAAACATTTTTTATGAGGATGGTAGTCAGAAATGTCTAGCCCAAACAAGATGCTTGTTTATGATCCAGAACATGACAAGTCTATTCCCATGGTGACACACGAATGTCAATGTATAAAGTCCTTTTTGAAAATAAAAGCGGAGACAATTGATTTTTAATTGTATTTCAGGACCCAAAGGAGTAATACATGATTGGAGAAAGTTTAAATTAGAGAGTGAAGATAACGACTCAGTCCCACCCAGCAAGAAGGAGATTCTCAGACAAATGTCTTCTCCTCAGAGCAGGGATGACAAAAACTCAAAAGAAAGATTCAGCAGAAAGGTAAGCTTAAGGAAAAATCAATAAATAATGTACAATGTGTAAACATGAGTCATGGTTTTTTACAGCACTGTTTTTTGAAGCTTACTTATATACTTGTTATATAAGGTGTATGTCTATGTGCATGAAGAGATACGTTGGAAGATGATCTCTATGATGTTAATGGAGATTATCGCAGAGTATCCAAGTCGTGACATTACTTTCTGCCTTTAGGTTATCGTTTATTTTTGAATCTTTATAATTAGCATGTATTAATTTATATAACAACAACAATATTTTCCATTTATTTTTGTGAATTTTTAGAGAGGAAAGGGGAGGGAGAGAAAGACAGAAACGTCAATGATGAGAGAGAGTCATTGATGGGCTGCCTCCTGCATGCCCCACAATGAGAATGGAGCCTACAACTCAGGCATGTACCCGACCAGGAATCGAACCATGAGCTCCTGGTTCACAGGTTGATGCTTAACTACTGAGCCACGCCTGCAAAACAATATTAATAAACAATATTAATAAAATAAACCATAAAGTGATTTTCACTGTGGGAAAAATCACTTTAGTGGATTCTCTTCAAACTAGTATATTTGAGTTGTTGTATATTGATTCTCAACAGACAGTGCTTCAGAAATATATTTGCTTCCAGGCTTCTGGCCGCTGTAAAAGTCTAAGATGTTGGTTTTGGTTCCTTTACTGAGTCATTATGTGATGTGGGTGAGACAATTAAATTTTCCCATCTTAGGAACTGTAACACCTCCTCCACTTGCTTTATAGGATGTGAAGAGAAAATAAATGTAAAAGTGTCTTGAAAAGTGTAAAATGCTACACAAACATGAGACATTATCTTTGTTAAAGCTGTACTAAGGTTAAGCTTTAGCAATGTATCTAATCATTAAATATTTCTATGCTTGAATATGTGAATAGAACAAGTTCTCTTAAAAATGCTCAAATGTTTCAGTCAGTGTGTAGTTTAGTCTGTTTAAATTAACATAATTATAGTAGCAACTTCAAAATTGTACAACATATTTAACAATATTTAGGTTTAAAACAAATTAGTCCTGCCAGAGTGGTTCAGTGGTTGAGCGTCAACCTATGAACTAGGAGGTCACAGTTCGATTCCCAGTCAGGGCACATGCCCGGGTTGTGGGCTCAATCTCCAGTGTGGGATGTGCAGGAGGCAGCCAAACAATGATTCTCTCTCATCATTGATGTTTCTATCTCTCTCTTTCCTTTCCTCTCTGAAATATATAAAAATATATTTTTAAACAAATTAAATTGGGACAATAACCTTAAAGCAGAAAAAATATTTAAAAAAAATGAGGGCATTAGAAAAACAAATATAAGAGGCAGAAACAAGATGTATGAAAGCATCATATACTTTTACTTAATCTGAACCTCAGTATCTTCTGTAAAATGATGTATTAACAGCTACCTCATAGGTTTGTTGTGAGGATTAAGTAAAATAATCTATATAAATTGTTTAAGATAAAGATTTTTCTTAAATCCCCCTTCTTGCCTTCTCAATTGTCGATTTGAAATACTGTCAGCAGTTGCTGTTTGAGAGGCAACCGATGAGAAGGCTGATTGATCCCCTTGGGAACTGCCCACCTTCCATGGTTGTGGACTGCTCCACAGCTCTTTAGACCCTTTATTGCTCTTTGTACCCTTTCTTCTTCTACTTCCTCCTCCTTATTAAAAAAAAAAGGGGGGGGGGGAGGTGGTTGTGGGGGATGGGTTTTTAACATTCTGTTGAATGAGTTGATAAAGTGTACTTCTTAAGAAAGGTTCTGCAAATAATTTTATGTTCCATCTGTAGTGATTAGTAGCTATGTTGGAAGATGAAAGGCCATTTCTTGCTTTAGCCTAAACCAGTGGATAAGAATTGCGTAGAGCCGAAACCGGTTTGGCTCAGTGGATAGAGTGTTGGTCTGCGGACTAAAGGGTCCCAGGTTCGATTCTGGTCAAGGGCATACACATTGGTTGCGGGCACATCCCCAGTAGGGGGTGTGCAAGAGGCAGCTGGTCGATGTTTCTCTCTCATCAACGTTTCTGGCTCTCTATCTCTCTCCCTTCCTCTTTGTAAAAAATCAATAAAATATATTTTAAAAAATAGTTAGATATTTGTTTAAAAAAAAAAAAAAAGAATTGCCTAGAGGGCTTGTTTCAATAAGGCTCACCCAGTCTCACTCTTACAGGTTCTGATTTGATAGATCTGGGGTGGTGCCCAAAAATTTGCATTTCCCGGCACTTCTCAGGTGATGCTGAGGCTGGTAGAGCAGGAACCTCCTGGCTAATCTGATGAACTCTAAATAGTTGTAAAGCTGTCTTGGATCTTAGTCTAGATATCAAAAAAGTCAGTCAGTGATAAGATATGACCTTTTTAACAACTTTCGTGGAGGAGACACTAATGTCCAAAGGCATTTGTTGAGGACACCTTTACGACATGCACATTTTATGAAAGTCACTCCAGAGTAGACCCTGCTGGTTTGTATGTGAATTTTTGTTCTCACCTGAAGTGAGGGGCAGCTAAGTGGCACATTTCTGACTGAGACTGTGATCATTTATACTCAGCAATCTTTATGTATGCATGCATTTCTGTCATGAAATAATTACCGAACCCCTACTTTGTGTCAGACATTATAGCCGATATTGAAGAGTAGTGAGTGAAACAAGTGAAATTCCTGCCCTCACAGAATGTATCAGCTAGAAAAACAATTATTAATATTAAACACTTCAATAAATAAATATTTAATTCCATATCAGGTAGTGTTTATTGCTATGAAGAAAAACTAAACCCACATATAGAATAGAAAGCTTGGGGCATCTTTTAGGTAGAGGAATCAAAGAAGGTGACTTTTGAACAAGCTTGAATGGGGTCAAGGAGGAGGTCACTTTGGGGGTGAGGGGAGATAGCAAATGCAAACTCTTTGAGCAAGGCTGTGTTTGGTGTGTCTAAAGAATTGAATTTCTGGCTGAATGGTTTCTATTTCAATTCTTTTTATTTATTCCCAGATGAGCATCCAAGAATATGAACTAATCCACCAAGACAAAGAAGATGAAACTTGCCTTCGTAAATACCGTAGACAGTGTATGCAGGATATGCACCAGAAGCTGAGCTTTGGGCCTAGATATGGGTTTGTGTATGAGCTGGAAACTGGGGAGCAATTCCTGGAGACCATTGAAAAGGAGAAGAAAATCACCACAATCATTGTTCACATTTATGAAGAGGGCGTTAAGGGCTGTGATGCTCTAAACAGGAGCCTGACATGCCTTGCAGCCGAATACCCGATAGTCAGGTTTTGTAAGATAAAAGCTTCTAATACAGGTGCCGGGGACCGCTTTTCCCCTGATGTGCTCCCCACACTGCTCGTCTACAAGGGTGGGGAACTCATAAGCAATTTTATTAGTGTTGCTGACCAGTTTACTGAAGAATTTTTTGCTGGGGATGTGGAGTCTTTCCTAAATGAATATGGGTTACTACCTGAAAAAGAGATATATGCCCTAGAGCAGACAAACATGGAAGAAGATATTGAGTAAAATCCCCTACGTCAATATTTCATATTTATCTTTCATTTGATAGTACCCATATTCTTTTAGAGAATACCAAGTTTGGACATGGCTAGTCTAATGTGAAAATAAAATCAGGTTAGCACTAAGGTTGTATAAATAGCATTTCTTAATTACTAAAATTGATATTAGTATTAGTTACTAAAATTGATATAATGCTTAATTAAAAAATACTGTAGTCTTCAGAAACATGTTAGTAGACAGAGAAAATGGATATTTGTGATAGTTTTAAAAAATCCCTTTCAAGTTATGTATTAACTTTTTTATTTATTGTTTTTTCTGCAATGTTATTATTTGGACTTTAAAAAATATATCATTAAGCCATAGCTGGTTTGGCACAAGTGGATAAAGCATCAACCTGCGGACTGAAGGGTCCTGGGTTGGATTTTGGTCAAGGGCACATGGCTGAGTGGTGGGCTCAATCCCCAGTGTGAGGCTTGCAGAAGGCAGCTGATCAATGATTCTCTCTCATCATAGATGTTTCTGACTCTCTCTTTCTCTCTCCTCCTCTCTGAAATCAATAAAGATATGTAAATTTATAAAAAATATTAACTATAATTTTGCCTACATAATAAGAATAAAGTCTCATGAGAAAATAAATATTCTATTTGAAGTCTATTCTTTCTCAGGTATTATAACATCAAGGTCCTAAAAACATTATATAATGTAAAATTTTAGAAATATCATTCAGAAAGATATATTCCAACCAAACTAATGCACAAGAAACTTAGAAACTTTATAGGGGATTAAAGTTGTAAGAAAGAAAAAAAGAAGTATTTGTTAAAAATAAAATTTCAGAAATTAACCTCATCTATTAAAAAGATAGTGTAGAAGCAAGGCTTTTTTATTCTTGGAACAAAATAATAACTTTTAGTATTAATAATAATCGCCAATTGTGGGCTGGTTATTTATGCATATCATCTCTAATTCTTAACTACAATCCTGCAAGTAGATAATATTCTTCTCACTTTACAAATGATGAAACTGAAGTGAAGTTCATATTCCCCTACTGAACCAATGTGGAAACCAGATATTTCTCACAAAGTCCAGTTTCCACTCTTCTAAATTACTATTTTATAGCTTCTCTTCTTGCCTTAAACCTTTAATAGCATATCCCCCCAATCTAAACACTTCATTTTGCTCATACGTCATTGAGAAGGTAGAAGTTTTCAGATGAGTCCTCATCTCTCCATCACCAGTCTAAAATGTGCACCTGTAGCCTGGCCAATTGATGATTCTCTCTCATCATTGATGTTTCTATCTCTCTCTCCCTCCCTCTTCTTCTCTGATATCAATAAAATTATTTTTTTTAAATATGCTCATCTATAATTTAAAGTTTCCAGCCATCCCTCATTTCTCTGCTTTTTCTTTACGATCATGTCTCTTGAAAGAAGTATCCAAAGTCACTATCTTTATTCCTCATTTCCCATTTTTTTCTTTCCACTTCAATAAAGCATTATTATTGAGCAGTCCCTGATATACACTTGCTACAATAGATACTGTTTTTGCTCATGAATCTAAAATCCATCTTCTATTTCTCTTTATTAATAGAGAAAGGCATTTTAAATACCCTATAGTTGATGAATATTAGGCACTAGAATGAACACATGCAAGGTAATATAGGTATATAAAATAAGCAGCTTAAAAACATGTTTTTTCCTATCAACTAATTGCTATCAAATTTATTAATCTGTTTGGGAATTACTGGAGCCTTATATGAGATATTTATAATTTTAAAACTCTTTACTAGAACAATTGTTTAGATTAACATTAATTCCATGGACTGGTAACAAATACTTAAAAAGATGATACAAAGCAGTGAAGAAGAACAGTCAAGTGGGTATCTCAAGAGAAAACAATATTTTAGAAAGAAAACATAAGTTCTTTTTAATTACTAGTCATTATTAATCACAATATAATACAGCTTTGTAGGGCAGGGGTAGAAAAGCATAACTAAACAGCAAAAGAAGGCTCTCATCGATGAAAAAGTAAAAACAAGAGCTTTTTCTGTTCAATCAAAGCTTTACTCTTTTGAGAAATAATCTACCATGCATTAATTTGAAATTAATGCAAACTTCAGCAGGACTAACCCCAGGAATGTATTTAACCCATAATTGCCAAAACAAAAGTAACTAGGTGGCACCTCTGTAGGGAATAAGTGATGATAGCAACCATTCTCAAAATAAGTACTTGGTGACTAATGGATACCAGGGTAAAGCTTGATGGTAACACTCATCAGCAAAAATCGGACAAAAGGCAGGATTTGACTGGAATATTTGAAACCCGCTGCTGCAGAAATCCTGGGTTACACACTCGCCTCCTGTAAACACTTCATCTGCTATTATTTTAGGCAGGAGAGCAGGAAGAGCTCATTTTTGTCTCAGCAAAACAGTGACGTCTTAAATGTAAAGGTTTAAAGTGTCATAACATGTCATAACAAACCACCCAAATAATACTGGAATAGACTTGAAATAACAGCTGAAAGTGTTACTTGTAAAATAATAAGAAAATAATTTTAAAAATCTGTAGGAAATAGCAAATATCTGTAGGAATGAGCTTCTTGGAAAGCAAGAAACTCGTTTCTTCATTTGTTCACAAAATATTTATTGACAAGTGGCAGTGTCCTTGACCTTAAGGAGCTCAAGGTAAAGAAAACAGGCACATAAGCAATAGGTGGTAAATGCATATACATTTGTATCTCTGTCTATGTCTGTATTAGAAGTGGTGGTTGATATCATGAACACCCTCCTTTTGTGACCAATTTTTGTGCACATTAATTAACCTCTCTGTACCTGTTTCCTCATCTATAAAATAACAATAGGCTCAGCCTCATTGGGTTGTTATGAAGAAAAAATAAGTAAATTGTGTAGACTACTTAGAATAGTGCCTGTCACATAATGTCTTACATGTCAGTTTTTATTATTATTACTAATAAATATATATATAAAGCAAAATGGTGCATAACTTATATAGGTGTAAGATCTTAAATATACATTTTTAAAAAAAGGTAATTTAAGAAGCTGAGATGCAACTCAACTATGCCAAGCACAAACATTCACATTCTTCCAAATAGGGCCTTATTAAAAATTCTATATATTTGAACTAGAGGCCCAATGCACAAAATTTGTGCATGGAAAGTGGGGGGGGGGGTCTCCTCAGTCCAGCCTGCACTCTCTCCAATCTGGGACCCATTGGGGGATGTCCAACCCGTTGGGGGATGTCCAGGCCTAAACTGACAGTTGGACATCACTCTCACAATCCTGGATCATTGGCTCCTAATCACTCACCTGCCTGCTGGCCTGGTCATACCTAACTGCCCCCCCTGCCAGCCTGATTGCCCTAACTCCCCCCCTGCCAGCCTGGTAGCTCCACACAGCCTACTTGTTCAGTTGTTTGGTCATACCTCATGAACCCCCCAGCTAGCCTTGTCATAGGCAGCTATCTTGTTAGGGCATGAGGGCTAATTTGCATATCACATCTTTATTATATATGATTGTAAGAAAGTGATCCTAAAAAACTGCCCTTTAATATTGACTGTAGATGCCCTGCCGGCATGGCTCATTGGTTGAGCATTTGAACCAGGAGGAGGTCCCGGTTCGATTCCTGGTCAAGGCACATGCCCAGGTTGTGGGTGTTCAGGAGATAGCCAATCAATAATTCTCATCATTGATGTTACTATCTCTCCCTCTCCTTTCCTCTCTGAAATCAATAAAAATATGTTTTAAAAAAATAAAATTGAATATAGATACCACAGTAAGTATAAATTAAATTAGTTCTAAAAACTAGAAGTGTAAAATAAACATTAAAACACAAATAAGAAATGTACAGAATTTTAAGAAATTCTGTACTGAATTTATTGCAGAATAAAATTATGATTATATAATCACCTATTCAAATAGATCTAGTACACTATTATCTCATGGTGAAAATTATCTCATGGACTTATCTTTCTTTGTTCTCTTTTTCAAATATTCTACCAAGTTTGAGCGTCTAATATATACAAGGAATTATGTCTGATAATAGAAGACAAATGATAAAAATGGGTAAGATATAGTCATTCCTTTTTCCCAAGGGACTTACAGTCTAGGAAGGGAACACACACATTCCTGAAATTAAAAGAGTTGGGGACTCTGAACAAATGGCTTTGGCTTCAACATCATAGGAAAAACTGAGCCCACACAACATGTCGTTCTCCATTTACTTCACGTGTAATAATTCATCGATTCTCTATTTCATTGTTCTCAAAAATGTCTCTTTATACAAGGCTAAGACTGGGTATAGAGCCCACAACCCAGGCATGTGCCCTTGACTGGAATCAAAACCAGGGCCTTTCAGTCCACAGGCTGACACTCTACCCACTGAGCCAAATCAGCTAGGACAGGCATCTATACTTTAATCAGATATATCACACTCAAATTTCATGTTTTTTTTGCTTATCCTGCATAATAAAAGCCTAATATGCTAAGTGTCCAATCATCTGTTCAACCAATCGAAGCATAATATGCTAATGATATGCTAAGACCACTCAACCACTTGCTATGATGTGCACTGACTACCAGAGGCAGATGCTCTGACTGGTAGGTTAGCTTGCTGCTGGGGTCTGGCCTATTGGGACTGAGCAAGAATGGCCAGACATGTCCTGGAGCCTTCCCATAGTCTGTCCCTGGCTGGCCAACTTCCCACATCCCTCCCCACCCCCGATCATGCACCAGTGGGGTCCCTTGGCCTGGCCTGTGCTGTGCCCTCTCACAATCCAGGACCACTCAGGGGATGTCACAGAGCTGGTTTCAGCCTGATCCCACAGGCCAGGCCGAGGGACCCCACTGGTGCATGAATTTGTGCATTGGGCCTATAGTGTTACTCTCTGGTTCTACATCAGCTTCTTATTCACAACCCAAAAACAAGTCTATGGTTCTTCACAATTCTCACTAACTATAATGCTGTCTAGCATTTCCCTTTCCTTTACTGACATTCTATTTTTTAAAAAATTCATGTCCTTAATCTTTCATTCCTTTCTTCCCATTTACTTCTCCATCCATCTTTCTCAACCACTCCACTGAAAGTGATTCTGATAAAAACCAACAATGGCCTCCCTGTCATGCAGGTTCCTAACAAGAAATGGAGTACAAACAAAAAGGAATGATTGAAGGGAGTTTGATAAAGAGTCTGTTTACAAAGCTGTAGGGAAGAAACTAACAAGAGATGAACACCACTGGGCTGGCAATAGGTAAAAAGGACTACTATCCCTCAGGCTTTGAAACTTGTAACTACTGGAAAACCAGTGATTCTGGTAACTACTGGAAAAGAGCTGACCAAGAGGAGCTTTAGTTTTTTTGGAGAGAACACTGACCCTGCCAATCTGTCGCCCAGTGGGGAGAGAGATCAGAAATAACAAGCTCTCTCTCCTCCTATTCTCTACTGTCTCTTCATTGTCTCCCATTGCCCAAAATTAACTGGACAACAGAGGACAAGAAAATGTTGCTGATGAAATATGTTAAATCAACCTTCTTTGTCACAAAGCAGAAGAGATAGTGGATCTTAAGAGGCAAATAGAGGATATTCAACACAGCTACCTTATCACCAAACCCACTAGACTTTGCAGTCCATGTCTTACTTGATTTTTGGCTGATGGTCACTCTCAAATTGAAATCCTTCTCTTGGTTTTCACAATACTACCATCCAGATTCTCCTATGCTTCTGAAACCATTCTTTTTCCGTTTTATCTTTTGGTTTTTCTACCTTGGCATATTGATGTTTTATAGAATTAGCTTCCTGGGCCCCTTTTATTTTATTATTCACTTTTGATGGCTTCAGGTACCACCTGCACAAAGCTTCTGAACCTTGCCACTATTGATGTTTTGGGCTACATAATTCGTCATTGTGGGGGTTGTCCTGTGTATTGTAGGATGTTTGGCAATATCCCTGATCTCTACTCTCTAAATGGCCGTATCACCCCTATTCCAGTTGCAACAGATAAAACTATCTCCAAACACTGCTGAGTGTCCTCTGGAAGTCAAAATCACTCCCATTTCAATAACTACTTACCTTTACCTATAAAAGGTAGATCTTTTATGTTCCATAAAAGGTTAGTGGGTGGGTAAGAAAATACCAAAGCTTTCAGGTATCTTGGAACATCTGTGAAACAAATAAGAAGTAGACCTGTAAATATTCTAGACATATACTCTGAAACATTTGTAGATATAGACATTTCTTAATAAGCTGTGATTTGTGGGAGTACAGTGGCTGTGTACAGAAATATTGTACCTCCTATTACTAAAAAATGTATTATTTCAAAAACACATAAATTTAACAAAAATCTTTCTATAATCAATTTTCAAGAGTTTGATCTTTGGAAGTTCAAAACCTGAAAAAAAATCATAGAGATTATTAAGGTATTGACATAAACTTAAAATAAGATAAGTAGTTTTTATGACAAAAGTTGTTATTTTTACGGCAGTTAGATTTGTTTTAATAACCCCAGTGCTTTTAATAAGAAAATTATGAAAAGTTATTTAAGAACAAATACATGCGCCATGGGCAGATGTTTATATATACTGTTATGAAAATAAAAGACTTCACAAAGAAGTTAAAAATATTAAATTCCTGAAACACTGATGAAGTCAAAACATTGTGTAAGTCATGATTACTAAATAATTTACATGAAGGCAAGGCCATCTGTGCTGTAAAACAGTGACTTTGGAGACCCCAAACAACATAGCTAATAACATTTTTATAGTATTAAAACAATTTCACATTCTTATCTCATTTTATTCTCACAATTGCTCTGTGAGGTCGACAGAGCAATGGTTTTAATATGTCCAGTTCAAGAATGAAGACTTTTTCCCCCCAGTTTTATTGAGGAACTAGACACCTGGTGCATGAAATTCATGCACAGGTAGGATCCCTAGGCCAGGGATGATCTGTGGGGCAACTTGCAGGACAATGGGAGGGGGAGGGGAGGAAGAGGTTGCTGGTACCTTCCTTGGCTGGCCTGGCACTGCCTGCTTGTCAACCCTGTCCCCCACCCTTCTCCCCCGTCCCACTGCAAGTTGCCTCCCTCTGTGGAGTAACTGGCAGGGTGAAGGGTGATCAGGGGCCCCCTGCTGGTCCCTGCCTTGGCTGGCCTGGGGGCTGCAAACTGGGAGCAGCTCCTGCATTGAGCATCTGACCCCTGGTGGTCAGTGTACATCACAGCAACCAGGATTTCACCCCTTCCCAGTTAAGTAACACAGAGGATAAAGTGTTTCTGGTTAATTGTCTTGTCCAGGCTTATACAGCTAGTAAATATAGAGTCTGAGCTTAACCTTGGGTCTCCCAATCCTAGTTCCTACGTTCTTTATATCATACTCCTTACCTAGCAGACCCTTACACAAAAAATATGTTAATAACCAAATTTGGGATTTTCATAAGAATAGAAGATCTTTCTTAATATATTTCAAGTCTATATATAAAGTCTTTAGAAAACACACACACACACACACACACACACACACACACACACAAAGTTCAGTAGGTTTCATAACTCCAACAACTAATGTAGTGACCATGACCCTGGCAGAGAGAACAAGGCTAAGTATACAGTAATCTCAGTTTTCAATTATGGAATTTTCTTATTTGGGCAATAGCATTTAAGGAAAACATTAAAATTTATCTTTACTTGAGTCTCTTAGCTGTAACAAGTATCAAAGTCTTTTTCTCTTTCAGGTGTATTTTTTGTTTTGTTTTGTGTTTTGTGTTTTGTGTTTTTTTTGTGTGTGTGTGTATGTGTGTGTGTGTTTTGTTTTGTTTTGTTTTTGCTGTAGTAGACAAGACAATGCTCTTAAAAATTAGTTTTCATAAAACCAGGTGTTTCACCCTAGGCAATTTTATTTCTCAGAGTGTCCACTCCCAATTCCCAATCCTTCAACACATACTAGCTTGATTTATTCATCTTATCTCAAAAACAATAATTCATTTTTAAAGGCTGACATTTATTCACCACTGACAACATATAATTATCTTCCATACATGGTTCTTGTTCTAACAAATTAATGCTCTTTCAACAGGCTATACTAATCACATGAAATTGAACTTGCCAAGTAACGAATTACAGTGATTCACACAATAAATTATGTTAAATTCTACAGAAGTTTGGAAGCATAAGACTACGACTATACATTACATTTATGTTTTATTGAAAAGCATGTTTGCCCATCATTTTTCCTACTTTGAGCATTTAAGAATAGGATGTTTTAATTTTATTTTGTTTTTGCTTTTGTTTTGGTGGGTGAATGAGAACTTTTAAACCTCCATTTGACTTTTTCTGAGATTGAGCAGCAGTGAATTATTATACAGTTGAAACTAGATTGATTGTACTACTCTTCTCAGTTTTACAGTGAAAATTAAAATAGAAATTGTTCCAAACATAACTCAGTGTCTAATTAAAAAAATTAGTGTCTAGTTAAAAAAATGAGGCAAACCAACAAACAAGAAACTAAATGATATAAACATATTAGAAGGCACATATTGTCAAATTAGACTTCAAAAAATCGAATTAGTTGCTATTTATGAGATACATTTAAAGCATCAGGATACATAAAAGTTGGAAGTAAAATGAAGAAAAAGCTATAACAAGCTAATTATTTTATAAGCAATTATCACTAACTTAATAGCAGACAAAAAGCTTAAAGAGAAAAAGCATTATTACTAGTAAATACATAAATGGTTGTTACATAATAATAAAATTCCAGCAGCAAAATCTATCAGTTTTAAACTTACATGTATAATAAAATGTCATTCACTATATAGAGTACAAACTGGTAGAATACAGGGGGAAAGTGAATATTCTGTTATTGGAGATTTCAATACAGTTCTTTTGATACTTAATAGATCAAGTAACAAAAATGTAGAATCAGTATAGATACTAGCCACTTAATTAACCAGCTTGATCTAAGGGATATATAAAACCCTGCAACCAATAATTAGTGAACTAATCATTTCCCCCTTCTGCACAAAAACAAGATTTTTAAAAGTTAACAACCAAGACACTATAAAACAGATTACATTTTAGCACCACAATGCAATTAAGTAAAAATTAATAATCAATATAAATTTGTTACTAATGATACATACACACACACACACACACACACACACACACAACTCCTGTGTCAAGGAATAAAATCATACTTGAAGTTTCAAATTTTTAAAACTGAAAAATAATAGACATTCTTTACATCAAAATTTCTGGGATAGAGCAAAAAGGCTATATCAGGGAAATTTTTATTCTTAAAAAGATAAATTACAAAAGAATAAAGAAAAAAATAAATGACCTCAGTGTCTAATTTTAAAAATTAGTGTCTGGTTAAAAAAAAATGAGGCAAACCAACAAAGCAGGAAAACGAGGAAATAAATATGAGCAGAAATGAATAAAACATAAATTATAGCTACAGATGGAATCCAAAAAGCCAAAAGTTAGTTCTTTAAACAAAAATAAGAGAATAGATAATATCTGCCAGACTGATGCAAGGAGGGGGAGCAAAAATGCTACTAGGAATTATTTTAAAATGTATATCCAGATACCTGAGATTTAAAAAATATGAAACATTATAAACAACTTTGCCAACAAATTTGAAAACCAGCAAAAATGGAAACATTTCTAAAAATGTATAGCTTACCAAAATTTATTTAAAAACAGAGAGTCTGAGTAATCCTTTAACAAGCAAATAAACTAGGAAAATATTTACAAATATTACTCCCCAAAAGGTGTATTTACTTGTAATTCTATCAAACACACAAGAAACAGATCATTTTATATAGGCTTTTCCAGAGGACAGAAACCGAGAGAATAATCACCAGCTCATTGACAAAATTAGTATAATCTTGATACCAAAGCTGGACAAGAAAGGGAAATTATAGGCTAATGTCACTTATTCATAGAGATGTAAAAATTCTAAGCAAAATATGAGCAAATAGAGTTCAACAGTGTACAAGAAAGATAAACCATGGCCAAATTAGATTTAAGCCTGGAAAGTAAGGCTGACTATACCAAGTTCATAACTTCAGATTATGCACCCACCCTAGCTTGATGGCCAACTTCATCTCCCATTCTGTGCAACAATTATTTGAAATCTTTGTTCTCCTCTTTCTTCACTATCAGATGACCTTGCTGACTTCATAGAAATCTGAAGGCATCAGATGAAATCATCTTCAGCTTTCCACTACCAAACCTACAAGCCCATATACACCTGCACCAATTTTCTCCTCTCTTTAAGTTTTATATTAGATGCTCCTGCAGAAACCGGTTTGGCTCAGTGGATAGAGCGTCGGCCTGTGGACTGAAAGGTCCCGGGTTCAATTCTGGTCAAGGGCATGTACCTTGGTTGCAGGCACATCCCCAGTGGGGGGTGTGCAGGAGGCAGCTGGTTGATGTTTCTCTCTTATCAATGTTTGTAACTACCTATTCCTCTCTCTTCCTCTCTGTAAAAAATCAAATATTATTGATATAGATATATATAGATGCTCCTCCTCCCATGGTCAATAGCTGTCAATGATTTAGAAACCATCCCCTCTCCCTTTCTCAGGAATATTATATTCATGTGTTGTTGTATTTTACTCCTTCCACAGTCATCCCTCTTGCTTTACATATCCAATTATCACTCCTTTTTACCACATCCTTATATGTATATTCCCCATTAGCTACTAGGTTTAGCAAGTCACTTTCCTGAACCTCAGTTAGGTATTAAAAGGGCATGATAAAAATAAAAACAATTCATCATAAGTTGTAAAGCACTATACTATATAATGAATCAGTTTCATATTGTTAAAAATTGTTCTACTTAAAAATCAAAGGAATTATGCAACTTCTCAAGACTTTATTATTTCTTCATTGAAAAATCTAAGGGTATAACTACTCAATTCTCTGTAATCATTAGCTATTATTTCATTTATAACTAGAATATAGAAAATATTTTCAATAGTGCCAAGTTAAAAGCATGGGAATATTTTAAAACTTTGCTACTTTTGTTTAAATACAGATATTGCAGTCTAATATATTAGCTTGTTGACATTCAGAATTTTAATCCTGAGGACAGGCATCTGGGGTATATCTACAACTAAATTGGATTTGACTAAAATAGAACCTAAGAGCCGATTAAACTACCTTCATCCCTATCATTAAGTTCCCCTTCACAATTCTGTAAACAAAAGATCTCCATAACAAACTGAAGAAATTGAGTGGAAAAATATTTCCTTAAGGGATCTTCTTCTTTTTTTAAAAAAATATATTTTTTATGGATTTTGTACAGAGAGGAAGGGATAGAGATAGAGAGTTAGAAACATCGATGAGAGAGAGTCATTGATCAGCTGCCTCTTGCACACCCCCTGCTGGGGATATGCCCGCAACCAAGGTACATGCCCTTGACCGGAATCGAACCCGAGACCCTTCAGTCCCCAAGCCGATGCTCTATCCATTGAGCCAAACCGGTTTCGGTAAAAGGAACGTCTTTTTAATTAAGAATTTTTGTGCAGGGCTTTTTTTGGATCAAAAGTTCAGAGGTTTCACAGTATAAAGTCTAACTTCACTTGATGGTGCTAAGTATGTTAAATATTTATAAAATATTTTTGCAAAGATGGGAAAATAAATAATCTATTTAAAATTATTGAGATAATAGTTACTTAAACAAATGTCTACTCTTCCTAATTATGCGGTCTTTGGATACAATAATAATTAATGTGCCCTTCAATTGTATCCATCAATTTTGAACACACTCAACAAATCTCTGCCCTGCTTACTACACATGTTATAAAAATCCAGAGATAAAATCTGTAACAACACTTTAGAAATGGCAAAAGTAGAGACAAATGTTTGTGATTTCTAACTCCACTCATATCTCTTGTCCTTAATCAATAAATAAAAATGTATCAAAGTATAAAGTTACCTTATAATAGGTTATGAATTGTATGAGAATTTGTGGCGACCTTTAATGAATATTCATTAAAATACTGATACTTCCAATATAATTACTTATTATATTAAAGTCAGAAAATAAGAATAATTTACTAGATATTTATTGTACTTTGGTTAATTTACATTTAGGTAAGGGTCAACAAACACAATAAGCATTGTACTAGAGCTTGATTTTTCCTCAACTATTTTGTAATACAGTTAAGAACCTATTGACTTCTGAGCATTTATAAGAATAGGCAAAAGGAAAATACATTTCATATATCCACCGAAATGTCACAACAGAATGGAGGGAAACAGAGGAGCTGTAATAAAAGGCAGACTGTGGTAAAGGTCATATGTGGAGTATGTTTTTACAGTAATGATAGTAATTACTTAGGAAACTTTTCTTAAAAATATTTTATTTATTTCAGAAAGGGAGAGGGAGAGATAGAAATATCAATATTGCAAGAGAATCAGATTGGCTGTCTCCTACACACCCCCAACTCGGGATGGTGCTTGTAACCTAAGCATGTACCCTGACCAGGAATTGAACTGTGAAATCCTGGTTCACAGGTCAATGCTTAATCACTGAGCCTGTATTTTTGTCATTTTTAAAATTTGACATATACTAAAGAATATACATATAGTAAATCTCCAGTGATCAATGTCATCAATTCTTTCCCTCTCTATATGCATGTGCTACTACTCCCTCATTGAGAAATGCGCTTCTTTTTCCCCTTCCATGGAAACTAGTCTGGCCATGTTTGTTTTGACCAATAAAATACAGAGAAACCTGAGCCCAGGCCTTAATAGGTCTTCTTTGAACACTGATTCTTAGGGCTTCTCCTTTTGGAATTCAACCACCAGGTTATGAGAATCCTAAGAAAGGTCATGAGAAGGAGAAACAGATATACTGCCAAACATGTGATTCCCCAATTCACATATATATATATTTTTAATCTTTATTGCTGAGAGTATATAAATGTCCATCTTTTCCCCCTCATTACCCCTCTCCACATGGTTCCTGCCCTGACCCAGGCCTTCACCATCCTGTTGTCTGTGTCCATAGGTAATGCATATATATGTATGTAAGATTTTTAGCTAATCTCTTCTCACACATCCCTTTCCCCTTTCCCTCTGAGATTCATCAGTCTGTTCCATGTTTCCTTGCCTCTGGTTCTATTTTATTCACCAGTTTATTCTGTTCATTAAATATCTTATTCATTTATTTTGATTTCTAGATTCAATTGTTGATAGATATGTATTTGTTGCCTTTTTATTGTTCACATTTTCTATCTTTTTCTCCTTCTCCTCCTCTTCTCCTTCTCCCCTTCTCCTTTTTTCTATTCTTAAGGAATACCCTTCAACATTTCAAGTAATACTTATTTGGTAGTGATAAACTCTTTTAGCTTTTTCTTGTCTGTAAAGCTCTTTATCTGACCTTCAATTCTAAATGATAGTTTTGCCAGGCAGAGTAATCTTGGTTGTAGGTCCTTGCTATTCATCACTTTGAATATTTCTTGCCACTTCCTTTTGGCCTGCATAGTTTCTGTTGAGAAATCAGCTGACAGTCATATAGGTGCTCCCTTGTAGGTAATTGCTTTTCTCTTGCTGCTTTTAATATTGTTTTTAGCCCTTGGCATTTTAATTATGATGTGCTTTGGTGTGGTCCTCTTTGGGGTCCTCTTGTTTGAGACCCTCTGTGTTTCCTGGACTTGTAAGTCTATTTCTTTCACCAGGTAGGGGAAACTTCATATAGGTTTCCAAATCATTGATTTGATTCTCAGAATCCTCTGCTCTACTGTTAAATTCCTGTAAATTATTCTTTATTTCAGTTAGTGTATACTAAATTGCTGACTTGGCCTTTTTCATATCATTGACATTCTCACTAAGATCCTTAAGAGTCTCAGTAAATCCCCTGAAGATCTCATAAAGATTCTAGAGCAGTGATCGGCAAACTCATTAGTCAACAGAGCACATTAGTCAACAGAGCTGCAAACTGCGGCTTGTGAGCCATGGTTTTTAGGACTTGCTTCTGTGGAACTTTGGTGTTGAGTCAGCCCCTTGAGTGTGTCACGATGTAATCTGCTACGGTCTGATGCTGACCACTGAGTGCACTGGCTCGTAGGTCTTCAGGGAGGCACAAAGGCAGCCACTGCCTGGGGCCACCAGGCAGGAGCTACAGAGAAATCTGCAGATTCCTTTTATTTGTATCAGGTTTGGAAGTGTCCATGCAAGACCAGCTGTGAAGCAAGGCAGGCTGGTGCTAGTGCTGGATCATAGGCCTTGTATTGATAGGTTTGGGGCTCTTTGGCCCAGCTGCTGCTTGTTTGAGAGATTTTAGCCAAGTCTGAAGCCTAAGGAAGGATAGGCCATTCATATGCAAAAGCCATTCACACAGGTTGGGCGAGGCTGTAAATTGGATGAGGCAGGGTCTCAGAGAATCACCAGGGCAGAGCAAATAAAAATAGCTGCAAGTCAACCCTGCAGCCCTGTGACACTGGGGATTGAGCCCACAACCTGGGTGTGTGCCCTGACCAGGAATCGAACTGTGACCTCCTGCTTCATAGGTCAACACCCAACCAAAATCCTGAATTCCCTTAATAGGATTTTGCCTTTTACACCAGCCAGGCTTTCCACTGGTTTTTAGAGAGTGGAAAGGAGGATGGGAGGGGGAGGAGAGAGAAAGTGACAGAGAGGAGAAGGAAGAGAAAGCAGTGGGGGGGGGGGGGGGGAGGGGGCAGGGAAGAGGGAGGGAGAAAGAGAGAAAGGGAAGGAGGAAGGAGGGAGGAGAGGAAAAGGGAGAGGAAGGTGAAACTGTTGCCTCCTGCCTGTGGCTGGAATGGGACCCAGGATCATACCCACAACCTTTCTGTGCACAAGGTGACGTTCTAATTATTGAGTGACACTGGTCAGGGCTAAATGTGCTTGTTTTTAAGCTTTGTAAAAATTGTATCACACTACATATAGGCTTCTGAGACTGGATTTAATTATCACTTTATTTTTCAGGTAATTTTACCTAGTAAATAAAATTACAAAACCCACAATTTTTTTCAATAGCTGCTTCTTTATTAAATGTTTGCTTCATATCAGGCAATGCTCTGCATGCCTGATATATACAAAGTAATTTAATACTCAATTCTATGAGATAGATACCATTATCTCCATTATATAGATGAAAAACAGAGACAGAGGGGGGAAGAGAGGGGTTAAGTAACTTGCCCAAGGTCATACTGCCAGTAAACATCAGATCTTGAATACAAACTCCACAATTTATTTTTTATTCTTTTATTGATGGACATTTGGGTGGTTACAAACAAGAATGCCTTGAACATTCTCACTTGTACTCCTGTGCACACATGCATGAATTTCTCTAGGGTATATATGTTGAATAGTTAGGTATTAGAATATGTGAATGCTTAACCTTACATGATAATGCCAAATTGCTTTCCACTTTACAATCCCACCTATAGATGTCTTTTTTTTTTAAATTGGTTTCAGAGTGAAAGGGAGAGGGAGAGGGAGCAATAGAAACACCGATGAGAATCACTGATTGGCTGCCTCCTGCACATCCCCTACTGGGGATGGAGCCTGCAATCTGGACTTGTGCCTGACCAGGAATCAAACTGTGACTTCCTGGTTCGTAGGTTGACACCCAACCACATAGCCATATCATTTCTCCATTTTTCAGTCTAAAATGGTATATTCATTGTAGTCTCAATCACTTATGAGATTAAACATATTTTCATGTGTTCAGTCATATCCTCTGAAAGTATCTGGCTTCTGTCTTTTGCTCATTTTACACAGGATAATGATGAATATAAGTGTAGATAACAGGCATTGTTGTTGTGTGTTCCTAGTTTTTTATGTATACAACTTAATCATTATCCTCTTTTACATGATGCTGAATTCCCTTAATAGGATCTTGCCTTTTACATCTCTATTTGTAAGTGCTATTCATCTGGAACTTTATTTTCTCCTACTGAATGAGTCTGATTCCAGTACAGTAATAGTTATACTGAACCTCATAAATGAGCTGGAGTATTCTTTATTTATTCTTTGAACCTGCATTTTCCTAGACCATGGTCTATTTTGTCTAAGTTTGCAAATATATTAAGATGCTCCTGATAGTCTCTTATCATTTTTATCTTTACTATATCTATAGGTACTTTGGTCATTCATTTCTTCCATTGCTTGTGAATGTCTCCTTGCTTCTATATTGCTTATTCTATTGTTCTTTTCCTTACACTTAGTCTCGTTCCTTAGTTTAAAACCACGTCCCTCAAAGTGCTGTTTCTGTGGCATCGCCCAATTTTCCAAATGTAGTACTTATAGATTCTAAGTTTTCTCGTTTCATCTGTAAAGTTTTATTAAACTTGTAAATATAAGATTTTTAAGAATTAACTTTTATCACTAACCTCTAACTTATTTCTAATTATCCATTTAATACTATTTGAAATTTACTATAACTTATTTCATGTCTAGTACATGGTCAATTTTTGCTGATATACAAGGATTAAAAAGAATATTCTCTGTTGATTAAATATGTTCATTGACTCAATAGTGAAAATTAAATTACTCAAGTCTGTATTCACTAATTTTTTCAGTCTGCCCGATTTATCAATTAAGAGCTGTTGAAATCTCCCATTATGTTGTTCAATTTGTTAATTTAGTCCCATAGTTCATACATTTTGAGGTCATTTTACAAATTTAAAATTGTTATATATTCCTTGTGAATTGATCATTTTCCAACTATTTAGTAACCTCTATCTTTACATATAATAAAGTCTAATTTTATGTGATCACTAAAACTATACATATTCTCTTTTGCTATTTGCCTAATGATTGTTTAACCCAGCAAAAATTTTAAAAAATTAAACTGTTGGTTAATTTATTTTAGTCTATTCATATTTATTTTAATTATCTGATGTCTTATTGTCATCTTTTTTCCTCCTCCCACCCATAATTTTTTCCCCTTTTTTATAATAAGTTATTGACTTCCTATTCCATATGTTAAGTTTATTTTCCTCTACAATGACTATCTATTCTTTAGCAGTTATACTTGAACATTTTACTATACATATTTAACATAATTTTAAACAATATTTTACCCATTTTCTCAAAAGAACCTCAAAATACTTTAATGCTAGTCACCCCCCTCTCACCTTATAAGTCATTGTCCAGTTTCAATTATATCCTATTTTACTAGTAAAAGTACACATTAATGTTGCATAAAATATTTAGCTTTACATTTGTTTACAACTTTCCTTCTTATAAACACTTCCTTTTCCTTCTTGAGATCATGCTTTTGCAGTCTCTTTAATTAAGGTCTATTGATGGTAAAACCCGTTTTCCATCTAAACATGTCTTTATGGTCATGTCTGAATATGTCCTTCAGTCTTGCTTGGCTCAAATTTTAAGTTGAGTAGTTTGTTTCAGAATTTTGAAGGTGTTATTTTACCATATTTTGGGTATGTAAATTGTTGCCAAAAAGAAGCCTACTCAGTATTTGTCTCATCTTCCTGATCCTTTCCCCACTTTGATTGCTTTTATAATCTTGTTTGGTATCTACCAGTTACATTCACTGGGGTTAGGTATGAATTTCATCTATATGTGCTTGGGATATATATTGTGTTTGCTGAATTTATGAATGCATTTTTTCCAACAAATGCAGAAAATTGTTATTTTTTCAAATATTGCCACTCCTCCATCCTCTCCATTCTTTCTCTCCCTAGTACTTTAGTCCTCAAAATTATTCCTTCCATACCTCTTAGTATTCATATCTTCCAGTGGCTCATTTCTCCTTGCTTTGCACTGAGTCATTTTTTAGCTTTAGCTTTCAGTTTATTTGCTGTCTTTTCAGCAGAGTCTAATATGACATTCAACATTTCCAAGGATTTTTTTTTTTCAAGTAACAGTTCTCATTTCTAGCAGTTCTATTTGTTTTATTTTTGCACATCTGATTGTGGTTCAATCCTTCATGTATATTGGCGATGAAACCTTGGGAGAGTTTAATTTGAAGATGGCTATTTCTATAGGTTCTTTCTCATGCTAGTTAGTTTCAACTTGACTGGTGATCTCTAGTCATGAAATATTGTAACATTGCTTTATTTTAATCTATGAGAATCTTCAGCCTCTACCTTGCTTCTGTCAGGAGTTAGAGGAGACTACAAATTGAGGACCACTCCAACTGTCCTGGGTAGGGTAGCATCTCAGATTCAGAATACTCTCCTCGTTTCTGGTCTGAGGCAAACTGCATAAGGCAATGCTGCAATTGGTATTTGCCATGTGAGTAACCACAGCCCACCTATATACTAATACAGTATTTATAACTTCCAACTCAAAATGCATTCATTTTTGTGGTGAAAGAAAAGTAAAGGTATGGTCTTTGGAGATCTCCCCTACTTCCCTTGGGTGTATTAATGCACTCAAAGGTACATTTTTATTCAGGATCTAGGTATTTCATAGAACCTAGTCTAATGTACTGCTGGAAGAAAAAAAATCTTATTTAATATAGTAAAACAATTATGCTATACAAATACAAGAAAGCACATGATTTATTGCAATCTTTACTGATTCAAATCCGGAAAGGTTTCCTACCACTTGATCAGAACTTGGTCAATATTTTGGAACTGGGTAAACATTAGAAAGGTCCTACAGTATGAACTTACCCAATAGGTTGTTGCCCCACTTTGTAGAAATTTCTCCTGTTGTTCTATTACTAAGATATTCAGCCAACCCTGACTATTCAAATTTTCAATGTCCTGATGAATATGTGATCCAGATCAAGAGGACTAAAATCTGTGAAAATAAACCATCAGTTTGAACATTTAAAAATAAATAATAATGATATGTTACATGAAGCTTCCATCTAGATAAATAATTTTATTGCAGGGCTAAACAAGGCAGCTGGTGATTTCATTTGTCAGAAACACACCTAATAGGAGTTTGGCAGCAGGTCTGGCTGCTGTTGTCTTAAAAGCAGACGGCTTGTTTGCATCTTTATTATTCATAATTTTGGTCAGTGTTCTCTGGATGATCAGGAAGCTCTTTGTGCTTCACCCTAATCACTGAAGTAGTGAAAGGAGATACCCACAGCAAGGAGTGCAACTGCAAATGCTGCAATCATACCTAAAATTAAATAAACACAAAACAAATGGAAATGGAATGAGTGGAAGAAAAGCTTACTTGACTCTAGCCTCTGAAATGCAGGTAACTGATGGGCCTAACCAATAACAGAACACACACACATGCATATTCTTACACACATATAGACATGTCCTAAAAGCTGACAAAGTCTTAGAGGAAATACAGCAATAAGTTGTTAAAAAAGTAGATTGCAAAGGTTAGACAGGTAATCATGTTCTTCATCACTTTAACGAAATCTTAAACAACAAAAAATAGTGTCTTATACATGTATGCCCTCACACACATCTAAGAGAAAAACACATAATTTAAAAGGGTCCTATCTATTTACATTGAAATTCCAATTGTCTCACGCCATTAGGCTTAAACCAAAAAGACAGCTCCAATGTGCAGTGGTTCTCAATCATTAAATGCAGTCACTTGGTTAGCTATTGAAAACTACAGAAACTCAGATCACCATTCTAAAATCTAGGAACTAGTAACTCATTTTTGCCCCTAGATTATTAAGTTAAAAAACAAATAAACAGCCGAAACCGGTTTGGCTCAGTGGACAGAGTGTCTGCCTGCAGACTGAAAGGTCCCAGGTTTGATTCCGGTCAAGGGCATGTACATCGGTTGCGGGCACATCCCCAGTAGGGGGTATGCAAGAGGCAGCTGGTCAATGTTCCTCTCTCATCGATGTTTCTAGCTCTCTATCCCTCTCCCTTCCTCTCTGGGAAAAAAACAAAAACAAAACAACAAAAAAATACACACACACACACACACACACACACACACACACACACACACATATATATAAAATTAATAAATAAAAATAAACAAACAAAAAACCGGACTAGAGAATCAATCTCTCTCTCTCTCTCTCTCTCTCTCTCTCTCTCTCTCTCTCTCTCTCTCTCTCCTCTCCTCCCCGCCCCCCCACACACACACACACACACACACACACACACACGTATAAAGAATTTATGAAATTAACTTAAGTTTATCTAGTAAATAAGTGATAAGAAAAACAACTAAAACTAGCTGTCAAAAACCTTAATACTTTCCATGAAACAATAGTGTACATGTTCTTTGATCAATAAGTCTGAAAAATGTGAAAGTGACTTCCATACTATAGTGGAACCTTTTAAATACTGAAGTGCATTACAAATTTTCGTTCTCAAAGTTGACTTTTTTTCATAAGAGATATCAAATCTGCAATAACAATCCTGGGAAAACCAATTTGGAAAGTATTGGTCCTACTATACTAATCAATTCCCCAAATTCAGCCTGCTTCTCTCCTAAAAGCACCAATAAAGTTAGGAAGTGTCATCTTTGAGGGCCCTTGGGATAATGCATCATTTGTACATCTTTTCATCTCCAGGTCACAGCATGTTCCACAATTCTCAATAAATATTGGCTTAATCTAGTACCTTTAAGTAAAATAAAACCCAGTGATTGTAAAGTAACAAGAAAACGGAAGTCCAAAATATCATCTTTTTCAACCTTATAAAAGAAATAAAATACCCATGTTTCGCCGAATTTTCGACACTATTGTAGTTTGCATTGGTTCTTTTGGTTGTTCATCATCTCTATTGTCCAATGGAGCTTCAGAATTCATAGAGGAACTCAGAAAAGCTGCAAGAGGATAATAATAATGAATCCTATTGTGGTTTTGACAATAATTTCAAATGATTAGATATTAGTAATAAAGATGGGATCAGCAAACTGCAGCCCATGAGCCAAACTTTCAGGGGTTGTTCAAACACCCACGGGCCAGATTTGCAGGGATTGACCAGACCTTCTGTGTTCCACAAAGCCTAAAATAGTTACTATTAGAACGCAAACAGAAAAGTTGTCCTGACTCTTGATCTAACCTGAAATTTGAACTATATAAGCAAAATATGGTAAGTGTGACCTCTAAAAAAAAAAATCACTGTTAAGCAAGGCAAGCACAATATCTCATTTTATAGATGAAATATAAAACCTGGGAAGTTAGTGCATATTTGAGGTCATGGGCAGCAGATTGAGGATCCAGATACGAGGTTTTTTTTTTCTTCTTAATTATGGGTGAGAATAATTTTTGTAGGTTTGCTTAGCTGCATTTATTTAACACCAACTAAAAGTATTTGAAAAGAAAACATTCTTAGAGATCATATAGAGCAGTGGTTTTAACCTCTCTCCTCCTAGTGCTAAAGAGTCTAACATAAACTCCGAGCATGTACAGCCAGTGAAAGCAGAATGACTCTGGTTGAAGTAGGGGTGGGCGGCTCCTGGAGCCAGACTCCCTCTTCCTCGCAGGGGGCAGTGAAGTTCGGTTCTATAGAACTCTGGGGAACTATGTTTGAAAGCAACTACTTCATATTGATCCCTTCATTTACAAGAAGAAAACCACAGTGAGAGACAATAAATACTACTGTTTAAATTCCAAGTAAAATAGCCTAGTACATGGGTTTAAAATGTGCTTATAAATGTGTGTATCCCAATATCCTAGCACATAAGCTTATTGAAATAGATACCTAACGCACCAAAATGGATGAAAGAAAAAGGGAAAAATGCCTTGTTCTCATCAATTTCCCATGAAGAAAAATTTACTGTCATTTTCAGAAATAATCCTTCATAACTGCCTCATTAGAATCAAGAGAAGTCCCATTCTTTTTATATCCTCTTAACATATAATAAAGAACTTTAAAAGCAAACATATTTTTCCTTTTTCCTACTCCAATATCAAGCTGTCACAAAGGCAAACAAATCCTTATTATGAACTGTTTCTAAAACTATTCAGTCTCTTATATTTCTATAGCTTCTTGTTTGCTAAAGGGCCAAAACACCTTAGATCTAGACTACATTAGCCTATCAGCTTCCAATTTCCCCTAACTTCATCTGACAAAACTTGAATGGGAGGTGGGAATGGAGGAAGATGAAGTAGGTAAAGGGAAGACTGACGGAGACTTGACTTGGGGCGGTGAACAGACTTTATTTTATTTTTTTTAGGGGGGTGGGGGGGGTGAACACACAATATAGTGTACAGATGATGTGTTGTAGAACTGTGCACCTGAAATCTGTATAATTTTGTTAATCAATGTCACCCCAATAAACTCAATTAAAAAAATGGAACGGGAAGCATCATTTTATTCATGTTAAAACACACACACAACAATCTTTGGCTTTTCTATCAGCAAATATCACTGGTAAAAAACTTTTTCTTTGGGCCACTATATCTTTGTATCAGGTAATGAATAAACAAAAATACTGATAAAGCATGAATTATTTCTATTTGCTAAAGGAATTTTTTTATTTAAACACTTATATATAATGAGCACAAAAATGGTTTTATTTGTCATGATATACATTTAATATTGAATTGTTATATGTAAAGATTTTTTTAGTAATAAAAATGGGATCAGCTAGTAATTTACTTCTATTAAGAAGAAACTGGTCAAAATCCTGTGATTTGATACAAATTCAAGTTAAGTTTACAGAAACAGCATTTTTCAAGAATAAATAAAGCCCTGTCATAACTTACTTTTTTGTGAAGGCCTGTAGGCTTTTAATTCAAATCTCAGGTACTATGTTATTTTACCAAAATTTTAATTTAAATGTTAATGACATATGTTCAATAAGAAATTAGATTGTAACCATTCCTTAAAATCAAATAAGTTAACTTCAGACAAATCATGTAAGAAAACAACTTTCTTGAACAACTGTTAACTGAAGAGAAAACAAGGGCCATGATGAATACATGCTGTCCACGTGTTCCATTTCCCGCCAAGTTTGTTAATAGGTGGGCAGGACTATTTAGAACCTTAAAATGAAACATTAGGACTCGAACTCCTTTGGTTAGTTGTCTTCTTCTCCATCTCTGACTCCTAAATTAATGAGGTTTCACTATAGTCAGGGATTTAGCCAAAAAATATAAGTTCTGTATTACTTTTTCCTCATAATTAAATTAGCAACATTTAAGGAAACAGCAAAAAATAATTTTAGTCCAGATAGCAAAATAGAATTAGTAAAATGAGTTTCATCCAATTTTAAAGGTGTGTCTCCAAATTTTAGCTGATACTGTGGATAAAGCACATCTGAATTATTAAGTTAATATCTACTAGGAGGTGACTAATGCATCTAAGTAATTTTAAAGCCAAAGTTATCCCTAACCTTAAGTGAGTCATTTTGACAAATTGTTCTTCATCCCTTAAGTCATTTAAAACTATGTTATTTTAAGATATTTACTTGGCAAATATGTATTATAAACATAGCAACTACTTGGCAGCATATTAGAGAACAGAAATAAGTAATAATCAAGCTAAATACTTATAAGTTTAATGCTAACTGTATAGAAATTGACTTCAATTTATAAATTTAAATATTTGAACTCCATTATGGTTTATTATATATAAAAATATTAATTTATTTAGGAAAATCTATGCACACTATAAAATATTACTTTCTACTTTAACATTAATATTTTTCATTATAATTCAGGAATCATTATTTTACAGCCTTATAATGCTAGTTATTATCATGCTGCCTTTATGTTTAGAAAGCATTTTACCTAACATTTTTACTAAATTCTCATACCAACCCCAAGAGAATCTGAGGTTCAGAGGGGACTTGTTTAAGGTTATACAGCTGCAAGTGGCACACCTGGACTAAGCTAAAATACTATCTTGGAAAAATTATGCATCTAACATTTTTGAATAAATTAGTAAGTGAATAAATGAGTGACTAAGTGAATCTAATTCTAAACCAATAGGATGTTTATGTAAAAGCACTTAATTTTTATATTACAAGGTTTATGTTTTCACCCTACTTCATATTTGGGAATATGTCATTTCATTATTAAAAATACACTAATTACTAAATCATTCCTTCTAATTTAAATATTTGATGAAGCAAAACGAATATAATTCTATAAAAGTAATATTCTTGGGTATAATATAACTCAAACCAGTGTTCATTTCCTAAAAAGCCTAGAGTTACTTTTACTGTATTCATCCTTCCAAATGAACTCAAATGTTACCTGCTCTGAGAAGATTTCCCTGAATCCCTTACAGGTATAGTGCTTAAGCTAAATAAAAGTAGTAAATAAATAAGACTATAGTCTTAAAGTCTGTATTGGTTAGGTCCCATGGAAAGATAATAAAACAAAACTGTTAGGAAAAAAAAAAACACAGATTCTAGAGTCAAACTGCTTAAGTTTCAGCTCCACCATTACCAGGTATGTAACCTGACAAAGTTGTTTGACCTTTCTGACCTTCAAGTCTCTCATCTGGAAAATGGGGCTAATAATAATCTGCATCATAGAGTTGTTGTAAGGATTAAATGATTTTGTATCTGTAAGGCTTTTAAAACAGTATCTGGAATGTAAGGTTCCATATAAATAGGTAATGCTGTTATTTGAGTGTTAGGTTTAATTCAAGGTAATACATTTCAAGGAAGGCAAATTCTATATAATAAAAAGATAATATGCAAATAGATCTATTGGCAGAATAACCAGTTGCTATGACATGCACTGACCACCAGGAGGCAGATGTTCAACGCAGGAGTTGGCCCCTGTGATCAATGCATTCCCACAGTGGGAAGGCCTCTCAGTAAAAAACGCAGAAGCCGAGCTCAGTAAAAAACCCGAGAGCCTCTCCCGCCCCTGTGGCAGTACTAAGGATGTCCTACTGACGACTTAGGCCTGCGAGGGAGTGGGCCTAAGCCGTCAGTTGGACATGGACATCCCCGAGGGCTCCCTGACTGCGAGAGGGTTCAGGCTCGGCTGAGAGAACCCCTCCTCCCCCAGTGCATGAATCTCGTGCACCAGGCCTCTAGTCAGAGTATATTTAAATAAGTAGTTTTTAATTTTTCTTAAGTTATCAACCCTCTGAAAGCTATAGATCTCTTTCCCAGAAAAGATAATACAATTACTTTAAAGTGATTTGTGGATATCCCGAAACCTGTCTATTACCCCAAGGTTTTGGACACCACAGGTTAAAAATTCCTCATCTAGAGAAAGGCAACCAAAGTGGCAAGATAAAATGAGGTATGAAAACTATAGTAAAGAGAATAGTTAAAGGTGTATGGGAATGGCTGGCTTTCAAGTATTTAGAACATAACCGTTACCCTCAAATTTAAAGCATGGACCCTAAAAAGCAGTACTCATGTTTTATTGCTGCAGATTACTGAACAAAGTAAAGATTACAGGAAGGCAGACTGGTATTAGGAATAAGGAAAAATAGAGTCTAACCATCCATTTGCAAGCAATATAGATTCAGGATTCAGTATTATAAGACAGAGGATGAACCAGGACAATTCCAATGATCCCACATAAAGTGCATTCAGATATCAACAACAGAATGGGTCAAGAATTACTGGTAGGCATTAGTGAAAGAAATAAACAAAACAAATAAAAACCTCCACCCTCATGATTCTAAGTTTGGTTTACAGGGATATCACAGTCACTAATATGGGAAAACGTATTTTGAAAAGTAGCAATTATTTTTTCAACTAGTCTACATTCAAAATCTCTATTTGAAAATCGTTTTCAAAATACTGAAACACAGCTGCTGCTTTAACATCAGGTAGCAAGCAATTTGGAGTGTTGTTATTGTTTTCCTTTAAAACGAACTTACTATTCCACATCATGATTAATACTAACCTGGAGCTGTTAAAAATCCAGCCTGTTAGTCTCCAACTAACCCGAGGCTTTACTGACAGATTTGTAAATCACCAAACAAACACCTACTTGACATCATACTAACAAGAGAACTCTGAATTAAACACTCTACTTTGTGAGGGGTGGGGATTAGTTAAGCAAAAGAGGAACAAATATAAAAATTAGAATTAGAAAAAGGACTTAAAAATTGCTATATTCTAATTTCATAACATCCATATTCAAAAGCAACTTAAAAACTTTATTAGTATATCAGAAGTTTCAAGATTGATAAATGGCTATGTATGTAATATTCATTGATATTTGCAAATAACTACTTTCATCACATATTTTTTAATGTTTCAGGAAGTCTGTCATACCTGCCTGTACACATTTATTCAATGACATGGTTTCATAGCCTATTTTCACTAGAAACAAAAACAAAAATGAAGCAAAGCCAAACAAAACAAAAAAACAGCCTTCCAAAATGCAAGGTCAAATGTAAAAATGATGGGTAGGAGAAGAAAATGTATTCACAATTAAGACAGTTTGGCAAATCTATACTCCATAAAAATAATTTTTGGAACTGCCCATTTCAGCTTAATATCCAGTTATATAAAGGGGGTAAAAAAAATAAAAATAAAGGCAAGTAGTATGAAAAAGATATTTAATAAAGTATTTTTAAAAACACTGTGACATCATCTTTAACCAAATAATCAAAATAATGGGTTTTGAGAAAACTTCTATTATAATGAAAGAAATACCTCAAAACTATATATTTCCACCTACTTAAGGCAACTCTTGTTTCCAAATCTACTTGCTAGGCTTAGAAAAACCTGAAATATCTTAAATGTTGATTCAACTTCCCAGAAAAACTGACTACATGTTTATATAATATATGCAGAAACTAGACACCTTTTTAAGTGCCTCGGAAATTATCTATCAGAACTAGCTTTAAGGAAAAGACATATTTAAATTAACGTCTCATAGGTGATCTTAGCAATAGTCTAATCAGATTCTTAAATAACACCATGGAATTACCTGTGTTGATTTCCTCTGTAATTTCCAAATCTTCAATTTGAATCCTATGATCTAACATCTCTATAAAATGGTCTCTGATTTCTTCAGCTGACTCATCACCAAATTTATAATCACATAACATCACCGTGGATCCCGGAATGGGGACAAAAACTCGGTGAGGAAGGATGTGAAACTCTTTTTCAGAATCTAAAAGAAGAAACATTATCAATATTTAGATAAGTCGGTCACTGGTATCAGTGACATAAATTCTGTAAATATTATAAATGAAAGCATCATATACATACCAATAGAAATAAAACCTAAAAGTTGTTTTTATTCTCTAATTGACTTGACACAAAATTGCTATTACTGAATCCTGTTTTATTTCAATATCCCTGGCCTCTGCAAGGGATCTAAATGATATTCCTGTGAAATATAAGCTTATCACTGCATTATAAACTTAAGGCATATAAGGATATTGCTGATTATATATTCTTGTATTCTTTCTATGAAAGAATAACCAAGAGAAAATTTTGTCCCTGATTATTATTATTATTTTTTTTAACTTTACAATTTCCCCCTCTTCATGCAAGTTTGGAGCCAAATTAGTGGCCCATCTATATGGAGTGTATAGAATATGACAGCATACATTTTTATATATGTATGTATAAAATAGTCTCACCACTCACATAATCTACAAAGTGCTAGTGGTCCCCTCTATCAAGCCTGTGTATGACAGCAAGTTATATTTTATATACTAACCTCACTACCAACTCCATCTTGTTTTTTTTTCATTTCCCCTTCGTCTCATTCTTATTACTAATATTTATTATTCTGATCATTAATCTTAATTAAGTTCTTAGTTACTCCTAGAACCTTATTAGATGCTGTACATAATAATGCATACATATTCTGTTTTTCAAATCAGGTTATTATGCTTCTTGAGGAATGGAATCTGGTCATTGATTTGTTTCTAGCACATTGCCTTGAACAGAACAAATGTTTAATGAATATTTAATAAATAGACATACTAAATGCTATAAACTAGAAGTAATATTCCTGGAACAACAATTAGTGCTACATATTGTCATAAATAGCATTAAGTGATCTTAGAAAAAATAACCTGGATCTAAATAAATAATGAAGAACTATGTTTCACTCTTCTTTGAATACTCACGAAGTAAGATATATTCCCCCCAATGTCTAATATCACTGGTCCAAACAAACACAACTGGCTCTATACCATGATTCCAGTGAACTATCAATAAAGATCAAGCTTCTGTATAAAGAATGGACTCTTTCAGCAATGGATGTAATTTTTAAATCTACTACTGTACAGGCCAAGTAGAAAAGCAGGGCTCACATTGATAGTAACCTTTTTTCTTGCCAAAAAACTAGTGGTAGCTTTATATAACTGCAAACAGAAGACAAAGAATGTCTGTCAGGGGAAATGCAATGACTTAAATTATGTGTTTCTGCCATATTATACTTATTATCTGCTTTTCATAAGAAAAGGGAAAAACAGTTTTACTCTTTGAACAGACTGCCACCTATCTGTAAAATTATATAACTACAATTTGTTTTGCAGCACGTTCACACAGATGGTTAGGCATCTATTATTTTATTTGGGGCCAGATTCTTAAAATAGGTGAAGTTCAAAACTTTTAATGATGGCTATAATATGTATGTATAATTGGCATGCAAACTACAGTCATTCTAGTTTTGCCTAAAATAGATAAATACGTCATAAAATCACATGTTAAAGATTTGGTTATGATGAATTTAAATTACTCACTAAAAAAGAAAATGCTCTTATAATTTCAAATTAAAAAGTTAATTTAGCCATTTAATATCTAAATAAAACCAAGTTTTCTAATTGGTCTGGGGCTAAAAATGGGAGGGAGACCTTTGTAAAAAGACACATCTTAAAAAGTATTCCAAAAAGGAGTCCTTTAGGAATAGTCCCACAGCAGAATATCTACAGTAGTTCACCGTTATTTCAAAAAGTTCAAAACAGAAAAAACATTTAAATTTAAGCCAATACGATCAGAATTGGGCTTCTATTGATTAATAGAGCCCCAACTCATGCTGAAGTATTAGAGTAATTTTTGTAAAATAGGTGCTATCTAAGCTGACTCTTAAAAGAGCCATTTGCATGCAGGGATGAGAAGTGCCATCCACAGACTGAAACCACGACCACAGGCAAAAAGGATTGTACATGACTGAGAGGACAAGTGATATGAATGGATATGGTGTAGCAATAAAAGAAAGTAAGAGGTTTCAAAACTGATGGCCTCATTTTCATAAGGAGTAGGACATCCTCTGAGAGAAGGTTGCGCAGGATTGAATGGAGGCTGACACAGAATGATGAAGATGGTCTGAAATACTTTCTATGGGGAAAATCCCAATAAGTAAAAAGAATGAATAGAGTTCACATATATATTTTTAAATTTTTTTTATAGTCATTGAAGTATTATGTTCTTTCACCTGGATAGCCAGCATCCAAAGATTATTCTTGTTTTAAAATGAGGAATTTAAAGTTAATATGCCCTTTGCAGACTTCCTGATGCATGCAAAAATATTCTACGGCATATATTCTACATTTTACCATTCTACAAAATCTTACTAGCATAGGAGAAACATAAACTAGGTAAAATGAGGACTAAATCTAAGATCTAACAAAATATATATATACTTTTTTATAATATAAACAAATGGAAACTATATTTTTTATAATATAAACAAATTGAAGTTTCCATTTGTTTATATTATAAAAATATATATTTATATTTTGTTTATATTTGTTTATATTATACTTGCAATTTAGTCTTTTATATTGATATCCTAAGATCAACTTACATGTTAATGGAATAAGTGGCCTGTTACTAAAGTTTAAAAAAATATATTTACACTTGCGTTTCTTCTGGAAATATAATGCTATACTTCACAAAAATTAAAGTTAAGAAATTTTAAGACAAGTATCATTAAATAATTCCCTTCCTTCATCACCTCTAACATAATAGCAACTACTATTTATTGATAGCTTGACTTAACTTTAAAAACAGCACCTTGTTTAATCTCACAGGCTCAAAAAGTAGCTACTATAATCTCTGTGTGTGTTTTTTTTTTATAAGATAATGGATGTTTAGATAGGTTGAATCATTTGCCTAAAGTCACTTAACTAGTGGCAAAATAGACAAAGAGCCCAAGACCTTTAGTCTTTGTTCTTTCCACCAAACTACAATGCCTATTCTCTTCACGTAGCCTTAAAGGTTATTCAATTGCAGTGAAAAATGTTTTTTATTTTTAAATAATTTAATTTGTAACTTCTGCAACTGCTCTTTGAAGCAATTAATTATACTGAATGGACATCATCAAAATTTTCAATACTCACTCACTTATAAAATGATACCAGGACAGTCATATAATATCATTTTTATGAAGCATTTTTAAACAGAGTAATTAAATAATATGTGTGATTAGATAGATCTTTGGCATTAATGATGGATATATGTCTACATCTCTGAAAATCTCAAAATTCACTGTTCAGCTGTAATCATACTGTTGATCAGAAAGTGAGTATTTAACACTACGAGAGCTATACCATCCACAAAGCCAAGTAGCAAAAACAGAGCCATAATGAGGTGAGGTTGGTAGGCTGACTAGGTGGCTAAGTGACCAAGTTTCACACAAATATCTCAATCCATTCTTATATGCTGCATATAAGAATCAAAGTCATGTCTCAGCATAACTATTCATTTCACTATCAGTGGAGAGAACCTCAGGGTTATTTGTGAAGTACAGCAAGGACAAATATGAAATCTGGCAATTCCAGAAATCTATCATACTAGCAATATAAAAAAGATGATTAGCCCACTGAACCTAATATACTATTTACTAAAAGAAGTTAATTTTGTAGAGGAGCAATGCTTTCTTCTATAAATATAAAAATACTCACTTAACAAGTTAATATATATGTTTCAATTATATGTATATTCAACTGTGAATTCCTAATCTACTCACATTTGAATGGTAGCAAGATGAAAGATGAATATGTAACTCTAACAAGCATTCTCAATACTTTAATTTTCTTTTTGAATAAAATAAATATATTTAATAAAAATTATAAAAAATTGTATAAATTGTTTATGTATTACAATAGATATAATAGTTAGAATAAATAGGTTATGACAACATGGCCCAAACTTTTTAAATTTAATTAAAGTCTGTTAGAGTAATTGATAAGAAGTATATAAACTAGTATACAAAAAATTTGGTAAGAATAAGATGTCAATTGCATATAGACCACAAATTAATACCTATTAAATAATATATTATATAAATATTCAACACTAATACATGTTTTGATTATGAATGAATTATTTTAAAAACCTAATATATATTAATTTTTAAAATTAGCTTTAAATGTTAGCACAGTTTTCTAAACTGGTAGAAATTCATGCATAAATTTTTTTAAATCTTTCTAGAAATTGTTTTAAATATTGATAGATTTCCTATTATAAGGTGTTCACAAATTATTTTTTGTGCAACTGAAAGTTCTTCATTCCATGAAAACAATAAAAGATGACATAGTTATTAAAGATAGATGTAAGTATGAAAAATGATTTATCTATTATATCTTGACATCCTATCTACTGAAAGCATGCCCAAAAAAGTACTTAATTTTATACTCATAACTTTTTTTTCTGGAATTTCATTCAAAAGCAGATCCTCAAATAGTATTTCACAACGATCAGCAACTGTATTCAATATATCTCTCTTCACTGCCTACGGAAAAACAAAACAAAACAAATTACAATAAGAAACAAAATCTGTTACTATAGGTTTGCATTTTTATTACTAAGAAACTCTTACATAACTGGTCCCCCTGTATAATCACATCCACTAAAATAAGTGATACATCATTCTTTTTCAAATGTCTACTTAACATTCTTATTAACAACATTAATAGTTTAAAAGCAAATTTGCCTGCCCCATTTAAATAATAAATTAAAACCAAATAAAGAAATGCAGTTTTGCATCTAAACACATAATGCTACTATTCTGAACTAGGAAATGTATAACTATGATAAAAGTGCTAGTCATGGCACTTTTTCTTAATTACAGAAATTATAGAATACTACCTAGTCATTCTTCCAGTAAATACTTTTCCTATTATTTAAAAAGTTCAATTTCCTTTAAAGGAAATAATTTCCAATGTACTAAGACACACCGTGGAACACTTAATGAACTTGTATAATCATCATTTTAAAAAAGACATAAAATAGACATTCTACATATGAAAATCTTGTGATCAATTACATGGTATAAATTGTACTGCCTAATCGACTGGGCCTTTATTAGTCAAAGTTAAATTAATAAAAATGAAAGCTGATATTAAAAAAATTAAAACTTAGGTCTTTTGAATAGTCATGTTAACACGCTTCTGCTTTTCATGGACCAGTTATTATTCCTTTTGTACCTGCACAGCATCCTTAACCTTGGGTTTATTGCTATGAATGTAAGCTCTGCATTTCACAGCGCCCTTAAGGTTTACAGAACCGCTGCAGATCTGGACGGTGGCTGTGGATCTGTGGTCTGAATTCAGAAGCTGAAAAGACAAAAATCACTTTAAGTTCTAATAACTAGCATTATATTAACTATATAAACTACATTAATAACTACATGAAACATTTAAACATTATAGAAGCCATTTCGTAAAGTGAGAAGACAGTTTTGACTGAACCAAGTATTTGAAAATTTTCTCCATATATTATTAAAAGGCCTTCATATTTCTCCTTATATAAGTTATATATCATTTGTTAAGTATTTGAGTATAGTCAAATACTTTATGTTAAACTTTTAATAGTTTTGGGCCAAAAGACTCAAACATTAAAATAATGTTTTTTATTAAAATAATGTTTCTTGCGAATAACTTTCTAGAACTGGATATTTTTTAGTCTCTTACATCTCTAAAATTCTTTGACTCTCTAATTATAAACATAAAAACAGAAACAATTTCATTAAGCTTATTCTTAGAAATAATGTACTTTAGATAAGAAGGATTTTAAAATATTTACCAACTGCGTTAACACTCTGACATCAAAAGAACAACTACTTGCTTGAGCATTTCCTCGAGGTTTTTTCTAGGGGGAAAAAAGTTAAAACTATATTACTGAGGTCAGAATGGAACATAAAAGACAATTTAGGAACTATCTTACACATACTAAATAACTTAGAGGAAAAAAAAGTATTATTATTTGTTTTATTTTAGCTATTTCTATAGACATGTTACTTTGTATATTCTATAGCAATCAATGTATGTTGATAAAAACAAAAAACAAAACATTAATTCCCTACTTTTATTCCTCTAAAGCAAAGACTAGCAAACTATGGTCTATTGGTCAAATTGAGACTACCACCAGCCTTTATAAATAAAGTTTTACTGGAACACACTAAGATCATTCATTTATGTATTGTGGCTGCTTTCATGCTACAACATCAGAACTGAATAGCTGCAACAGAGACCAAACGGCCCTTATTTCTGCAGTTTGCAGGCCCTTGCTCTGAAAGGAGAGATCATAAAGTTCCTCTTCAGATCAAAGCTGTTTTAGGAGCCCATGTAGTCCCTTCTTTAAATAGCAAAGGTTAGTCTTCAAACTGCCATAAGGGCAAGATTCTAATTATCTACAAAATAATCTCATAATTTTATGAGAAAAATGTCTGCCCTTTACTTCAAAAGGCCTTAGAAATAAGAAGTAGGTAACAACTGTTTTCATGAAGGAAATAATGATAGAACTAAGGATACGTCATCTTTTGTTTTTCCTTAACACAAATAATTTCATTAGATGATTTTCTCTGAACTCACCTGTCCTTCTAATAGGTCACAATCTTCAGCTTTAACTTGTCCATTAATCAAATAAACACCATTTTCTATTTGCTTCGCCCAGCGTGCAAGTCCATTCTTATAAGAAACACAACGGGGATATCTTTCAGATATGATGCCATCTCAAACTCCCCACAATCAACTTTTCCTCCTAATTCACTGGCATAGTAAAAAGCTCTATTTGGCAGGTTTTTGCACCTTATTCATCCTATATAATAAAAGCCTAATATGCTAAGTCAACTGTTCAACCAACTAAAGCGTAATATGCTAATGAATGCTAAGGCCGCTCAACTGCTCACTATGACGTGCCCTGACCACCAGGGGGCAGATGCTCCGACCAGTAGGTTAGTTTGCTGCTGGGGTCCGGCCTATCAGGACTGAGCAAGATAGGCCAGACATGCCTTGGATCCCTCCCGCAGTGCCTCCCCAGCCCCAATAGTGCACTGGTGGGGTTCCTCAACCTGGCCTGTGCCCTCTTGCAATTTGGGACCTCTTGGGGGATGTTGGAGAGCCAGTTTCAGCTCGATCCCACAGGCTACCCACCTCAGGAGGGCACCGGACACAGGGCTCACAGCTGGCAAGCACTGCTGTAGCAGCTTGGAGCTCTCCAGATTGGATCTGATTGGGCGTGAGCCCGTGGCAGGATGAGTGAGAGCAGTAGGTAGGAGCTGCAGGCGGCTTTGGACTGTGGGTTTCAGCCCAATCCCCTCAGGCCACCACGAGGGACCCCCAACCATGCATGAATTCATGCACCGGGCCTCTGGTATTTAATAATAGTTTTTCTAATCTTTATCTCAGACTACCATTTACATCACTGACTTAGAAGGTTTAATCACTACATGACCATAGTCAAATAAGTTCAAAAATTCCCATTATCTTTTAAAAATGTGACAAAAGAAAAAAGCCTCAAATATATAAAGCAGTATTTGCCTCCAACAGAAATGAGATAGAAACAAAAGAATGATACAAAAATTCTTAAAAGGGACTAAAAAAGAGAACACAAAACTAAAAATCATGCAAAAGCAAAAAGACCAAACAGTAAACCTTCTTACATAACTATATTTTACAATGTACATAACTAAGTTAATTAGCATATTTATGGAGCACCTATTATGTTAAATATGTTAGTATTATGACATTGTCCCTCCTCTAAATTTGTAATCTGGGGTAATAAATTAGTTACCTCTAACAATATTGTTACAATTAGAATGCAATTTTTGAGGATTATAAAATGAACAGTAGACAACCAGAATAAAAGCAAATTATCTATTCAGCAATCACCACAGAAAATTCATTTTACCCTGATACCTTTGTATTTTTCTCCAGAGTATAGCTGACAGAAGTAGTAGACAGTGGGATGTGAATATTAATATGAACTGTACACTCTAAAGAAAGCCATGAAGTTGATAGTCCATTTTGATACTTCCAATCTGCTGGTTTTGCTGAACTCTTTAGTGAGAGAGGGGTAAAAACATAAAATATGTGCTTTAAGTCATCATATGTACAACCTAGTAACTTGAACAACCTGATAGTTAATATGTTTGGCCATATTCTTTGGCCTTATTCAAAGGGCAATAGGTTACAACTAAATAAAAACAAAGCATGCATTTAATTTTAGTAATCTTCAGAATACTGAACTTGGTGACTCCCTCCTCCAGCAGTTGGCTGGCAAAAACCAGGTGGTCCATGTTTAGAATCCCGAGGAGTCCTCTGGTCCTCTAGCTCTCATCTATAGCTTTGACAATGTTAATTCTGAAGCTGCTGATGTGAAACAAATAACCACTGAGTGACTTTCAGGTGCCAGATGTTCTCCTTTCTATCCCATCCACCTTAACAGAATTCTACAAAGTTACTTTTTCACATTACTTTTAAACACCTTAGTAAACGTTAGTTTGGATTCTGCTGAGTGCAAATAGCTTGCTTACTAGTCACTATAGCTACCAAAAGCCCACATACTTTTACCAGCCTCTCAAATATAACACTAAACACATAAACAAGGCAAGGGGAGTTTAATAAACATATGTTAAAAACAAAACAAAACACAACAAAAACCACATAAATTTTCCTTGACTGTAATGAAATATTTCAAAATAAAAAAAAATATATACGTGGTTGTGGACATCAATAGGAGGGAACAGCACTGAAAATTTTTTAAAACTAAAGAACTGAATTGTATTTTAAAAATACTAGTTTGCAACATAGAAAATCTTTAAAGAGCAATTTTTCTTACCTTTGGATCATGGATATCATAAGTTCGACAAAGTATTCTTTACTAATTAAGGATAAAAATGACCCAGACCATCAAAAAATAAAAGCAAAACAACTATAAGCATCCAAGAATTTTTACAAAATTATACCACTTTACACACAACGATATATACAAATATGTATGTAATTGTACAAATATATATATATATAAATTGCTCAGACTATAGTTGTGGTGCTTTAAACTATTTCTATGGCTTATAAATCCTACTAAACATAATGAATAAAAAGCACTTGCTCAAATACACACCCTCTGTAACAAATAGATGTGCTGTTTTGGATGGAGTCAAGCCTGAGAATCTTATTGGGTCAAGGGGCCTGTACATGAAGCTTTCTAGTCAAATATACAAAGGGGTTTAAAGCCCAGTTTCTGCAGGAGTGACCACTGTGTGAATTTTGTCTTCTCCAAATCCTGATTCCTTGGGCCCTTGCATTCCTGCACTCTCTTCCCAAGGCTGTCACTTGCTTGGGAGGCATTCTTGCCCTGGCAAGATGTATAGGAAAGAAGCTAAGGGGACCTTATAACTGGCTTTTAGTGCCATTTGATCTTGGCTGAAGTTCTAAAAATTTCTTAGATATCCTAACTGTCCATCTCAGTGCACCTGTGCTTTGAATTGAACATTTTACCAATAGCTATTGGAGGTTAAAATTTAACATAATAAAAGCATTACTTTGCTTAAGCTGTCAGCTGGGGTATCTACTTCTCTGTAGGGGATTTATCGTGCTGGTAAACAGTTCTCAATCCCTAGTCCTTGACACCTCTGTCAAACTCTTTGCAACCTTGAGGCATAATTATATTATTATTAGTAGTAGCAGTAGTAGCTGTTGTTATTGTGCTAAGTATGTGTTATTTACAGAAAAACTTAGAAACTAAGCTTACTTTTAAAATAATTATTTAAATAAATGGGGGGAAAACTTATAAGAACATTATTTTGGAATTATAAACATTTAAAACACAAACACCTAAATAAAAGATACTTTTTTGTAGAAGAGCAAATGTGAAGTGTCACTCGATCTGAGACTTCCTCCTCCGTGAAACTCCACAGTCTCTTTTTACTCATAGATTTTTCCACAGCAAATACTAGCTGAAATAGAGGAAAACACACATCAATTGAACGCAAAATGAAAGAAGAAAAGTGAATACAGAAAAACATACAATTATAATGTCCCTAAGCTCAATCTATTTAAAATTTCATGATTCTACAATTAAATTGTCTTTTCTTCAAAAGAAAGAGTGAAACTGATTATTAACTGTTTGGGTTCCATTTACACAATTGCTTTTCTAAAATAGAAAATATAATCCATCATCATTAAGACTCTACTGGACATAAAATTTAATGTTTGGCAAACATTTAAGTGAAATATAGAATAAAGGCTTTATTATAAGAGTGAGAAAGGACAAGTTATTTTTAAACTATAAAAATGGAGCATGTCACCCATTTGGCATTTCTTATTTAAATGTCACAAAAGATTGCCAAAACCGGTTTGGCTCAGTGGATAGAGCGTCAGTCTGCGGACTGAAAAGTCCCAGGTTCGATTCTGGTCAAGGGCATGTGCATTGCTTGCGGGCACATCCCCAGTGGGGGGTGTGCAGGAGGCAGCTGGTCGATGTTTCTCTCTCATTGATGTTTCTAGCTCTCTATCCCTTTCCCTTCCTCTCTGTGGAAAATCAATAAAATATATTTAAAAAATAAAAAAATAAATGTCGCAAAAGATTTAAAGCAATATATAAGGACACATATTGTACAATATAGTAGCAACATAAATTTAAAGTGACAAGAAAAAGAGAAATAGTTGACATATATTTATACCAGAAATAAGAATTATAGAAGGGCATACTTGATATATGGAGAGGAGTTATAATATGGCTCTAAACTTTCTAACAATAATGTGTATAACAAAACCTAATTTGTTACCTACTGCACATGGTCCATAAATTAGCTGAAAACAACTGATCAGAAGAAGCACAACTTTTTTCATAATTATATCAAAAGAAATTTCTTCAAAGACAATGTTATGTGATATAATGAACAAAGTTCTTAACAATGATCTTATGTGAGACGCTGGCAAGTTTTATAATGTTCTTTCTTATAGTGTTCCTCAATGCTGGCCAATGGAAACCAAGTTAGATAATTCAAACTCAATAATTACAACATTCTGAGTACACACTCACCCCCACTCAATCCAGCACCAAACACAAAAGGATGCACAACCAATGTTATTAATACATAAAGATTTAGATCATATTCCAAAATGCTATTGAGACAGAGTAACTGTAATATACATTTATTAAAAACTAGAGGCCCGATGCATGAAATTCGTGCATGGGTAGGGTCCCTAGGCCTGACTGGCGATCAGGGCCTTCCAACTGCAGGCTGGGGCCTTCCTTCATTCCGCACCACCACCTGATGGTCAGCGCATGTCATAGCAATAGAACTCCTGGTCTCTTGGTCAAATTCCCTTGGGGATACTTTGCATATTAGCCTTTTATATATATAGAAGATGGGAAAGACAGCAGAAGGTTGAATAACTTTCCAGGGGAGGGAAAAATCTCCATTTTCTTCCCTTACTCCCTTAGGTACAAATATCAAAAGTTTGACAGTGGTCATTTGATAAGTAAGGTTATAAAACAAAAAGAATCTGTAGCATCTGGAATTCTTGGTTGCACACTTTTTTACTAGAAAAACTTGTGGGGACTTCCTGTGGGTTTTTGTACTTTTTAAGATTATGAGGTCCGCTTCTCTCTTGATGGGGGAAATAACTTTTTATTATTTATTTTTAAATATAGTTTTATTAATTTCAGAGAGAAATGGAGAGGGAGAGACAGAAATACCCATGATGAGAGAGAATGACTGATCGGCTGCTTCTTGCACGCCCCCCGCTGGGGATCGAGCCTGCAACCCTGTCATGTGCCCTTGTCCAGAATTGAATCTAGGACCCTTCAGTTCACTGGATGATGCTCTATCCATTGAGCCAAACTGATGAGGTAGGAAATAACTTTTTATAGAGATGAAAGCTGGCTGCAGAGTTTATTTTAGGTTGTCAGGGGAAACAGGTTGTGAAACTTCATGTTTACATGTAGACTTTATTACCCAATTCACTGATGTGGAAATAAAAACAAAAACAGGGGATTCATAATACTCAGTCCAGGAATAAAGAATAAATATCTGATTATTGTGATGACTTTATGTCTTACTCTCAGGATACTGAGATAATTGAACAGAAGAATCGCAAAGCCTATTAATTTCTCATTAGAGCAATCACTTGGAACTAAATGAAAGGTCTGATAGAATACTACTATTGTAAACAGAAACAGTTAAATCATTATAACTTGTTTCATAATAATAAAAAAAAATCTTTAAATTAAGACTATTTTAACATCTGCAGCTTTGACTGACAATATAAATATTGACATTATACACAAGATACCAAGCAACTGGGTGGGAAAGCTATGTCAACATAATCTATAATAATAAAAGCATTATATGCTAATTAGACCAGACGTCCTTCTGGATGTCCTTCACAGATGGCCTTCAGGAGGAAGTGGGGCTGCAAGTGAAACCTGGGTCCCCAGTGCCAGAGGAAAGCCAATGCTGGCAGCTGGGGTCAGGAAGGTCTAATCTTGCATGAGTTTTGTGCATCGGGCCTCTAGTATAAAGAATTATGGGACAGAAATTCAAATATGTATTTCAGGAATACATAGATCCAAATAGCACCCATTAAAATAAGATGTAACTTGACTACATTAAGAATTTTTATATTTCAGACTTACTCTGCGCAGGGTATTTTGAAAATCATTTCCCATTTCTAATGTTGTAATAATAAATATTCCAAGAACTAAAAGTCCCCCAGGAAGCATTCTGGATACCTAAAAATAGAAATATAGTATTAGCCAACATAAACATTTGGCATTATATACAATCCTTTGTGTCTGAGAAGCTAAATATTAAATCAGCAAATCCCTACTGAGTACCAACTATATGAATAGCATTGAGGCAGGAGCTTTGAGAAACGGGTTAAAATGCTGAGAAATGGATGATAACCAAGGCAAATGGGGTGTCAGTATGAACACAATCTTTGAGTTTTCTTTATACACTATGAAAATACTGTGCTTGGCACAGAGGATATAGCCATAAACAAAACAGATATTAAACCCTGTTCCTCATGAAACTGAGTCTAGCTTAGACTCATATCACCTTTTTTTTTTTTTTTTTTTTTGGACTATTGCTGTTATATGTATTTGGTTCTGTCTCCAGACGCTCTACTCTCCAATTACACTGACCAAGGCATTTAACTGCCATGTGTCCAAAATGGAAACCAACCCCACACGCCACGATACTTTTAATTTAATTTTAAAAAGTCAATTTGCAATGAATGTTATAAAAATAAACGTATTACTCACAATTTGGGTATTCTTGATTATTTTCAGTTGAAAATTCTCACAAAAAAATGATTTTTTAAAGCATCTATAGATGCTTATGGCGTACAAAAGGTTAAAGTTAATTTCTAAATTACTGACAGATCATATTACCTCCTTCTCAAAATAAGGTCTAAACTTTACCATAGAGCTACTGTCTACCAAACAAACTCCTCACTTCTTAGGATAGGACTCCAAAGCCATCCATAACTGGCCCCTTACAGTCTTATGTATAACTATATTCTTTTATATATCCTGTATTTCAATTATACCCAATTGCTTGCTATTTTCCTAACATACCTTTAACTTTAATGCCCTCAGGTCATTTATGCATACCTTCCTTTGGACATTGAATTTGTTCCCTAACTTCTACTGGCAAAGTCCTATTCATGTTTCGAGTTCAGAGCCTTCTATCAAACTGTCTGAATCCAACCACTGGCATTTAGTCATTCCCCCTCTATATTTCTGTAACATTTTCTATTTTTATCTCATTTCTCTTATAACTGGTTTGGGTAATGTCTTTTAATTGGTTAAAACATAGATTCTGAGGATTTTTTAAAAATTTTAACTGTCATTTTATTGCCTCAGTGCCTAGATTAAATCTTTAAAACAATTTGACCAGAAACTATATTATCAATGACTAGTATTATTTAAAGAAAAACTGAAAATAAGCTAAATGAACATAGTAGGAGATAAGTTTAAAAAATGTAACAGATAAAAATTAACAATGGAAAAGCATAGCATATAAGATCAAAAAGTCAGACTGCCTTGGTTCAAATCCCGGTTCCACTACTTATTCTGTAATCTTGGGAAGGTTACTTAACTTCCAGTAAGACAATGCAAGTTGTGAAAATTTAAGAATGAGTACTCTGAAATCCTACTCTGGTAATCTGAGGATAAAGTGCTTTTATTGTGTCAGTCAATAAACACAAATTTAACTATATAAGGAGAAAACTCTGGTGACCTGGTTAGCATGTTCTGTGACCCATTCTTCATCCAAGTTATCCAGCTGATCTTTGGGAGGCTTGAGATTCTCATTTTTCTCCTCTTTTGGTGGTGTTCTAGTGGCAAGGATCACATAATCCTTCTGTGAAGAACACTTAAAAACAAATTAGAAAAACTTACTAGAGTGATATCTGACTGAAGAATGTAAAGCTCTTATGGCATTCAAAAATAGTAATATTTATAACAGCTTAAATTGTTAATGTCTATATTATAATGGAATCTATACAGAGATCAATTTTCATAAATATGCTTACAACACTTTCCCCATGTGTCATCTTTTAATATATTTAATATCAGCCTCTTATTTATTTGGACATCCAAATATGAATCACATAGTGTTCACTAAAAATGACTGACTGGATGAGTAAATGAACTACATTTAAATAAAAAGAAAACAATTATGCTCGGTTAATTTTCTAGTTATTATATTTATTTCCTATATAATTTGAACATATTGATGGTTCAATGAAATAAAGCAACAAATAACCTTATGCATCTTACTTTCATTGAAATGACAAATACTGTGTATCAACAGAAACTAAAAACAAACAAAAAAAAAAAACCACAAAAAAATGACAATAGTGGGAAACTTGCATATGTGTGTCCACAGAAAAACAAGGGAACACATAAGTGAAATGGTATCAGATTTATGTTCCCCAGTTCTAATAGCAATTAAATGGTAATCGAAGGTGGGAAACCCAAATATAAATTTAGGAACATCTAACAGCCTCGTATTATTACAGTGGAAGGTTCCTATAAAGAAAGAATAAAAATAAGGCTGATAATACAAGTTAGTATGTGGTCATCCTCAGACATGACCTGAAATTCCCATCTTTAGTGTCATCTTGAACTAGAAAAGAAAGAGAATTTATTTCTATAAAAGTTTTTTCCAGAGAGTTACATTCAAATGTACACAGGAAAAAGTACCGGTAGGTGCTGATTAAGAAAGCTATTCCTTCTCATGAAAGCTATGTCTTTGAAAAGAAAATGACCCTGGAAGTAGGAAACAGATAAGCTTGACGGGAAGGAGAGAAAAATGATGAACCCTGGAATAAAGAGGAAGAAAGAACATGTGGAAGGGTGGACGCAATTAAAAGGCAGCATGAAGCAACACCAGAAGGAACATCCCAACTTGGGAGACGCATTTGTGAGAAGCCATCTGTGTGCACTGAGGCAAGTTTGGAAGAGAGTATTTCTCACTAGACTTTTATTTCACTGAACCCATCTTTCTCTAAAACTCTCCTTCCCTTATATTTAAAAATAACAATAATAATGGGAAGTAAAGAACCTTAAGTAAAAAGTTCCTAGCAGCATGCATATAAGCCTAACCAATGGACACAGACAACGGGGGGGGGGGGGGGGGGGAAGGGCATGAATGAGGGGATTGGGGGGGATTGTTAATGGGGGGATAAGAGGGAAAAAAGCTATGGAGGGGGGAAAAATCATAAACACCAGCATCATAAAAGATTTACCATTTAGCACAAAAAAATAAACATATAAAGTTAAAAAAAAAAAAGTCCCTGGCAAAGGAACCCTATATTAGATACTGTGTTTCCAGAATAAAAAGGAAGTTCAGGTTGTTGCCAAGAGAGGCAGGCTGGCCGTCCAATGAGAGGCCTCATAGGATGGGACTACCTGGGTGAACAGTGCAGGGTCTGCCCTCTGTCTTACAAGTTCAGAATCAGGTTTGTGACCGTGAAGGTGTGACCAGGGGGGGTCATGGGAATATGGGATAACAAGGAGAGTTAGTTATGCAATGTGAATACTCTAAGGCATCGTGATAAAATATCCGGAACTAGAGCTGTGTCACAACAGAGCTTCATTTGCTAACAGGCCTCAAACTCGAGCCCTTGGGCCACAGTGCACTTTCCCCTAAACAGAGTTTAGCTGGATACAGTGTTTGTCTATGTTACTCCCATAGTTGCTGTTGCTGCTTTGTATTGCTGACGAGTCCTCCTTGCTTATTAGCACAGCCTTCCTTCAATTGTAACAAGTCAGTTGGTGCTTATGCTTTTTAAAGTAACTGTCCAAATCTCTATTCCATTTTGTGTTGACTTTTAAGGCTTAACTTTATGGGGGAAATAGAACGTGTGTAATTTTCAAATTTCTCCCACCTCTTCCCACTCCCTCTCCATTAAATTAACATTTTAGTAAAAATCAATATGGTAAGTACTATACTATGTAACAAAATATAGGATGACTGTTGCTCTAAGACTAAGATAAGACAAATTAAAATGGGAGTAAACCTGTCAAAAGCTACTTCTATAAAAATACTGAACCATCAGGAATTAATAAAGATTAGAAGGAAGTACAAAACACTTTGGAAACACACACACACACACACACACACACACACACAATGTAAAATAATAATCAGTAAAAATTCTAATTTTGAAGTTTCCACATTATAAATTATTTTTGCATTGTCAAACAGGAAAGTGTTCTGACTTGAGCACAAGTCTGTCATACTGCTGCACCCCATTTTTTCCTGAAAAATCCATTTTAAATTTACTTCTACATTCCATCCCTCCATCACCGAACCTTGAGTTTATTGTTAAACAGCATGGTTCAACTTTAAATAAACAGGTAATTTGTCCTGTCAATTAAATACACAGTAAAAGATACATACCTGTCCTATTAAAAGACCTGAGACCAAAGACTTTCCTTGGAGACTGAGGTTTGAGAGATACTGGCCAATAGTCTCTTCTACAATGTAGGTTCTTCCCATTATTGAGAATTAATTCAATCTCCTAAATTACAAGAAAAAAATACAATATTTTTTTTGGGGGGGAGAGAAATATAACTTGTAACATTTTCCTCATCGGGGAGAAGTAGAGTGAGAGAAGTGGTATTACCTCAATGTTACCCTACACCTTGCAGTGATTGCTTATTAAATAGGGTATTCTTACTTGCAAAGTTCAAATGTAGTTTCAAAATTCTCAAAACAGTGCTGCAACCAGAGATGATGTGAGACTGACCAACCAGAGTTGATATGAGAGATGAAACTCAATACCACATTTCCGATAAGGGAAAGGACACTAAATTAGTAGTCAACACACCTGTATTTTTATTTCAAATGTACTACTCCTTAGTTGTGTTAAACTTAATAATCTATTGCTAAGCCTCAGTATGCATTTTCAAACAGAAAAGATAGTTTTTTTTTCAATCCTCACCTGAGGATGTCTTTGATTTAAAGAGAGAGAGAGAGAGAGAGAGAGAAACATTGACTGGTTGTCTCCCATGAGTGCCCCAACCAGGGATCGAACCTGAAACATAGGTATGTACCCTGACTAGGAACCAAACTGGCAAAGTTTTTGGTGTACAGAGGACATTCCCACTGAGCCACATGGCCGGGATGATAATATTTGATTTGCTCACGGGGAGGTAGAGAACCTAAGCATACTGTGAAGAACTACTACATACTAGAAGTTGTGCCAGGTGAGATGCTATGAAGGTAATGTTTGATGTCTGCTCTTGAGTAACTCATAGAACAAGAGCTACTGAGGTAAATAGCAATGCAATAACATTTGCATAGCTTCTACTAAAACAAAAGAAAGGTAATGTAACTTGCCCAAGTGACAAAGCTGGTACATGGCAAAGGTACAATGTGAACTCAGTCTGGTTCTAGAACCCATGCCCTTAAAAACCATGCTTGGAAAGAGGAATCAAACTCAGTTTCTCTTCTAAACCCTTACTAGGAGTAACTCCCGACGGTGGATGAGAACCAGTATATTCCTCTTACTGGCCTGTGTTCCTTTGATTTGATTTTCTGTGGCTAAAAAACAAAGATGCCAACTGAAAGAGTAGGCAATAATGAACGATGATCTCAAAGAGTTCACATTGGGTGTGGGGGACAAAAATGTAAAGAGGTGATATTCCAAAATATTATAAAACATATAAAAGACTAGGTACACAGTTGGCAGCATTTTGAATAGAGATAAGACGTCTTTTGAGTTTTATAAAAAATTTCACTCTGAGTCAGCACAACAAAGTGGAAGCAACCAGAGATGTGCAGGGGTGGCGTATCTGACACCGGTAAACTGTCACAATGATCTGCATTCTCCAGAACGAAAGCCCAGAGGACTGGCTCCAGCTTGACATGGCCTGCTGGATGCTGTGGTTGTTGCTGCTGCTGCTGTTTTTCAAAGAGCCTGTTCAGTTTTGTCTCGAAATGCATTCAACGTCTTCCTACCTCTTTTCTTAATCTAAACAGTTTGCACACAATTTTTGTTTAGAGTAAGTCTAGAACTGCCTGTCTAAATCATGAATACCTCCATAAAAGTAAGGGCATTCGACTTTGATAGTGCCTTAAAGTATGCATTTCTGTGTTTTAAACTTTCCTCTACTTCATCATGCTATTCCACTCCTTTCCTTCTGGCCTAATAATTCCTAATGCTTGCAAGAAAGAGTAGTGACAGTGACTCCAAAGTTATGGTATGTACCTGTCTCACCTTATTTCTTCCAAGGTGACACCTACTGGCCATGTCAATGTATAAGAAACTGAATGCAACAGGAAGAGGAAAATGTGTTGGGTTGTGAAATCTGGTTGAACGTTAGATTTTTTTTGTTGTTTAGTGCTCCTTTCAAATTTTGAAATGTAGCCAACGATACTTTACAAAGGACAAGACTAAAAAGGTGACCTTTGCTTACAGTTCAATTTTTCCTGAAAAACTGTGCATCAGCAAGAGCTTTCCAAGTTGTCCAAACACTGTGACTTGAGACAACTCTACCGCCCTGCACTCTGATGACCTAGTCTACAAAATAAACCCTAGCAGGATCCCAGAGGTCTGAAAAACCTGTCTAAAATTCAGAATAACTGCCCTTTCCAAATGCGCGATAACAATATGATAATATTGTGTACCTAGGGCATAGTACAGTACTGCACAGTCCTGCAAGTTTAAAGTGATTACATAAAATATTTCAGAGATTTTAAAAAATCAACCCTGAACTCCTTACTGACATTCGAAAGAGGCCTACTACTGTGGGAAGTGCAGGGGGAAGGACATGGGCAATGCTTTCTGTTCAATAAAAGAACTTAAGTTATTTTAGGAGAGCGATCACACATGACGTCATCTTTAGATTCAGCTTAGAGGCCAGAGTTACATCTGGAAACAAGCAGTTCTCTTCAGGCGGTGGAGTGAGAAGTGGTTTATAAGAAATTTGCTTAAAAATGTTTGTGATGGCAGTTTTTCCATTTAAAAAATATATATAAATGGAAGGTCCCCTTTTCTGCAATGTTACCTTGGCACACAAAACAGAGGTGACACTCCAACACGCCTCCGAACTTCCTTTTTGGAATAAAATCTTCGTCCTAAAAAATGAACCGGGCGGGCTCCTTACATTCCTGTTTGGCTCCCTGTGACCCACCCCAGCACACACACACACACACACAACACACACACACTCATACACACACTCACACACACATACACACACACACTCACACTTACACACACTCACTCTCACTCACTCACACACTCTCACTCTCACTCACACACACACACACACACACACACACACTCACACACACTCACTCTCTCACACACACACACACACACACTCACACACACACACACACTTACGGCATCTAAGTAGCTCTTTCCAATAAGGTGAGTCTGTCCAAGTTGGATTTAAGTGTGTGGTGCCATCGTGTCTGTCCACACGTTTCCTACAGCCTGTCTGTTTCTTCCTTAAAAAAGGGAAGTTCTCCTGTCCAGGTGCGCGCGCGCGCACACACACACACACACACACACACACACACACGCACACACACAGCCTTCGTCTGCACGCGTTGCAGCCTAAGGCTGAGTCACCTGCACGCGTGGCAGCACACTCACCTGCCGGCCCGTGCGGGGAGCTGAGGGTCCAGGTACCAGCCTCCAGGGACCAATTCCCGGCTCAGGGCTCAGGGACCCAATAATTCATCCGAAAGCGACGGACGTCCCCACCCCTTTACTTCCCACTCCCCACCCCGGGTCTCCGGAGGGGGCGGCGCAGACTGATGACGCAATGGCCCCCGGCCTCCGCCGCCGCAGTTCCTCTGCCAAAGCGCCTGCGGGCCGCCCCGCCCCCTTCCGGGCACCGTGCACAGCTGGGCGTTAGCCAGGCGCCTGCTATCCGAGCCTGCCGCGGCCGGTGCCCTCTAGCGGCTCAGTGTCTAGGAGCCGCCAAAGAGGACTCGCCATGGCCTCGCGAAGCTTTGACGGTAAGCGGGCCCTGCTTTGCAGGGAGGGACGTGGGTTATAAGAAGCACCGTGTGGCGCCACCTCGCGGACAGTGGCCACGGAGAGCGGGGGTGGGGGGGGGGGGGGGGCTGAGAAAGAGAAACAGGAAGAAAGGAGGAAGCTGACCGGATGTTACGTAACTGGGCTCCCCGAGGCATTTGTGAGAAAAAGAAATACATTTCCCAGAATCCCGCGGGGCTTACCGCTGATGAAAAAGGGAAGTCGGAGGGCAGGTGCGGAGTCGGAGGCGGCCTCTGCACTGCTCCCAGGATGCACCGCTGCCGGTTGCTGCGCGCGCATCCGGACGCGGGCGCCGCAGCGCTGGTGGTGGTGCCGCCGCCGCCGCTAACGCAGGGTTTGGTTCCCCAGGGTCCCGCCGCGGGAACCTCCGGCGGGCCGGCGCGCGCGAGCCCCCGAGCGAGGCCGCAGAGGTGGCCGCCCCGGCTCCTGGGTCCTCCTCCTCCTCCTCCTGGCCTTCGCCTTTCTTCGCCGTGTCCGGTCCGTCGGCCGCTGCCGCGGCGGCGGCCCCCGGCCTGGCGGACATGGCGGCGGTGTTGCAGCAGGTCCTGGAGCGCACGGAACTGAACAAGCTGCCCAAGTCCGTGCAGAACAAGCTGGAAAAGTTCCTGGCCGACCAGCAGTCCGAGATCGACGGCCTGAAGGGGCGGCACGAGAAGTTTAAGGTGGAGAGCGGTAAGTGACGCGCTTCCCGCCCTGAGGTGGGGGCCCGGCTCCCGCCTACGAGCTCGCTCTCTATTTCTCTTTCTCTCTGGCCGCGACTTCCCTGGTAGCATCGCTTCTTCGCTCTCTTGGGCCCCCCCCTTGGCCTTGTCTTCCCGGCCCCTTTCACTGAATGATAAGCAGGAGCCTTTTTGCAAATCTGACTCCACAGTTGGGTCCGTTTTCTTTGTCATTGGGGCAGTCTCCCAGAACGAGGAATGGTGACCGCCTGGGGGTCTGTTTACCCCTCACCGCAGAGCCTACGGCCTCTCTCTGAGCCTAGAGCACCCCGAATGTCGGTTGCACGGGCCGCCACGGTGATTGCCGCCTGGTTGTGTGCTCACCTGCATGCTATCTGTCTCATCGACTGCCTCGTGCGCTTGTTTTGAGGGTGCGTGCGGGGCTCTGGTCCCGTAGGAGGAACGAGATGCTTTGCAAAAAAAAAAAAAAAAAAATGCATAGGTGCATATAGGATGGCGTTGGCAGCGAAGTGAACGTTTACGATGCTGGACTTAACCTCTGAAAGCGGGAGTTTAATAGGAAATAATGTGACGGCCTATTGGTCATGCCTGCAGTAGACCCTCCAGTAAGAGCAGAGTTACCGACTATGGCGACTTGAACGTTCTTGGTAAGAGAGAGGTTAGCCATTGGTAAAACACTGACTCCCTGCTGTTTGCTTCGGTTCACCCAGTTTTGTCTTCGGGGATTGTTACTGGGTTTTGTTTGCTACGTTGGTTGAAAGTTGTGAATAAGTTTTTACTTCAGAAAGTGTTGCAGAATTGACATTGAAAATGAATTTCCCGCGTCCCCAAGGTGAATCTGGTGTACTGCATTGACACAAAAATATTGAGCAGTCTTTGATGTGCCTGATAACAGTGCTGAACAGGGCTTAAAGCCCTTCTTCCCGTGATAAGAACACATTTGTTTTTACTTAAATGTAGTTATTGTATACTTTGGGGGTATATTTTGGCTGTTTTAACACTAGCCTTTGAAAGCAGATGGTTTTTAATGGAAATGATTTTTTTCTCCATTTAATAAAGCTTATTTGGCTGCTTTTTATGCTAAGGTATCTACTGACCTGTGGGGAAAATACTGAGATAGAAGACAAGTTTTCTGCCTTGAAGAAGTTCTTAATCTTGTGTGATAGACTAGTAATTTGCAAAATCCCCCTCAGGCCTTGTTTTCTTTTGTCAGATACTTAGCATTTAAGTCCTTTGAAGTCATTTTCAGTGCTACTGGTATTGACCTTTACTCAAGTTTTCTTACTTGGAGTGCAGTTCCAATACTATGTCTTAAGTTTTAAAATGAAGCTTATTAAAAATAAGTGGCATTATCGAAATTGAGGTACATGTGTGCTTTATTTTTTTTCTCTGCTCTTCTGTAGAACAACAGTACTTTGAGGTAGAGAAGAGGCTGTCCCACAGTCAGGAGAGACTTGTCAATGAAACCCGAGAGTGCCAAAGCTTGCGGCTTGAGCTGGAGAAGCTCAGTAAGTATTTAATTATATATATATTTTTTAAATATATTTTTATTGATTTCAGAGACTAAGGGAGAGGGGGAAAGAGAAACATCAACGATGAGAGCCAATCATTGACTGGCTGCCTTCTGCACGCCCCTTAGTGGAGATGGAGCGCGCAACCTGGATATGTGTCCTTGACAGGAATCCAACCAAGGACCCTTCAGTCTGCAGGCTGATGCTCTATCCACTGAGCCAAACCAGCTAGGGCTTAATTACATCTTTATCATATTCATGGAGTATTGAGATCTTCTGACACTTTTGTATACTTTGGAAACATCTAATTTATATGAAGATACTGTTTTCATTAATGGTAATATTTTGATTTTTCATTCAGTGGTAAAGACTATAAAAAGAAAATAGGGTTTAATGGTCAGGAGGCCTTGGTTCTAATTCTGAGTGCTATTAAAATGTTCTTTTGCCATATGTAACTCATAATGGTGCCTGACTGTTGCTTATAAAATGGCTAGAACCACATGCCCATCTACTTACTATACAGATCAAATGTGATATTAGAAAGCATTTTGAAAAGAATAAAAGCAATTAGGCAACTGAAAAGGTAAAGAGAGTGCTTAATTATTTTGTTGTTGAAAAATTAAAACCTTTTTGTTTTAATTTTATGTAATAAATATTTATTAATCTCAATATATTTTGTACTTAATCCTAGTTCAGGTGAAAGAAGAGTAGCTAATTTCCTTAATTAGCTACTAAAAAGTACACAAGATTTTAATTAAAGGTCTTGATATTTATTGGGAAAATGGTGTGTATTTGCTTTGTCTACAATAGAAAAAAGCAAATGTCAGAAAAGACCTGGTAGAGTATGGGGCATAATATTTGTTACTAGATACAGATGGATTTTAATTTGATTAAGAACTTAGGAAGTAAATGATAAGGAGAATGGTTAAAACATCCATCTTCTTTCTTAACCAGGTTCATGCCCTTTGGCTATTTGGGTCATACTTTTTTCAGCTAATTTTGGCACAACTCATTTTTAAAACATGACATACATATGATGGTATGGTATGGATAAATTTGTAATGAAGGCATATGTACATATTGAATAAATAGATCCAGTTTATTGTCTATACATTGTTTTGCTTTGGCATAATAAGGACTATACAATAGTGATGCTAAAGAATTTCAGGAAAATGACTGATTATAGCTGCTTGTGTTAGATCTGGAAAAGGGAGAGAGAAGGGAAGATGGGGTAAAGAAACATAAACATTTGAGGTGTATAATTACATTTATTTTTTTTATTTACTGGATGTGTAAGTTTGTAAAGCAATAGTAACTTCAAAGCAAAATAGAAAATTTAGACTAATTTTGTAAGGTTTTTTTCTTGTAATAAGCCAATTGTTTAAATAGAACTTGACACTAGAAATAGTAATAAAGTATTTGCTCGTTAAATTGCTAGCACATAACATTTTAATTGAAGAAAACTTAAAGTTAACTCTTTCCTAATTACCTTCATGTGTTTAGCAGAGAAACTATTAAGGAGAGAGAGCCCATTCATTATATGTGGATATTTTAGGATTGATAATTGAATATCAAGTATAATTTCCTTTCTTCCATGTTAAAGTCTCTCTACAGTGATTAATAAGCCGAATTATAATCACAGTGTCTATTGTGATTTATTCTGTATACATTCTTCTATAAAGAAGTTAAATGTTATTAACTATTTTGGTATGTTTTAGCTCAGTTTTCTTATTTGTAAATTTAATTCACTTTTTTTATGTTTGACTTGCAAGATGTCATTGAAAAATAAGGAAGTTGGTAATTACATATGCTTTTACCTATAAATGTTGGCTGGAATGATCACATGGAATTTTGGAGACAGGATAGCATATTTTAAAATTTGGTCTAGAAATACAGTAAATTTGGGATGTATTTATGATTTGGAATGCAATGTATAACTCAGTTTTTCTGAAACTCAGTTTCTTAATTTTAAAGTGTATATGAGTGGCAGTTGGGTAAAACCTGTTCATTGCAAGTTTTAAGCCTGTGTGTGATCATAAAATTTCTTTTATCCAGACAGTCAACTGAAGGCACTAACTGAGAAAAACAAAGAACTTGAATTTGCTCAAGATCGCAACATTTCCATTCAGGTAAATGTTATTCCTATGAATAAAACTAATTATAAACATGATACTTGAGGAAGTTTTCTATTCTGATGGATTAGTTATTTAGTCAATGGGAAGATGAAACAGATGTTCTATTAGAAGAAGCTATTAGCAAAAGCATATACATAAGTTTCTTAATTGAATCTTTATATGTTTTATTGATAGATTGGACATTTTACTCATTAGAATATAAATTGGTACTTGACATAAAAAAATTTAAAAAAAACTTGATTTTTAGCTCTGAAGCGCTCTTAAGTTGTGATTTTTAAAATTATTGTAAGTAAAGTGCCAAAGAATTAGATGTAGTATAGATGGACGTTCATAAGTCCATCTAGTCACTCACACACTTACCTACTTGCCTTCCATCTTTCCTTTCTCTGAGAAATTATCTATTTAATGCTTATTATTGCCCAGGCATTATTTCAATTACTGAGGATATGGGTGATTACACATCAGAAATTATTTACTTAGAAAAGTGAATGAAAAACAGACTGGATAGGATTACAAGGATTGTTGACCAATTTGTTTAATAAAATGATCATACCCATAAAAGACTTTAGACTCCGTTGCTTTTTTTTTTTTTATCAAATTTGTATTTGATTTGAGTTTGAAAGGTATAAAAAAATTCAAGAGGGAAAATGGGCAGGGGAGTTTTAAAAAAGCAAAACAGAAGTAGCTGCATAAATGGCTAATGATAATGTGAGATGTTGCTCTACTTCACTTATCAGAAAAATGCAGATAAAACAGTAACGTAATTATCTTTCACCTTCCATGTTAGCAGTAATTTATTTTTTGTTTTAAGAGCAATCTGTACTTTGACATGAGTGGCTGGAGAATTGATACTTATGACTCAAAAGCATATAAATTGCTGTTGTCCTACTACAAAAGCAGTTTGACTATGACTAAATATGTTAAGATTTTTAAGTAACTTCATTTCTAGGGATCTCTTATTGGGAAACTAGAGGCGCAGTGCACAAAAATCATGCACTGGGGAGAGAGGTGGGCAGTCCCTTAGTCCAGTGTTTTTCAACCTTTTTTGGGCAAAGGCACACTTGTTTCATGAAAAAAATCACCAGGCACACCACCATTAGAAAATGTTAAAAAATTTAACTCTGTGCCTATATTGACTATATATAAAGTAATTCTCTTGAATAGGAATCAAATAAACACAAAGAAAGTATTTTATAATTACTTTATTATGAAATATTAAGTAAACAAAATAGTGAAAAATTATAAAATTCTTGTCTTGTCTGCACCTACGGCACACCAGGCAACATCTCGCGGCACACTAGCGTGCCGCGGAACAGCGGTTGAAAAACACTGCCTTGGTCCAGCCTGCGCCTTCTTGCAGTCCAGGACCCTCAGGGAATGTCTGCCTGCTGGTTTAGGCCTGCTCCCCCATTCCCACTCAGGTTCCAGCCTAAACTGGCAGTCAGACATCCTTATCGCATTCGTGACTCTTGCAGTCTGGGACCCCTCGCTTCTTACCACCCGCCTGCAGCAGAGGCAGGAGAGGCTCCCACCACCTTCACTTTGCTTGCCAGAGCACCACTTAGCCAGAAGCTGGGCTCCTGCTCCTTAGTGCTGCTTTGGAGGCGGGAGAGGGAGCCTGGGTTCTGAGCAGTGCTCCCGGTGTGAGTGCACTGACCACCAGGGTGCAGCTCTTGCATTGAGCGTCCACCCCCTGGTGGTCAGTGCATGTCATAGTGACCAGTCCTTCCACCGTTTGGTTGATTTGCATATTAGGGTTTTATTATATAGAGGATAATTTAAACTGAGGTGTAAATGTGGTGACAGCAAAAAAATGAGTAAATTAAATGCCCTATGAAAGTATATTTAAGTAGGATGCTTTCAAATGATAGCAACATGTTTTTCATGAGGCAAGAAAAAATAATTTTTAAAAATCTAAAGCATGAACATAAATGTTGAGAGCATAGGTAATTTTTAAACTTTCTGCTAAATGAGCTAGAAAAAAACCAAGCCATTTTAAATCACAGCTAACATGAACTAAAGTGACCATTTCATATTCAGGTTCTAAATTGATGATCAGTTTGACTTATTTATGTATGTGTTATGCTTACTCCTTTGTATGACAGAGCCAGTTTACAAGGACAAAGGAAGAATTAGAAGCTGAGAAAAGAGACTTAATTAGAACCAATGAGAGATTATCTCAAGAACTTGAATATTTAACAGGTATGAAGAAGTATTTTAGCCTCTAACTCCACTCTTTTCCTTTCTCTTCTAACAGTGCTAAGAATTAATCTCCTGTACATGTCTATTGTTTATTTATCATAGCTCAGAATAGAGTTCTATTGTTTCTCCCACTTATTTTATTTAGATCATTACCAAGGATTTAAAGAAGTGTCCAGACATGTATGCTAATGAAAAACATCTCAAGTAGTAATTTAATTTAGACCAAGATCTACATGCAAAGATACTCAATAGAATGTTATTTGTAATATTGAGTTGAAATGTTTCTAGAGGCTGAAATCATTTATTTTACATATACACCTTTCTAGTATAAGCTGTCCACGAGTATTCAATATAGGAAGCTAAATGGGGAGCCCATACTTAGAAACATACACTGAAGTGTAGATAGGAGGCAGGAATATAAAATATATAAACATAGGCTATAATATATAGTACAGTTGGTATATTTCGGTAAATATGACATGCATTTTACAGGTATCAAGTTCAGTTTGTTTGCTTTTTGTAAGCAATTTGAAAAGTTTTAGTTCTATTAAAAGAAGAATTAAGTATGTATTCTGGTTTTGTATAGGAGATCTTTATATGTATCTTTTTTTTTTTAACTTAGCAAGTAGCTGTTTGTGAAATATTAATAGAACTTTGGTTATATGTCAGAAAAATTAATGTTAATTTTGTATATTTAGCTTAAAAGTATTGCATTTAAATAAAACAACCAGTATAATTTAAATGTCTGATTGGGTTTAGTAATTTGGTTTTTCATCATCTGCTTACTAAAATTAAATTTGTATTAAGTATCTCAGAAGTAAATTATAATAGAACAATTGAAAACTACTTAGTATTAAATGTTTATATTCTTAGATATGCATTTTTTAAAATATATTTTTATTGATTTCAGAGAGGAAGGGAGAGAGAGAGAAACATCAATAATGAGAGAATCATTGATTGGCTGCCTCCTGCAACAGGCATGTATCAGACCAGAATCGAACAGGGGATCCTTCAGTCCTCAGGTCAATGTTCCATCCACTGAGCCAAACCCACTAAGGCCTAGATAGACATTTTTGATGTTTGACTCCTCTAAGCAATAATTAGTTATTACTTTCAAATTGTCTTCTGACCTTTCTAGAGGATGTTAAACGCCTAAATGAAAAACTTAAAGAAAGCAATGCAACAAAGGGTGAACTTCAGTTAAAATTGGATGAACTTCAAGCTTCTGATGTTTCTGTTAAGGCAAGTAACGAATAATTCCTAAATATATAAAATATAATTTTTGCTTAAAACTCACCTAAATTAAATTAAGGCAAGATATCTATAAAGTAACTAAAGCTGTGTTTTGTTTTTTAATGTCAGGGAATTAAGATAGTTTTAATTGAACTGTTTTGGTTATGTTATATTTTAATGTCTTATTCTTTTCTGATTATGTTTTCTGTTGAGAATCCTTGCAGATACGGTACTTATTTCTGTTATAAGGTATTCTGCTTCTGTTTCTTGGCTGCAGACAAAATTATAAATATATATTATGTTTTACTATAAATTTTTTTTAAAAATTTCTTTAGCATCGAGAAAAACGCTTGGAGCAAGAAAAGGAATTGTTGCATAATCAGAATACATGGCTGAATACGGAGTTGAAAACCAAAACTGATGAACTCCTGGCTCTTGGCAGAGAAAAAGGAAACGAGATACTAGAGCTTAAATGTAATCTTGAAAACAAAAAAGAGGAGGTATGTTAGTAAAATTGTATCTTTGTGTTGGTTACAACTTCATTTGTGTGACCATTTTTTAAACATTTATTCAGTGGTGAACACTTGTAAATGTATTGTAGGATTAAGGGTCACATGTGGAGAACATAACTTGTAAACATTTTGCCTGGGAAATTAACCAGTTGTTTTGAATTGGAATTTATGAAATTTTTTAAAAGTGGTGGTAAATTTTTGTGAGCTATATTCAAATGTGTTCCATAAACTATTATTTATTTATTTTCTCAAATATCCATATTTTATATAAAAAGTTTTAGGCTATTGGAGATTATTTTGCATTTGGCAGCTAAATTTCATATAATTAATTTCAGTTAATATAGCATTCTCCCACCCCCAACCCAACTCTACTTTTTGTTTCTAGGTTACTAGAATGGAAGAACAGATGAACAGCTTGAAAACTTCAAATGAGAATCTTCAAAAGCATGTGGAGGACCTGTTGTCCAAACTGAAAGAGGTACAGTGACCACTGTAAAATGACTCTTACAGAAATAATAAAGCACTTAGGAAACTGTTTACTTTATAAAATTATTTTATGCTTTTAACTGGCACCACAAAATAGTCAGGACACTTACCTAATCAGATATAGCAATTGTATGCTATGTCCAAAGTAATGTCTAAAAATGAGTATCATGCCGAAACCGGTTTGGCTCAGTGGATAGAGAGTCAGCCTGTGGACTGAAAGGTCCCAGGTTCGATTCCGGTCAAGGGCAAGTACCTTGGTTGCGGGCACATCCCCAGTAAGGGGTGTGCAGGAGGCAGCTGATTGATGTTTCTCTCTCATCGATGTTTCTAACTATCTGTCTCTTCCTCTTTGTAAAAAATCAATAAAACATATATATATATTTTTAAATATATATGTTTTTTTATTTACTTATTTATTTATTTTAATATATTTTATTGATTTTTCACAGAGAGGAAGGGAGAGAGATAGCTAGAAACGTCGATGAGAGAGAAACATTGACCAGCTGCCTCTTGCACACCCCCTACCGGGATGTGCCCACAACCAACTTACATGCCCCTGACCGGAATCGAACCTGGGACCTTGCAGACCGACGCTCTACCACTGAGCCAAACCGGTTATGGCTAAAATATATTTTAAAAAATAAAATAAAATTAGTATCATTAATTTTAATATTAGAGTATTCCCCTTTTATTATCAATATTTTATCCTTAAAGTAATTCATCTTTATCATGGAAACTGATTTTAATTTTATCTCATTACCATCCAAAACTTTTTTTTTCTTGGGGCTTGATAAGCCTTTTAAATTCAATTTAAAGGTGTCTGGTATAATTGATACTGTTTTTGATTTTTTTATTTTTTTTTATTTTTTTTAAGGCTAAGGAACAGCAGGCTAGTATGGAAGAAAAATTCCACAATGAATTAAATGCTCACATAAAACTCTCTAACTTATACAAGGTAGGTATCCTGCCTCACATTTTAGTGTCCTAATGTTATATTATTGGATGTTGTGGTAACTTTTTAAGTTTACATTTTAGAGTGCCGCTGATGACTCAGAGGCAAAGAGCAATGAGCTGACCCGAGCAGTGGATGAACTACACAAACTTTTGAAAGAAGCTGGAGAAGGTAAATTTTCAGTTATGCGAAGATTATTGTATTTTTAGATAGTACTTTTTTCTTACCTTTGTGTAGATTGTTGGGTTTAAAAGTTACATTAACTTTTTTCTTACCTTTGTGTAGATTGTTGGGTTTAAAAGTTACATTAACTTACATTGACAGAAACTCTGGTATAGAAGAAAGATCCTGGATTAAGATATTTTAAATTATTTTTTTAGCAAATACTGTATTTGAAAATATAGTTCTGATTTTTATATTTTGTTTAGCTAATAATTTTATGTACAATCTGATTTCTAACAGAAAAAAATTTCCCCATGAAATATTTACTTTGATAAGTTCATAGTTTGGTTAAATAAGTTTATAGTTTGGGTACTTTCTTAATTTATAAACTAGCAACCTGTTGCAGGAATATTCCTGCAAGACTTCCTGCAGGCTTTCCTCCTGCCACCGCCACCTCTTCAGTCCACCCTGCCATGCCTGCAGCCACTGCCTTTGCAGCTGTGCATGCTGCCACCACCGCCCACCCCACCAACCACACCTGCTGCCTCCCATCGCCTCTGCGGGCCTCCCTGCCCCATACTCACTGCCAGTGCTTTCCCTCCAGCAGGCCCAGTGGCCTTGCTTTCAGCTTTCCCTCCCTTCTATGCTATCTTCAGTGTTCACTCCTCTCTCGCTCCCCCCACGTATGCAAATTAACCACCATCTTTGTTGGGTTAATTTGCGTACCCCACCCTGATTGGTTGGTAGGCGTGGCTTGTGGTTATAGCAGAGTGATGGTTAGTTTGCACATTACTCTATTAGATAAGATTCACTTTTAAATTATAGTGTATTTTAAAGTCTTTGATTTTTTTATATTTTTGCTTTTCTTGAAATATAAGTTTTTTTTATAGTCCTTTTCAGTTATTTCCTATCTTCTAAACTAGAGATCAAATTAAAACCCAAGAGATACTTAGAGGCACTTTTTTACAATTTGAGTTCCTTTATTTTCCCTGTGAATAGGAGACATCAAAAGAAGAAATAGATTTGCCAGGCCCGGACACTTTAGGATTTATGCATAGAGCAAGAGCATTAGTGGGCACTATCAACCACAGCCTGTCTAGAATATAATATTGTTAGATGGAGGGAAAAATGACTATTCTGTTACATTTTGTAAACTCCAACTTATTAATTACATGTTTGAATATTGTCTTTTAAAATATTTTTAGCAAATAAAGCAATACAGGATCATCTTCTAGAAGTAGAGGAATCTAAAGATCAAATGGAAAAAGAAATGCTTGAGAAAATACGGAAATTGGAGAAAGAATTAGAGAATGCGAATGACCTGCTTTCTGCCACTAAACGTAAAGGTATGGATTAAAATGCTTATTAATGGTTTGAAATACTAGGACTTCCCTACATGGTCTCATTTAATTTTACTAATAGAATTGCTCTGTAAAGGGATGTAAAAAACTCCATCAAGCTGTAGTATTAGAATGTACTTTAGTTTAAGATTAATACTTTATATGTACTCTTTTTGTATTGTCAGACAGAAGTACCATTTGGTCACGCATAATTGTATTCATTTTCAAAATAGTTTTAACCATAATTACTGCATGATTTTTTTTAAATCATGTTATATTACTCTTTGATGTCATAATTTTAAATGTTCGTAGGAATTTATATGTAACTAGAAGCCTAGTGCATGAATTCGTGCACGGGTGTGTGGGGGCAGAATGCGATCTGCCCTCCAGGCAGGCAGTGGGATGCCCTTGCCAGGAATCCAGACCTTTCGCGCCTGTTATCGGGAGCTACATGGCGGCTGCTTTTAAATCCTTTATTCTTTGAGGGGTGTCTAGAGAGGGGAAGTGGCCGAGGCCAGGCAGCACTGTCATGCCAGTTCATATCGGTGCCTGGCCCATTCTCCTGAGATTGGACATACAGGACTACTGAGGGAGTGGCTGCTGCCAGGGCAGTAGACCACTGGGACAGGTCTGTCAGCAGAACAGCACTCCTGCTGTGGGAGTACACTGACCACCAGGGGACAGCTCCTATGTTGAGCGTCTGTCCCCTGGTGGTCAGTGCGTGTCATAGCGACCAGTCATTTGGTTGGTTGGTTGTCTCGGCTTTTATGCATATAAATAAAAGTGATACACAGTAGGTGTCACATTTTACTTAAAAAAATTTATTAGTACTTTTAATTTCAAATTTTACAAAAATATACTAGATTTCTATGTGTTGACACAGGAGCCATATTATCTGAAGAAGAGCTTGCAGCCATGTCTCCTACTGCAGCAGCCGTAGCTAAGATCGTGAAACCTGGCATGAAATTAACTGAGGTAAGAAAGATATTAAATATTGTTATTTTCCTTCATCAAAAGTATTCATATATCTCTGTAACATAGTCCTCAGTAAAATTAACCTTAAAATCATCTGAGGATTAATGCGTTTTCTGAGAAAGGTTTTCTTGGTTCTTAGCTCTGTGTAATATATAGTAAATATTCCCTCTGTGAGTGCTACTGAATGTTTATTATGAAGATAGCCAGACTATGTACTTCTCTTGTTATGCTTGCATTTGAAATGAACCCTCTTCTACTTTCAGCTGTATAATGCTTATGTAGAAACTCAGGATCAGTTGCTGTTGGAGAAGCTAGAGAATAAAAGAATTAATAAGTACTTAGATGAAATTGTGAAAGAAGTTGAAGCCAAAGCACCAATTTTGAAACGCCAGCGTGAGGAGTATGAACGTGCACAGAAAGCTGTGGCAAGTTTATCCGTTAAGCTTGAACAAGCTATGAAGGTTGGTTCCATTCCCAAATTTTAGCTGTAGGAAAATACATTTGAGAAACGGTAATTATACGTATTAAAGCTTGTCATTACATTATGAAATACTTGTAATCACCAAATGTTCTTACCTTTATTTAGCTAAAACTGTGAGCGCCTTTTACCTTTTTAAAGACATTGGGGATTATTTCTATGTAGCAGATGATAAATAGCCATTTCAAGTCTTATTTTTGTAATAGAATGCTTCTAAATTTAGCATAGTCATTTTTTGTCAAACAGTTATGGTGCGAACTTGATCATTAACTGCATAATGTTGCAGAAGTGAGGAGAACTAGGTTTGCTAAAATAATTGAGGTCATAGAAATGTATCAGCCTCAGAAACTAATGGAATCCTCATGTAGTGTGAGGGAAAAAACAGTTGTGATAATTCTGTCTAGAAATGACATTGTTTCACCATAGGGCTGAACTTCAAGATTTATTAAATAATTTTTTGAGGAAATTCAGTTAAATCAATTTATATCTGCTATTCTAAACTGAAGTTCCCCCCCCCCTTTTTTTTAGAATAGTATAAGTTGTATCTTTAATTAAAACTTAAACTTTTGTTGCTATTGCTAATACAATTTAAAAAAAATTTTTTTTAATTGATTATGGTATCACATAGTTGTCCTTATCCCCCCATTCCCTCTAATACAATTTCAACATTATCAACATTAGTTTAAATCGGGGTATGTTATATCTAATTATCTCTCCCCTGAGTCAAATGATATCTACCAGTCTTACTTTGACAGGATATTGGCTTTTTGACACTCCCTTTTCTCATCTGGTTTGAGAAGTGGTCCCTTGCATCTAATAAGATCTTGAGTTTCTCGCTGTTGAGAAGTGAGAATTTGCCCAGAGCTTTTTGTCTAAAGGGAATAGTGAAGTAGAGGGGATTAAGAATCAGGAAATAGCACCTATTATGGAGAAACCTGTTTTTTTCTCCACTAATTTACAGTTACAGTGATTAAAAAATACCTGTCTATACTAATAAAATGGTAATATGCTATAATTAGACCAGGAGACCGGACATCTTTCTACTGTCTGACTTCATTCTGGACAAAGCACAGTGGTGAGGGTCAAGGAACAGCCAGTTAGGGGCAATCAGGCTAGCAGGGGAGCAGTTAGACTGCGATCAAGCCGGTAGGCAGGCAAGTGGTTAGGAGCCAGGGGTTCCAGATTGCAAGAGGGATCTCGATTGGAAAGGGTGCAGACTGGGCTAAGGGACACACACACACTACCACCTCACCACCACCCTCCTTGTACACGAATTTCATGCACCAGGCCTCTAGTTTTTTCATAACTGCCAGGGAATTTAAAGATAATTACTATGGTTTTTGAATAGCCAAATCTCTGTCCTTAACATACATCATGTGTCCTTTAGTCAAGATTCTATGATGGTCATTTGTTAGATTTTTAAGGTTTTATAACCAAACTGGAGGTCCAATACATGAAATTCATGCAAGAGTAGGCCTTTATTGCCACGGCTGTCTGGATCCCTCCCTCGCAGCTGGGGTGGCTTCATCGATCCCATGGCTGTCGTCCTGGCTTCATCCCAGAAGGACATGCAGTCTAATTATGCTTTTATTATTATTAATAACGTCCTTCCTTGGCATCCAATCCCATTTTGAATTCAGTAAATTTGTATTATCGTCTTTCATGAAATTTGCCTGCTTCATTTGCCACATACTTTCCTTTTGAAATGGGTTAATGCATGCCTTTAGGGCACTGTGCTCAGAAATATTTGAAACACCAAGAGAAATATGAGCCATCTTTCCCTTCAAGTTTTAAAATTTTTATGTAAAAATAACACATTAAGAAACAAACATTTGAATTTGAGGTAACACAACATTTAAAAGATACACTGTTTATATCAGGCTCCTTACAACTATGCTTCAAATTCCCTAATAAGACTATGGTGCCAAACTTTACAAAGCACTTTTTTTGTTTTGTTTTACAGGTTTGTGACTTTGGCAACTGATTCTTTAGAATTAATTCTTAATGCTTTTTTTTTTTTTTTTTTTTTTTGCTGCATCTTACCCAACATGTTTTACTTAATTTATTTTCAGATAACCAGTGTAATAATTATTATTGTAATGTAGTTCTTTGTTTTTGTCTTAGTAACAAGTTTTGAGATTATTTACGTGGTATCATTTGAATTTGATGTGCATATAAAATTGTAATTGATAGTTAATTTGGGGGATTGGCAGATTGCCAATACTTTTCATACAGTGATGAGTTATCTTTGAGATATTAAATAAATACATATATTCATATTCATAAAGAATATCTCTTTGGGGCCACTATACTATTGGATATTAATATTATAGAATATTTTTAGTTTATAAGTTGATTGCTGTGGTATTTGAGTACTACATATTTTTGTTATTTGCATAACTGCTTCATTTGTATAGCTCTTAGAAGGAAATACAGAATTTTCATTTGAATTTACATTTTGAAGGAGATTCAGCGATTGCAGGAGGACACTGACAAAGCAAACAAACATTCATCTGTGCTTGAAAGAGACAACCAGAGAATGGAAATACAAGTAAAAGATCTTTCACAACAGGTTAGAAGTTTTTCTATTTCCCCCCCCTAAACTGACAGCCCAGTAATATCTGAATCTGTTTGCAGTTATCTAGGAGAGAACTACCACATGTGAAATTCTCATCAATTATGAATACTGTTTTAGCAGAATTGCAGCTTAGTCTTTGTTTTTCCATAGCCCCTCCCTTTTATCCCTTTGTCATTAAGGTCTGATAAATTTTGAAATCATAGGTACCAATTGTTATAAATGAAATAATTCAAAGTTTTTTTAAAAAAAAATTTCCCCTACCCATGTCCCGGAATATAATCAAATTACAGATTTCTGTATATTTTTTCATCTCATTTTTTTATAAGTACAAATACACATGAGCATATATAAACATACATTAGTTTTCTCTGTTTTTACTGCTATAGTAGAACATTGCCACTTTTTTTTTAACTGAACTTGTCAGGAAATGTATATCTATTTTTGTTATGTATTTACTCTTTATGTGTGTAGACCTACAAACAAAACTTAAACACAAGACAAAAATTTTACATAAATGGGATTAAAACTTAGTTTTCATGCTCTTCTGCTCCATTATATAATACATACATAAGGATACAAGTACAGCCGGAACCGGTTTGGCTCAGTGGATAGAGCGTCTGCCTACGGACTGAAGGATCCCGGGTTCGATTCCTGTCAGGGGCTTGTACATTGGTTGTGGGCACATCCCCGGTGAGGGGTGTGCAGGAGGCAGCTAGTCGAATATTCTCTCTCATCGATGTTTCTAGCTCTCTATCCATCTCCCTTCCTCTCTGTAAAAAAATCAATAAAATATATTTTTTTAAAAAGGATGCAAGTACAAGCATATACTTGTACACACACAATAAGTATCTATTTCTGTGTATCTTATAGGGTCATTATTTTACAACAAATTGAGCCAACCGTGCTTCTGAAATTGTAATTTGGCTGCTTTTTAAAAATAGCCTTCATTATACACTTTTATAGAAATGAAAATAATAATAAACTTTTTTTTAGCTTTTAATCTCTTAAATATATGCTTGAAACTTTAAGATAATGTAATATGTTAATGGTGTTTATGAAGTAATCTTTCCATTTGAAAATTTTCAATTTTTTTTTGTCCAGAATTAAAGCCAATACTATTTGATAATACATTCAAATTTTGTTTTTAGATTAGAGTGCTTCTGATGGAACTTGAAGAAGCAAGGGGTAACCATGTAATTCGTGATGAGGAAGTAAGCTCTGCAGATATAAGCAGTTCATCTGAAGTAATATCACAGCATCTAGTATCTTACAGAAATATTGAAGAACTTCAACAGCAAAATCAGCGTCTCTTAGTGGCTCTTAGGGAACTTGGGGAAACCAAAGAAAGAGAAGAACAAGAAACAACTTCATCCAAGTAAGTTATTGGCTACTTTGATTTATTAGCAAACATTGAAAACCTCTTAAGTACCCCCTAGCAGTGCTGGATAAAGAAAAAATAGTGATTTAGAAGAGAGGAAAAAATGGAGCAATAATATGAAAAATAATTCTCTCAGGGACCTGAGTGTGTGGATGAGCTCAATAATTAGATAAATGGATCATTTTAGTTCAGTGTGATTAAAACTATATGTGTGATTAAAACTATATAAAGGGCTAATATGTTAAATGCCCGACCATCCAATCAATTGCTGTGATGCAAACTGAACACCAGGGGACTAGACAACACAGGAACTGCCATGATGCACAATGGCCATTTACAGAAAAACGGCACTGCGGACCTGACACCGACAAACCAACACTCAACTTCCTCCAATTGGGACACAGGCCCTGCTACCACCCAAGAGTTACAGCCCACCAAATTGCAGCCAACGCTGCCGAGACCCTGTGACGCAAAATGCTGCCCACAGCCCAGCCCAGCAGCAGTCACTGTAGGTGTCCGGTAGCAATGCCTGGCTTCCTCTCCCTAGTGACTAGCCTTGGAGTTTCTTAGCCCAGGAACACAACTTGCTTTATAGCCAGGTAGAAACATTTTACAGTTTAATAAAATTTCTGGGAAGCATTTTCCCCATGCCTCATCTCATTTAATCCTCACAGAAGTGCTGGAGTAGGTAGATAGGAGATTGATTCGGTATTTACTTATTATTAGCCGGAAAACGGAGATTTAGAAAGCTTGGAAACTTGACCCGACTGAAAAGAAGAAATGGTGGACCTTGAAAATGACTTCAGGTTTTCTCATTGCTCAGAATATAGACAAATACTGCTGCAGTTAAATATTTCACCCTTTGTTCTCACTGCATGTTCTATAATAATAATCTGCTTCATGTTGATATTTATTGCTTTGTTGCTAACATTTTCCTGAAAGAGAAGTTGGGGTGCTTCACTGGGCTGGAATATGTTTAGCTAAATCAGAAAGCAGGTTTAATTAAGCAAGTTTATCCTATATGTACAAAAGGCCAAGTTGACTTGCACATGCACAATACATACAAAGTTCTCGTGCTAATTGCATATGTGTTTCCTTCTGTCGTCAATCATGAATTTTTTTGACACTTCTATTACAGAGAAAGGGCGGGTAACAATATTAAAATATTTCTTCTCATTAATTTCTTGGGAGCATAACAGACCCGACTTCATGGGTCTGTTATGCTCCCAGGAGTAGGCTTTCATCTATAACTAGTAGCCCGGTGCACAAATTTGTGTACATGGAAATTGTTTACTCTGCCTAAATTATTTAGGCAGAGTAAACAATTTTTTTTTTTGAAGTGTGCTTGGTGCTAGAGGAGGAGGAGTGACTATGAACACAAGAAGACTAGAGTTTAGACTGAGTGGAATCAGTTTAATTTTTGCAAACAAATAGATGATGAGTGCCTGAGTCCTATGATGGGGCTTTAGAAGCAAGCAATTCTTATCAGTAGGAGAAAGGTCATACGAGAAACAAAAATATTATGCTTAATGATAAATGCTCAAATACTTAGTCTGCATACAGTACAAATTATATAATAACTACTGTTTAAGCTCAGTAAAATAGACTTAGTTTTTTGGTGTTTTTTTTTTTTTTTTTTGTAGAGTTACTGAACTTCAGCTCAAACTTGAGAGTGCCCTCACTGAATTGGAACAACTCCGTGGGTCCCGACAACATCAGATGCAGCTTGTTGATTCCATAGTTCGTCAGCGTGATATGTACCGTATTTTGTTGTCACAAACAACGGGAGTTGTCATTCCTTTACAAGGTAGGTCTTTTATGTGTTAAAAGTTTCTAAGTATTTGGGAGAAATTTTTATGAAATGTATCTTAGGGAATGGATTTTGGAACATAAGCAGTATGTATGGTAACTTCAAATTTGACTACCACATAATTGATAACAGGTCATTGATCCTAAATACCATTAATTTAGATATTAAAAAAAGAAGAAATGCTGACCATTGTTGAAAAGTGTGCATCTTAAAGGCAGTGAATTATCTTTATTTTGGTCATTTGGATTTAACATTTAATCTGCAAATATACGTAATGAGAAACCAATAATCTTAATAGGCTATTTAGTAAATTGCTTGTTTAATAATTCTGTAACCTATGATTTTATTTAAATGATGTATTTTCAAAGAAATGTTTTAACTTTATATATGTATGTATTTCTTATTTTTGTGTATATATATATATATATATATATATATATATATATATTTCTGAAGCTTCTAGCTTAGAGGATAGTTCTCTCGTGTCAACTCCAAAACGTTCGAGTACATCACAGACCGTTTCCACTCCTACTGCAGTGCCTATAATTGAGTCAGCAGAGGCTATAGAAGCCAAGGCTGCCCTTAAACAGGTAAAGGCCACACACCTTTATCATCTTGGATAAGGTATTCGAGAACATTGTCATCTTCCAGTAATTTCTCTTAATATTTAGTTGCAGGAAATTTTTGAGAACTACAAAAAAGAAAAGGCAGATAATGAGAAAATACAGAATGAGCAGCTTGAGAAACTTCAGGAGCAAGTCACAGACTTGCGATCACAAAACACCAAAATTTCTACCCAGCTAGATTTTGCTTCTAAACGGTAAATTTTCTTTAGTTCAAAAATTAATGAAACGTGGAGCTCTTTTCAGCAGCATATGTGCTAAAATTGGAATGACAAAGATTATCATGACTTCTGCACAAGGGATGGCTCTCAAATCCATGAAGCATTCCATTCTTTTTGACATTGGGTGGTGGGCACACAATACAATATACAGGTGTTGTATTATAGAATTATACACTTAAAACCTGTATATTTTTACTAACCAATGTAACACCAATCAGTTTAATTTAAAAAAGAAATCACATTTAGGTTATAAAAAAAACAATAAGAATACTTCAGTGTTCAAATGAAACAAATTCAAGGCTTAATTTTCAATAGTATTACGTTTTTGTGGACCATAATTCAGATGAAAAGGTATGGGGTTCAATTTTAATTTTGTTCAATGATTCTCATGGGAATTGCTCAGGGATCCAGATAGTTATTTAAACTGAAGTTCATGTGAGGAATGTTGCTAGTTTTTCTTTCTGGGGTTGAAAGGCCTAATGTTTCTGTAGGACTTTATTATTTTATAAATGCACCAGAGCATGAGGAATAATGTTAGCCAATTTTATTTAGCCTTTGATATTTAAGTAGAAGACAAGCAGGTACTAGTTAATTTGGGGGAAATTCACTTTCTTGGCCACTTACAAAGGAATAATAAATTTAATTCCCTAGTAGTTAGATCCATTGAATACTTGTTAGTTTAACAAATAGGACAAATTTTATTTCTATAAATGCAGGCATACCTTGGAGATGTTGCTGGTTCAAATTCAGACCACTGTGATGAAAAACTGCATTAAAGCAAGTCACATCAATTGTTTGATTTCCCAGTGGATAAAAGTTATACTATAATGTATTAAGTGTGCAATAGCATTATGTCTAAAGAAAATGTACATACCTTAATTAAAAAATATTTTATTGCTGCTTGGCCAGGGTGGCTCAGTGGTAGCATGTTGACCTATGACCCATGAAGTTTGATTCCTGGTCAGGCCATATGCCTGACTTGCAGGCTCAATCCCCTGTGTGGGACATGCAGGCAGCTGATCAGTGACTCTCTCTCATCATTGATGTTTATCTATTCCTCTCCTTGCCTCTGAAATCAATTAAAAGAAATTTTTTTTTGTAAATAGTGTATTGCTTTAAAATGCTAACTGTCATCTGAGCCTTCAACAAGTCATGATCTTTTGCTGGTGAAGGGTCTTGCCTTTGTGTTTATGAAAATGCAGTACTACAAAGTGCAGTAAAATGAGGTATGCCTGTATTACATGATAAAACTATATTTTATAAGGATAAATTCCAAGTATGCTATTCCAAATAAAAGCATCCTTTTTGCACTATGTTCATAACTCTAGCCAGCTATTTTCTAAGATTTTAGGTACTTAATAAGATGAGCCCTGGCCATGTGGCTCAGTTGGTTGGAGTCACAAGTGGCGGGTTTGATTCCTAGTCAGGGCACATACCCAGGCTACATGGTCAATCCCCCATTGGAATGTGTGTGTGGAAGGCAACTGATCTATGTTTCTCAGTATTTATCTTTGGCTCTCCCTTTTTCTCTCTAAAAAAATAAATTCATTTGTTTAAAAAAGAAAGTTATGGATGAGAAAAGAGTGGCAAAAATGTATCACAAACCATGCATCCATATCTAAAATTGCATACTGCATTGTGATGGATGTCTGGTTGAGTCAACATTGTATTGGTATTTCTAATATTAAAATTCTTGGAATAAGATTAAAAGTTAATTCAACATGAAATACTATGCTTATTTAGAATTTGAATTTAACTGCTAATTTTGGAGTTTAGAAAAAAATATGAAGGTGTTATATTATTATAAAGCCACTTTTTATGTATACTTATTTAAAATTAAGCTAATGTGAAATTCTTTAAGGAATTAAGGTGGGCTATGGTTTTCAGTGTATTGCAGTGTGGGGAATCACTTTTTCAGACTGGTGGAGTTAGTTTTATGATTGATAGTTTATGACTTATGTCTTATAGAATTATTTTTCTTTCATACAAGTTATGAGATGTTACAAGATAACGTTGAAGGATATCGCCGAGAAATAACATCCCTGCATGAGAGAAATCAGAAACTCACTGCAACAACTCAAAAGCAGGAACAGATCATCAATACAATGACACAAGATTTGAGAGGAGCAAATGAAAAGCTAGCTGTTGCAGAAGTGAGAGCAATTTTTCTCATCTGATTTGCATTATGAATTGCATTTGACATTTGTTTTTTAAGTTATTTAATTTTACTGGTTGGTATGACATAGATATTTGAGAAGTTTGTGTATTACAAGTCCTTGATCAAGGTTTGAACTGCACAGGTCCACTTATCCATAGCTCTGTATATATAAGTAGACCCAGTATAAGTAAACCTGTGCAGTTCAAACCCATGTTTGTTAAAGGGTCCATAATAGTTAGGACCCCCCCCCCTCTAGGTGTTTTGGCTTAGTGGATAGAGCATTGGCCTCTGACTGAAGGGTACCAAGTTCGATTCCCGCCAAGGGCACATGCCCAGATTATTGGCTTGATCCCAGTAAGGAGCGTGCAGGAGGCAGCCAATCAATGATTCTCTCATCATTGATGTTTCTCTCTCTCCCTTGCCTTTCCTCTCCGAAATTCATAAAAATAAAATAAAAAAAATAATAGATCCAAGACTGGGAATCTGTAGGTGGAGGGCCAACTTAAATTACACGTGGATTTTGATCTGTATAGCTAGTTGGTATCCCTAACTGCCTCGTATTTAAAATGTCAGCTGTATCTAGTTCATCAGCAGGATGTTTCTAAAGAGGAAAGAAATTTGTTTTTTATACTAAGATTTTCTTACAAGTCATCCATTTCAAAATTTGTAAATCACTAGCTACAACAAAGACAAATGAATATTTTATCCATTCTTGCTGATTTCTTTAAAAAAAAAGACAGTATAAAATTACATTAGTATTATATTTCTGAATTTCAACATGAATATAAATGTCAGAACTGAATTTTTTGATGACTAATTCTTATGTAGGGTTTTGCTTTTTTATGAAGTCGTCTCAACTTGTTTTGTTTTGTTAATCCTCACTTGATGATACTTTTTCCATTGATCTTTAGTGAGAGTGACAGGGAAGGAGAAAAAGGAGAGAGAAGCATAAACATTGATTGGTTGCCTCCCACATGTGCCCCAACTTGGACTAGGGAATCTAACCTGGAGCCTGCAACCCAGATATGTGGCCTTGATCAGGAATCAAACCTGTGACCTTTGGTGTGCAGGTCGATGCTTTACTGAGCAGCCCAGCTAGGACTTGTGCTCTCAACTTTTGATCACTACTTGTGAACTAGGTAAAGTTGTTTCCCACTTTACTTATTGAGAAATAGATTCAAAGCTAAGTAATATGCCTATTTGGGGGCAATCATATGACATGAGTTGGTTGCAACTTAAACCATGGTTTTCTAAATCTATGGGCTATATTCTTTTTATAGCTCCTTTGTGGGGAATGCACTTTTTCAGACTGGTGGAGTTAGTTTCAGGGTTGATAGTTTATGACTTATGTAAATATGAATACTTTGAGGGTATTGATCTTTAAATCACCCTCCAAGGTCCCCTGAGATTCAGATGTATTTTTCATGGGGAAAAAAAGTACACCAGTCAGCACTCTCAAACATATAGTAACCACACTACCTTCTAAAACTTGCCTAACTTAACACAAGTAGACTGTAGCATAATTTTGCAGTTGTGTTTCTTTTACTCTGGAATTTTTTTATTTTTTATTTTTTTAAATAAATTCGTTAGGACAAAGAATTATATGAATTTGTGGTAAACACAAGATTTTTTTCCTTTGATTTGTTGGTGTTCCCTATTATTTTTGCTTCATATTTCAACACATGAAACTAAGTTATATTTTCTTATGTAATGAAAAGGTATAGACTCAATTAGCATTAAGAACATGGAGTAATGAGGGATCATTTTAATTTTGTAATTGTATTACTATATTACATCTGACATTGTTTTTCAACATCTTTTTCATTTGCATTTTCTTCAAGGTAAGAGCAGAAAATTTGAAAAAAGAAAAGGAAATGCTTAAATTGTCAGAAGTTCGTCTTTCTCAGCAAAGAGAGTCTTTGTTAGCTGAACAAAGAGGGCAAAACTTACTGCTAACTAATCTGCAAACAATTCAGGTAACCAAAAAGACACAGAGAAAACAATTTTAAAGTTAAATGTAAATAGTTTTCACATTGTATCTTCTCAGTTTTCATAATTAGAAAATGTATCCATTTTTACCATGTAATGATCATTGAATTTCGAGGTTTATTGAAATGTGTCGGTATTCTAAATAAAACATGAAAGATCTGAAATTCAGGCAATTGACAGTTTTGGTATGCAGGTCTGCATTTACAGAGTTGTATGTAGTTTACTTGTTACAAAATTTAAATTTTTGGTTTTATTTTTTGCTTTAAAACTTAAATCTGAATTACTATTTTTCCCGTTTCCCTTTTCGCCTATTAAATAGATGTTTTAATTTGTAAAATGTTAAAATAACTTCCTTGGCAAATGTCATAGATCCTAACTTCATGTAGAAATTGGTTATAATCCTGTAATCCCCTATATCCTTTAATTTGTAATGCTTTTGCTTCCCCCCTTTAAAAGTAACAAAAAAATATTTTCTTTGTCTTAGGGAATACTAGAACGATCTGAAACAGAAACCAAACACAGGCTTAGTAACCAGATAGAAAAACTGGAACAGGAGATATCTCATCTAAAAAAGAAGTTGGAAAATGAGGTGGAACAAAGGCACATGCTTACGAGGAATCTAGATGTGAGTCTTATCAGGTTTCTGAATTTCTGTGGATTTATGTTCAGCAATCAAGCTGGTGTGTGGACACATAGCCATCTCATGTTGAAGCGTGGTTTTAACAAGACTTCTTACAAACTCAAGTTTTTGCCTCTTTGTATGCCTAACAGTTTTTATTAGGTGCCATTCATTATGAGTTTTACCCTCTTGAGTGCTGGATATTTTTGTATTTATGTAACATTTGATCTTGTTCTCTTGAATGTTGCTTTTTATGATTATTAGGCCAAAAGCAGTCCTTAGTCTAGAATAAATGATTCCACATTACTGAGGATACACCTTCCTGAATACTGCTTCTCAGTGTTCGATGGATTATGAGTTTTTTCAGTCTGGCTATTGGGGAAAGGCATTATTCCTGACTCTGGCAAAAGGCGCTATGTCTGTTTGGATGATTCTTTTTGCTGCCTGGGGTAACTTCACATGCATGCACTGATGAGTTTCACTGAATACGTAAGAGGGATCCTCTGCAAAGCTCCATGGTATTTTTATCTGTGAAGTTCTCTTCTAATACTCTGTCTTAGGAATTGGAGCTAATTTAGCCTTCTTGTACTCTGAGCTCTGTGTTCTCAATTCAGAGAGTCTGCTGGTCTCTGTATCATTTCCTTACACTGTGCCATAGCCTGGTCACTTTAATCAGTAAGCTAGGGAAATTGTAGAATTAGCCTTTCTTGTGTCCTGTCAACCCACCATTGTGAAATTGTTTCATATATTGTGTCTATTTTTGTTTCTTTTTTGGGAGGGGCCGGCGTGAGGGGGTGGTTCAGATGGGAAGATAAATCTGGTTTCGGTTGCTTACCTTGGCCAGAGTTTTAAAGTTCTGTACAAAACTTGAACCGCTAGTTTTATTTTAGAATCTAAAAACAGTGTTTGTAGGGTTAATGTATTTTTTCTTTACAGGTACAACTTTTAGATACAAAGAGGCAGCTGGATACTGAGATAAATCTTCATCTTAGTACAAAAGAACTATTAAAAAATGCTCAGAAGGAAAATGCTACATTGAGACAACATGTCAGTACTGTGGAAGTCCGGCTGGCTTCTCTGTCCTCACAGAGAATTGGTAAAGGTAAATATTTATGCTGGTAATAAAGTATTCTTCAAAAACATTTGCAACATCTGCCAATAAATAGCCTTTTCTTTGTGGATACTAGCAAAAGAAAAAGCAACACCTTAGTTTTATATCTAAATTAATAGATTTGCAGACTTGGAAGGTTCAGAATAGTTCTGCAGGCATCTGACCAAGGTATGCTCTTAGTTTTTTAATTGTCAAAATCATTTATTGATACCTTTTGTGGGCTGATAATTTGAATTTTAAACTCTCCCTTTTGAAATGTAGTTATTTGTTAAATCTGTAACTGTAAGGATCATTTACAGAAATAATTGATTTGTTTAGTCTTTCCAGAGCAGTATTCCTAATTTTTGCTCATAATCTCAAGTAAAAGATTTGTTTCGTTAGATTTTGCTTCTCTTTTGGAATACAGCATTTCAAATGAAAAGCCTTTATATCCAGATACCGTTTTGCTATATGGTTTTATTTCTTACTAGGAGAGAAATAAAAAACATAATTGTACATATGTGTGTGTATGTATATGTGTTTATACATAAGTACTTATCTAATTCATAATAGTGTACATATGATAAACTAGTAGTCCTTTCTTATTGATACCATTTGATAAATAGTTCACTGCAATTTTTTTCCATTTCCAAGGATTTTAGGATGAAAATTTGGCTAAATGGTTTAAGATTTGGTGTTTTACACTAGCAGTGTTTAAATAATCAATTACCTTCAGATAGCTCCTCAGTTGAGTGGCATATTTTGTATTTTTCTCTTAAATATTCTTTCCTTAATATTTGTAACAGAGTTCAATTTTTTTTCAAATCACTAACATACTGACAGAATAGCTGTTTTTATTTTTATATTCAGCATTGTTTGAAGTACAATTCATAAGTTTTTCTACACTTGAGCCTTAATTCTAATTTCACAAACTCTATGATAACAGTTATTTCTTACATCATTTAAAACGTTAACTTTAAGAAAGCTGTTAAATCTTTTAGGTCAGGCTAGCGACAGAGAAGATGTGGATGATCTTCTGAGTCAACTGAGGCAGACAGAAGAGCAGGTGAATGACTTGAAGGAGAGACTCAAAACAAGTGCTAGTAATGTGGAACAGTATCGAGCAATGGTTACTAGTTTAGAAGACTCTCTTAATAAGGAAAAACAGGTATGTACAATTTTGAATTTAATTTGAATGCATTTCTTTCTCTCCCTCCCTCCCCCTTTTTTAATTTCTTTTTTAAATAGAAGCCTGCTATGTGTAAGGCACTGTGTGGTAAGATCAAGTTGAACTAATGTCCTTACACTTTTACCTCTTAAAAGTGCTTCATTTTAATAAGTGAGATAAAAACAACCCATGGAATTTGTAAAACATGGGGGAGGGTATAATCTCTATAGGAAAGGTTAAAGATCAGATGTTGATGTGAGTGGAGGTAAGGGTATTTATATTTAGCTCCTGAACAAGTATAGCTTCACAAAACAGATGGCATTTGAAAGTACCATTTGGGTAGTCAAAGAAAGTTATTTTGTAGCAGAAACCCTCAGCTGAGATAAAGGCTTCATATGTTGATAGTTTAACAACTAGTGTATTGAATTTGTGAAGTTAATACTGAGGAATCAAATTGTAAATGTAGTCAGGAACCAAATGTGAAATGTTTTGAATGTCATATTTGGTAAAATTGCTCTCTCTCCCTCCCCTCCCCCAAACATGTTAACAGCAGTAATTTGCTTTAAATAGAAAGATTAATGTGGTAGATTTAAGGATACAAAATTTGTTTTGGAGGCTATAACCATGGTCTAGGGCCACATTTTAAAAGATCCTTCTGTATGTGAGTCATGGAAATCGGTATATGCACGGGGGAATTCTTTCAGTAGAAAGGACAGATTTGGCAAGTGGATATGAGGATTGAGAAAGTAAATGACAATTGGAAATTTCACTTCAAAAGAAAAATGGCCAAAAATATTCAAGTTGAAATGTAAATAAATTATGCTTATAGTTTTAAATGTTTCTGAACTCTTTAATCAGCATTTGATAGATTTTTTTTGTTTTAAAAAATGGCAAACAATAATTCTAGTACTTTTCAAATTTAGATTTGGAAAAAGTAATGTTGAATTTTAAATGTGTATATGATATTTGTATCCTACTATTTGCATGATGGTGAAGGTGACAGAAGAAGTGCGTAAGAATATTGAAGTTCGTTTAAAAGAATCAGCTGAATTTCAGACACAGTTGGAAAAGAAGTTGATGGAAGTGGAAAAGGAAAAACAGGAACTTCAGGATGACAAGAGAAAAGCCATAGAGAGTATGGAACAACAGGTAAATGAGATTATCACCATATTAATATTTTTGTATGTATTTGAATTCTTTAAAAAAAAAAAAAACTCCTTTGTTACCATTTGGTTCATCTCAATAGCTATTGATTGAACACATACCCAACAATTTTATTTAGTTTTCTGTTTTACTTTGTATATATGTTTGTTTTCTTTGAATATTTTAGACTAGAGTAGTAAGTGTCAGTGCTGCTTTTTAGAAGCCTCTGCCTGAGAATTGATCTTTGCAAGTGTAATAAGAATGGAATATGGAGCTGCAAATTGTATACATTATATCAGGTTGTAACTATTTTAAATTTTGTAAGAAGTCCCTTTTGCTAATTAGGCTTTTAAAAGTCTGTCTTTACTATTTTAAAAGTAAGTTTGCAATTGACTCTAGTTTTAATCTTCTTTTAATTTAGTTATCTGAGTTAAAGAAAACACTCAATAGTGTGCAGAATGAAGTACAAGAAGCTCTTCAGAGAGCCAGCACAGCTTTGAGTAATGAACAGCAAGCCAGGCGTGACTGTCAGGAACAAGTAAGTGTTGTTCTCATAGCCGGTATTGATAAGTGAGCTTTAAACCTAGAGAACAGTTCCTGGGCTGTGTTAATGCATTTTGGGAATTGGTGAGCCTTACAAAAATATAAGGTTATTTTTGATTTTCTGGAACTTGTACTAAGATCAGTTGAAAAGGATAGATGAAGTTTAAAAGTAGATTCCTGATCATTATCAAAACACTCTTGACAAATGGAAAAAATTTAAAGATAGGAATAGGAGATTATACACTTGCTCTTTTTATTATTATTATTATTATTATTATTATTATTATTATTGCAGTCTACTAGTTTAATTATAACTGTATTATAGACAAGATGGTTAGAGATACTTTTTTCAGCAAAATATTTTAATTATTGAGTTTACAGATTTTTGTACATCACTTTTTAAAGATTATTTTTATTAATTTTTAGAGAGGGGAGGAGGAAAGGGAGCGAGAAAGAGAAAAATCAGTGTAATAGCAGAGCATTGATCGGCTGCCTCCCCCACTGGAGATTGAGCCTGCAACCTGGGCATGTGCCCTGACTGGGAATCAAATTAGCAACCTTTGGTGCACCAGGCGAAGCCCAATGACCTGATACCAGTCAGGACACACACCATTCTTTATAAAGATTAAAAAATACAAAATCACATTATTTGTTTTAAGTATATGTATACACATGCATATGGTGAAGCTTTTTATATATTTTCTTATGAACAAAAATTGATAAAACACAATTCACGGTAATGGGCATTATTAAAATGGTAGAATGGGAAATGAATGTAAGAATATTGCTAATGTTCTCATTTTTAAGTTCAGTGGTATATTAGTAACTTTGGTTACTGTTCTTTATTACTTATATGTACATAGCATGTATGTGTTTTTCAATTACTTTAAACAGTGTAATACAGGGGGAAATGCTTCAAAGGTAAATTAGACAAAAATGAATTGCCATTGGCTTAATGCCAAACAGTGTAACATTGGAAATTAAAATCAGGGAATGTATCTATAATTCAATTTTCAAATTTTTTATTTCTTTTTGATCACTTGAAATTTTAGTGTGTGTGCATATATTTTACATAAGTGAGATATATTTAGCTTTTATTTATAAGATCTGTTCCAAATTACTACAGAGTCTTCATAATTTTCATTTGAACCAGTTTTTTAATATTTCATTAAGTGGATATTAGCATAACTTTTAATTATTCCATTTTGGTGCATTTATATCATCTCCACTTTTATTATTTTAAATAGTGCATTGTGCATCTTTTCTTTTGTACTAACCAGCTTTGGCTATTTAATCTTTTGTGTCAATGGTGGAATAATTTCTTATAGGCTAAAATAGCTGTAGAAGCTCAGAATAAGTATGAAAGAGAACTGATGCTCCATGCTGCTGATGTTGAAGCTCTACAAGCTGCCAAGGAACAGGTTTCCAAAATGGCCTCAGTTCGTCAGCATTTGGAAGAAACAACCCAGAAAGCAGAATCACAGTTGTTGGAGTGTAAAGCATCTTGGGAGGAAAGAGAAAGAGTGTTAAAGGTATTATTGCACATCATAATAGAATGTTTAGAAGGATTGAAAAGTTTGAGGTTTTCTTTTTAACATGTGTGGGGAAATGTGCTATAATGACAGAGTCTTGGCTTACAGGATGAAGTTTCTAAGTGTGTATCTCGCTGTGAAGATCTAGAGAAACAAAACAGATTACTTCATGATCAGATTGAAAAATTAAGTGACAAGGTCATTGCCTCTATGAAGGAAGGTGTACAAGGTCCATTGAATATATCTTTTAGTGAAGAAGGAAAATCTCAAGAACAAATTTTAGAAATTCTCAGGTAAACCAAAAATATTCTTAATGCTTTATTTCTGTGGTCAACTATGAAATGTAATACAAATGTATAAATTAGAGAAGTCGTGTAAAGCTCATACCATATCTTGATCAACAAACCCACTGCCACTCACACAGAGGTTATGTGACATATGCTTATTTAAATATATGGCTTTAAGTTGAATTTAATAGTAAGAATTTGAGTGGGTTCTTTGAAAAACTAAATGCCTTTCAGGTTATTTAAGAGAGATACAAAGTCACCGTCTATAACATATCATTACTTATTAATGAAATCATTATATAAAAATAGTTATTAAAGTGAATGGATTATGCCACATTAAAATTTTCCAAGTTTTAAAAAGTTGCTATCATGTTTTTTATTCAAATAAGATCTTATATATTCTTGTAGATTTATACGACGAGAGAAAGAAATTGCTGAAACGAGGTTTGAGGTGGCTCAGGTTGAGAGTCTGCGTTATCGACAAAGGGTTGAACTTTTAGAAAGAGAGCTGCAGGAACTCCAAGATAGTCTAAATGCTGAAAGGGAGAAAGTCCAGGTATGTATCCAAGCTTTAAGAAAGCAGTTGTTAAACCAAGGTCATTTTAGTTTCTGACAACAAAAAATTTAATTTGAAATGCATATTTTTCATAAACTCAATTTATTAAACATTATTAGACAGTGATACAGTTAGTGGTAAGACACTAGTGTTAACCAGACTGCCTGGTTTCAATTCTAGCTTTATGTCATTAGATGTGTGCCTTGAGTATACTGTTTAACTTCCCTAATCTTAAATTTCTGCATCTAAATAATTCTATATAATAAAAGGCTAATATGGAAATCAACTGAATGGTGGCAACACAGGAGCTGCCCCCTGGTGGTCAATGCAGTCCCCCAGGGGAGCACCACTCAGCCAGAAGCCCTGAGTTGGGTTCACAGCTGGCGAGGAGCGGGCCTAAGCCGTCATTTGGACATCTGCCAAGGGCTCCCAGACTGCAAGAAGGGGCAGGCCAGGCTGAAAGACCCCTGCTGCCCCCCTCCACCCAAGTGCTCGAATTTTGGGCATCAAGCCTCTAGTTGGGATGATGATGAGGATTAAGTGGATTTTTGCACATGACTCATTGAAAATCATGTCTGGTGCATATAAATGATTAAATTTCATTTATTTTAATTATAGTTATCATCATATATGCATTTGAACAGTTTTTCTAGGATGATATGGTGGATTGAAACTGCTACAGAATAGTTTTTCCCCAGCAAAGGAGCAAAAAAAAAAAATAATAATAATTATCAAAGAAAGGAAAAGAAGATGCTATAGTAAATGCATGGTTACAACACAAGCTACACTCCTTAACCCTCACTAACACCCAAAAACTTACTGCATGACCTTATTGTGAGGAGATGAATTAATACAGCAGTCGCCAACCGGTGGTCCATGGACCACTGGTGGTCCCTAATGTCCAAAAGGACCACTACATTAATATATAAACTCACATCTGGAAGGAAGGAAATTAAGGCCTGGAATCTTATCTTCTGTTAACGACTGCTAGAGAGAAACCATTGACATGGGGAAGGGAATAGATTTATGGAATTTATATTTTCACACAGAAATTAAAAATTCCAGAATTATATCATGTTGAGAAAGCAATCCAAATTCAAATAGATCCCATCGTAGAAATAATAAACAGACCTGATTCAGTGGAGTTAACACTTGGAGGATCAGTGTTTCTAAAAAAGATTGCATACTGTCTCCTTTGCTGTCCTTCGGTCTATACTCTATAGAAATGCAAACAGTGCTAGAAAATGTCCAGCCCACAAACAACTTCAGAGGGGAAAACCAATTCTTACATAGAGTAGGAAGAAAGTAAAGAAGTAAAACATCAAAAGTAGTAGAATATCTACCCACTAAGAACACTGTATCATGGCAACCATGAGCCATAGCTTTAAAAATGGTTAGGGAATAAGGTAACACGTGTAAAAGATGGATAATTAATTACACCCAATGAGAACAGGATAAAAGTTCTTTGCAGTTCAGTAAATATTCAGTAAAAGTGCTCAAAACTAAAGTGATGGAACAACAGAATGATATGAAAAAATTTCTAAGCAAAGGGTAGAGGGAAAGGACCAAAATAACCAAAATAATTTTAAAACTATAATAAACTAGAAGTCCAATGTACAAAATTCGTGCAGTAGTAGTCTTTGCAGCTGCAGGCCACTGCCTCCATCCATCGGCTGCAGCCCCAGCTTCATCGGGAAGGTCATCGGAAGGACATCCAGACAGTCTTTGGCTGTTCAGTTGATTTGCATATTATGCTTTTATTATAGATTTCGTATATCATGAAAAAGAACAGATATAGAAAGAAATTTGGATTGCTGTTTTTACCTAAGGGTAAAATGGATTATTTGTTGATGGGGTTTGTTGTACTCTTTCATATTTGTGATTTTTTGCATTTGTTTAAAGTCTTTGTAATAAGCAGGCATCACAGAAAAATAGACATGTAAAATTCAAAAATTTTAGTTTTAAAATGACATAATTCTCACTTTTTTGTAGTGAAGATTAGAACTGGTAGGAAAAGGTAGATCTTTATTGTTAGATGTTGGTTCATACATGTGTTTGAAATCTTTAGGTAACTGCAAAAACAATGGCCCAACATGAAGAACTGATGAAGAAAACTGAAACAATGAGCGTAGTTATGGAGACCAATAAGATGCTAAGAGAAGAAAAGGAGAGGCTAGAGCAGGATTTACAGCAGATGCAAGCAAAGGTTTGTAACTTACTAATCAATATTGGAGGCATGTTGTTTTTATATGAATTTTTATGTCAGGTGTTAAAAATAAAAATTGGCATTATTTTCAGGTGAGGAAGCTGGAGTTAGATATTTTACCCTTACAAGAAGCAAATGCTGAGCTAAGTGAGAAAAGTGGCATGTTGCAAGCAGAAAAGAAATTATTAGAAGAAGATGTCAAGCGTTGGAAAGCACGTAACCAGGTAAATGCAATTAAATCTATTCTGAAACATGGAAATGTTAATTTTTTTTTTTAATTGGGTAAAATTTAAGGGGATAATTTATTTTGAAGAACTAGCATAAGTTACTATACTTAATAGTTTAAGTTGAATATGTTACATGTAAATAAATACAATTCGGTTTTTAAATTTTTTTGGTCATGTTTTATATAAACGGCTAATTTTTAACTCCAAATTTAGACTTTCACTTTATCTCTAAAATACTTTCATACATGAAACAATGGATTTTTATATAGTTTATTGGAACACTTTAAGAAGACTTGTTCACTGGAAAACTTAAGAGGACAAAACCATATCACATACTAGTATATGGTTAGAAACTCCAGCTCTATATTCAAACAAAAGGTTGAAAACCTGGCTCGCCAAGTATTAGTTATGTGACTTGTCAGAGTTTCTTAATCTTTTCAGCCACTTTTCCGCATATGTAAAAGGGGACGTATCACTTTTCATGTTACAAAAATTAAATAATGAGAGTAAAGCAGCAGTTCACCCATCACCTAGTACCTAGAAAATGTTCTAGAATGGTAACCAATATCTGAATAGGACTTTGGAATGTAAGAGCCCATTTAATCTTTATTTTTCTTAATCACACAAGTAATATGAAAAGTCAAGAAAGGTGAATGATCTATCCAAATCTACCTATATTTCTATTGTGCTACCTTCTGTCCTGTTTAATTAGTTATATTTGTTTTTTTTTTCTAGATTATAAGCATTAGAAACTTTTTTTTCCTTGTAAATGTCACTTGAATGAAAAAGGTGTTTAATGTTAAAAGCTTGTAGGTTTTTTTCTTTATTTGGTTCCATTGTAACTGTTCTGAAATTTTCATTTGCAACTATGAAAATACATTTCTCTTTCTATTTTGGCTAGACTTCAGCTAAACTAAAGCTTTGATCTTCATTATCTTGTAGTTTGGTGATTCATTATTGTGTATCCAAGACACCTAATGTAAACATAATTAAGTATTCTGCTGTTATATAGTACATTGGTTTGATAAAACCATTAAAGCTATGTTATGCATTTTTGTTATTTTAGCATCTAATAAATCAACAGAAAGATCCAGATACAGAAGAGTATCGGAAGCTCCTTTCTGAAAAGGAAGTTCATACGAAGCGCATTCAACAGTTAACTGAAGAAGTTGGGAGACTTAAAGCTGAGATTGCAAGGTATAAGAAAGAAGCCTTAAAATGTATATAATACATGAACTCAGAGAAGCTATTTCTGCTCTTTCTTAGGCTCCCCAAGAGCTTCCTAGTTTTAAAAAGAATGGAAAGTGCTAGACCTCTTACTTTCCCTTTATTATTTTAAGGAGCCAAGCAAGCAGTGGCTTACTTTATGCTTTCATATATGAATTATTTCTATTTTATGACTTTTTTAAAAAACACAGTTATGAATCTAAAGCTAAATGTGGTTTATTTTCTAAACAGCCAGAATAACTTATAAATATGTTTTTATTTTGGTTAGAATATATTTATGAACCTATTTTGAAATACTTTAATGAAGAATTTACATTAAATTTTTTTTAATGAATTGATATTGTCCTTGTAAAGATAAGTTGAATATTAAAATTAATGTTTCTGGTTTACATTTTAAAGGATTTAATGTCAGTTGTCCATGTCATAGTCTCTATAAATGTTGGGTGGTTTACAAATTTTTATCACATGTATTTTTTACTTGTTTTATAACAGTAGTCCCGCATTTTATTTCTTCAATAATATTACTTAATTTTAAAAACAAGAAAGTTAAAAATTCAGAAATTAATGTTTGCAGAGTTAGTAGTTGTTAAACCCATACTCTTAATTCAGGGTCATCTAATTTAAGTTTATGGTAAAGTACAGGGCTTGTCAAACTTTAACCCACAGTCTTGTTTGGTATGGCCTATGAGCTAAGGATGATTTTTACATTTTAAAGCATTTTTTGAAAGGAAGAACAGATGACAAAGACTGTATGTATGTGGTCTACAAAACTTAACGTTTACCCAATACCCGATCAAGTAGTTAATTTTGCTATCAGGCAAATGTGGACAAACACTTAATTACTATTATATATAAAATTGTACATGTTACTTGACCACTTATACCTCAGTTTTTCTCATTTAAACATGGGAATGTATTCCTTTCTAATAAGCAAATAAGATCTTTATAAAAGATCACAGTTAATAAATTAAAGTACCTTTTGGAGTATGTGTGGGGTTTTAAAAAGATTTTCAAATGAAAATCTTACCAAAGCAATACTAACACTACTGTTAAAGGATTTGAAAATGAGTCTCATATACCTTAGTCTTTGGTTATTTATTTATTTATTTTTTTAGATCAAATGCATCTTTGACTAACAATCAGAACTTAATCCAGAGTCTAAAGGAAGATTTAAATAAAGTAAGAACTGAAAAGGAAAGTGTCCAGAAGGACTTAGATGCCAAAATAATTGATATCCAAGAAAAGGTCAAAACTATTACTCAAGTCAAGAAAATTGGGCGTAGGTACAAGACTCAATATGAAGAACTCAAAGCACAACAGGATAAGGTATTTTGAAGTGATTTTTTTAATTATGTGTATATATTCACACGTGTGTATATATATATTTATGTATATATATAAAATATTTCTTGGCATAGTTTTGATCTACACAATTTTACATATCAGGGTTACATATAAAAATCTTACTCATAATTTTTTTTAAAATATATTTTATTGATTTTTCACAGAGAGGAAGATAGAGGGATAGAGAGTTAGAAACATCGATGAGAGAGAATCATCGATCAGCTGCCTCTTGCACACCCCCTACTGGGGATGTGCCCAAAACCAAGGTACATGCCCTTGACCGGAATCGAACCTGGGACCTTTCATTCTGCAGGCTGACACTCTATCCACTGAGCCAAACCGGTTTTGGCCTTATTCATAATTTTGATTATTGGCTTTTAGGTCCTAAATTTTCATATAAGCTAATTTATGATACTGTTATTTAAAATTAGCTCTTTAATATGTCCCAGAATGCACTATAAATTCATGAAGAAATTTTAAATGAATGTTAAGTATTTTACATCAATTTTCCTGTTTCAAATACTGCCCCTTTTCAAAACTATGTTCTCAAAACTCATAGCTGACTAAAATCATGTATATAAAAAAAATGTTAGTTCTTTACAATTAGGCTGTGTTGTAGTTTTATTTACTTATTAAAATAACTTTTTTTTAATCCTCAATTGAGGATATGTTTTTATTGACTTGAGAAAGAGGAGGGTAGAGGAGAGAGAGAAAGAGGGAAATGTTGATGTGAGAGAAACATCAATTGGTCGCCTCCTGTACTCACATTTGCATCCTGACGGGATGGAACCAGTAACCTGGGTATGTGCCCTGGCCAGAAATCAAACCTGCAACCTTTCCTTTGTGGGATGATGCTCCAACCAACTGAGCCACACCGGCCAGGGGTGCCTGTTTTATAGGTTTGAATAAGTAGTCGATATTAACCACCTATCTAAAGTAATTTTTAAATCCTTGTTATATTTTGAGTTGCATTTTGTTTTTAATTCCCAAAGATAAAGAACTTTATACTGACCTAATGACATATTTCATATATGTTGGATTTTTTCCCTTCATATATATTCTAATCTAAAATTCTTACCGCTCAGTTTTAACCACTGTAAGTACACTTTACTTTGAGTAATTTGTCATTCCAAATAATTTTATGTTAATGCATCATTGTCCTGATTTGCTGGTTAATATTCAGTTTTATGGGAAGCCCTAACCTATTTAATAAATTACTTTTGGACACTAAAGTTGTCCTATTGAAAATTCATTTATGAATACCCTTATATTTTTTTTGCATAATATGATTAGTTTTCTTAGATAAACTTGCAGAAGTGGGATTACTGAATATAAATGTGGGAGTTGAGTTTATTATGACTATTTACTATATTATATTAGATCATGGAGTCCTCAGCTCAGTCTTCTGGAGACCATCAAGAACAGAATACCTCAATCCAGGAAATGCAAGAGCTAAAAGAAACCCTTAACCAAGCTGAAACCAAGTCAAAATCACTTGAGAGTCAAGTAGAGAATCTGCAGAAGGTATGAGTGTGAAATAGTGGAAGGTGCATGTCCCAATTTTTTCCTTGTTGAATACCTAAAGAAATAGAATGCAATATTATTCAGTCATAAAAATGAATTTTAGATATATATGAATATATCTTAAACACTGACACTTTTCATCATATAGATGTGTATTTTATCCTTTTTACTTTGAATAACTCATGTCTGAAAGTAGTATCTAATCATCTTCCAAGTGTTCACTTACTTGGTTTGACCAGCATTTTACATTATACTTCCATTTAACCTAAGGCAAAATAATATTTTACATTTTAACTCTGTAGAGCATACAGTTTATATTGATTTGATTGCTTTACCTAGTAAATACTTGGCTTTCCTTTAAAAGACATTATCTGAAAAAGAGACGGAAGCAAGAAATCTCCAGGAACAGACTGTGCAGCTTCAATCTGAACTTGCACGACTTCGTCAGGATCTTCAAGATAGAACCACACAGGAAGAGCAGCTCCGCCAGCAGATAACTGAAAAGGAAGAAAAGACAAGGAAGGCTATTGTAGTGGCAAAATCAAAGATCGCACATTTAGCTGGTAAATTACTATGTATATTAGGTTTCTTTTGTTAGACACAAAATAAGAGCATTCTTAATTTTCAAGTGATGAGGATGTCCTTGGTATAAAAGTTTTTCTTGTTAACTGGTAATGAATAGATAGGGAGTAGTGCTACCTTTCTGCTTTATTTTGTAACTTTCATGACCTTTTCGTGGAGATCCATTGGGGCCACAGTGTGTCCAGAGGCCCTCTGTAAACTCCTAGGCAGCATTGGATCTTACCAGCACAGGGATTTTTCCATGCCTCACTTCACTGAAGACCCCTCTACCATAGTTCTTCCGGGAAGATACCATGTCAAAGTATCATCGCAGGTTAAGGGGGAGCCCTGTGTTGCAATACACAGGGTCTCACTGTGTCTTGCTTGCCAGACTACTTAGTAGGTAAATAAAATGCCAAATTAGTTAGGTTTTATTATGAGCAATTTTTTTTTTTAATTTCTAAGATAGTGTCCCAGCAACAAATAAGATTTTAAAAATAGTTATTTTTTAGTCTATACAATAGGTTGTATGAAATGAAAGTTTTGCAATTTATAATATTGTACTTAATACCACGCTGCAATATTAAAGACCATATAAAAGGACTTTTGCTGGCTGTAGTTTATAGTAGTTTCTTTATTTTTTGATCTTTGCCAGGAAAAGTAACTTTTTTTAATCTTGGAATAAGTATATTTTATACTAGAATAATAAAATATAGATATGTTTAGAACTTTGCCTGTTGAGATATATGTAGGTCAGAATTATTGTAAATGTAAAGGTTTAGGAAAAGAATCTTACTAGTATACGACCTTTAGTATGTATTAATAAGCACATAAACATTCTTTATTTCCAATGTTTGATTATACTAATAGAATCACAATTGCTTCTTTAGGTGTAAAAGATCAGCTAACTAAAGAAAATGAGGAGCTTAAACAAAGGAACGGAGCTTTAGATCAGCAGAAAGATGAATTAGATGTTCGTATGACTGCTCTTAAGTCCCAATATGAAGGTCGAATTAGTCGCTTGGAAAGAGAACTCAGGGAGCATCAAGAGAGACACCTTGAGCAAAGAGATGAGCCTCAAGAACCTACTAATAAGGTGATTAGCTAATTTTGTACATTTTACTTGAAGGTACCTGGTGATTGAGGATTCCTTATCAGTGAATTTTAGCTAACCCAAGAGTACAGAGAGAATTAATAAAAAGTAAAACATTCTGATGCCATATTTTAGTGGAATCTTGTGGGATAGACACAGTAATCTATAGTCTTCTTTTTGTATAGGTTCCAGAACAGCAGAGACAGATAACACTGAAAACAACTCCAGCTTCTGGTGAAAGAGGAATGTGAGTTTTAATCCTTTTTTATAGTCTCTCTGTTTTTCCTTTAAAGTTCAGGAAAGACCTCATGATCTTTGGGGAGAAAAACAAATCTGTATCTGTTACAAAAGTATGTCCCATTAGGTAGAACTTTGTGACAAAGAAAACATGTTTCATCTTTTAGTCTCTGATTGACGTCTGAGATAGGCTACTGATTTTCTCTGTGATGTTAAGGATACCAGTACAAGAGGCTGGGCTGGAACTTAGGGAAAGTGGTCAACTCTTGGATACATTTCACAATGTCAGGATGCAACACTGCAGAGTATTTTCCTGCACAGATTTCAATGCTTAGATTCAAAACCTCATCAGTAAGAGTTTTGAAAATTTTAGTGAACAAAATGTATAGAACTATATTTACTGACTCTTTAAATTTTTTTTATTCTGCCAAAAGTCTACCTAAAGCAGTGTTAGGAAAAAGAGAATTAAATTAGTAAGGTCTGAATACATATTAAGGTAATATTTGTTGAACACTCACTTCAGGAAATATATGTGCTTTGATTTTGATTGAGTATATGTACTTTATAAACAATATAGTTATTCAATGATCTTACATTTTCCCCTCAATAAGTGCCAGCACATCAGATCCACCAACAGCTAATATCAAGCCAACTCCTGTTGTGTCTACTCCAAGTAAAGTGACAGCTGCAGCTATGGCTGGGAATAAGTCAACACCCAGGGCCAGTATACGCCCAATGGTCACACCTGCAACTGTTACAAACCCTACTACTACCCCGACAGCCACAGTGATGCCCACTACACAAGTAGAATCACAAGAGGGTAAGTAAAATAATACAGATGTGAGTGGCCTAGCTGCTTATTTAGTTTTACTGTGAGAGGATGACAGTAACTTTAAGGGTAAATGAGGCTTCCACTAAAGCTAAAGTCAGACATGTAATAAAAATGGGCAGTTAATAGTTTTAAGTAATACCTCTCAGGACACTTGTTAATGCAACAGATTTCCTCCCTCCCTTCTTACTTTGTTGTGCTTTGAAAGAAGGGAGGAAACTTAACCTGATAAGTACATGGCATGTTTTTCCAGGACCAAAATTTTCACTTATTTTTTTAAGGCACTTTTAAAAAATATATGTTTTAATTGATTTCAGAGTGAAAGGGAGGGAAAGAAAGAGGATCACCAGAGGGAGAGAATTGGCTGCCTCCAGCACGGCCTCTACTGGGAATCAAGCCCACAACCTAGGCATGTGCCCTGACTGGGGATCAAACCAGCAACCTCTCAGTGCAAGAGCTGACGTCCATCTAACTGAGCCACACAGGCCAAGGCAAATTTTCACTTTTAAGAACTAAGGAAGATAATACAAAATTCACTTTGGAAAACCATACAACGTCACTGGTTGAACCCAAACATCACTTTTTTGTTGAAATTGATCACTTCATGGCTTTCTTCGCTTTGTTCCCATGATACTTTCCTATTCACTGCAGCAGTTACAATTCAGTTAAATACATACCTTTTTATTCCACTAGATTGAGTTCTCAAAGAGCAAGAATTTTCATTATCTAATCCTTTTATCCAACCCCAAGATAGCTAAATGTTTAGTAAAATTTTACTAAATGCAATTTTCTTGGCTTCTTGTTTAAACAAAATGATGCTTAGCAAATACTCATATTGGACACTGGCTTTTAATTTTCATTTATTTTATATAATTTAAATAGAATAATAGTTCAAAAATAGTTTCAGATATTTAATTCAACTACCTGTCAGTCCCATAGACAGCACAAAAATGCCTAACACATTGCCTTTACCCTCTGTTTTTGTCACCTATAACACAGACTAAGGAGGATAATTCCAGCTTTGATAAGAAGACTTAATATATTAAGTATTATAATTACTTTTCAGCTATGCAATCCGAAGGCCCTGTGGAACATGTTCCAGTTTTTGGAAGCACAAGTGGATCTGTTCGTTCTACTAGTCCTAATGTCCAGCCTTCTATCCCCCAATCCATTTTAACTGTTCAGCAGCAAACACAGGCTACAGCTTTTGTGCAACCCACTCAGCAGAGTCATCCTCAGATTGAGCCTGCAAATCAAGAGCTGTCCCCAAACATAGTGGAGGTGGTTCAGAGTTCACCAGTTGAGCGGCCATCTACTTCCACAGCAGTATTTGGCACTGGTAAGATTAATTTTAAAATGAAATTATAGTAGGCCTGTGTGGTTGTAATTTCTTAGATATAATACATTATCTTGGGTATTCTGCCGGGTACTAAAGTGGATAATGTATTCCTAACATTTTATTTCAAGTTTAGTTTTTAAAATTAACTTTGTCTAAATTGAGTTTGTTATCATGCTCTAATTCAAGTTTTAAATATGTAATTTCAAAGTTTCAGCTACCCCAGGTTCTTCTTTGCCAAAGCGTACACGTGAAGAGGAAGAGGATAGCACCATAGAAGCGTCAGACCAGGTCTCTGATGACACAGTGGAAATGCCTCTTCCAAAGAAATTGAAAACTGTTACACCTGTAGCAACTGAGGTGTGTCTTTTTGTTCATTTTCTTTCAAAAGAGAAGTTATTCTTTTAGTTATAGCATTACTAGGTGAATAGACTTTTTGGTCTTAAATCCAGAAAACTTCCTTAATTTACCATGAAGTTTCCACTGACAATTCAGGTATTGTTACTATTACCAACAGTTTTTTAAATCCTTTATGTAAATTTAATCCTTTGATTAAATTAGTTCCCTTTTCAATTTTAAAAATACAGCTACAAAACATAACTAAAATTCCCTTGCATTTTTTTTAATTCAAAGAATATATATAATCTCATGCACATTTTAAACTGTTACTTACTATCTTTTTCTCAGATTAACCAAAATTATAGTTATTTTCTTTTTTTGAAGATAAATAGTAATGAGTTATTTTACTGTGAAACATTGAGACTACTAAATTTCATGAGCATGTATTTAATGCTCATAAGACTTATTTTGCATTACTGAAGAATATGATAATATTTTATGAGTAGGTATAAGTGAACATTTCTGATGTACAGTTTTATAAAATTACGAGCTTTGTTTTATTGGGAGAACTAGCTTAATTAATGCATTATCTCGTGAATAGATGTGACTAACACTTGTATATTGGGATTCAGGAAGAAGTTATGGCAGAAGAAAGTACTGATGGAGAGGTAGAGACTCAAGTATATAACCAAGATTCTCAAGATTCCATTGGAGAAGTAAGTAAAACATTTATCCATAGATTTTTTTTTTTTAAATTGCTCTGCTACTGTACTATCAACTAATCAATTGGCTGTTCTTGACATTGAAATATGTCATAAGTATGAAGTATGCATTGGAATTTGAAGACTTATTACAAACTTTAAAATGCAGAATATCTGGTTAATCTGTACATTGGTTACATGTTAAAATAATGTTTTGGTTCAGGTAAGTATATTATTAAAATTGATTTCCTCCATGTCTTATCTTTTTAAATGACTACTAGAAATTTTTAAATTGCATATGTGAATCACACTGTGACTCTTGTTATATTTCTATTGGATAACACTAATCTTATAATATCATTTTAGTAGTTTTGACACACATCTGTATATTTTGTGTGTGTGTGTATAACTATTATTTTTACTTGATTTTAGAGAGGGGGAGAGAGACATCAACAGGAGAGAGATACATTGATCAGTTGCCTCCCAAAGCTCCCCAACTAGGGATCAAACCCGCAACCTAGGTATGTACCCTGACTAGGAGTTGAACCCTCAACCTTCTCATGCATGGTATGACGCTCTAACCAACTGATCTACACTGGCCAGGGCAATTTTTTTTTTCTTGTATTATCCAATGATATTTATAATCCCTCTATAGGAAGACAATAAAGAAACCCAAAGGTTAGCTGAAACCGGTTTGGCTCAGTGGATAGAGCGTCGGCCTACGGGCTGAAGGGTCCCAGGTTCGATTCCGGTCAAGGGCATGTACCTTAGTTGTGGGCACCTCCCCGGTGGGGGGTGTGCAAGAGGCAGCTGGTCGATGTTTCTTTCTCATCAATGTTTCTAACTCTCTATCCCTCTCTCTTCCTCTCTGTAAAAAATCAATAAAAATATATTTTAAAAAATATTCATCTCCCTTTAAAAAAAAAAAAGAAAAGAAACCCAAAGGTTAATCTTTTGTTTTTAAAATTAATTCTTTTGAAAACCATGTTTTTAAAAATAAAATGCTCGTAGCCTATATGTGTTCTTTAGTCTTTACTTTGATGTATAATATATTATTGATAGATTTAAGTATATTCAACTTTTTATAATTTTTTTTAATTTTTAAAGGGAGTCACCCAAACAGATTATACGCCAATGGAAGACAGTGAAGAAACTTCTCAATCTTTACAAATAGATCTTGGAGCCCTTCAGTCAGATCAGCAAACAACTTCATCCCAAGATGGTCAAGGCAAAGGAGATGATGTCATTGTAATTGACAGTGATGATGAAGAAGAGGATGATGATGAAAATGATGGAGATCATGAGGTTTGAAATCACCCATTTTTGTTTTTAATTTATCTTTATTGTTCAAAGTATTACATATGTCTCTTCTCCTCCCCCCCACCCTCCCTGTCACTACCTCTGGCCCACTGTTGTCTATGTCCATGGGTTGTGCATATGTGCATATAAGTTCTTTGAAATGCTGAAATCATCCAGACTACTAATGCATCAAACAATAGATTCTGATTTTCTGTCAGTATAAATCGGTGATTTTGCTTTTTCTTTTACCTTGATTAGCTCCTAAATTAATATTTTATAGTGAAATTGAGTGTAGAACAGTGATGGGAAACCCCTTTGTTTTTTTTAAATGATTGCTAAAATGATTTGTTAGACTAGCTAGACTTAATCGTAAATCTCACTGTAGATGACTGGATTTAATTGTAAGATCTATGGTTTCTAGAAATAATAGGAGCAACTCAGATCTTCCCCCCCTACCACCCCCCCCCCCCCCCCCCATGGAGCACAATAGTCCTTTTCAAAAAAAATGAGGTATAATAATTGAGGCATTTTGACACTCTGTGTTTTATTTTGAGAGTTAATCCTATATTGACAGCTTCACATTTCAGATTCTGTTATTAATCAAACCTCATACTAAAACACAATTTTATCAGTCTTCAATGCCACGTACTAAATTTAAAATTAAAGTGGGTCACTTGACACCTTGTGGACATCTAGGAGCTTTAAGCATTGAACTGATTAGTTTCAAAGTATGTTATCAAGATGTTCAGAACATATGGGCCATATCCTAGATCTTTATATGTAGGGATCTTTTTAATAGGACTATGAAGAAGATGAGGAAGAAGATGATGATGATGAAGATGACACAGGGATGGGAGACGAGGGTGATGATAGTAATGAAGGCACCGGTAGTGCAGACGGCAATGATGGATATGAAGCTGATGATGCTGAGGTAACTGGTTAGAATTTTGACCATGCATTTTAAGGAATTCCTCAAAAAAAAAAACCTACTGTTCTTCAAGGTTATTAAAAGGCCTCTGTTCTTAGAACACTACAACTTTTTATACCTTTGGCTTTGTTTCTACACCTTTAGTGTAACTGATTAATATTTCTTAAGAAAATTATATTTGATTTATTTGTACTTAGTATTTATATTTTGTTTTTAGGGTGGTGATGGGACTGATCCAGGTACAGAAACAGAAGAAAGTATGGGTGGAGGTGAAAGTAATCAGAGAGCTGCTGATTCTCAAAATAGTGGTGAGATTCTTAGTCTCTTTTTCATGGAAGATTCTGGTATTTTCTAAATTAAGATTGCATTTATCACATAAAACGTGGTTAGTTAATTGGCAAGCTCAAGATTTATGCTTGTCCTAGCTTTGTCAGTTTATCCTGTCATAAAGTCTGCTATATTTATACCTGTAAAGTGCAGACATTATACTATCTTCTCTACCCCATTGGACTACTGTAAGGTTAAAACATTGAAACCTGTAAAATATTACAAATACCATGTGTTGCTGCTGTTCTTGTTAAGTGAAAAAATTAAATCAGGTACTTCTAACAGCAGTTCACAACCAGAAGAGGTCAGTCTAACAAGCTACATGTTTCAAGAGTGGATATTGGAGCTTCCCAATATTCATATTGTCTGCTTATCCAATTAATAAAAGCCTTTTTGACCAATATAGCATGCTTTTTGTTAAATTTTTGAAATGATGAGTTCTGGAGGGCCATTGAAATGGAGGCAGTAAAGGATTATGAGATTCATAGAAAAAAGATTTAGAATCATTTTTAAAAATTGGTGATCATCTAGAATTAATATATCCTGGTTTTATAGATAATATTAAGCCAAAATCATGAGTTCCAGTATAATAAAAAACATATATTTAGTCTAATGGAAAACAGTGTCTCTGAGTTTTTATATATACTTATTTTAAAGGCACTACAAGGTGCCTTCATTTGAATTAAGGACGGGCCAAATTCTATTTTAAATTTTTTAGGAGAAAAATAAACTAATGACTTTTAACCATATAATTAAGAATTGTATTTAAGAGATGAGGTAGAATGAGTATCATTAGTCTTAGGTAATACACATTTTATAAAACATTTGTAGATTAAAGATACATCTTTTGTGTAGTTGGGATAAAGAGGGGATTTTTTATATTTATTTATTGCCTTATTCTGAAACCAAAGTTCATGACCCTGGTGCTTTGAATGACCAAAAATCACAATGTCAGAATTCAGGGTGAGGAAAGGTTTATTGGTAGAGAAGGAAAAGATGGGAGACCTAATAGTGCCTTAGATCCATTTTGCTCGCTGGACTAAATTAAGGGGTTGAGGGAATAGGTATGTGGAAGCACTGACCAGGCAAGTTTTAATTTGAGGGCCTTGGAACTTAGCCATTTATGGTAAAGGGTGAACAAGACAGGATCTTCCTGGACAAGGGACCCTTGGCATCGGGAAGGATCACAGTGTTCAAGTTCTGGTTGTGTCCTGGTCCTTTGGTGGGAGTAGGGTGGGGAGTGAGACTTTGGTTCCAGGTGCAGCTGAAGGTCAAAGTTTTCTCTGTTTTGCTTCATCTGTGACTTGCAGTTTTGGTCTGTTGTTTCTGAAAAGCACTTCAGTGTTTTGTTGAACAGGATTGGACCATGTTTCTGTGGTTACAAATCCCCCCTTTTTGTTGTTCATTCCTTAATCTTGAGGGAAATAGGGCAACCAAGTCCAGGTTCAATTAAAAGGGAAGATTAGCTGTTGTCCATTGTGCCCCTGTTATCCAGCTTTTACTCCCATCTCTTCCATGATGGTCCCTGAGCCTTAGAGGGGACAAGCAGAGACCATAGCAATGGCAGAGGTGGCAGCAGGCCAGAATACCTGTGCTCTAATGAGATAAAGAATAAAGTAATTTTTGTTGTTATGTCCTCAAACCATGATGAGCAGGCAAGGTTTAGGAAAAGGGCAATTTTAGTTCTTAATGATTTCAAGTCACTACACACGAATTCAGCATCCAGTCCAGTTTACAAGTAACAAACAAAACACAAAAGGCCATGGACAGTGCTAGAATCTAATTTCCACAAAGGTATATTGTAGTTCCTATTGAAATATAACTTTCTCTCTAAAATCACCCTGATTTTTACCAAAAATAGCCTAGTGTATCTGCAAAATAAATCTAGTGTCAATAAACTTGGCCTCTGTACTTGTCTAACTGCAGCAAGAATAGTAATTAATCAGAGGTACCATTAAATGTGCTTTTCTGGAATTTTCATAAGGAATATTCAGATTGAACTTTAACCGCTCTAGACTAAAAAGCCATAAACTAATGAATATTAACCATATAATGAAGAATAGTCTTTAAGAGATGAGGTAGGGAGAGATTAATGATACATGGGTAATATACACTTTATGAAACATTTTGTAGATTTAAGATACATCTTTTGTGTAGTTGGGATAAAGAGGTTTTTTTTTTGTTTTGTTTTGTTTTTTTTGCCTTAATTCTGAAACCCAAATTCATACCCCTTGTGCTTTGAATGGCCAAAATTCAAACTGTCAAACTTATGCAGTACGTATAGATTTGGGTGAATTTCTCTGTTAAGGTTTCCAACATATTCTGAAGTTCTTTCTTTGTATCTCCCAAAACTCAACCTTAGTTCCTCACCTCACCTGTGAATTACATAAACAAGGCTATTTTCCCATAGGGTTTTTTATTTGCTTCAGAAGTCAATCTTAACTCTTCAACGATTTCTGGTCACATCTGTATCTGCATGTCTCTCTCAAACATAACTTTTCAGTCAAAGCCTTGGTAATAAAACCAAGTTTTCAATTGTATCCCGTTATAAAGAAAACGTTATTATTGAACTTTGGTGGCAAATAATAACCTTGCCATGAAAATCAAAACACTCCTTAGATATTTCTAGATTCTGGAAGGATCTAGTAAGGAGAAAAAAATAAATGTTTCAATTCTGCTAAGAGATATAGTTTACCAAATTGCTAAGTCATTAGTAAATACATTTCCTTTTATTTGGAAAACAAAAGATTAAAAGAAGTCAACAATTTCAAATGAAAACATCATTAAAATTATAACCCTTTTCATCAATTCATTCAGTTCAATGAAATTGAACTTGTTCTGCTTGAATCCAGTTTTTCCTGTTAATGGCAAGGTTGTCTCTCAGGGTTTATATGGTTTGCTCAGTAAAGTGGTTATCTCAGTCATTAGATATTGTGTAAGTGGGAAACAAATTTTCTAACAGTTTCTTTGCCATTGTAAAGAACCTTGTGGCAGAAGAAAGCTTCAACTCATCCAGATTACATTCAAAATCCAGATTTTGCTCTGGAAGATAACCTATTCTTAGTGCCTATAACAACAAAATATGTACATTTTTCTTTGTCATATATAGGTGTGTGTCTTTCTTTAGAGCCTTTTCCAAATTTCTGATAAAGTACTGTAAATTCTGAAAGAAAAGTAAGAAATGCTGTTTACATAGCAAAACTTTAGTTCTTGCTATTTAGGAGATTTAGTTTTCTTAACTAATCAAATACCTGATTAATATAACACAAAATTATTTTGACAAAGCACAGAATATTTGCTTTCTAGGCAGACAACTTTTTCACAGTTGCAGTAACAGAGCAGTAGTCTTTTTCAGTGAAGACCAGTAGTCTTTTTCAGTATCGACTTAATTATTTGGCTAATAAACACCAGTAGAATACAAATATTGTTTAATTCTGTAAATTCTGAAGTTATGCCTATTTAACCAAACCAATTTAAAGCCAGCTTTAATATAAAATATTTTTTTAGATTATGTGATTCTGAAAAGCATCTGGGTTAGTCTGTTAGGTTTTTTTGAGAATTCTTATATAAGCACAACTTTAAGCCAATTGAATATAAATTAGCAATTCTTATATAAGCACAACTTTAAGCCAATTGAATATAAATTAGCAATACTCCACAGGGTAGATATTGATATACATAAACATTCAGACCAATGGAGACAAATCTCATAGCTTTCATTTTTGTTTTTAAATCTTTATTATTGAGGGTATTAGAGATGTCTCCCCCCCCCCCCCCCCCCCCCCATTTCTTCCTCCACCCAGTTCCTATTCTGTCCCAGGCCTTCACCACCCTATTGTCTGTGTCCATAGGTAATTAATATAAATGCATGTAAGATCTTTGGCTAATCTCTTACCATTCCCCTCCTCCCCTTCCCTCTTAGATTTGTTGGTCTGTTTCCATGCCTCTGATTCTATTGTATTCACCAGTTTATTCTGTTCATTAGATTTCTTACTCGTTTTATTTTTAGATTCAGTTGTTAATGTATTTATTGTCTCTTTATTCATATTTTTTATATTTTTCTTCTTCCTCTTCTTAAAAGAATACCCTTCAATATTTCATGTAACACTGGTTTGGTGGTCATGAACTCCTTTAGCTTTTTCTTGTCTGTGAAGCTCTTTATCTGACCTTTAGTTCTAAATGATAGCTTTTCTGGTTGTAGGCCATTTTGAATATTTTTTTACCACTCGTTTTTGGCCTGCAAAGTTTCTGTTGAGAAATCAGTTGGCAGTCAGATGGGTGTTTCCTTTTGGTAACTAGCTGCTTTTCTCTTGATGCTTTTAAGATTCCCTCTTTGTCTTTAGCTCTTGGCATTTTGATTATGATGTGTCTCAGTGTGGGCCTCTTTGGGTTCCTCTTGTTTGGAACTATGTGCTTCCTGGGCTTGTAAATCTATTTCTTTCACCAGATAGGGGGAGTTTTCTGTCATTATTTCTTCAAATAAAATTTCAATATTTTGCTCTCCCTCCTGGTACCCCCATAATGCAAATGTTGTCCCAGAGACTCTTTACATTATCTTCATATTTTTCTATTCTTTTTGCTCCACTGATTGGGTGATTTTTGCTTCTTCCTTTCCAAATCATTGATTTGATTCTCGGAATCATCTACCATTGAATCCCTATAAATTATTCTTTATTTGTTAGTGTATGCTTAATTTCTGACACATCTTTTTCATGTTTTTGACATTCTTACTAAGATCCTTGAATGTATCACTAAGTCCCTTGAAGCTCTGTTTGAATCCCTTGAATGTCTCATTAAGATCCTTGAGTAACCTTATAACCATGGTTTTGAACTTTGCATCCAGTAGTTTGTTTGCTTTGATTTCTTTCATTTGTGACATGTTTCTTATCTCCATATTTTGGCTGCTTCCCTATTTTTGTTTCTATGTATTAGGTAGAGCTGCCTAACTGGTAGAATTGCCTTGGGTAGTAGGTGTCCTGTGGGGCCCAGTAGCCCAGCCTCCCAGTCACTTCAGCTAGGCACTCTAGGTATGCCCTTGTGTGGGCTGTGTGCATAGTCTTGTAGCTGGACCTTGATTGCTGTTGGCATCACTGGGACGAATTGACGCCCAGGCCAATTGGCTGTGAGTTCCAACTGCGACTACAGTGCAAGAGCAGCTGTGCCGAAGACACCCCTGTGGAGCAGGACTTGCTTCAGTAGTGCTTTGATGCTCACTGAGTCTGGCCCTTTAGTGTGTTGCTTGTGGATGTGTACAGTTGTAATCTGGTATGCTCTGAAGCTGTCCACTGGGTGCACTGGCTCTGGGTCCACCGGCAGGAGCTCTACGGAGAGAAAATCCTATAGATGGCTGCTACTTGTATTGAACTTGTGAAGCAAGGCAGGCTGGTGCTAGTGCAGGTCTTGGGCCTTTTATTTATAGTCTTGGTACACTGACTCAAGCTGCTGTTTGTTTCAGAGATTTTAGGAAAGTCTGAAGCCTGAGTCAGGACAGGCCATTCATATGGAAAAGCTGCTACAAACAGCTTGGGTGGGGCTGCAAATTGGATGGGGTGGGGTCTCAGAGAATCACCAGGGTAGAGGAAACTGTGTGAGCCAAGCTGATGGAAACTCAGGGCTACCAGTCAGCTCTGAAATGAGGGAGGTCCCAGCACAGGAACAGTGATCCCTGGAAGGACCCCCATGTTCCTGCCCTGAAGCCAGACAGTCCACTTCCTTCCTGTATGTGTCTTGGTCCCCCAAAGCCACCCAGAGGTAGAGATCTAGTCAGAGTAAGTTCATGCACTGGCCCTTTATGGGAATACATGGGTCTCCAGCAGCCTCCATGTCACTCAGCCACAATCCCCGCTGGTTTTTACAATCCAAAGTTGTAAAGCTCTGAAACCCTAGGCTAGGGGTCTGGTGTGGGGCTGGGACCCCTTGTTTCTCACAGTAGAAGAGCAGCTGAAATATCCCTCCTGATTTAAAAAAATAAAAACAGCAAGGGTACCGGTCCAGCCCATTTTGTGCCTCTGACCCTCCGACGAGTCTCAGTGTGCTTTCTTTTTTATTTCTCTAGTTGGACTTCCATTTGTCCAGCTTTCAGGTGGTTCTGAATGATGGTGGTTTCGTATTTCAGTTGTAATTTTGATGTGGTTGTGTGAGGCAGCAAGTACCGGTGTTTACCTACTCTGCCATCTTGGTTCTCAATCATATGCATTTTAAAGCATTCGCTTTTATGGCCCAAGCGCAGTGAATAACTCAGGGTTGTAAAACTGGATCCAAGTGATGTTTCTGGCAGATGGACTGAGTGAGTGAGGATTTTACTCAGATGACCAAGCTTTGCATGCTATAAGAATTCCTTTAAAGCTATTATTAAAGTAATTATCAGTCAAAGAATGCATTCCATTGTCTCCAAGGGGCCTGAGAGCCTCTTCTTCAAGGGTGCCCCTTAACATGGACACTTGTCAACAAACACAAACAACAGAAAATGGAAAGTGCACAATAAAGTTCAAATGCTCAGGTTAAAAAAAAAAAAAAGGTGGCTTCAGGAGGCCTGAGTTAAAAGTGGTAGATTTTCCTGGAGGAAGATGGCTAAAATGGAGCCTGAGCACACATGGCAGCTGCCACATGTCTGCAGATGAAGATGTGGGAGGGGAAGAAGCCACAGACCCAATATCACTTCTTAACTTCAAGTCGATGAACAAAGTACACACAGCGAGATCAACATATAACACACAAACAAGGTAATTGATCTTAGATAAACTATAACAGTTACAGATTTCAAATTCAAGTGGCCAAACGAGTTCAAAAATCAGGTAAAAATCCTATAATTATTCTCTTCTCCAACAGGGAAACAAAATAAATGTGGTTTATTTAAAAGGAAAACGGAAGAGAAAGGAGTTCCTGGTTGTACAAGCCAGGATGACTTACCTACTTCCCAGTCAAATACATTGGCTTGCAGACACAACAGATATACTTCCCACTGTCTACCACAAACAAAGACACAAATGAGTAGAGCCCAGAAGTCCTGAACCTGCTCTTAAATGGAGGCCCCCAAATAAGTTTAAAATGCAGGTAGTTTTGTCCCAAGGTAGAGAAAGCCCACCTAGAGGATTCCGGGGTGCACACCCCCAAAATGGAGCAACTTACCCCAAAACAAAACCAATGTAGATTGAAGTCCAAAGGCATTTTCTTTTTTTCTTTTTTATAAATTTTATTGATTTTTTACAGAGAGGAAGGGAGAGGGATAGAGAGTTAGAAACATCAATGAGAGAGAAACATTGATCTGCTGCCTCCTGCACACCTACTGGGGATGTGCCTGCAACCAAGGTACATGCCGTTGACCGGAATCGAACCTGGGACCCTTCAGTCCACAGGCCAACGCTCTATCCACTGAGCCAAACCGGCCAGGGCCAAAGGCATTTTCTTATTCCAAATGAGCTCTGTGCTGATTTGGCCAGCGCCTGCCAGGGAAAGTACCTTCCGAGTCCTCAGGGCAAAACATCCTTGGAGGCTGTTCCAGGTTTGGCCTACCATAAGCACTGGCTCCTGACTGGCTCACCAAATAGTTACTGAAAGCAAAGTTTGTGTGCCCAGTGCTTAGGCCAAAACTCAAAATGTTCGAGCTTGGAGTAAGAAAAGGTTTATTGATCAAGAAGATGCCAAGGGAGAAGATGGGAGGCCTAAATGGTACCTTATATCCATCTTACTGGCCTAGGTTAATGGTTTTTAAGGGGCTAGAGGGAATAGTGCTGACAAGGCAAGTTGTAATTGGGGACCTTGGAACTTGGACATTTATGGTAACAGGCATCAACACTGGATCTTCCTGGACAACAGTTTCTTGGTGTCTGAAAGGGTTCCAGTGTTCAAGTTGGATTATGTCATGGTCCTTTGGTTAAAGGGGGAGGAGACTTTAGTTCAGGTATACAACTGGAAACCAAAGCTCATTCCTCTGCATGTGCTTCACTTCATGACCTGCAGTTTTGCTCCACTCTGAAATGAGCTTCAGTGTCTTTTTAGGATAGGTCCATTTTGAGCTGATTTCTGTAGTGGTATCTCTAAATGCTATGTATTTTTAAGGGGAAATGTTCATATCCATTTTTCCCAGATAGAAAGCATATAGCAGATGCTCATTGAATACTAGCTAGAGAGTTTTCCTTTTTACAATCATGCAGAAATTGGCCTGGTAGTCTGGATAAAATTTAATTAGTGGATAGATTATGTACATTGCCAATAGTTACAAAAATGCTTTTTCTGAGCATGTATACTTGTATTGAATTAATTCTCACAATAAGCTTGTCAGGTTTAAGTACCAGTGTAGAATCTGAGAAACAGAAGCAGAAATAAGCAAAGTGACTTAACCAAGGTCACAAAGCTATTAAGTCTTAAAGCTAGAATCTGTTCTAGACCTAACTTTTAAACTACTACCTTATTGAACTTTCAAAGTAGGTAATAGTTTCTGATGTTTCTACCATGTATATTGTAGACCCAGACATCTGAAGAATCATTAAATTCAAAATTTAGGAAAACCAAAATATGAGTACCATTATTAGGTTTTTCCCAATAGTCTTCATCCTGTTTGAGTGTAATACTGATGCCATAGTAGTCTTACTCTAAGGAATTTGCCAAAATGTATTAAATTTTTATGTTATCATGTGTTAGGCTAAGTGTTTATGACTACTATTTGAAACCTTCAGGAAAATCTTTCTTGTAAATTACATCTGTTGCATTAACCAACCAAAAAGATTAAGGAACTTGGCTAAAAGCCATACTACTGATAATTGCTTACCCATTATCTCTGGGCCCACCATACCTCACTACTTTTTACTTCTGAAATTACAGCTGAGGTGAACATTCCTAGTGGCAAGATGGATACTTTAGGGATTGTCCACATTACTTTGCAGTAAGTTTAATAGTTCAAAATAAGCTTCTCTTTTCCTGTAGGTGAAGGAAATACAGGTTCTGCCGAGTCCTCTTTTCCCCAGGAGCTTTCTAGAGAACAGCCATCATCAGCATCTGAAAGACAGACCCCTCGAGCACCTCAGTCACCAAGGCGTCCACCTCACCCGCTTCCCCCAAGACTAACCATTCATGCACCACCTCAAGAGTTGGGACCACCCGTTCAGGTATTAAAAGTAGTGGCCGTTCTGAAAAATGAACTTTTAAAAATCTTGGCTCTTTTCCCTTTCCATTAAATATTGCCTCTCCCCCCCACCCCCACACTCCCTCGAAATTAAGTTAACCCTTTAATGTTTTGGCATATTTTTATAAATTTTTTGAACTGAAATGAATCTCTGATTTCCTTGAAAAGGCAAGGCTGACGAGAAGTTATGCATAAGATGAAATGGTTATAGTCATAGCAGATAAAAGTCTGGTCACTGGTTATACAGATTACAAAAGGAAAAAGATTTTCTTGGATTTTAATTAACGTAAATGTATTTTAGCAGTTGACCACCATCTGTTTTGAAGTGGTTTTTTTTTTTTAAAGGAAATTCTGTTCTGCTTAACAAAACATTCTCTTCGTTTTTTAATAATCATACATATTAATTCCCACTTTGAAAATTAATGAAAGTGTGCATAACCCTTTACATGTAGCCTAATCAGAAGCTCTTGCAGAAACAGAACAAGTGCAAAGGCTCTATTAATAATCGAGCTTGAGTTTTAACACTTGAGAGCATGGAACATTTTCAAGTGTAGATCTAAAATACCATTTGTGAAGAAAACTGCATTATGTCAAAATATACGTAAAGTCTTAAAAGAGTGTGTATGGATCCTTTAAAATATACCAAATCTATGAGTTTAAAATTGACTAAATTGAGAAACAGTTTATCTGTAGTTAGTACTGCTAGTAATCTTTCCAAAAGATAAACCATAAAATTCAAAAGCATACTTACTAATGAATAAATTAGTTACAAAGAAATGATATGATCAAAGATTAGTTTTAAATATTGATTAATATTCTGTCTATTAGTTAATGAAATATTTGTTGGTTTAATGTTACAGTCTGAATAATTAAAAAGTTGTCATAGTTTAAAACTCTTTTCTTTAGTATAAAATTAGTGGCAGTTTTTCCTGAAGAAATATTCTGATGATGATTATATAATCTGCTAGCATTTTGGTTATTTTATTACCAAGTAAGCATAATAAGCTCCATTGATATTTAGTGTTTGTTTCATTGTCTAATTCCTTAAAAACAAAAATGTTATGCCTTTCTTGGCCCAGAGAATTCAGATGACTCGGAGGCAGTCTGTAGGACGTGGGCTTCAATTGACCCCAGGGATTGGTAGCATGGTAAGTGCCTACTCCCCCCCCCCCCCCTCCCATCCCCCCCAATTAAAATCAGTTTATTTGTTCAGCAAATGTTTGTGTAGTCGGTATGTGTGTTTCTGTCATGTCTGTATAATTCCTTTTTTTGTTTTTGTTTTAGCAGCAGCATTTTTTTGATGATGAAGACAGAACAGTTCCAAGTACTCCCACTCTTGTGGTGCCACATCGTACTGATGGATTTGCTGAAGCAATTCAGTAAGTGAATGAAAGAGAAACATTTTGTGACTAATCAAATTTTTACTGCTTTGCTGTTAATCTGTTTACATTTGATTGACTCATATTCCTTGAGTCTTCTGTGTACTATTTTCAGGGGGTAGTATGGGAGGGTTGACAATGTAGTGTTGGGGAAAATTATATAGAGGGAATGAAATACAGTTGCTTCATCAGGAATTTGAAGTTTAGAGTCAGTGTAATAATGGTTAAGAACATGGAGTTTAGAGTTAAAATACCTGGGTTTGAAACCTAGCTGTTCTGCTTACTAGCTGTATCAAGTTATTTAGGTTCTCTGTTCCTGAGTATCCTCATGTTACTTATGGGAATGATGATGTAATAGTTCCCACCTTATAAGTTGTGAGAATTACAGAATTTATGTTAATATGTTTAGAATATTATTAACAGATAGTAAAATGCTTTGTAGACTGGTGGTGTTGATAAATACAGTGATCATGGTGGATAGTATTGTGAAAGCATTAAGCATATGAGCAAATAAATATAATCTTAATAATCTAGGAGAATAGAGGTATAAGCAATAATCTTTATTAACACAAATGAAGAATTTATTTATTTCAACAATTAAGAGGAAAGAGTCCGAGAATACTTAATGGGAACATCATTAAATCCTTAACACTTATTGAGCATTTCCATAAATCAGTTTATTTAATCCTCATACCAAGAGAGTGTTATTGTTGCTCTTTTGTAGATAAGGAAGCACAGAGCTGTTAATGAATTTGCCAGAGGTCAAACAGCCAGGAAGTGGCAGTTTTTGGTTTCAAACTAGTCACTCTGGCTCTAGAACCTATGTAAACTATTATGCTATACCACTCCACTTAGAGGATAAAAAGGCTTTCCATGTGAAAATATATGTGCTTAATAGATACATAGAGATATGTTTAGTATTTACATAGATACATAGAGATTTCTAACAGATTCAAGAAATAGGCATATAGTTCAGAGACATGAAAGTTATTTATATATAAATCATGTTTATATGAAACACATGTAGTATGAGTTAATATTGTTACCAAAATCTTTGCTGATATTTTGAAAAAGTATAAGAATTCCTAATCGACTTTTTGTTTTCCATCATTTTCCTTCCCATTTTGTTTATGCTCATTTTTTCCTATATTTTTATCATTGTGCACAGGGTAACTTTACATTTCATCTTAAATCAATTTTTGTCTATTTAGTTCCCCACAAGTTGCTGGTGTTCCTAGATTCCGGTTTGGGCCACCTGAAGATATGCCACAGACAAGTTCTAGTCACTCTGATCTTGGCCAGCTGGCTTCTCAAGGAGGTAAATAGCTAAAGACTTGTATTTCGTGGGTTTGCTTATATTTGGTAATAAACTACTGTGATGTGATTTTTTTAAAGCACACATAAATATAAAAGAAATTGAAATCTTAATTCCTCTTAATTTATGGGAAAAGCTGTAATATATATACTATTTACAAAACATCGTCTTTTATATAAATCTTTTCAACAAAATTCTGAGTTCTTTGAACATAAACCCTAGCTGCTACATTTATCTCTCTTCTGGCACCTAGTATAGCATCATACGTGTACTAAGTGTTAAGAAATATTTCTTAAACCAGTAAACATACGAAAATACTACCACCCGTTCTAAAGTTTCTAGAAGAAATGCAACATATTTGTGCTTGATTTGACAGTTTCCATTTTACCAATAAAACACACAATTTAACATTTCTAGTTAAATGCATAATACAAGTTAAGATACTTTCCATTAACGTTAAAAATAAGAAAAATGAAATGTTAAAAATATGTGCAATAAAATGATTCCTAAATTAAGTAATAGTGTTGATTATTTGGACATGAATTATGCATTTCTGGAATTAATGACATTTAATCTTCATTTGGTACCCATATAGGCCACTATATTCCTAGGAAGCTATTATATAGCATTGTATAAGTGAATAGGGAATGCATACTACTTTAGTTAAGTCCTAAGCAAAAGACTAATCTGTAGCCCTCGTATAAGTCATATAGTATAAATTTGTCCCTGATGGTTTAGGATATTAGTTTTAACACTATGCCTCTACAATATGAAATTGTGAGTTAACTTCATATAAATTCAAAATTTTGTGTGGCAATTTCTAGACTTGGAAGATGCCACCACTTTGTATCTTTGGGAAAGTTAATCAACCTTCTTAAAATTTAGTTTTGATAGCAAAAAGGGGACTAAATAATGCCTTGCAGTTTTGGTGATAAGTAGAATCTAACATAGTTGGATATTCAGTCAAGTTACCTTGTATAAAACTATAAGAACAGCTTTAGCTGTTTGTTTTTTTAAGATACTTATATTAGTGTTAGGGAGCTTATAGGACGTGTTTAAATTGTATTAACATTCTTGAGAGATTCATGTTTGCTTGATGGGCTAATTATGGATTTTAACAAAGTTGTGTCTTTGCTGATCCTTTTTTTCTTTCAGGTGCCTCGCATTTGTCACTTTTTTTTTTTTTGTATTTTTCATTCATTAATATTCAGAATTGTCTTTAGGTTTAGGAATGTATGAAACACCCCTCTTCCTAGCTCATGAAGAAGAGTCCGGTGGCCGAAGTGTTCCCACTACTCCTCTGCAAGTAGCAGCTCCAGGTAGGTATCCTGTGACTGGAGTGTGTGTTTCATTGGTAAAATGGAAACTTGTGAGGCATCTTTTGGCTGAAAATTAGATAAACCACAAAGTTAAAGTGTTCGTTGCTTTTCTGGTCTTGTTTTGAAGTGAACGTATTTACTGAGAGTAGTACCACCTCTGATGCTTCAGAGCATGCCTCTCAGTCTGTTCCAATGGTGACAACGTCGACTGGCACTTTATCCACAACCAATGAAACAGCAGCAGGTGATGATGGCGATGAAGTGTTTGTGGAGGCAGAATCTGAAGGGTAAATGTTTACTTTGTAATATTTGCTTGCTTTAGATTTGCCAGACTTTTGCATTTGTTTTCCTTTAGCCAGGAAACAATCTGTTGAGCTGTATTTTCAGTTGCATCTTATTACAAAAGTAAACCAAGCCATCTATTTTGAAAGATTAATTTTTGCATATAATAATATTTTGGGACTTGGAGGTTGTTATTACAGGAGACAAATGTTAGCTCCCTAAACATTGTTCTAGAATAAATATATTATGCAAAATATTTCTTTAAAATCACTGGTACTCTCCCACTAATGTAGCTGCTTGAACTTTTTCCAAAAAAAGAGAAGTCAATCTGTGAAAGTTAGGAATATTAGAAAATGATTTAACTTTCCATTTAGTAGTGGGCTTTCAAATGAACCTCACTTATCCTTAATGTGCATTTAGAACTTCTTATAAATTAGAAATTATCTAGTTTTCAAGACTTGACTATTGGTAATACATGTGTTATAAACAAAGTAGTCTTTGAGAAGTTTAATTTATTTTTAAATATATTTTTATTGATTTCAGAGAGGAAGGGAAAAGAAACATCAATGATGAGAGAGTGTCAATGACTGGCTGTCTCTTGCTCACACCTCACTGGGAGTTGGGAATTGAAACCTGACCTCTTGGTTCATAGGTCGATGCTCAACCCCTGAGCCACACCAGCCAGTCAGAAACCTACTTTTTATAAATAAAAAGTTGGGCTACTTCATGAGTCATAAGCAGAGCTAGAAGTAGAACCCAGATTTCCTGCCATGTATGCAGGTCACTTCATAGAAGTCATTTCTAACCCATACAGTACCTTTGCAAAGTGTCGTTTTACAAGTGAGAAAGCTCTGAGTCAGAGCATATACCTCTGGTGGCTGACTCCAGCCCCATATGTTTTATTTAGCTTCACACCTGACCAACACTGTTCAGCGTAGACACATAGTCATGAGAGAGAACTTCAGGTACATTGTTACTAATAACTACTAAAATTGAAGTTGTTTTGTACACTCTTATCTCACTTGCTTTTCGATTGCTTTCCTGAATGGGAGAGAGAAATGGCCATTGAGCCAGGGATTCTACCCATAGCCTGTCTCATCTGCGCCAGAGCCCCTTTTGAGTTAGAGGTCTGTTATTAATAGTAGTGACTTGTGAATTATTTTATTACTATACTCTCCTAGAAAGTTGTTTTGAGGTTTATCAAAATCTGGATAACATATCTCCTGCAAATGTTAAGAATGTAAACATCCCTTATCAAAAAGAAAAAGATTATAAAAGAGAAAAACTAAATTTGCAATATGTCCCCTACCCCTTTAAAAATATATATGGCTACCAATATCAGAGTTGGCAGTTTTGATTTAGAGTAGAACTCTGCATTAAGTGATAAATTATATGGAAAAGAGTTTGGAAACAATAGGATACACTCTAGAATCAGTTTTATATTTTCTAATCAATTTTTACCTTTCTTAGTATTAGTTCAGAAGCAGGCCTAGAAATTGATAGCCAGCAGGAAGAAGAACCTGTGCAGGCATCTGATGAGTCGGATCTTCCTTCCACCAGCCAGGATCCTCCTTCCAGCTCTTCTGTAGGTAAGTCCCAGCTGTTGACTACATGTAGCTTTACACATCACTCTTGTTTGCCAGACACTTTTATTGGTAACAATTTTATCTTTTCCCCCCCCTTAATTGTAAAATGCTTTATTTAAAAGGGAATTTTATTTTCTTACAAGGAACTTGGTTTATATTAAAGAAAATTGGTTGTATTAGTGGTGCTAAAAGGGCTGTGGAGGAGGGGTGGTTACTAAGGAGTAGTACTATAGGCCTCTCTTGCCTAAACCAGAGCAGTTCCATTTTTGTTTGTTCTACATATTAGTGTTCTACAGCGATCTGATAGTTATTGAGCACTTACTATGTATCAGACAGGAGGCAAAGCCCTTTATATATTTACTCATTTAATTCTCACATCATTCCAATGTGGTAAGCATTCACCCCCAATTTATAGTTATGGAAACTGATGCACTGAAAGGTTTAATAACTTCTCCAAAGTCACATAACTAGTAAAGAATAGGCAAGCCTGAGCAAGTGCAGAGACTCCAATCTTAAACATACTAAACCAACTTGCCTATCTCAAAATTTTTAGGTAGGGAATTACTTTTATTTTAAAAAAAAAATACAGTACTCAGTCATTCACTCCGACTATTTTCATTTTGAATTGTTATAGCAGCCATTCTCCAACTGCCAAGTTTTATGGAAAACATGCAGTTACCACGTTCTTAGTCATGGAACAGTGCCATCTCAGGGTCTCTTCTCCCTCTCCGCTGCTTCTCTGGCACACCAGCCTATAGCAGCATCCCTAGTTTCCAATCTCACATCCACCTTTTAGCAGCTAACTTTGCTTATGAATGTCCAGTGATTTAATCTTGCAGCTGAGATTGTATTAATGATAGTTGTAGACTTTTCTAATTAGTGAAATTTAGTGCCCCCCATTATATTCTAACATCCCATGAAAATTGTTTTTTCTCAACAGAATTGGAACTAGTTATATCATGCTAGAGCTTATATGGAAAAATATGGTTCTTGTCCCCTTTTCAGTATAATAGGAAATCAGAATCTTTATTTGAAAATATAACACACTAAACTTTCCCACTTGAGCAGTTATTCATTTGGTTAAATATTTGAGTGTCTACCACGTGTTGTCGGGCAATTTCACAGAAAGCACTAGTAAGAGTGACGTTTAAGTAAACACTGTGCGGTCATTTGGGGGAAGAGCATTCTAGGATGAGAGAAACAGCAAGTGCAAAGTCCACGAGGCAGGAGTGTGTGTTCAAGGTCAGCAAGGAGGCCTGAGTGGCTAGACTACAGTAAGGACGGAGAGATTAGCAGGTGACAGGGTACATCTAGTAGGTCATGGTAATTGCATTGACTTTCATAGATAAAGTTTGGGGAGGGTTTCAGTTGCAGTGACATGATCTGACTTAAAGACTTGACCATGTCAGTTTGGCTGCTGTGTAGAGAAGAGACTGAAAAAAGTAATGAACAGAAACAAGGAGAAAATTTGGAGAACATTCCAGGTAAAGATGTTTTAGACAGGATTATAGAGTTCAGGTTATGGGAAGAGGTCATATTTGGGATATAAATACAGGAATTTCTTATCCTTTTTAAAAAACTTTTAAAAAACTTTTAAATATTAAACTTTTAAATATTGTTTTTCTTCTTAGATACTAGCAGTAGTCAGCCAAAGCCTTTCAGACGAGTAAGACTTCAGACAACATTGAGACAAGGTGTCCGTGGTCGTCAGTTTAACAGACAGAGAGGTAAATTTCTAACATCCTGACTACATGATAGGATGATAAACGGAAGAATTTTTCTCATTTAAGCCTTCAACTAGTTATCTCATTTTTTAAAAATGTTCCAAGGATTATGCATTAGGTATGTGATGTTCAGTAATACATAAAATATAAACATTTTATAGACAGATATGTATACCCTTAGATGTAATGAATATGTGCTTCTATTTCTTCCTTGAATTCAAAGATTTAGAGAAGTGCTATGTAGTTATTTGGTACATCTCTGCCTATTATACTAGCGTGTAAAATTTTAATATCTCCAGTTTTCTTGCTATAAAAATATTATGAACCAGAGTATGTGGATACTCTAGTTTGGGGCTAGCTTCTTAAAAGATTCATTCAGTTTGATTTTTTTTTTCTCTTTTATAGGTGTGAGCCATGCAATGGGAGGGAGAGGAGGAATAAATAGAGGAAATATTAATTAAATGTTCTATAAATTGTAATAACTGTGAATAAGATTGTTCAGTCTGTTTTAGTGTTATGATTGTCGAGTTTAAAGACATTTTGTATTTAAATTGGTATGCTTATCTCAACATTCTTTATTAATAAAAGGTATTTCAGTGTCAGATTTCATTGTTTGACTTGTCTGTTCCTTTTCCCACCAGTCTAAGGACAGTTGTACCAGACTTTGGATAAGGTCTGCCCAGGAGGAGGAGTAACGGCTCTTGCTGTCCTGCTGGGCACATTCAAGTTATAGGCTTGACCTAAATAGAAGAGAGAGATCATTTTGTTAATTATAGCACTTGAATATAGAAATATTTGAGTATAACCATCAACATAACCTAACAAAAACTTCTGCCTTGACAGATTGACCTTTTAATAAAATTAGGTTTAACTCTCCAAGTAAAAATCAAAAGCCACTTGGGTTTTACCCTTTTCTTAAAAATTCTGATGTCATCTGTATAGGCAGAACAACACATTTCTGGGTTTTTCAAAGAAACATCAGATAATTTAAAAATTTGTTTCTCAGGAACTTATTTCTGATTTTTACGGACGGTAATGATGCAAATCAGTGTAACTTTATGGCAAATGGTGCCTCCACTAAATGCCAAATACTGTTTTCAGGAGCAATTTACGTAAGTAATTGATATTTTATCAACAACAGACTCATCCCATGAAGGAGAGGGCAGCTTTCAGTTGCAGTCCTTTCAATTTAATGTGAAAGAAAAGCAAAAATTTAAACTTTCTCTTCAGGGCAATTTAATTTCTCACCTTCAGCCTCCATTGAACACTTGGTGTTTATGTTTGTATTTCAGAGATTAGATCACATCTTTGAGAAGCTATTGAGATTTTACTTACCCCTAGAGAAAGCATAGTAATCGTAGCCGTCAGGTTTTCTGATGTTGGGCAGGGATATAGCTGAGGTAACCACATTGGGAAGTCCTTTCCACAGAGTACTTATTCTGGCCTCATTGTGGAGGAAACCTATAGATGATATTGGAAAGAGTCAGACATAGAGTATTAACTCCAATCTGGTCATTTAGCAGCTCCGTTACCTTGGATGTTATTTAACTGCAGTGCCTAGTTTTTACCCTCTCATAAATGGTGCAAATGACTACCTTTTATCACTGTTTCCAGAGTTACAGATTTGTATATAATGTTCTTGTTTAAGAGAGAATTGAAGGTACCATTTATCAAGTAACATTCAAACTGCATTCCTTACCCACAAAGGAAAAGGATTGATCTTTGAGCATTCACTGAGGCACATTGATGTTTTGCACCAATAAGCTTAAAATATTAGGGTGGTTTGGTCAATATTCATATTTAATAAGCCTTACATCTACTTCATGTGTAAGAATTTTTAACACAGTAAAAAGAAAAAGAAAAAAACATTACCTTTGTCTTGATAAAGGACTCTGATGGGCGGCGAATACTGAATTCTGACGGTGTGTGTGAGAGATCCGAGATCCCGTTCAATGCGAAGTCTCCTAACCTGTCTAACCTGTGTGTTGTACACGGGGTAACTCAGAGCAGGCCTTCTTCCAGTGCACTTCGTGTTGGGTTCTTGTCTGTAAGTGTACTTCTGAACACTGCCCCCTATTAGAAAACATAATGAAAATTAATTTAGTCCCCCCAAAAAGAAAAGAGCTTTTACAAGGTGGAAGAAACAATGTTTTTCATAATGTCTAGACAGTAATGGCTATTAGTCAAGGGTATTATAATTACTAGCCGAAACCGGTTTGTCTCTGTGGATAAGAGCGTTGGCACCCTGCAGACTGTGAAAGGTCCCGGGTTCAATTCCGGTCAACGGCATGTACCTTGGTTGCAGGCACATCCCCAGTAAGAGGTGTGCAGGAGGCAGCTGATCAATGATTCTCTCTCTCTCCTCCTCCTCTCTGTAAGAAATCAATAAAATATATTTTTTTTAAAGAAAATAATTACTAAATCCTGAAATACTTGAATGATTAAATCCAGATTGCATAGCTATGTACAGTATTTAACTTTGTGTGAGAGTAAATGATTCTATTTGCATGTTGAGAAATCTAAATGTTTCTCAGTGCCCTTAATTTTTTTAATTGAAATTATTTGATCCAGCTATTAAAGACATCTTTTGACAGTAAACACAGTAGTAAATGAAAATATTCAATAAAACTTTTCTGGCAAATCAACTGTTAAAAGTTATGTAATTTTGTCAATTATGTAGCACATACCTCTCTTGAAAAAATACACAGATTCAGGTCTCTCCTTATATTTAGGTATTGAAAGAGCTCCCAGTATTTTTCCATTTAGTCCTCCAAATCCTTTTACAATCTGTTTGGGATACCCAGGATCTTTTACATCATTGGTGAAACGCCAGTACTGAGAATCCTGATCATTTAAAAGAGGAAGTGATGTTAACAGTTTGGGGGAGGAAAAAAAGGTTATAAATTCATTCTTAGATTTTTAAGTGTAGGGAGAAAGTTTTAATTTAGGTATTTGAATAAATTGACCATTAATGTTACCAAATTGTGTTAACCTTTGATTAAATTTTGATGGTAATTTATTAAAATATGGAACCCTTCTGAAGTGGAGTTTAAGCTGACTTATGTTTTCATAAACAAAGATTTGCTGATTTCTCTTACAAAGGTATTTTTCTTACCTTAAAGAAGAAAGTTTTTCCTTCACAGTTGCACCTAGTAAAAACAGTATCGATGGGAGAGGGAATACCCCAGACTTCAGTAATTCTACGAGGAGGAGATGGTGGACTGAGTGGATTTAACATCCAAAAGTAATGACCTAAAATTGAAAGTGATAAATCAGCCTGAATGAATACTAAAACTTATCCCAAAAGAGACCAAAATGAAAACATTTTTAATTATCCTGAACCATTGAATGTGTTAACAAGCATTCTATGACCAGAAGTTTAGTGAGGACTGTACTAGCACAGAACATAGTGCTTGAACATTTGAGAGTAAATCTCAAGTCTGAAATTTGACATATTTTAGTTTTTCAGTTTCTCTTGAAAGAGCCTTTGATTTTGTGACTTACAGAAAATCACTTTTCTCTCAATTTATTTTTCAGAAACAAAGAATTATAATTAAAGGCCTACTAAAATCTCTTCCTCTACTGAGCAAGTCTATGTATGAATTACTTCCCTTCAGATTTAATCTAAGTAAATGAAGACTGGACTAGTGTCAGTACAGAAAATTAACATACAATTGCTGTTCTGGGATTCCTCCACAAAGGGTAATTAACACTGCTGAATACATCACAATCAAGATGTTATAATATTCGCCCTGGCTGGTGGTGTTCAGTGGTTAGAGCACTGACCCTTGTACCAAAAGATCTCAAGTTCAATTCCAGGTCAAGGGCATGTACCTAGGACAGGGCCTGAGTGGGAGGCAACCAATGTGTTTCACTCACATCCATGTTGTTTCTAGCTCTTCCCTACCTTCCTTCCCTTCCACTCTTGAAAAATCAATGGAGAGGGGGGAATATTATTTTCAAATACAATAGAACAAGGAAAACAAATCCTAGTGTCATTTCATCTGATAGGAAATATGAAATTAAAATTTGAACTACCTTTTAATTCCTAACGGTAGGAACAATTAGCATCATTTCACGCTTTTGTTACTCCAATGTCTAATTTTATTAATATTTTGGTAATTACTATCAGGTTTTCATATACACTGAGTGGCCATATTATTGTGTTTAGAGATCATAATCTGGCTCCTCATTGTATACATATATAAAAGGCTAATATGCAAATTGTCCCCTCAACCAGGAGTTCTACCAGCAAGCAGGCCGGCCAACCATCCATGTCCCCTCCCCCTGACCAGGCTGGTACCGGACCTCTAATATACACACATGCACACACACTGAGTGGCCAGATTATTATGCGTTCAGAGATCATAATAATCTGGCCACTCAGTGTATTTCATGAGGTAAGGTCATTAGTCAGGTTCCCCTTCAGAAACCTCAACCCAAACTCCTGACTCCTATGGCTTTGGTTCTCTTAAATGCCAAGAGCAAAATGAGGGGCAGAAAAAGGTTTGTGCAGAGCTCACCTCGAAATGCAACTAATGTTCCATTGGCCAGAGTCGTCAGTCCATCTACCGATCTACCGTTGCATAAATTGGTTTCATCTGAAATAAAGTCAATACAAAACAAAATGAAAAAGTGGTTTTTTTTAGTTGTTTTTTTCAAATTATCCCAGTTTTATTTCCTCTTCATTTCTTAAGCTCTTGAAGGGTATTATTGTTTGAAATGTGTGGATTTCACAGGTGAAAGAGAAGTGATATTTCATAATTGTTTTACTAAAACTAAAGGTGATACTATTTTAAAAAAGTATGTAAAAATAAGTGATGGCCTTGACTAGTGTGGCTCAGTGGATTGGAGCACCCTCCCATGCAAGGATGGACTGCCAACTACATATGTTTGCTGTTCTGTACACTGGCTCCGCCTACAAATGCACTAAGTCCCTAAAACTAGGTCATTACTCCTTTTTCCAAATACAAATCATCTTACTGTGATTACGCCTCTGCTTCTAAGAGAAGCTGTAAGACTTCACAAATTAATTAAGTTCAGGATTCTAGATAATTTATATATTAAAACAGGGCATTACAGTTCTGATAGACACGTTAACATTAGAAACTAAAAAAACGAGTCTCTTTACCTGAAAGCATGGGGTCGTTGCCAATGCCTTGTTCAGGTCCTCCCTCTCTTAAGGCAGCTCCTGGGATAAGTAGAGGAGTTAACACTGGGGGCCTGAGAATCACAAAAGGTTTTTCTCCTCCAGCATCATTTGCAACAACATCTGCATCTTCATCCTTTGGATTTTCTTCAGCCATTTCTGAGTTACTAGGTTGGTTAGAGCTGGTGGTGGTTTGGAGCAGGGCAGGGTTCACTGTAGGTACCGTTGATGTGGTCCTCTTCGGGGGAGATGGTGTAGGTTTTGGCTTTGTCACCTTAGGTGTTGTGCTTGGCTTTTTGGTGGTGGTGGGCATTTGGGGTGCTTTGGTAGGCTTTGGGGGTTTAGCAGTCGCTTTAGGATTAGTAGCTGTATCTTTGGATGTAGTTACTATGTCTTCAGATGTAGTCTCTTCCGTCGTAGTTGTCTTTTTTGTTGCAGCCGTCACTTCCGGTGCAGGAGTCGTTTCCTTAGGAGTAACTTTGGCCGGTGTGGTATCTTTGGTTGTGGTAGATGTCACCTGCTTGGTTGTACTTGTTTTGGATTCAGTGGTCTTTTCTTCTGCTGGGGTTACTGTCTCTTTTGTTGTAGATGTGGCAGTTGTAATTTCAGTTGTAGTGTGCGTGCCTTTTTCTGTTGTCTTATCCTTTGATGTGGTGGTCGTTTCAGGTTTGGTCCCTTCAGGAGCCTTGGTTGTAGGGAGAGCAGGTTCCTCGGGACTGTCTTCAGGAGCTTTTGGTGTGGGTTCTTCAGGAAACTCGGGAGTTGATTCAGCAGGGTTCTCAGGAGGAGTGGGAGGCTCCTTGGGGGTGGTGGGCTCGGGCTCCTTGGGGGTGGTGGGCTCGGGCTCCTTGGGGGTGGTGGGCTCGGGCTCCTTGGGGGTGGTGGGCTCGGGCTCCTTGGGGGTGGTGGGCTCGGGCTCCTTGGGGGTGGTGGGCTCGGGCTCCTTGGGGGTGGTGGGCTCGGGCTCCTTGGGGGTGGTGGGCTCGGGCTCCTTGGGGGTGGTGGGCTCGGGCTTCTTGGGGGTGGTGGGCTCGGGCTTTTTGGGGGTGGTTGTAGGTTCCTTGGTAGTGGTGGTGGTGGTGGTCGTGGTGGGAGAAGATGTGGTTGTGGTTGTAGTTTCAGCTTCAGTTGTAGTTTTAGCAGAAACTGATGTGGCTTCCAAACCTTCAGATGTCTTTTCTGCACTTCTCGTCTCTTTACCTGAGGTCGTCTTCTCCGATGTACTAGCTGAAGTCTCTTTTGATGTTTTAGAAGTCTCTTTAGTTTCAACCGTTTTCTCCTTACTTGCTGTTGAAGATGTGTCTTTGGGTGCTTCAGGTTTCGGTGAAGGGCTGGGTTTAGGACTTACTGTTGTCACTGTTGTGACCTTGGAAGTTGTGGTGGTAACTCTAGTGCTTGGAGTGGGGGGCGTGTCAGGAGTTGGGGTGAGCCTGGAATCGTCATCATCCGATCCACTTCCAGCTTCATCTACAGCTGGTGGTTCTGGGGCAGGTTTCTTCTTAGGATTTTCTTTCTTGTTATCTTTTACTAGAGAAAAAAAAAATACATCTTTTATTCTTGAATAGTTTGTCTTCAGGAATGATGTAAAGCTCCCATTCTTATTGCTGACTGTGTGACTAGGCAGGATGCTAACCTCTAATATGTCTATTAACTTATTGTAAAATGTTAAATACTCAACTTGTCTTATTGGGCTGTTTTAGGGAATGAATGAGATAAGGGATAAAATGCACAAGTAAAACTATACAGTAGAGACATGACAAATTTGAAATTACCCATATGGTCAAATAACACTAATTCATCTCTTTACATTAAAGCTCTTTGGCCTTCCCTTTCTCTGCTCCTCTTTTTCCTCATTGCTCAGTGTCCCTTTCTCCTGGAAACCTAGTTCCAAAATCATGTAGATTGACTGCATCCATTAGCTGAGAGGTCTCTACAGCTACATCCAAGGATGCTCCAGTCACCCCCCTGGTCCCTGCTGAGTCATTTCCACGCCCAGGGCTGTTAGCTCTTCTCTTTCTTCTGCCCAGTCCCACAGGTATAGAAAGGATATTAGGATGCTATGGCAGCTAAAAGACCCCTTTAACAGGATTTGCCATAGCAACTACCCCACGGGTGAACTACAGAGCCCAGGGGCACATCATGAGATGAATTCATTCAGCAAACATATTGCACTTCCATCAGGTGCAGGAATCTCTGGATGACTCAAAGATTGAATATCTGGCTATTAATCTAGAGAGAAGGCTTCAGGGGAAATCACAACCACCCAGGAAATAGTTCCTTAGAACTCCAGTATCCAAAATCCAGGACTTCCTGGGGAAAGAGAATAGAGTTTAGAATTTCAGGAAATAAAAATCAGAACAAAGGGAACCTCTTCAGGAGGAAATAGCCTACTCCCGTGGTTGGCAAACTGCGGCTCCAGAGCCACAGGCGGCTCCAGAGCCACAGGCGGCTCTTTGGCCCCTTGATTGTGACTCTTCCACAAAATACCGTGTCCTGGGCGAATCTATTTTGAAGAAGTAGCGTTAGAAGTTTAAAGAATTTGGCTCTGTTGACTGAGTTTGCCGACCATTGGCCTACTCTGTAGTACATTTTCTACTACAGAAAAATCAGGCAGATAAGACATCTAGATTCATTAGGAAAACAGTAAAGAGGATTTGTGAACTGGAGAATAATACTGAGTTTCCCAGAGAGGTGTATGAGAATTTAGTAAATTAGCATTTTAAAGCAGTATATAAGTACTTGTTAAGTAAAATAAAAAATCTGGAGAAGGAAAAATGAAAAAAGGAAGAGAAAGAAGGAAGAAAAATGAAAAAAGGGACTGAAATGGAAAACCACCATCATCTTTGGCGCCATCCTGTGGTTCCACAGTTTCTGCTAGAGCATTTTATCCTTTGCTTTGGTTGGTTTCTGAGCTGCTTGTCACTAATTTCCTAAAGGACGTTTGCACTGGTATTTTCTAAAATAGCTTTTATAAAGTTATACACCTCCCTCCCCAAATATTAAAATATCTTCAAATCACTCTATCAACACGCATTACATAAGATAATTATTATGGCATTGATATAGTCTTTGATCTTTATCAATGCTCAAACCTTTGGGTTTCTTCTTTAATTCTTTATTAGCAGCTGAATTTTTGGAAGACTTGACTTTCCGAATACTTGAAGAGGAAGAGGAAGAAGAGGAAGAAGACTCTTGATTTTCAGAAACAGAATGTTCTATAAATCAAATAAAAAGGTGATCACACCAATTGTGATTTAAGTCAAGAAAGAACCGCCAGTCCAAACACAACAAGAAATGCTATTTACTAATCAATAAATGTCTGTGTTCTGATTTTGTCAGTAGCACAATCAACTGCCCTTCTAATTAATTGTCAGTTAAAAGATACCTGAGCTTATCACAGATACTAGCAATCCTTTATATAATAAAAGGCCAATATGCTGTGTCCAACGGTTCAACCGTTTGACCAGTCGCTATGATGCACACTGACCACCAGGGGGTAGATACTCCAACCAGTAGGTTAGCTTGCTGCTGGGGTCCAGCCAATTGGGACTGAAGGAGATGGGCTGGACATTTCCTGGAGTCCTCCCACAATCCCTCCCCACTCCCGATCATGTACCAGTGGTGTCTCTCAGCCTGGCTTGCGGGGATCGGACTGAAACTGGCTCTCTGATATCCCCCAAAGAGTCCTGAATTGCCAGAGGGTGCAGGCCAGGTTGAGGGACCCTACTGGTGCACAAATCCATGCACCAGGCCTCTAGTATAAACTACAAAATCTTATCTAAAAAAAAGAAAAAAGACTTATTTCCTCTGATTATTTTAACTTAAATCCATACTAGGTTCAGTAAATAAGGAAAATAAATATCTGAGTGTTTATACTTTTAAGTAAACAGAAAGCATAATGAGCCTTTAATGACTCAAGATTATCCTCTTCTACAAGGAGTCGGTCACCTATAGGTTATTTCATCTCAAACTTCTGTCATCTTCCTACCTTCTGTTATTTCCTCTGATTCTATAACTTTCTTAGTCGTCTTCTTATCTGTTGATTTGGGTGAACGTTTGGTGGTTGATTTGATGGGTGGACGTGCTCTTGCAGGCGGAGGTGCAGCCCTTGAAGATGGTGGTGGTGTGGGGCTATCCACTGAGGCCAAGCAAGATAGGTTGGTTAACACCTGTTCATACTCATCGGTAACTAACTGTGAAAGCCATGGATGCACCTGTCTTCAAGCTTAGATGCTGATTTGCCCAGCCGGCGTGCTCAGTGGTTGAGCATCCCATGAACCAGGAGGTCATGGCTCCATTCCTAGTCAGGGCACTTGCCCAGGTTTCAGGCTCAGCTCCCAGTAGGGGGCGGTACAGGAAGCAGCCCATCAGTGATTCTCATCATTGATGTTCCTATCCTCTCTCCCTCTCACTTCCTCTCTGAAATCAATGAAAAACATTAAAAAAAAAAAAAATAGATGCTGGTAAAAACTACTCCATACCAATTAATTCTGTAAAATATTGGTCCTCGTGTTATGACAGGCAGCAAAGGCCTAGGACTCAGCCTTGCAGGACTAGGACTGGAATTTGTCTGTCATTGAGACCTTCGGACAAGAGCGAATTCGTTTTGAACATCATTTTTTTGTTTGCAAACATACTTATTCTAGATGATTTCTGGGGGTATTTATTTAAAAAGTGCTTGAGTTTATAAACTCCATCCCTTTTGTCTGCCTTCTGTGGTGAAAATAATTATTCCACGTGGATGAGAAATAGAGTAATTGCATTTTTTTGTTGTTGTTCTTTTACAAGTAATGATGCCAATTTACCTTTCAGTTATGTGTTCAATCACGAAAGTTCTAAATGAATATTTACTTTTGTAAGAACTTCCACAGCTTCCCATGATGCTTTTCTCAAAACTAGTCAAACAGCTGTTCATGGTTTGATGTGTTTCTTTTAAACTTTTGTCACCCCTCCTCCCACCTCTTTTCATGTCCAGAAGAGAGGACATGTTTTGATCACTAGGAACCAGAAGAGGAGAGGGGCCTATGAGAGAGTGGGAAGCAGAGAACAGTGGGGACGCTCTGGGGGGCGGAGGGTTGCCATAAACCCGCATCTTGCCATTAAAAAACATCTCTGAACTCTCTGGCTGCCAAGCATCTCAGAACTCTCTGGCTGCAGTCTCCATGAACCGACCACCGCACCTCTCTCCCTGTCTCCCCCTACAAACGCGACAAGTACCTCAATTTGAGAAACTGTTCTGCCACGCACTAACTAGTGATCTTCAGCCACACACTTAACCTCTTGGCTTTTCTCACCCACATTCGTAGCTCGACTGCTGATTCCTTCAGTTCTTGAGATGTGATCACTGAAATATAGATGCCTACAAGCAGTACCCAGCAATCTTGAGATGACTGAAGGCTGAGTGAACAAGATAAATTGGTTGCTATTCTTTAAAAGTGAAGTAGTGAAGCTCTGGGGGTGTTCCTTTATTTGTATTTTCCACAAACCTCATGAAATCTGATCCACCTAAGGCATTATCTTTATTAGCAGGTTCTCTCCATGCTTCCTCACTCTCTAACTGTCCTCACTCCCCACCCAGCCTCTGCCCAAGATGCATTCTTAGTGTTCTGTCTCACGGCCAGCACGGTTCTCAGGGCGGTGAGTAAACATGTCCTGCCCACACGGGTCCTGAAAGCCGCAGGGACTCTGCTCTGAGTTTTCCATTACAAGGGTGTCCTCTCCGATATTCCTGGAAGGCTTTCCAACGAAAACACGGAACAGTGAAGAAAGGCCCCTCAGCTCAGCTGCCTGCCCTCTCTCCGCTGCTGGAAAGGAGCAGGCCTGCAGCCTTGTCTAAATAGAATGGTCGGGTTATGCAAGCAAAGCTGATCTACACTTTCTTCCACAAATTGTCTTGTTTTGGCAAAGAAGGCTTTAAGAACAAACATTTGGTAAAAGAATTGTTTTTAAATCTTGGGCGGGGGAGAGGCGGTTGGTAAAATTTAGATGGTTTTACTACCCTCTCAGCACTTCTTCCAGACCCATAACCAGAGAAGATTTTAAGGTGGGTCTTATCCCTTGTTGTTGACTCTCAGGCACAGGACTTGGAGAGAGAGGGACTGTCAAGATGGGAAGAGACATACAACGCACAGTTAACAAATTCTCGGTAGGTTTGCTTGCAAATTTAGCGCCTTACACTAATTCACAAATGTACTAGTTCAGAAAAGCTAGAAAGTGTGGATTCTCCCTTTAAATACACACTGAAAAACATAACTTTGTAAAGCACAGATAGTTCAAAGGACAGCTGACCATTCAGGCAAGGAGAAATCCTCCAGGGAGCTGGTTACTGTTGCTTTAACCTGGAACTGAACCACACCTACAGAGAAAAGCATTTGCACTCAGGCCTCCCTCTGTCACTCAGCCTGCGCCCCTGGAGCCTGCCAAGCCAGGGCGTGCTGTGGGAGGAGGCGGCGGCCAGCCAGCCCTCAGCTCATCTTAAGTGAAACAAAATTAGAATCAAGTAACTTAAATGTTAGTGAGATCAGCACCTTAGAGGGGCGAACTGTGTGTCAGACATCAGTGAAGCTAAGGTGGGTGCACAGCTCTGGCTGCACCCAGAAGCGCCCACGGGGGCTGATGCTTACCTTCACAGAAATCGTCGAAATCGGAACAGCACTTGCCATACTTCTTACACTGGTCGTCACAGTCACACTCCCTCCCTCGTTCAAAGGTCTCGGAGCAGCGGCCTCTACAGGAGAGCTCTATCCAGAGCAAAACAAAACACTGCGCATTAGGATTAGTGAGGACAACACAGCCACACCCATGAAGGGGGCCCCTTTCCCACCTTCTTTCTGGCCCACTAGAGCCCCCAAAGGGCATTTCTTAAGTCCTTTGTTTAGGAAAAGGGATGAGTTCCCAAGTGGAGACAGCCCACGTCAAGGAAGAAATAATGGGGACATAGGGAAACTTTTTATGCCCTTAGAGGTCCCAATGCTACCCAAGTCATATCCATGTATGGACAACAGGAAGTGGGAACTGTTTCAATAGTAAATGACCTTTCATGGGAAATCCCGCCATCTTTTTTCCTCCTCACATCACAGTTTGTAATAGATTCCTGTTAAATAGTCAGATCCTACAGCAATACATTCCAAATGGGTCAATGTTTCAGCTCAAAACTAAAGGTCTGTTTATAATGCAGAGACCTTTATTATGACAAACTGGGTAAGGAGTAGAGGTGAAAGACAACGTAATCCATGGCATGGACTGTGAAGACAAGGCTTGCATATTTCAAAAAAAGCCTTGGTTAGAGAGTCAATCACTCCAATGAGGCCTGTTTGAAATAATTACCTTACACAACACAACACATAACATTGTACAAGAATATATTTATGAGCTTCACATGCAAATTCTAAAAGCAAATATAACAATTTTAATTTTTATAAATTAAATATGACATGTTTCTGTGTTAATAAAATGGCCCAAAATATATTCATGTGAAATATTACCTACCATTCATCGAAAATTCAAACCTTTTGGGTTTTCATTGAAAGTCATCATTAAACACTGATGCTTCATCATGAAAGTGCCATTTTTAGGTAATTTAGAAACATGTCAATATTTTTTTTTTTTTAAGTCAAGTAGTAGACAAGATTTTAGGACCATAGATTCTTCTGGTGAAACTTCTGAAGGGCCTCCTCCCTAAGCTATGAAGTCTCATTACTTTTTATTTAATGATTCCAGAGTCACAGTGTTAAGTCTCTATTGAAGACAAGACATTGTATTTGGCACTTATCAGAAACCTTGTGCAAGGACAGACCTCCAGGACCCCCTTCACTTCCCCGAGTAGTGACAAGTCTTGACACCACCCTTAGGGACAGCATGCTGCGACATTTATGCAAGGGAAGGGAAAGGCACTTGAGCCACAAGAAGCGCAGGAGTGTGAACAGAGCACAGCAAGAGACTCTCAAGAACAGCGATGCTTGACAGAGGAGATGCCAGCGCTTGGCACTTACCCACAGTGCAGAACTTCTTGAAATCAGGGCAGCACTCCATGTAGAGTTGACAGTTATAATCACAGTTGCAGGGGGTATCTCTAGAATACCCTTCCCCACATCTCCCTGCACAGCTTGATAAATCTAAAATCATACAATATAGGTAAACATGGCCAAACCGCTTACAGAAAGGGAGAGGTCTCGTGAGGAGGACAAAGCCATTGGGGGAGAGAATTGTGTCCATTGGAAAAGGATGGGAACAATAATTAGCCATAGGTCCAGGTGATCTTTGCCTGATCTTTTATAAGACCCACTTTATTCTTTCCTAGACTAAGAAGATAAATACACTCTTGAAAATCAAAGTAAGAGCTTTGTACATTCCTGGGAGGGGGGTGGCAGCTACAGCTCTCCTGACGGTGCCTCTCGGTGCTGGGTACTGAGTCATACGTTATCTCTAACGCTTTTGAAAATGTTGCCGAGACTCTGAGTAGCTTCTCTTTCGAGATAAGGAAGCTGAGAGGCTGAAATTTTACTAATTTGCTTCAGGGCACCCAGCCAGTGAATAGGTCCAGCATACATGTATTACAGGTCCATGAATACCTGCTAATTATTCATATTGACCTCTCACTCTCAGAAGTGTCCTGATTTGGCCCTAAAGTATATAGTTACTAGAATCCCAGTGCATGAAATCTGTGCCTGCACCCTCTCATAATCTGGGACTCCTCGGGGGATATCTCACAATCTGGGACTACTGGCTCCTAACCGCTCACCTGCCTACCCGCCCGAACACCCCTACCACTCTGCCTGCCTGCCTGATGGCCCCTAACCATTCCGCCTGCCTGCCTCATTGCTCCTAAAGACTCACCTGCCTGCCTGTTCGCCCTGACTGCTTGTCTGTCTGTACACCCCTAATCCCTCTGCCTGCCTGCCTGTCTGATCGCCCCTAACCACTCTGCCTGCCTGACTGATCACTCCTAACTGCTCACCTGCCTGTCTGGTTGCCACTAACCACCTCTGCCTCAGCCCCCGCCACTGCAGCTTCGTCAGGAAGGACGTCCAGAATGATGTCCAGAAGTTCGTTCGGGTGTCCTGTCTAATTAGCATGTTACACTTCTTTTATTAGTATAGATCTTAAGTCAATAGCCCATTTAGAATTTGAACTCTAATAGATCTGATTCTAAAACCCAAACTTTCTCAACAATCACAGGGCCTGTCGTTCTTGATGAATTTAAAGAAAGCTGGCTATACTCGCATAAACTCTCCTACGTGTCCTTTCTCTTTTATTGGTGGGGGGACCTGGGTCTAAATGTCAGGGAAGTCAGATATTTACAACCACTGCTAAAATGACTGCAAAATGAATAACTATTGAAATAACACATGGACATGAATATGAAAGTCATAAACAGAATGTTTCCGGGTAAAACAACAACAACAACAAAAAAACAAAACAAAACAAAAAAAAACACAGAAGCTTAATTATCCTCCAATGTAGTTTCAAAATCATTTGGAAAATACTTTGAAATCCTCCCTGAAAAGATAATCATAGAAAAACAACAATTGAACCCGTCTCTGGAATAGAAATTGGCAGGTGCAATGTCCTAAATCCATAGAGGGACTTTTAAGACACACTGGGGGGAAAAATAATCTCAAAATGATGAGTCCAAGAGTGTGAAGGTCTTCATATGCAATTTAAACAGTAAATATTAGGAAAACTTTCAGAAATGTTTGCATACATATGCACACAATACACACAGAAATGCATATATAGTGTATGTATATAAATACATATATTATATATAAAGAAAAAAAGGGAATGGGAAGAGGTTGAGAAGGCAAGAAAAGCAATTGCAACATCAAAATGTTATTTACCATTAGCAGATTTCTGAAATAGGAAATCAATGTCTTTACAGGAAAGGTTCCTTTTCACAGATTACATGTCTGAACTTCTCTTGCTCTTCATTTTAATAACTAGTTTTAAATTCATTTACTTAAAGGAGAGTAACCCGTTTTAGTGAACAATCGACTATCACCGAGGAAAGGTGGGTTAGAAAAACACACCCAGTGCTGTGAGCCTTGTAATTTATCATGAAAGAGCATCAGGGTCTGGAGATACCAGAGCTGTCATCGTTCTTTCTGAAATGCTTACATTTGATTTCATGCATTTTCCCATCTTTTCTTATCTCAGCGATTCTGAAACTAGGCCCATAGTGGGCAGTTACCTTTCTTGCTCAGGTTCATGAGAATTTTAATTATTTTACTGGAAATGTCTATGTCATGAATGTAATTTCACCATAACAATCATGCACCTAATATCAAATGGCATTCACATCTGTGTAATGCCATATCTGGTTGAACAGTCCTTATATAAAAAAGAGGATTTTATTAATCATTTTCAAGATTAATAAAATGCCATTTCAAACACTGCAGATGTCCACTGAATAAGTGATTTATCAATACTTTATTTGATGTAAGAGATCAATTTCCTTGTAACATTTAGGTAAAAATTATAGGCTATTTAAATACTGATCTGATCAATTAATCAAATAATATTGTATCATCCCAGAAACATCTCCATAGGCATTTTTCTTTTAACTTTTGAGATAACCCTGGGAATAACGAATACAAACATTATTCTATAGGAAAGCTCAAAACTTCTTGAAAGATTCTATAATGCAGGAGACAAAGAGTGAAAATTCCAAAATGCTCATAAAAGGTGCATGTTTTTACATACTAAGGTTGTACTTTGCATTGAACTTAAATATACACATTTAGACATCTATTTCTGTTGTTGGCCTAAGAGTCAGAACTGAATGATGAGCCTTAGCTGTGAAATAAAACAGTTTTTGGTGAAGGTACCTTGAGGGGAAACTTGCTGAATCAAGAAAACAGAAAGCAGCAGCAGCAGCAAATGAATGGGCAGGATCTTCCACTCCATGGCCATCGCTGAGAAGAAAAGAAAAGTGTCAGGAAACCCCTCTTTCCTCTCCCCTCGCGCTCACTTCGGTGCTGCACTCACGTTTCGGTAACTTTTAAAATACGATGTAGGGATAAAACAGAACTTATAGTCAGCTTTCATTTCCTAGTAATCATTTGACTGCTGGATGTAATCTTATGCAGGAGAAATCAAGTCACCATCTCAGTCATGCCACTGAACAATTTCATTCTTTAGAATTCCCCCCATAGAATACAAACTTATCTGCACATGTGATTAAAATCAAAACAGGTACTTACAGTGCACGGCTTAACTTCTATCTTGCGGGGGGAAAATAACCAGCCTCAGTAAAACTTCATTTAACACACATAGGAGTTACCATTCCGAATTTCCCTTCGCTCTCAATACCCATTCACAAGCTTCCAACAGGTGTACTGCACAAATGGGACCTTTCCCCAAACCCCCCAACTACCATCGCCTTACACATCTATTTCAAACACCTTTCATAAAGTTTATCTCTACTGAGTTGAAAGCATTGAATTCCATAAAGCAAGTGAACGTTGACACTTACCTGTGAGAGGATAGATGGATTTCTCCAATGTCCTGGAAGTCCTATATATATCAGTGCAGACACACTGGGATGAACCAATTAGTCCAAAGGTTAGACAAAATCAACAGTGACAGCCAATGAAATCAAACTTTCCTCATTTATTGGAAGAGGGCCCGGCCGGCCAGGCTTAGGCAACATCTGGAAAACACTTCCATTAAGAGAAATGACTACTACAAAATAAATTTCGATTTATTGGCCCAAACACCTCTAATTTCTCAGTGAACAAATTGTTCTGAGATGGCAAGGCACCCTGGCTGGCTTTAACAAGTATTCTGAAACAGCAACTTTTAAATGTCAAACGCTCATATCATTTCTTCCTTTTTCTTCCAGTTAATCTAGCAAAGAGTGGTTTTGAAACTTACCTAGTGTTAGCCTGTGGCGTGTATTTTCTGAACTTAGACTATTATTAAGTCAAATGTATATGTTTGTTCTTGAGTATTTTTGTTTTCCTGGGGCTCGAAAAATATGTCCTGCTACCTACAACTGCATAATCCACAGTGTGGATTCTCCAGATTCCTCCTCCGTGTAGAAACCTGCTTGAAATTTGTGTCATTTCCTCAGTTCCTCAATTTAAGCCCTGCAGTGTTTGGAAAGGGTCTTTTTAACCCTTTTTTTCTTTTAAAGAAAATATATTTTATTGATTTTTTACAGAGAGGAAGGGAGATGGATAGAGAGTTAGAAACATTGATGAGAGAGAAACATCAATCAAACGCCTCCTGCACACTCCCCACTGGGGATGTGCCTGCAACCAAGGCACACGGCCTCGACAGGAATCAAACCTGAGACCTTTCAATCTGCAGGCCAATGCTCCATTCACTGAGTCAAACCAGCCATGGCCTTTAAACCCATTTTGATAAGCAATGTTCCTGTTCAAATCCTATCTACCTGCATAAGGCCTTGCCCATGTCCCAGCACCGTTGCAAAAGGTGTCTCAGGTCCATCACAGATCAATCCCATCCAGAATCATAGTCAACGCTACCTTTTATTGAAATTATCTGTTCCTCTGCTTCCTTCCCACCACCACAGTCTGCGATTTCCTCAAGGATAACCAGCGCCGAGGTCTTAATTCTGTTTCCAACATCTAGTCCAGCAGTCCACCAAGGCTGCTGGACAGTTTCATTGAAACAAACTGTTGTGACCTGGGATCTCCCCGCGTTATGGGATTGTTAAGTGCTGCATTGAATTGCTACAAAATGCCTTTAAGTGGAATATAATTATCCACATCTTACAAGTAAGGTGAAGACCCATGGACGAATAATCTGTGACCCACGAAGAACACATAGGAGCAGGAGGCAGAGGGGAGCTTTGCGCCCAGGTCTTTCAGTCCCACCGCGTTCCCATGCTATCCAGCTCCCTTTGAACCAAAGCCATCACTTCAGTCTGTAACCACAGTCCTCCGTTTTACTCCTTCACGATCACAGGTAGGTTAATGAGATCGTGCCCTTCATAAAGGCAGAAGCTATGAGATAAGCATGTCTTTTGCTCCCACGGTGCTTATCTCTGGGCTAAACCACGTTCAAACACAATTTAGAGACCGTCTGCCTGCCTCTACGGAATTTCCTCTCTCTGGACATGACCTCGTTAGGGGCGTTTCCCCGTTAGCCACTTCTCTAGATGTGACCCTGTCACACCTGCCACAGAGGATAGGCTTAACCTGAGCTGGACTGGGCCAGCGTGTTTCCCTGTACCAGAAACTGGAAACAGTGATTTTGAGGTTAGGCAGATGTCTCACATGCTCATTTCTGTCCAAGGTCTAAAGGAGTCAGAGAAAGTGCTTCAGAATAAGGAGCGGAAAGAATGAAGCAGCCATGTAGAGAGAGGCAGAGCAGGGTCTGATGGCTTTCAGGAACTCTTTGTTCCTGAGATCCAGATGCCTTCTTGCTCTCCATCCTCATGCAGCCACCCCCCGCTGTGTTGAAGCCTCTAAAGAGAAGCTTTCTGTTCCTTAACATCTCCAACCAAAACACAGCAGATGCGCAAAACACCCTACTGGATGGAATGAAGCCGAATTCTCTTAGTTCTTAATTCCCTGAGGTCAAGAGGATCTAGAAGCTTTTTCAAGCCAGACCTACACAGTATTCCCTTATTATCTGTTTAACACACTGGGAATGCCAAGGAAGCAGGTACAGACAGATACACATAGACACGCATCCTGAAAGCAAATAGAAATTGCTCTCTAATTATCACCTATTAAAACCATCCATACTATCGTTTTTCCTCGTTTACACAAATGTACTACAATGATGGCAAAAGACATTTTAAAATTTCTGAAAATCTGTTCCAGTGATATATATTCTCAAATTCAGCTCTAAGCTTAGAAAACTGACAAACAAAACAATACATATACACACACACACTATCATGGTCAACCCATTAACACATTCTCATTGTCATCAAATACTTTTTCTCTGTATAATTAAGTATGAAAAAAAAAAGAGAGAGAGAGAAACTATTAAATGTGAAGTTCTAAGGCTCAAATTATAAATACCCAATTTTCATAATGCCATTGGCTAATCAGACCGTCTGGGTAAATGAAGTCTGCCCCCAAAGCCTGGAAGCATTTTAATTTCACCTATTTAATGTATCTCTATAAACTATGCCAAGTGCTCCATTCTGCGACTCCTGGGCCATTTACCCTTGCTTGCCCGTCACACAGCAATTGTTCCGTTAGGTTTAGGTTCTCCCTTTGACATGCTCTTATTAAAAGGTATTTTATCCATTTTTCACTTAGGGAAAAGTTTATCACAGGATTGGTTGTTCATAAGGGGGAGAAGGAGAGAGGAAAGAGATGGAAGGAAAGCAGGTAAATAATATCAGATCCTCTCCTCATCTCCTGGGCATAACTTTCATCCCGTTCTCCCTCATGAGCCTCACTCTCTGAACTTGGCGGCCCGCAGTGCCGCCCTCAGAGAGCACGCGGTGTGTTCTGGGTGTTTTCTCCACAGTAAATTTCCCCAGATGGCCGTGCCCTCCTGCTTGAGGTGCTCTGTCTCCATCCCCGCCATTTGCTGTCACTGTGTCCTATAGCCAGTGAGTCTGTACCCAGTGGCTTTCCTCCACCTTTCCACGGCTTTGATGTGTTCCATTTCCTCCCAGCAGCAGCTCAGGAAAAACTGAAGCATGCTGGGGGAGCACCCCAGAAGCCAGCCAGCTCTTTATAGCCCAGGTTTGCTCCCAATGCTCGGTGAGTGGACTCCAGAAGCGGAAAACTCCTCTCCTCTCCTTGGGAGTAGAGACCTGGGTGTGGGGACTGGCTCTGTCTATTCTGTTAGGGCATTTTCATGTAGAAAAAAGGGTCATGGCTTTTTTTTTTTTTCCCCTGGCTGTTGATCAAAAGTCTGCCCATTAGATAAGAGAAGTAGCATTGCATTTGCTTTGGGGGATTTGTATACTACACAACAATGCAAATGAACTATGAGTAATGAACCCTTGGTATTGGGAAGGAAGAAGAAAACGGCTTTTATTTGCAGATGACATGATTGTATATGTAGAAAATCCTGAAAAATTTAAATCAAGCTCCTGTGATACAAGATCAATCACAAGATTTATCCCACTTTAATGTATGAACACAGATGTGTTGTCTCTTGAATGTTCATAGAATAAGAGTTCCTTTATTTGTTCGTTCATTCCATTGTCTCTTAAAATATATATATATATATTTTTAAAAAAATATATATATATTGTTGATTTTTTAGAGAGGAAGGGAGTGGGATAGAGATTTAAAAACATTAATGAGAGAGAAACATCCACCAGCTGCCTCCTGCACACCCCCTACTAGGGATGTGCCCGCAACCAAGGTACATGCCCTTGACCAAAATTGAACCAGGGACCCTTCAGCCTGCAGGCTGACACTCTATCCACTAAGCCAAACTGGTAGGGCTCTTAAAAATATTTTTATTGTCAAAACTGATTTGGCTCAGTGGATAGAGCGTTGGCCTTCGGACTGGAGGGTCCCAGTTTTGATTTTGGTCAAGGGCACGTACCTTGGTTGTGGGCACATCCCCAGTAAGGGGCGTGCAGGAGGCAGCTGATCAATGTTACTTTCTCATCAATGTTTTCGACTCTCTCTCTCTCCCTTCCTCTCTGTAAATATATATATATATATTATTTTTTAAAAAACATTTTCATTGATTTCAGAGAGAAAGAGTGAGGGAGAGAGAGAGAAACATCAATGATGAGAATCATCGATCAGCTGCCTCCTGCGCACCCCCTACTGCGGAATGAGCCCACAACCCAGGCGTGTGCTCTGACCAGGAATCAAACCGTAACCTCCTGGTTCATAGATCAACACTCAACCATTAAGCTACCCTGACTGGGCTACCATCGTTTCTTTTGGTGCATGATTGCTAATTCTATACCTGCTTGTTCACCTTACAAGTTTACAGACTTTCTTCTCATGGCCACTTTGCCATCAGAGCTCAGTTTTCTAGCTCTTATCAGTAAGCTTTGTGATCATTCCAGCCTATATCCCTTGGATTTGAGATATCAAGGAAGCATACTATGTCACAACTCAGACAAAAAATCATTACAAATTTATTTTCGAGGAAGTCAACAACATGAGTAATTCCCACATCACTACTAAGTGAGTGAAAGTGAATTTGGGTGCTATAATAACTCAGTGTGACAAATGCTTGAGGATTGGGAAATTCAGAGAGTGGGAGCAAAGGTTGGGTGCGGTCAAAGGACCACAGATAGGTGGGACAGGAGAGAAGTCTCCCGAGGGACGACGTGAGGACATTTCATTGAGTCATTCCGCAGCAGGAACACCAGGCTCTTTAAAGATACTGAGTGCGAAGCAGGTTTGGCTTGGCTTGTGAAATCACTTTCCCTGCAGTGGCCCCTGATTTCTGTCAGGAGGATTGATTCCCGTCAGCAGGATGTTTGCTTCGAATCGCCTCCTTAACCCTTTTATGAAGCTGGCTCCAGAAAACCAGATCAGAAACTTAAAATAAAACTCAACGTTTCTCCCTTAGTCCTTTTCTCCGACGCCGTATGAAAGTAGACCTGGGAAGATCTTCCCTCTCTGGGGACCAAGAGATGCTGGTGGAACGAAGTAAGGGGTAAATGTCACTGCTAATACCAGCTTTCTCTCTCTTTTTTAAATATATTTTATTGATTTTTTAGAGAGAGGAAGGGAGAGAGATAGAAAGCCAGAAACATCGATGAGAGAGAAACATCAATCAGCTGCCTCCTGCACACCCCCCACTGTGGATGTGCCCGCAACCAAGGTACATGCCCTTGACCGGAATCGAACCTGGGACCTTACAGTCGGTAGGCTGACGCTCTATCCACTGATATTTGGCTGGTATTAGCCAAAACTGCTTTTGGCTAATACCAGCCCTGTGCTGCCTCTCCTGGGCTGGAAAGGAGGACCGTGGTATTGACAAGTCCCTGCACATGTCAACCAGACCTCAAGAGCGAAGGGATGGAGAAGGGATGTGAAACAAATGGTCATTTATCCTTTTATCTGAATCCTGCTCTTCGCACAAAGGAGCACCGATGGAGGCCAGATCTGTCTGTCCCCCCAAGTCCTCCTTGAAGTAGTTTAGTGAAGAGCCAGGACTTCATAGAAGCAAACTCAAGGTCACAGTCATGCCCCCAGTCCTAGAAGGCTTTACACAAACTCCCACCAACCATCCACATTTACTGAGCACCAAGCAGGTACCAGGGCTTGTCAGTACCAAGGTCCTCCTTACTGCCATTAAAGCAAAACAAATATAGGTAAAAACAAGACAAATGGCAAAGTAGGTTCTTAAAAGTTGTTCTCTTTATAGGGGACCCTTCCCCCCTCCCCACGTGGGAGTCTGTTCTGTGGGGCTCTTTCCTGCGTGGGAGTCTGTGCTTGTTCTTTAATAAATATCCACCTTTGCTATACAAAAAGAAAAAAGTTATTCTCTTTATAAATAAGGAACCCAAGGCTCAGAATTTCAGCAGCCTTTCCTATGAAGATGGCGGAAGCAGGGTTCCCACCTACATTTGCCTGAAAATTATAGAAGTACACTTCTATAGTATCATATTCCACCTTCTACCACTGAATTAGTTGGAATCTTTAAAACATTTTTTTAAGTTTAAAAGAGAAATGTCTTTCTCTTTCATAGATGGGTTGTCATGATGAATTCAGCAGAATATAACAATTAACTCTAAGCATCTTTATTTCTTTGTAAAAATATTGAGTTGATAAAAATGTATTCACCTCTAATTTTACCACCCTAACACACCTATTTACATTCTTACATATTCTCTTACAGATTTTGTCTTTATGCAATTAAAATTGTTATGCATATATTTAAGATCAATAGTATCAATTTTTAATTTTTTTTACTTATTCATTTAGCAAACATGTTTATGCTTTTTCATAACTGTCATGTTCATTCTTATACTCCATGTAGTTGAGGTATCATAACAGTTTTATGGAAATATTTCTCTATTGGAAGACCTTTTGGCTATTTAGGAATAAAAATATACATTTAGCTTTTTTCTTTTTATTAAAGAAAATTTGGAGGCTCTGCACAGAAATTTTTGGAGGTTCAAAGAGGCAGTCAATGAATCTAGAGTTTCATCTGCAGAAATTTAAACTTTGGTTCCTAAAGAAAAATTAAGACATATTATAAAAAGTCTCCCAGTGGCCACTGTACAATTCTAGTGTGTTTAGCACGTTAACTGCCCAGTCATCTGTGACTAACATTATACTTTCCGTCCGGAAGACAAAACAGGCTGGGCACTTAACATGTTAAAAGAATTAGCCTTGCCCTGGCCCGTGTCACTCAGTTGGAGTGTGGTCAGGGCACATTCCAAAAGGTGTCAGGTTTGATTCTTGGTCAGGGTACATATCCAGGTTGTGGGTTTGATGCCCAGTAGGGCTGCAATCAGGAGGAAGCTAATTCATGTTTGTTTGTCATTTCTCTCTCTCAAATTTTAAAAGTTATTTAAAAAAATAATTAGCCTCTTTTTGTCCTAATTTTTATAAACTTCCTGATCCAATATACCATAGTTCTTCAGGTATATATGTCCTTAAATCTGTCTGATTAACTATAAAAATGAGATTGAGCATGCATCATCATGAAATTGAATGTAGATAATATAAGAATATGCTTTCTGTTTTTCCCTTCAAGATTATTTTATTTATTTTTATCTTTTTATTTTTAATTTTTGTATTTATTAAATCTTTATTGTTTAAGTTATTAGATATGTTTCCTCCCCCCAATTGATTCCTTCTAGCAAGATTATTTTAAATGATGATATTGACTTCAATCCTTAATTAACAATGTTCTATTATTGACCTCTCTGCAAGTTGCTTCAGTTCTTTTGCTTATGATTAATGCTGCAATAAAATCATTTCCCCCCATGCACTTTGCATTGAATTTTACTATTTTTTTTTATGAAGGAGGCAGCCAATCAATGATTCTCTCATCATTGATGTTTCTATCTCTCTCCTCTCCCTTCCTCTCTTAAATCAATAATATATATATTGGCCACTCAGAGAGTGTGTGTGAATTCATGCATGGGTGGGATCCAGCCAACCTGGCCAGGGGGAGGGGACATGGGCAGTTGCCCAGCCTGCCTGCTGGTTGAACTCCTAATGGAGGGGACAATTTGCATATTAGCTTTTTATTATATAGGATATACACTGAGTGGCCAAATTATTATGCATTCAGAGATCATAATAATCTGGCCATTCAGTGCATAATAAAAGCATAATCAACTGAAGAGCTGAACAGTGGAATGACCAACTAAAAGACTATCAGGGACCATGCTATGACATCTATTGGCGCCAGGCCAGCCATGGCAGGTGTGATGTGATTGGTCGGGGGCCTGGCCATCACCCCATGATCGCCCCGCAGAGGGAGGCCTAGACCACCACCCAGAGGGCTGTGGGGGTGGGTATAGCCGCCTCCCTCTGTGAGGGAAGCCTGAGTCCCAGGTGCTCGAGGGAAGCTAGTGCCAGCAGCTGGGGGAAGAAAGGCCCACTTTTACATGAATTTCATCCATCAGATCTATATATACACATACATACATACTAGAGGTCTGATGGATGAAATTCTAAAAAATTATAAAAACTATAAGATAGGCCCTTTTAAAAGAACAAATAAAAAAATTAAGGTTCTATCAAATCAGTTCAACATTAGGGACATATAGGCAATCTAATGTTACAACGAAGACTGACAGAGGCAGCCATTTTCTTCCATGAAGGAATGTGTAGAACCGAGCAACTTTTCAAGAATCCAGAAACATAGACCTTTATGTGGATATTCATAGTTTTAAATACAGACTCCCCTGCCCCCTAATTCTGGAGGCTAGTCAGACCACCAGTTAACCTTTGCTCTCAGTGTTCTTCTAACACCAGTGATGTTCTCAATTTGACCAAATTGCAATTAAAACATTCAGTAGCTAATTACTTTTTTCTGGCCCAAATACAAAGCCCTAGGAATCAAGTCACTAAAATTTAATTGGCAAGCAGCATTTCATTATTCAAATTTGATTCAGGGGGATAATTACTAATCAGAGCCATCTTTATACCCATTTCTACTAGTCATAGCACCAGAATAAATTAGTAATTATTTCCTATATTCTACCTTACATGCTATTACATTTCAAATATTGTACTATTTTTCAGTCTACACAAGACTAATATTTGTCAGTGGAACATTTATTAAGACAAATATTTCAGTTTTAGGGAATAGGTCTAAAGGAAAAAATAAAGCTCTTGAACTTAATCTGCATATAACGCTGGTTTTCCTCATAATGAGCTAATTTCACTCAGGGAGAAAAACCAATGCACTCCTGTGAGGTAAAGGGGAAGAAAGGAAAGTAAATTTTTTCTCCCTCTTTAAATAAAAAGGAAATCAGTATCGAACTAAAGTCAAGTCTGCATTTATAACGTAAATCACCAACAAGGTCGTGTCCTAGCAGTCAAAATGTAAATAAGACCAAGAAACAAGCTATATCACATATTTTTGGTCAAGAAACTAATTTTGGGATAATACCTAAATGAAAAGGTACACACATGATCAATTATCACATTTCGTATTTCAGAGAAAAGGCATTAAGGATTCATGCCCTACGTTTATTTACAAACACATCTAATAGATGGAGTTCAACAGCTTGATCCATTTTTTTCAGACGGAACCTCTTAAAATGCTCCTCTTTATATGTTACATGAATCAACAAACCATCCTCATTTTTTAAGCAGTTGGTGTCGTATCATAAAGAAAGGTGCAGCAAATCCAGATCCAAGGACAAAGTCATCATAGCTAGTAACCACCACTCGTTTTCCACTGAATATGGCAAATTCCTCCCTGGGCCCTCCTCCTGGGGCCACAGAGATTGGAACCTCTGAATGCTCTGCCCCACATTTGCCTGTTGGAAGCTTTGGGAAGGCGCAGAAACCGAAAGCAGGAGAAATGGCGGCATTCAAATTTTACCTTTTAAAATAAATTATTAAGCGTGGGAACGTCTTTATGACTTGATAACTACTATCAAATAGACCTGCTATCCAGATTGTCAATTCATCAAAGGCAAGGAAAATATCTTAAACATTTGTGTCCCCAGCACCTAGCAAAGGACTCACATATAAGAGTTTTTTGATTCAGCAAAGAGGCAGCCAACTTGATGGGGAGATGCTATTTGCGAACAGTAGCTCCCAACAAAGGTTTAATTTCCAAATTATACAAAAACCTTGTAAAACTCAACACCAAACAAACAAACAACCCAATCCAAAAGTAGGCAGAGGACCTGAAAATACACCTCTCCCAAAAAAACATACGAACAGGCAATAGATATAAAAAAAAAAGATGTTCAATCTCACAGGCAATTAGGGAAATGCAAATCAAAACGACAACGAGATACCACCTTACACCAGTTAGAATGGCTGTTATCAACAAGCAAAAACAAGTGTTGGAGAGGTTGTGGGAAAAAGTGAACCCTCTTTCACTGCTGGTGGGATTGCAGACTGGTACAACCACTACGGAAAGCAGTCTGGGGACTCCTCAAAACATTAAGAATAGAGCTACCATATGACCCAACAACCCCACTCCTGGGTAAATACCTGAAAAAAACCTCAAAACCATGTATTCACAAAGATAAATAACACCCAATGATCATTGCAGCATTATTTACGGTGGCCAAAACATGGAAACAACCAACCATTGCATTGTCCCGGGGCAGAGAACTGGCTAGCGATGTGGTACATATACACAATGGAATAGCACTCAGCCATAAGAACAAATGAAACAGTGCCATTTGTAACAACATGGATGGATCTTGAGAATGTTACGCTAAGTGAAATAAGTCAGTCAGAAAAAGCTAAGAACCATATGATTTCACTCAGATGTGGGATATAAAACTGAAACTCATGAACACAAACAGCTGTGTGGGGGTTGCCAGAGGGAAGGGGGTGGGAGGAGAAGGGGTCCTAATACAGGGTGACAGGAGAAGATTTGATTTTGGGTGGTGGGTACCTGGTGTAATATACAGATCTTATAACAGAGACCCACATCTGAAACCTATTATGTTCGCATTGACCAATGTCACCCCAATCAATCAAGAAAATTAAATAAGTGTTTGATGAAATACCAAGTTGAATTTCATGAAACTGTAAAATTGTCATCAGTAATATAGGCATTTTAAAACTTCCTTTTCCCCATCCAACCATGGAAATGAATTGGTACTTAGACACACAATCCTTGTTTATTCTTCCACTGACAGCACATATATGTAGAAACTGAGATTGAACAGATGATGGTTGTGACCTTTGGCTGTGGGAAACGGGCTGTGAAAACCAGGAAGATAAGGAACTAGGCCAGGAAACAAGTGACTTCTGAAGGATCCTTCCATGGAATGATCCCAGAACTCAGGGAAGGGACCAGCGCTCCGTTGCATTGAAAACAAATAGCCACCTGCTTTGGTCCCCACTCCCCCTCTAAAAACACATTGCTAGAGGAAAGCCAGCAGATAAACACAGAAGGTCAAAGTGGAGGAACATAGCCAAAAACTAATTTTTTCCTGACACCCTTTTTTATCTCTACCCTGTTTCTCAGAGAAGAGGGCTGTGGAGTGGTGAGAAGACGTGCAAGGCCAAAGGAGATAAGTTCTGATGAAAATTGATGGCATCTCGCAGGGACCATCTGTCTTCTGTCTGGGAGAAGGCAGGTAGGAATGCCAGAGGGTGGAAAAGCAGTCTTATCTAGATAAGAATGCCAGGAAAATGAAAACTGGGATTGCTTAAAACTTTTGAGAAATCAAGTGAACTATTTTGTGACTGTTTTTTTGAACCTAAAAATCAGTTTTATACTAGTTAAGTAAAGAAACTATGTACTGTATAATGTAACGATCTGGAATAATTTATTTTTTTAAAGAACAACCCATTTTCACCTCTATCTTGCCTTCCTTCTGTGGGCACAGCTTTTTAGTAAGCCCTCGGCATAGGCACTGGGCCCTCTGCATGAGGAAGGAAGGAAAAAGGATGCAGGGTGAGGGCTGGGTTGGGAGGAAGAGGGAGAGAAAGGAAGGGATCTCCCATGGGATGAGTGGGGTTGAAGGGGGAGTTGAGATAAACAGCAACTGTCTAGGCCAGTGGTCAGCAAACTCATTAGTCAACAGAGCCAAATATCAACAGTACAATGACTGGAATTTCTTTTGAGAGCCACATTTTTAAACTTAAACTTCTTCTAATGCCACTTCTTCAAAATAAGACTCTCCCAGGTCGTGGTATTTTGTGGATTGAGCCACACTCAAGGGGCCAAAGAGCTGCATGTAGCTTGAGAGCTGCAGTTTGCAGACCACAGAGCTAGTGGATATGTATTGTCAGAAGCTGTGTGCTGTGCAGTGCAGCCAATTCCTCCTCTCTCTGCTCCTTACACTATCTAATAAGTCCCAAGATTTCCACAAAAGCTATTGATTTCAATAGATCTAAGTAGTTTCTTTTAGAGATAGATATATGTAAAATGAGAAAGAGAGAGAGGGGTGGGGAGAGAGAGAGAGAGGCATGGTTAGCACTGGGCAAAACCAGAAGTTACATGTGAACTACTCGAATATGTTACTTCTAAGGAATCTGCATGATATGACATCTAACATGTAACATGTTAGGAAAAAGGCAGGTCCTCTCAAAGCTGCTTTCAGAGGCTTGTAGTCCTGACAAGGGGTCTGGGCCGAAAGCATGAACAGCTCCAATAAATTAAGTCACAGCTAGAGGTCAAAGGGCGTGAGAGAACAGGCCCCACGCCTGGGATACTGGGATGGAAGACCCTGCCCTCTCTCCCCGGGGCTCTGTGGGCACCGGGTCCTGGCAGAGCTGGGCCTGCCCCAGGCAGCCATTCCAGAGCCTGGGCTCAGATATCCAAGGACAGGAGGGATGGCTGTGTTTTTTGTTTGTTTGTTTCTATTTTGCTTTGAAAAGAACAGCAGTTAATCATGATATCAAGAAAACAATCCTAACAGCAAGGGGACGTTTTGAAATATGAAAAGGGAAAGGTAAGAGTGGATGTTATTCATGGACCGTGGCCAGTTCCTCCTTCCTTCACTGCGATTCTTATAAGTGACGCCTTGTTAGAAACCGGAATGAAGTCTCCCAGCCCCAGTGACTCAGAAGGGAAGGGGTAATGGGAAACTGGTCAACAGATGACAGCGGCGTTTGGGTCACAGGCCACTTTCTAGCTTCTGGTTCTGCGGTGGGCAGACAGACAGACAGACGTGAGCAGGGCAGGGATGCTGCGCCAGGTACAGAAGTCTCCGGGCAGAAAGCCCAGGGGACGGAGCAACGGCCAGCTGGAGGGTAGGGCCTGTCCTCCAGCTGACCTTTCCTCCCCGAGGATACTGCTGGCGACGCCGTTTGGACCCCCCTACCTTTCCTTCTTAGAGATGACCTCTTAGGCCTCAGTGGTACTTCAGCTCCAGGCCCAGAAAAGGAGCCAAACCAGAGGAGCAGCGCCATTGCTGGCCGCGGGACCAGCTGCACTGAATAATGACCTTGAGGCCTGGAGCCCACCCACTTATCAGAGGAGACCTAGCCCTGACAGGGCACACCTGGGGAGCTGCTGAATATGCGATTGGATCTTCTCCAGCTTAAACCCCTTAAGATGGAGGACTCAGCTTTCCCCTCTCCTCACGCCCTTCCCATGCCCCCAGGTGGGTCACCTTGAGCTTTACTTCTGAGCTCCAGGGGCCCTTCTTTTACCTCTGTAACTTGTTTCCTAAGCCCATTTCTTCTAGGAATTACCTTTTCTACCTCTGAGGTTTTCCAAATAAATGTTCTCTTATAGTTTGAGTCTTCGCTCTGAATTCTTTCCTAGTCAAAACTCAAGCACCAAGGTTGCTGACCCCAGGTCGGGTCTGACCCCACTGGTCTAACACCTGCTGTGGTTTCCTCCACCACCGACAGCCTGAGCTACTATTCCTGTTCCTTCACTCTTGGAATTTCACCTGAACCTTCTTTTTTTTCTTTTTCCAAATTCTCATCCAAGGGTGTTTTTTTGTTTTGTTTATTTGTTTATTTGTTTATTTTACAGAAAGAGGAAGAAAGAGAGAGAAACAATGATGAGGGAGAGAAACATTCATCAGTCGCCTCCCACACACACACAAAACAGGGATTAAACCAGAATTGAACCCCCATCCTTTTGGTGTACGTATTTCAAAACTTCCCATTGCTGTTAGAATTGTTTTCTTTATATCATGATTAACTGCTGTTCTGTTCGACAACAGAACAAAATACAAACAAAGAGACAGTGTCATCCCTCCTATCCTTAGATATCTCAACCCACTGAACCACCCGGCCAGGGCTCCTTTTCTGTTTTATTGCATCAAGGAAAGCTGAGTTCAACTCCAATTTTTAAAAGCCTCTTACAGGAAGCAAACTTATGACTCAAAGACTCAACGGTTGACCTAATCGCTAGTCCAGGCGTCCTGCCATTGGCAACACACCAAAATAATTCCCTTCTTCAGAAGATTTCTCTTAGAAGCTGCTGGTGCTAATTATTTGCAGCTGTTGCTGAGGTTTCTGTGAAGTGATGGGCTCGCCGTAGGAGTCCCACAGATGGCGCCGACAGTTAGATGCTGTGATTGACTGCAGCTTGTAGAAACCAGAGGTAGGGGAGCATAAAAGTTACTTGGGGGGAATCATAAAGGAATTTCAGACAAATCTCAGTAGAAAAGTGCATTTTGCCTAAAAGCAGCCAGTCCCAGAACTGCTAGCTAGCATTAGTGAGGAAGTACCAGCAGGGAATTGTAGAAGCCCCAAAAAGGTAATAATCAGTGACGGGAATTTAAGGAAATAAAGAATGAGTCACCAGTCTGAAACTTGGAGCTGAAGAGGTGATTGCTCTCCAGGGTGGCAGGTCGGAAATGGGGTACAACCCAGCCATCCTGATCATCCAGGAACAACACGAGTGAGCAGACGTTTTAGGTCTGGTAGCAACTTGTGAAGCAAATGGGATAGAGCTGAGCCAGGAGAGGTAAGGACACACTGAGTCCTGACTCTGTGGAGCGCCATCTGGTGGACATTTGACCAGATCTCACCACCACCACCACTTTCCCCTATCCCTATTCTCCCATCTCACCTTGAAAATACAGATTATTACAGCCTCTCTTATAACAGACAAAACGACTGAAGAGCTAGGAAGTTGGGAGTGTTGTCTTTTTTTAAAATTTATACATATATATATATATATATATATATATATATATATATATATATATAATTGATTTTTTTACAGAGAAGAAGAGAGAGGGATAGAGAGTTAGAAACATCAATGAAAGAAAAACATTGATCAGCGCCTCTTGCACACCCCCTACTGGGGATGTGCCCGCAACCAAGGTACATGCCCTTGACCGGAATCGAACATAGGACCCTTCAGTCTGCAGGCTATTGCTCTATCCACTGAACCAAACCCATTTTGGTTAATTTATACTTTTTAAAAACTTTTTTGATTAATCCTCACCTGAGGATATTTTTCTATTGATTTTTAGAGAGAGGGGAAGGGAGGGGGAGAGACAGAGAGAAACATTGATGTGAGAGAGACACATCTATTGGTTGCCTCCCACACAAACCCCAACCACAGCTGGAAATCAAGCCTGCAACCCAGGCATGTGCCCTTGATTTGAATCGAACCTGGGACCTTTCAGTCTGCAGACTGATACTTTATCTGCTGAGCCAAACCGGCTAGAGCTAACTCTATACTTTTTTAAGGCATGTCTACTTGACTAACAGTGTCTCAAAGGGTCATGTTTTAATTAATACATTTTTAATAACATTGGTGAGTTTTCTTGTATTTCAAAAAAAATCTATGTCTTTTTCAAAAACATAAGTCTTATGGTTTCAGTCAGGATAGATGAGGCAACTCTATTCCAGTCATTCAGAAAGCAGATTTTAGAGTTTATTTTTCTTCTTAGGTTCTGTATGGTCCATAGGGATTAGCAAGTAATATCATGAAATAAACAATGCACAGGGAATTGTACTTTCCCCCCCAAAAAAAGTTAACTTGCATTAAGTAAATAATCTTCCTTTAAATGGAGAGACAGTACATATGCATTGGGAGAACCTACTTTATTATATAATGAACTTTTGGTTTTAACCCCTTATCTGAGTTAATTTATTATATCGAGGTTTTACTGAACTAACTCACTCAGCCTTTAGGGTTTACCATCAGAGCTGGAGAGGGACTGTTAGTTAGCACACATCAAACTGTGTCCCTGGGTCTTGCTTGGCTCGTTAATTACACTGACTTTCTAATCTAGTATTTTCTCCCCTTTTGATATCCCCTCTCCTCTGCTTACGCATCAATATCCTGAGGCTACTGCCTCCTTCCATAGCCACCAATCAAAAGCTGGCCTTTGACAAAGCAATGAGTAAATTCTACAAGGAGGCTGTTACCTCTGTCTCAGTTGAGTTTGATTTTGAATCAAAACCACAAAGTCCCATTCAAACTTTTTTCTAAACCAATTTCAAAAATCATTATAGGGAGTCAAGATTTTATTTCAAGCTTGCTGCAAGGGAAAATTTCTCTGAGAAAATCAATGAGATGTTTTATCTCCTGATAGAGACATTTAATAGGAAAGTAGAGACCTTATATTCTTGTAATTAGACTAGAGGCCCAGTGCATGAAAATTCATGCATTGGAGGGGGCGGTCCCTCAGCCCAGCCTGCCCCCTCTCACAGTCTGGGAGCCCTAAGGGCCAGGAGGCTACCCAGTGATCAGGGGAAGGCAACACCCCCATTATACCCCTGCTGCTGCCACTGCCAGCAGCACAGGCATTTGAAAACCTGCCTCTGTGGATAGGAAGAGTCTTACAGGAAAACTAGTGGCCTGGTGCATATATTTGTGCACATTGAAAGGAAATTAACTAGAAGAAACATTTTAATATCACTATTTTCCCTTTCTCTATAACAGAAGTGTCAGAGATGAAAGAAAATTAGTAAAATGTATATAAAAATAATATATAAATTAATAACTAAACAATAACAACATGATATAACAACAAAGACATGACATAAAAACAATAAAAGATGATATAAAAACAATAAAAACATGGTATAAAAACAACATTGATAAAAACAAAGACTGATAAATTGATTAAACTTATTCTAATATATCCCTGTATACCTCATTAAGAGTGAAAACACTTCCAGAGTGCTTGACTAATTTCCCTTGTGATGAAGTATTTACAACTTTAACTTAAACTTCTCACCCTCTTTGAACTGGAGAAAAAGCAACATATAACTGACCATGTCCAAAAACCGGTTCTGGTAGGACTATTCTTACTCTGTCTAGAGTTTGTCCTTGTGATTTATTAATAGCCATCGCAAATGCTGGCATCATGGAAAACTGGCTTCAAATTAATTTAAATGGGAGGCCAGTGTCAGATGGGACAAATTAATTCTTGGAATCAGAACAACCTCTCATTCGCAGACCCTTTCAATACTTCAGCTTTGATTATGTTAGGTCACAATCTTGTGATAATAAATCAGAATATCAACACAAAAACAATCAAACTCATGATCGACAATGACAGATCAAAACACACACGTGCTATTGGCACCAGCAATTGTTGTGTATTGCGCATGTGCAAGTCAATGTTTATTTTTAAATTTCCAGTGCACATCACATATACCGGCTGATCAGTTGGTCGGATGGTTGATCACTTGGCCATATATATATATATATATATATATATATATATATATATATATATATTACTATAATAAAGTTACTCAAATCTTGGTTCTACCAATCATTAGCTGTGTGAATTTGGGTAAATTATTTAACCTCTTTGTGCCAAAAATACTGTTTTAGAAGGATGTTGTAGCGACCCATGTGGATTAATGCATATAAAGAACTCACAATAATACTAGCTACTTTACCTTTCATTATCACTCTTGTTTTTATTTATTTATTTATTTATTTATTTATTTATTTTAAAAAGAATTTCTTTTATAAATTTTTTAAAATTGATTTCAGAGAAGGGAGAAGGAGAGAGATAGAAACATCAGTGATGAGAGAGAATCATTGATTGGTTGCCTCCTGCACGCCTCCTATTGGGGATTGAGCCAGAAACCTGCCTATGCCCTGACTAGGAATTGAACCAGCAACCTTTGGTTTTTATTACATGAGTTTAAGAGTAACCTGGCATGATACCAAATTCCATGGTCAAAAAATGTCTTCAGAGACTTAACAGATTATCATATGGTAGATTAGAACATTTTCCAATAGAAAACAGGTTTAAAGTAGAGAAGGAAAAAAATCTAGGTTGGAATTAGAAGAGTTCACTGGTACATTGTACAATTTTGTCACAGAATCCCATATAGATTCTCCCTATTCTCCCTATTACCCTAGATACTTTCGCCACCTCCTACCCCTATCACCCACTTGGCCCAAACCTTGATATGAAGCTCCACTGCTTCTATGTTGTTTTTTGTGATAATATCACAAAAGGTAGGAAAAGGTAGGTGTTTGGTAACTCCTGACAACTTACTACTTCTTTCCTCCATTCTCCATAGCCTTCTAAAATATGTTATGAAATTATTACGATGCTAATTAGGATCCATATATGATCAAATAATACTTACATATGCATATTGAATGCTAGAACATTTAAGGCTAAATTTATGACTAAACTATGATAATAGTTTTTTGGATCACATAAATGTCCCTATAAAGTAACATGTCATTATTAAAGTAGCATGTTTCAATAAAATAAATTCTCAGGTTAAGGCATAAAAAAAAAGACAGAGGAGATATGTTCAGATAGGTTTTATAAACACCACTCGACTCCATAGTAAATGAATATGAGTAAATAGTTAGTGGGAAAGCAATTTTTGAGATGGTATGAATGTAATATCGATAGTTTATGATATGAATGTAAAAGTCATGACAAGTTCCAGTCAATATGCAAATGGAGGGATGGGAAGACCATCTCAAAAATTATCCCAGAAATATTATTGGAATAAATCAGAAAGATGGAGCCAGCTAATCCAAGTTTTATGTGGAAATTGAGGAAGGGAAACGGACTACAAGCTGGATTGCATTTACCCACATCCTTTACCTCCCGGTGGGGCTGCGTGGCTGGAAGGGGTCATGGGAGGGAACACATCCACCTCTTTCATTTGGCCCCAACGTGGAGGACCCCAAGGACCTGGATGATGACAATTTGCCACATGGAAGAAGCCTGGACTCCTGAATGACTATGTATTGGAGGCCACTTCTTCCTGTGCCATGAACAAGAAATAAATTTGTATTGTATTATAGAGGTTTGGGAGGCTGTTGGGTTTTTAGTGTTTGTTTTTTGTTTTGTTTTGTTTGTTTGTTTTCTAATCCTCACCTGAGGACATGCTTTTATTGATTTGAGAGTGAGAGAAACGGAGAGGGAGAGAGAGTAAAACATCTATGTGTGAATGAGAGTGAACATCAGTCCGCTGCCTCCTGCATATACCATGCGCAGGGATCCAACCCACAACCTGGGTATGTGTCCTGACCAGGAATTGAACCCGAAACCGGACACTGAACCCCAAACTTCTCGGTGTCTGGGATGACACTCCAACCAATTGAGCCACACCGGCCAGGGCTATTTTCTTTGAAATAGCAGTTAGCATAGCCTGACTAATACAGAAACCTTACAAAACTAGTAAAATATGAATTGATTTTTCTTCCAGTAAAGTAGAACATACCCTGGAGATAAAATTTAAAAGCAGTCCCACCTCTGGTGAGTAATTTTATGAAGTGCCTGTGGCAACTGGTAAAAGGATGAAAAGAGGCTGAGCGGAAAGTCTCCTGGCCTCCACCTGGGAGCAGTGCTTTGCCCGCTCAGCTGGGTCACTCAGAATTGACCCTGAACTTCACATGGTGGAAACCTCAGAATATTAAGGCAAGCAGCTGAAATGTCACCATTCCACAACGCATTGCATTTTTTCTTTCAACACTTAAACACACTTTCATTCCACTCTCCTGCTTGCATGGTTTCCTTTTTAAAAAATATATTATTTTTTATTTCAGAGAGGAAGGGAGAGGGAGAGATAGAAATATCAATGCTGAGAGAATCATGGATGGGATGCGTCCTGCACATCCCCCACTGGGGATCGAGCCCTTTACCGGAAATCGAACCTGGAACCCTTCAGTCTGCAGGCCAACGCTCTATCCACTGAGCCAAACCAGCTAAAGCAATAAAGACATTTTTTTTTTTTTTTTAATGGAGTGCTCTGGTGTATTTCAAAATGCTCCTTTCCCCCCTCCCTTTGCTGAAAACTCACAAAAGTATGGGGGCTCATCCAGGCCTGGGTCCTCTCATAGTTTTTAACTCTAAGCCTTGTCCAACCTGAGCCTCCACAATTCACCCATTACAGTCTTACTTTTCCTCCCTTGACACAGGGTCCCTTGGAGATTTCAGCTCCTGGGTTTCTGCTCTAAGAAGTTGAGAGTTCCAATTTTAAGGCTAATAGTTTGCCTTATGGCCTTACTTCTCTTATGGATCCAATGATTATTGACTTTTCAGGCTGTTTAGCTTTCAACTTGCTGTTAGGATGGAGTGGTGACTTCCAAGCTTCTTACCTATAGAAGGGGAAAACAGAAATCTCATTACATTTTTAAAGAAGTGTTAATCACCATTATTTTTGTGAGGATATTTATTTGCATAGATCCCTGCATGATTTTATGTACTGGGCCTCTAGTATATTTATTTAACTCCATTAAGATATTCTTGAGAGAATTACTAGTAAAAAGGTCACTGCTTTAAAAACATTATTTTAACTTTTATTTGAAATCATTTCAGATGTATAAAACAAGTGTGCCCATCCCGGTGTGGCTCAGTGGTTGAGCGCTGAATCAGGAGGTCACAGTTTGATTCCTGATCTGGTCACAACCCTACGTTTTGCTTTGAATATAAATCATGCCCTCATTCCCCGCCACTAATTCACCTTTTCAGTGTACATACGACCTGAGTATACGACATAACAAAATTATATGCCGGAAGATATAATTTTCTCAGCATACAGCAAGAAAGTACTGCTGGGGATAGTAGTTAAGTAGGAGCACTAAATTATATTGATATTATAGAGTATCATTGTTACAATACTACTTACATGAGAAGAAAAATAATATTGCTGACTAATACATATTTTTATTAAGAAACACTTTTTAGGTTTTTTTTTTTTGTAACACTAAGCAAATCCAAATGCTTTGGTTTTTACTGGCAGAAAGTAAAGCTAATATAAAATTTAATTAAAGTTGTAATTCTTTTATAAATATACAAGTTTCACTAATTGCCTACTAATTACCCTGTGTTCTGATAGTTTTGCCCTGTAAAAATACTCTATTTAAAAAGTATGACTTAATTATAAAAATTCATTCAACTACCAAACAAAATAGAGACAAATGCTTAGATAGAGAGCAAGCAGATGGCTCTGGTGGGGTGGGGTGTTGCGAGGGTGGTGGTGGAGGGATTGAGCCAAAAGGAAGAAAAAAAGAGAGAGGATTCAAGGACATGGACCACAGTGTGGTGATGGTGGTGGTGGTGGTCGGGGGAGGGGGGGGAGATAAATGGTGTTGGAAAAAATAAAACGAAAAAATAAAATAAAAATTCATTGAAAAGCCATTGTGTTCTAAGGACTAAGCTGTTAGGAGCTTCAAACAGCCATGCTTTGCTCACAGAGTCTTAGATGTCAGAGGAGGCTACTAGGAGCAGGCTTGCTAGCACTCGTGCAGAAGACCCAGGAGCCCTAGAAACTAGCATGTATTGAGCATGTACTACAGGCACAGTATGTATCTCTCTTAGTTGCTCGTTCATCTCATAGGCACGTGAGATTAGAGATGCCGGCTGGCGGGACTAGCACTAAGGAACTCTGAGATGGGTGGATGGGGGCAGTGAATAAAATAAACCAAGTTCCTACCTTGGGAAAAACATACCACAGTGTGATTTAAGCACTGGGAGAGGGGGAGGGAGAACGGGAAGGGAAGCAGATAACAGGCTAGAGACATCTGGGATATGGAGAGGGTGTCTCAGAGGGTGCCTCAGGGAAGGCATCTCTGAGTAGGTGACATTTTATTTTATTTATTTTTAAAAAATATATTTTATTGATTTTTTACAGAGAGGAAGAGAGAGGGATAGAAAGTTAGAAACATCGATGAGAGAGAAAACATCGATCAGCTGCCTCTTGCACACACCCCACTGGGGATGTGCCCGCAACCAAGGTACATGCCCTTGATTGGAATCGAACCCAGGACCCTTCAGTCCGCAGGCTAATGCTTTATCCACTGAGCCAAACTGGTTTTGGCTAGGTGACATTTTAGAGACTTATGCAAAGTAAGGGAGTGGACGCTGTGGCCATCTGGGAAGAGATTTTTTTCCGGGAAAGAGTAACAACAAAGGTTCTGAGGTTGGAATATATTTGTCACCTCACATGACAAATGTATCTGTCATGCAATCCAAGGCCAGGGAAAACGGATACACCTTCAAGAAGAAGGAGAGTGTGGGGTTCCTTGGCTAGACAGCATTCCCTAAACCTTTATAGCAACTGGGGAAGACTCAGCAGGTACCTCTTCTGGAATCTGGTTTGTAACTTAACACAGGATCCGTGTCTCTCAGAGTTCCTTAGCGCTAGTTCCGCCAGCCCGCATCTTTAACCCTGGCCACAAAGTAAGTGTAGCACCTCCCAGGAAATCCTTAGAAGTGTGTTCTTTCTTTCTTTCTTTCTTTCTTTCTTTCTTTCTTTCTTTCTTTCTTTCTTTCTTTCTTTCTTTCTTTCTTTCTTAAATAAACTAAATACTTCTTTGAATGGGACTAAAAATTTAACCACAAGTCTATAAGGTTTAAAATATCACTAAAGTAAGCCTCAAGATCAACAGAGAGTAACGTTTTGTCTGATGATAAATTCCATCTTTTTATTCTAAAACATGTTTTTCAAAAAACAAGAGAGGCTTAAGTGAATTGAGACCCTCGGGGAATGTTGTGATGCTTTGGCTAGCTAGGCAATCTGTGGTGTCATCTAGTGGAAATTCATTCGAATTTCAACCCCGTGTCCCAGCGGGCTGTGCTGCATCAGTAGAAAACATAACTCAGCAAAGCCCCTCCAAAGCAAAGGGCTGCCACATTCTTCCTTTTTTGGAAATAATGAAGAGTTCTGAGGAAGTTGTAAACCATATACAGGGAAGACTGTGTATCCTATATCTAGACAACTCTATGTAACTATAGTACAACCACGCTTTATATGAATAGTTCTAAGGTGATGATTGACATAGTACAAATAGCAAAGCTAGGAAATCGACATTGGCACCATGCGTGTTCCATGGCATCTTCTCACATGTGTAGGTTAGTGTAATCACCAACACAATCAAGACATAAGACTATTCCATCACCCATGGTCTCCCCTCCTGCCATGCTTCTCTTTTATAGTCACACCCTCTTCTCTTCCCGATTGTCCCTAACCTCTGGCAACCACGAGTCTGTTTTCCTCTCTATCATTTTGTCACTGCAAGAACGTTATGACTATGAAGTCAAGTAGTGTGTGACTCAGTGAGATGGACATCCCCCCGCTCCCCACCCACCCAGCATAATGCCCCTGAGATTCATAGCTCATGTATATCCAGAGCTCATTGGCACAATGCGTGTTCTGGACCATTTTCTCACATATCATTCTAGGGAACACAATTCAACCTGCAACAGTCCGCCTTCTCAAAGCACTCTAATTGCTAGAGATTTCTTATTTATGGGGCACTAAGACGACGCTCCTACAGCGACAAAGAACATGACTGACTTGAATCAGAAGTTCCATATTGCAGTCCCACTGTGGCAAGTAAGTGCCCTGTGACTTTAAGTGAGAGTTTTCATTTCCCTGAGACGACATTTCCGGCCCAGAAAATGAAGAATTTGAAAGAGGAGAAGAGCACTTTTAGTTCTCAAATTTTGGGTTCTGATAACATGCTCACAGGACTTTCTGATGTTGGCAGGTATCTTTCATATTCCCTGTAGTTTGTTTGTTTGTTTGTTTATTTTAAAATATATCTTATTGCTTTCAGAGAGGAAGGGAGAGGGGGAGAGAGATAGAAACATCAATGATGAGAGAGAATCACTGATTGGCTACCTCCTGCATGCCCCCTGCTGGGATTGAGCCTGCAACCTAGCATGTGCCCTTGGCCAGAATTGAACCTGGGACTCTTCAGTCCCCAGGCCGACACTCTATCCACTGAGCCAAACCGGCTTGGGCTCCCTGTAGTTTTTACTGTGCACTAGCATTTGGAGCTTATTTGTGGGGCATGGTTTTTTCCAGATCCTTCACAATGGTTATGGTCCTTCCCCAGAAATTCTTCAAAGTGTCCAGGTGCTAAGATATGATCAGAAAGGAACAAATCCATGACCTGTATGTACTGGCTCCTTAGGAAAACGATAGGGAGTGAGTAAATGCCAAGGAAACAGCCACAAGATGGCAGGTTAACAGTATAAATGAAACATGGTTTAAGGCAGGGAGGGAGAAGAGAGAGAGAGAGAGAGAGAGAGAGAGAGAGAGAGAGAGAGAGAGAGAGAGAGAGAGAGAATATCTTACTGGGAAATGAGATATTCTACCAAAAAAGGGGGCATGAATTGTTATAGATCACAATGTTACCTCAAAACATGTTAAAGTATAACTAATAGTAATTTCATGAAATATTGTCACAGAAGGAGAATTTTACTCACTCTTTACAGAATTCTACTAGTCATGAAGACCAAGCATATGAGAGATACTGAGATTTAAATGAGAAGTTTTGGAGTCTCATTAAATAATTTGAACAATCTCAGTAATATAAAATAAACCTGTTAATATATGAGGTACATTCATTTCCCTCAATGCAATACATATTGAAATTTGTCAAGTAAAAAAAAAAATAGATCTAGAAAATAGAAATCCTCTGCTAAGTGACTTTGGGGTTAAAGAAATCCGAGGCGTAAATTAGAAACACCTCAGGACTAAGAGACTCTTGTTCCCAGAGCAGCCAGAGAGATACTTGAAAAACGTGAGTCAGATCATGTCACTTCCTAGCTCAAACCTTCCATTGGAGTCATATCACAATGAGAATAAAACCTAAACATTTTAACCATAGCCTTCCAGGTCCCATTCTAGCTATTTCTTATCTTCCATTTTTCCTTTTCACCTGCTGTATAGCTTACACACCAGCTTCTGCTATAAGCAAGTCAAGCAAGTTTCTACCTCAGGGCCTTTGAACATCCTGTTCTCTGTGCTATGAGTTCCTTACAAAAGTTTTTTAAAGGAGGATTTCCCCCGCCCCATTTATGTTTACCTCTTTAGAGGGGCATTTTCTGTTTAGTCCATTTAAAATAAGAGTTGACTCTAAGTTCCATAAGAGAAAGAACTAGTTATCTGCTTTACTCGTGGTTCTATTCCCATCAGTTAGAACAGTGCTTGGACCATTGTGGGTGCTCACTAAATAGTTGTTGAATGAATAAATGAAAGTAAACACTACATAGGAAGACCTATGGGATGTAGTTAAAGTACTGTTTATAGAAAAGACTTAGTGTAATGCATTTATTTGAAAACATAAAGACCAAAATTAAATCAAGCAATCTTTTTTATTTTTTTAAAATCAGGGTTTTGAAAGATCGATCAGCTGCCTCCTGCACATCCCCTACTAGGGATTGAGCCCACAATCCCCACATGTGCTCTGACCAGGAATCAAACTCGTGATCTCCTGGTGCACGGTAAGGCGTTTAACTAAATAAGCCACACTGGCCGACAGGCAACAAAATAATCTTTCCATTCAAGAAACTAGATGAAGTAAAACAAAATAAATCCAAAGAAAGTAGGGGGAGAAAAAGGGAGAAATTAATGAAATTGGGAATGAAACTAAGTAAGAAAAGTTGCTCAATACATTCACACCTAATGTTATGATTGAAAAAGTAGACAAGAGTGTCAAGGTAATCAAATAAAAAGGAAAATCTACAGATAAACCATATTAAGAAAGAAAAATGGGACTTACTTCAGATATTAAATAATTTTTTTAGAACTATGAGAATACTATATGCTATGCCAATAGTTCTATAAATTACTAACACTAGCTCTTCAAGTAGTAAAAAACCTGAATAGACCAAGGTTCACATAAGAAACTTAGATGGTAGTGAAAAATGTAACTCTAAAAGACCCCTGCTCCCTACAGAATTATGGGTAAGCTTTGCCCATCTTCAACAAACAATGCCCATTTATACAAATGTCCCAGAATCTAGGAACATAGAAAGCTACTCAATTCATTTTATGAAGCTAGGATAAACCCTCTACCAAATTTGGACAGGGATTGCATTAGAAAACTTTAAGCCAATTTTACTCTTGAACACAAAGGTAAGTAAAACATTAGTAAATTAAATACTACAGTGAGTTTAAAAGAATTTTATTCTATGGCCTAATTAGATTTTTCTCAGAAATGTTAGGATGGTTCTACATTCAAAAAACAATGATTATAATTTATTAAACTAGATTAAGTGGGGAAGACCTTTTGACATCTTAATAGATGTTGAAAATCACTTGATAAAATTTGACACCTACTCACAAGGAAGCACACACACACACACACACCAGTCATGGAAGAGAAGAAATTTGCCTTAACTTGAAAAAGTATCTATAATAATAAAAACATAATATGCTAATTAGACAGGATGAAGCCAGGGCTGTGAGGGAAGCCCTGGTCCTGAGTGCCTGTGGGTGGCAGAGGGAAGCCAGCCCAGATCCTGGGTGCCGGAGGGAAGCCGGGGGAAGGAAGGCCCACTCTTGCACGAATTTCGTGCCTCAGGCCTCTAGTCTATAATAAGGCCTAAAGCCAACTATTCTTATTGGTGAAACTTTAGAAGCCAACAAAGGTTAGTCTGCCATTCCTAGAAACGTAAGTCTAAATCATATATTTTAAAAATTAATTATATTTATTACCCTTAAAGGTCCTGCATAGCTTTAGCAGTCTAGGTCTGACCCACTTTCCAACTCTTCCTTCGTAAGAATGAGTTGTCTCGTGCCTCCCTGTCCTAAACCATCAGCGACAACCAAAACTGGCTTGGCTCTTTAGGAGAGCAGTTTGCTTTTCTTTAAAGGTAGAATCAGCTGAAACCGGTTTGGCTCAGTGGATAGAGCATCAGCCTGCAGACTGAAAGGTCCCAGGTTCGATTCCGGTCAAGGGCATGTACCTCATGGGGATATGCAAGAGGCAGCTGATCGATGATTCTCTCTCATCGATGTTTCTAACTCTCTATCCCTCTCTCTTCCTCTCTGTAAAATATCAATAAAATATATTTTTTAAAAATAAAATAAAGGCAGTGTCAGTTTTAGGAAATGTAACTTCTAGGCTTGTTACATCCCAAAGTTTCACCAGAGAGTCGGCCAGTTCTAAGTGTCTCCTATCGGGCCCTCGTGGGTGACTTAGAATGCGGCCCTCAATTAACAAGACACCAGGCACCCGAGAGAGGAAGCGCCCGTTATGAACCTCCACAGACCGAAGCCACAAACCCATCCATTTAGCTGTCGCTTTTGTGAGGCCGGCCACCGGAGGAGGTCGAATTGTCAACAGTGATTCTGGAGACATGACTTCATTACCAGTGGACCTCAGGCCGTAATTGGTTTCCTTTCCTTCAACCCTGTGTATCATGCACATCTGTTGAAAGAAGGGCTGTTTGCAATGTTAATGCAATTTTGCCATTACCGAATCCGCCGGGGGACACAACAACAAAATCCCTTCCAAACGGACCGCTGAAACATAATATTTTTCCTCACCCCACTTTCCTGTTGAGCTTCATTAAAATCTCAACTCCGCTCAAAGGAACTTTATCATCTTTTGAGGGCCCTTGTCGCAGAGATGGACTCTTGCCCACCTGAGACCATTGTCCAGCGTGATTTACTGGGGGTGACCGAAGAGTTCCCAGAGAAATAAAATTTCCACTTCCCTTGCTGCAGATGTGCATCCAGTTTGAATGGTCACTACCCCCAAACCTAGGCTAACCTGAGGAAGAGTCCTGAAAATAAGTTCTTTGCTGGTGATTTCCCCATTTATGGCAGGCGAAAATGCCTCAGAAGAGAAAGGGGCACAATCATATTAAGTGTATCCTGGGGAAATTGCTTTCTGCGAAGCCAGAGGTGTTACTAGAGATGATAAAATTTGCACTTAAGAATATTAGAGACATATGAGATTACTGGGAATGTTAATGACTGGGCAAATTTGGGCCAGAGATGCTTATTCTGGATGATATTCACTATGGACATTTATCAAATCAGCAAGTTAGAAAACACAAAAGGAACTGATGGTAGTGTTAGCTAGGACAAGAGTCTCAAGGTCTGGGAGATTCTTATCAAATTCTATTCTTGCTAAATGTTCAACTGTAGCACACTGTTTTCTAGATGCAGCTGAAACTGGATGAGCTTGCTGGAAACCAATGGATAAGTTTAGCTAACTTCAAAGAAGAAACCGTCATGTAATTAACCGGATTAGATAAGCAACAGCTCACCTACCCTTAAGGGAGACAGCTTTGGATGTGAATCCACAGTCTCCTTTCCTTGCTGCAAGTAAATAAAACAACCTGATGACAACCACCTCTGGGTCTTGAACTGGATACTCGAAGCGGTGAATTCGGTAACAGTGCATTGATTGCATTTTTGCCTTTTAGGGTTAAAATCAAACAAACGATAAAAACACTTTGAAACACAAGTGTCCTCAGTCACTCTAAACTCCAGAGAAGGGAAAATGGATTTCCAAATTGAGATCAGAGCTGGCCTGTAGCTTAGAGGTGACATGGAATTGCTGGCCCTTGTCGGCCTTGTCTCTCTACAAAGCCCATCAATCTTTCCCTTCTATAGGAAAGCACACCAAGCAAACACGTTTCATCAGACGCTGGTGTCGGGTCCACAGTATATCATCTTATTAAATCACCCCTATGAGCAGAGCTCATTAAGAGTGAGTGCATTATGTTACAACTCAACATTTTCCCTTGGAAATTGAGAAATGAGACAATTTCAGTAAAAATGAATCAGCCTCGTTAGAAGTGTTGAGAGAAGGGATCATGATTTAACACTTAAATGCTTGGCGAGAAATTCTCCCCTGTCACTGGCAAGGGCTCTGGTACTTAGTGTGTGGGGCATGTCCCCAGAGCATGATGCTTGATTTTGAAGGTCAGACAGACCTACTTGAAGATATATTCCTTTCAAATGTGTTGATGTCAGTGAACCACAACTTTATGGCCGCCCATGGTCACCAAAGTCCATGCCAAGGGCTCATTTAAGACAATCTTTAGTGGTTATGTGACATTAACACACTTCTGTGGGGCTGATTTAGTAGCATGGATGGTGTAATTAGTTTCCGATTGCTGTTGTAATGAGTTACCACAAACTTAGTGGCTTGAAAAAACACAAAATTTGCTATTTTACAGTTTTGGAGATCAGAAGTTTCAAAAGGGTCTGGTGGGACTAAAATCAAGGAACTAAAGTCAGTAGGGCGTCTTCCTTCTCCAGGCTCTTGGGGGAGAATCCTTGCCTGCCTTTCCCAGTCGGTAGAGGCTGCCCATATTCCTGAGCTCCTGGCTGCATCCCTACCTCTGCTTCCGCTGTCTCATCTTCTCATTTCAGATCTTCCTACCTCCCTCTTACAACGACCCTTATGATTTTTATATTGGGCCCATCAAAGATCAATGCAGTCAGACCTTTAAAGCAGTGAAAACCGATTTTATTCAGTGAAGACTGACAGTAGGCAAAAGAATGAATCCCCCCCCTCCAATGTGTGGAGTGACTGGGCATTTCAAAGGGAGGATGTGGGACCGGGGAGGAGGAATAAAGGAATGGCTTTAGCAAAGTCAGGGAAATCAAAAATCATAAAAAGCAGGAAGTGGAGCTTGGTCCATCTGGGTTTACTAATTACTCTCCCACAGAGGCTGGGAGACAAGGGCCCTCTCTGCAGGTGTTGGCTGGAACAAACAGTAAATTCTCCTGGCAGGCTTGAGTTTTCTCTTGAGTCTTGTTAGGCAGACACTCTTAGGGGGTCTAGGTTCCTCCTAGGGAGGCGTCCCTGAGCTGTTAGAAACTATGATAGTGTCTATTCAAATCTTTATGGGCCATAGCTGGGGCTCAGCCAAGAAGAGGGCTCCTGCGTGCACCAGCCTGGGGATCGAGCTCGCAGCCCAGGCATGTGCCCTGACTGGGAATTGAACCATGACTTCCTAGTTCTTAGGTCAACACTCAACCACTGAGCCACACTGACTGGGCAAATTGAATATTTTGTAATGATCAACTCTGTGAAAACAAGATCTCTATCTAGTTTCCAAATTAAGTAATTTATTCAAGCAATTAAAAAACAGAGAGCATTGACTACAAAAGCTCTTTTCCTCCAGGGTTTTTCTGATAAGAACTCTTTCCTTTTTTTTTAAATATATAATATTTAATTGATATTTTATAGAGAGAAAGGGAGAGGAATAGACAGTTAGAAACATCGATCAGCTGCCTCCTGCACAACTCCTACCAGGAATGTGCCGGCAACCAAGGTGCATGCCCTTGACTGGAATCGAACCCGGGACCCTTCAGTCAGCAGGCAGACACTCTATCCACTGAGACAAAGGACTCTTTTCTTGACCACTCTACCACTGTCCCTAGCACAGCGCATTGGCCTTTGGAACCCATCATTGATGCAGGTAAGTGAGCAAGTCCAATGTAGCTAGGAGAGCTACGGAGATGGCAGCGCCTAACCAGTCAGGGGGAAAGGGGCCAGGGAGGGAATTAGGTGAGGGATCCCCTAATTGCGCTGGGAAAGAGGAGTGGCAATAGAATAATGGCAACAGACCAGATGGGGACCGGGAGGCGCCATTCCTGGGGAGAAGGGAGGCGAGGTTAGTGTTTAAGTTGCAGAGCCCTTCCTATGACTTGGTTTGTCACACAAAGTGATAGTGGAATTTTTCTGTCTATGAAATTAGGGAGTGCAGGCTGTTTCCTCAGGAGTGTGAGGCTGTAAAAATAATTTAACTTTGTGAGGCTGTATAAGCCACCATAGGATGCCATTTAATAATATCATATGAATCTATGGTAACTGACCAAAGTATGAGTTGTATGTGATGTTAAAATATCTGTAGTTAGATGCCCTGACTGGTTTGGCTCAGTGGATAGAGCGTCAGCCTATGGACTGAAAGGTCTCAGGTTTGATTCCCGTCAAGGGCACGTGCCTTGGTTGTGGGCACATCCCCAGTGGGAGGTGTATAGGAGGCAGCTGATCGATGTTTCTCTCTCATTGATGTTTCTAACTCTCTATTCCTCTCCCTTCCTCTCTATAAAAAAATCAATAAAATATATTTAAAAAATATTTGTAGTTAGAGCAGGCTTAGAGCCATTGTAAAAATCCAGAACTGCATTGCATCAAAATGCCTCTCAGAGGCATCCACACCTAGTTCTCCAGCCTCTCAGGCAAGTTAGAAATTCAAACCTAGAATCTGAAAGCCCTTTCATTTCCAACCTGGCTGATGTGGCTCAGTGGCTGAGTATTGATCTATGAACCAGGAGGTCACGATTCGATTCCAGCTCAGGGCACAGGCTGTGCAGAAGGCAGCCTTTGAATGATTCATTCTCTCATTATTGATGTTTCTATCTCTCACTCCTTCTCCCTTCCTCTCTGAAATCAATAAAAATATATTTAAAAAAAGAGAAAATCCTTTCAGTTCCATCTTTTTCCCTCTGATAGTGTTTTTACTCAGACTGAAATTTTCATAATAAAAACTAACTTTCCCTTTTTTTGTGACTTGGAGAGAAATGGAGTTGAACAGTTTTTTTTTTAGTGGATTCAGCCCAGTGTCAGTCCCAACTACCCACTCCTTCCTTTGTGTATTTCACACATTTATGTGACCAAGAACCTCTGGGAGCATTTACTTTCTCCCTTTCTCAGAAAATGGCACCGTATTCACAGTTGCTCCGACCATCTTGACCCTCCCTTCCCGTCACACCCCACATCCAAATCGGCCGGGCTTTTTTCCTTGTTTATTTTCTGTCTCCTCTCCCTGAATGTAAGCTCTGAGGGAGCATGGAGCGTGTCAGTCCTGCTCATAAACATTTCCTCAGTGTCTAGACAGAGCAGATATTAAATGCATATTTACCGAATGAATTAATAATAATAATAAAAAAGACATGAGGCAGTTTCTGATTCAGTAGGTCTGGGTAGGTGGAGAATTTGTATCTCTAACAAGTTCCCAAGTAATGCTGACACGACTGTGTCACAGACTTCACGGTAAGAAGCACAGCTTTACAGATTCTTCTGCCTTCGCTGGTTCCCTGACCCTGAGAGCTATCATAGATCCCACCCAGAAGCTCCCTGCTTCAGTCTCTCTAGTCTGGGACCCTGGTTTTGACAAGATGCCATTGACTCTGATCATGAAGCAGGCGCAGGAAACACGGGTCTGGAAGCATCAGTCACATGGCCCTCACAGAAGCACTATACTTAGTGTCACAACATCATTGACTGTATTCCCCATGACTGCTTTGTAACTACCAATTTGCACTTTTTAAAAATATATATATTTTATTGATTTTTCACAGAGAAGAAGAGAGAGGGATAGAGAGTTAGAAACACCGCTAATGGGGATGTGCCCGCAACCAAGGTACATGCCCTTGACCAGAATTGAACCCGGGACCTTTCAGTCCACAGGCCGACACTCTATCCACTGAGCCAAACCGGTTTCGGCCAATTTGCACTTCTTAATCCCTCCCCCTTTTCCACCCATTCTCCCAATGCTCCCTCCTCTCTGGCATTCATGGAAGTGTTCTCTGTATGTATGAGTTTTTTCTGTTTTGCTCATTGGCTTGGCCCCCGCAGATTTTACATGGAAGTGAAATCATGAGCCACATCAGCTTTTGGGAGGTTAAAACTTGCCCTAACACTGTATACTCAGCCACCCGTAACAAAAACATGTGGCAAAACATTTGAGACAGAGAGATCACATATTCCTGAGGGGGGCCCAGCAGAGGTCTAGAGGGAAGCTAATGTTCTTTGGCTTTTATGGGATAATTGAAGCCTTAACGATATTAAATAAATCAGAGGCTTGGGTGGCGGTGGTGGTGAAAACTGCTAATGAGCTTGGCCTTAACCTTAGAGGATGTTTTTCTTGTAGGGCTGCACCTCAGAGAACACAATTAACTTCGTGAAGGATGATGATGAAAACATGCAGCCACCTAGTCATGGAGGGGAAGCGAGCGTCAAGGAGAAGACCATCCCTTTGGTCCAGACTTGGTTGCTTTGCTTACTCATTCTTGGGAATTTATGCTTCTTCCTCTTTTTGAAAATATATTTTCATTGATTTCAGAGAAGAAGGGAGAGGAAGAGAGAGAAACATCAGTGATGAGAGGGAATCATTGATTGGCTGCCTCCTGCACGTTGGACCAAGCCTGCAACCCAGGCATGCGCTCTTGACAGGAATTGAACCTGGGACCCTTCAGTCCGCAGGCTGAGGCTCTATCCACTGAGCCAAATCGGCTAGGGCTATGCTTCTTTTTCTTTCATGAAGCATAGGGAAGACAAAATTAGGATTTTATGGACTATTTGGGGCAGGGACTTTTTAAAAAAGAAGCTTTCTTTTATACACATTTTTTCTTAGTTAAATGGCTAGAATTTTAGTGGCTTGTTTTGTGAAAATTCCATTTGCCTTCTATTCCCTCAATAATCATTAGAGAGGGAATATCAAGCAGATTTCCCACCAAAGAACATCTTGTACTTTCTTACTGAAGAGGAAGATGATTTAAAAATTAGACATGAGCATGTACCCTGTGAAGCCATTTGCTAAACAAGACGCCTAGAGGAGCCCACAGAACGGTGTCATGAGGGATGCTGGCCAAAGTCAAAGTCCCTGGGCCAGGAAGGGGGATTCCTTCCTTTGTAGAATCCCCATGAAAATACACACCCTGGTCAAGACATGGGTGAAGTTATTGGCTATTCCTGTATTTGAGATATGTTTTGGTTTTAAAAAATATATATTTTTTATTGATTTTTTACAGAGAGGAAGGGAGAGGGATAGAGAGTTAGAAACATCGATCAACTGCCTCCTGCACACTCCCTACTGGCGATGTGCCCACAACCAAGGTACATGCCCTTGATTGGAATCAAACGTGGGGCCCTTGAGTCCACAGGCTGATGCTCTATCCACTGAGCCAAACCGGTTAGGGCTGAGATCTGTTTAACAGCTAGGAAGGTCTGGTGAAAACAGGACCCTGGGGACAGTTCTGAAGAGGGTAGGGATCTAGAAATCCAGGGACGAGGCGTTAACAATGTAAGTGGAATGTCACAGTGTAGTCAGTCGCCCAACTGATTTTCTACGTCTTTTCTTTTCTGCTTCTTTCCCACCCTGTGCATGGAAACGCACTTATGTTGGTCAGATCTACCACGCGTGTGTACTCACCTGTGCCTTCCAGTGTAAATGAGTGTCATGCTGTTGCTGCTTACCTAAGTGTCCACATCTTTCTTAGGCTGTGATTTGTTAGGCTGTGATTTGCTAAAGATGCCTGAATGTGTGAGCTATCCTCCAGGTATTAATCCAGTTTGTTTCCTCTTGAACCACTTGGAGTCCCTGACCCAGAAACATAGCTGCCTAATGACAATGATAGCAATCAATAAGTACTTTATGTCAGGTAGTCTGTGATATGATATAAATGTATTATTATTTTTTTTTATTGATTTCAGAGAGGAAGGGAGAGGGAGAGGGAGAGAGAAACATCGATGATGAGAGAATCATTGATAGGCTGCCTCCTGCACATTCCCCTTTGGGGACTGAGCCAACAACCTGGGAATGTGCCCTTGACTGGCATCGAACCTGACACCCTTCAGTCTGCAGCCAACGCTCAATCCACTGAGCCAAACCAGTTAGGGCTGCTTTGAATTTTCTTTAATTCACTCCTATAAAGTGCTGAGCTACCTCATACAAACCAAGCACACACACACACATATAACAAACAATATCCTTCCCAATCATTTCCATGCATTATCCATATATTTATTATACACTTTTGGCCCATGGAAATTTGTGTATAGGTTTTTATTTCTCTAAGAGTAGTTAGTAGCAGGTGGTAGGCACCAGAGTGATCTTCACCACTGGAGTAGGGAAGGACAGAAGTCACCTTAAATTCTCCTGGAGTGATGTGTTCAGGCAGGTGGCTGTGTGGGTGAGTGTCTAAGTGAAATGATTGATAGTTAATATTCAGGTCCAGCATGGAGTGAGGGTCATGATACTAGAGACTGTCTTTCCCAGAAGTATTTATGGGGAAGGATCCCATCCTGGCACCTATAGGAGCAGCGGCAAGCATAGGAGTCTGTCTGTCTTGACCCCTGGCCTCTAGACCCAACATTTGGGAACAGCCTCATGGGTGTACAGAATGTGTTTCTTCCCAGCACTTTCCATCCTGAGACTCATTCTGCCAAAGTGCCTCTGCTACTTTCCTATAGTCTGGCCTACCAGGCTCCCACCCCTTCACACCTGCAGGAACCTGGGAATTGAAAGAACTTCCATCAGTACCACCTGGCTGTCTTGGCCACAGAACATCACACTGGGTGTGGGTAGTCTACCATGAAGAGGTTGGCTTCCGTGGAGCACGATGCTGCCCCAGCACTGTGGCTTTTATCAGGGTTGGGGTTTCGTGTTACTTCCTAAACTTGGAGACATGGTCCTCTAAGGGTAATTTTTTATCAGCACCAGTGGCCCTCTGACATAATTCCAGCCTCACGACCTAATAACATCCCACAGGCCCCACTTCCCAATGCTATCTGATTAGCTATTAAGATTTCAACATGTGAATTTGGGGCAAACACAAACATTCAAACTATAGCAGCTGGGTCAGAATGACGCCAAAGAAACCGATTTGATCATTTCCCTCAATTAGAAAATTTCTCCAGTTTGTTTAAAATACATCAAGCAGCCCTAGCTGGTTTGGCCCAGCAGATAGAGCGTTGGCCTGTGGATGAAGGGTCCCAGGTTTAATTCCGGTCAAGGGCGTGTACCTTGGTTGTGGGCACACCCCCAATTGTGGGTGTGCAGGAGGCAGCTGATATATGTTTCTCTCTCATCGATGTTTCTAACTATCTATTCCTCTCCCTTCCTCTCTGTAAAAAAAAAATCAATAAAATATATGAAAAAAAAAAACCAACCAACCAACCAACCAAACAAACAAACAAAATCAACAAAATACATCAAGCATCATTTTGCATCAGATAGAACAAGAAACAATAGTTATTTGCTCTTATCATTCGTTATGACCATATACAAAATCTGTTAGAACCCTTCCAGGTCAGGGACCCAGATTAAAGTTCTTCTTCCCCATGCCCTTTGTGCCGATAGAATGAGACTGCATTCGGTAAAGCAGAGCAGAAACTTTATTCTTGGATCAAGAAACATTGAAGGACGAGCTCATGCACTAATAGTGACTTCTTCCTGACCGGGAGGATCCCTCTGGGCTTACAAGCTGGGGCTGGAGCGATTACATCCTTCCAGGCATGCAGTAATTCTTTGTTGCACTCGGCCCTCTTGGCACAGCGTCCTTTTTGCACACGGTGCCCCGTCACCATCCTGATTTTTGCACCGGGCACCTTGGCCTCTGCACCCAGCACCTTGATATTTGTGCTCGGGGAATCCTTTGCAGCTCACTAAGCAAGCTTAGCTCAAGACACAGTGCAGACATTCAGAAAGTTAGGGTCTTTGGGATGAGGGTTATGTCATAGGTGCCAGATCATTTTACCCACATCGTTCTCTTGGCTCTTCATAGCAAGCCTTTATGGCAGGTGTTGCAGCCTCCATGTTGCACCGGCAGCAACTGGGGAGCAGAGAGAGGAGCCCGTCCAAGGTTGCAACAGGCCTCAAGGCAGGGTCAGGTCTAGCTGCTGGATTGTCCCCACCCCGAATCGCATTTTTCTGCTGTGCCATGTTTTTGGAATGCTGCTACACGTTGGGTTAAAAGCTGTACCAAGGAGCTATGGACTGCCAATTCGGGGCCTTTTCATTGTTCGAGGAGAACAGCCACACAGCAGTTCCTTAACAAGGATATTTACGCACCTTTCTAGAAGAGTCCAGCATCTTGTTTTCCATTCCCTTTGGGGCCCACCCCTCGTTCCCCCATGTGCTTAAATTAATATTTGCTCCACAGGAAGATCATGCTGAGGTAATGTGTCCTAAATGTCCAGGCACATTTTGGTCTCCTCCGGAGGAGATGTGAACTCTCCTTAAGGATCCTCTTTTGTTCTTTGTACAGTGAAGCTGGGGAAGCTTTCTTCTCTTTCCCCCCACCAGGATCTCTGCCTGGAGCCATTCAGGAACTGGAAATCCCCAGACACTAATGAGCCAACGGGAGGCCTTTGCCCCAGGTCAGACCCAACCCAATGACATCAGCTGAGGCCATCGCGCCCTGCTGCAAATATGTTTTTCTGAACACACCCAAGTCCCAGAGATTTTCGTCTTCTGTGGGCTCCCCAACATCCGCTCAGTCACATACAAGCTATTACAGAGTTGCAAACCCTGTCTAGTAAACCAGTCGACTCCATCTGCTGCCAATATTCCCCCTCTTGTGACAGAGTATCAACAGGCAATGGGGTCTCAGGGTCGTCCTTGAACGTTTTATGGGCCAAAGGTTTCTGAAATCATTTTCTTTCTGTTGAATAATCCCAAGAAAGGGAACCAGGTGCAGAACTCCCGAGTTTGGCAAATGTAGGGGGTCCCGTAGCAGCAGATGACTTAACAGAAACACAAAAGAGTGTTGGGAACAAATTCTGTGATTTCCACCCTTGACTGTCAGTGTGCTTTTGTAGGCAGCTGCGCGATTTGGCAGGGAGGGTCTGCCAACAGAAATGTAAGTATCTCTCAGCATGGGAAGCCACACAGTGTGGGCAAGTCGGGGGTTTGGTCCGGCTCTATCGCTTATGAAGTGTCACCCTAGATCAGCAGTTGGCAAATTCATTAGTCAACAGAGCCAAATATCAACAGGACAATGATTGAAATTTCTCTTGAGAGCCAAATTTTTTCAACTTAAACTTATTCTAACGCCACTTCTTCAAAATAGACTCACCCAGGCCGTGCTATTTTTTTTGCAAGAGCCACACTCTAGGGGCCAAAGAGCCACATGTGTCTGGCGAGCCACTGTTTGTCAACCACTGCCCTAGATAAATGATTGAATTTCTCAAATCTTTGGCTCTCTCGATTGTGGCTTAATAACACTGCTTGGGATGCAGATATGAGGATATCATGAGATAATGGATGGACGGCTAAGATTGTAAAAGTTCTCATTGCAAGAAAAGAAACTGCAACTATGTACAGTGATATCAAATCATTACTTAGTACATCTCAAACGAATACTATATGTCAATTATATCTCAAATATATATATATATTATGGAAAGTGCCTGGAACACCAAACGAAACTCAACAAGCAGAAGCTACTATGATTTTTTTTTTTTCATTCCCTACACCTTGAACATGGTGTTTAATCAATGTTGGAGGGAAGGAAGGAAGAGGATGTTTGATGTCACAGAAGCTTCTTTCTGTTCTTCAACCTTCTTTGCTCCTTCCCAAGCAATTACTGAACCTCCCTCGCTCCTTCTCGCTTTGCACATGTGGATGCTGCTTTCTATCCATCTGTTTTTACCTCTTGATCATAACGGATGAACAAATATTCACTGAGCTTCTTTGATGCACCAGTCACTCAGCGAGGGATTGTGGAGAATATAAAAATAAATAAGGTGAAGAGCCTCCTTTCAAAGCGTATACTGCTCACTGTTCAATAGAAGAAAGAAGATGTAAAACTGTAACGTCAGGCAGACAAGATGTGCAATATAAGTCTATTTACAGTGCTTTGGGAGAAAGCAGGAGCTGGGCTTCGTAGAGGCTACCACATTTGGGCTGGTCTTAAGCAGGATTTGGACTTGCAGAAAAGCAGCCAATGACATCCAAGAAGGAAACCAGCAAAGCAAATGGATGTTGAATGAAAAGGGTAACAGAAATTATCCTAATGACTACCAGTAACTAAGCATTCATCAGTAAACGAATCCACAAGAATACCTACAACACTGACTCTTCTTGATGTGCAGTTTCCCATAGAAGCTCTCCTCTCACATGTCCCCATTTATGGGGTTGAGTGCCCATTTATTTTTAGGTCTTTCTTTCTTTCTTTCTTTCTTTCTTTCTTTCTTTCTTTCTTTCTTTCTTTCTTTCTTTCTTTCTTTCTTTCTTCCTTCCTTCCTTCCTTCCTTCCTTCCTTCCTTCCTTCCTTCCTTCCTTCCTTCCTTTCTTCTCTCTCTCTCTCTCTCTCTCTCTCTCTCTCTCTCTCTCTCTCTCTCTCTCTCTCTTTCTTTCTTTCTTTCTTTCTTTCCTTCTAATTAAATAAATTCTTATTGCCGAAACCGGTTTGGCTCAGTGGATAGAGCATCAGCCTGTGGACTCAAAGGTCCCAGGTTTGATTCCGGTCAAGGGCATGTACCTTGGTTGCAGGCACATCCCCAGTAGAAGGCATGCAAGAGGCAGTTGATCGATGACTCTCTCTCATCGATGTTTTAAACTATCTCTCTCCCTTCTTCTCTGTAAAAAATCAATAAAATATATTGAAAATAAATAAATAAATCTTTATTGCTCAGATTACAATTGTTTCTCCTTCCCCCGCCCCCCATAGCTCCCTTCCACCCAATTCCCACCTAGGTCTTTTTTATTATCTGAGTCCTTGAATTTTTAATGCCTAACGTGTAAGAATGAGTTTTGATGGGTGCTTTAACATTACTCATGCAACATAGTTTATTTTTATTATGATTTCAATTGGAAGGCTGCTCTTTTTGTTTGCTATGCAAGCAATGGACTTGATGCATGAAAGTTTCTTTTGGAATTATAGCAATGTCTTGTATTTTCATGATCAGCATTCTGATATTTAATAATCCCTTCATACTAAACAGTTTATGTTACACAACTTTCTTTTTAAGAATTCATATTTTCTTCTGGTAATGGCTTTTAATCAGGAGCACAAAATATTGATTTATTTAGTCTCACACATTCTACGCTTGTATTCCAAAAGTAATTTTAACTCAGTACTTTGACCAGATCCCAAAGCAATCATAATCTGCTCACAGGTCGAATATCCGGAGTGTCTCAACTTGAAATTTGTAAAAGGCAACTTTGACATCAATCTAATCAAATCATGAAAATTTACCAACATATGTCAGATGTCAATGTATGTGATGAGATTTGCCAGAACTTTTTCTTGGCTACTCATAAGTTTCCCACCCACATAAGTATAGATCACTGAAAGGTATGATATCAGGTTACCTTAAATAGTCACATATTTGCAAATGGAGACGGTATATTTTTTAAATCTGTCTTATGTTTCATACTGAAAGCTGACATTATAAACTGAGTATAATAGAAAGATTAGGTCAACTGAGATGTTTAATGAAGTCTATTGAGAGACTAAGAGACTGTACCTAATATTTAATTCTATACTAAAACTACATTAAAGTTGTGAGTGAATTAACATTATTTTTATAAGAAGTAAGCTGCTTTTGATTAATCAATTAAGAGTTGCAGTTTGATCCAACAAATCTGTGAAGAGATTTTGGGAATGATTGAATGTGAAATATAATGCATTATAATGACCAGATACACATTCCAGTGCTCTTGGGGTCCTGTACTAAATGAGACCCTGTTGAGGAGTGTCTCCTCAAAGAATTTGTGAAACCTCCAGGATTATTTGCTGCTAAGAATGCCAAAGATCAGTTGGTGGGAAGCCCTGTGGGCAGCCACTGCATATAGGGAATCATGTTACGTATAATTGGAGGGTGTTGTCTCACATTCCAGCTTCATAAAGTCATGAGCAGATGGGATCTCATGTCATCAATGATTGCATTAAAAAAGTTGAGGCCTTCAGCATTGGCCTGCTGCTCTAGCTAAAACAATACTAGCTTCTGGGGATGATGTCATAGAAGAAATTCAGGTGGATATTGAAATGATTGAATTTTGTGTTTTCTCAGAATGCACATGGCTTTATATCCATTTCCCTTGTTTCTTATAAAGATACTTAATTAGGTAAAACAAAGAGCTCATGCTGTTCTTCCTCAGCACTGGGAGCCCATTTTCTTAATTATGATCTGGCCATTAGATTGAAAAATGACATCTTAGTTTAGCTAAATAAGTCAAAGATTTATTTAGAGATAGAAAGAACTTATTTAAATAAAACGGTGGGAAACAACTCTGCTTGTGTATTGCATTTTGCCTTGTCTTGAGTCAAGGTATCCAAGTTATGTTTTCCAGAATTTCTTTCTTGGCATAGCTCCAGACCAGTGTGGATCACAAGAGATGTGTTGCACTTGATTTGGGAGATGGAAACAAGCAGCAGCCATATTATTGTTACACTCAGACTGTCCATGCAGGTGACACACGTGGTCCTGGACCTGCAGGCTCATCTTGTCGGCATGGGACAGCAGCTGGACATCTCCAGCCCTCACCAGACACTTCCTCCAGCTTCTACTCTGGTCAAGTGCATGTTTAGCTCCATGGTGAAGAGTGCCAACCCTCCTGTAGGTCCCTGCCTCATCCAGGTTGGATGCTTTCAGCCTCCAAGAGACCAACACAGGTTCCAGCTTGTCCTGTGGGTTCCAATGTGTCATCATTCTCCCTTCCTTTACAACCACCTTTCCTTCCCGACTGTCTGCCCTGCCAACCTCAGCCCAGCAAGGAATATGGAATAACAGCAGAAAGTAAACTACAGTACTTAACCAGCACCCACAATTATGCGAGGTCAAATCTCCACAATAATCTCCTTTTACCCAATATAAATTCCTGGTGGCTTTGCTTCTCTGATCAAACCATAACAAAAATTTGGGGTTTGCTTTGGAGACCAAGGGTGGATGAGCCAGGATTCAGACACTTATTGTGTAGCTGTGGGCAGGTCACTTAACCTCTTTGAGCCTTGGGTTTCCTATATGTAAAATTCCACTTATTCTGAAATTGTTGTGAGGGTAAGAGAATTTAAGTCCAAGTAAATACACAGATGAATACAGGCTTTGCCATGCACTTCCATGTCTTACCTCTTTTTTTTTTAATGTGAAAATGCCTCTGCGGACATGACTGTGTCTTTTTCATCATTGTTCCTAGATCCTAGTTCAGTAACTGTCATGTAATGTAGTTTGTGCTCAATATTATTTGTGCTACAAATGAATGTCTAGAGACACATCTTTTGTGTTGATCAGCACATGTTTACCTGGTGTTTATTATAACTTTTTTTTTATGAGGTTCAAAGTAGGTACACCGGTCACAATGTTTGGAAAGTCATAGGTATTGCATAGATGAATGGCTGAGAATCACTATGCCTGGTGTAATGTTTAAGGATTTCTTATTTCCAGATCTCAGAAGGCCTAGCACATGCAATTATGATTGGACACCAGTGGATGTCACCCTTTGAACACACAATGTGCTTTCAGACCCTCTTTGGGAAGGCCAGGCCAAATCCACAGATGTTTGCTCCACGCCCACTGCCTTCAGGGCAATGTGGAAAGTGATTTTGGTCTCCAGATGTCACCCATCACCATGAAGCCCTCCAGCCTGTGTCTTCATCCAGTGGTAGAAAGAGGGATTATGGAATGCTTTGCAAAGATGCTTTTATCTGTAGGAATGGTGTTCATTGATTGATGGAATTTGGAGAATGCCTCTGAGTGAATTAAAATCATTTAAAAATGTTGTTTGGCTGTAATAGTATCTGCCTCTTGGAGGGAAAGAAAGAGATTCAGTCATAAGAATGGGAGGAGAGTTACTTTTCACTTCTGTATCTGTGGTTTGTGACTTTATTTGTACTTGGTTAATAAGTCACTTGTTCAAAAGTAAAGATTAAAGAATAAATAAAAAATATTTGGCAAAATCTTGATAGTATACTTTAAAAAAAATTTTCTTTATTGTTTAGGGTATTACATGTGTACCCCCAGTACCCCTTCCCCCAATAGTGTACACTTTTTTTACTTGACTTGTTTGTCCTATTACTTACTAAGAGAATTTCTATTTTGGAAAAAAACACACACATAAAAACCCAAGCTTTGATAATGTTCTCTGTAATGTCATTGGTTTCTACTCCTCAAACTGGTCTCATTCAGACATAAATTCATATTAATTTGTTTAAATTTTTATTAAGCACATGACTAGGTTTTATTTGTTGTATAGGTACAGGGGTATACTGGCTAATAAAAAACACACAAGTTTTTAAAAAAATTTTTAATTGATTTTAGAGAAAGAAAGAGAGAGAGAGAGAGAAACATTGATGCAAGAGAGAAACATTGGCTGGTTGCCTCCTGTACAATCCCTGAGCAGGATCCAACCTGAAACTGAAACCTAGGAATTTGACCTGACCTATAATGGAACTCGCAGCCTTCTGGTGTATGGGATAATGCTCCAACTAACTGAGCCACTGACCAGGGCAAAACTCAAGTTTCTAAACTAGAACTCTAATAAGAATTAGAGTTAAGGAAAAACATCGGCTTATCCTTGTCTGTTTCTAGGCAGACTTACATATAGGTAAGTTTACAATAAAGTGTTATGAAGTTGACAAAAATGAAGGTGTTTGCCCCTGGGAAAGTAAATTGGTGCAACCTGTACTGAGAACAATTTGGAGGTATGTCTCAGAAACCTCAGGAGTGGTTGTCACCCAGTAATTCCACATGGAGGAATCTTTCTTAAATGACAAAGAGGTAATTTAAAAGTATGTACAGGATACGACTCTATGCTGAAGAAAAAGCAGAAGCAAGAAAGAAGAAATATTATAATGACTTCTTGGCAGGACAATGTGACCAGGATGTAGCAGTTGACAAAGTACAAATACAAAGGTGCCTCAAATAAGTCAGCCATCCCTTCAACCTTTGGGTTGCTTTGTGTCATTTGTGCCTTATGCAAAGTCCTGTGCAGGGGGATGGCAAGAGGTGAGTCCTCTTTACTTTGACTGCTGAGCGGGGGGACTGGATAAGGTTCTGTAAACCAGCAATCCTATACACAATGCAAAATACTCCACCAAATAGGCAGGTTGCTGTGTGTTAGGCAAAAAACTGACTCAAGTCCACTACGGCTATTATGGGGAAATGAAACATCTCCAAATGGAATTGGCTCTATTGACAAGACGATCTTCAGGTTGAAGAAGATAGAAAGATTAAAACTACTGTGTAATGGTGGGTTGATATTCACTTGGTTGCCTTAGATGAGTTCAGGCCTCTCGGACTGAACAGGTTAAATCCTGAACTATTGCAAGAACTGGCAAATGAAATCACCAAGCTGGCTTCACAGATCTCCGTAACACTCGGAGGAAGGGGAGAGATGTTGGAAAGCTTAACATCAGCACAGATTGCTTTGATTTTTAAAAGGATAAGAAGATATTGAACTTGATAGTCCTTCGAGCAGATAGGTGAAGCCCCTTATTTCTACTTCACATCAGGGTACAGTTAGATGACCTCATGTTTAGGTTCCTCATCATGAGTCCTGTATTAGTTTCCCAAAAGCTAGATGGCTCAAAAGAGAAAAAATTTATTCTCTCAGGATCTGGAGGCTTGTAGTGCAAAAATCAAGATGTCCACGGGGTCACACTCCTTCTGAAACGTGTAGTGGAGAATTCTTGCTGCCTCTTCCTAGCTTCTGATGGAGGCTGCCATTTTTGATGTTGGTTGGCTTGCGGGGGTATCATTCCAGTCTCTGCCTCTGTCATCACTTGTCATTTGCCCTATGTATCTGTCTCTTCATATGACACTTCCATCTTCTTATAAGGATACTGGTCATGTTATATTAGAGACCATCCCAGCGATCTAATTTTAACTTTATCACACCCACACAGACCTCATTTCCAAATCAGGTCATTTTCACAAGAGGACTTGGAATTAGGATATCTTTTGGGGGAATAAAAATTGAACCCACAAGAAGCACTATTTTTCTTCTTCATTTCTTCTTCTATGATCTTACTTTGTTTCTATACCATATGTTCACACTCACAACTAGCCACCACCTCCAAACTCTTCCTCATATTTATTTTCATTAGGATGATTTTCATTATTCATACTCAGGTGGCCAAGGTAAAATATTTAAAATTTCATTTCAACCAAAATGAAATGGCTGGAAAATGCTTTATTGAGTGGCATCCCACATAAGGAGGGAATCTACACAACTTGGTTTGCTCATACCCATACCATTCATCCTTTCTGGAACTCAATGTCTTCTTATGTAAAAATTGACCTCTAAATCTCCCAGCTTGGAAAGTAATACTATGTGTGAACATATTGTGGTAGCCAACATTTCTGAAACAGAGGTCTTTGATTAGATCAGGACAGCCTGAAACAAGCCCTACTGTTTGGCATATTGGGACTTGCAGCTAAATTGTGGTCCTTTCTCATTTCCCCATTGGAGCAGATGTATTAACAATCTCTCTCTCATGTTGTTTTTGGCTCACACTTTAAGGTTTCCTCAAACCTAACCTCCAAAGAATGAAGGAACTGTGGAAGTAGCAGTTTGAGAGAGCCCACTAGGCAAGCAGTCCAGTTCATGCTGTAGGTCTGGTCATTGTTTTTGTTGCATATCAAAAGAATGCCTATTTTTCATCTCCGTTCCACGTTGCCAAAGAGGTAATACTAACAAAGTGCTATGCTGTAAAGGAACAGCCCTACATCAAATGCATGTCCTCCTTTGATCCAACTGAACCAGATGATAGCTATTTTGCTGTCAAGAGAGCAATGACAAAAGGCCAACCAATGCTGCAACATTTTAGCCGGGTATGTGTCAATTGAGGACAGATGCATGTGCCTGTTCGAAATGGAGGCTAAGAAAGCTCAGTTTCATCTGTTCGGAATCCAGATGTAGCAATTGGTATTCAAAAGTCAGTTCATGGGAATGAAGGTCCTGAGGTGTGAGCAGGATTAAAGTGTCTCCATGCTTTAACTTTAGTCTGTGAACCACTACCCCAAAGGCAAGAAGCCGAGTGAATAGAGAACTACTACTTCTTGATCATTTTCACCTGCTTTGAATAAAAGCGTTTTCCTGCTACCTGGGGATAAAGCCCCTGCTGCCTGTGTCTGTCTCTTCTGTCTCTATCTATCTAAAATCTTTTTGTTTTTTTTTAAGAAAGATTTTCCTAGAGTGTAATTAGATAATGTGAGCTATGGCTTTTTGTTTGTTTTTTTCTTTCCCGAAGTGAAATTAACAATTGCAAACAAGATAGAGCACACTTAGCTTGATACGTTTATTACTGTCCATTTAATAAACCTTATTCTTGCTTTTAATCTCACTTGACAACAAGTCCTTAAAAAGTTTGCCTGCTAAGAGTGATGGTTTCCAAATGCCACCAAGAGCTCTATTTCCTCTACCTTTGATCTCAGACCCGGAATGAGGATTATCATGAAGACAAACATCCTCTTCATCATCTTAGCAAAGACCCTGTTTGCCTTTTAATGGCCAGATGTAGGCTTTTGCTAGAGAAGCAATGGTTGGTAAACCTCAAATTTGTGAGGGAACCCCGTTTCTGATACAGTTCTGTTCTGTTTTTTTTTTTGTTTTTTTTTTTTGTGTGTGTGTGTGTGTGTGTGTGTGTGTGTGTGTGTGTGTGTGCCAGTAAGTGTACCTTGTTAAATGTGAGGAGCATTTTTGTTTAAGAGGATGACACTAAAACTCATTCAATTTCACCACCTAGAATATGGGCATTTATTCATGTTTCTTAATTTTACCCTGTGCTTAGTCTTTCCTTGTCATATCACTTAGTATTATATTATGGGAAAGAAGTCTATGATGAGACAAACTAAAGCAATCCTGTTTGTAGGTATTTAATTACAGGTACGAATTACTTATAGGTAGTAATCATGCTTGATCTCTTTGCACTCTCTCTGTAGTGAATATTCAAGTCACTTAAAGAATATCCCTTAAGTTCCCAAAGATACCACATAAGTTTAGTTTTCAAAGAAGGGAAAGATGAAAGCCTTGTGTGTAAAGCATCCCATTGCTTCCCTACTGTGTGAACAGAACCTTTCAAAGGCTAATTCACTTCAGTGAGTCTTTAGCATGTGACACAATCTTTTCAGCACGTTTCTCTATACCAAAGTATAGGATGCCTTACAGAGTTCATCATGATGAGATGAACTGAACTATTTCCAGCTCTGCCTCACTCTTGGTGATAAATACCCAGATATATGCAATGCACTGACAAGCATGTATGTGCCATGACACATATTTTTTACTACTGCTTCCAATACTACTGTCCATATCCTGGAAACGCCTTAGGAGACACACACAGTCTTGCCTTCTAGGCAGCTATGAACATTTGGCACTAGCAAATTATTGTTTTCCAGGCCCTGACCACACAAGAGAAGTTCAAATCCAGGGGTGGAGGGGGTGGTGTGGGGTGAAGTTTTGTATAGAACAACCCTCTGGGAAAATGGACAACATTTTTCATTTGCCATCCAGATGTTTCCATGTAATGCCCAATTCTTTTAATCTCATTTTTTCTTGACTTCAAAACAGCTGATTCATTTAGTAACCACCCTTTTTTCTAAATTTTTCATTTGGTCTTCCTCTGTAACCCAAGTTCCAGTTGGCTCCACTGAAATGTTAACTCTTTAAACAGCCATGATAATGTAATCCACACATAAGAATAAAAGGGATATGGTATAGAATGGCATAAAATTGCCAGTTTTAATCCCATTAACCATAACTTCAGGGATCTTTGATTTTGGAGACAAGGATATAATCAGGAAGAGCGTTTGAGCAACTTTCAAGTGTCTTTATGTTAATACTCAATATAGAGGCTTTCTTTCTTTCTCCCTAATGCCAGGAAAATCAATGAAACTCATCACACTGACCACAAATGTATTAGGCATATGTAAATTACCCATACATTTACCAAACATTCATCCAATCCTACTCTATGCCAGGTACCACAGTAAGTGCAGGACATACAGAACTAACAAATGCATTGGTATGGACCTAGAACAGCAATTTTCAACCTTTTTCATCTCATGGTACACATAAACTGATTACTAAAATTCTGCAGCACACAAAAAATATTATTTTGTTTAAAACTGACAAAAAATAGGTATAATTTTGATTAATTTACTCCTCAAACAAAGTAACAGTAACTAACTGTTCATTTTTGCTCCAGAGTGACTTTAAAAAAAACACCAGGTACCTTTGTCAGCAAAGCGGGAATAGAGGAAACATACCGCAAATGTAATAAAGGTCACATGTGACAAACTCACAGCCAACATCATATCAATGGGCAAAAACTAAAAATGTTTCCCTTAACATTGGGAACGAGACAGGGATACCCGCTTTCACCACTCTTGTTCAACGCAGTACTGGAACTCTTAGTCACAGCAATCAAACACGAGGAAGAAATAAAAGGCTCTAATTTGGAAAGGAAGAAGTAAAACTGGGGTCGGTTGAAATTAAGCACTTCCATGGGATCCCGAGGAAAGAATTTCAATGACCCATGCATGGGAGATTGTGATCTTGTGGCAAGATTTATTCGAGAAGTCTGCCCCTGCCCCTGGGTTTCCAAAGTCCCATATCCCTCTGTCCCACCACGGGAAAAGTCCAACTTTGTCTTCAGCAGGCTTCTGATGGGGTCTATTCCCTAGCTTATGATATTTTCCCTAGGTTAGACTGACAGGCCTCTATGGTTAAGTACCTTCTCCATTTTGACTTTATTGCACACATCCTCGTCTCCCTCTGGGGGTGGGGGTAGGGGTAGGGAGAAAAGAGTGTTAATCGCCTTACGCTGTATTTCTTGGGGTATAACGCTGTAGCTTTCTGGTGGAGCAAACAGGCTCAGTGTCCCCAAACAACCATGCTTACCAATTTCTGATTTGCTTTCTTCCTTTTAATAAATAACCAAAGAAGGTAAAAATCACAAAACTACTATAATTATTTGCAGATGACACAATACTGTATCTAGAGAAACCTAAAGATTCCATCAAAAAACTACTAGAACTGATAAATGAATTCAGTGAAGTAGCAGGATACAAAATAAATATCCAGAAATCAGTTGCATTTTAATACACCAATAATGAACTATCAGAAAGAGAAACTAAGAAAACTATCCCATTTGCAATTGCATTAAAAAGCTCCCACCTAGGAATAAATTTAACCAAGAATGTAAAAGACTGGTATTCAAAAAATTATAAGACAATGAAGAAAGAAATTGAAGATACAAATAAGTGGAAGCATATACCATGTTCATGAATATAAATAATTAATATCATTAAAATGTCCATACTACCCAAAGCAATCTATAGATTCAATACAATTCCTATCAAGAATCCAATGGTGTATTTCACAGAACTAAAATAATTATTCCAAAATTTTATATGGAATCAAAAAAGACCCCAAACAGCCACAGCAATCTTGAAAAGAAGAACAAAATTTGAGGAATCACGCTACCTGATATCAAACTCTACTTCAAGGCCATAGCAATTCCACTTCTGGGGATATATCTGAAGAAACCCAAAACACTAATTTGAAAGAATATATACACCTCTATGTTCATTTCAGTGTTATTTACAATAGCTAAGATTTGGAAGTAGCCCAAGTGCCCATCAGGTAAACATTCAGGTGAGTTTGTGAATAAAATAATTGTGATACATTTACACAATAGACTATTAGAAGAAGAAGAAGAAGAAGAAGAAGAAGAAGAAGAAGAAGAAGAAGAAGAAGAAATATTAGAAGAAGAAGAAAAAAAATCTTACCTTTTGTGACAGCATGGATGAACCTGGAGATTTTTATGCTAAGTGAAAAAAGCCAGTCACAGAAAGACATGTACATGATTTCACTCATATGTGGACCCAATGCACAAAATAAATGAACAAACACAAATAGAAACAGACTGAGAGACACAGAGAACAAACTGAAACTGACAGCTGTCAGAAGAGAGGAGGGTTGAGGTCTGGGTGAAATAAGTGAAGGGATTAAGCAAAGAAAAAAACCTCATAGGAACAGACATCAATATACTGATTACCAGAGGGAAAAGGGTGTGAGGGAGTTAGAAGAGGATAAAGAGGGAACAAATGGTGATGGAGGGAGACTTAAAAAAAAAATCAGGTGCCTATACTTATATACAGGGATTTCTAGTACCAAGAATTAACCAATCAGATGCAATCTTATTATGCACCATGACCAATAAGACCCAATTCTATTATATGAACTATATTTCTGGTTCAAGTCAGGACGGCTATGGTTGTGTTGGCTGTTGTCATTTTTTATTTCACATTCTAAGAGAAGAGGTCAGTGCCCATCACTAAATAGTCAGGTATTGAATGCTTTAAAAATGCTTGCAGCACACGGTGGAAAACTGCTAACTTAGAAGAATCATGTAAACATATAATTACCATATACTATTTTAAAGGACTTAATTGTGTGCTCCCATAATTCATTTATTGAGTTCTTAAACCCCCAATTCCTCAGAATGTGACTGTAATTGGAGATGGGACCTTTAAAAAGGTGATTAGGTTAAAATGAGGCAGTCAGGGCAGGCTTTAATCCAATCTGACTGGTGTCCTTGTAAGAGGAATTTTGCAGGCACAAAGAGACACCAGGGGCATGTGTGCACAGAAGGATGACCATGTGAAGCTGCCAGGATGCTAATATTTTTTACATTACAAAATGTATACTTTAATCAGTATAAAGTGTATAAACATGCAGGCAAGCTTGTGGAGAATCTGACCAAGATACTTATGCTAAGAGACATATGCCCATCTAAATTTTCTATTTAATTTTTTTTTTTTTTTTTTACAGATAGTAAAGTTGTTTAATGTAGAATTTTTTAATGTGTTATTTTGGAAGTTCTTTATTATAAAGAAAATTCTTTTGTTGATGTCTCAGCTGCCACATTGTCAGTGACAATTCTGGAACCGCCCCATGGTGTTCAGGAATGGCACATTTTATGGAATGAACAGGAGGGTTAAAAGCTTGGGTTCCTTATTTGGTGTGTTTCTTTCTTTGAGCTTTCTCCATTGAGATTTGAAATCTCTTGATTTCTCCCATCCATCTCCCGTGCAACAATGGGAAGCAACCTTCCCTAGAAAGTCCCAGGAAAAAGAAACCAAAAAATATCCCTTAGTCTGATTTTGGCGAGTTCCTTGGCTCTACTCATAGTGTAAGCAGGTGTCTTAGCTCAAGAGGAACCTATGTTTTTGTCTTAAGTTTTTATATCTCTGTGAAAACTTAATGGGTGGCCACAGCAGTTAGTTGAGGGGCTTGGTTGCAGCTTAATCTCATCTCTACATCACTTGCAAGTATGACTTGAAGGTTCCAAGAAAGAGAGAGACCAATCCTAGTAGAAGGTAACTCTGCCACTGGGTACAGGCTGATGTGAAGGATGGGAGGACCAACCAAGAGGGGAACAAGCAGCTGCAGCCGAGCTGGATCATGGCCAGCATGAAGGTTGAGGTGGTAGAATGGGAGGGAGGAGCTCATCCTGAAACCACTGTGAGGATTTCCAAATTCCCAGGCCACTCCTCTGAGAATAGAGAATTGGAAACAGAATCTTGGCAGAGGACGATGATTGGGAAACCACAATCATCCTGACCAGTTAGTTATATGTCCTACCGCTGCTCCAGCTTGGCACCGAGCTTTCTGACTCAGTGGAGCAGTGATTACACATTGAAGACTTGGCCTCAGCTTGTCTCCTCCCAGGACCCCTGGACAGCCGCAGTTAATCAGCACACTGGTCATCAAGGATCATTTGACATTTTGAAAATGTGTTTTAGATACCTGGGCAATATGTTGATACACTGATACATTCTTTTTGTGTCCCTAGAGAGGTGGAATAAGCCAGGGCCAATGGGACATGTCAGGCACCACCTCCACATATGGAAACGCTTTATTCAGGGTCCAAGGCCTGTGTCCAATGAGTGGTCTCTATCCTGCTGTCTGACATGGAGGTGGAGGAAACTGGAAATATGAGATCAATTTACGTGAATTCCAAGACTGAAAATCAGGTACTGTTGGGAGCCTGAAACCCAGGAGAATGAGAACCAAGTGGCCTAGTGCACAAGGGCAGCCTCCTAGCACCCAGAAAATCATGCTAAAGCCTTTCTCTTTGACCCATTGTCCTCCGAAGCATGCCTGGAAAGAAAGAAAGCAATTGTCCCACTGGGTCAAAGTGCATTATTATCATTAGAAACATTATTAGGGTGGTTAGAACACAGGGCTCTTCTTGAGTCAAATAACACCCTTCCCCTAAAAGACACACAACACACACACACACACACACAATCTATGGGCATATTATTACTCTGTGAAATCAAGCAAAAATGGATACAAGTCTTCACAGGAGAGGAAGATAAAATAGGCCCTCTTTACCAGTTTTTCCTTGTAATTTGTGAGTAGGGAGCTTGTGTGTTGGTAAAATCATGGGAAATTTTTTTCCAAAGGCAACTAGTGGAGTCCATCTTCTTGTTCACATGACTTTCTACCAGGATCCACCCTCTTTGTTCCCCTTCTTGTTCCCCACCCACCCAAAGCAACAAAACACAGGAAACGCATGTGTGCATATTGTCTGTAGTTGCTTTTGTGCTAAAACAGCAGAGTTGAGTAGTAGCAAGAGAAACCATGTGGCCTATAAAGCCCATCTTTCCCTTTACAGAAAAAGTTTGCTGACCACCAGTGCAGATCATAGGTCTTCTTCTATTACCATTAGGTTCATTACTTATACTGTACTGTAGGTAGACTTCATCCGACATGTAAGGGATTGTATGTATTTGAGTCTAATATTACCGATGACTAGATTTCTCATTTTCCAATTTGGTTTCTGCCCTTTGGAAATATTTTCTTTACTGCTAGTCATCCCTCCGTGGTCCTTGGAATTTTTAGGCTCTGAGGACTGTAGTTGTAACACACAAGACATAGTCTTGCTCCCTACAGCTTTGCTTGATGCTTCAACACCCTGTTCTGTCATCCAAAGGGAACAGACAGGTTTGATAATTGATATCATTGCCTATCTCTGCTCAACCACTAGGATGGTTACGAGGTATTTAAAGATAGTTTTGTCAGAGGTACCAGGTTATATTCAAGATTCTGGCTGGATCTTCTGGCTTCACATAGGACTATCCAAATTAAATAGAGTAGTAACCAGAAGTCTATTCCTATCAATGACTGCTCAGTACATGGATGGTCACTCTATGTTTGCAGAACATTGGACAAAGGAAATGAGAACAATTAATGTGGTTTAATTTTAGAAAGCTCGATAATCAGGGTCATGTGCTAATGGGACATGTCAGGCACCACCTGGAACTGGTTACCAAATAGGCTGTGAGTGTCCTTTCCAAGGCCCCAGGAGTCACACAGATGTCTTGACTGTATTAAACCAGCATTTCTCCAAGTGTTCAGGGAGTTATTACGATATATTGGGGAACATTTTGACTTGAACAAATGAAATCTATTTTCTACTGAGATGGTACGATCCTTCAGTGTTGGTGTTCACAGTAAATATTTAATAGGAAGACATATTCTACAATGTTTCCAGACTTGTTTAATCATGGAGCCCGTTGACTCAAAATATCTTTACTGAACTCATGTTCTCCAGAATATTCTTTGGCAAACGCTGAGTTAGGCAACCACCTGCCGACTGTAGACTCAGATGATTTTTTTCCAGGTTTCTTTGAATAATGTGATTCTAGGTAAAAATCCTTTATCACAGGCCATGATTAGGCCTTCACTAGTTTATTACTTCTTATAGGTAGGTGATGGATTTATTTGAGATAAGATATAAAGAAATTATTTAGGTGAGAAAACTGTTCGTCAGCGGTCATAGAGGTAGAAGGTATGATATTTCTGCCACTTAATTGGCTGTGCTGTCTTAAGGAAATTACATACTTATGAGTCCCAGGATCTTGGCCTATACAATGTGAATAACAATACAGCATTTCCTACTCAAGAGCTTCTTGTGGTGATTAAATCATGACACATACCACATACCCACATACATATGTGGATGTGGCTATACACTTCATTCCCTGTGATAGCTGTGAGGAAACAAATTTCAGATTATTTTCAAAAAAGTTAAGACAAAGGATGTGAAAATTTTATTTTAGCTGGTTTTCCTGTAACATTATATTTTTATAAAATAATTTTATAAAAGAGTTCATCAAGATATTACATAGAAAATACACACTAAGGTAATATATGTACACTTCATAAAAATAGAATACATCTTGGCAATTGCTTCCAGAGTCTGTTACCACCACGTACAGTGTATTGACGTTTAACATTTATGCTAATTGAACATTTGAAAATTTTCAAGAAAAACAAAGAAAACTGTCCCATGGATATTTAAAAAAAATGGTTTCAAACTGATAGGAAGGTAAAAACAATTATGGAATGTGAAAATGAAGGAGCTAATGGCAGATTATATCAAAATATATGAACAAAGATCCATGCCATCAACAATTTTCTGAGGACAAAGTAATATTTTTTTTCTAGGATCATAAATGGTTCACTGAAAGTAATATCCTTATTTTGGATGTTCAAAGTGAGCATCATTTGGGGTCATCATAACCTTCTAGAAGCTGTACTATATTTCTAAAACAAGTGGTATTTTTTTTCTTTAACGTGAAAAGAGGTGTCTAAGTCCTATAATAAAGTATCAATACTATTTTTTTTAAGAAAGCACCTTCATAAGTTACGTAAGCTTTGCTCAGGAAACATAGCAACCAGTTTCATTACTGTAAAATGGCCAAATGCACAAAAATCTACTTGGCTTTGAATTATCATCATAGTTCGTTTATTGTATATTTTTAAAAGAAACGATCTTAGCTACTGTGCCACCATAAAACATCACCGACGTGTCCCGTTACATGTTCAGAGATCATCTTTGGAAAGTGACTGTTCCAGTGTAATAAATAAAGAAGAGGGTGCGGGGCTTTTCTAGACCATCAGGAAAAGATGTGGCCATGGTGGGATCCTGAAAACACCTCAGCAGTACCAAGGAATGCACCCAAAACAGAGCATAGCACCATTTTCAAGTTGCCAAGGTTGCGACCGTGCAGGAAGGAGATGGTAACCTGGAAGCGAACTTGATTCCCGTGATTAATGCAGTTTAAATATGTGGGTTTGCTTTGGCGAGCTTCTCAGTACGGATAGGCAGACACGGCTATGTACACGATGAACGTGGTCTGGTACTCAATGGTCCCGTTGGCACTGTAGGATAAGGCTCGCACCCTCATGCGGTAGGTCTCTGCTTCTCGGAGCGGTCGTGTGGTGTACACGACCCCTTTCAAGTTCTCCACCCTCAAGGCAAAAGGAACAGTCTGTTCCTCGTCTACCATGAGAAACGTCGTCCTGGGATGCATCACTCCATCCTGCGTGTATGCAACCAGCCGGATTAAATCCTGATGGGCGGCTATTCCAAATGGGAGGGAGACAAGTTTGTATTCCAAGGCATATGGGCTCGAGGCGCATTCCAGATCATTGGGTGGACAGTTCTTGAGGCAGAACCTGAGGACAACAAACACATGAGGCGCATATATAGTTTCCTGGCGGGGAGGCAGGAGGAGACATGATGCAGGTGATGCTGATCCATGACAACGCTCAGGCACCGAAGGCAGGAGGCAGCCTGCCTGCAAGAGCAGAAAGGCTCCCCCCACGTGCAGGGTCGCTAACTCAAACCAGATGCCAGAGGGCTATGACAGCGTGCTGGTCTAGAGTCAAAGAGCGATCTCTCAGCTCCATGAGAGTCAGAAGCTTTTGAACCACGGAAGTAAGGATGAGTACCACAAGAGAAACGTTCAAAAGCCAGTTTTGGAAATGGAAGCATCGGTACATTTACTGGAAACGGTACTTCTTAAAGAAGGGAAGGCAGGCTTTTAAAATGTTAACATCTACCCCAACACTGTTGGACAGCTGAAGTAGATATTGATAATATTTGGTTTATTTTTTGAAAATAATGAAAGGTTAAAGTAGGATTCCTGGTTGGGGGGAGAGGGGAAAGAAACCCTCCCTTTTGTATTTGTCAGCCACCTTACTTTAGATGAGAAACACTGAACTTTCTTTGTCATGAGCCCACCTTCGCTGCTTTGGAGTCATCATGACTTTTGAATTGTCTGCCAGAAATCACTGGTAATAAAGGGTAAACTTAAAAAAAAAAAAAAAAAGCACAAAAGGTCATTTTCTGAAGATATGTATACTATTAGATTCCTCAGTCTTAGTATTTGTAGACATTTCATAAGTCTAGGTTTTTAATCCCTCCCTTTCTTATTCCCCTTAGACCAGTTAGGAAAAGCATTTTGGTGGATCCTGGGCAGGCCACACTTGACCTTGTTACAGGAAGCTGGGAGCCACTGCTGATCGGAAAAGCAGAGTTTGAGCTTGGGCCAGCATCTGGTTTCAGATCTATCTTCTTACTAGCAGGTCCTATTCATGAGGAGCATTATCTCTGATTTCAAGCACCCCATTAACTTGGTACCTGAACAGAGTAGAACATTTCTGTAAGGAGAGGGAGTCGATGGAAGAGTAGTTTATTCGGAACCCAGAGAAGACAGTGTTTCAGACAGCAGGAAATGTATGAACGGGCAGACTACTGACTCACACTTGCTCATCTCCATTCTCTCATTAAGTCGCCGTGAGTCATCACAGTGAGAGCCAAGGTCCTTCTTGGAATGCTCTCAGTGCTCAGAGACCTCCAAGCTCTGAGGTAACACAAACGGACACTAGGAAATTTCACGGAAAGGCAGACACCCCATAAAATGCTCGTGGCTGAGGCGTAATTCTAGATGTTGCATGGCGGATTCCATGCTGGGGAGGCGGCTCCGGGAAACCTTGGTGGCCCTGCGGGATAGATTGGGTCGCCGTGGGGACTGCAGGATGAGTTCATTTCTTGCCCATTCCTTGAAGAAGGAACACACTGTTACCCCAAATCCCCTTGGATTATGACTTCCTGTAAGTTAGTGGTAAACACGGCTAGAGACAGAGTTGGTGGTGAAGGAGGGAGAGGGAGAAGGATGTTCAAGAGCATGTCTGGGAAGAGAAGGCGAGACTTACCCTGTGTCCGGGTCCCGTTGGTAGTCGGGTGGACAAGGCGTGTCGATGCACTGGTAGCTTCCTCTCATGTTGAAGCACATGCGATTCTGCCCGCAGCGCACATTCTGCTCCAGACACTCATCAATATCTAGCAACAGGACAAGGAACATGCAGAGTCAGCAACACGGTCAGAATAGGCCAGCAGAGCAGCAGGTGGACATCTGACTGGCATATTGAGGGTTAGTCTTCTCCTCCCCATGAATGAATTTGGTTGCTGTACCTAAGCTTCCTCAGTCACAAAGTGGGGATCCCGATACCTGGTGTACTGTTCCCAGATTGCTCTGAGGATAAGTTTTTGTGTGTTGTTTTTTTTTAAATGTATGTGAAAGGACATAGAAAAAAAAAGCACTGTGAAAGTAGAGGGAAGCTATCAAGATCTTTCTGGTGTTCTTTTATATTTGGAATATAGAGTGCATTTGAGTTTTATAAAGCAAATAATACTTTAGTTCACACACACACACACACACACACACACACAAAAAAAAAAAAAAAAAAAAAAAAAAAACAGCTAAAAATTTAAAGGACATTGTGAACCTTGAGTGAGCCTTCCCCAGTATTTTGTTTTTTAAGTTCTGATTGTGCTTCCTATTACTAGGTTTCTCTTAGGACTAGTTTTCCCACAGGATTGGAACACTCTGTGAAACAAGTTTTTATTTCCGTCAAACCTCGCCTATTGCCTCTGTGAACCAATTTCTAATTATGATTCTATCTCCTTGACAAAACAAGATGGCCTCCAAATGGAGTGAAAAGCCCTCTAGGGGAATGCGAGTGAAATTCAATTAGCTTTCCTTCTTTGCTGTCTTAAAACACATTCTCCATATCTTAGTTGAGCTGTAATTTTTACAGTGAGCTCATGCAGAAACATGGGGGCCTGGAGACCCAAACCTGGACACGCGTCTGTGTGCATAAGACCAGCTACCTTATCACATATTTTCATTAGCTAAATGCGAATCTATAAAGGAAAGTCAGGACCTGATAGACAAAGTGTGTGTCCTTAGCTTCCTAATAATGTAACTCTTCTCACAGCAAAGCCTTCATAAGCACTGGAGCTCTGGGCAGGGGACTGCCTTCATCTTCTGTCTATTCTTCTTTCTTCAGGATTAGGCACCATACAGACATCCACTGTACTCTCTCTGCTCATCTTTCTACTCACTGGCCTTTACAATACAGCCAAGAAATATGGAGAAATCATGCTACCTTCTGTTATTTGACATTGTGGTGATGCTAGTTTTTAAACATTATTGCTACAAGAAAAAGATACCAAGATGAGGTAAAAAATTTTTTTCCCTATAAATAGCTGTAGAACATATGAATGCATTTAACCAAGTGCTTCTGGATAGATTATATATAATTTAGAATAAACAGACTTGAAACACTTATTTTACAGAATTCTGATTCTTGATAAATAGCATGGGTGACTTTGAAAACCTGGATAGCTTCGAATGCTCATTTCAAAGGCAATACCAATATAGTGTTTTTAAATTTTTAGAATTAGATTAGTGGTGATTAAAATTTGCGTAAAGAATAAAAAATATTTCTGTTGATTTTAGAGAGGAAGGGAGAGGGAAAGATAGAAACATCAATGATGAGAGAGAGTCATTGATGGGCTGCCATCTGCATGTCCCACACTGGGGAATGAGCCTACAGCCCAGACATGTGCCCTAACTGAGAATGGAACCACAACCTCCTGGATTCATAGGTCAAACCTCAACCACTGAGCCACACCAATTGGGCAAGAATTCTTTTGTTTCTCTCCTTGTCTTCTTGGGCAAATCATAATTGGGTGTGTGTTTTGTTTTCATTTTGCAGCCTCGTGACTTCTACTTTTCACTAGAGTTTCTGTCCTTGTTCAATGTCAAATTCATTCTAGTTTCCCTTTTATCACTGATATTTCTTTTAAAAAGTATTTTATTGATTTTTTACAGAGAAAGAGAGAGGGATAGAGAGTTAGAAACATCCATGAGAGAGAATCATCGATCAGCTGCCTCTTGCACATCCCCTACTGGGGATGTGCCTACAACCAAGATACATGCCATTGATCCGAATTGAACCAGGGACCTTTTAGTCCGCAGGCCGACGCTCTATCCACTGAGCCAAACCGGTTTCGGCAGCACTGATATTTCTAACACTAGTGCATAAAGCTTCAAAATGCACATGAGAATGAGAAGTAGTCTTTTGTTCCTTGTAAATGTTTTAAGCACTTTCTAAAGCTACCAAAAGCCTCCCAGTTAGTCTTTTGAATATAGACTTCTGTAAAGGGCATAACTGTTTTCCTTTGTGTCTTTTTTTAAAACCACAATACGCAACCCATTTAAATTGCAAACATTTCAAATAGCACCTGTTTCTGATTTCTTCATGCTATTTCCACTCTCTGAGGCTCAGCTGAAAGCTGAAAAATGCTCTATACCGAATGAATAACAAAGACAGTAAAAAAATTGGAATAATTAAGAAAAGAAGAAAGTGAGAATATGACATAGTGTAACCCTTAAAAATCTGGCTGAGGCCGGGACCCGTTTGGCTCAGTGGATAGAGCGTCGGCCTGCGGACTGAAAGGTCCCGGGTTCGATTCCGGTCAAGGGCAGGTACCTTGGTTGCGGGCACATGCCCAGTGAGGGGTGTGCAAGAGGCAGCTGATCGATGATTCTCTCTCATCGATGTTTCTAACTCTCTGTCCCTCTCAATTCCTCTCTGTGTAAAATCAATAAAATGTATTTTTAAAAAAATCTGGCTGAGGGGCTTTGCAGACCAGCTGATTATTCAAAATGCTTCAGTGTCGACCCTGCTTCCTTCTGCAGTGCCTGGTGCACCTCTAGGGAGTGTGGAGTTAGAGGTGGACATTGCCACCTCTTCAGAAGGACTCTTGGGTTGAAGATCTGGAGACAAGTTATAAAACAGGGACAATGCAAATGCTCTCACCTCACCCAGCTGCCACAGCACAATAACCCTGGTGTTCACTGAATCATAAGGGAGACAGAGGACTATTCTAGACATTATGAGATCTGTGATCAAGTCCTACTCTTCAGTTCTTCAAATCTCAGTAAAATGTTCCTAACAGGGTAAGTTCTTAATAAATATTTGGTGACAAAAGGTTGTGTTCACTTTCCGCCTCCAGCCCCTATGATCCAATGGGGCCCTCAGAGTGCGAATGAATGAATGAATGAATGGGTGGGGGAGAGATGGGGACGATCATGGTAACTCAGGTAAAGTCATTTTTTTTCATTCTGAGGCACATTTTCCACGAGCTACATCCTAGCAAGTCTTTTGTGAATCTCACAGAGGGAAAATTCAATCCAAATTTGATTGCTACTGATTAAGCACTCTTTCGCAGATTTTATTTGCTGTACTTTAGAAAGGATACACTTTGCACATGACAGAAATGAATAAAATTTGGATGTTAATGAATTCGTAATTAATAAAATTAAGGTCTTGCCCACAAAATTGAGCATGTTTCTTAGAAGATTTTCAAGATTTATACAAGTTCTTATTTCTCTTTAATATATACATGCAATCTCATACCCTTAGCAAAGTACAATGCCCCTTTCATATTTTTGAGTAAAAAGGGTACTATTGAGATTGATATTTTTTTCTTTTTTTTAAAAAAATATTTTTATTAATTTCAGAGAGGAAGGGAGAGGGAGAATCATTGATTGGCAGCTTCCTGCATGCCTCTACCTTGGGATTGAACCTGGGCATGTGCCCTGACCAGGAATCTAACTGTGACCTCCTGGTTCATGGGTTGAGACTCAACCACTGAGCCACACTGGCCAGGGAAGGTTGATATTGTTTTTCTTTCTTCCATTACTATACATTGTCCAAAGCTATGTTATAACACATATAACTATGTTATGTTCTTTTTTGTGCCTGGCTGTTTCCACTAGAATCTAAGATCTTGAAGGAAAGAAACTGCATATTATTATTATTATTATTATTATTATTATTATTTTTATTATTATTATTGATTTCAGAGAGGAAGGGAAAGGGAGAGAGATAGAAATCAATGATGAGAGAGAATCATTGATTGGCAGCCTCTTGCATGCTCCCACCTGGGGATAGAGCGAGCCTGCAACCGGAACATGTGCCCTGACCAGGAATTGAACCATAACCTCCTTCCTGGTTCATAGGTCGGATGCTCAACTACTGAGCCACGCTGTCTGGGCAGAAATTACATATTATTCATTTGTTTGAACTTTTTGTATCCTGCAATGCTAAAACATACTCTGTTCTATATCATCTGTAGTCTCAAATAATGAATGGATTTTTTTTTAATCAATCTACCCACTGATCTCCAAGCCAAAGTACAAAATAATGCTTAACACTGAAGTAAATCTACAGAGCACTCTTCCCACTTCCCCTTCCATCATAGCTGAACTGTGAAAAAAGGTTTGAAAAGGTCTATCCCCATTAAGTCTTAAAAATATATGAGATAAACTAGTTTAGGCATTCTTGGACCTTCAAGTGAGATAACACCAAAAATGTTTCTCAGCTACTTCCTTTGGCCACTTGCTTTCTCATTGCACCTTTTAATGCAAAAGCAAGGTTTAAAGATAAGTCAACAGGAATGAGAAAGAGCGGGAAGCAACTGGGAGCATAATTTTTCAAGAAAGAAAACATTTACTTTCTCACAGTCTCCTGTGTTGGTTTTAAGTGAAGTCGCAGCAAACAACATCCCAACATTGTCTCACCTTGACACGTCTTTCCGTTGAGCATGAGTTGATAGCCAGGTGGGCAGAGACACTGGTAGCTTCCAAAGGTATTTTTACACTTATGCTGGCAGGCGTCTCTGTTTGCACACTCATCAACATCTGGGGAGAAAGAGAGCGGAGTGGATAACCACACAAAACAAAGGCGAACTGTGACAGAACCAGCAATAAACAAGTTGTTGATAGAAATTGTAAAAACTTCTTGGTGATTTCATACTCATGTGTTTAAAATGCTCAGAGCTGTTTTCTATCAGGGTCTGTTTTCAATGGAGTCCCATATAAACTGCACTATTTTATAAAATATGAACATCTGTGTATAAACACATATAAGCTGAAACCCCAAACGGCCAATTTAAGTAAGTTAAGTAAGGCTGGAGTAACAGACAAAACAGATTTGTATAATATCCTAAACCACCACAGTACAAACTTTTGACAGAATAGAAGAATGTGTATACATTTTTTTGGACAACCTGCATATATATAATTGCTGTGTTACCTTGTGCAGAGAACTTAACTTCTCAAGATCTCAGTTGATTTTTCTGCCAAAAGGCAGAATTGTCACTAATACAATCTCCCTAGTTTATAGGTTTTTGGAAGGTTCATATATAGTAACATATATGAAAGAATTTCCCAAGCTATAAAAATATATCTGTCTGCTATTATTAAACGAAGCCAAGAAAATAGCAATAAAAAAAAGTAAAAAGAGGGGACAATTGAAAATTAATTGATATTTGCTTTCAGGATGAGATGTGATTAGGGAGGCCTCAGATTTCTTGTCCCAATTATGTTTTGCTTTGATTATTTTAAAATTTGCTGACACACCAACCAGTGTAAGAATGAAGAGGAGAATGTGATGTGAAATGGGAGTAGGGGTGATGTCAGATGGAAGAAAAGAGAAGGCAGATAGAAACTTCGAAATGTCTCAGCAAAATTAGCATTTTGTGCATAGCTCAGAATATAACTGCAATGATTCAAGGTCTGCTAATGATAAATAATCATCAAATATGGGTCAATGTGTTTGTTCTATTTTAGTTAACCAAAGCATTTGTTTCAGAACTTGTGTGATTTCCTTTTCCTTTTTCCTTTTATAATCTGCTTCCATCTAAAATAACGGTAGAAATGAAAGTGATTGTGATTTCCACATAGTCAATATCACAGGTCCCAGAGTAAGAATTCCAGTGATTTCTGTATATCCAGAAGCTCTGCAATCTTCCTTTTTCTGTGAAGCTTTAGAATCAATTCCTTGAAAAGTTAAATTTTAGCCCAAGTCTAATGATTCCATATGTTAATTTGAATCTTTTGTAAGTTATCTATCCCAGATGGTTAATTAAAGGCATTTGGTGTTTTATTACAAACTGCCCATCTCATAATTCCAAAGCTGTCTGCAATCTTGGTGTAAATTTCTTTATTAACACAACACTATAAAATACTCACCATATTTTAAGAACTATTTCTAAATGTCCACATCTATTAGTTGCCCTTAAATAAAACTTAAATATCCAAGAACTGACTAGTTATAAAAAGTTTACTTTAGATTCTCCAAGATCAGTTCTCAATATGAAACAGTAGCTGCCTCAAACAGTAGATGGCTTGGGAGATATGAATTATGTAAACATAACGTTAGTTTACATAATATTACAATAAACACCAAGAAACAGAAAACATATATAAGACTCTACCATGATGAAACTAGAGGGCATAGACTGTGGTCGAGAAAGAGAATTGGGTTATTAATAAAGAATACTTTCTTAAAATGACTTGGGATTTCAGATGATTGAGAAGTTAGCTAGATGGTGATGGTATGTGTATAGAGTATAGTTTAATTCATTTACCAAAGCATAAACAAAGAGTTTGGGGCAGAAGAACAAAAGTAGAAGAGAAAAACTTGTCTCAAATGAAGGCGAAGTATGGGATGATATAATATGATATGAAAACTCTTCAGTGAGACTATCTGGAAGAAAATGTGAAAGACAACATGTCAGATGCTAATTCTGTCAATAAAAGAACAGTGAAAAGTTTTAACCAACAAAGAGCGCATTCAAAATTGTGGGCATGAAAAATTGCCAGTAGAGTAATTTGGAGCAAGTCAGGAGTGGTGTTTGATATACTACCGTGTTCCCCCGAAAATAAGACATCCTCCGAAAATAAGACCTACTTACAGGTTTCCTTTTGAGTGAAATATAAGGCATCCTCCCTGAAAATAAGGCCTCCCCCCTATGCTAAACATGAGAGATTTGGTCCACTGATTCTGAAAGAAATGGAGTCACAAGAAATTCACCAGGAAATTCAGGAATTGGATTGTTATGATGACGTTCCAGAAGATGATGACATGATTATCATTGAATAAATGAGTAAATTCTTGATACTGTAGGATTCACAGTTTGTCTGGTTTGTGTTGACAACTACAGTACTACCCTACTGTATACAGGTAATAAATTTCCTTTATTTTCATTTAACAATAAATGTGTACCGTATTCTTCTTCATGGAAAAATAAGACATTCCCTGAAAATAAGACCTAGCGCATCTTTGGGAGCAAAAAATAATATAAGACATTGTCTTATTTTCGGGGAAACAGGGTAGTAAGGATAGTGGAGCCCACAGGTTCAGTAGTGCTTCACTGTATGGGACGAAATGTAGAGAGTTGTTGATAAATGCATTAACGTTTGACATTTAAGGAGTAAAAGAAACTAGTCCTGTCTAAAGATCTAGGAAGCTGATCACAGGAAAAAGATTCCATATTCTCTTAACCTTCAGGTACATTAGTACATCTGGACAGAGGATTCTTGGGGAAATATGGACCTAAAGGAAAAAAAAGGTTAAAGTTAAAATACCCAGAAGTTTGAGGGTCCAGCTGAATACAGGTAAGAAATAAGAGAAAAAAGACAAAACCGGAAGTCAGCAGGACAAGAAAATTTAAAAATGTTTAAAAGAAACATTTAACAGAAAGCATATTTAGGAGAGAATAAGCAAAGTGTAGAACATTTAAGAAAAAAATACAAGAACATATAATTGGCATAGAGGTCTGTTCTATTTAAACAGAGGCTCTTCAACAGAATTTCTTCCCTCCCTCCTTGCCTCTGTTTTCCCTCTCTACTTTGCTTTCTTGAACAAAGACTGGGGCTAAGTCCTGTTTGCTAACTCCTCTTGGTGCATGCAAACTGCAAACACTCACAGAAAACTGATTCAAATGAAGGACAGATGGTAATACTTGCAACTTCACAGAAAACAAGGTTTCAATTTTTGAGATGGAAATTATGCTTCCCTTTTGCAAACAAATTAAAATTCAGACTTGTGAGTTTAGATAAAGACATTGAAAGCACATACTTCAGGGTGATGGAACCAATTTAATTTGGTCCTGGCTCACACGACCTCTTCTGTGACTTATATACAAAAATAATCAAACTGAAAAATTCTATGGTGAGTGTGGGACAACCGTCCACTCGGAGCGGGTTGTCATACAGAATAAACAGTCCCAATGAGTCACTGGAAATTTCACTTTTAACCACTGCTTTGACATCAATCAGCTGCAGCCATAATTATGGTACTATACTATGGGACAGTATGTATATTCTATTTTTAAAAAACCATTATTTTGGATGCCACTGAAATTGATTTCTATACAGCATTAATGTTAGCAACACCTGTAGGTGACCAAAGAACTGTCAATATAAAACAGTAAATTATTAGATTGCACACATGTAAATACATCATTTACTTGAATAGAATCTTGTAATAGTTTTCGGTGCTAGAGTAAATGTCTTAAAACTTTGAGTCCTCCCAAGATTTAAGATGGGATGTAGCTCCCTGCATCCACATGAACACGGGTGCTTGTATGCACATATGCTTAAACTGGCTCATCAGAGAGCCCACAGAAAGGACATGCAAGAGGGCTGACATTTACCTACACGTGTGTCATGGTTTGCCTCAGAGCCTTCAGGGCAAGTTTTCCTAATAGTCCTTCTAGTCCTGGAGAGAGATGTTCTGCTGTTTCTATACTCTGAGTAGGAGCTGTAGAGATGGGAGTACTGTCTGTAATGCTGTTGAGGTTGATAGTTGTTTCTCACGGGGGAGAACCGAGCAAGGTTATAGCTACTGTACTGAGTGCCATAAGCGGGCAGCCTCTCCAATCCAGCGCAAGATTTCCCGTCCCCTAATAAATGTTGTCCTGGTGGACAGACACACTTGAAGCTGCCGGGGGTGTTGAAGCACTGATATGCACAAGGCTTAGGCATTTGTTCACACTCATTAATGTCTGCTCATGTGCCATGATACATAAAAAAAAGAGAGAGAGAAAAAAAAACACAACAGATATATACACAAAACACAGGAATAAAGAATCAGTCTGTAAAAACGAACTGAAGACATTATGTTACCCTCCAAAGTCAGGAATACAGTCATCTTTCAACGGTTGTGGACTTTTGAGAAAGCTTAAACCATTCAGTTATGAATATACGGGAAGATTTTATGACTGTCTCTAAAGACTGCTTCATATGTACAGTAGAAACATAAAGGGACATATGGAAAAATGTGGTCTAGAATCTGGAAAAACTAGAGTTCAGAGCTAATATAGATCTTAATTCTGTTGGTGGAACAGTCACATTACTAATTTGCATTTAATTATAGTATTGACCACTAGTGCCTCTAATTTTTCATGCATTCATAAGTCTCAGATGCAAGAATGTTGATATAACTACAAATATTTTTATTTTCTTTTGAATCAATAATTAGTAATCAAACCTATTATACTTTTTACAAGAAAATGAAAAAGTACATGAAGATAGAATAATTTCTTAATAAGATATAAACCTATAAAGTCTATAAAATTAAAAAATATTTCTTTTCTTCCTATTCCTAGGTCAACAGAGTATCACTTGCAATTTTTTTCAGTCAATTGGATAAGTATAAAAACCAGAGATCAAAACCAAATTCTTAAATTCATTACCACATGAAGAAAAACATGAATTAAGTAAAATAAGTAGTAAATTTTGCTTTAAAAACGATTTTAGTAGGCAAAAATTTAAATTAACATTTTTAATCTCTTTAAGGCAATGCCTTACTTTCTTCATTGTTTTATTGACAAATGCCTGATATTCAACTTCTGATCAAATTAGTGAACATGTAAACACATTTCATTCTGCTAGGTCACTGTTATGACTGATCAAGTTGTTAAATTATGTATAAGTTACAATATCTAAAGAGAATACAGAAATAGTGTGTATTTCTGTTATTAAAAAGTATTAGTATTTATTTATTCGAGTAAATGTATTACTTTGAGCATTTGCTATGTGCAAAGTACTATGTTACATACAGCATAAAGACAGAACTCAATCTTTATGGAAGAATTTGCTATAAATAATTATTAAGTAGGCAACCAAGGCAACCAATTTTAAAAGCATAGCATGCAAACCAGGAGCCAGTATTTAAAAGTCCACACGTTTTTTGCCGCTCTTAAATATTCTGAGGATAAGGAGAATTTGATAGGTCGCTTTCTTTATTCTAAATGCATTAATTTAATAAAAAGCATAGGATTATCTTTTCACAGATATTTTGTATTATTGCCTTACTTTATATTCAATTATAACTAAGATAGAAACAAATAGGCAATTGGGAAAATTAAATGAGATATTCTTAATGTAGGGAATGCCACACAGTAAGCACTAAATACATGGCAAATAAAATAATAATGATCCATGTGCTTAAATTGTGTGTTCACATTTTAATCCCTCATATTTAAACCTTGATATTACATGTATACTTCACATTCAAATGAAATATATCTATGAAAACATTTATGTCATGTACATAGAGAGATACATCAATGAGATAATCTTCACGATTAAGTTGTCATGGTAATTATATCAGAACTTTATTTTGAAATGTGTGGTGTACAGTAAGCACTCTGTAGTGGTTATTATTATCACTTGAAGTCAGTGTAAATTGAACTCAATATCAAATGCCTAAGTACAGCTGACCCTTGAACAATGTGGTGGTTAGGAATGCCAACCCCCATGCAGTCAAACACCTGTGTATAACTTTTGACTCCTCCAAAACTCAGTCATCCCTCAGTATCTGCAGGGAGATTGGTTTTAAGACCCTGTGGATACCAAAATCCATAGACACTCAAACCCCTTATATAGAATGGCACAGAACAGTGTGTATAGTCCTGCACAACAGGAGTTACTAGCTGCAGAATGAAAATACTGTCTTCAATCTGCAGTTGGCTAAATCCCCAGATGCAAAAGCCAGGGCTGACCGTACACTGATTGAAAAATTTTCAGATACGTGTACCCATGCAGTTCAAACCGATGTTGTCCAAGGGTCAACTGTTATTCACATTGTGCTATGAATTACTTGAGCCAAGTTGTGAATCTTCTAATTGAGGCAAGAAAGCATTTGAGGATAGAGAGAGGTCCTACTCAAGTTGGTGAGGCTCAGTAACTTCATTACTCAATAAGAGTTCCGGGTAACTTACCCATACAGGGTCTTCCCACTCCTTGAGACCGGTAACCTCTTGGACAGACACAGCGATAGCTGCCTCTTGTATTCTCACATATCTGGTTATATCTGCACTGATGGGTCCCATCTTTACACTCATCAATATCTACAGACATGGAGGCAATAAAAAGTAGTAACATTTTCTCTTTCAAAACCTGATATTTATTTTTATTTTTAAAAATATTTTTTATTGAGAGAGAGAGAGAGAAAGAGAGAGAGAGAGAGAGAGAGAGAGAGAGAGAGAGAGAGAGAGAGAGAGAGAGAGAGAGAGATGTAAACATCAATGATGAGAGATAATCACTGACTGGGTGCCTCCTGCATGCGTTCTACTGGGGATCAAGCCCACAACCCAGGCATGTGCCCTTGACCTTTCCAATCAAACCTGGGACACTTAAGTATGCAGGCCTCTATCCATCAAGCCAAACCAGCGAGGGCTCAAAACCTGATATTTAAAGTGAACAATTTTTGGAATTGCCAAAAGTTGAATTTCTCACCTGGAGTCAGAAAACCTGGGTTCAAGTCCTCTCTCTGTCACTTATTAACGGTTTACTTTTTTCCGCTTGCTCCTTACTATGGAAAGAGTTCTATTCTCAGCTTTTGTTTTTTCTCTCCCCTGCTCAAAACTCCCTCCTCCTTTGGCCATTTATATTAGTGACTCTGGTGAGCTTGTTGATATATATTTAGAGCAACAGTATGATATGGTTTCTTTCCTACAATCCCACATGCCTAGCTGTTAGCTGGTCATCTCCATCTCCTTGTTTTATCAGTCCTTCAAACACAACAGGCCCCAGTGTCTTATCAGTACTTCCTTATTTGTGGTCACAGTATTCCTTCTCCACAATCAACCAGGCTGCAAACATCAGTTATCTTTAACTTACTCCCTCAGTTTCCAAGATTGGCTAATTCTACTTCCTTCGATCAAATCCACATATCCCCTCTTTCCTTTTCCACTTGATATATTTTTGCTGTACCTTTTTAAACAGCCTTCCGATCTTTCAGTTCATCTCATTTCTAATTAATCTTATCATACATAACTATAGAGTCAATGGTCTTAAAATATTTATGATTGCACATAACTGCCTACATTATCTAAGTTGGCTGCCTACATTCTCTATGTTGGCTGCTACATGCTCTAAGTTGGCTGCTTTTCTTAGGTAGTAAGAAAAATATTAACCTATATCCATACAGCTGGAAAGAGTCCAACTCCCCAGTTGTTTTTTTTTTTAAGTAGTATACTAAACATCCATGTACATCAAGTATCAACTGAAGGTCAGTATTCCTTCATTTATATTTATGCCCTCCCCATACTCTTATATTATTTGGAAGCAAATCCAAGACACATTATAACTTTATTAATAACTATTTCATAATTTTAAATAAAGTCCTATTTTTGCCGAGACCGGTTTGGCTCAATGGATAGAGCGTTGGCTTGGGGACTGAAGGGACCCGGGTTCGATTCCAGTCAAGGGCATGTACCTTGGTTGTGGGCATATTCCCAGTAGGGGGTGTGCAAGAGGCAGGTGATTGATGACTCTCTCATCGATGTTTCTAGCTTTCTATCTCTCTCCCTTCCTCTCTGTACAAAATCAATAAAATATATTTTAAATAAATAACTAAATAACTAAATAAATAAAGTTCCATTTTTAAAATGAGAAACTTAAAACTCAAATTTCTGGGTCATCTTAAGGGTCACTGAAGGAGAGATAGCTGCCAAGAAAGAAGGATGAATTTTAGCATGTTATCATTAAGTCCAGCTCTTCTGCCCCTGAACAGGGCTTTCTTTCTTTCCTTTCTACCACCTCCACCTGTTAACATTCTCTTCAAGGCTACTGACCACTTCCATGACTCCTCTGAGAGTCACTCCTATTACATATGATCAATTATTCAAGTATTCTCGTACAATTTTATTTTACCTTTTTGTGGTGTTGCTTTCTACCTGGTCTTATAGTTTGTTTCTTTCTTTTGGTGCAGGAAATGGAGTTGGCAAATCTATCCGAGTAGATTGTAAGAATATAAGAGCAGCAATACTATCTTTTTAATTTTTGTAAATCATGCAACTCATAGCTCTGCTAACAATAGCAGTCAGAATGGGCACATAAAGAATAAATTTACACAGAAATACAATTTATTTTCTGGTCATTGATTTAACATTTAAAGAGTATTTAGCTCTTTAATAATTATATTTTTAACTTTCAATAAATCCTACGATTTTTCCCCCCAACCCTCATATGAAATTCTGAACATATATGTTAAATTTCATATTAGAAGTAAAGAGAGACTATTAATTTATGTGGATATTAAACTATATAAACCAGATGTGTAACTGATGGAAACTCAAATGGTCACATGTCTCCATGGTGAGCTTCCATTTCCTGGTATGGCTATGAATCCCAGAATCCCAGAGGTCAACCATACTAGAAGTTGGGGATGAAAAAAACCCAAAACATCCAACCTATGGAAAAAGACATAATTCCTTGTTATATTAAATGTACTCTAATCATTAGTTTTGAAATGGATGCCTTACTCAGTCACCGAACTAGCCAGCCACTCACCAATGCAGGTTCTGTTTTCCGCCTTGGTCATCCCATTGGGGCAGAGATCAATGCACTTGTAGCCACCACGGGTGTTCTCGCAGTGCTGGTCTGGTCTGCATACGTTCTGGCGACATTCATTCACATCTTCACAGGAGAACAAAGGGCATGCAGACCGAGAAGACGATTGTGTCAACATTGCCATAGAAACTCTACTTTTAGACTTTAAAGATATTTTAGACTAATATAGATGTTGACCGCATAATCATCATGTAAAGTTAAAGTGTTTAAATCCAAGGTGACACAATTATAAACATAGTAATAAAAATCAAAAACATGTCACAGAGTTGGCGGGCCATACCAACCACTTCCTCCTCCAAGAAAAATTCATACATATCTGTATATATACATATACATATAATATGTATATGTATATATATGTATATATATATATATATATATATATATATATACACTAATTATTGTATTATTTTCCATGTGAACAACTGTAAACCTACTTTTGCCCCATCCTGTATTATACTTCTGTGAAAAAATTTGGTAAATATAATAGGGGGAAATGTTTGAAAAATGGTTATGTGACCCATAAAGCATAGCATTTGCTTCCATTTAAAAATATATATATTTTACTGATTTTTTACAAAGAGGAAGGAAGAGGGATAGAGAGTTAGAAACATCGATGAGAGAGAAACATCAATCAGCTGCCTCCTGTGCCCACAACCAAGGTATCGAACCTGAGACCCTTCAGGCAGCAGTCCAATGCTCTATCCACTGAGCCAAACCTGTTAGGGCTCCATTTTGTTTTTATAAAGACTATATATATGATGCATGGTAGGTATTCTATCTTTAAATCAGGCTCAGGGCACAGCACATGAACTGGATCAGACACCAGTAAGACGTTACAAAGATGCTATGTTTTTGAACTCGAAGCCCTTTCTTACCCATGCATTTTCTGCCCTTGAGCTGGTACCCAGGCTCACACCCACAGTGAAAGCTTCCTATGGCATTGAAACAGCGGTGGTGGCAGGGACTGGATTCTTGACATTCATTAATGTCTGTTAAATGAAAAAAAAAAAAACCCTTTCATTATATTGTGTTAGGAAACTTGGATTAACTTATCCCAAATAGTTAACCTTTTAATAATTTTTGATAATTATCATATTTAAGATCTTCTCTAAGATGAATTCAACACAATTGCTCTCCTATAATCTGCTAGATCATGGACAGGATTAATGACCAGAGAGAGTATCTCTCTTCAATGCTCCTATCTTGGCTAGTGACTCAGAGCTATGTTGACACAGCACACCTCTACTTTGAGTACTTTACCATGTGGCTCCCACTCCTGTTTCCAGGAAATCTCAGCCCTGGAATGTTGCTGACAGACTGGAATACGAAGATGGGAAAAAATAAACGGAAGCTAAGATCTTCTGCAATACATTTTGCAATTGACCTTTCATCCTCATTTCTGCTGCTATTAGTGTGTGGCAGGTCTTTATCACCTTGTGCCAAACTGACTGCATCAACTTTAATATTTCACCAGATCGATCTTCCCAAATACCGTCTGCATCACAGCGTAACAGCAAAAGTGCAGGGTGAACTCTCCCCACTCATGTCCTGCCTTCTCCCTTCTCCTTCCATCCAGTCCCCCTTCCTCCTGCAGTCCATCTCTTCCTTTCTCACCAAGATGAGGACTGTGGTCCATTGATAATTTCCTGCTCTTCTGTATTTAAAGTCCTTCCTATTTACTGTCATCTTTCTCCAAACCCTATAGATACAACCAAATATTTCCCATCCTAACAATATAAATCCCTCTCTTAGATTTATACTCATTTCACATTTCTCCATGCTTCTGTCATTCTATTCTAAACTCTTCAAAAAACAACAACAAAACAAAAACAAAAAACAAACAAACCAATCACCATATTTAGGCTCTTCTTATCTTTACCTTCTCTTCCCAAACTCGAGATTGCTGATGTCTTATTTTGTATATAATTGTTTTCTATTTGAGAGCTTCTAATTTAATCTTTCAAAATCTGCACACCTTAATGCAAACACCCATATGTGATCATATAATTTTTAAAAGTTTTCATATACTTTTTTCTCTTTTGCTTGGGCCCCCTTATCCTTTACTCCCTTACCCACCAAAACCAACCTGTAATAACAATCTAGTATAAATGATAACATCTCTTCCATGTACCCATATATAGCTTTACTTAAGTATATGAATGCATTTTCTTTTTCTTTGTTATTGTTTGTTTTCTAGTCACATAATCTTTTCTACACAGGTTACTTAGAGTTTCCTACACTTTGATGTCCTCAATCAACAACACGTTATGGAAATCTTTTAAGCCAAATAGTTGAGCTCCATTCTACCCTTTAAAATAATTGCACAATGGTTCGTTCTGTGGATGTACCATAATTAATTCATTTTTTTCTATTATTGATAGGCATTCAGTTCTACATCCACTTTCTCTGTTTCTATGAAAAATCCTGATAGGAGCTTTACTCATAATTACTAATCCTTGGTTAGCAACCAAGATGTCCTTCGGTAGTAAATGGGTAAATATGGTGATCCATTCATATGATGAAATATTATTCAGCACTAAAAAGAAATGAGCTATCAACCCAGGAAACCACATGGGAGAAAACTTATATGCATACCACTAAGTGAAAAAGCCAACCTAAAAATGCTACATACTATATGGTTCCTCCTACTGGTAGTTATATGACTTTCTAGAAAAGGCAAAACTGTGGAGACAATAAAAATATCAGTGGTTTCCAGAGATTTGGGGGGGAGGATGAATAGGTAGAGTACAGGAGATTTTTAGGGAAAGAAAACTATTTGTATGATATTATAATGGAGGACATATGTCATTATTAATTTATCCAAGTCCATGGAAGGTACAACCCCAAGAGTGAACTCCAATGTAAACTATGGACTTTGGGTGATAATGATGTGTCCACGTAGGTTTATCCTTGTAAAATATGTATCCAACTTGGGGCAGGATGTAAATGCTGAGGGAGGCCATGCGTGAGATGGGGCAGGGGTATGTGAGGAATATCTTCACCTTTCACTCAATTTTACTGTGATCCTAAAACTGCTCTAAATATACAGACTATTAAAAAAAAAAAGTCCCGCAACAAATATTCTGTAGTTTTATGCAATGGAGTTTAATAAAGCAGATTTCATTAGATTCTGCCGTATAATTTCCTCTCAAATATAATAGGAGAATGTTATTCAAAACCACCATCCTGCAACCACTTGAAATAGTCATGGAATATTACATCGAAAGACCCCAATTGAGAAGCTCAATCTATAAAAATGTTCACTTTAAATTATTCAAAGTCAGGGTATCTTAATTCTTAGTAATGTAAGATAAAGCAAGGGCCTTTGTTTTCATACCTTGGCAACTCATCCCATCAGAGGTTCTTCGGAAGCCAATTCCACAGCGGACCACGCAGCGATAGGACCCAATGGTATTGTCACAGTCCTGACCAGCATGGCACGTGTGTCCGCCTAACGCACACTCATCAATATCTGCAACAAAGTGAGGCATTCAGCCAAGGTGAGCTGAGAAACCAAGCTAAGAACCTGCTGTGAAAATGGGGATAAGAAAGCAATAACAGCAATTGAAAAACATACGGGAGCAAAAATGCTGATTTTTTTTTTTTTTGGTTGAGTCATTTCAGGTGTGTTAAATGACTGACAAGCTCACAGTAGCATAGTGTGATATCGTCGCAGACCAATCCATCCATTAGACCACTTATAAATTAGTGTGTGTTACTTCTCCTTCCAGAGATCACAGCTTTCTCATCCATGAAACGAGAACAATAGTATCTGTTTCTCAGTGCTGCCTTAACAATGAAAGGAAACGATGTCCAATGCACACTGGACACTCCGTCAATGTTATTCCTCTCTCCTCCTATCCCCTACTCTTTCTCTCTTTTGCATTTAGACGGGGACCCCCTTGGCCTAGAGGGAGAAATCCTTTCTGCTTTTCATTATTTTTTCATTATAAAACTAGATCCTTACACAATTGTAACTTTGAAGCATATCTAGTGTCTGCAGAGAAAAATGTTTTTGGTTGTATTTAACGTTCCCAAAGTGCAATCAGGATCGCGCAATTTACTTGAATTCTTTATCACCACTTCCTTCGTTTTATAATTGTAAGATGAGTAGAGGAATGGTCCTGATGCCTCTCCTCATTGGGATGTGGAGAGCGAGAGAGTCACTACAGGCACCCACATGAAGGGCTCTCTGGGAAGGCAGTGTGTGGGCAATATTAAGACCTTCCTGTCTGTTGCCCAGTGTGGGGGGAGGGTGAAGAGGGGACGAAAGAGTAGAAAAGAGTGTTGGTCTACCACACGCTCTCTAGGTTGTGAATGTCACGACCTTTGCTGAAACATGTCCATTAGACCCAGGGTTGTGAATAAAGACCTTGGCAGGTTCTTCCATCAGCAGCGATGGTGAGGCCATTCGGGCAGGAGCAGTAATAGGTCCCCACGGCGTTGTGGCAGATATGGGAGCAGGGCTTCCCTGCTGCACATTCATCTTCATCTGAAAGAGGAAACAAAGGGCCCAATGAGTACAGGAACCCCCTCCTTTCTAGGAGTTATTATATTAAAGTCAGTGTTAAAAGAGGTCAAGGAATGGAGTCGCATGGAACAGAAAATGGTCTATACAATGGAAATGCTGAATAAACATGAATGCCGAGTCCCCAAACTACGGTAACTTTGATAGTGAACAGGTGGTTAGATTGATTCTAAGACAATGATGATGATAACTAAGATATAACAACCATTTACTGGAGCGAACCTCTTTTTACCTACCTGAACTCATTGTACACAACGTTCCTAGGAGATAAGTTGTGTTGTTTTTTTTAATTCTCAACAGAGGACATTTTCCCATTGATTTTTAGAGAAAGTGGAAGGGAGAGGGCAAGACAGAGAGAAACATTGATGTGGGAGAACACATTAATTAGTGGCTTCCTGCATGAACCCTGGCCCGGGCCAGGGAAGAGCCTGCAACCTAGGTACCTGCCCTTGACCAGAATTGAACCTGGTCTGCTTAGGTCCACAAGCCAATCGATGCTCTATCCACTGACCCAAACTGGCTAGGGCAGGAGATGAGTGTTTTTATTATAACTACCCTCATTTGCATGATAACACTGAGGAGCAAAGAGGTTGAGTAAACTCCCCAAGGTTACACAGGTCATTATTGGCAGAGCTGGAATTTGAACCTGGGCAGTATAATGTTTAAAGACCACTTTTTACCAAGATGCATTACACTGCCCAGTGAAAGAAAAGTGTGAGGCGTTTACTCAACCTTTTACTTATCGGTGACTCTCTTGAGCTGGAGGTTGGTTGGGAAAAGGCTGGTTTAGCCATTAGTCTTGGACCCGCAGTCCTGCCCCTGAACTATGATTGAGCAATTCTAGAGTTAAGTGACTTAGAGCTGAATTCCTGCTGTGTCACATCCAAGGCAATTAAGTGGCCTCACAGAGTCCAGTGTGTTGTCCCTGTGCTCACTCCACCTCTGTACTTGACACTGATGCCTGGCACTTGATTGTGGCCAAATGGAAAGAGCACAGGATTTGTATCTAAAATTCAAACCCAGCACTGCTGCCTGAAAGCTGAGCAATTGTAGGCACTCTTCTACATCTCAGCCTCTTCAGCTATAAAAAAGGGATATTTATTAGACTATGTGATGGTTACATTTCTAGCAAAATAGCAACAGATGTCCATTTAATGGCATCTGGTATAAACATTTTAATAGAAATAGAAGTGCATTATTAATTCCTATACTTACCAGCACAAAAGGGTCCAACTGAGTCTAAGGCAAACCCGGAGGGGCACTGATTACTGCGGTCTCCTACCAGAGAGAGGAAAGGCAGAATGAACGGGCTTGTTGGAACATTAGCACTTGTTTCTTTCCAGTACAGTCTTCCCTGGGAAGGTACGCCAAGATGGAACACACACCACATCAAATGCACTAGGTGAAAACAAGCCCGAATGGAAAACTCCTCCCGTTTCCCAACCGAGAACTAAATGAATCACAGCCCAGACATGGTTGGCAAGCAGCCTCTAGAAACAGATGTTGTGCTTAAGTTGTTTATATTAATCGAAAGAAAATTAAATACAATTATTCAGTGATAATGAAAGGAGAGCCCAGATCAATGTGGACTCCACGAATAACCAAGGTGAAGTCGTATTCGTCCAGCCATTGCTGGTAGTTCTAGAAGTGGGGAAGCTATTTTCAAGCCACTGAGAATAATTTCGTGAAAAAAACAGAGACTCTAATGAAGAAATCCTCTCTTTCTGTGAATCTCCTCCATTTGTCATGTGGGGCTTTCCAGTCAAAGGCCCTACGTGCGGACCGAGAGTTCTCCTTCTCCATGTCATCAGAGCAAGGGCGAATGGGTATATTGTGATAGAACAGATTTAAAGTTAGAGTCAGACAAAAAAACACACATACTAACAAAAATAAACAGGTTAGTCAGGGAATCTCTTTCCTTAGAAAGTAACAGGGTCTTGACTGTTTTAAGCGGTTTAGCAAATATTTTTCAAACATTAGTGACCTGAAAAATAATTAAATGAAACTCATCTTTCAAGTTACCAAAATAATGAATCTGTACCCAGCTTCGAAGTCAACCACTAGTCTAAATCAATTTCTCTTATGGGGCATTTTATCTCATTTATATTGTATATTCAGTTCATATCAACCTCTTAGAAGTTCTCTTAGATTTTCTTTCCATTCTAAATGCATGAAACTGTGGTTATTTTTATTATTGTTTTAGGGGCTCTTCATAGAGAGAGTCTAGGCATCAACTAATCTTTCAGATTCATCCTACGTTGCAGAGTTTCTGAGTACAATATTGTTTGCTGAGAACATGCAACTGTTCAAAACTGTTTATGGATTTGGGGGGTGGAAGAAACACCACTCCAATGAAAATATTTCCTTGACTAGAAAACTAGAGTCCTATCTGCTATTTCTATGCAATCTGATTGTTTAGAAGCTTAACGAGATACTCAAATTCGTTCATGATCCATTTATGCCATGACTGCAAAGATGACCCTGAGAGCATCCAAGTCTTCTTGATATGGCAAAGGAATGGGACTAGAAGAGGATGGGTGGAATGGAAGTGTCTGGAGGACAGTTGCTAAATGATAATTGCATGGTTACTGTGAGTCACCTAGCACTGTCAGTCTCATGTGCTTTACTTCATTCCAATCTCACAACTCCTCTTTTCTTATCATAACCAATTTTCTGACGAGGAATTAGAGTCTGAGGTTATGCAAATTGCCTCAAGTCAAAGATCTAATATAAGCTGGAACAAGAATTTAGATGCAAATCTGTTTGACTTTCAACCATGGAAATCCAGAATACAACTCAGGTGGTGATTATAATGCATGTTTACTTATTCTCTTATTTGTATATTCCTTAATCCAACCAGTATGTTCTGTAGGGCGCCGGGTTGTGAAAATAATTGTGGAAAAACTGTGTCACATAAACACAGTTCGTTGTTACCTGATAGTAGCATTTAATTTTTGATTCCAAATGGGGGGGATTTCTTCCTTTAGGCGGCATTTGGGCAGCTTTTGGGGAGATACTCTGATTTTTTACAAGGACAGGGAGGCTTATTAAAATTTGGTGAGAAGCGCAGACCCTGGGGCAGATTCTAAAACACTGCAGTGTGTGGTGTAATGACGCAGATGGAGATCTGTCCCTTGCTCTGATATCCAGGAAGTGAGAGAGCTGTTTTTAATTATCTAAGGCTAGGACCCATCTTCCACATATTAAACACTGCTCTATGTGCTTAAAATATACAATGAATTTCCTAGGAATGCTCTTGGAATAGAAACTGATGTTTGACTAGACGTTGTTTTATTCAGAACATAACCAAGAATTACTCGATTTTTTTTTTTTTTTTAAAGATCACACGAGGGCTCTACTATATATTATAGGCTCGGCCGTAGGAACACTTCTCTTTTATCTTGGATTGTAGTAATGTCTAAATGGCTTTTACATTGAAATACAACATATTTTTCTATAAACTGTTTTCTTTTTATTTATTCTTTATGTTACAATTAAAGTATGTTATTTTGAGCATACTTTAAGATATGAGAATCATTAGTTATGATTTTCACTTTGCCATATTAAGGGGGCAATGTGAAATATTCGTTTGTGTTATAATTTTAGAAACTTTAAAAAGTTTAAAATTCCCTGAAAACTTGTCACTTGAACAAACTACTACCAATATTTTGATGCTTCTTTCTTTAGTCACTTTTATAGAATAATGGCTGAACTACTGATCATAAAAATCTCTTGGACAGCTTATTAAAACAGAGATCTCTTGGTCCTATCTCAGTCAGAATTGCCAAGGAAGAACCTTCGAATCTGTGCTTTTAGCCACTATAAATGTTTTCTTATAATCGCAGTGGGATGGGCAAGCCAGGTTGGTTGGGATCACCTTGTACATATACTGCGTTTCAATTATTATATCGTGTACATTCTCCTTTGGCCCTTGTTCACAGTTACCCTGTCAATACCAAGAACAGTGCCTGGTACACAGTAGGCACTCAACAAATATTTTCAAATGAGTAAATATGCTAAATTATTTTAAAAATCCTTTACATTTACTTTAATGACTGCTTAAGGGTTATCATACAGCTGTGCCATCATTTAAGTATTTATCTCTTACTTCCAGGACACTTATTATTGGCCACTTTTGTGATTTTCTTAAGGTAGACTCCTAGAATGAGGTAACTAAAAAGAAGGAAAGATGTGAAAGGCGACTGATACATACTGCTTTCCAGAAATGTTAAACAAAGGTACAACCGCTGCTGGCAGTGTATGGGGATGTTCATTTCCCTATCCCTCTACAATACTGAGTGTATCACATTTTTTAATTTCTGAGTGATAATTGAAAAATGTGTAGTTTTTTGCTTGTTGATGAAGTTAAGCAATTTTTCACATTTATTTTGTCATTATTGTTTTTTCTTCATGCTTTTCCTGTTGATAGGCTTTATGTGTTTTTCTACTGGGGATTTTGCCTTTTTCTTATTGATTTTTAAAAGCCTTGTACATATTAAGGTTAATCATAGTTGATCATAATATGTGATGCAAATATTTTTTTTCTTGGTATATATTTTACATTTTCAATTTTTTTCTCCCTTGAAAAAGTTTTAAAAAATTTATTTGTAGCTAAATTTATCTTTTCCTTTTATTTCTGACCTCTCTTGCATTTAACTTATAAAATTAATCATATTTTATAATAATATTTTAAAAACTAGTCAATTTTATTTCAAAAATCAATTTTAAAAAATTACACTGATTTATATTGTGAGTTGTTTCGACAGTGGTTTCCAAATGCCAGTGTGCAGACAAGATATTAGAATCACTTAGGGGTTGTTAAAAAGACAAACTCCAGGCTCGACCTTAGTCTAGCTAAACAAAAATCTTTGTAATTATAAATCTTAACTTGCATCAAACTCTCTAGATGATTCTAAGTGTACTGTAACCATAACTAGTCTAAACCCAACAAAGAGAACCTTCTGGTTAAGCAACCAAGAAGGCAAGCTTGCCCCCTGGTGGTCACTTAAAAAGAAAGTGCAGGTACACAATTCTCAGCAACAATGTCAACAAGCAAATGGGCACACATATCAGATGTAATGTATATGCCATAGTATCCAAGGATAGCAAGGGGATTTAAATATCACATAGTGGGACCCAATCCCCCAACGATACTCCTACAAGTACCACAAAGACCTCCCAGCCGTTTCAGGCTTAAAGGATTTACATAACTAGGTAGAAACTATACATAACTTTTCAAAAATCACCTTAATTCCTCTAGTCCCAGATTATATAAATTAATTTTTAACCAAAGTCCTGTCCCAAGTTATGTTTTTAAAATTCTAAGCTGTTTCTACTTTTTCTACTATAAAAAAAATAGAAACAGATTAGATTTGAAAAGGAGGCATTGTTGAGGAAGAGGAAACATAATTATTCCAGTGGCTCTTTTCTTTTGTCCAAGTGACTTGATCCTGCATGACAACAGGAAAATGAAGTGTTGGTGGAGGAGGTGTGGGGCTTATAAGTTCCTAGATTACAGTGATCATAAATGTAAGGAAGCCATTACGAATGAAGAAGAAAATGCATAACCAATAAAAAATAAGAGTAAGTGGTAAGAATAAAATTTTTAGTGTTTCTTCTGAGCACAATAAAACAATATGATGCTATTTAAATCTACTTGGATCTATTTTAGGAAAGCCATCACATAGCAGAACATATACATTCACAAAGCCAATATGAATAATTTTAAGTGTACTCATGGGAGCTTAAAGTTCAAAGTTAAAGTCAGTCTCAACATCACTACATGCAAGTGTTTCCTACCACCCAAACCCCATGGAATACGGAATGCTAATTGTTTCGGTGCCTCTCATGACTGAAAAGGAAACCCAGGGTATAGACACATCAAACAACCACTTAGCATAGGGAGGCTGCCGAGATCAAGGGTTGTAGAACTATGCTTGGAAAATGAGAAGCAGTTCAAAATTATAACTTCCAGGAACAAGAAATTACTGTGGAATCCTGATTATTGCCGAACTGCTTTTAAAATATGAAAACTTTTTTGGGACTAATTTAGGTTAACATGTATCCATCTCAGGAATTTAAAAAAATTCCTTGACAAAATATAAAATTCAGAACAAGAACAAATGGATTTTATTATCCAAAGAAAACAATCTGACCGAATACATATTTTTAAACCTCCCTGTGCATATACAATAGAATAACTTCATTACTATGCTCTCTGAACCAGCATATTAGAAATCAAATGTATTAGGACATTGACTGGCTTTACCATAAAAAAAACAAAACAACAACAAACAAAAAAACAACAACTATACATAACACACACGAAAAACTGATGCCATTGTGTTTGTCCATGCCTTAATATCCTTATTTTGAAGGTCAATGCAATTCTTAAACTCTTTTAGAAAGATCTGGACTTCCCCTAAACCAACTTACCTTTGGAAATTGAAGCATGGATTTTAAAACCCAATGTCTCTTCTAACTGGTTGTAGTCAGATTCCACAGAGGATGCATGAAGTGTTTCTACCAAGAAAGGCATTCTTCCCTGTGCCTGATCATAGAAAATGGTGTGGTTCCATGTGTATGGGACGCCGATTCCATCAATGGTGAACAGCCGGGTTGAGTAGGCATACAGCTGCCCAGGACCTGTCTGAACGTAGTCCTCTGAGTAATCCTACGGAGGACAACACAGATTTGAGGATCAGCATGACTCTTCCTATTTTTTTCTTGAGGGTACTATGAGATGCAGAATGAAAAAAAAAATGGCTTAGAGACTAAATATTTTTAGTCCTAAATAAAATTGTAATTGTACAGTAGAGTCCAAGAAATAAAATTTGAACCTCTTAATTATCACATTATTTTCTGTTTTACATTGATTTTACTGTTATAAATTATAGTTTCATAAGGGAATAAGACTTGTAGGTCAAGAGTCAAGAAAAGATATGACAGAGCAATGGTTTATTCTTTAATTTCAGAAACTTTTATGGACGATATACAAAAACTTCCATGCAAGAGTTACTATGCTGTGACAAGAAAATTAAACAAACGGCTTAAATCATCACAGCAGTGATCTTGGTTCTGATAAGCAGAATAATAAATCACTAAGAGTTTTGGAAAGACTTGTCCCTGAAGATTTAAAAAAAAAATTAAATTAATTGGAGAACCATTGGTTAATAACATTATATAACTGTCAGGTGTATAACATTATAATTCAATATCTGTGTACTCTATTGCATGCTCCCCACCCGAAATCTTAGTCTCCCCTGTTACCATATATTTGGTCCCCTTTAACCATTTTGTCCTCTCCCACCCCATTCTCCTCTGGTAACTACTATTTTGATTGTACCTATGAGTTTGCTTTTCTTTATTCCGTTTTGTTTGTTTGTTTTTCTGTTAATCCTCACCCATGACATTTTTTCCATCGTTTTATAAAGAGTGGAAAGGGGGAAAGGGAGGAGAGAAACATGGATGTGAGTTGCCTCCGCACATGCAACCGAGATCCATGTCCTCGACCAGAATTGAACCTCTGACACTTTTGTGCGTGGGCCGATGCTCTAACTACTGAGAAAACTGGCCAGGGCCACTTTTCGTTTTATAGTCCACATTTAAGTGAAATTATATGATTGTTGTCCTTTTTCAGAGACTTTTTTTTCACTTAGCACATAACTGTCATGATTCATCCATGTTGAGATATACACATATGTATTACATCTTCTTTATCCATCCACCCGCCCATGAACACTTAGGTGGTTTCCATGTTTTGCCAATGTAAACAAAGACCAGATAGCCATTTCTAACCGGAGTGGTTTAGACATTTACCCCTGAAGCAAACAAGGGGAATGACGCCAGTTCTCTTGCTCTTTCTATGGATCTCTGACTCCTACTCCTCTGTTATGCTAATAAACGGGTAAGGCAAGTTATCTTGACAGTTTACCTTTACAGCGACTTCAGCAGGTGCATGAAGCTGCAGCACATAGCCGCTCACCACAATATCTAGCAGCAAAGCACCATCGGAATCCAGGCCCCGAGCAATATGAGTCATGCGCAGGATTTCTCCTGGGAATTACAAAGCGTTCACTTTAGCAGCAAAACTATAAGGTTTGTGTAAGTATAGAATAGATTTACCTTACCTTCCAGTTCAGCTATGTTATTTTATTGAAAGCTTGAGTAAACATAGACAATAAGAGTATTAAATTAGCATTCAGTCCCCAAATTAAAGGCATGCTTATCCAACTGTATTTTTATGTGGCATAAATGTGGGATATGATTATGTGAAGGATTCCACACTTTAAAATCACCAGCAATAGCAAGACAATTCTATAAAAAATGGGTTGCTTGTGAGAAGAGTCCGATTCATCATGCGAACTGGCAATAACTACAAGTCTCTTTCCCATGTTTCAAGAAGTAGAAAAGAGTCTTAGTAAGTGGGTGGTCATGACAGACCCACTTCTGTGATGATTAAAGCTATGCCCTCCCTAGTCTTTCTTCCTTAAAGATAATTGCCATTTGATCACCTTTGATGAGGTTTGAAATGGATCTGAGGGCACTTGGAAAGAGCCATGAACAGTTAATGCAAGTTCATTAACACTAAGGATAAAGCAAAAACACATTAAGATTTGCTTGTTTTTACTTCCATCCTTTAAAAAAATATTTTTATTGATTTCAGAGAGGAAGGGAGAAATAGAGAGAGCGAGAGAAAGAGAGAGAGAGAGAGAGAGAGAGAGAGAGAGAGAGAGAGAGAGAGAGAGGCATCAATGATGAGAGAGAATCATTGATTGGCTGCCTCCTGCATGCCCCTGCTGGGGATCAAACCTGAAACCTGGACAAGTGCCTCAATTGGGAATCAAACTGTGAATTCCTACTTCATAGGTCCACACTCCACCACGGAGCTACACCGGCCAGGCTACTTCTATCTTTGTATAAAGAATCCCTACAAGGTATTCTAATTGAATCTCAGGTTTAGCTAACAAAAACTTTTAATTAATAGCAATGACTCATTTTCTTATTCTCTTTGGCCTTTAAAACTTTTCCCCTAAAGGTTTAAGGAGAAAAGATATAGGAAATACAATTAAAAAGTTTTGGAGTATAAAAATGACTATACTGTTTGAAAGCTCTTAGAAACCCATGTCAGTAAAAATTTACAGGGAAATATAAAATTGCTTTTATATCTTTTATGATAAAATTGCTTCAAAGACTGAAATTATTCTCTGTGGGAACATATATTGTTCTAAACCATGGGCTTTTAAGGCAATCATATTTTTATAGTAATAGAATACTAAGCTGAGCTGGCACTAACCAGTTGCAAATTCCACTTGGGTTTCTCTCTTGAAGACTGCATTGGTGAGCGTGAAGCCATTGACTGCTTCTCCAATTTCCTTTGCTGTTGTCCAATAAATGGGATTTAAAATAGAAACTATCTTTCGCATTGCTGGACCTACATAAAAAGAGATACACCAGGTGACACAGCAAAATATTTACAGTTCCCTGTTATTATTGTCTTCATAGCATGTTATTCATAAGCATGAATCCTAAATAATCTTGAATAACAATAAAACAAATACTAGCATCTCATGCACCTTTAAGAGTTGACTACTGTGATAGAATTACTATACTGATAATTTAGGAGTAACATCTTCTAGAAATTTTAACTGGAAATAACAAGATGAAGGCTAACATATATATATATTTTTTAAAAAGATATGTTTTATTGATTTTTTTACAAAGAGGGAAGGAGAGGGATAGAGAGCTAGAAACATTGAAGAGAGAGAAACATTAATCAGCTGCCTCCTACACACTCGCTACTGGGGATGTGCCTGCAACCAAGGTACATGCCCTTGATTGGAATCGAACTTGGGACCCTTCAGTCCACAGGCCGATGCTCTATCCAATGGCCCAAACAGGTCAGGGCTAACATATACATTTTTTTTTTTATTACTTTGATAAGTAAAGAAACTTACCAAGCCTGCGAGGCACATTGGTAATTTTGGCATGTATTACTCTAGAATCAGAGGTAGGGCTATCTGTCACTGTGGCGTTAAGGAAAGCAATTCCAAATTCAACATCATTAATATTTCCAATAAGGCTTCCTCTGGCTCGCTGGGGCCCACCTATTGGGGGAAGGAAAAACATTCCTGGATAAGGAAGTAATTTCATCAACATTACATGGGAGAAAAGAAGGCCAGTTTTCAAAGATGCTACAAATCTTCTCTCAAACATTTGACAAGATCATGACATCTGAATTTAAGAGTGTAATAAATAAGCTTTCAAAACATTCCACTCTCATGTAGCACTCATCATCCTTCATAAATCCAGGCTCCTTCCAATCTATGCACATCATAGCAGTTATTTCGCAATCCAAAGAATACAATCAGCGTCCAGTCCAAAAGCCAAAATAAAGTGGGCGTTTGCTGATGGTAATGAAATGATGATAATAATGAGTTTATTGAGCATATCATGCACAATAGTAAGCATTCAGTATGTGATAACTCTTTTAATCCTATCAAAATCCCATAAGGTGGTTTATTTTAAGTAGCCACATTTTGAAAACTAGGAAAAGAAATTTCAAAGAAATTATCATTACAGGTAAAAGGTGGTGGAATGAGAATCTGATCACAGATGCGATTGACATCAAAACCCATGTTCTTTGAGCCCTTTGCCTCCTTAGTGGGAACAAAGGGGCAGGAGGAATCACCAGCAAAAAACAGCTCCTCAGCCTTGTGACAGGTCAGTGTTAACATAAATATGACATATCTAAGGGGTTTTATTGTCAAGCTTGGGTTACAGATCTTGGGCTTATCAAGTTCTTCATATCACATATATATTTAAAAAATGTTTAACAAGAAAAAGTTGCAGGAAATCATACTTTTAACAGTGCTACAAAATTCATACCAAGACAATCAGATTGAAAAACAATTCTAATTTTAAAAAGTAGCTCCATAGTAACTTCATGCTTTTTTACCCACTGCTCAACAAAATTATTGATTACTAACAGAATAGGAGGCTAATGACTATTTCTCAATTAAATTGCAAGCTTTGATAAGAGAAAGAAACATATTGGGAAGAAGCTGATAGTGAAATTTGTAAATATTCATTAAGAATATATTTTAATGGAATATATTTTAAAGTAATCACCAGGTGTTTCAGATATTGTTATCAAGTACTATGGACTAGGGAGAAATATAGTTATATTGAATCTCAGAAAGAACAGGAAGTATAGTATCTCACCATTTTACTTATGGTTGTTGTTTTTTTAATTTCAACATTTTAATGTGCATTACTTTATTAGAGAAAAGATTTTCCTCACCTTGATTCAGCTTTCAGGTTCTGGACTACATTCATTTGGTCATCAAGTATCAAGGAAACAGTAGTAATAAGAAAGAGAAAAAAGACATGAGATCTGTCTTCACAGAACTTAGGTCTAAATAGGGAAGATAGATATTAATGAGAATTCAAAAAAAAAAAGTAAAATTTAAATTTTACACTAATGTGTAAGATTTACTACTCGGGGAAGTCTGAAAAGGAAGTAAAAATTGAGTAGCAATCTAATAAAAGTAGGTGTCTTAACTAAGCCAGGGAAAAAGGCAGGAGAAGGGCTTTCCAGGTAGAGGAGATGGCATGTGCCACCCTCTGGGGAGTGGTCGCTTGTTACATTGGAGAAACCAAAAGTGAGAGCTTAGAGAGCAATGGGAACCGCACTGCAAGATGATGGAGCAAAGTAGAGAGCAGGCCCGATCAGGACCTGGGAGGCCATCTGGGTCCTTATATTTATTCCTAGGCAGGGGCATAGCTCCCCCATTCAGAAGGGTCACTAATTCCCTTAGTTCTCTGGGTCATTGCTAACAAACATGGCCTCCCATTGTGATCTTGGTTTCCCCGTCTCACACAGGAAGATCATGAATTCCAGGGGTCAACCACCATCTCCTAGTCTGGCCAGCTAGTTGGGACCCTTGAAACTTTTTGCCAAACTCTATCATCCAAAACGTCAGTATATTTGGATTTCCTTCCCACGGGGGCCCTGGTACCACCAGAAGCTGAGCTACCAAATGCCTCCACTGAAATGGGACTTATCTCCATGCCTACATGTTAGAAGAACCTCAGAATCCTTGGTAATCAGGTGATATGTGGAGAAGATACATTGAGTAGTTGACTGATAGACACTTGCCCTTTAGCTTGTCTAGATCCTATAAATCTTTTCATATAACTTCTCTCTCTCTTACTGTGCCAAATGAGCCTTCTTGATTTCCAGGGACATTTTATTTCTAAAGCAACCTTAAAGCTTTGGGAAGTCCAGTCATATCTCAATGCTTCAACAGTGTCAAACTGTTCTTTCTGGTCTTCTTCTAGTCCTTAGAAGGTCTATCCTCTGAGACAAGTACCCTTAGGACTACCCACCATTTAAAAAATGTTTTTGTTCATTTCAGAGAGAGAGGGAAGAAGAGGGCTAGAGAGACAGAAACATTGATGAGATGAGAGAGATACATTGATCAACTGCCTACTGGGGAATGAGCCTATAACCCAGGCATATGCCCTGACCAAGAATCTAACCAGTGACCTCTTGGTTCATGCATTGATGTTCAACCACTGAGCCACATTGGCTGGGCAACCCACCATTTCTTAGGACTCCAGCAAATGCTTTCTAAGATCCATTAGTTCTAGAATTCTGACTCCATTCCTCCTAAATTTTTACATTACTTACAATAGCTAGCCATGTTGCGTAATTTGAGTCGTAGTAGCTGAATTGAACTCCTCCTACTATTTGTCCTCACACCGAACTGGCTTCTATTTCACTTTCCACACTCAGGTTCTCTCCTTTTAAGTCTCTGAAATAATAGCCTCCAATTGTGTATTCCTGTTCGATGTTCAGCTTCTGCTCTACCCTCATGCTTCAGCCTGAAATCTCAACAGGCTTTCCCTACATTTCCACAGCCTTTCACCCCTCACACCCAGGACTGCTATGTATGGCTGTGCAGACCAGATCTTATCACAAGGGAGCCTGGGAAGTGGTAAGCAGAGGCTAAAATCCAGCCATGAGTTTTGGGGTACAGGAGGAGGGAAGAACTTTCCCCCCAATTCTCCCTCCTAGAGATAGCACTGTTTTGTAATTTGTGGGCTCAGAGCGACTCCTTTTCTTAATTTGCAGAAAGGTTGTAAATGTGCCAGTAGTAGTTCTGTCCCAATCTCACTGAGTTGCTTACCTGGGCAAGCGTGTATATTGCATCTGGAAACCTGAGTGGCGTCTCCCGGACAGGGGCGCCCACGGTTAGATGGCTCTGGATTGTTGCACAGCCTTTTTCTGGTCTTTTCACCTCCTCCACAAGAAGCAGAACACGGGCCCCAACTTTGCCAGGTTCCCCAACTCCCATCCACTGTGAACAAGAATGGAATGGTCAATATGGAATGGGGGGCCCTGCCGATACAATTTTTAAGACCTGAGATGATGACGCTGCCATATGAACACGACATAGAATGTGTTGCTTGTTCTCTCCTGCAGGAGTCGGAGAGCTCACCGGGACACATGTCAGTGTTGCACCTCTGGATCTGGGAGTCTGGCCCTCCACAGGCCCTTCCTCCGTTGGCGGGTCGAGGGTTGTCACACGTGCGGTACCGCCGCATCTGCCCTCCGTTACAGGACCGACTGCAGAGTCCCCAGCCACTCCATGGGCTCCAGTTTCCATGAGCTACAAGGCAGAACCATTGGAGAAGTGCTAACCAATGACATCCACTCAACAGGTACGGAAAGACTCTCCCCAGGAAAAGAAAAGAAACATACGGATCTAGAAACAGGCAACTTCCAGAGGTAGACGGATCAGCTGTTCTGACCAGAAACTGAGTATACATCCCAGTGATTGTACAATTCCAGTTAATACACATTTACTGAGTCTTATGGTATTCCGGGAGCTGAAGGATATGACTGAGACAAGATCTTTGGCTCTCAATCAGTCAAGGTTATCACACTGAGAAGATACGGTGGATTCAGATGCTGCTAGGATCTAAGAATCTAGTTTGGTGACTGAATTAGGGCAGAGAGCTCCCTGCCTGCCTCCATAGAGGAATCACCAACGTTAGGAACAGTTAACAGGTCCGGGTGCCGCTGCCCTTGCACTCTGCTGCGGGTGCCATAGAGTAAATGAAATCGGGCACAGCCCCTCCCATACAAATCAATGACTTCTAAGGTATAACACAGACTTATAGCAACCATATAACATTTTAATGTCCTAAATCAGAGGTAGACAAATCAAGTCACGGGATATTATAACTTTAAGGACCTAAAAGCCATAGTGGAGCTTTAAGAAAGTATAATTTTGACTCACTATTTCCAACACTCACTTGGACAAGGGTCACTATTGCAAAAATCGCTCTGGACATCACTCCCTTCACACCTGCTTCCTCCATACTGTGGGGCGGGATCAGAGCAGTCCCTTGTTCTCTGCCTGGCTCCTCCTCCGCAGGACATGGTGCAGGCACTCCAACTGGCCCAGCTGGCCCACTTGCCATCAACTGGGTTAAGGAACAAATAAAAGTGCTCTATCAATACTTAAAAATGAGCAGGTTAGCCCTAGTCAATTTTCTCAGTGGTTAGAGTATCAGCCCACGTACTGATGAGTCTCAGGTTTGATTCCAGTCAAAGGCATGTATCTCTGGCAGTCAAGGGCAGACTTGATTTCTGGCCTTGGTCAGGGCATGTGCAGGAAGCAACCAATCGATGTATCTCTCTCACATTGATGTTTCTCTCTCTGTCTCTCCCTGTTCCTTCCACTGTCTCTAAACACCAATGGGAAAAATATCCTCAGGTGAGGATTAAAAAACAAACAAACAAACAAACAAACAAAACCAGAGCTGATTAAACACTGGGCATTATTAGGTTGAGCAATGTTCTTATTAACATTGATTCTTACTGACACACTAGCCAGATAAGAGGCAGTGTTTATTTTTTGAGGGTATAAACATTGTATTTCTCTCACCAGGACAGTGTCTTTCATTGCAAACTTGCATCTGTGTTTCTGCTCCATCACAGTAGGAGCCATCAAATGACGGGGGAGGGTTATTGCACAGTCTTGTTCTCGTCTGGGTCCCCTGCCCGCAACTTCTGCTGCAAATACCCCAAGGCTGCCAAGTGCTCCATGCTCCATGAACTACAAATATCCCAAGAGACAGAGTCAAGTCACAGCACCAAGTGTATTAAAAACAAAACAAAAATTAGAGAAGTAGATTAACTTAGTCATGAGTGAAATTAGCTCAGAATAAAAAATAATAATTAAAATGGAACCAAAGAAAACATGAGTGATGTTCTTCCTTTCTGCTTCTGATCAGATTTTCATGGAAATTAAGTCTATAGGAAAATTCTGAAGGCCAATGAATGCCAAAATTAATGCTTAGTATTACCCAAAGAGGCTATTTTATTAAAATAAAAATTCAATCAAACTACCATCTGTAAAGACGATCTGACTTTTTAAATCCTAGATAGATAAGCATTTGCCTGTGCTCTGTGCTCTGGGGAAAGTGGAAAGAATCAGAAGCTTAGGAACAAGGCTATATTACAGATCCAGATGCGGTTATGGGCAATACAAATGCTTCCACCGTGATAACTTGGACCCCAGATCACAAGACCACGTCTTTAAGCCTGATGCAGCTCCATGTTTAAAAATGTACTTGGATCTTTCAACAACCTGATGATTTGCACAGTTGTAATAAAAGTCCCCGTTACATAATGTTCATGAATGAAAAGTTCTGAATAACACACTTACCTACTTCCGAAACAAACTGACCAGTGTTTTCCAAGTGTGGCCAAGGCCTCCGATGTGGTAACTAACATATTGCACCATCTGACCACAGGACTAGAAGTACTTTATGTTCTTTACCATGTGCATGAGCTGAGTATCAATGTTATGGTCTCTCTAATGCATAAGTCAGTATCAGGTCATACATTTGTTTTGAGGGTCATTTTTAGATACGGGACTCATAAAAGTATGTTTTTGTGATCACCCAGTTTAATGGAGATAGAAACCAAGACAGGGCCCGAAGGTCTGTGTCTAAATATTCTCTTAACAATTTAAGAGACACCAAAATAATAAGTTCAAAACCAAGACATTACCGTTTGGTTGCTTTGTTTAGAAAAATTTTAAAACACATCTTGCATTTTCTTCTCATTAACTATTTTCTAGTTGAGTTGACTACATGTCCCTGAACTTTATAGATACAGGGAAACACAGTCACACAAATTTATTTTAGCTGACAAGAATTTGCACTTAAAAGTATCTGACTAAACCTAAATGAATAGAAAAATGCTTTTAAATATTTGGAAGATATTATTCAATGTTATTTCTTTATTAATTCAGATTGTTGATGCTCAGAGTCCTTATATATAGACTAAGTGATTTAAAAATATTCTGCTGTTCTATTTATTTTCCTATATTCTATTTTCAAGGATGTTGGTTAACAAAAGCTCACACCTCTTACAATATAAAGTCTCAGAACATAGATGCAATTTTATCAGAGGGTTATAAATGGGTGATGTTTATTCATTTATTATCTGTGTAGTTTCTATTACATATAAATAGATGTTTTTGGCTGAAGACATATATATACATGTCTTTAAATCAATAAAAAAAAAAAACCTTAACCAGAAGTGAACTTCATGACATAAAATGTGGTGGAGTTGAAATGTTTCTTTTATATGAATGGAATGGTAACAATAAAAAAGAAAGAATAGTAATATAAATCAGAGAAGGAATAAAACATCATGGTGTCTACTTAATACCAAAGAAGACAACGGTGGAGGAGTCAGTGTATAGGAAAAATGCAAAAAGTAAGAGATGGATTTGTTGTTACATTGTGTTGCAATTCTGACTCTGGAGAGACAGCAGAACATGGTCCTTGCAGGGACTCTGGGCCAGATGCCCTGGGTCTGAATGACTGCTCTGCTCTTACTAACAGTGCAGTATTAAACGAGTTACTGGGCCTTTTGTGCCCAGTTTATAACCTGCCATATCTAGATAATAAAAGAATTTGCCTTGAGAGGGTCAAAGTGAGGAATAATGAGTTTATAGATGAAAAAGCCTGGGATCAGTACAGCACACATAGTTTTAAAGTCCTGCATATGTGTGAGCTATGAGCTACAGTGTTTCCCCGAAAATAAGACATCCTCCGAAAATAAGACCTAGCACATGGAAAGATAAGACATCCCCTGAAAATAAGACCTAGCGCAACTTTGGGAGAAAAAATTAATATAAGACACTGTCTTATTTTCAGAGAAACAGGGTAGTATGACCATTCTTTACTCAAAGTTCTCAATGATTTAAACACACACACACACACACACACACACACACTCTAAGAAAATGCTCATTCTTTAAGTAATCTGTAAGAATATGTTTGTTTGTTTTTTAATGACAATGACTGTCCAATGCCAGCAGAAAGGTCCATTCCAGAAGATATCTATCTTTATTAGGGGGAGGATTGGAAGTTTAAAAATACCATTCTAACTGGGGTGGAGAAAGTACAATATAAGCCTAAAATATCCATTTGTGCCAGAAAATAAGGAAGTGTTCAAGGAATCAAGGGCATTTATAAAAATCATTTAGCTTTTCATGATATAGGTATCACTGTTAACAAACTGTACAAAGATTGTTGTCATTAGGTATTTTTTATTTTGATGTATTATGCTATTATAATTAGCTTTCTAATTCTTCAAGGTGAAGAAACATTTTGGTTTCTTGTTTATTTTCTTTAAGATTTCATGACAGTATTTTATTTTTAAATGCAAATGAAACTTCTGAACTACAAACTAAGATACGCAGGATCTAAGTGAATAGGCGAGGGAAACATCAGGTTGACCTGGGTTCATATTCTTGATTTACCTTTAACTAGCTATGTAACCTCAGTGAATTAATTCTCATATATCCTCTGAGTCTTAGTTTCCTCATCTGTACAATAGCATGCAATATCCAATGAAACAGATAACTATCTCAGTTTGGCTTATTAATTTCATTTTTTTATTACTATCTCAGCGAAGGTGTCGCTCCTAGTTCTACTCCATCACTTCAACTATGTGGGTTTGTTCTCTATGCTTATCAATATAGAAATATTATCTGTTTATCAATCTAGTTTTAAATAATTAGAAGAGTGCCTTGAGCATAGAATGGGTGCTCAACAAATCTTTTTTTGGATGAATCAAATCTTTTTTTGAATGAATCAATGAATCAACAAACAAGTGAAGAGCCATTTTTCTATTTCTTTCAAACAAGGAACCCTAATCCTCTTGGCACTAAGTAACCCAAGATGGTTACCAAATTGTCCTTCTCCTGGACTCTAGGTCAGAGGTGAGCACGGATCCAAACAAAAATCAAACAGGGCCCTTCCCCAGAGGTTGATACGAATTCTGAGCGAGAGGAACTCTTTGTCTCCGAGGCCTGAGATTATAGGGCCCCTGTGAGCCAGGAGCTGCCGTGGTCATTTTTTCCATCACATGGAACGAGTTTAAAGGAAAATACAGCCAAGAGAGGAAAGCAGAGATGCGACATGGAAAACACGCTGGTAAACTATTGGCCCAACTCTTGGTTTCAATCATACCTGAAAGGGGAATTTTCACTTAAGCTTATGTAAGTTTGATTTCTGTCACTTTAAACTCCAAGAGGTGAGCACGGATCCAAACGTATGTTGTAGGGTTGTTTCACAAAGTCAAAAACAGTGCGTATATAAAGCACCTAGCCTGGCACCTAGCACACGGTAGGTATTCAGTCACTGGTAACTATTATTATGTTAGCCCTCACTAACTGGTGTTTCTGGGAAACCCTTTAACCTCTCTAGGCTTGATTTCTCTCACCTGAAAATGAAAGACTGGATTAGGTGTGACTTAACGTCATGGCCTCTAACATTTTATGACTTTGTAATTATGTTTTCTCTGCATGATTCAAAACGCACCACAGTCTGGTGGAGCCTTTAATCATGGTCAGTTAAATCAGATGTTTTACTTAACATCGATGCATGCTCTACCTCCCCAAGTTTATACAGGAGACAGAACTGAGAACACGGAGAACAAATATATCCCAGGGGAGAGGCCGTTACCTCTTTCCACAGCGAAGAAGAAAAGGTCATTCTAACCCCCTGATGGGAGTTAAGAACAGGAAAGGTTTGCTCATCGGTGGGTTCTCACCTGGGCACGGCCTAATGTTGCACATGATCACTTCCACAGCGGTCCCCTCACACGGCCGCCCGCCATGTTGAGCTGATGGATTATTACAAGTTCTGGTTCTGGTCCGGTTGCCACGTCCGCAGCTTCTTGTGCATTCTTCCCAAGGGCTCCATTCTGACCAGCCACCGTGCACTGGACAAAGGTGAAACATTACACCATGAGATCATGAGATACATTTCAATTGAAAGTACTAATACCGGGGCAAGGAGGGGACAAAAGGTGATGGGGGTAGGGGGTAAAGAAGGTAAATGGGTGATAAACGGTGATGGAAGGAGACTTGAGGTGGTGAACATACAATACAATACACAGGTGATACATTGTAAGCTGTATACAAATCTGTATAATTTTATTAACCAATGTCATCCCCAAAAATTCAATAAAAAAAGAAAGTATTGCCAGGCTGATGTGGCTCAGGGGTTGAGTGTTGACCTATGAACCAGGAAGTCATGGTTTGCAGGCTTGATCCCATGTGGGCTGTACAGGAGGCAGCCCATTAATGGTTGTCTCTCATCATGGATGTTTCTCTCTCCCTTCCTCTCTGAGATAAATAAAAATATATTAAAATAAAAAAAGAAAGTACTAATTCTGGGACAACCCATCGTTAGGAAACTGAAATGAACAAATGTCTATCTGTCGAATAAAGAGTAGTACCTGGACACAGTTTATGCTGACAGTTCCGCATTTCCGAATCTGACCCTTGACATGGCTTCCCACCATTGGCTGGAAGAGGGTTGTTGCACAGGCGACTTCTCTTTTGGATGCCTCTTCCACAGGTGACACTGCAGGCTCGCCAGGCAGACCACTGGGAAAACCCACCATGAACTACAAAGAAGACATTCTACTTTGTCTCTGTTTTAGTGAACAAAAAAACCTGCAGGTTGGATTTCATGAAAACGTGCACTGGGTCTACAGCTAAGTCGGGAGCTGCTGAGAAATTGCTCATGGAAGCTCTCTTTTATGGCAAAATGAGAGAAGAACTTCAGTTAACTAGAGCTTCTGCCCAGTTCCTATCCTAACTCATTCAGACATGACTACTGAAAGTACATACTGTTTACCTTTTGAATATGCCTTTAAAAAGCAAAATGTACACATTGATTTCTGAGAATAAAGTGGACTATTTCCAATCAAAAATTCAGTTTGGGAATTTAAATGATTAAGTTGGTATTTTTTCAGCGCTATTCTGTATTTAGTCCCTTCAGCCTGCAAATTGTGGTATGCTTTTTGTCCAAGCTCCATAAGCTAGAAATGTCTCAAGGGTTTAGGAGGCTTGGATTAAGATGCTTAATAATCTTTATGACTTGAGTTGCTCTGTGTGCTGTTTAATATGAATATCCATCTGATCACACTCACCTTGGACTGTGACTGGTACTCTGACCAGAACAGAACCCATCAAATTTCGAGCAACACATTCATATTCAGATGTATCTTCTTTCTGAGCAGCAGAGATATATAACGAGTTGTTGGACAACACATTAACACGGTCATCCCAGGGAATAGCGTGCCCTTGACGAAACCACATAATGGCTGGATGAGGCTCTCCAGTGGCCTGACAATTCAATATGACTTTGCCACCAACATTTATAATTGTTGCTATTGGCTCAAGAGTGATAATAGGAGGACCTACAAAAAAAAAAAAGTATATAATGCTTCTTAGTTTTGGGAGTAATATAAGCATTTTCATCAATATTATATAGTAACATTATTTTTATTTTTTTATTTTTTATTTCTTTATTGATTGTGTTATTAAATATGTGTCCTTATTTCCCCATTCCCCCTCAACCCCCCTATTCATGCCCTTACCCCCCTGTTGTCTGTGTCCATTGATTAGGCTTATATGCATGCATTCAAGTCCTTTAGTTGATCTCTCCCCCTTACCCCCACCCTCCCCTATCTTCCCTGAGGTTTGAGGTTCTGATCGATGTTTCCCTGCCTCTGGATCTGTTTTTGTTCATCAGTTTATGCCCATAAATGAGTGAGATCATGTGATATTTATCTTTCTCTGCCTGGCTTATAAAACAAGGTAGCTTCTCAACTACTAAGGTTGTAATTACCATTGATAGAATTTTCATAGCTGTTTTACTTAGTAAAAGTCAAAATTTTAAATCCTTAAGCAGAGTAGCCTAGAACATGGGATCTGCAGTCAAGGTTTTGAATTCAAGTCCTGCTTCCACTCCTTACTACCTCTCTGAGATTTCGTGTCCTTAAACATGGTGCCTAGTTTGAAGGATTCTTGTTAGACTCCATTAAGGTGATGTAGGCACAGACCAAAAGAGTATTAGTGCTATTATTAGCATTGATGTTTTTTACATAATGAACATTCACATATTTCACTTTATATATATATATATTTTGTGGTAAGGAGTCATTATTAACTTATTCTTTCATTAAATCATCATTCATTTATTCATTAAATACACATTGAGAGCCTACTATTTCCCAGGCATTGTGCTAGATGCTGAGGATACAGAGGTAACAGATATAACTTCTTCTAGTTTAAAGGAGTTCATAGTCTACTGATAAGATAGACCAGTAACTAATTATTTAGTTGTGTTATAATATACCTATAGAATGAAGTAATAGGATAGGTAGATTACAACTTAGTAGAGTAGGTAAATGTATGGAGTCATGGGAACATAAACAAAAATACCTTAATAAGTCACATGAAAATATGTCACTGGAAAAGAAGATGAAAAAGGACATTCAAGAATTATCAAGAAAGTAGGAATGATAGTACTTTCTATCCTTGAATTGTATGAGGTAAAGGAAGGAATTAATGACTACAGGGTTTTGATTTAGGAAATATAGTGTATGTTGGGCAACTTGATTGAACATTGGAGGAAGAACAGATTTGTTGGGAGGGAGTAAGGAATGATGATTTGCATCCATTCAGAACTGTCTCTACACTTGAGGTATCTGTGGGTCATGGCTATAGAAATGTCTAGATGGAACGTGAATATAAAGAAATGGGCTAAAACTACAGACTTGTGAGTCTTTCACATGTGGATAAGATTATTTCAGAAGTGAGTCTAAAATAAGAGGAAGAGGGCCAGAGACAGAAACTATTGCAATATTATTGAAGAGATGGACAGAAGGGAAACCCATCAATGGTATTAAGAACTGATCACTGAGGTAGGAAGAAAATCAGTGAAAATGGTATTCTGGCAACCAAAGGAAGGAGTTCCAAGAAGGAGGTAAGAGTTAATAGTTCCTATAGTGGATGACACCTGCTCTAGTGAGGTCTTTGGAGAAAATGTGAAAGAAGTGTACATAGCTGCTGATGGAATATTTATCGTTTTATAAGTCTACATGTCAAGATAGAATATGAAAGACTTCATGGGGGGGATAAGAAGCTTGACTGTATTTTCAAAAATAGATAAGATTATATATAAGAGAAGGGAGCCTATTGGAGGGGAAAAAATAGCATGGTCATGAATTTAGCTTTGAAAGGATGATTCATCTAAGACCTTGTGGCTTACAAGGTCTTAAACATTTGGTTAAAATCTTCAAATGAAAATTAGAAAGATTTGCATTTACATAGGTAAGCAGAGGGGAGTGTGTATATCCTTGAAGGAATACGATGGGATGACAGCAGTGTTTTAGTGGGATTGAGTTTAAAGGAAGGATTATTTGCTTAAAGAGAGGGAATAAATATCAGATAATTCAGGTTGGTGGTTGCATAGCTTAGATCGAGAAGTGTATCTGGAATAATAGAACATAAAACAAAAAGATAGAAGGAAAATGTGTTTTATTGTGATATTAATATGCTAGTATTTTATATAAAGAAATTACTGATGTATTGCCTTTTCATATGAAGTTAGAATCTCAGGGGAGTCATTATTAATGTAATATTTATATGAACGCCCACATCATTCTACACAACTGATGTTTACATTAACCTCACGCTAGGAAGTTTCAATGCCTGAGCTTTTGTTTCTCTCCCAGTGTTCAGATTACATTATGCTTTTAATAAGCTTGCTGAATAAAGTAAATACTTCAGATTAATCACTCAACACTAAATGGCAATATAATGACCACATGAGCTCATCTGCTCATGTTATTATGGTCAAAGAAAGTGTCAAATAAAACTCAAAATCTACCATAGTTGACCATTTCCAAATGCACACAAGGCTGTAAATTAATCCAAAAATAAAATTCCTTATGTACATCTTTCAAGGTTGACTTAATTTCACCAGTCACATAATGATCAGTTAAACATGGTCATTTTATCAAAATGAAGACATGGTTTCTGGTTCTTTAATCTTAATTTTAAACAAATTATCTTTTTGGCTTCTTTTATATGACTCATTTATTTAAATGTCAGTAATTTTAAATGAGCTCATCTAATGCAGCCTGTCTTAAACCTGGTCAGTGAACACTCTTTCATAAGAGATTAATCATGTGATGTTCTACCTACATTCACCCAAACAAGGAAGGGAGAAGTTTTCACGGAAATAACATTTAGTATTTGGGAAATGTGGCATTTTATATCCTCCTCTTGTTGAGTTGTAACTCACATCAGCATATTAACATTTTTTGGAAAGATCTGCAATAAAGAAACTTTACTGCATATAGTGGGTGTTCTTTATATATTTAATAAATGACTTATTTCCTCAGACTTATTTGACCATCAAACTCGACTTTTTTTCTAATGACATCCCACAAGATTATCATTTGATAAATATGCACTTAGCAAGATATGGAAACAACCTAAGTATCTGTTGACGGATGAATGAATAAAGGTGTATGTGTGGTGTGTGAGTGCATGTATAGTTTATATATATATATATTCCAGCTAAAACAAAGAAGAAAATTCTGTTAGTTGAGACAACAAAGGTGGACCTGGAGGGCATTATGTTAATGAGATGAGCCAGACAGAGAGAGACAAATAGCATATGGTATCATTTATATGTGGATCTTAAAAAAAAAAAAAAAAAAAGTCCAATTCATGGAAACAAAGAGTAGATTATTGGTTGCCAGAGGGTGGAAAAAATGGGAATATGTTGGTCAAAGGATATAAACTTTCAGTTATAAAATGAATGGGTTCTGAGGAGCTAATGAATAGCATGGTGATTTTAGTTAATAATACTGCACGGTATACTTGAAATCTGCTAAGTGTATAGGTCATTAGTTTCCTCACCAAAAATAAACCAAAACAAGCAGTAACTGGGTAAGGTGATGAATGTGGTAATTAACTTCATTGTGGTAATCATGTCACAATACATAAGTATGGCAAATCGTCACACTGTACACTCTAAATGTTTGCAATTTTATTTGTCAATTCTACCTCAATAGCTTGAGAGAAAACACTGTCTTAGACATTGTAAAACTATCTATTCAATGTTAAATTCTTAGAGAAAAGTGGTTTGGCAAATAGCTGTTAGTAAATGCCAGTCAACAGCATCTCTCCACAGTGAAGGAAGAAAATGTAAATTCATCCCCTTAGGTACTGAGCCTATTCACTCAAGTTGGTTGGCTTCAGTTCTCAACTCGATGATGCTGGCCTTGGGTTAGTCCCTGAAGTGGTTCTGGGGACTGTTCAATGGGTCTCTGGAGTCCTTCCTGTTTTTCTAATTATGAAAGCACTTTCTTCTGGGGGTTTCTACTGAGGGGCTTCATGATGCGGATGATAAGCCTGCCCAGATCACATAGCTATTCCACGGAAATAGCAATAGGTCTGGAGCACTTTTGAGGTCATTTACACTAGGTCATTATTTTTAATACATACTTTTAAAGAGCCCCAGAATGGCATCTTTGCGAGCAATTTATAAGAACTGCGGTGAACTATAAGAAGAATATTCAATGGAATATATTGCAAACAAACAAAATGCTCTGCCGTGAAGCACTTGCGATTTTGAACTGCAGGTGTTAGATAAAATAGAGAAAAATGCCTGTGCCAAACTGTATCTGCCTTACGCTCAATAACAACGGCTCCATCAGCCGCAGAACGTAAGAGCAGACAACTCCCTGAAAGCTGCCGCTGAGGTACCTGCTATAAAGTTAAGGACAGTGGACATTCTTTATTAGGCAACATTGCTTAGATCAAGTGTTTAGCTGGAATTGAAGGAAGCAGCTTACTCTGCAGTGTCAGGCTCATGCTGCGCTCCACCACCCCGGCTTCGTTAGCAGCTACACATGTGTAGTCACCGGCATCGTCATTCTAAGGAAAAAGCAGTGTTCGTGGAAACGTGAGCTTACAGAGTAGGGCAAATAATTTTGTTCACTATGACGCTAGTCTATATCAAATTTCCTTTTTGAGATGGCATGTCAATGGAAATAGAAAAACCTACATATCTTTAACCCTATCAATAGGCTTAAAAAAAAAGAAGCGGAAAAAGAAATTTCCAGCCTACTTTCCCCCCCCACCCCCAAAACAGCTCATTATTGCTCTCTAGGACAGTACTTACTAGGAAACCAAAGCAAACATAGCATTTTAAAATAATCATCTATCCAAAATTACCTTACTGAAGGAAAATGTTGATGTTATGCTTATAGTAACTTTAAAAACATTAAAACAATCAGGGCAAGTTAATAAATATTGAGTCTTTTCTAATGAGGATTAGTTAATAAAAATAATTAAGCTTAGCCTCTATATAGAGATTGAAAATTAAGAAAGCGAAAAGCTAATTTATTGGAAATTATAAAACATAGAATGTAATTCCCAAGTTTATATGTGTGTGGTATAAAAAATAGGTACTATATGAGTTTAGATTCGGCAACTAGTAAGAGTCACAGATTTCGCTAAAGGTCTTATGAATAGGAGAATTATGGTCTTGTTAATAGAAACATTATGACAGTAAAGGGAAACTGAATTGCAGGAAATAGAGGAGTATGGGAGAAGGAAGATAGATGTTGATTTAGATGTTCAGTTGGGGTTGCCAATGTGTTATCAAAATAGAAATTTCTAGTAGGGAACTGTAACTGAAAGAGTTTCAGGATTGGAGATAGATATTTAGTAATCTGAAATTGTGTGAAAAAAAGATTTGTATTAGTATTAATGTTGGTATTAGAAGTACTAATAATCATAGAAGTAGTAATATTTATGTAGACAAAGGGGCAAGAGGGAATAATGCTGAAACTCATTAGTGTTACAGTAGCTACATCTCAAAATTTTAGGAGATAACCAACATCTAATGCTGAAACTAAATTAAGGAGAATAAAGACTAAGAATGGTCCATTGGATTAGGTGACTAGAAGTATGTTTTAATTATTATTTCAATTAATTAAAAAACAGGTTAACAAATTACCTGCATGTAGTCTAGCTGAGAAATATTAGATAAAATATCTCATTCACATGACCCTCAAATTAGAATAACTTAAATCTCTACTCATTTTCCAAATTACTAAAGTTGTTGAAAAGCCTACTATATAGTTATTGACTTAGTGATGAAAACTGCCCTAAAACTTGTTTGTAATTGTGTTTGTGATTTTTTCCATTTCCTGTTCTGCTGATGCTAACCAATAGGCCAATGATCGGGAAAAAAGAAGAGAAACTATTTTATGGTTCATACTTCTTCAAAAGGCCTAAAAAGAATCTATTTGAACCATTGTTTCAGTCTTTATAACAACCCATTGATTCAGATTTTATGATTTAAATTAAAATGCGAGAGAAACTTTCCCCATCCATGGCACCTATAGAAAGGCATTCATTGTAGCAGCTGAAGTGTATACCAACAATTCTAGTGAGACTTACTACGGTGCCATAAATGGCCAGGGAGCCATTGCCAAGTTGGCGGATTCTGTGGTTAATTTCAACATCCACCCCCTTTCTGCTCCACTGGATGGTTGGAGCAGGATCACCTTTGACCTCACAGTTCAGAATTGCGTTTCCACCAAGTGGTTCAATCCAATTAGCAGGGTAATCACCTTTGAAGACTGGAGGTTCTGGGGAAAAACACAAGTCAAGTAGAAGTAAAAGGAAACTCTGATAAATTCTTTGTGATTTTGACTTATTTAGAAAGATCATTTAGTGAAGGGTACAGCCACTTTCAATCTCCATGAATTTCCCAAAATCAATGGCTCATGCTAATCAATTAGATAATCTCACCAGTTTAATATTTTTGCAGATGATTACACTTTGTGGCAAATAATCTCCTTACTTACTGCTTACCTACTTTGAGTTGCATGTTTAAAATATTCTTTTTCTTATGAATTTGCATACCTGTGAATTAGGACTAAATGGGTTAATAAACTGAAGGTATGGTGCATCTATTAATACACTAATAAAAGAAAAATATGCAAAATGACCATACCTCCACGATGCCCACCAGACAATAAGGAGTGAGTATGCAAATTAACCCAACAAAGATGGTGGGTAAATTTGCATACCCAGGCATGGAGTGGCTGGGCGGGGAGGGTTGCCTGCTATGAGGGAGAGTGTGGGCGGTGGAGGGAGCTACAGGAGCTGTGCTCTGGTTGGGAGCGACGACTTGCAGGCTCCTGGGCAGCCGGGAGCTCCTGGCTAAGCCAGGGGAAGAAAGGCCTATTCTTGCACAAATCTTCATGCAATTTGCCTCTAGTTACTACATAATAAGGAAGGAAAATGCAAACCATTTATTATAAGTAAATTATGAGTAAAAAATAAGGCACATTTACCTACCTTTCACATAAGCAAATCCAACTGCCTTCACAAAACCAACGCTGTTCTCTGCAGTGCACACATAAGTACCCGAATCCTCTTTGGAAACCCTTTCAATAACAAGTTCACTGTGTCCATGGACACTGTCAAAGTGGGCTGAGAGAAACAAGTTAGGAAACAACACGAATGCCTGTCAGTAACCTAGGGAAATAACCACAACAGCTCCGTATTTTGCAGGTTAGATTTATGTGTTAGTCAGCAATTGAACCTGAGATCTCATCATAACCTTGGAGAACAGAGCCTTTTCCACAGATCCCTTCCCTCTGGGCTACTTGCTATGTCTTTAAATGCTTGTTTGAAGAATGAAAAACAGCAGGAGGAGCAGGAAAAGAGAGTGAAAACAAATATTTTCAAAACTATCTTAGATTGAAAATACACCTTTCATCTCCAAGTGTTGCCTAACCCTGGTTCGTAGTCTCTCTGGGTTTCAAAAATCTTTCCCTCAGAAATACGACATTTTCCATTTAATTTATCTCGCCACCACTTTTCCTCCCAAACTATTTCCATCAAAAACATGAAAAAATTTTCAATTACAGTTCAAGTGACTTGGCAGGTCAGAGGGGATGTCATGAAAACGTACACCCGTTAGGCAATGACAACATAATAATTTAAACTTCCCCATAATCAGTGATGATATAAATACTTACAGAGGTAGTTATAATATTTGGAGTACACTTTAAGGTTAATCCTAAAGCAACTGATACTAAATAAGATTCTGATTAGACCAGCTAATATAGAATTATGTTAAGTATATATTTATCTTGCATGAGTTTTCCACTCAAACCATCTTTTAAAATTTCATACCACTGAACATTAAGTGAGAAATTAGGCTTTAAAATTTAAATAGCTAAATAAGAACTACACCTTCAGAAAATAGTACTTAAGATATTTTTGCACGTTATTTTCCCTTAGTGACATATACTATTGTTATTAAGGTGATATAGTTGATGAATTCCAGTCATTAACATAAATATTTATAACAGAAAGAGCTAAAGTTTATTACTACATTTCTAGAAAGGTATTTATTAAATTCTAATAATGCAGGATTTCAGAAGTCAAATTTGGACAAGTTTTACTATTGCAACGTCTTTATGCTCATAACGAAGTCTAACAAATAAGGAGGTATTTGTCGTCCCAGCTCTTGAGTTCCAGGCACTAACTACCTCAATATGTAGTTCACATATTGACTAGAAATTTCTACATAATCAATCTATACTGTAATAAAGATTAATGCAATCAGTGAGAAGCAGAGTTCTCTGTAAAATTAACACTCTTAATGGTAGCCAACATAATTCATTTATCAATAATGAAGGAGATCCAGTGGGGATAAATCTAGGTGGCAGTATTTATAATACACTGTTCTCCTGAGGGAGACAGATTATTTTTGGGTTAAAAATATCTACTTATGTCCTGCAATATATAGCCCTGTGACCAACTTATCCTTTCAAAAGAATGACAAGAATACCACTTACACGTTTTATAGAACGTGGACCAATCAATTCTTTTTAAAATTGTTTTGCCGTTTTTATTTTTTCAGAGAGAGAGAGAGAGAGAGAGAGAGAGGAAAACAGAGAAACATTGATGTGAGAATGAAACATTGATTGGCTGCCTCTTGCATGCCCCCCTCCAGGATCCAGCCTGCAACTCGGGCATGTGCCACAACCAGGAATCGAACTGGCAACCTTTCAGTGCAAGGATGATGCCCAACCAAATGAGCCACATCGGCTTGGGCAAACAATGACTTTTTCATGTAACTTTCAATCAATTCCCGCAGCTAAAGGAATGAAGATTGGATTAGAGTTTTTTTTTTATGGTCATATTTTTTTTTCTCTTCTGAAGAATTAAATTACCAACCTGGGATAATATTGTTATTGAAGGTCCATGTTAACTTGGGCAGTGGAATACCAGTTGCTTTACAGCTTAACCTTAGCCGCTCTCCTTTATTTAATGACACTTCTCCAGGAAGCTCAGTGAAAGTGGGGAGAACATGTACAGCCAGGCTGACAGTGTGTGTGTCTTCACCTGCAGCGTTGTTTGCAACACAGGTATAGGTGCCAGCATCCTCCAGCTTACAGAAAGAGAGATCACAGTGCTTAAAATTATATAATCTCACATCACATTAAATAAAATACATCAACCTGCCTAGCTTGGTCCTCAAAGGAACATTCTTTTTATAAAAATATTTTTATTGATTTTCCACAGAGAGGAAGGGAGAAGGATAAAGAGCTAGAAATGTCAATGAGAAACATCAACCAGCCGCCTCCTGTACACCCCCTACTGGGGATGTGCCCGCAACCAAGGTACACGCTATTGACCAGAATTGACCTGGGACCCCTCAGTCCGAAGGCTGATGCTCCATCTACTGAGCCAAACTGGTTTCGGCTCAACATTACATCTTAATGTTGGCATGTGAAAGGTCCCAGTCACTGGCCCTCTTTTCTTCTTTATCTGCACTCAATTTCTTGGTGAACTCATACAGACTTAAAATACCCTTCTATATGAGTACCAGTATTTCCAGCTCAGATCTTCCTTCTAAATTCCAACTATACTGAACTTCTCATTTCAACTCTCTGCCTGGATGCCTAAAACTCATGTCCAAAACTGAACTCCCAATTTCCCTTTCCCTAGCTTAACTTTCAATATCTCTGAAATTGGGATATAACTTAAAAACTGATCATCTGCTCTAGTTTGCCTGTTTACATTTTTCCCCCCTTAGTGGTACATAAAATAATGATCCATCTCACCACTGAAGGAAACTTAAGACTCGAAGAAATGAAACTTTTGCTGGCACATGTGATCAAATTAGGGCCTACTGTCATGGCTTACCAGTAGGGCTACTTACCTGGTCATCCCAAGGGTCTGATTCAGATAAAGTAAATGGGATCAACTTTATCATTTTAATCTACTCAAATAAGTCCATTTAGTAATGACATTTAGGCATTTTAAAGGGTGATGAGAAGAAATAAGATATGCACAAAAGCTGTGAAATTAATTTATATTTTAATTATGTTTAATATTTGATGCCAAGTGTGATATTATCAAAACACGTAATTTTTTAGTCATGGTATGCATGGACATATATTTTACACAGGGGACAACCAGCGTAAAACCAAGAGGCTTTTGACAGCTACGATTCTGCAGACAGATGAGTTACCACCTGAAAATATTAAAAAAAACCTCAGCATGCAAAGATCCTGAAGACTTTAGTTTCCTTGTCAATGATTAGAAAGTATTATTTAAACACCTTGAAAGAGCCAGAAAAGTGTGTGTTTTTTGTATTTGTTTAATAACATATCAGACTTCCTTACATCTCCACTCTTCTAATTGCTCCCATACATGGTTATAAGTATGGAATATAACAAAGACACTTAGAATGTTTTTCTGAGAAAACAGATTTTCATAAAAATGAAGTAATACTTTTAGAAGGAGGCCATTCACGAGTTCCTACTATCTGTTTAATATTACTTTCAGACCTGGGACATAAAATAAGTATAAAATTAATTTTATAAACTGATTTTATAAGAGTATTCTTCTTTCGTTATTAAAAAACATATCTCCAAGTTAAGCTATTGAAAGAAAGAAGATAAATCAACAATTTGGCTCAATGTACTATCCATGTCTGTTTCACTTACCACAACATTCTCCAGAATGAGTTCTCCATAGGGTTCAACGGTGTATTTTCCTAACAAATTGGCTAAAAGAACATTGTCCTTTTTCCAGTGAACTGCTGGTGTTGGGATTCCATCAGCCACACATGGAAAAACAGCCTGTGAATTCTCACTGACCGTATAGTATACTTCCGTACTTCGAATTTTGGGTGGCACTACGAAGAGTTTAAAATAGATGGTCATTCAGGATGTTGAGTGCAATAATATATTTTTTACACTGAAAATTAGCACAACAGAGAGTCTTTTGAAGGTAAATTTGCTAGAAATACTAAAAAATCTATTAAGATATTGATTTGTTTGTTACTATAAAAGCAATCAATACTTTTAAAAATATATTTTATTGATTTTTAATTTTTATTTATTTATATTTTTTATTGATTTTGTACGGAGAGGAAGGGAGAGAGATAGAGTTAGAAACATCGATGAGAGAGTCATCAATCAGCTGCCTCTTGCACACCCCCTACTGGGGATATGCCCGCAACCAAGGTACATGCCCTTGACCGGAATCGAACCCAGGACCCTTCAGTCCCCAAGCCGACGCTCTATCCATTAAGCCAAACCGGTTAGGGCTCAATTAATACTTTTGATGTTAGCAAGAATTGTCATGGATTTGAACTTATTGAGTATTTTATAGTTTCAGAGCAAATGACTTAGGGCAGGATTGAAAATCTTTACATTTTATTTGACTTTCTTACTTGAGTTTTTTTTTTTTTTTCCTTTCCAGTGAAGTAAAGCAAACACCAAACGTGCTTGTATTGTTGTAAACTGCTGGATTTGTATCAGAGAAATATTGTGAGAATGAACTAATGAAAGTTGCCAGTTTAAACACTGTAACACACCGCCTCATTGTGAATATCACAAAATGCTAAAGAAAAAAAATATTGCGGTATTTCATGTGTTATAACAAATGCAAGTAAAAGCAGGTCAAGACATTTAATTCAGGTTTTATACTGTCACAAAGGAAACATATAGTGATTTCATCACTCTGTGCATTGTGATACCAAATATTTCCTGTGCCTCAACTTTTTGAACTAGAATTTTGGCAATAAAGGTAAATTGAATGTTCTGATGTACTAAAAAATACATGGATGTAGAACTAAGATATTCTAAAGGAGAGGTCTTTAAAGTTTTAAGAATATTTGGGTCAAAAAATAAAAATACCTCCCGTCCCAAAACAATGAACTTTGAAATTATTAAAATATATCAGCGAGAAATGGATCCACTGTAATACCCTTTAAAAAGTGACAGGACAACAGTTGGTTTCAGTAAAAGTAAAGCTATTATGTAAACTCCAATTTCTCATCTCTTTTATAATTATATGAGAAAATATACAAATGTGATTGAATATATGCATAAAACATTACAGATATGAAAAACATAAGAACCTATTTTGTTTAACGGTACATCATAAATATTCATTTTGATTGAACTGTGCTATATTTATATTATCTCCTTTACACTGGTTTCTTTGGAGTTAGTTTGTTAGTTGTTATAGAGTTCCAACATTAGTACATTTACTTCAAATCATTCCTTTTCAAATGAATAATTTAAGACTATCCCTTTATATTTCAGTTTCGCTTTGGCCACACACCATACATTTTGATATGCACTGTCCTTATTTTATTATTTTCTAAATAATCTAAAAATAAAAACATTATTTGACCCACTTGTTAGAATGGTATTTTGTAATTTGCTTGGGTTGAGGCTTTGGCATTATGAGTTCATCACAAATGTCTAGCTTTGTGAGCAGGAATTGTGGCATTTAAAAAAAAATCTTAATTATTTCTTTGTTGTTTAGTATCTGGTAAATTTTCTACAAATACTCAAAAAGGAGTGCTATTTATTTATTAGTTCCTTATGTATTATTTTGATTAGATAAAATATATGAATTGAAAGCAATATATTTCTTTGAAAAAAATGTAGAAAACTCATAAATGGTGATTTTTTTTTGTTTTTGCTAAATTATTCATTTACCAATTAAAAGTAATTTCACTTGAACCTTTACAGTAACTATGAAGCTTTAGGAAATTCAAATACAGTTGAAAAATTAAAAAAAAAAGCTTTCACAAACTTTTGAAAAAAGAAAAGCAGAAACTCATCATTAAAACAAGAGTAACTGCTATTAGCAATACTAATATTACCAGTACTAATAATAGTTTTGAAAATAGTAGTGAATAAGTTTGATTTGCTATTGTTTCCTACTGCTAATATTTATCATCAGTCTTATATATTAACAACTAAAATATTTCAATACTGATCTTTAGATAGTCTGTCACTGAATACAAAGGCAAATATGGTACCTTTTTTTCTGTTACAAAAATAGACATGTAAATATTTTGCTACTTTAAAATAATGAATCAAATAGATCTTTAATTCTCATCAGGTTCACACTATATTTATAATGTCAGTCGTGGTGATTAGTTTGGAGATAAGATGACTTTCAACTTGAGAAGTGAAGCAGAAGACTCGCCAACACAAATGGACTTCTCATTAGGCCAAGTTCAGAGCTCAGTCATCACAACATGAGTGCATCATTGGCAGCATATTAACTATCCTGGCCACATTATTAATGAAATATCTCTTTCTCATATGCAAATAAATGCCTACAGAAAACAGATGTGAAGGGCAAGTGTACCTGCAGCACACACACACACACAGAACCTCCTCCACATTATGAATTATTGGTTTTGCATGGTTTTTATTTCCATCAGATGTTTTCTTAGGGGTCTTTTCTCTTTGCCATGGCGATGCAGCAGATTGAAATAACTGACGTGAAACCACTTACCGTGGACAGTGAGCTTGGTGTTCGAGCTGCTAGATCCTGCCACGTTAGCCGCCATGCACGTGTACTGGCCGGCGTCCTCGGGCTGAGCAAAGGCTATCTGCAAAGCCCCGGAGCTGAGGGTGCGCTGGCGCACTGATTCCACGATTGCATGGCCACCTTTATGCCACGTGATGTCAGGCGGTGGGAGGCCGTCCGCCTCACACGGTAGTGTGACAGGCTTATCCACAGCAATGATATATTCCTTTGGATGGAGGCTGATGACGGGAGGAACTAAAAGATACAAAGTTCAAATTTCATCTTAAAAGTATGAATGTACCATTTACACACTATTGTACTCACCTCACAGAGTGAAGTTTCAGAGATAAGAAAGAAAATCCTGACTTTCACATATCATCAAAGGGTCAAGTTTGTTTTCATTGACCTCATTTCAGAAAATTGTTCTTTATATAGTTAATACAGGTAAACAATCAACTTTAAATAAGGATATAAACATATATTCCCAAGGAATTCCATGTCCAGAAAATGTAGGCGGTGTTGACAGGCACTTTCTTTAACATGCATGTATTGTGTGATTCACTTCAGCTACTTAAACTTCCAAAACAGACCCCTTCAAAGTTTGAAAATTATTTATCTGCTCTCTACTTATGCATTTTTAAAAAATTAATTTTCCACAGAGAGGGAGGGAGAGGGATAGAGAGCTAGAAACGTCGATGAGAGAGAAACATCAGCCAGCTGCCTCCTGCACATCCCCTACTGGAGATGTGCCCGCAACCAATGTACATGGCCCTTGACCGGAATCGAACCTGGGACCTTTCAGTCCTCGGACCGACACTCTATCCATTGAGCCAAACCGGTTTCGGCTACTTATGCATTTTCTATGGAGCTTAGTATGGTGTCTCATATACAGTGGACAAATTTAGTGAAGTATTACTTAAATGAATGAATACATAAATGAGTGGGTCATGGAAAAAACTGCATAGATAAAAACTTTTCCTACTTCTTCAGAAAATTATGGAAGGGCTGATAAGGATTTTCCCTTCCTAGTTTATAATAGGTTAATGACCACTATTGGTCTGGGTATTCTATTGAGACTTAAAGACAGCTTAAATTAGCATGAGAGAACAACCAACTACAAGCACAGGAGAGGATAAGGAGAGGAAAAGAATGACCTCCCCACCTTCAAGTCCAGCTCATATGGGACCCCCTCAAACAAGGCCCTTTCACCACTGAAGTGGTCCCCACATTTTCCCATTATTCTCCATCTCAGCCTTTGTTTTTTTCTTCTGAATAGCATATATCAGAATTTATAACTATTTTATTTATTTGGTAGTTTTCTTCTTTTTCATACTATAAGGGAAGAATCATGTCTGTAATGTTCAATGTATTTCCATTTATTATCCCAATAAATATTTGTTGAAAAAGACAAAGAAGTTAAATTTACAATCTGCAGGTGAGTGAGATTTACTATAGTAATTAATTCATCCTAAGAAAATCACGCTAGAAGGAAATTCAAAATCAGCTCACGCAAATTCAGTGGCTCAGAACCTATTTTTAGTGGACTTAATGCACAACGGCAATGCATAGGATATGAAAATTATATCAAGAAAATATCAGTTAAATGTGGGGGTGGGGGGAAAACCCATCTTGTCTTGAGAACAATTTTCTTCCCATCCACTTGGTTTAACTGCTATTATAATATGTTTTTAAGTGGATTTTGCAATCTAATGTTTCAATTATGGAGAGAATGGCTTTAAAAATCACCTTAAATAAAACAGAGCACCAAACAGCTGTTCACAGGAGATCAAAATAGGATGAGATGCCTCAGTTTTCTATACAAACAATGCCAAAAAACCCTTCCCAAAACAAATTTTTTTCTTCATAAAGGTCAGAGATGACATAAACAAAAAGTACTGACAACTATTTTAGACATGAATTTTGGTATTCAGGGTCGCAGCAACTTTGCAATGAAGACGTACAGATTTGTTATTTGGGTACCTTGAACATTTAACTTGATTTTGCCCAAGGCTGTCCCAGCTGGATTCTGAGCCACACACATGTACGAGCCGGCATCCTCCCTTACGGCTCTGGAGATCTGCAAGCCGCCTCCAGGAAGAACTGCGTGGCCGTTGCCTGTATCACAGTAAGGAAAGCGGAGTGAGAAGAGTTTTTATTTTCATTTAAAAAAAAAATGACACTGACCTCCGAGTCAGAAAGCACCGTAGAGCCGTGGTTTTCTGCATAGAAACTGTGGCAGGTACCTGAAGTGATGACATTGATGCCTTCTTTTTGCCACGTAATGAAAGGACTGGGTGTGCCCGTTGCTTCGCACGGTAACAGGACGGGATTGTTCAGAATGACGTCCAGTTCACTTGGCTGAGGCTGAATGGCTGGCGGCTCTAGAAGAAGCAATCAACAGAAATGACCAATGCCACTCACTGGTGGCAGCAAAGTCTATAGTAGCCATGAGGTTACACATGCCCACATTCATAATTCCAAAGCTGTAGTGACTTGACTTTCCCAGGAGAAAAGTGACCATTGGTCATATAACATTTCTTTTAGTCTTGCTGCTCCTGGAGCCAGTTTCCATTAGAAGACAAACAGGAACAGGTTATAGAAATTCAAGAAGAAAAATAACGTTTTCTGAGGGGTGTATTATCTGTGTGTTTTCTTTAGTCTATTTCAGACTATCTACCAGGCTTTCTTATCTTCAACATTATTGCTGTGGTTCACAGCTCTAGAACAAATGTGACAAAACAAAACAAAAAAACCAACGTCCAGTTTTTAATGAGTCAATCATCTTCCATACCCTGGACACGAAGGGTCACGTGTCGATGTGCAGAACCAGCGGCATTCCTGGCGACGCAGGTGTATCTCCCAGCATGGCTCAGCTCAGTAGCAAATATTTCAATGGCTCCTAAAAAGAAAAAAAAGTTTCCATGCATAGTGCATCCCTGTGTTTCTGGTTCAATAAACGATGGATGGTTCTCTGATTTTTGTGTTTCATCCCCATGGCACAGTGGTGGTGCTTGGCTTATATTTATACCTGTGCCCCCTGAAGTGCCCAGCAAAGTACATTTAAAATCATTATTAACAGCTTTATCGAGGCAACATTTACATGTCATAAAATTCACCCATTTAGATGTACAATTCACAAATTTTACTATAGTTACCATAATAGAATTTTAGAATATTTCCATTTTCCTAAAAAAAAAAAAAAAAAAAAAGAAATCAACCAGTGACTTTGTTCAACCTCATGTTTAGTAACAGTGCCCATAACATTCCAGTGATCCTGGTTAGTATATTCAGATCAGTCTTCGATATTATTCTTTTGTTTTTATATTTTTTCTCTCTTCCTTTCCCCCGATCCCCTTCAAACTCTCATTGAATTATTTTCCAGTTGCCGAATTCCAGAAATAGAGATGTAATTTATTCTTTTATTTTGGTGCAAAAAAAGCCAGATGAGGCCATCCATTCATAATTACCGCAGTCGTCCTAAGTGTGTGATCACAGAACTTGATCTTACCCGAGGACTGAATTCTGTAGCCATCTCCCCTGGGGAGCAGTCTGATACCGTTTTTCGTCCAGTGAATTGAGGGAAATGGGACTCCTGACGCAGTGCAGGTAATTATTGTTGGGGTGTGTTTGGTTACTAGGAAGTCCGTAGGCTCATCCGCTATCGAAGGTGGAACTAAAACAACAATAACACACACAAAAAAGGTAAACGTCGTGTTTCCAGCGTGTCCAGATTTCCAAATGTTATAGCATACATTTTTTTCTTTTTCTACACAGAAAGGAAATGTTAAGTGAGAGGAAAAGGCTGGAAGGATGAAGGACGTCAGCGTACCTTGCACTCCACACAGTAAGCCAGCCCTACCTTGGACCGTGAGGTCTACGGTTCTCTTGTCCTCTCCAGCATCGTTTGTCACCGTGCACTCATAGGTGGCCGTGTCATCCACGGAAGGGGAAATGATTACTAGGGAACCTGAGGAAAGGAGCCTAGAAGAAAGATGTTAAAGCCATGAGATACTCTGTATCTGTTTACATACATGTTTCCTGTTAGTTCCACATGGTACCATGTTATGAACTTTTCCCACTTTACCAATAGCATCATTTCTCTGGATACTTTAGGTACCAGACTTGAAGTTCCTATGGCAGTGGCTTAACAGGACCTCAACTTTGTCATCTATAGGAAGCAGTGGGTACAAGGATTGTCTGAAGGGGAGTCTTGCATTTTCAAGATGCTTCTATCACGATCAACCATGCCCTTCTGAGGGAATATATAGTGCAAAGAGCACACTGATGAGAACCACTGTTCACTGAGCATTGAATACACTCCTGGCACCTTCTCAAATGCTTCACATCAATGATCTCTAAATTTCACCAATAACTTTGCAGGTTGATATTTGGTTATTTCCATTGATAGGTGGGTAGTTACCAGTCTGTCTCGTACCTTTCCCCATTTCACATGTCTCCTTACATGTGTTGGATACCCTGGAGATGCATAGTACATATATCAGTAAGTCTTCTCCTTCCAACCTATTTGAAACCAAAGTGTTTAGGAGGCTTAGTAAATATGCATAATATGCATATTTATTTAAATGTTATTTAAATAAGAATATATATATTTTTATGCACTGGCAGTATAGAAACAATTTGACTGAGAGGGAACATATTTGACATGTTTTTTAATCCAAGGGCATTGTACATATTTCAGACTGTGTGTTCCCTCAAGTCACTAAACCCCAATGTCAAAAGCTTCAAAGGCTGAGGAAGAGAGGGAAGCAACAGCAGTTCAAAAGAAACACTTCTAGCTTCATATTTCTTGATGCATTAGAATTGATTTTTGTCAAAGATCTTTTCAAAGAGAACTTTTCTTTTAGGTACTATTGAAAATATTTTGATATGATAACTATTAACTTAATTGTTGCTCATCTAAAGCATAAGAAATTCTTAGTGACTTAAATGTTAAACTTTAAAAATAACATACTGCCTTATTATAAGGTGTAGTAAACCCAGAAAAATTCAAAAGAAAAAAAAAAGGAGAAAATGCTGTTTTTCCTTGCAAATACGCTGCCAAATACATAAGTTGTGTTTCAAGGTATAAAATTTGAGCTTAATTAGACAATTGAAACTTGAATCGTTTTTACAGAATAATTTCTTTTGTACCAAATGATGTGATCATCCTTTGTCCTTCTGAAATGCCAAGAGCTGCTAAAAAAAAACAAAAAAACACCCCCCCAAAAAAAAAAACCCAACAAAACACACACACACCAAAAAAACCACCACCACCACCAACAACAACAAAAAAAACAACCCACGCCAAACACCACCTGCAGAACAGAAATCTAATCCTGTAGACCTTACTAACAGGCTTCGGATAGAAAGGTTGCATGTATGATTCAGATAAAGATTTTGGGTTTGAAAACTAGTTCCATATAAAGGAAAAAAATATTTTCCATACATTAGCTAATTCTTCATACTTTAAGTTATTTGTTGTCTTCATAGCTAGATATAAATCTTAATTATCTTTTAAATATTTTTCTAAATAGGAAGTGGGATTTTTCAATGAAACCATTTCTTACCTGTAGGAATTCTGGTTTTGATCCACATTGAGAAGGTGCCCATTTTTTCTCCAGCTGATGGATGGTTTTGGTATTCCAGTAGCCTCGCAAGCCAGAGTCGTTTGAACATTCACCGTTACAGTGATGTTTGTAGGGCCCAGAGTAATAGAGGGAGGAACTAAAACAGTCACCAAATAAGAGGGAAACACTCAGCAAATATGATGCTGCCCAAGCAAAGTTCATCATTGGCAACATACCTCATAGTTACAAAAAACAAACAAACAAAACAATACCATGGGTGCATTTAAATGGTGTTGTGATGACACCATTCATACAGGGGAGAAAACACGGGCCTGGCCTATTCATAGTACAGTAAGTCCTCAGGTTACGTCAGGGATCTGTTCCTATGGCATGACGTAAAGCGATTTGCAACATAACTCGATTTTTGCCGTAAGTCGGAACCCACACTTAGCACCTACGTCACTAACGTGGAGCACATACACAGCAGTAATGGAGTGAAACAGTAATTCCTGACCTTTACTTGTGGTAAATCAAAAACATAAAGCACTTATGTACATACATCAAAATGATGGAACTTTTTTTTTAATAAATAAATGGGAGATGGTGACATAACCACAAAATGATGTATGTATGCTGAGTCTGATGTAACCCAAGGACTGCCTATATAGTGTAATACATGTAAACAGCCTTGGATAGCAAAGGCTTTTTAAAAATATATATATTTCACTTTTTTATTTGTCATTTTTTTGTTAATTCTCACCTGAGGGCATATTTTTTCCAGTTATTTTTAGACAAAGTGGAAGGAAAAGGGAGACAGAGAGAGGAACATCGATGTGAGAGAGACACATTGGGGCCAGGGAATGAACCTGCAACGGAGATACATGTCTTTGACTGGAATCAAATCCAGGACCCTTCAGTTTGCGGGCTAATGCTCTAGCCACCGAGCCACCGGCTAGGGCTATGAAGGTCTTTAAGACCTTACTGGTTTAGGACAGCAAAGAACATGTTGTTCATAGAAGTGTACTTACCATGGACTTGTAAGTCTATCCGCCTTCGGTCGGTCCCAGCAACATTGGTAGCCATACACAAATACCGCCCAGCATCGGTGACATGTGCTGCCTGGATGTGAAGGAACCCATTTTCCAAGATGGAGTATCTACAAGAAGGATCACAGGAAAGTCCCCAGAGTCAGCCTACTCTGACGACTCACATTCTGGCTGAGAGCACTTTTCACGACTTAGTTCAATCCGTCTCCCAGTCCTTTCCCAGCTTCAGAGATTGCCAAGAAGCTGGTGGAGACCAGGGCTGGGCTGCCAAGGTGCCCAGCATAGGGGCTTGTGATCTTGGAAGGATCATCATCGTTACATATTGCATGTACGTCTTAGGAATGACGCTTCTAAAATACGGTAGCTTGATTCTCATACTAAGACGAAGAGACTCACTCTAATATACCAAGATCCAAACAATGCATTGGACACAGGATTTAAGGATCTGCATTTCAGTTCTTACAGTTGTTTTCACCCCGTATCCAGAACTGTTACCTTGAGTGACTCCCAGAGAGAACAGCCCCGTCCTTTCTCCACGTGATCCTCGGGGTTGGCACACCCTCAGCAAAGCATTCCAACAAAGTTGACTTGTTTAGGTGGATGACAAGACTCTGGGGGCCACTCCTGATGTTCGGAGGAACTGCACGGGAGATGCATATGGAAGACTTCATGTATGTTAATAGCGCAGCCCGAACTAAGACTTTGAAGCCATAACACAAGGTGAGCTTTGAGTCACATCTATCACTTTGCCCACAGCTAATTCAGGTTAGTATATAAATAGAGTCGGGGTTTTATTCCTAAAATATTATTCAAGATATTTGTGTTTAAAAATCCAAGTGTAGATGGGGGAGGGGGTTTTCGATCCCTTATATGGTGTGTGAATTCTGGCTTTCTAGAAGAGAGGCTTACATAAAAATCAGCTTTAGCCTGATGCAAATTAAAGATGATAGTTCTTATTTCTCTCTGGCCAAATAATGGTCAGAGAATGTTAACACTGGCACCACTTCGCTTTAAATGGAGAACAGAAAGTGGGCTGTTTTAACAAAAGGCACATCTGTGATCAATCATACAAGTCTCAGAGCATGCATTTTATTAATCATCACATGCATATGGGAATAGGGAACCTGAATTTTAATTTTAGGAGTAGAGATATTAGTTGTGTGGGTCACCTAATATCCTGCAAAGTTTCATACATGAAAAATCCAAAGGGACTGTTTTGGTGCAAAGTCTGTATTATCTTCCTCAAGCTTGGCAAAGTTTAGTGTTTAGATTTTATGTTCAATAAAACTGAAATTCAATGGCGGTTTCTGTCTAGTACATGTATACTAAAACACCAACATCAATAAAGGCATGGCTCAGTGTTTGAGTGCCTCCTATGGATTAGAAGGTCAGGGTTCAATTCCCAGTCATGGCACATGCTGCGTTGAGGGGGTGTGCAAGAGGCAGCCGATCAATGATTCGCTCTCATCATTGATATTTCTATCGCTCTCCCCTTCTTCCTTCCTCACGGAAATCAATAAAAATTATTTAAACAAAGTGAACTAAATAATGCGCCACTTGTCATTTGGAAATTTAGTGTGTTAACTTCCTGAATGGCTCTAATCTGAATGAAACGAAACATTAGGATATACTGATGACAATGGGCATATATTATCCTTTAAGCTAGAGTAATATGCCTTTAATTATTTTTTTTGGAATTGAGTTAGTTTGAATATGGCCATAATACAAATACTATATATTGTCTTTTTCTAAAGAAATAGAAACCACAAGAATTATTATACTCATTAAAATGGTTATTATCTACTTGAATGCTCTTGGCTAAATTTTTACATTGTGAACCAATGACTAATTTTTCTCACCATTGACAGTGAGAATAAAGTCTCTTGTAGTCTTTCCTGCAATGTTGCTGGCAGCGCAGGTGTAATTGGCTGTATCACCTGGATCCGCATTGTTCACTTGCAAGTATCTACCCCCAGATAGGATTCGGACTCGAGGTGTTGCCTGGATTCAGCAAGGAAAACATGTCATTAAAATGTCAAGGCAAGGAAGTGAAACGTTAAGTTTATAACATCAGTAGTCACTGTAGTAAACTGTAGGGCATCTATTTAACAGTCCACTTTGTCTGCTCCCCACCATTATCCTGGAATCAAAACTCAGGAGGCCCCTGGCCAGTGTTTGTTAGTGGTTAGAGCTTTGGCCAGAACATACCTGGGTAGTCATTCTATCCCAAGTGCAGAGGCAACCAATTGATGTCTCTCTTCTCTCTCTCTCTCCCCCTCCCTCCCTCCCTCCTTGGTATTCTCCCTCCCTCCCTACCACCCTTCCATTCACTCTAAGATATCAATGGGAAAAATATCCTCAGGCGAAGATTAACAAAAAAAACTATGAGAATATGCATATATGCATTACCCATGAACACAGACAATAGAGCTATGAAGGCCTGGGGGCAGTGGGAGCAGGGTGGAGTGAGTCAGTGGGGAAAAAAATGCAAATCTGTAATACTTTCAACAATAAAGATATAAAAACAAAAAAAAACAACAAAAAAACAAAAAACAACAACACAAAACACACCCAGGAGAACCATGTCTTTGATTGTGGTTCAGGCAAAGACATCATAAATGTCCCCCAGTTCCCCTCGCCACAGTGATCCACTCAAGGATGGGCAGGCCACCCAAGCTGGGCCTGGGAAGCTTCAGAGAGCCAGTAACCGGGTTCTTCAAGGATTCGTCCCAGACTCCTGATGTGGCACAGGCTCTTGGGGTTCCTCCTGAGGTCCAAGTCTGGACCAGGGGATTGAGTAATAGGGCTGCTGTAGAGACTTGGCAAGATAAGTCAGTTCTTTGGACACTCTGAAGGTTAATTTTCTATCAAGAACAGAAACAACTGAGTGTTTCAAATCCAACTTGAATCCATGGGCTCCAGGAGACACATGCTTGGGCCAATTTACAGCATGTCTGGGACCAAAATGCCTATCTTCTGATCCATAACTAGTAACTAACTACCCTCGTTAAAGTTGAGAAAAGAAGGCTGATCTAAGGACCCTGTGCCCACCCCTGCAATATTGAAAAACTAGTAGCCTGATGTTTGGTTTTGTCTACCTAGCAAAGACTCCACAACTGATTTTTTCTTTTTCTTTCTCAAAATGAATCCTTGAAAGTTACCAAGACTTACCTGTAACCGTTCTCCATTTTTAAACCAAGTGATGACAGGTGGGGGCACTGCATCCGATTTGCATTCCAGTGTCACCTGTCTGTTCCGTAACACAGTGAAATCCTGGGGCCCGTCTGTTCCAGCAATATTAGGGGGCACTGGGTGTGAGAAAAAATACACCGAGGCTTTCAATAAATGAGATGTAAAAGGATCTGAATTATAATATGTCATCAACAGATATTGCTTCTGCTATATGAGATAAAAAAGGCAGATACTTAAAAACATTACTCATTCAGTTTATGGTACAAATGATTACAAATAGTGGCATGTGTTTTTACTTACTTCATACATTTACATACATTAAGTAATGAAATTCTTCCACAGCCACATGGCTAACATAATCACATTAACATCACCATTTACCAAGTAAAGAAACTCTGGCACAAAGGAGGGACTCCATGTGCAGGATACACTTAGTAATGACTTCCCCTGAACATCAGATCTTAAAAGCACTAAATTAGGGTCTATAAAAATATTTAGAAATGTATGTTTTTCTTAATATGCAGAGAAATATCTTTTTAACGTAACATATTATAACACACAATTTACATGTCAATATTGGCAGGTCTAATGGGTGTGCAGGGCAGGAGGGTGGAGGAGGACACTCCTGTGCTACACCAGCCCTACAGTTTGCACTGCCTCATCATTCAGGTATTTTATGATAATCGGATAAAAATGTGCTTAGTTTTTTTTTTTTTAAAAAAGCTCCCCTTCATGAAGAGCAATTCCTACTTCTATGCTAGAATGTAACTGGTCCAACTTTTTAGAACATAATTTGGTGGCCTTAAATGTGTGTGTGTGTGTGTGTGTGTGTGTGTAAACAAGCAAGATATTTACAGGAATTCATCAAACTAAGATAATTAAGAAATAGGCCAACATGTATATACAATGATGTTTATCGCAGTGTTGCTTATACTGGTGAAAATACAAAAACAACCTAACTATTCAAAAATAAGGAATGGGTTAAATAAATGATGGTATAAACATTAAATGGAATACTGTGCTATTACCAAAAAGTAATTTTATAACGATATATTTTTTGACATGAAAACATACTCACCATTCCATTAAGTGAGATTGAGAACCAGGTTAACTACTATATGCTCTGTGACCACATTTTTGTGACAAAATACTAATCTGAAAATGGTCTTATCTTTGTGGTGTAAGATTATGAATTACACAATTTTTATTTTATCATAACTTATATTGATTTTAAATATGAATTATTTGTGCAGGATCGAAACAAGTAACAGAATGCACTGAATTATTCCTTAAAAGCATTTGATCAGTAAAATATAAGCATCAGATTTGAAAAACACATATTTCCTAATGCATAATCATATGGTCTACTGTGGAGTTGCCTCATGTTCCATAAAATATGGCTTCTAACTAGGTATCAGGGTATAGTGGACTGCCAAACATTTTGCCAAATTTACCGTGCACTCTCACTAAATATTCTTTATCATCATCTCCCGCAGGACTGGAGGCCAGGCATGTATATCTTCCTGTATCTTCAACCTACAAAAATCCAAGGAAATTACTATGTTGGTTTTGATTATGAGAATAAACATCCACTAGAATGAATTTGAAAATCTCACACCAAGCAAGATCTCATTAAGATGGCACAATAGCCAAAACCAGTTTGGCTCAGTGGATAGAGCGTCGGTCTGCAGACTGAAAGGTCCCAGGTTCGATTCCTGTCAAGGGCATGTATATTGGTTGCGGGCACATCCCCGGTAGGGGGTGTGCAGGAGGCAGCTGGTTGATGTTTCTCTCTCATAGACGTTTCTAGCTCTCTATCCCTCTCCCTTCCTCTCTGTAGAAAATCAATAATATATATATATATATATATATATATATATAAAGATGGCGCAATAATGAATATTAATAAACTGTTTTAACATTCGTGATTAGCATTCACTTATCGAGCATTACTTGGCATCTCTATTCTGTGTAATTCTATGTTTTAACAGGGTTTCGGCACTTTAATCTCAGAATAATTGCATGACAGACTGGATGCTTAATGTTTATTAAAGAAACAAGTATTCACGAGTTTGAATGTCACACTGAAAACTTCAAAAAGAGTCTTCCTAAAGTAAATAAAAATTAGGTAAGTAAGTGAATGAATAAATATCAGGCTATATAATAAAGCACATGAATGCCACATTTTGAATCTGCCTTTGACATACATGAGGAAACAATAGGGCTCTATTATGTGATTTGGCTGCATGCAGTGGTGACTGACAGCAAAATCTATTATTTTCTCACTAAAACCAGAAACATTTCTTTCAAAAAACCTCATGCATAGTTTCCACTGGAAGTGTTAGCCTTCATTCATACGTTTGACGTTGTTTTGTAGAAATGGCCCATGCTTATGTGTGAGTAAAGTATACTCTGGGAAACAGATGATCTTACTACTGTCAAAAATCTATTTTGGAAAAGTAGGAAAATCTTGTTTTCATTTATTTTACTACTTGAACATTCCTAGTATATTGGAAATTTTAAAATTCTTACATTCAAAACTGACTTTATAGGTTATGGAAAAACTTTTTGGTAGGCTGCAAAAACTCCTTTGAAAGCATTTAAGACGAGTATGTTAAGACTAGTATTTTTGGAAAAATACTTAAACACAATTCTAGAAGCATGGCACTCACCCAGTCCTTCAATTAAGAGTGTCAAATGCCGTGCTACTGCCTAGAGAATAATTCCTGAATTTCTCATCATATTTTCAAAGCCTTTGAAAGTCAACTCTCCTCAACCAACTCATTTTCCCCCCAAATAATAATCTCCCTGCACTTGTCCTGACTTAGCCAAACTTGAACCATCATTCATGACTATTCTTAAATCTTGCCTCCTCCGAGAAATATTTCCTGGAGGCTTATGCCCTTCAGGACAACAACGGTCATTATTTGTAGCTACATTTTTAAAGATGTGTTCTGTTAAATAGGGTGTTTGAAAATGATAGCTCATCAGTTATTTTTTTTAGAGTAAGATTTTGCAGAGTTGTTGACAGGTGCTGTGGCTCACAAAGGAGGAGAAGGCACAGTACATAGGTTTCCAAGGCTACTTGGTCATTTAATTCTTCCCTCTTTGGATTCAACCACAGATGAATGTTTGACAAAAGATGTCTTGGGAAACGCTTGTCTCTACCACACATTTTAGAATTTGCAAAACATCCATTATGTGCCAGGCAACCTATATGTTATAGATATGTACATGAAAAGAGAAAAGCAAAGCATAATTTAGTAAGTATATTAAGCGAGATGTATATGAAATGTTACGGAAACAGAGGAGTGGAGGAACCAGCAGTCTTTATACTTGATTGTATTAAAATTTTCACTGCTATAACGTTTTTAATGGTTTTCCTATTTCTTTTCCTAATTTTATCATACGCGTAGCTTTATTTCTCCTAGACAACTGAAAACTTATTGAAGGCTGAGAAATGTCTTATGGATTATGCTGGTATTCTCCACAACAGCTAGAACACGTGGGTCACCATTTAACGCTCTATGCATCTCTGTCTTGTTTGGCTACAACCCAAATTTTCATTCTTGCCTTTAAGATTTACTGCATTGTGGCCTTAATCTCCCTCTTAAGCTTTACTTATTTATTCATTTGCATTTATGATTCTTTTATAAGTGTACAATTTATATAATCCACATACTTTCCTGTCTTCATGCTATTCTTTATGTTACAAAATTCTTTCACTTCCTTTTTGGCCTATTGAAATTACAGGACTCAATGAGGGCATGCGACAGGGGGTAGGGGAGGTAGGGAAAGTCAATGCAAAAGGATATATATATATATATATATATATATATATATATATATATTACTATGTGTAATACCTTAAACAATAAAAAAAGAAGAAGAAGAAATTACAGCATTCAAGTGGTTTGCTAGCTGGAGCTGGGTTTTCTCTGGGTTACTGCATTGTCTGATGGAAAAAAGAAGGGAAGGGAAGGTGTGCTCTCCTTGGTGTTAGAGATGAGAAGTGTGCTTAGCTCCACTGGCTTCTGAAGCAGATCCAGGATTGAGGCTGAGCTCCATCACTGAGCAGCAATAAGTACTCGGCAGGCAAGTGCTTAATCTCTCAGGATTTGCTTGTGGGTTTGTAGGATGGGGATAAAGACATGTCATGAGGGTCACAATTATGATAGATCCATAGCTGAACACAGGACCAGCACAATTTATAATTCTCAGCTTTCTTTTTCCATCTCCCTTTCCTTCCTTCCTCTTTCCTCAGTGAAAATGCAAACAAAATATAATTAAACAATTTGCTATTCTATTTTAAAATGAATGATTATAATAACAATAATAGCAGCAGCAATAGATCTATCTAACACTATTTTAGAATCACTACATGCCTGTGGCATCAGTCTAAGCATGTGTGTTAGATTATCTCTGGGTCCCTAAGTGTATGAGTTAGGTATTGTCATCTTTCCCCCTCAGTTCACAGATGAGAGCATTGGGCCACAGGTGGGTAATATATGTAATATAAGTCTTGTCTTTATTAGAACAGAAGCCTATTCCATTAAGATATTCCAGACATATTCCCCTTAAATATACTTACATTTCTGATTAATTTCCTTAAACACAAGGAAATAGCCAATTTTACTGAATGGTTCATTTTTAAAAAAAATGGTGTCTCTTTAGATTTTTAGTTGTGGTAGTTCATTTTGAAGATCAAAAGTGCTCTTTGAGGCTTCATATATATGTATGTTGAATTGCTTTTTGGCAGTTCCATAAAGTGCTACATGGCACAAATTAATAGCTTCTAAAAATATTTGATTAGTTATAAACAAGGAAAATTTATAAAAATTAATGTGCAGATATCTTACTTCTTTCTCAAAATAGGTGATTTTACTCTTGTGAAAAAAGTATTTTGGGAAAGTAAAAAAAAAAATCTTTTGATACTTCCACTTCTTTTTACTCATGTTACCTTGTAAGTGTCTACCCAGTCATGCCTATTGTAGGACCAATCTATCATTGCTGTAGTTATGGAGAGCTGTGATGTATTCCAATTCAAAGATACAATTTCCCCAACATTTCTCATATATCAGCAAGGGAGAAGCTGCACTGGGGATAAAATAATTGTATGAGCTGAACTTACCTGACTAGTAGATATTCGAAGAACCTCTCCTCCTCCAAGAGTTTGCACCTGATCTGTCTGGGGAAGGGGCCGTCCATCCTTCATCCAGGTAATTTTAGGAGCTGGGATTCCAGACGCGATGCAGGTAAGTTCAAGTGGATTATTAACAATCACCGATATCTCTGTAGGTTCTTCAGATCCATTGATATGAGGTGGTTCTATTGAAAGGAAATTAGAAGAAACAAAATAAACTTGCTGTTTCATAAAGTACTACTGACTAGAAAATCTTTAAAAGAAAACTTGACTCAAATTTATGGTTCAGCCCAGCCTGTGTGACTCGTTGATTGAGTTGTCTACCTATGAAACAGGAGGTCATGGGTTCCACTGCCGGTCAGGGCACATGCTCAGGTTGTGGGCTCGATCCCCAGAATGAGGTGTGCAGGAAGCAACCAATCAATGATTCTCTCTCATTATTAATGTTTTTATCTCCCTCTCCCTCTCCCTGCCTCTCTGAAATCAATAAAAATAGAAAAGAAATGTATGATTCATATGATACAATCTAATTAGAACAGGATACCAAAATAATTACTAGACGTTATTACCATTTAAAAAATGGCAATGTTTTAAAATGGACGGCTCGTGGGTATAACACATCACGAAGTACCGTGTTTCCCCGAAAATAAGACATCCTCCGAAAAGAAGACCTAGCGTATGGAAAGGTAAGACATCCCCTGAAAATAAGACCTAGTGCAACTTTGGGAGAAAAAATTAATATAAGACACTGTCTTATTTTCAGGGAAACAGGGTAACAAGCGATTACAAAGTAGCTACACCTCAGTAATCGAGGTTCAGATCATTAGAGCAGTCTTACTTAACTGTGAAGATTTGAAAATAATAAAAAGCAAACCCATCTTTTTCAAAGAGAGATACTTAAACACAGTTGTGTGTTTTTGCACCTTTAAAAAAAAACCAGTTTCAACAAAAGCAACAGGCAAATGCTAGGCAATTTTGCTATCAGCTCTTCAATGCAGAACTTTAAGAGGAAATGGTCACTAAGCAGGAGAAAAAATAGTTACATTTGGAGGCCATTTCTGCATAAAACACATTTGTTATGTCTGGCAGAAACACTTTCCTTTTTCGTTATTTATATTTCTAAATTATCACTCTCAAGGGGATGTTAAGGAATCTAGACCCTTGAAAGGAACAATAAGGTTTTCAGTTCAACTGTTCCTATGTTTGGGAATCCCTTTGAAACAGACCTCCCTTATAAAGATCATTCAAGTTTTCTACCAACATTTCCAGCTTACTGTTTCGTAAGGCTGCCAACATAGCTGTTGGACAGCTCCAAATATTAACTGTCTTCTTGTGTTTTTCTTTATTTTATTTTTATTTTTTTAAATCAGGCAAATAGTTTAGAACAGAGGCTCAGAGGAAAGGATCTGGAGTCCAACAGCCTGAGTTTGAATCCTATCTCCAAAAATTAGTAGGTTGGTGAATTTGAACACATCTCAAAATAAGGATGGTACTGTTATTTCACTGTAGGATTGTTGTGAGGATTTAATGAGATCATCTGTGAACAATGTATATTCCTTTTGTGTTTCTGAATCTGTTTTATTTTATAGTTAAAGTTTAAAGACAGTTATTACTTATTATAATGCCTGCTACAGCTGTTGTTATTATTAAAACCCACCTCCTAAAAATTTCTACCTATGGTCATCATCTTTCTTTCTGGAAAAAGGAGGATATATTAAATCTGTGTTTATAGATTATAATTAAGAGATCAGCCAAAACATATTTCTTTAAGTGTATTGTAAGTTGATTCACTATTTCTTGCTTAAAAGATTTGTGTCTCCATGTTGTTTACTGAATTAAGTAAAAGCTCTATATTACAGCTCCCAAGGCTTTCATATTATGGCTTAATTTATCTTTATAATATTATCTACTTTAATAAACTTACTTCAACAAGTTCAGCGCTCTCTTGTTCTGTGACTTTTCTAATGCTATGCCTTCCAGTGAAACATTGTCCACTAATCCTGTTTCCTAACTGAGCATATTCAAGGACAACCAAGGTCACATGAATGTAAGTTCATTTGTAAAACTATATATCCTTCCTTGATTATCTCAACAAACTATGAAATTTCTTTCCCTTTTAATTTCTGTAGTGTGTTGTCTGTATCACTCAAAAGCATGCCTCTAATTCTTCCCTTTTTTTTTTTTTTTACTCTGGGCAATTCTTTATTTCTCTCCTTTGCTGTTTATTTATTACTAGTAGCTCTGCACATGAAACCGTGCGCCAGCAGCTCTCTGTGGGGCCTGGCAGCTCCATGCCCACTGCCCAGAGGCTCTCCGCGGCCAAGAGGCTCTCCATGATCAGGGTTGGACGCTTGCCTTATCACCATGGTGACAAAGCAAACATTCTGCCAGGTCACTCATGCTGCCTGCTCTCAGTGGCCACCTCCCCAGGACTGGGGGACTCTGCTTCACCTGTGTTCAAATCCACAACTAAGTCCCAACACCGCTACCTGCCATTCTTATCAGAATACACTTTCCTCTCACCTCCATCTGAGCTAAAAAACACTGACTTGGACCCATATCTCCTTCCTCCTGGCTATAGGTGCCTACCCAATATTATTTATTTGTTTATTTTGCATTAACAGACCCTGAGTTTGTGCTCTTTCAGTAGAGAGCAGGTGGAGTGGCATGTGGAGATTCTGACCCATAGATACTCATGGGATTTCTAAGAAAGTCCCTAAAGGGCCAACTCTTTGCCCTATGAACTTTTCCTGCTCTATTGCTGCATCCAGTGGTTCTTCAGCGAGGGGGGGGGGGGTGGTGTTGAGCAAAGAATGCGTGATCCTGGAACTACGATATGAAGGCCTGGAGAACTATAAATATCTGAACTGATGAACCAATACCTCTACCGCCTACCTCCAAGTATCTTGCTCAGCAAGGGAAACAGAAGTTCTTTGTTCCAGTTGCCATCTTTTTAGATGTCTTGTTTTTCCTAAACATAATTTCCTAAACATAATACACTGATCTCCTGCTCTAAGTAGCTCTCCACTCTGCAGTAAGAGTGGCCTTTTCAAACTGCAACTCTACTCATGGCATTCCACTTAGTAGAATTTTTACTGGTTTCCCATTGTTCTAGGACAAAAACCAACATTTTTAATGTGGCCGACAAAGCCCTTCATAGCCTGGGCCCTGTCAAAACCCCTCAGCTTTGTTTTGTAGGATTTTCTCCCTTGCTTTTGGTCTTCTCGCCAAAATGGACTTTCCAGAACCACTAATACACCAAGACACCTCCCACCACATGGATGGAATTAAGATGAGAATAGCAGTTTCCCAAATTAGCACATTGACATTCACATTCTGAGGGTAACACTGATTCAAGGGTAGCGTTTTTCAGAATTTAAGGGAATTAGCTTTCAACAGATGCTGGAATGCAGAAATGTCTCCTCTTTCCATGGAGCCAGTTTTCAAATCTGTCTTCAGAAAATGAAATTTTTATAAACTCTTCAGCTGGGAAGGCTATTCTTTGTAAATGACTCTAACAACATTAGTGTTATTTTTCTACATCCAGAAATGCACCATGATTCTGAGTTCATGAATTCCTAAAGGGTTTTTCCTTCTCTCTCTCTCCCCACTCACTGCCTCTCCCTGGGCCAGGGACTGCATTTTCAGGCCTGTATGAGTACAACAGGCTCTTCTATGAATTCTTCACTCTGTCATCAGAAGGAATTTGGGGGAGGTGAAATCTAGTTGTAACACATCCCTGTTTGAGCTTTTTTACTGCCTTTGTCAAGGTGTCAAATTCTCTAAAATGTTCCCAAGGCTCTTCACGGTTTGTATCTTTCCAGTCTCGTCTTTTGCTATGCCTCCTTTCTCACTCAGTTCAGTGAGTGCAGATGGACAACTCAAGCTCTACCGTTTTCAGGTGAAAGATGTAGGCAACTCCTCAGTATTGAAAGTTTACATACCTAGGACCTTTAGGTTAAAGTGTTTGCTGACTTCTCCAGCTTCATTGGAGGCAATGCAGGTGTACCTTCCCGAGTCTTCGGTCTCTGCTTTGATGAGTTGAACGACCATTCCTTGAGTGCTTACTGTCAGATGGTCATCAAGCCCCAGAGGCTGGCTATCCCTAAGCCATGACATCCGGGGAGTTGGGGTCCCATCGGTGAGGCATGTCATGGAGGTAGAACTGCCCTTGACAACGGTGATTTCCTCTGTTCCCATGGCATTGTTGAGATTTGGTGGTACTGCACATAAAAGAAAACGGGCACATTGTATGTATCTACTTTAATAATTTGAGATCAGGTCAGATTAAAAAGTTGAAGAGTTCAATTCGTTTTATAGTGTTTCTATGCTCTGTAAAAATATAGAATTTAAAATAGCATGTAACGAGTTGAAGATTTCACTATAAAAACATGTGTTAGGTAGGCTAATTACTAATCTTTTAAAGTATTAGCAGTTAAACCTCAGGATTGTTTCTTACAGAACATACAATGTTCCAATGTGTTTACATTTTGGCCATTTTTTTTTAAACTACATAGGTTTCTCTCTTCAACTTGTTATAATACATATTGTAAATTCCAGAAGTATATTTTCAACTACTTTCAATAAATAAAATAATAGTATATTCTAGAGCAAGTTTTATATAAGCCAACATCAGTCATTTGTTGGTATATTAATATATTAAATAGTTACTTGACTATTCAGAGTTGTCCTTGGGGATTGAGAAATCTAGACCAGAAAACCTTAATATTTCAGAAATGAAATGTTGGGAGTTCTCTATCCATACACAGAGAGACATATGTAGGGTGTCCCAAAAATGTATATACCCTGTATATATGATAGCTCAATTGAACTTCCTTCCTTCCTTCCTTCCTTCCTTCCTTCCTTCCTTCCTTCCTTCCTTCCTTCCTTTCTTTCTTTCTTTCTTTCTTTCTTTTCTTTCCAGACTGAACCCATTGGAATGAATAATTATTCAAAGTGTATATATTTTGGGGACACCCTGTTTAGACTCACATTTTCGATACTGTAAATGGGCCACTAATAATATTAGAAAACAGCCTGAACTGTCTATTTGTATTTAAGGAATGGTCTTATGTCTGGATTGAAATGCTATTTAAAACATTTTTAGATTTGTCTTAATGCAAAATTACAGGTTAGAAGAGCATTTTGGCAAACAGACAGTATGCTCTAACAAATATGAAACCCTTGGAAGAAAATGTGTTCTTCCCTAGTTGGCAAAATCCTATTTTACCAAGCTTTTCTGAGATGGCAATATCAAAATATACATGCATGTTGCTGAACACTAGGTCCATGGTAAAACACTAGAGTCACTTCTGCGACATACCAAACACTTGAAGGCTATAATGTTTATTATCCACCCCAGCTCTGTTGGAGGCCACACAAGTATACACAGCAACATCAGACACCTGGGCTCTCACAATCCTGAAAAACAATTGGACCCAACAGTTCATAATTTGATCCCATCCAGCATACACATATAAAATACCTATGGCTTAAATATAGATATAGGAAGTGATTTATGTTGGAAAAGTTTAGATGCGAAGGTTATAACCATCCATCATAAACCACAAATGCCTCAACTGTAATTTATCCTACAAAGTTGATTAGACACTGACAGTAAGCCACTGAAAATATAAAACAGTTTGAGAGGTGAATATTTTTCAAGTACATTCTAATAGAGAATGATATTCATGTGGAAAAAAAAAATCACAGGATTTAGTAGGCATCTTCCTATCATTTGCCTATAAATTTTAGCTAAAATAGTTGTTCTCAGAAATATACTGAGTGGCCAGATTATTATGATCTCTGAATGCATAATAATCTGGCCACTCAGTGTATATCCTATATAATAAAAGGCTAATATGCAAATTGTCCCCTCGACCAGGAGTTTGACCAGCAGGCAGGCTGGCCAACTGCCCATGTCTCCTCCCCCGGGCCAGGCTGGCTGGACCCCACCCATGCACTGGGCCTCTAATACACACACACACACAGACACACACACATACACACACACACTGAGTGGCCACATTATTATGCATTCAGAGATCATAATAATTTGGCCACTCAGTGTATATATGTAATAGATACCTCCTTTACAAAGGAGCTATTTTACATAATTTACTAAAATATGAAATAAGAATAAAAAGCCAATGCAATTAAATATTTGTCATCCTCCCCCTTCTAAAAAGATACTGAACAGGACAACAAACAATATTAAAAACTTAGGAAAAAAAATTCCTTAAACACGATTTAGATAAGTTAAAGTCTAAAGTTACTGAGACTTTATCTGTCCAGCAAACAACAAATCACAGGCAATAAAAGCTGACCTAAGGACCTGCCCTCCTGACAGCAACCGGATGTGGGAGGACAGAGGCACAGGAAGTCCGTTCTTCAGCCAGTTTATCTGGGGTGGAGGCGTCCCCGTGGCTCGGCATTCGATATTTATTGAAGTGTCCACCAAGGCCGTTAGCTTCTCTGCTTCTTCGTTATTGCCCCTGATGGCAGGTGGAACTACGTCATGCAGAAAACGGGAGAGGGAAGGGGGTGGGTGCGTGTTACTAGTTCAAATCGTCTCACAAGGAACCCGCAATGACATCGTATTTTCAAATGAAATGCCGCAGACACCTACTGCTGGACCTTTAGATTGTACTGAGAGGGCCCCGAAGGAGCGCAGCCAAGAGAGGGTGGCATTCCATACTTACCGTAAACGTTTAGGTTAAAAATTCGGTCTTCCTCTCCAGCAGGATTAGTGGCCACACACGTGTATTTCCCCATGTCGGACGGGAGAGCTCCGTGAATGATTAACGTGCTGCCTTTGGCTGTCACCCTGCAGCAGGGGTGATAAAAGAGCACTGAGACCATTTGTATAGAGCAGAAATCTGGAAGAATTACCCCGGATTAGGGTGTTCTTTTAAAGAACACAGACCTCAGAGGGAAGGCAGGCGAGGTTCGGTGAGGTGCTGGGTGTGGGTAAGAGATTAACCGAAGAACCTGTATGCATATAAGCATCACCAATGGACCCAGACAATGGTGGGGAGGGGGGCAGTATAGGCCAGGGCTGGGGTGCAGGGCAGGCTGGGAGAGGACAATGGGGGCAAAAGTCATCTGGAAAAGTTTCAACAATAAAGATTTAATAAAGTTTAATTAAAAAAAAACACACACCACGCCATAAAATAATGGTTCACATATTTTACACTAACTACATGGAAACCTGAAAAGTCAGAGCTAGTCAAACAGATGGAGATTTCAGGCAACCAACTAAAATTCTACAGTCAAGGGTCTCATATGTCCACTGCCTCCTTATGGGAATAAAGGAAACGAAAAAATTAGATTAGGAACTTCTCTATCCAAAGACACTGTTTTTCTTTTCTTCCCCTCCCCTCATACTTAGAATATTTTATCTTTAGTTGTCAATGAGATTTGAATTAAATATTTAAAATTCTGGCATGAAAATTGAAAAATGCTACAATGAGAAATTAAAGAATATATATTAAAAAACAACAACAAAAAACTAATTATAACCCTGGCTGGTATGCCCAGTGGTTAGAATGTTACCAAAGGGTCATGGGTTCGATTCCCAATATCTGGGTTGCAGGTTCAATCGCAAACCCTGGTTGGGGTATGTGCAAAAGGCAACCAATGGATGTGTCTATCTCACATCAATGCTTTTCTCTCTGTCTCTCTCTCCCTTCCCACTCTCTTTCACTCTCTGGAAATCAATGTAAAAAATATTCTCAGGTGAAGATTAACAAAATAACAACAACAACAAAATCTAGTTATAAACACTGTTGATACTTAATGAGAGGGGGTGGAATAGAATAATTTATTTAAACTGTGACACCAACTCAGGATTATGTTTGCGTGTATTTTGCCAACATTTTTCTAGAAGTTGCTAAAGCTTTTCCTTTGAACTGTGTAAATGGTAAATAATAACGACACATTTAGATGATCAAAGATACTTAAGTTAAGATCATTGTATTATTGATTCTCTCCACAGACCAATTATCAAACAAAACTTCCTGTTTTATAAAGATATTACATTGCTATCTATAGTTACTCCTATAATGGTGATTTTATTAGTTTCTTCCAGTGTCAAAAGTAAATAGTCCATTTCTAACATACCATGTTATTAAATATGGTTATTGAGAATTACAATAATATTTTCTGGTTCTATTTCATTTTTTCTCTTTGAAAATGTGAATTTTAAAATCCCACGAGTTTAACCATCTGAATGAAAAAACACGCACAAAACCAACAAGTTGCTAAAACCATGGAAAAATAATTAGTTGACTTTGGAAAACTTCTTTTATTTGATTGATGAATTGTTCTACTTATAAACAAATAATCAATGAAGTAGATTTAAGAATAAATACAGTTAGACTCTTCATATAAAATAAGTGAAAGATTGTAAATTCCTAGGTACAAATATCTTATGTAAGATCTTTAGGTCTATCTTTCTTTAAATTATGCATCTTCAATTCATTAACTAGAAAGTACACTCCAAACTGTTAAATTAAAAATTTTGGTATAAAGTGATAAAGACTGCAATATGTTTAATTAATACCTACTTACACATATATAATTCTTTAAGCAGTTATAATTACTCTGGTATGTGAATACGGCTTTGTGATAAAGTAATCGAGTAGAGAGTAGAAATCTGGATTGTGCTCCCAAAGGCATTTGTTGTTGAAAGAGCAGGAGGCCCTTACCACATGATTATCCCATCTCTATGTGGTTTGTGGCATGGGTAACAAATATCAGCTGAAAACAGGATTTGGACAAATCACTACAAGGAATGAAGTGGTTTTGATGATACTATATCTTTTCTCAAAATGGGCCAAGAAATATGGCATGTTTGGTGGTTTAGTGATCTCAGTACACGAAATCATATCTCAGATTATTGATGAATCTTTTGTAGGGTAAAATTGGTGTGAAGCAGGAAAGATTGTTCTTTGGCATGGACTCTGGTATAAACATTCTGAGATTAGAGGAATAAAACCAACAATAGTTAATTAACATTTGTAGGAATGGACGTCTGAGATTTTATAATTCTGAGTTAATGAATTAATGCCCCCCTCCCATTTTTGAGTGATTCTCCAAAGACAATTTCTGTGTCCAACATTCTAAAATCTGATCTTTTTTTCCCTCTCTGAACCTAACAGCCAAGTTCCAAGGAGACTGAATTTGGTATTATTCATGTGAAAGGTGAAGCATAAAACACTGGATAAGACCTTGAAATTAATGATGCAAAGATTCTTTTTAAACATACCGGATTCTTTCTGTTTCACTGCTAGTTATGGGTCTTCCATCCCTAAGCCATTGAATAACTGGGGTAGGAATGCCATTTGCATTGCAGACCAGCTCAACATTTTCCCCTACAAGGACACTGACTTCACTTGGAATTTCAGCGCCAGCAACACTTGGAGGAACTTTGGAGAAATAAAAATGTCTATTAATAAGGCACAATGATATAAATTCTAATGAATACAACAGAATCACAAAACAATATGTCATTTTTCATTTCATATTCTTCCAAAATTATGGTTCAAGATAAAATTATTCTTATCCTCATAAGTTATTTTTAAACGAGGAATAGCTAAAGCAATCATTTCAATATTTCTGGTATTTTGGTAAGTTGATATAATTATTTAGTCATAGGGACTGGTGACAAGTCTAGCTCACGGACACACTTCCTGGTTAAATAGAATCACTCCAGGACTAAATTCTCAATAGGAAGTTTAGAATTAGTACAATTTAGGAGAATCCATTTTATAAAAATCTTAGCATAAAGGTCTGAGAAAAGCATCTATTGCTTTTTTTTTCCTTTTAACATATGCAATTTAAATATTTATTCTTAACAATGGATAGGCTTATTATTGTTTTCAAAATCCAAGAGTTTCTGTTCTCTTTTTCTAAATATGTTTGGTTTAAACTTTAATGATTCAATTGAGAAATAATGTGTGATACAAAATATTGACAATGGTATCAAACAGAAACATATTTGAATTTCTCTTCCATATAATCATAGTGGTCTGCCAGGGCAGCTCATGCCAGTTTACAACAGACCATTTTGCACGTCTTCCCTACTCCATGTTCAGTGACATCACATTGGTTTGAAATGAGCCATGGTGGGGATATTTACACCATGGAAACTTGCAAATTATTGGCAACAATTCAGGACCTTTTTATCTGGAGAGTTAATTATAAACATTTACCAGCACACCACTGCACACTTTCCAAATCTCATGTTGATAGACCATGATAATAATTATATCAACTATACAGAATTGAGGGTACTAAAGAAGTCAAATCAATAAGAATGTTAATAAAAAATATCCTTGAATGAAAGTATAATATATGCCAACATTGCACTATGCCCTACTGCATAAATTATTTCTAGTCTTAGGATATAATGATGAATGGAAAACATCTGGTAAAATGTCTGGTCACACCACATACCCCTTGATTAACAGCTATTATTATTATGCATTAAATATAACAAAACACAAAATTTCTGATTTTGAATTCCCTGAGTAGCTATTTTCCCCATTTGTTGCTGAAATCTCAAAGTATTACTAATCCAAGAAACCACTGATGCCCATAAACTTATTTTACTTTCTTTTTAATTTCATTTTTTGTAGTTAGTTTTATCAGAACACACAATACATCCATAATAATGTATAATTTATGGAAAATCATTTTCAAAATAACTATATTAATATTGGAAAAAGGAAGCATTTTAACTTATTACATTGCTCAAAACTACACTGGAACATAGTAGGATTAAGTAAGTATTTGTTGGATGAATTAATGCTTCTTATTCTCAACCCCAAATAGCATAAGATTCATGATTACTTGAATTTACCTAACCTCCTCCATGTAGCTACAGCCTTTTCATGAATTAAATATTAATAAAATATTCAAGTAAGAACAGACCTATGAGCTTAGCATAAAAATAAATCATGCTAGTTTTAAATAAATAAGTATAATTCAGTAAGAATTTTGGTAAACATAGAAAAATAAAGATTATCAAATTTCTGCTATTCTTTTTTTCCATATCTATGCCAATTTCCATGAAAATAGAATCTATAGGTAAATATAGGCAGAGCATTAACAATATTTTTTTGGCTATCTGAATACTTTGAATCAATTACAAATTATCTAATTGTAGACATAGTTTGTACTGTAAGAAGGAATATGCTAAAGATATTGAAGATATACCCCATACCTTGAATAGAAAGAATGTAATTTTTCTGTGCTTTTCCTTCAATATTTGATGCAATGCATGTATAGTTTCCGCTATCTGAACGATGAGACCGGGCAATTTGGAGTTTGCTACCTCCAGATAAAATATGAACTTCAAGTGAGTCAGAATTTTCTAGAGGTAGAAACAAAGAAAAGCAAAACATTAAAGAAGCTTTTATTTCAACCTCTACAATTCAGCAAAAATTTTTTGTTTCTTGTGATAAATTGATTTTTTAATGGGATGGGGATTGGGGCTGGGTGAACAAGGAGAAAAGAATTAAGAAGTACAAATTTTTGTTATTGAAATAGTCACAGAAATGTAAAGTAGAATTTAGGGCATATAGTCAATAATAATGAAATAACTACATATTGTGTCAGCTGGGCACTAGACTTTTTGGGGTGGTCACTTCGTAAGGCATATAAATGTCTAGTTACAATGTTGTACACCTGAAACAAATATATTTATGTCCACTGTGATTGAAAAATAATTGTCAAAATGTTCTTCCTTTGTAATTTTATTTTAAATATATATATATATATTTTATTGACCTTTTACAGAGAGGATAGAGAGGGGAAGGGAGAGGGATAGTTAGAAACATCGATGAGAGAGAAACATTGGTCAGCTGCCTCCTGCACATCCCCCATTGGGGATGCACCCGCAACCAAGGTACATGCCCTTGACCAGAATTGAACCCGGGACCCTTCAGTGCGCAGGCCGACGCTCCATCCACTGAGCCAAAACAGTTAGGGCTAAATGAGAGCCTTTTTAAAAGAGGCAGAGAAAATTCTCTTTATAAAATAAATAAATTTTATGAATCTATTTTGTAAGTTTATGTATCAGTACATTAGGCTTTCTGAACTAAACACAGCTATGAGCAAGATCGGAAAATGTGCTGGTTGATAAATCTCGTGCATTCAGAGCAAAAGAAAACCACAGCCAACGCACAGCTGCGTTACCTATGGGCTTGAGGTTCTTCATCCATGCTATGGCGGGAGGCGGGATTCCAGTGGCATCGCATGTTAAAGTCACAGGGTTGCTGATTGTCTCAACAACCACTTCTCTTTCGGGTCCTTCGATGCTGGGTGGCACTGTAAAAGGACAGAAGAAAATCATGTTGTCCCCATCAAGCTAATTCCGGCCACTTTCTTTCATTGGCATATCTGGGGGAAAAAGAGTTGTATTAGAGGCAGATGCTCACCATATACATTGAGGTGGAAATTTTTATCATCCCGTCCTGCTACATTTATAGCTCTACATACATACTGGCCTGTGTCAGAGACCTAAAAGAAAAAGATACTATTGTATGTGCTCCATTGAGTTACAGATGACCAATCACACTGTTCCAGTGCAGATTACATCACCAGTCATCTTTGTGCTCAGTCGCCCCAGGTCTAATTGCCTTCTGCAATCCTGGGTTTTTATGAGAATAAGGTCAATGGCATTGACAATGTTATTTTATCATAAAGTGTAGTAAAGGGAACATGCAACTCCCAGTGCTCTCTTCCAAAACCCACCGAGGAGTCAGGACATGCAAACAAGAATTAAAGATGCACCTCGGCTTTCTTGATGTGTAGCATTTGTCCACCTGCTAAGACCTCCACGTGCGTAGATTCGGTTACCATCCGCCCATTCTTATACCACGTGATGACTGGAGGTGGGACAGCGTTGGACTCACACTCCAATGACACTGAGGCCCCCTCTCTCACATTGACTACAGAAAGAGAGTCACCGCCGTGATCTTTAATGCTGGGAGGGACTGAGGGAAAGAAACAAGAACAGAAGGTTTTTTTGTTTTGTTTATTTGTTTGTTTTTCTTTAAGGTGTGAAGATAGAAAATATTTCATACCAGTTTAAAAGTGAAAGGATTTTATGAGGAGAGTGAAAACAAACCATAAACAGTCAGGGAGACTTTTTTCTTGCTTTCACCAGCTTGGTTGATAGCTATACACGTGTACTGACCACCATCAGATTCCTTGGCCCGAATAATCTGTAGAGTTCGACCACCTGTGGGCAAATATAATAGTAGTTGAAGAGTGGTATCCAGGTTGTTCTAATAACTATTTTATCAATAAGATAAATTGAAAAAATATTCCATTGTAACATTTACATGGAAGCATTTCATAGTTAAGATGAAATAATTGAATCCGTTTTCTTTGATCCTTCCTTTAGGATTGATTCTATTTCTTTATAAAAAATGAGAGGCCTGGTGCACGAAATTCGTGCATGGGCAGGGGGAAGGAGGTGTGTCCCTCAGCCCAGCCTGCACCCTCTCCAATTTGGGACCCAATGAGGGACATCTGACTGCCTACCTGACTGATTGCCCCTAACCGCTTCGGCCTGCCAGCCTGATCACTCCCTAACCATTCCCCTGCTGGCCTGATTGATGCCTGATTACCCCTAACTGCCCTTCCCTGACAGGTCACCCCTAAATGCCCTCCCCTGCAGGCCTGGTCCCCCTCAACTGCCCTCCCTTGCAAGCTCTGGTCCCTCCCAACTGCTCTCCCCTTCTGGCTTGATTGCCTACAACTGCTTTCCCCTGCTGAACATCTTGTGGCAGCCATCTTTTGTCCACTTGGGGGCAGCCATCTTTGACCACATGGGGACAGACATATTGTGCGTTGGAGTGATGGTCAATTTGCATATTACTCTTTTATTAGATAGGATGTAATTCATAATGTTTCTCTCCATTGAGTGAACATGGATAGAACTGTTTGATATAGGTCCCAAAAAGCAAACAATAATTGTACTACAGTCAAATATGTTAACAAGCATTTTCTGGGTTTAAATCTCCCACAGTGTGGAAAGATCTGTCTGTCCATCTGTCTATTTTTTCCATCATCAAGGTGCTTTAGGATTGATTAAAAACAACCAGTGAATTATCCAATGAAAGCACTATTTACTAGCCTATCATCCCCATGGAATTATTAAGCAGTTCTGTTTCAAAACTTCATAATTTTTTTGAAGTAGACCTGGATAATGTGTATTGCCACTGAAATCATGAAAGTCTATACAATCTTATCCTAATGGCCCCATTAGGTAAAGAGGCATATAAGGTGAACAAATAAATGGAGCAAGACTAAAGTTTGGAAAGGGACTAAGTGGAAATGCCATTTGTATTAAAATAAAGAAAATGAGAACATTTTGCCCACCTTATAAGAGTAACGAGTTCCTTACCAGGCACAATGAGGGCATTTGTGTTTGGCTTGATAGGCTGTTCATTCTTGAGCCAGCTGAGATCAGGAGGTGGAAAACCAGAGACCTCACAGGTCAGAGAGATGAAGTTGTTCACCACAACAGTGAGGTTTTCAGGGTTAGGACCAATGACACTTGGAGGAACTGTAAGAGTAAATGTATTAAAAGTAAAATCTGGTATTACTACTAATATAATGGCAATTTACTAATATAAGTCCAGCCACTGTACTCTGCCAAAGCACCATATTACTGACACTGTTAATCACCTAGCTAGCTGTCTTCCCTCAGGATTCCCAATGCCTTCATCACATTATGTCCATCAGTCTTGTTTCTCTCAATGAAAGAGAATGCTAGAATTTTCAGAGAATCCTTCTGCATTTTTTAGAAAATGTAGTTGGCCATTCCTAAGATGATTTTGCCAATGTACAAAGAAAGACCTGTTAGGGCTTTTTGTTAAGTTTGCATATTCTTGTTTTTAATATTACATTCTTATTTAAAGTTTTTATCTTCTTGCATATAGCATTTATAAAGTAGAAATTTAATTTTAGGGGTTATCTGTCTTATCAATACATTTACACATTTTATTTCAACAATGAAATCAATGACTTCTATGAAATCAATAAAATCAATGAGCAGAAAATTTAATAAATAAATAATACAATGGTTTGTTCAAAACAAACAAACAAACAAACAAAACAAACAAATAAGGAATTCCACAAGCAAAAGTAGTGCAGAGAAAAAATGTAGTAAAAAAGAATAAGATTAATAATGCATTGAGTTCTTATATAACCTTTTGTGCTAGATATAATTTTTATCCTGGAAATTCATAACACATTTGTTTCTGTTTGGTCAGATTTATTCACTATAAGAACCTCAAAGATATCTATGAAGTATCTAGTGTAAGTGACTCACTGTGCTAAAAACCAGGGATACAAAGGTGAGAGTGTTTCAAATATCAAACACCAAACATTGCTAGACATCGGTATCCCCTATGTGTCATATCAGAAAAGAACATCTATGTTGCTAACTCAAAGTCTTTTCAGGGGAGAGATTTTTCATGAAATTTAAAATTTCAGCTCTCTCCAACATAAGCTACAATTTTATATATATGTATCACACATATAAAGGACATATTTTATAACAATTGCTCACCATGTCCAAGTTAATATTCTGAAAGCAGCTGTGTGTCACAAAAACAAAAAGACTCTTTTGTAGAAGACAAACAATGGCTTTTTTTAAGCTCCCCCTCCCCCCCCAAAAAAAGTATTTACGGAGTGACTAGCATATAATGAAAGCATATATTGAAAGCTTAAAAGTGTGATGAATTGAATTCAGTGTGCTGGTGGTTTTCGGAATGATTTCACTCAAGTGACTTCTTCTTTTCCAGGGAGTATATGAGGTACTAGAGGATGTAGCTCAACATGAATTCCACCCTTAATGACAGAAACTGGTTTCAATCAGGACTAGTGATCGAATTTTTATGAGCAAAAGATCTATATTTAGTTCGAACTTCATAAAAACATGTAATCTTTGGGATTCATATTTTTTTAACTTTCAAATATGTAGGAGTTACTACCATCTCTTGAAGGACTAAAATAATGTAAAAACAGGCTCCCAGAAGCTTTGTACTTTGTACCTTATAAATCCTACTAGCTGTGGTGGGGAGAGAAGGGGGAGATTGTATGAATGCAGGCCCCACACATTGTTTCAAGTTAAAAATACACGAAAAGCCTCCATAATCTAAAACACAGTTTTCCTGCCATTTAAGTACACTCTAGCAGATGCTTTTGGAACTGAGCTCTTACCGTGAACATTGAGGTTAAAATATTTTTTGGCACTTCCAGCTGTGTTCTCAGCAATACACACATACCTGCCAATATCTGTTATTTGAGTATTTAGAATCTGAGGGAAAAATAAAGAAATTCCAACTGAATTTTTTTTATAAAGTCACTTGTCATCATTTTGAGAATGAATAATACGTATCCTCTCCAGGTGGACATAAAAAGAACATTTTTATATAATAGCATTGGTGCTGGCTTTTATTAATCAGGACAATCAAATAAGTATTTATTTATAAATATTTCCAATCAGGAAAGGCAATTTTATACATCCTTGTGGTCTACTGACTACAAAAGTTCCCCAAATTATTCTCTCACTTTTCCATCTACTCTCCACAACGTGACTTTGAAACTCCCCCATCACCAGGTAAAGATGTGGAATTTGGCCCTCGCTGGTTTGGCTCAGTGAATAGAGCATCAGCCCATGGACAATATCCCAGGTTCGACTCTAGTTAAGTGCACATACCTCAGTTGCAGGCTCCATTCCTGGCCCTGATCTAGCCACATGTGTGGGAGGCAACCAATTGATGTGTCTCTTTCATATCTCTCTCTCTCTCTCTCTCTCTCTCTCTCTCTCTCTCTCTCTCTCTCTCGTCTCTCTCTCTCCTTTCTACTCTCTCTAAAAATCAATGGAAAAATATCCTCGAATGAGAATTAAAAAAACAAAACAAAATAAGATGTGGAATTGGTGTGGTCTTGTGCCTGGCCTTGACCCATAGAATGTGATGGAAATGACTGTGTCATTTCAGACCTAGGCCTCAAAAGGCACTGTTACCTCTCCCTCCTCGTTTGGAACCCGGTCATTACATGAGGAAGCCAGGACTACCTTGCTTGAAGGTATGGAATCATGTGGGGAAGAATCAGCCACGTTATGGCAACTGAGACCCCAGATATGTGCAAGAGTCCAGCAAGATCAGCACAGCAACTTCGCCTACCTATAATAGGCAGACACTTGGGTAAGCCCAGCTGAGACCAGAAGAATCCCCCAGCCAACAAGAAGAATTCTGAGCTGAACAAATGCTTATTGTTTTGAGTGCTTGTTTTGGAGTGGTTTCTTTTGCATAGCAATAGTTAGCTACTTAGCAGTTATAATTTATTTTATTTAGCAGAAAGTGCTATCCATCTATATATATATCAATATTTTTTTGGCCCAAGACTCAGAAACCTTTAAGTATTTTGATAGAGGTTGTATAATCATCAAATAGAAATATTCAGGATGTTTACAAGATACTTTGAGAATTTAAAATTACTTATAGGCAGTGAACTGACTCATTTAAAAAAAAAAAATAAAAGAATTCCAGGAGATATGTCCTGTGTAAGATACACCGATAGTTATGCTTCGATTCTTGGGCCTATAGAATATCATTTACGTGTTCAAGAAATAATTTAATAAGTTGTAAACTAACGAATCAGCATTATTTCTACAAGAACCTAACTATCTTTCAGGACACTTGGAAAGAAAAATATAGACATGCCCATTAGTGAACAACAATTCAGGAAATTCATGTGGTTCCCATTATTATAATATTATAAATTCTTTGCCAGTAGCAAGTAAATTTTAATTGACAGTGAATCTTATACCAGCTAGGATTTTATCACCAGAAATATGCAGTGGAAAGAATTGTAATAATTTGCTTAATGGTTTTGTGTTTTGTTTTTGTTTTTTATCACAAAGACCATGTTGTCTTCAACGTGTGTGTGTGTGTGTGTGTGTGTGTTTTATATGCAGACAATTTCTAGAAGAATTCACATAAAACTGTTAATAATGGTCACTTCTCATAGTGTGAATAAAATTGGGAAAATAATTTTATTTCTTATCCTTTTTATGTTTAGTTATGTTTACAAATCTATTTCTAAATTAAAAAAAATTACTTTTAAAAGTCATAAAGAGAGTTATAAAATACAAAGCCGATCAGGTATTAAGTCAGATGTTTTCACTTTTACCTGCAGAATTCTTCCATTAGACAGGAATTTATGACGCTCATCTTCCAGCAAGGGCTGCCCGTCCTTCTGCCAGGAATTCCTCGGGACGGGGCTGCCGCCCGACAAGCACTCCATCAGCACGCTCTTGCTCACCAGCACGGTGACCTCCTCGGGGACATCACTGTTTGCTTCCTTGATGACCGGAGGCACTAACAAGTGATGGCAACAAAAAGACAAGAACAGGAAAAGGGGCCTTTTCTAAATGATTCTACTTTTTGGACAATTTGGAAAGTTGTGGGGTGATTGAGCCAAACTTGAAGAAGAATCCATGATCCTTAATAAATGAGCAGAGATAAAGATTGTGTGAATTTGGGTTGACTTTCTTTCCTCTCTTTACCTACCCTGGACTAACCCTTCCTATAGTTTCATTCCCATTTAAGTCAATCCCAGTTTCCCCCCAAAATATATTGTCTTGCTCTCTCTCTCAGCCCATTCCATTTATCTGCATGAATCTATAGTAAAGTCTACTTGGTCATCTAGACGAACCAGATCAATTACAGAAATGTACAGGTTTGGTCTAATTTGCAAGGGAATTATCTGGGCTACTCAGTGTGTTTCCCCAGCCTCAGTATCAGTGATATCAGCATCATTTGGGAACTTGGATAGAAATGCTAATTTGGGGAGCCACCTTAGCTCTCCTCCGTCAGCATTCCTAAAAGGGGCCAAGAAGTTTATGGTTCAACAAACTCATCCTGGCCCGGCCAGCATGGTTCAGTGGTTGAGCATCAACCTATGAACTAGGTCCCAGTTCGATTCCCAATCAGGGCAGATGCCCAAGTTGAGGGCTCGATCCTCAGTGTGGGGCATGCAGGAGGCAGCCAACCAATGATTCTCTCTCAATGATGTTTCTATCTCTCTCTCCATCTCCCTTCCTCTGTGAAATCAACGAAAATACATTAATAACAACAAAACCACTCCTAGTGATCCTTATGCACATTAAAGTCTGAGAAGTCATGTCTAGATTTTCCTGCATATATTCATTCTCATATAGTAATAGTGAACCCAGGTTTGTGTTTACATTAGACTAGTCAGTTATGAAAAATCACATATTGCCCATGTGATATTTACAGTGGAAATGTTAAATAAATTAGGAACACATGTGTTGATTGCTTGAGAATGCAGACATTTAGTTACATGGTAAATAATCTTTTTTATCTTGTTTAGAAAAAGCTTAGTTATTTTATGTTTCAGTCTCTTTAGCAATCAGTAAAGATGGCACGTTTAATGCAGATGCAGTCTTCTGGTATTTGCGTCTCTCAAGAAACAAACAGAAGTGTCTATACAGGTCCTTTGCCCACTTTTAATTGGATTGTTTTTTTGGTGTTGAGTTTTATAAGTTCTTTATAAATTTTGGATATTAACCCCTTATGAGGTATATCATTGGTGAATATGTTCTCCTATTCAGTGGGTTATCTTTTCATTTTGTAGATGGTTTCCTTTGCTGTGCAAAAGCTTTTGAGTTTGATGTAGTCTCGCCTCTTTATTTTTTCTTTTATTTCCCTTGCCTGGAGTGATATATAAAAAATGGGAAAAGGACCTGACTAGACATTTCTCCACAGAGCACATACAGACGGCCAATAAACATATGAAAAGGTGCTCAGTGTCACTAATCATCAGAGAAATCAGAAGTAGGTCTTATCAATTAGGCCTCTTGGCTTCTGTCATGATTGGTTCACAAATAGATATGTGATTCCTGCTTGGCCGGTGAAAGCCATGGACATCCAATGCCAGGACTTCAGTTGTAAATAAAAGCTTTCATTTGTCTATGAAACTAGGAAGATGTAAGACTAGAGCTTCAAGGGGCCAACTGTCCAAGCAAAAGGACCTTCCACCTGAGAATGACACTAATAGAAAAAAGCAAAGCCGAAGGTAGGTAAAGTCTGGTAAACGCTTTTGAACCAAGGAAGTCAGACTGTGATAGCCCTCTCTGGGGAATTTTCAGGTTCATAAATCAATGAATTCTCTCTCTCCCTTTCTTTTTGTTTTTGATACTTCAGGAGTCCTAAACAATGTGCTCTCAATTTGTATAAGACAGTGAACTCAATGGGAGAACTATCAGTTTCTGATTATCTTTAAAGTCTTTTTTTTTTAATTTCTTTATTGATTAAGGTATCACATATTTGTCCTCATCCCCCTATTCTCATTCCCAAACCCCTCCCCACACATGCCCCCACCCCCCTGTTGCCCGTGACCACTGGTTAGGCTTATATGCATGCATACAAGTCCTTTGGTTGATCTTCCCCCCTAACCCCCTCTCTCCCCTGCCTTCCCTCTGAGGTTTGACAGTCTGATCGATGCTTCCCTGTCTCCAAGTCTGTTTTTTGTTCATCAGTTTACGTTGTTCATTATTTCCCCTAGATGAGTGAGATCGTGGTATACTAGAAATACACTCATAAGAACCGAAAATGAGACAAGCCATAATGATTATGCGGAGAGGCAAATGAATTAGTCTGTAGTGAGTTTCTTTCTGGGCCAACAGTTCTTTTGAGTCCCAAATTCAATGTCAAACAGTTAGTTAACATCTTGCAAACATTAGCTCCTCAAAAATACTTTTGAGCGAAAGAATGGGTAATAAACAGGCGGAAACAAACTCACAGAGCACCCGGACGTCGTACTGCAGGGAATCTTCTCCAGCCTCGTTCACGGCCACACAGGTGTACCTGCCGGCGTCTTCCGCCTTCGCCCGGGGAATCTGCAGCACTCTCCCACCTGGAAATGCACCCCAACGTGGTCACTTCTGTCGGCCTTAGAGTGAATGCGGCTCATAAGCAGGTACGATTTTTCAGGTCTAATAACTTCCTTACATTTTCTTTCCAGGTTCCATTTTAATCCCGCATATCACTTTCATCACAAACACTGAATTATTGAAAAGTGAGCCCACATATGGGTGAGACCTCCTGAGAAATGAATAGCTTGTGTGGATTTTCCTTAAGGCGGGAATGTTGCTCTGTGTCCCTCATCATGTTCCACGTGAAATGTTACTCGGTAGTAAATTCCTGCTTTATAGTTGGAGCACATATAAAGAACTTTACACAGTTGTGTGCAAGTAGAAGCTTCAGAAAAATACTAGCTAAAGGTGCAAAAAGCATACAGTACCCAATTGTGCATAGAATCTTGAAAGAATAACTGTGTATTAATTTTTCATGTTGATGTGATTTCCAACATAGAGAAAAGTTGTAATAATTGTATATAAATTGTTACAATTATGTATATTTTATTCCATTAGTTTTATCTTTGTTATATAGTAAATGAACTGTCATATATATTATATATATATATATATATATATATATATATATATATATATATATCTTTTTTTGAACCATTTGAGAGTAACTAGGACACATAATGTGCTTTTATTCCTAAATACCCATAGATCTATAGTTCATAAAAAATTATAATCCTGTATATAACTGTAATATAATAACCAAAATTAGAAAATGTGAAATCAATACAAAACTACTGTTGAATTCATAGTGCACAGTCAAATGTCATTATTGTTATAATATTGTTTTTTATAGCTATTTGTTCTCAAACCCAGATCCAATTTAAGATCACATATTATATTTAGTTGCCATGTCTATTTAGACTCTATTTTTTTTCAAGATATTCTCTTATTTAATGAAGATAAAATTTACATACGGTGGAATGCACTGATGCTAAGTATACAATTTGACAAAGTTTGGGAAGCCTATTTTAATGTTTGTTTAAAGTGAATAGAGGCCTTGAAAATATTACTATCTCACAACAATTTAAATCTCCTTTTCCATCAGTAAACCATATGATAACCAAAATACTTAAAACTCATCCTCTTTACTCTTGTTTTATGATAAGTGCATTTAATAAACTGAATACAACTATTTGTAAATATATCTCAGAATTTACCATTAATAATGTACAGAAACCTAAGTGATTATTTCATTACATTCTTAGAAAAATAAAGGCACAGGGAAGTCAAAGGACTTCCTTAAGTTGATGGAACAATCCAGTAGCAGATCTGCAGATGAACTAAGCGGTTCTATCCTATGCCGAATTCTCAACCTGAAGTGACTGGGATAAGCTGTGACATCTGGCAGCTGGTGTCAGATAAATTACATGGCCAGGAAGACAATCAGTTCAACTGGTCTTAAATAATGAGAGAAGCCCATCGGGCACAGACTCAAACTCTCCCCGTGTGCACAGCAGGCCTCACCTGGTAAAATCAGCACTCTATCACTCGAGGCCAGAGGACGGCCGTCTTTGTACCAGGTCAGCGTCGGGGGAGGAGCAGCGTTCGTCTCACAGAAGAGAGAAATGGGGTTGTTGATGATCACATCCTTGGCTTCACCACTCCTGCCGGTATCCAGCATGTTTCCCATTTCCCAGAGTTTCTGAAAACTTGGAGGAACTATGGAGGAAAGACATGGGATTTTGGACACATATGAAAGCCAGTTTCAATACATTCAACAAAGACCGTGGCGGGGTTCTCACAAGAGTGATATATAAATGCAGTAAGTTAGACAGTGTGAAAATATTTTCAGGTACTTATACATCTACCACCTCTAGCTGTGAGCCGGAAAAGTAGTAGACAGAAGCTGGAGCTGGTTCCCCTGGGAAGAACAAGAAGTACAGGCTCTGAATGCTCTGCTCACCCCCTACTCTCCTCCCCTGTCCACGCTGCCTGCGCTCAGCAAGTATCTACTCGAACAAGCCTGGCCAAGGAATACCATCATAGCAGGAAAAATATATCTTGAAGAGCCATTAAAAAATAATGGCTCAGTCCAGAGCATTTTCCAATAACTTGTCTCACTAAAAAAAGCTAAAGAGTTTTAATGTCAAGATTAATAAGTCCATTAACTAGAACAGTAGGATAATCTCAAACTTTTCTGGGGAACACATATAAACTTTCTAGAAGGTGATTTGCTTGTACATAAAAAATATTGAAAATGTGTATAACATGTGACCTAAAATTTCTAATATTAGTAATGAATAAATGAAAAAATCAAAGATGTATAAAAGTTTTATGTAAAACGACCCAGTAAAACATTACATACAAGTAATGAAAACTGGGCAATGACCCAGACATTCAATAACAGGAGTCAGGTTAAATAAATACTTGGATACTCAAGTACTAAAACAGGTATAGTTATTAAAAACCATGTTAAGAATAACTATCAACAATAATAGCAGATATTATTTCTTAACCATTTTCCTAAGAGTTTTACATACTTTATCATATTTAATAGTCACCACAATTCTATAAAACATTCATTTTCAAAACAAGAAACTGGGCTTTAAGATGTTTAGGTAATTTACCCAAATCAAAGTTATTTTTGTTTTTGTTTTCTTAGCCACAAAGTTTTTAGAAGCCTCAAATCATCATTCTATTCCAAGTCTGACTACTTTAAATTCTGCATTTTATCTTTTCTTTCCATATAACTTCTACTTGACAAGAAAAAAAGAAAGTGCCCTGGGATGTATGCTCAGTGGTTAGAGCGGCAGCCCGCATACAGAAGGGTGACTTGTTTGATTCCCAGTCAGGGACATACCTAAACTGCAGGTTAGATTCCCGGTCTTAGCCTAGTTCCTGCTGAAGACAACCAATCAATGTGTCTCACATTGACATTTCTCTCTCTCTCTCTTTCCTCCCCTACCTGCATCCCTTCCACTCTCTCTAAAAATCAATGGAAAAAATATCCTAGGGTGAGGATTAACAAAAATAAAATTAGAAAAAAATAAAGCTTCATGATATAACATTGGGGAAAAACTAATGCAGCAAAGAAGTATGGATCACGTGATACTAATTTGTAAATGCAGTTTACATTTACAAAATATAACAGAAGGAAAAATATCAAAAGGAAACACATAAAAATAAAATAATCCTGAATAATGAGATTATTTTTTCTTTGTTAATTACTCAAGTCCAGGTTTTCAATTTAGAATTCATATTATTGTCAATAGAAAAGAAACTATTTAAAATAAAACCCAGCCAAATCTCTTTTTCATTGCTTAGACATATCATATAAATTAAATGATGTACAATAAGCACATTAGTATTACCTTGTATATTCACATCAAAATCCAGCTCATCTTCACCTGCAATATTAGATGCCACGCAAGTATACCGTCCAGTGTCTGATATCTGAGCTTCCTTTATTTGAAGTGTGTGTCCATTGGCAGCAATATTTACATGATCATCTGATTTAAGGGGCTGTGATTCAATTATAATTAATGTTAGCATTAAGTACTCTAATAAATCCTCTAAGAGATCATGCAGTTGATAATTTGTATAATTCAGAATAAACAGAATTAAATTTTATGTGAAATACTCAAAAGCATATCCTTTTGTTATATTTTTGTCAAAAATGCTAGAGCATTTTAATGAAAGGTTGAGGGCATTAACATAATCTGATTTCATGTAAAAGTCACTGTTGTTCTTTTAGAAATATCATTACCTCATAAATAGAAAGTTTTAACCTAGAGATATTTATATTATGATGTTTTATTGAAAGTATTATTGTACTTAATGGAATATTAACTCACAGATATTTATATTATGATGTTTTATTGATAACATTACCTACAGTTAATAGGGCATTTTTCATCTTCTACATATTCCTGTTTACATTAAGTTCCCTCTTATTCATTGAAGATTTTAGTTGTTGGATCAATATCACTTCTTCTAATGACACTTTTCTCATAATTCTTACTGATTTTAATATCTAAATAGTTATCGAATGCAGTGTGCATCCAATGCTGTGACCTCTTCTCTAATTTTTTGTTCCCAACCCTCCCTCAGCCACTCAACAGATAAGTCATACCTAGACCTTATAATTACCCATAACTGCACCACTTCTTAATCTCAGTTTCAAGTTCTCACTCTCTGACTGCAGTCTCCTAACTTTCTAAGTCACTTCTTCTAGCATCCCAACTCCAATAAATTTTTGACCCTCTGGGAGGATCCACAATCCACTGGCCTTGCAATGTTGTCAGTGCCTCTCACTCTCCTCCTGATCTCCATTCCCTCCTGACCCAGAGGTCTATTATGGCAATCATTCCTGGTATGAACTCTCATCTCCTTTGTCTCTTTCCCTTTATTTTACTTCCCTGGCAAAACCCTAACCTGCTTAATATCAGTCTCTGTCCATTCTGAGCTTTCCCTGGTCTACTCAAGGACATCCCTCCAGCAACTGTGTCCTCTCTTACCTACATCATCAGCAATTTATTCTTTTTCACTAGATTATTTCAATCTACATATCACATACTACAACTCTCCCCATTAAAAGAAAACTCTTTTCCCCTCACATCCTGCTATCACCTTCATGGAAAAAACCATCAATTCTCTTCTGGACCACTACAATAAATTCAAATCTAGACCATTTTTTGTTCTCTCAACACAGAAGCAATATAATCCCCTTAAAACCTCAAGTCAGAGCATATCACTCTTGTACTTAAAAATTTCTAGTGACTTCCCATCAGAATAAAGGACAACTGGTCTACCAGCAGTATAATCTGGCACTCTATTAATCTTCTTCTGTATTCTCATGGATCACTGCACTCCAGCCACATGTCTTGGCCCTTGAGATTCTTTCTACTTTAGCATATTTTCCTCTCATATCTAATGTTTGCTTCCTTTACTTACTTATCAGCAAGGCCTTCCCTGTATAAATAAGAGATCACACACCCCCACCCTCACTCACTTTTCTTTTTCTTGACTGAATTTTCTCCACAACATCTACCCCTTCTGGCACATTATATATTTTACTTGTTATGTTTGTTTAGTTTTTGTCTCCCTAAACTTCATATGAACAGAGATCTTTCTTTTTTTCCTTCATAGCTGTACTCTCTTCATCTAAAACAAGGTCTTGCCAATAGTATGATCAATAAATAATGTAGGATGCAATGAATCATTATTAGCAATACAACACTTATATAAAAGTAGGATAATTTAAAAATTCTATGCTAAACAAAAAACTTTACAGTGTGAATAAAAAAAACCTCAAAAGCTATCTCAAAACTTTTTGGGTCTAACATTGGCAATATTTTTAGTGATATTCTCAAAAACTCTGTTTTGTTCCAGTGGTGTTGCTTATCTGAAGAATGAAATAACAGAAGGATATGGGAAATAAACAACAGCAACAAAAACCAGAGTGCTTTTTTTGTACACATTCAAGGGGACCTATCTCAAACCCTAAAAAATTTAACAGCTTAAAGTATCGCAATTGGATCAATTTCAGAGTCTGGATTTGAAACTGTAATTTAACTATTCAGTATAAATTCAAAAGTGTCTTATTCCTATGCAATTCTAATCGTTATCCAATTTTTATGTGTGCATGTGTTTGCTTGTGTTTATGTGTGTGTGTGTGTGTGTGTGTGTGTGTGTGCGCGCGCATGTGTAGTAGCCACAATGAGTGAAAAGTCTTTAGATAAAATTAGCAATAAAATAAGATTTGCAGGAGAAAGGAATTAGCAAGTATACTCCTATAGATTTAATATTGTACCATGAAGTGTGCTTGCACTCAGGAAAGAAACTGTAAACAGAACATGGTGGGAGTTCCTTATTTTTCGTTTTGTAATGGCTTCCAGATGAAACTTGCTTATTTTAGGAGATGATTTTTTTTTAGTTGCCAGTATTGCAAAATCCATCTGTGGTCTGACAAAATAAGGCTATATCTTTCTGCATTTTAAATCATGACTCGTACCCAAACTGCCACACTGGATGTAACTGACCACTTGGTTGATGATGTGTAAAACAGGACAAAGATCAGCTTAGCCCTGCCACATCTGTATTAAGCACAATATGCACCACAATGAAAAATAATCTATTTTGGTTTGAAACACCAGCACATTTCTTTAAAACATGCATGGAAGAAGAATGAAAAATGAGAGTATGTGGTGTGAGGGATCACATAACTGAAAGATGTGCTTTTTCCTTAGAAGTTTCTCATTGCCCCTAATTAATTACATTGGGCACTTAATTATCACATCTAGCTTTCCCCCCGCATCCTGGAATGTTAAAAATGTTACCTTTTGTAAAAGAGTTAAAGATGTTTACAGAAAGTTCTGATTACACTTAGTCCCCATGTTATGCCTGTCATAAGATGGTTTAGCACGTTTTTGTGTGTGTGTGTGTGTGTTTCTTCTCTATGAAGTTTATTTACTATGTAAAACCGAAGAGCAAAAAACTGTTCTCCAGTGGGAAGGTGGCTGAATTTTCATGGAAACTGCTAATGTACACAAAGACAATCCTTGTCAATGATGGAATAATACTAATATTGTTGAACACAGTTCAATTTTGTTTGTTTTTTTGCAGATTTATATTCTTAGGAGCATGAGACTGTGGTAGTTTTAAGGCCACATTGATTTTCTGAGTTACTTGTGTCTGTTTTACTATTATTGTTGTTTAATTGACCACTTTAATCTTTAAGAAACCATCAGCAAATGAAAAATACTGTGACTGGCCTGTCCATCCTTGTACCAGCTGAGAGAGGCAGAAGGAATTGCATAGGCTTCACATTCCAAGGTCAGGGTGGTGTTTACTTTGATCTTCACTTCTTTAGGGGAAAGACCTGTTCCCAAGAGGTCCCCTTTATTGATTATGGGTGGAACTGCATAAAAACAAATATTAAACCATTAAACACTGGTTCTTTCAAATACATGGAATAACAGAGAAAATCACACGGAGGATCACTTTACAAGAAAAAAAAAAAAAGAAAGAAATAACTGAGGCATTTTCTATGCCCCCTTTCATCAAGAATCCAAGTTAGGGTCTATGAAAAGGTCAGGTTCAGATACAGATTATGAAGGAAAGTATCATTCTCCCTTTGTCATTATAACACTCACAATAAGGCTAATGTATTTCCCAGAAGAGTTAGCTGCATTGGTTCCAGGTCCCCAGACATGGTATGAGCATAACCCATAAAATGAATTTTATCGGTTATTAAAGAAACCAACTCAAAGAACTAAAGACAAACAGAAAGATATGCTCCCTTTAAAAAAAAAAAAAACAACCAAAAACAAAATCTTGATATGTCGATATTATTAATACTCATATTGGCTTTGATTTTTTTTTTCTTTCAATTTTTAAAATGTATTTCTTTTTTCTTTATTGATTAAGGTATTTCATATGTGTCCTTATCCCCCCATTGTCTCCCACCCCCAACTCATTCCCTCAACCCCATGATGTCTGTGTCCATTGGTTAGCTTATATGCATGCATACAAGTCCTTTGGTTGATCTCTCCCTCTTCCCCGCCCTCCCCTACCTTCCCTCTGAGGTTTGACAGTTAGCTTTGCTCTTCATTTACAGGTCCATGTATAGTGGATCTGTCCGAAGACACTGATGAACTCATCCTACATTGCTGATGAGAGCATATGTATCAAACAACAGTTTTGTGCACAAACATACTATAATTTAGCCCAGACGGTAATTCAGAAGGAAAAACAGAGAAACTTAGGGAAGTACTACAGACAAATTCTCTGAGATAGTTGTGAGCAGACTGATTGGGCTCTTTACATCGTTAAACAATCAAGGTCATGGGCACCATGTTTAATTCAACATCCATCTTAATGAAGCAAGCTGCCTAAACATCAAACTTTAATAATGAGTATAAATAATTATGGGCCCATAAAAGCAGAGTTGGAATAGTGAGATGCCTCAGGGAAAATAAGAAGCATAGTGCTCTCTCAGAACTTACTGTAGACCTTCACTTCGTAGTGCTTTATCATTTCCCCAGCCTCATTCGTGGCCACACAAGAGTACCTTCCAGCATTGTCCTCCTGTGCATTTAGGATCTGCAGAGTCCTACCTCCTGAAAAATCATGGAACATCAAAGAACCTTTGAAATCACGGCAGCAGCAGAGCATGCACAAACTACCAAAGTTATAATTCTTACTACTGGCATTTTTCCTCTTCTATATGCCAATTCTGTAATAGGTACTGAACACAAGACAACGCACAAAACAGATGGCTGCTGCATGAGCACCTTGTGCTCATTCTGACCCTCCCAGGCCTCTGTACTCAGTCTAAGGTCCCTATTTCATTCTCTTTATAAGTAGGTCTCTCCCTTAGTCATCTTCTCCTCCTCATCTACCTGGTCTATCAGTAGAGGTTGGTCTTGCTAAATTACAGTTTTTTATTATGGTATATTTCTCCTTAAACATCTTCAATGGTTCTCAATTGACTAAAGATTAAAGTTAAAACTCTTTAATCCAGGCATTCAAAACATGACTCTAATATTCCTTCCTGACCTTCTCCTACGCACCCCCCTCTGTGTAGCAGACATACATAACACACATATACACACTGTCTCCACTCGTTTGGGAGGGAGGAGTACAATTCTTACTACTGGCACAGAAATAGGCTATTTTCACTTTTTCCCTTTCCCACCTTAGTCATTGCGATGGATCTGAAATCTCTCCTAATTCATTTCCAAACAAAGACATTTCTATAACTTTTCTTTAAGGTACGGTTCAAGTTTTTTTTTTTTATTTCTTTATTGATTATGGTGTTACATATCTGTCCTTATTTCCCATTCCCCCCACCATACCCCTACACATGCCCTCACCCCCCTGTTGTCTGTATACATTGGTTAGGCTTATATGCATGCATACACATCCTTTGGTTGATCTCTTCCCCTTACCCCCTCCCTCAACTACCTTCCCTCTGAGGTTTAATGGTTCAAGTTTTGACTGCAGCTAAGCATTTCCTAACCACTTCAGCTCACAGGGGCCATTCCTTCTTGTGATTCATCTAAAACTTGTGACTATTCCATTAATCATGCCCCATGACTATTCATCACCCATGAGTATTAATGCATTCATGTTGTTAATTAACTTTCACATGTTTTATCTCTCTTCCACTTAAGACTGTAAATTTCTTAAAGCCAGTGATCATACTTTTTAATTCTTTCTATTTTCATACATATTTCTGGGTATTAGTGAGGAATAAGTAAACTCAATTGAAAGACTAACTTTCAAGGCTCAATTCAACAAAAAATAAATTTCTACTTTTTTTTTTTTTTTTGCATTCCACATAACATATTTCAGCAATTAATTACATTGTGGTATCAATATTTATTTGTTTTTTTATTTAGATATTTTATTAGTCTTTCAAAAAGTAATTTTAGATACCTTAGGTTACAGTACATATACAAATAATGCTATAAATTAAAATATCAATAGAACATAACGCAACCAAGAACATAAGTACTTCAATAACAAAACTCCAATGGTTCTGCTTTTCTACAATGGCACAAATGCACCTCAGGCATCTGAAGGAGACTAATTACCTGGAAGAATACGAATGTTTCGGTTGGATTCTAAAGCAGTTCCATCCTTAAACCAGGTGATGGTAGCTGGAGGATATGAGTAAGCCTCACAGACCAAGGATGTGGGGCTGTTGAGGATAACAACGACATCTTCCGGGCTTCCATCGCTATCGACACCAGCAATTGTAGGAGATACTAAAAAGGATTTAAAATTCAAAGAACTATATTTAGAAAATCTCTCTGTGCATTTCTAAATTTCCATTGTACTTATTTGTGTAATTCCATTCTCTAACAATTTCAGAGAAGAAATGATTATTTTTCTTATTCTACACAAAAGCAGTGAGAACCTAAAAAACTCACAGGGTAATGGAAAGAATGACATTAAAAAGGAATTGTGACACAATGTGATAAGGGCAATAATGGGAACTCTGGCGCAGGATATATAGGGGCATAGCATTCAATCCAATATAGGGCGTGAGGTGTGAGGAAGGTCTCCTAGAGGAGATTGCAAAGTGCTAGTTAAAAGGTGAAAGAAGGCAGAGAAATAGGAAGGAGGAACAACACATTGGGAGAAGAAGAATGTAAACAATAAGGGCCAAACCGGAAATGTTTAAAGAGGACAGATTCATGGGGGTCAATACTGGAAGCAACAGGTCCATTTGTTTCATAAAAAATAATGAAGGACTCAACTAGAGCATTTAAAGAAGGCATAAAGAGGAGGGAGCACCTAAAGAAATATTTTAGGAAGTCAACTGAGAGGACCTGATGTTAGAATTTGGGGGTTATGAGAAACCGAAGTCAAAGATAATTTTCAATTTCTTTTTTTTTTGCTTGGGAATCTAGATACACAGCAGTGAAGGAACATAAATGGGAAATACAGAAATATTTGCTCATTTGGGGGAAAAGATGGGTTGTTCAGGTCTGAATATCTTGAATTTTTAGTGCCCAAGAGAAATGTCCAACAAGAAATCATATATAGAAATCTAAACCTTGGGAGAAAGATCTGGATCACAGGTGTGGATTAAAAAAAAAAGTCACCAGTCTATAGGATAATTAAACCTCTTGGAAGTAAGTTGATTATTTGAAGAGAATATCTGGAGTAAAATGAGCAGTGAAGTAAGACAAAATGTTTAGGAGATGGGGACTTAATGTTTAGAAGACAGATTAAGTAAGAGTCCATAGAGGCAGAGAAAGAGAACAGCCAAAGGTGTGCAAGAATAGGGAAGAGAGAAAGTGATAAATAATGTCCAAGCCATGAAGAGGACGGCTGAAAAATAACTGCTGGGTCTACCAACAGGGTAGTCTTTGCCAGCTTAGGTAGCAAACATAGATTTCAGTACAATTGCCAATAATGGTAGAGTTCCACAAAAAATGGACAGAATATCTCAGGTTGAGCCCCTTACTTTTGACCTGCTTCTCTTTGACCAGCAAATATTTATGCTTTATTATTGCTTATTTAACAGCTATCTTGTTCACAGTTGTGAACCTAGCATAAAACATAGTACTTATAACATAATAGGTATTCCAAATGTAATGAATGCACTCATTAATTAAAAAAAAACAAAAAAAAACCCACAAAACAAACAAACAAACAAACAAACAAACAAAAAAACAACAGCAAATGTCTGCAAGCCCGGGTCTTCCTTAAATAATGAAATCCTATGGTAGAAATGCTAAGTGAACATAAAAAGAAAAGAAGAGAATTTAGCCCCATGGTCATGTCTGAGTCTTCAAGATTTGAAGCAATGCTTCTACCCACCTAACACATTAAGACTGAAACTTTTGCTCTTGTCACCAGCTGTGTTAGAAGCCAAACATGTGTATCTTCCTGTGTGCGACACCTGGGCATTGGTAATCTGAAGAAAACGGCCACCAGACATAGTGTGATGAGTGTCATCTTCTTGGAGAAGCTGCCCGTCTTTGTGCCATGTAATTTCTGGCACTGGATTCCCTGTAACAAAAAGCCATTTCTGAGAGCTGGCTATGCTCACATGTCTACAAGTAACAACTGAAAGAAGGCATTTCACTCATTTGCCTTTTTATTTATTATTATTTATTTATTTATAATATTTATTTAAAAATATATTTTATTGATTTTTTACAGAGAAGAAGGGAGAGAGATAGAGAGCCAGCAACGTCGATGAGAGAGAAACATTGACCAGCTGCCTCCTGCACACCCCCCACCAGGAATGTGCCCGCAACCAATGTACATGCCCCTGACCAAAATCGAACCTGGGACCCTTCAGTCCACAGACCGACGCTCTACCACTGAGCCAAACTGGTTTTGGCAATTTTTGCCTTTTTAAATATCCCTTTTCTAAAGCAATGCAGTAACCATTCATACCCAAATAAATTTCATACATAGCCTAATGTATAATAACAATCATGCTATGATAAAAACGTATAAAACTTAAAAATAATTTTAAAATGAAGATTAGTTTTTATCATACCTTAGACTATTCCAATGAAATGATTTCATAGTAAAATACACTGAAAAAAAGGATGGAGCATGTAGTTCACAATACCTTTGCATTCATATTAATTGTTAAAATAATATTTTATATTCTTGATAGCTATATAAAAGGTAAAACATTTATTTAAATAATCTAATAAGAAGATATTTTGAGTTTATACCAGGATTCCAGCATAGATCTATAGATGGGTAAATAGAGATATAAAGTAATCATTCCTTTAATATTTATAGCCTGTAGGTAAATATATTTTATTTTTATTTAAACATGGGACTTATGTTTATTATTAATTTTAAATTATTCAAATAGATTTTTAAATTTATATTTTAAAACCATAAAGCGAGTTGTTAGGAGAGATGGATAGTATGATATTATAGTAAAACTGGAAGGCTCGGCTGTACTGGCTGTGGAGCATGCTCTATGGCCCTGCCCGGGCAGGGAATCAATATTCTGCCCAACTGCTGAGGATAGCAACCTGGCCTGTCCAACTAGGAAGTCTTACCTGGGAATCCAGGCAAAGATGGAGCCTATCCTACAGCTGTATGTGTGCAGGGAACAAAGTCAACAGTCCTGTCCAACTGTTCCTGGCCAACAGCAACACCCACCCCAACCTCAAAGCTCAGGCAATGGCCTCACACAGAGACCTAACAGAGAGCTCCACCTGGCCAAGGACTCAACCAGCTAACCTGTCCAGATCTCCAAGCTGCACTGACTAGTGAAAGGCTGTCTCTGCTGAAATAAGCCTATGAAGTCTGGAACAAAAGAGCCTTTACTCAAATGCACAGACACCAACATAAAAAAAACAAACAAACGGTTAGTAGTCAAAATCAATTTGGCTCAGTGGATAGAGCATTAGCCTGCAGACTGAAGGGTCCCAGGTTTGATTAAACAAGTTATCAGAGAGTCTTAGCATATTGTTGAACAATTGTGAACAGAAGATTTGAAAAACACCATAGACTTTACAGACACGTAAAGAGCATTCCATTCAAGAACAGCAGAATGGACATTCTTCTCAAAGGCACATGGAACACTTTCTAGAATACTATCTAATAAAAGGGTAATATGCAAATTAACCATCACTCTGCCACAAAGAAGGTGGCGCCAACAGCATCCCACATGCCCCGGCCAGTGGAGAGAGATAGGGAGGGAGGGCAGGTGGATGGGCCTCTGGCCAAAGGCCGGCTGGGGTGCAGGATATTGACATCATTGCAGGCCGGGCTGAGGGACCCTGAATTTTGTGTGCCGGGCCTCTAGTAGATAATATGTTAGACTGAAAAACTAGTCTTAGCAAACTTAAGATGACTGAAATCATACCAATATTCTAGTTTCTGACTGAAACTAAAAATCAGCAACTGGAGGAAAGCTGGAAAATTCACAAATAAAAAACCTGGAAATGAAACGTGTTAAGAAACGGGGAGACTTTTGTTTTGGGGTACTCCCCAGTATCAGTGATGCCACCCTCCCACCAACACTCCTACTTGCAATGCAATTTGAGAAAAAGGAAAGGAAAAGGAGGTACAGCCTTCAACCAACAGTGAAGAAAACAAAATAAGAGGAGATGGGGCAGAGAAACCCTACATTCAAAGAGTGGATTAAAAAATTTGGTTTATTGAACTGAAAGAAAAGGCCAATGTGTCTTTCCTTTTTCTTTCCTTCCCCTCATTTCAAATGCTTATTACTGCAGCTTGAATTTTTCTCAGCTAAGTGAGATATGCAATGGAGGCAATGAATAACCAGCGAGAGGGATAGGGGTGGGGGGAGAAACAACAGAGGGCTGAGGCCCTTACCTGTCACCTCACAAGTCAGTGTAACACTCTGCTTCTCTTTTACCTTCACATCTTCCAGTGTATTTTCACCCACAATGTGAGGTGGCACTGAAAAAATACCAAACAAGAAGAGTAATAATTCTTACCACAGGGCTGTTACTTTAGAGGCATCTAGGTTTACATTTTTATTTCTATATAACCTTTAAAGCAAAAGCCCAAATTCTCATTAATGGATTACTAGAATAATGTCATAATATTATTTTGATTAATTCCATTTTATGATATATTATAAAGTAATATGTCACGAATTCAATGATAGAATAAATTTTATTGTAATAGAAATAGTCCAGATAAAAATTGTTAATAGTCCAGATAACAATGTCAACAAACCAGTAAGAACATTTACTGGACCTTTATTTTTCCTACTCTAAGCAAGCACTCACATTTACTGGACCTTTATTTTTCCTACTCTAAGCAAGCACTCACATTAAACAAGTTATCAGAGAGTCTTAGCGTATTGCTAAACAATGGTGAACAAACAAGATATGAAATTTTATACATTTTAACCCAAATGATTATCTTTAAATCAGTGTAACAATGAATTCTTCTCAACAGTGTGTCCAGGGACCAAAAAATACATAAATGTGAGATCAAGCTGTGGATAAATTCTTACTCTGGTTCCAGAAGGCACTTAAGCCAATTCGATCTTTTTTTTTTAGATATCGCCGTTTATATAAATACCTAATACTGAAAGTCCAAAGAGTTTTCTTTCTTCACCGGCTGCATTCCTTACGACACAAGCATACTGGCCAGCGTCTTCTGTTCTGGTCTGCATTAGCCGCAGAGTCCTCCCCCCTGGAGAAGCAAACCACCAGGTGACTCCAAAGGAAACCTGACGCTTTCCCAGTTGTCCAAGTGATGCTCAGTGTAGGTGAAATTTAGTCAAGATGCTTAAAGGGTTTCTCAATGAATTGATGTCAATTTAAAAAAAAATATGACATGCTTTAAGTCTATAGGAAACAAAATACTAGGTAATTCCTAAGAATTTCCTGGATCGATGGATAAAAAATAAATACCATGCTAAGTGACAGTAAGCAAGAAATGGGAGTTTCCCAAAGGTAAAGTGGAATTTCAAAGGTAAGCATATTTTAACTCACAGAGGAGATGAGGAGCTTCACTGTAAGTAGAGTATGAATGAGGATAGAAAGGTAGAAAGAAGATATAGGGTAGGGGGTGGTACCATAAGCAGAGGAGGTGGAGAAAAAGGGTGAGATGAGTCTAGATGGAGTTTGGTCAGATCCTGTGAGCCCTTGAGTGCTGTGAGAAGGAACTGAGACATTGTGTTCATTAAAGGCTATGGAAGGATGTAAACAAATAAAGGTCATGATCTGATTTGTGCTTTAGAAAGATAACAGTTACAGTATGTTTAGAAAAAGAATTCCCAGTTGACTAGTGAGTATATAAAATGGGAATGTTAGGAAGACTATACCAGCAGCCCAGATATGGGTGGCAATAATATATAAGGGATGGTTAAAACCATGAAGCCTGGCCACCAGTTTTCAATTGAGTTTCATAGAATCCTAGAATTATTTATATCAAAATTTATGGGGGGAGGGTGACCTCATTCACTAATGTAATACTGTTTTGTTTTTAGAATACGTCAGTGTTTTTAATATTTGTTTTTATAAAATTGCTTACATAATTTTATCAATTACTGAATGAGGTTTGTTTTTGGTTTTTATATTTTGAACTTTTAGTATTATTTTCTTTGAAGAAAGATTCTTCATCTAAGAAATGTATATAGACAGAGAATGAAACTCTGATATGCTGAAGATTGTAATTTGGAGTGCAACTCCATTTGAGGACAAAAGACGAGGGAAGGGCCCAGCAGTGAGACTGAAGTAAAGCCTGCAAGGGAACTAAGATGCATGGAGACCAGAGCTCTCCAAACCACTGGAGGAAAGAGTGTACGTAAAAAATGTACCACACTTCATACATTTTGTAATACGACAATTTTCTGGCCAGGATACTTTTGCTTAGTACCTTGAATTTGAACTAAAAATTCAAAATGATTAAACATGAAATTTTCATGTAAATATTCACCCGGATCTAAATTTGTCAGGCATTTCCATCTACTTTCTGGTTTTGTTTTTTAAAATATATTTTTATTGATTTCAGAGAGGAGAGGAGAGGGAGAGGCAGATAGAAACATCAATGATGAGAGAGAATCATTGATGGGCTGCCTCCTGCATGGCCCCCCACTAGTGATCAAGAGTGTAACCCAGACATGTGCCCTGACTGGGAAATGAACTGTGACCTCCTGGTTCATAGGTCAATGCTCAACCACTGAGCCATGCCTGGCCGAGCGCTACTTCCTGTTTTTCAAACACAACAGGACATCATTGAGGTTTCCTAAAAGCAACCTTCCCATCCTCAAACCACTACAAGGTGAACTGAGTATCTTATTTAGACAAACAAAGCTGATTACCTGAATTTAGTCTCTTTTCCTAACTGAATTTACATAAGCAAAGACTTGTGTTCATTAGAAAAAGATTCAAGCACTGACTGCTACTTCCGATTATAGAAACCATAATATAATTCCAGTTGAGAGCTATTAAAACAGTCCAACTTTTATGAGTCATTGCTGGCTCAGCAAACCTCACCCTCATGAGTCTCATGATCTTTATTCCCCCCCCCCGCCCCCCTGGTCTTCTCACTTACTCCAATGAAGGGAAAGGGTCTGACAGTTAGTTATACTTATACAGAGACGTTTCGTGTACCTATTAAATTTTTATAGCAGTTATCTCTTCCTGGCACACAACTTCAGAGCGATGGGAGAGACTTTGCCAAAGCACTGCTTCTAGAAAAGCTGTACCAAACGTCTCAGGAGGACGAATCTTAATAAAACAGAAGTGTGCAGCAGACGAAGGACCGAGCGAGTCACATGCCATTCATTTGATTCTCATTCATCTATTGCACAACTCACATCAGACCATAAAACCTGAATGACTCCGTTGGCGGTGTCACAGGTGAAATTCTTTTACTGTGTGCACTCAGAGATCTCCAGCTGCTGGTCAAGCGGAACAAAATGAAAAAAAAACCCAAACACCACTTCGGTACATCTGTAATAAGCCAGAGTGCATTGCTCTAACCTGTTCTTGTCATGTCTAGGAGGTCTGATGTAGTTATTATATTTAGTAAGAGTTCCTACTTTTTTTTTTTTTTTTTTTTTTTTTTTAGCAAATAGGAATTAAGGGATAGGGGGAGTGAAAATCTGAGAATAATTTCAAAACCAAAATGTAATAAAATCTTGGGCATTACTATCATTTCCCTGGAAGTCCATGAAAATAAAAGTATCAAAATGAGGACACAGGACTGTCTTCTCCCAGGACAGGAAGACCACAAACCTTTTACCAGGTTATCTGTGGTTATAACAACAAATACACATTGGATGCTTACCATATAAACAGGCACTGTGCTAATTGATTTACATATATTGACTCATTTAATCCTTCCAAAAACCCTAAGAGGCAGATTCTATTAATGCTTTCACTTTGTGAGTAAAGAAACTAACGGTAGCAACATCAAGTAACTTGCCTGATGCCATAAAGTTAGTGAGTGTTATAGGCAATAAATAGGTTAATAGCAATAAATAGGTTAATAGCAATGTCACTCCTCATCAAGCTCCTGTCACATTGCAGAAGCAGAGGGACCTACAGTATTTAGACATCATCCAAACACTACAAAAGACTCTTTTCTGAAAAGGCTTCAAAGAGGGAAATTTAATTTTTGAACCAATTTAGGGGCAAGGAGCTCACTACCTATTAAATAGCTCATCTTGATTTTAAACAATATACTTTTTTAAAGTTCTTTCTATTCAGACCCAAATTTGACTCTAGAGTCTTCCATACACTGGCATTACTTTCAACCTCTGCAACTAGACAGAACCAACATCATCCTTTTCTACACTAAAGCACTTCAACTATTTAAAATTAATTTTCACTATGTAACCACATGCACAGGGTTTATTTTTCCAGGTTTGATACAATCAGACTTACATTATTATGTAATCATTATCATGGTTACCTTCCTTAGAAAATAATAATCAATAAATCCTTCTAGTTTTCCTAATAAGTTAAATCCAGAGTACAACTGGTCTCTTACTTTTCTTACCAGTGAAAATATATTTTGTTAATGTGGCAGAATATTGCATTTATTTTCCTGATAACCACATTACACTGTCATGGCACAATGAATGAGTAACACAATTCGGAAAGCTTTAAAATATGAAGAATCAACCTAGTTTTCAGCCTTGGTTTTTGAATTTCAGTGCAGAAGTTTATTTAACTTTTAAAGTTCATGAGGTCTGTTTGAATTCAGGTTGTCTTCATTAAACACATTTGGTATTCTTCTAAGTACCCAAGCTTTTTATTAACCACAGACTTGGCAAGAGAATCTTCTTAGTGTGTCCAAGTCATTACTGAAAGGGGCCAACTGCAGATTCCTGTGGCATGCCCCAAGACACCTCTCTCCACCTTAATTTGACCCATAAAGGAGAAGCTGATATATTTTCTTATCTAATTAGGTGAGGACTAAGTTGAATATCTCTTTTACAATAAGAAAGTCTTAGCTCACAGTAAACTATTCTATCTCGTAAATATGAAACTCAGAGTAGAGTCACGAATAAGATGAAATACTTGTCTATGGAAGCATATTACATATCAGGAATCTCTCTAAATTCTGTTTTTAATTTTAATATTTCCTTTCATTTTTCACTTTTCAAGCTGGTTGGTACTCTGAGTATCACCATAATTTTAAAATATATATATTTTTATTGATTTCAGAGAGGGAGAGAAAGATAGAAACATCAATGATGAGAGAGAATCATTGATCATCTGCTTCCTGCAGATGTCTGGGTTGCGGGCACCCTGGGGATCGTGCCCACAACCCAGACATATGCCTTGACCAGGAATCAAACTGTGACCTCCTGGTTCATAGGTCAATGCTCAACCACTGACTCACACTGGCCAGTCTGACATCACCATAATTTATGTCATAAGTGACTGCCAGAATTTCTTTTGTAAAAGGACCTAGAGGTAATTTCAGATACTTTCCCTTTCTCATATAGCTTCTGATGTCTTTAAAAATTTTTTTTCCTAAAATGATCAATGTACCCATTGATCATTAGTGATTATAGTAAGCAGCTATATCAAAAAGAAATACAAGACAGGAAGAAGTAAGAAATGAAGGAGAAATTGTGGCCACATGAAGATAATCAGATTATAAGACTATGAGAAGTTCTAATACCTGAGAGAATTCTCACAGAACTGCTAAGGCTGATGGGCCACCCATCTTTAAGCCAGGTAATGGAAGGCAGAGGAATTCCTGAAGCTTCACAAGTCAGGGACACCGAGTTCTTTTCCACCACACTGATATTTTCAGGTGTCCCGTGGTTTCCTATGATGCTTGGAGGGGCTGCAAAACAAAACAAAACAAACAGAAAATGGAAAAATTTATATCAAATCCTATACAATTTATTGTTAATAATATGACTTCCATGTTTTGGTCAATAGTAAGCAAAATAAGTAACCACATCAATGACACTAATAGTCATAGTAGTAGTAATTTAGTGTGACATCTCTGAAGTACATGTTACTTCTTCCCCACTAATAGCAGTAAATGTCTTTGATATTGTTATTCTAGTGGAGGTGAGTGGTTTTCTATGAGTCACTCATCTTTGCTGATAAATCTCTAATATGGATTCGTGGCCTTTTTATAAGCAGGATTTCCTAACAAATTATCCTAATTCTAAATATAAAACGTAACTTAACAAAAAGGTATTTAATATGTATTTCTTTTCTAGGTTCTGATTTCATGAGCTTTGGCTCACCCATTAGCTGCAAACTACAGGATATTAATACTGTACTTTGTGCAAGCCCTAACTGTATTAAGTATTAAGTTATCAGACTGTGTCTATTTAAATTTACCATTGTTTCTATGGTCCTAAAATGTACAATCAAATTATATAGGTATCCCTGAGAACAGCCATGTTAGGTCTTTTCCTAATGACATTTATGACTCATTAATTAGAATATTAAAGCTGACTTTGGTATAACTCATGACCAGCTGATGCTGAGTCAGTAAGCTCTAAGGAGCCTAGGTTTATACTAGCCAAGATAGCTAATTTGGAAAACACAGAATCAAAGAACATGAGTTGGGATGTCACCGAACAAAAAATACTTGCAGATGACCATTACCTATCTCACTACATGCTTTCCTAAAAGTCTATGTAACAGATGCTTATTTCAGCAAGGTAAGAAATGGGAGGCCAAGCCCAGAAGGATAAGTGATGAGACTGATCTACAGAATTGGTGCATATAGAGAAAATAATAGCCTATACATAAAAGACTCAACACTCAAAGCCCGCATCTCCCATCCAGGATGCTACAGATTATGTCAAACAACAAGCAGACATACTGAGCTTCTTTATACTTACTATGTACACTTAAGTCATATTTCCTGTCTGTCATTCCTGCTACATTTATGGCAACACACACATAACGGCCTGTGTCAGAGACATGAATGTTCTTCAGCTGAAGGATGCGACCTTCATCCAATATTTCCATCCCCTTTCCCTTGGTCAGGGTGCGGCCATCTTTCATCCAGGTCACTGTGGGCTGAGGAATACCCTGCACCTCACACTCCAAGGACACACTCTTCCCTCGAGTCACAGTAATTTCAGTAGGGTGGCTGCCACTGTCGGATATGGTTGGTCGAACTGGACAAGAGAGAAAGAGAGAGAGAGAGAAAGAGAGAGAGAAATAGAGAGAATAAAATAAGAAACATTTTTCTTTACGTTTTATTATCGAAATTTTTATCAGACAAAATTAATTCATTTTTAAAATGAGATTTTATTTTTTAGAGCAGTTTTAGGCTTACAGCAAAACTGTGAAGCAAATACAGAGTTCCCATAAACTCTGCCCCAACACAAGATAGCTCCCCTAAATATCAATATCATGGCACATTTGTTTAAATTGATGAATGGACATTAATACACCATGATTTCTCAAGGTCTACAGTTTACACTATAATTCACTCTTGGTGTTGCACATTCTGTGGATTTTGACAAACGTATAATGACATGCACTGAGTGGCCAGATTATTATGGTCTCTGAATGCATAATAATCTGGCCACTCAGTGTATATCCTATATAATAAAAGGCTAATATGCAAATTGTCCCATCGACCAGGAGTTTGACCAGCAGGCGGGTTGGCCAACCGCCCATGTCCACTCCCTCTGGCCAGGTTGGCCAGACTCCACCCATGCACAAATTAATGCACAGGGCCTCCAATACACACACACACACACACACACACACACACACACACACACACACTGAGTGGCCAGATTATTATGCGTTCTGAGATAATAATAATCTGGCCACTCAGTGTATATCCACCATTATAACATTATTCAGGATATTTCACTGACCTAAAAATCTTCTGAGCTCTTCTTATTCATTCCCTCTCCCCCCAAAAGCCCTGGAAACCTCTAATTTTCCTTTATTGTTTTATTTTATTTTTCAATTACAGTTACCATTCAATACTATTTTGTATTAGTTTCCAGAGTACAGGCAATCATATACTTTGCAAAATGTTCCCTCCAATATTTCAAGTACCCACCTGGCTCCATACATAGTTATTACAATATTATTGTCTATATGCCCTATGCTGTACTTTTTACATCCCTGGGGCTATTTTCTGATTACCAATTTGTAGTTCTTAATCCTTTTACCTTTTTCACCCAGCCCCCCAATCCCTCTCCCCTACAGTACCTCTGTCTGTTCTCTGTATCTATGAGTTTGTTTCTATTTTGTTTGTTTATTTTGCTCTTTAGAGTCCACATATAAGTGAAATCATATCTATTTGTCCTTTTTTTTCTGACTTATTTCACTTAGCATAATATTCTCTAGATCCATCCATGGTGTTGCAAATGGTAAGATTTTATTATTTTTATGGCCAACTAATGTTCCACTGTATACATGTACCACATCTTCTTTCTCTACTAGTCTAGTGATGGGCACCTTGGTTGCTTCCATATCTTGGCTATTGCAAATAACGTTGCAATGAACATAGCGGTGCATATATTCTTTTAAATTAGTGTTTTGGGTTTATTTGGATATATATGCTGAGATGAATTGTTGAGTCATGAGGCAGTTCCATTTTTTGAGCAACCTCCCTACTGTTTTCCACAGTGGCTGCATCAATCTACATTCCCACCAAAAGTAAATGAGGGTTCTCTTTTGTCCATATCTTCATCAACTCTTATTGTTTGTTGATTTTAAATTCATTTTGATGTCAAAAGATTAATTGCTAAAGAAAGATCTAAGACTAACAGAGGTGGCATGGTATACGGAGAGCTGGAATTCTCCATTGTTTTAAAATAAGTGTGTGTGTGTGTGAGTGTGTGTGTGTGTGTGTGTGTGTGTGTCTAATCAATCACTTACTATACACTTGCAGATTGTAGTCTTTCTGTGTAGTTCCAGCAATATTTGATGCCACACAGGTATAGAGCCCTGCATCAGATTTTTCAGCCATTGAAATCTGTAACTGTCTGCCTCCAGACAAAGTTCTAACCCGCTCCGTAGGGTCAGCCAGCACCATGGAGCCTACAAAAGGAACCAAATGGCAGAACATGAAGCAACAATACAAAGTGTTGTACTTACATTTTCTGATCAGTATATATACTTATTTTTTTACTTCCAGTTCAAGTACCTAAAAGGCAGATGACACTGTAAAGTAATCCTACACATAAAAGAAGGAGGAGGATAAGGAAGAGAATTAGGAGGGGATGAACAGAAGGAGGGGAGGGGGAAAAGAAAAGGAGTAGAAGGAGGAGGAAATGCTTACCAAGAAAATCTGCAAAATTTTGGTAAAATTTCAATCAGTATTGCATTTCAAAGAAAACATTCTTAGAAAAACAAACAAAATAAAATCTTAAAGCAGGAAAATGAAAATGATTTTTTAAAATCAGCTAAACATTTAGATGATCTGCCAAATACTGTACAGACACAAATAAATATTTGTCGATGAAATAAATTGAAAGTCTGTCCAATCTTAATACACATGACAAAACTGTCACAAATACAGCAAAAATGTTTGCTTTAGAAAATAATTTTAATCCTATTTTTTTAAAATAGTAGTTCTTTGAATAGTGGATTCTTGATCATTACAGATACCCTGAAATGGATTTCATTAAAGAACAATGCACTTTTTTTTTTTCCCCTCGGGGGAAGTTAGTCTCAAAATTGAAGATTTTTTTAGCTGGATAGTGCAGGAGTGCCACATTGCATATTTTAATTTTTTAAAAATATATTTGTATTAATTTCAGAGAGAAAGGGAGAGTGAGAGAGAGACAGAAACATCAATGATGAGAGAGAATCAGTGATTGGCTGCCTCCTGCATGCCCTCTACTGGGGATCAAGCCTACAACAAGGAATGTGCCCTTATCTGGAATCGAACCTGGGACCCTTTAGTCCTCAGGCTGAAGCTCTGATCACTGACCCAAACCAGCTAGGCTGCACACTGAGTGTTTAATTATGCTGCCTAGTATTTTAGTATACAAACCCTCAGAAAGTTTGTTAGTACATTAACGTATTTGTCAGATAAAATGTAAATTCATCTAATATTATATTTAATTTTATAAATGTCACAGGATGAAAACTGACCTTTCTTCTTCCAAATGAGATGTGGGGGTGGAATTCCACTTGACTCACATAACAGACTGATGAGATTCCCTTCAATGACTGTAAGTTGAGCACGTTCATCAGAGCCATAAATATTTGGTGGTACTGAACGGTTAAAAAAGGAGAAATAAATACAAAAGACTATGTTCACACTCATTTAATTTAAAATTCCCCCCATACTTTACATGTTTTCTTAAAAAGATTTGCATTCAATTGACACAGAAAATAATTAGCATTTGTGGTAGACATATCAACACCACATTAAAAGTCCACTGTAAGACATCCACTACATGCCTACATCAGTCTTCCCATTTTCACCGGCAGAAACTCAATTATCAAAATATCGAGAGTGGCATACAAAGAAGTGAATTGGTTATAGATTTTTAGATATCTTGCATCAAAATGCTAAGTCACTTACCAAGTATAAACTTAACTTTCTTACCTAGCCAGCTTTTAATATCACAGAGGCTGAACAGAATCAGAAAACCAGAGGCATATAATACACAGTAGAGAATGGAGACAAAGAATTGGATCTAAGAAATAGGCCTGTTATTTTCAATTGACCAACCCACTCTTCATTCATAGAGAGCACTCAATCATTAGAAGATCCTGGTTGTAGAAGTTAAAAAGTATATGACTCAGACAAAAAAAGGAGAACCATTAGGCATCAAAGTTGCAGCGATTAATACGTTCAGGTTCAAGGAGTCTATCTAGAGTTGCTCTTGAGTTAATTATATGAGCTGATACTCTGGACAAATTAGCATCATCTAAACATATTGATTCGTGTCCATCTATGTGCTATGATCAGTTTTAGCCATGTGAATGTCACTTTAAGAGTTGACACACAGTACAAAAGGTCAAACCACACGCTACATCATTTTCTTTTCAGCAACTGATCACACTTACCCCAAATATTGACATTATAATTTTTCTCAGTTTTCCCAGCAACATTTGTTGCCTCACAAGTGTAACGTCCAGTGTCTTGAACCTGAGCATCCTCAATCTGAAAACAAAATCAGGCTATAAAACCAGTTTCTACTTTGTAAGTAATGGGGATTTTCTGTTGTTGTTTGTGAGTTCTGATCTTTTTATTTGTATCATGGTCATACAACCATTATCCACATCTAACACTTAATCAAGATTCAATAATCTGTATTACAATCATACCATTATCCACATCCAACACTTATCAAGACTCAACAATATAAGTCTATGTCAAACCTTATTTTAATTTCACTAATATTAGTCATTGAAGGTCTAGAAAGGCCTTTTAAATATAATTCAAATAAAATATCAAAAAATCACAATTTCTGAATTCATTATTTAAAGCTTTAAAGTGTACAATCTTTCTACATCTAGGACATTGTTCAGTAAAATAATACCCTTTTTATGGATTTATTACATCTGGTCTCCCATATGGGCTTGTAAACTTCTTCAAGCCAAATGTTATCGATATATTCAGTAAGTCTCATCTCCTATTACTCAGGTTGGCGCCTGGTAGGTAACTGAATATCAGTAAACATTTTCCATGTATTTATCTGCAACATGCATCAATACTCATTCATCACGCATTCACTGAACATTCTGCAGCTACTTAGAACCTTGTACCAGGTACTGCAGACAGAAAATACAAACAAGTATAGTGTAACATATGGTTTCTGACTTGAATTTGCAATCTGGTTGAGAATAGAAAGTATTCAAACATAAAAATGAATTTAATAATGAAGCACAACTAATAGCAGAAGGTAACACAAGAGAATATAACAAACAGTATGACATTGATTGCCAAGTAACTTCACAGTCAACTGCTAAATCATTCAATGGAGTTCAGTCATTGGAGTTAAAGTTGCCTTTGAAAGTATTTAGAACAGCAGGTGTGGGGGGGGGGGGGTGTGTGGGGGGCGGGGGGAAGGATCCACTACAAACTTTCATTTCCAGGAGCTGGGGGGTCTTCTCTCCATGCCCCTCAGTGGGATCTGCACACTCTAGGGTGCCTGCCCAACCTCCAAAGTGGGGATTCAATGAATGTCAGGGTTGCTTCACCATCCAGTACCTCTCTCTCCGGGCTTCCCAACCCCTTGGGATCTGTGCTCTGAAGAAATAAACTGCTATGCTGAGTGAAAATTGCTGACAGTTCTAACCACACATCACTCTCCCCTACCAGTGCTGGGGCTTGTATCCATATAATTGCTTCCTTCTATCATTCAGTGAGAGTTAAGTTTTTCGCATTCTTCCAGCTGCCTTCTAGAACTCTGGGCTCTGCCACTGAGCTGGGCTGTGTTCTTTTCTTTTTTCTTTTCTTTCTTTTTTCTCTCTATAGCTCATTGACTCATCCTAGTTCCCAATCTCAGTGATTCTGGACTTCCCTTCCTCAAAAGTTCCATTATTTCAGGATCATAATTCTCAAGATCTCTACCCTCTTGCCTCTAACATACACCTTCCCACTCCCCCTCCCACTTTGTCCCATGCTTCTCTTCTCCTGGGTAAGCGTCTCTGCATCCTATGTGCCGACATTCCCATCATCCATTTCTCAAGACTCTCTTTACTTGCCAGTAACCTTCCTTGACCAAGAGGCCGAGTGGGAGGCAGCATGGATGCCAAAGCTATGCTCCTGTATTCTCAGCCCGTTTCGGCCATTTAGTAACCATGGGCAGATCACTCAGCCATTCTTTCAATTTCTCAATAGGATTATTTTGTGAAGATTTTAGAAACATTCCTGAATCCTAATTCCTCAGGCTGGCTTTAAATCTTAGCTCTTATTTTAGTCAATTCAACCATGTCGGAATTATTTCTGAATATTTGCTCTGTTAAATTCTCTGTTTCAGTCACATTGCAGCTTACTTGCTTTCTTAATCAGGGTTTTGCCCCCATAAAAATGCAAATAACCTTCCAAGATTCTAGATAACCGCAGCTTTACCTTGTGCTACCCTCTCAAAATGCACCCACTTGGTCATTAACTTAGACTTACAGCACTCATTGCATTTTTGAACGAAAGGTCAGAAAATTTTTCCTAAATTGATGTGAAATTAGAAGACATCAAGGGCAGGAAATGCAGCTTACACTTTTTGCCATCCCTACCCAGAGCTCCTAGAATGGGTATTTGCTGATCGGTTGAATGACTACTGATAAGGCACTCCTAACAATTATTCTTATTCTTCACATGTTTCCCAGAAACAGTTTTGGATGGCATCTGGCTACAAATATGGGTAGAGAATAAAATATTTAATACTTGAACAGCTTCTCTCTCTCTCTCTCTCTCTCTCTCTCTCTCTCTCTCTATATATATATATATATATATATATATATATATATAATTGATTTTTTACAGAGAGGAAGAGAGAGGGATAGAGTTAGAAACATTGATGAGAGAATCATCGATCAGCTGCCTCTTGCACACCCCCTACTGGAGATGTGCCCACAACCAATGTACATACCCTTGACCGGAATTGAACCTGGGACGGGACCTTTCAGTCTGCAGGCCGAAGCTCTATCCATTGAGCTAAACTGGTTTCGGCAGAGAATGAAATATTTAAAACTTAAGCCCCACATATTAAAAAAATATTACAACCTCCCTTGATGAAAGGGTTCCTAGGCATTTATAATATGAAATTGATAGAACATTTGTAAAGAAGACAGGCAAACTTAACAGGGGTCATACCAAAGCCTTGAGCTTAGGCGCTCTATAAGAAGAAATCAATGCATTGGCAGCCTCACCTTTAGCACACTTCCGTTTTCAGAGATCCTGAGGCCGGGCTTCCTCAGCAAGGGGCGGCCGTCTTTTAGCCAGGCCAGCGTGGGCGCAGGGATGGCATTGCTCTGACACAGCAGCTCCGCAGCTTGGCCGATGAGCACAGAGACATTCTGTTCTTCTCCCATGATATTGGGCGGAACTAAGTGAAAAATGGGGTTTCCCTCAGGATCAAGCAGGCCAGCCCGCTGCTGGTCATTATTAACCATCAGGATATATATACACACAGGATAACTTCACTGTTTCTTTTAAGATGTAGGATCACGATCATTCTAACATACCCTCTTTGCATCATTTAGTTTAGAATCAAAAGAATTTAAAAAAAAAATCACCAATGAATGTGCTGCTCTTGAACAAAAAATAGTTTTCACCATCTTTTCTCTTTAAAGAAAGTTTTAGAACAGGAATTCACCAAGTGCCCATTGAAGAAACTTCTTGAACTCCATATCACTATTTAAAATTTTCAAAGGAATAAATCGTTCATGAAATATGTTGGAAATAATGGAATACATGCAAATGCATTTTTGATATTTATTTATGTTTCTTTTTTTTGCAAAAGAAAATAAATGTCATTGAAACAGAGGCAAAATAAAAACACGGAGGTAGAAAGGTCAAAGAGATACTCCATGCCTACCGAGTCACCCTGTGGAAGCGAAGTGGGTGACAAACAACAGCTTATCTGAAATCATCTCACTAATGGGTGGCAGAGCCAGGAGTCTCTGGGCTTGCAGCTCAGAGCACTCTGTGGTTTCCCATGGTACCTTGTCAACTTTCTATGGAATAAAAACCATGTGGGACACACGGCACCATAAAGAGCAAACTGCATCAGTGACCAGCTGCGCCACACACTCACAAATTACATGAAAAGAGGAAATGATGTGAAATGTTAATGAGATTAAGATTTGAATTGCCTGGCTCGAAGGCTTGTCAGATGCTGAAATGTGTTCTTGGAGAAGTTTAAGGAATCTCCTTCCTTTGGATGTATTAAAAAATAAAGTAAACAGTCATTTGTCTTCGATGGCTTAGGTACAGCCCTGCCAAGAATGGGAGGGTGGGCTCCATAACCTTTCCAAGGACTCCTTTGGGCCTGTATTTATAATAATTCAAACACACCAGTGAATGATGAAACCAAGCCTGTTGCTATAAAAGGGACACTTCAAAATCCACAGAGGAGAATTTCCTCGGCCATTTCTCATGAAATCCCATAACCATTTAGGATGACGGGAAATTTGTCAGATTTCTCGTTTTTCTTTTGTTTTGCCTTACAGGAAAAGATAAGTTTTAATGAAATGATTCTTTAAAAAAAACAAAACCTTCCAATTGCTTCGGCAGAAATAAAATCTTTGTGCTGAAGAATGGCATCATCCACAGCTATTGTTTCAGGCTTCACACCGCAGCACGTGGCGAAATGACAATGAATGCGATCCACTTTCACTGTAACGGTGTGTTTTTATAGCCAGGAGGTTTCTCTGTGACCCTGCCTGCCGAAGAGGGAAAGGCATAGGAAACGGACTGAGAGCACTTTCTGGTGCTGTTTCTGGATGCAGGGCAGGCGCCAGAGCCAAAGGAAGTGATGCAGAAGGAAGACATGCCATGTGCAATGGACCGGAACAGACCAGCAGAGCATTTGTGTAGGATGATGCCCTTCTGCTGAATTAATGGCACACCCAGACATCTGGTTCTCTGTGAGCTTAAAGTCATCGATGGGGAACGGATAACGGGGGGATTGTTTTCAGCATGGGACACAGATAAAAGATACACAGCTGGTTTGGTTTCAGATGAAAACTACTATAATTTTGGCAAAATCAGCACAATTAGTGCCATTCCCTAAAGTATCATGAAAACAGATACACTGACGATTCTCAGCTCAGAGAACCTTAAATAGAAGAGTTGATTTCAGAGCTTGGAAATAATTTCAAGTAGTCTGATCTCAGGGGATAAAAAGTACCATAACTGTATTAAATTATCCTCATCGAAGAATATTTTTTCCACTGATTTTTTTTTTAATTTTTTTTAGAGAGAGTGAAGGGTAGAGAGGAGGAGGAGAAGGAGGAAAAGGACTGGAGAGAGAGAGAAAAAGAAAGAGAAAGAGAAAGAGAGAGAGAGAGAGAGAGAGAGAGAGAGAGAGAGAGAGAGAGAGAGAGAGAGAAAGAGAAAGAGAAAGATATCAATGTGAGAGAGACACAACAATTGGTTGCCTCCCACAGACACCTCTGACGGGAACCTGGAATCAATGGAGATATGTGCTGTTGACCAGGAATCAAACCCATGACCCTTTTTGGTCCACAGGCCAATGCTCTAAACACTGAGCAAACTGGCCAGGGCAACAAAAGAAAATTAATTCTTTTTTCTTTTTTTTCTTTTTTTAAAGAATATCAATTCTTGATGGCTCCATGTAGGTGTAAAAGTCAGAAATAATTCAAGAAAGCAGAATGCTAATTTATTTTCAAATATTTTTCTTTCAGTTACTCTTCTTTACGGCTAAGTGAGTTACATCAAGTTCAAACGGATACCAGATTTTTAAAATTGAGAGGAAAAATGAAAACAAAATATAGAGTGTTTCTTAAGGAACATAAAGCAAATCTAATTACAGCCAAGGATATATATTACTGAAACACATCTATTTCTTCTGTCCTGTCTTTCATTTTCAGCTTTTTGTTTAGTCTGAGAAGAGAAAAGCTTCTACCCTTCAGATTCTTAGCTTTCTTAGATGTTATCCCTAATTTGCTTTGTGGTTATGTTGCTTAGGAAGAGGTGTGTTATGTCTGTTTCTTATCCTATGCATTATACTAGTTAAATTTAATTTCCAAAATTAGAATTGCCATAGGGTTATACTTGTTGAGGCGCTGGGAAATGTGTGATCTCTGAGCTTAAGTTTACAGAAAAGATACTACAGAAATCCAGTTCATTTAAAAACTCAATTCTCCTGTCAGAATATGAAATGACATACTGTGAATTTATACCAGGGGAAAAATTTTAATGACCTACTCTTATAACTGTAGAGAAAGGTACTTCATTCACTGTCTACTCCTCCTTCCAGCCCCACGCTCTACAATGTATATCTGAAAGGAATTTATCTTTGGGGATACACATTCTTTAGGCTCTAATTAGACAAAAGATAGGAATATAATGTATGGAAATAATACTAATAGTAGAACATGGGTTGAAAACTAATTTCAGTTTGAAAACCCGTTTAAATTTTTACAATAGTTTTCCATGCATATATATATATATATATATATCAAATGTTAAACACATATACACATTCTCAAATATATGCCATTTTAGCTGGAAATGTGAACTTACAACAAAGGAAAGATCCGGGTTTTCAGACTAAAAGAGTGGTGTGGAAGTATCTTAGCCAACGACAAAGAATAGTGATGCACATCTTTGTAAGTCCTGGAAAACATCAACTCCCGATCACCCCCCAGGTCCACTTTGACACGAACTAATGTAGAAATGGGAGGAGCCAATCCCAATTTTCCTTGTTCACTAACACCCAGTAAATCCTAATGTCACCCTGGCCTGCTTGCTGGTGACTGAAAGAGCTTTGACTGATGGATGGACCATTCTCTAAGGATAACTGAGGTTGGCACACTCCAGTTCTCCATAAAGCACAAAAGAGGCCCTTGAAGGCAAGGAGTTGGAGTCTGTGGGGATGAGTCCTTCAGACCCCTCTGCTCCCTCAGACAGAGAGCACCAGCAGAGCTGGAGGTTTCCACACAGACCCAGGTCAACTGCAGAAGAAACGGGAGAGGTGGATGGAGAGCCCTTTAGCAGTCTACCGATGCAAATGTGGAGTTCTCAGCTCAATGAGACATGCATGCTCTCCATGTTGCAACAAGTGGCCTTTTGATTAAAAAAAAATTATAACTTATTTGAAAAATAAGTAATATATTTGAATAGGAGTGAATTATTTGGAAGTGAAGTGGAGATTTAGAAAAAAAAAAAAAAAAAAAAAGCCTGCATTAAACAGATATTCTTTGACGGGCCACAGAAGAAACAAATTCATTTTTCCATAAACCAAGAAATATAATGAAATAAGGCCCTGCAAAAAAAAAAAAAAAAAAAAAAAAAAAAAAAAAAAAGCCTGACAAAGTTCTAAATACAACGATATACTAAAATGTGCTGCCGAAAACGGTTTGGCTCAGTGGTAGAGCGTCGGTCTGCGGAGTGAAGGGACCCGGGTTCGATTCCAGTCAAGGGCATGTACCTTGGTTGTGGGCACATCCCCGGTAGGGGGTGTGCAAGAGGCAACTGGTCGATGTTTCTCTCTCATCGATGTTTCTAGCTCTTTATCTCTCTCCCTTCCTCTCTGTAAAAAATCAATAAAATACATTTAAAAATAAAATAAAATAAAATAAAATGTGCAATGACCAGTGTAATCTATGAGTGGAGGCCAATGGGGGCCCAACTTTGTTCCAGGGCTGTTACACATTCCCTTTTTTACCTTATAGCAGATACACACATAGGGGAAAAACCACACCCAAAACTTAAATTTTGTCTAAGTGTACGCTTCGTTTAACTTTTGCTTCTCAAATAGCCTTTTATTCATAGACATAGTATTGTCTACCAAGTGCTGATTGCAAATACATGCTGATTGTAAATATACTTAAAAAGTAGTCAAGTCAAGGCTTTAAAGAAAATGGATCAAAGGAGCTTCTTGAACAGATGCTTGCTGTAGTGAGGACATTGTGTCTTTCCAATTATAAAGCTGCTCTCCGTAGTCACACTCCTCGGGGTCCTCCATAAAACCCACACCCGACATGATTAATGTACACATTATTTCTCAGATCTTTAAAAAGGGATAATTAGTTAAAGATAAACACAAGGTAGAAAGGGAGCATTTGATTTGAATTAATCTTATAATATCATTTCCTCATTGACGTCAGGATTAAACAGCCATATCAGAGCAGAAACCATTGTTAAAATGTCTCACCATATACTCTGAGGTCTATGTCCCTTTGTTTCTCCCCAGCAGCATTCACGGCCACACAGGTGTATCTCCCCGTATCACCGATTTGGGCGCTGGTCAAAGCCAGGATGCGGCCTCCAGACAGAACCTATCAGAGATAAGAAAGCTAAATAACCAACATGCCCCATGAGAAGAGTGATATAAACCGGCTTTTTCTCTTATATTCTGAGATTAATCAATAGATATTTATCTCTAGAAAGATTTCCACTTGGCTATTTTAAAGTGTGAAAGCATCCCTTAGTCCATCCTCTCTGTGGAGGAAGACGGAAAGGCCAGGAGCCAATGTGGTAATAACCACTGAAAACAAGTCTGTCTCTATGGGACCAAGTGAAGGTCCAAGTTCACCCACACCTACTACAGAGAAAGAGAAAGCCACAGGGGAGGAAGAGGGGCAGGGTGAAGGAAAACAGGAGCTAACCTCCTCCTAATTTTAATTTGGGAGAACAAGTGAAAAGTTCAAAGTAGCAGTTAAAGAAATTATTTGTCTAAGTCATAGCCCCTGTAACCCATTGATCTAGTTGCACCTCCAATATACTGACCTTAACTCTACATCTCTTAAGACCCCCAATTCTGCAAGCACTGGAATTTCAAGAAAAGCTAAAGAAGTAGAATGGTGAGAGAACTACGTTCTCTGATAAAATAATATTAAAGTACATTTTAAAAGAGATATATGTGTTCTTATATTTTTAATTTTGAATCTGTGTAAAACAAGTTTTTTTTTTTCAGACTCTAATTTCATTTTGTATAATGTTGCCTTTATGATGTCTTATGTTTTTATTTGGTAATTTTGTAGAAGTAAGTATACTCTATATGGTTTTCTGAGTCATTATGATTTTCATACATTTAAATATAAATTCTACAAGGAAATTCCTGTTTATCGGTGTTGATGAACATTTCTTTGTGGAAGGTCACTCATGTGGAGGTGGCAGGGAATGGAGGTGGGAGGTAGAAAGTATCTAAAAGAAAGCACTACCTATGTTATAAGGTAACTCTTCAATATACTGCGCTTTTAACAAATTGTTTAGAAATCCCAATTGTGTGTCCATAGTAGTTATGAATGTATATGTGTACGCTTTTGGATAACGTTTGTGAATCCTTGACCTCCAAATCTCTTTAACAGCTTTATCTGCTTGTACTTCCTCTATTGAATGATTAGGTAGGAGATTTCACCAAAGGAATGACAGCGAGTACCTGTATCCCATTAGCGAAGCCAGAGACAGGGCTCCCATCTTTCAACCAGGTCAGACTTGGGGCAGGGATGCCTCTGGCTTCACATTCTAATCTCACCAGGTTATTAACCACCACTGCCACCACGTTACTGCTGCCAGAAATGGATGGGGGCACTGAAAAGAAATAAGCAAGTAAATAACTATGTTCACATCACAGAAGGCTTCACCTCAAAGTAATGAACATTATATGCATTGTCCACAGTAGTGTTTTCCCATTGTGGGTTTTAGTATGTATATTTATTGGGGGTGGGGAGGAGAGGGGCATGCAGAGAGAGTTCTTTCACTTTTCTTATTTGGGATTCTAATCACATGTATCCTGTGCGGTAAGTAGGGCGTCAGTCTTGTCACCTTACAGATGAGGAAAATGAGGTTTTATTACTTTGTGTAGGAAATCTAATTGTTGATACAGAGTGGAATTTTATTTCTTGACTTCTGGCTCGTGTGTGTGTGTGTGTGTGTGTGTGTGTGTGTGTGTTGATGTCCCTCTACTGTATCCACTCTAGTATGTTAACTACCAACTCCTCTTAAAAGTATTATTAGAGATAATAAGTTGGAAACATTTGTTTAAAAATAAGATTCTGATAGGCAGGATGGTATTTACAAACAGGGCTATTGTCATTGCTGATAAGATGGTTGATGACTATTTCAACAATTCATCTAAGAAGCAAACGTAAGTTCAGTGCAGCATGTGAAAATAAAGCATTTCAATAGGAATCAGGAAATAAAAACGTTTATCAGTTTTAGAACATTTCTATAAAGAGGATACTAACACACTCTATTAAATATTTACACTAGAATTTTATAGAAGGGCTTTGTCATTTTGAATATTTCTTTACCGAAGGGTGAATGCAGGAGAAGCAGAACTCACCATGGACTTGAAGACTGTAATATAATTCTGTGGCTCCAGCTGAGTTGATGGCCACACATTTATATATGCCAGCATCCGTGATCTGGGCACTTTCAATCTCAATGATCTGCCCTCTGTTCAAGAAAGCCACACTGGTGGAACCTGAGAGCGGACGATTATCTTTGTACCATGTGATAACTGCAAGGGCAAGAGGGGAGAGGCCCATCTGTTTAATTTGTTTCTCTGAAAAGCTTAATACCTGCACTAAATTAGAGCTTAACTCAAACAGTAACAACTGCTTTATTCTTGTGCTTATCATTTTATTTAATCTGTTTAAATTTTGCTTTAGAGAGATTTTTATGAGGAAGTAACCTTAAGAAGAACATGAATAGCCAAGCCAGTGTAAGAGTCCTGACAATGAATTTATAAAAAAAAATTTATTTTGTCTCTAATGCATCAATATTGTGTGGGAACAAATTTTTAACTGGTTCTATTTCTTTTTGTTGTACATATTCCTCTCTTCACATCTAATCAAAACCAAACATATATCCACTGTTAGTCTCAAAAATGTATATTATTATTGAATCCTAGGAATAACTTGCTAGTGATGAGAATAAACACAGTAATAGTCTCATCAAATGATTGATGTGTGTAGAGATAACCAATATGGCCCTAACCAGCATTGTTCAGTGGACAGAGTATCAGCCTGTGGATCCCAGGTTCGATTGAAGGGTCCCAGGTTCGATTCCAGTCAAGGGCACATGCCTGAATTGCAGGCTTGATCCTATCGTGGGGCTTGCAGGAGGCAGCCAATCAATGATTCTCTCTCACCATTGATGTTTCAATCTCCCTCTCCCTCTCCCTTCCTCTCTGAAATCAATAAAATATATATATATATATATATATATATATATATATATATATATATTTTTTTAAAGATAACCAATATGAACTAGATAAAAATATATTTTTTAAAATAAATATATATGAAATATCAGCATGTGTTTTGTGGACACCGGCAGGACAATAAGACAATTAATTATTAATTTAAAGTAATGAAAACTTGAAAATACTATCTACCTTAAAATGTATCTATATCCTTTCTTTATTAGTAATTACTATATTATGCTAATGAACAGATTGAACTATTCCCAGAAATCTTAAAATGTTAATAAGTCATGGAGTCCACAAGTAAACATACCAGGCAAGGGATTCCCCACAGCCTTACACTCCAGCTGTACAGGGTTGTTCACCACCACGCTCTCATTCAGCATCTTCCCCGAGTCCTCCAGGCTGGGTGGCTCTGCAAGAAGGCCAGACACGTAACTCATTCATAGAAACTGGCCAGGACGTGGAGAGAAGAGAACCCCTGTGCACTGCTGCTGTGATGTAAACCGATACAGCAACCATGAAAAACTGCATGGAGGTTCCATATAGTAGAAAATTAAAATGACTACCATATGCTCCAGCAATCACACTTCTGGGTACATAAATATAAGAAGGAACAGAAGACCAGTAATGATAAATAAAATAAAATCAGTTTACCAAATAGGTATCTGAATTCCCATGTTCATTTCAGCATCATTCACAAAAGCCAAGATATAGAAATATCCTAAGTGTCCATCAACAGGTGAATGGATAAAAGATGTCACGCACACACACAGAAGATTATTATTCTGCTATGAGAAAGAAGGAAACAACATGGAAGAACTTAGAGCATGTGATGTTAAGTCAAATAAGCCAGAGAAAGACAAATACTCTATGATGTCACTTACATGTGGAAAAGTTAAACTCATGGAAATAGAGAGTAGAATGGTGGTTACCAGGAGTTGGGGGATGTGGGAAATGGGGAGATGAAGGTACAAGCCTTCACTTATGAGATGAATAAACTCTGGGATTCTAACGTATAGCATGGTAATAATACCGGGAGAGAGTAGATCTTAAGTGTAATTAACACGCACACACATAACTACATAAGGTGAAAAATGTGTTAATCTGACTGTAGTCTTCATTTTACAAAGTATACACATATAAAATCATCACACTTTAAATATGTAAAATTTTATTTGTCAATTATGCCTCAATGAAACTGGGGGGGGGCGGATAAATAAAAGAGTGTGGTACAGACATAAATACAGACATTTAAGCAATAGAATAGATTTGAGAGTACAGAAATAAACACATATCTAAAGTCAAATAATTTCCAAAAAGAGGGACAAGCCCATTCAATGGAAAAAAATGGTCTTCTCAACAAATGTAATTTCAATTATTTCTTTCTAGCATTTAAAGAGACAGTCTTGCAGTTTGAATTTACGTGAACACTTTTCTAGACAGAAGTATTAGTAAGGTAACAATATGTTATGTGAAAAATGAGAAAATGTCTGCATACTCTAAGCAGGAGGTCAAATTCCATGCAACTTGGTTTCCCCCCACTATTTTCCTTCCTCCAAAGCCACATCATGCCAAAACCACAGTTCCTTCTTCTGGACACATCGTAGGCTAGATTTTGCTTATTACCTCAGCCACTTAAAGGCATGATTTGACTTTTTCAAATCTTGGTTAAATTTAAATTAATACGTAACTGATGTAAAAGTAATATGGGTGAGTAAATCGTCCCTAACCACCAAAATTACGACAGAGTAATAAATTCACCTATACCAAGAAAATAAAGTCCTGAACTGAAGTTACCCATTAAGAAAGAAAGAAAAAAAATGTTCCCACTACAATATTCCCAAGTCTCCTTTAGGCCACAAGTGAGCTAGTAAGTAAAATACAGAAACTATAGAAAAACCTTTCCTAAGTGGGTGTTAGGAAATGTTAGCCAAGCAAATACTTTAAAATAATAAAATTAAATTAAGGGAAGCTCCAATAATGTTTTCAGCAGACAACTCATACAGACCTCAGACGTTTCCTGGCCAAGGGTAAAGGACTTTAGATATATTTGTTAAAATGTTGGTGCAATGAGAAGGGCCGGCGCCAAATACATGTTTGGCTCAAACGGGGGTAAGCTACTTTTTTTTTTTTTTTTTTTTTTTTTTTACAGATGATGAGTAGGAACCAAATACCAGCCTAAGCCTTCCACGCATAGTCTTTCATTTAACCCTCACAATGACTACCCTGATTATGGTATTATCATTTTCCTCCCCATTTTACAGATGAGGAAACTGAACTTTCAGTTAACATTTAAACTCACTGCTCTACAGCAATCACTTGGAAATATACGAACCCAATTCAAAGCCCATGCTTTTATCTACCACATGGTACTTCTGAGTGCTTCATCATGGGTGATTTTTCCCAGGAAATAATTAAGTGCAGATGAAATAAATGCTTGAGCCACATTATTGTTTGTGTGTAGAAACATCTGTCTCACTCGGCAAATACATGAGGTTTAGGTATGATTTCTTAGCTTGGTCTCTAGAGAATTAGAACTTCCAGAATTATGAAATCTTAATGATCAAGAGGACCACCTATGGAGAGTCTCTGCCTCTTGTGATGCATAGAACTTCCCTGGAAAACCCAGTGAATCATAAGAATGTTTCTCTTCTCGCAATCATGAGTTGGTCTTCAGACTGGAGACCATGGACCCTTACTTCATCTTATAGAAATACTTTCCCTCCCCTATGCTTGGGAAGAATGGAAGCATCTATGATCTCTCTCTATATATAAGCCTAACTTGATTTGCACATGTGCCATACATTGAAAGCTCTTACTGGCATCAACCACACGTGTGTTTCAATCTGTCACTGTCGATTGTGAATTTGGTTGACACTTCTATTATGGAGAAAGGGTGAAGAGCTATAGTAAAATATCTTCTAATTAATTTCCTTTCAATGTGTATGGATTCGTGCACTGGGCCACTAATTTTTTTTATAAAGAAAAACATTAACAGCTGGGAGGCTGAGTTTGTTAGGACTGAACACTTTTGAATGACAACTATCATAAATGCTCATTTGCTCTATGTGCTACCCCAACAATAAAGATTGGGATAAAAACAAAGCTTAACTTAAAAGGCAACTATAGAACTGATTGAGTGAATTAATGAATGAACTAAATTAAAGGATACCTGCTTTCTTATAGATTTTGCAATGTCCCTTTTAATATACAATAACAGAATTAGATATATTACTTAGGAAGCATTCAGAGAGCTGGAGTATAACAAAATCAATTCCTCTCTTGCTTGTCATACTATAAGCTTCTATTACTGATTTCTAAGATTGATTAACTTTATTATGAAACTAAGTTACCATTTCTATAGTAATTGAAGAAAGCCATTAATACATCTAGTATTTCAATATGTGGTATCTTTAAACCCCTCTTCTCCACCCTATTCTTATGTGGTTTCCCACATCAGATTAACTTGTCATTTTAACCTCTGAGATCTTTTTGAAACCTGTCATCCACTAATCCCTTAGAAATTCCTGTACTTTTTTTTTTTTTTTTTAAACATTTCCAATTCTTGCTAAAGTCAATAACACAAGTAACAAAAAGGACAGATCAAATTTAGAGTCATTTGTATTCAATGCACCAATGTGGTCACGAGTGTCAAGATGATATTGCAAGTTTCTGTCCAGATTCCTGTCACATTCGCTTAGCCAACTATTCCTCCAGGTTGGTCATAATAAGTATTACATTTAAAGCTCACTTTATTATTAATTCAGGCTGATGAATTGCTATCCAGACAAGTCAAGATGGGATAAGATGAAACATTTTCAGCTAGTCCACAATCTTGCTTTCATCCTATTTGTGGTTCATATAAAGGAGATTGTTTTAATAAATCCTTACGATGACTCATCTTCTGCTTCTTTCTTCTCACATTGACCCATAAGTCTTTGAGCTTGGTACCCCACTCCCTGATTATTTTCGATGTAACTGTGTGCACCCCAACTGCATCTCCTGCTAACATACACGGTTACCACAATCAGATGCTAGGCTTATAGGCTTGTGTTTTGATTCTGCTTTTCCTCTTCTGTTGTTGCTCTGGATTTGGTTGGATACTTAGTTTCTTTCCTGCACTCTCGTTTTCAGTCGCTCTTGATCACACTGGCAAGACTCTAGGTGAGTCTTTAGAGTTTGGGCCAATGTTTCTCTAAATAGCAACAGACCACTTGTATCAGAGATGCTGTTTCAGAAGATCTGGGACTGGGCCCAGGAAGGTGTATTTTTAACATGCAACATGTACAATTTTTATGAACATTAAAGTTTGGGTTTCCCAGACAATAAAATTTAGTTCTTCCTGGTTCATACACTCTGTTCTTCGTGATAGAATCATCATTTAAGAATTTCAATTCATTCTACAGAACAAAAACATCCTTCTTTTGGATAACATGAGAGATTAGAGGTGGGAGATATTTTATATCTAACACTTCTAATCCTCAAAAGCACTCCACAAGTCAGATATTCAGAGAAAATAAATTTGCTCAAGGTAACCTACATCACAGCACAGAATTTAAACCAAAGTCAGCTGAACTCCAGTGCATGGGATGATTGCAACATAACAAGCTATTTCACTTCACTGTTTCCTCTTAGCCAGTGGAGACCAGATAAAGACTGAAACGTTGGAAAGGAGAAGATAAACAGCCTATACCAGGAGGAAAAAAAGAGCCGCAGGGTAGGAAAATGGGGAAAGCAGAGCAGGCCCACCCCAGCACACTCTCAGATGGAGGTGGAGAGCTGAGTATGTGCTGGAGACAGCTGCCAGGGCACCCTGGGGGCAGATATTAGGCTTTAGGAGGAACAAGGCAAATTCAAAGCAATTTAAGGGAGACGGGGATTAGCCTGTCACCAAAGCCTTAAGCATGGTGAGTTTAGGGATTGTTACAATCATCCTTTCAAGGAACATGGTTTGTATGTATGACATCCATAACTTAGGTGTTCATATTTAGGGAATTGGGGAAAGAATATATTGGCTTATTGGGAACATTTAGGGAACGAATTATTTGAATCTTTTAACTGGCCAATTTAAAGAAGAAAAAAAACATGTAAAGAAATAGATTAGAAGAATTCAATGTTCTAATTTTTTTTTATTGACTATTTATTCTTTCATTTGTTAAGTATTTGTTGACTGCCTACTATGTACCTGGAATTAAGGTAGGTGCTAAGACATTCTTTTAGAATAAATGGTTTAGTAAATGTAGAGTGAATATATTGACAAACTAATTAATGGTTTAACAGCAATTAGAATTAGAGAAAATAAATAATGCTTAGGTGGAGATCTTGACTAACTCTCTACAAATATTCTTGGCTGACTCAGGAAAGTCCAAATCTGTACTTCTTGGCCCTTTCTGATGACTCTCTAGGGACTGAAGTCTTACATTCAAGGTCAGTCTTTCAAGTTTACTGGGAAGCTGTAATATTCATGAGGGGGTCCATGGTCACCATGAGAGAAGATCCTGCCTCCAGGTTAGCTTCGACTCACAAAGCCCCTCGTTCAGGCAAGAAGATCACAGACAATCCCATGGAACAACCTTGCAATGTCTGCCTTTGCAACAGAAGTTTTCTGCAGAAAGTTGTCAACAGAAACCGAATACTCTCTTCAACACAGGGTAGTGTATTTATTTATTTGTGAGCTCTGGCACATCCTATTTATCAACCTGAAAACTAAAGATCTTAAGATGAGCAAGTACAATTACAATAATGTAAAAAACAAACAACACAACAACCTACTTTTTTTAATACTGGCTAAAATAAACACTTATTCTTTTTAACAGTATAATTCAATAAAAACGAGCCCACAGTGTTTTAAAATAAAAAGGCAAAGACAAACACTTTTTTCAGGATGTGGGGATGGCATTACCGTGCACGTGCAGTTGAATGTGCTGCTGGGCTTCCCCCGCCGCATTGGTGGCCACACATGTGTATCTGCCAGCGTCTTCCATCAGGGTTTTGGCAATTTGTAGGAGCCGGCCAGAAGACTGTAACTAATTGGGAGCAGAAAGCATAGCAGCATTTGGTACTTAATCTTGGCCTGGAGATTTATAATACCTAATTCACTTTATAATACCTAATTATATTTTTATGCCATTATCTTTATTTTCTCTTAAAAGATTAGAGCCAGATCACTTCATCCTGCACAAGAAAATAGACTTGTTTGATTAAAGAGCTTTTCTTATTGATTGGAAAATGCAAAATAACCCAAGGCTAGCCTGCTGGTAGAGTCATATAACTCCACTGAATAAAAGTCTTTAGCACTATGAGTTATGTGATTAAAATTTAAGCTGTTTGGGGAAATACGGCCACATTTATATCACACTTCATAAAAAGTTTTAAAACAATATTTTTTATTATTATTAAATGGTCATGGAGGCCAGAAAAAAGGTAAAGTATAAAGAACGAAAATGCAGATAAATATTTTCCTGTTTTTCCTTACGTCCCTCTTAAACTTATTGCGAGTGTCCTCCATCATTTTGGAACTGGTGATGAAGTGGCTGTTTTTTGAAACTGTCTACTCTGAGGCTACCAATACATTCCAATGACAAATACCAGCAGCCTATGAAGTGAGCTCATCCTCTCTTCTCGTCATCTATAGCCTTTGGCATTGTTGAATGACCACCTTTTCCTCAGATTACTCTACTTTCTGGGTATTGGAGACACAGTATTTTCCCTCAGTTCTCATTCTCTGACTTCCTTAGATGACTACAGAATCTGTCCCAGAAAGAGGAAACCTAATTTTCTGGTAGCTTTCAGCCAAACCCTTGGCTTCAGTGAAGAATCCTGTGCAGACTCCTAAATTTACAGTGTTGGCCTCAATTTCTCTCCTGAGCTCAGCACTTGTGGTTCCAGCTATCTGCTGGACAGGTTAGCACACAAAATTTAACATGTCCAGAACAAAGCTTATAATGATTTCCTGTATCCCTGAACCTACTTCCCACTGCATGCTTCCAACTTTGTTTAATGGCACCCACTCTACTCCCAGTTGTCTAGGTTTTGGGGCCCACTATGACTCTCCTTTAACGATACCACTCGATGTTTCTGAGATCCCCCTATTTTCCATCCTCACAGCCACTGTGGGATTATAATAGTTTAATTTATATTCCAGTGTCTCCAACCTCCCAAGCTCTTAATCTTGCTTGCATGCCCTTGCCAGAATAATTTGTCCACAATGTTAATTCGATCCTTTTACCAGTCCTCCCGCAAAGCTTGTTCATGGCTCACTCCTTTGCCCAGAATGAAATCCCAGCTCAACATCACCCTCCAGGCTTACCACATTCTGACCCCAAATGATCTTCTTGCCATGTACTCCCATGTAAACTCCCACTGTTCTCCAGCCATACGGCCTAAATATGTTAAGCAGCACATTCGTATGTTTATATTCCCTTCTGGACTTTTGCACGATTTCTTATGACTCTGAACTCAGTTCTTTCTCCTATTTCTTACCCTTTATTCTTCCCTTAGATCAAATCAACTGTGACTATGGTTTCAAATATCATCTAAGTGTCGGCATCTTCAGCCAGAGCTCTCTTTTGAGCTCCAGGAATACATACTCAATGGTCTACTTGACATTTTCACTAGTTTGTCAATTCAACTCCCAAAATATAAAACTCAAATCACAGGTCCCTCTCCCCACCACAAATTCATCCTCTTCCAGAGTCTCCTATGTCACTGTCATGACAATCTATGCATTTGTGTAGGTTAGATTCCTCAGTTTTCCTTGATACTTTCCTCTCCCTCACCTGTTATAAGCAATCTATCACTGAGCCCTAATAATATAAACAATAAATAACTCTCAACTCTAACCACGTATCCTCATATGTGGCCAGTATGTGAGTCCAAATTTCTATCTTCTCTCTCTCCTACACAAATAAATCCTAATTGATTTCCATAAATCTACTCTTGCTCCTTCAATTCATTCTCCAAAAGGAGCCTGAGTAACTACTTAAAATGCAACCCTGATCACACCTCTCGTCTCTTAAAACCCTTCAAAGATCTCTCATTGCTTTGCAGTAAAAAGAAAATCATTAATGTTACTTAAGTGCCTCCTACCTGCCCTCTCTGGTTTCCCCCAATACCACTCATTCTGGCTCTCTGTTCCTCACTCCACTGGCTGCTTTCAGGTCTTTCAGAGGTGCCATCCTCTCCTTTCCTTTAAGTTGCTTGCCTATGTACACCTTCTCTGAAACACCCTACCAGTTCTCTTCCACTAATTCACCCATTTAACTCCTGCATATGCTTCAGATATCTGCTCAAAGGCTTTCTCCATAAATCACTTGCGTGCTTCAAGGCTTTCCTCATTATCTGTTGTCACACCTCTTTTTTTTTTTCCTCTTAAAATTACCCATTACACTGTGCAATTATATTTTTATATGATTATGTAATAAATGTCTATTTCCAGTAAACAGTTGTTTACTTGCACCATGTTTGAAGGCTCCATACTAATGATTCCTTTCATTGGATTTGGAATAGGAATAATAAATGAACAGATATCCACCTATTGTACAAGAAAAAGAACTCAGCACATCCCTTCCTATTGAAAATTTATTACAAGCCAAGTTCATGCACATTAATCAAATAACTTGAACCTAGTAGCAATATGTATTAATCTGGATTTTAAATGCATCATTTAAATTATTTAGGTTTGGAATCTATCTATCAACCTTCTATCTATCTATATATCATCTATCTATATACTTAAACATGTACTGAGATAGTTATATACCAGTTACACAATCTCTGCTCTTTTGAAGCTTATAACACTGGTTAAAATATATTTTTCAATTAGGTTTGTATAGATGTATCTTTACCTTAATCTTAGTTTATGGTGAACATATTGGGGATATTCTTAGTATTGATGAACACTGTTTATTCATAAAACCCCGATTTTTCAATAGTTAAGATAGTCATCAATCAAAATATACAAGTACCAACTAATAAAATAAAAACTGATATGACTCTTCAAGTTATCAGTCTTTAATTAATTCCATTCTTCATATAAAATATTAAGTTAAATGCTCTTAAGAATGCTTAGGAAAACACATATTGTTTTAATAAATTTTCAGCAAAATTCGTAAAACAGGAAAATTCGTACAATTGGGAAAGAAGTGTGTGCTGCTCCTGGAGGATCTGTGTAGCTTTCTCATTTGGGGCTCGCTGATATTTCTACTTACTCTGAAGTTTCCTTGGGCAGTGCTCACCGGCTGGCCATCTTTGAGCCACGTAAGGGATGGGTTGGGAATGCCGTTGGCTATGCACTGTAAGGTGATAGGCTTGTATTTCACCACAGCTCTCTCTGAAAGGCCTGAGGATTTGATTGTTGGAGGAACTAGATTCAAGAGAGGAAGAAAATAGAATAGAAGGGAGATAGGAAGAGAGAGAGAGAGAGAGAGAGAGAGAGAGAGAGAGAGAGAGAGAGAGAGAGAGAGAAAGGGAGGGACGGAGAAAGGAGGGAACAAAAAACCATAATCAGTGGGGGTCAGACACTTAAAAATCTGTATGTAAAACAAAACCGGAAACTGTAAAAATGTAAACAAAACATGAATAATTTTACCCCATGCACTTAATTTATACTTTAGCGAGTACCTATGTCTTAATTATAAAACTCTAATTCTCAAAAGAATGAGTACAATGTATTTGCAGTGGGTGTGTTTTCCTTCTTTATTGTGACCCTCCCCTTCTCGAGAACTCCTTCACTAAATCAGCACCCATATTTATGGTGGGGAACCCTGCCCCCAGCAAGGCTGACAGAATCCAGGATGGCAACTTGCTTTAAGCTGGCCCTGCCAGCTTCCCTCACTCAGGAATGGGAACTGAGACTGTGAAACAGGATAGCTCTATTCCATCACGGGACTGAAAAAGCAGAAAAAAAGCGTCTGTATGGAGAGGGAAAAATGAACTTGACATTCATAGAAACCTCTGCGATGACTTCCAAATGGCTCCCCGGTCTCTTGTTCCAGTCCCTCCTTCCCTGCTGGCAAGGGAAACACATAACAATCTGCCAGAAACTTGCTTCTGTCGCTGCAGTAATGGTTTTCACACGCATGTGCCAGTTTTGTGAATGCACTGAGATGCCCTGGATCCTGCAGAACACCCTCCGCCTCCATTTCTGGAAATGACTCTATTCACACTCCCTCCTGTTTTGGCTAAACCCTTCAAGGCTGACATAACCCTCTGAGGTGGAATTTTCTGCCCACCTCTTTTAGTTATTTAGGATCATTCCTCAGACCTGGCATTCTATGCAGAATATCCTAATATTTCAGTTCTCTCTCTATGCATTCACATGGTATTTCTTGGGTATATTAATAAAATGACTTAAAATATACCATTATTTAATTCAAATTCCCCCCATTTTTTTTTTCATCCTCACCCAAGGATATGTTTCCATTAATTTTAGAGAAAGAGGAGCCGGGGGGAGGGGAAGGGTGATGGTGGTGGAGGAAGACAGACAGATAATCAATGTGACAAGAAAAACATTGATTAGTTGCCCTCCGTATGAGCTCCAACCTGGGATCGAACCTGCAACCTTCTGGAGGGATACAGGATGGCTCTCCAACCAACTGAGAACCCCAGCCAGGTCAAATTCACTTTTTTTTTATTATTGTTTTTTTAGAGTGAGAGAAGGAAGAGAGAGACAAATCATCAACATGAGAGCAAAACATTGATGGGCTGCCATCTGCACACTCCCTACTGGAGATTGAGCCTGCAACCTGGCATGTGCCCTGACCAGGAATCAAATCAGCAACCTTTCAGTGCAGGGACAACACCCAGCCAACTGAGCCACACTGGCCAGGGTGCAAATCCACATTCTTCACATTATTTTCCACACCTCAAGATTTATCCAGAGCTACAGTGAATTAGCTAATGAAACGATGCAAAAATTAATTTTAAATGAAATGCTCTTGTCCCTTCTTCAGCCTACCATGAACAGTCACTTCAAATTCCTTCCTGTGGTCTCCAGCAGTGTTGGTTGCCACGCACCGATAAAGGCCTGTATCTGACACTTGGGCCTGGGCAATGACCAGTTTGCGTCCATTCAGTAAAATCTTAAACCCATCCCTTTCATCAATTTGCTGGCCATCCTTCAGCCACCTATAGAAACAGGGCAAAAAGAAGTATGGATATGCATTTAAATGGTTAAGTCCCTTGAAAAAAATATATCTTCATATATACATATACATTCATGTGTGTGTGTATATATGTGTGTGTGTGTGTGTGTGTGTGTGTGTGTATCTTGGATAAACTATATTTATATATTTTTATTCACAGACATATATTAATTCTCAATTATGCATTTGCCTAATTTCCTATTTTCTTACTTTATAAAATAAACTGTACATGAGGAAAGGAAAAAAAAAAGAAACCCAGGCTAACAGAGAAGTTAGCATACTGTTGGAACCCAGTAGCCATGTCTTGAGTTCTTCATTCATCTATTAATCTTAGGTTACAAAACGAGGTAAATGCCCCAAAATATTATTCACTTGAAATGTTTAAATAATATTAACTAGCAAAATGAACACAATCCTAAAACATCTGTAAAATAAAACCCTGAAATGATATAGCGTTATATTTTTTCATTTCTTATGAGTTATCACTTTACATATAATTTTATAATCCTAGGTGAAATATTTTATTCCCTTAGTTGACTGTTTTTTAATTGCATTTCCTATAGCACTTTGGAAATGAAAGATAAATATTCAAGAAATGCTTTGTGAGTGAAGGGATGAGGAAATAGAATCACTAAACATATATGCCTGTTAACTATTTTCCTAATATGTCTGGTACATTCCTTCTTACTTAGTTGTTCATTAATCATTTCAGGGTCCCAGAAAGAGTTAACAGACTGCTTGATAGTCTGTTCCTATAAACTGGAGAAGTTGGCCCATGAGCACAGCCAAGTCATTTCTAAGAGCATAAAAGGGATGCCTCTAATTGGACAGATTTAAAGACCCTGTGAGTATCAATTAAAAGTTGCCTTGTATATAGTGTATGTCTATTAAAAGAGGAATATAAAGAATGTAATTTTATACAACCATTTTTAAGCGGTGCAGGACCTCTTTCAAGATAGCTCTGAGACACTCAAATAAAAAAGTGGGAGGTATTTAATAGACATACCAAAACCCTTACATGATAGTCGGTGGGGGAGAGCCTGTCACTTGACAATCGAGCTCCAATAAGTTATTAACCATCACTATGAAGTAAGATGTTTCATCTCCTCCTTCTACAGCCGGCGGCACTAGAAAACAACAGACATGTAGCATGCAATAAAACAGATGCAAGAAGAAAATACAGCATCACTTTAAGCCACACCAAGTTGGTAAGTATTGCAGTAACTGGCACATGAAGGGGGTTTGAAATGTTAAGTACATTTTACAATACACACTTGCCTGGGTCAATGAATGTACTCTTGACATATTGCAGATTTTTCACAATTAATCTAGCACTACGGTGTTATGGATGGGCCTCTATTCAAGAGCCTTCAATTCAAAGGAAGTGAGCCTCAGGGTTGCAAAATGACTTCCCAAACCAGGAGACTAAGCTTCCTGCTGCCCATCGCAGTGCTTGGCATGGAAGACCATGCTCTCCCTTCCTGCAGTCAGATGTGGTCACAGGTGTGAAATCCACCTATGCCCTTACAAACGCAAAGGATTCTCTCAAAACCAGTGGAAGATTTTTGTGAGTTTCCGGATCTTGGGACTCTAGTGACAAATCCAACACTCAGTAATGTGTAGTCCAGAGTTGAACAGAAAACTAAATTATTCTATTACTGCAGATTATTTTATTCGCTAGGTGATTTTATTTACTGCATGACCAAAAAATAAAACCAAAACCAACTTTAATATATTTCTATAGATTTCAGAGAGGAAGTGAGGAGAGACAGAAACATCAGTGATGAGTGAGAACCATTGATCAGCTGCCTCTTGCAGGATCCCAACAAGGGATCGAGCCCACAACCCTAGTGGGCATGTGTCTTGACCGGGAATTGAACTGTGACCTCCTGGTTCATAGGTCAATGTTCAACCTCTGAGCCACACTGGCTGGGCCAAAAAAATAAATAAAATAAAATAAAACTTTAATAAACTAGTCAGGTTTGGCTAGGAATCTGAGAATCCAGACAGTGGCATCTGTATGTACCTAAGACATCAACGTCGTATTTGATTTCCCTTTCTCCTGCCACACTGGTCGCCACACACACATACTGCCCCCGATCGGCTTCCAGGGCACTCATGATTTCCAGCTTCTTCCCACCAGCTTCGATGCGGACATTGTCACTGGCTTTCACGGGGACGCCGTCTTTTAACCAGGTGAGCACTGGCGGAGGGTTGCCGGCAGCTTTGCACTCCAGGGTCAGTGAGTGGGCAACCACCACTTGCCTATTCAGAGGCACAGCCAAGTCACCTTCAATCATTGGAGGAACTGGGAGAAAAAAGGAATATTTCAGGCAATTCTTTGAATCCCCATGAAACAGGAGGACTCCTACCATTCATCCCCGGCTTAGGCTGTTGAAAGAATTTCTTGGGTCAGCTGATCTACAGCTATCCTAAGTATTTGTGGGATAGAATCTATACCGTGTCTGGCTTCTGAAGGGCAAATAGAAGAGAATGCTTTGAGTCCTAACAATAACTTTACCTTCTGCATAAAAACCAAATGGTCTGGTATCCCTCAGGGCCACAGCCAAATGGTTGGCCAAATGAATGGACCACTTCCTGCTAACAGTAACTTTTAAAAACATTTTTTTCCAAATCGTGGGACAAACGCTTCTAACTCCTACCCATGCATATTAAACATGATCAGATCCACCAGGACCTTATTGGTGAATGAATTGGAAGTTGGCCCATGAGAAGGCAGAGGTGGATAGAGACTTGATGAAAGCACCTATCTGTCCCTTACCATAAACCTCCACGTGGAACGATTTTTCAGCAGTGCCAGCGACATTGCTGACATGACACACGTACGTCGCTGAATCCGAGACCTGCGCTCGAGGGATATGAAGAAACTGTCCTTTATCGATGTAAAGTGCTTGCGAGCTGGACAGGATCGGCTGGCCGTCCTTATACCACGTGACAGCTGGCATAGGAAGCCCGCGTGTTTCACACTCCAGCTTGATGACACTGTTGATCAAGGCTGATATTTCCGTGGTGACATTCCCTCCTTTAATGCTGGGTGGGACTACAAAGGAATTCAGAGCAGAAACAGGTTTTCTAGGCTTTCGCGTCTGCCTACCATCTCAAATGGGACAGGTGTTTAAACAATGCACTCAAAGTAAGTACACATTCAAGACAATTAGGAAGCCTATGACTTATCTGCTGATAATGATTTGCCTGTTTTGTCCATTTTTTAAATTTATTTTTTTATTTTTAAATATATTTTATTGATTTTTCACAGAGAGGAAGGGAGAGAGATAGAGAGCTAGAAACATCGATAAGAGAGAATCATCGACCAGCTCCCTCCTGCACACCCCCCACTGGGGATGTGCCCGCAACCAAGGTACATGCCCTTGACGGGAATCGAACCCGGGACCTTTCAGTCCGCAGACCGAAGCTCTATCCACTAAGCCAAACCGGTTTTGGCTGTTTTGTCCATTTTTAACACCCTCCTTCTGAGTTTCAGATAAAACAGAACGTCACAGCTTTCGTTTCAGGGGTTCATTTAAGTCCAATAAACATAACAGGCTAAGAACGTTACATTTACCAAAGCAAAACCAAGCTAAATGCCACTTATCATAGATATACATGGACTTGAAATCGGGCCAAGGGAGCAATACTGTCAGGTGTGGTACAACTTCATGTCCTGCCCCCGAGAAATACTAAAGGTCTAACTGCTTTCAGAACCAGCTTACTGGTGATGGCTGTGGGGTCTTTAACTTTTGCTTCTTATTTTTTCTGGAACCTGCCAAGACTTCACTCACTGGACTTGACTCATCTAATTGGCTGCATGTGTCTCTTCCATGACTCAGCAACCACATGCCTGGCTTCTCACACCGCATGGGGTCCCTGCTGTTGGAAAAACAACCCCAGCAGCTCAAAACTGCCGCATATTCTGAACGCGGTCACTTCAGGATTGCGCTATGATTGCAACGATTTAAGAGAAACCAAATGCCATGTGCCTGACTTAGTGACTTCACGTTATTTTATGACATTATTTTATTTTAGAATAGGATGTTTTGTGGAATGTGGTTCTTACGCTTAGACTAGGGTTATGGGTCCGTGGGAGAAAGATGACAGAGGGAAAGCACTTTCTCAATCAAGGGTACATGCTCTCAGCACACTCACCCTTGAGGATGCTACTTTGATAACCTGGTCAAGGCAGATTTTGCTAGGTTTCTTCGAGCACAGAGTTGCTCCCTTTCGCCCTTGTCTTTGGAAAGAAATCACTCTCCCCAGCTCATACCCATGGGGTAAAGTTATGTTCTACATCAATGAATCCAAACACACGGGTCCAAACAACTGCCTATCCTCCATAAATGTTTTACAAAGGAATAGCATTTATACTTTAAAAGATTGTATTTGTGAAACTGCGAAAAATTACTCAAAAAACATTTCCAGTTCACAGTAGAACAGTATAACATCCATCTATTGCTTAAATTTGCCAAGTAAATGTCACTTCCAGTTTCAATTTAATTTATATATACTTTTTCTGAGACCTGTCCTTCTGTTTGGGGAAGGTTGTTAAAGAGAAAGGTTATAAACACATGCACATTAAAACGCACTGTGCCTTTTTAGAGGGTCTTTTTTTTTTTTTACATATGTTCCTTTAAGGATGTAATTTATATATATATATATCAACCAATTAGGAATCCATGACCTCTTAAGTGAGATCACATAAAAACCACTAAACCACTTGAAAAACAGTCCATACTTATTGATAAAATGCATTAAAATCAGATGCAACATTCTAGCCTAAAACACATAAAGACAGACTGTTTATTCTAATGTAGCATTCTAAATTATTCAGTCTGAATAAAAGAACAGTTAATATTAGCGTGAACCCTGCCTTTCAATTTATACGGAGAACTGATACCAATGAAAAGTATGGGGAAGTCTCACTTACTATGGACTGTCAGTTTTATGTCCTTGGCTTGCTTGCCAGCTGCATTGGACACAGTACACTGGTAGCGCCCCTTGTCACTTCTCCGCGCGTTCTTTAAATGTAAAACTTGCCCTCTGTCTAGAAGTTCAATATTAGGATCTCCCAAAAATAAAGGCCTAGAAAAAAAATAAAATTTTATTCCATGAGTCCATTTTTATTTTCCAATATTTCCTCTCTTCTTAATCACAACAAAAATCATTGTCAAATGACGATAAAAATCAACGTTGAATTTTTTAGTATAAATCTTTTTTTTAATGATGTGATTAGTACTCCTACTGAGAAGAATGGAATTATTAGACCACTTCACTAATGCAAGTGAGATAACCGTCACTTTAAGATGAAGAGTTCATTTTGAACTTAAAGTGCTGAATAATATTAATAGAAAACTGGTAGTATCATTATCTACTTCAGTCATTCATCCCTTCCTCTTTTTCTTCTGGTTGTTTTGCTTTTGTTTTGTTTGTTTTTTGTTTGCTTGTTTTTTTGGGGGGAGTGGTGTTTGCACAGCCAATTTTCTACTATCATTTAGAAAAGAAAAACCAAGAGTATAGGAGCTCCAGGCCAACCAATATCATTTTCAAACCAATTATCACTATATCAATATCTGGAAAAGTATCCACAATAAAAAAAATAATTATTACTTACAAAAGGCAATGACCAGGTCAACTTTTCTAAAAAGTATATATTATAGTAAATACAAATTTTTTTAATTCATAAGTACTGAGAGATATTTATGACAAAAGCAGCTCATATATATCAATAGTTGTCCAGGAAGTCTTTTTTTGTTATACAGAACCATTTACTGACTATTAAATGCTCACTTTATACAACTGGCAACAGCTTTACTTAATTCTCAAAGCATCATGGTTATTAAAGTCTATAATACCCCGAGTCATCTCTTTAAAAATCAATTGATCTTCTTTTTAGGAAAACTCACAGCTAGTTTTTAAAAAGTTGCAGTGACTTAACCACAGGATACCTAATTAGAAGCATTGCTCTACTGCAATATTGTCTTCTGTCATGCGCACTCAATAATAGTCCGTGAGGTAAAATAATTAAGAGAAAATCCATATGTGTTTATACATAAATTTCCTATAAATAACCCTTGTAACAAATACAGAAAAGATACTCACTTGCCATCTTTGAACCAGTCAATCACTGGGAAGGGAGTGCCCTTGACCTGGCATTCAAGGCTGGTGTCCTGGCCAAGGACAACTGAGATTTCATTGACAGAGTTGGCACCTATTATGGTGGGTGGGACTTAAACAAAGACATATTATCATGAAAATCTGAAACTTTGCAAAAGGAGTGGGAGGAAGGAGACCAGATGATCAATGATTTCTACAGAATTATAGCAAGATCTTACTGTCAAACACATCACAGAACAGTCTTTTTTCATATCACATTTAACCAAATGTTAAATTGAAGTACAGGGATACATTCATGAAAGACTTGATAGCAGGGCAATTCTTGGTCGTATAAAACTCATTTTGCTCATTTTGAGGAGTATTAAACTCATGTACATAAGGAGTTTAGAATATGAGTGAGTATGGAAGCTCAGACAATTTACTACTGCTATACATTTTAATGAATGACATAACCAACGTCAATCTTATATGAGTGTTCAAATTTTACACATCACACCACAGTCCTGCTTAAAATATATCACCCTCTTTTACAGGGCTCCTACGCTAAAACTGGATCCGAGTATAGTGTTGGCTCTGCTAGTTTTTATTCTTGGAATTATCAAACATATGGAAGAGTTCCTGTACACTGTCCTGACCTTCGAATCTTCTCCCTTCACATCATGCTAAGCGCAGTGGTCGGCAAACTCATTAGTCAACAGAGCCAAATGCCAACAGTACAATGATTGAAATTTCTTTTGAGAGCCAAGTTTTTTAAACTTAAACTTCTTCTAACACCACTTCTTCAAAATAGCCTGTGGTATTTTGTGGAAGAGCCACAATCAAGGGGCCAAAGAGCCGCGTGTGGCTCGCGAGTCACGGTTTGCCGACCACTGTGCTAAGGTGTCTGGTTCTTCATCTTCACGGAAATGAAGGGTTTAATCTCCAGCTGCTAGAGGGTCTCAGCAGGGCAGGGGTATGATCAGATTTGTGTTTTAAAACCATGCTGGCTGTTGCATAAAGAGTGGATTCCCATGGTGAAGAGTAGATGTTGGGGTGAGTTAGGAGGCTATTATATGGTATTAATGCAGCTTATAAATGATACATTCACAATGGAAATAGAAAGGAGTAAATAATTTAACATGGAATTAGGAAATAGACTTAAGAGGATGTAGGTTTAAGGAGGAGGGGAGACAGGGGTAGGAAGGAGTACCAGGTTCTGGCAGAAGTGAGGGGATGGGTGGAGGTACTGGTCACTATGACAGGAATCACCACAGGCGACCAGAACAGACATTCGTTGAGACCACTCAGTTCACCGTGCCAGAGAAGTCTGAGCTGGAGATAAAAATGTGGGAGTCCTCGGCACAGACAAAATTCAAAGCAAATGCCAAGAGAAATGATGCCAATAGGACTAATGGCAGAAAATATTACTTAGATATTATAGCCTATACTTAAATATAATAATGGTAATGTTTGTACTGGGAATGCAAAGTACTTCAGACTTTGAGAAGTTTAGTGAGAAAGGTTAATTTTATATTTTTAATTTTATATTTGTATGGTAATTTAAATGCAGCATCATTCCTACTTCCCACCCCAGACTTATAAATCACATGCCCATTTTGGTGAGCAAAATACTGAGAAGAGAGGAAGTCATGCTATCTCTATGTAAACTCAAATTGGCAAATATAATTTCACACACTGAATTATAAAATTTTAAATTTATGATTACTGTTAAAAAATTAAAAATGTTTTCTTACCCAATTTATTACAGTTATTACCTGTTCTCAGAATTCTCCCCCATTAATTAGAATCAGAGCTGAGGTGATTTAGTTACACAAATTAATTAGAATGCAGGGGAAGGTATATTTTCCATTCAAGTTCAAATACAACCTAGTAACTTCAGGAGATGTTGACAACACGAATGGTACTTACTCTGCCTCATCCTACACAGTCACTACCCAGAGAACTTCCTGCCCATCTAACTGGAGAAATCGATAAGCGTTGCAATTTACTATTTTATGTATAAGATAGTACCAAAAACCCATAGATGTCTCTGTGTGATAAATAATAATATCTTTTAAATCTCCATACAATAGGGTTCTGTTCAACAAATATTAATGATAAAAATAACGATAGAGTGACAGGCAGATATCTGTCCTATCAATTTATTTTTCTCTTTACTCTTTCAGTCAGCTCTATCGTATGTAAGAAATGCATCTATTTGTAGTGTTTTTTTAAAAAATGTTTTCCTTACCCAGCACATCGATGTTAAAGTACTTCTGAGAGGAGCCTGCAACATTGATTGCTTTGCAGGAGTATCTTCCTGCATCCTTTGGAGTGGCTTTGAAGAGCTTTAAGATCTTCCCGTTGTTCACAATCTGAATAGTGCTGCTTTCAGTCACCTTGAAGGGCCAAAATGCTGTGTCATTTCCAATCCCAATTAGGATGCATCATCAAAAATTCAAGTAAAATTTTCATAGTATTATTAAGAAGAAAGTCTCATCTGAATGATGTCTTTCAGAGGCAAGAAATGAGGAATATTTGGATGTCTCCACTTACCTGGACATCGTCTTTGTACCACGTGATGATGGGAGAGGGAGTACCTTCAACTTCACAGAAGAGATTGGTCAGCTGATTGACCAACACGGACACATTGGTTACTTGTTCTTTATCTTTAATTACTGGAGGAACTGCAAAAAGAGAGGAGTCATAGCTACATACCCTTATAATATTACTTATAAAGTTTCTTTGTTCAGGCCTTTTGTAAGCGAATTCTATCAGATTTGTGCTTTCAAACCAGCTGGTCATATTGTAAACACATGCCTTAATAGAAAATGAAAAGTCTTGACCAATGTATTGATGATAAGCAATCCTTATTGAATTTTTTTCTTTTTCAGAGTTTTGAACTGAGGATACACTTCAGGATAAATTGAAGGGAGAACCTATTTATTCTACAAATCACTTAAAATACAAATCACTAGTGTCTTAATTAAGTCAAGTGGGCCTCATTACTTTCCTGATATAAGTGAATATGGCCCAGGATCTATGGAAGCCAATATCCATCAAATTTTAAAAGGTACACAGTTTTGACAAAATGAAAAAAGTTCAAGATTTTCATTGAAGTGTTACTTATAATAGCAAAAAACTGGTAATCTAAATGTTCATCATTAATAGAGGAAGGCTAAGTAAATAATGGCATAGCCATAAAGTGTAGGTATAAATAAGGGTTGGGAATATTGAATAATCTCAAAGATAGATTGTTTTCGCAATACAGACAAGGTGAAGAGTAGTGGATAGCCCTAGCTGGTATGGCTTAGTGGAGAGAGTGTCGGCCTGTGAACTGAAGGGTCCCAGCTTTGATTCTGATCAAGGGCACATGCTCATGTTGTGGGCTTAATCCCCAGTAAGGGGCATGCAGGAGGCAGCTAATCAATAATTCTCTCTCATCATTGATGTTTCTCTCTCTCTCTTTCCCTCGCCCTTCCTCTCTGAAATCAATAAAAATATATTTAAAATATAAATACATAAAAATAAATAAATAAGTGAATAAAGAAAATGAGGATAGTCCTGCCATGTGTTCAGTGGTTAGAGTGTTGGCCAGGGCCCGGATGGTGCTGAGGTTTGATTCCAGGTAAAGGGCACATAACTGGGTTGTGGGATTATTTCTTGGCCACAGTCAGGACATATGTGGGAGGCAGCCAATAAATGTCTCTGTCTTTCTCTCTTTCCCCCCCGCCCCCAACTTCCTTCCACTCTTTCTAGAAATTGATGAAAAAAATATTCTCAGGTGAGGATTAACCAAAAATGAAAAAAAAATGAGGACAAAAATGTATATACATTTCTTTGCATATGTATAAATATCTCTGGGAAGATACACACGCGTACATATAAAGCTAATGGACTTTCTTTGGTCCTAGAGAGGATTAGTAGATGACTCAGCTCCTGGTCATGGCACTTTTGACTATATATAGTTTTCTACCATTTGAATTTTGAATGATATAGGTGAAGAGATTAAGTAAAGAAAATAAACTCACAGACACAGACAACAGTATGGTGATTACTAGAGGGAAATGGGGGTTAGAGGTAGGAGAGGGTAAAGGTAGAAATAAATGGGATGGAAGGAGACTCGACTTAGGTGATAAATGCATAACACAATATACAAATGATGTATTATAGAACTATACACCTGAAACCTACATAATTCTATTAACCAAGGTCACCCCAATAAATTCAATAAAAAATTTAAAAAATAATAGTTACAATAAAAAATCATGTTTTAATCAATCAATCAATAAATACAACAAGATCACCAGTTTTGTTTGATAACATTTCTATTCACATTACATAACACTACACTGAGAGAATAACATATATAATAATTTGAAAATATCACATATTCAATTATGTGATTTTTAGCATTTTTATCTGTATTTACCATGGACTTTGAGGTTGTATTTTTTTTCTGTGGTCCCAGCTTCATTGACTACAACACAGATGTACTCCCCATTGTCATGTGGTGTAACAGAAGCAATAACCAACATGGTGCCTTCATCCAAGATAGAAATACCGGGCTCTCTGCCTGTTAGCTCTCTACCATTCCGTAACCATTTGATGGTTGGTTTGGGAGTACCTAAAAAAGGAATTAAAGCCTTATGATATTTTACAACAAAATTAGTAATCACTATTAAAGATCCAGTATACTAGGAGGAAATAATTTCTACCCTAAAGTGCATGCTACTTTCCAGATAATTTCCTCTGGCACGGGTACCTCTAATTCTTGATTAGTCTTAAGAGACCTATGATCTCTAGTGTAGAGTCTGATCAGAGTTATTTTTATCAAGACGTTCAGATGACAGTAAGAAAAGCATTTTCTTGTGAGTCATGGCGCTTAGTGGGAAAAACTATATTAATCAAATAGACTAGATATATAAGGAGTTGTTGGTTGAAAATAAAAGAAGAGGTAAAATAAGATACTATCCTATATAATAAAAGGATAATATGAAAATTGACCCTAATGGTGGAATGACCAGAACGACTGCTCGACCAGTCACAATGAGGCGCATTGACCACCTTTCTATCCTTTTTCCCAGCCAGCAGGCTCCCATCCCCTGATGACGAAAGGGAAACCAGGGGTGGATGGCGGGGAATATGGGCAGCACCAGGCCACACATAGAGGGTTACCCACAGTGGGGGAGGGGCTGGTGAGCAGGTGGGAATGGCTGACCTCTCTGTTCCTCCCCCCAGCTGGCAGGGTCCAATCACCCGATGGCGAACGGAGAACAGGAGTGGGTGGAGGAAGGGAGCAGGGCCAGCTGTAGGCAGCTGGGGAAGATGGCCCTGATTGTAGCCCAGGCCTAGGGACCGTACCTGTGCATGAATTTCGTGTGCTGGGCCTCTAGTCAAAGGAATAAACACAAAGATTGCTCAACAAAATAGACTGCATAAGTGATGTAATAAAATGCTTTACAATTCATATTTTAAATAGGCCTGATAGAATAGAGATGTGAAGTAATGGGAAAGAGCATGAACTATATGGAAAACATACTAAATGAGGCAAGTGTGAAGGAGCAGAAGGTCTTTTCAGTGAAGAAAATAAAAGACCTGAGAGGGAAAAACTCCTATTCAAATAGCTGTTATTTGAAAGAGGGATTAGTTTCTATTATGCCCAGATATTATAACAAGGACTTACAAGTGGGATTTTAGGAATTGATGTGGGCTCAGTATAGAAGGAACAAGTTGACATTGCACCAATGCCCATATGTCTGAGTGGTACACACCTTTCGCAGGACATGGAAATGCAATGCGCTGATTGGCCACTCTTTCTTGGAATGGGGTGTTATATGGAGGTTCCAGATCTTCCAGTGTAGGTGGTTCTATTAGAAAAATAAATGTATTATCTCAGACTTGGACAAAGTACTAAGGACCATGCTAAGTTCGATACCTACTTATCTTTTCTTCTTGCCTTTGCATTGGTATTCTCCCTGACCAGGAATGTTCTTCACCCTGATTTCCACATGGCTGGTTCCTTAGAGTCAACAAGATCTTACTTTAAATATCACCTCCTCACAGGAGGCCTACCTGACAATCCAACCTAACATAGCCAACTGCTAGGAGCATCACCCTATTTTAATTTTCCACCAAGCACTTATATGATCCATTTATTTGTTTGCTTGCTCTCTGCCTATTCACAGTGGAACAGCTCATAAAAGCAGGTGCTTTGCCTTTTTCATGACTTTCTCCTCACTGCCAAAAACAGGACAGACACTTGGTAGGAGCTGGATAAATATTTGTAGCTTGAAGGAACAATCAAACCCTCTAAACAAGGCCCAACATCATTACAGCGAACCGTGGAACTAGATTTTCTAGGGATCAATACTGAGCACACCCTACCACTCCAACTCACTCTGCCCCAAATTTCTCCCAAATCAAAGAGAGTGGGCGGGGCATGATCTGGGACTGATGCCATCATCTACCTCATTCATGGCAATTTCATTTTCAAAGGTAAACATACAAAAATGGAGGCCGGTTTAGTAAGAGCAGGGTTTCATTTCTTTCTAGAATGGTTCTCCTTTCAAAGTTGAGTAAAGAGTCATATACAGAAATCTTCTGAAAGTGACCCAAGACTATCCAGGATTATATATTTTATATGTAGTCTCCAGCCATTGTCTCACACTCCCAACCCCCACCATACACATATCTCTCTATGCCCCAAATCACCTTGGACGTGGAGTGTTATCTCTGTTTCATCGCTGCCTGCTATGTTAGCAGCAACACATGTGTATACTCCGGCGTCTGAGAGCATGGCTTGGTTGATGCTTAACGTTCCACCTGGATGGCTAACATGCTGGACTCCATCAACCAGCACGGCGCTTCCACCCTTAAACCAGGTGATGACAGGAAGAGGCGTCCCTTGAGCATTGCACGGAATGTCCGCTCTTTGGCCAACTTGGACTTTCAGAAGTTTAGGGCCACGCTGTATCTTTGGAGGAACTGGAAACAGCAACTGAGTATCCATAATTCAATTTTTAAAAATTCCCTTCCTTTTCACTTTATGTGAGAGCCCCTTACCAAGAGGCAGGATGACAGACCGGAATAACCTCAGCATGCGGACCCAGGCTCAGGCCACTTACTAACTCTGTGCTCTGGGGCTGTGGTCAGCAAACTGCGGCTCGTGAGCCACAGGCGGCTCTTTGGCCCCTGAGTGTGGCTCTTCTACAAAATACCACAGCCTGGGTGAGTCTATTTTGAAGGAGTGGCGTTAGAAGAAGTTTAAGTTTAAAAAACTTGGCTCTCAAAAGAAATTTCAATCGTTGGACTGTTGATATTTGGTTCTGTTGACTAATGAGTTTGCCCACCACTGCTCTAGGGCGAGCTGGTCAATTTCCCAAGGCCTGTTTGTTTCCTAAGCCAGACAAAATAACCTCTTCCACATCAATACGCTGCAAGGACTATGGGACATAATACATGCATAATGCCTTGTTCTAAACTTGAGGGAGAGCAAGCACCTAAAAATGTCATTAGGTTTCCTTTAATCTGTAAATAATTTAAGGTATAAAACCCTATTAAAAGGTAATCGAGATCATTTCCATAAGAGACTAAAACAAAAAGCATTTCTCTCTAAATATTCTTAATTTTTGTTCTCTTGAAGCTTGAGCCAGACAGAAAGGGCTCTGCTAATTTTGAGAAGAAAATCAAGATCAAGTCTCCATTATTTCTCTTTACTTACCCTCCCATAGAAATTTAAATGAGATAACTTACCAAAGCACTGGCATGTATTATTGGGTTCCACATACATGCAGTATGTGCTATAGAATCAAAGAGACCCATAAGGATATAATCAGGATTCATATACCTTATCCCCCTAAAAATAACACACTCATCTGTCTTTTTTTTTAAACTTAATATTTAAATAATACTTTCTATAGATTGTTACTAACAAGAAGCCTATAAGTTTGATAGAATTATTGTCATTATTTCATGAAGGAGAAAACTAAAGACAAGAGAGGTATGGTAACATGCCTAGTGCCCTAGGACTGGTAAATGGAGAACTCTCATTGGATTTCAAATCCCAGGACCAATAGGATACTAATGTAGTAACTAATCTGAGAGTGAAATCAAGTCAATACTATCTGAGAAAATTTCTTCTGTTTGAATACCCAGCACCTCCACAAGGCCTGGCTTAGCGTATGTACTCGCTATCAGTGAGTATGCTTTGGTTTAAAGAATAATTGAACAGACTATGATAAATTGAGGCAATAAAGTAGGCTAATTAGTTTTAAAGTAGTCAAAAATCTAGGAAGCAGATTGTTTTCAGTTGCTGAACTCTTGAAATAGTGAAAATGACTATTTAACTACTATTAAATTATTTCTTGAGAACTCACATTCACTTCAAAAAGCCACCAGTCTGAACACATTTTTATTACTGCTTTTAAAAACAGTCAAAAGTCACTGTAGACATCAAATACAATTGAGATCTAAAAATTTAATATTGTTCATTTGAGGGAAAGGGAAAGGGGGAGAGTTGTTTACAGGTGGCAGATATACTTTTCAGAGTAGGTGAAAGAAAATCACATCTCAGATTTAAAAAAAATTTTTTTTCTCTCTAATTACTCTATGTACAATTTGGAAGCTACTTATCAAAGAAACGAGGAAGATGGAGCTCCCCGAGGCCAGTACTCACCGTGAACACTTAATTTAACGGACTGAGTCACGTTCCCGGCGATGTTTGTGGCAACGCAGAGATACATGCCACTGTCGGACACGCGGGCCTCTGTGATCTTCATGGAGCCAGAAGGGAGGAATGTGTGTCTGAAAGAAAGAAACCACATAGCTGACTACAGAGCACAAGAATTTCAATACCCACCTAAGCACTGTGGAATTACTACTCTGCAAGCAGGTTTCGAGACTGTTTTCCCAGCTCTAATGTCTTTTTGTACAGCTTAAAAGCCAGCTTAGGTGCATAATTATCTTGTGTAGTCTTGTATGATGTTCTTGCAAATACAAAATCAGTTTTCATTTTCTTTTAAACCTAATCTAATGGTCTGAAATCATCAAGTAACTGCACATCTCTGGTTTATCAAGCTGCAGGTACACAAAGCAAATGTGTATTTTAGTAAATTGATGTATTTTGAATACTTTGTTCTATTTATACAAATTTATTTAAAAATTCAGTGTGCTAAAATCAAGGCAAGAGAAGGTACATGTGCATTTTGAATATATTCCTCCTATAGAAACATAATGTAGTTGGGTGAACCAGACCCACATATAAAAACTTTATTATATTAACTGAACTAAAAACTTTATTCTATTCATTGTACTAAAAAACAGAGACAACAAACAAAGGAATGTCAGTAAGAACAAAGGCCCAATTTGCACATTCAACAAGAAACAGACAAGTCACCGAGAACGGTGCAGGTTGTTTAAAAGAGGCAATTCTTCGATAACACCAATGGCTAACAAGCAAGTGGGAGCATTCTGGGCTCCTGGGAAGTCAGTCCCATGAAACCAAGACAGAGGCAAGACATCACTGTACAGCCATCTGACTGGCAAAGATGTGTAAGCATTAATTATAATATGGAAACAGGTACAGCTAGATCCTATTGGTGGGAGAGCTAACCAGTACTACCCCTTTGGAGAGCAATTCAGCCACGTCTACAAAGCTGAAAACAGGAATTCCTTCTGACTGGAAACTGTAGTGCTAGGTACAGGTCGTAAAGAAATGCATGCAAGTGTACATAGAGAGACATATAAAAAGATAGTCACTGAAAAGTCTTGTTTGTAAAACCAAAATAAATTTTAAAAAGAAAAAAAAGGAAAGAAAAGTAAAGCAAACAAGAACATGCGTGTCCATAAACAGGGAAAGGTATATACAAAATATAGAAAATACATATGGTAGTTAAGTTAAATAAACTAAATCTATATGTATAAAAATGAGTTGACATTAAATTAATAATATATAACAATATATAACATGTTACAGTGGCAAATGAAAAACACTCAAAACAACATTTAAAATACAGGGCCTGGCCAGTGTGGCTCAGTTGGTTGGAGTGTGGAGTGCCATCCTCAACACCAGCAGGTGGAGGTTTTGATTCCTGGTCAGGGCACATACCCAGATTGTGAGTCACATCCCTGGATAGGGCATTTGTGGGTGGCAACTCATCAGTGTTTCTCTTTCACATCTATGTTTCTCTCTCCCTCTCTCTCTCTCTCTCTCTCTCTCTCTCTCTCTCTCTCTCTCTCTCTGTCACTCTAAAATAAAATAAAAATCAAACACAGAAAACAAGAAAACAATATTATATTCTATACTATGCAGGTATAGGATGCACACCAAGTCTATGGCAGTGCTTACCCTGGGAAGAAAGAAGAGATTAAGGAAGGGAACAATAAAACTTCAACTGCAACTTTTATCTATAAGGTGTTTCTTTTATTAGAAACTACTCAAAGCAACTACTTTTTCAAAGAAATAGTAAAATTATGCCAAGTTCTTCTTGCTTATCTTTTCTCTCATTAGAAGCAAAACTACAGTAGCATGAATTTTTATCTTCATAACTATATATCAATAAGTATAATAGACAATAGCAAAAGGCTATAATTCTTATTCCACCAGTAACTTTTGGCATAATATTGAATTAAAATAGTACTGCTATCATTTTTTAGAACTAGAGACAAGGAGTATGGAATAGACATTATCTTATATAATCCTTCAGGGAAGTATTATCCCCATTTTATAAACAACAAATCTGAGGCACAAAGAGATCCAGCCAAAAGTCGCAGGCAAGTTTTAAGCGGCAGAGGTAAATTGAACATCTGCATGGCAACAAAGGTTGTGCTGTTAAAGGCTCTGGCATTCTGCTTCCCATGACACTGAGCTTATCAATACTAGTAGCCCTGCGCACAAATCCGTGTGCCAGTAGCTCTCTGCCACCCTCCTGTAGCCCCTCCCATCAGAGCTTGCTGCCCTGCCCCTTCCTGTAGCTTTTTGCCCTCTGCTTGCAGTTCGCTGCCCCACCCTCTTGCTGATCTGAGATGTGCTCTTTATGCCAATGGTCATTACGCCTCAAGGTGTAACAGACAATTAGCATATTCCTCTCTTATTATATAGGATATTGTCTCCATGGGCCTTTATTTGTACAAGGGTTTAACCAACAAGAGTTTTACAAAACCAACCAATAAAAATCAAATCCTAAACATCTGTATTGTGTTTTATTCTCCAGTGGGATGAATGGAATCTATGTGTAATATGCGCTTTGTGCATCCATGAATCTCTGTACAAACAGGCTCCGTTTTAATAACCACCAGTTTGGTTCAGTGGATGCCGATCTGCAGACTGAAAGGTCCCAGGTTCGATTCCAGTCAAGGGCATGTACATTGGTTGCCGGCACATCCCCAGTAGGAGGTGTGCAGGAGGCAGCTGATGGATGTCTCTCTCATCGATGTTTCTAGCTCTCTATCCCTCTCTCTTCCTCTCTGTAAAAAAAAATCAATAAAATATATACTTTTAAAAATAACCACCTTGTCAGATGCACCTGTGGAAAATTATGTTATAGCTGAGTGTTAGCGTTTCAGATACTAAAGAATGATCTAGAAGGCCTATCTAGTTTCTACAGGCTCACATGTACATGTGATTTACCTCAAATGCAAGTTGTCTTTTGAAACAACTGAGAAGAGGAAGAGGTGCACCCCTCTGCCCTGAGTCACTGTTACCCTGGGTCGCAATGCATCCTGGGCCTCCTACCTGGGAGAGAACGGCGAGATGAGCTGGCTCTCCTTGGCCCAGGTGATGATGGGTGGGGGCGAGCTCCTCACTTCGCAGGGGAGGGTCACCTCTTCCCCGGCCAGGGCGGCGATCTCAACAGGCTTATCGTGGGACACGCCTCTCTGATCTCCAAACACTCTGGGCCTTACTAAAGTAAATGCACGTTTCGGAAGGGAAATGGTACATGGAACACATCCCATTTACAATACAGTGCGGACTGCATCTATTCTTAAATCATTTACAAAATAAGACACTGCTTATGTCAAAGGTTTGTCACATCTACAATTTCCCAGAAAGAAATGCATGGATTGTCAGAGCTGAAAGGAAAATGAATAGAAAGTTTCCCTTTTTAAGCTCTTCCCTGACCATGGAGAGGTCAGCTGACATGCCCTCTAAGAGTCTGCCATCTGCAAAAGGAACCCCTGAAGGCAGAGCGCTAAGCAAGACACGGCTCAAGCTTGGCTTCCATGGCGTTTTAAGGAACTGGTATTTCTGAGGAGGGTTGGGTGCAATGAGCATATTCCTTAAGACAAAACCACAACATGTTTCCAAAAGGCCACACAACCACTCTCCCTCTACATCAGAATCTGAATAGGGGAGGTGCTGGCTGGCAGTAAGAAATATAAACCTGGGGGAGGGGCCCAACTTGCATGGTTCAGTGGTTGAACATCGACCTATGAACCAGGACGTCCCAATTCAACTCCCAGTCAGGACACATGCCCCACTTGCCAGCGCGACCCTCAGTGTGGGGCATGCAGGAGGCAGCCAATCAACGATTCTCTTTTATCATTGATGTTTCTCTCTCTCCCTTTCCCTTTCTCCCTGAAATCAATTAAAAAAAAATATTTTTAAAAAAGAGATATAAACCTGGGGGCCTAGTTGACTTTAGGGCATAGCCTTCTGGTAACTTTATCGGGGAAAGACATTCCTCTCCCCGCACTCACCATAGACGGTCAGCTGCACTTTCCTTTTGGCGTAGCCGGCGGCATTGGTGGCGGTGCACACATACTCCCCACTCTCCTCGCCCCCAGGTGACACCACGTACAAACTCCCATCAGCCCCCGCGGAAAACTTAGCATTGCTGGTGGAAATCAGCTCGCCTTTCTGCAAAAACACAACCCAAGGCGAAGTATTTTTAAGATAATAAAGAGTGACTTCATGTCTGGAAGAGGAAGGAAAAAATTCTCGGGGGGGGGGGGGTGGTGGGGGGAACACAAGATTAAAACACACACACGCTGATTGGAAGAAAGTTATTTGTAAGAAAGCTTAAACAAATAAAGCAAAGGTGGTAGTTCTTCGTGTCAAACTATGCCCCTTTCACTCCAGAACGCTGACAGTAAGGGAAGGGACGGTGCCCATGCTAAGCCAGGCACAGTTTTGAGCACTTCTCATCAATTAACTATTTTCGCTCTCACAACAGCCTCAGGAATAGGAACTCTCACAACCCCCACGTTACAGCTAGGGGGCAGTATGGAGTCACAGTCAGTCCCTGGGAGAGCTGGCATGGAACCCCAGCAGGCAGTCTCAGGAGCTCAGATGCTGAACCTCTGGGCTTGATCTCAGCACAGAGTCCGGCCTGGAAAGAATATTTCCACTTTATATTTTTGTGAAAAAATGCCCCTACTCGGTAGCAGACTCTGTACAGTTTGGGGATCAGCTTCACCGTTGTACCTTAGCGTCCAAATGCAGAAATCAACTTTTTTTTTTTTTTTTTTTTTTACTGAGGTCAACACCAACTTCTCTATATCTCAGATGTGTGTTTTTTAAATGCATAACATCAGATGGTATGGCAAAGTACTTTGGTGCAGCAGTAATAATACAAGTGGCACATTTCATTATTATGCCATCATTTTATATTACTTTATATCTGCCAAGTGAAAATTCATTTACAGAAAATAGGCCACCTTCATGGCTGTTCAAAGATGGGAAGGACATCCTCAGTAAATGGGTTTTTCCTCACCGCAAGGCCACAAGTAAAAGCCGTACAATTTCAGGACAGGGATATAGAGGAGGAATAGATGGGCTTTTACATGTGTCTTCCCGGAAGAGGAGAGTCTGGGGCAAAGATGTGGGGGCAGCAAGGTTACTAGGGACGTGACCCCTAAGGGCTGGAGGGAAGCACAGAAGGACAGAGAGCTAACGAAGGGCGGAGATGCTTCACTGTGCGGGGGACCCTCTGAGGAACTGGAGGGGGTGCATTTCAGAAAGACTCTTCTGATGGATGAGAAGTGAGGAATTTATGTAGGACACCTGTGAGTCATTCCCACTGCACTTCCTGATCGCCTCTTGGCAGGTGGAGTGGCCTTGGAGAAAGGCCTGAGTCCAAACACCAGGAAGGAACCTGCAGGACATGTGGCCCCAGCGGAGGGCACAGAGCTGTCCACAGAGATGCGCTGACGTGAAAAGGGCTTCGGAGACCTGCGACCAGGGCACGCAGATGGTGCTCGTGTTGTGAACACCATCCAAACATCAGGTAGGTGAGTGTGGTAAGAACATTTCAGGGTCAGCTTCCAAGTGGTGTGACTGCACAGATCTTCCTTTTTATAAGGTCTTATGGGACAGTCACAAGTTGCGTGGATGACTGACAATATTGTTAAGAGCTCGTAACACGAGGTGCCGTTTACCTTGGACCAGGTGATAGCTGGCTTGGGAATGCCACTGGCTTTGCAAGGTAGAGTTACTGGGATGCCTTCAATTGTGCTGAGTATCTGCTGCCCATGCTGAATGGTTGGCAGAACTGAAAAAAGGAAGCAATATTCAGAATCTGAGCATCTGTCCTCTTGTTTAGTGCTATTGCTTTAGAGTTGAACATTTTTAGGATATCCTGACTATTTGTAAAAATTAGCAAAGACAAAATTTTCTGATAGAAACATAGGGTAATTCGTAAGGGAATGTAATTAAAAAAAAAAAAAGCAAATACAACAGTTTTGATCTGAAACATTTAATAAAAGTTTAAAATAAAGTAATAACTTATGGGTAATAAATTGACTTTTCTAACAAAAATAAGAGAGGACTGAGCAAACCTTTCCCCCCCCCAATGGAAACTCAAGATAAAATTACATCCTAAGCATTGCACATTGAGCACGACCTCTCTTTCATCATTGCCTATTGCCCATTAGGCTGCAGTGAGCTGACATAAGCCTACCTCCGGGGAAATGGGATATTTTTAAATATATATAATTGATTTTACAGCGAGGAAGGGAGAGGAATAGAAAGTTAAAAACATCGATGAGAAACATCAATCAGCTGCCTCTTGCACACCCCCTACTGAGGATGTGCCCACAACCAAGGTACATGCCCTTGACTAGAATCGAACCTGCAGGCTGACACTCTACCCACGGAGCTAAACCGGTGAGGGCAGAAATGGGCTCTTTAGACACTACACATTAAATTTCTGTCTATACCCAAGAACCACACTGAGCGAGCTACTACATTTAACCTGGAAAAACGGGATTTTATTAAAAGGAACTCAACAGCAAAACTTGAAAGGCTTAGGAGTTTACATTTAAAAGACTAAAATAAAGGATTCTAAGTCAATGTTTTTAAGAATAATACATATTTTGACTTGAGTAGACAACTGAAGAATTAACATTATATGAGTAGAAGCAAAAGGAAAAGGAAGCATGCCCATCATCCCATGCTGTGTGTTTATCTCCATTAATCATAACCAACTTGCCTATAAAAGCTGCCGATAATCAATGTTCGCAAAGTAATGAATTGGATTTAAAAATCTTTCATACATTGCCAAGACCGGTTTGGTTCAGTGGATAGAGTGTCGGCCTGTGGACTGAAAGGACATGTACATTGGTTGCGAGCACAGCCCCAGTAGAAGATGTGCAGGAGGCAGCTGGTCAATGTTTCTCTCTCATTGATGTTTCTAGCTCTCTATCCTTCTCCCTTCCTCTCTGTAAAAAATTAATAAAATATATTTATAAAAAAAAATCTTCCATACATAAAAGTTCCTAACCTGGTGCAAGAAACACAATAAAAAAACAACAACAATACCAAGCATTTGCTTTCCTTCCCATGGGAAGATGAGACTAGAGCTCAAAACCTCACTGTGTCTCTTGTCTTTAAGTCAGATTTTTCTAGAATTATCACAGCTACCATGCAGAAGAAATTTATCAGAACAAGAGATATCAGAGACCTCAGTGCAAAAACTTCCTTGGAAGGCTTCGATTAGCTTTGCTACATACTCATATTTTCCGAGGGCTGGGTTTATTCTTTAGATAATTTATTCCTAAAGAATTGGCAGCAAATCCCCGAGAATGTCAGGCTACTCTCTAAAGCAAGAAATGGAATTTCCAGGATCATCATGGATTAGTCAGCTTTCAATTGTGCTGTCATTTTGTGGCCACATGGAATAAGCCATATCCCTAAATCCATATTGACTTTGACAGCTATGAAGGAAAGTAGCGAATTTAGGCAATGTTTTCAAATCTGATGTCATGCGAGTATGGAAGGGCTGTTCCTTTCCAGATTGTCAATCTATGTAAATCAACACGACAAGCAAATGGTTTATTTCTCATTTTAATGTGCATTTGTATTTACATTCATTAGCTCATTCTCTTAAGAACTGATGGGGTGTCTTTAGTGAGTATTCTTATAAGTGATGAAAGAGTGGCAGTGCTCCTTAACATAAACACAGGACCTGAGACTTTGTATCGCATCCAACTCAAAGACAAATCTGTGGGTTAAATGGATGCTTGGTTCAGTTAAAGTCAAATGGCTGGCTGATGTTTCTTTAACCTTATTGGCTAAATCAGTTACTCGTTTTGGACTAATATGGATGAAATGATGTTCAAAATGACATTTTTACCTTTTTACTTGTTAAAACTGATTGCATTAGGATAAACTATCATTTGTTTATCTGTCTTCTTTCCACTCCTCTGACCTGACAGACAACACACAACTAATTGTGTCCAAGTGAAAATGTGCCTCAGAATCCTTCTCAACACCATCTTCTGGGCAATTGATAGAAGCCAAAGGGAGATGACAGGAATGTACTTCCATACTGGATTCTCAAACCAGTCCATAAACACTCTCCAGGAAATATATGAACTGATCTTTGAAAACAGGTCAACACAATTATATCCAATTCTCTCTTTCTCTCTCCATATATATGTTTATTTAGACTATAACTAATTTAGTGTTATCTTAGTATTTCTTCAAAATAATATTTCTTCAAGAATAGCTCATGTCTGTGAAAATTGGTATAAGATTGAGAAGGTGGAAGGGGCTATTTTCAATGAGAAACAGATAGTTTTTAAAAAGATGCTCTATAAATATCTAACCATTGCTGCATATCTGAAATTAATATAATATTGAATGTCAACTGTAATTAAATACATTAAAACGAATGTTTAAAAATAAGGTCGTTTTAAAAGAAGATGGTCTGCCTCCACTGAAAATTTCAAGAGACCAAGCAAAACGTGGAAATTAGTGAAGTCTCCAATTTATGTCCTGAAGAAAGACTGAATTAACATTTTAATAAATGTTCTGTGATATTTTCTTTTTAAAAAAAATATATTTTATTGATTTTTCACTGAGAGGAAGAGAGAGGGATAGAGAGTTAGAAACATCGATGAGAGATAATCATCGATCAGCTGCCTCTTGCACACCCCCTACTGGGGATGCGCCCGCAACCAAGGTACATGCCCTTGACCGGAATTGAACCCAGGACCTTCAGTCCGCAGGCCGACGCTCTATCCACTGAGCCAAACCGGTCCCGGCGATATTTTCATCTGTGTACACAGAACTCTTTTGTAAGGCCACACTTTACAAAAAAGCAATGTTGCAAAGTCTTTAAAGAGAATAGACAAAAAAAAAAAAAAAAAAAGTTGGGACAGTATCTTACACTATGAAGCTGTCACTTATTTATCGAGATGTAAAAAGTTGGTAACTGTTAGTCATGAATGGAAAAAGCTAGCTTCTGGATTTGCTTACTTGTGACTGTTATTTAAAATGCAAAAATAAAAGATTGTTTGGAGCACATGCAGTGACCTTTAGAGAAGCCGAGGTCATTGCTAGCTCACACACAAAGGGGTCATTAGGAAGGACATGCTTGTTTCACAATCCAAAAAGAAAAGGCAATTTAGACAGTATGATAAATTCAGCTTGCCTGAAACTAAAATGTATTTTTAAACGTAACTCTTTGAGAACTGAGTTCACTTTTATCAATTAATAAGCCTCTTTCAAAAGCCGTTGGCCAGATGCAGCTAGACGAATCTCAATACCTCAATGTCTTTCTGTGTATATAGGGAAGGGTCATGTGGAAACAGCCTGAACCATGTAAATATTATTCAAGAAATAAAGCTGCTTTTTTTTTTTAAATTAACAATGACAATCAGGAAAGAGTTCTCCTTGTTTTAACTGGAGGAACAGAATTCTTTGATTGAACTCTATGAACCCAGCTTTGACCGTGGTTTGGAAAGAATGACGAGGGCGTGTCTCTTACCATGCACATCCACAGTGGTCGTTTTGTTAATGGTTCCAGCAACGTTACTGGCCACACAAGTATATTCACCTCCATCCTGAAGGCGAACTCTTTCAATATGGAGACTCCCATCACTGCGTACGGTGATGTAAGGATTTTGGACCAACTTAAAGAGAAAAAAAAATACATTTTTAATGAAAAAAGGCAATGTTGCCTAAGCCAAAATAGAATCTGCTCTTTTTCAACTGGGTCATTAGATGTTTTGTAAAATAGCAAAATATTTTAACATCCTTAAGTGAAAAATACTGAGCAAAAGTGTTACCAAGGGTAGTGTCAATTGTATGTCATGCTGATATACCACCAAACACGATACGAATTAACATCCATGAGAGCTGTGCACACACTGGAAAAAGGAGGGAAAAGACAGAGATGCTGCTTGTTTGCTGTTTCTGTAATTTTTATTATTACTCAGGACCCACATTTCCTTTGTATTTTCACTTTTGGATTAATTTGTTCCTTTGCAAGAAGTCCTTATGATCACTTGCAAGCCATTCGATATTTTTATTTTGGCCAATAGCCACTTATTCAATGGGCACTTGCTCTCAACATCCACCCTTTTCAGTGGCAGCTGCAAATATTAAAGGGCAATGTATGAGACGGGAAGATTGTCACAGAGGCCGGCAATGTTTTCTGCTGCCAAAACAGTCACCTCCTTACTCCTTAGCATTTATGCATTCTGCTTCATCACAGGGGACCTTAGTGCTCAAACAGTATCATCCTATGTAATAAGGGTATTTCTTATGCGGTATACGCATTTTCTCAGGTTTTATGCAAATATAAATCACTTCTTATTGGTACTTCAAGAAGAGAGTGAGTCTAACTGCTCTGGAAAATGGAAGAAAATTGCTATGGATTAGGTGGAAGTGTATTGCCATAGATAGCATGTTACAGAAGAAATCACAGAAATGAGAAAATCTTTCCCATCCTTTCACAATTAAAAGGCATACCCTAAAAAACATTGACACAAAATAGATTCCCGCCTTATAATAGTTCACAATAAAATATATGTTTAAAGTTAATAATAAATATTAATATATAAAATGGAAGAATATTCATGTGAATATTAGTATTTCATTGTCTTACAAAGAAGTATATAAAATATTTAATAAATATTTTATTAATAAAGTCATACCTGTTTAAGTTTTCACAAATTCTGAAAAATAATGTATTTTATTAAATTTAATGCAAAATTATAAAAATTACACTATTGACTATTTCTCCATCTTATTAATTCCACAGTCATATGAATTGCATGAACATGTTAAAACTGAAGAAAGGTTTTGATGCACTTACAAAATATATTTTTTGCATATTTATCAAATTGAAATTTCAATGGTTGGACTACACTGCCTCTTACTCAGGAAAATTAGAAGGTGAGTGCGTGTGTTTAAATGTTCTTACCATGGCTGAATTCTTAGTCCACCGGCGTTCTGGAATGGGATTCCCAGCCAACAGTGCACAAGGCAAAGTAAGCTGCTGTCCTTCGATTACACTGGTCACTGAAGGGCTGATTCCAATGAGTGGAGCAACTGAGTCAGAGAGAGCACAGGCGCTAAGAACTCTCTTTTACCCAAAGGAAGGCAAACTCTTTTATAGGCCAATATGCCTACTCATTAGGTATCTTAAAAATAACTTTTCAGGAAAAATTTAAACAGGTAAATGGGTATGAACTAGAAAATAGAGACACAGGGCCCTTCTAAGCTGAGGGAACAGCAAGAGGACAGGTATTATTACAAAGAAAGTAAAAAAGAATATGTCTATGGCATGGATGGCCAGAAATGTCAACCTGAGAAATTGGCAAAGTTTTCAACAGACAAATGGAGAGTGGCTGAAAGCATTTATAAATAGAAAAGAGGAATCACCAGAACCACTTTCAGGAAATACTAATAATCTGTTTCTATTTTGTTTATTTGTTTATTATGTCCATTAGATTCCACAAAGAAGAGAAATCACATGGTATGTGTCTTTCTCTGTCTGACATGTTTCACTTAGCATAATATTCTCCAGGTCAATCCATGCTGTTGCGAAAGATAAGATTTCCTTCTGAAAACCATGAAGAGGACTTATTGGAGAAGGGAAAACTTATTGGAAAAGGGATGAGATTGGTGAGGGGGCTGTCATTTGCTAGAGCAAATAAAAGAAGGGGGACTCCCTGAGATGACATGGTTAGGAAGTATTGTCAAGGTGTCCTTTTCTAGAAATCAATGAGTAAATCTGACATAAGTCAAGGCAAAATCCATAAGAGATTCTACTTGGACATGTACACTTAAGTACATGTAGATGAGTAAAGGGAGATTCACAAAGAAAAATATATGAAAGTGTATGGATGAGGAGCATGCACTGACAGATTGAAAAATCACACTAACCACTACAATAAAAACAATGTGGAACTTGTGCATAAATAGTGTCCCAAGGAATAAAGGCAGGCATACAAATTCAGCATGTGACCAAATGAGTATTTTAATCAGTGGGAAGAGAATATGCAATAAAAGAAATTGAAACACATGTCTTACTACTTAGAAATCTACTATATTATATTCTTATTTTATATCATACACAAAAATAACTCCATGTGAGCTAAAATAATAAATCTGCAAAAGGTAAATGAAAATAACTCCCCTACTATGTGTGTGCATGTGTATGTGTATTTGTATTTAGACTTAAATCAATTTATCGAAATTGACCTTCATTCCTTCACATGAAAGATGGGGAGCTTTGGAGCAAATGATCCCTAAGATTCTTTTCAGTTCTAACACCTTATGAAATATGAAATACAATGGGGGAGGGAAGGTTAACCTAGTAATCAGATATTCACCCGTTTCTCTAAAATATAAAAGTGGTACAGGGAAGAGATGATATAGCAAATGAAGTCTGATGATTCTTGAAGAGTGTGGTGTCTAAACAGTTAATGGATCTTACCGAGTCCCGTCACTGTTACTGTTGTCTGGGACTGGATCTTTCCAAACTGGTTTTCAGCTTCACAGATGTAGGTTCCTTTATCACTTGCCCATAAGTCTAAAAATAAGAGATCATTTATTCATTCAACACCATCCCTGGAGCCTCAATTATGTGCTAGGCACAGTGCTGAGTGCTGGGGGTGGATAAGATGCTACTGCCTTCCGGTCGTTCCCATTCTAGGGGAGGAGACATACACAGCAGCCAACATTCATACAACAGCATGATACGTGCTGTAATATGAGTTCCAAATGAGCTGTGGGAGCAGAGAGGGGAGTGACTGATGATGGCCAGGGGGGCCAGTGAAGGAAGGCCTAACAGAGCTGTACCTTAAACAGCAGGTAGAGTAGAGGGAGGGCAGTCCAAACCCAATGGGCTGCAAAGGCAAGAACACCACTTAAAAAATGAAGGTCTATTCAAAGAATGGAAAGCTGCACCACCTCCCTGGGGGCATTCTGGAGGTTGTAGGAGAGATTTCCTTAGTCGGCCCAATGAATGAAGGAGTCGGTTGGCTTTAGTGGTCAAACACTAGGGAGCTAAGGCATGGAGCGGATTCACAAAAGGAATAACTATCCCAAGTCCAGCAAGACTTCTGAAAGTCCAAGAGGAAACTCATGGATTTGAAGACTTTGTTTATAATTATAGTCTAAGCCTACAATCTAATTCTGTGTAAGCAAGAGGAAAAAGGTACTTTAGCAAGAATTATCCACCACCATGACTGGTTTGGCTTAGTGGATAGAGCGTCAGCCTGTGGACTGAAGGGTCCCGGGTTTGATTCCGGTCAAGGGATTTTGTACCTTGGTTGTGGGCACATCCCCAAAAGGGAGTGTGCAGGAGGCAGCTGATCAATGTTTCTAACTCTCTATCCTTCTCCCTTCCTCTCTGTTAAAAAAAATCAACAAAATATATATTTTTTTTAAAGAATTATTCACCATTTGAGGAAATCACTTCACCAGTTTAGAGTTGCTGAGTCATCAATCCCATACTCCTGTATCAGTCTACATTTAAGCTGTCACATTCATGGCAATGTACATAAATGTGTATGCATATTGTATACATATTACCAGCATATTCACATAGTAATTGAAATGCCTATCATTGTAATACAATTGCTTTCCTTTATTTTCTTTTGTGCTGCATTTTGGATATTAAAATTATCTTTTAATGTAGGAGAGATAAAATATATGGCATTTTTCAGGATAATAAAAGAGATATTACAAAATATTTTTAATTAGAAGGGTTTTAGGGGACTAGGGTGAGGACCCCTGGGTTATAGGTTGTGTGGATAGTCAGGAGACTGAACCTGAAGAGGTAGCTGGTGCCTTATAAAGAGTGTGGTTTTGTCCTGTGAACAATTATGTGGAGGCAAGAAAAGATTTAAAATAGGGGAATGACTGTCATCTTGACAAGGATCACGACAAAATAAGCTCAGCTTCATCTGTTGATAAGGTTTTGACAATGTACCTTTCCGTTATTAATAGCCCCACCACTCAAGTAAAGAGCAGTGATACCAATCCTACTCCTCTGTGAACTGAAAGCATACTGACTGCCGAAGAGTATTGGGGAAACTCAGGCAGTGCCCATCCTCAACCACAGCAAACCTTCATTTGCAAAGGACAACATAGCCAATAGCTGATTGATAAAGCATACATTGCTTCTAGGTAAGGTATTTTTTTATATTATCAACTCTTGGACTAATTTGTACAGAAATGCCACATACTACTGAGAACTAAGTTTCTAATCACTAGTTTCCTGCCCGATATTTAATTTGGACAGCTGGGAACTCCTTGGTCAATACATTGCCCTTTTTGATTCTCCTTGTCCTTTCATTTCCTCTAATTGAGTTGTTTGTGGGTCTAATTTGTTTCCCTCTGGCCTGCTTCTCATCCCATCATCACCCTACCTGGATAACTACGTGAGCCTCATCCCTCTCTCTCATCTCTCCTCCTATCCTGTACAGGAGTTTTTCTGAAGCAGTATTTTCTTGCCTATGAAGATCGGGGTGGGGCAGGGGGAGGAGCCTCTCTTTTCAATCTCAATAAAGGCATTTTTTTCACCTGCACATTTCATCACGCACAATGTGACCCAACCCAGTGAGCATCTCTCGGTAGGCACTTCTGTGGCCATCTTCTCAGATGGTGGATTGTAAAATGCCCAGGTTAGGGGCCCCATATTTGATGTCTGTTTTCACCACAGAGCCTGGTACAGAGCAGAACACTTAAACACTTGTAATTAGACAGTTGTACTTGTATTTGAAAGTTTAAGTGGCTAATGCACATTTCATATTGGTACTAAACCTGGAAATCAACTATTGGAGGCTTGATACAAAATACTTGAAACGTGCAATAATTTTTTTAAAAAACCACTTGATCTTCTAAATGTTACTCCTTTGGAGCCACTATCCAAATCATCTATTTTAGAAAGTACAGTGTTTGTAAACAGCAGAATGCTTAATAGTTCACAGATAGGTCTTTTAAAGTATTTGACATTTTATTCTAATCTTTTGCTCCAGATAGATGTAGCTTTTAACCAAGAAGTTTCTATAGCCAAAACCAGTTTGGCTCAGTGGATGGAGCATTGGTCTGCGGACTGAAGGGTCCCAGGTTCGATTCCGGTCAAGGGCATGTACCTTGGTTGCGGGCACATCCCCAGTGGGAGGTGTGTAGGAGGCAGCTGATCGATGATTCTCTCTCATCGATGATTCTAACTCTCTATCCCTCTCTCTTCTTCTCTGTAAAAAATCAATAAAATATATTTTTAAAAATATTAGTTAGATAATTAAAAAAAAAGAAAGAAAGAAGTTTCCATACGGTATAGGATCCCTATGCATGTGGTTATGTGTTTTTTGTTTTTTGTTTGCCAAAATAATTAACATTCACTAACTGCCAGTAATAGTTTAACTTTCTCTACAATAGTTGCTGCAGGAGTCAATAAAATGTGATCGCTTATCCACCCAGAAACCCAGGAGGCTCTATTTGCAATAGGGAACAAGTTATGTGGAAGTCATATTGCTTCTTGAGCCTTTCTGGTATGACATACATTTAAATAATATCATTCATTTATGACAATTCCTAAATATAAGAGTCCAATACTAGTTTAAAGTAAAATGCAACCAAGACCATTGGGTTGGCAAGGTTAATTCATTATTTTAAACTTAGCAACACCTATGCATAAAACATGAATGTACAGTCTCTATGTACATACTTGAATAAAAATATATTTCCTTTAACCTACTTGAAATAAAGAGAGCTCCTGTTCTTAGTTGGCTGATGGAACTCACTGAAAAGGGTCTTGAGAAGATCGGCATGTTGTCTAATCTTCGCCACTTAATCTTTGGTGCTGGATAGCCCTGGACATAGCAAGGTAAAGTCACATTTGAACCAATTTCCATAGACACGTCAGCCGGTTCTTGTATGAAAACTGGAGGCGCTAGAAGATATTTAGAACAACAGCAACAGCAAAGGTCATTGGGATAGTACACAGGCACATCACATATAAATTTAATTATTAAACTGTCAACACAGTGAATGTGAATCAAACCTGATCATGTAGGACCTCTAAGAGGTACCTCTCCTTTATAATGTCAAGGTTAAATATTCATTAGACATTACAACAACTTTTACTTACAGAGCCAGGGATGGGTATTAAGTGATTTCCATTAATTATCTCATTTAATCTTCACACTATAGGAGCTGGGTACTCTTAGTACTCTTATTTATAGAAGAAGAAACTGAGACCAAGACAGTTAATTTGCTAAGTGCCAGATGGAGTTGAACACTGGAGCTAGGATTGAAAACCAGGTTGATCCGACTTCAGAGTCACAATTCTTTGTCATGTTATCAGCCTCTCCTTTTCTATGGGTTCTTAAAACCCAAGCATGTGTTGATCCATGAACCAGAAGGCAAGGCCCACAGTTACTAGTAAGCTGTTTAGCAGGCTAATTAAAATTAAAAAGGTACAGAGATCACCTCTTTCCTTCCCAAAGGGAAGTCTGGGCCTGGGATGTACATTTGTCTTCAAGCAGCACTAATTCTTCACTGGCCTGGGATAAAGAACCTTCTCTAACTTTGCAGCCTCATCTCCCATTAGGTTCCCTCACAAATCCTATTCTCTGGACAATAGGACTCTTCACTCTTCTCCTAACAAGGACTGATCTTTCTCATAGGGGCACTGGTGTTACTACCATCCCTTTCAAATGCAATATCTGCCCTTTGTCTTGGCTCTTGGAATATTGATAGTTCTAAAATCCAGTTCAAAAGGCCCTTCCTCGGTGCCATCTCTTACCATCCAAATGAATGCAATTCTTCATAGAACTTAAAAAAATAAAATTAAGTTAAATACCACAGTTGGGTAATGTGTTTTTAAAAATTAGCAGCAGTGTATCTGTTTAAATTTTTTTAAATATGGTTTTTTAAATTGACTTAAGAAAGGAAGGGAGAGGGAGAGATAGAAACATCAATGATGAGAGAATCATTGCTCTGCTGCTTCCTGCACGCCCCTTACTAGGGACCAATTCCACAACCCAAGCATGTGTTGATTCATGAACCAGAAGGTAAGGCCTGACCAGGAATGGGACCTTGACTTTCTGGTTCATGGGTCAACACTCAACCACTGAGCCACACTGACCAGGCTAGATTTTTCTTAATCCTTCTACATGGGAATTTGGATTATAAAAATAATAGGCAAAATAAAAATGTCCTTGAAATAGTTTCTAAATTAACTCATTGTTTGCTTATTCTGGATATATAAGGCCTAATTACTTTTCTCTGGAACAATAGCAGTCCCTTATTCTAGAGGTAGTTGCTTTTCTGAAAAAACAGAGATTAAAAATAAAAGTCTCAGGATCTGTTAGGCTCAGAGTGGGCGAAGCTGACTGTGGAGATGGGATGGAAAACAAATTCCAGAAGAACAAAAAGACAGGCAAAAGCCTGGGATCAACCAAGTACTTGGGAGGAAATCAAACTAGCCTGACACAAGAGAACAGAGCCATCGGTGGAATGGAGACAGATTAGAATTTTCAGAACTAAGAACGCCAAAACAAACTGGAATAGAAACGCGTAAGTGGAGCTCAAGCTGTGCCCATAAAACTCAATTAAGACAGGAGGAGTCAACTGGGGAGAAGCAGCTCGGGGAAACAGTCAGGTACAAGACAAGCACCAGGTCAGGGAATGAGGTCCCGGTAGCAGAAAACAAGGCAAATGAGAGAACCAGGTGCTAACCAGGTAAGCAGCCAAGACAGCATCAGTGACAGGGGAAGCTCACAAATTAAGCAGACTCCTACCTCAGGCCAAGAAGCCGCCTAAATACTTCCTACTCCTGAGTGGGGCCAATTCGGACTCCAAGTGAATAACGTTGGGCGGATGGGAAAGAGATTAAGAAACGGGGGAAAGGGAGCAGAAGTGATGGTGCTACGGATACTTTATTTGCTCCCAGGAGGCTGGGCTGCTTTGAGAAGTTACAGCCCACTCGGTGGTTTCAAGTGGCAGTTCCACTGCTTCTTAGTCTGTAAACTTGGAAAACGACTTTCCTCTCCCCCCAACCCCAGTCTAAATTTCTCCATAAGCAAAGGGGAAGAGTAGCATTTCTCACCCCCATGCTGTTAAAAGACAGAATGCTTATTAATCATTTAGCAAGTAGTTACACCCGAATAGTAGTTACCATTCGGCATACATATTGTAGAGTTGATTTATGAAGTCATAGTTGTGGAGTTTAATGTATCCATTGTTAATGAAATACGGTAGCAACCAACCTGGAAGCTGAGGTAACTATCCTGTGTTTAATCAGGTGCAGGAGCCAGACTAGAAGGGTTAAAATTCAAACAGCAGTTTTTACCAAAGTATGGTTGCTACCGTATTTCATTTGATTTCAATTTTGGCTATGGCACAGATAGTCTGGTTGATGACGTTGAATCCTTTGTGATCCCCGCAATATTTGTGTATAGGTACCTTGACAATTGCTCAGGGTTCCTGCACGTAGAGCTTTGTCACTTACGGAGAAATACATCTGTGTGCACACCTTATTGTGAAAATATAAAAATTACAAACACATTGCCCATCTTGCTCTGAAGCTTATTCCATAAAGTGATTCTAGTTCCTTTAGCGATAATTAATCTCCGCTATGGCAACTCTTGCATTGTATTAGCCAAACAGAGATTTTTCTTGCCTAACATGGCTGAACACACTGCTTCGTTTCGACCAAACCACAAAACATGAAACCACAGTCTACGATGCAAACCCTGTGTGGTGTGGAATGCTGAAATAAAATCGCTGCCAGGCCAGCTTTGTGTTTGATGTGGCCAATCTTCTTTACTTTCAAACGACTTCACAATCCACTACCTCTTTTTCAAACGGATGAAAAGCACTGGTAACTTTCCCCGTTGACCTGAAATGTCCACAACTTAAAGCCATTTAATGAGAAATACAAAAAAAAAAAGAGACTCACTACAAGAAGCTAGAACTACAGAATAATATTAAAGTCTTTTTAGAATAATATAAAATAAAAGAAAATTTGATGTCGTATAATTGATGTGCAGTAATAGGCCCACAAAGACAATCTGAAAACACAATGACATGATATGGATAAAAGCATGTTCTTCTTCTTGAGTCATAATCTCTTGGAACTCAAATGAATAGTTTTATACACTAATAATATTATTACTCAATTTGTCTCAAGATTTTAAAAAAATTAGTGAAAACAATGACTTTCATATTAAAAGCCTAATGTTTAATCTTAAACACTGTGTTACTATTATATGTGCATTTCTTTATTATTTGTCAAAGAATCCAAATGACCACTCAGGTTGTGAAGTTAATATTCACCTATTGCTACATGTCCCATTAAGCAGCTTCAAAGAACAGCAGTAACCACTGATATGCTAAATGCACATGGGTAATGATGTCTCATTTCATCTTTATAACCAACCCATCAGGCAGGTACTATTACATGCCAGACAGAAACCCAGTTTCCAGAGTCCATTCTCTTGGCCTCTATCTAACATTCTGGAGGAAATTTGTTGTTGCTTTTGTTGTTTGTTTGCTTTTAACTCTAATAGTGATAACCTCAACCACCACCATGACTGTAATTTGCACAGATCTTGGCAGGAACATCCTGTATCTCCTAGGGTACGGAAAATAGTTTTATGTGGATCATCAAACTTTGTAAGCTACAATGATCAGGACTTCAGTGGTGAATGAGGAAATAGTTCAGGCATGACAGAAACATGAGGGGCTGACTTTAATATTACTTGACAACTGTTAACAATAATCAGCGTTACAGTAAGTAAATAACTGAGTTCATGTTAGTGGCTTCATCAGAACAGTTGATGAAATACATAGTTGAGAAAGCCACTGACTTAGAAAGGGGCATCTTGAATATGAGTGAAGATAAAAATAAAAATAAAAATTCAGTTTAAGGAATAAAGGATACATACAAAACATTCCTCTAGGATGTTTTCTAATCCAACGAAAGTTCCTCCAGCAGACAGCCCTAATCCCTATATGGCTTATTGCCCCTCAGAAGAGAGAACCTGGGAAGTCCAGAAGCTAAAAAGATTATCAAGAAGGAAGGAAGGAAGCAAAGTAACATGTGTTAGATATTTAATTTTCTATCTTGGAGGAGGATGCATGTGTCCTTCCTTTTTTACTGGGAACAATTACTGAGGCTCTTTCCCTCTCCCCCTAGAGCTAGATAACTCTAAAAGAATGATGCCCTCCCGAAGAAGGGAGAAACAGAACTAGAACAAATAGAGCATTGAAATGTACTTTGTAGATTTCTTGAAAACAGGAATTCTGTACCTAGTGACCTTCCTCATTTGGACCTTACATTTTTATTTTGTATTGATTTTTAGAGAGAGAGGGGCACATCAATCCTGCATGCCCCCTACTGGGGATTGAGCTGGCAACCTGGGCATGTGCCCTGATCCTGAAGGGAATAGAACCAGCGACCTTTGGGAAAAAAAACACACAAAAAAACACAGAACAACAGCATAACCAACTGAGACACACCGGCCAGGGCTGGACTTGACATTTCTAAAAGCATTACTTGTATTTTACACTCTGTCGGTGGATTCAATACCCTCCACCCAGAGATTCTGATCTTATTTCCAAGGCACGTCTCTAAATAACTATAGAGTTTCGTCATGGCTCTAACACATCTGGCTATGCCCTAGGCCAGTGGTCGGCAAACTCATTAGTCAACAGAGCCAAATATCAACAGTACAACGATTGAAATTTCTTTTGAGAGCTGAAAACCAACTTCTGCTCACGGGCAACGAAGTTTCCATCGCATTGCACATGCGTGCCCACATGTGGTATTTTGTGGAAGAGCTACACTCAAGGGGCCAAAGAGCCACATGTGGCTCTTGAACCGCAATTCGCCAACCACTGCCCTAGGCAGATCCTACATGGCCTGTGGCCATTTCCAATTCTGTGGATTCTGGTCGCAGGTCAAAATCACTAAGAAGACAGTGTTCACCAGACAGCCTAGGGACAAGGAGACCGTGAAAGATCCCAAGAGGAAAAAATTCAGTTTATATGAAACAAAATATTAAGCTTAGAGGGCCATGATTTTCACTTAGCTAAAATGCTTTATGTTATTTTATTCTAAAAATGCATTTTCTTTATAGTTCCTAACTTTTGCAAAAACAAACAACAAAAAAACAGCTTTGGCATGAAAATCCTGATACATAAATGCACGTACAACTTAATGAATGTCATATTTTATAAGTTTAAGTGAGGCAAACGTTTGAAGTATCTGTTAAAATGAAGCTGCCACATTCTTTTGCATACAAAGCAAGCTCTGTTTTCTTTCAAGTGTTACCACAGTGTGTAGAATTCCGCCCCACCCTCCACCCCCAAGAAACGTGGATGGAGAGGCAAAGGAGGGAGAATGAACTTCTTGAGAAAGCTGACCATATTTGTCATGCATATGCTGTATCCTTCACATTGTGATTGACATTTATTTGCAGTTAGCACTTTACTTTATACACTAAGGAGTCATTGCTAGTGAATTTTTTAAAAAGGTAAAAGCACCATCTGCTACCTTTGCTGTCATCAGCATCTCCAAATTATGTCGAGGGCCAAAGTCTAATTTATGGCCTCCAGATGTTATTACTTAGGAATCTGGTGTCAGAATGAATGATTCTGGATTGGAAAATATTTGGCAGTAGTTGATGTACCAAGGAAGTCTATAGTCTCTGAAGTCAGCCAACCTGGGTTCAATCATTCAGGCTCTTACTGATAGATATGTCTGTGTGCACACATTATCTCTGTGACCCTCGTCAAGTTGCTTAGCCGACTAATGCCTCCATTTCCTTCATTATATCATGAAGATAATTATAGTATCTTCCTCTTAAAATTGTTACGAGTGTTTATGGGGATAAGCTATCTCGGTTCTCAGCACAGTGCGTGGCCCCCAGAAAGCACTTGGTAAATGCTAATTACCATTATTATTTTAATCATCTTAAGTGCTAACTCTAACATTGCCTTTCTGCAAAGTATTTCTAGCCAATTGTTTCCAAGTTAGGAGCACAGGGGGAAAAAATAGCAGATCCATTTCAAAACAAGTTTGTTTATCCGAGCAGGGATGCTTACAGCCAACATCCAGAGTTATCTTGCCAGTTGCTCTTCCAGCTTCGTTGACAGCTACACATGTGTAATCACCAGCATCGAGATCCTGAGTTTCAGGAATCTTCAAGAGTCCCAAGAGAGGATCAATAAGGAGAAAAGTTGAGGGCCTCAGCTCAAGATCCCCTAAGTCAAAACAAAGGGAGAACATTAAACACTAACCTATTTACATAGCTTGCTATTCGTTTGATTTCAAAACTTCTAAAGAAAACCGAATGTAAAGTTTTTAAATACAAGTGTCTGGCACAATGTAGACACTTAAACCATGTTTTTGCAATGAAAGAATGACGTGTTTCTTGGCACTGGGCTGATTAGTCTGTATAATTCTATGAGCTAACCTATGGCCAAAAATCTGGTCCTGCATGAATTATGTATAAGTGTACCTAAATAAGAACAAATTCTTTGAAGCTACATGGGGGGACTTGGAAAGGAGCCAGCTGTCACCATGGGTATTAGCTAAGAAGGGTATGAGGAATGGGAAGATGAAGGTTGAAAAGAGATTTCTACCATCTATTTGGCAGGATGAATTTCAGTTACCTATGAAATTCCAGTTAGCCCTAGGTGTTCTTAGTTTGGTGAATGGCCAGGTTTTGGTTTGATAAATGCTATCAGTTAGATTTTGGGTAAGCTGCCTGAGAGGATTCTGAGAGGGTCAAGAGGAGCTTGTTGGTAGAAGAATGCCTGAGAAACTCTGACAGCAGCCAAAGAGAGGTATTGTCATATCAATTCCCCAGGATCCCTCTGCTAAATCTGCATTATTCAGCAAAGTTCTTTTAAGTTGGAGTTATGGGGTTTTTGGAAGAAGCAGATAGAGGATACATGTATGGGGGATGGTACTACATATTGGGTTTATAGTGTGAGTCTAGGGTGACTCAAGAAAGCTTCATTAGCCAAAACTGGTTTGGCTCAGTGGATAGAGCATCAGCCTGAGGACTGAAAGGTCCCAGGTTCGATTCTGGTCAAGGGCATGTATCTTGGTTGTAGGCACATCCCCAGTAGGGGGTGTGCAGGAGGCAGCTGATTGATGTTTCTCTCTCATCGATGTTTCTAACTCTCTATCTCTCTATCTCTCTCCCTTCCTCTCTGTAAAATATCAATATATATATATATATATATAAAAGAATGCTTCATTATGTCTGAGTTACCTGTATGTGCTGTGTCTGTGCAACACCTCAAGTCCCCTGAGAACCCTTCCTGTTTGAAGGCAGGTAATCCCTTAATAAAATTACAACTTAGCTTAACCCCTCCTTATGCTTCCCCTCCTCCAGGCTGTCTCCTCTCTCAAGAAAGTAATTAACCAGAATGACCAGTATCATTAAAAATTGCCCAGTACTGGATATTGAATGCCAGCTTAGTGTTTATATATTTAATTTGTTTTTGTAAAGGGTCATATCAAACTCTTTGTGGAAACTTCCCGGGGATTTTAAGGCCATTGCTCTTAGGGTTTTATAGCATGCCCAGCTGTCTGAAAAGATATTCTCCCACATGTCACACAGTAGCCTAGCCATGAGCCCTGGGCCTGAGGCCCATGAAAGTAACTCCCTTAGCCTCCAATGGGCAAAGAAAACCCCCAAATAGTCATTCTCTGGGACGTTATAAAAAACTCCCATCGACAGATTCAGGGCAACAAACAGACAATTCTCGTTTTTGTTTTTATAATTTTGGGAGGAGAAGAGGTCAAAGAAGCCATAAATTTAAAAACACAAAAAGAATTACATTAGCAACTGCCAAGGCCAAAAATGAAGTATTTTCAGCATTCCAATATTTAAAACCCCAATCATCCCTTTAAGCCTGCTACTACATACCAGGCGAGAAAGAGAAGCAACTAAAGGCTTGTCCATGTGCCTTTGGGAAATTTTCATAAATAAAAGCAGATGATGTTGACATAAACTTTCTTCCCACTAAGGGAGGATGCAATGTGACCTAGCTGTTCGACAGGAATTAAAATATTTGGACTAAAATGCATTTAGATTTTTGGAATTTACTTCTCCCTTATTTCTTCTGTCTATGTCAGAGAACATTACAGGATGAAATAAAGACCTTTTTGCTGGTCTCCTTTTTTTTTTCTTTTTCTTTTCCAAATAACTTTCTTTGAAGAATAACAGCAATGAAACAAAATACTAAGTGGAAAACACTGGTTAATCAAGTTTGCATTTTGATCACATTTTAAGAATCTCTCCTTTCTTGATTTCTACTGAAAAATTAGACATCAAATTATTGAGGATCCATAGAGAAATATAAAACTTTAATATATTTAATAGTTTTAATATGATACTAGGAGAATGCCATACATAGCAATAGTTATAAATTTTCTAGGATTTAACATTAACATTGAGGAGGGGTCTCTTTGCTGTGGTTTAAATTCAATTCTGGCCTCTGTGATATAAAGACTAATGGAGAGATCATTATTCTTAGCATAAAATCTTTTAAAATAGTTTATGGAAATTAAGTAGTTCTCAAAAATGTTTGTTTCCATTTTGTCCTAAAAATTATTGGGGACTTTACAAAGCATTTAAAAATATTTACTTGTATGTTATATTTCCTTGTGTTAAGCTTTTTAGAAAATGAAACAGGAAAAATTTTAAGTATATGAATATATTTTGTAATGACAAACTCATGGCATTTTTATATAACTACCGTATTTTATATAAAAAAACAACAACTGTATTTCCTCAAACAAGAGGAATTTCATGAGAAAAGTGGTATCGTTTCACATTTTTACAAATCTCTAGAATAATCTCTTTTATTAAAAAAAGGAGCTGAGTGTTCAAATTTGTTTCTGCATTCACTTTATTGAATACCACGTATCACAGATTCTCCCCAAAACTCCACTATAAGTCTTGAGACAATGAGCGTGAAAAAAGACAAATAACATCTGAGAATTACTAGGAAAATAATTTTGATCTTGTGGATTCCCTGCAAAGAATTGTGGGGAATCTGAAGGGATTCGTGACGAACTCAACTTTAAGAACCACTGATGTTAGCAGAAATATCCTATATATAACATTTTAACAGTGTCCCCAATTCTCCTCTCAACCCACTTTATGTTGCTCATGTCTAAGTAAGAACAATCTAAAGTTTTTCTGGCCGTTTATTTCTGAAATTCCATTTCTCTGAGGGTCTGAATAGAATACAATTTATTAATAAATGATGGCTGCCAGGGGCTGGGAGTGGGCAGGGAAAATGGGTGTCAAGTTTCAATGAGACAAGATGAGTAAGTTCTAGACACAGTGCCTGTAAGTTAACAATACTGTATTGTACACTTACAAATGTATTTAAGAAGGTAGGTCTCATGTTGTGTTCTTAGAATAACAAACTAAACAAATAACCCAACCACCAACTCTATTCAACCAGAATTGCCTGAAAAAAAAGGTATTAAAAAACATATTCTTCTGATTAGGGGGACAACTTTTTCACCTCTGAAGTTATCATCAGATAGGATTTTCCTAAGCTTCCCCTGCAGAGGTGAGAGAGGAAGGCCCAGTTGCCTCCTACCCCTCTCTCTTCCGAGCGTCTGCATGGAGAAGAGCCTGTTCTCTAGCTTAGCTCCTGATGAACCAGACTGTGGTTGTGCGTAAGCATTAGAGTAAGCTGGCCGAGCCTGGGCTGCAGGGCCACTCTGCATGTTGTCCATGAACACCGGCCCTCTACTACAGTCTGTCAGCGCTAGTGCACATGTTCTGGCTCCTAACTTAGAGCAATGGGATGTTATTTCCGGGGGCCCAGTAAGCTCCAACATCTATGACTGAGATGGGTAGTCAATTCTAGAATCTTCCATGTGGTGGCTGCATGGCTCCCTAAGTCCTCCTTTAGTTTCTAAGCCACTTGTGGGACCCAGGCTGACGTGAAGAGTAAGCTATGCAGGAAAGTTGCCTCACTTTGGGAGAATCAACGACTTTCCTCGTGACTGCTATTGTATATAGGGCAGGGAAATCAGCAGGCTCCATTACCCTCTAAACTTTTTATTTTAGTATACATTACTAAATGAAATGTAAAAAAGTACTACCTCTATACCACACATTTTTTATCCATTTAATTGATATAACTAAATTGGTTTCTAACTCTTTCATAATTCAAAGGCTTAAGAATTTTAAATGAGTAAAATTAGTTTAACTGAAATCAACCTAAGAAACAAATCCAGAAATGCTTCCTTATCAGAGAACAAATAAAGACTAAAAATCCTTTCACGTGGAAAACCATGAAAATGGTATTATCTCCCAGCTTCCCTCCCTGTTTTTGACTTGTGTTGTTTAACAGTGTTTGTTTTCTACACAAAGCCTTTCTTTTTCACCTCATGTTCCCCGAGCATTTGAACCCGAGGTGAATTATTAATTCTGTGATTATGACATCAACCCGTTGCTATGGAAATGTCTGTGATTTAACAAACAGAATCATAACAATAGTGCTTTGTACTATTTAGCATTTTTCATCTGAAGATTAAAAAGTATTTTGAAAAACAGTATCTGGATAATCCTAGCAACCTCCCTGTTAGGGTGTTTGTGGGAATTTTTCTTTCTCATGAATTGGAAGAACCGAGACAGAAACAGAAGCAGAATGTTTTACACAGATACACTCTGTCAGCATCTGAGCCTGGACCAGGGCCCACGTGTATTCCCACTAAGGACAAGCAGCACATGGCTGCTATTTTATTACAGAATCACGGGGGTGTAATCGCTCTGTTACCAATATAAGCAGATGATTTCTATACTTGACATAAATTCAACTGCCAATGTCATTCGGTTTTAAGCTTCAACGTGTGTTTATTTGAGCACTTTATAGAAAGTGTCCTTGAGAATCTAGAAAACCTTCTCATGGTGAGAGCCACTATCTGTAAGGAGAGCAGACTGAACTCAGTGAAGCTATTTTAAACGTTAACCAGGGCCTTTTGGACACTTTTCCTACAGGAAACAATCCTAAACTGACAAGGAGAATGTTCAGCTGGGTTAGCACAGGGGAACTTTTCCTGCTTGATTTGCTGGGTCCTGTAATCCACACCAGATGTCAAATCCTGAAATTCCAAGTTCAGAATTTTCAAACGATTGTCTCCAGTGTGATCATAAACACATTTGGCGGGGCTGCTAAGTCACACACAAAAACAAACCTCTAACAAATCATCTTCTTTCGTATTTAAAAAAGAAAAAACAAAACTACGTCCACACATGAACATACTGAAGAAATGTACCTTTGAACCATTTCACGTGGGGCGGAGGAACACCGGAGGTCTTACATTCCATCACCGTCGTGTCCCCAAGGGCAACCAAGAGCTCACTCTGAACTACGATCAGCTTGGGGGCTTCTGGAAACCACAAACACGCCAAGAGTAAATGTCTAGCACAAAGCCATGCACACCTTGTCCATGTTTACGAAAGGAGCCAATGAGAACGCCTGCCATTATTTATGGGCTTGGGGCTATGTCAGTGTTTATAAACAGAAAGAAACTCTTAGAAGCATGTATATGCACATAGATGTGTGTGTTGAAAAGATCAAGCCAAAAAAGGATACCAGGAAAAAATAATTCTGATAAAACAAAAGTCAAAAAAATTTAGAAAATGAATAGTCTTTATAGAGAGAGAGAGAGAGAAAAAAAAGGTATATAAGGAAAAATTTTTTGAAAGCTGAACACATCTTATAGAAATAATACTAAAGGAGCAGAAAGAAGGATAACAGTAATAAAAACATAGCAAAGGAGCAATGATGGTATCACTGAGTTGGCTTCACTAGAACTTGAGGATAATATAATTGCAAGTGGATTTGTTATAACATTTCGATGTGGTTTAAAGGATATTCATGTTTAACTACAGAGATAGTTGTAGGCCAAGGTTAAAATTTGCATCTATGAAGAGTACTCTCCCAGTTTGGACTCTGTTGTCCTCTCTGATATTAGCTTCTTCCCTTTGCCTGATGCTTTAGTTCACTCACACATTTTTTTCTTAACTGGACATTTTAGGATGTTCTAACTTCCAATGCGCCTGGTTTAAACAAAGCCAAGAAATAGTTTTCTCAAAAATCATGTTTCTCTTCTATTAGAGACCCTTCAGTTTTTCATAATTCCCTAGTTTGGCTTTCAAAAATCATAACCAGCCAAAACCAGTTTGGCTCAGTGGATAGAGCGTCGGTCTGCGGACTGAGGGGTCCCAGGTTCGATTCCGGTCAAGGGCATGTACTTTGTTTGTGGGCACATCCCCAGTGGGGAATGTGCAACAGGCAGCTGGTTGATGATTCTCTCATTGATGTTTCTAACTCTCTATCCCTCTCTCTTCCTCTCTATAAAAAAATCAATAAAATATATATATTTTAAAAATCATAACCAGCCATAGCTTTCCCCTTACTTCTCACAAGGTATGGAGCTCCAATGTGCAATCCAAACCATGCCCTACTCTCTATCTTCCTGCTTTTGCTAATGCCGTTTCCTCTGCCTGAAATGTCCCTTGTCACAACTCTAAATCTCACTCCTTCTTCCAGACTGATCTTTAATCCTGTGTCTTTTGAGAAATCTTTGCAAATTCCCCAGTAGAAATTAGTCTTCTGGCCGAAACCGGTTTGGCTCAGCGGTAGAGCGTTGGTCTGCAGACTGAAGGGTCCCGGGTTCGATTCCGGTCAAGGGCATGTACATTGGTTGCAGGCACATCCCCGGTGGGGGGTGTGCAGGAGGTAGCTGGTCGATGTTTCTCTCTCATTGACGTTTCTAGCTCTCTATCTCTGTCCCTTCCTCTCTGTAAAAAATCAATAAAATATATATTTTTTAAAAAATTAGTCTTCTGTTCTGCCTAACTTCCATTGTAGACTTAGCTGCCTGCCTGCCTGATTTTATTTCTTTAAGTATATCCACTCCCATGATGCAAGTTCTTGAAAAGTAAGGACTCTGGCTAACATGAATTTAAAAATTTCACACTCCACGGTCTCCAGCACCACATTTTACATATCCGGGTGATAATTAAGTTAAATAAATGGGTCCAATAGTTTGGCTTCTTTGAAAATGAGCCAAAATGCGTTTCTGCAATGCAGAGTCTGTTTCAGCCTCCTTTCTGCATTCCCAGCAGTCTGCTCCCTCTCCATCTGGGTGTTCTGGGGACATGTTTAATGATCTCCCGTCTTCCCTTCTCAAGTTATCTGCCTCGTGCCTTGCCCAATTCTATAAACAAGACCGAATCTTTCCCAGCTCTCAGGTGCAGTATTTATGACACTTTTGTGACCTCCCTCATCTATACACACCAACTATTACTCTCAATGTTTACTATGGATCTTTTTCACCCTTCCTCTCCATGGCCTGTTTCACTACCTTATTACGAATGGCAAATAAGAATGAATGAAAAGGAGGATTGCTAGTCATTCATCATTCACAGTTTACAAACTAACGTTGGACATGTATGCCATTGTTCTTTAAGACAAAATTAAAGAAAAAATTCTATTCTATAATATATATTATTAACATGTTTAACATTATATATATTAGAATATTAGATTACATTATACATTAGATTACATTATATATTAGAATATATTTTCTTCTATTACATTATGGAATATTATATTATAGAATAATTGTCATGCAGTGCGTCTTCAATAAATATTTGAGTTTGAAGGGGAAAGGTGAAGATGAAAATGGAAAACATCCAGACAAGATAAACAACAGAAATGGTATAAACATTTGACATGTGACAGAAATGTTAGAAACAGTTTGAATGTAAGTGGGAAATATAAAAATAGAAGTTGAGGTAAACTAGAAAACATATTGGATTAATTAGCAAGTGAAATACTGCAGAGATCAGGTGAACCATGGAAGGACAGAACTCTGGGTAATCTGGAACTCTTCCACACTCTGGAATCTTCCTTGATTTCTGCTGATGAATGAAACTATTCACTCCCTGACTTTTAACTTAAATCCGTTACAATGTTTGCTTTCATCATTGTGTGAGAATGAATAATAAATTACAAGACTGGGCATAACTCATCCCTAATCTTACTTTTCAGTAAAGTACTTTCACCTTGCTTAACATGACATCCATCCTATTTCCAATGCCCTTTAAACTGATGATACTTGCCAATGTATCGGAGGGTAGAAGTCTGTTTATCTGTTCCAGCTGAGTTACTTGCCAGACAACCATAGATCCCTGCATCTTTGGGAACTGCATTTCTGATAAATAAGGTACCTTCTGCGGTCATCCTATACCTGTGGACAAGAAGAAATATAATAGAAAATACCCTAATAACAGTATCAAGGCATCTTTCTTCCAAATTATCTTCAACTATTTTAGAGTTATATTTTTGCTGACTGCAGAAATGGTTAGCATCATCATTTTACAAGCTGAAGAGTAATAATAATAATTAATAATAATAATCATAGATCCTATGTATCCAGTACTTCTGTGAGCCAGGAATTGCTCTAAGAGCTGTACATGTATCAATGGTTTTCATCTTCAAACGACCCAATGAGTTAGATACTATTATTATCTGTGTTTTACAGATGAGCAGAGAGGTTCCATAACTCACCCACAGTTATGGAGGACGTGGAATGTGCACCCAGAAATCATGTTCTGTGAGAACCGCTATGCTAAACGGTTCCTTAAAATAAAAACACGGGAGATGCAAGGCTCTGTGTCACACAGTGAGTCACTGATGAGTCTAGGAATAGAATCTGGCTCACACCTGAGCCCCGCTCCTCCTGCCAAACCCAGAGGAACGGAAGCCTAATAGCTGGAAACTTCACTGTTTATGTTCCACATGCTCATTACACTCTTGGAGCATGAGAGGACCCCATGTCTTTTAAAAGCATCCAGTAGAGAGGAAAAAAAAATATTTCAATGGAGTATGGCAAAAGTGAGCAGGGATTACCAAGGATGTCTGCACACACTTCAGTTGGAGCTACTGTTCTGTCCTTTGCCTCCACTCTCCCCTGTTAAGTCCCAGGATCACACCTTAAGTTCATTATCCTCATCTCAGATATTCAAGGCTAACCAAGTGTCACGGCGTTATGTTTGAACACAAAGTACTGCAACACGCTTGATCCCAGCTTTTAAATTCAAGACTTCAAGACCTCATGTGCTACAGATGAATTGTTTATTATTTTATTTTATTTTTTTCCTAGCCTACTTAGAAAACCTAAGGACATGGATTTGGGTCAAACCTCCCTTAACCATAGGGACTTGGCCAGATTAGTTCTGTCCAGAAATTTCATTCCCTTTTCTCACTCAATAAAAAACAAAGAACATGATACAAACCCAGTACCTGTGTGAACCCACGATAAACATATCATTCATGGTCCAGGCAACCTTTGGCTTGGGATAACCTGTTACAGAACACATGATGGAGACCTCAGATCCTCCTGTGAATGACTGGTTCTTGGGCATCACGGTGACTTTGGGCGGTTCTGCAAATAAAAAAAAGAAACATATACAATGAAATGCCAACTTACCTTGGTTTTAGGAGCTTCCTCAGTTAGCAAACTTGCAGGCTGCTCACCACCACACCGCCTCCACTTTTTTCCCTTTGCACTTCCAAGAGTTCATTTATAAAAAGTAATAATCAACTGAATGTAGTACTGATTCAGAGGACTTGCACCTCAAAGCCCGCAGAAGGGGCAGACCCCACTTTCTGGCTCTCCAAGGCCCAGGTTGCACAGGGGTCCTGGACTCCCAGGGCCCTTCCTCTCTTAAAAGCTTGATGCAGGCTATGGCCAGGACCCTGGAGCCTGCCTCTGCCCCCCACAGACCTGGGGCAGGAGAGTGGAAGGACTGACCTCTGGCCATTTTTTACAAGCCCTAGAAGCTCTGCCCACCTGGAACCCCACAGCCTGCACAATCTCCTGGATCCTGAAGGCATGAGGATGGGCACAGGCCTGCACTCAGAGATTGGGAAGGGTCTAGCTGACTTTCCTTTGAGGGATAACAGGGGCCTGGATTCAAGGCTAGTGACAGGAAGGAGCCCGAATGAAAGCCAGGGGTGCTGCAGGAGTGGGACACAGTAATATTTGGCATGTGAGAGGGGTGTGGGCCCTCTGTCCATTCACTAGCCAGGTCCAGCACCAACCCTAGGCCTTGGCTGCAGGGCAGCCTGGGCATCAGGCTCTACAGTGACCCTGTTCTCCTGGGGTGTCTTGGACATGTGAGAGAAGGTGGTCCACATGGCCTGGTAGCAGGTGTCCACGCTCTTGGGAATGTCAGCCACCACACCACTGGTGGGGACGGCATCCAGCACCTGCTCCTGGACTGTTCCTCAGGTGAAGAGCTTCAACTTGGGTTGCAGATGGCAGAGCACACCTCATGGATGAGGGGCACCTGGATCTGGAGAGCCAAGTAGAGGACACCTTTCTTGAAAGATGGCAGGTCCCCACTGCTGTTCCACATACTCTTGGGGTAGGCCCACATTTTGAGGTTCTTCCTGACCCTGCTCTTGCCCATCACGGCCACAGTGGTCCTGGAGCGCTGCGGGCTGATGAAGAAGGCGCCCTGAGGTGCACTGCCAGGCCCATGGGCCCCACGAAGACTCGCTCCCTTGGGGCCATCTACACACAGTGCTTGGGAAGGGCCCCAGGAGGCCGGTCACAGCCAGGACTCTCTGTTGGTTAGAAATCACAGGGGTCCACCTCTGGCTTCTGGAGGCCCTTCACCTCAAAGGGAAGGTATGTAAGAGCTCAAAGGACAGGATGAACCAGCTGGTGATGCTCATGTTCTCCACCATCCGGCTACGGTGGTGCAGCAGGCAGGTGACCGTGCCATGGTGGGAACCAGGAAGGTGCCCTCCTGGTGATCCCCATCAGGGGTCTGCCCCATCGGTGCAGGAGGGAAGCCAAAGGTAATGAAAGCAGAAGTCAATTCTCTTTGAGAGCAAAATAGGACCCCGATGTCACGTTTCTGTGTCTCCAGTGGTTACCCTGTGGCTCCTTCCTCCCACCAGCTGATCGCCGGCTTGTGTGTGCTTGTCCAGAACTTCACTGTAAACCTGTTTTCAGGTAAAGTCCCAAATAGGATCTTTTTTGCCTCTTTCTTATTCTGAACTCAGGTTTAGAGCCACAACTTATCCTGACTACTGACTGCTTTGTTTGAACTGCTCATTCTTTTTTATTTATTAAATTACAAATGTGTTGAGGTAGAGACTAAATCTTTCATATTGTTCCATATTCCATTATATTCTACAGTATTTAATTAACATCACTTACATGTTATGCAATGACGTGTAAATAATAGACCCTTAAAACTGTTGATGGAATACAGGGCCATTCCTAACCTGTCATTTGGCTCTGAGAATTGTTATGTCTGCCAGCCACTCAGGAACATTTGCCTCATGTTCATAGAGTCACAGAACATATTAATTATTCAAAACACATTCATTATTCAAAGTTCCAATTTGTATTCCACTTTTATGGCAGAAAGAGTTGTGAAAATAAAATATTAAATCAGAAATTTACTGTCAAAAAGGAAACAAAAATTATCTGGGGTGGCTGGGAAGTTGCTATGTCTGGTCTAATCAATGACACATTTACAACTATCTTACTACTAAGACCTACTTTTCAAAGAAGGGACCAAAAAAAACTATTCAATACTTTTTTAATGTAAATATCTGCTACTCAATAAGATAAATAAAAGGAAATTCATTTTCACAATGTTTGAAATAGATGTCATGAGTATCAACAAAAATAAATAAGTTAAATAGCACATGATTTTTTTTTTTTTTTTTTGCACATTTATTAAGTTCCAAGCTCTGTGCTAACTTATTCGGGGTACATTGATAAGCCAAACAGACATGCATGGTGTCAGTTTCCCATTTAATTGGGTTTTTACTGTAAAGCAATTTGAAAAATTCAGTTAGTCAGTTAGATCTGGATAGAGTTATGACATATCTTCACTATAAATTAGCCTGCAAATTGTGGCTTAGTTTCACTAAGAAACATTTAGTCTGTGGAATCCCCGTGCATTTGAGAGAGATACTGCTAGGCTAGGCAGCTGCACCACTGGACAAACCTAATTACTGCCTAATTGCCAGCAGCTTACAACGGTCCCTGCTTTCCCCCTATTTACATTGTGCTTTTCGAATGATGGTCGTTGAAGTTAATGTTCTGAGGGTTGTTCTGGCCTGTGGACTTGGTTGATAGTCTCATTATTCCATAGATTCTTCTTGGTCAACATAGGGCTGGAGAAATGTGTGAGGTCAAGGGCAGACTGGCCATGGCCAGTCAGTTCAAATTGGAATTCCATCTGGAGTCCATCAGTTCTGAAATGCTGGACTACGCACGCTGTGGGGGTGTTGCAGACAAGTTTCAGGGGGCGAGGGGGGAAATGAAGACTTCCTCCTCTTTGGAATTTACGGAATACCCACGCTTATTCAGCCCCAACTTCCGAAAATGAAATGTTTCCCAAGTCTTGATATAGGATTGCTGCAAAGATTCAGCAGCTCTCTGGATTTTTGTCTGAATGTGGTGCCTTCCAATGGAGTCTGCCAGAACGGACCTGGCATCTCTCCCAGCAAGAATCCCACTGGTATGTTCTGTAGTTCAGATATCAAAGTGAAAATAAATGTCAGTTTCCCAAACCAGGATGCAGAGAGCTAAGAGGTCATTTCTCAAATAAAGCCTGGATATAGGGTGTTGCTCGGGGTCACGGAATAAGTCCGTGTGCAACATACAGATGAGATGACATCACCCCACAGAAGGTGAGAAATTTACCGTTGCCCTGGAAAGAATATTGCTGCTGATGATAAGAAAATCAGACAGGATGTGAACAAACAGGGAAGCAAAATTGGATTTCCACCAAATAATAGTTGAATAGAGATACTGATTCAGCCTTTGCATGATTAGTTTAAGTAAGGATGTAATAGACTTCATATAATTGTTTCAGTACTTTTTTTTTTTTAATTCCTAGAATAAAAAAATCCCTCATGTTAGTGAAGTTTTAATGGAACAAGAACAACAAATTAAAGAACCATAGTTCAACTCTGTCAAAGTTCAGAGTCCAATTTTTGCCTTTAAGTGAAATAATGTATTTTAAGCTGGTTTTCAGCCTCTTTTCACCACCACATTCATCACCATTACCAACATCATTATTATTCCCACCACCATCATCAACCATCAACACCATCATCATAAATAACAACTTGCTTTTCATTTGATAAAGCAATGGGCACATGGCATGCTATAAGGTATTATGGCATTAATTCATCCTTTATATTTCAATTTTAACAAAAGTAAAATATATACATTTTAAAAAATTTCTCCCCAGCTGAAACCGGCTTGGCTTAGTGGATAGAGCGTTGGCCTGCGGACTGAAGGGTCTTGGGTTTGATTCCGGTCAAGGGCATGTACCTTGGTTATGAACACATCCCCAGTGGGGGGTGTGCAGGAGGCAGCTGTGCAGGAGGCAGCTGATCGATGTTTCTCTCTCACTGATGTTCCTAACTCTCTATCCCTCTCCCTTCCTCTCTGTAAAAAATCAATAAAATATATATTTTTAAAAATTTCTCCCCAATGATTTTTAAAAGGTAAACATGGAATATGATACTAAGAATAAATTATAAACACTGCTTTAAGACTTAGGTGCCCTAACACACTATCAATGGTGAATTGGCAAAATGAATTATAAGCGCCCATTAAAACAGCAATATCTAAGTTTTGCTATTACTAATATCCCATTATATGATAAAGTATGACAAAAATGATAAAATGAGTGCCACAGTGTTTAAAATACATATCAACGTGTATTTTATTGAGGCATTAACAAATGAAAATTGATCACAGCACTCACACTTGCATATTCTATTTAGATTATATGTCCTATTAATAAATAATACACTTTATTTGATTCTTCTGAAATTTTAGATATTTCTTGATACTCCAAATTTATAAGATCACAATAAAAAATAAATAACTTTTAAAATTTTATAAAAAATTTCAATATAAGTAGATAAATTTAGTTTTTGCACATTTTTCTGATAGCAAAAATCACACTTATACCTATGTCACCTCGACCATGTTAAAGAGTCATGATGATGTAATGAGCATATGGTTATGATTATGTCCATTTCATAGTTAGTGAAGTAATTCTGGTCATTAGGGACTTACTTCATCAATCATCTGAAGAAATATTTCCTTTCCATTGCAATGTTCTCTCGGGTGACATGGATTAATTAATGACAGACAGCCTCCCTTTGCTGACACCAGAAGACAAATTAACGCATCTATTGTCCACACAGACATGGCATGAAGAAGAAAGGAGGCTTTGGCCCTGTGATTTCCATGTGTCAGCATGATATTGTGCAGAAATGTCAGTTATATAGTGAATATGCTCAGATTTAACCAGGATACCTGTGTTCATCTTTCTTCAAAAACCTTCCTTTTGGGACAGCTAGTACAATCAATAAGGACTTTTTCTTCTTTTCACAGATAAATAGGAAAATAGCCTTTTTTAAACAAAGCCTTAAACTCATGTCATGTAAGTAAACACTACCCCAATTAATCTAACTTGAACTCCTTTGGAAATTTAGCAGCTACGGTGCCACCTTGAAAGTGATGAATTGCTTTAGACTATTTCATAGAATTTTTCAAAACTTACTCATACGACATACTTTTTAAATTAGGGTGAACTAACTTAAACAATGCTTCCAAATGACTTCTCTACAAGTTGTTCATGAGGTAATTATCAGATTTTGTTATAAAATGTGGTTTTAAATGTAAGCAGTTATATGCTTACATGTGCTACAAGTGGATAAGAAAGTACTTACATAATGGAACCTGAAAGTGGTGATGTCATTCACATAAGCCATGGAAGTTAAAATGGGAACATGAAAAATGAGGTTAGACTCAAATCTTCCTTATAGTTTGTTATTGTTACTTTGACATTCATTCAGCAATTAAGAGATATACATCTGTTAGGCGAACATGCATTGTTTTTTTCCCCTCTGTACAAGGCACTATGATTAAGAAAAGGAACACCCAGTATATGTATATAATATGATAGGGGAGAAAGAACTGAACAGTTGAAATTGATTGTGATTAAGGGCTAAGTTGTTTGGCATAAAATAATAATAATTTGATAAGATACCAGAACAAAGAGCCAACAGTACTCAGAAAGGAGGTGATTTATGAGAGGGGCTTCATGTTACAGTAGGATTTTGATTAATATGTCTAAAAACATAACAGAACTGGTTTACAACTATTCCCAAATATATTTTTCATTGAAATTAATATAATCCCCTAAAATGCTGGATGATCTAATACCAACCAAAGATGGTATTAGAGAAATTAGAAATAATTAGTATTTAACTATTGAACCCAATTTCTGTTGAATTGCACAGACTGTAAAATCTATTTTACAGGATCTCTAGCTCTCTTAAATATTTGTATTTCTTATAGGAAAAGCTAATTTAACAAAGTTACATTGAGCCTGCTTAGAATTGTAATTAGTAGCCATGTCCTAACCTATCAGATGTTTATCTACTGATTAAGCTCAATCCATTTATTTAAAACATATTAACATTGTTCAGAAATGCATTACTTCCATCTCTGATTAGGGAGGTAATCCAGCTAGTTTTGGTTCCAAATAACTTTTAAGCATGAAGCTTGCACAATAAGAGTAAATAAATAAATAAATAAATAAATAAATTCACTGAGAATGATTTAAAATGAACAAATGTGCTTGCTCACTTAATTTTTCCTTAATTTTCTTTTTAAAAATATGTTCTTATTGATTTTTACAAAGAGTGGGGTAGAGAGATAGAAACATCGATGAGAGAGAAACATCATGGATTGGCTACTTCCTGCACACCCCTTACTGGGGATCGAACCTGCAACATGAGCATGTGACTCTTGGTTCCTGGGTTGATGCTCAATTGATGAGCCACACTGGCCAGGCTACTTAATTTTCAATGAGTAGAAATGGCAACAAAATATATTTTAACATTTTTAAGTTTTCCTATGCCTACTAGAGAAGAGAGTTCATACAAGGGGCCCGAGATTCCTTCCAAAGAGCAAAGAATGAAAACAAAAAACCAACTAAAAAAATGAGCAGAGTTCAACTGCCTAGGAAAAGAGGCAAACGCCATTAATATCCCAAAGATATGGAATCAAATGATTTTCAAATCATCTCATCAATGGGAATATGAAGACCTGGCTACAACCTTTTCAAAAAGTAAAATTAATCCTAAATGGCTATACTTCAAACGAATTATGATAATGGTTAATCTACATGAAAGTTGCAATAAATGTCCTAAAATTCTGCTCTTCTTCTTTCTCTAGAGAAGACTAGAGTTGGTTGTGCCATCCAATATGGCAGCCACTGGACACATATCTATTTAAATTCAATTTTGAATTATCTAAAATGAAATTAAATTTCAAAACAAGTCCTTAGGTGCACTAGCCCTGTTTCAGTACTCAGTTGCCATATATAGTCAGTATCCACCATGTAGGACAAATACACAGATTTCCTTCATTATAGAAAGTTCTATTGGGCAGTGCTAGACTAGAGGAAAGGTCTATTAAATCTCAGAAAGAAAGCCGCCAATTCATTGACTTACCAGTAGGCGGTGCATTGGCAATAAAACACACAAGCAAGGACTATATCTTAGAATTTATATGTTGGATTTGAAAAAAAAAATCACACCCAAAGTATAGTGTGATTATGCAATTCAGTTAATAAGAGATGGACAACAATTTCAGAGGTACACAGCAAAGGCTAGATTCTATTTTAATGACAAAATCTTAACAACAAGTATGTATCAAGATTTCTTAAATACATACGATTCTTATTTTCCCAATATAAGACATAAGGATATGTTTGTTGCCTTGATGTCCATTTAAAGTAATTCCTAGTATAAAATACTTACACTTCAGTATTTTTTCCATTTAATTATTTTTCCTGAATAAAAAAACAAAAATTTATAAATTCTGGAGCTTCTTTGGGTGATTAACCAAAATAGATTAAGACAGTAAGTATAATTGATAAGCAGGATAGAAGTTTTAAAGTTTTATTCTTTCTTGCTTAGAAAATCTTCAGCTGAATGCTGCTTAGCCACGACTCTTACATTGCCTTTTCTTTACTGGGTCTTTTTATAACAATTTTCCAAAACCACAGAATTTCCAAATAAAAGGGGAAAGCTAACGTTTAGACTTACGTTCTCATGTGACTTAGAAAAACGTGGAAAATAATAATTAGCATTATTATTTCATGGCATATTAGAAGGATACCATTAAAGCTTAACATATATGTACATGACTCAATTAGGCAAGGATTTTTTTTTGACTACCCAAAGTTGGTTATTACATCAGAAAAAAAGAATATTACTCATGGGTGAAAAGAAATGAGCTAACAAACTATGAAAAGGCATAGAAGAACCTTACATTTATATTACTAAGTGAAAGAGCCTATCTAAAAAGGCTACTTGATGTATAATTCCAATTACATGATATTCTGGAAAAGACAAAACTATGAAGACAGTAAAAGAAAGGATAAGTGGTTTCCAGGGATTGGCAGGGTGGGAGAGGCAGAGCACAGAGGGTGATCGATACATGTCATGTACATTTGTCCAGGCCCACAGAATGTACAACACCAAGAGTGAACATTAACGTAAACTATGGGCTTTGGGTGATAATGATGTGTCAGTACAGGCTTATCATTTATAACAAATGTACCACTCTGGTGGGGGATGCTGATAATGGGGGAAGGTATGCATGTGTGGGGGCAGGAGGTATATAGGAAATCTCTATAACTTAGCTGCTCTTTAAAAAAAATGGTCTTTAAAAATGGTTACGGTGCTCAAAAAGGGATAATTTTACAAAATACGCAATAGTCATAGACGCCAATGCATATAAAAGTAGATCTTCATAGTTCTTCTTAAAGGAAAGATTCAAAATCTGACAGTTAATTTATGTTCACAGACAAATTCATTTGCTACATTAATCATCTTCTCAGGGAAGCTACCCACAACTGGATTAAAGAATACTTGTCCTGGGAGTCCAATCTGAGGTTCACAACCTCCCATCCTCCCAGCTGTCACTCTCTGATGCCCACACTTCATTCCCCAACTTGGTCCAGCTACAACTCCTTAGAACCTTCTTTTAAACTCAATCTATAGGAACATGCCTTTAGCATCCCTTCTTTCTTTATGGAACCTAACAAGGCATCACAGCAATTGCTTTCTTTTCCCCAGTTATCTTGTCTTTTTGCTGAACCAACCTCACCTAATCACAACCCTACATGATTCTTTTACTGGTATAATAAAAAGCTCCTAAGACTAATCTGAGGTGTATGTGTTGGTCATTCTGGTTCAGTTAGGAAAATAAGGTCATGACAACAGTTCCCTTGCTGCGTGCTGAGCAGTGCAAGTCCACTTGATATCAACATAAAGTAACATCAGAGCCAGTGTGTCTGTGGCGGCACTTCTTATTCACTTGAGGTCTTACATAGTCTATGCTTCCACCTGGGTTTTCCTTTTTCATGTTTCACCTGAAGTTAATTAGTTTACAAAGCACGCCCTGGCTAAGTTTGCTCCCCCATTCTGTGGCTATGGAGATGGGCCACTCTTGTTTGTGCAGGAGATCACTTGTATTTGTAGGTGCCGATGAGTGAGCTCACTTGCTGTTTTTGTATGCGGAGAAAAATATAGACGATCTTGGTCTTTGGCCTCTTGCTTCCATCATTTTTCAAATATGGCCCTTATTCCCAAAGACGCTGGTAGCACACTCCTGACAAACTCAAGACCCAGGCAGAATTTACTTTAATGAATAAAAGTCTTCTAGCAGAAAAGGTTACTTTTCAGAAACCTTGCTAACACGAAATTTCTTTTCCTGAAGCTGCTAATCATCCAGAAATTTCGTTCACAATATTGCACTTTTTTTTTCTCTGAACACTTTAAAAAGTGATTTTTCCCCTCAAAGAGTATGAAATTTATTTTAGAAAGCTAAATACATGGAATTTACCTGAAGAGCTGAGATGATGACCTTGGTTGGCCTTTAGAAAGGATTAACTGTGATTGTTCCACTCACTGGGGAGGTTTATCTCCTATCTATAAAATTTCAGGAGTTATTTTATATACTTTGAAATTCTTTCATACACGTGTCCACCATAGGGAGTTCTTTGTAATTAAAAGGAGTCGTAAAGCAATTAAAGAGTAAAGTTAGAACTTTTCCACAGTACAAAAACTCATGTTGGAACGCTCAGGGGACTGGAATTTTATAGGAGTACATTACAGAGTAAGCTGCTTTAAATCCTATCTGAACCAAAGGGAGCTTGAAAAAAAAAAGGCAGAATTTCTATTGACAATCTAGTCAGGTTTTCCTACAATGAACAGCCTAATAAGAGAGCCACGAAGATTCCATCAGTATCTTCCTCAAGTTTCCCCTTTGCACGATTTTCACAGGAACGCACTTTGATGTGTAGGAGTCTGTACCCATGTTTGAATAATGAAGTTGTTTCTGATGCAGGCGTTCCAGAGGTCCAGGTATCTGAAGGTCCTCGACCCACTGTGGGTTCTTGGCTTCATGCAGGAAAGAACTCAAATTGAGCCAGCATGGAATTTAAAATGAAAGGGAGTTTATTAGTGAAATAGTAAGGCGGAGAGTGACAACTCCATAGACAGAGCAGCCTCTCCCTAGTGAAATTTACTTGTTTTATTGGAGGCTCATTTAATCAAGGGGTAGGGCACTCAATAAAAAAGGAATAGCTAGTGTTTTTCCAGGTGGAGGGGGGAGACTTTTCAGAAGAGCTCTGTTGGCCATGTTGTGACCTTATTCTATATAATAAAAGAATAATATGCAAATTGACCCTAATGGCGGACTCACCTGGAATGATTGGCCACTATGACACGCACTGACCAGTAGGGGCAGACGCTCAACGCAGGAGCTTCCCCCTGGTGGTCAGTGGGCTCCCACCGCTCAGCCAGAAGCTGGGATGTCCACTGGGATGTCCACAGGTCTAAGCCATCAGTTGAACTTTTCCCAAGCACTCCCAGGCTGCCAGAGGGATGTCTGACTGCCAGCTTAGGAATGATCCCCTGGGGTGTCAGCCTAAGCTGGCAGGTGGACATCGACCGAGGTGTCCTGGACTGCGAGAGGGTGCAGGCTAGGCTGAGAGACCCTGCCCCCCCAAGTGCACAAATTTTTGTGCACCAGGCCTCTAGTATAGCGTATAATGAAGCTAGTAGTTACTGCAAAGTGAAATTAGTTGCCATATTGGATTGAGCTGGTTTTCTGCCTGTCCTAAGTGATAAATCTGTTGGGGATTGGTCTTACCATCTCCTTGACAGTCCTTGTACCCCTTATTGATCAATGTATAGGGTACATACATTTCATTATGTACCCTAGCTAATTTTTTTCCTAGACATTTTAATACAGTGAAGCTTTTCGTCTTTGGAGGTTGACCTAAGACATATATATTTATGGGTGCTTTGAAATGCTAGTGTCATCTCTGTGGATTTTATTTAGATCGGCTGAAATCATATACTTAAAATGAAAACCCCTAATTAATTGCTTTCTGTCAACAGTTAATTTTTATTTGCTGCCTTGGTTGTTTTATGTCCCAATATGAATCGGCACAAATGAATAAAATGCACTGTTAAAATACAATATAAGCTTTTGTTGTCTTCTGTACTAAGGATCTAATAAAGAGTTGGAGGCCCTTGGATTTGAAGACAAATAAATATCTTAGTGAAGTTTTGCATCAAGTATTCATTGCAATGACATCTAAAAAATATTTAGTTTGACCACAGAAGTATTTGCTTTCTTAACTCATTCTAAAATATGAAGAGGAAAGTTTAATGTTCAGTTATTTTATCTGATGAATGTGTTCTACTAACTTCATGGTTAGGGGCAAGCTTCTGTTATAACAGTCCAATTCCATGCAATAAAATGTATAAATGGGTATCACATATTTTACTTCTTTTTGTCTTTCTTTTAAGGCATCTATTTGCTGTGAAGATGTAAGAGCACTTCAATTATAAATGGAGAGAATCATATTTCTCTAGTACTTAGAAGACAGAAATGTTGAAATGTCTTTAATTGGAAGTTACAAGGAAAGGTTAAGAATTATTCACATTCTAATAGGAAAAGAAAGGGATATGGTGACATAATAAGCATGTCAAGTACATAGGAAATTGTCACAGAGAAGCTGTACATCAAGGACATTTTAATTTCCAGCAATAATGAACCATGAGAAAATGCAGATTAAGTTAAGCCCAATGGATTTAAGTGAGCCACAAAAAGGATGTCCGGATCTTGGAGAGCTTACATTCTAGAATGTGATAGCCAGGAGAAGACACTCATGCTTTCACAGTGCAGGGACTGCTAGGAAGAGATAGATCATATGAGGAATGAGCAAACACTTCAACCCACTAAATTAGTCCAATAAATCTACAAACATTCAAGCATTTTTAAAAGTTCATGACATACATTATGTCATCAAACCCGCACAAACTGTGCTATTTGTAACTGTATTTTGTCCAGAAAGAACAGGAGTCTCTGGGGTGTTAGTGGTCTGCTCTAGGGTGCCAAGCCAGCAAGTGGCAGAGCCCAGATCTGAACTAGGTCTTTCAATCATTCTGCATGGTATACATAAATGCCTTCATATGAAGTTCCATTCTCTAAATTATAATCCTAAGCATATAAAATAATATATTCATAAACCAGCTCGTCTTTCTCTCTCTCTCTCTTTTTTTTAAAAAAATAAATTCTGGAATATATTTTTGTTAGCTTCTCAAAACAACCTTTTTTTATTCAAACTGGTCCTTCAAACTCAAGGCCAACTAGACAGAGCATAAAATAATGCCTCTAAACAGATTTATACCTCTAGAGATTATAAAGACTAGCCAGTAATCATGTAATGCCATATGCTTTTGTATTTATGTTTTGTATATTAGGTAACATCTTACCTCAATACTTACTTAAAACATTTACTAATAATAACTACTCTATTTAACCAAAAAGAAGAGAGTCAAGGGCTTCCTTTAAAATATATATTTCTAGATCATAGGGTTCATTCTTTAGAATAGAGTCAAATGCTATTTTCAGAAAGTGTTGTCCATGAATCCATCTGAGAGGTCTGTTATAAATGCAGAATCCCAAGCCTTACACCAGGGAAAAGGTTAACCTGGGTAAACAAGGAAGGCTCTGATCTTATTTTATAATCCCATTCTAAAGGACTTCAGGTAAAGAACCAAGATCAAATTTCCGAAGGCCATTAGACATTCTAGCTGAAACAATCGGTTTAGTAAAAATAGTTTCAAAATCCTGGTAACTCAAGTTTCTACTGGGATTGACCCAAAATTATCTAGGCAGTTTATCATGTGGAAATGCACTGAACCATTTATAAAGCAATGTTTCCCTAGAGGTTCCACCAGATCAACTAACAAAAGGCACACATTCAGAGTGCAGAACATAACTCAACTACCCGTGAGAAAACTAGAATCAGATGGCAACCAGTTTATTAATTCTCAAGGTAGTTTCACTTTCCTGCCATTAGTAATATTCTGAGATCTATCCTTGAAATTCATTGGTCAGTGTGTTAAATAACCTTGTTAAGAAATCATCTGAGAGTGTTACTTCAGGCATGATATAAAGTTGTTCCTAATACCATAACCAAATAGCTGGACCCAATTCTGAAGTAAGTGGTTTCCCACCTCAAAGATTTGAAATGAACCTGTCAGCCTAACAGTGAAACGCTGCCAACTGTAATTTGTTCATTACATTAAGACCGCTGGCTGATCTATAGACATTTAAAAGCCAAGTATGATTTTACTGAAAAAGATACTTTGGAAGGCCCCTGATCTTAATTTGTTAGTCCTGAGTAATATACATTTTTAGTAGCCATTAAACCATTGTTAATAGACTTGTTTTCAGCTATCAGAACATTTAATCTATATAAACATAATTAAAGTTTGGGTTACCATTAGTTTACCTTCAATATGCACTCTTTGTGTGTGTTTGTGTGTAATATAAACAAAGCAAAACTCTGCTAAAGTTTCAATAAAATTGAGCCAAAATGAGAAACACCTTAAACCTTAATTAAAACAATATAAGTACATTAGGTAGATACAACACTAAAATAATTAAATTGGGGGAAATTTTCGAACGAGTTATTAAAACAATGGGATTATTTTTGGAGAGTTTGTTCTAGGTCTGTGAAATATGCCTTTTGTATTTTTAATGGGGTTTGCATTGAATCTATAAATTGCTTTGGGTAGTATGGACATTTTAATGATGTTGATTCTACCAATCCAGGAACACGGTAAAAACCCACATGATAGTTTGGAGAATTTAAAACCATTAAGCCACCCAGAGACAATGTCTATTTATATTCTCTTGGAATAAAAGTCTTCAATTACTAGTATTAGTTGTGTTAGCTTTAAAGTCATGTACTAATTAGCAATGTCTTATTTTCCACATTAGTCAGCTGTAGACCAACCACTCGAGCTCCACAAGCATCCCATCATTCAAACCGTAACTGCTTGGGTACATACTGTCACTCTCAGATAGCCATCTTAAGGGGACAGAGGTCAGAGGAGGAGAAGGAAAGGCAGTATAACTCGGAAGTAGCCATCAGCACAGTACCTTGCACGGTGAGGAAAACTGAAGCAGCGGATGATCCTCCTTCGTTGGAAACCAGACAACGATACTCTCCAGCATCGGTGAATTTCACAGTCCTGAGCTCCAGGGAGAGGTTCGCCAAGGTCCGCATTCTCGCTGGGTCTGCCAGTCTGACGTCTCGGTCGTTCCTCTGCCAGGTCAGATTGAAATCCACTGCGCTGATGACGAGGCATGTCAAAAGTGCTCTTTCTCCAGGGGCGACTGTAACATTGGTAGGCACTTGGATGACTGGAGGGGGCTCTGTACGAATTGAAAAAATTCAAATCAAGAGACTGAAAAGACAATTTGCTCACTTAGAGACGAGATTTAAAAATTTAATGAGGCGTTCTGGCCGGTGTTGCTCAGTGAATAGAGTGCCAGCCTGCGGACTGAAAGGTCCCAGGTTTGATTCCGGTCAAGGGCACGTACCTTGGTTGTGGGCACATCCCCTGTAGGGGGTGTGCAGGAGGCAGCTGGTCGATGTTCCTCTCTCATCGATGTTTCTAGCTCTCTATATCTCTCCCTTCCTCTCTGTGAAAAATCAATCAAATATATATTTTAAAAATTTAATGAGTAGCTCTGGCCGGTGTGGCTCAGTTGGTTGGAGCATCGTCCCATACACAGAAAGGGTTTCAGGTTTGATTTTTGGTCAGGGCATATACCTAAGGTTGTGGGTTTGATCCCCAGTTGGGATTGATCACCAGTAGAAAACAGACTGATGTCTCTCTCAACTTCTCAACTCCCCCCTCTTCTCTCACCTCTCTCTAAAATCAATAAGCATTTCCTTGGGTGAGAATTTAAAAAAAAATTAATGAGTATGTTTTGAGTATCTAGTAGAAAAGATGCAGTATAACAAAACTTACTCATTAATACTTATTTCCATCACCTCAAGAAAGTAATCATCTAGTTGAAAGATGCTTTAAAAACTATATATATATATATATATATATATATATATATATATATATATATACCAAAGCATATTCAAGTCTAAACCTATAATTATAAAAAGAAGCATCACATTAGGATTGTGGAAAATGTCAAATCTTTGAGTTTTGGAAAAAGTAGAATTTAAGATTTTTTTGAAACAATATTTACGTATCATCGAATTGCACACTTGAAACCTATATAATTTTCTTAAGCAATGTCACGCCAATAAATTTAATTAAAACAGGTATTCACTATTTTAAAGGAAATAGTGCATAAAATATGGTAGATTTGGCAAAGATAAGGCTGTATCAGCTTTAAGGGGGAGAGGGGAGTGTTATAATCTCATTAAGAAAATATAACACTAGGACAGTAAAGTAAGACAAATTCTTTCCCCCAGAAAGAATGGAAACATTTTTATTTAAGAAGGTCAAGTTAACCATAGGAATAGGCCTTTAATGACATTGTATACACAGAGCCACATACACAAAGGCATTGACGAATGCATGACATTTCAGATGTGGTCAAAAGCCAATTCCTAATTATTTAACCAACATTTTTAGAGTCACTTCATACTTGGATTAGGTTTGAGAATAAATTTATATGCTCCTCTAAAGTTCATTCTGCCAAACACTTTCAATGATCTGCTGTAGCAAGCCACCATTGAGTAATAATACAGCAATAAAACCTGTGGTGAGCTATGCTAGCTTGAAACCCACATGTCTGTTTTGGTTTAACTATAAAAAGTATCAGATATTCAAACTTTCCTTCTTTATTTAAAATGGTATGTAAGTGTAGATGAATATCATAAGCCTAGAATGAAACTTGGAAGCAATATGCCAAAACCATAGTGGTTATCTCTGAGTGAAAGAAATGTGTATACACTCCAGATTTTCCTTGTTATCCTTGTTTCCAAACATTTTTAGAGCACTATATGCTATTTTAAATTGTAAAAAATAAACGTATTTTTGTCATTCTGCTATGTTTTTAAGATCTCTTCTGAAAACAGCCAGTGAATCACGTGGAAAGCATCCATGGCAATGTTAGGAGGCTCTGACTGAAGTCCGGTTGGTTTGACAGACACAAACACAGATGCTTTGTTAAATCTGAACTCCGGATAAATATTAAATATTGTTTTAGTACAACTAGATCTAATGAAATATCTGGGACACACTTAAATGCGATTCAAATTTAACTGGGCATCTTTTGTTTTAATTTGCTAAACCCAGCACACATATGCTGCCTAGTTCTACCCCTCACTACTTATGTGACCTTAGATAAGCCAATTTACACACAGTGTTTGTTTCCCCATTTGAAAAATGAGATGACTGAATTTGGTAATCATAAAGACTCCTCCTAGTGCTAAGGTTCTACGATTCTAACATGTACGGCATGATTCTATGACTAATATACAAGACCCACCAAAGACGAGGAAGAGGTTATTTGTGTACATGTGTTCACACGCTATCAAAACCTTTCTGAAGACCACAAAGCAGGGTGGCTACACAAGGGGCCTCGGCCAATGAGAGGGAAGATTCAGAAGTGGGTGTGGATTTGAGGCTGGCAGGTTAAGCAAAAGTTAGCCCCAAAAGGAATGTCTACTCTTCCAAGTCTAAAGGGGCACTTGCTCACCACTTCTGCTGTTATAGTCACTGCCATTGCCCCCGACGCTTCTGCCTCCTTCTTTTATAATTGACTAAGCGGGACATAATTCCTGAAAATTGGCTGAGGCACAGTCCAATTTCCGAGTGATACCAAGCTTGGCTGGCACAGAGTCCTACTAGAACACACATACAGAAGTTGCTGACACCAGAGAGCCAAATTCTCCACAGCCAGTTCCTAAGTTCTAACTGGCACTTCCCCGTTATTTATGCGAGATGTCTGGATCAACTCACTCCAACCTCTCTCCCTTGTTGTCCTTCCCTTCATGAATATTGCTGGGAAAGCAACTCAAGTGCTCAAGTGTTTGTTTTCCCAGAAGCTGGGGAATGTTGACACAATTCCAGAACTTTGCATAATTACTGGAGATGAAAAAACATGAATGCTTTATGATGCATGTCAACTTGCTAAATTGTTCCAGAGGACAAACTTTATTTTTCTAAGAATAAGGGAATACAAATAATTTACTACAAGGAGAACAGGCTTGCACGCCTCTGTTTTAAAGTTCAGCTTGGACTCATAACAAACGTAAGTCTTGTGACCTGTCCTGCAATTAGAAAGCTTCTTTTGTCTTAAATGGTGATAAGAAAACACACATCTATGCTAAAAAACAGGTACAGACATTGCCAGACACACAGCCATACTGAGGTCAGGATGGACTTGCTATTAAACACTCAGCAATGCTAGGCTACAAGGCAGGCAGAAAATAATTCAGTCAAAACAATGCGACCGATTCTAAATATGTGCTGACCAAATGGCTTACATTCTGGTCATTGATTAGATATGGCAGTTTCTTTTGTTCCCTAAGAATTCTGGGAGATAAATTTGTTTCACTAAAAGATAATCTATCTGATAAAATAGTTTGAGCCTTGCCTCCCATTTAGTCACAGGAAACACACTATCTAAATGTGAAATTAGGAGCCGTTCTTCTGCCCTTCTTACCACCAGAATTGTAGCCACTGAGGTCCAGTGTTTCTTAAATCTGATCACTTTCTACGTCAGGACCCATTCATGAAAGCACTGTGCTCATTATGAACAGGGGAGAAGGAAACAGAAAGGCTAACCTTAATATTATCAGAACACATCCCTTCCTTTTCTCTAATTTCATTTTCTCAAAGGAAAATGCTGCATGGCCATTAGAAAAGTGAATTATTAAGTCTCTACAATAACAATAATGATGACAACCATAGCAAAATAATAACAATAGTCTATTAAGTATTTCTATGTGCCAGACTCTCCCCTACATATTATACACACTATGTCATTTAACCCTCACACTTTCGCCACGAGATATCGTTACTGTTACTGTCATTTTAAAAAAGGGACACTGAGTCCTTAAGTAATTGGCCCACAGCGAATAGGTGGTGAGGCCCGAAGGAGCAAACACTCCATCTCCAAAGGTGCATTCATACCCAGCCAACCGCAAAGCAATCGGTGGTAATCACCTGACACATCAAAAAAGGTCTGCGCCCGTCCGGTCCCTGCACTGCTGACAGCGATGCACTCATAGGAGCCTTCGTCAGACAACGTGACCTTCTCAATATCCCAGCTCACACCGGCAGATTCTCTGGGGTAAGAAAGCAGAAACATCTCTGGTTACTGTGAAAACATGGCCCCGTTGAAAAGCAGTGATTCCACTATTTGTTCTGACGTCTTCACCCAAAAGAACACCATAAAGAAAATAAGCCCTGGCCAGGTACCTCAGTTGGTTAGATGGTTATCCCAATATGCCAAGGTTGCAGGTTCTATCTCTGGTCATACAAGAATCAAGCGATGAATGCATAACTAAGTGGATCAACAAACTGATGGTTCTTTCTCTCTCTTAAAATCAATAAATTTAAAAAAATGAATTGATTAACCTGCAGAGCTCTTTCTAGCTTAAAACTGAACAGCTTTTATATTTCAATTAGAAAGTTAAGCTTCTCTACACTGAACAAAGACACACCAAAGGCAGTAAGTTATGGAGATTATAAAATTCTTTACAGAAATATTGTCTGGCTGTGTCAAAGTGTAAGATAAAGAGTTGTTAGAGAAATACTGCTTAAACCCTTTCTCCTTCCTGGTCATTCCCGGTTTTTGGACATGTTCAGTGAGGTTCTTAGACAAAGCAGTCTAAAGATAGAAAATAGACTTTTTTTTTTTAATCCTCACCCGAGAATATTTTTCCATTGATTTCTAGAGAGAGTAGGAGGGAGGAAGGCAAGGGAGAGAGAAACACCGAAGTGAGAGAGATACATGAATCGGTTGCCTCCTGCATGTGCCCCAGCCAGGGCTAAGGAACCTGCAACCGAGGTGTATGCCCTCGACCAGGAACTGAACCTGTGACTCTTGAATCCGCAGGCCAACACTCTAAGCACTAAACAAAATTGACCAGGGCCAGACTTTTTTATTCCAAAAAGATAAATAGTCTTTAACTTCCTTATATAGAATTTCTATATAAGGCTATATACCACATCTGCTTCAACCTATGAATACATTTAGAAAAAGAAAAACAATTAAATTTTATAGTTAAACTTATCATTTAGATTTTAAAAATCCCTTTGCTATATTGTGTATTCATTCCTTTAATAAATATTTATACTTTGTTCTCTAACACTGTTCAAATCATATATCATGATATCTAATTTTCTGGAAGTGTCTGAATAATAGAAGTCCAATCCCTATTTAAAAGATTACAATAATCCAGGGCATATGCCTGGCTTACAAGTTCCATTCCCCAGTATGGGGTGTGCAGGAGGCAGCCAATCATTGATTCTCATCACTGATGTTTCTATCTCTCTCCCTTCCTCTCTGAAATCAATATATAATGTGTGTGTGTAATCTTTACATGTGTAAATCTTTACAAGAATCTATAAAACAGACATTATTTTGTTTTGAAACATGATTGAAATAACTGTAAAAAATAGGATTGAAATGCATAGATATTTTCATAATTTTTTTTTCTTACAACCATCCATACTATTTATAACCTTTATAATCATTCTAGATAAAGCTGAGCTGAAAACCGCACTGCAGAGTCAGGACACCTTCCACTGAAGTCAGAAACCATGGCCCACGGCAGTAACTCCAGGTCTCCAGCCACGCAAAGGTACCAACCCACCATCAAACAGCCGTGGAGGAATAGCTGAGCCCATAGTGCACAGTCAGCACTAACCTACAGTGGGTAAGGGAAAGTTAAGACACAGGTTCCCATCCTCAGAAAAGTCAGAAACTAGACAATTCCGCTGGACCATATGCCTTAGCAACGGAGACTATCCAGTTCATGTTGTTTCCTTCCATTGTGTATGTGCCGGGTGCGGGCGGTCCTTATGGTCACCTGCAGAGGAAAACGGACTCGAACTGGACTCGATGCTGTCCTGATCCCCTAAGCTGTGTCTTGAATGTTGAACAGCAGTACACCACACCCGAATTCATAAATGCCGTTGTCTAGAGCAGGGATGGAGAATGTCTGGCCTGGGGGCCTTATAAGACCCAAGAAATTAGTCTGGCCTGCCAAGGCATTAAGGGTGAGTTAATGAAATGTTTGACCAAATACAGCAGGGCTAATTTGTTTTTAGCAGGCTAATTTTTAAGTTGATAATTTTGTATGGCCCTCGAATAATGTTATAAATTTCCAAATGGCCCTTGGCAGAAAAAAGGTTCCCCACCCCGAGTCTAGAGAAAATAGTCAGTGTCAGGAAGGCAGAAACTTAAAATACATGAGCCGTCTGTGTCCTCTGCAGGGGCCCACTTCAGAGGCAAACATGCATTAGGGTTTATAAAAAACATGATATATGGAAATTTAGAACAGAAAGTGACAATTTTTCTAGTTCCTCATTATAAAAAAGAGACGTTGAGATCCAGAAAGAAGTAATTTGTTCCAAGGCACGTAACCAGTGTACAGATTGCTTCAACCGAAGGACTTGTAAGCATATAAGCATAACCAATGGATATAAGACACTGGGGGGCAAGAAGGGCAGGTGAGGGCATGAACTGGGGGTAGGGGAGGCTGTGGGGAGGTCAATGGGGGTAAAAAAGGAGGCATATGTACTACTATTTGTAATACTTCAAACACTAAAAAAAGAATACTCTCACAGTTATTCTAGTTCCTCTCTTATGTATGCAATATTACATGAAAATCACTGTTTCTTTCACGTAGCCTTGTCAGTTGACATGAAGAAAACATGGCCACAAGTAAAAAGTCTTGAAGGAATGGCCTTTGGAATAGGGGAAAGAACATAAATAAAAATGTGTTCTGCTGAAACCGGTTTGGCTCAGTGGATAGAGCGTTGGCTGCAGACTGGAATGTCCCAGTTTTGATTCCGGTCAAGGGCATGTACCTTGGTTGCAGGCACATCCCCAGTAGGGGGTGTGCAAGAGGCAGCTGACTGATGATTCTTTCTCATCGAAGTTTCTAACTCTCTATCCCTCTCTCTTCCTCTCTGTAAAAAATCAATAATATATATTTATTTTTAAGTTTTAAAAAAATGTGCTCTGCTGTTAATACAAACTAATTACCTCCCGTCCTCCTAGTGACCACAGCAACTCTCATAACAAAGATCCAGCTCCAGGTCTCACGTTATTAGGAAATCTAATCAGAGATGGGCGAGTGAATCGGGGTTAGAGTATCAATCCATCATCACCCACACCTAATTCTGTCTTTAGCCTCAGCCATCCAAAAAAAAGCTTTAATATGTGTCAGCAAAGGCATGTCACATCTCTGCATCACAGAGCTGGAAAAATGAGAGAAAGAATTCTTGTGGCTTACCTCCCAGAAACTGCACGGAATTAGTGTTTATAAAGAACCCCGTGTCTTTGAGAAATGTTACGCTTTCAACATGAAGCAGAGTGGTTTGATTTCATCAGTCAGTTATGTAGCTTCATCACTGGATAGCCTGGTCAGTTGTGTTTGATTTATGGTTATTAAATATGTAAGCTAAGTAAATCGTCAAGATATACTATGTGAGAAAAAAAAAAAGTGGCAGGAAATACTGCAGCTCAATCTTTAAGTAATGGAAACGTTTCTAAATTTATAAGGAACATTTCTGCCATAGTTTTGACTTAAAACAATCTCCTCATAAAGAGACTGCATAAACGAAGAATTTCAAATATTTAACATCTTATGCAAGTCACTTATACTAATATTGAACTAACAGTAGGAGAGTTTTATAAAATAATTCCTAGAGGGTTTTTTTTTTTCCAAAATGCAGTTGGTTTCATTCTAAGTTTAGAAAATAAACAAAAACAAACAAATTAAAAAAAAACACACACACATTTTCCAGAAATCACTCTCCAGTTTTCAAGGCCTACTTCATTTTTTATTAGATTACTGATATTTGTCTAAAAATGTTACCCATTTTCACAATGACAATTGGTGCCCTCTGGCCCACTCCCCCTGTTTTACAGGGTAGGACAGAAGTATTTTACAGTTGTTCTTATTTAACAAGGGATCCTCGAATTATATAAAACTCAGGTTCTCTAGAACCTAAGTCAACTCTTGAATGCATTCTAGCATTTATATATTAACACTAAGAGTCCAGTGCACAAAATTCGTGTACCCTCTCCAATCCAAGACTTCTTGGGGGATGTCAGTTGGACATACCTCTCACAATCTGGGACTGCTGGCTCCTAACTGCTCACCTGCCTGCCTGCCTGATCGCCCTTAACTGTCCCCCTGCCAGCCAGATCACCCCTAACTGCCTGTGCCTGCCAGTCTGATCACCTCTATCTGCTCCCTCTTGCCAGCCTGATGGCCCCATGCAGCCTGCTGGTCAGTCATTTGGTCGTCCCTTGCTAACCCCTCTGCCAGCTTTGTCGCTCCATGCAGCCTGTTGATCGGTTGTTACTGTGAGAGCATCGTGACCAATTTGCATATTACCCTTTTATTAGTATAAATACTATATTTAGCATCTCTTAGCTGGCTTCCTCCATCACATACAAACTCCAAGAGGGCATTGAGCTGTGTCCGTTTTGATCATTGCTATATTCCAAGACCATTGAGCAAACACATGAGAATTTCCAGTAAAAAACACATTAAAATAAGTGTCTTTTACAAATAAGTATTATTTCTCTTTAGATGTTTAATGCTATCAATTATTAATAGAAACATGTACCCACTTTAAATACTGGTCTACTCCGAGTTTGAGTCCATTTCTGACAAAGCTCAAGGTAAAGGGCAAAAGACTTTCAACAGAGCAGGGAATTCGGCCAGGCTGCAGGTAGTACCCTGGGGTCTTCTTAGGCATTGTAACTTTGGGAGCATCTAGGGAAAAAAGAACATGGGCCAGAGGTTACAATGATATTGAGTACTTCCTGGTAAGCCATTAAACATCTTCATACTTTAATTCTTCCTGTATATCTTCTTTATCCCAATTAATCTAAATCCCCTAAAAATCACTTAATTATCTTTGTTAAAATTTCAATGTCTTAATGAACCCCTTACTAAAGTATTCATTGGATCTAAGACTCCATTGATTTTAAGATGGGGCATTAGTTTTTATATTACCAGGATAGAAGAAAAAAAAGTTACCAAATTAGTTACACTTTATCACCAATTTTGAAAACATTTTTATTTCAGAAATTAAATATTTGAAAAGAACTCACATCTTCTAATTGAATTTATAAAGTGATTATTTTTCTAAAAAGAATGGAAAAATTCATTTTTAAGAATCCAATATATTTTAAAGTATTCAATTTAGGGGCTTAGACAACTAACTTTGAATATTGTAAATTAGGAAACATTGATGTTGGTTCTATTCTTATCATTTTTACAACTTTAAGCAATTAGCTGTTGCTAATACCCCAAATCACATACTTATGTATAAATGATAAATGTTGTTCTTTCAATGGGACAATATTAGAAACAATCCTATATCTTTGTCTACAATCCTAAAATTTTTATCAGAATTGTCATTAGCGCTAAGAAGTAGCTCAAATACAAATTAAAAAGCTACCCGATGCCTCCAAATAATCTCTCAGCTGTGATCTCATCTCTAGGTAATAGCAAACATAAGCAGCTAGTTTTCTAATTAACAAACCAACCTACCACTTAAAAGCAGAATCATCACCAATTGTTTAGTATTTCTGACAATTGAACATAAACATTTAGTCAATTTAGTCCATTTAGATAGATCAGTGGTCGACAAACTCATTAGTCAACAGAGCCAAATATCAACAGTGCAACAATTGAAATTTCTTTTGAGAGCCAAATTTTTTAAACTTAAACTTCTTCTAATGCCACTTCCTCAAAATAGACTCGTCCAGGCCATGGTATTTTGTGGAAGAGCCACACTCATGGGGACAAAGAACTGCATGTGGCTCTCGAGCCGAAGTTTGCCGACCATTGAGATAGATAATTCAAACATTAAACACATATGCCAGGCTTTGTAGAGAGAATAAGAGCACCAGAATGTCCCAGTTTGACTTCTTACATTGATTGACATAATCAAAATGTTCAGATCTATAATCAATAAGCCTTAACATATGATGTGCTATTTCATAGTTATGAAAAGCTAAAGATTACATAGCCTGTGTGTAAATGCTCAACAAATCAGTAACCCAGTAACAATGTGAGGATATTATTTTTAACTTTATAGTCTGTTCTTTACCTGCAGGATTACATCACTTCCTCCCCTCTACCCCTACTTTAACTATCAACACTCCAGTATTGAATGAAATGATGTCTCACCTGGGACGATACTAGAGAAGGAAACACTTGATACTCTCTGGAAGAGATAACCATCCTTATCATAACCTGCTACTTTGAGGAAGAAAGCTTCGTTTGGGGGTATGAAGTCAGAAATATTCCATATGCCATAAGGTTTTCGATCTGGGTAATATTTGACAGGAATAGTCTTCAGAGAACTGCCTGAGATACTCAGAAGTTCAAGACGATCTACTCTAGCTGGGACGGAAATTCCGGAAGTGTTCAGAAGCACATAGGTAGGGATTCCTAGAGGAGAAAGACTTGGTTATTATTTACAAGTAATATTCAAATGAGGTGTGATATGAAGTAAGTTTTTGCATTATAATAATCACAGATAATAAGTACCATAAGTATGAGTACTGCCGACTGTCCTATAAAATGTGGCCAAGTTGTAGAGTCTTTTCCACATTAAGATAGTTTATTCATGGCCAGAGGTACTTAGGAAATCCCAAGTGATTATTCTATAGTCTTATTAACTATGTTTACATGTAGAAAAATTATAATTGTGAATACTGTTATGTGGTATTTGATCACCTAAATATTTTTAAATTCCACTATTTGTATCCTTCCAATAACTACAGCAGTAAAAATAAATGGAAAAAAAAAAAACAGAAAAAAAAGAGTCACAGTAGCATTGAACTTTTTTTTATAGCTCTAAATAATCATGCATAAATAAGAGGAAGAACAAACTTAAAAATCAGCAATAATTTTACCTTTAAATTTAAAATGACATATAATCTCTTTAACTTTTTAGCCATATATACATACACAATTTACCTTTAAACCTTGACAATAAATCAACTTATAGGTGTTAGTAAGAGAAAGACTCAAGATCTAGGTCAGTAGTTTTCAAAGTTTAGTAAGTATAGCAATCAACTGGGATACTCCTGGAAGTACATATGCCGAGGCCCTGCCTCCTGTGGGTCTGATGCCTTCTGGGGCAGGTCACAGGAATCTTAATTTTGGAGCATCTCCCTGAGAGATTTCAGTACTACTGGTCTTGGGACTGCACGCTGGAAAACAGCGACTAGGCCAACAGTGCAATCATGTTTAAAGATGCTCTGTGTCCCGATTTTATGGACTAGTGAGAATCATAAAAACACAGACCTTCTGAGAAATAGTTTCACTTGGATCTCTATGATGTCAGTCTGAAGCAATATGTACATACAAACCTTGCACTGGTCTGCTGACTGTTTTCTTGAAGTCCAGGGTGGGCTTTCGGGAAAAACCAGCTCGGAAATCAATAGTACTGAGGCCGGTGATGCGAACAGAGTGCCGTCCGCTGCTGGAAGTCTGAAAATGTTCAAATGACAAACCCCATCAGCAGCAGATTCAGGGTGCCGGTCACACGGAACGCCAGTATGGGAAACGGCAGGGTGCTTACTTAGATCACTGTCCCAGAGTGGAGGCTCTGAACTCAGTAATCTGAACTGAACTATGATTCTATAACTTAAATGCATGTTTTATGATCCCTGTCCCAGGAGACTGCTCTGAAATACAATTCAGTAATGCACTGCCCGCCCAATGGTGAAAGATAGAGGTGTTTAGTCACTGGTGAGGGTGCCTTCAGCAAATCTGTAAAAGCTCTATGAAGACATGGATCTTAGTTTCTTTGACCATATGAACCATGATGGATGCTCAGCTAATACTGAGGAAATGAATTAATGCCTAAATCGTCTCCCCCAAACACCATTCAGGTTCATTTACTTTCTCAGTGCCTCTGAGGAGATACAGACAGGACAGCTGACCTCAGCCAACCAACACCGCTCAGCTCAGCAGTGTCCCAGCCAAAGCACTCGCTGCTTCAGACACAGATTGAGTGTAACATGGTCCTCAGGCTTTAAGAGCTTGTGGCCAGGGAGGGGGACAGATGGATCAATAGAAAGCTTTAGTGCCATATAGTGATTGAAATAAATACCATGTGCACAGAAATACATAAAAGGAGCATAGACGTCTAAAAGTTCGGCTTAAATCTCCTAAAAGGGGGTGATGACTGGTGAAGGATACTAAATACTGGATATGTGCATAAGGAATAAGTAATTTGGATTAGGGCACCAGATACAATAACACTGCCATTTATTGGTCATGTTCTCTATGCCCAGACTCTTTAAATACCTGGGCTTATTTAACCCTCATGCCAATTCTATCAGAGAGATGGCAACAGTATCGCCACTGTACAGATAACTCTGTGATAGCAGCATTGAGGCAGAAGCAGAAGATGGGAGTGAGAGAAGAGTATTCACAGGATAACACCAGGGCACTTAACAGGTATCAGAGTTTCAGAAGGTATTTAGGTATCAGCAAGGACAGAATGCTAGCTACTGGGTATTCCCCTAAATCACTGTGGCTTCTTACTATTTGGCAATGAGGAGAGGAAGGGTGGAGAGTTATGTTCCCATTTCTACCAAATGTATCCCTCACTGAGCAGAGCCTGCAGGAACTCAAAGGAAAGGCAAATAAAAGCGAGGAAAAAGAAAAAAAATACATCTTCATTCAAACAGTGTTGTTGTATTCTTAGCATAAATGCTGATGCTAATTATGAGGGCTCAATTTCTTAAGGGTTACAAAGGATTGTGTGTATAAATGAAGAGGTCTCAACAGGGCCACTTATTCCATTATTTTAAAAGGAATGCATGCTATCAATCGCATATAATAGACATACAAAAAGGAATCTAAGGATCATGATCCTACTTTAATAAGGGGTTTCCTTTCAGATTACAAATAAAACCTTTCTACTAATTTCAGCTGCTTTAGATAATGTATTTTTTTTATTGAAGACACTATTGCCTACTGATTTAATGTGAGAACAAATGGTCCATATTATGATGAGTTGATTTTGATTTATTCACTGACATCATATATCATTGTTAGTTGCCTTGCTCATCAGCAAGTCCCCTATGATAAAGCAGCCTTAATTGAAACCAGTGTAACCCAATCCATTGAGATAATCATAAGAAAGGCATGGCACATGTAGCGGCAAAGGTTGGTTTCTGAAACCCCATTGTGTTCACAGCCTGGCTCTGTCACCTGCTGTATCTGTGCCTTTGAGGAAAATAATGGTACTGTCTCACAGGGGCTTTTTAAAGATTGAAAGTGAGCCTTAGCCAGTTTAGCTCAGTGGATAGAGCATCAGCCTGGACATGTACCTTGGTTGCAGGCACATCCCCAGTAGGAGGTGTGCAGGAAGCAGCTGATTGATGTTTCTCTCTCATTGATGTTTCTAACTCTCTATCCCTCTCTCTTCCTCTCTGTAAAAAAATCAATAAAATATTTTTTTAAAATAAAGGTTAAAAGTGATGATTTATACAAAAGATTTAGCCTGCTGTACAGAATGCATTTTGTATATGTTAAGACTTGTTTTTCCTTTTTCCTTTTTTCATTTACTGGTTTGCTATCGTTATACCTAAAACTTTTATGTTCTTATTGCACTAAAATTTGTGAAAGGGAGCTCAGCTAAGAAACAGGAAAATAAAAGCTTACGTTAAAAAAAAGACTAACATAATAAAGTATTGGTGGGTTTCACCAAGAGATTTAATGTGATGTTTTGTGTTCCTAAAATATTGTCCTAATATTGTTGCAGTATTTTAAAAGAATGGTTAAAGAATGATAATTGTAGAGACCATTTTTAACAATTTGTTTTGTTTTTTCGTTTTACTATGTTTTTAAAACATCATTTTGGTTTATTTGTGATGTCCTTTGCTACCATTATCCTGATTAATATAGAGCAGCTGGGCATAAAAATGGACTCACTTGTATTTCAAACAAAATATAATATAATTAATATAATATAATATAATATAATATAATATAATATAATATAATATAATATAATATAATGAGCTACATTACTGCTTTGTGTTAGAATGTCATGGTCAAGTGTCAAAGGATCAGGGTCAGAATTACACAACTGCTGCAATGCAAGCCAAACCAGGGCAAATATGAGGTTGTACTAGATATCTATTGGCAAATAAAACTGTCAATAGGGAGCCTTCATTCACAAAGCAGTAAGAGGAGCAGAGTGGACCAGAGCCCAGGTTTCTGAATTGGAGTGAATGAAGGATCAGGCTGAGGTCCCATTGAGCAAGCACCATGGAGAGCTCCATGGAAAACTAGTTGCTCCTGTTATCTACTTGGCCAGCTCTATTGCAGACAGGTCTACTTCTGAGTTTAAGGATGAAGGGCTATTAAATCTCTCTATATATTGAAAGTCCCTTAAGGCGATCTTATGTCATATTCACCACCTACGAAATATTACTCAATGGGCACTTAATACATGTAAGTTTAATAAATATTAAAGTCAACCCAATGTCACTGCTTTTCCTTAGGTTCTCCTAGGACCAGCCAATGTCAGATTCATCAAGAATTCTTTGAGCCGAAACCGGTTTGGTTCAGTGGATAGAGCGTCAGTCTGCGGATAGAAGGGTCCCGGGTTCGATTCCGGTCAAGGGCATGTACCTTGGTTGCAGGCACATCCCCAGTAGGGGGCATGCAATAGGCAGCTGATCGATGACTCTCTCTCATCGATGTTTCTAACTATCTCTCTCCCTTCCTCTCTGTAAAAAATCAATAAAATATATTTTTAAAAGAATTCTTTGAATTTTTCTAGAAGCATTATGCTAAGCATATTCATACATTATCTCCTAAAAATCCTATTATATCCAAAGATTATTTTATAGCACCATAAACTGAAGCTCAAAGAAATGATTACTTGCCTAGGTCTTCACAGCATGTTAAATTGCAATTATTTCAAGTAAAATACTCTTTCTATAATACCTAAGGCTGTGCATAGCATTTTAGGATAGCATAATCTCTGGGTTGATTTGGCATAGAAGACAATAATACCCTCCAACTATTCATTCACCATTCTACATTTCTAAATACATTTTCACTTTAGAGAATTCAAGTAAGTGGAGTTTTGTCAAACTACTCTTTGAAAAAAGAAAGTCCTGACAAGCTGGTATGGATCAGTGGTTGAGCATTGACCTATGAACCAGGAGGTCATGGTGTGATTCCTGGTCAGGGCACATGCCCAGGTTTCGGACTCAATCCTCCGTGTGGGACCTGCAGGAGGCAGCCAATCAATGACTAGCTCTCATCATTGATGTCTCTATCTCTCTCTCCCTCTCTCTTCCTCACTGAAATAAATAAAAACATATTTTTTTAAAAAAGAAATTCCTAATTTTTGTCTTTTCTAAGTATTTGTTCTTAAATGACAAGCCATTCTTTACAAATGAAAGAATATTATGGTTTCAATCAGATATTTTAATGAGGACTTACTGGACACTGTGCCAGACACAAAGATATAATAATGCGAGCTAGATTTAAATGTTATCATTTTATTAGGCAGTGTATGTTCAGAGAAATGTGATATAAGGAGATAAATGTGCCCAAAGCATAGAATAAACTATTTCAATATACGTACATACATACTCATTTGTACACACACACACCCACACACACACACACACACACACACACAAGTGTACAGATATCCTTTTATTAAAAAAGGAAACATTCCATTTGGCTGACACTCTAATATTGGCAGACCAAAACAATTGGGAAATTTTCTAGGAAAAAAAATCCACAAAACATTCCATTGACCCAAAACATTGAATTAATGCTTCACCTAATCCCTTTAAATACCACACCTGGGGTAGTCTTCAGGTTTATTCAAAAGAGTCACCAGGTGAGAATGACTGGAAGCCAGCATAATATTCTTCTTGTGTGGTCCTTTGTAGACTGGAGGCTTATTTAATTATGATTCCTGAGCAAGCTTATGCCACTTGAGTATGGCATAAAATACCCTAATCCTTAGAAAAATGCATTGGTAGGTTCTGGCAATCAACAGAGCTATCTAAAACCAAAATATTTCTACGAGTCTCCAAATCTCAATATAATCATGTGGTTGGGTACACTCCCTTCTCTCCTTGGGAGATTATCTCAGGACAGTTTATCCAGATTTACTTAATGGAAAGCTACCCCAGGGGATGTGTTAAATTACATGATCACACCAATAATCCCAGACTAAGAGAAACAGTTTGCACCACCTAAATCCTATGGGTGCTGACAACGACTTAATATCTTCGCTGGGAGTTTCCCTTAAAGACCAGAACATAAAACTTGGCCCAAGACTTCTGTGGTTATGTTCAAATACTCTATATATAGATATAAGTCCCTGAATGGAAAATTTATATTGCCTCTCAGAAATAAGATCCAGGGTTTGTATAGCTTCCCCACGAATGAGAATTCAGAAACATAAAGCAGCCTTCTCTTTTATTTGTAATAAAACTTCAGTTACCTCTTTTTAACATGCTTTTACCTGCCTCAGAGGCAACTGAAAATATCTGAGTCTTTTAGAGGGACTATACAGATAAGTGGACTCATTGTTTCTCTTTAGTAAAAGTGTCCCAATAAACTGCAGAAAAGTAATTACCAGGGTTTCAGAGGGAAACCACAGAAGGAAAAAGAACACCACTCTCATAGCATTTTAAATCATGGAAAAGTGTTTTGTGCCAGGACATCAACTATAGGCTAGCTAAATCAACCCCTTGGCCTGCTGCCTTAGATATTGTCAGAATGAATATATTACTTTTTATTCATGAGTACTTATCTAGTTCTTTCCCAGGCATTGTGACATGCACTAGTATACATAATAGTGACAAAATCTGGCCTGCAGTAAAACAGGAAGAGAAAACCTATCCAGAAATAAATATGAAATGAGGGTGAAAATAATCCAAAAGGGAGGTGCAGAAAGATTGCAGTAGAAGGCAGAGGGGAAGAGAGCATTTTAGAGAGAAAAAGTCAGATGCTGACAGCATTGCCATTTAAGCTTTAGGGGATTCGTTGGAAGGAAAGGGATTCTAGGAAAAGGAACAGTAATGCGGTAGGAGAGAGGATAAAAATGCATTTTATGCCTGGCCGACATGGTTCAATGGTTGAGCATCGACCTACAAACCAGGAGGTCACAGTTCGATTTTGGTCAGCGCACGTGCCTAGGTTGTGGGTTCAGTCCCCAGTATGGGGTATGCAGGAAGCACCCGATCAATGATTCCCTCTCATCACTGATGTTTCTCTCTCTCCTTCTCCCTCTCCATTCCTCTCTGAAATCAATAAAAATATATACAGATCTATTTTTAAAAGTACATTTTATTTGCTAGAGTAGGAAGGAAAGTGGTAGAAAAGAACTAGAAAGACTGATTGAGGCTCCATTGGCTACCACGCTAAGGTCAAGTAATAGACAGATTGTTCTCCATATTTGGGATAAAAACTGATATGGGAAGCACTCAAAAGCCATTATTAATTCTACCGATAGAGCAGACATCTTCCAGATAGCAGAGTGCATGAGGGATAGCACCAGGGATATAGAGCACTATCTAATCTCAGGCATTTTTCTTCTTGAGAAAGCACACATGTAAAACATTATCATACGTTCACCATCCAAAAGGGAGACCCAAAGTCAGCACCAACATTTATGCCAGTAGGTTCAGCTCAGTTTCCTTCGCATTATTAAACTGATGCATTATTTTGGTATTTCACCTTGGAGCAAATACGTTCATTATCTTGAAGTTGCCCTGTAACACTTATCCTTTGTTTAGTTACGACTAATTGTACTCGAGAAATGGTGTAGCATCAGAACAAGAGGGAGAGGTGAGGACAAGATATAAAGTTAAGATCGTATAATAATAATAAACACTGTCTTCTTATTGTTTTCTTAATTATAGGAAATAATAATAAACACTGTCTTCTTATTGTTTTCTTAATTATAGGAAACTGGGCTTAGATACTTGTCTACACAGAGTTCCCAGTACCTCATCACCTTATCGTATCCCTCCCTCATTCACAGACTAATCCTCAGTGCTTTTCTATTCTAATCATTAATTAAAATGTGCTTAGTTCCCATTAAGCATCAGGAACATTGCCAAGAGCAAGCACTCACCAGAATGAGTATTGAATGGGATGACAATGAGTGGGTGTGGCAGTCACAAGATAAAACAGACCTGCCTTATCCCCCTTTTGGACAAGAATTGTCTAGAGGAAATACCACTGGTAGCAATCCAAGTCACCTTAAAAATGAGTTCAAAGACTCACAATAAGTTCCTAATCGTCGATACCTTAATGTTCTATTCAGAAAGCAACCCTGAATTGCCTTAACAGACTAGCTAGCTCAGGACCCTGCTGGCTTAGATTGTGCTTACAATGATGAAGAAAAAAAAATGAGACTCGGGATTTCCTATACTCTCTCCTACTGTGATCACAGAAAGACACACTCAACACTAGTATATTTTGTGCAAGTTGGTCAAAATAGCCATCACATCCAATTTGCCAGAGTATAGCAGCAAAACACTTCATTGTGGCTAATCTAAGGCAATGGATAATTACTGAACCACTACTACATGTAAGGAACTGGGTGAATAAAATGGGAAGATGGGGCCATTGCCAGTCTGTTCAGTAAGAAATCCCCAGATTTTATTATTTTACATTGCCTTCTCACCTATACCCTTATTTCATCTTATTCACCTCCAAAAATATATATATATAAATTTTAAATTTCTATTTTCCCTATAAAAGCTCAGAGTTCTGAGAATAGAGAATGGATTTGAATGGAATTGCAATGGAAATTTCAAGTATTATTAAAAGAGAAAAGAAAGACAAAAGCTGAAATGCAAAAGTGGCATTCCAATGTGCGCAGTATAACACCCCCACACACTTTCACAGCATCTCTAGCATTTTAAAGCATGAGCCCAGGAATCCCATGGCTTTTGTAGGGAAACCAACAGCAAAGGAGAAAATGCTGCAAGGGCTATCTTCATTTGAGCTGTCCCACAAGGACCCTAGGACAAGTCGTTTATCTGGGAGGTGAGAAGGATTCGGACAGGAAGAGGGGAGGCGCTCAGGAGAGGAAGCAGACCACTAAGGGTGTGCTGTTCACCCTGTGCTCTCGTGGACTACTGGAGCCCAGCCCCGTGGGGCTCTCCCCTCTTTCCTGAGGGCTGTAATTTCCCAGCAGAACAGCCTTCTCTTGTTCTGGGGAAAAACTCGCAGACCCAGACGACATTGGAGTTGGAAGTAGGCCAGAGCACACGAAAAAGTCTGAGAAATATGGGCAAGGCACTCAGAAGAACATCTACCGCCGAGGGTCACACACACAATTTGCAGGCCTGGATGCCAGGTTCATGGTATCCTGAGACCCTGAATGTCGTCTGTATGTTCTCTTCCAGATTGCCAAGGTACAATGTTTTCTTAGAGTGAGCATACACTACTTAAGTGTAATGCTAGGAAACAGGTAGCATTCTGTGTTCAACAATGGGTGGGGACCCGTCAGACAACAGGAGCCAACAGTACTTGAGTGCTTACTTTGTAACAGAACTATGCTAAGCATTCTATTTCCATCATCTTAATTTCATTCTCGCACAATTTAATAAGATAAAGCAGTGGTCAGCAAACTGCGGCTCGCGAGCCACATGCGGTTCTTTGGCCCCATGAGTGTGCCTCTTCCACAAAATACTTGCCTGGGCGAGTCTATTTTGAAGAAGTGGCATTAGAAGAAGTTTAAGTTTAAAAAATGTGGCTCTCAAAAGAAATTTCAATTGTTGTACTGTTGATATTTGGCTCTGCGAACTAATGAGTTTGCCGACCACTGAGATAAAGGTCTAATCTTGGCACCCCCACATGACACAGGAGGAATGCCAGGCACAGGGAAGCTACAGTCCCAAAGCAATACAGCTTTTTAGAGGCACTGAGATCCCAACCCAGGCTTATACCCTTAGCCATTCTTCTCTACAATCTCCCTCTGGTTGCTTTAGAGGCAGGAGGTAGATAACACAATCAATTTACAGATTTGATGGTTGGAAAACTAACGGAGAATTTTAAGTGTATTTGGAGTGGCACTGATGCCTTCATGGTCATGGAAACTTAACACAACCAAGTTCATGTGACCAAGAGACCAGCAAATGCACTATGTGCATTGCTTCCTGGTCCTTGTCCATGATTGCAAGAGAAGATACAAGTAAACTATTGTACACACTTTAGAGAACATGCCGACATCAAAATAAAATAATAAATAGACTTTGTCAAATAACAGTACCTTCACTGTCCACAGTCCAGCCTCTGGCTCCTTCACATTCACCACCTTGGCAGAGTTATGGATATTCAATAGCTCATTCAGGCCAAACCCCTTTTTGATCAGCTTCCCTGAAAGACAGACATATAGTAAACAAGCATAACCTTTCTTTCAGCGATGTATATTCGCTGTATACGTTTCCAGTATAAATCACCTAGTGGACATTTGTTTCTATAGCTCAAAAACACTACTTTTGGTTATATATAAAAAGAACTTAATTTTAGGGTTTCTGGGCATTGGAACAGAAGTCACCGATTCTCATTTGCTATGCTGAATTGATCTTAAAATGAGAATAACCATTGGCAGACTATATACCCATGTTTCCAAAGCCATCTGAGGTAACGATTATTACAGCTACTGAAAAAATATGTGCAGTCACTAGGAACATTTAGATTTAATCGATAATAAAACAGCAAACTAGCATAAATGTCTTTTTGGAGATCGCTCAAGGCATTTCTTTGCACACAGTGTAAAACCTTAACTGGTTCCACAAAGCACAGAGGGAGGCTTTTATTGTCAGAGGAACAATTAAAGGCGGGAGTGAAATGAAGTAGGGTAATACCATCTCCTATTGATTTGAGATTTATCGGAAGCATCTTATAGTTGGATTTTAGAGGAGGGGGGAAAGAAAATTTGGAGTTAAATCATAGTTTATTCATTTTATTCTTGGCTCTCCTATGGACTATTCCTGCAGTTATATAAACAAATCAAATATATGGATCCTATGTTTCGATTGAACGCTTTATAATAATTCATGACTTGTTAAGTATCAGTGCCAATGGCAATGACTTTAAAAGTAGTAGAAATGTAATGCATCGAGTAGAGGTACTTGGAAGGACCCAGGTACTAAAAAGCACAAATCGTTCCTAGGTGGCAATATATATATATATATATATATAAAATGACCCCCAATATATATATATATATATATATATATATATATATATATATATATATATATATATATATATATATATTGGGGGGGTCATTTAGTACAATTACGTTTCTAATTCTGATTTGTTTACATTATTAGGAGTTTTAGCTTTTAAAATCACATGTTAATTCAATACTATGACTAGAAAAAAAAGTTTTAATTTTATTCATCTCCCCCAGTTATTTTTTAATTTATTGAAAAAGTTAGCATTAAGTTAACATACATAAGTGTGCAAAAAGTATTTTTTTTTTTTTTTACCTTTCATGGCTTTTGTGTTTTATTATATGATGTTGGTATTTCTCACCTAAAGGATTACGAATTTCAATCACTGGAGAAGGGCCACTCAGAGACACAGTCACCTCTTTGAGGCTGGGATCGAAAGGGATTTTCCATGTGTTTACAGCCTGTTCCAGGTGATCTGTAGATAAGAGGTGGACTTTGGAGGCCTGCACTGCTTCCTCTACCCATTTTAACACCTATCAGAGAAAAAGAGATGTGTGAATGACATCAGAAACATTAAAATTTCATGCCACCGTGACTTCCTGGTGCAGAAGTTGGCTTTGGTTAATCACATGACTCAGGCACTTCCTTTATGGGTGTGAAATTTCCATGACGGCGAAGACACTTTTTCCTCCATCCAGTTATTGTAGTAGTTTCAGAGTAAAATACTAGTTTAGCTCATGGTCAAATTTCAAGTTCTCTGTCTTGGAATAATATATTCAAAACAAGAAGATAGTGTCCAAAACCAGTTAAAGTGAAACATGCAGAGATAGTGCAGTTTGTTTTATGTTTCGCAAGAGATCTCTTTTCTCTCCATTCTTTTTTTCTAGATTTCTTTCAAAATCCAATTTATTAAAAAAGCAAATTACCAAATCCAATTTCAATCTATTAGATATATAAGTTATAACATTGCATATGTAATTATACATTATACATTGTGACATATATTGTAGTGTATTATTAAAAAAAAAAAAACAATGGCAATGCCAGCAAAATAAGCATTTTTATAATAAATACCAAAGATAATAGAAAAAGTAACCATTGTATTCTTTAAAAATGGAAAAATGCTTCAGGTTAGAACCAATTTAAGTAGTGTATCCTTTAAAAGTAGCCTTTTGGAAAATGTTAAGCAATTGGGTTCTAAAGGAGAGTTAATGCTTCACAGGGAACAAGAAAACTTTCAGTTCACAGATGTGTCTGCAGCAAATACAATTCCCCATTCAACAAAAAGTACATGCCTGAACAGATGCTGCTTAGCCAAACTTACTACACTTAATTCTAAATCATGTGAATCTTTAATCTATCTTAGATCATTCTCTGGTTCATATATACTTCAAGACAATATATTATTGTGAAAATTTTCCTTAGAATTATGCATAAAACACTGAACAGAGCTGAATATTAAGCTACAGTCAAGCTATCCTAATAAAGAGGTAATATGCAAATTGACCATCACTCCAACACACAAGAAGGCTGCCCCCATGTGGTCAAAGATGGCTGCTCTCATGTGGATACAAGATGGCCACCACAAGATGGCTGGCAGGGAAGGGACCAGGCCTGAAAGGGAGGGCAGTTGGAGAGGACCAGGCTTGTAGGGGAGGGCAGTTGTTGGGGTGGGGGGGGCAACAGGCCTACAGGGGAGAGCAGTTAGGAGTGATCAGGCCAGCAGGGGAGGTCAGTTGGGGATGGGGGGACCAAGCCTGCAGGGGAAGACAGGGGTGACCAGGCTGGCAGGGAAGGGCAGTTAGGGGCGATTGGGTTGGCAGGGAAGCATTTAGGCATTGATCAGCTGGCAGGGGAATGATTAGGGGGGTGGTCAGGCTGGAAGGCAGAAGCAGTTAGAGGCAATCAGGCAGGCAGGTGAGCGGTTGGGAGACAGCAGTCCTGGATTGTGAGAGGGATCCCAGATTGGAGAGGATGCATGCTGGGGTGAGGGACAATCCCTCCCCTCTGTGCACAAATTTTGTGCACTGGGCCTCTAGTGTGTGTATAGATAGATAGATAGATAGATAGATAGATAGCTAATATGCAAAGTGACCCCTTGGGAGTTTGGGAGACGAGAAGTCTGATTGCTCGCTATGATGTGCACTGACCACCAGGGAGTGGCACAGAACATGGCACTGAGGGAGTGAGAGAAGGAGAAGGTGGGGAGGCGGGGGAGGGGGAACCACATGGTAGCAGTGCTTGGGAGTGAGGAAGGAGGTAGCAGGGAGGTGGGAACTTGATTGGCCCTGATCGCCAGCCATTCCTAGGGACCTAACCTGTGCACGAATTTTGTGCACCAGGCCTCTAGTATCAAAATAATTGTCTAAAGACGCTGAGGTCATATTTTGAAAAATGTAATTCTGAGTGATATATCATGTTTGAACTAAAATGTATGGCTAATTCTGCTCATCAAATATGTACCTATGGCTACAGAAATCAGACTGATTATAACTAATAATGGACTACAAATAGGACACCTTTATTAATAACCAGACTGTTGACATAGAACATGGCTGCCTAACTCAAGGAAATGGGAAGGACTGGCTTGTCTGGGAAAGCATATGATATATTTGATTGACAATAATTTTAAGGATAATGTCTGATGTGGAGACTAAAGAGAACAAAGGACAAGAGAAACTGAAGAAATGGGCAGAATATTTGTTTTAAGGGCAAGACACACAATGTGGCCATAAATATTCTCAACTAAAAAGGAGGAAAATAATTAGAAAACAAGAATTGTATAGTATTTCAACTTTAACAATGAAATGCAAGTGTTAAACAGAAATGAGAGCAAAACCAATGTTTATACACCCTTTTTCTAAAAGTATAATACATCTTAAATATATCTTTCCTTCAAACCCAAGGGAGAGAAGGTGTGATACATCATCTTCTGAAGTCTATCTTACTGTCAACCAGCTATGCATGGAAATCACTAAGTCGAGGCATGCTTAGGAAAATGGAAGACGTTCTAATTTAGTTGCATTTTCATAAGGCAATGTGTTCGTAATATAAGTGGTACAGAATATAAGCAGGCTTTGATTTGCTCTTAATACTGTTTCCAATTCATCACCATTTATGAGGCTTTCACAAAGGGATTACCATGTATCACAATATTACTAGTTGGGAACTATACAGACCAGACTTCTGTCAGGAGTCTCAAATCACTTTTTTATCCACTTAAGAAAAAATCAAATTGAAAACAGTTGTAACCCATTTTATTAGAAAATACAGATCTTGCCAATATCTGAATAAAACTAAATCACTGTAAACTATGGGATCACCGTTAAGTGAGGTTCCCGGCCTCTCATGTTGCCATATATAAAGAAAAAAAAATCTTAAATTGTCTAACCACGAGAAACATTCTCATGAGACTGGAAATGGTGTTCTATTATAATGGCAAGTGGAATAAAACCAGAATAATGTAAGAGGCTTTGCATTGGTGCATTTTTACTGACATAAAAGCTCTTTAAATCACTAAGGAACCATTAATTGTACATTAAGAGTTCTAATATAAAAGTGGTTTTCTGTTGATTTGTAGCAGTTTACATCTCAAAGGGCTTTTGAGACAATCTAATCCAGCTTCTTTATTCTATAGATGAGGAAACTGATAGTTGAAAGAGTTCTTATACCTTTTAAATGTCTAACTAGACTTTTTGTGGATCAATAGTTATTTTTTTATATAAGTTCCTGTGTTCCTGAGACACTCTCTTATCTTAAATCTCTATCATATCCTAAATAATAATACTTTAAAAAATACATTCATCTGTAGATTCCCTTCTGGAAGGAGACGCAAATATTGTTTCAAACCATAAAAGCAGCATGCATTGTTATGTATTATGAAAGAGGATACTATTAAATAGAAATGGAAGTGAAGTCAATTTTTGTATATACCTTCGCAGCATGCATTGTTATGTATTATGAAAGAGGATACTATTAAATAGAAATGGAAGTGAAGTCAATTTTTGTATATACCTTCCAGAATAGAATTTGAAAGAAGCTTTGCTTAAAGAATATTTTTTCTTTTTTTATTGAGATGTAATTGATATATAACATATTCGTTCCTAAGAATGGGTCCATTCTCAGAGTGCTGACAAAACCAGTTTCACAGTCTGCACATCTTAGCAAATCTGCCAAAGACTGTCACACTTTGAGGTCTCCTGAGAAGACCTTTCACTGATGATATCCATTTGTATTATTCTTTGTGTACTTTATGCCTACTTAATTTGGAAAATTCCTGAGTGAGCTATTCCAACAGTAAGTGCTCATACACAAGCGTGGTTGTGAGTCATTATATAGAACATGAATGAAGAAATCCATGTTATAAGGAATGCGTGTATTTTTCTGGTGGGACTACAATTCTTTTTAAACGTACTTTAATTGATTTCAGAGAGGAAGAGAGCGGGAGGGAGAGATAGAAACATCAATGATGAGAGAGAATCATTGATCGGCTGCCTCCTGCATACTTCCTACTGGGGGTCAAGCCAGAAACCCAGGCATATACCCTGACCAGCAATCAAACCATGGTCTTCTGGTTTATAGGTCGATGCTCAACCACTGAACCATATTGGCTGAGTGGCACTACAATTTCACCCAGTTCCTAGAGAGAAAATGGGTTGTGGGAGGAGTTAGAAACTGGAAGGGCATCAGGAAACTTGGGTCCAGTGGGAATACTACAGAGGACTGATGACACGGTGACCCTCAACTTCAACTCTATGAACACTGAAAACTTGTATAGCTCTACCACACCTTCAACGTGATGAGAGTTCCCCAGTGTGAAACAGCTGAGAAAATGAAGGCAATCTTCAGACATTTCTGAAGGGTGAGATAATTTCATTCCTGCTAGCTACTTTAAAGTGTCAAAGTGCATTTCGTTAATTTATCTTCATAAATTTCTTATGTGTCACAATTTCAATGGGTTACAAATGACTGAGGAAATTAAGCTTGCCAAAAAATAATAACAAGTTAAAATTATGAAAGATTGACGTTTGTACATTGGATCCTCAGATTTCATTCATCTTATAGCTTAAAGTTTGTACCCTTTTATCAATCTCTCCCTGTTCCCCACACCTGCCAACCCCAACAACCATCAATTTACTCTATTTCTATGAGTTTGACTTTTTTTTCTTTTTAGATTCCATGTATAAGTGATACCAGGCTGACAACACTGCATTGCACAACTGAAATTTGCTAAGAGAGTAGAACTTAAATGTTACCATCAAAAACAGTATTAAATTCCATGTAGTAATGATACCATGCTGATAACACTGTATTGCATGGCTGAAACTTGCTGAAGAGAATTTAAATGTTCTCACCAAAAGTAATTTAAAAAAAAAAGATAAATATGTGAGGTGATTGATGTACTTATTAATTAGATGGAGGGAATCCTCTCCTTAACATGCACATATATCAAATCATCACGATGCAACTTTAAATATCTAACAATTTTTTATCTATTACACTCCAATAAAGCTGTAAAAACATAAAACTAATAGATGGAGCTTTTCATTTATGTCTTCAATTGAATCCTTTTTTGGTTGCTTGGGGGTTTTGTTTCTTTGTTTATTTCATGTTTTCCCCTCTATTAAATACCTATTTTAGAATGAAAAAAATCTCAGTGAATCCAATTGTCTCATTAAAAGTTTTCCACGTTGGTGGGGACTGGGTGGAGGTGGAGGTGAAAATGAGGGGTATCTATAATAATGTCAACAATAAAAAAATAAAAGGGAAAAACAAGGAAATATCAATAAAATGTCAATAAAAACAAGGGAAAACCCTTCCTTGTTATGATAGGAAAAGGAATTCAAAAATTACATAGTGTGCCGAAATCGGTTTGGCTCAGTGGATAGAGCGTCGGTCTGCAGACTGACCGACCAATGTACAGGCCCGCAACCAATGTACATCCCCGATTCTGGTCAAGGGTATGTAAATTGGTTGTGGGGACATTCCCAGTAGGGGGTGTGCAGGAGGCAGCTGGTTGATGTTTCTCTCTCATCGATGTTTCTAACTCTATCCCTCTCCCTTCCTCTCTATAAAAAAATCAATAAAATATATATATATTTTAAAAAATTACATAGTGCATAAATACTTACATTCACACATATCCATACATCTGTACGGACATATATACACACAGGTATGCCTACATACATAGACTAGTTATGATCTCACTGCTGGCTACAATGAAAGCAGGAAAAAGTCCAATCTTTATGAAGGCTCTTTGTGAGTAACAAAGAAAACCTGTAGTTCAGGAGGTACTTGAGCACCACCAGAGTTAGCTTTTTTATTTGTAATCACAGGGGATTGGTTCCAAGACCCTCCCCAGCTATAAAAAATCCAAGTCTCCATGCTCAAGTCCCTTGTATAAAGTGCCAGTGTATGCCCTGGCTGGTATGGCTCAATTGGTTGGAGCATCGTACCATACATCAAAAGGTTGTGGGTTTGATCCCCAGTTGGAATGCATTTGAGAGGCAACTGACCATGTCACATCGATCTCTCTCCCTCTCTCTCTCTCCCTCTCTCTCTCTCTCTCTCTAAAATCAATAAAATAAATGCTTGAAATTTTTTTTAAAATGTAGTATTTGCTTATAACCTATGCACATCTTTCTGTATACTTTAAATCATCTGTAGGTTACTTATCATATCTAATAAAATGTAAATGCTTTGTAAGTAGTTGTCATACCATATTATTTAGGTAATAAGGACAAGAACAAAAAAGTCTGTACATATTCAGTACAGAAATAACCACAGTAGGCCTAACTACATTGTTAGCAATAATGCACCTTTTTTGGAATACTTCTGATCTGTAAGTTGAATCTGCATTTATGGAGCCAAATGTATACTATGAAGAACTTTATATAAATGTACAGTACACAGGAGGAGGATCCATGGCTTGGTTGGGCCAGATACTCAAAAGGATATAGAAAGGGGAGCTTTAAAAACCAACTTTACAGAGCTACCATCTCTTCCATAGAAAAGTCTTTTATAAATAATAATTTGTGAAAGTATTTGAACATCATACTTAAAATAGATAAATTAAAGCATGAAGTAATTCACATTGCAAAGGAATTCTGCATTTCAGGCTCTTTTCAAATATTTGTTTATAGTCATTAAATACATAATTAAGATAAGAAACTATGAAGCTAAAGCATTCCCTAGTACTAAAACAAGTTTTAATTTATAATGCCTAAGAGAAGTTAGGTATTTATGTGTCCTGATCTGCCCCCGGTCCCCCTTTTACTGGAAGTAAACTAAAATATAAGACAATATGGTTTATATTTGACATGTAAAAATCCTATTAATCTCCTGCAGCATACACCTAATTAAAATTAGCAAGATCTCTCCAAAAGACCTCAAAATATACACTTAATTCCAAAGAAGAACTTCCTAGGGTCCAAGATATGGTTCTTAAATTCAGGAACCTCATTTCAACCGAGATGAGATGAATTTGGGGTAGAAAAGTTACTTCTTTGGAGCAGACACACTTACCTTGAACCCTCAAAACTGAAAATGTCAAGTCATACATTCTTTCACAAGGAGGAGGAATCAGAACATTTATAACCACATGGCCTCTCCATTGGCTTCTAGAGGCCGACTTTTTCTGGAATCCAAAACATAACTGGATGGTTGTTTTTTGTTTTGTTTTTGTTTTTTTAATATATTTTATTGATTTTCCACAGAGAGGAAGGGAGAGGGATAGAGAGCTAGAAATGTCGATGAGAAAGAAACATCGACTAGCTGCCTCCTGCACACCCCCACCGGGGATGTGCCCACACCAATGTACATGCCCTTGACCGGAATCGAGCCTGGGACCTTTCAGTCTGCAGATCGACGCTCTATCCACTGAGTCAAACCAGTTTTGGCTGGATGGTTGTTTTGATGACTACCATATAAACAGCACTCACACACAAGCCCCATGCAAAGAACTTTACAAATTTTACCTAATTTAAGTTTTTAAATTTATTGTTGACAGTATTACAGATGTCCCTCATTTCTTCCCTTTGCCTACCTCCATCCAGCCCCCACCCCTCCTCAGGCCTTCACCACACTATTCTCTGTATCCATGGGCTATGCATATATGTATATATATTCTCTTTCCTTCCCCCGACACACACCCCTCCCCTCTGAGGTCTGACTTCATTCAATTTTTTCCATAACTTGTATTTACAGTTTAAAGTAGGTAACTAATGCATTTCTGGTAAGTATAAGATTTTTTAAAAAAGGCATAGGACTCCAAATCTTATACTTACTAGAAATGTATTAGTTACCTACTTCTTAAACACTGCAAGATTATAATATAGGGCAAAGTTCTTTGGTACTCATTATCCTTTATTCCTACCTTTCAAAGAAATTGCAGACTCCAACTTGCTCACAGAAAGAAGAGAAAGAGAAAGAAAAAAGAAAGAGAGGAAAGAGAAGGAGAGGAAGGCAGGGAGGAGGAAGGAAAGAAAGGAGAAGGAAAGAGATACATTAGATTTTGGGTTATTCTAAGGGCCTACCTAAGTCCTAGTAATTTAAAGTGATTCAACAGATTTCAAGCATAACTTTCACTACATACAATTTTCAAATCATATCCTGGTTTAAGACAACCCCCCTACACTTACAATGCAAATCCTCTATTGTCACATGCTTGTTGAGTTCGGGAATAAGACGGAGGAAGTGGTTTCTATGTATTAAACACTTCACAGCATTTGGCTGATGAATCTCACGATATAAGTGCTCTTATCAATGAGATGGAAAATCTCATGGTCTACAGGCTACAATCATTTCCTTCACTAACCAGAACCATAGGTCACCAAACAGACCATCACTCAGCTGGCTGAGCCCCCCCCCCCCCCATTTTAGAATGAACTTGGGTGGGCACTGCAAACACTACTCTTAATGACTTAACTGTCTCTAGGCTCCCATGTTGACTTGCACCCAGTCTGATTGACACCTTGTTTAAATATTTGAACACGTAGTCAAGTTACAGGCAAGTTTCACCTACCCCCAAGCCATTCGACCACTAAAAGGAGCCTTTTGTATATTTCTGCTCTATGTGCCGATTTTAAGGTGAACTTTTCGAGATCTCATCATAGTTTTCATATTCCCACATGGCCTCCTAAGGACTGATACGTTCAACAACAACAGGAAGCTTTTGGAAGCATACATTCAAAAGTCGCGCAGTAGAGCTTTAAGTGCGTTCAACGAGGAGATAAGTTGGAGGTTGTAAAGGTCCGGTTAGCTCAGAGGTTCCACCAGCATAAACGCTAGTGACCATATGTGCTTCAGGCAGTCAGGAAGAGGAGCCATCCGTGTGGACTAAAAGCACTGGGAAATGCTTTATGGAGGTGGTAAAACTTCAACATTATACAGCTTTTAAAATCTGGCACCGGGCACAAAAACCTTACACTAACCCGTTCCAGATTTCCCTCTCATCGTTCAAAAGGACCCTTCCATGTGGAACAGGCTGGATCTTTCATGGGAACGTGAGCAATAACATAGGTGAATAGTCAGCGCTTGCCAGATCATCTTCAGTCACCCTTTTAAACGGCAGTAAAGTTTTACGAGCTCCCACCACTAAATCAGCGCTGCAGAGATGGTAGTTGGAAACAACGGTACAATCTTAGGAGGTCCTAAGGGGAAAAGAGAAATGGAAAGCAAGGATCCACGTTGGGGAAATAAATGGAAGTAATGGAATAAATCAGAGGAAATCAGACCCCTCAGCATTCCAACAGGTAATCTACAGAAAGAGATGAGATTTCCAAGTAAATGTGATATGGAGGCAGGAGGAGGAAGGGGGCGGGGTGGCGGGGTGTGTGTGTTAAGGAGGCAGAAAAAAAAAGAGAGAAAGAAATGGAACTCGTAGCCTATTAAGGTCTGTTTATATTTATTTCTGAGCTAATTTTCACAGTTTATTAACAACTGAAGAGAGAATGAAAGTGATTTATGGGCAGAAAAGGGATGTTGTATTAAGTCAATAAACATGTAAGTGCAGTCGTTTTCCCAAAAGCGTGGGTTCTTGTATTACATAGCCAGGAGTGCAAGGTAGCTTTCCCGCCTATAACTGTTTGCAAGGCCGGTTTCAAACAACTAGAGCTCACGTGCATTTGGCATTTGCTCTCATAAACTACGATAACATATCCTGTTTCACCCCTGGCAAAATCATGCTGTTCGGAGCAGGTCTCTGCCTGAGGAGCAATGGAGAGACGGCTCAGCAAAAGGTAGTAAAACATAAATGTTTCCCCAAATAGCTTCTATTCAGGGACAGACTGGGATTCCAATGGCCTAAGGCTTATACAATTTGGGGGGCCCCTTTTTAAGGAAAAGAGAGCAAAATTACAACTATAAAAGCAGGTACGAAAAATAGTTACCTGCAATAAATAAAACTGTTCACACACAGTCCCATTATTAAATGCTGTCAGATACTGTAAATCCCACAAAAATCTAGAAATTAATAACAACTGTGTATTGTTAACTAACTGACAAAGGTCCATGACGCTTTATCCCCTGTGTTTTTGGCTGCGTACTACTCTTTGAATGACTATTCCCATGACACAGACAAAAACTGTTATTTTTTAAAATATATATTTTATTGATCTTTTATAGAGGAATGGGGAGATAGAGAGTTAGAAACATAGATGAGAGAGAAACATCGATCAGCTGCCTCCTGCACACCCACTAGTGGGGATGGGCCCACAATCAAGGTAGATGCCCTTGACCAGAATCGAACACTTGAGTCCACAGGCCAATGCTCTATCCACTGAGCCAAACCGGTTAGGGCAAAAAAAAAGTGTTATATTTTATAGAGAGAGAATAAAAAGATAATTCAGTCTTCCCTCTAATATCTTTTACCAAAAAAATTATTCTTATCTGGGATGCTTTAAAACTTTCAACTTCATACACTGACATACTTGATGTTTGTAGTATCACTATTGCCAAAATCCAAATCTGAATCACCCCAATGTCCCTGGACACAAGGACACATTGGAAGGGAAGTCACAGTGGAAGGAGCCAGCAGTCTTAACCAATCACAGTTTAAATATCTTACTTTTGCAAATCTCTCCACCCAGTTTTGAACTCTGCAAACACACTTCAGCCCACTTCCCACAGCCTTGCGAGGGCTCCCTCAAGAGAAATTCCCTGTGACTTCCGTTTTGTTACCTTCACTGGGTCCTGCCTCCACTTCCTCTCTTTGAAGGATATATTAATTCCAACTTCCTTGCCCACTTATTACACCAATGGAAGCTATAAATGTCAGGATTGTTTTGTTGTTGTTTGTTTGTTGTTTTTTTGTTGTTGTTCTTGTTGCTTGCAGACCAGTCTACAGTGGTCTATACTATCTTCCTTGCTTGGTAGCAGATAGAGAGGCAATTACCTCACATTCTTTATTTAATTTGTTTGATTGATTATTTAATCAATGCCCAGGGGCCACTTTCAAAAACTGCCCTTAGATTCTACAAAATGAAGTGAAGTAGCTTTGTAGGAGCCTCCAGAGTCAGGCAGTATGGGCCCCTTCCCATCGAAATATTCGTTCCCAAACCCCCTTCCTAGGTTGAGTCCTAGGTTTTGTTGCTTAGATACAGAGCCTGTTAAAGTGTGTAGCAATATCAGGAGGAGGGCTCACAGACACCCTGACCACCTGCCGAGGGGTCCCCCCTTCCCGGCCGGCCTCTCCACACAGAGCTAGGACTCATCTTCCTCATGCACATGGTACCACTCCCGTTGACACATCTGTCTCTTTAGTGAAAAGCCTTACATTTTCATTGGAATTGTTCCTCTTGCTTTCAGCACATCTGCCAGCCCAGCCTTCATTCCTCTACAGCAGTGGTTCTCAACCTTCCTAATGCCGTGACCCTTTAATACAGTTTCTCATGTTGTGGTGACCCCCAACCATAAAATTATTTTTGTTGCTATTTCATAACTGTCACTTTGCTACTGTGATGAATCATAATGTAAATACCTGTGTTTTCTGATGGTCTTAGGTGACCCTGCTAGCGGTTCTCAACCTGTGGGTAGTGACACAGGTTGAGAAGTGCTGCTGTAGAGCCTTTAAAAACAAATACTTCCACTACTATGAGAAAAAAACTCAAACAAAATGCATATTTGAAATTTAATACAAAGACAAAATGTTAGACCGGTTATGAATGACTAATGCTTTTTATAAAGAATAAGAAAAAAAACAAGTTACAGTGTCCCTATAAATGCAAAAAGTAAGTAAACTCACCAGGTTTGGATTCCTACACTACAACAGAATGACCACAAAACTGTTCCATTCATGACTATTTGCTGATTTACATACTGGGCCAAGGAGAAGAATCCTGGCTTCTGCATCCATTATATAGCACTTAGATAAAGTTTAACCAATAAATTTTGAGGAATCAGCTCTAAGAGTTCTGTTGTTTCTGTATCTAACGTAAATTAGATGAACTCCTTCATATTACATCGTCATTTTCAAATTTTATATTAAATTTTTTTTCTTATAACAGTAATATATGCTATGAAAAAAAGAAAAAGGAAAAGAGACAATCAGATAAGAAAATAAATGACACCCACTATTGTACCCTGCAAATAATTGCTCTTTAATATTTCAGTATTTCCATATTTGTGCATTTGTGTGTGTGTGATACACATAGACTTAGTTACATAATTAGGATTATACTACACATATAGTTTTATACCTTTTTACTTAAGTACATATACATAAGCATTTAGTGTGCAATCATCCATCTAGTAGATATTTCTGAATATTAAAGAAATTGGATAGACTTCCTGTCCTGAAACAGATTTTTACCTTATCGTGTAAGGTTATAATAAGGTACGTAAGGTTGGAGTTGTGAGACAAATCAAATGCAGCGATTTACAGGTAATGAACTAATCAGTGTCCAGAATACCAGGGGAAGAGGTAAATCCCCAAACTTGAAACTCTTTACCCAGTGACTATGTAAAAAATATCCTATCCATGCTTATTCAGTAAGAGGCTCTTAATATGCAATCCATCACAGACTGATTGAACTCAGCACTTTGAGTTTCCAGACCACAAAAGAAATCGGTGGAAACGGATTCTGGTTTCACGAAATGATTGCATTGTTCCCTTGGCTGTCTCCTAAGCCTAATTCTATAAATGGATCGCTGTGATTGGGGGGGTGGGGGGGGGGGTGGGGGGGGGGATGTGAGGGGGGAACACACCGGTCTCATTTCTGAGCCATAATTAATTTTTACAGTAACTAGCCACACAATCTGCACAGAATTTTGGAGTTAAATGCACTGAAGCCAGCAGCTTTGATTTTAGAGAAATAAAAAAAATATAGCTTTATGATTCAGTAAGAACCCAAATACCTTGGACTGAACATAAGTAGGAAAGAATATTGGCAAGAAAAATGACCACACTGTTTCTCTCAGCAATCGTAGGGTAGAAAAATAGAATTATAGGCTAATTATATAATACTTGAAGCACAAAAAATAATCTTAGAACATATGGAAAATCAATGAGAAATAGTGATTCATTAGAGATTAAATACACAGATTTCAAGCCAGGGCTTTTGCCTGCAACATATATTCATAATAGAAAATAGCTGTAGCAGTGGGGGCAGAGGGGAAGGCCTCAAATGTCTAAGTTTAACTTTATATACTTTGTAAATAATGCTGGTATTAATCAGAGATAATTGCAAACAAAAAAATAATTATATTAACCCAAAGAGGTAATGAACAAAATGTTAACTACATTGTCCCCATTTCCCAAGAATTTCATGTCACTAACTCTTGACCCAGCTAGATCTCCAAATAGATTATTTTGGAGACTAAATAAAATGGTCAATACATTTCTACAAGGACAAACACGATTACAGTTAAAGGTCATTAGAAAGATACCACCAGAAACAGCCCCAAACACTTGTGTCCATCAGTCATTCGGGCACTGGGATCCAGTCAGGCAGATATCCAGAATGAGCATGGGTTACAGCTTCAGTACTTATTTTTATGAGAATCCCCACAGCTCAACCTATAGTGCTCTATTCAGTAACTGTCACTTTCCTCATGGAAAAAAAAATGCTGAAAACATTTTTTATCTACACAAAAAAATAATAATACCATTCACACCCACCACAAGGGCTAAAATGAAAAGGACAGAGAACACCAAGTGCTAGTGATGATGTGGAACAGCAGGGTTCTTACATGCTGCTGCTGAAAGTGTACATTGAGTTGAATTTGGAAGAGAGTTAAGGTGGTATCTACTGAAGGTGAGTTTATCATACTTTGTGACCCAGCATGCTTGCCCCTAGATCAGTGGTTCTCAACCTTTCTAATGCCTCAACCCTTTAATACAGTTCCTCATGTTGTGGTGACCCCCAACCATAAAATTATTTTCGTTGCTACTTCAGTAATTTTGCTACTGTTACGAATCATAATGTAAATATCTGTTTTCCAATGGTCTTAGGTGACCCTGCTAGCGGTTATCAGCCTATGGGTCGCGACCCACAGGTTGAGAACCGCTGCTGTAGAGCCTAAGACCATCGGAAAACACAGATATTTACATTACGACTCACAACAGTAGCAAAATTACAGTTATGAAGTAGCAACGAAAATAATTTTATGGTTGGGGGTCACCACAACATGAGACACTGAATTAAAGGGCCTCAGCATTAGAAAGGTTGCTAACCACTGCCCTAGATATTTAACCCGGAGAAATGAATACATTTGTACAATGAATGACATGACATAGAATAAAGCACCTAACTTGCCAAACTAATTTACGCTTTTCAAAGACAGTATAATGGTTCCCATGGTTCCTGGAAGATGGCTTGAAGATGGGTTTGTGGGTCCTGATAATATATCATTTCTTGATCTTGGCATCGATTACCCAGAGTGTATTGAGTTTTTGAAAAATGTTTTAAGCTGCATTTTCTATGTGCACTTTCTGTACATGTATAATACTTCAATGAAAAGTTTAAGGTCAAAGAAAAAAAATTAACTATAGTCCATAAAAGCACTTTTCTAAACCAAGCACATTCATGATATTTAATAAGCTTAATTTAGTTAAAATAAAATTTCACAAATTAAATTCAAGAAGCCCAACTATATACATAGAATGATAGGGCGTTTAAAATAAGACAGAAAAAAAAAAACAAAGATGTCCATGATAGGAAATTTTTTAATAATGCTGGGCAACAAGCCAGACACACAGGAAACTGTTGGAAAACAATAATAATATATACACTGATTATCCAGCTTTTAAGATACCACAAACTCTAAGATGCACTATTGTTTTATGTGCCAATTAGAAAGGAAAAAACCCTTCTAATCAATCTACGACATGCCACTGATTGTAAGATAAACTCCATTAAAAAAATGTACTGTTCTTATTTTCTAAATGCCTCTTATAACGGGTTAGGAATGTATATAATAGAAAGTAAGTACTGGGGGGTGGATGGTCAGATTAGGAAAGGGTCCAGATGGCATGTGTACCCCAGGAAGGATTCAAGGACAAAAGATGGTCCCTTAAAGGTGGAAAGTAAAGACGTTAAAAGCTGGGAGGTGAGATTATTCCAGGTTAAGGAAGCTGTAGGAGCAGAAGTGCAGAGGCAGCAAAGTACTCAACACTGTGTGGAGGCAGGGAGGAGACAGCCTAATTAGAGTGGGGAATGGAGTATTGGGAAATAACTGGAGATATTTGGATGGCAAGGTGAGGCCCGATTACAGAGGGGCTGGAATTCCAACAAAAACAATTTGGATGCCGTTCAATTGGCAGTTAGGGTCGGTTTTAGAACAGGGACTAGACATGATTGAAATGATGGTTGAGGAAATTTATCTTACTGGGCTGGATTGGAAAAATCTAGATGTAGAGAAAGAAGAAATGATTGCAGTAACACAGGTGTGAGGTGATGAAGACCTGGGCTGGAGTGCTGACATTTGAAAGTGCATTAAATAAAAATTTCCACAATTTATCTTCATGATGCATTCCATATGTAAAGCTACACTTGATGTTATAGTAAGTACAACTTCCTAAAAAGAAACTAGGTACTTGCTTGCCTTTTTTATGAAACATTTGATTTAAGATTGGAAATTTGAACATGTGTTTGATATATAAATATAATACATTTTGTGCAAGTGAGAGGCATGAATAAAAAGAGTTATAATCTATAAATGTAGCTGGTACAAGTAAAATAGATGAATAAAACAGTTGTAATGAATAAAACAGAGTTACAATGAGAAGTAAAAGAGATGAATTAAAAAGTTATGAAAAATATAAATCTTTTCAAAAAGGAATCATTCAAGTTTTAGCATCAAGTTTCTAAACACCTAACTAAAAAATCTCCCGTGTCTTTACCTACTAACCTATGTATGTTGGACGATCACTTCACTTAATTATGAATGACTGTAAGCCATCGAGCATGTAAGTACTTGGGTACCTCTCACCTCTATCTCTATCTCCATCCCTTTTTATCCTCTAGCTAGTTTCTATTTTCCAACAGAACAGGCAGAAGACAGAGCCTCGAGGGATTATCATCTTTATACCAAGATTAAGGCTTAGAATGTTTAGTTAAGTGCTTTGCTTAATAAAATGGGGCAGTGTCTGTGTGGTCTTCATCAGTAAGTTATGCAAATGATGATCACCTATGTTTAGACAGAACCTCAGGTACACACGAGCATTTGGGCACTTTCTTAACTTCCAAAGGTAGCTTTCCAATTGTTACATCCTTATGGGATGACTGCAAAGCTATAAGGAGTCTACTTTTAGATTAAATTTGCATGACGAGCATGATATGGAATCATTCCCTTAAAACCATAATGCTATAAAAACACAGTATTACCTGCATAGCCAAAGAGAAAACTGGAATCAATTTTTCTCAGAAATTTTATGGACTGCAAAATAGAAGACTGGCTATTGCTCCTCCTTTACTCGAATGGATATAAATTAAAGGGGATGACGTGTCTGGCACTGGGAAATAAAATTATTCCTTCAAAAATCTTCTGATCGATCTAGTTATAGACATATGCTTCTGTCTATAAATCTCAGTTATAGAGGAACAAGAGCGAAGCTCATACCACAAAAGACCTAATTTAGAGGACTGAATAGTAGAACATAGCCCTTTATGATAGTGACAGGTAGTAGAATCATGCTGATGATTTAGGAAAAGGAAATATTTGGGGAAACTGGTCAAAACTTAAAAATAAAAAGGTTTTTTAACTGATTTTTTTTAACAGAGCTAACAAGACTTACTACTTAGCTAATAATAATTTCTGAAAAGGATGGAACCAGGTTATATTCAGTTCTTTGCTTCAATTCTGTCTATACTAGTAACTCTCAAGAGAGATGGTGGTAAATGCTGTTTAATGATTTTCAAAAGCTATACAATCATGATCTGAGTGGATGTATGCCTTTATGTAAGCAAATTGCTGGTGTAGACCCAAACCAACAGGCAGTCGAAAATCCGGGACCCCTTGGGGGATGTTCGACTGCCTGTTAGTTCGGGCCTAAACCAGCAGTTGGACATCCCTCTCATAGTCTGGGACCGCTGGCTCCTAACCATTCACCTGCCTGCCTGCCTGCCTGATCACCCCTAACCACCTCTACCTCACCCCCTGCCTCAGTGGCTTCGCCTGAAAGGTTGTACAACTGTCTAGTTTAATGAGCATCTTAAACTTTTATTATTACAGATACATTGTGAAAGGATCACCATAATAAATCCAGTTAACACCCATTGCCATACAGTTCCAAATCTTTTTCCTCTTGACATGAGAAATTTTCAAAACTACTCTCAGCAACTTTCAAATATGCAACATAGTATTATTAACTACAGTCACCATGCTGTACATCGTATCTCCATGCATGACTTATTTATTTCAACAGGGGAAATTTGTAGCTTCTAACCTCCTTCACCTTTTGCCCACTTCTTCACCCCCTATCTCTGGCAACCACCAATCTGTTCTCTGTATCTATGAGCTTGGTTTTTGTGATCAGATTATAGGATATTTGTCTTTCTCTGTCTGCCTTATATCACTTAGCATAATGCCCTTAAGGTCCATCCATGTTGTTGCAAAGAACATGATTTCATTCATTTATGGCTGAATAATATTCCATTAGTTGTATGAGTGAATGATATATTCTATTTATCCATTTACCCATTGATGAACCCTTAGGTTGTTTCCTGATGCACAGTTTAAAACCATTTAGCTGCATAACCAAAGAATAGCATTGTAATTTAAAAAAAAAAATGATTCAGATTCATTAAAATAGCACAAAATATATTGAAATTTTGTATTTACTGATTGATTTTCTATATTTATTATAGAAAAAAAGTCATAGTTAATTTAAAATCTGATTCATTTCTTTGATACAAGCAAAAGGGAAAATAACTTATGTTGGTTTTCTATTCTCTCGGGGAGGGAATGACAAGCTGGGAGTGCTCCACGAGAGCTTACCAGTGAAGCTGGGCTCCTAGGGTCTCTCTGGGCGGGGGTAAGCTTTGCTTCATTCCACAGTCGCATAAATCAATGCCTATTTGGAAAGTCTTCGTGGTTAACACAGCCAGCCAAGTAAGTTTATGTGCCCTTTAAAATAACATTTAAGTACTAATCTAAAACAAAAATAAGTTTAAACTTCTTGAAAAAAAAAAGTTATTGGGTCTGACAAGCCTTCATATATTTAATGAATGGTTTTCCATTAGGGTCCTAGTCTTTTCTACATCTGCTTAAGCTAGAAATCTCTGAAAGAACAGTTCTCTTGTGGAAGTCTGAACTTCAAGCTCCAGACTCCATCTAAAAGAGAAAGTATAAGGAGTGAGTGAAATGAAAAAATACTAAAAGACTTATCCAAATACTTTTAAAGCTGCAAAAATACTTAGGGTAAGTTTTAGGAAAATTGGTTTTTGGGGTTTTTTTAATTGGCTATTCTTATTGCGCTTGCTCATCTGAAAATAAACTTTATTCTATTTGATATTGCAGGCTGAATTAATAAACGACGTTCTCTAAAATTATGTATTCAACACTATGTCTTACTCTGCATTTCTAATAAAAACAGAAGACATTGTTGAAAAAAAGTAAAAACAAAACCCAGGAATCCAGGATGGGGTTACCTATTCTTGTGAGATTTCTATTACTAGGAAATAACTGAAATTCAAGACAAATTATTTATTTCTTATAAAAGAGAAGAAAATTAAATGTGTTAGCTTATTAAATTGGTCCTTTAATCTGATCTTTCCCTATTGATGATGGTATGCTTAAATACATTGCATAACACAGTATTATTTCATTAAAAAAAGAGTAAAATGTTATACATTCCTAGCTGATCCACTAACTTTCTCCACTCCCACAGACTATTCCAATTTAGGTGTCTACAAAAAATTAATGTATTCTCCAAAGGTATTAAGCTTCTTTAAAAAATTATATATATATATATATATATATATATATATATATATATATATATATATATAAATAATACACACACACATATGTGTGTGTGTGTGTGTGTGTGTATTATTGATTTTTTTATAGAGAGGAAGAGAGAGGGATAGAGAGTTAGAAACATTGATGAGAGAGAATCATCGATCAGCTGCCTCTTACACACCCCCCACTGGGGATGTCCCCGCAACCAAGATACATGCCCTTTACTGGAATTGAACCCGGGACCCCCAGTCCACAGGCCAACGCTCTATCCATTGAGTGGTTTGGGCTTAAGCTACTTTAACCTGACAATTTTTTCTGGCAAAGGTACAAGCCAAATCTTTTCTTGCAACTTCAAAATAATACTTATCTACTGTGTGTAATACAAAAGTTATGACTTTTTCTTTCATATGAATAGTAATTACCTAATAGAACTCCTTCATAAGTAATTAAGAAAAGAAAATTAGAAAATTATATAAACTCTTCTATGTCTAGGGATTAACAGCAACCAATTATCTTGGGCTAAATTATCATTATTAAAAGAAAATACTAGCAGTAGGCACCTCTTTATCTAGAAAAAAAGATGTAGTAACCAGACCTCTTTCTTTTTCTCCCTTTTGTGATAGATAAAAGGTATCTTGATCAGATTGACCAACTAGCCTAGATATTCAAGAAAGTTTTTGGAAAGAAGAAACTAAGATTGCAAAATTCTTCTCAAGATTCAAAATTAGATCCTGTTCAAAATACTTTGAACACAATCTCACACACACAAAAAATTATTACTGTATGTGTCCCTAATAATTCCTAGATTATTGAAATGTAATTGCTTTCTTAATAACGATTTTAAATCTTTGCAAAATACCAATACAATATATTTTGAAACAACTGGTAGAGAACCTTTTAAATGTGTTAGTTCTCTTGTTCTCTCTGAAATCTTGTAAGATCAGATATACCCTGGTGTGTGTGCATGTGTGTGTGTGTGGGGGGGGGGGGGGTTGGAGAGAAAGAGAGAGAATGGGAGGGGAGTTAAGGGGCAAGGAAGGAAGAGTAGAAAGAGATGCTTATTAATTGACCATGAATATATGCTTTCTCTAAACAATAACAAAACTTTAAATGGAATCTTTAAAATTTAAATAGATAAAATACGAAAAGAAATATCCAAATAGTTGATGCCCTATCAAAATGGCTCAGTAGAATTTTATTTGCTTCAACAACTGAGGATTTTATTGTGTTCCTTTGTGGCTCTCAGTGGGCTAACTCTTTAAGAGATTATGGTCAGGGACTTCAGTGGTAAGCCAGTTGTTTCAGTTTTAATGATCAAGCATTGGGACATTGTTCTTTCAATTCAAATCTTTAGTTTCCATCACACTCCATTAAAAATAAAGACAAGCTCTCTAAATGGGGGGAATAGATCATCTCTTTCAAGCCAGTGCCAGTTTGAATTTTTTTTAAAGACTTTGAGATTGACACTAAAGCTGACATCTCACACTCAAAATCAGTATTTTATTTCGGCTTCTAATAAAAATAAAGTCATCTAAGTCAACAGATTTATTTGTTTTTGTCCTGTTGAATGCATGTAACCTATTGGCTAACATTTGCTCTTCAATAACATCTCTTTCTTTTCTTTTTGCTTTTCTTTTAAGACGCATTCTTCCAGTCATTTAGACAAGCTTCTTTCTCCTTTCCCTCTGCATTTTTCTGAAATTTACAGACAAGTAATATAGGGGTCACATGATATGATTGTCTTACGATAGATTGTGGGAAAACACTTTCATATTGAAACTTCCATTTCAAAGGCAGTGAGTTTTGTTTTGTAGATATAACCCCCACTGCCCTTGCAGAATGTACTGCCACAGTTTGTCACTACTGCTTCAAACAGCCCCTAGAGCCCATGCGTGAAACCAAGAAATGGAAGGTGGACATCCTCATTTTTAGAAAGTTTCTCTTTTTAAACAATGCATTCCCCACTCACCACTGCCTCATACTGCAGAGGGCTCTGCTGGGCTCGGTGTTCTTTGCCTAAATGGGGCACTATTGAGAAGAATCACCCTTCTTTCTCTTCACTTGAAAGGAATATTATTTACTTTGCACACTATAAATGTCATTTTGAAAAAGTGTTCACAGTCTCACAGACCTATGAGCAGCAAATAATTTTTTAGACAATAAATTATGTTGTGGCTTTTTTTTCTAAACAAATGGAAACGTGCAGTACACGTGGCTTTGTTTAACCACAACGGTGACCCAGAAAGCACTTCCAGGTGCCTTGGGATGATAAGGAAACTGTGTGACGGGAACTACAGTGTTCCCATCACATACTCATGAAGATAACATGTCTTTCTCGGCATAATCATACAAAAGAAAGCATTCCACTGGGACGAAAGGCAGTGATCCTTTACAGGTGTGTTTGTGGGTGTGGAGCATCCCTAATACTTTAAAGTCTGAGCTCTGAGCTCTCTGCCTCACTTTCAACGTTTCATTCGGAGAACTCAAAGAAGGAATGAGTGGAAACATTTACACATTGCCCTCACACATTTCCTGTAGCGTTCTATAATGCATTAATTGTCTCTGATCCATTTTCAAATTTCAGAGGAAACACCGGTTTCTACTCATTTTCAGGGTCAGGGGTAAGTTTACATTTTTGAAATAATGTCTGGAGTAAAACTCAGAATAAGGGAAAACAAAATGGCAGATACCTCATTTCAGAGCACTCATTGTTCAAAACCCTAGGTCTCAGAGGCTCATCATCAAGCCCATAGGAAGAAAACTCTTGGTTCAAATTCCATTCCCAAGTGGTTGTTGGCCAGAATAGCAGGAAGGGATGTGTCAAATTCATACTCCAGCCAAGTTTATAGGTTTTCTAATATCAGTACTGACTCCAACGAAAATGAGTCTAAAGCTAGCTAGCAAGAGAGATATATCCAGTAATCTTAATGTATGAGGCTTTCAGTTGCTAGGCTGTTAGTATTTTTCACGGGTTGGCTATAAGACGGTTGGTCAGATCACTTCATTTTCCTGGGTTTTAGCTACTCCTTCTGAAATATCTACTGAATTCAACTCTCCCTTTCCCATTGGCATTCAATCCTTAGTGGAAAAAAAAGATGTTTTCTTCATCTTACGGTCTCCACTTCAGTTCGACTGAAGCAGGGGTCCTCAAACTTTTTAAAGAGGGGGCCAGATCACGGTCCCTCAGAGAGCTGGAGGGCCGGACTATATGAACTACTAATTCCTACTGTAACACCTCGGCTGCGCTCACTGCCCAAAAAACCTGGCAGGCCGGATCAGACTCCTCTGCGGGCCGCATGTGGCCCGCGGGCCGTAGTTTGAAGACCTCTGAAAGGTTCATCAGCTGTCTTCCTCCAGAAGAACTCCATGGGCCTGTCCTTTGCTGGGCTCCAGGATGCATCGTCTCAGGTGCAATCCCCTCCCTTCTCCTCCCTGCAGGGCACCTGGGGAAGCATGGGGGAGAGACGCTGCCTCCTTTCCTCTCCTCTCATTAGCTGCACCTACACATGCACACCCAGGAGGACCCACAGGGGCATGGGACCTGTTTCCCAGAGAGAGTGTGTCATCTTTTTATGTTATTAAAGGGGTCTTCACTTGTACACATGCTGCTTGGGTTGGATCTTTTCATTTTGTTTCTCCAGATTCGTTCTCTATCCTTCTCCATCAGGCTCTCTGGGAAGCAGACCTTTATGGAATCCCTCAACAGGGCTCCTTGGTCTTTCACCTTCCAGCCATATGACCTTGGATTGGGGGAATGGAAGTCACCGGGAAATGAGAAGAGATGACGACTTAGTCAATAATGGAGCTTTGTGTTACTTTCTTTTCCCAAGAATACAACATCTGTGAGTAACTCTGAGATTCCAAACTTGGACTTTTCTTACACCAAAGGAAGCATTAATTAGACCCACTGACAATTACCCAGTTTACAAAGAAATGGAGGAGTAAGACTGTTTAGTTCCGTTTTCATCTTCAAAGGTGAATTGATTAAGTACATCCTTGAGATGAGTCTTAACTCATGTTTCCAAAATGTAATACTGTACAATGATTTATAGACTACTCACGCTTGGCCAACTAATTTCTTTACTTTGGTTTCCCTTTTATGTTAAATAGAGATGAAAGATACCTAGATCTTCTACTTAATCATTTTTTAAAAGAGAAAAAAACAGACAGGAAAAACTTTGAGTTAGCTCAAGAGAGTTGATTAAAAAAAAAAAATACCTCAGTAGGTTGGGAAATTGATGAACTAGATTAAGAGGGGAAAACATAATTCTCTACAGTATTATGAAAAATTGCTCTTGAGTAAAATGAAAGGACTCAGTATGTGTGTGGCTTTCCTTAAGTTCGGTGTCTATTAAATATGCAGATATATCTACAGCATCTAGTTTTTTTTAGAGTTTATAATGTTTATATAATAAGAATATTTGGAACAATGAGAAAAGAAAAATGACTAAATTATACAGTACAAGTTTTGCAGATCCAAGTTTTGCAGATCCAATTTTAACACTGTCACTCTGCTTCTCCTTAGCAAAATCTTTCACCAGGGAGGCCTTCTGTAAGGAACATACTGGTTTGTATAGCTCCAGTAATCCCTCTGCAATACCTTTCCTCATTCACAAGAAAAGAGGAACCATCTCTCCAGCCTCTTCCCAGATTCTCCCACTCAAATTTATTTCCCAGCACCAACTAGCCATCTGGTTTCTAATGAAAACAGTGGCCATTTTCCCTATTTGAAAGCAAAATAACATTACGACGATTGTAATAATACTAGTAAACATTTATTAGGCACTTACCCTGCACTAGTCCTTGTGTGAAACATTTTACATGCATTATCTTTTTAATCTTAGAACTTTCTAAAATGGATAATTCGCCCTAACCAGTTTGGCTCAGTGGATAGAGCTTTGGCCTGCAGACTCAAGGGTCCCAGGTTTGATTCTGGTCAAGGGCATGCACCTTGGTTGCGGGCAAATCCCCAGTAGGGGGTGTGCAGGAGGCAGCTGGTCGATGTTTCTATCTCATCAATACTTCTAGCTTTCTATCCCTCTCCCTTTCTCTCTGTAAAAAATTAATAAAATATATTTTAAAAATAAAATAAAATGAATAATTCTACTATTCCCATTTTACAAACAAGGAAAATGGGGCTTAGAGAGACCACATCACAAAGAAATATAGAATGTTTTATTAGTTAGGATGCATTTATCTTTGGGTTACTGAATGCTCAACTCTAACTGGCTTAAGCCAAAAGATCATTTCCTAAAAAAAAAAAAAAGTATTTCCTTAATTTTAGAGACAGCAGTAGGATGGGGTCAAATGCTAACTTAATCCAAAGGTTTTGGATGTTGTTAGTTTTCTATTCCCCCTTGTATTTGTTTTGTGCCTGACTTGGATGGAGATGCCTGCATCAGATCTGGGATTCACATCCATGTGGGACAATATCTGGAAGAGGAGAACCTGTGCAAGACACCCTTAGCTAAATTCCCCTAGAGTCCCAGTGTAATAAAGCAGATGGGATCATCTCTCCTGAACCAATTGGCCAGGGGGTTGGGTTGGCTATGATTAACAGATAAATTAACAGCCCATCCCGAATGGCACCAAACTCCACTTTATAAAAATGGGCAATTTTAGCAATGCTGCTTTCTAGTCCTATTCTGCCTAAGCAAAATTTAAAGACCAGAATGCCAGTTAATGATGTGGAAGAGAAGCTATGAACAAACGAATGGGTTAAATTTCTTTTATATATCTATATCTATAAAGTCTTTTTTGTGATATATACCACATTTTATAAACTATTATTCTTGGAAATTGTTAAAAATTATTAGGTCTATAAAAATCATGCATGGGGTCACTTATTTAATAAATACAGAATTTTCTCTGTTTAAGACAACAATATTTTCAATTTTGTGCAAGTTAATCTCCCTAGGTATATGGATATAGGTGTAGTTATAGTCACAGAATGTACCATGTTATTTTCCAGCTACGGGACCCTAATAAAGTCTATGGTTCTCCCTTAAAGTTACACCCAATTTATAATCGGAATCTCCCAACTGTGCTTGACTGCTCACGGATTCAAACAGCTACTCTTCCAAACGCTCTGGGTGCAGGCCATGTCTCTTTCCACCACTTCTCTTCCCTAGTATCTCTGCTGGGAACCACCATGTCCACTGGGCATGGCATCCTCTGCTGGCACGACTCCCATGTGTCTGTGCTGAACACCAAAGTCACCTCCAACTCAGAGCCTCACAACACCCTAAGTGGGCGGTGTCCTCCTTGATTCGAGACAGAATGGCACGCTTCCTCACTTAGGCCCTACTATGTGCTCACAATATTGACTGTGCCGCAGGGGTTTGCAAAAGTTAAGATGAAAAACAACTGCAACCAGTGTCCTCAGGGTCCGTCATACTCAGTGGGATGGGTCAGGAAACTCAGTGCCTGAGAGAGTCAGGTGCTCTTCCCCAACTCTTTTCTTCCCAGGCTCCCAAATTCTCATGCAAATGTCCATACAAATGACTGCCAAGGCCTTCCTGCAGGAGTTGTCAGACTCTGCCCAGGCACTTCTGATCCCTACAGTAGGCACAGTAGCGACTCAAGCCATAACCCTCTCTGAGGCTGTTTCTTCTAAGAAAAAAACAAATTTAGTCTAAAGTAACCTTCTAGGTTTGTATATTATCTATTGATTTAAAAATATATTTTGCTAGATTGTTTATTCTAGGAATTGGCAATGTCCTATCATGATGTGATAAGAAGTCTTTAGCTATAAGAGGACTATTGAACCATTTCATTAAAGTACAGAGGAGTCCGTCATGGAGTTAATAGAATGAATGTAGATACAGTGACCATATCCATCAATTGTGAGTTATGCCTACATAAAACATCATCTCTACAGTGCCAAGCTCCTAGAAACTTAAGGGGGAGCCAAATACTCTTTTTTATCACAGTGAAGCAAAGGAAAAGTGACAAAAAGGGAAAGAATTAGGACAACTAGACATATCGCTAACACTTTTTTTTTTTTTAGAAAATACCAAGATTTTCATAGTATGTAAGTTACAGATTTTATTACCAAAATCTAGTTTTTAGAAAACTAGACAGTAGTTACAGTTTTTACTTTTAATCTGAGAGATCAAAGTTCTTTAGAATTTTACTCAATAACCAACTTTCTCACATTTTACTTCAGTAAACAGGAAAGCCTTTACCAGTTATCCAAAAACTGTGCATCAGAAATATGAATTGACCTTTCAAAGCGAAAAGAATGACAAAAATGTTCAAATCCCACTAAATACATTTTAAATACATTTATGCACAAATCTAAGTAAGTTGTCAATGTAGCATAATACAATCTAGAAATTAATACGAGATAAACCTCCGCATTGGCTTAATGCCTTTATTGACCTGTGGCCTAGGAAAATAAAAACTTTTTGTTCAAATAATTTTTGAAACCAAATCTGTCATGAGAAGGTTGATAGCTGATATTGGTAGAGTACCCTGTAATAAAGTAGACCCACTTTAAGACACTCACCTCATTAACCTGCTTTTTGTCCAGGTGGAATACTTGACCAGAACTTGTGGAGGCAATTTCTTCATAGACTTTGTATCCAATATGGGTCCTATCATCGCAATCTCCAGTGAGCACAAATACCACCTTTGATTTTTTTTTTAAAGAGAAGACAATTTAAAGGGTTTTCAGAAAACAATATACATTTATTGAACACCTATTATGTATTAACATACTATTAGACAAGTGGAATATATTTAACATATATTTATATATTCCTCCCTATATACGTGCACTTGGCAAAGTTCTTCTTACCAAACAGATTTTATCATCTTTGTATCAAAACAGACATGTGACTTGCTTTGGCCAGTACCATCAGGCAAAAGGGACATTCTATCAGTTTTGAGCCTACACTCAAGAAGACTTGGGTATTTCCAACTGATTTCTAGTGTTTCTGCCTTGTCCACAAGAAGAGCATACCTGTATCAGCTTGCTTATTGGTCTTAGATAAGAGACTGAGAAGCCGGTGAGGCAGAGTTAAGTTACCCCAGATATAAGCCTAAATAAGCCAAACTCAAACTATCCCCAGACATACAAGTGGGCAAGTCTAGCCAAGCTCACCTGAGCTCTGCTAACATGTGAGAAATAAAGGCTCTTGTTTTAAGCTATTGAGAGTTAGAACTGCTTGTTACACAGCAGTAGCTAACTGGTACAATTAGTAACTCTAACCCTGACAAGATTCCACATAGGAGATGACAACGTAAATAAAGGCCTTTTTTGCTGGTCTATGTTTTTCTCAGTTACAAGGACACAGTGGTAACAAGTACCTTAATTAATCCCCAAATAATTTCTCCTCTGTATAAAAACAACAAGACATTCATTCACATTCTTTGTACAAATGTCACATATCCACTTATACACGTAAATTAAATGATACATACATATTGGAATACGCAAACCTGGATTAATGGTTGTAATTATTGACATTGGCACACACAGTACTGGTATGATCAAAAAAGAGAAACATGCTGTATTCCTTACAGCTGTATTCAGATGGAACATTCAGGGGTTGATTCCCACTCACCTGTGACTGTTTCTGTTGGATAAGCTGCAGAACCTCGTGCGTGAGCCGATAATCCTTGGACCGTGCATCAGTGAAAACATAGATGAAAGAACCAGGAAGAGAAATTTCCAAGGCAATTTTTATAGCTCCAATACTCATTTCCGGACAATCACCACCACCCTGTTGAGAAGCAGAGGGGGGGGGGGGGGGCGGGAATGGGTGAATGCAAATATTTCAGAAGCAGAAAAGAAAGGGGTGTTTTAGTTATGACAGGTGGCCTCAGGAGCTCTAGAATTAAACAATCTCTCTTCACTTTGATTTTCTGTCAGTTTGCTATGGGATTAGACACTTTGTATATGAGAAAATGGAAAAGATATAAAGTGATGTGAACATGAAAAAAACAAAAAACACTGCACTTATGAATAAATTCTAAACTCACCCAAAATACACAAAGTAATGGAACTATTACATATTTTTATTTTTATTGAATTTATTGAGGGGACATTGGTCAATAGAATTATATGTTTAAGTGTACAATTCTATAATATAGCATCTGTACATTGCATTGTGTACCACCCAAAGTCAAATCTTCTTCCGTCACCATATATGTATTTGACTCCTTTTACCTCCCACCTCCCTTCCTCTTGACTGTGTCTATGAGTTTTCCCTTGTCCTGTTTGTTCCCTTCAGCTCTATATCCCACATATTAGTAAAATCATATGGTTCATTACTTTTTCTGGCTGACTTATTTTGCTTAGCATGTCTGCATCCATACCACCCTAAACACACCTGATCTCTTCTGTTACATGCTTTTAGCTACATGTTGAGGCACTCTCCCATTCTCCTTCGTGACTATTTAACATATCACCTCTTTTCTTATATCTTCTTACTCTTATTTCCTGACCTTGCTTCTCTTTTCCTGAGGAAAGGGGAGCAATCAGAAGAGAACCTTCATAAACTCCTGCTGCGATTCCTATGAACCTACCTGCAATAGCAGCCACCTGCCCGGCCTTCACCTGAAGGAACCATTTGTGGCCCCCAAGTAAATCTGACTCCTCACCTGTGTCTAATCAAGGACATGGCCCTGTGGCTGTCTCCTCTCTCTACTCCAGCACCAAACCATTCATCTCTGCTGCATCCTTCCTACCAGCAAACAAACATACCGGCATATCTCCCATACCCCAAGGTTTTGCTCAACTGTTACTATCACAGAAGCCTCCCAGGACCATCTTATCCAAAATACACTCTCTGTGTCATTGTTTTTACTCTGCTTCATTTTTCCTACTAACACGTGATCTCTGAGTTTTATTTACTTTTTCTTTTTTTTAAAAAATATTTTTATTGGTTTCAGAGAGGAAGGGAAAGGGAGAAAGAGATAGAAACATCAATGATGAGAGAGAATCATTGATGAGCTACCTCCTGCACACCCCCACTGGGGATGGAGCCCACAACTGGGGCATGTGCCCTGACCAAGAATTGAACCATGACCTCCTGGTTCATAGGCCAACACAGAACCACTGAGCCACGCCAGCTGGGCTGCTTGAAGTATTGAAACCAACCTTATTCTCCTGAACAGAAAGCACCTCATTGAAACCCTGAATCTCATAAACATGATATTTAATATTGGTTACTACCCAAAGGAAAGAGTGTGGTGAGCAGACACAGCTATAACTCTACAGAGAAATTCACAAGTGGAATTACAAACGAAAGGCATTCCTTATATTCCTGGAACTTTTTAATATCTTATTCTAAAAAAATAACTCTTTGACTTTTATGGAAGTACTCCCATAAAGTCTCAAAGCAGCCAGAATATGGGGGAATGTCAACTCACAAGGAAACATTTTGACCCACACACATCGGAAACCCACGTTGGCTGTGCTTACACCTCCCTTACAAGTGGTTTGTGCTGCTTATTAATTTTTTTTTTTTTTGGCTGTGGAAATCAGTGTATTCTTTACAATAAAAATAAGTATTCTGCCTTGAATTTCACATTTGTAGTCACAGATTATATTATAATCTTGTGGATTATAAATTATTCTCGGAATTAAAACTCTTTTCTTCCCAAAGCAGTACAATATCTTTACATAATTATCTTTCTGTTTATAGTAGTTAGTAGTTATCTAAGAATTAAAACTAAATGTTAACTAGTAATTCATATCTTGGACTATTTGTCTATCTCACTGTCAATATAGATTCCTGGTGTGAAAAAAGAGTGTTGTTTTTTTTTCCCCAAAAGAAGTTAACATATAACATTACATTCTTATAAAAGCTTCCTACGTGATACTTGAGTTTAATTTTGTCATCATTTAAAACCATAAAGAACCTATGCTAACACAGTAGCCACTAAATAGCCTCATGTGGCTACTGAGCACTGAAACTGAGGAACTAAATATTTCATTTTAAGTAATGAAAGTTTGAAAACACAAAAGTACTAATTTTTATATTAATGGTGTTGAAATTATATTTTCGATACAATGGGTTCAATAGAGCATCTAAATTAATTTCAACTGTTTTAAAACTGCACATGCAGCTCACATTGTCTTTTTCATTGGCCAGCACTGCTTTCGGATGATACATTTGGTTTAGTGATGTGCACTCCCTTCCAGACTGTGATTTGTCAAGTTGTTGCTTTGATCTGAAAGTCTTCTATGAACTTGGTTTCCTGGCAAAAGTTATTAGGAACCAAGTTCATGTCGCTTCCATTTACTAAGGTCAGGCATCAAGCTGCAAACAACTCCAGAAATCTATAAATTATTCACTTTTGTTTAAATATATATACACACAAAGTTTATCCAAAAGTTCGCACTTGTTTATAAATTATAAATGTAGCTTGTCAGAGGCACTGCAAAAGCAGAGAGAGAACGACTCTCCTTCTTCCGGATGCCCACCGAAGACTGGTCGTTCTCCCATTGCAGCATCTGCCGAGTTGTATTATAATTTATCTGTTTCCTCCCACCAGATCTTGGATTCCCTGGGGAAATTCAGTAAGTGTTCCATTTGCTGTTTGATGAATGAATGGACGAATGAATGAACAGTGAGTAAATGAGTGAATGGGATTGTACAAAACAATCTAGGCTCATCTGCTGTATTCAGGCTGAATGTAACTCAATCTTAGCCCATCTCATTTCAAGTTATATAATTCCAGGTGTAAGTACAAGTTCAAAAGGTACATAGTACTCTCCCATCTCCCATTTATGGTATCTTTAATCTATTTCTCTTCTCTCTTTTCCCTCCCATAACCTCTCCCCTCTCTTTCCCTCTCCCCTCTCCCCTTTCCTCTGTCCTCTCTCTCTCTTTCCCTGCACACCTACATGAAGAAGGAAGATGAGAAAGATGAACTTTATAACGCATTGAACCGCATAATTTCTTAAAAGAATATAAGGGCCTGACTTTGTAAACTTTGTGGTTTCATTTGAACTCTAAAATAAAACTAATTTCTATCAGTAGGCACATTCTTGCTCAGTGTTTTGGATATTCATTTCATCTTTACAAGTCTACTGATGGCTATAGTTTACTAAGTTGCCAAAGACACTTCAGATAGGAAAAAACAGAAGCATGTGACCTTTCACAATAAATGTTGTGCCCGGAATGAAAGAGAAAGAAAAGGCTGTAACTGCAGAGTCACAGTAATAATTATCTTAAAAAAAAAATAATCCTGGAAATCAAGATTAAATAAGAATGAAAAGAAATCCTATCAATGTAGGTAGTAATAAAACACAGATTAGTATGCTGTCTTTTCTAAATACAAAACAGTGTAGACGTGGCAAAGGAATAAACAGAACCTTTAAACCACGAGAGGAGTTGGAGGAAAATGATGTCTTAGTCCAAAACCTAATGGGAAAATGCTCATCAGAGGACCAGGAAGGCTACTCTGTGGGCAGGCCTTTGCCTTATGCCTTAGGATTTCTCTCCTTGCTAACCCATTTCCACTCTTCTGACCTCATCAGCCATTTTCACTGAACTAGTGTTTATACCAGTTGTTTGCTAGGTAGGCCTAACTCTAATCAAAAAAAAAAATCTGACCCTCTTTAGCTAGGCTCATGCCTCAGTCCAAAGGAATTCTTACTGCCATTGCAACATTTTACCCTTATTCTGACATGAGTACAACCCACTGAGTTCAGCCTCGTTTCAAAGTCAAGGCGGTATTCCTTTCCCAGGGAACACCCATTGCCTGCACTGTCTTATTGGCACCATTTGCCCTTTACCGATAAAATTCAGGAGTGACTCTCAGTGGCAAGCAGCAAAAGTTTACAAGCCTCCGTCCTTGTTCTTAAAAAATACAGCTGTGCGAGCCTATGACCAAGAAGACATGTGGAAACCATTAAATCACATCGAATCTAATTTAAAGTTGGGTCCAAGCAAGGATATAATAAATCAGAACAACTGCAGAATTCTACAGTCAGTGACATGCGCTGGGCTTCATCACTTGCAGAAAATATGGCAGGGATGCACGGAGAGCTGGTCAGAGGCTGAACCTCAAATCTCCGTCATCAAAGCGAAAAGAGACCTTACATCCCAGGCAGTCCACCATGCTGGCCTTCGCTCGTCTGAAGGAGGTGGAGTCCCAGTCAGAGAGCTGCTGAGCTCGATTCCAGACATAGCAAAGGTCAGCCAATCACAGCACAGCCAGCCTTTCAATGTTACCGCCTGTCCGTGATCAGGCCCTAACACTTCAACTATTGATCTTTCCATCTGTTGGAACTTTTTTCCCCCATGTGTGGTCTTAAGAAGACATTCAGCTCACTTCGATTCAAATAATCACGAAGATACTATGTTCTTGGCACTCGATTTCTTGATAAATAAATCAGCAAGTGATGTCCCTTTCATAATGCAAAAACATTTCAAAAGCTTCCTAATTCACATGAATTACAATGGGCCATGGTCCTTTGAAGAGGAAAATGGCATGGAGGCGGCCAAGTACAACAGAAACACACATCCAGTGCCTAATGTTCAGAAGACAGGTGTAAGCACGGGGTTAACTTGAGGCAAAAGTGACATCTTGGTGTTTAGTAATTCTCCTTTCAGTAATTCTCCCCTTCTCTACTTCTTAGAGAATTTTGTCCTTTCTCCTTCAAGGATTCTGTGCCTTTTTATCATGACTTCATTTTTGCCCCATCAAATGAAGACATGGCCCTGGTCCCTGGTTGGGACGGATTCCTGGTCTCTCCTAAAGATGGCTCCGATGCCCAGGCTGGCAGTGGCTCAGTGGTGTTAGAGCATCGGCCTGAGCAACCGAGGGCCTCGGGTTCCATTCCCCATCAATGGTATAATATATAAGATTCCCCACCAGCACCTTCCCTCCTTCAGCGCATGCGCAGGAGGCAACCAATTGATGTGTCTTTCTCATATCCCTGCTTCTCTTGCTCTCCTCTCTCCCCCTCACTCCCTCTCTCCCATTCTCTCTAAATAAGGATCAACGGGAAAAATATCCTCACTCCTTGGGCGAGGATTAAATTTAATTTTTTAAAAAGATGGCTCCCGTGTTTGTTAGGGGAGAATGAGCCAGGAGAGGAGAGGGGCGGGGTCTAAGGAGGCCCTTGTAGCCAATCACCATTTGCCTACTGGAGAACTAGGCATTCTTCCTGCTTGTTCTATCTCTGGACAGGTTTTCTTTCTTCTCATATTCCCTCTTCTGTGACCTTAGTGTTTACTCTGTGCTCCTTACCCTGCCACTAAAATCTCTCCCCTCCTTTCCGCTCCAACACTCACACAGGGATTTTACAAACTTTGAGGCACATTTGCTATTGGGCAGTTGAAGGAGATTATAATGTTGTGATTCTTTTTATTCAATAAGATATATTTATACTGCTGGTGTTATTTTAGGTCTTGACAGAAAAAAAAAGTTATCAACAAAATGCATTTTTACTAATTAAATCATTATAATTAATGAATGTTATAAGGAAGTTCGAGATAGACCAATTTTATTGTTTTTTTTAATAGCTAGTAATCACAAATTAAAATTGAACTAAGATCTAGATCATCTCAAAAGACTATACTATACTATACTATACTAGAGAGAGAGGATAAATGACGATTTTAAAAAGTCAACATGAATATAGAAGGATGGACACCTGGTTTAAAGTTTACATGAGGAAACCTGAGGGAGTTAGCTGGTGACTGCCCCAGTATTCAACAATGCCACATGCCTCCCAAGAAAGTCCACCTCAGCTCCGAACCCTCAAACATCACACCAGGGGGCCTTCAGGTATCATCCAACGAAGGCCAGTGCTCTCCATTCTCTAACTGGTGTCAGTTCATGCCTGGGATATCAATTGGTTTCTGGAAGGAATTCATACATCTGAATGGGTAATAGAATAAATAATACTCAAAGTTAACACCAATGCCAAGTCTCTACAATTCTTCTTGAGAGTTTTTTAAAGCCTAAGAAATGGACTCTTGAGAACCACTTCTGAGCAATTTGGATTGAGAAGAAACTCATTTCCTTTACATCCACTTGGTTGAAATGAGCGTTATCGTTTTCTCTAGGGGATCCTGGCTTTAGGTTAAGGAACACTCTCCCAAGGAAAATATTACTATCTCCATCCTTACCATCATCTAAAAACTGACAAGATTAGATGCAGTACTTATTGCTGGGAACAGAGCAATCCCTCAGTTGGTGAAGTAGTAAGTATGGAGTAAATGCAGGCATCCTAGGTCAGTGGATCCGTCTTCTTCAATGTTATTTTGTCACATGTAACTGCAATGTTTACTCTGCAATGACTCACGGATTTACCCATGAGAACACTCCCACACATGCACAATATGAAAAGAAATCAAGTAATTTCCCATTAGAATCCACACCCACCCCATCCCGTCTGTATAATCTGCTTTGAAAAGCAATCCTGCAGCCCGTAATACCCTTCTCTACTCTTTGTCCTTTGAAGTACACACAAAAGATCATTAAGAAATCAACCAGGTATTTGCTTCTGGACAGGACACCAGGATCGATGGCCAGAAAAGAGCCAAGAATCACCTCTCCAAGCCCTTCATTCCCTTATCTCCGTCCCCATCCTTCACTCCCTGAAGATACAGGATCCTTTGGCCCTCAGAGAATTCATCACTCTGAAGAAAACTCTAGCGGCAAACTAAAGCTTTAATTCTGACAATAAAAATCAATGAAACACCACCTACATATACAACTGTAGTATAAACACTACCTCTAAGTCTCACAAAATGCACCTTGTTCTTGTCTCTCCAAGGAGTTTGTAAGGTCACACTCAAAGTGTGAGGTCACACTTTGTCCTCCTCTTAGCTTACCACTCTTAGTAGCGAGATCATGTGCTTGAGCAAAGGGAGCAATTTTTTGTTTAAAATTAACTTTGTCCTTTGCTGCTCAGTAATTTTAGGTGAGCCATTACTCAAAGTGATGGAGGTAAAAGTGCAAGTCAAAATCTTTAAGGAAAAACTTTATTTCATTGAGGTGGAGACCAGCCATTGACCTACATTTGTCATTAGTTCTCTAGTTACATACTTTAAAGCAAAATACAAAGAGATTATCTAAATGAATTTTAATTGGAGAAGATCAATAAGGCTATTTAAATCAATATTTAGAGTAAAAGTAGCACAGTGATTAAGGGACAGTGGCAATAAGTACCTTCAGTTTATTTTTGTGTGTGTGTCTTTGTCAATCCTTACCTGAAGATATGGGATCAAGACCAGAATTGAACTCGGACCCTTCAATCCAAGGGTCAATGCTCTATCCACTGGACCAGACCGGCCAGGGAAATACCTTCAGTTTTGAAACCAGCCTTGCTACTTGCCATTTTGGTGACCTGAGTAAGCTTGAGAATCTACATTTGTAAAAAGCAATTTTACTATGTGTGGGTTTAAATTAAGAGAACAACTTATACTTGCAAAATCTTTCACAAGCACATGTTCCATAACTGGTGTTCATTTGTAGTACATTTATCTGGTGATTATTTCCCTTAAAGGAACTGTGGAGCACTAGAGATAATAGAAGATATATATACCTAAGCGACTGTTACAACTGAATGACCAACCAATCACTATGACATGCACTGACCACCAGGGGGCAGATGCTCAACACAGGAGCTGCCCCCTGGTAGTCAGTGCGCTCCCACAGTGGGAGCACCGCTCAGCCAGAAGCCGGGCTCATGACTGGCGAGTATAGCTGCAGTGGCAGGTGAGGATTTAAATAAATAAATTAAATTAAATTAAAAGTAATTATTAGGTTTTTAAAAGGTGTCTTTTATACCATCAATTAAAGCTACCTTCATATGGCATTCATTTATTCAATAGCCATTTAAATCCACTCTGCTGCAGACACTAATTCATCCCATGGGTGGATCTGATGCTCAATAAGAGCTACATGGTTAAAGCTTTAAGAGATCATGGGAGAATAGCAGACCTTAAAAAGTTCATGAGAAACATAGACTGGTTGCCTCTGGCACACACCCAATGGGATTCAACCCAAAACCTGGGCATGTGTCCTGACCAGGAATTGAACTGGCGACATTTTGGTGCACTAACAACACTCAATCAACTGAACCACACAAGCCAGGGCACAATACAATTTCTTGTTCCCACAATCTATATACAGGATTGAAATTTTTATGTAAAGATTTTTTTTAAAGAGAATCTGGACATCCAAAGTGACAGAGTACATGTTATGTTGAGGGACATAAAAGTAAATTGTAATTAAGTATCAAGATAATGACTAGAAAAAAATACCATGATATAAGAGGAAAGAAATGAAGTATAGTAGTGAAGATAATTATCAGAATAAATTTAGTAAAAAAGAAATATAGTCAAGGGATAGCTATATAAAATCTACTTAGATACTTTTTAAATATAACCAATTTAGTAATAATTTTAAACTACGGATATGCACAATATAAAAATGATGACTGAACCTTATCTGAAATATCAAAATTTGGGTTTTTTAATATATGCCCCAATTATGACCATATACAGTTCTTACATCATTCACCCAACAGTAAAACTAAATCATGAAACTTCAAAGTGTAATTTGGACTCTGTTAACAAGAAGCAACAAAGAATGCATAAATACGTGGAATGACAAATTGATGTGTTTTGTTTTGTTTTGTTTTTTGACTCTTTCTCTCTCAAATCCATAAAATAAGAAAAAGATGATTCCTTATGATTCTCAGAGAAGGGACTCAGCACAAGCAGGGGTCAGCAAACCTCTTTGGCACAGGGTCACATGATAAATATCTTAGGCTGTGTGGGCCAAAGATTTTGTCACAACTACTCAACTCAGACACTGCTGAGTGAAAGCAGCCACCAGCAATGCATGAATGAATGGTGATACTTTGAAACCAATCCATCACACTCCCCGACCCACTGCTCAATTCATTCAGGACTCAAGTGAGAAAAAGAAGTCGAACTGGAACAGAAACATCTACACTAATAAAAGAGAAAGATGCAAATTGACCATACCTTCATGACACCCACAGCCAATCAGGAGTGAGTATGCAAAATAACACAACAAATATGGTGGGTTAATTTGCATACATGGGTGCTGTGGGGCAGAACACACCACCCCAGCCACTCTAGGCCTCTGGGCAGCTTGGGAAGGCAGAAAGGTGGCTCCAAGCAGGAGCAAAGGTGGAAAGGCGGCTCTGGCCAGAGCGAAGGTGGTGCCTGCAGCCAGGGGAGGGAAGGCCCATTCTTGCACAAATCTTCGTGTATTGGGCCTCTAGTCAATAATAACTTCTTTTGGGTATAAAGATAGGAACAATCAGCTAAAAGTATATGATTTTTTCCTTTCCCTAAAAAATGAAATAAAGTTGAAAGTAAGCACTCACCTGAACATATAGTTCTCTCAGTTCATACTGAAATTTCTTGGGATCTGTGGTAACTGTCACTGGGCCAATTTCTGTGAAGATAAAAATGACATAGGTAAATAAATCGCAATTAACAGCATAAAAGACTTTAACACGTTGTCTTTGCAAATGTCTTTTCACTGTGGAGTACGTTATTTATTACTACAAAATAATGTGCAAAATTACAGCTATTTCTTCACTTATAGCTTCCAATAAATAACTAATAGTTTGCATTAAATTATGCATACCTAAAAGAGTGGGTTTTTAGCCTTGCAAAAGGCAAATGAGCAATCAAAAACGTCACAAGACAAAGAGTCAGGAGACCCCAGTTTCAGTCCCTTTCTCCTCCCATGGGTCAGTAAATATGTATTGAACACTCATGTTGTCATTGGATTTTAAGTGAATCACTATCCTATGATTCTGTTTCCTTAACTATATACTGTAAATATGTCTGCAGTTTTTCTGGAAGTCCAAACTTATTTTCAAATAAAAAGTTTGAACACTAAACAACAACAAAATAAGAACAAATACCCTTCAATACCTATTCCACAGGGTTTTTAAGAACTTGCAGAAGCAAAGATCTGAGGACATTAAAAGTCCAGGAAAATGTCCCTCTCACTTTCTTCCCCATGGCTAGGTTTCATCTCCGTCATTACCACCATTCTGAGCTGGCAGTGACCACCATGACTACCTCTGGGGTTGCTGCCACTCTCCTAACTGCCCTGACATATTGCAAACATCACTGCTTCAAATAGGAGCAGGTGGCGGCCACGGCATTTGCTGGAAAACCAGGACCGAAATTCAATGAAGAGAAGAAGCCCAGGTGCCAGTGTAGCTTGAGTTAGCCATATTATTTTAGGATATACCATGTCTGTACTAACATTTTAATCTCTTTTTAAGATAAAAATCAATCTTTAAAATAGACAAGTCGAAAGTAGCCCTCACATGTATTAAAGATTTTCCCAAGGAAATACCCATACATTTAAACAATTCACGTGAGTTTCACATGCAGAGGCACACCAGTTTAAATCCCCTGGGTAGATTCAAACATTTTTCTAGTACATCTAATGAATATATTACAAAGCTGTAATATGTAACTATAGTACAACATCATGAAAACACTTAACATTTAGTTTTTATAATATAGTTTTCTAGCTTCCAAGGGACACAGATAGAAAAGGATCTTGTGACTTCAAAGGAAAACAATTAATTAGCCAGGCTTTCTATAATGAGCTCAATGTGATACAAAAGCAGGCTGTAGGATTGTAAAAGCCAAAGAAGTGAATTGGAAAAGAAGCACCATTTGTCCACCATCACCTATGTAATTTTTTTTTTTTTTTTTTAGAAATTACACGCAAAAAAAGTGCCTCCATCCTTCACACAGATGAGACACCTTGCAGAATGCAAAAGGAATGGAGAGGAGATTGGAGGAAGGATGAAAATGCAAACATCTACATTCCATGCAGAGCGGAGCAGTCGTTAGCTGTGCAAAAGTCACGTCTTGAGTATATGGAAAATCGGCGAAGCCTACTCCCTCAAGACTAAACAAAGGCATACTTTGCAAAGGAATGCCAAACAGTGAGGAACATGCCAGGCAGTTACACTGACATGTAAATTGTCAGCAGTAGTGTGAAGCCAAGCTCCCATGTTCCCACATGGCACAATACTGAAATAATTCTGGAATTCAAAACTCAAGCAGTAGAAAGGAATACAAAATATGCTAGAGGGGAAAAAACACACAAAATTACAGAACAATGAAAAGTGCATACGTGCAAGAACATTCCCTTCAATAACAATTTTTAAAAATAGTCCTGGATGTATGCCTGGTTCTTTAAGAATGAAGACCAAGAAATTTTATCAGAGTAAGAAGACCGATGAGCCTCCATTCAGTTTTCAAGAGACTCCAATATCCACCTGTGTTCAACAAAGATAGGAAATCTCTCCTGCAGCTCATTAATAAACATTTTTTTTTTTGCAAACCACATGGACAGCTGAGATAAATCTTTTATCAGTTATGAGGAATACTCAGGAGAGGTAAAGACTTGCGGAGCTGCCATATCCTTCCAGCTGGAAGTGTCCTTTCCAGCTCTTTTGAGTTGAATGATATGACTACTTGGCAGAATCGGCCCTCCTCCCTTCAGGACTTGCTTCCATCCCAGTCTTTGTCTTCTCTTAGCAGAGCCCTGTGCCAGTCCTATCATGAGCAACTTCCCCTTCTCTTCCTTTTTGCTCATGTTGGTTTCATCCCCTGCCAAGCCTTTGATGACAGTCAGCAGGTACAACTCTGTCCTCCCTTCCTGCCTGAACACGGTCCTCCGTTGCTTACAGAATGAAAGGAGAACTCTCCAACACATTCCAGGCCGTCTCTCCTACTAATCCAATCTTCCAAATTCGTCAACACCCTTGACTTAGTATGAAGCTACTGTGCTTCCTCGCCACCCCCGTGACCGTCCCCACTGCCTTTCATCTGCCCAGACACCTCGCATTCTAGAAAGCCTGGTTAAGTCCTCTCCCCTTGACAGTGTTGCTTTTTCTCCAATTTGCTTTAATGTTGTTTTGATAGTATGTCTATAATAAATACATGGAAAGAAGGAAGGTGTGTAACATTTAGCAGAATGCTTGATTAATTTTGCCTCATTGTATATGAAGAAAACACACCAAATAACAATAAAATAACTATCCATCTCCAAATAGAGTCGTCGAAATAGAAGAGGAATGGAAAGATCATTTGGTTCAATTCTCTTTTCTGCAGACAAGAAAACGTGAGGTAATCCTATATCCTATCAAATTATTGTTATTACCTAATACGATATTTGCACTTATTTTTTACAATTCACAATTCTTGGTAACATAGAGGGAGTCCCTCTGAGCCTCACAACAACCTCATGAAAAAGGAAGAACAGATAAAATTCATAAACAATTGAAAGTTAGGTGATAAACTAAAGCCACCCAGTCCCTTTGAGGGCTAGCACCGGACCCTGTGCCTGTGGCGTGGGGGCATCTACCACATGAGACTAGGTGATACTGCAACTGCCAATGTGTCTCCCTCACTGGACTGTTAGCAGAAGATGAATGGTCTCAATGTACCTACAGTAGATTCTGTATCAATAAATGTATCAAGATGGAAAGCAGGGAGACAAGGGGGGGAAAGCAATGGAGGTTAAACCCAGATCCTTTTTTTCATTACACCATGAAGCCTCCATGCTACTAACGTGATCACTGAGTAGCCAACCAACACTTTTCCGTTTCCTCTGTTAACCAAGGAGCTTTGTTCTTTACTTAAATCAGGTTATTGATGTAGGTAATCAGCAGACAATTTTCCACATACAGCAAATCTTTCAAACAAAAGAAACGTTAAGGTAACATGTATTATTACAAATATGAGAGATGCCTTGCTCTTCAGAAAACCACATTTTTTAAGACATATATTTTTATTGATTTCAGAGGGAGAGATAGAAACCTCAATGATAAGAGAGAATCATCGACTGGCTGCCTCTTGCATGACTCCCTCTGGAGATCGAGCCTACAACCTGGGCAAATACCCTGACCAGGAATGGAATCGTGACCTCCTGGTTCATAGGTCAGTGCTCAACCACTGAGCCACACTAACAGGGCCAGAAAACTACTTTCGATTAAAAACAATAACTGAAACTCTAAGGAAGTCTTTCCTCTTTTCATTAATTTGTTATTAATGAAACTAAGGAAGCCTTTCCTTTTTTACATTAAGTTTGTTATTGCCCATTTCCTAGCGATTTATCAGATGCTTGAATTTTTTTTCCCAGCATCTCAGCCATTGTTCTCTTAATCTGAGCCGCTGGATTGTATTTGAGAAAATAATGGAAAGAAATTCACAAGGTCATACAGTCTTTTCTTTCACTGCTTCACTTGGCAAGATCGATATCTACTTGCTCATTTCCTTTTTCCTTTTCATGAACAGACTTCTGCTCCTTATAGTTTTTCTTCACTCAAAGTGGTTCCTTGATAATGTGAGGAAGATTTATTGCTATTTGTGGGGGTCTGAGCACTGTGGGTGAATAATTTTATAACAGTGTCCAAATGTTCTTCGTTGTTGTTTTATAAAATATGTATTTTTGGTCTTATATTGACAGTTACACGTATATACATGAGAAGTTAAAACAAGATCCCCCCACCGCCCCCTACGCTGCATTATAAACTAACCAATTATATTGTAAAACATACAGTAGAAGAAGCAAAGATATATATAAAACACAGGGCCTACCATGATGGAAATGGAAATATAGTTGAAATCTTATAAAATATCAAGCTATGAAAAGCTTAAGAAGCTAATCTAGCCTCTGAGAATAGCCAGGTGACCCGGGGGGGAGGGGCAGCACATTTTTCCAGTGTCTGGAGAGGACAGAGAGACCCTGAGCTCTTGGGAAGCACCCTGTAGAAGAGGCATCAAGGAGGAGATGAGGTATGACTGGAACTTACTGGTTCACAGAGGGTGACATGAGAGCACAGCAATTCCAGACACTGAGACATGGCCCGCTCAGAAGTCCCTTCAATGAGCAAAATCTCCACAAGTTCCACTTCCTAAAAACTTCTACTCCTAAACAACTAATTTAACACAAATCAACTCCGATGTTTTCTATGTGCGAAGTTTGCTAGTGTAAACACACATATTCAGAGCCTTAACGTTATCTAAATGAAAACTGAAAAATCCTATTTCCGGCTTTGGGGTACTACAGAAAATCAGATACACAACCACCTTTACTTTTACTGTTTTCAATTTAACCTCCAGTACACACGTCCAGATTTCTCTATCTCAGTTCAATTAGAATGTTGCTGTCCAGCACCATTTTTAAACGATCTGCATCTAATCCACAAAAACAGAACTGTTTCCTGACTTCGAGCTGGGCGGATGCCAACTATATTTCAGGACTCATTTAATTGAGTGCATTCCTACACACATTAAACAGGTAATTTTCAAGACCACTTACAGGCCCTTAATGATTGTTTTGACATGAAGTGATGAATTTGGTGCGCTTTATAAAATCCAGGTCAATGATGAATTCATGCATAGCCTGTTGGCTAATAGTGATTAAATAGCATTCTGCTCCACCATCCAAAGAGATTATTCATTTAACAATGAGTTGTGTGATAACCTGAAACAGATGCAATTTAACAAGGCTGCAGATGATAGATGTGCAATGAGTGCAAGTCATTCCGCTTGGACTGCTGAACAGGATACGGGAAAAGCATGGACACAAATTCAGCAATGTTACCCAGTTGTTTAGAACAGGAAGCAAAGGAGAATGCCTTCGTAACTGACACAGGACTTTTAGGCACATGGAGTAGGATGTTATTGCTTAGACTGGCCTGTGGCCAGGGCTGCAGCCAGCACTCTTGCAAAAACAGCCGTAGGATTGTTAATGGCCAACAAAGCTCAGACTCTCTCGGTGTTGCCTGTACTTTTATATACAAAATGGTATTTTCACGTCAAAATATATCTATGCACTGATGAGGTATTGTCAGAGAGATAAGAAAAGGTCATAGTTTAAGTCATGCTATTTAATAAAATTGAATTAACAGTCTTTCCAATGTGTTCAAGGTACCCTGAGAGCAACCAAGAAGAAAACTGATACTCTGTACAAGAGTGTTTTTTAAATTTAAATAATGATATTCTTATATAAACATGTGTTTTACATTTTAAGAAGACATTAGAATTCATTGCAAAGTTTTCATTGTTCTCTTAAGCAATTCTTTAATGGTCTTCCAAATAAATCTAGACATCAGTGAGGGATGAAGAAAAAAAGAATTATGAAAGGAGAGTTAAAATGCTGTTGAGGAAGAAAAAATGTGTTTGCAAATCCTTAGAAAAGAATCATTCATACTGTGGAAGTTTCCGCATGTTAGGAGAGCAGACTTAGCTTCAGCCCTGATTGCTTTCACAACTAAACAAATGCATGCAGTCCTCTGATCGTGCTTACAGGAAAAATACAATTCAGTGGTTCAAAACCATATTTGTGAAGCAAACACTTTGTTTTTAAAAATATGGGAATTGGAGACACTGTTAAAATATAATAAATGTTGCCGGGACCGGTTTGGCTCAGTGGATAGAGCGTTGGCCTGCGGACTGAAAGGTCCCGGATTCGATTCCGGTCAAGGGCATGTACCTTGGTTGCGGGCACATCCCCAGTGGGGGGTGTGCAGGAGGCAGCTAATCGATGATTCTCTCTCATCGATGTTTCTAACTCTCTGTCCCTCTCAATTCCTCTCTGTGTAAAATCAATAAAATATATTTAAATATATATATATAATAAATGCTACTGTGTGTGTGTGTGAGAGAGAGAGAGAGAGAGGAATAATATATGAATGGTTTCCCCTAAATACTTGCATTCATTCATTCAACCAACAGGCAATATATCGTTAAGGTTAGTTCATGTTGGCAGGAGAAGCTCAAGCAAGCAAATGCACTGAAACGGAGTCAGACATAGCTAGGTGTGTCTTACCAATTAAAGGGCCGTCTGCATGGACTTCTGACCACTGCAGGAGCACAAGGCCCTGCTCTCAAAGGGCCCTCGCCCTGGGGTTTAATGCTTTGCAGCCCCTGTTTTGAAATAATTTTATCTTTGTATCTGTGTTTTGTAAGTGACGGTCCATGGGACGGTGGAACATGCACTCTGAGCTTGGCAGTTTGGCTCCTGTGTGGTCCTGCCTCGCACCAGCTTCTGGGGACAGGTTCTCAGCCACCTGTTCTCCTACCCCAGATAACCCCGGTCCTGCCCAGCAGCCCCGTGTCTGCTTCTGCCGGCTGTCACCATCCGCCATCCGCCCTGGCAGGGACCTGGATGTGAGGGTGGAGCTGCTGAGATGAGGAAGCCAGAGCACCGGCCAAGGCCAGAGGCCAAGTCTCAGCCCTCGGCCAGGCCAAGCCTTTCCGCAGCTCCTAATCCAGATACCAAGCACGCCCGGCACGGAGGTCTGAGATCCCCAGGGGGGTCGCCTCCCTGCCAAGGGGTAAGGCAGCAGGGCCATGGGAAGAGGAAATGTCTGGCTCGGCGTCACCAGATTCCCGTCCAGGTAGAGCGCAGGGCTTTGGTCCCGCGCCCGGCGGTAACCCTGCAGCCCACCTGGCCGGAGGCCAAGCTCAGCTGCATCCCGGAGCAAAGACCTCAGAGGCCACTGGGTCCGCACTTGGTCCACAGGTGTCCTGGTGCCAGAGGGTACTCCCTCACAGGCACCATACCATGCTTGGCGGGTCTTGTCCTCCTTGCAACTCCGTGGCTTAAAACCATCAGCCTGGACCGTTTTATTTTGTGCGATGCCAGTTCTAAGTGCAAATATCAGAGCATTTAACTCATAGAGATTCATCCAAGTTGCACAATTCATACTTCGTGTGGGATGCCAGACCGGGCACCAGGGTTACCAAGGCTGAAGGAGGAATCGCTAACTCACAACCCCAGCAACAGTATAAAAGCCCCAGTTTTAACATGGCATTGAATTATGTAGCACTGTTTATTGAAAAGCATAAGTGATTTTTTTTTTTAATGAAAACAACAACAACATGGTTATATAAAGAACACTACATATTAACAGATGTATTCTGGAAAGTTGATTTATGGATTTAAAATATGACAAACCTCAAAAATAATTATTTCTTGCTTGTGTATGTTTTGAAATACTTAGCAACACTACACTTAAATTTGAAGACACCAGTAACTAAGAGGATAGAATTGGTGATATACAAATAAATATGTCATAAATAGAAAAGAATGAACAATCTATAGACACACTGTATCTGAAGACAAGGAATATAAAACAGGATTATTTCATTTAAAATATTTAACTTCAAGTAACATTTTACAGTATTGAATCAAAGAAGCTCCAAAAGGATTAAAAGATTCAATATAATCATTACAATTGTTTAACTGAATCTAAATTAGAATATAGGACACATATATAGAAGAATAGTGCCCTCCTTTTTAATATAATAGAGAAAGCACAAAGGAAAATACTGACAGGTATAAATATATACAATCAAATGAAAATATAAAAATCAAATTAAAATCAAGCCAGAGTTGGCAATATTTGTCATCAATTGAAGAAGATTAAAATCTTTACTATCCAAAGAGATCATTCCATTCATTAAAAAAATAAAATACCAATCAGTAGATAAAAGGAAAATTCATTGAAGTGAGAATAGGAAAGAAAAGAGACCAGGAGCGAATGTTCATCTCTAGTTAGAATGAAAGAGATGCGGACTGCAGCAAATTGGAAGTGCCTTACAAGACAGAACACAATTTCTTAAAGATTATCACTCAAACCAGAATAATAATAAACCTGGAATATTTATACTGTTGCTAAGATGATAAGTGGTTGCCACTTTTGTGAATTTACCATAGTTTTGTGTATTACGGGTGTGAGTCCTAAACTTTGCCTCCTTTGTTATAATTCACTGAAAATAAAGACATGGCTATTACTAGTATACCAATAAATAATGTCAAAGTAGAGATAGGATTAAAAGCATATGATTCTCTAAATAATATTAGTCAACAATTAAATTATTATTCCATGTATACACACAAGTAAAAGCTTATCATATAATAGTAAATGAAAAGGCAAGTCAGAATTGTACATACACTTTGTTGTAACTATCTACAAAGACAGATACTCATAAGAACAAATTTTAAAAGGTCACACAAGGTTAAAAATTAATATTTAGAATAGGTGGAGAAGGCAGAATACGTTTCTTCTTCAATTTTTTAAATTATCGTACTTATACTTTAAGAAGAGAGGCATTTCACTTAGTCACATTCAAGCTTGAGGTTTGCCCATGAATTTTGGCTGCATGCGGTTCTTAATTGGTTTTCAATGGCCACTAGGAAAAGGCACCAAAGTACGTATTTCTGAGCCTAGGCAAGATAACCTTGGAAATCGTTGATTTGAGACATCATCTGTTAATGCTGAGGTGAAACACTCCAGGTATTTAAGAGGTAATCAAAACAGTCATTATCTGGATATGGTGTTCATTTTCAATCCTCTCACTTCCAGCTTTCATCTTCCTTTTCAGTGCACAGCTCTGGCAATGTCGTCTTCTACAGTGAGTCTTTATTGAGCACACAAAGAACTCCTTCTGACTGAATGAAAGAAAACACTCTTCAGACACGTAACACTGAAGGTCAACCACAGTCAAACACGTAGGTTCCCTTCTGCTTGTTATTGATGTTTCTTTTCTCTACGTACTCTTGCAATGATGTGTGTCTTTTCACACACACACGCAAGTGTACCTGCCTTGCTTTTTTCTCTTCATAGAAGAAATATCGGAAGCATGAAATACCAAGTATGACTGTAAGTATTGAACACAAACTGGAATCATCAATTCCATGAACATTCATTTTTTTTATTTAAACACATCGCCTAAAAATGAAGAAGTTCAGAGGAATCCCCTCGTTTAGGGACTAAAAGTACCCCAGATTTGGAAGTTACCAAAGTCTCTTTAAGGTCAATGAAGTGAATTACTTGGTTCCGGTGTCAATCTTCTCCAGGGCATTTTTAACCCAAGACACCCCGTGCCCGCACCTGGTCATGGACAGCATCCACTTAGGAGCCATCCCTCTCCCTCTCTCCCCAAGTCACCCAAGCACAGCTGCACTTGCAAGAAAAGGCCTGTGTGTCCCCACAGATTCCAGGAGGTTGTGGCGATTACCCAGCACTTTCCCCAAACTGTAGACAAGCAACAAGAGGCACCCTGCATTTCTCGGGTGTCACCGTCGTCAGTCCTTTTATCCCTGCTCCAAGTTCCCAGGCTTCTCTGCTTCACGCTGAAGAACATTCCAGTGAGCTGATTATATCAAGCCTTCCCCCGAAAACCTGAACTCCCCAAGGCAGCGGTTGTTTCTCTGTTGTACAATCTGTACTCAGACCAAAATGCCACAATTAACATGTGTTGTACAGGCATCCCTGAGTAACAATTAGCAGAGACGTTGAAAGGGCAGTATTTCCAAATGAGGTTCCCAACCAAACTGACGAATGGCTCTCGGGTTAGTTAGGCCTCAGACCCCACCAGCAAAGCTGCAGAGCAGAGAGCAAGAGTGGCGTGTGCTGTGGAATGGTTCACTCCCATGGCCCACGTTTACCAAATGTTTGACCGTAGAGGCAAGTCTGCTGCTTTGGTTAAGAGCTCGGGCATGGTAATCAAAACTACCTGGGTTAGAACCAAGGCGCTGCCCCGTATTGGTGTTTTGCTTTCTCATTTTTGTCCAGTTCCTTAACCTCAATGATTCCGTTTCCTCATCTGTAACATGGGGATAATAATCATACCTTCACCTCAGAGTTGTCTTGAAAGTTTAATGAGGACAGCATGCTGCTACTGCCAGCAACTTTCGTGGCAATGTCAAGGGCATTAAACAAGGGCAATATTAAGGGAAAATGTATACTTATTATAATATAAGGAGTAACTTACCTCTGAGAGCTCAGAAAAAAATAATGCTTTTCTTGTGCTTATCCCTTAAGATAATATAATGAAATTGAATTTCCTTCCCTAAAAGGCACTAGAAAATAAGGTACATTCTTAAGCCATGCCATCTAAAAGAAAATTTACATTTTTACCTTGTAAAAGGTGGAAAAGTCAGCTTGTGTTTAAGTGAATTTTTAATTTTAGATAACTAAACTCTACTTATTTGCTGTTGGAAATAATCCTATTTAATAAAAGGTTAATATGCAAATTGCCCCCTCGACCGGGAATTCGACCAGGGGTGGGGCCAACTGGCTAACCACCCAAGGCCCCTCCCCCCAGCCAGCCAGACCCCTTCACGTACAAGTTCATGCATAGGGCCTCTAGTAGAACATAATTTCCTATACTTGTCATTAAATTAGATCTCAGAAGTCAAAGTTACATAATAACACATTTCATAAATACGCTTAATCTTTAATTCCCACTTTCTTGATACTTAAAAATACTAATACCCAAACAAGACTAAGATAAAAAGAGCATTTACCAAAAAGAGAAAGTAGGTATCTGATTCAGGATTGTTAATTAACATTTAATAAGAAATTGCTACTATCAAGTTATATTTTCTATATATAGTATTTGTTCCCAAAGTTATCTAGAAAAATGCCCACCTCTACACCTGTATTTATGTTTTTTCTTATATAAGAGGCTGTTTTTCCCCTTATCAAACTTTTCTTTAAGATTTAATTCAGGCCCCCAACCTTCCTGAATTTCTCAACCCTTAGAAATGACCCCTCTGAATTCTTTTAATGACACTGATGTGATTAGCATCCCCCAGAAGGGCCTCCAATGATAGTCACTCCCTTGTGTAATTCCCTGTTCTTGATCATGGGCTGAACCTAACTGACTGGCTTCTAATGAAGAGAATAGGGCAAAAGTGACAGGATGTCTCGGTGGAGATTAGGTTACAAAGAGACCATAGCTTTTGTCCTGCATGCTCTTTCTTTCTCTGCTGGAAATTACCCATGGGGGCTACCCTATTATCCTACAGAGAGGCCCACATGGCGCAGGATGAGGGCAGCCTCTGACCAGCAGCCAGCAAGGCCTTGAAGCCCTTAGCCCAACACCAATGTGAGTGACCAGGTGAACTCTTCAACAGTCAAGCTGAGCAATGACCGCAGACCCAGTCAGTACCTTGATTATAAGCTGTGTGAGACTCTGAGACAGAAGACCCAGCTAAGTTGTGCTGGGATTCCTGACTCACAAAAGTTGTGATGTAATAAATGTCTGTTGTGCTACAACACTAAGTTTTGGAATAATTTTTTATGCAGCAGTAGCTATATCCATTTACCCGCTTATTTAGTTTCCTGAGCTAGATTATAACTGCTCTGAGGACAGCAACCCTGATGTTTTGAATCTCTATCATTTGGGCAGGGACCCTCACTGTTGGATGATGGTGAAGTTACAGAAATACTTAGACAACAATTTTGGATAAAATAAACACAAACTTTCTTTAAAGTACTTACTATCATAATTTATAAAGGAAATAAAGTTAGTCCCTATCTCAAGAAGCTGTAGTTTAATTTGCAAAACAGAAAAAGCATAAACATATGTATACACATACATGTATGTTCATAATAAGTAAGTGCCCACAACAGAAACAGGTGGACACATACAAGACCAACTTTAGAAGGGGTGAAAATGTAAGGAATAAAAAGGGAAATTAAAAGTGTGGTGTATGGAGAAGTCGGAAAACAGTATGGCTATAAAAAATATTTAAGAAAAGAAAATAATATATAAAGTGATATAAAGAAAGCAATATAAATTTCTTAAAACAATTATGGCGCCAAAACCTGTTTAGCTCAGTGGTAGAGCGTCGGTCTGCGGACTGAAAGGTCCCAGGTTCGATTCCGGTCAAGGGCATGTACGTTGGTTGCAGGCACATCCCCGGTAGGGGGTGTGCAAGAGGCAGCTGGTCGATGTTTCTCTCTCATCCACGTTTCTAGCTCTCTATCTCTCTCCCTTCCTCTTTGTAAAAGATCGATAAAATATATTTAAAAAAAAACAATTATGGCATCTAATCCTAAAAAATTAAGAGAACATCTGACGTCACTCACACAACTGAAGAAAATTCAAAGCAAATTAAATTGAATTTAAGACTCTCATATAGTCATTAATGATGCCCACGCTCTGCCAAAGAACAGACTGACAAAAATGTAAGGTCTCTCCTGGCAAACACCTCTTCTTCTAGCACTTTTTAGTTCAGCAGCTCATTATTACATCCCTACTGGGTCTCAAGCGCCATGCTTGAAGCTGGCCATGGAAAGCCCGATGAGATAGTTCACGTTGTGGCTTACTTGCTATGTGAATTTACATGACTTCTTTTTAATTCTGTAAGTCTACTATAAGGATGTCTAGAAGGCATTTATCTGAAGAAGGGATTGAGCAGACTAGAATAGATTCCTAAGAGCCTTCCTTGTGTCTGACAGCATGATGTTTGGCACAGGGAAACACCTATGAAGACCAACAAGATCTCTGCTATATTTTCGGCAGTATTTAATCTTGTGCACTTTCCTGTCCAGTTTTCCAATTTTGTTTTTATTTCTGTGGTCTCATTTTTCTCTTCTATTTCTTTCTCGAGCCTCTCTGCTGTTTACCTACCAAATCTTTTCTGAATTCCTGACCTTCATAGACAACATGTATTTCTTTAATGGTTTGTGTTGCTTTATTTTGACATGTATGGCACACTCTGTTCAACCACCATTTTTATCTCTTTTCCAGTCACATGGATTTCTTCTTTCTCATAAACTTCCTTTGTCTAGCTTTTGGTGTTCCCGTACATTTATTCATTTTTTTTCCTTGTGATATATATGTTTTAAAGATCTTGGGCTGTTTCTTTTTCCCATCACAGTGCTGGAACGGGTACTTTTTATTTCTTTACCAGCAGCTGTTTGTTGGCGGTTCATGCGGGAAGCACCCAGGGACGTGTTCCAGGATAGCAGCACTTTTTCCCATGATAAATGACTTTGTTTGTATGTTTATTTCTGCAGCCCATGGACAGAGTAGCGGCTGCAGTTTTCTTAACTTACTTTTTTCTCCTCCCTGCAACAGAGGCTGGCCTTTTGCTGAAAGTATGGTTTGTGTTCTTTTGTCTGTTTGTTTCTATTTTGTTTCTTTCATGTTTAGGGAAAGAATGAAGATCACCAGTTCAGCAAAGATAGCCCCAAGTTTAACATAATATAATATAGTTTGATGATACGTTTATGAATACATTATTTTGAAGCCAAGATTTTCTTATCGGTTATAAAAATTAAAGCCTATATTTTTGGTTTATACTTATAAAGAAGAAATTTGGCTTTTTTATAGTTTAAATCTTTTTTTAAAGATTTTTAATTTGATTTCTTTTTAGAGAGAGAGTAAGAGAGAGGAGATAGAGAAATATTGACATGAAAGCAGAGCATCGATTGGCTGCCTCCTGCACACTCACAACCCAGGCATGTGCCCTAACCAGAGAATGGAATCAGCAACCTTTTAGTGCAGGGGGCAATGTCCAACCAACTGAGGCATACTGGCCAACTGAGGCACACTGGCCAGAGCTAAATCTCTTCTTAAAATCACAGTTTGCATTCAATTTTACTGCAGCATCACTTACAATAGCCAAGATATGGAAGCAACCTAAGTGCCCATCAACAGACTGGATAAAATAGTTAGGGTACATATATACAATGGAATATTATTCAGCCATAAAAAATGAAATCTTACCATTTGCAACAGCATGAATGGACCTTCAGGGTACTATATAAAGTGAAATAAGTCAGACAGAGACAAATACCATAGTGTTTCACTTATAGCGGGAATCTAAAGAGCAAAATAAATGAACAAACAAAACAGAAACAGACTCATAGACACAGAAAACAGGCTACCGGTTATCAGAAGCCAGGGAGATTGGCGGCCGGGTGAAAAACATATAGTTACTGAATAGTCACGGATTGTAAAGCACAGCAGAGGGAATATAGTCAATAATTTTGTCACAGCTATGCACAGTGCCAGGTGGGCACAGGAAGTATCAAGAGAGCCACGTGGTAAAGTATATGACTGTCTAACCGCTATGCTGTACACCAGGGCTGTGTTTTGTGTGGTTAGCCCATTCTTTTCAATAAGAACAGCACTGGGTCAGCGAAAGTCTGCCCTCTACTGGTGCAACCAATCTGCCCTGTTATAAAGATGGAGTTCAGGTCTGCATCTCAGTGTATCTACCATCTTCAAAACTAGTCCTCTTAGCCCTAACGGGTTTGGCTCAGTGGATAGAGCATCGGCCTGTGGACTGAAGGATCCCAGGTTTGATTCCAGGCAAGGGCATGTACCGTGGTTTTGGGCACATCCCCTGTAGGGGGTGTGCAGGAAGCATCTGATTGATGTTTCTCTCTCATCGATGTTTCTAACTCTCCCTCTCCCTCTCTGTAAAAAATAAATAAATTAACACACACACACACACACACACACACACACACACACACACACACAACTAGTCCTCTTAGTGCAGAGGCTGCTTCCTGTCTCCACTCCTGTCCATTTCCACATCCTGCCGTACGCCCTCCACAGCCGTGGGCAGAAATTCCTTTTGGGGGATAATCTGGGGCTTTAGAGGTCTCTCACTCTCACCAAAATGGTTGTTTACATTTTTGTTTCTTATGACCTTGTTTTGGATAATTTCTAGCAAGAGAATGGGATAATGTGACTTGAAACAACCCCGTTCGAATGAGGTCGTATCCTAAATTCTTTCATTTGGAGTCTTAACATTTGAACGTTCTCAAAATCCACATGTTTTCTGTGTTTGGGAATCGAGCTGGAAGTACTAGGAAATAATAATAGCCATCTGCTTTTTGTCTGGCACTGCGCATTGACTGTACTGTGCGTTCCTCAAAACAGCCCTGCGAGTGAGGAACTCTTATCTCCACGTGACAAATGAAGAGCAGAGTCCAGATTGCAACCTGGAGCTACCCAACTCCAAAGCCCGCATTCTTTGCTCCAAACCACACTCAGATCAGTTCCCATTCACCAAGTCATTTTCAAATGTTTAATTGTCGCAGAAACAAAGGAATTCCTGATTGATTAGATTCTGGCACTGTGGCTTTGTTTCGGAATCTAAATTTCTTCAGCCTCCTCCAAATACTTTTTTAAACCACTGGTTACATATAGTAGAAAACATTTTAGCACAGAGATGGTTGCATGATATTGAACAAGGACTGGACTTCCTACACTGTGAAACCACAAAGCCCAACATAACACAACCAATATGCTGTTTGGTTTTGTCCCCTAAGCAACTGACCAAACACTAGGATAAATGGGCCTGCCAATGGATTTGACAAAGATTAAGAATGTTGACACACCCCCTACCTAAAATATAAACGCAGAGTAAACATAACATAAACAACAAACAAGAGAGAATTCAAGTGACAAACCATTGAAGAGTAAGATGAGAAATGGTTTATTTTGGGCAGAATTGATATAATAATTTCATGAATATTTTACACTGGCTCTATGTATCAAAACGCCAGACATCCAATATCTCAAACACAGTGACAGACAGAAATCGGCAATTGCCACCACACTTTTCTTGCCATTCAAAACAAAGTAAGCACTGCACAAATCTTGCCTATTTTAAAATAAAGTTTTATGGACAAATGTTAATGGATATCCTCTAACAATGGCACAGAAGAAAGACACCATAGAATAGAAGAATACTGCATGCAAGCAAGACCTATGTTTTTATACTGGTTCTTTATCATTAGTGAAAAGTTACTCAGCTCTCTAAGCTTCAGAGTCTTTGCATAGAGACTTGGAAATACCTCTCCTAAGTGGTTCTGGCCAGGGTGGCTCAGTAGTTTGATTCCAGGTCAAGGCACATGCCAGGGTTGCAGGCTCAATCCCTAATGTGGGGTGTGCAGGAGGCAGCCGATCAACGATTTTCTCTCATCACTGATGTTTCTATCTCTCCCTTTCCCTTTCTCTTTGAAATCAATCCTATCTAATAAAGACAGAATATGCAAATTGACCGTAACTCTGTGACAAAGATGGTGGTGCCCACAGCCAATAAAGAGGGAATGTGCAAATTGACCCAACAAGGCGAGAGGCGGAAGGCGGCTCTGGGCCAGAGCGAAGGCAGTGCCAGCAGCCAGGGGAAGGAAGGCCTGTTCTTGCATGAATCTTCGTGCATCAGGCCTCTAGTAAAAATATAAAATAAAAAAAAGTTTGAAAAATATAGGCTGCGAAATAAAACAAACATGAATTCCAGTTGTGGCTTTGGGGCTTACTGGCTATAACAAGTTATTTAATAAACCTCCCCAGAGTTGCCGAGAGAGGTAAGCCAGCTGAAGCATAAAGCACAGCGCACAGGACACATGAATTTCATGATGATACTGTCACCAGCACAGTCTCAGAGTGAGGACAGAACATTTTACCTCTAATCCCATTTCTACCAAAGATATGCTGGCATTTCCCCCATGAAATGTTGCTGATGGTGATTCAAACAAACAAACAAAAACCTACGTGCTGTTAGTTCCAAAGTGTTCAGATACTTTTGAAAGAAAAAATAAATAAAAATAGTAGCCTACTAGTAAAGTAATAAGAACATAACAACACACTTGGCTGTACTATGAACCTTGGTAATTTAATTTCTTCTTTCTAGAAGTCTGGACTGTTTTAATTAAATTGAAAATGCTGTTTCTTGTTGCAGTCTTAGTCCTTAATTGAGGAAGAAAATGAAATCAGGGAAGACAAGCAGGTCCTCCGGGGGGGCTTATTTTTCCAGAACAGGATATTTGACTTCAGTTCTATCTTCTGGCTTTCGGTCAGAGGAACTACCCAATGGACCTGACTCGGATTCCGCTGAAACCACAGGCCAGGAGATGGTGCCTGGGAAGTTCATGACTAACTTCCATCCAACATAGGCACTGTGGCCAGAAATCTGTAGTAAATTGAGGCAACATCAAACTCGTGGTCTATTACGGCCAAAGAACAACAACAACAAAATGCCTATGAGTGTGCAGCTATGACATTAGCATTCAGCATCATTCGCACTTGTCCTTAGATTTCTCAGAGCATGTCTTAATGCGGTGCCTCCTCACACACCTGTTTCCCATGTTCGCCTTAGAGACACTGTGGCTCGAGGGGGAAGTGGACTGCCTTTTTCCATAAAATGATATGTCTCATGACGAGAATGCATTGTTCCCAGGAAATTAAAATATCTAATCGAATATTCTCTTACAAGAGGGGAAAAAATCCTTTAATTTCCAATCGAAGATAATGAAACACACAAGGATCCATTTGTAATATTTTAAACACTGTTTTGGAATAGATTAATTGCTTGTGATATCTGTGGGGGGGGGGGGGAGGAGAAGAAATATCAAACAAAATATCCCATACAACACACCTCCATTCGCAACAAAAAGAAAAGAAAGACCGGTAAATGGAGGGGAAAGGGAGAAAGGAGTCAAAAGAAATGCACCAAATTTTAACAGTGAGACTGTTAGAATTTTGCTGGTTTTGTGTTTCTATATACTTGTGTAGGGTTTCCAGGTTTTCGGCGAGGAACATCAGTTGCTTTCGTAAGCAAACAAACCAGAAAAATTCTGAATCTGAAGAACTCTCTGTCAAGCAGTGTATTTCCTGTCCACTACACGGGTGTTTTCTGTCAAGAAAAACATTACCCATTTTTTAAAGTATGAAAACCTGGATGAGGACGTCCATATCATTAGCTACAATTTCATTTCTTTTGTATGCATTAACTCCTGTTGGGCACCCAATATGCCACTGAATCTCACTGAAACTGATTCAACCACAGACTAATTTCTGACGCTAGCCAAAGAGATATCTATTTTTAAAAGCCTGAACTGTTAGTTCAAAACATGTATGGGCTGCAACAAAGCACTCCTGACTATTCTAATGGACTCAGTGATCTACCTGATGTCATTGTGTGAGGGAGCATTTGATTTCATTTACAGTGAACCCTGTCAGATCCTTCGGGTTAATAAGAGAATGTGGACCAGGCAGACAGAGCTAGAACACCCAGGGTTGACATGGTTGGGGCTCCTGGTTGATTACAGGAAATCGACAGGTACTAGTGTCACATCCCAGAGCAGGGCCCACTCTCTCTCATCCTTCCAGAATCAATGCTGCCTGCCCAGTGACCTCCCCAGTGCCCAGCCTTCTCCTTTGCTTTCCTGAGACCCCGAGTTGGCCAAGCACAAAGGGACCATGTGCAGGTTCTGCTGCGAAGACAATTCCTCGGCTCAAAATGTTAAGGTATGGTAAGACTGGCCCCTTCGCTCTCAGCAAAGCCAATAAAGCTGAGCCAGTCTGGGCGGAAATGGAGTACACACACACACACACACACACACACACACAGACACTATACATGTCATCAGACTCTTACACATCTGGTAAATGAATTACTTCTAGAGAGTTTGTTGGTTTGCAAGAGTTATATGTTTCAATTCTAGGAAACAAATTGCCCAGTGTTGTCTGAAACTCAATAGGGGTTACAGTAAACTACCCTTAAACTTGGTTACCCATTAGTTTTTATGAATACGCAACTGAATGGATCTCCTGAACCCTTCTACCCATAAAAAAATTAATTTCATTTCCCTTAGATGAAACATATGTCAAAACCCAATGACATACAGCTACTATAAATTTAAAAAGAGAAAAGAAAGCTTGGCGCTAACTTCAGAATCCCCCACACTGTATATACCTCCAGTTAAAAGCTGCACATCTTTCATATTGGCGGTCTCTACGGTGAGGCACACACATCCCAAAATATCTGTATGCAAGAAATATCTATTCATATTTATGTATCTCGGTCCCTTATAGTTTTTCTGGCTTTAAGTTAACATAACTTGTGAGAATAATAGTGCATGCATGTAACTTATGAGCTAATATATATAACATTAGTTATACTGGTATACTCCATATTTTTTATCAATAAGGGTGCTTGATTTTAATATATTTTATTGATATTTTACAGAGAGGAAGAGAGAGGGATAGAGAGTTAGAAACATCGATGAGAATCATCGATCAGCTGCCTCTTGCACACCCCCTACTGGGGATGCGCCCTCAACCAAGCTACATGCCTCTGACCGGAATCGAACCCGGGACCTTTCAGTCCGCAGGCCAACACTCTATCCACTGAGCCAAACCAGTTTCGGTGAGGGTGCTTGATTTTAAAAGTTGGAAACTTGATGATCAGAACTGGCAAAAAACATGTCTACATAAAAATGTCTGTTCATAAAAATCAGTGTGCTAATATCAGTCTGAGCAATATCTTTATACAGATCCATGCAGTAGATGGTTAATTCCACTTACAGTTTATTGCAAGTACTTCACAACCAGAAAATATTGCCACACAGCATCCAAATAGTATATTCTATCCATACGGCTCCTCACACAGGATGAGTCAAAGGCATGTGGCTAAAGCTAGATTGGTTTTAATCATAATAATCCGCTAAATCCTAAAACTGCAAAGAAGAACTTGTTTATGCTTAACTACATTTTTCAGACTATATTGCAGAATTTACTATTTGTAGTATTCTTCGAATCAAAGAAAACAACTTTAATTTCCAAGACAGTAGTTCTCCCAAAAACTGAGGCCACCGGACAGTAAATCTTTCTCCTCTAATTAGTTTGATCTAGACCTGTTGATGATCTGTCCTACAAACTAAGAATATCCATTACTTAGGACTGTCTCAGCTTCATAATTTTATGTCCCAGTTTAAAGGAATTGAATGGAGAATGCCTTGAGTTGTAAAGTGAATACAGCAAAATTCAATCACAACTAGCATGGCCCGATTAGTAGAATCACCCTTGTGTAACAAAAACAATGCTACTGGTGGGGTGGTGTTAGAGCAGGCTAATCTCATTCGGGATCCGTGCCCCAGACCAACTTGGAGAATAAGAACTAAGTAACCTCAGCAATTATATCAACACTTTCCCCTGCTGACAGATTCCAATCAAAGGCAAATAGCTTACACATACTTGCAAGCCTGCTGGCAGTAATTTCTGTTACCCCCCCCCCCCCCGCCCGCCCCCTCCCGGCCCCGTTATCATGCTTCATTGTGCTTTTATTCCTTTCTGCTACTTCCTTTATCCACTTCCTGTTCCTTGGAGTTGGGGGGAGAGGGAGTGAGGGGGTCTCTATCTTTTCTCCTGTGTCTTGCTGAACCTTTGGGAGGTCATGATAAATAGGCTGCACAGCAAGATGATTGTTAGTAAAAGGGAAATAAAACATTTCAGAATCTTGATTGGGTTTTATAATACTGTTTTGTTGACTATTCCATTGTGATTGCATAAGTGCTTCAATGTAATCCCTTGATTTGTTTGATATTTCCTTTATGTTTTAAATGTTTGGGGGAATGTCTGCTAAGATTGATTCTCCAATTCTTTTCCAACAGCCAAAGAAGTACATATTTTTTATTTTAAAAAAAATATATTTCTATTGATTTCAGACAGGAAGGGAGAGGGAGAGAGAGATAGAAGCATCAATGATGAGAGAGAATCATTGATCGGCTACCTCTGGCAGGACTGAGGATTGAGCCTGCAACCCGGGCATATGTCCTGACTGGTAATTGAACTGTGACTTCCTGGTTCATAGGTTAATGCTCAACCACTGAGTCACCACAGCCAGGCAAAGAAGAATATGTTTGAAAGTGAAATATTTAAGAAGAAAGATTATAGGGATTTACAGAAAAAACCACTGCAATCAGAGAAATTGGTACAACGTGATTGAAAAGATAAGAAGAGAATAATAAATCAATTTGAGATATTTTCCCCAATACCTGACTAAATTATGTTTTTAGTTTCTGAAAGAACATATGTATAATACACATTTATGTATTATCTAAGAATTCATGGAGAATGGGAACATGCAATAGAAAGTGACAATAGAAAAAAAAATGTTATTTTCAAAAAAAGAGGAAAAGGGTGGCCAATATTGGAAAGCATATATGGACTGGCAAACTTAATTGTAAATTCAAGAAAATGTCTAAAATGTTCATGGGTATTTAGGAAAAGATTGCAAGTAGACAAAAAACAAAATATATAAAACTAGCAGTGATTCCTTTCATTAAATTCATGGCTTCGATAGTGACGGATAAAGGAACTGCCTATCACTCCTGGGTAAATGACTGTTTTGATGAGAAAGGAATCAGGAAAGAAGTAATTTGTCAGAACTCAACTTCAACTGTTTGTCTAGCAAAATGTACTGTATTATGAAAGCCAATACATACTGGGAAATATTTCCCCATCCCTGTTTCTAGCACTAGTTTTCAATTTTATAGTACATAGATGTTTCAGAAACAACATCATCTATTTAAAAGGCAGGAGAGCCCTGGCTGGTTTTGCTGAGTGGTTAGACGCACATGTGTCAAACACAAGGCCCGCGGGCCAAATCCAGCCTGCCAGGCCTTGCAATGTGGCCCACACCGCGCTGTCATCACTGCACTCTGCTGTCAGTTTATGACATTGTCAGTTTATGACTGTTCAGTAAACCATTCGGCCCGCGATTTAGGCTGGATTTTAGATTTTGGCCCCTTCTCTGATTGAGTTCGACACCCCTAGGTTAGAGTGTTGTCCTGTGGACTGAAGGGTCTCAGGTTGGATTCCTGGTCAGGAGCATGTGCTTGGGTTGCAGGCTCGATCTCCTGCCCATTAGGGTGCATGCGGGAAGTGTACAGTTGATGTGTCTCTCTCACATTGATGTTTCCTCTCCCTCTCTTTCCCCTCTTCCCTCCCTTCCACTTTCTCTTAAAAAAAAAAAATTAATGGGAAAATATCCTCTGATGAGGGTGGAAATTAAAAAGGCAAGAGAATAAAACATTTAAGTCAGAAACATCTTGACAATTGAAAAGAGTGGCTTACACAATTATTGGTTCAGGGGAGAAAGCAGGACTTGAATGTGAAGGTCTCTTCCATTCTGTTCAGATTAGAGATTAAACTTGACTGTTCCCATCTAAAACTGCTGTTTCACTTTTGGAATTCCAGTTTATCACTCAGAACAGACTATGTAGCGTCTTCAGCAGTGAATAGCAAAATGCTGTATATGGGGAAGTGATACACAGCCTAACAGCTTTGTGAATTAACAATATACAAAACTCCACTGTAGTTTCTCTGTCACTTTTAAGTACACTAAATCTCCTGTTCATCCCCTCATCATTTCTTCGTCTTTCTTCATGGTGAATCTAAACTTAATTTTGCAGTTACTTCTGTTTCAGTTCCTGATGTGTGTATTTTGTTAGTAAACATTCAAGATAAATTAAATATAACATAGCAAAATTATAACTACATGGGAGCAAATTCATAGTTTAAATCCAAAAATATTATAGGAGAGTAAAAAAAAATTATATTAAATTGTAAATTACAGTTATGTGTATACAGAATTTAAGATGTGTAATTCATACTGTGACGTGTAAAATTCATTATGAAATGATTGGCTGAATTTGGGTTCTACCACTCTGGAAGAGTCCATTTGTTAGTCAGCACTGGAATACAGCGCCACCTACTGGTATCTAGATCCATATTAAAAACCTTTTGTAGGCCAGTTTTGCTCAATTTGTTTATACAAAATTCACCTCAAAATAAAAATTTTAAATAAACTGACCTAAAGCCTCCTATAGCAGTATGTCATCCAGAGTAATTAGGATATGATTTTGCTAAAAATGTATCCAAAAATAAAATTAAACATAAATTACTCTGATATATACTAAGTTTCCATTCTGGCTTATATTTTCACATTTAACTAGGCAGTCAAACAAAATCTCAGTAATTAAACATAATTTGTCTTGTTCCCATACACCCATGTTTCAATTTTAATAAATGAACAAAATTTATTCAATTAAGTACAGATCTGTTGATTTACAAACATTAATTGAGCACCTACATATTATAAGCCAAGTCCCATGCTAGGCTCTGGGAAATAGAATTGAGGCAGGAAAAGACCTAGCCAGTTTGGCTCAGTGGATAGAGCATCAGCCTGCAGACTGAAGGGTCCCGGGTTCAATTCTGGTCAAGGGGGTATCCCCAGGGCAGTGGGCTCAACCCCCAGTAGGGAGCATGCAAGAGACAGCTGAACATCAGTGTTGTTTCTATCTCTCTCTCCCTCTCCCTTCCTCTCTGAAATCAATAAAATATATTTTTAAAAAAGAATTGAGGCAGGTACATAAGGGTATTATCATGTATTGAGGGACAAAAACTAAACAAGTCCTCAATTCATGTTGTCACTATCATATCAACTGAATCCAGTGAGGAAATCGGGGAAATGTTTTCATGAGAAAAGCCTGTGAAAAGTATGTTCAATGTACCCTGTGCACAGAAAACTCCTAATAGCAATTTCTGTAAAAGTACAGTACTGAAAATGTATGCTATGTATTTCTTCTCTTACATTAAAAAGGAGTTAGGACTCATTTCCACCTCAGTGAGTATGATGCATATCAATGATGCATATGTATGTGAGAGGATGGTTATTGAACACTTTCCCTCAATTATTAAATTATTCTTACTTTAGGTACAAATACATAAACTGTTTCTGACACCTAACATCTGCATTAAATATTTATCTTTAAATATTCATGAAGTGGTTTTGTAATGGGAAGCAAATCATACATATAACCTTCACTCTGTACATCTCAAATATTATATCTTGTGAAGCCAATGGATCATCAGAGAATGTGAAAAACTAAAAGGCATTTCAGGTAAGAAATCACCTTAATTTTTCTTGGAGCTGCATATGGCAACACACCTTTAGGAAAAAAAAAAAAAAAAAGAGCCCAAACCGGTTTTGCTCAATGGATAGAGCATCAGTCTGCGGACTGAAAGGTCCCAGGTTCGATTCTGGTCAAAGGACTGTTCATTGGTTGCGGGCACATCCCCGGTGTTGGGTATGCAGGAGGCAGCTGGTTGATGTTTCTCTCTCATCGATGTTTCTAACTTTCTATCTCTCTCCTTTCCTCTCTGTAAAAAATCAATAAAATATATTTTAAGAAAGAAAGGAAGGAAAGAAGGAAGGAAGGAAGGAAGGAAGGAAGGAAGGAAGGAAGGAAGGAAGGAAGGAAGGAAGGAAGGAAAGAAGGAAGGAAGGAAGGAAGGAAGGAAAGAAAGAAATAGTTCCTTCCAGGAAGCCAAAAATATATTCATTTTCCCCATGTCAATTAGCTCTTAACACAGCCCAGTCTCTTTTATATGTGTTTCCCACTGATTTGAGCATGTATGTGCATATATTAAGCTTTACATTTAATACATTTCAAAGATAATACTAAAATGAGCATGTATGTGCATGTATTATGCTTTACATTTCATACATTTCAAAGATAATACTAAAATGAATATTTGAGTAGAAAAATACTGATTGAGAGGAAATCAGTCAAATAATGGAGAGAGGGCACAGCACCTTCAGTCATGCCCTTTCTTTCCAGCTTATCTCTTGCTCTAAAAATAACAGCACACCATTGAGCAGATGTAAATTTTTAAAGTTGACCATCTGACACAACTGCATACTACCTAGAGATCAGCTGATGGGGTTCCTAAAAGCTCCGGTTCACAGGATCTGCCTCAAATTGAAAACAAATGACCTTTAAAAACATTACCAAATCTATCTCCAGTTTTCTCTGACATCAAAATTCTTAAGGAAATGCCCTAGAAACTAGTTCATCTCCTTAGATGAAGCAATCTAACAAGTATGAAAAAGGAAAATATGCAAAAATAATGTCAAGAAGGAAGATCTCATAGTTGAGTATGTTTGGCATTTTCTCTTGATGTTCTCGTTAAAATACTCCAATGAAGGCTTGTGCATTGATTTGTACATTCATTTATTTTTTTCAGAGAAAAGGAAGAGATCGTGTTGCCTTTTCTTTCTTTTTAGTCTCCTGGCTTAAAAATCAGATTTATGAGAAAACGGGTTTTACCAACAGACCCTCACATACTTCTATTAAAATCCTATTTCCCTGTTTCAAGAAGCCTAAAGGTGGAGAATGAGAGTTGTCATCATGCTCCCCAAAATTTGTGAAATTCGATTGATGCAGCACCTGTGGAGAGGGGGGAGGGGTTAACCCCTTCTTTCTGAAGCCTCCATAGGAAAATCTAATCCCCTGTGTCCCTCAAATTCAGAACCCAAGATGACTTTTTCTCTTCAAACTTTTTTTTTCAAAATCCTATTAGACCACGCCTACCATAAGTATTAAATGTAAGGCCATGTGGAAATGAAATAAGTAAGACTAAATCTCAGAGATTCACGAAATATTTGAGATTGTACTTCATGACATTTGAAAAACATTTCGTGACAAACTTAACTTGTTTGAGAGATGGGGGTGTGGGGTGTTTTTTAATAAGCAAATGCAGATGTTCAGGGAAAAACGTTTAGATTTTTGACACTGGTCTTTGCTAACAGAATTACAAATGTTTTCCATAAGCAAACAATGTTGAAATGTCTCAATAATTTTTCTTAAACCACCACCCAACTCAACTTGGGAAAATGGACCTTACCAATTTAGTGTGAATGAGTTTATATATTCAGGGTTTTCTGATCAATATTTCTTTGTACAGCTTTTATTTTTCCATGTACTTTATAAATTTTAATAATTATTGGGAGAATTAATGGTCTTCCCATATCATGTGCACATGTATACACACACACACACACACACACACACACACACACAGTTGGTATTTATTCAACTGTCACTCTTTAGGAATATGTTTAAAGTTGTCCGTAAACAGATAATGGTTTAAAATATTTCATTTTACTACATATGGCATTTGGTCCATTTTTATATAATGTGCAAAACTACCTATATTTAAGTATACAGTGTCAAATCAGAAAAGGAAAAATCACCTATAATATGATTGTCCAACCACTATGCTATAATACAAAATAATATTGAATGCAAACTGTAATTGAAAAAAATTAAAACAACGAAGCACTATCATTACTGTGATGCTTCTGAATCTTTTTATTAGGCCAAATAATCTATTTTCCTTTTAGACGAAAATGTTCACTGAATATATTTGAAAAGTTTCATTCCCACCTTTTCCCTAACTTTTCTATGCAAATGCAGGCTACTCCCAGCCATTAAGGAAAACTTTCTAAATTCTATTCTAATGCAGCTGCCTTACTGAAATACTATAAGCTCATTGATCATTGAAAAAAAATGAATAGATGAAAGAGCAGCAGGTTGAATAATTTAACTGCAGGCTACGTTTTCCCCCTCATTCCACTTATTAGTGTGATGGAGGTTCAAATGAGTCTGATCTCATGTGCTTTATAGTTATAGAAACAAGTGTCAAAAGATTACTTTGTAATTATCATTGTCCCTGCAAAGAGCTTCAGGGATGAGCTTGCCTCTTGAGAAATTTATTTCCTCACCTTTAATCTCCTCGGTAGATAAGATGTACAGTAAGTGTGGCCAAAGGAATTCCAGAATACAAAATAAAAATTGATACCAAAGGAAAAAAGTAATTCCGCAACAAACATTTTCAAGTCTCTAGTGGGAAGTGGTAGGAGTTTGAATCGCTTCAGAATCTATCTTAAGCCTTTTAAAGTGGTGATTAAAGACTAAATGTAATTTACTAAATCTGTTAAGTGTAGATGAGATCTAAATACTTTTGGAACACTTCATACCTATCTGATCCAACATCCATATATCAGAAAGTATGTTAAGCTCCTACTTAACTGTATAAGGGCAAGGACCACCTTTTTATCATTACCTTCCTATCTTCATCACCACACTGAACACAAGATGCATAGCTGGCATTTTAGGGATGTTTGAAACCATTTTATATACGGTGCCTAGGAATGCCTTATAGATATAAGGAGTCCCCCCAAAAAATGTGTGTATGTGTGTATATATATATATATATATATATATATATATATATAGAATATATATATATCGATATATATATATATTCTAAATAATTACAAAGGCAGTGTTTATTACACTTCATTTTCAAAACTGAGCTATCAGCTGTTAAAAGTGTATACGTATTTTGAGGACACCCTGCATTTATACATAATCACATGTCTGTATATGTGTGTCTGTATATATGTTTATATAATTATATATTGTATAATTCCTAACAGAATCTAGAAGGGAACATATTTTGTTCATCATGAGTATCTCAAAGACTCTTACTAATAACCTTTGAGGTTGTTAAAAGAGAGTATTTCAAAATTAAAATTCTTGGGGAAAACAGCCAAAGTCTGTTTTCAGAAAATGGCCCTCGTCTCCAGCCCTGTCTGTAAAATGGGGTTTTTACTATGGTGGAGGAAAAGACTTGGCCCCTACTTTAATCTTAGACATATGTTAGGAATGAAGGAGATGTTAATAAAGTGCGTATGTGTCCTTTGGGAGAAAAGTTCTATACCAAAAGCTATCCTAAGGTAGGTTCAGAACTAATTTGACAAAAGGTAATGACCCATTTGAATCCTTTGGCTCTGGATCACAGAGGAGGGTGGGTCGAGTAACCTTGAAGAAGTGATCTGGTATACATTAATAGCTATCCATTCCAAAGAGCAAACCCATGACGTACTGCCTGGTGCTATTTCCCTTCTGAATACTTCTGACTCTTGTAAGAGTTGCCCAAGGATCCATGTTGGATGCCATCACATCATTAGCATCCAAAGGAATAAATATTGATCGTCCCAGAACAATGCAACCATTAACCTCTTGCATCACTCAGAGGCCTGAGGAGTAGAGAAAGTGGATGCACTCTGAAGGGTTCCCTTGTTTTGCACGGTTATCAAGTTGCAAAGATTGAAATATAACATGAAATGCAGCTGTAGGTTTATTCCCTCAAAGGGTATCTTGTGGGAAGCATCACAGCCTATTCAACAATGTAATAAGTAGTTCTTGCATAAGCAATAACAAAGACAAGCCGGAGATAATTTACTGGGTTGTATGTGATTTTTCAATGAATTATTTTTATAATTATTTGGAAATTTCAATACAAACCAGAACTGTCTGTCTACATCCAAGTATTAGATCAGAAAGTTCCATGCCTTACATGTTCCCAAAGGAGGAGATTTCTGTCACTTGTTTTGCTGAACGTAATAGTGTTTCCAAGATATTTACTGTTTAGAAAACTAGTAAAGTTATACCACTTAATGTAGCCTTTCAAACTTCAGGGGGGAAAAGAAATCTTCTTGTCATACAAAAATTTTTGCAGAAAGAATCCAACATAAAGATGTAAAATTAATAAACATGAAGGAAGTGATACTAAACATAGGAATGCAAGGCCGGGTCTCAGAAATTATAAATAATGTTAAAAAACTTATTTTAAAGGAGTTCTTGAATCCCAACACCAAAAAGAAACAAAAAGAAGTTATCTAAAAACAGCCTTGGCCCAAACAAGGCTTATTTTCAAATACATGTGTGTATGAGCATGTGTGCATATATAAGTATCTGTATGCATATGTGTTTGTTTGTTGGGTGTGTATGCACATGTATGGTTTTATGTGCATGTGAGTATGGTTATGGATATGAATGTGCATAAGTGTGTGTGTAATTTTGTGTGAGTGTCTATGTGTATGTGAATGTACTTGAGCATGCGTGCATGTGTATAGATGTGTTTGTGTGAATTTGCATGTGAGTGCACGTGTTAATGTGCTAGTTTGCTTTCCTTAATCATATTTATTCTTCATCTTCTGGGAAGCAATATTTTTTCTTGTTTGTGAACCATGTAGAAAGTATAACAGCAAAATAGAACCAAAATATTACAGGCAAATCTTGGGTAGAGGAGTGGTAGGATTTTTTTTAAAGTCTGAAAGTCTGAATATTGACTTGCTGCTACCAAAACAAGACTTTTTGCAAAAACTATGCAATCTTCTCAGCAAACAATCACAATGAAGGGCTAAAATTGATCACACTCAGGTTTGTGAATATTCTTCGTTGGGATAAGGACTTAATTTTTAAAGAAAGTCTGTTTTCCACTTATTTTACAATCTTCGACATACAAGTAGCTCAACCTTTAAACATCCATCCTTTTCCTAATTACTACTATAATCATAAATTCTAGTGGAGTCATTTCAAAGTCAAATGCATATTTTCAACCAGTGAGGAAAAACTACAACTGTTTCTCTGAAGAAATGTTAAAAAAAAAAAAACACAAAAAACTTTTTTTACAAGACAGGAAATGAGAACGGGAAACCTCCCATCACAAGACTAATTCAACCCGCTCAATATATTGCCTACATTAAGCCACATCGAATAAGTTAAACATACCCAAGACACAGTGGCATTATACATATGGATTCATAACATTACTCCAAACAAATCTTTATAGAGGGTTACATATGAATGAAAAATAAAAAGATTCTAAGAAACAAGACCATTTAAAAAGGTAAATGAAGCTACAATAGAAGCAATGCTAACATACTAGTACACACGAGAGATACTTCGTAAATATTATTGAATGAAAATTCTGTTAGACCTCAAAAAACATGTACAATGATAATTCTGAGTCAAGCACCCCAATATGTCAGAGGCAGTAAAAACAGCTGGTTTAAGGATGTGGCCTCTAGAATCAGACCGGGTTCAAGTACCATTTCTGTCTCTTTTAAGCTGTTCTCTTAGTGCCAGTTTCCTCACCTACCAAATAATGGAATTGCTTTGTAGCATCACTGTACATTTAAATGAGTTAATAAATGAAAAGCACTTAGAACAGTGACAGTGATAATGAGAATAATAATTATAATGCTTAGATTCACCCTAGTCGGCTGTTCATTTCTCCAGCTAAAGGCACCTCTGCAATGAAGAATGTTTCCCCCGGGAATAAAAACAACAGGGCTCTCTTTTGTGAGCCTCACTTTTTTTTTTTTTTAATTGTTAAAATTTTCCTTTTCCAGGAGCAATGCCATGATCATGAATGTGGCACCAAATGGTAATGATTAGAGCACATGTTTTGCCTGAACCAGGATCAATTCAAGCATTGGCTCCACAGACACTGGGGTATTTCAGAAGGAATGTAGACCCCACGTGCTGCGCTGCCCACACAATCTTCAGAAATACCTTTGTACTCCATTCAGGGTTGCTAGACATGTGCTAAAGAGATGGAAGAGAAGGAGGTGGAGGGGTGGGAGGAGGAGGAGGAAAAGGAAGGGGAAGAGGAAAGGAGGACGAGGGAGAGAGACAGAGATTGAGGAAAGACAGAGAGAGATTGAGATAGGAGAGCAGGAGAGACAGAGAGAACACCACATATGCTACAGCAAAATCCCCTTTTCCCCAGAATAAATTCACAAAAAGATCAGATGATTAAAAACGTGTTTGTTTGTTTTTCCTTTACAAAAATAAGAAGGTTCCCTAAAGATATGTTTGAGGGAGATAAAATACACATGCTCCTTTTTGTTCTTTATGAATAATGAGCTGTGACAAAAGTCAACCATAATTTTTATTAAAGTTAAGAAGTGTCAAATTTTGATAGTCAATTACTTTTATTTCACACACACAAGAACGATGACATTGCTCCCTATGTATCATTAGGTAATAGTGAAATGCTTCCCATTTCCAGAGATAAGATTAGAACTGCAGGCCCTCCCCCGGACAGCTGTGGAAGGGGGAGGGCAAAACTGTTCATTGTCCACTTCGTTAGCATATTTGGGGGGTTGGATTATTCATTTAAAAAACACTTTGGAAATAGAATACAAAATACTACCAAGTCCTACTGCAATTGTGGAGACCATTTTAATGTCTTTAATAAGAGAAACATGATTCTATTTCACAACCTTTTCTCATCCTCCCAGTCTAAGGCTAGGTAAGAAGTGAAACTTAAATAAAAGCATACCATAACTTTAAGGAAACTCTACCATCATGATAATTTTCCCCCCACTGAAAACCTAATTGAAATGGTTCAGAATACAGTTTCCAATAGAAGCTGTCAGCTGTACTACTCCTTCCAAATGCTAGTTTCATCCATTTTCTAACCAAACAACCATAGCAAGTCAGTAGAGAAACGATATAGTTAAAACAAAACAAAACACTAGGTCAGTAAACAATACTTCAACACAATGCATGTCCTTCCCAAAAGCAGGCATCTGTAGTCTCACCATAACATCTGAGACCCCTCTGAAGTTTAAAGAGCAAGGATTTAGGAAGACTATAAAAGAGGAACTCCTACAGTCGGGACAGGAAACAATTAAGACATAAATAAGAATTTCCGCAGAATCGGGTCAAGCTAAGGACACATTTCAGAAATGTCCTAGAGGTGAAAAAAACAGGTGAATACTAATGTAATGAGCTAACGTTGGGGCAGGAGCTCCATTTGATGCTAAAAGAACCCATCTTCAAGCCCAGGGAAGCTCAGAGTTGAAAGTCATAAAAGTGTTTTTAACCACCCACCAGTACAACAAAATGCCATGAGTTGTGGGGTCCATGGCCATTCCTCAGATCTTACAGGAGGAAGTTGTACTTTAAGCAGGAGGAAAATCAGGCTTTCCTTTTCTTTAGTTAGTGAAGCACTGGATATATAGAAGACCCAGATATTTACATCTAGGTCATCAGAATTGCATAAGACCATCAAACAACAACAACTCAATCAATGCGGAATAGTGATAACTGTGGTTACAATTTCCAAAGCAGCCAATGGTTCAGCGAGCAGAACGTGCACCAACTAAGGGTTCGCTGGCACAGTTTTTGTAATACTGCATGTGCAGTTCTTAGGGTTACTTTTGGAATTAACACAATCATCCTTTGATGACTAAAATTTCACTTTGAGAGCATAGAGTATATGGTGTGCATGCTTGGGCCATTTCTCTAAATTATCAAATAAATGTCAAAAACACACTGATTTGCACACTCTTTATAACCCAGCTGATTTAGGAGGTGTGGGGAAAAATAAATAAAAATGATCTCTCTTTTCTGTACCGATTCACACATCCAGGTCTCTAAAGATAAAGATAAAGAACGTATATTTGTTAACAGGTAACTGAAGGATCCAAGAAAGATCAATGTGAAGACAATTAAATGATGGCCAACTTCAAAACAACTAGAATTCTACTTAACTCTCCTACTTCCCTCTTTTTCTAAGCAGTTACCAACTATGCAAAAGTCCCTTTCTACCTCATCCTTTTCCTTTTCATTCTTAAATATGGGAAGAACATGAGTTGTTAGAAATTTGCTTTTCAACTCCTTCTCTCTCCTCTCCCCCACTCCCCCCTTCCCCCCTCACATATCCTTTGGGGAGGTAAAACGGACTGGGGGGAAATGGCTATTGAATAAAGTAATGGGTCTTTCCGCTTAAAAGACCAGATGTTGTCTGAATTCCACAGGTTTATCTTTGCTTCCATAGACTTAAGTTACCATGGTGAGTGTTTGTAAGGAGACTATTGTATGGTTATAAAAATGTCAAAAAGTATATGTACTTGAAGGTGCTTATGAAGGTTGAAGGAAGTTTGGGGGAACTTGTCTTTCCCTTTCTTTCTTATCTCACTATTTTTACTCCCCGAAGTCATTTCCTTTTTGTTTCTTTGGTCCTGCTAAGTTTCCTGGAGGCATGTAATCAAGTTCCCCGGGTGAAGGTAACTCTGAGGGGGCCGAGATGTCCGCAGAGAACCCGGACATTCCTTTTCTTATAGGCTGGTGCAAATAAGCAATCGGACTGTGGAACCAAAAAAGGTAAAAACTGATTCCAAGCATTAGCTGGATTATTCGATTTCTCTACTGTATATACCTAACCTCTCCCTCTTTCCCAATAGCTTTTGAACCTTTCAAATTTCTCCAACTGAAACAAAAACAGAAGAGCCACACCTCCCTGTTCTCTTTCTTCTCCTGGGCTGCTGTCCTATCTTTCTATCTCATGGGGACAAGCTTGTCAAAATGTCTGCCTGGGCTCACCATTTCCTCATCAACGTTAGTCAAGTGGGGGTCTGCCCCCCAACACTTCACTAAGAAAGCAACTCTGGGTGAAGTCACGAGTGACCTGCTTCACACTCGATCAAACCCTTCCCCATCCGACCCTCAACCCCTCGTGTCCTGGAAGATCTCTCAACAGCATTGGGTGCTATTCCTTCTTCCCTGAAACATCTTCTCTCCTTGGTGACATCCTGATTTCCTGCCTCTCCTTTTATCGCTGATTCTAGGTCTCTCAGATGCATAATCATTCGTTCCTCCTTTCCTGCCCAGTAAAGATTTTGCAGCTCCTGGAGGTTCATTCCCTAGGCAATCTTGTGTACACTTTCCCTGCAATAGTGGTTATTAGTGTTACTTTTGGAATTAACACAATCATAGCTGACCTCATCCATGCCAATGACTCCAGTTAAAACCTACGCAATGGTAACTCACCAATGTACATCTCCAGTCTACATTTTTTATTAAAATGTCTCTAAGTTACATATGGTTCAATATATAAAATATATGTATGGTTTTATCTCTCCCCGCCCATCAGGTTCTCTTCCACTGCCTCCCATCTCTTTGCACAATACAAAAACTTAGGAGTTACCATTACTAACTCGCCCCAGCCTCACTCCTCCATTACCTAAACCATCACCAAACCCTAACCATTTAACCCACTAAATGGCTCTTGAATCTTGCCACTTGCCCCTATCTCCTCAACCACAGCCTCAGTCCTGGTTCTACCATTTTTATCTCTTGGAGGACCTAGGCATATATGGATAGAGCTCCCTGAAAGTTCTTCCGTCATGTGTGTGAACTCCTTTCTAACCCATTCCTCACAGAGAGTCAAAGTGGTTTTTCTAAGACATAAACCTGACTGTATCATCTACAATTAAACCTTTCCAATGGGCTTCCTATTGCTCTTAGGAAGAAGTAGAAACTCCTAAAACAAGAACTATGGTGCACTTACCTGCATGGATTGGCTTCTACCTTTTCCTTCAGCGAGTCCCAATTGTGTTCCTGCCTTTTAGTTTCTCTTATCGCCTTGTGTGCCCTTATTCCAGAGGACCTTTCCTTTGTGTCCTTCCCTCCACCCTTTTCCCTGGGTGACTGCTATTCCTCCTTGGCATTTACGTTTGCCTTGCCTGACTACCCCAGCTATGTCACACTCTCTACGTTGTGTTTTACATTTTCAACTGTGTAATCTAGTTAATCAATTTCTGTCATTCCAAGGGACTGTTAGCCAGAGAGGGAAGTGACTGCATCTGTTGTTGGTTTTCAGCCATGCCAGTGCCAAACGAGTGCCTCACACACAGTGGAAGTAACTTTTGTTGAGTAAAAGAGTGAATGAGCAAACTAGGACTTCAGAGCCATCAGAATAGCCTGCCGTTGTTAGAGATCTCAAGCAAGAATGGAAGAAAATGTATCTAGTCATTGCGGTTGTTGTTTATCCAGAACACTTTATTTTCTTTAGCGTGTAAAAGATAATATCTTATGACTATTTTCTGTTTCAGCACTCATCACTAATATGAATCATTCTGAATTACAATAACCCGTGCCCCCACTTATCCACAGTTTTGCTTTCCATGGTCTCAGTTGCCCATGGTCAACCATTGTCCAAAAATATTAAATGGAAAGTTCCAAAAATAAACAATCCATAAGTTTTCAATTGCATGCCCTTCTGAGGAGGGTAATGAGATCTCACGCAGCCCCACTCTGTCCCTCCTGGGGACACGAATCATCCAGCATATCCATGCTGTACACACTACCTACCTGCCTGCTAGTCATTAGGTAGCAGCTCAGTTAGCAGATCGACTGTATTGCAGTGCCTGTGCTCAAGTCACCTTTATTTTACTTAACAAGGGACCCAGAGCATAAGCATAGTGATGCTGGCAATTCAGATATGCCAAGGAGAAGCCCAAACATGGGTCCTTTAAGTGAAAAGGTGAAAGTTCTCCAATTAATAAGAAAAAGTTGCATGCTGAGGTGGCTAAGATCTATGATAAGAACAAATCTTCTGTGAAATTGGCTGATTAATATCATAGGTATGTATATTCAGAAAGAAAAAAATACACAGTATATACTGGATTCAGTACAGTGTGTGGTTCCAGGCATCCACTGGGGATCTTGGAACGTATCCCCCATTTTGATAGGGGAGGCATGACTGCACTCACCAAACCCTAACCAGGCAAGACTGGTTATCAGTTATGATTTTCATTCAAGAGGGTTGTTTTTCTACTCAATTCAACTGAAAACAAAAAGTGTCTCCTGTGTACTGGTATTACATCATGTGCTATGCTAATGTACTGGTATTACATCATGTGCTATGCTAATGTGCTTAATGTAGTTGTTTTATTTTACTTCTAAATGTGCCCAAGGTGACTCTTCTCTTACTTTGTGCAATATAGTTTTTCTCAGCTGCCATATAAATCTGTATTTTTAAAAGCTTTATTTTCTGTAAAATGCAGAAAAGATGTTATCAGATATCCATGTCTCATACATGGCCTAACATTTTCAATAGCAGGTAGTTATCTTCTCTTTAATCTAAGCAATTCATAAATCATAAAACAATTCATAAATTGGATGTGGTTAATTCAAATACTCTGATGCATGGAAAGTTTTATTGAAAGATCTAATTCATTTGCAAAACAATGGAAACATGAAATAACTAAAGTTGTAATTATTCCATTTATAACAAAATTTCCTACTATTTAGTAATATACTACAATAGGAGGAGGAAATTGAAGCTTGTAAATGTTAAAGACTAAAGAGATAACTAGATGATTTCTTCAACATATCGTTAAAAATAAGGTGATACAGTCCTAACCGGTTTCGCTCAGTAGACAGAGCGTTGGCCTGCAGACTGAGAGGTCCTGGTCAAGGGCATATACCTTGGTTTTGGGCACATACCCAGAAGTGAGTGTGCAGGAGGCAGCTGATCAATGTTTCTCTCTCATCCATGTTTCTATCTCTCTATCCCTCATCTTTTCTCTCTGTAAAAAATCAATAAAATATATTTTTAACAATAAGGTGATATAATTATAGCAGGTACATTATTCATTTTATCAATCAACAGATACTTAGGGAGTCTCTACTATGTGCTAGACTCAGGGTACAATAGAAAACAAGACAGACACAGTCCTTGATCTTCACTGAAGCTACATAGTGTATCTTAAAACCCATAAGAGGAATAAGTCAGTGTTGTAATTTAAAATGGAAACCTGAAGATCTTGGTGTGTGTATGTGTGTGTGTGTGTATGTGTGTGTGTGTGTGTATGTATATATATATATATATATATATATATATATATATATATATGGTATTGATTTTTTTTTTTTTATAGAGAGGAAGGGAGAAGGATAGAGAGTTAGAAACATCGATGAGAAAGAAACATCGATCAGCTGCCTCCAGCACACCCCCTATGGGGGATGTGCCCTTGACCAGAATCGAACCTGGGACCCTTCAGTCTGCAGGCCGATGCTCTATTCACTGAGCCAAACCAATTAGGGCAAGACCTTGGTTCTTTAAGTAGCTGTTTTCTAGAATTAAAGGGGTGAGAAAAATTCTTATTTTTCATATTCTGGACATTCTCCTCCTTACGACCCACCAAGGTAAACAGAAATCACGTCGTTTTCTGAGAACTTGAAGCAATGTCACATTTAAGACAGTCCTATGAGAAACTGCAAAGTGGAATCTGGCACTCACACACTCAGTATGACTTCTTGAGTTGCATCTTTGGCACGAGGGCATCAAATTTAATGTGTTACTACAAGGTCATTTCAGAAATTGATGATCTGTAATACAACCAAGTCAACATGCAGAACCTTGGTGGGAAAAAGGTTGCTGTTGGGAAAAAATGTTAAAATGACTATTTTTTTAGGATTCAGTGACTATATGAAGTCATAAGATAAAAATGTGCATTTCTTGGACAGCAAGGAAACTGAAATATTTGCATTGGCAACAGAAAGTTATAAGTACGTCAAAGGCAGCTAGTGGCCAATTACTATGGGAAAGATATTTCACAAGCTCAACTAGGACCACTCCTACCTTTAAAGCCCTGTTACTCTTCAACACTCACTTATGGGACCTCTGTGTCCAGTCTAATGGAGTACACTCATTAAGGTAGATTTTCTTCTTCCTGATATGATATACACACACATTGTCCCTTCGATAGAAAGCCAAGATTACCTTGAATAGACAGCCAGGACTTCTAGCTGCTTTCAGAAATAGACAGTGGATCTTAATGGGCAATGGAAACAATTTCAAAACTGTTAATATTCTAAAAGTTAAGGTTCTAATCTAAGAATTCCTACTCAAAATATAGCGGCATCCATGAAATGGATGCTTTCATTTCCGTTATAAAAGTCATGTTGGGGCAATGTTATTATAACACTTTTTAAAAAAAAACTAATGTTCTGCATAGATTCAATAAGACATAGCTAACTACATAATTTGGGCCTGAGAATGTGGCCACATTATAAGGTTGTTAGAATGCCCCTTCTGTTTTCAACAAGGTCTTAAAAAGGCTTGCTACTTTTAGAGGGAGAAACCAGAAAAGGCAAGAGAACCTATCAAATAACAACAAGACCCTGGATAATTGAGACGAATCATAACATTTCCCAGAACTGTCTACTTATCAAGAAGTTTTACAGAAATAAAATAACAGCATCGGTGATGGTAAGTGAATGCCATTAAAGTCAGAAATTATTAGCATTTGGACTGCATTGGGTATTACTTATCTAAATGCAGTTAATGGCTCAACCTTCCGATAGTCTTGACAAAAATTGAACTCACTGATTCTGAACCACCTTTTAGGTCTGCTTATCACTCATCTGCACAAGACACTGTTTCTCATTCTGGCAGTGATTCTTAACCAAGGGGAGGGAAGGGGTATGCAACCTTTAACCCCCAGGTGGATTATAGAAGAATCTTCTTACAGGCCCACATTATTTGAAAAATGCCCCTCTAAAACCTTAAAATACTTCCCCATTCCCTGTTTAAAGAATTTCAATATTTGATGTCAGTCGTCTTTTACATCAATCAGCATTTAAAATGATAGTTAAAATAATTCTTAATGTTTTAGACACTTTTTTTTATACCTGTGATAGATAACAATAAAAAAAAAATGCTGCCCCAAACATGTCCACATCCTAATTCCCAGAGCCTGAAAATGTTACCTTACATGGCAAAAGGGACTTTGCAGGTATAACTAAGGACCTAGACTTGGATAAATAGTCCTGAATTTTTCATGTAGGCCCAAGGTAATCACAGGAGCTCTTACAGAAGGGAGGAAGGATAGTCAGAGTTCAAGAAGGATATATGATGGTGGAAGAAGCCAGAGTGGTGCCAGGTGCCAAAAGCCAAGGAATGCAAGTGGCATCTAAAATCTGGTAAGGGCCAGAGATTGGATTCTCCCTTACAGACTCCAGAAGGAACACAGCCCTGCTGACACCTTGATATTTGGACTTCCAACCTCCAGAACTGTAAGATCAAAGTGTTGCTTTAAACCACTAAGTTTGTATTAACTTGCTACAGCAACAACAGAAAATTAATACAGTACTGCTATGTCAGTAACCATAAAATCTATCAGAACCATGATATTGTAGAACTGACACAAAATTGTATTAACTTTAACATGTCTAGACAAAACCATGAGAAAGGTTGTTGAAATTGTGTCATCAGTAGGTTATTTTTCTAATGAAATGTTTAGTCGTCTTATACAATAGTACATTATTTATTATTTAGTTTACACACTGAAAATATTGTCATAAAATGTATTGATAATAACAATTATAAAATTATTATAAAAACATAAATATTAATGATCACCCATTTCTTAAATCCTTCCATTTTTTTAATGATTTTTAGAGAAAGGAAGGGAGAGAGAGAGAAGAGAGAAACATCAATATCAGAGCAAGAGATCGACTGACTGCCTCCCACACGCCCCCAACCAGGGATCAAACTTGCCACCTGGGCATGTGCCCAGGAATTGAACCAGCAACCTTCTGGTGCATGGGACAATGCCCAACCAACTGAGTCACACCAGCCATGGCTTAAATCCCTTAATTTAATAATTTGCAATAATGTGATGGATGATCAAGGATCCACCAGCAATTGGTAGGTGCTAACACTGCATCCCCAATCATGAGATGTAAATATAAGGTATAGTCACAGGGAAGATGGTGCGGTGACTGTGAGTTAACCAAAAAAATTGCCCCTGGAAACCATTCTTAGTCATATTTATGCCTTAGAGATTTAATCATTAAAAATTATATATCATAAATACCATTACTTAAACCATAATAATGGAAATGAAAAACACAAGAAAGATGCTAGGACTAGATGGTCAAGTTTAAATTTTGACATTGTGCCCTTTAAGACATTTAAATATCAAATGTAACATTAAACACATAACTCCTATCTTAAACATGGACAGGCTGGGGAAATTATTTCCTACTAAAAAAGATGCTACCTGGAGAGTAAGACAAGAATCACACGACCTCATTACATGTGAAATCTAATGAACAAAATAAACTGACAAACAAAATAGATCCAGAGAGAAGGAAGCATGTAACAGACAGGAATCTCAGAAGGAAAGGTGGGTAGGAAGAGATTAACCAAAGAACTTACGTATATGCATATGTGCATAACCCACAGACAGACAATAATGTGGTGAAGGCCTGGAGATAGGGTAAGAGGGGGGGGTGGAGAGTTAATGGCAGGGGGGCGGGGAGGCAGAAGGGGGACATCTGTAATAGTTTCAACAATAAATATTTCAAAAAAAGATGCTGGTACTTAGCCACCAACAAAAACTAGTAGGATACTTTGAATGGTTTTCCTTATAGTTGTGAATAATGTATGTCTCCCCACTAAAATTCTCCCTCTGAATCTCACCACAAGACTGGAAATATAGTTTGTAGCTATAGAATGATTGAATAATACTATGTGATCCATGTAAGTAGAAATAATTGTTCTTCTTAGCATGGTGATGTCCCCTTACCAACACAGCCAATTAGTTATATGCTAATAAGACTTATATGCATATTAGTTATATGCATATTAGTTATATGCATATAACCTTCAGAGTTGCCCTTCAGAAATGACTTCAAACCCTAACTCACTTGGCTCAGTGGATAGAGTGTCGGCCCTCAGACTGAAGGGTCCCGGGTTTGATTCCACTCAACAGGACGTATCTCAATTGCAGACTTGATCCTTCACCCTGGTGGGGCCCATGCAGGAGGCAACCAGTTAATATTTCTCTCTCACATTGATGTTTCTCTCTGTGTGTCTCTCCCCCTCCCTTACACTCTCTCTAAAAATCAATGGAAAAATATCCTTGAGTGAGGATTAACAAAACAAAAAACAAAACAAAAAAAAAGTAAAAATGAATAAGCTCTCACATTTAAAATGAAATGAAATGAAATAAAATAAAATGACTTTGACACTTCTATTACACGGCTTTTGAGTTGTAAATAATAGCTATTTTTTTCATGTCTATTTCCTCATCTCTAAACCCTCATTGCCTGAGACATAGTAAGCATTTTATAAATGTTTATTCAATTAAGCAATCCATTTCCTCATCAGTATCCTTCACTCTCACCTGTCCTATACCAGCTGAAACAGATGCCAAAGCAAGACAGCACATTTACCTGTTCCAAGCTCAGGGTATATACACGGATTTGCTTAAGCTGCTTAGGACTGTCCAGCTCATTCATGAGGTGTTAAAATTACATCCATTTGACTATATAAACCAATGATGAATAATTTAGTCCTCCAGTTTTTCTTTTCTTCTACAAAGACATAAATATACTCTCAGGCAGTTAATAGTTCAAAAATTACTGAATAAAGTCAGTTTTAAAAATGCATTAAGAAACAAAAAAAGAATTCATCTGGTTTTAAGCATTAACTAAATTTTTATCTCCAAGCAAGAGATTGTATTAACAGTTAAATGAAATACCCTCAGGCAAAACTTTTTTTTTTTCCAGCTTCTTGACTCCAGAGAAAGAAAACTACAAAGCCCCTTGGCCAATTACTTGGTTTATTAGCTACAGAACAGTTTTCATGAACAAAATTAGAACACTACTGGGAAACCAAATCAGTACCCTGTCTCTTGAACCACATAAAAGCTTTAAAAGCACCAATAAAGAGAAGATTTAAGGCCAGAAAAATACCAGCAGATGGGCTTATGCCCAATGAATAGCACCAAATAGTTTTCTATAGGCTAAGGAAAAGGCTTCTAGACAAACTGGCAGTGGCGGTGCCGCTTTTATTAGCGTGAAGAAAGTCAGCGTATGAAGAACTGAAGACATGCTTATGAGAGCAAATAGAATAGAATCTTGAGAATATAATTTGGCAACTAGAAAAAGCTGCATTTCAAAATAAAGGTTTATTTTTAAAATATCCTCAAGGATCAAGAAAAGGGGTTCAGAGACGATGAAAAAAAAGTGGAATTGTCAAAATCCATTTAGAGCTCTGCATTAGAGGCGCAGCACACTGCTTTTCTTTTCTATTTACTTTTTTTTTTTTTTTTTTTTTTGAGGCATCCCAACTCTTCCTTCTTGCTTGTCGTTATCTTTAGAAATCTTTCTGGTTAATCCCAATTCCTCATGTTTTTTATTTCAATTTGACATTTAAAAATTTTTTTTTATTTTTGCTCTGGGTTTTAGAAAGTGACTTGAATTAAAGAAAAATTAAAAGGCATGCTTACAACAAAGACATCTTTCTAAGCTCATACATAGTCCACTGATTCTTTGTGGACTCACTCAATGTCAGGAAAAGAGCAGTGAAATTTCTCTCTACACTTCAAGTTTTTAACATAACCCACTTCACTTCCTAGTTAACATAAGTTCTTGCTACTTCCTTCTTACCTAAAATTTTTTTCTGAATCTTACCAAACTTTCCTTCTTTTGGAATTTATTTGCATAACAGCAAGTATTTTTTTTCTCTTATTCCACCTTCACCTTTTTGACCCATCCCTCCCCTCTGGCAACCATCAGTTTGCATAAAAGCAAATATTTAATGAAGGCCTACTATGTGCCAGACACTATAATAGGCTGAATAAGACAGAGTCTCTGTCCTTGAGCAACTGAGAAAGGTCAGAGGTGATTGGGAAGTTGAAATCCCGAGTGGTTTTAAAAGTGTATCAGAAGGGTCTGGCTAATACTCAAGTATTGGAAACAGACTGATTTCAATATAATAAACGCTCTGCAAGCGGTAAGGAAGCTCACAGGAAGCAGCTCCAGCTAGGGGTCAGGGAGTTTAGGTCTTGGTGGAATCCACGATCAGTAGGAGCTTCTCAAGCCTGACAGCTCCACATCCATAAAGAAAGGGGCTTGGGGCCTGGCTGGTGTGACTCAGTGGTTGAGCATCAACCAATGAACCATGAGCTCAAGGTTCAATTCCCAGTCAGGGCACGTGCCGGGGTTGCAGGCTCTATCCCAATAGGAGGCTTGAAGGAGGCAGTCGATCAATGCCTCTTTCTCCTCCTCTCCCATCCTCTCTCTGAAACCAATAACATATATTTTTTTTTTAAAAAAAAGCCGAAACCGGTTTGGCTCAATGGATAGAGCGTTGGCTTTGGGACTAAAAGGTCCCAGGTTCAATTCCCGTCAAGGGCATGTACCTTGGTTGTGGGCATATCCCCAGTAGGGGGTGTGCAAGAGGCAGCTGATCGATGTTTCATTGATGTTTCTAACTCTGTATCCCTCTCCCTTCCTCTCTGTACAAAATGAATAAAATATATTTTTTAAATAAATAAATAAATAAATAAATAAATAAATAAATAAAAATAAAATATAAAAAGAGAGACTTGTAACCGAAAAAGAAATTAAGTTTGGAAACATATAAGAAGGATAATATGGGAAGTACACATTGCGCGATGGGATAACAGAAATAAAGAAATGAGGCTGGCCCTTACATACCACATGAGTTTTGTAAAAGAAAAAAAAATGAGGAAGGACTAGAATGATGTGCTAAGCACTCTCCGAGGAAATATTAACCACAATCTCCCATTTCCCCTCAACCCAGGGCACTGTAGAGGACATCTGAGAGTGTGGGGGGCATTTTTGGTTGGCACAATGGGAAGAGGGATTGCAACCAGCAATCAGTGCCTGGAGGTCAGGAATGCCAATGCACCAGTGTGTGCGTGAGTTCCTCACAAGGAAGAACGGTCCCACCCCAAGTGGCAAGTTAAAGAGCCCTGCCCTAGGCTGCATGACATCAAAGGATCTTCCTCTCCCTCCTCCTCCTGTGCTTTCTGATCTGGATCCCAGTGGTTAAAGTGCCCATAGGCAGACAGCAAGAATCACACCATGCCTGAGGTTCTCACCAAGTCATTCTGACTGCAAAGCCCTGCTCCTGCCAAGATAAAGCCCTGGAAGAACCAAGAGGAAGAACCAAGCCCTGAGTAGCATCATAGTCTAAAGCAGCGTTTTTCAACCGCTGTTCCGCGGCACACTAGTGTGCCGCGAGATGTTGCCTGGTGTGCCATAGGTGCAGACAAGACAAGAATTTTATAATTTTTCACTATTTTGTTTACTTAATATTTCATAATAAAGTAATTATAAAATACTTTCTTTGTGTTTATTTGATTCCTATTTGAGAGAATTACTTTATATATAGTCAATATAGGCACAGAGTTAAATTTTTTAACATTTTCTAATGGTGGTGTGCCTCGTGATTTTTTTCATGAAACAAGTGTGCCTTTGCCCAAAAAAGGTTGAAAAACACTGATCTAAAGGGGAAGGAGAATGATCACCAATCACTGTTTTCTCTGGTGACCAGCACGTGTTGGCAACCACTGGAGAACAGTGGTCACTCCATTACAAGGAATACAGGAAGGGGTGATTGGGAAGTGGAAGTCCCAAGTAGTTTTAAAATATGCTTTCAATAAATTGGGCAATGAATATTAAAGTAGCATGATAGCAAAGTAGCGGTCTGAAGGTGTTGTGAGGTCATAGCAGCAAGATTCATTCTTACTGTTTTCGTTTTGATTAGGAGACTATTTGGGGTATGAGGGCCGGGTGTGTGTGTGTGTGTGTTTCATAAAAGATAAGAGTAACTGACTACAGAAGGCTGCCCTAGAGGAATGGAATCATGACAGTTATTTTTCTATGAAGAAAAGGTCTAACAAACACTCAAGTACTGAAAAATCCAGGTAGATCTATAGAGATGGGGTGGAGGGAGAAGCAGAGTCCATGACTGCACTCACAAGCAGTTAACGGCAGAGATCCACTCCAACCCTGGGACAGAGGCTCCTCGCCTGAGCCCCCAGGAGCTGAGAGATCAGCAAATAAAGTTGCCTCTCACAATAGTCAGGCAGAGTTACTGAAATTAAAGACCATGGTAAGGTACATCCGGTGTAATGACAGGGCCACAATCACAGAAGTGATCTCCACTCGGAAACGTGGCAGAGAAAAAGGCCATGTGGCATGTCAATCTTCAGATCATTACCATAATCTGTGGCATAATGTAGGTAAAGTTTACAATGACTTTTCCGTTGCACAAAATCACAAAGTAACCAGTGTAGATGCCGTGCTTTGCAATGAACATCATCAGACATTCTTTATTATAGCATAGTGAGAATATGATGATTTCAGCATGATACCTGAGTTATACTGAGGTCTGCAGGCCAGGTCCTGCTAACCCTCCCTGGAGTCATTTGCCAGTGTCTGTGTGATGACTAGTGAGCGGCCCAGGAGCCAGTTTTAACAAGATTCAGGTGACGGTTTTCTCCTACACCCTTGTTTCTTCTCTTGACCCGCAGGAAACCCATTCACCCAGCTGCCAACGCTGGGACCTAAAATCAATATCTGTCAAGTCCCATTACTATCCAATAAGGTGCCACCGTCTACGACTGCTTTTTATTGCTTTCTAGGTATCAGTGGTGAAAAAGGTCATGACAAATACCATATGTGACTCTTAATTCCATAAAAAAAATTACTTAGAAGTCTTAGGGAATTTCTAGTAAAAAAAAAAAAAAGTGTAATGAAAGTGTTTTTATTTCTCTATCTCAAAAATGGCTATGAAGCTTGAATTTCATCAGTTACCAGAAAACCTTGGGTTGACCAAAGAATTTTGAACGTGTTACTTTATTACCTAGGTATTCAAAGGCAAATGAAAATCATAAAATCCCTATGATTTCTTCCGACTAAGTCTGGAGCAGCATTTTTACTGAAGAAATGGCTTGAACTATACTTTTCTGAACATGGCTTTTTGAAATCTCCATTAAAAGCACTGCATTTTGGGGCAACACCATTTGCTCACGAAATGAAACAAAGGCTCCGTTCTTCGGAGGGGAGACTTGGGCATACCGCTGTACCGCCCCAGAAAGCGCAGGAAATGTTTCCGTGATCCTCCATTATCCCCGGAGACGCTTAACTTCAGCTCATGAAAATACCAGAGTCTAAGGGATGAAAATTACAATGGTTTCCTGCAAAAGCCCCCTCTAGGCTATGGGGCTAATTGAAACAATATGGCAAAACTCCAACCAAACCCCTATTTTAAAACGGACCTGGGCCTTTTTCTGCCCACAGTGACTCTGCTATTTCAGGTCCCACGTGTTTTACGTGTCCCACGAAAATAAAAAGAAACGATCATGTTTTCTGATTAATGTTCACTATCTCTCGTTTTAGTGGCTTTTTTCTTTTTTTTCTTTTTTTTTTCTTTTTTTTTTTTTTGAGAGTGAGTGAGGGGAGGGGAAGGCTGAGCACAATGCCTTACACATGTATGTGCAGATGTGTTGAATTAAAGATTTATAACGGCTCTTTAATAAATGCATAGATGAAGCTATGTTCTCTTTCTGTCTGTTGAGCTGGCGTTAGAGAAATGGCAGAACCGCAATAATCCTTGAAGTCTTTCACAAACAAAAATCAAAACAGAAAGCACTATCACACATTCCACTAGCCTAAAATTAAATTAGTTTAATTCACTGGGTCACGGCCTGTAAGAGAGAATAAGCTCAGACCATCTTTAACATAGACAGACCTACTACTGCGGTTATCAGTATTTGGGGGTGAGTGAGTGGGAGTGAAAGGTTTAGTATAAATCAATCCGACCATGCACTCTGAATCCAAACATTTGGAACTGAATTCTAGGTACCACCTACCTGCTGCTTGGCTACTGAGAAGTTACCTGATCTCTTAGAGCTTTACCTTATCTCTGTAATATAGTATTTTTTAAATATGTTTTTATTTATTTCAGAGAAAGGAACAGACAGGTAGTGAGAGACAGAAACATCAATGAGAGCCTAAACCGGTTTGGCTCAGTGGGTAGAGTGTCGGTCCGCGGACTGAAGGGTCTCCAGTTTGATTCCGGTCAAGGGCATGTACCTTGGTTTTGAGCACATCCCCGGTGGGGGTTGTGCAGGAGGCAGTTGGTCGATGTTTCTCTCTAATCAATGTTTCTAGCTCTCTATCCCTCTCCCTTCCTCTCTGTAAAAAATCAATACAATATATATATTTTTTTTAAAGAAAGAAAGAAACATCAATGAGAGAGAAACACCGACTACATGCTCCCTACTGGAGATCGAGTCTGAAACCCGGCCATGTGCCCTGATAGGGAATCAAACCATGACCTCCTGGTTCATGGGTTGCTGCTCAACCAATGGGCCACACTAGCCCAGGCTGTAATATGGTATTAATAAACTAATAAATAAATACCACCTCATAGCATTAAGAGAGAAAATGCAGGTAAGTCCAATGGATGTTCGTTTCCTTCTCTTCCCCAGCATTTTTCCTTCTACCCTGAGATACACAAATACAGGATATGCCAGCGTTTGGATGATTGAGGGTTTCAGTCACAGACTAAGGGCTTGCTGTGGAGAGCTGCAAAATGCCAATGCAAGTGTTCAGATTGTAATGTTTTTCTGTCTTCCGTGTTCCCTTCCCAACACTCTCCTGGGCGCTCTGAGACAACATGACAACTGATCCTGCGATGTTAGCATATCACACGCTTTGGTCCAGTGGCAGCCCCGACCCCTGGGTGTGCTCCTGCCAGTCTCTCCGGACTCCAGTTCCACGTGACCCAGGCCTGCTGATCCCCACTCTCCCCGCCCACACGGGAGACCAAGCCAGGAATAAACCAGCGAATTAAGAATGAGCTAATGCCACATTTTTATAATTATCTAAGTTTTTGCTATCTTTTTATTATTATTATTATTGATTATGGTCTCACATAATTGTCCTTATTCCCCCATTCCCATCCCAAACCCCTCCCTAGATATGCCCCCCCTGCCCCCCCGTTGTCCATGGCCACTGACTAGGCCCATATGTATGCACTCTTAACCTGGTTCCTCTCCTCCCTGATCGAGGGGGACCCCTGAAGGTAGATCTTTTCTATCTGCCTTTCAGGCTAATTTTTATCAAGAAAATTTACGTGTACCATACATAATGCTCCCTGCCCTTCTCTCTCTCCCACTCTCCCACACACACACACATGCGCACATTCACCTCTGAGGTTCAAATGTAAATGAACATATTTTAACTGTAAAATTACATTAAAATAGAGGAAAAGCAAGAGAAGACATTGAGAAGCAGTCAGCTCATGTTTTCAGAGGCAAGTCAAGAAAGCATGCCCCTTCATCCCGCATTGAACTTTTAAGAAGCCGGGAGGGGGGAGGGGCCCCTACACGATGTTGGCAAATGCAGTAGGCGTGACACATAGCATGGGGTATGATGATGATGCTAACCGCGACGGGAAATTAGGGCATCACACTATGGCCCAAGCCTAGAGCCTGGGAAAACGCAATCATTTTAATTTGGTTCTGCCATATTTGATTTATGTAAAAGCTTCATATGGGCTGGGTATCTGGAAATGTGTCCTTCTCCGAATAGTTTTAGCATTAATAATTCGAAGTCAGAAATCTGCGGTTACGTACACTTTTAAGAGGGTATTTGCAGCTAGCAGAGGTTTGCACAATGATACCCAGAACAGATTTGCAAGGACGCCAATGAGAGCCAAGAAGCGAGAGAACCCCACGTGAGGCAGAGAGCCAAGACCCCATGTTTAACACAAAGCCCAGCCTCCCTTCGCCCATGCGCATTTTCATCCCAACACAAAAGTAGGATCATTTCCTAGTGGCCAAACAGTGAGCACCCTCCAAAGACATAAATGACAGAAGAAAAAGGTCATCCATGTTAATAGGGGGAAAAATTAGGCTAAGTACAAAGTAATGGGCACGCAGAGAGTACATGAGGAAGATGTACTGCGTAAATGGAAGCTCCCAGCACTGTTTTCTGCATTCCCACAGAAAACCTCATGGTAGGGGAAATAATGATTTCTGGGCCTTCAGTTTGGAAACTGAAAGAGGCCTCCTAGGAGCCAGATAAATAACAACTTCTCCGTGAGGCTGTAAAATCACAGCACATTCTTCTCTAAAAGATCTCCAAACGTCTTACATTTCGTGTTAATCCGCATGGAATTCTCTGAGATACACATGAAGGGTTTCTTCCACAGAAAAAATATAGTGACTTGCCAACAATAGCTGATAAGTGAAGATAAGATTAGGCACCAAGTCACCCAATGTACGCAGCAGGCCTCTATCCAGTAGGCGATGCTGTTTCAAAGTCAAGTACATTCACCATAGAACCACTTAGATCCCAAAACCACTAAGGAAGATGGATCTTTCTCAGAGTCTCCCCAGGGTTGTTTATGTCAATGGAGTGTTTGATTTTGAAGGGCAGGGAATCTCCTATCAGCCACATGATAGTATTGCGTTTGTCAAGCTGCAGGAAAAAAAAAGTCCCTATTTGGCCTTCAAAACAGACTTCTGAGGCAAGGTGGCAGAATAAAGCCAAATTTGGTTTTAAAATATGTATCTACTTTGAAGTGTATATTCAAAACATGGGTAAGGTAAAGAAACTCCAAATTAGTTGAATAATGTTCAACTAATTTATAGCAGAAAAAAATTGCTACATAAAGAAGATTAGGCAGTTTGAAGCCAGATAACAGAACTGTCCTTTGCATAAACCTAACAAATTGGGGGGGGGGGGGGTTTAAAATTGACAAGGAAATATAGCATAGCAATGAGATGAAGTAAGAAGCACAGTATTTTGTTAGTTTGTTAATGCTCACCCAAGGATATTTTTTCTATTGATTTCCAGAGAAATCAATAGAAAAAATGTAATATACATCATAGCAGTAAGGGAGGCAAATGGACCATATTCCCATGTTTCCCATTAATGTCCCCAATTAGTTTTTTAAAGAAGCAGTATGAACACATATATTAGTCCTATGACCCAACAATTGTATATCAAGTATTTATTCAAGAGACATGAAAATATATGCCCACAAAAGGGCTTGTACAAGAATAATCATAGCAGCCAAAAAATAGAAGCACCGCAAAAAGTCCATCAACGGAGGAATGGATAAACAAACTGTGGTATATTTATATAACTAAATATTTAATAATGAAAAATTATTAAAATTTTATTTTTAAATTATATAAAGATTATATATGCAAAATAATGAATTGGTAAAAGAAGTCAAACACAAATGAGAACATACTCAGTGACTGCATTTACATGCAAAACCATCCATGATGACCGTAATTAGGAAAATGGTTGTCTACATGGTGGGATACTGGCAGAGAAGTGGCTGAGGAAGCATCCTAAGAACAAGGAAATGTTCTCTATCTCGATTGCTCTATGGTTTACATGGTCCAACTCATCACACCATACACTTAAGATCTGCACATTTTACTGTGTATAAATTATACTATGATTAATTTTTTAAGATCCAAAATAAGTGAATAAAAGATGCAGCTGAAGGGATAGCCTAAGTGGATAGCCCAGTAAAAAAAAGTTGGACTTAGGCATGCCCTCCACCCCATACACACACACACACACACACACACACACACACACACACGGCCACTGAGTGTCCAACCCATTTTTTTCCTGCATAGAAAGACATCTGGGATGAGAAAACAGAAAGCCAGTAAATCTCCAGCCATAAAGAAGGATTTGGCAGAGGGAAAAACAAAAGGGAAAGTAAGACCATTTTCTGAGGAATTGGATCCACTTGAGAGAGAAGGTCCCTATGGAAGCCCCCACACCTCTGTGAGCCATTAGGCTGTGGCCAAAACCGAGAGTGGTCCCTCAGGAACTGAAAGGAGGAAGGGCTGCTGGGAGATATCGGGGCAGGAGAACACCTAACAGCCAACTATCTTGGAAAGCGGTGAACTTCCTGGGGGTTCACCTTAAGTCTGGGAAAAGTTCTGAAATCCGTGGGAAGAAGAAAGTCCCCCCAAATAGGAAGCCCTAGCTCATGTGTCTTCAATGGTCTTTAGGCAAACACCGAAACTGGGCTACAATCACCTGGGCAGCCACAGTCTCTTCCAAGTTTTACTCTTCCCCACCCCATGCTGTCAGTCCAAAGCAGTGGTCAGCAAACCGTGGCTCGTGAGCCACATGCGGCTCTTTGGCCCCTTGAGTGTGGCTCTTCCACAAAATACCACGTGCGGGCGCGCACGTACAGTGCGATTGAAACTTTGTGGCCCATGCGCAGAAGTCCGTTTTTGGCTTGGGCGAGTTTATTTTGGAGAAGTGGTTCTATCACCGAGTCACAAGCAAGGGGCCAAAGAGCCGCATGTGGCTTGCGAGGCGGGGTTTGCTGACCACTTGTCCAAAGAAAGGCCTACTATGGATCAGACTGTTGGACCTCAGGGGGAGGATGGGCATAAAAGGGAGAGATCAACCAAAGGACTCGTGTGCATACATATGAGCCTAACCAGTGGTCTAGGACAATAGTGGGGTGGGAACATGAGTGGGGAGTGGTGGGGGATGGGAATGGGGGATGAGGACAAATATGTGATACCTTAATCAATAAATACATTTTTTTTAAAAAGGCTTACTGAAGATCCAATCTACCCGGTGCTGGAAGAGCAATCATGATACAGAGAAATGACAAATAAGTCTCAAACAGGATAAACTCATCAAGACCACATCACAAGGAGAGGGTGACGGAGCTGCCTGCATCTAACATTCATAAAAGGTAAAGAAATAGCATGGTGCACCAGAATCGTTTAGACTGGTATTCTACTCATCCTACTTTAATGAGTATCAGACATCTGCAATTGCAGAATGTTGTGTAACACGAGTATAAGACTATGGAGAGTGAGCTACCAGGGAGCACCTAATAGAGATGTCAGTCGACGACAGCTCTGTGCTGATGGTGCCTTTGATAAATGCCAGAAGGAGAAGAGACAGCCAGAGACCTACATCTGCTCTCTTCCCTCCCACCTCTCTATGTCCTTATCGATCAGACAGCTAACCAAAGAGAGCAGAAATAAAGGATCGGAAAGGGCACCGGAACTTATAACAGCTCTAGAGTATTGAAAATTATGTGACTATAACGGTAAGTACTTTCCTGTATTCATCTACTGACTTCATTCTTACACTTGCAGCGTTAAGTGGGAGAGTAAGACATGCAGGACAACTGCTCTATCCCATGCTTATTGTTTTTTAAATATATTTTATTGATTTTTTTACAGAGAGGAAGGGAGAGAGATAGAAAGTTAGAAACATCGATGAGAGAGAAACATCGCTCAGCTGCCTCCTCACACCCCCTACCGGGCATGTGCCTGCAACCAAGGTACATGCCTTTGACCAGAATTGAACCTGGGACCCTTGAGTCCGCAGGCTGACACTCTATCCATGAGCCAAACCGATGAAGGCCCATGCTTATTTTTAACTGGCTATGAGCAAACCATACTTTCAAAGGGAACGCAGACCCTATTTTAACAATGAACAATGATACAACAAAGTGGAGCTCACCGAATGAAAGCAACAGCTATTGAAATAAAATCTGTAGAGTCTTACAAAGAGTGAGATCAAAGGAAAGCAAGCATCCCAAAGAGGCAACCAGAATATGTGCCATTTGTGTTATGAATTTTTATGTAATCTTGCTTCCTATTATCCCAGAATAAGTGAGTCATCTGTGTGTGCTAAAACCTTTTATTTTCCCCGCTCTCCTAATAATCCTATTCATTTCCCCAAGCTTTGGAAACAAATTCCCCTCGGCAGAAACCTAATGAAGTGAGCTTCATCCTGGGGAGATTTTTGTAATTACAGAAAAAGTAAGTCATGGGAGTGTAATTGCTCACAAAAAAAGAGAGAGAGATTTCTATTCAATTGTGTTAATATATTCCACATTATAGTGTGGCTGTTTTCCTTGCGTGAAGAAGAAAGCGAGAGAGCAAATAAAAGGGGAAGAAAAGAAGAAAGACAGACAGAGAAACCTATACAATCATTGTTGATACTGAAAGGTAATCAACCCCGCAGGGCGAGTTGCTCAGTTGCTTGCCTGTGGGAAAATGCAATGACAACTGACATTCTACCCAAAGAGAAGGAAGCCATGGCCCTGGAAACAGCCTATCTATAATAATTAAAATGCAAAAAGACTGCTCCTGCTCTCCAATTATTAAATACACAAGAGAGACAATTCAACAGTTCGGAAACAAGTCTCTAAAAAAGAAAACTTGAGTTTACAAAGAATTTAAAAAGGAAAACAATATGCTAGACCTAGCCGTAAATATTAGCAGAAAATGCCGATGGCTTATCACCTAGTAAACCATGGGCGCTGAGCCATAAACTGGGTCACTTAAAAAACAAACCCAGCCTCCGCAGCATTACACTTGAACCTAGAGAACAGTCCATAAAACCTGAGGGGGAAAACACAGCTTGTCTATACATGACGCTCCTATTAGGAGCATTGTCAATTACCCTGCCTAGTGTACAGCAGAGGCTGACGAACATGGCTGACCTCTTTCCACAATGTTCAAGCTTTCAGCATCCCGGCCTAATAAACACATGTTCCCAATAACTCCCCCAATGAATAAGCCCCTTTTAAAAGGAGAAACAGGACTCACATGAACACTAACCTCTTGATTAGAAAGCACATACTTAGCCAGTGGACTGTGGAGGTCTCCCCCAACCCGCACGCTTCGGGCTACATTCACAATCAATTAGTTACATCAAATCCCCTTTTGTTTCCTTCCAGTGACTTTCTGCCACCCCGTTACTTGACTCCTAAACAACTGCCTCACCTGGCTTTTCTCCAGATTTCCTGCAAAGCGTGCCCCTCCCAGACCCGGAGAGCCAGCCTCTGGAGAGGTGACGAGCTTTCTGGAACTGCTATAAAATGGTAGGTAGAAAACTGTTTTCCGAGTAATTCCCCAGGGCAACTGAGGATTTTTTTTTTTTTAATTGAAGAGCTCACTTGTTCCCTGTCTTGTACTTTTCATGAAGTCTTTGTTGAGAATCTTTCTTCCATCTACTCCAGAACTTCTCTGAAAAGCGCACATTCAGCTGAGAACAAAAATATCCAAGTTATTATCTCAGTTCCGTCACTGAATGGGTGTCTACCCTTGGCATCTCTGAAGGTCAGATCCTTTACCTACAATGTGGGTGATATTTGGTAATTCCATTTATATTTCAGAATGTTACTCGTTATGAAATAGAGGACACCCAAGAAGGGATCTGTTGCCCTCAATTACACGTTATCCCATTCTCATTTTAAATAATATTCATGCCCCACCCCTACCCCACAAGCTTCATCCCTAAAATATTAACTGATGGCAAATGATCCATTTTAACCATTCATTAACTCCTCGTGGATTCTTCAATATTCTTTAAGTTTCAGAATTTATATAAATGTGTTTCTATGGACAGTGTGATGCTCAACAATTTCAGCGACATTTCTGCCAGCATTTTCAATTATTACTTTGCCAGTTTATCTTCTATTCCACACTTCCTTCCAACCCCCAAACTCAGGTTAACACAACTGTCTATTTCCTTCCAAGGGTCACAGAGCACTGCCAGGGAGAATGAATATGCTAATTGGGTCCATCACAAATTTATGAAATTCAACTCCAGCTGCTCAGCAATCCATTAATTTATTACTCCTCTGCTACCTTTTTTATTGCCTACAGGTCATTATTTAAAATCTTTACTGCTCACTTCAAATACTAGATTCCCTGCTTTCGCCATCATTCTCAGCAAACAACTATGAGAAAAAAATAGAAAACTTAAGCCAAGAACTCCCTCATCTGCCCTCTTCATGTAGGTTGTATCCTTTCTTCCCTCTACAGTAAAGTTACTATCAGTGTGGCATCTTTTCCAAAGCTTTACCTCCTTCAGTGAATTCAAATGCAGCTCTACCAAAGCTATCAATCACATTTCCCCATTCTTTCACCAATTTTTCTCTTCCACTCCAAACCTTTCTTTTCCTTTCTGGCTGGCATATATGCTCACAACTCTCACAAACTTGAATAACAAACAAGTTCTCTCCCATTAGACTTTCTTGAGGATAGAGGGGCCTGGAAAATGAAGCTCTGTTTGAGCATATGCATGCCCGTGATTGTTCCCGAGTATGGAACAAAAAGCACCACTTTTCAGTAAGTTGTCTCTATCCCACCATCTTTGTCATGAGGCTCATCACTTAGCTATTCCATCTCCTTTCAGCAAGTCTTTTACAATTTAAGAGCTGTGTTCAAAGATGTTACTTTCTTTGTCCTTTCTTCTTTCTCTCCAAGCCCTGCTTGGTTTAGATTATCAGTTCTATGACGGCACCTATCACCTCTGGAGAAAATCTTTCACAGCTGTAACTCCAGTCTTAACCCTTTCTGCTAAGGTCCAATATCGCACTTTCAACACTTTATTTAACACCACTATTTTGAATCATTCCCCAAGCAATTCAACGTGGCAGAATCAGGATGCTTTGGATTATAAGTAATAGGAAACTTCTCCTTATCTACCTTAGACCATAAGTACATGTACAGCCCGATGTAGCAAAGGGTAAAGCAAGCTATAGGCACTGTTGAAATGTATCTGAGGCTCTGGAGCCTCTCTTTTGCACTCTCCCTGGTTCTGCCCTCCTCTGCATGTGGGCTTTATCCTCATGCTGATGGCAAGATGGATGTAATAATTCTAAGCATCATTTTCAAGCATTACATCATCCCTAAAAGAAGTGTCTCTTTTCCTTAAGAGAAAAACGTTATGGAAGTCCCATTGAATGAGGTCTGCACTTATTCTTATACCAATCGCTGACTAATGGAATGAGATTACCTTACTTAGCTTAGACCAGGATTTCTCAACCTTGGAACTATTGACAGGACCGGATAATTCTGTATTGTAGGGGCTGAGCTAGGCACTGTAGAATGTTTAGCAGCATCCTTTGCTTCTACCCACTACATGCAGGAGCATTTCCCACTGTGACAAATAAAATTTCTCCAAACATTGCCAAATGTTCCCTGGGAGGACAAAATCACCCCTGATTGAGAACTGCTGGCTTAGACTAAAATATCCTTAGGGAAAAAAAAATAAGGGTCATCTTCTCTTAAGAAAGAAGACAGAAAATGAATGTTGTCAGGCAACCACTACAATGTCCAAAAATAAACTTGTTTTCTACTCCTTTGTCCAAAATATATTTCTCCTCCTGAATTCCCAATATTAACATGTCACTGTCTAGGTACTCAATCACCCAAACTAAGAACCCTGGAGTCATCGTGATGCCTCCCCTATTGCCCATATCCAGTTGTCAACAGTTCCTATCAACAGTAATGAGAAAGTGTATTGTAGATGTGTTCTCTTCTCTCCATTTCCCTTCTCATCTGAGTATCTCAGTGGTTGCCTCCTTACTATGTTTCCTGCCTCTAGGGCTTTCCTGAAGTTTTGAGAGTTATCTTTCAAAGGGAAAATCAAGTCAAAACACCCCCCAACTAAAAAAAAATTGATGACTTATCATTACCCACAAAAGTGGATTGAAATCTTCACCCTATCATATAGGATCAATAATGATGTATTCCTTGCCCACTGCTACAGCCTCAACTCCAGCCACTCTGCTGATCTTATTCTTTACCACATCAGATTACTTATTGTTCCTAAAACCAGACATGCCATGTGATACATAAGTCACTTGTTGGTGTTAATCCTGACTAGGATGACCTCTCCACTGAATTCCTAATCCTTCTTCAAGTCCTTGACACTTCTCATGCATTATTTCTTTTTTTGGTGATTTCTATTTTCCTCATGAGAAAATTAACTACTCTAGCATCTATATCCCCATAACATAAAGAAATATAGTTCTGGTTAAAGCACTTAATACATCATCTTATAGCTTTATTTAGTTTGCCCAGCTAGATCATGGGCCTCTGATACAGATAGAGGTAGTTTCTCTATTTATATCATCAATTTCAAGCAGTGCTTAAAGCATAACAAGATAGCTCTAAATGAAGGACTAATTAAATGACCGAATTAAATTGATTACAATGTATTTGCCCAAAATTATAAAAAGTCTCACGGATTAAGTCTAATCAGTTAGCTAAACATATTTACGTCTGATAATAATGAGCCAAATTTTCAGAAAAACTTATATACCATAGTAAAATGTTAATAAATACTTGTTTAATCGTCAAATAACAAGTCAAAAAAGTGAAAATTGGTATGACAAATAAAAATACAGTAATATCATCTATGAAATCATTAAAATGTTAAGAGGAATGATAATTTCCAATTCTCTGAATGATCCAGAGAGCTGCTACACATGTGTATTCCTAGAGATTATCCAAATCCCTTCTTATACTTCACTCCAATGATGAACAGCGAGTGAATGGGTGAGTCTCGGAGAACAGGGACTAAAGTAGGAGGGTCTTTTTACCCCAAAAAAACAAACTAGGGAAGCAACCAGTCCTGAGAAATGTCTAGAACACAAGAAGGAAGTTTTGTTGTTGTTTTGGGTTTTTTTAAAGAGGAAACTGAATAAAACAAAGGATCAGGGTAAATGGAGACATTCTGGGAGAGATACTAACAGAGGCCTGATTTGAATCTGTTCTTATATTCCTTAGTAAACAAGATGCCTGAGTGGAGGGTAAATGTCAGGGACAGAATTTATAAATACCTATGCATTGGGAAAGCAATTGGCAATATGTGTGGAGTCTTAAAAATGTGTGGTCTCAAAACAAACAAAAAAAGTGTGTTCTCTTTGTCACAGAGATCCTATTTTGGGAATCTCTGCCAGGCAAAAGAATCAAAAAACCCAGAAGGAGGAATACGTGAGCACAGAGATGTTTCTACAGCCTTCTTTATAAACAACATAAAAAAAAATAAGGTATACGACCAATTACATCTTTTTCATTCACTCAATGAAATCAGCTCTGAAGACTAGATGGCACCTATGTGAAAACATGCAGAGATGCTTATGACACCTGGTAATTACATTAATTTTTAAAATCATATGTAGAAAGACTCTCCCTAAACATACCCCCCCCCCAAAAAAAAGAGAGAATTGTTATGTGAAAGTGTGAGCAATTTCTAAACTTTTTTATTTCATTATCTTCCAAACTTTCTATACCGTGGCCATATTACTTTTCAGAAGTTTCATTTCAAGTTGCCAAGAGAACCGCAGAGGCTGAGTCAGCATTAAACCTACCAGACCGCTGTACCGACTTTTTTGTAATTTCCGAATCTGCCGCTATGCCACTGTACCTAATTTTCAATACTTTGCCTAGACCTATTTTCTACAGTCTCCAAGTTCCATCTTATTCTTAAACATCACCCAGTTACGAGTTCCTTTGGGGTCAAGAGGCACAAAGCACCGTCCTCAGGAAAAGCCAGTGTTTGGGTGGATTGCCACTGAAGAAGGTCCTCTTAGCCTGATGCAGCAAGGGGTCCAGTTTCATCCCACTTCTTGGAAAGTCCCAGGAGCTCTGAATTCAACTCAGAACTGCAGTCATAAGCTTCAACAGTATTGTACCAAAGAGTGCAGGTTAGCGGACAGAGAGTTATGAGGTTTCAACCAAAATAATCTAAAATTAGCTGCTTCTGGCATTCTCCTGGAAGTCCCCGCCGGGACACTTCATTGTCTGGTCAGGATGAAGCAGCACCTGAGTTTGTCTGCCAAACCATTCTTTGCAGAGGACTGTAAGTGTGCTAGCCTGGTGGCAATGGAACAAGGGAGTCAGAATTCTGGAACACGCAGTTCCAAGGGCTTCCTCTTTTTTGTGCAAACATAAAATGTATCTCTTAAATGCATTTAGAAGGATATAATTAGTGTCCCAAAAACATATTGTTAAATCTCCTATCCAACATGAGATTGGTATAATAATGTTCTATCATGGCCCTGTCCTCTCTGTCCCAATTTCTATGTCCAATTCCATTTTGTAATAACATAAAGCTGCTACAGGCACCAAAAAGGAGGCAAGATTAGTAAGGCCTTTGCTCAGCCAGCTGTGACATGATTCAACTGCCTTTAACTGTCTAGTTTAATAAGTTCCTGCACTTAAATGTCACCCTTATTTTCACTTCCTAGTTAATCGGCTGCTGCCAAATGATTGCTCTGTAGTGGTAGCAACTGAACATTAGTGATGGGCGCATGAAGAGTGTATGAAAAGTGCCGAGCACATGACCGCACTGCAGAACCAGAAGCAGTTTATAGGGCTGAGGAGACGTGACTTCTCCCCCACCCCATCCTGTTGACAACTGCAAAAAGATCAGAACTCCCAGAAATTCCTGTTTGCACGAAGGTAGTCTAAAATGGAGCTTACTGCCTCATAAAACAAAAATACCGCATTTCTATAGCAAAAATATCATAGGTAGCTAGGCGTCATATGTATATTTTTGATAGAATTTCTTTTTCTTTCTGTGTTCTCCCCTCTTCTTTTTTTAAATCAATCCACTTGATTTCTCTATATTGCAATTACCCAATTGTTGTCCACAACAGTCTATCTAATTTAAAGTTTCTGCAAAATAATTTGCTTTTTCTCTAATGTTAATTTCTTTTTTTTTTCCTGTAGAGTAACTTAAATATATATATTCTCTTTGAAAAATGTAAATTTACTCCTCTCTTCATTCAATATTCTTCCCAAACAGAACTTCCATCAAGTTCAACATTGCCCTTCTAGATCTTTCTAACCACTTCCGTTGAGAAAATTGTTGGGTTTGGTGGAATAAGTCTCTTGTAGTTCCTTCTCAAGTTCTTTTGTTCTCATCACAAATCAATTTCTTTTCCTGCTGTAGCAGTTGAAAAACTGATTAAGCAGCTTATCACAGAAGCATCAATGAAGCCAGCCAAGATCAGAACTACCCTGAGCTCAGCCAAAATTTTTGGCCCACAGAACTGTGAACTTTATTAAATGTTTGTTGTTTTAAACCACTAAGCTTTGTAATAATTTGTTACGCAGCAAAAGCTAACTAATATAGCTGACCATATATATTCCTTAACATTTCTTCTCTACCTTGCTACCTTTCCTCGTACATGATAGGCTAAGTATTTCTCATCAATTAGAATATATTTTCATCTAAGCACATAATATAGATTCTTAAAACGCAATGAAAATAATCTCCTCATTCCCAAAGTATTTGGACAGGATGTTCTTAACCACATAATAACAAAGGAAGTATGTAGACTTTCCCTCAAGAATCAAATTTTAAGATTATATTAATTCATGTGGTTGTCATAGGATATCAAAACAAACCTTTTTCTACTCCTTTTATAGTTTCAACCTGCTAAAGCCAGATATTAGCAAATCATATCTCCTTTCATCTTTTCTTTGAGAAAATTCATGTCTTCCTTGATTCCAGAGTCTATGCTTTTTCCGCTGAAGCATTCTGGCTCTTTTCATTCTGAGAGTATGTGACTAACGCCCTCATTTCTTCAAGACTTACCTATCCTAAATTTTGCAGTAACTTGTAGAACTAAGACCAAAATCCTAAAGTTGGTCTGTTTACTCATTTGGCATTCAAGTGGCAGATGCAGCATAAGAATGTAAACTCTTTGAATTCCCTTCCCTTGAGCACTGAATCTCAGGGTTGACCAACCTACCAGTACTTTCCTGATTTTTCTTGCTTCAGAGGTTATGACAATGGACTAAGCCACTTTCACTTACTAGTTTGCACGTGTGCTTTTCTGTTGAACAAATCAGCCCTTGCCTCTAAAAGTTCTCCCTTTTTCCAGCCGGTCTTCTAATCTACAACTGACACAGATGGAGGAGGAGAGAGAAGGAATGCAAAACAAAACGTGAAAATATTCATTGAACCTAAGATGCCAACTTACTCTCACCTATGAGATTCATCCCCGGCTCCTGGTTTACACATATCATAAGCTCTCTAGACAAGTTCTATTTCTTCCTTTACATTTTGACATGATGGGTGTTCAGTGAATGAACGTTGAGGAATAATAGTACAAAAAGTAGAAACCGAGTCCCCCTCCCCGCTGGCTTCATGTGCATTCAAAAGAATGCTCTCTTATGGCATTTAACTTGAACTTGATGTTTTTTCCTTGCTAAGGGCTATTAACATAAATATTGCACCACAGAGGGGGTTTTTGTTTTTCTTCTGATAGCCATCTTTCAACAAGTCTGGCTGCAAGTAAATGAGATCAGCATTTCAAGAGCCAACTGTTATGTGGCTCATTGTCTGTACTTGCTAAATGTTACTTTCCCTAGAGTTTGCCTCCGTTTCTATCACTGACTCTATCTTGTAATGAAAATTAATGCCCTGATTTAAATGAATGATATGAAATATGATCTATTATGCCTGCTGGCACTCAGTATGTTTTGCCTCATTACTACATTCTTAAAGAATAATTAGCATCTCAAGGGATGAACTGGATATTGCATATCCAACATTTGCAACTACGTTTAGTCACAGTTAGAAAACAGTGGTTCTATCATTTCCACACACTAAGCCTCAGTTATTAGTTTTACCAGTCCTGAAAAACGGAAATTATTCTCTGGAGAACATGGATTGTGTTACTGATGAATCAGTTGCAGGCTAGGGGAGCCTAGAAACTTTGCACTTGCAAGCTTAGAATACTGACCCTGTTGTCATGTTTTTGCATTTCTTCCAAAGTTTTTTAGACAGTTTTACACTTTTTCTACACTTTAATTAAAGTTGATAAATAAAATGAAGAACTGATGCCACTGAGTTGAAATATTTAGTCTTAAAGTCCACAAGTGTTCAGGGAACAGTCAGATCATCGAGACCAGAGTTAAGTCACTGCTGAATTTACTAGAGAGCTCCCTGTTACACGATATCCATATCTCTATCTATATTTCAGTTGGATGTGGAAACTGAAATACAGGTTTAATATACTTTATATGTTGATAATTCACAATTTAAATATTAATCTAAGTATACCATTTATTCATTCATTTCAAATAAATTTAAATCAAAAGTTAACTGCTTAAATACATCTCACAAAATCTACTTATAAAATAATACAGAAAGCTATTCAGAGTAGAAAATAGTGTATAGTAATCTTTTGTTATCAGTCCCTTCATTTCTTTTACTATTTTTTTTTATTTCTCTAAGTTCCATTTTTTTGCAAATCTGCTACGATTTTTGTTTCCTATTCCCCTAAAGTATTTCAAACTCATCTTACTTCTTTTAAGAAAAAATTGTTTTATAACCTGACGGTTCTGAAGCCTTACATTTTTGTGGGTCTATGTTGGCAGTTGGTTGTTTCTGCTGGTACTTGTCCTTGGAGCCTGGCTCCCCTGTGAGCCTGGTTACATTTTTCAGTGATTTTCCCCCATTTTACTCATGGAACTATGTGAGGGAATTGCTGGAGGCCTAGGGCTTTCATTTGCTTCTAATAGGTACTACCAGTTCAAGATCACCTAAAACCAAATTCACACCAACCATTCTTTTCATTAAAAAAAAAATGTACTGGGGTGCTGAAACCGGTTTGGCTCAGTGGATAGGCCTGCGGACTCAAGGATCCTGGGTTCAATTCCAGTCAAGGGCATGTACCTTGGTTGCAGGCACATCCCCAGTAGAGGGTGTGCAAGAGGCAGCTGATCGATGATTCTCTCTCATCAATGTTTCTAACTCTCTATCCCTCTCTCTTCCTCTCTATAAAAAATAAATTAAAAAAGTATATATTTTTTTAAATGTACGGGGGTGACATTGGTTAATAGGATCATATGGGTTTCAAGTTTATGTTTCTAATATACATCTATACATGGCTCTGTATGCCAACCACCCAAAGTTAAATCATTTCCCATCACCATATAACAGCCCCCCTTCACCACCACCCACCCCTTTCCCTCTGGCAACCACCACACAGCTCGTTGTGTCCACTTATAGCCCACACAGGAGTGAAATCATCTGAACCTTAGCTTTTTCTGACTGACATATTTCTCTTAGCATAATATTCTCAAGGTCCCAAATGGGGCCTTGTCACAAATGGCAGTATTTCTTCTCTTCTCATGGCTGAGTATTCTCCCATTGTGTATATGTACCGCATCTTATTTATCCTATGCCAGTGTTTCCCAACCTTCTCTCATGATGAGAATCACCTGGTGGAGTTGTTAAAACACAGATTCCTGAATCCCAACTAAGAAGTGCTAAACTAGAATTTTTGGGAACATATAGGTAAAATTGTATACCTAACCTAGTGCTCTAACACAGATGTTATATACAGAGCACTAAGTTAGTATGCAATTTTACCTATATGTTCCCAAAAATTCTAGTTTAGCACTTCTTAGTTGGGATTCAGGAATCTGTGTTTTAACAACTCCACCAGGTGATTCTCATCATGAGAGAAGGTTGGGAAACACTGTCCTATGCTATACTTCAGGACACTTTGGATGTCTCCATGTCTTGGCCACAGTGAATAATGCTGCAGTGAGCATAGGAATGCCTATAACTTTGCAAATACATGTTTTCAAGTTTTCTAGGTATATACCCTAGGAGAGCAATTGCTGGGTCATATGGTAGCTCTATTCTTAATCTTTTTAGGAATTGCCAGAATGTTTTCCACAGTGGCTGAACCAGTCTGCATTTCTACCTGCAGTGAAAAATGGTTCCCTTTTCTCCACAACCTCTCCATCACTCATTATTACTTGTCTTGTTGATAATAGCCATTCTAACAGGTGTGAGGTGGTAGCTCATTGTAGTTTTGGGGTTTTTTGTTTGTTTGTTTGTTTGTTTGTTTTGTTCTGTTTAAATATATTTCATTGATTTTTTTTTTACAGAAAGGAAGGGAGAGAAGGATAGAGAGCTAGAAACATATATGAGAGAGAAACATCGACCAGCTGCCTCCTGCACACCTCCTACCAGGGATGTGCCCACAACCAATGTACATGCCCTTGACCGGAATCGAACCTGGGACCCTTCAGTCCGCAGACCGATGCTCTATCCACTGAGCCAAACCGGTTTCGGCAGTTTGGCGTTTTTTTGTTAATTCTCACCAGCAGATATTTCTTCCATTGATTTTTAGAGAGTGGAAGAGAAGAGGAGAGACATCCAGAGAGAAACATTGATGTGAGAGAGACAAAACTATTGCTTGCCTCCTGCACATGCTCTAACCAGGCCCCAGGATTGAGCCTGCAACTGAGGTATGTGCCCTTGACTGGAATCAAAACTGGGACCCTTCATTCTGTGAGCTGATGCTCTATCCACTGAGCCAAGCCAGCTCATTGTATAGTTTTGATTTTCATTTTCCTAATTGGTAGTGAAGCTGAATATCTTTTATATCTTCTTGGGAGAGGTGTCTAAGTCCTTTGCCCATTTTTTAATTGGGTTGTTTTGTTTGTTTGGTGTTGAGTTTTATGAGGTCTTTACATATTTGGGATATTAAACCTTTGTCAGAGCTATTGTTTGCAAATATCATCTCCCATTCAGTCGGCTGCCTCTTTGTTTTATTGTCAGTTTCTTTTGCTATGCAAAGGTTTTTAGTTTTATACTAGAGGCTCAGTGCATGAAATTTGTGTAGGGGGGGGTAAGGGGGATGTCCCCCTCAGCCCAGACTGCACCCTCTCCAATCTTGGACCCCTCGAGGGATGTCCAACTGCCCTCTTAGGCCTGATCCCTCTCATAATCCAGGACTGCTGGCTCCCAACTGCTCACCTGCCTGTATGCCTGATTGCCCCTAATCGCTTCTGCCTGCCAGCCTGATTACCCCCTAATCACTCCCCTGCCAGCCTGATCGACACCTAACTACACCCCTGCTGGCCTGATTGCCCCTAACTGCCCTTTCCTGCTGGCCTGGTCACCCCTAACTGCCCTCCCCTGCAGGTCTGGTCACCCCCAACTGCCCTCCCCTGATGGCCCGGTAACCCCTAACTGCCCTTCCTTACCAGCCTAGTCACCTCTAACTGCCCTCCCCTGCTGGCCTGGTCTGCCCCCAACTGCCCTCCCCTGCAGGCCTAGTCCTAAACATTTATGTGAAAGAGACCTATCAATCAGTTGCCTCTGGCATGCACCTTTACCAGGCTGGGATTGAACTTGCAATCTAGGTATGTATCTTGACCAGGAATCAAACCCACAACCTTTCAGGGCATTGGATGATGCGCCTACCAACTGAGCCACACTGGCTAGAGTGTGGCTTCATTCTTTTGTCTCAGGATTGTTCTGGTTATTAGGGGTCTTTTGTGGTTTCCATACAAATCTGATGATTTTTTGTTTTATTTCTTTTTAAAAAATGATATTGGGATTTTGATGGGGGTTGCATTAAGTCTGTATATTACTTTGGGTTATATGGCCATTTTAACTTGGGTAATATGGCCATATGAACATGGGATATATTTTCTATTTTGTGTCTTTTTCAATCTATTTTAATAATGCTTTGTAATTTTTTGTATATAAGCCTTTCACATATTTAAGTTTATTCCTAGGTATTTTATTCTTTTTGGCTACAATTGCAAAAGGAATTGTGTGTTGTTGTTTTTCATTTCTTTTTCTGAAGTTTCATTGTTACTATACAGGAAAGCAGTGGATTTTTCTACATTGATTTTATACTCTGAAACTTTACTGTATTTGTTTACTGTTTCTAATAGTTTTTTGGTGGAGTCTTTAGGGTTTTCTATGTACAGAATCATGTCATCTGCATGATGACATGATTTTACTTCCTTCTAAATTTTGATGCCTTTTAATTTCTTTCTCTTGCCTTATTGCTCTGGCTAGGCCTTCCAGCACAATAAGAGTAGTGAGAGTGGGCATCCTTATCTTGTTCCTGATCTTAGAGGAAAAGCTTTTAGTTTTTCACTACTGAGTATGATATTAGCTGAGGATTTATTGTATATGGCCTTTATTATGTTAAAGCACTTTCCTTCCATTCCTATTTTATTGAGTGTCTTAATCATAAGGGGTGTGCAAGAGGCAGCTGGTCGATGATTCTCTCTCATCGATATTTCTCTCTATTCCTCTCTCTTCCTCTCTGTAAAAAGTCAATAAAATACATTAAAAAAAAAAAAAAAGAACCTGCCTCAACCCAAAATTGTGAAAGTTAAATGAGATAATCCATGTGAGCATTCAAAAAAACATCTGTTTTTAAGAAATGTAAGTTTCTTTCCTTTTCTTCTAAAATATAAAATAGATAACAGAGCCTTCATTAAAGTGTGATGTAACTCTTTATTTCACTAGGCATTTAGGAAGAGATACTATGAAGATCCTGGAACTGATACTCTTAGCTTATTCCAAAAGTTAATTAATAAAAAGGGCCAGATTTCAGCAAAAGGAGGAGGGAGCGCTCATAAAGGATATCATTGTAGACAAGATCTTTTTTGTGTCTCTACCTTTAGCTTAATTATGCTGATCCTCCTTCAAGCGGATCCTTTCAGCAACTGAATCCCCAGTTTTGGAATCTGCCTTTGTTTCTTTGTAATTCTGGCCAGCTCTTGACCCCACATCTCACCCTTGGAATTTTCCCTCAGGCCTAAATGCATCTCTGTGGTTGTCAGCCTGTCTCTGGCTGCCCCTGTGCTAGTTCTCGGGTGTCTGATAACCTATCTGGTATCAGCTCTCCTTCACATTTTGCTGTAGAAAATGGAACCTCTCCAGGCATGGTCAATTTACCAGTGTCCCTGGGTTTGGGGGCCCAGGGACTCCCGGACTCAATGCGGCCCTTTTCCAGACAGCCTCCCCCGGAGGACAGATCCCTGTTCTCATGCCCCTTGCCCTGTTCCTTAACCTTTGGGCTATGATAGCTGTGAGTGTAAATCTAAGTGATAAATACGTGAACCAAGGGAGGCACTTCTGTCATTGGAGGAAGACAAGAAAGAGGTGGACAATAACATTAGAGGAAAGAAGAAAAATTGATTTAAAAGTCTAAAAAGTTTTGCATAAAGAGCCTCAGTAGTAAAACATCTTGGATCTTGTGGACATAGCCAACCTCTAAATCTCTTCTCCACTAACAGCTTTCAATTCAGGCTCCTGGGGTGATTTTCCTCTAGGATATCGTTGACACTTTTATTATCCGGGCCATTGTTAAAATGAATTCATTTAATTATATATGTTATGCTAATAGCCAATACTGCTGGCATCTTCCCTCCTGCCTCATTAGCCTCTCTGCCTGAGTTCATCCCTTAGGGGGGTGAAACATCCTTCTCCTCTGATTCATTATTGATAGATTGATAGCATGGAAACATCTAGTTTTCCCACTTCTCTTATTTATTAGGAGCCATGACTATGAGAACTAAAGTTTAGGGATTAACCAAAAAGGACACAAGCACAAATTTCACTCACTTTAATTACATCACTGAAACCAAATATGAGCAAATTCATACAAGTTCAAGTACACAGAAGATGTGCACTCAAAAAACGTACACTCAGACTCATGCAAACTAACATCTGCACATCTTTTCATTAAGGTGCATTGTTGGAGTTGTTTTTTTTTTTTTTTTTAAGTACAGAGACATCTAAAACTTAACAGGAAAACCCCCTCTGAAAAATAATGCCAGTTATTTCTTTCCAGCCAGAATAAAAATGCAGAATAGAGTTTAAGTCTTCCCTTAAAAACAATGAAATCAGTTCTAAGATATTCTTCCCTCTTTTTTTTTTCCCTAGAGGACAAATAGTACAGATTGTCCTACACAGAAATTCTTCTGGTCTCCTACAACTGGTAAGGCTGCTGTGTTAGCCTGGAATTTGGAAGCAGGAATCCCTGGGTTTGAATTTCACCTGTACTACCTGTAGAGGTCTTAGACAGGTCTTAGAGATACTCTCTCTAATGTTCATCTACAAAATGGCAGTGAATTAACAGTTACTTCTCGTATTTGTCATAGGAGTTTTGTTTGTTTGTTTGTTTTTAAATGCACGTGATGCCTATTTGGCTAACTACTGAGTCAAAATTCATTTTTTTAAAAAGAAGGAGGAGGAAGAGCAGGAAAGGAAAGAAGAAGAAAAAGTGGCGGAAGAGGGACAGGAAAAGGAAAGGGAGAAAAAGAAAAAGGAGGAGGAGGAGAAAGACAATGGGAAGGTTGTTAAACACCAATGTCATAAAACTTGGGAATTGTAATAGCTATAAGATTAAAAGATAAAAAGAAATAAAGCCATAAGCTGGTGGTTTGCTTGAGAGGCCGTGTATAAATGAATCAAGAATGAATTGCTATTGCAAACCTAACAGGGCTGAGACAGGGGCCTGGGCATGTGCAGAACAGACCTGGAGAAGACATGTGTCTTCCTATGAGCCTAGTTGCCATCCAAGCACCACAGTTGTCAAGGAGCATTGAGAAGTGGCCGTGAGCCAGGCGAAGGCCATTTTCAGCACTGCCACTTGTATCAGTATTTTCAATAAGGATAATTTTATTGAATGCTTGCCCTTCAATTCTGCCCTCAGCACTCTATAGTCTAGCAGAGTATGCATGATAATATTCATAACTAAAATGCAAGGAACAATGTGTGAAATATAATAAGAGATGCAAAAATATAGAATAGGGACTCTAAAGAGGAAAAAATTACCATCATTGGGAACGGCTTTATGAAGAAAATAATATTCACTCATGCATGCATGAAGCAAATATATTTTGGCATTTTCCCACATGCCAGATACTATTTAAGGAGTCAGAAACAATCACTGTAGATAATGACAATTGGTTTTGAATACACAGAAACAGGGTAATCTGATAGAGAACAACATGGGGCTGGAGAAGGCAACTTCAGATAAAGAGGCCAAGAACAATCTCTCTGAAGTTTTATATTTGAGCTGATAACTGGAAACATTCTTGGCAGAGAGAAGTATAAAGGCCTTGAAATGAGAAAGAGCTGAGCATAACAGAGCATTCCCAAGAAAGCTGGAATGAATGGGAAAAAGGAAGGGTAGAAGAAGTAGAGAAGTCCTCAGGGTTCGGAACTCATAGGTGAGTTGAAGGAACAGACTATTTAATTCAGAATCTAAGGGAAGACGTTGAAAGGCTTATAATGTGACTTATATCCATTTTGAAAAGACTCCCATGGCTACTGTATTCTGAAGCATGACAACCAGGTGGAAAGTTATACCAGAAGTTGAGAGAGAGAGAGAGTTGATGGTGAGTGGTTGATAGTACTGGAAACTGAGAATAAGGGAGAGATCCAGACGTGTGTGTGTGTGTGTGTGTGTGTGTGTGTGTAAAATTGTTGGATTCACCATTTAGAATACTAGTAGAAAACAGGAGCAACTGAAAGTGAGGAAAGAGAAAAAGAATTCATATTTATTGCTCACTTGCTGTGTCTAGCTACTTTCTACAGATGATTTCATTTAATCCTCACAGTAATTCACAGGTAAGATTATCATCACCTGCTCCTTCTTTTCCCCTGGAGGTAAGTAAAGGAAGAAACATGTTAGTAAGTAAGTTGCCCAAGGTCCCATTACTAGGAGAGAAGAGTTTCAAATCCAGGTCCATCTGACTCAAAACCTGCATCCTTTATTGACCAAATATATTCTTGGAGATAAGGATAAGAGGAAAGACAAAGTAGATAAGGTCTGCACGGGAATTCTGAAGGTTCACTATTAAGAAGCTGACTTTGCTATAGCCTTTAACAACTGTCTCTTCACCCAGAATTCCACCCTTAAGCCAAGATTTTTACCATGGATGCCCTGTAAAAATCTTGGCTTAATGTATTTCTTCAAGCTCCCCATCCCAAGGCCACTGTCCTATTGCCACCCATTGCCAAACCTTCATTTGTAAGTGTTTATTGACCCGCTATGGATTTGATATTCTAACAGAGCCCATGCTTTCTGAGGTTGCTGCACAGGAGGTAAGAACTTTGGTTCTCCTTTGCTCCGCTCATGGGTAGCCCCTTCTTTCCCATTCCTACCTCTCTCAAACCCCATCAGCCCCTATAACGGGGTTCCGATCTCTGATTTTCATCAGGCATGGCTACCTTGGCCTGCTACAGCCCTCAGCCCATTGCTGAACTCCAGGTGTGGTTTTTAGAGCAGCTGTGATCCCCGCAGCCGGCTGATGAGGCAATACTGAGGCTCTCTGTGCTAGGTTTCGCAGTCCCATACAGGCATGTCCAAACAGCACAAGATCTCAGTGGCTAAGGATGAGGAGTTCTACAGCCCTCCCCTGCCACTGTACCCTGAGGCTCAGCAGCACCCTCCAGTGGAATTCACCAAAGTTGATGATGAGAGTTTTTGAAGAGGCTGTTGTTTTTAGATTAAAGAAGTTACTGTACTGTTTTGTTTTTTTTTCTTGAATAATTGGTAAAGCTCTCCTGAGAAGTCATCTGGGTTTAGAGTTTTCTTTAAAGGCAGATATATTAATATGAAGAAAGCCTTCTGTTAAAATGGGAGAAATGAATACGCGGGAAAACAATAATGAGGCAATGAAACGTGTGAAGATATGAGAAGTGGCCTTTCAGTAACATGGCAGACTATGTAGACATGGAAAACAGAAATGCTGGATAAAAAATTAAATTTCCTTTTTATAAAATAGACAAGCTCAAATTATATATATATTGAGTGGCCAGATTATTATGATCTCTGAATGTATAATAATCTGGCCACTCAATATATTTGTATCTCAAATCGTTACCAAAATTATTTTAAACTTTTCTTGAGATCAACCACCTATTTGCCTTGAGCTATCTAACAGCCAGTGTGCATAGGGGAAAAATGATCAGGTGCACAATATATAGTAGCTTTGATACCAAATAAATGAGGTACTCAAGAGAAGTACACTGAGTGGCCAGATTATTATGATCTCTGAACGCATAATAATTTGGTCACTCAGTGTATATCCTATATAATTCATATATAATAAAAGGCTAATATGCAAATTGTTCCCTCGACCAGGAGTTCGACCAGCAGGCAGGCTGGCCAACTCCCATGTCCCCTCCCCCTGGCTAGGCTGGCTGTACCCCACCCATGCATGAATTCATACATATATATTTTTTTTTCCTTAAGTGGTCAGATTACTATGTGTTCAGAAATCATAATAATCTGGTCACTCAGAGTGTGTATGTGTATGGAAAACTCCCAATTACCTAAAATAAAACGAGAACCAAAACCTAATTAAACCAGTAGTCACCATGGCAACAGAAGAGGGCGTCAGATCCTGATTCAGGGTTCGGCTGCTAAGAGTTTGATGTCCATGTGAGTACTTTTCGTGGTATCAGCCTTTTTGGATCAGAGAAGTACAATAGAGTGCCCTGTTTAAAGCCAAGCCCTATCAGTGAAATGGGGATCAGGAAAAATTCCTCACACTAAGCCAGAAAATTGGCAAGAAACATGCTATCTACCCAGGTCTCTAACGTGAGAAATAAATCTAAGAGAAATTGAAACACTAAGCCAGAAACATCTAAGAGTTAATAGGAGTTGTACTAACTGTATGGTGCAGAAATTTAAAGACAAAAAAAATTAGCCCACAAGCTAATTTGAGGACCCCAACAAAAGCAAATGCAACACCCGTCGATAGAAACAGCAGTAGTACAGAGTATGGGTGCCCTCGACTCCTGGCAGAGAATGCCATAAGAGTGAACATTTAGCAGCCACGCAAGAAACCCAAGCACAATGAGAGATTCAGCAGACGAATAAGCTGGGAGAATGTGCACCAGCCTAAGAGGTAGAAACAATACAAAATGTTTAAGAGATTATAATATTTAAGAGCAAATGGAACAAAATAAAATGGCAGATTAGAAAAAGAACCAAATGAAACTTCAATACAAAACTATGACTACTGAACTTGAAAACTAAATGGATGAATTCAATGTAGATTAGACAGAGTTTCAGACGCTGGCATGAAAGATTTGATGAAATCACCTAAAATGCAGCAAAGGGAGAGAAAAAAAAATGGAAAATAGGAAAGGAAGCTAAAAAGCCTTGAAGAATAGAAAGTGGAGATTCAAAATACACTCAATAGGATTTTTTGAAGGGGATATTACAGAATGAACAAAGTAAATATTTGAAAGACACGAATTATATAGAATTGAATTCAAACTTAGGTCCTCGGGCTGGGGAGGCAAGCAAGGAAAAATAAATTCAAATCCATGCTTAGACACTAAATAAGAAACTTCAGAAACAGAAAAGCAAAAGAGATTATCAAAATACCCAGAAAGAAAAGACAGCTTACCTAAAATGGAATGACAGAAGACTTCTCATCAACAATAAAAGAAGTCAGAAAAAATAAAATAATATCTTCAATGGGCTAACTAAGTTCGGTACATAATTCTAAACCTAAGTAAACTACTAAGAAAGGTGCTCTACATAGACTTTTAAAAAGACTAAAAAGATGTTCTACTGTTGTAGACCATTAAAATAAAGATAAAATGAACAATTCCCTAGGAACGCAAAATAATCCTGAGCTAGTATGTACCCAACATGTCCTTAAAGCAAAAACTGACTGGAGATATAAGAATAAATTAACAAACACAGTGGAACTTTTTAACATAATTTATTCAAAAACAGGTGGATCAACTGGACAATAATTGATAGAGAGTATTTGAATAACAATTAACAAGCTTGATCTTATGAACATATATAGAAGTCAGCACTTGACAATAGGAGAATTTCTTTGTAAGTACATATGGAATATTTATATAAATCCACCCTCTCACTAAATATCTATTTACTGATTGCCTTCTATATACCAGGGACCCTTCTCTGTGAGGCTCTGGGGAACAGCCATGAAAAGTAAGTCTCTGCCCTCTTGGAGTTTATATTGAGTGGAGGAGACAGAGCTTCAATGAAGGGATTCACATCGTGTCTAATGTCAAGCAGGGCTAAGTTGATAAAATATAAATAAAGTAGATTAATAAGGCAGGCATGTGAGGAGCTATGTCGGACTGTGGCAGAGAAGGCCTCTCTGAATAAGTGACTTTGAGCCATCAGCCATATTTGTCATGATGTAAGCCATGCAAGGGCCTGTAAAGAAGAAACAGTAAGAGCAGTGGCTCTGGAGAGGGTGTGTGCCTGGCTTCTAAGAATCAATAAAGAGCCCAATATGCTAAAAGGGGGTCAGAAAGGGGAGCTGGGAATGATGTGACCTGTATTTTGTTTTAAAAGCATCCTCTGGCAGCTCTGGGGAGAGTGGCAGAAAGGCCAATTAAAATGACTGGGGCTACAGGATCAGGGGTAGAGGGAATGAGTAGTGGTCACATTAAGATCTTAAAGGTAGAACCAATATTAGAGTGATTAGTTTTGGGGTGGGAAAAAAAGAGATGAGCCAGGGTGATTTCAAGAGTGTTGTCCTTGTCCAGAACAACTCAGAGGAAATGGTAGCACCTGGAGGTAAACACTGCACTTGCCTCTTCCCAGGACTGCATCAAAATTACAACTAAATTATAGGACAATCAACCTGAGAACCATCTGAAGACTAGCTGAACACAAGTCCCATCTATAACTAAGGACATAAAGAAGAAACCACATGGAGGCTGAAATGCCACTGTCAGTCATGCAGCGGGTCAAAGGCTTGGCTGGCCACGGGTGACTTTGAAGAGGGAGACAGAAGGTCATGGAATGTGAGCAGCCTCCAAAATCTGGAAACAGGTTCTTTCCTAGACTTTCCAAAAGGAATGCACATCTAGTTTTAGTTCAGTGAGACCCGCTTCTGATTTTTACCTCCGGAAATATATGGTAATAAATTGTATGGTAATTGTTTTATGCCTAAAGAAAATGCAGCACCTTTGCTGCAGCGGGGTCACTGGGAAGAAGCGTGTAGGGTGGGGAAGGGTGCCGGTAAATGTGAGATACCTTTTCGATGTGCCAGTGCAGTGGTCGGCAAACTGCGGCTTGAGAGACACATGTGGCTCTTTGGCCCCTTGAGTATGGCTCTTCCACAAAATATCTGTGCGATTGAAATGTACAGTGCAATTGAAACTTCGTGGCCCATGCGCAGAAGTCGGTTTCCGGCTCTCAAAAGAAATTTCAATCCTGTACTGTTGATATTTGGCTCTGTTGACTAATGAGTTTGCCGACCACTGCGCCAATGGCTATGTAAGGTGGCGGTGGGGTGCTCCTGTTCCATTTCTGCATTGGTGTTGCCCGCCCAGACTCTCTGGATATTTACCGTTGACATTTCTCAAGTTGTCATGGAGAAGAAAATGCTCAGTTGGCTTTTTCCATCATAAAACTAATTCTGACCTAACTAGTTCTTCCAATCCAAAGGACTTTTCCAAGCAAAATTAAACTACCTAGTAACACTAGTGAATGCCTATTACACTCTCTTCTCTTCACAAATATCATCCCAAAACATCAACTTCGCCCTTTGTGGAAGGGTGGGTGGACAACTGTACACATCTATTCTCAGTTCTACATCCAGTGATGCCATATTGGTAGTTTGAAATTGGCAGTGGGGAAGTATTTACACCATGGAAATTGCCAAATGATACAAGTAAGGACTGACTCCCAGCCCCAGAGTCAATGGTTGAACATTGATCATCACACCAGAGATTACATCCTCAGACAGAAGGAAACAGAGGCTCAAAGAGGTCAAGTGACCTGCCCAGCTACAGAACCAGCACCCAGGTGTTCTGATTCTATGTCAATGTGATTTCTCTTATAGAGTCCTCATGGGTCCTTCCTTTGTATCAGGCTTTGTACCAAATGTTATATGTGCATTTTCTCTTCTAATGCTCACAACTCTACAAAGGAATATATGATTGTTCTTTTCACCTTAATGTCAAGGAAACTAAAACTTGATATTTAGTAGCTGATTAATAATCAAATGTTGCTCCATTTGTTATTAGAGTCAATTCACTCAAAACTTCTGTCATCCTAATTGTACTAAGTTTTACTTCATCAAGATAAATCAAACTATTCTTTTCTGTTACAATATAGAAGGAAAAAAAGAGGAGTGAAGTTATTATCCAAGGCACTAATTAAGTCCAGAAAGGTTATAATAAATATAAAAGGGGATCTCAATATTGAATGACATTTTTCTAGGAAAATTCCTTGGATGAGGTGGAATTCTGACAAATCTTTTTAATTATAGGTTTGAAAATGTCTGGCACACAGGGACACATTCCAGCATGGGGTGTGGCTCCAGGGAAAACTTCAAGGCAGAAGTGAGACCATCTGATCCAGAGGGTGGTGAACAAGTCCATCTAAGAAGAGCAGGGAAGACCCTCTGGGGAGCATGAAACAATAGGAGCGAGGTTCTTTGTGTGCTCTGGCAGCGGGCTTTGAAGTGGAAATAATGAACTAACCAAAAAGCAAAACAGATTTCACTTTGAATCTCAAAACTTGACATTCCAGATAGTTACAATATCATTTTAGGGTTTTGTTCTCTACTGCTTAATGGAATAATGTATTTTTTCTCCTTTCTACCTGGTGAAAATATCCAAGAAGATCCAGCTCACATATTCTCTCTCCCCCATCACCCGTCAGTCCCATTTGCCAGCCTCCTAGATCTTGATAAGAACAGCTCAGAGTCACCCTGAAGCATTTCAGTAGCAATAAGTGACTTCTAGCCTGGGAACTTCAAGGAATTCCTCCGACTTGATATAAAACAGTGCTTAAAGGTTAGCTTTCAGAGATTGGGTGCTCTTGGGGGAAATTGCTCCAACTGGTGTGTTTGAAGTTTCCAAGAAAAAAAGAACCAAGAACTAGAGGTATACAAACTCAAAATATTTAGGAACCCACGCCTAATTTCCAGAATTCCTAGCTCCTATAGGATTTTCCCCATTTCAAAATTAAATATCTCAACATCTAAAAAAAAAAAAATCAAATAAAGCTTTATTATTAAATGTTTTAACAGTAAATACTCAAAGTATTAAATGTTTTAAAAGTAAAATTCACAGGTTTTTTTTTAAAGTTCAAATTATTTCCAGGACTGAAATAGCATCCCAAACATACTAATGCCTCCCTCCATAATTACCACCAAGAACCCCATTCCCATCCAAAAGGAGATGGGAGCTTAGAGTTCATAATCTCCCTAATATGAACATTTTTAAAAATATCAATATATATTTTATTGATTTTTTACAGAGAGGAAGAGAGAGGGATAGAGAGTTAGAAACATTGATGAGACAGAATCATTGATCGGCTGCCTCTTGCACACTCCCCACTGGTGATGTGCCCGCAACCAAAGTACATGCCCTTGACCAGAATCGAACCCGGGACCCCTCAGTCCACAGGCTGACACTCTATCCACTGAGACAAACCAGTTTCGGCTAATATGAACATTTTTATCAGAAATTTATAGAACAGCCCGAATCTCTCTAGTCAAAGAGTAATAGAGTCTTGTGAGATTTTGTGTTTGTTTGTTTGTTTGTTTTATTTCAGAGAGGAAGGGAGGGGGAGAGATAGAAACGTCGATCATGAGAGAGAATCATTGATTGGCTGCCTCCTCCATAACCCAGGCATATGCCCCCAACCAGAATCGGATCTGGGCCCCTTCAGTCTGCAGGCTGATGCTCTATCCACTGAGGCAAACTGGCTAGGGCTGGTGTCTTGTTTTTTAAATGTTAATTACTGAGTAGTCTCAACATGGGTTGAAATGTGTCTACCCAAAATTCATACGTTGAAGTCCTATCCCCCAGCACCTCAGAATGTGGCCTTATTTGGAAATGAGATCTCCGCAGATGTAGTTAGTTAAGATGAGGTCATACTGGAGTAGGGTGGGCCAATACTCCAATAGGACTGGTGTCCTTACAAAAATGGGAAATTTGACCCAGTGTACAGAGAGACCGCCCTGGGAACATGAAGACGGAGAAACTGTGCGTCCACAAGCCAAGGAGCACCGAAGATCGCCAGCAAAGCGCCAGGAGCTGGGAGAGAGCGTGGGGCAGGCTCTCCCGCACAGCCTGGACAAGGAAACTGCCAACATCTTGATTTCAGATTCCAGCTCCCAGAACTGAGACAATACATTTCTGTTGTTTTAGGCACCCAGTGGGGGGTACTTGGTTATGGCAGCCCTAGCAACTAACCCAGAGGTCCCTTTGCCAGGCCTTCTTAGGCTCCGCTCCTCCATCTCACACGTGTCTCAAAACATAAGAAGGAGCAAAAAAATAATTTGCAGGAAGCTATTATTTGTTTGTTTTTTTCCAGGAAATTTGTGAGAGTGCATATAAGCTTCAATTGCTTCACATGTAAACTTAAAGACAATATCCACCATTTAGGGATTTGTGAGCCTAATGATGTAAAACACAATATGCATCAACGTTTAGTGTCTAGTCCATCACAGTGACTCAAAAAGTAAAATGGTAGCTGTAATTACTAGAAGTAAAGATGATACTACTAAGCCTGTGTCAAGAAGACATGTGAGACGAGGTTTCCTCAGGAGTCCCTGCCCTCAGACCGAGTTGCCAACAGCTGGGATCATCGGGCTCCAACTCTCCCAGGGCCTGCACTGGTATCTTACACTTATACCCAAGCCTCAGCTGGACTTTGCACCAGCATATCCCACCCTGCTTTACATCCCCACCATCTGTGGTCCCTGCCCCAAATGCAAACCACTCCTCTTTCTCATGCTCTCACCCTCTGTTTCCTTTCTCTGGACCCATTCATCACTGTAATTTTGCTACTGTTATGAATCATAATGTAAATATGTGTGTTTTCCAATGGTCTTAGATGACCCTGCTAGTGGTTCTCAACCTGTGGGTCGCTATAGAGGTATTAGAAAGGTTGAGAACCACTGTGTTAGAGCATCCTTCACCGAAAATTCTCAGCTCTTGCCAGTCCAAAACATCCACATTGGACTCTGTGATATGCCACTTCATTCTCTCTCTCATTAATATCCTCTCAGTCACATCCTATTGCTTTATCACACTTGCTCAACAAAATCCCAGTCCTGCGTCAAGTGGTCAGCCTCAGCAGTTACGTGCAGGCTGCTGAGAGCTGATGGAGAAAATCACACAGCGAGACAGTGTGGAAGCATTACAACTCCATCTTCAGAACCACAACTCATCCTGGGAACCCATCTCTGTGTCCACAGTCACCTTCTACCTTCAAAAATGCCATTTTTTCCCCCAAACTCTCTTACCCTTCTACTCTTCCCTCCTCTCATCAAAGGTCTCTCCTTTCTGAGTCTTTCAGAAAAAGAGAGTCCATCAGACAGGAAGTCCCCCAGCATCCTGCATCCCAACCTACTGCTTGTCCATAACCATGCATGCTGTATGTGGTCTGCTTTTCTCCTAGCACAATCAACCAAAGGTCTTCTCCTGCCAATGACTAGTCCTTCTACTTTGCATTCCATCTCCTCCTGCTTCCTCAAAGCCCTGGTTTCATAAATGATCTCTCCTTCCTTTGGCATCTTCTATCTCTTCTACTCCACTGACTCCTTTCAGCAGGATTACACATTCTCTCCTCTCTTCCATCTTCAAATGTTCTTTCTCAAATCTAAGTCCCAATAATTTATAGTTATTGAGAATTTCTTGTGTGCAGGGGATTGTGCTAAATTTGGGGCATTTATTATTTCAATCCTCACATCAACTTTATTGAGGAGATATTACCCCCAATTACTGACACTGAAAGAAATTAAGATAATGGGACAAGTAATTGGTAGAACCAGGCTTTTAACCCAGGCATCAGACTCCAAAGACAATGCTTTTAACCACAATTTTTTTACCCATCATTTCAGCATCCTGGCCTCACAACCTCAATGAAACTGCATTTTACCTTTTTTAGTTTAGCTTGTATTTTCAGTAATATTACACATGGATGGAGTTGATAACTTCACCTGCTTAAATCTAGCAACTTTTTAGATTTCCACACACACTGCTCCTTCCTGTTTCTCTTCCTACTGACCTGGACTTCCCTTTCCAGAATCCTTTATGAATTTCCCTTCTCACTGTCTCTTCAATACTTGTGTTCTCTGTAGTTCCATCTTGTCTTTCTTCTTCTCTCAGTCTACATACTCTCCTTGGATGATCTCATTTATTCCGATGGCTTCAACTGTATCTCTATAAGTTTCAAGTGGACAGAACAGCTACTTGGCATGATTCATACTAACACTGACAGTTGGAAATTCTGAAGGAATGATACCTGGAGACAGACAGGCCACCCAAACAGAGGCATTTACTTTGATAAATTAACCATCAACTAAGGTCTGGATCTCAGACTTCCAAACTCAGAAACTTTAACTTGACACTGTCAGAGTATTTTAAACAATAGAGACTGACGTATAAGACTGGTGTGCCAAAATATGAGTTACCAATCAGGAATATAACTGTGTGGTAAATCTGATGTATGTGCCAGTCTGACAAGAGCTTTCTCTCCCTATAAGGAAAGTGTATGATGTTAAATTATCAAGAGGCTCTTTGGTGAGCATGCAACCAAAACTAGGAGAGTTAACAGTTTGGTCCAAATATGTAATGACATCATTACATATTTATAAAGATAAACAGTCTATGGCTACAGTTGGAGTGTTGCTTGTGGGTGGACTAGTTATTTAAGTGCGGAATGAACTAATGCTCTGAACCCTAGATCAAAATTGGCACATAAAAAAACACCCAAATCATTCAACTTTACAAATGGGCAGAGGATCTGAATAAACATCTTTCCAAAGAAGACTACAGTTGGCCAACAGGTACATGAAAATGTGCTCAATATCACTAATTATCAGGCAGACACCTCACAGTTATTAGAATGGCTATTCTCACAAAGACAAGGAGTAACAAGTGTTGGAGAGAATGTGGAAGAGAGGGAACCCTTGTGCACTATTAGTGGGGATGTAAATCAGTGTAGCCACTATGGGAAACAGTGTGAAGGTTCCTCAGAAAGTTAAAAATAGAAGTACTGGATGATCCAGCAATTCCACTTCTGGGTATTTATCTGCAAAAAACAAAACAAAAACACTAGCACCCCATGTTCATTGCAGCATTATTTACAATAGCCTAGATGTGGGAACTACCTAATTGTCCATTGATGGATGAATATAAATATACACATACACATGTACACACACACACACACACACACACACACACACACACAAATACACACTGTGGAATATTATTCAGCCATAAAAGAGAAGGAAATATTTTCATCTGAGACCTTGGGACATTATGCTAAGTGAAATAAGTCAGACAGAGACATACAAATGCTGTATGATCCCACTTAAAGGTGGAATCTAAGAAAAAAAAATGAGCTCATAGATACAAAGAACATATAACTGGTGGTTGACAGAGGTAGGGAATAGGGGGTAGGTGAAATAGGGGATAGGAAATAGGGGACGGCAGTTAGGGGCAACCAGGCTGGAAGGGGAGGCACTTAGGGGTAACTGCCTGCCTGGTCATGCCTAATTGCCCTCCTCTGCCTCAGCGCCCACCTCCATGGCTTTGACTGGAAGGACCTCTGAAAGGATGTCTGGAAGATGTCTGGTCTAATTAGTGTATTGTGGGTAGCAAAACGGCTTCTACATGTCATCGAAAAACATCCAGAGACATGAGATCCCCTCTCAGTGAATCATGGAGGGCATGCTCTCCCTCCCAGGAGCCTACCCATGCCTTCCCCTTCTCCCTCTTCTTCCCCAACAGACAAACAACTTCTAATCTCTAAGGGACCCCCCAAGGCTTGCAACCAGGACAGCAATGGGCAGCGGCAGCTCGTCCAGGTATAGGTAGGAAGTTAGACATGAGTGGCTGGGGTGTGGTCTGCCCTGAACAAAGGTCAGACCAACAGTGCCTTCGGACCGCCTCTCTGTAGGCCACCCAGCAGCCAGCAGACTGTCAGCGGGCAGGTTCAGAATCAGCTAGATTTTGGCAGAAGCTCAGAGGAAAGCAACATAACCTCAGTGTGACCTTACTAGGGTCCTGGACTAATTATAATAAAATTTGCATTGCGGTTTAGATCAGCCACCCTTAGATTTTTCTGTAAGCATTATGGGTAAAGGCATGCACAGAAGAAATATAATTAAATAACCCTATTCTATCAATCAAACCTGAATGCAAATGAAAGCCTCCACCTAGAAAATCCCTCATTTAAACCGTATAAATTAGGAGTTTGGAGCCATTGTCTCAACTGGCTCATTCCTAGCTTGGAGTGCATCTTCAATAAAACCCACTTTACTTTAAAAAAATAATAATAATTTAAATGCTCTCTCATCTAGGGAAGGAAGTAATCATTGCAACCAAAATATCTCACTCAAATTCTACTTTAGTTTGGTTTCTCTTGGATTCAAAAGACCAATCCTTTTCTTCATGAAAACTCTTCTTCGCACAGCGAGCTACAGGCAAAGGGAGACTAATATCTTCTTGGGTCTTTTTCCTACACATACTGAAACTGACATTTCAATTTGAGGTTTAGCTAATATAAAATGTCAATAGATTTTCAAGGTCTAAGAATTCAACTCAATTCCAATACCTGTGTACCTGGAGATAGCATCAGATTCCACCAGTTAAAGGGTTTCATTCTACAAGACTGCACCCTGCCCCCGCAACGTGAGACGTCAATCACAAGCCCCAGCTGTTTTGTGTGTTCCTGGCCAACCAGCTATACATCACAGGTGCCAACAATCCCCTAACAACCCCCTCGTTGAGTCCAATTAATTTGCTAGAGCAGCTCAAAAAGCCTCAGAAAACGCATTTACTCATTAGATTACCTGTTTTACTATAAAAGAATATAACTCTGTGAATAAAAAAAAAAAAAAAAAAAAAGGGCCACATACTGAACTTGACAAGCTCGGGGAAGACCTGCAAGGTGGACCTTACAAACACAGAGGCCAAAAGGAACCACATTAGGATGGTCTGGTCATAAAAATTCCTAACTAGAAATGAGTCATAGTGGGTAGTTCTGTCCTAGGCCTGTGGCTTCCTTGACAAAGGTCCAAGTGAGCCTGTCTACTATCTTTTTTTTTTTTTTTTAATATATTTTATTTATTTATTTATTTATTTTTATTTTTATTTATTTTATTATTATTATTTTTTTTTTTTACAGAGAGAAAGGGAGAGAGATAGAGTTAGAAACATTGATTAGCTGCCTCCTGCACACCTCCTACTTGGGATGTGCCCGCAACCAAGGTACATGCCCTTGACCAGAATCAACCTGGGACCCTTCAGTCTGCAGGCTGATGCTCTATCCACTGACCCAAACCAGTTTCGGCCTGTCTACTATCTTTTTGTATCTGAGATAACACTCCTTGGAAATGTCAGAGTAGTTGTCTTTTTCCAGACCCCTCAGAGCACAACCTATAGCAAAAGCCCTCCTTGTTATCTCATTCCCTGCAAACCATCTCTATGTGCTGTAAACGTCAACTACTGACCACCCTGGACCCACCAATGTGAAAGAAATATGTTTTACTTTTTATCCAATCCCAGATATTTCCCCCGTTTGCTTTCTTCCACTCCCTTAATCTAATACCAATGGATTTCTTGGGACCCTCATTACACCTTCTCCTCTGATTCTTATATAAATAAAGCTGCAATAATGCCATTCTCTGGAGTATAGTCTCGATTCGTTGAGATTTTTGGCAATTGTCATCAGTTTGGCTCAAATAAACTCATAAAATTCTCTATAGGTGTGGACGTTTCTCACGTGGCTATCAGGAACAGCCAGATGGGACAGATGTCCAGGGAAAGGCGGGGAACAGGGCACAGGGCTTCCCTGATCTCAGAGCTCGCCCTCTCTGCAGCTCCATGTGGTCCCCAACCCGAAGCTCTCTGAAACCACCCTTTTGGGTTTTAATGAAGGCTTCATCCCATAATCATGATTGACTAAACCACTGGCAATAGACAACTGATTCACCCTGCAGCCCCTCTCTCTGCCCCAGAGGTCAGGAGTAGGGGAGAAAGGTCAACCTTCTCATCTCAAAGTTGGGTCTCATGCAACATCCTCACACAACCACATGAAGGGACCTTGAAAACATTATGCTAACGTGAAAGAAGCCAGTCCGAAAAGAACACATATACGATTCTGGTCATCTAAAAGTCCAGAACGGGGAAACCTAGAGAGACAGAAAGTAAATTAGTGGTTGCTTAGGGCTGGGAGAAGGATAATAAGGGGATAGAGAATTGATAGATAAATAAAAGGCATGAGGTTTCTCTTTGAGGTAATAAAAAAGTTCCAAAATTGTGGTGATGGTTGTATATATCTGTGAATATGAATGTATGATATGGGAATTACATCTAAATAAAACTGCTAAAAATTAATGCATTACAATTATAGAAATTAAAAAAAAAAAAAAAACACACACACACATTTGAAGATAATTAGCATCAAAAAGCTGGCCTGTTATTCCATGTCCCTGGTCCTCTCTGACGCTTCTCCTTCCATGGGTGCGTTATTGGTCCTCCAAGAGTGGCTTCTGATGTGCACCTTTTCTAAGTCATTCTATCACTTCCTTGTCAAGTTGTTAGACTTGTTCCTCTGTGTGCCTTTTCCATGTATTTTAATTGTTACCCCCACCTGCAAGCACACACCGTGCCCCACACTGTCATGCAGAGGTCCATGGCATCCCCGGAGAGGCCTCAGGTCTCTGTCAAATGCCTGAGACCATATCCCAGATCTCCTGCATCATTTCACCCAATTAACTGCAATAGCAGGTACCAAATGGCTTTGGAAAGTTGTAGTAAAGATCATTAATGTAATAATTATGATTATAATTAATGCAATTATTATATTCAATAACACACATTATTTCTTTTCATGTCAGTTGTATCACCCACCTGTAGGAATGTGTGTTAGAAACTATGAAAAGCAGCCACTTATAAAACAACCAGTCATAAAGTGTCACAGTTAGAGGTGATCTTAGAGATGTTAAAGTCCAATCCCCTCATTGTACAGTTCAGAAAACATTCAAAAAGATAAATGGACTTTTCCACTGTCACTCGGTAAGGCAGCCAATCCCCATTCAAGGCCCTTTTTGTCATTCTAAGCTGCTCACTAATCACAAGTAAAAGGAAATCAAAAACGCCTAATGATTTTACACACACAGTGTGAGAGAGAAAATGTCACTCCAAGGTATTATTACAATCCATCAAAATGAATTAATAACTAAAAGTTATTAGTATGTTTTAACTTCTTTTTCCTTCATCTTCAAAAATACTTTAAATACTCTTAGATAATAGAAATACGTGGACACTTCTCTCTAATCACAATGGAAACAGAATTAATAGTTTTGCTGAATTATACTTACAATTAATTTTATGGAACCAATTTAATCATTTTCGTGTATTAATTTTAGAAAGATCTAATTTATTAGTCATCTCTTATTAGCACGCCAAGTTTCCCCCACTTTGAAACATGATTGCTAAACTATAGGAAAGTCAACTACAGCAAACTTTCCCATTTGGTAACAATTGGGAATGCAGCATACCACAATGCAATTTATTCCAATAATTTTCATATCACATTGAAATATCATGATGATCCAGTTTCCATTTATGACTTGAGGCAATTTCTGTGTTCTGTTTGCGGCAACATCATTTCATAAGAGTCTTTTGGAGAAGAGCAAATTGTGGTGTTAATTAGAGAAAACAATTTTTACTTTGTTTTTTGGCCAACTTCAGAGTTACCCCTACAGAAGAAATACTTGGGCTATTCCAAAATAACAAGTTTTGAACTGCATCAACATTGACATCTTGACATTTAATGAATTGAAACATTGTAAGACACGAGGTGCCTCACTGAGAGGAAACACAGTAAATAACCATTCAATTCATCATTCAAATATAAAGAATATTTCATCAATGTAGAAATGTTTTATATATATACCAGAAGAATAAGATAGGTTATTGTTTTCATCATCTGAAGGGGGGGAGGGAGGGGAGAGACCAGAAAATTCTCTTTCCCCTCCAAATTTCCCCACAGCCATCCTTTTTTAAATAGTTGACAACTGACACATTTGACAGCTTGCAATAATTTGAACGTTATGTTTGTCAAATGCACAAGGGAAAAAAACTAAAATTCTCAATGTCAAGCTCTCATTGTAAAGAGGCTGTGTCCAGGGTCTTCTACCAAAAAGAGAATTTCAAAGCAGGAAAAGTATGGGAGAACAGTGGGGGAGGGCTTTTCAGAAGCCACTGCTTCATTCCTTCCACTGGGCAGCAACTGGTGTTAATGAAACTCAGGTGGATGCTAGACAGCACGCCCCGGGGCTCCCCTGGCGAGGCTGCCCCCCACAGTGACAATGCGGGCCCCTATGGGCCTCCCAGAAAGGTGCCACTTTAAAGGGAAACTGGGAAGAAGGAAAAAAAAGTTAACCGGGTCCTGTTACAGTGGAGCAGCTGAAACCCAAGGCTTTAGGGCAAAAATAAATAAAGTCCTTGGGCTTCCACTACCTTTGAAGAGCACTGACATGCCAAATTACATGCGTTTCTCCCGCATGAGCCATAGACATGATGTTTAGACCCATCTGGGAACCTAGCTAATGACGACCTGGTGCAAAGATGAATAGATTCAGTTAAGCAATGAGTGGTTTCTCTCGTTGGCAGCGCTTCCGTCCCACTGGTAGTAATTACTGCAGGCTTCCTTGTCTCACAGAGGTTTTGTTCCCCATCTTTAGATGAGCATTATCCTGCGCTGTGCCCTCCACCTGGATGTTGTTAGCTTTCGAAGGATTGCAGCCGAACACTCATGTTCAAATCTGCCTTTATAATTAAACATTCGTGAGCTCTAAAATGAAAAAGTCAGTAGACACCGTTTGCTCAAGACTGGATTGTGGGTTTCCTAACTCCACGTATCCAGGCTTGGGGACCACCGTCCAAGCTCCTGAAACAAGTCATCTATCTATTCCGTGGCTGAGACACGAGCAGGTATCAGAGCCACCGCAGAAGCCAAGCAGCAATTCTTTGTTACAACTTGTGTTCGGGCTACACATCTGATCAAAAAGGTTTCCAAACTTCCCAACACTGAATCCGTTTCATAGAATAAAGCGCGGCGGGATCATGAGAAATAACAAAGACACCCGCCCAGCCCTGTGGCTCAGTGGCTGAGCCTCCATCTAGGAACCAGGAGGTCACGGTTTGACTCCCGGCGTGGGCACGTGCAGGGTTGCGGGCTCCATCCCCAGTGGGGGGCGTGGAGGAGGCAGCCCGTCCATGCTTCTCTCTGATCACTGATGTTTCTATCTCTCTCCCTCTCCCTTCCTCTCTGGAATCTGTGGAAAAGATATTATTTTTAAAATAAAAAGAAATAAAGTATAAACATTTCCCTTACCTGGATCATGGAAAGGCACCAAAGCGAAGTTGTAAAGAGGTCTTTTAGGTCTTTTCAAAGACGTCTCCAGAATTTTGGAAGCCCCTTCGATAACCTGAACCAGATCATCGTACATGGAGCCGGTCACATCGAACACAAAAGCCAAGGTGGAGGCCCCCTCGGGGATGTCCTCTGCGCCGCCGACCTCGGACGGGGGGCTCGCCTCCTGAGCGAGCGGGGAGTAAAGCAGAGCGAACAGCAATACCGCGCGGACGGGGTCCCGGGAAATCATTTTCTTTTCTGTCTCCTCTCCTTCTTCTTCTCAGCGCTTAGTCCTCCTCAGTCACAGACAGAGGGTCCCCTCTCCGGAGCAACGCATTAGACTCTGCAAACCTCTGTCCAATGCTCAAAAGTTTGGAGCTGCCCCTCGGACCGGGACAGGCACCGAACGCGACTCCCTTGCAGGGGCTGAGCGGCCGGGATGCAGAGCTTTTGTCTGCACGCAGCTTCCTCCCAGGGTGGTATCTGCCCGCCGTCCGGGGGCGGGTGGCGGAGTGAGGGGGGCGCGCCCGCCCGGCCCGTCCCAGGGGCGCACGGAGCCCTGCGACGCCCGCCCGAGTCCCGCTGTCCTCGCCGCCGCCGCTCGCGCAGGGCCGCCGCCGAGCTTCCCAGCTCTCCACTGGCCGCCGCTCGCCCGGAGCCGGGAGGGAGCCTGGCCCGGCCGCGCCTCCTGATTGGCCCGTGCCGCCCCCCGGGTCCCCGCCCCGGGCCCGAGGCCCCGGCCCCCGCCGTGCGCGCGCGCGCGGGCCACTCTCTCCGCGCGGATGCGGGGGTCGCTCCAGCTCCAGGGGAGCGCTCCCAGGGTGCGCTCCGCTCCGCTCCGCTCCCGCCGGCGCTGTGCCCACCCTGCAAACACCCAGGGACACAATGGCTGTCCGGAATGAGAGTCAAAGACCCAAACGGAAAGTCTCCACGCTAACTAGCACCAAGGGGGTGGGGGGCTCTTTTTCTTTTTTGCACAGCGCTGCTTTAGACATCTCTTACACGATGGCCCCCCAGAAGCCAGGACGCCCCAGCCCAGCCTTAGGCCCCTCGGCCCAGACGGAAGGGGGAGCTGCAAACTTTTCCACCAGGGCTGCAGCCACTGCCACTCTTTGATCTCCTCGGGGACATTGGAGATGTGGAGAAGAGGGAAGGAGGGAGCTGGATTGGGGGGGAGAGAAAGCCAGGGGAATGGGAAAGGGGCTGTTGAAGGAAGTGATAGAGACAGCAGGAACTGGGGTGTCGCTGATTGAAATTCGGAGAGATGGGAGAAGGGAAGGGAGCTGGACTGGAGACAGGATGAAAACAGGTAGAAAACTGATTTTTTTTTTTTTTAATATCACTAACAAGATCCATGTTTGCTGAGCACCTTTCATCCTCCCTTCACACGGTGAGGCAGAAGAATGTCCGCACGTCACATCTCCTCCCATAGAACTGCCATGTGCCCAGTCTCAGCCAAGAATCCATTTAAAAGGTGTTCCCCCTCCGTGCCGCTTTCTTTTGCTGATAAGTAAGGAAACCTCGCCCTGGGAAACATTACAAAGTTTTTCCGTTTTGTACTTATTATATACATTATAATACTAATAACAGAGATAAGAAAAGGTGGACAAAGAAAGTCAACCATCAGCTAAGGATTCTCTGCTTCATTCTCATAAAAAAAAAAAAACGTGTTTCCTTCCCGGGAAAGGAGTTGTTGTCCGGATCCTGGCGTGTGAAGAGGGGCCAGTGGGCATCTTGGTCCCGTTCCAGTGTGTGTTAGACCACCCATCCCATAGGGAGGCAGCCCGAGGCGGAGCCAACTCCCAGGGGCCTTTTACAATCAGCAACTGTCTTCTCTCTCAGACCCAGTGGCTCTGGGATCTGGGTTTATGATACCTATAAGTCATGTCACTTAAAAGGAAGCAGACTGGCCATTTGGGCTGAGTGGGAATATGAGAGGAGAGGGGGGGTGTACTTCCTTTCCAAGTAGTAGTTAGAGAATGCTATTTGAGTAGCCTGTTCCTTTGTTTATCCCAAAGGGATTGCATTCTAAATCCTAGAGTTTTCACTGAGACCTGAGCTGTTCCAGGTGTTCACGGGAGGTGGCAGAGCCTGGAGACTAAGAGTTCTGGGTCCGATAGCCTGGGTTCAAAGCCCAGATGTAACACTTTACAACTGTATCTTCAGGAGGTGACTTGGCGTCATGCCTTCATTTACTCAGGTGTAGACTAGAATAATGGCTGCACCTTTAATCCTGAAAAACGATTAAATGCTCCACCTTAAAAAAATCTTTCATATGCACTAAAAAGAATGCTTGTTATCGAGTAGAATGTTGTGTAAATGTCAATTAGGTCAAATTGTTTGACAGTGTTACTCAAATCTTCTACACCTTTATTGGTTTCTGAGTACTTGTTCCATAGGTAAAGTGAGAATGGTATCAAAATCGCTGACTATAATTGGGTTTTTTTTTCTATTTCTTCTTGCAGTTCTAAGGAGTGTTTGCTTCCAGCATTCTGAAGCCCTAAATTTAGATGCCTGACGTTTAGGATTATCATGTCCTCTTGATTAATCGACACCTTTAAAATTAGGACATTACTATCCTTATCACTGGTAATATTATTTGCTCTACAATATACTTTGTTGCCCGGGCAGCATGGTTCAGTGGTTGAGAGTCGACCTATGAACCAGATCACAGGTTTGATTTATGGTCAGGGCACATTGGGTTGTAGGCTCGATCCCCACTGTAGGGCATGCAGGAGGCAGCCAATCAATGAATCTCTCTTATCATTGATGTTACTCTTTCTCTCTCCCTTCCCTTTCTCTCTGAAATCAATAAAAAAAAAAATACTTTAAAAATAAATAAATAAGATATACTTTGTCTGATTTAATAGACATTATATCCGAAATAACATAGCCACTCCAGCTCTCTTTTAAATAGTGTAAGCATTTCCATCCTATCACTTTAAACCAATTCGAGTTTTATATTTAAAATGTGTTTCTTGCCGAAACTGGTTTGGTTCAGTGGATAGAGCGTCGGCCTGTGGACTGAAAGGTTCCAGGTTCGATTCCGGTCAAGGACATGTACCTTGGTTGCTGGCATATCCCCAGTAGGGGGTGTGCAAGAGGCAGCTGATAGATGTTTCTCTCTCATGGATGTATCTAGCTTTCTATCCCTCTCTCTTCCTCTCTATAAAAACTCAATAAAATATACTTTAAAAAATAAATAAAATAAAATGTGTTTCTTGTACTTATACAATTGGGCTTGCTTGTGATATTCAACCAAATAGTCACTGCTTTTTAAGTGAACTGTTTAGACCATTTATATTCAATATGATTATGGGTATGATCAAATCAATCATCTTTCTAATTATTTTCTATTTGTCCCATCTGTTCTTAGTTCCTTTTTCCATTTTCTGCCAGTGTTTAGATTTATTGAATATTTTTTTACTATTCCATTTATTTCCATCTTTAGCTCATTAGTGATAACTCTATTATATCTTAGTGATTGCTTTAGAGTTTAGAGTAAACATCTTTGATTTATCTGGTCTTTAAGTAACATTATACCACTTCACGTATACTTTAAAAACCTCAGAATTGTATACTTTCGTTACTCCTCTCCTGATCTTTTTTGCTATTGTCATCTATTTTATATTACTGTACTTAAACTCCACACTACATTGATGTTACTTTTTATTTAAGTAGTCAATTAGCTTTTAAAGATATCTATTTAATAAGCAGAAATTACTTTATTTGCCCATGCAGTCACCACTCCTGGTCCTGTTCATTCATTCCTTCCTGTACCTCCAGATTCCAGCTGGTATCATATTTCTTCTCCCTCAAGGACTTGCTCTAGTATTTCCTGTAATGCAGTTCTGCTAGTGATAAATTCTTTCACTTCGTGTGTCTAAGAAAGTCTTTATGTAACCTTTGCTTTGGAAAGATACCTTCTTTTTGCTGGGTGGAGGATTCTAGGTGAACAGATTTTTATTTTTCTTCCTGTATAGGTGCTTTAAAGATGTTACTCCACTGTCTTCTTGCTTGCTCTGCCTCCAGTGAGAAATCGCTATCATTTTTTGCATGAGGCATACATTTTTCTTCTTGATGCTCTTAAGGGTTTTCTTATTGTCACTGTTTTTGAGCCATCTGATTATAATGTACCATAGTGTGGTTCCCCTCATATTTTTTGTATTTAGAGATTGTCAAGCTTCTTGCATTTGAGTGTGTGGTTTTCATCAACTCTAAACATGTTTGGCCTTTATTTTCTCAAGTAGTTTTACCTCCTTTCCATTGGGGTCCACAGTTCACATTTATGGATCCACTTGAAATGATTCTGTCTCACTAATGCTCTGTTAATTTTTTATTTCATTTTTTATAGCTTCCATAATTATTTCTTCAAGTTCACCAGTCTTTTCTTCTCCACTATCTTTTGTGCTGATTCTCTTATTCACTATGATTTTCATCTCAAACAATGTACTTTTCATCTCTAGAAGTTGGACTGGAATCTTTTTTATATATATTCCAGGTCTCACTTTAAGTGTATGAATATAATAACTGATGTAATGCCTTTGATTGGTAATCCCAACAGCTCTGTCAGTTCTGTGTCACTTTTTCAATGGGTCAATTTTTCTCTTTCTTAGGGGTTCTACTTTTCTGCTTCCTTCCAGGCCTTGTAATCTTTCATTGGATGCCATACATTGTGAATTTTACTTTTCCAGTACTAGATTCAGGTATTTTTGTCTTCCTATAAACATTCTTGAGCTTTGTTCTTCGATAAAGTTAAGTATGTGGGAACAATTTGATCTTCTTAGGACTTACTTTTAAGATTTGTTAGGTCAGACCAAAACAGTAGTCAGCCTAGGACTAACTCTTCCCCACTGCTGAGAAAAGAGCCTTCTGCATCCTCTACCCAACGCTCTGAATCAATGGCTTTTCCATTCTGGTCAGTGGGGACAGACCTATTCCCATCTCATTGTGAGCATGGGCACATCACCTTTAATTCTTTTAAATATTTTTTTCCTGGGCTTTGGGTTTCCTCACTTGCATATGTGGGTCAGTCCTCAGCTGAATATACCCTGGGGTTTTCTGTCTACCTAGTGTGTTTATGTATTCTCACCTGCATTGGAGCTGTCTGGGTCTCCCTGTACTTTCAGCTCCATCTTAACTCAGCCAGCCTCTAGGCTCCACTCATTTGCATAACTATACACCGTGACCTAAGAATGCTCTGGCAATGGTAAATTGAGACAATTAAAGGACTCATATGACTCCCTCAATTGTTATCCATCTCACTGGAATCATGGCTGAGAATAGAATGAAAGAATGCTTTTAATGCATTTAGCCTAGTGCCTGGCAATGTGGCAAAGACTTAATAAAAGTTAAGTATTATTAACACCATTATAGATATTTCTTTTAGGATACAGCTTTGAAAGTTTAAACCTAAGTGCATATGCTCTGGAAGAGACAGATGAATAGAAAGGCTATTTTATTTCTTGGTTTATAGAACACCTTTTGTAGCTTCACTAACATCCTGAAATCTAAGTGGGTGGTGGCACTTAAGAACACGTTTAAGGTCCAGGGGCACTGTGCTAGGGAAAGACGGGCGACAAAGAAAAGGAATATCTAATGCCTCAAAGGCATGTATGTAGAGATACACATTTATCTTCCGAAATCCAGTGTGTTTTCCCCTTTACTCTCATGTATCTGAAGACTACATGACTTGGGGATGGAAGAGATATAAATGGGCTCTTCCACACCTTTTCAATAAAGTTTGATTTCTGTTGAAGTGCTGTTCTCTGTGGACAAGATAGCCCTTTGTATGGAAATCTTATTTACACTCTAATATAAATGAGTCTCTGAAAGTACATTTTGGCAGGCGGACAACCAAGAACATCAAGAACATAAATTGGGAGAAGTTGATTGGATTAGGAAGAGGGCACGCCCAGGAATGGGGGAGGAAGGGTTGGGCAAAGAAGACAGTGATGCTTACGTCAGTGTACTGCCCAGAAAAAACAATATATCCTAGCCTTTCTTCCCCCCGTCCCCCCCTCTGTCATTAAAAACAGCCTCTCTGAGGTTGGAAGGAGTGCTCGCCTGTGAATCTAATCTTGCTTTATCCACTAATTGTTTCATTGCTGTCACAAACAGATTGTACTAAACAATTTCTAGAATTTATTTCAGCTGTAACATTCTCTGATGTTCTTAGCCAAGGTGCCCCAGAAAGTCTGGGGTGTGATTCCCAGGGTGTAGGCACGAGAGATGGAGGAAATGCAGCAAAGAAAGAAGAGCCAGAAAGGGCATGTTACCACGTTGCCCACTCCTATAAAACTACCAGTTACTGGGTCCCCTAGAACTGACAGAAAGCCCTACTGGGTGTCTTAAGACTATAAAAGGGAATGGGGAGAAGTAACTACCCATCAGCTCCCATCCTCCTTGGTCAAAGGATTACCCTAGCAGTGTTTCCCAAAGTGTGGTATGCGTACCCCCAGGGGTACGGGAAGAGTTTGGTGGGGGTACGCGTTGCACCGGAGTTTGGTGGGGATATGCACTGCACCGTGCTTAGCTGCGCCTAATTCTACATTCTCATGAGTACGAGGGGTACTCGGCGTTACAAAAATTATAGAAGGGGTACACATATGTCAAAAGTTTGGGAAACACTGCCCTAGGGTAATGTGGTTTGAGAGCCACATGGGGCTATTTGCCCTTTGAGTGTGGCTCTTCCACAAAATACCACATGCGGGCACTCATGTACAGTGTGATTGAAACTTCATGGCCCATGCGCAGAAATCGGCTTTCGGCTCTCAAAAGAAATTTCAATCGTTGTACTGTTGATATTTGGCTCTGTTGACTAATGAGTTTGCCGATCACTGACCTAGGCATTTCTAGAAGATCCTAGGAGGCAGGGGATTTAGAGTGGAGATTTACACACAAAGGTAGACCCTGCAGGACATTTAACAGGCTATGGAACATTTGCCATTTGCAGCACACTGTGTCATTCAAACAGCCACCAAATTAGCTCTCAACTATCTCTGTACATATCCTCTCAGCATTCGTGCTAAATTTGGGTGGGGGAGTATATGAAAAGGTATTTTTAACATATATTTTTTATTATTTATTTATTTTTTTTTAGAGAGAGGAAGGGAGAGATAGAAAGGAACATCAGTTTGTTGTACCACCTATCTACCCATGTGCCCTGACTGGGGATGGGACCTGCAACCTTGGGCAGTGGGACCATGTCCCAACCAACTGAGCCACCCAGCCAGGACTAAAAGATAGTATTTTTTTAAATGGACTCCAGCACATTTAGAGCAAAATCAATATTAAAATCTTCTCTCCAACTCAGTTTTTTAAAATATATATTTTTCATGATTGTTTTTACAGAGAGGAAGGGCAAGGGATAGAGAGTTGGAAACATCAATAAGAGAAACATTGATCAGCTTCCTCCTGCACACTCCTTACTGGGGGTGTGCCCGTAACCAAGGTACATACCCTTGACCGAATCACACCTGCAGGCTGACACTCTATCCACTGAGCCAAACCGGTTAGGGCTCCAACTCAGTTTTCTCCCTGGAATTTTTTCTACTTGCCTGGAGAGGATAAGACTGCTCACCAGTTAAGTGTTTCAAGGGATCACCTCATTGTAACCATTCATCACCGTAGGCCTGAAAAAGCCTAGCCCTCAATGGCACAGACTTCACAAGACTTGTGAGGGTGATTGCTGTAGAGTGTACAGTCGCTGCCTTGTTGTAGCTGCCTCCTGCAAACCACTAGAAGGCTTGATGTTATCCCCAAGGACCCTTCCCCAAATGTCTGGTTCTCTAAGTAACGAGGCCCAGGATTATTTTATGTTTACTTTAGCACATTTCTACAGGGTACGTAACTTGCTATTGCAATTGAATTAGACGTGCTTTTACACCAACCATAATGGTTATACTTGGCACTGCTATGAAACTAAAAAAATAAAAATAAAAAATACAGGGTTTTTTTTTCTCTCTTGTCTTCCTGAAGAAGGCAATAAAAGGACGGAAAACAATCGTGTTGTAACTGGAAAATTAATCACATCAAATATTCTCTTAGACTAATCAGGTTATAAGTCTGGAATTGGCTTATATAAAACAGATGTTTACATTCTTATTCTCTTTGGTACTAATGTCAAGAGAAGAAAGCACAGAATAACTATGCCATGGCATACTTTGGGAAATGTAACACTTTGCTTTTCGTTTTTTTAATGGAGCCATGGAGCCTGTGGTCAGCAAGGAGGACAGCCAAAGAGGGGGAAAGCACGGGGGGCCTCATCTCCTGCTCCATATTTAGGCAAAACTCCCTGTTGGTAATGGAACAAGAAGCTGGCTGCTGTGGGAAGAGGGAACAGCTAATGTTCCAGGGAGAAGATGCAGGCCACACATGGAAGCTTGTCCAAAGGGAGCCTCCCTGCTCTAGCCAGTTTAGCTCAGTGGGTAGGGCATCAGCTTGTACACTGAAGTGTCCCAGGTTCAATTCCAGTCAAGGACACAAGCTCGGGTTGCTGGCTTGATCCTCAGTAGGGAGCATGCAGGAGGCAGCCGATCAATGATTCTCTTTCACCGTTGATGTTTCTATCTCTCCTCTCCCTCTCCCTTCCTCTCTGAAATCAATAAAAATATGTTAAAAAAAAAAAATAAAACAGTCCTAACTGGTTTGGCGCAGTGGATAGAGCATCAGCTTGCAGACTGAAGGGTCCCAAGTTCAATTCCGATCAAGGGCATGCACCTTGGTTTCCGGCACATCCCCAGTGGGTCGGGGGGAGTGCAGGAGGCAGCTGATCAATGTTTCTCTCTCATGGATGTTTCTAACTCTCTATCCCTCTCCCTTCCTCTTTGTAAAAAAAAAAAATAAAATATATTTAAAAATAAGTAAATAAAACAAAGGGAGCCTCTCTTCTGGCTCAGCTGCTGTACTAGTTTTCTAGGACTCTTGATTCCGGTTTGTGCTTCAATTGTGATCTTCTGTAGAAGGACCTCAGCGATCCACCCACTCCAAAAAGTAAAGATCAAAAGACCTAAAAGTGCTCCCATACTATTTGAGGGAAAGTTTTAAAAGCCTAACTTCAGCTTAATGGGCAAGAGGAGTTTGAACAAAGAATGTCTCATCTTCACCTTCTGAAAAATAAGATGAAGAAACTAAAATTTATCCTCAGTGACCCCTCTCGAGATGGCCTCTCAAACCTACCCTCTCTCACAGCAGCAGCTGTCCCCATAAAGTCAGGCAACATTCACACACTCAGTCTTTTTTGGTCCTTTATCCCAATTCAAAAGCTAGAAAATATTTTACAGATCACTTTTCTACTCTGGGGCCTTCATTTTACAGACAGAAAAATGAGCCCAGAGAGTGACTTGTCCAATAACTCATAAAATTTTCAAGTAGGGCTGGAAGTATATTTTGGACCTATAATTGTCATTCTGTCATCTTACCAGATGGACTAGTTCAGCGATCGGCAAACTCATTAGTCAACAGAGCCAAATATCAACAGTACACAATTGAAATTTCTTTTGAGAGCCAAATTTTTAAAACTTAAACTTCTAACACCACTTCTTCAAAATAGACTTGGCCAGGCCATGGTATTTTGTGGAAGAGTCATACTCAAGGTGCCAAAGAGCCGCATGTGGCTCTCGAGACACAGTTTCCCGACCATAGGACTAGCTAGTATTTATTGAGTACTTACTATGTCATAGGCACCATTTTAAGTGTTTTATATATAATAACACCTTTAATCACCTTTAAACTTTATTCCAAAGCTATGAGGTGTTAATAGAATGATTTGCATTTTACAGAAAAGGAGATTGAAGATAAAATTCATACCAACAAATTAGGTCATCTGTCTTCAGTCTCATAGTTCATCCTTCTTATTCTCATTTGCCTCTAGTCCACATTTTCCTTATTATTTTACATTAAATTTAGCATTGTCATAATGAAAAATATTGTCACCATTAATATGATACACATACTATATTGGCCTTTTCAGGAAAAACAAATAATACTACAGTGTTGGTTCTTTTGTTTTGTGAATTACCCATGAAGCATTCTCTGGCCTTGAATGAGCCTTTCCTGCCCCTAAGCCTATTTCTGAGCTTTCTCCTTCCCTTACCAATTTAAACCAATTTTACATTTTTCCCATGATGTCATAAATTCCTTGAGAATAAAGGCTAAGTCTGAGTCATTTCTATAAACACATGGTGCCCAACACCCATGTTAAGAAATGTTAAGGAATTCAATAACATTTCTTTAATGAGTTGCTGAATACATAATTATTAATAATAATGATAGCAGTAATAATAACAACTGCCATCTAATGAGTACCTTAACATATAAGTGAGCTCTTGTTCATTACATTTCATATTTGCAGTAACCTTGTAAGATAAGTACTTCTATAACCATTTCAGAGACAAGCAAATTAAACTCAGAATATCAAGCAATTTGCCCAGGTTTGATAAATGGGCTCTTTACAATACACTTTATTGCCACCATACAAAATAATTTCACTAATCTCCTGAATATCGCATTTCGAGGGTAATCAATAGTCCGTAGAGAATGTTAAGGCCCAAAATAATTGCTTAAACAATTTTGTATGTGAAACTTACAAAATTTATATATATATATATCTGAAACCGGTTTGGTTCAGTGGATAAAGCGTTGGCCTGTGGACTGAAAGGTCCAGGTTCTATTCCAGTCAAGGGCATGTACCTTGGTTGCAGGCACATCCTCAGTAGGGGGTGTGCAGGAGGCAGCTGGTCAATGTTTCTCTCTAATCGATGTTTCTAGTTCTCTATCCCTTTCCCTTCATCTCTGTAAAAAAATCAAAAACCTTTCACCCATGTCTTAAAAATAGGCATTTTCCTTGACCAAGGCTTTGATTTTGGATAAGAGTCCCAGAATTCACAGAGGGAAAGAGCTTTGAAAATTAGAAAACACCTACTATTCTAGACAGCTGGGAATCTACCCTAATTTTAAACAAGAGAGAAAAAATTTCTCACTTCTTATCTTACATTCCAACATTCAGTAACTCCCTTTATCGGAATATTTTCCTTTAATAGTTCTTCTAATATCATTGAATCTCCTTCCTTTTTTATCTGTTTTTGGAAGAACTACAGCTGGTCACAACCTTCTATGTGTTTGTTTATTTATTTTTTATTTTTTGTATTAGTTAATGAAAGGGAAAAAGTGTTCAAAAGGGCTTTAGTAATAATAAACTGGATTCTGGCTTTCTTCCTTTATTTTTTTAAATACCATAATCCTATTTAAATCGCATCAATAAAAATATAATAATAATTCCAGGTTTTTTTGAGAAATAAGAGAAACCAATCTTACCTTTTTATTTTCAGTCTACATTCAGTATTTTTTTATACTCGGTTAAAAATCAATTTTATTTTGAAAAATTTTAAGCAGAAAGAACGCTAACATGAAACTGGTGAGAGATTAGATTTGGAAACATCAGAAAGAACTCAAGTTTCCAGCTCTTCACCATGTCAGGTCATAGGAACCAGTAAGGGATCCCTCACCAGGCACCCAATTGGCCAGCCAGCACCTTTATCTTGGACTTCCCAGCCTCCAGAAATCCTAGACAAATGCCAGTGTTTGAATGCATACGAGGACATGAGGACTGGGTGTTGCCCTGCAACAGAAATGCCACCGGGAGATAATAGGAGCCAAGCTTGGGAGAAGTTCACAACAGAGCACACACCTTTCTTTTAACCCAGATAACTCAACATCCGTCTTATCTACTCTGAGAAGTAAAGAGCAAGAACATGCAAAAAAAAAAAAAAATGAATTCACATTTGAGTTATTACAGATATGGGTGGATATGTATATAGGAGATGTATATACACTGAGTGGCCAGATTATTATGATCTCTGAATGTATAGTAATCTGGCCACTCAGTGTGAGTGTGTGTGTGTGTGTGTGTGTGTGTGTGTGTGTGTGTATTAGAGGCCCGGTGCATGAATTTGTGCATGGGTGGGGTCTGTCCAGCCTGACCAGGGGGAGGGGACAAGGGCGGTTGACCGGTCTGCCTACTGGTCGAACTCCTGGTCGAGGGAACAATTTGCATATTAGCCTTTTATCATATAGGATATACACTGAGTGGCCAGATTGCTATACATAATCTGGCCACTCAGTGTGTTCAGAGATTATAATAATCTGGCCACTCAATGTATATGCAGGTTAATAGACACACATGTATTTCATTGCTACGTCAGCTGAGAGAGACTAGAAGCAATGAGCACACTTAATGTTCACATCTTTGTTTCTAATGGCAATTTCCAATGAAAGGAACCAGGGTGCCTTGGAGAGTGGCTAATTCTAAGGCTGGGGCAGGGAATATGTAAGATGGTCTTGGGGCATCGTGTAGAACCATAAAAGAAGGAAATACAAAACAAAGTAAAAGTTATACACTCACACACACACACACACACACACACACACTCACAAACCGGTAGGATATGTCAAAGGGACATAGGAGCCAATTGAAAAAAAAACAAAAAACTCATTGCTCAAAGCTGGAACAATTTGAACAACAAAATAGCATAAAAACTAAGTTATAACTCAAAATATAAAATAAATACCCTTAGATTTGTAAGATGTAAATAAATAATTGAATAAGTAAGTGAAGGATTCTTCTGTAATGCAACAGAATGTCAAACAATACATGTAGATACATCTACCTCAAGGAGATGAAGGATAAACATTGACCTCTTAAATAGTAGTCTGCACATAATGTCTTGTCTTCAAGCCACAATAAAGAAAGAGCAAAACAACTTTCCAGAGGAGAGATCTGACCAACAGTAAGTCTACCAGGTGATCAAGTTAACATGATAAGTCATATTGATATGATGTGATTAGAATAGCATCTGTTGTCTTCCTTCCAAGAATTCCCCCCAAACTTATTGTCATTGTCCAGGGAAGCCTAAAGTACAATATGGTATCCTGGATTGGGTTCTGAAACAGAAAGGAGCATTTGGTAAAAATAGAGCAAATATAAAGAAAGTATAATGAAGGTTAATATTTAGTTACTATTGGTTTACTAGTTGTAACAAATGTACTATGCCAATGAAAGAGGTTAGCAATAGGAGAAACAGGGTGTGGAGTATAATAGGAACTTTCTGTTCTGTCTTCACAACTTTGTTATAAATCTATATTGTAAAAAAAAAAAAAAAAAAGTAATTTATAAGATAAACATATAGCAAAAGTAGCCCCGAAACCATTTTTAATGAGGCATGAATATGACAGCATCAAATACAAATAATATTTATTAGTCTTTTGTCATCCATTCAATAAAAGGAGTAAAAGAATTCATAGTAATGCATGAGTGTATTTTACCAACAGAATAATGTCCTACACTTAAAAGACAGACCATCTGAAAGGAATTCTATTGGGCCTATTGGAAGTCAGACAAAAGGCATATATTACATGAATAAACATTGAAAATGTACCCTAAAGCAATAAGACTGCTGTTGCTCATTGCCAGATGGCAAATCACTGCCACTCAAGCAAGGCTTATAAAGTACAGTATTAGTTACTGAAACACTAAGGGTAGAAGAGATTGTTAAAAAAAAAACAAAACAAAAAAACAAACAAAAAAAAAACCCCACCCCTAAAAAATTACAAGTGGCATACGCAATCATAACAGCTTGCTAATGGAATCCAAAACTCATTAGCATGGGTATCATTTTGATTATATTTGGGACAAACGCTAGCCCAATACCAGCTTAATATCTTTTTTTTAATATATTTTATTGATTTTTTACAGAGAGGAAGGGAGAGAGATAGAGAGCTATAAACATCGATGAGAGAAAATCATTGACCAGCTGCCTCTTGCACACCCACTACCGGGGATGTGCCCGCAACTAACGTACATGCCCCTGACCAGAATCGAACCTGGGACCTTTCAGTCCGCAGACCGACCGGCGCTCTACCACTGAGCCAAACCGGTTTCGGCCCAGCTTAATATCTTGCAGCCATTAGTCAATGTGGGACAAGAGTGTGCCTAATCAGCAAAAACCCAAACTCTTCCCTGGAAAAATTGCTTACACAGAATGTCTTCTTGATGATAGATCAGGTGTGTGATTTTTCTTATGAAACTTGACCTGTATTAACCCAGGAAAGAACATGAGCAAAGGCAAAGCAAGTTCTACTATAAGTGACTCTGGTAGGAGAACTTTGCTGAGATTTGATGCACAGATTTCAGCAAAATCCTTTCACTCACACTGCAGCTAATCCCAGGTCTCTCCGCAGAGGATTTCCTGTATTACATTAAAAGCATCTCCACAAATTCCTTTTGCTGTGACTTATAGGTTGGCCAAAGAACTAAAAGTCAAGAGTGCACAGAAAAAGGCTTTCTCCCACTGGGCCTCTAGTTTGTGCCATAAGGTTGATTTTCTAAACACAAATGCACAATGAACTATTGAAAGCAAGAAAGCTAATTCAGTCATCCCCAAAGGGCATTCCTTAATACTAAATATTTAGCTATATGCTGAAACTGAGAGTACAAAATTAAAACCGTATTTAACAGATGTTGAAAAAAATTGGGCATTATGTCAACGAATTCAAATACCAACACTGCTGCTATCATCCTATGTATGAAACAAAACAATAATAATAAAATAGCTGTACACCAAAATTGACAACATAAGATGCACAGATATCCAGCAGACACACTTGATTCACAATTTGTATTAAATCTCTCAACTGAATTCAACCTAAAATAAATTAGTTTATCTTTCTGACTTTGGTTCTGTCAAGTGGCTCATTTAATTTTACCAGTAATTGATCAAATATAGACATATGCAATTGATTTGAGAGAGGAGGGGAGAGAGAGAAACATTAATCAGTTATCTCCCAAATGCACTCAGGCCAGGGATTGAACCTGCAAGCCAGGCATGTGCCCTGACCTGGAATTGAACCAGTAACCCTTTTGGTATACAGGATGAGACTCCCACCAACCAAGCCACCCAGCCAGCCTGGGGCTGATGAACCATATTTTAATTTTCCTAATCTTTCTCTTCACAAATGAAGTCTAGCCAAATGTCTTTGCCAATATTAAGTAAACCTCAGAACTCTCCTATGGAAAATTCAGCAATAGTATTTGTTTTCTCCTAATGCGAAGCTATGAAGATTAAGCTCGTTGATTTAAGGTTGCCCTAAATTTTACAGAATGACAGAAACAACTTTCCAAGGTGCTATTCAAACAATCAGAGAAGACGTGCACAAAATGATTACATTTTAAATAAAGGAGCATGAGAGAGAATTGCATGTTACCCTTACCCTCTACCCCAACCCAAGCGTGTGTGTATATATTTGATCAGCATTTATTTACTCATAAGTCATTCAACAAAGAGTCATTGGCAATCTTCTACATGCTAGAAACTAGGGAAAAACATAAAGAGATGATAACTCTCCAGCCATGTTACAACAAGCAAATATCAAGTTTTCATGGCAATTTAATAAATAAGCTTATTTCTTACCAGAGATGTTGGAATTTTACTAATCAACATTATGCCTTATCTTTGCTTCTACTATGTTACTAGTCTTGTTTTCCTGGAGGGAAAAAAAAAAAAACCTATAGCCCAAGATTTCTACCAAACAGCTATTTTATACTTAATGGTTTAGGATCAGTAGAGGTATTAAAAAAGTGTGAAAACTAATATTGCCCTCTGCTGGCAGGTTCCTCAAGTACAAATCATTGTTTTGCCATTTTACCATCTTTGGGGATGCATTTTGACATTAAAAGATTAGAGTTTGCTTTTTAAAAATATATTTTATTGATTTTTCACAGAGAGGAAGAGAGAGGAATAGAGAGTTAGAAATATCGATGAGAGAGAAATATGAATCAGCTGCCTCTTCCACACCCCCTACTGGGGATATTCCCAAAACCAAGGTACATGCCCCTGACCGGAATGGAACCTGGGACCCTTAAGTCCGAAGGCCAATGCTCTATCCCCTGAGCCAAACCAGCTGGGGCGAGAGTTTGCTTCTTATTAGTAATACCTAAAATTCCTTTTGACACAAAGTCCACAATATCTAGGCAATGATGATAAGCACAGTCAGCATCAACCAAAATAAGTACTTTAAAAAGGTAGCACTGTCTTCAGTGTGTGAAGAGAAAGACTGTCTCAGAGCATAGCAGTTCCAAATTCAGCAATATTTTAATCTCATTTTATTGAACCTGAATCTAATTATCCAAGACTGTCAGGATCCTTCAAACTAGATAAAACTCTGAAAGTTGAGTAGTCTAAGAATGATGCCTCTTTCCCCTCCATTGAGGTGTATGAATTCGTTCCAGTTAAAACTTCAGATGTGGCATGTGATTTGGGGATGTGCCTATCTCAAGATATTAGTGTGAATTCGCAGCTTAGGAGATGATCCCATGTTCATATGTTGAGAATCTTTATAAAATGAAAGCTCCTTATTGGTTGAAAATATCTGGATCAGTCTTGGGAGTTGTTTCCGACATTCATTAATGGGTTTCTCTCTCTCTTTTTTCATCCTCTCCTGAGGAAATGATTACTTATTTTAGAGAGAGAGGAAAGGAGAGAGAGACAGACAGAAAAATATTGATGTGAGAGAGAAGCACTGATGGGTTGCCTCCTGTACAGGCCCCAAACAGGATCGAACCCACAACCTAGGTACATGCCCTGACCGGGAATCAAGCCTGCAACCTTTTTGGTGTACAGTAAAACGTTCTGGTTTCTCTTTTTTCATAAATGTAGAAGCTTTGATTATGAGCTATTTCATCTTTGTATTTCTAGTACTTAGCACAGTGGCTCATTTTAACATATTTAAGGAGAGCTTATAGAATAAATGAATCAGCCTCTTCTACTTAATGTGTTTAATCATCAAAGTAGGCCTTTATTTCTCAATTAAAATGCTTAGAGTGGAATGGGACATGATATGTAGGAAGAACATATATTTGGAGTTGGGCGGACTTGGATTTATGTCCTAGCTTTGCTCCCTAGCTGTGCAGTATGGTAGGAAAGTACCTAACTTCTCTGAGCCTGCAGCTTCCTTATCTGTGAAATGAGAAACATCACACTTCCTTCTCACAGTGTTGTCGGGTTTAGATAAGACAAAATAGGTAAAGTGCTTGGCACATAATGAGCATTCAAAAATGTAATTCTCTTCCCTTTCCTTTCAGGTAAATTACTAATCTCTATTTTTTAAAATTACTTTTAGGAAAAAAATCAGCTTGGATCCACTTGGAGAAGAGGAAAGAGTGGGTTGTAGTCACGCCATTTGTTTAAATTGTCAAACCCTTCTTTCCCCCACCAGGAATGAGAGTATATACATTTAAGCTCTCATAGTTTGCCTGCTTTTGAGCTTCTACTGGCTTCAAAATAAGTTATCCACAGTGGGAAAAGCACTAGGAAAATTTGTATTACTTACTGTCATTTCCCAATTAAGTAAAAGTGGAGAAATTATAACACCTTCCATGAGATTCATGCTTTGCAGATTTCAAAACACTTTAATCTGAACTCTCACCTTTTAGGTTCGAATTAGCACCCATTTTAAAGCTAAGGGAACTCAAAGGAGAAAGAAAAAAGGGGAGAGGGTGCTAAATAAGGGGACTAAAATCAGAAGCCCTGTGTTTTGACTTGGCCAGGGCTCACTCCTCAACCACCGGGGTGCACTGTCTTCTTCTCAGAAGCTGCCTTTACGTGCTCACTGGTGCTCCCTGCTGTCCACCTTGGGCATTGCATCCTGGAACAAAGCCCTCTCCCACTGCCAAAGGGATTTTGATCTACTACCAGTAGGTAAAGGAGATAACCAAATCATAGTCTTGGAGCTCAGTCTTTTTTTGTTTTCTCAGTGACTCACAATGAAACATGTAATGAGCTGCTTGAGATGAACTACTTTTCCAACGTGTTACAAAGCCTAAATGCCCTCGATGGTATTTTTAAAAACAATCCTGGGAAATTCTCAGTTTATTTTGAACTTTAAAGATGCTACAGAAAGTGTAAGTAGAATGGAAAAGATGAAGCCCTTGTCTGTAGGGCTACAGACTCAGAGTCTCCACTGGAAACAGCTGTGCCTGTGAGTTTTCTTGTGTGATGCATTTATTGATGTTCTTGTTGTGTTGCCAGTGTGAGCTGGTGGCCAGCTGTTCTCAACATATTTTAATTAAAGGAGCTCCCACACCGTCAATAAATATTTTGTACAAAGATGTGCAACACCTGTTTGCCTCTGTTCTTGTACCAGATCTATATCCCTGTCTAGATCTTAACAATATGATTTATTCTTACCTTGAGGCCCCACATTCCAAATAAATGTATTAAGCTGGGATGGATCTCTGTACCTTTAAGAGAATGGTATCCCTTTGTAATTGTATGCACAACTGGGTATGTATATTTTCATGCAGACAAAGCTTATACTTTCAACATAATTCTCAAATGGATCCATTATTCAGAAATGGGTAAAGAAGACTGGCTGTAAATACATACTTCTGTATATTAATTTTCAGCAAAATACAATAATAATTATTTCTTGTCTTAAAAAGCTCAATCAACAATGGGAAACTTCAGGGGGTAAGTTAAAGACTAGAGTAAAAATAAAATATGAGAAAGGAAAGTTAAGGACAAATAATATATTTGTTAACAGGCAATAAATAATGAACCACTTGGAAAGAGTAGGTTATAAAATAGAAACTTTACTACCACAGTTTTACCTTAGTCAACATACTAACCATGTGTATGTAACAACTTCTGGAAGAGGCTTTCTGGGAGGCAAAGGTCATCTTTCAAGTTTATAAGCTTATGCTGTGTCCAAAAAGAAAGTACAGTAATTTTAATAAATAATAACGTATAAATCAATGGATTAGGATTTGCCAATATTCACTGCTTTTCCTATCTTGTCATTAGACACGTGAAGCAGCCAGTACAAAGCCCTTGTTCATCTTTCTTCTTAATCGCACCAAAGAAAGGATCACAGAAGTTCTGAATTTTCGTTACTATGCCCAACACACAAATGTGACATGGTACTGGCCAAACTCATCAACAGTACTCTCAAAAGTGCCTGTAAGCCCAGAATTTAATACCAAAATCTCATTAAGTTCCTACCTATGGACTCCTAAGTATACAAGGCAGCCTCTCCCACCTTTATCATTTCCTCTCTTTCTCCAACATCCCTCGTGGCCTTGGTCTCTGATCCCTCTTCCCCTTGACCTTTGCCTTCATGAAAACGGGGGTGGGGGGGGTGGGGTTAAACAGCATGAAGAGTAGACTTTTTCTGGGGGCAGAGAAGTCAGCACAGGACTGACTTACATAATAATTACAGAAATACCCTTGAATGTGTGGTAACAGTTTCAATAGCCTCACCATTTCCACCTTCTCTGTATTACTTCTGTTCCTTTTTTCTTAAAAATCTCTCAACCACTGGCCGAAACCCGTCTGGCTCAACGGATAGAGCATCGGCTTGGGGATTGAAGGGTCCCAGGTTCGATTCCGGTCAAGGGCATGTACCTTGGTTGCGGGCATATCCCCAGTAGGGGGTGTGCAAGAGGCAGCTGATTGATGACTCTCTCTCATCGATGTTTCTAACTCTCTATCTCTCTCCCTTCCTCTCTGTACAAAATCAATAAAATATATATATTTTTTAAAAATCTCTCAACCACTGGATCGGTTTCAAGAAGCTGATCTTCTGGGAAATTCTGTCACTAAAATCACCCCAAACCCAGTGTTTCTCACCATCTCCAATTTGGCCAATTTTAGAGTCTCTGAAAAGAGAAACAACAAGTCTAAAGAAAGGAACCGAGAAAATCTTCATGATTTTCTTTCTTTTCCACTCTGAAAGAAGCCAGAAATTGTGGGGTGAAGGGAAAGGAAACAGCAGAAAATGCACACACACACACACACACACACACACACACAACACACCACAATGGGCAAATATTGGTTGAAAAGAATAACTGAAGGGTAAAACGAGGTCCACGTCAGTCATGAAATGACAATTCTAGCACTTAGTTTGGGGAAAGTTACAGTGGCTCACTTCCAGTAAAAATCTCAATTTCTTATCCCTATTAGCACAATAATGGAGTACAACTAGACAGTGAAAAGCTAGTGCTTTGAATAATAAAAAGTTGGTTCTGCAATAAAATTAGTAGGCTTTGTTTCTTCAATGCTTTAGGCACCGTTACCAGAAGTTTTTTTTTTTTTAGTCTAGTATTATGTGCACATTCAGAATATCAAACTAAAGACTCTACTTTCAGGGATCATTTCTATAGTTGGTTACTAAGAGGTTTCTGTGAACGTGTAGAGCAGAAAACTTTAAGTGAGAAATTTGATAGGATTCACTTTTTTCAAAAAGAAAACTAGTTTGAGTGTGAGAGGCATGCTGGTTCTCACATTCTAAGGTTTATAGCAACAGCAATAAAAAAATTTTGTAAAAGCACATTTACTTTGTGGCTCAGGATAAGTTAATAATTAGTTCTGAGTGCTACTATACTCCTGTATATCAAAATCTGACAAATTTAACAAAATTCAAATCTAACAAAATTCAGTCATGATTTAAACAGATTCATCAAGTGTTTAAGACTTCCTGAAATTCCATCTCCTCCACAAAGACTTGCCTGAGTGAGGTGGCAATTTCCTGTCCTCTTACCCTATTCCTGTTTTCTCACTATCACATTCATCAATCTGACCCCAATGTCAGCATTTCTAGGAAAACCATGGAGGTGTGCCAGAGAGAGGCAAGGCCCTGATCTCCAAGGGAGTGGGGAAAGGAGAAACTAAAGTATAACAGCTTCTAAGTTAAAGGCTACATCTTACTCGCCAGCACCTAGTGCAGGGTCTGTAACAGAAAGGAAAGGGAGGGAGGGAGGGAGGGAAGAAGGAAGATAATAGATTCTGAAAACCATAGTTTAGCAAATACAACTTTACCTTTTCTTGAAATGGGAAATACAGCAGGTCTCCAAATAATATGGTTTCATTCAATGTTGTTTCTTTATAACATTGATGAGATGCTGTGTGAATTTAACTCTTATTCATATCAATTAACCCATGGTAAGTTGGTTTTGTTATATGTCATTTTGCTTTAAGTTGCAGGACCTATCTACAATGTTAAATGAGCACTTACTCTGTGTTGATGGATTGTGACTCCTTAGAAAGAAAGAGCGTGGATTCATTAAAAACAAGTCATACTAGGCTAAATGTACCAGGATTCTATTTTTTGTCCTGTTCTGATCAACTTGGATAAAGACATAATCAGCCTTCTAGTCAGATTCATGACTGTTAAAACATTGGTGAGGACAGTTAACGCACTCTACCACCGAATAGAGATTCTGCCTCATCTGAAAGACATCTCTTTAAAATTTTAACAAAGACAAATGAAAATGACTAGCTTTCGATTCATGAAAATAAATTTAAAATTTAGTATGAAAGAATCTGGACTCGGTGATATGAAATAAAAAAATAATGTAAAGGTTTCACTTGATCACAGCTCAATATGAGCCAATGATGTGAGATGGCTACTACTATGTTAAGACAGTTTTTAGTATTAATATAAATACCCCATACCCACTCTAAGAACAAACAGTCCACGGTGTTCTGCATTAAACAGAATCCATCTTTGCCCTCTGGTGTGACAGTCTAAGAGAAATGCTCACTAACTGGAGAGCATTGAGAAGAACATGACCAAGATGTAAAGAGGCGTTACAGGCTCATCAGATGAGGAATGTTTAAGAGAGTTGGGGCATCCAAGTTGAGGGAAATGACTAGGAATCTTCAGGTTTGTTTGTGTTTTTTTAATTGGGCCTCAAGGGTATCAAAGTATAATAGTCCTAAAACTTTGTTTAAGACACATTCTCATCACTAATTCACAAATATTCTTAATGCTCCTAACTTTTATGCTTCTTTGTTTGCTTGTATATTTTAAAAATATATATTTTATTGATTTTTTTACAGAGAAGAAGGGAGAGGGATAGAGAGTTAGAAACATCGATGAGAGAGAAACATCCATCAGCTGCCTCCTAAACACCCCCTACTGGGGATGTGCCTGCAACCTCGGTACATGCCCTTGACCGGAAGCGAACCTGGGACCCTTGAGTCCGCAGGCCGACACTCTATCCACTGAGCCAAACCAGTTAGGGATGCTTGTGTGGGTTTTTTTTTTTTTTTTAATCTTTTTTTTTTTTTAAAGAAGTATGAGCCCCCAAATGGCACCAGCCCCCAAAGACATGTGTCAGAGGTTTTTATTTATTTTTTTTAATTTTATTTTTTAAATATTTTTATTGATTTTACAGGAATTGAGAGAGATAGAGAGTTAGAAATGTCGATGAGAGAGAAACATCGACCAGCTGCCTCCTGCACACCACCCACTGGGGATGTGCCCGCAACCAAGGCACATGTCCTCAACCGGAATCAAACCCGGGACCTTTCAGTCGACAGGCCGACGCTCTATCCACTGAGCCAAATCAGCTTTGGCAATGCTTGTGTGTTTTTAATAATGTAGCAAGATCCCATGGACCCACCACCCAAAAACAAAAAACCTTCACTTCCAATAAGTATCAATAAGAACCTTAACCTACTATCTCTGATTTCCACCTCTGGCAGAGGCCACAAGGGTGTCTCTGGCAGATGGCTGCAAAGATAGTGCCACTGACATCCAACAGTGAAATGGGGAGATCTGCTGCCTCCCATAAGCGCCCTGCCCCAGGGTTGAGCCCAAAGCCTGGCTATGTGCCCTGCTGAGGAACTGAACCTGCAACCTATTGATGCTCCAACCAACTGAGCCAGGGCTGAGGACGACTTTTAAACCCCCTCATAGGGTTATTTGGATGATTGGATAGAACAACAAGGGTGAGGCTATGTGACTGTCAATCAGTAATCTCTACTGAATATCATCTCCAGGTTTCCTACTGAGACAAACACTGAGAGTCAATATTAGTGCTTAAAATGAAATGTGCAAAATGTTAAGATCCTTACCCTTACAATGACGTGGCAGAGTACAGATTGGTAACGTATATCAAGCACAAGCTGTGGAGCCAACAGTTGAGGGTTTAAATGCATTGTTAAGGAAAAGTATTCAAAATTAGAAAAAGGAAGAAAATAAGTAGATGGCAAGTCCTGTCAGGATCATATGGGTGAGTTGAAGTCCCACATAAGGACTCTCTCTAGGGCATGTCACTGTTCTATTCACTATTTACTGCTGATTAAAGGTTCCAGGCTTAGTGATGTTACCATGAAACTTATAGAATTTGTCCAGTGGAGATTCAAATAACACTTAATTTGTGGAACAGACAATCCCAGAGGTTATGATCATTTCCCCATAGGACATTAACCAGTTTTTGGTATCGGCCCAGAATTCTTATCCTAACTTTTTTATTATTATTAAATTGCCTATAAGTATCTAAGTGCTCAAATGTTCTTTGAACCAATCTTAACATCTCCCAACTCGCTCATTAATACATGAGTGAACAAAATTTTTGACGTGTTCCTTTTACACTTGCATGTGAGTCATGGTTTTAGTTTTCTAAATATTATATGTGAGGAGCCCCGAAAAAGCTATGAGGAAAAGAATTATCATGACTTTTTTACAAAATGAAAAATATGATTTGGCAATGTAAATTATCAATTTCTAATGTATCTGCTGAATCAATTCAGAGTTTTTCTATGTGTTTCCTGATAGCTGGGCATTCTTGTGCTCGAGCCATTGGCATAATTAAGTACAGCTGCTACTCGCTGCAGCGAGATCAGTTGGCAGAAGTTCTAAGGTCTCTTATACAACTGTATTTTCAATGAGTTCAGAATCGCTGTAACAATTGCTATTGGCTTCCCTTTCTTTGCTTATTCCAATCTTTATTAATGATCTGAGAGATAAGGCTCATGTTACCACATGCTAACAATGTCTGGCTAGCATCACACATATGAAATACAGTTTCATTCTGGTTTCCCTGCCAACAGGGGAGAAAAAACAAAGCTGAGCTCTGAAGGAGTGGGCTTGTTGGTTAAAGCTGTTTTGCACCTTGTTAATATGTAATGCTCATCGTCACAGAGACCATTTGGCAACACTCTGAGCCACATTCCGCTGAAGTCATGACTACTTTGAGCCATGTGAATTAACACAGGTTCACATACCCAAGGTTTGGGGCGGGTGTGTGTGTGTGCGTGTGTGTGTGTGTGTGTGTGTGTGTGTGTGTGTGTGAGTGTGGACAATTCAAATTTGAATTTTAAACTTTGTGGCTACTCCCAGTCTTATGATCCATATTTCCATGAACAAAATGTTGAGGTCTATGATGAATTCAGTAAGTTCAAAATAGGAAAACCAGAAAAGATATAAATGAGAAAATGATTCCCTTCATAGAAGGATTTTCCATTGAACAAAATAATTCAAAATAAGGCCTTTTAGAAACAAATCCCCCTAGGACTTGAAACTTATCTTCCTTTCCTTATCTTTTCTCTCTTTTTCAATACAAATACTTGGAGCAGTATGGCAGAATGAGCAAGGCTTGGGTACTACTGGTGGTAGGTGACCTTAGTTCATCTCTCTTAGGTAGGATTTCCTTATCCAAGAATGAAAGAGTGGGCTGACTGGATTCCAAGACTCCATCCAGTTCCATTCTGTGATTTACAGGCAACTTTCAAGAGGATATCCTATTCTATATGATAAAAGTCTAACATGCAAATGGACTGAATGGCAGAACAACCAGTCACTATGATGGGCACTGACCACAGGGGGCAGACACTCAACACAGGAGCTGTCCCCTGGTAGTCAGTGCACTCCCACAGGAGGAGCGCTGCTCAGCCAGAAGCTGGGCTCATAGCTGGTGAGTGCAGCAGTGGTGGCAGGACCTCTCCCACCTCTGGCAGTTAGACATCCCCGAAAGAGTGCTAGACTGCAAGAGGGTGCAAGCTGGGTTGAAGGGACCCCCCTCCCCCCAATGCATGAATATCATGCACCAGGCTTCTAGTGTTACATAAAATAAGGTATTCCTAAGGTAATGTGAGGAAAGGAACTGCCAGACAAAGTCTATATCCTCAGCTTAATGGACTTAAGGAGAAAAGACAACATCCTGTAATGGATCTACTCATGCATTTACAACTTTGACTCCTGGCAGTAGTGAAGGGGCCAGTGAAGCTAAACAGTGCTCCCTAAAATCTACCAATAATCCCTATGCAATGACCACAATAGCAACAGAGACTACCAGCATCAGACAGAAGCAGACTAGCCCAGAAGGAGCAGAGGACACCCCTACCCTTTGCTACTCCAGTGGGAACCTCTGATAGGCAGGACCAGCATTACCTCCTAGCAATGCAGAGTCAGGCTCTACCTTCAACCTCCTGAATCAGAGTCTGCTCTTTATCAAGACCAGCAGGAGATCCCCATGCACAGGAAAGTGTGAGAAACAGGGCTATGAACACGACTCCACCGCCAGGCTTCCTCCCTCCCTGCGGAGGTGTCCGCACTGTGTACCACAATAACCCGAGGGAGACTAGGGTCCAATGAGAGGGGGAAAAGGAAGGTCCAAAGGGGAAAGGAAAAAAAGACACAATGTCCAAAAAAGTCCATGTACACTCAACCATCAGATCACCAGGGAAAGGAGAGGGGAAAAGCTTTAGATGATGTTTTCAATGAATAGTCTAAGTCTGGCCCAATAAGCAAACTGACAGAAACAATATGAAAAGTGGCCAAGATGTTTCAAGGGCAGCTCAGCAGAGAGCATTTGAAAGCAATGATAAAAACCACACAGAATCATTCCATGTTTATATGCTCAGGAAGGCATTTCAATAACGCGTCATCCACCCTCCAAACACTTACTAAAAATCTGCTAAGTGCTGGGCACTGTGCTGAGTGTCAGAATGCAAACAAACAAGACATGGCCCCAAGAGGTTTAAGATGAATGGGTGATAGTTACCTTTCAGTAAATATTTACTGCACACTCCTTGGTCCAGGCACTGTCATGAGCACTAGGAATATAAGAGTGGACACATAAGCAAAACCCCTATTCATGGAGCTTACCTTCTAGTGAATGTAATATGTAAAATGATGGATAATACAGTCAAACCCCCCCCCCCTTTATCTGCAGAGGATACATTCAAGATTCCCTGTGGGTGCCTGAACCCTTGGAGAGTACCAAACCCTATATACTCTGTGTTTTTTTTCCCCCCCTACCCATACATATCTATGATAAAGTTTCATTTAGAAGTTAGGCACAGTAAGAGATGAAAAATATAACTAATAATCAAATAGAACAATTATAGCAGAATACTGTAATAGAAGTTACATGAATGTGGTCTCTCCCTCTCTGATGACCAATCTGATGGTTGAGACGGCCGCTGGCTGTCTAACAGGCAAGCAGCACATGCAGCATGGACATCCTGGACAAAGGTATGACTCACGACATGGGTGTGATGGAGCAGAACAGCACAAGAGGTCATCACGATACTCAGAATGGAGCGCAAAAAAAATCTTATGAATTATGTATTTCAGGAATTTTCCACTTAATATTTTCAGACTGTGGTTGATAGCATGTAATTGAAACTGCAGAAAGTGAAACCATAGATAAGGGGGAACTACTGTACATAAGATGAATCAGTAAAATGTATAGAAAGTGGAATAAGGGCTAAGAAAAAAAAAAAAAAGCCATGGAGTGCGAATGGAGTTTTAAATAGGGTGCCTAGAAAAACACACACATCAATGAGTAGCCCTGAAAAGCGAGGAAGCACAGCATATGGGTGTCTGGAAGGAGAGTGCTCCAGGCAGAGGAAGCAGCTACTCAGAGGCTTTCCTGCTCCAAGGCCACCTGGAGGATGCTGTGTGTCTGCAGGAGGAGGAGGGTAACTGATAGTCAGGGACCATGAGGTTGGAGAGGTAGCATGGGCCAGGTGGAGTGAGTCTTAAAGGCCCTGGAGAGGACTAGGGGTTTTTTTCTGAGTAAAAAGAGGAGAGACCTGGAGGGTTTTTGAGCAGAAGAGTGGTGAGAATCTGGCTTCTCTCTATATATAAAAGCCTAAGCAACTGCCTGACAGTTCAACTGGCCAACTGGTAGCTATGACACATACTGACCACCAGGGGGCAGATGCTCAATGCAGGAGCTGGAGTGACTAGGCAGCTGTGGTTCTTGGGTGATGTACCACCAGGGGGCAGATGCTCAATGCAGGAGCTGGAGTGACTAGGCAGCTGTGGTTCTTGGGTGATGTACCCGGAACCAGAGAGGAGGGAGCCCCATTCTAGGGTCATCTGAAATCTGCCCTCTCACAATCCGGGACCCCTCAGGGGATTTCAGAGAGGTCTGAAATTTCAGCCCGATCTCCACAGGCCAGGCTAAAGGACCCCACCTGTGCACGAATCCATGCACTAGGCCTCTAGTAGTCTAATAAGATCCATTTGATTGGTATGAAAAATGAAAATGACAAGAAGTTGTCAGAGTTGGGGTATATTTTTAAGGTAAAGTCACCATTTGCTGCTGGAGTGGGGGGGGGGGGGGACGACAAGAGTCCAGGATGATATGTAAACAAGTGAGTAAAATGAAATATTGTGTTTTGTTAACCAAGTACATAAATCCAGTCCCATGTAAATCCAAAGAGCTCTGATGTAGATCCCAGCACATCATGAGCACTCTTAGGGACTCCACACTGGAACCACAAGGTCTTTGGAGCTGCACAGAGTGCCATGTACTCCTATGGGGGTCATATTGTCCCTAGAAACTTAGAAATAAAATAACAGCCTATCTGCTTTCCTATACAAAGTTAAACCACATGGCGAAGTCTTTCCCACATTTCTCCCCTCTGTTCTGAGGCTGTAAGCTCTACAACCTGTTTGTTCCACCCACTGGAGTTTACTGAAGACATGGGCAGATACTACTAATAAGAATAACATTGGCTCCTTCCATATCAGCACTAACACAAAGATGGTCTCTAAAAGTCTCTTCAATCCTTAAGACAACAAAACTCATTTCTCAAGGTAGTTGAACAAAAAGTGCCAAATGAGTGCCTTGGACAATTCATGCTGAAGTGAGCTAAATGTGAATTACAAATTTCTAAATACCCAATCTTAAGTCAGTTGTTTTCAGATATTGTTATCTCAATGAATGTCTTTTCAGACAATGTCCATCTGGCGTCCTTGTAAAAAACAATCTATAAACCAGGATAATAAAATCCAAAGGAATTTACCTTTTAAACATCTAACCACAAGGTGGAGATCTAAAGCAAAGATTCGTTTCCTAGCCAAACTCAACTTAGAATCCAGAACTTTTGCTTTAAGGTTAGAGTTGTATGTGCTCTCAGATTGTGTCAGAAATGGACTTAATTTAAGCTGGAGGGAAATGCAGGGCTTATATATTCGTGGTCTTTTAGGAGGTTAGAAATATATGGCTGCAAGGATGTATGAAAGCTCTAAGCAGTACATTGTCAGGCAGCAAAGTAGAGGTGTCGACTATATTAGAAATTTCAAGCTGTAGGTCTATAATAGGATTCTCGTTATATTATTTGATCATGAGTACATTTAACAGAAGCTAACTGTAATTGCTTTCATCCAGGTATTTTATGGCTGGTATTAAATAACTAATTCCCTTCAACCTGACAGAGCCTAGTGGCAGACTAGTGGTTCTGAGGATTTTAGACCATGAGTATGACTAAAACAACCCTCTACATTTATTCCACGGGTACATAATAGTGGGACTGACCTGCCAGCAGAAAACCTTCACTTCCTTTTTAGATGGGTCTTATTAGTTTCCCCACTTATACACCAACCAGACTTGTTTGAGTCACTTATCAGGTTTACCCATCTAGAAGTTTCTCTATTTAAAAAATAACCTAGATTTTTCTTTGATTTCTTGTAGTAAAAAGAATTATTCTTCTCTATAGAGACAAACAACAACAAAAAAATTGAAAGAGAAAATATAGCCTGGCCATTGTGGCTCAGTGATTGAACATAGACCTATGAACCAGGAGGTCACAGTTCTATTCCCTGTCAGGGCATATGCCAGGGTTATGGGCTCAATCCCCAGAGTGGGGTATCCAGGAGGCAGCCGATCAATTATTCTCTCTCATCATTGATGTTTCTAATCTCTCTCTCTCTTTCTCCCTCTCCCTTCCTCATAAAACAAGAAAGAAAAAATGTAAGCTAAGTAATAAATAGAAAATATGATAGGTCTTTCGTGTGTTTCCTTCTACTCCATATGTCTTAACTTACTTTAAAGAGCATGTAACAGACATTGATTAAATTAACTAGACTGAACCATAGCCAAAATTCTTGGCAGGGTAACCCCTTCAAGCTCTTCCTCTATGTTTTATTGTAATGATCTGTGGAAATTGTTTTCCTCCTAGTTTACTCAGTTTCTAAGACCATCAATCTCCAATTTATTAGAGGTGTTTATCACCTATACCTTAGAAAATTACAAAGGAAGGCAGACACAATCTCAGTACTGATGCCTCCAGCTGGGAGGTGCTGACTTATCTGTCTCAGTCACCTGCCTGTGCTCCAGCCGGTAGAGCAGTTCCCAAATGTTTATTTGTGAAAGCATCAAAGTTTGGAATGCTGATCTGTCCGCAAGAGACCTTTGATCCTGTGCACCTTGATTTGGAACTCTTAACTGGAACTGGAACTGGAACAAGAAAGATTTGTCTCTTCCGCTACTTTCTGGTCTCAGCGACTCCGGAAATACCAGGAGCCTGCTTGCTGGTAGTTTAGAACTTCCGCTTCCTGTTCTGAATGAAAGCCGAAGTAGAGAAACGTGAAAATGTTCACCAAAAAGCACAGTGACCTTTGGGCAATCCACCACAACACCCAGGTTAAACCATGTTAAATTTCATTCAAATGATGCCTGTTTACTTAGCCAGGGTAAACGGAGGTGACAGCATGTTTAACCAAAACAAAACCTGCAGAAGACCTTCAGGTCACTGTGCTTTGATAGAGGAATCTGAGAGAGTGAGGTTTGGCCTCTGGAATGAGTTTAGAGAGCAATAAGGACTTCTCATTTCCAAGCCCTCCAGGCATTAGAATCTCAAGGAGCATTTGTTAAATGCAAATAGCTGGACCCAGCCCACTCCCACCCCAGTTTCTGATTCAGTAAATCTGGGGGAAGGACAGATAATTTGAATTTCTAACAAGTTCAGTAATGGCATGTCTGTGTGCCCAGGACCACACTTGAGGAAGCAGGGCTCTGTGTTTGCCTGTGAACATGTGGGGACATGTTAAGCCTTAGCAAATATGAGGGTATCATTTTAAAGAGAAAGTGAGACAAAAAATTTGGAGTACAGGATTCAGAATTGGTCACACTTGGGATCTGAATCTGGATATGTATACAGCCATGTGTTTGGCAAATTGCTTAACCTCCCTAAATTGTGCTTTTCTTACCTATTTATTGGGGGAGAATAATCTTATCTACCTTTGAAATCAAGATAAGATATCATATGTAAAATGTCTGACACTCTATAAATGGTTGTTATTATTTTAAAATGATATACACTATTAGGAAAAAATACAGTTCACATGCAGGCAATAATCTCTGAGGTCTAAGCAAAGAAGAAATTTTAGTCAAGATACATATGGGTATCTTTGGGGTTTGTATTAAATGAAAAGAGATGGACATAGTGTAAAGAACAATCTTTCTCCTTTAAAATAAAAATTCCTCACAAGATCCCTGATTTTTTTTTTCTTGAAACCTAGCCTTAATTCCCATTTCTTTACTGCCATCTTTTTAAAAATATATATATTTATTGATTATAGAGAGGAAAGGAGAGAAAGATAGAAACATCTATAATGAGAGAGAATCATTGACTGGCTGCCTCCTGCACACCCCACACTGGGGATCGAGCCCACAACCTGGGCATGTGTCCTTGACAGGAATCAAATCCTGGACCTTCAGTCTGCAGTCCGACACTCTATCCGCGGAGCCAAACCGGCTAATGCTTTATTGCCATCTTAAAGCTCATTCTAATGTCCTTCATTCTGTCTCTTATTTCTGTATATTGACACCATTTGTGTGCTGAGGGCATTCCATGTTTTCCTACGTGGGTTTTCTCTGGTTAAGGCACAGAGGTCTCATAAACCGTGGCCACTCACAGGAACCAGGCTGTTTATATCCTCTCCCTTTAGGTAAGTCTCAGCCCTGACCCACTGTCAACACACTTATCTAAGCCAAGGCCACTACTTTCTCTTCCTCCAACACTGCCCTCAACTTACACTTTTGTCTCCTACCTGCTGTTACTAAAGGGAGTTTATTGCCAGTCAGCCTGTAAGAGTTTTCCTGGAGTGAAATCTTCAAAATGTTCTGTCTGTAGAGAAAAGTTGGACAGGTAGCAATTTGAATCACAATGGTCTGGAATCATTCTTTAAAAATGCAGGATCTGGGCCCTGGCTAAAACTTACTGGATCAAAATCTACAGTTTAAGAAACACTCCCAGTGGTTCCCAGCACACTCACGCTTAGGAACCACTGCTCTATGGCAGCGACATTACAGCCTCTGTAGATGCATCGCTATGTCTCATGTTCATGGCAGGAAAGGGAGTGGGTTCGCCTAAGCCTCGGCTTTCCTCACCCCTGCATTAGATCAGTCAGGTAGGTTGGTCAGGAATTTTGCCTTGGACAGAAAGGATGAGGTCTTCCCTCCAAAATTTTTTGTAGAGTTTGAGCATCTCGTCTCTACATGGGCTGGAATCAGCCCTCTCGGGAGCATTGGAAACTATAGAGGGGGAAGTCACATTGTTGACTGGTGGGTGCTCCTGGGAACTTGGTGGTCAGGATGCTACACATCTTGCCTCTTGGGGGCCTCCCACACAACCAAGAATTGAGCTGTTCACATGCCAACAATGCCCCAGGTGGAGACTCTTTCAGCTTTGATGCCCATATCATGAATCTGAATGCAGGTGTTTGATTTTTATTACAGAATCCTCTATTTGTCCTCTAGCTTGAATTTCTATGACTTTCTATGTATTTCTATGAAGAAATTCTGAGCACAGTGCTTGCTTCATTCTAGGCAGCTCTAGAAGGTTCAGGTTTACATTAATTTGATTAAGGGAAGTAAGCAGTTGAGGATTAATTAATAAGGTTACCTTTCCCTAGGGCTTGCCAATTTGAATACAATGCAGAGTGAAAGAAAATGGAAGAACATTGATCTATCCCAGTGGTCGGCAAACTCATTAGTCAACAGAGCCAAATATCAACAGTACAACGATTGAAATTTCTTTTGAGAGCCGAAGACCTACTTCTGCGCATGGGCCATGCAGTTTTGATCACACTGTACGTGCGCGCATGTGGTATTTTGTGGAAGAGCCACACTCAAGGGGCCAAAGAGCCGCAGGTGGCTCCTGAGCTGCAGTTTGTCTACCACTGATCTATCCTATTGTTAACTTACAAGGGCTTGGTGAAACCTCCCGGTTGCCTCAGGGTAGTCCAGTATCTGTTTGCCATGACTCTTCTTTTATCTCCATTAACAACATGAAAGTACTCAGCGGATCATACAGAACGTTACTGAGCAATGGGGAGATGGAGTGTTTGCTCTTGACACATGGTGCATGTTTCTGACCTTAGCTTTCACTGCTTTCACGGTAGTTCCTAAGATAAATTGAGCTTTCTATAAAAATAAATCCAGTGTTAGGGATCATAATTTGTACCAGACTCAAGAAAAAAAAAGATCCTCGCTCCAAAAAGGCAATTGAAATAGTATTCTTGCCAAAAGCTATAGACCATTCTGCAATTTATTTCCTTTTTTAGTGGAAGAAAGGACTTCAAAGCGGTAAGTATAAACATATGCTACAATGTCTAAAATCTAAATGTAAGAACATCTGAACCAACTTCCACATGACACGATGAGCAAGTTTGCCATTTATATAACTAGATAATGTAAAAATGAGGAGATGAAGAGAGTGAGAGATGACATAAATTACATAAGCAAGAGATAGCCAGGTTTGGCATTTAAAGCTTCCCACAATACAAATGCGATCAGTAACTCCCCATGATCCTAGAATAAAATCCAGGTTTAATAATCTTCAAGTACCACTATCATGTGACCCTTTGAAAACCAACAGATCGGTGCATATTTTGAGCGCTCATTTCAAAAGCAAACAAAGCCTGTGGAGGCATAATATAGAAAAGAAAATGAAAGCACTGCCCAAGAGATAGAAGCAATGAGTTTCTAGGATCTGTGTTGCCACTACCTTGTACAAGGGACTTTTTGTCACCTGTGAAATTGTGAAAATACATGAGAGCTGAAGCTAGTAGTTAATAATTTATTAATTCACTTGAATTTCGACTTAATTTTCAGAATTGCTAAGCACGTCAACAAGGCTTGATTGGCCTATTTCGCATCTTATAAATTTTTTTTTATGAACTGTGTCATGGAGTAACATAAGTCTAATAAGTAACCAGTAATAGTTTGAAATTGATATCTTTTCAATGTTTAAAAGGACTTTGGGGGCAGAGAAAGGCTAGCAGAGAAAGTCATGCTGCTTTTTATTTTATTGCCACATGCAAGCTTTTTGAACTTCGAATCCAATACTTTACCCATCTGTTTCTTTGAACATTCATTTGAAAAGATCTTTTAAATTTCAACTGAGTTATAAAAAGGTTGTTTTGATAATAGATCACATTGAAGCAATTCCAGTTTGTGCTAATTCTAAATCTAAGAAAATTCTTCTTGTAGCCATTCATCAGAGGATATTTTTGGGATCTCTCAAAATATTGAGAGTTTTTTAATATGTGAATTCTCCCAAAGGTTTTTCAAAATAAGCATTTTTCTAAATAGGCTTTTAAAAGAAATCCAATAAAAGCAAACCTAGTAGGGCAACAGTTGCTTAGAAAAGGAAAAAGGAAAAAAAAAAAAAAGCCCTCATAATTTGTCTGTAAAGTTTTCTTTTATGAAGCTGATGATGCTCTAAAAATTTCTAAAATAAGTACCAAGGTTTCATTACTATAGCACAAATTAGCAGACTTTAAAATACGCAAATATAAAGGGACAGGCCCAGAATATGTGATCACTCTTCTGTGATCTACTTTAAAGTTTAGCCCAAATAATCCAGTCTCCAGAAACCAACTTTAGTCCTAAAGGGATGCATTTCTAAAATTTGAGTTCTGTCAGAAACCAGTTTCTTGGGGTCCTCTTGGGGCTTCCTGTCTGACACCTCTTCAGCGGGTCTCCCCTCCTGCCTCCCTGCTTTCTTCACAGGGGAGCCCCCCAGGCACTCACTGCTGATGGAGGCACCAGGCAAAGCTTTGTGGCTTGAGTGCTGAGCCAGGCGTGCATCTCCCTCCCAGTGTCTGCTTTTGGACTGACCCGGGGTGTCCCCTCTGCCACCCCAGCTGTGAATAAAGATTGTCTGCTTTGTAAAAAAAAAAAAAAAAAAAAGCTTTGTGGCTGGAACAGTGACATCCCAGTGAACTGCACACATTGTCAGTGATGAAACTGTGAGTCTGGGGCAGAGCCATATTCTGGTGGGAAAGGAGACCAATTTCAAGTGTAATAATTAGGATTTGCAATGTCACCCAAACAGATGCTAGAGGAGTTAGAATCATGCAATGGTGACGGAGAAAAGACATCACTGTCACTTTTTCCATCAAGCTGAGAAGACTTCCACCTGGCTCAGGGGAAACTGGAGAGACCCCAAGCTCTTCTGGATTGACATTACAGGTCATGAAAACAAAATAGATTGGGAAAAGGCAAAAGGCGAAAAAATTCAAGACAGCCTACGTGAACTGAATTCATGAGAGAAAGATTTGGGGAGAAGAGACATTGGAGAGGAAATCTGAAGAGGTGCATTCTGGTAGGCCGATCTGAAAATGTCTCGGGACATGGCAATGAACATTCAGTTTCCCTCAAATTAATTCTTATTGCCTGATGGATGTTGTTTTGAATATGACACCATCTGCGAGGGATCTATTAGTCCCTTGGGCTTAACTAGAAATCACAACTTTTCCAAACAGCAAATCTGATCCTCGGACTCCCCTGCTAAAAGTCCTCCAAAATTTTGTAATCACCTTGCTTAGCAATACATGATATGCCCCCTACTTTGGTTCAATCACATCACCTACCATCACCCAAAATGTACTGTTCCCAAAATGTACTGTGGTAATATTGTGATTTATAATAAAACTTCTAGATTTTCCTAAGTGAAGAGTGAGGTAAAGGTATAGTGTTATGTTAATGAGGTGACTTTTAGAAAGCATCTAAGGAGAGGGGCTGGTTGCCAGGGGAACCAACCAGGTGATTGCACATGTGTCAAACACAAGGCCCGCGGGCCAAATCCAGCCCGCCAGGCCTTGCAATGTGGCCCGCACCGCGCTGTCATCACTGCACTCCGCTGTCAGTTTATGACATTGTCAGTTTATGACTGTTCAGTAAACCATTCGGCCCGCGATTTAGGCTGGATTTTAGATTTTGGCCCCTTCTCTGATTGAGTTCGACACCCCTAGATTAGAGGGTTGGAACTTTTCCAGTCCCACCTCTGAGGAGAAGGGAGGCACAGGAGGTTGAATTAATCACCAATGACCAATGGTTTAATCAATCATGATCATTAATAAGCTTCTTGGTTATTTAAGTCCTTGCTAGTGTTCCTTAATAAAAATAAAGTTAGCTGAAAATAGAAACAACTTTAGTTTTTCCCCTGGAGTTTATTTTCTTTGTAAAATAATGAGAAGGCCATCTATGCATGCATAATATGCATGTTATTTATTCTATTAATAATATGAAACTTGCTAATATCTGACAGGTTTCAGTAAGTCATGGATGATATGAGTCTCTGACTCTCAACCTCTCCCAACCCCAAATTAAGTGCAAATAATAAAATCAACTTCATAATAAGGTAAGATTAATAACACACTCTAGTGCTGAGATATTTATCTCTTCTGGAGAGATCACCTACCTCGATTTAAGTAAAACTACACCATCTATTTGCCAAGAAAAATTCATGCCAAATAAAGAGAACTTTCAAAAAATATACACTTAAACTCACTTTACCCTTTCACCATATCCTTGAACTTAACTTTGAGTGCTTGAAGTGTGTCAATATTTCAGATCCTATGAAAATTTTGCTTAATAATGGCACAGTCTGAGAGCTACAGATATTCTTCAACACATCCAGTTCTGTCAATTCTTAGATAAAACACATATACTTTACAAGAGCTCTCACAGTCCACAGTGTATAACAAGACAAAAACAAGGGTCACTATTGCAAATTCTTCAGAACACTGCACTAAGGGCCAACTTATTACGATATTCACCATCATAGGATTACACAGGGCATGTACCTCAAATAGGCTGATCACATTCTTATTGAGTCATTGAATGTCAAAAACAAAAACCTATTATTATATGGTTATTATTAACCCTAAATATGGTTATTATTCTAAGAATGTACTAAAGCCAAAAATCATATCCTGATAAAAGATTTTAGAGAAATGCCTTCAATGACTGTCAAAACTTATTTTGACTAATTATCTGAATGTATAAATATTCAAATATGTGTTTAAGATATTTAAGAATATTAATTTACAATAGTAATTTTCATTGTCTGTGAAGAAACATTTTATTAAGCCAAGAGAAATCCTGCCTATTCCTGACTTTCAATGTTCTTTAATATGGGGGATGACATCCAGTGGCTGATACCACAAACCTGGCATGAACTCTGTTTTGGATTCGGCCTTTCTCCTGACTTCATCCACCTAATTATCCATAATGAATTGTGCCTATGATCTAACTATGTTTTCCTCCTCTCTGCCTGAAAAATTCCCATTGTCCTTCACAATTCTGTAGCCCAACTTGACTCTCCCAGACAGACTTAGGTCTTCCTAACACCTAATGTATTACTTTAGTCATAATTCTGTTATAACATATTAATATATTATAATACTATCATTTTCTGAACCCCTCCTCCCTTAGGTATGGGGTGGATCAGAGCCAATTTGGGATAGAGATGGGGCAAACCTGAGCCAACATCCACAAGAGGGAGCCATCTATCAGGAATCAGAGATCAGAAACAAGTCCTAGAATAAAGGGGTCAGATTTAAATGGTACCTGGAAGACACTGCTGAGATGTGGGAAATGGAGGAAAGGATAGAAATGAGAGCAGGTTAGCAAAAGGAAGAGGGTCCAGAACAGTTGCCGTGAACATTGGTGGATCAGAGGCCAACCTTTACCTGAGAGAGGAGAGGGCACTGGTAAATGAAATGGTTTACGGAGCCAAGTGAAGGCACTCAGTCGAAGGTGTTCTGTTCCTGTGCCAAGTGCCTGGTAAACTATTGGGACAGTAGAGGTCTGATCACCTCTCCCAGGTAAGGACCTTGGTTCAGCTGGGATTCCAGAGCTGGGAGCATGTGAGAGTCTGTGGGTGACCTGGTTGCTGTGGAGTCAGAGTCAAGGGTAAGTACTAGTAAGTCTAAAACTGAGGACCCAAGAAAAGGGTGGACGGATTCTAGGAGGCTCCAAAGTACTAATTAATGTACTCAATCAATATATATCAAGAGCCTAATGTGTGCCAAGCACCGTACCAGTGTCTTAGCTCAGGGTGTCAAAACAAAATAACACAGACTGGGTGATTTACACAACAGGAATTTACTTCCCACAGTGTTAGAAACTGGAAGTCCAAGATCAAGGTGCCAGTAGGGCTGCTCTTTGGTGAGAGCTCTCCCTGAGTTACGGATACCCACCTTCTTGCTGTGCCCTCCCATGGCCTTTCCTCAGTGCCTGCAGGTAGGGGGAGGGAGAGAGAGTACTAGCTCTCCAGTTTCATTTATTTATTTTCAATAAGGGTACTAATCATATTGTGAGGGCCCCACCCTCATGGCCTCATCTAAATGTATTTACCTCCCAAAGGCCTCACCTCAAATACCATCACATTAGAGTTAGGGCTTCAACATACGAATTTTGGGAGACAATTCAGTCCAGAGCAGCCAGGTCACCATCTCCTGTGCTATGCAATTCATAGTACAGGAGATCCTTTTCAAGTGAGAGAATGCTACAGAAGGGAAAAACATGGTTGCTATTCTAGTCACCATGTTTAAGGAAACAGCGGACAATAAAAAATGGGACCCAAAGGAAGATCAGGATAAGAGTCAGAGAGTGAACTGATAGAAAGAGCCAGGGGAGTGAGGACACCTGCCTAGGAAGACCATGCAGTGGGAGCAGCGCCTAGGACAAGGAACAAAGTATTTCTTTCTGGGTATCGGGCTCAAGGAGCGGGCAGGTAAGAGGTTGAACCTGTTCAGAATGGAGGGGAAAAGTCTTAGACTCTAGGTTCCCTTAAGGCTGTACTAACCACTCAGCAATCAATAAACATTGGTAGAGTAACTTAATGAATATGACTGTCCTGTCTTTAACATTGAGTCAAATAATCTGATCTAGGGGGAGTACTTTTTTAAACCAATTATTCTTATAAACTTCTCTCCTGATTGCCCCGTTTTATAGATTTTCTTTTTCTACCCCTCCTCTTGCTCCTGACTCTCCCTGAGTACAAAGAGGCTTTTAAATCTTAAAAACCAAGGAAGAGAAAGGGATTGAAGCTGAGAATCATATTGGATACTTTGGGGCAAATCAGAGCAAAGGAGCTGATATAGAAATAAGCTACTGTGATTTTCATTTGGCTGTGTAAGCCTGCAAGCTGTACCACAGGCATAGTGAAAATTGAGTAACCATCATTCCATTTGGCCAGTGGAGTGAGTACAATTCACAGCCAAATAAATGCTGCTTGGGTTCTTGTTGAAGCCTTGTTAGGCTGTTACATAATAGAGGAAGAAGCCTAGAGGGACAGCGAGGCTAGTGGATGCTTTGTAGCACGTATTATCTTCCCACTCACCACCCTGCCAACGTGTGCATGTGCACGTGGTCCTTCCTGAGCTGTTTGCACTGGACTCTTAGAGCTGCCTCCTGGGGCTGCCTCCGGGGTCCTTGGCTGTGTTGCTGGAAACCTGTCAACTAGATTCTCCTGGCAGTGAGGAAGTTCAACCAAGGTCAAGGAGGCTTGTTTTCTCTTCCCCCGTCAATGGTCCCATCTATAAACTGATTTGTCCTGCCAAACGGAAGGAAATCCTCATTGTCTTTTCACACTTGAGCTTCCCTAACGCAAGCACTATCTCGGGAGTCCTGATTAAGTCCCAAAGTTGTTTCACGCACGTTTCGTTTGTTTTTTCCTGGAATGATAATGAGATCAAGGCCTGTATCTATGAAACAGATTGTGAGAATTTCTGGAAGTATAAGGTGTTTATCAGGATTGAGGGGGGTGGTTGGAAGTTATTTCATTCCTCTTTGGTTCTGTTATTCACTAAGGACTTGAACCTTATTGCCTGAAAGTTTATCACAAAAACATTTTCATGAGAAAACTTTCTGAAGAGCAAATGTTAGAAAGCCTCAGTTCACCATCTAGCCCAGGCTAGTAATAATCAATTCCTCAAATTTTCAGGATTATTTAAAAAATGAAATTGCAATAAACCTTTATCTGTTCAGACAACTGAAAGGATACCATAAATTATTTTAAGTGCAAACATACTAGATCTCAAAGGAGGTATAATCAGAAAATTAGTACCAAGAAGAAAGCTAGCCATAAAAAAAATCATAGAATTATTATTATTATTTTGTTGTTAAGTCTCACCAAAGGATATTTTTCCATTGATTCTTAGAGAGAGTGGAAGGGATGGGGAGAGACACAGAGAGAGAAACATCGATGTGAGACAGACACATTGACTTGTTGCCTCATGTACGTGCCCTGACCAGGGCTTGGGATCAAGTTTGCAACCCAGGCATATGCCCTTGACCAGAATTGAATCAAGGACCCTTCAGTCCTCAATCCATTGCTCTGTCCACTGAACCAAACCAGCTAGGGCAAAATCAGAATTTTTAAACAAGAGGGTAAAAATGGCCTTAAAGAGCAGTGAAATAGTCAATACAGTCCTATCACTTTGTAGATGAGAAAGCCAAAACCAAACAAATGATATGATTTGTACTCAATGGTAGTGAGCCAAAACAAAGATAACTGTACAGGTCTTCTAATCCTTGAAGCTCAAGGCTGTGCTAAGAAAATTCCAGTCAACTGCACAACCTCCTTTGCACAGCAAGGAATATATGCTTTGAATTACAATCTCAAACCAGTACATAGATTAAAGGATATATCTCCACATGGTTCTTTAAACATTCCCAAACAGATTTCTTTTTTCAGATCATTACATTGCATTTTGCCTTTATTCTTAACTCAAATGCCTAGCATACAAGGAAGTCTGTAGAATTTTTTAAAAGGTGGAAATTTTCTTTGCAGCTGAGAACTTAAGAGTTTCCTCAGACCTTATATCACCTTAGCTAGTTTGATTTTCTTTTTTAAAACTTTTTTTAAATTTTGTCTTAACTAAGAAAATATGTTCATCACTTACCGTCTTGTCACTTGAAATCTTTCCCTTGGTTAGCCATGAAAATCCAAATACAACGTAACAGCTAATAAGAGAAGAGGTGCAATTGGAGAACTGAAAATTTTGCTAAATTGAGCAGAACTTCTTAGAAAATCATAGGAAATATGAATTCTCTGATTGTAAGTTATTCACCTGTTATCATGAAATAATAACTATCACCTTTTCTAAGCCCTTTCATTCAGGTATCTAATCCCATGTCCTTTTTCCAAAGTCAAGTATGGTCATCCCCTTGGAGATGTGAAGATAGCAAATAAATATCAATAAATTAGAAAGATGACAGATTATTAGAGTGCAGATTTTATTTATTCAGGCTGACCACAGTTTCAAAGAATTAATATTAAATAAAAATTATTAAGAAATTTTAATTCAAATCTATTTGTATTCTTGAGAAGTTCATAAAAAATAATTGCTGACATGTCATCATCCAACAAGTTTAAAATATTTCCTTTTTGGTGAGAGAGGGAGAGGTTGATATTCATCATGTTCTGATAGTTATGCTATCCCTAGAACAGACTTTGATTTTTCAGAAAGTGTAAATTAAAAGGAGGGGGAAAACCCAATCTGTTGAATGGAAAAATAATTGCTATAATATCAGTATTAAATTTGGCTACCAGCAATATTGATACACCTTATGCCCAAAGCAGTATTGTTGGAATTGCTATACTAGATGAATAATTATTTTGCAATATAGTCATGTATTTTACCAAAATAACTCCCTAATGTAATTGAAAAGGGAGCAAGTTTAAAAGCAGTGACTCATGACCACTTACTACTTCTAAAAATCCAGTGATACACAGACCTATTATTCAGAGGTTAGCAATGCCCTCTGGATCTGTCTTTTTATTCTCCACCTTTGCCAGCCAACTCACTTTATGGCTATTAAATCCATAAAGCTTCTGAATCCCCTACAGCTCATCCCATAACAAAAGCTGACCACCTGACATGCCGGCCTGGTTTTGTGAAAATACATTAATCCCTCCCTGAGACTGTGATAACCTGAGTCAACAGTGAGCACATTAGTAGAATACAATTGATGATTTATAAAGCTGTTCCAGTTAGCTACAGAGCATGAGGCATCTTCTATTTCTTCCATTGTTTAACGTTTCAATTTGTCAACACGCTGAGTGCACATAAAGTCTGAGGCAATGAAATCATGAGTCAATCTTTCCATCTAAAATAACTCCCATTATTTCAAAAAACATAACTGTAATTCAGTTTTTGATTTAAGAAGCCATATCTAGATAGAGACTTTGAGCTGTAACAAGTAAGAATCCTCAAACTATAAAAAAATTATAAAAATGCTCTATATCTTTGTTTAACATTGCATACAGTTTGAGTGAGTTAATTTTTACAGCACGTTTTTCTCACTCATTAAAAGAGAGACAAAAAAATCCTTCATTTCAGTACTCTCTTCATTCTTTTGTTTTGAAATTTCTTTGCAGGGATTTAAAGTCCTCCGCTGCCCACACTACACATAAAAGGAAGGTACAGTGACGAATTAAAACAAGTGTCCAACTACATCAGAATATACTGACTTTTGCCTCAATTATCTAAAACTTCAGAAATTCAGTATCTGTTCCAAATTACCCAAGTGGTTGCTTCAGTTTCTCCAGTTAATTTTGTAGTAGTTTATACATAATTCCATGATCTTTCACAGAGGACCCTCTGAGATAGTATTTTAAAAAATAATCTTAGCCCAGCCAGGGTGGCTAAGCATCAACCTATGAACTAGGACATCATGGTTTGATTCCAGTCAGGTCATATGCCTGGGTTGTGGGCTTGATCCCCAGTGTGGGGTGTGTTAGAGGCAGCCAATCGATGATTCTCTCATTATTGATGTTTCTATCTCTCCCTTACTCTTTGAAATTAATAATATATATTTTTCTAAATAATCTTAGCCCTGACCGATTTTGTTCAGTGACTAGAATATCGGCCCTCAGACCCAAGGATCTTAGGTTCGATTCCCAGTCAAGGATATGTACCTCAGTTGCAGATTTCCCATCCCTGGTCAGGGCATGTGCTGGAGGCAACCAATCAATGTATCTCTCTCACACAGATGTTTTTCTCTCCTTCTCCTCCACCCTCCCTTCCACTCTCTCTGGAAATCAATGGAAAAAATATCCTTGGATGAGGTTTAAAATCATCATCATCATCATCATCATCATCATCATCATCATCATCATCATCATCTTGCTGGATACTTTTTTCCAGTTTCTGATGAAGGAAAGCAGAATCCTTCTATCCCTGAAGAGTTGTGACAATGTACCCATAAAATATTTATCTAGCATTTGGTCAGACAGACAAGCACCCATAAAAGTCATTAGAATGTGCTCAGTCAGGACCATAACAATAGAAACGTGGGAACAAGCTTGTCAGAGGCTTGTGGCTGTGTTCTCACAGGGGTGGGGGAGCACAGAGAGGATGTGTTTCTCTTCATTTGTCCTGAGCAAATGTTTGCTTTGGTCTATTTTTGCTTCCTCTCGCACTTCCTCCTAAACAAGCCACACGGGGATCCGACATGTCAATATTTAAGGGATTCAGTTAGCAGCTGCATTGTCTCCACTTCCTGTGATCACTGAGCACCAACAGGGAGCTGTTTTCCACTCTCAAAATAGGCTGTCAGCACAGGGATCCCCATCCTTCCAGCCCCTCCCCACAATCAGCCGTCACATTTTCAAATCAAACAACTGTTAATAAAGGTTCATCAGATCTGGAATGCTGCTCTCTCTGTGTTCCATACTCTGTGCTTCAAAGAAGCTGGAGGAGAGATGTTAAAGTTAATGCATTAATTCAACCTACTGAGGGGCTGGAAATAAGTTCTAGAGTGATGAACCCTGGGCATCTGCATTCTTTTATACTTTTAACAATTTCCCTTTCACATTTGGAAATTCCCTTATAATTCAGATATTGAACATTCAGGATTTACTCTGATCTTGTTTCCTTTTCTCTCTTTAATCTTTTTCTGTCTTTTTGTATCCTTCCCAACATATGCCTCAATTTTATCTTCCAAGCTCTCCATTGAATTAAAATATATATATATATATTATTGATTTTTTATAGAGAGGAAGGGAGAAGGATAGAGTTAGAAACATCGATGAGAGAGAAGCATCGATCAGCTGCTTCCTGCACACTCCCCACTGGGATGTGCTTGCAACCAAGGTACATGCCCTTGACCAGAATCAAACCTGGGACATTTTAGTCCCCAGGCCATCACTCTATCCAGTTAGCCAAACCAGCTAGGGCTCCACCTAATTTTTAATTTTTACTATTATATTTTTAATTTCCAAGATTGCTCTTATGTCCTCTTAATTTTTCTTTTTTTCATTATGCCCAGTTTGGTGTTTTCTTCCTTCCTTCCTTCCTTTCTTCTTCATTTTTTACAGATGCAACATTTCTCTCCAAGAATGTCAGAACAGTTCCTTTGAAATTTTCTCCTTCACCTTGCATTATCTCCATTTCCTAAGTTTCTTTTTGCTTTGTTTGTCATGGGGTCTCTCTTGGATATTGGAAGCTTTCTTCAAATATCTGGCAATCTTTGGTTGTCCACGCTTAACAAAGGAGCATTAGAGAGGTGACTGGACACCAGGGCCAGGAGTGGGGAAGGCAAACAGAATGCCTGGGACACCACATTTAAGGGGGCCCACATACATCCAGAGTTGTGCAAGTGCAATGTGGGTTGTAAGTGCACTATAAGTAAGTGCTTCCTTAAGGATCTCATTCTGAGTGCCTCACTGGCTTCCCCCTAATGTGTGTGTGAGGGGCCTTGTGGAGCTATAGGACTATAGTTCAGGAGAGTTGTAAGGGAATCAATCAGATTGTGTACCAAGGGTCCCAGGTGTTTGTACGTGAAGATGTTTTTCAGGGGAGGTGTAGGTTCTCCAGTGAAGAACCCTTCGCCTGTCTAACGAAAAACTAGCCTGGTGCCATTCTGGAGCTGGATGAGGGAAAGGGGCTCACCATTCAGCAGGCAAATTTTCAACACTTCCCTGCTTCCGACTTAGCATCCCACCTTGTTCTTCTCCTGGGGCCTCAAGTCCTGAGCCTCCCCGGCTCCCTTTCTCCAGACAACAACCCACTGGGAGAGAAGGGTAGGTATGTAGTCATTTGACTAGGATAGGTGAGGACAAGAAGTTCTGTATCCAGACTTTCCAACAATACCCTGTTCTCAGCTTCTAGCCTTGCCCTTACCTTCCATGGTACCTGGAGCCCACATTTACTGTCATGACTTTTGTGTGTGCGCGCACACACACACACACACACACACACACCTGCACCAGGTTCACCTTCCTCCTCTGTGACAAGTTATTTATCATTGCTCAGACCATTCTCTGTCTCTGGAGTCATTCCTTCAAAATGATATGTATGCTTTTCTTTCTAATTTTCTTCACTTGGGGTGAATTTTAAGAGAAGAGAGGCTGGAAATAGCATTTCCTTCCTATTTTACCTCTCCTTTTTAAATATGTACTATTAAAAAAAAAATTTAAAAAAAAGGTTGTCTTTTTTAAATTCTGCCTAACAATAATTTCCCAAACCTTCATGAGGTACTTCTTGGTAGCAATTTAGTAGAGCTGAAGACAAGTGAATAGGTTTTATAAATCACACTTCTAACCCTTGCTTCATTTCTAAACATCTATTCAACCAAGAGTTATAAAGTACTTAGTATTTGACAAGGTTAAAAAAGGTAGTTAAGGGTTAAAAAGTAGTTAAGAAGGGTCTCTGCTTTGAATAGCTTTGTAGTCTCCAGGGGGACACAAGCGTATACAAAATTGAGGACAAAGAACAGTTAAGGTCTTATGTAGACCTAAGTAAAGGCTAGACAGAGTTCACAGAGGGGCAGGGTGAAGAGGTCAGAAAAGAGCCGGACCATGAAAGACAAGCTGGTGTGCACTGGGCCCGGTCCTGGGGGCGGGAGGAGGGGAAGCCTGGACAGATGGTGTAGCAGGAGCTACATCAAACAGAAGTGCAAAGAACTGGACATATTCAGGAGACTGCCATCCATTCCTACAGAACAGCCAACGTAGTAAGGTGTACACTAGTGAAGCTAAGGATGGAGGATGCAAGGAAGGCCCCAGTTTTACCACCCTCTTTCCCCAACCCCCAAATTCAAGCCAATGATTTACAGTTCTCTCATTAAATCAGCAGAATCTGTTTCTAAGTCCTGAATTAGGGCCTGTTCTATGACGACTTCTTTTGACCAATCAAGTTCAGGAGACGTGATAGTGTCAGTTCTGAACCTAAGCCTCAAGAAACCTTGTATGTTTCTGTTTATACTTTCTCTGGCACTTCTGTCATCCACATAACCCATGCCCACACTGGCCTGCTGGAGGTCAAGGGAGATGTGGTTCCAGCCAAGCTATCCCAGTTATTCCAGCTAAGTCCACCCTACATCAGACAAGGCCAGCCAACCCTCACAAGAGCAACTCCAGCCAGGTTCAAGCAAGCCACCCAGCACACCACCCCAGACAAGATAGCAATGGCCATTTCCTAAGTATGTCTTTGAAATTTTGTGGATGTTTGTTACCCAGCATTGCTGTAGAAGTATATCACTGATACAGGGTGGTGGTCATCACACAGATGTGAAGGATTGTGTATATGATACACTAAGGCTGACAGACCGACCATTAGTCGGCAAACTCATTAGTCAACAGAGCCAGATATCAACAGTACAACGATTGAAATTTCTTTTGAGAGTCAAATTTTTTAAACTTAAACTTCTCCTAATGCCACTTCTTCAAAATAGACTTGCACAGGCAGTCTGCCGACCACTGCACTAAGGAATTTAAATTTATACTTATGAAATAGAAACCCATGAGGATGTTAAAAGGAGAGAGAACTTATCTGACTTGCCTTTTGGGAAAGCAATACTGGTTGCAAATTTATGTTTAGTTTTTTTAAAAAATGGAATATATTCTAATAGTTTAGGTTAAGAGGTGGTGAATGCTTGAAGGAAGAGTGAGAATGGTGAGGAGGAGATGAATATGAAAGACATTAAGGGGGTAGATAATAAATCATATGGTAACTGGTTGGTTGAGGAAACAGAAGAAAAGGTAAGGAAGTATTATAGTATACTTCCTAGGTTTGGAGGTTTGATGCTATGAAATGAATTAGGACTAGGTTTGGGAGGGTGGTTAAAGTAAGTTCATTTTTAGCCGAAGCCGGTTTGGCTCAGAGGTAGAGCATCGGTCTGTGGACTGAAAGGTCCCAGGTTCGATTCCGGCCAAGGGCATGTACATTGGTTGCGGGCACATCCCCGGTAGGGGGTGCTCAAGAGGCAGCTGGTCGATATTTCTCTCTCATCGACGTTTCTAGCTCTGTAGCTCTCACCCTTCCTCTCTGTAAAAAATCAATAAAATATATATATATATAAAAAGTAAGTTCATTTTTAGTATATTAAGTTTGACTCCCTATTTAAAAGAATCATTTTAATAACCGTACAAACACTTTTAAGTTCCGTGGAATTTAAGGGAGAAAAAAAAAGAATTATTCTTAACACCCATAATAAGCTGTTTCCTTTTTAATTTCAGGTGGCTTTCGCTAGAGAACACTAGAACAGATGTTCAGTGGACATAAAGGTCATCTCTCTCTAGTGCAGGACACTCTGCTTGTCTGATTATTTATAACTTGTCATTCGCTTGAGCCGATTTAAAAACAAGCCAGGAGCATTTAGGCCAAATGTGCAGAGACTTCAAGGAGCCTGCATTTTTTATTTTCTGATAGAATGTATGCCTCTATTTTCATCCTCCCCTTCTAGAAGACAGAGACTAAACAGAGTTAAATTAGTATAGTATTTTATGGTGGTTTTGTTTAATGTATACTCCTGAAAAACTTATTTCATGAGCTTCTGCTTGTAAAGAATATAAGGAACTCCATCCAAGTCATTCAAACCCGGGATCTCTTGAACGACGGCATGTGGTTGTGCTGCTGGCACTGCGGACTAGTATGTACAGTTTTTACCAACACAGTCAATATTAGGGGACAGTGAACTCTCCAAATGAGTCCACTAAGGTTCATGCTAGGTTTCCTACCTTCTTGAAAAAAAAGAACATATAGCATCTGCCGTATCCACCGGAGGGGGTCATTTCATCAATTTCAAGGCTGACTATAATTAAGCAAAACTATTTTTGGTACCAGCAGGCTTCTCACCTGAAGGTGAAATGGTTTGCTTATCAGTTCTAATGAGAATAGCCAGGACCTTCTGTTGATTGGGTCTTGGGTTGAGGGAATGTCTCAAACCCTTCATCACCCCTAGAGGACTGGGAGAATTGTGGAAGGAAGGGGCACAGGGGACCAGAAAACAGCTCATCAACACCCCCACTGCTGTTCCTGTGCTATTATAGGTTTTGTCCACTAGGAAATAAGCTCTATTTGCTCTCTAGTGGATAAACTAACAAATTGTTAAGCTGCAACACTAAACACGTTCTTCATGCAATAAATGTTTCTAAAAGAGAAGCTCATACTTGGAGGCAGGTGGAGAGATTCTATTATAAATTTACTCATGTTACTGTGTTAACCAGCAGACACATCCTTGGGGATATTAATGGTTAGGAACAGGAGTTTTTAAGTAAATTAAAAAAAAAAAATCATAATGCCTGTGCTTGTTTCAATGGCTAAGAACAAAAGCCCAAGCAAACTAGCTTAGTAAGAACAAAAAGGGCAAAGGAATTTCTGGGGTCATCTAACCAAAAGGCCTAGCCCTTTCGAAATGGCTGGTTTCCGAATATGATGTCTTGGGGATGCTGTTCTTCCCTCTCCATCGCTTGGTTCTGCTCTTCTGTGTGTTGAGTTCATGGTCAGGCAAGTCCTCTTCTCATTATAGCACGCTCTTACACCAAGAGACACCACCCAAAGCAGAGAACATCTTTTCCAAAAACTCCAGCAAAAAACTAGGCCCTGACATGGCTCCGTCACCTTGGGATACGTGCCCACCTGCAATCACTGCATGGCCACCCATCCCCCAAAGCCCACGGGGAGAAAGGAGCAGCCGGGGGGTAGCTGCAAGGACTTAGAAAGAGGAAGGGCTGGTCTCCAGAAAGAGAAAAAGAAGGAGGAAAAAAATTTTCCTGGAAGAAGAAGGAAGAGATGCTAGTCATGCAGAAAGCTCTTTTGTCTCTTACAATTAGTAAAGCACTTACCACAGCACTTAGAAAAATAAAAAGAGCTGTAAAGAGTAGCTAAACAAAATAATAAGTGTAATAATAATGATCATGATGATAATATTTCTGAGACCCAAATTGATGATGATGATATAGATGAAGATAAGATTATTATTTCAGTATATAACTGCCTGCTCTTTGTGCAACTTATTTGGCCTATGGAGCTGCAAACTTGGATATAAATGATGTCAGTGCTGTATGATTATTAATGAGAAACAAGGAAAGGAGAAGAAAACATATTCGGTGACTCAAGAAAACTGACATTTGGGCATAATAAATAATTTTGTGTTCTAGGAAATGGGAAGAATTTTACTTTATAGAATTTGTGTCTATAGCACAAAACTTAACACTTAATTATCATGCTCCTTTGCATTTTGCCCTCAATATTTCCCATGGTATATTTCTTTTTTTACCTCAACCTTGTCTGTATATTGATGCTTGGCGACTCTGAACTAATTGTGCCACTTTTTTGGACATGCCAGGCTTTCTCTTCTTTGTGCAGATGCCACCTCCTGAATATGGAAGAGGACCCTGCCTCTGCCACCCTTTTCCTCACTTCTCCTCTCCCCCTGGCAACCTCCTCCTTGCCCTACTCGCCTGCTGTCTCCTCTGATGAGCCCTTCATGTCCCTGAAAGTTAGGACCAGTGCCCACTATCACCTTTAGCAACCCAACTATGCATTTTCTTTGTGAATGGTATCAAGGTAAAAATCTTCAACAAGCCTTTGATCTACTTAGCAAGTCTAAAATAACAGAGAAAAAAATAGGGAGCAATTTAATCCCAAATGACATTGCACTCACTGAAAGCACACTGAAAGTTGTTCAGCAAGAGGGAAAACTCAGAAGACTTCAGAAAAATGGTGTGTTTTATTCATCACAGGGCTCGGTACCTAGAACACAGAGAATACCAGATGCCGGTACCCAGCAAACAGAATGATCTGGAGGAATGCCTGAGGGATTAAGGGAGGGTAGAGGGAGAGAGTTTCTAAGAGAGGGCTAAGCATTAACCGATTTTGACCATTATTATTATTACGCTTATTATTTCATTTAGCTACTCTTTTTATAGCTCTTTTTTTTTTCCCAAGTGCTGTGGTAAGTGTTTTACTAATCGTAAGAGACAAAAGGGCTTTCTGCATAACTAGCATCTTTTCCTTCTTCTTCCAGGAATATTTTTTTCCTCCTTCTTTTTCTCTTTTTGGAGACCAGTCCTTCCTCATTCTAACTCCACGCTGAGTAGATTATTATTGCCTCTAGTTTGAATCTCTCATAAAACTATAGCAATCACACAATCCTTGATTTAAGGCAGCAGTAAAGAAGCACCTTTTTAAAAGAGCAGTTAGGAAAAAACAAACAAACAACCAAATAAACGCAAGAAGAGACATGGAGGTTTGGAGCAGCGAAAGTTAGGGAAGGAAGAATGAGTCACATCTACAGAGAGCTTTCTAGTTTCATCCTCTTACTTCTAGAGGGTCTCAGAACAAAGATCTCACACCAAAGCCGGAGATCGTCAGCAAGGGATTCTGTTTTACAGAAGTGCGGTTTTTAATCAAGACAGATGCTTTGAATAGTGATCCGGGACCCAGAAATCATGTGGTTCTTACCCAAATAGCAACTCTCAGACAAGTCTGAGATGTATTTCCTATGAAACAGAAAACAATGCATCATTTGTCATGAACCTAATCAAGAGTGTTGGGTGACCTATTGTTTATCAAGCCATTTGTGTACATCGGTCGGTGTTCATGGTTCGTAATGAAATAAGCAGTCCACAGGAACTTAATCCACTCTGGGAACCATCCCCGAGTTTTGTACCCAGGGAACCTAATCACGAAGTTTGAAGCAACTCTGTAAGAGGAACAGAAAAACAACCCAAGCTGTTATCTTTTATTGAGTCTATTTTCTCGTAGAGAATCCTGAGAAAACAAAAGACATCTTGTTTGAAGTGTTTCTGTCTTCAAGTTTGAGAGAGAAAAAAAATCCCTTTGAAGTACTGACAAATTAAACATTGCCCAAGACTATTTCTTCCTCCATACCTGAAATATTTGCTAATTCTATAATTGGATAATTTTGCCTTTACACACACACACACACACTCACACACACACACACGCAAAAAAAAAAAATACTTATTTAATTAGCTTCTATGTATGCCTGGAGCTAAGCATTGTAGAGGATACTAGAGACATCAGCACCGCCTGGGAACTGGCTGGGAATGCAGATCCCCAGGGCCCACCTGAGACCTGATAAATCAAAATTTGCATTTTAGCACGACCCAAGGAGATTTCTAGGAGTGTGAATGGTTAAGAAGCAATGTCATGGCCCTACATTAGAATCACACAGGTTTGCTTTTGTTTTCAATGCTGTTGCCTATATCCCAGTCCCAGAAATTCCTATCCAATTTGTATGGGTGCATCTCAGGTGTTGGGATTTTTCAAGGACTGACTTATTTTTCCCAATATAAATATAATTGCATCTATGGTTATTTTTCCATAAGTATTTTCCCAAACTCCTAACAAATAATAAGAAAGAAAATGGTTAACTTAAATGTTAGCAACCTTGTTATGGGTTAGTGTCCCCCCCCCCCAAAAAAAAAAAAAAAAAACAGTGAACTCCTAACCTACAGAACCTTAAATTTTACTTGAAAGCAGATGTAATTGCAGGCATAATTAGTTAAAATAAGGTGCTACTGGAGGAGGTTGGGTCTTTAATCTAATAGGACCTTTTAAGTGTCCTTTTAAGAAGAGAAGATACAGAGAGACAGACATACAGGGCCACGTGACCATGGAGGCCAAGACTGCAAAGATGCATTTATAAGCCAAGGAATGCCAAAGATTGCTGGCACCAGAAGCTAGAAACAAAGAAGCATTCTTCCCTAGAGCCCTCAGAGGGAACACGGCCTACCCACACCCTCAGCTCACTGCTTCTTAGCCAAAAGACCAAGAAGCAATGACACCTTGATTTCACACTTCTAGCCTCAGGAACTGTGAGAGAATTAATTTCCGTTGTTTTAAACCACCCAGTTTGTGGTAATTCGCTATGGCAACCTTAGGAAAACACAGCCTATTTTCTTAAGACTGATTGCATAGGCCCGTGGTCTGCAAACTGTGGCTCGCGAGTCACATGTGGCTCTTTGGCCCCTTGAATGTGGCTCTTCCACAAAATACCACCGCCTGGGCGAGTCTATTTTGAGAAAGTGGCATTAGAAGAAGTTTAAGTTTAAAAAATTTGGCCCTCAAAAGAAATTTCAAGTTGTACTGTTGAAATTTGGCTCTGTTGACTAATGAGTTTGCCGGCCACTGGCATAGGCTAAATTTTTATTGTTTTGTTTTGTTTCGTTTGCATCCTGGATATGTGGGCTGCTGTCTATTTACAAAAACTAAATTGATCTGCCAATGGCTGCACATCATTTGCCTCATCATTTACTATTACATACAACAAGGGAAGGAATTATAAAGTAAGACAAGAAGCAAGTGAATGGAGAGATCTACTTTAAAAAATAGTGAAGGGGAAGACTTAAAAAGGAGAGAAGCCCCAGATGGTTTGACTTGGGTGATAAGTGCGTTGGCCTGAGTATTGAAGAGCCCCGGGTTCGATTCCAGTCAAGGGCACATGCCTGGGCTGCAGGCTTGATTCTAGTAGGGGGTGTGCAAGAGGCAGGAGACCAATGATTCTCTGTCATCATTGAAGTTTCTCTCTCTCTCTCAACCTCTCCCTTCCTCTCTGAAATCCATAAAAATATGTGTGTTTAAAAAAAAAAGAGAGAAAGAAAGAGAGAGAGAGAAAAGAATATAGACACTTATACTTTTTTATTATGAATGATCTTGAATTTGAGGAAAAGCACAGAAGTTCTCAGAAATGAAATTATCCCTTAAAGAAAATACATTGCTTTGTGACCATACTGATCTAGATTTTAAACTCAGCAATATCTGTGTGATTTTAAGGAAGTCATAGAATGCTCATGAATCTGTACAATGGGAACACCAATGAGAATACTTTTTCCTTGAGGTCAGTGTAAAAGGTCAGGGTTCAGCAGCCCCTCAGAAATATTCAGTGAATGGTAGCAACAGCAATAGTAGCAACAGCAGCCAACACTGCATAGGAGAGGAGCCCCTGGAGCTGCCAGTGGCCATTGTGGTCAGGCCCAGGACACAGGGTACCCGGGAGTGGCATCTGGTGGGAGAAAATGGATTTCAAAGAAGGAGGCAGGTTGGGTGGGTGGCAATGGCAATGAAAACAAGCTTCCCTTCACCTTTGTTCTGTGGGTCAGTCTTGAGTAAATAAAATGGTTTTCCTCTCCATGTATTAGAAACATGTGTGATCTTATTTCTAAATCGTTCCTCACAAGTATGTCTGAGCAAAAACCACAACTGATGAAAACTTTATTAAGGATATAATTTTGTACAGAGAAGAAAAAAAAAGAAATGAGAGTTGACTTTCACCTTTATTTATTACTGAACTTCATAATGAGAATAAACTAAGTCCGAATTTAAAATATTTTTAAGCCAAGTAAAATTCAGTTACAAGCTAGTATTTTGTGTTTCTTTTAAATGGTCATTGGACACGAAGAGAAAAAAAAGTAGTGAAGTTTATCCTACTGGAGACAGAAATGGGCAGTTTATTTTCAAAAAGGAGACAATATAATTTGTTCCTCTGGTTTTGTTTCCTCTGTCAGAAGAATTTTTAAACTACCACCAAGCAGACAAATAACTATACTATAATCTGAAAAGATATTCTAGAATTATTTTTGAGAAATAAATGTCTGTTATATAAGCCATTCTAGTCTATGATATTCTGTTATAGCAGCCCAAATGGACTAAGACACTGTTATCAAATTATTTCTGTTTTATTATAATTTATCTCTGGAAAGGTCTCACTACCATTGAAATCCTGAAGAACAGAAACTATCTAATTCAAGGTTTTACGCTCAGTATCCTCTAGTTCATCGATAAGTGTTGTTGAATAAACTGTTATAAAACTATGGAATGGACCTTAATATTCTCTTGTGAACTCTAACACCAGACACCGGATACAGTGGACAAGCATCTGTCAGTGTTTTGGTTTCCAGTCATCTAAAGACTGTCTCTTAGTATAAGCTAGATACTCACTTCCTCGAGCCCCTGGTAATTTCAATCCACAGTCACAGTTCAAATTGGGACATCATGACATTGATAAGCAGAGGTTCCACCCGTCTGGCAGCAAAGGAAGTCCTGACCAAAATCCAGTATCCAATGGATGGCAGTACCACCAGCATCACATACTCCACAGGGTCCAGAGGTCAGCAATAGTTGCAGCAGCAAGCTCACAGGACTGGTTGGGAAATGGGATGCAATCTGCTCCCCAGCAACCCCTTTCTCCTCCTGGGTCTCCAGCCTTCCTGGAGATGTTGAGCTGCCCAGTATCTTTTAAATCTCTTTTCTACTTAAATCACCCAAAATTCACTTCTGTACCCATAACTACAAATCTTGCTGAGTCCAGTTGGGCTTCACTACTAATCAACAAACTGTCTCTCACCTAAATACTCTGGGATCAATTAGATGACCTATTTATAAACATGACTTTTTTTTTTTTTTAATTATATGTCTAGACTCTCCCCTATTCTAAAATCCTTTGATTCCATTAGGGCAGTTTCAGTGAACATTATGTGTCTCTCATTCATTCGTCAGCATTCACGTATGTGTGCCTCCTCGATGGATAGATCAGACACCACAGATTTTCCAATATGGCTTATGTCTTCTAAGAAATGGTTAGTAGGCGTGTTCTGGATTCCTAGTGACATAAATTATAGTCGGGTCAACACTGAGAATTGTTCAAGCTCTGTGCTCTGACTGTGCTCATATACCGTGTCACTGAGTGGAGGAAGAAAAGATATCTTTGGGCCCAACTTAATCGTGCTCTGTAGAGCTCTTTGGTAAAGTGCCCTCAAGGGAGTTAAGTATGCTTAATGTGTTCCCTTCTTATTCATGACTGTCACGTAAACCCAAAGTCATTCTTGTCCAAGAAAGAAAGGCCCTGGCAATTCAGTCTCACAGTTGCCGGGAGTGCTTTTAAAAGCAGTTATGTGAAAGGAAAACTCACAGAAAGCCAAATTCCTCAAGGCTGGTTACCAGCCATCAAGCTGACTGTGGTTATCTTGTTTCCCTGTATTTTTATGGCTAACAGAGGGCTCATGTACTTTGGAAAAAGGCACTAATTATCTCTTCACTTACACATAAGCTTATCTCTTCCAGATGAGATTCAAATAGATTAGCATGAAATCATTGCCCTTTCTTCTATTTCTATAATCTAGAAACTATTCAGTGGATTTGATAAGAGCAGTATTGAGAGGATATTAGTGAGGGGTTATTATGAGGACCAAGTGTTCTCTGGGTTTCATGGCGAGTGAATTATATTCTGTGACCTGTAATGAATCCAAAGAAGCTTCAAGAAGGCAGAATGTTTCCCCGAACATTTTTGTTTGTAGGGAAGAATATTGTTCCTTTTAATATATTTTATTGATTTTTTACAGAGAGGAGAGAGAGGAATAGAGAGTTAGAAACATCGATGAGAGAGAATCATTGATCAGCTGCCTCTTGCACACCTCCCATTGGGGATGTGCCCACAACCAAGGTACATGCCCTTGACCAGAATCGAACCTGAAACCTTTCAGTCTGCAGGCCGATGCTCTCTCCACTGAGCCAAACTGGTCTTGGTGAATATTGTTCCTTTTAAAACTACAATCCCCCGTTTACTATTTGTGTTTTAAAAGAGAGAAGAAAGTATCTGAAATACAACATGCTGATCTATTACCATTCTCATCCCCAGAATCTAAAGAACAGCAAAATGCCCAGATTGACATGACAATAACCATCTGGCTGACATCAAATCATGCCATGTCATTTTATTTCAACAAGTCCTTATAGCCAGGAATAAATCTGCAGCTATGGACTAGCTTTATGATAGGAAGAATAGCTTTTAGAGTTAGGACTTAAAAGTATTTTAACTTCTGGAGTTCAAGCCATAAATACTTCTGGGAAGAAGAGGTTGGCAACTGTTGTAACTCACCCCCTCCAGAGGCTCCGGAAGTGGAGTGGCAGGGGGGAACAGGGACAGAAAACAGTGGCAGAGGAGGGTGGTGACTAAGGTACCTGCCATTCCCATTTTGTGGTCAGTACACAAAAGCCTTTTAAATTGATCTTTTGTCTATCTTAGTCAATCTAACAAAGACAATTTTTTTTAAAAGGTAAGAATTATTTGAGAGTGACTTTTATTAGTTGTCTCATAACCTGGGATACAGAAAAAGCACAATGAATAGTACTTAAAAATGAATCAGAATAAAATGGAAGTAAAAATAATTTTAGGCATAGGAGACTATTTCTCAATCAAGTAGGAATCTGTGGAATATTTGATACTTGGTCAATAACTCTGACTATATTTGCCATTTATTTGGATAGCAGCCGCACCAACCTTTCTATAACTATGCAGCAATAATTAGATATGTCTTTCATACATGACACAGCCCCCTAGAGAAGAAAGAAATTGGGAAGTGGACAGAGAGAAATGAAAGTTTCAGTTTTGCACCATAAGTTTGTGATGTCTGCAAGACATTCAAGTAAAAAACACCACTGGATTGTTGTGTATGTGGGTCTAGATCTCTAAGCAGAGGTCAAGCCACTTGGAGATCTTTTGGGCAAGTTACCTTGTAATGGTGAGCCTCAGTTTCATTATCTGAACAATGAGACTCAACACCTGCCTGCCTCAATAGGATGGAGGGAAAGACGGATGAGGCAGCATCTATGAACGTCTTCTCTGAACTATTATTCAGTATAGACATGCAGAGTGCTTGATTAGCGAGAGAGAACTTTTCATGTTGGTTAGAAAAATGTGAAATAAGGGCTTTTATAGAACTAAGCTTTCCTATCGACAAATGTAAACACAGATATTTGGGGGAGGGACAGGCAAGCAAAAACAAAAGTGTTAGTGACTTTTATTTGTTCACGTGTTTGTTTCAAGTTATGTTAAAAAGGTAAAATTATGACTCATAGGCATACTAAACATTTTAAAGATTTTATTAGCCCACTAATGAGATGAAAACAACACCATCCAGTTCAATGGGTGAACATACACGGGCTCGTGTGTGTGTGTGTGTGTGTGTGTGTGTGTGTGTGTGTGTGTGTGTGTCTCGGGAAGGATGAACTCAGCAGGCCTGGGTTACTCAAACCTTCACATTCCAAAGAAAAAAACTAGTCCTTGGCTGACACCTGGGAGATGACCTTGAAATATGCTGCCTGCTAAGAGTGGTTTTGCTTGTCTGAACCAGACTGCATCAGTCTGATCTCTGAAGTATGGAGATTGAGTAACTAATGTCAGTTCCAAGAGTACTGCATGCCTCCATCTCAATCCCCAATAAAAGCCCTAGACACCAAGGCTCAGGTCAGCTTCCCAGGTGGGCAACACTTTGCACCCGTTGTCACAATGGCTTCTGGGAGGATTAAGTGCTCTCTGGGCAACTCCACCTGGGAGAGGACAACTGGATTCCCAACTTGGAATCACCTGCAGAGCTTGGGAAAATGTACTCCTGGGCCTTCCCTTGGACCGATTCCATATCTTTTTAAAGCTCTTCTGGTAATTCCAATGTCAGCAAAGACTGAGAACCTCTGGACTGATTATTTTGAAATCTCCATTGTAGGGCTCCAACAAAACATAGCTGACCCAATTCTTCTTTGCCTACATAAATAAGAGTTGGTAATTCAACTTTGGCTAATGTTTTTCCTTCTACAGTGTTTTTCCCAAATAATTTTAAAGGCTTTGTTCGGAGGATTAAAAGTCACAGAACATAGACTAGCATCTCATTCAGGAACAGATTCTTTTCCAATCAAGTCACATTCTTTCTGTCTCCATGTCCAAATGGACTCAGTAGCATAGAAATAACAAGAGAGCTGGGAGCAACTCTTGTTTACTTTGGTTCCTGTCAGCAGGTAGAGAATTATCGGTTCTGTTAAATCTAGGTTTAGGAAAATGACTGTTATTCCTTTGCCAAGTTAGTCAATTAACACGGAAACTGATACCAAGACATGGCATTTAAAATAGTGTTCATGAAGCCAACATTCTCTTCTTCTTAACCTTGAATCTCCCTTTTCATTTTTTTAAGAGTTAGAAAGAAACAGAAGAACAAAGGAAAGAAAGAAGAGGAGGGAGTAAGAGAGAGGAGAAAGAAAGAAGGTAACAAAAAGTTGTCTTTATGGAAGCAAGGGCTAACTAATGCCCAAAGATCTTCAGATAACTATGTAGATCAGCAAATGGTAGCCTTTTCTTGACTGAACATTATCTAATTGTCCTCCCAAACTCTGGGTATTTTCAGTCTAAATGTACCCTTGCCATAGTTGTTTCTATTATTATTATTATTATTATTATTATTATTATTATTATTATTTATTGATTTCAGAGAGGAAGGGAGAGGGAGAGATAGAAACATCAATGATGAGAATTATTGATTAGCTGCCTCCTGCATACCCTCTACTGGGGATTGAGCCCACAACCTGGGCATGTGCCCTGACAGGAAAATGAACCATGACATCCTGGTTCGTAAGTCAATGCTCAACCACTGAGCCATGCAGGCCAGGCAGCCATAGTCGTTTCTTCACATGTCCTTATCCATAAGCCCCAGTGGGGCCCCTAGACAGCTGAGCTACTGAGTGTTTATCAACAACAAATGAAATGATGACATTCTGACACAGCTCACCTCACTCCTCCATCAAAATAACTTTACTGGTGAAAACAACATAATTTCTGTCATAAACAAGTGGATCTGAAATCATATGGAACCAATACACAACAATCATATAAAGTTTTATGAAGAAATAGGTCCTAGGTAGTCCCACAGGTGCTTTGGTTCTCTAGTTATTGTCACCTTGATACCTGTGCCTCCCACATTTTTGTTTCCTCAAAGACCCTTCCTACATGGGTACTCTCATAAAATGTTTCATCAAGCAGATAAGTTGCAAGCTCCTATTTTCCACTAGCATAAAGAAATATAAGATATTCCTATAAGTAAGTAAACCAATGGACTATTTTAGTTTGACTCAGGGTCGATCTTTTGCAATTTATTTCTACCATGGTTTTACCCCTAAACCAACTTCAGAGTCGTCCATCCTACTAATTGCTAAAGCAGTAAGTGTCCAGTGGTACAGTCTCTCTAGAATGTATGTTGGTGATTAAGCCCTGCAGAACTCATGACCTTACAAAATCCTCAGTGAGGTATTCTTTTAGTCTCCTCTTGCTTTTGGGGGGAAGAGCTCCAAGCCATTTCCCTCTACTACTCCAGTGAAAAGATGTTCTGCTTTCCAGCCTTTCCTACAAAATTGAATCAACTGACATCGGGCCTTTTCCACCAAACTCTCACCCATGACCAAAATATCTTGCTTCCAGATTCCTGTTTTCATAAAGTTTCATTTATTCTTCCTCACTGAACTCCTATAGTTCGTGATGAGGGTCTCTCCTCAGCTTCAAGATTAGGTCCTTTAAAACACTAGCTTTCTTAAAACCCACATTTATGTCAAAATAGATCCTGCCTCCTTTGACAGAGTACACTTTATTCTAATATACTGTGGAGGCAGGAGTTTTCATCATCGTTTTAAAACTAGTAGAGTTGACAAGCAGAGCAATCTAGTGTTGATATTTAGATTTACTAAGAGAAGGGAAGAAGGTTAATAGACACTTTTAGTGAAATTAGATGGAAGAAAAATTTTAGAAATAAGGTTGGACTCTTTTTTTTGAGTCGATAACCTCCAAGTGAGAAATAAAAATGTGCTAGAATTACAATAAGCTTTAAAAAAAAACAAAAACAAACAAACAAAAAAAAAACATACAGAATGCAATATGTAAGATTACAACAAAGTAAAATAGTCAAATCAAATTGTTTTTTATTTTTAAAATATAGCTTTTTGGGGGGGGTGGTTGTTAATTCTTATCCAAGGATATTTTTCCATTGATTTTTAAGGGAGAGGAAGGAAGAGGGAGAGACAGAGAGAAACATCTATGTGAGAGAGACACATCGATTGGTCAACACTTTATCCACTGAGCCAAGCCAGCCATGGCTTAAAAGAAATATATATATTTTTTGTTTGTTTGTTTTTAAGGAGTATCTGGAAAGTACTTCAACTTCACCAATGAAGACAGGTGAGAATCACAAAAGCCAAGCTCAACTCTGCCATCTACTGCCTAGCAGCAGGAACCATGGTTGGTTGAGACCTGAATCTGCACCAGTCCCCAAGGTCACTGCTAAAACATTAACACCCATTTATAGAAAGATGGAATGCAAGCCAATGAGATTATGCCCAATGAGATTATGCCCACAAGGCTCACATCAACAAATAACAGACATGGGGTTCAATTGACCTAGTGAATAATTACACCAAGCCGGGGTCTCTAATATATCTATCTAATATATAACTAATTATATTCCACCTCTTTTGAAGCTTCTAGAGTAAAAAAAAAAATAAAAATCTGTACACGCCTATGAAGGCTCAGCAACATTGTGGAAAAACAACCGCATCTTTTCTAGCTACCTCAGTTTCTACTGGACCTGGAAGTGACAAACTGTCCTCTTTCATTCTTCAAGGGAAGGTGGATCTTTAGATATGGGAGGAGCGGACTAGGAACAAGCACTCCAGGTTTTCTGTGCTCCATTATTCTTTTTTTTTTTAAATTTAATATATTGGGGTGGCATTGGTTAATACAATTATAAGAATTCAGATGTACAATTCTGTAAAACATCTAGTGTATATTGTATTGTGTTCACCACCCAAGTCAAGTCTCCTTCCATCACCATGTGGCCCCACTATATGCATTACTCTTGAACAATGTTTTTAAAAGGGCAAACAATAGAGGATATCATTTGAAAGACTGCATGGTTTTGCCTCCCCGATGAAATAACTTCCACATTAATTTCTGCCTTGGGTCATATTTTGCCAACAAAAACTCACAGCACATTATATTTGTAGTCAACAGCAATAGATCTTACTCTTATATGGAATAAAGGGCAAGGAATCACATTTTCTGTTTAGACTCCTAGTTTTGATAGAGAGAAGGAACACTGATAAACTTTAGTCCAGTAACTCTGTAATTCTCATACACTACTGACCGCTTATCAGTTGTCAAGACTTTAAAGGAAGAAGCAAGCATTTTTGCAAAGATTGAGATATACATAGTGGTTAAGAGCCTAGACTTGCAGTCAGGAAAGCATGGGTCTGGCTTCTGGCTTTCTTGCTCATGAATTCTTAACCTTGCCACACAGTTTTCTTCTCCATAAAAACCTTTCTTATAGGATTGCTATGAGGATTACATGAGATATCATATGTAAAGAAATTAAAATACTGCTGAAACCAGTTTGGCTCAGTGGATAGAGAATCGACCTGAGGACTCAAAGGTCCCGGGTTCGATTCCGGTCAAGGGCATGTACCTTGGTTGCCGGCACATCCCCAGTGGGGGGTGTGATGGAGGCAGCTGATCGATGATTCTCTCTCATCAATGTTTCTAACTCTCTATCCCTCTCTCTTCCTCTCTGTAATAACTCAATAAAATATATATTTTTAAGAAATTAAAATACTGATGGTACCAAAAAACCCTCAGTCAATAATTATCATTATTGGTATTATTGTAACAAGTTGGATTTCAACTTTTGAGAGTAAAGCTATAACCCTATACTTTTTATGATACTTAATGGTTTTCAAAAATTCTGGCTTATATTAAATCATTTAATTGCATAAGCCTCTGAGATAAGCGGGTATAATTATGTTCCCCATTTATATAGATAAAGCAATTAAGACTCCAAGAAGTCAATGGCTTTCCCAAGATTATACATCTGGCTTGGTAGTTGCAACAAGACCCTGAAACTCACACCTGGGTATTCTGATGCCATAGCAGCTGCTCTGCAGAGAGACGGTCTGACCACTGAAATGTTTAATCTTGCTTAAGCTAGTACTGATGAGACACATTGTAAACCTGGTTAGTTTTATCCTGTTCTTCACATATTCTGAGGCAAAGAGTGTCAGTTACCAAGAATGTTCTCAATCTCTAAGGAATAATTGGGTTGTAAAATGCACTATCCAATAATACATATGGGTATATGCATCCATTCCTATGTTTGGATAGGTTTACAAACATGTAACAAATGCTCAAATTTCTCACATGTAAAATCCAAAATGACTCCTGGATTCGGTTATGCTATTTTCTCTGAGGACTCCTACTTACAGGAGGAAGTCAAAGCTGCATCACGAGTACATAAATGTCCTTTGCATAAATGTCCTCTTGCTCCAGCCATTCTCCTCTCACTTCTCCTCTCACCCAGAAGTAACATGTGCCTTCACACCATACTCTTCTGTCCCCACTGCCCTCTGCCCTAAGGGCTTTCCCACTCTTCTCCCTCCACCTTTTCCAACACATGTTTCAAGACCCTGCTCAGATATCACCTTCTTTCCAAAGTTCGCCTTCACCCGTCTCCTGAAAGGATGAATGGCTTTTTCATCAGTATTTCCACGGCAGTCTCCCACGTCTCTTTATTGCACCTTTACGGATTTTATCATCAATGTTTGTATGTGTTTGTGTGTGTCCAGATTCTTCACTGAAATGAAGATTCCTTGAGGGCAAAAGTCATAAGTCATTTAACTTTAGAATACAATGCATATGCTTGATCTATGAAATACACTGAGTTTAAAAGCTGCAGGTGGCATGCTGAAGTTAACTAATATTATTCCTCGGACATCCATTAAATACAGACCTTTGCAAATCTCCATGTGTCTATTTCAAATGGTTCCTCAGAAAGTGTCAAGCCAAAGGTTAACTCAAGAAAGAGAATTTATACCACACACTGAAGAACTGAAATGTGAAGGAATTATAAATTATATTCCAAAAAGATAACACCTTTCCCTTCAAGTTTTCATCAAATAACAATGAAAATTTAAATAAATCTGGGCATATAATGTATTTAGTGTTGTGTCTTTTGACTAGTCATTGTATGGCTTTGAGTGAACTGATGGAATTAACAATGTTTTTCCTTAAATCTCAAACAATCATGTCTCTGCTAAAAAGACTATGACTATAATATCATAGAGTCTTGTGGTGGTGTCATTCATGGTAGAATTTATAAAGCATGGTATCCAGTGTTAACGTATGAACCTTCCAAGTAAGATAATAGAGTGTTTCAGGTGCCCTGTCTTAGAGGAGCCTAGAATTCTTTCTTTTTAAAAAAAATATTTTTTACTTATTTCAGAAAGGGAGAAGGAGAGGGATAGAGAGATAGAAACATCAATGATGAGAAAGAATCATTGATTAGCTGTCTTCTGCACGCCCCCTATTGGGGATCGAACCGACAACCTGGGCATGTGCCCTTGTAAAGAATGAAACCCAGGACCCTTCAGTCCTTAGGCTGGCACTCTATCCACTGAGCCAAACCAGGTAGGGCTAGAATTCTTATTTTTACTTTCTCCCAACCATAACAAATAGGTGACTATTTTTGGCTTTTTTAATTTTATTTAGATCTCTTAATTTTTTGGTAAAGGTTAAATATTGTCTTTAAATCTAGGATTTTAATATTCCAGTTTCAAAGTACATATACTATTATCCTTAAAACCATTTTTTCTCCATTGTTTTCTCAATGTTTGTTCTGAATTATTATTAATCTAGCACCTCACAAAATCATTTGGCATCTACCCTGACATTCTCATGAAGATTTAATTTTTAAAGTTTGTAAACATATTCTTTCAAAAAAACAGCACACCCATATGTGTTTACTAAGCCAGTTACATTTCTAAAAGGAATATGTAATTTTGTGGCCACTTCCTAGGTAAATTTCTGGTAATCACCATGAGATGAAAGATGGTAGAAGAGGTAGGAGAAGGTTGGCAAATAGTGGGGAAGAAAAATCAAAGGTTATCACATAGTATTTGAAAGGATTAATCTTCAAGATGCAAAACCTTCACATTCTATTTGTCCTTCGGCTCCCTAGTAAAAAAACTGTCTGCTAAACAGAAGCAAGTCCACAATGCTCATGAATAACTAGCAATCTTAGGCTGGAGAGCAGCCAGTTACCCTGGGACCAAATTCCTGTTTACTTTGTAGTGAATGTGGGAGACAAGCTGCCTGCCAGTAGCTGCTAAGGCAGTAAAAACACAGCCAGGGGCCCTCACAGGGAGGAAATCACAGAGCAAGTTGATGTGTGAAACTTCAAGGACAGAGACTAAGCACTGTGCAATGAAGCTCAAATGGTGGCCTTGTCTGGAGGGAGAAATGGGCTCAGGAGTCCCCTTAAGAGTTTGGGAGGACAACTGCCCAATGAATTGCACACCACTGTTCCCTTGTTAGCTCTTCCTTATAATCAATAGCCTTCAAATTCTTCTTCCAGAAAGGTTATTGATTGACTATGTGTCAGAAACACAAGTTTGTTTGATTCTCCTGTTCTCCCTGATGTATCTCGTACAGAGATAATTAAAATCAAAAGGACAGTATTTGGTGTCAAATTCTGAGTATCTCAGATACAATTTAGAAACCAGCATAGCTTATTATATACTAGTGGCCCAGTGCACAAAATTCGTGGAGGGAGGGGGGTTTTGTCCCTCAGCCCAGCCTGCACCCTCTCCAATCCTGGAGCCTTTGGGGAATATCCAATTGCCCTAAACCAGCAGTTGAACATTCCTCTTGCAATCCAGGACTGCTGGCTCCTAACCACTCACATGCCTGCCTGCCTGATCGCCCCTCACCACACTGCCTGCTGGCCTTCTCGCCCCCAACTGCCACTCCCATCGGCCTGATCACCCCTAACTGCCCTCCCCTACTGGCCTGATTGCCTTTAACCATCTCTGCCTCGGCCCTGCCACCATGGCTTTGTCAGGAAAGATGTCTAGAAGGTCTTTCAGTCTAATTAGCATAGATCAGTATGGGACCATTTTATACTTTGGGTTGTAACCCCAAACTTTTCTTGTGGCCTAAATTCTTTTTATAGTTAAATTTATTTTCTTTAACATGCCATCTTGGGGAGCTCACAATTCCATGTGTGGACAAAATGGGCCGCATGCTAACCTGACAAGCTCAAGGGAGGCCTGCATGGCAGTCTTGCAAACTCAGAGACCTAAAATCACCACAAAGGGTGGTCTGAAATTAAACTTTAACTAAAAGCAGTTATGGTGGGTAGTCACCTCCTAGGCCCGGATCTTCACTGGCAAGGTCAACCTTTACCTTAACTGAGCCTATCTATCTTTTTGCATCTATAATAACATACCCCTTGAAATGTCTGGGTAACTTGTACCTTTCCTTTTTCTGGACCCCTTGGGGCACAACCAAGTGTGCTGGTCGCAGGACAGATGCCACAAATTCCTTCGTTATCATGTTGATTGTTCCTGCACCCACCTAAGTCTGTCATTTTACTTTTTATCCAATCCCAGGGGTTTCTCCACTTTGATTTCTCCTACTTCTCTAGTCTATCACCAATGGATTTATGTAACCCACCTTTGTCTCTTCCCTTTGATTGCAATGTATAAATAGAGGTGTAACCCGCCATTCTCTGGAGCATTATCTCAATTCATTGAGGTTTTGCTTCCTGCCATATATGCTCACAGTTTGGCTCAAATAAGCTCACAAAAATTCTTTACAGGTTTCAATGTGGGTTTTTTTGTTTTGTTTTGTTTTGTTTTGTTTTTTATGTTAACACATGGAGGCCTTTTTTATTAGTCCAGAGACTTGGAAGAAACTCCTTGTATGTCCTTGATACTTTCTCCACTCAGGTACATATTATATATGATAGGAAGCCACTGCTTAGACACCCCCCAACAACCTTAAAAATAGATGCTATTGCCAAAACTGGTTTGGCTCAGTGGATAGAGCGACGGCCTGTGGACTGAAGGGTCCCGGGTTCGATTCCGGTCAAGGGCATGTACCTTGGTTGCCAGCACATCCCCAGAAGAGGCTGTGCAAGAGGCAGCTGATCGATGTTTCTCTCTCATCGATGTTTCTAACTCTCTATCCTTCTCTCCTCCTCTCTGTAAAAAAAAATCAATAAAATATATATATTTTTTTAAAAGTAGATCCTATTAACCCATTAAACAGAGAAGGAGCCTAAGGTGTAGAGATGGTAAGTGTCTTGACGGAGCCAGGATACCAAGCACTGACTCCAGAGCCTGCACTTGGAATAAATGTGTGAGGGAGGGCACAAAGCTGATCATCTCACAGGGAAGACACGGCTGATACTTAGCAGACGGGCAGCACAGGTTAAGTTGGAAAGAACTAGCGCAGCCATTCTGCGCGACCACAGAGAAAGGGCAGGTCCCTGAGGCAGGCTTCCCGGAGGGCTTGGGATTTCAGCTGGACTGTGGAGAAGGGGCTGCGTGAGATACAAAGGAAAGAAAAGGAGGCCTTGCAGACAGAGCAGACAGCCCAAGAAAAGCCCTTCAACTCCTTCACCTTCAGATAGATGACTTTTAAAAACAAAGAAGACTATTGGGACAATTACAAAATGTATTATTCTTATTTTTTTAGAATTGATACTTTTAAGATTCTTTTCCCAGCAACCCAAAAGAAGCACAGTTACCAATTTCTTATAAAGCTCTTCTGATCCAAAAAGGGACAATCACAGAGAATGCTGGGACACAGGGATGTAAGCCAAGGTGAATTGGGGCAAGAGGCAGGCTGCATCGGAGAGCATCAGAACGCGATGCCTACCACGGGCCGCTGCAGAGAGGGGAAGCGAGCCACGGAAACCTGGCAGAGAGGAGCATTTGTCCCGCAGAGCCAGGCCGGAAATCTATGTTCCAGAACTGACACTGAGCTGGAACTCGGCATTCTCTGGAGAAAGCCCAGAATAAAAAGAAGGATGCAGGATTCAGCTGACAAAATGTTCAAAGGCAGGAACCCAAAGAATTCACTTACAAAAATGGGTCAGGAAACGGAGCAGGGACTAGTAGCGATGCATAGTCCGTGGAAGGAAAGGCTTATAGAAAATGAGAAAGTGTAAGGAAGGATCAAAAGATGCTTAGATTCTGGCTGATTTAAAAAAAAAAAAAAAAAAAAAAATTTTTTTTTTTTTTTTTTTACTTCACTTAGAAATAGTAAAAAGTTCAAAATTGTCATGGTCCTTTAAGGTCTCACACCCAAATAACCCGAGCTGGATTTCTCTGCATGGAAGCCACCTTGATTCTGATAGTCATGCCTTTGCAAATGATGCAATGCTCCTGCTTTAGAAAAGAAAACATTATTGCTTATTATTTGCATGGTTTTGCTTTCTTTATTATCTTGAGTTTCACGGTTTTATATTAAGTTTCAATAAACAGTTCTGTTTTGATATTCTGTTAAAAAACACTTCCAGACATTGATATGAATACACTGATGTAGATATATGGTTTTACAAAATTGGAATTATACACTATATGCTGTTTTTAAACTCTCCCCCGTACCCACCCCTGTTTCACTCAGCAGTATGTTTGGACTTCTCTCTATAATAGGGGTGTCGAACTCAATCAGAGAAGGGGCCAAAATCTAAAATCCAGCCTAAATCGCGGGCCGAATGGTTTACTGAACAGTCATAAACTGACAATGTCATAAACTGACAGCGGAGTGCAGTGATGACAGCGCGGTGTGGGCCACATTGCAAGGCCTGGCGGGCTGGATTTGGCCCGCGGGCCTTGTGTTTGACACATGTGCTCTATAACAATAAATATAGTTCTTCTCATTTATTATCTATATTTTAAATGGGGAAACAAGTCCAGAGGAGTAAAACAACTAGTCAAAGCTCTAAAGGGAATGAGTTTTTTAAAAAATTCATTAAACATCAATTTTTATGTAACACAACACAAAAGAACCTGAAGCTAATGTGGACCTTGATCATTAGGTACTTACTATATAGAAAGTAAACAAAAAGCCCCACAGAAATTACAAAGCCTAGAAAAATATATATTCCTAAAAAATATTCTTTATGTCATTAATAGTCTACAGAGCAGTTCTACAGAAGCCATTTGATTTTTCAAACCAACCCAATGAATTGACCAAATCAGCTATTTGATTAATAATTAACGTTGATAAATATCTCCCATGCTACTGCATCATTCCCATCTACATTAAAAAAGTCTGCCTCACTCCTCTGCTCTCTAACCACAGCGAACCTTATTAACTAATGATTCAGAAATTGCTGAATCCATTTCCTCGTTTAAATATTGATTCATCAACCTATCCCAATATGTATTCCAACATTATTACTCCACTGACTTCCACCTTGTATCATTCAACTACTTTCCTGCTACCTTAAGTTTATCTATAGTTGAGCATGCTGAGTGTTGCAGGAAAATCTGTCAAGCAGAATATTTTTGGGGCTGCATCACGTGATATGATGTGACTCAGGGTACAACTTGCTGTCAGTGAGAAGCAAGTGGCCCAGGACAATGACAGGGGGGGAGGGAGGGATGGCAGACACGGTTCCTGGAGCATGCAGGACCCTTGCCTGGTGAGCACGTAGGTGGAAGGGCTGGGGCAGGAAACAGCTCTATCCAGACTGGGTCACATTTACCTGACAGTAGCGGTAGAGGTGAAGCATCCATCTTATATAAAAACTGCTGTTTGAAATTTTAGCCTGCTACTTGGCTTCTGTAAATGCTTGCTTGCTTGCTTAAATAATAAGGAAAATAATAAGGAAAATAAGACTACTCCCACTTCAGAGAGGCCATTAAACCTTCCCCAGACAAGGTTATTAGTGCTGGCACCAGGCCAAGCCTTTGGTTGAGGTCTCAAGGCCCCAGCACATACGGGCTCTTTAAGAACTTGCAAAAGGATCCGGAAACACTCCATATTGGGGAGACAAAGAAGATAAAAATATATAAATAGGAAAAATTCCTCCATTTTTGGGCCTAGAATTTGAGAGACATTTTCCTCTGGACCCGCACATAATAAATGTAACTCCAAACTCTCCAAGCATTGCTTTATTTATTCCCGTTCTCTGTAACAGAGGATGTCTTGTCCCCTGGTCAGATCTGCATTTAAATGTGCTTGATCTTGCACTAGACCTTAACCAGCTCTGCCCAAAGATTTCCCCCTATTGGGCTACTAGTGTAATGCTATTTGTTTATTTTTTTAATTTTGTTTTATGTGTGTGAGTGTGTGTGTGTGTGTGTGTGTGTGTGTAAGCGTGTAAGTGTGTTTTATTGATTTCAGGGAGAGAAAAAGAGAGGGAGAGAGAGGTAGAAACATCAACGATGAGAGAGAATCATTTAGTGCTAGACTACCTCCTGCACGCCCGCTACTGGGCATTAAGCCCACAAATGGGCATGTGCCCTGACCGGGAATCCTACTGGTGACCTCTTGGTTCATGGGTTGATGCTCAAAAACACGGGCTGGGGTGACACTATTTAGAGAAAAGATTCTACATTAGCAATGAGTATATAGGTAACTGATCAAAATATGAAATGATTAATAACTGAACTCCAGATGAATATAGTATATAGGTAACTGATCAAAATATGAAATGATTAATAACTGAACTCCAGATGTTGGTTTGGAAAAACAACAACAACAGAACAATAGTGTACTCACTGAGCCCTTCTCTCCTCATTCCTTTCCACATCTGTCGGTTCCTCTTGCTTTATGACTAAGACTCAAGTCCTCTCTTTTTTGGAGCTTCTCTACCACTTCTCTACCTTCAGCCTCTACTCCTCACTACTCCCCTACATTATTGCCTATGTAAATTTAGGCAGATTTTTGACATCTTGGAACTTCAGTTTTCTCATCCACAAAGTGGGGATAATACTATAATGTCTCAAGGAATTTGTGTGCAGAGTGATTACCATCATGCTCAGCTGAATGGCGTGGGTCACAAGCTTTCCCCCCTGCCAGTACTTCTTCCTCGAAGACTGACCCAAGTCCTGACTTACAGTTGGAGATTCCAGCTGAATGCACAAGGGCCCACACCCTGAGCATGAGCTACACATTTGCATTGAAGAAGAAGGGGCACAATCCACAAACCTCAGAGAATGCACATTCTAAATGGGGTACTGCAGATGATGAGGTGGATTCGGCCCTTGAGACACTGCATTTCACAGGCTGAGATTACAGTCACAAGTGTGTACCAAGTTTCATGCTAAAACCTCACTCATGAACCCTCTGTCTGCCATAATGAGGGAGGGCTAGATTTGTTCCAAGTAGAGGAGTGAGCTCTAGCCAACTTTTGATGAATGAAGGACAGCTGATCAGATCTGGAGCTCCTCTGGGGGTCCTGCAAGGCCACATTTCTGTCACAGGAACCATTTTAATGTCAGCTTTCCTGCTCTGGGGTTGAGCCTGGGAAGGAGCCATAAATTACTTTCAATCATGTGTATGCTGTAAGCCAGCTGGAGGAGACGGGATGTCAATCGGTGTCTTTTCTGGGAACAGGGGGAGGCCAGAGAGAACCCAATACATCCCAAGTAGCTCCCCCAATCATCATCTTTTGCTCATCTTCTCATCACTAATCAACCTGTCTGCTCCTTATCCTCCAGTTTCCAGCTGAGGCCCAGGCTTGGATACAATGGGGACAGCAAGGCTGTAATTATAATGAAGGCCTTAGCTTCTATTTAGTCCCTAACTTACTAACTCATTCAACCAATCAGCATTTCATAAGCATCTACTGTCTCTCCGTGTATCCTGAAAGCATTAAATCCAAGCCCATTCTGGAAACTTGCTTTTGTCGGAATCATTTCCAACCATGACTGTGTCTAAATTTCCTGAGGAATTTGGGGGAAGGGAAGGGAGAGGGGAAATGCATACACCTGGGCCCATCTCTCCAAAGATCCCGACTCAGTGTTTCTAGTGAGGTTCTCAGCATCTTTACCCAGGCATGTGGCACGGTTCCCTCCTTTCATTGCCAATTGCCTTTCGTGAATGTTCTCTGTTCACAAGCATGGTGTTTTTGCATTAATCAATCTAGCTAATTGGATAAGCTAAATCAGGACCTCTCTTCTCCCACAAGAATGATCCCTTCACTGGCAAACATGCACAAGCCCTGAGCCAGGTGTTCAATGTATATGGCATAATGATGACCAGTCCTGGCCCTGTCTGGACTGCTTTAACAATGATTTTCTGGAAATAATGGGCTCTGCATGGAATACATGAAGGCGATTTTCAGGCCAAGGTAAGGTGGTGCTTTCAGGAAGTTTCCAAAGTCAGGCAGTTTGGCTGCCACTTAATCTGACCCAGGGTCAAGCTGGCATATACCAGGATATCATGACAGAGAGCACTGAGGGAATCTCTTTCCTATCCTCTTTAGAAGTAGCAGCCTGGAATCTGGCCTCTTGTTGAAGCATAGAAACCTGAATCCTAGGAGAGAACATGACCTTAGGAGACCCCCCCAGAGAATCTAAAAAACAGAATAGCATCTCCCACATCATCAGGAGTTGGCAGAGAGCATTGGCTAAGTTTTGAAAGATGATTATTCATGCCTGACTTGAATGTTCTGCCTAATTTTCATTATAGAGTTGACATATTTTAAGTCTAAGGTTACCATGCCCAAATACATTTTTTAAATATTCTGGAGTTGGCCTTATTACGTGGTCTAAAACATGCAATTCTTTATTATCCAAGTCTGGAATGAACTACTGAGAGGAAAAATCTATGTGATCTTGAGCCCAAGAGGTCTAAGTTTTGGATTTAAGCCTTTTGTGAACACAAACTTTGAAGGTGATATTTTTCTCAAGAGCACTTCCGTGCCTGTGAATGTAGATGCCACTAGTGATGCCAAGTTTGCTATGCAGAGGATGAGCAAGATATAATAGCAGAATTTAATTCTGATTGAAAAGGGAAAGATGGAAGAGAGATACCCAATAGTATATAGGCACTGGGGATAGAAAATTTCAAGAGTTGGAAAGCAATAACCAAAGAAAATGCCTGTTAGACTAATTGGAAATTTTAAATGAGTTGGAAAGAGTTTAACACATGTTATTTTTGGTTTTATCATACCACCCCACCCCACTTCACCCCCAATCATTACGAGGCAGCAATGGAATAATTGATAAAGCACGCACGCTTTGTATCACTGGCATATACCACATTTTTGGTGAATGAGTAATTGGCTAGATAATAAAATCAGAATACAGACAAGTATAGGAAAGTCAGTCCCAGAGGAGTTAAGTGACTTTTCTAAAATTAACAGCTGGTTAATAATATGACTGGCGAATTATATGCTACTTAGGTGCTTAGCACTTAGAAGTAAGGTTCACATATTTCAGTTAGTATTATTTGCTCTCTCCCAAAGATTAGGAAACTAGATGTGCATGTTTCCAATCAGTTGCCAGTTGTAAAGTTGTTAATCCTGGTGGGAATTAAGGTTAATTCAAAACATTTCTAGGGAGCAAAAATAATTACCTTTGTATAATCATGCTCACATTTCTGATTTTATATAGCCTCCTATTGTGAATATTTAAAATACCCCATTATGTACTGTAGTCATCTGACAAATAATTACTAATGAAACCCAAGAAGAAAAATGAAAATATGAGAATGTCCATACTAAGGGGAAATAGTTCCTATCATGGAGAGACTGGTAGTAGAACCAGAACTATGGCTTGCCCTCCTGAACTTGCTTAGTTGACCCATTCAGATACCGGTGTCCCCAAACCCACCCTTGGCTTCCCAAAGAACCCCTGACTGAGCTGGTTGCAAGGCCCCTGCCAAGTCGTGGAAATCTCATATTCTGAGCTCCAATTAAGTTGATCAAGTATGGATTTCTTTTCATAACATTTCCTGAAACAAAGTCAATTTTTAAAAAACATGTTTTCCACCCAACTAGACCATGATCATTATGCATATAGTAGATGTCAAAAATATTTATGGAATGAATAGACCAACCTGCCACTCAAAACTAAAGTGGCCTCAAAATACATTTGACAGTCACATATTTGTTCAGTATATATTTACCAAGTGTTCAGCTACTGTGCTAACTAGAATTAAAAAGAAACAAAAGGCAACCCATACCCTCAAGGAACTCAGCCTCAAGGGGGAGACAGAAACTATGCTGAAGGGATGGTAAGATGGAAGGAAAGGGGCAGGCCCAAAAGACAGCGAGGGGATCAAATCCGTAACATTTGGTGCCTGTTTCTCAGATGCAATGAATGGATGATAAGGGAATTAGGAGGAGAAGAGTTCAGATTAAAGAGAGAGACATCAGATATCTGAAGGGGAAAAGCCATTTAAACGAAAGGAAATAGTTGATGCAATGAAAACCCTACAACCCACCCTAAAAGAGACCTAAAGAACAAGATAGGGTAGGTAATAAGACAAGTGTACCTCTACTAATGATGAGTTCTCTGCAGCCAGGTTCATTTTTAACAACTCGGAGGACTTAAGTGTCTGCTGTAGTATACCTTCTGCCCACTGATCCCAGTTCTATGAAAGCCACACGTAATAGATTCAATTCCTCTTCTATGTGACAGCCCTACAAATACATGTCTTCCTTTAATATATATATATATATATATATATATATATATATATATATATATATATATATATATTATTGACTTTTTACAGAGAGAAAGGGAGAGGAATAGAGAGTTAGAAATATCAATGAGAGAGAAACATCGATCAGCTGCCTCCTGCACACCTTCCACAGGGGATGCGCCCACAACCAAGGTACATGCACTTGACCGGAATCAAACCTGGGACCCTTCAGTCTGCAGGCTGACACTCTATCCACTGAGTCAAACAGGTTAGGGCTATATGTCCTCTCTCTCTCTCTCTCTCTCTATATATATATATATATATATATATATATATATATATATTTGATTTTTTTTTTACAGAAAGAGAGAGGGATAGAGAGTTAGAAACATGAATGAGAGAGAAACATTGATCAGCTGCCTCTTACACACCCCCCACTTGGGATGCGCCAGCAATCCAAGTATTATACATGCCCTTGACCGGAATCGAACCCGGGACCCCTCAGTCCACAGGCTGACTCTCTATCCACTGAGCCAAACTGGTTTCGGTGCTACATGTCCTCTTTTCGGTGCTACATGAGGTTCATATAATATGATTCCCAGACTCTCTACCATTTTTGTCATTTTCATGCTCTTAGATTGCTAATTGGAAAATGGAAATTCTAAGAGAACCTAAAATATAAGAAACTTGAAAATTGTGGTTGGCAGGACTAGGATAGGAGTTATAAAAGAAGAAATCACTGGGTCAGGCCCTCTTTATACAAACTGAAATAGGGATCCGAAGTTAATTACATGATGCCTTATTCTCCTCCTCCAGTTCATTTCCCAAGTGCTTTCTCATAAGCAGCCTCTTTTATGAAAGCAGTCATCTTGCCCTTAAAATATATTAATTCTGTCTCACTTTTCCTATTAGTCTGCACTAAAATACTTATTAAAGTAATGTTGCAAGGGACATTAGAGGAGTTTGTTTGTACATCTTAAGATGTCCAAGCATTTCCTTTGCAGCAAATTGTAAAAAAAAAAAAAAAAAAGTGATTATTTTACTGAGTCATGTGCTACTGTTATATGTATACATAAAGGTAAAAGAGGGAAGGGGTATATCCTCAATTTTTTGTTTACATAAATAACTGAGCTAATAGTTTGTAAAATAAAGAAACAGCTCAATCAAGGAAGAAAGTATTTATTCTAGAAATTAAAATTTACTCAGAAATGATCTCTTCCAATTTAGACTTTCATCCGACTTCTACCATTTCAAATAGTGTATTTCTTAAATAATATATTCCCTTTTCTTAGGTTGGAGAGCTGCAATGAGACTCAATTTACCCCTTTTCTCTGTAGAATCATTCACCTTATAATTCAACTTTCTTCTCATCTTCTCATATTTTATATTCACACTTATAAATGGGAACCCACAATTTTAGAACCAAAAGTATCCACACCAACACCTTTTCCTTCTTGGGGTCTTGTTCCACTTGGAGAACACCAGAACTCACACCCTCTCTCTTAAAGCAAAATCTAGCTTAAACTGGACAAACACCCCAAACAGGCTTTCCATTTCCTGCAGCCCCTGTAGCCTTTAGAAATCGAGTCCATCCTTTGGTCAACATATGCAAACCTCCCACTGATTATGTTATCAAATCTGCTTACAATTCCATCCCGGGAGTTTGTGTACGGCAAAGATGAGGCTGGCTGTTTGTTTAATGAACAACCCCCCTACAAATGTACACATAGAGGAACCTTGAACTTGCTTCAACAGGACATTGAACTCCCACCCCATCCGGCCACACTCTGAGCATGCTAACCTTCCTGAGTCTCATTTCTGTTTACAAAATAACACATCAATTGATAGCTTTTGCATCTAGCACCTTCTCATAACTTCTTGTTGGCTTGTGGCTCATTTCGGCATATACTTTCTTCTTCATGCTACACTTTCTTCTTCAAGCTTTGTTTTTACAGCATTATAAAGAAAAGAAGAAGAAGGAAAACAAAACAGTGTTGTTTTTAAACATTATATAAGGAAATGGTCTCCTTGACAACCGTAACCACAAGCAAGTTCTTAGAACCTCTTCCTCATTGCATGGTTGGTTTAGCTACTACAATACTGCACAATATTTTTATGTAGTCGGGTACTAAATACCTGAATTTATAGAACCAGCGGGAAGCAGAACAAGTGATAAACTATCCAAACAGTTGTAAAGTGTTAAACACTAATTATTTTCAATAACTGGAGTTGAGCCTTGTGACAAATGCTGAAAGCTTGATACATATTTAAAATCCAAAATAAATGACTACCTCAAGGACACAATAAACATAAAATAAAAAGATTAGCTAGAAATGCCAAAGAAGTTGAAAATATTGCTCAATACGAAAGTGGCATTTAGATGCTATTAATTAACAAATAGGTGCCAGATGCTATTTCTGAGATAGAAAAGAGGTGAGCTTCAAGGTTAACACCAGAAATCTGGTCAAAAGCACTCCTAAGAGTATGTCTGTTGACAACATTAGACATGAAATATGAAATATCAATAAAACAATTACTGAAAAATTACACATCACCTGAGTGTAGGAGACCAACAGGGATGCTGCTTTAAAATAACATGGGAAAATTGCCAAAACCGGTTTGACTCAGTGTAGAGAGTCGGCCTGTGGATTGAAGGGTCCCAGGTTCGATTCCGGTCAATGGCATGTACCTTGATTGCAGGCACATCCCCAGTGGGGGGTGTGCAAGAGGCAGTGATCAATGTTTCTAACTCTCTATCCCTCTCTCCCTCTCTCTTCCTCTCTGTAAAAAATCAATAAAATACATTTTAAAAAATAAAAATAAAAAATAATATAGGAAAATCAGTTTCTAGTGAGAAAGCCCCAGGACAGGAGTGACAATTTATTGCAGACATTTGTGATAAAAGACAGAAGCTGGTCATTTTTCTTAAGGGAAAACTAGAGTCAGACATGACAAATCCGTTGGTACTGAAAAGTAATACTATTCCCATTTCAAAGGAACCACACATTTTAAAAAATAGACTTGACTTTTTAGAGTAGGTTTAAGTTTTTGGAGGAACAAAAAGGGAGAGTTCCCATGTATCTCCCGCCTCCCCCTATGCAATCTCCCCCACTGCTCACAGCAGAGGGACGCATGTGTTACCACTAATGAACCTATATTGGCACACCATTATCATGCAAAGTACACAGTTTACATTATAGTTCATTCTTGTTGTTGTCCATGCTACTGATCTGGGTAAATGTATAACGGTATGGATCCACCAGTGTACTAGTAGTATCATACAGAATAGTTCCACTACCCTAAAACTCCCCTGTGCTCTGACTATTCGTCCCTCCCAACCTCTGGAAACCATTGACTTTTTCTGTCTGTACAGCCTGCCTTTTCCCAGAATGTCATATAACTGAAACCATACAGTATATAGACTTTCAAATTGCCTCCTTTCACTTTGTAATATACAATAAAGCTCCCTCCATGCCTTTCCGTGGCTTCAGAGCTTGTTTCTTTAGAGCCACACATGCTTCCTACACTTAGAAGGGTGGTTTCCATGGTGAGAGGTAGTGCTGGTGTTTTACAAATCAGTAAACCCAACGTATTAGAGTGAAGAAGTCCTGGATTTAGGGACAGCGGTCATAGGTTTAAGTGACAGCCCTGCAAATTACTAGGATGAAGCCTTGGAGAAATAAATCACTTACTCACATCTCTAAGGTGAGTAAAGCTGAACATAAAGAGGCTTAATTGTTTAAAGACACCTAGCTTAAGATAGTGACCAATAGCAGTGCCCCCAAAGGGGTGGTGACGGACTGGCCCAGTCCACTCTATCTTGCAAAATGAAGATATGAAATAAACAGATAAGAAAAAGGGAGCAGCTATGTTTGAAGGGACGAAAAAAAGATCACAAAGCTGCTTTTGATTCCTAAAATGAACCCAAGTTATACTCATACAGTGGAACAAAGTGCAGCCAATAAAAATCATCTTTGGGAGTATGAAAGATTTTACTAAGAGGGGATCACTCCCATAAGTAATTATAAGTGGGAAAAACAAGATATAAAGGTGCATACACAGAATTAGGGATAAATCTGTTGACCACACATAGGATCATAAATAAAGGCAGCCAAGGAAATATCCCAAAACACTCAGTGGTGCTTTTCTCTGGGTAATAATTAGAATTGTGCTACCAAGGGTTTCAGCAGAAACGAGATGGAACTCTTCAACTAATTGGAGGAGAGTATGTTATGGAACTATTTGCAAGAGATAGATGAAGGGTAGACCCCATTCCCAGCCTACACCAGTAGGAGTTGGGAGAGGGGATGATTTCCCGAGCCTGTAGAGCACATGTGTCAAACACAAGGCCCGCGGGCCAAATCCAGCCCACCAGGCCTTGCAATGTGGCCCGCACCGCGCTGTCATCACTGCACTCCGCTGTCAGTTTATGACATTGTCAGTTTATGACTGTTCAGTAAACCATTCGGCCCGCGATTTAGGCTGGATTTTAGATTTTGGCCCCTTCTCTGATTGAGTTCGACACCCCTACAGGGAGAACTATGTTGAGAGGGCTGCTTAACAGGACTGTGCCCTTCACTCAAGGTGCCCAGCCAGATGGAAATAAATGGTCCAACCTCACTCACATCAGTCAAACTCCAGGGGAAGTCAAAGGGCAAGGGGGCCTTTGGGTGCAGGGCAGAATCCCAGGCACTCAGCAGGGTGCAGAAGGATGGATCCAGAGGATCACAGAGGGTGGTTTATGTTCTTTTCTTGTGTTTTATTCCGAATTTTCTGTTTCCTCAAGTAGTATTTAGAGCATGTATTTCATAGCTTTAATTTTCTTTTCCTGCTTCATTCGATGTTTATCATTCTTGGCCGTAGGTTGAATGAAAAACAAAATGGGGTGTGGGAAAAAAAAAAAAAAAAAAAAAAAAAGTTTGAAAATAGGAGGAAACATGTGAAATTAGGAAAAGACTAACATGATAGATGACCAGGGGATAGAAAAGACACATTAGGTGGCTACAGAAAACAGGTTTCTGAGTGTGTTCCAGCTCCTCACTGTTCTGCACATTGAAGACAAATAGTGACAGAAATAATAGTCATTGCTAAGGGGAGTTTTTAAGGGACTTTCCTGGGTCTGATTTGACAAACACATCAGTCCTGAATGAAAACACCATTTCAGAGTCACCAAGGCCCAGTTCAGCATTCTGAAACCATTTCAACTTCTCTGCCTCTCATCTAAATGCATCTGCTCTAAAACCCCAAATGGTCATTTTTGCAAGTGCACCAAGAAGGAGAGCCCACATCTAGCAGATCTCACAGATGTGACTAGTACAAGCAGATGTCAAAACAAAGAAAGCATCGTCACTGGTGAATTGCACGCAGATAGAATTAGGATTAGGTTTTGTTTTCTGGAAGTTTATAAAAAATTTTTTATGTTTAAAAATACAAGAAATCCAACTTGAGGATGAGGTTTTGTGGTCTCTACTTCCTCAGAACTCAGTTCTGTAAGACTGTTCATTAAAAGTCCCCACTCTGGCCCGGCTGGTGTGGCTCAGCAATTGAGCATCAACCCAGGAACCAAGCTTGATTCTGGTCAGGGCACATGGCCAGGATATCAGCTCAATTTATACCCAGTGGGGAGGCCTGCAGGAGACAGCCGATCCATGATGTTTCTCGCTCCTCTCATCAATGTTTCTATCTTTCTATCCCTCTATCTTCTGCTCTCTCAAAAAAATCAATAAAAACATTTAAAAAAAAAAAAAAAAAAAGGTCCCCACTCTGAATTAAAAGTCCCCACTCTGCGTCCTGGGCACCTATGCTGATCCAGTAGAGGGCAGTGACAGGCCTAGGAGCCTGGCCCTATACAGGGACTCCCCAGTGGAGGCACAGCTCAATATGACTTCATCTGTGCAAAGTGGGCGGGGTCACCTGTGTTCATTTCTCCCATCACACTCTAGTGTGTGGTTGTTTCCTTAGTAACCCAGAGGCTGCTGCCAGCCATCATGGGACAGAAATTATGACCTTCTCCTCAAACTGCAATCCTGAAAACAAAAGCCATAGCACCTCCAGCCTCAGCAACAATCTAATTTATGGCAGAGTTGCCTGGCTATTTATATCAGACCCAAGGCCCTGAGTAAGGCAGGCAGGGGGCTTCTCCATTAAAGGGGCAGCAGGGGAGCCGGTAGGTCCCAAAGCAGATGTCCAAAGCTAATCAAGGAGAAGTCCCAGGGAGAAGAGAATCAATGCTTCTCTTAGGCAGGCCTGTGGCTCTTTAATTAAACAGACCCCTGACTTGACATTATAGTCAAGAGAGATGAGCTTGGTTATGAACAAGCACACGCATGTTTGAACTGCAAAACTTCAAATAAACTATGGAAACGATTAGCATGGATTATCAGCGGGTAGGCACCTCTGGAGATTTCAAGCATCTAGGATTTTCTAAAATAAGCAATTTAATAAAGTTGGGAAAGCACATTGTGCAATAGTTTCTCTAATGCAACATCACCATTCTACTAAGGAAAACAACTTAAGTAATTTGCATTGCACCACTTACATGCAATCAAGAACTAGCCTTCTTTTCAATGGCATATAAAAATAGAAAACATTATACATATTAAAGCTGGGAGAATCTAGCGTTAATGTTCCTAATTTGTTAAGCAATGGAACCCTTTTTTTAAAAAGGTAAATTTTTCTATGCAACCGCAGTATATCTAGAACATATGAAGGAAATATCTTACTGATATAACTTTATTTTATAAGTTCACACTTCTGTTAAATGCTATAAAGTTAGTCTCTAAGAACAAGAACGTGTTTATTTGTTTTTTATGAATGAGATTCAGGATTTATAGATGACTTACACTTCCATCGATTTTAGGATCTAATTTATTTTCCTATTTTCTCTGCAGCACCTTCTGAGGGTGATGACAGTGATTTCCACAGATAAACTACTGCCAAGGATAATAAGTGTTGTGGGGGGTTGTTTGTTTGTTTGTTTGTTTTTTGGTAACAGTGTTTCACACAACATCAGGATACTCTTCAATTAAATAGAACAAAAGAGGTTTAATTCCAAAGTTTGCACTAAAATAATATAACATCGATAACATTTTAAGAGACTGGTCTCCAAAGAAAGAGGTTTTTAGTGATAAAGACAGTTGGCTGTGTTCTTAACAAAAATCAGTTCCTCTTCTTTTTGTCCCTAGGTACACAGCTCAACCACATTTGCCAGCCTTCTTTGCAGCCATTGTCTGAGATCCAGCCAAGGAAATGAGAACAGAACTGATATTCACCAGACTTGTCACCTGCAAACCCACTACGGGCAACCTTCCAATCCTTCTCTCAATAGCCCACTGGCCGAAAAAGACTCAGAGGATCCAGAGAGGATGAAAAAAGCCTGGATTCCCAAAGGACTGTTCAGAAGGCCACTTGCAAAGCATGAATATCCTTAATAGACTCGGAAGAGCAAGAAATCAACTTTTACTGTGTAAGCAACTAAGGTTTAGAACTTTGTTACGGCAGCTAGCATTATTTACCTTTACTAATATATTGGTTAAGGTAAAAAAATAAAAAAAATAAAAGGAAATAATACTTGAATCGAATGTTTGCAGAACCCCTAAAACATCTATCCAGAAGCCACAATTTGAAAACCAGAGCTTTGATTCAAACTTTATAGAGAGACATACCTTCCTTCGTGCAGAGCAAAGAGAACCCTCTCTCAAAGCTACCAAAAAGTCAGCAGGGCTTTTAGTAACTGGTGAGAACACTACTCTGACAAGGTAATTTCCATTTTTATGCAGTACTGTGAGAAGGTTAAGGTTCTGTTCCCTCCTACCCAAAACCATTATCACCCTGGCTCGCCCACTCTTCATAAATCACAGAAAACTCACATGCTGCATCCACAGTTGGTTCAGGGTATAAAGTAGAGCAAGGTGTCATCTTTCTTCCAATAAATCTCTACAACAGAGGTAAAGGGTGGGATGTAGTAGGGGGACATCTTCTCCACCATTCTGTTCACGGTGAATTAGCCACAGGAAGAAGGGAAGCTGTAGAGAGCAAGAAGAGCAGCAAAGTCAGCATCGGAGATCCAAATTCAATTCCCACACCCACTACTATTTTGGGGGGCTATATTTTTACTTATTACATATACTATAAACATATATGATACATGCTACAAAAATCATTTTCCCCCCAAAATTTAACTGTCAAGAAAGTGTACAGTGTTATAATATAACTTGTGACCCAGTGCATGGATTTGTGCTCATTGAAAGGAAATTAATTAGAAGGTAGCTGGCAGGTCAGGACTGGGTGAGATGGGCCAGAAGCACCCTGGAGCCAACCTCCTGCGATCCCTCCCCAGCTGGTGGCACCTGGGATGGCGCTGTGGCTCGAAAGGTGTCTGCAGAATGAGCAGAGTCCCTCAGCCTGGACTGCGGGGATTGGACCAAAATCAGCTTTCCAACATCCTTCAAGGGGTCTGGAGTGTGAGAGGGCATTCTGCAAAGTTGCTGTTGTACAGGGTGTGGAATGCAAATGCAAGTGTGCTGTAAACCACATTCGGAGCCATGGCCAAAGGTGGGATTGCACAGTCCTGAGAGAAAATGGGCTCCCTCCTTTCTGGTTTCAGGGTGCATCATCCCAGAACTACTGCTGTCAAGTCACTGCAGCTAGGCAGCTCCTGTGTTGAAAGTCTGTCCTCTGGTGTCAGTGCATATCATAGCGACCCATCAGAAGAGGGGGGGACACTTAGCATATTTACCTTTTATATATATAGAGAGAGAGATTGTGCAAGTTCATGTTTTACAATATTTCAAATTGTTTGCTTATCACACATTTCAAACTATTAATAGTGAAAAGTTACTTAAGGATAATTAAAAATTATCTATTTTCATTATTAACAATAAGCAATTCCAACAAGTTCATAAGAATCAGTGCTGCCAAATCTTAATATCCAAAAAATTGAGCTTTTGAAGTTCTTATATAAAATATAGCAGTTAGTTTCCATTTACTTATCTCTGTGGCAATGTACATATGCAATCAAATAGGATTCTAGCATTTGTTTTTGGAAGACATTTTTAAGAAACCCTTCGATTTTGTAAGGTTCAACAACTACCACATCCAGCCAAATCCAAACCAACAGTATACTTAATGGCTTTGGACAACCCTCATTGAGAAATTCTTATGATTTGGGTAGAGTTGCATGTTCCATTAATATTACATAAGACGACAAGAGATATTAACAAGCCAATATCATAATGACAAAGGCAAAAGAAAATACATTCAAATCAGTTGTGACAAGGTTTTTCTACAAATATTTCAGAGGTCATACTTATAGGAAAACAAGATTTAATATGTATTTATTGGGATTTCACAGTATCTATGCTCTAGCTGAAATTTTAACAAGACTAGTCAGAATTAAGTTGATCATTGCCAATGTGTTCATTCAACATTGAGTACTTACTATGTGCATAGCACTATGCTAACGTTTAAAAAATAGAGTATTAATTCTTTTTTTTTTTTTAATATATTTTATTGATTTTACACAGAGAGGAATTGAGACGGACAGAGAGTTAGAAACGTCGATGGGAGAGAAACATCGACCAGCTGCCTCCTGCACACCCGCCACTGGGGATGTGCCCGCAACCAAGGCACATGCCCCTGACCGGAATCGAACCCGGGACCTTTCAGTCCGCAGGCCGACGCTCCATCCACTGAGCCAAACCGGTCCCGGCAAAAAATAGAGTATTAATTCTTTATCAAGCATTATCTTAGTGTGAGATTTTAAAAAACCCACCACTTTATTGAGGTATTATTGACATATAAAAGCTATCTATAGTATATTTAACATATACAACTTGATGAGTTTAGAGTTATAAAATCCCTGAAGCCATCACATGACATATGCATAAGCCTATCTATCAGCTCTAAAACTTTCCTCCTGTGTCCTCTTACTTATTGATTTTTGTGGGTATGTGTGTTATAAGAACACTTATTTTACAACCTTTTAGTAAAAATTTAACTATACAATATGGCACTGTTAACTGTGGTCATTATGCTATACAGTCTATCTCTAAGACTTACACATCTTTTATAACCAAAACTTTGTACCCTTTGACTAATAGCTATTTCCTTCTCTTTATAGCTCCTGGAAATCCCCATTATTAAAAGAACAAACTATGTTTCTAGTACTGACAACTGTTAGCCTACTTTTGCCCTATCTTTTATAAGTGGTCTAACGCAGTCATTTGTCCATCTATGATTGACTAATACTGTAATAAACATGCCACACCCACTTATTACCAGCTACAAGAACTAGCATAAATCGCTAAACCTCGTCTAAAAATTAAAAAATAGGATAATTGTGAATATTAAATAAGACGAAACATGAAGGTTATGCAGGAAATGTAAAGTATACAAAATATAAGCTATTGTAGTTGTTGGTGAACCTCAAGAGCTTAGATGATGTATAATCAATTGTTTTACCAAGAGGAGATTGTAATGAAATTTTTAAAGCATGAGATATAAGAAGATCTTCTCTTTCTGCTTTAGTGGTTTAGTTTCTTCACACAGGAAAGCTCTAGATGTCCTATAGCTGGTATAGCATTCCATGGTTACAGATAACCAGGCAGTGTTGCCAGATAAAATACAGGACACCAAGTTAAATTTAAATTTCAGATAAACATCAAACAGCATTTGGTAAAATTATGTCCCATTCATTATATATCAGGCACCCTATATTTTCATTTGCTGAATCTGGCAACTGTCAATAAAATCAATTTTATTGATTTCAGAGAGGAAAGGAGGGAAAAAGAGATAGAAACATCAATGTTGAGAGAGAATTATTGCACATCCCCCACTGGGGATTGAGCCCGCAACCTGGTATGTGCCCTGACCGTGAATCAAACCGTGACCTCCTGGTTCATGGGTCAACGCTCAGCCACTGAGCCACATCGACCAGGCTTCTATCAGTTCCTTACCTCACTTTCCAAAATGGTGGCATTTGTACTCCAAAAAGCAAAGATGAAGAAAAAAGCAAAGTGTGCTTTCTCTTAAAATAAAGGCTCCTCAAAGCTATCATACTACAATTCCACTTGCATCTTATGGTCCAGAACTTAGTCACATGGGCACATATCTGCAAGGAAGCATGGAAAATGTAGTCTTCATTCCTAGCAGTAGTATGCTCACCTAGCAGTTCTATCGCTGTAAAAGTAGGAAGAACTTACTATTGCAGAATTCCTAGGCCCTAACGGATGCCTGTTATCAAAAGCTTCATTTTGTAAACATCAGTGAAGTTCTCTAAAACAAAGTTCCTTTATCATCACACTTTATTTTTTAAAAGGTTAAAAATAGAATAATGTATGCAAATGTACTTTATTGCCAGCTAAGCATTTAAATTCCTTCATAGGCAAGGTCTACAAACAACATCAATAAAGTGTGTAAACTGTCAAGGTAAGGCTTGGGACAGCAGAATTAGAGGTGGTATGGTGGATTGAGAAGGTTCCTTTATGGAGAAATAGGACTTAGCCTTGATGATGGGTAGGATTTGAGAAAATGCAGGGTAGTGAGGAGAACATATATGGGAGGAGAACAACTTAAGTAATGACACAAAATTAGAAACAGGCAGAGTAGTTAAAGAAATGGGGCAAACTAATCTCACTACAAAAGGAACTATTACAGAGAGGAGTTCAAGATCCCCATTATGCCACTCAAAGCCCCCACTCCCAGCTTAAAAATGACATTTCTTAATTTTTTTGAACAGCTGGTTTTTAACAAGCTAAAAGACAAATCTCTTTTAATTCTGTAACCTTAGTTGAACTATTTAACAAATATTTATTGGTAATTTCTGCTGAGCTCAACAATGGGGATATTAAAATTAGTGAGATGTTTGGTCCAGAAAGATGATATGGTAAGTGCATCCTGAACATTACTACTAAAAGCCAACAACAACTCCTAGTCAACAGTGACAACAAAAGCATCTCTCTACAACTCCCAATTTCTTGGGGGATGGGAGATGTCTTCAAAGTGCTTGGATGAAGAAAAGAAGCTTTCTGTGCAAGATAAGAAACCCTCCATCTGGCAAAGTGTCTCAAATTCAAGACATCCTAAGAATTCAGAAGCAGTATTAATAGAGGTTGACCCTCAAAGAAAGAAAGGGTTTGAATACCGAAGTTATTCATTATTTCTTATCACTTCTTATTCATTCTGCCTTTGTCCATCTCAGGAATTGTAAGGAACAGCAAAAAAGACCAATCTATTGGCTAGAAATTTCTGGAAAGTAGGGGGATTCATGAAAATTCTTGGAATTTGTATTTGATTTTTTGTTTGTTTGTTTGTTTGTTTGTTGTGATTCTTACATGCCCTGGGCAAAACAGTGTAATAAATGACACTTTGGAATTGAAGAAAAATTTTTAAGGTCTAGACACCTAAAATATGTTATTCTAAATCACGTTGACTCATCTAATTCTTCGGAGCTAACTATTATAGAACTGCTGAATTGGAAGTTATATCTTGTGTCCTCTCAATTTTTCCAGAGTTGGTAAGCTAAAGTCCTTCTCTCCAAACCTCCCTCGTGGATTGTAAACTAGTTCAGTTAAGGGACTAGGAGTCCGTATTAACTCCGGTTTAATATCTCTGACCACTAGTGGGGCTTAGCTTTAAGCACAGTTGCTACAGGCAACATTACTAATAATTTGCCAAGATTAAAATAGGGTCTATCAGTTATAATAGTAAGCCAACAATAAATGTTAGCTCTGTGCCAGGAGTTCTTTTGATGCACTATGATCTACAGATGAAAGAGCTGACACCCAGGGAAATTAAAGGAACCACTATTTAAACATCACCACCAGTATCTGTGTTTCCTATAGACATGGATGAGGTACTGTTGTAATAAGGACATGACCCCGAATCAGTTAAAAAACTCAACACAAATTCCATTATGATAGAATGAGCACAAGTTAATCTTGCAATCTATAAAATTCACCTTAATTCAATGCCAAAATTTTCCCCTATGATTATGTTGTAACAAAAGAAGCATATTGGCATCATAGTCTCATAACAAATTAATAGTCCTACAGCAAGAATGATGTAATCAATGCTGAAATACAACAAATTAAAAATACATTAAGTTTCTCTTATATTCTTTTGAACTAAATTAGCTGTAAAATTCACAATATTGTTTTTAAACTTTAAAGAATTAAAGTGAGATTTTTTTTTTATTCTGGGAGCTTCTACCCTGTTTCCCTGAAAATAAGACAGTGTCTTATATTAATTTTTGCTCCCAAAGATGCGCTCAGTCTTATTTTCAGAGGATGTCTTATTTTTCCATGAAGAAGAATACAGTACACATTTATTGTTAAATGAAAATAAAGGAAATTTATTACCTGTATACAGTACGGTAGTACGGTAGTTGTCAATACAAACCAGACAAACTGTGAATCCTACAGTATCAAGAATTTACTCATTTATTCAATGACAATCATGTCATCATCTTCTGGAACATCATCATAACAATCCAATTCCTGAATTTCCTGGTGAAATTTCTTGTGACTCCATTTCTTTCAGAATCAGTGGACCAAATCTCTCATGTTTAGCAATAGCATTCTGAGACAGAGCCTGGGGGGGCCTTATTTTTGGGGGGATGCCTTATATTTCACTCAGAAAGAAACCTGTAAGTAGGTCCTATTTTCGGAGGATGTCTTATTTTCAGGGAAACACGGTATATATCTATTATAGTGAATATACAATAAATTTGTCTATGATATCATCCAGTAAGAATACTTATAATTGTCTCTAGCTTTTGTTAATGTCTAAATCCATGTGTGTCTTGTACAATGAACATTAATGCATATGAGACTACATGTGTTTTTACAAATAATCATTAATCATTTTGTAAGCGGAAAATGCCTTAATTTTAAAAATTATGCCACTTGGACTTTTTCCATTATGAAATTTCAAAATTGAATTTCATAGTAGAGTTTACAACTGATAACAAAAACATATTAGAGACTCATTGAATAACCTAGAAGGGGTCAAGGTAGTAACCCAGCTTTAAACATCTGCTTTACCTGAGTAAGTTTCAGAAATAAAACAAAGGCGACTTGGAAGTAGAATTTCTCTGGAGAAAAATAAAAAGACTACATAGAAGCTGCCCTTTGTCATTAAAGCACAGAGGCAGTGAGACAAGCTTGGATTTTTGAGTTAGACTTGTGTTTTGATTCCACCTCTAGCTGTTTTAATTGAGTCTGGTCACTTAACCTCTCTGCTATCTCATGTATGAAATAATGGTAGGGGGAGTGATAGTACAAGATTGGAGATAACATATAAGTACCTAGCACATGGTAAGCATGCAATAAAGTCCTGGAAATACCATTACTCAATAAAAAGAACAAATGCCAAAACTCATTTTTAAACCCTCTGTAAATCTGTCTTAATAAAAAGAGAATAAAGCCCTGGCTGGAGAGTGATCATATATATGGAACTCACTTATTATGACCGAACCTTGAAAAAAATGGGCCCAGTTTAGGGAAAGTCATCAGCCATTAGGCATTTGATCCTTAGAACAGACGTTGGGAGGGAGGAGGAGGGTCACAAAGTATCAGCAGATTTGGGGATGGGGCTGCACAGTAGGGGTGGAGGTGAGGAAAGGGAACCTGAGAGGTTGTTTTATAAAGTTGGTTTTCACATTGTCTTATCTGCATCTGTCTGCCTGGTTGCCTGAGAGCAATCTGAGAAGCTGAGACTGTTCTATTTATCTCACATTGACCACAGGGTTCAACACAGACTTTAAAACATGGTGTTCAGGGAGTGGGGAGGAGTGGGAGGAAAGAACAAAGAAGTGAGGAAAAGGAACTGGAGAGAAAAACAGAAGAAAGAATTGAACAGGTGAGCATTCTATATGAGACAAAAGAATGGCCTTCAATCTTAGGCAATTAATTTGAAAATCCTTGCTTTTTATTTCCAAAAGAAGAAGGTAGATGAGAAGAAAGAAGCAAGGAAGAGGGGAATGGGAATCAGAAACTTACATTCTGTAAAGCTGCCTCACATCTCTGTTTCTGTGATTTTTTTTCTTTATAAATTCCCCTTACTTAATTCATGTCTGTTCTTTGGTTCAACTAAACTAAGACTCAGAAAGCTTTATGTACTGGACAGAAGAGTTATTGGTGGTGGTGTCAGCAGCTACATCAGCTCAGAGAGAGTGAGGCTGGGGCTCTGTGGTGGGGAGCCAGACAGCCACCCCATTAAACAGGCCCCTGTGATGGCCAATCCTTTCCTCTAATTCACACTGGACAATCTAATTACAGCCTGCTAACACTGAGGGCACGACCAGATCTTACCCATTTCTCTATGTAATCCTCTGAAAGTCTTTCCTTTTCTTTTTGCTTTTTATTTTTATTTTTTGGAGTCTTATCATAATTTCACAATTAAACGATCATGAATACTCATTTTTCATTTCCTTTAATCAGGCAAGCATTTAGCTCCACTCTTTCATCACACTGTGCATTTTTTAAAAATATTTTTCAACTTCAGTTTACAATCAATATAATTTTGTATTAGTTTCAGGTGTAGAGCATAGTGGTTAGATAATCATATACTTTACAAGTGCTCCTTCCCCAATATTTCAAGTACCCACCTGGCACTGTACCAGTTATTATAATATTATTGACTATATTCCCTATGCTGTACTTTACATACTCAGGACTATTTTGTGACTACCAATTTGTACTTCTTAATCCCTTTGCCTTTTTCACTCAGCCCCCCAATTATCCTCCCCTATGACAACCATCAGTCTGATCTCTTATCTATGAGTCTAGTTTCTATTTTGTTTGTTGGTTTATTTTATTCTTTAGATTCAGCCTATAAGTGAAATCATATATTTGTCTGGAAGTTTCGGCCTTTTTTGCTTTACCCACTGGTTTCTGAGATCCTGAATTCTTTCCTTTAAACTCCATTTAATATACCGCTGTAAAATCATCTGCTACCATACTCTCTGTTTCATAACCTTCCTTAAGCCTTTTGTCCTAACCTTTAAATTTGGTTGATTCATTTTGATCATAGGGCTAAGGAGGCCAAGGCCAAAGGTTAAATACCAGAAAAAAGCTTATAAATCCCTGGACTCACAAACATTAGAGCATGAAAAGAATCCTAACAATGGCTTAGCACAACCCTCTTATTTTACAGATGAGATCATTAAGTCTGGAAAGATCAAGTTTTCGAAGAAAGAAACACTCATCTATACATGGCAAAAGAATGGCCTTTAATCTTAGGCAATTATCTTGAAAATTCTTGCTTTTTATTTCCAGACCTAAGACAAGAAAGAATGTGGATTATATCACATAATCAGCAGCCTCCAGGGAGAGGCCAGGAAACCTCACAGCCCTTTTACTAGTGGATTCTCTTCCTCTAATTACTAGTACCTTTCTCACTGAAGTATTTGTCCTAATCCTTAACCCTGAAATGCATTTCTTTATTTTGTCCTATGGAGGAGAAAAGTCATGAAAAGATCTCAGATAGCAGGCAGAGTGTAGTGGTGAGATGCAAGGATCCTAGAGACAGGTGGGGTTCAAGTCCCCGCTCTCAGTCACCTAGCACTCCTATTTTGGGCACATTTCTTAACCTCTCCAAGGCTAAATTCTGTAGCAGGAAAACAGGGATAGCCTTGTAGGGTTTCTGTTAGCATTAGATGAGCAACTCAGAACCAGCCTCCCCTGGTTCGGAGTTGCTCATCTTGGCCCCTTTTTTTTTTTTTAATGTGTCGCAAGGCTAGATTATCTCCTTTTTCACAGCGACTTCCTTCTTGGCTGGTAGAAATGTGCTCTCCTTTCCTTACTGATAACTTTAGCTGGCACTCCCTCAATCTAGGAGGCCAAAGATGTTCTTACAATAGTGAGCCTCAAAAAGGAAGAGTTAAAAATATCAACCTTTTTTTTTTTTTTTTTTTTAAATCCTCATCCAAGGTCATGCTGAGAGAGAGAGAGAGAGACAGAGAGAGACAGAGAGAGAGAGAGGTTATTTGCCTTCCATATATTCCCTGTCTGGAGATCCAATCTGTAACTCAGGTATGTGCCCTGACTGGGAATCAAACCTGAAACCTATCACTATATACCAAGAGTGAAGAGGGGGCTGTCATTGTCCAGCCAAACAAAATTGTATTTCACCACCGTAATACATCTGTATTTCATGTGTTTTCTTCATCTTTGTTATATCTTTCTTATAACATGAATCATAAGTATTTCATTCTATTGTATACTCAATTGAGTATTCTTTTTGTTGACTACAATGGAAGCATTTTCATATTGCTACATAACCAGGGATGCTTGTTATTGTGCATGCACACTTCTAAGAGCCAATAAGTGTTTTTTCCCCAGGAAAAGGTCTGGTCTAAGCTGTGATATCTCCAACACAAGAAACACTTTTAAAGAGCAGTTCATCTTGCTGTAAAATATTCCAACATTTCTTTTCATTGGGCATCCCCTCCAAAATGGTATTAACATTTATAATGTCTTAAGTAATTCTGCAAGTGCTACTTCATTTATTCCTCATAATCTCCTTAGGTCAGTACTATTACACCCATTCTGTTTTATGAGGCCAAATCTTATTTATTTTTGGTTCTCTTATCAGGAGATATTTGACACAACAAATATGTGAGGCAAAGTCGCCCTAAGAAAACACACCAATGTGTATGCTCAATTATATGTTATCACACCTCCCACGGACTTTGCCATCCTTGCCATTCTTTTTGTGTCTTCTAGATACAATTCTAAATAAGAAACTTTTCAAGAATATCCAACATTTTCGTAGGGGCTAGAAGTCAGAGTGGGTACACTAAGAGGGTAAAGAGAAGGGTAGGAGGCAGTGGCAAGTAATGCAGATCTTCAACAAACAGTGGAGCTTTCCGTGTTCCCTGAAAGAAATGACAAGCCAAACCAGAATCCTGACCAGGTATTCTGAGTCAAGCACAGGGTCAAAGCATACTCGGTGTTCTGCACCTCGTGTGTCCCTCTGAGGAGGCCAGGGCACGGTACTGTCCCCTGAATGATCTCAGGTTCACAGCAGCAACACATGCAACTTTCTGTCAACAAGCAGAGCCGTGAAAATAGCACTGGCCTTCATGTCCACTGGCCCATGTCCTCAAAAAAGTCAACGTGGAGCTGGAAGCAAACAAGCACTCTGCCAAAATATTAAGTAACAAGCTTTTGACACATTTTAGGACATTCCGCGTTCTGTGTGTTTTTAAGAGAGAAATCCATGTTTGCTCAGAAGAATGATTCCTTATTTTCCAAGAATAAAAGATGAAATTTTAAATTATATTTTATGTAAAAGAATATTTATAACCTTTAAAATATGTGATGATATGGCAATATTTTTATTTTAAAAACGGGCTGTTACAAACCAATGGAAAATGTTTAATTATATTTTTTGAAATGGTAAAACCATGACTCATGTAGATATTAAATAAATACTTCTCAAAATTTTTTATTTAACTTATTATTGATTATTAAATGAGGGAGCCAGGCAAGTGTTTCAACCCATTTAAAGGGTAAATTGAAAACCACATGAATGTTGAAATAAATTTACAAGTTGAAACCAAATTGGTTTTTCCTGATAATGGGGATGTGGGTCGGTGGGGTGGGATAGCTCTCCACTGCACAGAAGTCTTTTGCAAGCAGATAAGAATTACTTGCATTTGCAACAATTTTTCAGTGAACTGCAAACTACAGAGTTGAAAAATCACCTTATCAAAGCCTTTGCTATAGCAGTGTTTTACCAATTTTTTTTCATTCCTTCCAAAGCAGACTTTTTAGACATCTATACTTAATCTCCCCACTTCAAATTAAATGCTAAAGAATAAAATCTTATTGAGTAGAATTGGACTTTGAAGAGCCACAAACCATTGTAATAGCTTAACATTTTCTTTACACTCCCAAGAACCAATGTTTGCCCTTATTGGGTGACTGAGAATACATCCCCAATAAGACAAATAACCCCGCAGAGGCTCCAATAGTCCAATGAAAGGATCTCTAATAGTCTATGATGTCACTTTATTTTTAAAAATATTTTTATTGATTTTTTTACAGAGAGAAAGGGAGAGGGATAGAGAGTTAGAAGCATCAATGAGAGAGAAACATCGACTAGCTGCCTCCTGCACTCCCTACTGAGTATGTGCCCACAACCAAGGTACATGCCCTTGATCAGAATCAAACCTGGGACCCTTGAGTCTGCCGGCTGATACTCCATCCACTGAGCCAAACTGGCCAGGGCTATGATGTCACATTAACAAAACCACTATACATATTAAATTACATTTTATATACCATATATGCTCATTATTATATATATTACATATATAGGGGCTTAATGGATAGTTTATACAGGGGTCAGTCAGCACACTATAGCCTGCAAACCCAATCCAACCTGCCTGTTTTTGTAAATAAAGTTTTATTAGAAAACTGCCACATAGATAATTTATGAATTGTCGTCTCTATTGCCTACATACCACCACAGCAGAGCTGAGTGGCTGCTACATAAACCACAGGCTTGAGGGGCCTTAAATACTTACTGTTTCTCGATTTACAGAAAAGTTGGCCAACTTCTCTGGTTTATACTAAATTGCAGATAGTAATTATCTCTGGTTAATAAGATAATAAATTAGTTTTCTTTAAAAGATCTATATTTCCTATAAACGTTTTAGTGATGAACAAAACTTACAAATTATTTATTACACATCAATTGTGAACAAGGAACTTGAGGAATAGAGATTAGGGCATGGTTCCTGCCTTTTATGAAGCTTCTAATCTAATGCTGATGAGGTAAAGTGGCGTGTTTGCTAAAGGAAGGTTGTTCCCTACTTTTATTGACGTAAGTTAAAAATAGAAGTAGATAAGGATGGCTAGAGGGGGAAAGGTTGTATTAGTAAATGAGCCGGTCAATGTAAATGTTTAGGTTAAATTTTGGTCCCTGGACCCTTAACCATTAAAGAAAAAGCAGATTTAATAGTTCATCATGACTAACGTTTTACTTCAAGTTATAAAAATAAACTAAAAGAATGTGCTTGCTATAAATTTCTAGAGAACATTATATTTTCTCTTCATTCAGATTTTATACTCATTGAGATTATGAAATTCAAAGTTATCCTAAAAGCCACCCTGAAAAGATAATGTAATATTTTAGGACTTAAGCTGCTCTGATTCACATATATCTCTAATCTTTTCCTAAGAAAGTTTTAAGATATTATAACTTAACAGTAATTCAAGATTATGTGTGGCATTCCATTCTGTTCATTCTTTCCAGCAACCAGAAAAATGCTTTCCCAATGGCCTTCTCTGAAGGATAGTATCTTAGTTCCCTTAGAAACTAAGCTGTGTTTAAGACCTAGGCAAATGATTTTTCTCATTGATCAATTCTAAGAATTTGAGAGCAGGGCCTTCCAATCCAGTGCATTTATAGAATAAGAATTTTACATATTTGGAAGATAAATATGTAAATAAATTAGTACGTCTTGGGCAGGGCGGGGGGTGGGGGAGGAGGAAGGATAAAACTTTTTTTTTTCTTCAAAAATCTCCAGGAAGTAACTATAATATTTTTAACATTATTTCCAAATTAATTCAACAATCATTTGAACACCTAACATATTAGCCTTTCCCAATCATGCTGTCATGATGTACTAATGTGTGCCAATCAATTATGAGGTGTATTGCCAGTAATCTATCACTAATAAAGTTTCAAGTTTCCAGAAACTAAAACTGACTCTATAGTAACCACTCTCATTCATCTTGCTTTGAGCAAAGAAGACATGAAGGCCAATGATGTGGGCAGTCCCATAGATGGTATCAGCATGTGAGAACAACATCTGTCATTTGTACCATGGTGTAAAAATGGGGTCCACATTTAGAGCCAAAAGGAGAGAGAAATCAGTGGGAAAGAGTAAAAAGGAGGAGAAGAAAAAGGAGAAGATGGGGAGGGGAATATGAAGGAGGATTGAAAGGCAGTGGTAAAGGAGAAGAAAAATAACACTGTCAGGAGTGAGAAAGGAGGAGGAGAGCCCAAATGAAACAAAGAAAGAACAATCAGCCCTAGCAGTTTTTGCTCAGTGGTTAGAGCATCAGCCTGCAGACTGAAGGGTTGCAGATTCAATTCCAGTCAAGGGCATGTACCTCGGTTGCAAGCTCAATCCTTAACCCTGGTTGGGGCATGTGCAGGAGGCAACCACTGGATGTGTATCTCACATCTATCTAGCTCTCTCTCTGTCTCTCCTTTTCCCTTCCACTCTCTGAAAAAATACCTTCAGTTGAAGATTAACAAAAGAAAGAGCAGTCAGGAAACAGCACAGACTGGCACAATGGAGCAAAGTCCAGAAAAAGTAGGGGTTGGGGACAAGCTCAATTTCCGCGAAAAAGAAATTAAGTAACACTGGTGACAAGAGGCAATCAAATGTCTCTGGGAAATCTCAGTTTGGGCAGAAGGCTGACATGAAAGCCTGGGTTGAGGAAAGAGTTAAAGCAGAGGAGATACAAAGAACATCTGTATACTCTTCCTTACTGAAGCTTGGCCTTGCTGAGAAAGAGGAAGACAGAATAGTAGTAAGAGAGGACACTGGGTAGAGGCAGACACTTTAAAGGACTGGAGAGAGCTGAGCATGTGTATGGGTTCAACTTATCTGATAAGTTGAAAGTATCGGATAGAAAGGAAATGATCAATAGCACAGAGGAGTACGATCAAAGGACTGGCCTTGAACAGGAAAGGCACACCTCTTCCTCATAAACTGGGGCAGGAGGTAAGGGTGAGTACATCTGAAGGTCAACTTGTGGTGGACAGAAAGCCAAGGGGATTCACACCCTATAGTCTCATTCCAGGAGGGGCACAACCATCAAGCAAGCAAGAAGGGGTCAGGGTGGAACATGGATGGCTATTATTTAAAGTGGGAGAGGAGGATGAACAGAAACAGGTAAAATCATTCTCCACCAGGAGCCATGTGAGGCTCTGACTGAGAGAGGAGAGCCAGAGAAAAAGGGAATAGGATCTCATGCACAATCTTAGGGAGTGGACATATTTTCCAGAAAAAAATAATGGAGAAATGAGCAAAGACATCTGAGAGAAAATGGCCATAAAAGTAAAAAAAAAAAAAACCAAACAAAAAATAAACAACCTGCATTGCTATAGAAGCTATGCTAAGAAAGCTGTGGGTGCTCCTGCATTGGGTGCATATATGATCCTCTTGTTGTATCAATTCCTTTAGTAAATGGCCAGCCAGTGTAGCTCAACGGTTGAGCCTTGACCCAGGAACCAAGAGGCCATCAGTTTTAATATGCTTAATGAAAGCATATTAAAAAATAAAAAAATAAAAAAGGCGGGGGGGGGGGTGTAAAATGGGGCCTGGTTGGTGTGGCTAAGTGGTTGAGCATCAACCATAGTTATTGGCCTATTGAGATTTTTAGATTCTTCCTTGTTGAGTTTTGAGAGGTTGTATTTTTCTAGGAATATGTCCATTTCCTCTAGGTTGTCTAGTTTGTGGGAACAGAGTTGTTCACAGTATTTTTTAACAATCCTTTGTATTTCTGTGGGGTCTGTGGTTATTTTGCCTCTTTCATTTCTGATTTTGTTTATTTAGGTCCTCTCTCTTTGCTTCTTAGTAAGCCTGGCTAGAGGTTCATCAATCTTGTTTATCCTTTCAAAGAACCAGCTCTTGGTTTCATTGATCTTTTGTACTTTCTTTCTTTCTTTGGTCTCTATGTCATTTATTTTTGCTCTAATCTTTTGTATCTCCTTCCTTCAGCTCACTCGGGCTTTTCTTGTGGCTCTTTTTGTAATTCTTTAAGTTGTAGAGTTACATGATTTATTACCATTTTTTATTTTATTTTTTTTAGGTAGGCCTGTAGAGCTAAAAACTTTCCTCTCAGGACTGCTTTCACTGTGTCCCATAGATTTTTGGATTGTTGTTTTTTCATTGTCATTCATTTCCAGGATGTTTTAAATTTCTTCATTGACCTCTTTGGTAACCCAATCATTGTTTAATAGCATGCTATTCAATTTGAATTTTTGTGATTGTTTTTATTGTAGTTTATTTCTAATATTTATGCCACGTGGTCTGAGAGGATACTTGATATGATTTCATTCCTCTTGAATTTAGAGAGACTTTGTCTGTGACTCAATATGTGATCTATTTTTGAAAATATCCATGTGCACTTGAGAAGAACGTATATTCTGTGGCTTTGGGTGAAATGTCCTGACGATATCAACTAAGCCCGTCTGATCTAGTGAGTCATTTATGATTGCTGTTTCTTTGCTAATTTTTTTATCTAGAGGGTTTATCCAGTGATGTCAGTGGGGTATTAAAGTCCTCTACTATAATTGTATTGTTGTAATCTCTCCCTTGATATCTTCCAGGAGTTTTTTTAAATATATTTGGGTGCTCCTGCATTGGGTTCATATATTTACCAGGTTTATATCCTCTTGTTGCATAGATCCCTTTAGTATTATGAAGTGGCCTTCCTTATCTCTTATTATAGCCTTCACTATGAGGTCTATTTTGTCAGATATTATATAAGTATCGCTATCCCAGATTTTTTTTCATTTCCATTTGCCTGAAAGATATTTTTCCATCCCTTCACCTTCAGTCTGTGTGAGTTCCTTGTTCTGAGGTGGGTCTCACTGCCACCTACAAAGCCCCTGCATGAACCTATTGAATCTCACTTTCTTCATATATAAAGGAGATAATTATCTTTATACCTGAATACTCACACCTTTGTTGCCCACAATAGGCAATGGACATTTCACCCTTGTCTTCATAGAGCTTCAGATATTCAAAGGTAATACTACTAAAATAGCATTTCCATCTCTTAAGCACTGATAAACTTTGGCAATTGGGATTAGCTATGGACTTGAAACTAACACTGTGGGAAAAAATGAAATTATAACCCAAGCACCAAAAAGTGAGATGGGATACACAACGGACTATTAGTGTTGGTCACTTTAGATGAAGGTGAGGACACGATGGAAGTTGGAAGATTTGAATGTTATTGTAATCATTTATCATCACCTTAAAAATGCACTGTGTTTTGTAAATATTTTTCTGGGTTTTCCTAAATAAATTTAAATAGTTTATATCTCTGTACTCATTTTCATACAAAATAATATAGAGATTAATTCTGCATTTTAGAAACCATAAATAAAGATAACTTTCTATAAACCCATATTAGCTTAAGTGAGGCAGCTTCAAACTGGAAGCTGTTTCTAAAACTATCAAACATAATATGTGGCTATCCCATATTTCCTCACATCTAGTGAATGTCCTGGACTGTCACAAAAAAAAAAAAAAAAAAAAAAAAAAAAAAAAAAAAAAAAAAAAAAATCTAGTCTGGGTGAAATGATGCTTACTAAGGACAAAGACAATCTTTCATGCCAGTCTTACATAAGAATCACATTGGCAGCCAATCTTCCCAGCCATCCTTGTCTCATGACATTCTCTGCAGAAGACAAGAACAATGCAGACACTGCTAGAAGAGGAATGAGTCACAGGCAACACCTGCCACAAGCATTATCTTCAAGGTAAATGCTTGCACGGAACAGGGCCACAGAGTCCTAAAATAGTCTGAGCCTGTCACACAGTACCCAAAAGAATTACTCAAGAAATAGCTCCTTCTATAGGGACAAATTACCACATCAACATAAAATGACACTCTCATGATATTGTTTGATAGTGTCTTTAAAGAAAAATAATTTCCTGGTGATCACCCTTCCATGAAAATTATAAATTAAAATCAGATCTGCTAAAAGAAGCCAAGAATTGTTTTCTAAATGTCTCTTCTCAGTTCAGGCCTACATTTTTATTTTTGTTTTTAAAATATATTTTTGTTGATTTTAGAGAGGAAGGAAGAGGGAGAGAGAGTGAGAAACATTAATGATGAGAGAGAATCACTGATCAGCTGCCTCCTGCACATCTCCCACTGGGGATGGAGCCGCAATCTGGGCATGTGCCCTCACCAGGTATTGACCTCCTGGTTCATAAGCTGAGGCTCAACCACTGAGCCACGCCTGCTGGGCCCATTCTACGTTTGGAAGTCACTCCCACAGAGGGACCATAGTAGGAGCTGCTCAAGAGAATCCATGGCAATCAAGTGCCTAAGAAAGACCAGAAAGGCTACAGGCTTCCTGAGTGGAGGGGCCAGGAGAAGCAGCCCCACAGTCCTGGATCTCATGCCTCCTGGAAAGTCATGTCCTGTCACAGAGCACCCAGGAAGGGATGGCTGAACACCAAACTTTAAACTGGGACTGATCAATAATGCCAAATTCACCAGGTTTATAAGTTTCCCAGAGATGCCATAACAAATTGCCACAAAATGAGTGGTTTAAAACAGCAGGAATGTATTGCCTCTCAGTTCTGGAGGCTAGAAGTCTTAAATCAAGGTGTGAGCAGGGTTGGATCCTTCTGGAGATTCTCAAGGAGAGCCTCTCTCCTAGTTTCTGGAGCTTCTGCCATGGGTTTAGACCAGCGGCTTTCAACAGGTGTGCCACAAGAATGTTTAAAACGGGCCATACCTGACTATTTAGTCAGGGGCACTGACCTCTTTTCCCTTAGATTATCAAATTAAAAACTGACCACAGCCAACTCAACAGCTGCCTGGTATGAATGAATCAAAATTCTATCTTTTTTTGTGTGATATTGGGGAGGGAAAAAAAAGTTTTTAGCTTTTAGCGCCGCAGAACTTGAGCAATTAGTTCATGTGTGCCAGGTGAAAGCTGGAGCTCCAGGGAGCGTGGGGCCAGGCACCTACCCTGGGCTCTGACCCCGACGGAGAGGAGATTAGGAGTAGCTGGAGGGAGCCAGCGGCAGTGGAAGGAAGACCACAGGAGTAGAGCGGGCAAGGGGAGAGGAGCTGAAACAGAGGAAGGAGAGGCGGGCGGAGGAAGGGGAGGAAAAGGAAGATAAAGAAAAAGGCAGCGGCAGAGAACGGTCCGCCCCGACCGGCGCCCATCTCCGCTCCCAATTTCGATTGGCGCTGCCCAGGCCGCTTCCGCCGCCGCCTCCGGTTCCTGGGCTGCCCCCCACCCACGGGGATCCCTGCTCTAGCCCCGCTCCATTGCAGGCGCGCCCCTTCCCGCCCGCGCACTCGCCCCCGCACTCCCCGCCCTTCCCGCCCGCGCCTGGCACGGCGGGCTGGCGCGGTGGGCGGTGCTGCTGGGGCCCGCGGTCTTGAAAGTGCAAGCGCCGGCGCTGGGCCGTCAGAGAGCGCGGGCCTGCCAGCGTGCCAGCTCTTCCAGCTCCCACTCTGCCAGTCCGGCCCGACTCTCCGCGGAGGGGCCTCCCTGACTTCTCGCAGGGACTTCTGCTTCCCACCTGCACCCCTTCCCGCTCCCCCGCCCGCCTGGCTGCTGCTCCCCGGCTGAGCCTACAGGTTGGCCTAGACTAGAGGGACCATGGAAGACTCCAGGGCATCCGAGTCCCAAGCCCAGACCGCCGCCAGCAGCCTCGCCCGCCGAGGGACTCAGAAGAAAGTGCACGAGGTGAAGGGCCACAGGTTCGCCGCGCAGTTGTTCAAGCAGCCCACCTTCTGCAGCCACTGCGCCGGCTTCATCTGGGGGCTTGGGAAGCAAGGCTACCAGTGCCAGCTCTGCCGCTTTGCGGTTCACAAGAGGTGCCACGAGCTTGTGGCTCTTCCCTGTCGGGGCGCAGGCGAGGGGCCCGACGCCGATGACGCCAAGAACAAGCACAAGTTTAAAGTCCACAGCTACCGGAGGCCCACCTTCTGCCAGCACTGTGGGTCGCTGCTGTACGGCCTGGTCCGCCAGGGGATGAGATGTGAGGCCTGCTCTATGAATGTGCACCGGCGGTGTGAGGCGAAGGTCCCCGGCCCCTGTGAGGTGGACCACACCAAGAAGAGGAGCGGCTCCACCAGAAGCTGAGCTCACCGGCGAAAAGCTCAGTGTCACAGGTATCCGAGCCCAACGCGGCATGGCCTTCTCTCTCTCCTGCTTAAGATGATCTCAAGCCCCTGGATTCTTCCCAGGGGTGGCCTCAGTCGTCCCTCCACTTTGACTTGAGTGACTTCCTGCCATTCTTAAGATGGACTTTGAGTGCCTGCATCTCTGGGAAGGGGAGAAACAAATGATTTCTGGAGCTTCTTTCAAGATTCTCCCATGAGTCCCCTGGATGTGTGGCTCCATTGGTTGCATGTTGTCTCATGCATCAAGAAGTCGTTTGACTCCCAGTCTGGGCACATGCCTGGGTTGTGGACTTGATCCCCAGTCGGAGGACCATTGATGTTTCTCTCCCTCTCAAATCCATTTAAAAAAAATGATTACCCCATGAGCATATAGGGACATTGACACCAACTGAGTAGGTCATTCTTGGGCAGGAATTTAATTGCTTCTAATTATAGGATTGTCATTTAGGCACCAAATTAATTACCATGAAATTACTGCAAAGAACTTGATCTTCTAGAAAGTAAGCGCATTAGCCAAGTGAGGAATCTCTTAGAAGCTTGCAAACAATGTTTTAATCACTAATGTGGAAACTTTCTTTTAACTCTTTGATGGGGGAGATGTTAAAGGGATCGGGACGGAAGTGGAAACCAAGAGCAGATCAATGCCTCTTTTTTTCCCCACCAAAAGGTTGGAAAACTTGAGCATTCGTATTTGGGAATCACTTGGTGCCCCAATGGAAAACGTCCCCAAATAGCCCTTGGCTGTTGTGGCTCAACTGATTGGGCTTCCTCCTGTGCATGTTGCCAAAAAAAAAAAAAATCTTTTAAAAGAAAAAATGTTGCCAAATAAGGCAAAAATGTCACCTTTGGAATTTAAAAAAGAAAAAAGTTACTTTCCTCTCAGTCTGAGGTTTGTCTTCTCAGTCTCTTCAGTCTCTTGATTTTCTTTTGAGCATATAGAAAAAGAATTCTGTAAAATTATACAAAATAATGGCATATTGAATAATGTAATAGAGAAAATACCCATTTGTAATAAAGATGAACTAGAAAACAAGATACATTGTCTAAGGATTTAATTGCTGTAATTTGAAGACTCAGATATAATTTTAAAAACTAAAAGTTGTATTTCATTTTTTTAAATATATATATTATAAAATATATATTATGAATTTTCTTAACACCTTTGAGAAACACTTCCTCTAGTGCCTTAGACCTGGCCAGTGCCAAGTTGTACAATGCATCATATGGCCTTGGAATGGGTCCTAGGGTAAACTGTTCTATGTAAATAGAAGCATGGCAGGGGGAGGGGGTAAGTGGGGGAGAGATACACTCATGAAAAAAAGGATAAAGCAATCTATCTTTGCCCTGCCTACTTGTGACAAAGTATAAATGATATCCATTCTAGGTCCATTCCTAACTCTGCCTCAAGGCTGCGTGACCTTGAGCAAATTACTTTAATTACTTATGCATTTATAAAATGAGGGCAAAAATGAGGCTGTTGTATGAACAAAATTGGCAGATATAAAGCACTTAGAGTTCTTGGCATATGTTATTTTTATAGTGCTGTTTGTGAGGATCTAATGGTTAGCAGTGAAACAGCATTAGAAATTACTGGAGAATGGGCCTTGGTTCAGCAACCTTGGTACTTGAATTTAGCAAAGGAAGAGTTCAGAGCCAAGGAACCCAAATTGAAGGAGAAAGTTTACTTAGAAACTCACAAAGGTAGAAGAAGTGAGCCCGCTGGGTTGTGTGGACTTGGGGTATAAGTTGCAGAGGCAAAGAAGGGCGCCCTTGGAGCTTAGGAGAAAGAAAGGCAAAGAAAACACACCTAGGAGAAGAAGGGGAAAGGCCTTTCCAGGGAGGGAGGGAAGGAGGGAGAGAGGGAGAGGGAAGGAAAGAGAGAGGAAGAGAGGAAGAGAGGGAGCAGGCACACACTGGGTCCTTCATCTTGAGGATTTTTTTTTTTTTTTTAATTTAATTTTATTTATTTTTTTTTTTTTACTTCTTTTTTTTTTAATAAGTTTTTATTTTTCATATTATTACAAATGTTCCTTCCTCCCCCCCCACCACCATTGCTCTCCTCCACCAGGTTCCCACCCCACCCTCTGCCCTTTCCCCTCTCCCCATTGTCCTCATCCATAGGTGCACAGTTTATGTTCAGTCTCTTCCCACGCCCCCCTCTCCCCTTTTCCCCAAGAATCGTCAGTTCACTCCCCTTCCATACCTCTGATTCTATTATATTCGACAGTTAATATTGTTCATCAGATTTTTTTTAATTTCCTTGGTTTTTAGATTCACTTGTTGATAATTACGTATTTGTTGTTCATAATTTTTATCTTTGTTTACTTTCTCTTCTGAAAGAACCCCCTTCAGCAATTCATATAATTCTGGTTTGGTGGTGATGAACTCCTTTAGCTTTTTTTTATTAGTGAAGCTCTTTATCTGGCCTTCGATTCTGAGTGATAGCTTTGCTGGGTAGCTTATTTTTGGCTGTAGGTTCTTGCTATTCATCACCTTGAATATTTCTTGCCATTCCCTTCTGGCCTGCATGGTTTCTGTTGAGAAGTCAGCTGACAATCGTATAGGTGCTCCTTTATAAGTTACTACCTTCTTTGCTCTTGCTTCTTTTAGTATTCTCTCTTTATCTTTTGCTCTTGGAATTTTAATAATGATGTGTCTCGGTGTGGTCCTCTTTGGATTCCTTTTGTTTGGAGTTCTGTGCGCTTCCTGGACTTGTAAGTCAAATTCTTTCACCAGGTGGGGGAAGTTTTCTGTCACTATTTCTTTCAGTATGTTTTCGATATCTTGCTCTCTCTCATCTTCTGGAACCCCCATAATTCTGATGTTGGTTCGCTTGAAGTTGTCCCAGAGGTTTCTTACATTATCTTCAATTTTCTGGATTCTCTTGCCTTCTAGCTTCTGTGGAGGAGTGTCTTCTGGCTCTTTATGTTCCAAATCTTTGACATGATTCTTGCGATCTTCCCTTCTGTTTTTAGGACTCTGTAGAATATTTTTTATTTCAGACAATGTATTCTTTATTTCTTGTTGATCCCTTATCATTTCTTGTTGACTCCTTATTAATTCTAGTTGATCTCTTTTCATATCCTCATAGGCCTTATCCATCTTTTCTAGGAAATTCTTGAAAAACCTTATAAGCGTAGATTTGAACTCTATATCCAGACGCTTTTTGTCCTCCATTTCTTTCGTTTGTGATCTATTTTGTTGTCGCATTTCGCAGTTACAGATGGGACGGGGTTTCAGGGTGGAGCCTGCAGCTTTGGCTTCCGTCAGCCCCGCCCTATGCGGGTCCTTCAGTGCTCGCTGCCTGCGCCTCTGAGAGAAAGGTGCCCTCGATTTTCGCCTGCTGCCAAACAGTCTATGCTCTCCCACAATGAGCCCGGTATTGGGGTTCAGTTCAGTTGGAAGTGGAGTTGGAGGTGGCGTTCACAGCAGTCTGGAGCCCCAGTCTCCTTCCGGCCAGGGCAATCCCGCGGCACAACCGACGGTCCCTTCTCTGGGGGCAGTGTGCGCGCCTCCGGGACCTCCTTTCTCTGCTACCCCGGGGTTCCGCTTTACAGCCCAGCTCCCTATGGCTGAGCCTGAGTCCCCGGGGTCTGGCCCAGAACTGGGGTTCAGAGCAGTCAGGGGCCCAGCACAGTCGGAGTTTTATCTCCTTCCCGCTAGGGAACGCCCGCCAGGCACTCGGCCTCCCTCCTCTCCGGCTCCGTCCTCTCCGCGCGCCGCGTGTCTCCGTACCTTAGGCTTTTACAGCTCCTCCGCGCTTCCTTCTGGTTTTCTCCTTGCTTCTTGTTGTAGGATTTCCAGTCAGTCGACTTTCCTGTAGTTCTGGGTAATGTCCATTTTATATTTTAGTTGTATTTTATTAAAATTGTTGTGTGCGGCTGCGGCTAGTTGCCTACCCGAGCAGCCATCTTAGATTCTCCCATCTTGAGGATTTTTAAAGGAGGGGATTTTATGGAGGCAGTCTCAGGGGAGGATCTCAATAGAATATTCATCACCTTTCCAGGTGTGTCCTACTGATTTGGTCTACTTTCTGGCCTCCTTGTTCCTCCTTAAAGGGAACTATCACATGACTAGCAACAGGCTAGAGGAGGAAAGATCAAGGGAGGGTCCGAATCACATGACCAGCAATATCAAAGGTCAAGAGGTCTATGATAAGCCAGGAGAGGAAAGGTCACCCTGATGGCAAAGTCCCCCACCCTACAATACTTGCTTTCTAGTTTTGCCCTTTGCTAGGTTCCCCAGGATTTCTGCCCTGGTGACATTCCATACCTGGCCTATCCTATGATTCCTATGCTAGTCATGCCTAACTGCCTACGACATAATGATACATTTGTAATCTTCGAGAGCTGGACAAGTTGATATTGTTATGTCAGTAATAAAGAGGAGAATAATATCTTCTTCAAATCAGATTATTTGGTACTCGACAAGGATTTATGGGGCTTTTCTTACATATTTGCTCAAATTTAAACTAAGCTATAAAAGATAAACTGCTATTTGAAATTCATATAACAGTATTTTAAAACTTTTAAATAAGTAAAGATTTGTATTGACTCATTATATTGGAATCTTGGGAGTCTTCCTAAATGCTCTCTAAATTTGTCATACTTGAGTAAAGAATCCCATCAGATTAGTAACAAGAATCCAGGGCTCAAATTCCATCTTTGCTATAAAGAAGCTGAAAGTCTTTAGGGAAGTCATTTAGCTCTCAAAGCCTCAATCTCCTTGTCCATAAAATCACCAGGTGGGAGCAGATACTCTCCAACATCACGGGTTGCATAGAATAGGATAACCATCATTGTTCTTTATCTTCTGAAATAGATTTTATGGCTTGCCTTAAGTCATACATTTGGAATTTTAAACAAGCAAAAACAAAAAACCCTACCATTTGCCTGACTCTCAGACTGAACTTTTACTTCAGTGAATTTCAAACTTTTCAAGCCAAAATGCCATAGGATTCTTCTATTATGTAAACATTTTGAAAATAAAGACAGTTAAAGAAAAATAGACTCCATAATTCTCATCAAACTGACACTACCTGAAAATACATGTTCAGTTTTAATCTCTCTCAGGCAAAAATAAATAAATAAATAAATAAATAAATAAATAAATAAATAAATAAATAAAAATAAAAAAAAATACCTCTACTAGCTTGGTGGAAGCAAAGATTGGAAACATTTCTGAAGGTAGATAAAGCCAAGTCATCCATTCACTTAGCCTGAAACCAACAAACTGCTGTGCTACTGCCCTCATGGGTCTCAAGACTGCCCAGTTTCAAGACATTGCAATGACCAGTAGTACCTGATACCATCTGTAACCCCATCAATGTAATAACACTGCCTGGCAAAGGACAGCAGGAGGGCTAGCAGGTTGGCAGATGAGAAAAATGAAGATAAAACATTTTAAAGTCTCTCATTTTCTTACTAAACTAATATCAGACAAAGTAGACTTCAAGATAAAGAGGCAGAGATTTTTTTTAAAAGGCACTCCAGCCCTGGCCTTTGTGAGTCAGTTGGTTGGGCATTGCCCCATGCATGGAAAGTTTGCCAGTTTGATTCCAAGTCAGGGGACATGCCCGGTTGGAGGTTCAATCCCTGGTAGGGTTGCTCTCACATGGATGTTTCTCTCTCCCTCTCCCTTCCTCATTCTCTAAAAACAAAGGAACAAACACAAAATAATAATAAAAATATTTTTTAAAAAGGTACTCTATAATCATACAGGGGTCCATTCATTAAGAATAAATGGCATTCTTAAATGTGTGCACCTAATAATAGAGCTTCAAAATACATGAAGCAAAAACTTACAGAACCTCCCTAGGTGGTTTGGCTCAGTGGATATAGCGTTGGTCTCTGGACTGAAGGGTCCCACGTTCGATTCCAGTCACGGCACATGCCCAGGTTGAGGGCTCAATTCCAGGTGGGGGCCATGCAGGAGGCAGACAATCAATGATTCTCTCTCATCACTGATGTTTCTGTCTTTTTTTCCCTCTCCCTTCCTCTCTAAAATCAATAAAATATATATTTTTTAAAAACATCGATGAGCCGAAACCTATTTGGCTCAGTTGATAGAGCGTCGGCTTGGGGACTGAAGGGTCCCAGGTTCGATTCCGGTCAAGGGCATGTAACTTGGTTGCGGGCATATCCCCAGTGGGGGGTGTGCAAGAGGTACCTGATCGATGACTCTCTCTCATCGATGTTTCTAACTCTCTCTCTCCCTTTCTGTATAAAATCAATAAAATATATTAATAATAAAAAAAAAAAAACCATCGATGAGAGAGAAATATCCATCAGCTGTCTCCTGCACACTCCCGACTGGGGATGTGCCCGCAACTAAGGTACATGCCTTGACTGGAATCGAACCCAGGACCCTTCAGTCCGCAGGCCGACGCTCTATCCACTGAACCAAACCGGTTTTGGTGGCATGTCCTACTTTTAAGAATAGAATTATAAAATAGCTAAATTAAGAGGTAATTAGAGTGCAAGATAATTTTTGCTCTGGATACTTGCTTGAGTGTTCCTTTAAATAACAAGATCCTTTACTACACTGATTAGATTCACAAATACATAGTTTAAAATAGCTTTGGGGGAACATATATGTTGTATAGAATCAGCTCAAAAAATATAAAATGTCTCAGCCATCTTGCTTCCAAAGAATCTCTCAGGTATTTGACTTACTCCCCAAAGCATAAGTAACTGAGATTATTTTCAAATAAAACAGTCCTCATAGTAAACATGTCACAACTGGTGAGCTACCTCTGTAAGTTTTCTTATAACACGGTGGGGGGGGGGGGGGACACATGTTGGAGAGAATCAAAAGAAGAGAATCACAAGAAACTTTTACATTTACAAGCCAATGTGGCTACATATGACATTTTCCTGCATGGCAAGCACCTTCATTTTTATCTTGACATATCTATTGCTATCTTTCTAAAAGCTGCTTTTGCACATTACAAAATTGCCATTTCACATATAGCAAAACACTTAAAGTCTCCCTCACACATACAAAAATAGTCATATGATCGCTGAAATTTTGGTTATATTTTTATCATTGCTGAGAACTGGTCAAATGAAATTATATAAGTTTATAGGAGCCTTATACATTACCTTATTAACTGGCTACGATAAATCTGATTAGACATGATATATAGTATAAACAAGATGTTCCCAATTACCTTCTTTGTCAATGGCCTTCTCACTATTTAAAGTTTAGTCATACCATGATTTACATAACAATAGAAAACAGAGAGTCAAAAAGCTATAGTCATTTGGTTAGTTAGAGCAATGCCTTAGTAATAGACAGACATCAATCTTACCAACGGCTCCCCACCTCAAAATTCAGTAAGATGTGTGGCACTTCTCCTTGGTTTCAGAACAACTTATAACTGCCATGAGCCCTCCCTCTCCTGCCATGGCCAAGGTTGAGCAAAAAGGAGAAGGAAAGCAGCAGGAGATCCATGAACTTTCCAATAGTGCTGGGCTGGGTTTGATCTGTACTACCACCCCCAACAACCATCTTGTCATTCACTCTAGACTTAGCTAAGATTATTGGGTGGGGAACAGAGGAAGCAATTGAACTCACTGAAGTTAAAAAATTAGTTAATGTGTGCATTTGTTATTTATCTGGTCCATCTGGAGCCATCTCCAACCCAGTTACTAGAGAACCTCTGAATACTTTGTAGAAATTTCGCTGTTAAAACCACTGTCATCCATTGAGCCTAAACTCTAGAAGTTATGGAACACTTCAGAGCAGGACCTAGCATACAATAGATTATCAATATGTATTTATTGAGTGAATAAATGAATGATGCAGGGCTCTAGTGAGCAACTCAAATATTTACATATCAAGTTAAGCGTTATTTATTGGTTCCATCTGAACAAGTATATTTACATAAAATAACAAGAAGAGCTGTTATCAAGATTTTGCTGCATAGCTGGTGGAACAGGAATACTATTTTGAAAATATTGAACAATCATACCTGCCTTGGTTCTCCTCACCCAGTAATTAACAGTCATTTAACATTTTCAGAGGAGGAATAAAGAACAAAGAAGTTATTGTTCAGCTTTAACTTGCCATTTTTAGTTTTGGTCACCAGGTTTTGTTGAGAAGAAATAGAATTTTGCGAACTCAAAAGACTTTCCTTGAAATAATATAAACCAGAGCCAGGAAGATAAAACCGGGAGATGAAGCTACAAAGAACTCAGGATATGATCTGGGATATGATTTAACACCCAAATCAGAGGAAGAAAAGAAAAATAAATTTTACTGGAGGAGCTGGAGATGATTGGGCATCCTGACTGTCCTCTAAGGGTCCAAACTCCAGGCAGGGATAAAAATAGGAATAAAAACACCCTAGGGAAATCCAAGTACAGAGGGACTTCTTTCTCATTTCTCAAAAAACTCGTCTTTAAAAAATGTAAATTCCATAAAGAAGGCTAGCACTTGACATGCCATCTTTAACATGGTTCACGGTTAATAGTGTAGGAACAGTAGCAGATGGTACCTCTCAGCGTAATATAGAGAGCAAACAGATGGAAATCCTAGGCATCCCAGGACAATCGAAGTCAAGCATCCTGGAGGCAGGGTGAAGGGCCACAAGGAGCAGGGACTTAGTGTCTGGAGGCTGTAGCAGGACCTAAATTCTTCAGGGGAAGATAACAGTTTGGTGCTCAAAACCAGGCAGGACCAGCCATATTTCAACGGCCACCAGCTCAAGCCACCCAGGGACAAAAAGACACAGTACCGTCCTGCCACCATGACGATCTACACTTTCTCTCTGTATCCAGTTCCATTAGGGAAGGAAAGGAGTTTGAATTTTAAACTAATTGCATTCCTACCTAAAAGACACTATTGAAATTATATTATGAGCAGTTTTCAGTTTTCCTTCCATGACCCACACCCCTATCACCATTGCCAGTAATGAGTCTGAAAATGAGATTAACTCAGTTATAGGAAAATAATTTTACTTCTTTTCTTTGTGTGTGTGAGTCATATTAAAATAATAATATAAATTAGTGATGGCTATTATAATGTTCCAGATGCTATCCTAGGCTCATTACAGTTTTTAACTCATGTATTAATTACAATGATTCTATGGAGGAGGTACTTTTCTTATATCGATGCTGCATGTGAGGAAACTGAAACACAAAGATCACCACACAGGTGACAAGTGACAGAACCTGGACGGACACATACCAGGCAACTTGGCACCAGAAATCAGGACTCAACTCCTCTGGTATACTGCAGGTATGTTTGAGTAAATTCGACTTTGCAAGCACGCAAGTGGTATAGCTAGGATTTAACTCAGATGGGTCTAGCTATAATCATAAGCTCTGCACCACAATATGCCTTTCCCCTTCTTCCCCCTTCTTCTGATCACAGACCACTTTTCCTTTGGATGCATGCATCTTCCCATCAAGGGCTGTCAGTCAGGGATCCACTCCAAAATCAGCTAGTCCAGTGAACCTCTCCACACCTTAAACAGGAATTGGTTACAGGGGTCAGCAAAACACCCAAGCAAGATTGAAATAGACCTGGGAGACAGAGAAAATCTCTCCTCTCCTCTTCTGGGATCGTAGTCATTATTTCTGGTCACCAGCATCCAAGTCACCAGCTTTGAAGCAGAGTTGAGACACCAAATATTCCATATACTCCCTTATTCAACCTCCCTTGCAGCTATGTTGTAAGCATAATAGCCAAGCCAGGATAGTCAGACACATGGATTCCAGGTTTTGATTGGAAGTTAATGACCAAAGAAGTAGATACTGCACAAAGTCTATTTCATGGAAGAGCCAATGCCATGTAAGTACTGCATGAAGAAAATGAAAAGTACTGATCATGAAGATGGGGTGGTTGTTAATAGCACTGGATAGCTTAAGAAAGACAACTCAAGCCTAAAAATTATTGCCAAAAATACAGACCAATAATCAAGGGATTTCTATAATGGCCCTGTATGAATTAATCTCCTATTTCTTATCCTGCAGGTCTCTAACAGCCTAAAAACAAACTCAGAGATTGACTTCAGATGTTGCCAACTTACAATGTCAGCTAAATTTATTGCCTTGGCAGATCTTTGAGGTGAAACTGAGGGCAGAAATAATAATAGACTAGAACCCCAAGATTTAGAATAAGGACATACGAGAAGATTCAGAGTCTATTGCCATTGGAAAAAGCCTCAAAAGGCTCCTTTTAATAAAACTGTCCCTATCTTGCATAAAGGTCTCATAACCTCTCACCTGACTATTTTCTGTAAGCTAGAAGTGCTCCATCAGAAATGGGCTCCACCGATTTCATTGAAAATACCAGGATTCTGGGGTCATAGACATGGAGTGTTGGTCTTTAATGTTCAAATTCAAGGTAGACAAGTGCAAGATTACATAATGGGCAGTACTGCCTGGTTTTCAGTTGGTGCTTTTTGGTGGCTGATTAATTGTGGGGCCCGCACTGAAGTAACGGTTAGCCCACTAAGGTTCTACTGGAATTACATAACTAAAAAATTCATATGGAGCCACTATCATAGGAAGCCACGCTTGTCCAATTCTTTGACCTGAAGTATTTCATAGAACCAGAAAGGCACCTTGGAGGAAGAAACTGCAATCTCAAGAGAGCAAGTATCACACATCCAGTCTCTAGCTTTTCCTACTACAGAAACTATGCGAAGTATGGTCATTTGACGAGACAACTGTGCCCTGGAGAAAGGAAAAGATCAAAATCTTTTCTGACACACGTATTAAAAATGTGCTAATTCCTGAAGATATACGATTCACAGTTGGGATTAGAATATCAGATAAGCCTACCTACTCATACGCCCTGGGAGACCACTAGCCTATCACATGGTTACTCCCTCAGTTCTGAGTGTGTGTGGTTGGAATAGGTATTCTCAGAATTGCGCAGTCTGCACATTAGATCTCTAGCTGAGGAGTATTATGGTAGAACTGGGTGAGTAAAAACTCTTTGAACTCCCACTGCTAGCACAGAATAGTTCTATCAACAAAGATGGGATAGATGTGAGAGTGGTGATTTTTATCACAACTCTGCTTACCTTATTTTTTTTTTTTTTTTAGAATATTCAAGAAATATATTTTTATTGATTTCAGAGGGGAAGGGAGAGAAAGAGAAAGTTAGAAACATCAATGATGAGATGGAATCATTGATCGGCTGCTTCCTGCACGTCCCACACTGGGGATTGAGCCCACAAGCCCAGCATATGCCCTGACTGGGAATTGAACCATGACCTCCTCCTAGGTCAGTGTTCAACCACTGAGCCATGACAGCTGGGCGCTTACCTTAATTTTGATCAGGGTAGTACAAAGATAGGTCTTTCAGAGCAAAAGTGAATTAACATAAGCTGAATCAAGCAGCATCTGTAACTGTATCTGCTCTCCTAAAGATATTCTCTATACTTAAGCAAGTCATCCTGATCCTTAGTACCTGATATATAGCTATTAAACTGGAAAATGCCTTTTCTCCCACTTTTCTTTAGTATGCAGACACCAAAATCACTATCTTCGTGTTCCCTCAGTTATGTCAACTTTTTGGGTCTGTGCTAAAATCTAGTGGATGGGTCCCTTAATAACACCATCTCATAGCTCCCTAACTCTGTATACAAGAACAACAAAAAAAGAGTGTGTTACACTAGATTCTTTGGCAAGATGATATATTTAAGAAGAAAAGAATCCAAAGATAATATCCGGATCTGCAACTTCAGTGACATTTCTGGGGGCCCAGTGATTTGGGACAAATTGAGATAGCACTTCCAAAGTGCAGATGAGGTTGCTCAGTTCACACACTCCTTTTCCCCAATGAAAAAGAAGCGGAAGATGGAATGCTCCTCTTTTGGAATTTCAGAAGGTAACATTCCTGTAAATAGGCTTCTGTGGCCCCGCCAAAGTGACCAAATGGAATTAATTTACATCATCACTGGCCAATAGGCTTTTCATAAATGCTTATTTCTCTATATCCTTGACAAAATTGGGTATTTTATATTAAAAAATATTTGCATCAGTTTTTCTCATTTATTTGATTAGTAGTTTGATTGCTCATTTTCATGGTGGTTTTGTGCGTGTGTGTGTGTGTGTGTGTGTGTGTGTTTTATTTGTAATCCTTGAGCAATTGCCTATTACTCAAAAGTGTTGTGATTTGTTTCTTAATCAAATAGGTTGTGGGAACTTTTAATCCCTATAACATTTATTCTATCAATATATACAGTGCAACATTCAAAGCTTAAAGGGATATTTGCTTTTATACATTGTTTTTCTACAGTCAAGTTTAAGTCAGCTCAAAACCAGAGAGCTCATTTGCTGTTCCAAACAATGGACAATGTATTCAAAGGATCCAACAGTCTGGTAGATTCAACCAGCAAAAAAGATAAAGAAAAAAACTGTAATTAAAAGCCCATTTTCACAGGTCAAAAATGCAACCTCATTAGTGTTTCACTGAGCAGATGGCATTAATGAGTAACCAAAGATGCATGTTCATTATTATTGGGCCCTCCATTATTTTTCTGTCATAAATGGCTCAGGAGACGGGAGGCACTTACCCAGATACTGGGATTCAATATGGTACCTGGTCTCTCTTCCTACAAAAACACTCAATGGGGATCAAAAAAAGAAGGTGTGTACTATTAAAGAGAAAAGAAAACCTTCTTACCTTATCAAAGAGGTAGTTTGCCTCAACATTATTTATAATTGCAAAAACATTGGAAATTTCCCTTATACTATATGGTTAACTAAATTATGGGACCACATCTAACTAAAGAAATGTGCTGCCATTAAAAATAAAATGTTTCCCTTAAGACCTGGGGGGAGCATGTGGGAAGAGGAGGAGGAGAAGGAGAAATGGGAGATATCTGTAATATCTCAATCAACAATAAAAATATATTTAAAAATAGATGAAAATGTATCCCCAAAATTGTTAAGCGACATGAGAAAATGTCTGTGAAATAATCTTACAAATTTTTTAAGACAGGCAACAATACGTGCACTAAAATTACAATTATGTGAAATATGTATGATTATAAATGTATGCTTAGATAAAGGACTAGTAGGAAATACACTAAAATATTTATCTCCCTATAGTGAGATAATGAGTGGTTGATTTATTTTTTTTTCTCTTATAATAACAAAGTATAGCTTTTCTTAACCAGACAAAACAACACCAGAAGCCCTTCTTAAAATAGAGAGATACATACTAAACTGATAAGAGTAGTCATCTCTATGAAGGGCAGTGAGACTGGGGTGAGTGAATGAGAAATTGCTTTGTCTATATTTATAGGATTCTTCATTTTTAAAAATATGGGTAATCAAGAAAATCATTGTTATGTGCCCTGACTGGGAATTGAACCTTGACCTCCTGGTTCATAGATCAATGCTCAACCACTGAGCTATCTGGCTATGAGATTATTTCTTCTTCTTCTTCTTCTTCTTCTTCTTCTTCTTCTTCTTCTTCTTCTTCTTCTTCTTCAGAAACATATTTTATTGATTTTTTACAGAGAGGAAGGGAGAGAGATAGGGAGCTAGAAACATAAATCAGCTGCCTCCTGCAGGCCCCATACTGGGGATGTGCCTGCAACCAAGGTATGTGCCCTTGACTGGAATCGAACCCGGGACGATTCCAGTCAAGGGCCGATGTTCTATCCACTGAGCCAAACTGGTTTCAGTGAGATTTTTTCTTGATGTTATTCCACAGCTCTTATTCCTCACAGCCATATTTTCAATGCTTTCTTTTCTACTGGATCTTGGTCCATCTTGGGGGGGGGAGAGGGGAGGGAGGCGGAATGCTCCGACTCCACTTTCCTTCCATCTATCAATTCATTTCTCGCTTCCCTTTTAGAGAAAATCTTCTGAAAGAAGTTATCTAGCTTTGCTGTCTCCATTTTCTCTCCTCTCATAAGCCCTCCCATTTGAGGATTTTGCCCTCCCCACTGCCAAATGACCTCCCTGTTGTTAAATCCAATGATCAAGTCTAAGACCTCATCTGACTTGGTCTATCGGCAGTATGTGATCTAGTTGATCCTTTCCTTTCATTCATGACTATCCCTTTATTTCTCCCAAGGCACATGTGTTTGGTTTTCCTGCTACCACTCTGGCTGCTCCTTCCCTTCTCTTTCAGCTAGAATGCACAGGGCTTAGTGCTTGGTCCTCTCCTCTTCTCTACCTACAATCACTCTCCAGTGATGGGGTCTGATCTCATGTCTGTCATCTGATGGCTCCCAAATGTGTATCTCCAGCTAAACCTGTCCCCTAAACTCTTAGCCTGTACATCTCATCCAGCCTCTGAGTTTTGTTGGCCACCAATGGACTTGAGTTCTCTGTCACTGAGGAGCTGTAATAACCTCTGCCCCTGGTGCCTGCAGAAGCTTTATCTGAAAATCTTCCACAGGTACTGCTATAATTACAGGGTTCTCTTTTTCAAGGCACTCAGCCTGCAGAGCCCAGCCCAACTCATAGCTCCTCCAAAGTAAGCTTCCTCCTCAGAGAGGTATTTGCCCCTCTTCTAGATATCCATCAAGCCTCTTATCTGCACCATTTTGTCAAACTCTTCCGAGAAGAAAAGCTTCTCTTTAATTAATACAGCTGGGAAAATAGTTTTACAGGCGAACATAGGTTATTTATTTGTCATAGACAACACTGCTGGACTTTTTTATCTTCTTCAGCATATTCTTCATTTATATATATCTTTATTCTGGAAATATTGTCTGAATTTTTTATTTCTTAAAGAAAAAAATTCAGATAAGTTGATTGAAAAAAAATTATATTCTTGACATTTCATATACCCACAAAGTACTGTGTCACTTAACTCCTCTATTTTGTTGAAACATATAGCAGAAAGGGAACTAAATTGGGATCTGGCCACTCAGTATAATGTATCCCAGACTCTCTAACACTTTGCAGCATATTTCTTCAAGTACTTGTGGTTTGCTTTTTCCTCACTCCCTTTCCAACTAAAAGATCAGAAATATTGTCCACCTGCTTCTTCAGCCACCTCTTGGGTGGTGAAACTTACGCAAATCACTTAGCCTCATTGGGTCTTAGTTTCCACATAAGTAAATTGGAAACATTGAACTAGATAACCTCTAGCTTTTCTTATATTCAACAATTTTATTATTTATGCAATATAACAAGAAACTTAAAAGAGAAGGTTAATTGGGATTTCTGATGGCCAAAAAAATCTTCAATCAATTAGGGCAACTGCTCTAGTTACTAGTAATTAGATATATCCAATAAAAGCTTCACTTTTTTTCTACTTAAATCACAAAGAAATATAACCAGCAACTCTAGCCCTATACTACAGATTGGTTGTTTCTGTTATTGATGCAAGATTTCTCAAGGCTAGATCAGAATTTCTTTATACCTAAGACACTCACTTTAAAAGTTGAGTTTAATGTAAACTTTATATTACATTTTTTGGTCAATAAATCTGACCCCCCAAAAAAGTTGACTTTAAGCCACTTAAGTCCTATTTAATGGGCCAAGATAATTTTATTAAATGATCTATAGTGGTTTGTAGTTTTAATTATCTTTTAAAAATCTTTCCCACTAGGCATTTTTTTTCTATCATTATGCCCATTTTTAAAAGTAAAACATTAATATACATGTGATTAAGAAAATCATATAATTAGAAATTCAAGTTTAGAGATAAATTAGTGAATGATTATTTAGAAGGTAAAAGACTTAATTCCCATCTTCAAAAAAAAATAGTACTAATTATATGGTTGCCTTAAAGTTATTAAGGAAGGATTTAATTTATAAAAATGAATATCAATTGAAACATAGCAATTGAACAAAACAGAAAACCATTGTAAATCATATTTTTGTTTCAAGTAAAAAGTTGCAAATGTTTTTCTACATTTATAAAGTGAAAGGTATATCATTAGGAAACCAAAAGGATGATTTGTGAGCTCACAGAGAAGGACTAAATGATTAATGGGGGCCATTCTGGATTTACAAGAATACCAACTTAAGCATATTTAATTTTTTTGATAGGAGTATTAACTAGACTGATAGATTCAAAGACATGAAAAGTCAGAATTTCAATATTTCCAGATAACTTTACTGACAGCATGGTGAAATGATGATACAATTCAGCTAATTTCATAATTAGTTAAATGGCCTACCCAAAGATGTCAATCAAATTATTGATGTCAACTTAGAAGGGCTTGATTCCCCTATTATGGGGACTTGGAAGATAAATGATATTAAAAAATGAGTGGGTAGCAAAGGCTAGGTAGAAGAGCAAATTCATGGGATGACAAATTAGCAATCCAAAATGAATTCAATAGAGCAAAGACATGCAATTTTTAATGAGAAATTTATGTGGGTAATCAATCATCAGAAAAATGCAAATTAAGATAAAATAATACCATATATGCCTTTTAAAAAGGCTAAAATTAAAAGGAGTTACAACAACTAATGCTGGAGAATGTATGGCAAATTGGAACTCTATATATTATTAATGATAATCAAGCAGGCAGGTGAAACTACTGTGGAAAATTGTTTGGCAATATATACTAAGCAAGACATTCATATATCTCATGACCCAACAATTCTATAACCAACAGATATAAGTATTTCTATCTTCCAAAAGGCATGTATTAGAATTGTCATGGTAGCTTTATTCAAAAAAGAAAAATAGCTGAATAGATAAATTGTGGTATAATCCATAGTTTGGAATGCTACATAGCAATAAAAAAAGAGAAAACTTCTGTTTCATTCAATAATATGAATAAATCTCACAGACACCAATGTAAGAATTGGAATTGCACAATTCCATTTATATTAAGTTCAAATAAGCAAAATTAATCTATGGTCATACAGGGCAGAAAAATTGTTACATTTGGGGAACTGTTGGTTCTGGGGGAGAGCATGAAAGACCCTTCTGGGTGCTAGAACAATTATATATGTTGATCTGGGTAGTGGTCTTATATGGGCATTTATATATGTAAAAACTCAGATTAGTGCTTGTTACTATATCTAAATTATTTCTCTCTCTATCCTATATAATAAAGAGATAATATGCAAATTAACTGTCATGCCCTCACACAAGATGGCCACCCCCATGTGGTCAAAGATGGCCACCCCATGTCATCATAAGATGGCTGCCACAAGATGGCCAGCAGGGGAGGGCAGTTGGGGGCGATTGGGCCTGCAGGGGATGGCAGTTAGGGGTGACCAGGCCAGCAGGGAAGGGTAGTTAGGGGCAACCAGGCCAGCAAGGGAGGGCAGTTGTGGGGGACCAGACCTGCAGAGGAGGGCAGTTGTGGGGGACTAGGCCTGCAGGGGAGGGCAGTTAGGTGTCAATCAGGCCATCAGGGGAGTGGATAGAAGGTGATCAGGCTGGCAGGCAGAAGTGGTTGGGAACCAGGAATCCTGGATTGTGAGAGGGATGTCCAACTGGTGGTTTAGGAGCGATCCCCGATCTAATATATTCATTTATTCATATATATATATATATATGAATAAATGAAGAACTGCACTTAGATTCAAATAAGAAATTCTACAGGATAGAGAAAAAGAACCCAAATAGTCATACAAATGAAAATACTAATGAATTTTAGTTTTATACATGCACAATCTGGACAAATGGCATGGATAAAAGCTAATGAGGTCTTTTTTTTAAAAAATATATTTTATTGATTTTACACAGAGAGGAATTGAGAGGGACAGAGAGCTAGAAACGTCAATGAGAGAGAAACATCGACCAGCTGCCTCTTGCACACCCCCCACTGGGGATGTGCCCGCAACCAAGGTACATGCCCTTGACCGGAATCGAACCTGGGACCCTTCAGTCCGCAGGCCGACACTCTATCCACTGAGCCAAACCAGTCCCGGCTAATGAGGTCTTAATACTCCGAAAATAAAAGCTAATGAGGTCTTAATACTCAGAAAATGTGGTGTTGAAAATGATCAGTCCTACTAGGCCTTCTCTGCAATGTTTAGACTACCCAAGGGGCTGGTGAACCTTTTCCTCTGAAATGCTTTAAGGAGAACATCAATAAATTAGTATCCTTCCAGAGAAAAATAACCGTATGTTGAACATCTGAGGAAAGTCTAAAAGAGCTAAGGCTTTTTGGACTGGGGAGAGAATAAGAAGAGTTAGAGGGAAACCATATTTACTATACAGGTCCACAGAAGGCTGAAATGAAATTAATGGATGGAAATTGCAAGTAGGTTTATTTTAATGCAAGGAATAATTCGCTAAATAATGGAGCTCTAATAAATTGCCCCAACAGGTAATGGGTTAATGAAGCAATGACTAGACATCTGCCTATATACTTAGAGGAGATCCTGTCTCAGCTAGTGAGTTAAATGAAATGTCTTTCAAGATCCCTGTTAATTCTGCATTCCATTGTCTTTCTAATCAGTACTAGCCTGTAAATTGGGAATGTGTGGTGGGAATGAAGGAACTGCACAAGCGGCTTATTCTGTGCATAAAGTCACTGACTCCAAACTGCCAGTTAAACAAGGCTCCTCTGCTCTGCAGGCTTTTCTCTGTTCATATTCCTTCCATTTGCCACTGTTTCCAACAAGATTATTTTCTTTATTTATACAAGCACTCCATGTTTACTGTGGAAAAATTAGAAAATATAAAATAGCAAAAGAAAAAACTTACCCTCAATTTCACTTTGGTTTATAGCAGTGTTCTCATTGTGCTATCATCATAATTAGCTAGTTGGTATTAATGACAGAAAGAAAGCAAAGGGAAGGCTGGACATTATAAGCATGGTTACCTGGGCAGCTTCCCCAGGAAGCTGCAACTTCACACTCTCCATGGTATCACTGGCCTATTCCCTGAAATTTACTGGGCGAAGGGATCCAACAAAGTGAGGAGATGGGTGCATATACAGTGAATTTGGGGTGTTGTAGGGAAGGTCCTTGCCTGTCAGTCTAACCTGGGAAAAACATAATTGGCTAAAGGAGTGGAGCCAATACAAGCATGAAAAGCCTGAAAGGTTAATTGGCTAAGCTTCCAATTATAATCCCCAGACAAAGGATACTCTCCTGCTTCGCCCAGTTCCCTTGCACTCTCTTGCTCCCTGACCAGCACTTATCTGCCATGTGGCCTTATGCAGCCACAAGGCCCATGGCTATGTAGACCCTGTAAACAATGGACTGCATCTGGGAACACAAGCTAACCTAGCCAGATGCTGGATTGGATTGTACTTTAATATGGAGTGGAAACTCTTGGCGGTGGCTCGAATCCCAGCCCTGCTGAAGACATGGTTGGACTTTTTCCATGGCAAATTGGAGGGTGATGGCACCTTGGAATGGGGGCCCCCTTAATTTTACACCATCATTAAAGCATTCCATAATAGCTCATCCTCCGGTGGAGGCCTCAGGAAATTCTTTTCCAACAGCACCCCAAGAACTCCACTGCTACTGGCAACAGGTGGGGATGCAGAAAGGCACCCCACTAAATAACAACTGGGATGCATTGACCCACCAGTTTCTATGAACTTTTCCTAAGGATGCAATTTACTTTGGATCAATGTATAAAACTTACTGTTACTAGACCCGTGGAAAAAACAAACTGCTCCTGAGACAAAGAATGGCAGGATAATGAGAAGCAGTGGCACTGCTTCTCGTGGAGTAAAGACTTCATTACTTACAAGAGCTCTCTGAAGTGGATAAAACTCATTTCTGAGATTGATGAGACAAAAGAGGAGTCTCTTGACAATGATTTTCTTGATTACCCATAATTTAAACTAAATCGTTATATAAATTGCTTTTTATCCCCCCTCCTTGAGCTATATCCCATAATGTGTGTGATAAGTGAGTAAAAGGCGCAAAGTCCGTTATATTGCTCTTATAATTGGGCAAAATGCACTCCAGAATCATTGGAGCAATTTAAATGTCACTAGCAACATACGAATGTATCTACGCTCCCACACCTCCATTAGCACTGGATTGTGCCATGGAAACTAATGTTTTTGCTTAAGTAATAAGTAGTAGGAGAGCTCAGAGTTGTTTTCATGAATGTTTCTTTAACTATAAAATGAGGCCAGAGAGTGAAAAGGATTCCAAGATTTAGAAAAAAAGCACCTCGCCACCCCATAGCAACCCCATACTATAGTCAGTCTGTCACGTGGCAGTTCACGTCTGTGTGAGCCAATGTGTTCACTGTCCTGACCTCCTCAGTACTCACAAAGCCAAGTGGTCCACAGGATGGCGGACACACGAGTTCGTCTTTCCTTGGCACCAACTGTAGTCTTACTGCTTCTCATTACCCTTCTATACTTAGTCTCAGGAACAGTTTGTCTCTCCAAGGTTCTAGTAACAGTACACTTCATACATCGAGCTACGGCAGACTGCACTTGTAGGAAGAGTTCACAGAAACTGGTGTGTTGATGCATCCCAATGAGGACACAGCTATAAACCATACTTGCCACTTCCGCATGGTGGCATGGTGGGTAACTTTTTCTTTTGCTATTCTGTATTTTCTAATTTTTCCACAGCAGAGATAGAGTGCCTCTACAGATGAAGAAAACAATTTTGTTGGACACAAGTGACAAGTGGGAGGAATATGAATGGAAAGAAGGAAACAAGATTACATCTCTAAACTATATTCCCTTTGTGCCTAATTTTTTGAAAAGACGACTTTCATAATAAACTCCATTGATGCATAACTTGTTAAAAGTCACCGATCAAAGGGAAGCAAAGAGGGCAAACGTGGAATTCCACAAAGACTCAGAGATCACAGCAAAGGGCCTGCTTTTCTAAGTCCCTATGAATCTACTTCAAAGCCGGTGAGACCTGGATTTTATGCAGGCGCTTTTCTGTTGGAGTCCAAAGGGGTCTGAACACCTGGTTCATTGTCCATTACCTGGAAATACTATTGTGCAACAAAAGGCAGGTGGAGAAGCTACAGGCACGTTGACCTTGTGATAGGCTGCTCAATGACCCTTCTCTATCTACATTTTCATATGTAATTAAGCCTCCAGGGAATTTGTGTGGGGAAAATATCCAAGAATGGTCAGGGAGCTGCTCTCCCTAACTTCTGAGAAGTCCTTCTAGTTCCCAAAGCCTGACCCAAGTAAAATTCATGGCAAAGGTTGTTTCCTCCCCATCTCCAGCCTGCATCTGTGAAACACTTAGGATACACACCCTCCCTGCTTCCTTCATTCTTCTTCCTGTGCTTGCAGCCATGCCAGAATGCTCAGCAAAGCGGAAACTCCAATGAACCTTTGTTCTATAATAATAGAAATATTCATTTTTACTAATGCACACTGGGAGGCAATTACTGGGGTATACCTCTTTAAAAAAAAATACAGAGCTAAACTTACTTTTAACTGTAATTACTCAAGTAAAAAGATCTGACACATCTCAACTTAAAGTTTAAAATGTACATTTAAATATATATTTGAATATTTTAAAATAAATGGTTTCTAATAAAAACCATTTAATCAGATAGAAATCACAATATTCCTCAAGAAAAACAGATAGCTAGAGATATTAATAAATTCAGGCCATCCAAAGAGTTTGAAAATTGTATATAGAGGGTAAAACCTTTGAAATACAGAGAATAATTTTTAGGAAATCTAATTAAGAGAACTCCAGAGATGGCCTTTCACAATCTATCAAAGTTGTGAAATTCACTGTATAGAGGCCCCAGGGATATGATGTGAGCACAGGTTTGTTTCTCATTCATCAGATCCCACGGCTCAGAATGCAAAAGATGACACGAGGGGACATGCTATCCTGTCTCTGGAAGGTTACGTGATAAAGTCTTAGGAAGGACCAATATGGTTCACAGAGAAACGCAGACCCAGAGCCTTCACTGGAGCTGAGGTTGTGCAGAGATAGGAATCCCTTCTGAGTACAGCAGCAGCAGGGAGCCTGTCTCTGTGGCCAAGAGAAGGTGAACCTGGCAAGCTTCAAGGGCAGAATCCAGAGTTTGCTAGGTGCCAAGGGTCCATGTGGCTTCAAGAAAAACTACCCCAGCCTGTGGCTAAAGAGATGTCTGTGGCCACCCCTACATTGGAGTTTGCGTCTCCAGCAACCTCAGAAGCAGAGAAAGAGAAACAGGTCAGCCGAACCAGTCAGTCCGGCCCAGCTCTGGGCCGTGGCAGTCAGGATGCACTGGAAAGGAAGAGCTCAGCCTTGCAGGCTTATGCAGGGGGGTTACAGAGTGCACCCCGGCTTCCTTCAGCTAAGGCACCTGAGCACAATGAGGGGCTTCTTCTTCCTTATCTGACTCCAGACCAAGGAGGAGGAAAGGGATTGCATGCAATCTGTCCCTTGACATTTCCTCTTGGTAATGAAAGCAGACAGCTGACAGAGGTAAGCTGTCTGGCTCCTCTCTGCACAAGACACTGAAGAAGGGCAGAGGGCCCAGCGCCTGGCTGAGGGGAGACCGCATGCTGAGGTGCTGGCTGCAGAGAGAGTGGCCCAGAAGTGGAGGAGGTGGTCTCCCAAAGGGTTGGAAGAGGTGGGCTTCAATCCAAGATGGCCTTTTGGGAGGCAATTCCCCTGTGACTTCTCCTCAGGACACATATGTGATACCTTAATCAATAAAGAAATTAAAAAATAAAAGAGAGAGAGAGAGAGAAACAATATTGAGAAACCAGCAAGGTTCTGGAGAATCTGTCCAGCACACCTGCTGTGTGCCAGCCCCTTGAACAGGACAAGCCTGACATTAATCATCATATTTTCAAATTTTTCAAAACCAACCCAACCATGGCTTCTCTTTAAACAAAACTTCAAAGAAGTCTTTAATATGCTATATTTCCCGTGGTTCTGGCTGCATTAGACACCAGTGAGAAATGTGGGCAGGGAAAACCTCCGGCGACCATGCTTTCCTGCTCCTTTTATGCCTCTGAGTTGTATCCATGTGTTGCCACCTCCCCTGAGAATCAGGCCTTTCACCAGCGACATGACCAGAATCAGAACGCAAACTTCACTTCACTCTTCCTCTTGATCTAATATGGCTGCAACCCAAGGCAGCCAGAGTAAGCTTCTAAAAACACAAATCAGATTGTGTGAACATTCTGCTAGCTTCTTCTTACTCTTAGAATAAAATCCAAACTCCCTGTCATGACCTCCAGTCCCTGAATGATCTGGTCCTATGCACCTTCCAACCTTCTCCAGCCCCCCTCCTTTCTCCCTCCCTTCCCATCCACCAAAGGCCTAAATGCACTTCCACCCAAGAAATAGCTTACAGTCCAAGACCTAATCATATTTTCTCTTAATTTACAAAAAAAAAAAAAAAACCCACAAAAATTAAGTGCATTGTTCCAGAATGATTTAACATAACTTTTTTTTAATCATTGTTTAAAGAATTACATATAGTATTACATATGTCTCCTTTTCCCCCCATTGGCTTCCTTCTATCCACCCTCACCCCCCAGCACATGCCCTCACCCTCCTAGTGTCTGTGTCTATTGGTTAGGCTTATATGCATTCAAATAAGTCCTTTGGTTGATCTTTTAAGACCTGCCTCCCTCCCTCCACCTTCCAACTGAAGTTTGACAGTTTATGTGATGCTTCTCTGTCTCTGCATCTATTTTTGCTCATCAGTTTATGTTGTTCATTATATTCCACAAATGAGTGAGATCATGTCATATTTATCTTTCTCTGACTGGCTTATTTCACTTAGCATAATGCTCTCTAGTTCCATCCTTGCTGTTGCAAATGGTAAGAATTCCTTCTTTTTTACCACAGCATAGTATTCCATTGTGTAGATGTACCACAGTTTTCTAATTCACTCATCTGCTGATGGGCACTTAGGCTGTTTCCAAATCTTAGCTATTGTAAATTGTGCTGCTATGAACATTGGGGTGCATATAACCTTTCTGATTGGTGTTTCTGGTTTCTTGGGATATATTCCTAAAAGTGGTATTACTGGGTCAAATGGCAGTTCCATTTTTAAATTTTTTAGGAAACATCATACTGTTTTCGACAGTGGCTGCACCAGTCTGCATTCCCATCAGCAGGGTAAGAGGGTTCCTTTTTCTCCACATCCTTGACAGCACTTGTCATTTATTGATTTGTTAATGATAGCCATTTTGACAGGTGTGAGATGGTACCTCATTGTTATTTTGATTTGCATGTCTCTGATGATTAGTGGCTTTGAGCATCCTATATAATAAAAGGCTAATATGCAAATTTCCCCCTCAACTGGGAGTTCAACTAGGGGGCGGGGCCAGCCAGCCAACCACCTGAGGCCCCTCCTCCCAGGCCAGTTCTGCCCCCAGTTGCCCCCCTCACCCTGATTGGGGGCCCAGACAGGCCAGCCATTGATCGGGGTGGGCCAGCCAGACCCCACCTGTTCACGAATTCATGCACTGGGCCCCTAGTATTTTCATATGTCTCTTGGACTTCTTTATGTCCTCTTTTGAAAAGTGGACATTTTTTATTGGGTTAACACAACCCTTAAACATTTTTTAATCAACACAATTGCGCTCATGTAGGCACAGTTATTTTGGAAACCCCAGATGTAAATTACTCTTCCAGTCTTGTTACTCCCTATTACTCATGCTCCTGTCATCCTTAATTTTGGATGATTATGAGAGCTATGACCTAGAGAATAGACATTAATATTTCCAAAAACATCACTGAGCAAAATGTCTGTCCTTGAAAACCAGGCTCACCCCCACAAAAGAACATCACCCATTATTTTAAATGAGTTCAAGCTTTAAAATGAGTGGTTGTTCACCAGGTAGTGCTGTAGGAGTGCCCTGCCTTTCTCTGGTGGTGGGTAGAGGAGAGATTTTACCATCTGAAAGATAAATATCAGTATATATCCCCACCCCTCTTTAAAATTTGCTGAGAGCAGCAGACACCTTGCTTGCCAGACTGTAGGCACATGAGAGGTAACCGTGGGTGCAGGCTTCCCACAGTGCCCAAATAGGTAAGCTCTTTCTTCAGGCTGAGAAGTGGACTGTGGCCCTTAGAAGAATAAGCCCATTTTCCAGGCCTCTCCTCAGTCTCTGGGTCACTTCTGCTGGAACCACCAATATGTTCATACTCTCTCTTCCCCCTCCTGATTCATTTAACCCAATTATTCCCCATTGTGGACTCCAGCTCACCTGACAAGTGACCCCTGAAAAGAAGTTCAGACATTAGAAGTTCAACAAAATGTATGACTTGCCAGCTCCACCAACAGAGAAGGCTAAATCTCCAGTCCTTCCTTCCCCCATTTTTCTATTCCATCGCTCTATCTTTTGCACCTGAAAGTCAAAATCTTTTTTTTTTTAATATGCATTTTATTGATTTTTTTTTTTTTTTTTTTTTTTTTTTTTTTTACAGAGAGGAAAGGAGAGGGATAGAGAGTTAGAAACATCGATGAGAGAAACATTGATCAACTGCTTCCTGCACACCTCCTGCTGGAGATGTGGCCACAACCAAGGTACATGCCCTTTACTGGAATCGAATCTGGGGCCTTTCAGTCTGTAGGCCGATGCTATATCCACTTAGCCAAACCGGTTAGGACTGAAAGTCAAAATCTTAAAATCAAATTTATTTTTCCTCTGAAACTAGATTTCCTCTGGTCTGGATTTCCAATTAGACTTCTCTTTTTTCTGTTCTTGGTAGCATCATTTTTCCCCTCACTCACAAATTTCTACTCGCTGGCCTCCTTTTTCAACTCGAAGTGGTTACACAGACTGTTCCCTGTGTCTGGAGCACACCTACTTCCTTCGTACCTGGCCAACTCCAACACAGCCCTCAAGTCTCACCTTTAGCATCCCCAAACTCTTCCCAAGTGCTGATTCAGCAGTTCCCTCCCTTACTACTATTATAGCCATCAAGATCTAAAAATGTACTTGTGAGCCAAAACCGGTTTGGCTCAGTGGATAAAGCGTCAGTCTACGGACTGAAGGGTCCCAGGTTCGATTCTGGTCAAGGGCATCTATCTTGATTGTGGGCACATCCCTGGTAGGTGGTGTGCAGGAGGCAGCTGGTCAATGTCTCTCTCTCTCTCTCTCTCTCTCTCTCTCTCTCTCTCTCTCTCTCTCTCTCTCATTGATGTTTCTAGCTCTCTCTCTCTCTCTCCTTTCCTCTCTGTAAAAAAATCAATAATATATATTTTTTTAAATAAAAATTTACTTTTGTGATTAAGCATAGGGTGTTAGTAAACCTACAGTACCCCAGGCCAGAAGCCATATGAAGCTACCTGGCATTTAACATGTGGCTAGTAAAAATAAGATGTGCTGTAATTATAAAATACATAGAAAATTTTGAAGACTTGGTACAAAAAAAAAGAAAAGAATGTAAAATATTAACAATTTTTATGTTGGTTATATGTTGCCATAATACTTTAGACCTATTGAGTTAAGTAAAATATACTACTAAAATTAATTTTGCCTACATTTCACATTTCACTTTTTAAATGCAGCTATTAGGAAATGACAAGTTGCAACATGAGGCATGGCCATCACTGAAGTGATTCAGCAATTCCAAGTATCTGTATTGCATTACACCAAGTTCCTTGTGCTTGGCATTAACAGTGCATTGCTGGAGGAAGGAAGAAGCCAAGCTGTCCTGTGATCCCTGAAGACTGATCCAGCAAGAGCAGTGCTGGTTAGTCATGGGCAAGAGCACAGGGATTAGGTGTATCAGGTGACAACTAGAAGCAAGCATCTGAGAGCTGGGATGCTGAGAAGACGATCCATACCAAGCTTCTTAACACAAACGACAATTTTATCTGAGACATTAAGCACTCGTTACGTGACAGTATCACTGGCTCTCCCAATAAAAACAGGAATGGAAATGTTCGCTTTAATAGAGTTTATACACACCCAGGAAGTTACCGCTTTCTCCGTCTTTCATCCTACTTCAAAATCCACAGAGCTGAGAGGTATATATGCTCAGAAGTGCCACAGTTAACCTTAAGCTTTCTCAAGAACACAGAAATAGTACTGGACTGGCAATGGGGAGTTAGGATTCCTATCTCTTCTATCAGATATTAATATCAGACTCATTGGGATGACATGTGTTAGGCCTGTTGTTATCCATAGCTGGAATCAAGGCAGCAGTTGGGACCCTGATAACAGCACACGATTTAAACAACACTTATATACACAAGGCATTCAATTTTCCTGTGCAGTTGAAGGCTATCAACCCTGCAGGGGAGGGCAGTTAGGGGTGACCAGGCAAGTAAGGGAGGGCAGTTGGGGGCAAACGGGCTGGCAGGGGAGCAGTTAGACATCAATCAGGCTGGCATGGGAGTGGTTAGGGGGTGATCAGGCTGGCAGGCAGAAGTGGTTAGGGGCAATCAGGAAGGCAGGCAAGCAGTTGGAGCCAGCAGTCCTGGATTGTGAGAGGGAAGTCGGACATCCCTCGAGGGGTCCCAGATTGGAGAGGGTGCAGGCTGGACTGAGGGACAAACCCCACCCCACCCCTGTGCACAAATTTCATGCACAGGGCCTCTAGTAATAATAATAATAAAATAATAATAATAATAATGGTGGAGGCATGTAGGAATGAACCAGTGGTACTGAGCTAGAACAGTCTGAGTAACAAAACACAATAGTATTGGATTATAATCCATTCAATAAAATAAATATCTAATGGTCTACACTGAAATAGTTAAATAAATAAATTGAGGAGGATAGATAGCTCTTCCTTAGATAGTTGGACGTAAGGGTTTGGTGTTCGGAGAGCTAGTCTGACGTCCCTTTTTCTTCCCTATTCTCCAGCCTCTCCAAACGAAATTTAGATCTGCCCAAGTCATTTCTCACAATAACTTATGCCAGGGAAATTGAGAAACTACTGCTGGATAGAGATCTTTGTGCTAAAAGTTATGTCTTAGGACCAGGAGTTACTTACCATTGGTTATTTATTTTAATTATCACAAGGTTAGATCCTATTGTTCCCATTCTCAGAAAGGAAACTAAGGCTTAGAAATAATTTGTTCAAGATCACATGGGAAGAAATGGAATGATGATTCCATTTCTCGGTCTGCCCCCATGCTCCTGCTCTTCGGAGTGCCCTGCTGGCCAAACGCTGGGATGATGTTGCTGGGAAAGTAGTCAGAGAGACGCCTACCCACGAGGGCAGTTTTTTTGTTTGTTTGTTTGTTTGTTTGTTTTTCTGAGTGAGAACAAATGACTATGAGATACTCCCCAGCCTTACAACCCTATGTTTCTATGAAATTTGTTTTGATATTGGAATGGCTTTTGAGAATATTTCATGTCTTTCCTCTGAAAGACCTCAGTAGAAGGAGCACCTTTCAGGTCCAGGAAGGGGATTTGGCATTTTTAAATTATTATGGGCAACAAATAGGTTCCCCCTTCCCACCCCAGCTGCCATCCAAGGATCTTTAACGTGAATGTTTTTTTTTTAAATTCAATAAAATCATCACCACTACACCACTAGAGTAAATATATACAAACACTCACCAATCTTAGAAAGACTCAGAAAAGGAAGACAGCTCACATTTGAACAAAAACCATCAAATCACTGAGATGAGATCTCAGCAGGCACATTCATTAATACCATGGTTCCCTTATTGTTCTCTTTCTCCCCCACCCACCCTCCCACCAAGCAGCCCTTAATGACAGTTTTACTGTTCTGCCCACCAAATGGCTTTTGAGTGTAGGAAAGTCTCCGAAGGGCCCTGCTGAGCGGCCAGCTGGGGAAGTGTCACGGGCCACTGGGCTCTAAAATGAGCTGTCTCTGTGACAAAAGCGCGCTCTCCCTTGGCCTGACTTCCAGGGGATCGCACACGCAGCAGCCCCCATTGCTCCCTTTGTGTGCCACTTTGATTACACTGGGAATTGCTCTGGCTCAGGGCTGTTGAGAACACCAGGTGGTGGATTCTAGAGATAACAGATTGTATAGATCTTTCCTTTAAAACAGACGCCCCCATTGTATGACTTACAATATTTAAGCACAAATGCCAGGAGATCCCGAGACCTCCTGACTGTTATGCATGGGAGAAAACCAACATATACCAGTCCCAACTCTCTCGTGGTAAACAGTTGCTGCTGGTGACTAAACATGGCCTAGCCACTGGCTGACAATGAAAGAAACAGGAATAAATATTTATGATAAAAGAAGTAAACTGAAGAGAAAAAAAAAAGTGTACTAGGTACAACAAGGGTCAATCTTCACAGCGCCTGGATGTTAGAAAACTGGAACGTTTATCCTCCTGACCATAAACTTTTCCTAAAAGGCCAGCATCACTCTGGGTCAACCTTGTTTCCTCAGTGCCCCATGCAGCACAGCATTCGCTGATGATGTTTAATAATAAATGTGATGATGATAGCTAACATTTATTAATCACTTCTATGTAACTATCAGTTTTTCTATTGCTCTGTATTTTATATACATTAATCTACGCAAAGCTCCTAATAATTCTTTAAGTTAATGATTCATTTAATCTTCCAAACAAGCCTACCAGGCAGATACAATAATTACTCTATTTTTAAGGTAAGGAAGTGAGGAACAGAAAAGGTAAGTAACTTAGCCAAGGTCACACAGGAAGTGGCAGAATTAGGACTCGGGTAATTTGGGTCCAAAGTCTGGAGCAGTCACATTATGTCATTAATGCAAACTATGGCTTGAAAGGTAGACTGTCTAACAAGCTCATCTTCTCTCCCCTCAGATCTATGGAAAGTTCTGGAATTCTTCCAGCATATGAGATGAGATCTCAAGCAGTTTAAAAAAAAAAAAAAAAAAAAAAAGAGTGATCAAAGAAAGTTTGAGGACAATAAAACTAGAGACATTGTGGGAAGACAAAAATATATGGCTAAGGCTAGGTCAGATTTTCTGAGAGATGTCTCTATATTAAAACCAAAAGAAAAATCAAATACACGAAATCAGCGCAAAAAGGAGAAAGTGAAGACAGCTCATATTTGAACAAAAACCATCAAATCACTGCAGGCACATTCATTAATACCACAGTTCCCTTATTGTTCTCCTTCTCCCTCACCCTCCCTCCCACCAAGTAGCCCTTAATGACCGTTTTACCCACCAAAATGGCCTTTGAGTGTAGGAAAGTATCCGAAGGTCCCTGCTATAAAATTTTATTTCATTTTTATCAAAATTAGTAATGAGTACACTTAAAGCTTAGCCTTCTAGACTGCCAGCCCAATTTTCTTCCTAGTTGAAGCATTAATTGGGGAGGAAATCTGGTTTGAAATAGTACCTCTTCCCCACCTCACAATTACATTGAAGCTAGACTTGATCCTAACAGAGGAGACCAGTTCCAGTGAAGTAGACATCGTTAAGAATCACTCACACCATGATTTCCGTTTCTTTTTCATCCCAAGGAAGGAGCCAGCTAAGCCCTGGGAAGACAATACCCTAGGCCAGTGTTTTTCAACCTTTTTTGGGCAAAGGCACACTTGTTTCATGAAAAAAATGAGGCACACCACCATTAGAAAATGTTAAAAAATTTAACTCTGTGCCTATATTGACTATATATAAAGTAATTCTCTTGAATAGGAATCAAATAAACACAAAGAAAGTATTTTATAATTACTTTATTATGAAATATTAAGTAAACAAAATAGTGAAAAATTATAAAATTCTTGTCTTGTATGCACCTACGGCACACCAGGCAACACCAGGAACAGCGGTTGAAAAACGCTGCCCTAGGCATCAGGGCCAGCCTCTCAAGCCCCTCCCAGGGGAGCCTGGGACGGCGCCAACTGCTCTGGGAGTTGGGGAGGGCGATTCACAGTCATGTTCCTGAAACACATCATCTTTAGGACAGTTTAGAAGGGGAAGGAAGCTTCTTCAGAGGAGCTTCTTCATGCCCATTTAAATAAGCAAATTAAGTTTGCTTGGAGGGTCCTGGCTGGTGTGGCTCAATGCACACTAAGGTTGACAATTCATTTCCCTGTGAGGGCTCATATCTGGGTTTGCAGGCTCAATCCCTGATAGGGGGCCTGCAAGAGGCAGCTAATCAATGTTTTGTTCTCACAGGGATGTTTCTCTCTCTCCCTTCCCCACCTTCTAAAAATCAATAAAAAATATATTTTAAAAAGTCTGCTTGGAAAAACAGGTTATGAAGAAGGCCAGGGCATCTTCCAAAAAGAGATGTCCCAATTCTTTTGATTATTTAAAATTTTTTTTTTCTTTTTTTTTTTTTTAATGGTAGAAGATAACTGATCCTGGAAAGACAATACCAGTAAAGATTTTCATCCTACCAACATGGAAGGGAAATGGGACCAGGGCTGCAGAAAAGGGCAAAGAGGATGAAATGGCTTTATTTCTGTCAACCATTGCAACTTCTTTGTACTCCACACTCTTTGCAAGAAGCAGAGATGGAAGCCCACATGCAGACAGCCCTCTACACAGAGCGGGGGGCGGGAGTGGAAAATAGTCAACTCCTGCTTCCTAACCTGTCTCCTGCTCCAGATCCCTGCCCGCCCACCCCCTTCTCCCCACGATCTCCAGTCTGATTTCTAAAAGATGAATCTGAGTCTCTTCCTGCTCAGCTCAAATCGTTTAATACTTGCCATCATCTGTAGGAGATGAGTCAAAACCTTTAGCCCGGGCTACATGCCCTTCATAACTCCCTGCCTTTGCGTGCTCATCTTTTCCCATCCACTGAGTGATATTTGGGAAAGGAAAGCAATGCTCAGGACGTCAGCAGAGTCCTCTTTGCAGATTAGGATGTCTCTGAACCAGCTTCCTAGTCTTAATCTAGAGAGGACTTGGTACAGGCAGTCAAGAGATTCAAATGGGGATATACTGAATTGGGGGTGCGGTGGGGGGAGGAATAAAAGAGCATGTTTAAATCATAAAACGTACATTCGTCAAAGTTCTCCTCAAGCTCTCCCAAATCAGTATCTATAAATCCTCTTTCAAACACATATTGCAGATTAAGGAACACATCCTTTAATGTGTAAACACTTTAACTAAATTCTCTTTCAGTTCAGGCCCTTTAAAATCTAATTTTAAGTATGTACCTTCCATTGCTCTGGTGAGATCAGGGTGTTTCATGAGACAGGCTGTCTCTTCCTGATTAAAGCAATCAAAAAGGAAAATCCTGATTGGAAAGGAACTTGCTAAGCAATATCCACCTGGCTGACGAGGCAAAAGATATCTGATCTGTTCCAGAGCCTCCTCTTTGCTATCATTGAAAATCTGGGTCCAAAAAAGAACAACCTTTTTTAACAACATGTTGAGTAGGGCTTCCTGTCAAAAATGAGTAATCTGCCCTCGGAATGAACATGGAAATGTAATGTATAAGAACCCAAATACATAACAATGATTCATTAACACAAATTATTTGTATTACTTAATAAGGTACCTCGCTGGGCAAAAGGAATCACTGCAGGATGTTCTACGTTACAAACTCCCTGAAACTCAGAAGATGCTAATTCCCTTCGCAGAGTATTAACTAACGGGAGAGTTCTCGGATCTATATTTAGCACAGTGGTGAGGCCAGGGCACTCGCCGCTAAAGCACAGGCGTGTTCCTGTTGGCTTCCAGGCCACTGTGGCACGGTGTCACAGCGCTAAGAAGGGCCTCCCACCCCACGGAAGAATCTATCAAGAAATGTTATCACAAAGCTCAGAAGTGACACTTTGCTCTGTCTCATGTGGCACACAGTATTTCACACCTTCTAGCACGCTTGTAAATAGTACACCTATGAATAACATTTTTCAAGGGGAAATTAGAAATCAACTCCAATGCAACTGTAAATAACACCCATCTGCCCCAATGACTCTATAACCAACTGACGCACAGCTCTCAGGCGCACAAAGATAACAAAAATCAAGGTATAAAGGGAAACAGAAAGCAAAATGGGTTATTATAATAAAGTCTCAGTAAACACTAGTCTTATAATTGATCCTGCTGGAAAGGTCAATTTTTATTAATATTTTGAAAGATGTTTTTAAAACAGAGAAAAAAAATAAAACAAGAAACACTATGTGGTATATTTATACCATGGGATACTATGCAGCAGTGAAAAAGAAGACTGTTACCTTTTAAGACAGCGTGGAGGGAGCTGGAGAGCATTATACTAAGAGAAATAAGTCAGTCAGAGAAAGACAAGTATCACATGATCACACTCATATGTGGAATCTAAGTAACAAAATAAACTTTATAAACAGAGTGGATCCAGAGACATAGAAGCATGGAACAGAGTGTGGAATTTCAGAGGGAAGGTGGGGGAGGGTGGGTAGGTGGGAGGTAATCAACCGAAGACCTTGAATGCATATATGTATTACCCCGTAGACACAGACAATAGGGTGCTGAAGGTCTGGGATGAGGAGGGGAGAGACAAGGGTTGGCTGGAGGGGGTCAATGGGGGAAAAGGGACATATGTAATTCTTTCAACAATAAAAGAAACACTTCATCAAATATCTAGTTCTAGATATACATTTCATTTGTTCATGCAGGCATGCATTCATTCGAGTCATAGGAAAACAGGAATGTTTGTCTGTTTTATTCACTTCTGTACCCAGTAACTGGTACTGGGTAAGAGCTCCATAAATATTTGTTGAGCAAATTCATTCATCAAACATGTATTGAGTGCCTACATGTGATAGGGCCCAGGATATAACGATTTGCTCACAGTCTATAAAGAACAGGCCTTTCGGTCCCAAATTCATGCATCTCCAGGCTTCTTTAAAACATCTGATAGGCCTGGCCAGTATGGCTCAGTAGTTCAGCATCGACCAGGAGGTCACAGTTCGATTCCCGGTCAGGGCAAATCCCCGAGTAGTGGGCTGGATCCCCAGTGTGGGGTGTGTAGGAGACAACCGATCAATGATTGATTCTCTTTGATCATTGATGTTTCTATCTCTCTCTCCCTCTCTCTTCCTCTCTGAAATCAATTTAAAATATTAAACATATGTGTGTGTGTGTGTGTGTGTGTGTGTGTGTGTGTGTATATATATATATATATATATATATATATATATATATATATATATATATATATCTTATAGGCGTCTCAAACTTGACATGGCCAAACCAGCATTACCTCAGGACTTCTTACAACTTGATACATATAAATTCCAACTTATTAAGCACTGTTGTAAGGTTTTCTATTATTACAGCCAAACATAAGCTGAGGTAATACAGCATTCAGAGGGTGGAGAGAAGAGGAGCAATGAAGGAAACAATAAACAAAAAAAGTGTTGAGAGAGTTAATAAGAGAACCAGGAAAGCATATTAGATAAGAAGGTCAACTTGACACCAAGGGACTACCACCAAGTGGTCAAATAGGACGAGAACATAAAAAGAAGCCATTTGACAGTTATTCCCAAAAGCAGCAAAAATAAGAAAACTAGATTAGTGTGCATTCATGTTATAGTTAAATAGTATATCTATGCATTAGTGTTTTACAAAACCTGCACATATTTGGGAAACCTTTTGTATAATATTTGTTAAATGGCCAGAGAATTATGTGTTAACATATTTAAGCAATCATGCAAAGAAAGCCAGTGGAACCTGAGTTAACCTCTAGAGGGAGTAGGAAAAATTAATTGGCATGACTGTTCTCATCAGTATTCCCCTAACCAGATTTATGCAGATATATTCTTCTTAACATGATGAAAGATTCTCTAAGAGAAGGAGAAAAGAAGAGGAAAAGAAGAAAGAAAGGAAGAAATGAAAGGAGGGAGTAAGGGAGGGAAAAAATAAGTCTGTAGGGAGCAATGCAATGTAATTAGCATTATAATAGATACTAGAGACCTGATGCACGAAATTAGTGCACATGGGGGGGAGGGGTTCCCCTCAGCCCAGCGTGTATACTCTCCAATCCGAGACCCCTCAGGGAATGTCTGACTGCTGATTTAGGCCCGCTGGGAACTGGGCCTAAACTGGCAGTCAGACATCCCTCTCACAATCCAGGACCGCTGGCTCCTAACTGCTCACCTGCCTGACTGCCTGATTGCCCCTAACTGCCTCTGCCTGCTGGCCTGATTGCCCCTTGCTGCCCCCACTGCTGGCCTGATCGCCCTCAACTTCCCCCCCGCCCCCCGCCAGTCGCCCAACACAGCCTTCTGTTCAGTTGTTTGGTCATCCTTCACTAAACCCCCTGCTGGCCTGGTCACTCCACACAGCCTGCTGTTCAGTCATTGCTGTAACTGTTAATAGTATAGATAAGCCTAAGAAACAGTGGACATACTATTGTAGTATATACAAGAGAGCCAGGAAAGACTTCTCAGCAGAACTGAGACAAATGACAGGAGAATTAGCCAGAAGAGAATGAGAGGGAGTGCCCCAGTGCTAGCTTAGGAAGAATCATGTAAAGGATATTTATTAAGCAGGTCTAAATCATTTTAAATATCTCTTAAGGTTTCTTTCCATCATTGTGCTCAGACTTAACTGGTAACCCACCATTTTTAATTGTGCTAATGATTTGTCTGATAATTTGAAACACTGACCATTGAAAGAGTCACTAATTGGATTTTACTAGTGGCTTCCTAGATCCCAGATAATACCACAGTTCCGAAAACAAGGTCTGTTACTAGTACAGCATTTACTGAGTGTCATTTACTGAGGCTTAGCAAAGTAAACTGACTCATCCTGGTCATTCATTTGGGTATGGACATACAGTATGATACATAACATCAACTCGGACCACAATGGGGTTTTGTGATAGCACCCACACTTGCTGTGTGCCACTTAATGCTAAGAGAAGCATCTGAAATGGCCTAGATTTAAGAGTGAAAATCTTTGCTTGTCTCTATCTAACGCTGGAAAATGATGAGATAAAGGTAGTTCATTTCTTCCACCTTGCCTTTACTCTTCCTGTTTAATGATTGTTAGGGATTAGTGAAATGGGAAAGCAATCTTTTGTCTTTTGAGTTCCTAGCCATTTACTCTCTACTAGTAGCTTAAAAAGGTGGGAGTTGGGGAGAATTAATCAAGATTTTTTTTTTAGATCACACTGTAACCTTTAAAGGGCCTTACCCAATTACCATTATTAAAATATTCATGGTAGCCAGTACTTTCCATCTAAATCCTTATGCCTTGCTGATGAAACCTAAGGGATGAAATCAATCGCTGAACTTCAGTTGCAAAGAGAGAAAATTAAACTTGTAAAACTTGAATTACTATGTTTCACAAAATATATCCAGTTGCTAAAGTTTTTATAAACTTTGCATAGAATTGGTCATCAAGCATTCATTAAAGGAGTTAACTAAAGAAGGAAAATCAATGGATGAGAGGGAGAGAATATTGAACATTAAATAAAAAGGAACAGTATTAAATAAAAAGGATCACCTGTGTCTTTCTTCCTAGCACACTACTCTGCCAGGGCACATGCTTGCTTTTTAGTCATTATTTAGCAATATGGCTTAGGTAAGCAAAAAAGGATAAAATTACCACCCCAAACTACCCAGTCATCAAGGTTCTTGACTATTCTCAAGGGAGAAATAGAAGAAACTAAATTTTGCCTGATGGGTATGGCTCAGTGGTTGAGCATCGACCCGTGAACCAAGAGGTTCACTGGTTCAATTCCCAGTCAGGGCATATGCCTGGGGTTGTGGGCTCGATTCCTAGTAGGAAGCAGGCAGGAGGCAGCCGATTAATGATGTTTCTCTCTCATGGATGATGTTTGTATCTATCTATCCCTCTCCCTTCCCCCTCTCTCTCTAAAAATAAACAAGTAAACAAACAAATAAATAAAAACATATTTAAAATTGTTTAAAAAAGAAAGAAAAGACTAAATTTTTTGTGTGTCACAGTGGATTTATGTAGGGATCCACTCAGATGAGAAATTACCTAGGTGGCTTCTGCTCTAGTTCAAAGAGTTGAATGGCAGAACACTAAAACCACTTTCACTTCGAGAGCAATTTAAGCTTTGGATCAAATATTTGTTCTCTTTGCTAAGATGCTGCTGCCACCAAAATCTCGGGTACCTCTGAAATTTCCACCGAGGAGAGACATGGTCTCTTTCAATCGCCACATGAAAAGTGAGACATCCTTGGGACATGTGGTAGTAAATTTTCCCCAAAACATGATGGCCAGAAAACGGAAGCACATTTTCTAGTCATACTAAAAGGATACATGTAGCTGATTCCCTTCGATAAGACATTTTGAGACAAAGAATAAATCAAGTTTGAACTTGGAGAAAGATTACTTTCCTAGCAGCAACATCAGAGGACATGGTGCGTGTGTTCAGTTAAAGTTCTGCATGCATAGAGCTCAAAACCAGTTCGAATTCCCAGTGTGGGGAAACACTGTTCCCAGGTTCACAGGTGTCCTTTCAGTTAGTGGAAAGTTCCACTGAAAGTGAAAAAGATGCTATCATACCTGCATACTAGTACTGATTAAGGGATAAGCCTGAAATGCATTTCCACCTTGGGGACTAGCCAGCAGGAGCAGAGTGCTGCAGGTGATAATTAGCATTTGTTTAATAAAACAAGGCCCAGATTTTCCAGGCAGAACTTGCAGTAAATTCACTTTTAGTGAAATCATAATCTGCCCTGCCTGCCTCACTATTATTACTAGCCTATTTCTGAGAGTCTTTATTATTATTATTATTATTATTATTATTATTAATTCAACCAGCACTTATTAAGTACCTACTACACTGGTGCAGAGGTGACTAAATTCACCCTGCCACCCAGGAACTAACAATTGAGTGGTGGAGAAAAACATGTAAAACAGATAATATTGCTAACCAGCGATAAGCGCTATAAAAACATAGACAGACGGTATAGTGAGTTAAAAAAAAATAAGCAAAAGCAATGAAGGATATTACTCATTTGGCCAATGTTGAACTGCTAGAAAGGGCACAAGTGAGGTTACTGCAACCATTCTTCAATTGTTTTTCTTGAAAAACACATTTTAAAACTACTTACTTTTCTATCAGGAATTTTACTTAGTGATTAATTCATCAATTAGTCATAAGACCAAACAAGATTTTTAAAAGTAGTACAAACTTCATCACCTGCAGGTAGTCCACCTACCCTACCCACCTTCAAAATGTGGACTAACCCCAGCGTGAGGTTAGAGAGTTCAAGCTCACTCAAAATAACCCAGAAAACCTCAGGTGACTCCTGATTGCTTTTGATCATTAAAGCAAGAGATGACCAAGTCAATTCCAAAAGCAATCTAAGACACAGCTGGACTTTTCTGTGTTCCCAGATCCTCAAAGTCTCACCTACCTTTTCAGACCCAGGTTACCTAAACAGCCTCCCATCCCCTCATCAGTCCTATAGTCTACATACCCTAAAATAACACTCCCTACCTCACTAATTACATAATTTTTATGTAGTGTCTTGTACATATGAGCTCACAGATTTGTGAACGGATGAGTTTTTCTACTTCTGTTCATTTTATCAGATTGCTCCCTCTATGTCAAATGCTGTTTCCATACCTTCTCCCTTTTCTTCACTTCCCACCACAAATTTCCACCCACCCCTCTCATCGTGTCTATCTGCTAAGATACTTTTAAAGGGAGAAGGAAGGGTGTAGAAGAACAAGACTTCTCAAGTTAGACATCTGTGACTCGAACCCTGATACTGGTCACTTCATGTCTATGACCTCCAGTTTCCCCCTTCTGTAAAATTAGAGTAATTCCTTCATAGTGTTACTGTGAGAAAAAACGGAGATATATAGAAAGTTACTGGTATGTTTTGGTGCCAGGCACCCAGTCAGAGTGCAATAAATGCTAGTTTCTTCTCTCTCTCTCTCTCTCTCTCTCTCTCTCTCTCTCTCTCTCTCTCTCTCTCTCTCTCTCTCTTCTCTCTTTCTCTCCCAGAGAATATTTCCCTATTGATTCTTGGAGAGAGTGGAAGGGAGGGGGAGAGACAGTGAGAGAGAAACATTGATGTGAGCAAAACACATCGATTGGTTGCCTCCTGTATACACCCCATCCCGATCAAGTCTGCAACCTAGGTAAGTTCCCTTGACTGGAATCAAACTTTTAACCCTTCAGTCCATGGGCCCATGCTCTACCCACTTAGCCAAACCAGCGAGGGTATTTCCTTTCTTAATCCCCAACTTAAGTCCCTGCTACTCCAAAAGCCACCCCACCTGTCACTGAGGTCCATCCCTGCTAGCAGAGCCGAACTTCCCGAGTCTCCGAAAGCCTCTGTGGGAAGAAAGTCTGCAATTGAGCTTTAGAAATTAGGGGGAAACAGGATTAGGGAACAAAAAAAGGCATTATGAAACCCAAACTGTTTTAAATTCAGTAAAATCAAAACATAACCCAATTGCTAAATATAAACAGTATTGATGACATTTAGATTTCTAAATTAGCAATTATGACTACTGTATTCTCCATTTACTACTCCCTACTCATTAAAAAAAAACCTCGTAAAGCATTTCCTGCCCTGTAATTTATAAAGCTGCTTTTAAGTTTACTTGGTTTTGATGAAAATAATTCACATGCTGCCAGGAGGTGTTTTATCTGCACCCAAGTGTTCGATACTTCACTGAGTATATGTCTCAGCGCTGTGGTCTCCCTCGTTTGAAGTTCCAATATGGTTGCCAAAACAGGGAAGCACTTAGATGCTTGAGAGGAAAAAAGCTTTGAATAAGACCTAATAAACCATGTGTGCTGCCAAATAGGCATTCTGCAGTTTCACTTCTCAGTACTCAAGCCCACGTGGCTTTCCTGGTCAAAGACTATTCACTCCCAGCTGCCCAAGGTTGCAATTCTACAGCCTGAAAACTGACCTTCTTTAAAGCCTCCTCTCTTAGCTTTCTCTAGATTCTTGAACAATAACCCTGGTCCTATTCTGTTTCCCTCTTAACTCTCTTTCCTAATACCCTACTCTGCCATTGAACCCTTGACTCTACCTTCAGTTCCTATACTCTTGGCTAATTCTATTTTTAAAAGAAACAACACTAATATTTATGTGGCAGATCCATTTCATACTAAGCACTTCAAATATGTTAACACATTTAACATTCACAATAAATTTAGAAAGTAGCCACTCTTATTCCCATTTTACAGGTGAGGAAACTGAGGCTCAGAAACGTTATAAGAAATAGAGTCACACTGAAACCGGTTTGGCTCAGTAGATAGAGCGTCGGCCTGTGGACTGAAAGGTCCCAGGTTCGATTCCGGTCAAGGGCTTGTACCTTGGTTGTGGGCACATCCCCATTGGGGGCATGCAAGAGGCAGCTGATAGATGATTATCTCTCATCGATGTTTCTAACTCTCTATCCCTCTCTCTTCCTCTCTTTAAAAAAAAATCAATAAAATATATTTTAAAAAGAAAAGAAGTAGAGTTAGGATTCAAACTTGGGCAGTGTGAGGTTCATGAAGCTAACTCTTGCTAAATTTCCTCAATTCCTTCTCAAACTAACACCTTAGGCCAGATAGAGTGTCTACTGTTGGTTTTGTATAAAGTGAATATAGGTGAAATGTACCCTTGTGAAACCACTGCCTGTCTCCTCCTCCTCCTCCTCCTCCTCCTCCTCCTCCTCCTCTTCCTCCTCTTCCTCCTCACTCTCTGATGTCAAATAAATATTGTTTGATCACAGCCCCAATGTATTACCACAATTGGGTAGATTCCTAAACAGAAGAGAAATGTTTCCATACCATATCCCAAAGTCTTTCCCTGACTTATCCCATCTCCAGCTGAGAGATATGCCCTCTCTTTGAGGTCACCAATAAAGATGTGATACAGAAAAACAAAAACACATTTTTCTGGATTGGGCCACAATCAACTTTGTACAGTATTTTGCTTTCTGACAGAACACAGAGTCATTTTGTAAAAGACAACCACAGCTGCATAATCCTGAAGGCCTTTTAATGAACTTTAATGGATCTATCACTATTTCATACCCTTGTGAACCAATTAATATTAGAAAAGTACAAGTTTCTATAGATTTTCTATCTCTAAGGAACACAGAAACTAACTTATAGTGTCCAGATGTATTCTCTGCAGCCAACTGATGTTTCACTCTCACATTGATGTTTCTCTTTCCCTCTCCTTTCCTCTATTTCTAAAAATCAATAAAAAAAAATCTTCAAGAAAAAAAAAGTATCCTCTATTTCTGACATAATCCTCTGGCTCATGGAATTAGCTATATTTGCTCCATGCAATCACTCAATAAGCGTTTATTGAGCTTCGGAATACCACAGTGAGCAAGACAGATAATATGCCTTCTTTCTTGGTGTCAGCATGGCAATAAATAAATAAACACTTAATTGCAGATAATAATGAGTGCTATGAGGAAAATCAGACAGACTGATATGAGAGAGAGAGAGTGAAGTGGCTATAGGGGAAATTAGCTTACATTGGGTGATCAAGGAAGGCCTCTCTGAGGAGGTGACATTTAAAATATATATCTTTATTGGTTTTTTACAAAGAGGAAGAGAGAGGGATAGAGAGTTGGATGAGAGTGAATCATCGATCAGCTGCCTCTTGCACACCCCCCACTGGGGATGTGCCCGCAACCAAGGTACATGCCCTTGACCGGAATTGAACCCGGGACCCTTCAGTCCGCAGGCCGACGCTCTATTCACTGAGCCAAACCAGTTTTGGCTGAGGTGACATTTAGCTAAGACCTGACTACCAAGAAGCAGGCATGCAGTCCAGGCAGAGGACACAGAGAATGGGTGCTTTCAAACAAGTCTTCAGGAGGAAACAGGACCTCTTGGAGAGGTCACCACAATGTATGTTTCTTCACGACTTTGTGAGCTTTATACATAACTCTTGTCAACCTTGATCATGTAGACTAAAGAATGTAAATCACAACCATACGACCATTTTCTTCCCTCTTGCCACTGCAGTCGCCAAATTCCCAGGGCCATTGTGTCTTGGTTCTCTCTGGAGCACCCCTACCTGAGCCAGCTGCAGTTACCCATCATGCTTGTTGATGATTAACACCCACAGACTGTGGAAAACAGAATCTGCAAGCCAGTCAACCATAAAATTCTTACTAAATAAGGCTGCAGGAGATGTAGCCCGGTTCTTGGGGAGCTGAGCCGTTCATTCCTGCATAACCTCCACCTTGCTCAGTCCCTCACCCCATCTCACCCTGTCCCCAGGTGCCAGTGTTGGATAATAACTTTTCTTAATCTGTTGGAAGCCAGTCCTTAACAACTGAGCATTGTCTTTCTCGATGCTTTATGGTGAAATACTGCTAAGACCCTCAGCCTTGTGTGTCATACTGGATAAATCATTTAGTAAAAGTTCTAAGACTTAATTTGATAAAAAAGATAATTTACCTAAAGAATGATGAGCTTTTTTAGACATTCCTGATGAGCCCACTTCAGAGGTTAAAATGCATCACAAAGTTAAAAATATACCGTACTCCATGCTAGTGATAATTACATTCTCTCAATAGGACAGGTATACTTTCTTTGCATTCAACCCATCCATTATTCAAGAAGAAAACATGAGTATATTACCAAGCACAAATTCATTGAGGCCGATTGCACCGTTGCCTTGCCTGTTTTCCCCTAATCCGGTCTAAGCCTCCACATCCCCAGTCATCTTTGGGAAGCTGACTCACTGGTATCATTTACTAACATTAGAGTGTGATATTTTTTTCTCATTGTTCTACACACCTCTGAGAATGGTCAGATATCTTCTACTGGTATGTTTGCAGAAAGCCTTAGCAGTCTCTTAATGAAGAATTTTTGTTTTTTAATTCTGAAAGTTTGTGCTTCCCTAAGTTAATCCAATTTTCTTCTTTCTGTCCTGTAACTTAGGCTAGTTTTCAAACCTAGAGACAGGATGCCTCTATGATGATATAATTAAAAGGAGAAACATAGTCAGGAGACCTAAATTCTAGTCTTGTATTTATGTATTAATTCAAAAAATATTTATTACATACAAATTATGTACCAAATCCTCCATCACTAATAGGTTTTTCACCTTGGACAAGTAACTAAATTGCTCTATGACCCTGTTTTCTTATCTGTACCTATCTCTAAAAAGAGGGCATTGTATCACATAAACTCGAGTCCTTTGCAGTTCTAAATATCATTGCTTCTAAGCCCAATTCTAATCTCCATATTGTTTCTTAGTGAGACTTGTCTCTAAGTGAACTGACTTTGTCATATCCCATTAAATATCCCATTAAAATAAAGGCCAGTGTTGGTTATAGCTCCTGAAGCATTGATATAATTCCATTGAGAGGGAATAAACTACAGAAATCAATATTTCTGGACTTTGGATGATTATTGGAAAACAAATAATGAAATTATACTATATATATTTTCACAAACAAGAGTCTGAAAACAATAGTATGTTATAAATGGCTCAGAACCAGTTTCCTCAAGAAGACAACACAGGTATATAACCAAGAACTAAAATTATAAAAAATAGACAATATGAAATAGACAATGTGAAAAATAGGTATACATAAATATTGCTGGTAACATTGTATATTCTTTCTAAATAATAATTTGACCTATATCAAGGGCCATAAAATGGGTGTGTGGGTTAATTACAGTAATACTAATCTTCATTTATTTCCATCTGTTGATTCTGGATTCACCTATGTAATTTACTTTGACTAATGAGCTTGCTCTCTTTTTTTTTTTTTTTTTAATATATTTTATTGATTTTGTACAGAAAGAAAGGGAGAGAGATAGTTAGAAACATCGATGAGAGAGAGTCATCGATCAGCTGCCTCCTGCAAACCCCCCACTGGGGATATGCCCGCAACCAAGGTACATGCCCTTGACCGGAATCGAACCCGGGACCCTTCAGTCCCCAAGCCGACGCTCTATCCATTGAGCCAAACCAGTCACGGCAAGCTTGCTCTCTTTTCAATTATAACCATGAGAACATGCCCAGTTTAGTCTGTTGGGAGGACATAAGAGACAAATGGAGAAGAGCCAAGCCTTTGCAACTGGAACTGACAGTTTCCCTGAGTTAAGGAGCTTGAGCTGGGAGTTTAGAAAGACTAAGGCAGCTAGAATTTACAGGCAGAACACCAGAAAAGTGAAAGTTCTGGAGATCTGCAAAGGGTCACGCTTGACTCATCAGGTGACTAATGATCAGCCTGTGTGTTAGGAAACTACCCAACGTCTGAGAAATAACCACCCAAAAAGATTAGAAAGAGCAATTCCAGAGCTCACACAGAGCCAGAAACAGTTCCTGTTCCCACCAGCAAGAGTAGAAAAACTTGTAATTAATGAGGCATCAGACTGAGGGATCAGAAGAGTTTGGCCCCGGGTAGTGGGGCCAACTCTGTCTCAGAAAAAATCTGGCTCTGCTCCCATCTAGAGAAACTTAAAGGCAAGGCTGAAAAGATTCAACTGTTTCCAAGTAACTTACATGGATCCCAAAACAATATCCAGTTCCCAAGAGAATAAAACTCACCATTTCTGTAACTTATCAAGTATATTAGTTTGCTAGGGCAACTGTAATAAAATACCATTAAATAGGTTATTTAAACAACAAATTTATTTTTTCACAGTTCTGAAGGCTTGAAGTCTGGCTCAAGGTGTTGTCAGAGTTGGTTCCTTCTAAGAAATGGAGGGACGTGAGAGGATAATCTGTTCCAGGCCTTCTTTCCCGTCTTATAGAGGCCGTCTTCTCCCTGTGTCTCTTCATATGGCTAACTCTGTGTGTGCACCTGTTTCTAAATTTCCCCTTTTTATAGGACATCAGTCATATAGGGTAAGGGCTCACCCTAACGACCTCATTTTAATTTGATTAACTCTGTATTAACCCTATTTCTATGTAAGGTCACATTCTGAGATACTGAAGATTAGAACTTCAAGTAATGAATTTGAGGGGGAGGCATAATTCAACCCATAACACCACGTATGCAAATAAACCGGAAAATATATGGTCCACTTTGAGAAAAATCAATCAATAGAAATCAAGAAATTATATGGATGACAGAATTAGAATTTGACAAAGACCTTAGAACAGTTTTGAAAACTGTATTTCATTTGTTTTCAAATCTCAGAGGGAAGGTAGGGTTGAGTGGGTGGGTGGGTGAGAAGGTTAAACCAAAGAACTTATATGCATATAGAGGCCTGATGCACAAAATTCATGCAGGAATAGGACTTCCTTCCCCTTGATGCCGGCACCAGCTTTCCCTCTGGAACCCAGGACCCAGGCTTCCCTCGCAGCCCCGGCTTCATCCGGAAGGTCATCCGGAAAGATGTCCAGTCTAATTAACATAATATGCTTTTATTATTATAGATAAGGGGTCAATGGAAGAAAAAAAAGGGGACATATGTAATACTTTCAACAATAAAGATTTTTTTTAAAAGAAGTTAGAGGGGAGTAGTATAAAAAAATATTACATAGAGGCTTGGAAGATATAAAAGGACTCAAATGAAAGTTCTAGACATATAAAAATATAATGTGTGAGATGAAAAATACACTGTAAGAGATTAATAGTATATTAAATACTGCAGAAGTGGTCATCAGTGAACTGGCAAACTAAGCAATAAAATTATCAAAGGTGGAACTCAGAGAAAAAAGTTAGGGGAAAAATGAGCAAAGCATTAGTGAGCTGTGGGACAACATCAAGCAGCCTAATATCTATGTCAATAAAATGCCAAAAGAAGGATGAGGTGAGAGACTAAAAATTTATTTGAAGAAATATTAGTTGAAATTTTCCAAATTTGATGACAGCTAAAACTACAGAAGCTCAACAAACTCCAAGTACAAGAAACAAAAATAAAACTACACCATCATGTTGTTATCAAATTGCTTGAAACCAACATTAACAAGATAAGCTTAAAAAGAAACCAGTGGAAAAAGACACATTTAGTATAGAGGAACAAAGTTAAGAATGACAGCAGACTTCTTATAAATAACAAAACCAAGAGACAATGAAGTGACACATTTGAAAAAGTAAAAGAAAAAAAAATAGTCAATATAGAATTCTGTACTCAGTAAAAATAGCCTTCAGAAATGAAAATGAAATACAAAAGCTGATTTTATCAATAGCAAACCTGGCCTACAAGAAATATTAAGGGAAATCCTTCAGGCAGAAGAAAAATAATTTCCTTTATAAGCAATCAAATGAAAATCTAAGTTTATCAAAGTAATGAAGAGAACAAAAAATGGTAACTTAGGTGGGTTCTAGAGCTGGTAGGGAAAGGGGAGAAAATATGAATATACACTGTGAGGAAACTCAGGTAGTCAATAACACTATCTGAAAGAAGAATCATATCTTTTAGAAACCAGCAAAATCACATATTTCCAAAACCATATATTTTGGAAACCCAGGAAATAGGTTACTCCTTTGAGAGCATATGTAAACCTTACCCAATCATTTTACAGTGCGTAAATTCTTCACTTATCTTTGAGAATGAGCAGACAAGCAAGTGCTCTTCTGTAATAAATTGGGACACAAAATCATAAAATGCTGAAATCATCATCTTCAAATTAGCAATGGCTATTTTTATGTCAGATTTTTATTTGAGGAGAATGGGAAAAAATTATATTCTAATCTACTTCCTAGGAACAGCTGTAATCAGCAGATGCAATGACAAAACTCAAGTTATTAGACTTCTTTTAAAAATATGTTCAATAGTAACAACAAAATGACATCTGTGAATTTTTACTTGTCAAACCTCTGGGAAATGGCCTATCTCTAAATGGACTATTCTTAATTTTTATAACATATATAATTAGGTAAAAAAAAAAATGATTATTACCTTGAAAGAGAATGTTGAATAGCCTGTTTGGTTTTTTTTTCTATGATATCAATATATAAAAAGAGATCACTATGGAAATATCTGTCTAAACATTCTGGCTTTTATATATATTATTGTCAAATCCCACAGACTGCACAATGGCATTAGAATGCTTTCCTATTCCCACTGTTTCATCCCATTTATTAGTAAGTGCTTTAACCCATCATTAGAATTTTATTTAGCTTCTTTCTGCATTCTCTTGCTCTCCCCTTTGGCAAACAGGTAAATAAGTTACTTAAAAAGTCCTCATCAGTTATTCATTAATTAAACTTACATTGACTGGCAACTCCTATGGGCCAAATAGGATTCTAGGAAGTGACCAAAAATAGACTAAAATCCCTGCCTCCCTGGAGTTTACATCTTAGTAGAAGGACAATAAAACAAGTAGAGACTAAGTCATGTGGTACTCAGAGTGAAAGGGGAAAACAAATCAGGGAAAGGGGTACTGCTGGGGAGGGTGGCAGGGTTTCAAAAAGGACCACTGAGTAAAAGCCCAGCAAGTGGGTGGGGAGGAGCCATATAAACAACTGTAGAAAGAGCATTCAGACAGAGGGAACAGGCTTGGCAGAAATGAGAAATAGCAAAGAGGCCTCCCCTGCTATTCTCTCTCCAGGTAGAGGGGATGAGTAGGGTGAATCGAGCCAGAGATGGAAAGAACAGAGGGACATGGCAGGTCACAAAGGGCCTTGGAGGGCCATTGTTAGGATTTTGGCTTTGACTCTGAGACAGGTGGGAAGTCCTGGGGGGTTGAACTGAGGAGAACCATGAAATAACACCTAAATTCTAAATTGTCGCCTGGCTGTTGTGTGAAGCATAAACTACTGAGGATTAAGGGGAGGAACAGGCAGACTCTATAGGAAGCTACTGCAGTGGTCCAGGTGAGAGAGGATGGAGGTTCTGATCGGGAGGCTTGCAGCATCATGGTGAAGAGACCTGCTAAAGGTGGTTGCCCACCCAGCAGTCTGGCCAAGGTGCCAGGGGCGGACAGCTATATTTTCTTGGAAAAACCTTTCTTAAAAATATTTATTGTCTCTAATATAAATATCAGAAAGTTTTGAAAGCCAACAAGTGAACATTTACATGTGGGAGACTGGTATGAAAGGCTATTGCTAATGGAACTAAAAACACAAGGATCCCTCTATTTTTAAGGGCTGAGGTTTATTTGTTGAAGTTTCTTCTTAAATGACAATTAAATAGGAATTCCCCCTTGTTTCTGTCCCAGCAATATAAAAAGCTTTCTTGCTATCATCAGGTCACTTCTTTGCCTTAGTAAATTATATAGGGAAAAATATTAACTCAATTTTTGATAATTGAACATTATCATTACTTTAGTACCCTAATTCATGTTTAATCATTCATACTAAACAGATGTTTATATATGCCTATACATGATATATGAGATTGGTCTGAATTTATACTGAATCCTAGGATGTACTCTGGAACTGTGATTGTTTTTTATAAAAGGCTTGAATGTTTGTTTTTGTTTTTATCACACTTATTTATCCTGAGAGCAGATTGAAGATGAACTCTGGTTAATGAATTATGGCTAATAAGTGGTGTTTTCCCTGTGACCCCGTCCCCGAGGGCTGCAGTGCACATCATTCGCTGGCTCTACAGCTGATAATAATACACAACAAATAATTACTGAAATTAATCATCTGTGCCTGAAACAAACATATTACTAACCTCAATCATGTTATTCAAAACACAGATCAAAACCCCCGCTTCCACGATAAGCCTGCGCTTTTACAGCCTTCCCTGCTATTTTCTCTCCAGCAACATTTTTCTGGACTGACAGAACCCTTAACCAGATTTTCAAACCAAGGGCTATTTACATCCTTCAGTACATTTCAGTGAAGTTCATTTGAATTGTTCTCCCTTTTTTTTTCCCCACCAGCTTCTCAATAAATCTTCCTGGCAGTTTAAATAGAAATATCAAGCTTGTGGTAAAATTACCACTGCTAAATGTTCTGCCCAGAGCTTGAATGGTAAAAAAAGAATGTTGAAAACACACTGTATCCGTTTTCTAGGGTTGGCATAACCAAGCATCACAGACTGGGCGGCTGAAACAACCCATTTATTTCTGACAGTTCCGGAGGCTGGAAATCTGAGACCAAAATGTCAGTGGGTTTGCTTTCTTCTGAGGCCTCTCTCCTTGGCTGGCAGAGAGGCCATCTTCATGCTCTCATGGCCTCCACCTTCCACAAGTGTCTGTGTCCTGATCTTCTCTTCGTGCAAGGACCCCAGTCATAGAAGGACCCACCCTCCTCTTCTCATTTTAACTTAATTACTCTGTATCAGTTATGGTCTGAGGTATTGAATGAATTTGGGGGACACACAATTCAGCCCATAGCACAAACTACTATTTAGGAAAAGCACATGGTATAAATCTGTTGTCATCAATTAGCTGTGTAATGAACAAGGATGTTTGATTCTTTGAACACTGAGAATGTGCTCAGCCCAGAATATAGCAGGTGACATCCTCACTCCACATATGGAGAATGACCTAAGTCTGTGCAACCCCCCAAACCTCTGAGGAGGTGCTCGGAGGCATTGGGGTCCGGCCCACTTCTGCTCAGTGCCCAGCTCTGCATTCAGGAGACAACCATCAGCCAGGCTCAGGATGTATCTTACGAAGAATCTTTCTTTGCCAGGTGCCCCAAACGTTTGCACAATTCATAAAGCCAGGTTGAAGGAACTAACTCATGTTTTCTGAAAGACACTTACCACAGAGAAAAGACATCCCTTTGCTCTTTGTTTTTTCCAGCCACATTTGTAACACCCCAGCTTCCTGCCTGGCCCTGGCACTAAGAGGGTCGGAGGGGACACTGGTCCTGGATCCACAAGAAGATCATAACACCTAGACTCCTCAGAGAAAGTACCACTGCTCTCCCCAAAGTAGCTGTGAACACGTGGGCGGGCCGAGAGACCAATGCTCCTGTACAGCTGTAACTCTGGGAACACAGACCTTCGTTAGCACTGTGCTCGTGGCTGAACACAAACTGGGACAGAGGAACATCTTTTATACACGTATCTTCCCCTTTTCCCTAGCCTCCCTCCTTACCCACATCACTCAGTTTCCACAGCATTTCCTGGAGAACCAGGAGCCCCTGACTCCAGGGTGCGGATTTAGTGGCAGTGGCACATCTGGGATTCTGTTTCCCTGCTGGCCTCTGGGAATCCTTTCCAAGCCTTGTGTTATGGAAGTTTTTAGTGCAGTCTAAAACGCATGGATTTGGGAGTGAGAGAAACCTAGGTTTGAATCTTAGCTCCATCATATGATCTTAAGTAACTGCACTGACCTTCAGTTCCTTCATTTGTCAGCTGAAGTTACTGTGAATGCCAACTGAGTGAATTTGTCTAAAATACATAGCACAGTATCCAGCATAGTATTGGTTCCATTCCTTTGTACTCCCAAGGATGTCCCTGGCGATGGTTAGCCAATGGGGAGTTTTAACTGGAGTGTGAAATCAAGTTGTGGTCAAAACAAGCCCTCTTAGTATCACGACACCTATGCACCTCTGGTGTAATCCCACTGGAAGACATGGTCACACCAAGGTAAGGACATCTGGAGGTTTAAAAGACCATGCTCATCTCAAATTGACCTGAAGTTTGAACACTTAAAAATATCAGGAAATGAGGGGGGGGGGGGGGGAAACTAAGCATCAGTCAGCTTAAATTGGATGATAAATATTTCCCACCCACCCCCAATGTAGGCATGCTGATGATATGAATAAAGAACGAAATACATATGGAATCAAATGACTAGAACCTGAAGTAACTTGCTTTGCAGCAAAGAAAGTAAGCAAACCAGCTTTAAGAAAACTTCTTGGCAAACCCCACCTCAAGTGGATCACTCACTTTGAATTCCCTCCACCTTTAGTGTATGGTTGGGTTGCCTCGCCCTACACTTATCTATATTCACATATCACTTATGTTTCAGGTTTTAGCTCCCTAAATTTATTGCCAATTCCTCCTAGGAAGAAATCATAGCTTATATTTCTTTTGTACACTTCCCTTGGGTAAGGACCACAAGAAAAAAAAGAAAAAAGGAAAGAAGGAAGGAAGGAGGAAAGGAAGAAAAGAAGGAAGGAAGAAAATAAGGAAAGAAAGGAGGGAGGGGAAAGAAGAGAAGAAGGCCTGCTTCAAAAGGAAGACAGAACTTTGTGGTTAAGTATCCTGTGGTGAAGTATCCCCATGCACACTGGCCATCTGCAAACTGTTTGCTCTTGGCCGTTGTGTTGAACTTGGTGTGTCCATCTTCTTGTAATAAATGCTCATTGGAGAATTCAGCATAAGGAACCATCTGTCATGTTTAACCTGAATCATCAGCAATGAGCAGAGTGTTCATTTATAGCCTGTGTTGGTCATTAGTGACTAATTAAATGTGAGCAGCAAAGGCAGTACTCTCCAGAACAGCTGTTACAGATGGGGACAAGGCAGCAGAAACAATTGCACAACTGGTTCTATCAAGAGCTTTGACTCTAAATCCAGGTGTTTTCTTCTGATGACAGGACCTAAAACAAGGAATAAGTAACACTGGCAGAGGAGCTGGAGAAGGAGCAGTGCTCAAGTCCCCTGAATCCCCACACGCCTATCCAAACCTGGCACCTTCTGGAAGCGATCCCTCTCACCCCACAGAATTCCCTGAGCACTTTACACCACTTGTGAGGCTTGTGTTGTACACATCGCTGGAGCATCATCTTTCAGATTTGTGTCTTTTTATTTCCACCACTTGTAGATTCTTTAAGGCAATGAATTTGAACTTTACATAAAGACTAAACATAGCACTTTTTGCTGAGATAATAATGAAGAAACATTTGTTGCATAAATTAATAAAATGTTCATTGTCTTTTAGTCTGGAATATATTATCTTATCTATTTCTTCATTTGGGCTTAAACAGCCAAATCCAATAACTATTTATGGACTTTGGTAAACAAACACAAGACGGCCTGATCTAACAGCAGAATCAAGGATAGAAGGTCGGGAGACAGAGTCTTATCCTGGTGCTTTATCTAAATATAAAGTGGACTTTGGTAAGTCATGTAACCTTTCTCAGCTACTTCATTTATAAACTGAAGGAAAAGAATATCTGTCCTGTAAAGCAACGAGGGAAGGGAAGAGAGGAGGCATTTATTGCACGTCAGACACCAGCTTATGTGCTCATGTCTCATAAAAACTTTGCAGTAAGTTTCCCAGTTTGACAGAGGAGGAAACTGAGACTCAAGTAAAGTAAATGGCAAGAGTCACTCAGCTAAGTGATTGGCAAAGTGAGAACACACACTCAGAGTATCTAACTCCAAAGCAGTTCAGGTCAAATCATTTGACACGTAGTGAGAGCCACTGAGCTGGCACCATGAGGGTTGCCAAGGGTACAGAGGTGAACTAAACAGAACGCTAAGTGTCTATGAGTGGATGAAAACACATAAACAAATAATTGGACCAGGTTATGTAAAAGGATTCCTTCCACCCCACCCTACTGCTTTTAATGAGGCTGTGAAAAATAAACTATGTAAAAGCCAAAAGGTCTTTCTTAAGTGCCTGTGCCCAATACTGCAATACTTGCACTAGGAAATATACTGTATTTTAAATACAGAACTCTTGGTCCCAGTCCTCAAGATTACAATCTCATTGAAGAAAATATCAGTGCTGGAAGTGGTGAACTTCACTTATCCAGAAAGTTCATTCACATGGAACAATAAATTTCATTAAACCAATAGGTAAAATTTCATATTGCTAGGTTTACTTTTGAGACAACTTGACAGCTATTGCAATTAAGACCAAGGTCTTGGCAGTACAAGGAACACAGTGTTGTCACACATCAAGGCTACAACTTTATAATGTTATGTCAGCTAATTACCATTAATAAACATCTTCTGGCTTTGACTGCACATTCCTTGGTAACTAGAGATACTTTTTGATTAAGCAATCTTTTTAAAGTTTTATAATTTCTTCTCACTTGAAACAGTAATATTAACTTTTAGTCATAAAAACCTCCTCCTCCTCATGTAGCTAAGAATTGTGTATACTATACATTAAATCAAAAATCAAAATACATATAAACTTTAAGAGAAAGTTAAACTGAAAATCATAGGATTAACTAGTAATTATTAAGTAAATACTGAGTTATAGAAGGATGTTTTATATTATGTTCCTTCAGTATCTCTCACTTTTGTATTGCTGTGAGTCTTTTACAAGCAGAATTTTCTTGAATTTCTTACTTTATTGTTAAAACAGTGTTTAAAGCATGCATACATAACCCATAGACTTAAATTTAGTGACTCATTGTTTTTTATTCTTTTGTCTTTTTAAAAATATATTTTATTGTTCATAGTATTACAGTGATTTGCTGTTATTTTATGTTCATTGTAACAAAAATAATATGCAATTTGAGAAGACTTCTCCTTATGTCATATCACAAAGGACTGAATTTTTATTCTCCTACACAAAATAAGAGCTACTTATTTAGCTATTTACTATTATTTTATTTTTGTTGTTCAAATAATATTTGGTGAAGAAAACCTTAAAAACCACATAGGTAAAAACATATCACCACTGTTTTAAAAAATGGGTTCAAACATATATAATTCTCTCTTCTGAACAGACATACTTTCTATCACCAGCGCAGAGAGCTCATATTTAATATTTTACAATTGTCCTGTTAAATATATATTCTCTCTAGGACCGCCTTATTAAGAATTTATTCTGAGATCAATAAATAATCTCAGATTTTGGTGATTGTTCAATAAAGTTCATTGCCTATGGAAGGAATCACAAAAGAATGGGGCTAGGATTTTCAGGGACTAAATTAGGAAACATCAAACGTTAGAGGATGTGAAGGGCCTAGGGCTCTCCATCTTTTCCCCAATAGAGCGATTGCACTTGGGGCTCAAATATTAGGAGCCATCCCTCCTCCTGCTCATTCATTTTGCTTTAAATCATTTAGGGATGAAAAGTCTCATGGAGTAAAAAGTCCAGGAGCCAGATTTCACCCAATGTCTTTGAGTTTACCCCCAAGTGGTACCAGAACAGCAAAGTGAAGGTAGAAAAACTGCTCCAAGTGGAAGTTCACCATGTGGTCGAGGGTTCCACAGTCAGGAAGCCACACTGGCATGTGTATGCAGTGGATTCTAGAACTTCTCTGGCTCAGTGGTTGAGTGTCAACACATGAACTAGGAGTTAAGCTTTTGATTCTAGAGATGAGTGTGTATACTGAAAGAACTGTTCTACTGAAGTGCCCATTTAATACCATCATTTGGGGATTCTTATCACTGAGCATAATCCTTAGAAGGAATATGGCCTTTTTCTCACCACAGTCACCAACTGGGCAAAGTCTTCACAGGTCAGAGGGAACCTGGCAGCAAAAGAGGTCTCCAGAACTGAGTCAGTTCACTAAGAAATATCTGCTAACTTCCTTTCCCACCTCCACCAGCAAGGTGGTAGCAAAGAAGCATTAAAAAGCATTCATTCGCCAAAACCAGTTTGGCTCAATGGACAGAGCGTCGGCTTGGGGACTGAAAGGTCCCGGGTTCAATTTTGGTCAAGGGCATGTACCTCAGTTGCGGGCATATCCCCAGTAGGGGGTGTGCAAGAGGCAGCTGATCGATGACTCTCTCTCATTGATGTTTCTAACTCTCAATCTCTCTCCCTTCCTCTCTATAAAAAATCAATAAAATATATTTTTTTTTTTAAAAAAAAAGCATTCATTCATGGCTGCAGTGTGCAACAAAGGGAACATTCAAACTTCTGTTTAATGACAAAATTACCTATATATATATAAAAGCCCAGCAACTAAAACAGCAGAACAACCAGAATGACCTGTGGCTATAATAAGCACTGCGGCAGCCAACCAGCCTGATCTGGGCCCCCATTGGCTCCACACCCCCAGCTAGTTCAGCCCCCAATCAACCCCCAACACCCCGAATGGGAGTGTGGCCAGCAAGCCCACACCAGCCTAGTCCAATGGGCCCCCATTGGGGCAGGCTGGCCAGATCCCACCCATGCATGAATTCATGCACTGGGCCTCTAGTATACCTATAAACAACCACAACAACAACAAAAAATCCCATAGGTCTCTTCCTAGTCTGAGATTTGGATAGATTTTCTTTGCAACTCTTTCCAGTAAGCAATGCATCTCTTTCTCTGGCTATTTTATACAAGGCTGGATGTTAAATTGTCAGAAAGGATTTAAGTGACAACTAAGCTAAAATAAGGTAAAAAGAAAGGTCTCATGCCATGTTTCTGAAAGCATGGTCCACTGACAATGCATTGAGTAGTAATGATATTTATAACAAAGTCTATACTTTTGTTTGGGTTATGAACCATTTATTTATGACTTTTAATAAGAGCCAGACATTGCCTCATTACTGTCTCATCCAAGAAGTATGTCTTGCAATGAAATCTAGTGAGGTCTAATTTTTTCCCCTTAGAGTAGTATATATGTTAATAATGAAAAGTGAGAGTATTAGATTTGTTCAAGTCAGTGGTTCTAAGACTATAAATCTGTGATTGTATTAATGCATTTTTATCAGAGATGCTGAAACTACAATAAAAAAGAAGCACTGCATGGTTGGCATGGCTCAGTGGTTGAGTGTCAACCATGAACTAGGAGTTCAGGGTTTGATTCCAGGTTAGGGCATATGCCCAGGTTGTGGGCTTGATCACCACTGTGGGGTGTGCAGGAGATAGCCAATCAATGAGATGGTTTTTCTCATCGATGTTTCTATCTCTCTATTCCTCTCCCTTCCTCTCTCTCTCTAAAAAGTCAATAAAAAATATATTTAAAAAAAGACACAATTGTGCCAGCATGGAAGAAGGTTCCTCATGGAGTGCAACAGAGTTTGATTAGTGGCCTGTCTTTCTAAAAATAAGATAAAACTCAAAAATAAGGCGATAAAACAATTTTAGGAATGAATCTAGCTTGGAGATAATAGGGGGGAAAAACAAATTAATCAAGACTGAAAAGTATTTTTGGCAAGGTCAGAAGCAACCCAGGAGACTGGTGGAAAAAAGTTTGTTCTTTGGGTATCTGTTTGGAATAATTTGTAAAAACTGTTGGGATACAGCCCTAACAGGCTTGGCTCAGTGGATAAAGCATTGGCCTGTGGACTGAAGGGTCCCAGGTTCGATTCCAGTCAAGGAATCCCATACCTTGGTTATGGGCACATCCCCAGTAGAAGTGTGCAGGAGGCAGCTGATTGATGTTTCTCTCTTATCTGACTCTTTATCACTTTCCCTTTCTCTCTGTAAAAGATCAATAAAATATATTTTTAAAAACTGTTGGAATACTAAGTTAAGAGGAAATCTAAAGGCACAAAGCGCTGGGGGCAAAAGTTTTAAAACCAATCAACATTATCTAGTCATTACATCCAGACAACACAGCGTATTGCTGTGATGTCCTACAGTTAGGGATTTACCTATGTATTTTTTCATTAATTTATTTAATAAATGTTTATACACAGTTTCTATGTGCTCAGAGAGAAAGAATACAACCATTCAACAGTGTCTGGAGTTGTGACCACAACTGAGATAACTTGAGGGTAAAGGAGGAGTTTACTTATTTATTCCTCATTTATTTAACAACTACTCAGACAGAGTTTCCTATGTACCAAGCACTGTCCTAAGGGCTTCAAAATAGTAAATTGATTCTCCTAACAATCATTCCATATAATAAAAGCCTAATATGCAAACCAACTGAATGGCAGAATGACTAGTGGAACGACCAGTCGCTATGATGTGCACTAACCACCAGGGGGCAGACACTCAATGCTGGAGCTGACCCCAGCCCACAGGTCCCAGGCAAGCCAATGCAGGTGCCAGCAGGGGGGCCCCCCTAATTGCCCACTTGTTGGCCTGCAGAGGGAGGCAACTGGTGGCAGTAGCTGGGGTTGGGGCCAGCCAGTGAGCGGGTGGCAATGGAAGGCGGGGCCAACTGGCAAGTAGGCGGTGCTGCCCATTCCCCCAGTCGCCCTGCTGGTCACCTCCCACAGAGGGAGGAGACTGGCATCGGTGGCAGCAGTGCCAGAGCGATTGGGAGGCAGGACCAGCGGGCAAGAGGATGGTGCTGCCCCTCCCGCCTCTGCTCCATTGCCCCACTGGTTGCCTGGCAGACTGGCAACAGCAGTGGGGGGTGGAGCCAATGAGCAGGAGGCTCCAGGCTGGCCAAGGTGGGTGCCAGAGGGGGCCCCTGTTGGTCTCCCCACAGATCGGCTCTGATGACTAGCCAAACCTAGGGACCCTACCCGTGCACGAATTCTGTGCACTGGGCCACTAGTATTATATAAGATACTATTATTACTCTCTCTTTACTAAAGACAGGTTAAGTAACTTGCCCAAGGTCAGAGCTACTGAGTGCATAGCAGAGATTCAAGCCTAGGTAGTCTGTTACCAGAGTAGGTATGCCTAACCACCACACTGATGCTTAACTTCTTCCACAAAATATGAACCATTCCTATACACATAATACATTTTAATTTATTTAAAGATAAATTTTAAATCCTAAATTTAGGACGAGAAAATATAATGTGTTATATAAATATAGAATGGGAGAGACAGATTCATACAAAAAGAAAGTTAGTTTGGGATTTATGTGAAGTCCAAGATAAATAATGTTGCAGCTAAGAAAACTAATAAACTTCCAGACGTTATTAATACAAAAGAAGTAAGGAAGAAGAATAAAAGGGGAAAGAATTAGGATTTATTGATTCTACTGGGTGCTAGGTACTTATATATAATATTACATTTACCCTTGATTAAAACTCTTAGAGGTTATTATTTATGGTAGATTGCTTGCATTCTTCAGTTATCCTAAGAGAAGTTGGAGGGGAAACTAACATTAACCCAATGCCTATGGGGTCCTTAATGCTTTACTTAATTTGCTTACTAAAATCTTACATCAGCCTAGTGAGAGATAAGCATCATTATCACCATTTAGTGTAGAATGTATAAAATATTGTTAGAGTTGGGATTCAAATTCATATGCATCATATTCTGTGCTAGGCTGAAATAATAACCACCACCCTCCCCCCTCCCCCCCCAAGATGTCATGCCCAATTCCCCCAGAACCTGCAAATATATTACCCTGAATGGAAAAGGGGACTTTGAAGATATGATTATGGATCCTGAGGTGGGGAAATTATCCTGGGTAGTCTGGGTGAGTCCTAAATGTAACCATGGGGTCCTTGTAGGAGGAAAGTAAAGAGAATTTGAGTGCAATAGAGAAAGTGGCATGTCCATGAACGCAGAGACTGGAGCCATCTCCAAGGACTGCAGGGTGCTCTACAAGTGGAAGGTAAGGAACAGGTTCTGCCCAGAGGCTTCCAGAAAGGACCAGCCCTGCTGATACGTAGATTTTAGCTTCTTAAGACATCTTTTGGACTAATGACCTTCAGAACGCAAGAAAATAAATTTGTCTTGTTTTATGTTTGTGGAATTTGCTGTGGCAGCAACAGGAAATTAATACAGCCTCCCAACTTAGAGAACACCCATATAAATAAAATCAGTGCCACAAACAGGGCATTCCTAAGATGGAGGACTTACACACATTCCTATCAGGAAAAGCCAACACCTGGAGCCACGTCTGACCAGATAGAGAAGTTTCAAATATGAACACCCTCCAATAACACTTGAGCCATCATCATGACTATTCCAAAGTAAAGTCTGGAAATCCTGAGCCAAGTACTCCAACCCCTTCTCGCAGCTGGGAGGAAGGAATAGTGTGAGGGCCAGCCCCTCAGGTAGCCAAGCCATAAAACCTGGTAGAACTAAATCAGAATTTTGAACTGAACCCTCAAGCTGGAGGTGGCCAACACAAACCTCAGTAGAACTAGTTGTACTTCCAGTAGCAAAACACTTTTAGACAAAGGTCATGTTACATGTCCAAGTGTTAGGTCAAAACCTGGCATTTGTCCGACAGTAGCCCAAGACTGGAATTTACCCGCGAGTGAGTAACTCAGAATAAAAATACTTGTAAAACAAACTCTGTGCCTAGCCCAGATGGAAAAACAAGCTTCTGGCTTTGAGGCAGCACAAACTCCAGACCTCATGCCAGCAGTAGCCTCCTCCAGGATTACATTTGGCGTAAGAATGGGAATTATAATAGTTTGAATTACACATGCTTTCCAATGCAAAATAAGTACTACCATGAACTGAAAGGAAGTTTGTTTATATCTTCTGTTGTTCATTGAGACAATTCTCCTTGGCTCTGCAGGCTGCTGTCCAGTGTTACCCTCTCAAGGGAAGTGACTCAAGCAGGAAACACCCGCCAAAGCCAAGAGAAAATACAATCTTCTGAATGAAATTAGCTTTTGTGTTCCTGCCCCCTTTGGATCCTGATGGATATATCTGCGTGAAAAAATTTTTCAATACTAGCCTTCTGAAATATTTAACCAGGTAATGCTCAGGGATCAGAACAATAAGGTTGACAGGAGCTGAAGGGCCGTAATCTGAGGACAAAACATAAACATAATGACAATGCTGGTGGGAATCTAAGAGGATTTTAAGTTTCACACCCTTCCTTGGGACCACTCCCCATCTACGGGGCCATACCTTGACATACATTCTGTTTTCACAACTAGAAAGAGAAAAGGAGAAAAGGCTATCATTCAAATAAAATGAAACTTTTAAAAAGAAAAGGGTATAAAAGAAATAATTACCTAATAACTCCTTTCCTTTGATATGTGATATTCTATTGGGCTCAGAATAAACCGATAACATCCTGAGGGTGTGGGGACCAGTGTTGGGGGAAGGATTCCAGGGAAGGAGGGAGTGGGAGAATGGGCAGGATCAGAACTCTTATTGGAGGACAAATTTGATCTGACCTCAAATACAAAAGCTTTTCTACAAGCTATTCAGCTTACTGCTGTTAAAGTCTTCTTTGTATGCATGTTTAAGGAAAAGTGATGACAAATAAAACTATCAGAGTTATCGATGCAATGGCGTCAGAAGGAAAAAAAATAAGGAAATGTTAAACACTTTGGTGGTGGGCAGAGGTCAGAAACGCGTTCTCTACTTAACTAGGGCCAGGGTGTTTGTTCCAATGATTCTCCACACTCCCTTCCCCAATGGCACCACTTAGCTTCCACTGAAAGCAGACACATTTTTTGTTTGTTTGTTTGTTTGTTTGTTTGTTTTAAATTTATTTCAGAGAGAGGAAGGGAGAGAAACATCACTGATGAGAGAGAATCACAGATCAGCTGCCTCCTGTACACCCCCTACTGGGGATCAAGCCCACAACTCAGGCATATGCCCTTGACTGGAATTGAACCCAGGACCCTTAGGTCTGCAGACTGACGTGAAAGCAGGCATTTCTGATCAAAATGTTGCAGCACCTAAAGCTCAAAAGAAGAGTCTTAAAGGGCAACGGTCAACCCTCAAACCATGAAGCAATCACCACCACTGCCCTGTGCCCCCAGCCTCATACTCCAGAAGGAAGCACCAGTGAAAACCCAAAACTCCACCCTCTTCCTGTCAGCCAATCAAAGGCTCTTCCAGGCTGAGCTGGGAGGGAAAGGACCGGATGATCAGTGCCTTTCCATCCTCTCCTTCACTGGCCTTTTCCTAAAATCCTCTAAAATCCTCCAAAATTCATACCCCACATCTGGAATCTATCAATAGCATCCCAGTGATCTAATACATCCTCACTTTATCATGAGATTGTCAAACACTAAAAAGCAAACAAACAAAAAAGGCTTCCAGACTTCCATATGAATTGTTAACGATATAATTTTAAACCTGTGGAGAAATATATTTGGGTCCGAAGATCCTCTTGAGAGGGTGTGCCTTCAAAGCTCTTGTCTGTCCCTCCATTGACCTTCACAAGCCTGAGACCCTAAGTGGCCTGGTATGAAAGCTCATCCTCTGACTCAGGCTTCACCAGAGAGCACCTTGAGTGCAATATCTGCCTGAAGACCACCTGAGGACCAGACCACCTGTGTTAGCTGCTGCTCAGGCTGCCATCACCAAACACCAGAGACTGGGTGGCTTTAGCAAGAGAAATTAATTATCTCTCAGTTCTACAGGCTGGAAGTCCAAGATGAGGATGTTGGCAGGTGTGTTTTCTTCAGAGGCCCCTCTCCTTGGCTTACAGATGGCTGCCTTATTGCTGTGTCCTCACATGATGGTCCCTCTATACTAATCTCCACTTATAAGGACACTAGTCATATTACATTAGGGCTCACCCATGTGACCCCATTTTACCTTAACCATATCTTTAAAGGTCCTATCTCCAAATACAGTCACATCCTGAAGTAGTTGGGGTTAGGACTTCAGCACACAAATTTTAGAAGTACACAATTTAACCCATTACACTATCCTCCCATCTTTGGAAAGGAATCTCAAAAAAAATCACAGAATGGTAGAACTATAGTTCTTTGATGATAAGTAGGAACATGAAATCAGGCTTTCTTTAAAGAGAAAAGGGCCTGGCATTTAAAGTGTGGAAGAGATGTTTCAAAAAGGAACAACCTGGAAATTTCTCTGCTGAAATTAGCTCCAGGAAGAGGACATGAATTTAAAAAAAGAAACCATCCTGATCATTTCCTGCTATGACACTACCCAAAGGAAGCTAAAGGCTCTCCTACGTTGCCACCAGAAGATAGATGCAGATGAAAAGCACCACTCAGTAGGATGCATTAGGGACTTTGGACAGCTGGCCATGAGTGAGACAGACTGGAATCACCCAGGCTTGACGACTCCTAATAGTGAGTAATCTGCTGTTCTCCCAGACCCAGCAAGAACATATGGCACCACTTTCGTTGGTCATCTAAGGCAGCTACACCATTTTTTCCCCTTTGATTTACTTTTAGTAGAATAATGATAATAGTAATAACTATACCACATACTAAACTCTAGCTGCATAGCAGGTATTGGGTTAATGGCTTTGTATACATTTAACCACTTAACCCTCGCATTATTATCTCTATTTTATATAGGAAGGAACTATCAAAGATCACACAATTAGTAAGAGAAAGAGCTGATATTTAGACCAAGAACTCTGACTCTAAAGCCCTTAGCTATTTCTCTTCATCAATCCACCTTTGGAAGGAATTATAGTTTGTATTTCCTCACTAGAATAGCTTAGTGAGGAAATAAAAGTTTTATCTTCACAACACGAAAGTGTTCAAATCATACCCTGACTGTGGGCAAATGAATCAATCTATGTCAGTTGCCTCTTACACAACTGGGGATAATTCATGAAAAATTCCAATCAAAGTTAGTCATAAATAGCATCTATCATTTTCATTATTTCTATTTCATCTCTAGCTCTATTCTATGATTAAACATGTAATATAAACCAATAAGATTGCACTAATACATAAGGTAATGTCTTGCATTGCAAGTTTACATTAATTAGAACTACTAATTTGAAGTTATCCATTTAGCTCTTTCCTCAGCAAAGGCAAAGGTTAGATGAAACCTTCTTTTTCACTTTTAAAAATCACTACTGATTGCTTATTAACATTGCATTTTCATTATCTCTATAGCATCTCATCCTTAGGAAGACTCAATGAATAATTTAAAATTCATGTTAAATTTATTATACATGCTTACAGCAACTGTTTTTATGGACTGATCCTTGTTAAAGTTCTTAAGGCCTAAAGACACTGGGTTCCATTAAAAATATATTTCTTAGTTTTCTTGGGGATTTTGTTTTAAAGTACGGGGATGGGCATATTCATAGATAATTGACAGTAGATTACATGCTACTCTATTTACCACATTTGAAGAAACACTGCTTTTTCTCATAGAGTAGATTTCTATTTCCTACATTTTGGAATATAATGAAAGCACTGACATAAGACAAGATGACTGATTCAACTATTTTCTGGGAAATGGTTGAACAGAGAATCATAGGGATGAATCAGGAGTGGGAAAAAGAGATGAAGAATGGGGAAAGTACGCTTCTAAGAAGAGCCATAGAAAGTTAGTCAATAGTGGGATGCAGTAGGGCAGTCAGAATAATTCTTGTACCTTATCCAGATGCTCTGAATACAATAATCAGGAAGATGTAGAATACTTTTCCCTGGTTATGTCTCCATCTGGGATCAAGACTTATCCTTAATTAGGTATCACCCACTTTCCTGGAAATGAAATGAAGCCAGAATATGGCATATTTTTTTTTTTTTTGCTGAACCGAGTTCCATAATCTATGAAATTGTTTAGGTCTCATTTATACTTGCCCTGAGTTGGAAGTCTCCTGGGGTCTAAATTGGGAACCATTATATGTGACTATGCTGCTTTCTGTTTATTGAGTCAATGGGTTATTCATTAGTAGAGATGTGAAAAACATAAACACAAAACAAGGACAAGTCCATTCCAAATAACATGGTCTGGGAGGCATTGATTTTACATGGATTAGTACAGATCAATATATTTTTAGAAGGTACCTGTGGATAAATGTTGTTATGCCACCAAAACTATAAGGGGTACAACTGGCCTTATGGAAACCTGTCTTTTCCCTGGGCGAGAGACTCAGGGAAGTCATACATTACCAGCCAATGTGGCTTCCATTCTACTTGCCAGACAGATGGAGCATCTGACTGAGGATTGGCTCTAGAGTTTTCTATCAAAAGAACTGTGTTGTTGTTTTTTTCAAAACAGATTAAATGACTTCTGTTAAGTTAACATGAACAATATTCAGCTTTGAGAACAAAAAAATTAAGGCATCTATTTGTCAATATTCCTGGAGGAAAAAAATACATATATATTTTATGCAGAGTAATATATATAATGCAGTGTATAAAAAGCAGCTGTTGAGAGCAATGATATTGATTTCACTCATCATTATATCTCCAATATCTAGCATCTAGCATAGGGCATATAACACAGTAGGAGGTTTAAAATATTTGTTAAACATAGAGAAGATATGTGGTTAAAAGAGAGCAGCCTCCAGAATCCTGATTCATCTTACATGACACATTCAAATAGAGAATAAGTGCAGTTTTTCTTTCTGCATAGCATCAACTCTGTGAAAGATGCACTTACACAGAGGTCAGTTTTCTCTCAGGGAAGAGAATTAATGAGCTTTGAAACAGACCTCCATTGGACACAGATCATAAGAAAAAACACTATCCTTGGGGATAGGCATATCCTTTTATATTTGCAAATCTCTTATGCTCGATTTTATTAGCTATTTTAATAATAAGACCCTGGAATTTCAACAGTAGTTCAGTAGTTACTCTTTTTTTTGTGTGTGTGTGAACAATGAAAATCCAAAGGCATTAACTGAGGACTTACATATTTAATGCTTAAGATCCTAAAGTAAATCCATAAGTAAATTATCTAATCCTCACGGCCATCCTGTGAGGTAGGCACTATGTTTAGCTCTACGGGATATTGAAATGTCATATGGGATCTAAGTTGTGAAGGTCTGAGTGGCTGCAGAACTCAGGTGCTTTACCACTGTCCTTTACTTTTGCTGTGTCCCCTTGCCCATAAAGGCTTTGGTCAAGTCCTTCCTGGACATGGCACTTTAATGACAAAGGGTCTTCTAATATCTCAAAGCAAAAGTTTCTTTAAAAAGTGAAAACAGTAAGGAAGATGAATGAAAAGGAGACCTTTGAGGCAGTGGACGAGAAACATGGATGAGGTTTGCTAACCCTCACGTCAAAGGCTTATTCCTAAGCTTCCGTTCTTTAGGCCTCTCGGGCTGCCTACCTGATGTCACTTCAAACTGCTCAACAGCAGTTTGTTTTAATCAAGCTGAACTCCTAGTAAGGATGCATGGACAAAATGTAACTGTGCAGTGCATGTTCTTGCTTCTAGCCCCTTCCAGAAGCTGTTCTCCCCTCTGAAATGCCCTACAATGAGTTAAATGTGACCACAGCTCCTTTACAACAACTCCCATCACAGAGTAGAATTTACTTCTCCACTGCCTTGAATCTGGGATGGCTTGGTGACTTGCTTTGACCAATAGGATGTGGCAGCAGTGACATCTTATGACTTCGAAGCCTTGGCTTCCAGATGCCCTCTTTGAACACTGCTGCCATATGAGCAAACCCATCTGTGAGGGTGAGAGACCATGCAGGCCAGCTATTACAGGAGCCTTGACCGAGGCCCAGCCTGTGAGCTGTTGTACAAGGACATCCATGACCAGCGGACACACTAGCTACTGAAAACACATGCAGAGCAGAGATGAGCTGCCTGCCCAGGTGGCCAAGCCAAAGAAGAGTGACAAATAAATGCTGTTGTTTTACACCCTTCAGTTTGGGGGTGGTTCGTAATGTAGCAGTAAACCCTGACACATACTCTTTTATTCCTTTCTTCCTAGTAAGTCCAGTGCCGACTCATGGACTGAGCTCCAAAGTCCAATGTTTCCTGATGAAAACTTTGCCTGCAAAGCCAGCCTCACTCAAGTTTACACTGATGCTCTGCTGTAATTCTGAGGACATCTCCCTCCCCAAGTACCTTCCCCATCCACCGCCTGATGCCTGGGGGTTCACCATTCAAGTTCAATTACTTACATAAAAGCATAAATGCCTATTAAAATTTAAGAGTCCCTGGAAGGGATAACAAGTTGTACCTTTGATTTTGCTCTAATTGGCAAAGTATTCAGGAATGGAAAGTGATCCTAACATTAAGTCACTATCTAAAAGAGAAAAGGAAATTGTAATGGTTGTGACCAATTTGAATATAAGCTTTTAGAAGTATAGATGAAATAGTCCTGTATCAATGTTCAGTGTTTAATATCAATTTAATTAAGCATACTATATATTTAAAATCACATCATGTAAAACAGCATTCAATTTAGAAAAAATTCCTTCTTCTATCCTCCAACCAGGAAGGTAATGGATCAAAGTTGCTACATGTATCTTTTTGGCAAATGTCCTCTATTGACATTAAAGACACTTTTGATTCATCTGACAGTTTTCTAGACATCTAATATTCTCTTCCATTTAATATGTTGTTGTTTTAGCTATGATGATGCCATTAGATTTTTTTTTAAAATATATTTTATTGATTTTTTTTTTTTTTATATAGAAAGGAAGGGAGACAGAGAGTTAGAAAAATTTTAAGAGAGAAACATCAATCAGTTGCCTCCTGCACACACCCCTGCTGGGGATATGCCTGCAATCAAGGTACATGCCCTGGACTGGAATCGAACCTGGAACCCTTCAGTCCACAGGCTGACACTCTATCCACTGAGCCAAGCCTGTTAGGGCGCCATTAGAATTTTTATCCCAAGCTACAAGTACCCATTCACAAAACACAAGGACAACTATTTGTCCTACTCATTCTACAAATATATATACATGACCTTCACAGTGCAGACACCTGTAGTATTGCTTTGTAGAGGGACCTTCTGAAAGCTGTTACAATATCTCAATGACATCTAAGGCTTTCAATTTGGGGCTCTCACCCCAAAGAAAGAATTCATTAAATCTATGTTCAATTTCTTGGCTCTTTTTTTTTTTTTTTTAACTAGAAGACCATAATTATTTAATAGTTTATAATTTCTTCAGATCATTCCAAGTGAATGTGTCTTCCCCAAATAGTACTGTGTGGTTGAAAATAAGTCAGAAAAATAATCCCATAATGCAAAGGACTCTGGAAGGACTAGAATATAAGGCGACCCCCTCTTTTCTGAGACATACTTTTTTGAAAAACCAAATTTCTCATCTGACACATATTAATACATACTTATTCTAGAAACTGCAGACACAGAAAATTAGAGAGGTAACAATAAAAATCATCAATAATGCTACCAATTACAGAGGATAATTTTACCATTTTGATTCATTTCCTTCTAGATCTTCCTCCTATGCATTATTATATATTACTAGAGGCCCAATGCACGAAATTCATGCAAGGGGCTTGGCCCTCGCAGCCACAGCAGCTTGCCTCAGCCCTTGCAGCCTTGGCTTCATCTGGAAGGTCATCCAGAAGGATGTCCAAAAGGCTGTTCGCTGTCTGATCTAATTAGCATGTTACGCTTTTACTATTATAGAAAAGCATTGCCCTTATTTGAAATTCTTTTTAAGAAAGATATGCCATCATTCTCTCATCCACCTCTTATTGCTATAGATTGGTGTTGCCTAGGGAGGGGTGATATCTAAAGCAAATACTAACCCCTTACACCTTGGTGTGAATGGTTTGGGATTCTTTTTCTTTATTCAATATCTAGCCAAGTAAAATATACCAAAAGTGAAAAAATGGCAGTTCCCGCCCTCAAAAGAGAGAACACTGCATAAAATATGATAAGGGCTTGAATAAAGTTATATAGAAAACACTGTGGCAACAAAAAGGAGAGAAGGTTGACCACTCAGAGGAGGTTTCACAGAGGAGGCACCATGTGAGGATTGGGGGGCTGTTTGCTTATTAACTGCTTTTAAAAAAAATAATTGAGACTTAATTTTGAAAAGAGTTGGGAGAATGCTTCAGGAATCTTTTCTTACCTAGGCTCCCTGAACAGACCACCTCCGCTGCGTGCAAAGCTGGGCCACACCTTTTTATGCAGCAGCTAAAGGTTTCCTGGAAGACTGGGGAATTGTCCCCAGAGCAGGTTTGCATAAGGGGGAAGAAGCCTGAGGGCACCGGGGCCTGGAGGGATGGGACCGGAAAGAAGCCAGCACAAGTGCAAGCATGAAAGACCAGAACAAGCTCTGCCACTCCCACACTCACCCACGCCTTGCTTTGCAATTTGGTATCCTGACACCCACTGTCTGCTCTCTGCTTCTTTGCAGACAGCAATTATGCAATTGCACTGAGCCACTGCCTGGGTTTGAGGCCCAGTTGCCAGCCTTCTTAGTGCTCACATTTCTGCCCAATGTGACTAACTCACTCAGTCTGCAGACATGGCCACTGGCAAGTGACAGATGTGCCTCTTCTGGCCACACTGCGCCTACAGATTCTTCATCTAAATCTGTTTCTTTAAAAAAAAAAAAAAAAAAATATATATATATATATATATATATATATATATATATATATATATATGTTTATTTTGTTACTCCTTTCCCGAGGCTTTTTTTTTCCGTTGATTTTTAGACAGAGTGGAAGGGAGGGGGAGAAACACACAGAGAGAGAAACATTGATTGGTTGACTCCCTACACACGCCCTGTGACCGGAATTGAACCTGCGACCCTTCAGTCTGTGGGCCCATACTCCAATCACTGAGCCAAACCGGCTAGAGTTTTTTTTTTTACTTTTTTAAAATTGAGATATTATTGCTTAATAACATTATATAAATTTCAGTTTCCAGATTTCAGGCTAGGCCAGCTGGAGCCAGACATGTAGCCTTGCAGGGGTCTTCAAACTACGGCCCGCTGGCCACATGCAGCCCGCAGAGGAGTCTGATCCGGCCCACCAGGTTTTTTGGGCAGTGAGCGCAGCCGAGGTGTTACAGTAGGAATTAGTAGTTCATATAGTCCGGCCCTCCAGCTCTCTGAGGGACCGTGATCTGGCCCCCACTTTAAAAAGTTTGAGGACCCCTGCGAGTACTCCTCAACCGCCCCCTTTAAAGCAGCCACCACTCCACACCACAACCCACATAATTCAATCTGGGTTTCTTTTCTCCAGAGCAGGGATTGCTTTCTGAAATGATCTTCTTTGTTTGTTTACTTGTTTACTTTATTCCTTCTAAAAATACAATTAGAGCAGGAATCTTGTCCCAAAGCTTAACACAGTATATGTATGACACTAATGACGGAACAAATGAAGAGGAAATGTGACCCCAAAAGATGATTGCTATGACACAGCTCTAAAGAAAGAAATAAGATAATACTCCTGACTTCCAAAGCTCACAGTCTAATAAGGAGAGAGAATGAGAAAGAAAATAATTACAATGTAGTGTAAAAAGCATAATCACAGATGTAGAAACAGATACGGAGGTGGTATAGAGGAAGGGGCCTACCTATTTTCTAAAAGAAGTGATTTCTGAACTTGATTTGACAGGATTCATGGAAATTTGCCAGGGAAATAATGAGGGAAATACTTACAACAGGGCCCCTTGGATCTTTACTCAGACCTGAACACTGACCTCATTTTCATTCCCCACAGAAATTCAGGGTTAAAAATACCCTTTAAGATCATCTAGTCCAGTAGTTCTTGAAGACTGTTGTTTTAAAATATGTCCACATATTCTTTGATATGCACTTCTTCTGAGGAGCCTAAAGGATATTATATTAAGTAATATAAGCTAGACAGAGAAAGATGGATACCGCATGATCTTATTTATATGTTGACTATCAAAAAACAAAAGTTTCCCAGCTAGTGTGACTCAGTTTGTTGAGCTTAGTCCTGTGCTGGAGATCACTGGTTCAATTCCTGGTCAGGGTGCATGCCCAGGTTGTGGACTCAATCCCCAATAGGGGGTGTGCAGCAGGCAGTCAATTGATGTTTCTCTCAAAGATGTTTCTCTCTCTCTCTCTCCCTCTCCCTTCTTCTCTCTGAAATCAGTTTGTTTTTTGTTTTTTGTTTTTTTTTTAAGTTGAACTCATAGAAACAGAAGTGGAATGGTAGTTACCAAGAGGTAGGAGGTGGAAGAAATGGGGAGATGCTGGTCAAAGGGTACAAGCCTCCAGTTATAAAATAAGTTCTGGGGATCTAATGTACAGCACAGTTAATAATAATGTGTTGTATTCTTAAAATTTACTAAGAGAGTAGACTTTAAATAAGCATTCTCACCACACAAAAAAGTAACTGAGGAGACTAAAGGGTTAATTAATCTTTTTTTTTTAAGGTTAATTAATCTTATGGCAGTAATCATTTAACTATATATGTATATTAAATCATCATGATACTAGTATACACTTTATATATCTTATAATTGTTAATCATACCTCAATAAAACTGAAAATCACATAAGGAAAATTAATATATTGTTATAAAAAACCATCATACTTTAAATATACAGAATTTCATTTTTCAATTATATGTCTCTAAAATTGGGGAAAATAAATAAATAATAAAAAGAAAAAGGAAAAAAAAAGAGGAAAAAACAAAATGAACTGAATAAAAGTGACTTATTGATATTTTGAATCTAATTAAGAATGATCCATTCAGAATAATTATTTCATATTACATTACAGGGTTTAAAAAATATAAGATTGTCCCTGAAAAAAAATCTAAATGCATATCACACAATTCATAGAATTCATTCAGCCATTTCTTTTCTTTTCTCACTGTATAATACAGAATAATACAAGATTAGTATTTTACTCTTAATTACAACAGCTATTTTTTAAGCACTTACTATATCAAGGATTGCACTAAGATCTTTTTAGCTTTAGCTCATTTAATTCAAATAAGCCTACAAAGTAATGTTGCTATTACCCATTTTATAGATGGAATACTTAAGTTTAGAAAACATATAGCCAAAGTCACAGAACTAGAAAGTGGCAGAGAAGAAAATGTGTGAGGCAAGAAATGAACTTTAGGGCATCTGAGAAAAGTGTGCACTTCCACAGTGGTTGGAGATATTTGAAAACTAACAAAATCAGTGAAGAAACAATAAAAATGGACTTAATTGCATAAGAGTGATATTAATCAGACAATTTGTGTGTGCTTCCAATCACATTTGTTGTGCAACATAAAGCAAACCACACAGATGTTGTGTGTGTTTATTATGTTTTATTTTATGGCAACAAGTTCTTCCTACCCCCTTTTGAGTGTGAAAAGCAGAGTATGAGCTTGGGTGTCATCCTGACCTATGTTTAAAACCTGCTGCACCATCTATGCACTGTGTGGCCTCTACCCTCTCTAACCTCAGTCTTCTCATCTAAAAAACAAAGGTAAATATATAAAAAAAAAAAAAAAGGAAAGATATGTCCTAAATATTCCATAGGATTTAACATGTGTAAAGCACATAGTTCTTTATTATTATTTATATTATCATGATGATGAATAAACATGGCCAGATGGTTAGCTTTAAAAGCTTGAAAGAGTTTTGTTTTTAATTAGGGGAAAGCATTGTCCTCACTTTCCCCCATTTTGCTGCTGTGTTCCCAATTTATAGATAGACACACACACACACACACACACACACACACACACCCTTGTGGGACTTCTGTATCCTCCAGCAAATACAGTACCTTGCTAAGAGTAGAAAGGAGAATAAGGAAGGCAGAGGGCTGGAGTAACAGAAAAATGAGAATAAAAGGAGGAGGCATTTTTTAAGTCTATAAAACAACCTCCACTGACCTGTGGCAGAAACAGAGCCAGCATTTTCATGGGGAACTTCCCAGAGTAAAAGGCAGACTGTTTAATGCGATGTACCACTAGAGATGGCTGGCGAGACGGCCTTGTCCAATTCTTAGGAGACACTCCCATCTTGTCACACATCAATACCCAATGTCCAGGAACGACCACACCGATTTCACCACCAAACAGCTGAGACATCTAAAGTAGGAACTCATTAACTGAAAGCCACATTTATGGGATTTTAAAAGGCTGAACAAAGAGAACCAAGAGATAATTGTTCTAGGGCTTAATCCTGGCCTTAAACGTGTGGTATTAAAACGTGTGGTATTAGAGACCCCGGTGAAGATTTTAGGAACAAATTAAGTGTTCAGTGGTCTTAAGGAAACTCAACTGTCTTATTTTATTAAAGGGGAAAAGTAGGTCATAGTATCTCAGCTTAGAAGGGCATTTGGGCTGGAGAGCAGCTGGGCTTGTTGAAAAAAAGAGGGTGCTTTTAGGGGCTCGTGAGTGGAGAAACAGGGAACACAAAAGTTTTCACTTGTGTTTAGAAGAGTATTTGTTAAGTCTGTTTGAGATTTATTATAAAAGAAGAATATTGTCAATGGACCAATTCCTAATGGGTGGATAGTTGGCAAAACATTTATCATTGACTCATTGTTTGTTCCTGGGAAAACTAGTTAATCTCTATCACTTCAATTTATCTGTCAATAAAATGTAGGGAAGATTATGGCCTCACCCTGCATCTCAGAAATATGAGAACTGCAGGAGATGGCCACTGTTCATCAGGAGAACCGCCACTCAAGCACTGCTGCGCTCCTCAGAGTCAGTAATGAAAACCTGTGCAGCCGCAGCTGCCTGGGAGGAGGCAGAGGAATACCTGGGTGGGGGACTCTCATGTGGCAATTCAAAAAGTCAGAAGGAAGAAAAGCCAAAACCGGTTTGGCTCAATGGATAGTGCATCGACTTCCAGACTGAAAGGTCCCAGGTTCGATTCCCGTCAAGGGCATGTACCTTGGTTGTGGGCACATCCCCAGTGGGGACTGTGCAGGAGGCAGTTGATCCATGTTTCTCTCTCATTGGTGTTCCTAACTCTCTGTCCCTCTCCCTTCCTCTCTGTAAAAAAAAAAAAAAAAAAAAAAAAAAAAAAAAATTTAAATCAATAAAATATATTTTTTTAAATAAAAAAATGTTAATTCCTTTAATAAATTATTTCAAAGTATTGCCTATTTCCTTTTTGACTTTTAAAAACCGCCTTACAGAGCCATTTGGCATTTGGTTGTTTTAATGATAAATGGAGACAACATAGCCCAAGAATAAGCTGGAGACAACATAGCCCAAGAATAAGAATTTTCTATGTTTCTCTATAGATACATTTGGGACTCCTTTCTATCTGGACTTTAAATCACTGCCTCAGGAGTTCACCTTAAGGTAAATCAAGGACATGGATTATTTTAATATGTACAATTGAATACAAGATCCTGGATCCACTGAAAGGCACAAAAGTGAAGTAACCTTTACATCTCCCGATGCCATGTGTGACTGTCTCTGCACAATTCCACAACTGTGCCTGCCAGATGTCATTATGTAGCCACTAGAAGCCCAGTGCATAGAATTCATGCATTAGGGGGAAGGGGGGGGGGGGTTTGTCCCTCAGCCTGGCCTAAGCCCTCTTGCAGTCCAGGAGCCCTTGGAGGATGTCTGACTTACAGGGAGTGGGCCTAAGCCAGCAGTCAGACATCCTTAGCACTGCTGCGGAGGTGGGAGAGGCTCCAGCCACCACTGCTGCACTTGTCAGCTGTGAGCCTGGATTCTGGCTGAGCAGCACTCCTCCTGTGGGAGCACACTGACCACCAGGGGGCAGCTCCTGCATTGAGCGTCTGCCCCGTGGTGGTCAATGTGTGTCATAGCAATGGGACATTCCCATTTGGTTGATTTGCATATTAGCCATTTATTATATAGTATTCCTCACCAGCCCTTATCATAGACCCCCACATGGATCAGGAATTTCTTCTACTCATGAGTGGTGATCTTCAATTGTGACTTTAGAAGAAACAGATACATTTGTTCTTTTTTAATCATGCCCTAGGCAAACTAATAAACCAAATGTATTACACAGTTAGCTATAATTATCTCAACTAATTACAAATATTCCATACAGATATCATTTTCAGTCTGACCACCGAGCTCTCTGGCCACAGCTAAGCTGTCCACAGGTCTTTATGTCTTCATCTGTTATCTGATTCTGGGCACTTTTCACATATATGTGTTACTCACAGGTATGTGTATAGTGCCATACAACACACATACACAACAATGTCCTTCCACACGACTGCTGAATTTACTTATTATCCAGGCACTCAGCTGAAACCGGTTTGGCTCAGTGGATAGAGCTTCGACCTGCGGACTGAAAGGTCTCAGGTTCGATTCTAATCAAGGCATGTACTGTGGTTTCGGGCACATCTCCAGTAGGGGGTGTGCAAGAGGCAGCTGATCAATGTCTCTCTCTCTCATAGATGTTTCTAACTCTCTATCCCTCTCTCTTCCTCTCTGTAAAAAATCAATAAAATATATTTTTTTTTAAATATCCAGGCTCTCAATTATAAGGCTTTACTATCTTAACTGAGAAAGTTTTTAAAACTTTTTCTACTATCATCTATTTCTCAGATCTGGTCTGTAGAATATAAAGATAAAAACTAGTAGGGAACAAGTTAAAAACACAGATTCTTGGGGCCCACCTCCAAAGGTTCAGATGCATTAGCTCTGGAGTAGGGCCCAGGAACCTGTATCTTGAACACATTTCCTATTCAGGGAACAAAAATGGACAAGAGGACATGCCGATAAGATGTCAATGTTACCAGTACAAACTAATTGAATTCCAGCATCCATTCCCACTTTTACTCTTTGTGTGGGGGCATGTGGCTTTGGCCTTAGATGCCCCGTTTGGGGAGAGGAGGAAAGTGGCATCTGTGCCATTGTCCTGAGGATTAAGTGAGTTAACACCTGTAGTCCTTAAAACAGTATTAGCGAGTCCTCAAAAATCTGAATTGTTTCTTGCTTTATGTTTGTTTACATATTGCTTTAAAGGTATTTGGTATGTTTTTCTTCAAAAAAGCATATACTTATTTCTACAATTGTTAAAACACACACGCACACACACACACACACACACACACACACACAAATGACCCCCTCCCCAATGGGGACAGGACTGGAGCAGCGCTCCCTCCTCCCATCTATGTTAAGAGGACCTTGGCTTGCCCCCTGCTCCTCCTGCTGCTGACCCAAGTGAGCTCCCACTGTCAAAGCATCCCTGCCTCTAGACTCCTGCTCCTCCAGGGCAGTGCTCAAAACCTCCTGGAAAACTGGGCAATGGCACCGTAACTGCTGGGCCACAGGCCTTGTGGGTGCTCCCTTTCTCTCCCCTCTCAGACCCCCGACTATTCCCTAGGCTCCTCCCCTCCGCACCCCATTATACTCCATTTCTTTTAGAGGTCTTAACACAAATTCTAACTACATATTAGTTTGTTCAACAAATGGAGGCGGTTTCTATGTCTACTTGTTCTTGTATTTTAGCTCCTACCACCATTCTTGGCACATGGATGGCACTCAACCAACACATTTTAAATGGATGAATGAGCAAATGGCTACTACCCCCATTCACCAGGCCACTCCATGCTGCCTGACTCTACTGACTGTCCCAGTGACCCACGACGCTGAGGTGCAGCCTGCACAACAGGAGTGTTAATTTATTGCCCTTTGTTAGGTCTGATCAAAGAATTGAATCAATACTCCCTCCCCTGGGAACTGCCCTTGAGGCTACTTTACAATGGACATTCCACTTGCTTAGACCACATTCCTCTTGCTAAGGCCATTAGCTCTCCCCTCCGGAGTTTCCCAGAATCCAGACCTGCACAGAGAATTCTCCGCCCAGAGAAAGCCCGCCTAGAGCCCTTTAAAAACCTCTGACTCCCAGTCTTTGGGGGCTGGCGTCATTTTGGAGATCAGCCCATCTGGTATCCAGATGACCTAATAAATTTGTAATTCTTCACCCCTTTTGACCTCCTGCATTCCTCCTTCGGGACCCTAACAGGCTTATCTTAGAGGAGAAACTCACTCGCCCAGAACCACCAGAAGAGCTGGTTCCTGTGAGGGCACTCTGCAACTGTCCCTCCCACGCCTGCAGGAATGGGAGCAAAATCAGTGCGCTTCACAGGAACTGGCTCCATCTTCTATCAGAAACACCTTCAAGCATGTTAACCCCTCAAGCTCCCTCCTGCCTCCCGTACCACACAGACCTTGCCTGAGAGGCATGCGGACTGGCCACCTTCCTCCTCCTCCCTGATGGCAGGACCCCTTCACCAGATAAAATGAAATTACAATACATTCAAATTAAATTTAAAAGTGTTCTGTGATTTGTAGATTAGCTACATCTAAGGAACTAATATGGCCTGTTAGAAAAAAAACAATGAATTTTCTTTCTAACCAAAATTATCCTCATGGATTAGGGCGTGTTTCTTTGTTTTGTTTTTGTTGCTTTTTAAATATATATTTTTCTTTATTTCAGAGACAGAGGAAGAGAGAGAGAGAAAACATCAATGATGAGAGGGAATCATTGATCGGCTGCCTCCTGCATGCCCCACACAACCTGGGCATGTGCCCTGACTGGGAATCAAGCCTGTGACCTCCTGGTTCATAGTTCGCCGCTTAACCACTGAACCATGCTGGCCAGGCCTCATGCATTAGTTTTGAGCTTCTTGGATGTGATGTGCTAAGACAAATATTATCTTTCCTGCGAATGTTGTGGTGAAAGTGAAATGCTCCAAACTAATATTTCAAAATACAGGGGTTTGTTTTTTTGTTTTTGTTTTTGTTTTTTCCCAATTCCTGCTCTAAAGCTTAGTTCATTTATTTTCATCCTCACGAAACATATTGAATCGTGTTATCCAGTAGGAGGTAGAGAAGGTTGGCATGAATTTGTTCTAGCTTACTTTGCCACCTCTCACCTTTCTCACCTCTTAAATTTTGTTTTAGTATGTTGAGTTCAACTTTGAGTTTCCCTATTGGGGCCTCGGGGTTTTATGTGATTTCCCAGCAGGGAGGGAAAAAAAGAACAATTAGAATAAGTGCTTGCTCACAAGTTATTCTTCTGATCCTAAGGATGGTATTTGCTTCTCTTTAATCCTCCCTTCTTAAGTACACCTCTAAGAGGTGACTTCAAGCATCTCACAGCACACCACACCCTTTCAAGGGGAGGCTTCCGTGGGTGGGGACTAAAACCCTGGGGTTGCTTTGCACAATGCTACCAGCGCCCTTACACAGAAGACGGGCACCAGCCACTGCCTCTTACTCCATCTGTCAGTTCCTAAAGTCACGAAGCATGACCTGTATGTCCTAGGCTCTATAGAAAAGCAGGAAGAGCCAGTGCCTAGAGATTTTTCTACATTTGCTTAATGTCATTTTAAACTACTGTAAACTTGGTTCCTCTGCTTGAAAAGATACCCAGTGCCATGGAGGATGCCCAGGGCCCTAGGACTCATCCAGATGACTGTATCCCACTGTTATTTCCACACCTGCAGGGCCCATCTTAGCACAGATTCCTCTGTGTGAAGTCACCTCTTCCCTTCTCATGACCCCTTTTCTCCAACATTAATCAGTCTTTGGAGTATGAGAGAATTTGGTCTAGGAAAACTTCACCCAGTTTTTCACTCACTCCGAAAGAGAAGCTGGCAGGACAAGAATGTTAAGCTGAATTCAAAACAAACTGAAGCAAATGCAGTAACACAATTTTTTTTTTTTTCAATTCAACTTTTAGCCATGAAAAATATAGCAGTTAAAGGATACAATGAAGGACAAACAAAGAGAACGCAAAGTATACTGAGTTCTTTGCCAGGACCCCACCAGTTCTTGTTTTTCCCTCTGACATTGGCCACTTCTTACATATCCTTTCCTAGTTCTGCTAGTTCCTCCTCATCGCTTGGAGTCCTTCCTGTATCTCCACTCTGCATCTCTCCTCTAAACTTCAGACTCATCTCCTCTTAGATGTCTAATAGGCACCTGGAGCCTAAAACTGAGTTCGGATCTTTCCCTAAAACTGCTCCTCCCACAGTCTTTCCTAACCAGTTATCAGCAGTTCTTTAATCCAGTTGCCCGTGCAATAACCTGTGCCAGACAACTGGTTTTCTATTTGGGAAAAAAATTAGAACGCTTTTTTACATTATACACAATGTAGATTCCAGAATGATTAAGAAACTAAACAAAAAGAAAAACTTTTAAATCTGAAAATAAAATATATTTATAACATCTTGGTAGAAAATGTTTGCATAAACAAGGCAACAAATGTACAACCATATAAGAAAATACTGAAATAATTTACTAAGTTAATATTAAAAAGGATCTGTATAACAGAAGACACAACAAACCAAGTTAAAAGATATGCCACAATCTAACAGATGGTACATATAATCGAAAAAAGGATTGGTTTACAGTACTTATGTATTTAAAAGGATAAATAATTCAATGGAAACACTTTTAATGTTTAAAATAAAATTTAGATGTTGAAATATATGAATAGTCCATTTCCAAAAGAGTAAATTTATTTGTCCAGTATACATATGAAATATGTCCAATCTTATTAAATGAATATGCAACTACTAGTAAAATGATGATACTCTCCAATTGGCTCCACAAAAGTAAAAATACCTGGTATTACAAAGTGTGATTCTTAAGAATATAGTAGAAATAAAGCTGTTAAGTACCATGATTGAGAATGTGGACTGGTCTAACTACTTTGGAGGATAATATCCACTAAAGCTGAAAATATATGTATTGTACAATCTACTAATAGGTCCATTTTTAGAAATATACCTAGAGAAACTCCGATATATTATTGGCAAGCATATTCATAGAAGCTTCACTTTTGATTGCAAAAAATGATAAGAATTTAAATGTACATCAACAATAGAATGTATAGTAAGTCGTGATATTATATGCATTATATAATAACTTTAAATTTATCATAAAAACATACTCGTGAATTTCTAAAAAATATATACCAAGCCATGTATTGAATAGTATATTAATTATGCTAATTATAATACAAAATTTTATTTATAAGTATAAACACATCTACTAAAAATGTAAGACACATATATGGAAAAAATACATATGCTTTGTAGTAGATGACAGAAATGGCAACAATTTCCTCCTCTCTTAGAAATCCACTCTCTCTTACAATACAACTTTACCATTCCTTCTACCAAGAAGCAAAGTCTACTTTCCCATTCCTTGAATCTGGTATCTTTGTGACACTCATTCTCCCCTACAGAATGCAGTGGAAGAGATGTTTTGCCAGAGGCCCTACATACTTCCATTCTACTCTCCCTCTTAGAACCTTCCTACTACATTGTGAATAAGCCTGTGCTAGCCTGTTGAGTGATGAGCAACCTATGGCCCAGTCAATCTCATTGCCCCAGGCTATAATCAGCTAACCACCAGACACATGATTCAGCCCATACAAGATAAGCCAGCACCCAGTTGACCTGCCAGTTGACCACAAACACATGAACAAATCCAGCTAAGATCAGCACAGTCTACTTCCTATTAGTAGAATGTTCTATTGGACATGTATACTCATGATCAATAATAAGTGGTTATTGTTGTTTTAAGTCACTAGATCTTTGGTGTGATTTTTTAAGCACAGAAATAGATAAGTGATGCATAAACCATTTTGAAAACAATGAACATTTAAGGAGAGAGAGAAGGAGAATATCAAGGGGAGGAAGGCATCTTTACTTTTTACATTTACCAATAACTTTTTAAGGATTTTATGTTTTCAAATCTTGTATTAAATCTGGATTATAGCAACCTGGGAATCCATTATATTATTTTCAGAATTACTGTGAATATTTGAAATGTTACCTAATTTGTTTAAAGAAGCATGCTACCATTCTTTCCATCTTTGTCATGTTCATACAAATGTGGTAGAAGTAGACATAACTAACAGACTTCCTTCATCATTTGGATCTCATGTAGTCTGGCTACACAGAAGCTTTGAAATATTAGGCCTTGACTTATGTAACTGACCTCATGAACCACAGTGACTCAGAGTGACCAAATATTATGGTCACACCTCATTCTGTGGTAGCACATAAACATGGGTTAGAGAAAAATATCAAACCCTCAATTAATCAAAACTCAAGAAACAAATTTTCTTTCATGAAAAAAAATCTATTTTTAGGAGAAAACAAAAACAAGCTGTAATCAAAGATATTATTTGACTTACAGGTTAAGACCTAGGGCCAGCAATGAGTCAAGCTAATCTGCTCATCCTATATAATAAAAGCCTAATGTGCTAAGTGTCTGGCCATCTATTCAACCAATCAAAGCATAATATGCCAAAGATATGCTAAGGCTGCTCAACCATTCACTATGATGTGCACTGACCACCAGGGGGAAGACACTCCAATTGGAAGGTTAGCTTGCTGCTGGGGTCCCACTGGTTGGGACTGTCATGCCCTGTAGCCCCCTCCCCCACTGCTGTCCCTCCCAGATGGCTGGACATGCCCTGGAGCCCCCTCCCCAACTGCGGTCTTTTCCAGGCCCTGATCATGCACTGGTGGGGTCCCTTGGCCTGGCCTGCACCTTCTTGCAATCCGGGCTGAGGGACCCCAGCCCCACCCCAAGTGCACGAATTTTGTGCAACTGGGCCTCTAATGTTCAATATTAAAGTAGGAGAGTTGATGTATACTTCTGAGAAATCTTTTCTTTTTTTAAAAAAATTTTAAATCAATTTTATTTACAAAAACAATACATACAACTAGGCCAAGTAACACTCAAGCCTAAAAAGACTGCAATCTTTTTAAAGAACTTAATAGTCCAAAAAGACTAAGACTTATTGCTGATTCACTCACAAGATTAACCCTCTTTAAGCAGCAACACAATCCCTAGCAAACATCTTTTTGCCACTTTTTATGGGTACAAGCCATTCACTGAGCAAGGAGCCACAGCCCCGCCCTCCAGGAGCTTATACTAGTAGTGCAGCTGGAGAAAAATGCAACATACAGAACAAACACAAAGTCCACACAACAAAAGCAAATTACTGGCATAAGTCATCACATGTTTTAACAAATGAGCCATAGGAATATCTAAGCAATTATACACTACATCAAGTTTCAACCTGATATCTATATATTTTTTAAAAGGTGTGTTTATTTTTTTTTGTTCACTTATGTTTCAACTGAATTGATTTAAAAGAGGAAAACATAATTCCAAAACAAATGTACCATCAAGTTTACTGTTCGTGTTTTAGAATTTCTCCATGATTCTGTGTCCAGATGTCAATGAATTGAGATAATGCTCTGGAGAATGGCTGAGTTACAGCTCTATTTATACATTGCAATTCAAAGGAAAGGATGAAGGTGGGTTACATGAAATCCATTGGTGGTAGACTAGAGAGGTGGGAGAAAGCAAAGTGGAGAAACCCCTGGGATTGGATAAAAAGTAAAATGAGAGACACATACTTAGGAGGGTGCAAGAACAATTAACATGATAATGAAGGAATTTGTGGTATCTGCCTAGCACACTAGGTTGTGCCATAAGGGGTACAGAAAAGGAAAGTTACAAGTTACCCAGAGATTTCAAAGGGTATGTTTTCATAGATGCAAAAAGACTGATAGGTTCAGTTAAGGGAAAGGTTGACCTTGTCTTTGAAGATCCAGGCCTAGGAGGTAACTACCCACCATAACTGCTTTTAGTTAAAGTTTAATTTCAGACCATTCTTTGTGGTTACTTTAGGACTCTGAGTTTGCAAGACTGCCAGCATGCAGACCTCCCCTGAGCTTGTCAGATTAGCATGTGGCCCCTTTTGTCCACAGTAGGCTATACTATCTGAGTTTGTGTAAGTGCACAATTGCCTAACAACGCATTTCTTAGAATGTGTCTCCTTCACTAAGTGACACATGACTGTGCAGAAACAATGGTAAAGCTGGCATACAAATAAAGTTTAGGCAATATTACCTTAGTGAACAATACTTCCCTATTGTATAATAATCCTCCTTTACAGATCCATCTAAAAATGAGACAATGAGGAAGGAGGAAAATCAGTCTCAAAGTTTACAATCCTGTATTCTACCTCTATAAACATGTTTTATTGGAAGTTTCTTTGTGGTAAACATTTTAGTAAGCATTCATTTACTTTATTAATTTTCAGGAAAAAGATATCAGGATATAACCCTGGTTACTGAAGATTTATAACTCTTTCAAAAGATTACAAAGTGGAGTGTAAAATTTTATGTTCCTGCTTTGACCTTGGCTAGGAATAAATAGAAAGTATATCTTAATCTCATTAGCCACTGGGTCAAAATTTACAACTTTGAGGAAAATATCCCACTGGCCTTGCCTGTTACTGACTCCTCGAAGCCCTACTCTCTTGGGTGTTTTAATATTATTATTGTTATTAAGCAGATCTTAACATTTTCTCATTTGAAAATAGTTATACAGTCTAATACAGAAAGAATTTTTGTTCAGAGTAAAATTTCTCAAAATGTACATATCTCATTGTAACGGGGTCTCTATTTTGTATATTCTCTGTGATCACTACATTTTAATTTTAATGGCATTCAAGCATCCAAGACATGTTAGAACATGCTTAGATACTGTAAGCTAATCAAACATTTTAGCATTTATTCTTCAAATATTTATCCAAGCCTAACCATGTTCTCTAGACACTGTGCAAGGTGCTGGAGAATGATAAGTGAGCCCCAGGATTTTTGGAATTTAAAGTCATGACTACAAATGAGCTCTTCCTCTATGGACATGTAAAAGAGATGGGGGGATACGTGTCTTCTCATGTGCAAACTCCGGTCACTTGGTGATTGCCTGAAGCATTTTTGAGAATTCTGGGAAACCATTGAGGATAACAGAAAATTGCCAAAATCAATTAGCAATGTATGCGGTGGGCAGGCGTGATTTCGTTCGTATTTTATATTCACGATTTCTTGTAGCATTAAAAGAAAAAGGACCAAGTGTGGAATACCAGATGTCAATATTTAATGCATGGGTGAAGGACGGGGCAAAGCAGCAGAAAACTACTCAACTGCAACATCAAAAAACTAAAAAGAAGAGTTCCCAGGAGGAAGCAGGCAATAGTATCAAATGTCACATTCCTTGAAAAAGGAAGTTTGGAAAGTTGTAACTCATTGGTGATTTCCCTGAAAGCAGTTTCAGGAGAGTGGTGGAGTAGACACCTGAGTACAGAGACTAAGGAAGTGATACAATCTGCATTTCTAGAAATCAAATTTATCTCACAACATAAAAATCAGGATCCTACATCTGACACTATTCCTCAATATGGAATAAAGTATATTTGACTTGGGGGTTATTTCTTTGTTCACAATTATATACCCAGAAATTGCAACTTCTAGTCAGAATACTTCTGTCCAAATCTCATTATATCATTTTTTTCTACAAGCACATATAATTCTATCTTATTAGAGACTATCTTATTTTTATTTTTTAAATATGTTTTTATTGATTTCACAGAGGAAGGGAGAGGGAAAGAGAGATAGAAACATCAATGATGAGAGAGAATCATCGATGGGCTGCCTCCTGCACACCCCCTATTGGGGACTGAGCTCACAACCTGGACATGTGCCCTTGACTGAAATTGAACCAAGGACCCTTCAGTCTGCAGGCCAACACTCTATCTACTGAGCCAAACCAGCTAGGATGTGTCTTATTATTCTGATGCTACATTCATACACTTACTTTGCCTTTTTTAGTAAATTTTTTATTTTTACTTTGGCTAAATAGCATTTTCTGTTTCAATAATACAAAATATGCTGTTACTACACAATATTTACAGCTCCCAGAATATCAAATTATCATTCAGAATGGCTCTCCTCAACTAAAGTTCAATAACAAGTTTTGGGTCTTCAGTATCTAATCCATTAATTAATACCGTAGGGTTTTTTTTGTTTTGTTTTGTTTTGTTTTTGTTTTTTTTTAATACCTTAGGTTTTCAAAAGTCCTTTTAGAATATATAAAGATCCTGAATTTGGTTCGAGAACTTCTATGTTATTAATTCACTACGGAATAATTCATCTATGTCACATTGCAGTGAAAAATGAGAAATAAACGTAATTTCTCAATGTAAATATTAACTAAAATTGGAGACGATCCTGTACTCAGTTTCCAAGAGTCACAATGCTAAAAATAGAATGGGATGAGGACAGCCAGTACCAATAGCACATCCATGGCCAACTTGCCACACCTCACTGGTGAGAACCTGGAAAGACCAGTTTCCTCACACATCAAGGCTTGTTCTAGGGAAAGGACTGAACACAATGTTTCAGATTAATCTTTTATCCAAAAAAGTAAATCAAGCGTCAGCGGAATAGAAAAAAGCTGAGTTTGGGGAGATAGAAACCATGAACAAATGCTGAGAGTTGTGACCTAGAGTCTAGAATCTACTGTGAAATGATTGATTTTTCACATCCAAAAATTGAGGGAGTAGAGCCCTAGCCGGTTTGGCTCGGTGGATCAAGTGCTGGCCCGTGGACTGAAGGTCCCAGGTTCAAGACCCCGATACTTTGGTTGCAGGCTGTGTGTGTGAGGCAACCAATCAGTGTCTCTCTCACATCAATGTTTCTCTCTCTTTGTCTCTCCCCGCTCCTTTCCACTCTCTCCAAAAATCTATGGAAAAATATCCTCTGGTGAGGATTAACAAAAAAATAAATAAATAAGTAAGTAAATAAAAATGAGGGAGTAGAGTTAGAAGGTCTCTAAGTTTCTTTCTCCCATGCCACCATGAGTCCAGGGACAGAAAGACAGAATAAGATACTGAGAGAAATGAAAACACAGAAAATCAGCTTCAAACTCAGGCAATAGAAGAGCCTGTTTTAAAGATCAGACACAAGTACCTAGGACACTGAAGGGAAACTAGCATGCAAATTCACTCAGAAACAAAACTATTGGCGTTTTTTAAGCTCCAGGCCTATCCTGAAGGTAAATTATGATCAGTTAAATGTGCCTGTGTAATCAAATCATCCTGCATATGTGAGGAAGAAGGAAATACCAGGCATGAGTCACTAAGTGGGTGATCTATGTCAATAGCTGGTGTAATACCAAAATATTGTTATTAAATATTGGGATAAGATTTATCTCACAACGTGAAAATCAGGATCAAAGCTTTGTTGTGGCCCACACAGACCCGCAACTTATGACTTGGATGATCACATCTGATTGCATTAGCAACATCATTTCCTTTTATTTTTACGTCTAGTAAAGATTAAGCCTTCATTTTGGGGGCAGTTCTTAAATTGAGACCAGTCTGAAACAGTAAAATGTTCCATTTTGTCAAGCTAGTCATTATTCATTCTCTAACTGAATGTGAAAAGATGCTAATCTCTTAAACTTCATTCTCAATAACCAGCATAGGGTTAATCGTATAAAAAAAATGGAAGGTCAAATCACTTGTTTGTTTTTAGAATCACCAAGTGAAATCCAATTCTGAACAGATGTATCAAGTTGCAATTGGCATTTACCAAAATATTGAAAGAACACCTCACCATGTTTGCCACTTAAGTAATAATCATCTATTTGATTGTTTCACTATGTTTCAATTGTACCCAAGTATTTTACAAAAACTATCTCATTTAATTCTCAAAATGATTTAGGGGGCAAATATCATTACCCTCGTTTTACAAATGAGGGAGCGGAAGCTTAAGGAAAGGAAATGTCAAAGTGGCAACATCAGGCTTTGAATTCACTTCTTGTAATCCCCGGGGAGTGCAAGTGTGACAGGTGGAAGCTGAGCAGCGGTTGAATTCAGGAGAATAAGAACTTGCTTATTATATTAAAATCAGAAGTGACATTTTACTTACCCGGTGATGCTCTGGAATATCCCATCAAGCCCTCAGTAAATGTACAGTGACTGACAGCTGATTGATCAAGCCTGGAATTGAATGGGATAATTATCAAAGATGAGGAGAGTTTGGTTGTGAGAGCAATTGTGTTAGGTAGGCATAAAAGGTGTTATTATCATTGTTTGTGCAAAGGAGCCTTCAGAAGCTCCGTGAGTAAATAATTCACTGAAAGTCACAGTGCCTGTAAGGAAAGAAGCTTGCACACACAGGTCCTCCCAAACCAAGCCCCATGTTCTTTCCCACAGTGCCACACAACCTTCCCAAAGGGTCTGCTCCGTGTAATTCAGTGAAGGCCATGTATCTGCTTTCCTCATTGTTTGGGTCCTAACTAACTTACCAAGACTATCTTGGACTTTCCTCCAACCTTAAATACTCTGTTTATAATGTATATTCTATATATTAACATTTGTGACCTTGAAATGGTCTTGCACTAGATGTAGCATTGCTCTACTGCCTGGAGGAGAGGAACTGGACCCCCCTACCCATAAAATCTGGAAATAAGACCGTGTTTACACACGATGAGGTAGTGATGTTCTTAGTGCTTCAATACGACAGGAGATGATCACTCAGAGTGAGCAATTGGAGCCTAGAACAGGCCTGGCGTTTGGAAAGAAATCTGTAAATATTTGCTTAAAGAGTGATTTAATCATCACAACCACAGTGATGACTCTTGGTTTAGCCAGTGGACTCTAGGTTAGGTAGGGAGTATAAATCCCAAGGGTATATTATATGACCTATATGGAAAGAAAATATTAAAATGTGTACATAAAATTTATATCTCTTTTTAAAAATATATATATATTTTATTGATTTTTTACAGAGAGGAAGGGAGAGGGATAGAGAGTTAGAAACATCGATGAGAGAGAATCGTTGATCAGCTGCCTCTTGTACACCTCCTACTGGGGATGTGCCCGTAACCCAGGTACATGCCTTGACTGGAATCGAACCTGGGACCTTTCACTCCACAGGCTGACGCTCTATCCACTGAGCCAAACCGGTTTCGGCTATCTCCTCTTTTTAAAATGTCTACTTTGTTTTATAATGTATATATTAATGTAGTGGTAGCTATAATTTATGAATAAATGTATAAATATAAGGACAGGAACATTAGCATTATATTATACAACAGGATGGGATTCATAATAAGAATTTAAAAAAAAAAATTCTGATAAAGATCACTTTAGCTGCCTTGCCCACAGTGAACTCTATGAAGGCTCCAAAACACCAATGTAGTGGGTCTCAGACTTAGTGGCATGAGAATCATTTGGGTGGATTGTTAAAATGCAGATTATAGGGTTCCATCCCCAGATATACTGACTCAGCAGACCTGTGGAAGGATCCTGAATCTGTTTTTTGTTGTTGTTGTTGTTTGTTTGTTTTATTTTGTTTTGTTTTGTTTTATTATTAACAACTAGGTAATTCTGCTGCAAGTGATATTAAGAGAAATACAACCTCACAAGGCTGCAGTGGACTGAGGTGTCTCCCTCTCCCATCATCGCCTTGCAGATACCTCAATGTAGTTTTGAGAATCAATGGGACAAGGGTTCTCTTAAGTAGGAATAAGTGCATATTGGTTATGAGTTTAATGCTTTAAATAAATATAATGATAAAATCAGCTGTCATTTATTGAGTAACTACTTGGTATGCATTATTTCTAATCTTGACAAAAATCCTAGAAGGTGGCTACCGTCAGCCTCATTTGACCAAAGAGGAAATGGATCTTAGCAAAGGCTTAGTAAGCAAAGTTCCCTGAGAGTTTCCATTATACTTATTCTAAAAGTGTTGAAGACCCAAAGAAGAAGCTTTCTATACAATTTCCCAACAACCCATTGTCCCATGTGTGGGAGAATGTTTATGATCTGGATCCCACTTCTGCATTCAGATTCAACTTAAAGGCTGCTGAGAAACAAATTCCATTGTTCACAATGAACTTGGAAAGCCCAGAGATGGCTTATCTTTTCTCTACTGTACTAACCTACCCATAGCAAAGGTTAAAGATAATAACTCTTTAAAATAAAAATATTCTGACCCAGCTGGCATGCATCAGTGGTTGAGTATTGACCTATGAGCCAGGAGGTCATGGCTTGATGCACATGCCTGGGTTGCAGGCTTCATCACCAGTAGGGGGCATGCAGGAGGCAGCCATTCAATGATTCTCTCTCATCATTGATGTTTCTATCTCTCTCCTCCTTTCTTCCTCTCTGAAATTAATAAAAAAAATAAATTAAATTAAAATACTCTGAAATATACATGTAGAATTTCACTCATTGTACCCTCAAGTGCCATCTTTAAAATGAAAGGTTTGAGCTAAACACTTGCACAAATTTTTTAATTCCCAAATGTTAAAAATGATAATTTACCACTACTTTCAGCAATGTATAACAGCAGTTTACTTAAACGACACCTCCTGCCTTCAACTCTCATTTTCTACACCTTGCAATGTGGACCCATTTGCTTCCCAGGTTAAAGCAAGTTCAGTCACCCTTGGGAGGTCCATACTATTCCCAAATACAATGCTGCTTAGGAGCATGAAGAAATGAAGCAATGTAGTGGTACATGGCTCTGGAAATCTCAAATACCCAATTTTGAAAGCCATGTTAATCACAGTCAAACCTTCTCTCTTGGATTGCTCACTTAGAAACTAGATGACTTGCTGTGAAGACACTCAAGCAAGTGAAAGAAATAATGTAAGGAACTGAGGCCTCCAGCCCACAACCATGTGAATGAGCCACCTTCAGTCAATGATGCACTATCTTGAGCCCCAGTGAAGCCATGGGATGATTGCAGCAATGGCTGATACTTCAACCTCCTGAGAAACTCTAGTCCAGAGTCATTCAGCCAAACCACTCCCAGGTTCCTGACCCTCAGAAATTATGTGAGATAATAAATGTTCGTTGATTTAAGCTTAAACACATACATACACATATGTACAGCAGCAAGAACACTCTTAGAAAACATTCTGTTTTGTCTCTGAAATAGAATGCCAAAACTACCCCCTGAGAGATTTGTCCTAGAGGGAGTCTGGCCTGAATACCAAAACACTGTTTAATGGTGTGTTTTGTTGACTTCTATTCCTAGATCAACCCCCGAATGGTTATCAAGAATAAACATAACTCTCCCTTCTCGCTGGTAAGTGCTGGAGCAGCTGTGAGTCTGGACGTTAATCATAAACTCTGTTAATTGTTGGCCTCTCATATCAGATGAACCTGACCCTGAATTATTTACCAAGCTTATGTTTACCCCAGTAAGTGACCTAGAACTACATGCAGTCCACCCACAATAAAGTCAGTGTGAACACTGATCTCCAACCTCTAGGAGCTTCTTAGAGTCTGCAAGGAACCTAGGTTGGCCTGTTGTCTGTTGGTGTGACAGTCATATTACTGAGTCATTGTTTCTATCCTACTCTGTTAAGATCCCTAGAAATTTACATAAACAGGTGAGAAGATGAACCATATATTTCATTTTTGGCTCAAAAGGAAGCAGGGAGGATTCTAATTATTCAAACAAGGAATCTGTGAGTTTTGAACCTTAATGGTACCTCTGTGTGACTGTAAATATGACCAGTCAGTTCTGTCTGGTGCAGAATGCCACTATAATAACATAAAAATCAGCCTTTAGTTGCTCCATATGAACCTGGTGGTACACCCTCACCATAAAGTTTATTCTCTGACTTCAAAGAGAATTCTATTGTGATGAATTTATAATGAAAGAATGAAGTGAAATATACTGTATGCCAATATGTAATGATGGGTGTAAAGGCTTTTTTTTAAAAAAAAAAAAAAACAACTTCCTTGCTTATGTTTTTCAAATCATAGGTTTTTAATTTGAAATGGGTTCTGCCCACAGGAAATGTCCCAGAGACAACCAATTAGCCTTTTTTATATGGGATGCTCCTTTTTCAGCTTCATTGTCCTTTATTTTATGTATTTGCATTGAGTTTCAACAATATGAGCATTCAGTGATTCATCGTCATTTAATTTCATAAACGAAGGGCAGAGTATGAAATAACTTCTGTTTTTAGATTTTAGTGATTTTTTTCTTTGTGCCATAAAACTTTTAATTGCTAGAAATGCACCTTAGAGGAGCTGAGTTGCCTTCCCTTATCACCCTAGTGGCCACACACCCCATTCCAAAGAGGACAAGTTGAACCATTCTGCCACTAACTAGCTATGGGACAGTGGACTTCAATTTGCCCAACTTTATATTGAAAGATTCGAACTCATGGTGTTTCAACTCCCTTTCCCTGACAATATTCTATAAACCTAAAATCTTTTCTTTTAAGAAAAAGCTTGTGAAAAATTAACCCTTATAGTTACACTTACAAAACTTAAGTAGAATAAAAAGAGTCTGGTCCAAGACATTTCCAGATAACCTTTCAACATTTCCTTCAATTGTTTGCACCCTTTCAGAGAACTTGGTGTCTTCCTTTTGCCCTCTGGATCTCCCACTGTCCAAAGAAGGGCTCTCTCCCCAGAGAGCTCCCTGGATGAACAAATTTGAGGATGGGCAGCCGGAAGAGTGAACTCTACGGCACTGTAACCAATCTGACAGTAGCTTCTAACCTGGCTGTCGCCACCAGAAATGGATGGTGGAGAGAGCAGAAGTGAAGAAGTGAACATGCTCTGGTCCGTGTATACACAGTCCTCTGTTAATTAATATCCTCTCCTCCTCTGAAAATGTGATGGTGTGCACCCTATTCCGGTTTGCTGTCCTATTCATCAGAGGTCAAACACTGACCACCTACAGACTTCCTTCAACCTTTACAGATGTTTTCTTTACCTTCCATATTCTAGAAGGTAAAATTGGCCTGTGACTCCCCTTGTTTTAGCATCAGAAGACCCCCGTCCCAGAAACTCCTCAGTCCCAGACAAAACTGAATGAGTAGTTACCTTATTTAAAAATATATATTGGCCCAAGAGTTTGTTTGTTTTGTTTTGATTTTTTAATCAGATGCTAGATTTAAATATCAGGTGAATCACAGAAGAGGCCAGATTTCTGGCTTTTCTTTAGAAAATGAAATATCTGGCACCATTCGACCCTCTCTCATGGCTACCATCAGCAGGAGCTGAGTAACAGCTGCCCCAGTGGACAAGTCATGTTATTTACAGGGTCCCACAGGCCTGCACACCAGCCAGTCATCACTGCCCTAGGGCTGTTTTTGTGTTTGTTTGTTTGTTTCCGGTGTCCTGGAAAGTGAAATGTTTCCCTAGATTTATGTCTTTATCAGAAGAGACAAAAATGAACGATCTCCCCATAGGAGCAAACATATTTCAGTGTGTGGAAGTGAAGAATATCCCTGCCTGTTAATAGACCTGAGGGTACATGGCCCGCTGGCTCCTCTAACACTGAGGTCCTGACGTAGGTAATGGGTTCTGTCGCCTGTAGTTGATGGCAGGGGAGGTGAGCACCTTGGCTCAGGAATTAGACAGTGTCGGTCATTGTGCTCAGGGTGCTAACAGCCCAGAAACATTATTAAACCATGTCTTAAACACTAGATCCTTGCTGACAGGAACTCAATTTCTGCCATTGCTTCTGCCTCATGTGAAAAACCGATAAACCTTGTTTTTCTCACTAGGGATTTCTTGAGTTTCAGCCTCTCTAATTAACTTCTGTGCTTCATTAATCTTGAAGTCATCCAGGTCTCTAAGCAAACACACACAACCTAGGGCTGGTAATCATTTTTAATATTCTTTCACATGGGGTTATTTATAAAATGGTCATCTCCTACATAAAAAAAAAGGGGGAGGGGGGCCCGATCTTCCCATTCTTGTCTGTGTTTGCAGGAAGTTAATCTCCATCCATAAATCCTGAATAAGCAACTAACCTGGAGAGAACAGAGATTCTCAGCTTCATACAGGCAGAAATAGTGCCCTTATTTTTGCTCATCATTTTAATCCCAGCAAACAGCACATGCTTGGCCCATATTAAGCACATGAGAGCATTCACTGAATAAATTAATGAATGTGTGCATGAATAAGTAAATGTTGCAGAAAAAGGAGTAAGGTTTGAAATTGAAAGGATAAGGGGTCCTAATGTCTAATCCTAGCTCTGCCCTTTCCTAGCTATGTATTTTTGAACAAGCAATTTCTCTGAACCTTGGTGTTCACATTGGCATACCAGAAGTAATATCTATGCCTCATAGGGAAGTTCTGAAGATTAAATGAGAGAATGTTCAAGTCCTAGCACACGGAAAGTACTAAAAAAAGAGTAGCTATCAGGAGGTCTCAGTTCTGGCCCTCACTGGATAGCTCAATTAGTTACAGCATTGTCCCTATACGACAAGGTTATGGGCTCAATCCCTGGACAGGGCACATACAAGAATCAACCAGCCAGTGTGGCTCAGTGATTGAGCATTGACCTATGAACCAAGAGATCCCAGTTCAATTCCAGGTCAGGGTACATGCCCGGGTTGTGGATGTGCAGAAGGTAGCAGATCAATGATTCCCTCTGATCATTGGTATTTTTATCTCACCCTTCCTCTCTGAAATCAATAAAAATATATTTTAAAAAAAGAAGCAACCAATGAATGCATAAATAAATGGAACAATAAGTCCCCCCCCCCTTTCTCTCTCAATAATAATAAATCCTCCCCAAGGGAAACTGGAGGGATAGAATGGGAGAAATCCTTACGCTATCTTTGAGTATGAAGTACTTTAAAGGAAGAATTTAACAGTGTAGACTGTAGAGAGTTTTTAAATCTCCTAAATTTGATAATAATCACAGTCTTAAAAGCACATTCTAAAATTTAGTTTTTATTTTATCTCTATACTTTTAATTGAGCAGGGATCCCCCAATTATTGTTACATATTGATTTTATTTGAAGTTAGAATTTAAAAATGTAAAACATAGAAATCAAAAGCTATAATTGCAATGACCTTTTTAAATATTAAAAAGCATGCAGATGTAAAGTTAATAATAAAAAATTTACCAATTTTATCCTTCCAATGAAATGAAGTCAGTAGCCCTAACCGGTTTGGCTCAGTGGATAGAGCATCGACCTACGGACTCAAGGGTCCCAGGTTCAATTCCTGTCAAAGGCATGTACCTTAGTTGTGGGCACAGACCCAGTGGGGAGTGTACAGGAGGCAGCTGATCGATATTTCCCTCTCACTGATGTTTCTGACTCTCTATCCCTTTCCCTACCTCTCTGTAAAAAGTCAATGAAAATATATTTAAAAAATGGCAAAAGGCATATTTATTTTTAAAAAATGAATTCAGTAAAATTATTTATATATGTATACATATACTGCATTACATGATCTGATGTAATGCATACAGTTTATTTTACAGAAAGAGAGGGCTAACCTCCTTCTCATAGCTTTCTGATCCTGGCAGTGGTGGTTTGGTCTCAGAGCCAGCAGCTGGCACCTCAGTTTCCCAAATCAGCAGGAGGTCTTCCAATTAAAGAGCAGAGTCTCCCTCAGTGGTTCAATCAGTGTGTGGCTTGCAAGGTTGTTCTCAAAAGCTCAACCTTGTCAACAGAAGTTTGCTGCCACTAACCTAATGTCAATGGGAGTCCCCAATCTGGGGTGTGGACAAAGGAGAAACTTAATTCAGGTAAACAGTGTGCAAACCAAGGAAATACAGTCTCTGGAGGAAACCTAAAGTGTGCTCCACCGAGACAAAGAGGAGGATGTTTTTTTATAAAGCTCTTGCCTGGCTCCCAACTGGTCCATTTTTATGAAAATGAGATTTCCAAATTTGCATGATTTGCTTGGTCCAAACACCAATGTCCTGCTTGGTTGACTTCACACATTCTGACTGGTTGTCATATAACCACTTTGCTTGGTCAGTATAGATGCAAATAGGGATATAGCTGCACAGTTCCGATTGGACAGGCAGGTCTGAGCCCATTGGTGAGAAGATAATACTAGGAACACCTTGATCAGGATTGACTCAGACCAGAGGAACATCATGCAGGTTCAGTCTGCAGTGTTTCTTGGAAATGCAGCATGCCTGAGAGGCCTCTATCAGCAATGGCTGCTAGGCTCTGGTTATGAATTTGGGCCCAGTTAACAAGAAGGAGTCCTTGGTGGATATGTTCTTTCTCGAGGTCCACAATCTAGAGGTGGTTTTTCAGCCTCCTCAATGATTCTGTGATGCACATGCTGTAATTAATCCCTCTCAGTTTAAACTAGCTAAAGTGGATTCTCTTTTTTTGCAACTGAACCCTGACAGACATATAACCCTTACCTCCCAACAACTGAAAATCTCTCTCATGCCGAAACATTAGGAGGTAGGCTTATTCATTCAATCAGTATGCAGATGGTGGGCCTGAAACGGCTCTAGACTGTGGGGATGCTGTGATAAACAACACAGAAAAGGTCAAGTGCTCAGAAAACTTTCAGGGGGAAAACGGAAATTCCCCATGTAAACAAACAAGATTATTTCAGAGACAAACGTAACAGAGAAACTAAATCAGAGTAACATGATAGAGAGTAAGCCTGGCAGGCAGGGAGGGTCATGTTGGATACGGTGGTCAGGGAAGGGCTCTCTGGCAACTGACACTCGAGTAGAGACCTGAGTAGTAAGTTCAGGTCCACCAGGTGATGATAACCTGTGGATAGGCTTTCCAGGAGCAGGAACTGAAAGGAAAGGGTAGGAAGGTGAGAATGAGCTCAGGATGTACCTGAGGCAAAAGAAAGGTCAGGGTGATTAGAGCTTAATGAGCACAGAGGAACTAGGCAGGAGGCCATTTTATTTATTCACTCACTCCTTAAATATTTGTTGAGCACCTACAATGCACTGAGCTCTATTCTGCGTGCTTGCATTATAGCACTGCAAAATAGAGACAAAAATTCCTCTTCTCATGGAGGTTATATCCTAGGGGTGGGGGAAGGAGGAACAAGAAACAAATAAGTAGGTGAGACACATATTGTATTAGGTCAGTGGTTCCTCCCCGCCCCCCATGAGACAGTTGGCAAAGTCTGGAGACATTTTTGGTTGTCACAACTGTGGAAGAGAGGGGGTTGCTAGTATTTATAGTGGGTAGGAGCTAAGGATGTGGCTAAACACCTTTCAATGCCTAAGATGGTTTCTCAAAACAATGATGTATCCCCCAAATTTCCATTGGGCCAAGGTCGAAAACCCTATATTAGATGGTGATGAAAGTTATGAAGGGGGGAAAAAAAGCAGAGAAAGGGGATAGGGAATACCAGGGGCAGGGCAGAAGGTGGGGAAGCAGTTCAGGGATGAATACCAGAGAAATATAACATCTGCACAAAAACCTGAAGCAGGCAAGGCCATTAGCGGTGCAGATATCTACAAGAAGAAGACCATAGGACAGGAAACAGCAAATGCAAAGCCAGTCTGGAAAATTGCAGGAGAGCAAGGACACTGATGTGGCAAGGGCAGAGTAATAAGCAAAAGAGGGAGACACAGAGATGACACAAAGAAGATTACCAGGGTCCTGAGTGCCATTCATGCCCTGAGCGGTCAGGAATCAATTGCTAACTCATCAGTTAAAGAACCTGGGTCAGTCAGGCTGGCGTGGCTCAGTGGTTGAGTGTTGACCTATGAATCAGGAGGTCTCAGTTCCATTCCGGGTCAGGGCATATGTCTGGGTTGGAGGCTCAATCCCTGTTGTGGGGTGTGCAGAGGCAGCTGATCAATGATTCTCTCTCATCATTGATGTTTCTCTCTATCTTTCTCTCTCTCTCTCTCTCTTTCTCCTTCCCTTCCTCCTTCCCTCCCTCTCTGAAATCAATAAAAAAATATATATATTTTTTTAAAAGAACTTTAGGCAGAGCAGTGACATGATTTCTGACATTGCTTTTAAAGGAATGGCTCTGGCTGCTGTTTGGGAAATTATTCATAAAAGAGCCAGAGCCAAAAGTGGGGACACCAATTAGATGGCATTAAGTGGATTGGCAAAGGAAGAGAGGCAGTAAGGATAACAACCAAACTTCTGGTGGGAGCAGGTGGAAGGTCTGAGAGCTGTGCACCAACATGGGGGAAGCAGTTAGGGAGGCATTGCCAATCAGGCATTCTATTTTGGACAAGTGGAGTTTGAGATAGCTACTAGGAAACCAAGTGGAGATGCCTGGGGTTTAGGAGAGAAGCCTTGGCCGGATATGTAAATCCACAGGAAACAACAAATGAATCCATTGGAATCGACAAAGCCACAGTGTAAAAAACCACTAAGGAAGTGAGTGTGGAGAGAAGTATGAGGGCGGGAGAGCTAAGCAGGGCCCAGACAGTGCAGAATATTTATCAAACTTCCAGAAATATAGAGTCAAGTCTTTTGCTAGTAGAGACAAGTTATAATTATAAATCAGAATCCTGCTTGGAAAATGTATGACTGCTATTTAACTTTCATATATTCATCTTTCAAGTTAATTCTCAAAAGAAGATAATTATTACTATAAATTCCTCTAAGGAAAGGCTAAAGGAAGATATTTAAAGTGACAGCATCATGGATTACTGGGATTGTTTGAAGAATTTCAGAATTGGAACATAAAAATCATCTAATTGGAATCCAAAATCTTAGAGACAACAAAATTAAGGCTCCACATGGCCAGGTCATAAACCAGTTACATGGCTAATTAGGGGCATAACCAGAATAAGCTTAATCTCTTATTCTGATGCTCTTCCCAGTTTATCATGCTAAGCAGACAACTCAAAACAAAGAAGAAACTCTTCTGAGATAGTCATCTCAACTGGGGGAGAAATTTGATTTACAAATATTTTATATTCACAAAACTCATCCTATCAACAGTATGTAGCATAAAGCACCTGTGTGTCTGTAGAAGAAAGAGAATCCATCCTGGGCACGGAACCCTGTTTTGGGAAGCTAAAATAAACCTTCTGGCAACTGGCCGTTGCTCTAGCAGCTAGGAGGGAGGTAAAGAAGTGAGTCAAGAGAAGGCTGTAACTTGCTTAACCCAAGATTTTGTTGGGCCCTCCAATAAACAAGCCAACACTGAGGAAGCTGTCATGTATCCCATGGGCGTAGTTGGGGCCACTGCAATGGAAGGGAGAGTGAATCTGTGCTTTGCCCCCGGAGGACAAGAACTAGTCTCCTTTCAATCCTTGTCACAAAGCACACTCACAAATATACACATTTATTTCCGTGGAGTGGGAAAGGTGGTGAGGACTGCTAGGGCTCCACTGTACACACAGGGACAGAAACATCAGAAGGGGAAATGAGCTGGCCCAGTCATCTTGTGAGTCAGTGGAAGAAGAGGCAGCATTCTATCCTGTGACTCAGCCACTGACCATATCCTCCTCTGGCCAGCAAGCAACCCCAGACAGACAGAGCAGAGCTGGGTTTGGACTAGCCCAGGATAGGGGGAGACGAACAAGAGAGCTTACATTCAGGTTATTCAGGAGAGTAACCCAGGGGGTACATCCAGGGAAGTCAAACCCATTAATCTCAGACTTCAACCTCTGCCGTTCAGGTATGCCTAGGTTCTCCCTCTTACACAGCATATGTATACTCTAGGACACATGTGTCAAACACAAGGCCCACGGGCCAAATCCAGCTCGCCAGGCCTTGCAATGTGGCCCGCACCGCGCTGTCATCACTGCACTCCGCTGTCAGTTTATGACATTGTCAGTTTATGACTATTCAGTAAACCATTCGGCCCGCGATTTAGGCTGGATTTTAGATTTTGGCCCCTTCTCTGATTGAGTTCAACACCCCTACTAGGACAACATCTGGGTTGCTTGCCTTTTTGTTCATTCCCTTTTTTAAAAATTCTGAATAAAAGTAGCTTTAAAAAATGTCTCCTTTGGGTATTTCCCCCCCAAAAAATGGGTATGGTTTAAGGTTGTTTTCTGGAACTCCATTTACTTCCTTTCTTCTATTCTGTTTAAAATTACTCTGGGAAAGGAAATATGATTTATTTGGAACCTTCTGTTAAAAAGAGAACTACTGATATCATTTTTTTAAAAAAACCAAAGGATGCAATAATGTACATTCCCAAAGGAAGTCCAGGGGGAAGCTCCCCACAGTTGCCTTCTGGGAAATGGGGTCCTTAAGCAAGTAACATGAAACCTATTGGATTATTTTACCTCTATTTTATCAAAGGTGATAGAACTTTGCTTATTTTCTATAGGCCATTCTAGGGAAGTCATAGCACATATCACAATAATGCTAGTCCCTCTGTGCTGGACATGCAGATTTAGAGAAAGCAAACAGTTGGAGGGATGGAAATTAATCAGGACTCAAATTGCAATGTGTAATCTATTTCTTTTTTCTAATAGTTTTACTACTTTGAAAGAAAAACCGATAAAGCAAAACATACCGTGATAGATTTGTCACATTTCTTTTCACCAATCTACTTCAGAATATGGCTTTTTGTGAGATTAATATAATTTCCCCAGGTAGAAATTATTCCGATCAATATAAGAATAAATACCTATATGCTAAATTCTGAAGTATAATAATCACAAATTAAAGTAATGCCAAGCCCTGGCCTGTTTGGCTAAATGGATAGAAAGTCAGCTTGCAAACTGAAGGGTCTTGGGTTTGATTCTGGTCAGGGTTACTTGCCCAAGTTGTGGGTTCAATCCCCAGCAGGGGGTATGCAGGAGGCAGCCAATCAATTATTTTCTCTCATTGTTGATGTTTCCATCTTTCCCTCCCTCTCCTCTGCTCTCTGAAATTAGTTAAAAAATCTATATACATAAAAGCCTAAGCAACTGTTACAATGGATTGACCCAACGACCTGTTGACAGGTCACTACGATGTGCATTGACCACTAGGGGACAGAACCTCAATGCAGGAGCTTCCCCCTGGTGGTTAGAGCACTCCCACAGCTAACCTCCTGCCGCCGGCCAACCTTCCTCAGTCCCTCCATCCAGCCAACCAGCCCTGATTAGCCTCGATCAACACCAATCAGGACTGAGCAAGATGGCTCTGACTGGCCCTGATCAATGGCCAGGCCAAGGCACCCCATCCATAAAAACAATTCGTGCACCAGGCATCTAGTGTATATATAAAATAAACTACCTAATTCCAGCTAATTGAGAAACAAGATCTCCATTTACAATTGTTCTGTGGTGTTTTCAAGAGCTTCTTTACTATCAGTGGGGAAATGTGATCTGTGTGGGTATCTGGGGAAGCTGTTACAATGCAAAACAATCAAACCACCTCCTATGGTTAAAAAAAAAAAAGAGAGCAAAATCATTATTGTTCCAATTTCTAAGAAGACTTTTCCCATGATATCACTGTCAGGTACAAGAAGACACTGTGTTGATTCACTGCTTGTATGTGACTGCATTAAAAAAATTATATCCTAATAGGGTTGTAACGAATCCAGCAAAAAGACAAGCTCAAATCATCATCACAAGGACTAAAGATTATCTCTCTATCAATCTAGCTATCTATCTGCAGGGTGAGACAAAAGTAGGTTTATAGTTGTGAGTATGTGAAACAGAGGATTTCTTGCATTATTCTTTGTTAATTATTGTATTATTTTCCATAAAAACAATAGCAAACTATAATACTTTTGCCCCCCCGTGTGTGTGTGTGTGTGTGTGTGTGTGTGTGTGTGTGTGTTCAAACCCTTCCTGACTTCCTTGGAAATATCAAATTTAGGCTTCTGCTATAGGCTAGTACATAGTTGTTAGGTTGAATTAAATCAACTATCTATCAAACCTGGGTAATAAAACATTGAATTCACTCTAATGCTGACCAAAAAAGAAAGAAAAATTGAGGCATCTCACCTCAATTTGTACTGGGACAGAATCAGGTAAGTTATAGAACCTCCAAAAATCTGTCACAAGTCTATACAGGAGGAATCATACCCCTTTATTTTCCTGCTGAAAAATCACCAGGACATGGAAAAATCCCAAACTCAGCACCTCGGCGTTCTTTACCCAGTCCTGCTGGCGTCCTGGCAGACCAATTTGGAAACCATGATTAATCCCCTGGTAAACAGAAAATAGGCTCTGGAGCCCTGAGAAGCCAAACCTGAGTCACTCTCTGGAGGCTCAACCCCTGGACAATCTAACTCTACCTCCTCCTCCCGAGCTGGCTCCCTTGCCCGGTGGTTTTCAGCAAACAGAAAGGCCTTTCCATGGTGACAGAGCCGCCCAACGAAGCAGAGACTGAAATGTCTCTGTAAGTGACTAACCATAAGTGGATGAAACCCAGATATTTGCAGAGGTCATCATGTCCAATATGGCTCAACTGAAATTGCCTGGAATCCCATCCTACCTGAAATGGGAAACTCAATAGCCTTCCCAATTTCTAGAGGGATTGGAGGGGAAGGAGGACATGTACCTAAACTTCTCTTTGTCATCAAGGGCTCCAGCTTGGCTTGGACTGTAATCATCTTGTCACTGCGTGAGATGCTGCTGTCCCATGCTAGACATGGCCTGCTTCTTCACACACTCCCCTTTTATGTACTTCCCTAAACACCATTGACTCAGGGCCCTGGGTGCAACCCTATGGAAGATTTGAGGCAATGGAGACTTGCATGGGAGCCTCAAAAACAATTTAAAAGTAAAAATTAAATGTCACTGCCCTTAAAAGTCCTTCCACCATCCTGGCCCCAGAACTTTCTCACAAACTATCCTTGCTCCTCAGACTCTGGCTTCCTTCCATACATTTCCCCAATTTCTTCAGCTAACCCTCTCTCCCACATTCCTGTCACTTCATTATATTGATGTTACTTTGATTTCCCTGTCTCCTGGCAAACTGTGCTCTCACCTTGCACTCTTAAAACATTTTCCTAAACAAAGATGCCTCTTTTCCTAAAAGGAACTTTCTGGCCACGTGTTCAAATACATTTACACAACCAACACAAGGATTAACACACACACACACACACACACACACACACACTTGATGACCCTTAGAAAACACAGGAGCAGAGAGCTGAGTTCCCAAGAGCTGAGTTCACGAGACTAGAATAGAACAATCGGACAGAATAAGAGGACTTTACACATTATGTTTTAATTTTTAGAATTGGTACTGCTCTTCCCTTACTTTCAGAGGATGAAGTGTTCACTGGAAATCTGAAATATTCTCAGCAGCTGTGTAACTCTGAGGCTAATTGGGCACCAAGAAGCCTATCTCCTATTACCACACACATGCTGAGCTTCTGGCAGCTCAGGTTATCTTTCTCCTGGTGTCGTGGTATTGCTTTCTCTGTACCACATATGTTGTTCCAGCCTCTACACTCTTGCTCATTCTCTCACCTCTCTCTCTCTCTCTCTCTCTCTCTCACACACACACACACACACACACACACACACACACGCGCGCACACACACTGATAACCCCTGGAATGCTTTTCCACCTTTCCCCTCTCTGAATCAGATCCATTCCTCAAGGATTTTCTGTATATAGCCTCCCAGATTGTGGCATTTGATTTCATTCTCCATTTCATTTAGGTAGCCATTTCCTCCCTAATAGTGACATAAATTCTCTGAAGGCAACGATTGTCCAACCCCTTTTTTGTATTCCCCACGTTCATTAGAACAGTGCCAACAAGCCATAGATACTCAGCAGATGCCTGTTGGATTGAATTAAACAGATCACAGGACCTCAGAACCAGAGGGTAATTAACCTCAAGCTTGAGTACACCTCATTCAGGGGGACTAAGGAAACCTGGATCCTACTCTGCTGTCCAGATTTTGGTAGCTGGAAATTTCAAATCCAATATCTATATTTTTTTATGACATTGAGCCAATCATTTAACTTTTTTATTTATCAGTTTTTTAAATCTATAAAATAAGAAAAAGAAAAGCACCTGCTTGTTCAGCTTTCACAGTAGTTGTAAGGATTAAATGGGATTATATATTTATATGTATATACATTCTCTATATACATATATGTGTGTGTATATATACGTTATACATTTTATATATACATATATGTTATATATGTACATGTATTTTAATACATAAATTATCTGAGAAACATGGTGCACAAGACAAATTATTACAAATTAAGATGTTCCAGATATCTTAATAATATCTTGAATATTTTATCAAGTAGTGTAGATCATAGAAAGTCTTCTCATATATTTATTATGAAATATTTTCATTTAAGTAAATGCCACTACTATTTTCTAAGAACATTTGCTTATAATAAAGGAAGATTTATTACAGCTCTTACTTATAAACAAATGTCTCCTGTTTTTTTTTTCCTCTCCTACCAACAGAATCTGTTTTATTTCCTGCATGGTTAGCTGTCATAGGAAAATCAAGGTATTTAAAAACCATGTTTAATGCTAACATATGAATAAAAAATCCAGTTATGTAAAAGGGATGATGGGGTTTATTGCCTTTTTGGCATCCTTCTACTTTGTAAAAAAATCAGACTCAAATGACTTTGGTGAATTTTATTCTTGATTGGATTTAACTTTAACTTTTGCAATTCAATCGATTTCTTCAACATCTTCCATATTCAGGGATAGTATAGAGTCATAAAAATTAACTCAACTTAAATTGCATATGAAAATATGCAAACACCACTGTTACATAGATTTTAACTGTACTTACATATTACCTCTCTAAATTGATCAAGACACCACTAACTACACAATAATTTTTATAGTACCTAGAAAACATACAAAGTTGAGGTTTTTATATCCACTTCAGAGGTAAGGAACATGAGGAGAAAGAAGCAATTGGGTGACAGAAGAGTTGATCGTAGACTGTAAGTTTTGCACAATATACTGTATATAATACACAACATATATTCATATCTATATCTCCATATATACATCTCCAGCATTCATTTCTTTCATAATAGCACCCAGATTTCTAATTTGGGGAAAAGATATCTGCTGAGAAGTGTTCAGTCAGTCCTATAAGTCTAGATTCATGCCCCCACGGAAGTTGAAAAGACCAGATCCTTCCTGGATCCCAACTCAACCCAGCCAAGGGGCTATGGCGAATCAGCCAGAGAGGCTCTTTCCCTGGGCTTTTGAAACTTGAGAGAGATACAAGGAAATAGCAGTGGTTCTGGCCACAAGAAGTTTTCTGGAGCACCTAACATTCTAGCCCACTTCCAAGTCTTGTTCTCCAATATCCTATTGATTCTGTGCACACCATCAGCACCACCAAATCCTTTGCACCAATAAATATTCTTCAGCTTCAGCTGGTCAGAGTTTTTGTTAATTGCAGCCAAAGGATTCTCACCACCATATGACCTAATCTCTCTTTTCCCAGTGAATGATCTTTGTTAAAAATATACTGGTAAACGAATGAACAAAATACATATAAAAATATAATTAAACATTGTATAGGATATAAACATATTTTTGTTGTTGGCTATAACTCAAGAATTCAGTATATGTATTTTATGTTTCTCCCTTTTTGTTTTAAGATGGGAATATTTTTTACCTGAAACTTCAAATATATACTTCAAAACTTAGGTAATTTTTTATATCCATGAATTATTCCTTTTTATATACTAATTTACATACTTGTGAATCAATCTGTATTCTTTAAAAATAATTAGTGAATATCGTGACACAGAGTCTGTCTCATATTTTATCTTTTCCACACGAAGAACCATAAACTAAGTTGCCAACTGAGTTGTTAAAACCAGTAACTCGGCACTCCTGACAGACAGAATCATTTGCCTCTGATTTACAAGGCTTTCCATTTTACACATCAGCCAAGCAGCAACCACTGGTTGCTAAGCAACCGCTCTCCTCTCAAGGGCCATAAATAGAATACATAGACGAGCAGTTTTTAAAATATAATCTACATATATATGAAGTTCAAGAAAGACCCAGCCCCATCGTTCGGCTGTTTGCCCAGAATGCTTGTCACGAATACTGAATTCACAATGACAGTGTATGAATACCAAATACATTTGGTCCATGAATTCTTCAGGAACTATATCCCCTGGTGTTTGCTTCCAGAATATTCCTTGCAAATGAAAAACCACGAAGTAACATAGACAGCAAGCTTCTGAAGCAAATGTCCTTAGAAAAACTATTTGTAAACTGTACACTGAGGTTTTCTTGAACCAAGTCATTGCTGCATTACCATTCCTGTAGCAATACTGCTCTGTTGGCTAAAAGTGAATGCTCTAGGATGCACTCCAAGTGGTTAATAGTGACTCCCATAAGGAAATGACCATTTGCTTTTTTCCTCTACATATTCCTTACAACAAAAATAATTATTGCTAATAGTCGCTGAGTGTTTATGGAATGGGTTCTAAGCTCCTTATATGCAGTAATTCACATTAAAATTCTCCATTTGGCACATAAGGAAAGAAGCTTAGAGAAGTTATGTAATTTGGTCAAGGTTGTGCATATAGAAAGCAACAGAGAGTCAGGATTCGAACTCAGACAGGGAGCCTCCAGGTCTCCACCACGTCACTATTCCTTCTTTTATCAGGTAGTTCATGTATTGCCTGAACACCTTTTTTGAAAGTTATACTGTGTCAGGAAATACAGAATTATAATTATATCTGGGTGCTCAGTTCATTAGCAGCTTTCCACCACTGGCTCAATCAGTTTTACAACAGGAGGAGGGAAGCGTGTAACAAAAATCTAACAAGTGCATGAGGATCAACATGATCCTCATGAACTGATGCTGTGCCAATTCAACTGAACCTGTGGCCACATGCTGTGTTTACTCAAAATAGATTGTGCAGTTACTGAAGTTTCTAAGGAAAGGCTTTAAATAAATATCACCTCTGGGAATTGATTTCCTTCTCAAATGTATATTTAGTGATTTTTTTTTTAAAAAAAAGATTGGCTTAGAATAGTGGTCAGCAAACTCATTAGTCAACAGAGCCAAATATCAGCAGTACAATGATTGAAATTTCTTTTGAGAGCCAAATTTTTAAGCTTAAACTTCTTACACAATTTCTTCAAAATAGACTCGCCAAGGCCATGGTATTTTGTATAAGAGCTACACTCAAGAGGCCAAAGAGTCTCGGTTTGCCAACCATTGGCTTAGAATACAAAAAAAAGTAAGAGTACCATCTTCCTCACTTTTTTTGTTGTTAATCCTCAACTGATGATATTTTTCCATTGGTTTTTTTTTGTTTGTTTGTTTGTGTTTTTTTGTTTTGTTTTGTTTTTAGAGTAGAAGGGACGGGGAGAGCCACAGAAAGAGAAACACTGATGTGAGTGACACATGGATTGGGTGCCTCCTACATACACCCCTCATGGGCCTGGACCAGATTGAGCTTGCAACCGAGGTACGTGCCCTTGACTGGAATCAAACCCAGGACCCTTCAGTCTGCAGGCCGATGCTTTCTCTATCCACTGAACCAAACCAGCTAGGGCATTTCTTCCTCACTTTTAGCCCATTGTAGAAAAGGCAATCATTTACCAACAATACAGGCAGAAGTTGTTTTCTCCTCGATTATTCTTACTCCACAGAGGTAGATAAAGCAGACAAAGCAAAGAAGAATATAAACCAAGCCAAGAAACTGAAAACTCTGCTGAATAAAATCAGTTTAGGAAAGAGAGAAAAAACACCCCAAACGCATTGGTTGACCTCTTTGTTAAAACTTTTTCTTGTGCATTTGTTCATTCATTCATTCATTCATTCATTCTGTGTATGGAAACTACACTGGAGGTTAGAGACACAGGAACAAAATGCACACACCTAATGGTCACATTCAAGAAAAGAAAGCAGAGGCAAAACCTGACATGAAAAGTGTTGTGAGGGAGGAAGAAAGAGGGATGTCAGGGCCCTGGCCACCTCAAAATGTGAGTCAGGAAGGCTTCTATAAAAGGGTACATGGGAACCGGGGCTTGAAGCATGAGTAGGAGTTTGCCACATGGAAGAAAAGAAGCTGGAGTTCTAGTTAGAGTTCATAAAATGCACAAAGTCCCAGTGGGATCAAAGGACACGGTGCCTAGGAGGACCGAGAGAACTCCTGTGCTGCAGATTAGGGGGAAGATAGGATGGGGCCAGGCAGATTTTTATTCACTGCAGGAGAGAACGTGGACTTTATCCTGAGGGCAGCCAACAGCTGACAGAGACGCTGGAAGACAAGGGAGTGGGTTATACATGTGAACGTTATAAACTATGGCAGTTTAAAAAGAAAAAACACAACGAAGAAAAATTGGGCAGAAAAGAGTGAAACGGTGAATAGCTGTGCTGAATTCCTCCGCTTTCAAAGCAAGAAATCAATAGGAACATCTAAAAATCAGTCGGAAAATTCAGGCCATCTGTACTTTTTGGGGTGTCAAAGGCAAACCACCAGAAATGAAGATAATGCAAGAGCTAAAAACTATCGGGCGGTAAAAGACAGCAATGAAGGTAGATGTTTCTATGAGAATTCTTCTCACCCTTTATGGCAAGGAGTCAGCATCTGTTGCCCAGAATTGATAAATCAAGAGTTGGAGATTAGCAGCAGAACTGAAAATAGTTGCCTCTGCAAAAGGAGGCTTGGTTGGCATCTATGTTCTCTTGGTTTTGATAGCGCCAAGGAGCACAGGTGGGCTTTCTTTCTCTCTCACCACTTTGTCCAACGGGATTTATTATGGGGCTACCTTTGAGAGGCAGCCTCTCACCTCCTCTCTTAAGATAACGTCTCCAAAGGGATGTTTACTGGTATTGCTCTTCTAGGTTCAGTCAAGCTTTGCAAATACAATGAAAAAACAAACACAAAAAACAGTCTTGAGCCCAGGCACTGCTGATAAGACAGTGAGTTTAAACTCCTCAAGACTTCAGTGAGCTTAAAATAATTACTCCTGGGGATGCTTCTCTACTGTAGACACAGAAATTCAAATAGCAACAGGACTTTCCTTGGTGAAATGTGAACCTGTGTGGCTCAATTGATTATGGGCCCTGCTGTCTGCCACAGCTCAGCTGGGGCTGCGCTATCTCACAGGCCGCATACCACTGGAGAGGGATGAAGGGCTAACCCGCAGCTGGGATTCTTAAAGGGACTTATCTGCGGGAGGAATGTTTTGTTTGCATTTTTACTTCAATAGAACTGGTCTCCAATGTTAAACTTGACATGAAAACAAAAATGAAAAAGCCATATGTTGGTATTACTGTCCTTGTGGGAAACAATTTCTTAAACACACACATTTTTAATGTAGGTCCATAATCTGAGTATCTTGCCTTGAAAAAGAAGTTGATGAAAAAATGAAATAAAAATACATAAATCTAACATTTCAAAACAGGTAATTTTTTTTTTTTTCTTTCGGGACAGCTGTGCTCTTGGCGCCCTGAAGTTTCTTACTTTGTACACTAAAGTCGTTGGCCTTGACCTATCAGCAAACTCTGAGATAGGCACTGTCCCTGGACCCTGACTCTAGCAAGCTCCTGGGAAAGGAAGGAGCAAGCAATGAGTGCACATATATACATTCTCCAAGTGGACTGGTAGATCCCACAGATAGCTGCTTGATTTTTATTTTCCAAATTCCATGAGATATGTCTATAATGGCAAAGGAATTTTTTAGAACCTGTAAGGCGATGTGTAATGAAAATATGACTAAAGAAACATGAGTGTGCCCTAGCTGGTTTGGCTCAGTGGACAGAGTGTGGGCCTGTGGACGGAAGGGTCCCCGGGTTCGATTCCAGTCCAGTGCATATGCCCAGGCTGCGGGCTCGATCCCCAAGTAGGAGGCGTGCAGGAGGCAGCCAATCAATGATTCTCATCATTGATGTCTCTATCCCTCTCTCCATCTCCTTCCTCTCTGAAATCAATAAAAATGTATTTTTAAAAATTAAAAAAAGAAAGAAAAAGAAAGAAATAAACATGAGTGACAGCTGCCCATCAACCCTGTGACATTTTCAACATCTAGATTCGAATGTAACCTCAGGGCGGGCAGTTTCGCTAGTGTGTGCTGCTTGCCAATGTGATTTGCACAAAAGGAACAAAATGAAGAGTCCGTGCCAGCCAATGGCTATGTCCAAAGGAATGCTGGGACTATTCAAAGCTTTTCATTCTCAGCTTGTCAGGAGCAGCCCAGTATCCAAAGGTAGACCTCTCAGTTCTTTCCCTCATTCAGTAAATGCCCATTGAGAACCAATAAACTGCCAATAAATTGCTGGGCTCCTGCTTCAAGAACAGACAAGGGCATTCACATGTAAACTGGTAGAACCACATTGTGAAATCTGCCCTTTCAAAAGGTGTCCCCAAGCCTGGCCAGGTGACTCGGTTGGTTGGAGTATAGTCCAGTAACTGAAAGGTGTTTTTCTCTCTCTCTCTCTCCTCCTTCCTCTTTCTCTAACATCAATAAAGGACATATCCTCAGGTGAGGATTAAAAAAAATAAGTAAAAAAGTAACCCCACAAGCTGCCTTAAAAAGTAAGTTAATATACTTAAAGAAAGCTCTCAATTGTTCATTTTTAATGAAGCTTATGTGAGTCATATCTCAATTTTGAAAAAAATATAGTTAAAAGTAAAAAAAAAAAAAAGTGGAAAGTTAAGAGTACAATTAGATACGATTTTACTTTTGTTGTTGTAAATCCTCACCCAATTTTTTCCATTGATATTGTTTCTTTTTTTACACAGAGGGTGGAAGGGAGGCGGGGAGTGAGATGGAGAGAGAGAGAGAGAAACATCCATGTGAGACAGATACATCAATTGGTTACCTCCTGCAAGAACCCCATCAAAGGCCAGGGATTGAGCTGAAACCGGTTTGGCTCAGTGTCAGCCTGCGGACTGAAAGGTCCCGGGTTCGATTCTGGTCAAGGACATGTACCTTGGTTGTGGGCACATCCCCAATAGGGGGTGTGCAAGAGGCAGCTGATCGATGACTCTTTCTCATTGATGTTTCTAACTCTTTATCCCTCTTTCTTTCTCTCTGTAAAAAATCAATAAAAATATTTTAAAAAGAAAAAGGAAAAAAGAAAACAGAGGCCAGGGATTGAACTTGCAACCTAGGAACAAATATGTGCCCTTCACTGGGAATTGAAGCCGTGACCAACACCCTAACCACTGAGCTCACTGGCCAAGGCAATGCTATTTTTTTTTTTTAATCCAAGTGGATAGGGGCAGTGAAATTAGTAAATTTTAATTAATAAAAACTAGATCCTGGCCAGTTTTCTCAGTGGTTAGACTCGCAGGGGTCCTCAAACTTTTTAAAGTGGGGGCCAGATCATGGTCCCTCAGAGAGCTGGAGGGCCGGACTATATGAACTACTAATTCCTACTGTAACACCTCGGCTGCGCTCACTGCCCAAAAAACCTGGCGGGCAGGATCAGACTCCCCTGGGGGCTGCATGTGGCCCGCGGGCCGTAGTTTGAAGACCCCTGGGTTAGAGTGTTGGCCCTCAAACCGCAGGGTCTTGGGTTCGATTTCCAGTCAAGGGCACATACATGGGTTGCAGGCTGGTTCCCTGGCTCTGGGGTGTGAATAGAAGGCAACCAATCGATGTGTCTCTCTAACATCAACGTGTCTCTCTCTCTCTCTCTCTCTCTCTCTCTCTCTCTCTCTCTCTCTCTCTCTCCCCTCCTCTCTCCCCTCCACTCTCTCTAAAAAAAAGTAAAATAAAATAAAAACTAGAAATTATTAGTTAGCCTAAGACAATACCAAAAGAGTAAAATATAGTTTTAAAGATTGAAAGACAAAAATATGAATGTCTTTAATTTTAAAGTAAAAACTGATTTCTGAGTGCCCAAGACAAATAAATTAAATGACTGACATAAGAGAAAAGGAAAGTAAAAAGATAGGGAAAGTCAAAATTGAAAGATTTTTCTGGATTTTTGTCCAGATATTTTTAAAGGAAAATGATTTTCAAAATATTTAGGGGTAATTTGGAGACAATTTGTCTTTTTTCTTTTTTTTTTTTTTTTTCCAATAGAAGCTATTTAAAAGCTGTTGAGTTTGTATGCCACTACTTAGTTATCTCAAAACAAAAAACCTAGAAAAATGTTCTATGAATTAACAAGTCATTGTTTTATGAATTGCCATATCCTGTAGATGGAAAAGTACTAAGAGGAAGAATGAAGAATAAGGAGGGATTCTGGCTAAACTGACCTATTGGGATTCTTGCTGAATCCTAATATTAAGCAGGCCAAATGAAGAGATCTTACCTGGGGCTGACAGAGGATGAGGACTTTGAACAGAAATGGTCTACAAAGGCTGGGGGTTCTTTTTAAATCCTTCCCTCATTCACGTGTTTAGTAGACCATATCTTGTACAACTAATACCCATGGGGTAGGGGAAAAAAGCTGATTTAGGCACCTCAGTCCGGTTCCTGAGTCCTGTGCTACATGACTTTGGATGACACACTTAATTAGCTGTAACAAGGTTCTTACAAGACAAGCTTACGTTGCTAAGTTGCTAGTACATAGTAAATGTTTAACAAACTTGCAGGCCCAAGTTGAGAACAGCAATCAGATGCATCAGGGCATGTCACAGACTCGGCTGAATAGGGGGTATAAGGCAGTGTGGTCTTCAAAGCAAGGTACCAGTAAAGCTGGGTATAAAACTGAAGGGTTTCCAGAGTTCATTCACAGGCCTGGACTGTTTGAACAAAATCTATGGTAAATTTTTCAATCCCACAGGTCCTCTCCTAACACTGCTTTACTGAAGAGAACCCTGCAGTGGCCAGAGGTTCCTTTTTCCACATCCCCTTTCCCACGAAAGGCTGGGCGCCACTTTAAAAAGAAAGTGAAAGCAAAGCCTCCCTGGGCCCTAACTTCTCTGTGCTAGCTCCAGGGGTAAACACCTCCAGGACACCCAACAGGGACCACATAGATTTCCTGAGGATCTCAGATATCTGGAGAGGGGAGCACAGCTCAGAAAGTCACCACGCCTTCTCTCTGCCTTCATGGTGATGCCCATCTCAACTCATGCTAGTACTTTTTTCAAATTCAAAAGTAAGGTTGTACAGATGTGCCTTAATGATGCTTATTTACAACTTAAAAAATGAAGTCAGCCTGCTCCTGACAGAAAGTCAGTCGAAGACTTGGCCACATATTTTGCTCTCTCTCTCTCTCACTTTATGAACAATGTCTGACCTGAACGAGGCAAACCTGCAACTCTGATAAAATAGTCTTTATACAAACATTCAGATGTTGACTTGAAAATGTACAGAGATAGAGTTTTGGAGAGCAGTAAGTGTGAAGACCACTGGTCTAAAAAACTTAGCCTCAGGAGAGAAGGTTTTTGACAATGTATACACACAATTTTAATGACAAGCCTCCTGAAGGAAAATTAGATTTTTTTTTTTAATGTAGTTAGATTGTTTTCATTCTGATCCCCAGGAACTTTTGTCCATTCCTAGGGAAAAAGACCTAAAATAGCGCCAGTAAACAACAGAGAATCACATTACCCAGGCATCTGTGGGAGACAGCTCAAAGCAACAGTTTTAGGACAGACCGTGTCACAAGTGAGAGGTAGGGTGATGCCCATCTCGAGAGCCATGGAAATTATCTGAAACTACAAGATAGCCACAGGAATCCCAAATCTCTGTGACAAACTTTGGAGATTTCCTGCTATAATTGGGAGGGTCAGGATGGGCTCCCTCTATTTCATCCTGTCTGTAAGGGTTAACATCTCATTGCTGTTCTGTGAGGCCATTGGGCATGGTCTAGGGAACTCTTTAGAAAAACAAAACAAAAACATTTAGAACTCCTTAAATATGAAATTCCTTTCTTCACTGTCTCTGTCGCCAACCTCCCTCTCTTCCCAAATAAAAAGATGAGGAAACTGAGGCTCAGAGAAGTTGAATGGTTCAAGGTTCTGAGTCACCGCCTGTTCAAACTGAAAAAGGCTCGGTCTAATCTGCACTCAGAGCTCCTAATTTCAAGTCCAGAATTTTAGCCACAGACTAGACACTGCTGGCAATAGACTGTCTCAGAAGGGCATACCCTTCTTTATATTTTCCTCAAGTTGTTTTTAACATCATTTGGCTAAGAAACAGTATCTGGGCAGGAAGCTGGGTGTGAAGGTGTAACTGTCCCTGACTCACTCCACTTGGGTGGCAGTTCCTCCGTGGCAGGCCTAGCTCACTGGGAGACGTGGGCTGGGATGTGTCTGGATACCACACTATTTTCCTCCTTCATTACCAGTGAAGAATCCCTCCCATTGTAGGGACTTTGGGATCCCTGGTGTGAACAGAGGCCCCAATTACTAAAGGAAAGAAAGTATAAAAGACTCTACATTGATAATTTCATTCAGAATTTATAGTCCCCCTTGGTAAAACATAGATAATAATGAACATTAACCCAGTGTCTCACAGGAAAGATCAATTACCTCATCTCCAACAGAAGTTCCCATAGAGACACAAAGAATTTTAGTATCGCCTATAGATACTAAATTTGAAGACTTATCAATATGTATACTTCAAGTGCTAACAGAGATTGCAGACTTCTTTGTCAAATATCTCTTTCTATGGGGTCTAGTGTCATAACTGTATTTCTGCAAAGGTCACATTTCTAACGTAGCTCAATGTAAGATGGTGCTACACCAGCTTCTTTTGCACTCTGGGTGATTTGACAAGATATTCCGAATCATTTATGTAATAGCCTACACTTCTCAAATAGTTGTTTCTGACCCAGTCTAGCTCACAGCCCATTTATGACCTAACATACCTCCAAGAAGGACTTAAAAATGGGGACGGCAACTATAAAGATGGGGAGCTCCAGTCTGTCTTCCCCAATATTTAAGGCAGATATTGCTCATTAGTGGCCACACTTGCTCCACTGCATTGGGACTCAGTCTCAACTCTTTAAAACTTAATACTCCAAGCAACACTGTCAACTCACTGACAACTAGATGGAAATCTATCTGCAGTGCCAGCATTAGATTAAATCACTAGAAAATCTAACTATTTGTGAGAGGTTTCTTTTAACATCTCAAATTTTATGCCTGGAAACCTAATATCACATTCCCAATGGTAACATTCTTTTGATGACTCCAACATTCCACCTGACTTTGTTTGAATGTCACATTACAATTCTAACTCCTATTATGAGTTCTGACTTGTGCCAGGAAATACTAGTATCTTCAGGTTGGGGAATGGGAACAGCTTGTCTATTATCAATTTTCTTTTAATGCTTTTTCAATGATGAAAGAGAATCATCAATCCACTGAACAGTGGTTTCCCAAATTACCTACTTAAATTGGCCTGTAGGTTTGTAGTTTGATTTGAGTTTGAAGCCAACACATCTGTTCATATCTGATTATTTATCCTGAAAATAAGAACTCTAAAAAGCAGTTATTGCTTACTTATTATTAAATACTAGGGGCTTGGTGCATAAAATTCGTGCATTAGGGAGGGGTCCCTCAGCCAAGTCTGCCCCCTTTCACATACTGGGAGTCCTCAGGGGATATCCTACTGATGGCTTAGGCCCACTCCCTGTTGGAACAGTCTGGTCTCCCTTTGTGGGAGGCAACAGGGCTGATTAGGGGAAGGCACCAGCCCCATCACCCCACTACTGCAGCCACTGCCAGTCACCGCAGCCACCAAGATATTTTCATCAACATGGACTCCAGTCCCTTCACCATGAAAAAATGACAACTTTCTTTAGGCATTTTCAAGATGTTCCTCTCATAAGATATGACTTTTTTTTTTCTTTGTATCCTCACTGGAGGACATGCTTCCATTGATTTTTTCCCCCCTTCCCTCGGATTCCAGGCTTGGCCACTTCCCAAGCCTACAGCCTCCAACCCAGGCTTTCAGTTTGGGAAGCAGGTACCCTCATCCCCCAAGCCTAAGCCTTTGTGGGATGGCTGGCTGGGAGTGACCTGGGTTCCAAGGAGGTTCCCAGGACCCAGGAATGTATGCAAATTAACAGCCATCTTTATTGGGTTAATTTGCATACTCACAGTGATTGGCTGTGGGCATAGCAGAGGTACGGTCAATTTACATTTTTCTCTATTATTAGGAAAGAGTAGCAGATTTGCTTGAGAACTGTAAGATCATGCACTTGTAATGGATAATAAACACTATGAAAAGTAATTCCAAATTTAAATCTTTTTTAGGATTTCAGAACTTAAGGGAAATGTCTAACATGAAGTTTGCCCTGGGCTCTCCCACCTTCCAGCCCAGGCCTAATCCAAAATTGAGGCACCAAGAGCTGGCAAGCAGATGTGACCTTTCACACTTTCTTTCCTCTCTACCCACTTTGGTAAATGCATTGCTATTCTAATCTCTATCCTTTATTCTGTCCATGACCCCTCTTGCTTACTTCTTTCCAGTCCCTTTGGCCTCCTTTCCATCCCAATGCCAAGGGCCTTTGGGTTTCCTGTTCTTTCTGCTTAAAACAGGGGTCTTCAAACTACGGCCCATGGGCCACATGCGGCCCGCAGAGGAGTCTGATCCGGCCCGCCAGGTTTTTTGGGCAGTGAGCACAGCCGAGGTGTTACAGTAGGAATTAGTAGTTCATATAGTCCGGCCCTCCAGCTCTCTGAGGGACCGTGATCTGGCCCCCACTTTAAAAAGTTTGAGGACCCCTGGACATTCTTCCTCCAGCTGTCTGCATGGTTTGCTCTCTCCCAGAGTGTAGCATACAAGGGTACAGACAAGTAATAGTTTTATTACTGTGCAATTAGTGCTATAAGAAGGGGAGATGTGCCAAGGTGCAATGTGAGTTCATAGGTGGGACAGTCTTGGCTGGTCAGGGAAGGCTGCCTGGAGGAAGTGAGCTCTACACTGCAGTCTGAAGAATGAGCAGAAATTGAGCAAGTAAAGGGTGCTTCAGTCAGTGCTAACAGCATGTCCAAAGGGCATCGTGCACTAGAGAAGGGAGAGGTTCAAGGTGGCTGAGGAGGAACATGAGGGAAGAAATTACTAGGGCCAGATCTTACATCAGAGCATAGACACACACACAGGAAAGAACCTTGGAAACCCACTGTAATTCAGGTAATAGTCTTCTCTTAAATTCCTAGGAAGTGCAAAGGAAAAAAACAAGATTCATTTTGTTATGGCAAAATCCAATTTTATAATAAAAATCTGAGAAACAGCTAGATTATGACACTTTTCCACTTTTTTTTAAGAAAACATAAGATTTATTTTATTATGGCAAAAAAAGACTTCTATGGAAAAATCTGAGAAACAGCTGACAAACTGACATTTTTCCACTAGGAAGAAACACACAGGAAGCAGTCTACATTCTAAAAGCTTTTCAATTCATTACAAGTGCCCTAATCCCTCAGGAACCTAGGTTTCATTCTTTTTAAAAATATATATATTTATATTTATTTTAGAGAAAGAATGGAAAGGGAGAGAGAAAGAGACAGAAAATCAATGATGAAAGAGAATTATAGATCGCTGCCTCCTGCACACCCCCACTGGAGATCAAGCCTGCAACCTCAGGCATGTGCCCTGACTGCGAATCAAACCGTGACTTCCTGGTTCAAGGGTCAACACTCAACCATTGCACCACACCTGCCGGACTGGGTTTCATTCTTTATACTACTTCAAATATAACACATTAAAAAAATGACATGGTTCTCTGGCATCTTTAAGGATTTTTAAAATTCATATTTAACTTGCTTCTCTGATGCAGACCCTGAAAAAAGTCAGGCTAATTACAAACCATGTCTATATTAATGTCCCTTTGGGTGAGAGCTCATCACATTTCCTAAATTTAATAAGATCAATAAGAATTGGTGCAACACTAAGAACTTACCCAGAAATTTCTGTATTCTGGTTGATTAATGAAGCTAATTTCTCAGTAGGCAATCTAGTACCGTTAAAAAATACATGTAACTGAAGGATTTTTCTCTTTCATGTATATTTAACTTGCAAACTGGATATCCACAAATTTGTTCCAGAGAGAGTAAAACAATAAATGTTTTATGATGCAGGAGACCTTAAATCATTTAAGACACTATAATAAGTTTTGAAGAAAGAGGTTTAGAAATTGACAACACCTCCTTAACAGCAAAGAAAATGTGAGTACTTTGCCGAAAGAAGAAAACTCTTCCCTAATTTCCCTATTTAGCTAACATAAAGGAAATCCCTCCCCAAAATGCAATCATTCTATTTTTTATAAGACAAAAGTCATGTATAAAAAAGCTAGTCTCAATGCCATGGTTGGACTCACAACGAACCATGGTCTTTATCCACATAGAACTAAGCACAAAGCAAAATAGGTTACCCTCTCCCTCTCTGTAACACTGTAGTTTTTCAATCTCCCATCACTAATGGAACAGAATATTCCTTGGGTCTGAACCACCAGGAACCTAAGTGAAGGGAGGGTAGAGCTAAGAATTCTACACCCCCTTCAACATATTTGAGACCTCTTTGAGAAAGAAAGGAAATCAGCGAGGAGATCTGATGTCTTTGTTCTAAGTCATCTGAGGTACCACCTCCTTTCTTATTGTCCTAGTCCTCTCCCACCCCAGCTTCCACCACCACTTATTACTGATATTTGGAAACGTCAGTTTGGCAGAAAGAGCCATGAGAGGCACATATGATTTTTGACATTCATTCATCCAACACTTGTAGATGTTTGAAGGCAGGAACAACCCATTTAAGAGCCAGGGTTGCTACTGTGTACGCAGATTCAAATCACTCATCTCTTAAGTCTGCAAGTATAAAAGTACCCTGTGGTGGATTAAGTGACAAATGAGTGTTAGGATGTTCCAGGGTTCAGAGTGATGGGAGAGAAGTTATCTATATTGGAGCAGTTGGGGAGGCCTTGAAATAAATAAATATTTACTCATCACCCACCATGTGCCATGTATATAAATTCTGTCAGGTGAGTATTATTGGTCCCATTTTAAAGATTAGAAAACAGATTCACCAAAAAGACAAGAGGTCTTCCTTAAATGGGTAAGCAACCCAAGCCAAGATTTGGACCTAGGCCTTCAAGTCTAGCACTCCTTCTATTATTCTAGCCCACTTCTTGGTAGAGGTAAGGTGATGATTTTCTCTTGGAGGATAGGTAGGAGGATATTGAGAAGAGAAAAGCATTGAGGAGGGACAAGGGTGTCTCAGGCCTTTTTCACCATAAGGATTTGGTAGAATACACAGTTTTTCTTTCACATTTTTCTCTCTCGTAAGACATTAGAGATGATTGGGAATGAAAACATTTCACTTGGCAATTCTATTATTGAGGGGACCAATTTTGGAGAAGTGTGGCTGGAAGGCTTACTCTCAGGGGTAGGAAACTTTAAATAACAACTTTACGACTGTGTCTTCAGTACTTGGAAAGTCCAGTTCACTAGAACCTTGTAAAATTTCATCACTTCCTCATTGTACTTCATTCACTCCATTCTCCTTCAGGCAGTAGGAAACATAGAAGAAGGGGGGAGTGATGTTACAATCACACTGCTCTGTCCTTTCTGTTTGTTTTTTCTTTGAAGTAGTCTCTGAGCATCACATGTTAAGTGAGGCATCAAGTTCTCAATCTGTTATGCATTGCAATGCCTAACAATTTCCAATGACCATTGGCTGGCTAGCCCAATGGAATCATACTGTGTAACTTTCATCCATCAGATATCAAGTTTTGGCCCTGCCAGTGTGGCTCAGTGGTTGAGTGTTGATCCATGCAGCAAAAGGTTGCTGGTTTTATTCCTGCTCAGTACATGGGGACCATGCAGGAGGTGGCCAATCAATTTCTCTCTCTCTCTCTCTCTCTCTCTCTCTCTCTCTCTCTCTCTCTCTCTCACTTTTCCTCTCTCTCTAAAAATCGATAAAAACTTTAAAAAACACGCACATAGATATTAAGTTTTGGATGTGCATATAAGAAAAGATCGCTTTATGGAATGAAATATAGACACTGTGCCATATGTTATGCACTTTTGCTTATACATCTGCTTTTAATGTTCGCATTAAAAACTCAGCTTACTCTAAAGTCTGCTTATGCTATGCCTTGCTATTCTTACAATCAAGTTGATTTTTTAAATGTTGTTTTTGGATGAAGGCTTTTGGAAAACTTAGGTTGCTCATTAGAATTCAAGAGCTGACTATACCGTTGATGGCCACATAGTCCAAAGAGACAGTAAATCTGAAGGTCATATAATGTCACAGGAAGAATGTTTGAATAACATGAGAAGTTTTCATTCCTAAGAAATTGCTGAAAGAGAAAGAAACTACTAGGGGATTTTGGTTGTTAAAAGAGGAGGCTAAAGTTGTTCTCAAAATTTTTGCAGTTGACTTTGGAAAAGGGGCACAAGGTCATTAGTAAAATAGCTTAGTTAATGTAATAGCCAGTGAGGATAATGAAGGATTAAAAAAAAAAAAAGAATTCTGATTTTATAATCTCTGGATTAAAAAAAAAAAGTAATATCTGAACAGTTTGTCTGTTCTGATGCAAAGTCTGCATTGAAGTCTTACCAGGAAAATGGAAGATTCTCTCTAAAAGGGAAACAATTTTTAGAGGCATCAGGTTCTCAATCTGTTATGCACTGTAATGCCTAACAATTTCCAATGACCCATTTTCATGGACGTTTTAAGATTTTCCCCTGGGTTCTTGTGCCTTTTATGACACTACCATTTTCTTGTTTCTGCTCTTAAGACTGCACTAATGTAACCTAAAAATATTTCCAAACGCCAAAAGAAAGGAGGAGAAAAAAACGGAGAGAATAGCAGCAGTGACTGCAAGGTATGAGAGCAATAGATAAAATAGACATGTCAGTCACTCAGAAAATAAGAACTGGTGGATTGGAGGAGGCAAAGCATTGCTTTACAAAGCCACGGAATGGCTAGTTTTCAATAGGCAAATGGCATCCAGAAAATGTAGACAGTTGATTAAAAAATAATGTAATGTGGCTTCAAAGTTTTAAAATGTACATAAGCTACCAATGTAATACTAACGTTAGAGTAAGACTTGTAAATTGTGTGAACGGCTAGCAGCAATATTTAACTAGATTAACTTACCATAATTAGAATGGCAAATAAATAAGATGGAATGAAATGGAGCATATTCCTATGTCTGGAAAAGTCTTTTGTATCTATAGTGGTTTTCCAATTTATTTTATGTTTTAAAATTAAAAACAATTTTCAATTACAGTTGACCTTCGATATTATATTAGTTTCAGGGGTACAGCATAGTTGTTATAACACGTATAGAACTTACAAAGTGATCCCTCCAATAAGTCTAGTACCCACCTGACACCATATGTAGTTATTACAATAGTACTGATTACATTCCTTATGCTGTATTTTATATCCCTATGACTATCTTGTAACTACCAATGTGCATCTATTAATCCTTTCACCTTTTCACCAAGCTGCCCAACACCCCCACATCTGGCAACTATCAGTCTTTTATCTGTACCTGAGTCTGTTTCTATTTTGATTGTTCTTATCTGTGTGTGGTGGCTTTTCTCCCCAGATTTCACATGTAAATGAAATCACATGGTATTTTTTCTTTCTCTGCTGATTTATTTCACTTATGCATAATGCCCTCTAGCTTATTAAGATTTCATTTCTTATGCCCAAGTAATATTATATTCACCACGTCTTCTTTATTATCCAATCAACTATTAGACACTTAGTTTGCTTCGATATCTTGGCTATTGTATGATGAAATGTCCTTCTTTGCTTCTTGTCATTGCCTTCGTTTTAAAGTCTATTTTGTCTGATAGAAGTATTGTTACCCTAGCTTTTCATTTCCATTTGCATGAAATACCTTTTTCTATCCCTTTACTTTCTTTTTTAAAATGTCATTATTAATTTATTTTATTGTTGAAAGTATTAAAGATGTCCTCTTCTTTTCCCCCAGTGACTTCCTACACCCCCTCCCCTGAGGCCTTCATCACACTATTGTATGTGTCCATGGGTTATGCATGTATGCATATAAGCTCTTTGGTTAATCTCTTCCCACCCCACCCCCTCCACCTACTGGCCTTCTCTCTGACATTCATCAGTCTGTTCCATGCTTCTATGTCTCTAGACATTTATTTATTTATTTATTTATTTATTTATTTTTTAATCAGTTTATTTTGTTTATTAGATTTCACATATGAGTGAGATCATATGATACGTGTCTTTTTTTTTTTTTTTTTTGACTGGCTTATTTTGCTTTACTTAATACTCTCTGGGTCCCTCCATGCTATTTTATATTATTGATTTTTTACAGAGAGGAAAGGAGAGGGATAGAGAGCCAGAAACATCGATGAGAGAGAATCATCGATCAGCTGCCTCTTGCATACCTCCATCTGGGGATGTGCCTGCAACCCAGGTACATGCCTTTGACCAGAATTGAACCTGGGACCTTTCAGCCTGCAGGCTGACGCTCTATCCATTGAGCCAAACCGGTTTTGGCCCTCCATGCTATTTTAAAGGGTAAGAGAGCCTTCTTTTTTTATAGCTGTGTAATATTCAATTGTGTAAATGTACCACAGCTTTTTTTATCCACTCATCTACTGATGGGCATTTGGGCTGTTTTCAAATCTTAGCTATTGTAAGTTGTGCTGCTACAAACATTGGGGTGTTTTGGGATTCTTAGGTTATATGCCTATAAGCAGGATCATAGGGTCAAATGCAGTTCCATTTTTTATTTTTTTTGAGGAAACTCCATACTGCCTTCCATATTGGCTGCACCATCTGCATTCCTACCAGCAACATACCAGGATTCCCTTTTCTCCACATTCTCGCCAGTTTTTGTGGCTTGTTGATTTTTTTTTTTTTTTTTTTTTTTTTTTTTGGTTTCTGTTTTTTTGATGGTAGCCATTCTTACAGGTGTGAGGTGATACCTCATTGTTGCTGTTTTTTTAAAATATATTTTATTGATTTTTTACAGAGGAAGGGAGAGGGATAGAGAGAGAAATATCAGTCAGTTGCCTCCTGCACACCCCCCACTGGGGATGTGCCTGCAACCAGGGTACATGCCCTTGACCGGAATCAAACCTGGGACCTTTCAGTCCGCAGACCAATGCTCTATCCACTGAGCCAAACCGGTTTCGGCCTCATTGTTGTTTTAATTTGCATCTCTCTGATGATTAGTGACTGAGCATTTTTTTTTTTTTCATATGCCTCTTGGCCATCTGTATGTCCTCTTTGGAGTAGTGTCTATTTAGGTCGCTTGCCCATATTTTAATTGGATTGTCTACTTTTGTTAAGTTGTATGAGTTCTTTATATATTTTGGAAATTGACCCCTTATCAGATGTATCATTGGCAAATATGTTCCCCCATACAGTGGACTCCCTTTTCATTTTGTTGATACTTTATTTAAAAAAAAAAAAAATATATATATATATATATATATATATATATATATATATTATTGATTTCAGAGAGGAAGGGAGAAGTAGAGATAGAAACATCAATGATGAGAAAGAACCATTGATGGGCTGCCTCCTGCATGCCCCCTATTGGGGATTGAGCCCACAACCAAGGCATATGCCCTTGACTGGAACTGAACCTGGGGCCAACGGTCTATCCACTGAGCCAAACCGGCTAGGGTCATTGATACTTTCAATGAGTGTCTTTCCGTGTGAATGTCTTATAGGCAGCATGTGTGAGTTTTGATTTCTTCTCTATTCAACTACCCAACATGTTTTGATTGCAACATTTAATCCATTTATATTTACAGCGATCCCTGATAGATGTGTAGTTATTGCCATTTTATTATTCATATTTTTCATCTTTTTAAAAAATTTTTCTTCAAGAAGTCCCTTCAACATTTGGTGGTGATAAACTAATTTAGCATTTTCTTGTTTGGGAATGTAGTACTTTTCAAACTTTAGTGTGGGTACAAGATGTTGGGATGTGCCCGGGCAGTCAAGTGACTGAGTCAACCTGTGAACCAGGTCACAGTTTGAATCCCTGTCAGGGCACATGCCCAGGTTTGGGGCTTGATCCCCAGTGTGGGGCGGGCAGGAGGCAGCCGGTCAATGATTCTCTCTCATCATTGATGTTTCTCTCCCCCTCTCTTCTTCTCTAAAAAGAATTTTTAAAAAAATTTTAAGAAGTTGGGATGCTTGGCAAAATGTAGATTTAGGGTTTGTCAATCTTGACATTATTGCCACTTTACATGGGAACATTTTTTGTTGGGCAGACTGCTGTGTGCATTGTAGGATGTTTAGCATCTACTAGATATCCGTACCACCTTTGCCCCAAAGTTTGTGAAATGTCCCCAAGGGGCAAAAAGCACCCCCGCCCCATCCTTTGAAAACCACTTGTCTTAGGATGAAGCCTAGAGACCTTCGTTTCTAAAAAGAACATCTAGATGATTTTGACAAATGTGGTCGGTGGGCCAATCTTGAGAAACATTGAACTAAAGTCTTATGAGTTGAATTATGTCCCCTCTAAAATTCATATTAAGGTTTAACACCTCCCCCACCTCCCATCCCCGCTCAAATATCTCCAAATGTGACCTTATTTGGAAACAGAGTTATTGTAAATTTACAAGATGAGGTCATCCTGGGTTAGAATCTGATTGGTGTCCTTATGAAAAGGGAAAGCTTGGACAAAGGCACACAGGGCAAATGCCATGCAAAGCCTGGAGCTGTGCTGCACAAGCCAGGGAACGATCAGGCGCCAGGGGAGAGGCCTGGAACAGAGCCTTCTCTAGCACCTACAGGGAGCGCCAGCCTTGCATACACCTTGACCTCCTACTTCTGGCCTCCAGAACTGGGAGACAGTACATTTCTGTTGTTTAAACCAGTCAGTCTGTGATACTTTGTTGCAACAGCCCTCGCAAATGAATACATAAAGGATAAAATACAAGTCAGAGTTTAGAACTGGGGCAACGTGGGAAGCAGGATCAGAGAGGAAAATGGAAAGATTGCAAATTGGCACCAATTCCTTGATTTATCTTCCTTAGTGCCTGACACACAAAAGAGTGGGTCGTTTTTATTTTTATTAAGCACTCCCTAAGTATATATTGTCTAATTTCAATACGAAGAGCAAAGTCTCATAACTTGTTACTTCATAAGGTTGAAATTACCTGCCATGTTCCATTTCCAAGTTTTCGTCTGGATTATATAGGAACTGGATAGAGAGGTTTAAGTCTGGAGTTGCCTGGAAGACAAATGGGATGTATAAATTATGCCATTATTCATAGAGAATGTGGTATGTGTCATTCCCTAAAAGGCAGAGATGCACTGACTGGTCACACTGTAGCTTTAAGGGAAGTGTTGACTGCGTCAGGTCACAAAAGGCACTATTTAGAGTACAGCAAGTGGGACCATGTGTCCAGCAGGGCACACAGTCATGTGCTTACCCCAAGCAGCCAATTCATTCTCTCTCACTGGAGGTATGAAGCCCATGACACTGGAAGGACTTAAAAGTACTCTAGCAGCTTCATTTGCAATAAAAGGGAATATTGCTGCTATTTATCAAAAAGCCAAGAGCCCAGTGACAAACATCGGTCTTTTTCTCTTTAAGAAAGAAGAATCGTTCTAATAGATATCTTAGTTCCTGTTTCCTCCCACAATTGCATTGGGGGGAGGGTAAAAGGGAGGGGGGGGGGGAGGAAGAAAAGGAAACAAGTCTTGCCTGGAGATTTCAGAATAAAACATTGTAAAAAGATTCTGTTGCGGATGAAGGGCTGCAAAACACTTGTTTTTCCTGCTTCTAAGAGCACAAAGCAAATAGTTTATATTAAAGAATGGTAGGAAGCATTGACAAAGAGCGCCTAGAACTGTCTACAAACTCAGCTGAGTGATCAAATACAAACAAGGGGAGGCTTAGGTCTCTTGAATGCCCTTGGGAAATCAGGATACGCTAACAGCACATTAACCTGAAGCCTGTGCCAAACCCTAAGCAAGTTTACCTCACCAGGTCCTCCAGCCCTTCCCTAAGTCACAGAAAAGTTGCTCTGAGGGCCAGCTCCCAGCACAGGCTCACCCCGGGGGGGGGGGGGGGGGGGGGGGGGGGGGGGTTGGATAATTAAGTTTGGCATCGGGTCTGAAAGGCCCCAGAAGATTAGGATAGGGACTACCCCTTCTCAAGACTATGTTCTAGCTCCCAAAGCGGCCGACCGGCAGAGAACTGACTCGGGGTCTGGGAGAGGAGCGCTGGTCAGAGGAAACACACATCAGGCGGGGGCTTAGGGTGGAGATGAAAAGTAGAAATATACAGGTTTTCATAGTAACACTGACACATTTACTGTGCCTTTCCGAGAGTTCTAAGTTACTGAATCTTCGCACCCCTTCTCTCAACGTGCCTCTTTCTCCTCACCATCGCCATTGCCTCCTCGCTGCACACCACTGCCCTCCGACAAAGGGGAGGGCCAGAGGGGGCTGCACCCAGACGCTCAGGCGCAGGGCGACCAGCTCTGGGCAAGGGCAGCGGCCTAGATGTACCTGGAGAGATCTAATCTACACACACACAAACACCCCCCTCCCCCACACACATACCACATACACAGCCCCCCTACACACACCCCCACACACCCCACACCACACACACACACATCACACACACACCCCCCACACACACATCACACACACCCCACACACACCCCACACCACACACACACACATCACACACACACACACACACACACACACACACACCCCACACACACACCCTATCTCTCTGGGGACTGCGCTTCCAGTGGGGACCGAACAGGTGCAGGAGGCCGGAGGGAACCAGTCCTGGGACAGTCCTAAAGGGCGAATGAGGGTGAGGGTGAGGTTGCGGGTGCGGGGCGAGGGAAGGAGGGACCAGGGCTCAGCCAGGAGACGGAGGCGCACCCGGAGCAAGGTGCCTCTCGCAGGGATCACCTTGCGCTGACCTACTTGAGAGGCGCTGGAAGGAACCAGAGCGCGCGGGTGGGAGGCAGGGCGGGGCGGGCGGGAGGCGGGGCCGTGGGTGGGGTGGGCGGGGCCTCGGGGCGGCATCTCCGTGGCGCTCGCCTGTGATTGGCCGACACTTTTCGAGCCCGAGCGTCCGCGGAGCGTGGGCGGCGGCGGCGGCGCACGTGGTGACGTGCGAGGGGGTGAGGCGCGCGCGAGCGGCGGCGGCGGCGGCAGTGTCTCCGGGACGCGCGTGGAGGTCGGTCCCTCGGAACCCGCTGCTGGACGCAGTCTCTCCGCCTGCTGCTTCCGCGCGGCCGTGCCGGCCCGCCCGCGAGCGACGAGTCCCCGCGAGCGAGTCCTCGGCGGCGCTCCCCTCTCCCGGCAACCCCCGTGGGCCGACCGCTTCCCCCCCGTCCGCGGCCTCGAGGCGCTTTCCGTTGGGCCTGTACCCGCCCGCTTCCAGCTGCTCCCCGGCGAAGCTCCAGAGATGAGTTTTTCCATCTCTTCCGAAATGAACCAGGTAGGAAGCGCCGTTCCCGCCCGCGGCGGCGGAGGGGGAGGGCGCGGCCGGTATCGGAGCTGGGGGAGGGCGAGGGCGGCGCGGGGAGGGCGGGAGGCGCGGCGCGGAGTCCAGATCCCGCGGGTGGGGGAGGAACCCCCAGCCGCCGCCGCCGCCCTCGGAGGACGGGAGGCTGGCGCCGCGCGGCCCCGCGCTCCGGGCGCTGCCATGGTTGCTGGGCGGCGTTGGCGGCCGCGGGCGGGGGTGCCCGCAGCCTCGGGGAGCGCTGGGACCGGGGGAGCTGGGCGGGAGAAACTCGGGGGCCTGGGGCCGGGCGCCACGGGGCAGGGATGAGCTGCCTTCCGGAAAGAGGACGCGGGAAACTCGGTTCCCGCTGTCAGAACCGATGCCCGGCGCGTGTGGGTCAGTCCGGGTCTGGACTCTCCAACCAAGAGATGTCCCAGGACCCGGCGCGGTGTGGGCGGGGAGTCGAGCCCGACCCGCCTCGGTGCCCCCGGGGCCGGAGGGAGGTGGCATCGCGCCCCCGATCGCCGTGGGCCGCGGGGTCCTTTGTTCCCGCTCCACGTTGCCCGCTCTTCTTGCCAGGCGCGGGGAGCGGGGGGCGGGAGGAGGGAGGGAGGGAGCGGCTGTCCTGACGCGCTGGCGTTGAGTGACTGCGGGGCCGGCCAATGGCGGGCGGGGGTGTGCGGCGCCGGGCGCCTGGCCTCCCCGCCTGCGGACGGGCGCCCGCCCCGCGGAGCGCGGATAGAGGCCTGGGGCTGCAGGGCTGGCCGATCCCTGGGGCGCTCGCCACTTTCTCCCCGTCCCCCCAAGATATCGGTGGAGAGGGTTGCTCTTTTTCTTGCCTTGTTCACATCTTGCCTTTGCTTATAAGCACTCAGGAAGGTTAATCCCGCAGTATCAGATTGAGAGATGAACGTTAGGGAAACTTGAACCACAAATACTTTAGAAATACATTTAAGTCGTGCACAGACTTAATGTGAAAACAGCTGACATTTGAAAACGATAGCAAGTAGAAATCAGATGCCTAAAGGGTGCATTTTTTGTTTGTTGTTTCCTAAAGTCTGGTAGTGATGGAGGACTAGAACACCCTGGCTTCAAGCTGTTCTTTGAGGACTTGTGTGAGGTGGGGGGGTGGTCTGCCTAGTAATAATAAAGAACAACTCCGGAAGCCTGGTAACATAGACAGCATGGACCAGACGGTATTTTCTGTTAGTAACTGTAGCTCTGGCGGTTGGTTAAAGGATAACAAAATACCAATGCGGTTTGTAGGCAGAGTCCTGTTGAAATAAATCTCTGGCTTCAAGATGCCAAGGAGCAGTTAGTTGTATTTGTTTGTACACCTGGAGATGAGGCAAACACTGACTATTTAGAATGCGATTGAGAAGAGGATCATTAATTGTCCCCTAGCAGGCTGCTTATCAGATGTCTGTAATCTGGTAGCTGGAGTTTTGTAAAATGGATTAGTGCCACCGACCAAAGAGAGACCCAGAATGGTTTTCCTTTGTATTTTCCTAATGGAGTGCATCTCTGGCTAATAGATATCAGTTTCTTAGTTTATCTGACTGTTTTTTCTAACCCCCCCCCCCCCCAAGCCAAAACATTCCAGGTTTTATTTAGCTTTAAATTGGTGGGGTTTTGGCCACTTAATTTGGGTTGGCATTTTGCATTCCTTGCTTGAAAGATATTTCAAATGGCAATTGAATATGGTTTTGCAAGTAAGTATTTTTTAATGAAAAAGTTTTCTTGTTAAGGAAATGTCTTAATTGTTATCACTACATCAAGTACCACTAAAAATAATTTCATTGACTTTTCAATAGAATGGCTGTATAGTCAAATCTACTGAAGGAATTCTTTTTTATTTAATATATTTTATTGATTTTTTTAAGCAGAGAGGAAGGAAGGGAGAGAGAGAGTTAGAAACATCGATAAATGAGAAGCATTGATCAGATGCCTCCTGCATACCCCAAAATGGAACCTGGAACCCTTCAGTCCACAGGCTGAAGCTCTATCCACTGAGCCAAATTGGTTAGGGCCTGAAGGAATTCTTAAAAGTTGGGTGTCCTCCGACCTTTTTGTGCTAGAGTGTAAATGGAGGAATTATGAATAAGGGAGTGATTTGTGGGTATTTGTTGTTGTTGTTAGAACCACAGAAAATACATGCTTAGTCTCACATCAATTTCAATTACCACCTTGTAAACGATTTCTGAACCTATACCTGTATCATTATTCTCACACTTGTGGTATCAACCCTAATGCTCAGCAGGTATACCTCAGCATTATAATGTCCCAAAGCAAATTCCTCTCCTCCTCCTTTCCTAACTTTCAGCATGCAGCAAACTAAAATGACTGTTAAACCTTTGGAATTCTAATTTGGATATTGATTTCGATAATGATGCCACATATCCACGCTAAAATACCCTCACTACCTTAGGATAAGCACTGGTATATTATATATAGCTATACTTCATTTTCCTGCATCCGTGTTTTACCCTTCCTGCAGACTATCCACACATTTCTGCTAGTGTCCTATGCTTAGCTTGCTAAAATCCTTTTATGGCCTCCATCATTATTTAAACCTAGCATTCATTTCTCTCTCCTGCGAACTGCAACTATTGAACAAAAATAGCTACAGTTTCTGGAATGTGTGTGCTGTCATACATTTTTTCTTTTTTGTTTGAGCTGTCTTCTCTGATTGGTTTATCTGTCTGGTTGGTCTGCCTAGTGTTCAAGGCTGAGGAATGGAGTTAACTTGATTGCGTCATGAGCACCTCATTCCAGATTGCGCCTGCCATATGCTTGGTGCCATGAATGTGTGTGGGATGAAAGAAATACAGAACAATGAGGTTATAAAAGTATGGAACCAAGTGGGTCTGATCTGTCTGGTGACTTTTGACATGGATAGGTGGTGATAGTTTCATAGATAACACTGGGAATCTATAACTTCTGGTTTTAAAAAAGATTCATTCATTGGTTTACTTTATATTATTATAAAGTTTTTAAAAATGGAGTTGGTTGCTATTTTATGTGAGTTGACTGCCCTCAGAGGATTTCTTTGAAGCTTAAATGTTTGTGATTTGCTTTAGTTTTAAGGATGCTTTGAAAGTTTGATAAGGTTTTATTTTGCTCTTCTTACTGAAGGCCTGAGAAAAATGGAGGCAGGAGAGGGGGAGGCAATATTGCGCCTACCTTTTTTAAACTCTTTGATAAGACTCATTGAATTGTATTTCAGTTAGATAATCTTTTGGGGAGGCTGTGGTAACATGTGAATTTCTGGATGTTACTAAAGAAGTTTAATTACTCATTTATGAGTCTTCTCCCTTTTCTTGAACTGGTCATATTAAGGAACTGAAGTATATTTACCAGAATATACTGTATTTGACCCTGGTTTTTTAATTTTAAAAGTGGATTAATTAATTTAAATATATATCAGACAAAATTAATCAGATAAATTAATTTTTAAATATATATCAGACAAAAGTCGAACTTTTATACTTTACAGAAACTCTTGGATGATGGGACTTTTGGTTTGGCTTTTCAGAGGAAAAGAGTCCTCCCTACCTTTTTATGCCATTGATTTTTGAGCTTGAGTTTCATAGAGCAAAATAAAGATTTTTCTGTGCGTTTTTGTAATAGTTTAAAACTTTCAATTTGCTTAGTCTTTAGTGAAAGTGAATGTGAATTTTTGAAAGACTCGTTTTGCTTTAACCCCTTAACTTGAGGGTGGGTGAGAGTAGGGACATGAGGACAGCAGTTGAATCAAGTAAGTTGCCTACATTAACTTAAATGTTAAGTGGATTTGGACTAGCTTTTAAAACCAAGTAAGGTGTACTTACGAGTAGACATTAAAGTGATGAGGTTCTATTAAGACCTTGATGTACTAGAAAACCAAGTACTAAATGTAGTGGGACTCTATTGCAAAACTAATAATACTGTACAAATTTATATTCCAAGAGTTGCTCCAAAAATTCTCTAATATGTTGTTTCAAGAGGACTGAAGTGATTTTAATAATCTGATTTTGCTTTTAAAAATAAATTTAAAGTAGAACTTCCAATTTATTAAATATAAGTAGGTGCCATTTTATTCTTAGATTAAGACTAGTTTACAAATAGTGAATAAAATTTGTCAAAGTTTAGAATATTTATAAACCTCCGTATGTAATGTTTTTTGGTTTTTCAATGGGCACATTTTAATCATATCAACAGAATTTGCATGGCAGTTCCCCTTCCACTCTTGTTTTAAGAGCAGCTTATGAAATTGAAGTGAGAAGTTACCAACTGTGTGTGTAGATTGGCCCTCTATATACAAAAATTTTCTTAATTTGAGCTGCCTTGGCAAAAAATGTTGGATAGTTTCTTTAAGAGATAGTGTGTTTTCTATATGTATAGAGAATTGTGTATCACTTGGAAAATATTTATTTTATTAGACCTGGTTTCTTAAGAAAAGCTGAACTAACTAATCTAGATGAAAGTGTAGAGCAGAGGAAATCAATATTACACAACAGTCCTAACTGAGTCAGAAGAATACTCAGGTTTCTGTGAAATAAGACCTAAGTTACACAGTTAGGTCATGTGGGATCACACTGTCTCAGATCGTATATGTGTTGAATGTAACACAAAAGGTTTGTTGAATTAGAACTGGACCAGACTTAGTGATTGTTTACCTTAACATAATTGCTAGATTTAGAATTGTAGGTTTGATTAATGTACAAGGAAAGTTTGGGTAATTTTAAGATGTCTTTTTAAAAAAATTACCCACATCTTTCAAGTAATTTTTAGTTCTGGTTTCCTGAATTAGTGGTGTAATAGCAGTTCGGGTGAATCTTTATATTTAAGTTTCTAGCTAAGTTGTTTTGGTAGAGGCTCTGCCTTCAAGGGACCTTGAATTAAGGAAGATAAGCAGGCATACAGAAACAGCCCAGAACAGGCCAGCTGGAAGATGAAAATACTTTTCAGAGGATTCAGTATGTGGAGAAACTACTTCTTACCTGGGGGGACTTGAAGGGGTTCTCTGGAGCTAAAATTTCACCTGGCAGAGGTTGGATTTAGGGTATTTCAAGAAGGTACAGAGGTTAGGAAGTACAGAGCACACTTTGGGGAACAGTATATATATCTGGTTTGACTGTAACATTGTGTACATATCTGGGAATGATGCCCAAGTTGCTTGCTGGCTGGTGAAAACAGAAAGATCACTTGTTTCTATGTTAAAAGGTGTTTTTTTGTTTTTGTTTTGTTTTTTAAAAAATTAATCAGAGTAGTTGCTGATTAAATGGAAAATGTTTGTAAATAGTCCCATTACGTTAGTTATTTTCTCTCTGTGCCATTTACCAGTATGTCCAAATCTCTTCAAGATCACAACTTACTTTGTGTGATGTAATCTACCTAGATCAGTGACATTCTGAATATCTAAAATTTTTCATTGTTACAGATTATGATGCACGATTATCACAGAAGAAATTCATGTCTATAGCTTTTAAGGACTTAATTACATCATTTCCAAGCCTGATAGTTTTGGAATCACCATTAAAGCTTAAGACACCTCTGCCTTCACTTCAACCACCTATCTTCATACCTCAACGAAGTGCTGAGTTTTAACACTCCTTTGTCCTTGAATTATTTAAGACATCCCAGAAATACATTTCTTACCAGTATAGTAGGTAAGTGAATATTCATGCCCAATGCAGCATTAAGACATCTTGTTTTTCTGAACACTGTATGTACCAAGTACTCTAAAAGCCTTTCATAATTGTTATAAGGTGAAGCCAGTAATTGTTTGTAGTAAAAACACATCTATTTTTTCTTTGTATTTTGAATTTGAATAAGTTACTTCAAACTAAATCTCCTATTTTTGCCTTTTTTAAAATTTGATTTTTAGAGAGAGGGAGAGAAACATGGATATGAGAGTGAAACATTGATCAGCTGCCTCTTGCAGGACCCCTGCCAGGGTTTGAGCCTGCAACCTGGGCATGTACCCTGACTGGAATACAACTGAGCCAGGGCCTATTACTGCTTTTTAATGATGCATCTTGTATAGCCCATTAGTTAGTTGTTCACAGGAAAAGGTGAAGTGGAAACTTTAAAAGAACCAAAGTTTTGATCATGTATTCTTATAAGTGATTTGGGATATATGAAACCTGCATAGAGAACTGAATTTAAATTCATCTTAATATCAGTTTTTCTCGTTTGTGGGTAAAGGAATGACAGCAATTGAAAACCTACACATGAGGACCAACTCACAGCTGTCCAAGCTTTTAGTTTGTTTGTGGGATGGGTTTGAATAAGGCTGGGTTTACATTTCTTTCCCTTTACAATGACTGTGTTAATAGACATGGAAATGGCCAAAATTGCTGAGATATCCAGTACTGTATGAATCCTTAAAAAGATGACCAAAGCGTAGGAGTACAAAGACTTGGACATACAGTGCCAGTGTTTTTTCAGTAATGCTTTTGTATGATAAAATTTTTGTTGTTGATAGGACAGAATTTGAAAATAAAGATTAACTGTATTACTCTTTTAAATATAAAAACCACCGTTTACAAGTAAAATAACCATTTCTTTTTTCCCTTCAGCCAAATTTATAAGGAAAAATGATTCCCAACGGATATTTAATGTTTGAAGATGAAAATTTCATTGAGTCTTCGGTTGCCAAATTAAATGCCCTGAGGAAAAGTGGGCAGTTCTGTGATGTTCGTCTTCAGGTAGTTAAAACTTAATTGGAAACTTATAGAATTGGTCTTCATTACTAAAAGCCATAAGATCTTGGATTTGCTTATTTTCTCATTCATAGGAGGCATTTAATGAAATAACTTTTTAAAAAAGTGATTAGAAATACATAGTCGACAGTGTTTCTGATTTTAATTTCTCATAATTTCAGGTCTGCGGCCATGAGATGTTAGCACACAGAGCGGTCCTGGCTTGCTGCAGTCCCTATTTATTTGAAATCTTCAATAGTGACGGCGATCCTCATAGAGTTTCTCATGTTAAGTTCGATGATCTCAATCCAGAAGCTGTTGAAGTCTTGTTGAATTATGCCTACACTGCACAGTAAGTTTTTTTGTTTTTTTTTTTAAGTCATTTGTATAATCAGGAATGTCATCAGGAAAATCCACGATTCTCTAGATCAGGGGGTGGGGAACCTGCGGCCTTGCGGCTGTAAGGCCCACAAAATCATTTGGCCTGGCCCTGCCAATGCAATAGAGGTGAGTTAATTAAATGTTCGACCAAATATAGCAGGCTAGTTTTTAAGTGGATAATTTTGTATGGCCCACATATGATGTAATAAATATCCAAATGGCCCTTGGCAGAAAAAAAGATTCCCTAACCCTGCTCTAGGTTTAAATTCATCTGTTTTAAGACCTTGATACATGAAATGATAAAGACCTTTTTTTTTTTTTAATAGGTTGAAAGCTGATAAGGAATTAGTAAAAGATGTTTATTCTGCAGCCAAAAAGCTGAAGATGGACCGAGTAAAGCAGGTAGAGTACCAGAAGTAATCCACAAAGACTACTGTTGTCAGGGAGTCTTATTATTAGAATCTATATCTTGTTATTTGTTTGCATCAAGAACTTGAGAGTCTCTTTTTTCCGCTACAGAACTGAATATGCTATTTTAACTGCAGGTGTAATAATGCAGCAAGGTCATACCTCCTCTCGGATAATATGGGCTAAAATCTTGTTTTTCCAACTGTCTTCTCTGGCAGGGTGTCTGTTAGTCTCTGCTAGCATGAATTAAAATATTGTTTTTCTCAGATTATTCACACAACCTTAATTTTTTGCTCATTTGTTTAAAAAAATATATTGGGATGACGTTCTAACCAGTGGAGCTACCCAGTCAGAACAATTCTTTGTTCTTTTACTCTTCTTGGTTTTTTAAAAGTACTTCTAGAATTGAACACCATTGAGAAGTGCTTAATAATTCATATGAGGAAAAGCATTTAATCCCCTGGTGGGGGTCAGTAAACTGCAACCCTCCCAACAGCTGCCTAGTTTTATCTAGTTTTAGCTGGAACATAGCTTTCATCTTCATATAATGTATGGCCACTTTCCACCTATAGTGACAGTTGAGTAGAAGTGAAATAAGAGGTAGTATGCCTACAATCCCTATCAGACCCTTCAAGATAGTTTCCTGGCCCCTCCTCTATAGCACTTCTCTGCTTAAGAATCCTTCCCTGGCTTATAGCACATATCCCTCAGTTACCACTAGGTTTTCCCTAAGTAGTTGCTGTTTTTCCAAAAGTATTCCCTGATTATCTTTTGCTCCAGTCAAACTAAATTGCAACATCTACTCTACTTGCTATTTGCATTCTATACCATCATATGTCCTGAAGAGCCAAATTCAGATATTGCCTTCATGAAGACTTGTCTCATTATTCTAGTTGAAAATTATATTTTCCTTAACATTTCATATGCATTATCATAGCATTTGTTTAGTGCTGTTTTCCTTACATAGTTTACACATTGTATGGCATTCTTTGCTGTTCATTATTTGTATAGTATACATTGTTTCTTCCTACTGTTAAACTTGTTCTAGTTTGCCAGTGATTTTTTATTTGTCTTTATATCTGTATGTAATGCTTATTCATTGAGTATGAAATGCCTGTTAAATAAAATGTATGTAAATACTAGCACTCTTGTTTTCCAAGGTTTGTGGCGATTACTTACTGTCTCGAATGGATGTTACCAGCTGCATCTCCTACCGTAACTTTGCAAGTTGTATGGGAGACTCCCGTTTGTTGAATAAGGTTGATGCTTATATTCAAGAGCATTTGTTACAAATTTCTGAAGAGGAAGAGTTTCTTAAACTTCCACGGCTAAAGGTAAGGAGTAAAATCTACAAAGATATATTGTACAGCTCCAGGCAGGGAATCTTTGTGTTTCAAGAAAGTGAGTGTTGGTTATGAAAAAGACATTGCATTGAAATGTCTTTTTAAAATCTACAGCTCCAGGCAGGGAATCTTTGTGTTTCAAGAAAGTGAGTGTTGGTTATGAAAAAGACATTGCATTGAAATGATAGTTATTTTTCTCAGTGTAATCATTTTCTGCCATTTTGTTTACTTTCTTTGTTTTCTTGACTACTTAATTCTAATTCACAAGTTAGAGTAAATGCATGGAATGCAATGGGGCATCTTTATTGACAGCTTTATTATGAAATTGAGAATTAAGCTGAAAATTGGAGGGTGAACACTGATCCATGTGTTGTTGTGTGTTTTTTCCAAATCCAGTTGGAGGTAATGCTTGAAGATAATGTTTGCTTGCCCAGCAATGGCAAATTGTATACAAAGGTAATCAACTGGGTGCAGCGTAGCATCTGGGAGAATGGAGACAGTCTGGAAGAGCTGATGGAAGAGGTTAGTTTTAAAGTAAATGGGATTCAACAATTCTTAAAAATTATTTGCTATAACATGAAGGATTCCCTTTCACTTTTATTTTATAACCATGACCCTAAAGAATTTAAATTTTGCTATAGGTACCCCTAAGCTGAGAAACAGGGGGGGTGTCCAGGTGAGCTGAATGAACTGTTCAGTTTGGTCTTCTGCTTTTCTTTTTTTTTCTTTTTTTTCTTTTTTTAATTTCTTTGCTTATTATGTGCTATTAACTTTCTTTAAAGTAGCATGTAATTTGCTTTAGAAATGGGAGGTGGTACACTGAAATTTTCTGTAGATTCTTAATTTTTCTTCACAGGTTTTTGCTTTAAAAATGACAAGTAGGTAAAAGCTTCTAATGGTTGTTCCTCCCCGTTGATTTATCTCCCCATAGGTTTATTAACAAAACTAGGATACCCAAGACTGAAGAAACAAGAAGAAACCTCAAGTGTATTGACACGTAAAGAAGCAGCAGTCCTGCCCCAGTTCTCCTAAGAAAAATCCGCTGTGGGCAGAGAACGATGATGATTTAATGGTGTTTACTCCTTTACAGGATTCTTATCTTTAAAGCTTTGTGTTTTTCAATGGTGTTGTTCATACATAGTCACTCAACTTTGGTGTTTAAAAACCAAGCAAGAAAGAAAAATTAATGGAAAAATAGTGGGAATTAAAATAGGCAGATGGAACATTGGAGTGACTTTGAGTTTATCCACCCACTTAAGCCTTTCAGGTTCACTAATGGCTTATCAAATCTGTTAGACCTTTAAAAACACTGTTATCATGTTCTGAAAAGGCTAACAGGCGATCTTTAAGTTATGGTTTTCCATTTGAAAGTCAGATGCAGTCGCTATGTATTTGCATCTGTTAAAGGAAGTACTCTACAGTTTGAATTTTTTAATTTGTTTTTTTTGTTGTTTTTTTTTTTACATTGCCTACAGGACAGAAATATATTTATGCAATTTAGACCACTTATCCTCAGAGGTGTAAACCATATTCAGTATTTTATTGCAAATATGTATACTCTTTAAGACGTTGTATGTTGTACTAGTGCTTTTTTCTTAATGCTATATAATAGAAGCTATGAAAAAAAAACAATGAAGATTTCTTTCATGCCAATCAAGCCAAGGACCCTTCAGCCAGGATTAGAAGATTCTGTATTTTTTTTTTTTTTTTTTTTAAGATTTTACAACCATGACATGTATTTTCTTTGCTTCGGGATCCTGCCAGAGTAAGATGTCAAGAAGCTCAAGAAGCACACTGGAGGTTACCTTGAGGCGGTTGTGTGATCTGCGGACTAGAGGTGTAGCCATGGAGACAGTAGCCACATGGGTGTTCTGTTGCTGTTTTGCAGGTTCAAACCTTGTACTACTCAGCTGATCACAAGCTGCTTGATGGGAACCTACTAGATGGACAGGCTGAGGTGTTTGGCAGTGATGATGACCACATTCAGTTTGTGCAGGTACACATTGCACATCTGAGGTAACCTCAGGTTGAAATTTGATTAGAGCATTTTATAGTATATGAAATTTTCCTTTAATAAAGGAAAGTGGAAGAATTTCATTGGTATGACTGGACAGAAACATTTCTGGGAGAAAAGCATACCTTCAAGTTACTACCATTTTTGCCACATAAAAAAAAGAATTCAATTAACTCAACAAATTAGGAAACCCCATTTAGGATTTTTCTCAATAACATTTAAAAATAGTAAGAAAAATTGCAAATAAGATGAAACAATATAGAAGTTACTTGGTTAGAAAAATAGTTGTTTGCAACAGGAATGACTATTAAATAGACCCAATTTAAAAAAAAAAAAATCTTAGATGTAAACTTTTTAAGTTTATGAACAAATAACAGAGAAACTGTACAAATCCTAAGTATCACATAGTAATGAACTCACAAGTTTAAATACTACTCAGGTCAAGAAGAAAAGATTTCTAGTGCTCTACCAGTCTTCCTCTTACCCCTCTGGATCACTACAATACCCTCAAAGGAAACCACTATCCTAACTTCTGAAACACCAGGCTAGTTGGCCTATGTTTGACGTTTACATACCTATAGTATGTATTCCTCTTTTGGCCTTCAGCTCAACATTGTATTTATGAGGGATAAAATACAAAATAGGCAGAGTTGACCCAGTTTAAGAGGTCTTCTCCGTTAATGATTAAAAGACAAATGACAGATCCAGGTGTAACCTGTATGGTGGTGATGTTAGGGGTGTGTTAATAATGGCTGAATATCTTTATTTTCCGAAAAAGTTTTTGGGTGTGAACATTTTCCAAAAGTACTCTTTGAATAAACAAAGGCTGAATGCCTGTGTGGCAGGCCCTGTTTTAGATATGGGGACATAAAAATTTGTTAAGAGATGGTTTCTATTCGTAGGACTGTATAGGAGTAGGTAAAACAATACAGACGTTTAAGTCTTATCTACTTTAAAGTATAAAAGTAGGGCTTAGTGGAGTCAAGAGGAGAGAAACTGGGGAAATTTCACAAAAGAGGCAACATTGGAACAGTCAGGATTAGAAGAGTTTGCATAGCAGATAGAAGTGTGTCAGATAGCCAAGAGTCCAAGGATGATACACTTGGAATTGCAGGTCACAGGATTGGAAATGTAGGTAAATGTCACCTGTATGGGGCTTATATTTTATCCTACAATTAGTGGGGAACTTTCAGAGAATTTTAGACAAGGGAGTAAAGTTATATGAACAGCAGATGCATTTCACAACAGTAGAGGGGTGGGTTAAATTATGGTATTTCTATAGGCCAAAGATATGTCTATTAATCATGTTTTTAGACAAATGTTTAACTATCAGGTGGTAGCCAGCTGATTTGTGTTTTTTGTAACTTTACAAAATGGTTGCATTAAATTTATTTTTATAACCAGGTACAGAAGGTAGATTAGAGCTCATGAGACCAGTTTGGAAGGCAGCTATACTCACCACTATACCACCAACGCCTTTCATGAGACCAGTTTGTATAGGCACGAAGGAAAAAGGATGGACTCTAGACATTTATGGTTGGAAAGGTTGAGACTGTAGTACTTCTTAATGATTGTTCAGATTAGGAAGATTAAGAAAATTTGAGAGTGAGCGGGATTCTGACACTTGACTCCTTAGGAGGCAGTGCCATGAATCGAAATCGTGAAAAAAAAGATGAAGGGACACACTGGGCTTCAGGAATAGGGACAGAAGTTGAGTAGCACAATCAGAATCACATAATCTGGTAAAGTCTGGTTAACTCAGGAGTAGGAATTTTGAAGGAGGACCAAAGTGTCTGCTGTGGAAGTCATGAAAGAAAAGGTCAGGGGTATCTCTCCTACATTACTTTAGGAAACCACTTATAGTAACCTTGAGTGGATATAATTTCCAGAGTATTAAGGTTAAGAAACGCTTAGCTTGAGAGGCTGAAAAGGAAACAATCCCCAGAGGCCACCTCTTGGGCAGAGAGAGGCAAAGAGAGCACGGGCCAGGGAGTGGGCTAGTGGTAAAATAGATGTGGGAAAGTCTGAAGATAGGAGGAATTATGTTTGAAAATGTTCCAGACGGAACATGAAGGTGTTAGCCAGCATTTCTGTATCAGGAATGTTGGTTCCAGAACACCAGCAGTCTTCATTGTTACTGTGCTTTCTCTCACATTGGTTTTCTCTCCGTACATAAGAGCAGTTTTCTCAGTGTGATAAAAGCTATTAATGTGAGCGAGGTCAATTTGTGATACTTTGGATCCCTTCTTCCCAGGTTGGGTGGGGTTTTATGTGCCTTGTAATTCTAGTAGCAGAGTGCAGTCTGTCATAGCAGAATACTTAGAATTCCTAATCTTTACTTTGTTATTGCTTTAGGCAATGCATCTTTAAGTTACAGTATTTTTATTTATAAAATGGGTAGGTAGTATTGCTCTCATTGGATTAAAAGAGATGTGAAAAAGTGCCTAATACCTAAGTATATAATAAATGTCCATATGGAATTTAATAACCATTTACATGGTACATTTTCTATCCTTTCTCAAAATAGTCTACACATGCTGTAACCACACCTGCTGCAGGGCACAGACCAAACTTCAGTAGTTTTTTTTTTTAACAGCTTTAAGTAGTCCACAATCTTTTTTTTCCCTATTGTTACATGGATTTTTGCTTCCAATAGAAATAGCAATTTCCATTAAAAATTTTACCTGCCATGGGACTCTGACCCTGGGGACCAAAATAAGTGGATAGGCAGAGTTGGCCAGGCACTGAGGGTGTAGGTGGTACCTGTTCACTTGGCAGCTCCTCTCAGGGTACTTAGTGTTGATGTTTCCAAGTCTATGATCATGTTGTTTGGAAGTGTTATAGGCTAAAGTAACTGGAAGAAAATCATCAAAGGGAACTCACACATGAGAACAGTGTAATTCTCTTACTATCATTTGAAAACTTGCAACTTTTTCCATTTCTCCCTCCTTTAGTGTTCCTTGGTATTCTACTTTAGTGAATGGTTGGCTCTTTTAGTATTATTTCATTTCTGATTACTATTTTTTATGTTTCGATGTAGTCTTATTTGTCGAAAAATGCTCTATAATACCTATAAGTTAGTCCTAAAGAAATATACTATTAATATTAGGTGTTTCTTGTATTTACCACTTTTTTTTCCTGTAAAATACTTTCAGGGAGACTGAATGGATATTATTTATGTCTGCTCACTTTTTGCTGGCATTATGTCAACATACCAGTACATATGATTTATTTAGGTGTGACAGTTTCATGAAGACAGTGGGTTAATGTACTCTGTTAATCCATGCCATTTTAAATTTATAACTACTACTTCTAGACTATTCTGTACCTAAGAATAAAGAGAATGTGGGTTATGGGGTGGAGGACTTCCTTTTTTTCCCTGCATTAGGAATTGATACTTGACCCACAATATATTTCTTAATTGTTTTAATTTAGCTTTTTCTAACCAGGCAATCTGTGAAGTGTAGTTATTAAGAGATGGAAACATGCCTGTAATTTGTGCCAGTTGGAAATGTTGCTCTGTGTTAAATTTAGTGTTTTTTCAGTGTTGTGAAATAGCTCAGCAACACAGGTACACCAGGTATGGTCTTTGGCTAGGTTTCTGTAGCTGCCTTTTGATTTTGCAGAAAAAGCCACCACGTGAGAATGGCCATAAGCCGATAAGTAGCAGTTCCACTGGATGTCTCCCTTCTCCAAATGCCCCGGTACAAAGTCCTAAGCATGAGTGGAAAATCATTGCTTCAGAAAAGACTTCAAGTAAGTGCATTATACTTATAGTGTCTGAAATGTAATTATTTTAAGGAATGGAACCATTTTTTAGTACTTTCAAATTGAGAAAAAACTCAGAAGCAACTAAGTTTGGAATACAATAGCAGATTGTTCCTGTCTGGAATCTGGAGTCTGATTCAGGATTGTATAGCAGCCAAATCCTATATAATTCAAGGGTAATATGCAAATTCACCCTAACAGTGGAACAACTGGTCACTGGGGGAAGAGGGGAGCAGATGCTCAATGCAGGAGTTGCCCCCTGGTGGTCAGTGAGCTTCCACAGAGGAAGCACCACTCAGCTAGAAGCCAGCTCATGGCTGGCCAGTGTAGTGGGGGTGGCAGGGACCTCTCCTACCTCCACAGCAGCACTAAGTATGTGTGGCTATTGAGTTAGGCCTGCTCCCCGGGAGGTCTGGCCTAAGTCAGGAGGTGGACATCTCCCGAGGGCTCCCGGGTTGCCAGAGGGATGTCTGACTGCCAGCTTAGGCCCAGTTCCCTGAGGAGCAGGCCTAAGCTATCAATTGGACACCACCCCCCACCCCCTGAAGGGTCCCAGACTGTGAGAGGGTGCAGGCCGGGCTGAGAGACACCCCTGACTGCACGAATTTTCATACACCGGGCCTCTAGTGTTAATAATAATTGCATCTTAAACATTGAATTCTTGTGCTTTAACAGATAACACTTACTTGTGCCTGGCTGTGCTGGATGGTGTATTCTGTGTCATTTTTCTTCACGGGCGAAACAGCCCACAAAGCTCACCAACAAGTACTCCAAAACTAACTAAAAGTTTAAGCTTTGAGATGCAGCCTGATGAGCTGATAGAAAAGCCCATGTCGCCTATGCATTATGCACGGTCTGGCCTGGGGACGGCAGAGCTGAATGGCAAACTCATAGCTGCAGGTAAGACAAGGAGGGTGATTTCTCGTGGGGGACCTCCAGCCAAACCTCCAGTGGGGATTTTACACTTTGTGACATGCGAACTTTGGAAGAGAGGGTTTAATATACCTTCTTCCTTGGCCCTCCACTTTACCACACTGTAAGACAACAGAGAAATAAATACTGTTGTACTGTCTAACCTTTGACGTAGTAGTCTGATTCTTAAAAAAACACTATAAAGTGGGTAAATTGCTCTCCTAATTTTCAGGGCAACACCAAGCCATTTAGTCATAATGATACTATTGTTATTAAGGTGTTTATAAGCTCTTAAAAAAGAAACATGATTCCTGGGGCCTTATAAGTTTGTGGGTAAAAATTATTTTTCTCACTGTGCTGATTACTTTTAAGCATTCTGGACCAGAAACCCTCATCTGGCTTAATCCTGTAAATGTAAATCTTTATGGTTCTTTTACCAGGGGGCTATAACAGAGAGGAATGCCTTCGAACAGTTGAATGCTACGATCCACATACAGATCATTGGTCCTTCCTTGCTCCCATGAGAACACCAAGAGCCCGATTTCAAATGGCTGTACTGATGGTCAGTGCGTTATGTTTCAGGAAGAAGCAATCTGTATTTGGCTTTTTCTCATAACTTGAGATGGCAGAAATGCTAATCTCTCACTTTTGGTCTAGGGCCAGCTTTATGTGGTTGGTGGATCAAATGGCCACTCGGATGACCTGAGTTGTGGAGAGATGTATGATCCAAACATAGATGACTGGATTCCTGTTCCAGAATTGAGAACTAACCGTTGTAATGCAGGTAATAACACTTTCTATTAAGATAGTCAGTGTTGCCGAAACCAGTTTGGCTCAGTGGATAGAGCGTTGGTCTGCGGACTGAAGGGTCCTGGGTTCAATTCTGGTCAAGGACATGTACCTTGGTTGCAGGCACATCCCCAGTAGGAGGTGTGCAGGAGGCAGCTGATCGATGATTCTCTCTCATCGAAGTTTCTAACTCTCTATCCCTCTCTCTTCCTCTCTGTAAAAAAATCAATAAAATATATATTTTTTAAAAGATAGTGTTTAAATGTGACAATTTATCAATGTGTAACCTTATTTTATACTCACATAGGAGTGTGTGCTCTGAATGGGAAATTATACATCCTTGGTGGCTCTGATCCATATGGTCAGAAAGGGCTGAAAAATTGTGAAGTTTTTGATCCTGTAACAAAATCATGGACAAGCTGTGCTCCTCTAAACATTCGTAAGTTCACTTTTCCCCCTTGAAGTTGTTGAGTTTTTGTTTTGGGGTGTTTTTTTTTTTTTTGCCCCTAAAAAGACCTCCGAATCAATAGTATGTGTAGTACACACTTAAGAGTTTTGGGAGATAGAACAATAATTTTGGTTTGACTTGATTTTATAGGTAGACATCAGTCTGCAGTCTGTGAGCTTGGTGGTTATTTGTACATAATTGGAGGTGCAGAGTCTTGGAATTGCCTGAACACCGTAGAACGTTACAATCCTGAAAATAACACCTGGACTTTAATTGCACCCATGAATGTGGCTCGGAGAGGAGCTGGGGTAGCTGTTCTGGACGGTGAGTGTTAGGGTTTGGAGAAGTGAGGAATAGGTAATGGCAAAGGTTTGTACTAAAATTCTAAGAATGTCAGTGATAACCATATGATTGTATAATTAAGAATTCAGATGCTGCCATCTTTTCTGATGCAGTGTGGATTGGTGATTTCTTTTTTAGAAATACCTTTATCAGAAACTCAGTACTTGATATAATGTAAATATATCACTTTGTTAATCTTTTGATAAGTTCACTGAGTTGTAAGTCATTTTCTTTCATAAACCATACTCAAAATGCATCATTTTGGATTAAGGGTTTACTTCTTTAGAGCAAGAATTTTAAAGTATTTGATTTGCAAATCATCTAGACCTAGTTATTTTTCTAATTGTCTACTTGATACCTAATTGGAAGTAAAACTTCTAGACTATTTTTAAGAAGTCTTTCCAAGGCATTAAACTTTTTTTATACAAACACAGCTTTCTTTTCACATGCAGTATATTTACTTACAATTATAATGAATTTTACACTGTTTTTGGAACAAAAGCAGAATATTAATAAGCTTGGGCCTCAGCTGGTGAAAGTATGGTCTGTAGCCTCTAGCTTACTATGGGCTATGGGCCTTCTCAATTGTTTTACAAGTACAGCAAGCCCTTCAATAACGTTACTTTAAAACATTGATGAGATGCCATAGGAACTCAACTCTTGTTTATAGCCTATGGTAAAATTAGTTTTGTTAAATGTCTTTCACTTAAAGTCCTAAAACCTATTGAGAACACTAAGTGAGGACTTAATTGTATATGGGTACAGGTAGGAATGATCAATTTGAAAACCTGTAATTAAATTTTTAAGTAACAGAACCTAATGCTAACATTTTGTTTGAAAATGTTAACTGCTCTGCATGTATATTTGAAAAGTCATAAGTCATAACTCCCAACTTTGTTTCCAAGAAGACATTTATTTACCAAAATCATTGTAATATAATCGGAAAGAGTTCAGTTTTCAGAAATCTGCTTTTCAAATTTTAGTTGTTACACACTAGACCAGTGGTCAGGAAACTGCAGCTCACAAGCCACATGCAGCTCTTTGGCCCCTTGAGTGTGGCTCTTCCACAAAATGCCACGGCCTGGGCCAATCTATTTTAAAGAAGTGGTGATAGAAGAAGTTTAAGTTTAAAGAATTTGGTTCTCAAAAGACGTTTCAATCATCATACTGTTGATATTTGGCTCTGTTGACTAATGAGTTTGCTGACCATTGCACTAGACAATACAAAAGTTCCAGTGCACAGAACTATTTTAGTTTGCCACTTAACTAGCTGTGTCTTTTGGCAAGTTGTCCAACTTCTTTGTGCCTTGTTTCATCTGTGAAATGGCAATAATAGCAACTACCACATAGAATTGTTGTGAGAATTGCACTTTAGTTAGATGTTGCCCTCCCCTTAAATTGCCTAAGTTCCATGTGCAGGTGGTTTTTATTCTATTTATATCCCCCACCTCTAGAGAGTGCCTCTCACCCTAGTGGGCATCCTGTATAATAAAAGCCTAATATGCCAAGTGTCTGGTTGTTCATTCAACCAATCAAAGCGTAACATGTTAATGATATACTAAGGCCGCTCAACCACTCACTAGGATGTGCACTGACCACCAGGGAGCAGACTCTCCTACTGGTGGGTTAGCTTGCTGCTGGGAGCCAGCCTATGTAAGACGGGTCAGACATGCCCTGGAGCCCCCCTGCGATCCCTCCCCTAGCCAACCTCCTGTATCCCTTTCTGCCCCAATCATGTACCAGTGGGGTCCCTCAGCCTGGCCTGCACCCTCACGCAATCCAGGATCCCTTGGAGATGTTGAAGAGCCGGTTTCCGCCAGATCCCGCAGGCCAGGCTAAGGGACCCCACTGGTGCACAAATTCATGTACCAGATCTCTAATTTAATAAGTATTTCTGACAGAATGAAGAGGCTTTTCTAAACCCACTGATTTTAGCAGATTTTAGGATTCTCTCTTCATCTAGATTTATCTATCTCATTTCTCTTTTAGGAAAACTATTTGTAGGTGGTGGCTTTGATGGTTCTCACGCTATCAGCTGTGTGGAGATGTATGATCCAACTAGAAATGAATGGAAGATGATTGGAAACATGACTTCAGCAAGGAGCAATGCTGGGATTGCATCTGTAGGGAACACCATCTATGCAGTGGGAGGATTTGATGGCAATGAATTTCTGAATACCGTAGAAGTCTATAACCTTGAGTCAAATGAGTGGAGCCCCTATACAAAGATTTTTCAGTTTTAACAAATTTAAGATTCTTTCAAACTAACAGGCTTAGTGATGTAATTGTGTTTAGTAGAGGTACATTTGTGAATAAGGAGGGTGGGTGGGTCTAGAGGTTGCTAACAGCAACACAAAGCTTTTGCATATTGCATATTATTAAACATGCTGTACATACTTTTTGTGTTATTGGGAAAGGAATGCAAAGTTGAAGATCTGTTTTGTGTATTTTTAGGACTACTTTGGTTATTTTACTTTTTGGAAGTTGTTACTGTAAAAGAATAAACCAAGAATTGATTGGGCACATCATTTCAAGAAGTCCCCTCTCCACATTTGTTTTGCCAATTTGCACATTGAATTACTTTCCTTAAATGTGTATTAGGGCAAGAGGGGGTAGAGTATTAAGATGTAGGCATTTGGGTTTTTTAAGGGCCCTTTTACAATAACTGGAACCCTCTATAACAAAAGATACTTATTTAACTAGATGGCAGTGACTTTTTTTTATTAAAAGAAAGGTGACATGCCTACCAAGATTTAATCTTGTGTGATTGCCTTATATGACTTTTATATCAGCAAAGTGCTTTTCCTGTTGAAGTTGAATGTGGCATAATTCAAATTACTGAAGCAGAATGGTAGACTTAAAGTATGCAGAAGGAGGTGTTTGTTTTACACACCAGAATGCAAAGTTCAAAGCTTTTGCCTCAGCCACAATTTCTTTGAGAATGAAGTACCAATGTTTATTTGAATGGAGCTGCTGAACAGTAACATAGCTGTAATTTTTATTTGAAACATTTTAAATATTACTTTTTGAGGGTATTTCATATAGCAACCCACTTAATATATAATAGTAAAGAACAGTGACATATTTTATAAGAAATCCGTTTTTATCATTAACAAAATAATCCCAAATGGCAGCCCTTGATTTGTGTAAATAATTAATTTAAATTGTATTGGATTTATGAATGCAGCATTTATTAGAACTATGTTTTTGTTCAGTTTTTCTATTCATATGGATAAATATTGGTTGGGTGACTTGGTATCTAGTATGTAATGCTGTACATATAACTTATGGTGCCAAAATTAGCACATCCAATTGCCTGTTGCTGATGCAGAAATTAAAGGTACTTTGCAGGAAATCTTTGCACCATGGGATTAATATCCAAATGTTGTTTGAGTTCTCATTCATTACTGAAAGTCCTGGGGAAACTTTTTTCCAATAGCAATGAGTTTAAAGTATTTGGAAAAAATATTCACCTGTCATCTTACATCTGAAATAAGGATTGATGTAAGGTTTTAAGGTTTCTTCTCTCAGAGAAACTAAACACTACATTAAGCTAGTGTTTTCTAAACAAAAGAGGCACACAGGAATCTAATGAGCCAGCTGGGACAAGATGACTATCCAGTGGTAGCTATTCTGGGTTAGGAAGAAAATGAGTATTTTCTGTACTTTTCACTGGCACTTTAACTTACCCTGTTATCCATCACACAAAACCATCAGGAAAGGAAGTCAGTTCAGTTCACCTGGTGGCTAGTTCCTGACTATATCTATTGTTGGTTGTTCTGAACTAAAACTAGGTTGGCAAATTTGAGCCTAATATGATAATTTCTTTTTTTAATAACCGTATATGTTCTATTTAACACAGGAAAATCAAGTTTAAGCCGCAAAATCCTTGAAATTCTCAGTTCCTAACACTTAAATGCAAATAATATGAGACTACTTTGGGTCAAAGTTTCCCTCTATTACCACTGATGCCAAACAGGTATTCTGGTGGCTAAAGTATATTTTTTAAATATGTTTTGAATATAAGAAGCTTCCAATTATTTATTTTAAAGTATGGGTTTTTGAGTGATTTAGAAATAATAACTAGGTTGCAGTTCATTGTCATAATGCATAAAATATTCTAGGCCCCTCATACAGTAGCAAAATTACAAAATACCTGTTTGAATTAAAACAATTTATTATACCTCATATACCTCAGGCATGATTTTTTTGGTATAACTTGATTTTCGGCTTGTATGCCATAAAAGCTTTTTCCCGTTACTCAACATGTTTTAGAATTTCTTACGTAATCATATTTTTTTAGGAGAAGCCCCTGGATTTGGGAACATGATGTAGTGCTAGAATCCTTGCTCAATACCTATAATCTCTCTGGACCTCAGATTCTTCAAGTTGAATTAGGCAAAAGAGGAAGTACGATTTAGGATATTTTTTTGCAACTCCAGGGTTACCTTTAGAAAAGTATGAGTCACAGCCCACCCAGTGTTGCTCAGTGGTTGAGCATTAACCTATGAACCAAGATGTCACAATTCGATTCCTGGTCAGGGCACATGCCCAAGTTGTGGGCTCAATCCCCAGTAAGGGGCGTGCTGGGGACAGGCTATCATTGATTCTCTCATCATTGATGTTTCTCTCCCTTCCTCTGAAATCAATAAAAATATTTTTTAAAAAAGAAAGAAAGAAACGTATGAGCCATAGAAAACTATAGTGTCAGGCATTTATTTGTATCCTACTGTTCCAGAAAAGGATTTGAGTCTTTTTACTGAAACATAAGATAAAAGGTAAATTAACTGGGTGTAAAAGAGAACAAAAAGCAAACACCAACACATGAATCTTCAATAATAAGGCCAAGCCACAAATTTGGTCCCATAAACAGGAGACTTGTTAAATAAGTTAAATCATCCATGGGAAAGGATATCCTTCCATTTGCTACAACATGGATGGACCCGAGCACATTCTGTTAAGCAAGATAGGTCAGAGAAAGACAAACATTGTATGATAGCATTTACATGTGGAATCTAAAAAAGTTTAACCTGTAGAAACCAGTAAAATGGTGATTAGCAGGAGGTTGGGCAGGAGTGGAGTAAGAGTGATGTTATGTTTGAGCATACAAATTTGGCAACAAGTAGTAAATAAGCCATAAAGATCTAATGTACAGTATAATGAATATAGATAATATAAATTATGCAATGTGATAAATATAACTACATAGCAATCATTACAATGTATAAATATCAACATAATACTGTTCCTTAAACTTACACATTTACATATCAAATTTACTCTGAAAATCAAAGAACGTTAAATCATCTGTAGGTGAAAAAGAAATAACGTGAAGCACCAATATCCTTCATAATCCTTTCTGAAGACTTAAAAGTGATGCATTGATCAACAAGTAGAGTTTATAGAGAGGGATATATCCATGCATGTCACAGATTCTTGAACTTAATAGCACATGGCCAACAAAACATTTAAACTTCACTATTAATAGCTTCATCACTTATTGGAGGTTAAATAAGACTGAGAAGCAAAAGCTCAATTACCAAACTGGGCATGTACAAGATTGGTATCTTGTGGAAACAATAAAAAGGACATACATTTGAACAGGTGGCTAAGGCAGTGATAAATTTTTAGCCTTTTGAAGAAAAGAACACAGGATACCAAACTTGAATGAAAATGAAACTTGAATGAAAATGAAGTAAAATATCTAGCAATTTAAGAATGGAGTTGCTATATTAATTGGAAGGCATCAAAAGGCTACTTGCAAGTCATGAAAATATCCATCTTCTACATTGAGCTAGTGTTTTCTAAACCAAAAGTGGTATCAATTCTTGAAAGGCACAGGCTTAAAAGAAATAAAACGAATCTGATAAAGGATTTGAATCCAGAACTCTCAAAATTAATAAAACAATATTTAAATGGGTTAAAGATTTGAGTTGACATTTCAAAGAAGATAAATGGTTCCAATAAAAACATGAGATTATGCTCACTTATAAATCATTAGGGAAATATAAAAAGCAAAATGTCACATTAAAACTGAATAATACCAAATTCTGGTTAGGATGCAGAATAATTGGAACTCGGACAAATCAGAAAATGTAAGGTCACTTTGGAAAAACAGTTTGGCGGTTTCTTAGAGAAATAACCTATGACAGTAATCCCACTCCTAGGTATTTATCCAAGTGTAAGGAAACCATGTTCCCACAGAAACCTGTGTGAATATAGCAGTTTGATTTACAATTGCCAACTAAAACTGGAATATTCTTCCAACTAGTGAATGAATAAATTCCATTCGTACAACAGGATACTACTCAGGAATACAAAGAATTAAAGTACTAATAACACATGGATGGATCGCAGAAGGGTGTTAAATGAAAAGGCAGCCTCCAACAGCTCTATAGCATTTTGGGAAAGTAAGATGGAAAAGTCTAGTGCAAAGTGGTGCTAGGAACTTGGATAGAATAATCCTCATGGATGCTTCTCATGAAGTTATCACCAGCTCCTTGCTACAGCATAGCCAAGGACATAAAGTAGGCAGCCCTTACCCTGGTGTGACTTTCCCCATCAGTCCAGTTTAGTTCATGGCATGAATATGATGGCTTCTGCTCAAACTATAATAGCCATACATATTAAAGAATAGAGATTTTAAAACCTGTACTTGCTCTTCTAAAGATCTGATAATTCTTCATCAAAACAAATGTCTAAAAGCAACCTTGAAGATTCAATGCAATCCTTATCAAAATACTATGGCATTCTCAGAACTAGAACAAATACTCCTAAAATTGCTGTGGTATCACAAAAGACCTGAAATAGCCAAAACAATATTTTTTACTATCTATTTTTATTGAGGGAGCGGGGGAGAGAGATAGGAGCATCAACCGGGGCTTACTTGCATAACCCCCACTGGGGATGAGCCCGCAACCCAGGCCTGTGTCCTGACCTGGAATCGAACTGTGACCTGGTTCATAGGTCGATGCACAATAACTAAGCAACATTGGCCGGGCAGCCAAAACAATGTTAAACAAGAACAAAGTTGGAGGTACCGCAAACCCTGATTTCAGACTACAACAAAACCACAGTAATCAAAACAGAATGGTACTGGGACAAAAAGACACTTAGATCAGTGGAGCAGAACAGCCCAGAAATAAACTTGCTTATATGGTCAATTAATCCATGACAAAGGAGGTAAGAATATACAATGAAGAAACAACAGCCTCTTCAAAAAGTGCTGGAAAAACTGGACAGATGCAAAAGAAAAAAAGGAACTGGGCCACTTTTTTACACCATATACAAAAACTAAAACTATTAAAGACTCAAAGTAAGACCTGAAACCATAAAGCTCCTAGAAGCTAACACAGGTAGTAAACTATCTGACATTAGCCTCTATAATTTCTTTATGTATATGTCCCTCAAGCAAGGGAAACAAAAGCAAAAATAAACAAATGGAATATTACTCAGAAATAAAAAAGAATAAAATATTGACATTTGCAACAACATGGATGGACCTAGAGGGTATTATGCCAAGTAAAATAAGTCAGAGAAAGAAAATACTGTAAGGTTTCACTTGTATATGGAATCTAAATACTACTACAACAACAACAAATAACAAACCAAACAAAAACTACTAGTGCACCACTTTGCACTAGACTAGAAATAGATCATACTGATGGTTGCCAGGGGGAAGAAAAATGGGGAATGACTGAAAAGATGAAAGAGAATACAGTCAATAATACTGTGATAAGTGTGCACAGTGACAGACAATTACTAGACTTAGTGTAATAAAATTAAAATTAGAAAAGGCAACAAGGGGGAGAGAGGAAAAAAACTTGACATTGCAAAGAAACAAAGACTAAAAAAAGTTTAAAAGGGTGTTTCTAAAAATAAATACACAAAAAATAACACCAAAACCTAACAGAAGAAAACACCTTCACAAATAAAATTTAATGTAGAACTAATTGACAAATTAATGCACAAAGTAAAAGACACAGACCAAGAGAAAATGCACAGACATAAGAGCAAAATAGAAAGTAGCAGTTAATAGGAGTGAAAAGAAATGCTTAACATAATGGGGGGAATAAGGACACATATGGAATGCTTTAGTAAAGAAATTAAAAAATAAATAAAAGGACGGAAAGAGAGGGAACAAAGATGAGCTGAAACCCAACAGTAATAACCAAAAGCAGCTGACAGATAAGGCATGAAAAAAATTCATTTGGTCCATGGGAAGGGATTTTTTGGCTCCTGGGGAAGAAAAAGAAAGAGGAGAGCAGAGGTTTCTTCCCCCTGGTGCAAAGCAGACAGCACGGTGAGCCCCAGCCCTTTGAGTGCAAACAAAGAGTGGGTCCTGCACAGACTACTAGTGAGCATCCTAAGTAGGTTCTCTTTAAAATCACACCTTGTGCACATTCAGAAATAAAATTTAGAAGTAAAATGAAAAGTTAAATCTTAGTGAAAATAATTTATTACTTTAAAAAATAAGCATTTATAATAGAATACCAAATTAGATTTCTAGTGCACTAACAAAAGCATAATATACTCCAAAAAAACAAGGACTTCCAACTTGCAATATAAGTAAATGAGTCAATCAAACACTTGGTTTACCTAGAGGCAAACGCCAGTCACTGCCACCTAATCCCATTAATGCATGCTGCTTCCCATGTAAGGGGGGACTGCACTGGGGTCTCCCTGCTCCTCACTAGAAATGCACTGGAAAGTGACAAGCCTGGGGCAGAAGAAAGGCTGCTATTGCAAGTTGGAGCAGAAGTGACAATTCTATTTTTGGTCCCTTGGGGAAGTGGAAGGGATATGCATTACATTCACCAGGTCTACATGGAAGACGCTAATCATATAACAGTCCAGGGTTCAGATTTCATCTGTGGAGTATGGTGAGCATGGTCATGTCCTAATTCTTTCTTGGAGTTTGGAAGTGTCCCTGATCGTGTAGCCATATATTCAGGGTTGAGAGAGACGCTAATGCTGTGCCTTCCACAGGGGCCACGATGGCTCCTGCCCTAAGGTGACTAAAAAAGCAGCTCTCATTTCCTTAAACATTCTGGCTCAGTATCAGGAGTGGAGGTAGCAAAGTATTATCAACTTCAGAAGAGTTGAGTTCACAGTTTATCCCACAACGGATGCATTAGGCTTTTTAGAGAACCTCAATGAGACTGTCAGTAATAGGCAATCACCTTTTTATACAAATGAGATTTCTTACAAGTCTCTGGAGTTTGGCTCAAAAGCTACTCTGTTGTTCTTGAGGACAAATGCAATCCTTTGGAATTACCAGATTAGGTCCTATCATTGAGCATGTCTTCACTCCACCCCCTGTTCTTGGCCTCCATGTACACAGATGCATAGCACTGCTGCATGGCATACTCCATCTCAACCAGCTGGCGGCATCCGATAGTTAACTTTTCCCTGGGGAATAAAGAAATGTTAAATCACTGCAAGAGAGCTGGTCAGGTAAAAGAAAAAACTTCATACAACAGGATAACACTGAGATGTGAAATACATTATTTGATATTTGAGAGAGAAAAATACCGAGAGTTACGGTTTCTTAGCACAGACAAAACATGGGAGGATAAGCACTTAGTAGAATAGTTCTCAACCAACATGAAGATCTTGATCCCGAAATTCTGGAAATTGGCAGATCTGCTATCAACAAGTGAAGTTGGATGCTTAAAAAAAGTCCTTTGTATGGTTTCTGAAGGACCTCTCCCCGGGGTTGGGCTGATGTTAATATGTTCTAATCTGTGTGGTAAGCAAGGCTGGGTGGCAGGGAGGTAGAGCACATATTTTTGTGTTGTTTAGTTTGAGAGTTAAAGAACAGGTAGAGGAGAAGATTCTAAGAGAATGCTCCTCCTGCACTCTCAAGTGCCTGGAGTATGCCATGAAGAGATCCCATTGAAACCTATTTAAATCTAGAGATTGTCTACATAAATTCACAAAGAATACACACCATCTAGTACAGCATCTGACACATTAGGTGTTCAAGAAAAGGCAGTTACTTTTATTGCGCAAATGACAATTACTACTTCTTTGGTACTAAGATTACTCTCAGCAATCTCCACAGTGTTGCCAGAGATCACTAGCTCCCTCTATTTAGGAATACACTTAAGCAAAGAAGCTCAGACATGTACACTAAAAAGTACAAAACATTGCCAAAGGAAATTAAAGACCTAAATTAGTGGCATCTCATGTTTAGACATTGGAAAACTTAATACAATGATAATACTCCCCAAACAATCTACATATTTAACATAATCCCTATCAAAATTACAACAATCATTTTTGCAGGAATGGGAAAGCTGATCCTATGATTCACACAGAATTTAAAGGACCCCAAATAGCCAAATTTTGAAAAAGAAAAATGTTAGAGCACTCACACTTTCCAATTTTGAATAGTTGACACAAAGCAACTTCAATCAAAACAGTGTGGTACTGACATAAAGACATACAGACCAATGAAACTGAATTGAAAGTCAAGAAATTAACCTTGATATACATGGTTAATTGATTTTCGACAAGGGTGCAAAGGCCATTCAATGTGAAAGTAATAGTTTCTTCAACTAACAGTGCTAGGACAACTGGATATCCACACATCAAAGGAATGAAGTTGGACCCATACCTTATACAAAAATTAATTCAAAATAGATTAATGACCTGTTAAAACTAAAACTACAAAACTCTTAGAAAAATATTTGAGGTAAATATTTATAACCTTAGCCTTGGCAATGGATACTTAGATATGACATCAAAACCCAAACCAACAAAAGAAAAAACACACAAAATAGATGTTATCAAATAAAAAAAAAATTTTCAATGCAAGAATTTATATGAACTGCCCAGCAAAAATTGTTTTGTCCTTTTGCAACAGTATAAACAGTTCACATTTTAAGGGAAAAATACAAATAACCCAGCAGCACTTTTGATAAACTCAATTCTGATGAGGCGACTGCAATTTTTTCCCCCTTCTAAGGCCACCTGGTGCTCTGCCCTGAGCACCTGTTCAGGTTGACATTTACACAACTTTGCATAGTTTAGTTCAAAGATTCTTGTTTTCTTTTATGTCTTTGATATTTTGTCTGGTTTCTTATCTGGCAATGTTATTTGGGGGTATAGTATAACATAACATATGATTAAACAGAAATCTCTCAAAAAATAAGAACTTGCAAATGAATATATCTTCTAAGGGTCTAATATCCAGAACGTATGTGTCAGGCTGCCAGGTGTCAAGGTGGTTGATAGTCAACAAGCCAAATCGAAAGTAACAATCAGGGCTTGATTCATTTACTGCGACTGCAAGGGGCCAAGTGAAGGTGTCAGCTCCCTAATGCTCCATTTTCCCCACAGAATGACGCCAGGTAAGAGTCAGACAACATGCAGTGCAGAGAGGGGGCAGTACCTCACTATTGAGGAGTCCCAAACTAAGGTTCTGCCTCCCATCGACGCAAATGGCTAAGGTGTCTTAGTCCTTTCAGCCTGCCATAACAAAATATCATGGATTGGGTGGGCGCTAAACCATACATTTATTTCTCACAGTTGCAGAGGCTGGGAAGTCCAAGATCAAGGTGCCAGCATAGCTACATTCTGGTGAGAACCCTCTTTTATAAGAGCAGTATTCCCATTTATGAGGGCTCCACCGTCATGACCTAATCACCTCCCAAAGAGCCCACCTTGTATGATCATCATCTTGGGCAATAGGATTTTAACATAGAATTTTTTTTTTTTTTTTGGGGGGGGGGACATAAACAGCACAGCAAAGAAAAAGAGCTAGGAGCAGAAAAGCATTGAGTCAGAGTGGAGAAAAATACTATGGCCAAGGCCTCTAAAAGGAAGTCTCAGCAGAGATGCCTCAGCCAAAGCCCCCCCCCCCCCCCCACACACACACACACACACAAAGGAGGCCTCCAAATGAAGTTGCCAGGACTTGGAATGCAAGTACACATGTGAGCATGCTCAGGGGCAGGGGGCCTGAGCATTGCCTGCAGCTCCCTCGAGAAGGCTGCAGTTCACTGGCTGTGTACGGAATCTGGTATGGAGAAGGCAGCTTTCCCCAATGGAGCCCGCCAGATAAAAGCCACATAACTGTCAGTGTCAGGTCTAAAAGGTCACACCTAAGATTTTCACCTGGAGCCAGATTCCTCATAAAAAATTCTTACAACTCAACAACAGAAAGAAAAAACAACCCCATTAACAATTGGTCAAAGGGCTTGAATAGATATTTCACCAAAGACAAACAAATGGCCAACAAGCTTATAAAAAGATGTTTAACATCATTAGTTTACAATGAGATGAAATTCCAAATTCTTTAGAATAGCTACAATAAAAAAAATGGAAAATAAATGTTAGTGAGGATGCAGAGAAATTGGAACCCTTGTATACTGCTGGTGGGAAGGTAAAATAGTGCAGCTACTTTGAAAATAGGAAGTTCCTCAAAAGTTAAAAACAGAATTACCATGTGACCTAGAACTTCTACTCATAGGTATACATCCTCCTTAAATTATAAAGAACTGAAAGAAATCAAACAAAGGCAACACTATTCACACTAGCTCCAAAGTGGAAACAACCCAAACGTCCAACAACAGATGAAAGGATAAACAAAATGTGGTATATACATACAATGGAATATTACTCAGCCTTTAAAAGGAATGAAGTGTTCATATACACTGAGTTACCAGATTATTATAATCTCTAAACGCATAATAATCTGGCCACTCAGTGCATATCCTATATAATAAAAGGCTAATATGCAAACTGTTCCCTCGACCAGGAGTTCAACCAGCAGGCAGGCTGGCCAACCACCCATGTCCCCTCCCCCTAGCCAGGCTGGCTGGACCCCACCCGTGCACAAATTCATGCACGGGCCTCTAACATATAACACACACCCACACACACACACACACACACACACACACTAAGTGGCCAGATTATCATGCGTTCAGAGGTCATAATAATCTGGCCACTCAAGTGTATGCTACAATGAGATGCATCTTGGAAATACCATGCTAAGTGAATAAAACCAAACACAAAGGGTCATATGTTGTATGATTCAACTTACATGAAACACCCAGAATGAATAAATCCACAGAGAAAGAAAGCAGCTTAGTGGTTGCCAGGGTTTGGGGCCAGGAAGGATAATAGAGAATGACTACTTAATGGATATGGAATGTCCTGCTGGGGTGATGGAAATGTCTTGGAACTAGACAGAAGTGACAGCTGCACAGCTGAATGAATGCTCTCAATGACAATGAATTATACACTTTAAAGTAGTTGTTAATTTTGTTACCTGAATATTACCTCAATTAAAAAAGACAAAAGTATATACTTTTGTATTATGATCTTTTACAAATAATATAGTTAAATGCACTACGAAGTATTATTGCACCTATAGACACAAAAAAATAATGTAATCCTTTGCTAATTAAGACAGAAACATCAGTCCTAACAGATTTGGCTCAGTGGATAGAGTGTCAGCCTGCACACTCAAGGGTCCCAGGTTCGATTCCAGTCAAGGGCATGTACCTTGGTTGCGGGCACGTCCCCTTCCTGGTGTTGGGTGTGTAGGAGGCAGATGATTGATATTTCTCTCTCATTGATGTTTCTAACTCTCCCTCTCCCTTCCTCTGTAAAAATTCAATAAAATATATATATATTTTAAAAGAAACATCAAAGGTCTAAATTTGAATTCTAGATTATTTTTTTTCTAAGGCTTTTTCTGTCTGAGCTTCTTGGACAGACTAGGTCATTAATTTAACACAGGGGTTCTGAAACTTGACCATGCCCTGGGCGGACTGTCACACAGATGGCTGGGCTCCACCCTCAGAGTTGATCATCCAAGAAGTCGGGTGGAGCCTCAGAGTTGGCCCTTCTTGCAAGTTCCAAGGTGATGCCGATACACAGGTCCTGGACCCACAGTCAAGACAGCCACAGCTGAATGCAAGCATGAAGACACTGCCAGGGACCTGTTTCCTGGAGTAGGAAAGCAGTCATTCCTGATAGCACTTGACAGCAAAAGAAAGCTTCTGATATACAAGCCATCTTAGGTAGTAAACTGTTTGGACATGCCAGGTGTTTTATAAGGCTAAGGTCACAAATTAGCTTGCATTTTATCTAGAAGAAAAATGACCTTTGGAACTTGTCTCATAAACATACCAGGACAGTTTGTCAAGAATTTCAGGGCCAACAAAGTGACTTAAACCTGCTCCTAACTTATTTCTCATACAGATAAGACACTATACAAGATATATACTTGGCAACCTGTTTTATAATCTAATTTACCATCCTGGATTTTCGATAGATAGATAGATAGATAGATAGATAGATAGATAGATAGATAGATAGATAGATAGATTGATTTCAGAGCGAACAGGAGAAGGAGAGAAAGAAAAATCAATGATGGGAGAGAATCATTTATCAACTGCTTCTTGCACACATTCTACTGGGGATTGAGTCCGCAATCTGGGCATGTGCCCTGACCAGGAATCTAACCGTGATCTCTTGATTCATAGGTCAATGCTCAGCCACTGAGCCACATCAGCCAGGCAATCCTGGATTTTCTGAGCAAACTCCTCATATGCTCAGGGTAAAAAGCGCACAGATAGATATTACTGGCGAGAGCAAAAGCTATATCAAAAAGTCTATAGAAGACAGAAACTACAGAAGACAGAAAAGTTCACTGGTTTATAGACAGTGAACTCAGAGGTTTTCCAGTATCATAGAATTCAACTTTGGATCTGAAACCTCAATTCCTTGTTTATCAGAACCTAAAAAAAAAAAAAAATTGTTTTATGTTCTTCAGTTACTTAACTACATCCCTATTGCAATAAATATGATGTTGGGCATGTCAACAGTCTCCTTCCTCACAACTAACACTTTAAACTAAAAAGCAAAGAACAGAAAATTCAGACATTTTAGTTCATTGCTCTTCGTAATATTCTCAAAGGTGGCCAGCTATATATGCAAGCTAAATCACTCATCTATTTTCATCTCTGAGCCACAGAAAAACTTTGCCATCTACTATCCATTCATTTGGCCCCATGTCTAATATGAACCACTTTCTCTTTTGGCAGCTTATTGGAAAACTGAGCTGTGGACTATCCTAGAGGCTAATATGGGAGACAGATAGGGCAAATAATTTCAAAACAGCAGCAGAATAATGAATCTAAAGGCTATATCTTTCGATGCATTCAAGATATTAGGTACATTTGATTTCAAAATCATCTTTTTGGGTATAAGAGGGAGCTTATTAATTTCATAGTTCAAATCCTTGGTACTATAAGTGGAAAGAAAACAAATTAGAACTTTGAACATTCAATTTTCATCCCTGTACACTCCCTACCTTCTCCCATCCCCTCCAAAAAAACCTCTCACTGATTCTAACAGTACAGGGAAATTAAACTAACTTTAGAGATCTGATGGAACCATTCTGCAGGGACTCTGCCCTCTAAGTTATCTACAGTGGGTTTCTACACCTTCAAAAATATGGCCAAGGTTCATAGGCGTTATATTCTAACACAAATCTCATGTACACATTTACATGTAAATTGGCCGTAAAGATCTATAAATAAGATAGTCTGAATATTACGGTAAAAACAAAACAAAACAAAAAAAAACACCAATTTTCTCCCCCAGTTGCAACATCATGCATGCCCAGTGCCTTCAGATATTCTTGGAAAATTTATTTGAATCTAATGAGTGAATGTTCATAGCCGTGCTGCTTAATGACATTTGTCCTCACATCTTGACCATCAAATTTATCAATTAAAAGTTTTAATAGAAGCAACTTGATAGTTAACTTAGACCCTGAGCCGGCACATAAAATTTTGTAACCACACCTATACATTATAAATAGCAAATAAACAGTGATTTAGTGTTGCAGTGGCATATTACATAGCAATGAAAATAAAAAATGCAGTCAGTTCAGCTCCAACACTTGTTCCAAATGCACATATTTGTTCCAACACCACTTATATAGTAAAGAGCAATTTGAGCACATACTAGTAATTGTCCTATGCACAGTTTCAGTAGTGAGAGATGCTAGATGAACAGAGAAAACTGCACCTCATTGACCCAAGCTGCTTAGGAACAGATAAAACACACTCATGCACACACCTCAAACATGTACAGCTACTTCAGCTTCTTGTGTGTATGGGCTACATCCATTCACACTTAGTACTGTGACTTTGCATCTAATACTACAATAGATAACCCCTCCCCCAGCACATCACACTAACTGATGAACTGCAGCCTTCCAAAAACCACTTCTATTAGCAATCTGAACTCTTTTACAAGTGTTAAATCTATTATAGCATTTATATATTTCCTAACCACTAACATGCGTAAATCTGGGATACCATTTTGATTATTCAGTGTGTCCTTATGTCTTTGAGATGTGCTACAGCCCCATTTTTTCTTATGCACCCTGAGGTTTTAACTGCATGATTTTGCATAGAGGGTGGGTGATATTAGGAACATACCTGAGATGTTGTAAAATAACATGCTCCATGCCTCAACATGGTGAATCTCAATGTTGACTTACAGAGAATAGAGTGACAGTGAAAGATTTAAATTAAATGTGTTTTTGTTCCTCAGGATTTGTCTGTCAAGGCCCAGGATGGAGAGATTCAAACATATACCCTGTGTATACAAGAATCAGATTTATACTACTCCTTTTTTGTTACATATGAATGCTAGAAACCAAGTTATTTGTTTTGAGAATATATAGAGTGTGATACTGCTAATTTAATCCCTTTTTTAAAAACCTAGAAACACTTAAAATATTTTTAAAATAGATTATTATTAATTTTAGAGAAGCAGAGAGAGGGAGAGCGAGAGAAACATCAATGATGAGAGAATCACTAATTGGCTGCCTCCTACATGCCCCACACTGGGGATCAAGCCTGCAACCCAGGCATGTGCCCTGACAGGATCGAACCATGACCTCCTGGTTCATAGGTCGACGCTCAACCACTAAGCAACACTGGTCAGGCCCCATTTGTTTAATAATAAATAATATGTAGTAAAACCATAAAGATAAGGTTGAGAAGTATAAAGGTTTATTTTGTCAACTGAGTATTCTTTATACCTGTTGTTCTTTAAAACATGGTCTGGGAATGCCAGCCTCTTTCAAAGGGTTTGAGATGTCAAAGAGGCCGAGGCTATTTCCCTAATAAGACTGAGACATGATTTGCCTTTTGCAATCTCACTCTTGCAAGAGTACACAGTAGTTTCACAGTGACACGTGACATGATTATGGAAACAAAATAAATGCAACAGCTATGAGAACCCAGCTTTCTTCTATTAAACCAGACATTAAGAGATTTGCAAAAATGTACAATGCCACTCTCATCAGTAACATTTTTGGTTTGGGAAAAATTCTTTTCATAATTCTATGATACTGATCTTAACATGTAATTCATTAACTACTGTTGTTTTTAAATAAATATTTTAAATTTATCAATTCTAACTTCTAATACAGTAAATACAGATAAATATGACCCACATAAAAAAAGCTTTGAGGGTCTTTAATAACTTATTTTTTATTTTTTATTTATTGATTTTAGAGAGAGAGGGAGAGGGAAAGAATAGAAGGATGGGGCAGGAGAGAGGGAGATAGGACGCAGAGGAGAAGGGAGAGGAAAGGGATAAGGAGACAGAGACAAACAGAGATCAATTTGTTGTTCCACCTATTTATGAATTCATTGGTTGATTCTTATCTGTACCCTGACCTGGGATCAAACCCACAACCTTGGTGCACACTGGAACAATACTCTAACGACATGAGCGACCCAGCCAGGATTTCAATCACTTTAAAATATAAAGGAGTTTTGAGGACAAAAGTTTGAGAATTATTTTAAATCTTATACCTGCTAAACCCCCCTCCACACACACAAACATACACACACACACACACACACCCTTTTTGTATGTATGAAATATTTTTATACTAATAAAGGTAAAAAATCATAGTGAACAAACAAAACAAAAAAAACCCCTCTTCATCCCCGGTATGTCTATGTATAGATATGACTTACCGATATTCAGTATGTGAAACACAATCATAAAGTTCCTGGGCAGTAAATTTGACGCTTTTATTTACCTGAAAAGAACCAAGATATAGTTGTTAGAAATGCATATTAAATCAAACAAGTAGTAAGAACACAGAGTGGCCCATATTCTGAGAAAGCAGAACATCAAGTTTCTAGTTCTTGCATAGGAAGGACAGAACACTAAAAATCAAAAGCTCAGTGACCATGATGCTAACAATCAGCTATGTGTAAAAATAGTAGTCCTACTGTCTCAACCCAATCAGATCATAGGACTGGTGGTGAGATGGCCCTGGGGTTAGTAAAAAAATCTCAACAATTACTTTGTAGATCAAAGGAGGGGAGGGGGGGGAATGTACTCCATGAAACCAATTCATGCTTCAGTTTATTTTCTAGGAAAAGTAAATAACATAAAAAAATAAAATTAAAGATACTAAAAACTTAAAGGGGTGAGTGGATTTGTGGTAGACTATATAAGCAGAAACAGCCACATCTTGTTTATATCCTGAACATTAGAAATAATTCAAGCTGAGAAAAAAAGTCAAGTATTCAACTCTAACAACATTTGGATACTATGCTGACCCTTTCAAAAGTTATTACTGAATAACCTTCACTTTCATCTAAATAGGAGGGTTATAAACTGTGTGGAAACATCTACCTATTTAGGAAAAAAATGTGAATTACAGACATTTTTTAAAGAAATGTATTTTTCAGACTGTGGAGGTCTAAATAGGTAAACTGATATGCTTAACTTTATAAATATATATTATAATCCAGACATAATATACAATACTAAAAGTCCTTTATCTTACACAAGCTAGCATTGGCACTTATAGTACACAGAGAAACAATTCTGTATTTCTGAGGTTTCGCTAGTGATATAGGTTATATTTTACTTATGTGTAGCAGAAAATCTAGAAATTTGTAGAGGAAAACTCCCTTTATCAGATAACTCAACAAATAGCACAGTACCTAAATTTTAAGAACTTCTGAATTAGTGAAAGGGAAACTAAATGAGACTATCTCCTATTCAATTTATTTATATTAGCTGGTATGCATCCATTAACACTACTTTAAAGACTCATATCATGAGAGTCTTTTATAGAATTAAGGGTATTATTTGCAAAAGTCCCATGAGCTTCTTTAGTATTTTCATAAAAAATTCATCATATTTGTGTAGAAAATGTTTCATTCACTGAAAGTTAAAAATACATACTTTTAAAATATAACATTTTAAATGTATATGATCCTAAATTTTGCTTAAAATGTGTTATTTCATTATATATAATATGTAATATATTTATAATGAATGTATTAAATTGGTATATAATTTATCATAATTAACTTCTTAGGTACTTTACAATTTTTAAAAGTATCTTCTAAAAATGTCTTAAAATATGTACTTAAACTATCAACCAGTCCAATTCCACCGTCTTTACATGTTCTTCTCAAGTCGCAGGGCCTTCACTATTTTCACTATTATCCCAGCATACCAGGACCTTGGTGTCTGATCAGAGAATGAAGGGAATCACCTATTTTCCATCAATTATTGAGAAAAATCAGCTAAGATTTTTGAACTTTGTATAATATGGGGGGGAAAAATAGGTCCTTAAGCCTTTAGTGTGTTTTTAGAAAAATGAGTATCTAGGTGATGCTTTTGTTTCAAAAGTGATCATCCACAGACATTTGGACACTTATCCCAAAATACAGCTAGGGTACAAGTGTTCCAGGTCATAGGTGACTTACAAAAAGAGACAGTTAATTTACTACTAAAAAAGGAAAACTGAAATACAAATTCATCACCGATATCAAAGTCTAGCCTAAAATATCTTGTTTCATCATATTCATTAATTTGATTCAAGACATTTTTAATTGTTCACATGGGGACATTTTAAGTTACATTGTTAAATATCATTTTTATGTTCAAGTATACAATTTTAATTCCCAGGGAACAAATAGTTCAAAGATGCCTTTGTCAGTAAACCTTATTAGAATTATGACATATTGTGGATTGTGAAACTGGTGTTATTAAATTCTTGTACCATTTATAATGAATGCCAAATATTGACATGGCTATATTATTAATTCTTAATAATTCAGGAACAAAGGGCAAAGATTAAGTATAAAAGCCAAACATCTTAAAAGTTTAGATGGTCCTATCACTGTTTATGAGATAAATGTCTCCAATGCAGTAATTGATATAGGAAGGAAGGAAGTTCTGCTAAGATAAATTATTTTAAAAATTTGCCGAGACCGGTTTGGCTCAGTGGATAGAGCGTCGGCTTGGGGACTGAAGGGACCCGGGTTTGATTCCGGTCAAGGGCATGTACCTTGGTTGCGGGCATATCCCCAGTGGGGGGTGTGCAGGAGGCAGCTGATCAATGACTCTCTCTCATCGATGTTTCTAGCTCTCTATCTCTCTCCCTTCCTCTCTGTACAAAATCAATAAAATATTTTTTTTTTTAAAAATTGGATAAGTGTCCAAATGTCTGTGGATGATCACTTTTAAAATCAATTTCATATTCTTATAAGTAATGTTAGGTATTTTCTCCCAATATTTCAGCAACAGGAAGCACTAACCTATGTCCCATATTTTTTTCAGGATGTGATTTTAAAATTAACATATTATTTCCACAAATATACTTTATCGTTAAAATTAATTACTCAATTTGAAATTTAGGAAATATCATGAAATAATGATATGAATCATGTCAAATGAAGAAATCATCCTAATCACATAGTATGGTTATGCAGTATTAGGTTGATTGTTTAAAAAGCATACATGAATGCTGTAAAGCAAAATATTTATTCTGTGGTACTGTTTGGAACACTGTACATAGGTATAATAAGTTATTTAATTTTTAAAAACATTATAATTTACATACTGATGTTATTCCCATTTTATAGATGAAGAAACTGAGACAAAGAGAATTAAATAATTCTTCGAAGAGCATTTAGGTAATAGATGGCAGAACCAATATTGTACACTTACTCACTAGGTTCTTCATGTCAGATAATGCATACAAATGGCTAAATATAGAGCTACTGAAGAATAAAAGTGAAGAAATCTACTTAAAGGAGTTTGACTCCATAAACAAATGTGAGACCTGAATATATGTCATATTCCTACAAGTAGCACATTTTAAAAATTAAAGACACAAGCACTTGGAAAGCAAGCATATATGGGAACATGTGCAAAAAGCTTAGGCTAACAGAAACTGAAGATCAACAGAATTCTCCCCCTGGATCAGCAAGGATGGGTAACAGGGCTGGCTGGCCTACATTGGCCCTGATCGGGAATGGGCTCGATGACCCCAATTGGCCCTGAAAGCCAGCCAAGCCAAGGGACCCCACCTATGCATGAATTTGTGCACTGGACCTAGAGGTATTATTATAGGACTCTACTGTATGTTTTTTCTTAGAGAATAAAAAAACAAACCATGTCACTGGAAACCTTCTGTGGCACTCAACAACTTAAAGTATCAATTACTTTAAATACTATTACGTTTTAGAAATCTACCATGTTAATTTATATTAAAATTTGTTTATGGTGGAAATGTGATAAACATTTTAAAGTGTGTTCATACCTCATATTTGATTAGGACGTTATAGAGGGTCTCAATATCTTGATAATTACTGTTGGGGGCCAAAATCCTAAAAAATAAAATATAATAAAAACAGGAAGGGGAATAAATGATTAAAGAAAAATACAATACCTGAACTTTTCCTCAAAACATATCCATACTATAAGAGATAACTTGTTGTATAATAATCTTTTAGAATGTTTACAACCTATTCTAGTTTTCATCCGTTAAAAATTATAAAATTATGAGTTTAATTCAACAGAAGATTTATTAAAATATTTTTGCTTATTTACATTGGTATTTGTATCATCAGTCATTAACCAGAAGTATTCTGTGAAATAATGGTTCACACAATACAGATTTCTCAAAAGGTATAGAAATGTGAAGTGCATTTGTACTCCCTATCATTTAAAGCTGCAGATAAAGCTTAAAAATTTCCCAGAGAAATGTTCAACCTGTCACACACACATACTAATAAAATATTTTGTGTTTTTATTTTTATTAATCCTCCTGAGGATATTTTTCTCTAGATTTTTAAAGAGAGTGTAAGGGAAGAGGAGAGAAAGAAACATTGATGTTAGAGAAAGACACATCTATTGGTTGCCACTTGTAAGCACCCGACTGCCTTACACCAGAATCGAACCCTGGACCCTTCAATCCATGGGCCGACACTCTACCATTGAGCCAAACTGGCTAGGGTAGATTTTGTGACTAAATTAAAATAAAACAGTTTGAACTATCAGCCTAGCATTATATAAAAAAGCATTAATAATCAGACCATTGCTAACACTGATTCATAAAAATAACAAAAATATATATAAATAACATATAAACACAAAATAAATGGAAACAAGAAATAAGTTAAAATAAAGAAGATAGAATAACTTATTTCTCCTTCTAGCAATCAAGTATTAATTCTCATCTTCTTATACTAAGTAGTTTTTAATTTTCAATATGAATTTTTTTTATGAAAAAGAAAAAAAGGAAAGCAGTCCTTTCATTATGGTATTGTGGTTAGTAGCATGTCTGCCTGAGTTTGTTGAGCTGAGTGAACTTGGATGAGTTCTGTGTGAGATATTTTTCTTATCTGTTAAAAAATATGGTAATAGTCCATATTTCATAGGGTTATTGTGAAAATTAAATGAACTACTATAGGCAAAGCTTTTATAACAGTGTCTGGTATTCAGAAAATACTATATCAATTATAACTGTAATAAAATTATTATCATCATCTAATAGTTTCAAGCTACAGAGTAAGTGCATAAAGATCTAACTAAAGAGAAATCAAGCTACCTCAACTAATTTTTAAATTACAACATCTCTTTGAGATCTGGCTCCCAGCATCAGTTTGGCTTAAATAAATTCATATAAAAAGTAAAAAAGAAAAAATATTGTCTCTAGGTCCTTTTACCCTTACCAATGCTTGATATTGTCAGAGTTATTGTTGATATCGTTGGAGTTAACTGACCTAATAACCTTATTATATCTTTAATCTATGTGGCCTTTTTTAGACTGTGGAAAAGCTTTCATAAATTTTTCAGGACACAGTTGAGTTTTTAAAGGGGCTATACTCCCTTGGAGGAGACATATACAGAATATCTTTAAGTATATACAAAAATCTAAATAAGAATACCATTTCATAGAAAACCTTTTTCTCTCAAGAAATTTTAATATACTAATAATCTCCTAATTGTGTGTGTGGGGGGGAAGACAAAGGATAATTATAATACATTGGGAGGGTCCATAAATAATTTGCTTTTAAAAAATGAAAACAAAGTTATTTAGATAAGGTAAACCAATCTTTTAGAAAGATATAAATAAATAGTGTGTTTTAACTCTCTAACTTAGCGTAAACAAACTATCAGCAAATGAGAATAATTTACATTTAATCATTTTTGTAGCTTTGGAAATATCTAAAAACAGGGCAAGAAAATGAGATGAAATGAAATGTTTTATTAGAAGTCTTATAAATTCCAAGCTGATGAACACAATAGAAAGTACTAGTGAATAAAATTAACATTTCTCTGTCCTGAAATGCTTTACAAAAAACCGGTTTTGGGAAAATCAGTTATTTATCTATCACAAGTCATATCCAAATTAAGAAATAAAAGAATTATATCATCCTAGTTTTCTAAATAGCAAATAATTACAGAAATTTTAAGCTCCCAATCTGGCTTTGTATTCTAAACAGTTTAACTGAGGTACAGCTTACAAACCATAAAATTCACTAATTTTAATACATTTACCAAACTGTACAGCAATCACCACAATCCAATTTTAGAACATTTCCTTCACCCACAAAAGGTCCCTCTTGCCCATCTGCAGTCATTCTCTTTTCTCAACTTCAATCTCAGCTCCAGGCAACCACTAATTTTATTCTCTCTCTCCAGAGTTGCATTTTTGGACTACACGGTATTCTTACTCTATAAGATCTTTCCTCACACCATCACAAAAGCATAATTGTAACTTTAAATAATAGCATACAAAGTCTAGTAGATGATGCAAATTCTAGTGGATAAGGGCTGACCCTCACAATGTATATGGTAAGTAAAAAAGCTAGATACACACTAAAAATGCCCAGATCAGAACAAAGCCCCCTTTATTCTCTCATTCAACCAATATGTGAGGCCTACTATGAGTCAAGAACTATTCCAGGCCCTTGGAAACAACAGTGAACAAAAAATCAAAGATTCATAGTAGACCAAAGCATCATAGTTCTAAAAAGCCCAGAAAAGAAAAAATCCTGATCCAGCACAGGAAGATAATGAAGAAAGAATATTGCATTCTTCTCTATTTGAGTCTTTTCTTCCCACTTTTTAATTGCTACGTTTAACTAACTAGTTTACAAGTTATTTCTGTGATGAAATGCCAGAATTTGAAGTTTGTAGGAAAGAAGTTATTTTCTCCAAATGTAAACACTTGATTACTTGGTAAAACAGAACAGAATTATATTCTAACTAGAGGCCCGGTGCATGAAATTTGTGCACAGGAGGAGGAGGATATCCCTCACCCCAGCCTGCACCCTCTCCAACCTGAGACATTCCTCTCACAAGCCAGGACTGCTGACTCCCAACTGCTAGCCTGCCTGATTGCCTGCCTGATTGCCCATAACCGCTTCTGCTTGCCTAACCAGCCTGATCACCCCCTAACCACTCCCCTGCCAGCCTGATGACCCTTAACTGTCCTCCCCTGAAGGCCTGGTTACCCCCAACTTCCCTCCCCTGCTGGCCCGATTGCCCCTAACTGCCCTCCCCTGCTGGCTGGTCATCCCTAACTGCCCACCCTGCAGGCCTGGTCACCCCCAACTTCCCTCCCCTACAGGCCTGGTCGCCCCCAACTTCCCTCCACTACTGACCCAGTCACCCCTAACTGCCCTCCCCTGCAGGCCTTTTCACCCCCAACTGCCCTCCCTTTCAGGGCTGGTCCCTCCCAACTGCCTTCCCCTGCTGGCATGATTGCCCACAACTGCCATCCCCTGCCGGCCATCTTGTGGTGGCCATCTTGTGTCCACATGGGGGCAGCCATCTTGTGTGTCCACATGGGGGCAGCCATCTTTGTGTTGGTCAATTTGCATATTACCTCTTTATTAAATAGGAAGGATGAAGAAAGGTTTATTAGTATGTAAACATAATTCATATATATTACTGTTACAATCAAAATAAATCAATACTTATTATTTCTTAGAAATAAAATACACATTATAGGACTGGCTATAAAACTTGTTATCCTCAAAGAATGTTTTGAGGTAAACCGGGCCACAAACGGACTAGACAATCTTTATTAAAATACACTCTTAGGGCTGTACTTCCACTTCATTATGTTCTATGAATGCCGAGTTTGGGAGAATGGAATTTGGCCTGGTATTTTAAAAAGTTGCCAACTTTTACTAACTAAAAGTACTGCTTATTGGAAATAGAAAATAAAATGGAGAGAAATGGATTATGGACTTTTATGCCTTAGTAATTCCCCACACAAAATTCTTGAGAGGTCAGCCTTTCTCATTGTTTTCTTCTTATACCAGTATGAAGACAAAAGACTCTTTGAATGAAAGTCCTAAAATTACCCTTTGATAGCAATTTTGAAAAAGAATAACAAAATGAAAGAATTAGCCCTTAGAGGGGGAAAAAATACTTTTCAGTAAATGGCTAATTTTTCTTTATAAATATATCTACATTTGTCCTTTAAAAAAAAAATTCATAACAATCAATAAGTATTTATCAAATGCATACTATTTTTCAAATATATATTATTCTAAGAGCTACAGAATATAAAAGAAAATTAAAAGACACAGTTGCCTATCTTCAAGTTGTTTATTATTGTTGAAATTTCGCTTTAGAATTTTGGAATCAGAATTAGGGAATAGGTATATGAAGTAGGATTTAATATGAAGCTCACAGACCACTTACAAACCAAGTCTGATCTGAATGTACTTTGGTTTCTTTCCTAACAGCATCAACAATAACACATAATGTCTTATTGAACACTTACTCAAAGTCTGACACTCCTTTTAACACTCTAAATTAGTTATGTGACTTTGATCAAGTTATCTACTTTTCTGCACCTCAGTTTATTTTATTTTATTTTATTTTTAATATATTCTATTGATTTTTTACAGAGAGGAAGGGAGAGAGATAGAGAGCTAGAAACATCGATGAGAGAGAAACATCAACCAGCTGCCTCTTGCACAGCCCCTACTGGGGATGTGCCCGCAACCAACGTACATGCCCCTGACCGGAATCGAACCTGGGACCTTTCAGTCTGCAGACCAATGCTCTACCACTGAGCCAAACCAGTTTTGGCTGCACCTCAGTTTCTTAATGAGGAGAAATTTAGCTTTATTTCATGTAAAAAAAAAAAAATGACCTGTAAAGTTGAAGATAAAGGAAAAAATAACAAAAAAGCTCATCTATCAGTATAAACATATTACAAAATAAACTTGGAGGCAAAAAGTACTGTTAGCAGTAAAGAGAACCAATTCACCAGGAAGATATACCATAACCTCAAAATATATAAAGCAGATGTTGACTGCACTACAAAGAAATTGCAAAGCTCACAAATACAACTGGAAATTTCAGCATCAATCATAGAACTGGTCAGAAAAAAATTAGCAAGAACTTAATCTAATGGACACAGAGAACCCTGTGCCTTAAAAAATAGAGGAAGAAAACAAAAAGGAATCAGATGATACCAGTTGAAATAATGAGTTTCGTTTAAGCACAGTATGAGCTAAAAATTCACAACTGAACCAAGAAGAGAGGTAAGGTTGAAAGTACAGTACTATTCATAAAGAGATTGGAGTAGATGAGATCACAAATGGAGAGCATAGAGGGATGTGGTGGTGATAGAATACATCTAGGATAAGCCTGGAAAACTCACTGCCAAAGCATTAAGTATACCAAAAGTTCCTGAAGTAACCATTACATTTCTCTTAGGTTAGAAGATTAATATTTACCTTCAACAGGTATGGCAGGAAAACATGGTTGTAAGGTAAAGATAATAACAGCATTACTGTAGAACTTTTTGTTGAGTCCTCAGAAAGATCTAAGAAGTTGCCTTGGAGAATTTTTCAGAAACACCAGGGGCCCTTTAGGGGGTTATAAGAGCATCCCTCAAAAATCTCTCTATTAACCAAGACTTCCAAAAATGTCAAGGGCATTGCCCAATCCAGTTTCACAGGGAACCTGAGGCAGAGAGAAGGCTTTTATTTCAAAGGAAGTTGTGGTTGTGATTTTCGTCTAAAGGAGTGAACCCCAATAAGAGTCATAGAAAACAGTTTTGTCGTGGAATGTTCTGGTAAAAGTACCACCACTTGAACTAAACAGGATAGAGAAAATATGAAATGGAAAGAGGTCTTTGGACTCTTCCTACCTTTTACGGGAAAGAACAGGCTACTCACTCCGCTGCAGTTCGCTTTTTTTTTTTACGGTAAAAGTCAAGGCCAAAATTAAGAACCAAACGAGCAGTCAAGAGCAGCTGTAAATAATTCTCAGGCAGCAGGAATGAGCTCTAATCAAGGAAGTGGCAACATATGCCAGACTGGATTTTAGATTTACTCGAGATCCCCTGTGCCTCTTATTTCCCTCCTTTTTAATGTGAAGGTGCACAGTAGTTATCTTACGTCTGTCTTGATATTATGTGTTGGGAGTTGGGCAGGGGACTAATTTGTGTCTAGTTCACAGCAGTTAAGTAGAGGAATGGTACTCAAGGAGCTGTACCTACAGGAGCTACTCCTAAGGGCCCTCTGGCTCCACCACACCCAGCCCAGATTTAAGTGGTGAGGTCTTAGCCTTTAAGCTAATGTCACAATGGGATAAGACTGGGAGTCTTAAGAAGGTATGCGTATATTTTGCTAATAGAAGGGGTATAAATTGCTGTGGTCAGAGAGCAGATTGTATGTTGTACAATATGTTACATTGTATTTTCCAAGATGGCTGCACAACATGTTTTTCTTACAATGTAACAATGACATTCCTCCTCCTGTCAACAGTAGATTATATGTTCCCTCTCCCTGAATCTACTTAGTCATGTATTCATTAGCTTTTAAAAATATATATAGCCCTAGCTGATTTGGCTCCGTGGATAGAGCATTGACCTGCAGACTGAAGGGTCCTGGACTGACATGCTGACCTAAGAATTCAGGGTTCGATTCCAGTCAAGTGCACATGCCCAGGTTGTGACTCAACCCTTAGTAGGAGGAAGAAGACAGCCAATTAATGATTCTCTCTCATCATTGATGTTTCTTTCTCTCTTTCCCTCTCCCTTCATCTCTGAAATCAATAAAAAAATAAATCAATAAAAAAAATAAAAGAAAAAGAAAAAAAAGAATTACTGCTATAGCCAAAACCGGTTTGGCTCAGTGGTAGAGCGTCGGTCTGCGGACTGAAAGGTCCCAGGTTCGATTCCGGTCAAGGGCATGTACCTTGGTTGTGGGCACATCCCCGGTGGGGGGTGTGCAGGAGGCAGCTGGTCAATATTTCTCTCTCATCGACGTTTCAAGCTCTCTATCTCTCTCCCTTCCTCTCTGTAAAAAATCAATAAAATATATTTTAAATAAATAAATAAATAAATAAATAAAAATAAAAAGAATTACTGCTATAGAAAATTCTTAAAATTTTTTTATAGAGCCCTAACCTGTTTGGCTCAGTGGATAGTGTCAGCCTGTGGACTGAAGGGTCCCAGGTTTGATTCCAATCAAGGTCATGTACCTTGGTTGCAGGCACATCCCCAGTTGGGGGTGTGCAGGAGGCAGCTGATTGATGTTCCTCTCTCATCGATGTTTCTAACTCTCTATCCCTCTCTTTTCCTCTGTGTAAAAAAAATCAATAAAATATATTTTTAAAAAGTTTATAGAGATAGGGAGAGGGAGAGATAAAAACATCGAGGAGAGAAAAATATTGATAGGCTGCCTCCTGCACACCCCCTACTGGGAATCGATCCTACAAAGTTGGCATGTGCCCTGAGTAGGTATCAAACCAGTGACCTCTTGTGTGCATGGGATAATGCTCATCCAACTGAGCCACACCAGCTGGGCTTCATTAGGTTTTTAGAGAAGGTTCTTTCTATCAAGTCCTACTATAGCCTAGAGAGAACGTTTTCCATATCTGAGCATGTAGAAGGAAGACAGGTCAGTACCTCTGTTGGTGGTAGACAGTTATGATAGTGGCAGCATGAACCAGTCACCCAGAGCCTAGGTAAGACATAGACCTGAGGAAGTGTAGAAATCTGTAAGGAATACTGGTAGGTATATAAACAATGGTCCCTTCCCAAATAGACCATTCTGTCACAGAAATATCTAAGTTGAAGAATTGGCAATTAAATTTCTAAACGTGAAATTCTATTTAAAATGACTTTCAATAAAAAGTTAAAAATGTATGGGTATGAAAATATGTTGGCCCAGGTTATAAGAAGTTATACCTCTACAACTTCTCTGAATATTTACACATTTAGGGGGAAAAGTTAATTCCTAATTAATGGTACTGAAAATAAGCTGAATTTTCTTTGTTTTGAGGACAGATGGTTCCTTGTACTAATTAGGCCCTGAGCTTAACTATGTAAAGGAAGAATAGTTATTACACACTGAAAGATGCCTCTAATTCTACACACCAAGTATTTTACAGGATCACATCCACTTCCCTTAATTGTTTACAATTATTTCCAAGCAATCTGGAGGAACTGTTGACTTTTAAAAATAATTATAGTAATCATAAATTCGGCTCTAAAGTATAGGGCAGTGGTCACCAATCGGTGGTCTGTGGACCACTGGTGGTCCGTGAGGTTCGGATGGTTGGTGACCGATGTATAGAGGACACCAAGACACAAAAAGTTTCAAAATGCATTAAAAATCCTTTTCTTTTTGCTCCTCCAGTCCTTCCAACAGCACTGAAATGAAGTATGTAAAGTGTATCCCTAGCCGGTTTGGCTCAGTGGATAGAGTGTTGGCCAGCATATTGAAAAGTCCCAGTTTTAAGTCTGGCCAAGGGCACATGCCCGGGTTGCAGGCTCAACCCCAGTAGAGGGCATACAGAAGGCAGCCTATCAATAATTCTCTCTTATCATTGATGTTTCTATCTCTCTCTCCCTCTCCCACCCTCTCTGAAATCAATAAAGAAACATATATATTTTTAAAGTATGTAAAGTGTATATTAAATTTTATAAATACCTAGAGTGGTTTCTCGGATCTACATATTCTGACTAAAAGAGAAACACCAATAAACAGCATGATCTGGGACAGACAGCACTGTTCTGAGTTGGACTTAATCTTTTATATTATTGAAAAACAGTCTTGAGGACACTGATTGCATCACTTCTCACTAGGAGCAGATGATTGGCCTGCCACGGTGTTAAAAGTTCTTTAGAGGCACAAAGAGATAAGACTAATCCTAAAGTCTAGTATATACTCTATACCCTTTGTACAACTACTCTGTAGGATGGAATTAGAACTGATCATCTGGCTTTATCAAACATATTTACTACATATTTACTGTTTCAGTTAAATTATTATAACAGCCCTTATTTAGCACCTTTAATTGATTTTCCCCCAGTTGCATTATTTTACTGATGCTTAACCCCACTGATTTATTTACTCAGTCATTTATTCCATCTGCTTCACTAAAAATGTAGTGCTTGCTGCTTTTAGCATTTCTTAAAATAAGACTTAACAGCAAGGAATATACAGTATTGAGTAAAATATTCTCTCCAATGTAATCATCACATTCTCTGAAGCAGCTAAATCATCAGTGAATCTAAAAAGCTGCTGTGATTATAGAATTCCTTTTCCCAGAAATCATGTATGGTTATACCAGTATATGTTTTGTTCCCATGTTAAGATTGGGTAAGAAAATTCGTTTTTTAGAGGCTTAATAAGCAAAAGACATGTAAATGACATACTAAAAGGTGCAAACTTCTTATTAATAGTGCCCTCTACTGGTAGTTCTGATACACTTACTCTAGGAGACAGGATTTGTTTCTTTAAGTGTGGCCTCCCACCACCTGCACAACAAATTCCCTGGAAAGCTTGTTAAGAATACAATTTCCGCCATAGTGGTAGAGCGTTGGTCTGTGGACTGAAAGGTCCCAGGTTCGATTCCGGTCAAGGGCATGTACCTTGGTTGCGGGCACATCCCCGGTAGGAGGTGTGCAAGAGGCAGCTGGTCGATGTTTCTCTCTCATCGATGTTTCTAGCTCTCTATCTCTCTCCCTTCCTCTCAGTAAAAAATCAATAAAATATTTAAAAAAAAGAACACAACTTCCTGCTTTTACAAAATGTCTACAGATGTGATTTCTATAATTCTGGGGTAATATCTACTCATAACTGCAAATCTACTTTCTCCCTCCCTATATAGATACTATATTAGTTTATAAAACTTGCGACTCTGAAAAAGCTGATACACCCAGAAGAAAGAGAGAAGTAATAAATAAATAAAAGTAATAAATAAAACTTTAAAATTAATTCATATTTACCTCTGAATTCCCTCAAGAATATTCTTTACAGCTGCCATTAACTTTTGAAGATATATAAATGCTTCTTCAAATGATGGTATTTTTGAGCAAGTCAGAGCTGAATTTGGGCCCAATCTTTGAAAAACATCTGTGCTGAAATAGAGAAAAAGAAAAGATACTCATATGTACACCTGCATATTTACATGAATCCAAATATTTCCATTTCTTATGCATAAAATATTTATAACTGATCTCTCACAATGCTGATATATTTAAGTCATTTTCTTCTAAGAGTTTTATAATTATAGTTCTTATATTTAGGTCATCTACCCATTTTAAGTTAAGTCTAACTTCATTCTCTTGCATGTAACTATTGAGTTATCCCAGCACTATTCTCTTGCATGTAGCTATTGAGTTATCCAAGCACTATAAGACACCATTCTTTTCCTATTGAATGGCTTTGGCATCTTGATTGAAATCAACAGACCATAGGTGTTTGCATTTATTTCTGTACTTTCAAGTCTATTCCATTAACTTATGTGTCCATTTATGCCAATAGCACACTGTTTTGAATACTGTAATTTTGCAGTAAATTTTGAAATTGGGAAATATGAGTCCTCCAACTTTCTTGTTAAAACTTCCATTCCATGAACATTGGATTTTTCCATTTATACAGATCTTTCTTTCAAAATATATTTTGTAGTTTTCAGTGTAAAAATTTTGCACCTTCTTGATTAAATTTATCCCTAAGTATTTTATTCTTCTTGATGATAATATAAGTAGAATTGTTTCATTTCCTTTTTGGATTGTTCATTGCTAGTGTATAGAAATACAACTGGTTTTGTGTATTTATTACTTTAAAAATAAAAACCATAAACTTATTTAGAACACATATCTTTTAAAATTTTTTATACATTTAATGCCTAGACATCATATAAAATATGAAAAATTCAGTAAAAGGAAGGAAATATGTAATACCATAGTCCACCAATTAGAGATAAGCATTATTAATTTCCATGAGGTATTAATCACTAATAGCACCCAATACTTACCCAAATTCCTCACAAACAGAAAAGACGCAAAAACCTAAGCTGGTGTGCTATAAGTGCATAACTGATTACTGAATCACGAGAGCACAGAGCAAAGAGATGGCGGTTACTATGTGCGTAGGTGCTCTAGTTGTTTCAGAAGAATGACAGTGCATGGGGTCTACTGGAACTTCAAATGAGCATCTCTACATGAAAGGGTCAAGCATAAGTATTTTGAGAAATTCTACAGTGACTCAGATACTCAATCAGGCATGAGAATCACCGAAGTAGGCTCTAATAACTTGACACAGATAAAGCAAGATAAGCACTTTTCACTTATATTATCCAGAACTCTTGAGGTAATTCTGATGTACACCCCTATTTGAGCATCACTGTTTTTAAGGTACCAATTTGACACAAGACCCTCAATAAGGTAATCTAGTTAATTAAACTCACAATTCAGATCTAACTGTTCAATGAATAACGGTAATGATGGCAAACCCTAAAATTCAAAACTTCTTAGAAATTTAGTACCTGTTCTCATATATTGTAATCCAAACACTCTCTAAGATAGACCAAATTTCTTGATGCCTGTTGGGTGTGGGGAGACGAACGCCCGAGAAATCAGTGATTTCTTGGTTGTCAGATTTCATTGGAGAAGTATCTTCTTGCTTTTTACCCGCTGTATTTTCTGAAGGATTTTGATTACGTTTTGCCTTGACCTGGAGAAATAAGTATTACATAAAATGCAGCTAGTTCTTCATTAGTGAGAGAAAAAGAAGGCCAATTGTGCTCCCAAAGGTTCTAGCTTTCTGGAATGTTCTGACTATTCTCTATCTTTTGATTCCATACAGAATCAAATGTATTTTGATTGTATCAGAAATGTATCAGAACAAAAAAAAATTCCCTTTTTCATTTATATCAAACAATATTTCTAATCTATTTATTATAGTGACCTCTTTTAGCTAATATGCTAGTATTTTAATACTGTTTGAACTCTTCTGCACATATGATATTGAAATAGAGAAAGGACATTTGGGATACAATGATAAATTGGTATATGTAAGCCTCCAAGCTCCTAATTTTTCATTAAGAAAAATGAAATTCTGAGGGCTGTAAAAAGAAAAAATCAGGATAGAATATAAGCTTTATCCTATTGGCAATGGTGAACCACTAAAGGCTTCTCAAGAAATGATATATTCAGAACAGCAGTCAAAGACAAACTAGAACAGCCGAAACCAGTTTGGCTCAGTGGTAGAGCGTCGGTCTGTGGACTGAAAGGTCCCATGTTCGATTCCGGTCAAGGGCATGTACCTGAGTTGCGGGCACATCCCCAGTAGGGGGTGTGCAAGAGGCAGCTGGTCGATGTTTCTCTCTCAACGACGTTTCTAGCTCTCTATATCTCTCCCTTCCTCTCTGTAAAAAATCAATAAAATATATTAAAAAAAAAAAACAAAAAAAAAACAAAAAACAAAACAAAAAAAAACAAAGACAAACTAGAACAGAAAAAAATGGAGGCAAGAAACTGATTAGGCCTTGGCCAATGTGGCTAGTTGGTTAGGCATCATCTGGAGCACCAAGAGGCTGCTAGTTCAATTTCAGGTCAGGGCCTGGGTATGGGTTTAGTCCCTCGTTGATGGTGTACATGAGGCAGCCCATTGATGTTATGCTCTCACATCAATGTTTCTCTCTTCTCTCTTCCTCTCTCTTTAAAAAGCAATAGGATATTCTTTAAAAAAGACAGAAAGCAAGAAGCTAGTTAAAAGGCTACTGAAATAATCCAGGAAAGAAATGCTGAGAACTTGAACTAGATAGGGAGCCAAGCCTTCTGCTTGCTCTGTGGTGGCAGCATTTCTGTTGGGATTTATTTATCTTCTATAATTGAAACTTTGTAGTCTTAAGCAAAGGCCTGGGCCGGCCGGGGTGTGCAGAAAGCTTGGCTTCCTCCATTGCCGAGGAAACCCAAGCCTCCCTCCTGCTTTCTCCATGGCCACAGCCATTTGGTTGGGTTAATTTGCATACTCATTCCTGATTGGTTGGTGGGTGTGGCTTGTGGGTGTAGCAGAGTGATGGTTAATTCGCATATTATTCTTTTATTAGATAGGATATATATAAATATAAATATATATGTATATGTATATATGTATATATATGTATTTAGGAGTAAAGGGGATTCACATCTTCAATGTACTTTCTAAGAGTTCAGAAAAAAGTGTGAAAGATAAGGTAGGTAAGAACACAGGGAAAACAATAAAGCAAATGTGATAAAATGTTAGCATTGAGGAATCCGGGTAAAGGATATATATGGGAATTCTATGTACTACTCTTGCAATATTTTGTGTAAATTTGAAATTATTTCAGAATAAAAAGTAAAACAAGAACAATATTTTTGAACACCACCCCCAGAAATTTGATTCAGTTAGGTTTGAGAGGCTTGGCACCTGCATGTCTAAAGAAATCCAAAGTATTTTGATGCACATTGTGGTCTATTGGTCTACAGCACTGGGTAATGAGTATTCAAATAACAGTGCATAGCTTTCTTCTATCCAATAAATAAAATAATTAAAATCCCACAACTGCTGTGATACTACTTTCATACAACAATGTGTTTTATAACTTGTAATAAGAACTGCTTACTCAACATTCAACTCACTTTTTATTTTACTTAATGCCTTCTGTAGGTTAGAATAAGTGAAAATTAAAAAAGCCTTTATCTACTGTTGTCTGCTAAATACATTTAAATGTATGTGATTAGCTACTCTAAACGGCATTCCAAAGGCATCTTACCTCTGCCAATGTTTGGAGAAGTTTGTTTACTTGAGCAAAGGCCTGTGGAAGAACACCATCATAATTTGACCTTGTACTGAAAGCATGTAATAGGCTTTGAGAATCCTGGAGTAGGAATTTCACTGTCGTAAAATCTACTGCACTGTTAGCTGGGAAAAGAAAATTAGAAGAAAAAAAATGTTTTTGGAAAACCAACCTAATATTAATTATGAGACTTAAGAAGAATACACATTTACATCTATAAGTCACTCCTAATTTATCTCTCTGGTATAAAAAGCAGCAATTAGCCGACACCGGTTTGGCTCAGTGGTAGTGCGTCAGTCTGTGGACTGAGAGGTCCCAGGTTCGATTCTGGTCAAGGGCATGTACTTTGGTTACGGGCACATCCCCAGTAAGGGGGTTGCAAGAGGCAGCTGGTCGATGATTCTCTCTCATCGATGTTTCTAACTCTCTATCCCTCTCTCTTCCTCTCTGTGAAAAATCAATAAAATATATTAAAAAAAAAAGAAAGAAAAAAAAAGCAGCAATTAAACAGACTTAATGACAAAGTTCTTGGAGGTGATTCTGCTATTCTGTATTTAGATTCTAGGAGTTGCAGCAACATGGTTAATTCAAAGACATACTATTCAGAAAAGAGAGCCAATCATCAAACAAATAAGTTAAACTACAGATTTTTCAAAACTGAGATTGTTTCACATACAAATTACTATGGAGGCATCAGAAGAGTCACACTTTGGTAGCAAGCACATTAGTTATATGTGGTACCTCTCATAATCAATCCAGTTATTATATTGTACATAATGATTTACCTTCAAATTCCATTACATGAAATATAATTCTAGCTTTCTCTCTGTGTATGGCATATAGCAAAAAGTAAATAATTAGGGTAAAAATAAGCTTGAGGCAAAAGAAGCTAGCAGATTTTTCCCATGTAAATTAGCAAAGTGAGTTCATCTACTAGTATAAGTAATTTAAAAATATAACTTTCTCTCAAGAAACTAAAATTACATTAAGATCTCAAACCAATTAGGAGAGATGGTGACAGTAATTTCAAAGATTTAAAAAGTATGAATAATGAGATTAGTAAGTAACTTTCTAATGTCACCAAAACCAAAATAAAAAGAATTTTTCCATTAAGATAAAATGCTACTATCAATTTTTTAAATGTGTTTTTTTTCTTTTCAAATTATTTTTTTCTTAATTCTTTTTTTTTTATATATATATTTTTTACAGAGAGGAAGGGAGAGAGATAGAGAGCTAGAAACATTGATGAGAGAGAGACATCAACCAGCTGCCTCCTGCACATCCCCTACCGGGGATGTACCCACAACCAATGTACATGCCCTTGACCGGATTCGAACCAGGGACCCTCCAGTCCGCAGACACTCTATCCACTGTGCCAAACCGGTTTCGGCATTTTTTTTTCTTAATTCTTTATTGCTCAAAGTATTATATGTTTTCTTTTTACTCCATTGATCTCTCCCCAGCTGTACCGACCCCCCGATACTAACAATTTTCAAAGGCATTCAAAATAACCATTCTACAATGTGTTTTATTTAATTTCAGCTTCAGCGACTGTTATATTCAGAAACACCAGCACTGGCACTAAGAGTTAAAAAAAAAAAAATAAAGAATTCCTCTGTATCATTTATACAGCAAGTGTTTGCTCATGAAATACTGAAAGGTCAAATGAAAATTAAAGATGAAATTTAATAATTAATTAGAGAATATTCAGAAATTCTAATCTCATGTGATAGTAACAGCCAAGCTTCTAGCTTTCCTTTTACCAAACAAATAGTATATTTCCTTACAAAACATTTTCAATTATTCTTAAAGTCAATGACTAGTTTAAATTCCTGTGGGAAAAGAGAGATGGGAGAAATGCTACACACAGGATAGCATGGAGATCCCATGAACCTAGGAAACTCCTGAGGAGGAGAAACTGGGTACAACTTCTTCTAAAGGTGCTTCTCCACTTTGGTCTATGTTCATTAGGACATAAAGAATTAATCACTTTATTTCTGTCTTAAAAAATTCTTTACGAATATTATGAGCGAAAGAAAAATAACAGTGATAAAGTCAGTACCTAGACACAACATAAAAAGAAATCTATGTGACTGAAATAGTTTAGTGCTCATGTAAGAACAATAATTATTTAAGGCAAAGTTAATATGGATAATAAGTCAGACAAAGCTACTGGTCATTTTCCACACAATTTTCTATGAATTTGATCCAAGGATTCCTGTTTGGTATACCGAAGTTAAACATATATGTATATTCAATAGGGAGGTTACTATTAAAGATAGTAAACAAAATCTGATATTCTCTTATTCAGAAAAATCTTAGAGCAGAAGGCACTTTTACCATTCTATTAATATTCTTCACAAGTCAGTAAACATTAGGCATCAGATTCTTCTAGACCAAAGATCAATAAATAATGCACTTAAGGATTCTAAAAATTATTTTTAGCAAAAGAAGCAGCTACTGTCTCTTCACTTCTTTCCCTATTGCCAATGAGAGCTGCTGCCTACTACCTCTAAGCTGTGTGCAAGAGAAAACACTGCCCACCCCTGGAAAAAACAGACAAATGGAAGCTAGTAACTCAATACCCCATTTCTGAAACCACTAGTAAATCTTATATATTGTAAAACTGCTTTGAAGTCATGTCCAGCATATTGTGCCATGTCCCTTATATAATAACTAGAGGCTTGATCACCCTTAACTGCCCTCCCCTGCCAGCCCGATCACCCCCAACTGCCCTTACCTGCTGGCCTGTTTGCACCCAATTGCCCTCTCCTGCTGGCCTGATCGCTCACAACTGCCCTCCCCTGTCGGCCATCTTGTGATGACATGAGGGCATTATGTGAGGGTGTGAGGACCACCTAGGCTTTTATTAGTATGGATATCCCTAATAAATAACTTTAGAGTTAAACACAATGCCTGAAAAGTGTTTTTCTTTAAAAATTGTAACTGTGAAAAATAGGTATTCATGCAAAATCTACCTTGTATAAGTCATAAGGAGCTGACTAGGCACTTTAAATCCCCTGGGTTTTATTTTGCTTTTTAAAGGTATAGCACTACAAATCTAGCTGTTTGACTTTGGACAAATCATTTATACCCTCTCAGGGTTAGTTTCCTTGACTATAAAACATGGGCTTTAATAACATTAGATGAGTGCTTTTCACATCTTTTTCTTCTTATCAGAGAAACATTATTTTCATATCCTACATGGCATCTCCATATATAAGTAGATAAAAGAAAGCTGCTTCGCTAAGGCTGGGGTTGAAGGCCAAAGGCTCACCACTTGCCATGCTCCCATCAACCTCTCCACCTTTGATTGGGAAAGCAATTTGTGTCAGCTCTATGCATTCAGCTGCCACAAATTCCCTTTAGATATGAGAAGTATAAGTGATTAAGAATTGACAAAATTTTTATTAATTTATCTTCACATTCCATGGACTATGTCTGCTAGTCTCACTTTAACATTGATGAAAACAAAATAAAAGATTCATACCTTTACAGAGACTGTCATATAAGCTCTCAACAGTTAAAAGCAAGCTCTTTTCCATAATTAATCCAAATACAGCCACCCAATGTTTTTTAAAGCATTGTATTAAATGCATTAGAGTCCACGGTGGTTTCAAATACAGCATCTAAAAAATATTTAGAAAAAAATCAGCATATACTGATTTTTTTTATTATTCCTATTATTTAAAAAAGTAGTTTACCCTAAAACAACACAGGTTAGAGCTTAGCAGGTCCAGTTATATGCACAGTTTTTTCAATAAATACGTACAGTACTGTAAATATATTTTCTTAATATTTTTTCTTCAACTTACTGTATTGCAAGAATACAGTACATGATACATGTAACATACAAATTATGTGTTAGTTAACTGTTTATGTTCTCAGTAAGGCTTCTGGTCAACAGTAGGCTATTAGCAGTTAAGTTTTTATGGAGTCAAAAGTTACATGTGGATTTTCAGCTGCCTGAGTGGTCATCATCCCAAAACCTCAAGCTGTTCAAGGGTCAACTGTACCTATTCAGGAAAACCAATATATATTTCTAAGAAAAATATAATTAGTTGAATTCCTTTTAAACTAAAAGATGTGTTATTCAAAGCCAAGCATAATCTTAAAATGATTCCATTACAAATTCCTTTGTAAAACTGATTATCAGTATTAATCCTTATAATTTCAGAAACTACATGTGCAAAAAGAAAACATAGTTCTAATGAAAAACATAATTTTGATTAACAAAGATCAATAATCTTTTTAACATGGTCATTTCTGAGGAATTCAATCTAATTAGTTTCATATAATTGGTATAAAAAATCATTATAGAAAAAAGTTGCCAATTATAATTGACACCTGCTATACTCTGACAAAGACGTTTATAAAGAAGACTGATCATTTAGTACTACAAAATGTCAGCATGTCCTTCATATAAAATTACTGTCTATTATGAAATATGCACTTTAAGTAAACCGTTCTAGAATGTTATCATTTTTTCTAATTTTGATAATATAATCAAGAGCAAATACATAAGCAAATATTAGTATTTAACCAAATATCTGGAATAGACACAATTTACAATTGATGGGGATAATGTTTCTCCTAGCTATAGATGTAAATAGCAAACAAGCATTAAACAAAAAAAGCCACCATTGCCAAATATGGTATTTTACTGACCGGAGAAAAGATGTAAATCTAAAGACAATTCAAAATATCTTGCTAATATGATCAAATTTATACTGATTCTCATATTTATGTGACATAACCAAAATATACCTTTCTTTTCCTGAATACATCTTACTTAGGGGAATACCCTATACAAGACATTTTGACTCAAACTAATATGAGATAAACTTTCTGAAATCAAATGAAGCTTCATGGGGGCAAAGTGTCTGACACAGTAGATGCACAATAAATATTTGTTCACTAAATGACTAATAAAATATACTATGATACTAGCCCTAATCTTTTGGAAATGTCTACCATTTAATTTTTAAATGTTATTTCAAGAAAAAATATAATGTGATATAGATTATTACTATAAAGTTTACCGGGAACTATTTCTTAAAATAGGTAACCAATCTTTAGCAATAAAAAAGAACTTTTTAACTAATAAAGTTGAAATAATCACCTCCATCCAGAGGTTTCCAAAAGCAATTTTCATTTCTGTTTCTAATATTGAAGATAAGGCTGTTCCAAGAGATTTTTCAAGATCAGATACTATGCCTTCAAGTAGAATGAGCAGTCCAGAATTTGCAGATTCTTCCTCATTACTCTTTCCCAAAGGTGTTTGCTCTTTAAAACAATTATAAGCTTTTTTTAGGACACTAACAGTAAATATTTTACATATGTAATTAGTATTTGGCCATAAATAATAAGCATTTTATGTATATAATTAGTATTTTAATTACCTATAAAACAAACTAATAATTTTTTAAAATATATGTTTTTATTGATTTCAAAAAGGAAGGGAGAGAGAGAGAGAGAGAAAAACATCAATGATGAACCCTAGCCAGTTTGGCTCAGTGGATAGAATGTTGGCCTGCGGACCAAAGAGTCCTATGTTTGATTCCAGTCAAGGGCACGAACTTCGGTTGCAAGCTCCTTCCAGCCTGGCCCTGGTCAGGACTCATGCAGGAGGCAACCAATCGATGTGTTTCTCTCACATCAATATTTCTCTCTGTATTTGCCTCTCTCTAAAAATCAGTAGAAAAATATCCTCAGGTGAGAATTAAAAAAAGAAAAAGAAAAATCAATGATGAGAGAGAATCATTGATCTGCTGCCTCCTGCACGCCCTCTACTGGGGATTGAGCCTGTAATCAGGGCATGAGAGGACTCTAATCATGACCTCCTGGTTCATAGGTTGGCGCTCAACCACTTGGCAACAAGGGTTGGCACCAATACTTTAAAATCAGTATTTAGAAATATGTATCTCTAGTATCATTGTTTTAGATGCAACATAAACCATATTATATTAGAAAATGCTTTAGTTTTTTGACAAAAGGCAACTAAACAGTGTCACTGAAATAAAAATTTAAGAAATGTGTGTGTCCAGGGCCAGTGTGGCTCAGTTGTTTGGGGCATCATCCATACACCATGGGTGGGGAATCTTTCTTCTGCCAAGGGCCACTTGGATATTTATAATATCACTAATGGGCCATACAAAATTAGCAACTTAAAAATTAGCCTGCTGTATTTGGTCAAACATTTTATTAACTCATCCCTAAGGCCTTGCAAGGCCAGACCAAATGATTTGGGAGGCCTTTTATGGCTCACAAGCCCCACACCTGCCGTATACCAAAAGGTCACGCATGGGTTTGATTCCCAGTTGCGGCACATAGCTAAATTTTGGGTTTGATCCCTGGCCCCAGTTGGGGTGCATTTGGAAGGCAATTGGTCAATATTTCTCTCTTTCTCTCTCTCCCTTCCTCTGTTCCCCTATCTCTAAAAATCAATGAAAATGTTCTCAAGTGAGGATTAAACAAAAGAAATGTGTGTGATATTTTTAACTACAATTTTGGTTTTATTTTTTCAAAAAGAAAAATCATGAGAATGCTTTGATTCTGTGTATAGTAGAAAACTAAGAAGTATGGATCAAAATATGTTTTCTTCCAAAAAGTAGTATATTTTCCAATTGAAGCTCACGTCAATAAACTGTTTTGAAATGACCAAAACCTCTGATTTAACTATTTTTATGCTCAACCCTTTTAAAATGAGTTTTGTTATTTTTATTTATATTATTTCATTGATACCTGAAAACAACTACAATTTCTTTATGGTAAAATTCAAAATATTAACTGGCTTATCTCTATAAACACAAACTAAGGATTTAAAATAATAGTAATATAATGGGCAAAATAAAAGCATGGTACCCCCCAAAAAACTATAAACTTAAATGTCCTGCCAAGACCGGTTTGGCTCAATGGATAGAGCATCGGCTTGGGGACTGAAGGATCCCAGGTTCGATTCCGGTCAAGGGCATGTACCTTGGTTGCGGGCATATCCCCAGTAGGGGGTGTGCAAGAAGCAGCTGATCGATGACTCTCTCTCATCGATGTTTCTAGCTATCTCTCTCCCTTCTTCTCTGTACAAAATCAATAAAATATATTAAAAATAAATAAATAAATAAAATGACCTATTATGCTTTCTAAATGGCATTTTCAATATTATGACTAAAGAAATTTTACTACCAGAAAGGTCAAATAAGCAGCAAATGTATATATGAATTTTTGTACCATTTTATATAAAAGTATAGACAATATTAGAGATTTCAATAATTATTTTCCCCACAGAGGGAAAAGGTAGTATGTGTTTTTAAATTATGTCAGGCTTAATATAATACTCCATCTAATATCACACTCTATTATAAAACAAAATGTTCTGGGGGAAAAATATTATTCTGGTCAGGGAAAAAAGCTTTTGCTTTCTTAACAGTTAATTTAAAAAGAACTAGTACTAGAGCCAAGTTTTCTATTATTGAGTTTTTACAGTATTAATAGAAGGCTATGAATATGAAGCTAATTTTAAAAAGGAACTAAAGCCCAGCTGGTTGAGCATCAATCTATGAACCAGGAGGTCAAGGTTCAATTCCCAGTCAGGCCACATGCCTGGGTTGCTGGCTCGATCCCCAGTGTGGGGCGGGCAGGAGGCAGTTGATCAATGATTCTCTCTCATCATTGTTTCTATCTCTCTCTTTCTCCTTTCCTCCCTGAAATCAATAAAAATATATTATTAAAAATTAATAAGTAAAATAAAGAAACTAAATAGATCTACTTCAAATGAATATGTCCCAAAGCCACTATTAACTTAAAAAGTATACTCTGCAAGGTACAAAATAGTATGCACAAAATAATTATAAATCTGTAAACTTGCTTGTGTGAGTGAACAATAAACATTCAAGTTAATTTATACAAAGTATATGTAAAAGACAATACTGTTAAGTTTTCTTTTGGATTATCATTGTAATTTTCATCCATTTCTACCATCTATGTGAGCAAATATCACCAATGTTATTTTAAATGTACAAGATAAAAATTTTATATATAATTACAACTGTTATCAATAATCTTAGTATATAAAATAAGATACATTTCTAGTTATTCATAGTAATATTACCTGCTTTCAACTGTTGCTTAGATGCACAAGGCTGATGACATGTAACTGTGTTTAGAGACACATTTAAGAACTCTGCACTCAATTCTTCTTTACTGAGTGACTTCACACCACTTATTAGGCCTTTGTTTCTTAAATTTCTATCATCCCTATGGTTGGTTAAAAAGAAAAAAAATATTTTATTTTTTATTTTTTTATAAGATAAATCACATGGCAGCTCAAAATACTTAGGATCTAATCAGAGGTTTGTAATTCTCAGCATATATATTAATAAGTGATCAATTTTTTTAAATAGGGAAAATAAAAGAATTAACACACAATTGAATCACATCATATGAGCTTTAGAGAATATTAATTATTACATATTGAGTGCTCAAATTTACCTAATCTAAACTCAGAATGATTAGCATATTAATAATTTTATTTCAGTCTTCAACAAACTGAGATGAAATTTTGTAGGTTAAAAAAACAAAAAAACACAATTTAAAACCTAGAAATAGAAATCTGTGATGTTTCCTTTAATACCAAAAAGAATAACTATCTTTAAAGAGAGCTAAAATAATAACTGACAAGCCCCATAACAAGAAAAATCTTAGGGCCATTCATTTTCACTCAATTTCACAGAGAATTTAAGCATGATCATGAAACTGTAAATACTCTGTTTTACAGTGATTAGAATTCAGACTAAAATGGGAAGTTAAAACTTTTCTCAGTTCTTTCAGAGCCGTTCGCTCTCTTTTGTTTTTTGAATTTTTATAAAACTTTATTTGAGCTAAACAGAGGATATGCCTAGAAGCAAGATCTCAACAGACTGAGATAAATGCTTCCCAGAGCCTTTTCTCATACATGATGAATGCAATCTTGGTTAGCATTATGGCAGTTTCACCTCAGAGCTAAGTTATGAAAACAATAGTTGAGAATGGAGGAAAGCAAGGAAGAGGAAGAGAGAAGGGGAAAAAACCTCTGAGATCACACTGTATAGTATGCACTAAGTCTTTCATATATAATATGTGACTAAATACAATAACCTCATGAGGCAGGTATTCTTCCTCTCCTTCTATTTTACACAGAGGAAACTAAGTTAAGCAACCTTTCAAAGACACAAAGCTGATAAGTGGTAGATCCAAGACTCCAATCCATGCACCAAGGACACAACTATAATACAACGAAAATGACCCCTATCTCATGGACCAATTAATTAACCTTCTTGCCACATAACTAAAAATTGTCAGATTCTTATTTCTAAACTATCTCATTGGGATTTTAAACTGATATTTCCCTGCTTTTCAAAAGTTTTCTGAATATTATATATAAATTAAATTGAAATGAAACTCATCTACTTGAGATTTAAATCTTTCATAGCAAAAATGTGAGATAGTACAGCATGGGGAATGTAATTAATAATACTGTATTGCATATTCAAAAAGTGCTAAGAGAACACATCTTAAAAGTCTTCATCACAAGAAAAAATATTTTTTATAATTATGTATGGTGATGGATGTGCTAATGACTTAATTTGGTGATAATTTAATAATATAAAAATGTTGTACACCTGAAATTAATATACTATGTGTCAATTATACCTCAATAAGAAGAAAAAAAGAAAAGAAGGAATCTTGGTCCCCAACATATGTCATCAGTTTGACTCAAAGAACCTTATAAAATTCGAAAAAAGAACATGAAGTATAATTGAATATGCTTACTGGCAGACTTATATAGTATACATTTTTTTAAGTCCTTGATATGATAGATTCAGTATGATTTTTTAAAATTCTTTGGTACAATCTGCTACTTTTTAAAATATATTTCTATTGATTTCAGAGAGGAAGGGAGAGATAGAGAGAAACATCAATGATGAGAGAGAACCACTGATTGGCTACCTCCTGCAAGCCCCACACTGGGGATCGAGCCCATACCCTGGGCATGTGCCCTTGACTGGAATCAAACCCAGAACCTTTCAGTTCACAGGCCAACACTCTATCCTCTAAGCCAGACCGTTTAGGGCCAATTTTTACTACCTTTTAATAAAAGAATAAATGACCATTAAACTTACGTGCACAGAATAACAAGAGAACTAGGGAATAATTCCTGGTATTGAAGGCAGCATTTTAATACTCGATCATCATTGTTCTCATCACTGAATCCATCTGCAAATTTAGTAAAAACAATTATCATTCAGCACACTAGAAACCTGGGTACTGTACTTATATACCAAAATCTGAACTGTACTTATATACCAAAAGCATCTAAAACAAAAAAATCTTTGAAAATAAAAGGAAGATATAACATAGCAAAACAATACCTTAAGAATTTTGGATCTAGAACTCAGGTAGCATCTAGTTGTGAGTTTGAAAAAGTTTTCAGTTTTCTACTAAAATGGAATAAGATATACCTATTAATAAACTCCAGAAAATATGATCAGGGCTAGAAACCAAAAGCTATGAATTCTAGTCTCAATTCAGTCAATTAGAGATTATTAGTAAATTATGATTATATCATGTTTAAAATGATGCCAACTTAAAAGAGATCTGTAAAGATTATGAGTAACTATTCTACCAGCAACAGAATCACTTTCATGGGCCTGCTTCTCCTTATTCTCTAAAGCAGTAACATTTAGAGATGTACAGGAAAAGGCAGAGAACACAAAAATAATCTCTAACAAATGTTTATCAGAGGCTGACAGGGTGTCCTCTGACATTCTTCTAGATTTAAAGCAGGTGGTAAAAGCTTGGTTTTTGTAAAAATATTGGAATGTGCAGAAATAGAACCAAAAACATTGCTTCTCCTAGGTCCTCAGCCTACCTGCTTCAGAACTCCCAGGGTGCTTGCGAATATTAGAGATAGCAGGACCATACTCTCAGACCCACTTCTGGATAATAATTTTTGGAGTCTGGACCCAAAGACTGATTTAAGCACTTAGGAAGTCCCTTACACACTAAAATTCAAAACATACTAGCCAATTAGCAATGTTACCAGATTATGTTTTGTTTTCCTCAAACTTTACCATGATACTTAGTCCTCTGAACATTCAAATGAGAAAACTCATTCATTCCTACAACAAATACTTAGGTCACTGTGCTAAGTAATTGGATATGCAAAGACAAACTCTTTAGGAGCTCATAATCTCATCGAGAAGTCTAGACATAACTCAGCTGATCTCAAAACATGAGCCTGAAGGAGATTTAATTCAATTCTTTAATCAGACAACCAGTGAGGCAGACAGACATATATTAAAGCAGCCAATTTTCCTTCTTTTAGCTCACAGAGAAAATACCACAGTAATGCAAAGTAGGCAGCTCGAAATCATTAGATGAGTTTAAGTCACTGAATCCACAGACAAAAGAAGGTTTAAAAGTTATAATGTACTGTTCTAAAGGTATCAAAGTTCAAGAATATCTATCTGTTCTACCACTTTTTCTAGGATACATAGGGCTGGAAAACACACCTAAAACCACAATATTCATGAAATATTTATTCAATAAGTTTTAATTTTATGTCATTAATATTTTTCAAAATATAGCATTCTTTCATATACTATAGTATTAAATGTAACTTCAATTGTTAGACAGGTTGTTTCAAATGTTTTGCTGTATAAATGATGCTGTGATGAACATTTTAATATAAATCACTATGAGCATCTCGGATTATTTCTTTAGGATATATTTCTAGGAAGAGAATTATATTTTTAGGCTTCTTGATATACACTGGTAAATGCTCTCCTGAAAAGTTACTAATTCATAATTCCCAAAGTACTAAACCAATGTAAATGCTCCTACCAGGTGTTGGGGAAAAGTAACTTTCTAAATTTAGAAGCAATAAAAAGAAATTTTAAAAAAAGTTAAAGAAATTAACAACATTCAAAATGACCAACAGACAGGGAGATATATGCAATAAACAAAAGACTAACTACATTTCTTCCTTTTTTGAATTACCTAATACTAATCTTCATTTACTTGGGGAAAGGCATATTTAGTTTTTTTAATCAATATGTATAAGCTTTTCATATAACATGGATAGAAGAATTAGCACTACTTGAGGCCATAAACCATTAGGTACTTTATATATCATCTAACATAATTACACAAACAATCTATTATTATATCTACAACCTTATAACTAAAAGCAACTTAACAAAACTAAGGTCAAATAAGATTCAAATATTAAAGTGAAACGTGGAGTTCAAGGAAGACACCCAGAAACTGAAACAACACAGAAGTTTAAGATAGCTACAATGATTTATCCTCCTTAACCATCAAAAAGCACAGGCTGAAGAGGCCAAAGCATTAAAAAAGCACATGAAAATGGAAAAGTCAAAAGAAACATAATAAGCATCTAAAAATACTAAGAATGGCCAAAATATTTCTTCTCAAATGAACTCTTCTAAACTAATTATCAAAGCTAATCTAGGAAAGAAATTTCTATCTAGAACAAGTGGTTAATCTGTGTCTCATTTCCTCATCAGTAAAATGGGGCCAATATGACTATATTCCACAGTACTATAAAGCATGAATGAGATGTTAGGTTTAAAACTTTTGGAAAAGGGTCTGGAAGATAATGGACATAATTATCTATATTCTTATATAATCAAATATCATTTGTATCAACAAACTAAAAAAAAGATTAAGTAAGCAAAATTCCTATCACCAGGACTTTTCGGAAATGATGGATTACATAAGGGGTTAATTTTGTTAATTGTGTGGTTGTTTAAAAAAGAATCTTATCTGTTATCAACACATACCTCAGTATGTATGGGTAAAAATAATATGATATGATATTTGGAATTAATTTCAAACTATTATAGAAGTTCCAGGAGTTAGGGAAGAAGAGAAAAAGTGATGAGAGATTCTAAAGAAGAATGGCAAATGCTGAAAATTGCTGAAAATGAGTGATAAGTACAAAGGGATTCATTATATTATTTTCTCTATTTCTGCATTTGAAATTTTGCATAATAAAAAGAAGAAAAAGACCATCGGTGTTCAATTTAATGTATTCAAACATTTTAATATTTTTTAAACTCTATTAATGGATACTTATTTGAGATTTTCCTTTGAAGGTTCTTCAACAAATCATATGAAATTCCTATTTAGAGTATATAAGTATTGTACTTGGAATATACTAATAAATATTTATAAATGAAATGAATAAATGAATGGTGGAGGCCCTTTTTCTTCAGACTAAAGACTAAACAGCTGTGCCAAAAGCCTCTCAGCATTAATATCATAATTATATTCCTACTAGAATGAATTCTTTCATATCTTGTGGTAAATATGGATATATAGTAGACAATATAAATCCATGATATTTATAACAATGTAAATCTTAATATATAAATAATTCTGAATTGGTAAGAAACAAATTTTTAAAGAATTAAATAAATCTTCTAAATGGATGTATAAACTCTAAAGAGGCAACAGTGTTCTTTATACACACATTCCTCCACCAAAAAAAGTTCTATTAAACATAAAGGCTCCTAAGGCTAAAGTGATATAAAAATGAATTAAACTAATATGGAAATAAATCAAATCATGAGAAAACCTACAGACCTTTATTAAAAAAGACACTTCCCTAATACGGATTCTAACAAACTAGAGGAAGACAATGCCTGCCTCGATACTGCACTAACGGCATGTAATGATAGATAAGCAACCTAGATCACTTATAGGTCTTATCACTTATAAATGGTATTGTTCTTATTATATTTTTGTATTTTTTAATTTTATTTTTTAATGAATTTGAGAGAGAAACACCAATTTTTGTTGTTCCACTTATTTATGCTATGCATTCATTAGCTGATTATTGTATGTGCCCTCACCGGGATCAAACCCGCAATCATGGCATAATGGGGATGACACTCTATTGAATCAACTGAGTTACTCAGACAAGACAATAATAGTATTTTTTTAAAAGAATCCAAAGTAGTATATTATATACAACTATGTACATAGAACCATATGTCACTATCTGTAAAATATAGACATAACCTAAGAAGATCTAGGAGAAGCATAAAACTCAAAATCAAAGACCCCCAATCTAAGCCTAATAGAATACCCAACCAATCACTATGTCCTGCCATTTTACATGGCAATGGTTATAAATTTTTTATAAGTTTTGCACCATTTCCCTCCAGTAATGAATCAGTCCCAACAAATCTTAATCAGGAAGTACACGAGAGAAAATACCTACAAAGTTTTTGAGATGCAAGTTGTATTGATTGACCCCAGAGTTTTCTATCTTGACTTTTGAGACTGTCATTGATGAAACGAACCGCAGGTATAGCTTTGTGCTGGGCATATTTCAGTAGTTTTCCCGCCTTCATACGATCTAGCTCTTGTACAACTACCCAGGGAATTATTAACACAAGCCTGTCAAAGCCTAAAAAAATAAAGATGTCATAGAAGTCAAGAAATATTTAGTTACTAAATCACATATAAAAAATGGAAATAAAAAACAGATGTGTCAAAAGAATATTACAAAAATAAATACTATTGAAGATGAAAGAAGAGTCCATTTAGGTCTAGGTTAACCTTAGAAGGATCTTTTTTTTTTTTTAACTTAAGCTGATTATGCTTAATATATGCTTAATATATGCTTAATAGTATATCCAGAAAGAAATGTGCTGGGGGAAGGAGAAATACCCATATCACTGTTAACATAAAATATCAACTCAAATAAAGTCAGAATCAGTAAATATATTTCATAAATACCTGGGATTTCTGTTGTCTTCAAAATTCTAACAAATTTGAGATGATTCATCAGAATATTTGTATCAATAACAATTAGAAGATGTTTGTCTGAAGCAGTATTTGCTAGAGAAAAAGAGCCAAGTAAGGATTTCATAACACTTAAAACAGACTTCTTTAAAAACTAAAATTTTGATGTCATAGAACTTTGATAGCATTAAGAGAAAGAAGTCCTTCAGACAACAATTCTTAAAAGAAGGAACAGTAATAATTAATAATCTACAGTAGAATATTATAAATTGTCTATGGCTTAATTTATAGGGCCATTGTGAGAGAATCAGGTTAATATACATGAAAACAGCCGAAACCGGTTTGGCTCAGTGGATAGAGCATTGGCCTGCGGACTGAAAGGTCCCGGGTTCGATTCCGGTCAAGGGCATGTACCTTGGTTGCGGGCACATCCCCAGTAGGGGATGTGCAAGAGGCAGCTGGTGGATGATTCTCTCTCATCGATGTTTCTATCTCTCTATCCCTCTCTCTTCCTCTCCGTAAAAAATCAATAAAATATATTTTAAAAAATATATATATACACATGAAAACAATAAATTGAAAAAATCAATGTGAATATGATATAGCATTACTATTTTCATATACAATTCAAAATTGCATACTAATAGATTTTGGATAATATCCATCATTATCTTCTCCCACTAGTAAGAATGATCAAAACTTTACTATATAAATAAGAAATCCAGGCATATAATAACTTCAAGCAATTTGCATTATTTCTGATTAGTGCTTTTACTTGTTAAAAGTTACAATTAATAGCAGAACAACTTTATGAACAACTTGACTCTGATTACTGCCCCTTGGCAAAAAGAGAAACAGAAGCTATATCTGCCTAATAATGTGAGAGATATAAAAACAAATGATGATAAGACAAATATTAGACCTATCCCTATAGCTAAAAGAAATATACTGTTCTTTATCATTTCAAATGAGTATATTTTAACATTTTTCATCCAAATATTATAGAAATTGAATGTTGGCATATTCATTCTTAAGAAAGCACAGGAGACTATAAATACTGTCATCATATGGATATCAGCTATACCAGCAGAGGAATGTACATCATCTTCTACCAAGTCAATCTCCATGCTCGATAACTCTCCAGGCGGAGGGACCACAGGCAAATCCACAGTTTTCCCCACACGTGCAGCATGAAGCTCTTCTACTATCTGCATCTAAATTGTAAAAGACGTGCAGTAAAATTTTTTCAATTATTTACTCTGCAGATTAATTAGAAAGCAATTAATTCTTAATTTACTTAAAATGAGATGGCTTATGGGATGAAAAACATTGACAAAAATATGGATGTAGCATGGTAAAAGAATACAGACTTGTAAACATATACAGGGTTTTTAAAAAAGCTCTTCTCTTAATATTGCTGTAACCTTAAGCAAGCAAAGTATTTAACCACCTTGGGTCTCAGTTTGTTCATCTATAAAATAGGAATGTTAAATATCTATTTCCTTTTAGTATTTTTGTGAGGATTAAATAAAATGCTACAAAGTTCCTGTCACAAGGCCTAGTACATAGTAGACTCTCACATTAAGTTATTCTCATCCCCATTCTTACCATAAAGTATTCTAGGAGACAAATGTATTTATATCTAGATGATGAGTGCTCTGCTTGAGATTTCTAAGAAAAACTAAAATCTAAATATAGCTTTAGAACAAAGAGGAAAATCTGCCCATAAGACAGAAAAATACAACTGACTGTCATAAATAAAAACCCGTCATAATCAATATGGGTTTTAAAGTCTTCTTAAAAATAGGAAAATACATTGTTCTAAAAATCTAATTTTAATTCAGGACTAGGTAACACAAAATCTGCAATAATTCTATGACATTCAATCAGGAGATTCTAGCTGGGAAAATGATGCAGCAGGTAAAAAATAAATAAATATGTCTGCACTTTTGCTTTCACTGAATAACATTTTCATCTTATTGCAGATTTCTAAAAAATGGTAAGAAGAAAAAAAATGTTAGTATCAAACTGCATTCTGGAAAGTCCAGGCATAAAGTATGCAAATTTATTTTGATTAAAATTTATAATCAAAATTTATGTAACTTGTGGGCAATGGGCTCTATGCTCTTTATTCAAAACAGATTCAATGATTAGAAACAAAAGCAAAAAGGTGATTAAGTAAGTATAAACACTTTTCCAAAAAGTTTTTCATGACTTCACAAGAACTTACATATTGATTCAGGACTGATATCAGTGTTATTTTCATATTACCATATATACTTCATATAAAGTCATTATTTTTATTAAAATAGAAACTGTTTGACTTAATTTCATTAAAAACATTAGAAGTAAATAAGTATATTATTAACCTCTTGATCTGTATCTGGAATACTTTCATATGACACTGAAGAACATTGTGCTTCAAAACTCTGAAATGAAAAGTAATTTTATTAGTTTAGAATGAAGGATATACCTACAGTGGGATTGTCTAACCGTGGCACCATTGACATTGGTGTCAGGTAACCTTGATGAATTTCTACCTCACAGATTTGTAAGTACTAAGTTTATAAAAGTAGTATATAAACCATAGTTTCTAGAACATTAATTTGTAAAGCTGGAGATACGGTACAATCTGAGAAAGGTCTGTATCAAAGGACTGTAAAATCTAGGCAACAAAATAAGTATTTTCTTTTAAGAAAGCATACCAGGATTACTACTGCCAGAAAATAAAATTATTTCCCTGTAAAGTACAATCATTATTTTATTAAATTATCTATTAAAAATTTTGTGAGGAAAACAAAACAACGAACATAATACTAAGACGATTCTATACTGTCAACCATATGCTGAAGACAATATTTTCAAGAACCATGATTACTTGCTGCTCCTATGTCTAAATGACTTTAAGTCAGATAAAGCTACAATCAATGAACAGTTTATAAAGAGCTTTAATTCCAATAACTGGAAAGTAATCATGCAAAAATGTCTCCTCTACAACTTAATATTCATCTTCCTGGGTGTTCTATAGAAGCTGGGTTTCAAGAAGAGCATAAGAGACTGCCACAGTGTTTTTGTTTTTTTCTTAATTCTCATCAGAGGATTTTTTAATTGAGTTTAGAGAGGGAGGGGGGATATATACAGAGAGAAAGAGAAACATTGATTGGTTGCCTCCCAAATGCACCTGACTGGGGAACAAACCCAAACCTTGGTATGTGTTGACTGGGAATCAAACCCACAACCTTCTGGTATACGGTACGATACTCCAACTAACTGGGCCATAGAGCTTTTATTATTATTATTATTTTATTATTGATTCCAGAGAGGAAGAGAGATAGAAACATCAATGATCAGAGAGAATCATTGATTGGCTGCCTCCTGCACACCAGTTACTGGGGGGATCGAGCCCGCAGCCAGGGCATGTGCCTTTGGCCAGAATCGAACCTGGGATCCTTTGGTCCACAGGCCAATGCTCTACCCACTGAGCCAAACTGGATAGGGCAATAGTGTTTTTAAAGGACTATCTGTAATTGTGTATTTCTACATTTTTACGCATTCCCTTCTATTATGGAGCCTTGATACTTGCCAGGATATCTTCCTGGACGTTGGAATTAAAGGGGCCAAATACAGGCACCAGCACATATCTTCCTGACTAGATTTGAACCAGCCCTCTATGATCATTATTAGTAATGGCAACAATATTGGTCTTTGCTAGAACCTACATTCTCTATTTTGTGCCACCTTACCTGGGTCTGGTGTTCACTAGAACTTGAATCATTACTTTCTTGATGCTCAAGATGGTATTTTCCTTTCCACTCACAAACAGTCTGCTTACAAGTGAAATCTGAAAACAAATGTTTATTTGTTTGCTTCATCAAATTTAATGAAACCTGCAAGTTTTCCAGGCACCCTTTTTTCTTCTGCTTAGTCGTTGACTTGCTGGACTCTGAAAGGAAGATGTTTTCTTCTGCAGGCTTCTGGAGGGAATCTTGGGATTTTCCTGGGATTTTGAAACTGACCTTCCTTCTTCTAGATTCAGGGGGTTCCTTAAATATCTTGTTGGAATTATAATCCTGAGAATATTGGGTTCTCTTGCACTTTTCCAAAACACATTTTTCAAAACTGTCTCTGTATTTATTGTGCCTTTCTTTCTTGAGATCTTTCATCTTCTGCCTGTGAGCAAGTAAATGAGGCCGTAGTTTTTCATTTGCCTGGCCTTCAGCTTTAGGTTTCACATCTTTGGCAATTTTAGGAATGCTAAGGTTTTTAACTCCATGGTCAAGGCTACTCCTAACATTTGGCAATTTAATATCTTTAAAATCTACACATTTACTTATATCTTTTTTAGTTCCATTTGAAGGACTTTGTGAAATAATTCGATTATCATTGGAATATGATGCTTCTTGAAGTTTAACAGGTTCTTGGGATGATGAGTTGATTTTTGGTCTCTTTCTTAGAGTGTCAGTGTCTACATTCAGTCTGTAAAGTAGCACAGAAACCTAGGTTACATTACAGTTGTACATGATTATAATAATTTGAACTGTATCATTTTAGTTAGGAAATAACAGAACTAGCCTGACACATAATTCATAAAAAGTAGAAATTACTACATTAGGAATGAAATGAAAAGGATCAGTCAACAACTGGTGTTGGAATAATTGGCTTGCTATTTGGAAAACAATACAACAAATTTAAAGCTTTATAAAATACCCTGAGAACATAAATTCCAAATACATTAAACATTTAAATGCAAAATAATTATTACCATAATTGCTATACTTCATATAAATCCCTTAAAAACCACCAGAGAAAAATTTATCTAATTTGTTTTTTTTAACCTGAATTTTTAGTAGAGAACTTCCTAAATTTAAAAGCCCTGGGGGGGAAAAATCACAAGGGAAAATAATAAATGTTAATGATTATTTACTTACACATTTTAGCATATTAAAAATTAATAAACAAAACTTAAAGAACTGGAAAGTGGCATTTGAAATAATATATATACAGCCCCCAATTGCTCCCCTCCCTGACCAGGCAGGGGAGCAGTTGGGGGCAACGAGGTCAGCGGGGGGTGGGGAGGCCTCCCTCAGTTGGGGGCAACTAGGCTGGCAGGGGCTGTTAGGGGCTGGCAGGCAGGTGAGCAGTTAGGAGCCAGCGGCTCCAGATTGTGAGAGGGATGCCCTGGATTGAAGAGGGTGCAGGCTGGGCTGAGGAGACTCCCCCACCCCCTAGTATAAAGATAATTATCCAGCCCTAGCTGGTTTGGCTCAGTGGATAGACCATCAGCCTATGTATTGTACATATATGATATCTATATGTACTTATGCAGATATACATATATATATATGTGTGTGTGTATATATATATGTGTGTGTGTATATATATATATATATATATATATATATATGGCAGCTTATTAGCCTTAGAAGATAAAAAGCTCATAAAAAAGTACTAAGACTCTAGAAACAAAACAAAACAAAACAAAACAAGAAAGAAAAAGGCTAATAAAGATTTGGGAAAATAAATGTGACTTCCCAGCAATCACAGACATGCTAATTAGAGCATACCATTTTCTTTTATCAAATTAGCAAATATTTTAAAATAACATTACATATTAGCAAGGAGTTGAAAAATGGATCCTCTCTCATTTGTTGCAGATGGAAATGCAAAATGATTATAGTTCCAAAAAGGAATTTGAAAATATAAAGATTCTAATTTTTTTTTTTTAATATTTTATTGATATTTTACAGAGAGGAGGAAGGGAGAGAGATAGAGAGCTAGAAACGTCAATGAGAGAGAAACATTGACCAGCTGCCTCCTGCACACCCCCTACCGGGGATGTGCCCGCAACCAATGTACATGCCCTTGACCAGAATCTAACCCGGGACCTTTCAGTCCGCAGACCGACGCTCTACCACTGAGCCAAACCGGTTTTGGCTGAAAATATAAAGATTCTAAAAATGTTCATATTCTTTGATTTCTCAGTCATTTCCATTTTAGAAATTATCATGGTGAAAAAAGTAATAAACTAAAAAAGATTCAATTCAGGATTATTTATAATGACAAAGCATCAAGTACAAGATAAATGTTACACTTTTGAAATGACTAAGAAACATGTCAATCTATCAAATATGAAGGCTTGGAAATGCAGAAATATTTTTAAGTAGGCATTCAACTTGACTTAAGCAAAGGTAACTAGTGAAAAATCACGCAGTGTTTTATTTTTTAAAATTCATTTAAATATTTTTTATTTGTCAAGCAGTGTTTTAGAACTCAAAATAAAAATTTTAAAATAAGATGATATTACAAATGGCATTAAAAATTGAGAAAGTGATAGTCAATAGAACATAAAATTTGTGACAGAATATACTTCAATAGATAATATAAAAGCAAGGTATCACAAAAAATAGAAGGAAATGATCTTTAAAAAACTGAAGAAGAGTGAGAAGCAAATTAGATTATTTTAATTTTTGTTTTTTGCTTTTTTTGTTAACTGAGTTTATCTGGGGAGCTGAAGTTTTCTTTATATATTTAATGCCATTTAATTATTTTCCTAAAACTGCTTATCTTCTCAGGAACTTTGACCTTATAAATTTTTATCAAGCATTATACTTTTTATATTTATTTACCCAAATTAGAGTTGAGAAAGAAATTCCTTCAACACAAAAATTCTCTGAAATTTTTATCCAAAGAATACAGAATCAACAAAGAATAATCTCTATTATACCTACTATTATTTCCCAAGTTCTCTAGATGTAGGCACATCCCGTTTCACTAGCATGGTTTTAGAGTCATATCAATTCAATATGCTATATATTCTCTTCAAAATTAATACCTATATTAATAATAGAGGAATATGTAAATTGTCCAGGATGCCATCACAGTAACAGTAACAACCGAACAGCAGGATGTGTGGAGCGACCAGGTAGACAGGGGGGTTAGTGAGGGATGACCAAACAACTGACCAGCAGGCTGCATGGGGTGACCAGGCTAACAAGGGGGTTAATGAGGGATGGCCAAATGACTAAACAGCAGGCTGTGTGGGGTGACCAGGCAGGGGAGCAGTTGTGGGCAATGAGGTCAGCGGGGGGTGGGGAGGCCTCCCTCAGTTGGGGGCAACTAGGCCGGCAGGAGCTGTTAGGGGCTGGCAGGCAGGTGAGCAGTTAGGAGCCAGCAGTTCCAGATTGTGAGAGGGATGCCCTGGATTGAAGAGGGTGCAGGCTGGGCTGAGGAGACTCCCCCACCCCCTAAGATAATTATCCAGCCCGAGCTGGTTTGGCTCAGTGGATAGACCATCAGCCTATGTATTGAAAGGTCCCAGGTTTGATTCTGGGCAAGGGCAACTACCTGGGTTGTGGGCTCAATTCCCATTGTGGGGTGGGGGGTTAGGGGGGAGTGCGGGATCTCTCTCATCATTGATGTTTCTCTCTCCCTCTCCCTTCTTCTCTAAAATCAATAAAAATATTTTAAAAAGAAAATTATCCAAATTTTATTAGCCTCCTGACTTCTATTACTCTACAATAATGAAGTTATGTATCTTTTAAAAGTATGAAAAAATCAAATTACTTGAGATAAAAATCTACATTCTATTTGAGTCTTTTATGTAGTGTAGAATTCTGATAGACTTTTTATTTCATTCCACTTTTCCTTGAACTTATATTAACAAAGTTAAAAAATTATTATCTGTAATGTAGCTAGAAATATTTGCATTCAAAACAGTACTAATCAAATATTTGCAAGTCTAAATATTTTAGTCTCACAATTTTAGACCAAAAGAGTAAAAAGGAGGGAATTTACCTTTTCAGTTCATGTCTTCTTTTTGCGTTACAGTTCACAACGTCTATATGATCTGATTTCTGGAGGGGAAAAAGACTATCATTAAAGAAATATAAGTTGTGCAGTGGCACTACAGTTACAGGGAAGAGACTGAGAGATTTTTTTCCCCATAACTATGTGATAGTGAATAGGTTGACACAATAATTTAATTAATCCTTCTAATAAACTTGGAAGATGGATATCATTATCAACCCCCATTTTACAGATAAAGTAGGCAAGGCTCAAACAGCAAATTATCTTCTGCAATGTCACAGGGCAGGGCAGCAGCAGAGCCATGACTTGAAACCAGATCAGTCTACTCTCTATTCTGCCACCCTGTATTTGGATGAAACAGTGCTTAACACAAGAAAAATAAGAGAGAAACAGGATACAGCCCCTTTCTGAAAGAGCTTATATAGTAAAACAAAGAGAAGTAGAAGAGATGTACAAATAGCCAAATGTAAAGATTCAAGCAAGCAGAAAAGCAGAAAATGAGACAATAAGTTGTAAAGTGTTTAAAACATCAACCACCAAAAGTTAGAACATACCCAGAACAAAAGTGGACAAAATAGCCCTAGCCAGCCGAAACCAGTTTGGCTCAGTGGATAGAGTGTCCGTCTGTGGACTGAAAGGTCCCGGGTTCCGGTCAAGGGCGTGTACATTGGTTGCGGGCACATCCCCAGTAGGGGGTGTGCAGGAGGCAGCTGGTCGATGTTTCTCTGTCATTGACGTTTCTAGCTCTCTATCCTTCTCCCTTCCTCTCTGTGGAAAATCAATAAAATATATTTAAAAAAAATAGCCCTAGCCAGCTTGGCTCAGTGGATAGAGCGTCACCCTGTGGACTGAAGGGTCCCAAAGTTTGATTCCAGCTTAGGGCACATGCCTGGGTTGTGGGCTTGATCCCCAGTAGGGGGCATTCAGGAGGCAGCCGATCAATGACTCTCTCTCACCACTGATGTTTCTATCTTTCTCTCCTTCTCCCTTTCTCTCTGAAGTCAATAAATAAATATATATTTTTAAAAGTGGACAAAATATATGCTAAAGATTAAATATAGACAGAATAAAGATTAATGAGTAAAAGAAAAAGGCATTCTTGGCTAGGAGTGCTAGGCATTCTAAAAAGCAAAAGACAATTAGAACAAATTCAGTAGAGACAAAATACACCTGCCTAGCTAGAAGCAGAAGTTTTGAGGCCGAAGAAAAAAGAAAACTAAAGAGTTAGGGTGTAACCAAATTTAAGAGAGTCCTGAATGACAAACTAAAAAGTGAGTGGTTTTTAACAGACAAAATATGACAAAATCAGTATTTTAACAAGGTTAATATAGTAGTAACAGTCAGTTGAAATAGCAGTTTCATTATATGAAAAAAAAATTTCTTAAAAACACAATTGTGTATTCATGGAACTTTCACTACTTTTTCCATATTACCCACAACTCTGTTGCTACCTTGACATAAACCTAACTTCAACTTGAATGAAGTAAGTACTTCACCAACCACCCATGCACCAGCTTCACAGTTTATTCTGCTATCACTACTTCCAATGAAGTGAGGATGGAAAGAACTTTGAACTTGGCTTTGTCACTGGATACAGCAGGTCCTTGAATAACATTGTTTCCTTCATTGTTTTGTTATAACATTGATGAGATGCTGTAGGAACCTATCAATTAGCCAACAGTAAAACTGATTTCATTATAAATTGTTTCACTTAACATCACAGAACCTACCAACGACATTGAGAACTTACTGAATAATTTTATGTCCTTTGACAAGTCACTTGACCTTCTGGATCTCAACTTCTGAATCTGAAATGCTAACACTGCATTTGCCTTGGCTACTTCAAAATGAAATTGTAAAGACAAATACAACCATATATAAGAAAAGACTTTTAAAATGTCTAATTTTAGCCAAAACCGGTTTGTCTCAGTGGATAGAGCATTGGCCTGCAGACTGAAAGGTCCCAGGTTCCATTCTGGTCAAGGGCATATATCTTGGTTTCGGGAACATCCCCCATTAGGGGGTGTGCAAGAGGCAGCTGATCGATGTTTCTAACTTTCTATCCCTCTCTCTTCCTCTCTGTGAAAAATCAATAATATATATATTTTTTTAAATGTCTAAATTTATATCATGTAGTCTAAACCCAAATGACAGGTTCTATCAGCACAAAGAAATAAGGAACTTGATAAATGCTTTTTGGTGAATAGAAGAAAAAAAATCAACCTGGTTTTCTTTCCATTGGCTATCAAAAAGTAAGTATATTACATAGAAGAAGAAAAATAATGAAAAAGTAGGGGCGAATTTATATTATAAGCCTTCTAAGTGTACATTCAAACTTTAATATAAATAATTTTCCGAGTTATTTATAGTATCTAAACACTCACCAGTTTTCTCTTCTCTGATGAAATGGATCTTACAGAGCAAGATGAGCTAGTTGAACTTGTTGAGGTTTTTTTATCTTTCTTATCCTAAGAATAGCATTTGGAAAAGAAGAAAAGCATAAAATAAAGCACATTATTTCATCACTATTATAAATCAACATTCTTTCTACATTAATAATAAATTTCAGAGAACAATATTCAAACGCACACAAACAGTTAAGAGTAACCCAACTAGAAGAGAGATGCAACTCGAGCTAGATGATTACTCCAAAACCAGAGATGAGGTAGGATACAAGTGTTACAGCAGGCCATCTGACAGCTCAGATAAGGGCACTGTGAGGTGTGGCAGCCATGGTGGAACTCAGTCTTCTATAAATCAAACCCATATATCCAGTTCTCTTTCACGGGGTACTGATTCAACAGATCCAAGACAAATATATTTTGAGTACACATGGTAGGTAAGACGTTCTAGACAGTGGGGACAGAGTAATAAAAAAACTATAAAGCCCCTGCCCTCCTGGAGGTTAAAATCTAGAGTAGGAGTTTACAAATAAATAGTATATTCAGTGTGTCACACTATGATATGGGAAATGGGGTGAGGGGAAAGCAGAGAAAAGAATTGGGAAATATTGGGGAGGGGGGAAGGGGGAGAATGAGGCAGCCACAATTTTAAAGAATAAAGACCTGAAGAAGGGATGGAACAAACCATGTGAATATGTAGGGTAAGTGCTTTTCCTTCAAAGGGAATAGTAAATAGCAGCAAGGGCAAAGCCCCTGAGGCAGGAATGCTGGCTTACTGGAACATAGCAAGGAAGCCATGGGGTGGGGAAAGCAAAGGCTTGGGATGAGAGGGAGAAGAGATGGGCCGAGTAGTTTACTTTGCTGCCCAGCAAGGACTTTAGTTTTCACTCTGGATGAAGTGGAAAACCACTAGAAAGTACTGAGTAAAGGGGTGATATGATCTGACTTACATTTTAACAGGATAACTCTGGCTGATGTGTTGAGAACACAAGGAAGCAAAGATGAAAACAAAGAGATCAATTTAGAAATTGCTGGCCCTGGCCAGTGTTGTGAAATGGTTGAAGTGTCTCACAGCACTGAAAGGTCTCGGGTTTGATTCCTGATCAAAGGCACATACCTGGGTTGTAGGTTCAATCCCCAGCCTTCTTTCTCTTCCCTTTCTCCCTCCCACTCTCTAAAAATCAATGGGAGCCCTAACTGGTTTGGCTCAGTGGATGGAGTGTTGGCCTGTGGACTGAAGGGTCCCAAGTTTGATTCTGGTCAAGGGCATGTACCTTGGCTATGGGCACATCCCGGGGCGGGGGGGGGGGGGAGGGGGGGGGTGCAGGAAGCAGCTGATTGATAGATATTTCTCTCACACTGGTGTTTCTAATTCTCTCGCTCTCCCTTCCTTTCTGTAAAATATCAATAAAATATATATTTTTTTAAAATCAATGGGGGGAAAATACCCTCAATGCTGAGTAAATGCAGAAGGAAGATGTGGGAAAAGGTCTAACGGAGAGTAACTTCCATAAAAAGGAGAATTCTGAAGACATTCAGAATTGAAGTCAGGAATGTCAAGGCAAATTACTTAGTACCTCTCTAAGTTTCAGTTTCTTCATCTATGTAACTAGGACAATAGCAGTACCTACCTGATGGAGTTGTGAGTAATAAATAAAATGACAAAAGTAGAGAGTGGGCCAGAAGGGCAGAACAATATAGTTACATATGTCATTTTAAAACAGAGGAGTATGTTTTACATTACACAAAAATAAACTGTTAAAAACGGTGTCTTTGGTTAGTAAATGAAAGAATTCTTACTTCATCAAAGTGGGGTAATGAGGTGGTATCTTTTCTCTGAGACGTCTCTCTTTTTCCACAAGAATCTTTGGACATTTTGAAAAGCTAAAATAAACATTAAAAACACATTATGTATATTTTAACACCACCGCAAAAATACACTCGAAATTATTCTTCTTTCAGTTATTTAAAGACTGGAGTTTAACCAAATGATTTCTATTTGCTAACCATTCCTAAGATCAGTGTTTTTCGACATTTTTTGGGCAAAGGCACACTTGTTTCATGAAAAAAATCACGAGGCACACCACCATTAGAAAATGTTAAAAAATTTAACTCTATGCCTATATTGACTATATATAAAGTAATTCTCTTGAATAGGAATCAAATAAACACAAAGAAAGTATTTTATAATTACTTTATTATGAAATATTAAGTAAACAAAATAGTGAAAAATTATAAAATTCTTGTCTTGTCTGCACCTACGGCACACCAGGCAACATCTCGCGGCACACAGCGGTTGAAAAACGCTGTTCTAGAGAAAGCCAGCCATCAAGTCGTGAGGACATTCAAGCAGTCCATGGAATTCAAGTAGTCTGGACTCCATTCAAGCAGTCCCACCTCCCCCCAAAAAAACCGCCAAGCGTCGGGGATGTGAACAAGCCACCTTGGAAGCTGATCCGGAAGCCCTAACCAAGCCTTTACATGGCAACACCCTTGCCATGTATCTTCACATCCTCATGAGAAACCCCGGAGCTAGACACCCAAAAAGCCATTTGTGAATTCCTGACCTGCTGAAACTGTGGTGTAAAAAAATGTTTATCATTTTAAGCCACTAAACGTTGGGATAAATTTAGGCAGCAACAGATTAGTAATACACTCTTAATATAATTCTTCAAACTCGGAAAATTCCTTTTTGGGATGTCTCAAGATCAGTAACCTTACTTACAAATTTTTTTTGTATGCATTAAGCGTAACTAATGGACACAGACACTGGGGGGGAAGGGGGGGTAACCCATGAAAGGTCAATGAGGGGAAAAATACTTTAAATAACAAAGAATTAGCCAGAACCGGTTTGGCTCAGTGGATAGACCGTCAGCCTGCAGACTGAAAGGTCCCAGGTTTGATTCCGGTCAAGGGCATATACCTTGGTTTCAGGCATATCCCCCATTGGGGGTGTGCAAAAGGCAGCTGAGCAATGTTTCTCACTCTCTATCCCTCTCTCTTCCTCTCTGTAAAAAAATCAATTATAAATATATATATACACACACACACACACACACACACACACATATATATATATATATATATATATATATATATATATATATATATATATGTGTGTGTGTGTGTGTGTGTGTGTATATATATATATTTAAGCCGAAACCGGTTTGGCTCAGTGGTAGAGCGTCGGCCTGCGGACTGAAGGGTCCTGCGGACTGAAGGGTCCTGGGTTCGATTCTGGTCAAGGGCATGTACCTTGGTTGCGGGCGCATCCCCGGTGAGGAGTGTGCAAGAGGCAGCTGGTCGATGTTTCTAGTTCTCTATCTCTCTCCCTTCCTCTCTGTAAAAAATCAATAAAAAATATTAAAATATATATATATATTTAAATATATATATATTTAAAACAAAACAACAAAGAATTAAAGAAAAAAAATACTTTGGAAAACTCCCATAGAATGTACACGCTAAAATCTAACCCTTGTCCTCTCTTCTATCCCAGCCCGTATGACAAGACTAGAACCGAACGTCGCGAACCAAGCTTTCCACTAACCACCCCGTCTATGATTCTTGGAAAACGGGACAACTACAGCGAGCCACCACTCGTTTCTCTAAGTTTTCACGTGTCATTTTCCCCCCTTTTTGAATGGCCTTGCACCTGAGACTTCAAAGCAGCTCCCCTCTCCCGTCGCCTCTAACGTTCGAAGCCATCCCGGACAGAACGGCCGCAAAACTTGTTTTCCCCCCGCCCGCCCCGCGCGGGCTCTGGAGCGCGGCTCGGACCCCGGCAGGCCCGGAGCCAGAGGAAGAGGGGGGCTGGGCCCCTGGAACACGCTTTACTAGGGAGTGACATCCATCCAGGTCCCCGAAGCTCCACACCCTCAGAGTTCTGGTTAGGAAAGCATGGATACCAGCGTGAGAGGGGCGGGCGGGAGGGCGGGCCGGGGGATATGGGGGTTATTGACCCTAAGGCACCGGACGCTGAAGAAAGTGGGAATAACGTCGATTCCAGCAACAAACAAAAAAAGAAAAAGAAAAAAAAAAAAGTAACAAAAGAAAAGGGATCGGGTCCCGGCGCGGGTGAGGGTTGCGAAAGGCGAAGCAGGACACACCAACTTGAATCCGCCGGGCTGACAGGCCACCTCGTCAGCCGCTCGAGGACACGAATCGACGCGGAGCGAAGGGCAGCCCCAGAGGCAGGGCCGGGCCACAGAACCACACCTTTCCCGGGAGCTTGCGGGACCCCGGATCCGCCCACATTTCGCCCGCCCCATTTTATTTTTTTATTTTTTTACATTTAGAGTAGAGCCGCCCCCTTGGATCCCCAGGCCGGCCGGCTGCCGCCCAGGTCCCGCAGGAACCCGAATGAGCCTGCCCCGGTAGAACGTCAACGAATCCCCCCAGCTCCCCTCCTTACCAGCGCCGGCGGCGGCGGTGGTGGCGACTCCAGAGGCCCGGCCAAGGGAAAGAGACCCCCCTGAGCGCGGGGCCCGCCGGGAAATGTAGTCCTGCACTCGGCTCCAGGTGACCACTGGGGGAGCCTTCACTCTCTCCGAGGACTTGGAACTCAGCCGGCTCCGCCCCCTCCCCGGCCGGGGCGCGGTGCACGCTGGTTATTGTAGTCTTTGGCTCGTTTGGGTGGTGGACGTCTGGAACGGGCACGCACAGTGGAAACAGAATGCTCTTAACTCATTGGTCGCCGTCCCCCCCCCCCCCCCCCCCCAGTTCGCGTCTGCGCAGTGAGGGGCGGCGTCGTAACGCCTCGGGGCGGGAGGAGGTGGGAAAGGGGAAGCGGATAGAACCTTGAACCGCTGCCTCTGGCTTTTAACTCTCCTGCAGACAGGCATTGGTTGCTGGTTCTTCCTCTTTTGTCTATTGCTCGGGTCCCCGCCTTCCCCGCGAGCTCCCCCTCCTCCCCCGCCCTCCTCGGATTCAGCCCTCTGGGCATCCAAGCCCGTTTTCCGATCGCGCCGCGGTTGAGCTCACGCCCGGTCCCCGCGCGCACGGGTCTGGCACACGGAGGCGGTAACTATGGAGAATATGGCGGAGGAGGAGCAGGAGGAGGTGGTGGTGGTAGCTCCGGCCCAGGTCCCGACCGCTGCCCCGGACTCGGCTCGGGTCCCAGCTCCGGCGGCCCCGGACTCGGCTCCGACTCCGGCCTCGACTCCAGCCCCAGCCCCCGCCCTGGCGCCGGCGCCGGCCCTGTCCCCGTCCCCAGCCTCTGGCCCCGACGAGGCTGAAAGCAGTAAGTGCAGGAGGCCCAGGTCTTCTCTGCTGCAGGAGCGAGAGAGGGCGTCTTGCTGGGGGAGGCCCTTCTTCCCCGGGGGGTGGCTTTCTTGGGAGAGGAAGGTGTATAGCGGGTTGGCAAACGGGCACAGAATGAAGAAGGCAATGCCCACCCACCTCGAGGACATTGCGATGAAGGTTGTGTGTGTGTGTGTGTGTGTGTGTGGCGGGGGGCGGGGGGGCGGTGCTGCAACATGAGTTTGAGGGCTTCGTTAAAGGGGGTCTTTTTTTTCTAGTACAAAAATAGGAAGGGACACCTAATCTGGTAGTTTCTCTGAGCTTTCGTCAGGGGGTCCTTTAAAAATGTGACATAGTAACCGAGGCAACCCGTGTGTTTACGGTAGCAGATCCTAGCTGCCAAGATTTAGAAACCGTTGCTCTCACCTAGGTTCTATGTTTGGACACACACACACACACACACACACACACACGATGAGTTTTTCTCATTTTTTCTACCGCAGTTTGCTCCCCAAAAGAATTTGAGAATAACGAGTGGGTGAATGGTCTAGTAAATGATAGAGGTCTTCCCTCAGACATAAGTACCAGTGGAGTTTTGTATTTCATCTACATCACAAGTCAGCTGTTGAAAATGATAGCCCAGAGTATTGTTTGCGCTTCTGAATGTACTTGCATGTTTTCTGAGTGGTGATTTATTGGACCAGAGAGGGCAAAGGTAGGCCCTCCTCATCATAAGGTCAGAGAGAGGTCTAGATGCAAAAGAAGGCCAGTTGCATGATGGCAGAGGACAGAGGGGGTTCACTGAGTAGTCTCCCTCAGCAGGTGTGGGTTACAGCTTTAGGAAATGCATGTTACACGTAGGTAACAACTGAGAAATTTGAAATGCCTTAGAAATATGTACATTTAATCACATTTTAAAAGTTTTCTCTAGATGGTCTAGTTAGGTCCTTAGATGTCAGTCATAAGTAGGCAAGATGAAGATGGCATATCTGAAATAGAACTGAAAATTGAGGGAAAAGTAACAGAAGAAGTTGTAAACAAAACTCCTAGCATCTGATTTAATAAGAGGTGTTTATCTCTTGACTTCTGGATTATTAGTGTGTTCCAGAAAGGGTGAGTAGACTTAAGCACAGATTGCCTGATACCTACTGTCTTGAACCAGAGAGTGACGTCAGAGATGCACATAGGCATGTCATGAAGCTTTAGTTAGATCTCTGCGAGTTTTCATTAGTGGACCATAGGATTTTCCATTCGCTCTTCGAACTTACCAGGCTCCTTCCTTTTATGTTGTACTATTTAGTAGTTAGGATGATTTTAAAAAGCACATCTTTATATAGATACAGACCTTTGAACCATGGAAGCCAAAAGCCTTTATGATTACAAATGTTTCTCATTTAAAAATACAGTAAGTAAAAAATTTGTTTTTTAATAAATTTGAGAAGGAATGGCTCATAGTACTATATTAAATTCCAAAATGATAGGCTCCGTGCTACTGCATCCAAAAAGTGATTTTTAAAAGTTATTTAACAGACTTCAGTGCCTGCTGTGTGCAAGTCACTTAGCCATTACAAAGATGAATAAGGCCTCCCCCTGCCTTCTTACTGCTTACTGACGGGGGATTGCACCAAAGGGTAAACAGGCGCTGGGAGTGAAGCTCAGAGAGGAATCAGGCAGGATGATAGCATTGTCGAGAATAAAATTTAAAAGGCTGATGGTTCTAAATTGTATAACCTAATTATATAATGAATATTAGTCTATGGCTTATCCTATCATCTCTTGGCTCATTGAGGATCGTTCCCTAAAAGTTATCACCTCCTAGCCTTGTATATTCAGGCCCCCACTTCGTAAACGTTCTCTTTTAAAATTTAGAAGTATGTAATTTGAAGGATGTGTAATATTTGAAAAACCTGAAAGTGTGTTTCTGGAACTGGGTTTTGATTGTTTTTCTTCTCATTTTCAATTTTTTTCCCTCAGGCTTCCTTCCTCATGTTCATAGTTTCACCTAACAAATGAAGGAATTGATTATGTCCATTCAGAATCCCTCCAGAACTCCAAAAACTAAACTGCCTACTGGACTATACTATATGAATACCAGTAGTATATCAAACACACTATGTCAAGAACTAAATTCCTTTTTTCTTTTCCTCTTCCCCTCTGCCATAAGCATTTTCTTCTTCCTTTATTGGTTAATGGTACCAGTATTCTCAACCAGTATTCAAGCAGTAAACTTGAAATATTAGAATCATTCTTGAGTTTACTCTTCAGTCTTACTTTACACCCACACCCCAAGTTTGTTGCTTCTTTTTTTTAATTTATTTTTTTACCTTCTATTCTCCTGTACCTATCTCTCACCTCAGTTATTGATCCATCCTTGGTACTATAGTCAGAGATATCCTCCTGAAACACAGTCAAATTGTATCATTCACTTTCTCAAAAACCTGCAAAGACAGCATTGCCTAAAGAAAAAAGGTAAAACTAACTTGCATAGAATTTATGCCTTTTGTGATCTGTACTACATTTAGCGTGTATTTTTCTACCAACTCCATCTAGCCAGGTGTGGGATAGAAGGGGCTGTATTTTTTATACCACATTCCTTTGTCGATGGGATTACTTAAGTTTATAAGGCCAGCCACCAATCTGACTGAATTCTGTTCATATCTTAATGCCACTTCTTAAGTAAAGACATTGTCAGAGGCTCTTGTTGGAATTAATTGCCCCTTCCTCAGTATGTCCAGCTTCTATTTACCCCAACTATTCATTTCATTCTGCCTTGTGTTATAGTTAGTAGTTAATCTCTCCTACCTGATTGAAAGTTCTTTGAAGATAGGAAACATGGCTTATGTTTCTTCAGTATTTTGTACAGAATAGAAACATTTTTTTAGAATCATATGGAATAATTAAGTAAATTTTAAAGCTGTCAGGTTACATAAATGTAGTTTTATCCCATGACTGCATTCTGAGGCACACTTGTCATTTTATAAACTGAGTTCCAGCAGTATTCCCCCTCTAAATATTAGGGTGTTATGCTACAGGAAATAAATTGTCAAACACTAAGTGAAATAATAAAAATGAAACTGGAATATAGATTGTTAAAAGATAATTTTCTAATTTTTAAATTTTCTTTCAGAGAGACACATCTCAATTCAGAGGCAGCTTGCTGATCTAGAGAAGTTAGCTTTTGTAGCTGAAGGGGATTTTGACTCTTCTAGTTCATTGAACTCAGATCATCTTGATGCAGGTATTTCCATGTTTGTATGTGTGTATGTTTTCTTACAATGCATGAAATATTTGCTAGAAATAGACTTGTATATTCTATTGAACTAGAGCAGTAGTAAGTATTTTTTATGCATGAAACTGATAGTCATCTCTATGCAAAGGTTCTGTGTGATCAGTTACTTCACAATTCAGGGAAATTACAGTCTCATCTTATATAATAAAAGCATAGTATGCAAATTGTCCCCTAGTCCAGGAGTTCCCCTGGGAGTTTGACCAGGGACGGGGCCAGTCTGGGGAAGGGAGGGAGTACCCAGCAGGCGGAAGCCACTAGGGCAGTGTTTTTCAACCTTTTTTGGGCAAAGGCACACTTGTTTCATGAAAAAAATCACGAGGCACACCACCATTAGAAAATGTTAAAAAATTTAACTCTGTGCCTATATTGACTATATATAAAGTAATTCTCTTGAATAGGAATCAAATAAACACAAAGAAAGTATTTTATAATTACTTTATTATGAAATACTAAGTAAACAAAATAGTGAAAAATTATAAAATTCTTGTCTTGTCTGCACCTACGGCACACCAGGCAACATCTCGCGGCACACTAGTGTGCCGCGGAACAGCGGTTGAAAAAACGCTGCACTAGGGACCTTATCAATGCCCGAAGGGTGTGTGTACTCTATGTGTATTTCTATTGCATTCAGCTATGAGTAACAAAAAAACATTGCCTTAAAAAATATGGAGGCTTACATTCTCTCATGTAACATAAGTACCAAGATAAGCAATCCAGGGCTGGTACGAGAGTTCCACGACACTGTCAATGCCCTAAGCTCCTCTCTTTCTGATTTGCCCTCCTTAGTGCTTGGACTCCATCCTTAAGATCAACTCATGGTGCTTTGAAGTAGGCCCAGTATTAAAAAAATAAACTGTGTCTATACTGGCAGTGTGCTATATGTGAAAGGTATTCGTTGGATTAAAATTTATTAAGTGGGTATTAACTGTTTCTGTATATTTTTATTGCTTTAAATTTGAACTTAAGGTTTTAATTCTTTGATATACTATCAATGTTTTCATTTGAGATACATTTCTAATTAAATAAGATTTTTATTTTGATAATACAAAATCTTTTCAAGGAGGTACTAATAAAGAAGGAAGATCTCACAAATTCAATAGTGGGGTACAGTGTTTCTAATCATGGCCTCTAGTCTCAGAATACCAATCATATTAAACTCCTTTGAGCCGAAACCGGTTTAGCTCAATGGATAGAGCGTTGGCTTGGGGACTGAAAGGTGCCGGGTTCGATTCCAGTCAAGGGCATGTACCTTGGTGGCGGGCATATCCCCAGTAGGGGGTGTGCAGGAGGCAGCTGATCGATGACTCTCTCTCATCAATGTTTCTAACCCTGTATGTCTCTCCCTTCCTCTCTGTACAAAATCAATAAAATATATATTTAAACTCCTTTGAGTTTCTTCTTCCACTTTTCTAACTCCACGTGATAACTGTTTTTGTTGCTGCCACAGCAGAATGCCACAGCAGCTACTTACTCTCTCTGCCCAGCTCCTGCCCCTCTGGGGGTGTGACAGCTGCTGCCTTTTCCCCTGTTCAAAGTACAGAGTGAGTCTGCCCGGCATTTTGGCTGGAAGAATGTATAGATTATCATTCTTCATCCTTTCTGTTCTCAGTGGCAGTAAGGATAGCAGCCAGCCACAGAGAGGGGAGTTTTAGGGTAAAAATCACTGACCCTGTGCTAACACAATTTTTGTTAACTATCCGCTGAAACGGGGGTGATGTCTTACTGAAGTTTAGAGAGACATTAAGTAAGAAGTGGGGTGGGGCTGGGGTCCTCCGTTAACTTTTTTTGTAACTGAATTGAAGCATTACTTGGTAGTAATGTCTGTGCCTCATTGGTTCTTTTTTCTTTATCAGGAAATAAACAGGCTTGTCCACTATGTCCAAAGGAAAAATTTAGAGCTTGTAATAGCCATAAGCTTCGTCGGCACCTTCAAAATTTACATTGGAAAGTGTCAGTTGAATTTGAAGGTTAGTATTTTTTGTGCTTACTAAAAAGTGATGTAAATGAAATTCAAGATTTGATACCAGTTTTAAAATTTTATAGTGAACTTAAGTATTTTAAGTTTAAAAATTTGAGGGATTCACCAAGAAACTAGAAACACCAATCAGAAAGGATATATGCACCCCTATGTTCATAGCAGCACAATCTACAATAGCTAGAATCTGGAAACAGCCTAGGTGCCCGTCAGCAGATGATTGGATCAAAAAACTATGGTACATCTACACAATGGAATACTATGCTGCCATAAAAAAGAAGGAATTCTCATCATTTGCAGCAACCTGGATAGAACTAGAGAACATCATGCTGAGTGAAATAAGCCAGTCAATGAAAGAGAAATACCACATGGCCTCACTCATTTATGGATATTAAAGAACATTATAAACTGACAAACCAAAAGTCAGACATAAAGACAGTAAAGCAACAAGCAGACTGTAAAATTATAGCTGGGAGAGTAGGGAGATCTGGGGGAGATAAGAGATCAACCGAAGGACTTGTATACATGCATATAAGTACAACCAATGGACACAAAACTTGGGGAGGGAGGGTATATATGGGGGGGGGGGCAATGTTAAAATATGTACACAGATAATAATAATAAAAAAAAAAAGACGCTATGGTGTATGTATACTAAACTGAGATATTATTCGGGCCACAGGAAAAAAAAAAAAAAGATATCCTGCCATTTTGACAACATGGATGGAACTTGAAGTGAAATAAATCAGATAAAGATTTTAAAAAAATAATAAAAATAAAAATTTGAGGGATTCAAACCCTTCTTTTTATTAATGTGTTTATTAATAAAATACCATGTTGCTTTCTAGGCAATAGCAATATATGACACAAGTAGTTTTTTTGGCAATCATTTATTAAGCATCTGTTATATACTATGTACTCTGCTTGGCCCCAGGGCTCCACATTTTGGACAGTGTCATAAATGAAGAAAGAGTCTGTGTAGCGCAAATTAGCATAAGGCAAAGAAGATGAAGCCTAAGAAAAAGTCAAGTGGCAGAGAATAGATGATATTGAGTTCTAAGGAAGCTAAGTGGCTAATCCAAGATAACAGAGACAGTCTTGGCAGAACCAGAATTCACACTTGGATCTCCCATATTTGTTTTTATATTGTACCATATGTAATAGGTAAACTAAGGCCATCTCATTTAGGTAAATTAATTAATGATATTACAAATTCAAAAATAATCTATTATTCTTATAAAATTTGCCAATAATTTTGTGAAAATTGAATATTTAACGAACAGTGATATGACAACCATCCATTCTTAATTCTAGGTTACAGAATGTGCATCTGCCACTTACCTTGTCTACCAGTGAAACCAAATATTATTGGAGAACAGGTAATCAGATTTATTTTTTAATTTAGCCCTCTTTAAAGAAAGTGCAATTTTTACTTGCTTTAAAACTAAAATGTTCATATTCAGCAATGAGATTTACTTTAAGATTTTGTATCTGAGTGTTTTCAGATCATCATATTGGAAAAAATATAAAATGCATGAAAAAAAGGGTTGCTGTATTAAAACTTTTATAGTTTTAATTTCAATCAGATATATTGCTGTCTTGTGTTCAAAAGGAAAATTATTTACTAATTTTAGAATGAAGAATTAAATAGAAAGTAAGTTTAAAAAAAAAATCTTGATTATAGAATAAGAGCCTTCAATTTCTGTGATTTAATAAATGCATTGATTTAATCTCACCATTCTTCCTGTGTGCTTCCAAAGGACAGAATAAAAAACATTCTGAAGTCCTTGATAACTTTTTAAAAAAGTAAATATGTTCATTTTTAGAATAGATTTGGACTTCGGGGAATAAAAATTATAAAGTATTTTGGTGACTAAATATTAGCTTATTATTAATTTTTCTTTTGAGAGTTAGAAACATCGATGAGAGAGAATCATCGATCAGCTGCCTCTTGCACACCTCCCACTGGGGATATGCCCGCAACCAAGGTACATGCCCTTGACCGGAATCGAACCCGGGACCCTTCAGTCCCCAAGCCGACGCTCTATCCATTGAGCCAAACCGGTCTCGGCTAATTTTTCTTTTGGATCACTAAAAACTATAAAGTGCTGGTGAAAAAATAACATTTGTTGTTGTTTTTTGGTGTGTGTTTTTTTTTAATCCTTATTGTTGAAAATATTTTAAAAAATCATTTTTTAAACAGTAGTCAGAAGAGTGCTTGTCCATGAGATATTTTGAATATGATAACTACAGTACCATAAGGAACCTTTGCAATGTTCTTGAATATCCTCAACTTGCTATATGATCCCAAGTAAATAGGAGGTAGACACAGCAAAAGTAGGCGCGCCATTGGAGTAGTCTTTTGGTCCTCAGCTATGTGAGAAATAATAAAGTGAGAATTTTTTATTTGGAAAAATAGACTTCTCATTAATTTTCAGAAATTTTGAAAGCTGGTTACTAAGTGTAGTTATCATTAAATATTAAATTAGCCCTAAAATTGGCTCAGTGGATAGAGCGACAGCCTGCAGGCTAAAAGGTCCAGGGTTCGATTCCGGTCAAGGACACAATCCCCAGTAGAGGACATGCAGGGGATAGCTGGTTAATGATTCTCTGTCATCATTGATGTTTATATCTCTCTCTCCCTCTCCCTTCCTCTCTGAAGCCAATAAAAACATTTAAAAAAAATTAAATTATATAAACTTAAAAGTGAATAAATTATATTAAAAACAAAGGTAATGAATTCTCAAAGCTCACTACTGCTTAATTATCTTACTGCATTTTTCTATTATCTATGCTCTTATGGTAATTAATATAAAATCTACATGGTAGCAATGCTGTCTTTTCCCAAATACATGTTCAGTGATGTCACATTGGTAACTTAAAGTTTGTCACAATTGTAGCTTGAAATTAAAGAGTATATTTTCTTGATATTATAGAGTATTTATATTACAGAAAGCTGCAAACTCTACAAAACAGAACTTTATTTTCCTGGTGAGACAGTTAAACATCTACCAGCACACTGCTGCTAATATTATACTATTTGTAAGTGCTGTTTATAGAAAGGAGGATACAGTTATTTGTTAGTTAGAATGAATGGGAAAATCTTAGAAATTAAAGTTGAAGCCTAATGTAAAATTAAATTGAAAAGTATAAGTCACATGGCAAAATTAATACTGTCTTCTATACCATTAAACCCAAGGCATATAAATTTACAACCTTGAATAAATTTCTATTTCATTGTCTTAGTAACTTATTTATGTATTGAATTAAATACTCTATTTGATAGATATCCAATAAAATGGGCGCCCATTATCATTGTATCATTTGTTCAGCAACAATCACCAGAAGGACTGATATGCTAGGACATGTTAGGCGTCATGTGAATAAAGGAGAGACTAAATCCAGGTATATTGCTGGTAAGTTGAGCAATCTTATTAACACATTAGTAAATAAATCCTTAAATAATGGTCCAGTTATTCCCTCAGCCTGGCCAGCTATTGGGCTGATCAGAGCCATCTCATGGAAGGTTGGCCGGACAAGGGAGGGACCATGGGAGGTTGGCTGTGGTTGTGTACTGACCACCAGGGGGCAGCTGTGTTGAGTGCCTCCTGGTGGTCAGTGTGCATCATAGCTACCAACCAGTCATCCAGTCATAATGGTTGCTTAGGCTTTTATATATATAGATGTGTCTCATTTCTTAAATATGTAAAACGTACACTCAAATACATCACCATTTCATTTGGTTTTATAGCTAAATTATTCAAATATATAGCAAATGTAGAATTTTCCCCTTTACTTTATATCTGTTTAATGTAATTTGTGATTTAAATCATAATTATGAGAAAGTGTTCTGAAATCTAGCATGTTCAGGAAATTCAATGATTTTTTTCTCATGCTGGCTAATGAAATGTAATCATACAAAGACACCACTTTTCTAACAATTATCCCACAGTAACATCTTTGGCAGCCAACCCATGTAAATGTAATATAGTATTTGATGAGGAATAAAGGTATTTTAGGATTCTATGCTATCTTAGGTTGATTGTTCTTTCTTTTGCTTTTTTGTTTGTTTTTAGATTGATTGCTCTTAACTAGGTATCATTATTGGTCTAGGCAGTTATGATTTTGAGTTGGTAAATTTCAATTCAGTAAATACTACTCTTTTTCAGAGTCAGTGGAATAGATCAGTTTTTAACACAACTAATTACATTAACACATTATTATAAAGGAAAAGTATTTTTAAGCCTATATTGTTTTAGATAGTTAATATTATTTTGTGTTTAACTAGAAATCTTTTTTCATCTTAGCTTCTGCTGCTAAACCACCTACTGAAATTTTGAAAGAGGTAGACACAGATGTACAAGTTTGTCCTAACTACTCTGTACCTCAGAAAACAGATTCCTATTTTAATCCCAAAATGAAACTAAATCGGTAAGCTAAATTGAGAAAAGGGTTATGGGGTGTTTCAAATCATTACAAATATACCCTCTCTTAATCTTTATGTTCCAATGCAGCGATTTTCATCTTGTATACCCCAAGAGGCACACTGATGTGCCACAAGAATTAAAACATGCAGTACCTGTTTAATCAGGGGCACTGACCTCTTTTCCCTTAGAGTGTCAAATAAAAAAATGACAACAGCCTGCACAATAATAGCCGTCCAGTGTGAATGAATCAAAATGACGCTTTTTGTTCGATCAGCAAAAAATATTTTTGGTTGCCACAGAATTTTAATAAATAATATATGTGTGCCATGAGATGAAAACGGATGAAAATCGCTGGCCTAATGTGTTGAAATTTAAATCTAGGTATAGAATGAAAATCATCTATCTTAGCATCTTAGCATTTTCTCAGAATGATCATTCTCTCTCTCTCTCTCTCTCTCTATCTTAGCATCTTAGCATTTTCTCAGAATGATTATTTTCTCTCTCTCTCTCTTTCTCTCTCTCTCTCTTTTTTTTGCCAGACCAATTTCTTCCTCAGAGAGTAAAGTAGACCTAACTTTATATAATTAATGAACAATGCTTTTGTGGGCAAATTTTGTTTATAAAACTTTTATTTATAAAATTTGCTTATAAAATCATTTTTTCATAGTGAATGTAAATAGAACCCAGTTGATTCATAGTTTAATTTCACAAACTTCTCGTTCTTATACTATTAAGTAGGGAATATGTTATTAGGCCCTTTTTTTTTTTTTTTTTTTTCAAATAGGATTGTCACTACTATTATTAAATTAAAAACTATAATGGTGAAGCCATGGTAGAGGAAAGTCATTTCAGATCATTATACTTTCTTCTAGGCAGCTAATATTCTGTACTTTGGCTGCTCTGGCTGAGGAGAGAAAACCTTTGGAATGTCTGGATGCCTTTGGAGCCACTGGTGAGTAATGAAGCTGTTTTGGAATCCAGCTTAATTAGCTTTGTACAGTATCTTTTCTTAGAAGGTGTATGTGGATATCATAGAATATTTTGATATAAAAAATTGAAGATCCAAACGCCTAGCGTTTGACTCAGTGGATAGAGTGTCTTTGACTCAGTGGATAGAGTGTCGGCTTGTGGACCAAAGGGTCCCAGGTTCGATTCCGGGCATTGGCACGTATCTCAGCCTGAGCCCTGGTCAGGGCGCATGCAGGAGGCAACCAATCAATGTGTTTCTATCCCATCGATATTTCTGTCTTTCCCTCTCTCTTCCAATCTCTTTAAAAATCAATGGAAAAATATCCTCAGATAAGGACTAAAAAATTATAATAAAATAAAAAATAATTGAAGATCCAAGGTATAATTTTTTTATTGTGGAAAAATTTCTAAAATATAAAAAAGAGAAGGATATAATAAATGAATCCCTTTGTATCTATCATTTCACAAATTATCAACTCACGCTCAGTCTTGTAACTATCCCATGCACTTATCTCAGACCTCATGTCCCCATCCTCCATCCCATTTTGAAACAAATCATAAATGACTCATTTCATCTGTAAACATTTGTTAGATCTCTAAAAGATAAGGACTTCTAAAAAATATAGCCATACCATTATCACACCTTAAAAAATTAAGAATAATTCTTTAATTAAATGTTTAGATATGCCCAATTATTTTTTTAATCAAATCAGATTCCAGAAAAATACTTTATTTCAATTGTTTAATATGTCTCCTAAGTGTGTCATCAACATATATATCTATCGTGTATGTATATGAGATAATTACTTGAGATACATCCTTGTCCTGTTACTGATCTTAAGGGAAAAACTTTAAACTTTTCACCATTAAGTATGATGTTAACTGTGAGCTTATCATATATGGCCTTTGAGGTATATTCCCTCTATCCTTGCTTTATTGAGAATTTTATCATAAATCAATGTTGAATTTTGCTGAATGCCTTTCCTGCACCTATTAAGATATTCATGATTTTTATCTTTCATTTGTTAATGCGATTTACATTGCCTGATTTTTGGATGTTGAACCAGCCTTGTATCACTGGAATAAATCCTACTTGATTATGGTGTTTGACCAGTGTATTGTTGAATTTAGTTGGCTAATAATTTTGTTGAGAATTTTGCATCTATGTTCATCAGGAATATTGGCCTGTAATTTTCTTTCCTTGTGGCATACTGTACCTGATTTTTGCATGGGGGTATTGCTGGCCTCATAAAGCAATGATTGATAGGCATTTCTTATTGCCATTTTGTTGTTTTCCAGTTGTTTTTATAGTTCCTCTTTCATCATCTCTTGTTCTTTCATCATCTCTTGTTCTCTTCCTTTGTGGTTTGATGACTTTGTTTAGTGACATGTTTATATTCCTTTTTCTTTACCTTTTGTGTATTTACTATAACTTTTTGCTTTGTGGTTACCATGAAGCTTTATCTGTAACAACCTATTTTAAGCCAAGACCGGTGTGGCTCAGTGGATAGAGCGTCGGCCTGCGGACTGAAAGGTCCCAGGTTCGATTCCGGTCAAGGGCATGTACCTCGGTTGCAGGCACATCCCCAGTAGGGGGTGTGCAAGAGGAAGCTGATCAATGCTGGTCAAGGGCATGTACCTCGGTTGCGGGCACATCCCCGGTAGGGGGTGTGCAAGAGGCAGCTGATCGATGATTCTCTCTCATCGATGTTTCTGACTCTCTATCCTCTCTCTTCCTCTCTGTGAAAAATCAATAAAATATATTAAAAAGACAAAAAAAAACCTATTTTAAGTTGATAACAATTTAAGTTTTATTCCATTATAAAATGCAACATTATTACTGTCCCCCAATCTACTTTTTGTTTTTGATGTCACATTTTACATTTTCATCATATATATCCCTTAACTCATTATTACAATCATAGTTATTTTTACTACTTTTGTGTTTTAACCCTCAGACTAGCTTTATAATTAGTTTCCTTTACTATATAATTATATTTCCAGTGAGATTTAACCTTTCATGTGTTTTCTTGTCACTAGATATTTTATTTGAACTGGGATCATAGAAAAGTTTTGTAAGAAATACTAATGAAAATCTGTAAGACTTTTTTTTGTTTGAAAACTTTTTTTCAGAGGCTTTATAGTGAGAAAGTAGAAAAAGAATTATGAAAATACTAAGATTTTGAAACAACTTATAGAATTATATTCTGTATTATTGTTATACTACTTTTATTTTGTAATTGTTACAATTTAAAAACATATTTTCTTTCCCATTTCTCCTAAGGGATAATGGGATTACAATGGGCAAAACATCTTGGAAATGCAGTCAAGGTTACAATTAATGACTTGAATGAAAACTCGGTGACCTTAATTCAGGAAAACTGCCATTTAAACAAATTGAAAGTGGTGGTGGACAATAAGGAAAAAGAAGAGGATGATGATATTCTTGAAGAAGGAGAGGAAAATCTTGGTAATATTAAGGTGACCAAAATGGATGCCAATGTACTGATGCATTTGAGATCTTTTGATTTCATGTAAGTGAAAAAAAATTGCTATGTCACTTTCTGAAATTGTCTGGAATTTCTTTTTTGCGGGAGGGCGGACAATATAAAATTTAAGAAAGTTTGTTTTTGCTTTTTGTTTATTTCAATTAATACTATTTTGTTTTTAGCATTGGTCTAAGGAATGCAATAAGAACATTTTCCAGCACTTGAAATAAAATGCCTGGGCATGACAGTTTTCCTTTAATCCAGATTTATTTTTATTTACCTAGCATAGCATATGGTCAATTTTATTACTTTGAAAACAGAATTGTTTTTAAAAAAAAATTTGTAAAGTACTTCTGAACACATGGGATTTTATTGTTAGAAATAATGACAATCATATAATTTTTGTTGCCAATGATTTTAAATAATGTCTACATCCTTTCTCACTTTAGACATCTAGACCCTTTTGGAACGTCCGTGAACTATCTAGATTCTGCATTCAGAAACGTAAGAAACCTTGGCATAGTATCAGTGACGTCTACAGATATCAGTTCCTTATATGCCAAGGCACAGCATGTTGCCCGGCGGCACTACGGCTGCAACATCGTCCGCACTGAGTATTACAAGGAATTAGCAGCCAGAATTGTGGTAGCAGCAGTGGCAAGGTACCGAATTGCCAACAGTGTAACACCTAATGTTTGGGCATCTGTTAAAAAAAGATTCAAGAAGTGCTTCTCTCATTTTTTAAAATATGCACAAAATGCAAATTCTCTATTTCATATCTTCCTTTGTTTTGTGATCTTACGTTGAATCTTTCAAAATTTGATTTGAAAGCTTGTGTTTAAAATAGTTTACTCTCCAATTAAAAATATTATGAAAATAACGTAGTAAGAAAGATAAAAATGAAAGTTAATTTTAAGTCAGTTATTCCAACAATGTAGGGTAGATGAGAGGATAGTACAATGAAAAGGGAAGGCAGATTGTTTTTAGATTTAGAAACAATCATGGTTTTACATTCGTCTAATCTTCATTTAAACAAATAATTTGCAAAACGATGGCTTATAACCTGATTATGCAGAATGATCTTGCCTACAAAAAAAAGCTGTCTTATCTAGATTTCTAAACATTTGAAGACCGGAATAGTTTTTGGAGCACCTCTTTTGTTCAGAATCTTACGCTATATAAATGGACAATGCAAATATAGATAATAATCAGTTAGCTCAATTACTGGCCTTAGAACTAATTTCACAGCATCTAGATTGAAATTCTACCTCAGCATAAATAGATTATTAGACTTCATAAATATTAAGGGTTATTCCTAATTAATTGAAAACTGATGTTCAGTTTATACATGCCCATGACCTACTTAAAAATGTTTATAACACTAACAAATTCAAATTAATACATATGAGCCAAGTTTAGTGTGTAACTGCGAAGAAAAGTAAGTACATAAGTGGTGCATCAAGTAGAATTTAATTCAGAAGTGTATAAATTCATAGTAGCAAGGACTCTGCCTGTTTACTTTCCCTGAATATTTAGCAGCTAGCTTACTACCCTACAGTTAGTATTCAGTAAACATTGTTTGGAAGAAGCTTTTATAGAAAGAATAGATAAAAAGGCAAAAATACACAGATAATAATTTAATCAGAAAGGATATATGCACCCCTGTGGTGATGACAACAAAGAAAGTGACATTGAAAACCAGGACCTGTAATCCTGTTCAGAGGCTGTCATAAAGGAAAATGTCTAATTACCGAAGACTCTGGAAAGCATCCTTTATTTACTGTATTTCATTTTGTGTAAGAGTTATAGCAATTATCTTTTAAAAGTATGCTGCCAAGAATTGAACTTTCCTTATTTTCCCTTTACCTTCCCATAACTGACTATCCAGGTTAGTATTATAAATATAATGTCAAAGAAAAATGAGAAGTGCCCAAAATAACTTAATTTTTTTTCCCCCCAGAGCTGCAGCTCGATGTAACAAAGGCATCGAAGTACTGTTTGCAGTGGCTCTGGAACATTTTGTCTTGGTGGTTGTGAGAGTTTTGAGGGGGCCTACTTCTGCAGATGAAACAGCCAAGAAGATACAGTATCTGATACATTGTCAGTGGTGCGAAGAGAGAATTTTTCAGAAGGATGGTAATATGGTAGAAGGTAATTCAAGTCTCTTTTGACTGTATACTGTGTCTAATTTATTTAATTTAATCTTTATGGTTGAAAGTATTACCTATTTCCCCCTAATTGACACAATAAATTGTGTTTATGTATAAGCCTCCAATAAATAAGCCTTTATCACATCCCTAATTGTACATATTGTCCTTTGATTTTTAAAGATGACAGTGATAACTTTATTTCCTATCCTAGATTTCCTTTCATCAACAGAAAAGACATTTGTGTGAGTTTATTTACTGGTGCTATACGATTTACGCTCCTTAGCTCTGCCCTCCTCCATTGAAACATCTAGAAATAATTTACTTTCCACTCTCACTAATTTTAGAAACATAAGTTAGGATTACCCCTCTATTTCTTGCTGAATATAAAAGCCATCAGTTATAAAACTCCTTCAGTAAACATTTATTGAGACTCTACTATTTGCCAGGCCTGGGAACCAAGGAAAATAATTTGGCTTTTGCCCTCATAAAGGTGTTCCTATTTTTGCTTTTCCAGGATATAGAAATAGTTGCCCTAGGAAAAAGTGACAAAGCCTTTAAGTAAATCTAAAATAAGATCTCACTCTTTGTATTACCATTATGATAACATTGATATCAGATAGCGAAAAGCTAAAGATCTATGTCCCTACCACTATAGCCTTGAGTTCTGGATATCTCCAAGACTGATTGATCAGATCCAGCCCTTCCAAGGAAGTGCATGATCCATCTAGGAACAGCCTGGGTGAAATTTGTTGCAGAGAGTCTGATTTAAAGTGACTACTCTGGACCTTAAGTGAACTGAAAAAGTTCATGCTAGAATATTGCCCCATCTCGGAAACTACCTCCCCAATTTCCTTGTGATTTTATCGGGCCGCATTGCTCTTTAAATTGAATTAGATTCTTATAGCCTACATTTTGGGGCTGATTATGAATCAGGTCTAGGGAACGGGATAATTCTTTTCTTTCCAATTGCAGAAGAGTTAATATGAGAAATGTCTTTATTTTGATGGGATGGCAGTTGTATGGATATATATATTTGTCAAAGTTCATTAACCTCTCCATATAAAATGTACACATTTTATTGCATGTATATTTTACCCCAATCAGTTGATTTTAAGATACAGATATCTTATGGACTTTGTAAGACCTTCTCCTACTTAATTTCATGTATTAACTAAAAGATCTCTAATCTGTTTGACATGGATTTCTATATTCTGCTTTAAGCTTTAATCCTCTGATCTATATAATTGAGATTTTATCAAAATACTTAGCACAATATCTGGCACATAGAAGATTCTCAGTATATAGTAGCTGCAGATTATTATAACAATTACTACTATGTATCTATTATTTCTGCTTTGATTTCTTTTCATCTTTTCACAGAAAACCCATATAGACAGCTGCCCTGTAACTGTCATGGAAGCATGCCTGGAAAAACAGCAATAGAACTTGGGCCTCTATGGTATGTGTGCCGAAGAATAATAATATATTCAGAATTGATTTATATATTGATTTTGTTTGCTGTCTTTTGATGATGTGAGGTAAAAGACAAGCAAATTTTGATTGAAATTTTTAAAGTCTAGGCAAATAATTATGACTTCTCCCCCTATGAACCTGAGGTGTTTGCTGTTTTCAGATTTTTCTATAACATGATTCCCCCAAGTTAATGACAGTGCTAAGAGGCAGTGGAATTAGAGAAGTCTGACTGTTCTGCGAACTAAATTCATTTCTGAATAGTAAGAATTAGGCTTTTTTTTTTATTTGATAATTATAGAACTTTAGGGTGTGGTTATAAAGTGATCACAATAACTTTTTCTAGAAGAGTCAACTAATATAAAAAGACTTTGAGGAATTAATTTTAAGAAGGGCATATGCAAAGAATGCCTTTTGTTTTAGTTGTTTAGATGGGACAGTTGCAAATTTTTAATATATGTGTGCTTTTGTACACAGAAATTTCTAACAACTTTGTGACAAGAATCACTGCAGATATCTACCTCATTAATTTACAAGGTCAAGGTTTAGCCACCTACTAAACTTAAAAATTAACACAAATGGTAAATATGTTTGTGCTGATACACATTTTTAAACCTTTTTCTTTCACGTCTAGCTAACTTTTTTGTTATTTTTCACTTTATTTAATTTATTGGAGTGATATTGCTTAATAAGTTATATAGGTTTCAGGTGTACAGTTCAATAATACATCGTTTGTATGTTATATTGCGTGTTCACCACTCCATCTTTAGCCTATGTTAACACCCTTAGATTAAGAATGATCTAGTTAGTCTTCCTTTCTGGTACTCTCTTACCTATGTCATCTGCTACATGTTGATCCTAATCACTGACCTCAGAACTGGGGAAATGAATTAACAGCCTGCTGGATCCAGAAGGAAGGTCTAGCCCAAGTCCTACATATTACAGATGAGAAAATGAGGACCAAGTGTTTTAAGTGCTGGCTGAAACTGAACTCCAAAATTTGGCAGCTCAGGCAGGGCAAGAACTTGGGTCGTCTCTCTCCCAGGACTGAGTTCTCATGCCTCTGATTTCCTCACTCAAAGCCATCATCCTATCTTTACTCTCATCCAGAATATCTCCCTCTTTCCCCACTTCTTTGAAGTCTCTCTTTAAATGCTTCAACCCAATTATTTCTAAATTCCCTTTTAGTAAACCTACATTGATTGCTCATTTGACACTTAAAATCATGTATTCGCTAACCCTGGTAATAATAGCTACCATTCATTAAGTATATACTTTGTTCTAGAGATTTTATGCATGCCATCTCATTTAATTCCATAAACACTTGGAATATTTACTGTTACAGGAATATGCATTGTTAAAACTTCTGCATTATATTACACCCGGGTCTAGATTTATAGGCTTAACATTGTATCTTATACTTCGGTGTATATTTCACTATATGTAACACGGGGTATAGATATTGAGGGTTGATTTAACTATGAATGAAATTTCCTTGACTAACACTAGTTTGAAGAACTAACATGATAAAAAGGAATGAAGAAATAGAAAATAAACAATTTTAAGTTAAATCATAAATTCTTATTAATCTCAGTATTTAATCAATCATATAACTAATTATATATCTTATTTAAGACAACATTTCTCTCAAACCCAATTCTCTATATCTTCTTGGGAATTTTTTGTTTTTTTAGGTCAAGCTCTCTCTTCAATACTGGATTTCTCAAAAGAATGCTATTTGAATCTCTTCACCATGGTTTAGATGACATTCAGCCCCTAATAAAGACATTAATCTTTGAGTCAGAGTGTAATCCTCAGAGTCAGTTTTCAGTTCATTCACCTTCAAATCTCACCAAGCAAGGTAACCAATTCAACACTAGTTTACTAGCTTACAAATTACCGAAATACTCTATCTTTTTAAACTTGATTTGATGTTATAATCAAAAGCAATATAGCCAAAACCGGTTTGGCTAAGTGGATAGAGCATCAGCCTGTGGACTCAAGGGTCCCAGGTTCAATTCTAATTAAGGGCATGTACCTTGGTTGCGGGCACATCCCCAGTGGGGGGTGTGCAGGAGGCAGCTGATCAATGTTTCTCTCATCGATGTTTCTAACTCTTTATCCCTCTCTCTTCCTCTCTGTAAAAAATCAATTAAAATATTTAAAAAAAAAAAAAAAAAGCAGTATAAGTGTTTTTTAATCCTCCCTAATGAGTCCGGTCATAATCTGCTTAATTTTTATTTTTAATTGCATATTTCAGGTTTATATTCAGCACCTGAAATAATGATTTTATTAAGATAAAAGTATGTATTTTTATAATTTTAGTACATTAAAAGTACTGTCTTTTGTGATTTTATTACACTTACCTGCTTTTTAAAAAGAGAAACCTTAAGGAATTTTGAGTGGTATAGCCATCGAGACACAGAAACTAAGATACACACTTATCACGCAGTAAAACGATGTTTTTTTTCTATTTTCTCTTTAGTATAAATAGGCTTTTGTCCTTTTTATCTGGCCATTGGCCTAAGGGTGGGCCTATTAGACATCCTAGCATTTATCATCATAAGTCATTAGAAGCAGCATTTGTTGTAGAGGATTTAAAATGTAATTCTTACCCTGTTTTGCTATAGAAACTATATATTCAGAAAAGCAGTGTGGATATAATTTAGTAATAAGCTTTTATTTAAACTTTGAATTGTTACTTGCTAACATCCTGTAAAATATTTTATGATTCCCATTTGTTTTTATTTTAGAAGAATGTGGTATATCTATTAAAACTACAGATGATACCACAACAGATAATTACATTGCACAAGGTATGTATGTATATATGTGTTTGAATATGTACATATGTATGTATCAGTGCAAAAGGACAGCAAAAGAGTAGGAAGAGATTTCTTTGGTAGTCTATTCACAGTGCATTTTTTTATTGTACTGACAACCTAATTAGAGTAAAACTTGTTTATCTGGCATTTACACAATTCAAAATTTCTATGAACATGTACTGTGTTCATAGTTCTAATATATAATGCATCCCTTTGAAAGAACTGTATTATCTTGAAAGAACCACGTGAACCAAAAGAAGATCAAATTGTTTGATAGAGTTGATTAAATTTTCTTTTAAACTTTTTCATCACCATATGATGCATAACAATTCCTTTGATTAACCAGAAGATCTATCCTCTAGCCATAAGAATTTATTGTATGGACTTTCTTATTATTTGGTATACTTAATTTCTCTTCCGGAGGTAAGAAAAAGGCAGTATGGTATATGGTAATGAGCAATTATCTTTTAAGAGCATCGCTTTGCTTCTTTATGTTGTTTGTTGTATAACCTTGGGCAGGCTATTCATTGAAAACCTATTTATCAAATTTTGGCATTCGGTAGAGAGTACAAGTACAAAAATGGAAGGGCATTATCCCCAGGATAATATAATATACTCTGGGGGGGTAAAGATTTACACACAGAAAAGACCTATACACATGAAACAATCAAACTCTGAGTAGTATTGATAGTAATGAAGTCTGTGAGATGAATGGCCAAGAATTCAAATAGCTTTCTTCAGGAGATGAAAATAGGATTGAGGCTTGAAATTCAAGAAGGTAGAAAGTAAGTTCTGAATCGCAAATAGTTAAATATTAAAATTACATCAATTAAGGATAGTGGAAATGAAAATATCTTATTCTTGCAATGAGTTCTCTCTTAAGAATTAAGACTGGGTAGGTTGAAATGGTGTGTGTAGAGGATTTAGACTTGAGAAAGCATAGAGTTATAAAAGTATTTGGTTTGTAATTTTAAGAGAATGCTAATTTTGTGTGTATTTGTGTGTCTCAGGAAAAAGAAAATGTACTGAAGCAATCACCAATTTAGCCAAAAAACAAAAGACTGATGCCAGTACTGAACATCCTCCCTTTTATTACAACGTCCACAGACACAGCATTAAAGGGATGAATATGCCAAAGTAAGATAGCCAGTCAATGGCAAGTGTATATTTTATAATTTAATGACACTGTGGTTTAAATAAAATTATAACCTCATTTTTTTTTTTCCTTTTCTTGCTGCAGATTAAAAAAGTTTCTGTGCTATCTTTCTCAAGCAGGCTTTAGAGTGAGCCGAACTCATTTTGACCCAATGGGTGTCCGTACAGATGCACCTCTGATGCAGTTTAAATCTATCCTTTTAAAGTACAGCACCCCCACCTACACTGGAGGACAGTCAGAGGGCCACGTCCAGTCTACATCAGAAGACACAGTAGCTGACAGAGTTGAAATGTCAGTGAATGAAAAAGCAGAAGCAAGCAGTTGCAGAAGATGGTAAAAGTAGTATTCCCATACATCTGTATAGAGTGTCTGCCTAATACTTCTCCATACCACTGTAGTTTTTTTTATTCTTTCAATTCAGTGGTGTAAAAATAAAAAACAGTGCTGTTTTCATTTTAAAAAGTAGCAGTTTCTAACTTAACCGGTTTGGGAGTTAGGCTTTCCAAGTTTTTCTTAAAGAAAACTTAAAATTGTAATGAAAACATTTCATATGAAGCCAAGTTTATGACTGAGATCACCTACTATTTAATAACTCAGAAAATTCTCACATGCAAAATGTTGGAATTTTATGTGTGTCACGTAAGTCACACCTCTGCATAAGTTGATGCTGAATAGAATAGGAAGAACATTGTCTTTCAGGTCATTAATATATTTCACAATTATGAAGTTAAAATACATTTTTGATTTTAAGAAATCACATCTCTCCCACATTAATCTTTTAATTTTTAGTTTTTGAGAAATTAAATACTTATCTGAGATAGAAATCCATTTTTTCTAAGTTTAACGTCTAGATGACTACACTTGAGAGTAATTGTTTGTCAAAATAGAGACGACAGTTCCAATTATAATAATTGTTCATAAGCACTGAGATTTTGTTATAAACTAATTGGGTGATCTCAAGTGCCTCAGTTTACTGCATGTACAATATTCATTCACTTGGTTGTGCTACCTCAGATGTAAAACTTACAAAGTTATAAAGTGAGACACTTGTTTTGGGGGTGTTTTTTTTGCTTTGTTTTGTTTTTTAATTTGTGAGGTTTTTTTGTTTGGTTGGTTGTGTCTTTTTTTGTGTATATTGCTGATTTTTTGTATAAAGTAGACCAGGCTAACATAATTAAGAAAATTAGTTGAAACAAAAATCTTTTTTTCCGTTAATATTGTTCTTCATTTGAATATGAGTTTCAATGAAAGGATTTAGTATAAAGTTTGGATTTTTGTCTCAAGGATCTAATCCATATTTACCCTAAAGTATTTGTTAAAGGAAGTAACTTTTTATAAGCATGAAGCTTGGAGGATGAAAGGGGAGAAATAACTGAAAGTTTTTAATACACTGCATAAGAAAAAAGCACTCCAGTGACATAAACAAAAATCCAGGGAAAATCTTTGTGTTATTACAGCATAGTTCTGGAGGATTTTTTCCCCTTCGATTAATGGAATCATACATTTTGGTAAAATAAAGGAATATGTGAAGTGCATTTGTTTCTTTTATGACCATAATAAAACTATAATTCTTGCCAGTTACAATTAAACTCACAAATCAGCACAAAAAGAAATGGTATTACTTTTTTGTTTGTATGGTTAAAGATAAAAATTACTAAAAATAAAAAATTAAAATTACTATAAATCCAAAGGCAAATCAGCACTTGGACCATCTGAGTTAGTGTATGTTGTTGAATCCTTTGCACTCCGCTGTCCCCTCTCAGGGGACATCGGAATTCTAGCATATCACTCGGATGTCCCCTCTCAGGGGGGACATTGCCGTTTATTAGTGATTACGGGGAATTGAGTTAATTCAACGCACGTTTCTGCCGCAAAGTAGCGTTGAGTAGCTGGTAGCCAATGTCCAGAATGGTTCGGAGTGCAAAGGGTTAATATCAGTTTCAAATTTTGCTAAATGCTTAGCGTAACATTTTGATGATGAAGAATTTTACATCAGGAGCCTAATTTGATATAAAATATGCAATAATTTATTTAAAATGTTTATATTAACTTCACTACTTGGTAGGAAGTAGTTTGGAACTTGTTAGTTTGGAAGTAGTTTGGAACTACATCAACCTAAAGAGGAAATCCTTTTAAATTCCATCTAATTCTACATTAACACCTTGTTTGCATAACAATAATTTGGAACATAAAGTCAGCTGTATCACTCCTTTAAAATTCGGTAAACACAAGAAACTAGTTCTTACAGTGTGTTGGCTCTGCTAATTGCTTATGGTAATACTCTAACCACAGACTCAGGAAATGGAAGAAGTAATGTGAAGGGTTTGGGTGCCACTGTGGTGGATTTTGGTTAAAACTTCATCACTCACTGGAGAATAGTTTGCAGAAATGAGACTAAGACCAGGTGTTCAGTAATTTCTAAAAGTCTAGGGATTTCTTTCCTTGGTGCAAAAATAGCTGCTCTGGTAAATGGCCACAGACTTTGGAGAAGGCTAAGCACATGCCTAATACAAACTTATGGCAGGGTCCTTTCTCAATGGACACTTGAAATGTGAATTTTATCAGGCCTGGGAAATGGATAAGGGATCTTAACTTCTATAGTAGCTGTAGTGATCTGCAGTTTTCAGTTTTAGATAAATCCAATGGACCATTTTGGTCCTTTGGCTCATCTGATCAATTAGCCAAGGCCAAAAAGTCCTCTCAGACTATATAAAGCTCTTCAGGGTGCTAGTTCTCTTCTCACCAGGGCATTTCTCAATGATGGCCAAGAGAGTTGCTCCAATCACAAAAATCAATCCTCTCCAACATTCCCCCTTCTAAGTCTTTGATTTCTTCTCTGTAATGTATCAGGGAATTTTCACACCTCACCTCCAATTTAGATGAGGCTCTGCTAGCAGTCAAAATTTCAACCAACTGAACAGAACCACTCCCAGCTTATTCAAACTGACGTCCTCTCTAGTGTAAGTATACCCATACTGATAATTTGACCCAATTTAAGATTATGTTCCTTACTTTAAGATCTAACATACTCGGAATCTATTTCCACAGGTATTCTTCATAAATCATCAGCATTCTTTCAAGAGGTACTTTGTACTTGTCCCCAGAATATGCTGGGATCTGAAGATAAGGAGGGATTGTAGGGATAAAGCAGATGGGATGCTTTTTGCCAGGTAACTAACTCCATGAAGGGTTCATCCACCAAAACAGGAAACATCCATTTTAAGTGAGGTTCAGTGTAGTAAAGGATTTAGGATACAGATTCAGCCAAATCTTAACAAAATTCTTATTTCAGTTCTCAGAATGCCACGCTCCAGGCGAAATGTCTTAATATCTTTAATTTTTGAGAATTTGCTTCATATAGAAATCTTGGTTCACTGCCTTTTCAACACTTCCATTCATTACCTCCATGACTTCTCATGAGAATCGAGTGATTAGTTTATCAAAGATCCCTTGTATGCAATGGGTCACTTTTCTCTTGCTGTTTCCAAGAGTTTCTCTGTTATTTAGCATTTGTTCAACTTCTTAGATGTAGATTGTTTTTCACCAAATTTTGAAAATCGAAGCATTTCTTCAAATACATAAAGTGCCCCTTTTCTCTCCTGGAACTTGAATACACTTGATGGTGTCCCACAGGTCTCTCTTTTGTTCTTTTCTGTGTTCAAAGTTCAAATCTATTAGCCCCTCTGTTGGACTTATTTCACTTCTTGTATACTTCCAACCCAGTATTTTTATTCAAATTTATTTTAAAATGGTTTTAGTTCTTTGAACATATTTTCTGATTTAAACATTTTGTTAATTAAGTCCAACATCTAGGCTTTCTCACACTTTTCTGTTTCTTTACATGTCATGCAAAGTTTTGTTGGAAACTAGATATTTGAAATATAACTGGGCAATGCTGGATAAAAGAATCCCTTCACAACCTTGGGTTTTGTCGAGTTTGCTGTTTGTTTAGTAATCTACCCGCACTAGTTCTACAAAGTGAGCATTCTTTGCTGTATCGAGCACTATATTCTGCTTTGTTAGCTTAAAGGTCAGCTAAAGGTTGGACAGAAAATTCATTAGGTGCCCTGAAACAGTAACTCTCCCAGCCTTGAAGTGCTCTGTGAATGTTTTCAAATATGCTTTCAACACTCCAGCATGACGTTTACGCTGTGCCTTCACCCTCACTTCCTGCTTGAAGAGCCTCAAGTTCTGCCACAGCTCAGGTGGTGCCTCCATCTGTCCTGGGTATGCATGCAACCTGCACATGCCTGTCACCCTCTACAGCCCCAAGAATTATCTTGGAGCCTTTCTGAACCTTTACAGATATGTCATCCATCAGCTCTTCCTTTCTGGTTCTATCAGCCTGTTTGCAGAGTGAGGGGTGTCAAGTCAAATAAAGACAAGCTCTGAGAATAGAGCTTTTCAGTGAGGCACCAAACCAGTCAAACCATGACAATTCCCTGTCGGGGCTTAGGAGAGAGCTTCAACCCACTTCGCAGGCTACAAAACTGCTGGTTTCATAGCTGCTATAGTTACAAGGCTATTCCTTTTCAAGTCTACCCTGGGACTGAGAAAATGGGATAGGGCAATTTAAAAATGCTACAAAACTTTAAGTTTTTACTGAATAAATCAAGTTGATTTTGACAACTTTTACAGTTCTCATGCTTTTATGGAAGAGCGGGTTTTCATAGTTAATTTTCTTAATTACATTAATTCAGAGCACTTCAAGGAAGCCATTTTTATAGTTACAACAAATGCACACTAATATTCTTTTCTTATACTATGTTTCTAATATTTAAAAAAGCAAGTAATTCTAAATAGAAATGTGATTTTTTTTTTTTTTTTTTTTTTTAAAGACTCCTTTTCGCCCTAGTCGGGGTTTTCTTTGTGTGTGTTTTTTAATCCTCATCCAGGGATATTTTTTCCATTGATTTTTAGAGTGCGAGAGACAGGGCAAGACAGAGAAATATTGATGTCAGAGAAACACATCGATTGGTTGCCTCCTGCCTGAGGGCCCTAGCTGGTTTTTCTCAGTGGTTAGAGCATAAGCCTGTGGACTACAAGGTCCTGGGTTTGATTCCAGTCAAGGGTATGTACCTGGGTTGCAGGCTCGATCCCTGGGATGCGTGTGAGAGGCAACCAACCGATGTCTCTCTCACACCAGTGTTCCCTCTTTGTCTCTCCTCTTCCCTTCCACTCGCTAAAAGTAAATGGGAAAATGGCCTCTGGTGAGGATTTAAAAAGAAAATAAAAAGATTCCTTTTCTCATCTGACATTTTAATTATTTTGTATTTGGTTAATCCAAGTCAGAATCCTAAACTTCAGTTTTCTCAAATGTACCAGGGAAATACTGTCTTCCTCGTAGGGTTCAGAGGATTTAAAATGATAGGTGAAACAAAGCTATAGTAATGAAAACAGTATGGCACTGACACTACTGTAATAGCCTCATTATTAACAGGGAAGAAATAAAGAGAGAACTAGATAATACAGACATGCCATTTATACAGCTTTGCTAGAAAGCTGTAATTTAACACTCTCCAAGTCTATTTCCTGCTGATTCACGGGGGAAGGGACTGGACAAAGGCATTTAGATGCATGCCCAGTAAGGTCTGAGTGACCTGGAAAGATGCTTACCTGTCAGTCACACCTAGGAACAAGTCAGTGGCCAGAATAGGGCACACAACCTAAGTATTTAAACTCCTAGACTAAGGAAGATCACTCTCTCAAGACTCCTATTGCACGGTGTGCACTCCCTTGCATTCACCCACGTGGCCCACAATCCATGTAGATTCCACACAATGGACTAAAGGACTTTAGCTTAATGCTCCATCGGACCGGCTCCACCATGGAACTGAAGTTCTGGACACTGGCCCTCCTTTATGCTCTGCTTGACCCCCACCTATACCTTTTCAGGACTGGGTTAAAGAGGCATATGACTTCACAACCCGGGAAATATAAGTCCACACCAATAAGAATCTTAGAAAATTCACTTTCTCAAAATATTTCAAGAGCGAACCCATATCCACAAGCAACAGAAAAGTCTGGCCCACTTATTTCTCCAACAGTAAAAGCAAAAGGACAGTCATATAGTCCAATGGAAAACAGAGCCCAGAAGTAAACCCTAACATATAGTCAATTAACTTTTGAATAGACTGCCAAGGCAATTCAATGGAGAAAGGGCAGTCTTTTCAACAAATGCAAAGTTGAATCCTTACCTTTCATCAAATACAAACTTCAAAATGGATAAAAAAAAATCTAAGTGTAAGAGCTAAAACTATAAAACTCTTGAAAAAAACATATAGGAAAATCTTCATGACATTGGACTTGGTGATGTCTTCTTGGATAGGGCACCAAAAGCACAGGCAACAACAAAGGCAAATTGAATTTCACCAAAATTTAAAACTTGTCCATCAAAGGACACTATCAAGAAAGTGAAAAGGCAACCCACAGAATAAGAAACTAGATGCAAATAATGTATCAGATAATTAATATTCAAAATGTATAAACTACAACAAAAACAAAATAATTAAAAATAGGCAAAAGACTTGGATAAATATTGCTCCATAGAAGATATACAAATTGCCCATAAGCACATGAAAAGATGCTTAGCATCACAAGCCAGTAGAGAAAGAGAAATCAAAAGCATAATAAAATAACACTTTATGCCCATTAGTGTAGCTACAAAGAGAAAAACAAGTGGTGAGGATGTGGAGCTGTTGGAATCCTTACTATACTTTGTTGGTGGAAATGTAAAATACTATGGCCACTCTGGAAAAGTTTTGGATCCCTTAAAGTAAACACATAATTATCATATAATCCAGCAACTTCACTCTTAGGTATATACCCCAAAGAATTTAAAGCAGAGACTTGAACAGATACGCACACAAAATATTCATAGCAGCATTATTCACAATAGCAAAAAATGTCCATCAATCTAAGTGTCCATCAACAGATGAACAAAATGTGTATATACATAAAATGGAATATTATTCAGCCAAAAAAAAAGGAATGAAATTCTGATACATGTTACAACATGGGTGACACTTCAAAACATAATATATGAAACAAAACAGACACAAGAACAAATATTTTATGATTCCATTTACATAAGGTGACTAAAATAGTCAAATTCAAAGAAAGTAGAACAGAGGTAACCAGGGGCTGGGGGGGAGAGGGGGGGCGGTGTGGAGGATGGGAGCTAATGTTGAACGGGTAACGAGAGTTTCTTTGGGATGACTAAAGAAAAAGTTCAGGAAATAGCGGTCATGGTTACAAGATACTGTGAATGGACTTAATGCCACTAAACTGTATATTTAAAAAATCATTAAAATGGTAAATTTGGTTATATATATTTTACCCTAGTAAATTTTTAAATGATAATGTATCCATTGGCCTCACCACATTTGATGAGCCTTTTGTTCCTCAACACAGATGATGGCTACAGAACTTATTTAGATAATACTTTATAAAATCTTGGTTGGTAGTAATGATACACAGTACCCACCCCAAAACACAAACACACACACACATACACATACAACACTGCACTCAATTCTCTATCAAATCTCTATAATATCTACCAAATATCTAGAACTATATTTTGTAAAAGACTACAGAACCAAATGAGTTCACTAGTGATGGAGAATTTACATCCACCCCCAAGCTGGCAAATATAAACACATACATTTTCTAAGCACAGTGCTTATATTCACAAATAACTTTTTGCTTACAGACAAAATTTCAATTAATAATCACAATGGGAATTTAGTTATTTAATGCAACCACTAATCTAATGTCACCAATAAAATCTAAACAGTTATAGCACAAAACCAGGGTTATATTGAGTGGGCATGCATTGATAGTCTATACAATGTAACATTACAACAACAAAAGTAATTGAATACAAAATTTCCCGTGACTTTTCATGGTTTTCAAATTTCATGGCACAGATTACAAAAAAAAAAAAAAAGCCTATAAAAACAGATTTTAAGTATTTTCAGTAAAATGGTAAAAAGTTGAATAAGACTATACTTTTATTTTAATATTGGGCTGAAGATTTAAAACCTCAAGCTGGCCCAAAATGTCAAAAATGACAGGTAAATAATCCCAAGGTCTAGATAAGACTTTAGTTCTGGTTCTGAAGGACTAGTCTCCCCCTGTGACAAAAACCCTGTAGGGTCTATTTCTCAATGCAAACATGTCTTTGTAAATACTGTGAGAATACAAACTTGGAAATATACCTGAAATCACAACAGGGGTGAAAAGCAACACAATCCCATCTTATTTCTGCCTACCATCATAAAGCCGCCTGGGTCCAAATGCTGAACATTGTCCCTCAATATAAAACTAAATTAAGAAGACAATGACTTTTACCCTCCTGGCTGACATACTTCTACAGAATTATGTATTACTACATATCAAGGCAGTCTACACTCTGGTAATTTGCTTCTCTAGAGTGTAATTAGCAAAGCACCAAATTTATATACTGATATATGGCAACTCAAAATATTAAACACATTTTTCAAACAGAAGCAAACATTTTCCCCATTGTTAGTTCATATGCCATATTATTCTTAGTTTACATAGCTACCAACATAGAAAGAAGTGGGGAAGCTTTGAACATATCTTGTACTTTTCATCAAGGCTAAAGTGCAAAATATCTCCATATTTCTGGTATTTTAATAGAAAAAAATCATCAAACATACATAATAAAGGAACTGCACTGACAGAACACACACACAAAAAAAAGAGACCTCTTTAAATATATACCTGGAGATTACATAAGACCAATACAATATTTCTTCAGTGAAATCTGTAAATGAACCAAGTTCTCACTGAACTTTAGATTTTGTTTGATTCTTTCCCAGGATCAGAAATTCCAAAATTAGAGTAGGGGAGAAATGGGAAAAATAACATTGCATGACAATGAACACTACGTTCATAAAGAACCTTTCTGTAAAAGAGAAAGAGAGAGAGAGAGAGAGAGAGAGAGAGAGAGAGAGAGAGAGAGAGATAGATAGATAGATAGTGGAAGAAAAGATCATGAAAATAATAATCCTATGAGAACTGATTTTTAAACAGTAAATTTGAGCCTTGGTCTTCATGAAAATACTATAGCTTATATAGAAAACTATAAGCATACAAGATTCCAGGGGGGGAAAAAGTCAAAATACATATTATTTCACATTATGTAAGGCCTAATCTTTTGAGGGGAGGAAAAAAGATGGCCAACTGAATCTTAATACAGAATCGTTTTCTAGCCATGTGGCTCAACGGTTGGTGCATCATTCCATACACCAAAAGGTTGCAGGTCCAATTCCCAGTCAGGGCACATACCTAGGTTGCAGTTTTGACCCTAGTCGGGCCACATACAGGAGGCAACCATTGATGTTTCTCACATTGATGTTTCTCTCTCCCTTCTTCTCTCTGTAGAAATCAATAAAACATATCCTCAGGTGAAATTAAAAAAAAAAAAAAAAAAAAAGAATCCAAAATTATGAAAATTCCTGGGTCAAAGAGTGCTCCAAATGAAACCATACTTTGTAAGACATACTACTTAGATATATTTTTAAAAGGAAAGAAAATGTTCTGAATAGCTACAGTTATTCCCTTCCAAAAAGGAAATCTTAAATTAAGGGGAAAAGATTCTAAGAGTATAAACGAGGCTGGCTCAGGAAGAAAGTTGAACAACATATCCAAGATAGTGTCCATAAAAGTAATGATGGTACATCTTTAATAATAAAGAAATAGGCTATAAAAAAAGTTCATTATCCAGACTGGTTTTAGTAAAAGCTCATTTGTGCTCCTTTGTGGGTGCATAATAAAGTTCCATGGGTTTGTTCACTTTCCAGTATTTCTCACTGACCAATTCCAAAGAAAAAGAGCCATTTAATACCTAAAACAACAAGAAAAAGAAAGAATTATGAAAACTCAAAGCATAGTAACAGGGAGATGAAACAAACATTTCACTATTAAAAGTCCACCTTTACAGCACTGTTCGTGACCTGTGGCCGTGCTGTGGCTGACGGGTTCCATTCCAGTGCGACAGCAGCCCCATGGCCAGACACTGACTGCCTGACTGATGGTGGCTGTCAGTTTCAGGTCTTGGAGACAAGCATGGGGGTTTTTATTTACAGTGGGGAGGGAAAGGAGATCTGGAGGAGATAATAGATCAACCGAAGGACTTGTATACATGCATGTAAGTCCAACCAATGGACATAAATCTCTGGGGAGGGAGTGGGGGCAAAAAATAAAAAATAAAAAAAAAATAAAGTTTAAAAATAAATAAATAAATAAATAATAAAATTCTGTGGGGGGGGGGGAATAAATAAATAAAAGTTCACCTTTAAAAAAAAAAAAAAAACTTAGGATAAACTTCTTGTCACTTCTACTATTCATAAAACATACCAAAAACTTAACTACCCAGTACTCCATCTCTCGGGGTGTCAGGATTCTGTCATGTGGCATTTTATTAGGCCCCACCCCACCATTTGCTACTCTCAGATGGCTAATTTGCTTCCAGTTTCAAAGGCCTATTATTTTAAACTAGAGGCCCAATGCACGAAATTCGTTAAAGGGACCGCCGCCTCTGCCCTCACTGCATGGCTTCATCCAGTCTAATTAGCAGATTACACTTTTATTACTGTAGATACTTACAGTGAACTGCCCACTGGCTGTTGCTATATAAATGGTATACTGCTTCTCACTGGCTGTATCAAGGTTCATCTGGTTTGATTCTCCTTTGCTTCGAAGTTCTTCTAAAGCTAACCTCACAGCCAGATACTTGGATAAGTGATCAACGGTGGCATTACCAGAAGTCTTTATGTATCTGGAAAAAGAAATCATTAAAATTTAATTTCTAAATTAATGAAAATGTATTTAGATTACAGGACTAATACATTTCTAGAAAATGTAAATGTCTTTATTATTGATAAAATAGTATCAAATTATAATCATCTATTAGCTAAAAATTCCTTATTGAAAGTATATTATCTAACAGGCCACAAAAATATCCATAAAATACCATATGATATAAAATGGTAAAAATCAAATATACACAGTACTGAGGAAAAAGAACAAACATCTCAACCCAATTACCAAAGTTCTGCTGTCTACAGCAGCAAGAATATGACCAATTGCTTATTGCTTAAAAATCCATCAATTTTGTGGTGTTTAAGACTGTGCATAAAAGTGCTAACCTTGGGGAGTTAGGAATGGTATACTCATCAATTACTGAGCAAATATTTGATGTTTATCTGTACTCAATGGCAGGCAGAATGCTGAGATACAGTGCCATCCTCACCAGCAATAATTCTGGTGTTTATTGGCACCCCAGTATCATTGTTAAGAAATTTAAGTGACCCTTTTTTCTCCCTCCTCTAAGGAGGAGGTTCAGGGCATTCCCTTCAGATATCCAAGTATGGATGGGAGGCATGGAGGAAGAAAGCAACCACCGAGGCATCAAGAATATCCAATGATCCCTGGCAGTCAACTGGATGGCAAACATTGCCCTTCTTTCTTATGCAAAACTGGCTTTGAACTCGAAATTAAATTTTCTGAATTCAGATAATCTAAAACTAACCAACACACTTACCTTGTCTGTGCACTGTCATCTTTTTCCATCAGTGTGGGGTGAGGCCTGAACACTAATTCAATTTCACTAGCACCATCCATTACGGGATCAATTGCCACTGTTGCATTATTGTTATCAAGCTCAAGCCCAGAATCATCTGATGTTTTGGTCCGTTTGTTGCTAGGCCCTGCTTCCTGATTGCTGTGTGTGGATGCATTACTACAGTGAGAACTGTCACCATTGTCTTCTGCTCCACTGCCATTTTCAATCTGTTGTTTCTTGCCTCGCTGTAGTCTAGTTAAGGAAACAAAAGGCGTTGCAGAAAATGTACTTAGGCATTTTTAGTGAATCCCTTTGAAGCATGTTTACAGAACTTTAGAATTCTAGAAAAGTCAAGACAATTCTATAATATAAAAGCCCAGTAGGGGGCATGCAGGAGGCAGCCAACAGATGTTTAATCAATGTTTCTATTTCTCCCTACTCTCTCTCACTTTCCTCTCTCTAAAAAAAGAAAAATAAATCAATTTTAAAAAAGAATTGTGTAACTCTTTTAAAATAAATACGTCCAAAACTTAGTACTTTATAACTATATATGATGAAAGGGGGTGGGTACTAGAAATATTGGGGGAAGGACTTTGTAAAGTATATCATTGTCTAAACACTATTCTGTGTACCTGAAACTACTAATAATGAAATAATATTGAATGTAAAAAGTAATTAATTTTTTTAAATTTTAATACTTTGTTTAACTTTACGAAATACAATTTCAGATGAGTTTAATGGAGTTTAACCTCTAGGCCAGTGGTTAAAGGTTGCACTTTTTTTTTTTTTTTAATAAAAACATGTATTTTTATTGATTTCAGAGAGAGAGAGGAAGAGATAGAAACATAAAGGATAAGTGAGAATCATCCATTAGCTGCCTCCTACATGTCCCCTAGAGCAGGGGTCCTCAAACTTTTTAAAGTGGGGGCCAGATCACGGTCCCTCAGAGAGCTGGAGGGCCAGACTATATGAACTACTAATTCCTACTGTAACACCTTGGCTGCGCTCACTGCCCAAAAAACCTGGCGGGCAGGATCAGACTCCCCTGGGGGCTGCATGTGGCCCGCGGGCCGTAGTTTGAAGACCCCTGCCCTAGAGGGTATCAAGCCAGCAACCAAGGCATGTACCCTGACTGGGAATCCAATTGTTACCAGCTGGTTCATGGGTCAAGGCTCAACCACTCAACACTGGCCAGACTAAAGGTTATACTTTAAAACCACTCCTGAAACCTTAAATACTGATGCCTGAATCCAATCAAAGATTCTGATTCAGTTGGTCTGAGGTGTTGCCTGAGCCCTAGGATTTAAAAACTTTCCAAGTGTCTCTGAAGTTCAGCCAAGGTGAGAACTAGATATGGATGGGACTCTATTGGCATCTTCTACTTTCAGGCCTGAATATATGAGGGGATGTCAGAGCGAAAAAGAGAATGGGAGTGAGAAGATGCCCAAATTATGTAGGGTTTTATTTTTTTATTTTATTTTTTTTTTAAATATATTTTATTGATTTTTCACAGAGAGGAAGAGAGAGACAGAGAGTTAGAAACATCGATGAGAGAGAATCATCGATCAGCTGCCTCTTGCACACCCCCCACTGGGGATGTGCCCGCAACCAAGGTACATGCCCTTGCCCGGAATCGAACCCGGGACCTTTGAGTCCGCAGGCCGACGCTCTATCCACTGAGCCAAACCGGTCCCGGCTATGTAGGGTTTTAAAAGCCAAGGTCTTTTAACCTGAATATTAATAGAAGTTATTACAGACTTTGAAACAAAGTAGAATCATGATTTGACTTTCAATTTCACAGAATCACTCTGGCTGCTATGCTGAGAATAGACTATGTGGGGGTAAGCTTGGAAAGTATAAAGACCACTTATGAGGATTTTTCAGTACCAAATGAAAGATAATGGTGGCTTAGAACAATCTATAGATAGATAGATAGATAGATAGATAGATAGATATAGATATATCTAGATGTGTGTGTGTGTGTGTATGTATTTATGGAGATGTATACATACACACATATCTAGAGTTATACATATAAAGCAAATGAAATGATAGAGCTGCCATCAACTGAAATGAGCAAGAATGAAGGAAAATAGGGGTTAAGAAGAAAAAGTTCAGTTCATGTCTATACATGGTAAGTTTCAGGTTAAGAAATAGCTAATAACATACAAAGGGAACCAGGAAAATATGGTCTCCTGAAAGCTGGGAGAAGAAAATTATTCAGAAAAATTAATTTGTAAAAGACTACTAAGTAAGATGGGGTCTGAGATTCAGCAATTAGATTTTACAATGTGGACACCACTGGTAACTTTTGATAAGAGTGATACAAGGGATTAAAGTCTGACTAGAGGGTTCAAAATGAAATGAATAAAGTAGAGACAGTGAGCACAGACAACTCTTTTAAGAAGTTTTGCTATAAAAAGAGAAATAGGATAGTAGGTAAGTGGAGGGAAAAGTGAGTATAAAAGGGTATTCAAAAGTTCTACTGTCTTAAATGGAAACCCAGGCATATATGATACCTGGAAGCATATACCACACGTGCATGAAAATGTAATCATGCAAAACTACTATTTATTACTTTTTGTATTTTGTCTTTTTCAAAATGAAGGCTAAGTAAATTCAATATTTAATAAAGTATTCAAGAAAATGGCCACCTTCTTCCCAGTGTACCTGTTCATGGCCTGTATCTTCAGTCCTTCCTCAATGCTGTGACTCAGTGCTTGCTGATTATTGTGCTTATTGATCCTGGCTAATACTCTCTCTTGATGAGCTTCATACTCATCACGACTTGGATAAATTTTGCTGATGAGTGCATCAAAGTTCGGATCTGGCCTTAGTGATCTTTTGGAAACTAGCTTTTTCCGACATGTCGGACATTCTTTATTGCTAAATAAAAAGAGGAAAAACAATGTAAACGATGCCAGTACCTTTAGGCTAAAGACAAAAATATATACTTCCGAATAGTTACATTATCTTTATTCTAATATCTTTAAGAAGTCACATAAATTTAAACTGATTAACCTAAACTTTATTAAATATCTGACTAATCTTGGGTAAGCAAGATTTTTGGAAATCTCAGATACTCTATACTAGTTGTTGGGAAAAATTTGAATATCCCCAATAATAACTTATATATAACATTTTAGAAATAAAAATAAATTCTTTTCCTAATATTAATTTCCCCTTTCTCAATTCCATGACATACAAGCAAAAAATCATCACCTATATTAATTTATGTTATCAATTACTTTATTTAAACAATTCATAAGGATATTATTTTGTATACTTAAACAGAAAAACCATGGCTTCATCATTTCCTCAAGATAAATATGCATCCTATAAAGCTTCTGAAAATGTATTTTTTCAAAATGAATTATTTCAAAACAAAGATATGCCAATAATTCAAACCTAGACTTTATAAAAATTTCCAATTCTCAAATCAATACTTCTAGAGTATGTACTTCTCAAAAACCTATAGAACACTGTCTTGGTACAACTGAAGTGCCTGGTATAACTCATTTTAACATACCCACTTCTGAGGGCTGTGATAATGCAATCTGCACAAAAACGGTGTAAACACTCCTTTGTAGTCATGGTGTTCTTCAACATATCCAAACAAATTGGGCACATTAATTCACTGTGTAGACTTCGAGGTGAAACCACAATTTCCAAGCCATCTGTTATTGCCTCCTGTAAAAGAAGGAAATTTAAATGCTTTTTAAATTTAAATATTTTTTGTGTTGATAAGTTCAAATACACAAAAGTATTGAGGATGACAAAATGAACATCTACATACCTATCACCCAGCCACTATCAGTGTCAACTCAAAGCCAATCTTGTTTGGGCTATAATATCCCCCGATTCTCCTCATTGCCCCCGCCAATGCATTATATACAAATGCTCTTATTTTAATGCTAAAGATAATATATTAATGTATCTAAAAGACATCTAGGAGTAAATTAGCCTGGTATAATAAGAAAAAGCATTGAATTAGGAAGCAGATACCTTAGGTTTTATTTCTTTAATTTGTACCATACTGTTAATTTTATTATATAATTTTGAATATGTCAAGTGAAAAGCAACTCTTAAAAATATATATATTATTTCTTTTATTTTTTTAAATATATTTTATTGATTTTTTTTTTTTTTTTTTTTTTTTTTTTTAACAGAGAGGAGGAGAGAGGGATAGAGAGCTAGAAATGTCGAAAGAAAAACATCAACCAGCTGCCTCCTGCACACCCCCCACTGGGGATGTGCTCGCAACCAATGTCCGGTATGCCCCCTACCGGAATCGAACCTGGGACCCTTCAGTCTGCAGACCAACGCTCCACCACTGAGCCAAACCGGTTTTGGCAATAAATTATTTCTTTTTTAAAATTTCTTTATTAAGGTATTACATATGTGTCCTTATCCCCCCATTAATCCCCACCTCCCATTCATGCCCCCACCCCCCTGTTGTCTGTGTCCACTGACTAGGCTTATATGCATGCATATAAGTCCTTTGGTTCATCTCTCGGTTTTCGTTTTAGCCATATTAACTAGTTATGTGGTTCTAAATAACTATTTAACATTGTTCATTGCTCTGCAAAATGAGGAAGTTTCTTCCATCTTTAGAAATGACACCATTTTGATAATATAGTTCCCCCCTTTTTTATCAGTGGCTTCACTTTCTACGGTTCAGTTACCTATGGTCAACCACAGTCCGAAAATATTGAATGGAATATTCCAAAAATAAACAATTCAGAAGTTTAAACTGTGCACTGTTCTGAGTAATGTGATGAAACCTCACTCGGGAGGTGAGTCAGCCCTTGGTCCAGCATATCCCCACAGTATACACAAGCTCCTCTTAGGCTGGCACAGGGGCCTTCTCAGTTATCAGATCAATTGTCTCAGTATCTTGAGCTGTGTTCAAGTAACCTTTATTTTACTTCCTAATGGCCCCAAAGCACAAGAGGAGTGATGCTGGCAATTTAGATATGACAGAGAGAAGCTATAAAGTGCTTTCTTTAAATAAAAAGGTGAAAGTTCTCAATAAGAATAGAACATATTGTATGCTGAGGTTACTAAGACCTATGGTAAGAAGAAGTGTTCTAGTCATGAAATTGGCTAAGTTATAAACTAAGCTTTATCCTAGGTATGTTTGTATAGGAAAAAAAACAAGGTATTTACAGTGTCTAGTAGTACCACTTGTGGTTTCAATCACGCACTAGGTATCTGAGAATGTAATCTTGTGGATAAGAGAGGACTACTCTATAAGTTATACATTTCATGCCATCTATTAAAAAGATTTTAAGATTCCAATACAAATATTTTCTAATTGATATGCATGGTTTAACTATTTCATTTTAAAATCATTTCTTTGAAACTTAAAAAGTTTTGGTCCACAAAAGCAATTTTACACAAAGTGCTCAGGTTCTCGGCTAACTGATTTAAATCATGGTACACCTGAAGTATTTTTATTTGTCATGTCTAAAAAATGTGAGAAAATACATTAAGAGTTCCAATATACACATCTCCCAGCTGTAGAGAGACTAGTGACTCCTGCTTCTTCTCTACCACCACTATCCACTCTTCCTTGAGAACAAATTACCTAGCTCAAAGGCCACCAGTACTGGCTCCTATGGAATAAGAAAAGAGATTCAGGAGCTCCCCATGTTAGTGACACTTCCTTGTTTCTACTGCTTCTCCATAGTACTTGCTTTCTCTAAAGTAGGGGTGTCGAACTCAATCAGAGAAGGGGCCAAAATCTAAAATCCAGCCTAAATCGCGGGCTGAATGGTTTACTGAACAGTCATAAACTGACAATGTCATAAACTGACAGCGGAGTGCAGGGATGACAGCGCGGTGCGGGCCACATTGCAAGGCCTGGCGGGCTGGATTTGGCCCGCGGGCCTTGTGTTTGACACATGTGCTCTAAAGGGTCAAAAACTGGTGACTCCACAAGGAAAGACAGAAATAAAAGGTACTGTCCATAAAGAATGCAAGTAAAATATATTTATATTTATAATAACTATCACTATTATCAATAGTCTATCATGTTTCAGCCTCGCTATATAAAGCATTTTCTATTTATTACTTAGTTTTAATACATACACAAACTTCTGATTTAGAATTATAACCTCTGGTGAGGAAATAATCAGAAAATGATGATGACTCAGCTGGTAAGTCTGCCCTGATTAGAAAGAACTTGCCTAGCTAAATCCCAACCCTGGATATACCCTACCATCCCTGTTCTCCAGCCCTGTACCCGTGCAGGTAGAGCAGCACTGTTAAATGGGGGGAATCTCACAACCAGACTGAGATCACTAAAACTTTCACCAGACTCAAATGGGTGTTCAACACTGCTCAGTAACTGGTTTCTCTAACAGACTCATTTTTCCTTTTGGTACACTATTGTACAACTTTTCTTCTATCTGCAGACCTTCTCCACCTGAACATTCAATACATTACCTCAAATTTCATAAATCATCTTCTTTCTTGCTATAAGGAAAAAGTATACATCTTCCTATTGAAAATACATTCCTTTCTATGTTATCAAGTGTATCACTCTTGACTATTCTATCTGCTCTCAGATTTTAGCCAACTTTCCTCCACTGAATCAGCCTAGAGTAGTATCTCCATAGAGTTGCTACACGGAGAAATGTGAATGATACACCTTAGAGCTGTCAAGGACAGAGAGGTGGGGAGGAGAGGGGAGTGTTGGACAAGGGAAGTGGAAGGAGTCTACACAGCTCTATCTCCTTACAAACAAAACGAAATTTAAAACTTCCCAAATCTATGTTCCCCTCCAGTATTTGCTCCATTTCTCTGCTCCACGGCAGAGCCAAACTTTTCTGAATTGACTATATGTTTTCACTTTTCCCTCTTCAACATAGCAGCACAATCTATCAAGTGAATCTCTTGAAAAAAATCACCAAGTACATATTGACAAATCTAATGTACACTTTGTAATAGTCATCTTATTCCTCTTCTGAATGCTGTTGAAAACAGTAACTGAATCCTCGTCTTTGAAACACTTCCTCAGATTTTGTCCCCCCACCCCTCCCTCTCATTTTTCCCTGTCTCTTTAGTTGGCTCCATGTCCATTACTTAATTTCTAAATGTTGAAGCTCCTCTGGATGAAGATCTGGGCCCTCTGCTCCTCTCTTTCTAGGCGATCTTATCTATTCACTAAGCCGTAAATGTGCTGACAATCTCTAAACCTTAATATTTAGTCCAGTTCTCTAGTTAACATCACTGCCTGTTTTATAGGCATCACAAACTTAAAACGAGTTCAGTTTTTAAGTATGCTTAGCTCCTTCAACCCTGCTTCCACCCCTTTTTACCTTTCTCAAGGTAAAAACTTAAGTCTTCTCCATCTTTAACTTCTCAAAATAGTCTTCCCTACTCATATCTCAAGGTATAATTATATGGATGTTTTATCTGTTTAATGTCTATAAATTCTAAGAGCTGATGTTACATGTTTTATTCACCATTTCACCTAGTGCCTACCCTAGGACCTGTAGAATATGGACTCAAATTATTTGTTGAATGAAGTGTCAAACATACAAAAGTCAGTACTACTTATTTATCAATTTATTATTACTGTTATGTTCTTCCAAGTTTTCATTTTCTAAAAATGCATCCCAATTTATATATGTATCATATTTCCCCTGTTATCTTAGTCTACATTACCTGAGGTGTTCGTTGTAATTCATATAAACTGAGTTCCCATGTTTTGCTTAATGGTTGAGTTCCATTCGTCTGCACAGCCTGAGACATTGCTAGGGATAAAAAGGAAAGAAAAAAACAATTTCAGTATCTGAAAGGGAAATAAATCTCAAAAGTGATTCTTAGGAATTATAAATCCTGAGGGTAATAAAAATAAAAATTATACACTGGCTCCTCAAAAATTTTTTTTTAAAATTAAAACAAAACAAAACAAAACTCAAGAATCTCTCCATTTAAAATACAAACTACTAAAAAGCAAGAAAAACTAACTGATCTCTGAATGCCCAAAATAATTAAACACACAGAAAGTACTTGATCATTACTGAAGGTATAGGAAACTGTCTTAATCAAAACAATACTTTTTAAAAGAGGCATGATCCTGGAACTTAGAACTAAATCAGGAAAATTTCAGACTCGTCAGCATGGCCTCTAGTCCAACCTTTGTCAAAGATACAAAAGCTGCTTTCCAGCACTTTAAGCTACTGGTCACTCTGTTCTTCCTAAGCTCTGCCCTCAGGAAAAACTGGTTAACCAGAACTTAACCTGCCAGGATATTATCCAGAACCTCCTGACTCAGAGAAAAAAAAATACCCAACTTTTGCCCATTCTAGCCATCCCATCCCCACCTACTAGGGAAACAGGGGGAGGGAAAAAACTAAGAACCAAAAATCAACAGCATTATCTGTAATATCAAAAAATCATAAAAGTCTATGCATGCCTATCAATAAGAATATGGCTAATATATATATTATAGAATACTATGTAAGCTGTATATCTGGCATGAAGTTCAACAGATGTACACAACCAACATTCAGCTTTTTTAAAAAGCTAGTTGTAGAGCAAAATGTTTATCATGCCTGTTTTAGAAATTAAAACAGAAATTCAAACACCTAAAGATGCTTATGATTCTGAGTTCTGTTCACCATCTGTCAGCCACAACTGTCATTCTTCTCTTTATCAAGCTTGTTCATTTTCATTTTACAACCTTCTCTAGCTCATCCTTCTATCTGTAACAGAAGACTTTCTTCCCCAAAGATTTTCCCATAGCTAGCCCCTTCATGAAGTCTAACTAAATTCTTACTTTGCCATTCTTTCATGTCTTCCTTCCCCCACCACCCTCCCACCATGGCACTTTTATCTATTTCCCTCTGCCTATCCCTTTTGTCTCTGTTTTGTTTTTTAGTATGTTTTTATGGATTTCAAGAGGAAAGGAGAGGGAGAGATAGAAACATCAATGATAAAAATCATTGATCAGCTGCCTTCTGCATGCCCCCTACTGGGTATCAAGCCAGAAACCCGGGTATGTGCCTTTGACCAGTATCGAACCCATGGCCCTTCAGTCTACAGACCCATGCTCTACCTATGCTCTATCCACTGAGTCAAACTGGCTAGGGCTGCATATTTCTTTAAAGGACACATGATAACATTTAGAGCCCACCCAAATAATCCAGTATAATCTCCTTATATAAAGATTTTTAATTTAGTGACATCTGTAAAGACCTCCCAACTCCCCCCAACACCCCATAAAGTAGCATTACAGATGCCAGGGATTAGAATACAGATATTGTTTGAAGGCCTATTTTTCAGCCTACCACACTTGCCAAAAAAAATTAAGAGTAACTTATAACCAACTCCTCACAAAGCAACACTTTATGTCTTAATCCTGTATATAATTTGTTCCCTTAATTTGTTTTTTAGACTTTGAAATATATATCAGAAATACACTTTTTAAAATTAACTCTTCCAAACTTTAGCATTTTCTTCTTCTTTCATTAGTATATCATACAATATGTGAATGATCAAATGATTTGTTTCTTAATTAAAACACTCCTTGCTTACAGGATACAGGTGTTAGCTTTTAGAAATTTATTCAAGACTAGGCAAATAGGGAGCAAAGATAAATTCTCAGTAAGCAATTCACTGTCATCATAGCATTGTCTGCAGTATCACCCCATGAAAACCACTTGCAGCAGTTTTAATCTGAAGTGACAGCTGTGAGAGACACTAATTTCTTAAGCATCTAAAGACAGTGTTCTTTATTGAAAAAGTTGTCACTGTACTAAACAACTGGAATATACATCTAACTTATTTTTGCTAACCAAATAGCTTCTTTATTTAAAAAGATAATATAATCAACTCCTAATTGGATTGTATTTTTTCCACATCATGGAACACAGAGCAGAAACCTTTCAAAGGTGAATTACAGAGCTTCATTATCCAGTCTTAATTAAGTTTTTGAGCACTGGTAACAGACTTAATGTTTTCTAACCTCTATATAATTAAGTTATTGTTACAGGAAAAATAAATGTTCTAAGATTTTTTAAAGTACCACTTAAAATCCAGACCTAGATCACCTGCGCCCTCTTATAATATTTCTCATCACTCCTCTTTCTTCTAACACTACTCCTTCAACTCCTGTTCCACAACACAGATACTTTCTTAATGGCCCAATACAGTCTTTCCCCAGCACTTCAGATACATCTATCAAGGTCTACTATTAGGCAACATCAGTTATATTAGCAGCAGCCTTGTTTTCCTTCTGTCCTTGTATACCCACATTAGAAGCTAACAGACCCACAATAAAAACCAGCTGAGTAGGAAACATTTACTGAGAGCTACTATGTGATAGGAAATGAGACCCTCCAAGAGTTTATTGGCTAGTGGGCCCTGAACAATGTTTTCCACACAATTTGGTAAATGCTACAAAAGCACAAAAAAGTAGTCACATGGAGGAGCAGACATCAGAAAAGGGTTTCCTAGAGAAAGAGACTTCTCTCTTGGAAGAGGAGAATTTAAGGTTAAGTGTAAAGTTAACCAACTAAGGAAAGGAAAGTAATCCACAAGGACCAACATAATAAGCAAAGGCACAACGCAGCATAGGCTGTTTGTGAAACTCGAAATTGTTCACTACTAAATGAGTGAAATGTGAGAAGCTGACATAAGTGAAGCCATTTAAAACTGGAGCAGCCATTCCAGAGGAAGTGCTTTTATGCCTTGAGCCTTGAACCTTTGGAATATTTGAACTAGAGAAAATAAGCTTTGGACTGGGCAAAACTAACAATGTATTACAAACAACCACTCGCAAAGCCAACAGAAAAGCAGACATTCTGGACACACAAACTGATGATTATGGATTCTAGTTTTGGACAGAATCAGTTATCAGCCACGTATAGCTAAAATGTTAACTCAGTTTGTTAGCACCAATAGAAATTTCTTTCTTCTCTTCATGTAATTATTCCCTTCCTTTTCTAATAAAACCCTTTGCGCTCACCCTATAATTAGGCCAGTTTTTAGGTCTCTGCCTGAATCAGTGTTTCCAAAATTGCAATTCTTTTGATCCCAAATAAGCATTTGTTGCCTCTCCTTTTTGTTTTTTTAGCTTAACAGAAAAGAAGGAGGTTGGAAGTAGAACAGAGGCTAAAGAATTAAACTGTGGACCAGATTATGGAGGCCTACTATGCCACATGCAAAGGTGTTGGGGGAAATCCACAGTGAAATGATAAAAATCGGATTTATATTTGAAACCCACAAATCAATTCCAGCGGCAGTGGAGGATGGACCTGTGGAAGCAAAATTTAGTTGAAGAACTGTGCAATAATCCAAATGAAAAATGAATACATTTTTATAAGAAGTATGAATTAGAAGGGGCAGAGCTGAAAAACACTTAGGAGGTAAAATACAGGGGATACAATAAATGAGAAAAAAAGGAGAGTAAAGCCACAAGCTGCCAAGCTTGTTGCTGTCTAGTAGTCAGTACTTTAAAAAAAAAAAAAATCTAAAGTGAGATAGCAAAATATATATTTAAAATTACTATATAATTTTAAACAGGCAATGGTATGCATGTTCTAGAAAGGGATGAGAAGCTAACCTCAGTTTTTGGACTTGTTGCACAGGAGGCACATGCAAGTATTAGGCACGCTGTCTCCTCTTTTCCCTCTGTAAAGGCAACACAGTTTGTCACCAGGCTGACTCTTCTTCAAAAGGAGTGATCAATAAAGTTACCCCAACAGTTTTTCTCAAGTTTATACTCAGCCTTGCAAAATATCTGTTGCCACTAGGTGGAGACAATTTTGATAATAGGAATATTGGTTACTCAAATAGGAGTAGCCACAAATTTTCTACAAATACATGCACGTGGTAGAAAAGCTGTGCTTCTAAATTCTTGGGTGAACTAGGGCTAACCACTTTATCCGAGGATCCGGTTTCCTTCTCTGTAAATAAAACTTTCATTAAGTAGCATCAAGAGCCGTTCTTAGCTCTAATATTTTGTGGATCAAAAGCTTGCTATAAAAAAGATCCTTACCTCTACAATGCCTAAAGATGATCCTTTCTCTTGCCCTAAGAAAGTCTACCATTAGCAACTTCTTTTTAACTTGAATACTTAAATCAAACACAACACTCATTTCCTCCAATCTTTTCTTTTCAAAATAAGAGGTATATTGTGTATTAAAGTTCAAATATCTACCATTCAATGCGACAGCCAAGGTTTCTGCACTTTTTCTTCAAGAAAACTGCTGAAACCATACATCTCCACGCCCATCTGGCTTGTTTGCATATATCTTATATAATAAGAGAGGAATATGCTAATTATCCATTATGCCATAAGGCGTAATGACTGACCACGTAACAACTGGATCACGGTTCTGCATGGTTCTGCACGGTTCTGCAAGAGGGTGGGGCATCAAACTACAAGCAGGCGGCAGAGAGCTACAGGAGGGGGCAGAGCAGCAAGCTATGAGGGGGAGGGGAGCTACCGAAGGGAAGGGCAGCAGGTGGAGAGCTATAGGAGGGCGTGGCAGAGAGCTACTGGCACACAGATTCGTGCACATGGCTACTAGTATTTTAGATAAGTTGGCTATAGATCTTTTTCTGAACTAGTATACTGATGCTATAGAATGTACATCTGTGAGTGGGAGTTGTTTCTCTTTTGTTTTCATTTTTTTTGGTCCCATTTGGTAAGAACTTTCCATTTTTGTTGATTTACTGAATTCTAACTCATTTGTCTGACAAGACATTCCTTACACTGGTGCTTTACTTCTGATTCTCATCTGTCAGTCTAAATTTTGTAACTTCTAAGACTGTCTTAATCACTGCTTGCTCAAGGGGTTTCTAATATATTGCCAGTCCTAGGAAATAATCTATATATATATATATATATATATATATATATATATATATAGGCCTAAGTGACCATCTGACCAATACTATGATGTGCACTGACCACCAGGGGGCAGACACTCAATACAGGAGTTACCAAGCTGCAGTGACTTGGCAACTGCAGTTCTCAGGTGACACACTGGAACCAGAGGAGGGAGCCTGATTCTGGGATGTGTCACCCGAGAACTGTTCTCTCACAACCTGGGACTCCTCGGGGGATGTCTGAGAACCAGTTTTGGCCTGATCCCCACAGGCCAGGCCAAGGGACCCCAACAGTGTACGAATCTGTGCACCAGGCCTCTAGTGTTATTAATAATAGGTAACTTTTGCCCAGCTGATATGGCTCAGTGGTTGAGTGTCCACCCAGGAACAGGAGATTATGGTTCAATTCCCACTCAGGGCACATGTCAGGGTTGTGGGCTCGATCCCCAGTAGTGGACATGCAGGAGATGGCTGATCAATGATTCTCTCTCACCACTGATGTTTCCATCTCTTTCCTTCCTCTGAAATTTTGCTTAATCCTAATAACCCTATGAAGAAGGTACTAGAATTGCTCTCATTTAACAAATAAAGAATCAAGCCAAAATATAAATAAATAAATAAATAAATAAATAAGCAACTTGCTTCAAAGTCTCATAGTAAAGGTCAAAGGCAAAACTCAAATGCAGGTGTGTTTGACTAAGAAGGCCATGCCCTTAGCCACTGCTCCAAACATACAATTAATATTACTACTACAATAATGCCATTAGTATAGAGACATTTGCTGCAACGTCAACATGACATTGCTTCAATCATTAAAAGTAGTAATTATTAATACCATATCCAATGACTAGTAACACTTATAAGGTAAAGTGATGAGAGAAGCCACCAATTTGCATCTATGCTACAATTAGCTATGTAAAAGTTATGTTCTAGAAGGTAAAAATTGTTTGGAGTTTGTGGGGAGGCAAGGTTCCCTCCATTTTTCAATTCCTATTATTATTATTACTACAATAAGCACAGATTTTAACAAAGAGTTTTAAGACAACAGATAAGAACAGAAGAGTGAAGAATGTGTTTCTAGTGTCCCTCTGTCACATGGGGCAGATTTTTCTCTTGTAAAAAAAAAAAAAAAGAAAAACAACTACAATGGGGAATAGTAGCAGGAAGACTGGGATTCAATTCCAAAAGGTAAACTAATTTAATCTTTTTTTTTCCTCTTTAGGAGTTTCTTGTCACCTGGTTTCTGCAACTCAGATCAAAAGTTTAAAACTGGAAAAGCAGCTTCTTCAATTTCAAAAGCCAGGGTATAAAAGAAGCATGAAAATGGAAATAAAAACTTTTAAGGAGAGAAAGAAATCTTACAGCTCTGATAAATCTAAAGATTAGTATAATTTTAGGTTTATGAAAGAAAGCTGCAAAAATTTGGCATAGCTCATATATACTAGAAATCAAAATGACTTTGGTGAGTCAATATATGTAAACCACTTTACCTATAAAAAGAGCATGTTTTAGGTGATATATATATTTTTAAGTATATACTAATTGCTAATAGTACCTGCCCTTTTAGACATCCAGATCTTATTAGCAATGAAAATATATTTAAATATACACATATATTTATATAACAAACGCAATGAAAACTTTGGACTATAACATATCAATTCAAAACAAATGGAATTAAACTAAAAAGCTTTTACACAGCAAAGGAAACCATCAACAAAAAGAAAAGGCAACCTACTGAATGAAGAAAATAACTTTAAATCATATATATAACAAGGGGCTAATATCCAAAATATGTAAAGAACTCGTACAACTCAACAGACATTTTCCAAAGGCATACAAATGGCCAAGAAGTACATAAAAAGATGCTCAAATCATCATGGAAATGAAATTCAAACCACAAAGAGATATTACTTCAAACCTATTGGGGGAGGGAATACTACACTATAACCAGACTTGGGAAAAGTAAGATTAAAGAACATCCACTTCTCCCATACATCATTTTCACCAACAACTTTCTTTTATTTCTATTCTTTCTTTTTTAAAATATATTTTTATTGACTTCAGAGAGGAAGGGAGAGGGAGAGAGAGAAACATCAAAGATGAGAATCACTGATTGGCTGCCTCTTGCATACTACCTAGTAGGGATTGAGCCTGCAACCCAGGTCTGTGCACTTGATCAGAATCGAATCCGGGACTGTTTGGTCTGCAGGGCAACATACTACCCACTGAGCCAAACCAGCTAGGGACCAATAACTTTTTTTTAAATATCCTTAACAAGAGAATGCAAAGCTTTTAATAACACCCAGATGTGTCTGAGGCAATGTCTTTAGCCAGTTCTCTTTTCGATACTTCTCTATAGACTGTTAATTTCTATTAGTTCTTGATGCCAAAATTTCATTCCAAGTGTCTTCATCAGTTCCAAATCCTTCATGGCAGCAGGCAGTTCATCCATATCCAACTGGGCTGGAGTTTTTTAGAGCCAAAGCAACTTCCTCGAGATGACCTGTAGGAGTTTTCTTCAGAGATTCATCCAGAGGCTTTCCTTTTCCTGGAGATACGCTGCTTGGATCTGTGGATGCTGTGCTGTGTGTTGTTTCTTCTGGTTAGAATGTGGATGATGACTGCTTCATCCACCAGGTGTGGTGTTGTTTTTCTTTTTTTTCTTTTTTTAAAATATATTTTATTGATTTTGTACAGAGAGGAAAAGAGAGAGAGAAACATCGATGAGAGTCATCGATCAGCTGCCTCTTGCACACCCCCTACTGGGGATATGCCCGCAACCAAGGTATATGCCCTTGACTGGAATCAAACCCGGGACCCTTCAGTCCCCAAGCCGATGCTCTATCCATTGAGCCAAACTGGTCTCGGCATGTATTGTTTTTCTTTTAACAGAAAAGCCAACATTCTTGCTAGTAGTAGAACCAGACCTAGAAACCAAGTCTCCTACCTTCTGCTGTACTCAACACTACACCTTCTGTAATGCAGGAAAGGCGTCTATAAAATATTTGGCTAGATTCCAAGACAAACGTCCCAGACTGAATTAGACTCTATATAGTAAATAGTATAAACAGTGAGGTTTAATGCAATTACTGGCATAGAAGCATACATCTTTTTTAAAGTGAAAAATCGATTGGTTTTAAGTTAAATCAGCATAATGTGTATATGCAGGCAGGAAGCAAGCATGACATGTCTAAAAAAGAAATCAAAATGAAGCACTGCAGTTAGAACAGTCCACAATAGTTAATGGAGGCAGTGGTAATTAATACAGGGAGTAGGAAAAAAGGAGATATTTTTAATACAGGGAGTGGGGAAAAAAGGAGATAAAGATTAGACAACTAAAAAGAATAGTATAAAAGGAAACTACATGATGTTTCTAATTTTAGGAAATAAAATGAGGGACTTCTGTCTTTTCTCCCCCCTTTCCAGAAATAACTGAGATTTTAGAAGATTAGGCTATAATAAAAAAGGTAGATTTTAATCAGTCATCAAATGAAATCTCATGCCCTAGCCCAGTGGTCAGCAAACTCATTAGTCAACAGAGCCAAATATCAACAGTACAACGATTGAAATTTGAGAGCCAAATTTTTTAAACCTAAACTTCTTCTAACGTTGCATCTTCAAAATACCCAGGCCATGGTATTTTGTGAAAGAGACACAATCAAGGGGCCAAAGAGCCGCATATGGCTCGAGAGCTGCAGTTTGCTAGCCACGGCCCTAGCCAATTTGGCTCAGTAGATAAGAGTGTCAGCCTGCAGACTGAAGGGTCCCGGGTTTAATTCCGGTCAAGGGCATGTACCTTGGTTGCAGATTCCCCAACCCTGGTCCGGGTTTGTGCAGGAGGCAACCAACCAATGTTTCTCACAGTGATGTTTCCATCTCTCCCTTCCACTCTCTCTAAAAAAATCAATGGAACCTTGGCTGGTTTGGCTCAGTGGATAGAGCCTCACTAGGCCTGTAGACTGAAGGGTCCTGGGTTCGATTCCAGTCAAGGGCACATGCCTGGGTTTCGGGCTCAATTCCCAGTAGGGGCGTACAGGAAGCAGCTGATCCATGATTCTCTCTCATCATTGATATTTCTATCTCTTTCCCTCTCCCTTCCTCTCTGAAACCAATAAATACATATTTAAAAAATAAAAATAAATGGAAAAATATCCTTAGGTGAGTATTAACTTTAAAAAAAAAAAAAAAAAAAATCCCTGCCAAAGTTGCTGGCTCTGGAATATAACACATTAGAAACCCAAAGTCCTATTTCTAGCTATTGGTATTATACAATTTAAATTAACCATTTACTCTTTAAATTCTCAGATCTGTAAATCAAATAACACTCCAAACTATTTTTTATGACTTTTGAAGGAGTAAACAATGCTGCAAAGGTAATGATCAATATTTTAATTCCCATTACCCATTACAAAAATAAATATTCCTTGAATGTCTTTTATGTGCACAGTACTTGGGTAGGCTAAAAATGAAGAGAAAGAGACAGTCTTCGTAATTCAGATTAATGCAACATAGAGAAATGCTTAACTAATCATGATTATGATTACATGACAAAATTGAGGCATATCAGAAATAGTTTTCATAGGTAGTGGCTGGCCAGAGGAGTCAGAGAAAATGAAGTTGGATTTGATCAAGAGACAAAATAAAGAGGATAATCATTAAATTTAGCTAGAAAGAGAAGAGTGCATAGGTTGCTATATCCTTTAGGTTCTCAACGCACTTCACTCATCTGTTACTGCATTTAACACACTGGACAGTCATTTATTTGTCATCCCCACTCAGTCTGCAAATCCCCCAAGGATTTACAAGAAACCATGTTCATTTTTCTATACTTAATCAATAGCCACACATGATAATCAATAAATGTTTTTTGAACAGGCAAGGTTAAGGACACGATTCCCTATTTAAATTATTGTATTTTAACCTAGTCTATCTGTGTGGGTTTACTCACTGATTCTCAACTTCAAAACTACCATGCTAGCCTCTGGTCTATGGTGCTGGAGCTGAGACTGTGCAACTATCCTAAGCTACTCTTCTGCCAGGGAGCTTCTTGTTAAGTAAGCCTTGCCAATGGAGGAATTATTAAATGGAGATTTGAAAGGAAGAAGAGGGGTGAACATACTTCTTAGAATTGCTGAAGCAGCAACTGGTTCCAGCCCCCAGCTTCTTTCTGTTCTCCCAGAACTGGCCCTATCAGCAGTTCAACACTAACCTCCTCAAAAGTTCAGAACCAGGCCCATGGAATCTTTTCCCTGAGCTCTTAGGCTGACTAATGTAATGTTCTCTTTTTGTTCTTACACCTATCTAACCAACTCCCTATATTAAATCGCCACTGCTGAAATTCCCATTGAAGTTTCTGTTTTCTTTACTGGACACCAAATACATTACTAAACACAGCGATTCTAACCGTTCTCCTCTGAGATACCTTCTTGCTACGTCAATGAAGGATAAATTCCTATCCTTCAGGAATTTATTCCTATAGATAAAAGGAGTTATTCCTACAGATAAAAATTCCAAGTATGCACACCCACCTCTTTTTACTAGACACAGCCTAGAGAAAATGGGAGGTGGTGGACCTGATCTCAGTTCCTACAAACCTCCCCTAGTAAGAGCATTATACCATTCTGAATGTGATTGTTATATTTAAAAACTTTTTTCCCCTGTTCATCATGGCCTCTAAATGCAAGCTAACTACTTCATCTAGTGTTCAACAAAAGAAACAGCACTCTGTTCCAACACTAAAACTGAGCTGAACTTATAGGTATGCTGTTCTCCCTTCTTAAGGGATTTTTAAGCATAATTTTTTACTACATGTGATTTTCATTTTATTGACTTTAGAATTTAACCTCTTCATAAAACACAACTCCACACTTTAGCAGAAACAAAAAGAAATCCCTCTCACAGGAGTCCACAATCAACACATCTTTTGAAAACAAATGATCAAAATGCTTTGATATTTTAATGACATGCTTAAATAAGATGACTTCATTAAACAATTTATTCTGAGGTTAATAACAAAAATAATGTCACTATTGTACTTAAACTGATCTTTTAAAATTACGACAAAATGGAGATATGTAGAAGCAGCGCACATGTTAACACATTCTCTTGAGTTGGAGAAGGCCAACTCAAGCAACAGGACTCTTTCTAAGAATGTTCAGTAATTTATGTAAGTTCTAAGATTCCAACAAGAGGTATCACTAGGCCCAGACATATATCAGTCCACTTCAGCTGCCTAACATCTGTAAGACAAAAGAGAATTAAGAAGATTCTCAAATTTGAAAAAAAACTATAGTCAGTTCCATGGAGTCCCTCCCCATAGCATAAAACTGATTAACAGCCAACCTACCTCCTAGCTATGGGCACATGAACACAGCTTCTATTTCAGTGCCAAGAGCTGCATACCCAGCCAGAATATCCACGTAAAATCAACTAAGCTGTACTTAAAAGAGACACCTGAGGACCCATGTGACATATTAGGTAAAAAGACCGGAGGTGCTGAACATACAGGATATATGCACCTTCAGGGAATGAACAGTATAAATGTTACTGTACCTTTGTACCCAAAATTACATGGGGATCTAAACATTCAATAAGTTACTACGATAACAGAGATCTCAAGAAAAAAAAAAAAAACACCAGGAAATTAAATAACTGGTGTCTGATGACAATGTATGTCTCCCACAGCATGCATAATAAACAATATTAATTGAAAGTCAAGCATAGATCTGTATGTGTGCAGAATATACATAATCTCATGGTATTTTTCTTTTTTAAAAAATCGCAAACTGTAATGCATTGCTTAATTTCTCCAGATTTAATAAATGAGGCGCCACAACATTATGCGGTGCTTTAAGTCATACTAGAAATGCTGTCAAAATTTTAATAAAGTGCTTTTTAATGTTAACTCACTTCTCTTGGCTGGAAAGAATTCCGCTTCTTTACTAATGTATAGAAATGAAACTGTCACTGAAACATCTGGTTATATATTATTCATTAGACATATATCACCTTTATCCAACAACTCCATAATATAAACACAAATCATGAATAAATCAGATTAAGGAGATAGACCTGACATCCAAAGATGTTTGCTGACCTGAACTCTCTTTCTATCCATACAAACCAGGGACCCAGCTGTCTGAGTGCTCCTCACAAGCTTGGGAAAACTAAAAATTCTCCATGTCTGCATTATGTTAGCGGTTCTAATTTGAAATTTTTTTTACGCAGCCCATTTAAGGACCATCAGCATATGTTTCAAATGCTCGAAGGGGACTAGCCTACTCAGGCACTTTTCCTCCCTAAAATCTCCATTTCACCCCCACATCTATTATAATCAACCTCCAGCGTGGACTCCGCAAGGGTACCTGAAGGAAATAACCCAAATCCCTAGAAGTGAGAGGCCATATTTGCTGTGCTATCCCTGGAAAATGGAGTCTTATATAACCACCAATTACTTTACTAAAAAGTGCGTTCAGTGTGCAATCAAGATTTTAAAAGATACCTGTTGATTGTGACACAAGTAGAAACTTGGGGGGGGGGGGGGGGATAGACAAGGAATGACCGAATCATGTTGCTGCCATTTAAATTCTTTATAAACCAAAGGATCATTTTTAAGAACCAAGATCTAACACCAATCTACGCTGTTAAAATATTCAACAACCACACACCCTAAGGCAAGCGAGGAAAGTAGATTATCTACCCATTACACTAAGTTTCAGCTCCTCATTTCGGAACTACCAAAAAAAAAAAAAGTAATTTTATAGAATGCAGATCACTCGTACACCGGTTCCCAGCGTGATTCTCGGGCTAACACGGTGACACCGCGTCTCAAAATTTGAGTTTTTAAAAGAAGCAAAGCACAGGACTCAGGTGACCGAATGCGAACCTATCCATTTCGCAGCACAATGTCTCCACAGCCCTCAGGGGAACCTGACATTTTCACACATCAAGGCACACATTTCTGGAAAACTTCTGACAGCCATGAAGTAGAGACCCCCGCCCCCATGTCCCCCAAAAAATAACCTTCAAGGAGATAAGCCATTCCTTAGGATTATGGCCTTTAGCGGGCAGATAACGGGCATGAACCTCAAAGCCGGTAACTAATTTTAAACCCACAGCACCTCCGGGAATAGGAGAGGAAATTATTCTGACAACCGGGTCGAAGGGGGATCCCCGACGACAGCGGGTACCCCCAAGATCTCCGCGTCAACGACAGGATTCGAACCCCCCCCCCCCCGAAGCTTCCAGCAGAGACACACCGAGACACCCCCTCCCCCCACGACTCCTCGGGGTCAACCTGGCGATTGAGAAACCAGCCACAGACCCTGCGGGGGCCCGGGGCCGGCGGCGCTCCGGGCGGTTCTCACCCAGAGGGTTCCCCCCCGCAGCCTGGGGGAACCCCGACGCCGGGGAGCGCCGCCCCGCGCCCGGCCGACTCCGGCACCCCCGGGGGAAAGGGCGCCCCGCACAAAGCGCCCCGCCCCGCCCGCTCCGGGGGCAAAGCCCGGAGAAACTCCCCCGCATTCCACGCCTTTTCGCCTCCGGAAAGGGGCCGCCGCCGCCGCCGCCGCCGCCCAGAGGCTGGGGCCCCGCCGGGGAGGAGCCGGCGGCGCGGCGCGAGGGGTTCGCGGCCAAGGAAGGAATCCCGGAGCCTCGACCGACCCGCCGCCCCCGCCAAGGAGACCCTGGGAGACTCGGGAACAATGCGAAGCCGCCTCCCCCGCCCCGAGAGACGGCGGCGCCATCTCCCCTCACACCCCCGCGGGCGGACACACACTCACACACCCCCGGCCCCGACCGCCCGCGGCCGCCCTCGGCCCGGCCCGGCCCGGCCCGCTCCGCCCGCCGCCCTTCGCCGCCGCCGGCCGCCCGCCGCACTCACCGGCTCCCGGCCCGGCCCGGACTCCGCTGCCCGCGGCCGGAGCGAGACTCAGGTCCAAGCCGCCGCGGCCGCCGGCGCCGCCGCCGCACAATATGGCGAGCCTGGGCTTCCGCAATGGAGCTCGGGAACTACAACAGGGGCCGCTCAATATTCATGAGAGACCGAGGGGGAAGCCGGCTGGGCCGGCGCTGCGGGGAGGGCGGGAAGGAGCGAGGGAGCGAGCGAGCGAGGGGGCGGAGGCGCGGGATGGGGACGGGGACGGAGAGACGTGCTGGCGCGGGAGCGCCGCCGCGTGCTGGCCTGGAGGCCCCAGCCGCCGCCACGCCCCGCCCCGCCCGCCGCCGGCCACGCCCAGGCCCAGGCCACGCCCCTCCTGTCGCCGGTCACGCCCCCGCCCCGCTGCCGGCCCACGCAGCCTCGGGCAACGCCGGCGCCACCTCGTTCTCGGCCCGCTGCCGGCAGAGCCCTCCCCGGCCTCGGCCCATCCGTCCGGCTCCCCGGGCCGGCTGCGGGGCGTGCGCTGAGAGGTGAGCTCCCCTGTGACCGTCCCCTGCTCTTCCACCTCCAGCCCCTTAGTGATCCTCCTTGGGCATTCACCTCCACAACTTCACCTGATGAACTTGGGCACCCCGCCACCCCCTTTCAGCAAAGACACACTTTCCACCCTGCACGCTCAACCTGCAAGATCCAGTGATCCCCGGGAAAATTACCTTCAGTTCTCAAAGTAGATTGTTGGACTGTCTGTAAGCTCTTGCTGTTGACCTGGCTGCTCTTTGATTCATACCTATTTGGCCCCTTCCAGTATTACCTTTTCTTCTTCTTCTTTTATTTTTTTATTAAGGTATAATATGTGTACATATCTTACCATTGCCCCTCCCCCCACTCCCATACATGACCTCCCTCCCCAGAGTTTTCCGTCCATTGGTTATGCTTATATGCATGCATACCAGTCCTTTGGTTGATCTCTTATCTCCCCCATATCTCCCTACCCTCCCCGCTATAATTTGACAGTCTGTTTGTTGCTTTACTGTCTCTGTATCTCACCTTCTTCTAAACTTGAGAATATAAGAATAGGTTAAATACATGTAATCATTACCTAAAACACAATCAACTAGTCTACAGAAAATTATATGAAATGCACAAAAAATTAAGCTATAAACGGAAGAAGTAACAAAGAAGGAAACGAGTTCCCTGATCTCAAGATGGACTACTATTGGTGAGATGTCAAGTTCTCTTGAAAAACAAATCCACAATAGCGGGGCACTCCTGGCAGAAAGGAATGGGCTGCACTGGGAATTGGGCAAGCTAGGTTTTATAGCCTTCAAGGTGTCTCTAACTATGGGACTTAGGTAAATGACATAACTCCTCTGGATTTATTTTTCTTATTTGCAAAATGAGAGAATCGTGTTGAATGATTCCTAGGTCCTTTCCTGCTTTCGTACTCTCTAAAGCTCTCTACAGCCAGTGCCAAATACGTGGCTTGAATTTACTTAGGGTTTTGGAAAAGAAAAGGGTCAATTTCAGGTGGTGTGTTCAGATTATTTCCTGAAGAACTAGGATTAAGTATCTAAAATATTAAAGACATGCATTGTGTATCCTGTCAATCCATTAAAGTAAGAGCAAAACATTGTTATTTCAGTGACTTGGAAACTTTCATCTGCTATCTATAGCTTTAAATAAAAAAGCATAATTCTCAGATTCTTCAAGATTACGCCCTTCCTCCAATGTGAAAAATAAAAATAACCAGTAATGCTTCTAATTCTTCCATCCAGTAGGTCCACTTTATAGAAATAATGCAATTGCAGAAGCAACTGCCATCTTTATTTATGCTGACTGACTGCATGTGTAGTTCAATTAAAGATCTTCTTAATTCAAAACATTTTGCTGTAGTTAAAATGCTTATGAAAGTAATAACATGTTTTATTAAGAAATTCAATTGGTGTTGAGAAACGTGATCATTTGTAGAAAGCGCGGGAACGTTATGGATGAAAGTTAAATATAGTACCTAAAAAAGATTCACATGAGAATTAGTGGGAAAATGGAAAACTTATGGGATGTCTGAATAAGTGTGATTAACATGCTAGACCTCAGGCTAGCATCCTTAATATGGAAGATACTACTGATAAATTAATGGAACGCATGTTATCTATCTATATTATCTCTTACTCAGAAGCTTAGCACTATGGCTATATGAATTAGGCAAGTTTATGTTAGGCAAGCATAACTTTCTGGAAGTCATTCAAGAAATCTAATGTTATACAATGAAACTTGGAGTTTTTTCACAGCACCTAGTAGCAGAATAGGGGTTCTGGATGATTGACATTAGTATTGTTCACCATTTCCCCATGGTATTAATCAGAAGTGATAATCATATTTTAAGTAGGAAAACATTACATTAACACTACATAGTTGGATGACTAGATAACTCTAGTTAAAATACATTTTCCCTCAAAAAACAGGAAAAAACTATTTTTTCCATTCAGAAATAGTAACCTGTTAATTTCCATTCAGAAATAGTAACCTGTTAATCACACAATGAATTAGGTAGGCATCCCTGATCACAAGAATTGCCTCTCTACTGGCTGGCTGCTATGTGTGATGCTACAAAATTAGGGAGATTAGTTCAGCTCAATCAACTTTTATCGAGCATCTATTATGTACCTAGAACTCTGCCAAATGCTTGGAATAAAGGTATTAGTGTAACTTACATAATTAGGACATTAGTTCCTTAACAGCAGAAATCTTGTCTGTCAGTGTACACCTAGAGAATAGCACAATGTTTGGCACAAATCACAGATGCTCAAGAAATAGGGGTTAAGAGAGAGAAAGACAGGGAAGCTTTGATCCCAATGTGTATGTGAAATAGAACGGACTTGGTTCACTTCTCACTGTTACTACTTAAGAGCTGAAATTTCTATCAAGATTGCATTTAGTTCCTCCAGAGGCTTGCTTTATTTAGGCAGGGTGTCTGAAGTGGAATTTCACACCTGCCTATTCTACATCTACCACATGGATTTCTCTTCAGCTGTCCTCCAAATAGCTAATGGTTATCTGCTCATCCAAGATGAAGACTGCAGGCCACCCTAATTTTACAGTTAAAACATAGGTTTAGGCCTATATTCGCTGCATAAGACTACCCCCCCCCCCCCCCCACTTCAAAGAAAAGACTTACTTTGCCGTCAAGATCTGCAGGTAATTTTTGTGCAATTTTGGTCTTTTGCCCCCGATTTTCAGTTGACTTTTTTTCGTTTCAAAGGTCATCTTATACGCCGGAAAATATGGTAAGCTACGTATGTAACCCAGTTTAGAGGACACTTTTCTTTTTTTTAAAAAACTTCATTGATTTTAGGGAAAGAAGGGAGAGGGAGAGACAGAAACAGTGATGTGAGAGAGGAAAATCTATCAATAGCCTCCCGCATAGGTTTGTGGAGGGGAGGCGGAGGTGTTGAATCTGAAACCTGAGTATGTGCCCTGACCAGAATGAAATCTGGCACCTTTTGGTGGACAGGACAATGCTCCAAGTAACTGAGCTACACTGGTCAGGATAGAGAGCACTTTTACATCTGTTATTTCACTGAATCTTCAAAACAATCCTCTGAAGTATTACGTATTCCGATTTTACAGGCAAGGAAAATGTGTTTTGTCACATTGAGCTCAAAGTGGCAGAACTGAGGCTCAAACCTAGGTCATCTGATTCCAAGTCCAACACACTTTACATTGAGCCGTAAGTGGCTTCCAGCTCCATGCTGCATACACAATTTCACCTTCCTTCCTTCCTTCCTTCCTTCCTTCCTTCCTTCCTTCCTTCCTTCCTTCCTTCCTTCCTTCCTTAACTTCCTAACTTCCTAACTTCCTAACTAACTTCCTTACTTCCTTACTTCCTTCCTTTCTTTCTACTTTCCTTCCTTCCTCCCTCCCTCCCTCTCTCTTTCTCTTTATTTCTTTATTTCTTCCTTTCTCTTTCTCTCTCTCTTTCTATTGGTAAGCAATATGTGAGACTAACATAGAGCTTCCTCCAGCACTAGCTATTATTCTAATCCTCAGCGTGGTCTATTTTCAAGAAGCTAGAGACGACGCTAAATATAACGATATTCAGACCTGAATCATTGGCAGAAAACCAGTAGGGTTTGTTTTTGTTTTCTTAGAACACTTGCTTTAAGAAAACAACCAAATAAAAACTAAAAGCTAGGTTAGAAGACTGGAATATATGTGCAATGCTTTCTTTGAAAGGGTCAAGTTGAGCAGGGACATCGTAAAAAGGCCTAAGCAGACTTATAATTCAGCGTGGCTTCAGGAAGCAAGCAGCTCAAGATTTACAACCTCTTCAGCTTAAAAAAAAAAAAAAAAAAAAAAAAACCACAAGCTTTAGTGAAGTTTTATTTGTGTTTCAGCATAGTGTATTTCGTTTTGTGACACCTCCCTTGGTGTTTTGGTTCATTGTTCCTTTTTGTTTTCCCAAGACAAAATAATTGGTGCTACTCTTAACCATCCAATTTAAAGGAGAGAAACAAAGTAAGATGGGCTAGTGATGCTTTTGAGGAGAACTAAACAATAGTGCTATTTCCCTCCTATGGTGACTTGGAATGGAATTTTTATATGTCCCAGATGTGGCCACAGTCTGCCTAACATCTGTTAGTGCATTTTATTAAAATAATGAACTAGCATGTGCTTGCAAAGTCAAAAGAATGAATAAAATGTTTCATTCTGATGCAGCATGGATAGTCAACTGTTTCTTTGCAGTTAATGGAGTACATATACAGGAGATATTGTGACAGCAAATTTCAAACTAAAATAAAGTAGGATTTAATAATAAATGGCTTTCGTTTTATAATATGAAGAAAGTTTTTTTTCTATTCAAACAAACTGTAGCTGTTTCCTTTCAAAATGTTTTCTGCAAGAGATGAAATCTGTGCCTTGGCAAGGATCTAGGAACACCAAAAATCATCCTGGGAACTAACAAGGAATAGATGATTAATATTGAAATCCAGAACTCAAATGGAAACTTCTCTGGGAAAGAAGGCTAGAAGATCCTAGAGGGAAAGCACAGATGAAGAATGCAAAATACTGAAATCAAGTTACAACTTGCTCAAACTGCCTTTATGGACATTTAAATGTTTCCCATTTAAAGCAAGCATGAGGCTAGAATGATTTTTGTGGGGTGAGAGAGTAGAGGGTAAAGACATCTCTTAATTAACACATTTCTTAGAAATGTTTTTTTTTTCAGTAAAGAATTTAAAAGAACTGCCAAATCTCACCCATACAAAGAAAGTTTTATTTTATTTTAGACTACATCAAGAGCTAGAAACCTCTGCAGTATCCATCTGCTGACTCATTAGCATTTTTTACTCCACAAAAGCAAACCATTTAAATATACATTGGATAACCATACTAAAGTAGGTTATAATTTAGGTCAGCGATTTTCAACCATTGTGCCGTGCCAGGCATACTGGTGTGCCACAAGAATTTTTAAAACATGCAATACCTGACTATATAAGTCAGGAGCAATGACCTCTTTTCCCTTAGATTATCAAATAAAAAAGATGACAACAGCCAACACAACAATAGCCATTCGGTGTGAATGAGTCAAAATTATATCTATATTGTATTTGTGAGAGGGGCAAAAAAAAAACAAACATTTTTTTGGTGTGCCACAGAATTTTAGCAATTAGTTTTCCTATGTCATGAGATGAAAAAGGTTTACATCTCTGATTTAGGTAAATCTGAAAAATCATCCTGGTAACCTAGAAAACAAGGGATTTTGTGTTACAGGAAGAAAGATTTAAAAAATATATATTTTATTGATTTTTTACAGAGAGGAAGAGAGAGGGATAGAGAGTCAGAAACATGGAGAGAGAGAAACATCAATCAGCCACCTCCTGCACACCTTCCACAGGGGATGTGCCTGCAACCAAGGTACAGGCCCTTGACCGGAATCAAACCTGGGACCTTTCAGTCCGCAGGCCGACGCTCTACCACTGAGCCAAACCAGTTAGGGAAGGAAGAGAGATTTTTTTCTAAGGATTTTTGTGTGTATAAAAATTTTGTTTTATCACTTTTTTAAATATAAACACATTTCATTGATCATGCTTATAAGATCCAAATTTGTGCTTCCTTAAGAATTATGAAGTCTGCCACATGGGGAGCAAGATGAGATGAATGTAGCTGCACATGAACTGTTCTACAACAGTATGATATCCATATTAGTGGGATTTCAATTCTTTGACTTCTTGACATTTGCACATCCTTAGCCTCCAGTCTTCACTCTTGAACTTGATCACATTAGCGGCTCTGGCTTGACCTTTTCCTAAAAACTGAAAGACTACTTGTGGGTCTAATTTCAACACCACTGTTCCTCTTCCACATGATCCAGTTCTTAGCTATTTGGCAACCTATTCATTTCCTGACTTAGCTCCTTAATTAAGCTTGGCCATATTTTCATCCAGCCTGTAGCTTGGAGCTTGACACATAGTGAAAACAAACTGCATTACAAGAAGATGTCACAAACAAATGGTAGACACCATGCCATTCATGGTACAGAAAAAGAGCCATCTCTCTCTCTCTCTTTTTTTTTTTTTTTAATATATTTTATTGATTTTTTTACAGAGAGAAAGGGAGAGGGATAGAAAGCTAGAAACATCGATGAGAGAGGAACATTGACCAGCTGCCTCCTGCACACCTCCTACTGGGGATGTGCCTGCAACCAATGTACATGCCCTTGACTGGAATCAAACCTGGGACCTCTCAGTCTGCAGGCCGACGCTCTGTCTGCTAAGCCAAACCAGTTTTGGTAAGAGCCATCTCTATTAACAAACAAAGTAGATACAGAGCTCCTTAGTGGAAAAGAACAGAGGAACAATGAGGTTGCCATCTTGGGTACTGAATATTCCAGGAATGATCTTGGGTCAGGGGAACCCACCCATTCAGAATGTCCTATGATCTTGTTGCAGCTACCCGAAATGAAATAATGACCAACAGGAAAGCTCATTCTTGGTGTACTGTCTGGAAGAAATGTACTTGGATGTTGATTTTTAAAGACTATTGTCAAAACACTAACATTTCAAACTAAGAATGGAAGCTTAACTGCTATACATTAATCCTAATATTCCAACTGTAACTTGAAATTTGACTAGTTCTCAAACTATGTTTAACAACTTCCTCTCCTATGTATTTGCTTAGATTAGTAGTGTGCACCTTGTCATTATTCATCTGTAAACATCAGTCCTTATTCATCTATATATGGGCCCTAGCAATTGACCCAATGTAATATATATGCATTAAATATATATGTGTACACACTATTTGCCTTGTTCCTAAGATGCATTTGTTATGCCTTTAAGTACTGACAATAATTACAATTTTTAAAAAGCAATCACTAAAAATACTTGCTTTATATTTTTACAAAATAGTATCTAGTTTAATCATACAATATCATTTAGAAAATGCAAATTTGAATAGATATAATTTTCTACCTACCATGTTCATGCAATCAAAATACTCACTGTTAGTCATTGTTTATTAAGAACATAGGTATTGCATGCATTATTGATGTGTATGAAAAATGAAACAACCTCTAAAGAGGGAAATTTGGTAGTTATCTTTCAAAGTTCTAAGTACATATATCTTCTAGCCTAAGAAGTCCAATACCAAGAATGTATCCTACAGAAGCTCACACAAATATGCAAAAAAAATTAACATGGATGTTAATTTTTGCAGTTTGTGTTGGTAAAAAACTGCACATTTTTGGCTAAATAAATTTTGGTATATTCATACATATAACTGTTAAAATAATGAGAGCTGCAAGTACTGATGTAGACAGATATCGAAGATACATTATCAAGATTAAAAAAAATCAAGTTTCTCAGCAATATGTACCATATTCCACTTTTGTAATACAGAAATATTCAAAAGAATATACTCAGAACTATTTAAGGAAAAAAAGAACTCGTGAGGACTTTGAGTTTCCAAATTACTTCTTATTTCTGTATTGTTTGAATGTTTCACAATGGGATAAAACATGTTTTATTATGAAAGCGGCAAGACACAATTACATGTAAAAATCTAATAAAAATTAGTGAAAATCTCAGCAGATATCTACCTTGTCTTTTTTCTAAATATATTTTTATTGATTTTTTTCAGAGAAGAAGGGAGAGGGATAGAAAGCCAGAAACATTGATGAGAGAGAAACATCAATCAGCTGCCTCCTGCACACCCCCCACTTGGGATGTGCCCGCAACCAAGGTACATGCCCTTGACCAGAATCGAACTTGGGACCTTTCAGTCTGTAGGCCTACACTCTATCCACTGAGCCAAACCGGTTTTAGCTTGTTAACTGAAGGACTGAAGTAAAGATTACTGGTGTTCTATATCAAGCATCATTAGCCAACATACATAGGAAAACTAGAACTTGGAAATTCTTTGTTTCTAGTGCTCTAGTGATACAATGGCCTTGAAAACCAGGAATTCTAATGGCTTATTATTAGATCTCAATCACTATTCCCATAAACATTCCTAACCTACTTAGTAAGAATTGAGGGAAAAGGGAACAAACCAATGACAATAGATCCCTCAAATAACAACCCATTAAAAAATAACTCTAGGACCTCTATAATTATCTTGGGATTCTAGTTTCTTAATTTATGTCCCACAATCTCTAGGGGAAATATCAGGTGTTGTTTGCTAATTAGACTCCCTGGTACTCTCTCAAGAAATTTTTAAAAAAAATATATTTTATTGATTTTTTACAGAGAGTAAGAGAGAGGGATAGAGAGCTAGAAACAACGATGAGAGAGAAACATAGATCAGCTGCCTCTTGCACACCCCCTACTGGGGATGTGCCCACAACCCAGGTATATGCCCTTGACCAGAATCGAACCTGGGACCTTTTGGTCCACAGGCTGATGCTCTATCCACTGAGCCAAACCGGTTTCGGCTCTCTCAAGAAATTTTTACTGATAAAGCATGTGATTGCTGGAAGCAAGCATCAATTGCAGGCTGAGAATCAAATATTTGCTTTTTCCATCTGATACACCTCTGTTTCAGGGAATTTTTATTTTCCAGACTCTTTGAGATCCCAGCTGGTAAAAAAAATGTGGGCAATATATTCAGCTGTGTTCAGCAGAATTGACCTTATTCCAAATATGGCTCAAATGTCCCACAGGGTCACAGCAAGAGAACTAGCCCCTGAAAATGGGGTATGGTGGAGGTGGGGTTGTGCAGAGATAAAAGGGCTCTGGGGCTTACTGAAAAGAACAAGGTTGTTGGTCCAAAGTGGCCAAATGCCCACAGATGGAGCAAGAATACAATACACAAGCAAGGAGGAAGTCCAGAAAAACAGGATTCAGGATAAGTTAAATGGGTGCAAGGTACCCACCTGAAAACTGAATCAGGGGGTCTGAAGCCAAGAACATCAAGAGAAGCTGTCTCACCAAAACCGGTTTGGCTCAGTGGTTGAGCATCGGTCTGTGGACTGAAAGGTCCCAGGTTTGATTCTGGTCAAGGGCATGTACGTTGGTTGCGGGCACATCCCCAATGAGGGGTGTGCAGGAGGCAGCTGGTCAATGATTCTCTTTCATCGATGTTTCTAACTCTCTATCCCTCTCCCTTCCTCTCTGTAAAAAATCAATAAAATATATTAAAAGAGAGAGAGAGAGAAAGAAAGAGAGAGAAGCTGTCTCTTCTTTTCCTCCAGTTGAGAGATTGATAAGTGAAGGAAGGAATAAGGGCAAGGTACAACATGATGGATGTGAGCTGAAGCTGGCATAGGGACACCCCTGACTTTAACTCTAGATCCTAAAGTGTCAGGTGGGCCAAATTTGAAGATAAGTGCAAAGCAGAGCATTACGTGTCTTGAGAAGCAGAGAGACATATAAGAAAACCGAGGATGTGGATCCAAATACAGCAACAAAACTGGCAAAAGCTCCTGAGATCAATGGTAGGGATCAGGGAATGAGATGGATGGGAGACAGGGACAATGAGAGCTAAACATAGGATGATTGGCTTTCTCTTGGCTCTCCTACTTTCTCTGGCCTTCTGACCTTGTCCAGCTCAGTGTCTTTGTGACTTCTCATCATCATCCAAAACTTAAGTTTTCGAATGTTCCAGGGTTTTGTCTTAGAACCTTTTCTTCTCTTAATTCATATCCTCTCCCTGGGTGATCTTATTCAGACACATGGCTCTCAGTATCCATATGTTGACAACTCCCAATTTTCTCCAAACTTATGAACTTCTGTAAGTTTCTGGAAACATAGGACCTCTCCAAACTTATATCCTACTCCCTCCACTTAGATATCAAATAGATAACTCAGATGTACAATGCCTTCACTGGAATTCTTTTTGAGATGTAAACAAAGAACCCTAAATGATTGTTAACTATTCTTTTGTTTATAGCTATAATACCTAGATTGTTTTATAAGACCCAGTTAAAATAAATTATATTTTAGATAACTACTTAAAATGACATAAACACTGCAACTTTAAAATTAATGTTTCAAGTTCATTTATACATTCCTTTACTGAGAGCCTACAATTAATTAACCAGACTCAGCACTTCAAAGAGCCCTAAGACATAGAACCTCTCCTCAAAGAACCCAGCATCTAGTAGTGGAGACAGACATAAACCAAATGTCGGTGAGGCGGAGAAGAGAAAGGCAATAAGAATAGTTTTCCTGCCCTCGCCAGTTTGGCTCAGTGGCTAGAGCATTGGCCTGTGGACTCAAGGGTCCCAGGTTTGATCTGGACAAGGGCACATGCTAGGTTGCGGGCTCAGTCCAACATGCAGGGGGCAGCAAATTAATGACTCCCTCTCATCATTGATGTTTCTATCTTTCTCTATCCCTCCCTCTCTGAACTCAATTACAAATATATATATATATATGTATATATATATATATATATATATATATATATATATATATAATTTTTTTAAGAATAACTTTCCATTGAGGGTCATTGTTAATTACACACCATGGAACACCATTTCTCAGAGGGCTCCAATCTTGGCAATATTAGCTTTAATCCTGGAAATTTAAAGAGTTGTAAGTTCACAACTGTGCTTATAGCCAATAACCTCACAAACTCTGTATGTGTCAGATATGTGTTATTTTATAAACACCATCTCATTTAATCTTTACAATAATCCTATGAGAAAGTTGCCATTTTGTTTAATTAGAAAATGGAAGGTTAAAGCATTTTAATACTTGCCTAAGTCACCTCAAGTAATAGGGTTGGCAAATCCATATCCTTAGTCACGATGCTACACTGCCTTTTTACAATTGGTGCTTTAACTAATAAAAATGGTGGTATTTTTTTTTTAAATATCTGTACTAAAATAAAAAAATAAATGTATGAATAATCCAAATAGTGCATATCCATTATACTTTAGTAATAATCCCCAATTACTACACACAATTGGATAAAAAGGACAATAGCTTAGGAAGCTGTGAAATGGTAGGTTCAGTTTTCAAAGCTCATAAAGACACAGCAGCAGCAGGGATATTATTTCAAGTTTCCTGCTGATTGCCTTTGGAGATAAGCTCTTAGTTCTAAAGTGCATTCTGTGTTTTGGGCCTTCTCTTATTACTAAAACACAAGCTGAGATGGAAAAATCATCAACCTTGCAAAGACTTAGAGAATAGAAGCCACAGCCTATAGGAATATCGTCTTTTAAATTTATTACCTGTTATGCATTGATTTATCACATATGGCAGGAATTTAAACCAGATGTGTCTGCTTAATGGAGGGGCCATCCCATGACGGACAGGGGAGAGGAAAGGAATGTGACCTCATCTAGAAAGCAGAGAAGGAGAACCTGTAGGTGGTTCAGAAGTTTCCTTTTATGTTAGCTACACAATAGAGTAAAAGTTCTCTGATCATCTTTTCAAATTAACCGGGACTTCATTTCTGAATCTGGAGGTTGTTGAGATTTCTGGCTTAGGAAATACAATTATTTTCATTTCGAGGAAGATCTAATATTTTCAGAGTAACTTTTACTTAATCTCAAGCAAAACATTCTTGGGAAATACAGTTCTAATATGTAAATGTTAACAGCTACTCATCCCATTTGCTCATTTTCATGTGGAATTTAGATATCACACTCTAATAGCTAAAATTCAATAGCACATTTTTTGTCTGCCATCTGTTTTTTTAACTGAAGCTTTAAAATATCTTTCAAGTTTATATTTAAATTAGAGGCCCGGTGCACGAATTCATGCATGGGTGCGGTCCCTCGGCCACGCTGGCAGTTAGGGCCAATCTGGGGGGGGGGGGGGGGGGCACTCGGGGGCTGGTCGGCTGGGGAGAGGAATAATGGAAGGTTAGCCCCAACAGCAAGCTAACCAATGATCAATTTGTTCATATTGTTCTATTAGTAGCTTTACACTGATTAATATTCCTTTGTATAAATACTTAAAAAAAAATCCATAATCTTGTTGATGGACATTTGCATTTGTTTCCAGTTTTTGGTTGTTAGAAACAAAGCTGCCCATTAAAACTCTTGGTTACATTTTTGTGAATATATATTTTCATTCTTTTGGATAAGCCAGGAGTGGAACTGCTCAATCATTAGGCGGGTGTCACTGTATTAAAAATTCCCAATAACGCAAAGAGGCTGTATCATGTTGTATACAAATCTCTAAATCATTGTACAGAGTAAGTCAATCAGACAGAAAAGAATACTTATTGTTTGATTCCATTTGTGTGATTCAAGAGCAGACAAACTCACTGATGATGACAGAAATTAGAATAAAATTGCCTATTTGGGAAGGGAGACATGCAGGGACTTTTTAGGGGTGGTGGAAGCGTCTCATTATCTTGATTGGGCATTGGTTACATGAATATACACACTTGTCAAGACTCATCCAATTATACACTTAGTAGATATTGCATTTTGTTGCATATAAATTTTACTTCTATAGGAAGAAAAGTCACCAGATAATTACCTTACACTGGTTAAGCAAGACATAATCTTGTTGATGGACATTCAATGGTTTTGAGCAAATATATAATGACATTTCCCACTATTGCAGAGTTTCAATGTGCTAGTATTCCTCTATGTTCTCCCTATTCATCCCTCCCTCCCACAACCCCTGACAACAATTGATGTACTGTCTCTGCAGTTTTGCTTTTTCCAGAATGTTATAGCGTTGGGATATGTAGTCTTTTCAGATTGGTTTCTTTCATTTAGTCATATGCATTTAAGGTTCTTCCTTGTCTTCTCAAGGTTTGACAGCTCGTTTCTTTTGAGTGCTGAATAACATTCTACTGTCCGGATGTACCAGAGTTTATTTACCCATTCACCTACTGAAGGACATCTTGGTTGCTTCCATGTTTTTGCAATTAACAAATAAAGCTGCTATAAACATCCATGTGCAGGTTTTTGTGTGGACTTAACTTTTCAACCCATTCAAGTAAATATCAAGGAGTACGATTGCTTGATCATATGGTAGAAGATGTTAGTTTTGTAAGAAACTGTCAAACTGCCTTCTCACCATTTTGCATGCCCTTTAGCAATGAGTGAGAATTCCTGGTGCTTCACACCCTTACCAGCATTTAGATTCTGGTCATTCTCATAGGTGGCATTGATAGCTCATTGTTGTTTTAATTTGCAATTGCTTAATGACATATGATATTGATCGTATTTTCATACACTTATTTGTCAATTGTATATCTTCTTGGTGTCCAGGTTTTTGTCCATTATTTACTCAGATTGGTCTAATTTAAAAATGTATGTAAACATTATAAAGATAATAACACAATCAAGCTAATTAACATAGTTACTATTTTTTGTGTGGTGAGAAAACGTAAGATCAACTTTCTGAAAAATATGGACTGCTTCATTAATTTGCATATCATCCTTGTACAAAGGCCATACTATTCTTTCTGTATCATTCCCATTGTAGTATATGCTGCCAAAGCAAATACTCAAGATTTTATTTTATTTTATTTTATTTATTTATTTTTAAATATATATATATATATATTTTAATATATTTTATTGATTTTTTACAGAGAGGAAGGGAGAGATATAGAGAGCTAGAAACATCAATGAGAGAGAAACATCGATCAGCTGCCTCTTGTACGCCCCCTACTGGGGATGTGCCTGCAACCAAGGTACATGCCCTTGACCGGAATCGAACGTGGGACCTTTCGGTCTGCGGGCTGACGCTCTATCCACTGAGCCAAACGGGTTTTGGCGTTTTATTTTATTTTTTACATACATTTTCCCAGTTGTTCCAACACCATTTGTGTAAAAGACTTCCCTATCCCATTGAATTGACTTGGCACCTTGGTAAATACTCAATTGGCTGTATATATTTGCATCTATTTTTTATTTCACTATTCTGCTCTATACACATATGCACATTTTATTTTATGATTGTGATATATAATCCAGGCTTGATTCATTATTATAACTTACACATATTTATTATAATTATACTAGAGACTCGTGCAAGAATGGGCCTTCCTTACCCCAGCTGCCAGCACTGCCTTCACTCTGGCTTGAGCCACCTTTCTGCCTTCCCATGCTGCCCAAAAGCCTGAGCTGCTAGGGTGGTGTGGAATGCCTGTGTTGTCGCCATGGCAATGACGCAAGCATCCCACCTCCCCGCCACTCAATACCTGCATATGCAAATTAACCCAACATTTTTGTTGTGTTGATTTGCATACTCACTCCTGATTGGCTGGTGGGCATCACAAAGGTACAGTCAATTAGCATGTTACTCTTTTTTAAAAAAAATATATTTTTATTAATTTTTTACAGAGAGGAAGGGAGAGGAATAGACAGTTAGAAACATTGATCAGCTGCCTCATGCGCCCTCCCCCCCTGGGGTTGTGCCCACAACCAAGGTACATGCCCTTGACCAGAATTGAACCTGAGACCTTTCAGTCCGCAGGCCAACACTCTATATCCACTGAGCCAAACCAGTCAGAGCAACATGTTACTCTTTTATTAGTGTAGATTCATTTTAAAAATTCCACGTTTCCTGTGCCCCTAAAAGTATTATGGGCCTTAGGCTGAGCTTGTAGGCCCTGAGCAATTACCTAGTAGCCTGTGGTTCATAATGTTATATTCTTTGTATTATTCCTTATCCTTTAGTAAGGTCTTGTGTGCCTGGCAATAAGAGGTGGTATCGTCTCTACATAGAGACGATATGCTCTTATTAAGTCTTTCTGTAGCTGAAGTTACCCTATTTTTGTGAGAAACCATGTAGCAATAGCTCTGCTTGTGTTGGAGGAGGTAGTGAGGGGAAGAATGATATATTTCTTCCTCAGCTTATTATAATTAGAAATATTTGTATGAAAATAGAATCTCTGCTGCTTAAGTGTTGCTCAGCTCCTGCTGATCACTTCTCACTCGCAGGCATCGTCCTCTGTGATATAATAGTTGCTGTGGAGATGATTATCCTGTCATGGAGAAAAAAGACTTATGAATTTAAATAAAGAATGAGCAGCAGGAAGAAAAAAAAGAGAGAGAGAGAGAGAAAGCAGCAGGAGCAAAAGAACTATGCCAAAAGGCAAACATTTAATCCAATTCAATCTTCTCTTGCCTTTTAAATATTTATTACATCATAAAGTTGGGTGTACCAACTTAAAAACAAACAAACAAACAAACAAACAAAGCTCAGAGTTAATGATAAATAATGACAGAAGGAAACATTAAAAGGAAAGGCAAGATATAGCCGAAGCCGGTTAGGCTCAGTGGTAGAGCGTTGGTCTGCGGACTGAAAGGTCCCAGGTTCAATTCCGTCAAGGGCATGTACATTGGTTGGGGGCACATCCCCGGTAGGGGGTGTGCAAGAGGCAGCTGGTCGATGTTTCTCTCTCATCGATGTTTCTAGCTCTCTATCAATCTCCCTTCCTCTCTGTAGAAAATCAATAAAATATATATTTAAAAAAAAAAAGAAAAGGCAAGATATAATGCTGACATTCTTTAGAAAAACAAGAGTGTGTGCAAGTTAAAAAAACACTCAACAATAATAAACATACGCTATTGGGCCATACTATCGTGGTTTACATAAACAATTAAGCTATTTGGATAGTTCTATTGCAGGCTAACTTTTGATAAGGTGTTGAGGTCATTTAGACATATTCAACAAGTAGAAACCACAGTGTTGAGCTAGAAACTCTGTGTGTGGGCTTTGTATCAAACAGAGCTGGATTGAATATCACAAGTATTGATTTTAGGCAGGCTACTTAGCCCTCTTTGAAGTTCCATTTCATCAAGCATAAAATTGGATAAATTTGTAGGGTTGTTTTCTGGGATATTCAATTGGCCTGGATTCATATGGCCATGCCTGTTATTTATAACCAATGTCTCTTCTGGTTGGTCATTGCACTTACCCTGATAGGTCAGTGCCCATTTGGTACTAGTTATTACATTTTCTGAATATCATCTGTCAATCAGGACAGGATAGGCTATGCCATAGTAATAATTTCTAACACCTCAGTGGTTTAACACAATGAAATTATATTTTTTTGCTCTCATAGATTTCCCTGTGGATGTGGCAACTGTCCTCCCTATAATGACTAATAGCTTCCAATCCAAGATCGTTAGAGCAGGAGGAAGAGGGGTGGACATGGGGGAGGCATACCAGTTTTTTATTTCCTTGGCTTGAAAAAAACTAATGAGATTGCTATTCAATTCATTGGCCAGGACTAGTCATATGGTCCCAAGGGAGGCTAGGAAATGTAGAGGAAGTTATGCAGTCATTGGTGAGCACTAAGTGCCTTTGCTACATCATTCCTTGTTTGGTGAGGGTTAGATGAAATGCATATAAAGGTTTCATAAAAGTTGTACCTGATGAGCTAGGTCAGACCACAAACGCCGATCCAGGGTTAAGTCTTGGTGTGAATGACAAGTTGGTTGAGATTATTATTATTATTTTTTAATATTTGTTTATTGATTTCAGAGAGGAAGGGAGAGGGAGAGAGATAGAAACATCGATATAGAGAATCATTGACTGGCTGCCTCCTGCACACCCCTGACTGGGGATTGAGCCTGCAACCCGGGCATGTGCCCTTGACCAGAATCAACCCACAGGCCAATGCTCTATTCACTGAGCCAAACTGGCTAGGGCGAGATTATTTTCATTTTCACTTGAAATCAGCAAAAAAACAGAAGAAAGATTACACATAAAATTGACCAAGGATACAGAGCAGTACATGTTGAATATAGCCTCAAAATGCCTCCATCTGCCTTTTCCTTAAGGAAGCATCTCTCAGGTCAGCGGCCGAACTGGGGGAGGAATTTGCCAGGTCAGCAGAGCCCAGAACAAATCCTCACTATTTCTGGCTGGACTGGATCGCGGTGGTGTGGGGAAAGATGGGGAACTACACATAAGGTCTCACCCTATAAGGGTAAAAGAATTTCTTACTGAGCCAAAGTTATCTATTCTGTGATTTATTCCTTATTGAATTTTTGAGACTGCATTGGTAATTTCCTGAGTTCATACTTTATGCCTATGGTAAACTTCTACAATAATTCTATAGGGGAATGCTCAAGAAAAAAAACAAAACAAAACACCAGCCTTTTCTCCTAAGGAATTTATCATCTAATTAAAGAGATGAAGTCACTATCAGTAAACAAGTCAGTCAATGAATGGCAAAGAAATATGCCTATTTACTATTGATATATACCTAAGAAATAAAATTTAAAAATAGGGCAGCATATAATAAGATGTTGATTTTGAGGTACATATGACACCCCCCTCCCCCCCCCCCAAATGATGAAAGGAGAGAAAAATTACTAGGAAAGTTAGTAGAAGTCAGGCAACATTGCTCTTCCATGGACAGTTAGAGAATATTTTGGTGTAGGTTCAAGTGACAAAGCCAAGAAGCGCAGAAAATTCCAGACCACATTTAACAACAGGACTGATCCTGGAGGTGGAAGAAATTTCAACCCAGTTCCTCTGGACAAGGTGGTACCAGGAGTAAGTTGGACGCTGTGGGAATGGAATGCTTTCGGGGCGAGGGGGGGGGGGGCGTGGGAGAGGAAGACTGGGGAGATACAGCGAGGGGCTAATGAGAGAGAAAAGTTGGGCTAATATATTTATACCAATAGGTTATAGGACTTTTTGACTTATGCCACAATTGCAATTTTTACCAGTATATAGTTTAAATCTTATTATATTGTAAGCATTTCCCAATATTTTGAAATAATACTTAAAACATCCCACTTCGATCAAACACTTGCTATGTGACTTTCAAATCTCCTAGCCTCAGATTTTTCATCTCTAAAGTAGTGATAACAGTACCTACTTCACATAGCTATTATAAAAAATAAATGAAAGAATGTATGTTTCTAAACACACATTTTCTAATACTCGAGGAATATGTTCTGTCCGTTACAAATTATGTGATGATAAAAACTAAATTTTTTCTTCATACTAATTGTGAAGAAATGAGTCTTAAAAATTATTTTGTGTATTTCTTTATGTTGGGGGGGAAATTAAAACCTGCCAGCATTCAATAAGTGATGTCTGAAAAATGTGTACAGTTTGTCAACTAGAACATGAAGTAGTTATTTGAAAACTAATTTACATGTGTCTTGGAAGTATTAAAATTACTTAAAACTCACGGCATGTTTTTTTGTAATGAAATGCTCCCTTAATTGTATCCATTCAGCTCACGGAGCCACAGTATCAAGAAAACAGCCTTAATTCCTAATTACAGAAGAAAAAAACACCAAGTGCAAATGTGCATATTAAAGCGAAAAGCAGTAGTGCGTGACAAAATCTCAGTGGATTAAGAGCCTAGGCTTTTTAGTCAGAAAAAATAGAGTTTCTATCAAGTTCTGTCACTTTGTAGTTGTTTGATTTGGTGGTGAAGGACAACCTCATTTCCTAAACTATAAAACAGGGCTGCAGCCAAAACCTGTTTGGCTCAGTGGATAGAGCATCGGCCTGCGGACTGAAGGGTCCCAGGTTCGATTCCAGTCAAGGGCATGTACCTTGGTTGCGGCCATATACCCAGTGGGGAGTGTGCAGGAGGCAGCTGATCGATGTTTCTCTCTCATGGATGTTTCTAACTCTCTGTCCCTCTTCCTTCCTCTCTGTAAGAAATCAATAAAATATATTTAAACAAACAAATAAAACAAAAAACCAGCCAATGATTTAAAAAATAAAAATAAAATAAATAAAATAAAACAGGGCTGCATATACTCACCTGCAGCCAGCTTGCAAGGCTTAAAGCACAGGCATCTGAAATGACTAGACGTGAGGGATGGCTAATAAGTGGCACCTATTTTATTATTCAGCATGTTCTCGGTAGATAGACTAGGGATCCTGATCTGTAATTACCTAGCTACTCTGGACTCATCACACTTAATATCATATACTGATATAATTTGCATAGTTATATATAATGATTGTCATCCTCAGAGGGCACTGTCAGAGGTGAAGTAAAAAAAAAACAAAAAAAAACCACAGCTCGCCGTTTCCAGCAAATAGTAATTCAAGCCAGGCTCTAGAAGATGAAAAATGGAAAAATGGAGAAGGTCCAAGGGCACTAGAGTAAAAAACGACTCTTGGACAATTTTGAGAAAATGAATTATTTCAAGGCTGACATTTATTTGAGAGATAGCATTAGGTCTGTGTAGTGAATTTTGTGCTTTGAGGGGACATGGTTTGGTGCTAAAGCCTTTCATATATTTAATAGTCTTATAATGTGTTAAGTGCAGCAAATTAAATAGCGATTTGAGCGCTTCTCCGATGTGCGAAGCAAATGTACTTAATTGCCCCTAGTAAGTGTCCTTTAATTTAGTGAAATCTCTTCCCTGTCGGTTGATGGTTTTGACACGGAGAAGGTACAGACTATTTGCTTTCCTCCCGGGCTGCAAGCACAGAATGCGAGGCAATCCTGTTGTTGAGGGCTACCTGGACTGGAGGATCATTACCGGGCATTCTTGCCTCTTAGTGGCTCAGCAGGCTCTTCTGGTAAATGGTTCTGCCCCATTTTCTCTAATCGAGCCAAGGCCAAACCATGAGCCTGTGATTCTAAGAAAGTGGTTGCCTTCATCGCCTGAGAAACCTGTCAGTAAGTCACGTCCAATAGAAAGAACATAGGAGTCGTGCTCATATTCATCTATTATTGACAAGCCCTCTTTTTTTCCTCAAGCGAGAGCTGGGAATAAAGACTATCATCATTTTGAGAACAGTAAGACATCTTTTCACAAGTAATGCCAAAAAGAATAACCTTGTACAAAGGTCATTTTACAAGTGTACAGGTAATTCTAAAGTAGAATTGCTTCCTCAAGAAGGATGCACATTTTTAATGTTGATGGATATGCAAATTACTTCTCAGTTTGTATCATTTTACACTGTGGCGAGCTATGTCTCAGAGGGCCTGTTTCCCACACTTTATTTTTTATTTTTAATATATTTTATTGATTTTACACAGAGAGGAATTGAGAGGGACAGAGAGTTAGAAACATCGATGAGAGAGAAACACCGACCAGCTGCCTCTTGCACACCCCCCACTGGAGATGTGCCCGCAACCAAGGTACATGCCCTTGACTGGAATCGAACCCGGTACCTTTCAGTCCGCAGGCCGACGCTCTATCCACTGAGCCAAACCGGTCCCAGTTGTTTCCCACACTTTTCTCAACAGCGGATATGATCCAAAAAATAATCTATCGGTCCTGCTTTAATGTGAAGTCCTCCTTTTATGAGTAAATTCAGCATTTTTTCTTATACTTAAGAGCCATTTGTTTGCCAACATACTTATTAATATCCTTTATCATTTTCTATTTGCTGGTGGTGTGTTTTTAAAGAATATATTTTATTGATTTTTTTTTTTTTTACAGAGAGGAAAGGAGAGGGATAGAGAGCTAGAAACATCGAAAAAAAATCCCTTCCGGTTTGGCCCACTACAATGACTATGTCTTAGAACTTTATAGCAATTTCAGAAAAAGTCTTGTCACACCAAAGACTTGTGTCTATGTAGAACATTCATTCATTCAACACGCCTTTCTTGAGTGCTGACATTAAATCTAGGCATTAGAGGCCAAGTCCCAGCCATGGAGATGATAGTGCATCAACTTTAGCAAACACATAAACATAGAAAACCCAGGAGGCTGATGCCAGCTCGGTTCTCCAGGTGGTTTTTTGACAGATACTACACTTTCAGGGCAGCTTTCTCAATACTCCTTAGTTTATCTACGCCGGGCTCTGTCTAAGCTAACGTTATTGCTCTTATAGTAGTTAATTTCCAAGCATTCTAGGATTAAGTGATATAATTTATGTGGCTATAACTTTAATAAAAACCATGTAAAACTTAGCTATTAAGGCTGCAGAATTTCTGCAAAACTGATTTAGTTCTAATCCAAACTCTGCCATGCTTCCTAATTGAATTACAGCATGACTTGAAATAAAAATGTGAATTTCATGAATCTAATTTCTTTAAAAAATGAATAAAATGAGACTAATAAGGGATTCTATATACAGTTAGGTCATGATATGCAGAAGGACTGCTAATTCTGTTGCTAAAATTTGGGCTGATTAAAAATCTGAATTGGAATGAGACAGTATTTAATCAAATGTCTAGAATGAAAAGGAACCACATTCAGAACTGACTACACAGAATAAAAAATGACTAAGAAGAGTGAATTATTATATATTGTGCTAACTGCCATTTGTTGGCATAAGCTGTAAATCACTCATAGAACGCAATGTCTTCTAATATCTGCTTTAACCAATTACATAAAGGGATATAGGATAGTTGGAGAATATTTTAATCTTGTATATGAACCCTGTATTTAAAGCCTTATATTGGTCAAAATGTTTTTGGTTGGGAAGACAGAAATCCAATTTAAATTTACATAACAAAAAAGGGAGCATTTATTCTTTCATGTAACTGGGCAAGCCAGGACTGGACTAACACAATGTCATCAGAGAATTCCTTTCTTGCCAATCAGAGGCTCTGTTTCTGGTGGAGAAATGTCCACTAAGCAGCTCAGCCTTCATATCCTATCAGCTTCTCAAGCCCACAAACAGTCTTTTTCAGTTGCTACAATAAAGAAATCCAAGGCAAGATCCTGATTGGCCTGTTTGGAAACAGACTCACCAAGTATATTTAAAGGCTTTCAAGCGCCTAGATTATGCTTTTCTCTTTCAAAACTGTTGTTCCTGCAACGAGCTGATTTTTGGCTAAATTTCAGGAGCCTGTAATCTGATTAGATGGATTCACCTTAAAGTATTTACTGAGATAGCTTTATCATTTGTAATCTACATGAACTGCAGATGGGTACAAGAACAAAATAAGAAAAGGAATTTAAGGTGGTGTGAATGAAGACAGTTTTAAGCAGGTATAAGAAATCCAACCAGCCGAAACTGGTTTGGCTCAGTGGATAGAGCGTCGGCTTGGGGACTTAAAGGTCCCGGGTTCGATTCCAGTCAAGGGCATGTACCTTGGTTGCGGGCATATCCCCAGTAGGGGGTGTGCAAGAGGCAGCTGATCGATGACTCTCTCTCATCGATGTTTCTAACTCTCTATCCCTCTCTCTTCCTCTCTGTACAAAATCAATAAAATATATTAAAAAAAAAAAAAGAAAAAAAAAAAAGAAATCCAACCAATGGCCGAAACCGGTTTGGCTCAGTGGATAGAGCGTCGGCCTGTGGACTGAAATGTCCCGGGTTCGATTCCGGTCAAGGGCATGTACATTGGTTGCGGGCACATCTCCAGTAGGGGGTGTGCAAGAGGCAGCTGGTCGATGTTTCTCTCTCATCGACGTTTCTAGCTCTCTATCCCTCTCTCCTCTCTGTAAAAAATCAATAAAATATATTAAAAAAAAAAAGAAGAAAGAAATCCAACCAATGTACAAGAGGTTATATGATTTTTTTCATATGCGAGGCATCTGGACATCTCTGCCCTACCTGCCCACACCATTTGTAACTGCAAATATTTGGAGTTATATTGGGGGATGCGGTGCAAGTGATATGCCCTTGGTTTAAGTAATAAGGGGTGCACTGTCTGTAGAGAACAAAAAGGCAATGGTAAAACTAAGTCAGCTTGCCTTACTTTTTTTTTATATAATATATTTTATTGATTTTTCATAGAAAGGAAGAGGGAGGGATAGAGAGCCAAAAACATCGATGAAAGAGAAACATCGACCAGCCACCTCCCGCACCCCCCCTCCCCCACAGGGGATGTGCCCGCAACCAATGCACATGCCCCCGACCGGAATCGAACCCCTCCAATCTGCAGACCGACGCTCCATCCACTAAGCTAAACCGTTTTTGGCAACTTGCCTTACTTTTATTATCATGTACAGAAATTCCAAACAATGTCAATGATATAATATCCTTTCCCACCTCGATGGATCAGTCCTGGTGTTCCTGCATCCTTTGAGGTTTTATCTGTCAATACTTCCATCTCCCCATTCAAGACATCAGAATAGAAGTCAGAGCTCTGGTATCTTATTTTTCACAGCTATTGATACCTGACGAGGAGATGTAATGTGTTGGTAACTTGCACCATAAGAAAAAGAGTGAACTATGTAACTCCAAGAAGTATGAATCAAAAGACTGTGCTTCACAAAATGGATGATAATTAACATCAAAATGTGATATAAATAGTAAATATAAGCTTGGATTACAAAATAATAGGATTAGCCCCCCAAATTAATTCAACAGGAAGTCTGTTCTGGCAGAGTAATTCACTTGTCAGCTGAGCATAAGACACTTGTAACAAATAGCTGAGTCATGCAAAATGACTGTTAAACTAATTTAAGTGCAAGCATATGAATTTGATTTGGACCAGAGGCTGTGTCATTTCCCTTATGACCAAATAAATCCTGCCCCTGCATGGAGTATCATTGCTGGTCCAGCAGGTGGCACTCTTCCCTTTGTGCACTGGTACCAAACTAACCACTTGCCCAATACAAGGTAGTTCAGAGCCTTGTCTTCAAAGGAATCTGTAGAGTCTGTTTATCGAGGGCAATAATATGGTTATAAGTTTTACCAGGGCCATTGCACTGGTCTGGTCTTTGTCAGGTTTGGAGATTGGTATCTACACATCTCAGTACCCTTTGGTTCTAGAGTTTGCCATCCTTAGTCCTAAGCCTCCATTGGCTTTTGCTAAAATACATAGAGTGTCTAAAGTCTTTTTTTTTTTTTTAAATATATTTTATTGATTTTTCACAGAGAGGAAGAGGGAGATAGAGAGTTAGAAACATCGATGAGAGGGAATCATCAATCAGCTGCCTCTTGCACACCCCTTACTGGGGATGTGCCGGCAACCAAGGTACATGTCCTTGCCCGGAATCGAACCCGGGACATTTCAGTCCGCAGGCCGACGCTCTATCCACTGAGCCAAACCGGTCCCGGCTAGAGTGTCTAAATGCAATGCTAGAGATCTATACAAAATTGTGATGATCTATGTTTGAATAGTACGTTAAGCAAAAACAATGTTTCTCCATTTTTTTTTTAAAAGAAATCTATCTTTTTCTAATAAAACTTTCACATACCTCCAGAGCTCCTGAAAGCTTCCCCTCAAGAACCACTGATGAGCGGAAGTTGGAGTCCATCTGTACATGTTATCCCTAGGAAATGTTTTATCCAGCTTAGTTTTCTATAGTTTGTATTATGGAAATACACAATTTATGTCTTTCAAATGTCATTTAAATAGGTATCTATTTTTCCTTATTGAAATTGGTCCTCGTGCCTTCCCTCCTGTAAAGTGTGATTTGCTGGTCACAAAACAAAGGTACTATAATAAGCATAAGAATCAAAGGCAAGCTGAAACCGGTTTGGCTCAGTGGATAGAGCGTTGGCCTGTGGACTGAGAGGTCCCGGGTTCGATTCCAGTCGAGGGCATGTACCTTGGTTGTGGGCACATCCTCAGTGGGGGTTGTGAGAGGCAGCTGATCTGATAGATGTTTCTCTCTCGTCGATGTTTCTAGCTCTCTGTCCCCCTCTCTTCCTCTCTGTAAAAAAATCAATAAAATGTATTTTTAAAAAAGAATTAAAGGCAAACAAACATGGCTATCTTAATAAAATAGTTACAGTTAAACATAAGACACCTTTTCATTTATTACTTCTTGTCATGCTAGCATCACTTAGAGAATGAATGTATGTACTAGGCATAGTAATGCATATCTAATGTATTACATATATACTCTAATTTTCACAGATACTCATTTTAAGATAAGGAATATAAGGCTTAGAAAATTTATATTATTTCCTCAAATTATGTGGCAGGTTAGTATCAAAATGAGACTGGAGGTTCTAAAGCTTACACCCCTGAGAAAGACAGAACATATTAGATTATCATAACAGTCTTGCTAATAATTGAATTTCCTTCACTAAAAAAATAATTATAAAATGACTTTAAAATGTTAACCTGCTTTTACAATAGCCTATAAAATATACTGTTGATAAGGTGAGGCGTTCTTTAAAAACTGTACAAAGAGAAGAAAGGAAAAGAGAGTATTAAAGAAAGATGGGAGGGTACCACTGACTAATTTAATTGATTTTACACTTTCTCTGTGGTTAGCACAATTTTCAAAGGAGATAGTCCAATAAAGAACACAGGAAAATATGTGTTAAAAAGCAAAATGTGTCTAATCTACAATGTGTGCCACAGTAAATGGGTCAATGTCTTTAATATATAGAAAGCTCTTCCAAATCAATAAGAATAAGAAATCAATAGAAGAATGAAAAAGTACAAGAACAGCTAATTCACAAAGGAACTTGTATAGCCAGAAAGCCCACAGAGGAAAATAATGAATCTTTCTCATTAAGAATTTCAAAATTAAACAATAGAATGTGATACCTATTTCAACTCCCAAATTGTCAAATATTAAAAGGAATGAAAATAATGATAAGAAAATAATAAAAGATATGAAAATGTCCAATGTGATTGAGAAATGGGAAAAGACATGTATACATTACTGGTAGATAAGTGAATTAAGTTACATTTATACCCTCATAGACTTGGATCTAGATATTTATTTAAATGGAAATATACAAAATGAAAACATTATCACACAAATTACAGAATATATATAGTATGAGTTTTTGAAAATACTTGTAAATAAGTTTATATATAATTATAAATTATAATTGCATATATGTAAATCTCTAGGAATCTAAACAAACTTGGGGATTATCTAAAGACACTGTATTGATATTGAGATTTGGTTGATTTTCCCCATTTTTTCTTTTTGTTTATCAATAGTTTCTAATTCTCTATAGTAAAACCTAGATTACTTATGCAAATAAACAAAAGCAAGATTTATAAAAGAAGTAGTATGGTGCTTAAGAAGATGAGCTCTGGAGTCAGATAAGTCCAGTTACAGGTGACTTTGATAAATCCTTTAAACTTCTTAACCTTGGTTTCCTCATCTGTAAAATGATGATGATGGTAGTGCGTACCTTAGTGGGTTTCTGGGCAGATTAAATTAGATAACTATGTGACTTATCAACTAATCATGTAATTACAAAGTTCCTACTACTATATTATGGGGAAGTGCAAGGTACTTGGGGAAGTTTAAAAAAGTTTGAGATTGTACTTCTTTTGTGGGCAGTTAAATAGACAAGCTCACTAACTGCCCAAATAGACAGATGTCACTGACTCCAATGAGAACAAGGGATTCATGGTTCCATGTCATACAAAGGAATCCCAAAATACAATTTTTAAAGGTACTAGATGGCTATTTAACTAATTTGTTTCCTTTAAAAAAGGTAACCTAAATGGATGAGTTTCATGCTATATGAATATATCTCAATTAAGATGTTAAAGCCGAGACCGGTTTGGCTCAATGGATAGAGCGTCGGCTTGGGGACTGAGAGGTCCCGGGTTTGATTCCTGTCAAGGGCATGTACCTTGGTTGTGGGCACATCCCCGGTAGGGGGTGTGCAAGAGGCGGCTGGTCGATGACTCTCTCTCATCGATGTTTCTAGCTCTCTATCTCTCTCCCTTCCTCTCTGTACAAAATCAATAAAATATATTAAAAAAAAAAAAGATGTTAAAAAGGTAATTATTTTAGTACTAGAGGCCCGATGCACGAAGATTTGTGCAAGAATGGGCCTTTCTTCCTGTAGCTGCTGGCACTGCCTTCACTCTGGCTGGGGGGAGCTGCCTTTCTGCCCCTGGCTGCTCCTCGCCTGTATATGCAAATTAACCGCTATCTTTGTTGGGTTAATTTGCACACTCACTCCTGATTGGCTGGTGGTCATCACAAAGGTATGGTCAATTTGCATTTTTCTCTTTTATTAGTGTAGATGTGTTATTTACCTGAAAGAAATCATCTTAAGAATATTTTAGGAAATATTCCTAAAATTGCATAGAAAATTTTCTAAACTAGCTGATTTGAATCATATGAAGTTGAATCTGGTTCATAAAGTTATTGAATTGCTTGGAGACTAATTTTTAGTGTGTGATTAATAAAATGATGCCCACATAGGATTTGCAAATGTTAAATACGATGACTAAAATAATGAATTCCTTAATTTTTTTTTTTTTTCTGTAAAGCGATTGGGGAAAACTGCTTTATTTGTTTGGGCAAAAAAAAGGGAACAGATGTTCTTTCTTAATGATTTTCAAGGTCCAATCAAAATTCCAGTCTCTCTAAAAAAATTACTTCTTTGATCACTCTTGTTCTTATAATAACAACCCTGGCTTCCACTTACGGAATACTATGCCCGCAGGAGTGCCTCATAGACCTGATCAAATTTAATTGTGATAACAGCTCAAGGGGTATTAGCTCCATTTGACAGATAAGGATACTTAGGTAAGTTGAGCAACTTGACCAGGTCCAATGGCTATTAAGTTATCAAGTTAGGATTCGAAGCTGGAGCTGTTGGGTTACAAAGCTTGTTAATACTACACCATACAAATCTTTCCTTGCACCCTGTTTCATCTGTGAATGCTGCAAATGAGCAAAGAATGATGAATCGGAATACTCAGCCTACTCCCAGAGTGTTCCTATCAAAAGGTGACAAGCTAAAACTATATTCGGGCAGAAGACCCAAATAATCATAATCATAATAAAAACAGTATTCTGAGGCACACTTATAGCAATTTACATAATAAAACAAAACTACTCTGAGGAGATGTGCTTAATTCTTAGAGCCATTATTGAGAAAAGAATTGAACACTGAATAGTTGAAATCATTGCATATGCAGCTATTTGGGAATGCTCTTTAGTCATTTGAGAGCACAGCTTTTATTGAGTCCAGAGTTTTACATTTTATGTTTTCCTCATTCACTTATTCAATGGTTATTTCCCGAGTACCTATTATGTGCCAGGAGCTGTTCTAGACATTTGAGATAACCAGAGGACATAATGAATAAAAATCCTTGCCCCTAAAGGAAAAAAAAAAAAAAAAAAAAAAAAAGAATAAAGAAAAACAAACAAAAGAAACAGCATCAACAAAGAAAATCCCTGACCTTATGGAGTTTCTGTCTCAGGAGGGAGAGACGGAGAAAGAAATATATGTCAGGTGATGCTACATGTGCTACATAGAAATGTGAAGGGTGAGGATCAGAGAAATGAGGGCTGGTGTTTAACCAAAGCCTGTCTGAGGTGTTAGCATTTTAGTGGAGATTTAAAATAAGTGAGACTTAGAGAGTGAACCATGTGAATATCTAAAGGAAGAGCAGAGAAAAATGGCCACTGTGGTCTTAGCAGAGCAAAAGGGCCACTGGGGCTGGAACAGAGGGAGGGAGGGGAGAGCTGTCCTGGGTGAGGGGAGAGAAGAATCTGGGCCTGCTGTCAGTGTCAGACTTTGTGGCTTTTTCTCTGAAGAAAGGAGAAGTGTGAGGAGGCTATTGTAATTATCCAGGTGAGAAATTATGAGGGTGATAACAATGGAGGGAATGACGTATGGTTGGACATGGAAGTAATTTTAAAAGGACAGATGACCCTTGAACAGCCAGGGGATTAGGGCATCAACTCTCCCAAAAGAAAATTCATGGATGACTTTTGACTCCCTGAATGCTCACTATCCATAGGGGATTGTTTTCAGGATCCCCGTGGATACCAAAACCGAGGAGTCTGAAAGGGGGGTATATCGAAGTCTGACTGTATACTTACTGAAAAACAACTACATATAAATGGATCTTTGAGGTTCAAACTCACATTGTTTAAGGGTCAGCTGTAGAATTGAGAGGATATCTGGACGGATTGGAATGTTGGGTGTGAGATACTGGGTATGAAGAGTGAGAAATTTTTGTGTTGAAATCCTAGAGGATTAACTTCCTTCCAAGTCTCCCTCAGGCCTGGCTCTTGGGTACATAGACCATTTGACCTTGGAGGTGAAGTCAACAGGAGTCATTAAGACATGAGTGGTAGCCCTTGGGCCCACGCTGGTTCGCCCTTGGGAGGGGCTGCCAAGCTACATGGTGGCTGTGGGAAAAGTACAGATGCCCTTCCTAAGGAACTGCTTCCAGTTGGTCCAGGAGAGGAGCTGAACCTAGAGGCGCAAGAACAGACTGACCAAGTCCTCAGGAGTTTCAGGGCTGGGAGCACATTGTGGAACCCAACCCTGGGTTGCCCTAAGATTTTCCTTCCTTCTTCCCTCCCTCTTCGCTTCCTCGTTTCTTCCCTCCCTCTCTCCCTTCCCTTCTTTTTCTTCATTCCCCACTCTCTCCTTGGCCCAGCTTCTTGCCTGCAGGAAGGTGCAAGTTACGCTTGGTTCTCACACCCCAGCAGGTGTCAGAATTACCTGGAGTGCCCTGAAACACACAGATTGCACTCCCAGAGTTTCTAATCGTGTGTGTGTGTGTGTGTGTGTGTGTGTGTGTGTGTGTGTGTATGAGGCCGAGAGGGAGTTGAAATTTTGCATTTCTACAATGGGAAGAAAAAAAAAGGAGATATACGTACTACTATTTGTAATACTTTGAACAGCAAAATAAAATAAAAAGGGGGAAAACACAACTTTTGCATCTCTCACAAGTTCCTCGGGGATGCTTGGGAAGGACCCTTGCTCCTTGTATCAGAGGGTGAGCAAAGCCAGGAGTCTAGAACTCCGCCTGGTGAGAAGTGCGTGGCCAGGTTCCAGCTCACAGGCGTTTTCCGGGAAACCGTGCACTCGCCCCAAGGTGTTCCCGGGCCGCCCCGAACCGCTGAGAACAAGAGGCAGAAGTCAGCCAAAGGGAAGGCCGGGGAAGCCCTTCCAGACCAGACATCCCCCGGGGCCTCGGCGGCGGCGGCGGAGGGCGGGCCGGCCCCCAGCTCCCGGAGGGCGCGGGCCGGCGGAGGAGGAGGAGGCGTCCCCGAAGGCGGCGCCTGTCGGAGGAAGTTGGCCCTTTAACTGGTGCCGAGCCCCTGGCCGGCCCGTCGCACCGCCGACAGCAGCGAGCAGCGGGCGCCAGCGGAGCCGGGAGCCGAACGCGCCGCCCGGGGAGCTGAGCCCCGCGCCCCGCAGCCATGGGCGCCGCGGCCTCCAGCCAGCTGGACGAGGGCAAGTGCGCCTACATCCGAGGTACGCCGCCCGCCGGGGACCCCGGGACCGGGAGGGCCGCCCGGGCACCGGCCCCCGAGGGGGGAGCCCCGGCTGGCACGCCCAGCTCCCTACCTGGGGTGCGCGGGGGTCCCCAGGTTCCACCCAGCGCGGTGGGCTTGGGTGGTGTGATGGGTAGCGGCGGGGATGCTGGGGAAGGGCCGCTGCAGGGCGGGGAGAGGCAGGTGCAGGCTGCGGGGCGGGGCAGCATCTCCTTTCCTCCGCGGGGACCCCCCTGGGGGTCTGGTCTGCCCCCCTCCGCCCAGAAACACCTGTCCCTCCTGGCCCAGGACTCCTTCCTCCTGAGCTCTTTAGGAACTTGAAACGCGGGGATATCCCTGGTCTCTAGACATCCCCCTGGGGATTCCCGGCCCCCGGAGCAGAATTCCCCTCCTGGTCCTGCTGGCCTGGTGTTCTCAAACTGCGGCCTTGGCCACAGTTTCACTTGAACTTCAGAGCGGCCAACGGAGGGATGATTTCATCAGAGGCGGCGAGGACAGTGCCTCTGGGCGCCCAGGTTGTAGAGTTCCTTCCTTTCCCTGCCCGGAGAACTTGGTGCGGGGAAAGCAAAAGAGGAACACGAATATGTTTTGTAACTGTTGCTAAAGTCACCGAGAAGGAGCAGAAACTCACTGGGAGAGAATGTCAGAGGTGTGGTGACTCAGAAAAGAGTGTGAGGCTGAAGGGGGGTAGAGGGGGAGAGCCTTAACTGAAGTGAAACTGCAGGAAATCATGACTCTTATCTCCTGGGCGAACTCGGCCACTCTGTCTTCCCTCCCCACAACCTTGCCCGCAGCCACCACCTGACATTTGGTTATCTTGTGAGTTGGATGTTTCTCTGGTTTTAGAAATAGCTTCTAAATTGGGCTCGAGACTCTGGCCTGAAACCCTATGTCTGTTAAGAAATGGGCGCAGTTCTTCCTGATACCTCTCTCTGGCCCTCTAAATCTTTTTTTTTTCTAAGAAGAAAGCACATAGTTAGGGTTCTTAACCTATGTTTGCTGTTAGCCACCAAAACGCTGAAACGCTTTTGAAAAGGATATCCAGTCGGGGCACTGGAATGGATTCTGCAGACTCCTGCTTTGGTGTTTTTGGAGCTAGAAGGTCACCCACAATCCATACTGTCGGTGGACAAAATGTGGCCAAGCACCCCTGGGCTGTTGTTTATTTAAAATGGGGGAAAGATGGATGGCTTGTTAAGAGAGCTAAACCAAGCCCACCTTAATCTTACACATGTGGCTATCGGATTGTTCTGTTGTTGTTGTTGTTGTTTTTTTTACCAGTGTGCAGGGGACTGAAAGAACAATGTAGAACACAGTGTGAAGGAGCTTGTGTTGAGTTATTAGCAAAACGTGTTTATGGCACTTATTTTTATATGATTTTATCTCACCAAAAAGCTGACATACACCTAACGCTGAAGCCTGGCCTTCGACCGTAATCATTGGAAGGCCAACCAAGAGAGAGAGGGATCAGCTTGCTTGAAGAAGACCTCAGGGTCCGAGTTACTGTTGATGCAGACACCGTACTCGTGTGATAAGAAAACGTGTTACCTTTTTAATCTGAAATGAGATTATGACGCTGGAAAGATAGGAGAGGTAGTGCCCGGGAAAAACTTTAGTGTGGTGCTGACTGCTTCCTCTTAGTCTTGTTCAATTTCATCTCCTCATTCTTTGTTAGGGAGGGAACTCTGAAGGTATATAGGGAAGAGAAGAGTTAACTTCAGAATACCTCCAGGGGAAATGAGACATTGCCTCACTGGAGCATCCAAGTCTGGCCAAAGAAGAAAAGTGCATTAGAAAAAAATGCACGGTGTTGGGAATTGTTCTTGCGTGAGCAAACGAAGGTCACCGGGCTGGGATTTTCCTGATCGCTTTGAAGCTCTCCATCCCTGGAAAACTGCCTTCTCGGCTTTGCCCATTCTTTAGCCATTTCTCAAGCTATGATTGAATTGTGAGCAGAATGATTGAAAGCATGACAGTAAAAATTAAACACATTTTTATGACCCATTGCTCATCAAGTAGCTGCCAGTGAAATATTACATATAGATTGGAAAGCTCCTGTGCTGAGACAATACGTTTCTTTCAAGCTTGATAAACTTGCTCACCTATGGAGAGTAAATAGAATATTCGGAATGAGTTTTGTTGACTTCATCTTGCATGCGTTAGAAACAGCTGTCTGCATCAGCATTTGCTTGCGGGTGAATCACTGAACGGCTGCCATTGGGTGTGTGTGCCTCCCCATTGTGTGTGAAGAGTGATCCTTGTCACACGGATGGTTTGAAAGTTCATTATTTCTTAGGATTTAGGGAATGTCTGGGTAAAGGGGTATCAGAAGTGTCAAAGACTTACTTCATTTCTAACGATGCTAGTTTTGAAAATTACTTCCACATTCACATTGTCAGCAACAAAATAAGTTTTCAGAATTGTTTCTAGAGTCATTTTCCTAGATAAGATGTTTTTACTAATAAATAATAGAGATCAACTCATAAGCACATGGGCAGTGTTATTTGTTAGCTTTCAGGGAATGACCTAAAAATGTCTTCTTTTGGTGAGAAAGAAAGCTCAGACAATTGAGGTATCAGTAGTGGCCAATTTAAGACAATTCTCTCTTTTTTATGCCTTGTTTCTTTTTTCTTCTTAAACTTTTGGTATGCATAAAAGTGAACTATAGCTTCAAAAACAGAATATTTTCCTGTTTAAGCATTCTTTCTTTCCTTTTAAAAATTACCGTTGAATTGTTAATATTGAAAACTCTTCCACATAAGTCTTACAGAGAGTGAGAAAGTACTGGAAAATCAGCTGTGAACCATGGGCTGCTAGGCACTTCTAGGCCTGGTGGCAGCAAACAGCAGTTAGGAAAACTGTTCTTTTCTTAGACATGTACTGTAAGAGTTAGCTTAGGTGGCTGTATAAGAAACTATTCAGCCCTAACTGGTTTGGCTCAGTGGATAGAGCATCTGCCTGAGGACTGAAAGGCTCCAGGTTCAATTCCAGTTAAGGGCATGTACCTTAGTTGTGGGCACATCCCAAGTGGGAGGTGTGCAGGAGGCAGCTGATCCATGTCTCTCTCATTGATGTTTTAACTCTCTATTCCTCTCTCTTCTTCTATAAAAAAAAATCAATAAAATATATTACAGAAAGAAACTATTCAGATAACAGTATCCAGGGTGAAGTCCTCCTGGACCATGTGAGTGAAAGGTAAGAGAGCTGTACATGTTTGCAGGCTTCTCAGCGGAGGTGTGTAGTGCCAGTCCACACAGTTGCTTATTCTTCCGTCAGGATTTGTTGGAAGGAGATGGGCATAGATCTGGTCTGATTTAGCTGGTAATGATGACAAAGTTATCTTAGAGTCCAATTTATCTGGCTAGTAACTGCAGTAGGAAGTGGGCAGTGATTATAACATTAGTATTTGTTTCAGTTCCTAATTTGTAGAAAGGAATGGGTTCTCACAGGGGTCTTCAAACTACGGCCCGCGGGCCACATGCAGCCCCCAGGGGAGTCTGATCCTGCCCGCCAGGTTTTTTGGGCAGTGAGCGCAGCCAAGGTGTTACAGTAGGGATTAGTAGTTCATATAGTCCGGCCCTCCAGCTCTCTGAGGGACCGTGATCTGGCCCCCACTTTAAAAAGTTTGAGGACCCCTGTGACCTAAGAAATGAGTGATTGCAGCTGCCCTGATGGGAATAGCAAGGATGGAAGAAAGAAGGAGCAGACCCAGTATAAATAACACACAAACGTAGATTGATCACATTATCTTTTGATAAAAAATTTTTTTTAAAAATGCCTTCAGCCATAGCCAGTTTGACTCAGTGGATAGAATGTCTGCTTGTGGACTGAAGGGTCCTGGGTTCAATTCCCACCAAGAGCACATGCCGGGGTTGTGTGTTCAATCCCCGGTAGGGGGTATACAGGAGGCAGCCTATCAAGGATTCCCTCTTATCTTGATGTTTTTATCTCTCTTTCCCTCTCACTTCCTCTCTGAAATCAATAAAAAAAAAAAGTATATATTTTTAAAAAAATGCCTCCAAGCCTGCCAGCCTAACCGATGAAGCTAGTAGGAATTTTAAATTAGGAACATGACTGCAAGTTGGGATTTCTAGTAGCAATAATTACTTTCGACCACCTTTAGATTTTGTGAACAGAAACTAAGACTTTGGGAATTTAGTGTGAATTGAGAATTTCTTAGATTCAACAGAAATAAAGACACTAACTGAGACAAGTTCACATTTTCTCCTGTGCTTGTGGAAGAAACAGTGACCTTCCTTCTTGGGTCCCCATTTATGCTTTGATAAACTCATGGAGACAAATGTTAAATCAATATCTGGCCTGGCTGGTGTGGGTCAGTGGTTGAGCGTTGACCTATAAACCAGGAGATCACAGTTGGATTCCTGGTCAAGGCTCATGCCTGGGGTGTAGGCTGGATCCCCAGTGTGGGGTGTGCAGGAGGCAGCCAATCAGTGATTCTCTCTCATCATTGATGTTTCTATTCCTCTTTTCCACCCTCTTCCTCTTTGAAATAAATGATAAAAATATTTTTTTAAAAAGATCTGCTCAATGAACCACTTCTTTTTTCCTATGGCAATTGGCTATATTATCAAGGGTGCTTTAAATAATAGTAAGTCCTGACATGGCAATAGTGATTTTAATGTTTTTCATTTTTAAGATTACTTTTGCTGGACTACTGAACTGATGGTAGTGTTACTCCTGTTGTGATCTTTGGGTCCCACCTAGAAAGTGCCACAGCAGGAGCTCAGTCAGTAACAGTCGTTTCTATACTTTTAATATATTTTATTTGATTTTTTACAGAGAGGAAGGGAGAGAGATAGAGAGCTAGAAACGTCGATGAGAGAGTAACATCGACCAGCTGCCTCTTGCACACCCCGGTAAGGGTGTGCCCGCAACCAATGTACATGCCCTTGACCGGAATCGAACCCGGGACCTTTCAGTCCCCAGACCGACGCTCTACCACTGAGCCAAACCGGTTTCGGCAGTAACAGTCGTTCCTAATAGAACTAAAATAAACGCGCACCGTGAAAGTTTTACAAAATATGTGGTGTGAACTTTGATGGTGAATTTTAATCTCCTAATCAGAAATTGTAATTTATTTTGTCAGCGAAGCTGGGTGATACCATTTAAAGAGACAAGGTACATACAGCAGTTTGCACTGTGAATGGGACATGAAGTCAGAAGTGAAGATGAAAGAATAATGGAAAGGAAGACAAAAGAATAAAAGAGTATAATTCATCTGCTACAGTCTGTTTAAAGCCCTTGAGTAAAACTTAGGACTTGAGAGAGAAAATGCTAACATTTGCAAACTGAACTACACACACCACCACCACCACCACCACCACCACCAGCACCACACAAAACTCCAAATGCAATACAGATTTTCTCCTTTGAAACTGAAAATTCATTTAAAAAAAGAGACTAGCAAGTTTCTGCCAATAAGGAAATGCAAGCCAGTTTATAAAAGTGCCTTTTTTGGGTACTGCATGTTTTTTTTTTTTTCTCACTTAGAGGAGAGAGGGAAAGATTTAGAAACGTGAAAGCAATTAATTCAGTTTTGCAAAACGCAAGGTCTAGGACCCCAGAAGCTTATATTCTCATGCTTGAGGATGTGTGGGCGTTGGTGTCTGTAGGATTAGAATAAACTAATAGTTTTTACCAGGAGCCCGAAGGATTTAGAGTCCGTAGTCTGAAGGAATTTTGGAAGAAGAGTAAATGCTTCTATGCCAAACCACACGGATTTTTTTTTTTTCCTTTTTAATAAACCTTTTTTTTTTAAGTAAAATACAGGTTTGGAAAACCACACAAAACCAGTGCAGAGCTTAGTGGATCATTATAAGGCAAATTTCCTCGTGGCCATTGCCAGGTCAAAAAATGGAAAGAACTTCACAAGCTATCCCAGAAGCCTTCAGGTGCTCCATCCCAATCCTAGACCTTTACTCTCTCTCCTCATATAACCAATGCTTTCAGTTATCTGTTGCTGCCCAACAAGCTCCTCCAAAAGATAATGGCTCTTAAAAACAACTAATTAGCCCAGCCAGTATGGCTCAGTGTCGACCTATGAACTACGAGGTCAGGGCACATGCCCAGGTGGCGGGCTTGAACCCTAGTGTGGGGCATGCAGGAGGCAGTCAATCAATGATTCTCTCTCATCATTGATGCTTCTATATCTCTCTCCCTCTCCCTTCCTCTCTGAAATCAATGAAAAATATATTTAAAAAAAATGTATAATATGAAACCTTTTTTAGAACAACAGATTGTGTCTCTAGATTTATAGAGCCAAACAATTCCTGGCACCCATCCAGAGCTGACAATAGTACATGTTCCCATCATCCAAAATAGAAAGACCTTGTAACACACAGGGCATTGTGTAGAGTCCTCAGTAGCAGCAAGCAGAAATTAACCCTTGGCTTCAAGACTGATTTGGACCTACTCAAAATAAAAATAAAATAAAATAATAAAATAGATAAAATAAAAATAAAATAAAATAAAGTAAAAGCAAACCTCAGAAGGACTCAACTGATCCTAAGTAACTTAACTGCATGCCTGAACAAAGTCCAGCATTCTTTATAAGAATACAACAAAATACACACACAACAATGTAAAATTCACAGTATCCAGTATCCAAGCAAAAAGTGCCAGGCAAACGGAAAAGCAGAAAACTATCCATAACTCTAAGGAAAAATGCCCGTCAATAGAAAAGACAGGAATTATAGACCTGGTGAAATTAGCAGACAAGGTCGTTAAGACAATTTTATAAATATATTCCATATGTTAAAGAGGAAGATAATGAGGAGAGAAATGGAAGATATTAAAAAATCCTTCTCTCCAGTCTTTAAGAAAGAACAATGTATCTACTGTGTTTGGAAGTCTGTTGGGACATCTTTTGGAGAATGTATACCTGTTCCCAGCATTCTCCATGGATCTGGGGAAGGGGCAGAGCAGGTCTATGTGTGGAACTGCTGACATGCGCTGGTCTGGGGCCAAGACAAAGGAGCAGGATCAACCCAGAGGAAAACTGTGGATATTGCACGTGCCATTATCTTTGGGGCTATGTGGGATGGGAGTGATCATTTCTGTGATTAGCTCGAAAGAATTCAGAGGTTTTTTCCCCAATTTGAATTGCACGCATCTGTTTAAAAGTAAATTTCCTATGTAAGCCATGCTGAATGAGTTAGATAGACATGGCCGGATAATTGCCTGAACAAAGCAGACACGGGCTTGGAGTTGGATTAAGATAAATTTTATTAGCAACAATGGAAAAATGTGTACTATCTGGAGTATAAATATCTAAAATAGTTTCATTGGGGAGGATTACGTTAGTAACATTTTTTGAAATGTACTGTTTACACTTAAAGTAAATAAGAATTTAGAGCATGACTATCAATCTATTTATTAATTTTTTTAAATTACATATTTATATTCAACATTATTTTGTATTAGTTTCAGGCGTACGGCATAGTGGTTAGACAATCATATACTTTGCAAAGTGTGCCTTCTGATATTTCCAGGACCCAACTGGCACCATACATAGATATTACAATATTATTGACTGTATTTCCTATACTGTATATTATATGGGATGTCAATTCTTAATGAAAAATGATAGTTCCTAGTCTGAGGAAGCCTATATAATAAATAGCTAATATGCTAATTCGACCAAACATCAGTACGACCATCCGGACGACCTTCCGGACAAAGCCGGGGCTGCGAGGGCCAAGCCCCTTGCATGAATTTGGTGCATCGGGCCTCTAGTGATGATGATAATAATGATAGTAAACACTAATATTTATTGAATGCTTACTGTGCAGCAGGAAGTAAATGTCTCAGAGAAAAGTTAGCAGGATATCAAATCTTCTTTCAGAAATTCCTAGTCCTCTCTACATAGTTTTTTCTTTTTTTTCTTTTTAAATCCTAACCTGAGGAACATGTTAGAGAGAAAGAGGAATGAAGAGAGAGAGAAAATGAGAGAGAGAGAGAGAGAGAGAGAGAGAGAGAGAGAGAGAGAGAGGGAGAGAGAGAGAAACATGGATGTGAGAGAGACACAGCGATTGGTTGCCTCCTGCATGGGCCCTGACCTGGGATCGAACCCACAACCTAAGTGTGTGCATTGACCCAGAATTGAACCTGAGACCTTTCGGTGTACTGGACAACACTCCAACCAACTGATCCACATCAGCGAGGGCCCCATAGCTTTTTCTTTAATGGACAGGAGTATAAGGAGAAACAACTTGATAGGATTTGAACAGTGACTTTCTTTATGGGCGAAACCAATAATTTATCCCTTGGTATAAACTGAACCATTTACTAAATGCGTGACTATACCTTAATTCTAAATTATTGGACTATTTTTTGAAGTGAATATTGATGTGATTATAAATAGCTTAATCCAGAAATTAAAATTCATCTATATGTTAGCAAGACGTAATATGGTACTTACAAATAGGTAAAAGCAGGCGTAGTATGTCACTTTAAAACTTTAAGTAACATGGTAGCTGTAGGGACCTTCTTCATCATAGAAGAAAATATTAATATTTGTGGAGCAAGACACAAAAGCCTCACAAATGGAGCTTTCAGATTTGAAGAGCAGGCAGGATACTCTCCTGAGGATTCGCTGAATCCGAAGCTGCAGTCGGTTATACTGAATCTGTCAACTGGCCACCATCCGTTCCTCATGCATAAAATGGGGACAAGCAGTACTGCCCGATGAAGATAAAAAGAGCTCAGGAATGAAGGCAGTATAATCCTCCCATTTCCCAATCCTATGATTATGCTAATAAATTTGTTTTCACTATCAGAGATGGCATCAGGCCTTCCCAGAGTAAATAATTGGCTTTCCGATGCTGCCAAATAATACCTATCTCACACATTTGTTCCGCAGACTAATTAATGTTTCAGAGTGTTTAAACACAATGCCTCTACAGAAGCAATGGCATAATTTGTTGGGACATTCTAGGATTGTAATTAGTGCTAATTAGATTCTTTTCAACAGCTTGTTGCATTTACAAATTACTGCGTCTAAGGTATTCCGCTTTATTTATTCATTATGAAAGAGTCAGGCACAAAGGTTTACACAGGAGCCTTTAAACAATTATTCTCGAGATTCTACACATACCCCTCCCCTCGAATCAGGGGAGGGCAGGAGCAACACAGCTTTCTAGCCTGGGGAGAGCAGCTGTGTGCTGGGACTTAGCTCACACTGGCTGAATCTGGGCATCACTTCCTAACTCAGAGATCAGTGACATCATATTGGTAGCTTTCAGTCAGCCATGATAGACGTTGTTTGTTTGTTTAGACCCAGTTTACCAGCACGTCACAGCCAGTACCGCTGTCTTTCAGGGCATGGAATCAGGTTGCAGAGAAGCAATTGCCAGTGGCCTGAAGTCAAATTTCAGTTGCATGTTAGCATGGGCCCCGACTCTGAAACCAACACTCCCCAAATCTCAGTAGCTTGACCTGATAATTATTTATAGCTCACCTATTATACAAGCCAATGTGATCCCCTGTGGGGTAGAGATGGGGGTGAGGGCATTCAGGGACCCAGACTCTCTCTCCCTACTGCCATGGACCCCTCGCCAGACTGGTGAAACCTATGGATTCCTTCTCAGAATGACATTTTTAATGAAAACAAACAAACAAACAAACAAACATCTCACAGGATTATAAAAAGAAACCAGTTTTATGAAAATGCAGTTGTCAAACTATTTTTAAAACCTGCAATATAATGATGTATGGGCTTCTTTATGCATTCAATGGCAAGATCTTGTGGTGGGTCTAATAACCGCTGTCATCTTGATGAAATGCTTTTCTAAGACATGCAGTAAATGAAATGTGCAGGGAAAACATCTGTGATCTCGTCTGATGACAGTCACAATACTGCTACACTCTGCCTATACACAATTCTGAAGGAGATGCGGAATTTGAGTTGGAAGTTAATAAAAATAATCGTTACTTCTCCTTGAATTCTGTCTGCAGATCCCATAAGGTTCCACGGAATCCAGAGCAGGACCCTGATTTAGTGACTCCATTATTCTTAGGGGCACAGAGACCTTCACTGGCTATCCTGCACGTGTCTGTGGATAAGAGGAGGGATAGTGGCAGACTAGTTGCCAACATTTTATGGACGAGGTCTGGGGTCTATTCCTGTTCAACCTTAGCGTTTCCACATGACCCAGCTTCCTTCTGTATCTGGTTGGCAATTTCTATCAAAAGTCCTATCCTTTTTTATTGTTTGTTTGTTTGTTTTAATTGATTTCAGAGAGGAATGGAGAGGGAGAGAGAGATAGAAACATCAATGAGGTGAGCCAAAACCGGTTTGGCTCAGTGGTAGAGCGTCGGTCTGCGGACTGAAAGGTCCCGGGTTCGATTCTGGTCAAGGGCATGTACCTTGGTGCGGGCACATCCCCGGTAGGGGGTGTGCAAGAGGCAGCGTTGATGTTTCTCTCTCATCGACGTTTCTAGCTCTCTATCTCTCTCCCTTCCTCTCTGTAAAATATCAATAAAATATATTTAAAAATAAAGAAACATCAATGAGGTGAGAAAATCATTGATCGGCTGCCTTCTGCACGTCCCCCACCTGGGGATCAAGCCTCACACGTGAGCATATAGCCCTAGCTGGTTTGGCTCAGTGGGTAGAGTGTCGGCCTCCAGAGTGAAGGGTCACAGGTTTAATTCCAGTCAAGGGCATGTACCCTCGTTGCGGGCACATCCCCAGTGGGAGGTGTGCAGGAGGCAGCTGATCAATGTTTCTACCTCTTTATCACTCTCCTTCCTCTCTGTAAAAAAATGAATAAAATATATTCAAACCTGAGCATATGCCTTGACAGGGGATCGACCCCTCCTGGTGCATAGGTCAAAGCTCAACCACCGAATAACACTGGCTTTGCAAAACTCCTATCCTTTTGTTAATCCCCTCTCCTCTTACGTCCCCTCAAAAGGTTGACCCTGATATTTTAGTGAGTAGGCTTTCTACCTTATATTCTCACTTTGAAGGTAGACTATCTCTTTACATGATCTTTAGGTAAGAAACGTTTAAGTCCTCTAAGCTTGAGCTGTAGACATGTATGACCATTGAACTCTTGAATTGTGGCTCGTTCAGATCCAAATATGATGCAAGTGAAAAATATTATACACGCTGAGTTTTTAAGTCTTGGTACAAAGGAAAGAATGCGAAATGTCTCATTAATATTTAATAGCAATTACATATCGAAGCAATATTATTTTGGTTCTAGCGGGTTAAATACACTGTTAAAAATGTTAACATGCCAAAGAAATCTTGAAATTGCCCTGGAGGCTCACATCTGTGGCTCACATGATATTTATTTTAGACTCTTGTTTCTGCATAAAGATTTGTAGAAGATTCTTAGAGCTGCAAGGGACTTGAGGGAGAAGCATCTAACCCAGTCTCTTAATTATAATCCCAGTGACTGATTATATGAGTGACCCCTGGCTGCATAGCTAATGATGGCAGATATGGGACTGGAACTCAGGTCTCCACACCTTGGTACAGGGTTCTTTTCATTGTCCTTGGAATGCCATCAAATGAAACCAAACCCCAAATCTCCAAGTTTTAAGTTTCCAGTCCAAGCAGAATATACTGTAATTCACCATTATAAGTAAAAATCCTGAAAATGGCAAGTCTTTTTTTAATCTTATGTACTGTATGATTCAGCCCTAAATTTAAAACTTAAGTATAGCTTCCCCTTGGTATTGAAGCATTGCGTGCACAGGTGGGTAGACAGACCGGCTAGTACTTGACTGTCTGATGAACCCAGAAAAAAAGAAGCCTTGAGGTCATTTTCCTTTGTTCCTCTGTTGAATGTTTAAGCTTCTAAAGAAGTGCTGAACTGTTCCTATCTCTCCGGGATTTTGTTTGAAAGATGTGGGAATGTGTGTCACCCTAGGACTTAACTACCCCTTTATCCCAGGCAGGAGGTGGTAGAGTAGATAGCAATTAAAATAAATAAATGATGGGCTTAATTTTCTTTTCTTCCATTTTCTCTTCTTGGCTCCCACTCTGGACTCTGCAGCCAAATTTTTTTTTTATTTTTTTTTTATTTTTTTTTTATTTTTATTTTTATTTTTTTTAATAAATTTTTATTGTTCATATTATTACAAATGTTCCTTCCCCCCCCCCTCCTCCACCAGGTTTCCACCCCACCCTCTGCCCTTTCCCCACTCCCCATTGTCCTCATCCATAGGTGCACAGTTTATATTCAGTCTCTTCCCACGCCCCCCTCTCCCCTTTTCCCCAAGAATCATCAGTTCACTCCCCTTCCATACTTCTGATTCTATTATATTCAACAGTTACTATTGTTCATCAGCTTTTTTTTTAATTTCCTTGGTTTTTAGATTCACTTGTTGATAGTTACGTATTTGTTGTTCATAATTTTTATCTTTGTTTACTTTCTCTTCTGAAAGAACCCCCTTCAGCAATTCATATAATTCTGGTTTGGTGGTGATGAACTCCTTCAGCTTTTTTTTATTAGTGAAGCTCTTTATCTGACCTTCGATTCTGAGTAATAGCTTTGCTGGATAGATTATCTTTGGCTGTAGGTTCTTACTATTCATCACCTTGAATATTTCTTGCCATTCCCTTCTGGCCTGCATGGTTTCTGTTGAGAAGTCAGCTGACAATCGTATAGGTGCTCCTTTATATGTAACTACCTTCTTTGCTCTTGCTTCTTTTAATATTCTCTCTTTGTCTTTTGCTCTTGGAATTTTAATTATGAGGTGTCTTGGTGTGGTCCTCTTTGGATTCCTTTTGTTTGGAGTTCTGTGCGCTTCCTGGACTTGTAAGTCTAATTCTTTCACCAGGTGGGGGAAGTTTTCTGTCACTATTTCTTTCAGTATGTTTTCGATATCTTGCTCTGTCTCATCTTCTGGGACCCCTATAATTCTGATGTTGGTTCGCTTGAAGTTGTCCCAGAGGTTTCTTACATTATTTTCAATTTTCTGGATTCTCTTGCCTTCTAGCTTCTGTGGAGGAGTGTCTTCTGGCTCTTTATGTTCCAAATCTTTGACTTGATTCTTGCGATCTTCCCTTTTGTTTTTAGGACTCTGTAAAATATGTTTTATTTCAGACAATGTATTCTTTATTTCTTGTTGTTCCCTTATCATTTCTTGATGATCTCTTTTCATATCCTCATAGGTCTTATCCATCTTTTCTAGGAAATTCTTGAAAAACCTTATAAGCGTAGATTTGAACTCTATATCCAGACGCTTTTTGTCCTCCATTTCTTTTGTTTGTGATTTATTTTGTTGTCGCATTTCGCAGTTACAGATGGGGCGGGGTTTCAGGGTGGAGCCTCTCTGCAGCCAAATTTGAGAGGATGTCTGGAATCTTTAATGATCTTTTGGTTCTGGAATATTCCTTCCCATGAGATTTTCCTCCCTCCAACTCCCTCTCCCTCTGTAAAGCACCAATTTTCATAGGATTGCATTTGGGCCCTTGTGTATTTAAATTATATTTAAGATAAGAGTTTCAATTTAAAAAAGCTCTTATCTTAAATGATATATTTCTAGTACATCACTTTCCCCTCCTAGGACTTTTTAATAATGTAAGTGATGTTGAATCATATAATTTGCTGTTGAAATTGAAATAGCATAGTACCTCGCTCAGACCCTTTGGAAAAGATCTTTTGTCACCTACACTCTGGAATGTTCCCTTTTCTCTGTACTTGCATTTCTCTGCATTGTCAGCGGTCGTTAGATTTCTAAGTTCTGAGAAGAACCATAGGAGTGCCTCCTGACCCATTACAACATTAGCGGCTCTCTTACCAACATGTCTCGTGTTTTGGTATTTCATTTCTTCAGTATTGTTATTTGACACTTTCATGAGACAGTCTGGAGAATACCATCACTACTTTGCTTATTTCTGATCACCACAACCATTGGCATCCAGGGGTGCCTGAGAAAGAGAATGCAAGCTTTCAGTGTTTCCATGTGGTTTTTATGAAAACACATGATGCCTTGACAGCCAAACTCACCATTTTTCCTGGGATATTTTAGAACTTTGCATTGTTCATTAAAATGAGAAATACATTCATGTGATGTATTTTGCAAATGAAGGAAAAACATTAAGATTTGTAATAAAAATGTGCAAATGATATTTACAATATGTTTGTCTCATTTTCAGAAAAGTGAACAAAATAAAAAGGAATGTACAGAGCAGATCAATTCTTATAAAATATTCATCATGAATGTTAAATGTGCAGCTTTCTTAACTCAACAGAATATTGGCTCTGCAGGTACACTACCCAGGTTCAGGTACTGGCCCCGTCACTTGCTAGCTGTAAAACCTTTTGAAGATCTCTTGGTTTCTCCCACATAAAATGGGGATCATAGTACTGCTCTGAACCAGAACTGAGCTGATATACATTTTTCTTTTATTTTTTTTAAATTATTTTAAAAAATATGTATTTTATTGATTTTTTTACAGAAAGAAAGGGAAATGTATAGAGAGTTAGAAACATCAATAAGAGAAAAACATTGATCAGCTACCTCCTATATATTCCCTACTGGATATGTGCCTGCAACTAAGGTACATACCTTTGACCAGAATCGAACCTGGGATCCTTGAGTCCGCAGGTCGAAGCTCTATCCACTGAGCCAAAGTTAGGGTTGATATACATTTTCTGTAATTTATGGAGTTGAGACTACAGTGTTCTCCAGACTCAGTAGGGGAGCATGGGCTTTTGGGACAAGTACATGAAATTTGGTACGGAAGAGTTTATTTGAGGCCTGGTTCTAATCCTTACCATGTGATATTGAGCTTGTCTTTAGGCCTCAGTTTTCTCCTTAGTGCAAAAGTTGTTTGATTAAGTCTCTCTAAAGAATTTTACTGAGGATCAACTTATAAAACTTAATGGAACACATTTCTTTCTAATGATGAGATAGTCCTTTCATTCTAGTCATCAGATAGAATGTGCCCTCTTCTGTGAATTGAGTGAACAAAACAGATTATTAAACAGCTCTTGAGGGACTTCCGTTATGGAGGTGGTGGCGGGAAGAAATAAATAATCAAATATTAAGATGGCATGTGGTAATAAAATGATGAAGCAACCTAAGAACAGGGAAGAGGAAAGAGTGTGATGAGGGCTGCCATTTCAGACAAGGGACCAAGGAAGTCCTCTCTAACATTTGAATGAAGTGCCAGGGTAGGATATAGGAATCTCTGGTGGAGGTACATCCTAGGTAAAGGAAATAGCAAGTTCAAAGGCTCTGGATTCAGAAAGGAGCTAGTTTTGTCTTAGGAATGGCAAGAATGCCCAGGAGGTTAGAGACATGAGCAATGTGTGCTAATGAGGGAAGGGAGAAAGTAGGTGGGACCACATCACAGAGGAACTTGCAGGCCATTGTAAAGACTTGGGCTTAAGAAATCGTGAGGGGTTCTGAGCACAAGACTGACATAATCTGGTTTCTCTGACTGGTATGTAGAGAACAGACTGTAAGAGGGACAAGGGAGGAAGCTGGAGGTCAGTTAGGAAGCTAGAGCTATAATCCAGGTCAGTGGTGGCCCAGGCTAGGGAGTAGCTGGGGGTAGTGAGAAGTGGTTGGGTTATAAATATATTTAAAGGTAGAGCTGCTCTAGCTGGTATGGCTCAGTGGATAGAGCATTGGCCTGTGGGCTGAACATTCCTGGGTTCAATTCCCGTCAAGGGCACATGCCTGGGTTGTGGGTTCAATCCCCAGTAGGGGGGTGCAGAAGGCAGCCGATCAGTGATTCTCTCAAAGGTAGAGCTAACAGGATTTGCAGATGAGGTCTGTGGCAGAGGAGGAAATACAGTGGCTCCAACAGAATCCCAACGTCTCTGACCAGAGCAACAGAAAGAATGGTGTTGCCACTTACTGAAACAGGGAGAACCGGGGGTGAGAATGATGAGTCCCGTTTTGGACATGCTAAGTTGGAAATCCAAATGGAGATATCAGATAGGCAGATGGAATCATTACAATGATAATAAAAGCAGTGATGAAGATAACTGTCGTTTGTGAAGTGTAGCCTTTAATTACCTGCCAGGCACTATGTTGAGAATTTTATACATGTTACCTCATTATTAAATCCTCACAAAAATCTTCTGTTATTGGTACTACTTTCATGCTCATTTTGCAGATGAAAGCCAGGCCCAGGGAGATTAAGTCCATTAAGTCCATGGTTAAAGCCGCACATGTGATACTAAATGGATGACATTCTTTCTCCCTGAAGCCAGAGTCCTCTAGTACTGTGGTTGGCAAACTGCGGCTTGAGAGCCACATGCGGCTCTTTGGCCCCTTGAGTGTGGCTCTTCCACAAAATACCATGGCCTGGGACAGTCTATTTTGAAGAAGTGGCATTAGAAGAAGTTTTAAGTGTTAAAAATTTGGCTCTCCAAAGAAATTTCAATCGTACTGTTGATATTTGGCTCTGTTGATTCATGAGTTTGCCGACCACTGCTCTAGTACAATGTCACTATGTGGCCACAAGAGGAGGAGACGGGGCTCAGAAAAACTGAGCTGAGTTCCTCCTCCCGAAAGGAGGTTTGCGGTTTGCCTCTATATGGATTCACTTGATCTCTTTGTGTCTTAATTCTTGGACACCTTGAAGGTTGCTGAATTCTGGTCAGAAACCTCATTTATTATTTAAGAGCAGAAAGATACTGATGGCATATTTACAACATAGTTGACTTCTGAGGAATACAAATAATTTTTACTGCCAAATACTATAATTTCAGGAGAGCAGTTAGAGGTGTCACCTGATGAATTTATTGTTTTCGAAGGAAATAAGCTTGGATGCTGATGTATGTCCATTATTGTTCTCTTTTATAGCCGAATGAGGCATTGGGCCATGAATTTTCATTTCCAGCCTGTCCTCATTTGAAACCAGCTTCCTTATTCATGATGCTATGAGCAAGCGAAAATTTCCCCTCTATCTATCACGGTAGCCTTTAGATGGAACAGAAGTATAATCACGATGTCCTCATTTGCATAGGCATCTCCCTGACAGGTCATCAGATATCTTTATTGTTCTCGAGTACATTTCATGGGCTGCTGAAGGCATGCATAAAATCATCACGAGCAATTCATCTTCGCACCTAGTTTAATGGCCCCTCTTACACAGAAGGAGAATGATGGAATGGAAAGGGCCTGCCTGCTTATGAATATGGAGTCAATTACAGTGGAGAATCATTTACATTAGCTCTTGTTATTCAGAGTCCTTTTGCAAATTTCACCTCACCGGGTTCCGAATGGCCTTGAAAAACAAATCATGCACCTTCTCACCAAGCAGGCTCAGATTTCCAATTCAGCACCAAGCAAGTAGGTGGTCAATCATGAAAGCATCAGCTTCTATATGAGTGAGGACTCCTCCGTACATACCCATGAATAGGGCTAACAGTGTCACTGGGGTTCGGGGTGGGTGGGCTCCTTACTTTATAATCCTTGATTTAAAAACTAGTTTGGAGAAAAAGCAGATTAAAAAGTCATTATCTTGACTGAGTAGTTTTATTTTTTTAATAATATATTTTTATTGATTTCAGAGAGGAAGGGACAGGGAGATGGAGAGAGAGAGAGACAGAGAGAGAGAGACAGAGAGAGAGAGAGAGAGAGAGAGAGAGAGAGAGAGAGAGAGAGAGAGAGAGGGAGAGGGAGAGGGAGAGAGACATCACTAATGAGAGAGAATCATTGATCAGCTGCCTCCTGCACACCCCACACTGGGGATCGAGCCCGCAACCCAGGCACGTGCCCTGACTGGGAATCGAACTATGACCACCTGGTTCATAAGTTAGTGCTTAACCACTGAGCCACACCATCTGGACTTGCCTGAGTTGTTTTAAATCAACACTCCATTGAATGATCTTTTCATTACTTCTTTCTTGGCCTCTATTCAATATGATGATGGCAACAGTGATGGCGATGACTGCTGTCTGCCCGGCAGTGCAAGAGCCTTATTTACAGCTGGTCTGTGGCAGAGCCAGGGACCCAAACCTGGTTCTATATAATTTTCTATATATATCATCGCCCTCAATTTCCAGATTAGGAATGGAGACTTAAATTCCGGTTTGTGACTTTACACTAGAATGTGTGCAATTTATGCCCCTTAGCATTGCCCTAGCTCAGTTTTTCTAGTTTCTCTAAGGAAAGCATGATCACAAGATTAATAATGGCTTTGTTTTGATAGGAAAGTGTAGTGTGCTCTCTCCTTAGATCATATTTTTATACAAGTCTGTATACTGCTACTGCACACTCTATCACAAACAATTCCCTTATCACTACTTCACTAACTATTCCTCTAACGCGTAAGTTTTATTGGCTGTGGAGGGCACTAGCTTCCATATATCCTGTAATTTATTTAACTGTTCTCCCCTTGTTAGACATGAAGGTCATTTTCAGATTCTCATTATTGTAAATAATATTTTAGTGAGATCCGAACGCATAAATATTTATGTGCATCTCTGATTATTTTCTTAGAAGTGCTTCTCAGATGTCAAAAAGTGTGAACAATTTTAAAAATTATAGCTTTGAAAGGAAAGGTACAATAGAAGCACAATGCACCAGCCACACTGAATTTCTGAACCTCCTGCAACACAGTCACCAATTTGAGCTCTTGGTAGCAGGAAATTTATCTTTCCCCCCCACCTTCTTTGCATTTCATGATCTGTCTCCAATACTTGTTTGTTGAATGAATGAAAAAGTTAATAAATATATGTTTTGAACTGGACTGAGTGAGTTTGGGGAGCTTAAATAGACAAATGCATTAGTGATCTCTTTAGATCTCTTTCACACAGAAATGTATCTGAATTAGCCCCTTCTCAGTACTGTACCATGTTTTCCTATAGAACCTTGAAAAAAAAATTTCCATAAATGTATGTAATGGTGATTATTGTGTTTGATGATTCTTATTCCTAAGGATCTTTTCTTTTTGCTATACGTTCTTGAATATCTTTTTTAAAATTTTTTATTTTATTGTTTAAAGTATTATAAATAATAGTATAAATGTCTCTTCCCCCCACCCCCACCCCCCCATTTACCTCAATCTATCTGTTACTATTTTCGAGGAGCCCTAGCACTCTCTTAGATTTGTTCTTGGGAGCAACATTTTCTATTTTTTTAATTTTTTATCTTAGCCCTATTGAAATTGGAGGTCATTATAGACCTATGTAGGAACCCCATCAGTCTCCCTGGGTGGAATCACAACACATGATTATGTAGACAGAATTACAGACTATGTGGACTGATGGGGGCCACTCAACCCTCTTTCGGAGTCTCTTGCACCAGAGACATGGTTCTGCTTCTGCTGAGCTTTGTGAATTCTTCCTTTTGGAAGTTTCAGGTTTTATTATCATATATACGTGTGTGTGTGTGTGTGTGTGTGTGTGTGTGTGTGTAATTTCAGAGAGAAAGGGAGAGAGAGAGAAAGACAGAGATGGAAACATCAATGATGAGAGATAATCATTGATTGGCTGCCTCCTGCATGCCCCTTGACTGGGAATCCAACTATGACCTTCTGGTTCATAGGTCATGCTCAACCATTGAGTCTCACCGGCAGGGCTATTATCATATTTTTTTACCACCCCTGTATCTGACTATCAGAAATGCCAAGATATGCCTTTTATCTGTCACTATTGGAATCAAGTTGGACAATTAATAAAACAATACATGCATTTAATATTTTAACTTAAAACATATTAATTAAATTTATTCATTCCCAATCTTTTGACACAGAGCAAAGGTCTTTTTAAAAAAAATGATTAGAGTTCTCTACTGCCATTTTTTGGTATCATCTATAATTTTCAGTTTTTATTTCCTTTAAGTTGGGCAAATCTTGTACAAAAAATCTGATCACAGCATCCAAATAGATCTATATATTTTTTGCAGTTATTACGTTTTCAAATGATGTTCACTGTTGAATTGCCTATACCTAAGTCCATAATTACTTTTAGAGCTCTTTATCAAAAGTTTCCAAAACATTTAACTTAGTTAACAATTCTTTTCTTTTTGCACTAATATTTAGTCAGTCGTATAATATTAAATTTAAATTGCTTAATCCATAATAAGTGCAACTGGGATAATTAGGTTTAGAAGGAAACACAACAGATGTTTGATAAGCACATGACTTGGAGGTGGAACAGAGGTAGTAGAGAGTAGTCTTTGAACTTGAACCCCCAGCAGAGACCTGTTTGGCTCAGTGGATAGAGTGTCGGCCTGCAGACTGAAAGATCCCGGGTTCGATTCTGGTCAAGGGCATGTACCTTGGTTGCAGGCACATCCCCAGTAGGGGTGGTGCAAGAGGCAGCTGATCGATGATTCTCTTTCATAGATGTTTCTAACTCTCTGACTCTCTCTGTAAAAAATCAATAAAATATATATTAAAAAAAAAATGAACTTGAACCCCAGGTCCCTGTGCATCAGCAAGTTAATTTTACAAAGAAAGTGAGAAGCCTTGGGTGAGTGGAGGATGGTTAAGAGGGCTGTGTCATACGCTATAATGACATCATTGTGTTCACCCAAGGCTCGTCACTTCACTTCATTAGCTGACATCTTTCTTGTTTAGAAATAGAGACAAATAGTAGTTTCCCTGGTTACTTCCTCTCCCTATAGGAAAATAAAATTGCCATCCAGTCCAGGCAGTAATTTGTGAGACATTCTGCTTTTCGTTTAGCATCTCCAATCAAATGTTTGGGGTCATCGAAGTTTCACATCCCAACTGTTTCGTGCCTCTGCGCCAACATTGTAAACTAAATTAGGAACACATTGTCCGTCTCTTCCATTGGGCCAGACAGCCTGTTCATTTCAGTCTCGTGGACATTATGCTATCTTTTCCTCTCATTTAGTCCTCATTCAAATGCCTCTTCATCATCCTTACTGCCTTGGTTCATGGATTTTCGCATAGATGATGAGTGATATTTCTTTATCTCCCTTCCTCACAGACATTTGTTTGGAATACTACCAAGTACCAGTAATTATGATGAGATTGTATTTACCATCTTATTCTCAAGTTACCGTTCTCATACAGCTATGAAACTCTTGAGAGTATCATTTTTGGGAACTTTTCCCAGTAGTTTTCTTTTTTCTCTTCTTTTTTTTCATTTGTTTCCCAGTTGTTTTCTTATAGGATTAGTAGGGCTCCTCCTTAACTATTCTTATTTTTCCCATGACATGACTGTAGACCTTTCTGTTAACTGCTTTCGTGGGTTTTACATGCTCATTGCTTTCTTTTCTCTTCCACATTCAATTTAAAGATCGAGGTGTCAGGATGGCCGAGTGGTCTAAGGCGCCAGATTCAAGGGGCTCCCCTCAATTTAAAGATCAACTAGTCATCTTCAAGAGTTTCTTCTCTGTCCTCATAAGATGTCGGCAACCTTATCCAAAGCACACTAATGCATCCAATAGAAAATGACATCCCCTTACCAATCACCTCTTCACTGTAAGCTGTCCACTGACCAATATTTTCACTTTTCCAAAGTCCTAGCATTGAAAGGAAGAGGCATAAAGAACCTCACCCGTGTTCCTAGGTCTTTTAGTCTCCAGCCTGTGACTCCTTAGGTACTAATGATGTTCCCTTTGTGTGCTAGGGATGTGATCCATTCCCAGGAAGATCCAAGGACTGGTGTATGTGCTCATGGGGCTTATAATATCTCAGTAGGCTATTATATTGCAGAAGAAGTCACCACAAAGATGGACAGCAAGCATGACTGACCAAATCCTATTTGCACAGAGTCCTTAATACTCCCAACAAGGAGTGGTGGCTTACCCATCCTCTCTCTCCCAGGCAGTGGCAGGTTTCTTTCTTTCTTTTTAAAAAATATATTTTATTGATATTTTACAGAGAGGAAGAGAGAGGGATAAAGAGTTAGAAACATGGTTGAGAGAGAATCATCGATCAGCTGCCTCCTGCACACACCCCCCCCCCCCCCCCACTGGGGACGCGCCTGCAACCAAGGCACATGCCCTTGACCGGAATTGAACCTGGGACCCTTCAGTCCGCAGGCTGACACTCCATCCACTGAGCCAAACCGGTTTTGGCAGCAGGTTTTTTTTATTCCAATGGTGTGTGGATGTCTCCTGGAGATGACTCCCGTTGCTCCATATGCACAAAGACAGCAATCGGCAATATCCACAGTGGTAACTGGATAGCGTTTTCTGTGCGGTGAGGCAGAGATAAGATTTGTATATGAGTTTTTCATTTTCTTTTTGGAAGATCCTCCTCCTATCCACTCTACCTCTGGTTTTGTTACAAGCTTCCAATCCTGAGCTTTCTTTTCCCCCTTTGGGTCATATTCTTCCAGAGTGAACTATATACACCTCTGTATCACCCTCTGTGTCTAATGTAGTGTGCTGGAGGATTTAGCATTAAGCAAAGACTTTTAAGGTTAATTAATAGAAGAACAAAGGTTTTGGAAATCATGTTTGAGCTGTAATTTGCAGTTGCTGAGTTACTGGTTTTGACTTACTGCACTGTATTTCCTTAGCAAGCTGCAAATATTCGAGTAGCAAGATATGTGGTCAGTTTCTAAATAGAATGGTTTTTTTTTTTTGTGTGTGTGTGTGTGTGTGTGTGTGTGTGTGTGTCTCATTCAGCATCAGTATGTGCTAGCTTCATGAATAAACTAAATACAACTTCTCTGCCTCTGTGAAGAAAATAGAAACTTCTCTCTAAGACATGGCATTGATGCATTGCTATATTAAAGTTGCAGTGATTGGGGACCGATTAATTCCAGAGGCACCATTTTTAAAAATTGAATTTAAGTCTGAACTAAAACCTTAAGTAAATATAGATGTAATATTTTTTTCTTTTTCAGGACAAGCCCATTGGTTTTTCCATTTGTTGGCCAGTGCAGGCTTCCTGCAGAACTCATTCTGATCTAATTTTGTAACCTGCAAGCTTCAGATGAATCCTTCACAGGCAGCTGTATCAGAATGGCTTGGCCTGGGGTCAGGGGATTGGAGTGGCAGGATTTTGTGCCTTTATTCGTTTTCCTGGTATCCAAACTTTCAGCTTATCATTAAAGGGGCCTATGACCCCCAAAGCTGGGCCATTTTCCTAGATACCAGAGGTTACAAGAAATCGTTTCACTCTCTCTCCAAAAGAAGCAAAGACACGTAGCTCGCACTCTCATTGATGTTCTTATCTTCACATGTTTCTTTTTTCCTAATCTGGGTTGAGATGTCTCCTGAAACACCATTGATTTTCAAGTCCACCTGGAAGTATTGGATGTGACAAGTCTGGTTTTATTTTTAATGCCGGGACTTACAGAGCTGGAGAGACTGCTCCTGCCAGTCATTACACCGGTGCTAAATGTGGGCCTTTAGTCAGACATGTCAGGAGACTGTGTTCAGGAGAAACGTGAATCTTTTAAAAAATTGCAGCAGTTCTTACAAATGTTAAATGAGAACACAGGGAACTAAAAAGAAGGGAGTGTATCGCTCATCTTTTGGGGGTAGAAACTGATGAAACTAGGTTGTTTTAGAAAGCAATGTCAAAACTAATTTGGTAGGTAGAGCCTTGCCCAGGATTCTTGGTCTTGAATGCTGCCCGAGCTCTTTATGCTGGATTCTTTTTTTTTTTTTTTTTTTTTTTTTAATGTTTTTATTTATTTCAGAGAGGAAGGAAGAGGGAGAGAGAGAGATAGAAACATTAATGATGAGAGAGAATCATTGATTGGCTGCCTCCTGCACAACCCCCTAACTGGGGATTGAACCCGCAACCCAGACATGTGCCCTCGACCGGAATCGAACCTGGGACCCTCCAGTCCGCAGCCTGACGCTCTATCCACTGAGCCAAACTGGCTAGGGCTATGCTGGGTTCTGAATGTGACCAGGAACCCGGTGGGCTTCTCTCTAAAATGGCTCTGTCATTCGAGGGTGGGCTGTCAGAGCCGTGGCCCCGGGACACAGCACAGCTGGCGGGGAATGATGTTCTTGATTGAAGGCTGTTCTGCGTTGCCTAACAGATGGACAGAAATGTATTTTTAAGCTCAAAAAGTATTCTGCTTCAGATTTCCCCTGAACATCTGGCTCCCGACTTCCCAGAACAGCACTGTCGTCTCTCATTTCTCTCTCCTCGTGGCTTGTATCTACGTTGTGTGATCAGAATATGGGGGTTGGGGGAGCAGGGAAATGAGAAGGAATTTTCCTTAAGGAGCAGCTGGGGTCAGAAAAGGTAGGGCTAAAGCAAGCCCTTAAGTACAAGGAAATGTCATGATTAAAAAGCTTTTCCTGTAAGCCAGATAGGATTTCTAAACACAGGAATTAAACATTGTGCTTAAACACAATAAAATAGAAATGGCAGCTCCTAGTATATTTTCACCGCGCATATGTCTCTCAGTTTAAAGTTTTCCCATTAAATATATTTGTAAAGATTTCTTCAACCAGGGGATGACATTCCAGGCTCCTGTGTATTTCACTTGTGTTCCTCCTGCTGTGCCACAGATTTGCTCCGAAATGATGTGTTTTTTGTATTTGATAACCTGCAAAATGCATCTTCTCTTGTAAACAGAAAACAACGAAATGGGCTTTAAAAAGCATCACTTTCTTTATTGTTGAATGTATTATCGATGTCCCCTTTCTTCTCCATTGTCCCCTCCTCCCCCCATCCCCCAGCCGCCCAGGCCTTCACCACACTATTGTCTGTGCCTATGGGTTATGCATATATTCATATTGTCTTCTCTTAATAGAGTCCTGTCACTGGGCTGTGAACTCTGGAAAGTTCAGTCAAGATTTGTCCTCTATCTAAATGTCACCCATCTTTGAGTCCTTTCCATATTCTCCTCTATGGTTAAAAGATTCCTCTTTTCCCAAAAACTGTGAAAATCCTTTTGGTGGGAGACTCATCTGTTCTCTGCACTTTCCTGTTAGCGCATCAGGTCCCAGCGACACAATCCATGGTGGAACTAATGCCTTCGTGTAACTTGTTTTCTTTAAGAGAACTGGGGAGACCAGATCTTAGTCAGCTACCTGCAGAAGGAATGGTTGAAAAATTTGCTACAAGTTAGGGCAAATATGGCCTCCTCCATCTCCCAGCAACTGACCCGTGGCTTAAGCTCATTTACAGAGAGCTCCTATGAATGGCTCTTGATCCCATTTCCTCTGGAGAGCTTTCTATTTGTCCTTTCCAGTGCATCAGGAATCGAGAGTTCCTACCTCTAGACTGTCCTCCTGGGCTCCGGGAGCTCTCCAGGAGCAGTGCTTTCCTTTCTCCGGCCCCTCTGATCCCATCACCCATCCCAGTTCAGGCAGGGCATGTGTGCATTCCTTTGGGGTGCACATGACTCTCACTGCGTGGTGATGGAATCTGGGAAGACAGCTCTATTTGGATGAGGTCAGTTAGAAGAGGGTAAGCTCATGTTACTTAATTAGTTTAGCATAAGTGTAAACCTTTAAATAGACTCAACTTTCTCCCGTTTTGGTGTCTATCACAAGAATAGGTTTGATTAGATAATAGCTATGGTTCCTTCCAACTCTGCAATCCTGTCCCTCTCCCATTGGTCTGTATTTGCTTTCAACGACGAGTCTGTAGCTTTCTCTCACTGCACAGCTTCATCCTCACTGTTAGATCCAAGTTGAGTTCTCTCTCAGCTACGTAAGTTCCTAGAGAAGGAGGATTAGTTTTTTTCTGGATCCCAGATCCTGGTCAAAGCTTAAAAAAAAAAATCTTAATTCTTAATTCATTTTGCATTCCTAGATTCAGATGTTGAAATTGACCCTACTAAGCTTTCTGTGGTCCCAGGTACCTCCATGTCACCCAGTGTATGTGAACAGAGCTTGATTAAGCCAGTCTGAATTCTTGTAAACTTTTATTCTCTTTTTCCCATTTTTTTTTTCTGTAAATGCATGTTTAGCATGTTGTTTACTTTAGACCTTCCAGTCTCAATCAGGTCGACATAGATTATTTACCTTTCCTTGAATCAATGATTTTCTCATATACTTTCTGACATCCTTCACAACTCTCAACCCCACTTCTGATACTGTTCAGTATGTGCCAACATCACAATGTCAGGTAGGTCAGCTGGTTCTCAGACCCTCATCTCTGTATTATGAACCAGCATTGGTGTTTACCAGAATACTTGGAACACAACTTTCTTTGTAAATACTTTATGAGCACCTGTTATAAGCCAGGCATTTCATATAGTGAGTATTCAAAGTGCACATTAGAAGTCTGAAATTTTCATTCCAATAGAAAAGGTAAGATAGCCACACAAATAATAAGATCAAGTGAATGCTGCTGGGATATTGGTGGAAATAAACCTAGGTTCTAGGGACACTTGCTAAGTGGTACTTATGAACATAGGTTTTTGGTGTGTCTTTTTTAAATCCTCATCTGAGAATATTTTTTCAATTAATTTTTAGAGAGAGTTGAAAAGAGAGGAAGAGGGAGAGATATAAAGTGAGACAGAGAAACATCGATGTGAGAGGGACACATTGATTGGTAGCCTCCTGCACATACCTTGACCCGGGCCAAGGATTGAACCTGCAAACCAGGTATATGCCCTTGACCAGTAATCCAATTTGGGACCCTTTCGCGTGTGGGTGGACGCTCTAACCATTGAGAAACATTGCCCAGGGTAAGCATAGGTTTTCTCATATGCCCAGTGGGTCTATGGAACGTCTACTTAGTGAAGCTGTTGTGTGTGTTAAATTATGTAAGTGTATGTGAAAGTGCTCAGTATTATTCCTGGCATGTAGTTGGAGATTAGTAAAATATTCTTAATTTGAAATAATAAAAGAGTTGAGGATTCAGAGGAGGGAGAGATCACAGCTGAGGCTTTGTGGAAGATGTAACATCTAAGATAGGTCAGACTGGTGGCTCCTCAGGGCAGGTACCTTCCAAATTACTTTATAGAAATCCTTATTAACCTACACATAGACTGTGTTTAATATATATTAAATGAATGGGCTCAGAAGGATGAATAGGATTCTGGTGGGTTGAACTGGCTTGGAGAAGGGGCATTCCAAGCAGAGAGCACAGCATGGACGTGGGAAGGGGCAGGTCATGCCGGAGGGACAAAAGTCTATTTGACCGGAGTGTAGGGAAGTGGGAAAAGTGAAAGGAAATGTATGCTGGGAATATGATGTGGGTATTGAAAGCATTTCCAATGTTAGACTTCAGGGGGTTGTACTTAATTCAGTCTCTTTAATTTCTCTGTTTCCAGCCAAATTTTGGGGGTGAGTGTTTTTGTTTTTATTTTTGTTTTTGTTTTGGTGTGTGTGTATGTGTTTTTGTCATGCTTTACCAGATATTGAGAGTTTACCATTATAATTGTCGCCTACATTTTTGTTGGTAGAGTCATAGGCAGTCCTTGGTAGGGATGAAGGAATAATTTTTCTATATGCTAAAGAAAAGATATAAAAAGACTGTTACTAAGAGGGGAAAGAAAGGCATATACATTTTTCTTTGATTATGCCCAGACCTTGTCTTTCTTAACTACTATGCTAAACAGTAGTAGCTTTTAAACTTAAAAAAAAAATCATAAAATTCAAGTGGATTTTTCATATATTCTAAATTGCTTCAAGGAGTAATGCAAAAACAGTTTACAGCTCAAACCATTAGCTCATACAGGTTTCAAATATTAGTATCCCCGACATAGGCAAGACTAACTTGCAGAAAGAGCTGGGGAGTGTATTGAGCTAGCTGCAGGAGGGGAGAAGCCATGGAGAGGAAACTGAAGACAAACTTGACTGAGGTATTTCACTGACTTGTGTATGACTCAATGGTAAGTGCACCACTATTTTGTGTGTCATTAAGGAAAAAAAGTGCTGCCAATTATGTTTAATGGTCATCCTGCCCTACCCATCCTGGCTTACCATTGTTTTTGGCATTTCTTGCATCTCTTCTGAGATATTGAGCCCTTGGCCTGCTTTCAGTTGCATTGCTTGGCACAAAGTAGACAGCCCTTTGCATCTATCTCTGCAACAAAATGCAACTCAGCATTTTCTACCTCTTGTTTAGATCCCATTTAATAATTGAATGTTGTTCTGCGATCAAATAAGGAATTATGGTCATTTTCCCCCCGAAGATAAATATTTATGCCACTGATATCAACATTATCCTGCAACTCCATTTCCATGCCTTTTTATTTATGCAATAATTTTTGTTTTTATACTGAACCCAGTCTAATCTTTTAAAGATGTATTAAAAATGGCAATGAAATTCAATAGTATCTATAAACAAAGCTCAAAGAATGTAACACCCGTCAGAACAGCCATGACCCACGTTTGTGTACATGCAACCACGTTACCATAGCAACTTTGTGGAAGACCCCATTGATTATAAGACACATCCCCAATTTAGGATGCCAAAATGTGAAGAAACCCGTGCATTTCAGGAGCAGTGAAATGCACTTACTTCAAAACGTGCCCAGAGACCAGCCCACCTCTTGCTGAAGTATCGCCTCCATCACTAAAGACTAAATTAGTTGAGCCACATCCCTTTGTGGTTTCTCGAGGTGCACTGACATGTGTCCTAAAACCATAATGCACATCTGGTGACCACAGTCGTCTTACCCGAGGGGTCCGCCAGGAGGGAGGCTGAAACATGGAGCACCCAAACTCCTCAGCTCTGTTTCCCAAGGGGATGGTTGTATGCTGATTGACGGAAGCATCATAAACATACTTGCTCTCGCCCCCTTCCCTCTAGCACATGTGTGCACCATTTAGGTTTAGCCAGTCATAGAACTCAGCTCAATGGATGATTTTGTGCATTTCTTATCTGATTTGCTTCTTGGTGTCCTCATTTAGTAAAGCATATCTTTTCATGCACACACAGGAAGCAAAGGTTGAAATCATATAACTTATCCTTGAGTCAGTTTCATTTTTTTTTTCTTCACATTGAGCATGCTCATTTCAGGCATTCCTGTACGGCGGGAGTGTGCCCCCACAAGTTGAGATGTGAGAAACCTGTCTGATGTGAGAAACCAGTCTCTTTAACTCCCAGGCCCGTGGTCGGCAAACTGCGTGCCTGGGAGTTAAAGAGATTGAGCCACATGTAGCACTTTGGCCCCTTGAATGTGGCTCTTCCACAAAATACCACAGCCGGGGCGAGTCTATTTTGAAGAAGTGGCATTAGAAGAAGTTTAAGTTTAAAAAACTTGGCTCTCAAAAGAAATTTCAATTGTTGTACTGTTGATATTTGGCTCTGTTGACTAGTGAGTTTGCTGACCACTGATCTAGGGTCATTGTATTTTACCTGCTTATTATACTTCCCAGTGCGTTTGCGTTATTTCCCCAGTGACTTATAACCATTTCTCCATGTGGAGGTGGCATTGGGTAAGGGTGATGGGTTCGGGGTGGGTGTGGAAGGAAAGAACAAGGGAATCAGTGAGGGTCCTAGTGGGGAGAATTGTTTCTTTTCATTCTACCCGTAACAATTCACTTACTATAATTGTGTGCATATAATAATCGTTTAATATATTGTGAAAGTCACATGTCAAAATTGTAATATAGAAGCAAAAATGAGAAAAGAGACAGTAAAGCCAAAGTTGCTGTTATTATATAATTACTGGTTCTTTAAAATTGGGACCACATGCTTAATATAACTAGAGCACAAAATCATAAGTTTAGCTAAATCAATTGCTCATTTTAACTGTATAAATGTTCTTGAAAATGATGGCAGAATTGACGCTGTTTGAGAGATTACTATTGATTATTTCTGCTCTCAAAGTGATTGGATTGATTTTTGCCATGCTTTTTCAGTAAATGGGACACTTATTTAACCTTGCTTTTAAAATAGTAATTTAATATTGTGTAATGTTTCTATTTGGACTCATTCAGTAGGTTTTTTTTTTTTTTTTTTTAAGACTGTAAGCAGGTTATTTTTCTGTACTTTTTCTCTGGATAACCTTTTTTTTTTTTTTTAACCTATTTTAAAATAAAATATGTCTACAAAACATAGCCCTTATAAAAATAGAAGAAAAACCATTCATTCATGGGCCTATTACTCAGTGATAACCACTAATAGTGTTTTGGTTTTGTCCCTTCCAGTTTTTTTCCTCTGCCCAGATGGTTTTTAAAAATATATATATATGTTTTTATTGATTTTTACAGAGAGAGAAAGGGAGAGGGGAGAGACAGAGGGGGGGAAGGGGGAGAGAGAGAGAGAGAGAGAGAGAGAGAGAGAGAGAGAGAGATCAATTGGTTGCCTTCTGCATGCATCTCCAATGAGAATTGAGCCAGTCAGCTGGCTGGGCATGTGCTCTCACTGGGAATCGAACCAGCAAACTTTTGGAGCATAGGACAATCCCCAATCACCTGAGCTACACCAACCAGGGCTGGTTTTGTTTCTTTTACTTCTTTGTGACCCGTCTCATGTTCACTTTTTGGTTGTTGTCCAGGCTCATGGATGAATTTTTCCTCTTCTATTTTTATGTGAGTTCCTTTTCACAAATGTATTTTTAATGGTAGCATTCATTTAAAAACATGCCATACTGTACTTCCCTGAGCTTACCACTTTCTAATACTTCATTATACATAAGTAAGTCTGAAAAAATATTTTTTTTCATGGTAGAAAATTTTTTGTTTGCTCCAATTTTTATACTAAAACTTTAAAGAAAGTGTCAGATAAACTACTAAATTTTATAACAATCAAGATATGGAAGGTCAGCCCTAGCTGGTTTGCTCAGTGGATAGAGCGTCTGCCCTGGGACTGAAGGGTCTGGGTTTGATTTCAATCAAGGGGATGTTCTTCAGTTGCAGGCTCCATCTCCGCCCTGGTCAGGACATGTGGGAGGCAACCAATCAATGTGTCCCTCTCACATTGATGTTCCTCTCTGTCTCTTCCCCTCTCTCCTGCTCTCTCTAAAAATCAATGGAAAAATATCCTCAGGTGAGGAGTAGCAAAAAAAAAAAAAAAAAAAAAAGAAAGAGAAAGAAAGAAAAAAGAAATCTAAGGTCAAACTACCAAATTTTAAATAATCCCAGATGTATAGTATATAATTTAAAAATAGGTATTCTTATTTCACATTTTAAATGTTTTCTTTAGGTTTTTAATGATCCAATGCTTCACATACACTTTGATAGCAAATTGTATATATAATATACCTTCTGTCTGTCTTTTGGTCTATCTTGATTCTCTTCCTATATCTTCAAATAGCCATCAAAGACTGTTTGGTTGGATTATGCATTTTTGTGATAATTTACTCGTGGGCTCTGAACTTCTTAAGATGAGGCCCTTGACTTTCCATTTTTACACATCTTGTGGGTTTCCTACTCCTCCATCCACTCCCCTTTCCTAATGCAAAACCACTTCCTCTTTAAAGTGTGCCTCACTTCCTGTCATTCATTTCCCTGGCTTTGGTTGGCAGGTCTTATTTATTTAAAACCATAACAACTAAGATACACCACACACACACACACACACACACACACCACACACACACACCACACGCACACACCACACGCACACACACACACACACCACACACACACACCACACGCACACACACACACACACACACACACACACACACACCACACACACACACCACACGCACACACACACTTTTTTTCCTTTCTTTCTAGCCTGGGATAAATGAATGAGACAAGAGTTTTCCTTTCTTTCCCTCTTAAGGGAAGCTCCCTCAATCTGGAGATATTTTTGAGGCTGTGTGGTTAAACACTTTTGTTGTTGTTATTGTTTAGTATTTGTCTATTAATTTGTTTATTTGGAGATTATTTAAGAGCCTGTGACTGACTCATCGGAGGCATGGTGTATTCAGATGTACTTTACACTCATTACCTAGGATGTTTACAGGCACTCCAGGGAGTCACTATGCAGCTGCGTTTTATTCCTCACCTGTTGCCAATTCCCCAAATATAGACAAGTCTAAAGCACCACAGAGACCCTTCCTGGAAAACAGCAAAACAGACGACAAGGTAGTTCACTTCTTTTCTTCTCAAGAGTCTCTGGAATCTTTAAAAAAAAAAAAATTATTTCCAGCGTACATTGGGGTCCGTTTTGTTTTTCTAAAAGGAGCAAATTTCTAATATTCAGACCATTTCAACTAGATTCTTTTTCCCCCTTCTTGTGAAATTGGATTAAATCAGCCACGTCTGTTTGTGCCGAGTAAGCATGGTCTTAACCTAAATGTTCCCCTCCCAGCTTTCTCTGTAAATGTGCGGTGGTGGTGATTTGCTCCCAGCGAAACCGTGAACGTCAGATCAGGTTTGGGGAAAAGGGGTAACAAGCTCCTTCTGTGAACTCCTCTCTGGGAGCCCCGTTTGTACAGATAGCTAACTGCTTAAGATTATTGATTATTTTTTCCAATTTGTCTCATACCAAATTACCACATAGTTAATGCATTGCTTTAGGATAAATCTGTTTGTCAAATTAGTATTTGTTTTGAAGTCTTTCTGGTTGTCTAATGAAGGGAAAAGAAACTCACAGTATGTAAGAAACAGGACAGTTTTGAAATAGAGTTTTCTAAAGAATTCTAGAGGTACTTACAAGTTTAAATGGTGGGGGGGAGAATTTGACTATGAATGAGAAAGAAGGAGAGACTGTTGTAAGCAAGAGGGATGTTTTTATACATACCTAGTTTCATTCATTTAATGAATTGTTAATGAATTATTTTTACATTTCTGCATATAGCCAAGTTATCTTCCATGTGCTGTAGTAGTAACATAAAAATCAAATTTTGCAGTTAGCCAAACATTATAATATACATGTTACACTGAAATAAAGTGAAGTCTAAAATGTGAATTCCAGTGACAACCCAAGCATTTTTTTTTTTAGCTTTCCTGCTACATAATTTATTGCCTTGTTGCAGCTTTCCTCTTCCCAGAGTGAACATCTTTTTACCCCCCAGTTTTGGCATCTCTACTACAAAGCAGAGCCAATGGTATCTGTATCATTTCAGATCAGTTTTCTTGCTGAGAAGAGTCCACAGAAGCCAAAATAGACACTTTTCCCCCCCTCTCATAAAGTTTCTGCTTCTGCAAGGACAACCTTTCTTTTGTCTGTGTCTTTCATGGAGAGCTTCAAGTACTCTGAAAGAATCTCATTATATTCTCTTAAAGAAAGTAAATAAGCAGATGGCTTCCACATTCACAAAATGGGGGTGTTCATGGATTTCTGCAACTATACTGAAATTTTAGACTTTCCTGTGGCGATTATATAATGTGTTCCTGGAAATAGCAGCAAATTTGGGAATGGATCAGCATGCAGGCCATTTGTAAAAAAAAAAAGCCACTTTTAATCCTATTGAGATCTTTCTTTTTTCTCAATCATAAAGTTAACAACTTTGCCATTGAGAAAGCCTTCACTACGCAAAATTTTTTCTTTCGACCTCTCCCTCTCTTTCTCTCTTTTACTTCTGTTTTTCAAATTACCTTGATGGTACAGTTACAAGTTTACTAGTTTCCTATTGCCTCCCAGATTTCCAAGTTCCTTTGCCAGATTTCCAATACACTGAGTGACCAGATTATTATTATCTCTGAACACATAATAAGCTATACACACACACACACACACACACACACACACACACACACACACACACACGTATTTTCCGGTGTATAAGACGACCCCCTAATTTTACAGTTAAAACATAGGTTTAGGCCTATATTCGCTGTATAAGACTACCCCCCACTTCAAAGAAAAGACTTACTTTGCCGTCAAGATCTGCAGGTAATTTTTGTGCAATTTTGGTCTTTTGCCCCCGATTTTCAGTTGACTTTTTTTCGTTTCAAAAGTCGTCTTATACGCCGGAAAATACGGTGTGTGTGTGTGTGTGTGTGTGTGTGTGTGTGTGTGTGTGTGTATCTATATCTATATCTATATCTATATCTATATCTATATCTATATATTATCAGGCAGTGTAGGGGAATATTAACCAGTAAAATGAAGGAAAACACTGAGTCAGGGGACTTTTATCCCCATTTTAAGATGAAGACGTGAAAATTTTCTAGAGCAGCACTACTTAGCATGGTAGCCACAGGCTACCTGTGGCTATTCAAGTTAAGCAAAACTGGCTGAAATGTGAATTCATTTTCTCAACCACTCTAACCACATTTCAGTAGCCATACTACACAGAACAGGTGTGGAATATCTTCAACACGACAGAAATTTCTACTAAATCATGCTGACCTAGAGATAAAGTAACCTGTCTAAGCTCAGGTAATTAATAAGTGGTGAGGCCACCTTAATGGGCATTTGGACTTGCACCTCTCTGAAATGGAGTCTTTTGCCACTGGAAGTCCAGCGTGGTTCCGCAGAGGATAGATCTTCCAGGGAAAGGCTTGAGAAATTGCTCCGTGCTGACACTGACCCAGCCTTCTTCAGATGGATCTGGAACCACGGATTCCCCCCTTTTGGAGTGTTAGTTTTGAAACCAAATGGGCCTTCTGGAGTGCTTGGTGTAAACCTCAAATGGTGCCATAGTTGGTGCAATGCAGACAGGTGACAGCCACTAATCTGACGGCACAAGTCAAGTGTCATCCACGGGGCCAGTCCACCTCTGATCCACATTCAGTCAACAATAGGAAGTTCACCTGACACAAGAGAGAATCTATTTTTTAAAGGTTTCCCTTTTGTAACTTGGTATACCAGTATCTCTTCTCATATCTAGGCAGTCCTTCATGCACTCCAGATGTTTCAGTGATGCCAGTGGTTGGGATGTTGGAATGCCTTTTCCTGTAGAGGCCATGTTGTAAGTGTTGGTTGGTTTCCTAACCAAGGAGGGCCATGCAGAGGCTAGAATCTAGTCTGTGCTGCAGCCTCCATTCCTATAACTGCACCTGCCCCGAGAAAGGGTTCCTTCCAATTTATACACACATGCTATATGGGCCAGCAGGAGCTTTAGATGGGAAGATTGCATCATAGAGCGATTCGTTTGCCTCATAACAGTCACAAATTCATTGTTATTCCAATCAAAATCCCAACATTGTTTTTCCATGGAACTTGACATAATTCACCCTCGAGTCAAGTGGAACAGCTTTGGATGAAGAACATGTAAGAAAATTTAAAGAATCAAGTGGGAAGAATTTACTCTCCAGATACCCCAAATTATTATATCACTGTAATAATGAAGACAGCATGGTACTAATGCTACAGGGATAGACAACAGACCAATGAAACAGACTGGAGAGCTCTAAAACAACCCATTCAAAATGGAAACCTTGTTTATATATATATAATCTTTGTTATTAATGGTCTATAATTCAAATAATATATATATATATTATATATAAACTTTGTTTATATATATAATCCTTGTTATTAATGGTCTATAATTAAAATTATATATATATATATTCCTTGTTATTAATGGTCTATAATTCAACATATCTCATCTCTTGGCTCATATAAAGTAAAATACAGAGAAGGAACTAGAGCAACTTTATTAAAGATATTTCAAATATCATGTGGGTGGCTGGGCTGGTCCATAGGAGTACCTTTTAACCTTAATTTGATGCAAAAACAGATTCTTAATCAGCAGATAAGAAAATCTTAGTGCCTTTCTCAGGAAGCCTTATATTAGCCAGCACAGACTGCGGCTTTATTTGAGACAGCGCTGCCACTCACTAGTAATTGGGACACAAGAATGAGATTAAGGGGTACTCCGAAGGTCGGCATCTATCCTCTGTGCCCAGGGCTTTGCTGGGTCTCTGCCTTCTTGCTGGCAACTTCTGCCAATTAGGATGAACCTGAGCCAAATGCTTTTACTGTCCCTCCTAAATCCATTAATGGATTGTTTTGAATGCAGAGTCCTTGTCTATGCAGAGTGGATTTTGAAACACATTAGCATGCTGATTCTACTGACAAATTGAAAACTCATTACATTGAAGCAATAGACATTAGCATTGCTTTTAACTTGTTGATCCACTAGCTTAATGTTCATTACAGAACTTGATAATTGTGTTGGGGCTCAATAATGTATTTCGATTGATTGTGAATGTATATCATAAAAGAAGTGCTTTGACTTCTCCCTAAATGTCCATGTAGTATTAGTAGAAACACTGTTAAACACATTGACACTGTTTGTTTGTTTGTTTGTTTTTCATAAATGTTCCATTACTCACTAGTTTTGTAACCAGCGGCCAATGAATTTCTTGATCTGAAAATAGGAGGAGGATGGAAATAAGCATTACAATCCAGCTCTGGAAGTCTGTAATCTTTGGTGTTTCCATCAGTCTATGGAAGTTGGAATATGATTGACCCTGGTGTGTCTGTGCTTACCATCCAGATGAACTGAAGCTGCTTTCTCAGGGGTACTGTGGGAGGTGTTCCCAGTTATTTGCAGTTCTTCCTCCTTGGTGCATGTAATGACTGGTTTAGAGTAATTGACTCTGATTGGGGAGGCTTAGATTCCAAGCAGAGCTAATTGTATGAGGTTCCAGCGCCCTTATTAAGTGCCTTGTGAACTCATTTTATAGAAGAGCCATTTCCATAGGATAAGAAGGAGGTAATTTTAAAGAACTTGGGACCATCCAAGTCATTAATGCATCACATACCTTTTAGATACTTTTTCCACTAATGTTCTTTACTTCGGGGATTTTAAATTTAGTGATTAACTGATCCACTGACTGGCAATCCTTCGATTGTCAAAAACGCAAAATTTGACTATGTTATGAGCTATATTTTGGACTGTGCTAGGTCAGCCATTCTTGTTGGAGATGTCGGAGTTGGTATCTAGAAAACTGTATTCGGAGGACACAGTGCCTGACCAAGTCAAGTGGACAGGAGTCAGGTCATTTGGGCAGTTCTTACATTCTCGTGAGGATAAGTTAGAGCCTATTAAGATAGTTCTCACTAATGAGTGCCTTATCTGCCTTGTAAATAGTTTCAAAAAGCCAGATGGTCTGCAGAAATGTTGAATAGCTTTATGAACTTTTCTTGGACTTCCCCTTCCCCCATCACCAAGCTTCTACCATCAAGTCTAGCAATGCCACGTTTCATTTTCCTAGCCAAGCTTACTTTGTCTTATTGTTATCTATACCTCCAGACTAACACAACACAAGCATATCTGGGCTCCAAACATAGTTATCTAGAAATGTTTGGGTTTTTTTTTTTACATCAATGGTGAGTGTGTGTGTATAATTTAAATATATTTTTATTGATTTAGAGGAAGAGTGTGTGTGAGTGTGTGTGTGTGTGTGTGTGTGTGTGTGTGTGTTTTAGAGAGAGAGAGAGAGAGAGAGAGAGAGAGAGAGAGAGAAACATTGATCAGTTGCCTGCTGTATGCACCCCAATTGGGGATCAAACCTGCAACCTGGGCTTGTGCCCTGACTAGGAATTGAACCAGGGGCCTTTGAACTCGTGGGATGACACTCAACTAACCGCGTCACACAGGCCAGGGCAATGGTATATATTTGTTAGAGAGAAGTAGCAACTATAAGAGAAACTATTTCAGACAAACACACTTCTGAGTGGAAAGAAGAAAAGTAGAAAGTTGGAGGAAGAGAAAGAAAGAGTATAGTTAGGAAAATAATTCTGGAGGAGACACCAGAACCTATTGGTTTGCGAGGAGAACCACTTAGTAGAATTCCTAGGCTTGTTTCCTGGTTTATTTTAAGTCTGGCCTGATTCCCTTTAATGTGCCTGTTGTATTCATTTGCATGGTTGCAATCACAAAGCAAAGAATGTTTTCAGGATTTGGGAATGAGAGCCCCTGATAAAACATATGCAGAAAGAATTTAATAACTATAATTAGGCTCAAGAAGAGCAAAGAGAATCTCATTACTTCAGTTTCTGAATTTTAATTATCTGTTTTCTTCAAAACCCACAAAGGGTTGTCTCACGGGCAAGAATATTGTAATTTCCTCCTGAATTCAGCGTTCTTGGGATGCTTTCCGAGAATGTAGTTGTATCAGATGGATTTAATTTTCTTCTTCACACCCTTCTCATTTCTGTAAAGAAAAAGATAGCCAATCTTCAGCTTCCTTGGGGGGCATGAGACAGCTTAGAGAAGTGACAAAATAAACACGACTTATTCTCATCAGCTGTGTCATAAGAAAATTGGACACATGCTGTGAGGTAATGGCAAAATAATCTTGGAAATTTCCAAGCACTTTTTCCAAATGAAATGGAAGAAAAATTAAAGTTAGCTTCCACCTAATGATGGCTCAAGAAAGACGTGTGCATTAAAGTACGGGCATATCTATTTTCCCCTATAGGTTTCTTCCCTTAAAAAAAAGAGACCAGACCGAAGGTCTGTTGGTTCTAGAAAGCTGTTCTCTGGAATAGCTGACCACTGTGGCATTGTTATTTTTCACAGAGGAAGGTAAAGGGAACTGTGACTTATAAAGTAGTAGAGTGTGTTCCTTTTTCAATGTCCCTCCTGATTCTCGTTCTTATATTAACCCGTGAAGCTATTGCTCTTCTAAATACGTAGTGAGGGATGGGAATCTTCATTTACTTTAGGGGCTGTGATCATTTGCAGAAAAGTGTTCTATCTTCTGCCTCACCCACTGGAGCTGTTGTTGCATCAGTAAGTGCATGTGGGTTCACTGGATGCACTTAATGCACCAAATTAAAAGTGCTGGCCCGCTTTTAGACAGGGGTTGGGGAAAATTGAGGGTCTCTAACAGCCCAAGGTCAAGTACATGGCAAGCCTAACTCAGAGTTTTGGATCTCTGTGAGTGTGAGTTTTGGAAACCAGGAAACAGTTCTCTTGTTTGTTCCTGAACGCGTCTGCTTTCTATCCAGATGCCTTCTGCATGTGGACAGAGAGGGTGCTGGAATGGCTTTGTACATTTAATATAAGCTTTGGGATCATAAGGGTGTGTGTGTGTTTCTTCTGTGGATTAATAGCCGAAGTAAATCACAGAGAATGTGAGTTGGTTTACACGTCTCTTATTTTTAGCTCCAAGTGGAGTTTCTGTCGGGTAGAATTCAGGGACTTGCTGGCATCAAGACTCCTCAGGGAAAAATTTTTGACTTTGCCCAGTAGAGTCTGTTAAAAAAAACCAGTCACTCACGCACCAATACTAAATGTGCTTAAAAAATAGTTCAGGTATGTTCAATTAGGAAGAATTCAATTTACCCCCGTTCTCTAAGGCATTGACTAGAAAAAAGAGAGTCCTTGGGCATTGCTCTGTGTAATTAGATTTTTGCACGCTTGTGTTGTGAATTGGGAGTTCTGGTTTCCCCACCCTAAGGTGCAAAGTGATGGCGCTTAGACACTGGAGGCTAAAGCAGGTGTTGTAATTCATCAGGACTTTTAAGCTTTTATGGTCTGAGAAACTCTAGGGAAAACAAGAAATAATGGATAGTGTGCTCTATTTTATAAATATTAAAAATATCTTAGAGGCACTTCTCTTGTTCCCCCAAATTAATCTTCCCCTGAAACCTCAACAAATTTTAAGAAATTCTTCCAAAGGCCTGGTTGACCCTCTCTCCTAGGTGGATTCACCTCATTCCCAGGAAGCAGCTACTTTGTTAAAATAAACCTTTAAAAAAATTTTTTTTCTTCCATAATAACAATAAAAATGTAACATCTGAAATATGTTAATTTATCTAAGTAATGTCATAGAAAAAAAAAACCCCAAGGATGCAATGTTATGTAAATAAAACTGGATACAAAATATAATAATCTCAACTATTTAAAAATGTAAAAAACATTAGAAGGAAATATAGCGAACATAGTGTTGGGATTTTTCTATATTTTTCTGTACTTCCGAACTGCTTTTTCTGAAAGTGAGACAGGAGAGAATCTGTGTATTTCAGAGAAGATTTTTATAATATGTCATATTGACATTGACATTGGGAATAATAGGGACCCTGGGAATAATCCACTATAAACAGTATATTTCAAGGAAGAAAACTACTAGTCATGCTAAAAACTAGATTTGAGTTGAACTATGACAGAACTGGAAGTTTAGCAAAGAACCTTTGAGAATGAGAAAATATACAAATCGCTTAGGTCCTTCAGATTTAATGTAAGCTTTATATAATTCCCATGCTTACAGACTAGCAAAGAAAAACAAACAAGCAAAGGAAGGCTTTTGTTGTAAATACTTTCCCACATATAATTTCCTGGACAAAATTCACTTAAAAACTTAAAAGGAATTAATCAGTAAGAGTCTGATTTTTTTTTTTCCTCCTCAAAAACAAATGAGTTGGGCTTTAAGAGTGTATATTTGAAATAAATATTCAGGCTGAGAAATGTGCCTTTCTCCTTTCTTAGGGTGTTGATGTCGGTTCCATGATTCCGATGCTTTGTTCTTTGCGTTATTCTTAAATATTGACGCAGCCATTCTTTTGTTCATGCAACAAATATTTGCTGAGTACATAAGTCCAAATAAATCTTATCTCCCTTGGAGGGGAGATAAGCTCTATTTGAACAGCTGTAGCAAAGGTGGTACACAGTGTTGGGAGAATGCAAAGGAAGGTGAGACTCTTTGCAGCTGGGGGAGAGCCAAAAAGGCTTCTTTGCTTGGGGTTGCCATCTGGGCATGAAGGGTCTGAATCTGGCTGGCAGGGCATGTAGGTGGAGATGGAGGGAGGAAGGCATGGACATGCACAGGGGACAGGAGGTACAGTTGCAGTAGGAGAGATAGGAGAGTAGGAGAGAGAGGCAGGGGGGCCAGATCACAGGGCCTTTGGTGCTAGGCCAGGCGGTCACTACTCTGGGGAGGAGCAGTGGGGAACTGTTGAAGGTTTTGACAAGGGTTGTGGCATGGTCTTGAAACAGTGTGTCCAGTGAAACGTGCCAGACCAGGACATAGAGAACTGTGCCTCTGTGACTTGAGGTGTGCCTCTCGCAGTTTTCAATGGAGTTCCCTGGGAGCATGAATGGCAAGACTTGGTTCTGAAGGACATAGCCCCGCTGTAACCTCTGGGCCTTGGTAACTCCTGCTGGCTTTCTCCAGAGCGGGACCAGGTGGCCAGCTTGGATTCAGCCTCTCCCGTTCTGCTCTATCCGCCCTGGACTCAATCTGTCCACGTCCCAGAATCTGCCTCTGCCACCTAGGCCATGCAGTGGCTTGACTCCCATAATCCTCCAGGATCTGTGTAACAGCCATGGCACTCCCGCCTCCATCTCTGGTTTGACTTTTTTGTTTCTCTTCGAGAGCTGAAAGCTAGTAAGTTTTTTGGCTCTGCTGTGATGCTGACAAAGGGCAGAGGAAGAGACTTTTACTGTGTTAAAAGGTGATAAAGACTTGGTTCAAGGTGTGGGGAGATGGGGGGAAAGGAGGGTGCATTCTGCAAATAGAAGTGACAAGATCCCATGGTTGAATGTGAGTGTGAGGGAAAAGGAGTCAAATAACAGTGCTTTTGAACCTCTGCGAATTGAAATGGTTTTGAAAGGGCCAGAAGACACTTTTCTTACTTTTACAAAGTTGAACTGAAGCAAAAAGTTGTGGACAAAGCTGTCGAAGAGGCTTTTTATTTTATTTTTTATTTTTTAGCTTTAGTGGTGATTACCCTAAAGGGTATAATGATCAGCCTGGTGAAGTAAATTGTACCAAAACAATGCCTAGCACAGGCTGCAATAATTGAGTAGGATCAGAAGAAATGTTTACAAAAAAATGCCGGTATAACAAAATGTGAAAGTAGTCCTTCCGTTGGTTCTAATCTTCATGTTATTGAGTCACTGCCTTTTAGTGCAAGATCTGGCACTGTGTTTCACAAACAAATTCAGAAAGGAAATATAATGCTAAATTGGGGAGTGGGGTAGGGAAGGAAGGCAATGCAAAACTCAAGAATCTTGAAAACGGAAAGCAAGCTGGTTTCAGCGGAAGTTATTGTATGTGGTGCCTATGAGCTGATGGACTTCATTGAGTGCTTTCCCGGTGGGATATTACATGACAATAATGATAGCCAAAATTTATTGAGCAACTAAAGTGTCAGGCACCACTCTAGAAACTCTTTTACCTGAAGACCATCTCATTTAATCCAGACAAAATCCTGTGAAAATGGGTGTCTTACTATCTCCATTTTATAGGCAGAGAAAATTGAGGCTCAGAGAGAGAGGCTCATTGTAACGCAGCTACTAACGCATGCTTTAGCTTTGACTCATTAATGTTAATGTTTTATTCAGTTAGCTTCAATTGGGGGATGCACTGAGGACCTCTCATGTGATGATAAGTGTTCCCGAAGCATCTCTGAAAACGTAGGCTATGTTTGATGGCACCAGGTAAAGGGCTACAGGGACAGACCTGCTTTTGGCTTCTCCTTGATTTCTTAGTTCAGCTAATGGACGTCCTCTTGGTCATTGGCTTGGGCCATTATAATCATTGTCATCAGTTTAATGACTAAGGGTTATTGAACTATTTCTATGTGCCAGTGCCAATAATGAGCACTTGGCTGCATTATTTCATGTGATTACCATAACAATAGGATATTGCTCTTCTGGTCTTCGTTTTATAGAAGAGGAAGCCACGTGAGAGGCCACAGCTGCTAAGAAGCAGAGATGGGACTCAAACCCATGTCTGTCTGACTCCAGAGTCCATGGTCCTGACCACCGTGGCATTTTGCCCCAGCACTGGGCTTTTCTCAAAGTATCACGATCCCTACTTTGGACTTCCCTTCATTGGGGTTTAGTTAGGCTTAATATAAAACCTAGATGCATTTCAGGGGTTGCTTTTGGTTCTCTCTTCCCCATACCTTGTGATGTTGTTGGCTATTTTATTCACATTTTGAATCAGTCATTAGGCTAATTACCCAAGGAAGCTGGGATTCCTTTTTTTATAAGTGTTGCCTGGTGGATGATGCATTGATGGCACCGGATGCAATTTTCAAATCACAGAAGCATTTTTCTCACACATCGGGAGGCGGTGGTGGCATCATAGCACCTCTGTGGAAACCAAGCATCCTTGAGGGAGGCTTGGTGGTGTGGCAGGAAATCAGCTTTTAAGGCTTTGTAGAGCTCACATAAAACAACATCCATCTCCTTTCATTTAAATCCAAATTCTTGCCAGAGTGCAAAAATTAGCACCAGATATTAGCAGGCTGCTCTTCTGCTGGACAATATAGTGGTTATTTGGATCTAAAGGGCACATTTTGCTCATCGTTTATATGTTTCAGTGAGGTGAGACTTGTTCTCCTTGTGGGAATTCTCAACGAAGACTCACTTCTGTATAAGAAAATTACAGACAAGGATATTGAATTTTATGTCTTATGCACTACATAAAAGCTAATGAAAATAATAACCAATTAGACAGTTATAAAGCCTGAGTGTATTAAAGTGTTATGCAAATATTGATTAATAGTAATACCATAAACTCACAGAGCAAGCAAAAGCATGCCTGGTTTAAATTACAGGAGCTTTCATTTGCATTTCCACCGAGCCTATTATTAGTGGGTCTCAAAGCACCTTACAAGTAATAATTATTAAAGCCCATAAACACAGCCAGGAAATGCATTTTATTGAGGGAATAAGTAAGAGGTGGTCCCCTTTACCTCATACATATTATGAGACCTAAACGCCTGAGCTAAAACAGACTCGTTCACATAAAGAGACTATTCCTACACTGTGGGTGTTTGGGGCTGTGATTTATAGGGTAGAAGTTGACAGTCACGGATTCAAGGTTCTTGTATTGAGTATCTCAACCCATAAAATAACTTTCAGTGTATTTTATTTTATTTTATTTTATTTTTAAAATATATTTTATTGATTTTTTACAGAGAGGAAGGGAGAGAGATAGAGAGCTAGAAACATCGATGAGAGAGAAATATCGACCAGCTGCCTCTTGCACACCCCCTAACGGGGATGTGCCCGCAACCAATGTACATGCCCTTGACCGGAATCGAACCTGGGACCTTTCAGTCTGCAGACCGACGCTCTACCACTGAGCCAAACCGGCCTCGGCCTTTCAGTATATTTTAATATTTCCCTATTGACTATCACATCAAACTGGAAAACAAGTATTGTGCCAAGTTCACTTGAAAGTATTTAAACATATTTTGGAATGTTGTGTCAGGTTTATTTTTTCTCAAGCTAATATCTTATTCCAAGGACTAATGGCTTTTAGGCACAGTCAGTGGGACCTGTATTGATTTCCATTCTCACTAGCAAGTCTCTGAAAGGTTGTCAAGATTTCGAATCTGCTTTAAAAGATCTCTTTGCCCTTTCTCTCTTATTTCTCTTCTTTTTTTCCTTCCTTTGCAACTACCTTACTTTAAAGCTAAGCACAGGTTGGAAAATCTCAAGACTATTCCCAGTGCTTGACTCTCCCTCTATCTTGAGTCCTTGAGCTGCCCCCACATGGTTGATTCTCAGCCTTATTTCCTTCTGGTACCAAGAGACTATATTGAAGTGGTTGGTCACTACTGTGGGGCAGGTGTACTTCCATGGTTATACTTCAGTGTCACGTAGATTCCAAGAACAGTGTGGACTAGTGGACACCTTCCTTTAGAGTTAGGCCATTGGTCGGCAAACTCATTAGTCAACAGAGCCAAATATCAATAGTACAATGATTGAAATTTCTTTTGAGAGCCAAATTTTTTCAACTTAGACTATATAGGTAGATAAATTTTTATTAACTTAATTAGGATATGTGGTATTTTGTGGAAGAGCCACACTCAAGGGGCCAAAGAGTCACATGTGGCTCGCGAGCCACAGTTTGCCAACCACTGAGTTAGGGATACTGGAACCCGGAAAGAATGAGTGACCTGACTGAGGTCATACAGCTGCTTTCTGTCTCAGTAAACTGGGACCAGAACTCAGGTCTCTAGACTGGTAAAGGTTTTTGCTCTACCTTTATGTGACAGTAATTATATGATGCTTCAAACCACACACACACACACACACACACACACACACACACACACACATGCACACACAATTTAAACCAGAAACATAGGACCAGAAGTAGAAGAAATAGTTTGTTGGTGTTTTATCCAGGGTTATGGATCAGTAAGATAAGGGCTGGAGCCTCAGGCATCTGAAGACAAATGGAGTGATGAGTGTGCAGAGCTAAAATGGTGGATCCTGAGATTATTGCTGTGCAGGAGTTGAATGATGGGGGTAGAGAGGAAGGAAGAGCCAGTTGAAATGAGAACAGGGTGCGGTAGGCTGGTAGTCATAGAGGATTGGAAGGATGTTGAGTTTATGGCTGTGGCAAGTTGTTGATGTCAAATGAAGAAAAATTCTATTGGTTCCTGGATGGATGGTTCTTAAGGACAACAGAGTCTCTCAGGATGACCTCAGAGAGAGAAAGGCATGCACAGCATGTATCAAGGTTCTCAGCACATGCAGAGTAATACATTTCTGGGAACCGGTGATGTTAAAGATACTGGAAGAGTGTTTATGAATTATATAAATTTATGTCTATTTTGTGAGAGACTCTACATGTCTAAATTCTAATATCCATGTTTTTCCAGGGAAAACTGAGGCTGCTATAAAAAACTTCAGTCCCTTCTACAGTCGCCAGTACTCTGTGGCCTTCTGCAATCATGTGCGCAGTGAAGTAGAACAACAAAGAGATCTAACATCACAAATTTTGAAGACCAAGGTAACCCATGACCATTTGGCTTTATATCTTCCTTCCACTGAGTAATGCTTTATAATTCACTAGAGACCCGGTGCACGAATTCCTGCACCAGCGGGGTCCCTCTGCCTGACCTGTGGGATCAGGCCAAAACTGGCTCTCCAACATTCTCCAAGGGGTCCTGGATTGTGAGAGAGCTGGGGAGGGATATAGGAGGTTGGCCAGCTGGAGATGGACCATGGGAGGGCTCCAAAGCATGTTCGGCCCATTTTGCTCAGTCCCAATCAGCTGGACCCCAGCAGCAAGCTAACCTACCAGTCAGAGCGTCTGCCCCCTGGTGGTCAGTGCACATCATAGCGACTGGTTGACTGGTCAACAGTCTGCCCTCTGGGGTCAGTGCACATCATTGCGAGCAGTTGAACAGCCTTAGCATATTATTAGCATATTATGCTTTGATTGGTTGAACTGATGACTGGATGACTGGACACTTAGCATATTAGGCTTATATTATATAAGTTAATATATCTAAAAGAAGCATTCATCTGAATGACAATTATAAAAAAAATGTGTTCTCAGGTCATTTCATGCTCAAAAAAAGTCTTATTTACCTGGAAGTTAGAACATATGTGGTGTAATCCATATTAAAAAAATAGCATGATCCAGTTTTATTTTTTTCCTCACCTTGATGCTTTGATACCAGCAAATTTGACTCGATGTAGTGAAGTTCAGTTTACAAAGTCTTAATTTTAGTGCCTTGTACTACTGTCATTTTTATTTTGGTCATTGATCAAATAGGGTTTTTCTCTTCTAATCCCCTAACTTATTCTTTCTTCTTTGCTCTATTATCACAATTATCCACAAAGAATCATTGACATCTACCATGTGCCAGGCCCTATTCCAAGAACTAGGGAACCAGACAAATTCTCTGCTTCCTCTTTATATTCAAATGTAGGAGACAGACAATAAACAAATGAATATCAGGAGCTAATAAATGCTATTAAGGAAAAATAGAGCAGGAGTCCTCTTTTAGAGCAGATGTTCAGAGGACCCTGTGTGGAGGTGGCATGTGAGGAGAAACAGGAGTGAAATAAGTGGAGGCTGTGTGCACATCTGTGGGAAGACTGGTCCAGGCAGATGCCACAGCAAGTCCAGAGGCCCTGAGGTAGCCACAGCACACTGGGAAGGCTGAGAGCAGGGTAAAGAAGGGAGGAGGGAGGAGAAATGACCAATGGGTGACAGGTAGGGACTAGACCACGTGGGACCTGTAGACTCCCATTGGGTGTTTATATTAGTGTTATTTGTGAGGACAGAACACTAAGCCCCAGGATTTGGAAGGGAATGTATTTCATCCCTGAAAAAGATGAGCAGTTCTATCCTCTCTGGGTGGTTCCTGTAAATGTTGCTTGAAAGTGGAGGGATGAGTTCCTAAAGGCATTACTATGTGATCTTTAATAAAAGGGAAAGTAGATGTAAATTCATGTAAAAGACAGAAGATCCAGTTCCGTAATTTGAGATAAATCGGGAATTGCACCGTGAGGCAGGATGGGAATGGTTCCTTCCACAAGTAGCTCTGGGAAACCTAGCTGGAACTCTTACAGAGACTCTCCTACAGCCTCCGTGCCACCAGTTAATGAGAAATCCTCCAACTTTTAAGTGGATGCAGAACTGGGCTGTGCTGGCTTGCCTGCTATTCTTTGATGGAAGAGCCAACAGGGTCTCCGTGAGAACAGGCTCAGGGTTTACAGCCTGGCTCCCAAGGCTATGGGGCCTGGGAAAACCAGTGAGCCTGACTTTTATATATATATATATATATATATATATATATATATATATATATATATATATATAATTGATTTTTTTTTTTTTTTTACAGAGAGGAAGGGAGAGAGATAGAGAGCTAGAAACATCGATGAGAGAGAAACATCGACCAGCTGCCTCTTGCACACCCCCTAACAGGGATGTGCCCGCAACCAATGTACATGCCCTTGACCAGAATCGAACCTGGGACCTTTCAGTCCGCAGGTCGATGCTCTATCCGCTGAGCCAAACCGGTTTTGACTTTTTATTTTTTATTTTTATTGATTTCAGAGAGGAAGGGAGAGGGAGAGAGATAGATAAAAACATCAATGGTGAGAGAGAATCATCGATCAGCTGCTTCCTGCATGCCCCCTCACCAGGGACTGAGCCAGCATGTGCCCTTGACAGGAATCAAACCCAGGACTCCCCACTCCACAGGCCGATGCTCTATCCACTGAGCCAAACCTGACTTTTGAGGCTGCCGGAGGTGTGATGAATAGGGGAACAGCCTGTTCATTTTTCTGTTTTTCAGGATTTAAACTGAGGCATATTCCTGGTGTTGGGCTTGATGTCTACAATTTAACTGCTTCCCTCCCTCTCTTCCACAGAGTTTATCAAGGATTTATCAAGTGCCACGTGCATCCCAGGCATAGTGTTGTCTCTGTGGCACCATGGAGGGAAATGAAAGCCACAAAAATATCAATAAGACAAATGTTTGCATCCGATCAGGAGGGTAGGAGAGGGAAGTGTGTAGGGAGAGGAAGAAGCAACCATTTCTCCAGGATGTCAGTTTCCTGAAATATTCCTTGAAATGCCAGGGCCAGACTTAGTGGTAGCATGGCATGTTATCTTTTGTGGCAGTAACTAATTGTATTCGTCTTCTTTAAGCCACCATTGGATCCTGGGACCGTTTTGTATGAAGCAGAACTATCCCAGTTTGCCGAAGATCTAAAGAAATGGAAGGAGAGATATGTGGTGGTTAAAAATGATTTTGCTGTGGAGAGCTATGAGAACAAAGAGGTAAGGTATTTCCTTGTTACCCTGGCTTCTCCCAATACTCTTACTGAAAGAATCAGGATTGATTCTTTTTTATTATTATAAAATCTTTTATTGATTTTTTACAGAGAGGAAGGGAGAGGGAAAGAGAGCTAGAAACATCAATGAGAGAGAAATATCGACCAGCTGTCTCCTGCACACCCCCTACCAGGGATGTGCCTGCAACCAATGTACATGCTCCCAACTGGAATTGAACCTGGGACCCCTCAGTTCGCAGACCAACGCTCTTCCACTGAGTCAAACTGGTTTTGTCAGGATTGGTTCTTTAAAAAAAAATATATATATATATATATATATATATATATATTATTGATTTTTTTACAGAGAGGAAGAGAGAGGGATAGAGAGTTAGAAACATTGATGAGAGAGAATCATCCATCAGCTGCCTCTTGCACACCCCCTACTGAGGATGTGCCCGCAACCAAGGTACATGCCCTTGATCGGAATTGAACCTGGAAACTTAAGTCCACAGGCGAATACTCTACCCACTGAGCCAAACCTGTTTCAGCAGGATTGATTCTTTCCATAAGCACTCACTCTCGAGCAGGCACTCATTTCCGTTAACAGATGTTTACTGAGCGCCTATTATATGCCGCATATCATGAAAGGTCTGGGCCTATTGCAGACAGATGCTTGCAATCTAGTGGGCAAGACAGACTTGGAACAGCTCATTGCAAGTGAGTGTGAAAACAGGTTATGCCTCGTGACCAGTGCAGGAGCCTTTCCTGTGACCATTCAGCTTCAAGGTCTTTCTCAGTCACTGCCCCACTGCCTCTCTCTTTGCTCTGTGTCTCCAAGTCTCTCCACATAGCATTTATTTACTCATTCATTCATTTTAATCCTCACCTGAAGATGTGCTTTTCATTGATTCTAGAGAGAAAGGAAGGGAGAGAGAGAGACAGAAACATCCATGTGAGAGAGACGTAGCTATGGGTTGCTACCCATATGTGTCCTGACAGTATGGAACCACAACCTGGGTTTGTGCCCTGACTGAGAATTGAGTCCACAACCCTTAGGTTCACAGGACGGTGCTCTAACCAACTGAGCCACACTGGTCAGGGCCTCCCCAGTCTTAAGCTTCCTACATGACAGGTGGTTGAGGAATTATTTAATAAGGTTATGAGTGAGCCCTGGCCAGGTGGCTCAGTTGCTTGGGGTGTTGTTCCTTACACCGAAAGGTTGCAGGTTTGATTCCCAGTCAGGGCATATACTTAGGTTGTGAGTTCAGTCTTGGTCAGGGTGCATGAAAGAAGCAACTGATCAAAGTTTCTCTCTTGCATAGATGTTTCTCTCTCTCTCTCTCTCCCTTCCTCCCTTTCTCCCTCCCCTTTTTATCCCTTCTTCTCCCTCTAAAATTAATAAACATCCTGAGGTGAAGATAAAAAAGATTGTGATTGAATGTTCCTGAGTTCCTAGGAATCCAGAGCATTTCACATACTTATTCCACCTATATTTATGGATTTTTTTTCTTTTTAACTTATTCCAGGTTATCTTATTATTTATCTTGTCTGTGAAATATGGAGGGAAATGAGATTAAGAACATTAGTAAAGTGCCTAGCACCCAGGAGGGCTTGTTTTTCTTGGTCCCTATTTCTTTCCACATGGAAAGTATAGTGGTGTAGAAAAAAGAACACTGGACCATGAATCAGGAAAACTAACGTTTAGGCTAGGCTCCCATTAAACTGGAGAATTAGGCTGACTGATCCCAACAGTTCCTTTCAGATCTCCTACTGTACACATTTTAAATCTACATAGAATCTCAGGCTGTCTTTGAAATGAATAGTTATTATTTTTTTCCAGTTAGTAGTAACAAATTTAAAACTTTGTTCCCTGGCCCTAGCCAGTTTGGCTCTGCGGAGAGAGTGTTGGCCTATGAACCTAGGAGTCTGGGGTTTGATTCCAATAAGGGCACATGGCTGGGTTGTGGGCTTGATCCCTAGTGGGGGGCATGCAGGAGGCAGCCAATTAATGGTTCTCTCTCATCATTGACGTTTCTATCTCTCTCTCTACCTTCCTCTCTGAAATCAATAAAAATATTAAAATAACAACAACAACAACAACAACAACAACAAAACAACCAAAAAACCCCAAAAACTTTGCTCTCTTGACACTAAACCTATAGGAGGAGACTTCCGGCCAGCAGACCAATGTGTTTCCTTCCCGTTTCTGATGGAAAATAGAAATAAAGTACAATATTAACTTATTCCACAGGCCATTAGGCAATGCTGCGTTGAGTAGTCTTATTCTTTGCAACATTCATTAAGCTAATATTTTCTCGGCTTATCTATAGTAGGATTTTATTCAACAGTTGATGTGCTCTCTGCAGCAAATTATCAATACCCTACATACATAATGATAATAAGTCACCTTTATTTATTTTTTAAAAATATGTTTTTCTTGATTTTAGAGAGAGGAGGGAAGGGGAGAGAGAGATAGAAACCCTGACAAGAGAGAAACATCATCAATCATTGCCTCCTGCACACCCTCTATGGGGGATCGAGCCCGTTAACCCCGGCATGCCCGGACCTGGAATCAAACTGGTGACCTCTTGGTTCATGGGTTGACACTCAACCACTGAGCCACACTGGACACAAATCACCATTATTTGTATTTTATAATACGATGTCCTCTCAGGTAAGCTTGAGAAGACGTAGTATTGCAGAATGGTTAATATTGTGGACTTTGAAACACACTTTTATAAAAGTGTCCTTTTATAAGTCATAAATCTCCTTGAGCCTCACCTTTCTCATCTGTGAAATGGTAAGTATGATCCCTTCCTCATGATGTTGCTGCGAGGATTAAACAAATGAGTGTATTGAGCTGAAACCAGTTTGGCTCAGTGGATAGAGCGTTAGCCTGCGGACTGAAAGGTCCCGGGTTTGATTCCGGTCAAGGGCATGTACCTTGGTTGCAGGCACATCCCCAGTAGGGGGTGTGCAGGAGGCAGCTGACCGATGTTTTTCTCTCATCGCTGTTACTAACTCTCTATCCCTCTCTCTTCCTCTCTGTAAAAAATCAATAAAATATATTCTTTTAAAAATGAGTGTATTGAAGTCCATAGCTCATAGCCAAGCACTGGCAGAGCCCAATGGAGAGCAGTTGTCTGATTACCACTAAATAATTGGGAGGAAACACTCATAGAGCTTCCTCTTATATTTATTATGGTTTTTACCATATTTGGCACTAATTGAAGTTTCATTTTGAATCAAAACTGGTGTTTTTCCTCTTTTCATTTTTTAAACGTTCAATCTATTTGCTCATTATTTTCAAGTGAAACCGTTTGGATTTTTCAGATACGGTTACTGAATTAGACAATAACAAAGTACTAAAAATTATTTTGCTCATCGTTTTCAAATGGTCCAGTTTGGATTTTTAAAGATGCGTATTTTATTTTATTTATTTATTTTTTATAATATACTTTTTTAAATTAAATTATTATTTTTGTACATATACCAATGCCCCCCCCCTCCCGTATATACCCTCCCTCCCCAGAGTTTTGTGTCCATTGGTTGTATTTATATGCATGTATACAAGTCCTTCGGTTGATCTCTTATCTCCCCCAGATCTCCCCAACCTCCCCGCTGTATTTTCACAGTCTGCTTGTTGCTTTACTGTCTCTATATCTATCTTTTGGTTCTTCAGTTTATAATGTTCTTTATCATCCATAAATAAGTGAGGTCATGTGGTGTCTCTCTTTCATTGACTGGCTTGTTTCACTCAGCATGATGTTCTCCAATTCCATCCAGGTAGCTGCAAACGATGAGAATTTTTTCTTTTTTATGGCTACGTAATATTAAGATGCGTATTTTAAAGCTATGATTACTGAATTTGATAATAAGCAAGTGTTAAAAACTTGGAAATTTAAAAAATGGCGTGTAGTTTGCCATAATTCCTCCAAGTTTTAACTTTTTTTTTTTTTCATTTAGAGAAGGGTGTTTTTAAAAATTACACCTAAGAGTTATACATTAAGTGCCTATAAATTGCCTTATTTGGCTGGTAATTGAGTAGGAAAAAGGAAACATTCTCATTGGATAATCATTTAATTTGATCTTCCTGTATGGTTGCACTGGGCTGGACAGACCCAGGTATGAGCCCTGGGTTTGTCACCTACTCACCGATGGGCCATTGGTAGGTTATTTAACCTGTTTTCTCGTTTATAAAAGGGAGATAATAATAGTGCTGTTTTTAGGATTGAGGGATGCACTGTTCATAAAAGCCCAGATTGGGGCCTGCTGTAACAAATGACACAGTTTAGATTTGAGGCCAGTCTCAGTCAAGCTGCTTCTGAACTTTTTCAAAACCACGCAACTTTCAATTCCTCCGTTAGGCCCCCGGGCCCCTGACGTGCTTACCAGTTGATTAGCGGGTTTCACAAGTCTGAAAGCAACCTTCTTAGATACGAGCGTTTGTTTTGTTTGGGTCTCTTCAGTCACTGCCTTAGTGAGGGAGAATGCGTTCTTGTCCTGATCACGTTGCCCCAATCCATTATTTTTGGTTATTCCCAAGAGGACACGCTACATTTGGGTCGCACAGTTGCTTGGTTTCCATTCTCAGCTTGCTTTCAGCCCGTTATTTTCAACATTTTGCCTTGACTTCATCCCTGCCATCAGACGCACACACTTAAAATTTATCTTATCTGTACGTCCTTGTGGGCTTATCTGCTTAACAAATACTTGAGTGCCTTAGCCATGCTCACACCTCTTTTACGTTCCTCCAACAGTGGGGCTGTTTGTCCGCTGGCCAGAATTTGTTCTGATGTCATGGCCTTGCTATTTCATCCCAGATCACTTCACTGCAAAACAGTCTCATGCCCGCCAGCCAGTGAGGCTCAGGGACTGAGCATTGACCCATGAACTAGGAAGTCAGGGTTTGATTCTGGGTCTGGGCATATGCCTGGGTTGCAGGGTTAGTCCCCAGAATGAGGTGTGCAGGAGGCAGCCCATCAATGATTCTCTCTCATCATTGATGCTTCTCTCTCCCCTTCTCCCTTCTTCTATCTGATATCAATAAAAAGATATAAAACAAACAAACAAAAACAATAAAATAAATTAAAAACCGCAAAACAGTTTCATGTCAGAGGGCAAAGCGGTGGCATATTTATCACGGCATCATTTTTATGTTTTGTGTGACAATCCATGGCAACCATGACTGCAGTCACCTGTCCCGCAGTCACATTAGTCATCGGTCTGCACATGTGTCGTGAGTGTCTGCATGCATCATCGCCCTTGTGGTTATTAGAATGACTCAGGTGCCTGCCGGGGCACAGGGTTTCTAGAAGTTTCTGAGATGATGCTTTTCTCCGTGAATCTCCCTGATGTTAGGGACTCTGGCTTCCCATGTTGTGAGCATCACACAAATGTACTAAAGTAAGGCCTCGCAAGTAGCCGTTGCACAAATCGTAATTTTTAAATACATGGCTCTTACTCAATGACGTAGTGTGGGAATGGCTTACCTGGGTCTGTCTATTTCTAATATTCTGGATATTTTTCAAAAAATCCCAAAAGGAGGGGGAAATAATCACTCATTTATGCCTTTCCTTTCCCAGGCCTATCAGAAAGGAGCTGCTCCTAAAAGCCGAATCCTTCCAGCGGGTGGCAAAGTGTTAACCTCCGAAGAGGAATACAACCTATTATCTGACAGGCATTTCCCAGACCCGCTCGGTGAGTTGCTGAGCATTCTTTCCCAGGACGAATTCCCAGACTGGCTGTGCTTGGGGAGGCCAGCCACTCCCATTGGGGGAGGGGCGTCTCACCCTCCAGGGACACTGGGCAGCGTCTGGAGACATTTTTGGTGGTCACAGCTGGGAGGATGGCGCTGCAGGCATGCAGTGGGGAGGGGCCTGTGATTCTGTTAAACCTACTGCCATGCACAGAACAGTCTGACAACGAAGAATTATCTGGCGTACAATATCCATAGCTGCTGAAGTTGAGAGACCCTGGGTCAGACACATACACAGCACAGACAGATGGGAGATGTGATTTCCCTCATTTAGGTAAACATTGTACCACTCCTGTTATTTTTAAACCACATTCAGTAATTCACGACTCAATTGCTATGTTTCGAGCGTTTCAGAAACGTGCCAACTGGTTAGACATCGGAAGGTTTGGGGAATACGTTGGTGGCTTTCACAGCTCCACAGGACAGCAGCAATAAGCAGACAGGCCCAGTCTTTGGAATGTACAACCTCATCTTTCAGTAAGCATGTCGGGGAATATTATTTTTCTAATTTGAGGGAGATGTGCAATAGAGTATCCTAAATTGACAAAACGTTTTTAACAAGCGTTCCAGTCACTCATAGCTACGATGTAAAAAAACATTGACTTAATTAGCATATTTATAAATAATAGCTGAAGGCTGCCATGGAAAGAGCATTGAACTGAGAATTGGAAGACTAGGTTTTTATTTAGTTCTAACTGTGCCACTTCACAGGTGCTCCCCTAGTGTAGTGGTCAGCAAACCGCGGTTCGCGAGACACATGCGGCTCTCGAGCTGTGGTTTGCCGCACTGTTGACTAATGAGTTTGCCGCCCACTGCCCTAGTGTTACTAAACCTCTCTGATTACTGTTCCTCCAAATCTAGGGCCTTGAATTTGGAAATCTGGAAAGATCTTTCCATCTCTAATGCACTTGGGTTCTCATTCATTCTGTGTTTTCCATGTAGAAAAAGTGATGGATAATATGCATATATAGGCCAAGTAGTGCATTGCATAGAGATTCATGAACTGTGGATAATGTAATAATCCCATCTGGCTTTGTGTAAATCATGCTGCACAGTAATTACTTTGTTTCTTGAAGAGAGTGCTGGTTCTTATTAACGGGTATAATCATTTCATTAGAGTTTATGGAGAAAATATAGTTATTTTTTCCACTGTTCTTTTGGTGAGGAATGCTTAGCATAGTGTTTTTAATAGCACTATTATTAGATTAGTACATGGGCCATAAACCTAGATTAAACAAACTATTATTAGGTAATTCAGGCTAAAACAACAGTTTGTGTGCACTATACATATTATTATATTTTCTTTCAACGTCTATGTATATGTCACTGTGGCTCTGGATCTATTGTTGGAAATGGGAATATCAACATACGACCCTTCAGAATCTCTCCAAAAGGACTTTCCAATGAAATCATTCAGAACACACAATGTGTGTATTGATTTATTGTTGATATCATATCGGAAGGAATGAAAAGGAATAAAAAACACCAGTCCTGTGTGACTAATACTATTTAGCTCAGGGCTTCAGATTGGGGCAAATTTCAATGACTTTTTTTTTCATGGTATCTGTGACCTTCTGGGTTTTAAAAATAGAACATTCTACAGTAGATCATTTGTGATATCCTTGTGACTCAACTTGGGAAAAAATTCAGACTAATGGCATCTGGAAAATTGCTGTAAAAGGTTAAATGAGAGATAGCTAGAGACTAACAGGATCTTAGTGGACTGGCTTAATATGAGTCTCTTGGAATTGATTTCGAGGGAAGAGGGAAAAGTCCCCATTGCTTAAGGCTTTTAAAATGTCCTAGGATTGCTGAAACTGGTTTGGCTCAGTGGGTAGAGCATCGGCCTGTGGACTGAAAGATTTGGTTCCAGTCAAGGGCATGTACCTTGGTTGCAGGCACATCCCCAGTGGGGGGTGTGCAGGAGGCAACTGATCGATGTTTCTAACTCTCTATTCCTCTCTCTTCCTCTCTGTAAAAATTCAATAAAATATATATTTTTAAAAAATGTCCTAGGACAATGTAGCACATTTATTTATTCAACAAACTATAGTCCAGCATCCACTAGGTTCCATGACTGTGCCATGTGCTGAGGATACAAAGATAAGTCAGATGCAGTCTCCAGCTTCTGGGGGCCTCAGGGCAGTGGTGTAGATTGGGGGGCGGGGGGAATCAGCGAGGGAGCTTATCTGAGACTGTGCCCCTCACCCTGAGTGTGGGTGCCAGACATGGAAACAGATCATTACAATATTTTGGGAGAACAAGGTAGGGAGCAGCCAACTCTGTCTGGTGGCAGAGGGAGGTGTCAATAAAGGCCGCCCAGAGCAGGGGGCCTTTGAATGGACTTTTGAAGGATGAATGAGAACTTTCAGTGGAAAATCGTGACTGAAGGGAAGGAAGAAAGGTACTGTGGACCGCAGAGGTGATATGCGGAGTCATGGAATCAGTGACCGCACCTCGGGGGAGGGGAGACTGAGAGTGGAGCAGAAACCAGTACAGTACAGAGCAGGGAGCAAGCACCAGCACTTAACTGGGGGATGGAGAGAAGCTGCAGAGGAGCCAGGAAAGGTGACAAAGAAACAGCAGAGTTTTAAAAGCATGAAGGACACCAGGAGAGACGAGCTCCTGGATGTCATGGGAAGAGAGTGTTTCCAAAAGAAGGTAGGGTTAGCAGCAACAGATGTTTCAGGTCATGTTCAAAGGACAGATAATAAAGAAGAAGCCACAGGCTGGCAGTCAGGGGGACGTTAGTGACCTCAGGAATTTGGTTTCTGGGCTGGAGGGGCAGGAACCAGGCTGAGGTGAGAACAGGGGTTGATGGCAGGAAGACAAGTGACAGGGAGGAGGGAGAGAGTGCAGGGAACAGAGCAGACCCGGTGACACAGGGCCTAGGGAAGAGAGGGGGCGGTCTGCACAGCTGGACCGAGTAGCTTGCAGAGGACCACTCGGGAAGAGGGAGCTCTGTGGGTGCATTTCGTCGATGTGAGGAAGTTGGGAAAGGTTGTGTCCAATGGCCTTGGTAGTCCCTGTGGGGTAGGAGGTGGCCTGAGACAGGTGAAGCTGGTGGAGAGATGTGGGAGGAGCCTGAACTCTCAGTCCCTCCTCCCTAGACCTCTCTCACCACCTTTCCATCCCATGGCCTGCCCTCCAGAGAGGTCCCTTCACAGCCTGAAATAAGCATTTTAAATAGAAGATGCGCCGTATAAAACGTCTTTGTGTTTTCGATATCCCCGCAGCATCCAGTGAGAAGGAGAGCGCGCCGCCCTTTGTGGTGCCGCCCAAGGAGTTCCCGGTGTACCTGTGGCAGCCGTTCCTCAGGCACGGCTACTTCTGCTTCCCTGAGGCCGCCGAGCAGAGGAAGTTCCACGCCCTCCTGAGCGACTGCATCCGGCACCTGAACCAGGGTACGCACCCCTGCCCTCCTGTCCCCAAGCTAAGCAAGAGTCTTGCAACAGGGAGCAAGGCCAGCAGCGTGCTGGCTGTTTAGCCCGGTCCAGAGGCCTCGGAGAGACAGAATGTGGAGCAGGTATCTGATGGCACCTGTAAGGCCTGCACTTGAGGTGCCTTCTTCGCACATGCAACTGTGTGCCAATATAATCCATCCTCCTCCTTTTCCCTGATTATTAAAAGTCTAAGGGACAGCAAGAACATGTCCCCTATCCCTGGCAAAATCCTAGTCCTCATGACATTCATTTTTATTCCCTTCTTTATTTCTGAATGGCAGTTCCTTACAACGTTAAGATGCATAAGAATCACCTAGAGCAGTGGTCGCCAGCCTTTCGGACCTCACGGACCACCGGTTGGCGACCATGGCCCTAGAGAACTTACATGCAGATTTGGGGACTCCATTCTCAGCTATTTGGATGGACTGGGTGTGTTGCAGGCCCTAAATTTTATTCTTCTGATAAGCTGCCAGGGATGGTGATGTCGTAGGTTCATGGACCACACCTGCAGTGGTGTGGCTTCAGACCACTGTGCTCAAGGTGTGGATGTAATGCATGTCTATAATGAAGACATTTCATTCTAATACGTCACGCTTTCGCTGAATGGATGTGAACCCTGGCTTTCTGGACTCCAGGACGCCTCCAGTTACAGCTACTTCACAAGATAACTTAGTTCTGAAAGGTAATGTGGTAGAGAGGAGCTAGAGGTCACGACATCGTGAAGAAGGGAGCCCAGTACTTCAGCCTTTTTGCGCAGGTAACACCGCAGCTGTCACCTCACCCCGCTGGGCCTTTATTTCCTAACTAGAGGCCAATGCACGAAGATTCATGCAAGAATGGGCCTTCCTTCCCCTGGCTGCCAGCACCGCCTTCGTTCCAGCCAGAGCCTCCTTTTCGGCTGGAGCCACCTTTCGGCCTGCCCATGCTGCCCAGAGGCCCAGAGTGGCTGGGGTGGTGCAGAACGCCTGTGTTGTCACCATGGTGACAACTCAAGTGTCCTGCCCCATCCCAGGCCGCTTAGCACCTGTGTATGCAAATTAACCTGCCATCTTTGTTGAGTTAATTTTCATACTCGTGATTGGCTGGTGGGTGTGGCAAAGGTCAATTTGCATCTTTCTCTTTTATTAGTGTAGAGAGGGCCAATTTCATTGTGCTTTACAGTAAGCACATTCGGGCCGAAACCCGTTTGGCTCAGTGGTAGAGTGTCGGGCTGTGGACCGAAAGGTCCAAGGTTCGATTCCGGTCAGGGGTTATGTACGTTGGTTGCGGGCACATCCCCGGTAGGGGGTGTGCAAGAGGCAGCTGGTTGATGTTTCTCTCTCATCTACGTTTCTGGCTCTCTATCTCTCTCCCTTCCTCTCGGTAAAAAAATCAATAAAAAATATAAAAAAAAAAAAAAAGTTTAAAGTAAGCACATTCGGGAGGACATTAGTGACCTCAGCAATTTGGTTTCTGGGCTGGAGGGGCAGGAACCAGGCAGTTGGGGGTGGGGGGAAACTTCTTACCTCAGTTCTCACTGGTTCCTGCCCCTCCAGCCCAGAAACCCAATTGCTGAGGTCATGAACGCCCCTCCCCCCCAACTGTGCGCTTACTTTAAAGTTCTGGGGTTTACCTGAGAATATCAGCCCCAAGGGAGGGGGGGGGGGAGAGACGGAATCACCTGCCAGTTTTTAATGTTAGCTTGCATATGGATAGACTAATGGAAAAAGATAATGCCACTGTATTTTGCTATAGCAACTCTGAGCGACATTGGTCATAATATTGTCTCATAATCAGTTGGGGATTTTATAAAAATGATACCTAATTAATATCTCGCCTTGTGGTTTAGATGCCTTAGGCTTAGAAACAAAGGCTCGCCCCGCACCACCGGCTCTGTCTGCTAATTTTTCAGGGCGCTTACACCTCTGTGTTCGGGCTCTGGTCTAGTACAGACATGCAGTCGGCTCTAAATGCAACTGGCACAAGCTTTCCTAAGCAAAGAATATTCTGGGCCCAGCCAGATGGGACTTGCTTCATTCCCCTGCCACGGACATAATAGGAATTTCTCCGGGGAGCCTCCGGCCTGCCTTTAGACACCATTTATGGTAGGTTTGAGTGGATTCAAAACGCAGCTCTGCTCTCCAGCGTGCTCTCAAAGGCACTCAGATAATGAGGTCTAGTCACATTGCCCTGCTTCCGTGTCGCATTCCTCTGTCCAGAAACCTCTTTTCCTCACGGATGCCTTCTGCAGGCTTCATGTGACTTGGCACAATTTCCCGTAGCTCCGATCTGAGCCAGGGACTATCAAAACACTGCAGGGAACAGTCCTTGCCTGTCCCGTGCCGATGAGCTCATGGGTCTTTCCCTTCTCTCCTCTGTGTCCGTGTTTTTGACAGCACAGAGCACCACTCATCTTCCCGGAATCACTTTTTAAAATTTGTTTCCATCCCTACCTGCTGTTCAATGAGTAATCCAGTGAGAGGTTTTGCAGACTCCTGGGTAACTGTTATTCATTTTGTGGTTACCAGAAGAGTTTAGAACTAGATGTCAAATTAGGGCTGTGATCCAGGCCTGACACCCTGAGGGGCCTTCAGGAGGCTGCTGACCTCTGCCCCAGGGGACGAGGGTCAGCACTGTCCCCCTGCTTCTCTGACGCCATTGGCTTAGGCACCTCTGTTGAGTACTAGGTCTGAGATATTCCAGCAGCGGAGGCTGGGCTGCTATTGACCTCGTCCACTCACAAGTCCTCAGGGATCTTCCCCTCCCCCCAGTTTTATTGAGATGTTATCCTATTTAATAAAAGGCTAATATGCAAATTGTCCCCTCCCCACAGCTGGTCCCATACTGATCGCCCCCCACCCCAACCCCAATTAGGGGCAGGGCCAGCCGGCCAGCATCCCGCCTCCAACCAGCCTGATGGGCTCCGATTGGGATGGGCCGGCGGGACCCCACCCGTACAACACATTTGTGCACCGGGCCTCTAGTTGAATTATAATATTGTATTCCTTCGAGGTGTATGACATCATGATTTGATATATGAATATAGTACAGGATGATCACCACACAAATTTTAGTTAATGTTTATCACCTCACATACTTACAATTTTGTCTTGTGATGAGAACTTTTAGGATCTACTCTCTTAGCAGTGTTTAATATACAATACAGTATTGTCAATTGTGGTTACCTGTCCTATATTACACCCCACAGAATGCATTTTATAATTGGAAGTTTATACCTTTGACCCCTTTTCATTCATTTCCTTCACCTCCTGCCCCCTGCTTTTGCAGTTACCAATCTGTTTTCTCTTTCTATGAGTTTGGTTGTGAGTGTGTGAGTGTGTGTGTGTGTGTGTGTGTTGTCTTTAAGATCTCAAATATAAGTGAGATCCTACAGTGTTGTATTTCTCTGTCTGACACTGTAGCATGATGCCCTCAAGGGATAGTCGAGGGAAGATCATTTCATTGCCTTCCTGGTAAGTTCCACCAAGGAAGTCTGTCACTTGGGGTTCCCAGGAAACATCCCTTAGTGCTCAAGTCCCACCACTACCCAGCCCACTTGCCCTGGGAGTTCTGGGTTCGAACTGATCTTGGTATCCATGTCCATTCATTTTGAATCCAGAACTGCTTCTCTTGTTTCTCCTTGTGGGTTGGGTTTATTTCCTATTTAACCCTGACAAAGGACCTGATTACAGCTTGTTTGTTCTTGGACAAAATGTCATAAATTAGGTAAGGACAGAGAGGGCTCTCTGCTCCTTCTTCCTTCAAGAGAGGAAGCTGCCTCCAAGATGGTTTACACTTCCAAGAGCACAGAGGTGCGTGTATGTGTGTGTGTGTGTGTGTGTGTGTTTTACTTTTGGCACCTCTTCATTGAACAGCCACAATAAAGCTTCACAATGAATCTTTAGCAGAAACATTTTCTCCAACACAATGGACTAAATAGCCAACTTACTGCATAACATGTGCCCAGAGCACCTGCTGACCCTGCCCTTTTGGATTTACTCAGCAATCCCTTGTCTCCAGTGAGGGAAGGCCAGGATCTAAATGTCCACTGCCACAAAATGGGAACCAACCTAAAACCACGGTATTCCAAGATGGTTCTGATGCTCCACATTCAGTCCTATTCTTCAGAATTTTGTTTGCAAAATATTGTATTTATACTACATTGTAGTTAGATTGATATAGCAAAAACTCTTAGCAAATGTAGAGTGCTGAACACATGCAATGTGGAGTAATGGCCATTAGTAATGTGCATCTGTCCTTGCGGCTCAGGGTAATCATTTCTTGGCATGGGAACTGGCAGGAAAGGGGGAAAGGGTTTCTGGCAGGCAGGATAGAAGAGATGGGGGCCAGGAAGAGAGTGAGAGCACGGACCATTAGCGGAGCTGAAAGGGTTTTGTGGGACTGGGGTTAGAGCGGAGAGAGAAGCCAAGTGAGGATGGGAAGATGGGCCTGGTCCAGGCTGTAAAGGGCTTTGCAATGCGTATTAAGGAATTTGCACTTTATTCTAACAGCAGCAGGAAACCTTAAAGGGTTTCAAGCAGATAAGCCACTCAGTCATACATTCATTTCAGAAAGGTCACACGGGCTGGTGTGTGGTCAGTGGGAGGCTTGCAGGCTGGGATGCCAGGAGACCACTTACAAAGCCTTACCGGGCACCAGATAGCGGTAGCTGGCACCGAAGAGGTGACTGTAGAGATGGCGAAAGGTGGCTGGACTAGAGAGATATCCAGGAAGTGGAATTAACAGAAATTAAGGATAGATAATGTGGGGAGTGAGGCGGGCAACCCAAGCAAGAGCTGTCCTTTCTGCCATTCTCTGCGGTGGAGACCCCGGGAAAGAGGTCGATGTCCAGTATTGCGGATGTTGAGAAGAAGACATCTCAGGCGAGGAGGTCTCTTAGATGCATGGGCAGGGTTGGAAATCAGGAGCGCAGTCTGGTGTGGAGACACAAGGGGGAAGTCAGCAGCCTGGCCGTGGTCCTTGAAGACCTGGCTGACTTTGAAGAAGGCGCAGGCTGTCTTTTATCTCTGTGTCCCTGGCCACTGGCCAAGGGCCTGGCGCCTGGGACAGGCTCTAAGATATGTCCACCCTCCATCCTTAGGTAGATTTGCAAACGTGCCCATGCAGGCAAAAGCTCAGGGCATGCGTGTCGGTGCCGCGTATTAAAGATGCTTGCATTCAAAATTAAAGCATTCGAGTACAATGGATTGTTGCTTTTGTGTTAAGTACTAATTTATTCACTCGCTGCATGGGGCTGGGAATTTACTATTGAAGCTTTAAGAAACACATTTATTAGGAAAACAGAGCCTTGTGAAATTTGGTGACTCAGGCCCTCTGACTCACCCTCTTCATACTCAATTGCCAGAATCTCTGCTCTATTTCCTTGTTACCGCCCTACTTTGGGACTCGTAGAAAACATTGCCACAAGGCTGTTGGTTGATCTTCCCTTTGCCACTTACTGCCATCTCCTTCTATATGGGTCAGATAAATCATCTTTAAACACAGGTTTTGGTTAAAATCGTTCAGTGGCACTGCTACTGTCCAAAAGATGAAATATGCCATTCTAAAGAGACTGAGTGGTTGTGTCTGGCTTCCTATTGTTCTCGAGCATAAGCCTCCTGTTCCCCAACTTTGCTGCACTACCCCTCCTGCCCAAGTCACACGGAAGTTTTATGTGCACGTCTCTGGCCTTTTAATACACCTTGGAACAGCCACTCCTCACCCATAATTCACATTATGTTGCTTCTTCAAGAGAACAAGCTGTATAGTCTGATCCCTCCCATGAAGGCCACAGGGAGAGCTTCGCTAGCACCTGTTATCTGCCCCACAGATCAAATACTCACTACATTCTGCCTACATAATTCCTTTTCTTGCCTACTGGTCCTATTTCTCTCACTCTATCCAAGGGCCTTGAGGGAAATCTCGTGTCATCCTTTGTGTCTCCCTGGTACTGGTTAGATACCTCATGTTTCATAAAATGGTTCAAAGACACTCGTGACTTAGTAACTTAATACTAAAGCCAAGCTGATTTCAGAATTTAAGTAGGATTTTAGGGATGATAGTTATAAGTAAATGTGGTTTGGCCTCCTTGGTACACACATTGGCATGAGTGAGTGAAGGGGTTTGTCGATATGTCAATACTATGAAGCCACCATCCTCTGGATGAATGACGATTCTGGAGAGGAGATGGAAAGCCGCAAAACAGCTAGGATGACCATTAAGCCAATGTGAGTGCCCCCATCACCTTGAACACTGAGGAAGAAAAATCAATAGAATATCTGGGAAGCATAAAGGCACATGGGTTGAAAAAAAAATAGTATAAAAAAAGAGCCCAGAGAATTTTTTGTTGTTGTTGTTTATCCTCACTCAAGGATATTTTCATTGATTTTTAGAGCGAGTGGCAAGTAGGAGGAGGGATACATTGATTGGTTGTCTCCCACATGCGCCATGACCAGGCTGGGGATGGAGCCTGTAACCAGAACCTTGACCGGAATTGAACCCAGGACCCTTCAGTCCATGGTCTGATGCTCTATCACTGAGCCAAACTGGCTAGGGCCCAGAGGATTTTGATGAAAAAAACACAATCATGAAATGACACTCCGCAAGCCTCTACTACAAGTTGATTGATTGTTCAATCTCTCATGACAATTATGACATCCCAGAGTACTTGTGATAGAGTGAGTCTTAAAACAGTGATTAAGCTTTGGAATCTGTTGCTGTTGAGATTATATGCCTGAGCGCTTATCCCAGAAATCCCATGTTAAATCAAATGCCTTTTTTACATTTAATTTTGACACTTGCACGATTTAGTTCAATATTGAATCAAATTGAATTTTAAAACACAAAAGGATCTCGCACTTCAAATGAGAGCAAATCCTTCCTGGCATGTTCATTTGAACACAATGTTCGGTACTCTTTAGCACTCAACAGCAGATCTCAAAAATCTATTTTCACTAATTGAATCTCTACTCAGAGCAGTATCTTCTCAGCCCATCGTCATCATCATCTGTGAAGCAAGTTCATTACTTGAGGGACTCAGTGTCTGATGTGGGCATCTATTAATTGTAGCTGAAAATATACAATGAATTTTATTTTATTACATATGAAAACATACTTCTGAAACTAGGGCACGTGCTTATTTTTATAAACACATCTATGAGTTAGAAAATTCTAACTATGATTGGGCTCTTTGGAACACTTCACTACAAATGAATATTGTTTGGACATAGATAAGTAAAAGTATAATTTTTATAAGTATCTCTTTGTGTGCTTTTACTTAAAAAAGGCATTCTATAGTGTACTTTTGTTGCAGTGCATAAAAACTTCTATTCATTATAAGCAATAATACTTGTTAAATCACTGTTTAATTCTAGTTGCCATATGACTGCCCCAAACAAAATTCTTCAAAGGATTTTCTGTGCTTTATTCTTTCCTTAAGTTTAGTCTATGCTCTTAGCCTCATTCTTTCCTTAAGTTTAGTCTATGCTCTTAGCCTCACACAATGTTATTTATACTTATGGATTTCCTTAAATCATTTTAATCTCTCAAAATAATTTAAGAGCTCTAGGCAGGTAGCTCAGTTGGTTGGAGTATCATTCCATACACTAAAAGGTGGCAGGTTTGCCAAAACCAGTTTGGCTCAGTGGATAGAGCGTTGGCCTGCGAACTGAAGGGTCCGGGTTCGATTCCAGTCAGGGGCATGTGCCTTGGTTGCGGACACATCCCCAGTAGGGGGTGTGCAGGAGGCAACTGATCCATGTTTCTCTCATGGATGTTTTTAGCTCTCTATCCCTCTCCCTTCTTCTCTGTAAAAATCAATAAAATATATTTTTAAAAAAATAAATAAAAGGTGGCAGGTTTGATTCCTGGTCAGGGCACATACCTAAGGTTGCAAGTTTCATCCCCCGGTCTGGGCGTGTACAGCAGGCAACTGATCTATGTTTCTCACATCAATTTCTCTCTCTCTCTCTTTCTCTCTCTCTCTCTCTCTCTCTCAAAAGAAAAAAAATCAACAATAAAAACATATCCGCAGGTAAGAATTGAAAACAATAACACAAATTCTAACAATTTGAGTTAGAATGGAAAGAACAGGTGTCAGTCAGAAACTGGAATAAATAGAACTGCTTCCTCTCAGCCATTTACCATTTATCACCACCAGAACATGGAGAGCCTTAGAGTCATTTGTTGCCTGAAGCTATGCTGTCATGGAACTATTTCTAAATACTTCTTGTGGCCTGTCCCACAGTTACCATTTCAGTCACCACTGAAATGATAACTGAGTCTTGCCACCCCCCTCCACTTCCAATAAACCAGTAGTTACCCAGGTAGGAAGGTCTGTAAGTTGTGTTATTATGGTTGCTAAGGGTGACACGTTGCAACAATAATACAAAAGGTTACACAGGCAGCTGAAGCTAAGTCAAGCAATTTTTTTTTTTGTCTGTGCTATTTGGACTGGGTAAATTCCAAAATCACTGGACATGCAGTGATGTTATTTTGTCGGACTTTGCAAAGCTTAACTAGCTTTCAAGCTCTCTTAGCTGTGGATGGAATGTGGTAAAATTGAAATATGCTTCTTGAAATGACAGAGCAAGTGGGATGGCTGTTTGAGCATGTGGTCAAATAATCAACGTTAGGAAATAACTCTATTGGGCATCTATTTCCAGATTTCTTTCAAAAAGTCAACCTTCAGGGGAGCTTGGAGGAAATTCTCACCTATTTGCTATGGCGAGGGACAGTTCCCCTTGTCACACTGTGAGCACATGTAGAGAATGGGAGATGGAAGAGAACCATGCTAGGAGCTGGCTTTTGTTATTCGATTAGATGTTTTGAATTTTTAAAATTAAAGATTAAATAGCTACAAAAGAATTCGTGTGAAGTATAGAGCATTGCTTTTACCTCTTATTTCTTATGTGCCCCTCCCTGATCCGATTGCTTTTTTTTCCCTTTGAGAGAGCACCGTCCTGGATTTTGCATTTTATTTTTTTGTATCTCTTTTTATAGCTGTATTACACATATGTAATCAATTTTGCATGTTTTTAGACATCCTGTGGAATTGGATTACATGTCTTCTTTCATGACTTCCTCTTTCAATATTACACTCCAGTGATTCACCCATGTTATTCCTTGTTGCTGTATTTCATTGATTTTCGTTGCAGAATATAATCTATTATATGAAATGCACCATTAATTTCTAATATCCAGTTTACTGTTGATAGGCATTTGGGTTGTTTACATTATTTATTACTAACAATGCTGCTACGAACACTGTCTATTTGTTGCTGGCTTAAGGAAATTTAATTTGACTTGGTTTGCTAATTTAAGGAATGTTTCCATTCGTATTTGAGTGTATTTTGCATGTAATTTTTCTATTTTGCAATGACATTTAAAAATATATATTTTATTGATTTTTTACAAAGAGAAAGGGAGAGAGATAGAGTTAGAAACACCAATGAGAGAGAAACATCGATCAGCTGCCTCCTGCACACCCCCTACCAGGGATGTGCCTGCAACTAAGGTACATGCCCTTGACAGGAATCAAACCCGGGACCTTTCAGTCTGCAGGCTGACATTCTATCCACTGAGCCAAACCTGTTTTGGCTGCAATAGCATTTTAAAATTTTGCTATCAAGATTATTCTTGCTTCATAAACTGAATTAGAGAGTGTGCCCCTTCTCATTTTTTTTCTTTTCAATAATCTGGAATAGATTATGTAGGAATGGAATGCTTGTATCTTTGATATTTGGGAGAGTTGCCTATATAACCATCTTAGCTGGGTATTCTTTTTGAGGGACGATTGAAAAATACTGTGTTTTCTAAAAATCAATCTATTTTGTTTATATTTTAAAATGTAGTGACATAAAGTTATGCATAATATCCTCTTATTTTTAACCATATATTCATGATGCCCTTTTTATTCTCTGTAGCATCTGTAATTGTTCCTCTTTATTTCTAATATTGTCTATTAGTAGCTACTCTCTATTTTTCTTGGTCATTCTAGAAGTTTGTTAATTTTGCAAACTTTTTCTAAAAACCAAACTTGAGCTTTGCAGATTATTGCATATTTGTTTTCTATTATGCTGATTTTTGGTGTTACCTCTTTAATTGTCTGTCATCTCTTTATTTGGGCTTTATTTTGCTGGGTTTTTCCCTTACCTCTTACGGTAGCTGGGAAGCCAGCTGGTGATTAGTACATTTTCAACCCAGGTCATCAGACTCCAATGCCCATGCTCTGTGGAACTCACTGTACCATGTGACCTCTCAATCAGCAAGTGCTTATTAAGTACCTACTGCATACCCATTATTTGACTAGCTGCTGTGTAAAAAAAAAAAAAAAAATTTAAAAATTTGATCCAATTCCTTATTCTGGGCCAGATAATCACTTCTTATTCAACTTGACACCCAAGTTAATTTCATAATATCTGTCAGGAAGGGAAGTCAGCTGCTGCACATTTGTTGATGTTCAGGTGGCACTTGAGATGCAGAAGTTAGTTTTTCCCTCTGCTGTGAAACATGAAGTTGTGCCTTCACCCAGATGGGTGTTTCCATGGTAAATTATGAACTATAAAAATGCTCTCCAAAGTCAGATTTTTTTTTTTACTTATGTAAATATACAGCTGAGAATAATTTTATGGGGTATGCTGCAGAAGTGAGATTGTAAATGCATGGTACTTATGTATTACCATCTTCTTACGTTTACGTGCATAGCCTGTAGTATTATTTTTTTTTCCCTCCAGCATTTTCAAATGCTGACTAGAGTCCTGTGCTGGCGATTACTGAGGAAAGAGAGGGGGGTGTTGGGGGAGAGAGGGAGGGGAGTTCTGACTTGACCTGATATTTTGGTGGAGACCACAAATTACACTTCAAGTGACCACCATCTGGCTGCTAGTAGGACCTTCCTATTTTAAGGGACTTAGAAGGGGAGGTGAAAAGAGAAGGAAGTTGGAGGGGAGCAATGACATCTTCTTTCAGACCAAGCTGTTCCCTACCAAGTTCCCTCTCCGGTGGGAGAGCAGGGCATGGTCTATGCATTAAAAAGAAAGCTAAGAAAAGAACTGAAACCTCTCTTCATTTGTACTTCCTGTTCCTTTCCCAGCTTTCCATAGAAAGTAGAGAATTGCCCCAAAGCCTAGATTGGTGATAATCATTTTCCTTCTAGTTTTGTGTATATATGCGATGGATAAATGCCACCTTAAGTGACAAGGTAGGCAAAAATGGAACAAAAGAAACTTTATTTTTGTTTTGTTTTGTTAATTCTCACCCAAGGATATTTTTCCATTGATTTTTGAGGGAGAGTGGAAGAGAGAAGGAAAGACAGAGAGAAATATCAATGTGAGACAAACATATTGGTTGGTTGCCTCCCGCATGCACCCTGATCAGGGCCATAGCCAGAATCAAACCCAGGACCCTTTGTCCACAGGCTGACGCTCTATCCACTGAGCCAAACCGGCTAGGGCCAAAAGAACCTCTATTGAGTGTCTTTCGTATGCAGAACATTGTCTTAGATGCTAGGTGAAGGGGAAGAAACTAAAAATGTACAGCCACTACTGGTAAACAAGACTCAGTTATAAGGGTCACCCATTCCATTGGCAGCTTTGGAATAATTTTCTCCTGGCTTTCAAGGAGAGGTGGCATAAAAGCACTGGAAAGGAGGCCAGAACATCATCTCTCCTTATTCCATCTCACTTCAAGTTGGCTTTTGCCCAACCTGAAGTGGCTGTTCTAGGGAACAATGAGAGTCAGGCCTGATACCCTCGGTGACACATCAAGTCCCTTCCTCCTTCAGCTCCTGGGAGATAGGTAATAGCTGAGGTCTTCCCTCTCCTTTTCTTTTTTCCTATAAGACACCAGACTGGATATTGTCATGCTTTGAGACCCATAAGCCATTCCACAAAGTGATAGACCCCTGTGGCAATAGCCATGAGTCATTCTTGCCAAGAATGTCAGTAGTTTCATCTGTCTAGTACTTCTGACATACATTGAGTGATCTGCACTTCCTGGCATTAGGTGCCCTAGTCACAAACCACACAATTTTGCAACCAGACCGTTCAGTAGGCGCATTCAACTGGGCCACTTTCAATATGCGTATGGTGTGTGTCTGTGTGTGTGCATGTGTGTTGTGTTGTGTGTGGTGGGGGCTACACCCCCAGCTTCCTCTGGGCCTTAGTGATGCCCTAGCGTTAACACAGGTGTGCCCTTCATATCTTTTATGCACATACAGTCCATCATATGCAGTTTTTGACTTTGAAATGAACCAATTTCCCCACACGTGTACTGATGAATGAGCACTAACAGGAGGGAAGAGAAATATTGAATTCTGCCTGGCTGAAACAAATGCAGAACTTCCAATAGTTCTTCTCTAAGTAACTTGCAAACAAAAGCTTCTTAAGATTGTCTGAAAGTTCTAAATCTCATTGATTTTGAATCTCTAGTTTCTCTTCTGATTTGTAGTTTCATATTTGGCCATTTTAAATGAACTCGGTACTATTCTATTGATATCATTTGTCTTTTACCAGGTCAGAAATCTAATTCATTGGTGGTCTAATTACTATTGGGTCGGCAGCTAAGTAATTGCGGATTTTTTAAAGAAAATCAAAGACAATTTTTTCATGGAACTAAATAACTTTATTCTGTAATGTATTGCCCATTTTGATCAATGACCTTTTGCCATCTTTCAGGCAGCATCATAATCCCACGTTCAAAAAACTTCTGTTTTTTATTAGCAAAAAACTGAATCAGGTACGATTTGACATCATCATCATTATTGAAATTTTTACCATTCAAGGAGTTTTGTAAAGATCGAAACAAAAAGTAATCAGATGGTGCAAGGTCAGGACTATATGGTGGATGTGGCAAAACATCCCAACCAAGCTCCATTAATTTTTGCCGAGTGACCAAAGATGTGTGTGGCCTTGCATTGTCATGATGGAATACAACACCTTTTCGATTTGTCAATTCGGGCCACTTTTCTTCAACTGCATTGTTTAATTTCGTTAGTTGTTCAATGTAGACATCAGAATTGATCGTTCGGTTGGGTGGTAAGAGTTCAAAGTAGACAATTCCTTTGTAATCCCACCAAACTGACAACAAAACCTTCTTTTGATGAATATCAGCTTTTGATGTTGTTTGAGTTGGTTCACCTGGCCTGCTCCACGATCTTTTCCGCTTGATATTGTTGTAAACAACCCATTTTTCATCGCCAGTTATCAGTCGTTTTAAAAATGGATCATTTTCATTACGTTTCTTTAGCAAATCGCAGCTGCTAATGCGTTGCGTTAACTGTGATTCTTTCAGTTCGTGAGGAACCCATGTATCGAGTTTTTGAACATAGCCAAGTTGTTTTAAGTGATTTTCAATGCATGTATGTGATACATGAAGCTTCTCTGCAATCTCACGTGTTGTACTGTGACAGTCCGAATTGATTATTGCTTTGATTAGGGCGTCATCAACTTCAACTGGACGACCAGAGCGTCTTTCATCTTTGAGTGAAAAATCACCAGAACGAAATTTGGCAAACCAATTTTGACACTGCCGTTCTTTTAAGGCTTCGTCACCATAAACAGCACATAACTTTTTATGAGCTTGTGATGCGTTTTTCCCTTGCGGAAATAAAAAAGCAAAATATGACGAAAATGTTTCTTTTGATTTTCCATTTTTCAACGAACGCCAAACGAAAACTACAAAACAGATCAAAAAACTTTTTTTACTGATTAACAGCTGAATAGCCAACTATCAAATAACAAAATGTGTTTTACATTTGTACTACGTCTGCAAACCTAAAAATTCAACTGAAGCCATATATGTGTGAAACCCGCAATTACTTAGTTGCCGACCCAATATGTTCCTAGAAATGTGAATTTAATAACTGGAGAGAAGGGAGCAGACTTGAAATAGAAATATTATAAGAGGGAGCTAATAATTGGGGTTCAATGGACTATTACACATTATAATCTTGGGATTATATTTCTTGTCTTCTTAAGTTTCCTCCAAAGAACACATCCTAGAATTACACTATTTTCACTTCCTTTTGCTTCTTTCTGCCTTAGAAGTAAATTCTGGGCCAGTAGCTCAGTTGAGCTCCTTAGTTTGATTTTTCTGAGGGTCTTATTATACATGATTAACCTTGGAAAGCCTTCCTTAATCTAGAAGCTTTTCTTCCAGGACTAGATGAAAGCTTCTCTGGTTTCCTTCTTTCTATCTGTCCATTTATCTGTCTTTCCTCCCTGTTCTTACTTCCATCACAGTACTAACCACATTATATTGCCATTGACTGCTTACTCATCTAACTCCTAAAACTAGCAACTCTTAGAGGCAGGGCCAATGCCCACCCACTATTGCATCTCAGCCCCTGTCAGCAGGCCTATGGTATAATAAGCATGCACTCATTTTATTGTATTGCTGTGATTGAATGAAGGGTAGTAGAGAGGAGGTCACAGATTGAAGGAGCATCTGGAAATGATATGGATAGTTAATATCCAGGTGAATTAGAAGAAGAGTCCATTTGACAGCAAAGGCGATTTCCTTGAAAGATTCTGCTTTCTTTCTCAACTATACATGGAGTTATTTGCTTATTTTCCATTCCTCCAAAGGTACATCAACTTTGCAGCGTTTTCTCGTGCTCCTCATAATTGCCCATCATTTCTGTTTAGGCTTTTCTTCTTGATACAAAAATGGAAATTTTGGCTTAATTTTTGGATGGTTTGTGAAAATCAAATTTACCAATCAGATTTCTGACTATGGAGACTGGCTAGGCAAAGGAAAGTTTGTTGCATTATGGCGTATTTAAATGAATGGTTTTTGCTGTCTGCGCCCCATTAAACATCCCTTCATTTTATTTAAATATTTCTTTATTATTATTTTTAAAATATGTTTTTATTGATTTCAGAGAGGAAGGGAGAGGTAAAGAGAGGTAGAACCATCAATGATGAGAAGGAATCACTGATTGCCTGCCTCCTGCACGCTCCACCCTGGGGACTGAGCCCACAACCTGGGCATGTGTCCTGACAGGAATCGAACCATGACCTACACAGTTGGCTGGTCACTTCCCACCATAGTGCTGTGGCTGCTGTTACCCCGGCAGGGGGCGCACTTAAGGACAGACAGGCAGCGCCCAGGGCAGGTCTGCAGGTGGTTTTCCAATATGTGCTTTGGCATGGTCTGGTATTGACCTCCTTCCCTCAGTGACATCTATATTAGAGGGTGGAGGTGTGTACTTCTTATGAAACTCCCATGCTCACCTCCAACCGCCTACAGCTTTGCATATCTCTAAATGCCCACCAGTGCATAGCTTCCTCCTCACTGCTTGACCTATAGTAATCCTATAGCTTTCATTCCAACCCCACCCAACCCCCCAGGTTCTTGGGTTTCTTTTCTCCTAGTTATGAGAGGGCCTATTCTTCCAGTCTTTTCTTATTTTCCCTCTCTCTGTGTCGTCTACAGTCCTTGTACTGACCCATCCACTCCCCTTACTTCTGCCCTGAAGTTCTGGCCTTGGTTCCCATTTCCTCTGGCTCTGCTGTGCAGGGGCACATACATGGGTGCTGAGTGAATATCATCTGAAAAGCTGGGATGGGAAAGGGTGGCAAGGGTGAAAGCTGACTGCCTCCCACCCACCCTGCTCAGCTGCCCCCTTCCCTGTTCCAGGTCTCAGTTCCCTGTTGAGCAATGGTGTTCTCACCACGCTGGTCATGAAACTGGCACCCAGCCTTCCCTTCCGATGACTGCTTAGTGGCCAGCAGTTACCCAACGGCAATGTGGTGAGCATTGCAGACTCACCGGCAATGCACGGCGCGTGAGTGTGTTTGCACCACGGTGATGGCCTCACGGCATCGTGAGAATCATGATTGGCCTGAGGTAGTGCCACGGGGGTTTAATTTTGTGTGAATCAATGCTCTTTGCCAATTTTCATTTACGCATTCTTTTGTTCTTATAAGAACTCTGTGACAATTTAGATATTAACTCCTTTATCTTCACTAGAAACATTTTTCTTGCCCTCGCTGGTTTGCTCAGTGGTTAGAGCACCAGCCCGGCTGAGGCACATACAAGAGGCAACGATGTGTCTCTCTCACATTGATGTTTCTCTCTCAGTGTCTTTCCCCCTCCCTTCCACTCTTGATAAGGATTAATACACACACACACACACACACACACACACACACACACAAACACACACACAAACACAAAGCAAAAAAACCCCACTTTTTTCTCAAATTCATTATTTGTCTGTTATTAGCAACTAATTATATTGTCATTAATTATGATATATTTTGCCATGCAGAGATCTCTCATTTGTACATAGTCATATGGGGTCATTTTTATTTTATTTTATTTTATTATTTATTTGTTTATTTATATTTATTTATATTTCTGGTCATATTTTTTTTAAAGGCCTCTGGATTTCTTGCATTTGTTAAGATTTCCCTGCTCCTAGATCATTTTTGTAATTTCCCTTGCAGTTTTTATATTGTTTTATCTTTAATGTTTAACTCTAGTCTGCATGGAACTCATGCCTATATACATATGTCAGTGGCCTAAAATTTACCTTTAAAAAAAAAAAAAGCAATGAAACCAGCACCATTTATTTATTATAACCTTCCCTGTTGAATTAATCTACTGTCTTTGCTATTTAAATTTATATATAATATCTAATATGTTATCTTGAGGTTGTCCACGCATTCTCTTTTCTTTTTCATTGATCTACTTATTCCCATGTTGATTCTATTTTAGTAAATTTTTGTTGTAAGTTCTTATATCTGATAAGACAAAATCCCCATATAATTCATTCATATAATACTTTTTTTTTTTTTTTTTTTACTATTTTAAGCCATCTGTTCTTATTTGTAAGTTTACATTCATGGTAGTTAATTGTTCCCTAGTGCCCGCCAGGATTCTAATTGCAATCTCATTAATTTATAAAGTATTTTAGAAAATATTATTAGCATATCGCACGTTCTGTTCAGTGAAGGACCAGACTCTCGCTGATAGTCTACATGCCGTAATGTGCGTTTTTACCGCCCGTTCTAAGCTGCAGCCTGCGGTGCGGACACGGAGTGGAGGAGAGGAAGGAATGTCACTGCCAGCGGCAGAGAACCGACTGGGCACCAGACTCCGGGTCACGGCGTCTCACGGAACAGCATCCGGCTCACAGTCAGAGGGGCGCTAGGCCCCTGGAGCTCCAGAGGCCCCTGGCTTGCACTCTGTCTGAAGGCCTCACAGCCACACAACTTTATGTCTGCACACAATCAGTGAGACACTGTGTCTGCAGGTCGGTTTGAAATTTCAGAGCTTGGCTGTTTAAAAACAGGAAATGCTGCTGGATGAGGACAGGCCGTGTGTGCCCGGTGTGGTTTGCCTCTGTGCTTTGGGTCACCTTCTCCCTTTGGCCTTGAACACCTGCCTCCTCCGGTAACCCAGCCTACCCTGTCGGCTTAGCTCCCTGTTCCAGGAAGATGTCCCCATTCCAAACCAGCGAGACCCGCCTCTTCTGAACTCCCACAGGCCTGTGCTTTCTCGGGTAGCATGTATCACATTCTTCATTATACCATGGCTAATTATGTATCTTTTGACCAAGCTTTTACCAAACTGAGCATCTGCCTTGTGGTTGTTTGGGGGTGCTGGAGATACGATGGTGAACAGGTGGTGATTGACCATTGCGTCCCACAAGGAACGTCACGCCATGAACCGAATCTTGTTCCCTTGTATGGGAACATGCCCCACAGTGACTCACACATAGAATATGTTCGACCGCTGTTTGGTGAGTGAGCGAATATATGATAGAGATTGGCCATGAGAACAATAATTCTGGTTAAAATATAACTTTTTTTTCCCCAGTTCTGTATCAATTAATTATCATGTTTCCTTAGCTTTTATTTTTATATTTTAAAAATATATTTTAGCTGAAACCGGTTTGGCTCAGTGGATAGAACGTCAGCCTGCAGACTGAAAGGTCCGATTCTGGTCAAGGGCGTGTACTTTGGTTGTGGGCACATCCCCAGTGGGAGGTGTGCAGGAGGCAGCTGATCAATGATTCTCTCTCATTGATGTTTCTAACTCTCTATCCCTCTCCCTTCCTTTTTGTGAAAAAATCAATAAAATATATTTTTTAAAATATTTTTAATTTATTTCAGAGAGGAAGGGAGAGAGATAGGTAGAAACATCAATGATGAGAGAGAATCGTTGATTTGCTGCCTCCTGCACACCCCACAACAGGGTTCGAGCTCACAGTCCTGGCATGTGTCCTGACTGAGAATTGAACCATGACCTTCTGGTTCATGGATTGATGTGCAACCACTGAGCCACCCTGGCCGGGCTCCCCTAGCTTTTAAATGTTCACCCTTGTTGTGAATATTCTGTATTTGTTGTTTTTCCCCTTCAATTGTCCTTGGCCAAATTTTTCCAAGTTTACCAGAATTAGTTTTTCATTAAATAAATATTTGTAGAGCCCTACTGTATTTCATGATGTCATCATGATAAGCATTGGGGATAAAATGGAGATTAAAGCTAAACCCATGTCAATAGGATTTTAAAAAATGAAAGTTGGGTCAGTTTTTTTCCAGGTGGCATGTGGGCACAATATTTTTAAATATAAAATCAGGAGATCTATATATATAAAAACTTAAGTGACCAGTCGACCAGCTAGTAGCTATAATGCACACTGAACACAAAGGGGCAGACACTCAACACAGGTGACGTACCCAAAACCAGAGAGAAGGGAGACAAATATTTATTGAGCACATTCAATAAATATTTGTAGGCTTCTAGGCACTCAGGACCCAGCAGTGAACAAAACAAAAATCCCTGTTCTTGTGACATTTGTGTTCTAATTATAGACCCATGATGGAGTCAGAAAATAAACCAGAAACATCACAAATAAGCAAATTATGTAATACGATACATGGCAAGAAGTGCTATGGGAAAATAGTAGACTAGACTGAGGGAGCCCAAGAGGGCTGGGGGCGATGGGTGAGGGCAGGCGGCAGTATAAAAGGAAGTTATTGTAAACATGCATAGGATTAAGCAAGGAGAACTATGGCCACTGAAAATATAAGAAATGTGGAGTTGTAGAGTGTTATCAGAGATCCCAAAAAATGAAGGCATGGGGATAAAAAATAAAAACTGTAAAGACTGTTAGAGATACATGTGTTACTCAGCTTGAAATGAAGGAGCGGGGGAAGGGAATAGAGGAAGCCGGGGGAAGGTCAGTGGGGGGGGAAAAGAAAGAAAGACATATGTACCACTATTTGTAATACCTTAAACAATAAAATAAAAACTAACTAACTAACTAAATAAATAAATAAATAAAACCAAACTGCAAAAAAAGAAAGAAAAGAAAAAGAAAAAGAAAAGGAAAAAGAAAAAGAAAAAGAAAGGTCTGGGAGACACCATGACTTTGCAATGGTTCCTTAACTGTAACATGAGAAGTGCAGGTTACCCATGAGAGGGAACTGCCTGGTAATGAGAACTCCTGTGTGTTAACATGTGATATATGGAGAGATTAAGGGAATGATGTCTTTGGAACAACTTAAACTTGATGAATTTAATCTCCTAAACCCACATGGAATGCACTACTTAATAAATATCTGCTTTTACAATTCTTAATAATGATTATAGTTCCGGAATCATTTGTATGCTCTTTCAGTTACTTAATAGACAAATGTTGCCCTATTACTAGAGAAATGGAGTAGGCCTTCAAAGTCCCTTCAATTTGTATGGTTCCATCATGTCTTCCTTAATGGTCAAAAAATTCTATTAAGAACTGTGAACACTCAAGAGGCATTTCCTTATAACTAACACATCATCATGGGGGATGGACATATACATCCTCGCTGTCTCTCCCCCTTCCCTCATGCGCCCTCTCGCCCTCCCCCGCACCCTGTCATACTTTCAGACGCTTTGGGACTTCCAACACAGGAACTGAGGTTTCTGTTTTCATTTCCTCTTTCCCTGATTTACCATAAGGGGATTCGATCACTGGGCCAATTCTTCCAAATAGTTTCTTGGAATAAATTAATGACATCATGTATGTCGAGTCTATAGCAACTGCAGTAGGAGCCGAGGCATCTGAACCCATCGAGGATTTCAGGTGATTCTTTTTGGTGGAGGGGTGAACAATTTGTTACAATCCATAGAGCAGATTGTTGTAAGGCTGTGTCCTGTTTGGGAATGATCTCATCTAATATGTCTGTTGGTGGTTAGCAGTTTTCTGCCAAACAGGACTGTTAGGATACGGCATTATTATCAGAAGTGCCCTCAAACTCCACGCCACAGGATTCCTCCCTGCCCATAATGCAGGGTTCATGAGTGAGAAGTGCTTGTCAAGGCTCTGAAACGCTAAGCCTAATCCATACGGGGACTTGTCACAAGTCATCTGATTTCTTCTCTTTGTGCATTTTTTTGGTCCTGGGATTGTTCTATTAGATGGACTGCTGTGTGTAGAATGATGAATTAGAAAGTCCTATTTTTTCCCCTTCTTCATGGATTTTGAGTAGAAAAGCATGTCTGAAAAGACCCGCTTTGTGCTGAAACTGGTTTGGCTCAGTGGATAGAGCGTCGGCTTGGGGACTGAAGAGTCCCGGGTTCGATTCCGGTCAAGGGCATGTACCTCGGTTGCGGGCATATCCCCAGTAGGGGGTGTGCAAGAGGCAGCTGATCGATGACTCTCTCTCATCGATGTTTCTAGCTCTCTATCTCTCTCCCTTCCTCTCTGTACCAAATCAATAAAATGTATTTTAAAAAATAAATAAATAAAAGAAATACAAGCTTGAAAATACAAGCTTTAAAAAAAAAAAAAAGACCCTCTTTGTAATGATTCTGTTTGAATACGGTTCAAGTGTCTAGAGGCATGCCTGCTTTGATGGCCTCCCTCCGCTGTCCCCATACCGACAAACAACCTAACTCTTAAGCCAGGAGCATTTAGAGCTGTGCCTCCCATACGGTGGCCACGAGCCACACGTGGCTACTGGTTACTCGCAATGTGCCTCATTCGAAATGAAGAATGCCATCGTGTAAAATACACACAAGATTTCTAAAACCCAGTCCTAAAAAAGATTGTAAGATACTTTAATTTTACAGTGCTTGCATATTTGGGATATACTGGTATAAATAGAACATATTATTAAAATTAATCTTAACCGTTTTTCTTAAATTTTCTGATGTAGTGACCATACCATTTAAGCCACATATACCCTTCATATGCGGCTTTTATTCCATTTCTATGGGCCAGCACTCCCAGCTCCCTTCCGTTACCCTGGAAGAGGCCTTTGAGACCAGCATTGATTACTGTCTGCAGCCCAGGGGGAGATTTGTGTGTGTGTGTGTATGTGTGTGTATGTGCCTGTGTTGGGGGTGTGAGTGGAGACCGGAGAATGTTCAGAGGGAAAAAGATGGAGCAAAGGAAGGGAAGAGAAGTGAGCAGTTTCGATCCATTTCCGACTGAGATGCCATCCACTCTCACTTAAAGAAGGAGGAGGAGCTGGGCCACGTTAGTTCCCCTCAGGGCAGCTTCGCTCCGTGTTTGGAATAGAGTGAATCACGGGAACATCAGCCTCATCTGAACTCAAATGTAAACACAGGCAACGCCCCCGTAACTTCAGCTCAGCACACGTCACCTTGTGAGAACCATTGTCATTGTCACTGCTTTCCTTATTAACAAAGATCACCGAGACCTGGTCTGCAATCCAAACTGATCATTCTGATGTGGACAAAGGGTGTGTAATGTGTTCTGTGCTGCAACCTTGCATAAGAGAGACATTTCTGGCTGAGGTGGAACATTTTCATGGCTTTAGTGTGTGTAGTCTCGAGTAAACACCTGAAATAATACGGTGGGGTTTTTTTTTGAGAACTAGAAGATTTTTGTAAATCACGGTGCTTTTGTGAAATGTTAAATTAAGAGCTAGCAGGCAGGTTCAACTTGTTCAAGAGGAAAAAAAAAAAAGAGAATTGTAGAGATTAAGCCCAGGTGACCCTCTAAGTTAATGATTTAGTGTTTAATCTGAGACAAATCAGTTTCACTACACTCTTGTCATAGACCATGAAACAGCAAATTTGAATCATTCCCCTGTTTTATTAGCTTAATTAATGAAATAGCCCGTGTGGCGAGCCCGGTGGAAATAACCATGAATCGTACTGTCATCCAGATTAATGGAAAGGGAAAAGGGAGGACAAAGAGGCTCGGATCTGATGGAAATAGAATGAAAGCCACATATGGAATTCATTGTTTTCCCGTGTCCACTTTGATTCCTTTCCGCAGCCCAGAGAAAGATGCATATGTGAGTGAGAAAGTTTCGCAGAGAGAAAAGGGTAAGGTGGTCCTACAGCTTCTTGCAGCTGGAATTTTATAGCCCCATGTTGATAAACTAACTGTACTCGCAGCTTATCATAGAATTACATCATCTCCTAGCTGGAAAAGGAGACCTGACTATCCGTCTCTCGTTTCAAATGAAATCAATCAGGGCCAGAGACACAAAGCAGCTCACCGCAGGCCCCGTAGCCAAAGTGGCAGAGGTAGAACCAGCACCCAGTTTTGATGCCCACAAGACGGCTGTCCTTGTCCCTGCTACTGTGTGGTGCCTCCATATTATTAAGTCATTCGTTTCTTTGTCCCCTGGTCTCTCCAAAGAACATGTGGCATCAGGCATCGTGCTGGGCGTGGCCTTATGGTACAGTCCTGAGGACGATAGTCCTTGTCCTCCAGGACGTGATAGCGTAGGGCACACAAGCCTTCCAGAGGTGTCACCGATGGGCCTCCAGCTTCTGATGTGTGCCACGCTCGTGTCACCGCCTGCCTTTGCTCCGTCTTCATGGCCGGCAGAGGACCGTGAGACTGCGTTCAAGGACATTTGTGACAATCCCAGAAGTGCTCCAAGGGGTAAGGGTATTTATTGTTCCGGCGTTCATGGAAAGAAGACACTCGCAGGAGGCAGCGGAGACCCATTCTGAGGAAACCACCTTCACTTGTATCCTGAAGGAGAAGAAAAATGAATGACCTCCTCCGTTGAAATCACGCTGGAAACGGCTCGGTGACTGAGTGAGGAGCCAGGCTCGAGCTCCCACCGTCCTGCGGGGGAGAGAGGCTGTTCCGCTCACGTCTGTGCATTTGCCGGCGAACACCTCCGTGGGGACCCTGGAGGAGGCCACGTCTGGCAGCCGCGGTGCTCGGGGAGCACCCTGAGGCTCCAGCAGCCTCGCTGCTCCAGGACCGTTTTGACTCTGGAAAGGCTATTGCTCATGAGGAGATTGATTTTGAAAAATCAAGTCATTTTAGATCAGCACAGATCTCCCTAAGGATAATAGTATAACAGTTCCTAAAGTTTGAGCCACAGATGCAAAAATCTCACTTTTCCTTTCTCATGCATTCCCTTTCCATCGTTGCTCAGACAGGTGAATATCTGACATTGCCAAATCAGGATGTACACTCAATTTTTATAATCTGGTGTCTGCAACTAAAATGCTCTCCAGCCCTGGCCCGTGGCTCAGGTGGCTGGAGCATTGTCCTGTTCACCAAAGGTTTCAGTTTCCATTCCCAGTCAGTGCGCATACCTAGGTTGTGGGTTTGGTCCCCAATCAGGGCCTAGGCGTGAGCTAACCGACCCATGTTTCTCTCTCATATCAATGTTTCTCTCTCTCTCCCTCTAAATAAATAAATAAATAAATAATAAATAAATAAATCTAATAAAACCTATCCTGGGGTGGGGATTAAAAAAATATATATATATCTCCGCACTACTTTTCCATGATGAGTCTAAGTCACCATAATTGTTATTTTAGTGACTGGGTAGTAATCCCATCATGATTTACTTAAATATGTTATTAAACAAGATGTTTCTTGCACTTCACTGAAAATAACGGTGACTGCTTATTGGTTCACAACAAATTTGCATATTAGCTTTAGGCGTAAAGCCACTTTCAGTGGACCCCTGAGGGAGACAACATATGCTGATGCGGAATCATGGGTTCTCCACCACCCGTGTCTTTTGGCTTAAAGCAATCATGCAAAGCTGGTACACACCGCGGGCCCAGCCAATCCAGAAACTAAAGGAACGCTGTTGGCAGGCAGCACTGCCATGTCTGTAATGGGTCAGGAATGCAGACACTGTTTTTATTGGTACATGACTGATCAAGTTCTGTTTTTTTTTAAAATGTCCTGGCCCCTAAGAACCTGAGGACTAAGTTGTGTACTGCCCTCTGCCCCTGAGGAGGGGACCATGAAACTAACCAGTGTCATCTGCCCCATCAGGACGAGGTCATGGGTTTCCACCCAGGCCTCTTTGGAAGGGAATGGAGCACAGGTCAACTTAATTTTCAGGTCTTTGGTGAAAAGTTACAAAATAAGGAAACCAAGACAGTTTGATGAAAGTAGTTACAACTTCTGCTGTAGTTGGAAGTTTTAAGGAAGGTTAGGTCCTTTTTGAAATTGAATCTGTGTGGGGCCAGAAATGTGTTTTATCCTATTATTTTCACTCTCATTTGATGACCCAGTAAGATGTGTTCTATATTTACTACTATGTGACACTGGGCAACGACTTAAACGTCTTCGATTTGTAGGGGTGCTGTTTCTATTTTCTACCTGGGAATGATCACTTCTGGCTTCCCCGTCTCATGAGATTGCCGTGAGAATCCAGTGGGAAATAAACTGTAAAATCTTCTCACAAATGCAAGGTGGATGCTACTCTTAGTCACCGGTAATGACGATGGGCGGAAAGTCCCCCGATAGCAGCATCAGATAGTGCGACGCCCTGCGGGTGTGTCAGGCTAGGGTATGAGGATGCCAGTTAACAGCAGTAATTTGTTCTGCCATGTAGACCTGGCCGAGAAATTCCACTGTCTGCCTTTACTTGTGAAAAGCGTGTTCCCATAGGTGCGGATAAGACTAGGCTAGGTGCTGAAACCGGTTTGGCTCAGTGGCTAGAGCGTTGGCTTGGGGACTGAAAGGTCCTGGGTTCGATTCCGGTCAAGGGCATGTACCTTGGTTGCGGGCACATCCCCATGCAAGAGGCAGCTGATCCATGTTTCTCTCTCATCAATGTTTCTAACTCTCTATCCCTCTCTCTCCCTCTCTGTAAAAAAATCAATAAAATATATTTTTTTAAAAAAAACAAAAACTAGGCTAGGTGTTCTGAGCTCACAAGATGAAGGTCCCCCATAGATCTGTCAGAGGGGAAAAATTCCCTAATATTTTTGTGTGCTCCAGTAACTAACTATACCAAGACCCGCGAGAAAGTGTCATCCAAAATAAAGGGCGTCTCTGTGGCTAGAGGGGCATCTCTCTATTTATTTGAAAACCCAAGCTGGCTCCTGACTGTGTCCAGGCTTTGTGGTAAATGTTTGCCTGCAGGGAGTCAGCCACACAACTCCCCACAATGCCAGCGGGAGGCACATGACCCAGTTTCTGTGGTCTGAGCTGACAGAGCGCCTGCCTGTGTGCAGGCCCACCGCTGCCTGTACAATTACATAGTGAGCGCTTTTTCAAATTCACGTTTTAAAGAGGAGATTAGATCGTTTTCATTTGTTTTGCTTAGGTTTTATGGTCTAATTTATCTCCCCCACCTGCTTTGGGGTCATTTCAAGCACCATCTCCACAAATAGGTATCAGGGGATTGAGGTTGGTCTTAGAATACAAATCTCACCCCTATAAAGCCATATATTTGCTGTGGGGTGATAGGAAAGGATTGGTCCTGTCCTTGTTCTCTCGGTCTGACTCTGCCAAGTACACAGGGAGACACACGAACACTTCCTGGATGATGGAGGGGAGGCATACGTGACCAACACAGCTTCATGGTGTTTGGAAGGAAGCAAATATTCGCTCATCCCTTCTCTGAAGTCTGAGAATACCCTCCTTCCTCTGGGAAGAGATGGGAGCATGGGTCATTGTCATTTTTGAAAGGCTGGGGGGGAAAAAGAAGGCTACCTCAGAGGAAGTACAGTCCACATGTCCTCTGAGTACCCAGAAAGGGAAGGTGAGACCCACCAGGGTTACCTCTGAGGCGTTAGGTCCGGACAATGACGATCGCGTCTGGAGTGAGTGGGGGCTCCCTTCCATGGGCAGAGTTCTGCTTGTTTGGAATAATGTCCTTAGGAACCTGCCCGAGGTGCTGTCTCCTTATCCACGTGCCTCTGGATAGAGCGTCATCATGGTACTATTTTCATATGCCACTTGGAGTAAGCACGAGGGTTCGTTTGTGCTAAGTGGGTGAGCAGTCAGAGGGGACATCTCTGAACCTGATAGTGAGGGAATGAGGTCATTAACACCCCAAGCACTCAAGGGCCATGGCCTTCTGTTGTATCTTTTTTACGTATTCTTTTTTCTTCTTAAAATGTGGTCTGTAAACCACCTGCAACCGAATCACCTAAGGGGATGGTTTAAATGTACAATAGATCCCATGGTCCAGTCCTAGACCTGCTGAATCAGAATGTTTGGGGCGAGGTCAAGAATCACAGTTTTAAGAAGCACCGTCGTTCTGATAAGCATTTCCTCTCCCCCTTCAGAAGGGGAGAGGGGTGGACTTTTGACATCCTATTAGAGCCCTTTTCACTCAATATTGAGTCAAAATCTGCCACGCTCTATTTTGTTTGTTTTTCTTTTTCACCATTATTTATAATGATAACTAACATTTTTTTTTCTTATTTCTCCCCTGTATTTTTATTTTTTATTTTTTTTCATTTTCATTGCCCCGCCCGCCCCCCCCCCCCCCGGTATTTTTATTTTTTTAATTAAAAAAATGTTCAGTTACAGTTGACATTCAATATTATATTAGTTTCAGTTATATAGCACAATGATTAGATATTTACAATATATAACTTATGAAGTTATTCCCCCCAATAAGTCTAGCTGATACCCATCTAACACTAAACATAGTTATTACAATATTACTGACTATATTCCCTGTGCTGCTCTTTACATCCCTGTGACTATTTTGTAACTTGTACTTCTTAATCTTTCCTCCTTTTTCAAGCAATCCTGACTCTAGTATCTGAATCTACAGGGAGCAAATCCAGTCCTCTTTTACACTGCACACCTTCCCACCTGTGAAGATCTCTTCCTCCAGGCTGTGAGATTCCTCATTCCCTTGATTTTCTTCCAAAGTACTCTGCCTTCTTTTTTCTTTATTTAAAAAAAATTTTTTGTAAAATATTCTGCTGCTTAGCATGAGAAGAAACGATAAGCTCAGAGGAGCGTATCTCAGAATCCATCTACGCCTGTCCTTGTCCTTGTTGTGTACACTCTCTTTTCCGTGGCTCATCCTCACCTGCTTTGTGTACAACTTTGTGTATCATGCCACTGACTCACACTGAGCTCACAGTTCAGTGAAACCCCGGAGTCATCTGTTTGTCTCTTTATTACATTTTCCAAGCAATTGAAAATGATTAAGGGCAGTGCCCTAGAGATTTTCCTTCGGGAAAGCAGTAACCTCAGCCTTTAACCAGCACCTACCATTTAGGTTGTTTAACCCTCTGATTTTGCTTATTTCCATTTTCAACCAATCTAATTTTTTTTTCCAGCATATCAATCAAAATCATGCAAAACTTTAATAACTGCTCTGCTAAAATCTAGATACTGGATGTCTCCAACAGCCTTCTATTCTACCAATCTGGTGTATCTACCTAGAGGAAATGAGGCTAGTTCTAATAAACACCACTTCCTTTTCTCTGTTGACAAACAGTCTTTGACTGTTTCTGGACAAGTCAAGAATTCATGAGGTGCACGGTCTTAGTTGGCTGGGGTGTGCAGCATTTTCCTGTGTGGTCGAAAATTTCTATCAAAGCAATATGTTCACTAGAAACCTCCATGTACTTGTGATGTCTTTTCTATTCTCTGCATTGAGTTCTTGTTTGTTAGTATTTTCACCTAGAGCAATACCATTATAATCCATCCTAGGGTCCCTATATCTCCAGGAGGTATATGTTTGTTTATTTGTTTGTTGGTTTATGCCCTTTCTCTTTGTGGTAGGTCTGTGTCCACTAACACAGATATGATTTGGTCAAAAGATGAATACTTTAGTAATTTACAAAATGCAATTCAGGGACTTCAAGTAATCCTGGGCCTTGTTCTCATAAGGGTTATCATTTATAAATGGCAATAAATATTTGCTTAGGTGGGCCATGAATAAATAAGATTTTTAACAAAAACCAGAACTTGTATTACCATTTCATTAAAATGGACACCACCCATTTTTAATTCCAGCGAGGGAGTTTTGTTTTGTTTTATTTTTAATAATGTCATGTCACAACCCATCTGGCCTTCAATCTACTCACTTACGAAGGAGTAGTTTGCACTGGATGCTTCCTATGGTATACTCAGATTCTAGAATTATATGATTCTAAGTTTTAAGAAGGAAATGAAAGTTAAAATAATTTAAAAACCAACACACACACACACACACACACACACACACACACACGTGCCTATGCTTGCATGAATATCATGAAATCTGAAGAAGGTGGTTAGATTGCAACCATGTCAGTTTCTTAGTTGTGCTATTATACTGTAGTTTTTTAAGATATTCCCACTAGGAGAAACTGGGTGAAAGCACCAGAATATCTGTATTATTTCTTACAAAGACACTTGAATCTGAGTTTTCTTAAAAAGTTTAAAAATAATTAAACCATAGAGTGTTATAAAAGGACTTTGGAAGTAAGTAGGACTTACTTGATCCTCACACTAGCTTAGACAAGTTATTTAACCTTTCTGAAACGGCTGCTTTGTCAGCCTTAAAGTGGAAATAATAATTCCTACCCAATGGATTGTGGGAAGAATTCTACGAGACAGAGTGTGTGTGTGTGTGTGTGTGTGTGTGTGTGTGTGTGTAAGCATCTTCTCGTTCGGCTCATTCTCCATGATCCTCTTCCATAAATGTTAGTTCCTCTCCCCTGTGCTTCTTATCCTTTGTTTTAGGGAAGAAACTAGGACAGTCAGCCTTGCTGTAGCTCTCCTAAAAAAGACACATGGCCTGAAGCGAAAGGTAGTTCAGAAGCATACATTAGTGAGATGAACCCCATAGCAGGGCAGTGAGTAACGCCGTTACATAACTTCTGCAGATCACCAGGCAGATCAGCCAACGTGGTTTGGCGTGGCTGACCACTAAAATAACAAGGCAGCTTCCAGCCCCAGCTTGAGTCGGGGAGTCCTGACAAAGCAGCCAGTCAGAACCCGGGATGAATCCATGGCCCCGGGAGCGCTGGTGTTTCATCTGACTCAGGCATGTTGTAAATCTGCTTCAGTGGAAAAAACAAAAGCGATTTCTCTCTGGCCGGTCCCCTACATAACTGTCCCCATGGGGCCCAGAGCAGCTTTCCTTCCCTCAAAAAATCCTTCATCGTGTCTCCCGAATATGAGTTTTCCAGGCAGCTGCACAGATGAGAAGCAGGGAGAGACGAGGGAGAGGTGAAGGAGAACAGACGTGTGCTGAGGATGTGACTGTTGAGTGAAGGGCCACGATGTGTCTTCCACATGTTTCCTAAAACATTTAGACTTTCCCAGGGCTCTGTCCTTGCCCTGATGAATGTTTGTTTTTCTATATTTTATTGATTGTTTTTACAGTGAGGAAGAGAGAGGGATAGAGAATCAGAAACATCGATGAGACTCATCAATCAGCTGCCTCCTGCACACCCCCCACTGGGCAACTAAGGTACATGCCCCTGACAGGAATCGAACCTGGGACCTTTCAGTCTGCAGGCCGAAGTTCTATCCACTAAGCCAAACCGGTTTCGGCCTGATGAATATTTTTATCACTGAGATGGTGAGGAACACAAAAGGCAACCCTACCAATTTTTGTTGTTGTTGTTTGTTTTGTTTTGTTATAATACCAAGGTAAAAGGGAGTTTGGGGACAGAATTACAATTTTTAAATTATTTTGGCAGGTTCTGAGCTGACCACAGCAAGCTATAATTTAATAGAGGTGATGTTAAAACCTGTACTTCAGAATCAAAAGCAACGTACAGGTTAGGGAAGGTTTAGATTGAGAAGGTTGTTTTTTTTTTAAATGAAAAAAAAAAGATACAAGGATTTTATTTGACTATAGAAAGGTATGATTTAACAGTACGATATGGTTATAAAAAAGAGGTTAGGGTCCTGAAAAAAGAGAATCTTTCTACCTTACATAATTTGCATTAGCAAGACAATACTTGGTGTGCTGTATTCATGTTGGGGCCAAATTTAAGAAAGATATTGATAAGTTGGAATTGGTCACGAAGGGAAAGAAGGAAAAAGAAGGATCAAATTCAAAAAAATCCAAAAACTGCATTCTTTAAAGAACGGTCGAAGGAAAATAAGGCTATTTAGCTGACTTTTACAGTTACCATATGGAAGAGGAATAAACATCTATTTTGCTCTGAAAGACAGAAATGAGATTAAAGAGAGAGGAGAGTTCATGGAAACAGATTTTGGCTCAGTAGAAGGGAAACTTTTCAAATAATTAGAGCAGTTCAGTGAAAAAGGACTATTTCATTTAAATTGTGAGCTTCCTGTCACTGGAAATATTCAAGCGAAGGCCGGATGAGTGTCCGTCTGGGATTCTGAAGGCTCCCAGCATTGAACGAGAGCTTGGGGTAGGTGACCTTTAAGATTGCTTCTAACTCCCAGGGCCTATAATTTAAGTAAGCGTGAATGCCAAGGTCACTGATGACACGCCAGACCCACGTTTTCAGCTCTTGGCTCCGATTCTGACCAGCTGTGTGACCTTCTGCTGAGAACCGAACCATGTCTTCTTCCAGTTTCCTCATCCATGACATGAGGGAGCTGGGTGGAACGATGTCTGGCTTCTCCCCGGCACTTCTGTCCCCTGAAGTGTCCTCCTAATCACAGCGTGTTGGGGAAGTGGAGTTGGAGCTGATACCTGCCATTTGATGAAGTCCATTTGCAGGGAGAAGGCTTTCCAAGGCCCAAAACCATGGTTGACCTTGGAACTGACGTCTCAATTGCCTGTTGGCAGCAGAGCGGGCGATTGTGATCCTAGAATTTGTTCCCGTGAGACCTGTGGCAGGAAGTCGATCAAATAACTGATAATCTGGTTCCTCTCTAGCACCTGTGCTTTCTGGCCGAGGTCAGCAATGCCTTTGCAAACAACTTGAGAGAAATGGAGATCGTATTACCGTCGCAAATGTAGTTCTATTTCGCAAAGCTAACCTTTGTTCTTTATTTCCTCCGTGATCTGGCTGTCGCTATTGAGCTTTGCTTAGAATCCTAAGAGCCAGTATCCATAAAGCAACTTGCCACGTGGCAGAGACTGTTCTTAAAGTTTTATATAAATTAATTTAGTCGGTTGATAAGCTAAAAATCTAATGGCAAAGCAGTAGATGGGATCCTTCCCCCTGTGGTAAAGGAGTAGCTAAGGTCCATTCAAGTCTGTCTTCATGGTAAAGAGTCCAGAATTCAGATCCACACCCTCATTCTTTTAAGCTTCAGTGCCGACGTTCAATGACTATAATTTCCTCTGTGATCCATTTAGTTAACAATATTTCCCTTCTCTGGCTATGGTAAGGTGTCCTAGCCTCCACTGCTGCCACATTCTAGCTCTTCCATCTGTTCTTTGACTATTCTCTGACCACACATTATTGTCTCAAATCCCATTTCTTCAGTTATTCTCCCCCCCACCCCCACCCAAAGATCTTTAAAAATGGGAGTGTCATAATTTGCTCTGACATAGATATAAAATGTCTGGACAGGCCCTGGACAGGTAGCGAGCTTGGTTAATGTCATCCCACCAAGACTGTGGGTTTGATCCTTAGAACACATACAAGAGGCAACTAACCAATGAATGCATAAATGGGAGAAACAACAAATATATATAATCTTTCTCTCTCAAATCAATAAATTAAAAAAAAAAACTTTTTAAGTATGGTCAGGATTTCAAATACCTCCTCCTCTTACTGAGATCAGCAGGGGAAGAAATAAGTAAATTTATGTTTTCTGTAAGGACGGAAGAATTTAAAACTCCATTCCCAGGCTCTCGGGTCTGGCAATACTCACTCCATCCAAGCACCACATTTTGTTCCATCTTTTTGTTTCCTTAGGTTGGAAATGAAAACAGCTGTTAGAAATAAGAGCACATGAGTCAATCTTGAATCTCAATGTGATAATTACAGTTTCCATCTCAGTTGGTTGAGCCCCTCCCAGTGTACTGAGCCCGCATCACAGCCCCCTTGCTGTCAGTTTTATACCAAGACCTTAATTGTTGTTTTCCAAGCCTTTAAGATTAAACACTAAATCGATTGCCAAACCAGAAAAAAATAACAAGGAAGAAAATACTTCAATTTAAAAACTTGATCCTTAGGACATGGCTTTTTTTTTTTTTTTTTTTTCTTTTCTGATTTAGATTTTGACCAAAATCTCTATGTTGATATTAGAAATGTTAGTTGTTGGTTCACATTTTTTGAAGTGGAGCTTCTTGTCTTCTTGGTACCCTCACTATGAAGAATTTTTCTTGGGATTTTTCTTTTCCCTCCCTTCCTTCCTTCCTTCCTTCCTTCCTTCCTTCCTTCCTTCCTTCCTTCCTCTCTTTCTTTCTCTCTGCCTCTCTTTCTTTCTTTCATCCTCACCCAAGGATATGTTGTTGGCTTTTTATTGATTTTAAAATGAGAGAGACCGAGAGGGAGAGAGAGAGAGAGAGAGAGAGAGAGAGATGGATCAGGATGATGCTCTAACCAACTGAACCACCCAGCCAGGGCCTGCTTGGACTCTTTATAGAGGCGATGCCTTGAATTTTATTTTCTCTTTCCCACATTCCTGAGGCTTAGAACCTAATAAGCCAATCTCAAAAGAGACATCCACAACCTATTAATTGATTGTCACCTTTCAGAGCAGAGGTCCTCTTTTATCGGGTCTAGTAATAATTAATGTCGTTTTAAAACATTCATTTAAAATCTTGCTTGGCGTTGACTTGTATTGACATAACCTTGAAACACGTGGTATCTACAGAACGTGTGAAGTGCAATTAACAAGTTTTGCTTGAAAAAGTTTGTGTTTGGTTTGGTTTTTGTTGCAAAACTAGGGCTAAGAAGATAGCGGATGAAGAGCATATTCGGCACTGCATGCTTTACGAGTTCCAATTAGGAAGAAAAGCAAGTGAGGCTGCAAAAAACATTTGTAGTGATCTTGGTCAAGATGCAGTTAGCGCCAGAAAATGCCAGCGTTGGTTTGAGAAATTTCGCGAGGGAACTTTTTTGTTAGATGACAAGAGTGGTCGAGGCCGTGTGTCCAATTTTGATCAAAAAGCTCTTCAAGCTCTTTGGTGCAAAATCCTCAAATTACCCAACAAGAGCTTGCGACAACTTTAAATTGTTCACAAAAAACAATTTCCAATCAATTGCGTGCACTTGGCAAAGTCCAAAAGTTTGGAAAATGGGTTCCTCATGAGTTGACCGACAACAACCGTAATCAAAGAGTCACAATTTGCAGTTCGCTCCTCTCTCGTCAAAACCGTTTGCCGTTTTTAGAGCAAATTGTTACCAGAGATGAAAAATGGGTGCTTTATGTTAATTTGAAAAGGCGGCCTCAATGGTTGGACAAAAATGAGGCTCCGCAGCCCACGCCAAAACCTGACTTGCATGCGAAAAAAGTGATGTTGTGTGTTTGGTGGAATTTTAAAGGAATTCTTCATTATGAACTTTTACCATCTAACCAAACCATTACAAGTGCAGTGTATAGTGCCCAATTGGAAAGGTTAGCCCAAGCTTTAAGAGAAAAAGAACCCGCGCTGATTAATCGGAAGGGCGTAATTCTTCACCACGGTAATGCACGACCGCATACTGCAAGAATCACTGCTGAAAAACTGTGCCAGTTGGAATGGGAAGTTCTCCCTCAACCTGCATATTCTCCTGATATTGCCCCTTCCGATTACCATTTGTTTCGTTCTTTGCAAAACTTTCTTCTTGGAAAAAAATTTAATAATGAAGAATGCCTCAAAAATGCATTGACAGAATTTTTTGCATCAAAATCACAAGAATTTTAAAACAGAGGGATTAAAATGCTTCCTGAGCGTTGGACACAAGTAGTAGAAAACAACGGCAACTATATTGTTGATTAAATTTTGTTGTATTGTTTAAATAAATTCGATTTAAAAAAGTATTAGAAAACGACATTAATTATTACTAGACCTAATAGTTCTGTTCAGTCCCCATATCAGGCACTCAGTCCTTGACTCCCTAAGGCTCAGAAAATCCCCCATGAATCAGCTGACCAATCTAGGATTGCCCTGCAAATGGAGAACACATTGTGACCTACACAGAGGGAAGCAGGAGGCAAGAAAGTAGGCCCTTTGAATTGCTTCACTTTGCCCACTTTATTTCTCCTTCTACAATTTGATTTCTTTGTTGTGAGATGATATTATTTTTATAATTCATGTCCCTGCTAAGATATTTATAATCCTGTTATCATTGTGGACAAGAGCTGGTTTTATGTATTGAAAATTGTTTTGGTCAGTTTGGAGTGCTATCACAAAAATACCATAGTCTTGGAAGTCCAAGATAAGATGTTGAGGTAGGTAGTGTACAGACAGCAGGTGCCTAGGTGCCTGAGACAGGGAAGCAATGAGAGAGAGAGAGAGAGAGAGAGAGAGAGAGATCCACTCTAGTTCTAACCAGTTCGCTCAGTAATTGATAGAATTAATCAGCTAGTCTGTGAGCAAGTAATGTGATCTGCACCTGCAAATGAACTCTGAATTCAGTACTTGCTTAATTTTTCTGTGTCCCATAATTCCGCTCCTTATCATATCCAGGTAGTGCTGGGTTTCTGAGCCATTGCGCTTGAAGAACCACGGACAGATGTGAGATATTTTTCTTTGCTAAAGGCTCTTACCTCTTTCTCTTAGATTACATGAAGCAGACCACGTTCGAAGCCCAAGCCTTTTTGGAAGCCGTGCAGTTCTTCCGGCAGGAGAAAGGTCACTACGGCTCCTGGGAAATGATGGCCGGGGATGAAATCCAGGTAACACGGAGCCCAGGGTTTGGGATCTGGTTCTCTGTCTGGGAGGCGGGAGGCCAGGATCGTAATGAACAGCCAAACGAAGAACATTGTAAGAATGGGAAGGTGTGGAACCAAAGACCATTTCTCTCATTGTCTAGAGCTTTGGGTCCGCACCCACTCCAAAGGCCAACAGACCAGACATGAGCTGGGGCAGCCCCAAACTGCAAGGGCCATTGGAAGAACTGCTTCTACTTTTTTCTATAAAATGATTATCCTTTTAAAAATATATATTTTATTGATTTTTTACAGAGAGGAAGGGAGAGGGATAGAGAGTTAGAACATCGATGAGAGAGAAACATCGATCAGCTGCCTCCTGCACACCCCCTACTGGGGATGTGCCCACAACCAAGGTACATGCCCTTGACGGGAATCGAACCTGGGACCCTTCAGTCCACAGGCCGGCGCTAAAATGATTATTCTTTCAGATGACCTGCTTCCAGAGTCGAAGCAAATGTGAACAGCATGGTTGGGTGCAAAGTGGGTGGTGGGGATTTCGGGCAGCAGGCTTGGGTTAGTTAAATCTTGCCAAGTTCTTTAACCTCTTTCTGTCTCAGGTGACTCTTCTGAAAGAAAGATAATGTTTGCCTTCTGGGGCTGTAAGAATTAAATGAGATACTTCGGGAAAGTATTTGGCACGCAGTTGTCTTTATCTTTTAAATGACTTATAAATGAAGAAATTAAAGGAGACACACTGTAAGAGCATGGGACAGTTTTCCTCTATGTTTCTAGCTTGCCATTCTCGGTGGTCCAGTATAATGTTCCATGACTTTAATGAAATGCCAGTCATGGGCTAAGCACCATGACTTGGTCCCTGGGCCTTTGTTACAAATCTCCAAGGCAACCATGCTTCATGATGGGAGCCCATCCTCCCAGAGGACACCAATCACAGTGCTGATTCAGCAGGAAGAGAAGGCTGGGCATGGGCCTCATTTAACGAGAGGCACACAGAGTCCATGAGTGGTTTTCTTTCATTTCCCCTCATCTCCCAGAGGTGCCTCTTTTGGGAGCCAGTAAAATTTGTTATTAGGGAGCAATATTTGGAAGATGCCAGATGGTGCCCTGCCTTTGTATAGTCATGAAACATCCAAAGCTGGAAACTTTCACATGAAGATGGAACTGTTATTATTGCTTTACCATGTTACTCCATATCTTTTCTTCTTCTTCTGATGGATTCTAAATTCTTTAAATATATATATATATATATATATATATATATATATATATATATATATATATATAGTGACTTCAGAGAGGAAGGGAGAGGGAGAGATAGAAACATCAATGATGAGAGAGAATCATTAATCAGCTGCCTCCTGTATGCCCGCCACTGGGGATTGAGCCCACAACTGGGGCATGTGCCCTGACTGGGAATTAAACCGTGACCTCCTGATTCCTAAGTCAATGCTCAACCACTGGGCCACACTGGCCGGGCTACATTTTTTATTCCCCACCCTGAGATTATTCAAGAACTTACACCGATTCTTAGTTTCTGACATCCTTTATAAATCTGAGAGGATTTAGGACCAACCATACGTATGCCAAAAAATAAAAAATAAAAAGCATAAGGGGAGGCTGAGGTATTTGACCCTTATTGGTCTGTCACACGAACAACCATATTGAATAGATGCACCAATGGTAAAGTGCCCCTGTGCAATCCTTTTTTATGTCACATCCTAATTCTGTCTGTTCATCTTAACCAATCTCATGAGGAGGGAAGAACAGCTACTATTATTTCCATTTTGTAAATGAGGACATTGCGGGAGGCCTATAGCAATTCAGTGACTTGCCTGGTTTTACTCATTCAACAACTGTGGAGCTACCATATGCCCGGCGCTCTGCTGGGTGCAGCGATCCAGAGATGGGCAAAGCAGAACCGGTCCCCCGTCCTGTGGAGCTGATGGATTCGGGGTCCCCTGCTTAGGGGACCATGGCCAAGGAAACGACAGCTGCCGACTCCTAAGCCAGCGCAAGATCAGCCCCAGCTGTGGGAATAGACTAACTCACACCATTACTGAGCTCCTTGCTTCAGGCTGTGCCCACTTGCTTCCTTTTTTTTTATTTCATCTGCAATCTCACGTCCGTTCACCTTCCTTCCCCATGCCCCTGAGAGCAGGCACGTCTTAAGTCCTTCCTGTGGGTTGCAGATTGAGTCTGTTGTGTCTGCTTCTGTTGACTTCCAGCTTTGTGCTTTGCGATATGTGCAAAGTGCTCTAGGGCGTGAGGGAGCTAAATGACTCATCCCCTGCCCTCTCAGGGAGGCAGAACCTACCTGGAAACATCCAGAGAACGGGGTGGCCTTAGCAGTGTGGGTGGGTACTCCTGTGGGGCTGTACATATATGGGCATCTTAAAGCACCCGCAGAAAGCAGTCATAGGAAGGTGCTAACGTGGAAGCATAGAAATACCCTACGTGGAAAAACCAAACCAATGAGAAAACCCCAGAAGAGGTCACTAAAAGCTGGAATTATCGGGTGACCCAACAAGTCTTGCTTCCCCCCAAGAATCTGAGCAGCTGGGATGAGGTCATAGACTCGTAAAACATGAGTGTTGGAGGGGGATTTCCAGATCGTTTGTCCCGGACCCTCCAGGAGAGAGAAAGAACCTCCAGAGATGATAGTTGGCGGAAGCCACAAAGACACCCTGTGACAGGAATGCCTTTTGAGCCATGTCAGGCTATCCCTGGAGAAGCTGGTGAGAGGTAATGGCTTCCAGAACGTTCCTGGGCGGGGCCTGCTGAGGGTAAGCTGCACTGTAAGCTCTTCTACACTGGGAGCTGCAGCAATGTCTGCCCTCAGATGCACAGAAAAAAAGAGGTCGGGGGCCCGAAGCAGCTGCCCAGCAGTTGAAGGATGTGGTGTGGCATTCTGGGTCAGAGAACATGACATCTTTTGTTTAAAGCACTGGGTTTATTGGCATCGCTTCCACTAAGAACTTAATCATAAAATTGTTCTAACCCCCTCGGCCCTGGGGGCCCGTATTCGTATTTCCATCGTTGTTACACTGTTATCTTCACAGCCATGACTCACACAAGTTTGGCAGGTCCTCGAGGCCGTGGTTGTTTTAGGCAAGTGTCCAGGCAAAGCAGATCTCTCAGAATAACTTGCCTGACAGACTGTGAACGCAGAATATTAATATTGACAAAAAATACAAGAGGTCCCCCCCCCCCTTATCTGTGGTTTTGTTTTCCAAACTTTCAGATACCTGTGGTCAACCATGGTCTGATACTGAATGGAAAGTTCCAGAAATAAACAGTTCAGCCAGTGTGGCTCAGTGGTTGAGCACGGACCCATGCACCAGGAGGTCAGGGCTCAATTCCTGGTCAAGGCAGTCAGGGCAGTCAGGGCACATGCCAGGGTTGCAGGCTCGATCCCCAGTAGGGGTTGTGCAGGAGGCAGCCAATCAATGATCTCTCTCTCTCTCCTTCTCCCTTCCTCTCTGAAATCAATTAATAAAACATACAAGAAAGAAAGAAAGAAAGAAAGAAAGAAAGAAAGAAAGAAAGAAAGAAAGAAAGAAAGAAAGAAAGAATTAACCAATCCATAAGTTTTAAGTTGTGCACCATTCTGAGGAGCACGATAAAATCTCTCACCGCCCTGCTTCATTCTGCCTGGGATGTGAGTCATCCTTTTGTCCACCGGACCCACACTGTGCACGCCACGCGCCCATTAGTCATGTAGTCGCCCCCTCCGTTATCGGATTAGTTATCAGAGAGAGAGATGAGAGAGAGACCACATTCACGTAAACTTTTATTACAGTATTTTATAATAACTGTTCTATTGTATGATTAGTGATCGTTATTAATTTCTTACCATGCCTAATTTGTAAATGAACTTGATCACAGCTCTGTACGCATTGGAAAAGACCTACTGTATCCAGGGTTGGGTGCTACCTGCGGTTTCAGGCATCCGCTAGGCATCCTGGAATGTATCCTCCCCATAAGGAGGGACCACTCTATCTGCACACAGTAAACGTGTTTTCTACTTGTCAGCATCAGTATATCAGGTTAAGCATTTTGCAGAATGTAAGGCTTTTGTTGTTTGGGATATTTATTATTTGCCTTGAAATGATCAGTGGGCCCGAGAAAGCAGCACTGTCACAGGATGGGGCGGCTAAAATACAGGAAAACTACCTACATGGTTTAGGCCTTCTCCGTAGGGTTCAGGGTTAGAGGGAGAGATACAGTTGGGCTCCGCTCCCATTGGCTCTGCCCTGCCCTGTGGCCATCCCCTCGACCCCTGCCCTGGCGACTCCCATACCCTCCTTCCTCCCCAGATATACTTCTTTTTCAAGTGCTGAAGTTATAAAATAGAACCAAATTTCTTGGAACATTACACGGGAAAGACGAAAAGAAAACTCTAAGCCCACCCCAATGGGGCATTCTTTTACCTTATATAACATCTCCCCTTTCAAGCTGATGTGCAGACTGACATCTCTGCAGAACTTTGCCATCTGTGCAAAAGGATGAATCAGGGCAATTAATATCGTTAGGGCAATTATCTCGCAGTTGACGCTTTTCAGCTGAGGCAAGAGTTCCCACCAATTTTAAGGTCTGGCTTCAGTCTCCTCACGCTCTTAGCTCATTCGCCCCACGACACAGTCATCACTCTTGGGCAGCTGTGTTCCAAACAAGAACTGCCTCCACTGAGCAGGTGGGGCGGGAGAGGTCCATGGATCATGAATTACCAACTTGAATCTGACTGTTGGATCTGCAGCTTCCATGGAGCTTGCACAGGTTAAGTTCTGGTTCACCTTTTGAACTCCCCAAGAGATTGATTCAGAGAGGTATAAACATCCCCCCACTCCCCACTGAATTGCCAGGACTAGTGGGAATGCTGTCTCCATCATGCTCTTTGTCACACCACGGAGTTCCACATCTCAGACGAGGGGCCCCCACTTCCTGCATGGATCCAGGAACCCACAGGGAGGGGGGGCTGATGGGTGGCTTGCCCACCTCCACGCTGGGAGTGCTCCTCCTCCGTTCAGCTGGACCGTCCCAACCCCCCCCCCCCCCCCCTGGTAGCAGCCCTGGTGAAAGGCCACGTCCAGTGAGCTCATGAGTGTTTCCACCAGCGTAAGGCTGGGCGATGACCTCAGAGAAAATCTTAATAAACTCCCAAAGTTTAATTCTCATTTCTATGAGGTCGGTTATTTTGGACAAATATTATTTTAACTTCATAGTACAGATGTCAAATGATTCTGTACTTTCGTGCCTGCCTCCATTCTCCAAATGACTTGTGTGTGTGTGTGTGTGTGTGTGTGTTGTTGTTGTTGTTGTGTGTGTGTGTGTGTTGTTGTTGTTGTTCTGTTTGTTTTGTTTGTTGTGTGTGTGTGTTGTTGTTTTTGTGTGTGTGTTGTTGTTGTTGTTTTGTTTGTTTTGTTTGGTGTGTGTGTGTGTGTGTTTTGTAAATCTCGGTCTGCAGCCGGATGCAGTATTGAAAGCTGAAAGCTGAGCTGTGAGCCCTGAAAGGCACAGGGCAACATGAATCGGAACCATAAGATAGCTCCAAGGGGGTTAGGGGGTAATGGGGATGCAAAGAAGAGGGGCCCGTGTACTTGCAATATGATGTGGGGACCCGTGGAATCCCGCTCAGATACAGAAGGAAGAATTTCATTGAACCAAGCAAAATTCTAAAAGAGACTTAGGAACACTTTTAAAAATAATCTTGGAAATGTTAGGACTCCCTCCCCCCCTCACCCCCGTACACAGCACACACTTATATGCTGCTCATCCCACCAATGTCCAGTTATTCCCAAGTGTCTGTTACTCCCTTCTTTTTCTAAACTTGAAAGAGAATGGAGGTGGGGTTCAGGGGACAGGGATGTCAAGGAGCATGAAGACACTTAGAACCCGAGGGCGTCTGAGGAGGAGCAGTGGTCTCGGGGGACACAGACAAGGGCTCAAGCCACCATGACAAGACTGTCCCCTTCACGGTTTTCCTCAGGACGCCCCTATCCGGAACTGAAGGGCCCCCTCTTTCCCCGAAGGCATTAGCTTCTGCTGGTTCTCCATAGGAGAAGTTTGAGTTGAGGAATCTGTTCTTTCTGACGGGGGAACATGAGCAGACGTTCTAGTTCCTTGTGGATGTTTACAAATGTTTGCCCTCGGAGGTTGTCTTCACTGACCCAGAATGAACCTATTCACCCAGCGGGTGTCCTATAGCTCAGGGCATGGCCCGTTGGCGTGATGCTCGGTTTTTGCCATTACCCACTGACAGACTGGGGGGCTGTCTTCCCCTTTGCTTGGCAGATCCTGAGCCACATGGTGATGGAGGAGCTGCTGCCCACCCTGCAGGCAGACCTGCTGCCCAAAATGAAGGGGAAGAAGAACGACAGGAAGCGGGCCTGGCTCGGGGTAAGTGATGGCATTGCTCCGCCTCGATGCTACTCCAATACACATTCCGTCCCTTCTCTTCTTAGGGTACCTTTTCCTTGTTTAAAAACGAGTTGCTTCCCTGGCCTACAGACTCCCTGGTCGAGTCTGCTCAGTCTCACTGCAGTGAGGACTGATCCGAGCGGACTGTAGCTTGGAAAGAAACATTCGAAGGAATGCGTGTGCCCTTTCCTTGACGTTGTGGTCCTCTGTGGTGATCCCTCCTCCCTGGACTTGACTCCCTCGGGCTCTTACTCACCGCAGAGCCCTGATTTATTTATTTATTTATTTGTTTATTTATTTATTTATTTTTAAAATACATTTTGTTGATTTTGTACAGAGAGGAAGGGAGAGAGATAGAGAGCTAGAAACATCGATGAGAGAGAGTCATCGATCAGCTGCCTCTTGCACACCCCCTACTGGGGATATGCCCGCAACCAAGGTACATGCCCTTGACCGGAATAGAACCAGGGACCTTTCGGTCCCCAAGCCGACGCTCTATCCATTGAGCCAAACCAGTCTCGGCCACAGAGCCCTGATTCAGGCATTGATCCCTGTCGCAGCTCCTCGAGGAGGCCTACAACCTGGTGCAGCAGCAGGTGTCAGAGGGACTGAGCGCCTTGAAGGAGGAATGCAGAGCTCTGACCAAGGGCCTGGAAGGAACCATCCGTTCAGACATGGATCAGATTGTCAACTCCAAGAACTTCTTAACCGGGAAGATCAAAGGTCAGTGGAGACGATGCACGTTCGTACTGAAGAAATAGGCTGCACAGGGAGGGTTGCGTCACAGAGTTAGGAGTCATGGTTTCAGAGGAGAGTTACGCGGAGGGGATGGGGAAGAAGGGATAAGGATTGTAATAGGAGCCTGCTTAGAGGGGCTGCTCAGGGCCTGGCCCCCCCCCTTGGAAACCTCAGTGAAACCAGCGGGAGGAAACTCTGCGTCTTGTCTTGTGTGGGTGGGGGGAGGGTGGTAAGGGTGGGATGTGTATTCTGATACCACCTGCACCTGCCCTGTGGTGGTGGCACTTCTTGGCTTATGATCCATGTTTACGATCATTCTGAAATTTCCATTACATGCATTCATTATATGTCTTCTCTCAAAGTTAATTGATAAAGAAATCATTATTCTCCTGGCAAACAAAGTTGCATTTGGGTATCAAGCAAGTCATTTTTATTTTATTTTTAAAAATATATATCTGTATTGATTTCATAGAAGAAGGGGGGGAGAGATGGGGAGGGAGAGAGAGATCAATGGTGAGAGAAAATCATTGATCAGCTACCTCCTCAACTGCCTCCTGCATGCCCCCTACTGGTGATAAGAGTCCACAACCCAGGCAGGTGCCCTGACCCAGAATCAAACCTTGACTTCCTGGTTCATAGGTTGACACTCAACCACTGAGCCACACCAGCTGGGCACAAGTCATTTTTAGAAATTATAGATTGTTTTATATTTGAATCATGCCATTGAGGTGAAAGGTCTTTTTCCCCTAGTAATTCTATGACCTGCTTAATATTTTATATCCCAAATATTTATGAGTTATACATGATATGAATAGTATTGGTCATCTTAGATTCTCAGAAAAAAGAGGCAGTATGATCTTCTTACCTCTGTGAACCAGTTCTGAGAATTGAAATAAGAATGTGACTGTTATTGGCACATAATGTGTAAGCAACTTAAGTGCCAATAAAAACTTAAGAAATAGACTTGAAATTCTGTTTCTGCACATTAGGACTTGACCTTGGTCAAGCCGTCTAATATCTTCAGGCCTCTATTTTTCCATCTGTAAAATGGAGGATTGGCCATTCAGATGAGTGAGTACTTCCCTCTTCGGCTCGGTCATGTGACAAGGTCATGTGACTAGCTCCTCAGAGCTGGCATTCCAGTCCATGGAGTGAGGTCAGGCCTCTTCCAGCTCAGGGTTCCTTCCTGGGATCGCTGCTTCCAAACCTGGCCAGCCATGAGCATCACCTTAGCCCTTAGCAACAACAACAACAAATAATAATAATAACACAGATCTCATTGGCCCAGCCAGACTTCCTAAAGCAGAATCTTTGCTATGTTCTTCCTCATCTAAATCAAAGGGCAGCATTTGCCTCTGGGAAGTGGGAGGATAGTTATATTTTTTTCCATCCCTCTTTCTTTTTTTAAAAAAAATATTTTTTTATTGATTTCAGAGAGGAAGGGGAAGAGAGATAGAAACATCAATGATGAGAGAGAATCACTGATCCGTTGCCTCCTGCACACCCTGCACTGGGGATCAAGCCCACAACCCGGGCAAGTGCCCTGACCGGGAATCAACTGTGACCCCTGGTTCATAGGCCGATGCTCAACCACTGAGCCACACACATTGGCTGGGTTCCCAGCCCTCTTACTGATTTTCTGTGCTCTCTACATTTTTGTCACTGTGCATGTTGTCCTTGATTATCAGAACAAAAAATAATGTTTTTTTTAAAAGTTGGGGGTGGGAAAGAGATGTGGGGGTGACAAACTGAAAGGAATTTGCTTCCATTTGCCCAAGAAATGACTGTACTTGAATTTTTAAAAGTCTCTGGAGAAGGCAAGAGGGGGAATTGAATTATATTATATTGATTGACTCTTAGAGAAATTAATTAAGACAATAAATTGTTGTGCACAAATAATCAATCATTATGTTGTACAGCTGAAACTAATATAATGTTATGTGTCAATTATACCTCAATTTAAAAATAAGCTTAATAAGTTTTGATTTTAGAAGGAAACTATGTATACAGGGGTGGGCAAAAGTAGATATACAGCTGTGAGTACGAAAAACACATTTGTTTTTGTATAATTATTTACTCTTGTATTATATATTTTTTCCATGTGAACAACTGTACACCTACTTTTGCCCACCCCTGTATATAATGACAATGATTGACGGATGTCTGGCTTTTTTTTTTTTTTTTAATATTACAGAGAGGAAGGGAGAGAGATAGAGAGTCAGAAACATCGATGAGAAAGAATCATCGACCAGCTGCCTCCTGCACACCCCCCACTGGATGTGCCCATAACCAATGTGCATGTCCTTGACCAGAATTGAACCTGGGACCCTTCAGTCTGCAGACCAACGCTCTATCCACTGAGCCAAACCAGTTTCGGCTGTCTGGCATTTTTTTTTGTATTAGACACTGCCTGCTTATAGGGACCAAGCAGAAAAAGGCATTTCATCCCAGGGCAGAGGGGAAAGCTTGGGGAGGGGAGACATTCTGTCTGTTTCCATTTTCAATCCACCTACTGGTTTTCTATCCTGCTGAATGCTGGCTCGGGGCTGGCTGAGTTGGCCTGTCGGGCCCTTGGAGCTTGCCGTGGCTGCTCAGTGGCTCTGTGGGGCAGCTGCCCAGCCCTGGCCTGGCTCTAGAGTGCCTTTGCATCCACTTTTGCCCCAAGTCACGGTTTCCTGGCTGTCTCCTTCCGCAGCGATGGTGGCCCAGCCCGCGGAGAAAAGCTGTGCGGAGAGCGTGCAGCCATTCTTGGCGTCCATTCTGGAGGAGCTCATGGGGCCCGTGAGCTCAGGATTCAGTGAAGTGCGCTCCCTTTTTGAAAAGGAAGTGGACGAACTCAGCCAGAACTTCCAGACCAGCAAGGACAACGCCCAGCTAAAGGAGGTAGGATGTGAAGACCAGGAGTTGGGAGTGAATGGTCTGCCTGGGGCTGCCTCTTCCCTGGGGTTTTATCTGCATTCATCTCGTCTTTTCTTCCTTCCCACCCTTCCTTCCTTCATTCATCTGCCCTTCCAGCCATTCATCTAGTCTGTCTTCCATTCATCCAACAACCCATCTACCTGATTTTCTTTATTGATGGTTTCAAGATGCAAAAATAACAATGGATCACCCATAGCCACCCAACCCTAGCCCACCCCCAGCTCCTAGACCACCTCCCCTCCCAACTCCCTGAATTAACTAATTCAAGTAGCTCAGAATGCTTTTTCCTTGTTCATACATATGCATTTAGCATCATTTGTATAAATTTTTTGTTCATCGATTTGTTTGTTGCTAAAAATATGGTCCCTATATCAGCAGTAGCAGCAGCAGCACGTGGCTGTTAATATGCAAATTCTCAGGCCTTCACCAAACATCTACCAAGTCAGAAACTCTGGGCAGCGCGTTCTAGGCGACCTCCAGAGAATCTGGTGCACCCTAAAGCGTGACAGTCGCTGACAGACATGACTTGTCAACTTGGTTTTACCCTTGACACATGATGGACATCCCTACAAGTCAGTGGATAAGATCAGATATGTCTCTTCCTTTTCTTATTTTCTCTGTGCATACATACACGTCATTGTACATAAACGAGAACATTTTGTATATATTTTGAGGTTTCGTATCGCAGCCTTATTTTTAAACTTGCCTTTGCTTTCCCATCCTCCTCCCACACCTCTCCCCTCCCCTTAAGTAAATAGTGTCAACACCTTAGCATGTGCCATTCTGTAATTTTCCCATGCTTATAAAGCATCCTAGAGGCCTGGTGCACAAAATTCGGAGGAGGTGGGGGAATCCCTCAGCCCGGCCTGCGCCCTCTCTTAGTCCAGGAGCCCCATGATTGATTGCCTTTCAGACGAAGGCTCCACCTGCCCACCTACCGCAGCCCACCAGCCCATGGCCTGGGCCTCCCTCTGCGGTTGATTGTGGGGCTATTGCAATCTCCCCCTCCCCCAATCTTTTTATTTTTTTATTTTTTTTATTTTATTGATTTTGTACAGAGAGGAAGGGAGAGAGATAGAGAGTTAGAAACATCGATGAGAGAGAGTCATCAATCAGTTGCCTCTTGCACACCCCCTACTGGGGATATGCCCGCAACCAAGGTACATGCCCTTGACCGGAATCGAACCGGGTCCCTTCAGTCCCCAAGCCGACGCTCTATCCATTGAGCTAAACCGGTCCCGTCCCTCCCCCAATCTTATCAGCACCCTCCCTGGCTGGCTTGGCCCCAGTGCATGTCATAGCGGGGTCGATCTGCTGTTCAGCTGTTCAGTTGATTTGCATATTATGCCTTTATTAGTATAGACAAAACACACACATTCATAGGCTATTTGTTTAGATTGCTTCGTCTTAGAAAAAATGGGATTATGCTATATAGACTGCTTATCAGTATTCTCGTTCAAAAATGCCTCAAGGAAACTATTTCCAAGTTAACTGTTCTAGCTCTAAGTCATTCATTATAATGGCTGCATAATATGTCATGCATGATTTATTCAACCATCCAGATGTTGCTGGCATGGAGCAAAGCTATGATAAATAACCTTATTAACATAGTCTTACATGCTGATGCTTTTCATTTCTATGGGATAGATTCCTAGGACAGAATTTCTAGGTCGAAAGGTAGGTTCCTTCCTCATGTTAAGATGTTGCCATTTGTGTTCCCCCAAAAGGATTTAAAATCGACATTGCCACCCACTGTGTATGGCAGAGGGCTTTCTTCCTCACATTCCCCTCAGAGATAGGTGTTACCACTTGTTTACACTTTCACCAATCTGATAGGTCCTAGCAGCTAGGAGCCAAGTGGTGACCCCAGCAGCAAGCTAACCTACCCCCTGGTGGTCGAATGGTTCAACAAACAGTTAGGATATTAGGCTTTTGTTATAGAGCAGGGGTCTTCAAACTACGGCCCGAGGGCCACATGCAGCCCCCAGGGGAGTCTGATCCTGCCCGCCAGGTTTTTTGGGCAGTGAGCGCAGCCGAGGTGTTACAGTAGGGATTAGTAGTTCATATAGTCCGGCCCTCCAGCTCTCTGAGGGACCGTGATCTGGCCCCCACTTTAAAAAGTTTGAAGACCCCTGTTATAGAGGATGTGTATAATATTGTTCCTAAGTCTGAATGGGTTAATTTTTCCCCTTTGCCCAAATGCAGCACCTGGACCGGCTTATGAGTCTCCCCCTGGATTCTGTGAAGATGGAACCTTGTTACATCAAAGTCAACCAGCTCGAGGAGCGCCTGCAGGATCTCAAGAGCCGCTTCCGATTCCCCCACGTGGACCTGGTGGTGCAGCGGACACAGAACTACATGCAAGAGGTGGGTGCCCACAGGGGCCTCCTGGGGAGGAGAAAGGAGCCTGCGGGGAAGCAAGCTCAGGCAGATGAGACTGGCGTGCTTGCAGCCAGGAAGCATGGCCATTGCCTTTGTCATTATATCTGTCCATCTAGCTGGCTTCATCTTCCCCCCCATGTCACAGAGCAGGAACATCATAGAGTAGAATATCATGGAGTAGAAACATCCAGGGAAATAAAGCGGCACTAGTTAATAATTACTTGGTTTGTCAACCCCCTGGCAATGGGCAACAGAGACACCTGATTGGTGGTGTTGCTCTTATATCAATCAGAGGCAAAGCAGACGTACAGTCCTTAGCTCATCCTAGCTTGATGCCTGTGTTGGTGGCCAGAGCTGTTTCATGCCTGAGGCACATTTTTAAAAAAAATTACTTGGTTTGTCAAATCAGTGCTTCTAATGGTGGCTGCACATTAGAATGGCCTGGGGAGCTTTTAAGAAATACTGATGCTGGGACCAGTTTGGCTCAATGGATAAAGCGTCGGCTTGGGGACTGAAGGGTCCCGGGTTCGATTCCGGTCAAGGGCATGTACCTTGGTTGTGGGCATATCCCCAGTAAGGGTGTGCAAGAGGCAGCTGATCGATGACTCTCTCATCGATGTTTCTAACTCTCTATCTCTCTCCCTTCCTCTCTGTATAAAATCAATAAAATATATTTAAAAAAAAAAAAAACCGAAATACTGATGTCTAGGCCCCACCTCCAGTGGTTCTGATTATATATATTTTAAGTTGTTTTCTAATTATTGAAGGTGTATCAATCTATAATTAAATAATTTTTTAAATTTTAATATTTTAGAATAATGTTTAAAATAATTTAATAATTTTTAAACATACATTTTTATTGATTTTTAGAGAGAAAGAGAAACATCAATGTGAGAGAGAAACATGGATCGGCTGCCTCCTGCATGCCCCCTACTGAGGAGGGAGCCTGCAGCCTGGGCATGTACCCCGACAGGGAATTGAACCAGCAACCTTTCGGTGCATGGGACGACACCCAACCAACTGAGCCAAACTGGCCAGGGCTATATTGTAATAATTTTTACATTTCTAATATGTGTCCAGGATTGAGATTCACTGGCTTCAATGAATCCCCTAACCTGGAGTCAATCAGTCACTCATAGCTTCCTATTCGGATGCCTTGTGTTTATTTGGTCGGTTTCTCGTTTCCCTACGAGGAACAGGGATGAATAGCACAGACTCTTTCCATAGGATAGTGATTCATCAATGAGAGAGGGTGTGCTCATTGAAGCCATAAGAGCACAGTCCTCTTTTACAGAGTTTCCAGGGCAGCTTACGGGGCTGAACACTGTGCCAGATCCCGCTTTAGGGGACTGAGAGGGAGACAGGGTCTTAGATAAATCCACTGCCATGTCGAGAATGCACTGAGAAAGAAAGATATGTGTTGAATGCCCTGGGATATACAGGCTTGGAAAAGAAAGGAGCTTTTTATTATTTTTTTTTTCCTTGAAAGTTATAGGCAGGATTAAGTGACACATCTTATTACCTAACCTCTGCGTTGTGAGGGATTAAAAATGGACAAGGAACAAAATTGGGCAATCGTTTGACAGAGTCCCTGTGATCCTACCCAACCCGGGTGGAACTTACAAGGGGCACGAGTGCAGAGAATACGAAATCTGAGCTGCTTCTGTTTCCTAACCTGTTAACCGAGCGGGACCTATAAATACGTCAAACGTAAACAATATCGGGAACGGGTAGGACGTATGAATACGTCCTGGAAATATATGTTGTGCCCCGAGAGGGACGGTATATATTTTTTGTAATCTTTATAATTGTTTGTAAAATTTATAATTTTTTAATTCGATGTTTCCATTTTTTTGTTGCTATTCTTTTCTATTTTTTTTTGGTAATTTTGTATTTTCCTTTGTGCTTTATATATAAATAAATGAAAAAATATATATCATTTATTTTAATTAAGTATAAATAAAATAATGATAATAATATGAAATTACGTCCTCCGGGCGTGACGTACTGACCCGTCCTAGTGAAAGAGTATGCACCCGTTACAGGTTGCGTAATTAAAAAGGGAACTCCCCGGTTAACAGGCTAACCTGTAACCGTGTCAGCCACTGTCTGCCCCTGTCTGCCCCACGCCCTCACTCCGCCTCCCTTCCCATCCTGGCGGAGGTGTGAGGAGATGGATGGGAGGTGGAGAGAGAGAGAGAGAGAGACGCTGGGTAGCTTACATCCACCTGGAAGTGTATGTAAAGAGTAGAAGCAGCCAAGAATAACTGGAGGTGACGCCCACCTTGTCTTGGTTCGCCCGGGCTGCAGGTGTCAAGAGGTTAGCAGAAGGGAGTGACCACCGGAGATGGAGGTAATTTTAATCCCATAGCCTTGGGGTTTCCAGTTCAGGGTAGAAAGAGATGAGAAGAAAGGATGCATACATGTATATAGATACATGCCAGTGTGTGTGTGTGTGTGTGTGTGTGTGTATGTGTGTGTGTGTGTGTGTTTCCCAGTCTCTTACTGATCCCACCGTGGCCATGTGCCTATGTATGTCACAGTTCAGACAATGGGGTGAGGATTCACCCTTGGAAAATCTGAAAAATAAGAGATGGTCCCCCCCTCCCTCCTCTCCCGCGGACTTAGGCAGACCCGTGGTGGTGCCCCTCCTCTGACCGTGCTGTTTCTGTGTTGCGTTGGTTTCTAGCTCATGGAGAACGCCGTGTTCACTTTTGAGCAATTGCTTTCCCCACATCTCCAAGGAGAGGCCTCCAAAACGGCCATCGCCATTGAGAAGGTGAAGCTCCGAGTCTTAAAGGTAAAACCACTTTTTCATGTGGGAAGCATGCAGCAAGACTGTGGCCCCTGTTTCTCTTTAAATGGAAAACGCCAAGTTCTTTCACTCGCCCCCTTCTCTCTCTCATCTTTCGGCATCTTTCCTGCCTGGGGTTCCAGTGACTGTTAGGTACCAGCAGTTCCCGCAGCATGACTTTCATGCCTCTCCTGCCATCTAGTGGCTATTTTAGAGATCACAGGTCCTCACCGTTGCCCATCCGCGGGAAACATGTCTGAGTTTACTTTTAAAGCAATTGGATTTGATATTTATTGCCTGTCCACTATAAGCAAAACATTGTGATGGGTACTGCATGGAATATAAAACTATTTAAATGTAAATAGTTTACATTTAAATTAGCCAGCAAATTTTAGGAAAATCGGCACCTCATGGCAAAGGAAATATACTCCAAGAAAAAGATACCTGCTAGAGAGAGAGAGAGAGAGAGAGAGAGAGAGAGAGAGAGAGAGAGAGCTTGACACATTAAATTGTTCCATTTTTAATGTGTTTAATGTTTAAGTATGTATCAAAATAGTTGTAATAATAGTTTACATATGTGTACTATATATTTTTTTTAATATATTTTATTGATTTTTTACAGAGAGGAGGAGAGAGGGATAGAGAGCTAGAAATGTCGATGAGAGAAAAACATCGAACAGCTGCCTCCTGCACACCCCCTACCAGGGATGCGCCCGCAACCAATGTACATGCCCTTGACCGGAATCGAACCTGGGACTTTTCAGTCCGCAGACCGACGCTCCACCACTGAGCCAAACCGGATTCGGTGTGTGCTATATTTTTAAAGCTTGTTTGAACCTATCATGTTTCATTTTGATCTTCACTAGAACTTATGAGATAATTAGAATATGTTCCCATTGTAGAGATGAGGAAACTGACTCTCTAAGAGCTCACATGACTTACTTAAGCTCAACAGGCTAGTCCAGGGTGACCCTAGAGCTTACATTATCCTTAGAACTAATGCATTGATTTTTTTACTTCCTCCTTCCCCTACACCATTGATTTTCAACAGGTGAGCCACAAGAATTTTTCAAGCATGCAATACCTGACCATTTAATCAGGTGCACTGACTTCTTTTCCCTGAAACTGTCAAATAAGAAAATTAGAACAACAACAGCCATCTGGCACGAATCAATCAGTTATATCTATTTTCAGATGAGCAAAAATATATACATTTTTTTTGGCGTGCCATAGAAATTTAGTAATTTGTTTATGTGTGCCACGAGATGAAAAAAAAGTTGAAATTGGCCGGGACGGGTTTGGCTCAGTGGATAGAGCGTCAGCCTGAGGACTGAAAGGTCCCGGGTTCGATTCCGGTCAAGGGCATGTACCTTGGTTGTGGGCACATCCCCAGTAGGGGGTGTGCAAGAGGCAGCTGATAGGTGATTCTCTCTCATTGATGTTTCTAACTCTCTATCCCTCTCTCTTTCTCTCTGTGAAAAATCAATAAAATATATATTTTTTAAAAAACTTAAAAAAAAAAAAAGTTGAAATTGTTGCCCTATTTGGAGCAGCAGAGCAAAGCTCCTCAGGGCCTGGGAGAGGTCCCAGAGTTTCAGACCTGATGTTGAGGTGCCACAGGCAGTAGTCAACTCTGGCAACGAAATCATTGGAACACAAATAATAATGAACTTGAAGTTGAGAAAGAAGAGCTATCAATGTCAGTATCGTATCACCTCCAGTGTCAGGACACGTTATACCTCTCTGCACAGTCCCTTCCTTCTCTGGACACACTTCAGGGCCAGAACATGCTTCCTGATAGAAAGCCAAAGTCCTCAGCGGCCGTCCACCTCGCTCTACCCGCTTTGCCAAGTTCCTTCTTCCCCCTGGTTGCCTTCCCTTGTTTGACTAGAGCTGTCATTTAGCCTCGAGTCACTGCCTCTGGTATACATGCCTTCCTCTCGTCCAACATTCTTCCTTTGGCCTGGCCATTCTGCTCACATGCCTGCGACTAGTATGCTCCAGTTTCGCCTGTGATCCCCTAAAAGTGGCATCTAAAAAACCAAGCTCCGGTCTCTCGGTTTGGATGATCCATGCCGCGCAACGTGAATCCTCACCTTCCTTGTTCTAGATTATTCTAAACTTCTCTGGCTAACACGCCACGGTGTTAGTGTAACGGTGAGCCAGGCTCTCTCTTCCCTTGCGGAAACCGTTACAACCCACAAACCCTGCTTTTAGGATGTGGAATGAAACAAGTAGATGACTATCACTCCCAAGGACCCACCCAGGATAGGGGCGATGAAACACAAATACACCCCACCCTGGTTCTATCCCCAACTCCTTTCTACGGCAGGAGTTGCTGTTTTGATCTTGCCTCAGTTTCCATCTCTGTAAGGGGGGGGGGGCAACGTGGGTCATTATCAGTCAGGACCTCCACCTGGAGTGTGAGAGAATTGCATGGGAAGGTCTCTGAGACCTTGGCAATGCCACCAGGGTCCTTAGACCGTAGGGGGAGGGGAGAAGGAGAGGAAGTGGGTGGCTGAGGTTTCTGTTGAAGGGAAAGCTAACAGATTGCCGCGTTGCTGTTGAGCATATGTTTCTCTCTGTGTATCGACAGCAATACGATTATGACAGCAGCACCATCCGGAAGAGGATATTTCAAGAGGCCCTCGTTCAGATCACACTTCCCACCGTGCAGAAGGCCCTGGCGTCCACCTGCAAACCGGTGAGGGCCGTGTTCCTCCGCAGAGCCTGCTCTCATTGCCTGTGAAGTTCAAGCACAGCTCATGTATTTACTTATGTATTTTGGCCATGGTGTGCTTGCACACGGTAGGAAGGGTTGGCAAGCGTTTCCTGTCAGTGGCCCAATGGTAAATACGTTGGGTTTCACGGGCCATACGGTTTCTGTTGCAACTACCCAGCTCTGCCCCAACGCAGCCACAGACTCGACGTAGACAAATGGGCACATCTGGGTTTCAGCACAACTCAATCTTACAAAACCCAGAAGCCAGCGGGACTTGCCAAGCCCTGGACCAGACAGAAATCTCAAAGGGTAACGATCTGAGTTTGAGCCAAGCTAAGGGTTTGCTTAGAACACCTGAGAATACCAGATGTCCCTCATTATAGAGGGACTCCCAGGTCCAACGTGTCCTCTGGAACGTGGCCGCTACCACCCGGAAAAGATCCGAAGTAACATGATTGATTACAGGAGGATATTTGCTCTGTTGAATCCAGTAAGGTTTATTTAGTGAAATCCGTGAAATAAATTACGTAAAGCTGTTGGGAGCCCCAGGCAACCAGTTGACAGCCATGATCGTGAAATGTGACGTAGTCCGCAGAGCAGAGTAATGGGAGAGCTGGCTCTGGAAGCTGTGGCAAGACCTGGGTTCAAGTCCTGGCTCATCCAGGTATCGGCTCTCGAGCCTTGGGCAAGTCACTTTTTCTGTCTCTTGGCCAAGATTTTCTCTTGTAAAAAAAATGGAGCTAGCAATATCTTGCAGTAGTCTTCTTAAGACTGAGAAGACTTGCCCAGCCCGTGTGGCTCAGTGGTTGAGCATAAGTGTCTGAGCCAGAGGACTCAGAGGTTCTATTTCCTGTCAGGGCACATGCCCAGGTAACAGGCTCCATCTCCAGTGGGGGGCGAGAAGGAGGGAGTCAGTTGATGATGCTCTCTCATCATTGACTTTTCTATCGCTCTCCCTTCCTCTCTGAAATCAATGAAAAACTACGTTTTTTTAAAAAATAAAAATACATTTGAAAAAAGATTGAGAAGACTGGCATGAGGCAATTCACATTTGATGAGGGCTTACCACGTGTGCAAGGCACTTTGCACGGATCAGCTCAGTGATTCCTAGGACAGCCCTCTGAGGAGGTGCTATGTATGTGCTGGCTGTAGCGGTGAGGAGGCCCCACATCACACAGCTGGCCACCCGCAGAGTCTGCAACCCAGCTCACACTCCATGGTCCAGTGGTCAGCAAACGCATGAGTCCACAGAGCCAAAGATCAACAGTACGACTAAAATTTCTTTTGAGAGCTAAATTTTTAAAACTTCAACTTCTTCTAACGCCTCTTCTTCCAAATAGACTCGCCCAGGTCGTGGTATTTTGTGCAAGAGCCACACTCAAGGGGCCAAAGAGCCACATGTGGCTCAAGAGCCCCGGTTTGCCAACCTCGCCCCTGGTCACATGGAATGCCCTGGGAAGATGGGAAAGGCTCCCGTCACTACTTGGCTGTTTCAGAAATGATCTATGAGCCTGGACATCGTCAAGGCCCGCTGCCTCCGGGAGCAGATGATAAAGAGCCTTTGGCATTTAAAAGGGGCCTTTTGGCGGCTCAGAGAGCCTCCAAGCATCGGACCGTTAGACCCCTTCCCATGAGTTATTTGGCTGCAGCATTTCCTCAGTCATTTTTATATTCTCTGCCTGCTGTTCTTCTTCAGTGCCATCAGCATGTCTAGCCCCTGGCATCCCCTCCGTTCACAGAAAGGGGTTTGCTGAGGAGTGAGGCATCTGTTCGGTGACTGCCCCTTGGCCCACGTGGGTGGGAAGAGCGGCTGCCCACAGGGTGACTCAGTCCGCCCGTGGACGTGTCTGCGCACAGACTTCCTGCTTAGGGTGCTTTCCTTTTCTAATCCCAAAGGCGGTCTGGGGGCCTCGGAGCCTCCAGGAAAGGTGAAAGGTGGAGGATAAGGCAAGTCTCCCTTCCATCTGCCCCCCTCTGTTCACCCATCAACCCAGTGGGACCCAAGTTGTAACAGGCTCTTGTGATTGTCAATCCAGAGAGACTGGTTTCCAAAGAACCTGTCACCCACGGCTTTCCGTGATGAAGGATATAGTATCGGTGCGGAGATATTTTTTTTTTTAAAAAAATCTGGATTTTCAGAACAGATACACCAGGGAGTGTCAGCTTCAGAGAGGAATTCTTTATCGCAGTAACCTGTTTCCTTTGGCTCTTGAAGTTGCGGCCTCCCAGATGGGTGGTACGAACATCAGGACGCATGCTGGGATGACCTGGGAAGCTATATAAAAGTGCTGGTGCCCCAAGTCCCACCTGCAGGGGTTCCATCTGATTGACCCAGGGGAGTAAATGGATGTTGCAGTTCAATCTATTTAATTTGGAAGACCTCGTCCAGTCCCTGTTTTGTAAGGCTGGACACGTCACGGCAGATTGTCATGACAGTATAACTTCCTTTCCACAGAATTATTTAGCTGGTTAAAAATTTAAAGGTCTCCTCTGTATCCAGAGACATGTATTAAATATGAATCAGATATGATCCAGGCATGGTCCAGGCCAGCATCCCTGCTGTCCGGAGGTTCATAGCCCACAGGCAGGAGGCAGACACACGGAATGCCGTATGATGGGCACAGCAGTAGCCTCATGGGAAGAGTTCCTCATGGCTGGGGTTCCGAGGAGGGTGCCCTACTTTGCTTGTGGGGTCAAGGAGGGCTGCAGAGTCCTGCTTTTTCCCAGTCCCAAGGGTTGAGTAGCAACAGGGGAATGAGGAGTGGGAGACCACATGGGGACATGAGAGGGTATTGCAGACATGAGCCCAGACCCCTCATTTCACAGAGGAAGAGGGAGGTGCAGAGCAGTGATGATGCTTGCCCAGGGTCTCTCAGCCATTCCAGGGCAGCATCCGGGCTCCTGGGATATGCTCCTACTACGCATCCTTGTCTGTGTGTCTCACAGACCCTCTCGGAGTCATGGGAGCTCCTGTCTCTCAATCCTTTGTCTTTCCTCTGGGGTACATATACAGGGACCCCATGAGAGGCCGCTATGAGCTGGTCCTGGGCTACTCCAGACCCCCAAGTCCCAGCATCGAGAGCTATCTGAATGTGGTGACTCCTGACCACCTGCCCCTGAGGCAAAAGATGTCCAATCCCACTCTTAGTCTCTGGCTCTCCAAAGCCACACGTGGGGAGCCCTTGTCCAGCACCACTGGGTGCAAGGATCTGAGTTAATCACTGAGATGCAATTGGTGCTCTTTGATCCCTGCTCTGTCCTCAAGCTGGTAGCAGGCAAGCCATCTGGAGACCCTTGGGAAGCAGAAGGGTTCGAAGACTTTGCGTCCTGCCTGGGTTGTCTCATGGGAATAGGTGAGTGTCAGGCCAGGGAGGGAGAGCGGAGCCTTCACCTGAGATCCCAACAACCTGAAAAGGGGCCCCGTTCTAATGAGGTTAACACACATTTACCCTAGGACCCGCAGTCTCACTTCCAAGATGAGTAGGTCCTTAAATCTCCAAGTTCACGCACGAGAATATTCACAGCATTTATAGTCCTCACAGTCAAAAATTGGGAGGAAAACCTCAGTATCCATCAACAGTAGTGTGGATAAACCATTTTAGTTTATTCATACGATGAATGTCCTATCAATAAGTATCAATAAGAGGGAACAAGCTACAGATACATGCAGCAAAATGGATGAATCTCAAACAAACCCAAAAGAATGGACAGTTTCACTCGCATAAAGTTCAAGAGCAAGAAGAACTAAGTTTAAGAACAAACAAAAAAAAACCTGAGCTCTTGTGATAGATATCAGAGCAATGCTTATCTCTGGAGGATTAGACTAGGAAAGGGCATGGGAATGATCTCCTCTGTCTTGATTTGGCTTATGATTTCATCTTTTTTAAAATAATTGAGCTGTCCATTTTTTAAAATACGTTTTTTATTGATTTCAGAGAGGAAGGGTGAGGGAGAGAAAGATAGAAACATCAATGATGAGAGAGAATCACTGATTGGCTGCCTCCTGCATGCCCCTACTGAAAATTGAGTTCGCAACATAGGCATGTACCCTTGATCAGAATCGAACCTAGGACCCTTCAGTCCACAGGCTGATGCTCTCTATCCACTGAGCCTAACCGGGTAGGACTGAGCTGTCCTTTTAAAATGTTTGCATTGTATTGTGTGCGGCATATACCTTGGAAAGTACTGTTGGTATATTTTTTTAAAAGGAAGAAGAAAATACTTTGGTTATGAAAAAAAGGAGGGCCCCAGACTCAGTGACACCCCTTGAGATGATCAAATCTCTGGGTCTTCCCACTGTGTGCATAAGGAGTGGCACCACAGGGGTTGGTAGTGGGACACGTTCTTTTTTGTTGTTGTGAATCCTCACTCTAAGATATTTTTTCCATTGATTCTTAGAATGGAAGAATGGGGAGAGAGGGAGAGAGAGAGAGACATGGGTATGAAAGCCATGTCTCCTTCATGAACTGGCATCTCATGCCTTGCCCTCTGTCTCTTGCTCTCCAGGAACTTCAGAAATATGAGCAGTTCATCTTCGCCGATCACACCAACATGATCCACGTGGAGAACGTGTACGAGGAGATTTTACATCAGATGCTCCTTGATGAAACCCTGAAAGGTGAGGAGGTTCACCTGATGCCAGAGGGAACTCTGGAAAGAGGGGAGCACCCCAGAAAGGAGGCCCAGTATGGCCAGCTTGGTTTGCTCACAGGTTTGAAAAGGGAAGGGGAAATTGATGTTGCTGGGGAGACAGAGAAGGGACACTCACCCTGACTGAGCAAGCACACACTATACCAGCCCATTAGATATATATACAATATAATAAATACCAGTCTTTCTCTGTCGTTACAAATAAGAACTCTGTGAGGTGGACATCTTGAACTCTGTTTTCGGATTAGAAAACTGAGGTTGGGAGAGATTAAACTTATGAACAGCTGTCTTCCTCCAGCTGTTCCAGACAGAACAAAGGAAAAAGGGCTCCTCTTAGTCACAGGCTCGGGACCCCGCCCAGAGCGGGAGGAGGTGATCCCAGGAGCAGCTACTCTCCCAGCACATTCCTCACCTCCTCTTAGCAAGACAGAAAAGGACACAGGGGGATGGCACAGCACGCTGGGAGGCTTACCAGAACTCCAGTGTCCACTGTGGAGGCAGGCCTTGCTCAGGACAGGAGTGTGGCTAGGAAAACTCTGATGGAGGGTCACCCATTAAACTGTAGGCCCCAAACAACATCTGATCTCCATGGGGAGGAAGTTAAGCATCGCAAAACCTCTCCACAAAGAACGCTGGCCAAGCACAGACCCCGGGTTAGGTCGCAGTAGCCCCTCACAGGGGATCCAGTGAGATAGGAATGTAAAGGGAAGGACCCGCTGGGAAGGGCACAGTCAAGGCCACTGCCAGCCCACTACAGCACCTAGGGGTGAGTTAGAAAAAGGCTACCTTCCACCGAAACCGGTTTGGCTCAGTGGATAGAGCGTCAATCTGTGGACTGAAAGGTCCCAGGTTCGATTCTGGTCAAGGGCATGTACCTTGGTTGCGGGGACATCCCCAGTAGGGGGTGTGCAGGAGGCAGCTGGTCGATGTTTTTTTCTCATCGATGTTTCTAACTCTCTATCCCTCTCTCTTCCTCTCTGTAAAAAATCAATAAAATATATTAAAAAAAAAGAAAAAAAGAAAAGAAAAAGGCTACCTTCCCCTAAAACCTATATAATTTTATTAACCAATGTTACCCCCCAATAATTTCAATAAAAAACACACACAAATTGGTAATTACAAAATAGTCACAGGGATGTAAAGTACAGCATAGGAAAGATAGTCAACGAGAAGCCTGATGCATAAAGATTTGTGCCAGAATGGGCCTTCCTTTCCCTGGCTGCTGGCACCGCTTTCCCTCTGGTCCGGAGCCACCTTTCTACCTTCCTACGCTGCTCAGAGGCCCAGAGCAGCCCCATATGCAAATTAACCACCATCTTTGTTACTTACTCACTCCTGATTGGCTGTGGGCATCGCAAAGTTACAGTCAATTAGCATGTTTATCTATTATTAGGTAATATAATATTGTAATAACTATATATGGGGCTAGGTGGGTGCTAGAAATATTAGGGCTTATGTTTAAGCTCTATTCTGTATATCTAAAACAAATGCAAAATAATACTGAATGTAAACTCTAATTGAAAAATAAAATTTCAATTATGGAAAAGAACTAATTTGTCTAAGCTAGGAAGGAAAATGGTAACAACAGCAATAAAGTAAGTGCTTATTTACAAAAAGAAAAGAGAAAGGCTCCAGACCTTTGCCTGTTCTCTGTCCAAATATTTCCGTGATAGGCTGATTTTATGAAAGCAGGACACTCTCCTGCTAGCTGCTGGGAAACTATGCTGACTACGCAGGCTTACTGTAGTTAGGTCTACTCTCTCATGTCAGCGGCTGCCACTCGGAGGCGATACTGTCGGGCACTGCACAGCCTGCACAGCCATAAGCAAAGGCCTAGTGTCAAAAATGCCCGCTGATGTCCTCATCAGTGTGCTTCCTCCTCGGAGGCCTCTGAGACGGAGCTGGGTGGGCAGAGCCTCCTTTTGGAATGCCTGGTTAGTTTTGCCCTAGCATCTTAGATGCAAGCATTTTGCCACAAACATTTTTTTCCCCCCTCATAACTAATTGGCTGAAAGGCAATGTTGTCATTAAAAAAAGATAAAATTGCCAGGACCGGTTTGGCTCAGTGGATTCGATTCCGGTCAAGGGCATGTACCTTGGTTGCGGGCACATCCCCAGTAGGGGGTGTGCAAGAGGCAGCTGATCGATGACTCTCTCATCGATGTTTCTAACTCTCTCTCTCTCTCCCACTTCCTCTCTGTATAAAATCAATAAAATATATTTAAAAAATAAATAAATAAAAAATAAAAAAGATAAAATTATGGCAAATAAAAGAGGTACATTAAAACTGAATCACCAAATTAGAAAGACTTCATTGCAAAATACAAAATATTTGGATTCGTTACAAATGTGCATAGATTCAGGGCAATCCTGTGCAAATAGCTGATTTTGTTTTGTAGATTGTACACAAGGTCTGGTTCTGGTTCTACAGGAAATGCGGGTTCAGCTCTGTGCACTCAGAGGCCTTTGGTGCCTCTCTTTCCCCAATTTAGAGTTTCAAGATGAGCAACCAGCTAGCTCTTGGGGCAAGAATCATCACCACCCGGAAAAAATGCTATTTTAAGACCACCACTATTTATTTTCTCCACTTCTTTGCCAATGGAGAAATGAAACCAAACGGACAAAAAATAAAAGCAGAGCAACACAAAAACCCACACTGTCGATCAGTTTTTTTATCTTTTTCTTTTTAACAGCAAAATTGCCTTACAGCCATTTAGTTATGCATCAACAATGTTTTCGTTAAAAATGCCTGTGGCATCAGGCTGCAGTGTCAGTGTCTGAGTGTAGACCTGTGAACCAGGAGATCACAGTTCGATTCCTGGTCAGGACACATGCTGGGTTGTGTGCTCGATCCCCAGTGGGGGGCATGCATGAGGCAGCCGATCAATGATTCTCCCTCATCGTTGATGTTTCTATCTCTCCCTCTCCTTTCCTCTCCGAAATCAATACTATATATATATATTTTATTTGATTTTTTACAGAGAGGAAGAGAGAGGGATAGAGAGTTAGAAACATGGACAAGAGAGAAACATCGATCAGCTGCCTCTTGCACACCCCTAATGGGGATGTGCCTACAACCAAGGTACATGCCCTTGACTGGAATCGAACCTGGGACCTTTCAGTCCGCAGGCCGATGCTCTACCACTGAGCAAACCGGTTAGGGCAGGAGTTTGGCTTTTGGTTAAATAAACAAACAAACAAACAAGTAAATAAATAAATAAATAAATAAATAAATAAATAAATAAATAAAATCAAGAAAAGCCGATTGGCCAGGGCAGGGCGCTCACGTCCTGTTGTTTTGTGTTCTGGTGTCTCAGTGATAAAGGAAGCTGCCATCCTGAAGAAGCACAACCTGTTTGAAGACAACGTGGCCTTGCCCAGTGAGAGCGTGTCCAGCCTGACCGACCTCAAGACCCCCGTGGGCTCCACCCAGGCCAGCCCCGCCCGGAGGGCCTCGGCCGTTCTGCTGGGAGCTGCCCACGGTGAGGCCCCGAGTAACGACGTGTTCCCGGAGCCAGAGGAGAAGCAGCAGCCGGGGGCCCCTGGCCCGCCGGCCCCGGGAGAAAGCCTTTCCCTCCCGGGTGGGGATGTGCAGGGGGTCCCTTCAGGCCCTGGGGACCCTGTCGTGAGCCCCGCGGCTGCAGAGGACACCGCAGGCGCCCGGGGCTCCCGCGCATCGGAGCTGGAGTTTGCAGCGGGGACTCCTGCGGACGCAGAAGCCGCCGCCCCCCAGGAGCCGCCACCCATCTCTGCCTCGTGCTCCTTGCAGGAGCTCAGAAATCTGTTGACCGTTACCGTCGAAGTACCCCTGGTGCCTGCCACCCTCGAGACTGAAAAAGATGCACATCAGGAGACCCCTGTTCCCCAAGAAATGGAAAAAGAGGAGGAAACGACCCAAATCCACACGGAGGCCGCTCCAGCAGCCGCCTCCCGTCAGGACGCCGGTGAAGACGGTGGAGTCAGGGAGAAGGAGGCCCATGCTCCAGCTGTCGAGGCAGAGGCCGAGGCCGAGGCCGGGGCGGGTGGGGTGGAGTCAGGGGGATGTGCAGAGGCTCAGCCAGCCTGCGGGGGGCTCAGCCAGGCCCCCAGCAGCCCAGGCCCCGCAGCGGAGCAGGCAGAGGCCGGGGAGCCCACTGGGAGGGACGCCCATGAAGGAGGTAAGGCCGTGCCACAGGGAGACTGCATTTTAAATTCTGACCCCATGGGCCCCGGGGAGAGCCAGGTCTCTGTGGAAGAAGCGGTGGGAGGGAACAGTGGCCCGGCCCAGGCCGCTGAGGAGGTTAAGGGTCCCCGTGTGTACGAGTGTCAGTGGGTGGTGGAGGATGTGCCAAACACCGACCTCCTAGGTCCACAGAAGGAGGATGCGGGGGAGAGTCCCCCAGAGCAGCCCTCGGAGGAGTGAAAGGGACCTTTTGGCAAAAGTGTCTCAGAGCAAACCCAGCCAATGGGTTCATTATGGGTACACTTAGGGGTGCATGGGACTATTAAAAAAAAAAAAAAAAAGTATTACGTCCTTCCTTAACTTGTAGAATGAAATCAGAGGGGCTGCACACGGGGTGTGAGCAAGGAGGCAAGCCCTGTGGGACTGAGCTGCTCTGCCATGAGTGACTGCTTTAGCATTTTCATAGGAATCACCAAGGTTTTGGGCTGAGTGGGGTGAGAGGCAGCTGAGGGTGTCCCTGGGAGGGGGTGGGGACAGAGAAAAGAGCAGGAGCATGGTTTTCAATACACTCTGCCATTTCTTCTAATGCACTTTAAGGCGTTTCCATTCTTTGTAGAATGCAAATCGATGCTGTAACCCCCACTTCACCGTCTCCTATATACGGACTTCACTGTTTCCTAAGGATGCGGCCTTTGCCCACGGTCAGGCTGCAGGGAAGGGTGGGTGGTGGACACAGGCACCACAGCTGTGGGCAGCCCCATGGGGCCTGAGAGCTCGGGGAAGCTGGGCAGAAGCAGGGGAAGGCTGTGGTCTGTGCAACCGTCTGGGCCTGGTACTGAATCTGCTCTCAACGCCTTGTGAATTGATTCGTTAATTCTTATTCATTAATCACCTTTTGGGGAAACTCAGATGAAAATTTCCCTGGCATATTTTAAGCATTCCAAATTAGCCTTAAATTGTGCAGAGAAAGAGCTTAGCTGAATTATTGGGCATAAAGTCTACCAATTAAACACATGTTATTGAAACAGATACTCTATGCCACATGCTGTGTTAGGCATCATACGAGAGAGAGAGAGAGAGAGAGAGAGAGAGAGAGAGAGAGAGAGAGAGAGAGAGAGAGAGAGAGGAAGAAGAAGAAGAAGAAGAAGAAGAAGAAGAAGAAGAAGAAGAAGAGGAGGAGGAGGAGGAGGAGAGATAAGGTGCCTTGTTCAGTATACATTAAAAGGCCCAAGGGAATTTACTCTAAGACAACACCAATTTTCAAATAATATATTTTCTTTTTTAAAAAAAAAATATATATTTTATTGATTTGTACAGAGAGGAAGGGAGAGAGATAGAGAGTTAGAAACATCAATGAGAGTCATCGATCAGCTGCCTCTTGCACACCCCCTACTGGGGATATGCCTCCTGCAACCAAGGTACATGCCCCTGACTGGAATCGAACCCAGGACCCTTCAGTCCCCAAGCCGACGCTCTATCCATTGAGCCAAACCGGTCTCGGCAAATAATATATTTTCTGTGACAGCATGAAAGCTTCCTGTCTTTCCATTAAAACAGTCCTGCTTCACTACCAGAAGGAAATAAAGTGAATATATGGGGGGAAAATGAATAAGAAAGAAATATGGAGGAAAATAGGAAGGGAGAAAGAAGAAGAGGGAGGGAGAGAGAAGAAGAAGAAAAAAAAAGCCAAGGTATACATGCCATCAATTTCCGAAGATGTTACCAAAAGTAGAAACCACTTGCTCAGTCATTTAGCTGGTTGAGGCCATTGCGTCCCCGGTGCTGGAGATCGGCGGTTACAGAGATCCGTCCCTTTCTCCCAGAACTAATACTCTAGCGGAAATAGACACAAAGACATCTTCTACATCGATTGTGACCTGCCGTTTTAACGTTCAGGGTGGACTGGACCAGCAAAAGATTGAATAAAGGAGTGTCCTATTGTCCTTCAGAAAACACCAGTTTATTTCCTGAAAGCCTCAGTCCCAGTACCACACCTTCCTACTTCCTCCCACAGGTGTCCATATCAGATCCCAACATATGTCCCAAGAGCTCGTGTTGATCACCATCAGCTTGTAAGCTTATCTCAGTTCCTTAGAGGATGTGTCCCGGAGCTTGACCATGTAAGCAGGAATTCCAATACCTCCTTCTCCAGCTCCCCATGAAGAATTCCTTGGATTTCTAGGTGTTTAGGGATGAAGGAGGATCAGTATCAACATAGTTTCTCCTATGACAACGTTCTTTACGTGCTTAGACCCTCACGGCTAGGAAGGGTCTCCGTACAGATCCAGACGGTCCCTGGTCCCGGTAATGCCCAGCACTCGCTCAGATCCTTGCAGTTAGCGTGGAATATGGAAGTTAGGTCTCTTCCAGGGCCTCTTCCCTTCGAGGACAGAAACTAGGGCTGAGTCACCCTATGCTCAGCCTGGACTCCTGGCTCTCTGCCTCTTCAAGTCACGTGCAGTGCAAGTGCCTCGCCAGCAACTGGCCGGGGGCAGGCTGCTTGGGACATGTGAGCACCTGGCACACACGGCTCCTCTTGCTGGGGCTCTTTGGTGCTTGCTGACAGCCAGGGAGACTTTTTTTATTTTTATTTTATTATTATTTTAATTGGACTTTCTGCCCTTGGGGAGTCTTTCCTTCCATCAAGTGCAAAGGGCAGATGGCCACCTGGTCAGATGCTCTGCCCAGCAAGGCAAGGAGCCAAAGGAGCAGCGCCCGGCCCTGCCAAGGACGGCCTTCTCTCCAAGAGAATGGTGGCGAGGGAGGAGGCCACAGCCCAGGCCACCGCCATGCAGAAGCTTCCCGGCTTCCCCCCTTTTCTCTCTCAGGGCTTCTCGAACCCTTGGAAGCAGAGTCCTTTTTCCCAGCCTTAGAGGAGGGCCCGCCTCACGGCATTGGATGGATGAGCACCAGGGTCCTGCCTTCCCGGTTCCGTGGACCCTGCGGGGCCGGGCACTGAGTGGGAGGACGCACTTGAGAACACGATCAAAGGACTTTTCTGGACACATTTCTCAAATGACAGATTCTCGGGACTCTGCAGGATGACTGTTCCATTTTTAGATGGAACCGGAAACCAAAGTGCATTTAGCATATTCCTTATTCACTTTAACACGCTGGGTGGAATAACTTCTGATGACCACGCGTTTGTTGCTTTTCATTCGGACTTCTTTGTATTGCTCCAGGGGTTTGCGGGTTGGAGCGAGGCCATCGTGATTTCTGTGAGCAGTAGGAGAGCTGCATTGGGGATCCCTTCAGGGGAAAATCTGCAGAAATGCATGAAACCTCAGGACACGGGTTTTGGCAAAAATTCTGTAACTTGAAATGAGTTACGTTACTATTGACCTTTCCCAAAGAAATAATATTTTTCGTGTTTTTTTTTTTTTTTTTTTTTTTTTTTTTTTTTTTTTTTTTTTTTTAAATAGCTCGTCATTTTCTCCTTTGCAGCTTGGAGCTGAGATAGTAGCTCCTTGCATTATGGAGAGTAAATTCTCTTTTTAAAAAAAATTTTTGGGGAACCACAGGGATAAGGTTCCAACTTGTCCAAAGGCTTTATAAAGGGGCTGAGTGCGAAACACTGCAGGTCCTTAGGCTTGATCTTCTCCATTTGATTAAGAAGATTCTCAAGTCTGCTTTTGTAACCTCCAGGTTGCAGTCAGTGAGTTCGAGGGGTTTCACAATTCTGAGACAGGTGACTTTATTTCTTTACTGGAGGCCCAGTGCACAAAATTCATGCACTGGTAGGGTCTCTAGCGGCTGCCTGCTGTGGTCAGGGGCCTCCCTCCCTTCCCCAGCCAGTCCTGCCCCAGACAACTTCCGATCAATTTGCATACTATGCTTTTATTATATAGGATAAGTGCTAAATGACATGTGCTACACAGCCGTTTGAAATGGGGAAGGGAAAGACATCACTGACTAAATAATACCGTCTCACTCGGTAGGAAAAGTGGCTGCCTGTGCCTTCACTTTGCCATAAGCAAACAGGGTTGGGCTTTGCCTTCTGGAGCCTGCAACTTCAAGAAAAAACAAATGGACACTGTGGATTGATTGTTTTGTTTTGTTTTGTTTTGGGTCACTGTACAAAGCCAATGAACCTAAAACACTTTGTAACCATGTATTTACTCTGCCAAGAGCCCATATTTCAATAAAATGTCCATCCTTGGAGAGGGGTCCAGACGTCACCTTTGTTTGGATCGGGGCTGGTTTCGTCTTTTCGGCAAATGCCATGACGTGAGCTGGGAGGAGCAGCCCTTGGAGACGGAAGGTGAGTCCCTGTCCCTGTACGACGGAACTGTTATAATTTTCTGTCATCAGCAAGACATCCGCAGGGAAGGCGCTTCACGTCAGATGTAATTATTGCTGTGAGACATCATATGCTTTTTTCTCTAGGAATTAGATTATGTCTACATACAACGAGCAATTACTCTGGACGGAACTGAACTGCTGTTCAAACACATTTATTTTCCGCGGGTAACCCTGAGGGAAACACATCCATTCTCTCTGTACTTGTGAGCAAAACGATGTCCACTCACCAATGTTGACAGTTGCTCATTCATCCATGAATCCACTTCTCCCTAAATAGGATGATTGTGTGTCTCTCCCATGCAGGCACTCCAGTGGGTGCGGGACAAACAGAGGTGAACATGGCGGGGGTGGTGGCTACATCTCAAATGTGCAGGGTGAACGTGGTGATGGGGAGCCCCAAAAGGTATTTGCTTTCTTGCCCGGCATGAACCTTGTCTGTAATCTCGGCTTTTATTCTGTCTACACCAACGGCTTCGGACAAGAGAGGGAGGAGCACTGGGGAAATCAAGTCCAGGGAGGGTGGGACCCTCAGTGTGGCATAAACCTCACCCCTCCTCTCCCCCTGCCACACCAGGCATCCGGGGGGCAGGAACCATTCTCAGAGCAGCTCCTCCACAGCTTTGATTGAGGGCCGATAGTCAGATTGGGACCGGAGGTGAGTGGGTTGATTGGAAACTACTTCAGCGTGGTTTTTCTCAGATTATATGTTTATGTGGGATGGGGTTGATGGAGGTCTTGAGAGGAGCCAACTAAACCTGTATGTCTGTGTCTATAATTGACGTGTTAATCATTGTCAAAAACTAGAAAACAACCCGTGTGTCCTGTGGTACATCCGTATGATAGATTACTACTCGGCAATAAAAAGGAATACATACAGGGTAACATGGATGAGTCTCAGAATAATTAGGCAGAGTGGAAAAGGCCAGACTCTCCCATCCCCACCCCACCACCCCAAAAAAAAGATGCCTACTATACTAGTATGCTTCCTTTTATATGACATTCTGGGAAAGGACAAATTTAGAGAGAAAAACAGATCGCCAGTTGCCTGCAGCTGGGGGGTCAGTAGTTGGGGGGGATTGGTTGTGGAGTGTAAGGGAATTTTGTAAGGGAACTTTTGGGGGGTGAATTGTTCTAGACCTTGATGATGGTGGTTGCCCTATGACTATATGCATTTGTTAACACTGCATCCTGAAAAGGGGTGCCCTGTCTTTAGGCCCGCATAGAATCGAGAGGGTACAAAGCCCCAAGGAAAAAGCCGCTAGAAATGGTTGCCACGGTAAAATAAGTTCCCTAAAATAACCAGGGGAGGAGTACTGTTCTGAAGGAGTACTCACATCTTCATCCCCAGCATTTCGACGATGATGCCTTGGCATCTGCCAGACCATCTTGCTGGCACCGTCTTCCCACCGTGGAGAGCCAGGCAGCTGGGCGTGGCAAGTGCCTGCAGACTGCCCAGTGGGGAGTCAGGAACTCCCAAGCTCTGCTTCCAGTCATGTGCTCCTGAGGAAGCCCCCAGGAGGTGTAACATGAAAGACAACTTCATTTACTTAAGGCCATTGCTGCTTGTTTGACATGCCTTAAGAAATTACAAATAGGAGAGAGGCCACATTCATTAAAGCACAACGTGACATGTGGGGGAAAACACAACATGTGGTTATTTGAAGTCTGAAAAGCCTAACTTTTACATTTTTCTTCTAAACATCATTTGATGGATACACCTTTTATTTATTTTTTTATTTATTCTATTATTCTTTGAAAATTAGTGGTTTCCAGATCAAAACCACAGATAGAAACTTTCTCTAGGTGAGAAAAAAAAATCACCTGAAAATTGCTAGACTCTGTTAAGGGGGTGAGATTAAACACACTGACACAAAGCATTTGATTATATTTTAAATCATTTAAAAAATATATATGTTTATTGCTTTCAGAGAAGAAGGGAGAGGGAGAGAGAGAAACATCAATGATCAGAGAGAATCACTGATTGGCTGCCTCCTGCATGCCTCCTGCTGAGGACTGAACCTGCAACCCAGGCATGTGCCCTTGACCAGAATCGAACCTAGAACCCTTCAGTCTGCAGTCCTGCGCTATATCCACTGAGCCACACTGGCTACAGCGACACAAAGCATTTTAAATAAATCTCCGTGAACAAGACCATCTCATAATTACTCTTTAAAATTTAGTAAACCCATAAAAATTGGAGAGACACTCCTTTAAATGAAATATTTTTCATTCTTAGTTATATAACAATTATCATAAAAGCAATAACTTTGTTCTACTTAATTAAAACAGATACTGATGCCCCTCCTTAACCACTGAGCACATAGGCCAGGCAAAACCACTTCTGTTTGGCTCGTATATAGTCACACTTCCTTGGGTGACCTATCTCTTAATTTCTTTGATTTCTCACCAAAACCTAATAGGAAGTAAATTGAATAACTTGGCAAACCATTTAGTTTAAAAAAAAACAACAAACAAAACCTTGTAACAGACTCCACCTGTCCAACAGTGGACCAGTAAATAACAACCCTGTGTACTTTTAATCATATTTAATTTTTTTATTTTTTTTATTCCAGGAGCAACTGCAATGACTAGTGTTACAGCCTTTGCTGTTTACTAGCTGTGTCTCTCGTCGCCAGAGATTTAGGTACTCTCAAGGGAAGCTGCCTTGCAGTATTTGCAGTAAGGCATTATTCCTATGCATCTTAGAGAAGAAAGGGAAGGAAAGTCCTAAAGATAAGCTGGCACAACCTCTGCAATTGTAACATTTACTCAAGGCTCAGACAAAAGAAGGATTTAAAAAAAAAAAAAAAAAAAAAAAAACCTTTCTAAGGAGATCCTATTATATGTTGATAGTACTTAGGGGTTTGATAGATAAACTATACAAGATAAGCAAAATTAAAAGTAAAATGGGACCGATTTTTCACAGTTAACCAGTTTTAGGAATCCAGGAACCTATATAAAAGTCATATTTGCATCTTCACTGTTAAGTATAACCATGATTGTAAAAACACCAAAGCAAGACTTGGGCATAGAATGACAAGTGTCTCCTAATATTTGCTATCCTCTGCTCCTTTCTAGTTATAGAATCTCCCGAGTTTGAACGGGGCATGTGTCAGCCCAGTTGGAGGCTAAAAACCTCAGTCTTCCTTGTAGCTGAGTGTGACCAACTGAGTAGAAACTTTTCCAATGAGAAGTGAGCACTGACACGATGTGTGGACCTTCCTGGTCACATCCTTTATTTAAAAAAAAAGAGCCGAGACCGGTTTGGCTCAGTGGATAGAGCATCAGCCTGCAGACTGAAAGGTCCCAGGTTTGATTCCAGTCAAGGGCATGTACCTTGGTTGCGGGCACATCCCCAGTAGGGGGTGTGCAAGAGGCAGCTGATGGATGATTCTCTCTCATCTATGTTTCTAACTCTCTATCCCTCTCTCTTCCTCTCTGTAAAAAAATCAATAAAATATATTAAAAAAAAATTTTTTTAAAAGATACACACACACACACCTGGTCACATCCTTTATTTTTTTTAAAAAAAGATACACACATACACACACACACACACACACACACCTGGTCACACCCTTTATTTAAACACACACACACATACATATATATATATATATATATATATATATATATATATATATATATATATATATATAAATTGATTTCAGAGAGGAAGGGAAAGGGAGAGAGATAGAAACCTCAATGATGAAAATCATTGATTGACTGCCTTCTGCATGCCCCCCTACTGGGGATCGAGCCCACAACCCAGGCATGTGCCCTTGACCGGAATCAAACCTGGGACCCTTCAGTCCAAAGGCTGATGCTCTATCCACTAAGCCAAACCGGCTAGGGCTGGTCACATCCTTTATAAAGGAAGCTGCTTGTCCTCTTCTCTCTCCCTTCCAGTCTAGTTGAAAGGTTTATGTGATGCTGGTGAAGCAGCTTCTGCAAGAGAGACGCCTGCCAGCGGGCAGCATAGCAGCCTGAGTTCCTGGATGACTTTGTGGAATAGAATTGCCTACCAGCCCTGAAACACCCACCTGTTTCTGAATATTATCTGAGAGAGAAACAACTTTCTTTCTTGTATAAATGATTATATTTGGGATTTCTTTCTTGCAGCACCTGGGCTTATACCATAACGGTTTAGCATTATCATCACTATCATTTGTACTGGGTTCAAATTTTTTTTACTATCTCTGTAGAAGATATAGGAACTTTGTTTTTAAGTTAGCAGGAAGGCTTATATGACTACTTGCTTAGGGGCATTGTTAGTATTAAACGATACAATACAGTGTTTATGAAACCTTTGTAAACTCAAAAGGGTTTCAAACAACAAGTCATTGTGTTAATATCAAGCAAACAAACCCAGGATAGCAGAGGGGTTAATGGTTTTTCTGCAAACATTTTAGCCATCTAATGCGGCCCACCTCCCAGGTAAGAACCCAGTGGACATGTGCATGCTTCCAGAATCGAACCTGGAACCCTTCAGTCTGCAGCCTGACGCTCTATCCACCGAGCCAAACCGGCTAAGGCAAGATATTATCTTTTTATTTCTTCATGGAAGTGGCAGCCTACTTTATTGTGTATGAAGTTAGCTCCAGTTACTTGGGAGACTGACGTAGTTCACCTCTTCACAGACTTTATAAAGCGGCCTCGTTGGTGCTAATTTCATGTCTCATGCTTTAATGTAAAAGCAAATCTAATTAATCCTTCTATTGCGTATCATTTATACTTCACTCCTCTCAAACCGTTTATTTATTCATTATCCTGGCAACATTTGCTGAGTATTCATTGCTCACATAACCCACCATGAGGGAATTTGCAAGTAAAATAAAGATCTTTGTGTCCTTATCTCATTTGAACTTCCTGCAGCCTGGGATACTGTTGGCCACTCCCTACTGACACTTGCTCTTCCTTTGATTTCTGTGACTCTTTTTTTCTCTGTTTTGCTTCCAAACTTTCTGATCTTCTTTCCTTTGATATTCTTCCACTTCTTAAATGTTGGCGATCCCCCGTGTTCCTTCCTGAACCTTCCCTTTTCATCCTTTATTCTTAGACTTTTTGGAGTCACAAACCTCTTGGAGATTATAATGAAATACACTGTGAGGGGCAGGCTTGTTGCATGCAATTTTAGGATTACATGAACATCCTGAAGCAACTAGTGACTCCCTAGGGTCCTTATCCCTCAGAACTACTGTTTCATGACTTTTAACTACCTCCTATTCAGAATCAATCTCTCTCTCTCCCTCTTCTCTTTTCTATTCTTCCTCCTCCTCCTCCTCCTCCTCCTCCTCCTCCTCCTCCTCCTCCTCCTCCTCCTCCTCCTCCTCCTCCACCTCCACCTCCACCTCCTTCTCCTCTTCTTCTTCTTCTTCTTCTTCTTCTTCTTCTTCTTCTTCTTCTTCTTCTTCTTCTTCTTCTCCTTCTCCTTCTCCTTCTCCTTCTCCTTCTCTCTCTCCCTCCCTCCCTCCCTCCCTCCCTCCCTCCCTCCCTCCCTCCCTCCCTCTCTCTCTCTCTCTCTCTCTCTCTCTCTCTCTCTCTCTCTCTCTCTCTCTCGCCTTCTCAGATACATCCAGTTGCTGATTGTATACCTTCACTTGGATGTCAAACATGGACCTTAAACTCAAACTCACCATGTCCCAGTTGAACTCATCATATAGCCTCCTCTCCCCAACTGCTCTTCATCCTGTGGTTTCTACTTTGATAAGTGGCATCACCATCCAATAAATTGCTCAAGTTATAAAGAAGATTCAGGGCCGAATGTGAACTCGGGACCCTGGGGGCTGTGGAAGAGCTGCATTCACCCAGCCATAACTTTCTACCCCATAATAATGAGAGTATCAGTAACCACTCTTTATTGAGCTCTTTCAAATCACCCTAGATATTTTACACACATCATCTTATCATCTTTACAACACTCCTGTAAGGAAGGTATTCCAACAATCAAACTGTTAAAACCCTAAAAAATGCTGAGTTGGGTACTACACTTGTCCCTTCATAGGGTTCCAGGATCACCTGGGATAATGGTCAGCAAACTACCACTCGAGAGCCCCATGTGGCTCGTGAGCCACAGTTTGCTGACCACTGTCCTGGAATACTGAGATCTGCAGATGCGGAAGTTCCCTCTATAAAATGGCATAGCATTTGCATATAACCTCTGCACATCCTCCTGTGTGTTTTAAACCATCCCTGGGTTACTTATCATACCCAGTACTAAGTAAATGCTATATAAATAGTTATCTTTTGTTGTTTAGGGAATAATGACAAGAAAAAAAATCTGTACATGTTCACTACAGATGCAACCATCATAGGCCTAACTACATACTATACATTAACAACAATGAAAGCTTTTTGGGGGAATATTTTCTCTCCATGGTGGGTTGAATCCCGGGTGCGGGACCCATAGATATGGAGGCCTTGCTGTATTCTTATTCCTGTTTACAAATGAGAAAACGAAGGCACAAAGAAATTTAGTAATTTGCTTAAGGTAATATCGCTAATAAGAAGCACAACTGGCTCAGAACCATTGTTCTTGGCCACCTACACTACCTTTGCTGCCTGTGCAGAATGATGTTGAATGATGCTGAAATGAATGATGCCTTAAAACCTATGTGTCCCAACTGAAATGTCAAGTAAAAACTATGTTAGCCTAAACCGGTTTGGCTCAGTGGATAGAGCATCGGTCTGCGGACTGAAGGGTCCCAGGTTCAATTCCCGTCAGGGGCATGTACATTGGTTGCGGGCACATCCCCGGTGGGGGGTGTGCAGGAGGCAGCTGGTCAGTGTTTCTCTCTCATCTGGCTCTCTATCCCTCTCCCTTCCTCTCTGTGGAAAATCAATTAAAAAACAAAACAAAAACCATGTTAGTCATGCAAATGGGGATTTAGGCACTAGCTTGTGAAGAGCCATGGACTTGCCTTTTTTTATTTTTATTTTTTATTTTTTCCCCTGATACATAAATGGCTGCTAAATGAGACACTCAACCACATGCACGAGCTTAACATTAAACATGACGTGCCTGTGACAGCTGGTGCAGGTGTCACTGAGAGAAGTGGAATAATAGTCTGAGGTTGAAGTGATTTTTAAGATCTTAAATCATGACTGACAGGTAGAAAAAGCCCTGGGAACTTCACTGGGTGTAGAAAATCATCCACATCTCCTATTCTCTTCCTTGGAATTTAGGCGAAGTCAGGCAGACAGCCAAGCATAGAGTCAGTCCACAGCACTCACTGGCTACCTTTTCCGTGGAGTACTCTTTCCAGGGTCTTCAAGTCTCTAGTTGTGAGCGTAGAGTGAGTCCTGTCCTTGTTGGTGTTTGCAAGATTAGGTTCTCAAGAAGAAAAGTGTTCTGTAAATGCCACATGCTACCAGAGAATAGGAACAGTGATTTGAAGAATGCCGAAAGCACCACTCCCAAATTCCACACTGGCGTTTAGGGTATTTAGATGTCATATTAAATAATTCAAGTCATTTAGGGACAACTGCTTGCTGTCTAGCCAACCTCACACAACTGGTCCTAGTCTCCTGGGACTGTATCTGAGCCATAAGATTCTAACCAGGACTCCTCCCTTTCCCTAACTCCTGATCCGGCCGGCAAGTAAATAAAGAGAACACCAGGTGAGCATACCTGTTTACTTAAGTCACAAGGCTGTGCAAACAAACTCACTGTTCCTCAACTGGTTAAAGGGCATCTTATAAATGGGTCTTATTTCTTGTCGCTTTGAATGGGCGTTACCCATCCAAAATCTTGTCCATGTTCTTTAAAAATCCTTCTCCTGAATGCTTTCCACTATTGTTTCTCCCCCTGAGTAGAAAAGGCCAAGGTCTCTCTTGTTTAACTCCTATGTCATTTTCATCATTAAAGTTCTAAAGTAACATGTGTAGGTTTCAAAATGATGAATGTAAATTTTCTCCAGTGTCCATAAACGGCCAACTAACTGAGAAATTCTGTTGTTTCCATTAAAGGGTTAAAATGGGTTCTCATTTGAAATTCACTGTGTGGCTGAAACCGGTTTGGCTCAGTAGATAGAGCATAGGCCTGTGGACTGAAAGGTCCCGGGTTCCATTCCAGTCAAAGGCATGTACCTTGGTTGTGGGCACATCCCCAGTAGAGGGTGTGCAAGAGGCAGCTGATCCATGACTCTCTGTCATACCGTATTTTCCGGCGTATAAGACGACCCCCTCCCTAATTTTACAGTTAAAACATAGGTTTAGGCCTATATTCGCTGTATAAGACTACCCCCCACTTCCGAGGCAACACCAGTTCTTTTTTTAATAGACCGCCTCTCTGACTCTGACCAATCTGAGCAGGCTTTTTTTCCGTTTCAAAAGTCGTCTTATACGCCGGAAAATTCGGTAGATGTTTCTAACTCTCTATCCCTCTCTCTTCCTCTCTGTAAAAATAAAATATATTTTTTCAAAAAGGAAAAAAAAATTCACTGTGTGAACATATTTTTCTTTCACTTCCAGGGGCTCCCCCTTGAATATGATAAAAGTTCTAATGCTTTTTAGGCTCCACAAACCTTTCTACTTAGGGTTTGGCAAGTTAATGAAAAAAGTGGACTCAATCACTGGCTAGAAATTGAATTTCAGTGAGAAAGAAAAAGATGCTTATTATCTAGCAGGTTAACAAAGAGCATATTTTAGGATCTCATTATTCACTTTTAAAATGCAGAATTCATTTGAAAACAAACAAATAAGCCAAGGAAGGAAAAATAACCCAGAAAATCCTACACATTAAAAGTCAGTACTGAAGGTCACTGACTATTTTTCTGTTTTCTTTGTTCTCCGTTTTCAAATACTGGATGATGGGTGTTGACCTTTAACTCGCTGTGTTCTCTGTGCCAGGGCCAAGAACAATTCACAGGTATTATTTATTTAGCTAACTTCATCAGCAGAGCTGCCAAGGCGGATCCAGGGTGGCGCCAATATAGGGTTGCAGGTCCATTAAAAAGGATAAAATCAAATATTGTGCAGAAATGACCTCATGTGTTTTCACAATCTCCATGTAAGTAGATAAAAGGGCGATAGTACTCCTGTTGTATAGATAAGGAACCTGAAGGAATAAGGAAACAAGTATATCCAACGATTTTTGAGCATCTGTAACAGGAGAGGCATAGTCCTGAGGTTTTAAACATGCATATAAATAAACTAATGTCAGTATCCTCTAAGCAGTCATAGTATAGTGGACATGGCTGACGGTGAAAAGCACAATAATAAAACACAGAACACAATGGAAGAAGAGGGGAGAGGATAACTTATAATGATCAGAAGGCTTGGGTAGGGGGAGGGGGAGGGTTCTACAGACAAAGATGGTGGGATACATGAGGGGATAGGAGGAGCAAAGACATAGAGAGTATATAGCACAAGAAGTTCATGAGAATCTGTTATTTATTATGTAGGGTTTGAGGGCAGGGCAGGGTAGAACGGAGACGAAGTGTTTAGAAGGCTTGCGGATGTCCTTGAATGCCAACTAGCAATGACCAGAAAAGTAGGTTGGCAGGGAAACACATCTAGGAGGGCATTGCAATGGTTCAGAAAACAGGTAATGAAGCCTGAGCAGAAGTAGGAGCAGAAAGAAAGATAGTGATAGCAGCAGTAGAACCTATATAATTTGGCAACTGATCGGGCACGAACCATGAAGGAGGAGGATGGGTTGAAGATGATTCTGATGCATTAGATCACATGTGTCAAACACAAGGCCCGCGGACCAAATCCAGCCCGCCAGGCCTTGCAATGTGGCCCGCACCGCGCTGTCATCACTGCACTCCGCTGTCAGTTTATGACATTGTCAGTTTATGACTGTTCAGTAAACCATTCGGCCCGCGATTTAGGCTGGATTTTAGATTTTGGCCCCTTCTCTGATTGAGTTCGACACCCCTACATTAGATGCATTAATTCGAACCAGTGAACACCTGACATTTGTCTGTGCCCTTGGGCCAGACAAAAGGGAATTTCTACTAGGTAGCTGGAAATGTGTGTCTAAAGATCAGGACAGATATTGATGAGAAATCAACCACAGGGAAATGGTTGAATTCATATGAGTGGAAGAAATCAAGAAATAAAGAGGGGGGAGGGGGGAAAAGACAGAAAGAAAACCTTAACATACAGGGAAGAGAGGCAGTGAAGGAAGAGGAGTCACTGGTGTCTCCTAAATGGTCAGTCTGAGAGGGAGGTGGATGATGCAAGGTGATAGAAACCAAGGAGGAAAAATTTCCAGAGAGCTGAATGCTGCGGAGGGGATGAGTAAGCCATTTCCTGTGGTCTTAGAGATCACATCCAAGCTCCTAAACGCTGCTCCTCTCCTACCCACTGAATTTTCACACAAGAATAAACAATGTGGTTTTTCAAAAGGAGCCCTTGCCTCACTTTACCAGTGGTTAACCTGGGACAACGCCATCAAAAATAAATTCCAAGTTCCAACCTCCTGCATGAAACTTTGTGTGCAACTCACACCATTCTCCTTACAGAGAGTTTTTTAGATAACTATTATTAATCAAGTATGAGGCCTCAGGTGCTCTCCTGCACCCTCGTGGTATTGGGCAGTGGTTACATGCAAGGGGTTCCAGAGTCATAAGGGTGGTTGGACTCTTACCTAATCCAGCAGTGTGACAAGGGCTTGTTCCCTAACTAACTTCGCTAGCCTGAGTTTTCTCTTGCAAATTGGTTGGGAAGAGTGCAGGAGAGAGTGCCAGTAAAACTCGCAGCATACTGCTTTCGAAGGCTCAATTCATCATTGCTGTTGTTAGTATTTTGCAATCATCTCCCTGAGGGCAGAGGATTACTCCAACCAACACTGTTTTCTAAAAAGTGTGGCACCGAGCTAGGGACCTGGGAGCCTCATTCTGCCGGCCTTCAGGGAAACGTCATTGGCGGCCAGAGGATAAAGAGCTGGGCAGCTGTCGGGAGGAAGGGCTGACTCCACCGAGGGAGGGGGCTGGCCACTGGGAGCCAGGGAAAGCGGGATCCGAGGAACCGCCCGGGACCCTCGGAGGACTACAAGTCCCAGGGTGCCGCGCGCCCACCCGGAGTGGACACTCCTGCAGGTGGAGTCGGGTTGCGGGACAGCCACGAGGGGGAAGCAGTGCACCCTGGGACTGGTAGTCTTCAGGTCGCAAGTTCATTGGCCGGGGGCGGGCCCAAGAGCCAGATCCCGCCTTTTGTCCACGTCTCACTACTCCGGGCCAATGCTATCTCCTATCCTCGGAGCCAGCCCCTCTCGTATCCGGTCCCCATTGGTCCTGGGGCTCCACGTCTGGAGCCCTACCCGGAAGTAGCGCCGGGGGAGGTGGTTTCCTAGACTACGACACCGGAAAGCTGGGGGAGGCGCTCCGGGCGGCCGAGGGAGGGCGGAGGGCGGTGGCAGCAGCGGTGGCAGCGCTGGCGCCGGAGACCGGCTCGGCGGCTTCGCGGAACAGCTCGGCGGCGGCGACGGCGGCGGCCGCTCGCTCCACTCCGCATCCCGCCCTCCTCGGCACGGCTCGCAGCCCCCTCGCCGCGCGCGCCCCGCCATGTGTCCCGCGGCCCGGGCGTAGCCGCCGCGCGTGCGCGGAACCGCGGGGCCATGAGCGGAGCCGGAGGCGGCCGGGGCGGTGGGTCCCCGGCCCCCCAGCGGGCAGCGCCATGGAGCCTGGTGGCGACGACGACGACGGCCGCGCTCTGCCTGGTGACGGCCACGTCCCTGTGGACGGCGGGGGCCGCGCCCATGACTAGGGAGGAGAAGCAGAGGCTCGGGTAAGGGCTCCGGGCAGGTGGGTGGGTGGGTTTCCTCGCGGGGCGGACCCGCAGGCCAGGTGCCTGTCATCGCGGCCGCCGGGCAGGCCGGCGTGCAGCGGCCTCCCCTCCGGTCGCGGTGGGGACGTCGGTGACCTGGCGAGGAGCCCGGCCGGGTGGACAGGTTCCGGGAAGGTGGGGGCCGCCGCCGCCCGCCCGGTGACCTCCGGGGACTGTCGGGGCGGCGCCGTGGCCGTCGGGGGACCGTGCGGGCTCCAGGGGGTCAGCGCGGTGGGGTCAGCGCGGTGGCTGCCAGGTCAGCGGCCCGCGCAGGGGGACAGCCCTGCGGTGGCTTTTTTTTTTTTTTCCCCTGGAAGATCATGATGAGGTGTCTCGCCCCAGAGCGCTCCCGCTGGGGGAACAATGTTGCTGACCTCACAAGGAGTGAAGGAAATAATGTTGACACCTGTTACAGCGAAAGGGGGGTGGGGGGTGGGGGGCGTTCCTTGGAACTTGAACTTGACACGTTTGCACCACCGCTGGCACCCCGTTTTCCTAAGAGAACAGTATGCGATGGTGTTTTGCAAAGCCCCCCGATGAAGTATACCTGTTCGCTGTTACTCAGAATAGTTTTTTTTTTTTGTTGTTGTTTTTTTTTTTATCAGTCTCGAAAGTGGCATAAAGTTATCAGATCTACTTTAACAGCATGTAATTCAGAGGCAATATGCCTAATACGCTTTAGGTCCCACAAGTGAATAAGAAAAAAGCAAAAAAAAAAAAAAAAAAAAAAAGCCAAGAACAATAGAAAGTGGGCAAAGGGCTTGAAGAGCTCGTTACACGCAAGGAGAGATACAAATGGTCAATAAACGTGAAAAGGAACTTAACCTCCTACATGGGAGAGATGCCTCTGAAAGCATGGGGACGGCTGCTTTTTTTGGTCATTAGTTAGTAAATACAGAACGTATGGGGAGAGCGTTGGCTAGCTCAGGTGTGAGGAATCAGCCTTGAAGGGAGTGACGTGGCTCTGCCTCCCGGGATTTAAGTCGTGTGTGTGCCCCGATTCATTGATCCCGCCTCCAGGAACCTATCCTACAGAAGCAAAAGCTCTGGCAAGGTTGAGATAAAACTGTTCAAACGTGTGCACGTTGAAAGAACAAAATTGTTCCTTGGAATAATATTCAGACATTAAGGAGGAGGTAGATCATTGGAAGGCTATCCAGGATGTATGTATTTTCAAGCTTTTTTTTTAAAGCAACTTGTAGAATAATATGGATAGTACCATCCTATGGTGTGTGTGTGTCTGTGTGTGTGTGTGTGTGTGTGTGTGTGTGTGTGTTTAAAGAAGTCTAAGCTCATAAAAACATGGAAAGCTTATTACCTTTTGGGGTTAGAAGGTGAGGTGAAACCATCAGGTTTTATTTTATATACTTCCTTATTGTTTAGGTTGTTGCAAGAGTCTTGTATTTTTATTTTTTAAATATATTTTTATTGATTTCAGAAAGGAAGGGAGAGGGAGAGATAGAAACATCAATGATGAGAACCATTGATCGGCTGCCTCATGCAGGCCCCCTACAGGGGGATTGAGCCCAGAACCTGGGCATGCTCCCTTGACTGGAATGGAACCCAGGACCCTACTGTCCGCGAGCAAATGCTCTATCCACTGAGCCAAACTGGCTAGGACAATAGTTTTTTGTTTTTGTTTTTTAATATTTTATTGACCTTTTACAGAGAGGAAAGAAGAGGGATAGAGAGTTAGAAACATGGATGAGAGAGAAAGCTGTTTCATCAGCTGTTTCCTGCACACCCCCTACTGGGGATGTGCCTGCAACCAAGGAATTGAACCTGGGACCCTTCAGTCCCAAGGCTGACACTCGAGCCACTGAGCCAAACTGGTTAGCGCTAGGGCAAGAGTTTTGTATTTTTAAATAAAATAGCAATGAAAGAGCTTAATGGAAAGAGAGAGAGAGAGAGAGAGAGAGAGAGAGAGAGAGAGAGAGAGATCAACTATGAAAAAAAAACACCAGTAAATTAATAAGCACCTTAAATTTTTTCTTTATGAATTGAATGTATCATTCATAACTGTCTTACTGAAAAATCGTACTCTGTCCCAGGCACTTTACATGCTATCTCTGTAATTCTCCCTGTTTCTTAAAGAGGTGGCTGTGATTCCCATTTTGCAGATTTGGAAACAGACTCTAGGTTGATTTGTTCAGTCACTAAGCTACTACATAGTGGAGCCAGTATTCAAACCCAGGTCTGTTTGACCTCAGAGCCCATGCTCCCTCCACGGTCCTGTGCTTCCGTAAGACTTAGAAAAAGAAGCTTCCAGCATCTTATTTGACCACCACTCCCCTTTCTCCCTTTTTTATTAAAAACTTCAAATTCAAGAATAGTCCTTTTTGACCCACGTTAATTTTTAACTGGAAAAGTCCAACCAATTCACATCAAATTTTGAGATCATTTATGCAAGTGAAGTTACAGTAATTAGGCCTGTTGATTTAGATTCCCTTACTCTGGAGTAAGTGTAGATCAAGAGTCCAGAACTATAAACCTCAAATACACAATTTTGTTTTACTGATTTACCCTCTGGAAATTTTCAGGAAAGTGAACTTTTGACTCATGAAGTTTATCTTGACTCATGAGATTGTTTTTAAGCTCAAATATGATTTATGATAAGCAGAATGCCCTACCTCTGTTCCTCTCCTCCAAACCAAACTGATGATACAGACTGGAATTGTCCCGAATAGTAAGCTATTACTCAGTCACTTACAATGTATAGTTTTTGGAATTGCTCACCTAGTCTTTCTGGAATAAGATTTTTTCTTTTTTCTTTTGTGTTTTAAATGTTGCAGCAGTTGTTAGTATCACAATTTCATTAAAAAGTATAAAACAATCTCTGTAGCGTGTTGGCAGGCATTGTGAATTAACTAGAAAAAGCTGACTTGTAGAAATTATTTTGAAATGAGACATAATTTTTAAATTGTGAATTTGATTTCCAACACATTTTAATCCAATTTGTTGAATAGATACAAAACTTTATAAAAACATTTTTTGTTTAATATAATAATTACCCAACATTCTGTATTTAAATATGACTTTGATGGGACTTCTACATTAAAGTGAGAGAGAGAGAGAGACAGACAGTTAATGGGACATCAAATATCTCCACTTTGAAGTATGTGTTGTGAAATTTGCTGATCATGTTCTGTGTAAGTGTAAGGATTGGAAAAGAATGTGTCCTTGTATGCATTCATAATTTATTCATATTCTTGAAAATTGAATGCTTGCAAAGTTGGATTAATAAGTTAAAGCTTGTGTTATCTGTAATACACATGGGTAGGCACTAACATTGACACAGGAGTTTCTACTTCTTGGTAATAATCTTGTATTAATTTTATTTCAGGGGAAGGAAAAAGAATTTCCATATTTCATTATTGATATCATTGCTTGAAAGGGAAATTTTAAATTCTTATTTATTTGGTTTATTAGCTAATTTGAGAGGTCTTTATCACCTGCATATAATGAATGTCTACAAGGATTCTGAGATAAGTTGATCCATATCTTATGATACATATAAGCACAAAGATTTAAAGTTTCAACGAAGTGATAAGATCTTGTTTTTAGTGGTCAGGTGTTTTTAAATGATTAATTTAAAAAGTTGTCTAGACTTACTTTATTCAGTTCACTAGTTTGAATGTACTTGGTTTTGCTGGTCATTTTAGCCAGGATCTGGAAATTAGTCTTTTTCTGTCTGTTAGCTTTATTATTACCATTATCTCATCTATCCATGATTACAAATTTTAAACTGGCAAGTGCAATATAGCAAGAGGCAAAATAAAATTGCACCCAGTCATTTTTTGAAAATTAGCAACTTAAAATAATATTAAGAGTTAATAAAAGATTACTAAATTATTTTCCCCTTGCTAATTATTGAGATTTTAGCCATAACATTATCTTTCATAGTTTTTCCTGTAGCTCTCAATCCCCCAAACTTGAGAGCATTTAATTGACGGACTGATCAATTGATCCCAACCTTGCAGATTTTAATTTAGTAAATGTGGTGTGGGGATCAGAAATCTCCATTTAACAGTCAATTGGGGGATTTTGAGAAACAGTCCAAACACACAAATCTGTTTTTGAGGATTCATTTTCTCATTTTAGAGGTGAATATTGTTTATTTGACTTTTGATAGTTTTGGTTTTTTTTAAGGAGCTAAGAGTACACCATAAAATCATCAAATCTATCTTCATGAAAGCGTGACAAACATATTAATAAATATATATTAAACTATGCATTAGTGATTTTATTCAGTTTTAGGGGCGAGGTAGAGGATTGGTAGAGTATTGTTATTTCATATCAATATATACACCGTATCTCTCTTTTGGTAGACTATAATAGTATAAGTATAATATTTCTTTTTGGGGTCTTCAACAATATTCCCCCCTTTAAGACAGATGTTAAATAATTTTGTTAAGAGGTAATTTTTTCAGCATCACATTTCCTTCTCTGCATGGGTGTATCATTCATCAGTTTTCTTTGGAAAAATGATAAGATGAATTTTACATGAGTTGTTAGGAAGGAATACTAAAACTCTGGCCCAGCTCTGTGTGGTTCACAAAAGCTTGTCGACTAACACTGGTGTATTTCCTGACTCTGCTTATGTCCTCTTCCAAGTAAATGTTTTATGTTTGTTTTTTTATTGGTATATGTTTATGGAGGAACATTTACTTCTTGGGAAACAATAAATAGAATATACTTTTTTTCTGTTTCTGCTTTTTTAAAATTAGGAATCAAGTACTGGAAATGTTTGATCATGCTTATGGCAACTATATGGTAAGTAGAAAGCTTATTTTTATGTACCATTCATGTGAACAAATTATTTTGTGAACATAGTCATGGGAATTTTGAAACCTGAATTAGTAGCACATTAAAAATATTTTTTAAAAAAATCAGTGCAAATGTAAGCTAACAGAGTATTCCTGGCAGTGGTTCTTAGAGGACCAACTTATTGAATAGGAAAGAATAAGTTGAATTACATTATGAAACTGTATTTAAACTGCTTTCTTTGATGCTATCAACGATGTTTATTGAGTGCTTTGCATAGCTATGTAATGTGGATGTAAACATGAATAAGACGTTATTTCCGGCCTTAAAGGAAATTACTTTTTAAAATAAATAAATAACCTATTTTCAGTAATACTTGTAGTCTCTGTCCAAATTATGTCCTCATGGTGGGCTTCGATTTGAATATATTTTGCTTTCTTATACACTGACCCATAATGTTTTAAAATGTCTTGGTGCTTACTTGAGGTGAAATAGCAGTTTCAGTTTTTCAAGATGAAAAAGTTCTAGAGATATTTTGCACAACAGAGCAAATTTTAGAGCTCAAAAGAAAAATGTGTAATTTTGTAGAGTTCAATCAAGTTATTCTGAGAATTACTGCTTATGACCTTGTTTTTTTTAAACTTTAAAAAGCAGATCTTTTATGATAAGGCCTATAAAAATGTAGTTGGGAAAAGTTTGATAAAGAACTAACTTTAGTTCATTCTGCTTTTAAGTATTTTTCATGGGATTCTATGAATCCATTTTTCATTACTCAGATATCTTCATATAGTAATGTTATAATGTCTAAGTATATATACTTTTTCATTTTTGTATTTTGAAACATATCATTTTTGTATTTTTAAATATGTATTATATTTGATGATCCTTGCTCCCTTTTATATTGAATAATTTTAAGAGTACATATTGAGTTCTTAATGTTTTTAGAATATGATGTTGATGAAATTATGTATACTCATTAAATTCATTTCTTAAGGTCTTAGTCATTTCCTTAATTTATTTTTTCAAAATTATTTATTTAAAAAAAACCGGTGCTCTTGTTAGAGTGGCACACATAGGGCAACTTGATTGCTCTACATGCAAAATTGACATCAAGAGATTTTGGAAGCATAATATTTTGGTATCTGGGCAGCTGGTGACTGTTGGTCCTAGAAATCTGTGTGGGGGAGGGGGGAGGGGATCACTCATCCCTGATTAATTCAGTTTGGGCAAAGCATAATTTAACAAATCTAGGCTAATGGTTTTGAGGTGGTCAAGTGGATCCATGCTACACTTTCAAACCTTAGCCATCTCATAAATGCATACTTTTGGATCCAAAGTTAAGTAAAATGGCATATAGCTGCATCTATTCAATACATCTCACTGTGAAGAGTATCCTTTCTTTATGAAGCACAGTATCTTTAATATCTTGTCACTTATTATGTAAATAGTAGAAAGTTTTATCGCATACTTATTATAGAATGCACTTAAGTGGGTTTGTGACAGAGCAGGGATTGAGGGCAGCTGTTGGACCCTCACTGGGGTTCTATTACAATTACCCACCTAGAGGATATAAAGGAGAGGAATTTCAGCTCCAAACACTGGGAATTACTGCAATTGACATTCCCCTCCATTTTTCTGGTAGAGGCCCACCCAATGCTTATTTTTAAACTAGGGACCCAGCACGTGATTTGAAATGGTGCAGCTCCACCTACTCTCCAGTTGCTGGTCTGGCCCTGCCTTGGCCCTGCTGGTCCCGTCCTGCCTCCCTCTCTGGCCCTTGAAGCAGCCACGGCTGCTGCCATCAGGCCCTCCCCCAGCGCAGGCTCCTGGAGGCCCCTGCTGCCCCGCCCCCAGCACTGCATGTGCAACCTCCTCCTGTCCGGTTGACCCGTTACAGGGTCCCGGTTAATTAGCATATTTCTCTAGATAGATAGATGGATGGATGGATGGATGGATGGATGGATGATAGATAGATGTTCAACTGTTTATAGCGTGAGTGAATCTTACAGTGTACCTGTGTTATACTCACTCAATTTATGTGAGTTTTGTAACCCAGGATTTAGTCTAGAATTTACACTTCCCCTTTTCAGATTCTCAAGGAACATGAAAGAGTCCTAAAATACTAAACAGAACAGGAGCTCTGTGTTTGTTATTTGAAATTTTTTTCTAGTTCTTACTCTCAGAAGCACTATCAGCTTGCTGTAGAGAAAAAAGGAAGGGGTTTTGGAGTGAGTGGGTTTGAGTTCACATCTCATCTCAGCTATTTAATTGCTTGGACCTACATAGATCATTTTAACCCTTCTGAGCAGTGTCTTCCTAAGTAAAATAGGGATAATTGCAAAGGGTATAAGATTATAGAATATGAAATTTATGAAAACGGACCATTTTTAATAAATTAATCTTTTATATGTTCTGTGTCTAGCATGATGCCTGGTCTGTAAATGCTTATTACTTTTTTTTTTAAAGAACAGAATTGAATTCTTGTGAAGAGGCAATGAAAAGTGCTTAATTTTTACAGTTGGTTATTGTGATATATCTTTGCCTTTTAAATCCAAATATACCATTTAATAAACTTCATTAAAAATACATATTCATGGTGAATTGGGGGATATATAAGTCTTAGCAGTCATTTGCCGACTGTGCTAAAATATAAAAATGGCTGGCACATGGCAGGCTTTTAATAAATGTTGAAAGCTTTGCATTTTCCACTCATTCTTTTTAATATTACTCTCCAGTGTAGTCTATAATTAGAGCAGTTCCTTTGTACTTTCTTGGTTCCCAGGTAAACAGTGGTATTTTCCAAAGACAGGTAATAGAATATGGTAAGAGTGAGAACTCTGGAAATGGAGCAGGACACCCTGAAGTGGCTCTGCCACCTACCAGCCGGGCTCTGATCTTCCTGTGGCTGTTGCCTCATCTCTCTGAAATGGTTTGCTTGCCTCACAATGTTGTAAGGATTAAACAAGTTAGTACAAGTGCTTAGAACTAGTGTCCGGCAAACAGGAAGCACTGTCTAAGTTTACTGCTGCTCCAGCCACTGCTGCTACTATCACTACTGCTGTCATTACCCATTCTCTGCCTGAGATTGGAATTGCCCTCTAAAAATTCCTCTAGGCTCTAACTTATAACTTGTTCCCTGGTACGTGGAACTTTCTTAGAACATACACAATATTTCCTATTTTGGCATGTACCTTTTGAGGGCATTTTTTTCCTTTCCTTTCCTTTCCTGTTAATACTTTTTTCTGTAACCGTGCTCTGCCAGCTTTAAATAGATTACTACAACTCTGCTATCCCTTGGTGTTACATCCAGGAGTTTTCTGATTTTCTCAGTATGGGCATAAATATTAATATTATACCAGCTACGCTTGACAAATCTATAGCCAGAGTCAGGCTGTAGTTTCTCCACAGTGAATTGCACAGCTGGCTTTCTCTTTTCCCTAAATAACATGAAATTTGATTGTTTTGGCAGTTCTTGTGTACCCTTATGTAACCCCAGACTACAGAGACTTTAGGGCTTCTGTTAGCATGTTCTCAGTATTTGTGCTGAGGTCAGCTTGCAGATTAATTTAGATGACAAAATGACATGTATTTAGGCCACCAAACACAGAACTGTTTGGGACCTGTGCTCTGACTGATCCTTGTCTTCCAGTATTTTTCCTTCTACTGTAGGCAACTCAAACTGTTAGAAGCAAAACTGTACTTTGGTGGAGCTCTAAACATTGCAAATAGACTCTAAACACATTTTAATTGGTAGAATCATATCTAATAACTACTTCTACGCTTGATTTTGTGAGAGACAGTTCAAAGAAACATCTTTTTAAAAATATATTTCTTTATTGATTTCAGAGAGAAAGGGAGAGAGAGAGATAGAAACATCAATGATAAGAGAGAATCATTGACCAGCTGCCTCCTGCACACCATCTACTGAGGATCAAGCCCGAAACTCAGGCATATGCCCTTGACTGGAATTGAACCCACAATCCTTCAGTCCGCAGGCCGACACTCTATCCCTTCTATCCAAGCCGGCTAGGGTCCTTGTAAATTATTTTATTTCAGTTAGTGTATATTTAATTTCTGACTGCTCCTTTTTCATGTCTTTGACATTCTCACTAAGACCCTTGAAAATCTCTGTTTGGCTCAGTGGATAGAGCGTCGGTCTGCGGACTGAAGGGTCCCAGGTTCAATTCTGGTCAAGGGCATGTGACTTGGTTGCGGGCACATCCCCAGTAGGGGGCGAGCAAGAGGCAGCTGATCGATGACTCTCTCATCGATGTTTCTAACTCTCTACTCCGTTTCTCTCTCCCTTCCTCTCTGTAAAAATAATCAATAAAATATATTTTAAAAAAAAAAGACCCTTGAAAATCTCACTTAAGTCCCTAGAAGCTTTCATAAGATCCTCAAGTAAAAACTGTGCTTTTGAACTCTGTATCTAGTTTCCATTTCTTTCATTTGTGATATATTTGTCTCCCCATTTTGGCTGCTTCCCTGTGATCGTTTCTGTTAGGTAGAGCTGCTACATCTCCTTGAGTTGGTAGAATGGCCTTGTGTAGTAGGTGTCTTATAGGGCCCAGAGACTCAGCCTCCCTATTCACCTGAGCTGGGCACTCTAGGTGCATCCCTGTGTGGGCTGTGTGCACAGTCTTCTTGTAGTTGAGCCTTGATTGCTTTTGGGGTCAGGGGGAGGAATTGACTTCCAGGCCATAGGCTGTGAAGACCAGCTGTGACTACAGTGGGAAGCTGCTATGTAGGAGACACCCCTATGGTGCAGGACTTGCTTCAGTGGGACTTTGGTGCTCACTGAGTCTGCCCCTTGAATGTGTCACAGTGGATGTGTAGAGTTATAATCTGGTATGGTCTGAAGCTGTCCACCAGGTGCACCGGCTTTATGGCCTGCAGGGAGGTGCAAAGTCAGCCACTGCCTGGGACCACATCTGTAGATGCCTGCTGTTTGTATTGGTTTGGAAGTGCCCAAGCAAGGCACAGCTGTGAAGCAAGGCAGGCTGGTGCTAATGCTGCATCTTGGGCCTTAGGGCATGCTTACACCAGCTACAGCTTGTTTGAGAGATTTTAGCAAAGTCTGAAGCCTGAGCCAGAACAGGCCATTCATTTGGAAAAGCTGCTGCAAATAACTTGGGTGGGACTACAAATTGGATGGGGCGGGGCCTCTGAGAATATAAGGGCAGAGCGAACTGTGTGAGCCATGCTGGTGGAAACTCAGATATAGCTCCCAGTCAGCCCTGTGACAAGGGAGGTCCCAGCACAGGAACAATGATCACTGGGAGCACCCTTCTGTGGGAGAAAGCTGGCCCCGAGTTCCTGCCCCGATGCCAGACAATTCAGTTCCTCCCTGTATGTGTCTGGGTCCTGCAAAACCCACCTGGTGCTGGAGCTCAGAGGGGTTGAGTCTGAGTAAGTTCTCTTGTTGACCCTTTAAAAGGAACTCCTGAGTCTCCAGTAGCCTTTGAGACACTCAGCCATACTCCCCACTGGTTTTTACCACTTGCAGTTACAGGGACATCTCTTCCCAGCTCTGGAACCCTGGGCTGGGGGGCTGGTGTGGGGCTGGGACCCCTTGCTCCTCATGGGTGGCCTCTGCAGGGATGATACCTCCTGATCAAATAAATGGCACACGTGGCTGTCAGACCAGCTGTTCTGTGCCCCAGTTACTCCTACCAGTCTCAGTGTGCTTTCTTCTTTATTCCTCTAGTTGTAGGACTTCGATTCAGCCAGCTTTCAGGCAGTTCTGAATGATGGTTGTTCTGTATTTTAGTTGTAATTTCAATTTGCTCGTGGGAGGCCGTGAGTACCGCTTTTACCTGTGCCACCATCTTCTAGCTTTTTCTAATTTCCTTAACAATGTCTTTTGAAGTGCAAATGTCTTAAATTGTAACCAAGTCCAATGTACCCTTTTTTCTTCTATGTTCATGTCTTTTATATCCTACCTAAATATTTGCCTAGCTAGCTTTCTGCAAACTGCGGCTCGCGAGCCACATGTGGCCCTTTGGCCCCTTGAGTGTGGGTCTTTCACAAAATACCACGGCCTGGTCGAGTCTATTTTGAAGATGGTGGCGTTAGAAGTTTAAGTTTAAAAAATTGGCTCTCAAAAGAAATTTCAGTTGTTGTACTGTTGATATTTGGCTCTGTTGACTTAATGAGTTTGCCGACCACTGGCCTAACCCATGGTCACAAAGATTTTCTTGTTTTCTTCTAGGTATTTATAACTTTAGCTTGTTTCTTTAAATCTATTATCCATTTTTAAATTAATGTTTATATGTGGTGTAAGGTAAAGGTTGATTTATATGTATAGTTTTTCTATGTGGATATCTAATTGTTCTAGCATAGTTTTTTGAATAGAATACCCTTTCTCTACTGAATTACTTTGGCACCTGTGTAAAATCAGTTACCCTTAAGTGCATGGATCTCTTTCCAGATCCTGGATTTTTTTTCCCCATTGATCTAAATATTTCCGGCATACCAATTTCACAAATGTCTTGAGAGTGATATTAAAAGTCTTTTAGCTTTGTTCTTTTTCAAATTTGTTTTAAATATTTTAGGTTCTTTGAATTTCCATGTTAATTTTAGAATCATATTATCAGTTTTACAAAAACAAAAACAAAAACAAAGAAAAGCCCCTTGAGCCATTGACTAAGATTATGTTGACTCTAGATCAATTTGGGGAAATTGACTTAACAGTTTTCAGTCTTCCAATCCAATATGGTGTCTCTGTCCACTTATTTAGATCTTATTTAATGTCAGTGATGTATTATAGTTTTCATAACATCGGTCTTGCACATCTTTTGCTATATTTATTCATAAATCATATTTTTGATGCTGTTGTATGTTTTAGTTTTTCAAGTTTTAATTTCTAATTGTTCATCAATATTATACAGAAATACAAAAACCTTTTTGTCTGTTAACCTTATATCCTGAAACCTTGTTAAACTCATGTATTATTTCTAGTAGCTTTTTGAGGTAGATTGCTTAGCATTTTCCACATGGTCAATCATGTCATTTACAAACAAAGAGACTTTTCCTTCTTTTCATTCTTTGTACCTGTAGTTTCTTCTTATTGCAGTGGCTAGAACTTTTAACATTATGTTGAAAAGGCATTGTGGATCCTTGCCTTGCTCCTAATCTTAGGGGAAAAAACAGTTTTCTTTACTGTTAAGTGTAATGTTAGCTGTTGGTTTTCTTGGATGCCTTACATTAGATTAAGTTCCTTTCTAGTTTGCTGAAAATTTTCATCATTACAGGGTACTGAATTTTCTCAGGTGCTTTTTCTACATCTATTGAGATAATCTTCCTAAAAATATCTGTTAGTGGTAGGACTTTATTTCATTGTAACATTATTATATATTGTCATTTATTTCATATAACATTTCATGAGGTCGATTAATTTTATCATTAATCAAATTCAAATAAATGCAATCCTAAATGCTTAAAAAATGGTTAGCTAAATGAATATAAATAGTGAACAGAAGGGAATAGGAAAATTTAACCTAGGATGAAGAACTGATAAATTATGCAAATAAAATAATTAATTAACATATTCTATCTGTATGGTATAGATGGTTTAATAAATATCATTAGTTTTTATTTTAGGATGGAATATCTTCCTCAAGGAGGGAGGTTGTTAATATTTCTAAAACATTTAGAAATGAATAAAACATTTAAAAATGTACATAATTTTATTTTAAATTAAATAGATTGGATATTTTTAATAACTCACTTTTATAAATAACACTTTTATTTTATTATTGTTTTTAGTAGAATAAAGTCTCTTTATTTTGCCTAGTTCTTGGGATTGGTTTTATGAAAAGTTAGTTTTTGATGTTGCTTTGACTTGAGTGTTTTTAGACAGAGATTTATCACTTCAAAGCTCTAGTAAGTTTAGAATCTAATGTGGAGAGTCTAATGTGTTTTGTTTTATTTTGTTTTCTTTTTTAGTTAGGCACACGTACTATTTAATTCATACTGAACTGTTTTATCCCCTGAGCTTTGTTTCTCAGAGATCATTATTAAATGTTGGTTATGGCTCTGAGTCATAGCAATGTGAATTACATATCCTTAGTTCTGGCAGTACATTGTGAAGAGCAAGTACTACTGTACTGCAAGTAGCCAGGATGTTTGTTTGCCACGTATGCCTTATTCTGGATTTATGTAAACCAACTGTAACTCGCTTTGTGGTTAACTTGAAAAGGCTGTGGTTTTGTTTTTATCCTTAATCTTGAAACAGGAGGACATGAAGTATTTTTACACCTGGTTCAAAACTCCCTTATTTGATTATTCTGGTTTGCAATTGCTATTAATATTTTTCTTATCTGGCTGAGCTTAGGGTTTGAGTTTCATATTTAATTTCAGACATCAGTGTTTGTGTGTATGTGTTGCAAAACCCTAAAAATAGCAATATGAGGCTTTCTAAGTTACTCTTGATCTTAAAGGAACTTTTAAAAATCAAATTAATATTTGAATGATATCTTTTGAAATACATCAGCATATTTAAAAAATATTACTTTGAGTTACTTCTAAGTGTTTTTATAAGTGTTAATATGAAATTATAAAGTAATAAAAAGTGTGCCTTCTGTGAAATTACTATTGGAATTAACACTGAAAAAGTAGTTGGGAACTTGTCATGTAAAAGACACATTAAAATAATTAGGAATTTATACTAAAAATTACATATAAAATTATAAAATATCCAATTCAGAATTTAGTAGCTGCACATGAAGTGTAATTATATCAAAACATTTGTTGTACTTTTAAAATACCTAAAGGGCTGCAGTCTTCAATGCTTTTTGTATTCTCTAGCCTACTTTAATTATGTGGGCTACGTGGGAGGGTCTTTCCCTTTCTGCTGGCCATGTGCTTAGTGTCCCTGACCTCTATTTTACTTTTCTGCTGCTAATGTGCTGTGAGTTTGGATTACATAATTGAGTTTAGGATAGAGTTGGACTTGGAATTAGGAATATTGTTGCTGCACTTCAAAAATTAAGAACCATATGGGCATACAAGTATAGAAGGAATAAGAAAGTATAAATTGATGTCTTCAGTTTGATAGTAGCTATCAAAAATTAAATATCCATACCTTTGACCCATTGGGTCTGCTTGTAGGGGTTTAATCCATAGCAATATAGACATGTGTGCAAAAGATAAGGATTCTTGCACTGGTGGGATCCCTTGGCCTGGCCTGCAGGGATTGGGGCAAACCGGCTCTCCAACATTCCTCGAGGGATTCCAGATTGTGAGAGGGCATAGGCCAGGCCGAGGGACCCCATGGTGCATGATTGGGGCTGGAGAGGGACCGAGGGAGGGCTCCAGGGCGTGTCCGACCCATTTTATCCAGTCCCCATTGACCAGACCCCAGCAGCAAGTTAACCTACCAGTTAGAGCGTCTGCCCCCTGGTGGTCAGTGTGCATCATAATGACTGGTCAAACAAGCAGTTGGACACTTAGCATATTAGGCTTTTTAAAAAATATATATTTTATTGATTTTTTTAGAGAGGAAGGAAGAGGGATAGAGAGTTAGAAACATCGATGAGAGAGAAACATCTATCAGCTGCCTCCTGCACCCCCCCTACTGGGGATGTGCCCATGCCCACAACTTAGGTACATGCCCTTGCCTGGGATCGCAGGGTGATGCTCTATCCATTGAGCCAAACCGGTTTTGGCTAGGCTTTTATTATATAGGATTGTTGATGTAGTGAATAATGGAGTTCAACCTATATGTTTATCAATAGAGGAATAAGTAAATTTCAGCATGTCTGTACTGTGGAATGCTGTGAGGAGAGGGTACTATGAAGTGCAGAGGCTCTGGAGTCAGGTTTGCATTCTGAATCTATCATTTGCCAAATGCATGATAAAGGGCCTCAGTTTCCTCATCTATAGAATGGAGATAATTGAATCTATTTGTGTGACAATTAAACCAAATTGTATAGATCAGTGCTTAAAATATTAGTGCTCCATAACATTAGTCTGTGTTAAAATATGACTTTGCAGTTATTAAAAAGAATAAAAGGTATTTATAAAATTCTAGCATGGAAAATCCCACCATAATTTAAGTAAACTTATTCTAGAGAAATGTGTTCATATGACATTAGCACCTATTTGCAAATAAAAAATTTTAATGATATATGTTCAGATATTTTAATATATGTAAATAAATCTGGGAGGATAAACTCCATCTTAACAGTAGTTACCTCTTTTGAATGAAGTTGGGTGAAAGGGAAGCAGATTATCATGTTTTTAAAGAAATGTCTTATTTTTTTAAAGCATGTATTTACATTTATAACTACATTTTAAATAAAGATTCCATAGACTCTAAGAATGGTAGCATTTTTTGACTAGCCTTTATTTTACTTAAAAAACAAAACAAAACAAAACTGAAAAGGTTTTCTTCTCTAAAGATGTGTCTCACTAGTGACTCATTCAGATTTTCCTTGTAGGAACATGCTTACCCCGCTGATGAACTCATGCCTTTAACCTGCAGAGGTCGAATTAGAGGCGAGGAGCCAAGTCGGGGTGATGTTGACGATGCCTTGGGAAAGTGAGTATTAATACCGGGATGGCAGGCATCTGAACGTTCCTAAGTCTGAGACTTCTTAGGAGCAGTGTACGTGGGGATTGCTTGAATTTCAGTGACTGCTTTAAGTATTATATTAAGTTTCTTTATTCCCTCTGTTGTCTTTTGTAAAAAAAATAATTAATTTGCCTCTTAGATCAGTGAAAAGTTGAGTTGTTTAAAAAGGATGTCACTTTTAACGTGTATAAAGTCATTGACATAATGTGTTGATGCTTTAATGTTTTTATTTGCATTAAAAAGTGCTAGTGAATATTTCTATTCATTTTGAAGGATGTGGAGCCGAGAAGAAATATAATGTTAAGGCTTTTACAGTTCTTCCAGTGCCTTATAAGTTAAATTTTACTACAGATGCATGGGGTACTAGTTAATAGAAACTGCCAGTCAGTAGGATATATATAGATCCATCTGCTTATACATTCATGGCTAAAATAATCAGAATTCTAATGTTTTGTGTCTCATTATACTTGTTTCTTAGATTTTCCCTGACACTGATTGATTCTTTGGACACTCTTGTGGTAGGTTTGATTCTTCTTGAATTTACTTATGTTATAAATTTCATAATATGCACATTGTAAGTCTGAAATAGACTCCTTTAGGATTCCATATATATTGATCTTTGCTTCTAAATAAATCTTTTACACTCAATAGAGTTATGAATGTCAGATAAAATTCTGTAAAATCATGGAGATACTCAGCTAATTTATAGATATGTCAGCTTAAGGTTGCTACTGCAGAATTTACATAGATTTTGAGAATGAGAAGGGAAAGCAGTCAATTTAAAATCAGGTTTTATATTTTATTTTACTCAGTCCTTACTCTGAATTTTACTTTTACCTGAATTTCATTCAGGTATTCTTATGGACTATTTTATGTCTAAGTTAAAATTTTTAGTGAGAGTATCAAATCAAGTAAAAAAGCATTACAGAATATTATCAAATGAAAAGATTAAACAGTTAAGTAAAAGAAAACTACTTTAGAATTTTTTATTTATTGATTTGAGAAAGAGAAACATTGATTTGTTATTACACTTATTGTGCTGTCACTGGTTGATCTTGTATGTGCCCTGTCTAAGAATCGAACCTGCGACCTTGGCATATGAGGATCATGTTCTAACCAACTGAGTTACCTAGCCAGGATCAGAAAACTTCTTTTAAGGGATCTAGGATCTAAATAACATCTAATTGTGCTATCGTAATTTAGACTGAAAAATCAATGCAGCCTGTGTAGGGACAGTGACCCCTTCATGGAACTCACCACAAGAATCCACGGAGTTCTCAGCTTAGTCAGGTTTCTAGACTCTCATTGTGGTAATCATCATCATCATATCACTTAAGTACTCTACTGGAAGTACTTCACATACATTGCTTCATTTAAGAAAACAATCCTATGAGAATAGGTATTCCCTCTTTGTGTATATGAAGGAACTGACTCAGAGATAGAAATTACTGTGATTAGATAGGTAATGAGAAGGAACCAAAATTCAAATCAGAGCTTGCTCTTGACCTCAAATTGTACTGCCTCCTTAGTTAAGAGTTGGGGCGTCCACATGGTGAAGGTGGCAGGTGGTGTTTGGTTTAGGGTCAGTTGAAGGATGTGCTTTCTTTTAGGAAGTAACTTTTAAAAGTATGTTTAGTGCATAGGATGGTTTTTTTGTTTAGACTTGGAAACCACATCCCTGTGGCAGCTGTAGGTCATGGGTTATATATATATTAAGAAACCAGTTAACAGTTCTGATGATGATTGATTAAAGTCCTAATAATATTTCAGTGTCTTAAAAACTTTATAAGGATTCCTTATAATATAATTAATCACTTGTTTGTTTTCATTTTAGATATGACATTATTATATGTTTAAGGGAAATATTTTTTTAAACATTTATAATTTTTTTAAATTTATATTTTATTGATTTTTTACAGAGAGGAAGAGAGAGGGATAGAGAATTAGAAACATCGGTGAGAGAGAATCATCCATCAGCTGCCTCTTGCACACCCCCTACTGGGGATGTGCCCGCAACCAAGGTACATGCCTTTGACCGGAATTGAACCCGGGACCTTTCAGTCCACAGGCCAACGCTCTTTCCACCGAGCCAAACCAGTCCCTAAGGGAAATATTTTGTATGTGTCACTTTTTATAGTCATAAGATGTTAATTTGCTTTTAGTAGCTTATTCTGAGGATTTTTTTTTGACTTTGTAGTAAATAACTTGATTTTTATACTTTTGTTATAGGTATTAAATAAAACTAAAGAATTTGAAGATGCAGTGAAAAAAGTTTTAAGAGATGTTAATTTAGATAATGATGTAGTTGTATCAGTCTTTGAAACAAACATCAGAGTTCTTGGGTAAGTATGTAAGACATTAAAGCTATAATTTTAATAACAAAAGCTTAAGGTATACTATTTATTTCTTAATGGTAGTAAAGCAAGACATTTCTTATGCTTAAAAGATAAGAGTTGGGGTATGAAACAGGCTGTGAGAGGACTCTGCATTGAATCAGGCTCAGGTAGCAGCAGGTTTTGGAAATAGTTACAGACTCAGTCAGTATACATCCCTGTTTATTGTTTTAAAAAACTCAGTTGAATGCTTGCCTATTAGCTACATCACAGGTTTTTCCCTAGCAATATAGTTTGCTAATCTTTGCCAGCACTTCTTCAAGCCAAATGAAACTAAATGTATAGGATTACCTTTCAACTACACAATTTGAAATACTGAAACATTTAAAAATATGAGTTGCAATATTCAGACCTCAACACTATTAGTTTCTATATTTAATGGTTACTTTTATGTTGAACTCATTTTCTTTTATCAAAGTAAGTCTGTTCAATTAAATTTAAGAAATAATTTTTAAAAGTTAAAAACAAATTAAGAAATAGTTACATAGCTTTTTGTTTTTAATTTTTTAATGTTATACTTAAGAGAGGTAAAGATTGCATAATGATATAATTAAATTAGTTTAATTTTTTTAAAAATTAAATTTGTCAAGCTTGTTACAATAAGTGACTTCTTTGATGTTCTTTAAGAAAATTTTAGGCTTTTAAGAATGCTAGACACTTTATAACAGGTAGAATATCTGATTTTTTTTTTAATACTTATAAAAGTTCTTTTAATTATAATTATAAAAGTTTGCCATAAATGAGTAGCTAGGGTTAGGTAAGAAATTAAGTTCTTTCGTGATCGTATTTGTGCAAAGTTGTTGATAACAAGACACTCACATCTTTTTTTTTAATATATTTTTATTGATTTCAGAGAGGTAGGGAGAAAGAAACATCAGTGATGAGAGAGAGAATCATTGATTGGCTGCCTCCTGCACACTCCCTATTGGGGATTGAGCCTGCAACCCAGGCACATGCCTTGCCGGAAATGAGACTCTGGACCCTTCAGTCCACAGGCCAGCTCTCTATCCACTGAGCCAAACTGGCTAGGGCAGCACCTAGATTTTTTTAGGCGATGACGTTCAAGTACCTGTAAGATATGGGTCATGTTTCACCTCTGTGATTGCAGGGGTCTTTTGGGTGGACACTCATTGGCAATCATGCTGAAAGAAAAGGGCGAGTACATGCAGTGGTACAATGATGAACTTCTGCAAATGGCAAAGCAGTTGGGTTACAAGCTTTTACCAGCTTTTAATACCACCAGTGGCCTTCCTTATCCAAGAGTAAGTAATTCTGAAAAATATATACTTTATATTTTTTATATATAAAGTCTTTATATACTGCCTTTGCTATTTAAAACAACAACAGTGAATTTTTGTGATTGGAGCCATTGTTCCTTTCCTGCTTGAGACTGGAGACAAGTGCTTTATAGCTAAATAACAAATTGATGTTGACATTTCAGTTAATTTGGATTTGAGTGGTGTGAAAATTTAGATGATTTTAAACCTTTTATGTGTCCCTGCATAACAGATTAGATTATGCTGCAGAGGGGGAAAGAAAGATGTTTGGGCACTGAATGGGTGGTGCAGAAGATGCAGTAGAAGCAGTGAGAGTAGGTGAACTGTCCGGAGGAGAGTTTAGAGAGAGGAAGGGCGTGGGGAGCAAGTGGAGCGCTGAGGAGGGGCGTGTTCAGGGACATAGGGAGGAGAAGTACGAAGTAGTGTATGGCATCGTAAAATCTTAAATAGAAAGCTTCAAAAGGAGATGTTCTGGAAAACATTAGAACTGTGTGCAAAGAGTGCCTTGAAGATGTATCATGGTAGAACAAATGGAAAGAAGGGTTCAGTCGATGAAAGTATAGGACCATTTATTTTGAAATTTCTTCTCTATTGGTTAGAGTCATTTGATGGTAGAGTCATTTGAAAGAGTTTTATGCTGTGTGCCTCTCCTCCCCCAAGAAAAAAAGGTTCTATTTAAAGCAAAGGGTTAGAAGCCTTCAGAGATAGAAAAACCTGTCCCTTCTGATTTATTTCATTCTTTATTAACACCATTACTCTCTCCCTCTTATCCAAATCAGATACCTCAGCCATTACCAAGCTCTGTTCAATTTTTTCTTATTGCTACTATTGCTACTACTTTAGTTGAAACCAATATCATTTCATTGTGAAGCTATTGTAAATGCCTGTTTTACTCTTTTCTCTCTGGTTTATGCTTTAGAGCACATGTGTCAAACACACGGCCCGCGGGCCAAATCCAGCCCGCCAGGCCTTGCAATGTGGCCCGCACCGCGCTGTCATCACTGCACTCCGCTGTCAGTTTATGACATTGTCAGTTTATGACTGTTCAGTAAACCATTCGGCCCGCGATTTAGGCTGGATTTTAGATTTTGGCCCCTTCTCTGATTGAGTTCGACACCCCTACTTTAGAGACTTAACAAATTAATCTTACTAAAACATTTTTATCAAATTATCCTCAATTTGATGTGTACAAGTTTCATTGACTCTGTCTGTTGTACTAAATGCCTTCACTTTCAGAATTCCTTATGGTGTGGCAATAAACTTCCTTTCTAATGGTCTGTCGTACCCTATACCTCAGTGAAATGAGTATTTCATTTCAAAACAATCTGTTAGTGTTCCCTAAACCACCTGGGGTTTTACTTATTGATTTTTTTCATTGCCATGCCATTAAGCCTGCATCTCTATAATCTGGAATAACCCCTTTACCAATATAAATCAAATAAGACTCATTTCTTCATCAAGAAGTCGCTGACTAGAGATACAGCATGATATTAGAGCAATGCTTTTCAAATTAGAGATCATAGCCCATTGATTTTACACACCCATATAATGGATTGTAACCAACACTTTTTCCCCCCTTGAAACAAACTAGTATTAAATCTCTTATTTAAATTTCTAGTTTTTGATATTTTAAATATCTCTTCTTTATACATGTCTTTATACTTATTTCTTCCATAGGATAAATTACTAGAATAGGAAATAATAAGCCACAGAAATAGAGAATGCTTTTAAGATTTTGGCACTTATTGTCAATTGTTCTTCAGAAAGTTTCTACTTTTATAGTTTCTCAGTGTTGTATAAAACTATATGTGTTATTGTACTGTTGCCATTAGTGTATATTATTATTCTTTTGTTAATTTAATGAGAAAAAAATGTGAATCATCATTTTTGTGCAGTACTGAAGCCAACATAGCACCCCACGTCCCCTGTCTCACCTCCATTCACTTCTGTTGTTTTGTTGATGTTGCCTTTCTCCTTGCTCAGATAGTCCTAGAGTCTGTTGATTGGCATTATTAAGGTGATAGGCATCCCCAGTGATTGGTTTCTGCAGTTTGGGAACATACTCATGATGTTTTATATTTGATTTTTTGTTTTTATGCTAAATCTTTGGCATATATTTTCTTTTTGGTTATTTGGACTATCGTAAAACATATTTTTAATCAATTTCTGGTCAATTTAGTTCTGGTTAATCCAGGTTTATTTTGTAGTATCATAAAAAGACAGTATGGCTGTTTTGAATTATAAAAAAGTACTCCTTTGAAAAAAAAAGTTTTGTACTATTTGTTAGTCTATTAGCAAAGCAGCATACTGTACTCTATATTTCAAAACTTTTAAAACCTGAAAACAAAATTTTAATTTACTTTTAAATACAGACCATGACTTAATTAGTGTTTTCTTTATGAAGAACTACTTAATATGGTACTGGTTTTTCAGATTCTCAATCCTAATTTCAGATTCTCAATCTAGGGTTGGTCTAGTTCCCTATTCTTATATTAATTAATTCAAATGTCCCGCAAACAGAATTGTTACAGAAGTTATTTTCTCTGTGTAATTTTTACAGTGAATTGAGTTTCAATATTGTTGAGAAAGGAACTAAATGAAAACTTATTAACTCCATGAATATATTTCCCTAGATGTTAATTGGAAAGTCACAAAGCGCAACAGATGGAATTTCAGTGTTTAGTTGTTTTGTAAATTATTTTCATATTGTGATGAGTCTTGATTAAAAAAATTTGACTTATCTAGGAATCATTATTTTTTGATAATTGCTAATAATCACCTTATGATTTTATTTAGATTAATTTAAAGTTTGGAATGAGAAGACCAGAAGCTCGGACAGGAACTGAGACCGATACCTGTACAGCATGTGCGGGTACCTTGATCCTTGAGTTTGCTGCTTTAAGTCGATTCACAGGAGCAACAATATTTGAGGTTTGCTTTTCATAGTCTTTGCTCTCCTGGGTATTGGGCATAACTAATTTTATATCTTTTCCTCATTGGTCAACTATTAGGATTATCAATCAAAAGATTACTGTTATTTTATTGAACTTTTGTCTAAATTTTATCACAGTCTTCATCAGAAAATATAGAAGTCATTGTGAGATAAATATATTAAAACTATTTTCCAAATGAACACTAGTTGATTTATTGACTTCTCTCACAAAGATGTATTACATGCTATTTAAAAAGTGGATCTGATATGCCTGTTTGTTTCAAAGATGGTGTACGAACTTGTCTTCTCCAATTTTCTAAATGAGAGTATCTAAGGAGATTTTCACTTTGAATTTAAGTGACAGAAATTATTTTATCAAATGCATTTAATTATGCCGGAAATTAGTACATGTTAATAATACATGTGTGTGAATGTGAACTTGTACTACAAGAGTAAATGAACCTGGATGATTTCAAAGTGAGATCACTGCCACTAAATAGCATTTTTAGAACTATTCTTTTTAACTAAATTTGATCGGCTGAAAAAGAGCCAACGTGGCTTGCAAGGAAATTTAACATATATTATTAATTGTTATCTTGGGAATTTTAGTTAATCCTTAAAGTATGCTATGGGCCTTTGATTTTTGTTTCTTTTTTTCCTGTTTTCCAGAGACATGAAGTTATTCAAGTATGCTTTTCCTCTTTTTAATTACAGGAATATGCTAGAAAAGCTCTTGATTTTCTCTGGGAAAAAAGACAGCGAAGTAGTAATTTAGTAGGTGTGACCATAAATATCCATACAGGAGATTGGGTGCGAAAAGGTATGTAAGTTGGCTTTTTTAAATCAAGCTTTCTAAAATCAGTGATCCCCAATGTGGGGTACAACCCCACAGGGGAGCAATTTGGTTTTTAAGGGGGACAATTCGAGAATGAGTTATTAACAGTGATTTTTTTTTTGCATTTCTTATGGTTCTAGGGGCCTCATACTAGTATACAGTATATAAATATATATTGTGACATATTTATGCATTTCAGTTCTCTATTATACGTTTTAGAACTTTATTTGCTGTTTTTTTCATATCACTTTATTACTCTCTTTTTAACAATTTCTTAGTGATTTCTTCCTTAGGACTTCAACTGTCCTTTTGTTCTTTATTTTTCTCTTTCATGGATGCCATGTTCTTTGGAAGCTTGTTTAGACCAAGTTAATGGCCTTTTACGCTTCCTCCGTGTGAATAGGAGTTCACTTTTTGAATAATAAGAATTATATGTCACAGAGGGGCATCAGGATTTTAGAGATGCTTAGGTGGGACATGGCCAAAAAAAGGTTGGGAACCACTGCTCAATATCCTTAGAATGGTTGGGAAATAAAGGATTTCCATTTGTTAAAGTAATCTTTGGGACAGTATAAAGCAGTGTTTTTCACATGAATCCTGGAATTATCATTAATTAGACTGATTTTCTTCTTTGGTGTGCCAAATAATAGCATACTTTTTATTATTTAAATAGGTGATTTAGTGTTCGATTTCATACCTTAATGGAGTTAGCATTAAAGATAGAGGGTGTAGTTGAAACAGAACTAATTTGAGTACCTCAGCCATCAGAATACCTTAGCCATCTCACATGAAAGTATAGTTAAGTGGAAATCTGTATTTAACAATGTTCTTAATAATTCTTACAAAATTAGTTTGAATTATGAGATAAAGCATATGACAATGTTATATGAGTAAACAGGATATAGGATTATATATTTTTAATATGTAACAAGCACCCACAAATGCATCAGTGATTACAAAAGCAACTTGCTTGACAACCTGTTACTTTTGCAGATGATCCTTGACTCTTCATACCTCTGCAATATATTTGGACTTATTTATAACATCTTTATTACTTCATTGTGTCCCACCTTTTCTGTTTATCTTTAATTTTTAATTGAACACTATAATTGCCTTCTAGTAAGACATGAACTTTAGTATGCTCTCCTATCTCTTTGTCTCCCCCCAACTCCACTCCATAATCCCTCTTTATGTTGATATCATGCAGATAATGCATTCTTATCCATTATGAATGAGTACCTTTACTCTTTTTTCTTTGGTCTGACTCCCTCTTTCTTTAAAGATAAACTTTATTAAGATATTTGGTCACTTATACTTTGAGCTTTTTTTTTTTAATCCTCATCCCAGGATATTTTTTTCATTGACTTTTAGGGAGAGGGGGAAGAGAGAGGGGAAAAGACAGAGAAACATCAGTGTGAGAAAAAAACATTGATTGGTTGTCTCCTGCATGAGCCCCGACCAGGCCCCAGGCTGAGGAGGAGCCTGCAAACAAGGTATGTGCCCTTGACCAGAATTGAGCCCCGGGCCCTTTGGTCCGCAGGCCTATGCTCTATCCACTGAGCCAAACCGGCGAGGGCTGGTCACTTGTACTTTGTATATTACTTGCAATTTCTTAGATTTGTTTCTATTTTTTCCCCTGGTATTTATCCCAAACTGTTTTCAGTAGCTTTAAATAACTTCCGAGGCCTCATATGCCTAACAGTAATTTTATTATGCTTTCATATTTGAGTGACAGTTGAACTGGATATAATTTTCTATTTAAGTTTTCTTTCAAAGAAGTCTTTGAAAATACAACTCTATTGCCTTCTTATATTCTGTTAACTATCTGATATTATTCTGATTTTTATGCCCTTGTATGTATGATCTATTCTTTATCTCTGAAAGAGGAAGAGTATCAAACCAAAGAGAAATTAATACTTTTTTTTTTTATCGATTTCAGAGAGGAAGGATGAGGGAGATAGAGATAGAAACATTAATGATCAGAGAGAATCATTGATTGGCTGCCTGCTGCATGTCCCCTACTGGGAATAGAGTCTGCAACCCTGGCATGTGAACTCACCAGGAATTGAACCATGACCTCCTGGTTCATAGGTCAATACTCAACCACTGAGCAATACTGACCGGGCAACTGTTAACATATTTTATTTCATATATTTCTGCTCAGTTAAAAAATTTTTGTATTGTTAATATCTTTTCTATCACTTTTAAATGTTTATTAGGCTAATTTAAATTTTTTGGTTTGCTGTTCTATTTATTTTTCTGATACGTATACTCCTACTCTAGTATTCTCTTGTTCTTTTTAAAGTCATGCTTATTAAATGTTTTGGACCTATAAGTTCATATTTCCTTCTCCCCTACTTTGACGCAAGGTCAAATCCCAATTTCCATCTAGCTCAGTGGTATTAGGCTTGAATTCAAAGAAGTTTTTAGAAATACCGATGCCTGGAACTGTGGAGATTGTGATTCAGTTGCCCTGGAGTGTGCCCTGGGTATAGAGATTTCCAAGATTGTAAATATAATTTAGATTTGTAATTCACTAGCCTTAGGAGTTTGGAGGGGAAAGGTGGGGAAGAGAATGTCTAAAGTTATTTTCTGCCTCATTTGTTCAGCTCCTTTGCAGGGCTTCTGTGCTGCCCTGGTTTTATCCCTGAGGATACCTGGAGCATAGATCTGCCTCGAAGCAGGTGTGGGAGGAGACAGTGTGTCTTAAGGCCATGGCAGGAGAGAAGCAAGAGCGAAGCTCCAACAGTGTCCTTCCTCTTTGATCTTCTGTAGCCAGGCCTGGCTGCCTCCTCTCCAGGCCAAAGCCACCTTGCCCCTCCCCAAGCCCCACCCCTTGCCACCAGGTTTCATACTTTCCTTGTTACTTTCTCTTTTTGAATCTCTATGAAATTCTTGGAGAAAGAAGCCAACAATCAGTACTAATTTTAGCAATTAGAATGGATACATCCAAATGGTAGCTTTGTTTATGTACCTATTATAACTTTAAACATTGGTCTTCCTGATTAAGGGTCTGATAAAAAAAATACACAATAGTGATTCCTCTTTGGAGTTCCTCTCTGAGAAAATGAACTTAAAACGTTCTTAAAACTAGTGTTTCCTGCTTTTCAGCAAGACTTTTGTAAACCATTTTGCAAAGTAGCATTTTTTAACATATAAACTATGAACAAAAGAACAATTATTCATATAATAGGGTTAATATTTCTGTGTGTAATATTTACTTTAAACAGTTTCATGTTTAGATTAATTTTTCATTGAGTGTACTAGTACCCTCACTTGTATTATATAAATAATTTTTTACTAGTTTAATAAAGAATTATATATGTGTTTTCTATAGATAGTGGAGTTGGAGCTGGCATTGATTCCTATTATGAGTATCTGTTGAAAGCTTATGTCTTGCTTGGAGATGACAGTTTTCTGGAAAGATTTAATACAGTAAGTTGATTCAATTTTGTATTAAATTTAGAGCCAAGGTAATTTGAGTGCCAGATTTTGATAAAAACTCAATTATTTGAGTTATATTCTGAAAAATAATTATTTCTAAATGTGTTGTAGTAGGTTTTTTGTCAGTATTCCCTGGTGATATTGGCCAGGTACAGGGTAAAAGCTTTACATTCAAAAATTAGTTTACAAAGTAGTTTTATTTTCATCTCTTATTAGAAGATTTCAAGATCTGCCAGTAACTAATATCTAATATTTTATGCAAGGAAGAGAATTTATTGGAACAAATTACTTGTTAGTCCCCCCCCCCCCCCCTTTTTTTTTTTGAAATTTTGAAAGTTTGGCATGGTCTTTGGTCACACCAAGCATGCAGGTTTTTTGAAACTTAGAGAAATTAGTAAGTATTCATTTCAAAAGCAGGTCTGTAAGTCTCAAGTCTAGATCAGAGCCACGGGCATATTTTTAGGGGAGAAGGAGAGTATTATTGAACCTGACTGCATCACCTTTGTCTAGGAGGTGAAGGAAACTGAAATTAGTACAGCAAACACATCAATGGCATCACTGTTTTCTTTTTGAAATAATTTACCAGTTCTTTGCCCACCCATCAGTTTATTCACATTATTGTGAGACAGTATGATATAGTAGTTAAAAGTATGGCAGTTTTCCTACCTGGGTTGTAATCCTGATTGTGCAACTGGTTTTGTGACTTTGTGAAAATAGCTTTACATTATCTCTGTTCCTCATCCACAAAATCTCAGCACTATCACTATTTATAGAGTTTGGGGTAGGATTAAATGAGTTGATGCATATGGTGTGATTAAATAGTAGATGAGTTAGGGAAAAAAACACTGGTAGTGTCCCAAATAAGTCCTGGTTTGGATTATAACAACATTCTCTTGAGGTAAATGAGGACAGATAATTTTTTTTGCTCATTATCATTCATTGACTCTTAACAGTTCAAATTGCTGTTTTAGCTGAGAAATGACTAGCAGAAGATAGAAGAAGCCAAAGAGTTTTTAAGAGCCTAATAGACATAGACTGTAAGAGCTGCAACGGTGATTAATAAGATTCATTAATTTGGGTAGTGGTGGGCACTAGAATATTATTTTAGCTGAGAAGGGCCCAAACTTTTCTAGACACAGGAGAAAACAAAACTAATTCTATTAATCTAGAAGCCTGTAATTATATTTCAAGAGGATGTAAGAGCATCCTTGGGCCACAAGAGTACTAACCCTGGGCTAATCCCTCAGGATAGCCATGTTCAGACCTACTTCCCCAGAAGATCCCATATTGACTAGAGTCTTTAATGTCCTGCATCAGAGTTAAAGAACACAGGGGAGTATATACAATATATTTTAGAAAGATTCCCATCTAAAATAATTTAAGTATTTACATAATGATGTCATACGTTTATTTATGAATCCAGGTTTAATTCTGTTACAGTACTATTTAATGAAGTGCTGTGTTTAGAATAGCTCATCTCTTTTCATCTCCTTTCCTGAACACGTTGTGATCTTTTAGCACTATGATGCCATCATGCGGTACATCAGCCAGCCCCCTCTGCTACTCGATGTGCATATCCATAAGCCAATGCTGAATGCTCGGACTTGGATGGATGCTTTGCTTGCCTTTTTTCCAGGTCTGCAGGTAAAAAAAAAAAAAAAGCCCAGTGACTCTGATTGCCTAATATAAAAGTAAAATGATTATAACTAAGTGCATTTTTAATCTCTAAATTTGAATAACCAGACTCACATCTCAAAATTATATTAATCTACATTTTCCAGTTTATAAAATGATTATAGATTTAAAAACCAACTCATGTTTTATTAGGCTGTTTTGTTGTTATGTTTATTTCTAGGTCTTAAAGGGAGATATTAGACCTGCTATTGAAACTCATGAAATGTTATATCAAGTGATTAAAAAACACAATTTTCTACCAGAGGTAAGCAAGTAATCTTTGGAATTCTAATTCACATATACTACAAATTGCTAATTTAAAGGAAGAAAATGTCACCTTCAAGGTTGACTATTCTTTCCTGTTATATTTTCCTGGTTAAATAGTTTATTTAATTTCTTTTTAGACTATACAGTATTTTATATGTTTATGCTTCATGTATTCAGAGAAGTCTAGTTTATAGTAATTCTGACATTTTATTGATCTTATGTTAAAAAAAAATACTCAAAATTAGTAGTTTTCAACCTTTGCTAATCCATGACATTCCATATTATCACATTCTAACTTTTACACATACCCACCAGGGAAACCTTTTACTTTTTATTTTCTAAAGCTTATATTATAAAAATGATATACCGTATTTTTCGGACCATAAGACGCACTTTTTCCCCCCCAGAAGTGGGGGGAAAAAGTCCCTGCGTCTTATGGTCCAAATATAGCCTACACATATACTGTAAAAAAAAAAAAGTTTTTTTACTTGCCCGGCTCTGTGTGGTCTCTGTGTGCTTGCCCGGCTCTAAAATGGTTCTAAATGCTGCTGTTTACTTTACAGGGTGGATTACATGTGTTTATGACTGTGATGTTGGGTTTTAATGCACATAAAATATTTTAGGACACTATTTGTTTCAGAATCTTTTTTTCTTCATTTCCCTTCTCTAAAAACTGGTGTGTCTTATGGTCCGGTGCGTCTTATGGTCCGAAAAATACGGTACATTGAATATACTCTTGCTGATCACACATGCTCCCTGGAAATATGGGGAATCACAATTCTTCCTCATGCAGATTGACAGTTATTCTGCATGGCTTTTATACTTTGTATCAGTAATATTCTTTTTTAAAAAAATTTTGTTATAGATTTTTTTTTTTACAGAGAGGAAGAGGAGGGATAGAGAGTTAGAAACATCAATGAGAGAGAAGCATCGATCAGCTGCCTCTTGCACACTCCTGGGGATGTGCCTGCAACTAAGGTACATGCCCTTGACTGGAATCGAACCTGGAACCCTTCAGTCACAGGGTGATGCTCTATGCACTGAGCCAGACCAGTTAGGGCAGTACTATTCTTGCTAGCTTCTTGTGGCAAGATTTTAATAACATACTTTTTGGCTTTCCTGAAATTTATTATTGAAAACTTCCAAGTTAATCTATGGCCTTGTTCTGTCCCTGCTTATTCAGTGCCCTCTGTGAAATATCTAAGCATTCCTACAATTTAGAATGCTTTCTAAAGTTAGAAAGTGGAGTTGTATTAGCCTTCAGGTGAGTAGGACTGAGTACTGTATTGTAGAAAATTCATATTCACTCAGAATAAGCTAAGATTTCAACTAAATACATGCTATCACAAAAGAAATTTTACTTGGTTCTCATAAGGGTTTTTGTTTTCTTCTAAGTTAGTTGGCTCTGTTATTGAATACATTTCAAGTGAGACTAGTTTTATTTTAAAATAATACCTTTCTTATTCCATGGAGGATTTGAGGTTGTTATAAAAGAAAGCATATGCTAAAATAGAAATATGAGAACTACAGATTTAATAACTTATAATAACTTAATAAAAGAGAAAAAGTGGAAATAAGGAAAAAGAAAAAAACACAATAATGTGGTTCCACCAGGACCCATGTAGTGTCATTACTAGTTTCATAGTTTTTTCTAAGCTGCCTTGTAGCCAAAATTATAATTTTAAAAATAATTTCATTTAATTGGTAAAAATAGGAGCGTAGCAGAAACGAATTGTGATTTTAAGCAATGAAAAATTGCATTTTATAAATGAAAATGGTTATCAGTATTTCAATTCTTTTTACTTGCTTATGATCTAATTTATATATCTAAACCTACTTGTTTATTAATTTTTAATCACAATTTTTTTTCTTGTCTATTTGAATTTTTTGTGTGCAGGCATTTACCACAGATTTTAGGGTACATTGGGCTCAACATCCTTTAAGACCAGAATTTGCAGAAAGTACCTACTTCTTGTATAAAGTAAGCTAATTTACCTTCCTTTTTGCTGTTTAATTCCCCCCCCCCCCCCCCCCCCGTTGTATATCTTACTATCTTATAATAGTAATTGGGTTTTAAAATATTACAGTGGTTGGATATATCATGATATCTTGATTCTTAATCACCTAGCTCATAGGTGTTGATTCTTGCATCTTTTAATAACTCTAAGTTTTTTATGCCTTTTAATGATATTTATGTAAACATTTCTTTAAAGAGAAACTTATATTCTAGAGCTGCTTTCTAAAGCATATCTCTTACTTTTTATTTATTTATTTTTTTAAAATATATTTTATTGATTTTTTTACAGAGAGGAAGGGACAGAGATAGAGAGCTAGAAACGTCGATGAGAGAGAAACATCAACCAGCTGCCTCTTGCACACCCCCCACCGGGGATGTGCCAGCAACCAACGTACATGCCCTTGACCGGAATCGAACCTGGGACCTTTCAGTCCGCAGACCGACGCTCTACCTGAGCCAAACCGGTTTCGGCTCTCTTACTTTTTAATCAGGAAAACTTTGAGGGCATTAGAAATTTAAAGGTTAAGCTATACAATTGGATGGCTTTCCAGTTGTGTATTTAATAATTCTGTAAAGCAGAGTCTATGGCTTATTTTCAGAGTGAGGTTCTGTGTAACGTGTGTTCCAGTGCCTGACACCTAGTAGGTGCTCAATAAATATGTGATGAATGTATGGTGATATATAAGCTACATACTTGTGTATGCATCCATCTATCTATTCTCCTTCTTAAAAGGCTACAGGAGACCCTTACTACCTTGAAGTAGGGAAAACACTTATTGAAAACTTAAATAAATATGCTCGAGTGCCTTGTGGATTTGCTGCCATGAAGGATGTTCGCACTGGAAGTCACGAGGACAGGTAAAACAATTCCTAAAAATACGACTACTAGTTAGAATGCAGATACACTTGATGTTTTTACAAAGAGTATTTGAAGATGCAAACCTTACTTTGTTGTGTTTATTTTTAAAACTGTGGAATAAGCTCAGTTCTAATTGTTTGAAAAGTTCATATTTTTATCATAGTGCCTGACATATAGTGGATGCTCAAAGTATTTTTAAAAAGATGAATAAATGTTGTTAAATATCAGAACCTTGATATTAGGAGTATTAGGAATATTGAGGTTTTAGTTTCGTTTGTTAATAGTGTGTTGTTGTTTTTTTAATATTATATAAACTGTTAGAAATTATCAAGGTGATAATGAATGATCTGGATTATTTTTCTTTAGACAAGAATTCAAAAAAACCCCACAGTATCATGGTTAATGTGTGTATTCTTATTGGTTGCTGATTTGGAGGGCTGGGAAAGACCATTGGCAGTTTCTACTCTTTGGATACTTAGATATAGATGGCACAAAGTTCTCAGGATATAAAAAGCATGCTTTGGTTAATGTGATATTCCCTGGCATTCCAGTTATTCCAAGCTCACTTATCTGTTTTTTGTTTTTAAATATATATATATACATATATATATATATATATATATATATATATATATATATTTTTTTTTTTTTTTTTAAATATATTTTAGTGATTTTTTACAGAGTGGAAGAGAGAGAGAGAGAGAAAGAAAGAAATATCGATGAGAATTGTCAATCAGCTGCCTCTTGCACACTCCCTACTGGGGATGTGTCCACAACCAAGGTACATGCCCTTGACCGGAATCGAACCTGGGACCTTTCAGTCTGCAGGCTGACGCTCTATCCACTGAGCCAAACCGGTTTCGGCTGTTTTTAAATATATTTTTATTGACTTTAGAAAAGAGAGCGAAACATCAATGATGAGATGATCATTGATTGGCCTCTCCTGCACGCCCCACCTTGGGGACTGAGCCTGTAACCCATGCATGTGCCTGGACTGGGAATGGAACCATGACCTCTTGGTTCATAGGTCGACACTCAACCAGTGAATCACACTGGCTGGGCTACACATCTCTGAAAGAATAGTAAAGCTTGTTTGCTCATTTGTTTAGCAAATACTCATTCCAGAAATATTTATCAAGGTGTTTTATGCACCAATTATACTGGTTTTTAAGGATTAATGATATAGAAACATTTATTTCCTGTCATGAATCGCTGAGGACAGGCAGATAAACAGGCTTTAAAACATTGAGTAAGTGCTACAGAACATATTAAAGGGACATGAAATATAACTTGGGGTGTGATAATCGCTGAAAGGTTTCTGTGTCATGAAGGATGAGCAAGAAGTAGAGAGAAGAGAATGAGAGAAGGCGTTTCGGGCAAGGATACTGGAGGTAGATGAAACATAGCACTCAGCATCTACTCAGAGTTGTCCCTTAGTCCTTTACTCAGAGTATTTAGGTAATAGTTACTGGTAATTAGGTCTGGGACCTCCTTCCCTGAGCACAGCTGATGGATGAAGAATGGATAGGTTCTAAAGCAGACATACAGATAACAAATAGCAAGTAATGAAAGCAGATAGTCTATGTATTTATCTGTAGCATTTATTGACTGCTTCCTACATTCCAAGCACTCTCCTAAAAACTTTGGATGTTTAACTCATTTGATATTTCCAACAACCTTTTGATGTATAATTTTTATTATAATCTTCATTTTATAGCTGAAGAAACGAAGGCACAGAAAAGTTAGGGAACTTGCCCTAGGTCATACAATTAGTAAGCTTAAGTTAATTCTAATCAAGGCAGATTGGCTTTTTAATTATTGACTGCCTGCCAGGCACTGCATTTAAACTTGAGGATGGAAAGATTTATTAGAATCAGTGAAGAAAGTACGTGTGTACAGAATTAATCACAACCATGTGATAGGTGCTATAGTAGAAAGAGGAAGAGGAATTACAGAGAATTACATGGCATTGTTTCTGGACCTCTTATCACTGCCTTTAGTCCTTTTTTATTGTATTCCAGTATATAAGTATCTATTAAAATATCATGCCCAGAATTAACCAAACTCACCAGATGCCTGGCACAACAGCACTGTTACCGTCTGAATTCAGGCACGAGATTGCTCATTTTCTAAGGGACTGACGGGCTTACACTCCCTATGCAATTGAGGATCACTGCTTCATTGACTCACTCATGGCAGTATGTACCTCTCTGATGCATTGGCCTAACGAAAGGTTGGAAACTACTCATCTTAATGTTTTATTATTAGATGTGCTTTAGGGGTTTTGTTTGTTTGTTTGTTTTTAGCAACTTTATTATGTTCAACTCACCATGAACTTGTGGCTAGTTGACCTCGGACACTTAACTTGATCTGGTGTCAAATGGGTGTTCTCCACCCTGCTTTTGAGCAAAAGACTTTTTTTTTATTTTTATTTTTTTATGTAAACTTAGAATTTTATACTCATCCCAGCAAAAGTTTATATTTGTTGAAAGAGAGCTTGAATCTCATCCCAGTCATCTAATGTATTAGCTAATCTACCTGTTTAGATGAACATGCCTTAAAAATTTTGGGGGCAGACTGTAGGATAGGACCACCACTTCATGGCATGGCATTTGACAGCTTTCCATTAACATGCTCTCTGCATTTGGCTGCCTCCTCCCTGCATATCTTTCAGTGCAGTTGTCTGGCTCACCAGTGTCCACACGTCCAGTTTTCCAAATGGAAAGTTCTATATTTTACTAATAATAGATGATCACTGCAAAGAATTTAAGTGGCAAAAAAAAGAAGAAGAAAAGAAAATCTTTCCTAAGACACTTTCCCTACTTGCCCACCCTAAGATACCACTATTGGCAATTTAATAAACAGTCTTCCAGACATTTTAAAAAATTTTTATTTATGGGTTTTTAGAGACAGGAAGGTCAGGGGGAGGGAGAGAGAGAGAAGGAGACAGAGAAACATGAATTTGTTGATCCACTATTTATGCATTCATTGGTTGATTCTTGTATGTGCCCTGACCAGGGATAGAACCCATAACCTTAGCTTATAGTGACAATGCTCCAACCAACTGAGCTACTCACCAGGGCAAGACATTTTAATGCCTGTGTGTGATGCATTTGTGTACATGTTTATTTTTCATATAGGTTAGATATATAAGATATCCAGCTTGCTAGCTTTATCCAACTCATACCTAGTGATTTTACTATGTCTCTATTTTTTCCCAAGTATTTCAAATGTTTCTGTTTTGTAGACAGTTCTAGAATTTGTCAAAAATCAACATCCTGCTCATGAGTCTATAGTTCTCAAGCTAGCATTTGCTTGTGATAATAATTGTCAGTCCTTCCGAAAATATTAAATTATGACAGGTGTACTCAGGTTGACAGGGAACTATTTTATCTGTTCTATAAAGATTAATATCTAAAATATACAAAAGGTTTTGACAGGTGACAGATGAGTTATTATTCCAAAGTAAAAAGTCATTTATAGGTAGGAAAAAGAATAATTGCTCTATTTCTGAGCTCATATTTATGCCAGGTGCTATGCTAAACAATGGACATAAAATCTCTTATTTAGTCTTTATACCAGTGTTAAGTGTTAATTGTTATGTTCTTTACAGAAGAACAAACTGAAGCTCACAGTCCTTGTATAATATCCCCATTGTTACACAGCTAGTCAGTGGATGCTCTTTTTTGTTTCCAAAGCCCATGTTCTTGATCACTGTGTCCCATGGCCTCTCCACTTCATTCGTTAATAATGCTGGTAAACTTGATTTCAGTTTATTAAATATTTATTGAGTGCATTCTGTGTGCCAGGAATTGTGCTTGGCCAGAGGTCTGAAACTATGCATTTTGTCCAGTATGCTACAAGTTACTTATTATTGTCAAATTAGATGCTTTGGGAGGTGGTAAATTGATTAATTTTCATGTTACTATAACTCCATCTAACAGCTATGCTCTTTTGCTCTTTTACTGCCACTTTTAATTTTATTACAACTTTTTAAAATTGCTTATTAAAACATTACAACATTAACCAAAACCAGTTTGGCTCAGTGGATAGAGCGTCGGCCTGAGGACTGAAGGGTCCTGGGTTCGATTCCGGTCAAGGGCATGTTTTTTGCGGGCACATCCCCAGTAGGGGGTGTGCAAGAGGCAACTGATTGATGATTCTCTCTCATCAATGTTTCTGACTCTCTATCCTTCTCTCTTCCTCTCTGTGAAAAATCAATAAAATATATATTAAAAAAATAAATAAATAAAATAAAACATTACATTGTATATTTTTTAAAATTTCTTTATTGATTAAGGGTATTCCATATTTGTCCTCAACCCCCCATTCCAGTCCCCCACCTCTCCCCACTCATGCCCCCACCCCCCTATTGTCCTTGACCACTGGTTAGGCTCATATGTAGGCACATAAGTCCTTTGGTTGATCTCTCCCTTTTATCCCCACCCTCCCTTTGAGGTCCAACAGTCTGACCCATGGCTCCTTATCTCTGGGTCTGTTCTTGTTCATCAGTCTATATTGTTGACCATTTCCCCTAGATGAGTGAGATCATGTCTTACTGGAAATATAAGAATAAAAAATGAGACAAGCAATAATCGTTATGCTGAAAGGCATATGAATAAGTCTGTAGTGAGTTTCTTTCTGGGCCACCAGTTCTTTTGAGACCCAAAAAACATTACAACATTAAATAGTAAAGTCACATATGTCTATCCCCTTTATTTTTCATATTCTCTTCTTGATAGTTATGTAAATATTTACAAAGTTATACTCCATGGGATTTTGTGTTATAACTTTTTTCATGAAACTTTTTGTAAATGATTCCTTTACCTTTAATGCCTTTTTAAATTATCACTTAAATGGATGCAGAGTAAACTCTATCAAAATTGTATTACCTTATCCCCTTCAATTAATATAAATTAAGGATTATATGTTTCTCAGCAGTAAAATTTACCTGCATTACCTCCTGACTGTTGGTTCTCTATAGAAGAAATGTAAAACCCTCGCTCCTTGGAAGGCCAGGAGGAATGTTTTGTGTGCAGTATTGGCAAGATCTAGTGTACCTGTATGGTAGGCAGGCACACTGGTCTTTTCGTTTCTTTGGAAAATGCTTGGCGAGTCAATGTCATAACCACCAAGGGGTAGATATAGTCTATAGTTCCTTGGACCTCTAAGTTAGTGTAATAGATCTGTTGACCTGGACTCTGACTTTCAGATAGTTGGTAATAGGATATTTTTATATTCTTAGATCTATTTGTAACCTCTTATTTTAGAATGGATTCTTTCTTCTTGGCTGAAATGTTTAAATATCTTTACCTGCTATTTGCGGATAAAGAAGATATTATTTTTGACATAGAAGATTACATATTCACAACAGAAGCTCATCTGTTACCTCTCTGGCTCTCTACAACAAATCAAAGCATCTCTAAGAAGAGCACAGTACGTTATGTTTTTTAATCAAATGTCTTTCTCTCTTATTTACTTTCCTGTGTTTGTTTTGTTTTTTCCAAGTGAAAAGTAATCCATGACTAGAATTCAGTAAATGTAGTATGGGAGGAGGAAAAGTACACTTGATGTTTTCTTATTTTGTTTTGTTTTATGACATCCTATATACTTACATTTTATTTAAATTTTTCTTTGAACAAACTATAATGCTAAATAAAAAAATACTTTTATTCACTTAACATTCTTTTACATTGTAGAATTCAGAATATATAGAACTGGATGACAGTAATTTTGATTGGACTTGTCCAAATACTCAGATTCTCTTCCCTAATGATCCATTGTATGCTCAGAGCATTCGTGAACCCTTGAAAAATGTGGTGGATAAGAGCTGTCCTAGAGGCGTCATCAGAGTGTAAGATATCTTATTTTATATTTGTTAATATCAGACTTATTCTTAGTAAAGGAAGGAGAACATAAGGTACATATAACAGTAGACATTCACATAGACCAAAAATATTGCGGCATGTAGTTATTGCTGATTAAAATAAAATAAAAATTATTAGTGAAGTTAGATAGCAAATTTTATTCTGTGTTGTCTTATGGAAATTTTCTATTTAACTTTTGTTTAATGAACTGAATAATAGTAGTCAATGGGCAGTTTTCAACTTGTGTAGCTCATTTATGGAATAGTTTCATTAAATATTTCCATACGTCTTATATATGTAGAAAGTATTTTTCCTTTTGCCTGCAGTGTGTGAGTGCAGATATGTTTTATCTTTTGATATACTTATTCTTGGTTGTTAAATTTTTGCCTTAATGAGGTCATTTTCTTATAAGTACTTAGAAAGGCCATTACTAGGAAATAAAAAATTTAAGTGGATGTTATAATTCACTGATATTATTGTTTTGCTTTTAAAATGCAGAAATCTGTTTTTTGAGAAAGAAATCAGTAGTAATAAATCTCAACCCAACCTATTCTGTATTTTCAAATGGTTATAATTTTGTTGACTAATACTACCTTATTGATAATATACATGATTTTATAACTGTAAAATATTATTTGAAAGCTATAGTAACCTAAGTTATATGGAGGAAAATGCCTATTCCTAATTACTCCATTTTCACTAGTTCTAAAACTAGCAGTTTTGCAAATATCTAACATTATTTCTATTTGCTTTATGTTTTTCTCTTGTTCTGACGTGTAGTTTTTAAAGCCTTGCTTATAATTATTTTTAGCAGAGAGGAGAGTTTCAGGAGTGGATCTAAACCCCCACTGAGAGCCAGAGATTTCATGGCCACTAACCCTGAGCACTTAGAAATCTTGAAGAAGATGGGGGTGAGTTTGATTCACCTCAAAGATGGGAGAGTCCAGTTGGTTCAACATGCAATCCAAGTAAGACATTGCTGTATTAATTAGATGCAACTCTGCACTTTTTAGTCTCATAAGCTTTCATAAGATGATGACATTGGGCTTTTTAAAAACTTCTAATGTATGGTTTAAAGTTAGAGAGTCAAAATTTAAAGATCTGAAAATATGTTGGTAAGCCATCTAATTCAACCCTTCATAATATAGATCAATAAAATCACGAATAGGCTGGGCATTTTGCTTAAGGTAATAGGACCGAATTTTAAGTTTTCTGTTTCTCCGTCTCTTGTCTTTCCACTGTTTTTATTTAGAGCACAATCTTAAATGGTAATAATTTAGTTTTAATATTTATATTTTACATTATTTTATTTTCCAAAGAGCAACGGAATCGAAAGTATTTTATTCACTGTAGAAATCAAACTTTGCATTTATCTGTCTACTCGAAGAAAACATATGTCTTTTTATAACATGAGTTCTTTAAATTATTTCAACCTAGACTCATAATCTAAATCTCAAATTTAAACTTCCTACCACCTTACCTCCCTCTCAGATTTCTATTTCATTTCTGTACTTTCCACATCCATTCTTCCTTACAGAATATTCTGCCTGCTTTCTTATGTTTCATTACCCTCCCTTCCTCAGTAGTGGGAGGGGCATCTCCAATCGCATTGCTAACATAATTGGCACTCAGTGGCAGCCTAATCCTCATGTGATTGAATTTTTCTCTTAATAGTTGACTGCCCCCTTTTTAAAGTATTTTTAAAATTGACTTTTAGAGAGAGAGCAAGAGAGAGAAACATCAATGTGAGAGCAAGACATTGATTCACTGTCTCCTGCACGACCCCCACCAGGGGACTGAACCCACAATGCGAGCATGTGTCCTGACTGGGAATTGAACTGGCAACCTTTTGGTACATAGACAAAGGCCAACCAACTGAGCCACGCTAGCCAGGGTTTGACAGCCCTATTTTTAAATATATTTTTATTGATTTCAGAGAGGAAGGGAAAGGAAAAGAGAGAGCGAGAAACATCAATGAGAGAGAATCATTGATTGGCTGCCTCCTGCGTGCCCCACACTGGGGATCAAACCCGCAACCCAGGCATGTGTCCTGACTGGGAATTGAACTGTGACCTCCTGGTTCATAGGTCGACTGATGGGGCATGGCTCTGTTTTTAAAATGTATCCTTTTCTTGGCTTCTACTTCCCTATTCATGCCTTTAGAGCTCTCCTTTTTGGCAGAATCACTCAGTGTAGGCACTACCAAAGGATCTGGTTCATTCCTTCTTCTCTACTTCTTCAGCAGTCTCATCTGTTTCTACAAGCTCAGTTGTCATCTTCGTACACTTGATTTCTTATCTATACATATGTAACCCCGATTCCTAACTTTACTCTTAAACCCAGCTTTGATATACCTGTCATACATTTCTACATCTCAGCTTCAATCTGTGCAAGTCTGAATTCTCTTCCCACCTCCTCCTTATTCCAGCTCTCCATCTCAGTAAACCATGTTGTCATTCTCGAAGTCATCAAAATGAAGCCACCATAATTTCAGGATAGGCTTGAATTTCTATCTCTGAAATCCTCTCTGTCCTCTATTCTCTTCACTCCCATCAAGTCCCGTTGACTTTTCCTGTAAAGGGTCAGGAATCCATCTTTTTCTACGATTGTGAGTCATTCTTCAGCTTTTCCTCTCTAAAGACTCAATTCAGATGCCACTCTATTTTCCAGATCCACACTGGCAGAATTGTAATTTCCCTGTCCACATTTTCACTTGAAAAATGTAATTATAGCTAATTTCACAAGTCTCTCTCCTCTAGATACAAACTTCTTAAAGTAAAAAGTCTGTCTCCTCAGTATCTAGTCAAGTGCTGGAATATAATAGTTGCCTGATAAATATGTTTTGAAATTAATCTGATTGTTGGTTCATAATTTCAAAGAAAGGAAGTATGGATCAGGTATGGTGTTTGTTTCTTAAAAGGGGAAACAGTGGAGAAAACAAGCTAAATGAGCATTTGATCATTGGGTGGAAGTCTAATTCTCAACTTATATCAAAAATGGTTTATAGGACAGTGAAGGAGCTATTAGTAAAAACTACAGATATAAAAACTACAGTAATTTTCACAAGTATTTTTTTTTTTTTTTTAAAGAAAAATCAGGCTATACATATTTGGTAGGGACCAAAACTGAAAGGAGAAAATTTAGAGTGGAAGACCAGCACAACAGTATTAAAGTTCAATATTTAAAAAGAAAAGAAAGTTAAATGTTTCCAGAAGGGATAAAATATCTGTTTCTTTCCTAGGCTGCTAGTTCAATTGATGCTGAAGATGGGTTGAGGTTTATGCAGGAGATGATTGAATTGTCAAGTCAGCAACAGAAAGAACAGCAGCTACCGCCCCGAGCTGTACAAATTGTTTCCCACCCATTTTTTGGCAGGGTAGTATTGACTGCTGGACCAGCTCAGTTTGGGCTAGATCTGTCTAAACATAAAGAGGTGTGTACGTTTACCATGTGCTTGCTGAAACTGAGTTAAAAATACTGTTTAAGTATGATAATAAATTTCTTAGTTTCTATTTAGGTTTAGTCTATTTTCTAATTTAAAAATGACCTATTTTTAAATATTGATTTAAAAAACCTAAATATTCACTTTCCCAGAATAAAAGTTAAAAGTCTATCTTGTAAATGTTGAGTCATAATGTACATCTATAATATGTTTATAAAAATTTACTTAAATTATTGGTCATTTACTGTCCAATTTTTGGTCTCTAAATTAGTACCTTTATTTTAAAATATTTTTAGACTTTTGTTTTATTAATCCTCACCTGAGGATATTTTTCAACTGACTTTTAGGGAGAGTGGAAGAGAGAGGGAAAGACAAGAGAGAAACACATCAATTGGTTGCCTCCTATATGAGCCCCGAACAGGGCCTGGGTGAAGTCTGCAACCAAGGTACGTGCCCTTGACCGGAATCAAACCCGGGACTCTTTGATCCAATGCTCTATCCGCTGAGCCAACCCAGCTAGGGCGGTTTTCAGACTTTTTAACAACTGCTAGACCCTTTTTTTGAACCAAAATCTGACTTGGAGGCTAAAAGTTGAGGTGCCCAAGTGGCTGTGGAGAGTTGATGCTGAGGTTGCACTGAGCAGACATGGAATACGAATGGGCTAGTTTTTCCTCTTAGTTTTTTTTTTTTTTTAAATATATTTTATTGATTTTTTACAGAGAGGAAGGGAGAGAGATAGAAATATCGATGAGAGTCATCGATCAGCTGTCTCTTGCACACCCCCTACTGGGGATGTGCCCATAACCAAGGTACATGCCCTTGACCGGAATCGAACCCGGGACCCTTCAGTCCACAGTTGACCTCTATCCACTGAGCCAAACCAGATTCGGCTCCTCTTAGTTTTGACATAGGAAACAGAGACCTACACAGTTGAACAGTTCACAAGTTCATCATATTAATTGGTGGCAGAGCTGGAACCAGAACCCAAGTATCCTGATAATCTAATGACAATGCTCTTTGAACTCTGTTACCCCTAATTTAGTCTAAATGTAGTGTGTATTGGAAAGCTTTTCAGTTTTATAGATTGACTCATCTATTCAGCAACTTTTTATTGAGTCCCTACATTATCTAGGCACTGTTTTAGGTGTTTACAACCTATCAAGTTTACAAAACCAGTGAAAACTTACCCCCTCCCTTGTGTAGTTTACATTCTAGAGTAGCAATTTTCAACTGGTGTGCTGCAAGAATTTTTAAAACATGCAGTATTTGACTATTTAGTCAGGAGCACTGACCTCTTTTCCCTTAGATCGTCAAATTAAAACATGACAACACACAAAACCAGTTTGGCTTGGTGGATAGAGCGTCGGCCTGAGCACTGAAAGGTTCGATTCCTGTCGGAGGCATGTGCCTTGGTTGCGGGCACATCCCAAGTGGGGAGTGTGCAAGAGGCAGCTGATTGGTGATTCTCTTATTGATGTCTCTAACTCTCTATCCCTCTCTTTTCCTCTCTGTAAAAAATCAATAAAATATATTTAAAAAATGACAACAGCAACACAATAATAGCTGTTCAGTGTGAATGAATCAAAATTATACTTATTTCTTCTCATATTGGCAAGTTGGATTTTTTTGTTTGTTTTTTGTGAGTGTGTGTGTATGTGTGTGTTTGTGTGTGTGTGGGCACGCCACAGAATTTTAGTAATTTATGCCATGGATGAAAAAGGTTGAAAATCGATGTTCTAGGGGAATATTAAAACATCTTTATACTAATATCTTTAAGAAAGTTTTTTGGTTCATTTAATTTTTCTAGAAAGTACTACTTGCGGATTCATGTAGACTAAGTCTATTTTTTTTCTCTTTTAAAGAATTTTTCTTGTTAACCAATGATTGTTTTTTAGTGGTTCCCCGCTGCTGATATGGGTGTGTCATAAATCTGGCTACCAGGCTCCAACTTTACTACTTATTAACATTGTGACTTAGAGCAAATTACGTAACGTCTCAGTTTCCTTATGTATAAAATGAATTATTATCTGTATTATATCATTCAAGGCTGTTATAAAGACCAAGTTTATTAAGTTATGTAAAAATGCTTTATAAACTGCAAAGCAAAATAGAAATATTGGTTGTGTACTATGACATGCAAAATGTTCAAAACAAAACTTACTTCAAATATATATACTGGATGTGTTATCATTAGTAAAGAAATCAGGTATACCTAAAGCTTTATTTTATTTATCGAATTTTATTTAAGGGCTAGATAGTGATTTGAGAAGATAAAAGAATATTGAAGTCACTTTTATTTCTGACAGACAAGAGGATTTGTTGCAAGCAGTAAACCATACAATGGTTGTTCAGAGCTTACTAACCCCGAGGCAGTGATGGGAAAAATTGCTTTGCTACAAAGAGGACAGTGCATGTTTGCAGAAAAGGCACGCAACATCCAGAACGCTGGAGCCATTGGTGGCATTGTCATTGGTAAGTCATCCTCCGCAACAGCATCATTCTGTTGACTAGAAAGAGGTAATTTTTGGGATTTTTTCCCCTTTGTTTTCCAAAATTATATAAAAATGTTTGTTGTGTTTTTATTTCACTGGATAGCATAATGAATAGGTAATCCAATGGCTCTCTTAATAACTTCTGTAGGTCTCTTTTGTTTTTTAAAAGTGTAGAGATGGGTTTCTGTATATTAATGCCAGTAAAAGTACTTGCCGACAGGTGTGAAGATGGGGAGGGGGAGAGGTAAAATCACCAAACACCATGAATAAGAAAATGTGCCCCCAAGAGCCAAAGCCCTGTGAGGGCAAGACTTACATCCTGTCACCTCCCGTGAGCCATTGAAAATACCCAGCCTGCCTCCCACATTCAGGCTTTGGAATCACACATGGGGGCCACTTCTTGGCTCTGCCACAAAATCATGGTGTGATGTTGGCCCAGCTTTAGTTTATCTGTTTATTCAGTAGGATTTTTTAAAAAATATATTTTTATTGACTTTTTAGAGAGAGGAAGGGAGAGGGATAGAGAGCTAGAAACATCGATGAGAGAGAAACATCCATCAGCTGCCTCTTGCACACCCCCTACCGGGGATGTGCCTGCAGCCAAGCTACATGCCCTTGACCGGAATCAAACCTGGGACTTTTCAGTTTGCAGACCGACACTCTACCACTGAGCCAAACCGGTTTTGTCAATATATATAAAATTTCTTAGCGTAATAGCTGGCATATCATAGGTATAAGCATTAGTTGCTAGTAAATTTTTATCTCCTTAGGTCTTTCCCCTCTGAAATTACAAACTTTAAATAATTTCACTCATGCATTTCAACCAGTGTGCTTTGATTTTTTATTTTTTTGTAGGAAATCATATCATGACAAGCAGGCCATGACCACCAGGGAAAATATATAATTTTCTATGCTTCAAGTAGGAAGGAATTTACATTTAGAAAGAACTAAAAGACCTGAGGTCACAGTTCTTCTGCATAGCTTCTCTCATGGGGAAAATCCGTTTTGAATTTTTTCTTTCTAATTAGGAAAGATTTCCTTTTTTAATTTAGGATAAATAAAAGTAAGGCATTTAAAATATTAGGATTTATTTCAGTGAAAAAGTATTTTTTTAATCTTTATTCAGATTATTACAATTGTTCTCCCCCCCCCCCCCTGTAGTTCCCCTTCATCTAGTTCCCACCCTACCCTCTGCCCTTACCCCCCCCCCCACACACACACTGTCCTCATCCATAAGTGTACGATTTTTGTCCAGTCTCTTCCCACACCCCCCACATCCCTTTTCCCCCCGATAATTGTCAGTTCACTCTCTTTCTACGCCCCTGATTCTATTATATTCATCAGTTTATTCTGTTCATCAGATTTTTTTATTCACTTGTTGATAGACATGTATTTGTTGTTTACAATTTTTATTTTGAGCTTTTTCTTCTTTTTCCTCTTCTTAAAAGAATACCTTTTCAGCATTTCATATAATACTGGTTTGGTGGTGATAAACTCCTTTAGCTTTTTCTTATCTGTGAAGCTCTTTATCTGCCCTTCAATTCTGAATGATAACTTTCATTCATAATTATTCTTAGTGACTAGTATATAAGAAAGAACTACGAATTTATAATTTTGTAAAGGAAGATTATGCCATTAGAGGAATTCTAAAGCACAATAAAATTTTATTTATGGTTCTATCTTTGTCATCCAACCAGGTCTTTGAATTTTTCCATTTCTAGGCTTTTTCATAAGCATATAAAATTTTTATTGTCTTAATCATAGACTTTTATATTACACTCTTTTCTTATAATATTTTGTTTTTCTGAGTGTTCCATTAAGTAGTTCACTATAATTTATAATAGTTTAGAGTTCACAATTATAGTTAGCAAGCAGATCAATAAACTTCTTTGGGCATAGATCATTTTGCTTCTTTTGAATTATTTCCCAGGATAGAACTGATGGGTCCAAAAAGTATGTTTATTGTTTTTATGGTTCTTAGTGCATAAAATCATTGTAACCAATAGGTACAAAACAGTAGCATTTGCTAGATGAACCTTTTTGATTGATAAATTTGTGTTTGTGTCTAGATGACAATGAGGGAAGCAGCAGTGATACTGCCCCTCTGTTCCAGATGGCAGGTGACGGAAAGGACACAGATGACATCAAGATTCCTATGCTATTCCTATTCAGTAAAGAAGGAAGTATCATATTGGATGCTATCCGGGAATACGAGGAGGTGGAAGTGCTTCTTTCTGACAAAGCAAAAGACCGAGGTAAGGATAAAATCATTTGTTTTAATGCAGCTCAGCACCAATTTTACTGGCTTCATAACAAAAGTGAGTGACAAAAATTTATTTCTGGATTACTGGTAAAATAAGTACAATTTTTAAAAGATTATTTCCAAATATATTTTTAATTTGGAAATAAGAGTAGTAAAACATTTATTTGGCTTTGTTTGCCAAGTTAAGATGTTTTTAGAATTGAATATGTAATTTGTAATTTCTGCTTTGATTCTGCCCAGTGATGATAATACAAGAGGTTACATCCAGAGTCATTTTAATATCCACAGATGTTCACCATTCAATTTCTGTGATGTTGCATCTTATATTTCTTTTATAAGGAGTACAAAGAGATTGTGTAGAATGGTGTTGTATACAACATAATAGTAATTGGGGTTTCACCAGGCCACCTATAATCAAATGACCACAATTGTAGTGAAAGCAGTAGAAATCCAGCAGCTTCTCTCCACCGAGATCTATTTATAGGTTACAAGAATTGCAAATGGTGATGTCTGACGAACAAGACATTCCCATGTGCCTTATTACTTCATGAGAGTATCTCTTCCTCTCTAGGCCAAAAATGTTTGTGAGTAATTTGAAAGATCTTTGAAACCCAAATTACTGTATAAGTGCAATGTCTTACTATTATCATTTTATAGTTTCACACCCAGGAATAGGGGGGAAATAAGGGAAAGTGAAACGTCCAACATAGACTGTGATCTTGTTTTGGTAGCAGTTTTTCTTATCCACCAGAGACATTAGAGAGAGAGCTTCACTTCTCCCATCCCTCTTAAATGGGTAAAGTTGTATAGTTTCTATAGGGTTGTTGAATCCCCTGGGATGTTTGTTTGAGATACACACACACACACACACACACACACACACACTGATTTAATTAACTTCCAAGTGGAGCAGTAAAAAAAAAGTTTAGCAATAATCTACTGCTAGCCAAATTAGTGTTCTGTCTTGTCCTTTTGTGTTTCTTTATTCTTCTCTGAGGTTCTTTCACATGTCTGCTATTTAAGAGCAGTGGAGCCGAAACTGGTTTAGCTCAGTGGATAGAGCGTCGGCCTGCGGACTGAAGGGTCCCGGGTTCGATTCCAGTCAGAGGCATGTACTACCTTGGTTGCGGGCACATCCCCAGTAGGGGGTGTGCAAGAGGCAGCTGATCGATGATTCTCTCTCATCGATGTTTCTACTCTCTATTCCTCTCTCTTCCTCTCTGTAAAATATCAGTAAAATATATTAAAAAAAAAAAAAAAAAAGCAGTGGAGTATCTTGTATGTAAGGATATAATAGATGGAAACAGCAGAATAGAAAGGATTTCTAATCTTCTGTGATTCTCCTATTACCTGATGTTTTTATGAGACCTTTTTCTAAACTCAGATCTTTCTTCCTGCATTTATGCTTTTAGGCACATCAAACAGGCAAATTATTACTCCATGTAACTCTTTAATAGTTTAATACCTTTGCTTTTCCCTCCTATTTTTTTGCTACCATTGGAATTTCAGCAGCAATATTAAAAGGTAAAATGATTCCAAGCTACATTATTAATAGTAGTAAGTATCTTCATTTAATAGGCCTCAAATTATCTATATATATGTGTGTGTATGTATATATACACACACACATATGTGCACATACATGTATATATATATATATATATATATATATATATATATATATATATATATATATATAAATTTGGTTCCGTGGATATCACAATAGCATCTGATTAGATTGATGTAATTAGATTATTTCATGTATAGTCAGCGGTCCCATATAATTCTTTATTGATCCTGTTATAACAAATTCTGTAAATTAGATATCCCATGGATTAAGAATTCACTAGTTTGTGTCTGTGCAAGAGTCACTAACAAAGACACTGTTGTTTTGGATGTATTACTTTTGAACAATTTTTATTTGAATATAGTAAAAACTCTTTAAAACACATATGTTTGTCAGGGTGCATGGGGTTAGGACTATGAGATTATTTAAAAGCATGTGCTTCCCATGACAGAGAACAGGATATACGAAAAGATAAGTTCTACTACTACCAAAAAAATGTACCTGAAAGTATTCCCTTAAGAACCCTGCAGTAAAGGAGCTTTATTTAAACTATACTGTAGTACATATTTTAAAATTTGAATAGTCTGTACATTTATTGAACTGTGATTTACAGAATAGAGTGACCTTTTGCCCAAAAGTATTAAGAAAACTCCCCTTGTGTAGCTCTTTTAAGAACTGTACAGCTAAATCAACAGCAAGTTGCAGTATAATTGTTAATACTTACAATGTAAAAAAATCAGCAATAATAGTTCTTTGAAATCAACTACTTTATTAGGGAAACACCCTAAGAAGTTAATGTTGGTAGTGGTTAGTGTTCATTTTTCCCGGGTCATTACTGCATACGTCATGCTTGTCTTCCACATCAGAATCAGCCACTGTATTGTTAAAAGTGTAGACACCTGAGTTCTACAGAATATTGAATCAGACTCTCTGAAGGCTGAGGATCAGAATCTGAAATTTTAAATAAGCATCCCAGGTAGTTGTACACTTGGAGAAACACTGAGCATGACCAAGAAGGTGTCCTTTTTAATTCCCAGCTATGTATTTGGACATACTGCACCATCGAGGGATTATGTCAGAATAATAGCATCCTTAAAATCTGAGCAATAAAATGACCTTCAGATTGCTCCTTCTAAAAATCTCACTCCACAAATACGTATTTCCCTTATAAAGTCACATAGTTTTGATGAAGCAGTTCTTCCCACATATTAATACAGAAATAGAAGCCCCAGAACAAGCCCCCACTCCCACCCCCACCTTCTGATTCAGATGATAAGGCCCAGCCATTAATATAGAACTATCTACAATAGTCCTATCTGCTAATAAGAATGTTCAGATACCTTACTACAGGATTCCCCTCTCATCTGCAGTTTTGTTTTCCATGGTTTCACTTACCCCTGGTCAACCACTATCCAAAAATACTAAATGGGAAACTTCAGAGGTAAACAGCTTCTGAGTAACTTCTTTTAAATTGCCTGCTGCTCTGACTGTGAATCACTTAGCATATTGATGCTGTGTACACTCCCTGCCCTTCAGACACTTAAAACACATTCACATAACTTTTATTGCAGTATATTGTTATAACTGTTATATACTTTTATTAGTTATTGTTGTTAATCTCTAACTGTGCCTCATTTATAAAGTAAACTTTTTCATAGATATGTATGTATAGGAAGAAAACACAGTACATACAGGTTTTGGCACTCTGGGTGGTTTCAGGCACCCATTAGGGGTCTTGTGATGTATCTCCTGTAAATAAGAACTACTGTACACAGAAGTAAAGACTTAGTAATTTATCAAGGGGGAATGTTGTATCCACAGAAGTTTTAATACTGTATCTCTCAGGTGTCCTGTCTTTCCAAAATGTGAAGTCTATTAATGCTAATTCTAATCCCGTGCCCACAAACAAAAGACACCATGTTTCTAGCCTTTAGCTCCAAGTTGAAATAGTTTACAATTAAGAATCAGTTTCCTTTTGTCAAGGGAAAAAACAGACCTGTATTTCAGTACATTATTATTATTTTTTAAATATATTTTATTGATTTTTTACAGAGAGGAAGGGAGAGAGATAGAGAGCTAGAAACTTCGATAAGAGAGAAACATCGACCAGCTGCCTCCTGCACACCCCCTACTGGGGATGTGCCCGCAACCAAGGTACATGCCCCTGACCGGAATCGAACCTGGGACCTTTCAATCCCTAGACCGACGCTCTACCACTGAGCCAAACCGGTTTCGGCAATTTCAGTACATTATTATGTTTGCAGTTTGCAGGTAGGCCCACAGAGCCTTGACATGTCAGGGCTTTTGTGTCTGTCTGAGAAAGAGGCAGGCAGAGAAAATGGGGAAAGAAAAGAACGTCCCGGGGAAAGGAGTTGATTCTGAGGAGAAAAATCTAGTCTGAATGTAGGTGGTCTTATTGCAGGAAAGTAGCACCGGAACCATTCCTGTTAGTGGAATTGGTAGGTACCTACCCTCTTCGTCCATCCATGACATTTTTCTCATGCGTTTTTAAATTTACAAAGTCACTTCCCTCTTTCTAGAAATGCCTCTTAATCCCTAAAAGCCCCTGGTCTTTTTTCTCTTTGAGAACATTTAGCCATGCTAAATACCCATTTTGAATGGCATCTTCTTTATGAAATTTTCTTATTCTCATTGTAAAATTGGAGGGCATCTTTTTAATATAGCTCTATGTTGACATTTATATCACATTGTGCTGCTTCGCCTACTGCTCATCTCTGTAATCCTTGCTTTCAGTAAAGAGTCACTAGCTGGTTGTGAAGATGAGTGAACAACTGTAGGACATCAAGTCTTTGAGTCTCTCCCCAAAGTTCCCTTGTCCTTTCATTATTAAAACTTAGTAATTGAGGCAGGGGCCTCCATTGGTTGAACTATTATCCCATATACCACAAGGTATCCAGTTTTATCTCCCATCAGGGTAGGGATGAGAGACAACAGATTGGTGTTTCTCACATTGATGTTTCTCTTGCTCTCTTTTCTTCTATCTCTAAAAAAATTAATAACATATCCTTGGGTGAGGATTAAAAACATTTAATCATTCTTTTTTTGCTCCTGTTTCTGATATACCATTCCTAAACTCACATATAAATGGGAAAATTCTGTTAAATATTAAGACTTTCTATCCAGGAACTTAGTCTTACTTGTAAATTTATTCATGTCTTCTTTTATATTTTCATTAAGATTTTATAGTGGTAAGCAATATGGGTCATGTATCTTTCATAATAAATTCAGTTCTATATTTTGTAGCTTTTATTTTTTCATTTTTAAAAATATATATTTTATTGATTTTGTACAGAGAGGAAGGGAGAGAGATAGAGAGTTAGAAACATCGATGAGAGAGAGTCATCGATCAGCTGCCTCTTGCACACCCCCCACTGGGGATATGCCCGCAACCAAGGTACATGCCCTTGACTGGAATCGAACCCGGGACCCTTCAGTCCCCAAGCCGATGCTCTATCCATTGAGCCAAACCGGTCTCGGCTGTAGCTTTTATTTTTATTATGAAAAGTGTACTTAACTTTTATTTCTAACGACTATTGCTACTATAGAAGGATTATCGGTATATATGTTTTATTTTTACCTTATCAAATTGTGTTAATAGTATAAGTATACAACACAATCTAAAAACAGTTTGACGTTTCCTTTTCCTATATTTGCAATGACTATTCTGCTATCCTGTTGTGTTAACTAGATTTCTAAGATAATGTTGTATAGTAGGTAACCTAGGTTAATTGTTTTGTCTTACCTAAGTAAAGACAAGGCACTTCCCCTGTCCCTTTCCTTCTTCACTATTGCCAACTGGAAACAAACCTGAAGGTTTATTATTGTTCTCCCTAGCATCATGAGTCTCAGCAGCCCTGCTTCCTCTTCCTTGGGCACCCCAATTGTCTCAGTTAAAATGCATCCTTTTCCCAGCTTAGAAGAGAAAGAATGCTTGGGCCCTCCTCCTTTCTCCCCCGACCTCCCCCCTTTCCTTGCCACCACCAGCATATACACCCTGAGAATATAAACTTCCCTAGTCAGGTAATCCTACCTAATCAATTGGTGTATATGTGCCGCCCACCTATACCTGCCTGCATGCCTGTATTTCCTTCAGTTTTCTTGGTTTTAGAATTGGCCCATCTTTCCTCCCTTCTTTGACTAATTCCACTCATTTTATAAATCTCAGCTCAAATGTCACTTTAAAAATAAAATTACCTTTCAAGTGTCACTTTTTGAAGGAAACATTCAAATCTCCTTTCCCCCTTTTTTTTTTTTTTTAGAAATTCAATCTGTATTGTTGAAAGTATTACATATGTCCCCCCTCTTTCTCCATTGACCCCCTCTAGCCTGTCCCCACCATGTACCACCCCAGGCCATCAGACCCTGTTGTCTATGTCCATGGGTTATGCATATATGCATACAAGTTTTTTTTATTTCTTTACACCCACCCTTCTCCACTTTTCCTCTGAGGTTCTAAAGTCTGTTCTATGCTTCTCTATCTCCAAATCTATTTTGTTCATTAGATTACACATATGAGTGAGATCATGTGATACTTGTCTTTCTCAGACTGGCTTATTTTGCTTAGCATAATACTCTACAGGTCCCTTGATGCTGCCTCAAAGGGTAAGAGAGCCTTCTTTTTTACAGATGCATTGTATTTCATGTTGTAAATGTACCATAGCGCCTTTTTATGCACTTATCTATTGATGGGCACTTGGGCTGTGTCCAGATCTTAACTATTGTACGTTGTGCTGCTTTGAACATAGGGGTGCATACATTCTGATTTGGTGTTTCGGGTTTCTTAGGATATATTCCTAGAAGTGGAATCACTGAGTTAAATGGCAGTTCCATATTTAATTTTTTGAGGAAACTCCATACTGGTTTCCATAATGGCTGCACCATTCTGCATTCCAACCAGCAGTGTGCTAGGGTTCCCTTTTCTCCACATCCTTTCCAAAACATGCCATTTGTTGATGATAGCCATTCTGACAGATGTGAGGGGTGATACTTCATTATCATTTTAATTTGCATCTCTCTGATGATCAGTGACTGAGCATTTTTTCAGCTGTCTCTTATCTGTATGCCTGTTTGGAGAGGTGGCTATTGAGGTCCTTCGCCCATTTTTTAATTGGATTGTTTATCTTCCTGTTGTATGAGTTCCTTCTATATTTTAGAAATTAACCCTTTAGCAGCTGTATCATTGCCAAATCTGTTCTTCTGTTCAGAAGTTTATTTTTATGTAGTTTTATTTGTTTATTTTCTTAGTTTCCTTTGCCCTAGGTCCACAGTGGTTTGCTGCTCTGTTGACTAATGAGTTTGCCGACCACTGACCTAGACTCTCGATTCCAATAATTACAGGCTGTTGTTTCTTGTGATTAAGCCCCTATCCCAGTTGGCAAACTCATTAGTCAACAGAGTGCCAAACCACGGCTCGAGAGCCGCATGTGGCTCAGGAGCCGCAGTTTGCCGACCACTGCCTAGGAGATGTATCTGTAAACCTATTGCTACAAGAAATACCAGATATTGCTGCCTATGGTTTCTTCTAGAATTTTTATGGTTTCAAGACTCACATTTAAGTCTTTTATCCATTTTGAGTTTATTCTTGTGTATGATGGTAATTGGTGGTCAGGTTTTTTTGTTTGTTTGGGGTTTTTTTGCATGTATCTGTACAATTTTCCCAGCACCATTTATTGAGGAGACTGTCTTGACTCCATTGTATGTTCTTGCCTCCTTTGTCAAGTATTAATTGAGTGTAATGGCTTGGGCCAGGGCTGTCTGTTCTATGCCACTGATCTATATGCCTGTTCTCATGCCAGTACCATGTTGTTTTGATTATAGTGGCACTAAGAACACGTGTCAGAGTTCTCCATTTATTTTGTGATTCTTTGGAAATGTCATTTTTCCCCAGCTGATAAGATCCATAGGAGCATATCTGGTGTTTGTTTTTGCCTGTCTTACCCTTAGCACCTTGCACAGTGAGCTATTTGCTGACCTACCACAGAGACGGGGTGGTGCAGCCCTTGGGCGTGGATGCTATTTAGACACTTTCTTGTCAGAACCCTAAGTAAAATGCCTCTGGTGGTTTCATCATGTATTCATTATAAGAGGGTTTAACTTACTAGTCAGCCTTCCAGTGGATTTTAGGATGATTTTAGTTTATATTCTTAGACCAACAAAAATGAAACAGATAAAATATTTTCATAAAGTTAACAAAAATGAGTTATTTAACCAATCACATTAATGCCTTTAAATCATCCAAAATTTTGTATTATCTGCATTTTCATGGCTTACTGAGTGGGAATTTCACTTTTCAAAGTGAAATTTTATCTTAAGTTACATATATATAGTATCAATGACATGTGCTGTTTAAAATTCTATTAATGTTCTCATGTGTAAGCTTCCTAGACTTTAGATATTTAATAAATTTGAGGTATAATGCAAATATACACACTTTAATAGTATTATTATCTAGTGTATATCTTGGCATTTACTCATATCCCTTGAAGGCAGTCTTATTTGGAAATATGTTTATTTCCTTGTCCCATTTTGCAAGATTAATGTACAGAAAAATGTGATCGCATTATTATAAGGCTATAATACTACTGTTTATTGTTATGCATTAATATTTTTAAAAAAACTATTTCTTCATTTGATTTGTGATAACCTTTTTTAGGGGAAAAGTTTCACGGAACTCGTTTCTTTCATACACAGATCCTGAAACGGAAAATGAGCCTCAGAGTGCTGATCAGACCACGTCAGGCCCTCAGGAGGTGGATGGAGAGTCTCTGGAGGACAGCTCTCTGAACTCACACTCAGAATCATCATCTCCAGCAACTACAGACAATGCTTCTCCTTCCCAGCAGGATTCTGAGCCCATAAAAAGCAAAGGGTATGTACGCTTTGATGATGAATGTACATATTTCGATGAAGATGAAGAAGAACAATCAGAAACTGAGGAAGATTCTAAGCAAGATTCTAAGCCCCTACATCCCATAGTAGCAGACTGGAAAGAAGATATGAAAGCAATTAGAGAGCTGAAGAAGGAAATGATGAAGAAGAAGGGTGAACTATGACTCACTGAGAATCCAGTGGTAGGTATTTAACAAGAGTAGGTAAACTGTGGTTCATGGACACCCTCACACTAAGCAAGCTCTCCAGAGGGAGGCTTTAGTATGGTGACGAGCAACCGCGTTCTGACTGGGATAGCTGGTTGTCATAGGAGCCTGGAGCTTGCTATGTTAGAACTGACCTTGTTTCAAGCTGTCCCCTGAGAAATGGAAACTCACAGTCCCCTCGATGGCAGCACCGCACCACCCTGGCCAGGAGATGACTACCGTACGCGCCTCGGACCCAGGTTTCTGCAGGCTCTGGACAAACCAATCCGGTTAGTAGTGGGGTGTGGAGTAGGAATTTGTATTGCTTCCTAATTAAAGGAAGCTTGACATTCTAGGTTTGGGGGTTAGAGTGTCTTCTGGGAAACACCAAGCGTACTGTGGGCATTCTGGTTGTGCTGCCTTCACAGAAACACTCAAAGCGGTTATGAAGCAAATGTGTTCAGAGTCTTGCTCACACTTGCTTCATGGTGTAGCAGATGATCAAAATGACTTGATTTCCCCTCTTAACAATGTCCTTTTCATTTAAACCAAAGGTGAAGCCAGTGTGCTTTCTCAGTGAGTTCTCTGCATAAGGACTAAACAGTGGGACCAGGTAAAAAGGTCATCTACATTGTGGAAATTGGTTACATAATGCTTTTGAAAGATGGAGCCAGGGAGAAACTAGACTGTTGCAATATGAGCTTGCCATTGGGCCTTCACAGGGAAAGCTGTGACTACTTTGAAGTGGAACATAGTGCTAGGTCCTTATAGGGTAAATGATAAACCTTTTCCCGTTCATTTCTCTTAGAGGTGAGCCCTCTAGTCATCAGCCTTACTCCATCCCAGGTTTAGTATGCATTTTGAGCCACAAGGCCCAGGTGACTGATAGCTTAATACATTTTGTCCCATTTCTCTGTCTTAGGAAGCCATGGTCATGCTGTGGTAACTATAGTTTCTAAAGTTGTACCTAAGAAGCCTGTCACATTTTCTGTTGAATCATGGTTTTTAAATTTGCTTTTTCTTTAAAACAAATATTCCTTCTGATACAGACTTGAAAATTAGTGAATGGTGACCTGTGTAGAAAACTTACACAGTACCGACTAACATGCAGCCATATAGCTTAATAACTTTTTTTTTTTTTTTTTGGTGGCAGTCTGGTGCTGGCCACATTTAATTTTTTTGTTGATAGCTGTAGACAGTCCTGTAGTTGAAATCATGGCTTTATTTATTTTTTAAAATTTACCTGAATGTGTTCTAAAGGCATAGTTTTTGTGAATCTTAATTTTCTTTCTCTACCATGACATTACATATAACCTCCTAAGACAGTTTTGAGGTACTGACGAACTGAAACTGTGTATGAAGCTGTTAAAAACAGCAGTGCTGTGTTGTACTTGTGTATATACATGTACAGTGTGTCTTAGATCCAGGTAGGTGTATTCTTTTATAAGAGGAAAAATCGCTGCTTTCAGAAACTCCAGCTAAACTTAATTGGGTCAGTAACCATAAATCTAATAGAAAATTCACTTGGGGAGTATGTAGATTAGTATATAAGATCTTTATTGACCCTTAATTTGTCACTAAAATTGATATTTTTAGTCACTGCATGTGAAATTTGGCGTAAGAAGATAGAACTATATACATACAGTCCACAAAGGGATAGACATAGTGCTTTGTTCACCTTAATTGCAAAGCTGCCAAAATAGCTAAAGCTTAATTACTTGCCTTGATTTATAGGACTGGGGCTTGGCGAAAGGGAGCAGATGTTCCTCTAAGACTGATTCTAGAAGTCTTATATTTTGTGATTTGCTCAGAGCCATTGTTGTTTAAATCTCACTTTCTAAGTTATTGAAACATTTTTTTTCTCCCCAGCAAATATTTTTGTGGCATACAAGGAAAAGCCAGCTTACTGCCACTCTACCTTCCTTTGGCCATTAGGGGGAGTAGTTGTCATTCTTTGAGGTCTAGAAGCAAATTGCTTACTTGTTTAGAAAAGTGAATCCATAAGACAGGAAAGAAAATTTAAAAAATTAAATGGGGGAAAGTCAAGTATAACTCCAACATTGCAGTTGCCTCTACATTTCTTAATTGACATACTGCCATGAAGTTGTTTTTCAGTTCATGAAAAAATTCCAACAGCATTAGAATTTTTTTTTTTTTTTTAAATACCTTCTATAGAGACTTTATTTACTTCTTAAGGATTTGGGGGATTCTAAGAAACCCTGAATTTTAGAAACATCTGGTCTACCTCAGTTAAATGTTGACTGCATAGAAATAGAGCTGAAGTGATCACCACAGCCATAAAATTGTTTGACTAAGTAGGAGTTATACAATGTTTACAAACCTGGAATCAAGTAAGGCTTTTATCTGAAAGTTATTAGAGCAAGTATTTAATTCAGGTATTTAAGTTTAAGTTGTTTACCAACTAAAAATAGCTGTAGTTTTTTTCTGCTTATCAGAGTCGATTGAAATGATATACCCTTAATTTGCAATACTTTATTTTGCCATAAAGTTTTAGTTGTGAAAGAATTGTAATTTACTAGTTTGGCGTGGGATAGGTTTTCTTTTTAACATTAATAGACTTCCAACAAGAACATAGTTATTATTGCAGAACAAATAGTTTTTGACATACTTTTTACTTCACAGTATTAAAGAGTAAAATGAAAAATTGTGCACACTCTGATATTCTAATTACTCCCTTAAGAATTTGTCTTAAATTACTGTCACACAGCCCTTTTCATAGTAAAACCAGCATTTGTTCTCTCACCAAACCCCATGCCAAATTCACCATAAAGAAAGCTCAGCATAAGTAATTTAAATAGTGCTTATAATCGTTTAGGTGGGGGCATTTAGTGAATATTCCAACCGGTCGTTTTCTGCACAAGGCTTTAGTCAGAACTAGAAAAAAAACATTCTATGAATGAAATATTGTATGTTCAGATTTTATAAGAGACATTTTTAAAAGCCCAATTTACAGCCGTATATTTTCTTATGATGTAATTTATGAAAAAGATAAGATGTCTGTACTAACAGGTGCTGTAACACTACTGTTGTTGGATTTTATTGTTTGGTGATAAATGTATACACTATTTCTAAGGGAAACTATGTACTGTGATGTAAAAGTCTGGGCAAAATGTATATAATCCTGTATATAAATGTGTATCTGATTATAATTACTGATTGTAAAGATTTAATAAAACATGTAAATATTCTGGTCTAGTTTTAATTTGAACACCTTTAAAATGTTTTTATTACTTTTCAAGTCATCTTTCCTTTAATTTCTATTTTACCCCACTGGAATAAATTTAGGGGCAGCTTAGGGTAAAGAAACACAAACGTACCTTCAACAGCTCCACCAGTGCCAAGGACCCTCCGAGTAGAGTTAGCGATTCACAGTGTCAATATGGGCAACGTGTTCCCTCACATTAAATCAGTTATCCTGTCAATGTTGTCATCAAAAGTAGCACTCACCTCAGTTCCAGCGACGTTTTCTGTTAGCAGCCACTTTCAGGTCCTGTGACACTGTGCTTTTCATCTGAACTACTTCAGGGCTTCTGAGTTCAGATATCTTGTAAGACGTAGTAGAATTTATTGATTGGTCATTGCTTTCTTTAAAGATTCGCAAACTAAGACTTAAGTTCTAAGCGTCTTACTCTGAGCCCTGCCTTTGGTGCCTGGGCATTGGGAGCCCGTGCTCCTCCCAGTGTGCTGTGCTCTCCCCTCCTGTGCCAGGCCTCACCCCTCCCACCTTCACTTGTTTCAGCTCACCTTTCTGTGCTCAGCCACTGCCCTGCCAGGGGGACTGACATTTAGAAACGGTAGCATCCATTCTTAGGTTCTCGGGACATTCTTTCCGGTCCGTGTGCCTCCATTCCTATAGGACAAAGCACCAATATCTCAGGAAACAGCTATAGGATCCATAGTACCGCTTGAAAGATTTCACAGGTGAAGTTGCTTCTCTGAATAAAGCAAACTTAAAAGGTCTAAGAGAAGTAATTTAATGGTTAATTGAGAAGGACATGTCAGCACCTGGCTGCTAGTAAGGCTTATATTTCTAAAAGCCTTCTATCAGCCTGGAGGGCTATAATTCTTACCCACTCTCTTCCACAGAGCAAATGGGAGGCCGCCAACAGACCCTTGGGATCGTCTTAACACATTACGGACGGATCGTGAGCATTCTCGTGTTTTCTGTTCTAAGACTTGTGGCCAATCACGAGAATACGCTAAAAAGATTCTAGCTTCTAAGAATATGTGATAACTTCAAAATGCAATGGATGTTTAATTTTAAAGCATGCCTTTACCATTTATGTAAAACATTTTTTGTACTCGTTTAGTAGAAACTTACCTGGCCACTAGGTAAAGCTAGCAATAAAACTAAGGTACTGGTCCGTAATGTGTTAAGTCACAGGATGTACTCGCCATCTCAGATGACAGGAAAAACATTTAAGTTTAAAAGTTCTACGGATCTGTTTTTGTTCATCCAGAGACTGTCAAACCTCAGAGGGAAGGTAGGGGAGGATGGGGGTAAGGGGTAGAGATCAACCAAAGGACTTGTATGCATGCATATAAGCCTAACCAATGGACACAGACTCCAGGGGGTGAGTGCCTGAGTGTGGGTAAGGGGTAGGGGAACAATGGGGGGATAAGGACACATGTAAAACTTATAAAGAAAAAAAAGTTCTGCAATATGTTAGAGAACATCTCTACCCAATGCTTTTAATGCAATAGGATGGGATTTCTTAAAACAAAAACAATGAAACCCTCCCTTACATGGTCAAGAAGAGAATTAGTCCCTAAAAAGACGAATCCAAGGTAGAGGAAATTAATACTAAAGGAACTGGCTGCTACTCTCCCCACCAACATCACCACCACCACCACCTGGTGCTGGAGTTTTGCAGCAACATGAGCACATCTTACATAGGAATCCCCACCTTTAACTTTTCTGAACCTCCAAGAAAAGCCATTGATTGACCTTAGGTCCAAGAGGCAACTGACAATCACTGCAGGATAGCTTGTCTTATACTCCCTTTCCTCATTCTCCCATCCTGCTGCTTCCCTTGGCAGAGTAAACCAAGTTCTGGAGTCAGTCCCAGCTGCTACCTTTAGAAGGGCTAATCTGCTTATTCAGCCACTTATGCCTTACCGAGGCATTAAGCAAACCTCGGCTCGAGAGCCACATGCGGCTCTTTGGGCCTTTGAGTGTGGCTCTTCCACAAAATACCAGGTACAATGCAACTGAAATTTCGTGGCCCATGCGCAGAAGTCGGTTTTTGGCCTGGGTATTTTGAAGAAGTGGCATTAGAACACTCAGGTGGCTCCAGAGCCTCAGTTTGCCAATCATTGCATTAAGCTAATTGACTTCCAGCCCCAATTGCCTTATTGTATCATTATTTAAAAAATTGTAAAGCCCTGTGATCTTAGTCTCTAATCATTACTTCCTATTCTCCCAACTTGTCCAGTTGGATAATTCTTCAGGACCTCCGTCCAATCCATCACCCTTCGCTTCCCAATCTACTCACCATTAACCTCTCCTTCCTGTTGAATTTAACTTGGTAAAACTTTAAATCTTATACATCCCAACTACTCACTGATTGTGTTAGAACTGGATGAAATCACTGCTAGCTGGCTTCACTTTAAACCATGACCACATATCTCAAATGAGATTTAATACTTCTCCAAATTTCAACCACTTTTCTCTAGCTATTTATTTTCCCACTCAGAATTTTCATACCACCTTTCTTTTCAAACATCCCATACTCCTTACCTATCCCTCATCTGGAGATCTCACCCCATAGTTCACTGAAAACAAACAAACAAACAAACAACAACAAAACCCAGCAGATGAGAAAGACCTTAACTACCAACCCATCTGCCTGCTGAATCCATATGACTTAAGGGAATAGAAGCAGTAATCAAAAAACTCCCAGCAAACAAAATCCCTGGTCCATGTGACTTCACAAGGGTGTTGTACCAAACCTTCAAAGAACAGCTAACATCTACCCTCCTCAAACTATTCCAAAAAATCCAAAAGGAACACTCTCCCAAGCTTTTTTTTTCAAAGCCAACATTATCCTAAGTCCAAAACCAGATAAAAACACTACAAAGAATTAAAATTGCAGTATTCCTGATGAACACAGGTGCTAAAATCTTCAACAAAATATTAGCAAATCGGATCTGGCAATATATTAAAAAGATCATACACCATGACCAAGTGGGATTTTTTCCAGGGATGCAAGGCTGGTACAATATTCACAAATCAATAAATGTGATCCATCACATAAACAATAGATAAAAATCACCTAGTCATATAAATAGATCAGAAAAAGCATTTGACAAAATCCAGCCCTCACTGGTTTGGCTCAGTGGATAGAGTATTGGCCTGCTGACTGAAGGGTCAGAGTCCCAGGTTCGATTCCAGACAAGGGCATGTACCTTGGTTGCAGGCACATCCCTAGTAGGGGGTGTGCAGGAGGCAGCTGATTGATGTTTCTAACTATTCCTCTCCCTTCCTCTCTGTAAAAAAAAAAATCAATAAAATATATATTTTTAAAAAAACATCAAAATCTAGCATTTTTTTTAAATAGAAACTCTCAGTAAAGTGAGAATAGAGGGATCATACTTTAATATCATAAAGGCCATATGTGACAAACCTATAGCCAACATAATACTCAACGATCAAAAACCAGAAGTGTTTCCCTTAAGAACAGGAACAAGAGAAGTATGTTTGCTTTCACCACTCTTATTCAACATAATACTGGAAGTCCTAGCCACAGCAATTAGACAAGAAGAAGAGATAAAAGGCACCCAAACTGGAAAGGAGGAAGTGAAACCATCACTATTCACAGATGGCATGATATTGTACATAGAAAAACCCTAAAAACTCCACCAAAAGAATACTAGACGTAATAAATGAATTTGGCAAGGTAGCAGGGTACAATATCAACATCCAGAAATCAAGGGCACTTTTATATACCAATAATGAACTTTAAGAAAGAGAAACTAAAAAAGCATTGCAACAACAACAAAAAATAAAATACCTAGGAATAAACTTAACTAAGAAAGTAAAATACCTGTACTTGGAAAACTATAGGACATTAAAAAATGAAAGAGGAAGAAACAAATGGAAGCATATACCATGTCATTGGATTGTTAGAATTAATATCATTAAAATGTCTATACTACCCAAAGCAATATATAGATTCAATGCAACCACCACTAAAATGGCATACTTCACAGTGCTAGAACAAATACTCCAAAAATGTATATGGAACCATAAAAGACCCCGAAAAGCTGCAGCAATCTTAAGAAAAAAAGAATAAAGTAGGAGGGAGGGACCACGATACTGGATATCAAACTATACTACAAAGCCATTATAACCAAAACAGCCATGTACTGGCACAAGAATAAGCATATAAATCAATGGAACAGAGCACAAATCCCAGAAATGGACCCACACCATTATAGTCAGTTAATATTTGACAAAGGAGGCAAGAACATAAAATGAAATAAAGACAGTCTCTTCAACAAATGGTGCTGGGGAAAATGGACAGACACATAGGCAATAAAATCTCAGATATCTCTCGTAGCAATATGTTGTGCAAAGGAAAATAAGGAGAAAATAAATGGAACTACATCAAACTAAAAAGCTTTGCACAGAAGAAGAAACCATTAACAAAATGAAAAAGGAACCCACTCTATGGGAGATCATATTTGCCAATTATACACCTAATAGGGTTTAATTAATATCCAAAATATAGAAAAACCCTAAAGACTCCACCAAAAGAATAAGTACTCATATAACTCAACAAAAGACAAATAATCCTATTAAAAAATGGGCAGAAGACCTGAATAGACATTTCTCCAAAGAAGGCATACAAATGGACAAGAGACATGAAAAATGCTCAAAGTCACTAATCATTAGAAATGCAAATTAAAACCACAGTGAACTATGACCTCACACCTGTGTTAAGTCACAGGATGTACTCACTATCCCAGGGTGTACCTCATACCTGTCAGAATGGCTATCATAAAAAAATCAACAAACAAGTCCTGAGGAGGATGTGGAGAAAAGGGAACCCTAGTTCACTGCTGATGGAATGCAAATTGGTGCAGCCACTATGGAAAACAATATGGAGTTCCCTCAAAAAATTAAAAATGAAATTTTAATTTGACCCAGTAACCCCACTTCTGGAATATATCTTAAAAACCCCAAAACACCAGTCGGAAAGATCATATGCACCCCTATGTTCATAGCAGCATTACTTACAATAGCTAAGATTTGGAAACAGCCCAAGTGCCCATCAGTAGATGAATAAAAAAAGCTGTGGGACATTTGTACTTTGGAATACTATGCAGCTGTAAAAAAAAAAAAAAAAAAAAAAAGGGATCTTTTGCCCTTTAGGACAGGACCTGGAGAATATTATGCTAACTGAAATAAACAAAACTGAGAAAGATAAATATCACACTATTTCACTTATTTGTGGAATTTAATGAACAGAATGAACTGACCACAAAATCATGGAACAGACTGATATCCTATCTAATAAAAGAGTAATATGCAAATTAACCATCTCTCCGCCACATCCACAAGCCATGCCTACAAGCCACACCCACCAGGCAATCGGAGCGAATATGCGTATTAACCCCAACCGAGATGGCTGCGGCCACACAGAGCAGGAGGGAGGCTTGGGTTTCCTGGGCGATGGAGGAAGCCAAGCTTTCTGCCTGCTCTTGCTGGCCTAGGCCTCCATTCCAGGGTACAAAGTTTCAATTATAGAAGGTAAATTCCAACAGAAATGGCGGCAGTCACTGAGCTGGAAGAGCAGAAAACTACTGTTGCCCCAGGTGATGGAAGAAACCAAGCTTCTGCAGCCCTGGCTGGCTCAGGCCTTCACTCCAGGCTACAAAGTTTCAATTGTAGAAGGTAAATAAATTCCAGATACCAGGGCCTCTGCTTGGGTTGCTGAGGGTGTGGCTGGCCTGCAAACCACTACAGGCCCCTTGCCCAGGCCACCCCACGTCCCAAGGGAACCCCCATCCTGATCCGGGACATCCTTCAGGTCAAACCAGCTGGGTCCCAGCCATGTATCAGACCTCTATCCTATCTAATGGGAAAGAGTAATATGCAGATTGACCATCACTCCAACACACAAGATGGCTGCCCCCATGTGGACACAAGATGACCAGCAGGGGAGAGCAGTTGGAAGGGATCAGGCTATAAGAGAGGGCAGTTGGGGGTGATCAACCCTGCAGGGGTGGGCAGTTAGGGGTGATCAGGCCGGCAGAGGAGGGAAGTTGGGAGCAAATAGGCTGGCAGGGGAGCAGTTAGACATCAATCAAGCTGGCAGGGGAGTGATTAGGGGGTGATCAGGCTGACAGACAGAAGTAGTTAGGAGCAATCAGGAAGGCAGGCAGTCAAGCAGTTGGGAGCCAGCAGTCCTAGATTGTGAGAGGGATGACCGACTGCTGAGATCGGGCCTAAATCGGTAGTCAGACATCCCTCTAGGGGTCCCAGATTGGAGAGGGTGCAGGCTGGGCTGAGGGGACGCCCCCCTCACCCCCCAGCTTTCATGCACCAGGCCTCAAGGGAATGAAAAAGATAAACCATAGAACTTATATACTATAGGCATTGCCCTTGGACACGGCAATAGGGTAGTGAAGACCTGGGCAGAGGGAGGGTAGGGGATGGGGAGAGGGGGATGTAAGAGGGCAGGGGATGGGAGATATCTGAAATACTACCAATAATAAAAAATATATTTTAAAAAGAAAAAAATGTATAGTTGGATATTTTAGTACCTAACTCAAAAATAATTGTTAAAACAAACAAAATCCCAGAGAATCAGCAAATGTCTAAAAGGCCAGCACACCAGCCACCACCTTTACCTCGCTAGCATTTCCAGAGCTCTCTGCTGGACAGCACACGTTCTCTCCAACAGCACATGGAACATTTTTCAAGACAGACCATATGCTAAGCCATAAAACACATTTCCATAAGTGTAAAAGGATTGAAATTATTCCAGGTATGCTCTCTGAACATAAGATGATGGAACTAAATGGAAACAAAAAACACAGCACACCACCATGTATGCTACACAGGCTTCAGTGTTTGGAGAGGGGTTTATAGCCCTAAATGGACACACAAAACATTAAGAACATTTCACATAAACAACTTCAGTGTGTACCTTACAAAACTGGAAAAGGGAGAGCAAGCAAGCAAGCAAAAGTGAAGCAATAACAAAGATCAAAGCATAAAAGAAATAATAGAAAAACATAAAGAAAAGCAATATAACCAAAGGCTGCTAGTTTAAAAAAAAATCTACAAAATTGACAAACCGTTAGCTACATTGACCAGTAGAAAAATAAAAGAATGTGCAAGATTACCAAAATCAGAAATAAAAGAGGAGATATCCCTTTTGGCCTTACAGAAATTAAAATGATTATTAGAATACGATGAATAACTTTATGGAAACAATCTAGATAACTTATATAAAATGAATAAAATACCAAAACTGACTCGATAAGAGGTATAAAATCTGAATACACCAACCAAGAAGGAATAAATAAAATGAATTAGTAAAAAAAAAAAAAAAAAAATTCTCAATCTGGGCTTAGGTCCAGTCAGCTTCCCTGGTAAATTCTATCAAATATTTTTAAAATATACACTGAGTGGCCAGTGGCCATTATGATGATCTCTGAACACATAATAATCTGGCCACTCAGTGTATGTGTATCTTAAATGGTTACCAAAAGCATTCTAGACTTATGCTGGTGATCAACCACCTATTTGCCCTGAGCTTTCTATCAGCCAGTGCAAAGGGGAAAACTGATCAGGTGCACGATTTATAGTATCTTTGATATCAAATAAATGAGGTACTCAAGAGAAGTACAATGAGTGGCCAGATTATTATGCGTTCAGAGATCATAATAATCTGGCCACTCAGTGTATAATACCAAACCTTCACAAACTTTTTCAGAAAGAACAGTCAGGACGACTCCCCTTCTGTTCTATTAGTCTACCACTAAGACACCAAGACCATTCAAAGAGAACAAGAAAACTACAGAACAATCGCTCCTGTGAACATGGACACGTAAATCCTCTATTAGACACCAGCATACTGCATCCAGCAACATATAAAATTATTATTCTCAAATGAAAAACACATTGAGATGCGCACTTCACATCAACTAATGTGATATAATTAAAGAAAAAGACACAGTAACAAACACTGGGGAAGGTGTGGAGAAATTGGAACCCTCATATATACATACTGGTGGGAATTTAAATGGTGCAGCTGCTTGGAAAGCAGTCGGACAGTTTCCATAACAATTAAATATGGCTTCTCTATAAACCAACAATTTTCATTTTAGGTATATATGTATATAAAATACATATCTACACGCAAAACTTGTGCACAAATGCTCACAGCAGCTTTACTTATAAACAGCCAAAAAGGAGAAACAACCATAATAGCCATCAACTGATGAATTTCATACAATGGAATACTATTCAGCCATAAAAAAGAATGATGCCAGGACACATGGTACAACTGGATGAATCCCAAAAACATAATGCTAAAGAAGCCAATCACAAAAATCATATAAGCACATTATGTGATTTTATTTATCTGAAATGTCCTGAACAGGCACATCTACAGACAGAAAGTAGAATCATGTGGTGGGAGGATGAGGAGAGAAGGAATGAAATGAACGTTCTCAAATGAGATTGTGGTGATGTTTGCACAGCTCTGTGACCATATTAAAATCACTGAATTGCACACGTTAAGTGGATGAGTTGTAAGTGAATGCTATATGAATTATATCTCAATAAAACCTTTAAAAATTATTTAAAGACACACTGACACTCTTTTCCTTTCAGAGAAGTTGGGCAATAAAATATTCACCAAATTCTATGTTACAAGTTCTTTTCCTTATATTTTTATCTGTTTGTGTTTATTTTTGTTTTATTTCTATTGATGGAAGTACAAATTGGTGCAATATTTCTAGAAATCAATTCATCGGTACACATCAAAACCTTAAAATGATTTCTTTTTTTAAAATATATGTTTTATTGATTTTTTTTACAGAGAGGAAGAGAGAGAGAGTTAGAAACATCAATGAGAGAGAATCATCAATCAGCTGCTGGGGATGTGCCTGCAACCAAGGTACATGCCTTTGACCAGAATCAAACCTTTCAGTCCACAGGCTGATGCTCTATCCACTGAGCCAAACCGGTTTCAGCTGATTTCTTTTTTTAAAAAAACTTAACTATCTACTACTAGGAATCTAAGGAAATAATTAGGGGGTAGACATAAATTTCCATTCAAATATTGTGAATAAGAGGAAAAACTTGGACAGAATCTACATGTCTATGGGGCTAATGGTTAAGAAAAATATGGCCCAATAAAAAAAATAATAATGTGTATGCATTAAAATGATGTTTATAAAAAGTTTTTTTTTTAAAAAAAATATCTAAGAGCATGCAGTTAATTCAGATCAATTAAGCAAAGACTGACTAGCCCACCATTGCCATTCACTGAACCAAACCCTGGGATGTGTGATGTTCAACACAGTTACAGATCTTGTTTTCCTGGATTTTATAGTCAAATCAAGCAGGCAGACATTGATTTTTAAAAAAAAATCACATTTATCCTGAACGACCTAGGATTTGTAATGCCTGAGAACTGTCAAAGGAATGATGGCCCAGCTTTTTTTTTTTTTTTTTTTAAATATATTTTTTATTGATTTTATACAGAGAGGAAGAGAGAGGGATAGAGAGTTAGAAACATCGATGAGAGAGAATCATCGATCAGCTGCGCACACCCCCTACTGGGGATGTGCCCGCAACCAAGGTACTACATGCCCCTGACCGGAATCGAACCCGGGACCCTTCAGTCCCCAAGCCAACGCTCTATCCACTGAGCCAAACCGATCTTGGCTGATGGCCCAGCTTTGAAGACAGGGTGTGAAGCTAATCCTAAAAACATGTTCATTATTGCTGGAGGTAGACACTGAAGAGAAGGCAGCTCGAGGAGCAGCCTCCAAATTTGAGCGCCAAAAGATTTCTGTGATCATCACTTCGCTGATTCTCCTCATTGGATAAAAAAGAAATCAGAAGCCAAGGTGGGAAGCGAGGAGACCAAGGCCACATATTTCCAGGATTGAGTATGCCTTTAGGGAGGATGAAGGCCCTGGTGCCTCCGTTTTAGTCACAGTCACACACACACACACACACACACACACACACACACACACACACGCCCTTTACAGCCTCAGTACATCCATTCCTTTGCAAATTAGCATTCAGCCACTGGTGTAATTGCTAATTTCAGAGCTGCCCCTGAGGTGCTTTTACAGAACTCCAGGGCTCCACTGAACACAGTTGAAAAACTACCGACTTAGATAATTTATTGTTCCTTAATTTAAACTTTTTGCACAGTTGAGCAAAAATGTCTTTTAATTCCCAGAAAAGTGGCTAGTCCCCTAGGCAGCATTTATTCTCACCCTTTCCCTATGAGTAACCCCACGAATGGAAGAATACATTCAATACATTCTTTCATTCTTTTGTGCTGCTAGTCATCTGCATCAGCATGTGTGGGCAGTGCTTGAGTGGTGAGACCAGGATAAGGAGGGACCCTTTGCTGGGTGGGCCCTCCTGTGGGTCTCACACCCAAGGGTTCCCGAACTCTCTTTGTGGCGATGGCAGACATGGTTTTCTTTAGACCCGAATCACTGAACCTGAAATTTCCAAATGTGACATTCTGAGACAGAGAGCTTCAATGATATAAGCAGCCTGCTTATCTCTGTGTTGGCAAGGCTATAATGGGGAAGTCTGGACTAATGAGGCTAGAGACATCTTAACCCTTTGCACTCCGCTGTCCCCTCTCAGGGGACATTGGAATTCTAGCATATCACTCGGATGTCCCCTCTCAGGGGACATTGCAGTTTATTAGTGATTACGGGGAATTGAGTTAATTCAACGCACGTTTCGCAAAGTAGCTGGTCGAGTAGCTGGTAGCCAATGTCCAGAATGGTTCGGAGTGCAAAGGGTTAAGATTGTATTGTATTTTCTTACTGGATAAAGGAGAAGTAGTGCATGCATACATGGAATATTACTGAGGTGTAAAGAAAAAAAAAAATGAACGATTGCCACCTGCCACAACAGGGATGAATCTAGAAGGTATTGTACTAAGTAAAATAAGTTAGAGGAAGACAAATGCCATTGATTTCACTTACAGTGGGGTCTAAAATAACAATATAGACAAGTGAAGAAAACAGAAACAAACTCATAGAAACAGAGAACATTAATATGGTTGTTGGAAGGGGAATGGGTGAAAGAGGAGAAGGGGTTAGAATGTGCAAATTGCTGGTTACAAAAACAGTCATGGGGACGTGTGGTAAGCACGGGGAATATAGTCAGTAATTAATTCCTACGGGTTCTGAACTTCTCAGGGTGACCATTTTATACATACGTTATAGCAGTTTGTAATCACTGTTTTATACCTGAAGCTAATATAATAGGGTATGTCAACTGTAATTGAAAAATAAATTATAAAAAAAGATTGTATCTTCCAAATCTCTCTTAAATTCTATCAAAGCCTATCATTACAATGTTTACTTATTGGATGTTTACCATATTCTTAATACATACAAAACCCTTTGAAACATGTACCATTATTATTCCAATTTACCCATGAGAAAAATAGAGGCATGGCAGTTGGGATGCTTAAGTCAAAGACACACACACACTGGCTAAGTTAAGCAGGGTGGGGGGAGATCCTGGAGGGAGAGCGGAAATTCTCTTGGAAGGTTCTAGAGATGGCACAAGGGCATCTGAGGGAGGGACCACATTTTTTTCCCCCAATCCTTTTCTTTATTATGTATAATTGGAAGTTAAGAGAACAGATTCTGGAGCCAGACTTGTTTTTAATTTCCTTGCAAAGCCAGCGATTTGTCAGAATACTTCAGATGAGATCAGAATCCTGGCTCCACTCCTTCCTTTATGTGACCTTGAACTTGTTTCCTCATCTGTCAAGTGGGGATAATGACAGGACCTCTCTCAAGAGATGGCTGCACTCTAAGCAGTGAACGCATTGCCGCAACCGTGGGGACTCAGACCATAGCAGTCATTAGCTACAAGGCCATGTAACTGTGCTCTGAAGCCCTCATCCTGTGGTCCCCTCCCCCAGACTGCCGTCCTTGAGCGTCATCTATAAATTATTACTGTGTTCATAAAGTTTGGTCATCACTAGTGGCAGCCTTGGCTAGCTGAGTGATCCGTCCTCCAACTTGTTATTGGTCGGGGTGGAGATGGAGGGAGGATAGCTCACCTCTTTGCAAAAGCTCCCAGACGAGAAAGAGAGCCCAGCATTGCCAGAGAGCCATGTGAGAACAGCAGGGGGAAGGAATTAATAAAATGCAATTATTCCGATAAATTGCTGGCTTTGCAAGGAACTTAAAAACAAAGGTACTTTCTTGGGACTTGTAATCTCTATGTCAGAAAGCACATTGCACGCTTACCTCCCTGGCAAAGGCAGGGGACTGCATCTCCCCTCCCCAGAGCAGCTCGGGCCACACTTACAACTTTCCTGATTCAGACTGGGCATCGTTTTCCTTGTTTCTTAAGGGCTGTGTCTTGTTGTTATGTCTTTTTTTCCACTTAAATTTTCTCTCTCACATACAAGAACCCAAATTTCCTGAAACCTCTAGTTCTCAGAACTTGCTTAGAAAGTATTTGATATTTTTTTAAACTTTATTTTTCAACTAGAGGCCCAGATTGTGAGAGGGCAGTTCTTGGGTGATGCACCCTGGAATCAGGCTCCCTCCTCTATGGTTCCGGGAACCACAGAACCACAGCATCACCCGAGAACCACAGCTGTCAAGTGACCACAGCTCCCCAACTCCTGTATTGAGTATCTGCCCCCTGGTGGTCAGTGTGCATCATAGCTACTGGATCGTTAGATGGTTGCTAGGCTTTTATATATACAGATTACAGTTTATATTCATTATTATTTTGTATTGGTTTCAGGTGTATAGCATAGTGGGTTATATCATCATATATTTTACAAAGTGTTGTGTCTCCCCCCACCCCCAATTTCAAGTACCCACCTGGCACCAGTAGCTATTACAGTATAATTGACTAGACCAGTGGTCGATAAACTGCAGCTTGCGAGCCTCGGATTGCCGCTCTGTTGACCAATGAGTTTGCTGACCACGGCTGTAAGGCATTACCCTTACCCAGAAGTTTTGACTTCAGGTTAAAGGCATTAGTACATTATTAAAATGTTTTTTTTTAAGTGTTTTTCCCTAACGCAGTGGTTGACAAACCCATTAGTCAACAGAGCCACAGTTTGCTGACCACTGGACTAGATAAAGACAGATACCATAAAAAGAGCAAAATAAATAAAACAGAAGTGGAATTATGGACACAGAAAACAGACTGAGAGTTGCTGGAGGTAAAGTGAGGCTGGAGACTGGGTGGGGAAAAAAGGAAGGGATCAGGAAGTACTAACTGGTAGTTACAAAATGGTCACCGGGATGTAAGGTACAATTAGGGAGTATTTGATCTGGTAAATGCAGAACCACTTGCTTGCTGTGTGACCGTGGCAAGTTTCTGAGACTTGTTTTTCTTCTCTGTGGAGTGCTGGTGCTGTCTGCCCGACTGGCTACCCTCCATTTTCTCTAAGTGAGCTCTACCCTGCAGACTGTGGGATCGCCACCGAGAAAGAGGAGCCATCAGAGACAGCCTTGCTTTGGCAGCCTCCCTTGCGGCCAGGCAGGGAGCGCGGAGGTTACATTCTATGAGTTGGAGCTTTGTGTTAAGATTGGTTCAACTGGAATCTCCTCAGGGGAGTGTGGTGGCAGCTACTACATTCAGTCTCCAGGGACACTGGGACAACGTCTTTTCAAAGAGTATTTTATCACACGGGGGAAATGTACATTATATAATATGAAGTGTCAAGAAAAAGACTACTGTTTAAACATCTAGGTAGTTCTTTTGTTAGAAAACATGAATTAGGAAAAAATTGGCTGGAAGAAGACATACCCAAATGCATTATCTTTGGAGTGATACAATGAGGGATGATTCTTTCTTCACATACTCTACTGAGGTTCTAAATGGCTCACAATAAATGAACACATTTTGCTTTCAGTTTTCCCTTTGACGCACTCTGAAGTGGGTTAATCATAACCATACTCTCCTCATTGGTCCATGAACAGCCACTACTTGTTAATTGGTTAGTATTTATAATGTAATAAATTCTCAGAAGCCCAATGCTCAAAGACACTAATCACTACAGAAATGCAAATGAAAACCACAGAAAGATATCAACTCACACCAGTCAGCATGGCTATCATCAAAACACCAACAAGCAACCAGAGCTGAGGAGGATGTGGAGAAAAGGGAACCCTAGTTCACTGCTGGTGGGAATACAGTTTGGTGCAGCCACTGTGGAAAATAGGATGGAGTTTCCTCAAAAAAAAAAATTAGAAATGAAACTTCTGTTTGACCCAGTAATCCTACTTCTGGGAATATATCTTTAAAAAAAAACCAAAATACCAATCAAAAAGAATATATGCACCCCTATGTTCATAGCAGCGTTATTTACAACAGCTAAGATTTGTTAACAACCCAAGTGCTCATCAGTAGATGAATGGATAAAAAAAGGTGTGGGACATTTATTCTATGGAATACTATGCAGCTGTTAAAAAAAAAAAAAAGGAGGGACAGCATGGATGGATCTGGAGACTATTATGCTAAGTGAAATAAGCCAATCGGAGAAAGACAAATAAATATCACATGATCTCACTTACCTGTGGAATCTAATAAACAGAATAATTGACCAACAAAATAAGACCTGAAGCATGGAGGCATAGAACAGACTGACATACCTTGATGTGGGGTTGAGGGGACAAGAAGAGATAAACCAAAGAACTTATATTCTTATATGCAGTGCCCAAAGACATGGGCAATAGGTAGTGAAGACAGGGGAGAAGGGAAGGGGTTATGGGTAGGAACTGGGAGGAAGGGGTAAAGGGGGGGTGAAAATCAGAGATAACTGTAATACTGTCAATAATAAAAATATATACATTTAAAAAGAGAAAAAAAAGCAAAAGAAAAAAAGAGAAAGAAAAAGAGACAACAAACAATCAATGAAGCCAAGAGTTGGCTCTTTGAAAAGATAAACAAGATTGATGAACTGTTGGCCAGACTCATCAAGAAACAAAGAGAGAGGACTCAAATAAATAAAAGCAGAAATGAAAGCGGCGATACAACAATGGACACCACAGAAATACAAAGAATTATAAGAAACTACTATGAACCACTATATGCCAGCAAAATGGACAAGTTTCTAGAAACATACAATCTTCCCAAACTGAATCAGGAAGAATCGGAACCCCTGAATAGGCCAATAACAACGGATGGAATAGAAGCACTAATCAAAACACTCCCACCAGACAAAAGCCCTGGTGGGGAAGGCTGCACACGGGAGTTTTAGCAAACCTTCAAAGAACAGCTAACACCTCCCCTCCTCAAACTGTTCCAAAAAAATCCAAGAGGAAGGAAGATTTCCAAGCTCTTTTGATGAGGCCAGCATTATCCTAATTCCAAAATCAGGTACAGACAACTACGAAGAAAATTACAAGCCAATATCTCTAATGAACATCGATGCTAAAATCCTCAGCAGAATATTAGCCAATTGGATCCAGCAATATATTAAAAAGATCATATACCATAACCAAGTGGGATGTATTCCAGGGACGCAAGGCTGCTATGGCATTGGCGAATCAATAAACGTGATACGTCACATAAACAGATTGAAAGGCAAAAACCCACATGATCATATCAATAGAGGCAGAAAAAACATTTGACAAAATCCAACACCCGTCTTTGATGAAAACTCTCAGCAAAGGAGGAATAGAGGAATCAGACCTCAACATAATGAACTCAGGTCTGTGGGGCATGACCGGGTGCAGGTCTCCCTGCTGCCGCTTTCCCTCATCTCCCCCCACTGCCTCCCACCCCGCCTCTCCTTAGGCCCCTGGAATCTGCCCCACCCTCCCTCCACAGAAGCCTCAAGCCTCCGGGGAGTAGCTGCAAGGAAAATCCCAAACAAGCCCCCTTCCCCCACAAAAAAAGAAACCCCGAGGCTTTACCTCCCACAGGCTCTGGTCTCCCCTGCAGCCAGCAGCCCTGCCACCTTTCAGGGCTCCGTTGCTCTGAGCTGTAGAGCCCAGCCTCCGTCTGGGCCTCAGTCTTCTCCGGGGAAAGAACCCTCCTGTGGCTGACACCCCTCTTCACTCCGGGCCTGCTGCCTTGGCAGCTGGCTCAGCCCCTTCTCCTGATCTAGCCCTTCCCACTAGTCTGCAGGTGTTTCCTGTCCTTTCTGGATATGCTCCTCAGCTGTATGTGCTATTCACACGGTGATTCCTACGAGCCAGAAGGCCTCAGTTTGATTCCTGGTCAGGGCATATGCCTAGATTGTGGGCTCCATCTCCAGGGTGGGGTGTGTAGGGGACTGTGGATCAATGATTCTTCCTCATCACTGATGTTTCTTATCTCTCCCTCTTCCTTCCTCTCTGAAATCAATTAAAAAACGAAAAGCAAAGGATGTGGAGAAAAGGGAACCCTAGCACACTGCTGGTAGAAATGCAGCCTGGTGCAGCCACCATGGCAAACAGTATGGAGTTTCCTCAAAAAATTAAATATGGAACTGCCAATTTTTGACTCAGTAATCCCACTTCTAGGATATATTCTAAGAAACCCGAAACACCAATCAGAAATAATGTATGTGTTCACAGGAGCACAATTTACAATAGCTGATATCTGGAAACAGCCGAGTGGATAGAAAAGCAGTGGTACATTTACAACATGGAATACTACGCAGCAGTAAAAAGGAAGGGTCTCTTACCCTTGGAAACAGCAGGGTGAAAGACACCAGAAATAAGCCAGTCAGAGAAAGCCAAGTATCACATGATTTCACCTATAGGTATGTTCTAATGAATAAAAGCGATTCAGAGACAGAAGCATGAAACAGATTGTGGAATCTCAGAGGGAAAGTGAAGGTAGGTGGAAAGAGATCAACCAAAGAACCTACATGCATATATGCATGACCCATGGACACAGACAATAGAGGCCTGGGGTGGGCTAGAAAGGGTCAAGGCATGGAGGAACATATGTAATACTTTCAACAATAAAGATTTAATTAAAATGTTTTTTTTTTTTTTTTTTTATAAGCCCTAACCGGTTTGGCTCAGTGGAGATAGAGTGTGGGCCTGTGGACTGAAAGGTCCCAGGTTCGATTCTGGTCAAGGGAATGTACTTTGGTTGTGGGCACATCCCCAGTAGGGGGTATGCAGAAGGCAGCTGATCAATGTTTCTCTCTCATCGATGTTTCTAACTCTCTATCCGTCTTCCTTCCTCTCTGTAAAAAAAAAAAAACACACAATAAAAATATATTAAAAAACAAAACAAAACCTAAGCATAGAAAATAAATGGAATCTTGCATGATACCACTACACCAGCGGCGCTGATAGCATAGAAAATAAATGTAAAAATAAATAAATAAAAGATGGTGTCAAACTATTTAAGTGGCTACATTAGTCATATATAGTCTATAATATACAGGATGACCCCCCCCCCCCAATGTATACACATTTTAACAGCTGATAGTTCAATTGATGTTTGTTTCTCTTCATCCACACTAAGCTTTGAACAAAGGGAATTCATCCTAAAATGCTGCTGGGGGTTTGAAAAGGCAGTGGAAGCACAAACACCGCCTTTATAATTGCTCCGAATGTGTACACATGTTTTGGGGACACTGCATATGCCCCCCAGCGGAGAACCTGCGGCTCTGTATCCTTACTGCCTTGGGGGTTGTCAGAGGTATGGCTTTTACATTCAGGAAAAAGAAGGCTGTTTCAAAAACAAAAACAAAACAAAACAAAACAAAACGTATGACACAGGCTTTTGTGTCCTGGGGACTTGGGTACTCTTCCTGCAGATAGTGGTGACATGATGCTGCAGGTCTACATTCAAAACCTCTCATCTCTCTCTCGCTCGCTCTCTCTCTCTCTCTCTCTCTCTCTCTCTCTCTCTCTCTCTCTCTGTGTCTTCCATTCCCCCCCCCCCCCCCCTTTTTCTTTCTCCTGAAATACAAACATTGGACCTTTTTATTCTCTGTTAGGGTTCCTAAGACACTGCCAAGGTCAGACAACGGATATGCTTAGCCAGGGTTTTCTTTTTTTCTTGACGAGACAGGAAGAACCTACCAGTGACACCACGTGGGGGAGAGGGCTCCCTGCACAGACCCCCTGAAGAAAAAGAAAGGGGAACCGTAAGGATGGCAAAGCCACGGTGGCCCTCCGCCCGCCTCTCCTTCCCAGAGTGAGTCCCGGTTCCTGTTGCCGTGCAGGAGCCTGGGCCGCGGAACGGAGCGCCGGATGGCCCCGGGGACGTGTGATGTGGCCCACTGATTCCGAGGAAGGTGGGCAGCCGTTAAAAATACCGAGCAGGAAAACAGCCAGGGAAGCTGGAGGGCGAAGCGCTCCTCAGCCCGGGATTGTGACTCAGGCTGGAGGGCGGCCCAGAGGCGGAGCTGGAGGGCAGTCTCACAAGGTCAACCAAGCGGCCTTGGGACAGTGGCTTCCAATGGAGGTTACAGGGTCCTCTCGGGGCTCCGGAGGAGGGGGGGGGGGGAAATCAGGGAGGCGTCCCACCTTGTTTTAGATAGAAATAGAGTGGCTCCAAAATAGTCTAACATACTTAGTTTCAAAAATCAGATTTCTTATAAAAACAGAGGCACTTTATTTTATTTTTAATGTTTTTTTTTATTGATGAGAGAGAGAGATAGAGATAGAGATAGAGAGATAGAGAGAGATAGAGAGAGAGAGAGAGAGAGAGAGAGAGAGAGAGAGAAAGAGAGAGAGATAGAGAGAGAGAGAGAGATCAAGCGGTTGCCTCCTGTACACACCCTGATCAGGGGTGGGCAACCTGAGCATGTGCCCCGACCTTCCAGTGCACAGGATGACATTCAATCAACTCAGCCACAAGAGAATTCCTTTATTTTAAAGAAAGTAGAAACCACTGACAGTGTGAACCATGAGGTCACAAGGTGAGAGTGGAGATCTGAAACTCCCCTCCTAACTGGCTTCCTTCACTCTACTGCATCCTGCACGCCTCCTGCTCCTGGAATACACACTCCCAGGCTCAAAATATTTCCATAGGGCCATCACCTCCTGCACAATCAAAGCCCAACTTCTTAGCATAGACACCCATCCTGGCCCAAATTTAGTCATGGCCAGCCTGTGCCATTGGATTATTCCCAAATGGACACTGTCCCTTTAAGGAATGTACCATTTCTTATTTCGCATTTAATGTCTCTCCACCTCTACCCATTATGATACAGCACTCAACACATGTACAATAGCTGAATGAATGGGAAAATAAGAGAGAGATGAAGTGAATGAATGAATGAGTGATATCAATACTGACTGTAGCAGTGGATAACTCAGTCCCAATATGGAAGCTGAGGATAATCTATGATTTTTCCTTTGAGAAATGTCTTGGCATGTTGAAAGAAAATCTCTGTATAAACCTATTATTCTATTGTTGCTTAGTCATTGACAAGGTATTTTATTTTTTTAAATATATATATATATTTTAAATATATATATATTTTATTGATTTTTTACAGAGAGGAAAAGAGAGAGATAGAGAGCTAGAAATGTCGATGAGAGAGAAACATCGACTAGCTGCCTCTTGCACACCCCCTACCGGGGATGTGCCTGCAACCAAGGTACATGCCCTTGACCCTTCAGTCCGCAGGCCAATGCTCTATCCACTGAGCCAAACCGGGTTCGGCCATCGTATTTTATTTTGGTAGTTGGAGTTACCTCGATGTGCCCTTATTATAATGAGACAAATTCACCTGACATGAAGGACTGGGATTGGAATAGGATTCTCTCCCGATATAACAAGTGTGTCTGGGGGCACTGCCACTTAGCGGGACATGAAGACAACAAACACCTGCTCATCCCTGAGACCTCGGAGCCGTGCGTGTGGAGTCCGAGGACCCACCAGGATGTTAACCAACTGCTCTGTGACTCCTCCGCTGGCACATTCATTTCTGCTCCTTCATCAACACTGGAGGTTTGCTCAACTACTACCCTATGATGATGTTATTTCTAATTAGGGCTCCTGGCGCAGCAGGCACCCCAGTCTTGAACATTTCTTGAGTCTCCTTAACGTCTAACTGCCCGAGCTTTCAGAATGTTCCCCGATGCAGAGTGAGATAACACAGGAGGCACCCGGCCCTCCATGTGGCATCCGGGCGTCACAGGGAACCGTTCCTCACACCCCCTGGTCATCTCTGCCCTCTGCCCTCCTGCTGCTCCAGCTGCCTCTCCTCGGAGAGGCAACAGGGCCTGGGTAAGGCTTGCGGCTCTCTCCATCCCAGAAGAGAGCCCAGTGATCCTATCACAGGTCCTCTGTGGAGTCTGCAAACAACGAGGCCAGAACCTGGGAGCGCTCTCTATGGGCCAGGTGTTCCAGCATTTCCCTTCCTTTCCTCCTTCCTCTCCTCCCTGGAGGCAGAAATGTCTATTCTCTCTGTGTCTCAGAGGAAGAAACCCCCACTGAGCAGGGCAGGGGCTGAGGCTCATGGAGTGGATGCACAAGAACCCACATCGCCCTCACTCCCAAAATGGTCCTCCTCCACCTCGGCTCCACACCGCCCTCCACAAGTGAGCCCGGAGAGGCCAGCAGTGTCCCCGGAATGAGGTAGACACAGGGAGCAGCCATGCCAGGCCAGGGGTACTCTTCCCGGCCCCAGGCAGGTGCCAGCGCTCTCTGGGCCTGGAGAGGGGCCAGCCTTGGAGCTTGGCCCTTCATAGGTCCTACCCCTGGGAACCTGGAATTCAGGGGACTTCCTGCAGCAGGTGCACAGCCTGACCCCCTCCCTGCAAACCTCCCCCTCACGCACCCTCCTCAACCCCGCTCCCCAACTCCACCCCCTATTTCTGCCCAGGCGGGGGAGAACAGCAGTGCTCCTGCCCCCTCCATGTTCCCGGACACCACTGTCTAATTTCCCAGGCCTGGCCCGCTTCCCTCTGAGCCCCGGGCGTGTGGGCAGAGAGCAGGCTAATTGGCAGGGCTGCGCCTCACACAAAGGAACACCACACCACACTGCTGCTCCCCAGCAAGAGGGCTGCGCCCAGCTTGTGCTCTGACATTTCTGGGGGCCTGACGAAGGTGTAAGGGGGGGATGGGGGGAGGGTAAACAGGGAACACTGGGTCCAGGCAGAGAGAGAACCCGCAGAGGAAGGGATGCAGCTGAGATGCAGCTGCTCATGGTGCTGGATCAGCGGGAGGAGGCTCACCTGGGAGCAGGACGGGCCCCTGATGGGCCGGGCAGAGCTTGTCCTGGCCTCCATGCACCTGCCAGGCCCAAGGAGCCCCCCAGGTTCCTGGGGAACCACCAAGAACCTTTCCCTCAAGAAGACAAGAATGTCTACGGGGCCGAGGGACTGCTGGGGGCCCTGTGCTGCCACTGGAGCCAGAGGGGAGGACCTGGTGCAATACAGACGTTCACATGTGGAGACGGGGAGGACCTTGGAGCCAGATACACCTGCGACCACACCGCGGCTCTGCGGCTGGCTGCAGCCAACCCTGACTGTGCCCTGTGCATTCTGTTACTGACTACTCACAACCACCCTTTACAGCAGTGGTCGGCAAACTCGTTAGTCAACAGAGCCAAATACCAGCAGTACAACGATTGAAATTTCTTTTGAGAGCCACATTTTTTAAACAACTTCTTCTAACGCCACTTCAAAACAGTCTCCCCCAGGCCGTGGTATTTTGTGGAAGAGCCACACTCAAGGGGCCAAAGAGCCGCATGTGGCTCGGGAGCCGCAGTTTGCCAACCACTGCTTTAAGGGAAATAAATGATCCTTTATTATTATTATTATTATTATTTTTTAAAATATATATATATATATATATATATATATATATATATATATATATATTTATTGATTTTAGAGAGAAAGGGCTAAAGGGAGAGAGAGAAGTATCAATGATGAGAATCATTGATTGGCTGCCTCCTGTACACCCCCGATGGGGGAACTGAGCCCGCAACTCAGATGTGGGCCCTTGATAGGAATCGAACCTGGGACCCTTCAGTCTGCAGACCAACGCTCTATCCACTGAGCCAAACTGGCTAGAGCTGATCCTTTGTTATTTATATACTGATTAATGGAAGCTTCGTTCAACTCCTTGCCTGTGGAAACACACCCAGGGAGCGCCGGTGCAGGGCCTAGAACGTAATTGTCGGCTGAAGTCCACGCCCTGGGCCGTGAGGCTCCCATAAAGGACTCTGTGTGGGGCCGATGGATGAGACAGGCCCTGTCCTCATGGATACGGAGGAGGAGTATCTGTCTCATCATCTCTCACATGGAATTAATAATGTGCACCCTCACAGAGCCCTCAGGTCTGCCTCTGGCTTCCACAGTGTTTGGTCGAACAGACCCAGGGCCGCCCTTCTCCCAGCCTCCAGCCACCCTTCTTCGTCTCATCCAATCACCACCTTCAACCCCACCTCCAGGACCAGCCAACACACCGGCTTCTTTTCTATGTTAACCCCTTATCGCCGGACAACCATGAGCTCCCAAATTCATCAGAATTATTCCATTGAGGAGGAGGCTGCAGTGAACCACCCCGCCTGCCTGCTCCCTACCCCCCTACCCCTACTTCCCCCACCTCCTCTGCAGGCCCCCACACCTACCTCTCTCTGGGCGAGTTGGCGGAGAAGAGGCGGAGGGCTCTGAGCTGTCTGGTAAAGATGCAAACCCAGCGTGGTGCCGTGCTGAGGCCCCCCAGGATGAGCAGGCACAACTCAGGGCACCAGGGAGGCCGCCTGGCCTTGGGGAGGAACCTGACCCAGGCTCTTGGAGCTCCAGGCCCTGGTTCTGCCCCGGCAGTCCCTCAGCTCTGACTTCCTGCAGAACCACTTCCGGGTGAGGAGGTGAAACTCATCAGGAAGATGGGCCACACCTGGCTCCCCTCCGCAGGCTGCAGGCCCTCAGGCTGGGCGGGGCCAGAAGCTCCTGGAAAGGCTCCCCTCCAGCAGGACTAGGAGCCTGTGGAGCCCCAAGGCCTTTGAGGGGCCCCTCTGCACCCCCTGGTGTCTGCCTTTTGCCTGAGCCTCTCCCCGAAACCACTGGCCATTCCTTTCTCCACCCTCTCCCATGAACTGAACCAAATGGAAACAATAAAACCTTTTGCAGCAAAATAAATAAGTTATGTGCACCTTGCAGGTTTTTGTGTGAAAATGAGAGATCATGTAAAAGGCCCATGGGAGAGGTCCTTGAGGTTTAGGGTGCAGTGGGTCCCCGATCCCTCCGTAGGCAGAGGAATGCAGGCTCCATGCTCATCGATATTATTTCTCTCAAGTTCAATCTTTCGAAGACATTACCTTAAGTCAGCACGAAGTCAGTCCAACCGTTTCCCTGAAGGCCATGGGTTTGTTTTCATTTAATATTTTCCAAATTAAAATCATGCATTATATTTTTTCCATTGTCGTGTTCCATGTTGATGCACTAATTATGGAAAATACAGAAACCATAAAGCAGATACTAAGAAAAAAGTCTTTACTTCCCATTGCTCAGAGAGGACTACTGCTGAGACATTTTTTATTTTTAGCATTTCATTAATATACTAGAGGCCCCATATTCGTGCAAGAGCAGGCCTTTCAACCCCCGGCTGCCCGCACTGGCTGCCCTCTGGCACCCGGGACCAGTTTGCCTGGCAGCCCCAGCTTTTTCCTTTCAGTCATCTAGTCTAATTAACACATTATGCTTTTATGATTATAGAAGATGTGCTTTCTTTCTTACAGAATTGATGATATCTTGCACGCTACTGTATTATATCCCACTTTAAAAAAAATGCAACGTGTCATTGGCAAATATGCCCTCCCATTCAGTGGATTCCCTTTTCATTTTGTTGATGGTTTCCTTTGCTGTGCAAAAGCTTTTAGTTTGATGTAGCCCCATTAGTTTATTTTCTCCTTTGGTTCCCTTGCCCGAGGAGATGGATCAGCAACACCATTGCTATGAGAGATGTCTGGAGATTATACTGGCTATGTTTTCTTCTAGGATTTTTTTGGTTTCACAGCTTACAATTAAGTTTTGTATCCATTTCGAGTTTATTCCTGTGTATGGTATAAAATGGTAGTCTAGTTTTATTTATTTTTTTTGCATGGTCCTGTCAAAAATAAATAAATAAAATGCAATGCATCATGAACATTTTACCATGCTATAAAATGACTTAAATCATGTAAGAATTAATAGTTGTTTTCCAGTTTTCTTTGCGAAGTGGTTTATTACCTTTGTAATGAAAAAAAAAATTATGCTTAGTACTCCACTGTGTCAAAAGTACATTTGTGAGAGAGGCACACTGCTATGTCCAACAGGTATAGTGTCTTTATTTTGTAATTGATGTTTTTGTAAGTCTTTGGAGAATTAGGCAGGGACACCCCCCCCCCCCCCCACACACACACACCAGAAGGACAAGCTGAGTATCAAACAAACATCACTACATTGGATAAACATTTATTACCATTTTATGAGGTGCACCTTAAGTGAGTCTCTTTGGGCAGTCTAACCATTTCCCTATACTATGTAATATAAATCTTCAGAAATTAAGAATTCACACAAATGTCTTAGCATAACCTAATAATCCCTGCCATTTCTTGCGTACTTCCTGTGTGTCCTGTGGACTTTTCTCTATTGCTCTCAGCGTGTCAGCAAAATTGGGTAAGATTGCCTCCAACCGCAGCCCAGGGAAGGTAAATGTCTTCCTCAGATGCATCCATCTGTACGTGATGCGTTGGAAATGGAGTCCTGGAATGCCTAAATTTCCAGGACTTTTTTTTTTTAATTGATTTTAGAAAGGAAGGGTGAGGGCGAGATAGAAATATCAATGATGACAGAGAATCATTGACCGGCTGCCTCCTGCACACTCCCTCCTGGGGATCGAGCCTGCAACCTGTACATATGGCCTGATTGGGAATCGAACCTTGACCTCCTGGTTCATAGGCTGACACTCCACCACTGAGCCACTGCAGCAGAGCCCACTCTGCTTCTTCATGGAGACACATTCTCACGTGCCCTGGACTTTCTCGGAGTACGCTACCTCGTCATCCACGTGCCACCTCAAGTGGACTTGGAAGAGGGTGGAATTAGGACTTTTATTTGTCATTCAACAGAGGGACCGTGACAGATAAGGAAGCAATAACAGGGTGGCAGGTTGATGGCCTTGTTGGTTTAGTGCCCAGACTGTGTTAGTTGTGCACCAGGCTCCAGGCTTGCAGGGGGGATCTTTGTTGGAAGAGAAAGAAGACAGTTCCTGCTCCCTCACATGCTAGGATTTGGATCAAATCAAAAAAGCTAAGAATTACAAGGTGTCTGATAAAAGCTGGCCCAGCTGAAACCGGTTAAGCTCAGTGGATAGAGGGTCGGCCTGCGGACTCAAGGGTCCCGGGTTCGATTTCGGTCAAGGGCATGTACCTTGGTTGAGGGCACATCCCCAGTAGGGGGTGTGCAGGAGGCGGCTGATCAATGTTTTTCTCTCATTGATGTTTCTAACTCTCTATCTCTCTCCCTTCCTCTCTGTAAAAAAATCAATAAAATATATTTAAAAAAAAAAAACACAACAAAAAACAAAACAAAAAGCTGGTCCAGAATGGGAGCCCAGAGAGGGTGGGGCTGGTCCTGGGAAGACTTTGGTGGAGGAGAGTGATGTTGCCTCATGGCAGGAGAAAGGCAACATCAGCCCTTTCACCGGCCCCATCCGGGGAGGGTGGTGACCAGCTCTGCAGCTGGGGGAGGGTGTGGCCATCCTCCAGGTCCCTCCGGGCCTCGTGCCCTGGGGTTTGAGCTCCATGGCCAGAGCTCTCCCGACCGAGGAGAGATGGATTGAAATGTCTCAGCTCTACATGTCCTATTTTTAATTGATTTGCACAAGACTCCTCAATCACGGTATTAATATTTAATTGTCCTGTCAGGTTAGATCCTTCCTGGTCAGACAGTTAAAAATGGCTCAAGATGGAGGGGGAAATGAGGTGGCTGGATGGCATGAAATGAGGGATGTGAGGTGTTTGCTCGGAGGGGATGAGCCTGAGAGCCCAGGAGGGGCAGACCCCAACCCTGGCATTTTGGCACAAAGAACACCTGCTCACCCCTCTCAGTCCCTACATTGCCCACATCTGTAAGCCCAGCAGCACTTCCCCAGGCCATGCAGGGAGCCATATAAGAGGTGAGACAACCCCAAGGCCTGTGGAGAAAATGGGGGTGCCGCTTCAGTGGGGAGAAGCCAGCAGGCGGGTCTCGGAGGAGGGTCCAGAAAATAAGGCCTTTATGCCCCTTGGTTTTTCCAAGGTTAGGAGGGCTGATGGGTGTCTGACTCTGGGCTCCAGCCCAGCCTGGTGACACCTGATTTATAGGTGTGTTTCTGTGAGAAATGGGGTGGTGTTGGCTGCCCAGTATCCCAACAGCAAAGAAAAATGGCCCGAGCACTATTTCAGGTTAACTCAGGCTCAGAGGCAGAGAATAAATGTCTCAACGTGACTCATTCCAAGAGGCTATTAATAGGCAGGAGATGAGAGGGAAGGGGAGCAGGATTTCATTCAGTGGCAGCCACGTGCTTAGTTATGCGTCCTCTTTAAGGCCAGAGGCCAACAGGTAAAGCTTGTCCTGCTGGGCTCGCAGGGCAGTGGGGAGAGCAGGCTGCCCACTTCCTCTCTCCCACAGTCCATGTCCCTTCCCCCTGCAGGCCTATCAGAGTCCTTTCTTTCTTCTTCTTTTTATTTTATTTTATTTTATTTTATTTTATTTTATTTTATTTTATTTTTTAAATATATTTTTTATCGGTTTTAGAGAGGAAGGAAGAGAGACAGATGGAAATATCAATAATGAGAGAGAATCATTGATTGGCTGCCTCCTGCACACCCATATTGGGGATTGAGCCCGCAACCCAGGCAATGAGCGCTGAGCAGGAATCACCAGGTGACCTCCTGGTTCATAGATCAATGCTCATCCGCTGCGCCTTGCTGGCTGGGCCCAGAGTCCTTTCTGTCCCTCCCCCTGCAAGCCTAGCAGAGTCCTTTGTGACCACGGACCATTCCATGGCTAAGCAAAAGACTAACAAGTCCAGACAGCCACAGAAAATCAAGCTGAGGAGATGCCTCATGTTCCACAAGCTATGAAGGAAAATGTAGAGTCGTGTTCAGAAAAAGCATCAATATTGCCTTCAAGTCTCTGTGCATCTTCTTGGTTTGGGGCAGCGCTTCTCACTGCGGAGTGATCTGCGGAGGGTCTCTGGAAATACGTGATGTATTGGTTGTCCTAATGGTTGGGTTGGGATGGTGCTCACAGCCTGAAATTCTCTGGACAGTGTCCCAACCAAGAACTCCCCCCACCCCACATGACTGCTGGGTGCCCACTGGGCGTTCTTGAGTGGAGCACGTCTTCGAAATTATTTGAATTTTTTATTTTTATTTATTCATTTCAGAGAGAGAAAGGGAGAGGGAGATAGAAACATCAATGATGAGAAAGAGTCACTGATTGGCTGGTTCCTGCACGACCCCCACTGGGAACGGAGCTGAAACTCAGGTATGTGCTCTGACCTGGAATCCCATTGTGGTGCTCAACCACTGAGCCACACCAGCCGGGCTGAGTCTTAAACGGAACTTGATTTCACTCAAAATATTTGCCGCATGTTTCCAAGTGTGTGGCGTTTGCCAGGAATGCCACTGTTGTGGAAATCAAGGAAATAATGGATTTTGCTTTGTTCCCGACTTTACCCAGAGTTGTCTGTCTTTTGGGAAAAAAATCACATCCCTGATGGCAAAGTCACCGAAATCACACACCCCTATCAGTTTGCACTGGCTATGGCCAGGTTCCCCATGCTTCTATCTGGGCACGTGAGCATCTGGCTACTTCACACTGGCTGCTGACGTCACTGCACCACACCTTGATGTAACGATACACATGTGATACCATCATAAGCTTCTTTTCTTTTATTTCTCCTTTATATTCCCATTAGGGCCAAATACTGATTTTTAGTGTGTAAGGGGGTAATTCTAATTTAATTTCAGGACGGTGGTGGCATAGCATATTGGCTGTGGGGGAGGCATTGGGTCTGACCCAGGTGCAAACACGGTTGAGACAAATGGTTTAAGCGTTAGAGCTGCACAGACTCCTCAGAGAGAGCGCCAGGCAGGTGAGTCATCAGCATTTGGTCTCCCTGTGTCATGCTCCACTTTGGGGCTCCACTGATTCTGAAAACACCGCTGGCTGCAACCGTCAGGCAGGCCACGGGAAAGCGTGAAGGTCAGGAGGGCACGAGAGAGAAGGCTGTGGCAGGGACAGCCTGGCTGTCTCCGTGGGACCTCTGGACCAGCGAGGCTCAGTGTCTCTTGACTGTTGCTAGACCTTCCATTTTTTCAGTGGAAGCTGGAAAGCTGACATGTTGGCAGCTGTAGTCATTGGCGGAAGGCTGGGCTGAGCTAACAGAAGAGCCAACGGTGCAATGGCTTAAGGCACCCGGATGCGGGTTCCTTTGGCAGGTCAAGGTCCAGGCAGGGCCACAGCCAGGTCTGGGTGTCAGTTGGGTGTAGGGAGCACACACAGTGGACTGAGAAGTGGCCAACCTCAGTTCCACTTGTGTGTGGCCAGGCACAGCATGAGGCACAGAAAATGTAGTGGTTGATTGAGCAATTGAAGGTCCCTGCTTCTATTCTCTTGGGAGATAAAAGATAGAACTCATTTAGGAGTGGGATGTGTACTCCTGTCACTCATCTGCATCCTCCTTGAGAGCAACTTCTTACCTGTGTTCTACAGCCTTATTTGCATGAGAAGACAGAGGCCCAGAGAGGTCAGGCGGCCTGACACAGGTCACACAGCTGGGTGGTGGCCAAGCCAGGATGTAGCTTCAAGTTCTGCCTCTGCAGCGAGATCAGCCCCTCAGGTAGGATAGGAGGACCTTGACCAATCCTCCGCCCTACGGACAGTTCTTAACATTGGCATGTGGCCCTCCTTCCTCTCTCCTTCCCTCCCTTCCAGATATGACATTGTAGTCTTTCTGAGACGTTTATATTTAGTCTTTTTTTAAAAATATATATTTTATTGATTTTTTTACAGAGAGGAAGAGAGAGGGATAGAGAGTTAGAAACATCGATGAATGAGAATCATCGATCAGCTGCCTCTTGCACACCCCTTACTGGGGATATGCCCGCAACCAAGGTACATGCCCTTGACTGGAATCGAACCCGGGACCTTTCAGTCTGCACGCCGACGCTCTATCCACTGAGCCAAACCGGTTTCGGCTATATTTAGTTTTGCTAACATCATGGAACTATCTGTTTCCTTGGCTGAAGGATTCATAGGTGGGTTTGGATAGTTTATCTTCATTGTCCTCCGTCATTTCAGAACCACTTCATCTATTGTTCAGCAAAGGAACCTAATTCCCCCCCCAAGTGCATTTCTCAGTCTCATTCAGATTCTTTGGCAGAATGAGGGCACCGCAGGTCTCCTAGCCACGGGAACTGTAGGCCCATCTTGGCATCCAGAAACTCACTGCCAGGCCCTCCTGTGTTTGCCCTGCCACCCGCCTGGTCCCCTGACCCCCCTCGTCCCACGCTGGAGGAGCCCACGGCAGCCTCATCGGGCAGCAGTGACGGTCACAGGCTGGCCCATGCACCCACCAAACAGCCATCCCTGGGAATTAAACTCACTTGGCTTCTCCTCAGAGATTAGCCAGCTGTTTCCTGGTCTTCTTTTCTCATAAATTACTAAGGTCCGATGGCCACGTTTTGGACCTTCATTGTCTTCTTGAAGACATCATTAAAATGCTCCGAACACCAACCGGGGGAGAGGAGCCCCGATTCCCTGCCTCACTGGGCGGCATCCTCGTGAATGAGGAAGTGGGGTCTTTGGGTCTGTGCCACGCTGGAGAGAGGAGATGAAGGACACAGAGTCTCTCCTCACCTTCTTCCCCTTCTAGTAGGAAACACAGGAGCTAGCTCCAAGTTCTGCCTCTGCAGTGAGATCAGCCCCCCAGGTAAGATTCGAGAAGCTTGACTAATCCTCTACCATATATACACAGTTTTCAAGGTTAGTATCTGGCCCTCTTCCCTCCCTCCATCCCTCCCTCCCTCCCTCCCTTCCTCTCTTTCTCCTCTTCCTCCCCTTCCTCCCTCCCTTCCTCCCATAACCTTGTGGGCCTGTAGCTGGACTCTTACTAATCCATCTGTCTGTACTCTTGTGCTCATACCTTGGGTGTGTCCAAGACCCCGTTATCTTTCTTTCTGTGCCTTTATAATAAGTCTTTAAATCAGGTAGTGTTCACCTCCCAACTTCTTTCTCCTTTTTCAAAATTGATTTTGCTGTTCTAGAGCCTTTGTATTGCCATATAAATTTTAAAGCCAGTTTGTACACAAAAGCCTGCCTGGGTTTTGCTCATGTTGACAGCTTAGAGGAGCACCATCCTTGATGGTGGCTGACCTCTGGAGCCAGCCTCAGCCCTTTGGTGACCGGATCCGTTTTCCATTAGGTTGGGTGTTTAGAAGCCTATGATTCTTTCTCTTCCGATCCTCCAGTGCAGTGAAACGAAGCATCGAGTGGACCCAAGGCTCCAGGGCTGTCATTTCATCCTGCAGGTGACCTGTCTGTGTCTGCCTCGGAGAGGTGAATCCTCACAACTCGGACCCACAGGGAGCTGTTCCAGACATTTCCCAACAGCCATGCCCCCTCCTCTGTCCACAGCCAGGTTTATCCCGTTGAGAAATGGCCTGCCTCATCACAGCCCAAGAACAGCACAGGCCCAGGAGCAGAGTGTTCTGGGAAGGGGCTGTGGAGAGGCCCAGAAAAGGCCAGGGCAGAGGCTCGGTCTTCTGGAAGCGCTGCGGCCATGTGGGGGGGGGGGGGGGGGAGGGGAGGGTTCCCGTGGACCAGGGCCAGGATGGCCACACAGCCAGCTCCCAGCAGCAGCGTTGTCGTCTGCTCCTCATCCTGTGAACTGTGAGCAGCTCTGAACACACCATTCATTTTTCCCTTTTAGCACAGAAGGCTCTCTCAGCTCTGACTCCCACCGAGTCAAGCCACTCCCCAGACCACAGCCCTGGGGTGAGAGGCAGGGCTGGCCTACCGCTGGGAGGAAAAACAACCACCCACCAACCACCCAGCGGCTGGAAACCACCGGGTCCACAGGAGGCGGGGTCGCCTTGCTCACAGAGGCCAGGAATCAGCGCTTTACATATAGGGATGACTATTCATATTTGGGGGGCGGGGGGAGGGCTTGAGAGGGAAAGGGGAAAGGCCACAGCGCCCACATTTGAATTTGTTACCCCACATTCCCCTGACAACCCCTGTCAGCGCCCATCCGCCATGGTAGGGCAGGGAAACTGAGCCTCAGAGAAGTTGAGTAACTCGCCCAAGGTCACACAGCAGGAAGTGGGGGGAGCCAGAATCAGGTTACCTGTGGTTTTATATATATAAAACCATATATATCATTGGTTTTAGCAAGAGAAGAAGAGGGAGGGAAAGAGTGAAACATCCATGTGAGAGAAACATCGATGGGTTGCCTCCTGCACGGCCCCTGATGGGGATCGAGTCTGAAACCCCAGGCATGGGCATTGATCAGGAATCCAACCGGTAACTATATGGTGCATGGGACCATGCGCAACCGACTGAGCCACACCGGCCAGGGCGAAATAGCATTAAAAAAAAAAAATTATCACCAAAACCGGTTTGGCTCAGTGGATAGAGTGTTGGCCTGCGGACAGAAAGGTCCCAGGTTTGATTCCAGTCAAGGGCATGTACCTTGGTGGCGGGCACATCCCCGGTAGGGGGTGTGCAAGAGGCAGCTGATCGATGATTCTCTCTCATCGATGTTTCTAACTCTCTATCCCTCTCCCTTCCTCTCTGTAAAAAAATCAATAAAATATATTTAAAAAAATTATTGTTATTGCTTTCAGAGGAGAAGGGATACATGGCCCAGGGAATGAGCTCCTTTCCCCACATGGATGACTTCAGGAAATACGAAGATGGGTCCCACCCCCTCCCCCAAGAAAGCCTTTGTGTGAAGAAGGGGTCCCTCTCCCAAGTAAACGGGAAAGCAGGATGGCACCTTTGGCAGAGACGGGGTGTTACCGGTTATCACCGGGACAGCAGAGGCTGAACTTTTGGTTAAGTTTGGGAATTGCCAGCTGCGATTACCCCAGACACGTACTATGTCTCCCCACTAGGAGCAGCCAGGCTCCTGGCTGGGATGCCAAGCACTTGCTCCAATCGTCCCCGGAGGCCTGGTCACTGGCATGCTGGGCACTAGGTCCTTGGCATGACCAGGTCCTCATGGTTTGCTGGACTATCGGGGGCTGAGAGCCTTGATGACAGCCAATGGGGAGACGATCCCGCAAAATGCAGTGGCAAAGGTGGACCCACCCCAACCCCCACCCCCACCCGCTCCCAGGGCCCTCTGTGGGGTGAGGAGCAGGGAGGGAAGCTGGCTGGCTTCCCCACACGCCTTTTTTTTTTTTTTCTTTTCTTTTGTATCCGCTGAAGGCTCCCCTGACCATTCACAGCTGCACACCAGGCCTGGGGCCCACCAGGACCCGAGTCTCCCATGACCGGACCGGCATACAAATGGGGTTTTGGATGTAAAGATCCGGTTCGATGGCACAGATGGGAGGGGCACTTGAAGGAGAAAAACCTCTTTTCAAAGTGCCTTCAGTCTACAGGGGGAAATTCAAGTCTCCAACAAGGCTGTGTCTGTTTTCAGTTCCCACCCCCTACTCCCGGGCCTTTGCCCCCCCAAAAAGGGAAACTTTAAATCGAGTCGCCCTAAATCCTCTTTTATCCTAGAGATAATCTGGCCTTTGTGTCTCTGGGATTCTGGCGCTCCAGGTGCCCTCCTCTCCCGCCACAGGCCACAGAGGTGACCTCAAACATCTCCCTGCCCGCGACCCCTCCCTCACACACACCTGGAAGGAAAAGCTGGAGGACCCTCCAGGATATCAGTAGCCTGGGTCACCCAGGGGCACACTGAAGCTCCTCCCCACATTGGAACCTGGTTGTAACCAGAGCCCAGTTCCCACCCTCAAGTCCCCCGGGGAGATGGACTCCTTAGCCGGAGCCGAGTCAGCCCAACACCGGCCGAGTCCACGTCACTCCGGGGAAAGGTGACGCCAGAGCCATCATTCCGCCCCAGCTGATCCATCCTCACTGCACGAGCAGTGACTAAATGTTCCCCCTGGAAGGAAATTCTCCCCATGACCCATGTCAGCGCCGATCCGCCTGGGAGGGCAGGGAAACGGAACCTCAGAGAAGTTGAGTAACTCACCCAAGGTCACACAGCAGGAGGTGGGGGAGCCAGGATTGGGTTGCCTGTGGCAGAGGCCCGGCTTCTAACATTCACTCCCAGTGCTATTCACACAGGTGCCTGCACTTGGTGTGTCCCGGGGCTGAGTGTGGCTACATTCTGTCAGGGTCGGCATGGAGCCACCTCCTCTAGCTCCCTCCCCGCATGCCCGAGCCTTCCCTTCCTTCACCTGAAACAGCCGCCCTCCACCCACCTGTCCCTCCTGGACAGCATGCCCCTTAGGACCCCTCATTAGGGGACGTACCTGCGGGAGGCCTGTGGGTGCACCCAGGCAGCCCGGCTTTCCTCCCTCCCTCCCTCCCCACCTCCCCCAGCTCTCAGGGTGCTTTGCCAGTGTTTCTACTCACCAGCTCCATGACCGGGAGACAGCGGGGGTCTGCATTGGCCACTCGCAGGAGTTCCCCTAAGTTCCCTGTGGCATCATCCTCAGGCTCCTGAGCCACGGCCTCCCCAGCTCTCCCACAGACCCGCCTCTGTCTAAGGCACGCTGGGGGGCACTCTCAATGAGCGGCCACTGAGTTGGCTTAACTTGGCCACCTGTCCCATCGGACTGACAGGCAGTGGAGGCGGCCACCCCGTGCCCTCTGCCTCAGGAGCTCACTTCTACCTGCTGATTGGCTGAGACAGGCAGCCACGGAGAACACGTGGCAACTAGCAGCCAATCATTTCTCCAGACACCTTTCATCCAATCCAGATTCCTGCGTTTTTCATGTGAGTAAAGGAAAGGACAGTCCTGAACTCAGTATCAATATTCTCTACTATTCATATTTGGGGGTAGGGGGAGGGCTTGAGAGGGAAGGGGAAGAGGCCACAGATCCCACACTGGAACTTACATAGCAGCCCCGCCTGCAAGGGTGAGGATCTCTGTCCCCAGCCTCCATTACAAAACACTCCCACACCCTGGGAGCTGGCCAGGATGGGCCCCGGGTGCTGGTGAGGGTGAGAAGGGGCCCCAGGCCCCAGGGGAGGGAGGCCTCTGGGACCCGCCCTGTCGCCTGGGGAGAGACTTATATAGGCCCCCACTCCCTGAGATCCTGATTTAATTGACCTGAGGCCTGAAAAGCTCCCCAGGTGATTCCAATGTGCAGCCACCACCATGGAGACCCCGCCCCCTCAAGTGGACAGACCATGAATGAAAGCTTGTCTGACATGCACCAGGGAGGCCGCAAACCAAGTGACACCTTCTCTTTTATTGTTTGTGGGGGGTTCTCAAATCTTACCTGTGCCCGACCACTTCCCACTGTTAGTATCATTTTGGGGCCATGACACCACCTTCTGGCAGGGGAGCCCCTGGCTTGTATTTCTCCTCGGAAGTTTTGAGCTGAAGTCTTAGTTGTTCACTCAGTTTATCCGGGATCACGCCCCCCTGCCAAACATCTTCCTCAAGGTCTAGACTGCAGGCCGTGGTTTCTGAGGCCTTGAGGGAAGTGGCAAGTCCGAGGGGCTGTGTGGGAGGTCCCAAACCCCGCCCTCCCTTCCCCTCCCCACAGGAGCACTGTTTTTCCTGATAAGGCACACTAGGACCAGGAAGGTTAAGTAACTTGTCTAAGAGCTTGAAGTTAGGACAGTGTGTGGTGGTGGGACCAGGATGAACAAGAGATATAAAAGGCTCATGCATCATGTTTTTGTCGTTGCTCATTCTTGCAACTTCATCAGGTGTGAGTTTGTGATTTTGCACAGGCTGATGGGACGGACCCAGCTGCCCCTGAAAGCTGGAGGTGATGAAAACAAGGTTGGGGGCTTTCCAAGTGGCTGCTTGACGTAGTACCCATCCTGGGAAAACAGACGGACTTAGAAGAATGGCGAGGAGAAGCCCGTACGCACATAGAAGAGAGAAGAAGAGAGAAGACCAGAGGGACAAAGACACAAGTTCTTGCCCAGACATTTATCACGATTCCTTTTCCTGTAACCGAGGAAGGAAGAAAAGCATTAAAAAAAAAAAAAAAAAAAAAGCACCAAGCCAGGTCAACTGTTAAAAATCATTTAATAGAAAGTCCAATGTCAAAATGTAACAATAAACAAAAATACACGTGTATAAATATGTATATATAATTAGACCTGTACACTTTCTCAGACCTTTTTTTTTTTTTTTCAAAATGGAACAGAATCATCATTACATCTCGGTGGGCAAATCAAAAATAATATTCAAGCGACGTGGACCCACTGGTGCTGTGGGGAGAGTACTGCCTGTGCACTTTGAGGGCTAACGACTTCCGATGGTGAGGGGAGGGGGGGCGGATATTGCCGAACGCCTTTTTCGGGAGACCCAGGGAGGGAAGAGGGGCTCTGTCCAGCGTCCCTGGTCCTTCCTTAGCACCTGTAGTCACTTCCGGCCAGGGACAGCCCTCCTGTGGGCGGGGTTTTGCATTCTTGACATTTCAGTCGTTGGAGAGTTTGCCTGCCCTGTCTCCCGGATTACAGACTCCCGGGGACTTTGCCGGGAGACCTCCCTATTCCATAGGCCAAGTGCCAGCACGGTGGCTGGGGATGGATGCCATGAAGGGGTGCTGATTTGCTCTGAAAACAGCAGTGTCCGAAGTGGGGGTGCAACACACCAAAGGGGTCCCTCACGTCCCCCTCAGGGGTTCCGAGAGAAAACACCAGAACCTTGGATTATACTGTTTTGTATCTTATTCGTTTAAAAGGGCTATGTGAGTACTTTGCAAGATGTGCCTAACAGATTAGTGCAGACGTATGAACACAGGCTTCGTAACTGGCAACAGACAGAGGGGGGACGTCTCAGAGGTTTTGCCGATCGGCGTGGATGATGGAAACAGATGGGCACCCACTGCTTTACAGAGTTCAAGTGTGTGCGGGGCCGTGGAGGCCGCCCTGGGGGGCTCCCGTGCCCACCTGAGGAAGGCTTTGCAGGGGCTCAGAGGAGCCACCCCCAAGATACCCCTCAGACCTGCTGACAGCTGCGCCTTCTACTCCCACCGCCAGACTTTCCGGGCACGTGAGGCCTCCTTCCTGAATCAAACACGAATGCCCCGCGAAGAGCAAACCCACAGACACTGGGAGGGGCGGCCCTTCGGGGCTTTTCCTGGTGGCGGGGCAGGACCCGGACCGGGCAGGCAATGGGGAGGGGGTGCCGAAGGCCCTCCTGGCTGGCCACATCCTGTGACCACCTTCAACCCACCCCCACAAAGAGACCTTAAGGCCCTTAAAGTGGGCGTGCGTGAGGCCAAATGTTCTATCCGTTTCCAGCATCCCGATCGCCACATGTCAAATTCTAACCAAAACGCCTGGGAGAGGCTTCTGGGAGAGTCGAGTGGGAACGATAAGACACAGAATTAGAAATTCTGCAGCAAGGAGCCAAAGAATATCTGGGAAAAGAGTGGGTGTTTGAGCAAATATCGTTCCGAGGGTCAGGAAGCTGGTGTTGCTGCTGGGTCTGCCAGGCTACACCCAGAAGGGGCGGGTGTGTGTGTGGGGAGTAGTGGGGGGAAAGGGGTAATGGGGAGGGAGCTCTTGCCCAAAAGGTCAGCCCTGAGGGGTGTTCAGGGCCCTTGGGGTCCCCGAGCCCTCAGCCAGGAAAGCTCCTCCAGCCCCGAATGCCTCCAGCCTCTCAGTCTTTTCTTGAGCTTCTAGAGACCAGGACGCCTCACAGCCAGCATTCTGTTAACTGATTCTTCCCCTCTCCTTCCAGAGTAATTATTGTCTGGTGGGTGATGTGGGTGAGCAGGTTCTTTGGAAAACCGAAAAGGCACTGCGAGTTGTCTGCACAGAGAGACTCCCCTGTCCCTGAGGCTCCCCTGCCTCGTACCCTAAAGACACAGAAACCCGAGCTCCGGGCACCGCTCTGTCCCCATGGGGCCCACGCAGAGGCCTAGGCTTGTGGGTAATTCCCATGAGCATACAATCCACCTGTGCTTCACTTATTAAAACACCCCTTTCTTTGGTGGGACTCAGGTGTGAGCCCCAGACGCAGCAGAGCCTCGGCCCCCAGGTGTGATCTAACCCAGGGAAAGGCTGGCCAAGAGTCCTAGTCTAGTGGTCGGCAAACTCATTAGTCAACAAAGCCAACATCAACAGTACAACGATTGAAATTTCTTTTGAGAGCCAAATTTTTTTAAACTTAAACTTCTTCTAACGCCACTTCTTCAAAATAGACTCGCCCAGACCGTGGTGTCTTGTGAAAGAGCCACACTCAAGGGGCCAAAGAGCCGCATGTGGCTCGCAAAGCTGCAGTTTGCCGACTACGGGCCTAGGGCAGCTGCCTTTGGCCGGAATGAATGAAAGTGTCACAGCTGCTTCCCCTGTATTCATCCTAAGGCGCATCCTCAGCTCCTCCTGGCATCTAGGCCAGCCTCTCGGACAGGCCAGGAGGACCCAGGATCTGTCCCTGTGACTCTCACCCAGCCCCCGCCCAGATGAAAGCCCTTGGGTTCAAGCAGCTTTTGGAGAGGGGACACGGAGTCAGGGTGGGGGCAACACGCGGATAACTCATCTCGGCAAGAAACATGCGCTTCTGCCCAGCCCGTCTGGCTCAGGGGTTGAGCCGTGACCCGGCAACCGAGAGGTCGGGGTTCAGTTCCCTGTCAGGGCACGTGCCCAGGTTGTGGGTTTGATCCTCAGGGTGGGGTGTGCATGAGGCAGTCCATTGGTGATGTTCCTCTCTCATGGATGTTTCCATCTCTCTATCCCTCTCCCTTCCTCTCTCTCTATAAATCAATGAAAACGTATTTTAAAAAAGGAAGCATTGTGTGCTTCCACCGTGAGGAGGGGGAAACCTGGCCCTGGTGCTGACCACGCCTACTTCTCTGGGTGACCTCAGCAGCGCCCTCTGCTGCACAGGGCAGAGTATCACCCTCAGGTCTTTATGCTCCTCAGCCCCCAGCCAAGCCCACAGGGCCTTCTGGATGGTGGCTGTCTGCCCTGGCCTCGTCCCTCTCGCCCTCAACTCCCAGCTGCAGCCTCTTGACTGCACATAGACCCTAGTCCCATCTTGTCCCCTCAGCCTGGGAGGCCATTGCAGCACTCTCTGACAGTCCTCTGACCACCTTGGGCTTCCACGTCACCCCTTTCCGGAAGCCCCCGATCCCGAAGCTGGGCAGCTGCCATGTGAGACGCACCCAGTACTTATCCCTCCTGCGGTCCTTCCCGCGCTGTCCCCAGGACCAACGGCGGCTCCTAGAGGGCGGGGCCTGCGTTTGGTGTAACTGTGCTTTGCTGGCGGTTAGCTCGGTTCCTGGGGGACACCAGGTGCCCTGGGAACACTGCGTTGAATGAAGGAGTCCTCGGCACTGGGAGAGGCAATGCTGAACACTACACCTGGGACAACCTCGAGCGAGGGGCGCTAACGCCCACACGGGTTCCCAGTGGAGCTGCTGAAAGGCCACAGTCAAGGCCACCCTGGACGGTGGGAGAAGGTGAGAGCCTCCGTGGTGGTACACCCCTGGGCCTGGCATGGAATCTGAGGAGTGGGTCCTTCCTGTGCCCGGGATGGGGCAAGGATGCCAGCCACAGCATCCAGGGTGGAGGCAAACAGGCTAGTGGCAGGGCATCCTGGCACAGGTGGGCCACAAGGCAAGACGAACAGCAGACCGCTGCCCCCTTACGTGAGTTTAACTCAGACTTTCGCAGGAGTGGCCACTAGCTTTTCCCATTTTGGTGCTGCTCTGGTTAACTAATCCTTTCCTAGGCATTACCTCAGAGATGAGAAAGGGCAAAGGACGGCTCTTCCTTGAACTATTTCAATGACAAAGTAGTTACATTTTCTCTGTGTGTGTGTGTGTGTGTGTGTGTGTGTGTGTTAAGGAAATAGATCCAAATTTAGAGCCCTAATAAGACAGCTGCCTGGTTTCTGCTCCAGAAAATTAGACACAATTTTTTGAAAATGAATTCGCATCTTGCTTTGAACAGAAAAGCTGGCTTGAAATCTATTGCAAAACTTCCTTTGCTCACTGGACTATCTAAAGAGGAGAGGAGAGGAGAGGAGAGGAGGGGAGAGGAGAGGAGGGGAGGGGAGAGGAGAGGAGAGGAGAAGAGAGGAGAAGAGAAGAGAAGAGAAGAGAAGAGAAGAGAAGAGAAGAGAAGAGAAGAGAAGAGAAGAGGAGAGGAGAGAAGAGAAGAGAATAGGAGAGCTAGCAGTGGAGAGAGAGAGCGGTCCCTGAAAGTCTGGACCGAAATGCAGGAAACCAGGGGCTGTTCTGTCACTTCTGGGTTGAGGCCAAGTGCCTCCGCCCCGGCTCCACAGCTATTTTTAACCCCAGGGACCCTAAGGCAGTTCTGGCTGAGTTTACTCTTTGCACTGCCTCCAAGTCTTAGTCAAGTTCAAAGCCATGGGCTAAAAAGAACCCCTGGAAATGGGATAAAAAGAACCCCTGGAGAGTGAAGAAGGGCAAATTCAGGGTTAGTTAGAGTGGAAAGATAGTGTTAGCACGAGGCCTTTGGTTTTAGGGGTGAATCTTGCTGAATTAAAGCAATTTCTCTGGCTTCTAAGAGACAAGAGCCATTTCCCACGTCATGTTGAATGAATCTGAGTCAGAATCTTGGGGGCAGTTTTCATAGGAAAACTGGCCACAGGGCCCCCTCTACACAGGAAGTTCTTTTGATTCCTTCGCGCTCACTCTGTGAGGTTGGGGACGTGAGTGGTTCTTAGATGATGCGCCTTTAGGAGCAGAGAGAGGAACTCTGGAGTGCCTGGGCTCTGCTGACTCTGGAGCCAGTTATGTAAATGATGCCCAAGTCACTACAGGACCATCCCAAACCATTCCCATCTCGGAAGAGATTCACATCTAGTTTCAGTGCTTAAAACCAGCCTGGAAATTACAGACCCACGTTTCAACGATCAAAGAGAAACACCCAGCTCTAAGCCCACAAGAAAGGATTTCAAGTCAACGGTCCAGGCCTTTCCTCCATCTCTGGCGACCAGATTCTCCCAAACATCTCCTCAGGGTCAACGCCTTCACCTTGGAAAGATGCAGGCTGTGAGACAGGGGGCCCTGGGACCAGGGAAAGAGAGCCCAGACTCAGGTGCCTGTCCCGGCTGCACCTGGCATGTCACCGCAGAAGTACCAGGTTCCTTTTCCGAGTGAGGAAAAGGTGCCGAGGGAGAGAGACGTGTGCCCAAATTCCCAAAGCCCTCCCCTTCTGGGTACTCGTGTCCTAGGAGCCTGTGGCCTCTCCTGGTGTGTGTGCAGCTCAGCAGACACCGGAAGGCCAGGTAAGTCACTCCGCATGGGGAAGCCATGCTGCTGAGGAGCCCAAGAGAGATTCTGGAAGGCAGGTGGCCCCGAGGGGTGGTTTTCACAGTGTTGGCGAAGGGCATAGTGATCTTAAAGAAACCGGGAGAATACCAGAAGGACACCCTTCCTCCTTCTGACAGGGGACTTGACGCTGGGATAGACGCATTCTACACACAGACACACCGCTTAGAACAGAGGGGGCCCGGGTTCCCGGCACAGGGGCGCTGGGAGGGTTATACCACGCCTAGCACAGAATCCAGCACAGCAGGAGTAGAAATAATAAACAGCAGTGCCTTTTCTCTTCTTTCCCCAAGGTTAGATTAGATCCCAGATAAGGTACAAGGGCCCCTGGGGAAACACAGCATGGCTAGTGAGTCCAAAGGTTTGTCCCAAAAGGCAACATAGTCACCTATCATCCTCATCATCCGCCAGAGCTTTCTTGGCCCTTTTCCAGAGACGTACAGAAAGGGGACCATGGACTTTTTTCCTCCCTCCCCCCCCCCCCCCCGCCCTTTGGCAAAAACACGTCCCTTCATTGGCACAAGGCAACAGTTCATAGACCTCAGTCAGGAAATTCCAAAGGTTTATTGCAGGGACGGTGTGAGCGCCGACTGCTTCACTCGGTCTTACGCAGGTGTGTGGGGCCATGGATGGAGCTGGGACACTGAGAAGTCACCTTTTCCTTATGCCCTTAAGTCTATATTCCCTCCCCCACACCACGCCTTACTTTGTCTTGGGGTTTAAGCAACGTAAAACGTTTCATTTCTGAGAGGTACCAAGAAATAAAGCTCCGAGAATGCCTTCCAGGGGGAAAAGCACGGGAGGCAGAATTTTCATGTAAAATTATAGAGCACAACCTTACCCTTTTTTTTTTTTTTTTTTTAAATGAGGGAGTTGGGAGAAGGAAGGAGAGAGCCTTAGAACCCGATTGTTTTGTCTTTCCTAACAAACATGTATGAGGGCCCTGGCATCCAAGGTTCAGAGTCAGTCTTTTCCTGGATTAAGAACTGAATAATTGTTCTTCCTATAAAATGGACGTTTCTAAATCTAGCTGCTTTCTAAGACAAGTAGAGATGAAACACTCTTACATTCCTGCCCGATGTCTAAGCGGGGCTTGTCATCAATATGCCAGCCTGCAGCCCAGGCTCCGGAGGTAAAATTCGTACGAGGTACCATCTCTTTCACAGGCGTAAGGGAGGGTCTGGCTCTGGGAGGGGAAAAGTCTCGGCGAGGTTATAACTCAAAGTGGGGTGACATCCTTCCTCCCTGGGCCTGCCTCCGGGGGCTGTCAGACTGCAGGTGTGGCCACTCCTGACTCTGGGGAGCCCCTGTCCGAGGAGCCCCCTTGCCTCCCAGTGTGGAGGAGGCTGGCACCAGTCATCAGCCAGGTCGCCTCTTATGCGAGTCATCGAAGGCCACGGGCACTGCAGATGGGAGGAACCCCGCAGGTCCGGGGGTGGCCACGGCCGGTTCTGAGGACTGACCTCATCTTCTCATCGCTAGACTTCATACCTGCTCTGCCCTCCAAGAGCCCACAGCCCCGCTCTGGGCCCCACCCAGCTGGGCCTGGGAGGCAGCGCCGAGGTCAGAGCCTCCTCCAGGCTTCTCGGCCAGCAACAAGCACGCATTCAGTGAGGAGAGCGGTACTCCGTGGCCCTGCACCCCCGCCAACCCAAAGAAAGTCCCCATACACCGCTGAGCTTTTACAACTCCGCAGCTCGGAGCACACAGGGCCCGTGTCATCCAGCTGTAAATCCTGCCGACAGCCCGCCCCGCCCGCTGGCCGCTGGGCCGCTGGGCGCTGGGCCATTCCCTCCGCCCTCTCTCCTCAATGCTCTCAGTCCATTCCTCATCCTTCTGCCTCGCCCGCCAGGCCATTTCCCGTCCTCCCTCCCTCCCTCCCTTCCTCCTTCCTTCTCCCTGAGCCTCAGAGATCACAGCCAGCAGAAAGCTTCTAGATTATTCTTTTCATTGTATCTGAGACAATCAGCTTCAGATACGCAGGGGTGGGGGAGGGGGGAAAAAAAGGCAAACTATTTTTTGCTTTCGACCCTTCCAGAAGGCATAAAAACAAAATAACGTACAAACACAAATCACTTGACAATGTTATGACTGAAAACCGACAAATGGGAAGCAGGCAGCTAGCTCTGCGTGCTGCTGACATCACCCAGCGCTTCTGGCCAGCCCGCTCAGCCACCCCGGCCTCAGATCTCTTTCCAGCCGAACCCAACGTGTCTGCGATAACATCACCCTCCTGCTTCAAAGAGGGCTCCGGCTCTGACGTCGGAAGACAGAGCTCCAGGTGAAAAGTCCGAGTTTCTGGATTCACACAACACTCCCCCGCCAGGTTCCCGGGAAACACGGGGCGCTGTGCACGCGTGTGTCATGTCAACGTGTTAAATGTCAACAAAATGACCCGAGCAGGTTCTGTCTTCGGGCAGAAGGTGGCGATTTCCAGGGAAGCCTCTCCCTGGGCCACCACGTGGAGGAGTGACAGGGAAGACGGGGAGCGTGGGCTTCCTAAGAACAGGAATCCCGGGGCCAGGCCATGGGCAGAGCAGTGAGCCCGGCCCTCCATGGACACGTGTGGGGTGGGGCTCGGGGCTCGGCTGTTGGCTCACCATGGAGGAAAACTATTTCAGTCGCTTGGCCAAAACCATAGACGGGGAGGGAACGTAAAACCCTGGGGCGCCTGGACTCTCCCGGCGTTTTCCTGCTTGAAGCAGGATGAAACGCCTTGCATGTTGGCTGCGTCTCTATTTATGTAACAACCGCAGCTGCTCCCCAGAATGGCTGCTGCTGGCTGGGAGGAGGCAGGGCGTTTGCTGCTAACGCGTGAGGCCATGTTCCATCGCTCTTAACTGAGTTTCCTTCCTTTCCCTTTGCGCCCCGGGTCTCCGAGGAGACGAGGGACCTCAGCATCATCAGCTCATGGTGCCTTGGCCACGGGCTACGCGGACGGATTTCAAAGTCCAGGCTCCTCCTCTCGGGAAGAACAGATTGAGATTCTGATTCTGTTCTCTGGCAGGCGATCGCTCGGTTCCCAGAACATATGAACCACCCGCCTTCGGGGGGAGGCCGATGGCGGGGGGCCCTTCCCACGCACAGCCCCCCCGAAGAGAGACGCGGACAGACGGACAGCGCCCCTTCTGTGTTTCTGAGGGACCGCCTTGAACCGGACTGTGGGCGCAGCATGGAATACGGGGCGCCCTCCCCAGGGAGTGGTGAGGACGACCCTCTCGGAAGCTATCAAAGGCGTTAAAAAAATACAAAAGTTATTTTTTTCTCCTTTGGATGGCTATTTACTTGTGACAACATTTGTTTAAAAATATTAACTTCTGTCTTTGGGAAGAGATCATCCTCTTCGTAGAATATGGAAAAATAAACTCTACCGAACCACAGTTCAAGTCGCCCATGACGCCTCCTCCGAGGTCCCCGGGCTACGGGAGGGAACCCTTCCTCACTGTCCCATCCGGGGCTGCACGGAGGAGGCGGGAGGGGGGGCGGGACCAGGCTCCGGGGTCACTGGAGGGAGGGAAGGCGGCAGTAGGATGGTTTCTTTGCTAATAAAACCAAGGGGACAGGGTGGCTTCGGGCCCTCCTAAAAAGTCGTGGGCTGTCCCCTCATCTCTTCCGGCCACTGGCTGCCCAGCTAATGTGTGGCTGCTTCTCCGTGGGAGGGAGGGGGAGGGGGCCATTGGGCCGAGACTCGGGCTCCTCTTCCACACCCAGGAGCCTGGGAGGACACTGAGCGGGAGGAATGGGAGAAGACAAGGATACATAAAAACAGTAAAATGTTTATTTTCTTAGAAAAAAAAGTGGGGGTGGGGTGGGGTGGGGACCTGAAATGATTGCGATCACACGTCCGCCTGCCTCTGAGCAAAGCCAAAGCCGCGAGCTTACTGCTTGACCGAGACGCCCCAGTAAGGGACACGGCCTGCTGCGGGCTCCCGGGTGGGGCCGGGAGTCAGCTCACAGCATGCTCTTGATCGATCGATCGATTGATCAGAAGCGCTTCTCTGCCTCTTCTCAGCAGAGAACCGAGGTTTGCCATGGCAACCATCCCATCTCCAAAGCGCACCGCCGCCCGCCTGCCCGCGAGAGGCAGGGCTCCGGACCACTTTGGGGCAGACAGGGAGGAAGGACAGAGGGAGAGGAGACGCTTAGAAGCGGGGACCGCTCTAGAACAGAAGTCTGACAGCCGAGTCGCCCTCCTCTTATAGAAAACGGGCTGGGGCGCCCCTGTGAGGCCGACAGTATCGTTAAGGTGAGATCGCAGGGTTTTGCTGCACACCTGGACACGAGAGGAGTGAGAAGTTGCAACAGGTTTTTAACTAGCAGCAACAAAGAAAGTTCAATGACAGTTTTGTGTTGTGTTTGTTTTTAGCAATATCCCTGTGCGAGTTCGTTAGGAAACACTGTAATTGAGTGGGGCGTACGGATATGGAACCGAATCTTCTTTTGCGATAGCGCTGTGTTCTCGGCGAAGAGGACCGACCTTTGCAGAGATTTCGACGGGGGTGTCACCTATTTACACAGTAGTAGCGCCCGGTTCGAGGGCCAGGTGGGTGCTATGTGATGTCCTCTTCCTCCGAACAGTAATCTCGACCCTGGAGGGGAAAGGGAAAGAGTGAGTGTGACGTGTGATGAGAAATTCCAAGCAGAGCCCGACGCAGCTACTGCTCGCCGATCCGTTTTCTGTCGGCACCCGTCTCCGTGCACCACTGTGCAACAGGATAGATACGTCAGAACGATCTGTTTAGAAACTGTTTATACTGTTTTATACACTGCAGAGACCTCAAAGCATGGATATCTTTTTTTTTTCTTTCAAATATATATTTTACTGATTTTTTACAGAGAGGAAGAGAGAGAGATAAGAGAGTTAGAAACACCGATGAGAGAGAAACGTCCATCAGCTGCCTCCTGCCCAAACCCCACTGGGGATGTGCCCGCAACTAAGGTACATGGCCTTGACCAGAATTGAACCTGGGACCCTTCAGTCCCCAGGCCGACGCTCTATCACTGAGCCAAACTGGTTAAGGCAAAGCATGGAAATCTTAACCAGCCCCAAACAAGCCCTCGGTAAGCACTCACATGACCACACAGGCCTCTGCCTTTCACCGAGAGAGTATCTCAAGGATGCTCCATGCAGGAGGCCAACTTCTCCTGAACAAGAGACACAGAAATGGACAATGAACAGGCCGCTTTTCGCTGGGGCCACGGAAGCTCACTTTTTTTTTTTTTAATTGATTTTTTAAAATATATTTTTTATTGATTTTTTCCACAGAGAGGAAGGGAGAGGGACAGAAAGCTACAAACATCGATGAGAGGGAAACATCGACCAGCTGCCTCCCGCACAACCCCCACCGGAGATATGCCCGCAACCAAGGTACACCCCCTTGACCGGACTCGAACCCTTTCAGTCCGCAGGCCGATGCTCTATCCACTGAGCCAAACCGGTTTTGGCGGCAGCTCACATTTGATAGCAGCATCTCGGTGCCCGGAATTTACAATTTTACAGAAGGAGATGGGGTAATCCAGGGGATGTCTGAGTTTTAATCCATTCTAAATTAAAACGGGATTAAAAAAAACAAAAACCAACAACAAGGCCTCAATGACTCTGACACAGCTTAAGCCTGTGTTTGGTATGTGTGGGATGCCCCAGAAAGACAGCAATGCCTTTGACTCCTTCGCTTACAAGAAGGCTTGCGGTCTCTGGGCAATTGCGACACATGAACATAGTTCATCTTCTTTCCACTCTACGAAGGCGCCCTGAGGACTGGGGTTTAAGCTCCACAGCTGACCTGGCTGGGTTGCCTCGGTCGAAGCCCACGGCTTCCTGGTCTGTTATCTGTCCATCACAGGAACAGAATACCTGCCCGCATCACAATGTTGCAGACAAGAGCTTTGTAAACGTCACCATTCACACTGGTTGAATCCTTTGTCTTTTTTCTTTTAAAATACACACTATATGTTTCATTTTTTGGGGGGGTTGGGGGGATATTCCTTCAAAAACAGAATTTTCTAAATAACTAGAACTTATTCATAAAAGCCTCTCCACTTAAAGAATATAATAATTTTGCATAAAACTATCAAGGGTATTACACGTTTCTTTGTCACACTATCTGTATATTGGGGGTATTTCCCATTTTCCTAATACCTAACTGTTGTTGTGGTAAATTATTGGGCCATCTGAGCTGAAGGGTAACTTACTAGCTCTGGGATCTCAATGAAGTTACCTCCCTGGGCCTCAGTTTCCCCACCTGTACAATGACGTTAACAACAGTCGCTACTTCATAGGGTTGCTGGAGATTAAATGAGTTAATAGTCGTAAGGTGATCCCATAGTGCCTGGCATTCAACAGGGTATTTTCGTTTTCCTCCACCGGCTGATTGCCAACTCCCCCCTGCTACTTGCGGGGAGTGCCTGACCCCAGTGTGGTCGCCAGGCGGGTTCCCTTGCTGCAGGAAAAGGCCTCCTGGGCAGAGAAGATGGGCAACCACCTTTCTAAGAGAAGAGAAGAGTGTGCTCAGCACTCACCCCACAGTGACGGCCTCCCTGGGACACCTCTCAAGCCAATGGGGACCCATCAGGAGACATGCTCCGGGCCCCATGGTGAAGAGTGAGAAAGGAGACCTCACGGACCCTGAGTGTGGGAGGCAGGACACATCCGGACACAGCAATGCGATGCCAGAAGCCCACCTGCCAGGTGGGACCCTCCTCCTAGGCCCAGGGGTAGCCCTGCAAGTGGACACGGGGCGTTCAGCGGAGGGGAAAGGCAGGGCTCATGGAGTTTTCAAAAGGACAGAGGACACAGTTCTGGTGTTCACGGGGAGCCACACGCTGTTGTGCGACATCGGCACATGACGGGGCATTGGTTTCCTGGGGATAATCATCGTCTCTGCCTCGGAGGGTCATGATCAGGATGAAGTGGAAAAAAATACAGTGCCTGGCAGGCAGTCAATACACAGGAGCTGCTGGCATTGTTATGACTATTAAACCGTGTGCCTGTTCAGTCCCCTGGCAGAGGAACAGGGACCGCCTTCCTGCGGCTGACAGGGGAGGACTATGGTTCTAAACTGTGACCTGGCAGGTGTCAGGGACTCCTTCCTCCCACCACAGCCTGGCCCCCAAGACAGGCCACAAGTGCACACTCCCGAATAAAACTTCCACGGCAGACACCCGAGCCCCTTCCCTTCTGCTATCTAACTCAGGCCTCACTTGCATGTAAAGGCCCGGGATGGGGTTCAGAGGGCCCCTCAGCCACAAGGAAGACTTGGCCCAACGACAGACAGACAGACAGACAGACCACACTCAGGCGAACCGGTGCACTCATTGATAAAGCAGCGTCTCCAACTCCATAAACGGGTTATGCAGTAGAAGGTGTATTGCAGACCCTCCATGTTGACTAGGACCATAGACAAGTGCCTCCTGTGAAGGAACAGGTCTATGGAAATGTCTGTGTAAATTTAAGACTGCAACTTGCATTCTCCAAACATTGGCTCCTCTGGAATGACCACAGTTATGGCAAGAAGGAGAAGAGAAACGGCATTGGTTGCTTTGCCTTGGTACCCACACCAACCCTGGCCGACCCTGAAGGCGGGAGTGGTGTCTTGTTACTTGTGGGAAAACCTCAGACCAGCTCAAGAGCCCTGGACAATTCCCCTCCCCCCCCCCCCCATGTCCCCCAACCCTTCCCCAACTGTAGTAAACTGGTAACAAAGTTAAAATTCAGATCTGTTTCAGTTTTGTTATTGTCACCTGTCAGTAGCTCTGAGAACCAAGTCTTTTATAAACAGAAAACTTGAAAATCACAAACATCAGGAGCACGAGCTCTCAGATGGCCCGGCGTCGCTTTAAGAAATGGGAGCCAGAGAGCTGCGACATGAGTGGCCTCATCCTGGCATCACCTGGGCCCCATCCCACTGCACACCAGCCCTGCCTGGCAGGGCAGGGAGCTGGCTTTTGTGACATGACTTCAAGTCGAATTTACATTTTTAAAGAGCTGTGCTAAAAAAGGGCACTTAAAACCCTCAGCTGTCAGAAGGCAGGAAGTGGGAGGGAGGAGCTGGGTGTGGGAGACACAGCGCTCTCTGAGCTGGAGCACGCCCTTTCCCCTGGAAGGGACTATGGACTGGAAGTCTTTGTGGAGGGGCTCTGGGCAGTTGGAATCAGCGACTGCAGCACACAATTCCACCCTTGTTCGAAGGCCCCTCTGAGAGCTACAGAGAGCAAGGGCCCTCCCAGGGCCCTACATGCTGGAGGACCGGAAATGCCCGATGATGCTGACAGGGAAGGGTTGTTGGAAGAACCATGTGGGCATTTTGGTGCAGACACACACACACACACACACACACACACAATCACGGCTTTTGCTTACTGAAATCTCCCTGACCGTGCCCTTCCTCTGCAGGGGAACACCCTCTATCCTCTTCCGCTGTTTGCATTCCTTTCTTGGAAAAACGTACAAAGTTTATGTCAACTCAGAACATACATTTCCAAGGTGCTAGAGTAAACAGTTTTGTCTGTTGAAAGGTGTATGCTAAGAATTAGAGATTGTAAGGACTAGCAAAGGAAAGGACATTGTCCTACTTTCAAATTCTGCAAGCTTTAAAAAAAAATCTTCACTGCTGAAAGTATTATATGTGTGCTCTTTACCCACCAATTGATCCCTGTTAGCCAGCCGCACCCCCTCCTAAGGCCTTCACCACACTATTGTCTATGTCCATAGGCTATGCTTATAGGCATACAGGTTAAAAAATTCTGCAAGTTTATTTATTTATTTTTTAAAAATATATTTTATTGATTTTGTACAGAGAAGAAGGGAGAGAGATAGAGAGTTAGAAACATCGATGAAAGAGAGTCATCGATCAGCTGCCTCTTGCAAACCCCCCACTGGGGATATGCCCGCAACCAAGGTACATGCCCTTGACCGGAATCGAACCTGGGACCTTTCAGTCCCCAAGCCGATGCTCTATCCATTGAGCCAAACTGGTTTCGGCAAATTCTGCAAGTTTAAAGAGGGATGCTCGATGAGTGACTTCAAATGAAGAAACTTCCTGCAACGTGCCTACAGCACCTTTCCTTCTCAAGTTTAAGTACACAAACAGACTAGGCCTGACTGTGCAGTGTTAGGTGCAATTTTATCATGTTAGTCTTCAGTATATTTTTGTAGACGAGGATGCATTGGGCCTAACACATACAGCTCGGGCATATAACCATCAACTGTGAGCTGCCTACTTTCCCAATGGAGTGCATTAGAGCTAGGTCGAAATTACTGAGAGCAAGCACTGAGCCTCAGTTTCTCCATCTTTAAAATGGGAACAGACCTAACTTGCAGCAGTGATGTGAGAATTAGAAGTAAAATACATAGGGTGTTTAGCAAAGCATGGCACATAAAGTACAGCTCTTACGATGATATTGAAAAATGAGATCAATAGATCCAACAGTTCATAAACTGCTTCGGTGAGAAATTTCGCCCACAGCTAGATCAATCAGTTACAGTCAGGTCCTTAGTCAAGCCGTGTACCTCAGGGCCTGGACTCTTGTCCTTCTTCCTCACTGGCTGGCTCCCGCTGTCCCCAGCCCTCATGCAATATCCATTCCTTCTCCTTCTCAATCTCTGCTCAAATGCCACCTATTGTCTTCCTTCAACACCCTATACTCAATAACACTTCTTACTCTGCTTCATTTTTATTTATATTACTTATCATTACCTGACATTATTCGTATATTAATTAATTCCTTAATTGGCTGTCTTTCCCCTTGAATAGAAGTAACGAGTGGGCAGGAGATATTTTACACTCTGCTGCACTCTCAGGATTTATACTGGTGTCGGCAGCCTGGCAGATGCTTGATGAGTACTTGTTGGATAAATGAAAGGATGAAAAATACCTGGAGAGTGGTAAAATCTTGGAGCTGGAAGGGGACCTAGAGGCTTTCCCCTCTGACCTCTCATGTAATGCAGGGCGGGCCTCCGTTTTCCGCCGTGCAAACCGGGAGCCCTCTCTTCCAAGCTGCCCGTGAAACCGTTCACCAGCGGAGCCCAAACCCTGCTTGTGCCCCCCGAACGGCTCAGTCTGGGCCTTTGGGACCAGGGGACAGGTCTTCCCCGACCAGCAGCATCCCTAGGTCCACCATCTGCAAACAACGTGGTCTCCATCTAGGTCTCCTTCCTTTGCATGTGCTTCAGTTTTACAATCGTGTTTGTTTGTTTTTAAATGGACCCACCAAAAAATTACCAACACAGAAGAAAACATCCAAGAAGTACAGCCTAAGATATTGTGAAAGTAAAGTACTAACAAAGGGAATCACCAGTAACAACAGATTCCAAAAGAATCAAAGTGCTAAATCTTAGCAATAATAGAACAGAACGTCAAACTGAGCTTCTGCCAAAGCTCTGGAGAGAGACAACACTTTGAGGGACCAGAAAAGATCACAAGGTAAAAGGGAAGAAGAACACATCTGATCACGGGAGACTGAAACTCCGCACATCGAAAAATAATGCCAGGAAATACAAAGGCTATTTCGTCATGGGACGAAGACCGACAGCATACATGTGTGCATGATGAAAGCTACATGGGATGCTCACACTAATAAAAAAAAAAATGAACAGGGAGAGGATCTCAAAAGGGCACAAAGTGGAAACTCATTCAGAGCAAAATAAAACCAGTTAACACATCAACAGAAAAGCAGTCTGCTTTAGTAATAAAAAAATATAAATTAAAATAATGCTATTACTTAAAAATAGCCACACCCACAATGAAATGTGACTCTCATACACTGCTGGCCTCAGTGTAAAAATGGGTAATAGGTATTGTGAGTCATAAAAATGTGCACATCCTTCATTATAGAAATCAGTATCAAAAGATAAACTCCCAAACACACATAATATATATATATATATATATTGGTTCCCTGGGCTGGAGGTGGGAAAGAGGATTGACTGCAAGTGAGCAGGAGGGATCTTATGGAGGTGATGGGGATTTTTTAACTGGAGTGTGGTGATGGTTGTGCAATTCGGTAAATTTACTAAAATTCATTGACTTGTACAGGTCAAATGAGTAAATTTCATGGTATGTAAATTATAGCTCCATAAAGTTGTTAAAAGTATGTATAAAAATACTTTCATCGCAGCATTTTGATGAAGCATGAAAAAAAAATCAATCCAATATCCACTCCACTTAACTCCACCAATAAAAAAAGCTTCCTGAGCGATGGCTCCTGTGCTGCTGCCAAGCGAACAGCACCAGGCCCTCTCACCACGTGTCCCGAACAGCGGGTCCTTGTTGGGTAGCACTGTTTTCACACACATTGCTCTCTCTCTCACACTCCCAGCCTATTGCATCTTTAGGATCTCATCAGAACATCATCTCTTCAAGTGACATTTCCCCCAACTGTTCAAGGGGTTGCTCTCTTCCTCTCCCAGTGGTCCTTCCCACCACCGCCACATTTTATAGTGATTTTAGCCAACGTATCTTTTTGGTACCTAATGGGATCCTTGTGTGTGGCCCCTATCACAAAGGTTATGCATAGGTGGGTGTCTGGAGGGAGGTAGTGCTGTGTGTGTGCACGTGTGTGTAGGGATGGAGGTGGAGGATATTGAATGACATGATACAGAGTTGTCCTGGGACTCTCATAAGCGAAGCAAATTTTGCAGGTCATGGTGGAAAAAGCAGCCCTCTTGAGCAATTCAGCGAATGCAGAGTATGTCTTTAGCAGAAGTATCAGCAGAGACGGAGACAGAGCCTGGTTCTGAGGATGGCCTGGAACTCAGGAGAGGCACATCAGAGGCAGGGGGAGCAATAGTGAATAACGGAAGGCCACGGTCTGTTATTCACCATTTTTATTTATAAAAGTAAACACCTGTGTACACCACATTTGGAAGGACATCTAGTTTACTTTCCACAACATCCAGTCAGGCATCCTAAACTATGTCTTTTTGCTGTTGTCACCAAGGTCTGCATTAAAGAACCTCACACTGAGCCCTGGCCAGGAGGCTCAGTTGGTTAGAGCATCGTCCCGATATGCCAAGGTTGCCAGTTCAATCCCCAGTCGGGACTCATACAAGAACCAACCAATGAATGCATCAAGTAGTGGAACAACACGTTGGTGTCTCTTCCCCACAATTTTAAAAAATAAGACCTCACATGTACTAGTCAAGGTTTTCATGTTTGGTGAAGGAAACATGCATTTTTGTAATGAAGGCTCGTTATAAAAGTTGGCTTAAACGAGGCTTATTTCTGTCTGGAAGTGTGAACTATACTTGTCACAAAGCAGGCTCTTGTGTTTTGACTGACCGACCAACCGACCGACCGACCGAAGAAATTATCCTCCTCTCCTTGATCTCTCGGGATGATGCTGGGGGCACCTGTTAGTTTCTGGCCTGTGTGGTATATCGTTTCTCCTACCTACTATCTGCTTCCTTCCATGATTCGTCTTCCTCCTCGCTCTTCCTGACTGTGGGCTTTCTTGACTCAGTTATGCCTCCTGCATAGCTTTCTACCCGGCTCTGTGCAACTGACCGGCTTTCCAAGCACCAAAGAGGATCTTGAGTCATGAACCCCGAATGCCACACATAGATTTTGGTGCAGAAATTTAACAGGCCATCGTCCGTCTCTGCCCCCCCCCCCCCCCCCTAACACTCCTCCCCTGCAACCTTTCCCTCCAGGGATCACCAGCAGGAGACAACCTCCGATGCAAGTTCCTGTGAGCATCTGGCCATGAGGCTCTGCCCCTGAAGCAGGAGTACAGGGCGGGAGGGCCTCATTCCACCCCGTGGGCAGTGGGCACGGTGAGCTGGAATCCGGAACAAACACGATCAGGAGGAGGCAGGAAGGCTGGGAAAGTAGAATGAAAGGCCCCCTGCCCCCTGCGGAGGGCCGCTCTTCCATCCTCCTCCTGTGGGACTGTGGCCAGGGCTGGACTCACAGAGGCTCTCCAGACAGGGTGTGCTTCAACAGCATGTTCGGTTATGGCCCAACAACCATTTGCAACAAACGCCGAAGAAAAGCAGAAGTCATGAGCTAGCTGCGCTGTGAGAGTCTCCTCCCCCGACTTAGTTCATTAGAAAAATCAATCGAGGCATTAATGGCCGTCTCTGTCTCTAACAGGCTTTGTTCTAATTAGACGCGCATGTTATTATTTCAGTTGGAAGAAGGTCTGGGTTTTGTCATGAGCAGGAGGAGTGTGACAGCCTCCAGCCTCTGACAGCTCCTGGGACCATAGAAGGGAAGGATCCCCAGGGTACCAACAGACAGACAGCAGTGACAACAATTCCAGTATGTTGGGCTTTTCATTTCCAAGAGAGAATGAGTATTAACTAAACGGCTTGAATCCCTACCCCTCGTGAAGTGTTTAATAAACCCAAATCCTCATTCCACAGACAAGAGGGAGGCTATTGGAGAAGCTTTATGGCACACGGTTCTCCAGCTTTCTCTGACGATGGCATTCAGGTGACCTCACAGATGCTGTTCCCCAGGAGGAAGTGACCAGGAGTGAGGAGGAGCAGGGACAAAGAAGGTGGGTGCCCCTGTCTCTGGGCCACACTCAGCTGATGTTCTCAAGCAGGCGTGGGCCACTTTCTTTGTCCAGGGCCAAACAGCAAACACACTAGGCCGTATGGTTCCTGCTGCAACTCAACTCTAGTGATGTAAGTGTGAAGGCAGCCATAGAGGAAAGAAAAAAAAAAAAAAAAAGCGTGGCTGTGTTCCAATCAAACTTCGTGGACACTGAATTTGGACGTTCACATATTTTTTCATGTCAGAAAATAGGATTCTGCTTCTTGTTTCCCCCACATGAGAACATGTAAAAAGCATTCTTGTCTGGTGGCTGGCTTTTGGACCCCCCCGGCCGCCATACTACCATCATACAGCAGCGTTCAACAAAACGGCCTTTTATAAAATGGTTCTTCTTACTTTATACACAAGAAAACCATCAATCCAAATTATGGTTTTCCTACAGCCCCATCTTCCTAATAAATAGCGTGTTCAGGTTCCCTTTAAATAAAAGAACGTTATCTTATACAAATGTTCCGTGTTGTAACTGGTTCCTTATACAGTAAACTCTCAATTTTTTTGGACCTGGATGGAAGGGACTTCAGACTTAGCCCTGGCCCAGGTCAGATGAAACGACACGCCCTTGCTGAACTAGATTTATTGGGTGGTCACTTAAGTAAGTTATGTAATGTCTAATCACTGGGCTGTACGCCTGAAACTAATATAATATTGTATGTCAACTGTAATTGAGAAATTAAAAAATGTATTCCATAGTGGGAACTCTTGTTTTTAACTCATCGTTCTCTCTACACCCTGATGCAAAAGGAAAAGTGGAAACTGAATTGCAGATGGGAACTATGAATTTCACTTTTGAGTAAAAAGGAGGTAGAATTTCAATTATGGAAACACACCAGAAAGGAATTAGATCATTTTAATGCTGTGTCAGATGCGTATAGGTTGTTTAAAAGACAAATTACAATTCGGATTTCAGTTTTTACAGGCTACCCCTGACTACTAAGCAGATCTTTTTGCCACCAGGAAGCTAGCAGAGGAAAAAATCCAAATAAACTGACAATGAAAAGATCTTCACCAAAATAGTGGGGACAGATAATTTCTTTTCATGCTTCTCTTTACTAAAACAAAACGTATCGGCAAGTTGAACAGCTTTTGAACCAATATGTGAAACTTGGTAAAATTTCCATCTAAAAAAGTCATGCATAAGCCAAAATTTCACTAAAAATAAAAATAAAATATATTCCTAAAGTGAGGTTTTTGTACAGTCAGGGAGTGATATAAACTAAACTGCCATTTAAATTCATTATCCATCTCTATTTTCACACTGGTGATATTTGCTGGTCTTTTAGTGGTGCATTAGAATATATAATTATTCTTATTTTACAGTTATTCTGCTGCTGAAATACCGATGAATTTAAGACCTCTTCATTATCTTCTGTTGAGTGGTAGAGATCACAACTGAGAAATTCATGGACAAATGCTCAGAGACATAAAAGGACCACAAAAAGTAAAAAAAGAAAGAAACATGAAAACAGAACAAATTTCAAAGATAAAATTGGCCTAGGATGCCTTTTTATAGTAATGGCATGTTCTGAAGTTAAGATTTTACTCTTCTTCTGAATAAAGCTTTCAAGTGATAACACTCCGATTTTATAGTTAAAATTCACCTTTCTGCAGCGATGACCTTAAATTCTCCAAGGATGCAAGCCTGTAATTAGTAACCATAGACCACACTTCATTCAGCTGCTTAGCATGTGCTACTCGGAGATCATAAATATGGGTCCCATTTCCACATGGCTCATCCTTGCATCTCACTGTCAATGAAAAACCCACACATCCCTAGAGGAGCCACTTGGAGACTTTGCTTTGGAGCCACAGAGAAGTGGACTCCACATGTCATTATCATTATTATCATCATTGCAAAACGGGGTAAGTTACGCAAGCACTCTGAGCCTCAGTTTCCTTGCCTGTAAAATGCAGGTAATACATGCTCATAGTCATTACCCTGAGGTGGCTACTGATTGCAATGGGCACAGGATGTAAGAACTTAAGAGGAGTGTCAGGCACTAGGTCGCTGTTGGCAGGTACCTTCTTGCTTGCAGTCTGAGGTCAGAGCAGGGCATCAGGGGCAGACAACACCCAGTGATCAGAACGCTGCCCCTAGACAATGAGTCTCTACTTGGCGTTGTCCACTTCAATTAACGTCTGGGGGTAGCCCAGGATCCTGGGAAGCTTCCTTAGACACATTCTCATAGTCACATTTTCTAGAAGGGGGAACTTTTGTTTTAACTCTCTACCCAACCTCTTACAAGAATAACTTTGTGACCCTCAGTCGAGAGGCAATTTGTCTTGAAACATGTACTTTGTTTGGCTCCTTACCTTTTCGATTTTTTCGTCCAGCATTCTGAAGAATTCTTGTTGGCTCTCAGAGATGTGCATGCTGAAAAACAAACAGCGCATATTTCAGTGTTTTCTTAAGCCTCCTCCCTCAAGAAAAATGCCGAGTCCCTAAACTTGGAGGTGGACATTTCTTTAGTGCAGACTTTTCCACAGAAATACTCTGAAGGTACAGTAACAATAAGTGTTATTACAGTAATCCTACAAATGCATTTCATACGGGTCTATCAGTGCCTGTGATTTAAAAAACAACAACACAAATTCCTGTCGATGTATATGTTATTTATAGTGGTGTAACTGGGAAGTATGTGCCAAATTTTTCTTCAGATGCAGATTTGCAATTTGAAAAAGGATAGGCAAGCAGCACGTGGCATATTTCCACCCCGTGTATAACCCTGGTTATTCTATGGAAATGTGTATGTTGCAAAGCATCAGCATGCTATTCAGCTGTCTAGATGTGGGCTGGCAGCAAATGAGCCGAGAACTTGACATTGGCCCTGAACTCCTTCTGCATTGGCGACAGTGAATGCGCCTCTCAGGGGCAGAAATTCCACTGGAATAAAGGAGAAAGTCAGGAGGCAGGCTTGGGTAGAACTTGCCCTGTGTGTTTGCTTGTCTTACCCCATTTAACAGCAAACCTCGTGAGAGGAATGTGGTACTATGGGTAAGCAGAGCTGAGATCACCGATGGGAAGGGCAATATATAGGATATGAATTGACCACATGATCTCTGTTTAAATGCATGTGATTCATCACCTCACAGAGGCAACCTAGATGTTAGCAGGGGTGAGGCACACACCTCTCATTCCTCATCTAGAAAACCTTCCTGCACTCACGCTCTCTGACTGTTGCTAACTTCCATCCACTCCTCTATTGAACTATTACAGCATGGAAACAAGGATTGTGGTTAGTACTCAACATGTGCACATTAGATGGACAAAGTGGGTACTCTTCAGTGAAGTCCATTCTCCAAATGCCTTCCTGTGAGCAAGAGTGTCTGGGTCCCATTAACAAACAAACAAACAACAAACAAACAAACACAGCAAACCTCACAGACACAGACAACAGTATGGTGATCACCAGAGGGAAAGGGGGGGGGAGGGGGAAGGAGAAGAAGGGAAAGTGGGGATAATGGTGATGGAAGGAGACTTGACTTGGGGTGGTAAACACACAATACAATCAACAGACAATGTTTCATAGAATTGCATGCCTGAAACCAATATTATTTTATTAACCAATATCACCCCAATAAATTCAATAAAAAAAGAATGTCCACGCTCAAGTTTATATCAGGAGCTTGGGACCAAAGGTGATGGTGACGACAATTGTCCCCTTGTAGAGACAATTCTAACCAAAGCCTTCAATCCAGAGCATCTCTAGGATCACAACCTTGACACAGAGATGCTGCCTGATGTTCCCTTGTCTAAGAGCAGTCCAGCATCTCTGCCTGCCTCTGCCTCATTCAGACATCTACAAGGAAGAGCAACCCACCAGGCTCATTCGCTATCTTGCCCCTTGGAACACAGTGTGTGGACTGTGTTAGAGTGTGTTAGTAGGGTGACTTAGTTATCGTCCAATCCTGAGCTCTACACAAGCTCTTTCAGACAAACTCGGCTGTCCCGGGAAGTGACAGACACTGCCACAAGGCACAAAGGCCCACACGTGGTCCCTGTCACCTGTGCATCCTCCTGGGTAGGATGTACCTGAATGCATGCGGCTTATTCGGCTCTTTTCCACGGGACGGTTTCAGAGAGAAGTCCTGAAACCCGCCAATAAGGGCAGAGACAGGATTTGTACTCTGACGCAATAAATCAGCCCATATGGACTGACTGCTGCTTAGATAAATGTGAACAAACTCTCCTCCTATGAAAACCCATCAACACAGTGGCCTTAATACGTTTTTGTTTTTTTGGTTCAAAAGTTTACACTGCACTGTGCGAAACAGTCCCTAAGAAATGAGATTCCTGGGGGCTTTCTGATGCACAATTTTAGGACCGTGAGTGGGGAGCCAGGAGGAGGAAAAAGCACATTGGTTTTCTACGTTTCCTCCAGGTATTAGAAAGGAATAATTGAATTATGATTTAGTTTAAAAAGTATAAATACTTGATGCTAAATTAGATGTAAAAATCTTTTGCAAAAGCCTTATGGTAGTGCCTGATTTAACTAATGAAGCTTAACAATTTTAGTAATCCCTGTTTTTCTCTAATAACGACAACTCCAACTGGGAAAATCTAGGATCGCATGGAGGACAGCGTGTGGCCCTGTTGACCTTGGCAGTGCTCTTATGAGTGAACCCTGTGCTAGCATAGGTGTTCTTTCTGTGACTTTTCAGCTCCACGAGACTAGATGACAACATGATGGAATCTTCCTGACAAGTAAGCGAATGAACAGAATGAAGTGGGCAAGCCTGGCTAGTGTAGCTCAGTGGTTGAGCATCAGCCTATGAACCAAGAGGTCACGGTTCAATTCCCAGTCAGGTTGCATGCCCAGTGTGGGGCATGCAGGAGTCAGCCAATCAATGATTCTCTCTCACCATTGATGTTTCTCTCTCTCTCTCTCTCTCTCTCTCTCTCTCTCTCTCTCTCTCTCTCTCCCTCCCTCCCTCCCTCCCTCCCTCCCTCTCTGAAATCAATAAAAATATATTTTAAAAAAAGAAAGAAAGAAGGTGAGCAAAATGAGTTTTGGAGCTGAAAGACACGTGGCTTTCATGTTCAATGACTGAAGGAAAAGTTTCCAAATAATAAAAACTTAAGCCAGAAAAGTTTGAGAAGGCAAGGCCCCAACTCCCTCATATGTCACCTGCAAAAATGAAATTCAGTTACTCAGTGAGTTCCCGGCAGATCTTGGCCTGAACATGGTTATTTCTTCACGGTCATCATCATTATTTTTCAATTGGGCCTCAGGGAAGTGGGGTTGACCCTAGTCCTCACATCATGACACACCCTTGCTTGTAGCTCATGCATGGCTCAGGCTCAGTTTTAGTTATTTTGTTTGTTAGTTTTTAAAAATAGTCTAATAAGCACCCATGAAACCAAAACAAAAAACAAAAGCTAGGACCTTCACAACCTAGAGCGGACTTACCTCCCACCATGATTTAGTTTTTTTTGTTTTTAACTTTACAAAAAAAGTTACAAAAAGATGGCACGCTCAATGCAATCTTTCAGGGGTTACTCATTTCTTCTGGCATTACATTGACGAGGCCCATCCAGCCTTGTGCATTCATCTTAATGAATTTAAATACTAACTTTCAATGAACTAATTTAATATTAACTTTAATATTCCACTGTGTGAATAAGGTGGAGTTTATTTTCCCCACTTCCTTGGTAAAGGCCATTTGGGTGTTTTCTCAATAGTAAGGCGTTCTTACCGCGTCACTGTGATAAACACTGGGCGTACATGATTTCGATGCTCCCCGGCCCTGGGAGACAGGACTGCTCCCCCTCCTTGTTCCCTGAGAAAACTGAAGCTCTGAGACACCAGGTCACTTGCCTGAGATCACAAAGTCGTAATACTGTGTTCCAAGAGTTGCATCAAGTGAAGATGTGAGAATTACCTGCCTTTGTTATCAACACATCTGCTATTGTCTGGTATGAGATTGTCCTTCCACTTATTGGGGGGAAAAACAAACAAACTCTCATTATCTTATTTTATACAACTGCATAATAAATGCGCCTCCTTCATCCTGTGAGTCAGCAAGTAGAAGAAGTAACACTCCTCTCTTGGGCTCCAGAAGGATTTCTGAGTGGAATTCCATGAACTCAATGCTCTGACTGACAGTTTACACACACACACACACACACACACACACACACACACACACACACGGATGCTACTGTGTGGAAAACAGAGGATTTTCTTCATAATTTTAATATAAACACAAGAGCCAGTTTAATCAAGTTCTCTGAGAGCTTTATGCCAGTTTGCAAAACTTGCTGTTTCAGTGTGTCAGTTAAATTAGGATTCACTCTACATGAATGTTAGAATTTCGACATGAAATTCTAAATTAGAATTTCTACATGAAAAAGAAATTCTCCTTAATCCGGTGTCTGCTTAGAACTCAGCGATAAGGGAGGCATTTAAAAATAGCATGCGTCCCCTGGCTTGGATGAAAAGAGGATGAGGTTCTGTCATCAGATATCTGTTGTTCGCGTAGGTCAAAGTGATCCCAGGAAGTGAATGAGGGGGGTTGTGAGCACAGCATCACACTCACCTGCGGGCACAAACACCAGCCATGCCGTTATACTGACATTGGAGGGAATAAGTGGATTTTTTAAATGCCTCATGTTCTTTGAAATAGACAAACTTTAATCCCTGAGCTCATTTACCACCCCCCTGAGGAGTCCTAATCGCCACATGGCAGTAGCCATGGCTGAAGCAATGCCACAGACACGGTCCAGGCTAACATGATTAGGAACTAGGCTATTTTTGTCTCCATTTCCTGGGAGGAATCAGAGATAACACAATTTATTCTACTCATGATTTTGACTCGTGGGGCAACTGCTACACGTATGTAATGGTCACATTTATTTTGGAATGGGGCGGGGCTGTGTGGAGTTTATCAATGTTACCCAGACTGCCAGGAGATTTGCTAATATTTAGGGGAGCCCCACAGAAGGGATCTGTAGTCTCTGGGATACCAGAGCTTCTTTGAGGAAAAGGGAGTTGGTGTTCATGTCACACACAGTCCGTTTTATCACTAAGATAGATTCAGTTCTAGAGCAATCTAGAAAATGACTCATTATTCTCTTTAACTTTCTAATTGTGAGAAAACCTACCATGTTATTGGTCTGGTTTTAAATAATAATAAAGGGACATCCATGGAATCACCACTCAAATTAAGAATTAGAACCTGTGGTCTCACTGTCTTCCATGGAGCCAGAGAGAACCACAATTCCTAATTTAATGCCTTTTCATTTCCTTGCTTGTCTATTGTTTTATCATATAAAAGTATATGATAGTATATAAAACATATATACTGTATTCCTTAGTTCTGCCTGCTTCTGAACTTTATATGAATGAAACTACATGTAGGCAGGTACTACTACTTATTTTACCACTGTAACTTTACATTTGTAAAATTCCTTCTTCTTCTTCTTCTTTTTTTTTTTTTTTTTTTTTTTTTTTAATATATTTTTGTTGACTTCAGAGAAAAAGGGAGAGGGGGAGAGTGATAGAAACATCAATGATGAGAGAGAATCACTGGTCGGCCGCCTCCTGCATGCTCCACACTGAGGATAGAGCCCACAAACTGGGCATGTGCCCTTGACCAGAATAAAACCTGGGACCCTTCAGTCCACAGGCCAATGCTCTATCCACTGAACCAAACCGGCTAGGGCAGATTCCTTCTTGATATGTGCAGCTATAGGTTGTTCATTTTCACTGATATGTAGTATTCCCATCAAAAGAATATGCTGCATTTTTGTTAGCCATTACATTTTTAAAAAAGTTTTTTTCTTTTTTAAATTTAATATTGATTTTGAGAGAGATAAGAAGGGAGGAGAGAAACATCAATAGGCTACCTCTTGCACACCCCCTTACTGGGAATTGAGCTCCAAACCTGGGCATGTGTCCTGACTGGGAATTGAACCAGCAACCTTTCAGTTCACGGGACAACACGCAACCGAGCCACACCGTCCATTCGGAGCTATCCGAGAGCTGCAGGAGCTCACAGAAACAGTGCTGCTATGGATATTTCTGTGGGCACACATGCCCTAGGTGTCTCTACAGCAGGGGTGGGGACCATTTTTCTGCCAAGGGCCATTTGGATCTTTATAACATCATTCAATTAATATAATTCACTTGATAGAAATTTATGTTGCTAAGAAAAAAGCTCATAGAAGTATTGAATTTTGAGTTCCGCCTGCAGTTGTTTTTCAAGGCGAGACCAAATGACTTCTCAAGGGCCTTATATAGCCCTCGGGCTGGGCGTTTCCCTCCTCTGCCCTGAGAGTGATGATGCTGCTGCTGCTGCTGCTGCTGATGATGCTGAGAAGGTATGTGCAGGGACAATTCTAGTAGATAATGCAAATTGTTTTCCAAAGTAATTGTACCAATTCAGATTCCCACTAGCAGGTGTTAGGAGTGCCCGTGTTCCATATCCCATTCACCATTTTGTATTTTTTTCATATCGATTCACCATTCCTGTTTCCTCTTCAGTGAAAGGGTTGTTCATGTCTTTAGCCTATTTTTCTATGGGTTCTCCACCTTTTACACATGGACTTGTAGGAATACTCTATGTATTCTGCAAATCCAACTATTGTCAGTTACATGTGTCAACCTGTATTACACCCTCTCCATCATTTTTTGACCCTTTACTTTCCTACAGTGTATTTGGATAAACAGAAGTTCTTAATTTTAATGTGGCCACCATAATTAATCATTTTCCTTGAGATCCGCATCCTTTGTGACTTATTCAAAATTTCCTCTACTCCATAAAGATATCCCCCTTTATTTTCTTCAGATCACTTACATGCCTGCCGTGTCATATACCATGGACTGTTTTTGTACTCTCCCATCTACACTGGTTATAGTTAACAAAGCTTTATAATAAGTTGGTTATCAGGTAGGCAAAATGGAACTCACTCTGAAAATATTTTCAGCTTTAAAAACAATATAAAAACAGAAACGAGAACTTACTTTGCTCGGGGTTGATGAACTAATCCCGGAATCTCTTTGTTAGTTTTAAGTCTTGCGTTTGAACTGGCACTTTTTTCCTGAAAAACACATAGAAAAGACAAGATGAGAACCAGCACTTCAGCAATCGCACGGGTTTTCATCGCAGAGACGCCAGGTGTTTGGGACTCTCCACGGTTGGTTACTTCACAAGCACCGACGTCCTGGCAAAGAGGTCACGCCGTCCAGGTAGAACTGCAGAACATTTGAACAGGGAATGTGGTCATGAAGAAAGCGATGAGCTCCATAACAGCTACGACTCTGCTTAGAAAATGATGTGCGACTGGTGTTTGATTTTTTTAGGTTGAGTTAAGGAGAACAGCAAGAATCCAAGAACAGAAGATTCTAAGGCCAGGAAGAGCCGAGGAGCACAATCATCGCCTTTGTCGACCTGCCCAGGGAACTGACTCCGGTGCGTTTTCTTTGTAAAAGACAAAGGCATCAAGATGCTGAGGCATAAAGTTTGCATGAGGCTCTAGCACTGACACGGACAAGAACACGACTGAAAATAACGACCATTTCCCACCCACAACAAACACTGGGATTGAAAGAGTGAAGTTCAGTACTAGCCTATAGTCAAGAGGCACTTTCTGGCTGTTAGCCTAATCTGATTTCTTATTCCCAGGAAATCAGCCAGATGGGAAAGAGACACTCTCAGACCTTAAAATACTGATATATCGGTCAGCACGCTAGCTCAATCATTCTACTCATCTGTATTTTCACAGACATTATTTTAAAAAATATATTCAAGGTGCTTTATTATTTGCTCACAAAACATACCCCTAAAATGAAAGACTATTCTAAAGCATTTAAGAAGTGACTATATACTATAGTAAATTCAACGAACCAGGGGTATGGCAATAAAGACCCAGGCTAAGGGGAAGAATGAAACTCACATGGGTCAACCCACCTTTCTTACCACATGCAAAGCCATGTGAGAAGGCACCTGAGACAGATGGTCCCTCAAATGAACTCTTCTGAGTTCATATTTCTCCCAGGAGCACAAAAGCCATGTACATCAATGAAATTCCAGTGACTTGTATGTTCTGGTGGTGGTTTGTTACTGACCATCAAACATGAGCTTATCTGTATAACATTGTTATTCCAAGATATAGGGTGATTTTGTGATTTTCTAAGGAAAGAAAGAATCGCTACAATTCCTTTGCAGTGTATCTTTCTTTTGTGTTATTCCTCACCCCAGGATATTTTTCTCATTGATTGTTGCAAGAATCGAAGGGAGAGAGGTGGAGGAGAGAGGGAGAGGGAGGAAGGGGGGGGGGGGGGGGGAGGAGAGAGAGAGAGAGAGAGAGATTAGTTGCTTTCCACAAGTGCCTGACCAGAGATTGAATTTATGTGCCCTTGACCAGGAATCAAACTGTGACCCTTCAGTGCATGGGCTGACCCTCTAACCACTGACCACACTTTGCAGTCTGTTTTACCTTCCTTATCTCACACGTTAAACTTAAGAATGCTTTCATGAACATTGGAAATGTATGGCATAGATAGTGTTTCCTCTGCTGATGTCGCCAGGGAACAACAGATGCGCTGCCTAATTTCTTACAAAGCAGGTGGGAGAACAGCCAGAGAATCCTAAAGCACTAACCCCAGGAGGGCCGGGCCCAGGTCCCCTCTTTACCTTCAGGGTCACACTGCCTGGCTCAGGGGCCTGGCACTGTAAATTCACTATTTACTGAACAACACATTTTAGTTAAATTTATAGAGCTGTGCAATTGTCACCCCAATCCAGTCTTAGAAAAGCTCCATCAACTCAAAACGTTTCCCCAAACCCATGTGCAGCTATTTCCTGCTCTCAGCTGTAGCCCCAGGAAACCACAGTTCATGCAGCGTTGTGCATGACCCGCTCGTGCTGGTTTCGGAACCATCTGGAAGCGCACAGAAATCCACATCCCAGGCTCCGCCCAAACTCCCTGAGTGCGCCTGTCCGGGATCCGGGCCCAGGAACCTGCATTTCAAACAAGAGGCCCAGGTGACCTGAATTCTATTTCAGAGAAAAGATACCTCCGCGATCAGGGATCCCCCCAGTTGGTTTTCCACATGACAGTTTTCAAACAGCGCTGGGGGTCCACAGGGCTGCCCGGGGGTCCACAGCGAGGCCCAGCGGGGAAGGGACCCCTCGAACAGCTCCTACTTAGCGGCTCCATCCATTGGAAAAAACCCTCCCTTTCCCCAAAGTGTTCGCAAACTAATGTCAGGGAGTGACAGGTTTATTTAAACAGCACATCAAACAACTTTCTCCTGGGCTTGGAATAATTTTACTCCTGTGTGAACAGAACGCCCTTGTCAGTGTCCAGAGGAAGTTGCGCCTCCCTTAGCTTCTCTGATGCTGGAGACGGTCCCAGCACCTGGACGGACGCTACCGCTCCCCGCTCAGTCCCTGTGTTGTCCCGCTGCGGCTGAAAGGACTTAGGCAGCCGCAGCCTGTGAGGGTCCCCCGAGTTGGTTCTGGGTTGGAAGTGTGGGAGAAATCTCATTTTCTTCTTTTCTGCGCACAGAACTATAAAGAAATCCCAGGGGCCAGCTGGATGCAGGGAGCTGGAGGCCGAGAGAAAAGAAGTGGGGGTGGGAATAACAGCTCCGGAGACTGCTAAGGAGGGATCTACACAGGGAAAAAGACACCAGGCACTGAATATGAACTCTCCGAGCGCTCCGCCCTCCACACCGACTGTGCTGTTGTGCACGTTGGAAACACTGCATTTCAGAAAGGACATGAAAGCTAGAAAAGGTTATTTATGAACCAGAATTAGGAGATTTAAGGAAACACACACACACACACACACACACACACACACACACACACATATAAAACGTAGGCACATCTTCAGCCATGCAATAAATGAGAAATCACCCCAGCATTTGGAGAGTAACCCGCAGAATGTACTCGGTAAGGAAACAATCTCATGTGATGTTTCATGTGTGATTTCTCCAGTGGTGTTCACATGAGATAGGACACTGCCTCCTTCAAACATAAAGGAATTTTATCTTGTGTCTTTTGAGTGATGATGATCCGCTGAGTCACATTCACTCTGTGAGAATTTCTGAACGCTAACAAGTGACAAGGCCCAAGCTGTGAGATGCAATTGCTGACTTGGGCCCACCAGGATCATAATTATGCAAAGTCAACACTTCCGTTATCATTACCCACCCAAATAGATAATTAGAATTAGTAATATTTTGTAAGAATTATTCAGTCTTGATGAAGTTGGCACGAAAAGTCCCTGCTTTAAGGAAATTCTTTTTCTAAAGATTAAAATACAAATAAAATAAAATAAAATAAAATAAAATAAAATACAGCCACACACCTCATTTTATATCAAGCGAATGTCCAATGGGGCAAGTCATGTTTAAAGCACCCAATATTTTTCACATAGTTGCTTCTCAAGATAGATTGGAAATGTTTAAAATAATCCTTAAAAAGTAAACGGTGCCTTAAGAAATTGCTCAGAAATGATTTTATTATCTACCAACCAAAGTAGAACAAAGGCATTAAGATACCATGTCACCGATTACCAAGAGGAGGTCATACTGGTGTTATAAATCACACCGAGAACTCTGAGTTGAGGATATTTTCAACAAGACGATGCATCTCCAAGATTTTCAAAGGACTAACCTATATACGTCAGAACCTGAACTGGAAGAGCCATAGTCAATTCTTGCCCAGTATGCATCAGTTAGGACAGGGTAGGTTATGTTGCAATAACAAACAGCCCTTAACAACAGTAGTTCCGTACTATACAAGTTTATCTCTTGCCCATGCTACGTGTCCATTGTGCCTGGAGGCTCTCATCCCACTCACAGTGGAACACCATAGTGGTGGAACCTCCTGGCCCATTCTTCACTAAGACACTGTTCAATGGTACGTACGTGCCTGACCATGCTGAGAAATCAGAGATACAATCGTCCTCCCCTAAGAAGCCAATAGGAGAGTGAGCAGGTGTTTCCAAAGTGAGAGAAGGATGTGTGGGGAAGTGCTGGGGATGGCACCTCACTCAGAGGCAGAGTCAGGGATGCATCCTGCAGAGGGAATTGGGCAGGGCTGGGTCCCGGGGAGGAATGCATAGCTGGGTAGGAGAGGAGAGAACATGGCACTCACTGAGAACTATAAGGAACCTGGTACAGCCAGAGAGAGCCTGGGGCACCGGGAGGGCCTATGAGAGATGTAGGGGTGAGGTGGGCAGGGGCTGGGCCAGGGAGGGGTGGGCCTGGGCATCTGGATTTTCCCCAAATGGGTCAATGCTCAACCACTGAGCCATTCAGGCCAGGCAAAAAGTGTACTTATTTATTTTTATGTTTTCACATATAGGAGTTTTGAGTTTTTGACTGGTGGAAAAGAACTGATTTTCTCCCCCCCCCCCCCATTTATTATTTCTTCCATCCCCTCTGTGATTAGACCTGGTTAATCCTAAATTTAGCTCGCTGCCCATACACTCTCTTCTATTCTCCCATGAGAAGTCGGAGCAAACAGAGGACACAAATGTTTTACTAGCGCCCCCCGGGCTCGCTGGCCAACACCAGCGTCAATTCGTTCCTGGTACGATTATTTTACAACGTGGATGGATGGAGCCCGTCACTAGAATTCTATCCACAGTCCTGACAGGCAATAATCCAACCTGGCGTGGTTCCATTATTGAGGCACTTTTAGCCCGGGGCTAGGAAAAGACTGCCTGGCTGTAGCTAGCATTTGGGTTGAAAAAGGTCTTTAAAACTGAAATAGGGTGCTTAGGCAATCAAGAGTAAGCACCATTCTTTTTCTTCCCTTTTTAAGCCTCCTTTTGGAGAAACGGGTGTTGCTAGAAATATCTTCATTCTAGACTTTGCCAACAGAATTGATCCTGAAATGCTAACCAGGGGTGTGTTTAACCACCAATGCCTCTCTTTGCTTATCTTCTCGGGCTTTTAAAAGCTTTTTAGAAAAGCGCCCACGCGTTCCCACGCTCCTTTCCCCACACGTCCCCTCCCAATGGGTGTCCCACGCCCATACGACACGTGAGCCAAGCCCTTACTGTGGCTGTGGGACCGTGGTGGGATGGGGCCCCCTTGGGCAGCCTGACACCACGCTGGGGAGGAAAGGCAAGAACCAATGACCTGTCATTTCTCATCTCTCTGAGGAGGCTTTCAAATGCGGGGTTTATGAAGGATACAGCAAGCCTCCGTTTACTCGGCCTACTGTTATAGGAAGTGGTTTCTGAGTGTTTGATCTCCTGGTCTCCGTTCTTCTCTCTTCTAAACCCTTCCAAGCAAATACGTCCGAAGAGAGACAGTTTGCTTGTTTCCTCTTTCTCTGCCTCTCAACTTAGGGGAACACCTTTCCCCAAGGAAAAGGCCAAAATATGTGGAACTGGCAAAGAAGAAAAACATGTTCAAGTACATGCTGAATGCTCCCCGTTCTTCCAAAGATCCTTGGAAGTGCGTCTTGGGAGCTTAAATTCCAGGGATATAGTCAGGTGACTGCCTACGACATACAGTCTATTCATTCAGCGCCACACATTTAAAACACACAGCGTGTAAGAAATCACATTAGGTGAGAAGCATCGCTCTCTCCGCAATCATGTCTTATGAAGCAATTTAAGCTTTTCAGGGGCACCTGCCATCTGTGTTTTCAGACTCAGGGTCGTTCACTCTTTGGGTCTCCTAACATTCCCAAGGCATGTCACCGTCACCCCTAATTCATTGGAAATGAGATGCAGTTTGGATTGTTGTGTGCTTGCTGTCTTGGAAACTGGATTCTAAGCCACACATGCCCATTAGGTAGTGGTGAGCTCCACATGGCTCACCATTTACTGTATTACTGTGACAGAGTAACTGTTCAAAGGCTAAGATGGTTCACAGAAAGAACAACTAAGAACTTTCCCCCCCCCCCATTTAGAAACAAAACTGATTCTTTCAGAAGAATTTAAAATACCCCTAACTGAAGTCCTTTCACTGTTGTCTTCCTAGCATTTCAGAAGGAAGTAAAGGGGTCTACACTCTACTCGTTCTATAGAATTCAATCTACACATTGTGTACATTGCTTAATTTTACACCTATATGCAGTAGTTACCATTATCCTCATTTAGAGCTGAGGAAACCAAGTTTCAACAACTTGCCCAAGGTCTCCCAGAGGGTTTGACATCATGCCTTTCTGATATCAGAGCCCAAGCTCTAGGTCATGACCACACGCAAGCATCCATGGCGAAATAACGGTAACAACTGCTGATTGTCACCGAGCACTCACCACATGGTTTGTGCAATAGCTCTGTGAGCCATTAACCCATTTTACAGATGAGGAAATTAAGTTACAGAGTGTTTAAGGAGCCTTCCCAAGATCACAGAGCCCAGAGGGTCTAACACTCCCCAAGGACACAGGTCAATATACTACGTCTACCCTGTGGATTTCCATAATCTACTTTAGGAACCTGCCCCGCTCTACTCTTTTCTCTTTCCTACATGACCTATTTCAAAGGAAAACAAAAATCTCCTTACACCAGCCAACCAGAGCAGAGACAGAATAGAAGAAGCCAGAGTTAAAGTAAAATCATTGTGAAAATATTTGCACAAGAAATTATTCTACTGTATTACATATCCTCTGAGTATAGTGACCTTCAGACATTCAATTGAATAATGTGAAGAACGTGCCAATATAACTAGACACATAAAAAAAAACACACACTTTTTAGACAGAAAACAAAAACTAGAATTTGCTTCCTAGTGATAGCCTAAAACTATGTATGCTAGGGGGCGCTATTGAACAATTTTAGAGGTTGTGTTCATTGGATTTGCATGCAGTTGAGCTTTGGGGTAAGGGGAGCTTATAATTTTTATTATTTATTATTATTTAAAAAATATATTTTTTTGATTTTTTACAGAGAGGAAGGGAGACGGATAGAGAGTTAAAAACATCGATGAGAGAGAAACATTGATCAACTACCTCCTGCATGCTCCCTATTGGGGATGTGACCTCAACCAAGGTACATGCTCTTGACAGGAATTGAACCTGGGACCCCTGAGTCTGCAGGCTGATGGAGCTTATAATTTTTAATAGAAACCTTTTCAACCTCAGCCTGGTAACTGTTCGTCAACACAATATTTTACTGCAGGAGAAAGTTAAAAATAAGTTACATTCATTATATGTACAGTTCCTTCTTATTCACGCTGAGGCATTAATCACACATTGTTTTCTCTTCCACCTGCATATCTGAGAACTCAATTACAAGGTAATGAATTGGAGGTGTTAAGCCCAAAGGGGTGTCACTGTTTCTAGAGCATTATTGATGGTGGAAAGACTGTGTCTTGGGGCAGCAAATAGGATCTGCGAGCTAAAGGAAGCACAGAACCAAATTAGTGGAACCAAATCATTAGCAATCAGGAAATCTTAGTCCTAACTCTGTTGCTCTACAATTAAGCTAAATCACCTAAGTACATGTTAATAAATCACCATGCTGTAAATACAGAGGGTTAGGGAGGTTAGAGCTTACAGCAGCACTTATGCTGACTGTGGCCACACACGCTCAGGCCACAGTAGAAAACGGGATGTAGTTAACAAAAGGCCAAAGGGCACGCAGACCCACATCCAGAGGCGATACCACAAGGAATGAAAGTACATCCTTCTATTAATGTGGATAAGGATATATCCTTCTCTGAATTTTCAATAGTGGTCTAAAATTTTTTTTTGCTCTACACACTGATGGCTGCCATATGGCAGGGATTGGGGACCTGGATGAAAGAGGTTAAAGGGAATAAGCAGTACAAATTGGTAGGTACAGAATAGAAATGGGATGTAAAGTACAGCAGAGGGAATACAGTCAATAATATTGCAATAACTGTGTATGGTGCCAGGTGGGTACTAGACTTATCTGTGAGAATCACTTGGAAAGGGATAAAAATGTCTAACCACTAAGCTGCACACCTGAAATGAATAGAATATTAAAAGTCAACTGTCACCCTAGCTGGTTTAGCTCAATGATATGGGGACTGAATGGCCCCAGGTTCGATTCCAGTGAAGGGAACATGCACACTCAATCCCCTTTAGTGGGAGGGGGCATGCAGGAGGCAGCCAATCAATGCTTCTCTCTCATCATTGATGTTTCTAGCTATCTCTCTCCCTCTCCCTTCCTCTCTGAAATAAAAAAAAAAATTAAAAAAAGTCAACTGTCAATAACAACAACAAAAATTTTTTTTAAAGTATTTGTTCCAGAATTGTGCTTACTACACAAAAGAATTTTAGGAGAAGTTGTTTAAATTTTTTTGAATGAACATTATCTATTAAGTCCAGCACTGAACACATTTTTGGAACTTTAATACTTGCTTCTTAAAAGAAAATGAAGAAGAACTGTCTATGCTGAAAGGCACTGAGCGGAAAATAACAATTGACCAAGACATGACTGTGTGTCCCCTCACGGCTCATTCATCACTTCTCCCCACAGAGTGAAGGACTTGAAGTTGAAGGCCACGCGTTAGGCACAGCTCTGACATTTTATGCAGCTCCGAAAGCAGTGTAGGCAAAAGGAACTCAGGGAGTGCTCTGTTGACGGAGAAGCTGTACAGACAGAAATGTGAGCTAATAAACGAGCCCCTGGAGATTAGTCAAGTTCATGGGTGTATTCCTCTAGAGTTCAGGGAGGGCTATGGAGCTCCTCACTGCGGCTTAGAAGTGGAGGTGGACAGCCTAACACCATTTCGCTAAAAGAACCATTTACCTTCTTGCAAATGACTAAGTCAAACATAATCTTTTCCTCTCCACTCTCAAGTCCAAGATCATGATTGCTTACGATCATAAGGCCTGACAGCGTTTGGATTAGGATGGAGGTGAAGTGGGTTTTCCTGCTACACACGAAACCACGGGACTCATTCCATGTGTTCGTTTTTAAAAACCACTTAGTTCGTGCTTGGAAATAGCTTTGGGCGGCATGCACAACACACAGGTCCTTTCTCAGCTGGCAACGTGGAAACTACTCTTCTGGGGCACAGACTAAAAAAAGAAAACCCTGAGAGCCTTTTGGTGGGTGTATCTGAGATGATTTTCTGAAAACAAAACAAAACAAACAAACAAACAAACAAAAAACAACCCCTACAAACTAGGGGGAAAAAAACCTGAAGTGCTATATTTAAAGAATTCCTAAGTATATATTCATTTATTCAGTGGACAATGTCAGACTTTTAGAGCCAGAAGTTACGTTCAGGGATCAAGTTCAAGGAGTTAGGAGAGAAAACACTTTTGGGGTGGGAGGGGGGTATTGGGGCAAGTGAACTCATTATGTCCTTTAATTCACATCTATTGATCCTAAAATGCTAGCTTTCATCTTCCTTTTGTCACTGACTGTATGTTGTCACCCAGGTAACATCTACCTATTTATATCAGGTCAGAGGCCTGGAGTCCCACTCAAGGTGGTTGGTTTGGGGAGGTTTAGTAGATATCCTCTCCACCCCCAGCTCTGCAGCCCAGCCTCAGATATGGATATTGGGGGGCAGGCATGCTCCTGCACCTTTGAGGAGGCAGAGGGCTGAGTCATAGACCAGCTCTGAAATGCACGAAAATGCCTCTGGCTTGGGCACTGGGCCACTCAGGTTGGGCCAGGCAACCTCCTGCCATGCCAATTTATCCTGAATAGGGTCAACGACCTGGTCACAATGATCTCCACCCAAACTGGATTATTCCATACAGGCTGGGGATGATATCTACTTAGCAAAATATTTCTCATTGAGAACGCAGGCAGCATTGCACACAAGAGTGCTTAGGCGATGCTTAAGAGAATGAGGAAAACAAACAGTTTTCAAAGGCCCTTATGCACATCAGAGAGCATCGTTTACAGACAGACAACAGACAGACTAATGAAAAAGGATTCCTGTCTGTTCATTAAAAGGGGCCCTATGTAAGAGCCGCCATTCGTCACCATCTCATTAACCTATAATCAAAGAATTATTCGGGGTAAAGGGAAGAATTCACTTCATAGGAGCACCTTGGCCAGGGACTGGCTCCTTCGAGAGGTGGTGAGCCAGGGAGCAGGGAGGGTTCAGGGAGGGTTCAGGGAGCCTGCTTCTGGGCACTCATGCTTGCTGGCCTGGGAAGGCTGGCTGGGAAAGACTGTACCCCACCGAGGTAGCCAATGACTCTCTCAGCTAATTACAGATTTTCCAGGAAGGGGGATACTTAATACTTGAAAGGAAAAAGTCTAAATTTCCTTAAAAATATTCTGATTTGCCTTTTCTTTCAGCTAACCAGTAGAGATGTGCTGTCAGTCAAAGGAAGCGTTACTAGGAATTCTGACTTCATACACACCCTCGAACCTTACACATTCCCATAGGTTAATGTAAAAGGCTCTTGCAAAAATCTTGTGTGTCTTTCTTTGGTGCTTGGAAGTTCCAAGCCTGAATTATCCTTCAGTTTCTTCTCTTGCTCTCTTCTGAGTAAAATAATCCATTATTTATAAAGCCCTAATGTGACAGGCATGGTGCTGTATTGTCTCTTAAGGCAAAGTAAACAGAAAGCTCTGGTATTATTATTATTATTATTATTATTATTATTATTATTTTTGGTCTCTTCTATTGAGCAGAAAATGTGACTAACTGTGATTGCCGAATGCACATCAACTCTGTATCGGGCATCGCACTTGAATTCTTGTTCACCCTTTCAGTGACTTGGCATCTTCCTGTCTGCCTGCCACAGCAAGTACATACTGGGGCCTCCTTCTCCACATGCCACAGATAAGGAAATTCAGGCTCAGAAAAGATTAGGCAACTTAACTTTCATGGTCACCTGGGGAGGCACTGGCAGAGTCTGAGTCTAACAGTCAGCCTGACTCACCTCTAACACCTTCAGGGCAGCATTACTGACTAGCTGTGGTTGGCGCTGAGCTCTTGCCAAACAATGTCCAAAGGTTTTACGTGAGTTAACTGATTGAACTTGGCAACATTCTATGAGGAAGTACTACCACTCTTCTTACAGTCACCATTTCAGATGAAGAAACAGAGAGCTTACGGACCCAACCCCAGCTTACACACAGTTTCTCACTGAGTCCAGACGCCCTACACCCTGAGGGGCACCTGGTGACCTGGCGCAGCCTGGTGCCCTCACCCGGAGTGGCTGCTGGCCGCCAAAGGGCCTGTGTCCAGGATGCTGAAGAAGGGTCCTTTTACTGGGTACATGGCTGCACAAGACCTCTGACCTTCTTCCAGCTAGATGCTTTTGTTCGAAACCCAATGGATTACGTATATTTTGAATTTCTGAATTCCTGGCACAGAGAATGGGTAATGTAAGAAAAAAATCCCAGCAGTTACCCTGGCAAATAAAAGAATGCACGCTTTGTCATTTTGCCAAGATCAAATGTTCTGAGAGCCCCAGTGACATCAGCAGTCCTCACACGCACAAATCTGGGCCACAGGAATCATAAGGACAAGTGACTGATGGGCAGTAGAGATTGTCCACTCTGGGACACATGCCGAAGAGAGAGAAACAGAGAGCCAAGGTGAGGACAGCAAGCTGAGCTTCTACTTCCAGGGCTGCTAATGAGTCAGCGAGAAGAGGGAAGGGGAGACAGGACACGGCCCTTCGAGAGCTGGCCATGGCCAATGCAGGTAGCGGCCTGTTGCTCTTATCACTTCAAATACCAAAAAGGGAAAGCAGCACAGAGGGTAGATTTTCTTGTTGTTAATCCTCCCCCGAGGATATTTTTCCCCATTGGTTTTTAGAGAGACTGGAAGGGAAGAAAGGGAGGGAGAGAGAGAGAACATTGCTATGAGAGTGAGACACATCAATTGGTTGCCTCCTGCATGTGTTACAACCCGAATAGGAAACTTGCAACCTGGGTATGTGCCTTTGACTGAGAATCGAACCTACAGCCCTCAGGTGCACAGGCAGGAGCTCTAACCAGTGATCCACCGACCAGGGCCATGTGCTAGATTTTATATAAAGACCAGTGCCTGAATTCATATAAAAAAGGACTAATCCCAATGTCCTTTTAGGACAACTGCATGCAGGTGCAGTCTCACCAAAATGTCCCACGTCACAAAATCCGACTAACTGTGCCCCAATCCCAGTGGGCCATCTAGAACTTGAGGCTCCATCAGCCACACTTGGTGGTGGTACTACAAATGAAATTACCTTAAAAAAATAACCAAATGAATATATAATCAAAGAGCACTATAATCAATGGAAAATAAAACTTGAAAAGAGGTTTTTAAATATGGCCTTTCATCTCCTTCCCTTGCCCTCTTCCCCGCCCCCCAGATTAACCAAAGAACTTACAGGCATACTAGAGGCCTGATACATGAAGATTTGTGCAAGAATAGGCCTTCCTTCCCTGGCTGGTGGACCCCAGGACCCAGGCCTTCGCTCTGGCTGCCGCCTTCCGCCTTTGCTCTGGCCCAGAGCTGCCTTCTGCCTTCATGTGCGGCCCAGAGGCCCGGAGTGGGGGCAGAATGTCATGGCGATGATGCAAATGTTCCAGCCTGGCTGCTGCTATCTTTTCACATCAATTTGCATATTCCCTCCTTATTGGCTGGGGGTGCCACCATCTTTGTCATGAAGTGATGGTCAATTTGCATATTCCATCTTTATTAGATAGGATACACATAACCCATGGTCACAAACAATAGTGCAGTGAAGGCCTGGGTAAGGGACAGGAATTGGGTAGAAGAGGTCAATGGGGGCAAGGGGAAAGGGACATCTGTAATACTTTCAACAATAAAGATAGACTTTAAAAATAAAACAAATTGGGCCTTTCAGGCTAACGCAACACTATAACAATAGTGGGTCAATCCACGACCCCCACACTGATATTCGTGAGAGTCAGGAGACAAACACATATCGCCGTGAATTCCAATTGGACAGGCCATCCTGGGAGTCAGGGCAGCTCCCACGCCTGCAAATACAGCAGCCAGCGTTCACAAGTGGACGTCGTGTTTGCCAATGAGGAGAAACTCTGTACTGTTCAAAGCGAGATAAGTACCGATAGGAAAGAAACCCCACCACGAGCATTTCGGGAATAGAGTGGGAGGGGAAATGACATAAAGGTTAGTAAGCCTTGTGATGCCCAGGGCCACTTTTATCACAGGGTGACTCAGTTGGACAAAAAATAGAAGTGATTGTCTGAGCCAAGACAATCTCCCATTCAGCTTTCCCTTCCTAAAATTATAGCATCGTCCTGAGCAGTAAGATCACTTCTTTTTTTTTTAAATCCTCACCAGAGGATATGCTTTGTTTTTAAAAAATTAATTTTAGAAACAGAGGCAGGGAGAGAGGAACATCCATGTGAGAGTGAAACATTGATCGGCTGTTTCCTGTACACGCCCGAACCGGGGATGGAACCCATAAGCTAGGTATGTGCCCTGACTGGGGATCAAACCTTCAGCCCTTCGGTGCACAGGCCAATGCTCTAACCACTCACCAACACGGGCCAGAGTTTACATAAAGACCTGTGCCTGGATACCTATAGAAGAGGTGGAGTATGGTTCTTGCCGTGACCTGATCCTCCTGAGCCCTGTCATGGTGGTGATATCACCTTTGTAAGGCTGGCTCTGTTTGCCTCTCTTTGCTCTTAACACAGGATTATTCCAAAATGAAACAGCTTCCCCCGCCCCCACCCCCCGGTTAAAAGCATTACACGAGTATGCAAACCTGAAACAAGAATGAGCCTTGGTCACAACTGGTAGTGACAGCGGCAGGTTCCTTCCTTCCTGTGTGATTTTAAGTACAGAGGGGCTGTCCTGATTCTTCCTCTGGGTTGGCCTAGCCCCGGGCAGGGCCCTTGTTCCTCCCCCCTACCCCCCACTGGGCCCAGGCCCAGGAGCGGCAGCAGCCTTCTTCTTCGAACAAAGCCTCCTTTCACCAGCAGAGGCTCCGTGACTCCGCTCTGGACACCAGGACAGGCTTTTGGACGTGTTTTGCTGACATGCTAATCTGTGTATGTCGACAGGCCCGGCAGGCTCCTACTCTCAGGTTGGAAGACCTGAATCCTGCCACGGCTACAGGCAACTCTCACAGGCCTCGGCTTCTGTGTCCGAGGAGCCAGATCACACCCCGTGAGCACACAGATGGTGGTGAACACCGTGAATGCCTCTCAGCGTGTGTGCTTGTGTGTGTGTTTCCATCCGTGGTTGGGTGTATGTATGTCGCGTCTATGGGTGTGTCTGGGGGGGATGAGGGAGAGGAGTGAGCCATTACTAATTAGGATAACACTGCTTACATATCTTTCTCGAATACAGGCCAAAACAAAGCAGAAAGGAAGCAGCGGAGCTTTATCTCCCGCCAGCAGCCGTCCCCGCCGGGGGCTGCCGTGAGTTCACCTCGGGGTCCATTGTGTCCAGATGGCCCCGCGGCTGCTGCCCAGTGACCGTTTGTCCCAGCGCCGCTGCCTCCGGGGAAGCTGCTTCCTGCCGGGGGCTGGGTGAAAGCCCGTGTGGAGGGGGCTGCAGGCACTTTCCTCACTGGGAATTTCTGATTTAGTCAAGCCCCCCCCCCCCCCAACAACACTCCCTCAAATCACACCCCCTGACCTGGGAGTAAAACCAAGGGAGCTTTTACCAAAAGCCTGAGAAGAATTTGGGAGTGCAGGTAGCTGTGGTTCTGTGTGTGCATGTGAGTGTGCATGCATGTGCATGTGTGTATGCATGAGTGTGTAGTCAGTGTGTGCATGAATGCATGTGCATGTGCGTGTGTGTGTGTGTGCATGTGAGTGTGCACACATTCCCACATCAGCAGAGAAGACTGGTAATGCAGTTCCCAGGATGGTGGACTAGGTGAGGAATCTTCCAGAAGAAAAGCAGCAGCATCCTGTTGTGGACACGGTGCCCTCGGCTTGGGTCTTGAGGGGCTGCATTGGTGCTGGCACTGCCAGAAGCAGCTCAGAGGGGCCTCTGCTGGTGCTGATGGCTTCTTGGGTCTGGGGGTCCAGCAGAAGATTCCACAGAAAGCCAGGGAGAGTGGCTGAAGGGCTGGGAGGGGAGTGGGTGGGGGACGGCGGTGCCACCTGGTAGGGTTGGGACTCAGTTAAAAGTCACCCATCAGGCCAGGACCGGTTTGGCTCAATGGATAGAGCATCGGCTTGGGGACTGAAGGGTCCCGGGTTCGATTCCAGTCAGGGGCATGTACCTTGGTTGCGGGCATATCCCCAGTAGGGGGTGTGCAAGAGGAAGCTGATCGATGACTCTCTCATCGATGTTTCTAACTCTCTATCTCTCTCCCTTCCTCTCTGTACAAAATCAATAAAATATATGGAAAAATAATAAATAAAATAAATAAATAAAAGTCACCCATCAGATATCTCCTGGAAATCACTGGAATAGCTCAGGAACCTCAAAAAGGAGGGGGTCTGCTCCAACATATCAGAGAGAGGCAAAGATTCATTCATTCATCCATTTGTTCATTCGTTCATTCATGCCACAGAAATGGACTGTGGACTAGCTATGTGCCAGGCACTGTTCTAGGGGCTGAGCAGGGTGGGAAAAGACAAAAGCTCAAGTCCCAAGGGAGCTTTCATTCCAGTGAAGGCCACGGGCAATAAAAACGAGCAAACATGTAAGTAATCTCAAATCCAACCCTGAGAAATAGTTAAGAAGAAAACACTGCAGACTCACAGATAGGGGGGTTGGTGGAGACTCCCATTTGGCTGGGGAGGTCAAGGTCTCTGGAATTAGAAAAATGTTTCTATCATTGCTAGAAACACACAGACACACTACACTTTTTGAACTTTATAGTAAACTATAAAAAGTTTGAATTTTTGTTTCCATTTCTAAGAATCGTCCAACCATTGAATGAAAAGAATCCTATTATAGACCCATTTAAGATACAAGGAATTTTTAAGGAACTATTCATAATTTTTATTGTATTTAAATGTTATTTTGCAAATTATGAACCAAAGGAAGTGGGCCATAAATGAAAGTTTACAAATCTTTGCTATATACAAACTTCTTTGTATTGATGTTTGCTTTATTAATTGAATGGATAGATAAATGAATGAATGAATGAATGAGGGCTTATATAATCCAGTTAACAGGTGGATTCAAAGCCATCACTTTTATTTATTTTTAATATATTTTATTGATTTTTTACAGAGAGGAAGAGAGAGGGATAGAGAGTTAGAAACATCGATGAGAGAGAATCATCGATCAGCTGCCTCTTGCACACCCCCTACCAGGATGCCCTTGACCGGAATCGAACCTGGGACCTTTCAATCCACAGGCTGACGCTCTATCCACTGAGCCAAACCAGTTTCGGCAAGTCATCACTTTTAAACTTGACTTTGAAGCCTCTACTTAATGTAAAATGGGAGTAAAAACCATTACCATGCGATTGTGAAGATAAAACAGCCCATTTAAAGCATGGAGCACAGATCTGGACAAACAGTAAGCAGACATTGACATTTCTTTGATTTAAAAATAAACAGTAGGATGTGATGTATGTCAATTCTAAACTAGTTTTTAAAAATAAAAATTAAAGACAGCCTGTGAAATAACTCCTGCACGTAGGATTATGAATAGAAATCTGGCAGTCATTTCAAGAAAAAAAAAAAAAAAAAAAAAGGAATTAGTTGGTTTCCTTTGGACTTATTAACAGAGTTTAAAACTATTTTTTCCCTAACCTAAAACAACAGAATATATATTTCCTCACCCTCGTTCTGTGAAAAGCCACACCAGATCACATCAACAGTCAAGGAGATATGCTCAGCACATGCGCAGAGATTTGGGATTCAGATGTACAATGAGCATCTAGTCTGGTTCCGGGCAAGGACCAGGACCTTAGAGATGCATTCTCTAATGTATTCATTTTTAACCAATAAGCCAGGAATATATGGCAATGACCGGTTTCCTAAGCAGCTGTGTTCCTTGGGTAGGGCATATGATAAAAATGTCTAATTTACTTCGATATCGACACCAAATATCCTGTTGCTGTTATTTTTCTGACAACTTAATATCTTCCTGGTATAAAATAAACCACTTGTTATCCTACCGAGAGCCATTTCCAATTGGGAATATTGCCTACATTCGTTTTACACCTCTTTGTTCCTCTCTTTCCTTTCTCTCTGCTGTTTATCTACACGATTGGAATTTCGTAATTAAGCATTCTTTGAACAAATGGTTTTAATGGCTTATGCTGTTTCAGGGTAATATTGGGGACTTAGGTTACTTCCAGATTCCCACCATAACAAGTAACACTGCGATCCCTATTCCTATACACATCTTTGACTTCATTCTTCTTAGAAAAAGAATTATTTGATCGATTTGAACACGTGTACCTCACGGCTTGAACTATTTCCATCCGGAAAGGCTGTAAAATTTACACCCTCAGCAGGAGGATATGAGTGTCTGACCCACTCTACCTTGGCCAGAATTGACTACATGACTTTAAAAACACAAAAACAGGGGCACAAAAATGTTGTCAGTTTCCTAGACTAAAATAATTATCTTAAGTGTTTTCATTAATCTTTTTTTTTCTATTAATAAGGTTAGTTTTATTTCCCCTCTACCTATATTATTTTCTCTTATTTGTTTGGTAAACTCTCTATTTCATATCCTTGGCCCATTTAAAAAACTAGATTGTTAGGAATATCCTTGTTGTCTGACAAAAACATGTTCTGCATTAAAAGGAGTTGAATCTTTTTTTCTGTAATATTTGTTGCAAATATTTTTTTATGGGGTGGTATTTACCTTTAAATGTTTACTGTGCCTTTGGATCTAAGGAGGAGTTTCTGATTTGCATACATTAGGCATGAGTCATTTCTGCCCTGTCCAGAGCCCCTTTCTGTCCAATTCACATAGTTTTCTTAGAGAATTTGCTCCTGCCCAGAGTAGGCAATGGGTCTTGTCCCCTACCTACCAAGGCTGATGGGTCCAGGGTGGGACAGCCACAGGTTGTGTAACTGAAGTTAGATCCAGTGCTGGGATTCCTGGTCTTTCCAGAATCTAGGGTCACTCTTCCATGTCAGCCCAGGGAAGGTCCCGCCCAATCACAGTCCTTGGATTATCCGGATCCCTCGCCAGTAAACCCTCCACTTACTCGTGGTATTTTGACTTGGTTTGGTTCCTCACACTCATAACGATCTTTGCTAAAACATGATGAAGTAAAATAATTCTTTCCCTTGTGGTAATTCCTACTGCTTTTATTTCAAAATCCTTCCTCATCCTAGTCCTGGTTAAATATTCACCTATTTTTGTTCCTAGATAAAACAAACAAACAACATTTAAAAAGAAAACCCATATAATTCTCTAGTTCTCTGAAGTTTATTCTGGTATGTGGTTTGCTGAATAATTATTTTCTTCTCTCATTAGTTTGCTTTGTTCCAGTGATCATAAATGTGTGTGTATGTATGTGTATTTCTGGCTATTTAGTCTGTTCCACTGACTCTTATGTCTACAATATACTTTAATTATCATAGCTTTATTATATATTGTAATATTTGAGATGGAAAGTCCCTTTCACCATTCTTTGAAAAATGTCTTAGCTACCCCGCCCAAAACTATTTTGCTATGAGAAGATACGTTTTTTGTTTTTTTTGAGCGTGTGTTTGTGTGTGTGTGTAGGAAATGGTACTTTGGTTAAAGAGTATAAACTTTCAGTTATACTATGAATAAGTTCTGGGGATCTAACATATAGCATGTTGACTACAGTTTACAGTTCTGTATTATATACTTGAAATTTACTAAGAGTGTAGATCCTGAGTGTTTTAACTACAATCAAAAGGTAACTATATTAGGTTTGTTCATCAACTTAATTTTGGCAATTATTTCACAGTATATACATACATTAAATCACATTGTGTACCCTAAATATATATGATTTTGTCAATTATACCTCAATAAAGTTGGAAAAACTCTATTAAAAATAGATTTTTTTTCATCATGTCACTAATTCAAGCTCTCAACAACCAGTTATTTTTTAATTAAGCATGGTAGGTCCAATATTTATGAAACTAGAAGAGACTTAACTGACTCTGACCTCTGATCATCAACTGTTAGATTACACTAAGAAGGTGGCTAAGAGAAATTTAGCAAGTTAAAAGAGGGCAACATTATAAATTGACTTAAAAAAAAACCCCACAAAAACTGGATGAGCTGAAGCAGGTTTGGCTTGGTTGGATGGAGCGTCGGCCTGTGGACTGAAGGGTCCCAGGTTCGATTCTGGTCAGGGGGCATGTACCTTGGTTGCAGGCACATCTCCAGTGGGGGCTGTACAGGGGATAGCTGATTGGTGTTTCTCTCTCATTAGTGTTTCTAACTCTCTATCCCTCTCCCTTCCTCTCTGTAAAAAAATCAAAAATTTTTAAAAGAAAACTGGATGAAAAAATTGAGTAGGCCACACAATTAAAATAATCGACTTTCCTTCCAAAAGGTCTTTAAAATGGACATTAACGGATATTACAATGTGATCTGGAAAAATATGCTTTCCTTGACATTTAATTAATGCTTAGATGTTTTTGATACTATTTGTTTTTACATCCCACAACATATAATAGTTCCTGGTAACCTTAAGGAAAAACACCCATCCACTTCTCCAGTCTTTTAGTCATAGTTAGGAAGACACTTTTTACATATGACTCGGTATTTTTAGTGACAGGTATGTTCATCTAAAATTACACTATATGACTACATAAAAATAAATAGGAAATTTGGTCACTTGGGGACTTTATGGATACATTTTGTATTTTTTTAAAAATATATTTTATTGATTTTTTTACAGAGAGGAAGGGAGAGAGATAGAGAGCTAGAAACGTCGATGAGAGAGAAACATCGACCAGCTGCCTCTTGCACACCCCCTACCAGGGATGTGCCCGCAACCAATGTACATGCCCTTGACCGGAATCGAACCTGGGACCTTTCAGTCCGCAGACAGACGCTCTACCACTGAGCCAAACCGGTTTCGTCTGGATACATTTTGTATTAAAAAGAAAAGCGATGGGCTAGGGAAATAACACCTAAACATCTGCCAGGAATGTCCTGGAGCCACCTGGCCGGCAGTACCTTCTCGGCTAAATTTTCACACATCACAAAAGCAATCACACAAAAAGAAAAATCCCATAGAAATATACTCCAGGCAGAAAATCGGTGGGGAACACAATGTTATTAACAGAAACTTAGCAGAATATAAAACATTTAAAATGCAACAACTGAAAAGTAAAAACGTTAGTCTATACGTTACCTTCCCATACGTTACGTATTTCATACATGTATTTCAATATACATCCTGATGCCCTATGAGGTCAGCATTTCAGACTGTTCTGAATGTCAGTCCCCCTTGAGGTACCAGTCTGACAGACACCCACACCATCTTCCTTGAGAACGGAGTATTCACTCTGATTGTTCTCATGGATGATGGGATATGTTCAGTTAACCTTTTCGAGTCTTTAGATGAGTAAGATGCTAGCTACAGTTTTAAATACCTGAAATGCTGCCAAGATAAAACAAAAAAAAAACCATTTGGCTCAATTTTATTGACTTTGTATTGTGGGAGGGGACATTCCTGTGGTTGTGTGTGTGTGCGAATATGCGTGTGTGTGTGTATATGTGTGCTGGTGGTGGGAAAGGGGACAGAGAGCTTCCTTAAAACGTCCTAAATTTCCCCTTTGGGGTTCTCAGAAACCATGTTTCCAACAGCAAGCCCAAGGGCTTATCCCGAGCATGCATTCCATCTGCAGTTGTTATTTTTTAAGGAAGGAAAAGAAAATAAATGTGTATATATCTTTAATCGGAAAGGAAGTAGGATCATAAAGAGACACTTAAGGAAAGACTAATTATATGTACCAATAGGAAAGAAGGCAGAATAATTCAGACCCCATATGAATAAAGGAATGGTATTCCAGTTGAAATTTCTGAGCTTAGCATTCAAGGTCACCCTCCATCTAGCCCTATGCCCAGGCCAAGGCGATCCTGCCCTTATGCTCTGGACTCCTCTGGCTTCATCTCAACCTCCCCTTGCCCTCAATCTCCTTCTCGAGTCTCAGTTCCTGGAACATCCTAGACTCCCTCTTACTTTGGGGACTCCAAGAGGCAGTTTTTCTCTGTCTGGAACTCTTGATGGTCTTCCCCCATCGTCCCTCCTCCATCGTTTCATTGACACCTGCTCATCCTCCAGGTCTTGTCCCAGCCTTCCCTGACCTTTCAGATGGGCCAGGCTCCCAGGGCCCTGTGGCTGGGCAGCCTGTGCTCTCTGTAAGGGCTCCTAGTCAAGTGAGGGGAGGGCAAGACTGTTCTACTGGCCAAGTCACGTGCCCTGGTACTAGGCAGTGTCTGCCTGGAAATAGAGATTCCTTTGTGCAGGCCAGAAAAAGACTCCATCAGCTTGCCAAAGTGAGTTCGCACGGGTTTGCACATACCTGGAGGGGCTGCCTTTTCATGTGTCTATCGAGAGGAGGTGCCTTTTTCTCGTTTGCACAGAGGCACTGCATCATGGGCTTTGTGCATTTCCCTGCTCTGTGTATGCACCAGGATTTTTCACTCACAGCGTTTATTAAATTATGCAGTCATCGATTGGTTTGCTTAATTGCGTAGGATTGGTCTCTTACACTAGACAACCGCAATGGGATTTTGCTCAAAATCCTATTTCCAGTTCCTAGCACAGCGTTTGGCACACAGTAGGTGCTAAATGCACATAGTAGGTGCTAAATGCACATGTAGGGAGTGAATTAACAAAGGAGAGAGCCACGGAGATGCTGTCTTGGAAGAAATAACCCGACTCGGGGCAGATTTATGTACACTTAGTAAAAAAAAAAACAACAGCACAAAGATTGGACAGATAGTAAAAAGAGCAAGTTGCCAGGCCAAAGATGCCCTTCATGGCTTCATAAATCAGGGCCGAATTTCCACAGAAACATTTCACCCCGGGGCTAGAGAGAAACCCACTGCTTCTAGGAGAAAGCAGAGTCAGGATGCAGAGCCTCAGGAACCTGCATGGGAATAAGGGAAGTTTTCCACAGGCTGGTGAACTGGGAGGAAACCGAAGGAAAGATTCTAATGATTCATAAGATTGCAGGTAAGCCGGGCATCTTGGAACTTGCAAAACTCGTTGAGACAAAAATGCTTGCCCGGTTGGCTGAAGATACTGAGGCGCAGGAAGCCTCCACATATCACCCAGCCAGTTCCCTGCACACCAGGCTGCATGCGAGATGCTGAGACCAGCGTAGGCCCAGTTACAGCCCAGCAACGTCTGCCTCCTCCTGGGCTTGGGAAAGAAGGACCCGCGATGTGTACCAAGGGCCCAGCCTGTGAGGGTGCGGGAGGAAAGGGCAATGGGAATGCCAGTGCATTTTTACATTTTGAAAAGTTACAGTCGAGGGAGTATAGTCAGTAACATCTTAATAACTATGTATGGGGACAGGTGGATACTTGACATATCGGGGGACCACGGTAAAGTACATGACTGTCTAATTACTCTGCTATACATCTGGAATTGCTACTGAACAGTACGAAATGTAAACTATAATTGAAAAATGAAAAAAATTACCCATAGGAAGGGAAAAGATGAAAGTTTTTCATTCTCAAAAAAAGGTGCATGCTAGAGTAGATTACATCTATATATTGTTTAAAAAGTATATAAAATATACTAAATAGCACTCTCTACCATGATTGTTTCTTTAACAGGATGTTTTAAGGATATCTAAAGAACATTTTTTTGTTGATTTTTAGAGAGAGGGGGAGGGAGGAGAAGAGAGAAAGAGGAACATCAATGTGAGTTTGGGGGTAGAAGTAACCGTGTTTTTGTTTTGTTTTGTTTTTTAATTTTTTAAAATATATTTTTTATTGATTTTTTACAGAGAGGAAGGGAGAGAGATAGAGAGCTAGAAACGTCAATGAGAGAGAAACATTGACCAGCTGCCTCTTGCACACCCCCTACCGGGGATGTGCCCGCAACCAACGTACATGCCCCTGACCGGAATCGAACCTGGGAGGGACCTTTCAGTCCGCAGACCAACGCTCTACCACTGAGCCAAACCGGTTCCGGCCATTTTGTTTTGATTACCTTCTCACAAATGCACAGAACTTGAAGTGATTTTAATAAGAGGCATGCCCTTGAACCTCAAGCTATGAACCCTAAATCAGAAGTGATCTGAATCCAAATATTAATTCCCTTTAATGGTGCTGAACCAGAATTTGAAAACAGAAACAGAATGAGTGATTGGGATCAAATGGGAACTCAATGTCTGTATTTTCCCAAACTACTTAAATGAAACATCGCAATAGAATCAAATCAAATATGAACTCAACTGAGTGTTTATTTGGCTTCAATTCCTGTGGCATATAAATGGTCCTGGAAAACATCCCTTATAAAAAGCTATAAATAAGAGTGGAACTCAGTGATATTTGAGGCAAGCAAAAATAATGCTCCTCACTGGTGAAAAGCATCTGAAATCATTAGTGGTCTCCCACTGCCAGCACCCTCAAGTCCCATAATAATGAAGACAAATGGATATTTAGTTATTTTTTAAAAATCAGCATTATTCTTGATGACATTTCACTAAATTATTAAGTACACATTTCTACTACCAGAAGTCATAAAAAAAAAAAAAAGATTTGGAGAAAAACAAATCTACTTCTTGTAACACTTCCATGGACATAGCAGCCCAGAAAAATTCTAGAAAGCCTTCCTCCACATCCAGGCGTCCAGAGCCAAAGACCACGACCAATTGGCTGCAGAGGATATCCAACGATGATATAGCAAGCAACTCAGAAGGCCTTGTGTAGTTATGAAAGTTTCTCACTTAGTAATGATAATGAAATTTAATTGTCATTGTCGCTTCCTTGGGCCACACTGGCCTGAGGGGTGTAGGTAAGAAGATGGCCTCTTCCCAAGAGCCTTGCTGGGTCCCCATGCCTCTCCCTCGTTTTCCCAGCAGGGACACCCAGACGAGGTATTGGGGGTACTGAGGCTTCCTTGTTGCTCTGCCTTGTTCCAGGGCCATCTCTGATGGGCAGCCGCTCCCCGACCTGGCCCTCACCTGGCTGGCCTACCAGTTCCTGCCATGCTTGTGGGCTTTCGTGACAGGCTCTGGCCACACCTCCCCTCCAGCACACATGTATGTTCTTCATAGGGTGAGGGAGGGCTCTCTCCCCTGTTGTGGTGCATCTGGGCCATCAACCAATGGGACCGTGCCCTTTCAGTGACCCTCAGCCCTTTTACGTGGCCCCTACAGTGGATGCCATGCTTTCTATCGCCAAGGTTTGGTCGTATGACAGTGACATCCCCTAAAGGGTTCCTCCCTGTTCACAAAGGGTTTCAGAGAAGGTCAGGGAACTGACATTCTATTACCTCCCGCATGCAGGCCCCTGGGAGGTAGGCATGTGGGCTGTCTTTCTCCTCAGGGCTCTGCTGGCTCCTCAGGCAGATACGAAGACTGTCAATCCTGTCTTGTCACTGCTCCATGCTCCACACGACTTGGACTCCACAGAGATTCTCTCCTGACCTCCCTATGTATGAGCGCTGTTATTTTATCACAAACTCTGCTAACTCTCCGCTTGGGGGGTGGGAGGTGGGGAATCAAGGATTTTCCCACATGGAGTGTCAAATCTAGTAGCAGCAGTTCCCGATCTGCTTGTCAGGTACTCATCTATAAACTCCCCGCAATAAAAAAAATATAAACAAATAAAAATTAATAGCCTGGCTAGTGGGGTTGAACCCATGAACCAAGAGGTCGCCAGTTCAATTCCTAGTCAGGGCACATGCCCAGGTTGTGGGCTCAGTCCCCAGGAGGCAGCTTATCGATGTTTCTCTCACATTGATGTTTCTATCTCTCTATTCTTCTCCCTCTAAAATCAATAAAAGTATATTTTATGATATTAAAAATGATAATAAAGTTTTGCTAAAATATGCATTTCCTTCCTCTGAATCATATAAATCTATAACTTACCATCCGGAGTGAATGCTGCTGTGCACTGTGGTTGGGTCATTCCAGCCACTGGAGCCAGACTGCCTGGCTTGAATCCAGATCCAGTTTTACTGGTTGCTCGATCCCAGGCAAGTTACCTAAGTGCTTACAATTTCTTTATTTGCAAAGTAGGGGAATTAAAAACATCTCCATATCCTATCTAATAAAGAGGGAATATGCAAAAAATAAAAACATCTCCATAGGTTGTTATTAATAAATATGAAATGAGGGAATGCCTGTAGGAAGCCTAGAATGCTTCCTGACACATGGTGTTCGCCTTTAGTATTATCCTACGAGCTGTCCTGTTCTGAATGTCCATGTCCCCACACCCGGCAAGATCTTCAGGTGAGATCTGCAGAAGGGCCGGGGGTTTTTGCTCAATTAATTACCCAGCTGTAAGAGGCTAAGCTGCTGCTCGCCCAACGTGTTGTGACAATAACATGCTGACAAGCTAAAGATGACTGCACACCCCTTTCGGGGGAGGAATTCGCCCGAAAGCAAAAACAAAAAGCATAGTTCAGGCAATTAATCACCCTCATCCCTCCTTTCCCAGAGCATTGGACTGCAGCACACTCAGGAATTTCCGCATCCAAGAAGCTGTGAAAGGAGAGCTGGCCACGCTGACGGGCCACACCTGCCGGGAGCCACCTGGAAGGCCGTCACCTTCCCGCTCAAGTTCAGAAGGTTCTGACTGAGCCACTCCGCACACCAGTCCATGTCGGCCCCCCCGGCTTCCGGGCTATTCAATGAAGACGCACTCCTTGGCGTATCTTTCTCAAAAAAGCCCATTAAGATCCTGAGTTTCTTTTCTGGACTGCCAGGTCCACTCAGCTTAGCATGCGAAAGCAGCAAGCCAGGCCAGTGCTTCTCAGGTTTTCACTGGAGGATGTTAGGAACAATTCAGGCTGACTGGGCCCCCACCAGCATCAGGGGGCCCCAAGGCTACCTCTGGGTAAGTATGTGAGGATCTGCTATGCTCTCCCTGTCATTCCTGCTAGGTTCTGAAGACGGGATTTATATCCTTGTTTCCTCACCTGAGGATACCCAGCCAGCCACCTATAAAAAGGCCCGGCCCAGGACCCACGGAAGTGAAGTCAGGATCCCATCTGCTGGGGTGGAGAAGAGCAGGCCAGATGCACAGGGATCAATAGGGCAAGGATGTCTCTCCTCATGATGAGAGGAAGCAAATTCACTTAGGATGATGCACCGAGTTCATCTTCTTTAGAGCATCAGCTTAGGAGAAACAAACAGATAAAACCGCATTTCCTGGGGCGGGGAAATTGCACATGAGGAAAATTGTAATTGGAACGTGAGGAAAGACCTGCCGGTCAACACTCCATTTATTTTAAAACTGGAAAGGACCTCCGATGTTGACGGGAGACCACTGGTTGTCCTCGGAGGTCCATCCCTCTCCTCCTTCTAGGATACGGTGCAGTGTTCGGGGCAAGTTCGTGACGTGACAGCCACCTCCCACCTCTCACAGCGAGGTGTGACCACGTGAGTACGTTCTGGCCAAGGGGGTAGGAGTGGCAGCTGTGTGTGACTCACTTTTATTTATTTATTTTTAGTATATTTTAATTGATTTCAGAGAGGAAGGGAGGAGAGAGAGAGATAGAAACATCAATAATGATGAGAGAGAATCTTTGATTAGCTGCCTCCTGTACACCCCCCAACTGGGGATCCAGCCCGCAATGTGCCCTTGATCGGAATTGAACCTGGGACTCTTCAGTCCAAAGTCTGATGCTCTATCTACTGAGCCAAACGAGCCAGGGCGTGTTGCTCACTTTTAAATCCCACCTTTGAAGGAATGGGTGTGCCTTCCCCTTGATCCTTTCCCTCGTCTCATTGGGTGGATGTGGCTATGATGGTAGGTGCTAGAGTAGCATTTTTAACCACAGGAGGAAAGTGGCAGAGCAACAAGATTTAGAAGGAATCTGGAACTCTGAATCTGTTAAGCTTACAGCCCCAGAATGGGGATGGGAGGACTATATGTAAGAGAAACACAGGTTTTAATAAATATTAACTATTCCCATGTCAGCTGGTTCAAATCTCTCATTTTCAGATGAAGAAACCGAGGCCAGAGAGACTAAAAGATGAGTCCATGGACATAGAGCGATTCCTTCTGTAGACTGTACATTAAAATGATGGCAAGTTACTCATCTCTCATGGACATGGCTAAAAGAATGAAGTTTCTTTTAAAAAAAATATATTTTATTGATTTTTTACAGAGAGGAAGAGAGAGGGATAGAGAGTTAGAAACATCGATGAGAGAGAATTACCAATCAGCTGCCTCTTGCACACACCACCCCCCCCCCCCCCCCCCCCACTGGGGATGTGCCCGCAACCAAGGTACATGCCCTTGACTGGAATCCAACCTGGGACCTTTCAGTCCACAGGCTGATGCTCTAGCCACTGAGCCAAACCAGTAAGAATGAAGTTTCTTACAATTTCTTTTTTATTGTGTTAATGTCACAATCAGAAAGGGAAATAAGCCCTAATTTGGCTCAGTGGATAGAGTGTCCGCCTGCAGACTCAAGGGTCCCACGTTCAATTCCAGTCAAGGGCATATACCTTCGTTGTGGGCACATACCCAGTAGGGAGTGTGCAGGAGGCAGCTGATCGATGTTTCTCTCTCATCAATGTTTCTAATTCTCTATCCCTTTCCCTTCCTTTCCGTAAAAAAATCAATGAAATATATTCTTTTTAAAAAGAAGGGGAAACAAGAGAACTTAAAGCTAAGAATTACATCATTTCGAGTTTCTTAGGATCATCAACATATGCTATTCTTAGAAATTACTTAATTCAATGTAGATTGCCAGGGTTCAAAGCTAATGGAAAATTCTGAAAGTTTTGATTGAGGAAATAGCCAAATTGTTGGAAGAGATTCTCCAAATACATTTCCCAAAGTCCACAGGAAGACGCTCAATGGGTTGGACTGTTTTGGACGTCTTTCTGAGTAAGACTTCAAACGTGATTGGAATTTGGCTCTGATGGTGGAAGCACCCAGCTTTAAGAGCACATACACGAAACCAAAAGCTTAATTAACAAACACGGAGTTCACCCATTGAACTGCTTTTGCTTTTAGTTAACTTTTTCAGAGGAAAAAAGGTTCACAATTCACCATTTCTTTGGTATCCTCATTTGCTGTTTGAAAATAACATTCAGCAGGAATTATGCCATTTGACGTGGCTCATGCATCTGATGCTGTAAAGGAGTTTCGAAATGGCTGGGAACGCTTTCAGAGAGCAAAACATCTGACCTTGTGGGCTTAAACTCTGAGTATGGCTTATGGAAAACAAGAATTCTTCCTCTCCTTTGGCCTATTTCCTGGAAGCATTTCTTTGAGGTTTTACTTGGTGTCGCCGTGTTTATAGGGCTCACATGAGTTCCAACATCACAGAATCTGGGACAACTAAATCCTCAAAGCCTCCCAGCGATCAGCATGCTAAGCCACTGGACTCAGTCCCATCCACCCCTCTTCCCAAGTTCCCACATGGCTGTCCTGAGTCATTTCCACTATACTCTCAGAAACGACGGCCAGTGTGAGCGGGGCTCCTTCCTACAAAAATAAAAATTGTTCACTTTAGCTCACATAATCTTCCATTTGGAACGCAGAATGGAACACATTCACGGCAGTTATTTTTGAAATCTGATGTCACATACCTTCTTGAAAAAAGTATCAAGGGCTCCCTGTTGCCTCGAGAATGCCTGAGCTCTAACAGCTTAAGACCTCCAAATCTACCCAACTTGCCTCTCAAGACCTCTCTTCCTCCACTTTCCTTTTTGCCACAACCACCTTGGACTATTCTTCACCCAGGGACTACCTTACCTCACCCTTCTGTTGTCTCTGCCTGGAGTGATACCTTCTGCCCTCTTCTCTATTCTCCAGGGAGTGTTCCTGTGACTTGCTTTGTCTGCGACTCCCATGGAGAAATGATCATGCCCTAGACCTCCTCAATATCACTCGTTTCACTGTATTTTAGTTATTTACGTATCCATGCCCCTGTCACATTGTGAGCACCTCACAGAGAGGAATCCTATCCTCACTGTATTCCAAACATCTGGGACAGCTCTCAGCACAGAGAAGATGGTCAATGTATGTTTGTACAATCCTTGAGGGAATCACAGAAAAAGGATCCTAAGCTAGGCAGTCTAAATCATTATAACACCCCCCCCACCCAAGCTGGTTCAAATCTCGTTTTCGGATGAGAATATGACTTTCATGAAATGTCATTCCATGGTTTACAGAGTGCTTTTGTGGCTACCAGCTCATTGGACCTTCACACTCTGTGAGTATGTGTAAAAGAAATACTAATTTGTAATGGTGTCTTTTGTTCCGTCTTTTGCATTGAGATGGAAAGAAGCAGAAAATTGATGCTGCAAAAAAAAGTTGGTTGATGTCTTTGACTGATGCTTTTGACTAGGAATCTGGAGACTAGCAATTTGAGTCTCTGAGCTTCGTGCCTTTTATAGATTTTATAAAATTAAAATCTAAATCCCACTGTGTCCCAAGGTAAATCTCAGGTGACAGTTGGCAAGGACTGCCCCTTTTTAAAATTAGTTTGAAATGGGTATGAAATCGCCTGCTGTACCTTCCTCACAGTGTGTGAGGACCCAATGAACTGGTGGCCACAAAAGCACTCTGTAAACCATGGAATGACATTTCATGAAAGTCCTATTATCGTAAGAGGGAAGGAAAAGGAAACAAGTACCATTCACTCAACAGTCCTTTTCAGAGAGGTAATGGTGGGCCAGGTAAGGTAGCAGGTGCTCATGAGTCAGAGAAAACCCAGGATTTCCCTGGCAAGGGCTCCCCCAGACAGAGCTCACACTCTCAGGTAGGCTCACTCCAACCAACTTCAGTCCCCATGGGTCCGAGTATCATCATGAATTGAAGGCAAGTGTAAGAAACAGGCCAAGCCATCCACAGAATACAGAGGCCTGCCATGCACCACCACCCACCCCAAACCCCACCCCAATTTGACGGGGCACAGCAGAGCTGGTCACCTCTTTTTCTTTTTAAAAAAATATATTTTATTGATTTTTTTTTGTTTTTTTTTTACAGAGAAGAAGGGAGAGGAATAGAGAGTTAGAAACATTGATGAGAGAGAAACATCCATCAACTGCCTCCCGCACACCTCCCACTGGGGATGCGCCCGCAACCAAGGTACATGTCCTTGCCGGAATCAAACCTGGGACCCTTCAGTCCACAGGCCGAAGCTCTATCCACAGAGCCAGAACTGGTTAAGGTGAGTGGTCACCTCTTACTGGAAATCAGGACTGCAATCTAATTTAATTTTACTCTATTTCTACATGAAAGAACAAATAGCTGCAAATTTCATGTTAGAACATTTATTTGTGAAGTTGTTCATGAAGCATGCATTATTCTTTAGCATCCAACCTGGCTAAAGTTTGGATCCACAGAAAGTATTCAAAATCAAAGATTATGTCTCATTTAGCATTATGTTGAAGATTACATCCATCTGATTATTCATTCATTTACCCTACAAATATTTACTTAGCCCTAGGATATGCTAGGCGGTAAGCGAGGTGCTGGGGAAAGAGCCACGAACAACCAGAGGTGGCCTAAAGCAAACAGTTACACAAGTAACCTTAATTACTATTGTGGTAAGGGTGGCAGAGAAGAAAAGCAAGGCCCCATGCCCAAATGAAATTGGGGGGGGGGGAGGGGTAAGGAGGGATGAGAGGATGTTCAGCTGAGATAAGGGCAATAGGGCTGAGACAAGGCTCCGTGGAGTCGGCCAGGGGAAAGAGGGGAGAGAAGGCAGCCCTGGGCGGGAACTCTAAGGGGTGCAGGTTGCAGATGGGAAGGAACTTGGCCACAGCATGAGCCAAGAGGGGCGGGAGGGGAGCCCAGAGAAGCTATGTGTGGTCATCTAGCTCAGGTGAGAACCCCACAACAATGGGAAGCCATGGAAGAAAGGGTTTTGAATAGCTGAGTAGCAAGATCAGACGTGCAGGAAAAAGCAAAACCAAAATGGGACTTGAATACCCAGAACAGCGGTAAGACACATAGAGAACTGGACAGGGGTGAGGACAGGGACCCCTTCATTTCATAGATGAAGACACTGAGCCTCAAAAGTGAAGTCACATGACCAAGAACACAGTGAGGGATACTGGCAGAACCTCCTTTTTCTGACTCTTGGTCCAGTGCTGTTGTTTTATTTTTATTTTTCTACAGTAGCACCCTCCACCCTCTAATGGTGAATTCGAAGTCATAGCTTTCCCACTCCGTCTTCACTCATAAGCACAGAACTGACTTTGAACTTGAAGCTAATAATAGCAGCAATCATTTCTCAGGAAACTGCCACGTGCCTGGCAACCTGTTAGGTGTTTTCCACATCCAATCTTCACAGCCATCTCGTAAAGCAGGCATGATTTTTACGGTTTCGCAGTTGGAAACTCGGAGGCTCAGAAATCTGTTTAAGTTGCCTGTGATTGGGGTCCACAGGCAGTTCCCCGTGGCTCCAGACCTCGCCACCATGCCAATCTGGTGACTCTAGATTGATCATTATCAAATGCCAAATTCTGGTCTTCTGGGAAAAAATCAGAAGGGAAAGTTTTATCTCCCTAAATTAAAAAAAAAGAGCTACATAAAAATTTCTGAAAAATTCATTAAACAGATAAATAAATCAAATATAAAAAGCCATAAGGAGATACAAATTGAGGAAATCCAGAAGAAATTTTTTTTTTTTTTTTTTTTTTTAGTTTTAATCTACTACATGAATAGTACAACCTTCTTAAAATGCCCCACCAACCTGTTTCAGGAGATAAATACTGGCTATAACCACATGGCTGAGACAGGGTGAAAATGTCACCTCAACACGGTCTGATCTACAATCTCAATGGAAGGAACTGTGCTGCTGATGACGGAGAAGGGGGGACAGAGGAGAAAAAAGGGACCATCTCTCCCAGACTTGTTCCCGACCCCCAAACAGCTGTAAATAAAACAAAGTCAGCTTCCATAGAGTAAACACAATTGGAGAGGTAGTATAAAAAATAGGGGGAAAAAATGCGATCCAAATGAGAAGGTTACACAGCCCAAATTAAAATTGAAAAACTAGGAAGAGCTTAGAAGCAATAATAATCCCCTTGAAATAAACCTTGCAGACCATGCAAGAGATTTTTCAGGAAACAGCTGTTACCCATTCGCAGGGAGATAAAAGGAATCAGGCCGGCTAAGACGCAAGAGCAGGCCAGGATGCTCTCAGTCCCTGAGAGAAGAAATCAGATCCATGCACACAGTTAACACTACAACCCACTCCGCGGAGAATTGGGCTAGTGGACCAGAAACAGGTAGAAGAGACATCGATGGAGGGTTGAGAAATAAGCAGACGTTGAGAAGAGGGTGAGAGAAGATGGCAGACACAGAAAAGAGAGCGTGGACGTGCAGCCTGCAAGCACGGAGGCTCTCTCAGGGGAGAAGCACCAGAATGTAACACCAGGGCCACACGCAAACAGCCTGGAGCCTGGAGGCTGGCAGAGCTACTTGTGCGCTGTGTTATATTTGAAAGCAGAAACACAGATGCAGGCAGACCTAGTTAAGATACAAAAGCAAACAAAAGTATTCTGGAGCCCAAGTCCACAAGACCAGGCCACAAAGAGTGAGTATAGTTTCCCGCTGTAAAAACTGTCTAACAGAGGGGGCAGGAGAAGGAGAGTAGAAGGACTGTAAGGGGTGTGTGTGTGTGTGTGTGTGTGTGTGTGTGTGATCAACAGAATACTTAAATGGCTTCTGTATCACCCCAGTATCAATTTCTACAAAAATCAGAGATTGTTGCCCCAAATATCAGATATAGAATAAAAGGGAAATCACTTCACGGGAGATATTGATATTGAAAAGAGAAACGTAAGTGAAACTTCAAAAGAAAGAAAAAAGAATTTTAAGACTAGCAGAATAAATTAATACAGGATGGGAAAGAGAAAACGTCAAAAGGCACAGAATTACTAATATTCTTAAAATAGAGTATAGTTACTTTGTCTAAAGAGGTAGCTATCATCATCATCATCATCATCATCATCGTTATCATCAAAGCTAGCTTTGATATAACACTTACTATGCAGCATTGTGTTTTAGTCCTTAAAATAAATCTATATGGTGGATGCTATTGTCTCCATTTCCCAGATGAGGAAACTGAGGCCCAGAATGATAAAATAACTTGCCCCAGGCCAGGGCTAAGTAAGTGGGGTGCTGATCCAGTCCTTAACCGCTCCACTCATCTGCCTTGTTATGAAGAGTTATGACTAGAAGAATACAGCATATACAGGATCTTTATAGTAATCACTATTTTAAAGCATATCTTTATCATATTTAAAGTAATAATGATAATTATAGCAACTACTATATGCAGAGGAACTATAATTGCCAGGCATTGCATTAAGCTTTGTACAAACATCAGTTCATTAAATATTAAAAGCCCTGTAAGACACTGCTACAGTAAAGAACATAAAAGTATGAAGATTCTTTCCCAAGGTCAACTACCATGTTTCCCCGAAAATAAGACATCCTCCGAAAATAAGACCTACTTACAGATTTCCTTCTGAGTGAAATATAAGGTATCCCCTGAAAATAAGGCCCCCCCCCCCACAGGCTAAACATGAGAGATTTAGTCCACTAATTCTGAAAGAAATTCACCAGGAAATTCAGGAATTGGATTGTTATGATGATGTTCCAGAAGATGATGACATGATTGTCATTGAATAAATGAGTAAATTCTTGATTCTGTAGGATTCACAGTTTGTCTGGTTTGTGTTGACAACTACTGTACTACTGTACTGTATACAGGTAATAAATTTCCTTTATTTTTATTTAACAATAAATGTATACCGTATTCTTCTTCATGGAAAAATAAGACATCCCCTGAAAATAAGATCTAGCGCATCTTTGGGAGCAAAAATTAATATAAGACACTGTCTTATTTTCGGGGAAACAGGGTAGCGAGTAAGTTGCAAAGTCATGATTTGAACCAGGGACCTGAAGCCCAGGTTCCTTCTCCACTGTGCTCCATCGCATATAGGGACAGGATGTTTACATTCTTTTTAAAAAATGTATGTTTTATTGATTTTTTTTTTTACAGAGAGGAAGAGAGAGGGATAGAGAGTTAGAAACATCGATGAGAGAGAAACATTGATTAGCTACCTCCCTACTGGGTATGTGCCCGCAATCAAGGTACATGCCCTTGACCAGAATCAAACCTGGAACCCTTGAGTCTGCAGGCTGATGCTCTAGCCATTGAGCCAAACCAATAAGGGCAGATGTTTACATTCTGAATGGCATTGTAAGGTAAAAGAACATCAGCCCAACTTATTTTTTTTCCTTTTCTTTTTTAAAATATATTTTATTGATTTTTTTACAGAGAGGAAGGGTGAGGGATAGAAAGATAGAAACATCCCACTGGGGATGTGCCCACAACCAAGGTACATGCCCTTGAACGGAATTGAGCCTGGGACCCTGAGTCCGCAGGCCGATGCTCTATCCACTGAGCCAAACTGGTTAGGGCTTTTTTTTCCTTTTCTTCTTCTTCTTTTTTAAAGATTAAAAGAATGGATTTTACAGAGAGAAGGAAAGAGCAAAACATTGATGTGACAGCAAAACATTGATGGGCTGCCTCCTGCATGCTCCCTATTGGGGATTGAGCTTGCAACCCTGGGCATGGGGCCTGACCAGGAATTGAACTGGCAATCTTTTGGTTGTCAGGACGATGCCCAACCAATTGAGCCACACCAGCCAGGGCGGGCTGCTGACTTCCTTTTTAAAAAGACACAGTGACTGCTTCCATCAAGGTCACCAATGATTGCCCAATAGCTCAATTCAACAGAGGTCTCCCCACTCAGTCACCTGGCTAAGGTTACCACTCCTCCCCTCTTTGAATTCCCTCCTCCCACTGTGGTCCTCTGGCTTCCCCCCACCTGACTGCCCGTTCCTTCCCATTCTCCCTTACTGGACTGCTCTGTCTCCACTCATCCCCTTTCTCATCAGTGCCCCTAGCTTTGGGCAAATGGTTCCTCTTGTCCACCTGAGATGATGGTGACCAAATAGACATCTCCAGATTTTTGTCTGGATGCATGCACCCACATATGTATATATCTGTATGTACCTGCTAACTACACACACACATATGTGTATGTGCAACATCTATATCTATTTCAACAAACAAATTTTTGTTCTTCCTTGCCCTCTATGTTAAAGTGTGTGGATACCTTTTATAGTCCTTAAGCTGAAATATCTATTTGCTCGTATATCTGGTCCACCACATGATAAAACCCTTATCTTTCAATTCTGTTTCCAAAACAAGTTGTAAAGGTCTGGTAGAGACTCAAGAAATGTTTATGAATTGAAAGATAAAAACAAGAGTAGAAAGAAAGCATAAAAGAGGGTATTGCAGTAGGTGCTGATCTTTTTTGAAGAATGGTTCTAGGAAATAATAATCAAAACTGCAAAAAATAAAATGGCCTTGGGTATCATTTTTATTCTTAATTAAAACTGGCAAGAGTTTTAAAAATTAAAACACTCATTGCTGAAGAGGCCCCTTCTTTCTTTTGGTGTTGAAATTGGCTATCTCCATATGCTGTTGGTGGAAGGCACTAGGCAATGCTTGTCAAAAACAATAAAACTATTCATAACCCTCAACCCAATGAACTCACCCCTGGAAACTTACCTGAGGAAATAAATCAACAGAGTCAAATAGGTTCACTGGAGGATATGCTTACAGTAGCATTATGCACGACATAATAATGAAAAATCGGAAATAGACTAATACCCAACAGCAGGATAAAAGCTAAGGAAAATCAATTTGAAGTACTTGCACGCATCCATTAAAATTTAACATGATGACTATAAAGGATAATGGAAAATTATATAATGCCGAGGAGAAAAAAAAGCAGAGTGCAAAATGAAATGCCGGCTAGGACAGCCACTCTGAAAACAACTGCTTGCACCTGAGTGAGAAGAAAGCGTCTGACAAGAATTCACCGAAGTGACAAATGTGCTGTGATGATCGGACTCTGTCTATGCTTCTAAATCACATTTTAAGATGCAGCTGTCACGATACGGAATGAAACACAGGTTGAATACAGGTTTATTAGCTACACTGCCTTAGGCAAGGGGCTTAGCTTCTTGGAACTCAGCTTATACATCCACACAATGAAAGTACTATATTTCTATCCCTTAGCCAATTAAATTCAACCAACTTATGTCAATGCACCCTCAGACAGCAGGGACTACGTACCTGGCACTTACAAATGCTGCCTTGATTGCCTCGTTTTAATGTCGAAACATTTTAAGACGATGCACCAAGAGGTTCAGTGAATCTCCACTGCCAATAGCAAGATAGTAACGTTCAGTAGCTTTCTTGGTCCATGGGATGAAATCCAGCAATTACAGCCACGCTAACATTTATTGAGTGTGTGTTAATGGACAAGCATCTGCTAAGCACTTCCCTTGCCTTATCGTGTGTAGCCCTTAACAATAACCCATTGGGTAGGTACTGTAATGGTGTCCTCAGGATATTCAGGCCCAGAGTGGTTAACGTGGGAGTGAGCGAGAGCGCCAAGATTGAAACGTGGGTCTGTCTGATTTCAGAGCCAGGTGCCGCGTCACTGCGTGATGGTGCCCCCAATCTTGTTAGGATGGTTTCCTGGGTCTTTCAGAACCCAGACCTCCCCCACACACTCCTCACTCCACACCTGGGAGAGCTCTGAGCTGAAGGCATCGCCTGTAAAGCCCCGGGCCTCTGCTCCTGCTCTTCCCCACCTGGTCTTCTTCCACACTCCCATCCACCCTTCCAGGCTGCCCCTTCTGGTATCTTGAGAGACAATGAACTGTTCCCTTATCTGCTGCTCTTTTAAGTAGTAATTTGTGCCTCTACGTCACTACGTACCATGCTGTTTCTATGCTTCTTACCAGCCTGTTCCTTCCAAACCCAGCTTCACAGGGGAAAAGACCTTGCTTTACACAGCTCTGTGTGCTATTGCATCCCTGGCTCTATGTACAGTTCCCAGCACAGGATAAAGACCCGATGGCTACTTGCTAAATAAATGAACCAACATTTCCAGCGAGTCCATATTTCTCTATACAGTTTTTCACAGAGTTTTGATGTTGAAGGTAGATTAGCTAAACGAGAACAGAAAGGTACCCTCCACCAAAAAGATTCCCCTGATGTACTAAGTGTGGGGTAAGTGCGTGAGTACCATGTGCTTATTCATTAGGTCTGTTTGCAGACTCTATGGAAATTGCCTGCTCACTGGCTTGCCTTCTCCTTCTAGAGAATTCCCTCATCGTTCCCCAAACCAAGGACAGTCATTGCCATGTAACTAGTGATTAAGGAACATGTGTCAATAAATGAGAAGGGTTGAAATATTTTCTTTCGTTAGATCACCGATAACATATTTCAACTTGTGAAGTGCTCTTCTATACCAGTGCCGACCTAAAAAAACCTTTCAAGTCCATGATGCTCCTAAAATGCTGTGTAACAATTAGAGGAACAACTTAAAAAGGTTCAACAGGTTGTCCATCAATGTTGAATCTTCAATGACTGGGATGTTGTGGGGAGCTCTCATCCCATAAAGGATGTATTTTTCCTCTAAATACAGACTAGAACCTTTTGAGAATGTAAAAATGCTTCCCACTTATTTTATTTTATTTTTTAAATATATTTTATTGATTTTTAACAGAGAGAAAGGGAGAGAGATAGAGAGCTAGAAACGTCGATGAGAGAGAAACATCGACCAGCTGCCTCTTGCACACCTCCTACCGGGGATGTGCCCGCAACCAAGGTACATGCCCCGGACCGGAATCAAACCTGGGACCTTTCAGTCGGCAGACCGACGCTCTACCACTGAGACAAACCGGCTTCGGCAATGCTTCCCACTTAAACATTCTTTAAAAACACACGGAATAAAGAGATTCATTTGGTGGATACGGCCTCTCTCTTTACCCTGAGGTCAGTTTGGTACTAAGGCACTATTCTTAGGAAGCTCTCAGTTGAAGATGCTCTAAAGAAGGAAGATAAGATGTGTGATGCTGTGTGATAAAAGCTAATTTTAATTATCCAGTTTACTAGGGTGACTGAGATATGACAAACATTTAGCTAATCAGCAAGCTCTTGAGACAAGAGGACTGCCTAGCGATAGACACAATTTTTCCTCATTAATGAGTGATGAAAAAATTCTAGTTCAACATGCATTTTCACTCATACTGAGATTAAATCCCAATAACATGAACTAATTTACACTTGAAAATTGGACCTTAAGACTTCAAATGCAATCATACAACATCAACCACCATATTGATAAACATTTTTAAAAAAGTGAAAAAAAATCATCTACTATATTTATAAGTCCTGAAGTTGAAATTAATTAGAAGGCTCCATTACAAAAATTCTATGGGTGATGCTCGACAAAATAGAGAAACCAGTTATCAAGCACTGAAGTGCCTAAAACCCTCTCGTAACTGGTAGGTTTTCAGGGCATATGATTCAGACAGAAATGAGAAAACATAGATAAGAAGAAAACAGTTAGCTTTCCTTACATACTTACTATGAGCTGAAAAATACCAGGTGTTTTACAGAAATTACAAAAACACAGGATAGATAGAAATCACTACTGCTGTTTTATAGACGAGAGACCACGGCTCATGGAGTTTGAGTGAGGTCATCGTTCAGAACGTAGCGTGGCCAGGTGGATGCCAAAGACTGCTTTTCCCAGACTCGGGACCAATGCCAGCCTCTATCTGACACATGTACAACACAATGGTTTCGTTTCCCTGGATTAGGTACATTGAGCCTTTTGGGTAGCCGGTACCTACAAAGGCGTTCTCCTCAAGGTGTGTTTCTCTGTCAGCTTTTTCTTTTAAAATAGAAATTTGAACCACAGACCTAATCCAGGTTCTGGAAGCCAAGTGGATTTCCCACAATGCTTTTCACATAAAGCTGTCCTTACCTCCCCCTCTCCCCAGACACTGACACTGGAACAGGTTAACGGCTGTAGCTGACTGTCTTTCCCTAAGACGGCTGCTGCAGTCTCTCCATTTGTGCCCCCCTGCCATACCTCCATCAAGAGGGAGAGCCTCTCCATTCCCATGGCTCTGGGCAGGCTCTGCAGCTGCTCTGACAAATGGAACTGGAGGCAGTGCCGCTGGCTCCAGGAAGCCAGCTGTCAGGTGAGAAGTGAGACTGTTGGCAGACCACCACGCGGTGAGAAGCCCACGCCATGCAGTGAAGTTGTATGTAGGTGCTTGTCCATAGCTCCAGTGGAGCTCACAGCCAGCATCAGCTACCAGCCCTGTGAAGAGGCCATCTGGAACATACAGTTGAGCCTTAGTGTGACTACAACCCCAGCCAACATCCAAGTGCAAGTGGGTGAGCAACCCTAAGCAGGAGCTGTCTCGCTGAAGTCAGTCCATCCACAGAACCAGGAAACAGTACCTTATTTGAAGGCTCTACATTTTGTAGTGGTTGTTAGTCAATAAAAGATAATCAGAATAGTGGCGGTGTTGGTTTTTCTTCTAGGATGAAGCAACTATTTCTTTAAGCAACTGGGAGATTGGGGGAGGGGTATATTAAAATATCATACATACCTAGAGTGGTGGCTGAGCCAATTCCCTAGTAGAGGGCTATTCTCTTAAAGGGCTAAGGGATAATAATAATAATAATAATAAGTGCCTATGTAAATATTCTTACATTTTGGGTTATTTCTCAATGAATAGGCTACACAGACGTGTTCTGTTTCAAAGCCCATGCTTTTATTTTTACCCAGTGAACAGAGTGTGTTCTCAGAAGAATGGTTAGATATGTTTGCAGTTAGTTTAGTATCAGACTGTCAGATGATTCTCTGTTTAAAGCAATAACCAACCCGAGTGAGTCCCTGAACAGTTTCAGAATGCCCATATCTCTCTGATGTTTGCATTACCTGCCAAACTCCACCTGAGCTGATGAGAGAGAACTCAGCACTAATGATCCCAAGTGAAAGAATGGAGTGCTGGGAATGGAAGGATGCACCAACAATACTTAGAGGGTAAGTCTGAAAGAGAACAGTGGGTAGAAAAAACACACACACAAAATCTATTCTAGGGGATGTCAGAAAGCTAGCACAGGTTTATTTATTTGTTTTAAATATATTTTATTGATTTTTTTTCAGAGAGGAAGGGATAGGGATAGAGAGTTAGAAACATCGATGAGAGAGAAACATTGATCAGCTGCCTCCTGCACACCCCCACTGGGGATGTGCCATGCAACCAAGGTACATGCCAGAATCGAACCTGGGACCCTTCAATCCGCAGGCTGACATTCTATCCACTGAGCCAAACCTGTTAAGGCACTAGCACAGATCTCCTCACCTTTTGGATTTATTGTTCAGCTTTTGGTATTTTGACAATGACCTTAAGGCCAAGCAAGAAACTGAATCATGAAGGAAACATTTACTAACGTTCAAAATCCTGCACTTACTAACAAAGATGGGGCAAATATATTTCAAAAAACTTTCCAGAACCAGGCAAGAATAAAAAGTAAGTTGTCCACATGTGAATGTATTTACTTTCCGAGTTTAGAAAACCCTGAGAAGTCATATGGCCACATTCACTCACTGGCCATGCCACCTTATGCAGAATGGAGTTTCTGCTGGTCCTCAGCTGAGATGAAAGGTGTGTGAATAGCCCGTTCCCCTTTCCCATTACAAGGGAAAAAGCAACGAACATTGGAAATAGTATGAGTGCTGCTGTGTGCTTTGCTGCAAATCCCTGTTTTAAATGTGTTTGGCATCACTTCCTTTTCCTGAGTTTTAAAGGCAATAAATGTCCACTGAAGAGGAAAAATTTTAAATGCAGAAAAGATTCTTTTAGAAGAAGAGGAATGTTTCATAACCCTGCCCCCCAGAGATAACTCTCCCATACCCTCCCGGTCAGTTAACACAAGCAAACTTCTCTTGGAGTTCAGTCTTTAGATGCATTTCATGGTTTGGTCACAAAATTCCTGTTTGTATCACAACACTGATATGGCTTCTGCTTACACAATCAGAACCTTGGGCCAACATTTCTTAATGCTCATATGCTTTCTTGGTTTAAAATAATAACTTAAAAAAAAAAACACCTTAAAAGCCAAATGATAGAAAAGAAGATATCATGAAATAAAAGGATAAAATCAAGACAGATAAAACTAGCCCTGACAGGGTAAGCTCAGAGCCTTGTCCTGATATGCCATGGTTTCCGGTTCAATCCCCTGTCTGGGCACATTACGAGGATCAACTAATGAATGCCTAAGTAAGTGGGACAACAAATTGTCGTTTTTTTTCTCTCTCTCTCTAAAATCAATACATTTAAAAAAGCTTTTAAAACAAATAATACTAGAAGCTTATTATCCAGTCACTAAAATACATAGGAAGAGTACATTATATAAATTTTATGGTAATTTTATGACAAATTAAGATGCTACAAATGGAAGTTAATTTTCCATGGGAACTAATGGTATGAAGATAATTATAATAATCAAAATTTATGTAAAAATAAAGGAGGTTTTAAGAACTGATGTTAAGATTCAAATAAAAGCTATTTTCTTCCATTTACCCCAGCAGGCATGTTTATCTTTGTGTTAAACAAAGCAAAATATCACTATTTGCAAAAGTGGAGAGGCAGAACAGTCTTTATTTAAGGAATAATAATAATAATAATAATAATAAACTATTGTTTTCACTCAGAAAATATTAGTATTGTTAGGTCATCTCAATGTACTCCCAAACTAATGGCTTCTTTAAGCAGTCACTTTTTAGAGTATTTTCTACTCTAATATCCATAATATCCAAAGAGTTTCACCTCAGTTCAATGATCTCATCATTTATAAGACTCCAAGCTGCCCTGAGGTTAAAGCAGGAACCTTGTAAGTTTTGATGTTCTTGGTCCATAGTATTGAGTAAGGGTGCTCTTCTTCAGGATGCTGAAATCAACTGATTGACCCAAATCTTCTAGCAGCCAGTGAAGTGAACTTGTCCAACTGTATTGATATGTTTAATTCAGCACTGTTGGAATAACTGATGAATATTTCAAATGTTTAAAAAATACTAATATCACAGTTCTGTATCATAATTGAAGGGATGTACCAATGAATGGGTGGGTGACTGATGTTAGAATACGTAATAAAACTTCAGCTCATGTCATGATTCCCTGAATGCAACCATTCCTCCCATCTTGTGCAATGTTCTCCTGGGGCAATATCTTGGGTCAAGTTCAAAGGCGGCATCATAAAGATGGGCCAACTTATCGGAGTAAGGTCTAAAGAGGCCGTTACTTTAGGAATTCCCATGAGGATATCCACTTTTATATTCCTGGGTAAGAACAGAATGAACCAATCCTCTTGCCTTGCTTTTCTCTAGACTCCAATAAAAGGGAAATATCAGATTCCAGCAAAAGTAAAGCATAAGAAATACAACTTATTCATCTATTCATTACATATTTATTAGTACCTGCCTTAGGTCAGGTCCCAAATTAAAACAGACAAGGATCTCATCCCAGTGGCCCTTCATTCTAAGTTATAAACACATTTTAAAAGGTGAAAACTCAGTAGTAATCAAAGAAACGCAAATCAAAACAAAAAGCTATAGGTAACAACAACTAAAAATTGTAAAATTCCCCATGTGGTAAAGAAGATAAACGGGCACTCTCCTAATCTGGTGGTAGAAAGACAAGTTGGCCTAAGATTTCTTTTTTTTTGGTTAGCAGGCCGACGCTCTATCCATTGAGCCAAATCGGTTTTGGCATGATTTCTTTTTTTTTGAAGGAAGGGTAATCAGCAATATCTATATTTGTCTCAAGAATCCTATGTACAGGGATTTATCCTAAGGGCATGGCTGGAGACAAAAAGTATTATGGAAATGTTCACTAACACATTAGCTTTTTTTTATGACTATAAATAAAGCTACTATCAACATTCTTGTGAAGGTTTTTGTGTGATCTTAGTTTTTAAAATAATTTAGGAAGACATCCCAGGAGCATGATTTCTGGATGTCAGGTAAGGCTCTGCTTAGCTTTGTAAGAAACTCAGGTCCATTTTTTTCCTCAGGGGAAAAAAAAAGTTATATCTCTAAGTATATTAGGAATAAAAACATAAACAATTGTTATGGGATTTATGACTGATTTTATTTCTTTTTATTCCCTTCTCTATTTCTCAAGGATGCTCTTAAGTAACTCAAGCAAGTGACACATTTATAATCAGGGAACAGTTAATTTAAAAACACAGTTAAGTGTTTTAATCAAGGTCCAATCGCTATGGCTTGTTCACTTGTTCACTGGACCACCATCTCCTGGACAGCAGATGTTCCCATAGGACGTGGCGTCAGTAATACCGAACCTTGTGGGTGTTCAGACATCATCACAGGGATCGTTTCACTAGAATGAGGTTTTCTGTGTGAACGGTTGGTGTTCCCTGACACGTCTTTCAGGCTCTGCATGTCTCAGACTCAGGAGAAGTAAAGGAACCCGAGTTAGCATCTGGGAGACCCAGGTTCATGCCAGAACTGCTGCACCCCACTTCCAAAAGTGGCATGTCTGCTCTGTCTCGCAGACCAGCCCATACCTCATCCTCTAGGTCCAATCGCCAGATTCCTGCCTTGTTTCTGGTCTAAGTGCCCTCCACTTTGCAAATCCATAAACCAATAAAAAAAAAAGTTTGTCAGCCTCCAATGGAGCAAGCCCTCTAATGATCTAGCTCTGAGCAGAAGTCTGCCAGTAAATAGAAATCCATGCTAAACCATCACACTCTGAGATGAACAAAAAATAAAAAAATGAAAAATGGAGCCAATTCATTAAGTTTGGAAAATAAATATCATTATTTTCAAAGAGGAAGAAGTCTGGCATCTAATTTATTTGCTGGGTTCTCACGATACGGAGAACCCAGCAAATAAATTAAATTAGGCCGATTAGGAACGGAGCAGGCAGTGACAATGGCATCTTCATACACCTATTGTGAGGTTGACAAGCTAAACAACACATCCTTCTGTCTTTAAAGAAGATGTGTGAATTTTTTAATGCCTGGATATTTATTTCTCCCTTTTCTGAATGACAGGTGTAGAATGTGTTGTCAGTATTACCGAGAATCTTTTCAAAAACAAATAGGGTTGGTGAATCCTTGTCTTGGTTAGTCCTGGGTATGATTTGCTCACAAATAAAGTCCACAAGAAGAGACACGTCTCAAAGCCCAGACTCTTGGAAACATTAACCTTCTTTCGCTTACCCTCACCTCCAGGGCATACATTATTAATGTCGGGTAAGCTACCTCACTGAGTTTGCCAACTCATGAGTGAAACTTAGATGCTTTGGTTTTATTTTTAGCATCACACAGGAGATAAGAGAGAAACATGAACAACCCGCAGGAAAGGCACACCTCTGCGCTATCGTTCTGGAGAGTCTAACAGTGATAGTTGCATCTTAGGTGGCCCTCTCAGCTGTCACTCGTTCCTCTCCGCTCTGCTGTGCGATGGGGTCCTTTAGGTAAAAAATACCCATGTTTTAGATAGATAAATCAATCCAATACCTAAAATGACCAAGTGGATAAAATCAAATGGAGCTTTCGAGAAGAGCTTCTTTTCACTTTCTATTTCTATTGCGCTTGGAGAAGAGGCCCGATGTCTAAATCCCAGGTATTGTTGGTGTTTGCTGTACTTCCCGCAGCTAAACAGAGAAGGTTTCAGGGGATAAATGAGCGGCTATCCTTTACCAAGGAGGAGGTGGTCAGGAGTAGCCTCGCACAACAACTTCACACAGCCCCTTGTGTCCAAGGAAAGCATGTTTAAAAGCCATCATGTTTTGCAACAATGCTAGGAAAAGGGAAGTCATTATCAACACCCTCCATCTTTCAATTACATGAGCAGAGGTCTGCTCTAATTATTCTGTAGTAACGAACACTGCAAACTGGTTAAAGAATCTATAAACCAGAAATCAATGTGCTGCCTGAAAAGGAAAAACAGCTGTTACACACCAACTAATCAAATAAACACACCATGCTCCATCAACCTCGATCTACTCGCCTCTCACCCCGCATCTCCATGCCTGCTGTTTGAAATCCCTTTCCGAACCTATCTGCCAATGAAACCTTGCTTTAGTTCAAGGCCAGCTCTCTGAGACTCTCCCCAGATCTCCCAGTCAGGGTCCCTGTCTCATTCTCTCTCCCCCGAAATACTTCATTAGGGTCCCTATTGCGGACTTATTGTGTATATATCTGCCGCCCCTTGAGTTTCCTGAGAGTCGCAGCTGTGCTTTGTCAATCTTTATATTCCTTCAGGGCCCAGATTTTGAGTAGCTGACAGCGAGAACTGAAGACATTGCATTAGAGATTGATTCAAGAGGTATGTTGTTCAAGGACCCTAAGAGCATGTTCACGTGCATGTAGTTGGTTCAGTGTACTAGCATGGAAAAGAGAAAGAAAAAGCCACTTGAAATAGGATTTCAGTCATGTTCTGCCATGCCTATTGTTTCTGGATGATTATAGTAGTTGCTCCAAAAACCACCTTTGATGCATTCGTTTCTGTATCTGCTGAGTATAACTAACACTGCTCTTTCTTTGTTGGAGAATGAAGTATGTATGGTAATACGTCTTTGTTCAAAGGGACTGGCATGACTTGTGACTTAAAACCAGAAGAATGCTGTGCCTTACCTTTGTTCCACCGTGAAATAGCAACTAAGCTCAGAAACAAACCCAGGTGTCCTGTAGTGACAATCATCACTCTAATTTGTGTTGGGCTTTGTGTTTACAAAGCACTTTTGTGGGCATGCTTTTATTCCCCTAACATGCTGTCCCTGAATCAGGAACTTAGCGTTTGTTCAACGCTTGAAACTTATGAGGCTGACTCCACAATCCCTCCTCTGTAGAGAATTAAAGTCTACTCCTGTCCGAGGCTAAAACAAATGAGCACAGTGCCAGAAGATTCCGTAAGACCTTGAATGTGCCTGGATCAAGTAACACAAAAATGCTAGCTGGACAGAGGACATCTCCAAGATCGATGAAGAGGCAGCATCCTTCCCTCTCGTTCGTTCCTTCTGTGCCACCAAACCTCTACCCACCCGATCTGTTATTCCTTTAAGAAACTAAAAGGTTCAGGTAGATCATGCCATGGATCCTGATGCTGTTCTTCTAATAATCTGGACGCACCCAAGGCTGATGTCAGCATCGTGTGCATGAGAAGACAGGAAGTGGGAATGAGACCACTGAATTAGAAGCAGTGGGACTTTGGGGATGAGTTTTGTATTAAAGTTAGTGTCTATGAAGCTGCTCTGGGAAGAGGTTTCTCTTGTCTGAATCAGATTCTCTCAGGACCACCTTCTATTTTCACTTTGGTTTGGGAACCCTCAGTCCTCTAGATTTCCCCCCAACCAGGAATGATCTCCCTCAAGTGCAGACCTCCCCCTACAGACCATGCCAGGCCCAGCCTGAGCTCAAATCCAGCAAGCTCCTGGAAGGAAGGAGGAGCGGGAAGAGGTGCTTCACAGAGCAGGACTCTCTGTCTGTCACGTCAGTTTGCTTATTTTAATTTACCCTCAATAATACCAGGAGCATTTAAATGGTTGGGAAACTGGTACAACTCAAAGTCACAGTCTTTTGTCTTATTTGGTTTCTAAAAATAATTACTTGACCTTCCATTTGAGGACAAACACTCAAAGATAAACAGCCATTGCTAAGATCACAAGGAACAACCTTTAAGCAAAAAAGTCAGATTGCTGGTCTAGCAGCTGCTCTAGAAAGTCATGGAATGAGTAAAAATGGTTGAATTTGTTTAAAAAAAAAAGTTTCCATCAACTCGTAGAGGGCTCCCAATTATGAGAACATTGTTATGGGAACATATATATCTTGGTATAATAAACCTTATAGATCAAAGTTTATAATGTTCACATGCATTTTATTCTTCACTGATCTACTCTAATAAAAAGAGTGAGTGATATGGTGATTGTGGTCTTGAGCACTTAGCTTTTCCACTGACCTACAGTGACGAATGGAATTGCTGACTCTTCTCTGGTTTCAGACTGTCAATCAGTCCAATGCTTTGGAGAACACTACATGGGCCTGCTTCAAAGACATGTATTCTGTGGGTCAGGGGCATGTCCCAGTTTTCACCAGTTAGTTACCACTGCTCCAAGGAGAGTTCTCATAGTTTCTGGAACATTCCTCTTATCCAACATATCTACTAATGTCCAAGGCTTAATTTCTGCAACTAGATGTCCTGACATTTACTGGAAATGTGACACATTGGAGACTCTTACAAACTCAACCGGCAGAGGGAGAATGCAGTCACCTCTACAGCTTGATCCTACTCTCCCACAAAAGCACATTAGAACACTGTTTATTTTGCCATTTGATTGTACTCAGGGTTTGGTGAGTTATACAAGGATGCTTCAAATCAGTCCTCACCTCTATGCATAAGTATAAAATCGAAGTGCAGCCACCCAAGATAGGTGTCATCTGATATATGTCATCTCATTTATATAAAAATAGCTGAAAACAGCAAATAAAAAACATTGTAATACATAGAAAATACCAAAACAACAACAACAAACAAATCCACCACCAACAACCAAACACATAAACAAAAAAATCCACCAGAAAACGATTTATTAACACCTATGGGAGGACAGCTAAAGAATGACAAATGTAAATCAAGGAAAACAAGATAATGTTTTAGTGTATAGGAAGGGGGAGCATTTCACAGCTAAAACTGAATGTCTTTATTTGTCAAGAAACTTACTTTGGAAAAACTGAGGGGACTGCATACCACCAAGTGTGGAATAAATTAAATTATTTACATGCAAAGTGTTAATCTACACAAAGTTAGGCTGGATGATCTCTGAGCTTCCTTTTAACTGCCTTCTGTTAATCAGATACCAGAGAATGAAGAAACACCAAGAATATTTAAGATAATGAAAAAATGACTCAATCCTATTTACATGATAGATTCCCAAGTAGTCAAAAATTGGAGCTTTGTTAAAATTATCCTACCTTTTTAAATTTTAGATCACACAATCTACTTGTATTTTCTTTAAAAAGTTAATAAAATTAAAATTTCCTTTTAGCGCCACATCCAATTCAGTCTCATCCTTCCCACCCAATCCAAATCCATTGTTGACAACAGCCAACGGTGGCATTTTCTATGCCAGAAACTGTGCTAAAAGTTTGCAGGCATATCTAATTTAATGTTAACAACTTATTATTATCCCCATTTTGCAGAAAGGAAACTGATCCTTGGCATGCTTACATCCGACATCAACTCAGGTACCCACTGTTAGTAGTTTTGGTCTCATTTATCCAGATTTTCTGTATAATCTTGGAAGACAATTTAGCAGAACTCTCTTCTCTCTCTCTCTCTCTCTCTCTCTCTCTCTCTCTCACACACACACACACACACACACACATATAGATATATAGATATAGACAGTTGCTCTGTTTTATTAAAAAAAAAACAACCCTTAATTGGTATCATACTGTACAAATCCATTCTACCACTTGCATTTCTCCAAGACAGTTCATAAAGCTCTAAGTCATTCCACGTAACTGCTGTCTACTGTGCTACAGCTATGCCTCTCCTACTGACAAGCTGGAGGCTCTTTTCCATTTCTCACTAACAGAAACAGTACTGCAGTGAGGAGTCTTGTGCAAGCTTCCTCCTGCATGCAGGCTGCTGCTTGGGTGAATACCAAGATGGGAAGGTGCTGGGTCATGGCTGTACCTGTTTGCATTTTAATAGATGCTGCTAAATTGCCCTCCAAGCTGTTTACCACTAGTACATGAACACTGATTTTCCTACAACCACACCAAAATATGATATTATCGAACTTGAAATTTTTGCCAATCTAAAGGATAATGCTTGAATTTGCATTTTCCTGACTACAGTGAAAGATGTATTGGGCAATACTTTCTAGGCTGGTAATTAAACAGTAAAGGCAGTGAAAGCAGGGCAACATAAAAATGAGTATGTTATTTAATTTTAAAAATGGAGCTGTGCCTTCCATCTCCCATCTTTTTTTAAAAAATATATATTTTATTGATTTTTTACAGAGAGGAAGGGAGAGGAGAGAGATAGAGAGCTAGAAACATTGATGAGAGAGAGACATCAACCAGCTGCCTCCTGCACACCCCACACCAAGGATGTGTCCACAACCAATGTACATGCCCTTGACCGGAATAGAACTCGGGACCCTTCAGTCCGCAGGTCAACGCTTTATCCACTGAGCCAAACCAGCTTCGGCCATCTCCCATCTTTTGATGTAGGAATGATGCTCCCTTAAGAGAGGAACCACTGACCGGATCTCCTTACGCCCTGACATTAACAACAACCTCATATTGCACATCCAAGATTCCCTGGTTTGGTTTCGTAGGTGAGCGTAAAGACCCTGTGAGTTAATCTGAGTGCAACACCTAATTTAACAGTGAGCTTTCGGGACTGTGCCTGCATCAAGACTTCCTAACGCATTTCATTTTCACTGAAACAGCTCTCTTTCCACGTCTGCGTTTTTCACTGGTGTACATGTTACTTAACTAAATTGCATAATTACAATGACATTCAACCAGTATAAACAGGCTTGGGAGCCATCACACCGGCTCTCGGAAAACATACAATTAACGGAGGGAGCGAAAGCACAGAGGTGTTCTAGAAAGCAGCCCAACAGCCATCCACGTAAGCACACATTCGGCTGCAGTCGGCATCTTTCGGAGAGGAATGTGTGAATCTTCTAATGCAGTGAGTTAGGTACGAGATCACCCGCCATCCTAGTAATGCGGAACATCTTTTCATAGGCTGATGGTTAATATCCTCTACCCATGAACCATCTGTTCATTTCACTTGCCTACTTTTCTAATGGATTATCTTCTTCTTAGTTATTTATAAGTGTTCTTTCTAAATCTCAGATATTAGTATTTTGCCAGGTATATGTCATAATTATTTTCTCCCAGGCTGTTGCCTATCTATTAACTACTTTTTTAGGGGTATTTTTGATTTATAGAGGCACTGATTTTGATCCAATGAAATAACCACTTTTCTTTCTCCATAGCTTTTCCTTTTTCATGTCTTATTTAAGAAAGCCTCTCTTTGCTAAGATTCTAAACATATCCTGGGTTTCCTTCTAATACAATAATTTTTGTTATTCCCAGTTTCCAAAGGAAGAACTTGAAGTTCAGAAGTTTTAAATATTTGATCAGATGTTCAGAACAGAATAGAGAAAAAAAGGATTAGCCCATTCCGTTCATTCGAGTATGATGGAAAATGACAGCCTTCGACACTCATGAGCACTGGGTTCATATTCTGCCACCTCCCTGTGCTAGCGCAGAAGTCATAAAAAGAAAGCAGATCGCAGAAAAGGAGTTTAAGTGAAGTGAAACATATTTTATGACATTGCGAGCTTCTTAAAAGTACATTCAGTCGAACATGGAAAAAAAAAAAAAAAGCAAATAGGTAATCCCACAATAAAATATAAAAGCAATGTTGCTCCAGCAAACCGGAATAAATGCAGATTCTTAACCACTTGTAACCTCTTTCAAGAAATCGGCCAATATGACAATTAACTAAATGTTTTTATAGAGAAGGAATATAAAGTTGAAGCATGGCTATTGGTTCATAGTAAAGAAAAAGGTTCCGACCTTTTCCGTTTCGGGTCATTACAATTCTTACATTAACTCAATCCCCGTAACACCTTTAACACGACGAAGGTGAAAAGCTATTTCCATAGAGACCTACCTTTAAAGGACACTATTTTCCCTTGAAAGGCAACTGCCCCAACATACTACATGCCCAGCACACCCTGACCTGTATAAGATCTAAAGGAGCTGGAGAAAAAGAAAAGAATGGCCCTTCCCCATAAATCTCAACCCTACTGCATGCTTTTCCCTTTAAATCTAACCATTTTAAAACTAATAATTTTGCTATTGTTTCCCCTGGAGCTTTCTCTATCAAGATGAAAGAAGGGCTTATTCAGGAACAAACAGGATACAGGAGTCATGGTTGGCTTCCAGGCAAGCTATAAATAGTGACAGCATTTTCAAGAAATCTTATGCCCAAGGAGGGAGTTGCCATTTAAACACGCAGTGCAGATTCGATTACAATGGTGTCACCAAAATGCATTGTTATACGAGAAATTCAATTCTTACCAAGTTTTCTTGGTTCCTGGCTGCTATTTTCTGCTCCTCTTCTGCCCCATTTTTCATGTATTTGACCTCTTCCACCGGTTTGATCCTATACTCATCTGAGTACCAAAAAAAGAAAAGACATTTTATAACTTTTTTTCCCCCCACAAAGGCAGGAAAGTGTCAGTGAGAAAAGCCCATTAGTGTAATTTGTTAAAAACCCCTTCCCCGCGCTCTTTCTTTGGGGTTCATTTGAAATCATCTGGATTGAGCTTCACCAGCCTCTTTCTAAGACCCAATCTCCTCTGTCTTCTGGGGACAACTCGGCACCATGAGGACAGTTAATGACAGTGGCACTGCCTGGCCCTTTTACAGAAAGCAGAGGGGCCCGAGGAAGCAGGTGATGCCATCTGTAAAACGATTTGGGGTCTGCACACTCGAGGACATATCACGTCATGGTCTAAGGAAGATGTTTCTCCTTATGAACTAATATTTTCGTTATGAGCATATGGATTCACAATAGCAGTGGCAGCAATTTTCAGCAATTCAGGTACACCGAATTTCTCTCTTTTGAAAAAACAAAGAACTGTGTAAGACTAAAGAGTTTAACCCTTTGCACTCTGAACCATTCTGGACATTGGCTACCAGCTACTCGACGCTACTTTGCGGCGGAAACGTGCGTTGAATTAACTCAATTCCCCGTAATCACTAATAAACTGCAATGTCCCCCCTGAGAGGGGACATCCGAGTGATATGCTAGAATTCCGATGTCCCCTGAGAGGGGACAGCGGGGTGCAAAGGGTTAATTGATCAACAAACAGTTATAGACAATGGGAAATAAATTGTTTCTATTTGTAATACCCATATTCAATGTGGAGCATTCTGCAATTATTTCACATGATCTACACACACACACACACACATACACACACACACACACACACACACACTTTAATTTAACCTCTCTATAAAGTCACATGTACAAAGAGCTGTAATTCTAGTGGATATAACAGGTGGGTATATCATACAAGACTGGAGAGCATAGTGGGTCACAGTGAGACCTAGGCTTCCCAACAGCCAAGGAGAGAGTACAGTAAATCCCAATATTGATAAGCACCACGAGACAAACTCAGGAAAAGTGGCAGCTAGAGCTCTCTTCCGGGGTAGAGGTTTGGTGATGACGATGATGACATTTTCATCAGAGTCCTATCAACAGGATATGACTTGAACGAACTAGGTCCAAAATATGTGTGACTTTGAGTCATCTGTAGTCCAATTTGTCAGGGGGGAAAAATCACAGAAATGATTGCATTAGAAAATTTCATCCGTCAACAAACTGATGATTGCCTAGCATATGGCGTGAAATAATGTCTAGAATAGGTTACTTGAAAGATGTCAATCACTGAAGAAGCTTGTATATAAGTTCAGGAAGTTGCAAAATATTTTCTTATTGCCTATGACTAATTTGATACAATGACATATTTTACATAATTTCTTGCCTTTTTATACCACTTTCTTTGTACTTTCAGGCTTCCTCATACTATCCCTTAGTAGACTACTCCCAAAGACATTTGTGATAGCAATATTCCACCAGGTAATTATGCTGTTCAAATGTCTCTTAAAATTATCACCCTTATGAAAGTATTACATGTGCATATATCTGAATAAAGATTGCATGTTCATGGCTAAGCCAATCGTTTTTTGTTTTTCTTTCCACCTGAGAATTCAAGATAGCTATTGCTTTAGCTTCTTTCTGAAGAAATCAGAAAAACTGGTGAGAGGTTACAGTAAGGAGCCCTTTAGGAATACCAAGTCCTAAATGTGCTAACAGGTTAATCAATGAATTCTGATGCCCAATCACAACACACAATCATTTCACTTTCCAATCTGATATTCAGAAGAGAGAAAAAGTGAATTAATAAAATCAGTACATTTAATTAAGGATTATTTGCTCAGAATTTGGGAAAGCAGATTTTTTTTTTTTAAAATAAAGAAGGGACACTGACAAATTATGCATCCAGTACAATTAGAGAGAGAAAAATAAAGGAAAAAATAATAGCTAAGATGGGCCTCCTTAACTTCAGTTGGGACATCAATATTTGTAAACCATGGCTCGCTGGAATAATTACTGACATTTAACTGATTTAAACTGTGATCCTAATGACTTACAGTGATCCTCTAATTACTTAAATATAAATTACACACACACACACACACACACACACACAGTATATTTTAACACAATTCAGTGGATTGTATGACTTTCATTCTTTCATTTATAGGACTCAAACAGTCATAGGATAGATTGGGGGAAGCACAGCATTTAAGACCTAAACAACCTTCTGGAAGAACCTTCCGAAAGATGGCCGTTTAGCCAGCTGCAGAGCAAAAGGTATCTTCTAGAGAGAAGCTGCCCTCGCCTCGCCCTGTCCTCTCCCATCCGCCAACCCACTGCCCACTGCTCTCTCAGCACCCTCCCAACACTGTCTTCAGTGTCTCCATCCCTCCAGGGAGCACAACGGAATTGAAAGGAGCAGACACACTACTCAGACTTTTCTAATATTTTCTCTTCAATGAACTGGAAGAGCTGCTGGCTACGTGACTTTCAAAGCAGCCTTATCCCGAACATAGGTTTTTCTTTTAACATCAAGGCACAGTCATCACGAATGTAGAAAGAGGGGAGGACTGAGCGTGCCTTTAGCAACCATGGCTGGCGAGCCAACGCTGTGCTAGAGGAACGCACTGGGATTGGCTACGAAGAAAGGAAAAGCAAACAGCCACGACCATCATGACGACTTATGACGACTTACACACACTGCACAGAAGTCATCCTGGTAGAAAACAAAAGAGCCAGCAAGACCCTTACATAAGCCACCGCTTGTACAATGGAAACACGTAAAAATGGGCTGCCAGATTTCTCAACGGCATGGAGATGTCCATCTGGAAACAGACAACTCATCACAAGTGTGTCACCCATTCCCATGGTGACACAGCCCTCAGGACCGGTACTTGCCAATCGGCCTCTGTGCAGGCGAATGAGCCCTTCAGGATGTGACAGTGAAGCCACCAACACAGAAATCCGGTTTTCCTTTTGTTCAAGGTGCAGGGGCATCCATGTGGGACTGCAGGCCCCTTAACCAGATCCCACACTGGAGGCAGTGGACCCGGCCACTGTCCTCAGCCCCAAGGTCCCCAGCCCAAGGACACTGAGCCAACTTGATTAAGAGGAGGGGAAGCAGGACCGTCCTCCTGCAGCTCCCGCACACCTGGTCACAATTTTTCTTTGTTTCCTGTTGGTCTTGTCAGGTGGCTTATTCAAATGCACATCAGAAATAGTAGACAAAACCTCCCCCTCCCTCCCCAATCCTCTCTATGTGTGCAGCTGCAAGCTGTGCAAGCCAAACCGGTCAGGGGAAAAGCAATGCTTTGGTGACACTTCTGGCATTTCATCCCTCAGATGACATCAGAGGGGCTAACTGTTTTTGTGGCAGCTCCATCATGCCAAAAGCACTGTTTCCCACCAAATCTCGGTACCTCGCTTTTGACATAAAGTATATTCCATGTATGTTTGTTTTTAGAGTGAGAAGGGGATTGGTTGGCTGGACTGCCTTTTGATGAGTATGGAATCATCCTCATGTTTTGGATCCTCTAAATTCTTCTATTATGAACAGCTTCCTAGGCCTATCCCAGATCACCCAGGCTTCTCAGATAGATCTGTGGCCAAGATACTTAATATATATATATATATATATATATATATATATATATATATATATATATTATTGAATATATATTATTGAGTATATATTATTGAGTTTTACAGAGAGGAAAGGAGAGGGGTAGAGAGTCAGAAACATCAATGAGAGAGAAACACCGGCCAGCTGCCTCCTGCACACTTCCTACTGGGGATGTGCCTGCAATCAAGGTACATGCCCCTGACCAGAACCAGACTAAAGGGGACCCTTCAGTCTGCAGGCCAAAGCTGTCCACTGAGCCAATCCAGTTAGGGCCAAAGTTACTATTGGAATCAATAGAACTGACTTGTAAAGAAGTCAATCAGCTGGAGATAAGTACTGGGTGAATTTATAATACTGGAAGTATAAAAACAGTTAATAATTTCCCTAAGTGTACATATTAGATGAGGAAGAAGGAAAAAAGCAGAAGACCCCTATATATGCTGCTCTCTGAGGTAAGAAGACATCTTATAGTTTTTTGTTGTTGTTGTTGTTTTAATATATTATATGTTGTTTCACTTCATTGTGCATTCATTGGTTGCTTCTTGGGTGTGCCCTGACTGGGGATGGAGCCCTCAACATTGGTGTATTGGGACGATACTCTACCAACTGAGCCACCTGGCCTGGGCTACAGTGGTTTACTAAACTGGTGAAAGGTATACCTACTTTCATACCTTCTCACCCAGTGGTGCATCTATAATAATAAACCCCACCTTTTCCAGGACTGTTCCAATTTCAAAAGTTCCATGTTCATAGCCTCATCTCTAAATAACCCAGCATCTGGGCATCTTAATGAAATGAGCTGGAGGGCCTCTTTGCCCCGAATCTGCATGAAGATTCTTCAGTGGACTATTATTCTATGCTCAGGGAAACACAAGGGCTTGGGAAAGAAGGTACGAGAAGTATTTACAAAAACAAACGAGCCAATTAAAAGAAACAAACTCTTCTGCTTTACAGCATAAACGTATTCCCCTTGGGTTTTTCTATGGAACATTCTGTCTTCCAAGTGAGCTAAATCTGAGTACCCAGATCCTGGTACAACTTCAAATTCTTGCCTACTTTGTCTTTACTTCCGTACTTGGAAGGATTTTTTCCCCAACAGATGAGCATTCCCAGTCGCAAGGAGCTCCGCCTCTGGAGCTAGAATACCCAGCATTCTGGCCTTCCCTTCTGTGCCTTGGTTTCTTCATCGGTCATATTTATGGTGCCTGATCTCACACTGAGTCACATGAATTACAACATGAAAACAGTGCCCCGTCCATAGTAAATGCTCACTAAATGTTAGTCGTTGCTGGTTTTGCAGGGAACGCTATTTTTAAAACATAAAATAAAATGTAAACGTCAATACTTACTTGAACCAAAAATTGTGACTTTACTGTGTTAACAAATGAGAGAGGAAGTGAGGAGGGGTTTTATTGTCCATAGTAAGCTTTTAGTATTTTTTTGTACTCCATGCCCATATTACTTTATTGAAAATAGGAAATAACTTTGAAAGAATAATAAGTGATATTTATTTTTGGGAAAAGAAAAGTGATCCTTATTTAAGCGAGACCCGGGGAACAACAAAATAATGCTCCTCTGTCTCCTTACATATCTTCACACTATTATCGCCACTGGCTCACTGCCTACCGTGAGGGCGGCAGAGTGAACGGGGGAAGTTCCAGTTTAGAATGACTGATTCAGAGTCTAAAGGGTGGAGGCTGCTCCAAGGAACAGAACTGGAGAAAAAGGAAACCCCTTTTCTGGAAGGACAAAGAGGCAGGACGCTGGTACCACGAAGCAAAGATGGTGAGACGAGGCCACTGCATCAGGAGAGAGCGGCCTTTCCTTGGGAGCACTCTATCCACCTCATCAGCTGTTCCAGCCTCCATCAGTCAGTCATTCAACAAACGTGCGTGCAACATGTGCTGGCTACTAAGCCCTGGACTTTCTCAGGGGCTCAGTCCTTTTGGTCTTAGGGGTCCACTTTTTCCCCTGCTGGGTTCTCCAAAAAAAGATCTCTAATTAAAAAAAATATATCAATACTATTCTTTGCATATTTGCGGGCACAAGTACAATGTGGGTAAAGCTGCCCGTTTTAAGTCCACCTTTGGTCTGTGGATAGCCTCAATGTGAAATTCTTGGCTGAACTCTATTTAGGCTTTGAACGAAAATTTATATTATTCCCCTCTCTGGAATTTCCTTCCCATCTCTCAGTTGACCCAAAGGCTATTCTACCCCAAGCCTCACGTTCTTTATTAAATTTCTTTTTTTAATCTCTCTGGGCTACAAGTATCTCTTCTGCCTCCAGATTTCTAAAGTTCTCACTTTTCACTTCTAAAACTTGCCCAAAACTCCAACTTATTTCCTTCACATATGAGGTGTTTTTAGACTAATGGCAAACTGTTCCAAGCTTAAGATAGAAGTGAATCTTGCAAGAATCTCTTATATGTTGGGACCCGGGTGAAGAACACTTGGGCCATTCTTGAGTTCAAAGATGGCTAAGCCACAACAAGTAGGTGCACAGATTAGCTGAAAACTTGAAGTAAGTGGCAATACAAAGTTTTTATAACTATTAATAGTTAGAGTGCCTTTAACCACATGCTTGACTCTGGTGAAGGCTTTACATAAACTGCAAGTTTCTAAGTAAATATAAAACTAAGCACAATAACATTTCTATGACTAGAAATACCATGGACAATACATGACACAAATATAAAATAGCTTGGTTCAGAATTTAGCCTCTTAATCACAGAAAATCACTCTGACTTTGTAAGATTTGCAGATAACTGCCCACTCTAATGGTTTAAAATTTTCTAAAATAAGGCTTTGGTGCATTTAATATCAAATATCAAATACTCTCAGTTCTTTTCAGAATGTGTTTCAAATAAAAAAAAAATAAGATGGTGGAAAACAGTATGGAGTTTCCTAAAAAAATTAAAAATGGAACTTCCATTTGACCCAGTGGTCCCATTTCTGGGAACACTAACATATCCTAAACCCCCCAAAAGACCAATCAGAAAGAGTATATGCAGCATTTTTTTGTTTTTTAAACGATAGCTACGATCTGGAAACAGCCCAAATGCCCATCAGTAGATGCATGGATAAAAAAGCTGTGGGACATTTATACTATGGATTACTATGCAGCTGTGAAAAAGCGAGGCCTCTGACCCTTTGGGACAGCATGGATGGACCTGGGAAATACACTAAGTGAAATAAGCCAATCTGAGAAAGATAAATGTCACATGATCTCACTTATTTCTGGAATGTAATGAATAAAACGGTCCAACAAAGTAAGACCTGAAGCAGGGAGGCATGGAACAGACTGACATACCTTGATATGGGGTTGGGGGAATGAGAAGAGAAAAATCAAAGAACTTACATACTTACATGCAGTGCCCGTGGACACACACAGGCAATAGGGTAGTGAAGGCATGGGGGGCAGGGGTTGGGAGGAGGGGGGTGACATGAGAGACATCTATAATACTGTCAACAATAAAACATTTATTTTTAAAAAGATGGTTTGATTCATGAAGTTCTTCTAATGATGCAAAAATATAAGTTGTTCAAAAATAAGCAGGAAAATTGTGTTTTTAGACTTTATGTTTGTGGAGAAAAAGACGTGGAGTTGTCTGGCCCTGGGGTTTCTACTAACCAGGGGGAGGTATGGAGATTATACATATTTACCTATGTCCCTTTTTATAATATTTTATAATCCAAAAACATTACTGTCACCAAGATAGCAATTCTCAGAAGCCTAGTGTGTCCTTATTCTCTAGTGAAACCCAATGCTTGTTTATACTGAACAGCGGGAATAAAAGGGCTTGTGTTGCTGCTGGTCCCGTTTCGTCTTGCTTCGTGTAAAACTCCTTTCAGCACACCCTCACTCATAAAGGTGTGACATTTAAAAAAATATATATATATTTTATTGATTTTTTACAGAGAGGAAGGGAGAGGGATAGAGAGCTAGAAACATTGATGAGAGAGAAACATCGACCAGCTGCCTCTTGCACACCCCCTACTGGGGATGTGCCCGCAACCAACGCACATGCCCTTGACCGGAATCGAACCTGGGACCTTTCAGTTCGCAGACTGACGCTCTATCCACTGAGCCAAACCGGTCTTGGCAAGGTGTGACATTTTTCAAATACATGTCATGAACTGAAGGGTGAAATGGCACCGGATGTTTAAGTTGGTTGGATGTTTCCAAACTGACTAGCGGTACTGAATACTCTCTCCGTGTGCTGATCATTCATTTCATTTCCTTCTGTGTGTAGCATCTTTTCGTATCCTTGGCCCTTTCCTTCTTATTGGAGCTGTAGCGTTTTTCTTATAGACTGTTGTGTCAATAACACATATTGACTATAAACGACAGGAACTCATGAACACACGTCTGTCCCGAAAGGCTTGGGAACAACACTTCCTGGTTGTAGTTCAGATACGAGCAAGTGGAAGGAACTGCCTGCTTTTTCTGTCCTTGAATCAAGTGCCAGGCTATCCTCTACTGTCCTCACTGTGTTTCTCTCCTTCAGCAATATTTAGTGAGCACCTACTACGCGCTAGGAAATGTATAAATCACAGTCCTTTAGCATTCTAGGGTCTAGTCTATGTGTTTGGAGATAAGAAAATAAGCAAGGAGGGGGTCTAGTGTGTGTAACTCTGAGGAGCACACATGATACGAATAGCAAGCCGGGAGCCCCTGTGATCAAGGCTGGGGGGAGTCTTGGAGGAGGGGACACATCCCACTGGAATTTTGAGGAACACTCATGTGTGGGGAAGGACAGGTGCAGGCAAAGGGGACAGTGTGTTCAAAGGCCAGAAGAGAGTGGCAAACAGGGGTTCCTGGTTTGCATGGGCATGAGAGGCAGGAAGTAGGTCTGGCAGAGATGAGGCCACGCCAGAGAGACCTGATACCAAGTCTCACAATAGGCAGGCTCCGTGTTGAAGGGATATGAACCCTCCACCAATGTCTGGGCTCTGAAGCCACTAATACAGGCAAAGTGTCCATCCTCTGGGCTGTCCCCAGCCTTCTCCTCCTCTCTATATCACTTATAGAGACCCCACCGCCTTCATCCGAGGCTTTCTGCCTCTCTGAAAGGAGGTGAAACATACACGCTGAGGTGGACCAGATGTTTGAGGAAGGGGAGGAAGAACATAAATAAGACAGGGAAAGAGCCAGAGAGAGAAGACACAGAGAAGCTTCAGAAGGTGCCATCTTTATCCTGAAGGCAGCTGGTGGGGGGTTGGTGGGCATGGGGGGGGGGGAGGGGATGGAGCTGGAAATGCAACAGCTGTCAGACCTAGTTCCTGTCCCCCAAAAGCACTCAGATGAGGGAGTGGCTGAGATGGGGGTGTGGTCTACCCTAGGGGCAAAGGAAGTGCCACTGCACCTGATCCCAGCTCCTCCCCACATGGGACACACAATGGATGGATTCAAAGGGCTTTCCCTCTGGACCGGGCCCTGAGGGTAGGGGGGGAGAGCTCTCAGAATGGCCCAGTGTGTTGAGATACCCGTGCAAGAGTGCTGTAGTCCCTTAGCATTCTAGGGTCCTGTCCCTGTGTTTGGAGAAGATAAGATGAGAGGTGCCCTCGGCTGTCAGGACAGGAGGGTGACAGCTTCTCTCACTGCAGCACCTTTCATCGTGAAGAATGGTCCCTGCAGACCCCATTCTTGAATCACTTCATCATTCCAGAGGCTAGACAATATATTTCCTTCATTCACTGAGGGTTCATCATCCAGTGACCAGGGAACTATTATCCAGTCATTAAGGGCCCCCAGCATTCATCTCTGACAAGAGACACAGCCGGCTCCAAACCCAGTCTGGATTCCTGCAGGAATGCATGTGAGACCAGAGCTTTCTATGGGAGGGGGTTTAATTTCTACGCCACGTTGTTGTAATTCCCAACCAAGACCCAGAATGAACAGCGGAGGCAGAGCCGCCCCCAGAGAGGGAGGGCTTGCATGGCTGTACTGCTGGCAGTTTACCAGGAGCCCTGCTCTGCCTGACCTGGACCGCTGGCTGGCTGGCTGGCTGCCCACCACAGGACCAACCGCTGGGACTCCTGAAAAGTTGGAGACCAGCTAAGTTCTCCCTGCTGTTCTTAATGGGGTTCCCGTTATCTTCAGTAACCATTTAAGAAAAAAGCCAGCCCATTCATAACCTTAATGTCCTTAATGATCATTCAAGACAAAAGCCCATCTTTAATCCTGTTAGCCCCATGAGGCTGGTATTACAAGCCACTTTTTACAGTTGCAGAGATTAGTTTCTGACTGGGTGGTCAAGGGGCAGTGGTGGGCTCAAATCTAGACTGGTCTGAATCTAGAGAAGAAATGTATTGGTGAGATGATAGAGGTTTAGAATATGAACGGGTTCAAAAAAGACATGGACAAATGTATAAATGACAGAGAGAGGGATAAAAGTTATAAAGACATCCAACCTTCATGGGTAACATCAGAAAAGGCACGAGAGCCTCCCTGCTCAGGTCTCGGAGCCTTTCATCAGTGGATACTGTCCCTGTGCTCCTTAACTTAGGAGATCATGTGCCATCCATGAATGCTGTGACCCTTTCGTTTTAATGGCGACTGGACTACTACTGCCCCTATGAGAAAAGAACTGGTTTTTCTCCAATATACAGTCAAGTAATGATCACAAGAACTTTACCCAAACTTGTTATTTTGAAAGATAACTCCATTTTAAGTCATCTGCTATTACTACTGTAACTCTGGTAAATTATCTTAGCATTAAGGCCAAGCAATAAGTTAAGGATCTCTTTCTTCACTGGAATGAGAAGGAGGAAGTGGAGAACGAAGGAAGAAGAGAAGGAGTAGGAGGGAGAAGAGGGAGAGGAGGGGGAGGAAGAGGGGGAGGAGGAGGAAGAGGAGGAGGGAAGGGGGGACAGGTATCACTTATAGAGCCCCTTAATGTTCCGGGTCCAGTTCTGACATACAGCAACCCCTTTAATGCAACAACTCGAGAAGTAGAACCATTAATGTCTCCACCAGCCACACAAAGACACTGAGGCACAGAGCATTCACTTGCGTAGCTGCACCATCTAGTGAGAGGGACTGGGGCCGGTCCTTGAACCCAGGCGGTGTGACTCAAACACCAGGCTCTTATTCAAGTTTCACACACATACATTCTAAAGAGAATTTCTGATAAAAATTTTCTCTGTGTACTGATTCCCATTACAGAACTATTATGACATGATATCACAACTTGTATCCTCTCCCTGAATGAATGTCACCCTTAAGATAAACCTTTTCAGGTCAGGCATAAAAAAAAAAAAAAAAAAAAAAAAAAAAAAAAAAAAAAAAAAAAAGACATGATAAAAAAATAGGACCTAAAATAAAAACATGAAGAGATATTCTTTTCAGGGTAAAGCAGGAGGCAGTAATGGCAAATATGAAAAGAGACTCCTAAGAGTGTCTCACATCCCCTCCTTTGTATATGAAATCAATAAGATTCCCCCGTCATCCGGAGGGTCTGACAGGTGATTTGCTTTTCTAGGACTGGCAGTTCATTTCTGCTGATTCATTTGTAGTCAGCCCTTCACTGCCATGTCCAAGATCAATAGCCAGGACTCTGTAGGATGGTTTGTCAGGATGAGAAAAATATATGACTACTCCAGAAACTCTATCTCATCTAATGTAGCTGCTACAAAGTCATCACAAATATTGAAACATTTGGCTGCGTGTGTGTGTGTGCGCGCACGCGCGCGCGTGCGTGCGCACATGCACAACCACACACTCAAAGTATATGTTGATGTCCATCTGATTTGATTTTTAAAATATATCTACTTGTATTGATTTCAGAGAGGAAGAAAGAGGGAGAGACAGAAACATCAATCATTGATTGGCTGCCTCCTACATGCCCCCTACTGGGGATTGAGCCCACAACCCTAGCATGTGCCCTTGACCAGAATTGAACTGATCTGATTTTTGAATTGAGTTCTGACTTAAGTGGACTGCTTTGAGGGAAATGATTCTCCGATCATGACCAGGAAGGAGAAAAGCATTAGCACTTGAGCATCCAGGCACCACCACTCCAGGCACCTATCTCACCATCAGGCCAGATGGGCGCCTGCTCTTGGCAAAGAGCAGAGCTAATGAGAAGATAATACGACCTGAAAAAAACAAAACAAAACAAAACAAAACAAAACAAAACAAAACAACAAAACAAGTGGGCTGGGATGGGGGGGACACTTTGTAGAATATTAGAGAAAGTGGGGATTTCTGAGGAAGTGGGAAGACAGACAAAGGTCGCCAGACTGGCAGAGAGCTCGGGATTCATGAGAGTTGATGCCAGTAGGTTGTAGAGTGGTTTATGAATGGAAGACCTCTTTGGAGCTCTTTGATGCTATTCAGTAAAAACACAAACTGCTTTTCAAGGATCTTCAGTGTTTCTTGTTAATAAATCTCTGGATTGAAGCTGGCTTCCGGGGGCAGGAGGAGGATGACTTGATCTGGGACTTATACAACCGTTAGAAATTATTCAGCGGCAGTAAAGCCATTCACAGGAACAGGAAGAAGCTAGATAGACTCATTTCCAGTGAAAGTCATCCCCCAGTTCACAAGCATCGCCACTGAATTTTGAAAAGGGGAAAATGTGATAAAATAGTGTAGCTTCTCTACTGATGAAAAATAGTCATGACTTGACTTCGCCTGCAGATCTCCTGGAAGAAAGGCTCCAGTTCATGACGGAAGGCCCCGGGATGCTAGGAGAGGGCCCTCACGTGGTTGGGAAGGAGGCAGAGGGCTCCCAGTCTCTTTCTCTCCCTTCACGAGTCAGTCCCTCTTCTCAGGGAAGCTTCATTTGTGTAAAAGGAGAGATCGTTTCCAGTTACTGTGGGTCACCAAGTTATTTTCCCCTCAGGGACCAAAGTGTGTTCTGATGGTGACAAATAATGGCTCTTAGGAATAATGTGGTCTGGAAGAGCTTATTGGGAGAGCGATGCAGTAAATAAAAACACACTATCTTCCACAACTTGGTTCAAACAAGCCTATTTTACTTTTATTGATTGATTGATTGATTGATTGATTAAATTGGGGTAACATCGGTGAATTATGAACATATATGCTAAAGGTGTGGATTTCTATGTTACAAGATCTGTATACCCACCACCGTGTACCCACCATCCAAAGTCAAATCTCCTGTCACCTTATATTAGGACTCCTTCTCACCCTATCCCTGGCAAGAATGATATGATTTCAGTCATATGTGGGCTATAAAACTGAAATTCATGAACACAAACAGCAGTGTGGTGATTGCCAGAACAAGCCTATTTTAGTAACACATTTATTTGCTCCATTTTTTTATATACAACGATGGTGGTTTTGAATATTTATCTTTTGGGGAGTGAGGATGAGAGTCATTCATAAGGGCATCTGAGCAGTTCAATTAAATTCCTGTCATCTAAACTACATGACCTAGCGATTTCCAAGTAGGTTTGCAGTGATAGCCTGAGGACACAGAGCTGATGGAGAGGGGGTCCTTAGGGACCCTTGTCCACCATGTACATGTGACCTCTTTAAATGTAGATTGTGATCTCCAATATTGTTAACGATAGCGTTCTTTTTTGCTTCTTCAAGAGGGCTGCATAGTAGCAAAAATGAGCCATTGTGTCACCTCATACCTGTAAGAATGTCTACTACCAATAGGGTGAGAGATAAGAAGTGCTGGTGAGGATGCAGAGAAAAGGGAACCCTTGTGCACTGTTGGTGGGAATGTAAACTGGTGCAGCCGCTATGGAAAACAGTATAGAGGCTCCACAAAAAGTTAAAAATAGAACCACCATAGGATCCAGCAAATCCTTCTTCTGGGTATATATCCAAAGGAAATAAAATCCCTATCTGAAAAAGATATCTGCACCCCCATGCTCATTGCAGCATCATTCACAATAGCCACGACATGGAAACAACCTAAATGTAGAAATACATAAAGAAAATGTCATACACACACACACACACACACACACACATTATTCCATCGTGAGAAAGAAAGAAATCCTGCATTTGTAACGATGTGGATGGACAAATGGCAGAGAAAGACAAATATTGTATGATCACTTATATATGGAATCTAAAGAAGTTGAACTCATAGAAACAGAGTAGAATGGTTGTTACCATGGGCCGGGGAGTGAGGAAAATGGGGAGATGTTGGTCAAAGGGTACAAACTTCTAGTTATAAATGGCAGAAGTTCTGGGGACCTAGGTACAATGTGGTGGCTATAGTTATTATACACTTGAAATTTGCTAAGAGTAGAGCTTCAAGTTCTCACCACACACACAAAAAAAGGTAACTATGAGGGGTGATAGATGTATTAACTAACCTTATTGTGGTAATCACTTTTCAATGTGTAAGTATATCAATCATCATACCATACATCTTAAATGTGTACAACGCTATGTGTCAATTAGATACAAATAAGGCTGGAAAAGTAGCAAAAAAGGAACTGTAATTTATAAGTCTGGATGCTTTAAATCAGATTTTTTTCTACATGTAGCAAAGTATGACAGGCCCATACAATTCCATACAACAGGCTATAGTTTCATTCTTCACCCTATGTGGCTAAGCCTGAGAACACAGTCATTGATTCAGAACTTAAAAACCGGGTATCCTATGATCCACTAGATAGGAGGGGCTTCTGTTGGCCTGGAAGGTCACCTCCCACTCCCAATCCTCACTGAAAAACCCATGGGTCATGAAGCTCGTATTTAATGGTTCCCCAAATATATACTGAACCTGACCAGGTCTCCCTATCCCCATTTATATTTCCCGAATCCAGACCACCATCATCTCTTGCCTGAACCAGCCTCTGTCATCTCCTTCCACTCTTGCCTCTTATACTCTACTATAGGCCCAGTGCACAAAATTCATGCAGAGGTAGGGTCCCTAGGCCTGGCTGGTAATCAGGGCCAATCTGTGGGGCAACTGGTGGGATGATTTGGGGGCCCTCACCCCTCACACCTCCCTTGGCTGACCTGGGGCCTGCTGACTGAGGGCAGCTCCTGCATTGAGCATCTTCCCCCTGGTGGTCAGTGCACATCATAGCGACCAGTCATTCCACCATTTGGTTGATTTGCATATTAGGCTTTTATTATATAGGATTCACCACATGGCAGCAAGAATATGCCTTTCAATTAAAAACCTAAGTCAGACTTCATCACTCTTCCATGCTCTGAACCCTGTCCTGGCTTCTAGTACAGAATCCAGAGTCCACATGCGGCATGTACATTCCAATCCCAGGATCTCCTCCGAGTCTATCACCTACCACTCTCCTGGCATGAGGACCTCAGGCTTCACGCTAGTACCTATCAGTTACCTCCCTCAAGAATTTGGTCCTGTGGTTCCTCACCCGAAACAGTCCCCGGGTATTCTCAAGGCTTCCTCCCTTTTTCCCGGTGTCTGCTCAAAAAAGTCAACTACTCAGATGGATCTTCTAGGACTGAGGAGTCTAAAATAGCTGCCCCGTGACTCTCCCTTTTTTATTTCCATCATGGCTCATCCTCACCTGACAGTGGGTTAAATGGCTCTCTGTTTATTTCTTGTGTCACTGAGGAGGTAGGCAAAAGGAGAGTGTCTTATTATGCGCCACCTCTGCTACTAAAAGCCAACTGAACAATCTCTCAATAAACGTGTCTTGAATGAATAATTGCAATTTTCAGAGTTCTGTAGGAGCTAAAAGCATATTGAACTTGTCTTTCCATTTTAACACTTGGCAATGCAACGACTGCACTGGGGGAAATAAAGGAGAAAAGCCGTGGTCAAAATTCAAAATCTGAACACCTTTTTAATAAGGAAACTTTTCTTGAATGAAAGAAGGCAACGGGAAGGAAACGATTAACGAAAACCTGTTGTGTTAAACAGCTAAAGCAATAAATGCCAAAAGTACTGGGCACAACATTAAAAAGAAAATCCTTTTTCACATATAGTTTGACAATTTCTTCTTTGGTCATAGATCAAAATCGACAGTGACATTTACACAGTGAAACAGGGGCGCCTGTAGCTAGGAGGCAATTCAAATGCAATTCAGCTGGTCTCCAAAGGTTTTTAAAATGGAAATGAAACGTAATCTAAATGGAGATTTGTCCCAGTTTGGTTTTGTTTCACAATTTGAAAATATTCATTAGTTTCACAGACTGCTGTTTTAGCACCATGCTTTTTCACTTCACCCTTAATCCTATACCTTCAACTCTTCATAGCCATGCTCGTAGCTTTTGGAAATACATTTTAAATAAAAATGCAAATATTCATTTACATTGTGACTTAAATTACCTTTAAGTAAGTGGACTGCACACAACCCCCACGGCCTTCCTCCTATGCACTAATCCCCTTGCCCAGTGTTGGTCCTCTTATCTAAGAGACTTATGCAACAACCTTCCTAATGCCATCAAAGACCATTTTCATTCACAGCTTAACAAATGTGTTGGCAATTATATGTTAGCAGGATATTATTTATACATACATCTGAAAAAAATTCTCACCCTAGAATATGCTTTTCATTAATTCTTGAGAGGGAATAGAGAGAGGGAGAGAGAGAGAGAGAGGAACACTGATCAGGTGCCTTCCATACATACTCTGACCAGGGATGGAACCTGCAACCTGGGTATGAGCCGGATGGGGAATTGAACCTGGGACTCTTTGGTACATAATATGACACTATAACCAACTGAGCCATAACAGCCTGGGTGATTTATATGTACATTTACTATGACAACCATAAGACTATTATCTCTGTTATCCCTTTAGAGTTTGACTTTCTGTAAGTTTTGACTGTCTCTTGTCTTGAAAGTGACCAGGTTACAGTACAAAAGTTCTTGACAAAGTCAGTCATCTGGGAAATTAAATGTTCTCTTTTTGATTGGTTTTGTTTTATATTCATTATCCCTTTCAAATAACAGAACCAATGTCCTCTACCACTATGTCTAACAAAACTTTAAAACAGAAAGTCAGCAACTTGAATTTCACGTTGACTACCAAGTACACAACATCAATTTAAGCATCACTGGGTGAAAGATAAATAAAAACCCAGCCAGACGAGATAGAAGGGAGGATAGTACCCATACACTTTCAACTTTTTCACCTTCTAGCTCGCGGTAATGCTTTGAAGATATTGGCAATACTTCTTTTTCATTTCTTAGAAGAAGAAAAAAATGATATGAAGCAATTAACTGACTTTGGACCATAAAGCTGTTCATTACTGAACACTACCACTACAATCATTTTATTTAAAAATATAAAAACAATGTGATATATCGTCTTTTCAGAGGCCCCATGGCTTCAGAGAAACGGAGAACTCAAGAGTCGTGTGAGCTGTTCACAGTCTGGGGATCCAAGTAGAGACTTCGAATACTGCCCAACTCTCGCAGAGCAATCACCTGCGCTCAGTCCACTCCCTCCCAAGATGTAGAAACTGAAGTGCACAGAGGTCACTGGCAGATACTCTGTCTGAGCCCAGAAGTCCCCCAGATCTCCAGCCGCTCCAGTCAACAGCTTCCTTATAAGCTGGGCTGACTAAGTGACATGTACTGGTTTTTGTCCATTTTAATAAAACCTTATGCAGTGTGTAGCCCACTGTGAACTCTAAGAGAAGTTACTTCGGCAAAGAATGATGGTTGAAAATTGGAGATGAGTGGAGAGATTGAGATTCAAGTCACAAAGGACGAGGATGGCTCCATTTAACATTAATCACGTGACAACTCCCACATCACCCAGTTGATTTCTCCTCTTTAAGCTTTGAAATGAAGAGCTACACAAGGCCCACTGGCTAAAAAATAAACTTAAAATGGGGAATTATATCATGGTTATTTCCTACCTTTTAGCTAGTTCTCAAATCTTAAGCAACTTATTGGGGACAGGTCTGAAACCAGGCAAATAAAACCAGCATGAGTTAGCAAAGTTAGCGCTTTCTCCAGAGCCCTGAAGTTCACTGTCATCAGTTTTCACGGGGGTGAAGTCAGTGTTGAGAGGTGGGGGACATAAAACCTTTGTTCTGAGTAACCATTCTAAAAGCTACTTCCAAAAACAAGGAAAAGTGCTGCGCCTGTTAGTATTTCCAGTGGCAACAGGTATATGAAAAATACAGAACATTCTCTTCCCAAGCTGGGTTCTTGATCACATTGCTTTTCATATATTATAACCTAGACCTGTGGTCGGCAAACTCATTAGTCAACAGAGCCAAATATCAACAATACAACGATTGAAATTTTTCTTTCTTTCTTTCTTTCTTTCTTTCTTTCTTTCTTTCTTTCTTTCTTTCTTTCTTTCTTTCTTTCTTTCTTTTTTAAATATATTTTATTGATTTTCCACAGAGAGGAAGGAAGAGGGATAGAGAGCTAGAAATGTTGATGAGAGAGAAACATCGACCAGCTGCCGGGGATGTGCCTGCAACCAATGTACATGCCCTTGACCGGAATTGAACCTGGGACCTTTCAGTCCCCAGGCCGATGCTCTATCCACTGAGCCAAACCGGTTTCGGCAACGATTGAAATTTCTTTTGAGAGCCAAATTTTTTAAACTTAAGCTTCTTCTAATACCACTTCTTCAAAATAGACTTGCCCAGGCCATGGTATTTTGTGGAAGAGCCACACTCAAGGGGCCAAAGAGCCGCATGTGACTCATGAGCCAACCACTGACCTAGGCAAACAGTGGCTTTAAGTTAAGAAAGGGCAGTTATTTAAGGTAGCAAGGCATGGTGGTTAAATGTGCAGATTTGGGGACTGAACTGATAAGTTCCTATTAAAACGTATCCCCTCAGGTAGTATAATTAAACTAATTCACAAATAGCAGAATACCTGAAATGATGCCTGCCATAGAAAAGGTACTAAATAAAGAAACTGCTTTTAGAATGTTTTCCAAATTATTCTCAAGAATGATGTTCATTCTATGTGTTTCCAGAAAATTTGTATTTAAATTTTTTTAAAAAACCTCTTTTAGAAAAAGAGATGTTAAAATAGGTGGAAAACACACCAGAAGCACAGAGACTCACCTGTAATCAGCACCACCAGTAAAGACTGATCAGAGATAATCAATACCTTTCTTAGTAAACAGCGAGAGGCTTTCTTTTCGGCCCATGTGCATATATATTAAATATACATTGTCTGCCCGGCCGACATGGCTCAGCGTTTGAGCATCAACCTATGAACCAAGAGGGCACAATTCGGTTCCCGGTCAGGGCACATGCCTAGGTTTCAAGCTCGATCCTCAGTGTGGAGTGTGCAGGAGGCAGCCGATCAATGATTCCCTCATTATTGATGTTTCTATCTCTCTCTCCCTCTCCTTTCCTCTCTGAAATCAAGGAGAATATCTTTAAAGTTTTCAAAAATGCATATATTAAATAAATGAAGACATTCCATATGGCCAAATTTCATAACCAGATTTTTTCCATTTAACCTCAGCGAGTTTTAATACAATGAAGTAAGCAAACAGAAATACCCAAACAAGGAGAGGAGGCCTCAACTATTGTAATTTTTGTTATCTTAGCCCCAAAGTCTAGAGAATTGGGGATTAATTATTCCATACCCTTGGGTTTCATTTGGCCTAAGGAACTGTAGAGTCACACAGAGGCAGACATGCAAATGAGTTCCCAGCCTCTAACACACAGACTTGCCCTTTCCCCCTCCTACATTTCAGAAATAAGTCCCCCAGATCCCAGCCAACAGGAGCTGGCTCAGGAACAGGGTGCAAACGAGGGGGTGTCTTCTTACCAGTATTAGTGACTATCTGCCAACAACACCAAAGAAACTCAGTGTAGCCCTGGCTGGTTTTGCTCAGTGGATAGAGTATCCGTCTGCGGACTGAAGGGTCTCAGGTTCAATACTGGGCAAGAACACATGCCTGGGATGCAGACTAGATTCCAAGAAGGGGGTGTGCAGGAGGCAGCCAATCAATGATTCTCATCATTGATGTGTCTCCCTCTCCCTTCCTCTCTGAAATCAATAAAAAATATACTTTTAAAAAAGAAACAAAAAAAAAAAAAAGAAAAAAGAAAGTAAGAAAGAAAGAAAGAAAGAAAGAAAGAAACTAATGTACAACATGGCCCATAACATGTGTATGCTCTCTCTTCAGAGCCCTGGAGTACACTGTACACTTTCACAGAGGATTCATGGCAGTGAAGTTGGCACTGATGACAGCACTGTCATCAGTGCACAGGGTTCGGGCCAGTCCCAAAGGCCGTGCATACAGCAGGGCTCAATAAACCTGAGCTTGCGCAATGGACGACCCGGCTAGAAAGGAAGACGTATGATCTGATGCTCTGCTCTTCCACTGAACTGAAAGCTCCTGGCCCAGAGGAACCATATCCTGTACATTTGAAAAATCCCCGATTACACCTAACCCAGTGCCTCCTCTTCCTAAAGCACATGTCTGTTCACGGAAGTTCTGAAATCAGACAGAGACCCCATGGGAACATAGTACCTGCGTGAACTTAGGCAAGTTTCTCACGTCTTACAGCCTCCACTCCCTCACCCGTGAATGGGCATCACAGACCCCAGTAAATAACGGCTGTCATTATTTTCCAGATCAGGTCATTACTACCAAACAGCTTGTAGGTCAGGCACTATGATACCTGAGACAATGGCGATGTGTGATCAAATGATAAGAATTATTTTCAACCCAAAACCAGTTTGGCTCAGTGGATAGAGAGCCGGCCTGCGGACTGAAAGGTCCCAGGTTCAATTCCAGTCAAGGGCAAGTACCTTGGTTTTGGGCACATCCCCAGTAGGGTGTGTGCAGAAGGCAGCTGATGGGTGTTTCTCTCTCATTGATGTTTCTAACTCTCTATCTCTCTCCCTTCCTCTCTGTAAAACATCAATAAAAAATATATTTTTAAAAAAGAATTATCTTCAAGGACCCAACAATGATAAAATAATGATTTACTGAAGAGTTAGCTAGGTTCTTCTCTAAGAAGGAAACGCCTTTATTTTCCAATCAGACTTTTCCCTAACGCAGGCTTACAATGGTTTTTCCCATTGCCATGGTACCCGTGCACATCTGGGCCAACACACAGTGTAGCGCTCTGCTTCATGTTTTCAAATGTCTACTCTGGCCGAATTATCTCCTGGGCCTAAATGGTGTTTTTTTTCTACAGTTGGGTAAATTGTTTGTGGGCAGGTCCCCTGACTGTTGGTCTCCACACTCATAAGCACCGGGGGCCTGGTTAGGATCAACAGGAACTGTTCTCACCCTGTAACTGGCCAGCGAACCCCGCGGGCAGAACCGCTGTCTCCGGGGCCTTAATTGGATGAAACAATTTTCCTCACTGTTGAGAAGGCTGTTATCAGAAACACAATTAAACTGTGACAACAATTTAGGATCACAAACTACTCAGCTGGAAATATTTAGCCGCCGGAGAACCCTCAGGGAGGCCTCGTGGGCGGATGGTGTGGCAGGCCGACTCCTGCTCTGTGTCAGGGGGGTGGGCATGCCATTGCCACCTCCCACGCTGTCCCAATCCGCCCTCTAAAAATGGGGCAAAGACTGGGGGTTTACCTGCAGTAACAGGTGCCTGCATGACCCTCAAGGCAGTAACTGTCGCCATGGTTTTAGGTTCCCGATTCCATCACACAGGAAGAATATATGATGCCAATAGCACCTACTTTGGTGACACCAGCAATGTTTTCTGATAAACAGAGCCATGTTGATTCCCACATGGGATAAACACACCGTCAAGTGGTTGCATTCCCTGGCTTGGCTGGTTCTGTGATGCTGAAGTGATAATACAGTCTCAACAGGGACTTGAGGCCGTGTTCCCGCATTTGTATTATATTTCAGGGTCTGTGATGACCTAACCTGAGGTGAGGCTGAAAACTTATCTTAAGAAATCAGCAGCGGACCTAGACTTCCTGTTCAGTGTTTTCTAAATGCTCAGCCAATTTCCAGAGCCTTGACATAATTAGGATTCCTGACCTGCCTGTGTGACCTCTGTGATGTTTTGAAAAAATAAATAAATAAATTAGCGTACAATTTCCAAATATTTACAACTCTTGCCCTAGTGTTAAGAGTTTCTAAAGTCATTCCCCCACTGGTTTGGTAAAGCTTCCCTGTCTTCTCTCAAGATATCTGATGTCCCGTGAGTCTACCCACTATCTCTTGGCCAGAAACTCCTGTCCCACCTCATTCCTTGGTCTGTTATGCATCTTTTAAGACTCAGCTGAGACCTTAATCATCCTCTTTTTTTTTTTTTTTTTTAAATCCTCACCTGAGGATATTTTTTCCATTGCTTTTTAAAGAAAGTAGAAGGAAGGGAAGAAGAGAGAGAGAGAGAGAGAGAGAGAGAGAGAGAGAGAGAGAGAGAGAGAGAGAGAGAGAGAGGGAGAGAGAGAGAGAGAGAGAAACATTGATGTGGGAGTGACATATCAATTGGTTGCCTCTCACAGGAGCCCTGACTCAGGCCAGGGATCAAACTTGATCTTGACCATCCACCCTTTGGTGTGTGTGCCGACACCCTAACGATGGAGCTACACTGGTCAGGGCTTAATCATCCTCTTTATAAATCTTCCCCTAGATACTTCCACATCAACATCATGCGATACTCTATTTTTTGTTGAGATGCCCATCTCATATCATTATCAGGTCCTAAAAGGCAGGGACCATGCTTAATGCATCTTCATAGCCCCAGTGCCTAGCACCTGAGCAGACTGTTAGCACATACTGAGTAGGCTGAATGGAACTACTAGGTTTTAAATGAAACCAACAAGTGACAGAGAGTGATCAGACTCTGTTTACAAGGACAAACAAGTCTGTCAGTCAAACCCCTGTTGCCCGGGGCTATTTCAGTGACAGACAGATCTCACTGGGACAGATCTCACCCTGTTCTGAAAGCCCAACGGAAGGGCTTTGGAAAAGAGAATCATGAACTCCTAATTATCAAAATAGTTGTCCTGAATGATACATATTAACTGTAAAAGGTTTAAACCGTACAGGAAAATACAAGGACAAATTAAGAACCACCTGAAACACCACGAAAGAGAGCTTGCCATTGTTAATGTTTTGGTGAACAGCCTTCCAGACATTTCTTTTGTGCGCAGAATTTGACATGTACCCAAACAAAGCAAACTGGCAGACAAGGAATGCTGGGTAAAGCCTTTTATACTTTTCATTTATCGGCATGCTGTGGACCTCTTCCCAACTCAATAAATACAGAGTACCTCATCTTTAATGGCTGATTCGATGCACAGGGGTGGGCCAAAGATTTATAATAATAGGTTTATTTATTAATCGCATAAATAAATAATAATACAAGAATAAACTGTATCCTGCGTACTCACAACTATAAACATACTTTTGCCCACCCCTGTGTGTATCATCAGTGAGAAAGACTTTTGAGTGTTCAGGTTTACATGCCTGTCCAATTATCTCCTTAGGATAAACTCCTAGAAGTGGCACTGACTGAGCAACGGGCATTCTCTAATATGTATATATATATTCATTAATTACTATATTACTCTTTGGGCTCTCAGAGAGATAGTTCTGGTTTGACATTACCAGTGATAGCATTAGACAGATGCCTGTCCCTGCCAATTTGAATGCTGAAAACTGCTTTGTTTTGCTTTGGGGTGTGTGTGTCTTATTTAATTATTAAGAAGTCGAATATATTTTCTGCATGTGTACTGTCCTTTTTTATTTTTTTCTTCTTCAATTGCCTGATTATAAACTTAGCTTATTTCTTTTTTTTTTAAATATATATTTTATTGATTTTTTTTTTCAGAGAGGAAGAGAGAGGGATAGAGAGTTAGAAACATCGAGGAGAGAGAATCATTGATCAGCTGCCTCTTGCACACACCCTACCGGGGATGTGCCCGCAACCAAGGTACATGCCCTTGACCGAAATTGAACCCGGGACCTTTCAGTCCGCAGGCCAACGCTCTATCCACCAAGCCAAACTGGTTTTGGCAAACTTACCCTATTTCTTAACTAGAATGTTAGTTCTTTCCTTACAGATTTTAAGAGACTAGTCATGCTCATCTTATTTGTGTTGCAAGTATTATTCTCACTCCATTTGATATTTGCCTTTTAACTTCATCTATGGTGGTTGGCTTGTTTGTTGCCATGCAGAGATTTAAAATTTTTATGTACTCAAATTCAACAAACTTTCTTTTTTAGTTGAGTTTCTTGGGGTGAGACTGGCTAACAAAAGTATACATGTTTGAGGCGCGCAGTTCCACAACATGTCACCTGTCCCTGGGTTGTGTGAGCAGTACCCAGGGTTACCAACCTTTCTTTGATGGCATCAGGCTTTGTGCATCACGAAGGAGACATTTTGCAACCTAAGATCATAAAAACATTCCTATATTTTTTACAATACTTTCATGATTTCATACAGTTCTATCTTTCAATTCATCTGAAAAACTCTAATATGAAGAGATGAGTCAAGGAATTCAACTTTTAATATTATACTTGTGACTAACAAATGTTTTTAATGAATGAAATGTGAACTGAAATAGTATCTAATTTGTACACCTTTTTATTTCCGTTCGTTATGGAGGCATGTATCGGATTACAGTCACTGAGGACACCATCAGGGTCTTCTACCTCTTGGTTTCCCCGTGGTGCTTCACCAAAAAATGCTCTTTCTTCTAGAAACATCCTCACCTACAGCATAAAGCCAAGAGCAGGAAAATTCTCAGTCAAACTGTGTGTGTGCACATGTGCACACGCACACAGGGAGAGAGAGACTGATGGGTTGATTTATGTTTGATAAATGTAATTATATTTTTTAACTTCTGTGGTGGAATTAAAAAAAATCCCACACTTTTATAGAAATAAGTCATAATAATATATTCACTACTCTTAAATCATATGCTTTAGTCTTGATTTAAAGACACACATATAAAGTCTTGATTTTACACAGTACAGAAGCTGGTCTAGGTCAAAACAGAGAAAGAACCAAATAAAGAGATAAGTGTCACATAGATAACTGCTAAGCTTTTTAAGTTGAGACAATTACACATTTGCACATTTGTTATCAAGGCTGCTGCTATGATGACAGTAATAAACGCAGTCACTCTGCGTACCGTTTGTCAAGTCCTATTCCACGGGCCTGGCATACATGGATACATATAAGTCTCAAAATTGTCCTCTGAAGGCAGGTAAGTACTGGTATTGCCCAAACTACACAGAAAGGGGAACTCAGGCAAAAAGAGTCTCGGTAACTTTCCAAGACTGCATGTGAATGAGCAGCTGAGTGAGCACCGGAAACCAGCTTGCCGGACTCCAGGCCCATGCCCTTCCCATGGCGGTGAAGTCCAGGCCATTGGAAACAGCCCCAGTGACTGCCGGAGGGTCTCCCGGCATCCTTGTGAAAGCTGAGGCTCAGCTGGAGCACCAGTTAGCAATTCCTTCCCAAAGACTCTGGGCAAAGGCTGGTTTGGATCTTTAATGGTAAAGACAGATATCTTATTCCAGAGCGGGAAATCGCCCTTGGTCCAAAGTCAGCATCTTCCTTAGGGAAAGAGTCAGTAACCATGTAACAACTACGGGTGGTGTCAGATGGGTACCAGACTTATCCGGAGTTATCATCACTTTGTGCCTTATATAAGTATCTAATCACTGTTATAAACCTATAACTAACATAAGAATTTAATATTTAATGTCAATCCTAACTGAAAAAAAATGTTTTTAAGTCAGTATCCTCAATTTCAGCCATAGTCCCACTTCTTTAAAAATAAATTAAAAAAAAAAAATTGATTTCAGAGAGGAAGGGAGAAAGAGAGATAGAAACATCAGTGATGGGAGAGAATCATTAATTGGCCGCCTTCTGCACACCCCCCACTGGGGGTTGAGTCCACAACCCGGGCATGTGCCCTGACTGGGAATTGAACTGTGACCTCCTGGTTCATAGGTCAATGCTCAAACACTGAGCCATGCTGGCTGGACCAATCCTACTTCTTTAGTTAACTGAACTGGCATGGCTTCAGTTTCCTTTTGTATTAAGTGGGGGAAATAATGATAATCACATAGAAAAAGGCCTAAAAACTGTAAAATATGAGTCAAACTAGTTTTTTGATTTAAAGATAACTCACATTCACACACTTTACACAGAACAGAGGCTGGTTTCTGCACAAACCCATCAAACATGTCTGCTGCCTTTAACGTTCTTCTTTACAGACTCAGTGAAAGCAAAAACAGGTGTGGGAAGATCTCCTTCTGACCACATCAGAAGTCATTAGAAAGCTCCCAGGCCAGCACAAAAGTTACATGAGAGGCAGCTAATGACCATCACGAAGCATCACAGAGAGATGAGCGAGTTAGTGAGCTCCTCCTCATCTCATCTGCCCAGCTGCCTGCCAATCTCCGCCTCTCTGATGGCTCTGGGTGCCCCAAACCCTCCTCCCAGCTGGGCGCACCTCCCACCTCTGCAGAGTCATAGCAGAAAATAGGGGCAGCTGCCTCAGCCCACCCCCTTTTCTCTTAGATTCCATAAGAAGTAAACTTTTGCCCTAGCTGGTCTGGCTCAGGGGTCAGCCTGTGGACTGAAGGTTGCCAGGTTTGACGCTGGTCAAGGGCATGTACCTTGATTCCGGGCTTGATCCCCAGAAGGGGGCATGCAGGAGGCAGCCCATCAGTGGTTCTCTCTCATCATTGATATTTCTCTCTCCCCCTGTCTTTTCCTCTCTAAAACCAATAAAATATATATATATATATATATATATATATATATATATATATATATATATAAATAATTATTAAAATAAGTAAACTTCCAAACTGAAACTTGAAAGGAAGTTCTAAACACCAATACTGCCTTCCAGTGACTTAAACCAGCACTACCCAGTAGAAATGGAATATGAAGGACACATGCACTTTAAATATTTCTAATACCACATTAAATTAAAAAGAAACTAGTGAAATTAATTTTTTAAATGCTACAATTAATTTTGGTATATTCCAAATATTATCATTTCAACATGTAATACAAAAATTATTAATAAGCTATTTTATATTCTTTCCTTCCTATGAAGTCCTCAAAATCCTGTGTATACCTCACACTTACACCATATCTCACTTAGGACTAGTTATACTTCGTGTGCTCAATAGTCACATGTGACCAGCGGCTACAGGATTAAATGGCACAGAGTTAAATATTATTCTCTGTTACTGTCTCATAAACGCAAACAGATGAATTCACCCACTATACACAGAAATTATTATAGGGAGAAACAGTGAATTATTACTTTGCCTCCAGCTGCTCGGAATTTGGAATCTGACATACTGGAATTTGATAAATTTTCTCATTTCATCTTCACTTTCACCTGTGAAGCTGGTCTCTATAGTATCTCAGATGAGTAACAGTTTGGCATGTCATCACACACACACACACACACACACACACACACACACTCACCTGTTACATGTTCTCAATTTATGTAGCCAAAGATCAGAACAGAACTGAAATCACATGGCTATATAGAGCCCAAGTGAATGGAATCAGCCAAATTCCTGCTTCACTGCTGTTATTTTATGCTCAGTTTTATACCACGATCCAGAAGTAATTTCTATAGTATTCTAAGCACTTCCACTTCAGGGAGTATTTATAAACATTAGACTCGCTTGGTCCTTAAGCCAAACTCAGCACCAATCAAGGCCACCTGGTCAAATGGGGGGAACGGACACGGTCAGGGCCCAGCCTGATCTCTCTGCCTGGATCCAGCTCCTGGCATCTGGGAACGCTGTGTCATCACAGGAGCATACAGTCCCCGCCTTCAGGGGACTCACCAGCTCATAACTGAGATGACACATGAAACACACACTGAAAGATCAGACATATAAACACATATACCAAGTGTGCAAGTACAGTAGGAAGGAGAGAACTTTGTGAAGATGTGAGGAAAGTTTCATGAGAGTTTAGGTGAAGTTTGGGGAAAAGAGCAGGATCTAAGGGGCTGAAGGGAGGAGCAAGGGCCCAGGCCAAGCAGAGGCGATGTGTGCAGCCAGGAGGGAGAGGCGGGGGCGGGAGGGGAGGCTGGAGTGGAGGACAGGGGGTGAGGGATGAGGCCCCAGTTGAGCTGTCAGTCTGGCTGGAGGGCAGGGAACATGACATACGGAGTATGAAACGAGGCGACAAAGGTGGGCATGAGCCATTTCCATGTTCATTGCGGATTTAAGATTTTTACCAGCTGAGAACTAGGCGCAACGGAAAGTTCTGGAGCCCTAGGAGCACTAACACGACACAGGTGTACTTTAGAAACTCAGTCACAACCTGACGTAGCGAGAGAAATGGATATTTACAAACAAGCAAAGAAGCCAACACACAATAAAGGGGGTTCATGGAGATCAGCTGAGAGGATACTGCACTATTCTGGGGTACAGGGTACACCAACCTAAATCCTGGTGGTGGCAGGAAGACTGATGTGAGAGAAAGCTGAGATTCATAGAATCAGGGAACTGGAAGGGACAACGTCCTCAAGCTGAAAGCCTTTTCGGGACTGGTAACCTGCATGCAAATAGGAAAATCAAGGGAACTAAATTTTTCCCCTTCAGGAGGAGCTCAGAGGAGATAGAGATCTCAAGGTTGATACATTCCTTTCCCGAATCTGTTCTCTGCACCTACTTTGAGAGGCTAAGTGGATGACTGCAGAAAGAAATCCAGTAAGCACCTGGCTTTCCTTAGAACTTGCTTAACTAGTTTATGATAATGCGAAACTACTGGTCACTTATTTTCTGCAAGCTGGTCTTGGCAGTCTGCTCAGCTGTCCTCTGAATGACCTCACAGATCTGCAGACCATTCTTCACATCTGCCCTGACCAACGAGGGAAGGGAATTCCCATCTGGAGATGAGCTTCTGGCCTGGATTTTAGCTCTGAAAGGGCCACAGTATGTAAGGCACAACTCTAGATCTGAAACTTGCTATGCTTTGATATATAAAGTGACAGAAAGCCTTTGGGTAAGTGTCAGTGGTAAATTCCCACATGGATGACCTGAATTCTATGAGATCTAGAAATCAAGGTGCCCATTTCTCACTCAGTCCTTAATGGTGGCACAGTCTACAGAAGTTCTGTCTCCCACATCTGGAGTGGCCAGTCTCCTAAGTAAACCAAAATATCACAGAGATCAAACTGCTTCATAATAACAGAAAGTACCATCTGTCGAAACACATTGCTTAATCAATGCTCCCCAGCATGTCCTCGGAAGCTACAAAATTAAATTAGCACCTTTAGGAAAAGGATCGAATGTGTGCGCGCACACATACTCCACAGCCGATCCCCAAATACAACACGCTTCACAGACTCTGTCAACACGTTAGCCAACACATGGTAATAACATTTTCAAACACTTAGCTTTTAAAAAGTGAATGAAGCTACTTTTAGTCATTAAAAGGAAGGATGCGTGATGTACAAAGCAGAATATAAATGCCCGGGTTGGAATATAACCTGGTCACGGAGTTCTCATTGCCTCCCTCTAGGGATGTGGTGACCAGTCTCCAAAGATGGGTCCCCAACAGGTCCTCCCCGCCCTGAGGCACAGACCCAGGAGACGGAGAGCCTCTGGGCTCCCTTGACGCTGGCTGGGTCTTGTGACTTGTGCCAAAAGTGACATTCTTGGACTTTCAAGCCCAGGTATTAGGCTGACAGCTTCTACTTTATCTTGCAGAAGCACACACCCATGTGAAAAGTTGGACTACCCAGCCAGAAAGAGGTCTAGGGGTCAGGGAGGCCTAGAGCCCTGTGGATCAGTGGAGCCGAGTTGCATTCCTGGCTGGATGCACCTGCATGACTGAGCGAGCTCAGGCAGAATCAGCAGATGACGCCCAGCTACCCCAAAGAATCACGTGCCGCTTCAAGCCACTAAGTGTGGGGCACTTCATTATACTGAAACAGTGGGTGACAAATGGTATCAAATGGGGGTGGCTGGTATGGTTCAGTGATTGTGCCTCAACCCATGAAGGCCATGGAGGTCACAGTGCGATTCCCAGCCAGGGCATGTGCCTGAGTTTCAAGCTTGATCCCAGGAGGTGCTTGTAGGAGTCAGCCGATCAGTGATTCTCTCTCATCACTGATGTTTCTTTCTCTCTCTCCTCCTCTCCCCTCCTCTCTGAAATGAATAAAAATACATTTTAAGAAGAAAAGCTCTCAAATGGTTAAAAGTGGTCCATCCAGATCTATCACTCACCTGTGACCAACTGTGATCACATTGGGCATTGTACACTTCCACGGCTTGCAAATGAATTTCAATGGAGAAATACAGATAGGACCTGCTCTTGGTATGTTCAAGCACTAGCATCCAGTAGTAGCCAGGACACTGTGCAACCCTGGGCTCTGACAATTCTCCTCCTGGGCCCTTGTAGGACAAGAAAAAACATCCCCTGATTGGTTTCGGGAGCTCTCTCCCTCCTTGATTTCCTGCAAATGTTTACTAGAGAGAACAACGAGGTGACAAAAGCAGGAGTGAATAACACTTCACAAGTGTATTAGGAGGATAAGAAAAGTTAGCAGAGGCCTCAGCTGCACTTTATGGCCTGGGCGTGGACGGCATGGAGCCACACAGACTGGGCAGGCTCGGGCTGGACTGGATTATCAGCCTCAATTTTTGACCCTCACACCCTTGCCATGAACACACTGTGGCTGGATGTACTTCTCTGTCTCTTGTCTCTGAAACTGTTCACATGACCTGGCTTGAGTGTTGGTACCAGTGCCAGCGTGCCAGCTCTAAGCCCAGGCTTAAGAGGCACCCTATATATCGCTTGCGTATTTACCCTTCGCAAAAGGAGGGCATGCCCCTTGGCCCCTGGTCCCAGGAGGAAGATGAAAGACACTCCAGCTGACCCGCCAACTTGTGAGGGAGAAAGACGTGCTCATTGTTGAATGCCGCTGAGATCCGGAGGCAACAGTCGCCCAACCCAAAGCTCCTTTATTCAATACTAACATTTGCAAAATACAAATGGTACGTTAGGGCAACAGAAAGTCTCCTCGGCTATAAAAGTTGTAACTAAGATAGCGAATGGATGTTTAGGTTCCAATGAGCCATCTTCCCCGAAACTGTGGTTTCAATGATGTAGATTCTAATTTTATTAAGTTGCTATGTTCCTGTTCTCCATAGCTCTCAAGCCTAGGTAGTCAACACTAGAAGCAATTTGTTCCAGGAAACTAGTACTACTTTTTTATTTTTATTTTTTTAACTTTTATATTTCTTATTGATTCCAGAGAGGAAGGGAGAGGGAGGTAGAAACATTAATGATGAGAGAGAATCATCAATCGGCTGCCTCCTGCACACCCCACACTGGAAATCGAGCTTGTAAACCTGGGCATGTACCCTGACCGGGAATTGAACTGTGACCTCCTGGTTCAGAGGTCGATATGCTCAACCCACTGAGCTACACTGGCCGGGCTAGTGACATAAAGAAACAAAATCCTACCCCCATATGTACACTCGTCCACCGCAAGCAGAGCACTGGCGCTGCCACAGCACTCCCAACTCTTCACCAAGGGCCTAAACCAACCATGACCCTGGACCAAAGCCAAGGGGCGCTAGAGGCAGTAGAACTGTGTGCCAATGACTGCGTAGTGCAACTCCAGCTGATTGCATGCGAACATTATTTCAACGAGGTTCTTGATCAAACACGAGATCAAGAGGTGCTTTTATGAATACAAGTGCCGTGCAAATGCAACTAGTGGGTATTACTGATCAAGTAACTCAACAAAAACTGCTCCAGCTGCCTTGTCCTAACACATAGACAATGGGTTTTTACTAGCACACAGACAATACTTCATCGGAGCGGTACTTGATCTTCCAAGGAACAAACTGAAGATTAGGTGAACTCAAAGGCCTAGGAGTGGCCAGGCAGGCAAAGCCATGGGCAGTGAGTGAATTGACCGCCAGGGAGGCTTAGCAGGTCACTGAGGTGGCAGCCAGATGAAGAGGAAATGGCCACCCAGCTCACCATCCACACACTTAACGCCGACAGCTCCGCTTTGAAAATGAAATCTGTTCCAATAAGCACGGTCTTTATAATTATCCAAAGCGTGTGTATACATTTCTGAGGCGCACCCTATATTTGCAGGCCAGATGGACCCTTAAGTCAGCAGTTTGTGACCTTCTCACTAGATATTCTACAATCACCTTAAAACACCATAGAAAGGCTGAAAAATTATTATTCAATTCATTGTATTTGTGAATCAGAAATGTTATCATTTATATAAAGAGTAACTATCTATTAACCCCCCAAAATACCTCACTCTCTCATTTATTAATCCTCACTCTCTCCATTTTTGGACCTATTTTCAGGCTTATAGTTTTACTAGGACACCCCTGGGATGCTGCCCCAGACACCTATTTACATCCTACTGAAAACTTGATTTAAATGCTAGCTTTGGCATAAAACCCCCATGGTCCTCCGTGAAGTCCTCTGTGCATACATTATAATGAAAACTGTCCAATGTATGAAATCTGCATTGACTTCTCTCACATCTCAACCCTTTCCCAACCCTCCCCCCCCCCCCCAATGGTATAACATCATAAACACTACAGGGATTCACTCCCTCGAAAGTGAAAGGCCTGGATCAACAGGTCAAGATTGAAGTTCAAGGGCACTCACCGCCAAACACATCTCCGTTCTGGTAGTTTTTCCCTTTCTGGGCTTCCTCTTCATTTTGAACAGTAGCAACATGCTTGGCGGAGGCACAGCCCATAGTCTCATTCGCTCAGCTTCAGCCGGGCTGAACTGCAAATCATCTCTACAGACACGGGGACATTTTTCTTCGCTTTAAACACCAAGAAAATCCGCCTTCCTGCTGGGTCGGTCAAGAGGCGCGCACCTGCAAGAAGCCAAAGCTAGATCAGAATGAGGGAGACAAAACTCATTTTGTCTGGGTGTCTTGCTGTGCTGTGGGACCAGCCATGTTACCAGGATTCCTGCACGGCCTCCCTGTGCTGGGGGTGGCACTGAACCCTGCAGAATGCAATGCAACATGGACCATCCCATCTGACCCCTGCTCAGCAAGCAAGGGTAGAAGGCACGGCCCCCACTCCACACGTGGCTGAAGTCTTTAAGGAGATAAAAAATATATCCATTCATTCATTCATTCATTCATTCATTCAAATAAATATCTGAGCACTATTACTTGGCAGACACACGCAAGCAGGTTTGCTCATGATCTGGAGTATCAGAAGCCTTCAGAGGGAGGAAAGCATGCTCGTGAGATGCACTTCATTTGGGCGGATGAAAAAGTTCTTCTTCCCCATCCTGCCCTGCAGGCCTGACCTCAGCTTCTCAGATTTTGCCAGGAGGAGGTGGCCTTCCTCCTTGGCTGGGCCATGGACTAGTTTACACTTTCCTGGTGGGTTCTGCAAATAACTCAGCGTTTTATTTGACCGGAGATGACACTGTTTTGGAGGATGAATGGGCAAGGTCTTCAATTTACTTTTGTCCGTTTTCTGCTTAGCTAGCTAGCAGAAATGTTTTAAGGGTTGAGCAATGTAGGCATGTGAAGAAAATAAAGCAGTTGTCTATCTCTTTCAGAGTCTTGTGCCTTAATTTGATCTCTGATGAACCACAAAGGAGATAATCCCCTGGGTAAGGGAACTTACCTTCTCCCACCCCAGCCAAGGTCATGGCCCACATTCGCAGGGTTTGCTCTGCTCAGTTTGCTCACTTTTTCTTATTTTACTCTCTCATTATCCATATCCTGCCGTTGGAGATGACTTACTACAGGCTTACAAACGTTTCCTTTGCACCATCTACCCATTCTCTCATCTCCATCCATCCCACCATTATACAGGCCCTCACCTTCTCACACTCATGACAGAGAAAAGCAGCATCAAGCCCCCTGACCTTAATCTCCATTAGCATTCCTCCTCTCACGACTCTCCTGTCTCCTTCATAAATGATTGATGCTTCTCAGTCCCAAGAACAGATACAAAACGCAGCTGCAGGCTTTCTCTTCCAACCAGATTGCTGCCACCTGGACTAAGATACTACATAGAACATAGAAGAGCACAGCGTGTGTGTGTGTGTGTGCGTGTGTGCGTGTGTGTGTGTGTGTGTGCGTGCGCGCGCACGCATGCTCATGCTTTTTGGCGGGTCCAGAGGAGGCCCTGCTAACTTTAGCCAACTTAAAGATAAACTATAATATGTTATAAGATATAGAAAGTCTATCTCATTGCAAAATTTTGTATAATAAAACATGCGGTCTCTTTATTTTTAAATTTATTGGGGTGATACTGCTTAATGAAATTATTCAGGTTTCAAGTGTACAATTCAACGATACGTCATCTGCATATTACATTGTATGCCTGCCACCCAAAGTCAAACCTCCTTTTGTCACTGCACACTTTCTGATCCCAATCTGAGCATACCTTGAGAGATATTAGTAGTGTCCAAATCCATTCTGTCAATCTATCATGGTTTTCCAAGAAACATCATTGAAACATGAGACAAGAAGAATGATAGGAGTTGGATCCAACTGTGAGGGTAGGAGAAAGGGGACAGTCCTAACCAGATGGCTGCTAAGGGTTGTTGTGATTGCTGCTGCTGCTGCTGCTGTGGTCTGCATTCCCATCAGCACTTCTCAGGGGAGGCATCCCCTTCCTCCAGACCTCCAGCGTCACCAGGGAAGACCACAGGTGTGGGCTCCCAGAATGCAATCCTTCCTTTTTAAGAAGGAATGTGGAGAAAACAACTCACACATAGGTGAGCAACCCAACTTGGGAGGAGAAACCTCACTTGCCTCCCTGTCTGCTGCCACCTCTTCGGAATAAACAAAGTGAAAACGGGAGGGAGAGTGGGAAACCCTAACACAATTCCCAAAGGACAGGGGGAATCCCAGGACAATTGGCAGCTGTCCGCTCTGGGATTCTCTCTTTCCTCACAGGGAGTACATGTAAAGATCTCAGACGTGAATTATCCTTTGCTACCTACCTCTGAGAAGCACGGTGCAGTGTTTCAAAGTTGTGTTTGTATCGAAAATCATACTTGATTTCAAAAAAAGTTGAACACATATGAAAATCAAATCCATGGCAGCAAGCTAACAAACGTAAAACATATAAGAATAATTTTTAAAAGACTTCTCTGTTATTCATGCATGGAACTCGTGAGGGGCATGCTACCACCCAGATTAGATGTGATTTATATTCAATTCAAGTGATGACTCAGGAAGTTCCCATGTATTATATTTAAAAACACAAGCACTATTGCTCAATGGGAGCACTCTCCACATCATCAATAGGTATAGATTTTGTTTTTGAAACACAGACACTATATATTTTACAGCGGTAATATAAAGAGTCATGTTTTTAAATTTTATATCATCAAACTATTTATTAATATCTTGCCCATTTTGAAGGTGATATAAAGTCATTTGAGAGGCATAAGATCTCTGTAAAGCTGATGGATCACTGGCGAAAGTGTTTTACTATGCCATTTGCATTCTGCACATAAACAGTCATCCAATCACTCATTCATTTAATCAACAGACATTCACTGAAAACTACTGACAGACATGTGTTTGGTGTGTGTTGGGGATAAGCCAGGATAGGGTTTTCCTTCCAGTCCACACAGAATATGAACAGAGAAAGGAGATCATTAGAAATGTTAGGGGCAGAAATAGAACATTGAGGACAAGATATTATAAGAAATATCAGTCATGATGGTTCTGTTCTGATGAGAGAAAGCACATTCTAAGCGGGCTGAGGGTTGTACGCCCTGGGACGTGGGAGCTAACCTCGGAATGCAGTCCATCCTCCTTTTCTGAGAACTGCCTGGATTAACAACTTTGTTGCTGCAACAATCTGGTCTGCCCCTCCCACAGAGGCACCCGCCCTCTGCGACCCCAGCCTTCTGCAACCCCACCCCTTTCCAACCCACGTTGCCTGTAACCTGTAACCTTTATACTCTGCCTACTTTTCCATGCCTGGAAGTCCTACTTTCCCATGTAATCAACCATTGTCCTTCTACCCAACACAAGCAGCTGGCGTGTGGGGAAGGGTAGAGCAGGTTTCTGTGGATGACCTGCTGCTCCCCCATACTGCCGGCACTATTGGAATAAACACTCAGACCTTGTATCTTATGACTCCACCCTGTCTCTGCTTAATTGGCTCAGGTAGTGAAAGACCAGTTTTACAGCAATGTGGTTGGTACACCTACTGCAGGTTCAATACAGGGTGACTGGGGAGTTTGCCCCAGGGCACCTGATTCAGCCTTGGGAGAATCAGGGTTTGAGAACTGACCAGGCTATTAAAAAAAAAAAAAAGAAAAAGAAATCACTAGAACACCCACAAACTGCACTTTTATAGCCTGATGTAGCCCAGGTTTCATTTCAAATAAGAATTCTCTTACTTGACCTCAGTCCAATCAAGACCTCATATTGAACAGATCTTTAAAAATGTCCCCCCTACAAGGACTACTCCAATAATCTGCTCAAAAACATTTCTCTGCCGAAACCGGTTTGGCTCAATGGATAGAGCGTCAGCTTGGGGACTGAAGGGTCCCAGGTTCGATTCCGGTCAAGGGCATGTACGTTGGTTGCAGGCACATTCCCAGTAGGGGGTGTGCAAGAGGCAGCTGATCGATGACTCTCTCTCTCTGATGTTTCTAACTATCTCTCTCCCTTCCTCTCTGTACAAAATCAATAAAATATATTAAAAAAACACATTTCCCTTTGCTTTGTACTATCCTTCACACAAACCCGAGCACAACTTTTTTTTTTTTTTAATCAACCTTTTTTCCCCATTAGCTTTGCTCAGCCTTTCCCTCCCAACCCCCACACCCTCCATTCATTTACCTTCTTGAAGCCACACCACTTAGAGAGGTAAGTCTGATGGTGCAAATGCGCCTGCCGAGACCACAACGCTGGGCAGATCTGAGAGTCTCGTTTTCACATATTGTTGTGAACAACATGCTATTTCTGAACTCACAGATCACAGCATGAGAATTAAGCTGCAACATCTCTTTGATGTCTGATGGAAGCTTTGAATACCAAGACCCACGGACGATGCTTTTTTATTTTAAACTAAATAATCTATGTGATAGGATCCACCAGCTCCTCTACAACCGTGGGGTGTAATGAACCGCCATGGCTTTGTGTACAAGTTTCTCCAAATGGTTGTATGGCTACATAACCTGTTCCCTGGAATAAGAAGTTCCATCTTCACACATATACACCTTTGTGTGTGTGTGTGTGTGTGTGTGTGTGTGTGTGTGTGTACAAGTTCTACTCTCTTAGCAAATTTCAATGATACAAAACAGTATTATCATATAGGCACCACGTTATATTTATATACATTAGATCTTCAGACTTTATTTATCTTCTAACTCAAAGGGGACAAAGTTTGTACCTTTTTACCAGCCTCTCCTTATCCGACACCCCAACCCCCAGCCTCTGGCAGCCACCATTCTCTACTCTCTGTTTCTAGGAGTTTGAATTACGTGATATTATGCAACCACACAATGTTTGTTTGGCTTTTTAAAAATTATTATTTTTTTTTTTACTTAGCATTATGCCCTCAAGGTTCATCCGTGTTGTAAATGACAGTATTTCCTTCTTTTAAAGGAAATATATCACATTTTCTTGATTCATTCATCTGTTGATGGACACTTAGGTAGTATCCATATCTTGGCTTCTATGAATGATACTGCAATGAACACGGGAGTGCAGTTCTCTCTTCCAAATAGTGGCACCCTTGCCTTTGTATATGCACCACAAGTGGAATTGCTGACTGCTCTTTTCTTTACCTTAATGTTTTGAACTAGATAAATAGTTTCATCAAAAAAACGACTTTTATAAAATTGGGAAGGAAAAAAATAAGCAACATCTGTATTTAGAAAAATCAAAGAGATATCTGACCCTATTTTTTTTTAAACAATCCATGGGAAAATATGCATATTTATGTAATTTCACTTTCCAACAATCGGTCAGGGACTTTCCCCACTTTTGGATAGAAAAGCCAAACATATTACAGTTTCCTTGACAAGAAAAAATACTTCTAAAAAATGAATTAAAAGTGGAAAACTCCATAAAGACATCCCAGGCCAGAAAGAATATGAATTTACCACATGCAGCGTAGAGGACTGAAGAAAAATCAAATTCTGATTGCAATGGGCACACTGAAAGCTGTGAAGTCAGCAGTTAAGGAAACGAGAAACTCAAAGTCACTAATCATCTGAAAGATGCAAATCAAAACGACAACGCAGTACCATCTCACACCTGTCAGAATAGCTATCACCAACAAATCAACAAATGACAAGTGGTGGTGAGGACTCAGAGAAAAAGGAACCCTCTTGCACTGCTGATGGGAATGCAGACTGGTGCAGCCAGTGTGGGAAAACAGTATGGAGTTTCCTCAGAAAATTAAAATCGGAACTTCCATTTGACCCAGTAATCTCACTTCTAGGAATATATCCCAAGAAAACAGAAACACCTGTCAGAAAGGATATATGCACCCCTATGTTCATAGCGCAATTTACAATAGCTAAGATTTGGAAACAGCCTAAGTGCCCATTAAAAGGTGAGTGGATTAGAAAACTGTGCTACATCTACACAATGGAATACTATGCTGCTATAAAAAAGAAGGAATTCTTACCATTTACAAAAGCATGGATGGAGCTGGAGAGCATTATGCTAGGCGAAATAAGCCAGTCAGAGAAAGATAAGTATCACATGATCTCACTCATTTGTGGAATATAATGAATATCATAAATTGATGAACAAAAATAGAACCAGAGACATAAAAGCATCCACCTATGAGGGAAGGCAGGGAATGAGGGGATAAAAAATATCAACCAAAGGACTTATATGTATGCATATCAGTATAACCAATGGATACAGACAGTAGGGGGGTGAGGGCATGTGTTGAGGGGTGGCTGGGGAGAGGTCAATGGTGGGGGTGGGGGGGAAGGAGACTCGTAATACTTTAAACAATTAAGAATTTAAATTTTTAAAAGAAGAGGAAAAGAGACAGCTTCATTATTAATAGATCAGCAGCAAAGTACCCCTTTCTTCCTCTGATTAAAAAGGGAAATCAAGATAAGGCAAAATCTGAAGGCTGTTTTCTTTTATTGAAGAAAGAATCAACATCTAAGCTCCATAGAGAAAAAAATATATGTATAAATAACTAATCAGTCTGTTTGCCCATCTGCTCTGCTTCACTAAAATGAGTGTTAGTACAGCAGCCCGCTGGGAGGAAGGGCAGCAGCCTGAAGTGATGTCTAGTCATGAAGCTCTGGTATCCTAGGGCTACTGTTCACACCATTTCACACTCCCCGGTACACAGTAAAAATAACACATGAGGAGATGTCACATGTGACATGAGAATAATCTGGGAAAGTCAAGCCTTCCTGGTACAAGCAATTGCTGGCATCAGAGGACACATTCATTCCTCGCCTCACACTCATTTGGTGGCATGGCAATCAACAATACACTATTATTCCCAGAGAAAAGGGAAGTGTGGCTTCTGCTTTCTTTGTGGGAAAACTCTCACTTCCCCAAATAATAACTACGTGGAGGTGTCTCTCAGAAACAATAAGAAGACATCCTAGGCAAGATGATACCTTTCTGCTGGATTTTCTGCAGTGAGGGGTGGGAACGGGGAGGCAAGGTGGCAAGTGGCAAGAGCATTGGAATGGGAGTGGTCTCAGGTCATATGCCTGCCTGGGTACCAAGGCTGGCCTTTCTCTCTCTGACCCTCTCTCTTTGATTCTATGATCTACCTGAAAGCATGCCCAAGCGATGCTAAGGATGAAATTACCCCTTACAAAGAGGCTGTTTCTTACCTGGACCCAATTTATTTACAAACTTTGCTTCCAAGGCTTACCCAACTAGGACATCCTTGCCAGTTTTTGTTTTCCAAAAAATTTCCTATGAAACCTAAAGATTATCACCAGTGATGTTTTGGCCCAAGGATGTTAATTTCAATGGTGCATAAAGTGAAAGAAGAAAAAAACACCACATGAACAAAGCTTAGTTCTACCCTTTCCTCTCTTCTAACTAGGTTTTTTTTTTTTTTTTTTTTTTTAAATATATTTTATTGATTTTGTACAGAGAGGAAGGGAGAGAGATAGAGAGTTAGAAACATCGATGAGAGAGAGGCATCGATCAGCTGCCTCTTGCACACCCCCTACTGGGGATATGCCCCCAACCAAGGTTCATGCCCTTGACTGGAATCGAACCTGGGACCCTTCATTCCCCAAGCCGACGCTCTATCCATTGAGCCAAACCGGTCCCGGCCTAACTAGGTTTTAATTAAATGAATTTTGAAACTATTTCTTGTAGGAAGCTGGTTAGAAAAAGTTTGTGAAATAATTGTTCTTCAGCTGAGGATTTAAGACTTTGATGCCTTATCTTGCACCTGCAATCTCTACTCTTGTATTACCTGCACATATGCTCACACGGGTTCATGCATGGCTGGCACTATTTTGGGGAAGGCAAGAGAGAAAAACACGACATCCTGATTAGGGTCACCCATCCCACACCAGGGAGAACCTATGTAAAATTATGCTGTTTCTAGAATTGCTCCTCAGTGATCAAAGCCAATGGCAGATATTCCTGGACTTTTGAGTTCTCCGACTTCTTCCCACTTTCAAGATTCAGAATTCCAAGAGTATTGGCAGGAAGCTGTCTACCTGTGTTGGTGGGAAATCTCCTGTTTCCTGACACCCAGGACAGAGACCTCTTGACACTGGGACAAAACCAGGTGATTTCTTTGTCCGCACCCTTATATGAATAGCAGTTTCTCCTCTTTTGAAAAATTGTTTTGTAAATGCAGGTAGATCATGAAATGCTTTGAAAAGCACTTATGAATGCAAAGTGATATTTTCCTGTGCATATTTTGCTGTGCCAGGTGCAAAATATTACCTTTCAAAGCCATGGCCTTTCCTGATCATTTTGCCCAGAGTGCTCCTGTAGGCAGCCCCTTTAGAAAATAGTGAAGCAGATGGAAAGAGATAAAAACTGAGAAATGACAAGAAACTGAACGTAGAATAAGTGTGAATTACTATTAAAGCACAATTTGATTTAATGTAAACAAAGAAGTCATGAACCTTCCTGAGTAGCCGTGAAGAACATTCTGGGTGTGGAAATGTATTGTGAAGAGCAGATACAATTCTTGCCCTTGAAGGGCTAGGGCTTGGACACGGTTAACAGATCATAAACAATAAAATTCCAGCCCGCCTCCTGGTGTGGCTTAGAGGTTGAGCTCCAACCCAGAGTTCAATTCCCGGTCAGGGCACATGCCTGGGTTTCAGGATCAATCCCCAGTAGAGGGTGTGCAGGGGGCAGCCGATGGATGCTTCTCTCCTATCACTGATGTTTCTATCTCCTTCTCACACTCCCTCTCCCTCCCTCACTCAGAAATCAATAAAAACATATTTAAAAAATAAAAATAAAATTCCAATCACTAATGCACATTGCAGGGAAAGAGAGGATCGAAGATGTTCTCTAGAGTCATGGGCTATTTCAAGTTAATTAAATTAGTGCTTGCCTCAGCTTTATTTTATGCAACCAGAGATGTAAGAACATCAGCATACTGTGCTACCCTTAGACCCTCAGTGAGCACTGGCTGATGAGGACAGTGAAACAGATGACATGGCAGTTTTGAGCTACTGATTCCCTTTAACACTATAAAGTACAACAGCACTGTAGCTGGAACCCCTTGGAAATCTGAATGTCACTTACACAGTGCCAAGGAAGAATCAAATGCCACTGATCCTGTCTGTTGTGCGGCACATGAGGAAAGCACACATGATGTTTTCATCACACAATTAAGAATCTCAACTTTACGTAAGACTACTGGGATCCAAGTATTTTTTACTCAATTCCCATCACTAAACTTAATACCGGCCTGGCTCATACCTCAGCCTTAAGCTTCTTACTGTGTTATATAAAAATAAATAAAACCAATAGACACAAAAGATATGAATTATCTAAACTAATCATTAGTAGCAAATGTGAGAATCATTTACAAACAAAAAAAAAGTCTGCTTATATTTTATTTGAAGACTTTGGTATTAATATTTCAGTGTAGATATATTTAATGGCCTCAGAATTATATACTTTTAACAAAGTAATGTAGTAACACTTTGAAAAGATCTGAATCAGATTCAAATTTAAATCTTTGAAACTGATAAACAGTATTTTCCTCAATAATCTAAACATGCATCCTTCTTCCCTCCCCAAATAACCTTCCTCCTTTCCCCCTTCCCTACTAAAATAAATGAAATCACCAGAGAGACTGGTGAAACTCTGGTCTAAGATCTCTCTTTCTCTGTGCCCTACCCCCAGCCACACTCTCCTAGGTCTGAGAAGGCATCAGCCATGATCCAATGATTAAGTGAACCCATCACACCTGCTGGGCAGAGCTGCTGACTCAAATAAGCGCCTCTAAGGGTAAGCCTTGGCTATCTGGAATTCTGTCTTCTAGAACCTCTTCCGAGTGCCATTCAGAACCCCTCAAGATCTACAAGTGCCTGAAAACTTAAAGAAAGCAAACAGGTAAAATGTTATTGTTGGTGAAAGACTCAGTGTCTCTTTCTCTCTTCCTCACACTCACATTTCTACCATGAAAGATCTACAGATGCAAAGACCATACCCAACATTTTGTGATCTGGGGTGGGAGAGGAGCTGTGTGGCTTTGGGTCACTGTGCCTTGGGTCCTCATTTATAAGATGGGATAAGACCGCGTGAATTTTGAGGAGTCGTGGATGAGTTGATATACATAAAGTGCTTAGGACAGCACCTGGCCATCAATAAGCAATTAACACATGACAGTTACTGTCATCATCATCACCATCATCATTATTATTTAGTGGGATGGGGATGACCTTTAAGAAGAGAGGGGCAGAGGCAAAAGAGACTGGAAAGAAGAGATGGAAAGAGAGATGAGAGGTTCATGGTGGCATCTTTTTTTTAAAAATATATTTTATTGATTTTTTTACAGAGAGGAAGAGAGAGGGATAGAGAATTAGAAACATCGAGGAGAGAGAATCATCGATTAGCTGCCTCTTGCAAACCCCCTACAGGGGATGTGCCTACAACCAAGGTACATGCCCTTGACCGGAATCAAACCCGGGACCTTTCAGTCCACAGGCTGACGCTCTATCCACTGAGCCAAACCGGTTTCGGCCATGGTGGCATCTTGATGGTCCTTAGCAATTGCCTCCAAATAAGCAGGCAGACCGAACATTCTGTAACAACAGGAGCTCAGGGTCCATGTGCGGCCCCTGCAAAGAGAGCCCTGAGCAGAGCCTGTGTTCTGTAGTATTAGGGGTGGGAGGGGGGAGGTCAGCCTCTGCGTGGCACCTCCCAGGACTTTGAACACAAAGGCTGCTCTGTGTACACAAGCTGAAGGTCCGGGAGCTCTCCCAAGCTCTGTCACAGCCTCAGTGCGTGTGCGGCTCCCATCGTCCTGCTAACATGTGTTTGTGTAGATATCCAAAGGTCACGATCATGCCCTGATTATTATTCTCTATATTCCCTCTGGCACAGGTCAAGCACACAGTAGGTCTGCAATAGATACTGAGTGAACAGATTCTCTTAGGAAGCTCTTCTCCCAAAGAAATGTTGGGGGCTTTGAAGAAAAGGTGTTTTCCTCATCCCATGCCCTAGGTCACCTGCATGGACAGTAATTTCTTGAGTGCCTCACTCGTGACCACAGTGGAAGATGTTTATCTGAGCCATCGAAGATAATTTAAAATTGTAGACAATGTATGATTTAAAATGCTAGGAAGAGAATAACATGTAATAGTAACCAGTCTCATGCCATTTTGAAAGCTTTTGGCACTTAGACTGTTGGGCTCTAATCTTCCCCAGATAATTACACTTTTATTTATCTCAATAATCATTTTGGTGGACAGGGAGACTTATTTAGTTCTCAACATTCCATTAGGGACCAGAGACTCCAAAATGGATGTGCATTTCCTGGTTTTCTATTAGGATCTAGGGATGTCTAGCAGTGTTTCTAAAACTTAACCCCTCTGTAACACCGGAAAATGAAGGTGTTTTTGGGCTTGAGTGTTTTTCGTTTGTTTGTTTTTGCTGAAATTTAAATCTTTGATCAGCTCTTCGAGGCAAAGAACTCTTTAAGAATGATGTCCTTGGAAAACCAAACAAATTAAAACTATAAATATCATTTTCAGAGAGAATGAATCAATGCCCCTTTAGCCTACTGAGCTTTAAAGAAACACACAACACAAAACGAAATGCAAAAGGCACCCCCGTTTTCATGCTGCTCTCAAGCAATGCACAAAGCTTTTGGCAGCTTCATCGATCTCGTAGAGCTAGGCCAAAAGCACATTCTGTGCAATCATCTACTTACAGAAAACAAGAGTGAGGAGCTGGGAGAAGAGACCCAGGAGGACAGAGCAAAGTCGGCTGAGTGATGGCCTCTCCTCTCTAACGTAGCAGGAGATGCTCTCCTGCCCCAACGCGCTCACGCATGGCGCTGCCTGCCCTCTGACCCACCATCATCTCGGCAGTGTCAGAGCACGGTCTGAGACAACAAAAACATAAAAGGGAGGACAAGACGCTCTTCCCTAGCCTACATGCTCTTCTTTGGCCGCTGAAAAAGCTATTAAAGAACATTACAGGGTTATAGGTTATGAGCTAGCATGACCTCATAAACGTTACCAACGTCTGAAGTCGACGCTGAAATAATTATTGTAAATCAGCCCAATGTTCCCCATCTGAAGTAGTATAATTAGTGAACATGGTGTTCTTTCCTAGCAAGATGTACCGAGAGGCTGAGACTATGGGAGTGACGAGCTTGGGAGGACTGGAGGGCTTGGGCAGCAGCAACAAGACCAGAGCCCACCAGCGGGAGGGCACAGTTGAGCATCCAGACACATCAGCCGGCCCTGTGGGTGTGAACTGTCCAACAGACCCCTAGGCAGCCCCAGTCTACCACGTGGAAGCTGAAAGTCTTCATCTGACGAGAGAACCTGATGCATGGCTTGATGATAAACCCTTTTCTTGGAGGAAGGCACGACATAGTCTATGACATTTAGGACTCGACCGCATTCTACTCTGCCCAGCTGGCATGTCTGGGGCACCTCCAGAGGGTGGCCAGATGGAGACAGCTTTGGTCCTGACTATGAGAAAGGCACATCTGGCAAGCTGCTTAGTATTCCTGTAGCTGGGAGGATGCACCCCGCCACCGCCTCTATTACATCACTGTCATTACCGCCCTGGGAAGGGAACGGCAAACATTCTCTGGTTCCAAGATCTCCCTGAAATGTTTAAAGGATTTTTAAAATCCAAATTAAAATTCGTATTTGTAGATCACTTCCTGGGCCCAGCCTCTAAATCTCTCACTTGCTCATCAGCCTCTTATAGGACATATTTCTTTGGGAGTTTGGATTTTTTGAGAAAGGAAAATCTCACATGGCATTGCTCCAATGGACATCAGGAGAGTCCTACTGGTAGGTTTAAAAGCATCAGAACATGATTAACAATTTTAGTACAAAATCATACTTCTCATAAGTTAGTAATTATCCCATTAATTTTCTAGAACAAAGACACATTATGACTCCTAATGGACTAATTTTATTGGATCCTTCCCATAGCCCCAGGTCCTCACGAATGACTTCGGAGACTTTCAAGCTAGACATGTCCTCAGAGACCACTGAGGTCAAGGTTCTTAATGTTACAAATGAGACTACTGAAGGCCAGGGAGTTTAGGTGAATAACTCAGGATCTGCCAGGTCCCAGACCCATTGACCACGAACTGTCACCTCTTCCTACTTGCCTTACCGTAACTAGTATCTTCATCACATCAGGTGGTCTCACAGAACACTGTTCTCCTTCAATGTTCTGCTCACACATCCACCTCTCTGCTGCTTAAGGCTTGCAGGAAGAAGCCTTCACATGCTCCTTTCCTTTCCTTCCCTGGTCTGTCTTTCCTGAACCCTTACTTACAGAATCAGTTATCTGGTGTTTCTTAGACATCCCTCTATAGGTACTCAATGCTTTGAAAGGGAAGAAACCATCTCCTGTATTTGTCTCCCCTCCTGTGTTGGGTGCCTAAGCAGAGAGTAGGAACTCAATAAACCTCTGCAAAATAGCAAGCAGTGGGCTGGCATGGCCTTCCTACCTCTGCACCTGCTACCTTCCCTGCCAAAGGGCTTCCCTTCCTCACCTCTGCCTGGCTAACTTCTACTTTGTGTGAGCTGGCCCTCCTGAAGGGGCCCCATGAACATGCTAAGTCCCCTTCCTAGCCCTCCTGTAGTACAGGATTCTTAATTCCCTAATCGCCTGTCTACCTCTTCCACAAATCTAGAATATAAACTCCTTGAGAGACACCGACCATATGTTTCTTGCTCCCGATTGTATCCCCAGCTTCTAACAATACTTAGCTCAAAATATGTGCTCATAAATAAATAAATAAATAAATAAATAAATAAATAAATAAATGACTCTTGAAGTATTTTCCCCTCATGGAAATCAAGGCTTTCCATCTACATCTCCAATCTCACCCAGCTGTTAACAGATGCAGCACTTTAGCCAGTCCAGTCTCTATCTACTAACCCCTGAACAATGTTCATTCTCTAACCCTACTAGTAAGTGCCTTTGCTCAGGTGTACCTTAAATAGGAAGCGCACCCCATTAATCTCTGTGTTATTCAAATTCTACCTATCCTTCAAGGTTCAGAAAAAAAATTTATCACCTCGACAAAACCTTGCTCCAAGCCACACAGATCTTCCCCTTCTCTAAATTCATCGGCTTGTGTCCATATGTGCTTGTTGCTACATGTCTTCCCATCTCAGCCTAACCTGGCCATTGGGAAGCCCCTCTTCCTGAAGTCAGCATTCACCTCTCATCTAGGAAATAATCATATACACAGCGTTGGTATGTCACCTGTACCACTGTTTTATATTATTAACTTTTGTGCATTTCTGTCTTGGTGTCCTAATTCATTAATGAATTTTTCAAGGCAAGTCATACTTTTGATGTCTTTGACCCTGTGCAATTCTTGGCAGAAAGTAGGAAAAGAGTATAAATATTTGTTGCCTATCATGTTGGCTAGAAAGCAAAAGTGCAGGCTGAGAGAACTATGGAAATTCTGAAAAAGTAACTTTTTCCAAAAGTGCTATTGAAAATTTCAAATTATTAGAGACTGTTTAAAAGGTCAAATGTTGATAGCATAATTACACCATAATTTGGCAAAATTACTCTCTGAACAAAGGTTACTTTTAAATAGAAACTTTTGTCCATACAATACAAAATTACAAACAGGGGAGAAAATATAGAAGAAAAGAAATGAAAAGAGAAAGAAAACCCAATACCCAAGATTGACACTCCTACCTCTATACCTACTTGCAGGGGGAGGGAGGGGAGGAGTGGCTGCAGCATCCACAATTGCATCAGTTAACTTTTATTACAAGGTCAAGTTCATGACTGAGTTACCATTATGGCTCCACAAACACTGCCCAACAACTCCTTGCCCTTGAACAAAACGATTCTCCCAGTGTTGCAAATCAAGGAAGAGAGAAAACCAATCTCATTTTTCCTAGTTTGCCATAAATATTTCCTTATAATTATTTTTTATGTACTGTTTCTAGCTATTTCGTTATATTTATGTTATATCTTGCCGTGCTCCTCCCCAAATATATCCAGCATCTGCTTTCAACCATAAATACAGTTCTGGAACACAAACGCGTGTTCAGGATTCAAAAATTCAGGGTTCAGTAACCTAGCAACAGAATGCCAAGACCTCCGAATCTCTACCCTCCACTGCCACACATCCACATACCCCCAAGTCATGGGCCTGCTAACCCACTGCTCAAATCAGGTTTGGCTGACCACCGATCAATACTGGCCAGCAATGGGAAGGTCACAAACACAGCAGCAGCCCTTTTGCTGGGCTCCAACAGTCTGAGTGCCAAAGACTATAAACAGGAAGGGTATACATTACTGGGGACCAGAGCCCATAAAGTGGCCAATTAGGATTCAGCCCTGGGAAAATCCAAATGAGCTAGCATCTATCACCTGCTAACCACCAACACCTCACACGTGTCTTATATGCCAGAAGCTGAACACAGGGGTTTAGTGGAGACAAATAAACGTGCCCATTACTGTGAACGTTCATCCAGATGAAGATGACAAGAGGGAAGGAAAGGGATACTTTCATGTTTTACTTTAATGAATTAATTTAAGTAGAATTCTCACCTACAAGACACATTACAGGAAATAAAATGAAGACTCGTTTTAAGATAAGACTCCTATCCTCCTCCCTGCTGTTAGTTTGTTTTGTCATCATTTCATCCATCTTGCTTTAATGGGCCTGGGTTTCTGGGGACATTTGTAGTGAAAGATCCTTCATTTCTTTAAAAATATACACATTTTTATTGGTTTCCCTTGCCTATCCCACAGTGAAGGTCATGATGTAGGAAAAGAGCATAACAATGTGGGGTTCTTTAAATGAACACTTCCACCAGTGGCAAAAATAAATGAAACGTGGGAGGCTGTTTATTTGTATGTCAAAGAGAAAGTGAAATTCTCTATAGGGTGACATGGCCATTTGTTTTCCCCAATGAAGCAAGCAAATCAAATAGGAATAAAAGAGGAGCACAGCCTTCATCATTCATGGTGTAATGGGTTCTTGTAGATTAACTAGTCCCCTTCCTTGTTAGCCTCTCCAAAAAACCAGATGTACAATGACATCAGCAAAACAGCCACAGATCATCCATCTCCGAGACAGGAAGTGCAGCAGCCAGACTTGCATCATTTTTTTAAACATTAGCTGACTCCTGGCTGGTGGCTCTGGCTTTGTCGTGCAGGAAATGCGCTCACCAACAAGACATGTTTTGGGTAGCGGCAATGAACAGGAGAATCGATGGGTAGCAATGTCCTAGAATATGGAGACCCAAACATGCCAACGCTCTCCACATCAGGTGGCTTAAGGTAAAGAATCATGGACCCACTGAGTCCAATGCGAAGTACCCAATGGTGCTTCTATCCTCTCCAACGCAACCACCCGTTTATCACAAGGTAGGTACCAACAATATTCTGTCAAGACAACCAGAGAGAGAGAGAGAGAGAGTGTGTAAGGCATCAGGGAGCCCTGACCACTGGCTCTAGCATAGCTCATTAAATCGACAGGACTACTATGCTGCTTATAAAAAACAAGTCCGTTCAAACCCTGGTTGGTGGAGTGCTCTGAGGCCCTAAGCAAGATGCCTGGCACACAATGAACCACATGGGTGCTCCTGGGTCCTGGGATGGGACAGGTGCTGACAACAAAAAGGCCACCTCTACCAGAGATGCTCAGATGACGGCAGGCACGTGAGCATTATTTTCTATGGAGAAGACAAACACAAGAAAAGAAAAATGGAGACAAGTTGGAGACAAGGAAGGACACCTGTCCCCAAGGTCAAACAGTGATGGAGAGCTACCGAATTCAGGGCACCTGCTGGCGTCACAGATTCATAAACAACTGATGTTTCCACATCCTTTCCCACACGCAGAGCCTCTCACCCACACCACACGGGCTCTGTCATCTGCCAGCATCTTCACTGGAGGAGTTAGAGGACAATGACAGCACGACGCTAGAGGCCAGTAAAGTTAATCGGATGGAGCATGCCTCTGGAGAGATGATAAAGGGGAAATGCCATCTTCAGCAATGGAGGTAGTCACCTCACTTTGATTTCCTTTGCTTGAGAGTAATACGATTTTAGTGAACAAAACAAAAAAATCAATAAGAATATCAAAGCCTAGTCAATGGTATTTATAGCATCGGCGACCTTAGTACCTCTTGCTGGCACACCCACAACTCAATTTCTGTTGGATGTCTACTGAAGCTGCCTTTTACTGGGAATGTAGACATTTATAAAGGAGTCCTGTTTCTCCTGACCATGGGGCAGTTGCTGCAATGAGTGGAGTGAGACTGGGGTTTGAGTGACTTCCTCCTGTCTCTTGCTACTTCCTCCACCCCTAATCCATTTCCAGCACTACCTTCCTACGTGATTTTGAATGAAATCTGTGGCGAAGATGACTGGAGAAAAGCAGTGGCGGTCTCCAATCCAGCACAGAGGAGATGTATTTTTCTCTCAGGGCGCTGGCTGTCTTAGTTGTGGGAGGGGCTGTGTGGGAGTTCCCCTGTGGAAAAGTCCTGAAGAACAACTAAAGGGCAGGAGAGAAATGGGGTGTCAGGGAAAGACACGCTGAGCAGCTGGGGTGGGAAGTGGAAGGAACCAGGAAGCAGCCAGAGAAAGAGTGAAAGAAATAAAATCAAAGAGAAAAAGCTTTTATGAATGCTTTTATGAGTTGGCAGGTCAACTCAACCTCTAGACTGCTCAGAGTATAAAATTTCAGAAGGCCTTTTGTGATTCTCACCCCCCCCCCCCCCCCCCGTCCCCACACTGCATCCTCCCCAGCCTGCCTGTGTGTCTGTCTCCAGAATTAGACCCTGAGTGACAACTGCAGGGACTCGCCTATTCATTTCTTTTAAAACAACAGAAACCCACAAAAAACTTGATCCCCAATTCCTAAGCAAAGTGAGCGATGCATAGAAGGTGTTCATCACATGTTTGCCAAATTCCACGAATCCTGAAAATGAAGAAGGCGCTACTCAGTGGATACTGGCTATAACAACCCCAGGGTAGCTTTGGGATCTCAAACTGGTAACACCACAAACAGTAACAAAATCTTTAATAAGAAAGGAAAGGCATTCTGTCACTGGTAAACAAGGAAAGCTGCCTGCAGGTTCTTCCACTATGTCACATGGCCAATTTAGGCACGTTTATCCCTGGCATCCGTCCTGTGGGTACAGATATAACACAGACCCATCAGCTTATTCTCTTTGGCCTACAGGTGTCCAGGTAAACCTTAAAGTGTCTGACTTACCCTTCACCTTCTCCAGGAACAACTTGTATGTTGGAAAATACAGCCCATTCTGTATGAACTTGTTGGGTATCAGGCTATTTACTAAAATTACTTCCCAGACCACTTGCTAATCTTCTTTGTTAGTGAAGATGGTAGAAGCTGCCATGAAAAGTTAGGGCCCTGGAAAAATCTCTATCATATTAACATTTCCAAGAAAAGAATCAAGATTCAGATGCAAAAGTACTTCATAATGAACAATACAAGGTGACCTAAACAGAAGGCAGAGAAATAATGTGTCAGTAAATATAATTACTACTAAGATATTAAGTTTTTTGGTTGTTGTTGTGTTTGTTTTTTAAAGAAAGCATATGCTTAGCTTTAGTCAAAGAATGGGAAAACCTTTGATAGAATTACCTCTAAAACAGAGAAACTGGCTAGAAATTCCAATATTACTCGAATTCCTTTTTATGGAGATTTGCCACAAACTCATTTATGCAAGTTAATTTCCCACTCTTTTTGAAGTTCCAGCATTCCATCCTCATTTTGTTTCCAGAAGCAAATTTTAATGCCCCTTAAACTCCGAGTTAGTCTAAGTGTAATTCTTTTCATGGCGTATATTTAGAAATGAATGAAAATTAACTTTGTTAGGAGAAAATTTCCAATCTCTTGTGATAACTTGCAAAAGCCAGATTGTTGTAAAAGCCAGCGTTGGTGTAAATAAATGGAGATGTTAAACTGAAATACTTTGGGAGTATTACTTCAAATTACAGCCAAGTCAAAGCCATAGCCACTTACTACTCAGTACACAAGTGCCAGGCATAATATATGGTTTTTTGTTGCCTCCAGTAGTCTAGATCTAGCAGTATATGTGTTAACTCCTTGGGCGAAGATTCCTTTTACTTGATTCCCCAGTGGGACCCAGCACAGATGAATGAATGCCTAGGAGATTATGACAAACCTTTCCCCCTATCATTCTTTGGTTAAACTCACCAAGAAAAGCAAATATTAGCAGAAGATGGACAAAGGGGCAAACACCTGGAACAATCTATATACCATACACCACAAAATAGTGACACTTCCTCTTCTGGGAACACCTGTCCAGCCCTCAGATACCTGGCCTCCAGACCCAAAGCTCCCAGAGGGCAGGGTCAGAGACCCCTCAGCCATTCAGCCCCCATACAAAGCATAGGCCACTCAACACCACCTACAGAGGCAGAGCGGGACAGTTAAAGAACCTAAGCCTTGGAGTCAAACAGACTGGGAAAGACCCAGACTCTGCTATTTACCAGCTGTAAGGCCTGGGGAACATTAATCTCTTTAACCTCAGCTTCCTTTGCTATAAAATGGGTATGATACCATCTACATTGTAGGGAATTCCTGAGCATTTGAAGTAAAGTCTACAAAGCAGCTGCCATGATCCAAGCACTGACTAGACACTTTAGAGAAGGTAGCAGCCATCTTATAAAGAAGTGACTAAGCATCAGGAAGTGCATATGTCTTAAAATGACAGAAGTGCTATAACTGCCTGGATGGTATTGCTCAGTGGTTGAACATCGACCTATGCACCAGAAGGTCATGGTTTGACTTCAGGTTAGGGCATATGAACAGGTTGCGGGCTCAATAGCCGGTGGGGGGCATGCAAAAGGTAACCGATCGATGTTTCTCTCTCATCATTGATGTTTCTATCTCTTTCTCTCTCTTCATATCTCTCTGAAATCAATAAAAAAATATTTTAAAAAAATGGCTATTATTGCCTAAATGATCTTTATGTTAAGCTTGACTCGCATACAAAAGCCTCCGGATACTCAAAATTGATGCAATCACAATTTCCCTTCATCCGTGTTATATCCAGTAACGAATCTGATTGCGAATGTGGGAAACAAGCTCACTGACAGTTGGCAAGATGCTCATCAAAGAGGCACCAAGGAATCGTGAGCAGATGCAAGAGTCCAGAAGAGTCCGGGAAATGCAGTACAGCGACGGCAGCTTTCAGGTGACTGAGCCCCCAAACCGACGTTCACAGGAATGATCACAGAGAGGTCAGACTTCCTGGGGTGGGTTAATTCCACTTTAGAAGACAAGAGACATAAAAATCTACGTAAAAACATTTCTATCCAACTAGCCAGCCTTGACTCCCTTCAGCCGGAGTCCGTGTTGTTCTCCCACAGCATCCTGCTAGCTTCTCCGCTGGGGAGTGCCTCACGGTCTGATTGGCATTAGTCTCTGCGTCGGCAGAGCGTAAGTACCTTGGGAGCAGGTAACCGGTTTCATTCATCTTTGCTCGGTAAGTATTTGCTGGCTATACCAATCTTCCCTTCAAGATGACCGATGTGATTCTAATTGAGTCTATGTCCTCCACTAGTTCTTTCCCAAGAGTAGGAAATTAAGTTCAGAATATTCTTTAAATATATTCACAAGTTTGCAACTTCTGCAGCAACACCATCTTTGTATGGAGTGTTTATTTACAACTCTCAAATATCGGCAGCAGTGTTGTCATACTTATAAGGCAAGAGATAATGTCAACCAAAGCTCAAACCATTCCACACGTACTCTTCTGTGGGCTAGCCCTAGACTAGGCACAGCTGGCCATATACAAACATATAGAGGAAAGTATTTGTCTCCAGTGGAGTAACTGGCAGGACGTAAAAGATGAGCAGGTAAGAAACTGCACAGAACTAGCACAGAACCAAGGAGAGGAGAGAGATAAAGTCACCAAGCATGCCCGGATGGATTCAGGGAAGACGGTGCAGAAGGTAGGGTTTGAGTTGACACTTGGATAATTTTAACATGAAAAATTTCAGATCTGGGACTTGTGCTATCATAATTGTTTCCAAAGAGGACAAATGGGAATACCTTTATTGTGAAAGAATAAGAACATGTCACTGAGGAGGAAATTACTTATTGTAATTTGGTTCACTAAAGAAGAAGTTAAATATAAGCAAAAAGCAATGAAAAAAGATCGGGCATCAACCTGACAAATCACAGCAAGTAAGAACTACCCTGTTTCCCCGAAAATAAGACAGTGTCTTATATTAATTTTTTTCTCCCAAAGTTGCGCTAGGTCTTATTTTCAGGGGATGTCTTATCTTTCCATGCGCTAGGTCTTATTTTCAGAGGATGTCTTATTTTTGGAGAAACACAGTAGGTTCAAGTATACACACACACACACACACACACACACACACACACACAGAGGGGGGGGGGAACACGTGTAGTTTCTTGATGTGTTTGCAGGAACTATTAAAAAGCTAGAAAATATCTGGCACTCACTGTCCCTTAATCCCCAAAGTTTCACAGATGAAGACTCACAGCTATTTCTTGTAGGACAAGTCGAACACGGCCATTCTAAATCAACAACCCAACGAAAAACCAGTTTCGGTGGAGCTTTCCTCGAAGATGAAAAACCAGCACAGGAGGCAGAGTCGAGCCAAGTCAGGGCTCTGGAACCAGAGAGGGTACTAACATCAGTGCATTCAGCCAACGAAGAAAGAGACAAAACATTGAAGCCACAGGCCAGTGTTTACCATGGGTTACTACCTTCAGGAAAATGAAACACGAGTGTCCCGAGAAAGGCAGCTCTAGTAAAAAGTGGTACTAAATCGTGTCTTAGTCAACATTTTACAATGTTTCTGCGAAGTAAAGAAAGAACTGCAAAGACAAAGCAAAACAATGCCAGAAGCACTGCTTTCTGCGCTACTGGCACCCAAGGCCAGGATGCACTTACCTGGGGCTTCAGACATGGAAAAGTGGGAATGTGAGAGGCAGTGAATACCCCCTTGGCCCCTGGAATCTCCGGAGAAGGAAACGGGGCTCAGTTCTTCAAGGCAAGCTTGGCTGTGACACGGCTTCCTTTCCCCAAAGTGATATGGGCTGTGGTGCTCACCACTTAGAGACATTTTCAGATTTTTCTGGAAGCAGGCTGTGCTCCCTTGTCAGCCAGCTGGTTTACCATTCCGGAGGGGAAGGACCATGGCTGGATGGAGATCATGGGCCCCTGGAGCACAGAGACCCTCCCGGCACAGGGGCTTATGCTTTCTTCTGGCTGAAAGCCTTCCGCTCATGGGGCCAAAGGAAGCTTTTGTGACACAAACAATAGGAGTGAGGCAAAGCTGCCCCATTTTTTTGAAGGCCTTAAAAATGGCTCATCCAATGGAGCAGTTTCTAATCAAACGATGCTGCGTCACAAGAAAGTCAGAGAAAGATCATGAAGGTCCAGGTAGGGAGATTAGAACAAGCGAGACACAGACTATGCTGCCACCCCACATAACCTGGAGAATCGCATCGACCCGGTATGACCCCTTAAGGAAGTGACTCGCAGCACTGCCCTGTGCTCTTTGGCTATAGAAAGGCCCACCCAAGACCTGAGTTACTTCTGAGCCATCAGCCACACAGACACATCGTGAAAAGGTACACAAATCGCGGCCTTCCCATGTGCCAGCCACTGCGCGGTGCTGGGGGCGGGCTGATTGATATGGGAGGCAGATATGGCCTGATTTCCCAAGAGAAAAACACAGAGCTTACTTTGGGGGCAACCCCTCATTCCGCTGTTTCTGACAAACACAACATTACCCAATGACTCCACTAGTGAGATGACAAGTGTGATTTCCTTCGGACAGATAAAAGCTGGTCTCCCCCCAAAAAACACACACACACACCTGCAAAGAGGAGGAATTTCGCTTTGTCCAGGCGTCGGGGACTCAGACCAAAACTCTTTCAAGGGAATAAGCCTTTCGGAGGAGACATGGCGGTGATACCATCACTCCTGCCAACCAGGCCTCTCCAAGAAATGAGCTCCTTCCAAGGAACATTCTAGAACATTTTCATCATGATGACGTCTGCCTTGCACCTACACGTGTCTAGTTGAAGAAGCACTCCGTATACTACCCAAGGAAATGTCACTTACGTCGTTGGCTTTGGCTGCAGTTTTTGATTTCCATGTTGAAGGCAAAGCAGAAGATCACTTGGGGATGAATTAGCGCTTTTATTCATCTCCAATAACAAACTAATATTAATATTTATTTCTAAAAACAAAATTATTTATAAAGGATGTAATCACCTAATGGAACATTTGCTCGTTGAATAAACAAACATGGAAAAGTTCAGCTTTCAGATGCTTACAATTCACTAATGCCCTTTTTGTGAACTTGAAGAGGCAGCCAGTGTGGGAGATACTGATTTGGGGGGATTTCTCTAACTAACTTTTAATTCATTTGTTTTTCAGCATGCTGAGCAACCATGCCTAAGTTTTAAAGAACTGTGTGTGAATGTGAGTGCATGTGTGCGTGTGTGTGTGTTGGGGGGGATAGAATTTTTTAGAGCCACAGAGCAGAATATTACAATTATTGATGAGTAGCCTAAGATTAAAGCCAATCTTTCAAAATTGGGTAAAACTATAAAATGTGAAAAAGAAAAGGCAATTATTTTTACATGATTTATTTTTTAAGTCATAGCTTTAGTAAGCATTTCTTTATACTGATGAATTCAGAGGGAAGCTGAAACCTTTCCTCCTCCATTCTCATTTCTGATTTTTACAAAAGAACTCATTAGCACAAAAAAATGAGTTAGTTTTTCTCCCTGACCTTTATAAAGCCTTTCATCCAGATAAAATTTAATTAAGTTTAATATTGATATGGACATAACGGAGGACAGGAAAGTTACAGCAAAAGGCAGGCAATTTGGCTATATGTTTATTTTAATAACTTTTACCAAGCTCTGTGTGTGGGCTTTGTGTGTGTGTGTGTGTGTGTGTGTGTGAGAGAGAGAGAGTGTGTGTGTGTGTGTGTATGTGTGTGTGTATGCACTTTTTGGACAAGCCACAACCGACAAGGCAGGTACCTCCCTGGGACCGTCACCTCTGCTAATGTCACCATGAAACTCACAAATGTCTCATTCTCTGTATGAAGAAGGCATTGCTGACATCCATTAAAATGCATGTATTATTGGGCAGACAACATAGTCTACCACTGACCCCCTTCCTTGATTTAGTCCTACGAGTGAGCTGGGTAGACACCTACCAACCAACACCTGGGGGCTGGGGAGTCCTGTAGGGGGTGCTGGGCTTGCAGGGCTCCTTGGAGGGTGGTGGCCACGCTCTCCATTTCACTGAGCCCAGTATGTCCAGTGCAGGAGCACCGCTGCTCCCTCAAGGAATGAGAGCCACGAGAAAAAGGAGCCCCATGGCCTCCCTGCCACCCTCTCCTTGTGACAGTTCATGGTCGAGCCCACATGCCGGGGGGAGTCTCCAGAGGCCCAGGTCGGTGTGCATTCAGCAACTACTATGGAACACTCAGGCCCTCAGTACTGCGCCAGAGCCTGACAGTCTCAAACACATGTGTCAAACACAAGGCCCGCGGGCCAAATCCAGCCCGCCAGGCCTTGCAATGTGGCCCGCACCGCGCTGTCATCACTGCACTCCGCTGTCAGTTTATGACATTGTCAGTTTATGACTGTTCAGTAAACCATTCGGCCCGCGATTTAGGCTGGATTTTAGATTTTGGCCCCTTCTCTGATTGAGTTCGACACCCCTAGCTCAAAGAAGGTACTAACAGCATGGCTCATAGCCCTGTAACCAATTACAAAGCGATTCAAACAATGACTCCAAATGGTCATACCTGCGGATGGCAGAGGAGCACTGCAGAGGAAGTCCCAGGTGCTCGCGGGACCAGCAGGGAAGCCTCTGAGTGAAGGGCCACCCAAAGACCTGGATGATGAGGTGGCGTTCCCCACGGGGCCAAGAAGGAAAGGCGACGTGGTTTCTTCCAGGTCGAATGACTTTATAAGCAAAGCCCAGGAGCGTTGACCAATACGTCAAGCTCTAAAGAGGTCCGAGGAGGGAGTGCCAGGAAATGAGACTGCTAGACAGACAGGGGCCTGCTAAGACCTGTGAGCCACTGATGTCGGCCGGAAGGCAGAACGACCAGACCGAGGGGGCTGAGTTCCACCAGGAGACATACAGGTAGGGTTTCTTAAAAAGGCAGGGCTGACAAATCATGCTCATCTGCTTTGGGAAAGACACGAGGCTGAAGAGCAGGATAAAGCACGGCATAAAAGACAATGGATGGCGATAAAAGAAACAAATATAGACAAAGCACCTGCTCTTGGAGCCCTGAGCTCTAAGACCTCTTCAAGCGGCCCTGGGCACCTGTCCGAATCAAGCTAAGAAATGACTGGCAGCCACCACAACACCCGAGAGGCACCCGGACGATACCATCTTGCATTTCCTCTGGTGGGAAGTGGGAAGCATTGCTCCCCTGAGCATTCTCTGAATTAGAAGTTCCTGCGCTTGAAGAGTCAATTCCCCAAGAAAATTCACCGAAGAGGCAGCTCTCCTGCATCACCCACACGGCTAACTATTTTGTCTTGTAAACACACAGCCCCAATAGTCACATCCCTGACCCGCAAGGGAAATGTTTAGCCAATAAGGTAACATCGAAGTAAATGATTACGGTAAAGCGGTAATAAAGAGGTCGGAAGTTACGCGTACCCTCTTAGTTAATTTTCGCCATTTTCGCCGCATGACTTTTTTTCTAGGGACCAAAACGTTCCCCTTTACAGAATGCCCCTCTGGGAAACACGGGGCTCTGTCGGCTGGTGCCCCCTGAGGAACACATTCATTCTACCGACGTGCCCTCCCTGCAAACCCCTCTCCCTGCCGCGACCTCTCTCCTGCCCCTGCCTCCAAAAGACAAATTCTGTTTCCACATCTATAGCAGGAGCGTTCCAGCTCACTGCGTGTGCCTGTTCACTATAATTACTCTGCCGTTAGAAACAAGCGCCAGGTCTAAAAATAAAGCATGCTTTAATTTAAAGTGCGGTAGTATCAGGTTAAAAAAAGGGGGGGGGGGGTAGTGAGGGAGCTCAGAGAAATTCGTCGATTTTTCACTACAGAATTTTACATTCTAAAAACTTTCATCTGGAAACAAGGCTGGGCTTCATGTATTTACACACACACATGGGCAGGTTGATGTCATTGGGACAGATGGATGGACGGACAGGTTGAAATTCAAGACGTGCTTCCCACAGGCCAGTCTAGAGACTGATGACCGTTCTCTGTGAGAAGCAAACATGAAGGGCGACCTGTTAACTTTTTCATGAAGCTCGATTCACCCATCACGGCCTGGCCCAAACATTACCCCTGCCAGGCGGTCTTTCTGCGGCTATGGAAGTTCTAATTCACCATGTCACACTGTCCCTATTAGGTCACGTGTAACATTACAGTACACATCACCCCACACATGAAGAGGCCCTATACTCACACATGAACAAGCACTTTGTACACACTGAGAATATGACAGGCGTGAAGGAATCTTCTTTGCTTGGAGAAGGCTCTCTTTATCATCCTAGACGGGACCATGGCAAGCCTGTGCTCTAGGCACAAACCCCGGTTGGTGTGTATCGTGTGTGTGTCACAGGCTTGAAAGAAGGACTTTCTTAATCTTCCTCACAACGGCCGTGGGAGGTGGACAGGAAGGTGAGAGGTCAGAAGTTTCTAATTATCAGGGACAATAACCTGGGGTGAGGAATTCTCCCATCACACCGTAGATAATACCAAGTAGACAAACTATCTTGGTACAGTTCCGGTGCTTATAAAAATGTTTTGCTTTGAGCACACAGGGCATATGTTCACAATGACTGCTCCTGGAATTAGAGTCCCCTTCCAAGAGAGAAGGGGACTCTAACATGGTATTTGTTGACTGGCTAGCTGGTGGAATAGAAAACCTGGCAACCAGACATAGGTCAGTGGTTGAGCTCGACCTATGAACCAGGAGATCATGGTTCGAATCCGAGTCAGGACACATGCCCAGGTTGCAGGGTTTGATCCCCAGTCTGGGGCGTACAAGAGGCAGCCAACCGATGATTCTCTCCCATCATTGATATTTATCTCTCTCTCTCTCTCCCTCTCTGAAATCAATAAAGGTATATTTTAAAAACAAAGAAAGGAAGAAAATCTGGCATCAAGTGGCCAAAACATTTTGGATTTTAAAGCCAGATAACTACTCACATCAGAACAGCTACTGCACTCCCAGGCCCAAAACATTGAAAAGCAGGTTATGTAAGACCTAATATTACACATAATCATCTCAGCCAGAGCTACTTATGCAGGACACATGGGAGCGGCCCACAGATATCAAATAAATCTGCACATAAGGAGAAAAAAAAAATGCTAAGGCTATGATTAAGGATTCAGCACCTAAACCTCAGGGATGATGTGCAAGCTGGGAACTCCCTTCAGGAAAATACACGGTAAGATTCTTTTTTTAGCTACTTTGCTCATGGTTGGCTTCACGAAGCCCAGCCTATTACTATTGTTATTACGGACTTCAAACTACAGTGCTTTATGCGCAGCTGGACCGAAAGGGAGAATGGAGCAGAGATATAAAACAAATTAAAATGTCACACTCAGCATTAAATTATTTAACATGTTGATGATCTCAATATTACATTCTGAATCACTGGCAACCACCATGCCGAGCGGGGACCATCCAATCCACACGCTAATGGAAACGAATAGACTGCTGGCCACATCCCTTCCATTTAGAGCTGTGTTTTTCATGTCCATGAGTGTTTTGTTCGGCAACAGAGTGTATCCAGGAAGATGGAGATAAAGATCAGCCATAGAAGAATAAAGACTTTAATCTTAACAATCAAATGGGTTAGGGTCCTGACGATATTTCTAGATCTAATCAAAGTCATGACCCAGAGAGCAAAAATAACTTGCGCCATCACTTAAATCATGGGATGAGAGCCAAGCTGGCAAATGTCACAGGGAAACGAATGCTCAATTGTTAGCAAAGCTCGAACGATCCCAGCTCCCTACGGCTGCCTTGTCCTTAGAGGTTGGCAGCCAAAGGGAGGGGGCCGCCACCATTTATGAGGGTCAACTCTCACAGGTGTCACAGTCCTGTGTTAAATGCCATTTCCATTGTGTAGATGAGGAAAGGGAAACTCAGGGAGGCAAAAGACTTGGCTGAGGTTGGTGCTCGGAGCACCAGAACTTGTACCAAGGCCATCAACCATCAACCTTCTCAACTCAGAGATTCTACGATGATAACAATCATTATGAACAACTACAATTTCACTGACTATTTATTATGTGCAAGGTTCTAAGCAATTTACTTTACCATGAGCAAAGCAGCTAAATAAAGAATCTTTCCATTGGATTTTTCCATTTAAGGCACATTTGTCAAACACAAGGCCTGCGGGCCAAATCCAGCCCGCCAGGCCTTGCAATGTGGCCCGCACAGCGCTGTCATCACTGCACTCCGCTGTCAGTTTATGACATTGTCAGTTTATGACTGTTCAGTAAACCATTCGGCCCGCAATTTAGGCTGGATTTTAGATTTTGGCCCCTTCTCTGATTGAGTTCGACACCCCTAATTTAAGGTAATCATCACCACAGCAACACCAATTATGGTTAATCCCATTTTACAGATGAGTACACTGAGGTGAAAGGGGTTGAGAGGCATGCGGGGGTCATTCAAGAACAGGGGAAAAGTCAGAATTTGAATGGAGTTCTATTGGATCTGAAAATCCATGATCCACTACTAAAGGGCTGTCTTATCTACTGACCACAACATAACGGAATGGAGTCCAAGAGTTTGGCTGTGTCATTCATTGATACCTACCCATAATATTACTAATGAATACCAACGCTTATTAACATGGATGTTTGCTGGACATGAGCAGTGCAAAATGGGCCTACCTATTTCTTTTCTTATTGTCAATATTGACAATATTATTATGTCAAAAATATTTAATAGTATCTTGGGTTGATAGCAGCTTTAAATATACTAACAAACTTCCAATTAGCTCAGAATTGTACATTTACCAGAGACTATATCACCAGGCTGTTTCAGCACGGTGGTTCAGGTGAGCAGCTCCACTGCTCATCTATAACTTGGGGATGATCCCATCTGAGGACTGCCGTGTGAGACTTCAACGAAGTCAAGGACGTGCATAGCACTGGCACCTGCCAGTCACAACATTGCTCCTGCCTCTTATTTTGAAATGGGGTCTCTTAGGCTGAGTCAGAATAAAATAAGAAAGAAACTAGTGAGTGAATTCAAACTGTGTTACAAGACACAGAAGTACAAGGCTGGAATCAAGCCTCTGATTTGGAGGCACATCTGATTATTTGATTTCTAGACAAACCAGATGTTTCCCTCCCTTTCTTCCTTTCTTTCTTTCTTTCTTTCTTTCTTTCTTTCTTTTTCTTTTTCTTTTTCTTTTTCTTTTTTTTTTTTTTTAAAGAGAAATAGAAAAAAAAATCTCTTTCAAAGGAAAGGCTTAAGAAAAGAGATGTGGGAATTAACTATTGGGGAAGGAGAAGTAGGAGATACAGCTACAGCGTAGTTAAATAGGGAATGAGGAGAAACACGATAACTCACTAAAAATAACTCAATCACAAAACCAAGAGGAAGCTGCGTTGGGAGAAAATGCGTATGCATCCTGGGAATGGAAATTTCCACTAACCAAAGGAGGAAGCTGTCTTCTGTTGGAAGACTCAGTAGAATTTTAAGGAGATTCTTCTCCTCAAAAGTCGGAGGTGGAATTTCAGTTGACCTAGCGTGTTGAGTCCAATAACAAAGCCTCCAATGGGGCTCTTCAGTTCAAATTTTAGAGAGAACTTGATAAGATTCTCTCCCCCCCCCTGCCCCCCCATACACACACATCTACCTCTCCACCCCCCATATCTCTGTTGTGTCTCTGGTAGCAACATTCAAAAGGAAATGCAACCTTTCTAGGCCTTGATTTTCTTGGAAAATGTAGAATCTGGCTGGTCTCTTCAGCCAGGTCCCTTTAATGGTAAAAAATCAATCAGATCCCCTAAATTGGTTTTTCATGTTAATGCTTATTGCATAACTTATTACCACAGACTTCTAAGTGACATACACTTCACAAACTTTACCAAACACTCCTCTCTCCTTCTGCCTTCCCCCAAAAATATATATATTTGAGCGAAGTTCTATATCACATTCATCAAGAATGAGGAGGAGCCCGATCTTTGAGCTTCTAAGTATGTGACTCTTTAGCCTTCCTCTTTTTTTCCCTGTGGGAAAAGTCCATAACATGGCATTATGGCTGAATAACTTACTCAAAACATAAGTTCCTCTGGCCTCGCCCAACAAGCACACAGCCAGCCTGACCCTCACCCCACAGCTGTGGCTATCTTTACACTCAGGGTGTGACAGCGGGGTGGGGATGGGGTGGGGGAGGGGGAACGGTTCTCAGGTAAGACAGGAACTGAACACAGGGGTTAAGACAGGAGGGAAAACAAGAGCGAAGGGCAGGTCTGGGAGAAACGATTTTCTTATTTATGGTTGCTCAATTTTGTTACTGAGAGGAGAGCCTTGATCCTGAGTTTCAAGTCCATTTGCCAAGTTCATTTTGGAGTGGGGTCCTGATCCAGAGATCAAACCCCTTTTTGTGTTTCCAGGATGATTTTGTTTCCTGAAATGAATAGCTGTTGAAATGTAGGGGAGGGAAGGAAGGAGGGAGGAGGAAGTGGGCAAGGCAAGAGAGATTCCTTCCATGATGAGACTGAAATATTTTAATATGTTAATCTGTGGAACAAAAATTCCAAGAGGATTTCCTCACCCCATTCCCAACACCCCACTCCCACAGGAATTCTCTTTCGTCGAGTCTCCTCTTCTCTAAAAGGGATGGAAAAGGCTCCCAAGGGTCCAAGGTTCCCCATGGCTGGCTTCTTCCTCCCTTTTAGGACTCGACGCAAAGGTCATGTCCACAGAGGGGCCCTCTGCAGTACCCTCCCCACACGGGACCTTGCACCAAACAACCTGGCCACTCCACCTCACTGCCTCAGTTCACTGTCTTAACACCCACCAGGATCTGAAATGACTGTGCTGCTGCCCCCTCTTAGCACAGATATACATGAGACCAGGAACCTCATCTGCCTTGTTTACAGCTGTATTCCTGGCACAGAGGTCAGTGCCTCTCTAAGTGTTCAATGAATGAATAAGGGCGAGCTCCAGGGGGGAGTGACGGGGGAAGTCATAGGAAGGGCAAGGGGAAGAAGGGGAGTACGTGTTCTAACAACAAGTCGATTCAGTGGGGCGCGGAGCAGGATGGCACAGATCAGATGGATGTTTTGCCCTTCAGAGAAGCACGTGACTAAGTCACGGGCTCCCAGGAGTTGGGCAGAACTGGATTCCAAGGCCACTCTGCTTCAGACCCACTGAGCGATGGCTTCTCTTTGTGTGGAATGCTTGATCTAATGACACTCAGCTTCATCATGTGACACACCCGCACTCCCTCTATGTGTGTCCTCTTCAGCTCTCCATGCTGACCACTTCCAATGCTTCCACTCTCACACGTCATCGAGAAAATAGGCGCCATGAAATGAGAAAAACCCTGTCTTCCCCACAATTTAGCTGCATGTAGGTCACATACTCCACCTTCTCACCGGTTACAATGCAAAAGGTGTTCCTTCTGCTAAGGCCAACCACCCATCCCTTCTCACCTAACAAGGACTTCTCTGGTGCTATTATCCTCTCTCTCTCTCTCTGCATCATCGGCACCCCTCCCCCCCTTCTTATTGGATCGTTCTCATCTTAACATCCTATTTTCCTCTTCTCCCCACCATGCTGCCATCCTTGGATTAAAAAAAAAAAAATCTTCAGCAATGAAAAATAAAATTGTTCACATAGGTAATGGGAATCATTGGAAGTTTCTATGTGGGCAAGTAGTGCATTCAGATAAGCAGACAAGGGATGGAACGTAGGTGCTACATTTTTGAAAAATGTATTTTTATTGATTTCAGAGAGAGCGAGAAACATCAATGATGAGAGAGAATCATTGATCGGCTGCCCCCTGCACTCCCCACACTGGGGATCGAGCCCACAATCCAGGAATATGCCCCAACTGGGAATAAAACCGTGACCTCCTGGTTTAGGGGTCACCCTCAACCACTGAGCCACGCTGGCCAGCAACACATTTGCATATTTTAAATCAGTTCTTTCCCAGACCACTGCAAAGAGGAAACTGGGAAAGAAAGCCCTCTGCATACCTACCCTTCTCTCTGCCCACCCAGCAGAGAGTGCTAAGAGCACTATTCTTGGCAGCCTGAGCAGAGGCAGGAAGGATTTGCTATGGCTATGGTTATGGACCAGAGCAGGGAAGACTCCAGGGCATGCATGAATGACCACCACCACCCACACACACACACACACACACACACACACACACACACATTCTCCCCCCAATGGCATCAGGGGAAGAGCTGCCAGGTCTGTTGTGCCCCTGGAGGCCACAAAGAGGGGATCCCCGACTGCTGCCTCAGCTGCAGCAGACAGCTACCTCCCTAAGGAATGCCCAGGGTGAGGGTGAACCCAGGGCCCTGAAAAGAGTTCACACACCCGTGTCTGCACAGCTCGGAAAAGAGCTACCAATGGTCCCCACACCATAAACTTGAGAGAACAAAAGCATATACCTCTTGGACACCACTGATCCAAATTTTCATGAATAAATTAAAGTTAAAAAAAAAAGACTGAGCCCAGTCAGCATGGCTCAGTGGTTGAGGGTTGACCTATGAACCAGGAGGTCACAGTTCGATTCCCAGTCAGGGCACATGCCTGGGTTGAGGGCTTGATCTCCAGTGTGGGGTGTGCAGGAGGCAGCCGATTAATGATTCTCTCCCATCATTGATGTTTCTATCTCTTTCTCCCTCTCCCTTCCTCTCTAAGATCAATAAAAAAATATTTTTTTAAAAGACTGAGATTTGTCTCTTGATATCAAATACAACAATGAAAAATGGCATACTCATTACTCCATATTCCATTTTCTTTCACTTGCAAACCAGAAAAGCAAAGAAGAGGTGTTCCTAGCCATCTTAAGGATTCTGCAAAACCTCTCATGTTCTCCGTTTAGTTCTTCAGCAGCTATCTTAACTCACCAACAACCTCCAAATTTTGCAAGGATGTGCGGCTGTATTTTTCCTTCTTCCTCACAGAAACAAGAGATCTCAAAAGAAGGCATGATGAGTGGCTATAGTTATAAATATTTCAAGAAGGATGAGAACCAAAGCTGAACTGTAGAAAAATCTGGTACATGGGGGCTAGCTCCTGGCGTGTGCTCGAGCTAACAGGTCCTGACCCTACATAAATCCCAGAGCTATTGTATCCCATGAGAAACACAAAGCCAAAAAGTACTCATAAATTCCATTCTATTATAATTTCACCAAACACTTTTCGGTAAAAAAAAAAAAAAAAAAAAAAAAGTCTATTTTTCAAATTGTAAGTAACTGACTGCTAATTAGCATGTAGATTCTATGTATGGACATTTTAGGGATTCCAGTAGAATGGTTGTTCATCAGCAATAGGTGGAGGAGAGACATGATCACAGTCTGAACAGTAAAGTGGTTTACTCTTAAAATGGCAACTCCTTGTATGTGGGGAGGGGCTGAGAGTGGAGAACATTTGGTGGGAGGCGGGGCTGACTGAAGAATTTCTCACTCTCTGATAGGTAACTTGGGGCAGTATGACCTGTGCTACTACTATAGATCACAAATATAGGTGGATGCTCCCTAGAGCTGCCAGATGTAGGCAAAAATAAAAATTTTTGAATCACTAAATTTATGTTGCAGATAACAACTTTTAGTGTATGTACCACAGAATATCACATAGTATATACTTACATTTTTTAAAGTACTCGTATTTTTAATATTTTACCTGGCAAACCTGCTACCTGTCGGTTCGCTAAGCTGTTGGAACGCTTCAGCCGAATATCAGGAGAACAGCGGGCCTCTCTAAATACCTTGAGTTGCCCTGAGACCAACATCCAAGCATTCTTTCCTGCCAGATGGTACCAAAAGTGACTAAGCAGACATCTCCACACAGCATCCACAGTGTCCATGGAGACACGCTCAGAAACTGTCTGCCTCATTCCCTAAGCTAATTTGGCATCACAGAGTCACAAGAAGTTTAGAATTGGAGATTTGCATGAGTTTTTTTTTTAAAGAAAAAAGATGATGCCATTCCCAGCACAAAGAACTTTCCTACTACGTGTATCCAGCGCGGGGCAAGGAGAGTGACGTGGGCACCGATTTAATCGCGGGAGAGCCAAGAAGATGCCAGGGCCTCTCCAGGAGGAGGGTATGTTTATGTTTCCAACGCTGGCAATTGTGAGAGGCCCTTTGACAAGTGGTGATTGGAACAGAGAAGGAAAGGTCTGTGAGCTCCCTGAGGACCGAATGAGTATTGAATTCATCTGGTTAACCCACGTGTTTGGCACTTGGTGGGCACTCAATGAATGTTTGATGAAAGAATAAATGGATGAACGGATGAATGAATGAATGAGTAAACTTGAGCCATGAGACCAAATGTGTATTGACTGAGGAGAGCGAGTGAGATGGGGAACTGAGTACAGGAGGGGGAAGTCTGAGTGAGGACAGGGTGACGGGAGAAGATGGGATCACCACAGTCCTTGTTCTCCGTTTTATCTTCCTAATTGGGTCTTTTGTCTGCCCCGTTACAATGATGCAAGTCACCACGCCTGCGTCTGGGTCCTCAGGAAAGCCACCGGATCTCAGCCCAGGGTCGGCTCAGACCCAGCACTTGCCCTCTCCGGGGCCATCACTGCCGGCACAGACAGGGAGCCACTGGCGCTCACCAACCTCAGAAACATCTGCGGCCCTGGGAAAACACAGTCAGCTCCAGAACCCAAAAGGGAGCCAGAACTATCCAAACGAGTCAATGCTTAAGTGTCTAGAAAACATTAGCGTAGGCCAACAATCAAATGCGGCTCGCTGCTCCCATCATTCCATATCAACCCTATCTAATGTGGGATGTGGGTACATCTTATTAATTCCGATTCACTGTGCAGAGGGGCAAGCTTTGTTTACATTCGGCCATCTGAAGCTGCTCTCGTGTAAATCACTGGCAACCAGCTCTCACAGGGTTAGAAAAAGAATCACTTCCAGCCCCTCCTCACCTCCTATCCCCCTCCTCAGAGCTGCTCATGGCAGGAAGGCCCTGATTTTAGATGCTTCTCCGTGCGGCAGCACTTCTGCTTACATACACCGTGTTGAACCAACCGTATGGGGCAGCTAAGAATTGTGTGTAGGTCTGCTGGGACAGGTTCCAATGGTGGAAGAATGGAGAGGCACATGTGTCAAAACGGCTTTGAACCAGTGCTCACGGTGCGTGCAGGACTGCTCAGTGACGTGCTCACACCACGATGCCCGCAGAACTGGAACCTAAGGTCCCCCTCATTTTATAGACAAGGACCCTGAGGCTCAGACAGGTGAAGCACCGAGGCAGAGGGCTCCCAGCTGAGCCAGGATTTGATCCTGTTTGACCTGGACCAACCACTTGATCCTGTTTTAGATGCTGCGGCGTTGACTGCCCCAGCCCTGAAGTCAAGTGGACAAGCAAGGTCGTTGCCCAAGAGTTGTTCAAACCTGTCAAAACGTCAGGATGGCCATGCCCCGAATGGCTCCATCTGGGGGGCAGACGGGAAGAGAAGAAAGAAAATCCAAGAGATTTTTCCAAGCAAGGGTGATGGGAGAGATGGAAAAGGTCAGAGGCACGCTCTCAGACTGACGCCAGAGACAGCCGGCCTCTCTTTGGGAGCCGGAGGGTCACTGTATAAGGAGGTGGAGCTTCCTGATTCCAGGAGCTGGGGGAGACACTGAGTCCATTCATTTCAGAGGAGAAGCCGAAGACAAGGAAGGTGCAATAACACCCCCACGATCACAGGGCCTCCAGCTCCACTCCAGGGCTCCCCTCCCCACAGCTGCCTCCTGGAGCCTGCTGGTGAGACGTGAAAAGCAACATGACACAAGAAAAAACGAAAGCACCCCAGCACACCCAAGGGGGTCCTGACCAGAAGCCTCTGAGAAATCTCTGGGGACCCACAAAGAGGCAGAGATGTTTCTGCAAACGAAAGGAGACAGCTTAGAGTGTATTTGTTCTTTCTTTTTTTTTCCAAATAGGATAGAACCAGGAAACTAAACCGACAGACAGAATTCTGTCCAAGCTTACAAGGGGGCTGTAGCCGATTTCTGTAAGTACCCGGCACTATCAAGAATTCACTAGGAAATCATGTCAAATTATCATTTTGACAGAGTTCTCTGTGAGCAGGCAACGTCTGGTTCGCTTAGAGTCAAGAGTCGGGCAGGGTATGTGGTCGTCTGGTACCCAGAGATGAAAATAGCAAAGTAAGAGCTGGATTCGGCTGAAATGTGACCTTCTTGAGAGCCCTTCGCCAGCCCCACCACAGACCCGGGAACCCCATCCTCCCACTCCCCGAGGTCTGCAGCCTGACTCTGTGGGCAAAGGAGACAGCTTCCCGCGGCTCCTTCACCGGGCGGATCCCCTAAATGGCCTGAGAGCTGGTGGATCCGAGCCCCTGCACGCTGGAGGGTCTCCCTGGTGTCAGTGGAATGAATGAAGTCCTACCTCTGTGTCTTTGGCCATTATCTACTGAGCATCCACAATGCGTCAGTGCTGTGCTGAGCACCTAGGTGCCTGTCTTCATAAGACATGGTCCCTGCCCTCAGGGAACTTAGTGTTTTGTGAGAGGGATAGGCATAAATGGAGTCATCACACAGAGAATGCTCAGAGTGAAAAAGGGAAAGCACTTGAAGCAAGGAGAGGGGACATTAGGGAAGACTTCTTGGAGAAAATGACACGTAAACCAAGGATGGAGATTGGGGGAAGGACATTTCTGAGAGAAGAAAGAGCCCGTGTAAAATCTCTGAGGCAGGCCTGGCCTGTGTTGCTCAATGATTCATATCATCCTATGAACCAGGAGGCCATGGTTCAATTCCCGGTCAGGGCACGTGCTTGGGTTGTGGGCTCCATGCCCAGTAGGGGGCAAGTAGGAGGCAGCCGATCAATGATTCTCTCTCATCATTGATGTTTCTATCCTTCACTCCTTTTCTCTTTGAAACCAATAAAGGAAGATGCAGGGCGCAGAGATCTAGGCCTGTGGTCTGGAATTCGGTAGAATGCACCCCAGGAGGTGAGAGGGCCAAGCCCCAGGGTGGAGGGCCCCTGGAGGACTCCTCCTCTGAGAGCAATGGGGCTGCTCAGAGGGCTTACAGCAGGGCAGCTACTGAGCACACAGGCTTTGTTAGAAGAACTCTGGCTGTGTATGCAGAATACACTAGAACGCTGGTGAGGAGCCTCCCGCAGAAACCCCTGTCAGCTTTGGATGACTAGACAAATAAGAGCACCATTCTGATGAGTCACCCTGACATAACAATAACCCAAGAGTTCATTCAAGCTTGGGTAACAATTTGGAGGTCTTCATTGCACATGGCCACAACTTCTTGGCTCTGCCCTTGGTCTCTGTCTCTTCCCACTTTTTGTCATTTTGAGAGGTGGAGGAGGGGAAGGAGGGGACATTCCCAGGAGCAGGAAAAACCTGAGTTAAGGCAAATACAGACAGGAGAGGGTCAGCTGGAGCCCAGGGGCAAGGCAGGTCCCAATCCGCATTTTAAACCATCAGGGTTAGCACTAACTTGACAATTTACAAAACCCTCCCACTTCATTGTGTCATTTAATCTCACCTTCACTCTGAGGTCAGTAAGACTAACATTTTTTAAATATATTTTTATTGATTTCAAAGAGGAATGAACAGGGAAAGAGAGACAGGAACATCAATGATGAGACTCATAGATAGGATTCCTCCCGCATGGCCCCCACCAAGAATCGAGCCCGAAACCCTGGCATGTGCCCTAAAAATCGAACCAGGATCCTGATTCATAGGAGTAAAACTGATCTTGATTGACATCTAAGAATGCTGAGGCTCCACTCACCCATCGCATGGGCTAGAGCCAGCAGTCACACCCAAGTGGTCAGGCCCTCTCATAAGCTTTGACTCCACAAATGAGATCAGCCAAAACAAAGAGTTTAAAAGAAAGAAAAATAAAGACTACTATTTAGTTTTTTTAAAAAATGCATGAAATCAGGATGACTATAAACTTAACACATGCTCTCAAACACTATATTTCAGTGAATGCAAACTTCATTAAAATCCATTCATAATTAAGAAATTGCAGTAAGTAATGGCCCTCTGCGACCTTGAAGTCAGACAGCCCTCAGTCTGACTTGCGGTCCTTTTACTTGTTAGCTCTATGGCTATGACTGAAAACCACTTCATTCCTAGGTGAAGCTTCCCCATTGGAAATGGAAGTACTAAGCCCATCCTGTAATGATTGTTGGGACAACTGATAAGAAATGGAGAGAATGGGGTTGGCATGAAGCCTGGCACATTCTGCTAATGCTGGTCCTTACTAACTCTCATCAAAGCTCTCTGCCAAGGTCAGAACACATCGGAGATACCACACTTGACTTCTGGTTCCACATTTTATGACAGCAAAAACTTTCAGGACATTTGGCAAGGGTTATCAGGAGAGAAGGTTTGAGAACACACTGGTCTTGCAAGTCTGGACACCTAAAAGCCTGAGTTCTTGTCCTAGTTTTGTCACTAACTAGCTCTGTGATCTTGGGCAAGTCACAACTTATTTGTGACTCAGCTGTTACCCGGAAAGTGATGAGGGTTGAGATAGGAATTCAAAATGACTTCCAAAGCCTCAATCAGCTCCAAAAGTCCTTACGTTTTTAAGACCCCTGCCTTCTGAGAACCTTCTAAGGGAAATACATTTCCCAAAGAAGAGTTAAGAGGCTCCATGGTCCAGTTTTTAAAACGATAAAAGTGATCACATGAAAGAAGAGAACATTTTGGTCTGTTTTACAAGAAATAATTAGAAAAGTAGGGCCAACAGGAGAGCGACTTGAAGGAATCAGCTTTGACTCAAGCTAAGGAAAAAGGAATCTTCCAATAATAAAAATCTATAATAAAAGGGTAATATGCTAATTAGACCAGACGTCTGACGTCATTCCGGACGTCCTTCCTGACGAAGCCGGGGCCAGAGGGAAGCAGCCTGGGCCCTGGGTGCCGGAGGGAAGCCGGTGCCAGCAGCCGGGAGAAGGAAGGCCTACTCTTGCACAAATTTCACGCTTCGGGCCTCAGTGATTCAATAATGGACTTGTGGCCATTAAAGACTGTGAGGTCCTCAAGGGCAGGACAACCTTGTTTTCAACATTATACTCTCAGCATGTAGTCTAGTAAGTGGCACATAGGAAACCCTTAAGAAATGATGGGATGGATGGATGAGTGAATAGATGGATGGGTTTCCATCCATCTATGGGCAGGTGGATAGGTGAGTGGATGGATGGATGGATGGATGGATGGGTATATGGATGGTGAATGGGTGGACAGGCTGGTGAATAAGTAAGTGGATAGGTAGGTGGATGGGTGGGTGGATGGGTGAATGGATGAGTAAGAGAAGAAGAAAGGAGGAGGAAATGAAGGAGGAAGAAGGGAAAGAGGGAGCTGCGTCAGGAGGTAGTGAACTTCTTCTTCCTGGGTGTGTTCAGGCATCCACTGTAAAGGATGTTGCAGAATGGATTTCTATCCCGTGTAGGCGGTTCCATTAAAGGTATATGTGATGTTTATTTCCTCACTTCTCTCCCCACTAATCCTACATAGTTTTGTCAGATTAATCTTCTTAAAGAACAGCTTTGTTGATATCACCCTCCCACTAAAAAAAATTCAATGGTTTCCTCTTGCCTATTCAATTAAGTCCACAATCCTTACATCTGAGTAATGATCAATCTTTATTAGAGGTCTTGTAGGATTTTTATTGGTTTTGAGCCTTACATTGAAATTGTTCATCCATTTTTAGGTTATTCTTATGAATGGTGTAAGAAGATGAATTCATTACTGCATGTACCTATCCAATTTTCTCAACACCATTTGGATAGACTTTCAATACTTATCCAATAATAATAATAATAGGAATTACTATTATAAACTAGACATTTTGTTAAATCGGCTTCCTTGTAAGCTGGAGTGGAAGAAAGGGAGAAGGAATTTTACATTAAAAATTATCAGAAACATAATAAAATTGCCTAATGCTTGATGACATCAAGTATTGTTTTATTTAAAAGACTGAAGTAATTTTATTTTTTCCCATGGCCAATTTTTGATCCAACACCTCAAGAATGCAATTCAAACCAAATGGTAATTGCAGGTCAGGGGGAAAATGCACCAAACGGGAAAAGAAAAATGGTGAAACTGTGACGTTCATGGCTCAAAGGGACACAGATAAATGAATCCCATCTCTTTTTCCTCTTTCAGCCCAAGCATAGAAGTTTTTTAAACTTAAACTTCTTCTAACACCACTTCTTCAAAATAGACTTGCCCAGACTGTGGTATTTTGTGGAAGAGCCACACTCAAGGGGCCAAAGAGCCACATGTGGCTCGCGAGCTGCAGTTTGCCGACGAATGGTCTAACCTCTTATGATTCCATGGAGTATCTGGTACTTCCTGTTTGGTAAACTGTTAACTAGTTATTTCCCCACAATCACCAACCCAAGAAACAGAGAGGCTAACATCCAAAAACATTTGGTTAATTGCCACCATTTATTGAGGACTTATTATATGCCAGATACCATGTTATACATGTGTTTTCTCATTTAATCATCACTGAAAGCAAGTCAGAAAGACGTTACCTTCCCACCTGATGTCTTAAGGAGCCTAAGGAAACAGGCTCAGACAGATTCATAGCCCACGATCACACAGTGATGCGTGCCTGTGCTGGGCTTTCCGCAGACAGATCCAGAACAATCTGATGCCCATCCTGCTTCCTTCGTTATAAGATTCATCCACACAGACTCAGATACAGAGAACAAACTGATGGCCGCTGAACGGGAGGGGGTGGAGGGGCTGGCTGAAAGAAGTTAAGGGGTGAAGAAGTACAAGTTGCCAGGTATGAGAATGGTCACAAGGATGTGCAGTACAGCGGAGGGAATACAGTCAATAACATTGTAATAACTATATACGGAGTACAGTGTCAGGTGGGTACGAGACTTACTGGGGTGATTACTTCACAAGTTATAGAAATATCTAGTCACTGTGCTGTACACCTGAAGCTGATAGGATACTGTTTGTCAATTCTAATGGAAAAATAAAAAAAAGTAGACAAATAAATAAAACGGATTCACCTCTTCAGTAGTACCCGACAACAGACAGACCCCAGGGACATGTCATACTACAGAAAGGTGGCAGGGTGCTGTACTTTTGTAATAAAACCTATGGCCATTCGAACAAAATCATTCTGATACTGTTATAACCAACCCGACAATGACAGGACACGAAAGGGACAGGGTGTGGCCCAGGGCATCAGCGTGGTCTCCCCAGGTCATGCTGTGTGGCCAGCATAGGCCCCGACCCCTCACTGAGCCTTTGGCCAACGGGTGCAGTGCCCCCAGCCTCACACGTGGCCTGCAGGTTTTCACACTAAATGAGAAAAATCTATGTGCGAAATCCATGAACATGCAGAAGGAAGGCGATCTCTGACTACCGTGGCCTCCTGAGCACAGTTTCTGAGGTTGGCCGGAGCAGTGTGAGAGCATTTTCCCAAAGCCCCAAACCTAAGAGAGCTCAGAGAGCGGAGCCCAGCCGCTCCCGGGGTGAGCGGGAAAGGAGAAGTCGGGGGCTCTTTCCTCTGAATCATCGCGGTGGTGGACCGACGTCTCCGTTGCCACCAAGACACGAAGGAGACAGGACCCATGAGCCAACGTTTCCAGAAGGGTCAGCCCGCCTTCAGGCAGAGGGGCAAACAGTCCACCCCGGTCACCCACTGGGAGGGCTTGGGCGGTGTGGTGAGTCGAGGCTGGGGTGCCATTCTCAGAGGCCACTGTCACCCCCTTAAGCAACATCTAAACCACAGCCCCTGGGACGGCGGGAAGGCCACCCGCGGGTTCTGCTGGTCCCCCACACGGAGCATGACAATGCTCTGTCCCCAGACCTGGCCTTAGTCCAAAACCACCCGTTTTGGATCTTCCACCCAAACTCGCCTGGTGGTTTCTCCCCCAGACACTGACTAACACAGCACTGGCTCCCACTTCTCCAGCATAAGAGGCGGCAGCCTCGGTGGCCGGGGACAGGGCGGAACGGAGACTCCGGCATGCTGACGTTGGAAGCAGCCTCGTGCAGATGAAACTATCTGAACCTTCCGAGTATCACACGGGTAACGGAAGCTTTCCTTTGACTTGATCGTTTTAAATTTGGGAGCTCAAAGATCTAAAATTGGATTGTGCATACATGCCAAGAATTCCTCTTGCGAGAACTGTTAAAAAAAATAATCCCCCACTTAAAATCCCTTTTATCAAGATAACCATCCTCAAGTCCTCGTTTTTGGGGGTTTATTATGTGTAGAACATTTTACCTTATTGGTCACCTAAAACCAACCAGTGGTCCCTCGGGGAGGGGGGGGGGAGGGGGGGTGGGAAATGTAATGAAGAGTATGCCCTAACCACTCTGAGGGCTGCTTGCCACGGGGGGGGGGGGGGGTGTGTGTGTGTGTGCAGAGGTTGGGGGGCGGGGTACTTAGGATCTAATTGTACTTGAAAAACAGCATTGTCGCTATGGAAGCAGCTCTAAATTCTGACTGTTTCTCTTTATGCTGCAAAGGCCATATTCTTCATATGCAGCTTTTCCTTTCATGGTGGAGGGCTTGGCTGGTAATCCCCCGAAATTGTAGCGTGCCCTGCCTTGCCTAGGCCGTCACCCTTCCTCTTCCTGTTCAAGCATCGCTCTCAGATGCACTGCAAGCGAGAAGGCGGGAAACAGAGCAGCCGGAATGGCCAGCATCCACCGGGTCCGGTCACTCGATAAACCGGACTAATTCCCATCTCTCTTCCGGACTCTTTATTGGCAGCCTGTCGATCAAAACCCAGTGAGTGTGATCAAGTTTTGTCTTAAAACAAATGCTTCCGAAATCTCGCCTTTGGGGGTGTTCGCTCGTTCCAGTGGCACAATGGAGAGGGATGCTCGGTTGTGACTGAACCCCCTCTTTCGGAACTGCCTTGAGGCTCTGCCTCGTTTCAAGGGCTCTGGACAATGAGCTGTCATTCTGCGAGGATGGATTTGATTCTGGGAAGTAACCAAAAGGCGTTTGAAGCCAAGCTGGCCCAATAAGGCAGGTAATCATGTTGAGTAATACTAGTTTCCATAAAAATGAAGTGTGATCATTAAAATAGCAAAACTGGTTTTCCAAATGAGGACCACAATTAGACTCTGAAGGCAAAATTAAAAAAAAAAAAAAGTTCACAAGATGTTAAGAGGTGGATAATCTTATTTTCCACGTGTTTTCAAACAATGCCATGATCTTTGGAATTAATACAAAAATCACGGAAGCTACGGTGAGGCCAATGTTTCCCGTTTGAACACATACATACGTGTATCTATAATAAATTAAATTAGTGATTCCTGCCAACTGCCCCCTAAACTAACATGCTGATTAATTTTTACAAAAATTAATTTCTCATTATCGTTTCCATAAATTAAAACCCTTCCCTGTGATGGATGAGAATATTAGATTATATGATTCCTTCAAGGGAAACATGATTGAATGAATAAGAGAAAAGCCTTATTTAGCATTTTAGAATTGAAGTGGCTTTAGAGAGCATTCAGCCAAAGGATAGGTACTGAGCAGATACTAGGAGAGAGAGAGAGAGAGAGAGAGAGAGATTCCGTTTGTCATGAATAACCAGCTAATCCTCCAGCCCTCCTTGCAATAAATCATCTCTTTAAGGAAGATGACCTTGTTGCCGTGAAGCTGCAGTTTGTCCCTGGGCCTGGGGCTGTCATTTCTGTTATCCAAGTTGTTTTCAGCAAGTGGAAGAGCAGGGTTTCCTATTGTATCCCAGGGAGAAGAGTCCTTACACTGTGGAAGGATCTTCCTACTCTACATTGTCAAAGTTTTTTCACGATGGGATCAGCACTTCCGGAACTGTGCAGGTGCACCTTTCTGTGTTCCAGCCCCTACCCCGGGGAACTTCGCCTTCTTGAAATAACCAGCGCTCTGGGGAATGAGGAATTCCCAGTCTCCTATTCACACATGCAGGTCAGTGGGCGAGGGTAGGCACACTAGTCTACTGGGCTCCTGGAAGTGGGCACTGCTGTCACAGACACCCAAGAACGTACACGGTGCCTTGCTCGTTTTACTTCTCTTTGCTGCAGGTGGCCTGGATGTTTGTTTTTGTTTTCATTTTTTGAAAGGCTTTCCAAAAACCATCAAATCGATCTCAGGACTCATTAATGTGTCACTCCCATGGTTCCGAAAACACTGATCAGGTGTTTCTGACCGTGTGGTCCACAGAGTACTTGCAGTAGAACAGAACAGGAAAAACAACAACAACAACAACAACAACAACAAAAAGCGAATTCCTGGGCTCCATCCCAGACCTAGTGCCAGAGGATGTGTTGGTAAAGCCCAGGAACTGTCATTTCCATCCGTCTCCTAGGCAATTCTGATGCGCACTGAAGTTTGAAAACTTGTCTAGACTGGTATCAGGTCAAGAGACGTAAGGAAAGTAGGTCCAAAGAGGCTGCCTGTTTTTCAAGGTCACACTACGGATTAGGAGCCATGCTCCCGGGAGGGACCCCATATTCCTGAGCAGTGCACTTTGAACACATGAAGACATTCGTGCCCGTCTCGAATCCAGCACCCCACACTCTACTCCACGGTCAAGCTCACTGCTGTATCTGCAGTGCCTAGAACCAAGCCATGCCTGGGTGGGGGTTAGGAAGAACCATAAAATGTATGTTATCGTTTGAAAATTAAATTCAGAGAAGCCCAAAATCACACACATGGTCCATCTAATGACCAGCACATGGTTTAATAAGTATCCATCTTCGTCAAATGCACCTCTGACCTAACAAAATAAAGTACCTCAGATGTTGAAAAATGAAATAATGGAGGAAAAGGTGCTTCACTCTTCCTCCACACAGACAAGAAGAAACCTACATAAATGAGGCAAAGGTGGCCCAAAGAGTCAATGAACTAGGAATGGAAAGTACCAGTTTTGTATTTTTTTAAATTGATCTTTAGAGAGAGAAGAAAGATGAGGGAGGGAGGAAGGGAGGGAGAGAGGGAGAGAAGGAGGGAGAGAGATATCTATGTGAGAGCTAAACACTGATTGGCTGCGTCCTACATGGCCCCTACTGTGATCAAGACTGCAATCCGGGCGTGTGCCCTGACCAGGAATCGAACTGGCAACCTTCGGTGCACGGGATGATGCCCAACCAACTGAGCCACACGGGCCAGGGTGGGAAGCATCAGTTTTAGCTCCTAAGACATAAAACATGGTTTTCTCAGATTTTAACAAAAGAACAAATATTAGCAAAACAGCAAGTCGATCTAGGATTCTAAATAAAGCTATGTAAGATCATAAAAATAAACCATGGAATTGGAACATTTACTGCCAAATCCATGGTTTGGTTAGGCTTTTTAAAAAATATATTTGTATTGATTTCAGAGAGGAAGGAAGAGGAGAGAAAGAGAGAGAGAGAGAATCGGTGATGAGAGAGAATCATTGATCTGCTGCCTCCTGCACACCACCTCCCAATTGGGATTGAGCCTGCAACCCGGGCATGTACCCTGACAGGAAATTAAACCGTGGCCTCCTGGTTCATAGGTCAATACTCAACTACTGAACTACACTGGCCAGGCTGGTTAGGCTTTCCGATTTTTCCTTTTCAACATCCATTTTCCACCTAAAGGACTCCTCCAGTGAATTCAAGTGTACGTGGCCAGCCTTGGTGCCCACAGACAGTCGTTCCCACAGTATGACCAGGACTCTAGGAAGGGTCAGCTGAGTGATGTTTACTCTCTCTTCCAGAAGCAGCCCGAAAATAGTTTCCCATGGTCGAGAATCAAATTAATTCAATATGCATTTATTGAGCAACTATTAACTTCTGTGTTTAGTGTGAGGCTGTGGGGAGGGAGGAAAAGATAGACTCTGCAGTTCTGAGTCACAAATTCCATTGCAAAAAAATCTCTCAGGCTGTACAAAAATATAAGGTTATTATTAATAATCACATGAACAGGTCCACAGTGGGTAACAGACTTGGGAGGAAGGAGAAAGAAACTGCGACACATACCCAAGGACGTGTGTGTGTGTGTGTGTGTGTGTGTGTGTGTGTTTATTTTATTTAATTCTTTATTGTTCCAAGTATTACATATGTCTCCTTTTTCCCCCATTGACCTCTCCCCGGCCGCTCCCACCCCGGCAGAGGCCCTCACCCCCTACTGTCTGTGTCCCTGGGCCATGCTGATATGCGTGCACACAAGTCCCAGGGGGGCTTTTTTTCAGGGAACCAGGCAAGTAAGGCAGAATGACTGTCCCTTCCCTCGCCCCTCCTCTGACTCTGAGACGCCTCCTTCCTCCCTTCCTTGTGACTTCTCTCGAAAAGGGTAGGTGGTGGAAAAAGTGGCTTGAAGATGTTCCCTTTCCTCCACCCCATCCACCCCCACAACACACACGGTCACACGCACACAGAGTCACACACGGGTCCCTATTTCAAGGGCACAGACACTTCTTCACGAGGCTCTGGGAGGAAGGGCGACAATGACACACCCTCCCACCTCCCTTCCTACATCCCTCTCCACGATTCCCTGTAAACTGGTGGTCAGTGAGACAGTCAAGCAGGTCCACAGACTCGGCGCCCCAGGTTCCTGGGGGTTTTTTCTTCAGAAACGTGCCCCTCTGGTAGCTCAGGCCTGACCATGGCTGCTGCAGAGATCGCCTGCCACGCTCTGCAGCTGGCGGGGACGAGAAGGCAGCAGCCCCACAGGTTTCAAACGCTTTCATGAACCGGAAGAGGGTATCAATCAGCCCTGGCATCACCCAGCTGCCCACACAGGACGTCTCTCCTGATCCGCAGCAGCTGCCTCACTCCGTTCCTTTTGCCATCGTGAGAACTGTGCGATTTGGTTCCAATAAAGTCAACCACGGACTCCAAGCGTGCTGGTTCACTTCTCCCAGGACGAGCTTCCCCTGTGGAGCTCTGCTGACAAACGTCCGGATGTTAACCATCTCTCCCACGTACATTTGGTCATACATCTACATATATGTCACATCATGCATGAACCCCCCATCACGCCTTCGCCGGAAGATTTTTTAGAAACTTCTCACGGCGGGCACTGCGGGTTCCCCCCAGTGACACACGTCCACGGGAGAGACAGCGGGAGGGACAGCAGAGATCAGATGCTTCTGCTTGCTCCCAGGGTTTTAAGATGACTGTCGCCCGAGAGTTAATCCCTCCCAAACACGATGTCTTGCATTGTACTCATCACAGGCATTATTTCTAGAAAGGCCTGGGGAGAAATCTGGATTTCCCCGAGCACAGTTACACCGGCATCGCTCGGTGTGCCTTCCCAGGGAGAAATCTCTCCGCTGGTGGGAGCAACGGTGGTACCCGTGCACAGATGTATTTATATCTTAGAAATGAATCTCGCCACCGAGGAAATGTCTGCCTCTCGCCTGGCCACGGGGAATCTCCGGGCTAGACTTTAACAGACTGCCTTTCACAGAGAGAGGCAGAGCCTTACGGAAGGCATCTCTGGAGTTTAACGCTCTCCCAGGTTTACCTTTCGAACCCTCTGCCATTTTTGTTCTGGTTTCTTTTCTCCGTGAATGTGTTTCTTTAAAAAAAAACAAAAACAGACAAGTAAGTACCTAAGCATCATGGGTCGTGTATGAGACTTCCCCTGAGGGTTCAACACCAATAAAGAGGTTCCCAGGAGAGGAGACACGTTCACGTTACCCCGAGTCTGTAACTTGTGGTACATCCAAGGAAGCCCACTGCTGGCCTGCTGGGCTGACACCCTCGGGTGTAATGCTGTCTTCCTCTGGTCACTAAACCTGGCTTCTAAGTTTTGTAAGGAAATCCTTGTTTTATCTGACAGAAATGTGGGGGGGGGGGGGGGTTAAAGAAGTAGAATAACTAAACTAAAACACAGAAATACTAGAGGCCTGGTGCACAAAATTTGTGCAAGAACAGGGTGCCTAGGCCTGGCAGGCAATCAGGGCCGATTGGGGCCTTCCGGCTGCTGGCCCGGGCCTCCCTTCATTCTGCGCTGCCCCCTGGCGATCAGCGCACATCATAGGGAGCGATTGATTTCCCAGTTGAACTCCCGTGGGCACAATTTGCATATTAGGCTTTTACAGAGAGAGATAAAAAGCAGCCAGTGCTGTCACCTTTGCCATAGAATCCCCCCATTAAAAGCCATCTGCCCCTGCACAATAAAGGCAGGCAGCATGGACGGGAAAGCCTCTTTGCTCAGTTCTCTCTGAGATTCATTCAATGAAAAACAGCCATAAAAAAGTGAGTCTCTACATGTGCACGGTCTCTGCCATTTTGGGGGTCCCAACTCCAGGATGAGAAAAGGAGGGCATCGCATATGCTCTGAGCCACCCAGAACCTGGTGTTCTCACACAACAAGCTCAGGATGTGGCATTTAAGAAAGAAATCCCTATAACCAGGAACGTTCAGCTACGTTGACTTTTAGGAAAGAGACAGCATCGAACCCTTCACACTGTTAATTTAAAGTAGCATGAAAAGCTGCCCAGTAGCCACACTTTCGTGAAAAATAAAAATAAATTTTATTTATTTATTTTGCAACCATGAATAAGGGAATAATATTCTGCCTCCTGGTCCGTTGGGGAAGAGACCTCGAGAGGCTAGCGGCAGGCTTTCTAAGCCTAGTTAAAGCCCAAACCGGAGACCCAGATGGGGCCTCACTGCCTCCTGCATTTGATCATAAACCTTCCCATAAGCCACAGGTCTTCATGTTTAAGCCTCTGTACATATTGAAACAAAAAAACAGGCAATAAAATACAGAGAATCAATAGGGCATGCTCTCCAAATGGGGAATATTTCATTTATATGATCTTTGTAGGGTTTTAGAATTGCCTGAGAGAAACAAAGTCTAGTTGACGCGGAGATGTAAGGTGAGAAATATTTTTGGCAAATCAGCCTTTCACTACATTAGATAGAATTAATCCAAAGTACGCATGAGAAGAAAAATCTGAAAACTGGTACGTTCTCATTCAGCACTGTCATTTACCATTAGCCGCCTTCATCCGCATAAAATGGGCTGTGATTCGTTTCAGTTTACAGAAATAGGCGCATTTGGGTATGAATTGGCTTTCATTCTTGTTTCAACTTTGCACATCAAATCAGAGGCCGGCTCTTGGAGCTATTATGGATTTGATCAAGGCCATTCAACATGTTCAAAAGTCATGACGGAAGTATGAAACCCACGATATCCACCTAAAACACCCTGGACCTCAGCATGTCCCTTCCTCCCAAGACAAATTCTAACTTCCTGAAACCTTTTCACCTAACCAGACACAGGCATAGCGATCAGGCCGTCGCTTCCAAAGCCATGTTTTGTAGATAAACAATCTATGCATAGATCTTTTATTGAATATAGTGTTTTTTTTCTTTTGCTGAAAAGAATAATAAATTCTTCAATAAAAATAATCTTGCAGTGTGTTGATTAAATATAATCCTAAATTATAAAAACAGACACTTAATTTCTAGGTTATTGGGGGGGAAAACAACAACATTTAAACACTTTCCTCTTGTCCCTACACTTTCTTCTCCGTAGTCTATCACTTTTAATTCTCCTAAGTTTGCCAAATTTTCACACTTTTTCCCTATTCTGCTATTTGTCTTTCCCTGCCATGATGCACACTTATATAAATGTTTTGATTCTCTTCTGTGGGTAGCTACTCTGCAGTGCGGCTAGAGAAAGGGCAAAAACAAGAACAAAGTCAACTGAGAGTAGAGCTTAGGCTGGTGAGATATTACTCAGTAACCCGCAGAGAAGGGAAATGAAACAATGAGGACCAGAGCCCACGGAATCACATTTAATTCAATTCTGCACGAATGTGTCCAGGCCTGCAGGGAGCCAGGCACTGGGGCGGGCCGAGGGGACCACAGCGCTCAGTCTGCAAGGAGTTATTAATTGGGGGTCTGTAAAACACTTCTCATGCATGACTGAGGGAGTTAGGCTGGTTTAGGAAAGATGACTTTCTTCTTATTCTTTCTGTCTTAATTCACCAAGATCCAATATGGATCTTTTCATTCTGGGATGATCCCTGAAAGGGGGGTGGGGGGTGGGGGAGTTTGTGTTGAAAATCCACCCACGGGTCATTTCCTGCTGTCTGCCCATCCCCTGTCTCAGGCCCACAGTCTACACCCACATCCATTCCACTCCTGCCTCATTTCCCGTACTTCTTCTTCCCCAAGTCTGAGGGGAGGTGGTTTCATCCCACAAAGGCTGAAGAGCAGAACCAACTCCAACACAAGAGAATACTTGCTGAACAGGACACACCGAACAGATTTCTGGTCCCTCAGCTGTCACTCACCTGGACCAGGAAGCAGCAACAGCAAGTCATGTAGCCAACCGTGGACCTGACATCATCCCAACAACGCAAACCAGGCCGGAGGAAGCGTTCTTTGAGAAAGGAGTGAGAGAGAAAACCAACAAGTGCTGACGAGGAGATGGAAATGCTGGAAACGACCCATCGCTCACTTTCGCGGCTGAAATACCGCTTGGGTCGTGTCATGGAGAAAACACTGCCGACATCTGAGGCCCCTGGGCCCCTGTGAGAACAGCCAGGTGTGCGAGGCACAGACTCTGCTCTGAAATGTTCTGGTGGAACATTGTCAGGACTCCGTCAAAGGGCCCGGAATGGGCCATTTGGAGTATGCAGGAGGCTTCATCAGATTGGGACGCCAGAGAAAAGGTAGTGAAACCCGACCACGCGTTTTCAAAGGTCAGACTGTCCCCATAGGAGGGGAAAGCTTTCGGGGGGACGTGCCCTCACGTTCTATCTGCTGAGCGGCTCATTGACTGTGCCCGCTCTGAAATGCTTATCAGGGATTCCTCGTTCCTCACAAACATCTAAAGCAGATAAAAAAAATTCCTCCCAGGTGACAAACACTGCAACTTACAACTCAATTCAGGGAAGCGCCAACCCCTGGCAAATGACCTCAATTATAAGCCTCTGTGGGTTTGGGTTCAAAATAATGTGATAAATGAAAAAATAAAATAAAATCAAGGCAATGAACCCAGCAGAGCAGGGTTTTTCTCTCGGTCTCGGACAGAATGGGTCCCGCTGTGGAGACACTGAAGTCTCTTTGGGGACAGGGTCTGCCAACAAGCACAGACCCCCCATACCCAGGGCTGCTGCTCCCGAATAAATCCCCTCACCTCCTCTGCTCATTCCCTGTCCCTCGGACCCATGAAAAGCGATGTTTCAGTTCAGGCTTTATGTTTGACCTGCAAGTACATCACCACCAACAACAAAACTAAACCCTCCTCCTCCGCGATGTCACAATATTAACACGCCGCTCCCCGCTTCAATAGAGCGATTTAAATGTCTTACTCAGTGCACTGAGTCATGCACCTCCTCAGCAAGGAAATACCGAATTGCTGCGTGTTTTTTTTTTTTTTTATTTAGGACACTCTTCTCATTCTTATCGGCCCAATCTCATTGTTACTGTCGTCGTGTTATTAATTCCCCAACTGCTCTTTCTTGTGTTGCTTGTTCTCAGGGAATCAACACAATCTCTGACTCCAAATGGAGTCAGGTTAGTAAAAACGTGAAAGTGGGAGCCCAGACCCAGGGGCCCACCTCATGGTCTACAAGGCCTGGGAGCGGAAAGTTCTGGATTCTTCCTCACCCATTAGCACAGCTGAGGTGAGATCCACCCCTGGGTCCTGTCCTAACATCATCGTGACCTTATCCTGACCTTCAAGGCAGCAGATACATTACTTTCTATCTTGGGCTTCTTTACACTTGATGAAAAACACGGGCAGTCAGGTCAAATATAATGCTCGTTTGGCATTTTGACAATCATGAGTAGTTGGTGGGAAAGCAGGGTATGTTTCCTCACACGCCCCAGTCCTTCCTTCCCCTAGGCCCCCCACGCCAAAAAGGCAGGATGCTTCAAAGGTGAGCAGGTGAGAGATTAATTGGAGGACAATGTATTTCACTTACTTCGGAGGAAAAATGGTGTTTGTGTGTTTCTGATCTATCGTGCAAGCATTGGTTTACCAGATGCACACACGGCACTAAGTGGATGTGACTCATGGGGAAAGTTTTATTTAGCAGAGAAAGCCAATCTTAGCCGAGAGAGTCTCTGAGTTTATTATACTCAATGCACCACATGTAGGTGCATATTCATTGAGTTATGGAAAATGCCAGTTAGCTACCTAATGAATTTTCACCCACTCATCTTAGATGTGTAAAATATGATAAGCAGCGACTTTCACATCAAAGAATCAGTTCTGTAGAGAAATAGGGTCTGGGACAAAACCCACTTAAGTCTCATGAACGCATCCAAACGTAGGCCTGGTTTCTTCACGTTTCCCTTAACTTTTCACACACATGCAGCCTGCCATTGAAGCCCAATGGAACAGGCAGGGTGAGACTCAAGTCCTTCCTGAACAGGCCTCTACAGGGGCAACCAGGAAAACACAGCCTGAGTGTGTTCCTGTAAACGGCAAGCTTTACCTTCTGGCTGTGTGGAGAAGACAAGCCAGGCTCACTGGAGCTGAATGTCTCCATACTTCCGACCTTCTAGGCCATTTCACTAAGTGGCCCCAAGTTCTAATACAAATTTCCCAAAGAGCAACTCTTGATCATAAATGAGTGTTTCTTTTTTCTTCTCTTCCAATGAATGTCATTATTCCCCCACCCTCACTCTAATCTCACTTTTGTAACTGACAACACCTAAGATCCCAAGAAGAGAAAAAATCATTATTACAGGATCTAACCAAGCAATACCAAACCAACATGAATCTCACGTGCATTCATTTCTGGATTCACTCATTGTGCTCCTTGCTAATCACAGGGTTTTCATTCTAATTGGTTCCTTTTTACCTTGGTTAGTCTTAGCCATCATGATTTTTTTTTTTTAAGTGAAAAATCAGAACACTTGCAAGGAATTTTATCCTCACACAAACATCGTGAAAATCTCTTTTGAGAATATACGAAGGGAAAGTATTTTATCATCACACCAAACATCGTGAAAATCTCTTTTGAGAATATACAAAGGGAAAGTATTTTTCTTGACTGTAGAACCTAACGTGCACTTGGTAGAGACTAAATATGATGAAAGTGGAAGGTATAAAGATGGCGTCAGTGTCGCTATAAAAACTACCCTTCAGGGCTTGGAAAGATGCCCCTCCATCCACAGATCACAAGGTCAGATGGGGATTATCACCTTTACACAGACCTTCGCATTTTGATTGGAAAAAATGTTTGCCGCATACACGCAAATTTGATTATAAAAGATTATACCCTTACCTCAAATGACATGTGCAGAATCTGTTCATCCCTTCCCCAAACCTTGATGTTGATAGACATTACCAATCTGGTAGCTAATAAATGGTATCTCATGTGGCCTTAATGTTGTATATTATACTGCTTCTATGAGTACAACAGTAGGGTTCTGGAACATGAAATTAGGATAGGAGAGAAGCATATCACTTACCAGTGGAAAATAGATGGACTTTCCAATAAACGGCTTGTGAAAACCATGTAGAAAAAAGAGGAAACTGGATCCACTCCCCATGCCACACAGGGGAGTAAATTTCAAATGGGTCACAGATTTAAATGTGAATGATAACTGAGGAACGAAATTTGAAGTTTTAAAATATAGATCAAGTATTTTCAGATGCTTTACTGATTGAAATAAATTGGATGGAATTTCAATACAGAACATTTAGTGACCAAATTGAGCTGTGCGAGAATACAGACGTAAATATCCACACAGCTGCCCACTGCAGCACAGTTCGCTCCGCTGTCCATTTAGTTCAGGAAAAAGAATGTTTTAGTTCTGGCTTTATTTTTGATTTGAAAAAAAAAAACAACCCATAAACAAAAACAAATCATTCTACTACAGTATAAGAGCAAGACTGGAAACAACCACATAGCCAACTGACTACAATAGAGTGTCTGCAGTAGTAAAACACAATGAAAAGTCTTTTAAAAATGGCTCCAGCGTGATCTCTGAAATATACTAAGTGTAAAAAGCAAGATACAGAACTGTAGTATGCTACATTTTTTTCCTCAGAGGGAAGAAAGATAGGTATATTTGCTTACATTAGATAGAAACAATATGCATATGTGTATATATACACATGTCACACATGCATATGTATACATAACACATACCTATAAACACACACACACACATATATATATATATATATATATACACACATACATAGACGTTCCTCAATAGCTAGATATGAATACATATATATTTCCTAACTTTGTCCACTTGAACAGACCTAGAAATAATGGCAAGCCTATAGGCAATGAGAACCCCTAGCACCCAGACTATGGTCTCTAAATACCATTTGCCACTAAAGAGATCTGGGGCAGGAAAAGCTCTAGGTAAGTCTGAAATATCTTTTTATGCCAGAAAGTAAAGATGCCATTCAAGACAACTACAGTCATGTCAAAAGAATTCAGAAGCCAATTTAAAAGAGAGTCTCCTATAAGCCAAAGAAATTTAGAGCTTCAAAAGGAATAACTGCAAAGGATGGAAACACATAAATTGTGTTAAAACCCATGAGTCCAAAATGATACTTAAAACAAAACAAACAAACCATACCCTCAATGATCTCCTTTGGAAGTTTGTAGAAAATCAACTCATTGTTCTGAGCACTATTTAATATAAAAGGAATAACACTGAGCATTATTATTCCTATATAAACTATACCCTGAGGTAACCAAGTAATTGATGTAGTTGATTCTTCTTGATAGAGAAATTCCAGCTAATGTAGAAGATATGAGAGAATATCACTTTACAACCCTTGTGGAAACAATATAGCTAACCAATGACAATCAGTGGTTTCTGAAGGGCCCTGGGAAACTTTATAATGGGAAGATCTGGCCGACAACACCTAAATCCACTGATCAATCATCATCTTACAAAAGAAGAAACAAGAAGGCATGACGCTGTCCACAATGTATTCTTGCCAAACTATCTGATCAAGCTTCCAATCTAACTACAAGAAATATAGGTGAAGAATACAGTGATGAACACCAAGAAAAAACATCAATCAGCAAACAACAGAATGCAAATGGAGGGAATCTCAACAAACTACAAGGGGTGGGGGAGAGAAAAAGGAAAAATAGAGGAAGGAAGCCTACAACTAAAGACAGATGCGTCTCTCAGGTGTGAAAACTGTTTGAATTCTGAAGGTAACAAATCAATCATTTTTTAAAAATACGGGCCAATGAGGGAAATTTGCTTTATGACAGGATATTTGATGTTAAGGAATTATTAAAATTTTTATGCATGACAATGATATTGCGGTCCTTAAAAGAAAAAAGTCCTTATCTATAACAATAAAAGTGTAATATGCTAAGTAGACCACACATCCTTCTGGTCATCCTTCCATCCTTCCAGATGAAGCCAGAGCTGCAAGGAAAGCCCGGGTCCCGGGTGTCAGAGGAAAGCTGGTGGCGACAGCCAGGAGAAGAAAGGCCTACTCTTGTATGAATTTCGTGCATCGGGCCACTAGTCATTTATAAATCTAATCTACTTTGTACAGACAAGATGATATAATTTGTTTCAAAAAGGACCTATAAGTGAGGGGAAGGGAGTGTGTGTGTGTGTGTGTGTGTGTGAGAGAGAGAGAGAGAGAGAGAGAGAGAGAGAGAGAGAGAGAGAGAGAGAGACAGAGAGAGAGAGAGAGACAGAGACACAGAGAGACAGAGAAAAGAAAGAGAAGGGAAGAGGCATATGGAGAAAACATAACTGGCCAGAAGTTGATAATTCAAAGCCCAACTTAAAGAGTTCCAGAGCGTGGATTCCAATCTCAGCACCACCATTTATTGGCCACAAGATCTTGGTCAAGGCCCTAAGCCTCAGTTCTTCCTAACCTATAAAGTAGAGGTAACAGTTGTAGGTTCTCCATAGGATTTTTGTGAACATTATAGAAAATGCATGTAATGTACTTTGCACAGTACCCAAGCACAGACTGAGCACTCAATGCATGTTAGCTTTTATTTTTACTATTGTCAGTTATTACCATTGTTACGAAGTTGGGAATCTGCTAAATCCAAACCAATGTTCTTTCCAACACATTCTGATGGTGACCCCACCTCCGCCCCGAGTCAGTCACCTTCTGCAGTAAGAGATGCTGGACTAAAACTCTCAATGGCACTGCTACGCAGCCTGGATTCTGGAATCACACAATTTGCCATCCTTTGTTGTAATGTTGTAACTTAATGAGTCCTTACTGTGGATAGCTCTCCTCTGGTGGAATGTAAACACGCAAGTACTGTAACCCCCTTATAAATCAACACGCACGTGCTTAAATTCACGATGATGAAACTCTGAGCTATTGCATCATTCTCGCAAAACAAGGCCTCAGATCTGTACCATGCTGGGTGCTGGCATAAATGATGTTAGGCAAATCTCAGCATCTCAACACAGAAAACTAACCAAGTGATAAAGCATCAAGCTCCGCAACATAATATGACAATGCTAAGGACCCATTGTCATATTATGTTAGGCACAAGCTAACATAATATGATAATGCTAAGGACCCAGAAGAGATCTTGATATCTCCTATAAGATAAACATTTCCAGTTATACTTAACAACCGGATTACAGATTCTGAGAAAACCTCTCCAATGCTATTTTACTTCTTTGTGGGCCAGTGCTGACCACATGCGGATTCTTGATCCGCCCTCTTTCCTCCCAACACCAGGCCTGCCTGGCTCTCCTGCCTCTACAAGAGCCTGCTCTCTGTCTCCTTCACTGTCCTTTCCCACCACAGCCCTTAGAGTTTGGTGCTCCCTGGAACCCACTGTTCCATTTACTTCTTCTATGTACCTGCCACAGGCAATCTCAGGCCAAACCAGGTAGCTTCAACCATCATGTTTACAAAAACTCTCTTTCATTCTTTGTGCATTCATTCAACAAGCATGTGCTGGCATCTTGTCCTGGGGATTCAAGAGGATCAAAGCAGATATGTAGATGGCCCCTCAACTTACAATCTTTCGAGTTTATGATGCTGCAGAAGTAATAATCATTTAGTGAAAACCATACTTTGATTGATCAGTTTTTATTTTCTCTGGGGCTAGCGCAATGCAGGAAGGTACTCTGTCGTGATGCCGGACAGCGGCAGCAAGCACAGGTCAGTCATCTGCAGGATCGCAGAGACTCTAGTGCCCTGTATTGCCAGTGCTTTTTGAATATTGTGTTTTGTGTTTTCACATCCCATCGAGTCTATGAGAGTCCCATCTATGTCACCTGCTTCTGATGAGAAGAGTAAGAGGAAGGCAATCACAAATGGTCCCAAATTAGGATGAGCTTATATGCTGAGAATGGAAGTGTTCTGAGCATGTGAAGGTAGGCTAGGCTAAGTGATGATGTTTAATAAGGTAGATGAATTATACACGTTTTTTATTTATGAGATTTTCAGCTTACGATGGGTTTATCAGGATGTAAGCCATCCTAAGTCCAGGAGTGTCTGTGAGACAATAGAGGCTCATAGCTAAAGATTCACAAGGTAAGTGTGCAATAACAGAAGTGGTCAGTGCGTACAAGCATGGTGCAGTAAGAGACAGAGGGGTCTGACTTCATCATGGAGATGAGGGGATGATTCCCTACGAAAGCGGTGACTAAACTGACATCAAACCCTTCCATCCCAAACCGCTCGTCTGAATCCCAGACCAGAATTTTAGTAGATCTCCATCTCAAAGAATGTAAGTACCTAAAATTCAACGTATTCCAAACTGCATTAATCATCTTTCCTCCCAAGGGCTGAATTCCCCATCTCAGTGAAAGACAGCGTGATCCATCCAGAAATGTTGCAATGATCTTTCACTCTGTCCCCTTCATCACCCTCCATTCCCAATCTGTCACCAAGTCCTATCAATTTTGCTTCCTGTCTGGCCCTTCTCTCTATCCCAGGCATCAATCCCACCATGTCTTACCAAGTTAGTACCAGAGCTCACTTGCTTGGACTCCAGTGTCTGTCCCCCTCCAGTCTTGCACACACTCAGAAGGAACCATCTACCATGCAACGTATGCCTCTCCCTCTTTCAGGGTCTCTCACTGCTTCTGTTCTGGGCAGTAAGTCCAAACTGTACTAGGAGGCTGTGCATATTTCATCAGACCCCTGTCCCATCATGCTCTAGTGCAGGTGGAAATTCCAGGCACGGTGACCCATTTCCAGCCATCTCCACACCATACCGTGTCTTCTGCCCGAAATGCCCTATTTCATCTTCCACCTGCCCCCGAATCCTTCTTTCCCTCTATGCCAGTCTTTGAACAGTCTATGAATCCATAGTGAAGTGAGAAAAATAAAGTTAGCAAACCAATGGAGGTCCCCCAGTATTTTGGGAAATGTAAATTATACTCTAAGTCCTTGGTCAGCAAGTTGAGGCTCGCGAACCACATGTGTCTCTTTGGCCTCTTGACTGTGGCTCTTCCATAAAATACCACGGCCTGGGCGAGTCTATTTTGAAGAAGTGGCATTAGAAAGAAGTTTAAGTTTAAAAATTTTGGCTCTCAAAAGAAATGTCAATCGTTGTACTGTTGATATTTGGCTCTGAGTTTGTACTGTTGATATTTGACTAATGAGTTTGCCGACCAATGCCGGCCTAAGGACTCTTGTGTAGCTTTTGAGTACCATCCTAATACCCCCTCTAAGAAACTGCCCATGACTTCTCAATGTTGGGGAATCATATAGTTTATTGTTTATTGTCCAAACTGGGAGGCTTTTGAGGACAAAGGAAGTGCCATTAATGACAATGTTGAGCAATGGCACAGAGCAGAACTGTCCCAGGGAAACCCATGTGTGGTCAGCCCACCTCTAGACAGAGTTGGCTGCTTTCTTCTCTCAACTCCCAAACCACCTGTCTGTTCACTACCTACCGTGTGTTTGCTGGTCGATTCCCGCACTTACTGAGAATCCCACAAAGACCAGGCCAGGCCTTTTCGACCTGCATCACCAGCGTCTCCCCAGGGCTAGGCACAGGGATGACACCAAGTGTCACCAATGAAAGCAGATGTTTGTTTAATAAGTTATCTGAGATCCACGGCGTTCAAATAAAAATAGGCCCATCAAAGAAAGGGAATTCTTCGTAAAAAACCATTCTTCCTGCTCTGAAGCTCCTTCTTCCCAAAGCCAAGAGCGCTCAGGACATCACACCACCAACGTGGGTCTACTGAAGGACAGTTGTGTAAAAAGACCCGTTCAACCTCCTATGCAATGAGTCAACAGGGTGTGTTTTGCCAGTTGTAGCGCTCAGCTTAGTATTTTTTCTCCCACTGACCCTGCCGAAGGGGCCCATACAGACCACAAATTCACAGGGAAAACCAACAATGTCAGGCATAACACTGTTTGGCATAAACGTGTCCCCTGAGCGTATAAAATTTTCATGGGGTGCAGTAAAAACCACAACAAATGAGAAAAAAACGTGGTTCAACTTACAGTCATATTTACTTAACCGGCATTTATTTAACCAAAGGAGGGGAAAAAATCAAGGTAATGAGGATGAAATTAAATAAACCATTCCCCTCCTGTGTGTAGTAAGTAGGTTTTGGTGGGCAATAAAGCCTTTCAAATGGTGCTATTATGAAAATCTATAAAACGCTTTTCAAGACTTGTTGTCCAAATCTTTCAAAATAACAATCATCCTTGGGCTGGTCCTTTATCTATAACCCAACATAGGATGTAATAGCTAAGGGACGTGAACAAGCAATGTACTTCAGCTATCATTAAGTGGCTTAAGAGCCTTCCAAAGTCCAAAAATACAGTAGAACCAAAAGTGGGGGAGAAAGGAGGCAGAAAGATCCCTGAACTTGGGGGTGCTCTAATTCCATTTTTTTCTGCAAGGTACAAAGCACGTGGACTTGGAGTCATGAATACTCCAAACACACCTGCCGAGATGGCGTGAGCCTGTGAAACAGGCAGAGGCAGGTACCTGGGAGATCTAAAGGCTTGATGGGCAGAAGTGGGTGGGAGTAATAGGGGGTGTGGGGCAAAGTAGGGCAGGGGAGAGGGCCCTGAGGGCAGGAGTCTACACTTGACAGGGAGGTGGGAGGAGTCGGGAGAACATGGGGCTGGAGACAGAACAGTGGTTAGAGAACTGGAGATCATTCAGACACAGACAACCCACGCCTTGCAGGCAAAAGTTAGGCAGTGGGACTAAGAAGCAGGAGGGTCTATGGACGAAAATCTGCGAGACAAAAAACTACGAGAAACCTTCAGAAAGGATAGGAAGGTGGGGGGATATTCGTCTTCAGGCAGCAGGAGGTAAAAGCAGCTGAAAAGAGAAGAGAGGGAGAGGCATAGCCAAGGATGCGGGGCAGCCTAGGGGCGCTCACTGCCTGAGACAGATCTCCACTTTCCTTGTTTTAAGTTATGTTACAGGGAACAGCTGGGACTGCTGAGTACAGCCTCTCCTCTCCTGGGAAAATCGAACAACCCAAGAGGTGTGGCTACCTGAGCTGTCCCAGGACCCTCCTCCACTCCCTGATCTAGGCACCTGCCTGGACAGACCCCCGCATGGGAGACCCGGAGTGCGGAGGCCGCAGCACACAAGACGGGCTACAGGAGGGGTTCTGAAAGCCATAAACACAATGCAAACACGAGGCGCTGGCTGTCATTCCCCGAGTCCCTCGGACACAAAAGATGAAGACCAGAGTGACATTCGTGAGTGAAGAAGCATTCGTCAAACATGGCCATTGTACCTCTTCCAAATCAAGATGCCCTAACCAGAAATTCCAGTAATTGGAGAGGACCTTACCCTTGGTATGTTTACTTTCCTGTCACGTAGTTTTCAGCACTCAAAAGCCCTACCTGAGGCATATGCCATGGAGCTCTTAATAAACCATCTTACTGGCTTTATTAAAATAGAAGCTCGCATTTAATGCATTTCCAAGGAGTCTTTTTAATACCGTCTAGATTTTAAAGAATTAGGTTAATTCCATTCCATTCAATCACTCAATGAGTGACTTCCAAGGACCAGGCAGAGTGCTGGCTGCTGGCTCCCCATCCTCTTCCCCCTCTTCCCCCCCCCCCCCCACACGGGTCTTCTCAGTGCCCCCTTCAGCCTGGGAAAGCTATCTCCTCTGGAACTGCACTACCTGGGAAGAACATGTTTAATTTTAAGAAGCCAGGGAACGTCTTAATACCTGGTGCCTGCTACGCTCCCTTCTACCTGCATCCTCGCCAAGTTTCCGCCCCATCACTCCTGTCATAATTGCATAACCACGGCGTGTCAAGTTGTTTCTTGTTGCAACTGTAACTTGTAAAATTAAACTTCAGAACCGAGATCGGCGAGCTAAATAACTGCCTACTTTAAGAAGACGTGTCTCTGTAATTTACATGCCACTTCAGATAAGCTCTTGAGTGATGATCTCTGAGCGTCACCACTGTCACCCGTGTGCAAGGGCCGTTTCCGTGTTGCAAGCTTGCCTGCACGCAGGCCCGGCCTGTCTTCTCGGTGTTCTGAGCAGAGTTTCACACGGATCCGCTGCGCTCCGCTTGCCGTGTTTTAACGCGAACCGGATCAATCACAACATTTACTTTCCCCATGCGGTGGGACTTCTGAAATTCCAAAGAAGGGCCATAAAATGGCCCCAAAGGCCCTTGTCTGTGCTTCCTGTGGCTCTAAGGTAGGGGTGTCGAACTCAATCAGAGAAGGGGCTAAAATCTAAAATCCAGCCTAAATCGCGGGCCGAATGGTTTACTGAACAGTCATAAACTGACAATGTCATAAACTGACAGCGGAGTGCAGTGATGACAGCGCGGTGCGGGCCACATTGCAAGGCCTGGCGGGCTGGATTTGGCCCGCGGGCCTCGTGTTTGACACATGTGCTCTAAGGGGTACTGGTAAGTTCAAGTGAAGCTGGAGCTACTGACCCGCTCAGGACCCTCTGGGAATGAGTCACCTGCCCTCTCCTGCCCCTCATGGGAGGTACCAGACCCCCCTGTCCCAGCCCGGGGTGTCCCAGTGGAAGGGGCCACTCCGAGCCTGGAGCAAAGCCGTTCAGGATGCAATACCCCAGGCCTGACTGGTCCAAAGCCCAGCACAGCATGGAGGCGCCATCAATCAGCGCGGAAATGGTACCCTACGTGGGGTAAGCCACTTTCTGCCGCTTAGGTTTATTTGAATCAGTCGGAGAAAGTAGTTCCAGTGAATAAACAAGCTCTTTATTTCTGCCCCGGGATTCTTCAAGAAGCTCAAACTACTGGAGGGGGTGGCCTGGTCACTCCCCCAAACCCATGCGTCCCAATAAAGTAAGATGGGGTGGGGAGACAGCCAGCAAGGGGTTGAAGGATAAATTACGGGCCAAGAAAACAAAAACGGTCCGTTCTCTCACCCCGTGAAACTGAGTGGGTATTGAGGTAGAAAGCTAGAACCTCAGGGTCCTTGCAGGGGAAACTTTTAGCAATGGCCCTAAGACCTCCCTGCCGACCAAAGCCAGTTTTCTTGGAAATCTGAGTTTTCTTGGAAATCTGCTTGAATGGAGATAAGCTTGACAAGTGGTGCATCCTTCTCTACCCCCCCCCCTTCCGCGCCCCCCCCAGCGCCCCCAGCATCCACTCAGCCAAGTGCTGTCCGCTGTCTCTGCTGCTTTTCCTAGTCGCCTAGCCTTCCCCAGCTCTGCTCTGACTCTGGCGTGCACAGCAGGCACCGCCAGGGTAGGTTCATTTCAACGTGGCTCTTGCGATTGGTGAAGGGCTGGCCCCAGCACTGGTCGAAGGCAGATAAGTACGCTCAGCTGTGGCACAACAAAGCCAGGTGATCCAGCCTAAACTAATTTCCGTGTCTGATCAGTTGCATTTCCAAAAGGGCAACACAGGACAGACATGAGCTATGGATCCTACCATCCAGCTCTGGAAGTATGAAAGAGGGGGGAGAGAACGGAAAATCGAGCATCTTGGGCTTAAAGACCCTTCAAAAGCATCATCTTCTCCCCTCAGAGGCCCACGTTACCCACGATTTGTTTTCCACCCGGGTACACCCCGACTCCCCCTCACGGAAAGGTTGTTCTCATTGGCAGAGGGTGAGCCCCGCTCCCAGGAGCAGGGAAGTGTTGGTAACATCAGTCTGTGTCACCAAGGTGCCACTTCCCCAAACGGTCCATACTGTTTCCTTAAGAAAAATAAAAAATAAAAATAAAAATACTACATGAAGTCTGGGGTGTGTCAGCCCCCTTCCCCAGGTCTGAGTCAGAGCCGCCTGCCTTTGCTGAGGTTCTAGGTGGCCAGGGTTGATCACTTTCAGAGTTCTCTGGGAGCTGAACTCGTGGCTGTCTTCCAACCGCACACATCATCATCGCTGTCTATTTTAAAACACTTTTCCTAGCCCGCATGCCCTGGAAGATGCCTCCTACACGGGTCTTCAACTTCCTACTGGAAACAAAACATTTCTGTCTCGCACTTCGCTTGTCATCTGCCAGAACTAATGCATGCGTGTGTGTGTGTGTGTGTGTGTGTGTGTGTGTGTGTGTATCCCTGGCCCTGCAATTCTTGGAGCAAAGAGAGCCACCCCCAAATGTTACCACCGTCCTGCCTGAGCCAATGACGACGAGCTTGGGGAAAGGATGGACTAGGAGACAGAGCCTGAGAGCCCTGAAGCCCAGGGACTTCTCACACACAAACAGTAAGTGGAAAGAAAATAATAAAAACCCTCGGTAGAGGGAGGTGGCTGGTGGCTGGTAGAGGAAGGGCATTAAGCCGCCGACCAGAGGCCAGGGAGCAGCGCGCTTCTCCGGCTGCCTGCAGAGCGCGGGGAGATCTTCTCCTGGTTCCATGGGCCAGCGCTCCCTGCCAGCCTCGCAGGGGCACGAATAATAAACACACGGAGGTGGGCAAACAGGGGCACCGCGTGAGACCAGCCACCCCGCCAAAGGTCAAAACTTCAGAGCCGCCGCCGGGCATCCCAGCTCCCTCCAACACATCCATCAGTCGCAGCGGGAGAAGGAGCTTGGAGACCAGGCAAAGGATTTGGATTTTTATTTTTTTCGGTCGGGCTCCGGCTGGCAAAGTACGGAGGCTGCATGCAAAGCCAGAGAGGTGCAGGGAGGCTGGCGGCGGCGGCGGCGGGGGTGCGAGTAGGAAGGGAGGGAGGGGTGTCTCACCCCAGCCACCCAGGCCTCGAGGTGACGAAAGCCATCAGCAGCCCCGACCGCATCCCCCCCACCCACCCACCTCCGCCAGCAGGCGCCCCCCGCGGCACCCTGCGCCCCAGCTTCCGCCCCGGCAGCCCCTCCAGCCCCGTCCGCGGCTCCCATCCCTCCCTCCCTCCCGCCGCAGACACCCACCCCGCAGGCCTCCCGCCTGCCCACCCGGGCGCGCCCGCCGCCCGCTCCCCCCGCCCCACCCCCGGGGCCGGCGGCGGCGGCTCCCGCTTACCTTGGGCGCCCGCGGGGGGCGGGCTGAAGGTGGCAAGCCTCCCGCCGCCCCCCGCCCCTCGCCTCCGCGCCGGGCTCTTCCTCCCTCCTCCTCCTCTTCCTCCTCCTCCTCCCCGCCGAGTGTCCCGGGCTCCCCCTGCGCCCCGCGGCCGCGGGCAGGAGCGGCCCAAAGCCCCGGAGCCGGGCCCGCGTGCGTGCGGGCGGGAGGCGGCGGCGCGCGGCCAGCTCGCCAGGCGCTGAGCGCGGCGCGCGGCTCCCGGGGAAAGTGTGAAAGGAGCGGCGGCCGCGGCGGGAGCGGTCCCCGGGGTGGGCAGGGAGCGCGCGAGGGAGGGGACCGGGCGGGAGGGAGGAGGGAGGAGGGAGGGAGGGGACCTCCTCGCCCAGTCGCTCGCTCGAGGGGCGGGAGCAGCAGACACTCCCCAGCGCCCGGCCCTCCCCGCGCCCGCTCCCCTCTCCTCCCCCGGGGAGGGGCCTGCGGAGGCCGCCGGGGCGCCGCGCTCCGGAGAGAGGGAGCCGGCGGGAGGGACGATCGGGGGTGCGAATGGGCTGCGGGGAGGGAAGGAGGGCGAGGAGGAACGTGTGTGTGTGTCTGTGTGTTTGTGTGTGTGTGTCTGTGTTTGCGGTCTGTGTGCGCGCGCCCTGGGGCCAGAGGGAGGGGAGCGCGCGGCGCGAAAGCTGAGGCTGGGCCTGTCACCCACCCGGGCTGTGGCCTGGAAGCTGCGGGGCGGCTCGGAGGCCCGGAGGGTCCGGCTCTGCGGGGGGACCCAGGCCAGCCCGTGGGCCCAGCCTTGAGGGAGTGGCTGCTGGATGAAGACGGAGGGAAGACCGGGCATCCTCAGGGTCCTGACAGCCCAGCGGCCCCGGCCCTGCCACCACACCACCTCCACCCTGCCCTGGAGCGGTGGTTCCTGCCAGATGAATGAAGCACCGGCCACTGGGAGGAGAGGCTCTGGAGGGAAAGTGATGGGCGCATCCTGGGTCCGAGATTTGGCGCCCTCCACCCCCTCCCCGCCCTTCCCGGCCTCTGGGGACTAATGGGAGGAGGCTGCGCCACTTGGGCACGTCTGGGATGGGTGGAGGCTAGAAAGATCACTGTCCACCACTTTATCTGTTCCGTTTTTGTGGATCCACACAGGGGGTCAATTTCCCACCCTCTGGGAAAAGGTATTTTCCCCTCTCCCCGGTCATATGGGTGTTCCCAGTGTGCACTTAATTGATCTTTCAGCGCTGGTAGCTGCTGGATGCCTTTGTGTGGCTTCCCCTCGCTTCGCTGCTCCTGCTTGGCCCCAGACACGTGAGGAATGTCAGGCCTCCAGGGTGAGGACACCCAAGAAAACAATAGGGTCAAAAAGAGCCTCCTGGGTCCTGCGGATTGCACACAAACCACTCATTTCTCACTTTCAGCCCAGTGAAGTTGGAAAGTGGAAAGGGACACACCAGAGCTGTGACAATGATGAGACGCTTAACTGAAAAGCAAATTATGATTTAGTTTAGTGAAAGGAGTTCATAACCACCCATAATGGCTAGGAAGTTGCCCTTTTTGAAAAAAAAACAAACAAAAACAAAACAAAAACAGCAACAAAGATTAATTCAGTGGGCTCCCTTTTTCACTTTGGCTGGTATCACATTGTTTTTGTAACTGGCTTGTATTCCATTTTTTAAAAACTATCCATATTCTAGTTTGTTTTTCATTTTGGACCAGAACCTTGTAGTCTAGCCTCCTGAAGAAGGGTAGTTTAGAAGGGAAAGTAGGCTAATTAAGACTCCAGCCAGGGGCTGCCAGCCCCCATCTTACCGTAGGCCACTTGTTTCATTTCCTTGAGCCTTTCTTTCTTGTCTATAAAATGGGATTCACAATGGACTAGCTCCTACCTCATACGCTTGTTGTGAAAGTAAAAGGAAATTAAAATGAGGTGGCAATATGTGCAAAGCACTTTGCATAATGCCTGACACATGGCAAGAACTCAAGAACTCAGCTGTTTTTTCAGATATTTAGTTTATCCCCCAATTTAGTAGACCCTCCCCCCCCCCTTTGCATTCCTTCTTCAAGTTGAGGGGATATGAAAATCTATCTGCTGGGTTCACCCCAAATGTAGTCAGCCCTTCTCTGGTGCCTGACACCAACTCCTGTGCAAAATGAAAGAAGTCTGTATCTAGAGAAGATCCTATAAGAGGATTCTGAAGGGTTAGCAAGTGTGTGTGTTTCCCCACCTCCCTCCTCTCATCTACAAAGTTCACCCTGAGTAGACCAAGCTCTATACATATTGGCCTGTGTTGTATCTTATCCTTTCAGGGCTGGGAACAGTGACTGGCCATGTAAATTTCTTTTGAGGGCGAGGCACTGTGTGTCTTCTTTGATTTGGCATCCTGAAAACTAACAGAAGGCCACGGAGCAGGCACTTCATGCATGAATACTTTAAAGAACATCTATGCCATGCCTTTTTAAAGCACACTTTCAATTATTCAAAGTAATGCCTACTCATTGTAGAATCCAGTTGACCCTTGAACAACATGGGTTTGAACTGTGTGGGTCCACTTAAATGTGGATTTTTTTTTCTTCCCAATACATGCCTGTCCTGATTTGGATGACCTGCAGTTGGGAGTCCACAGAAGCAAAGGGGCAAGTGGATGCATGGATCTACACTGTTTTACAGAGAAGTTGAGCATCCACAGCTTTTGGTATCCACGGGGGTCCTGGAACCAATCCTGCACAGAGACAGCTAAGTTGTGGGGGAAGTCAACATTACAAGTGGATTTTCTGACATGTGAGGTCGGTGCTCCTAACCCCTGTTATTCAAGGGTCAACTGTATTTAGAAATTTCAGAATCTCAGCCAAACATGAAGAAAATTAAAATCACCGTAATTCTACCACGCAACGAGAAGCATATCCATCTTCCCTTCATTTATTTCCCTATTATCCAATCACCAAACACTTACTAAGCACCTAGTTAGGGACTAGACAACTCCCCGGGGCCCAGAGCAGGTTGTATGGCAGTGTTGGTTGTTGGTTTCTCAGTAGAAACTACTCCTTAGAAGCACTGTTTTATATGGTCGCGTGGCTTTCAGGGTAAACTACAAAGAGTCCAGAAGAGGAATCCTGTAATTAAACAGTAGTCCAAACCAGAAACCACCCAGGTTTCCTAGGGTTTGAAGCACTTAGAGTTTGTGGAGTCATCTTCAAGATAAGGAACACAAACGTGCAATCACCCCTTGGACTAAGGGGTCATGGACTTAAGCTCCTTTTGCTTCTCAGTACACCCCTCTTTGGTGCTGGAACTTCCATAGAAATTAACTGCTTTGATAAACATTTAATGTGAAAACGTGTTCCTAATTTCACCCAGGATCCTTAGGAGACCTCTCCCACTTCTGCAAATCTGGAAGAAGTGAAGACTTTCATTAGGTGCAGAAGTGCACGTACACACACACACACACACACACACTTTTGTGCACAGTGGGATTACAACGACGTCTGCAGAAGAGCAGGCAGACAGTGCACAGTGGGTGGGAGGGGACAGACAGATGGGGCACTGAGGTGCTGGGGAGACTCCTTAAATAAAGGTACGCACCATAAACCATGCAGCAGGAGCTGCCCGCAAATTTGTGTGGTCAGCACGAGCTAAATCTACTAGACATTTTATCACAGAATAATCTCTCTAGCTATTCATCATTATTAAATGACTATAAACAGGCTTATATAAAAAGAATGAAACATGATTCCCTTCCCTTCACAAGTAATAAAACCATCTCCTCTTTGTCCTTCCACTCTACCAGAATCTCCGAATTCCCTAACTTCAAACACTCTAAGAATAACTTTTAAAAGTGATACCTGGTTTTGGTCAGTAAAGTTTTAATTTTAATCTTCAAAGGCATTTCTATCATAACGAATTTTCTTTTATCCTAAAAATTTTAATTTATAAATGCTTAGCTCTATAGGATCATTCATAACATGTAAGTGTGAATCTTTGGTTCTTATTTTTAAGTAGAGTATTATGGATTGAAGGTTGGTATCCCGCCAAGTTCATGTGTTGAAGTCCTAAGTCCCAATGTGGATGATATTGAGAAATAGGGCCTTTGGGAGATGAAGTCATGAGGATGGGGTCCTCATAATGAGATTAGTGCCCTTATGAGAAGAGAGTAGGGAGCTCGCCCCAACCCCCAATCTTGAATACTCCTTCACCCTTGCCTCCTCTACACCACCCCCATGCCCTCCCACCTCCCACCACCACCCCCCTACTCTCAACTCCCTGTCTCCTTCCCAGCACACCATCTCCAAGGCTGGAAAAGAGCTCTCACTAAGAACCTGACCATGCTGGCACCCTGATCTCAACTTCTAGCCTCCAGAACTGTGAGAGATCAACGTCTGTTGTTTAAGTCACCCAGTCTGCGCTATTTTGTTATAGCAGCCCAAACTGACTAAGACATATGGGTTCCCTTTACCATTGACTAAAAAGGAAACCAAGGGGAAATGCAAGTTGATTGAAAAAAAGAAGAGTAAAAGCTGTACATATAAAAATAGTAAAAGCTATATGCCTCTTATAACTTCTCATATAAACCCACATGAATTCATCTTATGTGATTTATTTTAAAAGGTTCCAATCCGGTTGATATTTTAAAACAATCAAGTTAAAAGTAGCTTTGGAAGGATTATTAAAAAAACAGATAAATATCCTAAAATAAATACTACTCTGAAATGAGCTATCTGAGCAACTCAGCATGGAGTTCCTGAACTTTTGGGGTCTTCCTCCCTTGCTGAATTTTCATAGCCTTACACTGTCGGGGACCTGCCACATCTTTTATGTTAGCTCCACCATCAAGATTTGAAACTAGATATTTGTGTGTGTGAGTGTGTGTGTGTGTGTGTGTGTATCCAAATCTTCTTCCTTTGGGGGTACCACAATGCACACACAGGCAAAGCACCCAATACACAGTTGTGGATTGAGGGTTGTTTGTGTATTTTCTTTATACTGGTTAATCCTAAAGACACCACACAGCTCCTACAGAATGATGGGGGCAAAATCAGAGCAGACAGATTAAAGTCAGTGCTAACAACTTGCTAATGGTTCTAATGGGTCTCTCCATGATGTGTGAATTACTCGGAATAACCTGCTTTTCTAGACCTGATAATTATGGCTCTATTTACTTCCTCCTTGGGTCTCTCCTTAGGGTATGTATTTTTCTTTTATCTCACTTTCCAAAATTGGGTAAACAGAAGATGAAAATAGGGGACATAGTCATTTGAAACATGAAATGTTAAAAACTCATAACCAAGAGACTCAGCCACAGGTAAGAGAGAAGGATGAAGGAGAGGGAGGGGGACTCCAGACCCCCAGGTAGGGTCAGCTAAGCCCCCTAGTCTGTCTCCTCCTCTCCTTTTCAGGGTCATGGCCTTGTCCAATCACCTTAAGTTAGCTCTCTAGGGTGGTACCCTAGTCCCCAGGTCACACAGCAGCTCCACCACTGTGGGTGTAACAGATGAAGTCACCTGGTGCTTACTGATACCTCGTTGGAGGATTGTCCTGCTTCTAGCTATACATACTAATAGTATTGCTATATCACATGCTGGTCTTGTCTCTCTAATGGATTGTGAGCTCTGTGAGAACTGGAGGCTTTGCTGCTCCCTGTAGGCTCAGCCAGACAGCAGGGTCTCCTGCAACCTTAGAGGTTAGGGAGTAATTAAGTTGCCATGACATTGCTGTGTGGGCTCCTCTTAGTAATGATGGAAAGCAACTATTGATGTCCAGACATTTCAGCCACAATGATACAGACAGAGGATGTGGCTAAAGGAAGAAAAAGAGTGCAATGGGTGTGTGTGTGTGTGTGAGAGAGAGAGAGAGAGAGAGAGAGAGAGAGAGAGAGAAGAAGAAGAAGAAGAAGAAGAAGAAGAAGAAGAAGAAGAAGAAGAAGAAGAAGAAGAAACAAAATCTGCATTACCGTATTTTCACCTCTATCTCAACTTTACCTCTTTGAACACAGCCTTTCCTTTTCCGATAGGCTTTCAGAAAGTGAAACAATTCTGAGGCGATAAATGGAAGGAGTCAAGTTGCAGACGCCTTCACCATATTGAAGCAAGAACCCTAAAACAACGGCTAAGTCATTACTTCTCATTACACTTCAGATTACAAAAGCTCCGCTGGTTCTGATGTTATGGACTGATTTAGATACAATTACTGAGAACTAATAACTTTAAGAACAAATACAAAATACTGCTCTAGAGGAGATATAAACAACTTGCTGGTTTCAGAACAGATGCTAAAGGGGAGAAAGGAAGGAATGGGGGAATTCCAAAATAAATGATTCAAATAGTTTTGGGTGTTAGCAGATTAATCAGAAAGTTTTCTAAACTCCCGCTCATGCTTTAACTGATGTAGCCCCCACCCCCACAAAATGCTAAGGAGGTGTTGTTATTCTCAACAGCTCCATCTTCTAGATACAAAATCTCTAAATGCAAAGCAATAAGGTTAAGTTATTAGGGCAAAGCCAAGGTTAGCCAGCTAATAAGTGACAGGGCTGGCACTGGCTCTTAGACTTGGTACTTAGACTACACCCTCCTGATGGTGACCACTGGGCATAGAAGAGAACACTTCTATCTTCAGGGATCTTCTGCGGCGTAGAGAGCCTCAGTACACTGCCCACCTCCTCCACGGTCTCTATCACTGCTGAGGGTCCAGAAACGGATTAGCAATGTGGGCCCATGATACCCACTGGCTACTCAGAAGCCTGCAGTGGGCTCTCCTAGCCAGAAGACTATTCTAGAGGTGGGAGATCACAAAGCAAAGGTGGCTAGAAGGCTTGAAACCTGGTAGCATTTCACTGATTTGATTGAATCAGTTTTTGGTCCTAAATAGCTTTGTTGATAAAGGAGAGCTTTATCAACAAATGCCCATTGTCAGTGTAAGGCAGCCATTAACATAAACATTTATAACGCTTTCACTAATTTGAAATAGCAGTTTTATGTCCTTCCTGTGGTTTCAGACTATGGTTTCTTAATCTGTGTATATGTGTTCCTACCCTGTTTCCCCAAAAATAAGAGTGTCTTATATTAATTTTTGCTCCCAAAGATGCGCTAGGTCTTATTTTCAGGGGATGTCTTATTTTTCCATGAAGAAGAATACGGTACACATTTATTGTTAAATGAAAATAAAGGAAATTTATTACCTGTATACGGTACGGTAGTATGGTAGTTGTCAACACAAACCAGACAAACTGTGAATTCTACAGTATCAAGAATTTACTTATTTATTCAATGACAATCATGTCATCATCTTCTGGAACATCATCATAACAATCCAATTCCTGAATTTCCTGGTGAATTTGTGACTCCATTTCTTTCAGAATCAGTGGACCAAATCTCTCATGTTTAGCCTGGGGGGGGGGGCTTATTTTTGGGGGGATGCCTTATATTTCACTCAGAAGGAAACCTGTAAGAAGGTCTTATTTTCGGAGGATGTCTTATTTTCGGGGAAACACAGTATAGATGGATCATTCTTTCACATTTCCACGTAGAAACATAGCTAGGTGGGGTGCAATCCCTTTCAATGCTTTACATTACCCTTGGAAACTGAACCCATGCGGCACAAAATACAATATTTATTTAAATGTGACAATGTCAAAGTTCTTCTCCCCACTCTCAGCTACAACAGAGCTGTGACCTTTTGTTGGCAGGAAATCACCTTGAGATGCACTGTTATGGCACCAAAACCCCTGAGTTTACCTGAGGCTCAGAGTGGCCAATGAGCTGAGGACCTCCATCCAGGGTCTCACCTCAAGGAAGGAGCACAGCTGAAACGGGTTTGGCTCAGTGGATAGAGTGTCAGCCTACGGACTGAAAGTTCCCAGGTTCGATTCTGGTCAAGGGCATGTACCTTGGTTGCGGGCACATCTCCAGTAGGGGGTGTGCAAGAGGCAGCTGATCAATGGTTCTCTCTCATCGGTGTTTCTAACTCTCTATCCCTCTCTCTTCCTCTCTGTAAAAAAACAATAAAATATATTTAAAAAAAAAAAAAAAGAAGAAGGAAAGTGATCTTTCTCCGCCCTTAAAAAAAATAAAAATGAAGGAGCACATTGTAGGTGACAGTGATTATGGGTTTTGATACAGAATATGTGCTAGTTCTATTAACCAGTACCATAAGCATCTGGAGAGCAATCGTGTGGTGGCCATCTCAAGCTGGGTTAGCCTCCACAATCCTGTGGGTGAGGGATTCAACACTGATTCTGTAGCTCTGGGCTCCAAGTGAGAGGCGCTGCCATTTCTCTGAAGACAGACAAAATGCAGTGTCAAACCTCTGTAAGAAGGGCGGGGACCCTTTACCCTGGGACTGACCTGCTGTCAGTAACACTGACAGTAGTAAAGTAATAATTTCTTTACTCCCACTACCAAAGTCAGTCTGCTGGAAGAAATATTTCCAACAAAGGCACTTTTTTTTTTTAAATCCATCTTATATACAGTCCCTTACCTTTGAAGTTATTAAATAAATGAGTTACATAGAACCTACATGACCGCATAGCCTGCTCAAAATGTACACATGCACCATACCCTGATAAGTCAGAAACTCTTAACTCTAATATGTCAGAAACTCTTAGGCAGAAGAGGCCATAAAGTTAGTCAACAGAAGATTCAGGATTTAAACCCAGGGTTTTCTAATTCCAGGATGTGACTCTTCCACGATGCTCACTAAGTGAAGAGCCAGAGGTCACATTCTAAGGTACTGATTGGGGGTTGGGACTTCAACATATGAATGGGGAACACAATTCAACACATAACAGCTCATTTAGAAATGTATTATTATCCCCATTTACAGACTATGAAATGAGGCCCAGTGAGGTTAAGTAATGAGCTCAAAGTAGAACAACCAGTGAGTTACAAAGCTGGGATTCGAAATGTGGTCTAATTCTAAACCCCAGTCTCTTCTCGTTATATAAGCAGAATACCTTTATTTACAGTCTCTGTCTTACTTCTCCCAGGCTTAGTAAATACCTGTCAGCGTATTGAATCTGGGCCTTTTCACTATTATGTAATGATTTACTTCCATTTCAAAATATTTACTGAGTGCCTGCTATTACTATAAGTATTTCAGGCATTGGGTTCAAAGATGACTTGACACATGGATCAGGTTGCAAGGCACTTAACATTTAATGGAAGAGACAGACTTATAAGCAAGTCACTATTTCATAAAGAAACATTAAGTGGCCTGACTGGTGTGGCTCAGCGGTTGAGCATCGACCTATGAACCAGGAGGTCACAGTTCGATTCTCGACCATGGCACCTGCCCGGATTGCAGGCTTGACCCCCAGTGTGGGGCGTGGTGCAGGAGGCAGTCAATCAACGATTCTCTGTCATTGTTGATGTTTCTATCTCTTTCTCCCCTTCCCTTCCTCTCTATGAAGTCAATAAAAATATATTCTAAAAAAGACAGAAACATTTAGTGTTAGGTGGAGATTCAAGCAACTCTGCTGTGGAGGGATTTATACTAATCGGTGGAATCCAGTCAATAATTTTTGCATTCTTACATGTATAACAAGGGACTCTAGGGAGGACATTTAACAGACACACTTTCCTCCCTCATGGGACTATTGGGGAAGTTCTATCCACTAGGAACTGACTTATGAAAGACAATCAACTTTGAAGAAGCCTAGTCTCAGCCTTTCTCCCTGTTGAGGTTGTTCAACCTCTCTTAGTAAGTAGGATCTGGTCACTGAGACATTGAATCTTAACATGAAAGTAAGTCCTTTTCTTGTGACAAATGATGAAGTTTCCACAAGAAAATAGGACATTTCCTTCCTTGCCAGTCTCACCCTGAAGGTCACAAATCTGCCCTTTGCTGTGGGAAAGTATAAAGGAGGTTGAACAAAGCTAATAATTTCTTTACTCCCACTACCAAAGTCAGTCTGCTGGATGAAATATTTTCAACAAAGGCACTTTTTTTTCAAAGCCATGTTATATACAGTCGCTTACCCTTAAAGTTATTAAATAAATGAGTTTCATAGAACCTACATAACCGCATAGCCTGCTCAAAATGTATAAATGCACCTGATATGTGCAGAAATTCTGAATGAGCAATGATGGAATTCTTTGGAAAAGAAAGATCTTGCAGAAATGAAAACATCTGATTTAAAAATATTTGTAAGATCAGATTGCTTAAGTTCTGAAATTCCCAAATAGAATAAGCGTGAGAATCAGAGCAAGGGAGATGGAAAGGGGGGGATACTTCATTTAAAAAAAAGAAGCTATAGAACTTTCGTGCTCTAGTTGAAGCTACATGTGGCAGAAAAAAAAAGGCTACTTAGTACTTAGGGTTCTATCTCAAATATATTCAAGTCTCTAACTTCTCCTTGATATGCTGGTTATAAATAACTAGAGTTTATTTATGCATTCATATAACTAACAGTTATTGAATGTCAAAATTGTGTCAAGCACTGAGAAGGTTTTGAGGCTGTCAGACTGCTGGCTATGGTCATGCCAATGTCAATGTTAACAACAACACAGATTAAAATGCCAGCAGTGGCATAGTAAGGCCCATCCTTTGTTGTGTTTGTGCCTGGTGTGAATGGGACTGCCATTCTGTATGAGGCTGATGTCATATCAAAGTTAAAGGTTCCCTCAGGTCTCCAAAAAGAAGAATGGTAGATATAAAGTTCTCAGGGAGATATAGCCTTGTGTTGGAAACAAGCTATGCCGGTAAGAGAGAAAACTAAGAAAGAAATAAGTAAAAAAAAAAAATCTTTCTCCCAACAGAAAAATCCTTAGTACAAATATGCAAGTTTTTGTTGTAAGCAGATACTAAGTATAATACAAGATTCTTTCACATCTGTATTAGTTATGATGCATTTGGCTGTAAAAACAGACAATACACAAACACACACACACAAATAAAAATGGCCTAGATAGTGACATTTATTACTCACATGAGATCTGGAGATCAGATGGTTTCTGGGTCTTTAATTCAGTAGCTCAATGAGTTCATTGGAGAAGTCACATTTTTCCCCACCTTTCTATTATATCATTCTCATTGTGTTGGCTATTGGCTCCAGACACATTCCCTCATGCTGCATGATGGCTACAGAAGCTGTAAGCATCATATCCTCACAAAACTACATCCAGCCCCTGCCAGTGTGGTTCAGTGGGTTGAGCATCATCCTATGCACTGAAAGGTTGCAGGTTCAACTCTGATCAGGGCACATAGCCAGGTTGCCGGTTCAGGATGTTAACTGATCCCCCCCCCTCTCTGTTTTTCCCCCCTTCTCTCCCTCTCTTTCTCCCAGAATCAATAAAATTTTTTTTTAAGAAACACTATACCCAATGGCCTAAGAAGAAACATCTCCCTTTGCATGTCTTTTAAACACCACAGAGAACTTTCCAGAAGTTTCTTTTGCAGGCTTCCTCTCAGTCTCATAGATCAGAATTATCAGTCACGAGCTTATTCCTAAACCCATCACTGGCAAAGGAAATGGAATTACCATGATTTATCTAAACCATCAAGATTGAACCCTTTCCCCAGGAAAAACATGGCTATCTGATTCCTGAACAAAATGGGACTATCTGTGGTATAGAGACAGGGCCGTCCTTCGTGGTAGGAGGGAATGGATGTAAGGAAGGCAGCCAGAGGGACCCTCCACAGCATAGTCACAAAGCAGGCAATGAGCAGCTCCATTAAGGGAACCTCTCTGATGACCACTGGACTTGACCTTGCCCTGCAGAAGAGCTTCTCTTACAGGAATGAGTTCTGCTGATCTTTAGGATAGCTTCTAAGGACACGCTGTGCTGTATATTCTGCTGGTTCATATTACACCACCTTGACCTGAAGCCAAATTATGCATAAGAGTTCTAAAATGGTTTATGGCGAGGGCAGGCTGGCTGATGTCATTTGTCAAATGTGGCACTCTAGAATTACCTTCCCAACATAAAACCATCCAAAGGCTTTCCCACATAATATTTACAGAAAAATGTGTTTTGGAAACAAGAATGAAACGCCCTATAGCTTACTCCACTTGGAAAACTGGACTAATGGACCCAGCCCATTGAAGTAATGGTGAGGGAGTCAGGAAACAGTGACCAGGGACCAGGTTTAAACTCCGAAAAAGGATAAATGGGTGGTATGTCTTGAGTTGGTCCTTCCTTGTAAAACTGAAACTAGGAGCTTCTTTGTAATGGAGAAATTTGCTTTTCATATGCATTTTACTAAAGGTAGAAAAGACCATCTTAATATACTTTTAAAAATATCCCCAGTGTGCCGAGACCGGTTTGGCTCAATGGATAGAGCGTCAGCTTGGGGACTGAAGGGACCCAGGTTCGATTCCGGTCAAGGGCATGTACCTTGGTTGCGGGCATATCCCCAGTAGGGGTTGTGCAAGAGGCAGATGATCGATGACTCTCTCTCATTGATGTTTCTAGCTTTCTATCTCTCTCCCTTCCTCTCTGTACAAAATCAATAAAATATATTAAAAAAATATATATCCCCAGTGTACCTAACATAGTGCTTTTTATGGAGTGCTGAAAAGCTATCGTTTGATTAATTGATTAGAGTGAGGTTTATTTAAAAAAAAAAACGATCAAAACAAGAAGAGAGTCCCAAGTATTGGGTTCCTTGGCAATATTATCAGCACTACAGCTATCCTGTTGGTTTTTATTGGAGGGAACACAATGGAGGCTGCCCACTGAGCCACCTGCAGGCCTCTCAACACCTGTGCCTTTGACCACCCCCAAAGTTTCTGCTCTGCTAGAGAGGGAAGCGTGGGTACTGACAGGTTTAAAGCTCTCTAGGATTCTACTGTGCAGCCAAGGTTGAACACCTGCATTAAAATTAAACATCTTTGTTGTGCCCACGTTCAACTTTTTGATCCAGTAGGTCTGAGGGGAGGCTCACTAATTTATGCTAATGAATTTCCAGAAGAAGATGCTGTTGCTGTTGATGGTGAACCCCGACTCTAGACCAGGATTTAGCAAACCCATAAACCCATACACATAGGTTATGGGTCCATATGGCTTATCTTGCTAAAGGGCGGTTTTTGTATAGCCTATGAGCTACGAATGGTTTTAGATTTTAAAGGGGTTTTATAGAGACAACAACAACAACAACAAAAATACCCAAGAAGAATATGGAGCAGAGACTGAGTGGCCTGCAAAGCTTTAACATAGTCAATAGCTGACCTTTTCCAAACAAGGTTTGCTGACTCCTGCTCTAGAAGATCATGAGGTCTGCCTAAAAAAAAAGGGGGGGGAGAACCTCAAAGTAGAATAGAAAAACTGGTGGGAAAAACTGTTCTGGAAGGCCCCGGGGAACCTCTCATCACAGCTGTGTGCCAGGAGAATGACGCTAGTGCGTGTGACCTGACGACAGTGCTACTGTTATCATCATTCCCATTTTACAGATCAGGAAATGGAGGTTCAAAAGACATTCACTTACCAGTATAGAAAGCCAGTAAGTGATAGAACTACGATTCAAAGATTTTCTACCAACCATTTCTATGTCCTGGAAAACACTTAGAATTATTTTTAGAAAAGGCTGGAACTCCCAGAGAAGAGTCTAAAAATAAAATAAGCACTAAATTCATTCCATACCATCCCCTTCCCCACCCCACCCCCTGGGGGGGATATTAACTGGTTGTTTCAGGCACTGTGCTACAAAGATATATGAAATAGTATCCCTGCCTTCATGGAACTTACTGTCTAAGGAGAGAAACAGACATGGGATGAAACCCATACAAAATCTGACAAAGGCTTAAAGAATAGAGCAGTGGGGTAGGGTTTCCCAGAGCAGGGGCCCTTTAAAGACCAGAGGTTTCCTAGCAGAGCAAACAGCATTGATACTCCAATACAGTAGTCCCAATTACTTGTGGTTTTGCTCTGAGGTTACCCGTGGTCAATCGCTGTCCAAAAATATTAAATGGAAAATTCCAGAAATTAACAAGTCATATGTTTTAGATTTCACACCATTCTGAGAAGTGTGATGAAATCCTTGGCCATCATGCTCCATCCTACCAGGATGTGAATTACCCCTCTGTCAAACATATCCACGAGGTACACACAGAACAGTAACATCTTTTGAGAGAGAGAGAGAGAGAGAGAGAGAGAGAGAGAGAGACCACATTCTTATAATTCTTTATTAGAGTATATTGCTATAATTGTTCTTATTAGTTATTATTAATCTCTTAGTGTGCCTAATTTGTAAATAAAAACTTTATCATAGGTTTGTATGTATAGAAAAAAAAAAGATAGCATATATAGGGTCTGGTACTAGCTGAAGCTTTAAGAATCCACTGAGGATCTTGGAAGGTAACTCTTTTGGAATCTGTATAGGCAAGTCCCAAATGGAAGGATTTTACCAGCTTGCAGAATCTCCCAGGATTCTGCAGACTGCAGAGCTCACTGCCACCTGGGTCTCTGGCTGTACGAAGGAGACATCTAGGTAGCTAATAGAGAGAAGGCCCTGACTAGGAACAGCCAGTGACCACAGCAGTTTATGACAGTAAATGTGGGTCCAATTTCAGTGAAATGAAAAACTATTCTATTTCATGGTTTTATGTAGTCATTTCTAAGCAGAGTTATTAAAAGAAGGGCTTATTTAAGGTAATGATTAGTTTGTTGATGGCCAGGGAGAGTCATAAGTGAACATGTGATAATGATACAAGGGTTGGGTTTCATGCAGTCACTTTTGGCCAGAGCAGCCTCAAACCACCAATTTTATGTATATTCTAGAGGCGTGGTGCACAAAATTTGTGCACTTGGGGGGGGGAGATGGGGGGAGAGAGCGTCCCTCAGCCTGGCCTGCACCCTATCACAGTCCTGGAGCCCTCGGGGGATGTCCAACTGCCGGCTTAGTGCTGTCACGGAGGCAGGAGAGGCTCCTGCCACCGCTGCTGCACTCACCAAACGATAGTCAATTCAGGGTTTCCGCTGAGCAGCGTTCCCCCTGTGGGAATGCACTGACCAAGTAAAACGGAGACAAGGAATTCATAGCCTGGACTCGAGAGAAAGGCAGGTGGACAAATTGTTATTTCAGAACAGTCCAATAAATACTGAGATTAAGTCAGAATAACACAACCTTCCCAGGAATCCTGGCCAGAGAGCATGCTTCTGAAGTCTGATGGCCATCTATCCCTTTGACTTTTTTTGTGTGTGACTGTCTGTTTTTTGTTTGTTTGTTTGTTTGTTTGTTTGTTTTGTTTTTCTAACTGAAAACCACATATTTAACCCATCAGGCTTGAGCTGGCTTTTAGTAATTTAGGTATCATCTTAGAGAAATTGTATCATCCATCTTTTACCTGCCCCTGGGGAGGTAAGTTGAGAATAATTTAAGGGCATGAGTCCAGAGAATATAATGGAGAAAACACTTCTTAAAATATTTGACTGTTTATATGGAAACATTCTATAATCTTCCATTTAGATTTAGCATTCTATTTTTATTTCATATGCTACTTTTCAAAACTTGGGAAAATAACATATTAATATTATAAAAGTTTTTGGAAAATAAAGATAAAGTACAAAGAAAAAATCATTTCTATGAGTATAACTCAGATTTAATATTTTGGTGTGTTTCCTTACAATTTTTTTCTTTGCATATACAGATATATAGGTTTCAGGTAACTGGAATTACACTGTATTTATAGCTATATACACAGGTTTTTGGTCAGTTAATATTATTTCATATAAATTTTCTCATTATTTCATAATTTCATCTATTATTTCTCATCTCATGGCATAATTACTTTAATCATTCTCATTCTATTTGGACCTCTATTTTTCCTCCACTTTTTGGCCATCAGAAATAATGTGATAAAAATAATGTAATACATACAACCTTGCCCTGGTTTGCCTGGGAACTTTAAAGGATTTTGGCGCCTATTGCCAAAATGCTTTCCAGAAAGTCTATACCTTTGCCACTATTAAGAAATATTACCTTTGAAATATATATATTAAAGATATAGATCAGAATACCTCCTCTTAATTTCCTTTTATTACTAGTAGTGCTATTTTAAAATGTTTTTAATGCCTGTTTTCATTTTTTTCTTCTTAAAATTGTCAGTGTCCTTTGCCAGTCTTTCTATTGAGAAAATACTTTTCTTATTGATTGTATCCATGCTTTATCAATAAAGGCTATTCAATCTTTACATAGTAAAATTCATTCTTTATCTTTGCCTTTAGACCTTTTTGTGTACAGAAGTATTTACCTTTTATGTAATAAAACCTACATTTTTTCCCCTTAATGTTTTACATTAGTTCCTTTCTTAAATGTAGGGAAGAGAAATATTCATCTACATTTTCTTTTAGCTTTTTTATTATCATCTTTCACTATCTACATTTACCTCATAAGCTTCTGGAGTTTAGTTTGGTTTATGGAATGTGGTAAGAATCATGCAGGTATCATTAAGAGAACATCCCCATCAAAGGCAACATTCCAAGACCAGGAAGTCTCTTTCATTCTCTGTGAGTGAAATTCAGTAGGAATTCAACAGCACAAAAAAAAAAAAAAAAAAAAAAAATTAAGAGGGCCAACCTTCTATCTTACTGATCTGAAAATGCAAATTCATTATTATGCAAATTGTGTTAGACAAATTTTTTCAAAACCTGGGGCATGCAGAAGAAAATAATAGAGAGTCCTACATATTCATTTATTCAATGCGTATTTTTGAGCTAAGGTGCACCAGAAACTGTGCTGGGTTGGGAAGCGTCTGCAATTACAATTGCAGTGCTTGAGGAAAGGGCACCAGCATGTGTAACCCTATGGAGCATAAAAAGATTGTCAATTTAATATACTTCATACTTTTGCAAGAAGCAAGTCTCCTACAATACAACTAACTGAGCAATGCCTCATTACAGGACATAGCAATACTTTACAAAACTATGAGGGAATGCAGTGACAGAAGTCTCTGGGGAGAGGAAGAGCAATATTTTATTAAGGCTTACCCAAGATTGATACTACTTTTTTGATATTACAGTATTAGAAAGTTATGCCACATTGTAGGTTGGCAGTAATATTCCAAATGTAGAAAATATTTTGCAAAACTATCACATTCCCCTTGGGATTATCCACCCACACATCTCTGTAGTCTAGGTTCTTTTTCTGGCATCAAATTAGAACATGTTATCTTGACCCACTATGGAGCTGACTTCACTGAACTATGCCTAGGGCCTTTTTACTGAGTGAGGGATAGCCTTATGAAGCTCATCGCTGCATCTGTCAGAGAAATAAGGATCCTGTCTAACAAATCAATCACCCCTCATGTGATTCTCCATCCACAAACTTTTCTTCCTTGTCTGCCTTCCTACTTCCTTTCTTTTTTGAACTTCTGAAACCAGTTAATTTATATTAAGTTCTAATGACATTAGCTACATAGAGCCATGCATCTCAGCCATCTTGACTTCCTGCCCCTTTTCTTTAGTTCTAATTTATTTTCACTTGTGCTATATTGTTTCCCAATTATATATATATATATATATATATATATATATATATATATATATATATATATATATATATATTTTTTTTTTTTGGGGGGGGGATGTGGTCATTTGTTCTGAGCCCATTCTTGCCAAATAATATTTTAATAAATAATTACTTCCTAGGTACCTTGATATCAAGAAGAACAGCACTGGGAAGCAAAGGTTTTCCCTTTGCTTGGCAATGGATATAATTTGTGAAAGCAATGGTTGCCTGGAGCTGTGTGAAGAAGGAAAGGAGTGCAGTGCTCGATTAGCAATGTCTGCCTGAGCATAGTAGGAGAAATTGTTGGCACTTCTACCAGGTTTCTGACTTCTGTGCCTTAAACAGAATACATGAATATAATAGTAGTGAGAAATCATAAACAAGTTACTTTCTGACTTATAAAACAATTATTTGTGAGTTCTATCAGCTTAAGTTTATTCTCCAAAGCATGAATATATCTCTGGAAAATAAAAGTTTCTAAACTTAACTTAGAAATGGAATTTTTTTTTTATAAATCTTATTGGCACTGGCTTAATGAGTGGTTAAAATGGACTTCTTCCTAGAAGGGGAATTTAAGAAACCTTTTCCCTAAATCTCTCTCCCACTGGCTTTTCAATGCATGAAAATTTGCAATTAGAGATTCATTTCTTTAGATTCTTAAAGTTAGCTCTTAATTACTCTTTTACTAAAAGATAAATAGTTCTTTAGAGGGGTATACATTGGCTCTTATGAGCTAATTAATTGCTAGTTAAAGGGGAGATGGGAAAGTGGGGATAGGGATAGGAAGAGAAGAATAGCCATTAGAAGGAGGGACAGTAGAGCTAGATTTTGCTTATTTCACAGTCTTGCTTGGTTTAGTCCAATAGCTCACTTGAGAAAACCAATAAGTAAACTTGTCATTGCATCATTACTGAGCCTAAATAATGAGGCATGCAGTAATTCTCTAACAATGAGTTGACTATACAGACAACCGTTAACGACCCAAATAACAACTTACCATATGCAGAGGGAGAAGTCTTACATTTTTAGTAAATAATTTGTCATCCAACTTCTCTCAAATCTCGCACATTTTTCCAAGAGAATTTTTTTTTTTTAATTGGCATATTAGGAGAAATGGGCATTACCATTCATTCATTCGTTGCATTCCGTGAATACAGACAAATGTGTTTCTGTGCTTACTGGACTAGCACAGTGCAAAGCTCCTCAGGACAAGTAATGAAGTCACAGTTCTCGCCTCTGATTTGGGAGGCGAATTGTGTGTACAAGAGACAACAGGGGAAAACAGTAGGCTGGATTAAAATCAAGTGCTAGGATGTCTGGGTCAGATTGCAAGCACTATAGAAATCCAGAAGCAAGGAAGAACACACAAAGAGAGAAATCAAAGAGCAGTCACTTTGAAAGAGATCGCAAGAAGCCGCTCTTCCTGTCTCGGGTGCCAACAGTCAACTCTGCGCACTCCTGTCATCCCGGGGAAGATTGAAATTAGATTGTGTGATATCCCACACCTGTCCCGGACAAGTCTGAGAACAGCCTAGGAACCACCCAGAGACGAAAACCACCATGGACTCTGGAAAGTAATTCCACGTCAAAAGAGCAAGCAATTCCTATTTTTTGGTAAGTTTTTTTGTGCTGAGTAAGAGCTTCATTGTGGTCCTCACTGTCCCGGAGAAAGCATCAAGCATGAGGATATGGGTTTGAGTGTCGCAGGTACAATCTCAATCCACAAAGCCAGGCTTGTTTGTGTTCAAACTCAGGAAACTATTGCTACAACCCCTTAATCTAACATGCGGAGCATATTTGAATGTATGGGCCAGTGGATTTGGTAGAATGTCCCTCAATTTGAGTTTTACAGATTGTTTCCTCATTATCATTCAATGTTACAGCACAACTTCATTGCAGTTTTAGGCCCTCCTGTTCTGATGCCGGCTCCTGGCAGGGCTGGGCTGAGTACCAGGACTCAGAGGACACAGCCACATTGCTCCTGTTTCCCACACACCTCGGTCCCTGGTCCAGGGGAGAACGCGTAGGAATTTACTAGAAAGCAGACTGCCTTCCCCTCTACCCAGCCCTACTGAGTCTGAAACTCTTAGAGTAGCGTCTCGTGATCTTTGTTTTAATAAATTCATCAGGAGACTCTGATGCAAGATAAAGTATGAAAAGTACTGATTTATACCTACAGTTATTTTTCTTGCCCTTAGTGCACTACTTCTCAAATTTTCACACACTTCAGAATCACCTGGAGGGCTTTTTAAAACAGCTTGTGGGCTCCCACCCACAAAATTTCCGAGTTGGCAAGACTGGGAGAGGCCTGAGAGTTTGCATTGCAGCAGGTTCCCAGATGATGCTTGATGCTGTTGGTCTGGGGACCACATTTCAGCGAACCATTGCCCCAGAGTTCTTAGCTCTATAATTCTCTTTCCTCTATCTCTCCCAAGAAAATCCATCTGCTTATTATTGCTAATGTACTAACATGTATGTTCTAGAACCTGCCCATATGTAGTCATTTCCAATCCAGAACCATCATCACTAATATGACATGAGCATTTACGAAGGTTTTTGAGAGCCAAGGTTTGATCTTAGGCCAGAATTGCTTATGTTTTTCCATCCCAGGGCGCTCCCCAGTTCAAGGGCTCCCTTAGCTAGTCCATCTGAGGGGCACCTCACACGATTCAGAAAGAGAAAAGAAGCGCCCTGTTCACCTTGCCATCACTAGTTTACTGTCAGCAGGCCAGGGGTCCATTGGCTTCTTCTAAGAACCCAAAGGTTTAGCAAGATTTGGTTCTTTGGAGAATGCAGAGGAGTCAGAGAAAAGGGGGTGGACATAAATGAGCAAATACTTTGAGAGTCATTACTGTTTCTTTTGAGGTGGAGACTTTTTGTCAGGGTTTGGGGCAGAGGGAGAAGCAGTCTAACTAATGAAATCTTGTGGTTTGACTTCTGGTTACAATATCCCCAGATATTGTAATAAAGTGGCCACCATCTCCCATTCTTACTTATATTCAAATACACTTCTTCGTCTGAAGCAATATCAGGGTCCCCCAGCCCTTGATTTCTTTATTTTTGTTCTTTACTTGGCCTCCTGAAGAGACTTTATTTGTGTGTGTACTTGTTTATTATTTATGCTTCATTACCACAGAATGATTCCTGTAAGTCTGCAGGAAACAGCCACACTCTCAGGCAAAGAGCCACTCCAGAGAACTGCTTATCCTACATTAGGTCTTTTGTTTTTTTCTTAAATAAAATTCTATTTTATTAAGTGACCCACATGGTTCTGGAGGAAAGTATCTACTAAAGAATCTGCTGAATATTAGTTACCATAATTATTTGGATGGTTCAGCATCATTTATTAATACTTCCAAGCATTGCTATTATTAGGATAGTCCTGAGGGCTCCCAGAACATAAATTGGACTATTTCACTTAAGGCAAAACTGCAAAGAGTTTTCTGCTGAAACAACACTCCTACTGCCACTATATTGACGGGTATGGGTTTCTTGTGGTCCAATAGAATGGGGTTACTTGTGTTCTTCAAGCACTTTCTGTGATTTTCTGCCTCCATCTTTTACTCTTCCCAATGCTAAGCACAATGCCTTATTCTTTGTAGGCATTCAGTAAGTATTTATTGAGTGGAATCAAATTAAAATAAATACTAGAAACTTGCAATTAAAGATTAGAATGAAGACTTTCCTAATCTACTCTTCTATGCTAAACCAATAACAACAAAGCAATACTAACAAACCTCAGAGAAGAATATGAACTAAGGAAGAAGTGCCAGGGAACAATAGCCTCTGCAGAATAGCTGTCAAACATAGTAACATGAGGACCAAACATAGAGAGCACAGCAAGAAGGGGCTGACAGCCCCACAGAGCTGGAGGAGCACATGGATTTCTTTAAAGTAGCTGGTCATGCTGAGGGCCAAACCATTATTCACGTTCTATAGCAGTAGCTCTGACAGGATGGAGGTGGGTTGTGGGAGTATGCGAAACCTAGATTAACATCACAGGCAGAAGGGAGATGGGGGGCTGAATGATAACCTGTGCGGTCCTGCCATTTCTATAAGAAGCAGAAGTAAGTGACAATCAGTTCAGAAACTGCTGATAATAGACCAAGAAAATAATCAGGAACAATAACTACTAAATCACCACTTAAAAAAACAACAAACAAACAAACATGGCATACAAGGGACTAATGAACTTTCTGTTTATCCCAAACGTGGCTCCAGAACATTCGAATTTGAGAACATGCAGTGTATACATATATGTATGTGGTAGGGAAGAGAGAAAGTCCTAAGCCCAATCAATCTTCTGTCACAATTCAGCTCATGAACCCTTCCCAGACAATATTTGTAAGTAATCGGTCCACAAAGAACTGATCCCATTCAAAGTTGAGTAATTATCACAAAGCAGCCACAAAGAAAACAATACATGGTAAGCAAAAATCAGATTAAAAAAAACATTCCCCAGAGGAAGACACACCACAGAATGTTTCCTCTAGATATCAACTAAATTAAAGATTTGGTCTCCAGAAATATTAAGAGGAAATAAAAGAATTCAAATATAAGGTGAAAGGAGATAAAGAGTGAGTAGTCAAAGCTTTGGAAAGAATAAAAGAGAAAAATAAAGCCATTACTGATTCAGAAGCCAAAAGAGAAGCAGAAAAAGGAACCAATAGTAAGGGTCAGGAAGATAGGAAAGAGACAAATGGGGGGAAATGTAAAAGGACATGATTAAGAAGACTGTGAGACAAAAGGGAACACACATGGAAAGCTATCCTTGCCATATTAGAAAAGAACAGATTAAAGAGAAAAGAGAAAGTGCTAAAAGTATAATAGAAAACACTTTGAAAGATGAGGAAGACATGAATTTCCTGACGTCACCTTCTTCAAGTCTTTGCTCAAATTTTACCAAGTTAGTAAGGTTTCAGCTGGTGGCTATATTTAAGATATCTACCTGGGGTTGATCTCCCTTCCCTATTCTACTTTTCCCATTGCAATACTTGAAATGAAAATTACACTGCCTGAGGTTAACAGCATCTTAGACTCCATAGAAAAAGTATCAATGATCTTAGAAATTTATCTAAAATGAAACACAACAGGAGAAATCTTGTGAGAAAATATTAAGCCATTTAACATATGTAAAATTAGAACCCTAGAAGGGAGAAGGAGATACAAATATTTGAAGAAATAATGACTGGAAAATGTCTAAATTTGATGAATACTCTAAATTTACAAATAGAAACTCAATGAACCACAAATAAAATACAGAGAAAATCATGTCAAGACACATCATGATCAAATTATTGAAAATAGGGATGAGTAAAAATCTTAAAAGCAGATGAGGATAGGGGAAAACACAATAATAGAGGGAGGAAAGGAAATAAGGAAGAGAGCACACTTCTTGTCAGAGCCAGAAGACAATGAAGTACTGAAAGAAAACCCCATCAACCTAGATAAAGGATAAAAAGCTATTTCAAAAATGAAAGTTAAATATAGACTTCTTAAAAGGGAAACTAAAAACTGAAAGGTCTATGTTACAAATAGTGTTAAAAGAAGTTCTTCAGGCAGAAGGATCTGATACTAGAAGAAATGTGGATCAACACAAAAAAATAAAGAGCACTGAAAATGGTAAATAAATGGTTAAACATAAGATACATTTTTTTTTCACTTTTAAAATCTCTTTAAATGGTAATTCACTATTTAAAGAAAACTAATAAGCACATGGTGAAATAATAGAAAAAATATATGTTGGTCCCTGCCCTGGGTTCCTGGCACAAAGCTCCTAAAACCTTGTAATTTCCTAAATGATAAGAATACGAGGAGCATCTTTTGTTCTAGAATTTGGTCTTTGACCCCAGTTCCTGACATACAGTTTTTAAATCCCTTGGAATTTCCAGGGTGATATCAGTGTCTTTTGTTCTAAATGAGGTAACTCTCTGTGGGCCCCTACATAGGGGCCGGTCACAAAAAAGATCAAGAATAGAAGCTTCAAGCCGAAACCAGTTTGGGTCAGTGGATAGAGCTTCAGCCTGTGGACTGAAAGGTCCCGGGTTCAATTCCGGACAAGGGCAAGTACCTTGGTTGTGGGCACATCCCCTCTTGGGTGTGCAAGAGGCAGCTGATCGATGATTCTCTCTCATCGATGTTTCTAACTCTCTATCCCTCTTCCTTCCTCTCTGTAAAAAAGCAATAAAAATATAAAAAAATAAAAAGAATAGAAGCTTCAAATTTTCAGCCTCCACTCTTCTCCCCCATTCTTCAGAGATGGAGTTGGAAATTGAATTAATGACCCATCAATCATGCCTATGTGATGAAGCCTCCATGAAAATCCCCAAATCAAGAGGTTTGGAAAGCTGGCAGGTTGGTGAACAGGTACAGGTGCTGGGAGAGTGACACACCTGGAGAGGGCACGGAGGCTCCGCACCCCATCCCACACACCTGGTCCTATACATCTTCTCATGTTCACGTGTGTCTTAAGGAGGAAAACAATAAGCAAACTGCTGTCCTGACTCTGTGTTCTGCTCTGCACCTACGAGTTACAGCCAATCTGTTAGAAGCCAGGTGACAATCTCAACTTGTGGTTGGTATCTGAAGTGGGGAGGGGCGGTTTTTTAGGACTGAGCCCCTAACCTGTGGGATCTGATGCCACCTCCAGGTGGACAGTGTCAGAGTTGAGTTAAATTGTAGTACACCCAGCTGGCGTCATAGAATTACCTTGTTCTGGGGGAAATCTCCACACAGCTAGTGCCAGGAATGTGAGTGTGGTAATAGTGTGAGAGTAAAGAGAAACACAGGTGGAGAACTGGGCTTTTCCCTACTCACATGTATTGTGAGGTTTAGAACATATATGAACTAAAGCACATCACAACAATATTTGTTTGAGGCGAGAAGATGGAGTACACTGTTGTAAGGCTCTTAAAATATACGGCAAATATTGTACATTTATCTAAGAGATGTATCTAACAAGTCAATAATGGAGAAAATAAAATACAAAAAACATATTTTTAAAGCAGGATAAATCAGGAAAAAAAGCAAAGAATAGGTGGGACAAATAGAAAATAAATAGCAACAGAGTGTATGTAAATCTAACCATATAAATAATTGCATTACATGTAAATGGTATATAATGTTTCTATAAGAAATCTGCCTTACATATAAAGATACAAGCAGATTATAAGTGAAAAAGATAAAAATGCTGATCTAAAGAATGTTCAAGTGACTATAATAATATTAGGCCAAACAGACTTTATAACAAGGAAGGTAATAAGAGTATATAATACTTTTTAACTTGTTTGGTTAATTCCTAGAGTTTGAAATGATTGTGTGTGTGTGTGTGGTTTTTTTTTTTTTTTTTTTATAAGTTTGTCTAGTTTTATTGCTTTGGGGGGGATAACATGTGCTGAGTTCCTCACTCAACCCTTCTGGAAGTCTTATCCTCTACCTGGAGTATTAGAAGAATGATTGTTGAATTTAGTAAATGCCATTTACCCCTTGTTCTAATGAATTACTTGGATAGACACTCTAAGGTACTTCACACTCCTTGAATAATTCCTAATTATTCATGTTCTTTTATTCTTTAGTTAGAAAATGCTAGAATTCATCTTCTATAAGAGTATATGATAAGATGTTGATCAAGAGTAAAACATATTAACTATTTGAAAATTAAGAACAAAAGGACTTGTATGCATGCATATAAGCATAATCAATGGACATAGACACTGGGGGTTGAGGGCATGTGCTGGGGGAGGAGGAGGGAAGAGGGAGGTTATTGGGGGGAAAAGGAGACATATGTACTACTATTTGCAATAGTTTAAACAATAAAAAAGAAATATATAAAAAAATATATAAATTTTAATATAGCCATTAGGGTCAAGAAAATCTTAATGATAAAATTCTAAGTTCTATGGAAAGTATGAAAAAAATATTTCATACATGAACTTATGACTCACAGTCAAAGATGTACTCAGAACTAAAATATAATAAAATATATGGTCCTAATATCTTTATTATTTTAGTAAGAAAAATGAAATATGGGGAAATTTGCTTTCTACCTAGTAAATTAGAAAAAGAATAAGAAAACTTTATTTTGCAATTTAGGAAGAGAGAATTTACAAAGATAAAAAACTGAACTTAACAAAATGAGAAACAAAATTTAGTAGAACAATAAATAAATCTAAGTGCTAGTATTTCAAAAGAACCAATAAAATGTATAACCTCTTGCCAACTTGAGTAAGGAAATAAAGTAAAAAATATTTTAAAAAATAGGGATGAGAAAAAAGACAAACTACAATGTTAGGAGAGTTTTAAAAATATTATAATAGGGATTAAATAAAGTTGCAACTCTATGGATGCAACTTTGCAAATCTGGAAGAAATTAATCATTTTCAGTAAGATATAAATGACCAAAATTAATCCAAGAAGGAGACATGAAAAACTTTGAGTAAACCAATTACCACAGAAGACAATGGAAAGGTCAAAAAGATATTTTACTAAAAATGTTACCTACTTGTTTCAGAGCTGAAATCTATCTAACCTTTAAAGAATAGCTAGTTCTACGTCATTTAAATGATTCTAGGCCATAGTAAAAAAATATTGAATCACCTGTTTCCTTTTACAAAACCAGCACAACTTGAATACCAAAAATTTTTTAAAGAAGGTACCTCTAATTTTTATACACATTTAGGAGTTGAATCAGATTATATGAAGTTAAGTATCTGGCTTCACTACTCAGTATTTATGTCACCTTAGCTAAGTTACATAATTTATTGGTGTTAAGTTATTTATAAAGAAGCAGTAATATTATCTCTTTCCTAGGGCTGTATGAATATTAAACCAGATAATGCCTCTAAAGAACTTGACACAGAGGCTGGCATATACTAAGTCCTTAGTAAAGGGCACAGTGGTTGGAGAATAGTGAAAGGAAAGACTTCAAGCACTGGGGAGGCCATGATGGATTTTTTTTATCCATGGTAAATAGTTCTCCGTAAATAGCTATTAGGGGCTTTCATTTAAATATTAGCTGATCATTTAAATATTAGCATTGGATATTGTTTTTTTGGACTGTAAATAAACAGTTCAAATTGTTGTAAAAACCAAAACAAGTGAACAAAAAAACACACAAATGTCTAAAAGTTTTAATTCTAGCCTTGGCTGGTGCAGTTGGTTGGATCATTTCATGCACTGAGGGGTCCCGGATTAGATTTTTGGTTAAGGCACATAACCAGGTTGAGTATTCTGATCGCTCTCGCTCTCGCTCTCGCTCTCACTCTCTCTCTCAAATCAATTAAAAAACATATTCTTCGGTGGGATTAAAAAAAAAGAATCTTCTTAAAATAAAACAAAATTTTGATTCTATGAGAAAATGCTTAGAAATTATAACAAGGAGAAGCATTTTCATCTGAGAGGCATTAGTCCTGACTGTTCTTGAATCTGCACTATAGCCCAGGGCTTCTCTGCCAGTGAGTGCTCTATTTTGTACATAGACTGTTCTTGAATAGTAAGCAATTGGGCCTTGGGGACAGCTGGCATTTTGTAGCTAAGCAGAGTTCCAGGCCCATAAAAGGAAGCATCAGTGCTTTCTATTTACCATCCTGCATTAACACAGATGCTGAGATCAGACACTGCCCAACACTTCAGAAAACATCTTCATTCTGATGCATCCATGGCATATCTGTATCCAGTAGATGGATGACTCAGTGTTTCAGAAGAACTTACCTTTCCTGGGAGAACTATAAATATCTAGTTACGACACAAAAACTCAAGGTAGTTTAACTTGAGGAGCAGGTGGGATATGGACCACGTAACCCTCAGTTTGAATTCAGGGGAGAACCATCAGCAGCCCAGATGCAGAAGGAGCAGGGGACCCTGGTGGCACTGATTTCACACTTACCTTCATTTATAGACTTGATGTAACAAGTGATGATGGGTCGCTATAATTCTTTCAATTGCTGGCCCTTTATTAAGCTCATGAGTAGGGCAATTACAGTGTCACATCTGGAATATCAGTAAGATTTCCATGAAGCATTGAAAAATCCCAGAGGCAACAGAAATGGGAATGCCCTTTGAGCAGTTTCCCAGTTAATGACTGCTGAATACAGAGTGCCCCAAAACTTAGTGTTTTGAAACCACCACTTTTTTTATTATTATTATTTCTCCTGATTTCATGGGTCAGGTATTTAGGCAGAGCTCAGCTGGGCAACTCTACTGTACAATGTGGTGCTGTGTGGGGTCTTTCACTGTTGTTCTTCCTGGGTTGTCAGACCTGGAGGGTCTGAGATGTTTTTACTCACATACCTGGTGTCTTAGGGAGAATGGCAGGAAGCAGGGCTGGATCCTCCTTCTACTCTATGAAGTCTCAGGGACTCTCCGCGGGTCTCTCAAGCAGGATAGTTTGACACCTGTGGGACATTCCAGGGCTTTAATCAACCAACCCAACTTAGACGCTGCCAGTTTCTTAAAGGCTGTCCCGGAAGAGGGAGAGTGTCATTTCTCTTGACTCTGTGGTTCAAAGTGCTCACAGGCCCTCCCAGATTCACAGGAAGGAGAGCTAGACTCCACCTCTTGGTGGATGGAAGGAGCGTCAAGGAATTTCAACCCACACAATTAGGGACAATTGGTTGGATTGCAGTGACCACACAGCACTGAAAGGCAGCATTTTCTAGAGCTGAGAACATAGACTCTGGAATAGAACTGCACAGCGGAACATGGCAAAGGGACTTGGAGAAGTTCTGAGCCTCCCAAGCCTTCGTTCTTACTTTGTCAAAGAGATAATCATGTTCTCTGCTATACTTCTTGTTGGGAAAATGAGATAAAACATCTACCTGTGCTACTCAGATCTCCAGCAAGCATCCTCGATGCTCTGAGCACACTGCAGGCAAAGCTCCTCATGGCACATTTCAGGCATGGCTTTGCTTTGAAGGCTCAGGTTTTATCTGAGAAAATCAAGTGAATTATGCATTATATTTAATAATAAATGTGTGTTTGTTTTCATACAAAATGGCATTTTAAATGTCTTACTGTCAGGAACAATGAAGTGATGCTCCTTATTCTTTGATCTTGTATACCTGTGTCACATCTCCGATGATCTCTGTTTGAGAAACAACATTATACAAAAGAAAGCACATTATAAACTATAATGGAAAATGAAAACTCATAATATTAGATTCAAATATCAAATACTGAAAGTATCACATTGGTCTTAGCTCCATGTGGTGAATCTAAGAATTTTTAAAGAGTTAGCAAAACCGAAGTCTATAAAAATACAGGATTCCCTTTTTTAAATACAGTCTGATCTGTTCTTTTCAAACTCTGGTGCAGTAGGTTTTTTTAGTTTGACTGTTTGTCAGGGAGGTTTATTCTCAAGGAAAAAATATGTAAAGAGGAATAAAAACCAGTGTTATGTGATGTAGGAGATACTAGGTCTCTAGAGCTTCCATAATCCTCATCAACTTTTTTTTTCCCCAATAGTAACATGTCAAATAAGCTGAATTATTTCTAGCATCTTTAAAAAAAATGTATTTTATTAAATTTTTACAGAAAGAAAGAGAGAGGGATAGAGAATTAGAAACACTGATGAGAAACATTGATCAGCTGCCTCCTGCACGCCCCCTATTGGGGATATGCCCGCAACCAAGGCCCTTGATTGGAATCAAACATGGGACCCTTCAGTCTGCAGGCTGATGCTCTATCCACTGAGCCAAACCAGTTAGCGCCTCATCAACTTCTTAATTATTATCCTTTGAGATGGCCAACTGATGCTTTCTCATTCTTCTTTAAAAATTAGTGCAGCTTCAAAAAGCACCAGTTTCCCTATCCCAATCACCACTCTCTCTTTAAAATCCCCACACCATCATTTTTAAATTAATATGAGAATCCCAATGCACGAAATTCATGCAAGAGTAGGCCTTCGTTCCCCAAACTGCCAGCACTGACTTCCCTCTGGCATCTGAGGTCCCGACTTCCTCAGGCCCACCTGCCACAGCCTGCTGGTTGGTGGCTTGGACTTCCCTCTTTGGGGCTATCATGGAGCCCCCAGATTGATTGCCCCACCGGCTGGCCTGGCCTCCCTTTACTGGGTGGTCATGGGTCAATGGCTGGGCCCATAACCCACCTTGGCTGGCCTGGTGCCAGTGGGTGTCATAGCGTGGTCCCAGGTGGTCATCCAGATGGTTGTTATGCTGTTCAGGCATTAGGTCCATTTGCATATTATGCTTTTATTATATTGGATGACCAATACTCACAAGGGCACCAAGAAAAGAGGATCTGAGTTCCCTAGGACATCCTAGGCAATGGCCAAAAACTAGGTGATTAGGAATGTTGGAAGCCCTTCTAGAGATTTGGTTAGACCTGTATTGTATTGCTCTCACTCAATTCTCGAATGGCCTTCGATCTACTCAGCTTATCAGCTAGGGGCAAATTTCATCAAGGGGCCCAGAAATCATTCCATGACTAACACCACTGGAGAAAGCTCCCATCTTCTTACAACGTCTTTTTTTTTTTTATCTCATTTGTTTCTATTGGAGAGTGTCATAGGACTTAAAACACAGTCCCTTCTCACAAAATCCTTCAGGAAAATAACGCTTCCCCTGCCTGACAACTATACAAATGCATGGTAATACTGTCCTTAGAAAAATATTGTTTTAACATATAAATGGTGGAGATAAGTCACAACAATTGTGTCTTTGAGAAAATTGCTGTCTAAGTTTGTTAAATAGACGAGCCAGATAATATTCTCAAATTTGTAGTCAGGATTTAAATGGCTGAAAAATGGAAGTCTAATGAAGATCTGTTATTGTGGGAAAGGAGGAGCCTGGGTAGTGCACAGAATTGCTAACGAGACGGTGTCAAAACAGGCATTCATGGGGCTGATTGAGAATCTGCAGAATAAAGCCAGCAGACACAGGCCTTTGTGGGCTCATGTGATTAAACAGCAATAGGGGAATGGGTTCTGGTATGAGAGGCAAAGACTGTTTAAGACGGGGAAATGAGTAGCTTAAAGCAGGAATTTAAAAGTAATATTCTTGCCAAATAATCCTTTGGGTTATTTTTCAAAACAAGAAAAACATTGCATGTTTTTGTTCATACCTTGTGAGAAACTAAATTTCAATTCTTTTGCCTTCTACTCTCTAAGAAATTATCAGTTTGCCTTTGCTTTTCTTTTGGTCAAATGTACAAATCCGAAAATGCTATGAAATCCATGCTGATTCAAACTCTGTTCTCAAACAAAAGAAACTCATCTACTCTTTGTCCTCCACTAACCTGACCAGTACTCTATTTTTATCTCTCAGCCCTGAAATGACTTTGGCTCTTAATTTGAATTTTCCTCGCCTTGTACACGTCCTAAGGAAACTTGGAGATGTCTGCTTTTGGTTCACTAGTCACAGTGCAATTCTTGCCAACTGGTGACCTCTCTTAGCTTCACCTCAAACTCCCATTATTCACACATCAAGCTGTTCGAGGGGTATGACACTTTGGACGTGATCGGAAGGCCAAGTGAAAAATATTTAGCGATGTCACATGACAAGGCCACTTGGACAAAAGGACTTTCTCCATGTGACTTCACACAGTGGGGAATCATGAACTTTTTCTCACCCTGCAGGTGGCCTTGTGCCAGAGTAAACTTTGAAGCTTCCTTCTGGCATGAGTCTGGAAATCTTTTCAGTTCTGATATCTGGAGCTTTAATACTAAAATAAAAATGAACACTGGGAAGAACTTAATTATTTATCATAGATTAAAACTGTATAAACCCCTAAGGCTTGTTCAAGAACACTACGTTCTTATAGGCTAGAAATTTCATTTGTTACTAACACTTTGTGTTTATGCAGTATTTGTCACATATGGGAATGATATAAAAAATAAAGGCATAATAGAGCACTAGACAAATAGGAATGGGGAGAAAACAAGAAAGTAGAATTAAATTCATTGTTCATTTAAGTGAATATTGTTCTTCCAGACTACAATCACTTATGCAACTGTTCTCTTCTTTCAGAAAACAACTTTTTTCTTTAAAAGTACATTTCTGAAGCTCCCACCGAATGCTCTGAACTGAACTATGTGTTACAGAGAATATAGGGGGCTGATACAATACAGAGCCTACTTTCAAAGACATTAGTCCTCTAGAAAGAGGCAGTATAATAAAATAAAGAACTGGAAACCTGTAGTAAAATCCAGCACATGTCTGACATTTTATATACTTTACCTCTTATCATCACAACAATTTTACGAAGAAGGTCTGATCCTTCCCGATTTGTAAGTAAGGACAAAAGTGGTCCAGAAAGGTGGAGGAACTGGCCTGGGGTCAGTGAGCTGGCAGGTTGCTAAAGCATCATTCACATCCAAGTGTTTCCACTTTTACAGAACCAAGTGATTGTCACTATGCCTCCCCCTTCCTGTGGCTAGTGTACCACTCTGATCCTTAGAACAAGTCCCTCAGTCATTCTGTGGATTGGTTTCCTACTCTATACAATGAAGAGGTTTCTTCCCTGAAATGGACGTTCATCCTGTTATCTTTAACCCATGAAGCAAAGACTGGTATGATGGGATGTCTAGGTGGGGTCGCCAGCCTCCACCCTCAGGAACAGGGCCAGCGGAGTGCTGGGCACTCACTGGGAGACGCACTGTCCAGGGCAGCTGGTGTGGAGGGTAAGGAGGAACTGGGTGGGCAGGGGAAGCGGAGGGTCTTTTGACTGAAGAGGGGCCAGAGCAGGAGCACAGAGACAGGAGAGGCAGGCCTGCTGGCCGTTGTTTCAATTTGCTAAGTGCTAAGTGATGGACAGAAATAGAAAGCAAACCAGCACGTGCTGGTGTCAAAGTTCGTGCACTGGCACCACTTTGCCCCCTGTACATATCTGAATCAGTCTTTTTTATTTAAGAAACAGATCCGCATGCCACTCCCCATTTTATGTATTCTGTTCCAGAGCATGGAAAGCTACCCAACTCATATTTAACTCTCCAAAACTGTGCAACCCAGGCTGCGGAAACAGCTCCTGTCTCTGGGCCTCAATGCCTTCTCTGCAAAACACAGTCAACACTACATCTCATTTGTCATTGCTGTAAGAATTACACGAGAAAATGCAGCGTTTGGGACATAGTATAAGCTTTTACAATGATTACAACTGCCATTATTATTTTCAGTAATAAAACATAACAATGATAGGATAAAAAGATAAGAATTAATATATATGTTTTTAAATTTTTAAGTAAGTTAAAAGCCAAGTGAACTAAAAATATTTAAAAAGAATAATCTAGTACAACCTAATAGTATCTATCCGTTGGATTTAATATTAGGAATGTATTGTCATCCATCGTATCACACTGAGAGATCAATAGAGGGCAGGCTGACAGTTGTCAGGAGATGGGGGCTGTGAGATGCAGGGTTTGAGTCAAAAAGAGAAAACTCATGGGCATGGACACAGTGTGGTGATTGTGTGTGTGGGGGGGGACTGAAGAGATGGGAGGGGAGGGGAGGAGAGGAGTGCCTAAGGGGATAAATGGTGATGGGGAAAAATAAATAGCTGTAAAAATTTTATTGTCATCATATTATATTGTTAGATCAAATTAGAAAAACTATATGATCATTCCATTTTGAAAGGCCCTGATAAAGTATTTCAATCATTTCTAGTGTGGATTAATATTTTTGTTATCTATGAATAGAAGAACACATTCATAAAATGCATTAAAGCATATTTTTCACTGACAGCTTATATCATCATTTATTGCAAAAGTACCATTAGAGACATTTCCATTAGCATTGGGAACAAAACAAGGATGTCTGCTCTTCTCCCTATTGTTTAATATTATTTTAGAAGTTTTGGATACAGCAGAAAACAGAAAATAGGAAGTGTGATTACTGGAAAAGAGGAAACAAAGTTATCATTATTTGCAGATGATAGGATCACATACCTAGAAAAACCCTGGAGAATCAGCCAAAAAAACAATTAGAAGTGAGTTCGGCAAGATAAATGAATGTAAGTATCCATGGATTTCAAACATCCCAGCCACAACCAGAAAATATAATGAGGACAAAAATCTCTTTCACAGAAGTAACAGAAATCTCAAACACCAAGAAATACAAGCTTAATAAGAAATGTGTCAGACCTCGCGAAAAATGCCTCAGAATTATACCAAGAAACATGAAATAAGGCTTAAATAAATGGAAAGACATACAATGTGTCTATGTGGAATATTACAAATATATCAATTTTATCCAGATTAATTTTTAGGTTTAATGCAAACCAAAACTCTTTAAATGGGATTTTTCTGGAAGAATAAATACATGAGAATAATTTTTTCCAAAAGGAAAACTGATGAGGAGGAGTGGACTTGTTCTAATAGATAGAAGATATATTATAAAGCTATAGCAAAGGGTAGTGCTGGCACAAGTATCCTATATAATAAAAGGCTAATGTGCAAATTGACCTAACAGCAGAACAACCAGTTGTTATGACGTGCACGGACCACCAGAAGGCAGACGCTCAATGCAGAGGCACAATGCAGGAGCTGCCCCCTGGTGGTCAGTGCACTCTCATAGGGGAGCTCCACTCAGCAGAAGCTCCCCCTTCCCCCCCTGGGGCAGCCAGACATCCCCCAAGGGGTCCTGAACTGAGAGAGGGTGCAGACTGGGCTGAGGAACACCCCTTCTCCACCCCCCACCCCCACCTCCTAGTGCACAAATTTTGTGTACCAGGCCTCAGGTGAATTAATAAAAGAGAATTGCCCTGGGGGAAAAAAGCCCCCTTTTGCCGAAACTGGTTTAGCTCAGTGGATAGAGCGTCAGTCTGTGGACTGAAAGGTCCCAGGTTCGATTCCAGTCAAGGGCATGTATCTTGGTTGTGGGCACATCCCCGGTGGTGTGTGTGTGTGTGTGTGTGTGTGTGTGTGTGTGTGTGCAAGAGGCAGCTGGTCAATATTTCTCTCTCATCAACGTTTCTAACTCTATCCCTCTCAATTCCTCTCTGTGTAAAATCAATAAAATATATTTTTTAAAAAGCCCCTTATTTATGTGCAATGGCTTGAGATATGATAAAGGTAACATCACAAAACAAAGGAAGAGATGGATTACTGGAGAAATGGAATATAAAAAAAAAATCAAGTTAGATTCTTATCTTATTCCATATGTCCCAGACAAGCATTAATTTTAGTAATGTTTAAATAATACAATGTATGTAAGCATGGAAAACAACACAGTTATTAGGATAATATAAGTGGCACTCAGGAGAAAAACCCTTTGAGCAAGGAAAAGACTAATAGATTGGATGAGAGAAAGTTTCAAACTCTGAATATCAAAGTTCTCATCTCTTAAACTAAAAAGAAAATATCATAAAAAACATTAAAAGGACAAACTTTAAAAAGTGCTTACCACTGATAACAGGCAAAGAGTTGGTAACACTTCTTTTCAAAGTTTTTATAAATCTGTATAAAAAACACTAATATTTTATAGAAAAAAAGTATAAGAAGACGTAGGTAATTTATGGAGAATTACAAAAGGTCTATAAAGATAGGGGACATCTAACATTCTTACTAACCTTATAAATCTAAACATCATCTTTAATGTATTTCATTTTCAGCTCGGGGCTAGAGAAGATCGGATGGCAGATGCTGTCAGGTAAGCCTGAGGGGAGTATTTGCAATATGTTTCAGGAGCCTAAAAACCTCTGATCATTTGACCAGAGTTCCTCCTTCTAGAATTCTGTCATTAGAAGCGTAAAGGAGATGTAAACAATGTCTTTTTTTATTTTGCAGAGATGCTTTTTACAGTCTATTTATAACATCAAACAATGGAAAGAAATTATATGAAAAAATGCATTAGGATGGTTAGACTATGGTACATTGGTGCTTCTGAAAAATTTTGCTTTTGAACAACTTTTCATACATGGTAAATGTTCATAACATAATTTTTAAGTAGAAGTATACATTTTAAAACAAATGCTAGAGAAATTATCTCTAGATTTTATGGCATGGTATTTTAGTTGGAATATTTATTTGCATTTTAATAGCTTTATCTAACCAGAAGCATTGCTTCCATAATCTAAAATAATAGCATAAATGGGTCTATGTGTGTTTAAGATGTAACACGTATAGTCAGTCAATATGCTCTTCAAGGAATCAATCCAACTTTGAAAACTAGACCTGGACTTTATTGGTGCCTCAGGATGTTGTTTTAAAATATTCACCCTTCTCTCTCTTTCCAAGCTTGTTCTGGTTTCTCCAAGAAGCACAGCCCACTATATTTATTACTGCCTCCATTTTTTTTCTTTAAGACAAATAAATATTTTAAAGTTGGCTTTTATCTTTACCAATTTATTAAAAGATTTTAAGACTTCACTTTGCTAAAAAGTGACAGAACCATACTCTGTTGCCTAGGTAGCAGAAATCTTAACTCAATCAAAAAAAATAAGATTTCTAAAGAAGCCTATGTCTAAGAAAGTGGTATTTTCAAGCGGTGAAGGAGTTAAAGGTCTATGGGGAAAGCTGAAGAGGAGAATCAGGAGGCAACTTGGAATGAAGAGGACGTGTTTGAATAGATGTTCACCTGGGCAGGTCATGTGATGAGCTAACACTGAGATAATACTCAATGGAACATCTTGAAAACACATTTTGTTAACTTTTAATTCTTTATAAATTTCTACAATAAATATAAAAATTCAAATCATATAGTAAAATACAGGAAAAAATAACCACCAATAATTCAACAATCTGTTTCAGTAGAGTTACTTCTGATTTCTATCCTCTCTCTACCTCCTCTCCACATGGACTGTGGGCCCTAGAATCAATCTACAGTGAAGTATGACAGTTGTCAAGCCCTACACATGCGGATGGAGCTTTTATTTCCTCTTTCTCTTTCTTAAAAAAAAAAAAAAAAAAAAAAAAAAAGATTTATTTAACAAATATTTATTGAATATCCACTAGATGCTGGACAGAGTTCTGGGCATACAAGAATAAACAGAAGAGACTAAAACCCCTGCCCTATTGGAGCTTACAGTCCTGTGATGGAAGAGGGGTGGGAAGTAAGCAAATAATTCAGTACACTAGAGTAGCTATGTGCTATGGATAAAAATAAGGCAGGGATGAAAGAGAGACTGAATGCTGGGGCAGGGCTGCAACTTCAACTGGGTGGTCAGAGAAGGCCTCACTCAGTAACATTTGTGCAAAGATACTAGAGGGTCAAACAATTCCTATTTAAAAAAGGAGCCTGCGGGTGCCAAGATGTGTTAGTGAATGGTGACACACAGTTAGATGCACCTGTGTGAAATTCTGGATGTGAGATCATAAAGTTCCCAACAATGAGAGAAGACTGGAGAGGGGAGGGAGTGGTGACGTACAAATGGATGAGATCCCAATTGGCATTAAAATTTTCAAAAATAACCAAAAGAAAATGAATCAATGTCTTTGAGGTCTGAGAAATATATTTAGAATATACCGCTCAACCAAATGATCAACCCAATAATAAAATATATTCAAATATACCCCTACATTGAAATTTTACCTCCCAGACACCCTTCTTAGAAAATTACTTGAAGATGTACTTCTCAAAAAAATTAAGAAAGAGTACTAATGGAAAAATAAGTTTAGGTATATTCAATAGAGGAAATAAAAATAAGAATTCTATTAGGGTTTTCCAGAGAAACAGAACCAATAGGATATATCTCGAAATCAACTTAGTATGAGGTATTGGCTCATGCAGTTATAGAGGCTGAGAAATCCCACAATCTGTTGTCTGCAAGCTGGAGACTGAGGAACTCCAGGGGTGTAGTCTGAGAAGGAGAAAGTAGACTTGCCATATGAAGCCATCAGACAGAGGGAGGGCAAATCCAACCTTACTCCTCCTTAAGTTCTATTCAGGCTCTCAATGGATTGGATAAAGCCCTCCCACATTGGGGAGGGCCATCTGCTTTACTAGTACTCAATGCCCTCATTCAAATGCTAATCTCTTCCAGAAACACCACCATACAGCACACCCAGAAATCATGATTAAATCTGATGTCTGGATATCCCAGGGGCCAGTCAAGTTGACACAGAAATGTAACTATCATGCGGACCTAGGGAAAAGGAGTGGCAAGAGATAAATTACAGGCCTACTTCTGCAGAGGGCTAGTTACTAATCTAATGCTAATGTTGATCAAGCAAGAAATAATGGTATAAACTGAGAGATGATGGTCACATCTCCACCTCCAATGTTAATGATCTCATCAATGGAAACTATAGAGCAAAAGTTGATCCTCCAATTGGCTGTCAATAGTGAAGGGTTAGGTGAAGAAGGAGGACACAGGATAGGGATAAAGCAGAAACTCTGGAGTCATATCGGGCCTAGATGATGTTAAGTAGAACTGAGAGAATTTCCTGAACTAAAAAGGAGAGTACTTACAAAACCCCTTTATAGAGAATATGGAAAGGAAAAAATGATTGAGGGGAGCTTCTCTGTCAGCCCACCACGGTGATGTAAATGTAGAAAAGATAAAACACACTGGCTGGCTGGTGTGGCTCAGTGGTTGAGCATTAACCCATGAACCAAGAGGTCACCAGTTTGATTCCTGGTCAGGGCACATGCTTAGTTTCAGGCTTGATCCCCATTAGGGGGTGCACAGCAGGCAACTCATTGATGATTTGCTCATCATTAATGTTTTTATTTCTCTCTCCCTCTTCCTTCCTCTCTCTGAAATCAATAAAAACATATATTTTTAAAAGATATTTTAAAAAATATAAAAACACATAGATTATTTTTTGCTTGTAGTTGAAATCTACATAATTCTATGAAAGCTAATTTATCAACATTCATGATCTATTCATTCATTTGTGATTTTTTGTGACTGCTACATATCAGGCACTACTTGAACTGATTGAGCAATAAAGATAAAACAGATTCTCTCCCAATAAAGACAAAAGACATTATTTTAGGGACTCATGGGAAGAATCTGGTAAGGGGAGATAGGCATGTAATGATTCAGTCGATAAAAGCATTGTAGGTGCTGGGACAGAAATATGGTCAGAGTCCAAAGTGGACACCAAAGAAGGAGTGGTCCCCTCTGTTTGTGGAAAGATAAGTTCAAGAACTGCCTGATAAATGAAGTGAGAATGGTGCTGCCTTGAAAAAGAATTCACCTTCATTGATTTGAAAATTATAATTATTCTTTTATAAATCAAGCCTAAGGAAGCAACCTTAAAGAAAAAAGAATAAACAACAACAACAACAACAACAACAACAAAAATCCAACCAGCCAAATAAACAAAAACCTTTTTTTGGTGAATTAGCTTTGAAAATGCCTTACAGCTTTCATCCCCAAATTAATCCCAAATATTGAATAATTATTGGGTTAGTGCAATGCTCCATCAGTATATGTATTAGAGATAACACTGCCTATCCTTAGGATTATAGTGTGAATTAGAAATAATATACATACAGCTCTTAGCATATAACAGGTACTCTGTGAAGGGATGGTGATGGGGATGGAAATTTGTGTTTAAATCTTTGCACTGGGGCAGAAAAGTCAATAGTGAATCAAGCATTCTATAAGCAGACCTTTCAGGGAATGAAGAGGCCTCGAAGGCTGGACCTGGCATGGGTCTCAGAGTGCAGTCCAGCTTTCTCATCTTATTGCAGCGGAAACAGACACATACAGAAGCTAAATGATTTGCCAGAGAAGTCTGCATTACATATGAAACTGCCCTTTCCCCTTCTCCTCCCCAACATACTAAGAGACGTGTGTGTTTTAGACAAAGGATGCTGGTGAAATTTGAGAGCCCCTTACTGTTTCTAAATTACTTAAATGATGTGTCAGCAAAGTCATGTTTATAAATTATACACACAATGTACTTTAGGAATCTTTTATCCTGAAATCAGTTATTAGCCCAATCAGTCATAAGACCAATTGTTCTGGAAGCTAAAATAAGAACAATCAAAACCCACATCTTAGGGTACAAACACGGCTTGGATCAAAGCGGTGTCTCCTCTTTAATAGCATTGTGTACTGGTGTGCGGCTATCGCCTACTATGTTCCTATAATCTACTATGACCCACATTTGGTAAGGGGTCAAAGGAGACGTTAGTGCTATCACAGAACTTGCAGAAAGAAACATTATAAATCCCACTCTCTCCTTTTCTTTTGCCAAATCTGAAAAAATAAGGAGGAACTTAACTTTGCTCAATATGAATCCCGGGTCTGTGTAACTCATGGGCACAGCTGTGATCTCTTCATTACAAGACTGTCATCAAAGCATGTGATGAGTGTGTGTCCACCACATCCATCCTGTCTGCCTTTCTCTCACCTGTGTCCCCTTCAAGAGGAACTCTGTGCTTCCTCTCTCCAAGTCAATGCTAAGAATATATGCATTTACATTCTTTGAATTTCAGTTTTTTCAACTCTAAATTCAGGATCTTAACATCTTTGTTAGTGGTTTGTCGAGATAATTTAATTAGTTACATTGGTAATATCTATTGGGAGAAAATGCAATAAATATTACCTTCCTGCTTCCTCCCTCCCCCTTTTGTACCCTCTGTGCTTTCTCCTTTTTTCCTTCCTTCCTCTCCCTTTCTTTCCTCCCCTTTCATGCTGCTCAAATACATTGATCCTATTTCTAGCATCCTTCAATGACATGGACCACACAAGCCACAGTGCCTATTCTTATTCACCTACAACTTCCATTGTGTGAACTAGAAGAGAAGCATTGTTTTAGAGGTTTGGACCAAGATCCTTCTATCTCTAAAATTCCACATTTTTTTATGGCACCAAATTTTACAGTCTTAGGGGTAGAAGCATAAAGGAAGTTGGGTTATAAAAATTTTTGCTTTGGAACTTGGGCTTTAAACAGCTTCTGTTCAAAATCTCTTATTCCCTTTTCTTAAGAGAGAACTGTGAAGACGCCTAGGTTGGGACGAACACACATTTCCAATGGTGATTTTTCATACTGCTCTGAAGGCAGGAAAGTGGAATTGATTTCTATTTCTTCATTTTCTAAAGAGAAGGATGGATGTTTTCATGTGCTATTTTTACCTACAGGGTTTGAGGCAGAAACAATTCTTGGAAAAATTCTATGTCTTGAGAACCAGCCTGGAAGTTTGGTGTAAGTGGATTGTATTTGTACCAAATTTCCCTTTTTTTTTTTTTTTGGATTCCCACTGAACTACATAATACCGTACTGTAGTAGTTAGTGCTTCACTACCCTTTTGCTTCTAAGATCGGGAGACCCAGAGATACAAAACAATGAACACTGAGGGAGAATTTCTCAGGATGAGTTTTGAAATAGAAAATTATTTAGTTAGATTAATACTATGCTTCTTTGCACTCATTTCAGGAAAAGACCACAGATTCAAATATGTTATGACAGTGAGAGAAGTAGCATGGATGTGGAAAAAGACAGAGGGGCAGAAGAGAGAAAGCGGGACAGACAGAAGAAAAAGATGACTGACAATGTAGTCTCTCCTAGTCTCCCAGACATAAGAAACCAGAACCATCAAAACCCATGCTTAGCGAAAATTTCTAAACTCACAGTAAATAGTAGTTACCTTCTCTTCACAGTGAGTGACTGCCTAACTTAATGCCAGAGTGAAAGCTTAGGTGTAGGGTTTGGCCATTGCTAGCTAAAGGACTCACCCAATGGAGGAGGACATGGCAGGAAGCAAAATGCTGGATCACAGAAAGGAGGCGGAGGTGCTGAGAGCCACCAAGCTTTGTCCACCCAGCACTGCCTTCCCCTCTTGCTGCTCCTTCTCCCTAATCATCAGAATGAGCTACAGAAGTCCTTTTTGAAGGAAGGTGGTCTCAGTTACATTCTTGCCCAAGCATCCATACAACCAAAATGATCTGTCCAGATGAATGTATAAGCAAGATGTGATATGTACATACAATATTATCCAGCTTTAACAAGGAAGGACATTCCGACACGTGCTACATTGAGGACATTACGCTAAGTGAAAAAAGCCAGTCACAGAAAGACAAATACTGTATGATTCCACTTATATAAGTTATCTAGAGCTGTAACATTCAGAGAGACAGAAGGTAGAAGGGTGGTTACCAGGAGCTGAGGGAGGAGGAAATGGGAAGCTATTTTTTTAATGGAGATAGAGTTTCAGTTTGGGAAGATGAGATGGATGGTGTTGAAGACTGTCTAAAAATGTGACTGTACTCAATACCAATGAATTGTACATTTAAATATTGTGAAAATAGCTGAAGCCAGTTTGGCTTAGTGGTAGAGCGTCGGTCTGTGGACTGAAAGGTCTCAGGTTCGATTCCGGTACATTGGTTGCGGGCACATCCCCGGTGGGGGGTGTGCAGGAGGCAGCTGGTCGATGTTTCTCTCTCGTCGACGTTTCTAGCTCTCTATCTCTCACCCTTCCTCTCTGTAAAAAAATCAATAAAATATATTTTTAAAAAATATTGTGAAAATAGTAAATTTTATGCTATGTGTATTTTACCACAATTACAATAAATAATATTAAAATTACCTGTCCAGAGAGAAAAAGCAGCAATGAAGAAAATTGCTTATAGAAAATAAGCTGCCTCCAGATGAACCAACACAGAGAAGTGGACAGAAAAGGGAATAACTTTGACTGTAAACAGTTCCTGCTGTCTCAGATATTATGCTAATGCTATCTTATTCAGCAAAAACTCTGTAGGGCAAATATCATCAGGAAAGGGAGCTCAGAGGTTACTGGTGTCTATTCTTAAGGCCTGGGAGTGGCCACAGGAGAGATCTGACAAAGCCCTCCTCCTCCCCTACACTGCTCTTTCTTTAAAGGGCTGGTTTTCCCCTGAGTTTGAAAATCTGAAGATCATAACTCCCTATGCTTTAAAGGAACATTTAAGAACATGCAAACATTGCTCTTGTTGTGGGAAGAGAAAGCAGGAGAAATGGACCCTGCATGGCAAGTGATGAGAAAGTTCCCGTTAACTTCTAGAGATAGGTCTGTGTTTCTTACCCCCTTTGATTCTATGAATTATATAGAAATCTGAATCTGAAAGCTCAATAGTGGATATGCCTATTTTATTCCTAAACTGCTGAAACAGGAGACTCATAGGAGCCTCTTCTGAATGTTCTAATCATAATGGGAGACTTGGGCATTACTTTGAATTTTTAAGAGAAAAGAGGACCAATTCAAATAAAAAATGGCATAGCTCAAACTGAATTAAAAACTTAGAGATAAGAGCATCACTTATCCTTCACCTTAATAATATCAACTACCTTCCTGATTGTCTCGTTTTAAATGAGTAAATTGTCCTGTGATAGAGCATGTCCCTGGAATCACAGAATAAGGTTTGTTTCCATTGGCTGCTTCATAAATGTGTCACTTTGAACTCCTCTCCTAACCTCTGTAAGCCCTAGTTCCAGATACATAAGATGGGAAGAATAATGCCCAATTTTCAAGGTTGTTAAAGGATTGAATTACATTAAAGGAGATGCTATTTGTTACAGTGCTTGACGCACTTTGATTAAATACGAAATGGGAGAGGATCCAAGATGGCTGCTCGGGTATACACCTAGCCGCAGCAGCTCACAACAATTTCAAGGGAATACAACTAAAATGTAGAGTGGACATTGCCCAGAGCTACAGGTAGTCGACTGACTGAAAACTCTACAATAGGAAGGAGGGAGAAAACCAGAAGGAAAATCAGAGGAGCTGAAAAAAAGCCTAAGGTACGGAGACATGCTGTGCGCTCGCACGCACGCGCGCGCGGAGAGGTCGCAGCCGGAGAGGAGGAGAGGGCTGGGTGCTGCCTGGCGTTCCCTAGCAGGAAGGAAATAGAACCCCCAGCCTGGGCTGAACCCCCGAACCGGCAGCGCTGAGCCCCAAGTTATGTGCCAGACCCTGGGGACCCAGGCTCCGGCAGGGGGAGACAATCCCGGGGGACGGCGAAATGCGGGGCCCCCGGAGTCGCGCGCACATGGCGCGCAGAGGACTGAATGTTGACTCTGATGCTGGATTACCCTAGCCGGAAGAAACAAAGCCTCCGGCGGCAGCTCTGAGCCTCAGTCCAGACCGCCCCGAATTCCAGGTCTGGGCCAGTCCCTGGGGACCCAGGCTCGGGCGGGGGAGACGGAGCTGTGAGGTGGAGTCCTGGGAGCGCGGCGAAAGGCCGAGCCCCCGGAGTCGCACACACTGTGCGCAGAGGACAGTCTGTTGACTCTGATCCTGGACTCCCCTAGTGGGAGGGAGAAAGAAAGCTCCAGACTGGAGGAACGCCACGAGGAGCAGGAGCCCCTGCCGGACACCGGCCAGCTGGGCGCCAGCAAGAAGCCAGGCGACGGGGCCCCCAGTGGGGGGGGGTGCCCCTGAGCCTTCGACTGCTGAGCGCTGGCAACGGAGCCAAGGACGGGGGCTGCTTCCTGGGCAGCGCCGACCCCGGCAACAGGCTGGAGCAGCGCGGGAGCCCGCAGAGAACAAAGGGGTGCCACAGGCCAACCTGCTGAGCTCCCAGGACAAGGAGGAAGAAACCAAAGAAGTTCTCAATGTGAAGAAATCAAGTGAGAGCAAATGATAGTAAAATTACTTAAGAAAGAATACAAAGAAGATCTTGAAAAATCAAAGACTAAGTCAGAACTCAACGCACCAGCCAACATTGCAACATAAATGCGTTTTGTTTTTTTTTTAAAAAAAGAAAAAAAAAAGGAGAAAAAAGGGACAGAATGTTGGAACAGCGGCGACCAGGCCTAGAGTGGCCAGGCACAAGGCAGTGGCAGCTGGGCCCGGAGCAGCAGTGGCCAGGCCCCAGAGCAGCAGCAGCCAGAACAAGAGCATCAACGGCCAGCACTGGAGCAGCCAGACCTGGGGCAGTGGCAGCCAGGCCTGAGGCAGAGGCGGCCAAGCCCAGGGTGGCCAGTCCAGGAACACCCAGACACGGAGTGGCTGGGCCCGGAGAAGCCCGGTCCAGAGCAGCCAGGTTGGGAGCAGCCAGGCCCAGAACAGCAGTAGCCAAGCACGGAGCATCCAGGCTGGGAGCGGCCAGGCTCGGAGCAGCCGGGTCGGGTGCGGCCAGGCCCGGAGCAGCGGCGGCCAGGCTGGGAGCGGCCAGGCCCGGAGCAGCTGGGTCTAGTGTGGCCAGGCCTGGAGCAGCGGCTGCCAGGCTAGGAGCGGCCAGGCCCGGAGCAGCAGCTGCCAGGCTGGGAGCAGCCAGGTCCGGAGCAGCCGGGTCTGGTGTGGCCAGGCCCGGAGCAGCGGCTGCCAGGCTGGGAGCGGCCAGGCCCAGAGCAACAGCTGCCAGGCTGGGAGCGGCCAGGCCCGGAGCAGCTGGGTCTGGTGCGGCCAGGCCCGGAGCAGCGACTGCCAGGCTGGGAGCGGCCAGGCCCGGAGCAGCCGGGTCTGGTGCGGCCAGGCCCGGAGCAGCAGCTGCCAGGCTGGGAGCGGCCAGGCCCGGAGCAGCCGGGTCTGGTGCGGCCAGGCCCGGAGCAGTGGCTGCCAGGCTGGGAGTGGCCAGGCCTGGAGAAGCGGCTGCCAGGCTGGGAGCGGCCAGGCCCGGAGCAGCCGGGTCTGGTGCGGCCAGGCCAGGAGCAGCGGCTGCCAGGCTGGGAGCGGCCAGGCCCAGAGCAACAGCTGCCAGGCTGGGAGCGGCCAGGCCCGGAGCAGCTGGGTCTGGTGCGGCCAGGCCCGGAGCAGCGACTGCCAGGCTGGGAGCGGCCAGGCCCGGAGCAGCCGGGTCTGGTGCGGCCAGGCCCGGAGCAGCAGCTGCCAGGCTGGGAGCGGCCAGGCCCGGAGCAGCCGGGTCTGGTGCGGCCAGGCCCGGAGCAGTGGCTGCCAGGCTGGGAGTGGCCAGGCCTGGAGAAGCGGCTGCCAGGCTGGGAGCGGCCAGGCCCAGAGCAGCCGGGTCTGGTGCGGCCAGGCCAGGAGCAGTGGCTGCCAGGCTGGGAGCAGCCAGGCCCGGAGCAGCGGCTGACAGGCTGGGAGCGGCCAGGCCCGGAGCGGCCGGGACCGGAGCAACCGGTCCCAGAGCAGCCGGGTCGGGTGCGGCCAGGCCTGTAGCAGCAACAGCCAAGTCCAGAGCAACTAGGTCGGGAGCGGCAGTGACCAGACCCGGAGCAGCTGGTTGTGGAACGAACCAGAGCAACAGAGGCCAGGCCCGGAGCAGCCAGGCCCGAAACAGCTTGCTCCTCGCCTGTACCTGCCCACGGCTGCCTCTCAGACATGGCTGGAAACTTTTGCGGGAACTTGAGGGTCTGCTGAATCAAGTGATGAAGGCTTAGATCTGGATGTGTTGAGTTAGTATAGCGCTGGGGTGTTGATCTGTGAGTGCCTTGGGTGGGGCCTGGATGAGGCTGGTTGACCTATTTGAAAATGTCTTTTGTGTGAAGTGTATCATTGGGCATGTGGAGGTATTATTGATATGAGAAAATGCTAAGTAACAGATTTACTATCTGAAAAGGGATTTACTATCGGGGAAAGGGAGGGAGGAAGAGACTGAACATAAACTGTGCACCTATGGATGAGGACAATGGGGGATGGGGAGGGGGCAGAGGGTGGGGTGGGAACCTGGTGGAGGGAGGAAGAAATGAGGAACCTTTGTAATAATATGAACAATAAAGATTGATTTAAAATAAATAAATAAATAAATAAATAAATACGAAATGGCTGATCATTCAGGGTGGAAAAAAAAAAAGATAATTTATTTCCAAGTAACTGGTCTCTTGTGTACAAGAGATCTCAAATAGCAGTTACTGGTAAAGAAGGGAAATGCTTAATAAAAACTGTAACCTTTCCATGCTTTGAATATAAAGTGGTCACTGGAAGAATTTTAACACTGATGGAGATCCAGTAAGTAAAATAAAATGACACAGCCATCACATCACATGTTTCGCTGATTATTTTTATTTTTTTTTAAATCTCCCCACCTAAAATCTCTAGGAAAACTAGTGAATATTCGCTAATCATAACAAAATTCTTAATAGTTCACATATTTTACTTATTAGCATTCCCCATGCATAGCCAGGAAACAGTTCATTTGACTTGATCCAATGAGGAGTGGGCAGATTCAGAACATATTTGCTAAAAGTAAAATGAATAATTAAAATATAAAGCCACCACATCATTTTAAGCTACAATTACTGGCTTCAGTGGAGTGAAAATGATCTGAGCAACTGGTCCTTAACGCCTCTCATCAATTGCTTTTCAGTGAAGGAGAGTGGTTTAAAAAAACTAGTTTTGAACTCCTGGTCATTGCTGGTCAGTGTCACTTGGCCAGAGTGGAAGAATAGAGAATGGAAAAGTTGATGCATTTTGTTGTTGTTGTTTTACTGTATCTGTATTCCTAATGTGTACATGAGCATTTTGAAATGGGAGGAACTGCAGAGTCCACCCACCACTATCAGGCAGTCTTCCACATTACTAATTACCCGCCCTACTTCACGGCCTGGCTGGGTGGGAAAATCACACCAAAACCTCTGAGATATGAGAAAATGGGTATCTAGTTCCATAGCTGCTTATATGCTTACCATCATGGAAAATCATTAGCTGGCAACATGTTTTACCACTCTCTTGGAAGAAAATAATAATGAGTATTGTACATATGAGGCAAAGCCAGCTTGCCAGTATGTTAAAGAAAGAAGCTGTTGCCTGGCCAGCATGGTTTGGTGGTGGAGCGTTGAACTATGAACCAGGAGGTCACCAGTTCGATTCCAGATCAGGGCACATGCCCGGGTTGCAGGCTTGATTTCCAGTAGGGGGCGTGCACGAGGCAGCCAATCAATGATTCTCATCATTGATGTTTCTATCTCTTTCTCCCTCTCCCTTCCTCTCTGAAATCAATAATATATATATATATAATATATATATTATATATATATATATATATATATATATATATATATATATATATATATATTTAAATAAAGAAGCTGTGCCCTGCTTATCCATACGAGAGTTTAGACACATGGAACCTCTGTGTTAGAAAGCACGTTACCATCCCTAAAAGACAAAATAGCAGAATTGATATTTTTCTCCTTTGTCAACTAACATTTAGCATTGGTGCCAATTATAGCAGCAAATACAGAGGTGGCAAATGTGCTTATCTCTGGTGAAAATGTGATTTGTTTATTAATAATAGCTCTTAAGATTAACCGGAGTTCTGGTAACCTATCACCGGTGTTTTTGTTTTTGTTTTAAGAAAGGACCTTAGTCACTTTCAGTTTTGACGTTCTTTCTTACTTCCTTGGTGTCTAGGGAGGGAAGAAAGCAAGTAAGAAATCACAACTACGTGCAATCTTTTTCCTGATGTCTAATTTTAATATGGCAAATGTTCCTGATAAAACCAGGACCCTCCCTTTCCCCTCATTCTCTGCCTGCTTCCTGGCCAGAGGTTGATGGTAACAATCCAGAATCTGAGTTGAACGTGGCATCTTAATTTGGTCATCCAAGTCATTTGGGATCAGCTGACTGTCGAAATACAGATCTGACATGTGTTAAAAAGCTGCTCAATAAGAAAACAATTTCATCTACTTCTTCTTATTCTCCCCCTTGGATTAACTGTTAATCAAGTAGTGATTGCTCCTGTTCCCTACAAAGACCCCAAAGTCACATGGGCACCCATCTCTCTTGAGATTTCATTCCCTTCCCTCGTTTATTTTACATTTAAACAGACTTCAATGAATCCCCTTCTAAATCTCTGAATTTGTGTCTTTAACTAGATGCCAAACAGTAAACTTAATGTCACAGGCTTTTTTATTTTTATTTCAATGTTAACTGCTCATTCCTTATTGTCGTTTGATATTGTTATTCAACTACTGTAAATAAATGCTCATTAACAAAATGTCAGTTGACTTTTAAAGCAGCTGCAGATGGCTTTTACTTTTCAAAAACCAGTTTCATCATTATCAGCAACAGATGAAGAGCCACTGTATCTGACAACACAGTGATCCATAATGGCTCCAACATATGCATTTTAAATTAGGCTCAATACAGTGTCTACTGAATGATATATTTTAATTGATTTAATAATGCCTAATGTGATTTTAATAAATGGCCCTCACTGGATGGATTCTTAATATAGTTAAAGATATTTTTTAAAAGACTCACAAAAGAAAAAGAAGGATAGAATGGGCATATGAACAGAATTATATAGAATTGTCTCATTTTTTCCTCTTTTTGAGACATTTTGTAACAAACTGGCAGGCTCAAAAAGTAAAGGACCAAGAAATTTCTGGAGCCAACTAAATGTTCGCATAATAAGTAAGAAAACTCCATTTTAAACAGCAGAAAAAACCTCACTAAATTAGAGAAATTTAGAAATTAGCAAAGATTAATCAGAAGCCTGAAAATATAGTTTAAGAAAATATGTCTTCCCAGACATTGGACTAACACTTATCAGGAAAGATGTGATAGCCACATTTTTCTACTTGAAGGTCTGGACATATTCAGAAATATGAACTAGGTAGGTTTAGCCCTAGAGTAATAAGATATAAGACATTTAAGTGGTATTAGAAGAAGATTCTCATATCTGAGAAGGGATCAAGAGCCAAATTTTCTTGTAACTGACAAAAGAAGAAAGATGGAAGCAGAGAGATGAAAATTTTATGTTTCTATTATAGGAAGCTTGGCCTACTTCTGATTATAATGGAGTACCTCATGGCAGACCAAGTCTCCTATTAAAAGTACCTAGAAAATCCATACACATAAAACACAAAGTATACATGTTTATAAGACATCAAAGAGCATCCAAAATACCTAGAACTTGAAGAGTCAAATCCCAGAAGGCAAGACTCTGATTAGGGTGACTACAGTATTCTCTGTGCTACAGTCAGGAAATTTGCCAATTTTGGGCAGGGATGAAAGGCTGAGAATTGGGCAGAAGGTGGAGGCTAAGAGGCAGAGAATTCAGAAGACCTTTGAGCAGCTTCACACAAACAGGGGGGGAAAACTGGAGTTCAGGATTGACTCTAGGGAGACAGGACCCGAGGAGCCGAGATGTCTAGGAGAAGAGATGTGTAGAGAATACTCTCATTTTCATCTAGAGGCATTTGTTACATTCTTAAGGAATGTGGACAAGAGGCTAAAAAGCCAAGCAGAAGGCAGATAACAAGAAAAAAAGTATTTGGGAGCAATCTCAAGAGGGTGAAGAGACTAAACTGGGGCTCAGAATCTGTCAAGGAGGCTCTGAGTTGATATGCCAGATTGCAAAGCTTACAAGTTGCCTGAATCAGCCCAGTTTTTGTTTTATGATAGCTGGTTGTTAGAGGATAAGATAAATTTCCTCTGGAAAAAGATATCCTGAACATCTATAATTTTTCATAAGCAATGTTGTGCATTCAATAAGACATCACTAGACATATCAAAAAACAGAAATAAAAAGAATTGGCAACAGAAACAGACCCATAGTTGACCTAGATATTAGGATTGTGAGAAATTGATTTTTAAATTTGATTAATGTGTTCAAGAGAAACAAACATCAAGAGGGAAGCATTGAGGTCCATAAAAGCATGAAATGGAACTTCCACAATAGAAGAATAACTATATATTGGACATAAAAAAAGAGGAAGTGTTAACTGGACGATAGGTCAGAATGAAGTACAGAGAGCCAAAGGATGAAGAATGCAAAGAGTCATCTAAAAGATATATTAAATATGGGAAAAAGATCCAACATACATTTAATTGGAGCCATAAAAGCAGTGGAGAGAGATAACAGCGCAGAAGAAATATCTGAAAGGATAATAGCTGAGATGTTTATTCTAAAACTGATGAAAAATATCAAAGAAGTGCTACAAGTTGCAAAAGAAACCACGGTTAGGCTCATAATTATAAAATTCCTGCAAATACAAATCTGAAATGCATCCAGAAAAAATGGACACATTACCTTAAAAGGAGCATCAGTCAGACTAGCAGCATTTTCTGGAAAGAGAAATAAAAGCCAGAAGGCAATACAATGCCAAAAGAAAAGAATAAAAATGCCAACTTGAAATTGTTTATCCAGTGAAAATGTCCTTCAAATGTGAAAGTGAAATAAACATTTTTCTAGATGGAAACAGAGAATTCATCACCAGGAGACCTGCACTAAGAGAAATGCGAAAGGGATTCTTCAGACTCGAGGAATATTATCCCAGAAATCCAAGAAGGAATAAAGAGAAATTGAAATAATAGATGATAAATCTAATGCATATTAATCATCTTATGGAAATTAAAATATGGAGAGGATTGAAATTCATGAAAACCATAACACAAAATTAGGATGGTGACGCCAATTGGACTATATTGTAGGAAGCCAAAATAAACTCGATTGAATTGGCTAAATCCTTGGGGTCCTTGTGAAGACATCTGGGCAGAGCTCAGTCACAGTGATGTTAGTTATAAAAGGGGTGAGGGGACCATGGGAACTACAAAGAACACCAGGCTAAGGGCAGTGTCAAGAGCTGTTGGAGGAGTATGATCACATAGCCCTCTCTCTGAGCCGTGGGTCTACCGATGGAACTAACATTATTCTCATGTATAGACTTTTAAATAATTTTAGATGAAGAAATATTTTCATGAACACTTCCTTCACTATTTTATTTTCTGTTCTCAACTTTGCTCATGATTGGTTATTAAACACCAGGGCCCTTTGTTCTTTTTTCATTTCATTATCTAAAACAAACAAGCAAAAGGTAAGAACTTAAATTCCATTGTAGCAGATCAAGTGAATTTGGTCATAAGACCAACATTTCTATGTAGGACAGAAGCGTCTACATCCTGATGACCCAGCGGGGAGCTTGTCATCAGGGGGCCGAATGTGGCTCCAAAGCTGGATTGAAAATTATCAGTTTAATGTGGGGAAGAGAAGAAGGACAAGTTTTCTTTTCTCCCAAAGCAATATAAATAGATATTCCCACAAAGTTGGCCATGTTCTGAAAAGTATGTAGGACTTTTGGTCCAAAGAAATAAACTTACTCAGGGGGCACTTCCTAATTGTGGGACACTGGATACTTCTCCTCCAAAATGGGCTACTAATATCTAATTCAGTCTTTTGGTGTCTAATCTACTATTAGAAACTTCTATTAAGTTTTTAATTTTTGCTTGTTTCATTTTCCCGTTTTAGAAATTCTACTGGTTCTATAAAGAAAAAATTATGCTGACATATTTAAATATGGTAGGTTTGGGTTGTTTTGTGTGTGTTTTTGGTGTTATTTTTGTTTGTGTGTTTTGTTTGTTTTGTTTTGCTAGTAAGCCTGCTATTTTTTCCTTTCAAGAATAGTAAACATTCTTTCTCTATAATGGTATCTAATAATTCTATTAGCTAACATATTTGCAAATGGGCTTTAGTTGACATTGTGGTACTTTGTTTGATAGTTACCTAATTTTCTTGACTCTATGCTAGGTCCTTGTGTTGGGAAATCATTTGTAGGAGCAATTTGAAGTCCAGGATTCATCACATATTCCTTCTTCCAGAAAGGATTTATATTAGCTTCTGAAGAATGTTTAGCAGGTAGAGGGGGGAGGTAAAAAGCTGTTAAGTTGTCAATTATTATTATTGCTAGAAAGCAGAAGCAAAAAGCCCAGTTTTTGTGGGGTTACCGTCTCATGTGGTGATTGCATCATCCTTTCAGAATGGCTTGGGTTTGAAGCTCCCACTTAGTATTTAGTCAAAGAAGAGAATGTATTAGGGCTTTAGTACAAACAGAGGTTGGAAAACTATAACCTGTGAGCCAAGTCTGCTCTACAGCCTGTTTTTAAAATAAAGTTTTATTGAAACACAGACAGCCCCAGCCAGCTGATTGAGCACTGACCTATGAACCAGGAGAGGTCACGGTTCGATTCCCAGTTAGGGCACATGCTCATGTTGTGGGCTTGACCCCCAGTGTGGGGTGATCAGGAGGCAGCTAATGATGAGTCTCTCTCATCATTGATGTTTTTTTCTCTCTCTCCTACTCTCTTCCTCTCTGAAATAAATAAAAATATATGTATTTTTAAAAAGAAACATGGACAGACACACTCATTTGCTTACATATTGACTATGGCTGCTTTTGTGTTATAAGGACAGAGCTGAATGGTTGAGACAGAGCCCACATGGCCCACTATTGACTCTCTGGTCCTCTGCAGTCCTGAGAAGTCTTGCCTGACAACTCTGCATGGGAGCAAGTCAATGCTATGATTTATTTCTATGAGATTTTCTTAAGCAGGAAATAGCACTGAAGAGAAAAATTAGAATATCTTGAAGGAGTAGCATGGTCATTAAATCACTCTGAAACAGCTCAGAAAAATTTTCCTTTTCTCGCACAGGTATTCGTTCACTTAGTTCCTGCTTTTGTGAAGGATGCATTTTCTTCTTCATTGATAAAGTCAAGCTCTTGGGGTTTTTGTTGTTGTTGTTGTTTTCTTCATTAACCTGTCCTTCTCCGGGCTGTGTAAAGTACCAAAGGCTTAGAGGGAATGGAAATTCACAAGCAGCAAGGAGAGGCGAAGCCGGGCACAGCTCGCTGGTGATGGAGTGAGTTTTAGCACACACAGCTGACTCCCTCTCCACCCGACCAGCAGGGCTTGTGAGGCAGAACACAGCTGACTCCCTCTCCACCCGACCAGCAGGGCTTGTGAGGCAGAGCCAGCCTGCAGGGGTGCATGCCAAAGAGCGGTATACTCACTGTGGCCCTCCCTGCCTCTCAGGAGTGATCAGGGAGACCTTAGCACAAAAATCAAAGAATAAGAACCAGGGAGAGGGAGTTCCTGCCTTTCCCTTTTCCCTCAGCACCAGCTCTGACAGACAGATTCCCCGATTCTGTGGATGATGTCAATTAAGCTACTGCTCTGGCTGCCTGCTGCGCACAGGCTTGTCTATACATAGAGGGTGGTGATGCACTCCTCGCTGTCGCTGTTGAGACTGCATCACGGTCTCTAGGCAGAATTCTGGTTTAATGCTGCGTGCTCCTGAGTCAAGAAGATGACCGGGATGAAATGCCTCTTCCCCGGATGACTCAGGAGTCGTGAAATACTCATAGTCTCGTGGTGAACGTGTTTGTGTTGCCACATGAAACGCAAGAAACACAATAATTTCCCCCGACCCAGAGCCGCGCTGGACAGATGCCTTCTTCCAAGAGGCGGATAATAGGCGTCGGATCCGGGAGTGAGGAATAATGAATGGAATCATGTCTTTAGATAGAATCAGCTGCCTTACATGCCTGCCACTTTGTTTATTAATCCCCCTGAAACTCCCTGGGGACGGGGGCTGGCGCTCTGCCTGCCGATGGGTCCGTAACTCTGTGACCATTAGCTGTAATGACTCCAGGACAGACCCTTCTAAATCACGGCCGGGTTGTGGGCTGCCAAACACCATCTGCACCTGGGTGGCTGGCTAACAGCACCCTCATTTTATTCTGTGTTTTTCATGTGGAATCCACTGTCCTCCGTCTTCGCCGGAGAGCCAGGGCGGCTCTAAACCCTGTCTGTGATGTGGCACGGTAGGGAAGGAGAAGCTACGGCCAGGGAGGGGGGATCTGTGGGAAAAGCCAAGGGGCCTGCTTCTCTAAGTCCAGGACACTGAAAGCCCCTCTGTTCCCGACCACCTGGGCTCACCAGGCCCGTTATGTGAGAAGGCGAGAGCTGACCAGGCAGCCAGGACCCAGGAGCGCCAGAGAAGGGAGCTCCTATGTGGCAGGGAGGGGGTTGGGGGGGACACACTGTGTGATGCTGCTGGTAATTTTCCGGGCACTCAGTATGCTCCACGGTGTCACTCACAGAAGCGGTGCCCACGTGGCTGGGGAGCCAGATGGGCTTTATTCTCGGCAAAGGCAGGAGAGGGACGCAGAGGCGGGGTTCGCTCAGCTCCTCAGCCTTCCTGCTGGCCCTGTCTTCCAGGCCTGGATTCACCTCTCCCAGGTCCCCACAGGGAGGGCACAGCCCAGCTGGGTCCCCTGGAAGCCGAGGATCTGCTGATTTGCACCCTTCCTGCACATATTTGTATGTGGGCTGGGAGACAGATGGCTCCATCCAAGTCGCTGAAAACCCAGCTGGTTATGGCTGCTCGAGAATGACCTGAGTGTGGGGCCTGATCTTTCCTGCCAGAGCCTTGGGGCAAGTTGGGAAATCTGTCCCTGACTGTCTTTGAACTTGAGCATGGACAGATGAGGTCAGCATCGCGCATCCCTCCCTGTCCTGTGAGCTATGGGAAGTACAGGAACCGTGACATCAAGCACATTACACCCAGCACCTGGCGCCCTTACACCCCTCCCCCCCCTTTTTTTTATCAGAAAGTTTAAATATTAATTTTAATAAAACAAACCAACAACAGTCAACCTCCTTTGTCTCTCATTTTTTAAACCAAACCTGCACCCTCCCCCCATTCCAGGTAATGATGAAATAAAAATTCAGAAATAATTCCACGTTTTCTGAGCACCTATTTTATTCCAGGAATCACGCTAGGTGCTGGAAATATAAAACTGAATAATGCGCAACCTCTATGATCAGAGAACTCATAGTTTAGCTGGAAAACACATTTGTAAAATATGTATCTAAAATCACAAAAGCATAATATGCTAATTAGACCCAACAGTCAAATGACCTTCTGGACATCCTCTGGATAAAGCTGTCACACGGGGGCCAAGGCAGAGGCAGTTAGGGGTGATCAGGCAGGAGAGAGGTTAGGAACCAGTGGTCCTTGATTGTGAGAGGGATGTCCTGGATTATGAGAGCGTACAGGCTGGGCTGAGGGACCCCCTACTTACTCCCACCCCCATCCCTGTGCTTGAATTTTATGCACCAGGCCTCTAGTATATCTATAAAAAGAGTAGGTGTAAGTGGTATAATAGAGGTAGGAACAGAGTGGCATGGGAACCTAAGGAGGAGTGGATTATTTTCCCTGGAGAATAGCAGGACCTAGCCCTGGAGTGGCGATAATTGAAGGAAAGTCAGGCTTTGCCTGGAGCAGAGGTGGGAGGGACAGTCCCACAGTGAAGTATGGAGGCCTGTAGAGGACACTGCTGGCTGTTACCCACTGTGCAGTGCCCAGCTCTCTCTGCCTCATCTCCACTTATTCGGCGCATATCACTGCTCACATGATTCCGGGGAGTCCACCTCATCCCGGCTCTGGGGCAGATCCCAGGGAGGCTACAATAATCCTGGCAGTCGTTCTCTCCTGTGAGGATTGGGTTTAGAAATGTGTACATAAAAACATTCTGGCCCTGTCCGGTGTGGCTCAGTTGGTTGGAGCATCATCCTGTACACCTGAGTTCAATTCCTGGTCAGGGCAAACACCCAGGTTGCAGGTTTGATTCTCAGTTGGGGTGCATACAGGAGGCAATTGATGTTTCGCTCTCACATTAACGTTTTTCCTCTCTCTCTCTCTTTCCCGCACCCTCTCTCTTTTTCTTTCTTTCTTCCTCTTTCTCCCTTCCCCTTTCTCTAAAAGAAAAAGAAAAAAATTCTACCAATGACACATGAAGTCTCTGTGGGGTATCTAGCAAAACTTCCTGCCTCCTAAGAAAGCAACACATGAAGACATGGCTTGCCTTTCTCCCCACAGATGTCCTGTCTCCTCTCAGCAAGGGGCGAGTTCTCAGCAGGGGAGAGTCAGGGTCTGATTGTGGGGTGTAAGTGTAACCAGGGCAGGGAGCCTCACCGGGTGGTGGCGGAATATCTACAAAAGGGCCTTAGAGGAATTGGGGGTCCTACTCCCCCAAACAGGTGATGGGTTACTCCCGCCGCCATGGCCATGACCCCATGACAGCAACTCTCCTTGATTCAAGGTGACCTCCTGCTGGGGTAGAGAAAAATAGTGCAACCAGGTGAGGGGACGCAGCTCTAAAAATGGAGGTGGCTCCTTTTTAGCAAAGAATCTGCCTAAATGACGCCCTCCATGGGAACCCTGAAGCTGCGTGCCAGCCTCTCAGCCACCTCCGTGGCAATCGCTCACCACAGAAAACATGTGTAAGGTGCTTAGAACAGTATCTCAAACATGGCAAGTGCTTAGTCCGTGTTAGCAACCAGCATTATCACGGAGAGCCAAGGGTCCTTTCTGGGTGCCAGGGATGGCAGAGTCATCTATAAAAGTGATCCAGAGGGTCTACCTCCTCTTCGCCGCCACTGGGGGGTTAGTTTGTCTGTTTGCATTGTTATTTCATTTATAACATGTATCTTCTCGCAAGTTCTTCCTTGTACTGCTGGGCCCAGCGGAGCAGCGACGCCGGCAGGGCCCTGGCTGCAGGCTGCATTTGGCCTCCCTGGTCCAAATCTTCAAATTTAGGTTGCTGATCCCACAAGTGTGAACCTCTTGGCTCCGTGTCCGGGCCTCTCTGCTTTCAGTTAGACAGGAAACCAGGCCCGGGCAAACCTCCAAGGTTTCAGATGGGCCTTCTGCTCAGATAAGCTTCCAAGGATGTTTCTGCTTGGGAACAGTGGCAGCTCCAGTTCTTTGCTGGATTTTAACTTGTGCCTCTGTGACATACCAACAGATTTAGAGCTGACGTTATAATTGGAGCGCAAATGCCTGCATGTGACTGGAATTAACCAGATGTCCACAGATCAGAGACACAAAGCTCACTGACTTCAGGGTGTTAAGCTGAAATACCCCGAGAGGCACCGAGCAATCTACTCTGTGAGAAAGACTTCTTCGGCCATTATTTTCAACCCAGTACAGTTTTGTGTGTGGATACAAAGCCGTGGGGAAATGAGCTTTCAAGCCATTCTGCCCTGAGCTCCAATCCCTGCTCTGTCCTTATTAGGTGTGGCTGAGTTATTTAATTTCTCTGATCCTCAGTCTCTAGTACTTTTCTCATAGGATTACCCAATCAGATAAGTGGCAAAAATCAGAGCACAAAACATGCTCAGTGAATGGTGGGGATTATGTATACATCCCGGAGGAGAGGAGATTGCTATTGTACAAATGTACGGTACCACGTTTAGAAGAAATGATGTTAATAAAAATAATGAAAGCTAGAACTAATTAAGATTACATGCTAGGCTCTTGTATAAGCATTTACATGTTATATCTCATCAAAATAATCACAGCTCTTTATTATCCCTGTTTTTCGGATGAGGAAATTCAGGCACTGAGAGATAAAGTAACTCCTTTAAGATGGTTATTCAAAATATGCCTAACTATTAGTCCTTGTGATGGGCCTGTTTGCTCGAGAGCACAGATCCTTTCAGACCTTGTCATTATACAGGATTCTTTCTAGATCTTTCATATTGGTTACCCAGGGTCTCTTAGAAACAATATATTAGGGAAAAGTTCTTTCTAGCATGGCTAAAATAATAGTGTTTTCTAGCTCCACTTGGGAGAATTGAACACAGCCTTGGGGAAAGGAGGTTCTTATTTTACCTTTGCAATCAATTCAGCTTTATCAGAAACAGAGGATGTTTAGTTTGTTTAACTAACATTTAAAAAATAGCCACCTGGATGCTCGGCCCTTTTGGAAACAGGATGGCACCCTGTGCAGGCATGGGCATCTTTTCATTCAGGTTCAGGTTCACTTAAATTCGGGAACTTGGCTTATCTATGAAGATCTGCTCCACAAACAGTTTTTGAGCACCTACTGCTTGCTCAATAGTGAAGGGTTCGTTCAGTGATTGCAGAGAAAGAGCATGTAGGTGCCTTAGGTCAGATTTGAACTTGAGGAACTCTAAGATGAAGTATTTCCAGCCAAGAATCTGAGCATCCAGATCTCCCCTCCCCAGATGAACTGTGCACCCAGACTCTCTGGGCTGGCACTTTCCAAAGAACGTGTGAGCCACCCCTCACCCACTCCTTCACCTCTCCTTTCCGAATTAGAGCCCCCTCAATTCTGTCTCAATTTATTAATTAACTCTGCAAAGTGGCTCTCAAAATATAATCCATGGGACACAGGTAAGACCAGTTCCTTAAAGTTTAAAGTGCTCATGCTTAAAAACCAAGTAATAGCAATACATTTCTTGACAATATGATTGCTTATTTCATGCTACACTTTCAAACCCCATGCAATTTGCTCCTTTCAGCAATATTACCGTACTCCACCAGAGTCCTACATCTTCCTGTCAAAATTCTGCATTCTGTATCAAGGCCCTGACTCCATGAATACTTCCAAAAACCATAGCCAATGTAAATCAGAAAAGACTTCAGCACTATTATAACATTACTCGTCCCACCAGTTTAACGGAGGTGTTGAAATGCGTTTGAGGGACGGTAGTTATACGGCAGCACCCTTCTCCCCTCGAGTCTGTCTTGGGGTGGAAACCACAAAGAACCACCTGTCTAGTGCCCTCCTGCCAAGACCGCCTTTCTTAACGGTAGTGAGCCGAGCCCCTGTGAAGCGCTGCGGGAGAGCGGTGATGCAATCATCGCTAATCAGGCTGTTCTGGCTGATATCTGGGCATGGCTGCCTTTGTTTGTGGCACATACGAACACATTTTTAAAGATCCAAAGAAAATGACTGCAAGTCGCCACTTCCAGTAAAAGATCAATTCTGAACTAATAAATGCAAATGCAATTATTGGTGAGAAGGGATTGCTTTGGATCTCAGCCTGCCTGCCTGACTTCGACTTCAGCGGGCTCTCTTGCTGAAGGAAAGGAAGAACCATTCCATCATCTCAACTCAGGAAGGTGCACGTGCACCCCGTGAGGGCTCCAGGCGCCCAACCCCGCCAATACAAGCACATCCTGTACTAGCCAGGAAACGCCAGCGATCTGCGTCCTCAAAAACATGCCGCTTGCTTCTATGACAATGCTGGAAACATGCAAATATTATACATTTAGCAAAATCCCACACATCAGAGAGCACACTCCTGGCTGTCTGAAATGTTCGACAGTTTTCAGTTTTATTTGACATATTTCTTTCAAGTCTGGCATTTCATGCAAAAAGGAAATTGGTTGCCTTAGGCCAATTTTTTTTATTTCTCAATGCCCTTAAGGGAATCATGCCACAGAGTCCTGCAAAAATTTGCAATCGGAACTTTGCTCACAAACTTACAATGGCTTCTTTTTTTCTTACACAAAACGCCAAAACACTTGAGGCTACACAACCTGGTACCAATGAACCTTTCTACGCTTCCATATTTTCTGCGACAGCCCCTCCCCCCCCTTTTCCCAATACCTTATGCTCCAACTATACTATTTATAACTGACTGTTCCCTAGAAACATCCTGTACTTTCAAATTCCATGCAATTTGCTGCTCTGCCCACTTTACTCCACCCTTCCCCTCTTTCCCCAATACTCTGCGAGGGTCTACCCTCCCCTTTAAAAATCCTGTACCAAGGCCCTGATTCAATGAGTCCTTCCATAAACCATAGATCAAAATACATTTAAGCCGAAACTGGTTTGACTCGGTGGATAGAACGTTGGTCTGTGGACTGAAAGGTCCCAGGTTCGATTCCAGTTAAGGGCACATCCCTGGTAGGGAGTGTGCAGGAGGCAGTTGGTTGATGTTTCTCTCTTATCAATGTTTCTAGCTTTCTATCCCTCTCCCTTCCTCTCTGTAAAGTCAATAAAATATATATATATATATATATATATATATATATATATATATATATATATAATTGGCCTTTCCTTAATTGCACAAAAATATCTTTTTAAAAATACATTTAAAAGTTTTTTCAACTATTATAACGTTATCTACAGCCTATGTGATATTGCAATGATCAACTTACAATTTATTCGCTTTGCGTGCCACCAGCTCTGCCACACCCCAAGGCTGGCACATGGTATATGCTCACTGAGTGTCCTCCTGTGTGCTGGAATGAAATAAGGGGTACAGTTACTATTGTTATGTTACTATTGTGGGCAGGTTGATGGGACGGGAAGGGAAACAACCACTGTACTTCAGTGAACCCACTGAATAGTAGACAATCTGTCTTGGGTGGGTAGAGCAAGAGAAAGAGGAGGGAACAGGTTTAGGATAAGCAGTTTGATAATGACTAAAAGAAGCCTTTTAGGGAAAAAAATAAACACTACTAGGGAGCCATGATGGGTTCCTGAGCAAGCTCAAGGCAGAAGCAAGCCTTTCTCTTTGTAAAGATTAGTGTGGAAGCTGACTGCAAAGCTGGTTGGAGGTGAGAGAGACTACCCACCGGGAGACAAGTGAGGAGGCCAAGGCTGTGTTGGAAGTGGAAGGGGAGGAGGGAAGGCCTAGTTAGGATGGTAGGGAATGCGTGGAGAGTTGAGAACTCCCACAGGCAGTCAGAAGGAAGAGAGCACTCACTGTAGGAAGCGGGGAGGGGGTCAAAGAGGAACCACCATTCCAGCCTGGGAACTTAGCAGGGAAGCATAGTGAATTGGTTCTTCCTTTAGGGCACATGTGTCAAACACAAGGCCCGTGGGCCAAATCCAGCCCGCCAGGCCTTGCAATGTGGCCCGCACCGCGCTGTCATCACTGCACTCCGCTGTCAGTTTATGACATTGTCAGTTTATGACTGTTCAGTAAACCATTCAGCCCGCGATTTAGGCTGGATTTTAGATTTTGGCCCCTTCTCTGATTGAGTTCGACACTCCTACTTTAGGGGATGGGGAGAAAAAGTTTTTTCTCAGAACATACTTTTGAATGATGGCCAGAAAACTGTATATCGAATGTATAAACTAATCAAAAACTTCTCAAGCATTTACAATCGGCTAAGTGCTGTGAATCCAGACAAGAATTAGTACAGTTTCTGTCCTCAAGGAGTGCAGATGCAGGGGTAGGTGTGGTCAGGGGGTGGTACAGCAGATATTATCAGGACCCCAAGTTTCTAAGGAAGGCTTTCGGAGGAGGTGCCTTGAGGAGTGATCTGGAGATGACAAGGTGAAGAGGGCCGTTGGGAATGAAGCTTTTCCAGGTACAAATAGGAGCCTGAACAATGATGAACAGAGCTGAGAAACAGGGGTTCCACGTGGGTACTGATGATTGGCGTAATAGGTTTCGCCATCTGTATGTCCACGCTACACTTTGAGAGATTGCACTCTGCCCCATCCATCATCTAGCACCTACAGAGCTGCAAAGGAATAGTGAATAACAATAACAAAAACCAGGAGTAAGTGGAATCAAAGAACCCAGCTCTGAACAGTGAAAAAGATTGCTATTTATCTCTCCTGCAGTTGATCTTGAACTATTTAATGGTGCATATACAGACAAGGTGAAAACATCCCACAGCCGTAATATGAGCCCTTTGCTTGTCTGGTAGACTAGGTAGGGCCAGAAAACTGTAGATGGGAAATAAAATTCTGTAAATCTGTATCACGGATATGAATATGAAATACTGATTTAGTGCTGCCGCTCTTCTAAGTTCTGAATAAATTACCCGAATACTCTCTAAGCACCTAGTGGGCTGAAATATTCAGGGGCAAGATGCCCATCAGTTATTGAAAGCATACCGAGATCCTACTGTCAGACTCTTCCTGTCAGGCGCTATGACAAAATCATCGTGGTTTGGAACAAACAGCAATAGAGTAAGCAGATGTTAAAACTGGCCTAGCCCTGGCCAGTGTGGCTCAGTTGGATGGAATGTCGTTCTATGCACCAAAAGATTGCTGGTTCAATTCCTCATTAGGGCACATACCCGGTGAGGGGCGCATAGGGAGGCAACCCATTGATGTTTCTCTCTCCCCCAACCTCCTCTCTCAGATCAGTCAAACATATTCTCAGGTGAAGATCTAAAAAAACAACTGACCTACAACCAAATTGGTTTTGTGTATGTGTGTTTGCTGACTCTTTGAGGACAGATGTCCTTCAGGTACATCAGATCATCAAAGGTCCTACGTCTATTGCATGTGTAGCACAGGCACAAACAAGCAGAGCAGCTCCAAAGAAGAGGGTTTTTAAGAAGGGTTATGCATGCTAGGGACATGGGGATGTAGGCTGGGGTTTCTATTCCTTTGTGATTCTTCTGATACTTTGTGTGTTTTAGGCTCTCTTGCCACTGGAATCATATAGTGGTTCAAGGTACAGTTTATAGCATAAGGAAATTCCCCCTGGAACCCCAGAGATCCTGATTTCATTCATCTCAGATGAAACCACCAGTATTTTCAAAAACACTGCCCAGCTGATTACAAAGTGCAGCCAAAGTTGAGAAGCAGGCCTGACCAAGAAGAGCACTACTAGAAGGTGGACACGTGGGCCTTGGGTGTTAGCCCCTGTCAGCATGGCCGTGATCCTGGCTCCCACACTCCATGCCACACAATCTGGGGCTGACTCACTCCCGCCCCAGGCAGGGAAGAATGAGCGCTATAGGCTCTAGAGTTGTTTTTCAAACTCTGTCCCAGATGCTCCACTTTTACCTACTCTTGCTCCAAAGGTTGGGCTCCTCCAGAGAGGAGGTAGAGAAGAGGTTGGGGATAGAACTCTGATGGTACTTCCTTACCTTTTGAGATTTCATGAAGACATGTCAACAGCAGCTGACAGGCAGCCCTGATTCTGGAAGCACTGTAAAAGCAAAGGCTAAGCTTTTCTGGAGGTGCACACACACACCGCCCTCCCACCCCCCTTTATACATGGAGTTCATGCCCTGTAGTGACCTGTTGTCAGTGCACACGGGTGCAAATTCCCGGCATCACTTTGGGAGCAGAAACTTATCACTCCCATCTCACCTGACCTCATGGAGGAATCAAGAGGTTCTGACTGCATGGATGGGGCAAGGAACCAGGGCTCCAGGAGGAAGAATCTGCTATGACTTCTGAAGACATGAGAACTGAATATTTTCAACAAAAACTTTCAAGGTAAGTTCCATTTATAGTTCTGAACTCTGCTGTCTGTTAGGGGAAAGCCCTCAACGACATTGCTTTTGCTTCAGCAAAATGCCTTCATCGCCAGCCTTTATTCCCTTATTCTGTCTCCTGTAAGGAAGACAGATGAGTAACGGATAGGCACGTAATTAAAACCAGTGATAAAGTTCCTTTCCTCCTGGATTACAGAAACGCTGGGAGGCCTGGGAGGACCCGAGTGTCAGCCAGGCCACTGTGCTCATTTCACAGGACAGGGAACAGGGCTCCTAAGAGTTGAAGTGACTCGACTAAAACGCACAGCTAGTTGGTGCCAGACCTGTGTCCTTTAACCTGCTCTCAGAGGTATTATCTTCCAGACTTTCAATCATCCTGACAGCTTTCCTCTGAAGCCTGTCCAAAGCCCTTCTCAGCCGAAGCTCCCGGAATGGGACACATGACCCCAGAGGGGCTGATTTTATCTGGGTCTGAAGAGAAGACCGCTCCAGCATCCCGATTCGAGGTGTGCATTCCAGCGCCAGACCTGCTCCAGGGTTATTTCTGACGGTGACCCTCTGGCCCATTCTGACATGCTTGAACACGGCCGCTGAGCTCATGTGTCCCGGGCCTGCTTTCCTTCCCCAAGGGGAATGATGTCCTTATTGAGTCACACCCCGCAAATGATAAAACCTCAGATGTGCAAAACATCTTCCTTTCTGCAAACACAAAGCACCTTTCTAAGACGGCCCGCCTCCTGGATGCTGTGTCAGGGACAATGGGCTGCCAAATGCCAACGTTCTGGACAGACAGATTAAAGGCTGGGGTTGAATTAACACAGCCTGAGTCACCTGTGAAGATGGGGGAAACTTATTCTGGAAGGCAGAGAGGTGACTTTACCCCGGGTCAGCACTGAGCCAATCAGTCCTCACGTGAGGCACCCCTCCCCACCTGCCCACGCTGCTGGCAAAGGTTTCTCCCTTGACTACCCCAGAGTTTTGCCATATTCAATGCCCATGTGCTTCAACTGCATGGCAGACAGACCAAGCCAGTCAAAGGTGCTGAATCCTTGCCCTTGCAGGAGTTCGCAATCCAGCAATGTTTAAGTCATCAGGACATCTGTTTGTTTGCCAAATCTCACCAAGCTATTGTACATTCCTATACATGGGGATTTAAGGCCCTTTGAGATGGGGTCAGGATCAACTGCCTGGTCCCGTGCTCCCTGAGCATTTTATTTCCCATCACTGAATGCATCCCATGTCCTGGACTCACTTAGCTGTCTCATGCTGTTCTCCTCCCCACCCCAGGCTCTAGCCAGGAGCTCCAGACCTGCAGGGCCTGCATGAAGGCGCGGCCTATGCATGTCTATGGAATGGATGCGTGCTCCAAGGAAGCCACGCTGTAGGCCGCCACCCCACCTCTGGGTGCCTCCACTCCGAGTGTGTCCCAGGAAACAGGGAAGCACTTCCTATGTGTAGTAGACAGGTTCTGCTGAGGAGTGTGGATGGAGCTCCACCCTCAAGGCCATGAATCAATGTTCAACTCCTTTAGGGAGCAGCAGTCTCCAACATTTAGGGCTGATTCCCGCCCCAGTGTCTCACTGTGAGCCCAGAGGGGAGCGGGGAGCAAGCAGACACTAAGCTGACTCCAAGATCTGAATGGTTTCGGCCCCACCAAGCTGCCCTGGAGGAAGGACACTTGCGGTGTTTGTTGGTGACTTGACAACGACGTCCTCACTACCTCTCTAGAAACACTCTGAGGAGGGCTCCTGTCTGCTGCAGTCTTTCCTGCCTCAGAAAGCCTGACGCGGTCTGCTGAGGACACAGCATTCTAAACGCTGAGCTCCCTTGGGATGGTGCCCAGAGCAAGATTCTGGGAACACAAATATTTCCTTAATTCCTGGGGTGAAGCTACTGCCCGGAAGCCACTGGGGTGAAATCCCAGCAGGGGGCTTGTGATTCCCCGGCCTCTGTCCCCCACCCTTCCAGCAGGGATACAAGTCAAATGAATGGCCGGCCCTCTGGCCTTCCTCCTCAGAGGGACTCATGGCTGTTATTGTTGGCTTAGGCCATGACCCTGTGCTCGAGACAACCGCACATTCACATGTGAGAAGATAATGTCCCTACAATAACCCTCTGACTAGGGACATTCATCGAGCACTCGTTATGAGGCAAGCTCATCCCATGGGTTACCTTACTTAACATGACCCTGTGAAGTAGGCACTCTATGTCTGAGTTACAGATGAGCAGGTACATGACTTTCTCAGTGTCACTTATTTTAAGTTTAGCACATTGCAGGATCGGAAACTCTAACTCCACGCAGGCCAGGTGCCCGCTGGCCATCCCGTTTCCATTTCACAATACCGCCGCTGACGGTTGGGGGCCGGAAGAGGATCAGGCCAAGGGACAGGACAGCCAAGGCAGCAGGATGGAAAAGGAGCAGAGTCAAGAGTTCATGTGTATAAAACTGGAAAGGCAACGTGACTGCTTCATCCAACAGAGGCACTACCTCCAACACGGTGACACAATACTGATCAAGCTTCTTAAATAAAAAATTGGAGGATGGATGGGGAGCACTGCTTTTGCAGGAATCTGAGATGCACGTGTGTGCACCCCCGGCCCCCCACAAAACAGAGTTCACTGACATCAAAAACACAGACAACCTTCTGTTCCCTTCTGTTTGCTGGGTTTCTGCAATGCATCCCAGACAGAAGAATTCAACAGACTGAAATGGTAGAACTAAAGTCAGTGGCAAGGCCCAGAGTGGAAGCTTTAGAAGAGAAAATCGTTGCTTTTTTCCTGGAACTATCTCAAGAGAAAAAAAAAAAAAGCCATTTGAAGCAAACTCAGTGCCAGTGAACAACTAGACAATAGAAAACATTAGATGTGAGAAAGGATTTGGCCAACTGCAAAGGGCCACACCACAATTTACCCTCCACCTCAGAACTGACCTCCCCCACTTCAGCTTATAGACCCCTTTACAGTGATTCCTATAATACTTTATTGCCCTATCTAATATCCATCTCTTCCCTTTTAGACCTAAGGGATGGTTTGTACTTCAATCCTTCATATGGGGACTACAAACATAGGAACTCAGTATTCATTGGCTAAATTAATCCATGACTTTTTATTTTGCCAAAAGAACACAGTGCTTCTTCCTACCCTTGAAATCTGTATGTCAGTCATCATGAATGTGGACTGATGTGAACCTAGATGCTCTTCTTTTCAAGGCAGTCATAAATGAGTCCAGGCTTGGAAGTCAGGCAAAGCCTGGCTTGAGTTTGATGCCTGGCTCTGCCACTCACTTGATTTTTCTGCCCCAGGTTCTCATTTGTAAAATTCAAAGTCTAGGAAACTCAGAGAACCACTGCAAGGTGGAGTGTTATTCTCAACACAACCACCATGAGTGATTCTTTAAAAGTATATGTTAGACCATGTCATGCATCTGCTCAAACCTCTCCAGTGATTTACCATTTAATTCAGAGTAAAAGTCAACTCCTTCCATTGGCCTGCAAGACCCTATAGGATCTGGCCCCACATACTGCTCTCCTCTGCCCAGTCATGTGGGCCTCTTTACTTGAACTCTTCATGTACCTCCTGCCTGCGGGCCTTTCCATTGGCTATTCCCTCTGCCTTGAGCTCTCTTCTCCAAGATACCTATGCGGCCAACCTCTTCTGCTGCTTCAAGTGCCACCTTCTCAGGAAGGCCTATCACCACCTGATTTAAAATTGCAATCTGAATCACAATCCTGGTTCATTACACTCTGATCTATTACTTTTCCAAAGCGTGTATCCTCTTCTAACATATTCTCTATTGTTCCCTGTGTATATGTGTATTGCCTGGGAGTCTTCTAGGCTAATCTCACCAGCAAATCTTTTCCAAGAGCCCTAGTTTTTGTGTGTTTTGTATATTGATGTATCTCAAGTGCCTAGACAGTGCTTGGCACACAGTGTGGGCATTCAATAAATGGTTTTTGAGTGAATGAAGGCAGAATGAAGTTAGTAAATTCCTGACACACATAAAAATCTTGATAATTGTAGCCATCATTACCACCACCACCACCACCACCATCATCATCATCACTATCATCATCATCACCATCGGGTCAGTGGTACCTCTCTTGTAGTCTTGAAGAGAATAACAGAGTTAAGGTGTGTAATGCATCTAGCACAAGGTTAGTACATAGTACATACTTGATAAATATTTTATTTTTTCTTCTTTTGTGGCTTTTTATGTTACTCCCTTTCTATGGAGGACCCTTGTAAAGTAAAATCAACTAGTAAGTGCACATATAAGTATTGTACAGGACCATTTACAGAGCACTCTAAACTGTTGGTTAATCATTACTACTATTACTAGCTGAGTATCAAAACTGAATTTATATGACTGCATTCTTTTGATCACGATTCTCTGTATTAAGCAACTTTCTGGTACTTTTTTTTTCTACAACCCATGAAGAAGGAAGAAGTGGAGGAGAAGTAAAAACATACATTTCAGCTTTCATAATACCTGGGTTTACATATACCAAGGGAAAAAAATACTTACAAAAAAAGAAAATTACATCCTCAGCTTAAAGTGAAGCATTCTTTAGAAAGTTATATAAGCATAAAAATGATACTGAAGAATACAAAGGTAAACACTGCCATGTTAGTGGCTGAAAATAGACTATAGATGTTTTCAAGCCAGCAGAAATATTAACTTTTTGTTTTACCTTTTCTTTTCTCTCTCTCATGTCAGTGTAAAGGGAATCATTTTCAAATATTTAGTGCATGCTGATGCACAAATTCTGCCTGTGGATAGTTAATACAAAACACAGTAATGATTCGTGTTCCCTGCCCCTTGGAAATGCAAAGAATGCGCAGAACTTAAAGGTCTAGATAGGACCAACCATCAGGACAAGTTCCTTCTGGCTGTCACGTCCAACGGAGTCCTCAGGCTGGAAAAGTACCTGTTTCGCCCTCCTGTCCTCAAAACCCCAAGCACCATTGCTGTGTGACTCGCTCATCCTTCCTCTTTCAGATAAACATTTTTTTTATCATATCTTTTTCCAAATCAAGCAATCCTGGAATGCTGCGTGGAGCAGCTCTAGCAGCTGTTGATGGAGTTGTCTTTACATCAGCCTGGACATGTGCCATTCTGGTTTTCTTGTAAAATGCCTTTACAAGAAACCATACTTTTCATGTCACATTAGAAAGTCAAATGGCTCCTTTATAAATTCTATACTTCTTTCATCGGAAATCATGCCCAGATGCCAACTCTTTTACCATGCCAATAAATATATCTTCTGCATAAAATATGCATTATCTTAACTTCCTACTGGCCAATCCCTCCCCCTATTTAGGAGATAAATAGTCAGAGTTGGTGTTCCAGTGGAGACAGCCAAGTGTGTTTTGTCTGGGGTGGCTTCCTAGAGACAAAGCTAAGGTGGAATTCACACTCAAGTTTAAATACAATCAAAATTCAAATGGTAAACAAATATACACATTAGTCCTGAAGATAAGAGACAGGGCTGCAGCTAGGATCCTAAAGCCAGGAGTGGGACTTATGTGAAGCAACAAGACTGTGGTATATTTACACAATGGAATACTACTCAGCTGTAAAAAAAAAAAAAAAAAGAAGAAGAAGAAGAAAATCTTAACTTTTGTAACAGTATGGATAGACCTGGAGAACATTAAGTTAAAGAAACAGTCAAAGAAAGACAAGTACCGTATGATTTCACTTGTATGTGGAATCAAATGAACAAAATAAACTAATAAACAAAATAAAAATAGAATCATAGAGGCTAAATACATACTGCCAGCTGTCAGAGGTGAGGGGAGTTGGTGACTGGATGAAAAAGAGATGAAAGGGGGGGAAATTCATAGACAGAAACAACAGTATACCAGATACCAGAGGGAAGGGGAGTGTGGGGAGGTAGAAGAAGGTAAAAGGAGGATAAATGGTGATAGAAGGAGATTTGACTTTGGATGGTGAACACAATACAATATACAGATGATATATTATAGAATTGTACATTTGAAACCTATTTAATTTTGTTAGCCAAAGTCACCCAAATAAATTCAATAAAAATGGGGGGGGGGGGAATTTCCTCATACCCATCTGCACCACTGAGCCACACTGTCCAGGCAAGAGAGTCTAAGTTTATAAGTTGTCCACAGACCCTTAGATTGGCCATCAACTGAAAGGTACCTGGGCACTAGCCAGCTTTAGTTTACAAACATCCTTTGCATATGAGATTTTGGTCCATGTCACAGCTCAGTTCAAAAGATTGGGATTGCTGAAACCGGTTTGGCTCAGTGGATAGAACGTCGGCCTGCGGACCGCAAGGTCCCAGGTTCAATTCTGGTCAAGGGCATGTACCTTGGTTGTGGGCACATCCCCAGTAGGGGGTGTGCAAGAGGCAGCTGATAGATGATTTGCTCTCATCAATGTTTCTAACTCTCTATCCCTCTCTCTTCCTCTCTGTAAAAAAAAAAATCAATAAAATATATATTTTTAAAAAGATAACCCCCAAATATACAGTGGGATCACCACTGTATATTTGGGGGTTATGACTACTAACCTCTGGTGACTTCCAAAGGGATGAGTTAGGGAGGTGAATGAATATGTGTGTTATGGCATTATAGGCTGGCGGTAGAGAAGATTAGGAGGAAAAACTAATAGAATTTTGCCTCTAAACAATTATACCGTCCTAAGAAGAGGAAGAGGAGTCACACATTCAAGTCCTGGGTAAATCCTAACCTTCTAAATCCCAATACCACTGCTGAAGGCCAAGTGGTAGCTGTGATGACAGCAATCCCCAATGACCCATGTGCGATGGGCAAAGGAATTCCAAGAACAAAAAGGATGACATGTGTTGTTATGAAAGTTCATGTTTCTCAATAGAGGGGAGAAAGAGATCACAGAAGATGCCACCAAATCTCCTGTGTATATTGATTGTATAAACTTATTTCTCCTGATAGTAGATCAATGACATTTTCTTTTTCCCAAAAACCTTTTCTTTCATAGAAAGAAAATGGACTCCTGAGCTGCTGCAGGAGTGGCCAATGGTTTGTTTAATCACTTTTCCTGGGGCCTGAGAAGCAGCAGCTCCGATAGATGGATGGTTTTCTATAAGAGAGCAAGCATGCACATGTTAACACAGCACCTCCCTTCCCCTCAGAGGCCCTTCAGGGGGAAATAAAAAACTTGCTCGCTTTTGCCTCATAATCAGCATTTGTTTTTCAAAGATTAAAAAGTGGCTTATTATTAGAGTTCCATGGGGTCAGGAAGCTTCACATGAAATAAGATTTGATATTGATAAACGCTATGCTCCCTTCCGGAAAGATGGTTTCATTATAAATGCAGCCTCCTTAGACCTGCATAGCCATTCCTTCCCCATCACAAGTCCGCAGCATACATACTATGACATGGCATTAATAGCTTTTTCTTACCTATTGGTATATGTCACTCAAGCTACTGCTGTCCTCTATGTGTCAGGCACAGGCAGAGGCTGTATGTGGATGTGACTGAGCACAGGTCCTGGGGGCAGGCAGATGCAGGCAGATGTGAATCTCCTTCTAACTGTGGGAACTTGGGCCACTCACATACCCTCTCTGAGATTTCATGTTTCCATTTGTAAAATGGGATCCTTTGCTTGCATTAAACAAAACAGTGGAGATAAGGTGTTTGTCACCCAAACTGCTACATAGTTATCAGACCTGAAACAGCAGCTATTATCATTGTCAGTCCTACCAGGCACCGAAGTGAAGACATGATCCCTGCCCTCAGCGACCCTAAAATCCAGTGGCAAGACAAGACTTGGACAAGTACTACGACCACTAAAAGTGCCAGGCATTGCACAATGCCTGCCACAGATTATTTAAATGAGGTAGTTGTACATCTAACCAGAACATCTGAAAATGTTATGCAGTAACAGATGGAACAGAATCATGCTTTCATTGCTATTTCAATATTATTTCATCTCTTACAATTATTAAAAATTCTGCCTTCTCTGGACATGCATTGGGGTACAGCCTAGCCCCCTTTCCTGATGCTTTTTTTTTTTTTTTTTGATATGTTGATATCCTTTGTTTCTAGTTAATTTCAGGTTACTGCAATGTGACTTAAGTCTACTAGTCACTATAACAACAGCTAAAATGTCATCAGTTAGATGTTAGGTGTTATGCAAATAATTAACTATGTCCAGAGAGGTCAGAGAAGAGAGTAAATTCATAAAGCAAAGATGAAATGCTCTGTTATTCCTAGCTGGGAAGCAAAGGCCAAGATAAAGTAAGAAGTACAGGAGATGGGGGGAGGGAATGCCTATGAAAGATAAAGGGCAGTGGGAACAGGAAAAGGCAGAGTCTTCAGTCTGTGATACAGGTCTAACAGCTTCGAAAGGAGAGGAGATGGAAATAAGGACTTCAGACTGCCGTGAAGTCTGATAAAGTCTCAGCCAGCCATGGGGGTGTCACAACTGGCAGAATGACCAGGCTCTATCGGCCCACCAAGCTCAGTCACTGCCTGGGCGCCTCCAGGGGGTGAGGGCTGGGGCTGGATGTTGTTGTGATTCAAAGGTGGTCACCTGTCAGTTACCCGCACTCCTTCAAGCAGGTTCTTGCAGGGAGGTTTGAGGGGTGCACGTCTGTAGTGGCCACAGATGGCCTATAAAACGAGGCAATCAGAGAAGAACAAAGAGCTCTCAGAGACAAAAAGAGGGACTACCGAAACTAGACATTCAACTGAAGGATTGAAAATTAAAGTTGAAAAAGATCACTCAAAATGTAAAATGAGTCAAAGAGATAGAAATATGTAAAATTTTAAAAATGAGACATTAGAAGAACGATCCAAGAAAGCCATTATCCTATTAATCGGACCCTCAGGGAAAATGAGAGATAAGAAAAAAATATATCACGAAGAGAAGAGAAATTCCTGGAACTGAAAACTAGGTACAGTGTTCAACACAATGAATTTTAAAAATACCTACACCTGAATACAACTGCCTAAAACCACCCAATACTAAAAAAATAAAAGTAAAAATAAATAATAATCCCCAAAGCTTTCAGAGAGATGCCACAGTTCACCTGTGAAGAAAGGAGAATCACAGAATGTCATCAGACTTGTAAAGAATTACGCTGGATGCTAGACAACAAAAGGTGGAGTGCTTTAAAGACGCTAAAGAAAGTGCTTTTCATTCTAAAACTCTCTACGTGATCAATAATGAGAGAAGATTAAAGCATGAAAGCATTTTTTGAAATGCCGTTTATAAGCAACTTGCCTTCATCACTGGAGGAGGTACTCCAGCACAACTGGAATAAGAATAAATAAATAAAATAAAATAAAATAAAAATACAGGAGCCAAGAAACAGTAAATTCAACCAAATCAAACAATGATGGCAATTTTCAGGATGTTATTTATAGCAGATCTAGAAAACCTCAGTCCAGGCTGGAGTAAGAGGCCATACAGGACCGGGAGGGAAGTCTCAATGGAATAAAAGGTGTAATTAACACTGATAATAATTGAGGATATAGTAATATGCTGAAATGCCCCCTCTTCTACCAAATAAAAGGGGTACAAAAACAGGACTCCAGGAAAAACAAAAACTATAAGAAAACTGTGATACCCTTTCATGCCTAGCCCTCTGGAGAGATGGCTGTGGTGCAGGAGGCGGAGATGGATGGGGTCCATGGCAAGCTGAAACTGAGCAAAAATGAGCCAAAGGGAAGCACACAGCTGGCACTTCTGACATCTGGAAGCTGAGAAGAAAGTAGCAGAGAAGGAGGCCAAGCAAAAGGAGCTCCGTGAGAAAGAACTAAGCCAGGCCAGTGCTGCTGCTTCCACTAATGACGATGTGGGTGCTGAGGAGGAAAGCATGGACCCAAACCAAAACCAATGATGTCTGCAGCCAAGTAGTCCACCAACTAAAGGTCAATGGGAAAGACCCACATCACACAAGCTCCATGTAGGTATGTTACTCATTCACTTCATTCAAGAATACAGCCTTCTGCAGCCTGGGGACCACCTGGTGGCAGGTGAGAGCCATACTAAAGAGCTTTTTTTGGGGAAAATTCATCTCCTATGACTTGGAATCAAGTTGCAAATCATGCACAATTCCAGGAATTACAAATCAGAAGAAAAATGTATTCATATCAATAACTAACTGCATTAGGAGACTTAATTGAAAGTTCAGAGGAATCCTGGGAAAACCAAGAAGAGTGAGCTGAACATCATTCCCTATAAGGTCACACTGCTGTCTCCTTGCTTGCATATGTTACCTCATCTTCACTTTGGCCTTAAAGACAAAGAAACACAATATTGTCAGAGATCCTTGGACTTGATCCTGAATGACTTAGTGAGGCAGAAATTAATCATCTGCTCCAAGATCATCACATATATTAAGTTCCTTGGATGAGTCAGGATTCCTAGAGATTGGACCTTCCATGATGAGCATCATCCCAGAAGGAGCTGTGGCCACACCTTTTACCACCTACACAATGAGCTGGGCCTGAATTTATATGTGAGATTTGCTCCAGAATTCCACTGGAGGATGCTGGTTCTTGGTGGCACTCGCGAGGTTTATGAATTTGGGTGCCAGTTCTATTGTGAAGGAAATGATTTGACCCACAATCCTGAGTTCACCCCCTATGCGTTCTACATGGTCTTACACAGTCTACGAGGAGCTCATGGAAATCATGAAGATGATCTCAGAGACAATGAAGCACATTCCAGGCAGTTACAAGGTCACTTACCAGCCAGATGGCCTGGAAGACTAAGCCTTCACCCCATCCTCCAAAGAATCAGCAATAGACAGGAGTTTCAGAAAGCCCCGGGGAAGAAGCTGCCAGAAAGTAACTTCATGGAAAAGCTCTTGACTTCTCTCCACCAGGCCACAGCCAGCTTCCTCAATAAGCTTGTTGGGGAGCTTCTGGAAGTGACATGCATCAATCTCAGAGATAATGAATCCTCTGGTCAAATACCACTGCTCTACAGAGGCTCCTAGTAAGCACTTTGAGCTGTTTGTCATGAAGAAGGACATATGCAATGCTGAATCATCCCATGTGGCAGTGGCAGCTTTCTGAAGAATAGACCAAGGCCAAGGCCACTGGTAATAATGAGGCCATGTTTATAGATGAAAACTTCTGCAGTGCCCTGAACTATAGGCTGGGGCATGAGCATTAACGGACCTAATCATCATGTTTCTCACAGACTACAACAGCATCAAGAAAGTACTCCTGTTTTCTGCCACTAAACTGGAAAACTAGAAGGAAAATGTAGCAACTATTGATGCACTGGTAAGCACACAGCTGGCATTTCTTTCTAGTAAATAATCATTGCAAGTCACATAACTCACGCATCTTTGCACTTCTGCAAAAGTCAAGGACTGCGAGGGAATCCTTGTTTTACTGTCATAGCAAGCTGCTTCGTTAATATTAATTATTAATAATAGGGAAGGAGGAAAGGGGAGGCCAGGCATTATAAGCACAGATATCCCGGCCACTTCACCAGGAAGCTGCAACTTTACACTCCTCAGGGAACTACTGGTCCACTCCCGGCAAATCACTTCAGGAAGGGTCCAACAAAGGGAAGATGGGCGCATGCACAATGAAGCTGGGGTGACACAGGGAAGGTGCTTGTCAGTCAGTCTAACCTGGGAAAAGGATACTTGGCCAGAGGGGTGGAGCCAATGCAAGCATGCAAAAATGTGGGAATCCATAATCCCAAGACAAACAAGTTCTCTTCCTCTTGTTCCTCTTGCTTCGCTCCTGCTTCCTTGAACCTGCCCATGCTCCTTCCATAGCCAAATGGCCCTAGAAGCCAAACGGACCTGCCATGCAATGGACTGCAGCTGGGGACACAAGCCTGATGCTGGACTGGACTGTGCAAATAGAGAGTGGAAAACGTGGGCACTGGCTTTAATTTTAGCCCTGATGCCGACAAAAATGGGACTTTTTCCATGTTAGGATGAAGGAAGATGGGACCTTGGAGACTCTGGGATTTAATTCCACAGAAATAAAGCTTCCCTGGATATCTCACTCTCCCATGGGGACCTTGGGTAATTGTTATTCCCGTAGCACCCCAAGAATCCCACTTTCACCAGCCACAAGTGGGGACTCCCCACCGATGACACTTGTATATACTGTCCATTTGACTATCACCAGAAAAGAGAGAAAAGGAATCAAGAATTCTGTTTATACTCCCTAAAACCAAACAAACTGTTTGTCTCTAAAAAAAAAGAAAAAGAAAAAAGAAAAATGGGTTGCAATAAGAAGCAAATTTATGTCGATTTAGGCAAATGACAAAGTAGAAAAAAGGAAAATCTATTTGACTTTATGCTGGGAACAGTCTCTAAAACAGTTCAAGAAACCTGGTATTGAACCTATAGAACACATGTGTCAAACACAAGGCCGGCGGGCCAAATCCAGCCCGCCAGGCCTTGCAATGTGGCCCGCACCGCGCTGTCATCACTGCACTCCGCTGTCAGTTTATGACATTGTCAGTTTATGACTGTTCAGTAAACCATTCGGCCTGCGATTTAGGCTGGATTTTAGATTTTGGCCCCTTCTCTGATTGAGTTCGACACCCCTACTATAGAAAGTGAAAAGTAACCTAATATACTGCTTGGCCAAGCAGTAAACTCTATTTACATTGTTATACAAATATAGACACTATTTATTCATTTTTAAATTTCAGAGTCAACCCACAGACAAAGCAGGCATATAGGTGAAATTTCAGGACAAGTTGTGACTCTTAATAAATATCTGACAAGGTACAATAGTACATAGCTAGCAAATGGAATGTGGGGTTGGGGTTATATATAGAGGAAGGGTAAGGCCATCTTCCAAATTGGAGTGATACAAAGTTGGTGGAAACAAATAATTTACTCATATTACTTACTATCACAGAAGTAACTAATGGAAGCATTAAAAATAATAAAAATACTAAATATTGGAAAGAGGATGGGAAAGAAGAGGTTAATGTGAAATAAATGTTCATTTCTTGTGAGTTAATTGATAATAACTATAAGTTATAATTATGATAGAGAGTTAGAATTATAGTAACTGTACTTGTGGAAATAACTAGCCAAAGAATTAAGTACAGGAACAATGAAAAGAGATAAAAATAAATCAAGAGCTAGCTGGAAAAAATATCAGTGTTCCTGAGTTCTTCTGTATTATTTGATTTGTACGGAGTACAATTATTGTTTTGATAGAAATTAAAATTAAAAACAAAAAAAACCCTTAACCCTTGCATTGTTTTAAGAAAATAGGAGTTGCCACTTTAGCTACGTATTTATAGCACATGCATCCTAGAAGAGATTTTAAACTCTTTTTTGTTCATTTCCCTTCAGTGGGCAGAAGATCGTGCAACTAATTTCTTCAATTCCCCCATTGCCTCCTCTTCCCTCTCCCGCTTCAAACTCTCTAACAAACACACACACACACACACACACACACACACACACCCACACACACAATACCAGAATGAATAAAAAAATTGGCACAGTTCTTAAGGAGACACAAATATAGTAGTCACCATTTTTAATTGCCTGTCATAATTAAATTATTATTTCATGCCCAAAATAAAACTGTACAGACACTGGCATATTGTGAGCATTAAATTTGCGGTGACATATCAATTAGAGGAGTGTTCTGTAACCACTGATCTGGACATCATCCAGGGCTCAAGCCTGTTCTTTCCCTGGTCCCCTTTTCAGCCCTTCAGGACTCAGAAAAACAAAAGTATAATTTTAATCCCACCTTTGAATCAATAGTCAATGCGGTTAGGAAATCAACTTATAAAAAATGAACATAATTAGACAATGAACATCCATAATCACATGACTACCTAGATTCTACCATCTGGCGTACCTATTCATCTGTCTGTCCATTCATGTATTCGTTCAATCCCCTGTTTGTTATTTCACAATAAATCCAAATCCTTTATATTAATGTTAGTAAGGAACCTGCAGACAGATCTCAACAACAAGGGGTTGGAATAAAATCTCTTGGTTAAAGCTTTGAAGAGAAGATGTTTTTAAAGAAAGCATTTGTTTCTCACAGAAAGTAACCATCTGTTCTTTCTGACAAGTTCTTTGACTCCTGTCATTTCTAACTATGTCTCTAAAATAGATTTTTCAGAAAACTGCTTGTGGACCAATGGGGAAGAGTTCTTAGGGAAAACTCACTGACTGGGGTAACCCAAAACCAGAGGAGTATGTGGATACAGCACTTCCTAGATGATGATGATGATGATGGTTGAGAGGGAGATTTCCAATTTTGAGACTCAGATAAACATCTCTTACTCCTGAAGGCTATTTGAATACCAAGATAATTTACATGCCCTGAGTCACATTCCATTCTTATTGACTAGATTTCACTCTGAGGTTTGTGTTTCTGGTTCAAGTTCCTGAAATCAGGCCTCAAGCATTTGGGGTTTTGTTAACTTGTTTATTTGTTGAAAGGGTTGTTGAGGCAGTGCTGGTCAGATTTCAGGTGGAAAGGTAATGAAGCAGAAGCAACCTCACGGCCATTTTTGAAGCGTAAACACTAGTTAATATCTACCTCTAAACTAGGGAGCATCTATCCTTGGTGCCATTTGTCAGTGTCCTGGCAAGAGATTTCATTTGTGCATTACATCTTGATGGGTGAGTAGGGATGCAATAATGTGTTTTGGGAGAACCGGGAAGGTGGAATTAGCAAGTGGTTGGAGAAAACTTGCTTTAAAAAAGGAGATAGGAATAATACTGCCAGGAAGGGAGAAAAGGCCTAATCTGTAAAGAGTATTGGAACATAAACAGAATCCTGGCACATGTCAAAAACACAAAGTAAAGATGAAAAGTAGGAGAGAAGTGTGGGCATCACCTGCATTAATATAGACTAAATGAAGAAGAGTCATCTCTGAATTCAGCTAGGAAATACTCAAGTAACCAGGTGGTGTCTGCTCAGATCTGGCCTGGGTGATAGGGTACAATAAAAATGAGATGATTACTGGGACTGATAAAATATCTCTGGAGAAGCTAATCTGACTCACAGCTCTAAGGATGGACCCTAATTTGCTTAAGCCGATCAGCATAACCCATCACCTTGGCCACAGTCCCTGGTTCAGGGATGGCCTTGTGGTCCTGGAGAGACAAGTAGTCTCTCCTAGATGGTATACTCTGATTGTGAAGCTTGGAAATGCTTCAGCCATGTTGACACCATGAAGGAAGGCAGTCTTAGCCATGGAAGGCAGAAAAATCAGGTCCTTGAAGACAACACTGAAATTTAAATGACCCCAGAACATAACAAATTTGACCTCATCATTAAATAGCTACAAATTGGTAATGGTGTTGTCATAGTCCAGAAAGCATCACTAGCTTAGCTAATAGTGCAGAATTTACTTCTTATTAGAAAATAATATTTTATCACATCCTCTGACACACAGACAATGCCCAATTCAAATAGGGAATGAAGAAAACAAATCTCATTTTACCCAACACATATTGCTAAAAACCAAGATTAGAAGCAAATATATCACATGTTTGTGTTAGCAGAACATGGTGGTGATGATGAAGGAGGTGGAGGTGGAGGTGGAGGTGGTGGTGGTGATGGTGGTGGTAGAGATGGAGGTGGAGGTTGGTGGCAGTGCAGTTGTGGCCATGAGAGGTAAGGAGGAGTTGAACTTAAAGTAGAAAATTATATGGAGTATATCTCTCCCATTCACCCACTGGACAGAGATAAAATACCTGAGCATGTAGGAACAGTGAATCAGCAAACAGGTTTCTTCATATATATTATCTCAGCTGTTCTTTCAATTTCGTTCTGTTTCTGACAGCCAGCGGTTCACAAGAGGAGAGAGATGATATACTTCTCTTCTGATTTTTCAGGGAAGAGAGCTACCTAAAAGGGAAAATAAAATCCAATAGTGTAATATTAGAGTTCTTATCTGATATTGATTTTTCTAAGGAACCATTGTATCCCCAAATAGTTTCTTTCCACTATTGGTAAATAACTCTATCTTTTCCAAAGAGGAGATAATAAGCCAACACCATCTTACTGAGATGCTCAGAAAAATCTTCTAATATAAACTATTTGAGAAATACTCAGGTACTAGCAGAGAGAAGAAATTACAGAAAAAAGAAACAAAAGCAGCCATTTCCTTAGTATTTATATCCAGGGGTGTGTATCAGGCCAGTGTATAAATTGTCAGTGAGTAGCACCCTGGAGCCCTTTCCTAAGAATCCTAAACAATTTTCAGAGATCAAACAAGGCATCATTTTGGTTAGCAAACAAGGTCATAAAGTGATTACACCGATTTCCAAGGAACCATTGCGTGTAGGAAGATTTTTTTTTTTTTTTTTTTGCTTTATGAACTAAACACATTAATTTTTATAGAAGCTGATTTTCTTCTGAGAGCAGTAGTGTATCTCATTCATCAAGACCCTGTGTTGTGTGTTACAGGGAGACAGAGAGTTAATAAATGTGGTGCAAGTTAAAAAAGAGTGGCTCACCTCTGGGAGGAAAAAATGAGAAGAACTGGGTGATTACAGGGTGATTACAGAAAGGGAGCCGCTTCCTTAATGCCTGTGTCCTGTGCCAGATCCCCAGGGCTACTCAGATGCATGAGTGTAAACATCAGAAAGGTCAGGGATTAGCCTCCAAGTAAATATCCAGTGACTTCTGGGGCTTAGCCCAGGAGAACAGGGGTCAAGGCTTATCATCGAAGTCATTTATGCACCAAGTACTTCAAGAGGTAAATGAGAGAGTCTCTGCTCTTGTGAGATTTACACTCTATTTAGGAAGACAGATCATGCACAAGAAAGGTGGGATAGTATGCCTGATACTATCAGACAGGGCTGAAGGCGTTACATACAGTCTTGATATTGCAGTGAGCCTGGGTAGTTGGGGAGAAAGAGGTGATTTTGAGCTGGGCTTTGCAGAGAGAGTACTAGTGCTAAATGGTTGGGTGGATGAAAAGGTGTAAAGGGAAGTCAGAGAGGTAAGAAGTAAAAGACGGATTCGGAAATCCATGGACCCCTTGCACGCCCACAAATTATTCCCTCATTTCTGCTTTTTAAGCTACTGTGTTGTATGTAAAGGAAGATGATTGAATGAATAAGACAAAGTGCCCTGGAGGCCTTCTAGATATCCCTCACTACAACATTTCTATTGTAGTCCTAGCTTTCTATGATATCTATGTGTGCAATTACTTTCTCAAAGTAGAAGATATGAAGAAAGGAACCTGTAGGCTCCAATCATGATAGTCCTTAGCAAACTAAAATGCAACAGCAGTCCTCTAGAACTTCAGAATAATAGTGACATCCTCAAGTGAGGTCAGAAATCACTTCAGGCACAAGATGAAATATTTTTTTTAAAGTTTTCTGGATATCTTCTTAGGAAGAGGTTTCAGGTCAGGAGTTAAATTAAGAAACTAGTCATTGAGCACTGGGACAAATCCATTCACATGTCGATCTCTGCGATCACCTACCATATTGCTAACACAGGCCTCAATGCCATCATGTGGATGGAAGGGAAAAAATGATAATGTGGGAAATGATGACTACATCTGCTGGAAGTGTCAATGATCCTGGAGATCCTTCCTGGAATTGCTGAATGGTTTCCATATTCTTAATGAGCAACACCTCTTGGGAAGGCAGTAGTGATGTCATGTGGACTGCAGAGCCCTGTTAAACATGAACTAACATCAACTCAACTGCCTGTTAATGTAATAATTTCATCACTTGAAATGCTCAAGCCATGTGTACAAAGCTTAAGTCATGTTCTTTTCCTATTTCCTTCCTTACCCTTAGGGCAACCTATGCTGCCTCCTATCCTAGAGAATGGCCCTACCATTTATCTATCCAGTGACCTAAGCCAATAACCCAGATTCCTCTGTTTTCTCACTGCAATTCCCACTCATTTCACTACTACTCTCTCAGTAGTTTTCCTGTCTGTCCCTTCCACCCCCTTCCTATTGCTATTGTCACTGATCAGGTTCGCACCATTGTGCAACTAGAATGTTACAAGTGTCCTAACTGGCCGCCTTTGATCTTCTGCAACCTATTCCCCAAACTGAATGAGGAGTCACCATTCAAAAATAATTCTGTTCTTGTTACTCTCCTAATTTAAATCTTTCCCTGCTTCCAGGACAGAGTTCAAACAATTCAGCTGGCAGAGACAAGTCCTGAAGATCTACCTCATGAACCTTATCCTTTACCACACCCTCCTTTCTTATCCCACAGTCCAGCCAGGATGGATTATTTTCACAATCTCTGAACACACACACCTCTACTTCCTGCTTCCACATCTTTGCCCAGGCTTCCTTGTGTGGAATGTTCTCTTTGTGACCAGGTCTACCTGGGCCACAAAGCTCACCTTTGAAGGCTCAGCTTAAGAATTATCCACAAAGTCTTTCCTGTCTGCTCCTTTAAGAAGAATCATTTCTAATCCAGGGCTCCCTTGAAACCTGCATGGTCTTCTGGTATCACACACCTACTGTGCTTCCTGGGTTCCTTCTCAGCTGATGATGGGGATAAAGACACCACTGTCATACTTGTGTTGGATTTATATTTGTATTGCCAGCTGGCCCCGTGTCAGGCTCTGCCTAAGGGAGTGCTGGGAAGAAGCTGCAAGACTGGAGGAGGAAAGGACTTGCCTCTTCCTGTCTGCTGCTTTTGGCTTCCTGTCTGCTTCCGGTTCCGGGGAGCAGAACTCCAGCAATTCTTTACCCTACTGCAGTAGCAGCTGAATCCAGTTTTCACTTTCGCTGGCCCTTCAGAACTAGTCTCCTTGTGCCCCAAAAAGAGTCTATGGCATGGGCCAGTACCCCTCCTTAAGATCTTGGGTCCCAGCCCTAGGGACTCCTCCTCCAAGCTTCTAAATTTTGGTAATTCTAACCTCTTTTCTTGTCCCACATAGAGGTGGAGCTGCCTCCTGCAGTGGCCTCCCTCATGATGTGTAGTGTTCTCTTTTTACATCTGTATTTACCTAGTTAACAGCTACATCTGGTTAGCAATTCTACAGATTAAATTTACTCTGTGTAAATAACTGGTGTGGTTTTCAATTTCTGACCACACCCTGACTAATACCGAACCAAAGAAGTCCTTTAGCATGTGGGTTTCTAATTCATATTTCTTCCCATAAAAATCCATCCCCAAAAAAGTTTACTTCCAAAGCATGCGCTGAATTTATGTTTTGCAGGTGGTTTTATTCAGAACACCTTCACTGGCCTGCCCTTTGACATCATTGCTTAGCAGACCTGCTGGCTAATTAATGCCAGTTCCTTCCTCCAGGGCCAAAAACAAGCCCTTTGTGACTTGCTCCCAACCTGAACTGATGGCACTCTTGCTTCCCATTCCAGTCCCCTTCTGACTGGGCCCACCCTCCTGAGTATCCAAGTACATTCACCATTATGCATGTATCTTCTGCCCTTTCCGGTCCCAGCCTGAGAGCAGGATCATTTCATCTGCTTCTGAGAATCCCCACCCCACGGCTCAGTAAGCGGTATACAAATAAAAAAGGAAGGAATGAAGTGAATAATCAGGGAAGAGGAAAACCCATTTGCTCTGAGGTATCACTGTTGACTGGGTGGGAGGCCTTGGGCACAACAGCACTTGATAAACATCGCTGACTGCTCACCAGTATAATTCATGACCGTGTTTTCTCATGAATACCTCTGCCTGTTTGGCTTTTGTTATTTGGATCTAGGTCTCTTATAGGAAACTTTCATTTAAAGTCTACACATGAGTGATGGAAGCAGTTATTAGCAGGAAGAGTATGAGTTCAGAGTCGGAAAAACCTAGGTATAAATTTTGAATCCACCACCCATTACCTATATGACTCTGGGTAAGTTATTTTGCCTCTCAGAGCCTCAATATCCCCATCTGTATACTGGAGTTATAATGATAATGGTAAACGCTTATTAGATGTGATATGCCAGATATGTTCTAAGTGTTGTACATATAGTAACTCATTTAATCCCATTATATTAGCTATTTACTATTATTACCCCCTCTAGAGACAAGGAGAACAGTCTCGGAGGTTAAACAGCTTGTCTAAGATCACCCAGTGAGGCATTCTCAGGGTCCAGGTGGAGAGCCAGGCAGTCTGGCTCCAGAGCCCCGCTTCCTAACCATCTGCTCTATTGCCTTTTTCCTTTCCCGATTCCCAGAAATCTCCCTCACTGAGCTAATATATGTTGAGGGCGTGGCCCATCTAAGCACGGCATACAAAGAGCGAATCTGGCACCTGGGAGAGGGATTCACAAAGAGCTTGCATTTATTAGCATGAGCTCAGATTAGATTTACTACCGAAATGACCTGGCTACAACGACTGTTATTCTTGTGATGAACCATTTGGCAAAAGACTCTGCCTCAAATATAGCAGCACATTTCCCTGCCGCCCTTCATGGACAGCGTGGTGAAAGGTATTTGGTTCTGTAATGTTTCTTCCGTGTTGCTAAGGAAAAGGTGCTATCATCAGATAAAAGGAGTGAGATGAACATGGAGCCACATAATGCCACTAAAACCAGCCACTAAGCGAGCACACATGATCCGTTTACCCTGCTGTGGGCTTCTTACCCATGCCCATCATTATCTGAGTATGTAACATATTTATTCACTTATGTGTGGTCTATCCACAAAAAATATCGGCTCCAAAGGGCCAAAACTTTGTGCTTCTTTCCCTTGGCCTAAAACAATGTCCTGCTCAGCGAGGATTCTGGTAAGTGCTTGCTGAATGAACAGTGGGTTATGTCTTCAGTACCAATGTCCTGCAAATACAGATAGAGTCTTCTGCCATCTGCATGCCTATGGTTGACGGGAATGGAGGACCTAATCCTAAAATGTAACGGAGCAGGTCCAGGCACAGGGCAGAATCAGGGCTGGAACTTCCTTCGCTGCTGGAGTTCAGGATGCAGTGTCAGATACACCGGCCAGACAGGATCTCAGAGGACAACATTTGAGGACGGAGCCCAATGAGGCAGAGGTGGTGTTGGTGTCAGCACTTCAGTCCAATTTGAGAAATTCCCTTCAGAACTTAGTACTGGAAAAAACATTGTCTCTTTCAAAAAAGCTCCGTGCTGTCCTTTTTTTTGCTTTGGCTGCTTGGAAGCTTAAAGCCAAACTTACTGCTCAGTAACAGTAGTGGTGTGGGCCTAAGCTATGGTTCTAGAATCATGTGCTCTCTCTCTATTTCTCTGATATATTTATTTCTACTTTAATATTAAACATTTAATATAGCTTTCTGATATATACATAATCTTTTCTATGTTTATACACTTACATATGTTTCTTTTATTGCATCTCAAACTCAGAAGGTAGACTGTCAAAGTAAATATTCAAATAAAGAAAGAATTCAGAGAAAACCAGGCACAGCAGGTTAACCTGGTGACCCCGGAAGAACCCGCCCTCCTCTCCTAGTGCCCTGCGTGGCATTCTGTCCCTTCCGGCACGCCCCCTGCCTCCAAATCCTGCCCATGGCTCCAATGGCAATGAATGTTCCCGTTCATCTCCTTCCAACTCCTTTCCTGTCATCTACACCAGCCACATACCCAGTGAATTTTTTCCTGTGCTCTTCTACTGACACTGCATAGGACACCCAACTGGCCACAGAGAACATCCACTGAGCCTCATAAACTCTCCAGCCACGTTCTGTGCCATCCCCCCTTCAAATTTATGTTCAATGTGATTCTGTTATAAAAATGTATGGCATGCCTACTACATGACTACTTGCCTGGCCCGGGTCCTGTAAAGCTTAGCGCCCTCTGAGGAGTGCCCTGACACCCTCGAATTAAGCACTTCTCCCTATATCCTACCTTGTGCACTCCATTTATTCCTCTATTACTTTGCTCCAACCCACACAGTTGGATGGGAACTTGCTTAGCTGGATGGCGTGTTTCCTCTGCTTGCCTCTGAGTTCATGGAAACAGGAGACATCATTCATTCTGTCTTCAGGGCAGAGGTGGACACACAGGGGGTGCTGAAATATCTATATGTGTATAAATAATAATTTTTTGATTGAGGAAAGTAAGAACACAAGAAGCAGAAATAGCACCCAGAACAGAGCCTTTTACATAGTATGTGTTCACAAAGTCCTTGTTTACTGCAAGAGAAAATGAGGTTCAGAGATACCCAGGACCTGGGTAAAAAATAAGGGAAAACTGGCGGATGGGATATGCGAGAGCCAAATGTAAGCATATGAAGAACCATGTGTCTGGAAAGCAGTTGTAGGGACTGGAATTTTGGATGTGTGTATTTAGTTTGACTCAATAAATGTTTCTTGAGCATCAGCTGTAAGTACTAGATGAAATGATCAACACTCACCTGTTCTTGATGCGCTCTGGCCAGAACCAGCAGGAGGACTGGGTAGAGGCAGGCAAGATGATCTTATTCAGTCTGCCTCCTAGATCTTAACCAGATCTCCTTTTAGCTGCTGACTTCATTCCCTGTGTGGCTGCCACTGCCACACATGGCCCCTGGCTTAGAAATGCTACATATGCTCCCCCTAATTGATATGTGACGCGTCGTCTCACAGCTACGACAGCAGCACTTTGGGGGCTGTCTCTGTAGAGCGAAAGGCAGATGACAAGAGAGCTTTTGTCTTTCATATGCCATCTAGCCCATGATATGCCCAATGGACAAGCTGGGCGTCAGTGGGTCTCTTCCTTCTATGAGAGATGTGACATGTGTTAGGGAAATGAGCTGGCTCCCGCTTCATGTCGAAAACTTGCTTCTTGCCCAGAACCTGGGATAGCTACCAGGGGGCTCACTTTGTCTGCTAAGTACACAAAGATTAGGCGAATCCCCCAAAACTGACCCAAGACAGCAGTCCTTCTCCACCAGGCAGCTGGGTAGTAAGGAACCTGGTCTCAGCTTGACACTGAATTCACCCTGTGGCCTCAAGCAATTGCTCAACCTCTCTCTACCTCTGCTTCCTGGATTGTAAGATGACAGTTCTGGAGTTTGTTAATAGTCAATAAATTGTGCTACACATCAATAAATATTAATCAGAGCTGACAATGGTGATGGTTTTGCAAAATATTAACAGTGCCCTGGGAAGAAAAGCTTGTCTGATTCTTCTGAGTAATTTCCATAAAGTTGGGCTGGCGCCCAGATATTATAAAACTGTGACACAAAGAGACTGGTATTTGCAGCTTATTCTCTTATTAACTCATCCTGCTTTGTTTGTATTTAGGTGGCTGTCTAAGGGGATGCCATCAACATCCCGTTTGTCACGACTGGGACAAAGGTGTCCCTATGTCAGGATATGTTGTGAATCTGCAATGTCAGTAGTAGGCAAAGCCAGCATGACCCTCTGACTGGGATGCCAGAGGAATGGCTTCATTCCAGCATGGGGTATAGCAGATCAGACACAGGCTCAGAGCTCCCCAGTCAAAGGTACTAGTGAACCCCAGAAGCTGAAGGTCAGGTCTGACAAATTAAGGCAGAGTTATGTTCCTTGAGGAGAGACATATTCAAAAGACATATTTAAAGCCTTGTGTGCTCAGTTTTCTTAAAGTTCAAGACTGCCTATTGCTGCTGCATTTAAATTAAGGAATTTTTCCCAAGCTTGAAGCTAGTCATGCATTCAATAATCTTTTACTGAGCCCATCGCAGGCCCTGTGAGCACTTCTCTCCTCAGCCCTGGCGATGTTAAGGATGAAAGACACGATGCCTGAGAATACAGTCCAGTCAGAACGACTGAGCAGAGACAGACAGGCTCAGCACTGAGCAGCACGGGCTGAGGAGAGGTAGGTCCAGGGTGCCCTGGAGACAGCAGGGCATCTCAATGTGGCAGGAGAAATGACTTCTGGTTGAAGGTAACGGGTTAGCCACACATCCTCAACTTCTCTCTCTCTCTTAAGAGATTATAACCAACAATTATAGAGGAATAAAATTGTGAGGATAAATCCATAAAAAAAAGAGAGAAGTGCCTTAAGACAAGAGACTTGACAAATCTATGAAAGAGAGTGGATGTAAGAGAGGTACTTGGGGACTCGGGAAGGCGGTGACAAGGGGGGAAGGTTGGGAGAGGGTGCCACCGAGAAGCAAGGCTCAGCAAGGCTCAGAAGTGAGGACTCGGGCCTGACAGATGTGAGTGTGGGACTGTGCCAGGCAGTGGAGAACAGGACTCACTGGAAGCCTTCATGAGAGAGCAGTTTCTGAGACAACTTACTTCCCCCAGCAGTTGGCAGTTGACCTCGTCTCCAGAATAAATTAGGGTGTCCTCAGGGTACTGGATGGCTCCAAAGAACAGACCTGCACCTTCTGGCATTTAGAAGTCCTACCAATGAAAACAAGGCTTTCCTCCATCACCCCGATGTGGTGGAGTGTTTGTAGAGGGCATTTTGTGTCATCTGGGAGACACCCTCTTGGGGAAGGTGCTACTGGCATGTGGAGGGTGGAGGTCAGAGATGTTGCTAAACATCCTACAATGTGTAGGCAAGACCCACGAACAGAGATCTCTTGCCCCAAATGCCATCTGTGCTGAGTTCGAGAAACCCCGCTGTAACAAAGCCCTCCAGCTTAACAACCACACTCCCACAAGCAACACACGATGCTCCAAAGCCATGTCAGCAAGAACCTACTGATCAAGTGCCTGGCCAGTGCAAGATACTTCATGGCAGACCCATGACAGTCACTGGCAGTATGGGGAGATGGGGTGCTTCAACGTTGTCTGGAAATCTCTGAGGCAGTACCACGGTTATTGTTTTTCAAAGAAGGAAAAGAAAGCGTGAGAATTAGGACAGAGCAAAGGCTCCAGTTACAGATGACAAAGGGTTGACCAAAGTACCCCTGATGGCCAGCAGAGGGCAGGTGGGGCAACAGAGCCGGAATCAGGGAATTTCTGTCCTCCAAAGGGGCAATTCCAGTGATGTCCATTCAATATCAGAAGTCAAGAGTTCAGATGGAATTAAAAGCAGGAGATAAAGAATGCATTTGCTCACGGACTCCAGGGAAACACAATTTCATGTGGTTAAGAGGTGAGGCCATGGAAGAACTGGGAACCAGGGATGATCAGCCAGGTAGGGCATGGAGCTGGGGTGGGAGAACCCAAACCTTTGCCAGGAACTGGGATCACCACAGAGCAAGAGAGAATAAGCTCTGAAATGCTATCAGGGGCACCTGAGTGTTGACAGGTCTCGGCTCCTCCTCAAATTGGCCTCTACATTGCTCCTTAAGGCCCCGTGTGAGGCAGAGGACAACTGAGAGGATGGCCTGCAGCGATGGGGATGCATCTGGAAGAGGTGAATTCAGAGCTGGTGGAAAAGTGCATTCTGGTGCATTCAGGCTATTCCATGTGTGGTTCCTGCCGGCCCCTCTCAGGATGACCTGCAAACCCAGTATCAGGCAGGTGTGTTTCAACTGTACAAACCTCCTTTACAAGTCACTCTATAGGCACTTCTTGCTTATAGAAATAAAGCAATTAATACAAGTTAAGACTCCTCCAGGGGAGTTTTCAGGAAAGGTATGGAGGTATTCAGGGACAACAAAAGTAAAATTCTGACCATCAATAAGCAAACAGGGCCACTTGCAAATATTCACTTAATCATCACTGATGGTAGTTCCTCCAAGTTTATTAGCTGGAAGTATGAAATAGAATCAAGTTTGAACATCTCAGAAATCTTACAGGTTAAAAGCCCAGGAATTTGGACTGAAGCTGGTAAAACTTTGACCAAGATTATAAGGCACAAAATGCTGACTTATCCTGAATTTTGGACACAAAATTCAATTGTGCGCATTCTGATTTACTGACTGTTTTGTAAAAAGGATTTTTTTTGTCTGATACACATCAGAACCAGAAGTAAATAAGTCTTTCATGCCAAAAAAAAAAAAAAGTGGGGAATGGAACTACAAGTGCTGGGCACTGTGCTAAGTGATTTATTTGTTCCAGCATTTAATGCTCAGAACAGCCATTTGAGTTAGGATTATTGTGCTACTTTACAGATGAAGAAACCACGGTTCTAAGTTGTTATTGTAATAACCCAACACGTTATTAACCATTTGTACACCATTAAGTGTATATAGACACAAGCAGCGGACCTTTCTTCATCCAAAATATCATGGCAGTTAACCGGTTAAGTGCCTTCTATGCCAACTGAACTATTCTCTGGGGGAAATAGATGGAATGACAGACTTTCCCATGTCTGTAAAAACACAGGTACATACACTGACAACTACACACTAGAAACACTACAATGAAAGTGGGAGACTTGCCCGAAGGAGTTGAAGACAATGCCATAATGAGGTGACACCAGGAATTGGGGTTTTCCAGTCCTCCTGCCTACCTGACACTGTATGCCTATACTGTTGCAAAATGGTATCTCCAATTTCCATGGAAACTCCCCACAGGGTAATTAGAGCCCAGTTTATAAATTTAAAATAGGTAGAGCTTGATATCCTCTGATGCATACCTGTGTCTACTTCCTGCTGGCAGAGTTCTGTGGCAAATCAAGAACCTTTTGGGGATCCTCGAGATGGGACAAGAAAGATCAAACATCTGACTAGATGAATGCCACCACCATTCTTATCCAGCAGCTACATTCACCTGAAACATAACATGGGCAACCGGGCCCCCCACCTCTACTACCTGCCCTGAACTCTGCCCCTTGGCGGGTGGTTCTCAGACCAGCTCCGCGCAGACCCACCAGTGGCCTTGTCTGCACCTCCTCATTGGAGTCCATCTTTAAGGGACAGTCAAGGAAGAGAAGCTAACATCAGTGAAATGGACTGGTTAATTCCATGATGACAGGGTCTCTGCTAAGAGTTTTCCAATTATCAACATTCCCGCTCAAACGTCAGAGGAAGCTGTTAGTGAAAAAGAAGATCTTAGTCCTGGTGTTCCATGGTGACAAGTGCTACCACCACAAAGTCCGGTCACTGCTGTTTGATTGGCCAGAACAATATTTATGGTTGCAGCCCATGTCCAATGAGTGCTCTAATTTTTTTTTATAGACTTAAGCCAAGCATCATCAGTGAAGACATCGGTGCAGAGGCAGCAGCTATGTGGGTAAGATGGCTCATGGACTCGTGGCTACGAAAATAAGGAAAAACTAAACCCCCCTGGGTTGCCTGGAGACCTTACGGAATATTAATGTAATGGGTTCATAACAGGCAATATCATTCATTTTAATTAGGACCCCACAATTAAGATGGAAAAGATCTATTAGGTCACCTGGCCTATCACATTCCCCATCCCCTCTTCAATGCAGAATGGCTCCCTGGGGTCTGCTCACAAATGCGTGGCTCAGTCTAAATTTAAATGACTGCAACTATGAGGTTTATGTCATTTCCCTTGGGAAAATATTACTCAGTCTAATGGATTTCACCATGATTTTTTCCCCCCCCCAGAGATTCAGCCCAAATTTCTCTTTGCTTGAGTTTGTCACATTTTTCCACATTATATACCCTCAGATTCAGAAAAATCACAAAAATGACAGTGAGGATAGAGACCAACTCTCAATTTCCTACTCATTCATAATAAAGATGGGAATCTTGGCCCAGACTACTTCCTCAGTTTCACATTTACAGCTGAGCTGGGACATTACTAACCCTTTTACCCAAGTAAGATGTTCTCCTTTTCTCATAAAAAGAATCCACAGACTCACCAGCCTGAGGATCCATTTTTTTAATCCTCACCCTATGTTTTTATTGGTTTTTGTTTGTTTTTGTTTTTGTGGGTTTTTTTTTGTTGTTGTTGTTTGTCTTTTTGAGAGAGAGAGAGGAATAGGGGAGGGAGAGAAATATCACTGTAAGAAATGTCGATCATTGATTGATTGCCTGCTGTATGCACCCGGACCATGGATTGAACCTGCAATCTTGGGGTATGCCCTGACCAAGAATCAAACCTGCAACCTTTTGGTGCATGGTATGATGCACCAACCAACTGAGCAACCCAACCAGGGTCAGGCTGAGGACAATTTGAGTTCCCATGGTGGTGGTGCATTTGACATGACTCATGCCACTCTGTCTTGTCTGGCTCCAAAATAAACAAAGATACATCTGCCAAGACTTGAGATACTTTCTGTATCTGTGAACAGAGGAAATCCTTCTGGCTTTTGGGGAGTGGAACCGAAGTCTTTACCTTCATTAGCACCATTACCTACCCGCTAAGCTACTGGTCCATATTACATTTCCTTGGATAACACCCTAGGAATCTTAGAACATCAAGCTGGTTAGGTGGATAAAGACCTTTGGATCCTTTATGTCATGTATTCCACATATATGCCCATATATGTACAGAGACTGGCAGCGGCATCAGGCGAGGGAAACAAAAGAGAAACACAGCAGGGCTGCAAAACATCCCATGTTCACAATCCCCTATTTATAAAGGGGGATTCAGTCCCGTGCATGGTGGACTGTGGTTCATTTGCACTCCTTAATTAAAGAGGAAGGCCTCCCTGGTGATTTTACTTCCTAGGGTTTGTTTTGGGTTATTATTATTATTATTACAATAATATGAGAAAGAGAGCACTGCCCTGCTCTCAGAGAGGATCATTCTTCTGAGCACCACAGGATGCTGAGAAGACACTAATGAATTCAGAGCACAGCTGAGACTGAATTGCAGCTCCTTGCTGTCCTGCAAGCAAGGATCCCTCAATGCAACGCCCTGAATTATTATACTACATGGCAACTCAGGCTGAGGGAGATGGATGGGAAGGAAATGACTCTCAAAGTGTGATTTAATGACAGAAAGGGCACAGTGTACCTATGACTGGGCCTCTATTTCCAATGACAGGCCCATTCATTCTTTCCATCCTCACTTATGACAGGCTCTTCTGGAGCCAGGCACTGGGCTAGGTATTGGGGAGAGTTGTCCTGGGCTATTGGAAGGAGCTAGCAGGTCATACATCAGCGATTTAGTAGCAAATGATTATACTTTCACCTTCCTTTGTGTTGGAAATCCAATCCAATTTAAAATCTTTTTAAATGGGTTACAAAATTCTGTAAAGTTGTACAAAGTGAGAGAAAAATAACATAATGAAACCTTGCCTGCCTACCATCTAACTTTATCAAATCTTAACATTTCCCCTATTTGCTTTAGACTTTTTGAAATAGTAAAATATTACAACTATAATTGAAGTCTCCTATACACACCTCCTTTAAGCCACCCTGTAGGTAGCCATCATCTTAAATCTAATGTTAATTATTCCTATTCATATTTTATACTACTCTTCACCTATGGGAATTCAAAGATAATAAATTCCTAAGAAGTAAGACTGTCTCATATACTTTTTAACTTTTTAGAAATGACATTCTACTATGCCCATTCTTCTATAATTTGCTTATTGACAATCAACATAATGTTTTTAAAATTTATCCTTTTCAATCCATGTCATTCTAGTTCATTTATTTTAATCCCTACATAATATTCCATTGTATGAGTATTCTATAACTTATCCACTCTTGCTGGTCATGTAGGTAGTTTTGCCTTTTTCTTGTTTTATGACTGACAATGTTGTAATCAACATTCTTCTATAAATCTCCCATGCAGTGTGATAGAATTTCATTAAATTATATGCCTAAAACTGACTCAAAGTGATTGTAATTAAGTACAAAGTAGTATGAGGGAATTTCATCTACCCACATCTTAGCTTATACTTGCTATGATCAGACTTCAATGTTTTGGTCAACATAATGAGAGAGTAATGGTAGCATATGGTTGTTTTAATTTGTGTTTTATTAGTTACTGGGGAGCTGGAGCATCTTTTCATGTATTTATTGGCAATTGATGACTATCATCCCACTTTGCCTGTTTTTATTTTGTTTTCTTTCTTATTGAGTTGTAGTTCTTTTTAAATTCTGGGTACTGGCCTTTATCAGTTATCTGTGTTTCCAATAGCTTCATCTACTCTCGGGCTTATATTTAATCTCTGTTTGTGGTATCAATAAGTGATGAAGTTTTACATTTAAATGTTAGTGTAGTCAAATTTGTCACTATTTCCCTTATGGTTTTTCTTTCTTTCTAAAGCCATGGTTGGCAAACTGCGGCTCGAAAGCCACATGCGGCTCTTTGGCCCCTTAAGTGTGGCTCTTCCACAAAATACCATGGTCTGGGAGAGTCTATTTTGAAGAAGTGGCGTTAGAAGAGTTTACATTTAAAAAGAAATTTCAATCATTGTACTGTTGATATTTGGTTCTGCTGACTAATGAGTTTGCCAACCACTAGTGTAAGGAATCATTCTTCAATCCTTAAGTCAAAGATGCTTTCCTATGCTTTCTTATAAAATTCTTACACTTTTGCTTTCAGGTAGAGCTTTTTCATGCAATTGAAATTTATTTTTATGTGTGTCATATGCTTTTATTTTTCTCCATGTGGTGAACTAACTGTCCATCATTTTCCTGCTTTACTACACACTTTATTTCCTTTTTTACATAAGTAAAAATATCACATTGTTTACTTAGGTGTGGGGCTTGCTGGTGTCCAGTTTATTGGTTCATTTTTTCCCTATTCCTGCACCAGTACCATGCCCCCTAATTGCTTTAACATTATAAGAGATCCTGGTATTTGGGAGGAGCAGTTTCCTATTTTGTCCTTTTTCCCACCTCCTCTTGTCATCCTTTGTCCTTTGCTCTTCCATTTACATTTTAAGCTTGCTAGATGCCACGAGGCAATGACTAGAGTAGGCACTAAACTCTAGACATCTGAGCCAGTTCATCTCAGCTCTGACCGCAGTGATGTACTGAGCTCAAAGGAAATGCAGACATGGGCTTAGTACTTTGCATACATTGACGCATTTAAACTGCACAACATCCCACGAGGCTGTTGCTAATTGTTATTACCTTGTAGTTGAAGGGACTGGGGATCGATGAGATGAAATTATTTGTCCATAGTCCCTGGGTTACTATGATGCTAGCCAGAGTACACCTGAGTAAACCCATTCTAATACTAAGCCAGGGCTCACCGGCACCTTCAAAAACTTTAATTTTTTTCACTCACTGACAAAGCAAGAAAATCGTAATGAATATCCTCCTCATTTGATGAAAGAAGAAACTAAAGCACAGACCAGGTACATGATTTGTCTAATAGCCTAATCACGTGCACTGCAGACCAGAAAGTACGTCCTTGACCTCCTGTGTGAAAGTCCCTTCGTCCGCCCCTGATCCTGCCACAGGTTCTTGCCCCTGTGCCATCCCAGGGCAGATGACCGGCATATGCACAATGAGAAGGTGACAGTGCCCTGCTCGTCTCCACGGGACGCTGCTCAGCCTTCCATGGGCCCCGCGGCCCCGCAGGTGAAAATCAGCTCTAAAGATGCCATGGCGTCTCAGGCCTGTGGTTTCTGGATGGTTACTGACACTTTCACTTCAAGGACCTGGTAGTGGGGGTGGAGACGGACACAACAAGGTCTCTCTTACCTGTGTTTGCCCAAGGGGCGCCCTCCCGCAGTCAAAGATCCGCCTTTCACTCTCCGATCTGCAGTCCGCCCTTCCATCTCCAGGTGCACCCAACCACAGACTGAAAGCAGCACTTTCCATCCGATCCAGCTGGGAAACTGCGGCTGGGAATGAGAAGATGCTGTTTTCAATCCCTGTTGGTTGAATCCCAAGCCGCAGATTCGAAGGGCCAGCTGTATTTAGTGAAAAGAAAATAAATAAATAAATAAATCCTTAGCCTAAGTGGAAACTCCGCAGTTCATACCCATGTTGTTCAAAATGTAACTGTAGTTCAGTAATGAAAATACTGTCGTGGCCGCCAAAGAGAAAAGTTGTTATAAGGAGACACTCACTGACCCAGGCGTGTGTCTGGGGGACAGACCCCACAAGCAGCAGTTTCTCTCATAAATCTCAAGTGGGCCACCAGTGTGTTCAGTGACTTTGAGCAAGTCACTCCAGACAGCCTGGTGTCTGTTCCCCTAGTTTTGAGAGGGAGCCGCGGGGAGGCAGTTCTTAAGGTGAGGGCATCGGGGTGGTCTGGCAGGAAGAGTGTGATCCTATTTGTGGGCTCTCCCTCTGCCAGGGATTGGGGGACACCCTCCTGGGGCCCAGCGTGAGGAGGTGAGAGAGGAGGGCAGTGGAAGAAAAGCCACAAAATAAACCGAGGGCACTCAGACTCCTCCAAGAAAACTGTGAATGTCTGAGCGCTCAGTCTGCTCCCACTTTTTTTCTTTTTCATCCTTTATTTTATTACGTATGTATTTTTATTATCAAACTCATTTAAATTTAAAAAAACTAAAAATAGTTCATCTGTTTCTAATCTACATCTGACAAACTGTTCTCTGTATCTCTGAGCTTATGATATTCATATATATAAGATCATATGGTATTTGTCTTTCTTTGTGTGACTTATTTCATTTAGCATAATGCCCTCAAGGTCCATCCATGTTGTCAAACCACTGTTTTCTTTCACTCTCTTGTACTGGGGAAAAAAAAAAAAAGGTAAATCACATGATTTTCTCCCATGCCAGTCCTCCCTCTCTAAGGTAATAGTATAGTTCCTCCGGCCTAAAATGGAACAACAGATGTGAAGGTTAGGGTGAGGTACTATTAAGTTAGCACCTAGAGCAATTAGAGGAGGTGAGGAGCGGAGGTGGGTGAGAGGTGCTCCTGTGGTCCGGGCCTCCAGCACAGCTGCAGGGGCTGGGAAGAACTGCAAGCCAGCCCCACGCCTCACAGGGATTGCCATGCTGCCCAGAGGCCCCAGGAAGGAGCCTGTTTCCTACTGGGTTTTATATTAATGAAGCAATTACTGTGTGTGTTTATGCACCTGTGCCTTAGTCTCAGCCTCTCTGCATTCCTTCTCCAAGCAATGGGGATCCCTCTCCTGAGCTTTCTCTGGCAGGAGGGGATTAAAAGGAAGCAGTGAAAAAGAAGAAGGTTTTCCTTTCTTTAATTTTGGCTTTAACTTCTGACTTTACCTCTGGTTACAATAGTTAGGGTTTTAACCACCATAACAATAGCTGCATTTACTGTATTTCCAGATTACCTACTAGATCTCAGATAATCTTCAAATGAAGTTTTAAATGATTTACTGTTAGTTATTAATTTCACACACTACAACAGAAGAAACAGAGACCCTGTCCCCAGTTACCTCTGCCTCCCCTTACCCCCTTAAAAGACAAGTTTTAAACTATTCTTACATGCACGTTGCTCTTCTGGATGATCTATGAGCCAATGAGACCCCCTGGGCCTGTGGTCTGTGTAACCAGCACCATACCCATGGCAGATGGGGAGTCCTCCTAGGCACCAGGCACCACACCGGGGTTCTTTCAGCTCTGCACATAGTGGGAGCTGTGGTCACATGACAGGTTGTCCATGAAGAAATAGCCAGAGCCAACGTCATGAATATGATTTACTCACTCATCTCGCCAGGAATTACTCAGCATTAACTCTATTCAGGGAGCAGCACAAGGCAAGACATAGAGCTATACAAAGTGGGGTCCTTGTCCTCAAGGACTTTTCTCACTGGTAGTGGAGCTTACACACACACACACACACACACACACACACGCATAAAAGTAACCAGAACACAAACCAAGTGCTCTGGGCCTGAAGAGCAGAGAAGGGTTAGGAACAAAAAACTAGAAAAACTTAGAATGTGTCAGCACTTAACACTGACAAAACATTTTCAAAACATTTAAGCCATTTGACCCTAAATTTTTTTTGTGTGCTACCACCAGCCAGTACATTTTAATGTTAGTTATTAATTTCACACATTACAACAGAAGAAACAGAGACCCTGTCCCCAATTACCCCTGCCTCCCCTACCCTCCTTTAAAAGACAAGCAAGTCCCTGGGATCTGAGCTAGACACCCTTTATGTGACAAATATTTTGCAATATCCTCTTTACTATTACAAAACGAAATTAACTGAAAATACAACTTCAATACACATATGATTTTTTTAAAAGGCAATTATCTCAATAAAAGAAAAACTATTCCAGATTTTCTAACATGGTCATTAAGGAACTCGACCCAATGCTTCTGATGCCACCACTGTGATATTCCCAGCATCCTCTAAAGTTGTTTTTAATTAAAGACAATTAAAATGAACAATAAGAATTCTCTAATGCTATTATTTTTTTTTTCTCCTCCGAAAGTAGGAGAATACTGTCTTTTCTTTTCTTTTTTTAAAAAAATATATTTTATTGATTTTTTACAGAGAGGAAGAGAAAGGGATAGAGAGTTAGAAACCTCAATGAGAGAGAATCATCGATCAGCTGCCTCTTGCACACCCCCTACTGGGGATGTGCCTGCAACCAAGGTACATGCCCTTGGCCAGAACCGAACCCGGGACCTTTCAGTCCACAGGCTGACGCTCTATCCACTGAGCCAAACCAGTCTCGGCGAGAATACTGTCTTTTCATCTCAGCATCCTGTCCTAGCAAGCCTGGTTTTGTTGTATAGGTCAGCTCTATACAGTAACAAACATCCCCCGATTCTTAGTGGCTCATATGACATTTGTTGTTCATTTGCATTGCTGAAGGTTGTGGGTTGGCTGCTCTGTTCTAGTTTGTGGCTTGGCTCCAGGTCAGATGCGGGCCTGCACCATGTGTTCTTTTCCTTCCAGGCTCCAGGCTGAAGGACCATGGGGGTGTGCTGATCCCCAGGCAGAGGCAGAGAGCTGAGAGCTGGTGATGACCCACAATGCCTTTGAGAGCTTCTGCTCCAATGATCCACACATGGATGGTCTCACAGCAATGGCCAGGGGTGGAGAGTCCTCTCATAGGGGAAGGAGGTGAATAGTTTCAAACTGATCAGATTCACCAGGGCACTGTGGGCAGTCCTAACAGACTCAAACAGGCACAGAAAAATGTGTTCACCATCTTTCTTTCTTAAAAAAAATATATTTCAGAGAGAAAGCGAGAGGCAGAGAGAGATGGAAACATCAGTGATGAGAGAGAATCCTTGTTCGGCTGCCTCCTGCACACCCCCTACTGGGGTTTGAGCATGCAACCTGGTCATGTGTCCTGACTGGGAACTGAACTGTGACTCTGGTTCATAGATCAATGCTCAACCACTGAGCCACACCAGCTGGGCCACCCATCTTTCTTAATACCAAGGGTCACAGATTCAATCACTAAGCGGGGGTGATGGGAACTGAGGCAAAGTGAGGAGGCACCTCATTTAAAGGAGCAGCCACTGTCAGCCCCAGAACATAGCACAATGTAGAAATGAAAAGCCAAGTCCTCAGATTTTCAAGAGAAGTCAGAAAATCAAATAGTTATGTAAAACCTCCCAATTTGTAAAAATTTGGCAACTATTTTAATTTTTTTTAAAAATAACATTATTCTGCAGGCCAAATTAAACATCTAACATCCAAATTTGGACCACTATTTAAAAGGTTTTGTCCTCTGCTGTAGGGAAATTTTAGGGGAGTGGCAAACTGGGTAGAGGCACTGCTGCTCCAGTAAGGGGGTGACAAAGGGTTTTTCTCAGGTAGTTTAGTGACTCAGAGAAAGTCAGGTTCACCCGGGGCCACAATCAGACTCCATAAGTTGACTCAGGACTCGGGTCACCGTCTCACTCAGGGCCTTTCGTTTTTCTGTCCTGAGCTTTGCTCTCGGAGCTGTGCCAGCTCCCAGGAGAAGCCTTGCAGGCTGATTGACTTGAAAATTAGAGCTCAGATGGCAAAAGAAGAGGGAAATAATAGGGCGAGAGATTGCACTCATCTGCCTCTTTAAATTTTAATATGGAGTGCGATTTGTTAACAAGGGGGAGGTCCTGCGGCAGGGAGGACATCAATAATTCAGCAGATGCTGTCAAGCTGCAAATGGCCCCATCATGCTCAGCTGATGCTCCCGGTTGTGACATGGCCTCTTTCAAGTTCTAAGGGATGAAAAAGAGTCAGGTTTCCATCCAGCCCATTTCAGCCCTGCAGTTCCTAATGGAACTGAAGACCATTGTACTTGAACGCTGTGACCCAGAAGCTAAGAGTCCATAATGCTAAGCTGATCACAGGTCAAACACAAAAGTTCCCTGTGTTAACTCTACCTCCCAACCAGATGCATTTTGTGCCCAAGTTTAATAAATTCCCACAAAAAAACAAAACAAAAAACTAATGTCCCTCTTCTCTGTTTTCCAGATCTCATTTCTGGGAAACAATGCACAAAATTCATGCAAGGGGCTTGGCTCTCGCAACCACCACTTCTTCCAGAAGTTCATCTAACTGTCAGGTCTAATTAGCATATTATTTTTTTATTATTATAGATTTTTTGTTGATTTCAGAAAGGAAGGGAGAGAGAGAGAAAGAAACATCAATGATGCCAGAGAATCATTGATCAGCTGCCTTCTCCATGTCCCCTACTGGAGATCAAGCCCACAACCTGGGCATGTGCCCTTGACCGGAATTGAACCCGGGACCCTTCAATCTGCAGGGCAATGCTCTATTCACTGAGCCAAACCAGCTAGGGCTCATTTCTACCCTTCTTCAAAACCAAACTCAAAACTCATCTATTCCTGGTCACTGACCTCCCTGGACGATGGCACCCCTTGTCCAGGGGAAGATAGACATAACTGGATACATGAATGAATTAGGCAAGTTTCTGAATCTTGACCTTCAATTTTTCTCACCTTTAAAACAAAAAAGTACAATGCCTACTCATTTCAGGATCAAATAAGGAGGACAGGCAAATATATTATGATTATTTTTACAACTTTCTGAACAGATTTCCAGATGTTTCCTTTCCCACCCACCTGTACTCTGCATGTTGCCATTTGAGACCACATGTCACATGAGTGAGATTGGGCATCTTCATGCCAAAAAACCAATGACTCAGCTTTATTTTTAACCATAAGGAATAGAAATAGATTAAATTAATATCAGCCAATTAGTATAGGGGCTACCTAGGGCCTGTGATAACCAAACTCAGATCATCAACAAACTGAGGCCCTGGCTAGCTCTATTAGTTGGAGTGTCAACCGATATGCCAGGATTGCAGGACTGATACCCAGTCAGAGCACATACAAGAAACAACCAATGAAACCACTGATCGCATGGATAAGTAGAACAACAAAGCAATGTTTCTTTTTCTGTCTCTCTCTCAAATCAATAAATACAAATTTAAAGAAAGAATGTCAACAAACTTAGCTTTCTTTGGAAGGCCCACCAATTGTTAGCCACAGAGGGCAATTGGCAACATCAAGATGACATTCATTTCCTGTCACTGTTGCTTGGCACACGCTGAGCCTTGGATCCACAGAGGCTCTTTGCATAGCAGGACAGGCCCAGTATCTTTGAGAGAACAGGAAAGGGAGAACACATCGACCCAGTGGGTTCTCCTTCCTGTACCCCATATTGTCTGGGATGGATTTCATAAAACATTAGCAGTTGCACTATTAGCCAGGAGTAGGTCTGGGAAATGCTGTTCAATAGTTTTTCCATGTCTGAGTGAGGGAGCTGCAGATTAATACTGCGACAGGAAAAGCTTTTCTCCTGGCAAAGGGCATGTCCTCTCCCTGTGCTGTTTGGTCACTTGCTTAGAAACAGGAAGCAGAAGCAGAGCTGGGGACAATAGTGGAGCAGAGGGAAGCAGTTATCTTAGTTTATAGTTTTAATCATTTGCTCTTCTATGATTCCCTTTGACTCAGTGTAATACTTTAGAAAAATGTGGAGTCCCTATATCACTCTGAGAAATGGTGTCATGTAGGATAGAGGGATGAGAAGACATCAGAGCTTTCTTCTTCCCCATCCACACCTTCACTGGCCCCTGGGTTGAGGACACTGACTCTATCCACTGGCCCAGGATTTTCAGGTATGAAATGAATAATCATGAGATGGATGGCGGCCAATACCAGGGCTGTGAGTGGCAGGCAAGATGGACAATAAGCCCTCTGTGTCCTAACACACACATGGGGAGATAACCAACACAAGGAGTAAGAGGTTGGTAGGAAAAAGGGGATGGCAGACAGGCTGATGCTTAAGTTATACATTCATAGTCATGTAAAGAAAATAATAATATGAAGGATGGAGTGAGTATGGTGTGAATATGTAATAATTTGGTGCTTTCAATATGGTGGCTTTTGCCTCTCCTGGAAAGTCTTCTCTATTCAGAAATATTTCTACTGGCCTGTTACAGTGCCTACAATTCCATTATGAAGTGGAACTTTCAAATTTATAAACAAATTCCACTTGAAAGAACACTACATATTGTTTTTGACTCACAACAAACTTGAGTTGTGGGGAAGGTTGGAACGTATTTCTCAGGTCCACCAGATGTCCATCTCCTTTGCCACTACTTTAGTCCCACTTCACCATCTCCTTCCTGGGTAACTACAATGGCTCCCTTCCTGACAGGCCTCCCTGCCTCTGCTCGTGCCCTATTCTAGCCCCTTCTCCGGAGAATAGCCAAGTGGTCTCTGTTAAAGGCTACTCAACATGTCACTCCCCTGCTTCAGACTCCAATCACGAGAAACGCTAAATGTAATGATATGGGCTACGACAGTCTCTGCCTACTGCTCCAGGCTCAAAATTCACCCCCATCCCCACCCCCATCCTGTGAACTATGGGTGGTTCTTCACTCCTGCCCCAGGCCTCTGTACCCGCAGCTCCGCCAGTCCAATGTGCCCTTCCTGTTATCTGACCTCCCTCTCCTAGACAAGTCCTATGAAACCTCCTGGTCTGGATGTGGGACTCCTCCCACCAATTCCCATGAGATCCTGCACAAAAGTCTATGACAGCACATGCCCTCTTGTTACTCTTATTGCTGTTCCATTGTTAAACTATATATTCCTTGAATGTTGAATTCACTTAGGTCTTCCTAGCATTTAGGCATGGTATAAAGTGGTTCACAGTGAATAAATTGTGAATGAATAAATTCATTATTTTGATAAAAAACTAATGCTTGAAGGAGTGTTGAGCTTACTCAAGGTCGAACGCTATTTATTGCTAGTGTCAGACAGACGTGTGCAGTTTTTTCTAGTTAAGATATTAATCTTTTCTTCTAAACAAGACGCTAACTCTATGGTGATGAAGGAAATGTCTGTCTATGTGACAAAAGATATCATAGAATTAATACAGATGTGATGCATTGGGAGAAGAGTATTTGCAACACATATAATAGGCCCCTCTCTATATATAAATGTATAGAAATGGGGCTGATAACAATTATAATCCTTGAGACTGGGAGTGGGATGTGGAAGTGATGGTGAAAGGAGTTTTCATTTTTACTTTATTTCAATCATTTGAATGTCTTACAATGAGGAAGTATATGTGAATTATTTGTGTGATCTTTAAAAACTATGGCAATCAACACTCAGATCCATTTGACTATATTCAGAGAATTTTCCCCTACTAAGTATAAAAGAAACTGGCTTAAAAGCTGTCATATTAGCTTATGCATTTATAAGAAGGAAGGTTTCTTTCTAGAGACAGGAATACCCAAACCCACTCTCAAGAGAATAGTTCCCTAATAAAAAAAATATGTAAGAAACCAAATTAGTGAACAGAAGGGACGTGTTAAGCATGAAATCAGAGCACAGAAAGTCAGATGTCCTTGAGGGATGTTTTATCTGAGCTGAGGTTTTTAACTCCAATGAATTATCCACTTGACCCCACCACTTGGGCCTCGAGGCACAGCCTCTCTTTCTGATAATAACTGTCTCTCTCTGTTCAAGAGTCACTTGAAAATAATGAGCAAATTCTCCCTCTGCCACTGTACATCTAAGTTGGATTTCCTATTTGCACACGGCACCGTGTCCACTCCCTTTTTTAACGGACTCTATCAGACTGTCCTCCATCTCTTAGTGTTTTTAGTTTCCTAGCAGTGGACAGAGCTCCATACATTACCCTAGTTAACAAAGAATAGAGTGGGTAACCTCACAGGCAATTTCTGCTAATCAACTGAATCTAATCATGCTAGGGCTTTTTCTCAGCCTCCTTATCCTTGTCCCTAGATCTAGAATTTCAACTTATTTTGGAGAGAATCGAACTTCTTTAAATTAAAAAAAAAAATTGATTTCAGAAAGGAAGGAAAAGAAACATCAGTGATGAGAAAGAATCATTGATCAGCTGCCTCCTGCACCCCACCCTAATGGGGATAGAGCCCACAACTCAGGCATGGGCTCTGACCCAGAGTCAAACCGTGATCTCCTGGTTCATAGGTCAATGCTCAACTACTGAGCAACATAGGCCGGGTGGAACTGAGCTTCTGTCAACTATTCTGAATTATCTTCCTGACTGTGTAACCTTGGGTAATGTTTATTTCTTTTTATCTAAGACAAGTAAGAACTCAACTTCTGCCACCTTACAGAAAACATCTACCCATTTGACAAATGTTTCCCGAAGTCCTTTACTCTGCCCAGACCCATGCTTGTTCTAGGAATACAAAATATATAAGACAGAACCTGCCTTCATAGCACACCCAGTCTTGTGGGAAAAACATACTCATGAATAATTACAATATGGAATAATAAAGGCTAACATAGGATCTTTATCACACCCTGATGAGGAGTAGGAGTAAGAAAGATTTGGGGAGTAAACTCTTTAGCAGAATTTTGAAGAAAGAGTAAGAAAAAGGTGTTTAGGACCAAAGGAACAGTGTGTGAAAAGGCGGGGAGGCAAGGAGAAAACTGCAAGAGTGACCATTGCACCTGCATCTTTGCAACTCTAGTCCGGGAACAGAGACAAAATACTAGTAAATGTTAGCAGAATGAGCACATCTGGATGAGAGGGGATGAAAGTCTGGACAAAAGTGTGCATTCAGTTCCTGTGGCCAGATGTGGGAATGGCTGCATGAGACTCTTGCACCTGAAGAGGACATGAAACAGACAAAGACAAGCACTCACAGTGGGGGTTCAACTTGGAACCCAAGTGCCTCTCTAGATCTTTCACACCTCCGTCCCAGCCCTAATCATACCACCACCCATCACTACCACCGCCCACTCACATCACTAACCAGCCATTCTGGAGTGGCATTTACTACACTGGCCAGATATTCAGAGTCACCTGGGGATACTTATTAAAAACATACACTCTCAGGCTCCTCTACTGGAAATTCTGGGTGGGGTCCAGGAACCTCCATTTTCATTAAGAATCCCAGGCCAGTGTGCCATGGGGGAAGCTTAAGGACCAAATTGGAGCGGATCTAAAATATTATTTATTAGCATCTGAGTAATCTTGGTGCTGATTACAATAAAGATTCCTACCCCCAAACCCACAAAAGATTATACTTCAAAAACCTGAAGCAGGATCCTTGAAAGCTTCAACGTAATCAACACTCCCAAGAAATTCTGAGAGAGGGACTATGCTGTAAGAAACATTATTTTAAAGAGAAAATAGCTTCCTGTTCTCTGCCTACTGCCAGTAGGATGTGGGCGTAGCCCTTTTTCTACCCATTCTGTGATGGGTAGGCCAGGAAAGGACTTTGATCTTTGAGGGAGCCTCAGCAGCCTAAAAATCAAAACCACTGGACTGGAGGGGCAAAGAGACAGGAATGGTCACAGCAATAAAGATAGATCTATCACTTGAAAAAAAGAAACACACTGCATTTGAGGCCCGATGCACGAAATTTGTATGAGTGGGCTTTCCTTCCCCTGGCTGCTGGCACTGGCTTCCCTCTGGCACTTGGGACCTGGCACTTGAAACCCTGGCTTCATCTGGAAAGACATCTGGTCTAATTAATATTTTATGCTTTTATTATTATAACTAGTGACTGGTGCACAAAACTCGTGCACGGGGGAAGGGTGTCCGTTAGCCCGGCCTGCACCCTCTCTAATCTGGGACCCCCTCAGGGGATGTTCAATTGTCGGAAGTCAGACATCCCTCTCATAATCCAGGACCGCTGGCTCCTAATTGCTCATCTGTCTTCCTGCCTGATTACCCCTAACCACTCTACCTACCGGCCTGATCAACCCCAATTGCCCATCTTGCCAGCCTGCTTATCCCCAACTGCCCCCCCTTGCTGGCCAGCTCCCCCCACATCTGTCCCCGCTTCCTGCCTGTTCACCTGTAACTGCTATCCCCCACTGGCCTGCTCACCCTCCAACTGCCAGCCTCCCAACTGCCTCTGCCTCAGCCCCACCACCATGATTTTGTCTGGAAGGTTCCTGGTCTAATTAGCATATTATCCTTTTATTAGTATAGATTAGGGGTGTCGAACTCAATCAGAGAAGGGGCCAAAATCTAAAATCCAGCCTAAATTGCGGGCCGAATGGTTTACTGAACAGTTATAAACTGACAATGTCATAAACTGACAGCAGAGTGCAGTGATGACAGCGCGGTGCGGGCCACATTGCAAGGCCTGGCGGGCTGGATTTGGCCCGCCGGCCTTGTGTTTGACACATGTGGTATAGATAATAACAAGACAAAGAGTTGCTTACTGACATCCTGAACTCTTACTATGCTCTAAGTGCCTAAAAGATGCTATCTCATTTAACCATTGCAAACTGTTCCATTTGTATTTTGGAGAAGATAAGAAACGTATCCAGACACACAGCAGGTAAGTGGCAGAGCCTGGCCTCAAATCTAGGGTTTGGTGAAGTCAAAGAACATAGTTTTTGTTGTTGTTGTTGTTTTAAATATATTTTATTGATTTTTACAGAGAGGAAGGGAGAGAGATAGTTAGAAACATCGATGAGAGAGTCATCGATCAGCTGCTTCTTGCACACCCCCTACTGGGGATATGCCCGCAACCAAGGTACATGCCCTTGACTGGAATTGAACCCGGGACCTTTCAGTCCCCAAGCCGACGCTCTATCCATTGAGCCAAACCGGTTTCGGCCAAAGAACATAGTTTTAACCACCATGAGTATGTGGCTAGAAACACGGATGACTTCTGAAGGCAGGACAAAGAAATCCATAAATGTAATGTTATATACACTAGGAGAATTAGGGACTACTAAAAATGACACTGAGTTTGATCACAAAATCTTTTTGCGGTAAAAAATAACCCATCCCCATAATTTACTAATTTTGTGAGCTCAGATTTAATAACTTGTGTTTTATTAAATTAGACACCTGTATGGTTTAAGAGGACCCTAGAGCTCCCCAGATGTGCAAATAATTAAAAGACGCAGAAATGATGTAAAAGGAAATCAGCTAAGGATCTGAGACTAAATAACTTCCCATTCCCGTGGAAACGGCTGCCCCTGACATAAATCAGATGGCTGTTGGCGCTGTGACAGTCCTCTGCGTTAGTCAGTGCCACGTTCAAGGAGCCTGCTCTGTCCTTGTTCAGCGTAGCCCCTGCTGCATCCTCACTGCAGACGAGGCCACTCACCCTGGTGTGATGGTCACCCAAAGCCGGCAGGGCTCAGGGCTCTGATCCCCATGCCTTGTCCAGCCCCCAGGTCCTCATTCAGGCACCCATTCGAGCAGCCTGGCCCACTCCCTCTGACCTGGCTGCTCTGGTCCCTCTGAATAGCAAGAAGAGGCGGGTCTGACTGGCCTCTCACTTTCTGCAAACTCCTGTGTTGAAAGCAAATATCGATAATCAAAATGCTCCCTGGGAACTCTGCAAAGTGGAGGAGGCCTTTACAAAGGCTAAACTCACGTGTCCAAGTGCTTGCCTTCCAAGCAGTCCTTTAAGATACTAGAAAATGAAATAAATGAACAAACAAAATGGAAACAAACTCACAGCTGCAGAGAACATTGTGATGGTTGCCAGATGGGAGGGAGATTGGGGGCTGGGGGAAAGGGGAAAAGGGATGAAGAAGTACAAATTGGAAGTTATAAAAACAGTCACGGGGATGAAAAATACAGCACAGGGAATATAGTTAATGATATTATTATAACTATGTATGGTGTCAGATGGGCACTAGATTTATTGGGGGATCACTTAGTGATTTTATAAACGTCTAATCATTATAGTACACACCTGAAACTACTATAAAAGGGTATGTCAAACTGTAATGAAAAATTTTTTCTAACTACTATAAAAAATAAAAATAAAAACATACAGGGGGCTGTGGTGGGAAATACAAGGGCAAACAGTGTAGCAAAGTGCGGTGGCTGAGGCCTGGGTGAGAACTGAAACACCTTAGTGTGTCTCCAGCCCTGCTCCCAGCTCTGCCTCCCTCCTCCAACACTGGAAAGACCTTTGTTTTGCTTTTGCTCTAATCCAATCACAAACACAGATAAGAAATGAGTGTTCTCTGAAGCACTAAGAATGCTTCCCAAAGCTCTTTGGAGATTGATGACATACAAGTAACCCCAAACCACAGGGGACCTCAAACCTCCCTACTGCCTGAATAAGGGGTTTTTGAACATTTGAACTCTCTGGTTCTTTCATTAGTCACTTTATTAGCAAGTATTTATAGATTACCATTTGTAAATCCATCATTGAATTGAGCAAGAGTAAAAAATGTAAGACCTAGATGGGCCTTTGAGCTCACTGCTTAGAGGAGGAGGTCAGATTGGTAATTAGAGACAACACAAGGCAGTAGGATTCGAGCGCTACCTGGAGAGCTAGAGAGATGGACTTTCTCTTCCAGGAAAGAAAAAAAGATTCAGGGGGACCTGATACCAAGGAAAGCTTCCTAGAGGAGGCAGGCTTTGCAGATCAAGAGAAAAAAGTGCCTAGGGCAACCCAGTTAGTGGAGAAGGTGGTGAGAGGCATCTCTTCTTTCCTTTTAAAGATTTTCTCAGGCCACCTCAGATTTGGCTTGCCTCTTCAGTCCCCCACCATGAGGACTGTGATTAACACCGACAGGTTTCTGAGTCTTCAGAGAAAACAAGTCTGCTATATGCAGAGTTACATAAAGCATCAATGAATTACATAACATCAACTGCAATTAAGATATTGCGGACGTCACCCTGGCAGGTGGTCCAGTTGGTTGGAACGTTATCCCAAAAGTGTTTGCAGGTTTGATCCCCGGTCCGGGCTCATACAGGAGGCAAATGATTAATGTTTCTTCTCATATCACTCTCTCTCTCTCTTCCTCTTTCTCTAATCAATAAACATATCCTTGGGTGAGTATTAAATAAATATATTATGGACTTTTTAAAAAGGCAGCATCCTATATTCTAAACACCATGAAATTAGAAAACTAACCACCAGATACCTTTCACCTTCTGTTTGCTTGGACACATTTAAAATTCATTGGATTGATAAGTGGTGATTTATTTCCTCTGTAAAAACAGAACAGCTGCATTTAAAGCAGATCATGAGATTCCATTATAATTTAGGCCATCCCTAACCTGACATTTTTCGGAAACACTGGAAATGTAGTTGAAAAGATAGTTTGCATCATATTTGATTATGAAGAGGCAGCATTCTGTGATGGTAAGTGAAAGCTATATTGAAACCCTACACCTGCTTGCAAATAGAATTTTAACAGGCAATTTGGCTTCTAGGTGGTGTGTTATGACTTATAAAATAAATTAATCTTCTTTCTTTCATAAAGAACACAAGGCCACAATCAGTGCCAAGCCTGCTCCCCAGAATTGCTTGGCTGTGTTCCCAGTTGTTTCAATAGCCTCGTGGCAGAAGCCTGCCAACCTATTTGCTAGGTGGTGCTTTTATGGTTTTTCCAGTGTAAATAGCTTGCAGTATGTTGCACCATTCTTCCTGGTATCCTTGGACAACAATATTTTGAACTCTCCCTTAATGTCTTATTTTCCCAAACCTGAGGTCTTTCTAAGATTGACCTTATTATTTGAGTCTGTTATTCTTTTCAAGCCCACATTGCTATATTATTCCCTAAAACAGCCAAATCAAACTCTAGTAGATTCAGATTTAGGTTGAAAGGTGTTCCCCGAACAGTCAAACTTCTCAAGGTATTAATATATTTTCAATAAGATAAAGATTTTGATGTCAAATAAACAAAGGAAATGCTTAAAACCTTCTACAGTCTATCTAGGGATTTATAACTCACATTAGCTGAGAAAAAACTTAGAGAAATCAGTAGGAAATATGTTTAATTTGGTTAAGTAAAATGATTTGATTACTGAATCCTTTCCTTCCCTCTTTTTCCTCCTCTTCCTTTTTTTTTATTTTATTTATAAAATCCCTGGAATGTAATAATTATCTATATATCTATCTATATATATAAAAGCCCAAGTGACCATTTGATCATTTGACAAGTAGCTATGATGCACACTGACAACCAGGGGGCAGATGCTCAATACACAGACATGGAAACATGGAACAGACTGAAGAATCTCAGAGGAAAGGGGGGGGGGGGTGAAGGGGGAGGATGGGAAGAGATTAACCAAAGATCTTATATGCACATTAGAGGCCTAGTACACGGATTCGTGCTCCAGTGGGGTCCCTCAGCCTGGCTTGCAGGAATCGAGCCAAAACTGGCAGTCCAACATCCCCTGAGGGGTCTCAGATTGTGAGAGGGTGCAGGCCAGGCTGAGGGACCCCACCGGTGCACAAATCCATGCACCAGGCCTCTAGTAATAATATAATAACAATAATAATGATGAAAGCTAACATATTAGCTAGTTGTTTTCCTTTAATGATCATCCCAGAAATCTAAACATGCATAATTAAGAGTTTAATATTAATAGTTTTACTTTTTCTGAATCACGTAAGAATCTTAGAATGTTGCCATGCTAATCATTTCCCTCCCTAAGTTATATGCTATCTTCTCTTGATATGCAGCCTCATACATTAGACACTAATTTTTCTATTATACAGTCAATATTTATGATTTCCATTTTTATGTATCACAAATCTTTCTCTGACATGAAGTTCCTTTTGTGAAGATGTGTTGGTGGTAACTTTGTCTTTTTGTCAGAAAATGTCCTTGTTTTGCCTTTATTTTTGCAAGATTGTCATTATTAAGTATAGAATTCTAGGTTGAAAGTTACATTTTTACAGTACTTTGAAAATGTTTTTTTTAATTCAATAAATTAAATTCATAATAATTCTTATTTCTTAAAAATTACCCTACAACAAACAACTAATCTGATAATCATCTAAATGCTATTATGTTATTCATACTGATAACTTATGTCTATGTAGTATTTAAGTCAACAAAGTAAGTGAAGAAATGAGTAGCATTACTTTGGTACTTACTAACCAAGAAATTGTATTATGATCCAAGTGGTGAAATACTTCACCAGCCTCAGCCCTGCCACATCGCTTCATGCAGCTCAGTTGCAAGTTCAGACCTGCTGTAGCTCCGAGTGCTTGCTTCTCGCTAGAGCACGCTTAGCCCCAGTGAGATAGGGCAAATATGTCCCTATTTCACTCTGTCATCCCTAAAATGTGACTCTGAGAAAAGAACTTCAGGACATGTAACTTATTTGAGAGGTGAATTCTGGGAAGGACATTGAAAAAAAATCAGAAAATAAGACAGAAAAGAGGTAAAGCCAATAAATTGTAAGTTAATGAATTGTGGACTAATGGGATTTCAGACTTCTGGGGCATTTTAAGAAAATGGATGGAACGGACCTGAGAACTGTCCCTCTGAGGAAATAGAAGCTGAATTTTTATTCAATACTCAGACCTCCTTGGTAGAGGCCTGCTCTGGGAGCACTGGCACCAGCACCACTGGCCTGCTCTACTCCTTTGAGCGACCTACAGCTGACTACACCTTCAGGCACAGTCACAGGAATCCATCAGGGTGTGGAACCCTTGGCAGGAGACCTCCAGGGCAAATGAGGGGAAATGGGCGGGGCATCAACAGGGTCCCCCTGTCCCTGGAAACAGGGACTCATTCAAACATCCTTCTCTGTTTACCCTAATCAAGCCCAAACATCAAAAAAGAAGAAGGGAAATATGTCAGACGCTCACTCATGGAACCTGACCCCGTACAATATTGTGCGGTGAGGAGACAGACAAAACACTTCCCAACAGTTGCCGAATGGGCAAAGGTTAACAAAACAGTCCGAAAGCAAACCAAACCCTTGGCCCCTTCAGCAGACTCCTTCCTGTAATCTTCTGTGCATCTGGCATGAGGCCGGTGCTGCAGCGGGGTCTCCATGGCACTCAGACTCATGGCTGCTGTGTTTGTATGAGGAGTTGATACGTGAAGTGCACTTTGTTAAGGGAGAGACACTGCCCTTAGGTTTGTTCCCAGAGGACAGTCATGGCCATTTTACCCTCTGTTTTTTTCGGTTTTTCTCCAAGGGATGTGAAGGGGGAGGGGCAAGGCTTCTCACAACATACAGGTGGCCACGGTGATCGGTATAGTTTAATGCCCCAAAGAACCTTGCTCAAACCAAAGCAACACAGTCACCCTTTTATCATTCACTTTTATCTCTAAGTGAGTCCTCAGAGAAACAGTTCTCAGGACAGATACATTTGATAATTTGTGTTCTTATTTTCATTTAATTAAAACATGGTTACATTTCTCTTGAGATTTTTTTTCTTTGACCCAGGTGTTATTTAAAAATGTGTCATCTAATATCCACATATTTTAGGATTTTCTAGTTATCTTTCAGTTATTGATTTCTAGTTGAACTTCACTGTGGTCTAGTTGTGGTTGAGCTCCACTGTGGTCTGAGAGCAGACCCTTTTCCTCTGGCTGTGGGGCACAGGGAGGCAGAGAGGCCTGCTGCCAGCTCTCTGACCATGGGCCCTGTGGCTCAGGCCATACACCCAGGTCATAAAGCCAGGCCTCTCACCTACAGGCAGGCCTTAAAAGGCAGAGACCACTCACCTTTTCCATTCCTTCATTCACACACAGGAAGGGAAAACCATTAGCACTTAACACAAGGACCAAGATGAACAGCAAAGCAAAAGGACATAAAGGAAGCAGGCAATTCAAGTTAGAGAAGAGGACCATAAGGAATTAAGAGATTTCATCCATAAAGCAAGAAAAGGCTGCTATCTGAGAATATGAAAGAATTTCCAGAAATTAAAAATATCTTTGTCAAAATAAGAAGTTAAACAGAAAGACTGGCATTGAGGACAGCCACAGAGGGTTATTAAATCTCTCACTGTCTTAGAGGGAAATCAAGAGATACGGTTTCATGTTTATGGATCAATAAATGGCAGGTTGAATATATTGCGTAAAGCTATGGAAACATCTAACAGAATTAAAAAAATAAAATATATTCGGCAGTTGTCCAAAGGAAGTATATATGAGCCAAGATCCTCATCTTTCATATGCTTTGAAGTTGGTAGTCAGGAATAAAGGGATAATAAGTTATTATAATGGAGGTTGGCCTCAGGAGGATGAAACACAGAAAAATGTTAAGCTGTTACCTCTAGGGAATGCCATGAAGAAAGAACTTTGCATTTTTTTTTTTCTAATTACTCTCTGTTACCACCTGAATCAGAAAGCCTGTGCCCAGATTTTAAAGGTGGTATTTTTAATTTAAAAAAAAAAATAGTTTCTATGAAATAGCAGAGTTTTTAGGACAGAAAAAAAAAAAAAAAAGTAATCCAACAGTTTGCAATTACATGCTGTCTACCAGCAAGGCCCGTCAAACGTTTTGCAAACATTATCTGGTGGTGAGTGTCAGAATCTACATGGGCCAGATGGAGAAATTCAGACAAAGATGGAAGTGACTTGCCCATTTTCAGCGCATCTGTGACCAAGCCGGTGTTGAAACTCAGGCTTCCCGGATTCTGAGTCCAAAGACACATTTGGATTGATTTCTTCTTAGAAAACCACCACATATTGGTATGACGATGGTTATGGGGAAAAAATCCAAACAAGTAGATGGCATGCTCTGTGTTTAGGGCTTGGAAAAACGCCTGTATTTTTCCATCCAATAAGCTGGTGCCAAAATGCACATCGCTTGTCAAGAAAAAGGCCAGTGCTCCTCTGAAGCACCTGATAGGAATATATATTATTTCAAGCAGTTGTGTCTGCAAAGATTTTTTAAAAATAGCAATTACTGTAACAACTACGATGAATTTTTAAATCTTGCTCTGTAAGTAAAGGTTTCTGCCATGTTGTGGCCACTCTGGAAATGACATATAGTTCATTAACTTGATAAGTAATTCTGATTATTCTGCCATATGCTTCTATTATTAATTCAGACTATTGGCACAGGTGGAAAGGAGAAAAAATGCTCAAGCTGGCATTATTTTACTTACTGTGGATTTTTAAATATATATATGTATTTATATTTATTAATGTGGACTTTTATTATAAATATATATACATATACATACACATATACATATATATGTATATATGTATATATATGTGTGTGTGTGTGTGTGTGTGTGTGTGTATTTGCCTGACTTCCTGTATTGAAAACTTTGGAGGGAAGAGAAGTGGGAGTCATTAAATGGTTATAGAAGATACTTCTTGATTTGTCAGTAAAGTTTCCTCCTCCTTCAATTCTACTCCCCAAACTACCCACTAACACTTGGAAACAGGTCAGATTATTATAGAATAGATAATACACGTTCCCTTGCCCATTCCTCTCCAGCCATCATCGCCTTCTGGAAAACCAGTCACATCCCCACCTCAGAGCCTTTGTACCAATATATGCTGTTCCCTCTAATTAGAATGCCCTTCCCTGAACCACCCCACTCCCAGTAGCTGTAATGCCTTGATCCCTAAGCTCCTTTAGATCTTTTTTTCAAATGCCACCTTCTTAATGAGATCCTATCTGGATATATAGAACGCAACCTTCTAACATTTCCTAGTCCCCTTTTTCATCTTTAACTTTTTCCCTAACATTTGTTGCTCTTAATTATCATATATATTTCTTTTTTTAAACTTTATTTTATTGATTTTTTTACAGAGAGGAAAAGAGAGAGATAGAGTTAGAAACATCGATGAGAGAGAATCATTGATCAGCTGCCTCCTGCACACCCAAAACCAAGGTACATGCCCTTGATGGGAATCAAACCTGGGACCCTTCAGTCCGCAGGCTGAGGTTCCATCCACTGTGCCAAACCAATTAGGGCTTTACATATTTCTTATCTTCTTACTTATTGTTTAACTCCCTTGCAGGCTCCTTGGGAGTAGGGATTTTTGCCTGTTTCATTCACTACTATATCCTCATGCCAAAGAGTGGCTGGCACATAAAAGTAACACAATATATATTTATCAAATAAGTAAGTGAATGAATATAAATTCTTCAAGAATGATAGAGTTTATGGGGAAATGCTTTCTTAATATTTTTAATGGGCAAGGTTAAAGCTCCCCAAGTAATATTTATTTTATCTAACTGCTCTCCTTCTCCACAACCATTCTCCTTGTCAGAGCCTGAGCTCCTGTCCGGATGGCTGCAGTTGCCTCCTAACAAGTATTTCTGCACCTGTCCCTGCTCCTTACAATCCTTTTTGTCCATCACAGCTAGGGTGGTCTTTTAAAAAGGAACCCCTTTCACCCAGCCCCCTGACCACCCTCTCCTCTGGATTAAGAAGTACAAATTGGCAGTAACAAAATAGTCATGGGGATGGAAAGTACAGCATAGAAAATATAGTCAATAATATTGCAGCAACTCTGTGTGCTGCCAGGTGGGTATTAGAATTACTGGGGGGGGGGGGGGCATTTTGTAAAGTATATGATTATCTAACTTCTATGCTGTGCACCTGAAAACAAAACAAAATAATATTTAAAGAAAAACTGTAATTGAAACATTTAAAAACTTTTAAAGGAAAACCTGATTGTGACCAAAGCAGGTAGCGTGGTCTAACAGGACCTGCAGGGTCCATCCCCCCACTTCCTCTCCATCGTCACACCCACGTGCTGGCCTCCTCATTCTCCTTCTAGCTCCCCCCATCTTGCAGTTTCTTAAATGGCCACGACTCTTCCCGCCTCGGAGCCTTTCACAAACTGTTCCCTTTATCATCCCTTGGCCTTGTCAACTCTTCCTCTTCCTCCAGATCTCATGGCAAAGATCACTTCCTCCGGAAAGCCCTCCCCAAATCCTTGGGCTCAGGTTTCTCTGACATGTGGTGCCTTTCCTTGAACACACAGAACACAGTTTATCATCTTATGTTTGTGTAAATGGTTGCCTTTCCCGACATTCAGCAGCTTCAGTAAGGACCTCCTAAACTAATTCGACAGATCACTGGGCTAAGCGTGGCCTCAGGTTCAGATGAGCCCTTTGAGGTTGAGTGGGTTGCGGTGTGACACAGGAACCCCTGAAGGAAAGCGCTTTGCATAATCAGTTGAGTCTTCCAGGAAAGACTGGTTCCCACAATATTTCTTTGTCTTTCTAAAGCCACAAAGGTCTATAGACCACTCCTCCCTGGTGACCATCACCAGCCCATTAGCAGAAGAGGGGTATTATTCACAGTCTAAGGAGGGTGGGTTCAAGAAGAGCAGTCTTGTCTTGCTTGCATTGTCATGGTTTATGTAATCAAGCATTGCTTGAGCTACAGCAATTAGGAACAGAAGTGGACCAGCAAGAACAGAGCAGTGCTGATTACTCAGGAAGATTAGCCTCCTATCATTGTGAACAAATGACCACAGACTAAGTGGATTAAAGCAAAACAAATTTGTTAGCCAACGTTTTCCATGGACCAGGAGCCTGAGCACAGCTCACTGGGTCCCTCTCAGGGTCTCACGAGGCAGCAACCAGACCATGCTGCATTCCTCATCAGAGGCTGGGGGTCCCGTTCCCAGCTCATTCCCAGTTGGCAGAATCCAGTCCTTTATGATCTAGCAGGAATGAGTTTCCCATTTTCTTGTTAGCTGTCAGGTGGGGATCACGCTCAGCTCCCAGAGGCCATCACGCTCAGCTCCCAGAGGCCACTGCCTTGCTCACCATATGGTCCCAGAGGCCACTACAGCACGGAGGTCAGCTTTCTTCCAGCCAGCAGGCGTGTACCCCTCTGACTTACTCCATGACCAGTGGAGAAAGCTCTCTGCCTTTAAAGGGATCACCTAACTAACCTCAATAACCTCCCTTTTGTCACAAAACGTAACACAATGTAAGGTAACATAACATCTATAATAATAAAAGCATAATATGCTAATTAGACCAGATGACCACCTTCTGGATGAGGCCAGGGCTGTGAGGAAGGCTGGAGGGAAGCTGGTGCCAGCAGCCGGGGTTGGGGGGGCGCGCGCGCGCAGGAAGGCCTACTCTTGCATGAATTTCATACCACGTGAGTGATATCACATCTTAGATACTGGTCCCCTTCTGCATCCCAGCTGCTATTAACAAATATAATTCTGCATTGTAAACGTCATCACAGCACCCCCACCTTGTGTTTTGGCAACTGGAGACCAACTTCACCTGAAAGTGGTATCTTCTTTGTTTGTCTTGATGGTTCTCAATGAATGGCTAACTTGGTGCAGAAACAGCCATTAAAAAAGGCATAATTGACCTTGGCTGGCATAGCTCATCGACCTATGAACCAGGAGGTCATGGTTCGAATCCCAATCAGAGCACATGCCCTGGTTGTGGGCTCGATCCCCTGTGTGGTGTGTGCAAAAAGCAGCCAATAAAATGATTCTCTCTCTCCCTCTCCCTTCCTCTCTGAAATAAATTTAAAAAAAAAAATTTTTTTTTTAAGGAATAGTTGTTTCCTATACCCCAAATCTAACCCCTCTGTCCTGCAACTGTGCTTCAGGCAAGAATCAGAAAACAAAGTTATTAAAAGAGTTTCTTTTCATTTGAGTGCCCCACGTGGTCAAGGTTTGGGTTATAACTGCGTTCCTCTTTTGCAGCCACGGCTCTAACTGAGGTCAGCCACAGCTGCAGCTGACCCAGGCATCGGCGGCCCCCTCCTTCCTCCTGCCCCTTCAGGAATAGCTCCCACTGCCACTCGTCCCTGGGTTCTACACCATCCCTTGAAGGTTCTTACAGCCCTGCTCAGACCTCAGTGAATAGCTCCCTCATGAAAATATTCTTTGTTACCCTTTAATTAATTAAAGTGCATCAAGAACCCTGGCTGATAATCACTTTAAACTCTTAATGGATTAGTGACTTCAACAACGAGTATAAAATATTGTTAAACACATTAGGCATATGGTTGATGGGACACTGGACATTTGTATATTGCCAAAAGTAATACCACACAGTTTACTTTTCAGCCACAACAGGGAAAAACATAAGGCTACAACAGAAGGATAAGACTGCTTTAATTAATTGGTCAATGCTAGATTGCCTAATGGTGGGTCAACACACACACACACACACACACACACGCACACACACACACATATATATTATTACATATATATATATATATATATATATATGAGGCAAAATGCAATATGAAGTACTCATCTCCTATCATATAATCTAGCTAACAAGGATTAACTTAAGTTCATTATGCTTTTCCATTTTACTTCCATTATTTCCAGTTTATAAGAAATAACTGGGTTAGTGAAGCAAGGTAAACGATATTGTAAGGAAGCAACCAGTCAAATCCAAAAAATGAAATGTTCTCTAGATAACTGGCCAAATATATTTAACAAGCATGATGGGATACCTATGCTTGGTTAAAAAAAAAAAAAAAAAAAAAAAAAAAAAAAGCTTAGAAAATATCCATACAATATATATGCCTGAATTGGTCCCTAATTGGACAAACCAGCTAGAAAGTACATTTGGGGGGTGATTCAGGTAATCAAATAAATGGACTGGGTACTAGATAAGATGTATTGACATGGAAAGTTTCCAATTATTAACTTGAAAAAAATTACAAAAACACAGTAGTATTTTTCTCATTTGGTAGAAAGATACATGCATTAAAATTCTGGAAGGATATACAACAAGATACTAAGAGTGGTAAGTGGGAACAGTGTATTTTCATTTTCATATTTTTGTTTACCTGTACATTTGCTGCTTTGTAATCATAAAAGGTTTTTTTTTTTATTCAATAGGAAAGTTATCAGAATATAAGTTGTCACCAAAGCCATGGGAGCAAATTAGATTGCCGGGGGAAGAGACTCTGAAAGGGGCTGAGGACAGTCTTCAGGAACACCAAGACTTCAGAGAGAAGAGTGGCAAGGAGAGCTGCCCAGGAACTGGGGAGGGGCCAAGGGAACAGAAGTGGGGAAGCCATAGGAGGAGAGTGCCTCCAGGTACCACAAATGCTACCAATGGGCAAGCAGGGTGAGGACAGAAAGGAGGCCACTGATTTGGCAGCAACAAGCCCTTGTGGTGGAGTTGCCCTTCAGGTGTATTGTAGGTAAATGAAACTACTCCTTTGCCCAGAGTATGGTATGTGTGGCGCCCCCTGGAGGACCTAAATGGAAGGCTCTATGAAGCAGGCAGAGGAAAGCATTGTTTCCAAATGGAAAGTTAAACATTTCATAGACTGACTGGAAGAGTCCAGTGGGAACGGAGACAGTGGGAATCTGAGAGGAAGGAGGATCATTTATGGCACACAAGGCACAGCATGCACAAGTTCACAGAGGAGGGACCAAGGTGGAGGGCAGAACGGGTTGATGAGCCTCGTGAGGCAGGAGGCAGGGTCCTCCGAATCAGAAAGGAAGGAGCCAGGACCAACGCCTTCAGCTGAGGCCACCAAACTGGTGGTGTATTCTTTGAAAGCAGGTTTTCAGGTGGCAGTGAATTGGTTTTGGAGATCTGCAAAGCCACATCGGCAGCCACGAGATCCCAGGGCCTCGCATAATTGGGGCAGGGATCTGCCAATATGATGGGATTTGAGGGGAAGGCAAAGATGGTCACCCCAGGAATATCTCCAAAAGTCTTTTTATAATAACAGTGCAATAAAGTGAACAGACAACACAAGGTTTTGAGACAACAGATGAATTGGTGGGCCGTTCCTTTGGTCACATAGTTTTTGAATTTCAGTTTGACTTGCTTCGGTGAACATTTACCAAATACCCTCTGGGCAAAAAGGCCACTGTCCTCAGTACAACCCAGAACATTTCTCCTGACCAAGAATCTGCTTGGAGAAGGGGCTGGACTATCAGGGGCTGTGCCTGCCGTGGGAATCAATGACAGTTCTCCAAGGGCCTGGAACAGAGAGCCGCCTCCCTACCAATCGTCTGACAGAGCTAGGGGCCAGTGCTGACTACGGCCATTTCCTTTCTCTTTTTTTCTTTCTTTTTTTTAAAAAAATTAATTAATTGATTTTTAATTGATTTTTTACAGAGAGGAAGGGAGAGAGATAGAGAGCTAGAAACGTCGATGAGAGAGCAACATTGACCAGCTGCCTCTTGCACACCCCCCACCGGGGATGTGCCCGCAACCAAGGTAAGTGCCCTTGACCGGAATCGAACCTGGGACCTTTCAGTCCGCAGACCAAGGCTCTACCACTGAGCCAAACCGGTTTCGGCTCCTTTCTCTTTCTATACTGTTTCTTTCACCCATCAACGAACCAGAAAGCCCCAATGTCTTCTGGCCTCTTCTGCCCCACGGAGTCCTGCCTGCCTATTGCTACTGACCACACAGCAAACCGCCCTGCGTCAGCAGGTCTCAGATGTACACACCGCACTCCAAGTGAGGGCTTCTGGGAGACCACAGCTGTCTCCCGGGGGAGTCAACAGCTGCTGCGGGTGGAGCAGCTCAGAATGCATCGGTCAAAGGTTATCATTCCCAACAGCTCAACTTGCTCTGTCAGACCGGTCTGGGACTAGCTCCTGGCCGTGGGGGAGGGGGAGAAGGGAGGAGGCGGTGTTTCTTCCTGGTGTCTCTTTGTAGACACTCATCTTCCCAATGCATCCTTCAAGCAATCCCTTGCAGGAGAGGAGCAGCATCCCCGATTTCCCGCGTGGCTTTAGGAACTCGCGGGCTTTGCACAAACGTGTCCAAAATGCGCAGACTGCAGTCAAGAGACGCGAGCGGGAAGGAGCAGTGCAGTGGGAGGGGCTGGAAGGTGCTGGGCAATTAATTACCCAGCGCAGTGGGGATGGGGGAGGAAACCGCGACTCAGAACGGAGCTCCTGAGCTAAGGCAAACAGGAAGGCTGAATGAGAAAGTCCCAGAGAGGAAATGACTCAGTGGTTTGGAAAGAGTGGGCTCCAGCAGGGCCCTCTCCTTGGGAAAGGAGGGAAGCGAGCCAGAGGGGGGCCCACTGGGGAGGTGGAGGGCTGTCTCTTTGGTACCAAGACATAGCAGCCAGCCTCACCTTCACATCCCCCTGGGGTGGGATTTGCGGAGGTGATAGAGAAAAGCCTCTTGACTCCCAGTATGGGGGTGGGCGTGGGAGTGGGGGTGGGAGTGGAGTGCTGAGACCATGCTGTCAATAATCTGTTTGGCAAAGGTGATGGAGTATTTGGGGCTGTGCCCGCGGTGAGGGTTACACCGTGGTCCTTCCAGTGGCTGGAACAGAGAACTTTCTCCCTAAAAATAAATGCGGAGGAAAGGACGAAGGCGCCACGATTCCCACGGTCCCTTACAGACTTGGAGTGCAGAGCAGAAAGGGGGTGTATTTTCTGGTTCAAAAATCAGAGCGTGGCATCTGACCCGACAAAAAAAAAAAAAAAAAAAAAAAAGTTCTGGTTTCTGAATCCTGGTACATGAAATGCCTTAAAGAGGTGTGAAGTGAAATCATGCTTAATCATAAATGTAACAGAATGTATGACTGCATTAACGATCAGCGTGTGACACGGAATTGGCAGCGTCCTCGGCAATCCGATACGAGTGAACACTGTGCTTTGAACTGAAGCACATCTGAGAAGAGAGGGGACAGAACTCTTTACACATCATGAAACGACTCACTTCTTTATGAATCGGCAGGTGGGGGGTCAGGAGGAGAACAGGATCCCTCTGTGGGGTGGGTGTGGGAGAGCTGAAGCCTCTCCCTAGAGCCGCTGAAGGGACAGGGATGTGTACGCTGGGACAGGGACCTGCAGTTGAGCCCTCACTCCTCAAGTCCAGGCTGTGACTCAGGCAGAGCTGGGCTCCCTGATCTGCAGAGTGAGGTCAGCGCCGAGCCCGTCAGGCGGCTGTGAAGATTCCAGCTGACGCCCATGGGCACCTGGTCCAATATCCACAGGAATAAGTGTGCATTCCCGCCAGCTCTCTCCCTACCTCCCCCATCTCAGGGGTGTACGAGAGAGGTTCGGTCACTGATAAAAACCTTGCAGTTTAGCAGACGTCTGGGGACACCTTCAGAAGCATGAGAAGACCTGTCTCTTCTCTCTCAGGCAAGTGGGCGAGAAGAGCACACCAGCATGTCAGGCTGCCTGCTGCTCAGTGCCCACCGCCAACCAGTATGGCCAACCAGTATGGCCAACCAGTATGGGCCGGCCCTCCCACTGGCTGGAAAAGGGCACCGAGAAGGAGCTGTACTGGGGGGAAAGGGCCCGTCTGGGAGGAAAGAGAGTTTCCTGTGCTCAAATGAGGGGCGAGGGAGAGCCTGGTCATTCTGGAAGAGCGAAAGAACAAGGACAGTGAGGGGGAATGTAAACACAAGGATTTGGCCTTGCATTTGGCCTGACCCAGGAGCAGCACTGCAGGGAGGAGGTGGAGCCTCAGTGATGCTGACAGTGACCACGAGCAGCCCCCCAGCCAGAGCTGACACAGCAGGCAGCTCCGCCAGCCACGCACAGGGGCATTGAAAAGCCACTCGCCGGGGGGAACAGGGAAAATGTGTCATTTCCCCCCAAACCCAGCTTTCAATGCGGTCACTTCTTCGTACCCTGGCTTTCTCTAAAAAGGCCTCTGTCTTTTCAATTTCATCATCTACACCACTTGCTTCAGTGACTCTGAACTTGGCATGCGGCTCCATGGCGTGCTGCCCTCCGAATCACAGGCTGTGGCCTGCATTACGTAGTGGGGCTTGGAGTCCGGCCGCGGGAGGAGGTTGCCAAAGCTCCCCAACCCCTTACCGAGGCTGGCTGGTGGCTTCACTGTCAGAAACACACGCCCTTCCCCAAGGCCTCTTTTCTGACTCCAGATGAGCTGTGAACACAGTCCAAAGTCTGGGCCATGACTAGCTGAGAGTCAAGTCATTTCAGATAAATACATATTTGGCACTAGCTATGTGTCAGGCAGAAAGAAGATTCCTAGGTGAGGACCCCTCCTTTCTATTCTCCGGGACCTTGCTATCTATGGGGGAGCACTATGTAGGTCTATATGGAGTCTATAGGGGAGGCTGGGCTAGAGGTAGACTAGCGCAATGGAAACAGTTCACTGTCCTACTAGAACTCTAAAGATATTTATTGAGCATCTAATATGCACTTTTCATTGCTCTGGGGACCTGACCTGAGGTCAGACAGAACCCCATGGCCAGTCTCTCAGTCCCAGCCCCATGCCAGTCCCCCGTGGCAATTCCTATCCAATAGCCCTGGCCATCTAGGAGCCAGGTTCTGTGCATCTCCAGTCAAACTCATCTCGCAGCTGGAGCAGCCTCCCATGAGGCTGCTCACATGCTCCACCCAACAGTTCTTAATCAAGGAAGGGCAAACCTAGGAACCCCACTACCTCAGTGGGCTGTTGCTGAGCCCTCTGTGGGAGGATGAACGTAGTTACAGTGGGGCTCGATAGTATGCCTATGGTCAGACCCATCGAATACAGTTAAGCATGAAATCTGGAAAATAAGCTGGAGATGGAAATATGTACAAAACATATGTCTATCGCTAGGGGAAGAACAGAGAGTGCATGGGTGGGTATATATACAATTGGTCAGTATGGTACCAAGGGTCAAGATTATGAGGTCTGGCTGTCGATGGGCGTGAACTCTGCCTCTGGAAGTCCCCCAGCTCTCTAAGCTCTAACATGGAACTGAGAATAGAACCACCGCATAGGGATGTTACATGGACAAAATGAACGGATACTGTAAATGCCAGCACTGAAAACGGGCACAAGGGAAGCCCTCAGTAAGTGGGAGGCCCTGTCTTTTCCTGATAGGGATCAAGAAGGAAGTATAGGGGGCTGGTTAAGGCTGGAAAAGTCCACACGAGAGGCAGCTGAGAAACGGGCAAGGCATCTCATTGCCTCAGGGGTGTAAGGGCCCTTTATGTTCCTCCTCCCTTCCCCCAGAACCTCCACCGCCCCCTCTGCAGCTACCACCCCGGATTGTTTCTGAGCCATGAACAGTGCGGGCCCCTGGGACTAACACCCTGGGAAAACCCTGCCTCCCTCTCCGCCATCTCATTTGAAGGCTGGCGGAAGGGCCAGCTCGCAGCACTTAACATAACAATCAGAAAACCCACTTAATGCCCTTGGTTTCCCACAAACCCGTGGTGGAGCGGCCGCATTTGCACAAGACGGCATGTACAAAAATAGGCAGTTTGAAATATTCCTGGCAGATGGTGCTAAATATAGCTGCAGGGACAGATCGGCCGGTCAGCACAGCTCCTCGCCTGCGCGTTAATAGCGTGCAGGGGCCAAGGGGCTTCTCTTGGCCGGAAGACCGTGGCAAGGGCCCCAGAACCTCACCCTGCCAGGGAGCTGCTAAGACCTAGGGAAGGGAGGCACCTCGGAGAGTGAGCATCATGGTAAGAAGCTCCCGGATTCCACAAGAGCTGGAAATAAAAAGCCAGTGCAGAGTGATGTTCTGATGAACTGAGTTCATCTGTTGCCCATCTGAAGGGTCAGTCAGTTACTCTCCCAAGATGTGTCTTCCATCAGCAAAAAATGGCTGATGGAAGTTGAGGCACTGTGTACAATGGTTAAGGTACAGAACCCTGGTTTTGCTGTATGCCAACTTTCTTGGCCAAGTTACTTTTTTAAAAAATATATATTTTATTGATTTTTTTTACAGAGAGAAAGGAAGAGAAATAGAGAGTTAGAAACATCGATGAGAGAGAATCATCAATCAGCTGTCTCTGGCACGCCCCCCACTGGGAATGTGCCCGCAACCAAGGTACATGCCCTTGACCAGAATCGAACCCGGGACCCTTCAGTCTGCAAGTTGATGCTCTATCCACTGAGCCAGACCGGTTTCAGCCAAGTTACTTTTGGAGCCTCTGTTTTCTCACCTGCAGGGGAATGGGATCATAATACCTATCTCTTGTGAAGTTTAAAGAACACAGTATCTAAAGGCCATGCACTGTGCCTGGACAGAACTACTGTGGCTTGGATGGCAGCTATTTTATTTCATAAACTAGGGAGGACAGACAGGTACCTAACATGGCTAAAGGGTTTTTAAGCTTGGGGGTGATATTTTGGATAAAAACAAAGCCAAAATTAAAAAAATAAAGCCAGGTTGCAAATTTTTAAATATCAATAGTTTCTATCTCCATAGAGTGGCACCTGGAATGGGCAATACATTCAGAGCTACCCAGTGAAAGGGATCGTGCAGGGGGTCGGGTGTTGGCCTGTGAGAGGGAGGCTAGCTTCAGTGGGCGGGAGAAGACCTTTTGGAGGGGCTCAGTCATCTTAAAGGGGAAGGAACCCCTATCTCTCCAAAACTGTTAAGGACTGGGACTTTAAACACTGAAATTTACTATCTGACTTCCATACTGCAAAGCATTCCACACAAACCGGGAGGATCGTCTTTTGTATTTTGAAAACATCCCCTGTCAGTCTGTGCCAAATGCAATAAGGAGCCTACGAGGTAGACCTGGGTTCTGGTTCTGTCTGTGCCACAGGCTGTGCTCAGTGTGGCTGTGCCCCTGGTTTCCCTCTACCTGATTCTGCTCTCTCTGAATTCTGTGCCCTGTGTGCTGCTAGGACCACGTGCTGCAGGGCAGCGTGTCCCTACAGCCCACATTTCCTTGTGAATGGCCTGGTGAATGAGTGCCGCCTTTTAAGAAGGAAACACCAATTGCCCTTTAAAAGGAAGCTTGTTTTCCTCCATATAAAACTCATAGTTTTGCACTGCATCGGTGTTGGGGGTTTAGGAGGAACTGCTACGAATACCCCTCCAAAGCTGTCTGATTCTGTTACATCAGCAGGGTGCGAAGGAGTCTCAAGGACAAAGGGTGAAAAAAAGAAAGAACTCCTTCACTTATGAGGTGCCCAGCCTTGCAATGACCACAGAACAGCCTCCCAGTGTTTAAGTCGGAATCATCAGCTGCTTTTCTCATTCGTACTGACAGGAGCTATATGCACGAACATGATGCTATTTGTAAGTTTACAGCATTCTCCCTCCTTTATTATAATTTACAAGGGCATTATAAAAACTTCTACTCTATTAAGGAAAGTAAATCATCTTGCTAGGGCTTTAAAGCCCTAACAAAAATTCCATTATACTTCAAAATTGCAACAATATTGTTCCATTGTACAATCTAATGTTATAGTAAGATATGAATATAATACCATTTAACATACACTCTACACTGTGCATACTTCTATCTGACACATCTTATAATCTATAACATTAAATTTTTCAGTAAATGCTTTCACATAGATCAATAGTTCTAATACTTTGTTGTAAATCAAAATCAGGCACAGCTTATTAAATATAGTTCCTGGAAACTACCCTGGACCTACTGAATATGAGAGTTGAGACTGGGTGGTATGTATTTTTAACAAGCTTTCTGGGCAGTTTTGATGCATACCAAAGCTTGAGGACCATGCCCAATGTGTCTTAACACTCCCAGTATTTGGCATACAGTAGGCACTTAATATACAGGGATGGACAAAAGTAAGTTTACAATCATGAGTAGGTGAAACAGAATTTATTCTTGCATTATTTATATTTTTTTTCATACAAACAACTGTAAACCTACTTTTGCCTCACCCTTTATATTTGATGGATGAATGAATGAGTGAATGAACTAAATAAAATATATACTCTTATAAATAAATATGTGATTGAGTCTAAAGCAATAAAATAAAAATTCACTGGGAATTTACTGCCACAAACATTAAATACAAAAATAAATAATTTCACTCCCAGGAAAGCCATAATAATAATTCAGCTTGTCTGTATAATGCTTATTATCATGTTACCCTGACATCAAATATTCAAATTACTGCTGGAATGACAAGAAGTCATAGGAGGATATCAGCGGCCTCAGGAAAGGGTATGTCACACTTAGAGGGGAAAGCAAGAATGAGAGAAAATAATTTTCATGACAGTATAGTGTCTTAACACAAAATTTTCCATCTTCCCAATGTTCTGGGTACCTCTGGCTGAGAGCTATTTATCTAGCCTCAAGCCCACTTAATGGGTTTTTATAACTAAAGGACAGGGATTTTACTAGGAGTAGAGAGATGCAATTTAAAACCAAAATGAGATACTGGTTTGCTATGATCACAAAGACAGACAATAACGAGAGTTGGTAGGGATATGGAGAAATTAAAACTCTTTCACCCGCCAAAACCTGTTTGGCTCAGTGGATAGAGCGTCAGCCTGTGGACTGAAGGGTCCCAGGTTCGATTCCGGTCAAGGGCACGTACCTTGGTTGCGGGCACGTACCTTGGTTGCGGGCACATCCCCGGTGGGGGGGGGGGGGTGCAAGAGGCAGCTGGTCAATGTTTCTAACTCTCTATCCCTCTCAATTCCTCTCTGTGTAAAATCAATAAAATATTAAAAAAATAATAATAAAATAAAATAAAACCCTCATACCTATGGTAATGGAAAGGGGTAGAATGACTTTGGAAAATATTTTGGTGGCTTTCTATAAAGTGAAACATATTTACAACCCAGCAATTCCACAACTAGATACCTATATAAGAGATATACTAGTACAAACATATGTCACAGAAAGACTTACAGCAGAATTTCATAATAGCCCCAAACTGGAAATAACCTAAATGTCCACTAACTTTTGAGAGGATAAACAAATGTGGTATGTCCAGGCAATGGAACACTATTCAGCAATAAAAAGGAGCAAACTACCAACACATGCTACAACATAGATGAACCTCAAGAATATTATGCCAAGTGAAAGAAGCCACACACCAACATATTGTGTGGTCCCACTTATATGAACTATCCAGGAAAGGCGAATCTATAGATAAAACAGAGCAGTGGCTGCCTGGAATTGAAAGTGGGAGCAGAATCTACTGCAAAAAGGCATAAAGACATATTGTAGAGATGTTCTAAATGTAATGGAGATGTTCTAAAACTGGATTATGATGATACTTACACATTTCTATACATTACTAAAAATCAATGAATTGTACACTTAAAATAGGTGGATTTTATAGTATGTAAATTATACCGCACTAAAGCCACTTAAAAAAGGGAGGTGATGGTGATTTACCAGTGGTCGGCAAACTCATTAGTCAACAGAGCCAAATATCAACAGTACAAGGATTGAAATTTCTTTTGAGAGCCAAATTATTTAAACTTAAACTTCTTCTAACGCCACTTCTTCAAAATAGACTCGCCCAGGATGTGGTATTTGTGGAAGAGCCACACTCAAGGGGCCAAAGAGCTGCATGTGGCTCATGAGCTGCAGTTTGCCGGCCATGGGTTTAGAGTCTATTAGACTATGGGGTCTCCGAGGGGAGGTGGTGAGAAGTGATATCACAGATGGGAGACATTACACTAATGGGGAGATTGGGGTCTTGATCCAGGGTCACCGTATTAGCCATTTCTCCAGAGAAACAGAACCAGGAGAATATATACAGGTAGAGTTAAGAGGAAAATTATTATAGGATTTGGCTTAACCAATTATGGAAGACGAGATCTACAATCTGCCATCGTCACCAGCCTAACAATTCACTCCAAGGACTCTGATCTAATCCGTGGCCTGCTTCGGGACCAGCTATACTGTTAAGCTCTAAGTCTTACCCATGAACTAACACCCACTGTGTAAATACCTTTGGAGACTGCTTCCCCATTAAATTTCTTTTTAAATACAAGAAAAACAGAGCAGTCATGATGTAAAACCTCCTGCCCCATCAGCAACATGTAGTTGAGTTTTTTTAATCTTTTTTAAAATTGCATATGCCCCTCCCCCATCCTCTACCCACACATTCATTTTTCTTGCTTGCCTTTTTGTAGTTTCCAATCCTAAGTATCAGAGCTGGTATTGGAGACTCTGTATTCCATTTATTAGTGTCATTGCAGAAGCCACCACGTCTTCCTGAGCTCATTCATCACCCCTCCTCCTCTCTCAGCTCATTTTAAATATGCAAGGTCTCATCACCTGCCTCGTGGTCCAGCGGCAGTGGCAGCTATCCTGGCCTGCAAATGAAAAGAAAGGCAAGGTTGCAGGAATACAACCTTAAGACATAGTCTGCCTTGGAATCATTCATTCGTTTTTTTATGTGTGCGGACATTTGTACTGTTATTGATATGTGAAAGCCACTGTGGAGGTGCTTCACGGAATGCTAAAACATAAAGCAGTCTTTACCTCCAAATAATTTCCCAGCAAGGAGTGAAAACGAAAGAGATATGAAAGAAGGCAGCAGATGTCAAGCAGCTGAGAGAGCTGGCATTTCACAGAAGCACCAGATGCCCAGCTGGTGCAGCCAGAGGAGGACTCCTGGAGACAGGGGCTTGAGAGTGGCATTTAAATGGGACTTAGAGAATGAGTACGGCTTTGAAAAACAGGGAGAGGGGGGCAGGAGAGAAGGCATTCTAGGAGGAGGGAGCAGGATGCACAAAACCATGGAAACAGGAGAGCTTAAATTATGTTTGAGGGTGATAAAGGTAGGAGGCTGCCCCAGTGCCCCGCCCACAAATCTAAACCAAGGTCAGCTGGTCAGCAGGCACTTACTGGAAATGTCTCACTATGAAGAAGCCTACTACCAGTCACAAAACTCCAACTCAGCTTTAGGTAGCTTGCCTTAGAAGACAGGACCGCTGGCCTTCTCGGAAATCCCCGACCTCCTAGCCAATCCTGCCTGTTTCTGTACGGCCTCTTCTAATGCTCTCTGAAACTCAGCGCTCGCTCACGATCCTCGATCCTCGGGGGGAGCGCTCTACCGTGGGGGAGGCACTGTATTCCCCCATCCTCTGACTGTTTTCCCTGGACACCAAACTCATTACCCAATTGTTTCACCTGACAAGGACCTCATCAAGATCAGGAGCTCCTTCATTAGAAGCACGCAGAAAACAGAGAAAGCCAGAGGTGCTGCTGGAATGTTCTTCCCACTTCTCTCTGTAGGACTACTGTAGCTCCTTCTCATCCTTCAACTCTGAAGTTACACGTGACCTTCTCAAAAAAAATAAAAATAAAAAAAGACTTCTCTGATCACTGTGTCCACCAGTAAGATTTCTTCCTGCCAATGTTATTTCTCTAAGTACCTGTTTTAAATCATACATACATTATAGTTAGAATCACATTGTGATTCTCCTCCTTTGTTAGCCCCTTCTCCACTCTGCCTGTCTCATTTAGTTCATTTATTTATGTAGCAAATGTTTAAGGAGGACCTTCTACACGCCAGGTCATCACAGGAGGTGGAGCAGGGCACAAGTCCAACCTGGTTTTGACTCAATGAACTTGCAAGCTGGAGACAGTGTGTATGTCATGCCCATGTTTAAAAACATGGGTCCTCTTTCCCAAAGTACCTTAAGTGTTTCCAGAGGGCTGGGCTAATGGGAGATATAGCAGAGAAAGTCAGCTTTGCTCTAAAGAAGGGATTACCTGAAACAACAACTTATGTGTGTGTGTGTGTGTGTGTGTGTGTGTGTGTGTGTGTGAGAGAGAGAGAGAGAGAGAGAGAGAGAGAGAGAGAGAGAGAGAGAGAGAGAGAGAGGAGAGATATGGCAAGGGGGATTTTTTAGGAAATTTTCTGGTAAACTCCTGTCTGATTTTAGAAATGATCTAATAATATGTATAGCTGTGATCAACACTATATAAAGGGTGTCAGGTGTATGTATGCCTATGTGTGTGTGTGTGTGTGTGTGTGTGTGTGTGTGTTATCCTCAGGGTTTCAGTAGATATTAAACTACAGCAAGGTGAAGGAGTTCTTGCAATAAACAAATGCCTTTCAAAGGCTCAGGATTTCCCAACTCTGGCTTTTTCTACAAAAGAGGAATTCCTTCCCAGACTGTGAAACTTTTGACTTTTAATTACTGAAAAGAACTGATCTTAATGTGAGGAAATGTTATGGGTTTCTCAGGAAAAAGGTGTTGTGTAAATATAGTGGTTCTGCCTCATTATCTTGGCTCAGCCTGGAAAAGCAGACACTACAGGTGACACGTTAACCTTCCTCAAGTACAGAGACAAGTATAAGAAGGGACATTTGTCCTCCATCACGCGCGCAGGGAAGATAAAGTAAAAAGTCTTGAGAGAACAGCCTGATCAGGCTGAAGTGCAAGCTTCTGGATTATAGAGCTGGTTTAGGCAGCTTTTCTAAAGAGTGCAGGGGATTTGACAAGTATTTCCTGAGTGACTATTGTGTAGAGGGCTTACCCATACAGTCTCTGCTCTCCAGGAAGTCACAATCCAGTTGGAGATAAGACAATAACTCACAGAATGAAAGCTAATATTGAATAATAACTCCAGATATGTCCTGAGACAATCTACACAGGGATCACATGGGTGGGAGCACTCCAAATCCAGAATAGGGAGAGATGCCCACAGGCTGCAGCAGGTGGAAAATCTTGGTTTAGAGCTTTGAAGGATGGAAAGGGTTTTGAGAAGAAGAGAGAAAGAGCTGGAGTAGAAGGACATTTCAAGAGAGGTTAGTGAATATTTTAAAAATGAATTTAAAGGACAGCTATGACTGCACTTATATGAAGTACCCAGAGTAGTCAAATTTAAAGAAAGAGAAAGTGGAATGATAGTTGCCTTGGGGTAGGGGAAGTGGGGATTATTCATTAACAGGAAGAGTTTCAATATGAAAAGGTGAAATAGTTCTGGAGATTGATGATGGTGAATCCATATTTTGCTGGATTAAAAATAAAAAAGTGTTGATTATCCTTTTCTTCATTATATGGCAGGCAAAAGAAAGAATATAAAGAACAAGGCACCAAGGCAAAAAGAACACCACGCTGGCTTTGGAAAGACACTGACTGTCAGCAAAGATGTTGATAGTAAACCAAGTCAATAACCAATATTTTGGCAAGTTTTTAAAAGAATCAGATTCTCCTTTGTAACTGGGAAAGGTTGTATTTCAAGTGAACACTGGGTAAGAGCATAAACAAAGACTGAGGACTCTGTGGATGGTAAGGATCCAGAAGCAAGAAAGCAATAGCCCAGTGGAGATCAGAGTAGGAGACACTGAGATGAGGATCAGTGGAACCCAGAGAAAGAGAACCTAAGGTTGACATCAGACCACTGTCTTCTCTTAACTCTGTGTGTGGGTGTCAGTAATTCTCAACGAAGCTTTCTGCCTTTCTGATAAAGAGCTGAGTCAAATGCCCTCAACATACTGCCATAGATAAATACCAGATCTGTGTGGGATTTCTTTGACTGAAGAAATAGAGGTTCTAGTAGCCTTTTATCATATTTTTCTATCAAGGTGAACATCTTTTTGGGGGTATTACTATTTGGATATGAAGCACTTTCCTTAGGTGGTGGCATGGTAGCTACCTCCAACACTGATTAAACAGGCACAACCAAGGAAGGCTGATGGTTCCATCTGCCCATTGGTGATGCTGGCTGCCCTGGTCCAGGCATGGGGCAATCCATCACATCCCAGCTATGAGTGTTCTGTGGTGCTTTCAATTGGACCTAAGGTGCTGAGCTAGGTAGTTGTCCCCTATGAATGGGACTCCTTCACCAAGACAACTAGAGTTAAGCTACTTCTCTACAAAACAGATGGATTCCTTGGTAAGGCCTACCTAGGAAGCTGATCCTAATGCTTTACAAAGAACCATGTTAAAACAAAGCAAACAAGCAAAGCCCCACACCCTGTGAATGAATGCATACAAAAAGTCCTCATAAACTGAAGGCTATGTGAACTATGGCTGATCCAACTCACTGGGGATTGGTGAGACTTCCCACAAGGCCCACTTTGCCTTAGGGATAACAATGGAATTAAAAATTCCAATTCATAGCATCTGATTCCAATCAAAGGCAGTCTTTGGGCTACTCAGTTAACATTCAAAGAATGTGGTATATTCCCTAGATAGCACGCAAGCTCTCCATGGCTCAGGGTCCCAGTGGAGATGTGTTTTGCCTTGGTGAAAATGAATTTCTGTGGAAAATGGGACAAGCACACTACCTTTGGAGTCTCAACTGCATCTGGTTTTATACTAGGAAGACTTTTCTCATTAAAAAGGTGCTTTGGGGGCGAGGTTGTCAAAGGGCTTGTGAGGCTTCCTGAGGGTCCTCAAGCGCCTCTGGGGCCCTGTGGCCTTCCTTTCTTCTTCCCATCCTATAACAAATGATTGCATAGTGCAGCTCAAGATGAGAATGGCTTTTCCATTCAGGCTTTCACCTACTGAGGCTACTTCTTGGTGCCCAAGCTGAAGTTGTCTGCAGTCTGCACCGACATCACCAGCTGCTTTCAGCAGGTGGATACATCAAAAAGATTGACTCTCTGACTGGCTGCTTCTTTCCCCCCCATTACATTTGCCCACCCACTAACGCTCCTCTTTTTCTTCCCTCCTGGAAAGTCACCTCCACATCCCTTGGTACTCTCTACAAAGCCTTTCTCCATGCTCTGTCCTCTGTGACTGTATGTTAGTAACTGTTTCTCTGCCCTCACACTAAACTGCAGCTCTTTGAAGGCAGGATCTGAGTCTGCTTTGCTTTAGCACTCCCAGTGCCTTCAAGGGGGCCCGGCACATGGTGAGCGTTGAGTAAATGTTTGGTTTTAATGAACACATTAAATCAATGTTGAATCTGAGAACAAATAGTTAGCAACTGGGAGATACAAAAAGAAGTGGGCTCAATGATTCATATTTGAGCTCATCATCCATCTGTGACAGAGGAATAATGGACAAGGGATCCTACAGTCTACACCACCCTGCCCTATGAAGCCAAGATCAGTGGGGAGGAAGGAACAGGAAAGAACAAGAGAAATTTCAACTGTGCCTTATGTAGTCTCTGGGGACAGGTGAACAACATGGATTTCAAGAAAAAGTTGAGGAAAAATAAAGACAAAATAACCCTTTCAACTGGTTGCAATTAAACCAAAGCAACTTTCTTTCCATTGGTCTGGAGTCAGCATATTTTTTTTTTCTTCCTCTTTTGATACCATTTAGAATTCTGACCAATAATCACAGATGGTTCTGTTTTTCCAAAGAGATTTTAGTACCAACTGTAATGCATTCATTTGGATTTAAAATCAAGCAAAAGGAACTGGTCTCTTCTACCCCCTTCCCCATTTGTCAGTTGGAGGTCTGCAGCTCAGAAGTCCACTAGGAGAGGCCTGATGGAGGTGTCCTGAGGGATATGTACAACATTATGAAACCAGAACAGAATTTCGGGAGGTCCTTTCCCTGATGTGCTCATGAGTCAGCTAGCTGTGCTTCTGAAGAGATGGAACAGCCATTAGTCAAGGCCAACCTGAAGTAAAACCTCTTGTACTGTAAACTCAACCCTGACATTCCTAAAACCTACCAGCCTGGCCTGCTTTCAGATGGCAGAGCCTACATTCAGAGAGGATGGAACAAGTATGATGATCAGATTTTATTAGTGCCCCTCTGGCCTGGCTTCTGGCATCTGGTTGGCTAAGATGTTCTCTTAGCTCATCCTCGGGATGCAAACATATTCCTGATGGATGAGTGGTTGGCATAAGCATGTTAGTGCCTCAGAGGAAAGATGCAGTCATATTACTTGACACCATCATTATGCTTTTTATACAGAAATAAGACTGGAAAGTTTCAGGGAGTGTAGTTAGCTGTCTTTCTGACATCCCTGATTTCTCACGAGGCTTAGCATGGATTTGCCAACTGGTTAGTATCAGGATTCCCAGAATTCCCTTTCTCTCCTGGGAAGGAAGCCATTTTATTAGAAGCAGTAATATAGGCAATAGCTACAATAACCCTCTGCCTTGTGTCATGGTGCTGTAGCAAAATCCTCTGGGAATTAGCTCTATACTGGGCTGCTAGGGCTCTCATAACAAAACCCTCAGCTTGGGGGCTTGACAACAGACATTTATCTTCTCACCATTCTGGAGGCTGAAGTCCAAGATCTAGATCCCAGAAAATTTGGGTTTTGATGAAGATTCTCTTCCTGGCTTGTGGATGACCTTTCCTCTGTGCACATGAGGAGAGAAACCTTTGGTGTCTCTTCCTTTCTTATAAGGATACCAGTGCCATCAGATTAAGGCTCCACCCTAAAACCTCATTTTCACTTGATTGCCTCCATATAGGTTCTAACTCCAAATTTAGTCACATTGTAGGGTGAGAATTTGGACATATAAATTTGTGGGAAGCACAATTCAGTTCATAGTAAACACACTGAGTCCTCACTACAAGCTCAGGAAGTCAAGGGCCTTCTCAACTTTTCATCACTGAGTAATTTGCCAAAAGTCTCACTGCCAATAAATAAGGTATTGGTGGTATTGCTTGTTTCTAGAAGCGAAGCTACAGAGAGCTCCTTGGTATGAATGCGGGGTTGCTAACAAAACAGCAGAAGGATTGGCAGGTGAAAACAACAGCAGAGCACTGAATTCATGGCAATTCTGCTCAGACGAGTCGCTGGTCATTGTGCTGAGCTATGGGGACACGGAGACAAGACAACATGATCACTGTCTTCCAGGAGCTCACAGACTCAGCAACAGGGAGGGAAGTCTTCCTTCTTCCTTCCTGGCCTTTGCTTTGGGTCACATTGGGAAAGAGAAAAATGGTCCTTTGGGTCCCTGCCACACTCCCCAGAGTCCATCTCCTTCATGTTCACCTCCAACCTTGTTATTCCTCCCTTACCCTCACCCCTGTCCAGAACTTTGATATTTCTTCCAGTAAAGCATTTTTGTTCCAAGTGCCAGTCCCTTGAGGCAAGACTCTCATAGCTCATTCCTTGCTTCTTGGGGCAATGCACTGACATTTTTTGGTGGCCTCCAGAGACTAATGACTTATGCCACAAATTTCCAATGACAGGCAGCACAGTGGGAGTTTTTTGAGGGTGGGTGGGTCTGTCAGTGGACATAAAACTCACGGACAGTGAGACGTCATCCATCCTGGGCTTTTCACAAATAAGGCTGTTCTGCTGCTGCCAGAGCTGTGCTAAAGGGCATGTATCAATGCTTCGCTCATTTCTGTAGACCTCACTTTTCAGAACAGGAAGGTCATGCTGCTTCTGGTTGCCTGCCAAGGACATCCCTGGGAGTGGCTCTCAACCAATGACTCCCCAGAGATGTATCATAAATACCCCAGTCCCTCCTCCCTTGGGTGGCATCATTCTGAGGCATAGGTTTCACACATAACCTCATGCTTCCTCCATGGAGTTACAGCCACTCACTGTTTTAAAATTCATAATTCAGATTTAATAACATACCTATCACTGGCTGCCCACCTTCCCTCAGTCCCTTCCCTATCACCAAATGGCAAATGACTATAACTTACATGTCGACTACTTGCATTATAGGATGGCCGAGGACACAGGCAGAGGTGTGCAACCAGACAGTATGCAGGCTTTCTCTTCATGCCATGTGGTTAGCAATCCCCCGTGGGAAGCCTTACCAGCACCTCCACTCACAGCCAGTGTGGCTCAGTGGTTGAGGATAGACCTATGAATCAGGAGGTCACATGCCTGAATTGCAGGCTCAATTCCCAGTAGAGGGCAGGCAGGGCAGCTGATCAATGATTCTCTCTCATCACTGATGTTTTCTCTCTCTCACCCTCTCCCTTGCTCCCTGAAATCAATATAAATATTGTAAAAGAAGGAGGGTGGTGAGCCCACACCAGAGCAGGTCTGCCTGCGGAGATGTTTGGAGGGGAGCAGCCCTCACTGATGGTGTTTAACTATATATCCTAACCTCTCGAAGAGGAATCTTAATTGGTGTGAGCATGTAGAGGGCCCTAGGAATTAATGTTTCAATAGAATGCATAGGCTTTGAGTCAGAAATTCCTACTTGGATTCCAGCTCTACCACATATGAACTATGAGGCAATTTAATTTCTCTGTGCTTTATTTTCATCTGTGAATCGGGATCATAATTGCTGCCTCAAAGTATTGTTCCAAGGATGAAAAATAATAGCTAATAAGGTTCCAAAAGGCTTACATGAAGTTAATGTAACTCAAGATAATCCTATGAGGGTGTATCACATATCCTGTACCAAAACCCCCATCAGAGTCTGGGGAGTCCAGTATTTCAATACCAAAAATAGGAAGATTTAGACTAAGAGGGATAGTCTTATTTTGGAATTGCAGATAAAGGATTGTGTCTCAGAGAAATTAATTAACTTGCACAAGATCCCACATCAAGATTTGAGCCCAAAAGACTATAGTGCCAAAGCCCCTGCTCTAACCACTAGTCAGCACTGCCTCCAATAATAAAATCCTCCCACCAAAATAAATGAAGGTAATAAAGACTTATATCTGACTCACAAGGTATGTGAGAGCTGTTTTTTGTTAATATTATAAATGAATTTACATACATAACTTCCCCCAGAAACAAAACTAAAAATATGGTCATATTTGAAACATTAATGCTATAAAATATCAGCTACAAAAAATAATAGCTACCATTTCTTGAAAAATTTGCCCAATAATTTATACATATTCATCTCATTTAACCTCCATAAAGGCCCTAAGAGACAGGTTTCATTAGTACCACCCATTTTATAGAGGAGGTCAAATAACTAATCCAAGTTATTTGATAAGTTTGACCTTAACTGTGTGGCACAGCAGGAGATCCAATCAGGGCTGTTGAAGCTGGCATCCCTTCCGTTACCTGCCCTGCCTTCAAAGGGGTGGTATGTGCTGCTGTCCATCACCCCATCTCCATGTGGTTCACCTGAGGTCACAGGAGAGCCAGCCCCAAAGCACAGGCTACCTTGGTCTCGCTGCCTCCTCAGAGGGCTTTGCAGTGATGGACTTCTGCTTTAGAAAGCTCCCTAACTCAGTATCACTCCCTTTTGCTGCCCACTTTTGCCACTCTGAGAAAAGAACAGTAGCTAGTGCTCACTAGAAGATGCGAGGGAATTGATTGAAAATTTTACCTTATTCCAGCCTTGTCCATAGCGTGCACCATTCTATATTTAGAGAAATGTTCTGTGCAGCCAGAAGAAGAAGAAAAAATAACAAGCTAAAAAGGTACTAGGTTCATGCCAGGAAACAATTAGAAGCTGCAAATTCTCATCCTTGCCTACAGAATGACTGCTAAAAAAACAAGAGATATTAAAAAATAAGCAATGTCTGTAAACACACAGTGTTTTAAGGTCTGGGGCATCGCAAAATCTCCAGGCCATTGAAGGATGAGAGAACGCACAGCTCTCCTTCTGCCTTTACAGAAGTGAGGCCCTCATGGGTTTCATCGCATAAGCATGTTTAAAGGAGCATTTATCATGGGATGAGCTCTTTCATGGCCCAAGAAACACTGCTCCTCCTTTGCTACATGGTTGACAGAACAAGGGCAGCTGATCCTTGCCCTGTCCTTAGGATGGCAGAGAGAATGCTGGGTGAGAAGTAGTCCACTTGTGGGCATTTGAATGCAATCAAATCAAACATTATGGAGCTCTTACTCTGTGCCAAGTACTATATCACTAATAGGTCGGATGCTGCCTGGTATGCCTAAGAAAATTAATTCTTCTGAGAGAAATATGCACGTTAATGATAATTAACATCTGTTTGTGAATGTAGCCGGAAAATATTTTGATATATGAACTGCCATGTTTTCCGCTCAGAACCTGAGAACCTTTCTCACACAGGCTTCCTGGCACAGTGCCTGGGCATGGGATTATGCTATAGAACAAAAGAGGCAAATTCTTGCCTTTTGAATTTCAAAACCTGAAATCTTGGCAAAAACAGTATGTTTGGAAGAAACTAGGTTGGGAAATGGTCATAGACTTTTTTCTAGCCTAAGATAAAACTCGAGGGAGAAACCTGGCAAGGACAGGTGAGAGCAAACATGGAAAAACTAGGCCCTTGCATGGGTCACCGAGCAGAGGCCCGGTTCTCTTCCCTTTGCCCTGACCCCGTCGGAGTTCCTGAAGCAGAGGAGTGACAACAGGAAATCGGGGGGTTCACCTCACTCACGTTCGGGTTTTTGTGGCCAGCACCCATGCCCAAACTCCCGCGGCTGCCTCCAGGTTCAGACAAAGCCTCTGACAGCCACCCACGCAGCCTTTTGTGGTGACAACAGGGAAGAGCAAATCGAGATGGAGAGGACCTGAGACAGCCTGAAAGGTCCCTCACATGCCTGGGGAGTTCAGGCACAGAACCAAATCTTTCCACACCCCAAGTGGAATAGCCGAGAGAGATTCAGATCTGAAGGAGAACCAGGATTAGGAGGACATGGCGGTGACGTGTGTGGAACACGGGCACCGCAGTTTGACACTCAAGTCAGCCAATGCCAGCATGGACTGATGTCTGCCCCCCACCCATGTTAATGTACCAAGTGCCCCAAGGTCTACAAATCCTCCACGTCATGATCCCACTAGTTATCCATCCAGGTTCCTCACAAACCCAGCACCATCTGAGAGTCCATGTTTAACAGCTTCTTTCAAAATATTCTCGTAGGACCCAACTAAATACCTTACACGGTAGGCACAAATGCTTTCTTTTTCCTGTTCTTAGGAAGTCAAGACTATGACAACATACTCTGCGTACAGCCCAGATGCATCAGAAGAGGGAGGAGAGTGGTCCTAGGTTCCTGACTCATAAAAGATTTTCCTTGTGAGATGCTAACCCCATAGCCTGAGCAGAAAAGTAGAGGAAAGTTTGTCTTCCAAACTATCCTCTCCTCCTAGCACCTAGGTTGGCTCTTTTCCCACTTGGGTGGTTTAGCGCCCTGTCCCTCTTATAATGTCCTCTCATTATCTTCCCATTGCAAAACGAAATTTATTTCAAGTGACTCAGTAGAGGCTGAGCTTTAATGCCTCTATTCCCACAGCTAATCAGTTGTCAAATCTACCTCCCTGCTGTCTCTCCTCTCCTTTCCATTACCTGGAAATGCTGTTCTCTGACTATTCCTTCTACTTGTCCAGGAACATGGTAGAATTCACATCCTCTCCTCCCTGAAGTGGATCATGGCTGGCCATGTGACTTGCTTTGGCCAATAAGATATGGGCAGGGGTGCCATATGCTGCTTCTGGTGGAAGGAAGCATTTTATTGCCGACACTACAGTCCTTTCTTCTTCTTGCCACTGGAACCAACACTCCAGAAGGTGGAGGCTCTGTTGACCTGATTCCCAGAATAAGGACTCCAAGTCTATGTGAGCAAGAAATAAACATCTGTTAAACTAATTCACTGGTTGTTAATGCATCGTGATCTCGCCCATCCTGACTAACATACCTGGGCTACTGTTGGAGTGCAGGTTCTCAGCGCTTGTCATCTGAACTCTAACACATGCTACTCAAAGTGTGGTCTACACACAAATGTCAATCCACAAAACATCACCAGTCTGCAAAGAGGCAGGCATAGAGATTGAGAACAAACATTTAGAAAATATTATAACAACTTAACTAATTTTTATCTGTTGAATCTATTAATAAAATATTTGGGCTTATGTTTCCCCCAAATATTAGCATTGTGCCTTGCCCATGGGATGCTACAAAAGATGCTTGTCATTAATTTGGATCAAAGCTTCATGACTAAGAAGAATTACAGTAAGATTTCAAGCAATAGCAGGCAGAACTGGGGGATATTTAGGGTGTAAGACCCTTCCTCATTCAGGGTGAAATCATTTAAAAGTTCCAAGTCTACTCTTTGTGCCAGTAGTTTAGCTTTAACAAGCAGAGAATCTTTCTGAGTTCTCACTTAGCATTAAATTTTGCTTTAGGTTCCCCTACATAAACATTAATGTATTTACTGTTTGTGATAAAACTTTGTAAGTATATTGCCTATGAATATGGTTTTCCAGATTACCCACAGTTTGACAATTTGATACATTTGTTCGAGAGTACAAGAGGATAATGCAATTAACACCTAAATCACATCCTAACTCCCTCCAGCACTAACTAGAGTTATGCTTTTGTTTCCAAAGTCTCTTTGGCACACATTAGTATATTTCTGTGCACCATTCAGGAAAGGGGCAGCATGGTATTCTGGAAAGCTAGGTGACAGAACTGCTTCTAGTCCTCATTACCTACTCCCTCGCTACTACACAAAGCCCCTACTTAACCACCTGGTACCCTAATTTCCCCATCTATTAAATGATGAAAATAAGTTAATAAGAACAAATAGCATCAACTCTTTTGTAAGAATCAAAACAGAGTGAAGCACTTGGTAGTGAATGAAGTGCTACAGAACTATATGTTAGCATTTATATATAATACTGCCTTAGAATCTCTCCAGTTATCTTGTATACGTAGATTTTCTCCAAGCTAGCTAGACAATAAGTCCTTGAGAGGTGCATTGTGAATATTACTTTGGGTCCTATTCAAAGTTCAGTCCTCTGGGACAAATAATACACATACGATAATTGCTTGAAAAGTATTTAATATTCCAAAAGCTGAACCCCTTCGTGGTTAAGTAAGCTGTATAAACTTCACAGACCACATGACAGGTATGCCTCACTCACCTGGCATAGTTTTGGATTTTGGCTGAGAGTTGTCATTGGCTACCTGAGTCTCTTGAGAGCAGAGGTCATATCCCAGTAATCTTTGTACCCCCAGCACTTACCTAAGTCATCTAAGCACACAGAAGGAGCCCAAGTGATAAAAGATAAATAAGTGAAGTGGACTTTAATTACAAACTTCCTAATATTACCTCCACTCAATACCCTGAAACCTAAAAAGCCAATCTTGATTTTGGTTAAAACGGTTTGGGGGAAGTTTTCCAGAATCATCTGGAAAATGCACCATTTTTAAAGCACACCTACGCAACAAGTCATGTGATTTTCCCAACCTCTTTCCTTACTGAACACAAGCAGTTCTTATTCAAAGATCATTAGAGGCTTGTGCTGAGGGAGATGGGGTGGGAAGGAACAGAACAGCTATTGGTCTGAGAGAAGGGGAAATTGCACTGTTCATTGTTCAGAGACGACAACATTATTCTGCACATGTAAACAGTCAAGGTGAAAACGCAGCAGACAGATAAAGAGCTTCTGTATGGAATATAAACTTTGGCAGGAGCCACCGTGCTGTGGTAGCAAAAGGCCTCCTGCTGGGGCTGCAATGGAAAAAATGACCTCAAAGAGGAATTCAGAGCAGAAAGGCTCAGAAAAAGAAGATGAAATGCCATGCAGTTTGGGTGAAGTCCTTTGCTCCTGGGCATATTAAAGCATAAAGCAATTTCAGTTTAAAAACTACAGATCACACGAATTGGTTGGAGTTTAATATTTTTTTCCTAATTATAGCTTACAATTCCGGAGTGCCACTCACTGCCCTCGTGTTTCTCACAGGAGATCCACAGTGCTTAGGTCAGGAGGGGAACCACGTTAATCTGGACTCACTGGACCCACATCAGCCAATGTTCCACGGAGCTGCCTTGGCAGAGGGTGCCCTGACCAGGCAAGGATGGAGAAGCGGCAGCACCCCTTTTCCTCTTTCTGGAACCCACCTGGAGAGGGCTGCCCTCCTATGTGTATTCCAGCAGCAATTGGCGTCTCTCATTGGTGGTGAGCAGCAAGTTCAGCAAGTGTTTCAGGTCGGGAGTCTTTGGCTATGTAATCTGAGCCTGAAATTTCTTTAATAAATTTGACATTTGCAAGGGAGAAAAATGAATCATTTCATATGGATAGGAACAAAACCATAGTCTAGAAAAAATACCCACACCACCCACCCCTGCCCCAAACAACCTTTATTTTTAGACAGAGCTGCATTTTGAGAAAACATGAATAGAGTCACAAACTCAATGACAATCGAGAGTAATTTTAGAGGCACGCCAGAAAGAAAAAGGGGGTGTGAGCACATAAAACTCGTTTTTATTTTTATTTATGTTATTTCCCACAGGCTGAAAATAAACTTTGAAGAGCACCATTTCTCAAGCTGATCAGCTCCTAGAATCGGAAAACTTTGTGCTTATTTAGCAGTGCCCTCTGGTGTCCAAGTGGATTTTAGTTTTGCCTTGAGGTAAAAAATAAGCCATTATAGAATTTAACAAGTCTACCAGCAGCATTCATCCAGTCATCAAATATTTATTAAGAGCTTAGTAGCTATGCCAGTTACTGTGGAAGGTGGTGGGATACACAGATGTTTAAAAGAAGACATGAATGTAAATGCAATTACAAAATTACTTGGTCATACACAAGAAGTCTCTTTACCTAGTTTTCCACTAAAATGAGACAGATATAGCGGGGTTGTCTCCTTTCCAAACTGTTCTGGATCTTTATTCACATTAGCGGGTATCTGGCTGGCTGTGGACGGAACAACTTAGGTCAAGTACACTGGGAACATTCTGAAACTGGGTAAACATTCCCGGACATCCAGTTTTAACAATTTCTGCGAAAAAGCTTTCACGGTCAACCCGAAGGACACTTCTGGTCTTGTAGTATTCTGGTCATCAGACAGGATACACAAATCTAACATTAAGCTTTACATTTCTTTCTAAAAATGCACCATTTTCCTAGCACTATGATGAAAATCCTCAAAAGGAATGAAGTGGGAAAAACCCTGAGAATTAATCATTACTGTTTGAGAATTCTTAGATCTGAAAATTGACAACTAGAATTTCAGAAACACACATTGTTCTGAACTGGTACATCTTCAGACTTTCTGGAGGAGCAGGGGGAATCTAAAAAAGTTGCCAAGACCTTCCATCGAGAGATTAACCAAAGAACATATATGTATACCGGTATATGCATAACCCATGACACAGACAATAGTGGGAAAGGCCTGGGGTAGGGCAGGGGCTTCTTGAGAGGGTAAAGTGGGGGGAAACGGGAGGCATCTGCAATACTGTCAATAAAAATTAAAAAGTAAAACAAACGTGCAATTTAAATGTCATCAAAGAAAGGAACTACTGCAGACCAGGAATGCTGCTTTTAAACCACCTTGTAATATTCTTACTTTTTGCCATTTTCCATTCTTGTTATATTTGGTTTTCTAGAGTAATCAGCCATGACTGGATTCTAACCAATAGATTATGGCAAAGGTGAGAGGATTATATCATTTAAGATTATGAAGTCTGGCTTGCAGAGAATCTCCTGGTTGGCTTTGAGGAAACAACCAGCTGTGCAGGCAAGACCCACGTGGCAGAGCTGAGTGGCCTCTTGCCAGGAGCCCACTAGGAACTGAAACCCTCAGTCCAACAGCCAGCAGGGAACTAAAAGCTGCTACTAACGACCAAGGAAACAGACTCTTCTCCCTGCAAGCCCCAGATGAGACTGCAGCCCTGCCAACACCTTGACTGCACCCTTATAAAGGACCCAACTTTGAGATATTAAATGGGTGCTGTTTTAAGTTTGTTATATTATTTGCAATGATAGTTAACATAAATCTCAAGATCCTTTTTAGAAACATTTTTATGATAAAAAGAAATAATGAAGACCAACTCATCCTTTTACTGCCCTGCCATTCTACTATAACCACAGTTAGCAATTTATTTTGTCATCTTTTTATATGCTGGGTGTTATTTATAGCCGTGATCATATCCATTCATACACTTTTATATCTTGTTTTTTTACTTAATATTTTCTCATGTTCATTATATTCTTTACTAATTTTTAATGAGTACATAATGTACCATTCATTGGATATATATATATATATATACACACACACACATATATATTTGGCAAACTATGGTCCTGCATTTGTAAATAAAGTTTTATTAGAACACACTCATCCATGCTCATTTGTTTACCTACTGTCTATTGTTATTTTTGTGCTACAAACTACAGAGTTGAGAAGCTGTGACAGAGACTACACGGCCTGCAAAGCCTAACTTACTTACTTCCTGGCTCTTTACCAGGAAAGTTTATCAACCATTGCCCTAAACTTTTAAGGGGTTTATAATTTGGGCAATTACAAGTAATGCTATTTATAACATCTTTGTGCATATAATTTTTATACTTTAGGCAACTTGATTGGATTAGAACAAAAGTGGAATAAATGGGTCTACTTCATAAAGATGTTTTTAAGGCAGACACTGTCCCCCACTATTTCTCTTGTAACAGTCTAGTCTGATATAGGATTGTGGTAATAAGAAGGGAAAGGAAGGCTCAGTATCTTTGTAGGTAGCACTTCTCTGGTCCTTATTAATCTAGACTTGCAAGGTCACACTCTGGATGACCTTAATTATAGTTTTGATTTAAAGTAAACAAAAAAGGAATGTAACAGTAATTGAAACATTAGAAACAATTACAGAAATATTTACTTTCTACTGGGATTAAAAATCAGACTAAAGTAAACTCTTCAGGTATCAAGGTGTATATGAAAGGTATTCAAACCTATGTGTAGTGGCCAAAGGCACTGAGAGAGCCGAGTTAGGAAAAGGGTGGCAGTCTCAACGATGAGCTGGCAGTAACAGCAGTGAACGATGAGGCAGCTAAGAGTGGAGGATAACCCTCTTATAACATCCTAGGCATAAACTTGTATACAACTGTAATTAAATTGTCTTAGATAAAGTTTTAGAGCAACTACCCCATATTTTTGAACAATAACAAAAAATTCTCTATCTGGGCAATTTTCCTACTTTAGAAAAACACTTATGGAATAAGACCAGCTAAGTCAATCCTGACTGTCTCTGAGATAAAAGAGTAAGCAGGTTGAGGGGTCTCAAGTCCAATCTTGTATGAATAAAGTAAGCACCAGGAAGTATAGGTGTCATCTTCTAAGGGAAATATTCTGCAACATAAAAAACAAAGATCAGGATGGACCTTTGCCCCAATAACATAATTTAAAAGTAAAACTAGAAAGATATTTAATTATTCTAATTATGCCAACAAGTCTGTAAAAGTATCATAGGGAACACACTTATTTTATTAAAATATTCCTGTCAAAATGTCCACCAATTTAACATACCACAAAGAAGTGTTCTTTTGGTTAAAGCTATCATTAGCCTTTACTTTCCACCTCAGTTACTTGTCAATACTAAAATGCACTACAACTTCATGAAGTACTCTGGGAAACCATTAAAATTCTCTACAGAAAAAGAAAATCATTCTTATGAAAACCAAGAACATGTCACTATGAAGAAAATATAGCAGGTATGAAAATAAAGCCATTATTTTTCATGAATTTTCCTACTGCAAAGGAAGAGGTAGTTCTGTGAAAGGCTTGATTCACAATTAAAATTATGTCATAAATTCTCTCTTTTTTCACTGTTTACTGTGAGTTGCCTCAAAACTGACCTGCGGGTCTGGCAGCATAAATCCATCAGTGAGTTTATAATAGACTATTGTGGAATCAGACTCCACTATGGCCAAAGTGAAAGACATCGGCAAATCTGGATCACCTTGCAATTTCCGAGATGCCTTCAAGATCTCCCTTATCCTGAAAAGCAAGCCACAATGAATTTAGGATTCACACAGTCACTCATTAATAAGATCAAATAATGTAAAATCTTGGGCAGGAGGCAGGCAATAATCACATTATATCTATTGTATAATGCTGACTCGGGCAATGTCTGAAGGCTCAAATATAAACATTTAAAGTTGTCTTCTCACACAGGAAATCCTGCAGGTAAGGGTTGTCCGGACTTGCAACCCTTCTCTTTTTCATTCGCCCATCTCTCCCGATCATCAGACCTAAAAGTCAAACTATATTTAGGAACCTACCGAACAGGACTCTAAAAGTGAGTGTTTAGTGCATCTGAACTAAGGATCATGAGTGTTCATTTTCCAATATTCCTCTTACAAGTGAAATAATCTTGTATTGAAGTTTTTTAAAAAACAGACTGTAATAAATATTTCCCTTGCTGTGTTTATAATTACTACTTTTAAATTGCTGTGTAATATTTTATTCACTCATAATTTGCCCAATCATTCCCTTATTGCTATAAAGTTCTTCCAGGTTTTGTGGGGGTGAATGTGCTAATAAAAATGAGCTCTAAAGATCATCTTTCTGAAGGTAGTTGTTTCTTTTTAAATATTTGTTGAGTTTTTCCAAGTATTGGAATTATTAAGTCTGAATATAGATATTTTTATGGTTCTCAATATGTGTTCTGATATTGAGCCAAGAGAAAAATAGAGAGAAAAATAACACTTTTAGGGGTAACATTATGTATCAAGCAATCAATGTTATATCTTATTTCAGTTTGCTTACTGTGGAAAATAATTTATCAAATCTGATATTTAGGCACTATTACCATTTGTTTACCACCAACTGAAAATCCTTATTATGTACTCAAAAAAACCCATGTTCAAAATTCAGTAAATGTAACCTCAAAAGGTGGTTTCTTTAAAAGGCAAATAAAAAATGATTACTTGTTTTTTCACTAAGCTAACCAAGTCTCCAAAGATTGGAAAAAGATTTACTAGCATATTAATAGCAAAACACTGTATTGTATTTAGTAAAAGTATAATTTGTCCCCTTAAGTTCTACTTCCCATCCTTAAGTAAAAATTCTATGGTCACTCTTCCCCCATCCTATTAGCTATTGAAACAACAACAAAACAAAACAAAAAAATCTTAAGAGAAAAGTCTATGCTTTGAAATATTTTACTATAATAATTAAAATGCTTTTTTAAAAATCTGTAGTAAAGACTGGAGATTTTAAGTGAGTTAAAACAGCAGTAAAAAAAAAAAAAAAAAGCTGAAGTTCTAACTGGTTTGTTGGAACATCAGTCACAAAAGACTACTTACCTGCTACCTATCATTTAAGTTTACAAAGGCATGAAGTGAGATGAGAGGGTGAGTTTCTGAGTTTGTTCCCTCATATTCAAACAATTTCTAAAATGACTCTGAAAGAGGTAAGCCAGCAATTTAGTAACACTCCAATTGTCAAGTATAACTCACTAGAAAATAAAATATGTGTACCTGGCAAAATTTTAATTCCTTCCCAGGAGTCAATAAAACAAAGCATCATCTTCTCTCAAGTCTTTCCTGTCACCTTTCTCCAACCTCTAGGCAAAGTTACATGTCTCACCCTACAGAGACACCCTCTGTAGCCTACCTTACTGTAATCACTGCTTTGTATTTATACATCTCAGTGTCTGTTTCCCATTGGGTTGTACTCATTTTGAGGGTCAAAGCTTTTCAAGAAATGATGCTGTAACATGAAGGCAATATACCTGTACATCTACACACAGGACTATTGAGGTGGCATACACGAAAAGGCTTTACAAACTGTCAAGTAGTCAGCAAGTACAAGTATTACTATATGGTACCTATACCAGCTTTGCTACCTTGAAAACTGGGACATGTTTCTATCCACACCATCCTTAAAAAAATGATTTCTAACTATGTTAAATTACATGAACGTCAATTAGATTCCACTTCATTTCAGAATTTTTCTTTAGAGATACTCAGATGAAGCAACCATAGATATTAACTGGCAACCTCAATACTTAGCACTGATGAAAAATGACAGTCTTGAGACACTGCAGTACACACAAGTTAAAAATAAGTTTCTTTAAACATCCCTAACTGGCAGAGTGTGACGAGGATGGGACACAGATGGAAGGGAAAAAACCTATTAAGAAAACTGTTACATATCTTCTGTTTCTCAAGATATGATACTTAAATGAGAATGTAGGTGTATGAGTTTTGTAAGGTAAACTGTGTGGAAATTCTACACATATATTAAAATTTAGAATAGAAATTTCCATCTCATTCATATTTGTTTTCATGGTTCTTTGATATAAACAGCAAAACATTTTCTGACTTACTCAGAACACCCACGTGGGAAACCCTAACATCTGAAAATTAGCTCAGACTTGTAAAGCCTGGTTTGTCTTCAGAGCTGAGGGGAGTCACTGTTAAAAATGAAGTGGAAGTTCCCATCCCTGAGCTGTTTATCCTGTCTGGGTGTATGGGAAGGAAGAAGGAAATAACAGTTTGAAATCATAATTTACAAACCATAGAATGAAGTTTCCTCAGAGGCACATTTTTTAAAAAGCTTAGTTCTTTAAAAAGTATTGTAAAGATGTTTCACCATAATAAATATTGTTATAAAATAATAATTTCGATAATAAAATTGCTTATAGTTCATATTTTATGTAAATCCACATATGAAAAATATAACTTACATAATGAGAATTTCATATTTTTGAGTGAATTATATTTCAAGGGAAAACCCCACCTGAAGAAATAGATGTCAATAACAATTATAATTGCTGTTCAACAGTAACAGAATTTGATGTTTGCAACAGTTATGATGTTCTCATAACTAACAGTTACAAACAATAACAGTTCTGATGTTGTCATAACTGTTCAGAGGGGAGCTTGGCATACAAATGGGAGCTCAGTAAACAAAGGGATCCCAAAGTTTACTAAAGTTAACTTGACAACAAGTCTGAGGCAGTCAGACAACACCATTTGGCTATTGCCCTTCCTCTAAACGAAGCAAATGCCTTCCAGAAATCTCAGCATTCATCTTTCTGTAAGATCCTCCAACAGAGCCTACGTGATCTCTAGAGATTTACAAAGAGGACAGAAAGTTGAAGGCAACATTACTGATTACTTTTAACTTGAAATGTGGTTGCAACAGAATGCATCATGGGTTAAAATTATTAATTTCAACCCACAGAAAGTGGTATCTCTTCTTCTGCCCTTCAATGTGACCAAACTGGCACACGTTGTAGCCTCATCAATTACAGGCATTAAGTCCTTAATCTGCCTCATTATGATACTTTAGAACCACACTCCACAATCCAACTCTGGAACACAATGCAAATTTAAATTGGTGCCCGAGGTGGCCAAGAAGCTGTATTCATCCACAGGCTCAATCCTGAAGGAAGGTTCAAGAATAACAGACCACCTCCTTGGGAATCGTGCCAAGGACTGCCTGGTAAAAAAGCAAGGTGGCTTAAATCCCAAAGTGGCAGGGTTACTAAACAATTAAGTGCCTGTGTGACTATCCACCCCAGTGGGGAGCCATCCTGTTAATATAAATGGCAAGCGTGTGTGTGTGTGTGTGTGTGTGTGTGTGTGTGTGTGTGGAGGGTAAGAGAAAAAATGCTGTGTCTGTTAAAAGAAGCTGCCAGAATTGGGGGTTCACCAGTAACAGACTCCCAACAGAGGTAATATGAGGACACATATCAGATATGCAGGGAAGTCAAATGACAGAAATCATTTTACCAGTTATTAAACTTTAGGCCTCACATAAAGTAATGGCCATTAAATGAATCTGTAATAAAGAACATACTTTTGAAGAATGGAAATATTTTTCAATTAAAGGGGAATAATAGAGTATCCTTCAAAAATATTGTAGCAATGTCCTGGGGGGAGGGAGTGGCTGGGGAGGAGTCAATGGGGAACAAAGGAGACATATGTAATACTTTAAACAATTAAAAAAAATATATATATATAAAATTTTTTATTGTTTAAAGTATTACATGCTACTATATTTATATATATATACATACACACACACTATATATATATATATCAGGATTAAATCTCATAATTAAGAACATCTTTTAAAACATTCTAAATATAGTTAATACTATATTGCATAATTGAAAGTTGCTGAGTATTAAAAGTTCTTATCACAAAAAAACCTTTTTTTAAATTCTGTAAGATAATGATATTAACTAGGCTTATTGTGTTGATCATTTTGCAATGTATACAAACAATGACACTATTTTACACCTGCAACTAATATGTTATGCCAATTAAATTTTTTTAAATGTTCTAAAGAAAGTCAGTTCTAGTTACCCTTCACTCCACCATTAGTAAGTCCTTTTCCCAGGGCACTAAGGAAAAAGAAGGGATTAAAGGTAGGGGGTGGATATGATGAAAAAGTTTCACTAAATTAGTAAGGTGGCATTGTGATTGTTCTCTATCCTCAGATCAGCATAAAGTGTGAAAGCAGTGCTAAATCTGGAAGCAAATGGATTTTGCAGACATTCTAATTTTTAGAAACTCTTGGAAGATTGCTTGTGCATATTCTATTTTTTTAAAGATTTTATTTAGCAAATCTCCACTGCAGGAACTTAGTGGTTTAAGACAGCTTATTCAGTCATTCAACAAATACAGATTTTAATAGCAAGTACCAGATACCAGGCTATGCACTGCGGAAACAGCAATGAGCAGAACAAAATTCCTGCTTTCATGGAGGTTATTTTCAAAAAGGGAAAGGAAGATAGCAAACAATCAAAGAAAACCAATTATCTATCGAGTAGCAATAAATGTGATAAGTGTTATAAAGGAGGGTTACTTAGTTGCAATACTATGGCCAAGAGTCCTGATCAAACCAAATGACAAAAGTTCTTAGATGTTTAGCCAATGGCTGCTGAATTAGCAGATGACCAATTTGGTAAATGGCATATTGAAGCCTTTTTCTAAATTTCTACAATAATATTCAAATAGGAAGATGCTAAGAAATAGTACATTTGGAAAAGTTTTCTCAGATAACATGGCTGAGGGTACCCATTTATCACCAGAAACCAAGAGAAATGCCACTAATTTGTGGGGTTGGAGGATAAAGTGGTCACTGGAGAGGCTCCACCCTCACATAAGCTATCCATTATCCTTCGCTGGCACCAGGGTGAAAGAGCCCTTTATAATCCAGTCAGTTTTAGCAGGATGAATAATTCATTGGTGTTACTAAGCAAAAAGAGAGAGAGAGAGAGAGAGAGAGTGAGTTATAGATCATTTCAAAAATAATATATTAACTGTCTCAGGATTTTGTAATTTATAAAAGACTTCACTTGGCTTTTTATATTTTTTATTTTTATTGATTTCACAGAGGAAAGGAGAAGGAAAGAGAGATAGAAACATCAACGATGAGAATCACTGATTTTCCTATTAGGAATCAAGCCTGCAACCCAGGCACATGCCCTTGACGGGAATCAAACCTGGGACCCTTCAGTCTGCTGGCCAGTGCTCTAGCCACTGTGCCAAACCGGCTAGGGCTTCATTTGGCTTTTTAAAAATTAACTTATATACAAACATAGATAAGCTTAAAATACAGCTACTGTGGTTTTAGTGTTCAGCATCTTATATTTTACCAAAGAAACTGAATTGACCTTGAAATTGGGAAACAATATAGATTCTATGGGGGGGGGGGGCAGTAGTGGAAAACAAAACTTTTTTTTCATTATTTTAAGTCATTGTGTAAATAACTTAAGATATCTTCCCATTTATAACTATCCACAATATTAATATTATTACAGAAACCTGAAATTCTATTATCATAACTTTGTTGTAATATACTTCTCAACAAATATCAGTGCAAAGTGTTCCAGAAGAAGCTCATCAAGCCCTCTGAATACTAATGTGACTTCATTTGCTATCTTAGCACTGAAAAAGGCCCTGGCTTTCCTTAGGATTCCTCTAGTTATCTCATCTTTAAACTTAGCAGATCTCTTGACCTCTGTGAAATTATTAATATGATTTTTATACCATTGCTGGGTCTGGGGAAATCAGAGTATTCATAACCTTTACAGTCATTTACCAAAATTGCTACATGGATTCTCAGATTCACGTTAGTAAGAAACAATCTACAGAGTACTTTCCATATGCATTTATAATCCAAATATATAACCTAATATAGTATTTTTAAATGTGAGCTAAAAATTATTTTACATAGCATTCAGTAGTATTTTCATTTTTTAAAATATATTTTATTGATTTCAGAGAAGAAGGGAAAGGGACAGATAGAAACATCAATGATGAGAGAGAATATCTCATGCATGCCCCCTATTGGGGATCGAGCCTGCCACCTGGACATGTGCCCCTACCAGGAATGGAACTGTCCAACTGTGACTTCCTGGTTCCTAGGTGGACACTCAATCACTGAGCCAAACTGGTTGGGCTAAGTTGTAGTTTTAGATAAGAGAAAAAGATGTGTCCTGTTCTTTGTGAAACAAAAACAACCTCATACTCCATCAGCATAATTTTCCCACTAGGTAATCAGATATGTGTACTTTACAAATTGTTTCCCTCCTGGAGATCAGCAATTAGTATTTAATCAATATTTTCACAAGCACTGGCGGGTGTAGGTACCAGAGTCTGTAATTCTTCTCCTATCTCAGTACTGACAGGCAGATGAGCTGAGGATCTGGTAATCCCACCCATTTTACTTCTCACCAACTTTTACTTGAAGACCTCCTGAAACTTTGAAAATATGCCAAAGTGTTTTACTAGGAACATATATTATGTATAAGAAAATACCAGTCACAACTACCTTTGCTCAGAGTAGTGCATTCAGATTCACTCTGTAATGGAATTTGTCTGCACTCTTGCCAAAACTATGTAAATAAGATCATTAGGTCCAAAGCCTGGAAAACTAAGTGGGAAATGGATACAAAAACTGTAGGGGAACTTAGAAATTCAGATAGATATGGCATCAGATGTTACCTAGAATTGCTACCTTTTAAGGAGTTGGCAAATACACATACACCATAAAATAAATAATGGAAATAATAAGCTAATGCAAATATCCTATCTAATAAAGAGGGAATATGCTAATTGAACATCACTCCATCAAAAAGATGGCTGCACCGACAGCTGAGGCCAAGTTCCCATAAGGAGCTTTAATGAGCAATCAGCGGGAACCTGAGGCTACGCCCTCCCCCACCTCCATGGGGCATGACAGGGGACCTCAGACCTTGTCCACCACCTGGCAGGGCTTGACAGGGGATCTCAAGCTGTGCACCCCCGGCCTGGCATCAGGCTGGGGGACCTGAGGCCATGTCCCTGGCCTGGCAGAGCTTGACGGGGTACCTCAAGGTGTGCTTCCCATCCTGGTGCGGGGCTAGGGGACCTCAGGCTGCTCCCCTTGCCCCAGCACCAGGCCAGGGGACCTCAGGCCACGCCCCCCACCAGGTGGGGCTTGACAGGGAATTTCAGGTTGTGTCCCGGGCCCTGGTACCAGGCTGGGGCACCTCAGATTGCACCTCCCACCTGCTGGGGCTTGACAGAGGACCTCAGGCTGTGCCCACTACCCAGTGGCGCTTGAAGGGGGACCTGAGGCTATGCCCCCTGACTGGCAGGGCTTGCCGGGTCTGGATCTAACCCAATGGGGGAGGGTGGGCCCGGTCTGGGTCTCACGTGATTTTGAGGCGTATGTCAGTAGGCAGGAACTTGACTCTGGGTCCCGTAGTGTGCCCCAGACTCTGACAGGAGGAAGGTTTTCATATACATTTTACTAATTTTCTTTCATCTCTGACACTTCTCTTATAGAGAAAGGGCAAGTAGCAATATTAGATTATTTTCTCTAATTAATCCCTTTTAATGTGCACGAATTTTGTGTACCAGGTGTGTGTGTGTGTGTGTGTGTGTGTGTGTGTGTGTGTGTGATTCTGTCTCTCAATAGTCAAGATAGCTATTGAAGTGGTTTTAAAAGATAATGAGATTATTTACTGTTGTGACTGGGAAACTATCTTATGACTAAGTTGTAGTTAACTATGTAAATGACAGAGCTTAGTCCAGTTTTACAAGTTGAGACTTTAAGAAAGGGGACAGCTATCATGCCTTATATGCTACATGCCCTGTGTAAATAACATGGAATTACACCTCCAGCAAAATGCCAACTCTCTGGCTCTCAGATTTTGTATATCACCCAGAATCCCTAGTCATAAAAATGTTATTTAACATTTTTGAGGAATAAAGAGCATTAAAAAATCCCCACTAAACACAGATAGCTAAGCAGGATCAACTAGAATAGCAATTTACTACTGGTGTGCTCAGACTAGTTGTGCAGTGTATGGAAAATAATTTGCTTCTAACAATGAAGTATCAAAGTTGGCATGTTACTTTTAATATAAAATTAATTGATATCATTTAATATTCCCTGTTACATATCTTCACTGTCATCCATTCACATTCCACCATGCTTTCTTTATTAAATTGAGATGAAATGGCATACAACGCTGTATAAGTTTAAAGTGTACAATGTGATGAACTAACCTACTGAAGAGCAAAATCACCTGCCCACCTGTTATGGCTGAGGGAGGCATTGATGGATGTAGGCACCACAGTCTGTAGCCCTTCTCCTTCTATCTCAGTACCAACCAGGCAGATGAGCTGGAGGTCTGGCAATCCCACACAGTTTACTTCATGCCAACTTTTACCTGAAAGAGCATCATTAAATGGATAATGTTTATTTAAAAAAATCAGATAAAAATTCTAAACATCTGTCTAATATTCAGCTGAGCAAAGTCAGTTATAACGCTATCTTCTCTTTACATTTTTATTTATCTTCTCTTTTATTTATTTTGTTACCAAGTAATTCCCACTATTAGTGAATGAAGAAATTACAAAATGGATAACAGCAAATGCATAAACAATGGCTTATTATAATGTCAATAATTCTATACCCAAACCCAACTCCCCAACCCTCCACCATGGCCCCAATAATAAAGCAATATAAATAAGAACTTACTCTCCATGAGGTCCAGGTAAACCAAGAATGCTATATAGACTTGAGTAGCATCTCCTATATCTAATTCCATCATTTCTAAATACTGAAAATAAAAATATAATTGTTAGAGAAGGAAGAATCGCTTAATGTTTTATTTCACGCAACCAACTTTTATTAAATATATAGAAAGTATCAAACTCAATTCTAGGTATAGCGGGAGTTATAAGGCAATGTAAGACCTGATTCCTGACTCTAAAAAACCTGCAATTATTAGGGAAAACACACTGCACACCTGTACCTGTTAGGCAAATAACAATACATGACAGAAAATGGTTAAAAACCAAGTGAGTGGAATTAAAGAACCTTGATACAACAGGTCAGAAGAGCTATACTCCGGTGAATTGGTTTGTGAATGTTTTATGAGAGAGGTGAGATACAAGTTGGGTCCTGAAGGACATGTATGATTTGACTAAACTAGAAGGTAGTGCAACAGTATAACTAACCACACAAAGGTAGTGCAACAGTATAACTAATCACACAAAGGTGGGAGGGAATAAGCCAAACCTATTCAAGAGCCTATAAAGAAACCTATCTGCCAGAAGTAGACATTTTTAATAAGAATTTTGTTGGGGCATGTAGTGGGAGCTTCTATTCTCCTGGTCTCTTATTTTCATGTGGAGAAAGTCTAGTAGAATACTACTCATGGCCTCTCTCTCCTTCTCCCTCAAGAGCAGCCAGTTATTTAAATGCTAGATTTTAAAGAAAGGGCCAAGCAAGATGCTGCTGCTTTCATACTTACTGGTCAGCACTGTGGGAACATTCATCAGGGATCTACTCCTGTAGGGGAAGCCTGAGATTCTCCAGCTACGCCAGTGACTAGATGGGTAAGCAAGACTAATGCACAAGTGAGGAATCAGCAGACCTGCACGGATGCATATCTGATATCACCTTCTTCTTTCAGTTTCATCGTAAGTGTACAGGTACAGGAGAACAGGGGTGTTATGAGCTGTCCTCCTCAAACCTTAAATGTGCTTGAACACAGCACTGAAAAAGTAATTGGGAACCAGGTTGCAAGGAATGGATGACCCAGCTAAAAGTTTGAACTTTACCCATAAGGAAACACTTCTAAGCATGAGAGTAGGATGAATGTGGTGTCTGATGACAATAAATCTGATACCATGTTACTGGACTGGCCTAAGTCATTTTCAAATTGAATAATAAAAAGGCAGAAGTAGAAAAATCAAACACCCACTATCTTTTTTTCCTTTAAAAAAAAAAATTAGACCCTTCAAGAGGGAAAAAAATCGAAAAGGAAGATTTGATGGTGAAGACTAGGGCCTATATGGCCATTAACTTCAAAGAGGAAAAAAAATCTGCCAGTATAAAAACTGAGTAGCACCACCAAATTTAAAGGTTTTTAAAACTTGTTACTGGCGTTTCACTTCTTACTTACACAGTGCTTGCTTACTACATGTCAAGTTCTTCCCAAATAGTAACTGATTTAATCCTATGAGATAAGTACCCTTATTATCCCCATTTTATAGATGAGAAAACCTAAGTGCAATGAGATTAAACAATTTGCCCCAAATCACAAAGCTGGTAAAGGAACCAGGATTCAAACTCTGAAGATGTGTCTTTGAGTTCATGCTCCTAACCACTGTGCTGCCTCTCCATTTCTTTTTAGGGCACTGAATAACAGCTCCATGTTAGCGTTTGTTTTTCTCACCTTGAAGGGGGAATAACGGGTCGGAGCAGCAAGATAAAATTAAGCAAGGTAAAATGAGACTTTTATCTTCAAAATTTTTCTTTTCTTGACTTTTTATTTTAATGTTTTAAAAATATTTTTTATTGACTTCAGAGAGGAAGGAAGAGGGGGAGGGAGAGAGGGAGAGAGGGAGAGAGGGAGAAAGAGAGAGGAACATCAATGATCAGAGAATCACTGATGGGCTGCCTCTTACACGCCATTGCCGCCCCACGCTGGGGATGGAGCCCGAAACCCAGGCATGTGCCTTGACTGGGAATGAAACCATGACCTCCTGGTCATGCTAGATTTTAAAGTCTAGCATGACTTTAAAATCTAGCATGACCGAGTCTCTCCATGCCAGATCAACACTCAACCACTGAGCCACAGGGGCCAGGCTCTTGACGGTTTTTAGATGATTACTTATGAAATATTACAATGCAGCAGAAGGCTGCGATTCTACCAGTTACTAGACCAGTCCCTGAGATTCCTACACCCCCACCCCCCCATCTCCATTACATGTCTACTCACTGCTTGGGGCATTACTGGTACAAGGCAGCAATTTGCCAAGCAGAAGCAAGCAAGGAATTATCTTTCTCCTCCTGAAAAGTACAACCACCAAGTGAGCAGTTCTGCCTTTGGGAAGAACCTATTCAACTTTCCAAGAAACCCAAAGAACTTAGGAATCTGCACTGCAGGCAAAATCAAGACGCACGCTCTGGGCCCAAGACTCCGTGCCTACACCTTTACCAGGACTGACTCCAGGCCTTATCCACCGCCCACAGGCCGTGTTTTGCGTGATTAGTGTGAGGATTAAGTGAGACCATCACCAGGGGAGTGGCTAGCATTGATATCCCGCGTGGGAGGGGCGGGCGTGTCTACCCCTCGGTTTTGGAAGGGCAAAGTGGGGTGGGGTTGGGGTGTGGGTTAGTGTCAGGGCAAGAGATCAACTCATTGAAACAAACGAAAACAACATTGCTGCGGTTGGCAGTGTGCACAGGGGTACCCCTACAGTGAGGGTCGTGCAAGAGGGTCCGGAGGGGAGCGCGGCCTGGGGGGGTTCCTCCTGTGCTGGGGGCCTGGCCCGGCGCCCCGCTCCTTTCGCGCCTCCTGACCTTTGGGTGGGTGGCCATCCAGGCGTCCTCCGGGGCCCATGGAGGGGCGCCACCACCGTCGCCGGGAGCGCCGCCCGGGCCCTGGGCGCTGCAGCCCGGGGTGGACTCGGAATCGCCGAGTCTCTCCATGCCAGGCACACCGAGTCCCTACATGCCGGGCACGGATGCAAGCGCGCCAGCTGTGCACCGCGCCGGCGCCCGGCCGGAAGCAGGGACGCGCGCACGAGGGTTCCGCCGCCCGCCGCCCGCCGCCCGCCGCCCGCCGCCCGCCGCCCGCCGCCCGCCGCCCGCCGCCCGCCGCCCGCCGCCCGCCGCCCGCCGCCCGCCGCCCGCCGCCCGCCGCCCGCCGCCCGCCGCCTCCAGGCAGGAGGGCTTCAGTGGGAGCAAAGTTAGATCGGCCCCGCCTTCCAACAAAGGGAGCTGGAACCTGCACGGAGTTTTCTCTAGTTTTTGCTCTGCGTTTATTCAAATCGGGGCAGAAACTAGAGTGAAGAGGTTGCCTTACACCAGTGCTGTTTGCAGCTCTGTGGAGAAAGAAGGGACTAACATATAAGGTCTCTCTTTGCCTTCAGCATTGGGTCCAGGTCTCCAGCTCCTGGGAACAGGAAAAGCCCCATTCAGTGTCCTGTAAGCTTCAAGTGTGGAAGTGGGTGAAATCTCTATCGAAGAAAGTGGAAAGAGGAAAAACCAGAGTACCAAGAACCGTATTTTTAGGGTGGATCCAGCTTTTGGGATGAGAGGAGCAAAAGTAAACAGGATTTGTTGAATGAGTGGTCAGGAAAGTAAGATGCAAACAGCACAGACATGGGACCAGGAAGCCAAGGATGAGGAGTTTCAAACAGGCAGGGTGGGGCATTGTGAGCATTTATAGATTTACTCTGAGTGAAATGGGGAGACACTGGAAGTTGCTCTTAACGTTTAATAGTATTCCCCTGGCTGATGTGTTGAGAATAGACCTTAGGGGGCAAAGGGAGGCACAGGGAATAGTTAGGAGGATATTGCATTGACCTAGGCAAGGAATTACTCTCTCAAGATTGAAAAGTCCCAGGCAGCGATAGAACCTCTGAGTCCAAATATGATAAAGATCCTACTGGACTTTTCTACTTTCTAGTAGAAAACACCTGTAAAACTTGGACATCATACAAAAGGCAACCACCTGAATACACTGGAATGCAAACAGAAGTGGGCTGACTTTGGTTGGAAGGGCAACTTGCGTGGAGGTGGGCTGATGAGGAGCTATACAAGAAAGTTCCCTTTCCTTGGCATTTAGGTTACGGCTAAGTGCAGTCCAGGAGGCAGGCTCCGCATTTGCCAGGGTTCACGTGGAAAACCTCTCCAGTTTTCTTATCTGGGGAGCCAGGACATTGAAGGCAGGAGATTTGAATGCATGAGAAATGAGGACATCCCAGAAGGGAAAACCAAAGAGGGTATCCCCAAGATCTCTCTACTCAGGTTTCTGGTAGATCCTGAACCATTCAAAACAGAATCACAGTAGTTCAGTTAAAAACAGATGATCTGAACTGCGACCAGAGCTGTCCCCAAGAAAGAGTTTGCAGTTCTAATCCAGCCAAGAAAATTATCTACCAACACATAGGAAGTAACATTCATCATAGAAAAACAATAGAATCCAAAACCTCTACAATTCATCATTCATAAAGTCCAAGGTATGATTCAAAATTACTGACATATAAAAATAAAGAAAATGGACCACATTTTCTAGAGTCCAACCCTGAGATGAATCAGATGTTGAAAATGACAGGTAAGGATTTGAAATTAATTATTATAACTATCCTAAATAAACTAAAATGTGTTTTCAGTGAAGGAGAATTTCAAGGGACAAATAGAAGAACTCCGCAGAGAAAAAGAAGAAAAAATAGAAATTCTGGAACAGAAAATTAAAATTTTAGAAATAAAAAAATTCCACTGGATAGAATTAACAGCCAAATTACAAAGGGGATCAAAGTGAACTTAAAGGTAGAGGAATAGAAATCACCCAAAATGAACAACACAGAGAAAATGATTTTTTAAAAAATAAACAGAGGCCACTACATGATATCTAACAATCCAACATACATATAAGTAGAATACCAGATGGAGAAAAGAAAGGGAATAGGGCAAGAAAATTTTTGAAGAAAAAAAATTTCCCCAAATTTGATTAAATAAATTTGCAGGTACACAGTGCTAAATGACCACCATGTAAAATAAACACAATCACGTCCACCCTGAAACTAAACTGTTGAAAGTCAGATGTAATTTTAAATGTGTCAAAAGAAATGCAGCATATTATATGCAGAGACAAGAAGTGCATCTATTCCTGAATGTGATGTAAAACCACACATGAAGATCCATAAGTTTCTCTAGAAAGTAATGCATTGAATCATCATTAACCTTTGTCTCCATGAAGCAGCTGCTAAGCCCTGAAGAAGCAAATGGCCCTGAAAGTAGTAGGCTCTTTGAAGCACTGACATTGACGATAATTCAAGTAATTAGAAGTGAATAAACATTTCTCTCTGACCTCTAAAGACCCCTGTCAGTTCATATGATGGTATTTATAGAAGTATTAAGGGCATTTTGTTCCTAATGTGAATTGAGGGGAAATTTTATAAATTAGTAAGGAGATCCAATCAAATTTAGGTGCTATGTGGACAAAGCTCAACCATCTTCAGGGGAAAATTTTCAGCTTAAGCTTAAAAAAAAAAAAAAAAAAAAAAAAAGGTGGGGTGGGGGTAAGGAATCCCAGAAGGATGCAGAAAGAACTCTAAACTGAAAAATCAACAGACTAATGGTCCTTTTTTGCAAATAGATGATATTCTATTACCAAAAAAGCATGATATATTTAAGTGTGCATATTAAATGCTTCTGGCTTTTCATGTATATTAAAAAGAGTTGAAGAATGAAATGGAATGTCTCTTAACTTTCATATTAAAAGCAATGGACATTTATAAATAAGTCTTGATGATTAGGACTAGCCAAGAAAGAAAGTATTTAGGAATACAAATACAACATAGTATTTGAAGTCCTAGAATCAAAATGATTATTGTGGCAATCTGGGGTGAAATCCACAGAGAACAGGTTAGAGTTTCAGCTTTTGACAGACTGAAGGATTTCTCCTTTTATAACTGCTTTCGTAGTTCAGTATATTAGAGTCAGAGTGGTTAGGAAAAAAGCTAGGTAAGTAACAACAGTAAATCCCCCTGAGTGTACTGGTGTGATCAAATTCTATGTAATCTGGCACTTGCTCTACTGATTTCCCATCTTGATGTCTGAGCCAGACCACTTACTCCCACAAAAAAAAAGTCTCTATTGTCTAGGCAGAGACATATTAATTCAGTTTGAGTCTCAGAAGAAAAAACAAACTTTGAATTGTAATGTGAATTTTTAGTGTATGAAAAAGAAATGTTTTTTCAATTTCAAACAAATGTGTACAAGCTTAAAATTTATTCCCATATCTCAATTAAGAACACTAGATGCATCAAATTGTATCCACTCATTCGTTCCAACATAAACTTAGTGTCTACCATGTGCCAAGACACAGGGAAGGAAAATGCATGGATAATTAATATGTAACATATGAATAAATAAATATAATAAAGTGGTATGTGTTATGGTGGAAGAGGAAGATAAGAATGGTGGAAAGACAGAAAATACTCTTTATATAAATGCCTTTTATTTTAGTAGTATGTTTTATGAGAAGAACAGAAGTCACCGGAGAACGGAGAGGTTGTTGAGGGTTATAAGGAGACACAGATTTGAAGGATAGAAAAGGAAAGCTAGCAGAGGACTTGAGTTTTTATCTTGAAGGACAGGATAGAGAGAACCAGTTGAAGATTTGGTAGAGTGAAGCTAAATGGGGGGGAGAGGGGGAAGTATGGAGTTTTCTCAAAAATTAAAAACAGGTCCATCTGGTGTGGCTCAGTAGTTGTGCATCTACCTATAAACCAGGAGGTCACAGTTTGATTCCTGGTCAGGGAACATGCCCCGGTTGCAGGCTTGATCCCCAGCAGGGAGTGTGCATGAGGTAGCCAACAGATGATTCTCTCTTTATCAGTGATGTTTCTATCTCTCTCTCCTTCTCCCTTCTTCTCTGAAATCAAGAAAAATATATTTAAAAACCCTAGCAATCCCACTTCTGGGCAATATATCCTAAGAATCCCAAAATGCCAGTCAGAAAGAATGTGTTCACAGCAGCATAATTTCCAATACTAGCTAAGATCTGGAAACAGCCCAAATCCCCATCAGTAGGTAGATGAGTGGATTAAAAAAAGCTGTGATACATTTACACAATTGAATACTATTGAGCTGTAAAAAAGAAGGATCTCTTCCCATTGTGAGAGCATGGAGGGACCTGGAAGATCTTGTGCTAAGTGAAATAAACCAGTTGGAGAAAGACAAACATCCCATGATCTCACTTATATGCAGAATCTAAGGAACAAAACACACAGACAAATAAAATAGGCCCAGAGACATGGATGCATGGAACAGACTGACAGAGCTCCGAGAGGGAGAAGGCTGATAGAGACCAAAAGAGATTAATCAAAGAACCTGTTTGCATATATGCACAGCCCATAACACAGACCATAGTGTGGTGAAGGCCTGGGGTGGGGTGGGGATTGGATGGAGGGGCTCAAAGGGGGAAAGAATGAGGGACAAATGTAATACTGTCAACACATAAAAAAATAAATTAACCTAAAAATAAAATAAATTAAAAATAAAATAAACTAGTGGGAAGACGGTGGGACAGGGCTGAAGGCAAGTTGGGATGGAGGTTCATGAATGTGTGGTGGTACCAATCCACCCTGCACACCACTGATCAAAGCCTGCACAGCCTCACAAAGGAGGGACTTGGGATTTCTTTACTGGCTTCTCTGTGTTGTTCCTTAACACAGCAGCAGTGCATCCTAGCAATTTCCTTTTACCTGCTCATTACGTTCTTCCTTCTTCCTCATATCTCCCGTCCTCCAAAGTGTATGGCTTTTCCTTCTCTTGGTTAGTTTAGACCAGCGGTCGGCAAACTCATTAGCCAACAGAGCCAGATATCAACAGTATGATGATTGAAATTTCTTTGGAGAGCCACATTTTTTTTAAACTTAAACTTCTTCTAACGCCACTTCTTCAAAATAGACTCGCCCAGCCGTGATATTTTGTGGAAGAGCCACACTCAAGGGGCCAAAGAGCCGCATGAGGCTCGAGAGCCACAGTTTGCTGACCATGGGTTTAGATTATCAGGGAAGAAGAAGGCCATCTAATGGCATCCCCTCTCCGGGGCTCTGTGGTCCCCGGGGGTTGGCAGGTAGAGTCGGGCTTCAGAACAGGTCCACAGTCTGTCCTTTCCCTCCAGGGAGGTCCATCTGTCTGCAAAATTCTGCAAGTCTTCCAGCTTGGTCTACCCAGATCTGAGGTCTGCTCGGCAAAGAATCCACTTCCGGAGAACTTGAGCATATAAGTGAATGCAAGCAGCCTGCCTCGGGAGTCAAAGGACCCTTTATCATGGTCATGAAGAATCGGGTGGCTTTCCATTTTAGAACTCTACCCACTTAGTCAATAGGTGCATTATGAAGAACTGGACACATTGCATCACTGTGAAGAGCTTTGGACTGCGGTTTGCGAAAGCAGAATAAATTTTCTTGCAGTTGTACCGTTATGTGTACACACACACACACACACACACACACACACACACACTCTCTCTCTCTCTCTCTCTCTCTCTCTCTCACACACACACACACACACACACACACACACACACACACGCCCATTGGCAGACAAGGCCACACCTCACGGCTCCGGGGGAAGCCACAGACCTCAGCTGTCCAGGCTGAGCCCGGCCGGGAGGAACTTTCCGCGGGACTGAGGACAAACAGCGCCCAGACAGACCGCCTGCCTGGAGCCTGCGCCCCGCGCGAGCGCTGGCGGCCGCGGGTCCCGGGTGCGCCCCCGGCGGGAGGGTCCGGGGCAGCGGAGGCCGGTGCCGGCGTGCGCGCACCCCCAGCCCCGCGCACCCCCAGCCCCGCCAGCCGCACCCCGGGCTGGGCGCTCGCAGCAGCAGGTCCCCCGCCGCCCGCCCGGAACATGGCTGCGCGCCCCGCCGCCGGCCTCGCCTGCGCGCTGCTGCTCCTCTCCGCGGCTCTGCTCCGCGGCGGCTGCCGGGCGCGCTTCGCCGCCGAGGCGGACTCCGAGGACGACGAGGACCAGGAGGCGAGGGTTTTCCCCGAGTCGCCGCTGCAGAGACCCACGGTGCTGGTGGCCCTGCTGGCCCGCAACGCGGCGCGCGCGCTGCCCCTCTTCCTGGGCTGCCTGGAGCGGCTGGACTACCCCAAGAGCAGGATGGCCATCTGGTGAGCCGGCCGGCGGGGCCCGGGCCGCCCGCGGGGACCTGGGCGGGGGCCGCTGTGCGCCGCGGGGACCCCGGGGAACCAAGGGGAACGCGGTGCGCACACCCCCTTGCTGCAGGCGCGGTCCCCGGGCGGGCGGATCGCGGGGCCGGGCTGGGAAAGGACACCCGGGTGGGTCCCTGTGCGCTAGGGGTGCTCACAGGAATAACCAGCCGATGGGAGCTCCGGGAGGGGAGCGGGGGGGGGGGGGAATGAGGGGGGGGGGTCTGGGCAGCCTCGTCCTTTCCCGGCAAGATTTGGGGACACCCCACTCTAGTGCTAGCTTCTCTCCCTTTCCGCTCTCGAGGTTTCCTCTTTCCTCGCCCTGGAGGAAGGGGTTCAGGGTGTCCTCCCCTCCAACTCCAGATGTGTCTGGGAGGGTAACTGAGGCTGACCAGTGGGCTCCGGAATGGCTGGGGTGGCGAAGAGTGCGTCCCAGGTGCTGGCCGGCCCCTGCTCCCTCCTCAGAGGCTCCCGGTTCTTGGGGTTGAGAGGGAGCAAAGAGGAGACCTGGACCCAGACCTTGAGCCCTGGTGGGACCCCTGTGCCTCCTCAACCACGCCAGCATCGCGGGTCCTGTCTCCATGGAGCGCTCCAGACGGTCCCTGCCTGTGCATCCTCTTGGGACTCATTCCCTGCCGTGGGGCGCCCTGGAGGAGGCAAACAGCCAAATGTTGCAACCCTTAGCCCAGAGCTGCGGGTGGGCCTGGTTCCTGGGTTTGCTGCGGGGAGGGCCGGGGCATCCTTGGAGATGCCTGTCCAGCTCCAACTTTAGGAATGGGTGTCTGGTCCCACATCTTTGAAAAAACGCAGGTATCAGAGGGCGAGAAGTTGGTGGCCAGGTGAGCTGCTAAGGAGCCTGCGGGGGAGGGGATGCATGCTGGCCTGGGGCGATAGGCAGCCAGGGGTACATGGACTAGAAGACAAACCCCAGTTCTCTCCGGAGGGAGCAGTTTCTATCTTATGCTGCTAAAGGGAGCTGTCCGAAGACAGAGTTTATCCTGGGAGCAGCGGTTGGGCAGAGAGAAATAAGGATGGATAACGCAGCAGCAGGAATTGGCAGCCAGAGGGTACCTGGTGGGAGAGGGGCAGAGGTGAGAAAGCAAACACGAAGTATAGTGCGGCACTGTGCTGTACACTGCTTCAGTGTATACGCCCTCTAGACGTGACCGCTGCCACGGAAGAGAGCATGCTATGTGGCCGGTGGGAACGCTGGTGCAGCCAGGTTTCAAACCAGAAGGAAGTGCTTTTTTAACCACTTCAATCCCAAAAGGAAATTCCACAGCTGTCCGTTGCTAGATGCCTGTTGCAAGAGAGATGCTTTACCTATGGTCTTTATGCATTGCTTAGTCTTAAAGAATGTTGCAATAGTTACTATTTAGAAGAGATACCGTAGCCCTGTGTTACAAACGAAGAAACGGAGACTTGAATCAGTTCAAAGACTCCAAGTCGCAGAATTAATAAACGGTAGAGCTACGATTTGAACCCAACTGTGTCCCTAAACACTGCCCTAGGAAGGGAGTAGTGGGAATAAGACACTAGAAGCAAAAGTTATATAAGCCTATCAGCTGCAAAGTAGGAAATGCGAGTTGTCAGTCACTAACTTGATATGTGATATAGGGACAGTTTCTTGGGAGCCATAGACATTAGTTTCCTTAGTTAAAATGATGGAATGCGGCTGCATTTGAAATTAGGATTTCAGAAGTCCTTTCCGGCTCTTGAATTACATACATTTTACGATGTGATCAGAATTGACCAACAGCAATTGTACTTCCTATGTCCCTGAATTCTCCAGGTTCTACTGACTTTGGTATTCTGTTTAGATGGGTAGTTTCCCAATTCTGCATAGATCTTTGGGATTTATATATTCCTTACTCTCATTCATGGTCCATGTAAGTGCTTTGTCCTTTATGGCCAGTGTTGGAAAGTTAAGGAAGAAACCCAAGGTTTGGGTAAGGCCTTGGGCAACCCATGGGTTAGCCACTAAAAACTCTTTTATGAGTTCTAGCTCAGAACCCTTATAGCATTTATTAGATAAGAGTAACCAAAATCGGCAGCTTTAAGTAGTGCTTTACAGCTCTCAGAGTACTTTCATCAGCTATGTTATCTTATTTGATCCTGACTGTCATTCTGTAAAGCACTAAAATTATCTGTATTTTATAGAACTCATTCTGTTAAAAGTAACTGACTTAGGGTTACATTTTTTTTTTTAAATTAATTTCACAAACACTTAATGCTAAGAGCTCACAGTTCTTCTAAGCACCTTACATTCAATTTCTGGTTTAATATTCATAAAAACCCTATAAAGACCTATCAGGTGTGTACTGTATTATATACCCTTTTACGGGTGAGAAAACGGAGGCACCGAGAGGTTGTACCAGCACATGTTCCTAATGACTGTGTGTGTGTGTGTGTGTGTGTGTGGATGTGTGTGTGTTTTGTGAGAATCAGGCACTATGCCAAATTTGGGCCAGTTGGACTGAGAAAAGTTGAATTAGATGTGGCTCCTTATAGACGAATATTGCTTTTTCTTTTTCCTTTCTTAAATATATTTTTCATTGATTTCAGAGAGGAATGGAGAGGGAGAGAGAGAGATAGAAACATCAATGATGAGAGAGAATCATTGATTGTCTGCCTCTTGCATGCATCCTACAGGGGATCGAGCCCAAAACCCAGGCATGTGCTTTTGACTGGAATTGAACCTGGGACTCTTCAAGTCTGCAAGTTGACACTCTGTCCACTGAGCCAAACCAGCTAGGGCTTTTCTTTCTTCTATTTTCTGGGCAGTGTAAGGTCATCTGAATGGCATTTACAGGATGTAGGGGAGTGACATAGGACTCCTAAGTCAAATTGGGACAGATGTCTGAATATGAAAGACTTCTCGAGGAGTTGACACTTTGTTTGAACTCAATTTTAAAGGACAAATAGGAACCTACTAAAACCTGGGATGGGAGGGAAGGAGGTTTCCAGAAAGAGGGAACAGGGAGACAAGAAAACAAAAGGCACTGGGACATTAACCAGAATTTACTGTCAGGGAAATAATATGGGCGGCAGGTCTACTGACTGCAAACCTCCCAACTCATCGCCTTGTATCACCAGAGCTGCTACCTTTGTGAATGGCCCTCGGAGAGCATTTGGCTGGGAAGATTATGGAATATAACCCTCTAGGAGGAGGTGGTACCTAAGTTTAGGTCTTCAACCAATTGCTTACCTCTAGTCTTTCTGTCCTAACTCTGCTCAACATTCTGAGATGCCAAGCTGGTTAGTATTCACTCTGCAAAGCCAGCACATGCTGCTGTCAAAAGCAGTCAGTGTCAAAAATGGCTGTGAGCTACCCAGAACCGTACAAAATAGAACCCTGTTGAGCACAGAGTCTGGGTGCCAGCTTCCAAGGAGTCCTGCTTCTCATTCATCTACTTACCTCTAACCATGACCAGAGAGCACCTGCTAAGGCATCTTTCCTGTATGGGTAATTGAGAGGCCTGGCTCACTAATCACATTCAGACTTCTCAGTGATAGGATTTTTTTTTTCTTCTTACCTAAAGTTCTGGACCAGGGCTGCACGGCCCATCCAGGTGGAATGAGGGTCAACACATTGACCTGAAAACTTTTGCTGTCAGCGAATGAGTGTCGATATCTCAGCATCAGGTTTGTTCAGAGTAGGTTGAACAAAGGCAAGTTTATATTTTTGAGATACTTTGTACCAGCAAAAAGGAAAATTTGTCCCATGTACCCATCTGAAAACCCCAACAAGCTAATGGTTTTCCTTCAAATTGGCACAGCTTTGTGGTATGGGACTAAGGAGAGTACCCCTCGTGTTCTAATTCCATCCCGCACTGAGTGTGTGGGAATCGCTGCTGTGCTGAGATGCAGGGAGCTGGAGGCATTGTGACATGTGGCGGTGGACTTGGGTGGCTTCTCTTTAATTCAGTGGAGGCATGCACAGTGGCCTTAGCCATGGAGGGAAGGCTGAACTCATCCCTCTTCCAAACCTGTGATTAAGGGGAGCAGCGCCAAGTTCCGTGATCATGAAAAGTGGATTGGGGCACAAGAAAAAAACATTTGACCAAAAGATACATTAAGTTTGTCTTTTGGAGAGCCTGCTATTGTCCTTGGGAAGGCGGCTAGGGTTCGCAGAGTCTGTACAAATCACAAGGCTGTAACTGCCATGTAATTACAGAACCATTTGGGCATTTCACTTGGTAGAGTGTTGAAAATTAATATCCTCCATTGGGGGCCATTGTATGGCTTTCTAAATAAAGAGATGAGATTCTGTAGACATGCGCAGACATAATGGTGAGCTATACTTGGTCTGGGTACTGATCCCAATATTTTTGTACACTACTTACTCTGTGCAGTGCTTGGGGATTAGCTTGGATTGATCTCCACATTTTAATGCCCAACCAGGAGCATTTTGGTGAATATTTAACTAGAGTCACTAATATACATATGTTTATAAAACGTTCCCAAACTACTATTAACGGTTACTTTCAGCACCAGCAGTGAGAATGATGTCACATTTCATCTCAACATTAGATGTTTTCATTACCCTTATGGAGAGTTTCAGTTCAAGGCTGAAAAAGTGGACGATACTTTAATCCCCTTCTCTCCATTAGTCTTTTTTCCTCACCTTTATTAGTCACAGCCGGTGGCTTAGTACTGAAGTAGGAGTGTGTGAGCTTAGAGTTAGACAGACTAGGGTTCCATCAGCGAACCTATGAGTATAGCTTTCCCATTTGGAAGTGACTATTAATAACACCTATCACAAAGATTTCTCCTAATAGCAAATGAGATAATACGTGGACATTGTCTTTTACATAAATGTTAATAAGCACCAGTTACCATTTTCTATTTATCTCTTCCTTTTTGTCCCACCTCCTTTATCTTCCAAATGAAAATTTAAAAAAAATTAAAAATATCCTATATAATAAAAGGCTAATACGCAAATTGACTGAACAGCAGAACAACCTGTCACTATGACATGCACTGACCACCAGGGGGCAGATGCTCAATGCAGGAGCTGCCCCCTGATGGTCAGTGAACTCCCACAGGGGGCACGCCACTCAGCCAGAAGCTGGGCTCACAGTGCAGCAGCAGTGGCAGAGCCTCTCCTGCCTCCACAGCAGTTGGACATTGCCTGAAGGCTCCTGGACTGCAAGAGGGTGCAGGCTGGGCTGAGGGACTTACCCCCCCCCCACCTCCCTGAGTGCACAAATTTTGTGCACTGGACCTCTAGTCTAATATTAATATATATATATATATATATATATATATATATATATATATATAATCAAAAGGAACTCTATTTTCTTCTTTTGAATAATAAATGGTCAACATAATGCAAACTAACATTAAAAAGAGATGTGCTCTTATAAACATTTTTGTTTGATAACCAATTTATTCCTGACAACCACCCTGGGTGAGAGGTGCCATTACTCTCCTCACTTTACAAAGGAGGAAACTGAGGCACAGAGAATTTAAATGACTTTCTTGAGGTCACCAGGCTAGTGCATGTTGGAGCCAGGATCTGACCCAGGCAGCTAATGCCACAGACTGAGTACAGGTGGTCTGTTTAAGATCAAGAAAGGACCAATTGGTTCTAATTTTTGCTTCTGGCAGTTGACTCAATTTGGGAGGATAAGAGAGCCAGTGTTTCTTTGAAACAAGAATGGCCCCTTCTACTTAAATGGCATAGGACTCAGTGGTTCCATTCCGCTGTCTTGATAATTTTGTCACTTAGCTTAGACATTTCTAGTTACCGAATTCTTTCTGTGGTAGAATTCATAGGAATAGAATGAGACAGACTATGTTGCTTGTCCATACATATTCAGGTCACTTGCTATGATCACAGCTACATAGAAACAGAAAGAAATGTACCAAGTATTGTTAGCAACAAATGAATCAAGCAGCACTATTCACACACGAGTGGCTCTAGCATTTTAGGTTCATATTGGCAAAACTGAAAATACCAGGTTTTCAGTCTTTTTCATTAGCATCCTTAGATATGCTTGACCCCTAAACTCAACTTTCTTCCAAATGATTGGAGAAGATTATCAATACCCCACCCCCCCTAATTTCAACACACAGTTGGCTCTCTGAATTATATATTTCCTTTGGGTAAAAAGTGAAGTGACTAACACAGGTTACCAATCCTCTTGAGTTCTAGCTATGACAGATTGCCTGCAGGGTTAAGAAGGATGCCTGAATTGTCCTGGATCTGTATTGCTCATTACCTTCCCTGGATGGGGAAAGTAAAGCACAGTTCGAGGGTTTGACCCTCTTATATTATCTCTCCAGGGACTGTGCATGCAGATGAGACACCAGACCTTTAGAATTCTAAGCCCTGTGTGGCTGTGTTCTTTTGGAACCGATGTCGCTCACCGGGTAAAGGAGCATGCCACTTATTCTCAGCCGGGTTCAGCTTTACAGGCTCGTCTTCAGCTCTCTCTCCAGGTGACTCCCTCACCGGGTTTCTCTGTGGCTCCAGGCACATAAGCATGCTCCTTGTGACCCTCTCCCTGCGCTGTGTCTGGTGGGGGGAGGAAGGAACAGTGAGGGCTTTGTAACCAGAAGGGCTGCTGGTGGTATGCCTCGGCCCTTTTTCCAACCCTTAAACGTACACTTGGGTCCTATCACTGTGCGGCACTGTCTTCCAGTCAACGGCACAGTATAGTGGGACATTATAAGGCTCCTATGGGGACTATAGTAGGACTATTATAAGGCTGGTTTCTCCGAGTTTCTTCAAATAACAATAGACAGTAAAGTAAGAGCCTCAGAGAAAATGACCAGCCTGTGGTAAGGTCGTTAGGCCCATTCTCCAGGTGCCATAGTATGACGGGCTCTCACTACATGTGTTTAAACCATATTTATTACTCATCGGGAATTCAAAAACACCTGTACTGTATATATCTTGACATTTGTATTCACAAAGGACTGGCTTGTTCATTTCATTGTACATAGGTTATTAGAATACCACATAGTACTGATTTAGGGGGAAAAAAGAAGAAAAAAAGTAAATCTCTTAGAGTCCCTGTGGGTTTATTTAATAGTAGTTTAAGTATTTTATAAATGTTTTCTCCTGACATTTTAAAACATGAAATAGTAACATAAAAACTCAAACAGTGTGAATAGAAATACAATACTTCCTACCACCTGCCAGAGGCAGCCACTGTTACCTTCTAGAAACTTTCTGTGCACACACACACACACACACACACACACACACACGTTTCCTATTGATGTCAACCCAAATGTGAGTATTTTATGTAGCCTGTTCTGCATAAGTGTAATTTAAAAAAACACACAACTACTTCTGTTAACCTCTGTTCAACTCTGCCAGCCCACCTACACTCATTCCTGTTCCAGGTAGCAACTCTGAACCTTGCTCTATTCTGCTCTCCTGTCCTATATCTCTGGCCCTTAGAAAATCTGGTCCTACGCTCATTAAAAAAACAAACAAAAACAAAACAACCTCTTTTATTAAATGCAATATGCATCCAAAAAGTGCATTTATTATAAACACATAACTGAATAACTTTTCACAAACCGAATACTGTGTAACCAGCACCTGCCTCACCGTTGCCTTTGTGCACAGCAATGACTGTTGGGGCCAAGTAGCTGCTGTCCCCTGCAGTTTTCCTAGATTGTCACATTCCCACGGGGACCACACTGTGTGCACAGTCTGGCTCTTTGCTGTGGCTTGCCTGGCCCCCCATTGGCACTGGGGTGTGACCCTTGCATCCTCCTCGGACTCCCCTGGGGCCCTAGGACTCAAGTCATAACTGCATTCTAGAACCAGCAGCCTTGGCCTATTGCCAGCGAGATCTAGAGGTCAGGGGATCGGGATCCTATTTCTTTCCCCTCAGCTCTCCATTCCTCTGGTAGGAAAGCCGTGTGTTCATGTTCATAAAAGTAAATAGGGATCTCGTTATAGGTAATCATCGAAAAGTCCTGTGGAATATAAATCGAGCGGCTGTAGTTAATTCACTGGGACTTGCTGCCATTCAGATCCGTGAAAACGCAGTGTTTGTGGTTGGTGGCGTCAGCCAAGTCTCCTGCATGAATTAAACCTTAGCTCCGGCTGGAGGGCATTTCTTTTCCTCTCTAGGAGCTCCACACAGAAGTCATTTCAGGGCTCCTGAGAGTCGCCGCACAACATCCTGCCCAGGCTGGACTCATGACTTTGTAACACGTTGCATGTCCTGGGGGCAGTTTTTGTTATTCTAGTTGTTTATCACATTTGGCAGGCTGGGGCCTGGCCCTGACTTGATGGTTTAGCTGATGAGGTTTTGTTCCTCTCTGCAAAGGGAATGCAAAATAATCCCCCTCCCCCCAAGGTTTTCTGATTAATGTTTCAAGATCCCTTAGAAGATATGCATTTCAGGAACATTGATGATAAGTCACCAGTGATCTTGGGTTGCGTGCTCCTAGGAGTGGAGCAGAGGACTGAGTGCGGGGCCAGGCCACTGCTGGAAGCACTCTGGTGCAGCTGGGTTTCATTGATAAATGAGCTGTTTTGAAAGAGTTCTTTACCTAGGCTGACTCACTTCAGAGTCTATTGAGGGATTTGTTAGGCTGGAAAGAGGAGTTTCCTTAAATGAATCTTCCCCTATTTTGGCTGTTGCTGTAGTCTGAATGTGTCCTCCCTTCCCCCAAATTCATAGGTTGAACTCTTAACCTTCAAAGATGATGGTATTAGGAGGTGGGGTCTCCCAGAGGGTTCCCCCTTCCTGAATGGGCTAAATATTTAAGAGAGGCTCCAGAGAGATCCCTCAACCCTTCTGCCACATGAGGTGGGCACAGCAAGAAGTCCCCAAGCCGAAGAGGGTCTTCGCCTGACCTGGCCACGCTGGTGCTTTGATCTTGGACTTCATGAGAAACAAATTTCTGCTGTTTATAACCCACCTAGTAGGTGTGTTTGTTCTAGCAGTCTGGACAGATCCAGCAGCTGTCAAGCTCAAGGAAACCATGAAGGGCCCAGCCGGCATGGCTCAATGGCTGAGTGTTGACCTATGAACCAGGAGGTCACAGTTTGATTCCTGGTCAGAGCATATGCCCAGGTTGTGGGCTCAATCCCCAATGTGGGGTGTGCAAGAGGCAGCCAATCAGTAATTCTCTCTCATCATTGATGTTTCTATCTCTCCCTCTTCTGTCCCTTCTGGAATATACAATATATATATATATTTGAAAGAAAGAACACCATGAAGATAGCTTAAAGTGCCTGAATTATAGACAACAGGGAAGTAGAATTCTTTCTCTTCTCTCTGAGAGTGATTGTATATATGTTTTGGAGGTTGGGGCAATTGGTTACAGCGAGCTTCCTATTCTCACGGGACAAGAGCTGATTCTGAGTAAGAGGAATGTATGGAGGTTCCTTGGCAAGCTCCCTAAATGTCATGTCAAGTGAGAAACTACTGCTTTTCAGGGTCTTGGGAAAGGTAGAATTTTCTGGAGACTGACGGCAGAACTTAAATTCCTGGGCCATCTGTGAGAAATGTGGTTGTGGACAATTGGTCTGTGGCATTTCCAACATGGAGTTACTTGCTGGACCGCAGGACGGCTTTTTAGTTTCTTTCTTGGTTTCCAGCCAGCCGCATAATCTGTCCAGGCTCCACACACTACAGCGATTATGGTGTAGACCCGCCAAGATAGTGGGAAGTTGCTGCCAAGTGGAATCAGGGTTTTGCGTGTCATGGCCGCAGCGTCGCACAGTAAGTGTGTATGAAGCTCCCACATTCCATCTGCTGGAACCGATGGGGGCCGGAGTGCATTCAAACCCTGTCTTGTGTTTCCGATGGATTTTGTTAAAACAGCTGGCATACTACAATATTTCAGAAACTCACACTCCTCCTCCCTCCATGGCCTTCCTCAGTCCTGTTTGACTTGATGATTTCCTGGGCATATTGATTTCCATCCGAGAAAATTCTCTTTCGCGCCATAAACCATGAATTTCTAAAGCAATGGGCTAAAAAAAAATGTTATATGCATTCCTTTATTCACTTGGCCATTGCAGAGAGTCTATGTGGATGAATCCAGGTCATCATGTTGAAATTAGTAGTTGGGATGGCCTACAAGCAACTTTCTCTCCATTCGTCAAGTTTATTGGCCATGAATGGACATTGGATCTCATCACTGTTCTGTCCACCTTTTGGTGTAAAACTGCTGGACTTCAACTCGTGGTTACTAAACGCTGGTTCAGGGGCCAACTGTATCACAACACCTTCAACGTTTGTTAGTTACACAGATTTCTGGGCTCCGTTTCAGCCACATCCAATCAGATGGCCCGTGGCAGGGGCCTGGGAAGCTGGTCTTAAACATGGGCATGAATGATATGGATGGAGCTCTGGGTTTGGGAACTGCAAGATGGGCTCTCAGAAGGCCCCCTGAGGATCAGGGGATGAGGACCAAAGGGTCTGTCTGTATCTAAAATACAGGCCCTGGGATTTTCAGAGCTTGGGGAGTTGGCATAGTGTGGAATCTTCTAAACTCCAGGTTTCAGGTACTGATGAATGAAGGCCAATGGGCTCTCTTATCAAGTGAAGTAGGAAGGAACAGAGTCATAGAGGAGATGCTGTGCCAGTTGGGCATCATTTGTGTTTTTCATTGAGTCAAGCACTTGTGTTCTCCTTTCTTCCAACAGTAACTATTTAAAAAAAAAAATTTTTTTTAAAGAGTGCCCTCAACAGCCCACTGGATGAAGTGGTCGGTATAAAGTGACACTCCCTGAAACCTTTTTCTTTGCTCAGTGTATCTCACATCATGAGCTCATTAAGCATTTAGTTCTAGAGAAGAAAGGATAGCTATTGATAAACATCTCTTAATAGAGCGAAGGGAAATCAAACCCGTGCATTTCCTTCGAGTAAGTAGTTGTCATTTGAACCACTTTGGTCCTCATCTTGGTCCCTTTGTTGCTTGTATTTAATTTTCCTACTTTTGGTTTTCTTTTTTGGCATGCAATTAGAAACCCATCCCCTCATTGGTGAGGGGGGGGGGGGAATGGTCTATTAAATTAGCCTGCATTTAGTAGTTGGCACTTCAGCTCTAATTATATGATACTAGAGGCCAGTTGCATGAACAGATTCATGCAGTAGGCCTTCCTTCCCTTGGCTTCCAGCACTGGTTTTCCTCTGGCACCAAGCCTTCGCTCCAGCCAGAGTTTGCCTTCTTCGTCTTTGCTGCAGACTCTGGAGTCTGCAGTCTTGTCTTCTCTGTGACACACCACTCGTGTAGATCCCTTTCCCCCCACTTTCTGCCCTCCCCCTAATAGCAGGCATTCTAATTTGCATACTCACTCTGATTGGCTGTGGGTGGAGAGGAGGTACGGTCAGTTTACATGTTTGTCTATTATTGGGTAAGATTACAAAGTCCCTACATCTTGTGTCTTCTTTAGTTACGGAATAAAAATATAAATTTTTGGAAATTCTCATTGTTCTGGTCAGCTGCATAAAGGATTGTTCTGAATTTGTCACTGCTGTGCAATGGTATGGCCTGAGTTGATATAGTAGCATTATTACAACCTCACTTACAGGCAGCCTTTCCTGGAACAGAGAATAACTCAGTCACTAAATCTTGTACTGGTCTTTTGTTGTTAATCCTCACCCAAGGATATTTTTCCATTGACTTTTACAGAGAGTGTAAGAGATGGAGAGAGAGAGAGAGAGGCATTGATATGAGAGAGAGACATCGATTGGTTGCTTACCATAGGAGCCCTGACCAGGTGTGGGGATCAGGCATGCACATACCCTTGACTGGACTCAAACCCAGAACACTTGAGCCTATGGGTCGATGTTCTATCCATGAAGCCAATCCAGCTAGGGCTTGTACTGTTCTTGTACCTTAGTTTCCTTCTGTCCTTTTGGTGACAGATCTATCCAAAATTCCCACAGTCAAGCTTCTCAAGTTTATGTGTCTATTTTTGTTGTTTAGTCCTTTTTCTTCTAAAAAATGTGAGCTGCAATCTATTGATTTTTCCCCCCCTTCAGATAGGAAGGGAGAGGGATAGAGAGAAACATTGATTAGCTGTCTACTGCACACCTCCTACTAAGGATGTGCCCGTAACCAAGGTACATACCCTTAACTGGAATTGAACCAGGGACCTTTCAGTCCACAGGCCAATGCTCTATCCACTGAGCCAAACTGATTAGGACTGCAATCTATAGCTTAATGTATCCCATGGAGAAGATAATAGTCATCTTGGGGGGAAGGTGAGCCCTGGCTTGCACACCTGGAGTTGCTTCTAGCCAAGAGCAGCCTTGGTCTCATGTGCAGATATCATCGTTTTGTCACTTATGCTGTCTTGTGAAAGAGTAGGAGGCATTGCTCATGTGTGCCACTTCAAACAAGCCACTTATTCTTCCTGGACCTCAGTTTCCTCTCCTGCAGCATAAGGGAGACATGCTAGAGTTGTGATGGTCAATGCGGTTGCTATTTAAAATCACTTGATGAGGTTTTAAACAAATCCAGTGCTGGGCCCCACCCCCAGACCATTTACATCTGAATCTCTGGGGTAGGGCCAGGGCAAGTGACAGCTGTTGGAAACTTCCCAGGCACAGCCAGGCTTGAGACAGTGGGGCGGGGACAGGGATGTCTGCATCAGACATTCTCTGGGGTCCCTCCCCGATCTGATGTTAGTACCCGCTTCCATGGCTGTGACCGTATCGGAGGAATCTTCATGAATCATAACAATCTGCATGACTGATGTTTCCTGGATGCTCAGGCCAACTCTAATCTTTTTGGAATGGCCTAAAAATAAAATCGAAGTTTTCTCAAAGCTCCTGGTATTCCATCCTGTGGCGCAGAGTTGGTGCTCGGGGGTCAAGTTCACTCAGACTGTGGCGTCCTGCAAGAAGGTGGTGCTACAGGATGAGCTGCCAAGTGCGGTGGCAGCCAGAGGACTGGCCTTACGGGGGCACCTCTGGAACATCTCACGAAGGGCCGTGGGCGCCAGATGCAGAGGCAGCGGCTGCGCGGGGCTTGCTTCCTGCAGCGCCCAGATGCTGCTCCTTGGCTGAGGGAGCAGCGTGCACCCAGCCTTCTAAGGGCACCATCCGGCCAGGCTCTGGCACACAGGATTCCTTCTCGCTGTGTGTGTTTTGGTGCGCTGCCCAGCTTTGCTTTACCGCATCTGTTTCATGCTGGTGCAGGGCCTCTAATCATCTCTGGGGGATTGCATTTCTGGTGTTACTTTTAATGGCCTCGGATGTTAGCTTCTTTTGTTTCTAGATTTGCATACACAGTGCCGCCTTTGTCCTGTGGTCTTGACGGGGCTTCAAAGCCTGGACTGGGCATCAAAGAGGCCCTGGATCCTCATTCCTTAGGCATCCGATTGCAGCCATGCCAGCAGGTGACTGGAGGTTCCAGCTCCACTTCTGGGCCAGTTTGCTGTCTCCCAAAGATTAGACGCTGCCATGGCCCCTTTGAGAATGACCCTGAATCTTAATAGCTTTTCCTAAGGCCTGTGCAAATGCTGGTGAATGAAATGGGCACTGCTGGCATTTGTCTGAAGAGCAAAGGACAGTAACTTGCTCCCCACCCCACAAGAGACCCATGATCAAGGGTTGCTCTGGGAAGCCTGGAAGCCCCAGGCTCATTGGCCAGTCTTTGCAGATGTTTGGTGGGGCTGGGGGGGGAGGGGGCGTGGGGGCACACCCTCACTTCTCTGTATCTTTTCAAAGTAAAGGCAGTAACGGAACTCTTGGTTATCCGCAGCAGGATTGTCTGTATGTTGGTTACAGAAAGGCCAGCTTTTGATCAGCCTGTATGGCCCAGTCATCCAGCACAGCCTTGAGCTGTGTCTCTATGCTGCCCAAGAGTTGTGTGTTTAGATAACGGAGAGTAATTTTTATCTCAGCTCAGAGGAAAGCTGGAAGGTGTTCGGCAACATTCCACAGAGGGCATTCCGGTGCCAGTGACATTTGGTTTTGTAGCTCTTTGCCCTTTGTATCATCTGTACCATGTTTTCAGAATTTTCTCAACACAGTATGCTATGTATTTGCAGTTCCACCACTAATACCATGAAACATGAAACAACCTGCTCTGTTGCCATATAATTTGGGTCTTGATTTCTCTATTTGTGTGTAGATCTAATTTCTTCGGTACTTTTGACTTATCTGTGTCTCTTTGCTAAATAGTTTGATGGTACCTATCTATATAAAATTGTAACACTTAATACATATCCCCCTTTGTGATGGTTAATTTTATTGTATCAACTTGGCTAGGCCATGGAGCTGGGATATGTGCCAGATGTTACTCTGGGATGTTTCTGTGAAAGTGTTTGTAGATGAGGTTTCTATTTAAATCAGTGGACTTTGAGGAAAGCTGATTGCCTTCCATAATGTGGATGGGCCTCATCTACTCAGTTGAGGGACTGAACAGAACAAAAGGCTGACCTCCTTTAGCAAGAGGGGACTGTGCCACCAGACTGCCTTTGAACTTAAACTACAATATCGGCTCTTCCCTGAGTCTCCAGCCTGCTGGCCTGCTCTATACACTGAACTAGCCAGCCTGCATAATTGCATGAGCCAATTCCTTAAGCTCTTTCTATGAAGTAAACATAGTGTCTATTTGATGCCCAGTCCAGGCTTTGAAGCCCTGTTATAGAGAGATATATTATTATATATGATCTCTCTGTATAGCTATATAAATCCTATTGGTTTTGTTTCTCTGGAGAACTCTAATATAACCTCTAACTTGAAATAAAACACCATCTCTTTGATGAACAACAACAACCAAAAGAAGGGCTGTGGCGAGAAGAATAAGAACCCAGAGAATGATGTCAGAAGAGATAGTTACAGATCTGAAAAGTGGACTTATTGCTGTGGACACCTGGCGAGAGATCTTTGCCACATGTGTACATAGTTGGCTTTTCTCATGCGTGCAAAGTAAGTGCACACATTCCCTAGAAGGTGGCAGTAGGGGCTTGACATCTGCCGGTGTGATGGGAAACAATATGTATGTGCGCTCTTTGCAAAGGCTGCTGGCCAGACTGCAGGCCTGTGCAGTTTGCTCAGTGCTCCGAGTGAGGAGAGTGGCTTGCATGTGCTCTTTGGGGGTTGGGGAAACGTGCTGTTAGAAATCGAGTTTCACTAGGCCCGTCGTCGGCAAACTGTGACTCATGAGCCACATGCGTCTCTTTGGCCCCTTGAGTGTGGCTCTTCCACAAATACCACATCCTGGGCGAGTCTATTTTGGAGAAGTGGCGTTAGAAGAAGTCTAAGCTTAAAAAATGTGGCTCTCAAGAGAAATTTCAATCGTCATACTGTTGATGTTTGGCTCTGTGGACTAATGAGTTTGCCGGCCACTGGGCTAGGCTAATGGGTTATTGCACCCAAGTGAGAAGTCCCTGTCCCCTAAAGGTGTCATTGGACCCTTGATGCTGAAGTTTGGCCTGTGCTGACCTTCAGAGGCCCAGAGCAGGAATGTCTACACAAGGTCTCTTTATCATTCAGCTAAGCGGGGCCCTGTCCTTTCTTGCTGATTCTTTATGGGAGGAGCAAAAGAAAAAGTTGAGGGTGGGGAAAAATGTGAAGAAAAAAAAAAGAGAGACAGAATCGCTTGTCTTCAATTTTGAATGTAAAGGCCTCAGAAAACTAAAATGAAGAAGGCAACAATTTTATTTTTCAAAGAATGCTCCCCCTGGTGACCCTTTGTCTCACCAACTCGGGGTTCAGTCTCTTTACAGCAAACTCTTCCTTTTTTGAGCCATAACCAATAAATAACGTAAACCCTTCGGCTGGATCAGCTGCCCTTCGGCTCCCTCTCTCAGCCTTTGCTAGTCTTGCTACTCAGATGAGACTCAATCTCTAAACCAGCCGCTTCCTTCCCCTACGGCCCAGCATCTTGTGCCCATGGCTCTGAGTTCCTGAAGACTCGCATAGGATGCCTTAGTCACACTGGGACTCGGGCATGATAATGTAAAGTGCCCTAGTGAGTTTTTCTTCTGATGGAACAGTAAATGTGATTTAAGGAACTTGGGCGGGGGGAGGAGAGGGTCAGATTGTTTAACCCTGCTGAAAAGTGGATTTTGAAGCTTTTCTTCTCTTCTGTATAACAAGGTATCTGAGATTCGTTGTTGCTCTCTCTGGTCTGTATTTCAGCTGTCAAGTTTTAGATAAGAGACTGTGTTGGCATTCTGCTCCTTTGAGCTAGAAAGCAAATAGTTTCCCTAAATGGGACACTTTGTCTTTGTGATGTCAAAGGGTCACAGGACAAATAAACCATAGTCCATGTTTTACCCACTGAAATCATTTCTCCATAGATTTTTTAAAAATTTCTTATTCTAATGAATGTTTGTGTGTTTTGTTGTTGTTATTGTTGTTGTTTTTTCTTTTATTTACATTTCAGATTTGGGGCCATTTTCTCTTTCCTTTTTATTTATTTATTTATTTTTAAATATATATTTTTTTATTGATTTCAGAGAGGAAAGAAGAGGGAGAGAGAGGTAGAATGATAGAACAATGATGAGAGAGAATCCTTGATTAACTGCCTCCTGGGGATAAAGCCTGCAACCCAGGCATATACCCAGAACGAGAATCAAACCATGACCTCTTGGTTCATAGGTTGACGCTCAACTGCTGAGCCATGCTGGCTGGGCATCTTTTTTTTTTTTTCAAGGAGGTATTTTTCTAGGTAGGTTTTGGTTTATTTATTGGTGGATTGATCTCTTTCTTATCAATAGGTTTGGCAGTACTGGAAACACAGGTGTCTTATCCACAAAAAAAAAAAGAAAAAAAAAGAAAAGAAATTAGGAAAAGCTGTTTTGCACATCACCTTATAAAAAATGATTATGACTTTTAAAACTCCAGACAGGTAATCCTATTTTCAGCCACTTAAAAAAATATTTGCTTCCCTTGGCCTTTGATCCCTGAGAAGACCAAGGTTACACATGGCTTCAGTCTGCAGTCAGTTTCATCCTGGGTGGTAAAATAATCCAGGGCGGTTTCCAGACCCCCTGAAAAATCAGCTGTTAACAAGTGAGGTCACTTTTGGTAGGAGAATTGCATATGTCATTGTCTCAACAGAGACGTGGGCTGCAGAGTCTGTCTGGGGCCAGCTTCCAAGGACTTGCTGAAAGTCCTTCCAGCTTAGTTTGGCCGTGGCCTTCACCTCACTTTCCCATTTCAAAGCACTGGAGTGCTGCACCCATCCAATGAGGTATCGAGTAAGACAAAACCAGTAACCTGTTGTTGTTCAACAAAAAGTGGAAGTGACAACAGTAGTCGTTTTATGATTCTTTTCATGTAATCTGTCACCAAGAAGAAATGTGTACTTTTTCTAATCTCCTTAGAAAAGTAGAACATGTTACTTCTTAAAAAGTTCTTAAGTATTAAATGAATGTGTACAAATATGAGGTTGCGTGGATAGTTTCTCGTCTCGGAGGCCTGCTTTCTAAATAGTAAACTATAGCCTTGGTGTGGCAACCCATCCCCACAATGGCCTCCAAAGGGCCTTGTCCCCGGTGTCCACTCCTTCCCTAGTCTGCTCCCCTCCTGACTCCTGTGAACAGGAGAGCAGGCGCAAGTGAGAGTGCATGACCTCCGAGGCCAGATCATAGAAGGCACTGCATGTTCTGCCACGCTCTGTGGATTGCTGGCCTCGGGAGAAGTCCCCTCTGCTTTAGGGACATTGCAACCGTCCCAAGGAAAGGCCCACGATGAGTGGAAGTAAGATCTGCACCCAAGAGCAAGCGCCAACTTGCCGCCATGGGAGCGAGCCACTGGGGAAGTGGGTCTTCCGGCCCAGTCGGGCTTTCGGATGGCATCTCAGCACAACCTGAAAGACTCCGAGTGAGGATGCCCTAAATGTGCATGGAGCTCATGCTGAACAGCACTGGGAGAGAGTGATGATAAGCAAGTACATTAAACAAGATGATTTTAAAAAGTATGCGCTACCAGGCCCGACTGGCTCAGTTGGTTGAACGTCGCCCTGTGCACTGAAAGGTTGCTGGTTGATTCCCGGTCAGGTAGCAGGTTTGGTCCTCCGTTGGGGTGTGTACAGGAGGCAACTGATTGATGTGTCTCTCTCACGTCGAAATGTCTCTCCCTTCCCTTCTTCTCTTTCTAAAATCAATAACAACATATTTAAAAAATGAAATAAAGGTATGTGCTAAGAGGAAAAGAAAACAGGATGATGGGGTAGAGTTTTCCTGGAGAGCACTTCATGAATAAGGTGGGTGGAGAAGGGCTCTGAGAGGGTGAAAGTTGAGGAAGCCATGTGTAATGAGAAGGAGCTGCTTTGTCAGCATGGTGGAGAGAAAAGGAGAGGGGAGGGGAGGAGAGAGAAGGGGGGGGAAAAGCAAGGAAGAGAGGGGAAACCAGGCTCCTAAGTCAGGGAAGGGCTTTGCTTGTTGGAGGAAAGCAAAGAAGGCTGGCGTGCCTAGTCCCCTTGGGACTTACGTCAGATTTGCCTTCTGAATGGCTCTCCATTCTTCCCTGGGCTTCCTCTTGGGGGAAATGGGGTCAGTTTTCAATATCATCAACCACAGTATAATATTTAAAAAAAAAAAAAAAAAACATTTTGGCCACTCAGACACACATTTAATAGTTGAAGAAATCCAAAAGAAGCTCAGCACCAAATCTTGAGATCATGAGTGAGGAGCCCTCAGTGAGTTGGCTTTCCTGGGCTGAGTGGGCCCCCGCCTTCCTATGACCCAGTGGGGCTGCCTCCACCAGCCAGGCAACAGGGGTCTGAGTACAATGCCAACCTCTGTGTTCTCTCAACCGTATTTCACGTGCTGTGTGTTTAGTTTCCATAAAGCATTTGTACCAACGGCTCTGGAGCTCGGAGGAAGACCAAAGGAATGTGCAGTGGTTCTGGGTAAGGTGTGGGCCTGCACAGGCCTATCCTTGGGGGAGAAAAGCCATTTCTTCCAGTGTCAGGACAGTCACAAGTGGCACAATCTTATCCAATTAGATCACGATGGCTAAAAGGCTGGATGATACGTTTACATTTTAATTCTTATCTATCTGTGTAACTATACAGTGGAATGCCCACCAGTGAGTGGAAATAAATATTATTTGTGCTAGTAATCTTTGAGAATTGACAAAGGTCAATAAATTCAAATGTCAGGAAGTTCTCTGCTTTAGCATCTTCTGTAGCCTGGCTTCACAGTGGAATGTTCTCAGAATACTTTTTTCTCGGTTGTCATCAGTGGCAATGCCAGCACTAACAGGATTCAACTCTTTAAAAAAAAAAAATGCTTTCTTTTAAAATAAAACTGAGCAAAACATACAGTCCCAGCAATAAAAAAGACTTTCTGCAAAGCCATCCAAAGAACTTAAAACAAAAACAAAAAACAAACAAATAAAAAAAAAACAAGAGAGTGCAGGACATGATCAGATCTGTATGTTTCTTCTTTAAAGCACAGGTTGGGAGTGTTGAAAAGATCTATTTTACTTCCAGCTAAAAAACCAGAATTTTAGGTGAATTGTTTCCTGTCCTTTTACTATGTTTTCTTTATCCATTAAGCAAAATTTTCAAAGCCATGCATCAGTGTTTTAGATCCTGCTCTGCATCTTCCCACAGAAACAATTTCAACACAGCCCACTTTTGATTCCCTGGTTCCCCGCCTGACATCACTGCACATATTATCTTGATTAAAAAGAACATTTCTCAGATTGGCTCTGGGCTAACAGAGCAATTTGTTTTGGACTTGTGTCAGCATGTGCTTAATTTCTGAGTTTCAACCGTGGAGTATTATACCCCATAAAAACTCTTCTATTATTTTCAATTGTTTGAAGCTTTGATTTTATTTTTTTAAATCTCCAAAGATAGGAATGAGGCCACCAAACATAACGACGGTGAATTAAAAACAATCTGATTTGGTAGAATATTTCTTTTTGTTTTAAACTCCTATGTTATCAGCAGATGTAACCCAGAACTTTGTCAGTCCCAAGTGCAGGTGAAGGGTACTGGTTATTGATCTAAAAAGAAAAAATCTTGTAAGTCAGTATGCGAGTGATGTTTCCTGCAGAAGTCCACTAGTTCCATCCTGAGGAAAAGTCTCAACGAGTAATTATTTCAGACCAGTGAGCTCATGGCTGTCTGCTTGGCAAAGCTCAGCTCTGGTTTCTTCATGAAAAATAAGACAACCGCCAGCATTTTTCTGTCTCTTGCCTGAGTGCTCACAAGCGCTGCTTTTCACCCCTTATGATTTAGATTCTTTAGGTCAATGACGTTTCCTCTGCCTCCCACGTGTAGTGTTACCAAGAAGTGAGTTAATATTGGGAGAAGGGGAAAGTCAGAGGAGAGAGCAATGATTCATCTGTTTGAGAAGGGAGAGATACATTTTTAGGGACTGAAAAGGGACCTCAGCCATTCAAATCAAATGCTCCCATTCAAGATGTTTCGAAACCCAATCTCTAATAAAATCATAATTGCAAGCTGATTTGCTTTGAGCAAATGTATGGTTTCACAATGATCTCTATTTTTTTTTTTTAAAGCTTCCCCCACTCCCTGCCATCTGGCATTCTTACTGCTTGCTACTGGCAGAAACTATTTATTTTTTCTCAATTTATTCTGATCCTGGCTGTCGGGAGCATCTCTCAGCATATGAATCCTAACTTAGGAAGATCACATATTCATCTTGGTAGGGCCTCGGTGCCAAAGTTGGCTCTGAAATATCTCGTGCCCTTTCACGTAGATATTTGGTGCAGTGATTCTATGTATACATTATTAAATACCTAGGGACAGTGAAGGTGTGTGTGTTTAAAGAGAAGAATGTGTGTAGCCGGAAAAGGGTTTTTACTGTCCCTTGATTTTATTAGCAATGAGAAGTTTCCTATGAATGAAATCATTGTTAGGGTTTGTGTTCCACTTTGTTTGCTTTGCATCTGAAGATGTTTTGAAACCTTGATTTCTGGGAATGTAATTCTTTATATGCTTCCTAGGAAAGGAACTATAACACACCATTTAGAATAATTAATACAAGAAAAGACATGTTCTTCTCTCCCCTGTAATACCATATAGAACAAATCTCCCCAACCCCTAGTTCAAACATAGTGAGATGTGAAGGAATATGTGTAATTTGTTAACTTTCTCAAATATAATTTTTTAAAGTAATTTCATTCTTTTTTTAATGCATTTGGTAACTTAAGGTAATGTTATTGCTATCCTCAGAGAATCGTTTTAAATAAGCATTTTAATTAATATATACAACTGTGTTTTTATGGTTGGTATACGAATTGTTTTTCTAGTATTCTGCAGGGTAATGCTGTCACTTAATGAGAACTAATAGTCATTGCACACTTACTGTGTCCCAAGCATTGTGATAACGTTTTCTGTGAATTAACTTGTCCAGAGCACTCCACAAGCCCATGAAACACAAATTGTTCTGGCAAAGCAGAAACTGAAGTTGAGACAAATTAAAATTTTTCCTAGAGCCCTATGCTTAGTGGCAGAGCAGTGGCCTGACCCAGGCCCAGAGGGGGTTGATTGTGAAGTTAATGAAGCTTGAGCTCCAGTCCCCCTGCCAGGGGCCCGTGGCTGTGTGTTCACAGCTACTTTGATACAATATGCAAAAGGAAAATATTTTATCAGCAATTGGATCAGAACACTTAGCCCACTTCCACTTAATCACATTTCCTCTTATTTCGGGTGGCGGCAGAATGGCAATGGGTACATATGGGATCTGGTTAAGGGGAAGCTGGCTTGGGGAATGCGTTTAGCTTGGGGTTAGCCAGATGATGTGTCTCAGCGTCACTTCTGCGTATAGTTTTTTATTCTTAGGTCCACTTGACACACAGGGGAAGGACCAACAGCCCTGTTATACAGCTAATGTCAGAAGTAAGATATAGAGGAGAAACAACGATGCAACTTGTCTCTGGAAACTATCTTCAACCATTAGCTGTGCAAAATTTTAAATGAATGATTTAATTCTCATTAATTCCTGGTGAAAGCAAAACTTCTCTTCTACCAGAAGCATACTTAATAATGCAGTAAATACAATTGAGTCCTATATAATAAAAGCCTAATATGCTAAGTGCCCAGTCTCCAGTCAGCTGTTCAACCAATCAAAGCATAATATGTTAATGATATGCTAAGGCTTCTCAACCGCTCACTATGATGTGCACTGACCACCAGGGGGCAAACAGTCAACCGGTCAACCAGTCACTATGACAGTTACTGACCACCAGGTGGTAGACGCTCCAACCAGTAGGTTAGCTTGCTGCTGGGATTTGGCTGATCAGAACTGAGCAAGACAGGCCAGACATGCCCTGGAGTCCTCCCACGGTCCCTCTGTGGCCCTGATCATGCATTGGTGGGGTCCCTTGGCCTGGCCTGCACTCTCTCACAATCCAGGACCCTTTGGGGGATGTTGGAGAGCAAGTTTCATCCTGATCCTGCAGGCCAGGCTGAGGAACCCCACTGGTGCATGAATTCATGCACTGGGCCTCTAGTATCATTATAAACCTACTGGACACTTCCCCCTATGGGAATCCAACAGGATAGAATCTATCAGAATTACTGTGTCTATAGAGCATAAACCACAGTGGCCGTAGGCCTGAGTACATACCTGTTTTCTGCACTGTGACACCATGAGCTGTGTTGTAACAGATCTAGTGCCTCTTGTCCTGGCAAAGTCTGGCAGCTGTGCTGAAAGTGGCGCACAGCAGTGTCACCAACATAGCAAGATGGCTTGAAACGCTCCAAACTGTGAATAATAATAAGCAAGTTTCAGTCAACCTTGGGGAAGGCAATTATATTTCTATCCTCTCTATCCAAAGAGATACTGTGAAATAATTACCACGTGAGGAAGTGATCAAAGAGTATGTAAACAAACATCTAGAATATAAATTTGCACAAGTATATTTGGTGATAAATTAATAAACTGCTTTCTTGGGTTGTGGGTGTTTATGGCATTTTTCAGCTTTGGAAAACTTGTGACAATTATTTCATTATCGTGTCACTATAAAACACATTTGTTAATTGGTTGTAATTACTTTAAAGGTTATTTTCTTATTCTAAATAAATATTCACTTTTATGCCTCCTCTTATATTTGGGATCTTGTTTTCTTCTTTTAGATTGGGTTCTCCCAGGTTATATAAGCTTCAAGCCCTTGATTCGATCCCACCCAGGTCCTTGGCTTTCAAACCCATTTCCTGCCCTTCTGCACACTGCACTGGAGTGGCCCCAATTGTCCCTGTCAAGCCTTGTTTTTAACTTTTGATTGTCTCACTAACCAGCTGTTCTTTCCATTAAAGTTTCATGTTAGCACTTTCTGAACTAACAACATTTATCCTTATTTAACACGATGAAATCCCACTACTGAAAAAAAAAGGCTCCTTCAAATTTGTAGTTAGAAATAGTGCGTTAACACCCACACTCGTTTCCCACAATAAAACGTGTTGAAAGCATGCTGGCTTTGCCACACTGAAGGACAATTCTCAGCACGAAGCGTCCCACTCCAGGCCTGCTGTACAATTCCTCCCGAATCGTTCGTGTCATGCAGTGAGTGACAGAAATTGTAGTGACGGGTAATTTAGAATCCCAGAGGACATTTCTAAATCATGTTGACTCTGAAACAAATTTGATAATTGAGTGTCCTTTAGGCCACAAAACACTCGTGTTGTCACATTTTATTAACTGCCGATGGCCTCAAAACCCACCCCGAGCCTATAAATAAAGCCACCCCTGACAGCTGGAGCCTTGGAGGAAGAATTCATTTCCATAACATCACCTATGACACTTGAGGTTCTTCAGCATCACCTCTCAAGTTAATAGTGACTGTCTAGAAAGCATAATGAGTTAGAATTCCCCGAGTGTTTGAATGTCACACACATCTTGTGACATCCACAGCTGGGACTTAAGATCTTTTCCTCGTTACACATGTGGAGCCCTTTGTTTCATTGACCCAATCCTCCGAGCTGCTTGGGAGGTGCCCTGTGAACTCTGTGGCTGTCATCTGCCACTGACCTTCAGTTCTTCCCATCGGCCCCACGGTTCCCTCTGTAGTTGCTTTTCTAACTCTCAGTGTAATGATGCCATGGCTCAGAGCCAAGGATCTGCTGTGTGGACCTCAGAACTAAGAATGTTCCCTGTACACCTGTGCAGGGCAGGTGAACAACATTGTCCGGATTTCACCAAATTGGAAGTTATGCAAACATACGGGGTATTCTCTTATTTCTCCTTTCACCACAGATAGCAAGTGTCTTTCTAATGGCAGGCATCAGGCTGTAAGGAAGGGAGTAAAATACCACCTCACTCTTCACCCTGGTAGCCAGCATCACAGAAGCATCGCGGGTTCAGGAATGAGGTGACACGGTTGGCAAGGTCACAGATGCCTCCATTGTCAGGGCCATCCAGAAAAGGAATAGGATTCGATATGTGTTTACCTTACATCAATTTACATAAGGTTTTCCTTGGGAACAGGCCTGTCTTATTGTAATCCCAGATTCTGGCACTGAGGAGCCCAGCAGGAAGGGCTCAATAAATATTTGGGTAAAGGTAAACAAATTATTTTAATCGGGTTTCACATCAATGTCCACTTTACCATTTTATGATAAAACAGAGATCCCCAAAGACAACGAGTGGTTTCCTCCCGGTTCCTCAGGGGCCTGTCTGGTTACAAAGTCCGGACCAGAACCAGGGGAGTAGGCATTCACTTCTGTGGGATCCTTTCTCTCAGTTTGCTTATTTGGTGATGGGATAAAGTACAGTGGTGCCTCGCATAACGAACGCCTCGCACAGCGAACTTTGGACAGGTTTTTCATGAAACCATCGGCCAAAAAGCAGAAAATGGATGAAGATGTGCAAGATTCAGTAGACTCTACTTAGTCTGTCTTAAAATTAAAAAAATGTGTGTTTTTTTTAAAAAAAATTATGTTTTTAGATGTATCTAAATAAAAATATGTCATCTTAGCATATTTTTTTTTATGTCATCTTAGCATATTTTATGCTACAGAACGAATTATTTTTTTTAACATGTATTGTTATGGGAAAACGCGTTTCACATAACGAACTTTTCGCATAACAAACTTGCTCCTGGAACGAATTAAGTTCGTTGTGTGAGGCACCACTGTACACATTTTGAAGTGCGCCCTGAGGTTGAATTTCATGTTTACTGGAACCCCATACCCACGCTGAAAATATAGTTCCTTTATCATGATGCTAATGCAATAAAAACAAACCGTGATGGTTTCGAAGAGTGACCCACACTTACTAGGAAAATTAGATTCAGTCTGTTTTCCTCTCTCTTAAGAAAAGGGGTTTCGAAAGGTGACCCCCCCCCCCATCACGTTTTCATTTGGTTTGGTAGGAAATAGTTTTCTCCTCCAATAACCCCAGATGCTACAGGATACCTTACACATGTTTTGAATATATATTTTTTATTGATTTTTGTACAGAGAGGAAGGGAGAGAGATAGAGAGTTAGAAACATCGACGAGAGAGAGTCATCGATCAGCTGCCTCTTGCACACCCCCTACTGGGGATATGCCCGCAACCAAGGTACATGCCCTTGACCGGAATTGAACCCGGGACCCTTCAGTCCCCAATCCGACGCTCTATCCATTGAGCCAAACCGGTCTCGGCGTCACACACGTTTTGATGTAAATTCAGTGACTACTTAAATTTCTAAGTTACTTTTCTATGTTTGTATTAGAGGATAACATTTCACGATGTTAGAAAGACATTTGCACATGGTAAGGATAGTGGATTTTAAAAACACCATTTGCACTCAGCATCCTAAAGGAGCAGGAGCAAGAAATGCTGTAGGGCTGTGGGCTGTGGCCACGTGATGGGCTGGATTCAGGCGAGATCCCGGGGAATCTTTTTTCATTATTTTCTTTTCTTCTGGGAGAAGACGGGTATGAGAAATGTATATGCAGCAGGCAAGAAGGACAAAGAAGTGTCATTTTTTTCCTGCCTTTTCCTTTTCACCTATTCTCCTTGGAGATAACAATAGTCTGAATTATAACAGAGTATTTTATAGTGAGAGCTAGTGTACATGCAAGGAATTTGTGAAATGTACATTTCCTGCCAAATCATACTGGTTAGGTCACATTTATTATTGGTTCGTGGGACAATAATAAATGTGCTGGGAGCGCCCTGACCCATACCAGTCAGATGGCGGCCAACCCCAGACTCACATGTAGTGTTTACATGTTACGTCCTGAAAGTGAGATAGGACAGGCAACCGGACGAACTGCCTCATGATGATAACTGCACAATCACACTGAGAACAAAAGGGAAGTCCCAGTTGCTGTGAGAATGGTCCGCAACCTTATGGCAAACAGCAGGACCGCTATCTGGAACAAAGGAGTTGGTTTTGCACACCCTGCCTGCTACCTTATAGAAGAGTCTGTCTCAGAGATGGAGGCTGCCTGGGTTTCTGTGTAGCAGCAAGCAGCAGACAAAGGGGTGGGGAGAAGAGGTTTCCGCAGACAGCTTTGAAGGTCACTGGAGGCTGGAATTATCCTGGAGTTGGACAGAAATGGGAGATTGTGCATAGCCAATATTCTCCAGTTTGCCTTCTCTTTCTGGAAAGTTTCTCTCGCCCAGTTAAGTTGTCAGAGACCTGTGTCGGAGAAGGGGGTGAGGTGAAGTGAAAGCTTTTATGGGTCCTGATTCCAGCTTGCATGAAATAGGCTCCCCAAACAGACCATGTAGCCAGCACTTACAGAGCAAACATCCACTTAGAAGCGTTCACAGAGTATCGTGTGTTCAACTCCAGATCGGGAGGCGCACCGAGGAGGGAGATGAACCATGGACGTCACTGTTCTTACAAGGCTTTCGGTTGTTGCTTGAAACGGCTGCCACGGCCCTTGGGACTTCACGAGCGCCCTTGGTAGGTCGCTGCTCCTGGTAATTACATGTCAAGCAATGACCTTCTCCCAACACACAGCTCTTGACCAAGCCTGCAGCCTGGTGCCACTGGAAATTGAAAACAGACCTTCCTCCCCGCAAGCCTGTTGTAGCTGCTTCCTTTGGCTGGAGGGCACCGCTGGCTCCCGGCTCAGTGGCTGGGATTGGTCTCCTGGGAGCTGCTGATCATTCGTCTCAGTTGCCTCAAACCTGGCCAGGAGTTCTGTCGGTGCGGCTGTGACAGGTAGCCAGCGTTTGGGAGCAAAGACTGGCCCATGTCCAGAGGAGCCTTGGCGTTCTTGCCTCCTCATCGATGTTTCTAACTCTCTATTCCTCTCTCTTCCTCTCTGTAAAAAATCAATAAAACATATTTAAAAAAAAAAAAAGGAACATGAGCAAGACTGGAATGAATACAAGTTATGTCCAAAAAAAGTAGGCAGAGAAGTGATATGTTAAAATCCTGCCGTAATCAGATGTTTCATGTAAGTCAGCGTCATTTTTGTTGTTAAACTTTCTGTCTCTGTTGACTTCTTGAGCTGTCACTCCCTGTGTTCTGGTTGTTCAGTGATTTGAAAAAAAAAGCAGTGTCATCATCTGCTAACAATATGAATCTAGTCTTCAAAATGATCTACTCACAACTCTCCATTTAAAATCTGAAATGGGCCCTGATTGGTTTGGCTCAGTGGATAGAGCGTCAGCCTGAGGACTGAAAGGTCCCGGGTTCGATTCCGGTCAAAGGTATGTACCTTGGTTGCGGGCACATCCCCAGTAGGGAGTGTGCAGGAGGCAGCTGATCAGTGTTTCTCTCTCATTGATGTTTCTCTCTATCCCTCTCCCCTCCTCTCTGTAAAAAATCAATAAAATATATATTTAAAAAATACGCTATTACTGTGCAACAAACCATCCCAAACTTCGTGACAGAAAAGTACAACCATTTTATTATACTCATCAGTTCTGTCGGTCAGAGATTTATATCGGGCGCAGCAGGGATGATTTTTCTCTGCCCCATGAGACCTGGATCCTCAGCTCAAAAGACTCGAAGGCTGGGGGCTGAGATCATCGAAAGGCTCACGCACTCCTCTGAGTGGCCCCTGGACCTGGTGGACTTGGAGACTGAGACTGCGGAGCACAGTGCATGGCCTCTCCACGCGGTGTGGCTTCCTTACAGCAGGGCGGCCTCTCGCTGATACTGGACTCTGGCTTGAGATCAACAAGTCTCCTTTAAGAATTGGCCTTGAAAGTCACTTCCGCCACTCAGATTCCAAGGACAGAAACCTGACCCCCATCTTTGCTGCAGCTGTCTTTGGAAAAATACATACATAATCTCACCCACACCTGCAGTGGGAATTTATTCTACTTGGAGATTATTCTGTATAGATCTCTCAGGCTAATTTACTGCTTGAGTACAAATCATTTCTTTAACCAGCCACCTGCTATTGAACATTTCATTTGTTTCTAGTCTTTTGCCATTACAAGAAAGGATGTGACACATTTTTTATTGTATCTTTTATACATATATTTCCAAACGTGGGCTATATTTTTAGAAGTGGGATTGTTGAGTCAAAAAAAGGTGAAATTTTAATTTTGATAGATATTAAGCCTAGTTCTTTGCATCAGGATTAAGTTTGATTGAGTGTGAAAATAAAACTTCAAACTTAATGGATATCTGCATAATATTTTTTGTATATATCATTAGCCCAAACTTATACATACATAGGCATGTGATTTTAGGGAGTAGAGCCTTTTATCTGAGTGGTTAAGCCCCCAGATAAAATCATAGTACTTATTACCAGGAAGATCCAGAAAGGAGAGAGAATTGGATACCAGGAGATAACTAGCAATTTCTGTATCATTTCTTTATTTGTGTCATCTCTGATCTCCCAAAGATGCAGTTATTATCCCATTTTTATTTTTTCAGATGAGGGAACTGAAGCTCAGAAACGGTAAGAAGCTTGCTCATGGTCCCCAAAATAGGAAGTGTGGGAACAAGAGTTCAGACCTAAGGCCTCTTTCTACCACCCGATCTGGACTAGGTCTTGAGGTTACAAATTCAGCCTTTACTCGGCCTGTCCTGACATCCTGCTTTTCTCTGAGATCCCTGTCAGGTGACCTGATCCTGTTCTGCTTCTGTGCCGTTTGCATCGTGCACACAAAGATGGACTTTCCCACGCGGATTATACCTTAAGTGGAAAACTCTCTTCCTGCCACAACAAAGCGGCAGCGGCCCAGAGCAGCTGCTTTTGCACCTTGAGCCCGGTGACCTCACAGTCTCCCCAGCTTCCTCTGTCGTTCCTTCTTTCAGATCTTCTAGCCTCCAGCTCGTCACACAGTGAATCCTTTCATAAAGACCGGCTGAGTCATGAAAGGGGATATAGATGGCCGTGCATTTATTTGCAGGTCCAGAGTCCAACCCAGGTTTCTTCCCCCAGCCTGGGGCAGTGGTCACCTGACCACGGTCCACTCCAGGCCGAGGGGACCCTGTTTGGAACCGGGCCCAGGCTCTCCGGAGCACCATCTGTGAAACCTAGACCGGCGTCCAGTGAGAACTGGGCTTCCATCCCAAACTCCCGAAGCCTAGTGTTTGCTTTCTGCAGCGGTGAAATGGGAAAATTGTCGTCTTCAAACTAGAGAGGGGGGGGGGGGGCGGAAAGGAGTATGGGTAGTGTGGCTAAAGAGAGGGTTTATACTTTGTCATTCAAAATATCTCACTGGAAGAAGCTTATAAAGAAATTAAGTTTTCTTTATAAGAAAAGCATAAGGTCAAAATCTGCAGACCCGTGGAATATTCTCAACCGTAACGAAGGGTTTGGATTCTGACTTGACCTAAAAAGATTGCGATGATTTTGAGATTCAGGGGTATGAAGGCAATGGGGCTACCTTTTAAAGGGGTTTTTAAAATAAGGCAGAATATTTGTGTGTGATTCCAGCTGACTTTACTAATAACAAATAGACTCATATGCTAGTTTAAAAAAAAATGGAATTGGCTTTGGAAAAGTGATTCTCTGCATATGAAGATGTGAAGGGGGGATGCGTGAGTCATTCTAAGAAACAATATAATGCTTTAAGTAATAAATGTGGACTAAGGACAATATAAGAGTGAATTAATTAATTGGAAAAATAGAGTTAAAGAATTATCCTGAATTCAGTGTAGAATGTCAAAGAGATAGAAAATACCAAAGAGAGGTTTAGACATACCAAGAAACAGAGGATAAGATTTAATATATGCCTGCTGCACTTTCAGAAGTCAACTATAAAGAGAATAGGGGAGAGGCAGTATTTGGACAGAATAGGGCTGAGAATTTTCCAGAACCTGTAAAAGGCACCAATCTTCAGATGCAGGTTCCAGTGAATCCCAACCAGGATAAATAAAGAGAAACCCACAACTTGATAAATCATAGTTAAACTGCAAAATACATTTCCAAAAAAGATGAGACCTTAAAAACAGCAGAGAGAAGAGTCAGATTACTGAAAAATAACAAAATCAAAGCCAGAATTACAACAGAATATAACTGACATCCTGGAATTCTATACCTAGAAATCTCTCTTTAAACAAGGAGGGTCAATGGAGACATTTTCAGACAAAGAAAAAAATGAGAGTATTTGCTACCCTCAGATGCTGACTAAAGAAACATCTAAGTAATACCAGAAAGAAGATTTAAGATGCAGAAAGCAATGGTCTACAAGGAAAATAGTAGACATGTGGGTGAATCCTAACAAATTATTGACTTTATAAAATAATAAGTTCTAATTTAAAGTATTAAAAAATCAAGGGAGAACTAAAATATGGGATAACATTTATTTGGGGATGTGGAGCAGTGAGTTAAATCATTCTAAGATTCTCATGTTAGTTGGCAGAAAGTGAAAATGTTTATCATATTTAAACTGTGTTGTTAGATACATATATTCTAGTTTCTATGCTAATCACTAACTATTGGAGGGGAAAACACTGAAATGAGAGGAAAATATCTCAACCTAAAACAAGTCAAGAGAGGAAATAGTGAAGAAAAAAAAACTAGTCATGGGAATGTCAAGTACAGCACAGGGAATATAGTCAATAATATTGTGATAACTATGTATGGTATCAGATGGGTATTAGCCTTATTGGGATGATCTCCTCATAAGTTACATAAATATCTATTTTAAAAATAACACACACTACCATACCTACAGAACACATATTCTTCCTCAGACACACATATAATTTTTACAAAAATTAAATACATAAAGGCTAAAAAGCAAGAACTTATACTTCTTATCTTTAACTACTATCCCAGGGAAAACTTTTTATTTCATATTTATCTTTAGAATACCTTTGATTAGCAAAGGTAGTCTTATTTTGCAGAAAATAAATTTGAGATGTAAATGTATTTGCTTGAAATTCCACACTAGGTTGGCTGGGGCAGGGTCCCAAGCCTCATGTTCTATGGAAATATTTCTGCAGATTATCGGTTTCATGCCATGAATTCATTTCTTTTCCTGTCCACCTATTCCTTCACTTAATATGGATTCCCCGTCCCCCTAGTTGAGTGTACTATACAGTTGAAATTCTTTCAAAGATTAAAAGCTCAATCATGAAAAAGGTTTTAGTAGCTAATATTTTCACTACCTCAGTGGCACTACCTTACCTCTGGGTGCATTCACCCTATTTTTGAGAGGTCACCCCTTCTGCCTGCATAATACAGTTGGTTCCCCGCCTATGATGGTTCAACTTGTGATTCTTTTTACTTGATGATGGTGCAAGAGCAATACACATTCAGTAGAAACATACTTCTTATTTGTGAATGTTGGTCTTTTTCTGGTCTAACAATAAGTGGTACGATACTCTCTTGAGATGCTGGGCAGCAGCAGTGAGCCCAGCTCCTGGACAGCTATGGATCTCGAGGGAAAGCAACCTACACTATACAGGGCATCCATTGGGTGAGATGATTTTGCCCAACCGTAAGCTAATGTAAATGTTGCGACTATGTTTAGTGTAAGCTAGGCTAAGCTGTGTTGTTCAGTGTGTTCAATGCATTTTGATTTACAATTGTTTCGATTTGAATGAGTTTACCTGTAGGTAACCCCAGGAGAAGTGGAGAAGCCTGTGTGTTTGCCTTCTTCGGGATCCCTGCTAACCTGCTGCCCATCTCCTCCAAGGACAACTGTTGCCTGTGTTTAAAGAAAGCCAGAGCCCTGAGGGTATAAGACAGATAAGCAGCTCACCAGCTGGCAGGCCCTCACCTCTAGGCAGGCAGGCTTTGTTCACAGGCAGAGAACTCGGGAGCCTGCAGGAATGTCAAAGCACTTATTTTGGTCTAAAAGGAGATAACTTGGCAGAAAATAGCCTTTCCTTCCCAGAGCTCTGAGTGCAATGTTTTCGGCTAGGTCTCCTTATTGCATCTTCAAGTTTTCTCTCCAATGTGTCTCATTGGTCCTCATTTGGGGGTCTCTTTATTGAGCACTGAACCCAGGATTTTGAGTGGATTAATCCCAGGGTTATCATTTACTAGCTTTGTGACTGCTTTCTCATTTATAAGACGGGGAGAAAATCTACTTCCTAGAATGTGATGGGTTTTAAAGGAGAAAATAGACATGATTCATTGGACCAAATCCTCCTCCTTGAGTATGACTGCGTTGTACCAAAGGGCTCTGTCAGTCTTCCTGTCAACAGTTGTTCTGATGAAAATGTTGTTCATCTGAAACTGATCTGATCCCCTGCGGAAGAAATTTGGGTGGGTGAGCTTGCATCTGGCTCTGGCAATGCCTAAATCCCTTCTCCAAATGTTGGCTATGAGGGAATGAAAATGAGAATTTCATCAGCGACACGCCGTGATATCATTTACAGAAAATGTGAACTGAAACACCATTTGGGAGATTCTGGGGACGTGGCTTGAAATGCTGGACATCATTGGCCTTGTTCCCATGGTGCCTCTAGAAAAAGGTGGCGGCAGCTAGAGACTGAAGCGTGCCTGAGATGTGGCCTGACTTGCAGCTGGGGAAGAAGGAGCAGGAGGAGCTCCTTTCATCCTGCTGGGTCCTGGGGAAGCCATCACACCCCCTTCTAGGTCTGAGAAGGAAGTTGCGGCTTTGTCCCTCTGTTGGCTGGAACTGGACTCTGTTTATAATGGTGCGTGCCAAGTCCTGTTGCTGGATTTCTAATTTGGCTCAGAGGACACACCCTAATGAAAGCTGGGAAGAAGAATGACTCACCTGTTGCCGTATTTACCATCAATTACATTTGCTTGAACTCTGCCCTGGCCAAATGTCTTCGGGATGCTGCCTTCAGAGCGATTGATCATGTTCCCCACTTCCCCCCGGACAGAGGATTGGGCTCCATCAGAGCCTTTCAGCAGCTCAATACCAAATGGCATCTGCCCCCGTGCTTGTGTCCAAGACCTGCTTAGCCTCACTCCTGCCAGATATGGATTAGGAAACAGAATGGAAGTGCCCCAAAAGATATCTCTCTTCACTTGTATAATTATGCGTTTTGTTTTTACTGGTATCATATCCACACTTTAAGTATTTAGGGCTTAGGAAGAAGGATGGGGACAGCAATCTCGCACTCAGTTTATTCATTTAACAATACCTTACTCTGTGTCCTGGGCTGGAAGCTACAATGATGAGCAAAGACAATCACATCCCCACCTTCACAAAGCTTATGGATCGGAGGGAGGAACAGATTATGCAATACCACAGACATAAAGATCAACTTGCAACTGTGATGAGCACCAGAGAGAAGAGGTGTGTGGTACCAAAAGAACTGACCACCAGGGTTTGCCCCATGTGGGGGGGTCAGGGAAGGCCTCAGTCCCTTGGAAGTCTAGGATCCAGGATCCGACCTTCCAAAGTCACCAGGTGACATTTGTGTCAGGCTTTTGAGAAGTTAGTGTCTCCATTATTTTTCCCCTAAACCTTATTTGCCAAGGCAAAGGTCCTTAAACCTCTCTGCTAGCGAGGAGATGACCAAGATCACAGAAAGCTTGGGAAACAGCAAAGAGTGAAATCAACCAGTTATTGATAAGTGCCATTTGCTGCTCAAGGCATTATTGAAAAGTAGGAGGGCTTGGTAGGGTGTGTCTGTTCCGGAGGCAGGAAGAGGGCCAGTGACCCCTGGGGGCTCAGAAATAGCTGAAATGCCCTGTGGCTGTGGCAGTTTTACTAAGCGCACAAGCCCCTGCTTAGATCTAGCACTTTGAAGGCACAACTGCAATTTACTCTCTGCCTTCTTTAGAATATTTCTTCCTGTTTCAAACGTCACTCCAAAGTACAATTTCAAAACGAGCCTCAGGAGCGGTTAACAAGACAGTCATCTGAGCCCTGCTCTCTGACTCTGTTGCTTCTGAGGCTTGGACATGACGTGTCACCTCTCTGGACCTGCTTTTCGTCGTCGTCTTCCTAATGTGATTAATGGGAATACACAGCAGGGTTGTGACAAAATGAGAGGTTACAAGTCGGGTGCCTGACCAGTAGTGAGCACACTGCTGTTGGCTCCTGCAGAGGTGGAGTGAGTGATAAAGAAGGAAAACTTCCCTGTTCTGTGGATTTGTGCATGGCTCCCTCCCCAGCAACACGTGACAACCCCACGTGGACCCTGGAAATGTTAGGAGCACAGACTGTTCCTTCCTTCTGACAGCAGTTTTCCATAATAGAGATGGAGGAAAAAATGCCATCAGAATAGCCTGCACCATGGACAAGAGTAAATAATTCGAACCACCTCGCCCATAAGTCTTGGTACTCTGTAGTCTGCCTGAATGTGATTATAGAAAATGAACACGGCACTAACATCTGCCAAACAGTAACCCCCCTTCGCCCCCATCACTCCCAGTGAAAAAAATCTCAAATGAAGTGATGTGGGAAGGCCAGACTTAAAACTTTTTACAGCAGGTAAACTCAAGGCAAACATTTTCTCTCTCCCTCCGGAGCCGGCCAGGCCTGTTATTACTGGAACCAAGACAACAGGTTTGAGCTACAGCAATGCACCGAACTGAAATGTTACGTTAGCTGGAGCCAAGTTCTCATGGCCGGTGTCTCTGAGGCAAATTGGACATTTTCTGTCTTTGCTCATGTGTCTAGCCCACCTTTTTCAGTGGGGAAATGGGCTATAGCAGGAAGAAGTCTGATGGCTTCTTAATAAGTCAAAATGCTTTATTATTATTCTGTTACATTTGCTGCTGCTTTTGCTTATGTGGCAGGCCCTTAGTAAATATGGAGAGTATATTTTTATTTTGTCATCCATTTATGCCAGCATTTACTGACTCATTCAGTAGGCCTGTGCTAAATGTTTACTATATGCTAGACATAGTTTTTGAGTGAGAAATTTGGACACACCATACATGCATAACCCATGGACCTGGATAATAATTTGGTAAAGGCCAAGGAAGGGATAAGAGGTGTGGGAGTGGGCAAAGGGGAGGAAGAGGGAAACTCCAACAATAATGTTAACATTTACAAATATTTAATAATAATAATAATAATGATAATAATTGGACACATTGTCTGAGAAGTATACATGAAATTTGCCAGTAAATGGGTCAGGATGTTAAAAAATCACACCTTTCCCAGAAAACCCATCATATATGGCAGCTGAACCTGTGCATGAAAATGGAATAAAGTAGGCCAATATTTCATAGTATTTTTAGCATTTCCTTCCCTTGAGGAGTTAAAAGAATAGGTCCATACTAAAGGCAATACCTGCCACAATTTGGCAAAATACATTATTTCATAGAATTATTCACCAGTTTGTTTTTTTGTTTTGTTTTGTTTTTTAAATATATTTTATTGATTTTTTACAGAGAGGAAGGGAGAGAGATAGAGAGCCAGAAACGTCGATGAGAGAGAAACATCAACCAGCTGCCTCTTGCACACCCCCTACTGGGGATGTGCCCGCAACCAATGTACATGCCCCTGACCAGAATCGAACCTGGGACCTTTCAGTCCGCAGACCAACGCTCTACCACTGAGCCAAACCGGTTTCAGCCAGTTTGTTTTTCTTAAATGGAGCAAGACTCCAGGGTTCCCAAGGGAAATGACAAACATATGTGCACCCAAAAATTTGCGTATGAAGGTTCATAGCAGTAATACTCATAAAGGTAAAAAGTGAAAACAACCTACATGTCCACTAAGTGATCAATGGGTAAATTAATGTGGTATATCCATTCTGACTGAGGCCTTCCCTGACTGCCCCACACGGAGTAGTATGCAGCCACAAAAAGGAATGAAGTACTGATATAGATGGCAATATGATAACCCTTGAAAACATTATGCTCACACTGTTAGTTCAGACATAGCACATTTGTTATCTATGCTCAGCCATTGTAGACTTTGGGTTGGATTGGATAAAGTCCCCTTGAAATTATTCATACTGATATTTTTCATATTGGTCATGTTTATTAATGTCCTTGACAAGGCAGATAATTTATTCTAACCTGACAGGTGGGCATTCACTCTTTGTGAGGGAGTGTGGTGGGGGAGTTTGAGATAAAGGTTGTACTAGAGTATCAAAAGTCTGAAGAAAAAAGTCCAAGCTCTAATACCCACCATTTATATGACTTATGCAAGTCGTAACCTCTCATCCCTAGCCTTCTCTTCTATAAAACAGGGAGATCAAAATAATGCCTAAATGAGGATTAAAATGGGATACTATGTGATATATAGGTGAGGGTTTCTTAACCAAGAGAGGAAAACTATAGCTCAGAATTAAAGGTTTTAATAAAAGGCTCATTTATAATACGTTTCATTAAGTTCATCCTGATGTTGAGTTAACTACTAAATGGTCAATAGGCAGATTTTACCATTCCCCTTTCTGGCCCTTAGGAATAAAATGGATTTGTTGTTTGGCTGCCTTTCCAGAATCACATTTCTTTTTATATCACTCTTACCCAACCTTTGGGTGTGTGAAGTCTGTGATTGTTTCTGGGATTAAGCAGGACGAACCAAGGAGGGATGTTGAGAGCGTATAAACATTTATTTTATTGGTAAGGAGGGTTCATGAGAAGTAAGTTTTCCAGATTTCTTCATTCATTGGGAAGAATTGCTACTAATGGACTTGGTAGGACTTAGGAAAAGGCTGTTTTGGGGAGAAATCCCTGGCCTCCACAGTCCGTATTTGTATCCTTAAACATATCCATATCAACTTCCCACCCAGCAGATGGATTCTAGATCTTAAACAGCTCTATACCATTCCCAAGAAGCAAGAACCCATCATCATATATTGCCAAGTGGCCAAGTATCTCTCTTCCTGTTGGCAGCACAGCTGCTGGTGAGGCTGCCCTGAGGACAGAAACAGAAGTGGTGGGACTTGATGAAATAGGTTTTACTAGTTGCTTCCAAATGTGGAGTTTTATTTGAAGGTGGAGCTCTTTACTTTCTACATCTACACCAATGAGCCTTCCTTACTGAATGAAAACAAGAGACAGTTAAGAGGACAGTCTTTGAAGTCTCGAGTTGGAAAATTCATTTTTGCCAATTCACTAGCTATGGTATGAGTCCAGGTGGTGACTAATTTTGTTGTTCATCTCACCACTCTTCCCTTGAGCCTCTGGAAGATACTTGAGGCAGCAAAGATCACAGTGTTGCCTCCATCCTGCCCACCGATGGCAGTCCTGATGCTCTGTAGTGTCAGAAATCTAGACTTTCTGGGGTGGCAGGGAGGCTGAGAACATTCCCCGAGGGTTAGCGCAGATGGACGTGATCAAGAGTACCGTTTCTTCAATATCTCTGTTCCACCGGCTGGGAGAACTGGCCCATGTGTGTATATGGCTCCCATGGCCCTACAATTACCAATGTGCGTTTAGCCCTCACACCTTAGTACGCCTTGTAAAAATAAATGAGTCAGCACTAATTATTTCAAGTTGCCTATTAATTTAAGAGCCAAGACTGAGGAATGAAAGCTGTCCTGGAAAATGGAGAAATGTCAGGGTATTCCGATATTACCAGAGAAATCTCCACTCATTTTGGAGCGTGGTGGGCACAGCCAAAGAGGGAAAGCTCTATCATCCTGCAGACACATTTATTCACTGGTCTGCTCTAGGAGTTCTTGCTTTTCCCTGTAACAGTGACAATGCACCTGTTGGCCAGGGAACTCAGCCAAGGAGATCCATGCACATTCTATTGATTGTGTGTGTGGTTGGTGTGTGTTTTTCTGTCCTAATTTTACTTTGAACCTGAGACGAACGGGCTTTTGCTGACATGCAGAGCTAGAGAAGTGGAAGAAGAAGCAGAAGCAGAGAGAAAGTAGATGGGCAGCATGACGACGAGAAATGGCCTAGACTTCCCTCTGAGGCCAGCTGGATTTTGCACCTGTTTCTACCAGCTCTTCCATTTCAGGTACTAGCTCCAAAGGAAGCCAGTGAGACTGGTGGACAGAGAGGGGACCGACTGCAAGCACCACAGCCGAATCAGGGCCACAGCTCTCCTAGATGTGGAGGGGAGAGATCTTTTAGTGATGGCAGGTCCTGAGGCTCCTTAAGAGATCAAGGGAAGTCAAACTTCCAACATGGTCTTCAAAGAAAAGGAATTGTATGAGGACTGGCAGGCTCAAGAGCTGAGCTGTCCTTACCATCCTATTCTGAGCCAGAGAGACCAGGGGAAGAGAGAGGGAGGGAGTTGTTTATTTAAATATGACTTGACTCCAGTTGGGGAACTGAGGCAAAGATTGAACGGTCTTGGACTCCCAAGAACCTCCTCCAGCCAGTGCATGCCTATGTGCTCCAACAGTGGGTTTCTGGTTTGACTAGGACTGGCAATCACTTGCAGATCACCGTGGCCGATGTCTCTTCCCATCATTTGTTTCCTTCAGGGAATCCTTTAGCCATGCCTGTTCCCTCCCCGGTGCCCTTCCTGGTCTGCCAGGGAGGAGGATGGCTGACCTGAGACAGCGCTCACTTCCCACGGGCCTGGAAGGAGCTTCCAGGTGATGGAAGCGATGCCCGGGCTTCTGAGCGAGTGGTTCACATATTCCGTGTCCTCCACTTCCCGGCTCGATGGAAAAATCCATCTCAGCCTCACAGTGTTTTGCGCCCAGTGCTCATGAAGGCTCGCAGCAGGACAGATACCGGGAGGCCGCATGCTTTTCCAGGGCGCTGGAAACGGAGCCTTTAACTGAAGCCTCAAGCTTCCTCCAGGGAGTTCGCATCTGGGCCTCTGCTATCTCTCTCTCCAATTCTCTGAATGGACCAGAGTCTTGCATGCTTTCATGATTATGTATTTGAACAGAAACACATTTGTGTCAGGGATACAGGCAGCAGTGAGAACTGTCTGCTGGGTTTTGGTTGATCTGCCTTTGCTGGGACGGCAGGGCAGGGAGTGGGGAGGGCAGAGGGCAGGCCTTCCTCGGTGGGCAGGTGCGGCCAGCGCTGCCCTTCCTCTGGGACAGGGGCTGGCCCTGCACATCAAAGAGCAATGTGGATGGGCCTCCAGCCACAGCCAGGAGGCCTCTTCTTTTCCCAAGAAGCCCGAGAACAAAGGGAATCTTACTAATTCCGGGAAGTTCTATAAAGGAACATTTTTCAACTCAATAAAAAGAGTCTTTAACATCTATGCTTCTGTTTTGAATTAGACAAACTTATCTTTGCCTACTCCAAGCAACTAATATCGAAGGAGGTTTGTCAGTAGTGGATACTTAGAGTTTGAAGTTGTCTAGTGTGTATGCCAGGAAAATAAATTTCGGACTATGAGGCCAACTTGGTTCCAATGCTTAGGAAATGCATCCATGTGTACCGAGGGCAGAGAGCATGTAAGTCCCGGGTAATGGAGAGACAATAATCAAGGAAAGAAAGAGATGCTGTATAAATGCTCCTACACTGCTGATAAGTGATTTGGGAATCATATAGAATTCTCCTAACATTTGGCTGACCTTGAAGTCAAGGTATTTTTTGTTTTGTTTTCACATGCTCGTAATATTGTGAGTGAAGCATAACGTGCGTTAGAGCTGATTTCCCAGTTCCAGGAATTTCCCTGGTCAGCCTTCATACTGGAAGACCATTGACCCGACTCTCTCAGTGCCCTTCATGGCTGTTTCGCTGGACATCAGTGGCATGTCGTCACATGTCACAGTGCATGTGACTCTCGCTGCCGTGCACATCTCAGCCCAATTGAAAATCAGATGGAGCTCGGAGCCCTCTGATTTCTCTCCCACTTTCCCACCTCCTTGGATCACCCCATCTTCGACTAAGGGGCTCCCCCGATGTCCCTCGGCACCATCAGCCGCACACACACCGCTCTCCCCCTCCAGCTGGTGGGATGCCAGGCGGGCCTGTGGGTCTTCCGCCCTCTCAGACCTTGTTCTGAAAAGAGGAGCTGGTTCTAGTCTGATTCCCAGGAAAGCCTTGGAACTAGGTGCGTTAGCCTTGGTTTTTAGTAAGACTGGCTTTAGTTCAAATATCCATCTTACAAAATAAGATTTTCCAAATATAGTCACACACCTCTTATCCCATTTTTTTTTTTTTATCCTTTACGACTTACGTGTGACTTGAATTCCATATCTGTTTCAAGTTACTTGGTGTTTTACAGAAATCTATCCCCTGTGTAGCGTTGGGTTCCACTATGCTTTGCTTAACAAATCTTTTTTCTTGAACATTCCTGAATATGCTATTAAAGATTTTCATTTATTACTTTTGGAGCTGCAGTGACTTCCCAAAGCTCAAGTAGAAAGAGGGAAAGCCATTGTGGATTGGGTTGAACAAAGTCCTATTTACTGAAATTGCCATCTCTTTATTGGCTCTTCATCTGCTCTTATCAAGGCCTTGCTCCCAGGGAATGACCACTGCTGATAATGCCCATGGCTTTCTCTCCCGGAAGGAGAGGAACCTGCTGAATTGCCAGTAAAATCTAAGCACTTTTAATCCCTTTTATGAATCTCAGACATCTCTTTCTTCCCATAATTCTTTCTTTCCTGGTCTTACTTTCTTCTTCCTTCCTCCTTTCCTCTTTTCTTCCCTCCCTCCCTCCCTCCCTCCCTCCTTCCCTCCCTGCCTCCCTCCCTCCCTCCCTCCCTCCCTCCCTCCCTCCCTCTCTTCCTCCTTTCCTTTGAAATTTGATTTAGTATGGTATTTTAAATTTAATATATTGAGATGACATTGCTCAATAAAATTATACAGTATGATTTTTAAAAAGCAGGGATAGATGCTCCATTTTGATAAAGATCTTTCAAGCATTTATAGAGATAATCATAAGATTTTTCTTCAGGTCTATTAGTATAGTGAATTATATTAATGGATTTTCTTTACATTGAACAATCTTAGGACATGCTATATAATATTTCCTTAATATGATGCTGGATTCTGTTTACTAATACTTTATTTAGGATTTTTGCAGCATATTCGTTGAAACATATTGGTCTATAGTTGTGGTGGTGGGGGGGTATCTTCATTAAGTTTAGATATCAATAGTACCTGACTTATTAAAAGAACTTGGATTCCCTCCCAATCCTCCACCTCCACCCCCATGCTCTGGAAAACAAGCCACATAGCTTTGGAGTTATCTAGTCTGTTAAGATATCTGGTAAAATTCCCTTGGGAAACCATTTGGCCCTAGAATTGCTGTTTTTCTATCTTTCTTTCTTCATTGAAATTGTTCTGTTCAAGTTTTATATTTCTACTGGATTCAGTTGTGCTAACATGCATCTTCCTAGGAAATCTCCCATTATATCTAGTTTTAAATTTTAGTTTTCATTGATGTGTACAAAGTAATTGCTTATGATTTAAAAATGTCCTTCCATCTCAATCACAATCCCCTATCCTTGTCATTTCTTATTTGTGTTTCTTGATTAGGTTAACTAGTGGTTGTCTTTTGTTAATTTTTTTTTTCCTTAAAAATTTTTCAGCACTTTTATTTATTTACTTCTATTCTTTTTCTGTTTTCTGTCTTGTGACTTCCTGCTTTATCTTTATTATTTATTTCTTTATGCTTGTCTGTTTTCTTGTTATTTCTCTAGCTTTTTTGAGTAGGAATTCAACTTCTTTGTTTAGATTGAGTTAAGGAGATAAAGCTACCATTTTCTCATAATTGTCTCCCAAAATTTTTATATATATATAGTATTTTCATTATTCATTTTTATAAGTTCTGAAATTTATTTGTATTTATTATTTTACTCAATAGTTGTTTAATAGGGACTTTTTTAATGGAATGCTTTTGGTTTTTATTTTATTGCTAATCTTTAGTTTTATTGCACTGTGACCAGAGAATGCTGTTGATATTATTTCAATATTATCGTATTTCTTTGTCATATAATTGTTGATCAATTTTTGTGACTGTTCCAGGTGCATGTGAGAAGACAATAGAGTCTCTTTAATGTTTCCTACAGATCCTCTCAGTGTATTAACTTTATTCCCATTTGCACCGTCTTCCACCGAAAGAGAATTCCTTGCAATTTCTATACTTTCCACTATATCAGGATTTCATAAACTATAGCCTGCAGACTAGCTGCCTGCTTTTGTAAATAAAGTTTTGGTTGGCATACTAGAATGCTCATTCCTTTTTGTGTGTTTATGATTGCTCTACTGCTACAATGGCAGAGGAAGTAGCTGGCACAGAGTATTTGGCCTGCAAACCTAAATATTTATGTTGTAGCTCTTAAAGAAAAATCTTTGCCAGCCCCTGTACTATATCAAGGTACAAACATATCCACATTTGTTATATCTCTGATGTGAATTATATCCTTTAAAATTATAATTATCGCTAAAACTGGTTTTGCTCAGTGGATAGAGCGTCAGCCTGCGACTGAAAGGTCCCAGGTTCGATTCTGGTTAAGGGCATGTACCTTGGTTGCGGGCACATCCCCAGTGGGGGGTGTTTCTCTCTCATAGATGTTTCTAGCTATCCCTCTCCCTTCCTCTCTGTAAAATATCAATAAAATATATTTTTAAAAATAAAATTATAATTATTATGCTTAATTTTTTTACCTAAATTCTGCATTATTTGATGTCATGATTATAAACCCTGCTTTCTCTCTTTCTTTTCCAAGACTGGTATATCTCTTAATTTCTACCAGTCCAGACTTTGTTTTAGATGTGTATCTGATACACAGTATGAGTTTGCTTTGTGATATAATATGAAAATACTTTTGTTTGAATAGACTAATTAAGCTATTTTGAATAGACTAGTTAAATGGATCAGTTTGTTCACACATTTCAAGGTAGAACAGAAACAGAAACTTTGCATGCATTATTTGAAGACTTTTGATGGTACTCTTTTTTGAATAAGCGAAGTTAATCCAAAATGGATCTGTGAAGGTACCTTAGATTTGAACTTTATTGTGGAAACTGTTATTGTGGCCTTCCCTTCTGCTGCTTGGGATTAAAGAAGCACTGGCTATAAATTTTGTTGTGGCCTTGCAAGTGAACTTGAAGTGAAAATGCAGCTGAATTACTGCTTAAATGAAGGGTAATTGTTCGTGAAGTTAAAAGGCAGAGTTTGTATCTTGGATACATGAGAATTAAAGCTTATAGGAAGATTTCCAAGAAGAGTAATGAACTCACTGTATCTTAATTCATTTTCGTGCATATACTGTTTTATAATAGTACAACTACTTACGCTGCTGTCAGCCAAGCCTTGTTTAAGGATCTAATGACACAGGGTGATTTGAAGCGGTATCTCTCTCCTTAGAAATGTATTGTTCCATCGGGACTGTGTGGGGATTGTTTTCGTATGTCCAGCTTTTAGAACTGGTCATTCTCCTGTCACTTAATCTGGGGTCTTTTGGATCCCCTCCTCTTCCTTTGCATGGCGTAACTGACCTCTGTTGTGCTTTCTCTCGTGCAGGGCGGCCACTGACCACAATGTGGATAACACAACAGAAATCCTCAGGGAGTGGCTGAAAAATGTCCAGAGGCTCTATCACTACGTGGAATGGAGGCCCATGGGTGAGCCTGAGTAAGTAGCAAGAGGACATTCTGTGAACTCACTACGGACCCTTCCTCCCTTAACCAGTTCTCCAGCCATCCAGGCTTCTAGCCTTGGAGGCACTTGTGGCCTTTCTTTGTTTTTCATCTGCATCTCTAGGAAGTTTCTTCCTCTGGCGGATGTTCATCTTTCTCCCTTCCTCTTTACTCCAGCAGGTCCCAGCTAAGTTCCGGTTCTCATGAGTTCACAGAAAACCACCATGGCGGTCTATGTTTTAAAAGAGTGATAATATTTATTCACATTTTGAGTATAAACCTTTTACACTTGAGGGGTCATGGTGAAAAGTTTGTATACTTTTTATATACACCTTGCTTTTTCACTTACCATATCCTGGTAAGCCTTTCTATAGTTAAGTAGCTTCTTTGTTATCGTTATGACTGCAGAGTATGCATTGTATGGAAATACCATAGTCACATAATCAGTCTCTTACTGATGGGCATTTGGGTTATTTCTAATCTTAACCAGACCAATTTCTTAGGTACGTCCATTTTCAAGTCATTCTACATACCGTGCTATCAAATCAATCTACAATATCTAAAATACTAATGATGTGGGTTAGTTTTTCTGTTAAGAAAACTCCAGTGACTCTTAAACCTATACACCCACATTTCCTGATTCCCGCCCTCCCCCCCCCAAAAAAAATGCCTGCTTTATCTAGAATGTTTCTTTTATTTCCAACCCCAAGCGTTTGCTGGTGCAGGTTTGTTCTCCTAGGAAACCCTTCTTTCTTTATAACCAACTCTTATCCCAAATCTCACCTCCTACCCAAAGCTGTTGCCAGTCATTCCAGTTACAGAGCTCTGTCTCCCTCAACACGTGTGTTGCTTATTTTCTCCATCATCCTTTCTGACACAACTGTACACTTAACGAACATAAACTATGTAATCTATGCATTTTTCCAAGTTTCCCAGTTCTTTGTCAGGAGCTAAAGTACACAAATTATATTACCCTCAATGCAGTTTTTGGCAGGCACAAAATTAAAACTTGTTGGATGAACAAATGAGTGAATGAGTAAATATATTACTATTGTACATATTCCCAAGGCTACTACAATTCCAGCTTATGGAATTGTACAAGTAGAATGAATTGAGTTGCCTGAATTTTTGCCCAGGATAAGTCATTTACTGAAAGCCAAATTTGTATTATAAGTGCCATTCCAGAACAAATGTTTGTTCTTCTAGTCTCTCTGGATATAATCCTTTTTTGTTTGTGTATACATGTATGTACATTTCTCAAATCCAAGCTTGGGGTCCATATATCAAGCAACATTTAACTACAAAATGGGAACACTATAAAAATTCTTGAACAAACTCCAAAATTCTTTTTGGAGTCCCTTATAATGGAATTTGGCATAATTCGAATGGCCCTGAAAGACTTTATGTTCCTACCTTGCATCCTGGTAATTTTCTCTATAGCCAGTTTCTGATTATTATATTAGCCAGTTTCTGATATTATATGCCAAGGTCAGTGTGAAAAATATTAGGAGAGGTGTTTGGGAGGAGGGTGATATATTCAGAAAAACAGGAATTGTACTGCTTTTTGTTGAAGCAATAATAGGGGAAGTCAACCCAGAGGATTCCTGTGCATAAATAGTTTTACTCATTCTACTTGTAAAGTTTTTGTGGTTTTTCATTCACCAAGGCTCATGTACTACCAGCACAGCTCTAAGAACTTGAAGTGGTGGCCAGTTTGGGCCACTATGGCGATATCAATGCCCATGCCAATTTGGAGTTTTTAGAAGGGTTCTGGAGGGTACAGCACCCATCGGCCTATGTGGCCATGCGAGAGTCTGGAGCTGGCCTTTCTGAGGATGCTGATGGAGATCCCAAGGACTATGCATCCGCTCCATGAGCTTCTTTCACCCGGGACACATCCTTGTGTTGGCTTCTGTGGCATCCTTTACTGAGACTTGCCCAAGTAAATTAAACCTTTCTTTCCCTTGGGAAATTCATATTTTTATGCTACAAATTTTCAAATGTACCTGATGGCAAGATGTATTCTAAGAAGTATCTAGGAGCATGAGCTTTGGGGTTATGCCTGGGTTTAAATCCTGACTGTGCCCTTTATTAACTACACGGCACTAAGCAAATGGCTTAAACCACTCTACACCAATTTCCTCTTCTGTGAAATGGGGAGACTAGCAATACAGTTGGTGGGTTCCATATCTGCAGTTCAACTAATGGTATATCAAAAGTATTCAGGAAAAAATTACTACTGTGTGTGTACTGCGACCTACAATGTATCTATGCTGATCATGTACAGACTTTTTCTAGTCATTATTCCCTAAACAACAAAGGATAACGACTATTTACATAGCATTTATATTGTTCTGTGTATTCAAAAATAATCTTTAGAGATGATTCAAAATTTACAGGAGGATGTGTCCAGGTTATATGCAAATGCTTCACCATTTTATAGAGGGGACTTGAGCACCCACAGATTTTGGTAACCACGGGAAACCAATACTTCTCGGATACTCAGAGACAATTCTACTTAGCTAGGAGGGACTCCGTGGGTTCCCTTTAGAACCAACTGAACTATTTCGTATAAAGATTCTTGTGTGCGGTAAGCAGAAGTTACTTGCTCTCTCCTTGCTCCAGTTTCTTTATGTCACTTGTGTCAAACACAAGGCCCGCAGGCCAAATCCAGCCCGCCAGGCCTTGCAATGTGGCCCGCACCGTGCTGTCATCACTGCACTCCGCTGTCAGTTTATGACATTGTCAGTTTATGACTGTTCAGTAAACCATTCGGCCCGCGATTTAGGCTGGATTTTAGATTTTGGCCCCTTCTCTGATTGAGTTCGACACCCCTACTTTATGTGTATGTGGGGATGATACTAACAATAATAGTATCTACTTCAAGCGAGGTGAGTGGTAGATTAAATGTTTCTACATAGTGCCTGGAATATATAGGCATGCAATAATTAAAGGTACTACTACTACTACTTATTCTTATTTTAGGTCTTATCCTGACGAAATCGGTCCAAAGCACTGGCCTGCCTCCCGGTTTGCCCACGTGATGAAACTACGACAGGCAGCTCTTCGAACTGCGAGGGAAAAATGGTCAGACTACATTCTGGTAAAATGAGATGTTTGATTTCTTGGCAACTGTTATCTAGAATATGTCCAGATCAGTTGTCCGAAAAACTAGGACTGTGGGATCAAGTAAAAACAGTCTTATGTTTAGGCCCTACTTTCTCCACTTTTTAATGAAGGCCCAGAGGAAATGTTGGGAATTTAATATTGAGATACCTGGATTTCATCTCAGACCCACTTCGCTGATGCATTTTCTGTAAGCAAACAAGCTCTTGAATTATTCACTCTCTTTCATAGAACAGGCATAAACACCCAAATGTTTGTAGCTCATGGGAGATGTAGGTAAAAATAATATAGTCTTAATAACTTTTCAGAGAAATTAAATTAATTATATAACAAGAGATTCAAAACAATAGCTCTGAAACACCATTCCCCTTCGCTCCTGAGTGACTTGGGGAAATGGCATCTCTTTCTTGGATTCCTAGCTGCTCCCCATGATTCTGGGCTCTGGTGGTGAATTTCTCTCCATGAAGAGGTTCCATCACTTCCGTTAGAACTTTGAGCTGGTCCAGAACGTGCTGGACTTGATGATCAGGAATCAATATTGTGTTCCATCCTCGTCCTCCATGAACCTCTCTCCACTGGAAAGACAGCTTCTTAAGCATCTACAGTTCCCACTTCCCTTTTGAGTATTGTGGGTTGGGTCCTGATTGCGTGGGTCCCCAGCATGGTAACACCAATTCATTGCTGGTGCCTTTTGCAGAGCTGAACGTGTAGAAGTTAGACTAAGTGTATTTAGTCTGAATGAAAGCCATCCTGTTGCAATGAGTTTCCCTAAGGGGAACATAGATAACTTGGTTCTATATCTCATGAGCCAGCCCCTGCGATTCTCCGGAGATGTTGGGTTGCTCCTGAACCCATGACAAGTACCTTTTCATCTGATTTGATCTTTTCCTTTTCCTAGTTCATAGATGTGGACAACTTCCTGACTAACCCACAGACCCTCAGTCTACTGATTGCCGAGAACAAAACCATCGTGGCCCCCATGCTGGAGTCTCGGGGCCTGTACTCTAATTTCTGGTGCGGAATCACACCTCAGGCAAGTCTTTGGCTAATGAGTTAAAGCCGTGGCCTGCAAACTGCAGCTCGCAAGCCACATGCGGCTCTTTGGCCCCTTGAGTGTGGCTCTTCCACAAAATACCACAGCCTGGGCAAGTCTATTTTGAAGAAGTTGCGTTAGAAGAAGTTGTTTAAAAAATTTGGCCCTCAAAAGAAATTTCAGTCATTCTACTGTTGATATTTGGCTCTGTTGACTAATGAGTTTGCCGACCACTGAGTTAAAGCTAAGAGTTTTAACATGGCAGCTACAGTCACCAATAGTTAAGACCTATTAACCTTTTTCTCATTTCCTCCTTTGAAAGATGCATGCCATTTCAGACCAAGCATTTTCAGGAAAATCCAGGCCCAATGCCACAACCCAGTGAGTGCTTCTGAGTTAATGAATTATGAAGAAAATATTCTAATGACTTTAGCTTTAGAAGCTTACATGAACCAATAAAGCTTGCTGGAATTTGTACTTTGTTTCTTTCTAACTCAGAGATTTTTTTTTTTAAATTTTAATAGGGGTTTTTGTTTTTGTCATTAACACTATCCTAAGAATACTATAGAAAATTTTTAAAATTAAAAAAGGTAAAAATATCATGTTAATTCCCACCACTCTAACATCATCGATAACAGTTTGCATGTCCTTAATAACTATATCAAGTGGCTATAGTGCAACTTAACCTTTCTCTTAGTTTAAAAACATTTAAGTTGTTTGCAACTTTTAATTATTATAAGGACCGTCATGATTAATATAATTTTTTTGTATTTAGTATTATTTCTCTAGGATAGCTTCTTAGAAGTGGAATTACTTAGTCAAAGAGTATAAATATTTGTATGACCTTTGATATATGTTGCCAAATTTATTTCTAAAGAGATCCAATAATTAGAACTGCTATGGTAGCTTGTTTTTACAAAATTCATGTTAAAAACAGAATCCTTTTATTTCCATCACCTCTCTTTTCCACTGTAAAGTCTTTAAAGTCTAGAGATCTGTTACAGCGAATGCTTGTGGCTGGTTATATTTTTACTCTTTAGTTAATAAATGTGGGAGATAAACTGATCAAGGTCATATATGTCAAAATAGAATAAAGACGTGCTTAAGGAAAAAATATGTATGTGTTAAATGTGGTCTCAGGCCCAAAGGGCTAAAATTGTGAGTCCCTCTTTCATATTTTGTTTGGTTTGGGGCCAAATGATAAATGTTTAATAACTGGCTCTCTGTGGGAGGAAAATCCTGATGGGTAACATTTGCCAGGTTTCATGGTGTGAGTTACTCCTACCACGCAGACTACTTAAACGTTGTTTAAGCTAAGGGAAAGGTTAAGTAAATTGCCGTGTAGCTACTTGATGAGATAATTATTGAAAGTATGCAGAGCTGACATCTGTGGTTCTGTTAGATGGTGGGCATTAACTTGATTTTTATTTTTACAGCTATCAACATGTCAGCTGGCTTGCACAGTTCCTGAAAACATAACAGTCAGTGGCTCTAGCACACTCCTGCACGAGGCATTCCTCTTTCGTTACAGTATTTCCCGCAGTCCCAAGAGGTTTTGAATGCACGATATTATCCACATCTCTTTTAGGGAAGCATTAAGTTCATATTTGTACGAGTCATTCCGTTCTTGGTCTGGAACGCTCTTTGGGTGCATTTGAATTCACACACTCGTAGTTAACGATCTGCAGTGTTTTCACATGGCAGAATCACTCGGTTGTTTTTAATGAGTTATGCTTTGACATCAGCAAAAAGGGTGGATTATTCTAGGGACTTCAGCCTCCAGGTTTTAATTATCTTCTTATTTGCTTTCATTATGAAAAGCAAATAGGAGAAATTGCTCACTTTTTTTTTGCACAGTTAGAGTAAAAAAACCTGGCCCCCACTAGTGTGACTCAGTTGGAGCATAATCCTATACTCCAAAATGGTTTGGGGTTCGATTTCCAGTCAGGGCACATACCTAGGTTATGGGTTGGATCCCCTGGTCAGAGTGCATGTGGGAGGCAACCGATCGATGTTTTTCACGTGGATGTTTTTTCTCCCTCCCTCCTTCCCTTCCTCTCACTTTAAAATCAATAACCATATTCTCAGGTGAGGATTTTTTTAAGTAAACATTTTAACACGTTAGGGGCAATTCTAATTTTTGCCCCCCTACTCTTGGCTGCCATCCCCAGCAGGCTTCTGCTAGGGCAGTCAAAGATGTCACATGCTTAAGGCAGGGCCTGGTCTCCAGAGCATCCAAAACAGAGCGGCCCTGGTGGTGTTGTCTGGCCGGTGAACAGGAATTATTACCAACAACATTCAATCTTTGTGGGCGGAAAAAGACACAATTTTCACCTCTGCCTGTGTGCAGGAGGCATATTAACTCTCTCTGCTCCCTTCCTCCCTGCCCCCAAGATATTCAGGGATTCATCATCATCACGAAATTTCCAAGCTTCTCATTCCGAGAATATTGTGCCTGAGTTGTCTAGAACTTTATATTTGACATGCATGCTTAAAGACCAGCATTATCACCATTTGCCCACCATCCAGAACTGAAATATCATTGCTGACATGTCCACATAAGTAACTGTTTGACATTGAAATTGGGTCTCAAAAGAATTGCTGGACCAGAAAGAAACTTTCTACAGACTGATTCATATGCCTTTCATCATAACTATTATTGCTTCTCTCATTTTTTATTCTTATAAGTGTATTTCTAGTAGGACATGATCTCACTCATCTAGGGGAAATGGTGAACAACATAGACTGATGAACAAGAACAGACCCAGAGATAAGGAGCCATGGATCAGCCTGTCAGACCTCAGAGGGAGGGTGGGGATAAAAGGGAGAGATCCACCAAAGGATTTATGTGTATACATATGAGCCTAACCAGTGGTCGAGGACAATAGGGGGGCATGAGTGGGGGTGGGGTGGGGGATTGGAATGGGGGTTGAGGACAAATATGTGATACCTTAATCAATAAAGAAATTTATTTAAAAAAAAAAAAAAAAAAAGACCAGCAATCCCTTTATCCCTTCGGGAAAATGTTTTCAAGTTCAAGTATTAAGAGAACCCATGTTCTAACTTAAGGATATTAAGTGATCCTTAAAAGCTAATAAAAAAAATTATACTACTGATAATACTTCCAATAATGAATCACAGTTTTCAGAGTATCTTCATAGACCTTAGTACTTGTGATCCATTCTACACTCAGTGAGAAGAAACTGATCAAACGTGGGCTGAGATCCAACAGCTGGACTAGGGTTAAAGTCACTGTAAGCCTCATATCCTCTAAGTTTCAACTTGCATTGCTTCAGGCTTGCTACGTGGTCAGGGTTAGGGTTAGCTCAGCTGGAACACACGTCTAGACACTAAAGGGATTGCCTGAGGTGTGAAAGAGGCTGTATTACCCAATGTGTGGGCCCTGACATCACAACAGAAAATGGGACCACAAAGTAAATGGATTGGTTGTCCTATGTGCTTGCCCACAAGGAACTTTCCAAAGGGGAATTCTTTTGAGCAGTGACAGCTCCCCAGAATATTGAGTAAGTAGCTTCATAGGAAGAAGACCCTATTTCTAGGTCTCATTACTGCATGTTGAGTTAAAAATATTAACCAGTGTAATGTAGCAATTTTAATAACAGCCAGTGATGCTTTCTCGGTGCCAACACTATTATAAACAATTTTTAAGGCATCCTCGTGGTGTGGATAGGGCCATCATTTCTGTTTTACAGATGAGGAACTAGGTTGAGTACTGTGACCAATCCCTGCAGACAGTAAGTAGCAGAGGTGGGATTTGAACCCAGGCCGGCAGACACCTTCATTGCTTGACTTTGTCACCTCTTCATACTCATGCTTTAATCATAAGCCAACATAAAATGTACTTTTACGAAATTATTAAATCAAGAGATATGCTGAAACCAAAATTATTTGTTAATAGGACCCTTATAGTATTGTTTAATATGTATATAGCAATTCTTGAGCTCAATCCAAATTCTTAGGCCAAGATAAAAAGAATGACAGTGACTTTGCTTGTGGACTTCTTCACGGGTGCTGGCTTAGAAGGAATCAGCTAGCAGATGAGCAGGAAAGATGAAGTCTCATGTCAGAGAACTCAGCCTCCATGCTTGCTCTTTCCCAGGGCTTCTATAAACGGACCCCAGACTACCTTCAGATCAGAGAATGGAAGAGGCTGGGCTGCTTTCCTGTCCCCATGGTCCACTCCACATTCCTGATCGACCTCAGGAAGGAAGCCGCTGACAGGCTGATGTTCTATCCCCCGCACCAGGACTACACCTGGACCTTCGATGACATCATCGTCTTCGCCTTCTCCAGCAGGCAAGCAGGTACTGTTGGTATTGGTGGCACCACCCATAGGGAGACACTGCAAATAACCAGCCTCTTAGTTTTGTTGGTAAGAAAATGGGCGTCCTCGGCAGGTAGTGTTAGAGACAGTTGATTGCTGCAGATCTCACCCCAGCACCCCCTGGGTTGCTGTCCCTGTGAGCACCAATGACCAAGAGCCCTTACCCAAAATCCGCTATTGTTACTGAGCAGTAGGAGTAGGGTGGTGGCGGTGGGAGCCTTGGGCAGTTATTGGTTCTCTATGGTGCATTGCTTTGTTCATTATAGGAGTCCTTTTATTAATCAGAAACTATGACAGAGACCAAAACAACACTGGCAAAAAATAAATAAATAAATAAATAAATAAATAAATAAATAAATAAACAGACTTTAACAAAGGAAGATTATTTCTTCTTTAAAAAGTCTGAGCTGGTGTAGTGGCTCTAATCCACACATTTTCAGGAGACCCAGGATCCTTCCCCATTGCTTCTCCACCCTCCATGAAGCATCATCCTAAATGTATGATCCAAGATGTCTCATTATTAGGGATGCATTCCAGCCATCAAGTGAAAACCAGAGAGGGACGGCAGTGTCTTCCCCTTGAAGGGTACACTCTGAAAGCTGAACACATCACTTCTGTGCATAACCCATTGACCAGAACTTAGTTCAGGACAACACCGAGGGGGCTCAGAATGTTGTTTATGCAGTCCAGAGCTCCGTTCTCCTGCTCCAGAAGAAGGAGAGAGCAGATTTGGGGTGACAACCACAGTCCCCATCAAAGGTCAGGCAAAGCCAGACTTGAGTCTTTCATGAACCATAGGAAAGCATTTCCAGAGGCGAGTGTAAGTCTCTTAAAGAAGACAAGTCAGTAGGAATGTAAGTTATTTCTCTTGTGTCACCTGCATGTGCTGTCAGGGAGGACGTAATTCGCCATAGCAGTTCAATAGGAAGATATCGAATGTTCCCGAAGCCAAGTTTTATTCTCAGGACGGAAGTTAGGTCCCATTATCAACGAGCCAGAAATGTGTCGCTGAGCCACTAGCCAAAGTGAGTGTAGAAACCAGGCAGGTGGTGAATAAACTCGCTGTGTTGTAGAGTTGGTTGGAATGCGAATATTGGGTGGAAATGTGGAAGGCTGATTCCCCCCCACCCCACACCCCCAACTTGGCTGCCAAGGCCATTGGGATGCTTTGGCCAGATGCAGGCATTTTCAGGCCTGTGTCAAGGCAAAATCAAGGTTCTTGTTCTTCTGTGGGTTGGAAGTCTTCCTGAAGGTTCTATGTCAGTGTTAATGGAATTGCTTCTTTCCTCCTGGTCTGTGATTGGCTCTGACCTCCCCAGGATGAGAAGCAGACCCTCCTTCTATTTGTGCCAGGCCCTTTGCTTCAGAGCTAGGAGTAAGAAAGTTCCAAGAAAGTGAACTGTGAACAGTTACAGTAATGATCCTTGCCTAACAAAGTCCCCCTTTACAGCGCTGCCCAAGGTATTATGGTGAGCCAGGCACTAAATTATGATTATGATTCTTTTCAACCAAGAACTGGATTTGTGGTTAGGAGAGTGACACCGGCTGGGGAGGGATTTGTCAGCTCTGCCCTTTGCTTGTCCTATTCACTCGGCCTTCATTCATTATTGGTCAGGCTTCCCAAGGGTCCTCCCGGGACACTGAAAGCAGGTGCAGAGACCCAAAGCTGCTTGGTGATTCCTCGCTTTGGGGAGAAAAGAGGGAGAAAAGGAAGGTGAGTGGATCAGAGCTCTAGGCCTTCCTCTTGTGCCTAGCATCGTGTTAGGCTCTGTGTTTGGGGAGAGAGGACCTTTACATGTGGAATCGTAAATATAGTTATGAAACAGTGAAAGCTGAGGCACAGGTTGGGTAGTACAAACGGTGAACAGGCCAAGTGTCAAGACAGAAAGAATGGCCGTCATTTGGAGGAATGGAAAAGCTCCCCAGATGGTGGTGTGGTCCTAAGGCAGCTCTTTCACTTGTCTTGAAGTATTTTCAGGAGAGACATGAATGCAGTCGATCGACTATTCCTGGGCTCTTCCATTTTTAGATCCAAAGCAAAGCACTTCCCTTCCCCCTTGAAAGAGACTTGATGAAGGATGATCTGCATTCTTTTGTTCTCACTCTTGTGAAGCTCTCTAGCTGTGTTTCATCCATTGGAGCGTCATTTTTTTAGCTGTTGAGAAGGAAATAAAGGGTCTGTGTGTCCCAGTTAGGACCATCTAGCCACAAACCTTGATCCTTACTCTTTAAGCTTGGACTTCAGGCATCACGTTTGGGTGATGAATGAAAGGGTCAAACCAAGTGCGCCAGGGCACTGGGGCATGGCTGCCCATCTAGCCCAAGAAGAGAGCAAGTCTCTGTGGCTATAAGGAGGGCAAGGTCAGGAGTTCACTTCCCATTGTGGCCAGTGACCTGGGTCTGTATTGTGGCCACGGGAACCATCTTTGGCGCCAGCCGGTCATCTTTCAGTGTCAAAATAGGCAAGAGACATGGGTGATCTGCCTCCTGCACATCACTGGTAGTGACCAAAAGGGCCCCGCCTCCCCCCATGTGCAGGTATGGCAATCCAGAGTGTTACTAGTTTTCAGACTCAGCTTCCAAATTCTGGGTGGGTAGAAAGAGGCTTGGCATTGGCCTGTAGGGACAGAGGTTTGGCAATTAATGACTTACTGTATGACCTTGGGCCAATCATAACCTCTCTGAATTTTCATCAGAATAAAGGTAAGTATATCAATTTACAATATTAAGGTACTATGTGAGTATAAGAAAATGATGGGTATCTTCGTAAGGTGAGTAGGCACAGTTCTTTAAGGTGCAGCATCAAAGATAATTTTGTTTGCCCAGAAGCAGCTTTCACTGAAAGTATCAGATTCCTTCATAGACTTTATCTAGTTGTCAACACATTTCCTTTTAAAATTTAATTCCTAATTGTCTAAAACTTATGTTAGAATGGTGACTCTTTTTTTTTTCATAACTAAATACGTCTGCAATCATTTCTTCTTTCCTTCTTTCCTTCCTTCCTTTTTTTTTTTTTTTTTTTTTTTTTTTTTTTTTTTTTTTTACAGTTTACATTCAACATTATTTAGTTTTGGGTGCACACAATGGTGGTTAGACAATCATATATTTTACCAAATGTTCCTCTTGATATTTCCAGTATCCAGCTGGCAGCATACATAGATATTACAATATTATTGACTGTATCCCCTATGCTTTACTTTACACCCCTGTGACTATTTTCTAACTACCAATTTGTTCTTCTTAATTCCTTCATCCTTTTCTCTCAGTCCCCCAAACTCCCTCTACTCTGGCAAACATCAGCCTGTTCCCTGTGTCTATAAGTCTGTTTCTATTTTTTTCTTTATATTTCACATATAAGTGAAATCATATGGTTTTTGTATTTCTCTGACTGACTTATTCCACTTAGCACAATACCTTCATGGTCCATCCAGAAAGTTGCAAATGGTAAAAGTTCATTCTTTTTCATGGCTGAGTAATATTCCATTGTATAGATTTACCACAGCTTTTTTACCCACTTGTCTGTTGATGGACACTTGGGCTGTTTCCATATCTTGGCTATTGTAAATAACACTACAATAAACATAGGGATGAGATAATTATTTTGAATTAGTGTTTTTTGTTTTTAGAATCGTCAGATTTATCTACTGTTCTTATTGGTTATGGTGCCTGGCCTGGAGCCTCTGATACACTCTTAGTGGTGCCACAACTGTCAACCTGGGACCTTCTTCTCTTGTCCTCTTTACTGTGTCCCATCTTCCTTGTTGTTTGTAACCCTCCTCCACCTCTCTTCCTCCCCCCTCTTCTTCCTTCTCCTCCCTCGTCTTCCACATCATCCAGGAACTTGGCGAGACAGTATGATGGAAAGTAAATATGTGTGACCTTGCATGTTTGAACACGCCTCTCTTGTTTCCTCACTTGATGGATAGCTCAGCTAGGCCTCATGACCTCTTTTTACTGAAGCTTTGGAAAGTTGAATGGTAACTTTGGAAAGCTGAAGGGTTGAGAGGCAACCTGAAATCACTTTTCTTCTCCTTTCTGAATCCATCATGACTTGCAAGAGGTAACTTTGGGCTTGATGTTCCCCAGAAGCCCTTGTGTGGGCAAACAGCAGAGCTAGTGACTTCACTTGGTGAAGGCAAAAGAAGTGACAGTGATTGGTGTGGGCCAACCCTGACTCAGCCAGAGTCAGGAAAAGGGGGGATAGAAGCTCTTTTCTTCCCTGTTCTTTTCTGTTAATGCCACCAGACAGCTGATCTGGCAGGTGATCCTGCAACGGGAGAAAATCTCATCTGCACAAAATAGAGAAGGCTCTGTGCAGGTAATTCTCCCTGGGAAGCATAGATGATTCTAGCAATTAACAAGTCAGAAGCTTGGACACATGGACCAGAGCTTGCAGACTTATTCTTTTAATTAAGCAATCTTCTCATTAGTCAAAACTGTGTCTGCTGCTGGGTCCCTAGGAGACCATCTTGATCCCTACATTCCTAGCTATCTGGTTGAATACGGATGCTGTGTAATATAACTCTCGGAACTAGCCAGCTGGGACTGTAAGACCAGTGTTGAATATGAGAGGGCTGTGGCATATTTCTGGCAGGTTCTTCACAGGACTTGAGGTGCAGACTTTCTTTTGTTTCTTTATGAATTTGTTCTAGAAGTTTCATGTCCATTGGCTGATGCCAAACCCAGGGAGCTTGCTCTCAGGGAGCTTATTCAGAGAAGAAATAAAACCAAAGAGAGTCATGGATAATTTAAATGTCCTTGCTTTTTATTTTTTGTTCTACATATGGCTAGATTTAGCCCTAGTAATCTGTCAGCCTTACAGATTTTCCTGTTTGCTTTCATATCAAATATGGATTTTTATTCCTCATCCTCTCATTATTTCCGGTAGGTGGATTGCCGTGTTCCATTCTGTTCTCTGGAACGGGAATTCCTTGCCTCCTTTTTGATTCCTTCATGCCTTGATTGTTCATTTCAGACCACAACTATGCTTTTTCTTTAGAGAGAAAAAAATCAATTTCCTCTGAGCTCAAGAATGGCCCAGGCTTTTTATTAGACTCCAATGCTGTGTTATACTTTCTTAATAAAGGAGCATTTTTGAGGTCTGCGGACAGTATCTGAAACAGCTACTTGTTCAATATCAGAGCCAAACCCAGCACCAGCCACAGTCCAGCCTCCTTTTTCATAGTTATCACTGTAGAACTAACAAGTGTTGTTTCCTGATTGATCAGCTTTGTCCCTCTCTTGGGTCCTCCAGGCATCCAGATGTACCTCTGCAATAGAGAGCACTACGGCTACCTGCCCATCCCCCTGAAGCCCCATCAGACCCTGCAGGACGATGTTGAGACCCTCATCCATGTGCAGATAGAAGCAATGAGTGAGTAACCCAAGAGCCTGTGATGGCTCTTGTTCCTCTGCCACTGTGACCACAACAGACACACCTCGCCTGCCCCAGGACTGGAGTCTCACAGCCATTAGTCTGCCTTGGCTGAAACATGTATATTCATTTGTTAATTTATCCTTAAACTTTCCCTATCGTGAAATGTGAACATGACCAAGTCTTTTCCCTCAGGGAGCATCTGTCCAGGTGGAGAGCTGGGTGCACAGTAAATGCATTTCACACGATGCCATCAGGGCTATAATGGTGCTTTGTGTTGGGATTGAAACTCTAACTTTGCTGCTTTCTAATTATATGATTTTGGGCAAGTAATCTAACTTCTGCAGTTATACAATGGAGATGATGAAAAGTTGTAGACTTTGGTGGAAGATGTTTAATAATATATATAAAAAGTCTAATAACTACAACAATAATTATGACTTCATCTTAATAGCTTATGATATATCAGATACCATACTAAGCGCCTTTTAAAATATATTTTAATCGATTTCAGAGAGGAAGGGAGAGGGAGAGATAGATAGAAACATCAATGATGAGAGAGAATCATTGATTGGCTATCTCCTGCACACCCCTTACTGGGGATCAAGTCTGCAACCTGGGAATGACTGGAATCGAACCTGGGACTCTTCAGTCTGCAGGCCGATGATCTATCCACTAAGCCAAGTCAGCTAAGGCTTCTAAGCATTTTTTGTACATTGTCTCATTAATCCTTACAACAGAGCAGTGAAAAGGGTACATTATCTCCATATTGAGGCAAAGAGAGTTTAAGTAACTTGCCCCAGATCCATTCTGCTAAGGAAATGACAGATTGAGTTTTGAACCCATTTTGTTGTCTCCAAAGCTTGTATCCTTACACAGTCCACCCTGCCTAGGAAGGGATATTGGAAATGGCTTCCCAAAGGAGGGCATATTTGCACCGAATTGTCACACAGGATCTAAGACATTCAATTGTTCATCACTGGAGCACAGGATGTGTGCATGTGGGCAGTGTGCAGGACGTGAGCCCAGTCAGAATGACCTCTAATGTATAAGAAAGGTCACTCTGACTGTGGTATGGACACTACAGCATAGGCGGTCCAGTATATCTCTCTTGGTGATGAATGATGGTGTTTGGGATGTAAGCTGTAGCAGGGAGGAGATGAAAAACAAGCAGATTTAGGAGATGTTTTGGTGGTAGAGACAACAGGACTTACAGACACCTGGATGCAGCCCGTGAGGAAAGAAAGGAATCAAGGATGGCCCCAGGATGTTGGACTGGTTTACCATTTAATGAAGTGGGAAAGGCTTCATGGGAAAAGATTTGGGAGAGAAATTTTGGTGATGTAAGTTGAAGATATTTATTGAACATCTGAATGGAAAGATTAGGAGATACTTGGCCCTGTGAGTCTGGAGTTTAGGAAGAGACTCCAGCTGGAGGCAGACATTTTAGGTCATTCGAATTAAAAGAATATTTGAAGCCATGGAACAGAGTGAACTTGTTTAGTAACAGAACATCGAAAGAGAAGAGGAGAGGGAGGAGGACAGATCCCTGGGGGAGATGAACAGCCAGAAAGCTGGAAGGAAAAAATGAGAACTGTTCAAGAAGGAGCCAGATGCTGCTGAAAAGTCAAGTAAAGTGAGGATAGGGAAATGATTATGTGTTCTGTCAAGATAGAGATGTTTGGAGACCTTGATAGAAGCCACTTCAGTGAAACGATTGGGACACAAGCCCGTTGGAGAGGGCTGAAGAGAGAACAAAGGGGAGATGAGAGTGGGATCTTGTTGGGATGGAGAACAGAGGAATAGGATGGTGGCTGGAAGGCAGTGAGAGATCAAGGCAGAGGTTGTTATGTTTTGTGTGTTATTTTTTAAGATAGGATTTTAGCATATGTGTGCGCTGAGAAGGAGAACATTATAAGAACTTGGTGTTGTAGAAGAGATGAAGATGATTGTTAAGGCTGAAGACCTTGAGAAAACAAAAGGCGTTGTAACCCAGGACAACATTGGAGAGGTTGTCCTAAATAGGAACAGGGATGCTTCTCCCATGGTAGACAATGTGTAGAAGTCAGAACGTGTGGGTGCAGATGCTTCTGAGTTTGTAAACTTGAGGTCAAAGGAAAAGGCAGGTCTAATTTGGCCTTGGTCTCTCTATGACATATGTAGTCCAATCCACAGCTTAAGAGAGATGTTGGAGATTTCAGAAGAAAGAAAAAGGCATAAAATATATCTTTCTGAGAACAGAAAGTAAATTTACTATGGAAGTGTATAGTTGCATATTTGGCAGTGTTGAGTGCCAATTTGACATCTGTGGTTATAGTTTTGAAATGACTCAGAACAACTGTGTGAATTTCTCTTGCGGTATATTTTCTCTGTATGTGTAAATGGACAATTGAATTTAACCGAGATTGGAGTTTTGCTAAATAAGATCAATGGAAGAGACTTAAGAATGTTTACTAGGGTGGTTAGAGTGCTGGACCATGTGGTCCGGGTTGGATACTGATGGAAGCAAGGGCCTGAAAGCCATGATGGGTGCAGGCATGGTAGTGGGTCACTGAAGGAATGGTTGTTGGTACTAAGGTCTAGGACCTGGGAGCCACTAGGCTGTTAGACAGATCCACATGGATGCTGAGGTTTCTAAGAATGATAACAGTGAGACCATGAGTCAGAAGCCGTAGTTACCAGTGTCTGAAGGGGCCTGATGAGGAGCTAGGTGGTATGAAATAAGCATCAAAGAAGCTGGGAGTTTTGAAGGATGAGGGATAAACAATTTGAAATGAATGGTGGGAGCTGCACAAAAATTTGTGGGTGTGCTTCCTGTATAGCAAATTTGGGGGTGAATTACAGGAAGCTAGAGCTTATGAAAGTGTTAGAAGTAAATGGGTATGAGGTATGAGAAGTTTGCTCTTGCAAATCAGAGCATAAGATAATGGAAATGTTAGGTGCCCATTTTCAGCAATGATATTTTGAGGCAACAGAATGTCATGTAGATTATTAAGAATATTGGTCCTGCCCTGGCCAGTGTGGCTCAGTTGGTTGGGCATCATCTCGTGCAACTGAAGATTGCTGGTTCGATTCCTAGTCAGAGCACGTGCCCAGGTTGCGGGCTTGATTCCAGTAGGGGGTGAAGGGGGCATCTGATCAACATTTCATTCTCACATCAATGTATCTCTCCTTCTTTCCCTTTCTCTTCTTCTCTAAAAATGGATAAAAATATTAAAAATATTAAAAGGAATATTGGATCTGAAGTCATAAGGTCTAAAACTGAGTTCTAGCTCCTCCCATCACTCACTATTTGACCTTGGGCAAGTCTATAGCTAGGCTCATCTCAATTTCTTAATCTCTGTAAAAGAACAACAATAAAAAAGGAAGCTATAAAATGACATGGTGAATATGAAAGCACTTAAATTATAAAGCACTTGAGTGTCATGGTCAAAAACAGAGCTCTTTTTGTGGAAGAAAATTATATTGACAACAGTGTGCCCAATGAGTTAGAATGAGGCAAGAGTAAGAGCACGTAAGTGTCTAAAAAATATTAAAACACCCCACGCATGGTGAATGAGCACCTGAGCTAGGGCGGTGGCTAGAGCAATGGAAGTTCAGGAGAAGTTATAGAGAAGCGTTAGGGTTTGGTCCAAGCATAATTTCTCAAATACTTTTCCAAGTGTGCCTGGGTTGGTATATTGGTTGCTGGATGGTGGGTGCTCCAGAAGCAAGGACTTAGCTAACTGAGCTGCTATGAACCCAGACCCATTGCCCAAGGCTAACTTGGCTCCAAGGACTCCCAAGGAATGGCTTTGGTGGCAGGGTAGAGCTTGGGGGTTAAGAGTTCAGGTGCAAGAGTCAGGCTAAGGTTCAGACATCAGTTCTATCAGATCTGTGACCTTGGGCAAGGCATTTAAGCCTTTGTTTCCCTATCTGTAAAATAAGGACACTCATAGCTGTCCCGCGCTACATATTGTGAAGAGTAAATGTGATTGCATATGCCAAGAGTGTGTAGCCCAGAGTTCAGTAAGTGATAAGAACTCTGTAACAATAGCTGTCATTATTCCTAGATCTTGAACCTATCCAAGAGCCAATGAAACATGTTGCATCAAATGTTGGTATAGGGAGGAACTATGTCTAAAGAGGGATTCAATGAGGGTCTAGATCAATGATGAATGATGGAGTCAGAAATGGCCCCAAACAACCTGGGATACACCTAAGTGTCAAGTTTTTAAGGTCTGGCTCATATCATTTCCTGTTTTTCCTATGGCTTAGCTCTCTGCCATCAGTGGCAAAACCCAGGCGTATTCCTCTAATGTTTTCTCAGTGGTGGTCTTCAGGAGGCAGCCACTTTGGGCTTTTTGGGGAGCACTTTCCCTATGAATGCAATGACCTCCCATGTTTGATGGAAGCAAAGTGGCTGAAAGCAGTCTGTTTGGATGACATGTTAAAGCCACCCAGGCCATGTGAGTGCCAAACAGAGACCAAGAATGTGGAAAGGGTAACTCAAAAAAATAACCCCCCTCCCAAGTCTAAGAAGGCCCAAGGAGGGAGAGCTAGACAGCTCCTCAAACAACAGTATAAACAAGGAGGAGTTTATATGTTACGTTTCTTTCTCTTGGAAATCTAACTCTGTACATGGTGGACCCTCAATAAATATTGGTTGATGTTAAAAGCAACTAGTGAGGCGTGGGGTGGAACAGAAAGGACCAAAACATTCAGGGTTGCTAATGGCAATGGAAACATGAAATTGGACGGATGGGTCAGGGCTGATGTAAGAGCCCAACTCTAATGTTTGGCTTAGGAAACCTGTCTCACTGTCTCACTGTCTTCTAGAACTTCACATTACTTGGCCCTTAGTGAAACTACAGCCATCAGTCTGCTGGCTTTCTCTTTAATGTCCCAGTGAAGGGTAAGCTAGTTAAATAACGCCCTTTGGACAGTATCTCAGTCAGGATGAGGCAAGTTATGCTGGTATATCATACGGTGCCCAAATCTCCTCCGCTCAATCCAGCAATGGCTTGTTCCTGGCTGTGCAAAGTCTGCCTCGGTCTGATATCTTCCCTGAGCGGCTGCCCTCCACATATGGGTACCTCAGTCTGGGCTGCTCCAGATGTGTGGCTTCTCCATATCCCTATGGGGGTTGGGTTGGGGGTGGGAAGGGGGTTTGGAGAGTGGAGCCATGGGAATTCACATGGTCCTGACTAACTTCAAGGGTGAGGAACTGTTTTCCTCTCACATCCCTGGGACAGAGGAGAATGGATGCTGCTGAACACTAGTAATGACCATCACCCATAGGTCTTCACACAACCCACAGGCCAGCTTTTATTTTAAATTCTGTGTTCTCTCTTCAAGAAAAACCAAACAAGTACTTTGAATGTGTCCAATACCAGAAGTCTTCAAGACTCTCTCAAGTTTTTCAACCAACATGGCTATCAATCTTTAACATACATTGTTTGTAAAGATAGTTTGTCTGTTTTTTGAGTTTCAAATAATTAAAACTTTTTGTGAGTTAAGATCTGATGGCCCTTCCATCTGGAAACTTCCTTGTTAGCCCTGTTCCAGGTTCTGGGACATGAGCTGGCCCTCAGAGCTGAGTTTGTATTGAAATAAAGGACCTTTTGTGTGCCTGTAGCTAACCCTGCCTGGCTGGGATAAAAATAGTCCTAGGCTTTGACCATTTTAACTGTATAGGAAAAGTATTATTCCGAGAGAGTCTGGCCTATTTCTGAACCCTTTCATCATTGGCCGCAGAAGTTATCCTGGGCTAAGCGTTATTGCGTATTTATTATGTTAATTTACTGTGCCTGCCTGGCGTGCCAGGATCATTTAAATTTTATAACATCCTAAAGATACACTTTTATTATCTTGATCTTACACACAAAGAAAGGGCCTAAGAGAAATCACCTAGCTGTTCCAGACTTTCACAAACCTAAGTCTCGACCCAGGTCATCTGACTAGAGAGCCCTCACCCTCATCCATTACCCTAAATGCTTTGACAATAAGTCTTTTTAAAAAAAATTTTTTTTTTATTAATTTCAGAAAGGAAGGCAGAGGGAGAGATAGAAACATCAATGAGGAGAGAGAATCATTGATCGGCTGCCTCTTGCACGCCCCCTACTGGGGATCGAGCCCACAATCCCAGCATGTGCCCTGATGGGGAATTGAACCATGACCTCCTGGGTTAGAGGTCAACACTCAACACGTAGGCCATACTGGCAGGGTATCTGACAATAAATCTTATGGGAAATGGAGCAAATACTGCAATCTGCATATAAACAAGTGCTCTCAAAACCATGGCCCTGGCTGGCAGGGTTCTTGTGCAGCCACTCAATCCTGGAGAGATACTGAGTGCTTGTCCCTGCCCTGGACACGCAGGTTGTGTTCCTAGAGATCAGGCGTGTTTCTGCACTAACAAAGCCCTCTGCGTGTTTCTTGTGTTTTCCAGTTGACCGTCCTCCAATGGAACCCTCCCAGTTTGTCTCAGTTGTCCCTAAATACCCAGACAAGATGGGATTTGATGAGGTAGGAAAGGTGCCTATGTGTGTGTGTGCACGTGTGTGCAAGTGTGTAACATGTTTGTATGTTTATATCGGCTCACAGGCCTGAGCATAGGTCTGGGAATCAACAAGACGGCCTTGGCTGCTAAAAAGGCACTGAGGTCTTGGGAAAAATCACTCACTATTTTGTTGTACCTCCGTTTTCTTATCTTAAAAAAGGAGCATCATGGTAAAAGTGAATTTATCATGGAGTCAGAAAGAAGCTACTGTTGAGTGATGAAAGTGAATTTGATGTTATTTTCTAAAATATTGTCATATTTTTTCAACATTTTTATCAAGACTCAAGGGTAAGGTAAAGAGGATATATGTTTTCGGGATTAGAGAACTTGAACTTGACTCTGAGTGGGGTGGAAACTGTGCTGGACCAGCCTGAGCTTTATGTTCTCTCTACTATTCTTCCAAGGAAAAAGGTTGGAGGGTAGGGTTGAGAGGACAAAGAAAAAAAGAGAATGAAGAAACTATTCTAAAATTCTGCCTTTCCCCGGGCAAGAACTTCATAATAGCTTGCTGAGGGCCGCATTTATCAGTAAGTTTCAATTGCATCGAGAAAGAAGCAGAAATATAAAGAGATGCCTCTCAGTAATATGCCCCACTTATAGATAGGATAGTTGGCAGGGCCAGAAAAGTGACTGACTCCTTCATGATTCCTCGTGTCCTGTATTCAGGATCTTGGTGAATACAAGGCAAGTCAGGGACCCACACACTGGAAGCTTTCTCACAGAGTCTGGATAGGTTACAGGCCAAGCTTTTTGCTCTGTGCCCATTGTGGCTGTTCCATTGAGAGAAAGTCCTGATGTATCAGCTGGTATCATATAATGCATGTTCCCTTAGCACAGCCACTTAAAGAGCTGCTGGCACTGGGAAATGGGGTTCTGTCTATCAAATGGACCTGGGGGCTGAACTACTGGGATGGGAAGAAGTCTTTCATGAATATCAAGTGGGAAGGAGCACTACTAAGCAATTTCCACAGAGGGCGGAATGAGGAGAGATGACTGGAAGTGTGGGAGAGAGGACTGGAAGTATAAATGGCTTTTAAAAACCATCAGAGCTGCCGAGAACGTTGGTCTGCACTGTGCACTGGATGGGCTCCCGTGTGTCCCTGTAGCTTTCCTCCCCTGGAGCTCCTGGCTCTCCAGGTAAAAGAGCCTGTGTCTTCACATATGTCCATCTTCCTTCTATAAACACATTCCCTTCGGGATCAAACAGAAGCAAATAAACGGGACAGGAACAGGATCTTCTAGCTCTGGCCTTACATTTGGATGTGGGTGTGATGACTGGGTCACTTTTGAAAGGGGTAAAGGAAGGAGTGGACCCACCAATGGGTCACATTGCATTCTGAAAAGTGCCCACTCTAGGAAGTGACAGAGCCTCAGGGACTCCACTCTCCTGGGCCCAGGGTAATCTCTGTCCTGAATAGGATGGTGGAAAAAAAGATTTGCTGGGCATTTCCAACCTTCCCAGGACTCTCCGACCTCGGAGGTGGTGTCTGGGTTGCACTTGGCTGTGTGGCTCTTTCTCTGTTTACCGTGCTCTAAGTATGAGCGAGCTGTCTGTGTTTTTTCTTCGTGGCTGCAGTTTTTATTGCACTTGTCCTGGTAGGAACTGGGACAGGCTTGTTATTTCCTAAAGTCATCCCAGGCCAGAGGTCCTTGGTGTGAGGGGACTTTTTTGTTGTATTTCTGTTCATTTTTTGTTTTGTTTTGTTTTGTGGTTTGCTCTCCTGGAGTGACCCCAGGTAGCTCCTTGTGTACCCACAAGCAATGCCCTTTCTATATCTGTAAATCTAAGGGATGGAATATGGCCCACCGCAGTATGAGTCTACACAGGAAGAGAATGAAATATGAAAGAACACCACCCATGAAGTTGTAAAATCACAAGTACCAAGGCAAATGGTCACCATAGAAATTGTGTTGTTAAAAATAATTACCTAGCTAGGTAAACAAAGGAGACGATGACATCATGACGCGCCTGACACAATTTGCCCTAAATCAAGAGGATGATTTTTTAAAGAGGTCATCATGCCTCCCCTCCCTTTCATGTTCTTTGCCCAGAGCTTTATAAATGGATGGAAATGAGAATATTTTGTTAAGGAAGAGTTGAAATTTCAGTTAGTGTAGCTTTGTATCCCAATAAATCATACAACATCAATAATCACACTCCGAATGACCATATGAACCAAAGTTTTACCCAATCTAGTCTGAACTGCAAGCTGGTCATAGTTACTTCTTTATTCCGGACATAGCATAAAGCAACCCTATTACAAAGCGTGGATCGTAGATGGTTTCCTCTGAACTGGACTTGAGAGATGAGCTTGTTCAACTCCCTCTCTTTACAAACAAGTGTCTGGACCCTGTAACATGAAATATCATCTTGATGGTTAAAGAGGTAGCCAGCATCATCTGACTTATTCCTGTAGGTTTCTCCTTTTCCATGCTATGTGTCAATCATTTCTTGCTGGCAGCTGACATCTCCCTCCCTTTGAGGACCAAGTGGGTTTATTACTGCCCATAGGAGAGACCTTATTAACATATTAATTTACCTAAAATAGCATTCACGAGGCTTTGGGTTCTTCTGTGGCCCCTTAAGCCTAGGAATAGTTATCTGAAACTTCCTGTCATGGCCTGGTAATATGTGTTTAGTGCAGCCATCAGGAATGTAGGGACTAATGTGGGTGCACAGGTGGACCCCGCCCTCGTGGGGGATGATCTGAGTGCACCTTCTTTGGGACCAGTAGGAGTCCTTTCTATACCTTTTCCCATAGATCCACCTGGAAGTTTAGAGTTTCATTTAAGCCTTCACTTAAGCCTTTCTTTCCATTTCCCCCTTCTCTCTTCCTCAAAGGGCTGCCCCTGAGGCCATGGCTCCTTCCTTTACCCCTTTCAGAAAAATGCCCTTGTCTTAATGAAGTTGAATTTTGACCCAGAAGCTACTAAAATTAAGGCCTTGATCATTTTGTTTGGAACCTTTGGAAATAAAAGGAATGTGTTAAGTCTAGATTTTTCTTATTCTTTGATTTTAGATTTAGACAGAGGATATACATGATACTAATAGCTGATACTTAGTACCCGTGAGATAAGACGGTTATTATCCTAGTTTTACAGATGAGGAAACAGAGGCAGAGGAACTGATCCAAGGCAAACACTAGTAAATAACAAGATGGGAACTCAGGTCTGCCGATGAATGTAACCACTTGCTAAGATGCCTCCCACCCCGTAGTGCCTATGCCTGCATTTAAGTCACCATTACCCTCCCGGAGAACATTTTTCAACTTTCCTATCTCAGAAATAAGGTGGAGGTGTTCACCAATGAACATCAGAGGAACAGGGAAGGTTAAATCACCACAAATGCTCAGTTTTTAAAGTAATTTCATTTGGATTCATGTCATTTGACCTGATATGAAACGTATACAAATCTCCAGTTTCCACTCCTTATTCTAACTGAAACTTTAAAACGTTAATGCTACATTTAAATTCTCCAACAGCCTAAAGGAAAACTTGAGTCATCTGTGTTTCCTTCTCTTTTTCTCCCTGCGTTAGATTTTCATGATAAATCTCAAACGCAGGAAGGACCGGCGGGACCGGATGCTACGCACCCTGTATGAACAGGAGATTGAGGTCAAGATCGTGGAGGCTGTGGATGGAAAGTGAGTTGGGTTTCTCTTGGAACTTTGCAGATGGGGTTGGAGTGGGGACATGTCCTACCTAATGGAGTAGTTCTGGGTGAAGAGAATCTGTGGCCATTGGACAATAGACGCATTTTTATAACAGCCCCGTGCAGCCTACCTGGGGAAACATTATAACTTCTAGTAGCAAAGAAGTTAATTTCACCATGTAGATCTGGACCACAGTCCACTCACCGTCCAGCCATCTCTGGTCTTCATGATGCTGAAGCTCAGGCCGGAAGTGATGTTCCCATCTCAGGAGTTCTTGCAGTGGTTAGGGTGGTCCCCAGCTTCCTGCAGTATATTGGAAAGAATGCGTTCAGAGTTGCATTCAGAGCCTGGTTTAGAGCAAAGTGTCTACTAGTAAACTTGGGCGACCCAACGAAAATGAATGGGAAAAGTTCATAATGGTCTGTGTATGCTGTTGCATGAGATGCTGGCCAGTTGGTCTGGGCTGATCACTTTCCCAAGAATGGCAGGCAAGTCATATGGGGCACACGATAGCTCCCTTCAGGGGGGTTTGTTATTACTGTTGTTATTTTCTTCTGCTTTGCTTTGACCTTTTATTTGACACCCTCCTTCAAGGCATGGATTTTGCAAACACTGCAGTTCCAATGTTATATGCATGCCTCTAAGAAGGATGGTTAGAAGCTGTAGTGAGAGGACTTATGATTCCTTTAGAGAATCCTATAAGTGTTTCTTGAAGTGTGGCTGGGACACCCACAGCAGAGTACCCAAGGGCTGGGAAGGGTACTTAATGTTCCTACGAGCCACTTTCCTTCATGAAGAAAATATTTTTCAAAGTTGTCAAAAAAAAGTGATGATACTTAGAGCGATGTTGGGCATTGGGAGGGATACACCAACTACAATACACCCTCTGCTCTCCGCAAAGCTCATACAGTCCCCAGGACATGTGAACCCCGGGGAGCTCCTAAGGAGTTATGGGAAACCTGGGACATTTTTTTCAGTGTGCGTGAAGGCTCTGGGGAACATGCAGAACTCTCTCTTGTTGGCTTCCTGGTGGGGACATCTCGCCTTGTTCATTTTCAGACGTGTTCTGTATCACGCAGGGCGCTCAACACCAGCCAGCTGAAGGCCCTGAACATTGACATGCTGCCTGGGTATCGAGACCCCTACTCCTCCAGGCCTCTGACCAGGGGTGAAATCGGCTGTTTCCTTAGCCACTACTCTGTCTGGAAAGAGGTAAATGATGCTTCATGTACACGTGCACTTTGTACTGAGGAGGAGGGGGAGTGGGACTTTGTAGGTAAGTGAGGGCCAGGTGCAAGGTGAGTCCATCACTATTCTGGAAATACACTTGCAAGTTGCAGTTGCTCCGTGTATTCCTCTGACACAAAGCCAGCCACAGGCAAGGAGGGGTAACCTTGGGCCCTTTGGGACAATGACAGGGGAGGATGCCCATGCTCTTAGGGCCACACTCCTGCTGATGCATTCTCATCGTTAGGAGGGATGCCTTGTATGTGTCTAGCATGTCATCATTTAGTAAGTGACTTCATACAAGTAGACCGACAGAAGTCACATGAGGTGTGTCAGGAGGGATGGGCCCATTTTATCCAAGAGGAAAGAAATATGTTGTCTAAGCAAGAAGTGGCAGAGCCAGATGATGGGGGTGGTAATGGAGTGTGGCATTCTTGATCAAGGTTCAATGCTCACAAGAAAAGGAAAAGGCTCTGACGAAGGGCCTCTTGAATGCCTTCTCTCTTTGAATGCTCCAGTCTAGGCCTATCTTTTTTTCCTTCTTTAAACTTTAAATGACACATAAGAGAAATGTATAAAAATATGTAGTTTGTAAAAACACGGGCCAATGGAATTTGACAGACTGAACAATGCACCCACGTTAACCAGCACCCAGACCCCGAACAGACTGCCAGCACCACAGATGCACCCCCTCTACATTTCCTTCTAGTCACTGTTTCCCCGGTAGTCACCATCCTGACTTTTAATGACAATAAGAATAGTTTTGTCTTCTTTTGTAATTTTTTTATATATATGAATAAAACCATAGGGTATATCCTCAACCTTGTGTTTGCGAGATTCATCTAGAACACTCGATTTGATTGTACAGCATACATTCTTATTGTTATAAATACACCACAATCTACTGATTCATTCTTATAAGTACCGCGCGCTAACCGATTGCGCCACTGGAGCCCCCTCTACTGATTCATTCTACTGTTGACTTAGAATCCAGTTATGAGCTTTTACATATGCTACTAAACTCCTGGCATTTTAATACTGATCTAATAAAAAAAAATAAGTATTGAACATTTCATAGAGTGTCTTCCCACTGATGATCTTCACAGGTAATTGACCGAGAGCTGGCGAAGACTCTTGTTATTGAGGATGATGTGCGTTTTGAACATCAGTTTAAGAAGAAGCTGATGAAGCTGATGGATGACATTGACCAGGCTCAGCTGGATTGGGAACTGATGTGAGTGACAAGGCAGATTTATCAGAGTGCTCCGAGAGGCACTGGGTCCTTTCCAGAGGCAGCGAGCCCCACCTCCCCCACTGGTAGGAGAGACACCTCAAGCTTCCACTGGTTTTCTCTCCATAAACATTACCAGAAAACAAAGAAGGGAGCAGAGGATAGCCACTGGTTCTGCATGTGTGTGCTCTGCAGGATGAGAAAGAAACTGAGGGAGATTCTGTATGAGACCAGGGGTCAGCCTGCACATCAGGGGCCTTCAGACAGAGCACCCACTCAGGAGCAGAGCAGACACCCCACCCTCGAAGCCCGTGGCCCAGGGAGGGGGTTTATTCCAGGGCAAGAGTCCTGGGTCAGTAGAGCAGGTTCCCTCTGTGGGAGATTGAGCAAGGGGAGGGCTTCTCTGTTGGGAAAGGGAGCTGGGCAGCAGGGAGAACACTGACGGCTGGGTTTGGTGGAAGATCAGAGGCTGTTGCAGGAAAACCAGGCTCAACAAGGGACTGGTGGCTCTGCACTGACATTAATGAGTTAACAATGGGTTAATACTCACTGTCTGCCACCTATTGAATTGAGTTCTCTTTCTCTCTCTCTCTCTCTCTCTCTCTCTCTCTCTCTCTCTCTCTCTCTCTCTCTCTCTCTCTCTCTCTCCCCCCTCTCTATTTCCTCCTTCCCCCTCTCTCTCATTTTCTTGTTAAACCCAAATGACACTTTTCTTCTCTCCATGAGGCAGAAAGCTCCCAAGCCCTGCGTTCTCCTCCCAGCTGTGTGTCACAGGCAGTCCCATCCCATTAGAGCCTGTTCCTTTGGAGCACCTGCTCCAGACAGGCTGTCCCCGCCCCTCCCATCCTTGGAGGGAAAGCCGGCTATGGGCCCAGGTGGAATACTTGTTCTCTCAGAAAATGCACCCTTCTGCTGAAACTGGTTTGGCTCAGTGGATAGAGCATTGGCCCGTGGACTGAAAGATCCAGGGTTCGATTCCGGTCAAGGGCATGTACGTTGGTTGCGGGTGCATCCCCAGTAGGGGGTGTGCAAGAGGCAGCTGATTGATGATTCTCTCTCATCGATGTTTCTAACTCTCTATCTCTCTCCCTTCCTCTCTATAAAAAAATCAATAAAATATATTTAAAAGAAGGAAAAAAAAGAAAAGAAAATGCACCCTTCTGAGCTCAAAAGCAACCTAGCAGAGGCTCCACTGACCCGTGGGAAAGAGGCCCAGTAGTCAGCACAGTGCACTAGGGAGACTGGCTCCCTGTCAGATGCTCTTGGAGAACAGGACATGCACTCGGGTGCCTGTCTCAGAGCAGAGCTCGCAGGAGGAAGTGTGGGCAGAGCTAGGGGCATGTGAGGCTCTGGCATCATCCTCCCCAGGAAGAGCCTCCTGGGGGCCACTCCTGCAGACTGCCTCTTCCCCAGCCTGTTCTGGCCTGTGTTCACCACCAGCTTTTGGAGAGCTTGCAGACAACAAAGCAGGCTAAAACTTGGGGGACTTGAACATAAACAGGATTCTCACTTCTGGCCTTTTGTGTCCCCTGCCAGCCCCTGTAAACACAGTGGGAAACCCCATACCACCTTTGGGAAATGATCTGAAAAGACCTTTCATCTCTTCACATCTTAACTTTCTGGCTTAAACACTGTCTCCTAGACAAGGGTAGATGGGATGCTGATAAATGGAGCCAAGGAAATGGCCCCACTGATGACAGTCATGGTTGGTGGCAGATGTGCTGTGCTGTGTGGCCTGATGCACTTAATATACAGGCAGTCTATTAGGTCCAAGCTTTCAAAAGTGTCTACAAAGCTGTGCTCCATTGCGATGGATGCCTGGTATTCCAATTGGAATTTTCTCCTCTGCCCGCTTCCTTTCAGTTATATTGGTAGGAAGAGGATGCAAGTAAAAGAGCCGGAGAAGGCGGTGCCCAACGTGGTCAACCTGGTCGAAGCCGACTACTCCTACTGGACGCTGGGCTATGCCCTCTCTCTGGAAGGAGCACACAAGCTGGTGGGAGCTGATCCATTTGGGAAGATGCTGCCAGTGGACGAGTTCCTGCCAATCATGTACAACAAGCATCCTGTGTGAGTTGCCCTGAACTCCCTGACCGTCCCATGAGCACAGTGCATTCGTGAATCAGCCTCCTCAGTTTCTGGGCAGTACGTGGTATTTTCTAACAGTGTACTATAATCACGACCCAGGGAGGTTGACTCGAGTGATTATCCCATAATGGGGAAGCTAAAGCAGAAATGGTGTCTTGCATAGGGGTCTCCTTTAATACCCCATGTGCAATTCAAATGGACATAATCTGCTCTGTCCTCTCCTTGTCTTTGATGTCCTTACTTCCATAAACCCATACACTTCAAGGTGAAGGTCATCTTCCTAAGCATCTCAGAATTTTCAGCTCATTTCTTAGTCCACTGTGGATCCTGTTGGCCAGGCAGTCAAGAGCGCAGGCCCATGAGCAATCATCATGATCTATTGTGCTACCTGTGATCATGGAGGTGTGTTAGAGAATCAGGGCAAGGCAGGTGGGCTCTGGGGTGGATCCATGGGAGAAGGCAGTGTGATGCTCAGGGATTGTGTAGCCTAGGAGTTGGCTCTGACCAACACTTATCAAAGGGTTTGGTAGTTGATGGTTTACTTGTCAGTCTCCCCAATAACCTGTGAGCCCCTGAGGTAGGCACAGCCTTACATCTCTGTGTCTTTAGAGTCTGGGCCAAACTCTCTACATAATTGCTGTTCTGTCAATGATTCCTAAATTCCTTAATGGAGCGGGAGACCAGGTCCTAACCTTGGCTCCTTCCCTCAGTTGCTGGGTTACCTCCTCACAGAGATGGTCTTCATTTTAGTGGTTAAGAGCTCCTGACCTCCATCACACTCATTTTATCTCCTTGCCTGCTTTTACACAACATAGTAGAGACTGACTTTATCTCTGAATCCTGAAGAAACAGGGAGGTCAACCGTCATCCCCTTAACAGAAAGGAAAGGAACACCTATGAGGCACTCACTGACATAGGGGCTGAGCAGATGTGGTCTCACATAATCTGCACCAGAGCCCTGGGAGGGAGGTCATCTCACATGGACCTGCAGTACAAAGCCACGTTGGCCTGCCTCCAAGCCTATGCTATTAGTTCACTTAACTCCTTCACTGCTGTCCAGATCCTGCTAATTTATTAATCCAGCAACAGGGCATTTTCTAGAGTATTATTACGGTCCCATACAGAGTTCAATTCTTAACTTTCAGAGTAAGAGCTGAAATTCATTTTAAACTAGTCCAGCAGTTGGCAAACTGCGGCTCTGTTGACTAATGAGTTTGCCAATTACTGCCTTAGGGAAAAACACTTAAAAAACACACACACACATTTTAATAATGTACTAATGTCTTTAACCTGAAGTCAAAACTTCTAGGTAAGGATAATGCCTTATGCAGTGGTCGGCAAACTCATTAGTCAACTGAGTGGCAAACTGTGGCTCGTGAGCCACATGTGGATCGTGAGCTGCAGTTTGCCGACCACTGAACTAGTCCATCCAAATACAACAGAAATATCCTGACTTTTTCTGTGTATTTGCTTAGGTCATCCTAAAGCTTCTAAAGAACCTTTATTGTATTTATAGACCAAAGTTCTCCACAGAGGACACAACTTAAAAGATAATCATATGACCACCTGACCATTAAAGAAGTAACAAGCAGGGCCCCTGCCCCTCTCCCTCTGTTCTGTAAGCACCCTGCCCCCCTCACGCCTGTGCACCTCTTGTTTTCAGAGAGGAGTACAAAGAGCATTACAAATCCAGGAACCTGAAAGCCTTCTCCGCAGAGCCCTTGCTCATCTACCCCACACACTACACAGGCCAGCCGGGGTACCTGAGCGACACGGAGACCTCGACCATCTGGGACAACGAGACAGTGACCACTGACTGGGACAGGACACATTCCTGGAAGTCCCAGAAGCAAGGCCACATCCACCACAATGCCAAGAACACAGAGGCCCTGCCACCGCCAACCTCCCTGGACACCGTGCCTTCGAGGGACGAGCTATGAAGGCTCTACCCGGCGTTCACCACCCTTTGGTTTCTCTAACGGGCTGTCCATCTGTTTGCTCCGGCTTCTTCCTATGGTCACAGTCATCAAACCAAAGTGATTGATCCGAATCAATATATTTTTGAGAGGGGAGGAGAAATAAGAAAATTAAAACCCAAATTTCCTAAGATGGCTAGAAGATAGGCTTTATTGCACCCATTAAGATAAACTTTAATGTAGACACCTGGTCCTTTAGTTCATTACCCGATGATGCTGGTTGTCACATTAAGGTTGAAGAGTATGGCTCAGAGACTCCTCCAAGAGGAAGTCACATCAGTGAATGGGTGAGCAACCTTGCCATGCCCACTGAGGCCATGTCTATTGGTCTAGTGAGCCCACTTCATGTCACAGATGTGGCCTTAAAAACTTGTGTAGGTAACAAGTTTGTGGGGGGAAATCAAATAGTTTAAAATCAAATTAATTGGGCTTTTTGTTGAAAGGAATTCTGTCATGAGCCTTATTGCAGAGTAAATTTTCTATCAGAGTCCTTGCTGTCCAGCAGGGATTTGTGTTGGGTCTGTCTGAGCCTTGGCCTTTGACTATCGTGGCAGTCGGAGCTCTCATAACGAGGCTCCAATGGGCCATGTGGGTAGCTTAGTTGATATTTGGGGGTTTGTGTAACTATTTGAGGGAAAAAGAACTCAAACGTTGGCCTCTTTATTGTGGCCATTGGAATTAAGATGCTGTATTTATGAAGATAAATTTAATATATAAGGGGGGAGGGTTTCAGCATGTCAGACCCTCCAACTCCGCCTGGGGATGAATTGCAGGTGTGAGTTCCATGAGTTACTGTTAAGAGGCAGCAACTGCCCTTGCCCAAGTTTCAGTCTAGTTTGAATTATTTATTTTTACAAAGTGGGGGGAGATATTTATATGATAAGGCAGAGAAACAGGTGTTTTTAGCTTTATCGTGTTTGAAGACGAAACACAATGGCACCCTGGGAGCAGTCAGTGTAGACACACCGGTTCAATCGTCTGGTTCTCCCACATCTCCCAGGCAGACTGGTGCTTAGTGGGAGAATCTAACCATCTGGAAACAAATGATCCAGGTGAGGGACGTTGGTCAGAAACAACGGTTTGATCAACTGATGGAGGCCAGCCACCAGGGAAGCTTCCGGTGGAGTTAGGATGTGGACAGACAACCTCTGCATTCTCCACAGAGTGATTTTCTGTTGAAGGCAGAGTTGGACTGCAGCATCTCTTCCAGCTCCACTGTCTGTGATCCTCGGAATCTCTTGATGGTTTGCTTCAGGTTTATGTTCTTGTGCCGCCAACAGTAGAGCTTTGCCTCTGAAAATGTAGAGCTTGTCCCTCAGGGTCCTGATATTGGAGCAGAGCCATGGGCAGGACTGTTCTGTGTGACAGCTAAGTGCTCCTTGGTGAGGGCCCGGCTGCAGGACAAGGCAGCTCACCTTCCACAGAACACCAGTCTTTGGCCTCCCATCTTGAATTACCGCTGATATCCCTCTACATAGACTGATAAGCCAGGAAACTGAGGCAAGGGGTCTTGGCTGACTCCAGTTTTTACTGCTTAGACAAACCATCAGAGTTTGACTCTTTTTTTTTTTTTTTTTTTTTCTAGAAGCAAAACAAAACAGGAAGAACACCTGGAGAGTTTGTGAAAGCTCCTTAAATAATCCCTAAGGTTTCCTTGGGTGTCTTGTATTTTGTGTATTTTAGTGTGTGCGAGTGTGTGTAATGTTCATGATCCTTTTTAATGGGGTGGGAGGTGGCTGGGGTATTGGGAGTGGAGGAGGATTAAGTTGTTTGTGTGGTTTTGTTCAATAGAGAACTTTTTTTTTTTTTTTTTTTTTTTTTTTTGCCTCCATCAGCTGGTCTGATGGGTTTCCGAATTCCCATTCTTAAAAGACATTGGTCTTAAATTCTAGAATTTTAGATTAGGGCTGTTCTACTGTGAAGAAAGTTCTGGCTCTCTTAGCCCAGCCATTGCCTCTCCCTGCTCAGGTCTGGAATCCCAAGCAACATTCTTCTGTTGTGAACGTTGCAAACTGCACAGCCAGCATTCCTTTCAAAAGTTGTCTCTTCAGCAACCCAGGGCTTCCTGGACCTCATCCTTCCTCCTGCCTCCCCTCCAGTCTTGAGTCAAGACATCTGACCTTCGCAGTGTCAGAGCTCTGCCTTCAGCCATGGCACCTGTTCTCTGCCTCTGGCCGTCACACCCCACCTGGATGCCGGACTGGATCTTGGGATCTGAGGTGGAATCTTCTGGACAGACGATCGTGACCTCAGCAGTGCTGGTGCTGCCGAGTGTGGGCTGAGCGACTACGCTTGCAGAGGACACGCCGCATGGCCTTGCTGTGGGGTCCCTGGGCTGCAGCAGGGACTCTGGACAATGATAAAGAGCCAGCCTCCCAGCGCCCTACCCTATCCGTCATGCTGTGTCATTTCCGGAAAGGGCGTGAAAAACTACTACTTGCCTTCTAGAGCTCTTTGTGAAAAATTAAAAAAAAAAAAAATTTGGCTCAAGCTCTGATTGTTCATTGGTTCTTCCAACATGATCAATGGCCAATATTGGGGTTTTCAGGTTTGCTCTCATACGAAGATGTCGAAGGCCAGAGATAACCTCATGGCAAACAAGGCAGGTTGGCCTTGCTGCCCGGTGGGGGTGGTTTTAGGTGGCTGGGTGGAGGTGGATCTGCTAAAAAAGATTTAGGCTACAAAAAGACAGGAGTGCCCAGTGGGAGGGTGTTGAGGGAGAGGGCATTTACATTTTTTGTGCTATAGGTCAGTCTATTCATCAAAAGGTACTATGATTGTCCAAAGCTAAAGAGCTTTCTCCTGAGGCAAAGAATAAATAAAAGTTCCATATTAGCCTCAGCAGATCATGCTGCCCCAAAACTGCAAACACCAGGTGTGAGTACTGCCTGCTGAGGCCTGTGCTGAGCACTGAGATGCTCAGAGGGCGAGGGGAGGCCCCGCTGCTGTGGTCCGTGAACTGCTCTGTGAGGCTGGAACGAAGCGGGCCAGAGGACCCAGGCACCTGCTTCTGCTGGGAGGACTGTTGGGACAGCTCTGTGGGGGAGGGGACAGTTGTCTAGCCTGAGGGGCACGGATGCGAGTCTAGATGAGGCAGGAGGGTTGGGCAAAGGGGGTGGGAAAGCTTTCTAGGTGCTGTGAGGCGTGGGCAGGGCCTGTGGCAGGGCCTGTGGCAGGGACGGGAGCTCGGTAGGACTGGAGAGTCAGGTATGTGTTGGGGTTGATGGCAAGAAACAAGGCTGAGCCAGATAATGACGGCAAGGTAAGTCGACTCCCTCCCGCTCAGGCTGCCTCGTCAGCAATGCAGAGGCCATTGCTCCCGGCGGATCCTAGGCTTGGTTTCCTGACAGACAGTGCAGAGGTTTCCAGCAAAATGCTGGTGCCTGAAACAGAACATTCCCGCTCACCCACACACTGGGAATCTTTCACCTGAGGTTGGAGTAAACCCCTCTAACAAGTACCTGTCAGATACAGGTGAGTGTCCGCCAGGTGCTTTTGAGACTTTCTCTCCAGGTGAACAGAGGGGGAGAGAAAGATCCAGAAGGAACTCATTGGGTGAGGAGTTCATGACAAAGTGAGAGCTAAAATGGTGCTGGCCCTTTGATAAGGAAAGAGCACGACGGGTAACAGAACACAGAGCAGGCAGCCTTGGAAACCATCATTACACTTTGTGGTGATGTTCACTATTTCGGAGAGAACCTTCCTCCCTCAGGATGTTCTGATGCGGCCAAGGGAGGAGATAGCAGTGAGGTGACTCCATTGAACAGGTGCTGACAGCCCTGAGTCGGTGCAGGCGGCTGAGACGGGACGAAGAGCCTGGTCCGCGGTGGCCACGTGTCCTTTTGGCCTCCTTGGAAAAGGGAGGAACGGGATGGTGGGTCTGGCTCGGCGTGTTAGACAGATGACAGGGAAAGCGGCGCCTCCCCATCTTCAGGGAGAATCGGTTCAGATTGCCCAATGCTGAGGGGGATCCCAGGGTAAGAGCAGGACTGACTGCTGCTCCGTGCATTGACCTGAAGTGGCCTGTGTGTTTCCTCCAGCCCACGGCTGTGTTAACATTGAGATGATCTTGCTCTGGCCACTATGACAGCAGCTGGGCTGCTCCCAGCCCAAAGCCTCCCTCCCATCTGCCCCGAAAGGGGTGGAAAGAATGAAGAATTGCCTCTGAGCATTGGTTTCTCTTTTCGGCTAATTTACTGCGTTTATTTGTGTGCCCCGCCCTGCGGTTTCTTCAGCTCGGCTGCCTCTAGAATGGGCATTTTTAATAAAAATCTCATGTCCAAGCAGTTCCGGGTGCAGAGCGCAAGCTTCCCTGCTCTCCCTCCCACCCCCTTGCAGGTCCAGGGGGCGCGCCTGGGCGTTTCTGGGTCTGGGGGAGGCTGGACAGACGTCTGAGCTCTTGCTCATGAGGGAACCTGACCTTCAGAGTGCAGTGGACCTCTGCGTCCTTCGGGGAAGCTTAGAAAATAATGTGACAGAGCAGCCTGTTCTGAAGGAGAAGACCCCAGGCAGGAGGAGCTGCCTAGGTGCTGATGTCCTGGGCCGCAGGGTGTGAGCTGCTCTGAGAACAGACTGCTGAGATTGGACAGGGCTGTGATTGCTCCTGAGGAGAGGGAGGAACCCCAGAGCTGAGTTTCGGGGGACAGAGGAGAGCCAGGCCAGAGGGAAATGCAGGGAAGAGGAAGAGGTGGCTTCCAGGCCCTGTACAGCGCCTGGGACAGAAGTGTCAAAACAGGAAGAAGAGACAGATTCTTGCCTGTCAGGCCCCCTTCACCCCCATGCTCCAAGTCACAGCCCGGCCATGGGCGTCCACACTGCACAGCCTGCTCCGGCCTGGCTTGTGCGCAGGGTGCTGTGGGGCCCATGTCCCGCTCTGGGAGCCTTGGCCTGCGGCTGTCCAACAGGCTGGAGCGGCCCTGGCTGCCCTCCAACTCCGAGAGCAAGTCTTTCCCCAAAGCAGCAGCAGGCCGGGCTTCCCAGGGGGCTGCTCACACATCGGAGCGCTGCAGTGGCTGCTCGGCAGGGGAGGAGGCTGAGGGCTTCTGGCACTCCCTACACCAGAGCCTCCCCGGACAGCGGCAGCCGGCTCTCACCGTGTGCCCACGTGCTCTCTGCCCACGTGCTCTCTTCATGCACGTGCACCTTCCTTTAATCCCACGTGAACCTCCACAGGTGGGAACTGTCATCATCACCTCCTGCTTTTCAGGTGAGGCCACGGCTAAGTGGCTTCGCTCAGGTAGTCAGTGGCAAAGCCTCTGGTGTAGTCTGTCTTATTTCTCACCAACATCTAATGTTTCCATCTGTCTCTCTCTGAATGCCTATCACACACACTCACACACACACACACACTCACACTCACAGCCTGCAGCTCCATCCCCCTGTCCATTCCCCACCTGTGGCCTCTCATGTACTGACTGTTCAATGATCAGACTTGTTTGATGGCCTCTGCGGGAGGTGTGGATGGCAGCCATGGCATAAGCAAGGAGCAGAAGCAGGAGTGCGGGGAAAGCTAAGTCCCGTTTGGAAAAGTGCTTTGATATATATATATATATATATATATATATATATATATATATATATATATATAGTTATGCCCCATGAGCAAACCAGAAACAGTTTAAAACCATTCACTGCATCCTTTTCCCACTTGATGTTCTGGTCCCCCTTATGGAAGAATCTGGAACTGTAGCGCCCAGAGTTGCATTAGGGTGAAACAATGTGGGAATGAAATGAATTCTTTGGCTGCCAGAGGCTGAAAGGGAGGTCCCGGCTCTCTCCAGGGCCACCCTGCCCGTCACGCCCACTCCTCCTTTATGTCCTCCCGCAGTTGGTGCTTCTCACAGGAGACCCTCCCCCAGCACCCACCCCACCCATGGCACGGCCAACTTCAGAGATCAGAAACGGATTCAGCCGGGACCGGTTTGGCTCAGTGGATAGAGCGTCGGCCTGCGGACTGAAAGGTCCCAGGTTCGATTCCGGTCGAGGGCATGTACCTTGGTTGCGGGCACATCCCCAGTAGGGGGTGTGCAAGAGGCAGCTGATTGATGATTCTCTCTCATCAATGTTTCTAACTCTCTATCCCTCTCTCTTACTCTCTGTGAAAAATCAATAAAATATATATTTAAAAAAAAAAAAAAAAAAAAAAAAAAAAAAGAAACGGATTCAAATCCCAGCGGGGGACCGAACGCACAGGAACCCTGACTTCCATGGCCCCGTTTCCTCACCTGTGAGATGGAACCGTGCTCAGGAGAACAGGTGACCAGCAGCACAACCTTCCTCGGAGACATTGAAAGAACCAACCATTTGCCCATCGAACCCGGGTGGTGTGAGTTCACAGGGTTGGGGGGCTGTAGGTGGAGAGAACCCCGGGCATTCTGTCCAGCTTGTCCGAGCATTGGTGAGTGTCCCGCAGGAAAACCTCCTGGATCCAGCGCCCACCCACCGTGACCCGCACACAGTGGGGCCGCTAATCCAGAGCTCCGCCCCCAACCTTGGGCAAAGGCTTCACTGCTCGGGGCCCAGCTGCCTCTGTAACAGGAGGCGGCACTTCATGTCTGAGATGCCTTCTGACTCCACAGAATGCTAACACGCTGGTTTCACCAACCGTTCAGTGAACTGCTCCCACGCAGCATTCTGGGTAGAGATGTAGGGAAACCACACCAAGCAGGGGCCTTCAAATTCTGAGGCTAACACGATTAGCTTGCCTGGATTCTAATGGGTCTCGTGGGCCACGTGCAAGCAGTTCCCATTTATGAGACTTGTTTTCAACTGCGTCCTTCAGGAGCTCCGAGTTCAGTCCAAGTAGGAGCATCACAAGCAAGTGAACCGGCGGTGACTGCATGCTGACAAACGAAAATAAATTCTGCAAGGCTGACAAAATCACGTTTCTTTCTGGCATTTTCTCCTCCTCGAGCAGTTGTCTGTCTTCAGCCCTTTGTTGGCTCTGGGCAGCCTCCCTCTCCCGCCCCCCCTCCCCGCCACCTCCTCCTTTTCCCATGACTGTGGGAAAATGAACCTGCGCACCCTACTCAGAGACTTAACTCCTTGGTGGCTGGGATGGCAATGTTGGTCGTCTCCTCTCAGGGTTCTCTTTCATCGCCCCCCACTCCCCTGCACTTAGACTGGCCCCAGGGACTGCGGATGGAAGTGACATTGCCGCTGTGCCCCAAGGCCGTTAGGGACAGTTCTGAGTTCTGCCTTCAGAAACCTGAGGTGGCAGAACTGTGAGGAGGATGAGGAGGACGCTGCCCGGACCCTTGGCCACCCTTAGAGCTCCCGGTGCACCACGCCAGGACACCCTGGGAGTGAAACTCGTAGATCGCTGAGATGTCACGGTTTTTCACCTCAGCCTACCACTGCCTCCCTTCCAGGGGTAGGTATTCCATTTAAGGGGAGAGTCTAGGGAACCAGCCATGCTAAACACAATGGAAGTGTGTTAGCTCCTTGCAGTGGAGCTGTGGTAAGGGTGTGACCACAGCCGTCGTGGCTGTGTCTGTAGAAAAAGAGATGGCCTGGGGGAGCCTGCTGGATACAGAAGCCCAGGCCGCAGGCCTCTACTGGTCCTATGCTACATGAAAGGGAAATTTTGAGACAGTATTCTTTCAGGCAGTAAGTGTCCAAGCCCAGTTTCCAGACAGAAGCAAGACAAGGGAACCTGTTCTCTAGAATGATCCTGGAAAAGCAGTCACCCGGTGCCGGAAGCAGAAACCCCTTTTCCTTCCTGCCCCACCCCATATTGTCAGTTATTAACACACGTGGTCAGCTCTCTCCCAAAATAACACGAGGGCCCAGAAAACTGGGTGACTTGGAACCATTTAAAAATTCACTGGGACGAAACCAGTTTGGCTCAGTGGATAGAATGTTGGTCTGCAGACTGAAAGGTCCCAGGTTTAATTCCGGTCATGTACCTTGGTTGCGGGCACATCCCTGACAGGGGGTATGCAGGAGGCAGCTGGTCAATGTTTCTCTCTCATCAATGTTTCTAGTTCTCTATCCCTCTCCCTTCCTCTCTATAAAAAACTTAATAAAATATATATATTTTTAAAAAGAATTCACTGGGAGATAAATCTGGGGCCCGGCTGGCATGGCTCAGTGGTTGAGTGTCAACCTATGAACCAGGAGATCACGGTTCAGTTTGATTCCTGGCTGGGGCATATGCCCAGATTGTGGGCTCGATCCCCAGTGGGGGGTGTGCAGGAGGCAGCTGGTCAGTAATTCTCACCATTGATGTTCTATCTCTCCCTCTCCCTTCCTCTCTAAAACAAATAAAAAATATTTTTTTAAAAGCAAAGGATGATTCTGGGAGCTTCTTGGAAATAAGATGGGATGACAATAACGCACAGCTGGTGAGCGAAGCAGGCCTTGGCATGGCTGCCTTTTGGGAAGACCTTCTCCCACGGAGGCCCTCGGGTTTCGAGGATTACTTAGATCACATGTGTCAAACACAAGGCCCGCGGGCCAAATCCAGCCCGCCAGGCCTTGCAATGTGGCCCGCACCGCGCTGTCATCACTGCACTCCGCTGTCAGTTTATGACATTGTCAGTTTATGACTGTTCAGTAAACCATTCGGCCCGCGATTTTGGCTGGATTTTAGATTTTGGCCCCTTCTCTGATTGAGTTCGACACCCCTAACTTAGATGGTTTCAAGTGCGAAATAGGGATCGGCTGTCAGCAAGCAGGTACTGACTTCGAGCCGAGCCTGAAGTTCAAAGTTAGAAAGTGTCCCCCACAGCAATGGCTCCCAGGAAGAACAAGCTAGCAGACGGGAGCACCTGACTGCAGTTTCTGGTCACTCTTTGCTCCAAACCTGATGTGCTGGCTTTGGGACATGGCCAGGGGAGAGGGTCCCGCTGCTTTTCCCTCTGCTCCCCAGACAGAGCCCGAGCGGGCATCCACAGAGCCTACCGACACACCTGGAACCAGACCCGCCTCATTGAGACTCCAGATACAATCCCTCTGGGGCCGGCGGCACGCGCCACCCAAGTCCCAACCAGTTTATTAGTTTAACCAAAAGGTAAACAGACAGACGATGGAGATGCAGAGAGACAAGCATGCGAGCAGCTAAAGGCATGACCCGGCTGTCCACCAGGAAACAGGTTTAAGACATTTCAAGTGGCATTAAATAAATGAGGCTACGTTTTATCTACTTGGAATTTCCATGGTCTTTTAAAAAAGGAAAATATATTTTGACATTGCAGTATATAAATCTAGATTCTACATGTACAGTATAAATACACAGGGCGAGCACATGGGCACACGTGTGTCTCGGTAGCTGCACTCGAAACGAGGCCGGCAGTTCTTTACTTCCTCTTGGACCTCCCGACCGAGGAATCCAGGCGCAGGCCACAATCACTCCAGTGTCCATCTGTCCGGCGCCCTGGCCACCTCCTCCCAGCCAGGGGCACGGCGGGACAAGCCTCGCAGGAAGAAAGTGCTTCGAACCAGCTGGAACCCGGTCGGTCCTTGTGATGCACAAACTGGTCTCGTAAGAAGGTCCAGAGGAACAGCGACCCCTTCCCGGCTCATTCTTTGGTCCATTGCCCCAGGCTCCACACTCCCCCTGGTGTTTCTGGCAGATTTCATTCAGTCATTCACGTGTGACCTTTGGGAGCCAGCCCTCTTACAGGATTTGGGGGGGAGGTGGGGGGGGAGAAGCTCCCTGCTACAGTCTACACTTCATGTGTGGTTTTGTTTTATTTCTGGAATGAAATCTGGTATTTTGAGAAATTTTTCTTAAAAAGGACAACATTCTGAAAGTGCTTCTTACACATGTCAACGTCCCACATATGGCTTTTTAGTGCAAACCCCAGCACAGCCCAGAGTTGGAAGGGAGAGGTTGATGGTGTTACTAGACACACACACACACACACACACACACACACACACACACAAAAGTCACTAAACAGGGATACTGTATTAGCAAGAATGGGGACCTAAAAAACAAACCAACAAAACCTCATGGATTCCAGGTGGAAGACTGTACCCCTTTAGAAATGCTGTAGGTGACACGCGCAGCCCGCTTCTCTCCCGTGAGGAGGCACTTAATGCTACAAGTTAAAGGTAGAAAGGACAAGCTGCCGCAGGGAACCCCTTCCCAGGGGCTGCTGACGGCGCAGTCGCTGCTTAGGAATCGTTCACAGGCTCAAAGTGACCCAATGGGAGTCTAACGCAGTAGAACTTCCTACACCTGAGGAACAGATTGCACATAGTGTGGGGGTGCGACCACCCAGATGCAAAAGGCTCCAGACACAGAGCTCTCCACGAGAAAGGCAATCGGAAAGGGCCCCCCAGTTACCGAAGAACGCGGCTGCTTGTGCAGGGATGACGGTGATGTGCAAGTTAGTGGGGGGGAAACAGACACACGATGCGGTTGCCAGACATCAAAATGGACTCGGGTTGGTTCCAGAAGTGTCAGCGGGGCCTCCCTGCCTCCCTGGGGTGGAGGAGGTGGGATGAAGGCAGAGGCCGGCAGAGCCACGGGCTCATCCAAACCCTTTCCCAAGAGGCCTCTCATGGAGCCCGGGCGCCGCAGCCTCTGCAGCTGCTCTCTTCCGGTGGCACTTGGTCGGGAGAGGCTTCCTCTCCCTGTGAAACGGTGTGGGCTCCTCATAATACTGGCACGAAGACACTGCATTCCTAGGACTGGATCCACTTACTTGGCAGGTAGGAAACCGGGTTCTCAGTTCCTTCTATTTCCCTGTAAAAAGTGACCTCAACTCCCCAGGCCATTGTGCAAATTTGTTTCTCTACAGACCAGAATATCCTCTCAGTCCCTCATGTATTTTCACATACACACATACATACCAAATATGTGTCATATGTATTTATAAATGTGGGTAGTTTTGCATTTCAGTATCAAATTGGTCAAAGAGAATCAGTGAATAGTCCATTCTTTGCATTTCAGATCCATCTCCGATCTGCCCATGGTGCCTGTCACACCACAGGTACTCAATAAATAGCCGCTGACTTCACCGATGATCCTCTAACACTGGATGGTAGCTGCACTCACCACGGCCTGTCCTTAGCCCCGCTCTGCCGTGGGCAAGCAAGGGGCCAGTGGTCCCTCCCTTCAGAGGGTGATTTTGCTGTGTCTGTTGCTCCAGCAGCCCCGTTTAGCTGTCCTGGGCAAGGTCAAGCTTGTCCGGCTACGCAGTTTCACTGGGTCTTCCATGGGGTTCTTTTTGCGTAAAATGAAGTCAAAGTTCACTTGGCTGTTCATGGCGTAAAAGACATTTGCAGAGTCTGGGATCACGAGTTCTAAAACACAGGAGCGAGAGAGGCAGTCAGCTTGTGCAGGTCAGCACAGCACCGACAGTGGCCGGGGCAGAGTTTGCCCAGAAACAGGCTGGGATGATGGCCCTCAGTCCTGGGAATGTGAATTGAACCAGACAATGACCTCCCACTGCTACTTCCCCTCTCCCCGACCCCCCACCCCCACCCCGTCAAAAAAAAAAAATTCTCACAACTTCTTAATCCCAAGTTTAAAAAACTAAGTGCAAACAGGAGCAGAAATTCAACCCATGTGCTAAATGTTCAAGTGCAGAACGTTTTAACTAGAAGGTTCTACAGGAGACAGAGCCCAGTGGAGTCAAATGACATTCCCAAGATCACAACCCTGTAAACATCAGAACTGGGAGTCTATTTTCTACTCCAATATGCAGCTTTTCTTGAGAATGAGAGGATCTAATGACATGGGGGCAGGGGGAAGGGAGGAACTATAAACTCTATAGTGTTTCCCAGAACTCTTTTTTGTTGGACTATCAAAACATTTTTGAAGCATCCAACCAGTATTTTATTCCTTGTGAGGTCATGCTTCATCAAGAGCTTGCGTTTTAACATTAAACAGCATCATACAGGACAGTGTATATCCGTTAACCTGTAAGCTATTGTCTGCTTCAATGAGTCCCAACTAGACAGCTGCAATTTCTGAGCAAGGATTATTCCAAGTGTGATATGAAATTATCCAGCAAAGTTATTTTAATTCCCTTTTCTTTTTAAAAGAAGGTACATACTATTTAGCACTCAGAGGTAATGGGTGTCTAAAAAAACAACAGGAATACAAAGGTAAACTATGCAAGTGTAGCTTCATGGCAGTAGACAGGGAGACATCTGATTGCGGGTCTGGCTAAGTCAACCTGTGTGAACTTCAAACACGGAGACTCTATAGCAAGACTGACACAACCAGGTTCCAGGCGACTCGGGTACATGTTGCATAAATGTTTCATAAAGAAAAACTCCCTTAAAGTGTTTCCAATCTCCTGCCCACATATTCCCAAAGACCAAGGCCTCAGGAGGTCGAGCAGCCAGACCAAGATGGCACAGCGGTGAGCAAAGCTGGGCCCAGCCTGCACCTTGGGATTCCTGGCTCTTCAGACCCACCGGCCTTAGTGTTGTTTTGTTGGTAACATGGTAGAACTCAAGAGATCACTTTTGAGGCATAGGATTTTAACTGAAAGTACATTAAACTATATCTTACAACTGAATGGGTAAGAACATTTGTAAGAGGTAGCTGAGAATGAATTTTCCATGAGCTTTACTCTTTCATCTCTAAGAACAGGTACTGCTAATTTGGCCTTTCTCCTCTGGGTCCAAGGTACAGCCCTGGGTGATTGGGTGGTCAAATGGAATATGACCAGCTGCTCCCTCCCCACACACCTGCCTGTAGAATTCTCCTTTGCCCTTCCAGGGGCTGGTCAGCATGGGGTCTGTCAGCTATACCTGCTGTTCCTCTGGACTTACAACCCCAATTCAAATGAGCAAACAGACACATTCAAGGTGTTTATTTGCCCAGAGTTTTCATAAAAGGAATTTTTAAAAATAATGGGTTCTAGGCATGTTGAAGTATGTCATAGTTCATCAATTTTTTGTTTCAAGAAGTGTGAGCGAAAGACCCTTAGATTCAGGTGTTGGAAGCTTTTGCTATTTGAAGATCAAACATGAATAAAGATAATGACTCAGCTGGGAGTTGTCCCATGAGCCAAAGGGTTGCTAGTTCAATTCCTGGTCAGGTTACATGCGCTGGTTGTAGGCTCGATCCCTGGTGAGGGGCCATGTGGGAGGCAGCCGATCAATATTTCACTCTCACATCAATGCTTCTCTCTCTCCCTAAAAATCAATAAAAATCTTTTTTTTTAAAGGCAAACTGAAAAACAAACATAAGCTTCTCATAAATGAATAATTGAAACATTGATAAATGATTACAGAAACTGCTACATTGCAGATTCACACACAACTTAGACACACATTATTGGGTAAAGGAGATGTGTGGCCATCTGCAAAGATCCAAAAGAACCCCCAACTATCCCCACCTCCTGACATAAGATGAGAAGTTGACAAAGAATGGGCAGTAGGAATGCTCAGCAAATAACAGAGTTGAGGTTGGGGGTAGCCTGAGACACTTAATTCTACAAGAGAGGTGATGGCAAGGTTCCCCACGTTAACTCCACCTTTGCACAATTAAAAACTCCACTGATTCAATTTTTAAAGACACTGTCCCCATTTTCTATCTTCTAAAACTGGGGCAACCTGCGTGAGGAGACGGGAGAAGGAACTTGTGCCCACCTTTGTCCTCCGAGATGACCTGCACCAGCTCGTACTCCTCAGCCGGGTCCGCATCCAGGTTGTGCTTCAGCATCGCCCTCTGGATCACAGCGGGAGTTTTATCCTGGCTCGTCAGCTGGAAGACAATGAAGTGGTGTTCAGAGTACTTAGCCTCCTGTCTCCTGAAAGAGTTCTCTGACCCCCTTATTCTTGCTGTCGTGTCCTTTCCAGGAGAAATGGCCCAGGGGAGTGAGAAGAAGGCCAAGAGCCAGAACTCCTGGGCTCTCGTCCTGGCTCCACCCTGAGGGATGATGATGGGCCACCTACTCTCAGTCACCTACTCCCTGAGTCACAGTGTCTCCCCTGTTAACAGAGAGAACACATGCCTGAATTATCTCACTCGCACTGGTTGAGGTTCCACCAAAATGATCCTTACCTGCTGAGCTGCTGCTATGGCACTGGTTACAACCTGTGGCCTGTGGTCAGAAATGGCCTGTTCTGCACCCCAACCATTTCAAAAAGCACAGTGGCCCCATGACCCAGCAATCCTACTCCCAGGTATCACCAAGAGAAATGAAAACAGATGTCCACCAGAGGACTTGTACACAAATGTTCATAGCAGATTTACTCGTAATAGTTAATCAACCTGGATTTCCATCAATAGGACATTAGGGAATAGATAAATAAATGATCACATGTTCCCAAAAGAACACTACTCAGCAGATAAAAGGAAATTAAGAACTTATATAGGCAACACTGGGGATGAATCTCTACAATATCACGTTGAGCCGAAGTAACCAGACACAGCAGATTACATGCTGCAGGAGTCAACTAGCCTGTGGTGTTAGAAAGCTAACTTCAATTAACCTTAACTTTACCCAGGTTAACAGGGGATTAACAGGAAAGGGTACAAAGGAATTTCTGAAGGGACGAAAACAGATTCTTTATCTAGACTTGGGGTGGTGCTCACATACATAGTCATAGACACAGACATGGACATAGACATAGACATGAACATAGACAGAAATAGAGGTTATTCTCACAACCAAAGAACTGAACACAGATCTGTGTATGTAATTGTTTGTAAATCATACTCCATAAAAGTCAGCTTCTAAATGTTTAAAAGTAATAAATCTAGCACTTTTTTAAGTGTAAGTAAAGTTTCCCCTCACCACCAATTCTGACTTTCTCCCATTTTTCTCTGCCCTTCAGCCCCCCATTTGCAGGGTGCTCAGAAATGGCCAGTCTGCACACTGAGAGGGCTGACTTATGTACCATCCCTTGAGTGATTTCTTTAAATATGACCGAAAGCAAATGGAAACACAAATTATTCTTACTTAAAAATAAACGCTGTTCTCACCAGGAGGTAAACGGAGAGACAACCACAAAAAACAATCAAACAAGACGTCTAAAGTCCTCCAGAAAACTGTGTCATTGTGAGCCCAAGGACGGCAGGTCCAGATGTCTCTCCCTCTACTCAGGGCAGCAGCTGGTATCTGCACTTCAATAAACAGCATGCCCTACAACGGGTCCTTGTAGGCGACAAAGACCTTGCACATTTGTCCATTACCAAAACATCTGGCATCTCCATCTCCACAAACGCTTACAGGAGGGAAATACGCTGCTGGATGGTCTGAAGGAAATGCTCCCACAGCTGAGTCCCAGGGGAGGAGGAGCATGAAGCCCGAGGAGAGAGGACACCACGTGAGAATGTTGGACAAAGACGCTGTCAACTTGAAACCTACAGCCAGGCTACCTCATCTTCTTTACCGTCATCTTCCCCAGGGGAGTCTGAACGAGGATGGGATAGGCAAGGGCTTTCCTTAAGCGCTTAATACTTTGTACCAGAAAAGCTACGGAGGGAAACTGAGGGCCGCAATTAGTATTGACAGCTCAGTCACGAGGCTGCATGCCCATGTACTGAGCCAGCACCATCCAGTAGTTATACATAATGAGCCATATTTGTAATTTTAAGTATCTATTAGCCCCATTTAAAAAGTGGCTTAAAAGAAAAATTCATTTAAATAATATATCATTTAATCCAATACACCCAAAATATTATTTCAGCATATAATCAATATAAAAATTGTCAAGGAGATATTTTACATTCTGTTTTTGTATTAAGTCTTCAAAATCTGGTGTCTAGCCTGGCCAGTATGGCTCAGCGGCTGAACGTTGACTTATGAACCAGGAGGTCATGGTTCGATTCCTGGTGAGGGCACATACCCAGGTTGCAGGCTCAATTCCCAGTAGGGGGCATGCAGTAGGCATCTGGTCAATGATTCTCTCTCATCATTAATGTTTCTATCTTTCTCACTCCCTTCCTCTCTAAAATCAATAATATATATGTGTGTGTGTGTGTGTGTGTGTGTGTGTGTGTATTTAAAATCTGGTGTCTATTTTATACTGTTCCTATTTCAGATGTTTAATCTCTACCCATAGCTAGTGACTACTCCACTAAATGAAGCCATGTGCAATGAGGCTTAGGTGTCACCTTCATGCACCTGAAATAGGGACTTAGACGATTCCCTGTGCCCCTTCCCTGTGGTGAGTTTTCTAACACCACAGGTTTGTGTAGCCTGTTTGTGAAAGAACAGACTCCTACAGGATATAATCTTCTGTGTCTGGTTTCTTTGGCTCTGTGTTCCAAAAAGACTTCCATCATCCAAAGAGCTTTTGGGACTATGCTCAAAAATATACAGTCTATACGAGAACCTCAAGGTCAGTCTCATTTATCTGTAAAAAGTTCCTCATGGACTCAAACTGTATTTCCAGTTTGATCATCCACTTTACTAAGTTCGATCCCAAATAGCTGAAAGAAAAATTCACCACCACAGAGGACATTGCTAAGACTGCATGGCCACTCAATGAGCACCCAGACATGGAACCCCAGAAAGAGCCCCAAGAAGGGGTGCAGCAGAGGTCTCCCTGGCACACATTATAAAGGCATCCAAGTAGACATTTCTGGAAAGGATGGCACTGACCCGGGGAATAAACCTTAGCAAATTTTAAGGTGTAAAAATCATCCTATACGCACTGGGAGTCGGCAGATATTTAGATACTAGAGGCCTTTCTTCCCCCAGCTGCTGGCACCAGCTTCCCTCTGGCACCCGGGACCCAGGCTTCCCTCGCAGCCTGGCTTCGTCTGGAAGGTTGTCCGGAAGAAGATCCGGTCTAATTAGCATATAATGCTTTTTTAGTTATAGATATGCATCATTGGTATATGCCCAGGGAGGTCTAGGAACTGATCCTTTGGCACATACTCATTTTATGTGAACGCGTGGGTATATGCTACGGGCACGTATTTTGGGGCGTGGGCCTGGCACCTCACCATGATGCTCTTGTACATGTTGCCATTGTTGTCCTCCACGCTGATGCGGATTATGCAGGTGTCTTCGTTCTGCTGGTTGTAAACGGGAGGCAGCACAGTCGAGGTAATGGAGGTCACGGAGACGGAGCGCTTGTGGATCTTGGGGTTGTTGTTGCAGGTCGGAGCGGGGGAGAGGGGGTTGATTAAGGACGACATCCCTGAGGAGTTTGTGTCCATGGAATGGATGGAGGAGCACGACGAGGACGACTCGGAGAGCTGGAAGAGTAAACACACCCCAAAGTAAATGGAGCGTTAGCCTCTTGGCCGACAGTGCGCTTCACAAGTCTCAAAGCACAGTTGTTGAGACTAGAACATTTCCGCTCTCCTCCACACAGCCCACAGCACACGTGTGTCTTGTCTCTGTGTGAGCACCTCCTTGGCAGAGATGCCTGTCAGTGACTCAGTACTTGACTTGATCGCTCTGCATCTGTGCGAGGCAAGGGGGCGCTCTCGTTCCCCCTTAGTAGCTGCTCTGAAGGACGTTAACCAGCAGGTGGCAGCAGATACCAGAAGCTGAGGCAATAGGGGCTCCCGCAGGAAGTCGGAAAAACTGACAGGGCAGGGGAAAGGGTCACCTGCAGTTTATCCGGCCCCACTGGCCCTGAGCAGGAACGAGGCCTGACATTCCCACAGACAGCATTTCCATCCTGATTCCACTTCGCCATCAGATGGCGTAGCAGGAGAGAAATGTTACTATTTTAGAGGGTTCTAAGAGGAGGAGTACATTTTACAGCCTACATGAGCTATTGGTCCTTAAAGGTCTCTGGAGGTCACGCAGTCTATTCCCTTTCCACTGTGAGGAGCCTGAGGCCAGAGAGAAAACTGGTGACAGTACCATCTGGACATGCTCCCAAGTTCCCTGGCGCCTGTGGTCAGGTTCACAGAGCCAAGGTGTACCATCGCGTAACCAGGGCCCAGTGTGCAGCTGGTGATGGCGCGGTGACTGAACACAGTACCCATCCCCTCGGTGATAGTTATCGCTGTGAGGTTGTGATGAGCTTGCCCATGATTGTGAACAAAACGCACTGTCATGATTAGTTAGAGATCATGTGACTTACTCAAGGGCGCACAGCCCATGAGCAGCTCACCACTTTCCATGTTTGCTTCTAGAACCAACTGTACACATCTCCATGTTGTATATCAAGAATAATTAAGGAATGAGGTGCTATAGTTCATGAGCTTTTCTGATTAACCACATCGTTTTCCTGTGTACAATACCAATTACCAAAAAAATAGGATGCCCCAAATTCACAAGGTGGTGTTCCAAAAAGCCATTACATTGAATCATTTTCAATATCAACTTGTATTGTACAAAATGACAAGTAGCCGAAACTGGTTTGGCTCAGTGGTAGAGCGTCAGCCAGTGGACTGAAAGGTCCCAGGTTCGATTCCGGTCAAGGGCATGTATATTGGTTGCGGGCACATCCCCGGTAAGGGGTGTGCAAGAGGCAGCTGGTCGATGTTTCTCTCTCATCGACATTTCTAGCTCTCTATCCCTCTCTCCTCCTCTCTGTAAAAAAATCAATAAAATATATTTAACAACAACAAAAAATGTCAAGTAATCTCTCAGATGAGGTAAGCCAATTAGTCCTATCAAATAACCTGGAAGTCTTTTAAAAAGTAAGCGACATTGATTTCTTTCATACCAGTCTACCTTTCCATGGAAACAGAGCTCCAGGAACTTACTGTTCTGATACCTGGCTTCTGAGTAAAATGGAGTCTGCTCCACTGGACTTCCTCCTGTGGCATAAGCATGCATTACATTCTGCATGGTCAGTTTAATTAGAGCCCGGCAAGCTGACGTTTCAGCTCTGAAATGCAGGCATCTCACTGTGGCTCCATAGTAATATGGCTTAGTTACATTTTCTCCTATGCTCCCTAGTGAATGAACCGGGGCTCAGTGTGAGGGCCAGCGGATGGTGGGTGATCCATAGGCTCACTCTGCCTGCAGTGTACCTCACGGAGGCGAGAGAGCCCATGTTCCAGTTACAGGTTCAATTTCATCACCTTCTTTTTCCTTCATATAAATGTACTGACCTTTGTTAGGTTTCCCATGATCTTAGTGACATTTACAATTAAGGTAAAGCCTGGGAGAGAAAGCTGGGTCACAGCAGCTATAAACAGGCCACCTGAGGAGCCCCATCTTCTTACTGAGGATTTACTCTGAGGGGCAAGTGTGAGAATAAATGTTTGGAAATTGTGATCAAGGAAGTGAAGACGGGAGGGGATTACACTTTACCAAACAGCCGGTGGGGAAGGCAGAGCGCCAGCCTGGAGGCTGCAGCATCGCGGAGCAGGAGGGGCTGTGGAGGTCACCGGGGCAGCTCTGAGTTGAGCAGGACAACCGAGGCCTTTCCCGTTAGCTTTCAGGGATGCTGAAGCCTAGCAACTACTTGCATCCAATTCAATGACTCATTTTTAAACCTACAGAAATTCCTGACTTGGAGCCAGGTTCATCCAAAGAATAAAAATGTCTGACTCGTGCAAGAAATTGAAGCACCGGCGTGATTGGGGAGACAAGAAGGAATGAAGCAAGGGCAAGTCAAGGACACGCTGGGCTTCGGTGTCGTTAGAGAAGGGATGGCCATGCATGTCCATTGCAGCAACAGGTGCAAACGAGATTCTGTCTCCTTCCTGACCGGGCGGAAATCCCACAAAGATGTGGGCGATACCTCAGTTGTCACTTCTGCACAATGTCCATCATCAGAAAAGGGGCCTACAAACCATAAAAGGCCTGTCCCAAGGTGAATAATGAGACTTCACTCCAGACTGACAGATGCAATGCCGCAGGTCAAGGTCACGGAGATGGATCACGCCCTGGGCTTAGGAAAAATGCCCGAGGTAGCTGTATGTGTTTGCAGAGACTTTCCTCACAATCTGGACAGTGTTATCTGGATTCCAAAACAGAGGGGCGAGACACCCGGGTGGGGCAGCCCGGAGTCATCTCGGAGATGGGCCCAGAGCATGGTGTCCCCCTGCACTGGCAACTTTGTGACAAGGGCACCTGAGGCCCAGGGTTGCTGCTGCTGCTTAGAACACCATGTGAAAGAGCACACAGACCCTCCTGCGTGTCCAGGTGGTACCGTCACCAGTTTTCTCTCTGGCCTCAGTGCGAATACACAGTGGGTATGCACACAATGAAGGCCTGTTAGTGACACTCCACCTCGCTGGCCTAAGCATAACCCAAGGGCCAGAAGTCACTTACACAGCGAGAGTGTATAACCCCAAACTTCCCAAAATGGTGCAAATTCTAGCCATGTCAAAGTGGATGCTTCTCTTTCTAGCTCAGTGACCAACAACTGAAGCAGATCTGTATAAGATTAAAATGGAATGTTGGTTTTCATTTACTTATGCAACATGGAAATGGAAGTCCTCTCTGGGAATTCTCTTATCACCTCTCATCACTTTCCTTTTTGGGGAACATGGTAGACGGAATCAATGTTACTAGTTCCTTACCCTCCTCTGCATTCATGCCCTTTGCTCTGTGACTCCTCAGTTCCTCCCACCCGAACTGAAATATAGTTCTCTGCCTCATTTATTTATGTGGGATTTGGCCACATGGTTTGCTTTGGCCAATAAAAAGGATCCAGGCAAAGACTTAATGTGTACTTATGGGTGGGGATTGCCCACTTATCCATCTGTCTTAGCCCATTACTCCAAAAAGAATGGAAGGCAGACAGAGCAGACCTGGACCAAACCCATGGCCTAGGACCAAGCCCAACCCAAAGCAGCCAGCCTGCTGTGCACGACAGAAAATAAATGGCTGTTGTTTTGAGCACCGAGTTTGGAAGTGCTTTGCTATTCGACATTATTGGGGTAAAAGGTTAGCAGAGACCAGGTATGACAGCAAGAAGCTGACAGATCTCTGTCTCTTGACTTTTTGCTCCTTCTAGGAAAATCCTACATCTCCTCTATAAAGTGTTGCCCGGGTTATAGGTTACAATCCTTCGGCTGCCTTTGGGTGTGGGTACGGGACAATATTTCAAAAGCTAGAGAAATAAACCAATCAGCCCCTTGCTTTGGGGCCTGGGTCTGTAAGGAATGAGTCCCCAGCTAGAAGTCCGCTTTTGTCACCTATTAAAAACATGCCTTTCCAAAGACTGTGGAGTGACAACCTGAAAACAGGCGTGCCCCACGTGGCAAACACTAGGCCGGATGCCTGAATTAGGAATCAGGGGAGGGGGTAAGGCCGTACCTTTTTTTGAGGCTCATCGGGTGTGTCCAAGGGGGTGATGGAGCCCTCCTCGGCCTCGGAGTGGTTGGACTCGCAGGAGGACACACTCACGGAGTCCATGCTTTCGCCAGAGCTCCCGCTGGCCGTGGACTTGGGCTGCTCTTTGCTGGGAGTGGTACTGGTCATGATGTCCGACCCCAGAAACAGTCTGCAGAAACACAATGCCAGGCGTTCGGCTCTTACAAAGCTGGAATCTGTGATCCAGCAAATATTTTTGTGTTTAATCCTTGATGTTTTCTCAATCTTGTGTGCTCTGTCCTTATTATTTTAGGAAAACATTTGCTACAACGTTTCTAACAGATCATAGTAAAATATCTTGTTCTGGTGGATTATTTCCAACCTCAAAGAACACACAGATTGCTTAGCTGAACCAAAAGCCATGTTAATCTGAGGTCTTTCTAGGTCAAGTGTTCTTCTTCTTTTTTTTAACAGAATCAAAATCCCATCATAAGACGAACTCCACGTGGGTGAAGAAGACTGGCCGTGAGTAGATAAGAAACCAAGAAGGCAGGTTCTGTTTCCTACAAGTGGATGAACTGTACTATCTAAATCACTTCATATAAAACAACTTGATAAGAAACATTAAAAAAACCTTTTTAAAGTTGGGCATGCGAGATAGTAGTGAAAATCCCTCAAAGCCAGAGAGGAAGGGAACTGAAGCCTGAGCACGTGAGCTGGTCCTGCAGCTGCTCTGGGTGGGGAGTGGGAGGCGCCAGCCTCGGCAAATGAGGGCATGGGTTTAGCACATACACAGCCCCCCAGGTGAGGGCTGCTGTTGGGTAAGGCAGGGAGTGGGAACTGAGACCCCTTCCATACAGACAGGACCCTCAGAGGGCTGCATCCTTAGTGAAAAGATGGGCCAGAACAATATTTCCTGTTGGCACAGAAAGACAGCAGGGCAGCTTCTCTGTCTCTGCCTGAGTTTGGGTGAAAGAAAAGTGTCTGGAGCCCAGCCAGTATGGCTCAGTGGTTGAGCATCGACTTATGAACCAGGAGGTCACGGTTTGATTCCTGGTCAGGGCTCATGCCTGGTTGCAGGCTTGATCTCCAGTGTGGGGCGTGCAGGAGGCAGCCAATTGATAATTCTCTCACATCACTGATGTTTCTATCTCCCTCTCCCTTCCCCTCTGAAATCAATAAAAAAAAAAAAGAAAAGAAAAACGTCTCTCCAGAAATCATATGTGATCTTAGATTTGCTACTAAGCATTCTAGGAACTCTCAGGACAGTAATACTCCTGAGGAAACTAGAATACACACACACACACACACACACACACACACACACATATATTTCTGGAGAAATATACGTTCAACCCAGGCTGCAAAGAATTCTCTGATAAAAATGAGCTCACAACACAAAATTATAAAATACATACAAGAAAGAATCCTACCAAAGGTTCTTCCAGCTGTGCAACTTAATGAGACCATTCTACTTTGTGAAGGTTAATTCTAACTCAGGGCGTCTGTGTTGAATACCCTTCCTCTCCCCCATTCTGACGGCGCCCTGGAGGCCCCAGGACCCTGCGTGACACTCACAGGCTGAGCCTCTTCACCATGCTCTTCCGGGGCTTGGGCGAGGTGGTGCTGGCATCAGGAGCAGCTTCCACCTCACAGGACAGGGCGTAGCTGGGGAAGAGAAAGGACGTGAGGTTAGGGCTTGGCAATTGGAGTTGAAATTCATGTGATTTGTTGGTTTTATTTTAGAGGAAGGTTCTGATTACTCAAAATAAAAGATATGTACCATGTTGTTCTATCACACGTGTCTGAGGGCACTGACTCAATGGCCAGATCTTACAAATTTACACCCGGGCCTCCTCCCGACACCCCCACAGGCATATACACTGAGGCCGGTTAGTCCCACGTGTCAAATACATGGATGTGTGCTTTGTAGCAGCATCAAAGGCTGATTCCATTCTGTTTCCTGGTCATTCTCCTCCCACTGCTAAGTCTGGGGAAGAATCATCTCTCTCTGTCTCCCTCCTATTACTGCGTGTGTATGTGTGTATGTGTGTATATATGTGTGAGTGTGTGTGTGTGTGTGTGTGTGTGTGTGTGTGTGCGTGCGCGTGAGTATACTTTCTGTAAAGAACCAGGCTTTGCAGGCTGCATGGTCTCTGTGGCAACTGCTCAACTCTGCCTTGAAAGCACGAAAGCAATCATAAATACAATGTGAATGAATGGGCTATGTTCCAATGAAACTGTATTCATGGATAAAATCTGAATTTTAAATAACTGCCCCATGTCACATACTCTGTCTCTCCTCTCCTCACCCTCGCCCCCTCACACACCCTTCCCCCCTCGCTGACTCCAACCATTTAAAAATGTAAAAGCATGCAGTGGGCAGATGTGGCCTACAGACTCTATTCCTCTGGGCTACATGATAAGCCGACACCACTGAAGGGCCAACATTCTGCCGTTAATGTACCTTCCCACACTCCCCCAACGACTACTCCAAAACCTGCCCCTTGTGTCCCAGCCACCCCAGAATTCTCACTGTCCCTCCAAACACCAAGCATGTCAGACCTCCAAGCCTTCACTCATATTCTTCTCTCTGGAATGTTCTTCTCTAGTTCTCCAGGTGCAACCCATTCTCCTTCCCAGACCCGCCCAAATGGGAACACTTCATGGCCAGCTTCCCTGCTTCTCCCCATCCTGTTCCTGCCTGGAGATCCTGCAGCATTTTACTCCAATTCTTCGTGAGCTGCCTCCCTCTCTGACTGAAAGCTGGTACCAACTCACAACAGTGACAGCATGGTGATGATTGGTTGTGGTGGTGGTGATGATGTAAGCACTTAAGCAATGTTTTCCCCAAATAGGATTTTATTTAATCCTCACAAACATCTTATACAAGAACATCCTGAAGATCAGGAAGAGTCAGTGACTCCATCAAGGTTACAAAGATAATCAATGGCAGAGCAAGAATCTGAAAGCACATCTTCTGATGTCATCAATTCAGCTGTTGCTGCTACATCAGTATCCTTTGAAACCTGAGGGTCTAGGGTCTAGTAGTTGTTCACTAAATAGCTGTTGAAAAAATGGCCACATGAGGAACTGGGTGTGGTGTTCCCCTCGCCTGCACCACAGCTCCACCGTGGTGGGCAATAGGCCTGCCTACCTCTCCTCCTCTGTCAGGAGCCGCTGCCTCTGGAACCACTGGATGAACTTCTGGTCTGGAGTCATGCAGTAGCTGTTGCAGGCAGACTGTAAGAGCTTTATTTGGGCAATCACTTCAAATTCCTAAAGCAGACAGGACACCAAAAAGAAAGAGTGAGTAATAAGGCCAACCAAATACACATCTTTTCAACATGAAAGAAAAAAAATGCCGCATTAGGATAAAAGATGGAAAAAATCATCTAGCCAGGACCGGTTTGGCTCAGTGGATAGAGCGTCGGCCTGCGTGTGGACTGAAAGGTCCCGGGTTCGATTCCGGGCAAGGACATGTACCTTGGTTGCGGGCATATCCCCCGTGGGGGGTGTGCAAGAGGCAGCTGATCAATGATTCTCTCTCATCGATGTTTCTAACTCTCTATCCCTCTCTCTTCCTCTCTGTGAAAAAAAATCAATAAAATATTTTTTTTAAAAATCATCTAGAGCACATGTGTCAAACACAAGGCCCGCGGGCCAAATCCAGCCCGCCAGGCCTTGCAATGTGGCCCGCACTGCGCTGTCATCACTGCACTCCGCTGTCAGTTTATGACATTGTCAGTTTATGACTGTTCAGTAAACCATTCGGCCCGCGATTTTGGCTGGATTTTAGATTTTGGCCCCTTCTCTGATTGAGTTCGACACCCCTAATCTAGAGGAACTCCAAAGTACTGCTTTCCTTAGAAATAAAATAGCTGAGTAACGCTTAGAAATTCTAACTTAGAATTTCTGAAGGTCTTGTCTGCTTTAATTGCCAATCCTCTGTTCCCCTGAACAAAGCAATTTGTGTGAATAAAATACTCTGTCAAAGCAACCCAAACTAGTTACTACCTAAGGTCTTGGTGACTTCCTTTTGTTCTTTTCTATTTTAATGCTAAGGATAAAAACGTTATTTTTTAAATCGAATACTTCTAAAAGATAAGCAAAAATATTTGGAAGCTCCCAAGTTCACCACCCTCATCTTCAACTCTTACCCCTCAACAAATGAGTTGTGGTATGTTCGAATATCAAAACAGTTCGGTGCCTCACAAACTAGAATGTTTAGATTTCCCCAATCCTCGGGTTTTTACTACTCCAGTAAATCATTTAACCAAGTCTTTTAAAGCTCACAAGAGAAGCAAGTATATAATTATGTTCAAAATTATTTATACTTCCTTAGATGCATCAATAAGGATTTTTAAGTCAGCTATGAGTATAAGCTTTAGCCTTAGGTTTTATACTCAAACTTTCCAAGAGTTCCGCATGCTAGTCTTAAAGGGAAAGAGATTACCATCCATGGTTATTCTGATGTTAAAGGACAAAGATGGGTAACTGGAGGCAACAACAGTGTGTTCTACCTTTACAGGACATGACAGAGGTAACTCAACAGCTGGCAGTCTATGGTGTCAGTTTCCCCTCCGAGGACCTCCACCCTTGGTCTTAGAATCCTCAGGCAACATTTATCGTTGGCTACAGAAGAAAGCACACTCTGCCAAGGACAGAAGCCTTACATCTGTCTAGGTTAGTACATCTTGTTACTAGTGAACTCGGCTTGCTCAGCTCCTGAAGTTCTGGTTTTAACTTCAAGGTCATTTGCTTCTGAAAATTTCTCTGACCCCATGAATTGGGGGATAGATCCCCCTCCTGCAGGCTCCTATAATACCCACTCCTACTCACAAGCCCTCATCAGGTTGCCTTATAATTGCCTTCTTGTGTGTTCACCTTCCTTCTGGATTGCGGGCTTTCCAAGGCTAGTGAGCACTGTTTTGTATGTAATACCCAAACCTATCACAGCGCCTGGCCCATGGTAGTTAATGTATGCAATCAGCATTCGTGGAATCAAAGAGTGAATGAATGACTGAAGAACAGTAAGAGTCCTCTGGAATGAAGTTATTTCTTTTTTCCCACTTATTTTCCTTTGAATCTTTTAAATAGCTATTTAACTATACCACATCAACACTAGAGCCATACCAAATTTTCAAAGCTTTCTGTCTTATTTTTTTTTTTTAGTGCAATGCAGAATTATTCTGCTGTCCACACAAAAAGTTAAAATTTATGTTGAACACCCTTTCCTATGCTGACAGGAAAGAGAAAGAATAATTCTTCAAATAATAATGAAGACTCTTTCCTTTCCTCTCTCAAATAGACCCATAAGAGTTAACCATTTTGCTCTAGCTGGTTTGGCTCAGTGGATAGAGCGTTGGCCTGCAGAATGAAGGGTCCTGGGTTCGATTCCCACCAAGGGCACGTGCCCAGGTTGCAGGCTCGATCCCCAGAGGGGGGCATGCAAGAGGCAGCTGATTAATGATTTTCTCTCATCATTGATGTTTCTATATCTCTCTCCCTTCCTCTTTGAAATCAATAAAGAAATATATTTTTTAAAAAGAATTGCTATGATTAATACTCTTTTAAAAAAAAAGAGTTAACCATCTTTATTAATTCTCCTATGTCACTTACTCTTATGAAACCCTTATAAGATGAACCTGTTATTACTGAAGCCAACTGTAAAGAAGCAGGGAGGAAGTGCAAGGAAAGAAAGGCGGGCTCTGCAGTGGCAGGGCAGGACGTGAGCCCTGGCTCTGCCACTACTCTGGCCACGTGACTTCATTTCGCTCAGTCCTGGTTTCCTCACCTTTGAACTGAGGATGAGAAATCTACCTCAGAGGGATCTTGGGGGGATAATGTATGGGAGCATGCTGAGCACAGTGGTATATGACAAATGTTCAATAAATGCTCATTCATTTTTTTCTGCCTCTGCCAAAAAATGTAAGTCCCCATTTCTTTCATTCTGTCACGCCCAGATAAAGTCACATGGAAAATCACAGCCAAGATCTCCACTTACCCTTCTCCTTTTCTCAAAGTTGATCAGCCCACCCTGAAAGGAATTAAGAGAGAGAGAGGGTTTGTGACAAACCAAACTACTTTGAAACACAGCCAAGCCCTGTGTTATTCTAGGCCTTTTAAAATCAATCGAAGGTTTTACTTAAGATTAAAATAAAGTCATCAATATCAATGGCACTATAATTATGGCTACTATGGGGAAAGAAAACATTGTTTGCTTCTAGAAAAATATTCTTTTAATTATAAAAGGACAGCATAGGCAAACAGCCTTCTCTTAAATAACTAAAACAGAAATGATTGAGGAATTACAATTCAGAATCCAAATACATTTGCAGAACCAAGAAGAGCAAGAGCTTGAGTAAATGTTTCATTACACTTTTTTTTTTAACCAAAAGTAACAAAAACAGATGGTCCTTGACTCATACTAGGAACCAAATTGTCAATGGTTTATCAAAAGGGAAGTCTCTTCTACACAGCATCATGAAAAGTTAAGTTTCAATTCTTCATCCCCCAGCTCCTATTCTCAGAAGGTTGAATTTAACCTCTAAATCCTTGGTCACTCCCCAAAATTCCCAACTCTGGTGAGTGTTTCCTGAGATAAGCTGAGGCAGAGGATGTAAAGAGACATAGGAAATGCAACGTGAATGAGCATGTCCAAAACATTCACATGAACTCGGAGGCAGGTATATGCAAAATTACTGCTACTTCTTCTAATAAAGGCTGATTACATGTGATAACCATGGGGGAGAGATGATCGTAAACATATCCTTCACTTTCATTACAATATTAAATTTATTCTCCACTTAATAGTTTAGTAGTTACTAAAAAGTAGCTAATTTGACTGGGCCCAGCTCCTTTCCTGTTGAAAGAGAGAAAGAGGAAGAGCACACACGCATGCCCAAGTGTGGCTGCCTCAGAGCAGATAATAAGAAGGAAAATATGGAATACTTAAAAATCCACAAACTTGACTCCCTACCCCACCAGATCGGATGGAATGTTAGGGCATCTTACCCCTTCCCAAAGCCCAACTCAACATTAAGTTCTTGCTCAAACCCATTCTTTCATAAGGTCTTGCCATCTCTTTCCTCACGTGGAACTAATCATGACCTCCCCTCTTACCAAACTGCATCTGTTTGAATTCTTAATTTTCTATCAACCCTGCCAGCTTTGACATCTACCTTCATGGGATTGTGAGCCACTTCTGGTTACTCATCTCTGTATTCTTCATAGCATCTAGCACAGTGCCATGGACACCATGGACACGCCAACAAAAGTGCATTTCTCTCTTGGGTACCCAATGAGAAGGCTGCAGGTGCAATGTCGCCACCTGCACAGAACTCACCTCGATATAGTCCTGGAGAGCAGTGTCAAGCATCGTCAGGTCGGTCAGGAAGGTGCCCAGGTAGGGCACAGTGCCCTGCATCTTCCCCTGAGGAGGAAGCACAACGAAACTGTCTTGGCTGTTACTGACAAGCCTACGGGTTTCAATAACCTCCATGCTGGAGCAAATGGACCTGCTGTGGGCTACGTTCGGCAACGTGCCCATTCGCAGAAGGAAGCAGCAATCTTTGAATGGCCAGGTAAGCCTTGACAAGTTGAACTCAGAACAATTCAGGGCCTAATTTGGAGCCATTGTTACTAATCCCACAGATGAATTGTTGAAAATTCCTACACAAATAGGACAAGAAGCTCATCATCTAATATCTGACTTTCAAAGTTCTAAAAACTGAGCCTCAAAGCCAGGAGACCAGATAAGAGTGCCCACAGGGGGCTTGTATGTTGCTCAGGCTCAGGCCAGAGACGTCTCTTTTCCTTCAGAGGAGTGGACACTCGATGGTGAGGAATGGCCTGGAGAGGGATGGCCTCGCCATCGGAAAGGGCGGGCCGCTGCACACGGGAGAGGAGTGTGCACCACAAGAGGGTGCGATGCGCCCATACAATGGCCCCTTGGTCTAGACTTCATGACTCATTTCCAAAGCACAGGAGGAAGAGAGAGAAGGAGTAACTTTATTTTTTTTATTTATTTATTTTTTAATATATATATTTTATTGATTTTGTACAGAGAGGAAGGGAGAGAGATAGATAGTTAGAAACATCGATGAGAGAGAGTCATCGATCAGCTGCCTCTTGCACACCCCCTACTGGGGATATGCCTGCAACCAAGGTACATGCCATTGACCGGAATTGAACCCGGGACCCTTCAGTCCCCAAGCCGACGCTCTATCCATTGAGCCAAACTGGTCTCGGCGAGAAGGAGTAACTTTAAAGGGGAAAACCTTGCAAACTCGACATGAATCAAGGCATGAAGGCTAATATCATGAGTGACACTGTATGTCACCCTGTTGTCATGTCATTCGCTCCTTGCTAGAATGCAATGAAAATGGCACTTCACCCTGTGACAGTCTTCCCCAAACCCATAACTTCAGTCTAGTCACTAGGAAGACAACAGACTCGCCCTGACTGTGGGGCATTCTAAGGGCACCAGAAGAGTGTTCCTTAAGATTGTCAAGGTCATGAAAAACAAGGCAAGACTGAGAACTGGAACAGATAGGAGGAGATTGGGAGACATGACAACTGAACGAGGGGGGTATGCTGGGTCGGACCCTGGAACAGAAAGAAGACACTAACAGAAACGTGCTGAGATGCAAGTAAGGGCTGCCCTGTAGGCAGCAGTGGCCTGCCAGGGTTCGTGTCTCAGCATGACAGGTGTGCATGATCATGGAAGATGTCCACGAAAGGAAACCGGGTGAGGGTTCACAGAAACTCACGCACTACCTGGAACCTCTCTGTAAATTCCAAAATAATAATAAATAAAAAAATTGGCCCTTGGCAATCAGGTAGAAATACTTCAACTGCAAGTATACACTGTATTGATTTCACCAAATTTCCTCTAAAGTCATCTCTGTTCTTCATAGGCACCAAGCACTAATGATGTTGAAAATAAAATAAAAGGGTACTTCCATGGTCACCTTCTGAATCCCACGGAGGCCCTTAGGAAATTCTGGCCAAAAGAAACCCTGAGTCTCAGCCAGGACAAGGCACCTGCACACCACGAGGTGGCTCTTCCTCAGCCAGTTCTGCCCAGTGAGGGTCACGCCAAGGAGGGCCTTGTCCTTCAGGGCCTCACGTCAGTGGCAGCTGGTCCTTCCCCATTATGCACTCAAGGTCTCATCCCGGACCAAAATAATCTTCTTTTTTTAACAGCTATTTTTAACTTGTCTTTGAACCACTGAAGAGTTGGAAATGGTGTACATTTGTATGGCTTTATGTTCCAGCAGAGTCCTATCAGTCAAGAACTTTCCCGACTTATGTGCAGCTTTCCAAAGACAAGTCCTCTGTAAACAGGATGAGAATATCCGAGTTGTCAATCTCTAGTCTCCTCTCTCTGCTTTCCCTCTTCTATGCTTATAGTTAGGGGAGCTTTTTAAGTAAAGCTAAAGATGATAATAGCAATCCTTATTAAGGAGGGAGGCCTGGCACTCCTCTGAGGACTGAAAATGAGAAAGGTTTGGCTGGCCCTTGGGGTTAGGAGAGCTGGGAACTGACTAGAGGGTGGGAGCAAATGAGATCTCCCAGCAGGTGATCAAATCCTCCCGGGAGCGGACATTCTGTCCCCCCTGGTCCTGGGCCACCACGTGTGCAAAGCTGACTAGGGAGGCATTCCCATCGGGGAGTGGAGCCCAGGAGGTCTCAAGGCCAAGGTGGCAGCAGCTTCTCAGGGCAGGAGTGGGTGGAGGAAGACAGCAAGAGGAACGGAAGTCTATCTGCAGCAGAATGTTCCTCACAGAGAAAAAGTGCCCCAGAGAGCACCATGATCCGAGACTCTCAGTGTTTACTTTCTGCTGGGTCCAACGGGAGTAATAATGCCTTTCCTTTCCTGTAGATCCCCAGGGTTACTGAGAGCAAACAGGCCAGGAGAGGAGGACGCTCATGAAAGCGCTGGTGGCGCGGGGGGCCACTCCCCACCCAGGCGGCTCTCCCGTGGGCCTCGGGAAGAACCTGGGGCACGTACCATGTCCTTCTGCAGCTGGAGCCGCCGCTGCGTCCGCTTCTGGTTTTCTTTTACACTGCTGTCCAGGTTGGCAAACTTGGAGGTTCCTTCCTGAAAGAGAAGCACACACAGAGGAGAGTGATGGAGAAGGACCCTGGGAAGAAGTGAAGTGGCGCCTACTACTGGCACGGACCCTCCACACAACTGTCTGGATGGCAGGCAAAATGGAGAGGCCTGCAGTGGGCTCCAGCTGAATTATGCAAATCCATGCTGGCTGGTTACAAGTGGTCTATTTGTAGAAAGACCTGGGCCTTGGATTATCCTGTACCCCCCTGCATGGGAATAAGAGCCATGGTTTGGGTATAAAGTTAATGGTCACTATAAGACAGGCAATTCCTGGAAGTGGAGACAATTTTCTACACATCCCAGATTTCACTCAAAGTCATCCCTCGGCCTGGAAATGAAGACCTCTTCCCCTAGACATCGTGTGATTTCTCGCTCTTGGCCTGAAGTGCATGGGCCAGCATTCTGTGAAAGAAAAGGGACTATTTCTGTGGTATTTCTTAGCCAAGTGAAACTTTTGTACCGGAAGTTCTTTGAGGAAGTCCAGTACTGGGCACAGCGCGAATCTGTGAAAGCCAGGACTTCGTACACGTTCCCCCGGTTTCTCCCCCGGTCAAGCCTCTCAAGTTGCCTCTCAGGTTAGAATTCTTACACGTCAACCCTTCCTCTGGGCGCCTGAGGACAGATGACTGTCCCTTCCCGCCTCCCTCTGTTGTAACAACAAACTTTTTAAAACTCTTCTACATAATGACTCATCTTGAGTTTGCTGACTGAACATAAAGTGTTTTCCGTTTTGTGGTTTCAGCCTTGTTAAGTTCTCATTTTCCAGGAACTGTATGAATGGGAGGTAAATTGCACGGTTCAGTAGCGTATAACCTCTGCATTAGTTTTCCTTCAGTCAGTTTTCCTGGGTTCATTACGTTTTCATAGCCTGTGGCCTTTCACTCTCTTACAGATGCTAAAGGGTCTTTCTCGGTGACTTGGCCTTCCCCATGGCAGGGAGGTTCAATTCCCTTCTGTCACTCACAACCCTTAACCCAGGCCCAGGGACACCGCTGGGGACAGAACCCACAGTGACTTATGTCCATTTTAATTCTCCCTGTGACAGAGGATAATCAGGAGCATTACCATTTAACAATCTCCTACTTAGAGTTTTTCCTGGGCCAGGAGTTTGTGAGTCCTCCCAAATTCTTGAGAATTTTCTTGGAGTAAGAAAGCCATTCTTTCTGACTGTAGTAAGAGTGTCCATCTCTGCCAGTGTGTCAGTCCTTCTGGCTCCCTTCCACTTGCTTAACCACTGGCAGAGGAATATGTAGGAAATGATTGCAGATTTACCTAAAGCTCTGACAAAGGGTGTCGGGACAGTTAACAGGCTCCTGAGAACCACAGATGGGGGACCTTGACAACCTGCTCATTGGTGGAGAGGCAATGCCCTGAGGTGGGAGCTAGAAGACGCACTGACTTCATGACTTGGCGTCCATCACTGCTGGATGGTTGGCTAGCGCAGTTCCTCCAAACGTGGTGTCCACGGAGAGTCCACTATTTGCCACATCCCACAGTTTCAGTTTCTTCTTCCTCAGCCCTACATCCTCTGCTCTGCAACGTCTCACAGCAATCCCTCCACACTTCTCGAAGCTTTTGACAGGTTTTGTGATTACATCACTCAGGTTCTTTCCTTCTGCCTCTTCTCTGCTCTCACTCACATGATCTCAGTAATTCTTCTATCAAAGTCATCTTCCTGTTTTTTACTGTACTCATGTCTTTGCAAACACTATCCAGTCCCCAGACCTTAATCGTCACCTATGTTGGGAGGGATTCCAAATCTCTCCCTCCATAAACCTCCCACTACTCAACACTCTCCTCTTTCCCTCTCTCGTGCCAATTCCTCACCTGAGTCTCACCAGCTCTCTTTCCACCTTTAGCAGAGTTCAGCTGCCCTTATTCATCCTGTTCCTGGCCTGAGAGGGGCCTCTTCTATTCAGAGACACACAAGCATGGGATCCTTCTCAATAAATGTAGATTAAATTATAGCTTGAAAGCTAATGGTAATTATTTGAGTGGGTCTTCACAGTCCTAGCAATTTCCTGCTCCAACTCTGAGTGTGCATTTGGGGGCTTTACTGAACAGTACATTTGTACCAGAGCCAAATTCTTGGGCCTTTCTAGAAGTTACTTGTGTCAACTCAACTGGGAAGAATTCTCATAAGAGTCCCAAGAACCAGGGAGATTTGTGATGTTCCGCTTCCCTGTAAAATTTGTAGATTCTGTGATTTACCTGCTTAGAATTATCTAAGTTATAGAAATCATAAGGAGGTAACAGGTTTAAGATCATGTTTGAGGAAAATAAAAACAATTTTTCCTAACAAAAGGAAACCCATAGATTCTCGCTGATTATAATGTTCCCTCACTCATTACATCTAACCAGAAGTAGAAGAGAAGAGTGGCCATTTAAGACTAAGCTTGCACAACCACAAATCAGTCTAAGTCCAGGTGGTTCTTTTGAGAACCTAATACCGTAACTTCATTTTCACAACTGTTCTGAGAATTAACACCCAGAATTATATATTTCACAGTAAAGAATGATCAACAAAGATGACTGGAAAGAGACCTACGTGTACGTGTGCACTTGGCCCCAACATTCCACTATCATTAATGACAATGCACAGACTACATGAGTTCATAGCCAAGTTTCTCATTTCTTTGGGAGTGGGGCCGTACATAAGAAATTTAACTTAGAGCACTGAGGTAAACTTCTACAGTTAATGTTTATGGGACCTTTAATGTCTAGAGATAGCTTTGCTTCTAAGGTTTCAGCCAGAAGACCGTCACCAGGCAATGAGCTGCACACTATTCCATTTATCTGCTTTGCAAGGATGACTCAGAGCTCTTGCGATTTGAATGTGTGGCTCCAGTCAGTCTAGCTTTCTACTACTGGTCGGGAGACCACTAAGCCATCTCCTTCCAGCCAGATGAGTTTCCATTTAAAGTCTGCAAATCCAGGGGGATGTGGAGCAGGGAGTAGTAATGTGATCTCAGCGATCACTGTATAGAGTGCAGTTGAGCAGGTAGGCCAAATCCAGGGTCAGACATCAGCACAGACTAGCCTGCTCACACCGTCTTCTCTAAGAAGGGCTAATAGTGGGCAAGTTGTTTAAGTCGTGTGAATTGTAAGAACCATCAATTCATGCAGTCAAACATAGTTTCTGAACACATGCTACATGCCAGGCACTGTGTTAGGCATCAGGGATGTACCCGTGAAAGAGAGAAACCCAGTCCCTGACTGCAAGAGGCTTGCAGACCAGTAGGGAGATAGGCGGAGTACACAGGCAATGACAGGGGGACGTATGAGAGGTGCTAGGTCAGAGGAATGATGGGCTTCCTCTGGAACACTTGGAAGGAACCTAGTCAGGCCTGAGGGTGTCCAGGAAGGCTCCCAGGAGGAGAGTGTACACGACAACATGAAGGATGAGTAGGACTTAGAAGGAGAACAATCAGAAAGACCATAACAGGTGCCCTTGGAGGAAGGGACTAATCTAACAGTTACCAACTAGTGGTCCTTCCTTCATCACCCCACCTCTACTTGACTTTCACTCCTATTCCAAGTGTCTGCCTATGGTCACATATGCAACTTACACTTCATTTATTTTCATGTGTCATGCATACTTTGGTTACATGAGGTCAGTAGACTAACTGCTATTACTGTCTACAATTTATGGAAAGTAGCGTAAGGACAAGTGGATAATTCTGAAGGCAAAGGATTAACAGGGGCAATAGCTTGTCAAATACTAAAAATAACTTACATCGGCATAGTGCTTTCAAATATTTTATCTTAGTCAATCTTCACAACCCTTCCATGAGGTCAGTAGACTAAATGCTATTATAGTCTCCAATTTATGGAAAGTAGAGTAAGGACAAGGATCCTACCCTCTAGTTGCCCTGTTCAGGGTTCCCCTAGGGTGGTACATCTCCTGCTATTTTGTAACTATCCACTCCTCTCCCTCCCCCATGAGACTGTCATCTCCTTAAAGTCAGAGACCGCCTTCAATATGGTTGCACCTTCAATACCTACCACATAGTGAATGCTCAATATTTTTTGAACTGCTGACTAACCTTCTCTATCAAGCTGTCCCCGATCTACCCTGTCCCTTACTCCCAAGGGTTCAGAATGCACAGGTTTTAGAGTCTCACCAGGTAGTATCCCCATCTAGCCCCACCGCCTATCACGTGTGTGATTTAGGGCATGTTACTTACCTGACTCTTGGCTACCTGCAAAACGAGGATCATAAAGTCCGCTTTATAGAAAGGCTATGAAGATGGTATCTGCTCTGTGTTCACCTCTGATGCATGTTCAGAGCCTGTCATGTGCATCTTGGACTTACTCTCATTTAGTGTCTTTATCTACCAATTGGAAGGATAACTCCTGAAAACAGGATCTGTTAGCCACCTTCCTACCTCTAGAGGCTGGCCCAGTGCTTTACACATATTAGGTATGCAACCAACACCAGGAGCAGTCAACTGCAGCACGCTATACCTTCACCTGGCCCGGGGGTCAGCAGTCAGCATCCTATGGTGTTCAACAAATATTGCTGACTGACAGATTGTGCAACGCAGTCCAAATAAAGGATGTGGAATTGCTGGCTCGGCCTCGGTCATTCTAGGAGATGTTTTGCTGAGAAGAATTATTCCAGGGCCTCTTACCCACCTAACTGCCAGCACTTGGTATTTGCGGAGCAGCTCATTAAAGAGGGACCCACATGAGCACAAGTTTCACAATCTGGTTGCGTAACAAGTGAAGCAGAGGAGCTGGTCTTTGGATTTTCTCAGCCCCAAGCTTCTTAGATTAGGCATTTAAAAAAAAAAAAAAAAAAAAAAAAAAAAAAAAAAAAAAAAGGCTGCCTTCTAGTCACCTGAGGCTTTCTCCAACTGCAGGAATTTAAGGAGCCTCACCACACGCCCCCCCTCCCTCCACCTTCTGCAAGCCACTGTTCCCTTGAATGGATTCCAGAGTAAAGAGTGCCCCCCCCTTCCCCCCCAAACCCCGTACCCATGTCTCACCTTCATCAGCAGTTCCCGGCTGGTCAAATGGTTATTATGGTCCGAGAAGATGTCGGAAAGTTCTTCAAACATTAGCATTCGCTCTCTGTAAGAGGGATCAAGAAAATACGAACAAATGAAGTTAGGAAAACCTACACCTTCAGTCCAGCTGTTCCCAGTACCTATAGCTACAGAGGGATCACACTGACCTCAGGGTCAGAGAGTGATATGAGCAGATGAAACCAATGACTTTTTCCTGCAGGATGGCTTTTTTTTTTTTTTTAAGTAGATATGATCACTTATGTGAAGAGAGGGATATTTCCTAACTATGTGTTTTATAACCATAAAAATATTGTTAAGTTGGGGAATTAAATTGTTCAACTGGAACATGTTCTCTTCAGAAAAAATAAAATCTATCTTGGCAACACACACGGCCCCGTGGACCTGAGAAATTATCTTGGCCGGTCCCCTCCTTTTAGAGCTAGAGATGCCAAGGTCAGGGATTGGCCCAAGTTTCCACTAATAACTGCTGAGCGTGGCAGGTACAGAACCCAAGTCTCCTGAATCACAGACTCGGAGTAGATGATGGGATCAAGATGGACTCGGGAGTCAGAGGAGTGGGTTCAAATCCCAACTCCACCACTTGCTCGTCACGTGATTTTGGACAAGCTGCTACTCTTTTCTGAGTTTCAAGTTTCTTATCTGGACAATGGAAATACCAGCAGTTGCCTGCAGGACTGCTGTGAAAGCCAGCTGAATCACACATGCAAAGTCCTTGCTCCTTTTTGTTCACTGCGTCTCGATAGGCCTCATGCTTTTCCCCACGCACCCCTCCAGGGTTACTGAGTGGATAATTCTGAAGGCAAAGGATTAACAGGGGCAATTTCATTCCATATGCAGCATTTCATTATCATGAGAAAGCCACTCTTAAGAACTTACTTATTTCACGCGTATAATATTGCTCTCATAATGAAGAAAACCATGAAAGCGATTTATATTTTGGAAAATCAATTAAGAAACTGATTACATGTCAGGCTAAATAAAGAGAAACAAATAGACATCTTCTTTGTCCACTGAAAGTTATTAGCATAAAGGGTGACAGGGAAAATGATAACCCAGTAAGCTATCTTAACCCTGTCACTTGAATTTAGCAATGGAAAATATGTAATGCTGATAACAGAAGTGTCTTCTCTGAGGAACTGTGACACTTCTGCAGCATCCCTGCTCAGCCGTGAACCAACCATCCAACTAAGAAACAAACCAGGCCCCCATGTTGTGCAGAACGCACCTCTGAGGTTGATTGTGTGGTGCGTGTTTTGAATAGTTAATAAAGGCAGCTGGAAGAATGGACTTTCTCGTATGAACCAAGGAGATTAAGATACAAGTCCACTGATTTTCTTACTTAGGTTTTAGCCTCAGGTTTGCTGTGGAAGAAGTCTCTGGCTAGCTAAGCGGCTTTTCATAGTGGTCCATCTGTCAGCCTCCAAAGAAACCTACAATAGGATTGCCCTTGACAGCCATCAGAGAAGGCTGCATGTTAGCACCTGCCCATGCCTTTGCTTTTGATACCACAGTTGGGAAGCAGTGGTAAGGAGAAGGAGTTGGAGTTGGGGGTGTTGAGGATGAGGACTCTGTTCACAGCTGACTTTCCCACCTATTTCCCCAGGGCTTTTTATCTAAGAATTTTATAGGATCCTACCTTTCAGAATATGTATGTACAGAGGAAAATCAATGAAGTAATCTCTCTTTCACACAGAGTCACCTAGGTTATTCAAACGAACGCAGAGGAGAAAGAACCCATGTGCAGAACGGTAATTAAGAAAGTTGCTATGGACTTTGAAAAGCCTGCCTGCCAATATTTCTACTGCGGGATAACGGCTTGGTAAGCAGAGCGTGAGCTTTGGGGTCCAAGTGGTGGTGGTTTCTACAGCTCTGCAATGCCAGGCATTAAGATCATCCATTTCAATGTTTCCCCCTTTACCCACCAAAGGATTATGTAATAAATAATTTCACTTCTCCCAAGCAGACTCTCCTCCGACTGGGACTATGAGCTCATCAGTAACCTCGAGATCCCTGGCACTCACTATTTTAGCGTAAATCTAGGAAACTCTGTTTTACCAATCTGGGGCTCTTGCAGTTTGGAGTGCGTTTGTCCCTTTGGGCTTAATCAGCTCTGAGAGAATTGATGAAAGTCAGTGCTGGACCTATGCTAAGGACCAAACCCACCAATTCCACAAGAGTGAGCCTGCTAGGGAGCCAGCTGGCCTCTCTCCTGACTGAAATGGACTATACTGCATACAGTATAGACTATAAACAGTTTACACATTCTTCCGATACAGCCTGACTTCTTGATTAGCTCAAACCTAGGCGGACCTGTGGTATGTAGCTGGCCTAGGCTGCAGCAGGGACACATCCCCCAGCCGCTCAGCCTGTACTGCCTCGGGGCCAGAACTGCCTTCTCACTCACCCTTCCCTCCTTTGCAAAGCGTCCTCTGGTCTACAAGGGAAGCTCTGGAAATGGGGGAGAGAGAGAGAGAGATGGCAAAATAACAAGGACATTAAGTTATTAATTATTCCAAAGGCCGCACCAGGAAAGGTGAAGAAAACAGCAGAGAGGAACAGTTAGAGGTGTTGCACATCACTAAGCTAGCTTTTCGCATGCCAAAGCAGAAACAACTGGAAGGAGTCTTGGTGAAGCCACAACAACAACGTCCTGGCTGCACACGTTACCCCTCACATCTTGGATCAGCTTAGGGCTTTGGGAGGCTGAAACATAACCTAAACTAATGGCAGCCCAGCTGGTGTGGCTCAGTGGTTGAGCAACAACCTATGAACCAAGAGGTCACGGTTCGATTTTTGGTCACTTGCTCAGGTTGTGGGCTTGATCCCCAGTGGGAGTGTGGGGGGTGGGGGGAGGCATGCAGAAGGCAGCCAATCAATGATTCTCTCTCATCATTGAAGTTTCTGTCTCTCTCCCTCCCTCTTCCTCTCTGAAATCAATAAAAAAATATATTAACAACAACAACATAAAAAAATGGCAAATGGCTGTAACTTTATCACTCCACATCCAGACTATCAGCAGCACATCCTTAAAATGGTCCCTGCAGCCCATGACCTTGGCTCTGGCACACTGAGAATGAGAGTGGCTTCTGCCGTGGCCCTGCCTCAAATTCATGAATGATTATGGGTAAGAAGCACACAGGGGCTTTCAAGTATGTTCCTCTCTTTACAAATAAAGAGCTTTGAAGGTGAGGACCCACACCATTTAGGCAGCAACTCATCCCTCAGCCAAAGCAAGCGGAGCAGACACTTGGGAACTTACTTTGGGACAGCAGCCCACGTCTTTTTTAACCGGTAGATGGAATTGGACTGCAGTGCCGAGACGATGGCCCTCAAGGAGGAGAAATTCTTCAGGATCCTACATTCCTATATGGAGAGTGATTAGAACAGAAAAGGCATTTAAATATCAATACTACAGTGAGCTGGCCATTTCCCGTTTTTAGAGGTATCACAGCTGCTCTGAATTCTTACCATGAAATAGGCAGCTGTATAAATACTGAACATCAAAAAGTGGCTCCTTACTCCCACCCCAGTCACTGAAGCACTTTATAGATTTTGGCACTGTATGCTTGTTTTTCTCTCCTTTAATATATTTTTTGTGTTGTTGTTACAGTTTTATAGTTTCCAGCTTTCCTAGTAAAAACACGACTGGAGGTGAGTCTGCAGAGCTACGCTAGAGAAAGCAAACTCACTTCTGCTGACAGCACACAGCTGCCCTAAAAATACACACGAAAGATCACTGCATCCTTTAGGCCCACAGAGCGAGCGGGCCAGCAGCCACCTCAAGGTCAGATGGTATCGAACATCTCATGACCAACCCTCGCCCAGCGAGGTGTATATAACTTGGCAATAAAAATTCACCACAAGTTGAACTTTGGCTTTTACGTTCTTAGCCAAGAGGGAATATTTTTATACACATTCATTTCATTTCAAATTGGCTTGTGCCACAATCATAAACATTCAGAAACACCTTGGTACTTCAATGTTTCCAAAATAGCTTGGGCTTTTAAAATCGAATTCATTTTGGCAACGCTTGAAAACAAAATAGAAGGGGAACAGGAAACATTCTGGATGTCATTTTGTGGGGAAGGAGAAAGGCTCCCTGAACCCGAAACTTAAGCTGCCACAGGGAGTCTACGGCCTCGGCAGCCAGTGACTGCGGAGTCCAACTTCCGCTGAATGAATGGCAGGGATGGCAGGACAGCCGGGGCGAGGGCCCCAGGCCTGGCTGCCCGGGCAGGGGGTCACGCAGAGAGAGGGGGCTAGGTCTCGAGTCCCAGCCACTGTCTGCCGTTCAGGCCGCCGGGAGCATGGGTTTGGCTTTGTGCACAACATCTGGGGAAGAGGCCCCAGAGTGATCGGGCAAAAATTCACATGGCTTAAAAGATCATTTCACAAAGTAATGCTAATCCTGAATATGAGGGGGAAAACAGCATTCTCTAATTTAGCACGCCAAAATCTGGCTACTTAAAACCGTGCCAAACAAACAAACCCTCAAACATTTTCTTTAGAGTAAATGCCAAATACTTTAAAAAAGTCTTGACCACTCTTTTGAAATGTCTGAATGCGTTCCCTTTATTTAAAGAGAGAAAGAGAAAGGAGAGAGAGAGAGAGAGAGAGAGAGAGAGAATATGCTGAATTACAGTCCATTTGGAAACCAAACATGGTTGGTTCAACGAAGGTTCAGAATCCAAAATTATGTTCTAAAAATCAGGAAACTTGTAATAAATAAAGGAACTTAGGCACAGATATTTCATGCAAATTCTAATAAACATATGGAACACATTACTCTGAAAGAGGCTTAAGCCAAGGGTTTGAAGGAGCAGAAAAGGCCTCTGGCTCCATTTCTAGAAAAGGAGGTATCCTTCCAGGAGATATGACACCAAAGTAAAAATGCAGCAGCGAGGCCCGTCCAAGAAGATATAGTCATATTTGGTCAGAAATGTTCTCTGTGTGTAAAATCATCAGTTTCCAAACACTCTCTCAGTAGAAATTGACTGTGATTATAATGCAGGAAAAGTAAAATAAATCTTGGCAGGGAACCAGCTGTGAGCTTCATTATTCTAAGTTAGCCCACACAAGTTCAAGGGACACAAGCGCTCAGTATGAGGAAACTGCTTCACCAAGAATAAGGACCCTTGGCTTTGAAATACCATGAAATCTGGAATATACTTCAAATTGTTCAACTCGCATTTCTTATTACCACATAAATGCACAATCCATGTTTAATTTGGACCAAAAGCCATTGTTAGAGACACACTGTTTATATACAATTGCTGTGTTCTTGCTATAGATTTGCTAAGCAGTAGAATGGATTAAAGGTAGACAGACTATTTTCTTTTGAGACATGTAGAAGGCTGAAAATGATATGGCATTTAAGGCAAAAAATTTTCTTATCATTCTAAGAAGACAGACCCTCTCCATCCCATGCTCTCGGTCATACTCTATCAAAACTTCTTTTTGTAGCTCTTACTAAGCTCAATTCGGGAAACGAAAAATCGACATTGCATGAGATATTCTTTGTTTCTGACTTTTCTCATATACTAAAATGCCTGTGCTAACAGACCACCTAAAAACACAACTAAGGCCCATTCTCTGGTACAATGATGACCTACTCTTTAATTCAAGTCATCTAAAAAGAATGTGAAAAAGAGAGCATGTGAAAAGTTAAGCATTGTGCTCTATAGACCACAGCTTAATAGGGGAAAAAAGGAATAAAAAAACAAAATGTGACTTTGTTGAGGGACAATCCATAAAACCCAGAAGATGAACTAATGAGATATTTACATAATAATTATACTTCAAAATTGTAAATTATATAGCTTACGCTGAGATAACTTCTACCTAGAAAAAAAAAACCTACCCAATCTTTAAATATCAGAAGTCCTATCTATCATTCAAGCTACATGTAAATGTCACCCTATCCATGAAGCCTTCCTGGATTGCTTCAGTCAGAGGGATTTCTCCTCCGTAGACTCCTGCAGCTCTTATCTCCCAGCGCCCTACTCCTCCCCTGCCTGGGCTGAGATCACTCCAGCAATCTCAGCTTCCTTGCTTGACCTGTTACAGACAGACTTCTATAAGACCAAATTAATTGTGCTTATCACATCTATGTCTCCAAAATACATACACAGAAGTCCGTGAAATATTTGGCGAACATCTGACTTGATACTGTTTACTTTTTCTCAATGATGAAATAAGATAATAAGTGAAGGTCACATGGCATATAAACAGCCTGACCTTAAGCGAAATGTAATTCAGGCCTAGGAATAGACTCTGCCCCTCCAATGTCAGATAAGGCTCTTGGAAAATCCCCAGATTGATGGGAAATCTGTGTATCTCAGTCCTTTAGAAAAAAGATTCAGGATTCTGAGAAGGTACAGGCTCTTCAAACCTGCTAAAGATAGGGTGCATGGGTAATCACTCTGGCTGAAGCACAGTCTGTTTGACACTTAGACTATCAGTTTATATTTACTGAACACAGGACAGAACAGACAGCCTGTGACTACGATGGAAAAAGCACAATGTTTCAAACTGAAGGAGCAGCAGTGCTAGGCTCCAGAAGCAGAATGAAGCAAGCAAGGAAAAACAGGAAAAGGAGGAAAAGCAAATAAGCTCCCGAGTTAAGAAAGACAACTTTCTTACTTCGGAAGAACAATAACAATAACAAAACCCAATGGACCCTCACATGGAAAGGTCTTTTGATTGCCTTTCAACCAGATGGAAACCACTTAAACACAGGGATGCAGTAGAATCCGATGCCGACCAAGCCCAAAGAATATTTAAAAAGAGACAATTACGTGAGCGATGTTAATCCACTTCTCGATGATTCTGGCTCTCTGCTGAGTTTTGAGTTCTTTGCCCCCCAGGATGGTGCTGACCACGCATTTGGTGAGGGTATTAAACTGAGAGATGGTAGCGCGGATCGTAGGAGCCAAATGTTTGTTTTCCTTCTTGTCCCTTTGAGACCAAATGCAGCCCAGGCAGTGGTGAGGCACCACTTTCTTGAATAGTTGCTAGAACAAAAGAGGAATTGACTGTAAGGACAACACAGACATTTCATGTGGCAACATACGTCATCTGGGTCATCTGTAAATTGCTATTTTTTTTTTTTCAATGAACAAATAATCCTTTTCTACTTGATTTGCCTCATGGTGTTCATATCAATAGACAAAAGTGAATAATTCATATATGAACTGGTCAGAAAAGCCTGCATGTTCTTCCCAAATCTGCTCAGCCTAAGAAACGAAACACAATGACCAAAAGAAAATCTAAATGCCCAAGATGGGTTTAACTTTTCTCTCTTAGGATGAAAGCCAAGTAAAAATCTATGCTTAAGATTATTTTCGACCCCTCACTTTGTAAGTTATATAAATGTCTAATTGCTATGCTGTACACCTGAAACTAAAATAATATTGTATGTTGACTTTAATTGAAAAATTAAAAAAAAATTATAAGATTATTTTGACCTCAAATTCATATCCATAGTGTTTTCTGGGCACTCATGACCATGAATTATGGACTATTATGAATTATTACAATTGTTTGGGCTCTTCTACACTTACCACTTTGGTAAATAATTGTCAATAATTGATATGTATGATGAATTGTCTATAATACATATGAATGCTCAACAACCACCTGAAAAGTGATCCACCAAAATGCAATACATGTGACATTCATCGAGGTCATTATTTATAATGAAGAAGGCAAGAAGCATATAAAGAGAAAATTATTCAACATCAGTCACACAACAAAAGGGAGAATGAGGGATTTGAAGCCTGGCTTTAAGGTCTTTGCCTAAAATTCATAACCGGTGACATTTCCCATCTTTCTCTTATGCTATTGAGAGGAACAATCACAAATTTGTTGAACAAATCAGATATCATTTGTACAACAATCCCATATGAGATGTACAGGGTTTATATGAAAAGAGCGACCACCAGGCTTTCCTTTACAGGCTGTCTGTGTTTATCTGCATGCTCTCAATGGAAACTGCAACTTTTTATGCTGCTTTTCCCAAAGCGGTAAATGCAGAAGAGCCCAAACGATCGTGATAATTCATACTGGTCCTTTTTTCTTCCGCTGGTATTTATCAGCTAAGGTTGAGCTACGCAATGTGGCTGACGTAATCAAACATGTGCAGCTAAAAAAAGTATTCGAACTTCAAAGGTGCAAGAAGCACATGTGGAAATGAGCTGCCAGATAGAGTCACATGTGGATTCGGTGGATTTATGTGATCCTAACTTACACTTTGACCCTTTTACAATACCCCAAATAAACAGTTCAGAACTTGAAATATTTATGAGCTTAAAGGGAGAGAAACACCCATGGGACAGGGCAGATTTGGTTTCACCAGGATTAAAATTCTTGTTTCCCTCTGTGTATTGAGCGCCAAGGAAAAAGCACCTTCACCCAGAACTGCAAGGAGAACGTAGGCCTGAATTATTCAGATGATTGATTGAAGTCACGTTTTCACCCTGCATTACAGGCACAGCCTCGCAAGGATTTGAAAAGACGTAAATCACCTTGCCCCCTGCTCTCTCGCCACCAGTACTGTCACACACACCCTTCCCCCCACAACCACCCCCCTCTCTGCCAGGTGTTAAGTAGAAGCACATCCGAGGCTCAGAGAAGACTTACTGCATCCATGTAGGTCAGCTGCTCTGCCACAAGATCCTCTGAGAAGCACGTGAATTCTGCAGACCCTCCGGCCTCCGGTTCCTCTTCCTCTTCCAGGCGAGAGGAGATGGTGTTGGCAAACCCATCTGTTGACAGATGTGGAAAGAGTTAGTTAGTTGGGGCCACTGTATATGACCTTGTTTATGGAATCCAACTCAACGTCTTTCTCTTAGGAAGGAAAGGGTGACTCCTTCAGGAAGCCCATAGGGAGAGAGGAGCAAGCACAATAAATCTGAGGGGAATGAATGGAGGTCTTCACCATCTCTGCTTGTTCTTTGATTCTTTATCAAGTGTAGAGGCCTCTGCCTTTGACAAACCCCTGCCTGTTTCCTGGGCCAAGGACTGAGCCAGGTTAGGCAAAGTCTAGAGAGAAGCAAAGCTGGGCTACATTGAGGTACTTATCCTCATCTTGGGTTCCCTCAAACCTTCTGGTCAGCTCAAGGACTAACCCAACTACTTCCTGTGTATGACATCCTTAGTTACTGGGCCATTTATGACCAGAAGCCTAGAAGGACTGAATGTGAAGGCAGGTCAGGCTTTGGGAAGTAAAATGGGCCAATTTGGTGTCACAGATGCTGATAAAGTCCTCAGAAGCCTCAACAAGTCCTCCGAATTCTCAAAATGCATGGAGTAGCTTTCAGCTTCCACCTCAAGGTAAATTTGCATGACAAATATTTTAAAACTAAATTCAGCCCTGGTGGGTGGTTCAGTTGGTTGGAGCATTGTCCTGTACACCAAACAGTTGTGGGTTGGATCCCTGGACAGGGCACATAAAATAGGTTGTAGGTTCAATCCCCTATCAGGGCACATACAGGGTGTGACTGATCACTGTTTCTCTTTCTCCCTTCCCTAAAAATCAATAAAAACATATCCACCAGGAGGATTTAAAAACAAAGAAATACAACTAAATTCACACATTGAACCTTATTATAGGTGAGATCCTCACTCAGCACATCATACAGGGCACAGGCTGAGTGAGTAAACGTCACTGCAATCACTACCTACAACTCCAAATCCCACCTGGAGGTCTCAGCACACACATGCAGCAGAACCCCCGGGCCCTGAAGACCGAGCAGGATGAAGTCTAACCAGCCCCTCTTCCTGGAACCTTTTCCCAGTTCCTGGCTGGTTCCCCATCTCATCCTCTCCACACTCCTTGCTGTCCTCTCTGTCCTCAACGGGTATATACCAAGAGCTCTATTCAGTTATCTCTTAGCAGAATTTTAATGTGTCACTATTCCCCCAAGGGTTTGCATTTTAAGCCTTTCCTTGCTCTTTCGTAGAATAAGAGACTTCTAGGCACCGTGAATCAAGCTGTGGTGGCCCTTTCTTAGTTTTCTCGGGTAATGGGGGTGCTGAGATCGAACCCTACTTCGCTTCCTCTATTGAGTGCCATGCGAGTGCTTGCCAGCTCTGATGGCAGGTACGCAGTTTAAGGCTGCTCCTCTCCCCAGAGTTGAAGGCACTGATGCGAGTGGAGATGGGTTATGCGTGGAGAAGGTAGCCTGTTCCGGAGCCTGGGACACACACAGGCATGAGCTCAAGAAAGCTGAAACCCCACGCTTCCACCGCCTGGCCTGCACACAGCCCTGATGCTCTCTCATTCTGTGGAGGAGGAAGACATCTGAAGTCCCAACCCCTCTTGCTAGCTACTATGTAAGTCTGTCTCCATCACTGCAATGCAGAGGCCGATCCACTTCAGCCAAGCGGTGTTCGTGATAAGATGTCATATACAGTGGCCCCAACTAACTAACGTTTTCAACATCTTTCCTCTCATTCACTCAACACTCCCCGGGGCCTGCATGGGCCTTGGATGCTGCGGAGATCACATGGTCCTTTCTCTCCAGGCCCAGACCTCAATGTTTGCTGTTGAATTTCTAGCAGAGGCCAAACACACATAGGAGAGGTTGCTGCTTTTGCCAGAATGAAATTGGGTAAACTTCATTCTACGCTCTTGGGAACCAAGCTCCTAAAAATCCTGTTCAGTAATGGCTCCTGTACTTAAACATCAGTTTCGGGCTTTCTTGATAAAAAAAAAAAATGTCCAAACTTAGAAAAAAGTCACTCTGGGGTACTGAAAGCCTTCCCAAAGCCTGCCAGGGAGCTCTGCCTTCTGTCCCTGGAAGGAACAATGAACGACTGGTCCCACCGGTTCCCCAATTAGGCTGGGAGCCAGGGGCAGCCCCAGGGAGAGCTGGGCTCTAACCCAGCCTTTCCACTGCGCACAAAGGCGGGCAGGAGGGCGGGGAGGCCCTGAGGTCCCGGCTGGAGGAGTGCCCCTGGCATTCAAGCATTCCCGGCAGATGAAGTCATCGGAGATAGCAGCGCTTGGCAGGCAGCTTCCAATGATGCAACTGTGCTTTCCCCTCGCTGGACCTCCACAACATAAAAAGCTCAGCAGGTACTGTTTGGGATTTAAGGGTATTTTCTTTGGCGCTGAGGCCGCATCCCTTATCGGTGTGGCGGAACTGTTTCCTTTACCCACTGAGGAAATCGGGCGTCACTTCTGGGACATGCCTGTCAGGAGTTCCAAGTGGGTCAGGCGTCATGGCAACCAGCGCCTGGCACGCCAGTGGGGGTGAAAGCATCACGCTGAAAGCCTAATCTCTCTCTGGCTTTCTGCAATGCCTGATAGCTCCAGGACCTGCGGTGGTGGCTCTTCCTTTGTCCTTGAAAATAGGCAGTCAGTTCCCCAAATAGGAAAAAACAGCCGGGGAAACTTCCCCCACGAGGCCTTCGGGGGCTCTGATTGCCCGTAATCTGCCCTGGCAGGGGCCAGATTAACTACGGTGACAAGGCTTTTCAGGGAAGGAGAAACATCCCTTCCCTGCTTCTGTGAGGGCTGGGGGCAGGACTGGAGGCCATTCCTGGCCTGCTGAATGGGGGCTGTTGTGTGGGATGAGTTTCCATCTGATCGGAGGAGGAGCCCTTGGGCAGATAATAAAGAGCAAATTCAGGCTCAGCGCAGCTCATCCTCTTTCTGATATTAGAAGAAATCCTAGAAAATGACTTCGCTTCTCTGGGTCCAGTTTCCTCCTCTGTAGAACGAGGGCACAAGACTAGGTGGTCTTGAGAAGCCCCTTTGCTCTAAAGCTCTAGGTTTCTGGAGTTAGGCCTCGAATGAGCTTGAGATTTGACAGCTTGTCCTTCAGTGCGGAGCCAAGGTCTCCTAGTCCACAAGGGGAGGGAGAACATTTCCTCAACGTGGCGGCTACGGAGTCAGAACCCAGCTTTTTCCCTGGGACCAAACCAGGACTCACTGTTGGCTTCCACCTCCTGCTTGTGAAACTGCTCCAGAAGGTTCTGTGCTCTCCTCTCTGGGTCGGAGCCCGGCATCATGCGTTTGAGATAGGCCAGCAGTTTCTGTAAGCACGGGAAGTGAGGGGGCTCCCGGAAGTCCTCTCCGCATTGGTCAAGCCAGGCCCGTAGGATAGAGGCGATGGCACTGGAAAAGAGAAAGGGGGAGTCACTGCACCTGGCTGGTTGTGGGCACTCAAAACAGGCCCTGGACTCCAGGACCCAGCCTGGGCACCCCCCAGGAAAACACGGGCAGGTGGTCAACAGAGAATGTGTTATCATCGGAATTAGCTCGTTAATACTAATGAAGGGAAGAAAGCAAAGGGAAGTCAGACATTGAGAGCAAGGTCTTTGGGCAGCTTCACCCAGAAGCTACAGCTTCACACAGCATTGTTCCTCCAAGGGGATTTACACCCCTCCCTTCCCCCCATCAGGTGCTGGGTTGTTGTGGGAAACAGTGGGAGATACAGGTGACAGAGGGGAGGTGTTTGCCTGTCAGTCTAGCCTGGGGAACAATGGATTGGCTAGCAGGTGGACCCCATCAGAAGTGTGCAAAATCTTGGAGAGTTAATTGGTTAAACACTAGACAAAGGAGTTTTCTTGCTCTGTGACCCAGACTTGTCTGTGTTTGTGCTCTCTCTCCAAAACCATGTGGCCTTAAGCACCATGGCCCATGGCCATGCAGACCTCACACACAATGGACTGCAACCTAAGCTAACCAGGAAACTCAACCTAAGCTAGCCAGGGAACACAACCTAAGCTAGCCAGGTGCTGGACTGGCCTGGACTTTACTATGGAACAGAAATTCCGGGCAGTGGCCTTAATTCTGTTGCTGCTGAAGACAAGGCTGGACGCTTTCCATGGTGGGGCGGGTGGGGGGGAGAAGGGGGGGACACGACACAGAGATGGGACCTTGGAGGGGAACCCCTTCATTTTACATCATCAATAAAGCTGAACATGAAACCCCATTCTCCCGTGGGTGCCTCAGGAAATTCATTCCTCCCGGCACCCCAAGATCTCCACTTTCTCAGGTGACAAGGCAATGTCAATTAAATTAAAGCACTTGAAAACAAGCTGACTACATTTTATTATTTTAAGGAGCAGGGTAAAGACTGATAAAATTTTTCTAAAAGACTATAATCCTTAGAAAAATCCATACAGGGCAGAAAAAAGACATGCAGCGAAGATTTAGTGAGTCTTGAAGCAACTTCAAAGCAGTCTGTGCACAAGAAGACTAAGTGTTTCCAATCCTGGATTCACTCAAATCAGAGACCACAAAAGCTACAGTCCTAGCATTTCAGGAATTAACTGACAGTAGGCTAGAAATCCGACTGATAAAAAGCTAAGTGGAAAACATAAGTGCATAAATTTAATTTTGCAAAGATCACCAGGGTTTCAATGTAAGAACTAAAAATGTCCTCACAAAATTACCCTTTTGCTTCTCAAATTACAAGAGAAAAATAGGGTTCAAGTGGGAGACATAGTATTACCAGAGAAGTTAGGTTGTGAACGGTGAAGATACACTTGGCAAGCAGAGCCACTGTGAAGGCGATTTCTTTTGATGGCTTAGCAGGCTGACTCCTACCGAACAGTTGTGCACTTCGAAAGGATGGATGAATTAATTTAACTAGGACCACAGTCAGCTAATATTTCAGTGAGAGAATACTCTTCCAATGACACTGATGGGAAAACAGGTATAGAGGGCTAATAATTCACATTAATACAAAAAAACACAAAAAACAACAACAACAACAACAAAAAAAAAAAAAAAAAAAAAAGAACAGCAGCCAGCCCTGGCCAGTGGGGCTCAATGGTGACAGCATTGGCCCATACACCAAACGGTCCTGGGTTTGATCCCCAGCTTTGATGGGGTTGCCTGTGGGAGGAAACCAGTCGATCCAATTGATATGTCTTTCTACACAACAATATTTCTCTCTCTCTCCTTCCCTTCCACTTACTCTAAACATCCTCGAGTGAGGATTAACAAAATTAAAAATTCAAAGAAAAACAGCATCCAGCTAAGAACAAGACCAGGAACTTAATGACCCCAGTGACCTCTCAGTGCTTCATGATGTAAAAGGAAAAAAAAAATTACAGGTAGAAAGGCATTACAATAAATTAATGTATCATTTACTCCTTTACTCCCATATTGTTATTCTTAAAATTATAAAACTGAATTATTTATACACAAAAGTGAATATTACAAATGGGTATAAACTAAAACAGCAAAACATCTACTCCCCCTTCACTCTAATCCCATTCCTGTGAATTTCTGTTAACAGTTTGTAGTACATTCTCTTAGACTTTTCTATGGATATGGATATGGATATGGATATGGATATGGATATGGATATGGATACGTTTAAATAGCTAGAATATGATTATGTAACCCAACATGGCTTTTTCCCATGGGTTAGTACGTTGCAGACACCACTGCACTCATTACCTCTAGATCGTCCTGTTTCTCAGAGCTGCGCAGCATTCCCTGCACGGACGCAACAGAATTAGCATCAGTCTTCGCCCACTAGTGTGCAAGTGCTGGGGTTATTTTCAGGTCCTCACAGTTACAAATAACTACAGAATGCGCATCATTGTTTCCCTCTCTGTGTGCATGTGTATTTCCATAGGCGCGCTCTAAAGAAATTACCGTATTTTTCGGACCATAAGACGCACCGGACCATAAGACGCACCAGTTTTTAGAGAAGGGAAATGAAGAAAAAAAGATTCTGAAACAAATAGTGTCCGAAAATATTTTATGTGCATTAAAACCCAACATCACAGTCATAAACACATGTAATCAAACCTGTAAACAGCAGCATTTAGAACCATTTTAGAGCCGGGCAAGCACACAGAGACCACACAGAGCCTGGCAAGTAAAAAAACTTTTTTTTTTAAGTATATGTGTAGGCTATATTTGGACCATAAGACGCAGGGACTTTTTCCCCCCACTTCTGGGGGGGAAAAAGTGCGTCTTATGGTCCGAAAAATACGGTACCTCCAGAGAGAGGTGCAGCCCCAGAAGGGAGAAGGGCTTAGTCCCGATTGGACGCATCTTTGAGTGCAAAATGTGTCCCCCCTCGGCCTCATGTTTAAACCAGCTCTGGTAAGCAATCTATCACTGTGCCCTCTGTAACAGTGCCAGTCCCGCAGTCCAGCCTTAGGCTTTGAAAGTTCACTACCAACCTAGACAGTGAACCAGCTAGCAAAAGCATTTTCATACAAAAGAGAAACGAAAGGAAGGAGAAGAAAGAAAGAGGAGGAGGGGCCGGGACCGGTTTGGCTCAGTGGATAGAGCGTCGGCCTGCAGACTGAAAGGTCCCGGGTTCGATTCCTGTCAAGGGCATGTACCTTGGTTGCAGGCACATCCCCAGTAGGGGGTGTGCAAGAGGCAGCTGATGGATGATTCTCTCTCATCGATGTTTCTAACTCTCTATCCCTATCCCTCTCTCTTCCTCTCTGTGAAAAATCAATAAAATATATTTAAAAAAATAAAAAATAAAAAAATAAAATAAATAAAGAGGAGGGAAAGACATACACAAACAATGTGATGATGCAGCAGGAAGCAGACCCCTGCCTCCTATCAGCAGAGGGCTTATCCACAGTCCAGGGCGGGAGGCCTCCTGGGAAGGCTGGACCAGGGCCCAAGCTCACAGCAGCTCTGTGCTTGCCTATTCTGAGAAGAAACTTTCCGTCCTTGATGGACGGACAAGCAGATAAAGTGTACAACTTGTACGATTTCAAAAAGGAAAGCAGCATCACCATCATGAGCTACCCCAGGGTGCGTGGCCAGTGGCTTTCTGTCTTCCCATCCTTGATTCCGCTCCTGCGCTCTAACTACAAACTCGCAGGAAAGTGCGACTGTTAAACCAGGGAAGCCACTTGGCTCTGGACACAGAACAAGAGAGGACGCTGGGGAAGGAACACCTGTGCCCTAAGGGGGGCGGTCAGGTCACAGAACTCCACTGTCCAATCTGGAGCAGAGACCTAGTAGTATCTGCTTTCCTCACCCCAGCCCTGGTCAAGCAGGACTCCAGGTGACATGATATCAATAAGGACATTGGGAGAAGGTAGTTCTAAAACTACGGGCCATAAGCTGTAGGTACTGAAAATTGTAAAATGCTTCAGGGAAGTCAGCACTCAAGGAAAGCAACAGAAAGAATTTACCGCCTATCCTAGAAAGAATGACAAACATACAAACCCGAATGCATATGGCTCCAGGCTCCGTGAACAAAACCACCCACAGCCACACCCACACCCACACCCACACCCCGGGGCAGCCTCCTCAGGACTTATCACCTGGGGCACATCAAGAAGGATACAAATTGCAGGACATGACTCTTAAATGACCGGTGGAAACTGAAGAAAGAATTTCTGAAGCCAAATGGAAAGATGAAGACTGTGACATAATCTGAACTCAGAAGGGACAAAAGCCACTATAGGACTCCTTTTCCAAAGCTACCTCTGGTGGTCACAGAACAAAACTCCCCGGTCCCACGGGAACATGTATAATACATGTGAGTAAGCATGCTGGGTATGTGCCAGGGGCAGAGGGCCAAACTTTATAGCTGGAGGGACAACAGGATGGCTTTTTCTGCCTCAAGCATTCTTGGCAACGTGAAAAACGTTGGCAGTACGTGAGCCTTTTCTAACTGCAAATCTCTGTAGAAGGAAGACATGTTCATACGTCAATGTGTGCGACTAATGCTGTTCTGAGATACTTCCTTCTAAGAAACAGACCTCTGGGGAGAACTAACTTGCTGATTAAAGTGCTGCTTACTGAGTGCCCTTTGTTTCCATATTCACAAAAACCACGTGATGAGTGTCACAACAGCAGTGCCTAGGGTCCCAGGAAGGATTTAACTTCAGAAAGATGTAATCTAATTAGGGCTTCAGGAGGACTTCCCTGAGGATATAATGTTAAAGCTCAGATAGTCAAGATAAGGGAAGGTGAAGGCTGGGACAGCAGCTAAGTAAGGGCCCTGAGATGAGAGAGGGAAAAATAGAAATAGAGTGGAGGGCCCAGCTGGTATGGCTCAGTGGTTCAGCATCGACCTAGGAACCAGTCAAGGCACATGCCCAAATTGATCCCCAGTAAGGGGTGTGCAGGAGGCAGCCGATCAATGATTCTTTCTCATCATTGATGCTTCTCTCTCTCTGTTACTCTCTGAAATCAATAAAAATATATTTTTTAAAAAATAGGGGAGAAGTATGAATCACAATGAGATTTGCTATACTTATTTGATTTCTTAGCCAAACAGACATCAATCATAGTTAATCATACCTGGTTGGAAGCTAACAGATGACTTAGCTGAGAGTTGCAAGGAAATAGTACAAAGGGGCCTTCACTGCAGAGTAAGGGAGCTGAGGTGAACGTTTAGTCTGTTATTACGTTTAGTCTGTTATTACGTTTAAACCATATATTTTTAATGCATAGAGATTATTTTTAGGTAAATGTATTAAGTCATATTAAAAGTCTCATCAGTAGTAAAATGCTCTAGAATTGGTAAATGTTTAATAAAAACTTTTTTAGGAATGAAGTCATCTCTCTCATGATTTGTATGTAACCTCCAAGCCAAGAAATAGGATTACCATACAAAAGGAATAACTGTCCATTTAGAGCTCTTTTCTCTCCCCAGAAAACTGATTAAGACAATCATTTATTGTTACTTAATCATTAGCAGAAGATAAGACATGAAACTATTTTTCAAAAGCAGCACAGCACAATGTTTTTCTATTTTAGGACATTCTCCTAGAACTGGATCTTTTCCTAATGTTGATAATGAAGAGGTAAGATCTACTCTGCTTGAGACACTGCCACACCCTGAGGGTGGGAGCCCATGCACTTTGCCCTTCAGGGGAAAAGAGCATAGAAACCCTGAGACTGACCCTGAGCGGGGCCTTCCACCTTGTTCTCCTCGTCACAGAACAGTCTTCGGGGTGCACGGGCGTTGCCAGATAGAGGCTGCCTCTGAGACCCCAGCTAGATAGTTTTCAGATGAGAAAGAACAGAGATTTCTTTTTTTTACTTTTTTCCGAAAAAGCCTGGAGTGGATGGAAACATTGTTATCTGAAGTTGTCAAGGTCGTTTTGCAATGCTTTCTGGTACTTTCCATTGTTCATTTTGGTAGTGGTGGTGAGCAGGAATTAGAATCCAGAGAGGGAACGTGAAAGAGGAATTAAGAGACGCCCCAGGGAAATAAATGAAACAAAGCCAGAGAGCTAAGCACCAGAAGGCAAGTACAGGGAACAAGCCAGTGAGGGGCTGTAGGCAGTTGGAGACAAAGTTCCAGGACAAGGAGAAGGAAGACGAGGGTGGTGATGGGAAGGACTTGCAGAAATACCAGTAAGTAGAGTGAAAAAGGAGAAGGTGAGCCCAAAGCCAATTACCCAAAGTCAAGGGTGTTTACCCACCTGTCGTTCATTCCCAAACGACATGTGCAGGCCCTGGCATCTGGAGGTAAATTTACAGAAACTGAAGCAAAGTACTGCACACAGACTGAAGCCCATGTCACCAAACCCTATTCACTGTACCTTCCATTAGAAAAGGAAGAACGCTAACAGGGCTCCTAAATGCCCACTTTCCATGAGCAGCTAAGCACGGTCTCTGAGATAGACTAGCTGGAATCCTGGTTCTATGGCTTACTAGCTATAACCTCACTAACCGCTTGCGTCTCAGCTTCCTAATGTGTAAAATGGGATAATAACGGATCCCTCCTCATAGGGCTCTTGTGAGAGCATAAGATACAATACATGTGAAGTGTTTAGACTAGACCCTAGAACATAGAGAGTGCTCAAAAAATATTAGCTCTGTGTGTTATTTTAAACAAGAAGGGAAGTATGTCAGACTAGGACTACAGGCAAAAGGAACTACACACATGCACCACACTGGTTGATGAAAGCTGTTTCCTACTGCATGAGTCAACAATTCTGACACTGCTAGACATGTATACTGGAATTGAACAGTTAAATAAATGAATGGCAGATGGGAGAAGCCAGTTTTCTCACTGTTGGAGAGGAATTTACAAATAAGCAAGGGGAGGAGTCTAGAATAAGCCATGTGGTCATGAACTAGAGTCGGAGACATAAGTAAGAGCTCGTGTTTAACAGAATATGGATCTGATGGCTGCACACAGAAATATTGATAATATGTATATTTACATAATTAGTACACACATATATTTCCTAGCCCTGTCAGCTGAGAGGGCCTAAAATAAGTGACACCCCTGTAGCAATGAGCACACAGAGCACCCAGATTGTGGTTTCTTATTTCTTTTTTTTAAGACTTTTTTATTGATTTTTAAAGAGAGAGGAAGGGAGAAGGAGAGAGAGAGAAACATCAATGTGAAAGTGAGACATCGATCGACTGCCTCCTGCACACCCCCTACCAGGGACTGAGCCTGCAACCTGGGCATGTTCAAACTGGCAACTTTTCGTGCATGGAACAATGCCCAACCTTCTGAGCCACACAAGCCAGGGCCAGATCATGGCTTCTAATACCATTCTTTAATCAAAGCAACTAGATCTCCTTGAAGAAATGGCTAATTCCAGATCTGCGGTAGAAAAAAAAAATGAGTCTAGAGTATCTTGTAGTGCCATGAAATAGTGCCAATGAAGCCCAGCAAAATAACAGTAAAGGAGCCCACAATGACAGGAGCATTTCAAAGTGACATAGGCGTCAACCAGAGAGCTCTTGCAAGTATGTCCAATCTGAGATCAGTTTGACATGCTTATCTAAGCGCTAAAGCTAGAACAATCTGAGCAACAAAATGAATAAAGAAGCATTGTATTATAACCCAAATATAAAATAAGTATCTACCAGTCCACACAGATTTTTTAAAATGATCAAATAAGTTAATAAATGGGGAAGACAAACCTCCCATGCAGAAGTTTTCCAAATAAATTATATACTTTGTCCTAAAAGAGGAAGCATAACTCCCTACTCTTTAAATGTGGGTTGTGCATAGTGGCTTCCTTCCAAACCATATGGTATGGAAAGGACAGGAAAAAGAAGATGTTTTCCATAGAGAAATTTGAAAAATACTACTTCAACCAGGTGATCTGGGCCAAAATCAGCAGTCATAAATCATGCTGATGGCCCCGTGACCACGCCTATCTTCAGTGGCATGGGGAATTATAATTTGACGTATGCCTGGAGGAAGAAGAGAGCTGGGATATTTGTAAAAAGCAATATGATACTCCCCATGCTTTATTTAAGTATTGTGTCAAAATACATAGAACTTGTTTTTGAAACTCTTAAAAAAAAAAAATCATGCTGACAGCCTGTATACTTGATATCTTGTAATGAGAACAGCATTTTGTCTCTGTTATTTCTTTCAAAGTCTCATAAACCCAGTCATGTTATGAGAAAATTGTCAATCTAAGTGTGATAACAAGAAAACAAAGAGGCATCCTATAATACACCTGACCGGTGCTTATCAGAACCATTAGGTCATCAAAAACAAAAGTCTGAGAAACTGTCAAGGCCAACAAGAGCCTAGGAAGACATGATGACTAAATGTAATGTGGGGTCTGGGTGGGATCTGGGAATAGGAAAAGGACATTTGGTAAAAAGTAAGGAAAACTGAATCAAATATGGGCTGTAATTAATTGTGTATCAATATTGATTCACTTATTATAATAAACAAACTACTGATATAAGAACAAGAGGGGAAACTGCAGGGAGGCACTCAAATTGTATAAAAATCTAACTGTTGTAAAAAAACAACAACAACCTCTTAATTTAAATAAAAATTAACAAGAGGGTCCTTAAAAGAAATATTCTCTTTTCACCACAGGGAAAGAAGTAGAGGCCACAGAGCATAGAGGTTAAGGCCTGGGTTAAATCCCAGATCTTTCGCTAATTCACTGTATGACTTTGGATGTATGTGCTCCTTAAGCTCTCTATATCTCAGACTCCTCATCTGAAAATGGGACTATTAATACATAGAGTTATGATGAGACTATTAAAGGATATACAGAACTGAACAGAGGGACTATTCCTACTAAGTAGCCAATGAATTCTAGCTATTATTATTTGAAAGGGATACTGCCAACTAACCAAAATTATTTTTCAGGGACCTCGATAACTCACTATTCTCCAATCCTGCACAGTCTGAGAAGGGAGTTTTTATGTTGTGCATAGGCCTCTAGTGAAAAGCTTGCTGAGGCCTTCTATAGTTTTCACATTAGAATGGAATTTCCATTGGCAATGACAGATGCTACTGGCACCAGGAACAGGAAGCAGGCACTCAGATTGATGGCCCGACCAACCTGGGCTTCCTTCTTTTTCCTCACATCCTACAACCCATCTCCTCCCCAGGAAACAAGCATAACTTCCACATTCCTAACAGCTGTTTGGAGTCCTTTCTCATGGTGTCCATTCAATAATGAAGCCCAGCAAAATAACAGAGTAAAGGAAACAATCCCAAATGGAAAGACCTCTGAATGCCAATAAGCTAAAACATTAGTCACAACCATGGTACTGTAACCTAGTTCTTCATGCACTTCTGCCTTGGCCCTATTACTGTGACACAGACGAACGGGGAACTTGGGGGTGGGATGGGGATTGTGGGGAGGCAGGGGGGGTGTTAGCACTTGGGATCCCAATGCTCTTTTTCAAATGGCAAGCCCCAGAGCTAAATGGTAAGAAGCCTAGGTCTTGGAATCAGCTGGACCTGAGTTCAAACACCAGACCTCTCTCTAACCCAGCTGCTTGATCTTAGTCCAAGCACATAACTTTTCTGAAGCCTCAGTTTCCATCCTGTGAAATGAGGACAGCATTGCACAGCCTACCATCAGAGAGGACAAGGGCCCAGCAGAATGCCTTCAGCAGTGAGCACAGCAGACTGTAGCCTGTGGCATTGGCCAGTGTGAGGATGTGGTTACCCTGGCTCCCGTCATCTAAGAGGCTGGAGGGTGAACCAAGTGACAGGCTGGTTGTGAGGTCTGTTGACCTTTCTCTAACCTGTAGGAAACCTGGGAGATTCTCAGATGACTGTTCTGCCTTCTTTCTGTATCACACATTATCAATGTTGTTAGAGTCCTCCTTAATTGTTCAAAACATAATTACTGCTTAGAAGCCTACTCTCTTCCCTTAAATGCAGTTTTAATCCAAGATTTCAATGAATTTTAAAACTTTAATTTCTATGTTTCTTTTTCCAGTATAGATGTTTGAAAAACAATACCAGGCTCTTTTATGTGGCATAATACTTCTCCATTTCTTTTTTTTTTTTACTTTTTTTTTTTTTTAAGTATTCCTTTCACATTACAGCCTTTAATTTCTCTAAATTTGGAGTTTTACATCTTTTTGCTCTGTTGTTCACCCCTCTTTCTTTTCCTCATTTTTGTTACAACTCCTCAGATTAATTTAATCGCCTTCTCCGGGTATGTGAATTTGCTGGAATGAATATTGGGAAGATTTTTAAATACTTTCCACTGCAAAGTTTCCCAGGCATTAAAGAATCACAGCCAACTTTCTTTAGCTCATCTCCCTTTTCTTTAAAGTGTCTCCAATGTCTTGGATAACTACTATTTATGTGATTCTTGACCAGTGACTAAACTCTGGTGTCACTGTTGACCGATGCTGGGAAAAGATAAGAGGAATGACATTCCCATCGTATCATCTGGATGTGTGGAGAGGGGAGCAGCAATATTTCAACAGCGTTAGGATCTGCTCCGGTGGGGAGCTTGGGAAAACAAAACATGGTGGTCCAGAGGGAGGTGAGGAGAGTCCATCAAAGAGGACACAGAAGCGACTTCAACATTGGTCGTTAAAGAAAAGGAAGAAAATAGCCTCATTTCCCGAGGTGGCTTAAACCCCTTTGAATGAAGTTATGGCTATAGATAGATATTCAGATCACCAAGAGGAGGGATGTCCGGCTCTGCATGGTCAACACCCCTCTTTACAGTCTCTTCACGCCCGAATTCGATGACTGCAAGGAGTCTGCAATAGGGAAAGTTTCCTTTTTCCATGGGCTTGATGTTATTATTCTCCATAGACAGCATGTTATCATGTAATCTGTCAGCAGGAAGGAAGGAAAGGGCACAGGTAGAATGAGTGTGGGCAGAGGTTTCCTTCTGATTTCCAAACAGTGGCAACTTGGGGATCGTAGAAATCAACCCCGTAGGCATTGGATCCATCAGTTTAACGCTAAAGTCAGAAATCACCGGGTGGCAAAGACCTCAATGTCTAGAAGCTCTGGAAGGTGAACGCCTTGCAACGGGAGGGATGACTGTCGGCCAGATAACTTCAAAGGCTTCCGGTAGCAGGAAGCCAGAACTGGGTAGAGCACTCGGGGCTGGGATTGCAGGTGGTGGTCGGCACAATCCGAGTCTTTGTGAGGTGCGTGAAGAACACTGGCCACGTGTGGTCCAAGACACCAGAAACCAATTTTTCATCCTGACTGCACTTCCTCAGTTTTCCTTCTTTTAATTCTTTTATCCTCTGGGAGGTTGATTAGATCCATATTTAGAAACACAGGAAAGAGTGTTATCTTGGGACTTAGGAGCCTGAATAAAATGAAAGCCTAGCTCCTTGCTTTCCAGCAAAAAAACAAAAAGCCAAACAATGGTTGTTCACGGCGAAATCCAGCAGTGATTCCCCATCCCTAAAACTCTCCAAGACTGAGGAACACTGCCCTAGAGCAGGATGTTTACTTCTTCCTGTGTCTGTTTCCCACCTGCAATCACAAGAAGACAGATTCCCAGCAAAGGAAAACAATGGGCATTTTGCCACTCCTGGTCTTACCCACAATGCCATGCTTTAGCTCAGCTCTTTTTTAATAACCACAGTGAGTAGCTGTGATGAATAACAAGCCAATCAAAGATGCTGTTTATTTTTTCTCCCTATTTTATCAAAACTGGTTGCATGAGAAGCAGTTAAGGGTGCCTTTCAAAAATGCAATATACTATTTGGACCACACCTCTGTTTCTGATATTCATTTAAATTTTAAGAAAGAGAAAGAGAAAGAGAAAGCTAAATAAATTTTATCTTAGGTATCATTAAACTTGAAAAGACCTCAAAGTTCACATATTCCAAGCACTCATGCTTCGGTAAAGAATCGAAAGTGAAAGAGGTAAAGTGACCAGGTCACATGGCTGGTCCCTGAGTGATTGTTGGGGGGGGGGGGGGGGGTGTGTGTGTGTGCAAGGAGCTCAAATTCGAGTTCTCCAGACTCCTTAGCCAGGGCCGCTAAACTTCCACCTTCCATGAGGCTGGCCCCTGGGCCACCTCAGCATTTGATTCTCCCAATTATAAGAAGGGATATGAACAAATAAATTTCCAAATAAGCATGGTCCTAATTTTACACAGATTTATATACTCAAGATGGCAGCCTCATCACCATATAGCAGGATTTCTTCCTTAGGCACTTTGGACAGGTAAGGTCCCACAGGTAGGGTGCTCTGTAGAATGTTCCACAGCAATCCTGGCCTCTACCCACAAGATGCCAATAGTGGCTCCCCATGGACCTGAAACCAAAATTTCTCCAGATATTGCCAATGCCCTCTGAGGGCAAAATTGCCCATTGAGAACTCCCATATTGTCCTAATTCCTGCACACGCTTCAGCCACCAGGAAGCCTTTGGTCTTCAGATGCCGGAGCGCTGGGTGATGGAGATGCTGTCAGTATGCCACCTATCGATGAGGAGGGTGGCCCCTGACTTCCTCTCAGAAAGACAGAGCAGTGACTCTATCACAAAATGACCAGGACAGAGTATGTTTAGAAAAAGGGAGCAAAATGGTAAGGGTGAAAGGAGGTGAAAATAATAAAAGGAGAAGTGGGAGGGAGAAGAACAGTAAGAAACAGCAGAAAGGGAAGTGGAAGGAAGAGAGAGGTCAGCAGACAGAGGGGTTTCAGTGTGCTTGCAGTACAGAGCAACCCATTATGAGAGAAAGGGGCATATTTCATCAGGCCTAATTTTCTAAAAAGGTAACTCAGTTCAAGAAAAAAGGTCAAAAACTTTCCAGTAATTCATTGTGAGGCTTTCGGAAAGGACCATTGTGGCCAGATGACGGGCCTCGGGGGCGTTCTATGTGAAATGCTTTGTAAAGGCCCGTATGCTTGAGACTGAAGCCCTTTAAGACAGCCTACCCTGGAGTTTCACCCACCTTACTGTTCCTGGTACACAATGAAGCTGAATGACGCTTTAGTTTTATAATAACAAGCCTTTGAAACACCGAGGGTGACTCTTCACAACCAGGGGAACAAATCCATTTCTTTAACTACTACTTCCCAGGAACCTATTGAATCTCAAATACCCCCTGGGAAACAGGGAGGCTCTGGGCATTGATCTTGGAGAGCTCCAGTGGCTGGTTGAATGGAAGCTCTACATCTGACTCAATTCCAAAATACATGGATAGCAGCATGCTCATTTCTGACTCTGGTCAAGGTGACATTTGACAAGCTGACCACTCAATTCTTACAGTATCTCCTCTTCTGTATATGCTTAAAAAGACACATCAGAGAAAGGTTCTTCTAAAAAAAAAAAAAAAATGGCTATTGCAGTTCGTTTTTATGGATAAACAAAATGAACGACAACAGAAATCCCTCTAATCCTATGATTCTCAAACTTTAAGGTGCATAGGACTCACCTGAGGACATTGTTAAAATGCAGATTCTAATCCAGGTGGGCTAGGGCCAGAGATTCTGCATTTCTATCGAGCTCCCAGGCGATGCTCATATGGCTGGTGGTCAGAAGACCACACTTTAAGTAAGAAGGCACTAAGTGTAATCCATTCTCCAAAATCATCTATCTCATATTATTTTCCTGCTATACAAATTCTCTTGTGACGAATTGAAGCCCTTCACAATATAACCCCAATTTACCTTCAGCTCCACTAACTCCCTTCCCCCAGCTCTATGTACTGTGAAGCAGCCACACCAATTCTGTATTGTTCCCTAAAATGTCATGCCCACTGCAAGTCCCTGGTATAGTTCCATTGGTTTCCTCTGCCTGGATGACTCTTCACCCTCCCCTCTTAGGACATAAGTCAAATGTCACCTCCAAGAAGCATTCCCCAAGCCCTCTAGGAATAAGGCATTCCACTCGCCACATCTTGCACTTGGCATTCAAATATCTACTCTGGGGTGTCCTGTTTCTTGGAAAGTTATATATAGCTGATCCAAAAAAAAAAAAAAAAAAAAAAAAAAAGTATAAAACTATCTGGAGCCTAATTTGGGAGTTTAAAAGACAGTTTCTAACCTTCACATCCCTGGCTCCTGAAGAAAGGAGTCCATGGGTTAATTCTGAGATAAAAATTCCATAGGAGTTTTTGGCCCAAAATGAATATTTACTACCAGTGTTCCAGGCACTCAGAGATATATCCCACCTACTCAAGAATATCACTGCTATAGTGGTAGCCCCCACCCCTGCATCATGGATTTTTCCAGACTGTCTTCAAGATCATCAGCATAAATGATCTCCCATTGTAAAAACAAAACAAAACAAAACAAAACAAAATATATACACAATGAAAACACCCTCTCTTTCCCTTAGATGATCTCCACCCCTTTATAACAAAACTCCAAAAAGCTGTCAAACTCACCATCCTCTCTCCCTCCCCTTCCATCCTCTCTTAAACCACATCTGTGCTAATCAAACAAAAGATCAAAGCATTGCAAAAGCAATAGTCAACTCCCCAGACTCCTCTCACTTGATCTATGGGCAGTGTCAGACGCAGCTGGTCCCTCCTCACCCTGAATCCTTTCTTAGCTTATCTTCTGGAACATAACATCTTTCTTCTCCTTCCCCCAGCTGCTCTGCTCCAGGCTCCTCTGCTGGACCCTCTCTTTTCTAACTCTAAACACTGAAGGGAACTAAAGCTCTGATTCAACATGGCCAGATCAGAAACCACATTCCTGGTTCCCTACTTGAATCAAACTCCCCATCAGGATCTCACCCCCTCACCTTAACTCATTTGCACTTCTCTCTCTCTATCCTTCATCCCCAGGAGGTCACATGCAGTCCCACAGCTTTAACTACCATAGAGAAACTAAGGATACTCAAATATATGCTCCCAGTCCAGACTTTTCCCTGAAATGTAGACTTTGATGACCTCAAATGAACATGTCTAAGATAAGTTACTGACACACACTCCCCATCAACAGGTTCCTGCCCACCAGTCCGCTCTGTCTGGTAAAACTGAGGTTCTGTTCTATAGTTGCTCACACCACAACCCTGGAGGCATCTTGCCTCTTCTTCTTATCTCATATGCCCCATCCTCTCCACCAGCACATCCTGTCAGCAACATGGTCAATGCTCTGCAGAAGCTGAGTTCCTCTGCTGTAATCTCAAGTCCACCTACCATCATCCTTTGCCTGGACCCTTAAAAGGCTCCTTGCTAGCATTCTTGCTCCCATCCCCACTGTCATGCCAGAGCCAGAGTAATCCTTTAAAAACACAAATCAGGACCCAGCACTACTTTTCTCAAAACCTTCTAAACACGCATCTTCCTCAGAATAAAACTCAATGTCTTTCCCAAGGCCTCTGAGTCCCCACGTGATCCGGGGCTCCTCCTACCTTACAAATCTTATCCCCTAGCAATTGCCCCTTCAATCACTCTGCTCCAGCCTCCCTCCCCTCCCCACTGTTTCTTGAACAGTGTTCCTGCCTCATAGCTCTTTCCAGATTCTCTTTGCCTGATAGTCACAAAGCCCAGCCTGCACCCCATTGAGGACTCTGATCCAACATCCCCAGACCAAAAAGCACATTCCTTGTCCAGTGTGAGTCAGACTCCACCAGGATCTAGACCTCTTACCTCCTTCCTCCCTTTTTGCATGGATTCTTTGTGTCTCTCTGCTAAAATATAAACTTCATAGAACTGGGCTTACTTATTTTTTGTTCAGGGCTGTATTCCTTAACACGGGGCCTAGCAAACAGTAGGTGTTCAATACATTTTTACGGGATGAATAAATGAATGTCATTAGAAAGTCAAAAAATAATGCTAAGTGCTTTTACATTATGGGAAAAAATGGCAATATTCCAAAGGAATTTTTAGGAAACCCTACTAAACCATATTGGTTCAGACAGTAAGTCTTGACTAAGAGCCCGTAATGCAGAGAAAAGACACTCACTTCCGGATCACTGTCCTGGACTCCGGTGAATTTTGGCTCCCATCTTCTTCACAGTTTGGGCTTGTCAGGTTTCCATACCTTTATGGGTGCAAACAAACAAAACCCAGTCAATGGTGCTGGAAAGCCACTCTACTCAGTTTCAACCATGAAAGAACATTCTTTCAGGAATAATTCAGGAAAGAAATATTTATGAAATAGCATAAAAAATTACATTGGATTATTGATATTTACTTAATGGATATATTGGCCTATTCTAAATGGAAAAGTGACCATGAATCACCCTACTTAAACTGTCTCTTAGTAGTTAACATTTCTTTGAATTTTTAAAAAATTAAATTAGACTTTTCCTCTCAGCAGAATAATCAGATGCTACATGATCCTTTGTGAACCTTTTTTGTTGTTGTTCATTCTCACCCGAGAATATTTTTCCATTGATTTTTAGAGAATGGAATGGAGGGGGAGACACACACATAGAGGGAAACATTGGTGTGAGAGAGACACATCAACTGGTTGCCTCCTGTATGCACCCCAACCAGGGCCAGAGATCGAGCTTGTAACTGAGATATGTGCCCTTGACTGGAATCAAACCCTGGACCCTTCAGTCCACAGGCTGATGCTCTATCCACTGAGCCAAACTGGCTAGGGCCCTTCGGGAACTCCTGAGCCCATGACTCGACACCCCCAGCCCTCTACTGCGTCCACCAGCCATGGCCCTGCTGACACAGCTTTCACACGTGCCACAAGTGAGCATAGAGCGACAATCCCACACTGACTGTGGTCCCTTCGAGGATAAGTCCTGTTCGAAAAAGGTTATGGAGATAATTCTGGACTCTCAAGTGATGGCTGAGATAAAGACAAGGACCAAATAGCAGAATTATTATATCTCAGGAGAGCAGCTGTGGGTACACTGAGGCTGGGCTGACCTAGACACAGCAACTAGGGACAGGGGCACTGAGGCACAATATTTTAAGAAGCAACAGGTGCTTAAATGTTAAAATGTGGCTCAGTGCGTACTCAAAATTTACTAAATAACTGATCAGTCCCTGGTTAGCTCTTCTTCCAACCCTGTATGTAAGCAAATCCATTTCATACAAATAGATCATGTTTTATTTGGTTCGGAATGTACACGTAGTAAGTTTACTTTGAATTCTTCAGGAGTCTTTACATTCACTTGTAATGCTTAGACTATTTCTGTAGTTCATCTTTCCAACAATGACAAATTCAGAGATTGCTTGGAATTTCCCAAGCCGACAGTCTGTGCCAAAGTTTGGATAATAGAAATTCTGTAACTGGTGGCTTTGCATTTTTAAAGAGCACCCTTTTATCTTTTACTAATGGGATTAAAGGTCCCTCTGCCCTTATGGTTCCTGGTTCCTAGGACTTAAAATACTTTTAAAAATAAAAATCCACCATCTGGTTTGACTGAATGCCAGTCCGTCTGGTCTCCTATCGCCCCATCCTGGTAGGTTCCAGTTTGCCCTTAGGCATGAACCGCTCCCTCCCAATCCACCTGCTCCTTATCCGAGCTCATCAGCCTTATAGACTTCTTGGCCTCCCTGAAATATTTGCCCCGGGCCTCGCCCTCCCTGCTCCTCTTCCTGCTGCCCTGCACGTGCTGCTCAGAGGGCTTCCAGGGCTACCCTTTGCTTTTCCAGAGACAACAACTCGCAGATAAAGATTTACTCCACCCCATGTGAATATGCGGGGAGAGATTCCTAGTAAATAAACAGAGTGGAATTTTTGGCTCACTCCTTGACCACCACCATAGTGAACTGAGTCCTCCTGTTCTCTCACAATAGGTTTTGGGGTTGACTTAAGTAGGAAGGTTGAGGGGCAGTGAGCAGTGAGCAGTGGGGCTCTGAGAGTCACTGTAACAAGCTCTTCTTGCCTGTCCTCCATTAATTCTCTCCCTGGTTATTTTAGAAATATTGCATCTTTTCTCTTCCAATGGAAGCCATGAGTAAGAGAAATAAGAAGGAAAAACCCTTCTTACGAAGAAAAGACACACATTTTACTGCTCCTGTGATTTCTTCTTCAGAGCTGTCTGTGCTAACAGTGTCCTGACCTTCCTGTTCCTTGTCTTTACTTGAGCTTCTCCAGCTCTGCTGCTCTTTCTCTGCATTTTCCAGACTGAGAGCTGAGATGCTGGCTGGGATGGCACCCACACCTACCACACCTCCGTGCCAGAGGGACAGGCTCCAGGTGCAGCCAGATGTGTGGAGAAGGACTAAGCAACCTACCCTGGTGAGCAAAGCTCTCTCATTAATGAAGTGAGGACCATTTTCTCAGAACATGGGGCTAGAAGATGATACAGATAGCCCCCGGCCACCAGGGTGTCTGCAGATTCATAATTGGGAACAGACTTGACTGTGATAACTTGGAGGCCAGTGAGAACCAGCAATAATAATGCACATGTGGCAGAGGAGAAACATCTCCCTGTGGTCTAGGTGCTCCGACTTGGAGTTTGCACACATTATCAATCTTCTCTACCCAATCCACCAGGAAATCCTTTTGACTCCGTCTTTATAACATATCCTGAATCTACATACTTCTCATCACTTCCAGCCGGCTCAGCCTACCAGCATCTCTGCCCTAGAGCAAGGCAACAGCCACCTAACTAGCCTTCTGGCTTCTGAGCAGCAGCCACATGATCCCAGTCAGTGTAAACTACATCATGTTGGCTCCCACCTCGCTCTGAGAAAAGGCCAGCGTCTTACCTGTCCCACAAGGCCTTAAACTACCTGTTCTCGATTGTCTCTGACCAGGTCTCCTGCACTCACTCTTTCTCAGCCTCACTGGCCTCCTGGCTGCTCCACCCACGGCCTAGGCATCCTCCAGCCTCAGAACCTCGCACTCCCACACCTTGCCAAAGGCACACTCCCTCAGTTCCTTTAGATCTCTCCTCAAATGTCACTTCATCAGTCAGGCCTTCCCTGACCACCCTATTGAAAACACAAACCAACTCTAACACCACCACCTTTAACACCTGCTAACATGTGTGATAATTTCCACTCTTTGTTTTCAATGTGCATTACAGCATCACTCCATGAGAGTAGGATTTTGTCTCTTCTGCTTGCTACTCTTTAAAACTTAAAACAGGCACTCATGCCCTAGCTGGTTTGGCTCAATGGATAGAACATGTCGGCCTGGGGACTGAAGGGTCCTGGGATTTGTTTGGGTCAAGGGCACATACTTAGGTTGCATGCTCAATTCCTGGCCTGGTCAGGGAACATGGGGGAGGCAATGAATTAATTATCTCTCTTGCATACATGTTTCTTTCTCTGTCTCTCCCCCTTCCTTCTACTCTCTCTAAAAATCAATGGAAAAATATTCTTGGGTGAGGTTTAAAAGAAAAACCATAGGCACCCAGAAGGCCTGCTGATGGCTATTTGTTGGGAGCACATGAGAGTTCTGTAGGGTTCCATAAGCATATATAACAATGGACCTTTCAGCTACTAGGTTCTGCAAAGGCACCACCTGATTACACAAGTGTCTTAGCCTATCTGTGCCTTCATTTCTAAAGATTTAGGAGCATAAAAAAGCTTTAGGATAGCTGTAACTCTTGCAAAAATTTAAGACACAAAAGAAATAAAGTTTTAAGACCTTTAAGTTGAGTTCATGAAGGTGTAAGCAGTATGAAAATGCAAAAAGAAAAACAAAAACAGAGTGATATATACTGAGTGGCCAGATTATTATGATCTCTGAATGCATAATAATCTGGCCACTCAGTATATATCCTATATAATAAAAGGCTAATATGCAAATTGTTCCCCCGACCAGGAGTTCCACCAGCAGGCAGGCCGACCAACAGCCCATGTCCCATCCCCCTGGCCAGGCTGGCGGGACCCCACCCATGCATGAATTCATGCACTGGGTCTCTAATATATATATATTGAAAGGCCAGATTATTATGTGTTCAGAGATCATAATAATCTGGCCACTCAGTATAAATATAGAATTTTACAAAAGAGACCTTTAGAAGTGAAATAAAATTAAAGTGCCAGGGACTTATGGACTGGGGATTATTTGCCCCTGAACTTTTCTTATCATTAAGGAGAATTAATGCTTTACAGTAAAGAACCTAGACCAGCTTTGGAATCAAGAACTCTTTAATGTTCGAGCTAGGGTATTTGAGAGTCCATTTTACTAGATTAAGAGCATTCCTTTGATGTTTCCTGGACCCTCTCACAGCTTCCCAGCAAAAACCAAAGTCAAGTTCAATTCATTGACACCAGGGGAGTAAATAAAGGGCGTGTGGATGCTTGTGTTTAATTAATGGCAGTAGAATAGCTACAGACAAACTGCCAACAATGTCACCTCCAATTTCTGCAAAACCTCCCAGGATCTGAGATCAAAGCTCCAACCTCTTAAGAAGGCTTACCACTGAGAAACTGCCCTTTATTAAATGGTAACTCAGAAAACAAATTAAAAAACAAAAGGTCAGAATGACTTTTGACATGGTTTTCTCTGTATCACAAGGGGAAAGGCAGATTTACAAGTATCTCCTAAAGTAGAGCCTTCAGCAATTATTTACTGCAGCCTAAAAATTACTAGAAAAAGAAGAAAAAAAAAAAAAACAACAACAACATAATGTTTAACTGATTGCTAATATTTAAACAGGAAACAGTTTTTTGTGTTTGTTTGTTTTTTTTTCCAGGGGGGTAGGTGTATTGTATAGAGCCCATCTGGGCAGATGAAGTGTTTAATATGTGTTTGAAGGGAGGACCAAGGATATTCGTGGTTCAAAGAACTCCTGAGATATGACACTGGTCAGGGACAATCTTTCTGGGAGGGAACCTTGCCAACCTTTGCCCCCAAACAGAAACATCTCAGTAACCCTAGACCAGGATGGGCGAAGTCCTGAAGAACCTTTCAAGCTCCACTTGATTCTGGCAAGTCATCTAATAATAATAGCAGTTAATAATTGCCAAGAGCTTATTGTACGCCAGGCACTGTGCTGAGCACTTTATTTAATTTTTTTGTTTTCATTTTATTTTCACAGAAATCTCCTAGGGTATTATTATTATTATTATTATTATTATTATTATTATTCCTATTTAGTAGATGAGAAGATGAGGCCCAGAAAGCTGAAGTAATTTGCCCTTGAAAATTTAGCTAATAAGTGGGGCAGGGATTATAACCTGGATAGTCAGACTTACCAGCATCTGAGTCACTGCCCAACCACACAGCTGTGGTTATTTTGTTTATTTTTTCTATGTCTCTCCCCCACCAGATTATAAATTCTTTGAGGTTAGAAACATTGAGCTTTTTATTCATTCACTCGGTTATTTATTCTTTCACTCGTTTTGTCTTAATCCAATGACTATTTCCTAAGACCCAAGTCCAGGTCCTATTCCGAGCACTGGAAATACAGCGATGAACAAACCACGTCCCCTATTTTCATGGCATGTACATAGTCGTGGAGGGAGATAGACAATAAATGTTGGTGTATGTAATTAGCTGACATGGGCTAAGTCAGACAGTAAAAGGTGCAGTGGAGAAAAAGAAAGCTGGTATGGATTGGACATGATTGGGGGGTCAGAGGTGGCTACTTCACAGGAGGTATTCAGCGAAGGTCCAATGTGATTGAGACAATTAAGTAAAATGCTCTAGAAGGTGAAGGAGTGGGCTTCTGAGATCTCTCCAGGAAGAGAGAGCCAATGCAAGGGCCTGGCTGCAGTGTCAGAGTGACAAGAAGGCCAATGAGCAAGGAGAGACAGTAAGCGAAGGGGGATAAGATGAGGCGTGGAGGTGACAGAGACAGATCATGGGTCACGGTAAGGACTTGGGTTTTATCTTGCTTACTGCCATAACCCCTGAGCCTAGACTAGACACTCAATTAATATTTGCTAAACAAATGAACTGATATCCTCTCCTACCACAAATAAAAGAAAGGCTCGGAGGGAAGAGAAGGGAAGACGCTGGGGAAGATGAGAGAACAGAGAGGAGGAAGTGAAGGAGAGAGACCTCACATGAAGCTGCTGACTCAAGGACCTCGGGGAGTCTTCGCTTTCCTAACTAGCCCCAGCCTGTGAACATCTGAGACATTTCTCTTTACCTGACCTGCAAGAACACAGGTCAGGTATGAGAAAAATGTGCAGAAGCTGACCCTGACTCAGGAGAATGACTCGGGTGAAATAGCCTGCAGATGTTTGGAAACCAAGCCTTGACCGAGACCCATCTGCGTCCCACAGATCAGTGAGGGGCTGTTTTGAATCACTCTGAGAAAGAGCCTCCATGGCAGGCACCTCTCCACCCAAGTCTGACCTTAGAACTGGGTTGTGGCCACCAAACCTACCGTGGAAAGGTCTTGCTACCACTGTGGAGTTAATTCAAGGAGAAGACAAAGGTCAAAGGCAACAAGGCAAAAATGCCTTGTTCCCTTGCAAGAAAGGAGGGGCCAGTGACACCGAGCAGAGAACCCCATGGGGTGCTTTCTGCTCATAAGATCTGGTTCTCTAGGCAAAGTTGGCCCTTGGATAGAAAAAGTTGGAAGACCCAGAAAGAGCTGCCCTCCTCCCCTCTGGCCTTTTGTCGTGAAGGGCCCTCCAGCATCTTTGCCCTTCGAGATAATTCTACAGATTATCTCCATAGAAGTCCCTGCAAGTTAAGGCAACATTAACAGGGAAAAAAAAAAAAAAGAAAAAAAAAAAAAGGCACTTGTTGTTTCTGTTTCACTTGACAGTTACAAAAATGCTATAACATGTTCCTTGCGAATACTACCTTCACCCAGCCACAGCCCACAACCACCTAAAGAGGAGACCACAACTAGATAAAGGTTTTATAATGACCATTCATCCAGAGAAAGAAAACTAAAAGGTGTCTCTTGCTATAACTTTTGTCTCAATCAAATTTAAGGTTATTTCTTAGGTATGGTGGCCTCCACACTCTTGCTGTAAGGTTTCCTCTAGTTTCCATTCCAACCCCTTGTCATCCATTTCTCTTCTCTGGCTGGACGTCTGCCCGCAGAGCATGGTGGCTCATCAACACCCCTCCCTGCACTGCAGTTCACACCAACACTGAACAGTCAACTGCCTATTTGTCCTGTTAGCACGCTGTCATGCGGTCACAGTGAAAGACAACAGGAGGCACAGGTTAGGTAGGACTGGGGGCCAGGGAGTAGGCAACACGCTGACCATCACAGAAGGTTATTAACAAGTCAGGATTCTCCTCAGGTTTAAGATGAATTAATGCACTATTAACAAATCAGCCAAGACTGGTTTGGCTCAGTGGTAGAGCGTTGGTCTGCGGACTGAAGGGTCCCAGGTTCAATTCCAGTCAGGGGCATGTACGTTGGTTGCGGGCACATCCCCAGTAGGGGGTGTGCAAGAGGCAGCTGGTTGATGTTTCTTTCTCATCGACGTTTCTAGCTTTCTATCTCTCTCCCTTCCTCTCTGTAAAAAACCAATAAAATATATTTAAAAAAAAAATCAGTCGGGCCTGTGGCTCGGTTTTCCCCACCCACAAAAAGCTGCTAACAAACAGCTCTTCTGGAGCCCTGTGAAATGCCCTATGCAAAATCACAGGCAGTGCATCTCAGGCTAGGTCATGGTACCCATCATTGCGAGGACTGGTTACTTCCAAGCTTAAGAAAACTCAACAGAGCATCATCACTTTACCTAAACTGGAGCTTACTGGCAACTTCAGCAAAGACCAAAGACAGGGATTACATTTCCCAGGACAAGGGACCTCATGTCATTCTCAGTGGTTAAGTTCACACACACAAGTTCACACACAAATCCAAAAGGTGAAATATGAAATGTCAAGTGAGAGAAAAGTGATTTAAAAAAGCAAACATAGAGTAACTGTGATTAAACCATTAAATAACTTTAATGGAATTAATGAATTTATTTTTCAGAACCATATGGTTTCAGAACCATACTTAGGACATTTGCCCTATCACAATATAAGCTAGGAGCAGTGCCCTTCTCATAACGGCATAATGGCCATCCCCACTGCCCTTGTCATGTAAGAGGCTTTGCGGGGGGTGAAAGGGGTCACAGCAGAGTCCCTATGGATGAACTCATGCGAGTCTGGAATCTCTAAACAGCTTGCAACATTAGGTGATGAGCTTTTTTCCTATAGAGAGGGTCCATCGTTTTTAGCAAATTGGTACAGGGATTGGTGATCAACCCCTCCCACCAACTGCTAGAAAATGGTAAAAACAAACAAACAAACAAACAAACAAAAAAACACAGCAACACCGTTTTTGGATTATCAAAACTGAGTTTAAAAGGGGCCAGTCACCACTCAAGATATATGCACCTGTCTCTCAGTGTTTTGTCAGTTTTGGATTTGTTTGTTTTTTAATTCCCAAACAGCAGCACGTTTTTTAAACCTGCTGAGAAATTTGGCATTCTTTTCTAAAAAAGGGTAACTGTATGTCCTGCCTCCCTTTGCCAAATGAAAACACACACACACACACACACACACACGCACGCACGCACGCGCGCGCGACTTCACAGAAACATATTTCTCGAGTTTGAAGAAAGGAAAGCTGGCCTGGTCCTGGTCCGTGGGGAAGCCTGACACATCGTCAGTGTCTGCTTGGACAGCACCCGCCACCTCGTCAAGTTAGGGCCCTGCAGTCACCCAGGCTCCCACGGGGGACCCACAGTGCTGCGGGGTGACAGCAGGGGCCACTTGGCAAAAACAAAGACAGATTTACCAAAGGCAAGCAGCCCGGCAGGGAAGAGAACTTATCTCCACTCTCCCTTGTGTGCTTATAGTTGAATAGGATTCTAAAACAGCCAAATTAAGCCTTCTGGTTCCCCAAAGCAGTGTCGCTACAGGGAGCAAAGGGTAACAAAGCCCGTCACGCTGAGGCTAAGCCCCGTCGCTCTGTTTGCAATCACGCTTCCACAAGCGGAGTGTGTGGGCCACGGCTGAACAGGGTGTGATGTCCTGAACAGAACAAAGGTGAAGTTCAACCAACAACTGACCTTCAGCTTCTTGAGCCCATGAGCACCACTAAGTCCCTGAACAAGAATTCCTGGTCTCTCTGATCCTGTTTCCATCCTCACATTTTCTTCCTCTGACTCTTTTCCTTCCACCTTTCACATTTCAGGACCCTTGTGACAACACTGGGCCCACCCAGATAATCTAAAATAATCTGATTATTTTAAAGGCAGCTGGTTAGTAACCTTAGTTCCATCTGCAACTTCAATTCTGCTTTGCCATGTAATCCAAAATATTCATAGGTTCCAGAGATTAAGACTAGATGTGTTTGGGGGCCATTATTCCATCCACCAAAGATGGGTATGTAAATTATTATAAATGCTATCTTTTCTATAGTTTTATTATCTAAATTGCTTGTCTTCACCTAATAAAGCATTTACCAAGAAGAGCATGGGACCTTTCATGAATTGCGTGCCATCTACAAGTTTTCAATGTTCTTTTTGATGTTAGAAGCATTTCGATACTCAGAGATTCTCTTATTATAATCCTCTTTTCTTTTCCATTAGCAAATACTTTCATCTTCCTAATAGTCACAGGAAATACGATCTGAATCCAATTTATCTTTCAGCAATCTGCCTTTATTTTTAACCACAACATATATACCAGCAGAGGGTTACTGGACTGTGGAATCATAAACACTCAAACCTAGAGAAAACCTATTTAAACTCATCTGTTATAACAAAAATCTTAAGAAATGGCCTTGGTTTTCTAAGAAACCCTCACTCTCATCAGGATGTGCAATGTGTCTGTATTTTGAGTTAGAAAAGGAAACAAAGCAATGTTAGGATTTCCTGACAGCTTTTCCACTCTGTGAGTGGGATGAGCATCCTGGAGCCAACCGACAAATAAACCTCAATTTTTTCATGCACAAAAGATTCTATTTCTACATTTTGGGGGGAGACATAGGGAGTAGAAAGAAAATAAACAAATTAAGAAAATAGTATAGCATTATTTTGAAAAACTTTCCCATATAAATGATAGAAATTAGACATAAGAGACTCTGAGAAGAAACCAAGTGTAGGAAAAGTGATATTATGAGTTTAGTTGTACCATTTAATATAAGTGTTCCTGTTGTAAGAGGTCAGCGCCTGAAGGTACTGGGGTCACCAGTGTACGTGCTGTGAGGCCCCCAAAGCAGGTTAAATTCCAGTATCTGCTCCCTACAGCGCTCTCTGCTCATAACGCCCCTCTCTTTGGACTTGGAAGAGCAGAGGGAAGATACTAGAAGCCTTGCCTCCTACTGAAAGAGAAGGAAGGAAGGGGATCTCATGATCACTGCATGCCAGCATGAACTGAAATATTTGGCAAGGGCCCAGTCTAATTCTAGAATTAAATTTAAAAAAAACTTAATTATTTTTAAGTGAGGTTTTACAAAAAGTAATTTGGAACATATTGTATGCTTCTCAAAAATGCTTACCCAGCTTCTCATGCTAAGAAAGCATTGGAGAGCTGAATGGATGTGTGTTATGAGCTATTGAAAGGAGGATTACTATGACCACCTCAAGGCTCCCAGTGGAAGAAATGTTTTTCTTTTTTTCTCTTTTTCTATTGTTTAAAATATTACATATATTAGTACATAAATATCCCTTTTTCCCCCCATTAACCTTCCCCTAGCCTCCCCTACCTCCTATTGCATGCCTTCAAGAAAGGTTTTTCTTAAAGGTGCATATTCAGTCAAGAAAATGAGAAGATCGGCTACAGCTTAAACCTCAACAACAATAAAACAAACAACCCAATTTAAAAATGGGCAAAAGAGACTTCCACTGCCCAGTTTAGTATGGACGGAGCTTAGAAGTAGCCATTCTATCCTAATTAACAAGTAAAAAGCTGAACCAATTGAAAAATCCACAACTCTTCTTAGATCCATCATAGACATGAGATCAGATCTCCAAAACTGGAGACATAGACAGAGGATCCCCAAGGGAACCAGCCAACCGAGGTAGGAAAAACTGAACTGTAGTTGGTGAATTGGTAGAGCCCAGCATGGAAACATCTGAAAGATAAAAACTATAGGTGAAGCCACCGGGTTGTCTATAGAACCTATACCATGTTCTCACAATAAATAGCAGAGAAAAAATCTCCTCCTGCTTCCAGCAAAGGGATGGGAAAGGGAGCCATTTCGAAATACCCCAGAGCACTCCATTCTCCGTAAGTTCTTCTTCACAAGACCTGCTCTCGGGGGAAACTAGTTACCCAGAGCCTAACTCACTGGGTTTTCTCAGAGCCTTACTAACCTCCCTAAAGGAAAATCCCCATCTCCAGGTCCCCCTAGCCATCCTTTCCCTGAGGGAGAACAGAACATAAACTCAGAAACACCAGTAAAGGTCACAGATCAGGGGCCCAGGCTCATCATAAGACTCAAACCTAGTCACAGGACTGCAGAGCAACAGACAGTCAACTGATCTTCGACGTGAGGGTGAGGAATCTACACACAGACTTTGCACCTTCACAAAAGTGAACTCCGAATGGCTCACAGACCTAATGCAAAATCTAAAACTATTGTATAAAACCTCTGGAAGATAACATAGGAAAAAAACCTACGTGACCTTGGGCATGACAAGGACCTTTTAGACACAATACCAAAGGCACAAATCATGGAAGAAAAAAAAAATTGATGAGCTGGACTTTGTTAAAATTAAAAGCTGCTCTGCAAAAGACGATGTCAACATAGTTAGAAGACAAGCCCATGGAGAAAATATTTGCAAAAAACACATCTGCTAGAACACTGTTACCCAAAACATATAAAAATAAATCCTCTTAAAACAACAATAAAAAAACAAACAACATGATTAAAAAATGGGCTGAAGACTTCAACAGACACTTCACCAAGGACATAAACAGATGACAAGGAAGCACATGAAAAGATGTACAATGTCCTATGCCTATTGGAAACTGCAAATTAAAAATACAGTGAGATACCACTATACACCTATTAGAACAGCCAAAATCCAAAACGAAGACAATATCAAATACCAGCAAAGATACGGAGCAATAAATACAAAATGTTATGGTCCATTTGGAGGACGGTTTAGCAATTTGCTACAAAACTAAAAGTACTCTTCTCATTTAACCCAGTAATCTTGCTCATTGGTAGTTTCCCAATGTAGCTAACAATTTGTGTCTACACAAAAACCTGTATGTGGATGTTTACAGCACCTTTTTTCATAATTGCCAAAACCTGAAAGCAGCCAAGATATCTCCAGCAGGTACAAACAAGCTACTACACGCAGACAATGGAATCTGACTCAGCAGTAAAAAGAAGTGAGCTATCAAGCCATGAAAAGACATGGAGAAGCTTTAATTGCATGTTACAACACAAAAGAAGCCAATCTTAGCCCAGCCTGTGTCACTCAGTGGTTGAGTGTCAACCTATGAACCAGGAAGTCACAGTTTGATTCCTGGTCAGGGTACATGCTGGGGTTGCGGGCTCAATCCCCAGTGTGGTCATGCAGGAGGCAGCCAACCAATTATTCTCTCTCATCACTGATGTTTCTCTCCCCCCCCCCCCTCTCCCGCCCTCTTTCCCTCCTTCCTTCCCTCTCCCTTCCTCTCTGAAGTCAATAAAAAAAAATATTTTTTTTAAAATAAGCCAATCTTAAAAAAGATTGTATGCTATATGACTCCAACTATAATATATGAGGTTCTGGAAAAGGCAAAACTATAGAGACAGTAAAAAGATCAGTTATCACCAAGGATTGAGGTGGGGGAAGAGAGAGATTACAGGGAGAGCACAGAAGATTTTTAGGGCAGTGGAAATACCCTGTATGATTCTATAATAATAATGCATACATAACATTATATATTTGTCCAAACCCATAGAGTGTACAACATCAAGAGTGAACCCTAAGGTAAACTATGGACTTTGGGTGATAATGATTGTAATAAAGGTACCACTCTGGTGGAGGTGCTGGTAGTGGGGGAATGTGTGGGGGCAGGAGGTATATGAAAACTCTCTGTACTTTTCACTCAATTTTACTGTGAGCATAAACATTCTCTAAAAAAATAAAAAAAATAAAAATTAACATATTCATTGAGCCCTCACTGCCTTGACAATGGCACAAGTCTCCAGACATATCTGTCTCTTACACGAGAAGTAGCCAGAGGCTGGGTCATGTTCACTGCTGTACCTTCCAACACAAGTGCTTATAACAGGCTTGAATGATAATCACTATTTATTTTTTAGACAAATCATTTGTAAGCACCTACTGCCAAATAGCATTCCTCTCTAACGGTGCAGCAATGAACACGGCAGACATGACTCTGAATAGGAGGCCGGTAGGGAAATAACAGGATACATAAGAAAGGCAATTTCAAAGAGTGCTAAGCATCATGAAGAAAGAAATACTAATCGTAATCTCGTAAGCATTTAGTATTTGCCAACCACTATACTTTATATTACCAAGGTTAAACCTCAGAATATCCCTATAGATAAGGCTTTTTTTTTTTTTTTTTCATTCTCATTTTATAGATAAGGAAACGGAAGCTGGTAAAATAAAGCAGCTTGCCCAATGTTGCAGAGAGTGTGAGGGACACGAAACTGGAGTCCATTTCATTTTCTGACTCCCAAGCCCATGCTCTTAGCCACTACACTCCTGGGTTGCCCATAACTTTCATGACTCGAAGACAGGAAAACTGCTTTCCCCAGAAGCATCCTAAAACTCTGAGAGGAAAAGGAAGCATATCTGGCACTTAGGACAGACTATGGAAAAAAACAGAATGTTTTCCTTTCATGTTTGATCAGCTCCCCTCTATGCTGGCTTTGCTGGCACGGGCAGCCCCACTTCCTGCTGGCTAATGGTGCAGCATCTTCTCATATGAAGGTGCTGCCTCGCCAGGTGTCATGAAGTATGGATTTAAGATTGCCATCCCCATAGGGGTAAGATATTTGTGTAAATCCTCCCAAGCTTTCTCATTTGCTATCCCTAGCCTCCAAGAAGAGTTTTCTTTAGGAAGGAGCAGATTCGGGTCAGGGGATTTGGCCTGAGCACATCAAATAAACAGAAACGCTCCAGATACACAGACCCAGCAGTGACAAATCATGCAAGGTGAGATGCTGTGCTTGAAAAAAGCTCCCCCATCTCCCTCCTGGACACAGACAATAGTGTGGTGAAGGCCTGGGGTGGGGGGCCGGGGCAGGCTAGAAGAGGTCAGTGGGGGGAGGGCATGTGTAATACTTTCAACAATCAAGATTTAAAATAAATAAAATAAAGTCATAAAGAGCTTCCAAGTCAGAAAGATGGAGGTCTTAATTCCAGCTCTGCCACTTACTGATTGAATGTTTCTATGCCTCAACATTTACATCTGTAAACATGGGAGTAATGTAATGACGGATGAACTAAGTGAGATAATGTCTACGAAAACTCATGGCAAGCAAACATGGGAAGAGGAAATAAGTTCAAAGACCCCTCTCTGTGAGCTAAGTAAGCAAATTCAAGCCACTGGTCTTAAAGCATCATGTTCACGGTGGCTGCCACCTTAGTCCCCTCCACAAGTCCTCCCTGGAGAATGCCCTTGAAACGAAGGGGTAACTCAGGTTCCTGCTCAGTCCTTTCCAAACTGCGGCCTGAGTGCCATCAGTGACTTTCTGGGGACCTCGTTCACCCCTATTCTGCCCGTTCTTAGCATCCTGCTTATTTCTGCTATGAGAGATGCAGAAAAAGAGAATTGAGAAATATCCCAAAAGTAGCTAATGTGACAGCTGCCTGAAGAAAATTCAAGATGTTTTTACAAACACTTCTAGGCTCTCAGTGAGGATCACTAGCTGAGTTAGGTTTCTCCCTGCACTTGACGTTGAGTATTTTCAGAGGAAACTTCCTCCCTTATATTTTTTTAATGGTGTGGTGGGAAGAATATATTTTTAAGTGGAATGTATGTTTAAAGTTAGAGAAGATAAAATCTCAAAGCCCCAACACAAACAACTAAACCACAAAACTTTCTCTCAGACTGAAAGGAAGCCAGTGAGCCCTAGAATTAACTCTGAGCCATGGTGAGCAGCACAGAAAGCAGGATTCCTTGGGAATTGCTGATCACCCCAAGTATAGGGTAACGCAAACACATGGAATTAGCCGGGGGGGGGGGGGGGGGGGGGAGGGGGGGGGTGGTGGTCCGCGGGACTTAAACCACTGTCTACTGGTCAAACACAAAGGCTCACATTAACAGAATAAAAAAAATTATAAAAAGATTTTTTTTTTTAAATCACAGAAAGCAAACAGTTCCATAGAAGAAAAGCGGTGTGATTGGAAGTCTTAAGGAAAATCAAAGCTTGACCCCAAATAAGCTCTTCTCTGGATGAAAATAAATACTGCAGCATCTGCCTTCAATCCATTCTTGGTTGGTTAGGATTAGCACATTCTACAATAGCTTTTCAGTGTTGATTTCACAAAAGATAAGCAACATATTATTATAAAACCAAGATAAATTATTTTTAAAATTACACCAGAGACTCACAAACAAGTCTAACTATAATTACTTAACAAGAAACTATAATTACTTAACATATTGCCTGGCTAAGTGGCTCAGTTAGTTGAATGTCCCATGGACCAAAAGGTCACCAGGGTTCCATTCCTGGTCAGGGCACATGTCCAGTAGGGGGTGAGGCAGCTAATCAATGTTTCTCTCTCTCCCCACCTCTCTTTTCTTCTCCCTCTAAACTAAATAAAAACATTCAGAAAAGGTAAGCTCATGCAACTTAATCGCTTACCTCCCAATTATAGACATTAAAATCCCCCTAAATAAATTTAAGAACCCAGTGTTGTACAGAATCTGAATTTTTATTAAAATGAAACCAACATTAACATCTGGTCATAAGATCTAAGTGTGAGTAGGAAATGGAGTGAGGAAGAAATACTCATGTTAAAGTTTGTACATATCTGGACAACTCCAGATTTCTGCAGAGGAAACAAAATAAATGGGGTTTATTTCTCTGAACTTCTTCAGAGCATGTTAGAGTTTCATTTTTATACCATCTTAAGTGGTTGTCTACTTGTTTCACAAATGTAAACCTTATCTTTTTCAGTAAAATATTAAGTTCTCAGGGTGGATCCAGGTTTTGCAAGGTCAGCATATGTAATCTTAGGGGTCCTCTTGAAGAAAAAGAATACAAAATTATGAATATAAGTTATGTAGAGGGGGGCTGTAAGTGAGGGTTCCTGAAGCGTAAGTACTAGTAGCTTCTCAGCAAATTCACCACCACAGTGAGAACCAACCAAGCCTTATATATCCGTTTCATCAGTACTTGTTGATTCCACTCACTTCAGAAGCAAGGAAAAACATACTATGAGGTTAAATTCAAGGCCAGGCCCTGGCACATCCAAATGGTTCAAAATAAACTTTAACTCTTCATTTAGTTATACTTTAAGTGACTGTTTACTTAAATGGAATTAGAATTCATATTGATTCTGTTATTTAATCACTGTCATCTAGTTAATATTTTAAAAATCTAAAAATGTCTATTATAGAAGAACAAAGAGAAGATTTTTTTTAAATCATCAAATAAAAGCTGGATGTCCACCAGTCATAGACTAAACACTCTAGTTCCTGTGTGTCTGTCCACTGCTTGTGGTGAGCAGCTGGAATTCACACGTGCTCCTTTACTGATTGTGGCCATCTGTAGCCAATAATCAATGGAGTTACCCCAGAAGTAGAAGAGATCACCCATTCCAAAAAAACTCTGCAGGAGTTCTGATGGGTTGACCTATTTCCTCCTCCTGCCTGCCAACAGTTAGCATACTTCAGCCTTTTTTTAAATATAGAATAGCAAAGAGAAACTCACATAATTCTTCAGGTTCTATTTATAGGTGAGAGGTATTATACACGCAAACAAGCTATGAAAAAAAATGACTCACTAATCCCACAGGTTTACACTCCAGGCTTAGTATTTTAAGTACTGCTATGCAAAAATCTACAGGACTTCCTAAGTCCAGAGTTACTATAACCAGATCAATGCATGATAAGGAGGGATTATCTTGTGAATGCCCCTGAATATACAGAACATACTGTCCAAATGATTTCACTCTGGATGCATCTATGAGGAAAATATCTTGAGAAAAACCCACTGTTATCAATAATCTTATTTCCATTGGAATAGAACTTGATTATTAAAAGGCCTTTCGTAAAACCAAGATACAATTGCAGAAAAATATTTAAATGTCTTCATAAAAAAGATTTTAATAAATAACTTTTGAGCCCAAGGAAAAATATTTCCAACATATGATAAGCAAAACACCAATTTTGTTAATATACAAATAGTTGTAATTAAACAACCAATAATTAGATGACAATAGCCCAAACTAAAAATAAGTAAAGGATATGCAAAGACAGTTCACAGAAAACACAAACGCCCCGGTAAGTATTTTAAAGAATGCTAAACCTCACTCATAAATGTAAGAAACACATGTTTAAAAACAACGAGTTATTTTTCAGTGGACAGATCATGCTAGAGACAGTTCCAATGGCAGAGTTGGCAAGGGTGTAGGAAAAGTGCCCCCTCCTCTGTGGACAGGAGTGTGGTTGGTGCAGCCGTTTGGAGGGCAATCTAGCAATATCTCTCACATTATAAAGTGGTAAGACATTTTGACCTATCAACCTCTCCTCCATGAAATTATTCTATGGAATTCTCAAACAGATACTCGGAAGATACATATTCAAAGACACTATTTACAGCATTGTTTAAAAAAATTTTAATTAAAAAACTGGGGAGAGCTTACTTGTCTATCTATAGAAAAATCAGTTCAATAAAAAATAATATGGTAAATCTACTTACATGTGCTGATTTTGAAATAATAACAGTTTATTTGAGCTTTCAAAATGTCAGCACTGTTCCAATAAGCCCATTTATATATGTTAATTCCCTTAATAACAAAAAAAATCTCCAAGGTAATAATAATGGAAAAGAAAAATTTCAAAACAGACTATGTATTATGATTCTATTTATATCATACTTAAGTGTATAATCTACCAGTATATGTAATATTATGTGCATGACACATATCTAAATAAATGTGCATATCTGTAAATGTATTGGGTCGGCAGCTAAGTAATTGCGGGTTTCACACATATATGGCTTCAGTTGAATTTTTAGGTTTGCAGACGTAGTAAAATGTAAAACACATTTTGTTATTTGATAGTTGGCTATTCAGCTGTTAATCAGTAAAAAAAGTTTTTTGATCTGTTTTGTAGTTTTCGTTTGGCGTTCGTTGAAAAATGGAAAATCAAAAGGAACATTTTCATCATATTTTGATTTTTTATTTCCGCAAAGGGAAAACGCATCGCAAGCTCATAAAAAGTTATGTGCTGTTTATGGTGACGAAGCCTTAAAAGAACGGCAGTGTCAAAATTGGTTTGCCAAATTTCGTTCTGGTGATTTTTCACTCAAAGATGAAAAACGCTCTGGTCGTCCAGTTGAAGTTGATGACGCCCTAATCAAAGCAATAATCAATTCGGACTGTCACAGTACAACACGTGAGATTGCAGAGAAGCTTCATGTATCACATACATGCATTGAAAATCACTTAAAACAACTTGGCTATGTTCAAAAACTCGATACATGGGTTCCTCACGAACTGAAAGAATCACAGTTAACGCAACGCATTAGCAGCTGCAATTTGCTAAAGAAACGTAATGAAAATGATCCATTTTTAAAACGACTGATAACTGGCGATGAAAAATGGGTTGTTTACAACAATATCAAGCAGAAAAGATCGTGGAGCAGGCCAGGTGAACCAACTCAAACAACATCAAAAGCTGATATTCATCAAAAGAAGATTTTGTTATCAGTTTGGTGGGATTACAAAGGAATTGTCTACTTTGAACTCTTACCACCCAACCGAACGATCAATTCTGATGTCTACATTGAACAACTAACGAAATTAAACAATGCAGTTGAAGAAAAGCGGCCCGAATTGACAAATCGAAAAGGTGTTGTATTCCATCATGACAATGCAAGGCCACACACATCTTTGGTCACTCGGCAAAAATTAATGGAGCTTGGTTGGGATGTTTTGCCACATCCACCATATAGTCCTGACCTTGCACCATCTGATTACTTTTTGTTTCGATCTTTACAAAACTCCTTGAATGGTAAAAATTTCAATAATGATGATGATGTCAAATCGTACCTGATTCAGTTTTTTGCTAATAAAAACCAGAAGTTTTTTGAACGTGGGATTATGATGCTGCCTGAAAGATGGCAAAAGGTCATTGATCAAAATGGGCAATACATTACAGAATAAAGTTATTTAGTTCCATGAAAAAATTGTCTTTGATTTTCTTTAAAAAATCCGCAATTACTTAGCTGCCGACCCAATACATAGGCGCTCCAAAATTTGGAAAAATACAAAAGCGATGGTGTGCAGTGATCACCCAGGAGCGATGGGACTGGGAAATGGGACTTGAGAAAAAGGAAATTTTTACTTCTTTCTTTTATAATTTTTTTAATTGTTCGAACTTTTCACTATGTATATGGATTACTTCTCCTTTTGAAATCTTAATGTGTATTATCTGCCTAATTAGGTTACGGTCTGTCTTAATTTTTTTCTTTCTACTTCTATATATTTTTTAAATCTAATGGAAGTTATTTGGGAAAAGGTAGCCACGAGGAAACATTCATATGGTTTTTTACACCTTCCGATAGTGTACGAACGTTGAACGTGAGGACATATTACTGTCAACTTTTTAAACCTACTTAAAAATCAGGATTCAACAACTCCAACAAAAACATCCTATCTCATTTCCTTTCTTGTACAGGAAACCCTAGAATATAAAGGTTTGGATGAACTCTCAGGATTCTAAAACAATTGTCTGGCTTATTTTTTAAAAGACAAAGTTTAATTAGAAATAAAGGAGGAAATACAATCATCGGTATGTGAGTTACAATGTACACTGTTTTACTAGATGTGACGTGTGACTTAACATAAATCAAGGATGGCATTTATGTGCATGTCCATAAAGCAGCCGATGCACAGTGGTTGTTGGTAGTTATCATCATCATCATCATTTTTACAGCCACCATTCATGAGCTGCTTCCTATAGATTTAACACTGAGCTCCATACTTTACACATATTAGCGTATTTAAATCTCACAACCTAATAAAATTTCCAGTTACTTATTGGAATTATATGAAAGTATAAAAGCATGGGAAAAAAACTTCTAGGGTGCCAAATAGTAAGTGAACTCTATAAACAATCAAGTCTAGATTCACAGCAAGTCCTCCTAACTCCTACAGATATTTTATGAGATATCATCATCACAAATAGACCATAAGTGGCTCCTGAATAATCTCCATGCCATTGGCTCCACTCCTTCATTAATCCTTTCTCATACATGTCACTCAGCACCAACTGCAGGTGATTCAGAGCCTCATCCCTCACTCTGCACAGTCCTACATTCCCATCGCCTCTCACCCACCTTCCGATTCCTACCTGTCCAGCAGTAGTTCCAACACTTCTTTGGTGGAGGCGAAGCCTCTGTACGTTGACAGGAAGATGCTGATATAGGTGAAGTCATTGTCCCCAAACGCTGTCAGCAGGTTCTCCACCAGCTTCTCCAAGGTGCCGGCTTTTATGGTCCGGATCTTACAGGTCTCATACTGGCTGACGGTGTGTCCCGGAGGGAGCTGGTCCCCTTCCACCTGTACAATAAATGCAGGGTTATTAGTAGGAGAAATAGCACAGTGAAGGAAAACTGTGATAGCTGAAGAGCTGAATCAGAGCCAGTCACGCTTTCCCTTGCTCTTATTTAATTTCCCTACAAGCCATGTAAGGCCATCCCTTCACCTGTAGGTGTGGTAGAATAGAGGGGCTGGTGGTGGTGGTGTGTGTTTCCTTCCTCTCTAGAAGTAGAGGTACTACTTCATCATGGTTACATTTGCTTCTATTTACTCTCCTATCAAAAACTGGGTTACTGACATATTTTATCAAGGATGTTCTCAATAATCCCAGGAGCAAGTTTAGCAAATGGTATCAATCATTTCCTTTGTACTGTTCCATGGTAAGTGTTCAAATTCATCCTTTTTAAAAAATTAAATATAGTTTTACTGATTTCAGAGAGGAAAGGAGAGGGAAGGAGAAATAGAAACATCAATGATGAGAGAGAATCATTTATTGGCTGCCTCCTGCATGCCCCATAATGAGAATAGAGCCAGCAACCTGGGCATGTGCCCTGACCAGGAATCAAGCCCTGACCTCATAGGTTGATGCTCAACCACTGAGCCATGCTTGGCTGAGCTGTAAAAAAAAAAAAATTATTGCAGTTTTCATTCAATGCTATTTTGTATTAGTTTCAAGTGTACAAAGTGTTCCCTCCAATAATGCAATTGACCACCTGGCACCATACATAGTTATTACATTATTGTTAACTATATTCCCTCCGCTTTACCTTAAATCCCCATCCTATTTTGTAATGACCAATCAGTACTTCTTAATCCCCTTATCTTATTTCACTCACCCCTAAACCTTTTCCCTCTGGCATCAGTCTGTTTGTTCTCTGTATCTATAAGGCTGTTCAATCTCCTTCTTAAAGACATCACCCACAGTTGTGAGCTGGAGCCAACTCACACTGGCTTTGGACATCTGATTGCTAAATTGTAAGCCAGTTGACATCATGCTGATAACTTGAGAAATCAGCCATGGTAAGCATATGTTCTCCATGGAAATCTATGGAGATCTGACCGTGATCTGATGTTCTTCATCAGCAGTCAACATAGTAGACTAAGAAGTGGCCATACCAAACAGCCCTGGGCTGATCTCTGGGGAGTAATAAAAAGGGTGGGGAGAATGGCCCCTTACTTCTAGAGACTTGCATTGCCCAAGAGAATAAATCTGTTCTTGAGAAGTAACTGTCACATGAAAATGAAACTGTGAATAATACTGGTAGGTGTAACTGCACCTTGGAAACAAACCATAATACTAAGAAGTGATTAGTGATAAAATCTGTACAGCTTAAAAACTGAGTATGAAGGAAGATAATTAGGTTAAAGAACAATACAGATATGCCATTCTGCAGTAAATCTGTGCTTATCAAAGTTTACAGAGATGCAGTATTCAAAGCTTAACTTGTCCTTCACAGGTGCGGGGGAAGATGACCTACCCAGACAATCTGTTCCTAAACCACGTGATCGTTCCAAGTGATCAAAGCAAAGACTCACCAGGCAATTTCTCTGAATTGTAATTCGAATGGTTTTATATCAAATTCTTCTCAATTGAAATATTCAAACATGTGAAAATTAAAAGATGGGTAAAGAACTGGATCTCTAAATGGAGACATGTGCTTACGACGTAGCATGCTTGCTTTTTCTTCATCTGGCCTGTCAGAGGCTAAAGCACTGGAAGGAAACTAGCAGGCGATATTGCTTTCTATAAAACCAAAGTGTGGCAATCTCTGCCCGAGGGGTTAAAACAGCTAAGTGTCATCATGTCTAACTGCCAGCAGGAATTCATGTAAGCACTCCAGCCTATGGACTGGTGGCTCTGTATTTAATTATGGATGATACTAAAAAGAGGGGTCTGATTCAAGCAAAATACCAAATGTTTCCTTAGGCCTGTGATTCAGATCGTGGCCTAGTAACTGTTCTTGATCACTGTGTGTATACTTTCAGAGCAGGCCTAATATTTCCTGTCTGTCTCCCAGGAGCTTCAATTAACATTATCCAGAAGCAATAAATGAAAAAGATATAGGTTTCAAAGCCTAATTACATTGTTAACTACTTGGTACAGTGGTGACCTACGTGTATAGTATAAAATACTCATTCCAAATCAAAAGGGGCTGAGGTCAAGTCTGGGAGCTATAGAGTTAAAGTCAAGTACATGGCTTCCCTTTAGCATCTTTTAATGTCTTTCATATGCTAGCATGTTATGAAACTCCAAGAGAAGGGTAGGTATATGACATACATTTGCAAGTGAACTTCCCTTTATTCTCACAGTATCTAATAGAATGTTAGAATGAACAAAGTTAGGGGAAATGTTAGCTTAGTAAGTCATTGGGATGCATGTAAAACTTAATTCATATTTGTCACTTCTCATTTAAAAGAAAGAAAAATGAAGACCAAATGTAATGTTAATTTTTATCTTCTATAAAAATATCTATAGTTCTTTGACCTCTCTTACTATCAAAATTTAGGGATATTTTGCGTGTTTTACTTAGTCATTTTGAAAGACGTGGTCAAAATACTTACCAGCCTGATAATATTAAAAAGTGATAGTCAAAGAGTATACTTCAGTGTCAGCTGTTAACAACAAGAAGGAAAGGAAGGGCTTCTCAGTCTGCGGGAATGTTCACGCTTTAATTCTACATCACGCTTCCTTACCTTGTGACAATGTCAGGGTTCCCTTACCGAACAGCTCTGTAATTTGATGATCCTTATTTTACTCACAACACAAATTCCAATTTAAAACTAAATCCTTCCTTATTGAAAGTAATAACTATTTAAAAGAACGAATTTTTCACTGAGCATTAATGTGGCTAAAAACTCAAAACACAGAGAAAAACGCCTGTCAGAGGACCTGATGAAGTGGGTCCCTTTTCCTGCCAGAAAGCGGGCTTGGCAGGAAGCCACGTTCTCCCTTGGGAATGAAATCATGGTGCTCATTAACCCAGTCGCTTCCTTTCAGCACGACTTTTCCTCTGAAAAAATATGTCAACCTATGAACCAGAATGCCACAGTTGGATTCCTGGTCAGGGCACATGCCCGGGTTGTAGACTCCATCCCCTGGAGGGGGCGTGCAGGAGGCAACCAATCAATGATTCTCTCTCATCATCGATGTTTCTCTCTCTCCCTTACTCTCTGAAATCAATAAAAAGATATATATTTTTTAAATCCTTCTCGAAGGGCGATGAGTGAGCATCAATGACAATGTCACGAACCGCAGTACAGGAATTGCTCTGGTGCCTAAACTTACTCTCCCCCAAATTAACAATGCATGTTAGGGTGTCAGGACACTTGCCCAATGTCACCTTTTGCACATCTGCTCAGCACCCTAATATTTACTTGCTACAGCAAGGGGAAGATGAGGTGTTTGAAGATGGGTCCTAATTACCAACGTTCAAATAAAGTACATTTTCAAAATGGAGAACAAAAACTTAAAAGTAATATCTATCTGCTGTTTCCTGAAGTTATTTTGAAATAAAATTATACAAAAGTGAAACATAAAAGAAAATATACACTCTGCCTTATGGTCAGACTGGAGAAACTAAAATGTTGGTTTCATTTTTGCAGCAAAATATTCATAACCTTTTAAAGAGACTTTAGAGCTACTTAACACTTTTAAGAGGCTTTAGGATCTTTTTGTTTGTAATATCTCAATACCTTTGAATTCTAGTTTAAAAGAAAAGTGAAGGGGGGAGGGGCTTGGCAGACAAGTGTTTAATAACCCAGACTTAGAGGCAAGGCGGGGAGGGCTGAGCCTGCCCTCTGCGTTAGCACGCTAACAGGAAACAGCTCAATCTGGATTTAATCAGAGACCATCGCTTTCCTGACAAGATCATGATACTGAGGCCACAAAAATGTTTCATGACTGTATTTTTGGCCAATCTTTCCGCCATTAGAATTCAGCTCTCTCTTAAGAGAATATGTCTGACTCCTAAGGGATAAATATCTAAGACTGCCATGGAATTTTCATAATTATCAATTTTGGCATGAGGGAGACAGGAGAAAGAGGATGTGGGAGATGAAATGTGCCATATTTCAGCTCTGTCTCCAGTCATGGAGAAACATACTCCTTCATTTCTAAAACATAAACTGTTAACAAGTTGGGTGTTTCCAACTTGAAAAAAAAACAAGCATCCTTCAATCAAAAGAATGCATCAGTTATCTGATACCCTATCAGGGAGTGTGCCAAATAAACAGCCCGTTAGCCTGGAGGCGGTGTGAAGTCCTTCTCCAGGTCATGCTCTGTCTGCAGCACATCAGCTCCCAGGCATCCTGCCGGAGCAGAGGAGGAGTGAGTACTGTTCCAGTCACAACTCCTTAAGAAAATCCAACACCCACCTCCAAGGTGTTAGAGACTTTAGGAAGATAGAGTACACACTGCGTCTCTCCGTTCACACTGCGTCTCTCCATTCACCTCAGAGCAACACAGGTTCATTTATACTCCCTTTTCAAATGCCTGCAACCACCACTGAGAACACCAAGGAACCACAGAGAGGACAGGAAATGCCATGAGGTGACTCCAAATAAACTCCGATCATCTATCCATAGCGCCCAAATATGGACAGAATAAATGACCTTGCCGAGCAAAGCAACAGTACATGTACATAACAGCACACAGCAGTGTCATTGGCTAAGCCAGTGCATCTGAATACAGTGAGATGTTTACACGTGGACCATTCAGAGATGTGAGACATAGTCTACACAAAACCCGGGGGTGACCCCAGCTCAATGTCTTCTGCCCTGTGTGGACTTCTACATTGGGTGAACTCACTTATTTTTTTTCTTACTAGGTTAGGTCTGCCAGGGCTCCCAATTAAGTTTTAGTTTCAGGTAAATAACAAATGATCAAATAATTTGGGGGTATAAGTATGTCCCAAGCAGTGTTTAGGGCCTACTCACACAAATTTTTTTTTTTGTTTATCTGAATTTCATATTTAGCTTGGCATTCTGTATTTTTATTTGGTAAGTCTGGCAACCCTACACTAAGTGCATACGAAGGGTTCACAATGGATCTCTCATTCATTTACTCATCTACTTATTCAACCACACATTAGCTTGACAGCACTATGTGCCAGGCACTGTGCAAGGCAGCACAGATATAAAGGAAAGAGAGTGTAGTTCTGACACCGAAGTTGTTCGTATGATGGAAGAAAAGGACACAAAGATGCCATTAAGACGCAACATGAGTAAAATGGCAGAAAGTGATAGGCAGATACCATAGAAAAACCAGGAAGGAGCCAGGATAGAGGCTGCATCAAAAAAGGCTTCCTGAGCAGGTGATGCTTGCATTGGATTTTAAGTCAGAGTGGGAGTTAACATGTTAGGAGGGCAGAGCAGGCAGGAGACCAGCCCGAAGACATTAAGAGGGGAAAAAGGTGTGAAGGGTGAGGGGATCTTGATTGCGGGAGCAATGTGATAGAGGAAATGTCATCTTGTTTACAGAGTCAGCAAGATACCACCTGACAGGGCTTCAGAGCAAAACCCAAGGAGTGAGACTCCATTTTCTGTAGGTGTAAACATGGCCAGAGAAATCTCAGTGTGGACAGATTGGATGGGAGGCTTAAAATTGAGAGTCAGTAGGAAAGTTGTTGAGACTCCAGGAAGCAAATCCAGATAGGTCTTACTTGTGCAAGGGGATAGAGCAAGTGGGGGGTGGGAGGGGGCATATTTAGGGAATATTCAGGAATTGGAAGAGGATGAAGATGAAGGGAAATAAAAAGTTCAAAATCTTTACCTAATTTCATGTAGTGGATGACTGGAGAGATAATGGTACCACCCAGAAGTTGGGGGGGGGGGCAGATTTTTGTGGGGCAGAGGTACTAAATTCCAATTTAGAAGCCCCTTTGGGATTTTCCATGGGACAGTCCAATAGGAAGTTATAATCTAAAAGGTGGGGAGATGGGGTCTAAGATGGAAATAGGCAGAAGTTACATCAATGAAAATGGTTTCGCTCTCCCAGGCGTGGCACCTGGAAGAAGACCAAAGTCAAGAGGGTTCCAAGAGTACAGATGTCAAGCACCAGGAGAAGCACCTGCACATGTGGCAAATTCACACATCACCTCATCTGTGGCGGCATCTCTGGGCAGAGAACCCAGAAGAAACCTTCACCACCAGTTTCATATATATGCCAACATATGGACCTACCAACTCACTGTGCAAACATACCAAGGTCTAGCCAGCGGTGTGCTGGAGCCAGCTGGTATTACTTGCAAGAACCAATTGCACACACTCTGTCTCGCTTCCATGTTCAGTGACACTGTGTTGGTATCTTGAATTCAGCCATGGTAGAAATTTACACTATGGAAATCAGCAAATGGACTATAAATCAGGACTTTTGCTCTGGAGAGCTGACTTCTCAGCACACCACTGCCCAGGGGAACATTTTTCTCATTCTGTGTATACTGCAGTGAAGGGATTTGCATTGTCACTATGACATTGATCTTATAGAAGACAGAAAGGTATGTCTCTGAGCTAAGAAAACAGATGTGTGATGGAGGGACAGGTACAGGAGCATGTGCATACAAATGAGGGCACTCTAAAAACATTACAAGATCCTCAAGAGTTGACTTCGCTTGAAGCCACATGTTAGAATGTGGTCAGGTTTCTATGAAGGATACCCTTCTTCATCCTCAGGAAAATGCTAAAGGAGCTGTAATAACAAATCACAGCCAGTGTTTTAGCACACAGAAATCCCGGCCCTCCACCATCTAGTCTCCAGGGTTTCCCAGATCACCCCACAGAATCCAGAAACTCTCCCGGGGGAAACAGGAAGTTGTGTTTTCAATCTCCTAAAAAATAGTAGTCCTCCTGGCTGTGAATCTGCTCAGCCCAATGTAATCCATAACAGACTCAACCTCCTCTGACATAAATCCCTATTTCTGACATCCTGGTCCTCCTTTAAGGATTCCAAAGTCTGTAAGGAAGCAGATTCCAAAATTCAGTGGATTTCAGGGAGTTTGCTGACTACACTTTTCAAATAAAACAATTTTACTTATATATGCTACTCTTCTGCTTGAAACTCAGAATGCTAATGATTAAGATGTTATGAATTAGCCTGGGTTCTACTTCCACTTCTGAGACCAACTGACTTAAAGTTTCAATGTCTTGGACATCTAATTTATAAAATGAAGAAATCACATGGTATTCTGAAAAGTTCAAGGATTTAGAGTTACATAAGGGGAAAGGTTTGAACTAAAATAGTCACTGTTGCATTTGGCAAATAACATCACAAATCCTCGCATTCTATTTGGTATCCAGAGTGAACTCGTAAATTTCCCAATCTCTCTCTCTCTCTCTCTCTCTCTCTCTCTCTCTCTCTCTCTCTCTCTCTCTCTCTCTGTTTCTCGGCCTGAAATGCCCAAGGTCTTCCTATCCTGAGGTCCCAGGCTAACAGGTGCCCTGGCTTTCTGGAATCTGTTCTGTTTTGGTGCAGTCCAGCCAACCTCTGTCTGAAAAGGTCAGCAGGGGGGAGTGAGCTTCTGTGTGACCTAATATTCTCAGTGAATGGAGCCTGCTATGAATGGAAGGCTCCCCCACAGCCCAGAAGCTTTCCCAGCCTGCCATAAATCCCACAGACAGCTCGTGGACCTTTATCTCCTGTTGAGATTTCCAGCGTTCCTCACCAGTCCTTGGGGAATGGAGGGGAGGTGCAGAGCAGGAAGGCAGGGGGTGGCGACTGCCTCCTGTTTCCAGACTTAATCTTCAGCTTGATTATTACCCTGCATACCACATTACGGGATCTCTTATCCTCCCCATTTTCCTCTGGGATTGGTTTGGTTTATAAACAAAGTAAACATTTACTTCCCCCTATTATTACCACCTATTATTATAATGATTAAGCATAAAAATCAAAGCTTCATTACCAAAATACCAGTAAAATCATTACTTCCCTGGATCTCAGAATTCCAGTAATGACTGTCCAAATTGTGTCTTTTCCCTCCCAAACTAAATCTTTCCAGTCAATGTGGACTTGGAAATTCAAATGTGAAATTTAACTCGATATTTCCCACAGAGTCTGGGACACGGGGCCTCTGGCGAGGACTCTGTCCCTCAGTGAGGCATCTGGCACAGGTAATATCCCTAGATCGTGGGCTTGTAGAACTGACTACCGACAGAGCAAGCAAGGAGCTTTCAAACATACTATCAGGTAATCAAATCTAGGACAAAGGAGGAAGAACTTCATTTGAGTACACCTTGACAGGTAAAAGAAAACTCTGAGATGTTCTTAAAAATGATAGCAGGCGGGAGAAGGAGAGAGGGAGCAGTTAGGACAGTAGCTGGGGGGTTGGCCAGCAAGCCTGCCCACATTCCTGAGTGTATGCAGGAACTCTGCATTAACTTCTACATGCGGCTATTTCTGCGATTATCTAAGAGAGGATAGCCAAGGCCACTGAAGCCCAGGAGCCACAGCTTGTGTACACGTGAACTTTCGGGACCGTGGCCCACCCCTAATCCGGAGGAGCAAATGCTTCCTTGGAACTCCCTGCCCAGCCCAGAAGCAGCCACACTTCACCTTCCCCGGCTCTTTGTCAAGAGCCAATGGAAATTCTTCCAAAACAACCTCCATCCTTCTCCCGTTCACCAATCCAGGGGGCAAGGCTGCCATGGTTGCGCCGTCATGCCCCAGGCCCTTTTCCTCGCTACCAATGGCCCAATAAACTCTTTCTTTTAAACAGACTTTCAGCTGTGGAGGTTAACGTTTTTTGTTCCCCTGTCTCAGTGAGTGATACAATGACTTAAACTGACTTTTTCCTCTTCACGGGTTTCCTCTTCAATAAACTACAAATTAATTCTAAGAAAACCCCTTTGCCCTAAAGAAAAAGAAAAAGAGGATAAACACATATTTATTGAGCACTTTAGGGTCAGAACCTCAATCCTACACAATGATCCTCTAGTGTAGGAATTATTTTCACTTTCCTTGAGGAAACTGAGTTTCGGAGAAGTGAGGGCTCTGTCCCAAAGTCACCCAGCCAATCAGCACAACTGACCAAGTCAGGATATAAAACCAGCCCTGTCTTCCTATTACAGCGTGTGTGTTAAAGCACCAAGTGACAGTGTTGGGCATTCAGTCTCAATCTGGTACACCCAAGACTCTCATTGCTACACAGAACTAAGAGCCCAGAATCTCCATACTCCACAGGCTTGTTATAAGAAAGAGATAAAGTTAGATAATAGATCTGAAGGCACATTAAACTGTGACAAGAACTATTTGGGATTCCACAGATAAAAGAAAATATTGTAAATAACAGATAAAATCTTTCTCTTTTCACTTCCTCCCTCTACCCCGATTACTTTGACTCAAAGTTCTTACAGCAAATGCTCTCTGGTACTACTATCCTTACCACCTCCTGACACTGACTGAAATATCAAAACCTACAAGTGACAAATGTTGTTTTAATGCTAAACACCCTCTTTGGAAGAAAACAAAAAATCCCCTCATTATTAATTTCTAAAATGAGTAAGTCAAAAAAAATAAAAATGAATGACTTCACCCAAGGGTGCACCATCAGGAAAACATGTCGGTAGCCATATGAGAAGCTACTGGATAAAAGAGTGCAGGGCCCATGTGGAGCACTCATGCTCTGCTCTGGTTTCCTGATTATTATTTAATTTTCCTACCCGCTAAATTTAGAAATCTCTCTAGTCAAGAGATAATTGCCTTCTATGTTTAGAAAGAAATGGAAATGAAAGCAAAGCAGGCACAATTGATTATGGAGTCACCAAAGTGGCAGGTTTGTAAATGGTGGCACATAACAAAAATAAAGGAGAAGGTAAAATGTAGGAAGGACTGATAACTGGCAATTAAAAAAAAGAACTGAAACCGGTTTAGCTCAGTGGATAGAACGTCAGCCTGTGGACTGAAGGGTCCCAGGTTCGATTCCGATCAAGGGCATGTACCTTGGTTGTGGGCACATCCCCAGTGAGGGGTGTGCAGGAGGCAGCTGATCGATGTTTCTCTCTCATCAATATTTCTAACTCTCTATCCCACTCCCTTCCTCTCTGTAAAAAATCAATAAAATACATTTAAAAAAAAAAAAGATCCTATTTCTCCAAATGCACATCAACAGACAAAAAAACAACAAACATTTTTCGCTAGATTTTAATGTCAAAAAATATGTGTAAAAACATAGGCATGTCGGTTTCAAAGAAAATATTTATCCTTCTAATAATATGTTCATCATTCCCGTGGCTCATGACCCACTCTTGATGCCAGTCAGTAAAAACAGCATTAAAAGAGCTTCTATTGTACCAAGACCCCAAATGAGTTGCTAAGGGAATCTATAAAGGAAATGAAGGATTTATCCTCTTTAAAAACCTAATAGTAGAGATTCTAACATGAAGGTGCATTTTTCCATTTGCTGGCATGGGAGAAAGAGGTGTATCGAGTTTAACACAAGTGCAGATTCAATAAATAAATGCAGGGGCCTCACAGAGAGAACCGCAGAACCAAAGGGGATAAAGACCTTTTGCAACTCTGAGACTCATTGATAAGGAAGGCAGGCAGGGGAAAAAATGGTAGTTCAACTACCTACTAGTGCCTGCTGTGTATCTCAGCAGTGGACCAGAATCACTCTTTTTAATTTGGTTGTTCTTGTTCACTGCTAAATACGTTTGAGTGGATTTATTCATTCAACAAATACAGGGTAGGGCAAAGGTAGGCTTACAATTGTTTGTATGGAAAATAAAATGATTAATAAATAATAACATAAGAACAAACCCTGTTTATGTACTCACAACTGTAAGCCTACTTTTGTCAATATAAGGTAGTCATGGATACATCCAAATAAGGTAGTCATGGATACATCCAAACTGCTTCAAATTATTTAATTCTTGAAAAAATGATGTTCACAGCAAAAGGGGCAGAGAGTTCCAGGGATACCACAGGAGGCCAGTGCTGATGCATTTCTGTAAGATGGGCAATCAGGCGGAAGGGTGATGAGGGCTGAAATACACTCTCCACACTAGTCACAATAGCTTCCCTTCTCGTAGGAAAGCCCATTGAATTTCATAGGCTACACACAGCAAAGGTCATGTGGTCTGCTTGAAAGCATCCCAGGTCACAGGAACGAATGCTATTAATACCGTAGCTTATTATATAGTCCTTTTATCTCAAGCAGTTCAAAGCACTTTTTTTTTTTTTATCATCCTCACAACATCAAGGTGAGTTAAGGAAGGTAAAGGTAATACTATTCCCAGTTTACAGATGAAACTAAGACTACTGGAGGTCACATAGCTTTGTCTAAGCTTATAGTATTACTTAATCAACTTCCCCTTTATCCCTCTTATAAGCTTTACACATCTTTGTTTGTAGATGGTCAAATATAGTATTTCTCAAAGGAAAATCAGTGGAATTTCTCAATTTAGAATTACCTGGGATGCTAGTTAAAATACAGATCCCTGCCCTGGCCAGTGTGGCTCAGTGGTTGGAGTGCTGGCATACGTGCTGAAGGGTTTTGGGTTCCATTCCTGGTCATGGGCATGTACCTGAGTGGTGGATTTGATCCTTGTCCCCCAGATCTCTATCTATCTCTCTATCCCTCCTCCCCTCCCTCCCTCTGAAGAGCAATGGAAAAAATATCCTCAGGTTGAAAAAAAAATCCTCAGGAGAGGATTAACAACAACAACAAAAAATGTAGATCCCTGGCTTTACTCTAGGTCTACTGATCAGAATCTCTGGAACATGGGCTCAGGAATCAGTGATTTTACTCCAGCATCCCAGACAATTCTCTTGAAAACTACTTAGTGCATTCAAGGAAACAAGTAAACCCCAAAATATACATTGTTTTTAGTGACCTAAAAACAATTTAACAAAAACAATCTTAAAATATTTTATGTTCAAAAACTCAAGCCACTATAACTAAAACATTAGGAACTTTTCTGAACATAGTATTATCCCTACCTAACACAAATATTATATTAACTGCCAAATCTTTGTCTCCAGTTCTTAACTTTTCTTCTAAATTCTAGACCTGAATTCCCAATTACCACATATCCACCTGGATAATCCATATGGCACTCTAATTCTACATGTACTTAAAAAAAAAAAAAAAACTCATTTTATTCCTCTAAAATCTCACCCCTTTCTAGCCTCTGATTTGGTTAATGGTCTGAGTCACAAATTTGCAAATCATCCTTATCCCCATGTTATCTTCCCCTCACCTCCAAAATCCAACCTCAATGATTCCCCAAATAACCTCTCCATTCTGTTCTTCTACCCCAACCTCACTGTCTTGCCTTAATTTAGAACTCATTTTTAGTGGGTGTGTATAGTAAGCACTTAATCTTGCTTCCCTCTAATCTTGCCAAAATGATCTTTCTAAAGCAGAAATCCTACTTTTAGAACAAAATCCAAGTATCTACAAAACTAAACATGCCTATCCTATGACTCAGCAATTCCATTCCTAAAAGATATGCACTTGCAGGTCCACCAAAAGACACAGACAGAGACATTTACAGCAGTTTCACTCAGAAGAGCCACACACACGCTCCATAGTCAGTTGTAAACATCTGTTTACTTACAGGCGTCCTCCACCGGTCTATGAAATCTTTCAAGGCAAAGACTTGAAAGATTGTACTTATGTTCAGATCTCTAGAAAATTAGACTAAAACCACATCAACAAGCACTTCATGAATATTGGTTAAATATACATTTTTAAGAGAAAAATTGGTTTTTATCTAACAAATCTACCTAATGGCATTATGTTCCCTATAAAACCTTTACTTGCTTCTTCCAAACTCAGCAAATTAAAAAAATCTGAACATACAAATAAGAAAACTGTGTACACATACAATAAAAGCATGCAATGCTTGAGCACCAATCTCAGCTGGACTGCTAAAGTAAGTACCTTTTAAACTGTGCTTTTGGCATCCACAGTGATCTTTTAAAAACACTAATCAGTGTTACTCCTCTTCTCAGAAACTCCCACTGGCTTCCCATAACTCTTGGAATAACGTGCAAACTTCTACCAGGGCCTGCAAGGTCCTTTCTGCTAACCTCCTTGACCTCATCACCAAAAACCATCTCCATCCATAAGCCCCAGCCACAAGGGTGGTCAGTTCTTATTTTATTTTATTTTAATATTTTTTTATTCACTCCAGAGAGGAAAGGAGAGGGAGAGAGCGATAGAAACATCAATGAGAGGTAACTATTGATTGCTGCCTCCTGCATGCCCAACTGGTGATCGAGCTCATGACCATGGCTTGTACCTTGACTGGGAATCGAACTGTGACCTCCTGGTTCACAGGTTGATGCTCAACCATTGAGCCACACCAGCCAGGCAATGGTGGTCAGTTCTTAAAACATGCCAAGCTCATTCACACTGCATGGTCTTTGCATTTGTTTCTTCTGCCTAAAAGGCTGCTCAGCCTGATCTTCTCAGGGTAGATCCTTACCCCCATTCACTTCTTTTGATCAGGTAGTATCTCCTCTGATAACTCCCCTTCCCTGACCATCCCCTCTGGTAGTATCTCCTCTTATAACTCCCCTTCTCTGACTATCCACCCCCACCTCCCAGGCCAGGTCACCTATCCAGGTTAACTTCAGTTGTTTGCTTGTTGTTTGTAAATTACACAACAGCAGAGCCCTATCTGGGTTGCTCACTACTATATCTCTGAGGTTTAGAATAATGTCTAACACACAAGGAGTCTCAATAAATGTTTTTGTAATGAGTGAAAAACAAGTAAATGTTGTAAATAAATTACACATTCTTTTAAAAGTCTGAACTGAAAGCTTGCTAAACTCCATAGATCTTCTGAAAATACAAAACTGGGTCCTCTAAACTAAAAATCTTAGGTAAACAAAGTTAAATGATTAAATCTCTCCACAGAGGTTGAGAACTGAAGTGAATTTATTGAAATGACTGTTCTGAGCTGCTTTTGCATCTCAATTTCATACTTGGTTATCATGATTTTTAAAATCATGGGTTTTTTTCCTCCAGAATTCCTTTCCCATCAAGATTGAGATGATGAATCAAACTACACATAACAAGGATCTCTCATGCTCTGGAGCTGACATTGCCCTCATTGTTCTATCAGATGCAAATGCCATTGAACCAGTTGCTTGCTTTGCAAACAGAGAGTGGGAATATGCACTTGTTTTGACTTCTTACAACTCCAAGTGGGAGTATCAGAGGACATGAATTCACAACTAATCAACCAGCTACATGATATAAGTGTAAATACATTGCAAGAAATTTTCTTGTGGGGTGTTGGACTACTAGGAAGCTCCCAGAACTTCCTGCATGAAAGTCACCATAAAAGATTTCATTTGAAGCTTTTTTAACTTCCCCTTTCTGCCGGGCGCTAGCCTGGAACATGAGGAACATTTCTGAGGTTTCTGAATTTATAATAAGTTTTTATTACGGAAATCAATAAGTGCTCTAATTCCTTATTCTATAACTCTAAGGGTGATTTACACCTTATGACAAGGCCAACTTGCTACCTCAGTCACTAAACCTTTCAAGTGGAGGTCTAGAACAGTGTTTCTTTACCACAAATCCCACTTTCATTCATTTATTCATTCAGAAATATGTATTGAGCTTTGAATATGTTCTAGGTGCTACTTTAAGGCACTGCAGGTACAGAAGTGAACATAGACATGGTCTCTGGCCTCATGAAGCCAACATACAAGCAGAGAAGACAAATATTAAACAGATAATTTAACAGTTAATCATCCAATGGCACTAGACATCATTGCTCTCCATTAAAAAAAAAAAATGCTAAAAGAAAAGAAAAGGACATTAGACTTTGTCTTGGTGATTAGGGAAGGTTTCAATAAGGAAAAACAGAGATCAGAATAATCAGAGGTGTTCACCAGGTAAAAGGGAGAGAGCGTATCAGGTGAGGGAACTGCATCTGCAAATGCCCTGAAGAAGGAAGCTTAGAGAGATCAGGGAGAAGCTGATGTGGCCGCAAGGAGTGAGGCAGAGGAGAGTGGCCAGTGATGAGCTTAGCCAGGAAAAGTATTTTGATCTTTAACTAATACCAATGGGAAACCATTAAAAGCTCTTAAACAGGATCAAGGATAAAGTGTGTCTGCATGAAGAATGAACTGTAGGGAAGTGAAGGATTCAGTTAGAAGACTATGAGAAAAGGCAAGAGTTTCTCAAAATGTGGACCACGATCCTCCTGCATCGGAATCACTTGGGATGCTTGATAAAAGCAGATACATGCTCAACCTCCAACCTATTACATCCAAATCCCTTATGATTGGGGAATCCGCATTTAGTTCCAGGATATTTTTTTTAATGTATTTTATTGATTTTTTACAGATAGGAAGGGAGAGAGATAGAGAGTTAGAAACATCGATGAGAAACATCGATCAGCTGCCTCCTGCACACCCCATACTGGAAATGTGCCAGCAACCAAGGTACATGCCCTTGACCAGAATTGAACCTGGGATCTTTAAGTCCACAGGCCAACACTCTATCCACTGAGCCAAACCAGTTTCAGGAAGTACAAGGATATTGTAATAAACATGAAGGACCAAGAAGCATAGTAACAATACCAAGGGAATTCCAATAATCATTAAATGAAATAAACCACGATTAAAGTAATAATCTGCTGTACTTGGGTACGACTTCTTTCTTCTAAAATTTTGGTGTTTACACTCTTCTCTCCAACCCTCTTCTCCCTTACCTGTAGCAAGGGACCTATTTTACTCTTCTTCCATAGTTATCAGTGATACTAGTTTTATTCAATCCTGAGTAGAAACATTCTGATTGGGAATGCTGTTATCTTTTGTTTATATGGCCCACTCTAATATTCAAAGTTCTTTTATATATACAATCTCACTTGATCCTCACAATAATCCCAGTTCACAGATGAGGACACTGAAGGTCTCAGGGGGCTAAGTAATTTACCTGGTCACGTTCTCAGTAATTGACAGAGGCCAGAGTCAAGCCAGGACCCTTCGGGTTTCAAGGCCACACTGAAGGAGCAGTGCCAGATGGCTCCTGTGGGTCAGACCCTGTTTGCTGAATGAAGGTACCCCATGAACTACCCTCTACCCTTCATTCCACACATGGCAAACAATGAGTGTCTACTCCATGTCAAGTGCTGGGAATGAATAAAAACTCTCAAGTTCTAGCCCTAGCTGCCTGGGCTCAGTGGATAGAGCATTGGCCCATGGACTGAAGGGACCCAAATTCTATTTCAATCAAGGGCACGTAACTGAGTTGCAGGTTCAATCCATGTGTGGGAGGCAACCAATCCATGTGTCTCTCTCACACCGATGTTTCTCTTTCTCTGTCTCTCCCCTTCCACTGTGTTTAAAAATCAGTGGAAAAATACCCTCGGGTGAGGATTCACAAAAATTAAAAAATAAATAAACAGCCTTCTCAGGTTCTAGAGTCAACAGCAAGTCAAAATTCCCTCTACGGGGGTACTGAGAGGAAAAAGACACCATTGTAGGCAAATTAGGACATATCTAAACTATTTGAAGGCAGCCTGGCCGATGTGGCTCAGTGGTTGAGGTCAATTTATAAGCCAGGAGGTCATGGCTCGATTCCTGGTTGGGACACATGCCTGGGTTATGGGTGATCACCAGTGGGGGGCATGCAGGAGGCAGCCAATCAATGATTCTCTCTCATCATTGTTGTTTCTATCTCTTCCTCTCCCTTCCTCCCTGAAATAAACTTAAAAAAAAAATTTTAATTACTTGAAGACAAATATTTAGATTTTATGTTAACAGGATAGATGTCACAGAACTATGGGAAACTGTAACTGTCTTAATCAAACAAAATATAAGCTTCTCTCATCGAAGAGGTGTAATGGCCATGTTGCCAGAAGTAACTGTATGTTTGGATTTTCAAAAATGCCTTCTCCTTTCCTATTAGACAAACAAAAAACTGCAACATTTCCCTTTCCAGGAATGTGATTTAACGTAATGGTTCAACTAATAACCATTAGCTGCTTATTTGGTGCAAACAAAGAGAGCACTGTCTCTGCAAGTGGCTACAATGGTCCTGAGTGTGAGACGGATTTAAGTATCTGGCGGACAGTGACCACTGTATTACATAACGTGAAGCTGCGTGAACACCGAGTGCCTAGCTCCATCCCAACTTGTCACCGGTTAGAGAGGGAGGACTTTTCTTTCACATCAGAAAGCAAACCTCAGTCCCTTCCATAGCTTGTAAGTTTGAAAACCTTAAATTACATTGAGCTAATTAAATTGTGTATGCAGCTATTGTGTCCAAAGTAAATAATGAGAGAGGGAGAAAAGGAAAAAAAGCTTCTTCGAGGACTAGAAGGCAATGTGGGAGAGGGTAGAATTTGTAGAAGATGGCCAGGCTAGAGCCAAGGAACTATGCTTTGTAGCCATGAGTTCATTAGGGGGAAAATACAGCATTTTCCAAATTGACCTTTGTGACTTGATGGGCAGCTGGCAGTCATTTAGAAGCACATACTGATTCATTTTGCCAAAAAGGCAAGAGAGGCACCAACAGGCCACCGATGTCACATAAAGCAGCCATCAGTATGGAAGCAAAACCAGTGGGAGTGTTCCTAGTTCAGTCATTTGTAAGTGCAGCCACTACGTATTTCTCTGTAGCCCCAATGTCTAACGAGTTCCACACCTTCTGGCCAAAGGTCTTGGACACAGAAGGAAAGAGACAATACCTTTAACATTTCCTTCTAGTAAATCTGGAAGGAAGCTGTTCAGGCTGTGAATGAGGTCAAGGAAAAATGAAACTTTTAAGAAACCAGTATATTTAAATCACATCACAGTGACCCTTCCTGGGGAAATTTAACGTTCAGCATAGTTATTTCCCAGTATGGGACCCTTTAAACACCAACAGAAGTTTTACTTATGTAACAGAAATGTTGCTGAAATGTATTATTTTTTTTGTCTTTGGAAGTAGAATATCCTGAGCAGGATTTAACCTTCCATTCATAGCTCAGCAGGCCACCAATGCCACCAGAGACTGTAGTATCTGCCCCAGAGACACTGACATAGATAGCAGTGCTTATTCCAAAACTAGATGATCCCATATACCTATACTTCTCTAGTGCATATGCCTGGTCTTTTTTAAAAGATATATTTTTATTGATTTCAGACAAGAAGGGAGAGGGAGAGAGAGAGAGAGAGAAACATCAATGATGAGAGAGAATCATTGATGGGCTGCCTCCTGCACACCCCCTTTTAGGGGTCAAGTCCACAACCTGGGCAAGTACCCTGACCGGGAATCGAATCTTCAATCACTTTCTTACATCCATTTATTCAACAAACATAACTGTGTCTTCCATGTGCTAAATGCTGTTCTAGACAGCAGTGGCGGGGGGGGGGAGGGGGGGGGGGACACCCGCAGGGGAGGCAACAAAACGCATGTGCTCATAGAATATATATTCTAATGCAGGAGAGAGACGGTAAATCAATCAATCAATCAATCAATAACACATAAAAGGGTATACTAGACAGTGAGGATAGGGCGCTCCAGAGTTGGGGAGGGTTGCAGTTTAAGTGAGTGGTTAAAGTAGGCCTCATTGAGAGATATTTGAGCACAGCCTTCTAATGGGAATGCCAGTTTTTGTTATTATGAATGTGTCTTCCTCTAAAAGCCCAAATTTCTTCAAATTTGCTCCTTCTGCCCAACTATAAACAAAAAAACTCCATTATGACTATATGTAAATAACCAACTTTGCCAGGTATTAGGAATTGACATGGTGTGTATTGAGAATAATGGCCCTTCCCATGGAGTGAGAGACATTCGGGCCTCTCAGAGAACTCATATATTAACTTCCAGCTTGACTAGTAAACATGCTCTGGAAAGCTGAAATAACCCAAAGGGAGAGGTGTTAATGTTAGGGACAGAATTGAAGTAGTACAGACTAGCTGTAATTATAAGAAATAGTCATCATACTCTGTTAACCATAATTGCTTTGTTCGCTCATATATCATTCAACCAGAGGCAGCTCATTCACTGATGTTTCTACTCTATCCCTCTCCCTTCCAGAAAAGAAAGCATATTCTGATCTGGCTGGGAGTGGTCCTCCTTGGGGCTGGGAGTTAACCTTGGAATGCAGTCCATTCTCCTTATCTAAGGACTGCCTATCATCATGGAAAGATTAACAACTATGTTGCCAAAACAATGGACTCCATTCGCCCACTCTTTGCAGCCCCCAGCCCACACTGCCTAGGATCTGTAACCATTTTACCCATTTTTATTCCTTTTGCCTACTTTCCCATGTAATCTTTGCAGAGCAGATTTTTGTGGATGACCTGCTGCTCTCCCATACTGCTGGCATCATAAACACTCATATATAATTCAACCATGCCTGCTTAATTGGCTCAAGCAGTGAGTGACAGGCAGCCCAGATCCACTGGTCGTCCAGTTTCATTAACTCTACTTGTTTCTGTTTAGAGTGCAGTAGCCTCTAACCATGATGAAACTTTAGCCTCTCCATATTCTGTGACATTGAGCTAGACTGTTTCTCCTCCTTACCTCCAAACTATTATACATTATTTCCGACTTCTAGACTAACTGCCTCTTGCCTCCAAAATTGACATTACCCAAGCTTGGCCCCTCAACCCTCTTCCATTTTCGTAGCATTCATTCTCACCATGTCATTCACCTATGTGTGAATGCTACCCAAATGTATTCATCTATAATAATTCCAAATCCTGAACCGGAAACCTCCAGCAAGCTATGTCTAAAACTGAAATAATCAAGTCTTCACCCTCCGGCCAGCACCATAATGCAGCTCTTCTTCCCAGAACCATTATTCTCTAAAGTTCATCTACATCCAAAGTCTTGTAATCATCTTTGACTCCTCCACTGTAGAGCAGTCACCAACAGCTACCCATGCTTGCTGTCTTCTAGGTTTTATCTCCTCTGCTGATAGAAGAAAATGAAGACAACTCCAGACATAATAAGTTATCACTCATGCAAAGTGACTGCTGCAGGATTTAGGGAAGCCTTGGAAGAAAGTAATTATATTCCTTGGAAGCATCAGACGTGTTATCTCAAATGTCAGGGAAACAATGATTTTTGAAGTTAGTATAAACCTTCAAGAGAGGGAGAGAGAGAGAGAGGGAAAGGATTCAAGAAAGGTTGAACAAATATTTCAAATATGAAATACTAAAGAATTAAGGTGGTTGTATTATTTTGCCAAATTATCAGAAATAGAATGAAGTCTATATCCTTCAGATAGCATATATCTAAAAACATGGTGACAAGGACATGAATAGTCATAATGAACTGAGTCTTGTGAAAATGTTAAAGTCCAGCCGAAACCGGTTTGGCTCAGTGGATAGAGCGTCAGCCTGCGGACTGAAAGGTCCCGGGTTCGATTCCGGTCAAGGGCATGTACCTGGGTTGTGGGCAGACCCACATGAGGTGTGCAAGAGGCAGCTGATCGGTGATTCTCTCTCATTGATGTTTCTAACTCTCTATCCCTCTCCTTTCCTCTCTGTAAAAAATCAAATATATATATATATATATATATATATATATATATATATATATTTTAAATGTTAAAGTCCAGTAAAAGCTTTTTCAGCTGTACTAAGAGCAAGAATGAGGAAGGGAACACTGACAGGCGGGGCAATAATAACTGATGGGGCAATAATAACTGATAACGGAGAAAAGAGAACCACTTCACCCTTCTTATGCATCTATCTTCACTATCAAGGAAAATGATCTTCAAACTGGAAAGGGTAGGACAAACATTGCGAGGAGGAAACTAGAGCCTATGCCAGGGAAGGCGATGATAATAAGAAAGCACTTAGCCCTTTAAGTGACTTCATGTCTCCAGAGCCAGATAAGTAACCTGAAAGGGCATTGCAAGAAGCAGCAGATGTGGTCCTCACACTAACTAATGGAATCTACACAGAAGCCCAGAAGCACTGACGTGTCTCAAGGCTGGCATCAAGAAAACATGCCCGTTTTCAGACAGGAATTAAGACAGACTGAAAACGATGGCTGGTCTGCCTGCTACCCACTGTGGCCAATATCCTGGATGGTTTGTATGCGATGATCACTAGGAGTTATCATGAACTCACTGAGAAGAACGAAGTCATATCAAACTAACGTTCCATCCTATTCTGATCATAGGCAATATAATATGGGATGGTACTGGCATGAAGTTCATATATTCAAAAACCATTCTGACTCTCTTTTTAGATCTCTACAGATACAATAAAGCTTTGCGAGTTGAATAGTTATAGCGTTGACTAGATTTAGATCTAAGTCAAATTGTCAAGGAATGCTGAATGGGGAAGCAATGGCAACCTGAGGGTACTGCTAGGAGTGGGGATGTCGTCAGCCACGTAACAGAGTCTTGTCTTTGGCCATGCTGATGAAATCATTGTAACAAATGAAGTAGATAATTATGTAGAACCTTATTAAATGCAATTGAAATTCATAGTTCATACACTGACGTGCTGAATCAGAAATTCAAATGCTAAAAACACTAGAAAAATAGCTAAGACTAACAAAATTAAGTTTAGCAATAATAAATATTTTCTACATTAGTTTTTTTTATATCAACTCTCTAAGTACAGGTTAAATAAGACTTAGTTTTATAACAATTAATATTACAAAAACTAAAAAAACCAAGGAATCTTAGCTGAACATAAATCATGAGTGTAATACATCTGCAAAGAGACCAAATTTAAGCTCCACACATAAACACTCCTCTTAAAAACAACCATATAGAATTGCCACGAGCCAATCACTGTTAACCCACAAATATGATAATCTCATACAGTTCAACCTAATGGCAGATTACATGTGGTGTCACAAGAAAAGTACCAAGTGCTCGGAGTTCAAAGGGACTTTGCCACCATTTGGGAAACCAGAGTGGATTCACGGAAGAAGTGACATGTAGCCGAAACCGGTTTGGCTCAGTGGTAGAGCATCAGTCTGCGGACTGGAAGGTCCCAGGTTCGATTCCGGTCAAGGGCATGTACATTGGTTGCGAGCACATCCCCAGTAGGGGATGTACAAGAGGCAGTTGGTCGATGTTTCTCTCTCATCGACATTTCTAGCTCTCTAGCTCTCTCCCTTCCTCTCTGTAAAAAGTCAATAAAATATATTAAAGAAGAAGGAGGAGGAGGAGGAGGAGGAGGAGGAGGAGGAGGAGGAGGAGGAGAATAAGAAGAGGAGGAGGAGACACGTGAACTGGAATTTGAGGAGATTTGGGGAAAGGAGCACATTTCAGACAGAGGTAACAATTGGAAGAAAGATCCTAGGCCTGGGAAGTAGCTTGGTTAGGCTAAAGGGGGTAGTGTGTAAAGGTAAGACACAGAAAATAACACCAGACAGGGAGACTGACACTAGACTCTGGAGTAAGGCTCTCAAAGACACTGTGATAAGCGCTCTAAAATTCTGACAAAGGCCAAGAGCCATATTTGTCACATAGGAACTCAAATATGAATAAGTGAGTGAGTGAATGAATGAATGAATGAATGAACAATTAGTGGTAGGTACTGAACAAGAGGCCAACATAAACACAGTCCTTCATTAGAATCCTGGTACTTTTCACCTACAAAGGATCTCAAAGATCATTTGGTCTAACTCCCTCAAAAATTCTGGGTGACTACCAACAGGACTGGAAATACTCAAGCAAAATCGAGGAGAAAGGCTGCCTGGCCCTCTGCCAGTTCTTAGGCCGAATCTCCAAAGAAGATTTCGGTTCAATAACTGCTAAGTAGTGTGCTTTTGGGCCCTTTCCTGATAATGAATGCCATCTAAGTCTACAAGCTCCAGAAACAAATGCCTGGTGGCTTTTGTGGGCAACTGTTGTTTTAAACATCAACCCGCCCAAGGTATAATTTGAAAGAATCTGGCTCCAGCAGGAAAAGCTGAAGCATTGGTCACATGTTTTACATTTCTGCCTCTTGCCTGCCAGATTTTTTTTTTTTTTAATTAAGAAAGGAAAAATGGGTCAGCTCAAAAGAATTTTTACAACTGTCAGAATAAATACAAGGCCCATGCAACCCCATAAATTTCATTTTTCAAGCCCTTTCCGCCCCCTCTGTGTGGCTTTAAGTGTCCTTTATTTAGAACCCAGCCAAAGGCCTGAGTCCAGCGACTGCCCCTCCATCTCGCACTGAAAGGACATGTCTTCTGTCAGGAGGGAAGAGGACTGATATGATCCTAGATTAGATGGCAGCCTCTTCTGATTTCAACAGGGCACGGTGGCTAGAGGGTCAAAGGGTCAAAGAGAACCCTTGTCTGACCCAAGTTGACTCCACGGTCATCAAGAAACCACACTGCTTTTTAGAAAGTATCACCACCCAAGAGAGAATTCTGAAGAAGTCTTCAAGATACAGCTAATCAGCAAAAGTCTCTGCTGGGGTCAAGGGACACGTTAGTTCTGAGCACATGGGTCCGGACTTCAATAAACACACCTGCAGCCCTCCTTAGCTAACCTTCACTCTGGGGGTCTCCAAAGTAGCCATTGCTTTTAGGATGAGCCCTGGTGCTCCGGTCCCCTTTCACGCAGCATCTGTTTTAGGTGAGGAGTTCTTTGCAGAAGGGCTTCCACCAACCAGACCTAAAATCTATGTGGTGTTCCTGGTACCAGCGTGCCCCCTTACGGAGCAGACCAGGCCTCCTGGAATGCATTAGGTCATGGGTGGGGAACCTTTTTCTGCCAAGGGCCACGTGGATATTTATAACATTATTCAAGGGCCATAGAAATTACCAACTTAAAAAGTAGCTTGTTATAATTGGTCAGACATTTAATTAACTCACCCCTATGCCTCTGCAGGGCCAGATCAAATGATTTCGTGGGGCCGGATGTTCACCACCCGGCATTAGACGAAGCCAAACCACTTTCAAACAGTGGCTGTCAAACTTTGTAACCATGATTCGAGGTAGAAAGAAAAGACACATTTCACACGTAACTCAGTATTCACGTGCACGAATTTAAAACAAAAAAGAGTCACAAAAATGCCATTCTGATATTTTCTAGTCCATTCCATTCCAATTTTGAAATAGTGACTTCTGACCTACTGAGTTGATTTCAGAACCTACTAATAAACTACACCCTGCATTTTGAAATGCTAGACCCTGGATCCACACTGTCCAATAGAAACAGAATGCCAGACACACATGTAATCTTAAATATGCGAGTAGCTACTTTAAAAAAAAAAAAAAAAAAAGGTAAAAGAAAGAAATGTGAGATTAATCTTAACAATATATTTCATTGAGTCCATTATATCAAAATATAATTCATTTCATCATGTGATCACTGTAGACAATTACTGAGCTATTTTACATTATTTTCTTTTTTTTTTAATATATTTTATTGATTTTTTACAGAGAGGAAGGGAGAGTGATAGAGAGCCAGAAACATCAATGAGAAAGAAACATCGATCGGCTGCCTCCTGCACACTCCCTACTGGGGATGTGCCTGAAACCAAGGTACATGCCCTTGAATAGAACCGAACCCGGGACCCTTCAGTCCGCAAGCTAACACTCTATCCACCAGTAGCCAAGCCAAACCAGTTTCGGCTACCTTATTTTCTTTATCCCAAGTCTTTGAAATCTGGTATGCATTTTATATGGACAGAACATTTCAATTTGGACTAGCCACATTTCCAGTGCTCGACAGGCATACATGGCTAGTAGCTAACATTTTGAAAAGCTCAGCCCCACAGAGTTCTGGTCCCACATCCCCCAATGAGGCACGTCCCCAATGGTGCCAGGCAGTGAGTAGAAGGGACGCCACCCACTCCTGCTGAGTTGTCCCGCACGTTCAGTCATAGGCCCTCATCTCATACCATCGGGCTCACAAGCGCTCCAGAGTCCTGACCCAGGGTGGAGCTTTCACAAGGAAAAAGCCCAGCAATGAGGCTTGTTAGCCAATAAGAAGCATTGTAGCCTCAAACATGAAGTCCAAATGCATTCTTCTGTCTGTGATGTCAGAAATATAACAAATGTCACAAGGAATTCCAATGAGAAAGTAACGTTTAGGGAATGTGTTCTGAAAACTATGTCTCACTGATTACAAAACTGAATAAATGGCATGATAGCAACTATGTTCAAATGTGTGCCTGTGAACCAAGATTGGAGGATAAAAATCAAAAGTTTAAAGTACTGTTATAGTGGTAGGATTATGGGTAATTTTCCCCCCTCTTTAAAAATAATATGCATAGCCCTAACTGGTTTGCCTCTGTGGATAGAGCGTCGGCCTTTACAGAAGGGCTTCCACCAACCAGACCTAAAATGGACTGAAAGGTCCCAGGTTCAATTCCAGTCAAGGGCATGTACCTTGGTTGCAGGCACATCTCCTGTGGGAGGTGTACAGGAGGCAGCTGATCAATGTTTCTAACTCTCTATCCCTCTCCCTTTCTCGCTGCAAAAAATCAATAAAATATATATATTTTAAATATGCATAATGTTGCTGTATCACTCTTTTAAGAATAACCATGCTTATCAAAGATTCTTCCTTCTTCTGCAAAGCAAATACAGATGCCATTGTGCCGCAAAAATCTCAGATAGAGCTTCATCATCATGTGCAGAGGGTGTCAGGTCCCTTTACCAAAATCTCCTGTATGGAGCAAAGCTGAATTGGCCTGGTAATGGATTAATGCAAGCCTGAAGCAAACTGCATCCCGCAGACATAAGATATAGGAAGATTTATGAAGACCTTAAGTAAAATAACGTGAGATTTCAAAGCAGAACTTAGGTTCCTAGGGGTCTAGCCTTGGCCCATGACTCAAACCTGTATGTCACTGAGAAAACTATGGGTTAACTCTGAATACCTTGCCCCCAATCTACAGAGGTCACCATCATGGTTAAGTCAGTCTTCGTAAGATCATGAATTGTGAGGATCAAGCAATGATGAGAAAAGTGAGGCAAAGTAGCATTTTCCTTTTTTGTGTGTCATTAGTTGAAATATACAATGTAAATCAACTCTAACTTAATGTTTTCCCTTTTGTTTCAAAAAATGGGCTTTATAACATTACTAAAAGGAAAGAAAAAAAAGGTCATAAAAATATATGTTTTATAACAGAGATGAGGTTAAGCAACTTACGTATAAGATGCTTACTGAGTACCAACCAGGGCTCAGACATGGTTTTAGGTGATGAGAATACAAAGATTATAATAAAAAAAAAAAAAAGGTCCACATCCTTGAGGCACTCAGATGAACAGGACAAAGAGAAACATTTTAAAAAGAAAAATAGGATATGGTCTGGTAAGTGCTATAATAGCACTTTTGGAAAGTGCTAAGGAGACGCAGATAAAAGGGTAATTACGCAGAAGCGAGTCTGGAAGAGAAGAGTGAAGATGACACTTGAGCTGGGGCGTGAAAGGTAAGTAGTTCCTCGTCCATCAGCGGGAGAAAGCACTGCAGCTGACACCCTGACACAGACAGTGACGCGAGAACAGAGCGGCCAAAACGTGGACCTCCCTGTGGTGTTTGAAATCTGCAACTCTGGCTTCCCACCTAAGAATCAGGCTAGTTGTCTCCATGGAGACATGACCCCACAGGGAGCAGGACTGGGAGATGGAAGGAACCTCTCCAGCCTCTGCTACACCGATGACGCGCACCATCCACCCCTTTGCGGTAACTCTTAGCAAAACAGAGCTCAGGTTAGGGCTTGGAGCTGCAATCAGAGCTGCCAGCAGTCCTTTTCCCAGGGTCATGTCAAGTTTTACAAGCCTCCTTCCCTCAGGCTGACGTCCATTTGTGAACTGTGGAGGTCAACACCGGACAGAAGGTCATTTTTGTAAAGAATATCAGAATCGTCCAATTCTAACCAAAGAATGTTCATGAAGAAACACTTTCATGGACTTCAGCACCCTGAGAAATGCTACTGTAGGAGCAGAATGGCAGCTGGTCTCGCCCGAGGGGAGAGAAGGAGTTGGGGTTAGGGTTAGGGTTAGGGTTAGGGTTAGGGTTAGGGATACCATGGCAGTGTGCTGGCTCACGGGGCTCCATTGATCCCAGCATCACTGCTTTGCACATGTATGATGGTTAAACGTGTGCCTTGAGTTCATGTACAGGGCCCCTCTCCTTTACATCACACACAGGGGCAGCAGATACAGTCAATGTTTGTCACTGACACTTCACGTGAGCAAATCACTTCTTCAGCGTCTCTGTATAAGAGATTTCATTTTCAGTTACAGCTTTAGTGCAAGGGTCGGCTAGCCCCACAAGTCAGCTGAAAACAGGCACAAATAACAGGGAATGCATAAAGGGGTTTGAGTATCTTGAGAGAGTAGCAAAGGACCTTAAGATGTTGGGGGTGGGGGTTGGAAGAGGACTCTGTATGAATAGAAGGAAGGTCAGATTCATGGGCAAGCAGCCAAAGACCCTGGAGACTATTTTTAATCCAGAGGAAGAACAGGAAGGAAACAGGAACAAAAACCGGAACTCACCCAAGAGAGATAGAAAGCAAAAAGGAGCAACTGCAAGAAGCAAATGGAAAGATGATGAGAAAAATAGATCTTAAAGCTAAAATTGTAACAGGGAAGCTAGGGGAGCTGTAGGAAAAGGCCAAAAGTGAGAAGAAAACTCAGGAAGCAACAATGGCACTACTCAGAGGAAGCATTTAAATGCCTACATCTTAGGAGGGTCAATGAGGGCTGTTGGTACATTCTTGCCTCTGGCATTAGGTCATGAGTTCAAGTCCCACATTAGGATTTGGCCTCAAACCAAGCTTTGATTTTCAGCAGCTCTGGAAGGCTGGGAGCACTTTCCACTCCTTGGTGCAGTGACATGACTACCCTTCTGTGGGACAAATGAAAAGTCCTAGCCCAGTGGTCAGCAAACTCCTTAGTCAACAGAGCCAAATATCAACAGTACAACAACTGAAATTTCTTTGAGAGCCAAATGTTTTAAACTTAAACTTCTTCTAACGCCACTTCTTCAAAATAGACTCGCCCAGGCCGTGATATTTTGTGGAAGAGCCACACTCAAGGGGCCAAAGAGCCACATGTGGCTCGTGAGCTGCAGTTTGGCAACCACTGTACTAGAAAGAAAGGGGGAATCAGAGAGAACCAACAACTAGTATCTCAGAGAACCAACAGCTAGTATCTCAAAAATAACCAGACTGGAGAAAATAAAAAACAAGCGAGAAAATAGGAAGTTTTCATGTGCAACGTATCCAGAGCATGTGTCTTTAGAACTCTGTGAGTGTGGGGGATTTTCCCCATCCAATTGTAGAGTGAGACCGAGTCCGCATATTCCGTGAGCCTGGAATACCAGGAGCAGCAGGGGTGGTGGTGGAGAAACACCGGTCCTGCTGAGCATGAAGATACCATTAGGTAACCAGCAATGATAACTATAGAAAAGAAATAATGTATAGAAAAGACTGCTTCTGAGATGAGGAAAGAAATGCAGGACTAACGAATAAACTGCATGCCCATCAAGCACATAGATAGTGAAGAGAGAAAGGAAAAAAAAAAAAACCTTTAGGTTAAATAATAACAATAAGAATATCCCTATATTTGTACAGTAAGTTACATGTTAAAAGGTACTTTTATATAGATTAACTCACATGATTGACACAAAACCCACAGGCAGAAGAAGCCAAGTATTATCCCCATTTCACAGATGAGGAGACTGAAATATTTTTAAAAGTCACGTGACATTCTGAAAGTCACAGCCCCGAGGGCAAGTCGGCTCATTCCCAGAGTGGGGCTCAGGCATTGCATTAGCTGATCAACCTATGGCCCAGGAGAAATTTTACCTTTACTTTTTACTTTTACTTCAGCAGTTTCTTTCAGAACTTGAAATCTGTGCTGCAATTTACTAACATCCTAAATGATATTCAATGAAGAACAATGAGCATAATGCTTACTGAGCCATTTTTAGAAAAACTGTTTCCTACCCTCCCATTTTTTAGTCAGAAATAGCAAATATAGAAGACAGAATGTGGCTCATTGTTAAGTAGTCAAATTTTTATTTTAAAGCAGAAAAACAAGAACACAAACAAATTATACAGAAAAACACTTGGAAGGAATCTGATATGCAAAACATTGGAGCCCAAGTGATAACTGTATTTCCTGTACAGGCGGCCAGACAGAGAAAACAATAGATATTCCTTCTAATAAACAAGATTATGACACCCTGCCGTGGTCTTTCCTCCCAGACGTGCAGAATGAGAGTGACGTCAGGAACATGCCTTAAAGCCTGGCTGACACTGTTTCCTAACCAAGCAATCTGGTTTACATATAGCCCCAAGCACATGGTAAGAAAGGCACCCCTACCTCTACAAGGTTCCACCGCAGAGCTCAAAAGCGGGGTCCTCAGAGGGAAAGAAGGATGGAAAGAGAAAGAAGAGGGTAGAGCGGGGATAAACGGTGATGGAAGGAGACTTGACGTGGGGTGGTGAACATACAACACAGTACAGAGATGCTATTTCATGAAATTATATATTACCTGAAACCGATATAACTTGATTAACCAATGTCACCCCAATTAATTCAATTTTAAAAGTGGGGTCCTGATGAGAAGCCATACTCAGTGAGTATGTGCCACCATACCCCAGGCACTGTGCCAAGCACGCTCCACTCGTACGCCTTCACTCATCAGGAAGGGACTGTACTGTCCTCCCTTACAGGCGAGGAGCTCGGTGTGTGGTGTGGTGTGGTGTGGTGTGGTGTGGTGTGGTGTGGTGGCCACCAGTTTTGTCTTCAGGGCTGCCCGGTTCCAAAGCTCAGGCTCTAGACCACGGCACTAGGTCAACCAGGGCTGCCGCTGGAAACACCCTGCCCAGGTGCCACTCCTGCAGAGGCCCCGCTGAGGAGAGCCAGGGGCTAATTCTCCAGCCGGCCCGGACGGCTCTGGACCCGGCTAACACTTGGTTAAGTTGTTTTTAACTAGCTATGCCCATTGTGTTGTGTAATTAGGAGGAGTCCACAAGTGGACAGAAGCCAGCACATCTTTTCCTACACTTCACAGACTAACCAAATGCTTCTGATATCCTGAACTTCCTTAGGAATACCAGTTATCTCAACAATTTCTAGTGTGCTAATTTTCATCAGAAAAGTTATGACGATAAAGCATTTTATTTTTAGCCAATGGCTAATCCAGTTTCAATGATCTTTCGTTTACCTATGGCCATTAAATGTCCTTTAGTTACCATCTGTCCAGATTCTGGCCCCGTCACTAGCAGTGACAGAAGTTACTGCATGAACTCAGCACATAAGTAGTAGGAAAGAGTTACTAGGAAGAGGGTAGCAGGGAGCCTTGGCGGATAGGACTGACCACAGATATCCTACTTTTAACAGAAAAGGCTTGTTTTTGGCCTTCGGATTTTCTTTAGAATTATGAAGCTGGAAGGACTTGGCCTTGGCTTCACTTTTATAAAAGATGAAAATGGGTATTTAAATCAGCAGGAAACACAACAAAGGAAATAGTTGAATTGCTCGATTCTTTGCTGAAAAGAGCAAATAAACAGAAACTGTCAGGGAGAGTACATGGGAGAAGACCAACTGTGTGGAAATGAATTCAAATGAATGGCCACAGATGGCACGAGCTTTTAAATGCTAGAAACTGTAGGGTAATGAGTGTATGAGGGTGAAAAGGTAAATAAATCCACCACCAACACACCATCCCACCCCAACTGCACCAGGGGTAACCTTAGAGGTCATTCACTGAGTGACACGGAGGAAAAGGTGGCTCTGAGGAACCAAGCCAGGCAGAAACCCATCATCGAATGCAGCACCCAGCTCACCAGTGCGGAGGCACCGGGAGCTCGGCAATAAGCCAACAGGGTCCGTGGTGACTCCACAAACTGCACCAAACTGACTGCGCTTCCTCCAAGGCAGAGTCTCCTACCAAATGCTATAAGCTTTTTCTTCCTTACTTCCTTCCTTCCCTTCTTCCCTCCTTTCTTCCTTCCCTTCTTCCTTCCTTCCCTCCTTTCCTTTCCTCCTTCTCTCCTTCCATCCTTTCTTTCCTTCCTTCCTTTTTTCCTTCCTTCCTTCCTTTTTTCTTTTCTTCCTTCATTACCTCACTCCTTTTCTTTCTCTCCCTCCTTCCTTCATTCCTTCCCTCCTTCCTTCCTTCCCTTCATCCTCTACTTTTATTCTTTGTCAAACTGAAGACTGATGAGGCTTTAATCAGTTATATAGAAGAGGCCATGGAGTGACATTATAAAGATGCAACAAATCCTAAAAAATAAAATGCAAAATAAATTTTAATTTAGGGAGAGAGAGAGAGAGATGGATGGATAGATTGTGGTAATCTGGGGGAGCATCAGATCTTACCAAAGTTTCTTCTATAAAATGAGTGGAGTTAGCAATATGTGACCTCCAAGCGCGGTGATGCCCGCAGCCAGGATAAACAGTGTCAGGGTTCAGAAGCACTGAGAAGGAGGAGGAAAAAGACCAGGACACCCAACCATAACATTGCTTGTGTCCCTAACAACACAATTATGAGTTTGACTACTGTTGTCTAAAATACAACTCTGTAATCAGTGACCTGTGGGTTCCATATTTACTCCCTCTCCATGGCCTACAGAGTCAATTTGTTTCCTTTGTAGAGAAACAGAAGACTCAGAAAAAAAGAAAGAAACCGCCAGCCCTCCAAGTGCTCGGAACCTGAGAACCAAGCAGTGCTCGCCACTGCACAGGGAGCCTCCTGAGATTTCCTCCCCGAGATTTCGCCTCTGAGCGTGACACATCAGGCAGGCCTGGGTCTGTTACTGGGCAGTGCCCCGGACAGTGGACAGCGAGGGAGGCTTTGCTAGTGTAGACACTGGGAGGCCTGGATCGAGGTCCCCAGGACATTTCCCCCAAAGAGAGAGGATGACGCTGGCCCCCAGAAAGCCAGAAGGTTCTGACCTGTTCTTTGAAACCAGGCACCTGAGATACATGCCTGCCAGGCCTCCTCTCCCTTCCTCCCCCCCACCAACCCCCACACTGTCCCTCCTGGGTGACTCTCCCCTCCACCCCACCCTCCCCTGTGACTCTCCCCTCCTGCCCTCTCTGTTTTTCTGCCACCTCCATTCAGCACCCATCCCTTCCTCAATTCATCACGACTTTGGCATCCTTCTCTCTCCACCCTCCTCCTCCCACCCCCACCCCATCTGGCTCCTTTCCAGCTGTCAGTCATCTTTCTAAAATGCAAATCTGACCATGCCACTCTGCCGAGAGCAGAGGGACTGCCAGAGCACTCAGGACAAAGCCAATTCCACAGCGTAGCATGCCAGGTTCTCGGGGACAGGCTCACTCCTTCCTCTCTGGCCTCCTTCCTGTCACTTTCCCATGCTGGGCCCCACATGGTGGTCTCATCCCCAGCCTCCATGCTCTCCCCACTCATCCTCATTTAACTCCTACTCACCTGACAACTCTTCTTTCCGAAGCCCCCACCCTCCACTCCCATCTGATTGACAGGGCCCCTTCCAGGGCTCCCCTAACATAGCGTGGATCTCTCTCACGTGGTGGCACTGATCACACTTAGCACAATGCACTGTAACTAGTCAGTCTCCGTCTGTCTCCCCTTTCCCTGTCAGCTCCTTACGAACAAGAGTGTTAAGTTTTACCTTGGAGTCCCAAGATTTAACATGGGGTCTGGCATACAGTAGGCTTTTGATGAATAAATGAGCGCTCTCAAAGGCGAGGTTAGCAGACTCAAGTACAGATGACAGAAGCATGCAAAGAGACATGCAACTGTAGTGAGGGGGTCACACCAGATGTGCTTACTAGCAAGCGACCCAGAAACTACCCAGAACTCCACACTCCAGCTCAACTCTGTGGAGACATCCACACCCATCAGCAGGCACGAGTGAGCCGGCTAAGTCTCTCTGATGGAATAAATGAAACATCATTTAGTTATCTTCCCTCACTGAACCAGTCGTTTCCTGGCTTTGCTTACGGAAATCACTTTTTTCTATAAAAAGCATATCATAGTAGAAATTCAAATGTTTTGTTACTTTAGCTTATTATTGCACATTTTAATATAAGACAGTCATTACCAGACTCTGATTGACTAGAAGGGGGAAGCATAAAAAGTTATGTAAGCCATAGAAAAAGGAAACTACAGGAAGGGGACAGTAAGATAGTGACCAATGGCAGCTAAGCGACAATGGGAAAGGCATAATATATACCAATTGCTCTCCTTCTCTTTCTAAATTGAAAGCTCCAGCCAAAACCGGTTTGGCTCAATGGATAGAGCATCTGCTTGGGGACTGAGGGGTCCCGGGTTCGATTCTGGTCAAGGGCATGTACCTTGGTTGCGGGCATATCCCCAGTAGGGGGTGTGCAAGAGGCAGCTGATCGATGACTCTCTATCATCGATGTTTCTAACTCTGTATCTCTCTCCCTTCCTCTCTGTACAAAATCAATAAAATATATTTTTTTAAATAAATAAATAAATAAATTGAAAGCTCCAAGAAACTCTCCCCTTACAATTTCATGGGAGTAAGAAGGAAACATGTTTATAATATAGGTTTAACAGATGTATAGTTTAAATAGAAAAAGTTCCTGCACCGGGGCCTTTTATATTTTGCTCTTACCTTATGTATTTTGAATTCAGCTGGGTGCCCTCTGGGTGGCTGAACTGAAATGGATATTCTTGATAACAAGGCTAACCAGTCCTTGCACAGATCGATCCCAACAGGTTTGGGAAGCAGTGAAATGACCCAACTCACTCAGGCAACTCAAATTTACTGTCTTTTTTTTTTTTTTTTTTTTTTTTTTAATGGTTTAGGCTACTACGTTATTGGGTTATTTTAGAAACACTCTCCGAAGGTCAAAATGAATAATGCCAGTTGGTTCATTTGAGGATGGTTACTAACTTTTGACATTTACGTTCTAAAGCCCAAACTAAACATTCCCATAGACCAGAATAATGCAACCCAAGGGCCAGTTTTCCTAGATGAAAACAGAGATGACCAACTATAAACGAAGGCTCTCTAGGGCTTATCTCCTTACAGCTCTGAGATCCCGCTCCTGCGCTGTCCCACCACACATCACTGCAATGCTCGCCAACATTCTTTAACTCTTCCATGGCCTGTCTTCCTTCCATGTTCAGCAATAAGACAAATAGCCCCACTTGAATTTAGGTTAAACACATTTTCCTGGACCCTCTGTCTGTCATAGTCTAAATACAGCAGAATGGGCCCTTGTTAAGAACCTTAACAGTTGGCCCTGACTGGTTTGGCCCAGTGGATCAAGTGTCAGCCCGCAGACTGAAGGGCCTCAGGTTCAATTCCAGTCAAGGGTTGGGGGAAAAAAAAAAAAAGAACCTTAACAGTTGGAGTTGGTACATTGAATATGGTACATTTCCTGCTTCTAAAGAACACTGACATTTTCTTAAACCATTTCTACATTTCATGTCAATGTATAATCACAATGCTGGGACTCCTTGCTTGTAAAAGGCACTGGAGAATTCCCTAGTTATTTCACTGCCATGAATTTTTTGTTAAAATGAAGAATAACTACTTTTGTCTGTGCCCTGCTTTGTTCCAGAAAGGATGTAGTAGGATAGCTATAATCATTACCTAGTTGATTTTTCTTGCTCCCTTGCTCCCCTCTTCTACTTTATAAGTTAATATCTTTGTGCTGATTTCTTTATGAGTAACCATACATTCATATTTATCAAGACAGTATCTGTTTCCCATAAAGGAGTGAAGCTTGATCTGTTCATTTAACAAACTGTTACTGAGTTTCTGCCAGCTAGGTGGCCACAGATGCCACTTTACCCAGCTGATAGCGTGGTGGGGACACTCAGAACAAACAGGCAAGTACAAGAGTGAGATACATGCATGGCAGAGGGACAGAGAATGCTTCTGTGCCATGCCCCATGGATGCCTCCTCCAAACTTGGGATATCAGGGAAGCTTCCCAGAAGTGACATTAGTTGAAAACGCGAAGCATTATAAGCCACTTGAAGGCAACATGAATAGTAACACCAGCAGAACACCAAGTGGAGTCAACTAAATAGTGTACCTAAGTGAGAGTCAATTTCTGAGTCCAGATTTGACAAGTGGTTATCTTACCACTGTCCCCCATGTGACCCATGGACTGGCCACAATTCACCCTACATGCTAAGTTCTGTAACAAATTTCAAGTTCCTTTATTTCTAAATATTTCTGCTTTCTCTGAACACAAAGTGTGTTTCACTATCTTTACCAGCAACCCAGCTATGAAGCATTTCAATTCAACCCAACAAGGGCCTGTGCGGGAGACAATGTGATAAACATGGGGTGTAGGGAGGGGAGGCGCTGGGGCCCCAGCGCAAGGACCACATAACCATAGAAGCGCAGAACTGAGAAAAGCCCTGTGACTATCCACTGACCATCCCATGCCCCACAAACCCTGCAGAGGTGATCCAACCCTCCCACTCCTGCTTGTGAAACAAACACCCCCACTCTGAACTTATCTGAGGTTAGATACATTTTTCTGGACCCTGTGTCTGTCTTATTCTGAAGTCAGCAGAATGGGCCTTTGACAGCAAGGCTCCTTACCTAACAGTTGGGTCCTTTTCCTATGTCCATTTGAATATGGTACATTTCCTGCCTCCAAAGAATACTAACATTAATTTAAATCATTTCTACATTTCACATCAATGTATAACCACAATGCTGGGACCAAAGAAAAATAATCAGTTTTGACCATTTGCTTTTCCAAAAAATCACTGGACATTCTACAAGCTAACTGAATAGTTGGATGAAATTACTTTTTAAAAATCTCTTCCAATCCAGAGATTTTATGATTCTATGACATCATTGGAACCATTATTCTTTGAGGGCTCTAGCCCAGTAAAATTATTCCAGTCTATGATGTTATTATAGAATAAGTATTGGGTTGGTATTTCAATAATATTTGGTTTTTCAAAGTTACCAAACAAAATCTCACTGTCAATGGGTAAAGCTGCAGCTACATGTATAAGTGAACCCAGCCTGGGCCACACTCGGTCATGTGATTTACAACCAAAGACAGAGGGTTCTACTTCAAAAGATAATTGAACACAAAATTTAACTAAACAAGAGAATGCCCTACATATTGTGGATGGTATGATACTTCACATCTAAGGGTGTAAAATTATTTTGCTATTGCCTGGCCAGTGTGGTTCAGTGGTTGAGCGTCAACCTATAAACCAGGAGGTTGCGATTCAATTCCTGGTCAGGCCATATGCCCGGGTTCCAGTGGGAGGCATGCAGAAGGCATCTGATCAATGATTCTCTCTCATCATTGATGCTTCTATCTCTCTCTCACTCTACATCTCTGAAATCAATGAAAATATAAAATTGATATTAATTAATTTAATTTAATTATTTTGCTATCCTTCCCAAACTGAATCTAATTAAGTTTTAAGATCTGAGTACTAGAAAATATCAAAATTGCATTAGTCTTTTAGGCTTTTTTAAATAAGTCTTACAAGCTGGGAAGGCACATGAGCATTTCTTAATTATTGTCAGCTGAATCCAGTGGCACTGGCAGACCCAGGTCCTGGAAACACACCTTGCCAGAGGCAGTAGTGTTGTCAGTTTGACCTTCAGCCCAGGCACCAGGGGTGGGTTTCATTATCTAAACCAGTCAAGCACCAGGAATGAATACAACTCGGGCCACCCAAGAATGCACATAATGTCCTTTGTCTTGGGCTTTAGTAAAATTTCCTGATTTTTGCCGTATAAATTAAACAGACTGTATTGGCTTTCAGTCCCTCTCTCTCCATCAGAGGACAGTGTTCCCACCCAGTCCCAGCTTTCCCTACTGTATTTGTATCTGTCTCTTCATTTTCTCAATCCCCCGTCGCTCCTACTCAGGAACCAGATCACTCTCTAGCTGCGCTGGACTCAGAAAAGAGAGAAATATTTGTAACAGACATGTAAAGGAGAGCTATGCTCACCCTCTTGTGCTACACAGCATCATACATATCTTTGGCACACCATACTTTACGAATCCAAAACGGAAAGCATATTGATAGGATACACATCTCCATAACCAATATCTCAACTTGTAGCTCAAGTGATCATTCAAAACATAAAGAAAAGAAGCCACCTTGCTCAAGTCCTTCACCAGGTGTGCAGTATCCAGGGTACGATTACACCAGAAGTATATTTGCTCTTCTGAGCCAATATTCTCTTCCACTACTCTGAAAAAAGTATTATAATTAAGGTTGTTCCTGACAGCAAGCAACTAACCATCTGGGTTCAAACTTTCTAGCTGTGTGACCCTGGCAAATAATTCAACCTCTCTGGAGGGGGGGGATATGATGATGATTCCACCCTCTCCAGAATGTTGTTGTACTATTTCAATAATTCCCTTACATAAGCTCAGTCTCTAGTTTGCTTTAAACCAGTTGCTTTAAAGAGTTTTGAAAGGGATACTAGAATACAGGAAAATAAACATGGAGAAGCCACTGACCCCTAAAGAGAAAGAGTTTGGAATTGCTATGGCTCCACTGGTTGAGTCACTTTTCATTAAGTCTGGAGTTCCCAAGGACAAAAACATATCTTCCCAACAGAGACACACATACACACACACACACACACACACACACACACACACACGCACACGCACACACGCACACGCTAGTGGGATCAGCGTTGGAGAGTTCCTAAGAAGTTGCTCCTGAGGACTGGGGTAACAGTGAATAGGACTCTGTTGAAATGGGAGGGAAGGGGCAGATTCCTCCATCAACTAGAAGCAATCTTTTTACATCATCCTCTCTCTCAATATTTCAGCTCTACTGCTCAGTCTGGGTGAACCAACTCTAAACACTGTATAAACTTGGGAACACTGGGAGACGGGGAGAGAAGTGGAGGCCAGTGTACAGAATGGCCAGTGAGACTGCTACTAATACTAAGTAACTGTGAACATCTCAATGAACCATACTGGGTGCACTTGGGGCTACAGAGTTAACCCCTCCACTTCCCCATGACTGATTCATTGCTGCTATGTTTGGCTAAAACTAAAACTGTCACCCAAGCAACATCAGTCTCATTAGAAGAAGAGGAACAGCCAGCATCAGCAAATACAATGACCCTTTTGAAGGCAGCTGGTTCAGGACCTGTGAATCATTTTGCAATACCCGGACAGGACAAACCACATCAACACTACATCTAAACAAAAAGCATATACACAGCCATCAGAAACAAAGTGATGACTTGTCAGCACTCCAGTTCTTCTTTCCCTAGTAGGCCTACTGGTGATGCACCTAATTAATTTTTAAATCATATTCAGAGTAAGTCTCTGACCTGTCCAATGAGAACCTCAAGTCAGGCCACACCTGCAGATATACTAACAGTTACTCTCCTAGTGGGTGGGACCTCAGCCCAAAGTACAGAGCGGGAAAGACCCGAGTTGAAGCAGCTGGGAAAGCTGAGAGCAACGAAGGCCTGTGTCAGGAGGTCAGCAGACCAGCAGACCCGGCCAGAGGAAACTGTGGCTGCTGGCCATCCTGCCTTCGGTTCTGGGAGTTACAAGCCACATGCTGCTTCTGGTCTTTTTTGTTTCTTGTTTGTTTGTTTGTTTGTTTGTTTGTTTGTTTGTTTAAATATATTTTTATTGATTTCAGAAAAAAAGGGAGCGGGAGAGAGAGATGGAGACATCAATGATGAGGGAGAATCATTGATCGGCTGCCTCCTGCACGCCCCCCACTGGGGATCAAGCCCACAATGTGAGCATGTGGCCTGCCTGGAAATTGAACCACGAGCTCTTGGTTTATAGGCTGGTGTTCAACCACCAGGCCACTGAATTTTCTGAGACCCAAAGTCAATAAAGATTGATGCAAGTGCATAATCTTCATTGCTCTCAAGCCCATAACCAGTGGAGCCTAAGTGTGGCTACTGGTAGAATAAGGCCCAGTGAAAGAACATTCATTCCCTCTATCCACTCTCCATTGCCTATGCCCTGCTTTGTAACTAGTGCCACCTCGCACTGCTCTCAGACTTACTTCCAGTTCCAGATCAAGAGCTCCTTCCTTCTGCCACATGCTGGTGCTTGCTCAACTAGTGGTCCTGTCGCCAAGCTTTCCATTTCTCACATCTCCTAATTATTTGGGATGTGTTGAAGGATCCATTCGATGATAAGGATTAACCTCACATGATCCCACTCAAGATTTTAGAATCTCGGGGGGGAGGGGGGGGGATGATATTGCTTATGGAGGCAGTGTTTCTCTCCCAAGGCCCAGCAGTCTATGTGCACTACACATGAGCCGCGGGCATGGTGCATGCCTCTGCCTCCTGGTGGGCTGTAGAAAGAGGTAAGAGCGGGACATCTGCCGCCCCCCACAGGAGGCAGATTTGGATGGTCTGTCCCCTGAGCATTCTGGGTACTCCACAAATGTTGGAGTAAGAGAGGGGCTGTCAGCATCAGCAGAAGGAAGACAGGGAGAGAAAAGGGTGCCATTTGGACAAAACCGCTTGTGGTTCTTGTCTATGAGAGTGCTACTTTCCGGTCCTGTTATTCTGTGTCACCTTCTGCTCCTCCGTCCCAACTCCATTTGCCAAATACCTCAAGATGTTTCTAAGAGGTTCTGAATGATTGAGGAACCTTGGAGAAGATGCTTTGGAAAAATTAAGTGCAAAAACAGACAGCCCTGTACAGCTGGTGCAAACACTTGGTCACTGGCAGTTTCTTTCTAAGGTGGAAAGAGAAGGGGGGGGGGGGGGGCGCGAAGCCAGCCTCTGCTAAATAATAATGAGATTCACAGAACAACACACACAGCAACTCCAAAGTTCACATCTCCCCAGCTTTACTCACCCCTAGCCATCTTGCTCCTTTATTGGCAGCCTGTTGAATCTGGACTCTTTTCAGGGTGACATGGTAAACAGCTCCTTCCTCTACCTCTTCACCCCAGTCCTGAATCGAGCTCTACCAGGGGATGGGAAAGAGAAAGAAAAAGGTTTTTTGTTTTGTTTTGTTTTATTGTCCGCCCCCCTCGCTGCAAACCGCAATCTCTCCCAGCTGCTTCGCTGCTTACCCCAGCACTCAGAGCAAAAGACAGGCTGTTCAAAATAAATATTCCAATCAGAGCCGTGCAAGACACATTGCGATAAAGGGAATGCTGAGATTTTCTTGGCCCCCGGCCCTTTCCTGTGGTATCAGGATCCCCGGACTTTTCCACTTAGTTCTTTTCCTAGACTCACTCACAAATCTTAAATAATTTTTAAGGCGTGTGTGTTTTATTTTTGTGGGGTTGTTGTTGTTTTCTTCTTAAAAAAAAAAAAAAAAAAAAAACTGTGGTTTAGTCCTGATTAACTTTTCCTCCTTAAAGGAAAGAAAAAAACAAACAAACAACCTAAATCATTGGTAGAAAAGAAGTTTGTACTTTCAGAAGTGGCTCAGGGATTTGGGCGAACTGCACTTTAAAGTCAGACACAAACAAGCATTTAAAACGCCAAGGGCCCTGACGCTTTGGGAAGTCAAACGCTCCCCATTGCCTTTTTCTCCTCTGATAGTTGGGGGACCCAAAAAGTTAGCGGGGCGGGGGGGTGGAAAGTTTTGATTTCCATAAAATCATCTGGCAAGTGCAGAAGAAGCGACACATCATCACGCAGCTTCTAGTAAAACGTGTGCACGGACTCCCGGGTTTCCATGTCCCGGGCTGGGCTTCCAGTCTGGGTTCGAGAGCCGCCGCGCACAGAAGCGCTCCGCGGCTCACCCAGACTCCGTTTCCTTCCAAGTTGTCCCTTCCGGATCTACATCTGCCCAGAAAAACACCGAAGGCAAGTGCCGAGAAAGGAGGACTCCCCGGCAGGGAGCAGCCCCGCAGCGCCGAAGGCACCCGGCGCCGAGCGAGAAAGCATTAGCGCGGAGCAGGGACCGACGCTCGCTCACTCGGAGGGAGTCCCGATCGCGCCCCGAGAAAGCAGAGAGGCTGCCCCAGCAGAGCGGGGAGAGGAGGGTTCCGTTACCATTTTAGCTTGCCAAAGCAATTTCATTCTCAGTGTTCCCTCCGGTACGGGGACGCGGCATGGCGCGCCCTGCTCCCAGGCCAGCGGGGTCCCTGCGGGTTCTGCCCGGCGCCCCGGCCCCGCTCCGCTCCGGGCTCCGCGCTCACACACGCGCTGCGCTGCCCGCGCCGCCGCCGGTGACTCCGGCCACAAAGGCAGCGCGGCGAGCGAGGGAGCGAGGGCGCCGCAGACTCCTCCCCACGCCACTCCGCCACTCCGTGATGTCAGGCTTTCCTGTTTGTGCCTGGGAGCCACGCTCCCCTCCTAAACCCCAGGGAGAGTTAGCGGGAAGGGCTCTCTCCGGCTCTGCAGGTGATCCGATTTCCCCCGTGGTCAGCCGGGGCCAGAAAAGGATCGGGTGCGGTATAGGGGACAGAAATGTGTCTCCTCCCTCCGCTAAAAGAAATAAAGGAGGAGGAGTGCAAGAAAGGGGGTGGAGGGAGAGGGTCTGAAAAACGTGTTATCTGCCTGTTTCCTATGGGATGTCCATTAAATCTGGGCGAACCCAATGAGTGAAGCTATACTACAATAGAATGCAGAAAGTTTTTTATTAAGGAAAAAAAGGGGGAAGGAAAAAGGAATTGTTCAGAGGTTGTATACAAAACCTGTGCCCAGGTATGAACCCTGGTCCGAATCATCATTCTACACACAGGAAATTACTCTGGACTCTACCACCCATTACAAACCGTAGGTCATCCCACAGTACCTGGCCGTCGTGGAAGGGAAGGCAGAAAGGGTTTTGCTGGGACTGAGTGAGTGGAAAGTGGGCGGGCAGTGGCCCCTGGGGCAAGTTTTTTGTGAACTGTCCCCACCTCCAGTGTCTGTACTGTGGGAGCACAGCAGGATGATAACCACAGGGGAAAAGCCATTCATGGAGAGCCTGCCAGGGGGAGTTTTGTCATAACAGAAAGATCTGCTCTCAGGACAAAAGATTATGGCCATTTTTAGACTCCACGTTAATAAATCAACAGCAAGATATCAGATGACAATGTAATCAAACTTTGGCACATTGTGGAATTCCATGCCAATTATAAAACCTTTAGGGCTCATGTCATTTACCCCTAAATGAGTTTAATCGCCTTTGGTGTGTGTTTTTAAAGATCGCTCACGAATTGCCATGGTAAGCATAAGGTAGGCTCTGGTTAATAATAAATATAGCACGAGCTGTTGGAAAAGCTAGAGCATCAAGTGTTCTGACGTTCCCAGGAATGCAGAATAAATGACACAGTGCATCAAGGAAAAACAAAAGGACATCAGGACACTTGAGGACATCTTGAAGTCACTCAGCCAAGGCCTCCTCTCCCAACCAGAACCTCCAGGGCTCAGTAACTGTGGAGGCAGGAAGCCCAAATCCTTCTGTGACCACCGGGACAAGGCCCCCAGAGTCCTGAGGAAAATCATGTGGCAGCCCAACCTCCTGCTTCCTCAGCCATCCTCAGGCCCCAGGCACCCCCTGGAGAACCTAGTCAGTGATTCTGAAGACCACAATGTCCCTGAATTAACTTCACCATCGCTGTGAATGTAAAGATCACTGAAGATTTTCAGGGATATCAAGCCCTTTCTTTGCCCCCGCCCCTTCCAGGAAGCCTTCCTGGACAGGGAAGCTAATGGTAACTCAGATCTCACCACCTTCTCCCTAGCTGGCCACCTGGTGGGGAAAGAGAAAAGGACAGTCTTCGAGCAGATCCAGCTTCAGACCCACGCTCACATGAGGACAGAACTTTGGCTCTACTTCCCTGAGCTTTAATTTCCTCATCTGCAAAGTGGGATGAACGTCTACCGCATAGCGTTTGAACAGGATGAAATGAAATAGGTTTGCAAGCCTTCTAGCACTTGGTAAGTGATCAAAAAAAGTTCCATTCCCTTATTATTGCACTTCCTCCCAAACTGTATTTTCCCAGACTCACTGAAGTTCTGTATGTACGCCATGTGGGGAAATCTAAAATGATGTCTTCTCGCAGAAGTTATCATTTCAGAGAGGTTTTCCCAAGGATAATTATTTGTATTTATACCTGATAAAGAATGTGATTTTGTCCAAATGCTGATTAAAAAAAAAAAAAAAAAAAAAAAAAAAAAAAAAAAAGGCTGGTTGTTGGTTTTTTGTTGTTATTGTTAATCCTCTCCTGAGCATATTTTTCCATTGATTTTTAGAGAGAGTGGAAGGGAGGCGGAGAGACAAAAAAAGAGAAACCTCAATGTGAGAGAGAGACATCGATGGGTAGCCTCCTGCACATGCTCCCACCGGGGTGGGGATGGGATCCCAACAAAGGTACCTCCCATGCCCCTGTGCTCTTGACCAAAATTGAACCTGCAACCCTTCAGTCCAGGGCTCACACTTTATCCACTGAGCAAAACTGGTTTTACGCTAGATAGAGCAATCTAGTATTGCAGTTAATAATTTTTTTAAATATTTGTTTTTAAAGATTTCACCTGCAGGCAGCTCAGTCATTGTTACCTTCTTACACATACCTTTGGGTGGAATACTCCTAGTCAATATGTGGGAAGGATAAACCAACAAGTCATATATAACTAAGTTTGAATTTATTTACCAAACTAGTGTCCCCATCACCTACCACAGTGGTCAGCAAACTCATTAGTCAACAGAGTCAAATATCAACAGTACAAAGATTAAAATTTCTTTTAAGAGCCAATTTTTTAAACTTAAACTTCTTCTAATGCCACTTCTTCAAAATAGACTCGCCCAGGCCGTGGTATTTTGTGGAAGAGCCACACTCAAGGGGCCAAAGAGCCGCATGTGGTTCTCAAGCCACAGTTTGCCGACCACGGACCTAGCATGATCCTAAGGAGGCAGGTCAAGTTTTATTAAAAGGAGATCAATAATATTTTAAAGGTTTTAGTGTACAAGTCTCTGATCTCCTTGGTTAAGTTACTCCTAAGTATTTTATTCTTTTTGATGCTATTGTAAATGGGATTTTCTTAATTTCATTTTCATTGTTAGTTACAGAAATGCAATTGCTTTTTATATATTGATTTTATATCCTATAATTTTACTGAATTCATTTATTAGTTCTAACAGGTTTTATGGGGATACAAAAAATGTGAAGCAACATCTCATGTTTATGGATTAGAAATCTTAATCTTGTTAAAATGTGCCTACTACCCAAAGCAATCTATAGATTCAACGAAATCCCTACAAAATTCCAATAGCATTTTTTACAGAAATAGAAAAAAACCTGAAATTTATATGGATCCACAAAGGACACTGCTTAGTCACAGCAATCTTGAAAAAGAAGAACAAAACTGTAGGTCTCATACTTTGTGATTTCAAAACAATACAGAGCTACTGTAATCAAAACAGTATGGAACTGGCATAGAGACAATCAGAGCCCAGAAATAAACTCATGCATCTACGATCAACTGATCTTTGACAAGGGAGCCAAGAATGCATACTGGGGAAAGGATGATTTCTTCAACAAATGGTGCTGGTAAAATTGGATATCCAAACGAAAGAATGAAATAAGACACTTATCTTATACCATGCAGCAAAATTAATTCAAATGGATTAAAGACTAAAACACAAGGCCCAAAAGTGTAAAACTCCTAGAAGAACACACAGGAGAAGCTTCATGTCATTGGTCTTGGCAGTGATTTTATGGACATAATACCAAAAACATCGACAACAAAAGTAAAAATAGACAGTAAGACTAGATCAAACTAAAAAGCTTCTGCACAGCAGACAAAGCAATCAACAGAGTGAAAAGCAACCTATGATATAGGAAAAAATATTTGCAAATAATAAATATGATAAGGAGTTAATATCCACTATGTATAAGGAACTCTTACAAAAAAAGCAACTGTACTTTAAAATAAGTAAAATACTTGAGTAAATATTTCTCTAAAGAAGACATACAAATGGCCAACAGGTATATGAAAAGGTACTCAATATGGCTTATCATCACAGAAATGCAAATCACAACCACAATGAGATATCACCTCATACCTATTAGGATGGCCATTATTTTTTTTTAAATGTTGGCAAGCCCGGCCAGCATAACTCAATGGTTGAGCATTGACCTATGAACCAGGAGGTAACAGTTTGAGTCCAGTTCAGTGCACATACCTGGGTTTTGGCTCCTTCACCAGTGTGGGACACAGAGTGTGGGGTATGCAAGAGGCAGCTAATCAGTGATTCTCTCTCATCACCGATGTTTCTATCTCTCTCTACCATTCCATTCCTCTATGAAATCAATAAAAAAATATATTTAAAATACACATGAATAAATAATAATAAATGTTGGCAAGGATGTGGAGAAAAAGGAATCCTTGTACTATACTGTTAGTAAGAATGTAAATACAGCCATTATGGAAAACAGTATGGAGGTTCTTCAATACGTTAAAAGTAGAACTACCATATGATCCAGCAATCCAACTTCTGGGTATGTATCCAAAAGAATTGAAATCAGGATCTCACAGAGATTTGCATGTTCCTGTGTTCATTGCAGCACTGTTCATAACAGCCACAATGTGGAAGCAATCTAAATCTCCATCAATAGATCAATGGATTAAAAACCGTGGTATATACATGCAATGGAATGTTATTATATGCCCTTAAAAAACAAGGGCATCCTGTCATATGTGACAACACAGACGGACCTTGAGACTTTACACTAAGTGAAATGAGCCAGTCACAGGACAGAACTGCATAATTCCATTTATATGAGGTATCTATAGCATTCAAACTCATAGGAGCAGAAAGTAGAATGGTAGTTGCCAAGGGTAGCAGGGGAGGGGGAATAAGTTGCTGTTCAATGCATATCAAGTTTCAGTTATGCAAGATGGAAAAATTCTAGAGATCTACTGTACAACATCATAGTTAATAATAAGGCACCTAAGAGAGTACTTGGAATGTCAGAGGCCTTGAATAAAAACGTATCTCCTTCTCCCCCCTCACCCCCTACATTCTCCCATTCTCTCCCTTTAATGTAAATCTGTGATCATTTACTGCCCTTGGTTTGCAGTCAGCCGGTTTACATGTTTGCTTGGGTAATAGTTTGGACTGCATGACAGAAAAGAATGGGCAGTAGAAGAATAATGCATATTGTACTTGGATATATAGGGTGAAAAACTTGTCTTTTTTTTTTTTTTAATGACTTCAGAGAGGAAGGGAGAGACAGACATCAATGATGAAAGAAAAAAAATTATTGATCAGCTGCTTCCTACATGCTCTCTGCTGGAATAGAGCCCACAACCAGGGCCCTTGACCAAAATCAAACCCAGGACCTTTCAGTCCACAGGCTGACACTCTATCCACTGAGCCAAGCCAGCTGGGGCTGGAAAACTTGTCTTGAAGTCAGCAATACCAGCATGGATGGTAAGAAATGGGAAGGCCTTGGTTCTGACCTCAAACTCATTGCTGGACTATAATTTCCTATGCCCAAAGAGAAGTTTGGAGAACAGTCCTAAGAGATCAATAATAATAACACTAGTAACAACTACAGCCATAGCAGTTAGGTGAAGAAAGCTAAATAAGTGAGAGGTCAGGATTTCCCCTCCACACTTCAGGGCTGTTGAGTGCCTGTTGCCTCTACATGCCTGCAGCCTTACCTAAAGTGACGAGTCTGAAAACCTTTCCCACCTTTGAAAGGAATTGATGGTAGCCATTTGGCAACATTTTATTCAGAAACTACACCTTCAGCTATCTGTAAGTCCCTAAAAAACTTTTGATGGAGGACATAAGCAAATTAACGTTGCTTTTTTAACTCCTTTCCCCAACCATATTCAAGTACTGTCAAAAGGCAAACTACTGTTCTTAGGTCAATGGGCCATGTTGCTCACCAATTTACTTCATGTTCCGCTTCCCACTATCAGCTGGGCAGCCTGCCAGAGTTGTTTGTAGCTATGCTGATTGGGGTTGTCCTGTTTACCCACTCTTCTCTCTCTCTCTCTCTCTCTCTCTCTCTCTCTCTCTCTCTCTCTCTCTCTCTCCCTCTTTAAAAAAATATATATATATATTTTATTGATTTTTTTACAGAGAGGAAGGGAGAGAGATAGAGAGCTAGAAACGTTGATGAGAGAGAAACATCAACCAGCTGCCTCCTGCACACCCCCTACCGGGGATGTGCCCACAACCAATGTACATGCTCTTGACCGGAATCGAACCTAGGACCCTTCAGTCGGCAGACTGACGCTCTACCACTGAGCCAAACCGGTTTCGGCACCCACTCTTCTCTTAAAACTTCCAACCTTGCCTTGCAAAGGGTAAAGACCCAGGCATGCTTGGTTAAAGATGAACAGACCTCACCCTGGCCAAGTGGCTCAGTTGGCTGAAGTGTCATCCCATACACCAAAAGGCTGCAGGTTCAATTTCTGATGAGGGCACATACCTAGGTTACGGGTTCTATCGGGGCATGTTTGGGAGGCAACCAATGATGTTTCTCTCTCACATTGATGCTGTTCTTTCTTTCTCTCGAATCAATAAAAAATATCCTTGGGCGAGGATTTAAAAAAAAAAATACAGTCCTCTAAATACTCTTTAAGCAGTAGAGAGTTGCTTCTATTTACTGAGGGACAAAAGTAATTTTATTAATTATCACAGAGATACTATAAGGTATAAATTAAAATCTCAATGCTGTTATTAAGTTCTATTTAAGGAAGCAATTCACAAGCCAATGTTAGATGCACCTACTACAACTATAGAACAGGCTGCCCTGGGGGTAGAAAGTGGAGACAGAGGAGATATAAACATAGCCCTGACAGATGGCAGCCAAAGCAGGGGACTCCCCTGGTCATGATGACAAACATTTTACCAATTGGTGGTGGTTACTCTTAATTGTTGATGATGCTCCCCCGAGGAGGAAGTTGGTTACTGGAATACTATGTGTAACTTGGACTAATGAGCGTTATTCCTCATCTAATTATAGATTTCTGTAAAAGAAAAAAAGACAGCTAGAAATTTGTTCCCTTGATTGAAAACATACACAATCGGCTCAGACATGAGGCCAGGTCTGTGTTATACATAATAAAACATTCTGCAAAATGGAAAATAGGGACCTGATGCCATGAAGATTTTGACCAAAATTACAGAAGGACTCACTGGGCAATTAGCCAAGTCATATGTTGTTTGGGGGCTAAAGGAACCTACTTTTTCCATAAAAAATGATATTGAAATGGCACTGAAAATCCAAATAAGTTAGAGACTAAGCGTGGTGGCTTTGAGTCCTGGATGCATCACTTCTGAGATGAGGTGTTTAACATCTCTAAGCCTATAAAAAATAGGGATAAAAACATCTTGGCTCATAGTGAGAATTAAATAAGATAATCCACACCAAACCCTTAGCACAGTATCTGGCACCATGGTTACTACTCAATGTTGTCTAGTAGTAGTAGCCATCGTCATCATTGCCTTGAACATATCCGGGTCACTCCATCACAGAGCCTTTACACATGTGCTTCTCCCCTTTGAGGATATCCCTCCTTTCTCCCATCCCAGTTAAATTCCCCAAGATGTGCTCTCATGGCACCATGTTCCTCTCTTTGTAGCTCTATCACAGTTGTAATTTTACACTTAATTGTATGATTATTCGGTAAATGTCTGTTCCCCAAACCCTGCAAAGTCAGAGGGAATGTGTTTTTATCTCACCACTGTATTCTAGCAGCTCACACAGTGCCTAGCACAGAATAGATGCTCAATAACCATTTGATTGACTGACAGCTAAATACGTAGATAAATGCCATGCTACAAATTCAGTAAGTGCTTAGTGATTGGTGTTGAGTCATATAAATGAATCACTCAATATTGCCTCCACCTCTAAGTTGCTTATACTACTTTTCTACAAGTAGAGAAAGGACATAAAGGGAATAAGTGAAAAATGGACTTTACAAATCCACAGATCAGAGAGTACAAATTAGGAAAGCCGGCAGACTGGGCAATGTGTCACCAAGAGGACACGGAAAATTGGTCAGGAGGCCCTGCAGATAATTACAGCCTTTATCAAGGCTGTGCCAGATACAGCCTTTAAAGAAAAAGAAATATGGACTGGGGGGAAGAGAGGGAGGTCTTCCAGGGGAGAGAATGGCAGGTTCAAAGGATGATATTTGGTTGGAGAAGTGGCTCATACAGTCCAAGGAAATGAGGTTTGGATAAAGTAGCTGGTTGGTGAAGATTCTTGAATTTTTCTTAAGAGGACAATGAAATGATAAAACAGCTGAAACCGGTTTGGCTCAGTGGCTAGAGCATCAGCCTGTGGACTGAAAGGTCCCAGGTTCGATTCCAGTCAAGGGCATGTACCTTGGTTGCGGGCACATCCCCGGTGGGGTGGGGCTGGGGGGTACAGGAGGCAGCTTGTCGATGTTTCTCTCTCAATGATGTTTCTAACTCTCTATCCCTCTCCCTTCCTCTCTGTAAAAAATCAATAAAATATATGTTTTTTAAAATGATAAAACAGAGTGTGAATAAGATGATTCTAATAATTTCCCATAGGTTGGCTTAGAGGGAAGAAAACATGGAAATAGGAAGCTGTTGGAGTAAAGGACATGCCAAACAGTTAACACCTAGGTTGAGACAAGATTTGAAATAAAGATATGAATTTCAGTGATTTTTTTTTAAATTGATATCACAACCTGATAATAGGCACCATATTGCAAGTAAATAGGAGAGGGGAAAAACCTACAAGGTTTTAATACTGGGACACTGGGATTGTAGTAGAAACGTGAGAATATAGAGAAATGGGGGTGGATTCTGCTTTAGGGAAAAAACATTACCAGTTCAGTTCTGAGGAGAAAGAAAACAGAGATATTGAAGAGTGATCAGAAGGAAAGATAAAGACTAGAAATGAAGAGAAGTTAGTTGCAAGTTGGTATGTACATAAGGAAGTTGTTTGAAACCATAAATCATATGATTCCTCCTCAGGGGAAAAGAATCAGAGTCTCAAGAGGCACCCACAACTGAAGAACAAACAAAAATAAGGAGAGAGAAGAGCATGAGGAAGAGAAGAACACAGAGAGTTGTGAAAATTAACTTGGAAAGGAATGCTCATGCAATTAAAAATTCTCAAATGCTAAAATCAGCCTTGGGATACAGTCGGTGAACTTTAGAATACTGAAAAGGATGAGATTTACCTTTCTTGCTATCACAAGAAGTTATACATACTTCAAAAGGACTTCCCCTTTTTAAAACATAAAAAAGTGTTTTTTTTATTATTATGGCTAGTTATTCTATTCGATGACACTCTTCAATAAAATGTAACCAAAGTTAATTGAAAGCCTTAGTGTGGTCAGTTACATAACACCAGAATTGCTGAATAGCTTAAACGCAGTGTTTTCCCAGAAATAGTTGTCTTTTGGATGAAACCATGAATGGAAAGTTTCTGCCTTAAAGGAGAAGGGTTGAGAAGGTAGAGAGAAAAGAAAAACATACATAATGGAAATATAACTATAACAATAATTAACCAAAACACTACAAATATTGGTAACTATTCACAGAGGGACAAGCAAAACAGAAAGAACTTTACCACTTTAGAGAGTTAATTGTTGGTTGTGTATCATGTCTTCTTAAAAATCAGAAAATATCTCATATAATGCCTTTGCCAGGAAAAATATTAGACAGATCTTTGGTTCTTCTGATTTTCTTGTTCAACTGGCAGAATCAACTGAGACAAACCCACACTGATCCTGTTTTGTCTAAGAAGTAAAGTGAGGTCTGCAGAATGAAAACGTGTTTAGTTTGGGGCTGGAGGAGGGATGTGTCATGACCTTGGTTTATTCAGCTTCTTCTAGTTAGGCAAACAGCTGCTGCTCTGGAAAGCTGCACAGAGATCTCACTTCCACCCTGGCTCTTCTGCCCTTCCCCTCAAAGAGGACATTGGGAAGGAGAGAGGGAGAGAGGAAGGGAAGGATATATTTTTAAATTATGAGATAGATTGACTCCATCAAAGAAGCCATAGGCCTGACGTTACAGGAGCTGAGCAAGGCTGTTGAGAACAGGACACTGTGGGAAGGGAGAAATGATAGAGTTGGGTGGCCTTCATCTCAAACCTTAATCATAAAATCTAATGATTTCTCTCCAGAATATCATAAACCCAACAGAAAAGCATGGTACAATCATAAGTTATATGGCCACCTTATACAAAATAAGTAGTATATTTTTTTTTCTTATAGCCAAATAAGTAATGTGTTTAACATTATTCAAAGGAATTTCTCTCCCATAACTTGCCAGGATGTCCTGCTGTGATGTTCGTGTGTCCTGTGCCTGAGGAAACCACACCACCCTCGGTTGAAATGAAGGCTGCACACACTTAGCATGAGGACCAGCTGGCATTCTTGGCATACATACCCACCTCCGGCTAAGTTTTTAGCCTGCCCCCACCCAAAAAGGCTTAGGGGTAAAGTGGGGATTGGGAAGTGAGCGGAAAACCCCTCGATTTGATTAGTTCTATAAATTTATAGCAGGCTCAAGATGCCCTAAGAAGGTCCAAAAGGCCCTAGAATCAGTTCCAGGTACCAAAAAGAAATTAAATTCACTTTGTGTATCGGTTCCAAAGATTTCAAAACAAAATTAGACCTTCTAGGATTTTGGCATGTCAGTTAACCATGTGGACAAGGGCATCATCCTAGGATGGTGGAGCAGCAAGACAGACAGAACCTGGCCATGGCCATCATCTCACAGAACAAAGCTGCCACATACCAGCCTTGGACTGCCTGTCTCTGGACCAATTCATGAGAGACAGAAGTAGAATTCCTTCTTGTTTAAATTGTAGTGAAATTGGCTCTCTCAGTTACATGCAGCCAAATCTTTATTCCAGTTAATACATTTTTTAAATGGAACAGAAATCAGTAAAGGTAAGAGAGTCACTTTAGCCAAAGGCTAGATCATAATTCTGAAATTTACTCTGATGTATTCTGATTCTGAAATTATTCTAGGCTCTGAAAAAGAGTACTTTACCTACTTATTATTAACTCAATGAATATGCAGTAAATATTTCCTGAGTGTCAAGTATATATCAGGCACTGTGCTAGGCAATAGAGAAATAACTTTTGACAAGACAGTTGTGGTGCTAACAGATTAGAGAGAGAAACAGACAAAACATGTGCATTATAGTATCACAAATGCTGAGAGAAAGGTTGCTATTAGAGCATACAAGCTGAGTCTGTAGGATTCAGGGATGCTTCCCAAAGAGAATGATCCCGAAAGTGAGTTCTGAAAGATGTGATGGAATTAGAAATAGCACAGGGAGGGGTTGAGGGTGAGGAGCAAGCGACCAGGCGAAAGGAACAGAATAGGGGAAAGCCCAGGACTCAGCGGGATCACAGATTGAACAGTCTCCTAGGCATGTCCCACTAGCTCACCACACATACCACTCTGACTCTGGTCAGCCCTATGAATGAGTGACAGCCGCATTGTCCTCAACAGCCCTGCTCAGCTCCTGTAGCCTCAGGCCTATGGCTTATTCGATGGAGTCAATCCATCTCATATTTGGTCTTCCCTTTTCCTACTGCCTTCTGTTTCCCCAGAATTACTGGCTTTTCCAAAGAACCCTACCTTCTTATGTGTCTGAAGAAGGACAGCTTCAGTTTCATCAGTTTATCTCCAGGATCTACTAGCTCATCTGTCTGGTGGTCCGGGGTATCCATACAGCTCTCTTCCAACACCATATTTCAAATGAACCTGTTTTTTCCCATCAGCCTCTTCATTGTCCAACTTTCACATACTTACAGAGTAATTGGGAATAGGCTGGTACTGTACGCCTTTTTTCCCAAAAAAATAAGTTAGCACTATATCTTCTATATCTTCATTTTGTGAATACTAATTTGTCTTAATAGTATAATATACTAACTGGATATACGTCCCTTGGACACATGAAATATGCTTTTGTTTTATTTTATGTAATCCCATTATCCTATAACTAATCCTCTGTGAAGGCTCGGATAAATAAATGACTATTTTAATGACTTTAACAGAGCACATCCTATGTGTGAGGCACTGACCTGTACTGTACATACTGGGTCCAAAGTAAGAGAGGCAAGAAAGGAAATTAAAGAAGTAAGCAGGCAAGAGGGGAGGGCGTTATTGTGGGCTTCTATGGAACCAGCCAGACTCTAAATTCCAAACCAGATTGTGAGTGTTAAAATGGCTCTCCCAGCACATCCCAGGTAAGAGTCTGGACATGTCTGGGGGAAGAAGGGGAGGCCTTCTCTCAAGTCCCACCTTGGAAATACTCAATGTTAGTGCTATCCCTGACCAGAGAATGGGAGAGAAGACCAGAGAGGGGGGTCTCTTTACAAGGGGTGGGGGAGTAGGGAGGGAAGCAGTTTTAAAGATACTAAACGCTGTGAGCCACCTGAAGGAGACTTGAGAATGAACCGAATTTCAAGGCAATGGGAAAGGGTTCAGGGAAGCAGGGTAGGAGAAAAGAGCAATCCAAGCAGAGGGAAAGGCATGAGCCCAAGCAGAGAGGTCAAATGCGGGGTCATCATAGACCAGGCAGAGGGAAGGCAGCCACCCAGAGAGAATGACCTGCTTGACACAAGCCACTGTACCTGTTGCTCACTCTCTTGCCAGGGAATTCCATGAGTCAGATTGATAGAAATACATAACTTCACCCAGTGTCGATTAGCCAAGTTCCTCTGCGTTAGAGTGGTTTGACCCTGCTTGAGGTGGGTGAGAATTAAGTGTAATTTAGCTACCACAGCATGACTATCACCTAAGTGCGGGTATGCATATTTTTGTGTTGCTAATTACTAATGCTTTCTTGTCACTTTACAAAGTAATTCTACATATATTAGTTCCCTTAATCTTCACAATGACTCCAAAAGTAGAGATATTATTATCTCCACTCAGAGTTCTAGATTACAAAGACAATGTAAAGGAGCCATGTCTTGGACCCAAATCTTTTAATTCCAAATACCATGCTATTTTGTTCATAGGACATTTATTTGCATCTTTGCTGTTGCTTACATTATTTAGGACTTAAAGCACCTTATGAGTATATGAGCTCTTCATACCCATTTATAATCAGGAGTGCATTCACACAGTTGCCTGCACTCAAGAATTATGATGTCCATACTGGCTCTTTCCTGAGTGACTTGTCCTTTTCATTCCCACTATCCTGGTTCAGGTTCGTGTTGCCTGGCACAACGGCTCCATTCATTCAGACATACAATCACATAGGCAGCCACTATGCTTCAGGTACTGTGCTAGGTGCTGGCGATCAATACAGTGCCTCAGCTGTCAAAGAACTTACAGTGCAGGGAGGAGAGACATGAGTAAATAGGACCTTTAGAAGAATGTGAGACCATTACAATGGAGCAGCCACATGTCAGGGCCCTTAGCATCACGGGCAAGCACCTAATCCAGAGTCAAGGAGTCAGGAAAGTCTACAGCTCAGACTTTAATAGAAAGCCAAAGTTAGCAGATAAGAAGGGTCAGGAAAGGGAATGGCATGAGCAGAAGCATGGGTGTCAAAGAAAGCAAGTGATTTCACAGAGAGAACGGGATATAGTTTGATATGCCTGAAGGATGAGTGCAGTGGGAAGGGCTGTGGGGAGCTGAGGTAAGTGTCAGATTACAAAGAGGTTGGGAGCCATGTTAAAGAATCTGGATTTTATCCAGCACGTAGAGACCATAAAGAGGTTTCATGTAGAGTTACACAAGAAGACTTGCATTTTTAAGAGATCTGACTGTGACATGGAGAAAGGTTTGGAGTAATACTGCCCCCAAAGAAATGTAATCTGAGCCATTTATGTAATTTCAACTTTTCTAGCTGCCTAGTTTAAAAAGAAACAGATGAAATTAACATTTTATTAACTAATATTACCAATGTTAATAATATAGTTTAACTCACATTATTAGAAAGAGGAACAGCCCTAGCCTGTTTGGCTCAGTGGATTGACAGTCGGCATGTGAATGAAGGGTCCCAGGTTTTATTCTGGTCAAGGGCACACACTTCCAGTCATAGACTCAATACCCAATCCATGCAGGAGGCAACCAATCAATGTGTCTCTCTCGCATTGATGTTTCTCTCTCCCTCCCTTCCACTCTCTCTAAAAAGCAATGAGAAAATATTCTCAGGCGAAGATGAACGAGAGAGAGAGAGAGAGAGAGAGAGAGAGAGAGAGAGAGAGAGAGAGGGGGGGGGGGAAGGAAGAAAGAAAGAGGCGGGGGGGAGGGGCGGGGAAGGAGGGAAGGGAAATGTGAACACATTGGAGAAGTATTCAGAAAGGGGAAGAGTAGAAATTTATTACAAATGAACTTTAGTTCATTTTACACACTAGGGTCGAACTAATCTTGCTGAAATATAGCTGTGATTAAGATACTCCCTTAATTTTTCCTTTTTTTCTTTTTCTTTTTGCCTTTTGCCTTTTCCTACCAAATAAAGCCCAAGCTCTTTAGCCAGCATTGGCCTGAGCCTTTTCTCCAGTGTTTGCAACCTCCCATCCACACTGCTGGGCCTCTCTCTCCACTCCCACCTGCAGAGATGTCCCAACGTCCAAAAGCAGGCATAACCTTACACAGAAGGAATGAGAAGACCTCAGCTCAGCACTCTGGGATGTAGCGTCAACTGTTCCTACTGCTAGTCAGGCCCGGTGTTCCAGGTCTGACTCCTGGCTTGGAACTCTGCCCAGTCCCTCTGGGGTGGGGGCCCTGCTTCTTGCTTTCCATTCTTTTCTTTCCTCCTTCCAGAGCTTGGAAATCTGCCCATGAACCTGAGCTCAATGGCTGGAGCCTGCTGAGTGCTGACTGACTTTCTTATTCCCTTATTTCTGATTACATTTCTCAGTGCCACCTGTCCTAGATTGCCCAGTACCAGCACCTCCAAGCCTGAGACTTGTCGCCCACCTTCCAACACCAATTCTACTTGGTGACCGCCTGCCCCTGTTTCTGTAGACCTCTGCATATCACTTCTAATGCCTTGTCTGCCACCTAGGTTTCCTCGCAGCTCTTGCCCCATCCCCATGGGCAGATTGAGCCAGTCTGCCCTGTCTTCTGCAGGGAACCAGGCCATTTCTTACAATTGACATTCTAAGTCCTGCAGATTAGAGTCCCACCCACCAGGAAAGTTCTTTCTCACTAGGCCTGTGTACACTTGACTCCAGTCAAAATAATCTCACTGTTGTTTGCTAGTTATGCCCCACACCTACAGACCTCTTGGATTTATTCCTGTCAACCGCTCACCTGAAAAGGGCTTTATCCCATTCCATCCCCCACTTACTGAGGAATTCTTAATAAAGAACAAGCCCCAAAATATGACAATCCAAATCTCTTCCCAACCCTAACTGGAAATTACATCTCCCTCCTCTGAAGTCCTATGGCTCACTATCTGGACTTCCATTATGGATTTTATTGCCTTTTTATTTCAAATGTCTTATCTCTGTAAGTATATAAGTCAACATTTTGGAACTAAAATGCATATGTGATTACTTAGCAAAGAAAACTAGGTAGGGAAGAGGGAAAGAGAGATTTGGCTCAATTTTACAACATGAGTAATGGTACATCAAAGATCATAACTGAACAAGATCATACTCTTAAGTGCCTGCTTAGCATCCTTAATCAAATCATTCCTGAAACATGGGGGATAAGGGCCCCTGTCCCAATGGACTTATGGAAATTCACTGTGAGTCCCTTAGGTAATGTATATATTCCTTAGTCTTCCCTTTCTATTTGGAGTTATCTTTTTGCATCTCTCCTTCCTCCCTCCCTTTCTGAATGTGTCTGGAAGCCCCCATCTCCCACCTCAAAGTTCTATGACTCCCCAAAGTTCTATGACTCCCCAAAGTTCTATAACTGGAATAAATCGCCATTTAGTTGAAATCCCTCTACTTCTTCCTTTAAGCATCTACTGGCCCATAAGTGTGACAAAGGGGGCATAGCAACTTTCTTCCCTGAGAGGGGAAAACTCAAGGACCCAGTGAACAACCCAGCAGTGCCCTCCCCTGCCTATCTTTGAAAAATTCAACAGTAATTGAAAAGACACAGGTGGGAAAACCAGACTGGCAAGTGGGTGTTTCTGTTTTTGATTAAGGGGGGCAAAGTTCATTCTTGCATCCTGTGTAATACACAGCTTCTTATTCCCAGCAGTACATCTAGCCATGGAGGGCCCACTGCCTTCTTAGTTGACCAATTCTATGCCATGGTGTGATGGGGAAAGGTAAGCAGATTGCATACCCTTTTCCAGCTTTCCTCTTAGGAGCTCCAGATACTTTTTAAAAAAAAAAAAATATATGACAAGGAACTCACCAAATCCCTGAACAGTAGCTAGGCACAATGCCAACAAAAATCAAATAATTATAATCCACCCACAATAATGTCTGTTCTACCTGCAATATTAGACATCTGGGTGGAAATATACAGTGCCAAATCCGAAGCCATGAGGTCTGAAGGCCCAATGGTCAGGAGTTCTCTCTGCTAGACAGACATCAAAGTATCAGGTTTTCTGAAGGAAGAAGCATTTAATTATGATCACACATGCTTCAAAGTGCTTTCAAGTGGTCAGTAGCTCCTCCCTGCTTCCCTGTCTGGGCAATGAGCTCTACTTCCCTGATGAAAGAGTTGTATTTCAAAGAGGATTCTCTCCGGCCCCACAGATTTGATGGGGCAGTAGAGTTGTGATCACCTTTCAAAATCCCATGTGTCCATGTTGAAATGAAATGGTCAAATCCTGCCTTCCAGGTGCTTTGCCTGGAACTGGAGACCCCATGTCCTTTGTGGCAGGTATCTGGGGACAGAATGCCATCAGTGGACAGTCCTCAATTAGAACCCACATCCTTTTCTGGCCCAGCAGGGGTTAAATTAACTTTCAAGGTGTGGAGCAAGAATTAGTCTATTGATTAGCTTCAGAACTGAATGGATCTTTTAGGGCAGAGGGGGTGGAAGGAAATGATTCGAGTATCATTCATTAGTGTTATCAGATGTCCAGAAGCTAAAACATGGGGAGCACTTTAAAAATAAAAACAGAAATCAACTACATAAGCCTGAGAAACCATTATTTCTCTTTCTACTAAAAGTAGATTTTTATAATCTTGAGAGTGTACATAGGTATAATCTTTTTAGAGCACAATTTGGCAATATCTATCAATACTGTATTAAAAACACGCATTCACTTTGAACAAGTAATGCCACTATTAGGAATTTATCCTATGAATATACATGAAACATTCAACAAAACATATGTAAAAGAATGGCCAACAAAGCATTATTAGTCATGGTTTTAAAAATACCTCAAAATGTCCATCAGTGCAGGGACAGGCAAATAAAAATGACACACCCATATAATGGATTACTACGGACTGGTTAAAAGAATGAGAAGGATTTGTGTGTGCCCATATGGAAAGATTTTGAAAACACATCATTTAGGGGGAAAGGCCGGGTATAGAACAGTGTGTAGAGTATAATTCCTTATATGTTAAAATACACACATATTTGTGGGCATGGGCACTAATGACATTCAGGCATATGCATGAAAAAAACTCGAGAAATGGTTAGTAGTGGTTGACTTTGAGCCAAGGACTTGAAGCGGGAGAAGAAACAGCTTAACAGGGTGGCATTTAGGAGAAAGCTCAGGGACCAGTTTAAGTTTCTTATTTGCCTTCCCCATTGTTAAAAATAGTAATAAATATTCTGTTATCATTTTAAAGGTTATCTAAATTAGTATCTTCAACCTCAATTGGGTATGTGGTCAGAGAAAGAACAACGACAACAAGAAAAGATATTCACAGGGAGATCAGCAATACCCTCAGCAGCTAAGCTAAAGAGGAAGTATTCCAGTCCATAGGGGAAGATGCAGGCCTCTGAAAAATTTTTTCATGAGGGTGGAGGGGGAAGTGGAAAGAAGAAGAGTAATACTTGCCTCCTCTGGGTTTTAAATCCAATTTAATTTTTTTCTACTTATTTTACTTTGGAAAAGGGTCTTTGATAAGAGGAACTAGACCTTGTGGGAGAATGTTAGGGACCAAAATGTTTTTCTAGCTATGCAGAGAGTCAGAATGAAATAATTTATTTCACTCTTATCCTTTCCTCACACACTGGCCAATCGAAAGGCCAAACTAGAGGTGTTCAGAGGGAATGTTGACAGAGCTGCTTAGCAATGGGCCTGGAAGAATGAGGAATATGAACCAGCCCCTGAGAACAGACCTTCAAGAGCTGCTGGTGACTCGGTTACTACCGAACAGCAGGACTCCTTTGTGTTCTTGAGCCTGGGAAAGAAAAGAAAGAAAAAACCCTTTTGCTTTTGCAAACAGTCTTGAATTGCAGTTTCATTATTCCATTTCAAGGTCCAGGTTGGTGTGGCATAGGCAACTGTTTACCCGCCCAGTGAAGAGATAAGGCAAGGCTGAGCCTGCAGAGAATCCACCAAGTCTCACCTGTCACACAGCTTCCGTTTATGATCCACATGGAGGCTTTCTATTGGTCAAGACCTACCTCAACGGGTTTCATATGGAGAAAAATGTATCTGGGTAAAATGCCATCTGGCATAGGCCTAGACACAAAGCCTATAGAATAAGCATGACTTTCACATTGTTTTCTACCTGATGGTGACCCCAGGGCAGGCACAGAACTTTCCCCTCTTCTCGCTCACCACCTGATCATTCCTCACGAGGGCAGAAGAGGATGGTTAAGAACATGATAAGCCTTGTTGGATAGTTTCTAAACGTTGGAGCTTCTTCAAGGAAGTGGGCACTCCTCCTCCGCAGTTACTTCAGCTAGCTACAGGGCGAATGAGGCCAAGGTCATGAGCTTATTTATCCTGAGGGCTATTAGCTGTGATTTGTTTCATGACCACATCCTGCAGCCCTCAACCCAAACAGCTGTTTCAAAAATGGATGCCCTTGATGACAAGAGGGACTGGTCCAAAGTAAAATAGATGTGTTAGTTCAAATTCAACGTACTCCAGGAAAAATGATACAAAGCACATCAAAAGTATTAAAATGACATCATCTGGTATTTGTTCCAAAGAGATCAGGAATAATGACATCAAGCAGACCTCAACAATCTGCACAACTGCTAGGCTGGTCATCAGACAAAAATAGCTACTTATTCACAGGCAGCCATTTCTTCTTAAGGAGAAGACCATCACACTAACTCTGAATCCATTTTTTCAATAAAATAAAAGTCTTCAAAGAAAATTATTTCATTTAGTACATAAAGAATGTCCTACTTGTTTACAGGTGTTCCCCCAGGGAGGAAACTGAAGTCAAGATGAGTTCTATCAAAGTCTGTGCCCTTTATAAGCTCATTGCTATGCATTTTATGGAAAAACTAAACTAAATGCATTTTAGTCATGACTTGATCTGTGTATTTCTCATGCTAATCAGATACTGATGTTTTTCTCTTATAAACTGTTAGTTCTTTAAATTGCCCCGCACAGTTCTTCCCTCCAAACATGTTCTTCACCCACACACCATGCATAAAATACCTCCTTTATTTTCTGCAGAACCCAGCACTGATGCTTTTCCATCAGTAATACAAAGAAACAAATTTACAAACTGTCTTTCCTGACACTTCAATCTATTGTCTTGCTTTTGAAGTTTCAAATATAATCCACAAACATAATCTCTGAAATACCACATGCATCAGTATCTGACACACATATAAAAACCTAAAATTGCCCAGCCTGCACGGCCTATAAACCAGGAATTTCTGGTTCAATTCCCAGTCAGGGTATATGCCTGGGTTATAAGCTGGATCCCCAGTGTGGTGCGTTCAGAAGGCAGCTGAATAATGATTCTATCTCATCGCTGATGTTTCTTTCTCTCCCCTCTCCCTTCCTCTCTGAAATCAACAAAAATATATATCTTTTTTAAAAGACCTGGAATTAACCTTGAGGACTGTCTCACACACACTCACCTTAACCTAAAATTAGCCTTGGGGGTCATCTTACATACCCTGAAATCTGAGCACCTGTGCAACTGTAAGCTCTCTAATCTCAAAATAATGAAAACTTGCAACACTTCAAATAAGAATCACCATTTTTAATCCCCGATCCCAGGAAATGGGCAGCTACACTGCTCCCTTACTGGCATGAGTCTGTCCTCTGGGAGAGGAGAGAGCCTCGCCTCCTCGGTTCCTTCCTACAGGTGTCCCCTGAAAGACTGAGTCTACCGGAGGCTCCCAAGTCCAATAGTCTCAGGTGTACAACTCTGCCGGGGGCTGACACAGGACCTTCTCTTTCAGGAACTGATCCACCTATCACTGTTCATTGCCTTCCACGAGCACTGAAGCCAGGCCTCAGGGGAGGATACAACTAATTTTCTAAATATTGAGCCTATTTTGGAAATGATCTGAGAAAGTGTGTCACCCTAATCAGAGAGACATATGTCAGCCATGTATGTCTTTATCCAAAACCTGAGGCATGTTGATTGGACCATGGATAACACATTGAATCAGGCTTAGGATAGAGATCCTGGGATATGGAATCCATACCCTCTTTCTACCCTAGTATTCTATTCTTCCCAACTTCTTTCAAGAACCTCTCCCAGTTCTTCATGGGTTATCAAGCTACCCACAGTTCCTCTGTTTGCCTCATATATGGGGTAGTATGTAAAATAAGGGGCCCCAAAATCCCTCCAAATCATGGAGGATTATATATGACTATCATTTTACTTAATATATTCCCACCCCCTTTCTACAAGGTTATGAAGTCACGAGAAAGAAAGAAAATCCTGCTCCTTTAATGCCTTTTCTGTTTATTTTTTATATCCCCCTTTCTCCTTGCCTAGCTTTTCCCTTCTTCTCTACCTTATAGTACAGAGCCCCTTTTCTTTACTTCTTCTGTATAATTCTAAACACAGCCTCTGCCAATAACCCTGAGCTCTTGCTGCATCATGCTGATTTGCACCAGCTGTGCTTGTGGTGGTTAACCCATACTTATAACAGGGTCTCCTTAGATCTTCCTCTGAAAACAAGATTCCACATATACATCTAAAAGTCATAAGCAGTGGGAAGGAAACTGAGCCAAGAGTAAATAGACCCTGCTTTGAACTACTGATCACATTAAATAAGAGAAAAAAATACAACTGGAGAAAAGAAAACTGCTACCCAGAGTTGTAGCTTAGAGATTTTCTTGGATATGTACAACAAACTGTAAAATGATCTGTTCAGTTAAACATCCCACTTCCAAATTTAATGTTAAATTTCTCAATATTAATGCGAGGAAGAGGCAGGGCAGGGCAAGGCAGGGAGTGAAGGATGGGAAGACTGCCATCAAGAAGGATTCAAGTGACAATACAAAGTATACTCCCAAATTAAAAGAGTGAAGCCAGGAACCTCATCATATAACTTGAGTTTGCAAAGCTTAGTCTTTGACAATCTTATACAATTGTTAAAAAAATAAATAAATAAAAGTGCATGAAGCAGCTGTTGGGAGTTCGAGTCAAATGATGTTATCCTGCAATTTGGGGCAAATCAGAATCTTGGATTGTGAGTTTTCCTATCATCTCCCTCCCTAAGGGGTCACTGGCAAAGTTACCAGATAGTTTGTGTATACTGAACGGTCTGGCCCATTTATTTTCCATTATGAAACAATGTGTAATGGTCGTATGGTTGAACACGACCTGGTAATGTGAATGACTGTCATTAGGATGTAATTAATCTTCATCTCTGCCCCGTGGAACTACGTTCCAGAATCTCCAAACCAAACTGCATTTGTCCTAGCTGTATGGGACAAATGCTGTTGGTTTTGTTGAAATAAACGTCACCCAGATTGTAGAATTATTTACCAGTTTCAAAGACTCTGGCAATCTCAAAACCAGGGACACAAACATGATCCATCTGATATAAGAGGACATCAGCAGTCTAAGAAAAATATGGTGAAGCTAACCTTGTATTACAAAGCTCATCTACTGACAAGCTAGGTTCCAAAAGGCTGTCTTCAAGTCTGCTCCTCTGTAAGTCCAGGAGGACATTAAACAAGCCACTGCTAACAGTCTCCTATTGAGGGCAGGCAGAAAGGGGAGACAGCTTCCACCCATCTGTGAAAGGTCTTAGGTTGAAAGTGTACAGGAGACAGAACTTCTATATTCACTTTATGCACTTGAAGGAGTTAAGAGTACGTTTCTGTCCACTAAAAACAGCAGCAACATGACTTCAAGGCTCCCAGAACACTTTATTCTGTCAAACTTCAAGCACTGAGTTCCTGAGCAGCAACAATATTACTACAAAAATGGAGCCCCCACCAACAGGAGTTTGGTGGATAAACTATTTACCAGGAGGTAAAGGCTTACACGGCCCTTCCTGATCTGACCCCCACCATCCTTTCAAGCCTATCTCCCCCTATACCTTCTACTTGGAACCCTGTCTTCCATCCATATTGAACTTCATTCCCCATTTCCTCTAGCCTCTACACCTCTACACATACATGCCTTTCCCTCTGCATGTGCAAAGGACTTCCTTCCCCACCCTCATCGTCACTTACTCCTGCAATTCATTAATTACTCTTAGCTTTTCCTAACACCTCCCAGATTCAGTTAAAATGTGCCTCCTACATGCTCCCTTATAACCTGTATTTCCTTTTAATTGCCTTGATCACATGTATGATGCCTTTTTTAAAAGAATCTATATTTCCCACTGAACCATGAGTCAGGGGTTATATCAACCCTATTCACAGCAGTTATTCAACAAATACTTACTGGATAAATGCCCCAATTCACTATTTTACATTTACTAAAGTAGGCATTAATGTATTTGAGATGCTTTCTTTATTTAATGATATCTGTCACTTTGGTAGCCCTTTTGTCTTGACATGTTTAATTATAAAATTGTAAAAGTACAGAGAAACACAGAAATATATAATCATGTTCACGTTACTACCATTCTGGAATGACTAAATGTTAACAGCTGTACATTGTGCATATTACTTTCAGTTTATTTAAGACTATTTTCAAAGGGCCAAACTCAAATGGTTTTGTGATCAATCCTGAGTTACCTAGAGAGAGAAAAATGGAAACAACATTAATGAGCACTTGCTATGTGCCAATCATTGTCCGAAAGGGTTCATATACATTGCATATTGCCTTCCAAAGAATATTATTATCCACATCTTATAGATGAAGAAACTGAGATTTAGAAGATTAACTACCACCCAAGATAAAAATACATCTGGTAAATGTCACTAATATGCATAAATAAAATCCTACTTAAATCCAAAAAAAACCCGTAGGGCTTTCCCCTTTATTATCTAGATCCTCAAATTCTACACGTATCTGGAACTTGCACTTTTTGAACCATATATGTAATTCCTCCATTCATTTTATTTTATTATTATTTTTTAATCCTCAACTGAGGGTATTTTTTCCATTGATTTTTAGAGAGAGTGTGGACAGGAGAAAGAGAGAAACACCGATGTGAGAGACACATCAGTTGGTTGCCTCCCCCATGCCCCGACCAGGGCTGGGAGTTTGCAACCAAGAAAGGTACCTTGACTGGAAAGGAACCTGGGACCCTTCAGTCTGCAGGCCTACACTCTATCCACTGAGCAAAACTGGATAGAACTCCTTCATTCATTTTAAAAATGTACCTAAGTGCCTACTATGAGCCATGTGCTATCTCATGAATGTACAGAAAAATAAGGTAACCAGGGCCCTGCATTTATTTACAAGCATTCTTATTAATTTAGATGCAGAATAAGAACTAAAGTTGTTATATAATGCACATTCTCCACTGCAAAAGAAACATGCAACCAACCAGGCAATGAGAAAATAGCATCAATAGGCCGAATAGACCCATCACACACACACTATCTCTGTTCAAGGATGACAAACAACAAGCTACACTCATGCCAGATGGCCCCTGAAGTTTCTCCTGGTCCTACCACAACTAGAAGCTTGTGACTGTGGTGGGAGAAGATTTTACAAGTTGACTAGATACTTAAGAGTCATACTTAAAAACTGGCTGTCATTTATGATTTCTACAGGGCCCTATATTTTTGTTTTCACAATTAAAAAAAAAAAAAAGAAACCTAAGAATGAATAATGTATCTTCTTGGCTCTCAATTTAAAATCTAATGGGCTCCCTGGTTGGCACCTGTGTGGCTCTTCAGAGCGGGTCTGGCGCAGGTCAGCCTCTGCACCTCTTCCTCGTGGTCCTGGCCTCCCTTCAGAAGATGGATGACACCTTGGTCCCTGTCCGAAAGAGATGGTGTGTCCTTGTATGTGTACGTTGTATGGAGGGCCTTGCTACATTTCTCTCGGTAAGTCTTGAATGTTTGGGAATCACTCACTCTGTTTGTGACAGTACTGTCAGCAGTTTGGGCTTCTCTTAGTAAAGGATAATACTTCTAAACATCCATTTGAAATCTTGGCTTGATCTTGCTTTCCCCGATCTACCACCCTCAATTTTCCTTACAAATAACTTCTCCTCCCACCTAGACATAGCATGATTCTTCCATCACAATGTTTCAAGTCTCTGCTATTTTTCTCTTCCTTGATCAACATTTTTATTGTGGAAACAATTTACATTTGTCCTGGCATTGCATCCATCCTACTTAAAAAGAGTGTTCTGAGGCAAACCTAAGTTAGTTTGACCCTGAGGGTAAACATGAGTGGATGGATGGGTTATTGTTTACTGAGGACTCTTTTCATCAGGCTATTTGCTTTTATTGTCACTGTATTTTTACTGTACACATATGTTGTTGATGTCTCAGAAATCCAGTAAAATTGTAATGGTTCCTACTATTGGCATGTACAATTTACAGAATAAAACATATGCCTTTTTATTACATCAGAGAAAACACCACTGATCCCAGAAATTCTGTTACTTAAGTGTTCTTCTCAAGATAAGCACCAATATGAGCGATGTTCCTTATCTGCCCATTCCTTTGTTCATTCATTCAATAAACAGCTCAACAATGTAATTATGTAACTTTGGAGTGATGTAACTTTGAATAAGACAGACAAAGTTCCTTATGCAGAAGCTCACAGTATACTGGAAAAAATATATATAAAATAAGTGACTGCCAAATAACGTGATAAATATACATAAAGAAAACCCAAGTTCAGAAAAAAAGGACAGCCTTAGCTGGTTTGGCTCAGTAGTTAGAGCATCGTCCCACCGACTGAAGAGTCCCAGGTTCAATTCCAGTCAAGGGCACATACCTTGGTTGCAGGCTTGATCCCCAGCCCTGATCGGAGCCTGTGTGGGAGGCAACCAATTGCTATGTCTCTCTCACATCGATGTTTCTCTGTGTGTCTCTCCCCCTCCCACTTTCTCTAAAAATCAATGGAAAAATATCCTCAGTGGAGATTAACAAAAAAGAAAGAAAGAAAAATGACAGGGGCACAAATTGTTTACGGAGATCAGGGGAAATTCCCAGAGTCTGAAGGATGACTGGGAGTTTGCTAGGAAAAGGGGAAGGAAGGTCATTCTAAACAGAGAGAAAAACAAAAGCACTTGGGGCTACTGTTATCAAATGCAATTTTTTTTAAAGAATGCTAATCACTTCCTAACAATGACATACCAAAACCTCTAACTTTCTAAAATTTTCTTTATCTATAAAATTTCCTGAGATTCACAGACCAGGGTCACTCATCAAGTAAAGCAGGTGAATTTTTCAGAAGCGGAGTCATGGTGAAAGAGTTTATAGTGAAAGGAGGGCCCTCTGCCATGAGAGGAAGTGCAACCTCTCCCAATACCCTATACATTTGGAATCCAAGGAACAAATTAACTAATGTCATCCCGTCCTTGTATTTGTCCTCAAAGGAGAGTTAAGTCCAAAGGACAGAAGACGCTTCCCTTCCATTTCCTTTCCTGGGAATGATCCATTTGTAAGCTCTTCTCTCTCCCGCCATGAATTCTGACTCCTCAACCTTGCCCTGACATGATGGAGTTTTCAAGAGAATAAAGATAGAACCTGAGCCCTAGCTGGTTTGGTTTAGTGGATAAAACATTGGCCGAAGGGTCCCAGGTTCGATTCTGGTCAAGGGCACATGCCTGGGTTGCAGGCTTGATCCTCAGTAGGGGGCATGCAAGAGGTAGTTGATCAATGATTCTCTCTCATCATTGATGTTTCTATCTCTCTCCCCCCTCCCATCCCATCCCATCCTCTCTGAAATAAGGCTGATACATAAAGAACTTTCTCCTATCAAAAATCATAGACTTTGCAAACATATATATAGATATATAGATATAGATATATAGATAGATAGATAGATAGATAGATAGATATATAGAGAGAGAGAGAGAGAAAGAGAGAGAGAGAGAGAGAGAGAGAGAGAGAGAGAGAGAGAGAGAGAGCCTGAGTGAACTCTCTTTGTGGTGAACACATTTTGGAAAACACTGGGCTGAAAGAACTGCTTTGCAAAGTCTTCCTTGGAGACCTGAAACCCTGTGAATGCAATCTCCATAAAACTAATCTGTTTTTGTTCTTCCTTCCTTCCTTTCTTGCTTGCTTGCTTCCTTCCTTCCTTTTTCTAAATTTGCCTGGAGTTTCCTTTACTCTCTGTACCAAAATGCAAAGTAAAGGCAGGGTTTGTTCTAGAACTCAAACCGAACAGCTATATTGTTTGCAAAGTCTATGATTTTTGATAGGAGAAAGTTCTTTATGTATCAGTCCTGTCTTATTCAAATGGTCATCTGAGCCACCTGAATCAACAGCCAAGATAATTCTTCTCTCTCTCTCTCTCTCTCTCTCTCTCTCTCTCTCTCTCTCTCTCTCTCTCTCCCCCCCTCCCTCCCTCCCTCTCCCTACCTCCCTAAAATCAATAAAAATATATTAAAAACAAAAACAAAAAAAACAGAGAAAAGATTTGTGAGTAAGGGGCCTTCTAGAATGTGGAGAAAATCTTGAATTCAGATAGCAGTGGTCAACATCAACTACTATATAATTGGTAGGCTAATACTCTACCCATCTGACTCAATAATAAAAGTCTACATCTATTGCTCATACAAGTACCGTTCCTATAATAAGTCTTATGAGCCAGGTAAGCAGAGGTGTTATGGAACTACACTGGAGGGTCACCAACCCTGATCTTCCTTAAAGACATTCTTGAGCGCCTCTAACACCAACACTAAAATGCAACTATAATGAAAGGTTTGATAGCTGGAGTATTCCCCTTAGGTTTGGACTATGAAATGTAGTGAAAATGTCATGCCATAGCTCAATGGTCTTACACTGGGCAACCTGCACCTCTGGCACCAAGAGTCAATGAAAAAAAGTAGAAGATACAAAGTGGGTAAACTGGAGCTAGAGAGACTTGAGACTTTCCAGTAACAGGGGTGGGCATCCCAAGGTGACAGCAGACTGTTCAGTGAGCAGTGTCTCAAGGACATGGGAATACTCTGATGTGATTCTGGAAACCTTTAATGCCAGGGAAGCAATAGAAGTTCAGAGGATGAGTGAAAATTTCCCAGTTTCAAGCAATCAGACTGTTCACAACTGAACCCCAATCAATAGCTTGGGGCACATGAAACTGAGTTCACTTATGCAAAGAGCCTAGCAGAGTTTTAGACTCCCTTTAAATAGAATGGCGTTCAGGACAAGGTGAAGACTCCATGAGATACTAGGATGCTATATGGGAGAATTGGGAAGGGAGGCCCAGTCACACTTTGAGAAATGGAAGAAAAGTATGATTCAGTGGGCACATTGGTTCAGTGTTTGTTCTCACCAGACATTCCAGAGCCAAGTTCTGTGAAAGCGAGGTTGATACCATTTAATGAGCTGAGGATGCTGCCCTTACAGGATGAGCTGAAGTCTCGGTGGGAAAGCCAAATATGGAGTCAGATTGATGTATACAATTTTGGTAGACAGCTTAATCAGGAGAAAAGAGTATAAAATGAAGACAGAAAAACTTGAATTTGAATCCTACTCTGCTACTTACTAGCTATGTATCTTTGAGCATGGGTCTTAACCTATAATCATCAAAATCTTTATGAAAAATGTACCTATGGCTGTGACAACTAAGTATATTGATGAATATGAAAGTGCCAAGTACAATTCTTCACAGAGTACGTGCTCAGTAAATGATATTTTTCCTCCCTTACAGACCCGACTGGATATTATTCAGTCTCAGTGTTCCATTTCTCATTGCTGATGATATGTCTACTGTCCTCACTCAGTAAAAATACTTCAAAGTGTTTCTTCTATATTAATAACTTCCTCAGCAGGACATTTCCATCCCTTTGCCTCATGTTATGTGTGGCAGAGAGAAAAAGAAATTCATTCAGAATCACAAAGAAGAACCCCAGTGTCACCAAACCACAGCCTTGAAGTTCAGCAAAGAGCTGACTCTTCAAAGATTAATACAATACACTCCCACTGCTTGTCCCAACTGTCATCCAGTGTGTGTTTTTTAATTCGCTCTCTTCCTGTGCCTCAGATGAATATGATTTAATCTCCAAAGCATGCATGATGAGCACATTACTATTTCCTCCTCCCAAAAATGGGATGTTACAATGTGAGGCCCCATTCCTGAGCTGGATAGAGAGGAAGAGGTCATGTGTCCAGTCTCCATACAGGCATTCATAGTTTCATTTTACACAGAGAACATCTCTGTTTCACAGCCATGGAGAGCATTGCTTATCTTGGCAACCTTCTCACAAATGGAAAACACTGGACACAGATAAGTCCAGCACACTGTGGATGACTCAATGCAAATTCAGTCAGCAATAATCATCACCACTTAGTGCTATCCACGGGTGGACCAAATGAATCACCTTTGTACCCAGAGATGGCAATAATTTGGTTGGTGTTATAATTTAGAGAAACCACATATTACCATAAAATTATGATTATGGGATTACATAATTACTATGAAAATGATTCATCAATCAATTATCATGTATTTATTTCAACTTGTGTCCAGAAGTATGTCAGAGCTTTAGGGTTCATAAGTGAAGTACAATTAAAACTAATGGATATGGTCCTGATTGGGTTGCTCAGTAGTCTGAGTTCCTGAATGACTATATGGAAAAAAGCTGCACTCTCATCTAAATTAGACTACTATGTGATTGAGAAATAAACATTTATTGTGTTAAGCACATACTTTTTTGTGTTTGTTCCAACATTAGTGCTACTCTAACTAATATAGGTTTTATTACTTTAAATGACGCAGGGAACAATAGACAAAGTCCAGGATTGACTCAATAGAGAGAATCTATAAGGAATACCCACTGCATAAACCTGGAACCCCAAAATGTTATTCCCTCGACATTAAGGCAAACTTGGAAGAAGGAAAGTAGCTTATCTTGAAATGTGGTACTGAATAGCAACAGGGAAGGGAGGGGAGAGTCATTTCCCCTTAGAATTAATTATGACAAGCATACCCATCCATAGGTTTCCAGCCTATATTCACAGTGAGTGGTCTGAAAAACCACAAGCTAAGAATGTACTTTAAAGTGAATTCCAGCTGGTAATGCTCCCAGAAGTAATTGCAAGTTCTCTCTGGAGAAAACTCCCTTCATGCCAAGAAAGGTGAACCCACAGTCAAAAATCATAAAACACACAAAGAAATAAAACACTATGTGCAAGAGCCAATACAAAGAACATATAGTAGAATAAGACTCATAGCTATTATAATTTCCAACCCAAATCAGAAAACCATTGTATCTAATATTGTAGAGAAATACTCCTCCATATGTCTCTCTTGTTCTTGCATGTCTTGCTCTGTGTACCAAAAAAAATCAAGGCCTGGCTGATCTTTACCGAGACCATTTTTCAGGCCTGTGTTTGCAACAGGTAACCTTAAACTTTAAGGTTTAAAGGATAAGATAATGTCTCTCACTAGGAGAAAGTATAGCCTTGTTTACTGTCTACTATAAACTGGCAAGTTCCCCAAGATCTGTGACCCTCCCATGTGCAGGTAGCTCTCTGTGTCACTCCTATAGGAATTAGATTATAGGGATCACAAAACAAACCTGTTGATACTCTGGCTACTGCTTCTTCAGTGATAATAAAGTTGTTGTTTTTTTTTGTCTCTGATTCAAGAGTCTCATGTCTTCTTTCGGCATATACCCAACTGTGGCAAGCTAACTTGCAACTAACATAAAATCTCAGACCCTTTGCAGTTCTTGACAGGCTTAAAAATTAAAAATATGAATAGAAAGCAGGAGAAAAAAAGTACTAGAAAATTTTGAAAGAAAACAGAACTTCTAGAAGTAAAAAATACAATTGAGATTTAAGTCTCATTGGTTGAGTTAAAGGGCATATTAGATATAACTGATGAGATAATAGTGAATTGGAAGATGCATCTAAATTTCATCAAAATGCAACACAGATAGGAAATAAAGATAATAATTTTGAAAGAGAATTTAAGGAATATGATCAAAATGTGAGAAAGGCTAACATAAATATTGTTGGAATTACAGAAGACAAATAAAGCAAAAGTAATTATTTGAAGATTACAGAGATGTTTCCAAACTTATGAAAAATGCCAACCAATATATTTGGAAGGCTTCATGAATTTCAAGAGGTTAAATAAAAGAAAATTCACACCTAAACACAGAATAAAAGTGCAAAACAGCAAAAATGTGGAGATATAAATAGAGATAAGTGGCATTATATCCAATTAAATAAAATTAGACTTCAGCTAATTTACCACAGAAACAGTGGAAGGTAGAGAAAAATGTAATATTTTCAATGTACTGAAGGGAAGTGATCTAGAATTCTATATATATGTATACTATTATTGTAAGAGGTTACTTGAAATAATGTCATTTTCAAACAAACAAACAACGACTTCTGCTATAGTTAGAACCTTAGAAAAGTAAATTCTACAGGAAAAAGAAAAATGATCTGAGATGAAAATGAAATGACAAAAATAAATGAGCAAAAAAATTAGATTCTATTTTATAACAACTAGATTAGAAAAGTTAAAAAATCTGACAATTTCAAAAGTTGACAAGGATGTGGAATAGGGAAAACTTTGTGCACTGTTAGTAGGAGTGTAAATTGGTACCACTTTGGAAAACAATATGGCAATAACTTATAAAATAGAACTTGTACATACTCAACTCAAAAATTATCTAATAAATATTAAACTAGAAAAATTCTAACACATGGAACACTCTTACACTGGGGCACAAGACATGTATAAATATGTTCATAGTGGTATTCTTTATAATGACCAAAAAACTGAAAATAATTGACGTGTCCATCAACATAACAATGAATAAATAAATCATGGTATTGCCACATAATGGTATATTTCTCAACAGTGAGAATTAATAAATTACTAATATATATATATATATATATATATATATATATATATATATATATGCCACTCAGTTGCTAGATGCCAGGCTGACGACTGTCAAGTACAACTGCAGCTCCCCCTACGTGCCGCCTTAGGGGCAGGTGGTAGGCACAGCGGGCCAGGATGAGCGGGAGTGGCACAGCACCCAGCCCAGGCTCGGGCTCCTCCCTGGCTGTCTGCCGCTTCACACACCACTTCATGCTGTGCGGGACTGACAATGTGGACAGCGGGCTGGAGCCCGAGGACCTGGCAGATAAGGCCAGGCTGTGGCAACACAAGGGTCCACTGATCCCTGCAGGCCAGGTCAAGAGATCCCACCAGTGCATGATCCATGCACCAGGCCTCTAGTACATATTAATGTCGCTGAATCTTAAAACCTTAGAAACATGTTAAGTAAAAAAAAAAAAAAGTGAGATTTGAACTCTAAATACAAGTACTGTGAGGACTTGGTATAATGATTTCTCATGGCAGCATCCTTCTCTCTTTACAGAAGAGAAAAACATGTGACTAAGCTTGGCAGTAAGCCTCTCTCCCCCATGGCTTTGTATCTTGAGCAGAGAAATGTGAGAATGAGGAGAGGATGGGAAGCCCTTTGGAATTTATACCAGGAGCAGTGCCCTGAGCAGTTCCTACTGACTTGGTTCCTGAGACCTATTTCTAAGTCTACTTTTCCAAACAACTCATCAATTCTGTGAGCCTCCCACCATCCTCCAATGATTTCCCTTCTCTTGTAAATTAGTCAGAGTTCATGTCTGTTGCTTGCAACCAAAGAGCCCTGATTGCGTAGCTGTCAAACAACAAATTTATATACTTCTGCTTGTTATGACTGATCCTTCATTATCAACTTTCTCCCCATGATTTTATTTCCCAATTAGATTTGGTAGGATTGCACAAGAAGAATGTGCATGTATACATTTTAAGCCTAAGTTCTATCTCTGTTGGCTGAGTCCCTATGAAGGCATTAATGTCCCAGGGACATAACCCTGACTCACCATTCTCCAGTCACCAAGTGCCTGTGGCCTCACATAATAATTTCCCAAGCTGGCCTGTGGTGCTGGCTACACTCAGAATTGTGGTCTCAAGGGGAAGAACATCCATCATTGCACCACCTGTGTTATTGAGGGCTGTCTTACCTCCTCTGACTTTAAAACCTCCCATATTCGAGCATGATCTTCCTCCAGCCAGTGCCCTGCGCCTTCTGCCTTGGTGGGAAGTTTGAATTTAGACACCACTTGAGTAGGCTCTCCCACAGGCTTCCCCTCCATCTTGAAAGAGCCAGGCGGGAGGCATTACGGACCTGTGTGGAAGAACAAAGTGTGATAGAGGTTAAAACATTAAGTAACGTAAAAAGAGATAGAGAAGCAAATTATCATGCTTGATTTGTGAACAATGAGACCGCTGATGACACTATCACAAAAGCATCAACTTTTAAGGCCACTTTTTATATTTTAAATATTTGTGCTTGGTATTTTAACACAGGCTTCTGGAGGGAGATACGCATCTTGCAATGATTAAAGTGATATACTAGTAAACGTTAAAGCCAAGTAAAAAGCATCCTCAGCTTGTCCCTTGGCCCTGGCCCCTCCAGAGGAGAGATGGAAATGGGGGGCTGTAAGATGAGCCCTAGTGATGCTCCCATACTGCATGCCATGCAGTGCGTGTGCAAGAAGCTGGCTGTGGTATCAAACGATTGCACACTTGTTTATACGAGGCTCCAGGCTAGACATATGCAAATAATTCGGTAGTTTGAATCTTAACCTTAAGAAGCTTAGTGTCGAGGGGCAGAGAGGGTTGTATACAAGTAATCACCGTATAGAGTGTACAGGATAGTGTGACAATAACCACATTTCCTAACGGAAAATGGAAGCACAGAGGAAGGTTCTCTTCTATGTTTGTTGGCTGTGTTACTTTCTTGAGCTCCAGTTTCATTAGCAGTTACTATAAAAAGAGTATTTTAAAATTGATAGCTATTCTATAAAGTCTACTCCTTGATATCTTTCTCTCTCCCATTGGCTATTCAGAATCACATCATGCCTGCTCAGCACCGTTCTGTCTAAAGGAATCTTCTGCCCTCCATTCAAGTCCCCCTGAACCTGCCCTTCTCAGGGTAACTTTTCTGAAAAGAAAAATCTAGTGATGATGTTCCACCTACCTGAAACTTTTCCCAGAGAATGAAATCCACACACCTTACTGTGCCATCCAAAGCCCTTTGTGTCTGCCTTCCTCCACCTGCCTTCTCCCACCACGCCCTCCTGCCTTCTCAGCCACTCTGGTTCAGCCACTTGAAAGTACTTATGGACCTCAAATATATCCAGTACCTTTTGTCTCTGTTGGTGACGCTTCCTCTCCACCCACCCCCAAGAGAATGAAGACTCTCCTTTGTTAATCTCTGTGTATACTCTGGACAGATTTCCATCATGTTACCTACAAGACTTCATTACATTTATTATATTTGCTTTCAATTCTATTTCTACCTTCTGGCCTTTTAAGCATCTTGGTGTCATATAATAGGATGAGTACTAAACAAATGTTGGATGAATTGGTTAATTCAGTCAATCATGAGAATCCAGATCTAATATATTCAGGTAACAGATGGATAAGTCAAGTTACCTCTTTAACTTTGTCATTGGCTGGAAGCCCTTCATAAGAAAGGGCCAAGTCTAACATTCATCGTACACTCCTGAGCAGCTAGCACTGCGAGCTGCAGTTGCTCATTAGTTAACAACAGACTAGGTTTCACGGACACGTCCTCAAGGAATGAAGCATGTCTGCAAAAAGCAGGTCCTCACATACCCAACTGCCTAAATAAAAGCAAATGGAAATCAACACTGATAAGTGGGCAGGGTAAGTCGGAGGATTTGAGAAAGGACCTTTAGCTGTGGACCTACTTTGCTGCTTCCCTTTTCATCCATATAAGCCACGGGGAGCAAGCCGTCCGCCTGCAGAAAGCAGTGATGAGGAAGCTGCTAACCCAAATGGCTTACAGTTACTGAACAAGCTGGAGCCCTTCAGACACTCCCACTAGGAACCAGGAAACAAGACCTTTATAATTAATGAACAAAGCTGTTCTGAGTGGACATACTAATAAATGATGCTGACACATACATGCAAGGAAATAAACAAAGCAGAGTCATGCGGAGATTTCAGTCCAAAAAGGAAACTCAAATAAACAGGCAAAAAATGGAAACAGGCCAGATTAGTAGGAAAGGAAATTCCATTGTTGTTATTGGAGATAACACTGTAAACAACAAATAATAAATCAAAACAAAATGAGAAAACTACATGAAATGGTTTTGGCTGTGTCCTTTGTATATCATGGAAACGTAACAGGATAAAATATACAAACTATAAGATCTCAGGGTGAACAATGGGACATCTTTAAGCCTAATGTGTTCCAGCGATCCCACACCCTCTCTGGTGTCTGCCCACAGCTGCTTTCTCATCTCCGCGGCGTGGGTGAAAGTTGGCAACTTTTCAGTATTGGGCTGAACTCTACTGTGTACTGACTTCCCCCAGATCGCTCCTTGCCCTGCTTGGGAAGAAGATGCAATTCGGAGTTTTAAACCATCCCAAAGCTAAGGATGGATGCAGAGAAGCAACCAGCTAGCTCTATGAGGCTCTTCAAGCATTTTGAGATCTTGCACCCTGAGACTTGAGGCCTTTGCACCCAGCCTCACTCCATACATCTCTTCACTCGCGCGCACACACAAAGACTATACATGCAATATCTATTGAGCTCCCACTGCATACCAGCCACCATGCCGGGTATCTTCTGCATGATCTCTAATCCCTACAATGACACTGCAAGGTGGCTATCACCATTTTACAGCAATGAAAGGTCCGATTCAGAGAAGCAGCTTTAATGCATTGCTAGAAAGCTGTAAGGTTTCCAAGATAATGTTCTCTGTCCTAAATCAGTTCAGAAGACCTTCAACCCCAACCCCCATCCCCATCATGGTGTAATACAACCCCTCTCTCAGGCCCCTCCCCACAGACTAAGTGTCAGTGTCTTAGCTAATTGGCCCCACAGTCCCCCCTGCACAGATGGTCACATCTGATGAGTACATAGATAAGGATGGGATAGAAAGAGGAAGGGAAACACAGGAAAAATATATTATCCCTTTTTCTTTTTGCTCTCATCTCAGTTTCTGGCCAGGGCAGGCTTGATGAGTGTTCCCTGTGCAGTCACACAGGCCTTGAGCTCAGAAGGGCCCCATACGACTCAGGGGTCTTCAAACTACGGCCCGCGGGCCACATGCGGCCCGCAGAGGAGTCTGATCCTGCCCGCCAGGTTTTTTGGGCAGTGAGCGCAGCCGAGGTGTTACAGTAGGAATTAGTAGTTCATATAGTCCGGCCCTCCAGCTCTCTGAGGGACCGTGATCTGGCCCCCACTTTAAAAAGTTTGAGGACCCCTGCTACGTGGTTGAATGTTCTATTGTCACTGTCTTGAAATTTTGAATTTCCAAACAAATGGCCCTGCATTTTCATTTTTCACTGGCCCCCACATATCATATAGCCCATCCTGCCACCTACCTATCTTTTCTCTCTTCAAACTGTAAGTTCCACTCCATACCTTCTTTAAAGATGCATTATATATTTTCTATCTGTTTCCCTGGAAGTCTATGTACTGGAGTCTATAAAGCAGGAGGAATATGTAGACCTTCTCTACTTCTGAGATGCTGCACGTCTTAGAGTTGACCTACTGCCTTTTTTCTTAAAACACACAGTCAAGGCTTACAGGTCAACTTCCATACAAGCACCACTAAACCAAGCTCATGCAACAGGCAAGGTGAATGCACTGTAAAACGAAAAGGCAGAATCTTCAATTCTGTTCAATAATTTGTCTAAAAAGACCATAAGCCTTATGAGCTCTTCTGGAAATCAGTTTTGAAGACTGTCAACTAAAACACCTGAAGCCCACAGCAGTCCCTCAGTTTAAACCGCTGAATGGTGAGATCACACTTAGGCTGGAGGTGGAGTGCAGAAAGGAAGCTGTATGTATATAAAGGCACATATTTGACCAACTAACACAGAAGCAAAATTCTGCTCAAAAATGTAAAATACAATCGCTTGAGGACTGTGTTTGTGTAAGTGTAAAAGGTGTGTGATTAGCCACTGTTTCTACTGCATGAGAAGCAACACAAGGACCAGGAAGGTGCTTGTGCTCGACCCTGAGAAACACTCTGCAGATGAGAAAAGCCGTGGAAGGGTTGTTGAGGTCACTGTGCCATCAAACTCCAGAACCCTAACATGTCCACTAAAGCTGAAAGGTTTTTTATTAATATCTCTAAAGTTAGGTTATATCCAAACACCATTCTAATCAATATTTATAAACTATAGCTATCTCACCAGGAATTGATAACAGAAATTAGTGAAACTAATAATTTGATTATGATTATATAAATAATCAAAGATATAAATAATCAAAAATATAGTATTATCAATGGGAAAGTATTTCCTTAAATAAATTTTTATCTTTAAAATTTGAGCTTGTAAGGTCTTTTTTTATTTTAAAATATTTACTACACTATGCTTATGATATAACATGTATAATATAATAGCATTTCTCCCATTTCTTCAAAAATAATCATTGACTAATGGCCATCTTATTTTCTATGGTCGTAACAGAGGGCTCATGACAGCTTTATATCCTAAATGATCAACAAGTACCAAAAGTAAATGACCAGTTCTTAAGGAGCTAATCTTAAAATCATAGGTATTAAGTGAAAAGCAAAGAACACAAAATTTTAACATTACCAGTGTCTGTTTTTGCCATTTAATAAAAATTATCCATAACTCCCATGAACATTTTTAAACCATAACTTTAAATATAAGTGCTAGAGCCCTGGATGGTGTGGCTCAGTTGGATGGAGCATTGTCCCTTATACCAAACGGTTGTGGGTTTGATTCCCAGTCAGAGCACATACCTAGATTGTGAGTTCGATCCCTGGTTAGGGCACATAGGAAGGCAACCAATCAATGTTTCTTTCTCTCTCTCTCTCTCTCCCTCTCTCTCTCTCTCTCTCTCTCTCTCTCTCTCTCTCTCTCTCTCTCTCTCCCTTCTCCTCTTACTAAAATTATGAAGCATGTCCTGGGGTGAGTATTTAAAATAATAATAAGTGCAAGGGTAAAATTTCACTAAAATCTGTGTTTATTGTATTAAACTCCATGCTGGATTTTGTTTGATAAATCAACATGTACTTTATTGAATTTGACTTTCCTTCTGATGATAATAAATAATGTATGAGACATCCCTCTAAATCATTATATTTTCCTCCTCCTTCTCTTCTTTACTTACTTTTGGAGAAAAAAAGTGTTAATATTCAGAATCTTGCTGAAATGGTTTGGTGTTTATCATTATCTGTTAGAACCATGCTTTTCTCCTGCCCCTGCAGATTCCACCATGTGAATTAATAATACAGTATTTCTGCTTTACACACACAAACTCTTTCTTCTACCTGAATAATTCTTTTTATTTTTTAACTCAACTCAGATTTATTCTAATCTTAAAAATGCCTGGCATTTGCCCCGTTCCAGTATCTTCCAGTGATTACTGGTATTTCTGTCCATTCTTTCCTCCTGTCTTCTCTCATTCTCATTCTTCCTCCTAATGACATGAGCTCCCATCCATATAAGATAGGTTTGTTTACAGTTATCTCCTAATACCTACAACTCTCCCACCTCCGAGTCTATTGATGTAATATTATATATCAACTGTAACTGAAAAATAAATTATTTTAAAAACTAATAATAAATAAACAACAGTCTTTGCATTTACTCAAAGATTCAGAATAGAATAATACAAAAAAGCTCTGAAATTCCAGTCAGAAGACTGGGTTCAAATCAGGAGACTACAGTAAATTCTCTATGTAACCGTTGAGCAAACCAGTTCACTTTTCTCAGCTTCAATTTCCTCATCTTCACTATGAACAGATAGACTGCAATACTGCCGAAATCCCTTACATTTATAAAATAAAGCATCCGCCTCCCCCCAAATATAGAAAACAAAAACTAATATGCATTGAATTATTTTTCCGGTCCAGCTGAGGGTTTTACACTACTGAATGAGGCTGTGATTTATCTCATATTGTGTATTTATTCCCACATTATGCATTATTCAAGTCAGACAAACGATACGATAATATAATAGCCCCTTGGCATTCATGGATATAACATCTGAGTTTTGACTACTTGAGAACAACACAAGATTCTCTGACATCTTGTCAACTGTAAGTTTGCTAAGGCTTTGTAAAGCTGGTGTTTGGTGCACTTGCTAATCCCTAGCATCCAGACCCTAGTTCAGTGGCCGACTGCTCTTGTCGTGATGGCCATTGTGGTGTTTACGGATTGGGGAATCCAAAAAGGTCTTAAGATCCAGCCTTCCCAATTGTGGGGGTGCATCATGGTGGTCTCCCCAGTCTCTTTCTCTTGAAAACAGGACAAAAGCAGCTCTCTGGGATCCAGGATTCCTGTGTGAAATAAAGACTGGGGCACAGACAGATGCCAGATGGAAAGGACTCCAGGAGGCTATGGCATAGAGCGATTCTTAGTGCTGGGCAGTGTTTGTCCAGGAAAAGGAGGCATATAAAATCCTCTCACTGCAACACTAGAAGTTGGCTGAGTTTAAAGTGACTGCATATGTCAACCTATTATGAGGTAAACAGATCCTCATTATCTCTTCCTCTTTGGACTCTCAGCAGCCTTCTAGTGTATTTGCTTTCCTCACCTTACTCTGGTCACCCCTGCTGGACTGCCAGCTTTTTGAGAGCAAGGCTAGACATAAATTTATTACTTCATTTAAATAAATAAATAAAAAAACTCAATCATCTTTAAATTTTTTTATTTTTTTCCACTAAACAATAAAACCTTTACCGAAATAAAAGATTAAGCACTTTCCACTATGAAGTATTTGGGACAAATGTCAATCATTGGGCAATCATTTTCAAAGGCATTTTAGTTATGTACTGTCTCACACAAGACTGAGCGAGGTTGCACAAGAGAGTCTGTGGAGTGACTTTCTCTGACTGCAACTGTCTCCTGTTAAATGTAGAAAATTAAAGAAATGCAAAACATTCCTGCTTCATTCAAGTTGATATTTTTTAAAGGCTGGTCCAACTGCACTTCAGACTTTATGTACTTTTCCCCCCTCACTGATAGTATTTGGCAGAAGTTTTTAAGAATTATTTTTTTAAAGCCTAAAAAAAAAAAAAAACAGACTGGTTTTGTACTACCCTTGTGAACCTCCTTGGAGAAATGCTGCTCTTTTGCTCAGCAATTCCTGCTCAGCACAGAGAGCCAACACAAGGAAAACAGCTGGGCTCCTTTCCTGGTCTCCATTCAGCCCAGGCAGTCTGGAAACAAATTTGCAAAACAGACATGGGGGAGGGAGAGGATATCTAAGCAGATCAGAAGCTGAGAACAGGAAGAATCCTTCAGGTTCTAAGAAAAAGAATTCTAAGGGACTATATTTCCTATGACCTGCATTTTTTTATTGGAGTGACATTGGTTAATAATGTCACTCCAATAAAAATAATAATAAGGTTTCAGTTATACAATTCTATAATACATCATTTGTATATTGTATTGTGTGAACACAAAATCAAATCTTCCATCACCATTTATCTTTTTCACCCTCCCACTTTACCCTCTTCTACCTTCCCCCACCACCTTTTTCCTCTGATAATCACCATATTGTTGTGTGTGTCTATGAATTTGGGGTTTGTATTGCTGGTTCTGATCAATTGACGCCATCAGCAGGTGTGAGCAGCAGCTGCTGGCCTCGATTGCTCCTGAGGGCTTCTCCATCTCGCCCTGCTCCTAAGGGTGATCGGGGCAGCAGGTGTCACTTGCAACCACTGACAGCACTAATTGCTCTGTGCAGTCAGTAGGTGTGAGCGGGGCGAGCGTCATCAGCTCATGGGAGCTGTTGTAATGGGAGTGGGGCTGCCTTCTGGCCAACAGGGGACTGTGGGCTGAAGCAGAGGGGCTGAGCAGAGGCGTGGAGGATGGGTCAAGACTTGCCCCTGTGCCCACCACAGCCTCTCAGCCCACAGTTCCTTTCAAGGTGCACAAATTCATGCACTGGGCCCCTAGTTTATGATAAAAACTCTCAACAAAGTGGGACTGAAGGATACAAACTTCAGCATAATAAAGACCATATATGACAAACCCACAGCCAACATCCTACTCAATGGGCAAAAACTGTGTTTCCTTTAAGATTGGGAACAAGACAGGGATATCTGCTTTCACCACTCTTATTCAACATAGTACTGAAAGTCCTAACCATAGCAATCAGACAAGAAGAAATAAAAAGCATCCTAATTGGAAAAGAATAAGTAACACTGCCATTATTTGTAGATGACATGATACTGTATGTAAAGAGCCCTAACGATTCTCCCCCCAAAAAACCTACTAGAATTGATAAATGAATTTAGTAAAGTAGGAGGATACAAAATAAACATCCAGAAATCAGCTGTATTTTTATACACCAATAATGAATAATCAGAAATGGAGACTGAGTAAACAATCCCATTTACAATTACACCCCCCCCCCCCAAAAAAATACCACTTGTTCAGTGTGGCTCAGTGGTTGAGCATCAATCTGTGAACCAGAAGGTCATGGTTCAATATCCGATCAGTGCATATGCCCAAGTTGCAGGCTTGATCCCCAATGTAGGGCATGCAGGAGGCAGCCAATCAATGATTTTCCCTCACTCTTCTTTCCTTCTTCTCTGAAATCAATAAAAATATATTTTAAAAATAAAATAAAATACCTAGGAATAAATTTAACCAAGGATGTAAAAGACCTGCACTTGGAAAATTTATAAGACACCGAAGAAGATACAAATAAATGGAAGCATATACTATAATATGTTCATGGATAGGAATATGTTGCTTTCTGGATGTACATTCCTTGATTTCAAATTGTATTAAAAGACTACAATAATCAAAACAGTATCATAGTGGCAGAAAAATAAACACACAGACCAATGGAACAGAATTGAGAGCCAAGAAATAAACATATATATGAGCAGCATCATTAAAATATCCATAGTACCCAAAGCAATCTAGATATTCAATGCAATTCCTCTCAAGGTTCCTATCAATTCCTTTAAATGGCATATTTCAAAGAACTAGATAAAATATCCCAAAAATATATATGAACCACAAAAGACCCCAAATTTTCTCAGCAATCTTGAGAAAGAACAACAAAATTGGAGGAATCATGCTACCTGATATCAAACTATACTACAAGGCCATCGTAATCAAAACAGCATAGTACTGGCATAACAACAGACAAATAAATCAATGGAACAGAATAAAAAGCCCAGAAATAAATTCAGGCTTTTATGGTCAATATTTGACAAAGGAGACGAGAACATACAATGGAATAAAGATAGTCTATTCAATAAAGAGTGTTGGGAAAATTTGTCAGATACATGCAAAAAAAAAAAAAAAAAACTAGACCACCTTCTTATGCCATACATAAGAAAAAACTTAAAATAAAGACTTAAATGTTGGACTTGAAATGATAAAAATCCTAGGAGAAAATATAGGCAATATTTTTTCAGATGTATCTTCTCAGGCAAAGGAAATGAAAGAAAAAAAAACAAATGGGACTACATCAAATTAAAAAGTTCATGGCTTGCATTTTTATTACAATAAAAAGCTCAGCATAAAGTGAGATGAGACTATAAATCACATGACTGTCCCAAACTCAAGTGTTTCACAATTCTATGACTCCAGCTTTAACTGGCTGCATGAGGGCAAAATATAAAAACCCTTAGGGAAGCACCATCCACTTGAGTAGTCACAGGCTAAATGTTATCTTTAAGTTGAAAGCAGTCGAGCTGATTCAGATCAGAACCATCCTTTAGGTCCCAACAGTCAAGACAGCAACATCCTTAACATTCCCTTCCCACTACAACCCATCACAATGATTTAGCTTTCATATACACTGGGCTGTGGGCTTGCACCTCATAAGCATCAGTTCATCCTCAAAACAGTCTCAGGAGAAGATCAGATCAAGAGAGATTAAGGAACAAAGCCCTAGTGTTTCTCTAGCCATACCCCCGAGTTATGCCCTCACCACCACAATACACTGCTCTGCTTTCACAGTCAATATTCCACTTATAGAATGGCACCATGTCCATGTTGAATATTTAAATTCCCAGGAATCTGAGCTCTTGAAAGGATTCAGAGGTGGCTTCTCATGGGAGAAATGCAAGAACCTAATAGTGTGAGGTGCAGGGGAAGGATAGCTGTTGAGTTTATCAGTTAACATGCAAAATCATTGTAAACTAACTTCCAGATAGAATGACCTTTCTACATGTCAGATTAAAGAGCAGTCTATTCTCAACCTTTTACTTTATCAAAACCAGAAGTCTATTCTCCTTAATTACAGTCATTTTACTAGGCCATAGGTCATGTTGGGGGGGAAATCTCTTTCAAGAAAACACTTCTGGGAGAGGCGTATGTGGTGACCTGGCGCAAGGCCAACCCTCATCCCCTCTCTCAGTCTCTAAACAGCAAGGAAACCATGATTTCTACGCATATCATGTATTCTTAATTATAATTCCTTTCATTAGGTCAGGTAACATCTTGCTCCATATAGAGGACTCTTGTTTAGCTTCCCACAGTAGTGATTACATCTAGTAGGTACTGCTGAATACCCAGACACCAATTTGCTAGACTAACTAGATACAGATATTTAGAGCAGCATCTTCATTTCCATCTAACTATGCTGTCCCCTCCCTGACCTTGACCTCTGAAATAGGACTAAATGCCATAAGTGGCGCGAGGGACACAGGAATGGGTCCGATATCCATCCAGCATGGACGAGGGTGGGATCTGTGTTGCCTTGTGTTAGGGGGAGTTCTACCACTGGCTTACATTTTTTACTTTCTTCTCAGCATTTCTATCTGCATCTGTGATATAATCTGGCAAGCCCATTCCACGTGGGATCAAAAGCTCCATTACCATGTGGACAGAAGAACACCAAGTGACAATGAAATCAAAGAGGAACCACTAGAGTTGCTGTTTCCCGACTCTGACTCTTACAAAAATCTTGTGGGCTTATCCTCTGATGACCTGTGTACCCACAGCAAAAAAGCAGCAGCAGCAGCAGCAGCCCTGGAGGGTGTGGTTCAGTGGTTGAGCATTGACCTATGAACCAGGAGGTCACAGTTCCATTCCCCATCAGGGCACATACCCGGGTTGTGGGCTTGATTCCCAGTAAAGGGGCTTGTGGGAAGCAGCTGATCAAAGATTCTCTCTCATCATTGACGTTTCCATCTCTCTATCTCTCCCTCTCCCTTCCTCCCTGAAATCAATTTAAAAAAATTAATTTAAATTCTTAAAAAAAATTTTATATATATATATATATATATATATATATATATATATATATATATATATATATTATTTATTTATTTAAAAGTCAAAGCAATATCTTACAGAATTCTAAGAAACCCTTCCAAACACTTGAACTTGCCATAGCATAATGACATTTTCCTGAGTAAATGCAGTTATGTTGGTTATGTTCCACATATATTGGGAAAGGTGCAATCATTATTGTTTATGATTTTTAATTGTTTTCAAATAGTCTGTTAGCTAACTCTGTAAGAACAAACCAACTGCTTTTTCTTGTTTTTTCCTTTTCCCCCCTCATGTCATGTTCTACAGGGTGCACCACAGAGAACAGGTCCTGCATTCATGTGCATTGTTGCATGAGAGGCAGCTATGGAATCTACCCTCCATGGTCCATTAAAGATAGAACCCCACATTATTTTGGGGTTGAACCAAAAAAAATCTTAAGCCTAAATAAGGCAACTGAAAACCAAGTCATATTCTCAAATCTCAAACAGGTTTCCGAAATGTATTTGAAAACTGCTTTACATAGCAACAGAGTCAGGGATGTTTTCAACTCAGCCTGTGGGGAGAACCTCGCTGGGATATATCAAATAGTTACTGAGTTAGAACCTCCTTTTTCTTTAAAACTGAAAATATTCCTACAGGGTCAAGCTGGATTTCTCATCAGGCCTTCAGAACGGTGCCAGCTGGCCATCGCAGCCTCTTCAAAGGCTGTATGGAATGACTGTGTACATCTGCAGGGTTTCTGCGTTTGATCCTAGATTATGTTCTCGCTAAGGTTAAGGGTTAGAGTTTGGACAGATGTGGCTGTGGTCTAATTGGCCCATTTTATCTGCCCTTTTTTACACACACACACACACACACACACACACACACACAGTACTTGATAGCCAAATTTGTGAAATGTCTCAATTTCAATACCAACACACGAGGGGTGAATGGAATGCGGGGCTCGAGTACTGGGTTAGGTGTCGGTCTGAGTTTCAGAGTCAGTAGAAAATCCATTGCAGCATCTGTCTGAGGCGAAATAGGATCATTTCATTCTGTGTCACCGTTTCATTCCAACTGGGTTGCGGTTTCTTTTCTCTCTTAATTTTCCCTCCTGAAACTTTTACAGGACTTTCCACTTTCTCCATTTCTTTCTCATTGCCACAGCTTGACCTTGCTATTTGTAATAAACCCGAGTGGAAACCTGATGAGATTGTGTCTCAGAGTCAGACCTCTTAGCACAATAGCAATTGTGCAAATTTCGCATCCCTGCCTTCTTAACTGAGGGGGGTCACTGGGCCGATATGCCCTACTGCTGCAACATGGCAAACTTCCAGGCACATGGCCGTCAGATTGCCTAAACCTTACCCAGCACCATGCTATGCAAAGGGAGGGAAGGGGAAGTCCCTAACATTTTACTTAGTTACAGCATAATCGTCATTCAAGGTGTGCATTAAATAAATATAAATAAGTATGTGTCGTCCTTTAATCAGCCTACATTCTGGGAGTTCTTAATCCAAATCACTGAAACGTCGGAAATCATATGAAGAGAAAGGTGTTTCAAAATTATAGGATACATTTTTTTAATGATAGGATAAGTGTTAGAAGAGAGATGTGCACAAGGCATTACACGGAGAGTTCTGGGAGGTATTAAATTGTTATTCAGGTAACTCTGAAGCTCAGAGAAGTTAATTGCTCAAGGTCAATTTTTGCAATGAGTGCCAATTTTGAATATAGATCTGTCTCGTTTGGAATGAAGCTTCCTTTTCCATTCTGCCAGATTTTTCACAGAATCATGCCCATGTTTATTGGTGGCTTTGTAACTTTAATGCTTAAAGAGAAACACTAACTCTTTGCACTCAAGTAGCAGGGGAAAGGCCGAGAGGGTTATCTGAAATTTGTGCTTCCTTATCTGTACTTCCTTAGCTACCAAAGCCTAGAGTCAGCTGCTCCCCACATCCCCTCATGCTCCACTCTGCCAGTTCCTTCACATTCTCTGGGACATATTTCACTTCCCCAGCTCTGCCCTTGCAGAGCTAAATAAACAATTATTCCACTATTTTTAAAAAGGAGCAGAAAACAGAAGCAAAAAATTGACAGTATCTCCCACTTCTTATTCACATCCAGAAAATTTTGCTACAGAAGTGTGGTGATCGGTAAGTCTAGGTCCTTTTTAAGGCTTTCTTTAAAAAGCATATGGAACCTATTATATTGGAGTACTCACCGACTTCTTCCCTTTGCTCCTGCTCCAGAGGGTGATGGTTTATGATTTACAGCTCTGGTGAGTGCAGTCTCGGGTTCATTGCTCCAATTTGATTGTGGCTGACACTGATTCTGGATACCAGAGAGGTTTTAATTGCTAACTTTACTGTAGTCTAAAAATGATTTACATGCGAGTGAAGCTTCAGCTCAGAATCACAGCTTCTAGGCCCTGTCCATTTCTCCACTTCAGTCTGGACAAAAAGAAAGTGTGGGGTTTTATTTTTTTACTAGAGCCCCAGTGCATGAAAATCGTGCGCTGGGGGAGGCGGGTGTCCTTCAGCCCAGCCTGTGCCCTCTCGCAATCTGGGAGCCCTCAGGGGATGTCCAACTGCAGTGGAGGCCGGAAAGGCTCCTGTCACTGCTACTGCACTCACCAGCTAAGAGCCCAGCTTCTGGCTGAGCAGTGCTCCTCCCCCTGTGGGAGCGCACTGACCCCCAGGGGGCAGCTCCTGCGTTTAGTATCTGCTCCCTGATGGGCAGTGCGTGTCATAGCGACCAGTCGTTCCACCCTTGGGTTGATTTGCATATTAGCATTTTATTATATAGGATTCTTTGGTGTGGTCTGAAAAGGAATTCCAAACTAGTTACTTTATAACATCATAAAAAGAATGAAGTATAGTAAAATTAGGTCCAAATAATTGTGAGGTCCTACCTGAGAAATAAGCGCATCGATTAAATCAGCCTAGAAATCTGCCAACAGGCTGCCTGAGTGAAGGTTGATTAAATTCCTCCCCCTCTCTGTTGCCTTGCCACAGACTTCCAAAGCTGTTTAGATTCTACTCCTGTTCCTACTGGACCAATTAGTCAAAAATAAATTGTGTGTTCTCCAAATTAAAATCTGGCAACGCTAGCTTTCCATTTATAACAGGCTGTCATAGCTGGTGTCACATAACTGAAAAGGAAATTGAAATAGAAAGGCAGGACTTCGGATACACTAAAGCAACACAATAGCAGTGACATCCATTTTAAATATGAGACTCCCAGTTTGAGCCACTGCACCACCTGAACACTCACTCTCCTCTTCCCCGTCATTATCTTAGGGAGAAGAGGTAGTGACATGAGCTAAACTCCTCCATGATCCTCTCAGCTGGATCTACATCCCCTCATGCTGCTCCCCACATCCCCTCATAAACTGAATAACAATTTAATACCTCCCAATGTAAGCACCTTCCTCTGGGTCAAATCTTCTGTTCTTCATCCTTTCATAGTTTTTTCCTTTAACCCACTGTGCCTCCTCATTACATAGTTTTTTTTCTTAACCTTCTGTGCCCCATCACAGCTTCAATATAAACACAAGGACTGTCTGACACTGTGCCCAATACAGAAAAAGGCTTTATACGGTGGAGAAACTGTCAACACCTTTATTCAGTTTCCTTGCACTGTCTCCAAAACCTTGTCCTCAAAAACAAAGCAAAAAAATAAGTATCATTTTGATTCATTGAAACTGGATGGCTATTGTGCTGGCTATTGTCATTTTTTTTTTATTTTTTTTTTTGACAATTGAAGGGAAAAGAGGTCAGTGCCCCTGACTAGTCAGGTATTGTATGTTTTCAAAATTCTTGTAGCACACTGGTTGAAAATTGATGACCTATTGAATGGAAGACTATATCCACAGATGACATATCCAGTAAGGAGTTGATTTTCAAAATATGTAAGAAACTCATACAACTCAATAGCAAAAAATAAACAATCCAATCAAAAAATGGGCAAAGGATATGAAAATACATTTCCCCAAAGAAGACATATATATATATAATATGACCAATTGACATTGCCAACTATTTCATGTATACATTCGCCTACTGATTGGCATGAGTGTTGCGCCTAGTTTGAGTTATTTTAAAAAAGGTAAGAGGAACATTCGTATACAACTTTTGTGAGGACATATCCCTTCATTTCTCTTAGATAAATGCTTACTTGTGGAATTGCTTGGTCATGTGGTAAGTATATATTTAATTTATGAGAAACTTCCAGGACTCTTTTCCAAATGATTGTAAAATGTTATATTCCCATTAGCAGTGTATCAGAGTTCCACTTACATCATACCGTCACCACAGTTGGTATTGCTGGTCATTTTAATTTAGCCTCTCTAATGTTCTAATGAATATGTAGTGATATCACACTGTGGTTTTAATTTTCATTTCCCTAATAGTAAAGGATTTTGAGCAGCTTTTAATGGATATGCAATATCTGTATGACCTTGGTTAAAAGTCTGTTCATTTTTGTAGTTTGTATTGGTTCTATTAGTGATTGTAAGATTGTTTTTATATATTCTCAAAAGCGGTCTTTGTCAAATATATATTGGATAATATTTCTCCCAGTCAGAAGCTTGTCTTTGCATTTTCATTTCCTTACTACTATCTTATGAGGAGCAGAAGTTTTAAATGTTGATGTACCCAACTCAAACATTTTACATTCATGCTTTTTGTTTCCTATCTAAGATATCTGCCTACCTGAATGTTATGAAGTTTCTTCTGAAAGTTTTATAATTTTAGCATTTACATTTAGGACTATGGTCCATTTCAAGTTAATTTTAGTGGGTGATAAAGTAAGGGCTGAGGTTCATTTTTTTCCTACATAGATAGTAACTTGTTTTGGAGAATTTGTAGAAAAAGTAATCCTTTCCATATTGAATTATCTTGGCATCTTGGTTGAAAATCGATTGACCATACATGTCAAAAGAAAGTCTATTTCTGGACTCTCTAATGAGTTTTATTGATCTATGCATCTAAACCTATGCCAATTAACACACTGCTCTGATTACTGCAGCATTATAGTGTTCAAAATCAGTAAGTGTAAGTCATCTATTCTTATTTTTCAAAATTGATTTGGCTATTCTAGGCACTTAGATTTCCATATAAATTTTAGAATAAGTTTGGAAATATCTACAAGAAAGCCTGCTGGGGATTTTTATTGGGATTCACTGAATCTATATATCAATTTGAAGAGAAGTGACATTTTAGCAATACTGATTCAATAGCAATATTAATTTATTGAGATTTCATTGAATCTAGAAATCAAATTAGAAGACAATTGAAATTATAATAATATGAAGTCTTCCAGCTATAAACATGGTAAATCATCCATGTAGGTCTTTAATTTCTCATAGAAATGTTCCTAGATTTCAGAATAACAGTTTTGTACATTTCATATTTTGGGATGTTATTGCAAATAATATTGTCTTATATTTTATTCCAATTTCTATTTGTTTATTGACAATAGATAAATATAAAATTGATTTTTGCACATTGATTTTGTATCCTGAAAGCTTGCTAAAATTACTTACTGGTTCTAGACGTCTTTTGTAAATTGAGTTGTATGAGTTTTTCTATATATTATTTCATATATTATAAATTATATTATTATATAAGAGATATAATTATAAAAATTTATATATAACATGTTATATGAATATATTTAATCTTCTAAAATAATTTCATATGCATATATATAATTATATAATACTAGAGGCCCAGTGCACAAAATTTGTGCACCGGAGGGGTGTCCCTCAGCCCAGTCTGCACCCTCTCCAATCTGGGACCCCTCTCACAATCCGGGACTGCTGGCTCCTAAGCACTCACCTGCCTGCCTAATTGCCCCTAATCACGCTGCCTGCTAGCCTGATAGCCCCCTAACTACTCCCCTGTCACCCTGATTGACATCTAACTGCTCCCCTGCCGGCATGATCATCCTCAACTGCCCACCTCTGTCATCCTGATCATATCCAACTGCCCTCCCCTACCAGCCTGATCGCCCCAACTGCCTTCCCCTGTGGGGCTGAGGGGACTGGGGACCTCCGGCTGGATGAGGCGGGGCTAAGAGGACTAGGAAACTGAGTCTGGATGAGGCAGGGCTGAAGGGACTTGGCACTGCCATCTTGTGGCTGTGAGTGCCATCATCTTTGTGAGGGTATGGCAATCAATTAGCATATTCCCTCTTTATTGGTTGTGGTCACCATCTTGTGAGGGCACAATGTTCAATTAGCATAGTCTCTCTTTATTAGATAGGATGTTATATAATTTATAATATATAGGTATAAGTATTGTATATAAGTATATCCTATCTAATAAAAGAGAAACATGCAAATTGACCATACCTTTGCTAATCCCACAAGCCACACCCACAAGCCAATCAGGGCAAGTATGCAAATTAACTCAACCAATATGGCAATTCATTTGCATATTCAGGCGCACAGTGAAGACTGAAGACAATGTAGAAGGAAGCCAAGCACTGCAGAGGGGAGCAAAGATGCAGAGAAGCAAGCAAGTGGGGCAGGGGAGAAGGGAGGGAAGCAGGCAGGACGGCAGAGACTGCAGCAGGAAGTCCTATTGCAGGAATCTTCCTGCAAAAGGCCTCTAGTTTTAAATATAAAATTATACATAATTATCAGTTATATGATTTGCAAAAATTTTCTCCCAATCAGTAGGCTGCCTTTTCATTTTGTCAATGATTTCCTTTTTTGTACAGAAGCTTTTAAGTTTGATATTAGTTCCATTTGTTTATTTTTGCTTTTGTTGGCCTTGCTTTCAGTTTCAGATCCAAAAACTCACTGCCAAGACTGATGTCAAAAAGCTTACTGCCTATGTTTTTCTTCTAGGAGTTTTATGGTTTCAGGTCTTACATTCAACTCTTTAATTAGTTTTTAGTTCATTTTATGTATAGTCCAGTTTCATTCTTTTGCATCTGGCTGTCCAGTTTCCCGAGCACCATTTATCTCTACATAAACTCCACTCCCTCCCTACCCAATCCATTTTCCACACACTAAGTAGTAGGACTATTACATGAACAAGACAGCCACAGTGCCTGACTTGAAAGGGACTTCAAATGAATTGAGAGAGACTGCCAATTACTAAGCACTTGTAATATAGACAAGCCGGTAGTATGATAGGGGAAATGAACAACTTAAGCAAATTGATCCTTTGCCAGAGGGGGCAGCCCCAGGATGCAGATCTCAACATGTTGGCAGCACCTCTGGGTCAGTTCTTACAGGTGCCTATATGGTTTTGGGTCAGTGGGAAGAATGGTAATGGAAATGGTAATGAAGCTTGTGTTTGAAGTGGGAGCACAGGAGTGATATGAAAGATTTCATTTCAGGGCATACATGCTTGTGCGGGTGCCAAAGGCAAAGGAGTTGGCTCTTCTGTGGTGTTTTTTACAAGCCACACGCAGGCAAGCTCCATACTTGCGAGTGGTTTTTTACTCTAATATTTTGGCATTAAACTTCCATTAATGATCTTTAAGGGCCTTGCTATATCTCCCTGGTGATTTTATCAGCTGTATTTTTCCCTTACTTCATTTCACATTTTTCCTTCTGCTCTATATCTCCATGGAGCCTTCCTTTTGCTGTTGGCAGACTTCAGTTTCTTTTCAAGCCTAAGTTTTCTACCACACTTTGCATTCATCTTTGTTTCTCTTCTCACGCCTTCCCTCAGGTATTGCTAAATCCTCTCTTTTTCTAATGCCATCTGCATTCAGCTTCTTTCTCTTCACTCCGCCAGACCATGTGAACTTGCTCTGTGCTCTTTTTTCCTCTGCAGACATTTACTTCTTCCCTCTAAACCACAGTGTGTCACATAAGCCAACATGGCCTTAAAAAAGAAAAGACAAAGCCACACCAGGGCATCAGGAAATAAAGCCCTCAGCTCCTCCTCAGGGAGGCTTCTCTCCTCATGCCCATACCTCACCATGCTCTGGAGAGGGAGAGAAGCGGGGGAGAGGGGGAGGGGGGAGGGGGAGGGGGAGGGGGAGGGGGAGAGAGAGACTTACAAATATTTCATTATTTATTACTTATTAGTTTTTTAATCATCACCCAAGGACATGATTAAAGAGAGGGAAGGAGGGAGGGAGGGAGGGAAGGTAGGGAGGGAGGGAGGGAGGGAAGGGAGGGAGGGAGGGAAGGTAGGGAGGGAGGGAAAAAGAGAGAGAGAGAGAAGGAAAACCCTCTATTCTCCTTAGCAAGGCTCATCTCCTAAACTACAAAGTCAGAGCAGGAGCAGCAGTGCACGCCTTCTCAGCCAGTGTCTCACACTCACTCTGCATGGCCTGTCAATCAATGAACACAGACTGCTGGGCCAAGAGCACTAGTGTTTGGAAGAGAAACACAATATGGCCTCAAACATGAGAGTTTGAGCCACAGAAGAGAAGCACATAAAAAAATAAAAATAAAAAATAAAATAAAAATAAAAAGTATATCAGACTGACAAGAGTACACTTTAGAATGATAAAAACTGCACTTGTAATGGCAGCTCCATCGAGGAAAGCTCTAACTCTTCCAGTTCAGTGATCTTGGATATCTCATTCAACCCTTTGAACGTCGGCCTCCACATTAGCAAAACAAGGATCAAAGGTGCCCTTGAACTTGACTCCTAGCTTTGCCGGGATGAGGGTCAGTTTGGGAGAAGTTTGCTCCACCAACCCAGGAGTTTCACTGCATCTGGGCAAAGAACTAGCTGCCTCCGCACAGAACAAGATTGTCTTTAACAGTAATATAAAAACCACAGAGTTCTAAAGTAAAGGATATCTTGGATATCAACTATTTAACGCTCTTGCTTTATGGAGGAGAAAACATTAGTAGCCAGTACTAGAAAAGCCAGTACCAGAACACAGATCTGATCTTGGTCCAGGGTGTGACAGAAGACTAGCTCTCCTCTGAGAATCCGTGTTCCCTCATCCACTGTGCAGGGTCCATGCTAGGAAGTGGGCTGTCCTTCCAGGGATCACACTTCCCAGCCCTCTAGCATTAGATTCAGCCATGTGACTGCATTCCAAGCAAAGGAATCGGATGGAAACGATGTGTGCCATTGCTAACGTGGCTCCTAAAATCCTCCATGCGGCACTTCCCCATGCTCTTTACTCATCCAAAAGGCTGCGTGGAGACAACCCCCAGGATGACCTGAGAAACTGAACATTAAAGATGAAAGGCTTCTTTCAACTGACTCGTTAACATGTCCTGTCTTTCTTATGAACAAGAAGTGAACTTTTATTATGCTTGTGCCATCATAAATCTTGGAGTCCATTTGGTATAACTATTAGCCTTCCCTAACTAATACACAATGTTGTACATAGTATGCCACCCTTCCTTTCCTTTGGTCTATTCTATTGAGTCACTTCAACCTTCTGGAAATGTGACAAGGTAATAGTTCTAGTATATGGAGACAATAGTTTGGCTTATGGGCTAAAGACTGATTGGACTAATTGCTAAAAGAGTAGCAATTCTTAGCTCTTTAATGTTGTAACGAGACCCTAGCATCCTGAGAAACGAGGCTTTTGCCCAAAGGAAACACTTCCGCAGTGTCCAGCGATCTGTTGCCATGCTACCCTGGGAGATGGGCCTGTGACAATCCCTGTATCAGTTCACAATGCTGCAGTGGGTGAGGGAATATAAAGGAGTTAAGTTCAACCTTCAAAGCCAAGCATCCATAAAGAGGACAGGATAAAGATATAGAACCTCTAGAATATGGGACCTAGATGGAATCTCACTCAGGACTCATTCAAATACTTTCTCTTCACAGTGGAGGCCTATCAGGGGAACTTGAGCAGTAACTTTTGGGTAGAATGTATTTCTACCTTAATTTATGTAGGTTTCCTAATCCTTCTAAACTTCCGTTTCCTCATTCTTCAGATGACCATATCCTCCTGGCAAAGATGGTAATTAGAATTAAACAAGATAAGAAGGATATATCATAGCCGTTGCCCAATAAATGTTAGTTTCTTTCCTGCAACAAAATCAGAATCAGAACCCAAGCTTCCTCACCCCACCGCAAAATAGTCCCTGCCCATCCCCACCACACTGCTTCCAACTCCCAATCCCCAGCCTTTCAGCGGTGGCTAAGTACTTTTTAAGAGGCACTGATGAGGACACAGGGAGTTCTTTAGGGTGGCCTGGCAGCTATATGGTGCAAATATAAAAACTGTTAGCATCTGGCCGGGACCGGTTTGGCTCAATGGATAGAGCGTCATCTTGGGGACTGAAAGGTCCCGGGTTCGATTCCGGTCAAGGGCATGTACCTTGGTTGCGGGCATATCCCCAGTAGGGGGTATGCAGGAGGCAGCTGATCGATGACTCTCTCTCATCGATGTTTCTAACTCTCTATCTCTCTCACTTCCTCTCTGTACAAAATCAATAAAATAAAAAAAATTTAAAAAAATTAAAAAAAAAACCAAAACTGTTAGCATCTGTACTCTTGTTCCTGGCTTTAATCGTTTGCTATATAGTTATTTTAAAAAATAAATAAAAATACCTTAGCTCCCGGTGGCTTGCTGTGGCAACATTGTGGAAAAGCACAGTGAGTGTTAACCCAGATTCCTATATTTTTTCTTGCTCTCTGCCCCTCTGGGTCTTGGCTTCCTCAGTGTAAACCAAGGAACTTAAATTGCATAATCAGGCTAAGGTCATCATTGGTTCTAAAATTTTGCTTGTTTATTGATATTTCATCAAACGCATCATCTTCCCTTAATGGTTTAATGTTGTTTCTGTGATTTTGTGGCTCTGAGTGTTTCTTTGTATACTATCAAAGCAGAAGTAGGCGGGAGGTTCTCTGTCTGATCTTCTACACCAAAGTGGCCCTTAGTTTAAAAAAGAGGCAGACAAGCCCCTTTCGAACACTGATCGTGACCATCAGAAAGCTGAATTTTATTATTCTCTGGCACAGTCTGAGTGTGACTTAGAGAAAAATAAAACGAAAAGCCCAGTAGTTAGGTTAAGTTAAACATCACAGGGGACATCTTATAAAATAATCACTGAAGCAAGAAAATAAATGAGCATCTGCCCAAAAAGGAAAGATTCCCCACCCATGATATTCATTCATTCAAATATATATATATATATATATATATATATATATATATATATATATATATATATATGGAAAGGGATGAGGAGAGAGTTTGGATAGTGTTTTCACAGAAAATCACTGTAGTAGAAACAAACCCCATATTTTCTTGTAGTTTAAGGTTTTAGCACTTATGACATTATGATTCAGTTATTAAACAAATATTTATTGAGCACCTTCTATAAGTTCCAGGGCCTGGGGATATAGTGATGAATAAACATGCAAAATTCCTGCATTCATGGAAATCACAATCTTGTCCTAGAATTCATAAGATAAGGTTTCATTCAAAGGGTTTTGGTGGGGGTTTTTTAAACGTGGACACTACTTTTTTTTTTTTTTTTACTTTTTTATATATATTTTTTTAATTGATTTATTACAGAGAGGAATAGAGACAGATAGTTAGAAACATCAATGAGAGAGAGTCATCAATCAGCTGCCTCTTGCACACCCCCTACTGGGGATATGCCCGCAACCAAGGTACATGCCCTTGACCGGAATCGAACCCAGGACCTTTCAGTCCCCAAGCCGACGCTCTATCCATAGAGCCAAACTGGTTTTGACTACTTTTTTTTTTTTTAAGTAGTAAAACTTCTTTTAAAAATCTTCATCCAGCCCTGGTGGATAGCTCAGTTGGTTAGAGCATCGTTCTGATACCTCAAGTTGTAGGCTCAATCCCCAGTCAGGGCACATACAAGAATCAATCAATGGCCCGGCCAGAGTGGCTCAATGGTTGAATATCAACCTATGAACCAGGAGGTCACAGTTCAATTTCTAATCAGGGCATATGTCCAGGTTGTGGGCTTGATCCCCAGTGTGGGGTGTGCAGGAGGCAGGGGATTGATGATTCTCTCTTATTATTTATCTTTCTCTTTCTCTTCTTTCTATCCTTCTTTCTCTTCCTCTTCTATCTATCTTTCTCTTCCTCTTCTTTCCTCTCTGAAATCAATAAAAATATATTCTTTTAAAAAGAATCAACCAATGAATGCATAAATAAGTGGGACAACAAATCAATGTGTCTCTCTCTCTTCCTCTCTTTCTCTAAAATCAATCAATAAAAAAATATTAGAACTTAAAAAAATAAATAAAAACTTCCATCCATCCCATTGCATCTAATCATCAAAATCAAAGGAAGGCCATGTAGGTCTTCTGTACTGCAGACTGTTCAAATACTGATTGAGGAAAACCACCTCGTCACAGTTGGTTTGATTAGGAGGGGTGAATATCCTAAGGCTTGGAATCCAAGATCATTCATAATTTGCAGGGGCAAAACTAAGATTCTACAGAGTCCTTCCCAATTTGTTCCTATTACCAGAATGCAACAAAACATTTCTTTATTGTAGCACCAGGAAACTTGATTTCCAGAAGTCTATACTGCTTTAGGAATTGGGATTAAGGTCCAAATTAGACCACCATTCCCTATAGCCTTTGCTATCAGCCTACACCCACAATAATGAGACACAAGTTCAATTTTTATATGATTTAATGTGTTATCTTCCTTGTCCAAAAAAACAGTTCATCCTAGTACAATCTGCTTAATAGGAAGCCTCGGAAACCCATGAAAAATGTGGCCCATGGGGAGTGAATAGGAATTGCTCACATGAATGCATGCAGCTGCGCGCGCGAGCGCGCACGCACACACACACACACACACACACACACACACGTACACATGGAGAAAGAGTTCCACAATCACAGTATTAAGTCACCAGCAGGAGTTGCAGCTGAACTAAAAACGAACCACTCACAACCTGTCCATCTAGGCACTGACATCTCCCTCCCCTAAGAGTTGACAATGGCAGGCTGTCAAGTGAATACCTCACGGCCTCCTCCCGCTGTGCCAGGCCTCACAGTGCAGCTTTACAAAGATAAAATAATATCTACGTGTCAATCAGGCCTTCTTTAGCTGCTCTGTGCAATGTCTGTCAAGGCCCCTCCAGGCCAGTTCCTGCCAGGAAATTACCATTGCCCAAGGAATGGCTGACAGCTTAAACAAGCATAACCCCTCAGGGGTCTCTTGGTAAGTATTTTTCTCATTTCCATGACTCTTCAAATTTGGAAAATATTTGATGACCATGAATTAGGGGACTTTAATTTACAGCCCTGCCAAGTAAACCTGCACTGCTATTCTGGTTTTATAGATGGGAAAACTGACTTACACAAGACCACGCAGCATTCTGCACCTGTGACTAACCATTTAGTTCTGGGTAAAGTGACTTGTAATCAAATCTATTTGCTATCAGAAGTGTCAACTATAAATGTCTTCTGCTTCTTTTCTGCCTCCCTCCCCTTTCCGCACCCCCCAGGAGAGAGTGTAGAAAGTGATCAGAGGTGAACACTGAGGACTTATGAACACATTTGGCTACACAGAGGTCTAGGGACCTTGACAAGTGCAATTTCAGTAGATGGGATTGGACTGGATTTAAGAGAGAATGGGAAGAGTGTTAGGTTAGAATTATATGGTGAATCAAAACCTTCTTAGAAATCGTATTTCAAGCTTCTGGGTCAATCTGCTTGAATATTATTCTGAGTAGGCATAGATGGTAAGAAAATTATACTCATTTGCAAGAATTTACCTTAATCAGATTTTTTTTTCAATGGGGCCAATCAACAAAACTTAAAAATATATCAGATATTAAGGCTTCAAATGACTACACAAATTCAGATTTCCAATATTTGTGTTCATCATAAATAGTCTATTAGCATTCCTGGCTAACTTGAAAGTAGGCTGTTAGAAAATGGAACTTGTGCCCAGCAGGTGTGACTCAGTGGTGGAGCATCAACCTATAAACCAGGAGATCATGGTTTGATTCCCCATCAGGGTGCAAGCCTGAGTTGTGGGCTCAATCCCCACTGGGAGGCTTGCAGGAGGCAGCTGATCAATGATTCACTCTCACCATTGATGCTTCTCTCTCTCTCTCTCTCTCTCTCTCTCTCTCTCTCTCTCTCTCTCTCTCTCTCTCTTCTCTCTCTCTCTCTCTTCCTCTCTGAAATGAATAAAAATATTTTTAAAGAAATAAAACTTGTAAAATAAATTCATACTAATAAAATAGAGCCTCTAGCTTAACATATTGAGCTTTTACATAAGTTTCATTTGCCAAAAATACTTTAAAATCACTCTTACAGTCTAATCATTTCTGCTGTTTTAAACTTCCTTATACACATTACATACATGGGGAGCTTTATCCACTTTAAAGTTGGCAGCTAATGATACAAAATATACTGCTCTCTAGTTCTTATGATCCAGTGGTCTACTTACAGGATTTTCACAAATCACATAAATTCTCTAAACTCTAGTTTCTTTTTATATAGACCAGGAATGATAATACTAGAAGGATTCCTTTAAAATGCTTTAAAATACTAGTAAATGCAGTGTTCAGCAGTGATAGTAAGGGACATATTAACACTGGACTACCTGACCAATTGGAAAGTGTGAGATGTTACTGGTCTAGACAGATGGCCTAGCTGACTCAAGTGAGCAGAACAAAAAGAAGCTAAAATAACAGACAGTGGGCCATAGCGTGCAGAGCTCCTATAAAGGACCCCTGGCACACTCAGCTGTGGAGCCAGTGCTCACCCCACAGCTTCCAGGTGCCATCAGCATGATGTCACATGTGAAAGAGCAGCCTCCACACATGCACTGTGTCATGCACACCTTCACTTATGTGGCTTCAGCTCTTTCCCACTTAGATCATCAGAAAGCTTTGGTGACTGGGGCATGGACACTTGCAATTCTGTGGACTGCTTTGCTTTTCATTTTCAATGCTTTCTGAAAACAACTGCAGAAACATCAAGATCTTTGGAAAAAGGCTGATCTTACTACATTTTCAGCCAGACTGCAAGCGGAGAGAAGTGGAAACATTACAAGCCTATTTTCCTGAAATCCCTGTCAGAGTTGCTCCAGGAATTTCTTGGCTTTCCACATGACCTCAAAACAGAATGATCTCCTCTTCTAAATCCATCTGCTTTTTTCACTCTAGCTCCAGCCTTACATTTAAATAAGCAATTAAGTCAGACACAATAGCTCTACAGTCCCAATGGTACCAAGATTTGCAAAACTGAGTTATGATATGACCATAGCAACTCAAATCACAAATCCTATAGCCATGGATTCGACTCCAACAAACCTATTACCAACAATGTACTACAATATATTTTCAAACTAGCTGAAAGGCAAATGCTTTATGTTGAAATGATATTAAGCAAGGATTGTGGCTATGATTGGCAAATGTCAACAAATTCAGTTAACGTTACCTCATAGCTAGTTTTTAAATCCAGACTAATCTAGAGGAAAGACTGAAAGAAAAAATGATTACCAATATTTAATGTAAAGAATGTGAGTCAAGAACTTCAAACCAATCTTTTATTCACTCAATCTGGTATTAGCAGACTCAGGAAGCTGTTGTAAACAGTCATCACTGCTCAGCCCACTCCTGCCTCTGTGGAGCTCCATGCACTAGCCATGGCTCAGCCACACCACATTCTCCTGGGGACTGCTGCATCCAAGAATCCATGCAGCCAGTGCTCTTGGAAATAAAAGTTAACCTTTCCCTTCCCAATAGATATAAAACTTTCTCTTCTGCTTCCTCATCCAGAGCCGTTTCCTGGGAAAATGACCAAAGAAACACCCATTCAGAAAATCAGAAGTCAGGTTGTCAAGGAAATAAGAAGCAAAAGAGACAATAGTGAGGGAGGAAAGAGGCTATGTTGCCCATGCCTTGCCTTAATAGCCCTTCAAAATCTCTAGAAGACTGCTTTCAATTTTGTTAAGGCCCAAAACACAAATTTATTTTTTCAAGGGGACAAAAAACTATCTTTGGACAAGAGTAATCCTGGGTAATCCAACCCGAAGAACACTAAAAGATCAAGATCAACTTAAGGGCTACTCCAAGGGCCCTCTGGACTGCACCCAACTTCTGGAACCTGGCTCAATTCTAACTCAAACCATATGCTCAGGTCCCAAACAATCTATATATATATAAAAGCCTAAGTGACTGAACCACCAAACGACTGGTTGCTATGATGCACACTGACCACCAGGGGGCAGATGCTCAATGCAGGAGCTGCCCCCTGATGGTCTGTGTGCTCCCACAGCCAACTTCCCACAGCTGGCCAACCTCCTGCGGTCCCTCTCCTCAGTCTCCCTGATTGCCCTGATCAGGACTGGGCAAGGCAGCCTGATTGGCCCAATTGTCATCCAGGCCAAGGAACCCCACAGTGCATGAATTCATGCACCAGGCCTCTAGTACTTAATACCACCTGATGTAGGGAGGCCTAAAGGCTAGGTTGGATATCATAGGTGTGCTCTGGTGAGCAGCAGGGCATCTAGTTTTGTTTTATTCTGGTTCACCTGACCACCCTTGGATTGAAACAGAACTAGACCAGCTTTCCATCCCCACTTATTTCATGTCCTTTCCATGTTTAAGATACTATTTCATTGTGTCAGATAGCATGAACTTAAGAGAAAAAAGGAAGGAAGAGAGGGAAAGTTGAAGCTTAAAAAATGAATCACCATATAACTCTAACCTAAGAAGGCTCACTCTTCCCATTTTCTCTTAAATCCAGTCCATAAACAACTTTGAAGTGTGTCCTCCACCAACCTAAAGAGCTAAGAAATGTAAGCCACACACTTTTAAGACCCCTGCTCTCTCATGGCCTTCTAGGACTTGTTTTTGTATACTTTGATCCATCATTTGTCTCTTATGTTTTATTTTTCTTTAATATATTTTATTAATTTTATAGAGAGGAAGAGAGAGGGATAGAGAATTAGAAACATCGATCAGCTGCCTCCTGCACTCCTCCCACTGGGGATTGAGCCTGCAACCAAGCTACATGCCCTTGATTAGAATCGAGCCTGGAACATTTAATTCCATGGGCCAATGCTCTATCCACTGAGCCAAACTGGTTAGGGCAACTATCAGATTTCTCAATCACTGAATGCAGAGTTGGACAGAGATGCCAACAACAGCTTCCTGGAACTGATGTGAGCTGCTATCAGCTCACCACTGTCTATGGGTATCTAGTACTTTGCATTTTACTCCAGTTACAGTGAGAAAGGAAGCAAAAAATCAGTGGAGTCAACAGCATGGAAGTATACCTTGCTTAATGCAATAGAAATGGCTCTGAGAGTTGCACCTGTGCCTCTTATGTTTTAAAGAGTTATTTCTCTGCTAGCATTTTCTTCTTTATTTTGTATATTTTTAAATTATCATGCAGTAAAATGGACTTTTTTTCATGTACAATTCTATGAGTTTTAACACATATATAGCTATGTGTAAACACCATCATCATCAGGATACAGAGAGTACCATGACCCAGACGCTATCCCTTTGCAGTAACTCCTAACCCCAGCAACCACTGATCTGCTCTTCACAAACAGATCATTAATAGTTTTTTTGTTCCATATTCCCAAACTAAATGCTATTGTTTATAGCTTAAAAGTTAAGCATCCTCTATGGCAGTTATTTTAACTCATATTAAAATTTATTTAAAATTAAATTTAGCCGAGACCGGTTTGGCTCAATGGATAGAGCGTCGGCTTGGGGACTGAAGGGACCTGGGTTCGATTCCGGTCAGGGGCATGTACCTTAGTTGTGGGCATATCCCCAGTAGGGGGTGTGCAAGAGGCAGCTGATCGATGACTCTCTCTCATCGATGTTTCTAACTCTCTATCTCTCTCACTTCCTCTCTGTACAAAATCAATAAAATATATTTTTTTAAAAAATAAATTAATTTAAAAAAATTAAATTAAATTTAAATTTATGTTAGGAAGCATAAAACTAGAAAAGGTGATGTATCTGAAACTGCACCTTTAATTCCAGCCAACATCAACTTGGGACCAGGCAGCCCAGAAAACTATGGCATCTTTATGAGTTAAATAAAGATCTATTCCTTAAAAATTATATGGTCTGAGAGTTTACATAACATCTTCCTTAATTCTTGACTTTTAAGACTGTTAAAATTCAACATTTATTAAATTAAAAGCAGTCATACATTTTTTAGGTTTTTAAATCTAATTCAACAAGTCTCCAGCATCATCAAATTGCTCAGCTCTTTCAATTAAACTGAATTCTTATTAAAAAAAATATGGATTATACTGATGTTTGAGCTATAATTGAGGTGTATATGTCTATTCCCTCTTTCAACATTACTATCTTCTTTTTTCTCAAATTAGTTAGTTTCCTAAAGAATTATAGAAAATCCCCATTGCATTATTTCTTTGCAGAAACTTTCAACTTCTTTGCACCTCAATTACTGAACTCTTACCAATTCCATCTTACATAATAAAACCCTAATATGCAAATCCAGTGAACAGCAAACCAGTCGCTATGATGTGCACTGACCACCAGGGGGCAGACGCTCAATGCAGGAACTGCTCCCAGCCTGCAGGCCCCAACCAGTGGTAGTGTCAGGGGGCAGGGCCAGCGAGCAGGCGGTGCCAGGCCAGCCAATTCGGGTGCTGGCAGGAGCTTCCCAATAGCCCCACCAGTGGCCCCACAGATCAGCCCTGACCTTACCCATGCACGAATTTTGTGCACCAGGCCTCTAGTAAACCAATAATATAAAGCAGTTCTTCATTATAATCCTTCTTGGAACAAGCCAAAGAACAAATGAATAGATTTTTTTTTTTCATGCACCTCCTTCTTCCTCATTAAATCACACTGTGACAAGACAGAGCTATCAGTTCAAAACATGTTTGTGACAGTGAAAAGCTCACTAAAGAGAAAGTGAAAATCCATCATTCCTGTCCCTGATGTGTTAGTTTTTGTAAATTGTCAGTTGGCAATGGCTGGAAATGAGTCTGAATGTTCTCTCTGTATATTGAGCACCCAATATTAAAAGAATCTGTATCTCTGACAAATAATCAGTCAAGTTCATTATGTTCAATTTTTATGATATAAAATACAGATTATTTATTGAGAGAAATCCTTATATTCAAAAGGTTAAAAATAATAACCCTTTAAAAGACCAACTTCAGTTGATTAAATTTCAAATACTGTCATAAACAAATAAATAAATCCCATCCAAGTGTATAAATCTGTCTGCCTTTGAATCTACTATATTTTTATTTAGGAAACAATGGGACAAGTTTTCCTTCACTTTTAGCTAAGTATTTGATTTCTCTCAAATAGGTAATGTTAACCCCAGAATGTTGGCCTTCATTGCTTAGAAGATCTCTTTTGATAATCAGCTAAAGATGTCTTATGGCTAATGATACATTTTCAGGGAAATATCATTGAAAAATATTAATACATGTATTGTGATTTTGCCTCTTCAAGCATTAGCCTAAATCTCTTTCTTCTCTCTATTTCCCTTACCTCGTGGGTCCCTGAATTCTTCCCCTTTCCCTCTATTTGAGATATCACAAAAAGACATGGTTAAAATGACTGAAATTACAAAATTTAGCATTCTTTTAAAATTCTACATCTAGCCAGGACTGGTTTGGCTCAGTGGATAGAGCATCGGCTTGGGGACTGAAGGGTCCCGGGTTCGATTCCGGTCAAGGGCATGTACCTTGGTTGCAGGCACATCCCCAGTGGGGGGTGTGCAAGAGGCAGCTGATTGATGACTCTCTCTCATCGATGTTTCTAGCTCTCTATCTCTCTCTCTTCCTCTCTGTACAAAATCAATAAAATATATTTTAAAAAAAAAAAAGAGGAACAATTGTAATAATCTGAACAATAAAGATTTATTAAATTTTTTTTAAAAAATTCTACATCTACATCTTTAAAAGCTGAACCATATCCCTGGAAAACCATATACATATACATATATAATACATATACATAAACATATACATATACATATACGTACAACATTTTACAAGGACTTCCAGGAGTTCAAAGCTCCTCTAAGCCGTAAATACAAAGTGTCGGTAGTCCCCAGAGGAAACCCTGCTCCACAGACTGATTCCCACACAGTCAACCATTCAACTCTCCCCTGGCCCAAGGCTTGCCACCTTCTCAGCCCTTCCTTTGGTCAACACTGCTGAGCCCAAATTAACTTGTGTCTCCCCTGTGAAGCCCTTCCCACCTCCTTCAACTCACATGGCCTTCTACCTTTTCTGGTTTCCTGATACACATAAAACCAAGTCTTAGGATTTGGCTTTCAACTTCCCTCTAAATGATTTATACAGGTAGATTAGACCTCTAAATATAACTGGTAACCCCCTGAAAACAGAGACAGTATATCTGACATCTCCACAGTTTCCCCCACAACCCTCGTTAGGGTGCCAGAAGCCCAATGAATATCTAGTGAGCGATCAATACTCCCATCTGACTATCTTCCAGGTAGCTTTTGTCCCACCACTGCCACTTTGCCCAAGGGGAAGGTTGGAGCCAAGAACCACATCTTTTTTTTTTTTTTTTTAATATATTTTATTGATTTTGTACAGAGAGGAAGGGAGAGAGATAGAGAGTTAGAAACATTGATGAGAGAGAGTCATCGATCAGCTGCCTCTTGCACACCCCCTACTGGGGATATGCCTGCAACCAAGGTACATGCCCTTGACCAGAATCGAACCCGGGACCTTTCAGTCCCCAAGCCGATGCTCTATCCATTGAGCCAAACCGGTTTTGGCTTTTTTTTTTTTTTTTTTAATATATAATATATATATTATTGATTTCAGAGAGGAAGGGAGAAAATGAGAGAGATACAAACATCAATGATGAGAGAGAATCACTAATCGGCTGCTTCCTGCACACAACCCAGGAATGTGCCCTTGACTGGAAACAAACCTGGAACCCTTCAATCCACAGGCTGACACTCTATTCATTGAGCCAAGCCAGCCAGGGCAAGAGCCACATCTTTCTGAGTAGAACCTAGATTTATGCTGATCTCAGGGGTTATCACTCGCCATTGTGCTCATTCATTTAACAAACACTTATTAAGTTCCTACAATATGTCAGGCACTAAGCCTGACACTGGAGATAGGAAAATGTTAGGTAAGTAAATTATTTATGGAGTGCCATATGCAGTAACAGAGATTCATATAAGGCAACCACAGAAAAGAAGTAGGTGTGAATGAATTAAAATTATACCTATTTTTTGTCAGATTGGCAAAAAAAAAATCTTTTGGGGTGCTGCAAAAATTTGGGAATTAATTTATGTGTGCCATGAGATGAAAAAGGTTAAAAATCGCTGAAGTAGACAACTATCTACCTAGAGATGTTAGTAAAGTCATCACTGAGAACAGGAAGCTTGAAGCGGATGTTGATTTAGTATGAATTCACCAGATGAGCTAGGATGGGAAAGGGATCCCCAGAGAGTAACAGCAAATGAGAAAGCACAAACTCATGGAAATAACAGGTCCCTCCTGTCCCCTCCTCAGTTTCTCTAAGTCAGCCCCTGGATGAGGCCCATTTCGACATGGCCAGCTTACCTCAGGATTACTTACTTGAACGGAGTAACAGGGATTTATTTTTAAAGATTAACTAAAATGCATTGCCTAGAAAAGATGAACTTCAAATTCCAAATTCAGTATTTTGGATTGGGAAACAGACACATGTGACTGACTCGAGATTCACTTTATCAGGTAACATATTTTTATAGTGAAGATTTTAAATACGATTTTAATTTTAATGCTCTGTCTGCCTCCAGGGGATAAAATAACATCAAGAAAGAATGGTTTGAAAGTTATTTATTCAGTGTTTCCATTCCTGTATCATGTCCTTCTCCAAGTGGGCTGCAGTCTCTGTCTCCTGGCCTCACAAACCTCTCTGTGGGCCTCAATAGCGATGGAACCACTTTCACTGTGAGGTTTAATATCCTGCTTCAAAGTCCAAATATGATTCACATATTGCATCTTCAGTATTTCTAAAACAAATCAATCTGCTTGGACTTGAAAAAAAAACTACTTTTCTCCAGAACACTTAAAAACATGCCTTCTACTATCTGGAAATGAGAGTTATTTAAACACATGCAATAATACTGCTTCGGGCTCATTTTCCTGCCTTGCATTTGAAGAAAAATGAATAACACTGCTAAACTAATTTTACTTAAGAAATACTAATGGTATTAAAATGCATCAATAGTCTGGTTTTTGTTTTTTAAAAAAAAAAAAGCAGTATAAAAAAGTCACGAACAGATCATTGCAGAGGTGCCATTCCTGGCACGCCTTATTTTTTTCAGAAACTTGAGCCTATAATTGCTTTTAAAGGCTTGAAAGCCTTCATTCTCTCTCCCCTGATATAGCCAAAGAAAACTTCATATCTGAGGTGCAAGAGGATGCTCACAAGTTTATAACAAAGTCTCGATGATACTACATAAATGGTGTTTTTATTGTTGTTGGTCCCAGATACACATATATAACCAATTAAACAAACTAGCAAACATTTCCCAGAAAAGTCATCTAAAACTATTTTGAGTTGTGCCATGAAACTCTGAGTTCAGATCTCAGATTTTCATAGCCATTGGAGTCCCAGAACCCCAAAGTTTAAAAGAGCAAGAGAATGAAGACCTCATACTAGAAGGGTAAGATAACGATAATCAGGATAACACATTATATTTGTGTTGTGCTTCATTCTTATAAGAATTCTTCCTCACGCCGAGACTGGTTTGGCTCAGTGGATAGAGCGTCAGCCTGTGGACTGAAGGGTCCCGGGTTCGATTCCGATCAAGGGCATGTACCTTGGCTGCGGGCATATCCCCAGTTGGGGGTGTGCAGGAGGCAGCTGATGGATGATTCTCTCTCATCGATGTTTCTAGCTCTCTATCTCTCTCCCTTCCTCTCTGTAAAAAATCAATAAAATATATATTTTTTTAAAAAATAATTCTTCCTTGGGATTCACTTCATATGATCATCCTAAACCTCCAACAGAGATAACAAACCTAGATTTCAGAAGTGACCTGCTCAGGGACCTGTGGCCAGCTATTGGCAAGAGTAGAATCAAAGTCCAAGTCATGCTAGTAAATAAATAAATAAATAAATAAACCAGATTTAGCATGCCAATCACTCTCTTAACCCTTCCATCATTTTGTTCTGCATTTCTTATAGAGTCACTGATTTTTTTAAATACAGTATATCAGGATCCTTAGAACTTCATTTTAAGTTCCCAGTTTTAAAAATGTATTAATCAGCCCAATATCAATTTCCTCTTTATTCAAAGTTAACCTCATTGGAGGAAGGGCAATCCAAAGCAAATAGGATGATTTTCATTCACTTCTCTGTTTCTCTTTTTTATCACTGTGAACATGCTTACTGAATGTCTCTCTCAACCAGCAAAAGTGCCTTCCCATTAATTTATTAGGCCCGGCCTCTGCCAGAAAACATGATTGGTTTCCTTCTCAGGCTTCTGCTGAAAATCTCTTAGAAAGATCTCAAGATGCACTAGATGCATTCAGCAAGACTCATAATGATCCCATAAATTTCACACTATAAAACTCTAATATCAATCTCAAGAATACAACTATATAATAAAAGATTAAGCTACCATTACAGCAGAATGACCAGTCACTATCATGCATACTGACCACCAGGGGGCAGATGCTAAATTCAGGAGTTGCCCCTGGTAGACAGTGCACTGCCACAGAAGGAGCGCCACTCAGCCATAGCCGGGCTCATGGCTGGCTAGCGCAGCAGTGGTAGCAGGAGCCTCTTCTGCCTCTGCAGCAGTGCTAAGGAGCAGCTAGCCTAGTGTAAAGGAGTGAGCAGATGGACAGTAAGGAGTGAGGAATCCTGGATTGCGAGAGGGATGTCCACCTGAGGGGTCATGAACTACAAGAGGGTGCAAGCCAGGCTAAGGGACACCCCCACGCCCCGTGCACAAATTTTGTGCACCGGGCCTCTAGTTACTAAATAAAAGTCTTTTGACACTTTCTAAAAAGAGCTCTAAAAAAACCAGCAAAGGAGTAATTTTCCCAAATCCCTGACTTCTGGAAGAACACCAGATTTCTTCCTTTCATTCATTCATTTGTTCATTCCTTCATGAATTCATTCAACATAAAACCCTGTTGGCAGCAGTGTTCTAGGCCCTGAGGATTCAGTGATAGCAAAACAAATTTCTCCCTTACAGAGCTTACATTCAAAACAAACCTATAAACAAATAATATCAGATATTGTTAAGTATAACAAAGAAATAAAAAAAGGAAATGAGGACAGAGTAGAAGCAGGGAAACCAGCTGGGAGGCAATCACTGTAGCCCAGGTAAGAGATGAAGGTAAAATTGGTGAAATCTAGTTAGATTTAGTAGCACTTGCTGATAGATTTGATATCAAGTTTGAGAAAGAGAGAAATTGAGAATTATTCTAAGAATATTGCATGAGCAAATTAGTGGCCAATGCCATTAGGTAAGATGGAAAAGAGTTTGAAAAAAACAAGACAGAGGTAGGGACATCAAGGATCCTCTTTTTTAAAAATATACTTTTACAGATTTCAGAGAGAAAGGGAGAGGAAGAGAGAATCATCAATCAGCTGCCTCCTACACGTTCCACACTGGGGATCAACCACTGAGCCACTTGGGCTGGGCAAGGATACTCTTTATTGCTCAGTCAAGTTTATGATGCCATTGAATTAGGAATGTTATTAAAAAAAAAAAAGCAGTAGGATATACAAGTCTGAAGCTCAAGGGAGAAGTCAGGGTTGGAAATACAAATTTGAAAATCATCAGAATTTAGGTATTACTTAAGGTCATGAGACCAGATGAGTTCTTCTTAGGACGAGTCATCAGAGGGGTTCAAATGACAGCTGTGCCACATATTAGCTAACTTAGGCAAGACTTCAACCTTTCCTAACCTTTTCATGCAGGGCTGACACACATCCGGACATGCTAGGAAATTGGCACAACACTGCACAAATACATGCTGTTGTCAAGCTCCTAAGAAATTAAACACCACAGAAAGACAGGAACAGTAATAACTGAAGTGAAAATGCAAATTTCCTGACCATGGTAATAAATTACCAGTTACCTTAGCAGAGCTGGAAAACAAATTTCCAGCAAATTCCTCGGAAGAAAGTGCCACGGGGGAAAATTAAGATCAAGCACCCCTACCTCTGCTCCACTGGAAAGAGAAAAGGTTTGCATGAACAAATATAACTAAAAATAGTACACTGAGCTATTAATAATGAATATTTCCAGGGGCTGGTTTTATAGAGGATAATTAATATTTGAAATTATTATTATAAGCATATATTACTTTCAAAAATTAGAAAGAGAAAGCTACACAAAAGGGTAATATAACAAAAAGTTATAATTTCTGAAGATAACATTGATTTTGCATGACATAACAAATAGGGGGAAAAGAGCAACTTGTGAACTATTTCCAAGGAACTCCAATGTAAGTCTTGGAATTACCAAAGGACTGATCAAACTGGTCTGGATGGTGATTCTTGCTAACCTCTAGACCAGTGTTTTTCAACCTTTTTTGGGCAAAGGCACACTTGTTTCATGAAAAAAATCACGAGGCACACCACCATTAGAAAATGTTAAAAAATTTAACTCTGTGCCTATATTGACTATATATAAAGTAATTCTCTTGAATAGGAATCAAATAAACACAAAGAAAGTATTTTATAATTACTTTATTATGAAATATTAAGTAAACAAAATAGTGAAAAATTATAAAATTCTTGTCTTGTCTGCACCTATGGCACACCAGGCAACATCTCGCGGCACACTAGTGTGCCGCGGAACAGCGGTTGAAAAACGCTGCTCTAGACTAATATGTACTGGTAAAGTAAATATAAATCAAGTGAATATTCTTACAAGTGCTGAGATTTTAAAATATAATTACCCTAGAAATCTCAAAGATCCCATACATTTACCTGTTATAAGCTTAAAATTAATGAATACATTCGTTTCTGATTGAAACCATCAGTATTTTTTTTTTTTGATTTTTTGAGTTCATTTATTAAAGCTGGGGTCATTGAAACAAAGGAAGGGCTTAAGACAGAAGAGGTAAGATCATGGCAACAGGAGTGAGCCTCCTTGGAGCTACCTTGGCCCTTTGGAAACGAGAAAGAGTCCATCCTAGGCGAGCTGCCTTGGCCCTTTAGAAAGTCACAGAGGCAGAAGAAGTTGGACTGCGTGGCCTCTGGAGACAAGTTACAGAGGCAGAAGGAGATCCTTTGGAAGCAGGTTTAGGGGGTTAGCCAGGGACAAGCTGCCACTACCTATTGCTCCCCCTAGTTACTTGTCTCTTGAGAAAACAAGCAAGGGGGGAAATGCCTGTGAGCCCCAGAGAGAGCACATATTGGATCCTTTGTCCTGTGAGTTCTATTTTTTTTTTTTTTTTTACTTTAAGATTTATTTCTCATTATTTGAATAATTTCTATGCCTATTTCCTAATACTGTTTTTCTTTTTTTTTTTTTAATATATTTTATTGATTTTTTTTTGACCCCCTCCCTCCCTCCCACACATCCCCTCCCTCCCCAGAGTTTTGAGTCCATTGGTTGCACTTATATGCATGTATACAAGTCCTTCGGTTGATCTATTATCTCCCCCAGATCTTCCTCCCCTCCCCGCTGTAATTTGACAGTCTACTTGTTGATATACTGTCTCTATATCTATCTTATGGTTCATCAGTTTATAATGTTCTTTATTATCCACAAATGAGTGAGGTCATGTGGTGTTTCTCTTTCATTGATTGGCTTAATTCACTCAGCATGATGTTCTCCAATTCCATCCAGGATGCTGCAAATGATGAGAAATCCTTCTTTTTTATGGCAGCATAGTATTCCATTGTGTAGATGTACCATGATTTTTGGATCCAATCATCTGCTGACGGACACTTAGGCTGTTTCCAAATTCTGGCTATTGTAGATTGTGCTGCTATGAACATAGGGGTGCATATATCCTTTCTGATTGGTGTTTCTAGTTTCTTGGGATATATTCCTAGCAGTGGGATTACTGGGTCAAATGGGAGTTCCATTTTCAGTTTTTTGAGGAAACTCCACACTGTTCTCCACAGTGGTTGCACCAGTCTACATTCCCACCAGCAGTGCACGAGGGTTCCTTTTTCTCCCCAACCTCGCCAACACTTGTCGTTTGTTGATTTGTTGATGTTGGCCATTCTGACAGGTGTGAGATGGTACCGCATTGTTGTTTTGATTTGCATCTCTCGGATAATTAGTGACTTTGAGCATGTTTTCATGTGCCTTTTGGCCTTCCTTCTGTCTTCTTTTGAAAATATTCTATTTAGGTCCATTGCCCATTTTTTAATTGGATCATTCATCTTCCTTTTATTTAGTTGTATAAGCTGTTTGTAGATGTTGGTGAAACCATCAGTATTTGTTAACTGGTGGAAAGAATATTTTATAGTAGCAAATATATTAAGGATCACAAAATTACTGTGTTACCATAAATAGTGTTTCCCAAAGTGTGGTACGCATACCCCCAGGGGTACGGGAAGAGTTTGGTGGGGGTACGCGTTGCACCGGAGTTTGGTGGGGATATGCACTGCACCATGCTTAGCTGTGCCTAATTCTACGTTCTCATGAGTACAAGGGGTACTCAGCATTACAAAAATTATAGAAGGGGTACACATATGTCAAAAGTTTGGGAAACACTACTGTAGGAAACAAAACTGTTGTCTGATCACACTCTTGTCGTTCTTTTGCTTATTTACATCTGCTTACCCTATTTATGTTATAGATATACCTAATTTAACCTACAACCTCAGGTTTCATTAGAACAATTAGAGAGCTGCTGCTATAAGATTTCAAGTAATTTTATGAAATTATAACTGTGGTTTTTAATGGTACTATGTTTTTAAAAACTCAACACTAAGGAGGCCTTGAAGAAAACTGTAGTATTTACCATGTTTTAACCAAAAAGGAAAGCCCTTTTTAATTATATAAACTTAAAGTCTTAACATGTAAGTCACTGAAAACAGAGTAGGATTTCTTAGTCTCCCATGTCCCTTTATAAGCACTTCCAATTATAATTCAAGGTAGTAAGCACTACGTGGCATTGCTGACTCATATCCAGAGAGTTGTTCCTTTTCCAGGTTTTACAGTAAAATTAATAATCATTGTTATTGGCCCTAGCTGGGTAACTCAGTTGGTTAGAACCGACACGTCAAGGTTCTGAGTTTGATCCCCAGTCAGGGCACACACAAGAATCCACCACTGAGAGATTTTGAAGATGGTGGTATAGGTAAACGCCTACAAGAGGAAAGCATTAGTTACCTATAAGGGAATGCCCATAGGAGTGTCAGCTAATTTCTCAATAGAAAATATGTAAGTGGCCAGAAGTGAGTGGCAAGAAATATTCAAAGTGATGAATAGCAAAGACCTACAACCAAGATTACTCTACCCAGCACAGCTATCATTTAGAGTTGAAGGTCAGATAAAGAGCTTCACAGATAAGAAAAAGCTAAAGGAGTTCATCACCACCAAACCAGTATTATATGAAATGCTGAAGGGTATTCTTTAATAAGAGGAGGAAGGAGAAGAAAAAGAAAAATATAAAAATTATGAACAACAAAATGGCAGCAAATACATGTCTATCAACAACTGAATCTAAAAATCAAATAAACAAACAAGAAATCTAATTAACAGAATAAAATAGAATCAGAGGCAAGGAAATGGAACCGAATGACGATTCTCAGAGGGAAGTGGTGTAGTGGGAGGTGGAAAGAGATTAAACAAAGATCTTATATGCCTATATATGCATTACCTATGGACACAGACAATAGGGTGGCAAAGGTCTGGGGTGAAATGGGAAATGAGTAGGGGGCACGGTAATGAGTAGGGAAAACAGGGATCTCTGTAATAAACTCAACAATAAAGATTAAAAAACAAAAAGAATCAACCAATGAATGTATAAATAAGTAGAACAACAAATATATGCTTCTCTCTCTCTAAAAATAAAAAAATAATAATTTTTTAAAGGATCATTGTTATTAGCAAACAAAGTTCTTGAAGAAATGTTGAATATTTCAAATGTTAAATATTTCAAGCCAATGTAGGGTGTTCTCTACTTTATACCTTTTGTCAATTGCTATTGCTTTAAATCAAGTTCTTGAAGTAAGGTGTTAAATATATAAACTATGTATAAATATAAATGTAAATATAAAAATATTTAAATCAAACATTGGTGTACTTTCAGATCATAATTATAATTTACATGGAAAGAAACAAGGTTCTCCAAAGGAAAGTCTCTGTCTTCAGCTCTGCTAAGGCAACTTGCCGCCAACAGCCTAAGGGCAGAAGGGGCCAGGAGCAAATTATGGGTTTAGCCTTTCATCTCTATAATGTGCTAACGACCTATATATAAAGGCTCTTCTGTCCACTTGGGGACTGAAGTCTCCCGGTCTTTCCACTTAAAAACGAGAAATGTCAATATGGCGAGTGTCCCAGCCCAGCCATTTCTGGAACTATTTTTGGCTTGTAAAGGATGGCTGACAGTGACAGTGAGGTCTCTCGCCTCACCCTTGCAAATGCTCCCCTCTACTCCTTCTGTTGTTCAGATAAATAGCCAGTGGCAGGCCCAGGTCTTCACCAAGCTAAAACACGTCTCCAACATCAAAAGCCTGAGGAAATCATCTTGCCCTTTCAAACATCACATTTTCTTTTTAAAGAATCTTGCTCTTTTGAAAAGAGATTAAAAATAGCTTCTCAGCTCACCAACAGTAAAAGAAAAATAGGTGATAATAGAAAATCTCGTAAAGCTTGCATGGAGATTAGCATTCACCAATTCATTCATTTATTCAGTGACTGCAGCCATAGGCCATGAATGGCCCTCAGAGCTAATAATGCAGCAGGCAAACAGAGGAGCTGGGTCCCTGTCTTTGCAGGGCCTACTGTTTAGTAATACAGAAATACTTTTTAATGTCGCCAGTAAATCAATAGACAATAATATCACCTCAAATCCCTTTTGGAAGTAGGCCTGATATAAACCAATGAAATTAAATTCACCGATCATGATATCATGGCAGGAAAATTAGGATAAATGCTCCATTCAATAGTGACAAGAGTTCTCTGAACAGTTTTTACCAAACTCAGTTTTCTTAGGAGATCTCAAAGTAAAAGGGTACATGAACTAGACCAGCCACAATCCCATACAGATGGTTGTATTTGGTATACGGGGAGATGGCTACTCACGAATTAAGCAAATAAAAGTAAACCGAAGTATTCTCAACTATAAATTCCTTTTTATAAAATTAGTAATTCAGTGTTTAACCTTGATTAATACTAAATATTCTCAACATGTAATAGAAAGTCTTTTAAATTCACATACTCAATAAGCTTAGTGTTCTTTTAAATGAAGTGGAACGTTAGAAGCTTTTTGTTAAGATCATCTGGGCATCTTAGAAATCTGAATCCTGAGTTGGATCCATTCCCACATTGTTATAAACCACACTACAAACTCTCAAATCAGGGATAGAGTCCTTTGTGGAAAGATGAATCCAGAAAATAAACTGAAACCAGACTTCAGTTTGGCAACTTAAGTTCAGAAGACAAAGACTTGGAAACAGAAGAAAAAGAATAGAAATTGACATAATTCAGGTAGGCTGGAATTCAAAGTATGCTAGGACCTTGGCAACATAGTCCAGCAGGAGCAAAACGAAGCCAAGACCAGGCCAGGCCCCGGCCAGGGAAATGCATACTAGTTCCAGATGTCTTGCCAGGTGTATGCTTGCAAACCCAATGCACCATGTCCAAAGACACAGCAAGCTCATACTTGGTTCGGGCAGACATTGGGAACAGGAGGGCAGGGCAAGGCCATGAAGCTACAGACTCACAGTCATGGCAAGACTTGTATTTTCAGCAATACTGTAATCGAAGTACTTGGAAAAAACTAGAATTGGGGGGTAAAAAATAACAAAAATTCGAAAATACAGAATGATTCACAGGGAAGTAAGGGAAATTCTAAAACCAAAACCAGAGAAGAATATAAACACAGATATGTTACACTGCCACTGACATTTAGGCTGTGTTGATACTGGTAAACAAGAAGCTTGGGACTGTAGAGACCTGTGGAAATAGATGACAAAGCCCTGGGTTTGGTCAATGTGACATGGAACAAGTCCCTTCCAGCCCCCATAAGCCCTCACATGGTTAGTCTCTCAGTAAAAAGACATACAAGAAAGCTGTTTATCTCAATAAAGTGTCTAGGGGAGCGCTCCCAAGCATAAGATTCAAATTTACATTACCTAATTGAAGAGAGGACCTTCCAAACTCATTTCATAAGGCCAGCATTATCTTAATACCAAAGCCACACCATAACACTACAAGAAAAGAAAATTACAGGCCAGTATCCCTGATAAACATAGATGTGAAATTCTCGGCAGAATACTAGCAAACCTGAATCCCAGAGCACATTAAAAAGGTCTGACACCATGATCAAGTGGGATTTATCCCTGGAATGCTAAGATGGTTCAATATACAGAGATCAATAAATGTGATACACAATATTAACAGAATGAAGGATAAAAATCATATGATCATTTCAATAGATGCAGAGAAAGTATTTGACAACATTCAACATCTTTTCATGATAAAACTCTCAACAAATTAGGTAGAGAAGAAATGCACCTCAACATAATTAAGGCCGTATATGACAAACCCTCAGCTAATATCACACTCAACAGTGAAGAGTTAAAGGCCTTTCCTCTAAGATCAGAAACAAAACAAATACACCCACCCTCACCACTTTCATTCAACATACAATAGTATTGGAAATCCTAGACAGCAATTAGGCAAGAAAAACAAGTAAAAGATATCCAAATTGGAAATGAAGAAGTAAAATTACCTCTGCTTGCAGATGACATGATCTTATATACAAAAGAACCTAAAGACTCTACACCAAAACCTGTTAGAATAAATAAATAAATTCAGTAAAATTGCAAGTATAAAATCAACATACATGCCCTGGCTGGTTTGGCTCAGTAGATAGAGCATATCAGCCTGCCGACAGAAGGGTCTCAGGTTCAATTCTGGTCAAGGACATGTACCTTGGTTGCAAGCTCCTCCCAGTCCCTGGCCCTGGTCAGGGTGCATGCAATCAAAGTGTTTCTTTCACATCAATATTTCTCTCTGTCTTTCCCTTTTTTCCACTCTCTCTAAAAATCAATGAAAAAATATCCTTGGGTGAGGATTTTAAAAAAAATAAAATATATATATTTTAAAACAAACAAACATATAAATCATTTGCATTTCTATACACTAACCATTAGCTATCTGAAGAAATTAAGAAAGCAATCCCATTTACAATAGCATCAAAAACAATGAAGTATTTAGGAATATATTTTAACCAAGGAATTGAAAAACCTGTACACTGAAAACTGTAAGATATTGAAGCAAGAAACTGAAGAAAACACAAATAAGTGGCAAGATATCCCATGTTGTTAGATTGAATGAATTAATATTGTTAAAATGTCTGTACTACTCAAAGTGATCTATAAATTCAATGCAATTCCTATCAAAATTCCAATGGCATTTTTCATAGAAATAGAAAATACCGTCCTAAAATTTGTATGGAACCAAAAAAGATCCTGAATATCCAAAGTCATCCATGAAAAGAAGAACGAAGCTGGAGATATTACCCTTCCTGATTTCAAGCTCTATTAGGAAACTGTAGCAATCAAGAGTATCGTTCTGGCACACAGAGCAATGGAACAGAACCGAAAGCTCAGAAATAAGCCTATGCATATACAGTCAACTAATCTTCGACAAGGACATCAGGAATACACTGCAGGGATTGACAGTCTCTTCAACAAATAGTATCAGAAAACTGAATATTCAGATGCAATGAACCTGAACCCCTATTTTTCATAACTCATAAAAGTCAAGTGAAATGGGTTAAAGGCTTCCCTATAAAACCTGAAAACACATAGAAGAACTCCTTGACATTGGCCTTAGCAATAACTTTGGGGGAAGAATACCAAAAGCACAGGCAACAAATACTATCCATATATCTATCTATTACATATACACATATATATAATGGAATACTACTCTTCCATTAATAACAACATGATGAAACTGCAGGACATTATGCCAAGTGAAATAAGCATAATTTAGAATTAATAAATATTGCTTAATAAATATTAATAAATATTGCAAGGTATTATTTATATGTGGAATATGTATTTTTAAGCTGATTTCATAGAAACAAAATAGAGTGGTTGTTACAAAGGGCTGGGGAAAGGGAGAAATAGGAAGATGTAGGTCAAAGGGTACAAACTTATAAATTCTACAGATCTAATGGATAGCTATTAAAAATATGGTATTGTGTATTTGTTATATACATGAAAGTTGCTAAGAGTAGATCTTAAGCATACTCACCACAAAAAAAATAAGAAACTTAACTATGTAAGGTGCATTAAAATACCTGTTCTTGGTAATCATTCCACAATTTATATGTATATAAAACCATCACATTTTATACATTAATTATATACAATTATAGTTGTCAATTATTCCTCAAAAATGTTGGAGGGAAAACAAACAAGAAGAATCAAATTGGCTTTGTTGCTTCTTCTCTATTAAAATATTTTTTACTGTTAAAAATATTATATTATCTGTGTAGTTCAGGAACCCAGAGTTGAAAAATAGCTATGAAAGTGATCCAGGGATGGAAACACACTCACAGTGCCTGTAAAAATTAAAGTCAAATTCTCTCTAGAGCAGTGATTCTCAACAATGACTTTGGAGCTTTAAAAACACTAATGCCTCAATCTCACACCTGGAGTATCTGAGTTAACTGATCTGGGGCTCAACCTGCCGCCCTAATTTTTAAAAGCTCACTAGGTAGTTCTAATGTGCAAAAAAGATTGAGAACCTTCGCTCTAGAGAGACATGCTTCTGTGCAGGCCACACAGAATCCTCACCAAGCATGACTTCAAAAACAACACTTTACAGCACCCAAAGGAACAATCCACCATCAGCAAGAGTAGGAGGAACAACTAAAAGCAAAGTTAAGCCTCCAGGAACTTTAGCTAATAGAATTATTTATTACAGATATATGATAACATGGAAATAATTAAAGATTTTGGGAAAACCAAAAATATAAAAATGGAGGAAAGTACAGACACAAAATAAAACTATAGAGGATAAATATATTCATTGATTTAAGGAACTCAATAAGTGGGTTAAAGAGTAGATTAACAGATGTATAGAGGAAAGTAGAGAACAAGATGATTGACCCAGAGAAAATATCAGGAATACAGCACTGAGAGTTAAATAATGGCATCTCTCAGTTGATTGAACATCATCCTGTGCACCGAAAGGTTGCAGGTTCAATTCCCGGCCAGGACACATGCCCAGGTTTTGTGTTTGGTCCCCTGTCGGGGTGTGTACATGACACAGATTATATTAACAAGAGAAAATTACCAAATATAATTATATACTCATGTATAAGAACTTGTCATACATGAGTGAGCCAGAGACCCACATATGTAAGAAATTCAGGGACAGAGAGGTAAAAGGAAGTGATATGACATTTTGAGCTAAGGATGTGGTCAGGCATCTGGAGACTTAGAGGGGAGGGAGGCTATTCACAGGACGATAACAAGAGCAGATTGTTCAGGAATGAGATGTGTGCCCCGCCCTACACATAGGTCATAAGAAGTTCTCTCTGGTATTAATCCTTACTATGGGAAAGGCCCCTCATTTAAATTCTTTAACGGAGGTATAAAAGTTTCCTGTGATCCCGCAGGGTCTCAATCGCCGACACCTCAAAATGATTCCGATGCCAAGGTGACACAGCTTAGGGAGACCTGTTCTGAGCCACCTGAAAGTTCCTAGAAGGTGAGAGGCAATTGCTATACAACCGAGCAATTCCAGTCTTCAGTATTTGTCCAAGGGAAATGGAAGCATATGTCTACACAAAGACTTGAGCATGTTCACGGCTTTCTCATAATGGCCCTGACCTAGAACAATACAAAAGTCCATGAACAGATGAATAAATTATAGCACATCCATACAATGAAGTGTTATTCAATATTAAAAAGGAACAGACAACTGATAAATATAATCGCATGGATGCATCCCAAAAACATTACCCTGAGAAGTAAGTGAAAAGTGCCAAAGTATACTTTATGATTCCATTTATGTGACACTGGAAAAAAACACATGTAATCTACAGTAACAGCAAAAAGATAGCACTTCCCTAAAGCCATGTGGGAGGGTGATTCATGGGAAAGGAAGGGACACAGGGGAAATTTGGAGTTGATGGAAATGTTCTATATTTTTATTGCAATGGTGGTAATATGAGAACATACATTTGTGAAAACTCAAAAAACTGTACACTTGAAGTGGGTGTATTTTATAATATGTAAATTATACCTCATTAAAGTCGGTGTTTTAATTCTTCCCTCTTGCCAGAAACATGTTCAGCTGTTTCCCCCTACAGACTTATCATCTTATCATTTTTCTACATTTTCTTCTCTCTCTTATTTTATCATTATCTCACTTTAAAAATATTATTTTCCCCATCTATCTTAAGGCTAGGTCACAAACTTGAAATTACTTTCTATTTGCTCAAAAAGTAGGATATGATGAATGGATCCTGGTATAAAGAAAAAGAGCTTTAAAGTGCTCTGGGTTCAAATCCCAGCTCTACCAAGCTATGCTATCTTGAATATTAATCACTCTTAACCTCAGTTTCCTTATCTGTAAAATGGAAAATGTAATAATACCTGGATCTTTGGGATGTGAGGCATGTAAAATTTTTGGCACAGAGTAGGCATTCAGTAAATGTTAATCAGTTCAACAAATGATATTTTCATTTAAGTTCTTCATCATTTGTATGTAAGCTAGCTAGAGGAATTAATTTAAATAAAATTTAGTTGATTTGGGAAGTAAAAGCACTTTCTAATAGTGACTTAAGTGCGATAGAAGAAGGACATGAAAGCAATGTCACTCAAAGCTAGGTCTGTGAACCAGGGCCCATCCTTACTTGCCACCAGTGTGAGCAAGGTAAGTACAGAAATTAAGAGTAATTATTTAAAAATGTTTATAGGAGATAACCCTGTATGATCTATGTGATTTAGAGTTTAAATCTTGTTTAGAAGGTTCTAGAATACCTCACAGAATAAGGAGCTTGAGTCAGAACATAAAGCAACACACTGCTCCTTCATTGAGAAAATCCTTCTTTAAAATAAAAAATAAAAAAGGCCAGTTGAACTAAACAAGATGCTTCACAAAAATAGATAACTGTTGAAATGTAATTATGAAATTGTATACACTTTATCTGTTGAACTAATTTTTAAAATGGGCTCATGTTTTCTGTGTACTTTTTGTTGATTTTTTTTCCCTATAAAATCATTTTCATTGAATTTTACAAAATTAGTGGTTTGGAAACTAAATTGGTCCTTCCCCACAGATGGTTTGAAACCTTTTTTAGATTATTTATACCTCCGGGAATAAAGATGCTTTCTCCACCCTGCACTTTCCCTCAGCTTAAGTTAAGGAGTTATCTTTGATTCTAAACATCTGTTTTCGTTTCCCTAGGACCATGGTCTGCAAACTGCGGCTTGCGAGCCACATGTGGCTCTTTGGCCCCTTGAGTGTGGCTCTTCCACAAAATACCATAGCCTGGGTGAGTCTATTTTGAAGAAGTGGCGTTAGAAGAAGTTTAAGTTTAAAAAATGTGGCTCTCAAAAGAAATTTCAATCGTTGTACTGTTGATATTTGGCTCTGTTGACTAATGAGTTTGCCAACCACTGCCCTAGGATAATGGGGGGAAACAACATGGAGAGATTCTGAAAAGTTTTGTGGCTTTAGCAAACTAAGGATCATCTACCAGTGTACTTGTGTTAAGACTGTGCTGCCACCCTGTGGCCATTCGTCTTATGACCCAAAGCTTCAAGCTCTCCCTTTCCCCTCAATACTAACACTTATCTTTCCCACCTAAGTCCTTATGAGCTTCATGAAATCTACCAAATTCTCTGCAGGTCTTTATTTTGTGATGCTCTTTTTCATCAGTTTCATCTAGTTTGTTACTGCTATATGAATGACATGACACCAAAAGCTCAGGCATCAAAAACAAAAGTAGACAAGTGAGAATACATATGGGAATATATATGCACAGCAAATGAAACTTAACATAGTGAAAAGGCAACCTACAGAATGGCAGGAAATATTTGCAAACCACACATATGATAAGGGGTAAGAGGCAAGGTATATAAGGAACTCATACAACTCAATAGCAAAAAACAAAACAAACAAAAAAAAACCACCCTGATTTTAAAAAGGGCAAAGAACTTGATTAGACATTGATCAAAAGGAGACATACAAATGGCCTACAGAGATATAAAAAGGTGCAAGTATCACTAATCATGAGGGATGCAAACCAATACCACCTCACATCTGCAAGAGTGGCCATTATCAAAAAGACAAAAGTATCGTTGAGGCTATGAAAAAGCAGACCCTTGTATACTGTTAGTGGGGGGTGTAACTGGTGAAGCCATTATGGAAAACAGTATGGCGTTTTCTCAAAAAATTTAAAATAGAACTACAGTATGGTTTAGCAAGTCCACTTCCAGATATTTTCCAAAAAAAAAATGTAATCAGATCTCAAAGAGATGTCTGTACTCCCATAGTCACTGCACCATTATTCTCAACAGTCAAGATATGGAAACAACCAAAAAGACACTGACAGATGAATGGACAAAGCAAATGTGGCATATACTTACAATAGAATATAGCTCAGCCTGAAAAAAAATGAAAAATCCTGCCATTTGCAGCAACATGGATGAACCTGGAGAATATTGAGCTAAGTGTAAAAACCAGTAACAGATAAAAACTGTATGCTCTCATTTATATGTGGGATTTAAAACAGTCATACTCATAGAAGCACAGAGTAGAATGGGGGTTGCCAGGCATTGGGGGAGAGGAGAGTGGTGTTGGTCAAAGGGTAAAAAGTTTTGGTTATGCAAGATGAATATGTTCTGGAGATCTACTGTAGAGTATGATGACTCCATTAACAATACTGTATTGAATACTTGAAATTTGCTAAGAGGTTATATTTACATGTTCACACTCACACACACACACACACCTAAAACGACAACTCTATGAGGTGATGGATATGTTAGTTAGACCAGTTGTTGTGATCATTTCACTATATGTAAATATTGGGTCGGCAGCTAAGTAATTGCGGGTTTCACACATATATGGCTTCAGTTGAATTTTTAGGTTTGCAGACGTAGTAAAATGTAAAACACATTTTGTTATTTGATAGTTGGCTATTCAGCTGTTAATCAGTAAAAAAAGTTTTTTGATCTGTTTTGTAGTTTTCGGTTGGCGTTCGTTGAAAAATGGAAAATCAAAAGGAACATTTTCATCATATTTTGATTTTTTATTTCCGCAAAGGGAAAACGCATCGCAAGCTCATAAAAAGTTATGTGCTGTTTATGGTGATGAAGCCTTAAAAGAACGGCAGTGTCAAAATTGGTTTGCCAAATTTCGTTCTGGTGATTTTTCACTCAAAGATGAAAAACGCTCTGGTCGTCCAGTTGAAGTTGATGACGCCCTAATCAAAGCAATAATCAATTCGGACTGTCACAGTACAACACGTGAGATTGCAGAGAAGCTTCATGTATCACATACATGCATTGAAAATCACTTAAAACAACTTGGCTATGTTCAAAAACTCGATACATGGGTTCCTCACGAACTGAAAGAATCACAGTTAACGCAACGCATTAGCAGCTGCGATTTGCTAAAGAAACGTAATGAAAATGATCCATTTTTAAAACGACTGATAACTGGCGATGAAAAATGGGTTGTTTACAACAATATCAAGCGGAAAAGATCATGGAGCAGGCCAGGTGAACCAACTAAACAACATCAAAAGCTGATATTCATCAAAAGAAGATTTTGTTATCAGTTTGGTGGGATTACAAAGGAATTGTCTACTTTGAACTCTTACCACCCAACCGAACGATCAATTCTGATGTCTACATTGAACAACTAACGAAATTAAACAATGCAGTTGAAGAAAAGCGGCCCGAATTGACAAATCGAAAAGGTGTTGTATTCCATCATGACAATGCAAGGCCACACACATCTTTGGTCACTCGGCAAAAATTAATGGAGCTTGGTTGGGATGTTTTGCCACATCCACCATATAGTCCTGACCTTGCACCATCTGATTACTTTTTGTTTCGATCTTTACAAAACTCCTTGAATGGTAAAAATTTCAATAATGATGATGATGTCAAATCGTACCTGATTCAGTTTTTTGCTAATAAAAACCAGAAGTTTTTTGAACGTGGGATTATGATGCTGCCTGAAAGATGGCAAAAGGTCATTGATCAAAATGGGCAATACATTACAGAATAAAGTTATTTAGTTCCATGAAAAAATTGTCTTTGATTTTCTTTTAAAAATCCGCAATTACTTACTTGCCGACCCAATATATCAAAAGATGTAGTTGTACACCTTAACAATATACAATTTTTATTTGGAAATTATACCTTAATAGAGCTATTTTTCTAAAATGGTGGCTACTTGGAGTTTGCCTATACCTAAAATCACCCTTAAATGTAATTGGTAAAGATACTAGTGGATACAGGCTCATTTTTTAGTTAATAGTTTTGAACGAAATATCATTTATTAAGGTTAAATAAAAGGTGGACTTTGAGGATCAGCTTTTGGTTTAATATTTACAAGTTAAATGAGTTAGGAGATGCTATGAGATTGGAAGCAAGATGTGGGAACAGTAAAGGCGTGATCAGTGGCACCTGGTTGGGAAGGAGTGGGGTGCAGTAGAGTGAGCATGTATGAAAGAAAGCCTGAAGGAAAGTGGAACAAAAAATAACTAGCTGAGGAGTTAACAAATGCACTAGAGACTCTGAAAAGGCAGAGAGTTCGTGTGGAAGAGACACTGGGGGGATAAGGACACATATGTAATACCTTAGTCAATAAAGAAAGAAAGAGAAAAGGCACAGAGATCAACATAAAACAGCCCAGCGAGAAGGCGCCCTCTGGAGGAGGAGGACCGTTACTGTTGTGGAGACTGGAAGTCTGACCTTGAGAAACAAGTAAGACTTGCTGAGGCTGCGCAGGAAGCCTTCTGGGTGTTTCCACCACCTGGTGGGTCATTTTCAGAGCAGTATATGTACACAGTAGTGATCACCGCTCACTCGTCCAAGTGGCCCGAGGGAGAGAAAAGAGGGAATATCCCAGAGTGGAATCATGGCGAACCACATGTCTAGTGTCCTAGGACAAGGCGTGGAGATGAAGGGGCAGGGGAAAGAACAGACAAAGACGAGTGGCTCTCCCATCAGCCGCAGAGAAAGGGCCACACCTGCGTCTTATCCTGGAGGGAACCAAGCACGTATCACCAGCAAGAGCCTCCCAGGGGGAACATGGAGGAGGAAGGACACTGCTGGTGCATAATAACCCAGGTTTGGGCAAAATAAAGAGCTCCCCCTTCGGGCACTGTGCTTCTGTTAGGAGAGATCGCCTCCCCCTTTGGGGAAGTCAAGTCTGCTTCCTCTCCCCGAAGGGAAACCTCTAAAGAGAGGCCCTGGAGCCTCCACAGGCTACAGAGCCAACAGGTCTTGTCCAGATACCAAGCCTGGAGCCGATATAGGTCAGGACAGAGGTGCTCAGACCCATGACCTCAGTACTTGATTCTCACAGCCAGGGGATGGGGGAGGCCAAGTTCAGTTAAGCAGTCAAATGCTACACTTTTATCCAGATTGGGAATATGTGTTCACAGATATTTTCATCTTTGGAGCAGGTGGTTTGAAATGCAAATAAAGTACTAAGTGTCAGCGCTGTATCCTAGCAGTAGCTACTTTGCAAACGTTACCATGGCACCAATTCAACAGTGTTCTTAGAAGCAGCCACACCTCGGCAAGTTCTTTCTAACTTGGGACAGCAAAGTTCAAGTGAACTAACAGACACACCGCAGCGTGAGAGAGTCCTGAACCGATACGGAAGGTGAATCTCTACAGTACAACTGCCGTCTGAAGCTGTTGGAAACAGGGCCTCAAATTTAAAGAGGGAAAGAGAAGAAAATGGACCATCTCCCGGAACACCTGGAGTGTGATCCAAGCCTGGAGACAAAATGACGGTAATTATAATTGCTAGCGTTTGTTTTTAGCTGCTACCAGATTGCGCACAGATTGGGAAAGGCAAACGCCGTTCTCCCGTTACTCCAGTGCACACTGTGCGTTAGCAGTGCTCGCGGGCGAATCCTAGCTGGTGAAATACAGCAGATTGTCTCATTTATGGTAAAGTCAGGCAAGCCGCCCTCCCACGGCAGGCCGCAGTGCAGGGGCCACTCACAACCGGATGACAGAGCTGGTTATGCAGGTCTCTGCTCCTCACTGCCCATAGACCTGCGGGGGTGGGGGGGGAAGAGGAAGGGGGACAGGCTAGAAAGGGTTAAGAGGGGTAGGAACGTATGTAATATTTCCAACAATAAAGATTTATTTTTAATATATTTTTATTGTTGATAGTATTACAGATATATCCCATTCCCCTCCCCCTTTACCTTTCTCCCAGCCCCTATTCACCACACACACACACACACACACACACACACACACGTACACACATACACACACACCCAGGTCTTCACTACCCTATTGCACATATCCATGGGCTATGCATACAAGTACTTAAATTCTTTGGTTTATCTCTTCTCAACTCCATATAAAGTTTACTTTTTTAAAAAGAAAGAAAAGGACTAGGTGATAGGACACAGGATGCTGGGGAAACAAGTCTTAGCCAACCCCCTCTGACCAATCAAGGTTCCTGAGATAGGTCCTGGGCCCACCAGAGCATGTCTCTGCCTGATTAGGGGAGAATGAAAGGCCAGACACCAAAAGTTAACAATACAAGACAGTCTGTGGTCAGTGGCTAATTGATATGAACCACAAATGGTGCCAGGAGTTCAAAGGGGCTCCTCTTCAGATGAGAGAGATCAAAGAACAACCCCAAATGAAGACTGAAAAAGGGAAGACCTCGCCAAGAGGGAGTCACGGTTGGGTGACACTGAAGAGTTCACTATCAGCAAGAAGGAAACTCCAGAGCTCCTTCCCTGACACAGGAAGGCGGCGGTCCTCAGACCTCCTTACAGATGGTAATGGCGCGCCATCCACTGCTAAAACAGCCGCAGGAGAGGAAGAGTGCCAAGGGGAAGTGCTGGGGTTTCCAGGCAGCCTTTATCTCAAAAGACACAAAGACCTCTGCGTCCCTAAAGGGTAATTCTGGGACCATTATATAGAGTTAACTCCACTCACCACTACGCCTCCCCGCCCCCGCCCCCCCCCCCCCCCAAAAAAAAGCAGAAAGGGGCCTCTTGGTACCATTTCCATGATATTGTAGCCAAATCCATCTGTAAGTTTCTATGGGTGAATTGAAATTGTAATTTGAGTAGTAACCTGGATATTAGGTGTGCCACCCAATGGCAGGCCAGATCCAGGGCACAGTGGTCAAAAGAGAGTGAGCCTTTGGGCTTGGTTTCAGCAAGTTTTGATATTCAGAAAGACCCAGTCCCATGGGTAAGTCCGAGAGAGCAGGGATGCTGAGAGAAAATAACGCTCAGGATCAGGGTGAGATGGGGTCAGGTCCCAGGGGGTCCGCCTGTTGCCAAGGGTTAAGCAGAAAGAGTCCAGGGCCCCGAGGAAAAGCTGTGCCAGGTCTAAGAAGCCTTGGGGCAGGAATTCCGTTGCAGCAGGAAAATGCAACGCTTAGGAGGAAACTGAGGCAACCCCCCAATCCTGCGGACTAAGTTGACAAGACAGAGGTTGGGAGGAGTCTGGAGTATAATGGGCGAGGTGCCCAGGGTTACTGCTGAGAGACTGGCCATTAGGATGATGGTGACATGAGTAAAGTCACATTCCATCTAGAGCTGGATTGAGGCCCTAAAATATTTTCTGCCCAAGATGGGGTTATACACAGAACTCTGCAGGTCTCAGTCTGGAGATAAATACAGCAATGACTGAGGGGATCTGAGGATGTAATTCTCCTAGGAAGTCATGTGAGAAAGTCTGATCTAGTAATATGACTTCTAGTGATCTACATTAAAGAAAGGAGTCAGTTATATGAACGATTTATTTAAAGAAATATTCATCAAAGTGTTACTTATAATAACAATAGGCAGGAACCTGAACGCTATCGTTATGTAATAAGACACTAATTAGGTGTGGATACTGTGCTTTTTGAAGAATTTTAACTACATAGGAAAATGTTCATGACACAATACTAAGTGAAAAAGCAAACATAAAACATGGCTTTATTTATGTTGGGCATAACAAGCACACGTAGCAAAGAGACTGGAGGGAATGGACCTGTCAATGGTAATGGAAATGGAAACTGATACAAACTGTCATGAGTTTTTATTTTTCCTTTATGTATCTATATTACAAAAAACTCTACAAGGAACATGTAATACTTACATAATAAAAAGTTATTTTACAATATTTTTAAACTATATTATAATGCCTATGTTGTTGCTTTGGAATACTGATAACTGAAGAAATATTTTTAAAGGAAAAATAATTACCTAAAGATCTTAACAGTTCAATTTTAACATCCCAGAAACTATCTGAAATATCCTAAAAACCCTATTGCTTTTAGAAGAGTAAAGTTTCCAAATTGCTCTAACAAGACCCACCCACTGGAAATAAAACGCTCAAATGTTGATGAATGCATATCTACGACCCAAAGAATACTCACCTGGGACTTCTACAAGAAGTCTCTGGTGGGGGTGGGATGAGGGCATGCAACAGGGTAGGAGGGGCTAAGGGAAGGTCAATAGGGGGAAATAAAAGGAGATATATGTACTACTATACATAATACTTTAAATAATTTTTTTAAAAAGAAAAAAAAATACTTATATTAAAAAAAAAAGAAGAAGTCTCTAGCAACTACCATGAGATTCCATGATCATATTCCCCAAAGGATAATCACTTCCAACTTATTGTCAACTATTAATAGAAGCCCAGTTGGTGGAGGGGGGGGGGAGGGGGGGGAGTTCCTCAGCCCGGCCTGTGCTCTCTCACAGTCTGGGAGCTCTCAGGAGATTTCTAAGTCAGCAGTCAGACATCCTTAATGCCACCACGGAGGCAGGACATGCTACCGTCACGGCCTCTGCACTCACCAGCTGTGAGCCCAGCTCAGGGCTTCTGGCTGAGCAGCACTCTCCCTGTAGGAGTTTTCTGACCACCAGAGAGCAGCTCCTACATTGAGCGTCTGTACCCTGGTTGTCTGTGCCTGTCACAGCAACCAGTCGTTCCACCGTTCGGTCCATTTGCATATTAGCCTTTTATTATATAGGATGATTAGAAGAAATAGCTGATTTGAGATGCAAGCACATGCAACACCTCTGCATGATATGCTAGACACTATCATATTTGGAAAAGAGACAAAGAACATTACAAACAAATGCAAAACCCCTGTTTATTTATTTGGACTTCCCTAAACAAGAATCATCTACATAACCCTAGGACTTATACTATTACTATTGAGAGCTAAGTGTTTATCAAGACCTGACTACATGTTGTATCCCATAGTGAAGCATTGTATGTTTATCTATCATTCGATCTTCAAGATAACCTTATGGGATAGGAACTATTCTGAGCCTCATTTTACAGACAAAGAAGCCCCCTGATGTTAAATAACTTGCCAAAAATCATTTAGCTGGTAAGTGACAAGGCCCTGATTTGCAACAAGTCTGTTTCTAGAACTTGCTCTACTGCCTCAGAATCTATGAAACAGGTAATGTATAACGCTTTTCTCTTTTGCCTCCTCCTCTTTCTTAGGAGTCTCAATAAAGCTGAATCCTGAGCTTTCTAATCTATGGATATATATCATTATCCTTTAGACTCAAAATACTACCATGGTTATTACACCATCTGCTTTAAAGAAAAATATGACTCAGTAAATTAAGGCGCTGTCTGTAGTTCTTCCTGCACTGGTTTTACATATATTCTCTCTCCCTTGCTTAGGATTCCAGCTAGAAGACGCTAAAACTAGCAATGGAGCCATTATATGAGGAATACCTAGCAAGTCGTGGAACCATAGTAAAACCTTATTACTGGCTAAGCTTCTCTCTAGATTGCTCTAATTGTCCTTACCACATTCGGACAGGCGAAGAAGCAAGAGTTTCCTACACAGAATTTTATCAGGTTTTTGGGTTCCCTTATGGACTACCCTATCCTCAAACAAGACACCTCACATTTTATGAACTGAAAACTTCTACTGGGAGCCTGGTGCAAAAGGGCCACGCGAGCAGTTGCACTACAAATAACACCCATCCAGAATCAATGCTGTTTGAGACGAATGGTTATTTTGACTGGGCCATATACAATAACAACGGCATCCGGCATATCATTCTGTATTCCACCCACTCCCCTTGCAACGAAGCTGACCACTGCTGCATCAGCAAGATGTACAGTTTCCTGACAACGTACCCAGATGTCACTCTCAGTATCTACTTCTCTCAGCTCTATCACACTGACCCCGATTTCCCTGCCTCGGCCTGGAACCGTGAAGCTCTCCGGAGCCTAGCTAGTCTCTGGCCGAAGGTCACTTTGAGCCCAATAAGTGGTGGGATCTGGCATTTTCTCCTCAACAGCTTTGTGAGCGGTGTCTTGGGATCAGCTGCTTCCCAGCCCATCTGGACTGGGAGAGCACTGGCGGACAGGCACAATGCGTATGAAATCAATGCCATCACAGGCGTGAAACCTTACTTCACGGAGGTCCTCCCCCAGGCAAGAGAAGACCCGAATGTAACAGCCCAGGCGGCCTTGGAAAGCTACTCTTTCATCAGTGCCTTTCCTGGACAGTCTCCTCAAGTGACAAGTGGGCAACCACAGGCCAATCTGGCACCAGACCTCAGGGTTCCTGTCGTGTTTGTGCTGGTGCCTTTCAGAGACCTCCCGCCAATCCATGTGGGTCAAAGCCCGTATAAACCCAGGAATATTGTACGGCATTTAAATATGCCTCCGATGACATCATCCCAGGAAGCCAAGGCGCTCAGAAGGCTTCCCATGGCAATGCCAGTGGAGACGATGGCAATCACAGAACAGTCTGGAAGCAGCAGCAAAGCAGATGAGAAGAAGAAGAAAAAGAAAGGGAAGAAATAAAATCGACATTCCTGCAAACAACTACTGGAAGACTTAGAAGACAGCCAACAGGAATCTGGAAACTTTCTCTCTTAGGTATGATACACTATAGGCAAAACCTGAATTATGTACCAGCTTAACTATTATAAAGCTACACTATTTTAAACATAATTCAAAATGTTTCTATAAGCAACTTATTATCTTTCCTTTATTTTGAAAATGGCAGTACCCAAGTGGAGCCATTAGTACCATGCTAATATTTTGGTGTAAATGTCATTATTTCGGTCTACCCATATCATCTTGCCACTGAAAATGCCCATGGACCAAATAGCTTCCTAAATTTGTTTCAGTACTAAAATTTACTATAAAGTTGGAAAACAGCCTGAAGTTACTGACACTCAGTACTGTTTGCAAAAGCAAACCAGTGATTTTTTTCCATTACTTATTCGTTGTGGACAGAAGATTTTAGGCAGCCTTTTTTTTTTTTCCCGAAAGTGGTTCAAAATACTTCTGTGTGGGGGGAAAGCTCTTTTGCTAATTGATTAGCTATAGCTACAAAAATTGATTTTTGAAATGTAGCCATGTGCTGGGTTTGATCTTTCCCAGCTCACACCTATGCCTCCTGAGTGGATGATAGAGGCAGGTGACACATGAGACTCTCCAAGGTTCCTTCCCTCACACACCACGTAATATCCACGCCCCTCTCACTGGCTTTCAAGGCTACTCCTCTGCCAACCTGTTGCCTGTCTCATCAGCAAGATTGCAAATTCCTATATGTCAAGTGCTGTCTCTTTCACGTATTTAGTTTCCCTTTAGGATCTAGCACCATATTCAGTCAAAATATGGGTAGCAAAGCTGTGAATCCACATCTTAGAACTTTACCAATCCCTGCTCCCCGACATCTCTTCTCCATTCCAGCCACGTGGCCACTTAACTCTCCTGCAATGAACATATTTTTGTTGTTGTTGTTAGCATCATTCCTCCTTCTGACATAGCTCCCCAGTGCATAATTGGTTCTACTTCCCTTTTTTTCTGACCACTTCTTTTTCACCAGTGCATATCTATTCCATGTCTTAAACTCTCGTTCAAAACACACTTTTAGGAGTGCTCTTTAACCCTATGAGCATGTGCATTAAATCACATTTGCTGCCTCACTTCCCTCTTAAAAGAAAAGAAAAATGTTTAAAATAGGAATGTCTGTTATGATTAAAAGAAATTTAAAAATTAAAAGAAATTTCTATTGTTAACCTGAAATTTTTTATAGATTTATTGGAATACTACCGGCCCAGTGCACAAAATTTGTGCACATTAAAAGGGAATGAATTAGAGGAAATGTTTTGATATTTCTATTTTCCCTTTCTCTATAATAGAAGTGGCAGAGGTGAAAGAAAATGTGTATGGAAATCTTCCTCCTGTCAGAGTCTGGGGCACGCCGTAAGACCCAGAGTCAAGTCCCCACCCACCCGCATGCACCTCAAAATCATGCAAGCCCCAGATCCAGCCGGCCCATCCCTATTGGGTGAGATCCAGACCCGGCCAGCTCCATCCCCATCAAGCTCCACTGGGCGGGGGGCACAGCCTCAAGGCCCCCAACAAGCCCCTCGGGCAGAAGGCACAGCCAGGCGAAGGGCACAGCCTCAGGTTCCCCAGAGCATGTCAGGTGGGGGTCGCAGCCTGAAGTTCAGCCTCAGGTCCCCCAGCCCAGGACAGAGGGTGCAGCCTGAGGTCCCCAGGCCCAGTACCAGGGCAAGGGGTGTACTTTGAGGTCCCCCATCAAGTCCCACCAGGAAAGGGGCATGCCTTGAGGTCCCCCATCAAGCCCTGCTGAGCAGAGGGTGCAGCCCGAGGTCACCAGTCAAGCCCTGCCAGGTGGGCAGGGAATACAGCCTCAGGTCCCCTGCCCTGGCCCGGCACCACGCAGCCTTAGGTCCCTGCTGATCACCCCACCTCCACTGTGGGTGCAGCCATCTTGTGTTACAGGAAACCAGCCTCCACTGTGCGTGCCACTATCTTGTGATGGCGTGAGGGTCAATTTGCATGTTACCTCTTTATTACACTAAGTGGCCAGATTATTATAATCTCTGAACACATAATAATCTGGCCACTCAGTGTATATCCTATATAATAAAAGGCTAATATGCAAATTGTCCCCTTGACAAGGAGTTTGACCAGCAGGCAGGCTGGCCAACCACCCATGTATACACACACACATACACACACACACACACACACACACACACACACACACACACACTGAGCGGCCAGATTGTTGTACGTTCAAGATCATAATAATCTGGCCATTCAGTGTATATAGGATAATTATTTTTTGGATATATATTAATTGTTATTTAAAGAGATACTTTTAAAGTTTAGTAGATCATAAAACCATTTGAGGTGTAGAGTTAAAAAAAAAAAAAAAAAAAAAAAAAAAAGACCCCAACATGACAAATGCAGATCACTATCAGAGTAGATCCAGGTGGACGACTCCGCTAATGGCGTCAGCAAGTCTGGGAGGCCCGGGAGCGATTCTGAAGCTTCTTGCAGTGGGAGAGGCCGCCCAAAATGTTTACCTCACAAAAAGAAGACCACAATATCAATCAAGCTACAAAGGATCCAGTTAGAAACAGGTCTGAAATTTATGATGAATTTGTATTTCAAATGTGAACCTGGATACCAAGTATATAACAAAAGGAGAGATGTTGCAAGAACAATAGAAAAGTGCTTGGGGCATTTAAACCTTATACTAGTTAGATAAGACTGGGGCTAGGGAGAGGAATGTTACTGAGAGATCTAAAAAAAGGCAGGAAAGTATAGCCCAAGACACTGAGTAGGGTGGGGGAGGGAATCATTACCTTGCTAAATCCAACATGGTCCCGGGTTTGACTCTCAGTTTTGTAAGTTCAGCTACTATTTAGTCAATACAGAGAGAATGGATTTATTAACCAGGAGCAGATCTGGATTAACAGAGCTTCCAAGAATAGCACGTAAAAGCAGAAAGCTAATGTACTGATTTCCAGTGAGACTGACAACTGGATATGCAACCACATATTCAAGTTGTCCAACCTTGACAGCTTTACCATGCAGATAAACTACATGAGCAGCTACTATAATTAGAAGTTTACTTTGAGGTTTAGAAGAGCTCATTAAGTGATTCAAATGTTAATGCTTTCAGTCTCTGCTTCCCAGGGTTAGACATCTGCCACTTGAAATGAAACAGTGTGATATACACCAGGGCACCTGTCCATGGACAGTGTTTACTAGTAGGTGGGCCCAGAATGTTCATCAAGCTACAATTTAATCCTGCTGGCCTGGGAACAAATCCTATCTCATTAACTGTTGTTACATCTCTTTTTTGATTCATTAGTGCATGCAAACCAAAATGTTTAACTCACAACATGAAATGTTATTCACCTGATTTCCAAGAGTTTTAAGGAAAGCTGCATGATAAACCTATACTAATTAAAACTTGTAAAATAATATTATTACTACCTAACATTTACTGAGAGCTACATGTTCTTTTCTAAGCATTTACATGTATAACTCATTTAATCCAATCCTACTAGACAGGTATTTCAAATATGAACCTGGTATATAACAAAGAGAGAAATGCTGCCTGAACTACAGAAAAGTGTTCAGGCAGTTAAATTTTTGTACTGAGGCTAGGAAGAAGAATGTTAGACAAGTCATGAGTCCAAGCCAATACTGTCAAGCCTTAAACAAGAGACTATTAAAAGAGCAGAAAGATACATGGCCCTGGGCAAGCAGCTTCTATGTCCTTGTCTGTAAAACAAGAGTCGTAAGCAATATCATTTTTAAGGTTCCTTTCAACTCTATCTGCTCTAACAGGGCATTTACCAGACTAACAGTTCTAAGAAGTGATTAAAAACAAAAGCTTCAAAATTTGTTCTGTTTCTCATACCAGTCTGCTACTGGCTAGCTATCATTGGCTGAGTGACCTAATCTCTCTGAGCCTTAATTTTCTCATTCATAAAATGGGAGCACTTAATTCCTAGGCCCTCGAGCTAATCTGAGGATTAACCAGTTAACTGCCACGCAATATCTTGAATTTAATTTTAAAAAGTCTGCCACTGGCGTCTATAGAAGCTTATGGTGTACAAATGGTTAAATAAAATAAGTACAATAAAGAGCTTGCTAACCAAGTGTCTAACAAACAATAAACACTCATCAAGTGGTTGCTATTATTAATAAAATATTAACAGGATGATAGTAAAAGAGGATAGGAATTGTAAGATATTTCAAATTCTATCAAAACTATAGTCTGAGATGACTACTTTCTATAAAAAGTAAAAGTATGTTTCTAGAATTTGTGACAATCAGGATAGGATGAGAAAAATGTTGGTTTTAATATTTTGCTTTAATATTTAATAGTAGCAATGAGAAGAGGCCATTGTTCCATGGTCATGGAAGAAACTAAAATAATTCTGAGAAAATATTTTTTGCAACTTCTTGTCAATAAATTGGCAATCTAGATGAAATGTATGATTTACTAGGAAAATACAACTTCTAAGTTTGACAAAGAGAAGAAGAAAGCCAAACAAATCGATAACCACAGAAAATAAATATGATCAAAGATCTACCTCACAAAATATTAGCAAGCCCAGATAATTTGGTGAGCCCATTCTGTAACTTTCAAAGAAATAATAGCACAGAAACTTTCTATTATTCACACTATTCCAGAGCACAGAAAAAAAAGAGATGGAAATCTTCTCAATTCATCTTACAAAGCTAGACTAACCCTAACATCAAAACCACATGAAGACAGCACAAAGAAATAAAATTATGAACCAGTATAACTTATACATATAGATTCTGCCAAAACCAGTTTGGCTTAGTGGTAGAGCGTGGGTCTGCGACTGAAAGGTCCCAGGTTCCATTCCGGTCAAGGGCATGTACATCAGTTGCGGGCACATCCCCGGTAGGGGGTGTACAGGAGGCAGCTGGTGGATGTTTCTCTCTCATTGACGTTTCTAGCTCTCTATCTCTCTCCCTTCCTCTCATTAAAAATCAGTAAAATATATTTTTTTAAAAACTTATACATATAGATTCTGAAATCATATAAACAAAATAAATACTACTTGAATTTAACAAGCAAGTAAAATAGTAACCAAAGAGAGTTTACTCTAGAAATGTGGGAATGGTTCAGTACAGAAAAATATAGCAATATAATTCATTAAGTTCATAAATTAAAAGCTCAAAAACTACATGATTTTTATCATTAGGTCATCCCAAAAAGCATTTGATAATTTCCATCATCATGCCTAAGATCATAAAGCAATAGAAAATATAAACTGGTAAAATACCAAAGATATTTCCATTACAACAGAAACAAAGAAGAGAAGCCTACCGTTCCCCAATATGCAATAAGATAAGAAAAATAAAAGTGATGTAAATACCATGTTTCCCCGAAAATAAGACATCCTCCAAAAATAAGACCTACTTACAGGTTTCCTTCTGAGTGAAATATAAGGCATCCCCCGAAAATAAGGCCCCCCCTAGGCTAAACATGAGAGATTTGGTCCACTGATTCTGAAAGAAATGGAGTCACAAGAAATACACCAGAAAAATTCAGGAATTGGATTGTTATAATGATGTTCCAGAAGATGATGACATGATTGTCATTGAATAAATGAGTAAATTCTTGATACTGTAGGATTCACAGTTTGTCAGGTTTGTGTTGACAACTACCATACTACTGTACAGTATACAGGTAATAAATTTCCTTTATTTTCATTTAACAATAAATGTGTACCGTATTCTTCTTCGTGGAAAAATAAGACATCCCTAAAAATAAGACCTGGCGCATCTTTGGGAGCAAAAATTAATATAAGACACTGTCTTATTTTCGAGAAAACAGGGTATTGCAAAAGAAAATGTAAATTGTTATTATCTCAAATATTATGCTTGTATTGTATATTGTGACAAGAAATGTTATCATTAATAACAGATCCCAGTAATGGAAAGGAATATGGAATAAGTAAATTTTTAAATCCATAGCTTCCCTTTATATTATTATAAGCAGGTAAAAAAAAAAGTAGAGATATAGTGCCATTGACAAAAATGTTTAACACACAAGATTTATTCTTTCATTTAGCATTAATATTTTTTCTTGATACAGGAGTACAGATTTAAATTTTTCAGTCTTTGAAGTACTGATATATAAATAAAGGTCCCTCTGTAAAACAGTCCATCCTATTACTCTACCTAAATATGTAATCATAAAATTATGTAAAGCTAAAATTAATCACACAAAAAATTGATGTTTTGAAAGTTGGTGGTTTCAACACAGAACCAGTTCATTTGATATTAAGTAAAGTCATTAAATCATAATATAGTCTATAGGTAATATACAAAAAAACATTTTTATATTGTAGTAATTATGTTGCTAGAAAAGCAGGAATTTAAATCATTACTAGAACTGAAATTTATTCATTTTATATTTATAACACGTTTTGACATATTTGATTAACAGTGAGTTCACTGCCATTTCAAATAATAATCCTGCCACACTACAGGATCTGAGGTCTTGGTTTCTAAAGTATTTAGTGGCAAGTCTGGGGAAAAGAAGCACAATCTAGATAAGAGTACTTGGATTAAAATGTATGAAAGGAAAAACCTATTATAGGATAATTTTATCAAAATACTTTCTAACTAAAATGATCTTCGGCTGTTTGCATCTTCATAGAAAATAAAAAGAAGCTATATACTCTCATGCAGCATTAACCTCAAAATTCTGATTCAGTCTTACTTTAGTAATGAACCAAACCAAGTTATTTGCACAATTAAAAAAAATGTCTAAAAGCCCTATGGATCCTTTATTTCAAGGATGGATAAGCATTTCTTTGAAAAATTAAAATAGGGAGAATACTGTTATCTACAATGAATGAAGTACCATGATTAACTTAAGAAATTTGTAAGCTGCAAGGAAGTAGAATAATGTATATTTTCTAATGAAATGATAATTAAAGACAGGTTTCTTCACATACACAGAAATTTCCTTAATGCTTTAGGGAAGTGATTACGGTGTTGATTAAAAAATACTCAATCTCACCCAGGCCAGTTTGGCTCTGTGGTTGGAGCATTGGCCTGAGGACAGATGGGTTCTGTTCAATTCCAGGTCAAGGACACTTGCCTGGGTTGCAGGTTCGATCCCTAGGCACAAGTGGGAGGTGACCAATTGAGGTGTCTCTCTCCAGCAGAGGTCAATCTTTCCCTTCCCCCTCTCTATCTGCCCACCCACACGCTCTTTCCTCCTACTCCCCTTTCTCCCACACTCTAAAAACTCAATGAAAAAATATCCTCGGATCTTCAAGTGAGGTTTAAAAAAGGAAAACCCTTGATCTCTATATATGATTCCAAAATTATTTTGTCAGGTTATTAATTTATTAAATAGAAATGTTGAGCACCTACTATGTACAGGTATTTAGTGTGAGACAATAAAAATACCCCTGCATTGGAAAAGCACATTTTTGGGGTACTATTACATCTCAAATGTAATACACATCACGTGGATGAGAATTAATTGTATTTAACACATACAGAGCGAAATTCCGAGCAATCAAAAACAATTATACCTTTGAGCAACTCGATTTTTTTTAAATTACCCTCTCTATTCCCTTAAGTTGATTTTTACTCCACGATTCTTTCCCAGTTCTAAAATGAGATAGGAAGGAAATTTCCTAAGTAAGACCTAATACAAAAGAATAGAGATGTAAGAGAAGCAATGTGTTAGCTCTTGGATTCTTGTTTCCATTTGCTCTCCACAGTGCTTCCAATGTTCAGTTTTCTCTTCAAAAATATATTGATTTAGAAGAACAAAAAGTACTATAATCTGTTCAGTTCTTACTAAAGTTAGCAAAAAATTGAAACTGAAAAAAATATATTAGGAATATTTATTCTATGTTATATAATATCATTCACCATAGTAATGATCTGATTCTTTTGGTATAAGACTTTTTTTTTTTAAATAAAGACCACCAACAGGTAGAAAAAAATTTCCTTTGCTGTCTTAAGACAGTCATTAGGGGATTTTTTACCAGCATGTTTGTTCATTAACTTGAATGTTAATTTCAAGAAATGTTGTTTTGGCTAAGACCAGTTTGGCTCAGTGGATAGAGCATCGGCCTGCAGACTGAAAGGTCCCGGGTTCGATTCCGGTCAAGGGCCTGTACCTTGGTTGCGGGCACATCCCCAGTAGGGGGTGTGCAAGAGGCAGCTGATGGATGATTCTCTCTCATCGATGTTTCTAGCTCTCTATCCCTCTCTCTCCCTCTCTGTAAAAAATCAATAAAATATATATTTTTAAAAAAGAAATGTTGCTTTGTCATCTCAATATCTTTTAGAAAAGTAATTTAATTGGGAAAAGAAAAATGCCATGTTACTTCCTCCTCCTAAGCAAAGAAAATGCATTCCTGAGGGGTCTCTGTCTCTACTTCTCTCTCTCTTCCTCCCTCCCTCCCTCTTTACCTTCCTCCCTCTCCCTTCATATATGTATGCATATATGTCCAACAAGTATTTGACATTGACCTATTTTCTTTTTACTGGTTCATTATGCTCAGTGTGATTCTCAAACTGCCATGCCTTTCACATTTTATTCAATTCATCAAGGAATAATTGAGTACCTGAGTGTACTGAGTATCTTCCAGACCCAAAGGAAGATACAAAAATAAAACAACCTCTGCCCTCCATTATCCTTCCATCTCTTCCAGGGGGCAAGGTGAAAACACAATGATCAGAAAGCAATTCATTAAATAGTGCCAAAATCAGCATACAGGTAACATGCATTTCATATTTACGTAGGATTTTAGAGCGGCAAAACACTTTCCCCTACTTACCCTCAGAACAATCTTGTTACATACACATTGTTAACCCCACTGAGCAGTGAAGAATCTGAGAGTGAGAAGTTTAACTGCCGTCCCTCAATCAAATCCATCAAGTGAGAGTCAAGACTCAAGCCAGAATTCTAAATCTAAGCCCAGTGCTCTTTTCAATATACTCGGTACAGGAAACCAAGGATTGGGATCCTTAGCAGGGCAATACCTGGCCTTCTGCTAGAGGTGGAATTAAACCAGATCTGATGGGATGTCAGGAAAGCATAAAGCCATCTGTGTCCAGCCAAATGTCCAAGTTAATTTTATTCTGAAAAGATTTATACTTCGTTGTTATATATGCAGCACAACTACCATTTCCTCAGTTTTAGTGCCTTTCCCTCTTCAATAGGAGCCTTGCGCTCAGAAACGGGGATGTCAAATAAAATAAAAAGCTGGCCTACAGGGAATCATACAAATCTTAAATGACAAATATAAATCTTACAGATCTGGTTTCCACTCCTTCTTACACATTGTGCTCGCCCTCAGCACCGGAGAATGTAACTCGCCCATATCATAGCTTTTCTAGCATTCTTGCTCCAAATATAACCACTTCTTTTAAAATGTCAATGACCGACCCCCTTACCCCACATACCACAGGTTCACCCCCCCCTCCAGCTTTGCCAGCTGGCCCCGACCCCTCTGTGCCCAGACACTTCCCCTCCCTCCCAATGGATACGATACCTAATTCGGGTTCTGCAGGTGCCGCCGCGGTGCTGTCACTGAGCACCAACGGATACAGAGTGACCTTTGGACTCCGTCCTTGGCACCTCCCGCGGGGCACGCAGCGCAGTCCCAAGCCCGGGAAAGGGGCTCCCCACTCGGGCACGCAGCCGCGCGGGCAGCGCAAGGTCCTCCGAAGCAGCAACGTCTCGGACAAGTAGGAGGAGGATGCCGGGCGCCCGGGGGCGTGCATCACTGCGCCCCATACTCCTGCCAACTGCAGGGGACCTGGTCTGACAACCAGTCCATCCCACCTCCCAGCCAGGTCCGGCCCAGCCGGACCTTACGCAGGACCCGGATGAAGATCGGCGGCGGCGGCGGCGATAGCCAAAATACAAGGCCACCCGCAGCCCCCAGTGTCCATCGCCGCCAACCTGAGACCTCAGAGACTGGACCGCAGAGAAGCGTTTCTATGGAAACCCCCCCGGGGATCACGTGACTCGGTGATACGCCCAATTGCCTCTCCGCGGCACCGCCTAGGCCCCGCCCTCTGCCCCGCCTCCTTAGCTCCGCCCCGCCCCTTCTCTGCGGAGAGTCCGCGCCTGCGCTGCGTCCTGCGCGCCCTCCCTCGCGCGCACGCGCCCCGCTCCCCGGAGGGAGAGCCGGGCGGCGTGGGAGGCTCGATCTGGGCAAGAACCCCGGAAGGCGCGTGGCCAGCGCGCAGGCCCAGAACCGCCCGAGCCGGGGCTGCCGGCGACGCCCCAGAGCGGAAGAGGGAAGTGAAGGCTTCACCGGGCTTCGGGTTCTTGGCCGGCTTGGCTCGCCGAGATAGAGACCAGAGACCGCAGGTAGAGGAGGAGGCCTTGGCCGCCGCTCGGGATCGGGGATGTCGAAGAACACGGTGTCGTCCGCCCGGTTCCGGAAGGTGGACGTGGATGAGTACGACGAGAACAAGTTCGTGGACGAGGAAGATGGGGGCGACGGGCAGGTCGGGCCCGACGAGGGCGAGGTGGACTCCTGCCTGCGGCAATATCCTTGCATTTACCCCCCCCCCCACCTCCCCATCCCTCCGCGCACCCCGCCCGCCCTTCTCCTGGGACCCCCGCGCTGCTGTCGGTGGAAGGGGCGGGCCCTCCTGGGGGAACGGGCGCGGCGGCTGAATCCTGTGTCTGGGGTCCCCCATCCTGAGAGGGCAGGGCTCTCCGTTTGTCACCGGGGCTCTCCGAGACCCCAGGAGCCAGCCCCTCAGACACCTGCCTGGCGGCGCACCCTCCACACCGGGATGCCCCAGGTTGCGCCCGGGTCCTGCCTCCCGGACACTGGCTGCGCCGGCCGCGCCCTCGCGGCGCTGGGACGGCACCTGGGCTGGTCAGGACTGATCAGGGCTTCGTTTTCCTCCGGGAACGCTGTTTTCTGGGGTCATATTAGCTCCAGCAGTTTATAACGGGAAGGGACGGGCATCTTCCTTCCGTGATTTTTGTTTTTGCTGTGATGGTTTTGTTTTGGGAGCGTTAGGATAGTTAATTCCTTGCCGGTCGAGATTGGGCGGTTGCTGAATGAGTCCCTCGGTCCTTCCAGCCTGGAGGCTTTTATTTTTCTTTTCTTTTCTTTTTTAAGGTATTTGGCGCTAAATTTGTTAACTGGGCAAGGGGTGTGAGTCCAAAGCAACCAAAACTCCAAGAAGGAAGCTTGGAAGCTTTGCCCGCTGCACAAAGGCAGTAGAAAGGAGCCGGAATGCATGCATGTGGGGAAATCCCTGAAAAATATTTAAAGTAAACCCCAGAGAATGAGATAGAAGAAGATGAGCTATTGGTTCAAAGCAGAGCCCATTTTTATAATCATGAAGTCGTTACCGTTTCAGTTAAAAAATTTGGCTGTCAGTTCCTGGGTTTGAATTTTTGCATATTTGAATATTCATAACCTTGAACATTTGCATGAGCTCTCCTTTAGAAAAATGTAAATGTTTCAATAGCCAAAGCTGTCGTTTTAGAGATTGTCAATTACTAAATCCACTCATTTCTAGTTATGCTTGAGTGTTTTCATAACGAAGGCTTTGTAGACTTTCCTCATCAATGGCCTATTTAATTCTAGTGGGGAAATAGATGAGTGATAATATTTGGTAGGAACTACATTTGGTCTTAAAGGCATCTAAAATACAGCCTTCAACATGTATCAACATACAGATGTTTCTTTCATTTCCACAACTTTTACAAGCAGCTGTTATTACATTGAATTATTTAAATATTTTAAGTGTTTGGGGTCTTAAAAATGAGCCCGTCTATATGCAAAAGGCTGCTTCCCTAGAAGTCAAGTAAGCCTGGAAAATAACAGCTTATCACCAGCATAGGTTTTTCTTTCTTCAGAAAATAAGTGGTGGACATTATTCTGTCTAAAAACCTTCTTTGTGATGAATGAATGATGTTTTGCAAAACTAATTTTAGATGAGATGAGATGACCCCTCAGTGGTTCTGCTTTATCCAGATAGTGGATCTGGATATAAAGACACTGTCTTTTTTGCTCTTGTTACAAAGAGAAGAGACAAATGCTGTTCAGGCACTCACAGATGGAGGAACAAGTGAGCTCTGTGTGGTTTTCCTTTTAGGGGAATGACTGTACATTCTGACAGTCTGATTGGCCATATGTGCTAACACTGGTGCTTTCAAAGAGAAACTACATGTAATAGGTATGGCCTAAGACAGTCTGAATAGCCTTAATGAAATATGAGAGAAAATATCCCAGAGTTCTCATCCAACAGTCATTGGATATGTTCTATAATGCCTCTTTTTATCCATATCAAGAGATTACTAGTATAAGTCATTCATATTGCTAATCTACCAGCATTTTCTACCAGCGTGTCAATTAATATAGAATATTAATTCTAGAAAAGTTGGATCTTTGTTTTTTCCAGTTAGAATCACATGTTTTGGTTGAGGTTAGGCTGTTTCCTTTTGGGGCCTGATAATTCTGATACATAGTAATATTTTATAAATATTACTGAATAATATTTCCATGTGTGTCTTATTAGAAGATGGGAGATTAGTAAGATATTCATTTGATAATTAGAACCAAGGAGGGAAGTCTTTGCTTTATTAGACAAATCTAATGTCCTTTTTTGTTTTCAGTATTTGATCTTTGACTGACATACCTGAAAACAAAATGTTGAGTTTTCCAATATTGAACATAGAGACCATAGTGATTTTTCTTTCTGTGCATGAAGTCCAGTCTTTAGAGCCAATGGTTCCTGGTAGTTGCAATGCTGCTTCCCTGAGGGTCACCCTTTGCTGCTATCCCTTAACCTCCATCACAGGAAACATGACAGCCGCCCTGCAGGCAGCCCTGAAGAACCCCCCTATCAACACCAAGAGTCAGGCGGTGAAGGTGAGTCACACACCAGTGCTCTCTGCTGATCTCTTACCTATAAACATGAAACTCAAAATACGATTCATCAATAACTTATTTCTGAAGGGTGGTTCAGAGATTTTTTAAAATCTGGATAGAATAAATTGGTCGATTATCACATCTGTCTCTAAGCAAATCCTTTCTGCTCTACCTCCAACCATGTCAGGAATCTGGCCACTTTTGACCATCTCCATTGCTACCATGCTAGCCAGAACCAGCCTGTGTTACTGCAATAACTTCCTCACTGGTCTTCCTGCTTCTGCCTTGTCCCCGATACCCCTCCCCCACCCCACCTCAGCTTATTCTCAACATGGCAGCCAAGTGATCCTGCTCAAAAGGCAGACAGATCGTACCACTGTTCTCAAAACCATCCAACATCATTTCCCTGAAAGACCAAGTTCCCCACAGTAGCCTGCAGGGCCTGTATGACCTGTCCCCCGCCCCACATCCTCTCTCCTGTTCTTCCACGACTCAGCCCCAGCACTTGTTCTTTTCTTGTCTGAAATACTTTCCTCAGATATCCCACCGTTTCCTCTTTCATGTCACCTCCTCAGGGCGGCCTTTGCAAAACTGGAACCCCACACACAGAAGTCTAACTGTTCTGTTACTTATTTACCCTCAGGATCGGGCAGGCAGCATTGTCTTGAAGGTGCTCATCTCCTTTAAAGCTAATGATATTGAAAAGGCAGTTCAGTCCCTGGACAAGAACGGGGTGGATCTCCTCATGAAGTATATTTATAAAGGCTTTGAGAGCCCCTCTGACAATAGCAGCGCTGTGTTATTGCAGTGGCATGAAAAGGTAAGTCATGAATTATAAATCCCTATGACTGGTTCCTTCATAGTAGACAATAACAATGACTCTTGTCTAAAAATAATTCTGACTTCTTGGTCATATATCTCTATTATTACAAATAAATGCCTAAAAATAAAAATTTAGATTTATGCTTACTAGTGTTGGTCTTAAGAGAGTCTGATTTGCAGCACTTTTATTTAATTATTATTGTTTAGTAAACATAATCTTGAACTTTGAATTAAATCAAATCTTTGAAAATAAAATAAGTAATAAAAATCAAGAATTATTTGACAATGGCCCAAGGTGAAAACAACCCAATGAGAGGAGCAGATAAACAAAATGTGGTACATGCATACAATGGAATAAAATACAAATTTTTTCATCCAAAAAAAAAGGGAAATTCTGATGTATGCTACAGCATGAATGAACCTTGAAAACATTATGCAAAGTGAAATAATTCAAACACAAAAAGACAAATGCTTTGCGATTCCACTTATATGAAATATCTAGAATAGGCAAATTCACAGAGACAGAAAGTAGGTTAAGAGGTTACCAGGGGTTGGGGAGAAGGCAAAATAAAGCGTTAATGATTAATGGGGGTGGAGTTTCTGTTTGGGCTGATAAAATATTGGAAATAGATAGTGGTGATGTCTGTACAGTATTATGAATATAATTAGTGCCACTGAATTTTACATCTAAAGATCTTTAAAAATGGCGCATTTTGGATTATATATTTTACCACAGTTTTAAAAAACGGGTGTATATTCTCTAACACCTTACAATTCCCAAAACTCAGTTTTTCAGAAGCTTTTTTTCTGAGTGAAAATACACACATGTGAGGTAAGAATAGGTAGTAAAAATTGCTGCTTAGCCTCTCTCTAGTCACTTTATCCCTCACACACTCTCAAATAAATGTGCTGACATGTATGGATAGGGTAGCCATACTCCCAGTTTTCTCAGGATTGCCCCAGTTTAAACCCATTGTTTCAGCATAAATATGAATAGTTCCCCTTTACTCTGGGTACCAATTTGGAGAATAATTTCATTTAACCCTTACAACAGCTCTATGAGGTCTGTAAACCTCTTTATCATCCTCAGTTTAGAGAAGATGAGCCAGCTTTAAAACCTAAGTAACCTATTCCAGTATCGCCTCAGGGTTATAGCCAACACTACTTCAGCACTTACTGTATTCCAAGCACTCTGCCAACTCTTTATAAATAATAATGCACTTATCGAGACCGGTTTGGCTCAATGGATAGAGCGTCGGCTTGGGGACTGAAGGGTCCCGGGTTCGATTCCGGTCAAGGGCATGTACATTGGTTGCGGGCACATCCCCAGTAGGGGGTGTGCAAGAGGCAGCTGATCGATGACTCTCTCATTGATGTTTCTAACTCTCTATCTCTCTCCCTTCCTCTCTGTACAAAATCAATAAAATATATTTTTTAAAAATAAAAAAAATAATAATGCACTTAATCCTCATAAAAATACAAGGAGAAAAAGATTGATGTTATTATTTCTTGTTAGTGGGGAAATTGAGGCACATATTTTTTAATATATTTTTCTTGATTTCAAAGCGAGGGGGGTTGTGGGAGAGAGTGAGAGAAATATCAATGGTGAGAAAGAATCATTGATCCCACTGGGGATCAAACCCCCCACCCAGGCCTGTGCCCTTGACTAGAATCAAACTCAGGACCCTTCAGTCTGCAGGCCAACTCTATATCCACTGAGCCAAACCGGCATTGAGGCATATATTAAGGCTTCATTTTTTTCCCTAACATGAGTCACCAGTGTTTTTCCAGTCTTATCTCCTAAATGCTTCTCAAATCATCTACCCAGACACATCTTCCATGCAGCTGTTCACAGCATCTCTCCCAATCTGTTGCTATCACTTCCCAGACTGGCCTCCCAGCTACCAGTTTTGCCTCCCTCATAGCCATTCTCCACCTGGTCATCAGAATGTCTCTAGAATCCACATCTACCTTGTCAGTCACCTGAAAAATAAAGTCCAGGTTCCCAATCCAGCCTCACCTTAGTGTCATTCTTCCCCTTATGCTCCAGTGGGACCTACCTTTTCCCTGAACACACCAGAACGTTTCACACCTCTCTGCCTTGCTCATGATCTTCTCTGCCTGAGTGCCTCCTTATCCTTTATGTCAGTCTGTCACCTCCTTATCCATTTACTGTATCATTCTCTCCATGAAGCCTTACCAGACCATTCCACATTTCATTCCACATTTCTCTATACCCTCAGGCTAGGTATGTGCTTTCCTCTGCTTTTATAGCGCCCAAAGCATAGCTCTGTCACCTCATACATTACATTACATTATATAATATTAAAATAATCTTTTTACATATCTGTCTCTTCAAAGTAGACCAGAATGTGCTGTTTCTATTTACTTTTGTATCCCAAACATCTAGCACAGTACCCAAAACACAAAGGTTCTCAGTGTTTTCAGAACACAAGTAAGCCAGAGTTTCAGATTTCTAATGCTTAATCATGACTTCCAATTCTTCGAGGTAAAGTCAAAGTTCTGAAGCTCTTAGCCATTAAATAGTAACGCTTAGCTTGGGGAAGAAAAATCTGACAAATCCTGACTAAATGGACCAGAGATTGGTTTATCCCAGTTTGAATTTATTCTGCCGAGAATAAGAGCAGAATATTTGAGCACCTGTTTTAGGCAAGAACATTATGCTGTAGGTCTTTAAGAACAAACTGTTGTTTGAAAACAACATACTACTAGAATGTAAATTAGTATCTCTTTGGAACGTAAGTGCATGAGGTCAGGGCCTCTAAGGGTTTTATTTTCCCCAGTGCCAAGAACGGTGTCTGATGCATGATAGGTGCTCAAGAAATATTTATGAAAATTAGTGAGTTCAAAATCCATAGCTGCACTCAACCTTCTTCAGGGAAAACGTTTCACTCTGTATGAGAATTGCTTCTCTACACTTACATTTGGTTTGTTCCAGGCGCTTGCTGCTGGCGGAGTGGGGTCCATCGTCCGGGTGTTGACTGCCCGGAGAACCGTGTAGTCCAGCAGGAACTGGGCTTCTCCTGTGGGTGTGGGAGTTGCTGGTACAAAGACCAAAACAACCAAATGCCACCACTGCCCTTCGGGTAGCATCTGTTTCCCTCAGCTTTGCCTTCCTGCTTCCTCTTTCGTATCTGTAAAGAAGAAAACCACATATCCATTTTCCTTTCATGAAAATCGGGATAATATATAGGCAATTTTTCAACAGGTGTCATGCTGTCAGAACTATTTCAGTGATACGTATACCAGTCTGTACATAGTATAATTTACATCCAGGTTTAACCACCTCTGTTGGCTGGTGGGTTTTTTTGTTGTTGGTGGTGTTTTTTGGGTTTTGTTTCTGTTTTTGACTAATAGTGATAAATTTGATGCCGATTTCCTAACTCATTGCCAGCCAGGAAATACCCTTATAAAAACATGTTTGAGAGACTGGCAGCTGTTAACATTACAAAACTGGACCATACTTCCCTTATTTAAGCAAAACGTGTTTCTGGAACCGGTGGTAGGTGAACACCACTGCCGAGTTCCAGCTTTGTGTCCGCCTCCAGATTATGTGAGTTTAAGTATATTCCTCCTCTCAGCACCCAGCGATCATGGCCTCTCGATTTCTTTGTGGTCACCAGGGTCCAGAGCAAGGAGTCTTGCTCGACACTAATGTTCCATAAAATACCAGAGCCTGTTGGGCTTGACCATAAAACTTTTGTTCCAATAATGTGGCCCTACGTGGGAAAACTCCTCCCCATCAGAAAGGACGTGGAAACTGTGATGTAGTTCAAACTCTGGGCAGCCTCTGAATGAAATGCTGTTTTCCTTAGAATAAGGTGACCAGATGTCCCGCTTTTGGCAGGACAGTCCCGATTTTTAACGATTTGTCCCGCATTCCGTTTTTAAAACGCCATGGGACACAGGACAAATTGTTAAAAATCGGGACATCTGGTCACCTTACCTTAGAACTACATAGCTGCCTTAACCTGTTGCGGTATAGAACCAGTGTTGAATACGCCCTATAAATGTGTTCAGTGTTCTTCAGGGGAATTAGGACCTCAAAAGATTTGGTTCAGATCCAAACACACACGCATCGTGTATTTTAGCTCAGTGTTTTTTAAAAAGAAGAAAATGCCACACACAGCAAAAAGTGTTTACTTGTTGGACAAACCAAATCAGTTCTCAAAACAAATGACCGGTGCTTATAAAAAGCTGTTATTCAGTAGCTCCAAATCCAACCACCTGAGTGCATATGACCAAGAGGGAAATCCGCCTGTGCTTCGTATTTACATTGGACACCGTAATCACTGACTTCTGTGAAAACTGGTGCAGAAATCCTGTAAACTCTTTGCTGTTTTTGATACTGCCTTTTGTTTTGTAAAAATTATAAAGTTGAAAAAAATAAAATGTCCATGTTGATTAATTTATTTTCTAGTGCTTAAGAATGTATAGTTTTTTAAAGGGAACGAGTTCCTATTTTATCACCAGGTTATTGTACGCTTGTCAAGAACTAGTTGGATACAGGTTTCTAAAACTACTTCGTTCAGCCCTAGCCAGTTTGGTTTCAGTGGGTAGAGCATCAGCCTGGGGACTGAAGTATCCCGGGTTCAATTTTGGTCAAGGGACGTGCAGAAGGCAGCTGATCAATGGTTCTTTCTCATCATTGATGTTATCTCTTCCTCTCCATCTCTGAACTCAATAAAAACATATTTAAAAATAAAGCTACTTTGTTCAAATACAAGGTAGTAGAGAAAAGAGTCATTAACAACTTCAGAGCACAGCCTTTGGAGTGATTTCAAAGCTCTCAATGCAGTTGAACACCATATTACCACTGCCCAGAGACCTCGGTCAGACCACGGGCACAGCAGTGTGGTGAAGGCCAGAGGGCAGGGGGGAAAGGGGACATTTGCAATAGTGTCAACAATTGAAAAAGAAAAAAAGACATAGACTACAATGTGCAAATTAGTCTAGCAGCTACAGTCATTTATTTCCAGCTTCAGAACTGTTCCTGATGCCTCAAATCTATTTCTTATTCTTACCTACTCACAGCAACCTCTGTTTGCTTTCCCAATGCACCGGATTTTGGCTTAAAGCTTCAGAATCTTAACAGGCAACTTAGAAGGCTGTGAGTTAAGAGAAGCTAAGCAATAGGTATTAGAAATAGTCAAGTGGGTATAGCCAAACCACTTATAAATTTTAAAATGAAGAAAAGTGATTTTGCAACACTTTTTTATAAGTTCCTCCATAACATTTTCAAGACTGCACTTTGGGGAAAACTCTGGAGTTTTATAGTCACAAGAATGAGTGCATTCAAAATCTACCAGTGAATCAGCTTTACTCGGGGAAGATAGTAAAAATATTTCACAATCGGTGCAGAATGGATGCCTGCTGGAACCAACTGGCTCCACGCTGCATCTGATGTCAGCCCAGGTTATACTGACCCTGGCATAGTGCATCCTGGGAAAGGGGATAGTTAGGATGAATCGTAGAAAATAGAAATAGGCAAGAGAGCACTTTCTGCCCCAACCTGGTCCTTTACCTCCCATTCTTTTCTACTTGAATCTCAGTGGTTTTGTTTCATTTTAGCCATGTTATTTGCTTTGTCTGCCACTTTTTAAAGGGGAAATTGGCCCTGGCTTGTTTGGCTCAGTGGATAGAGTGTCGGCCTGTGGATGGAAGGGTCCCATGTTCAACTCCAGCCAACGGCACATGCCCGGGTTGTAGACTCAGTCCCCAGTGGGGAGTGTGCAGGAGGCAGCTGATCAATGATCATCTTTCGTCATTGATGTTTGTATCTCTCCCTTTCCCTTCCTCTCTGAAATCAATAAAAAATATATTTCAAAAAATAAAGGGGGAACTGGCACATACACTCTTTTTTGGTCTTTAGGTAACAGCACCACTTAGGTAACAGTCACACTTGATGGGAAGTATGTCTTAAGGAAATCCATTAACACAAGTGAAGTTTATAGGTGGTACAAATTAGCAAAATGCTTCCTTTCTAAGCATTTCCTGTGTTCCCAGGGATCGTGTTGGACATGATAGAAGAACAATGTCTGGGCTTTGCTCTCAGCCTAATTGAGAAGATTTAGGCACTTTAAAATTAATGCCATGCCCTTGTATGCATATATGCATAACTCATGGATGCAGACAGTGGGGTGGTGAGGGTCTGGGTCTCACCCCTTTTATAGTAGTAAAAGAATGGGGAATTAAATTTTATAAGAAGGAAAGCATCACACATTAGCAATAAAGAGCCTCACTTATAACAAATGGGTCTGAATCACCCTATCCTTTAACTATTTTTTATCATTTATTAAAATGCCCAGTATGTTGAGAATGTCTGCTTAAAAGTAGTTCTTTAACATTGAAACATCAAGTGTCCTACCTTGTGGCCCAAAGTCACACAGATTGATGAACTATAATAGTATAACGCAATTAGCAGGCAGCCAGAGCGCCTTCCCGGCATAAGGTCGTAACATGGCTTTTCACTTCCAAAGCAACATTCTGAGTGCGAGCAGGTGAATTAAACACCAAGGCCACCCTTTAATGAGCACCATGCCAGTCTCATTCTGTTATTTTATCTTTACTCGTAGAACTGGATCTCGGAGAATGTATGTAAAGTCACACAATGTATGGGTCCCAGAATCTGACTCCACTCCCATCTGCCTGACTCCAAGGTTATACCATGCTTCTTTCTCAAGTTCAGTGCTTGGGGACAAATGAGGATGGGGGATTTCTCTAGAAATCTCAAACCTTAATGTTTGCAGAGTCCTTCAGAGAGGCAGACGTTGGCAGGTGTAGAAGTCAGAGGAAAGCTTTGGAGAGGGGCTACAACTAGAGGCACATCTGGCACAGCAATGTTTTCACCGAGTTTCACTTGCCTTTTGATGATTTTTAAAGTGGTGAGGTTAGAGGTCAATACCCATACCATTCATAACTCCACTGGAAGAGAAAAAACTGACTGAGAGTTTGGCTTCTCAAAGCATGCAGTTTCTCTTGTGTTCCTTACCCAATATTTTTCATGGGGTCTCTGTTTGCCATGTTTCCATAAATGATGTATTTTAACTCAAGCTTCTATTTTAATTAGTTTCACCATAATTCCATTTTGCAAGAACCAGAGCCTCAATCTCTCGTTTCATTAGCCATGCTGAAGAGATTATTGCCCGTAACTAAAAAATTACTTACATAATTAATTCCTCAGAATCGCTCTGGCCACCTTCCCTGTAATGGACTGGGGCTCCATTTTAGGGGTACTGCCCATTGAAGCTCATCTCTGTCCACCCTCCTGGAGTGCCTTCACATTTTGAGTTTTTGCAGGGGAAATCCTGAGGAAAGCAGGACCCCTGAGATAACACTGGGCTTGAAAGAAATTGGGTTCAACATAAACTGTGCACCTATGGATGAGGACAATGGGGGGTGGGGAGGGGGCAGAGGGTGGGGTGGGAACCTGGTGGAGGAGAGCAATGGAGGGGGGTGGGGGGAAAGGAACATTTGTAATAATATGAATAAAAATTTATTTTAAAAAAAAAAAGAAGCCAATCAGAGAGGCAATTAATTACATGGTGCCTCACTTGCTTAAAAAAAAAAAAAAAAAAAAAAAAAAGAAATTGGGTTCAAAATCATGGACCTGTGTGGTTAAGGACCTAAGGCACTAACCCTACAGCACATACCTGTGCTCTGGTGTGGCCCCATCATGTGCCGCCGGCCTGTGGTTGGCTTATATGGGTTTGGCTAGGTTCTCACCTGCTGTTGTCCCCCTTCGCCCTTCCCACTTCCTATGTTCACTTGCCTTGCATCCTTCCCGTTCCCTAATTCTTTTCATCTTTCTTTTTCCCTCTTCAGTCCCTTCATCTGCTGCCTTCAGTCCCTCTTTTTTCTCTCAACGCCTCCTGCCTCATTTTCCCGTTAGTTCATCTTATGCTCATTCCCAGACATTCAGAGTTATTCCTGCTCATTAACTATGCGGTGCTCAGGCAGGTTCTTTAAAGGTATGTCCTCCCACAGTTCTCCAATGGACTCAAAATGTCTGAATTGCTTCTTTCTAAACTGAGAAAATGCTGGGTTTTATTTCCATGGGTTGCTTTGGCTAGCAGTTGAGCGAATAAGTCAAAATCTCAGACTAATTTTTAAATACATTATCTCCCCTTTAGATGTACCAGTAACTTCGCCTTATAGGCAGAAAGAACCAGAGAGTGGCAAAGCGATTGGGAATGGGAAGACGAGTCTGATAAAAAGCAAATCTAATGGACCCAAAAACGGCTTAGAAAGGGGTGCTCTGCCATGGACCTTCCCCGACTCCTCTCTCCACCTTGGCCCAACACCACTCATAGAATGTGTGCGGACCCCAGGGTTGAAATGGTCTGTGTACCAGAATGCAGGTGCCTCTGGTACTAATCAAGATACAGCATGTCATCCGCCTCAAGGTGGTGCCACTTCCCCACACAGATGAGCCAACCACGCCACATGGGACATCGCAGAGTTCAGGCTTACATTTCTGTTTTCCTTCATCATTCATGTTACTTGGATGTTTAGAAATAATATACATAAATTGTCCAGGATTACATCTCTTATTTCACTATGTAACACTTCCACAAGGACCATATACATCAAACAGAGACTGAATAGAACATGACTCCCCTGAACTTCAGTCCAGCATGCTAAGACTCCCATGTTTCAGCCCAGCACTGAGCTAATACTCACCAGGACAAGCATGTCAAACTCATGGCCCACACACTGCATGCAGCATTTATTTGGCCTGTGTTAGCCTTCGAATTTGACATTTTCCTCTAGGACATATCCTCTCGACACTTCTGCTAGACTATACAGCCTTCCTGAAGTCACAGTAGCTGTGTCTTATTCATTCTCCACAGTTCCTAGACATAGCTGATGCTCAACCAATATCTAGTGGTTGCATAATAATGATTATATGCACAGGTCTGGGGGTGCCTGAACAGGACAATATATCAGAAGCACAAGTTGAAAACCAAACAAAGAATAAAATAATTCCACTTGGGTTCAAAGAGCTTATGTACAATTAAATTTAGTCACAAACCAATTCACTTCAATGTGGACATTTAGGTAGAGAATTCATCAGATTTAGGCGAAAATTAGAGACACCATAGGCAGCATATGCAACCTTTATACTATGTAGCTATAAGCAAGTCACCAGAGAATGTAGCTGAGGAGAATTCCAGCTTACCTCTGGCTGACAGTGGCATCATGGGTATTTACGTGGAACAAACAGCTTTCAATGTTCCATGACTCAGCTTCACCTTCTAAGATCAGAAATGTGTCCCAATACCTTCTGTTTCCCTTAAGTGTAAAAATCACGAAATAGTATCCATGAACTTATATCACCTTTCTTTACTCCATTGATACTTATAAGTTTTTAATCATGTCAGTTCTTAGGGTAATGAATGCCAGGAATGGACAAGGCCACTGAATAACATCATGTTTTTTCCCTGTTTATCCAAAAATTGAACCAAGACTCCAGAAATACCTCTACATTAAGGTTCTCTTCAATTTGATGACCAAATGTCAGTGTATTCACAGGAATATCATTTTGTAATTTGATTTATTATTTTCAAATAAGTAATTTGGCCCTAACAAGTTTGGCTTAGTGGATAGAGTGTTGGCCTGCCAACACAAGGGTCCCAAGCTCGATTCCAGTGAAGGTCAAATTACCTTGGTTGCAGGCACATCCCCAGTAGGGAGTATGCAGGAGGCAGCTGGTCTATGTTTCTCTCTCATCTCTCTCATCGATGTTTCTAACTCTATCCCTCTCCCTTCCTCTCTGTAAAAAAATCAATAAAATATATATATTTTTTAAAGTAAGTAATTTGTTCATATGCTTCAATATTTTTTTTTATTTTTCTTCCCACCCAAGTTTCCCTTTTAACAATCAACAAATATTAGTAAATCCTTGGGCATTTTCTCAGCTATTGTGTATGCATTTATAAGCAAATACCTATATAATTCTTGTCCCCTTTGTTTCTATAAATACTAGAAAACTCTACATAGTGTTCTGTGCCTTGCTTTCTCAGTAACAGTATACTTTGGCAATAATTTCCTATCAGTACATAAAGAACACCCTTATTCCTTTTTATGAATGCATAATATTCTATTGTAAAAAATAAATGTACTGGAACATCCCTGTTTCCCTGTTGATTTAGGTGACTTCTAATCTTTTGCAATTACAAGCACTGCTACAAATGAATAACATTGTACAACATTGCACAAGCCTTTTCACATATGTTGTAAGCCTCGTTATAGATTAATTCCTAAAAGTGTTTAGGTCAAAGGACGTGCATCTATCATTTTGACAGATATTGCTAGATTGCCATCCTTACAAATCATATCAATTATCCTTCCTAGGAATGATTGTTTTCCCATTTCTTTGCCTTCCCTATGTGTTTGTGATCAAAAAGTCTTTGGAAATCTGATAGGTTAAACAAGGTACATATATGCATGAGGTTGAACATGTTTTCATATGTTTAAGAACTGGTTGTATTTCTATATTTCATTTGTATATGTATTCCTGTGTATTTTTATGTTTTTGTTTTTCTGCATTTTCTTTGACCATTTGATGGCCTTTTCATTTCGGATTTGTAAGAGCTCCTTTTATCATAGGGATATGCCTTTTGTTTGCAATAGAAATGTCAAATACTTTCTCTAAGTTGATCTTTTGACTTTATGATGGTTTTTGTTATGAATAAAAAGTTATTTCATTTTTACATAATTACATTTACTTATCTTTTATAGCTTTTAGAGTTCAAGTCATGATTAGTTTGTCTGCATGCAAGAGTCCCACACAGCTCCTAATTGACCAGTTTGGCTGCCTTTCTCAGGACTTGAGGGTATTTTTCTTAAGAGATACAGCTACAGCCCTAGCCAGTTTGGCTCAGTGGACAGAGCATTGGCCTGCAAACTGAAAGGTCCCAGGTTCGATTCTGGTCAAGGTCACATGCCTGGGTTGTAAACTCAGTCCCCAGTGAGGGACTTGCAGGAGGTAGCCAATCCATGATTCTCTCTCATCATGGATGTTTCCATCTCTTTCTCCCTCTTCCTTCCTCTCTGAAATCAATTTTATATATATATATATATATATATATATATATATATATATATATATATATATATATATATATATTTTATTTTTTTTTTTAAAGATATATATCTACAACTACCCAAAACATTTTCTATGTTAAGGTACAAATCTAATGTTGTTCAAATATCTACATTCAACCTGCTAGATAGAAAATTTTTTATCTAGCAGGACCTAGATTTTAGTTGACAGACCCACAAGCAGCAACTGCTATTCTATAAGAAACAAGCTATTGTAGAGGAGGGAATAGTCAGGTAGACTCTCAGATGTGGAATAATTACCTCTCCAAGACTGAATGTTAGGGGAAAGCCGCAAAACCCATTTCACTGGGTTTTGAAGGCTCCATAGGAGTTTGCCACAAAAAAGGAATACCATGATATCAGAAATCACATAATTAGTCGGCATTCCAGAATCCTGCTTTTTATTGGTATTAAATCAAGTTGATCAAATGATACTATGGTACCATTAAGTGATTGAGCACTGCTTTCAATTTTTCTTGGTCCTCGGCAAAAAAACAAGCTTCCTAAACTTGGATATCATACCCAGTGTTTATTCTAGCCGGAGGAAAAACAGCTGCTGCTGAGACACGGCCACTTATGAGTGACATGCCGCAGATGGTGGGCCAGGAAGTATCTAGGCAAGGCACATGCTGCTTGATTGTGAGACTCTGGGGTGCTGTGTTGAGTAGGACACGGTGAGGCCCAGGAAGAAGCCTGGGTTTTAAAAGGGTAAAGTTATGGCATACACATACCATTCAATTGTATCCACAGCCGCGGTTCTCAACCTGTGGGACCCCGCTAGCAGGGTCACCTAAGACCATCAGAAAGCACAAGATATTTACATTACGATTCATAACAGTAGCAAAATTACAGTTATGAAGTAGCAATGAAAATAATTTTATGGTTGGGGATCACCACAACATGAGGAACTGTGTTAAAGGATGGCAGCATTAGGAAGTTTGAGAACCACTGCGAAAAAAGTCCCCTAGCATTCCTCCCATCTCCCAGAGATAAGCAATGTCAATACTTCCAACACATGTGCTATGGTCATATTCTTACTCATTTACCAAAAAGGTATCAAACTCTTCTTTAGGTTTTTGTTTTGTGTTGTGTTACTTAACTCAGTAGGCTAGCCATTTTTTAGCATCAACGCATGCAGATCTACCTCATTCTCTTCCTATACACATATCATAATCTATTTAATCATTTGATTTTTAGAAAATGTCTTACTTATTATAAAAAGTGCTGCAATGTGTGTGTGTGGGGGGCGGGAGGATGGTATTTGCATATTTGAATATTCAGCAGAACAGGTTTTTAGAAGTGGAATGCTGAATCAAAGCCTATTATCCTCCAGAAAGATTGTACCTACGTCAACTTTTCCAAAACTGACAGTCAGCCCTTTTTCAGAGCGAAGTCCCTGGATAAACTGGTCTTGTTGCCTTTTGAGGGGACCCAAGATCCTATTAATTGTGGGAGTATCTCAATTAAGAAAAATTCCTCCTCTATCAAAGGCCATGGCCGCAGTCAAAATACCTCCTATTGATTCTCAACTAACTCAGTTTCAGCTTCTCGTCTCTGTGCCAGTATTTGACAGGAAATGAAGCGTCACCCACATAGCCCAGCCCACACCACCACCAGGGTGACACTGAGATGCCCCACAAGACTCCTCATCCCCACAGGACATCCATGTGACTGCTGAGTCTGGCATAGACCCACCGATACTCCATCATGAACTTCACAGAGGTCAATGAGTGATCGAGTTCCTTCCCAAGCAGGCGGAAGGGAGGAAGGTTGCTTGGGCTTCTGGGCAGGCAGGGTCCTTGGTGCAGGCAGCCCTCTGACCCAGCAATCTGAGCTAGGGTGGGAGGAGCTGAGGAGTTTAGAGCCCACAACCCCAAACAATAACTGACACCCAAGGTCAGACCATATTGTGCACAAATCCAGGCTGTATTGGTCCCAGTTACAGGACTGCACTCAGGATCTCCCATAAAAAGGGAGCACTCTGGTCCTAACCAGTTTGGCTTAGTGGATAGAGCATTGGCCTGTGGATTGAAGGGTCCCAGGTTCAATTCCAGCCAGGGGCACATGCCTGGGTTGCAGGCTCGATTCCCAGTGTGGAGCATGCAGGAGGCAGCCAATCAATGATTCTCTCTCATCACTGATGTTTCTATCTCTCTCTCCCTCTCCCTTCCTCTGAAATTAATATATATATTAATTTGAAAATTTATATATATATATATATATATAATTTTTTTTTTTAAAGGGGAGCACTCGGGTGCTGATGACATGGGTGTACACACATTCACTACCTGTAAATCATGCTTCCAGAGACAGAGGGAGGGAGAGGCACTAGGGGGACAGGTCCCATAGTAAATCCTGTCGGCCCCATCCACGCACACCTCTCCTCAGAGAATAAGGCATGGTGGACCTTCTGCCCTCAGTTCCAGCTGGTACTAAGCGAGCTGCCCTGTTGGCTGGGAGCCCTTTGCCCGGCAATGGTGCACCCACTGTTGATAGTCAACAGAACAAGGGATGGAGTTACAGAAAGCAAGCAGCTCCACAGTAACAGGTGATGCTGTGAATTACTGATGGACGACCCCCCCTCACCCTCCCTGTTATTTTGTGACCTTCCCCCCACAAGCCAGTGCAGAAACAGGAGGCTGCCATTTGTCCCAGAGGTGACTTGGCTTGCTGGAACCAGCGAAGAAAGACAGGAAATTGTTGGCTTTTAAATCCAAAAGCAATGGCCCTTTGGGAGCACTGAGGGATGGGATGGAGGCATGGGGAGTGCTGGCTGAGCCAGCCTTCTCCACTCTCCACCACCCTGCCCTGCTTCCACCTTCCCCGCCCCTGAGGAGAAGACAAAGAAAGGAGAGAGACCAGCTGGACGGGGACTCATCAGAGAGGTGCTGAGGGCCATGTCTCCGAGGAAGGAGATGACACCCCTGGAAAAGTTTGGGGGTTTTGGAAAAGGTTGAAGCTTTCAACTTCAAGTATCTACATGTGCCTTGTACGCAGAGAACTAAAAATAGAGAGTTTGGAGGAACTCTCTACAGACTTATTTTTTCCTATCTGTATCAGTGGAAAGTGCCTATTTGTCACAAAAGTACAATTCTCTGGAGTAGATGTTTTTCATTGCATTCTGCATCACCCTTACCACGAAAATACATTTTGCAAGCCTAAAAGCACATGTGTGTTCTCGCTGGGGCAGTTATGGGCTTAGCTCCAGTCCCCTGGAGATTTCCATCCAGAGGGGCAGCGCAGACCTGAGTAGGAAAAGAGGCGGCCCTAGATTTCACGTCTCTCCTTGCCAAGAAAGACTTGTTTCCCAGCCCCTGGGCCCAGGCCAGCCACACCGAATTAGGGAGAGAGAGCCACGGGGCAATGAGGCTCCTTTCATATTTTACTTCCTCATCCCTGAATGTTTTGAGTTGAGGAGGGGACACCCAGGAACCAGAGGAGTGGAAGAGGGTTCAGTGTGCCTGAGGGCCTGTTACAGAGCAGCTAAAAAGAGAAGCTCGGAACAAGGGCCCCCCCGAGCCAGGATCTACCACCTGGACACCTGGGCCCCTTTTCTGTCTCCCCTCCCCACACCCCAGCCTAACCTGGGCCTCCCCCACATGTGGAAATGTCTCTCTTGTTCACCCCGAGCAGGGAAGGTTCGGTTCTGAGAGCTGAACTGGGGGATCAATTGGCCCAAGGTAACAGGTGGGGTTTGTTTGTTTTCTTTTTCAAGTTCATGGGGAGCAAATGAACTTAAGATTCTACAGTTTTCCCTCCTCAAATGAGTGCTTGGTGAACGGAAGGATGAAGTAATCTGAAGTGCAGAAACCCTGTCTTAGATGCTATCATGGTTGGGAAATAGTTTCTCCATCAAGAGCAATAACGATAACCAATCAATGCTGGCTCAAGATTTAGCAAACTTGACGGAGAAGAGTCATTTGAGAGCTAGAGAGCTGTCAGCATTATAAGAGGCACCAAAAATCTTTTTAAAATTAATTTTCAATCCTCATTCAAGAATATTTTTTCCTTTGATTTTTTTTTTTTTAGAGAGTGGGAGGGAGAGGGAGAGGGAGAGGGAGAAATGCCGATGTGAGAGAGACACATCGATTGGTTGCCTCCCGAATGCCCCCCCACGCCCTCAGGGCCCTGAGCCTGCAACTGAGGTATGTGTCCTTGACCAGAATCGAACCTGAGACCCTTCAGTCCATAGGTTGACGCTCTATCCACTGAGCTAAACCGTCTAGGTTGGGGCATGGAAAACCTTATTAAAAGCCAGCTGGCTGATTGACAGCCAAAAACAAAAAAAAGGCTCCCTTTGGTTCACCCAAGATGACATATTGGAGCAGCCGATCGGCTAGAACACTTTAATTCCAAAAGGAGGCAGAACTTACTGGGATATATTTGTTCAGAGCCCTAAGAGCTGAAGCATAAGCCTTTTTCATCTGCTGGAAATGGTGTGCAGCCCACACAGGCAGAGCTGATTTTCACACGGCCTGTTCTTGTTCCCATCGGTTCACACCGGCTCTTCTTAGCACCTCCAGCCACGTGAAAGCTTTTTGGGGCAAGGATCTCGACCGCCCCTCTGCGTAAGAGGCCATTGGAGTATGCAGACTGGGGCTTTGTCATTGTCTGAAGCCTTAACTAAGCTTGACACCAACCCTGGGTTTCAGTTCTCCTTTTCCTCCTCTCAGTTAAAACAACAAGTACACAGACTGATGAGAAGATGATTATTCTGAGGTTTAGCAGTTAATTCAGAGATTCATCGTGGTGACCGTTTGACTGAACAAAATGAGTGAATTGCTGGACCTTGAATTGCTAAATTTAAAACTTACACACTTGACATCAAAACATAACGAAGGGCCGAAACCGGTTTGGCTCAGTGGATAGAGCATCAGCCTGCGGACTGAAAGGTCCCAGGTTCAATTCCGGTCAAGGGCATGTACCTTGGTTGTGGGCACATCCCCAGTAGGGGGTGTGCAAGAGGCAGCTGATTGATGATTCTCTCTCATCGATGTTTCTAACTCTCTATCCCTCTCTCTTCTTCTCTGTGAAAAATCAATAAAATATATTTTAAAAAAACAACAAAACATAATGAAGGCCCAATTGGGTCAGAAAGCATCTGATTTAAATATATAAAAATATATATATATAATTTGTTATTGATATCAGAGAGGAAGGGAGAGGGAAAGATAGAAACATCAATGATGAGAGAGAATCATTGATCAGCCGCCTCCTACACACCCCTCTTTGGGGATAGAGTCCCCAACCAGGGCATGTGCCCTGACTGGAAATTGAATCTTGACCTCCTGGTTCATAGGTTAGCGCTCAACCACTGACCCACACTGCCTGGGCAAGCATCTGATTTTTAAAGCTACTTTATGGTCAACTAAACATATATTTTTTTATTCCTCTGAATTCCATATATTCTTCCAAAAATGAGAAGCAGGACTCTGCTGAGTTTCTGGGTCTTGCAGCTGGTGCCCGGGTTGCTATAGCGACCTAGGGAGTTGATTCCAGAGTGAGCACTTGTCTGAGGACTCTGCTTGGAGCCTGAAAACAGCTCAGTGGGGGCAGAGTTTTCAGACACAGAATTAAAATGAAAGCCCCAGGGAGCAAGGATTCGCCTGCTTCCTCCCCAGGCAGAGCAAATCTAATTAAGAGTTTATCTCCATTTGACTTTGACAAATGACCTCAGCAATATTTTATTTGTAGGTTCACGTAGCGTCTCAGGAAAGCCAAGAGTCAACCACAACCACCAGTCCCGCCAGCAGGGCCCAGGAGCCCAAGGACACCCGGGGCCTGAGCAGGAGGGGAGTTCTGAGGCCTGTCATGTGGCCCCACGGGACCTGAGAAGCCATGGCTGAGGAGACGGATGGAGCAGTAGGCTCTGCCCCCTTCAGCTGCAATGAATGTGCCTGAGGCAGAGCCCATGGGGCTAGGTCCTTGCAGGGCAAAAGCACCTCAGCTGGCAAAGACTACGCCAGGGGTTCCCAAATTCCAAATGTCTCTTTAAAAGCTGGCTGTTTTGTATTTATTTTGATATTTACTTGCCTTTGCAGGAACTTATTTGGGATCAGGGGCTGAGGAAACATGTCCAGTTGATTTAAGCTTTTAAAAAGTTCAGAGGTCAAAGTGGCCATGCAGAGTGCCCTGGGCAGCCCTTGAGTTGGAAGCCCCCACCTTCTCGCCCCCCAGCCGCCTCTTCCCCAGCTCCTGAGGTTGGCCTTACCCCCCTCTGCCCTCAGCCCCCGCAGCCCAGATGCTTCTTGGGGCTTGCTTCTCCCACAATGAGTTTCCTACTGGGAGAGACTCCATTTCTGATAGACTGGAGTGGTGGTTGGCAAACTCATTAGTCAACAGAGCCAAATATCAACAGTATAACCCTTGAAATTTCTTTGGAGAGCCAAATTTTTTAAACTTAAACTTCTTCTAATGCCACTTCTTCAAAATAGACTCACCCGAGAGGTGGTATTTTGTGGAAGAGCCACACTCAAGGGGCCAAAGAGCCACATGTGGCTCTCAAGCCAGGGTTTGCCGACCACTGGACTGGAGGGTCCTAGATTGGGCCCCGGATCCCAACGACACCGGATAAGAAGAGCCGTGTTGCTGGGGCTGCCCCGCTGCCCAGCCTCATCCCAAGGAGGCCTGATGGCCAGAACCCAACGCCGGCTAAGCCCACCACAAGAATGCAGCCACCCTCCGCTCCTGACGAAACATGTCTCGTCTCCCTTCTACTCTCTTGCTCGTACCCTGTCATGGAAATTCCACAAGCCAGCTTTTTCAGCTTTTCAAAAAGCCTACCCTTCTCTGGTAGGCAGACAGGCAAACATGAGCAGAGCAAGGACAGCGGGCCAGGAACAGAAGGTCACCAGCACTGAAAGCCCTGGGTGTCTAGCAGAGGACAACTGGAGGGTGGGACCTTGTCCCCAGCGTGACCGTTCCTCCCCTAGCCTATCGCTGGTCATGTGGTTTGGACCCTCTTACCTCTCCTCCCTAGAGATAACGTGTAGGCCTCAGCTGTATTTCAGCTCCAGGCCCAGAAAAGCAGCCAAACCAGACCAGGCACTCCACCGCTGACCTCTGACCTCGGGACCAGCTGTACTGGATAATGACCCCGTGACCTGGAGCCCACCAACCAATCCCTGGAGGCTCAACCCTGAAAGGACACACCTGGGAAACGGCTGAATATTCTATTGAGATCTTCTCCTGAGACCTCCCCTAAAATCTCCATGCCTTCCCCCTTCACTCTACTCTCCCCTGCCTCCACCCCCAGGAAAAATAAAACACTAATTTTACAGCTGAAATATCTTTGACATCTTTGGATTCTGGGAGAGGGAAAAATTGCCAAAGGGCATTCAGAATAGTTGAAATGCTTCTGAGGTGGCGATTTCGCTCTTCCTCTTTTCTGAGCGTGAACTGGTTTTGGAGTCAGAGAGGCCTGGTCACTTATGGTGTTGGTGGGAGTCAATGGAACACAGCAGGTATTTAAAGCTTCCTCAGCACACAGTAGGAATTCAATGGAGAATAACCGTGAGAATTAGAGTTCGTTGTCAGTGCCTACCCACCCCCTGACCCCTGAAGGATGTCCATCTCTGTGGCTACAGCAGTTAGATACGTAATCGTCCTCAGGAGGAAGCTTGCAAATTCTGGCTCATCTTTAGGGAACCACAGTGGCCAATAAATAGGTAGTAACGCTGAGAAGGAGAGGATGTAGGAGAAGGGGCTGGGCAGGCTGATGAAGGTCTGAGAACTGGATACTCCCAGCTGCTCATTGCTGTCATTCCTCTGTTCCCTAACCTCCTCCTGATAGAGTGAGCACTGGGGTGTGGGCCCGTGCCCGTCCCGCTTTCGCACGCTGCCTGGAGGAGGGCTGCTGCCGGTTTATTGCAACCATTAGTTCCCTTGCCCGCTGCCCTGCCTGAGACACCTCTGACATCCAGCCTTCGTGCCCCGAGGAGAGGAAGTGCGTGGTAAGGCCTGGAGATCATGTGCCTCAGACCTCCAGCGCTTGCAGTGGGCTCTGAAGAACTTGGGGTCCCTGCTACGTGGCACTGACCTCAGCTCTGGGACCCCAGGCGTTTCTCGGCCTGTTTGCTGAACTTCGGGAGGTAGCCAGTTTGGCTGCTCAGTTCTGGTCGGGAGGAAGGCAGTTAGAGCTCACGGCAGGAAGGAGAAGAAAGAACGCGTTTCATCAGCGGCAAGGTATGACTACAAAAAGACCAAGACCTGAAAGAACCTGCTGGGTTCAAGGCCAGTGCAAGGAGCCACTCTAGCTGAGAGTTCAAGGCCAGTGCAAGGAGCCACTCCAGCTGGAAGCACCAGACTCTTCCATTTTGATTTCTCCTCTCCTTTATGTCCATGTGTAAGACCTCCTCATCTCGGGCATTTACTCATACTCTGCCTCTCTTCCCGCGGCTGCTTAGCATTATTATTTCTTTCTTTTTAAAAAAATATATTTTATTAATTTTTTACAGAGAGAAAGGGGGAGGGAGATAGAGCCAGAAACATAGATGAGAGAGAAACATCAACCAGCTGCCTCCTACACACCTCCCACTGGGGATGTGCCCACAACCAAGATACATGCCCTTGACTGGAATTGAACCTGGGACCCTATTCACTGAGCCAAACTGGTTAGGGCAGCATTATTATTTCTTGCCTGAAATATTGCAACAGCTTTTAAAAAACATATGTGTATATATTTTTACTGATTTTTAGAGATAGGGAGAGGGAGAGAAAGATAGAATCATTGATTGGCTGCCTCCTGCACGTCCCACACTGGTGGTCAAACCACAACCTGGGCAGATGCCTTGACCAGGAATTGAACTGCAACCTTCTGGTTCATAGATAAATGCTCAACCACTGAGCCACACCAGCCGGGCACAATAGCTTCTTAACATGTTTCCTTGTTCTGCTAAGACCCACATTTCCCCCTTGCTTTCCCATGTGCCTTCCCAAAGTCATTGTCCCAGTGGACAGGGATAGAAGGAGAGAGCAGGAGAGGGTCTGGATGCTTGGAGAAAGAGATGTCTTAGCTACAGCTCCCATAAGCAGACAACCCCAAGAGAAAGAGAGGGAAGCAGAAAAACTCTGGTTAGTGGGAAATTACCATAGATTCTAAAGCAGGAAGTGTTTGTGTAAAAGGGGACTTCCACCGCATTTAATAACCCTGGACTGTGTGTCATGAATTTTGTGGCTTTAATGGTACCCCAGTCTAACAAACCATTCTGCAGACTTTCCTGTGCTAGGAACTCTAGGGAGGACATGGCTACAAAGCTGAGAGCAGACTAACCAGGAGCCCAGAGAAAGCTGCTTGGTGTTTGGTCAGAGGTGGAATCTGAGGATCTGGCTGAGGAGGTGGCGCCCAGCACACTCAGACTGTTGCTCAACTCAGCCTGTAGAGGGAGGAGGGGAACGTCAGAACTGAGGGCCAGAGTCAGAACTGAGGGCCAGAGCCCCGCGAAGAAAACAAAGACTGCTTGTTCATCTGCCCGCCCATGTGAAATCCAAAAGCACCTACTGCATTCAGCAGCTGCTTGGCACTTTTATCTAACACTGAGGCGAGGTGCAAAAATTCATGCACGGATGGGGTCCCTCTGCCTGGCTGGCGATCGGGGCCGATCAGGGCTGGCCAGTGCAGGGAGGAACTGTGAGAAGTTGGCCAGCAATGGGAGAGAGGATGTTGGCTGGCCAGGGAGAGGGACCTCCGGAGGTTGGCTGACTGCCAGGGGGGCAGCTCCTATGTTGATGGTCTTCTCCCTGGTGGTCAATGCATGACATAGTGACTGGTCGTTAGGTCCTTTAGTCATAACAATGGCTTAGGCTTTTATATAGAGAGATTTTATTTCAGTCTTGGGATACACCAGCGAGTTAGGCACCGTTCTTATAGCCGTTTTCCAGATGAGGAAACTGAGGCTCTTGAGATCTGAAGTGGCTTATGAAAGCTCACTCAGGGGTACATGACAGAGCCGGGGTTTAAATCCAGGATTCCTGACCTCACAATGCTTCCTTGGGTAAAGCACAGGATAAGAGGAGACCACAGATGGTTAAGTATATCTATGGAACTCAAGGGCAGGAATGGGGGCAGAAGTCACTGAGGCACCTCCAAACCCTGGCTCTGAGCAGCTGAGGCTCCCAGAAACCCTAGGGGCACTTGGAGCAAGGCTCTCAAATGCTCTCCTCTGGAGGGACACTGTAAAAAGTCAACAATATATATATATATATACATAATTTTTTTTTAAAGGAAAGAGTAGTTGCTTTGACCTGACTTGACTTTAGGAAACTCATGCTCGTTCCTGAAGGTCCCGGTTTCCATTTTGTTTTTGAGTGCCTTTGTTTAATATTCTACATTTTAGAATTCTGTCCAAGGATGAGTTGGTAAATCTTTGATGTCCTTTTTGGAATTCACGCCTTTAGAAAACTAGAACCACACTTACTCATGCGTCCTGGCTTTCTGGTATCTAGTCCCATTCTTTATGGAACTTCAGAGACTGACAAGGTTTTAGGGATCAGACTTCCAAAGTGGCTCGGTTCCTGGGATTTAATATATGGATATGATAACTGGAATTTCTTCAAAGAAGCTCTCAGCTTTCTCTGTCTATATCTTCATTCCCTGTGTAACTGGGGAACAAAGCAGGAGCTGAGGTGTTCTGCTTTCTGTCTTTCTTTTTAGTCTTTATTGTTGAAAGAATTACATATGTCCTCCTTTTTTCCCCCATTGACCCCCTCCAGCCTGTCCCCTTCCCCCTTCCCCAGGTCTTCATCACCCTATTATCTGTGTCCGTGGGTTATGCATGTATGCATACACATTCTTTGGTTGATCACCTCCCACCTACTCACCTGCCCTCGCTTTCCCTTTGAGATTCCACACTCTGTTCCATGATTCCATGTCTCTGGATCCACTCCATTCATCAGTTTATTTTGATAATTAGATTCCACATATGAGTGAGATCATGTGATACTTGTCTTTCTCTGACTGGCTTATTTCACTTAGCATAATACTCTCCAGCTCCCTCCAGGCTGTCTCAAAGGGTAAGAGATTCTTCTTTTTTATGGCTGCATAGTATACCATGGTATAAATACCACAACTTTTTTATTCATTTCTCTACTGGTGGGCACTTGGGTTGTTTTCAGATCGTAGCTATTGTAAACATAGGCATGAACATAGGCATGCATACATTCTTTTTTTTTTTTTTTTAATATTTTATTGACTTTTTACAGAGAGGAAGGGAGAGAGATAGAGAGCTAGAAATGTCGATGAGAGAGAAACATCGACCAGCTGCCTCTTGCACACCCCCTACTGGGGATGTGCCCGCAACCAATGTACATGCCCTTGACTGGAATCGAACCTGGGACCTTTCAGTCCGCAGACTGACGCTCTACCACTGAGCCAAACCGGTTTCGGCCATACATTCTTTCTGAGTGGTGTTTCCTGTTTCTTAGGATATATTCCTAGAAGTGGGATTACTGGGTCAAATGGCAGTTCCATATTTAATTTTTTGAAAAAACTCCATATTGTTTTCCATAATGCTGTACCAGTCTGCATTCCCACCAACAGTGTACTAGGGTTCCCTTTTCTCCACATCCTCACCAGTACTTGTCATTTGATGGCAGCCATCCTGACAGGTGTGAGGTGATACCTCATGGTTGTTTTCATTTGCATCTCTCTGATGATCAGGGACTTTGAGCATTTTTTTTTTTTTTCATATATCTCTTGGCCATCTGTATGTTCACTTTGGAGAAGTGTCTATTTAGGTCCTTTGCTCATTTTTTTTTAACTGAATTATTGTACATCTCATGTTTGTGCCTAAGCCAGTCAGAACCCCACTCCCTGAGGCAGTGTTAAGTAGAGACTTGAACAGAACTCGGGTTCTACAGAAAGGAGGAAGGGGAGCAAAGGGCAGCTGAGAAGGTCAGCTACCATCCTCTTCGTGAGTGTTGCAATCAAAGCCAGTCATCATGACTGTGTCTGCACTGGGGGACAGAAACAACCCGCAGAGGGTATACAGTTACAAATGGCCACAGCACCGTGCCCAGAGAGAACCGCGTGCTGTGAGAGAGGGAGCAGGGTGAGCTCAGTGAGGTCATAGAACAGGAAAGGCCACTCAGAGGCAGTGAAAGGTGAGTAGCACAGGCAGAGGGGACAGGAGCTCAGGGCGCCCGGAGCCCTGGGCGGGGCTGAAATGGCATGGAAGGAGCAGCACACAGGATCCTCCTCGCACCAGGGGAAGGATTGTATTCTAAGAGCAATGCAAAGGCACTGAAGGTTTTAAAACAAGGGAATGACGTGATCTAACTGTGTCTTTAAGAGATGAGCTTGGCCATGTTGTGGAGAATGAATGATGGAAAGGAAAGATGTTAGGAGTCTCTATGTCCCTCTGATAGGTTGGCCACAGGAGAGACGGCGGGAAAGTGGACAGAACAGTATGAATGGCATCTGGGGGATAGCAGGGTGGGCACAGCCTGGTCTAAGACACACAGGCACACACAGAACACTTAGGTGCCACATGGGCGTTTAGAAGGTGACTTGCAGGTGAGCCAGATTTCAGGGTGACTTCTGAAGGAAGGGGATATGTGAGCAGGACACGGAAAGCTGTGCCAGGTGGCTTGGAAGGGGCAGACCTGGGAAGGGCAGTCCAGGGAGACAGAAACCATCGGGAGCTGAAGCAGAGAGGCAGGAAATGAAGGCCCGAGGGAGAGAAGCAAGTAGTGGAGTTTGTAGGGGTTTGTGAAGGGGCATTCTGGGAAATAAGGCTGGAAAAGTCAGGGGTGTCATTTTAAGGAGAGTTCTGTGTGGCAGGTTAGGATAATAAATTCAAAAGTGGAGGGAAGCCAAAATCGGTTTGGCTCAGTGGATAGAGCGTTGGTCTGTGGACTGAAGGGTCCCAGATTCGATTCCAGGGCATATGCATTGGTTGAGGGCACATCCCTGGTCGATATTTCTCTCTCATTGATGTTTCTAGCTCTCTATCCCTCTCCCTTCCTCTCTGTGGAAAATCAATAAAAAAAAAACAAATAAAATAAGATAAAATAAAATAGAGGAGGGAAAGTTTAAATAAAGTCTAGCTTAGCTGCAAAAGAACTCATCTATTATCACCAATTAGCTACAAATCCACCTGGTTTTCCTAGAAATAATCAATCTGCTTATCGGGTTTCGATTACTTCTTTACCGGATGGGTCAGCAGCATCTCTCCCTGGTATCCCTGCCACCTGAAGGCATTGGTCAGTGATTTCTCACTGGTTTCTGGGATGCATTCCTTCATCCATCTCTTCCTGAGCATTGGAGCTGGGGAGTCCAGGAGGAAGAGGCGGGAAAGGAGGGAAAATGATCTCTACTACCTGGTGTGCCGGGCTGGACTTCAGAGAGGCGGTGGCATCTCATTGGGCCTTCCTGGACGAATAGGAGTTTGCCAGGCGAGGAAGTGAGGTGGGAAGGCCTTCACACAGGAAAGGGATGCGTGTCTTCTCAGTTCTCACGCCTTCAGTCCCGTCAGTCCTATAGAATGTCCATGTGTAAGTCTTATGTTCGGGCTCTCAGAGAAGTTGGGTGATAACTGGCGAGTTCTTTCCATTGCTACGGAATAAAAGTAAATATTTGGCCCTCCTAGAACTACATTTTCTCTAATATTAACAAGAAGCGGGGATTTTAGTAAGGCAAACTGGTTCTACTCCCTACTCACAATTGTTCCTCTTGGAGGTTTTACTGATTTTTACTTTTTTTTTAGGTCAGCAAAGAAAGGAATATTTGCCGAAACCCGGTTTGGCTCAGTGGATAGAGCGTCGGTCTGCGGACTGAAAGGTCCCAGGTTCGATTCCAGTCAGGGGCATGTACCTTGGTTGTGGGCACATCCCCAGTGGGGGCTGTGCAAGAGGCAGCTGATCGATGGTTCTCTCTCATTGATGTTCCAACTCTCTATCCGTCTCTCTTCCTCTCTATAAAAAATCAATAAAATATATATTTTTTTTAAAAAGAGAAAGGAATATTAAATGTCTCATTCATTTGTTTTGGAGAGTAGTAAACGCATCAGTCATCATTGAGAGCCCTGGTCTCTCCTGTTTTCACACAAGGATGGGAGAAGTCATCATTTATTCTCCTATATGGCTCTTCATTTTGGCCCTTCTGAGCTTCCTAAGCGTTCCTAAAAGTTATCCCAGACCCAGACGAACACCCAAGACCCACCTGCCACAGAAAAGTGCTCATTGCTCATTTTAGCTCAAGATAAAAATACAGATATTTCAAGACAGGCCTATTTCAAGACCGGTTATGAGAACGTGAGCAAGGCATTCCTGCAAGAGTGGAAAGAACTGTCCCCTCAGCCAACACCCTCATTCAACCAGGGCTCAGAAATCAGGGCCTGAATTTTGAGGAACTGAACCATGAGGGCAGGGTCTGATGCACTTCCTCTCCCACACTCCGCCCCCACTGGCCCATCTCTCGGTGGCGTGGCATCAGTTTCCGAAAGGCGGGGCCATTTCCTGACGCCTTTGCGACACTGGGGAGCTGTCTTAAGGGAGGCTGGGCCCCAGTGGAAGTGAAGGCCTGGGGCTGGCCAGCTGGGGGAGAGCCCCCTGCCCTCTCCCCGTCTCCTGCCGGCTCACAGCCTCCTCTTCCCCCAACACGCCATGTCCCTGGCTGAGGCCATCAGACTCTGGAATGATGGGGTGCTGGCAGCCGACAAGAAGGACTGGAAGGGAGCCCTGGATGCCTTCTCCGCAGTCCAGGACCCCCACTCCAGGATTTGTTTCAACATCGGCTGCATGCACACAGTCCTGGGAAACTGGGCGGCGGCAGAAAAGGTGGGTGAGTGAGTGAGCCAGGGAGTGAAGGTGCCCGCCCCCCCCCCTCCCTGCCTTTGCCCCAGCTGCACTGGAGAAACCTCTTGGGAGCTTTGTAAGAACCAGAGCTGCCCAGGCCCCACCGCAGAGGGGCAGCCAGGCTGGGATCCACCTTGGGTTCTACTCTCCTTTCTTCTTCACCTCCACATTGTTCTGGAATCGTTCTCTAGTCCCTATAGGAAGACTCCCCTGGCTATGTTTCCTCCTATGAACTCCTGCTGTCCACTCACAGCATCTCACTGCCTCACACCTGCTGCAAAAACGTCTCTTACCAGCTTTCCAAGACTTTTACTAATAAGATTCTGAGGCTGGTGGAAGGGAATGATGCAGTGATTGATTAGTGATGTCTGCCGGGGGCATCCATGTCGTGTGTTTTAGCATCTTTTTCAAATATGTTTCCCCTCTCACGTTCTTGAAAGGGGGGGGGGGGGGGGAAGGCATTCAAGCATCACCTTGTGGATTGGTGGTGGGAAGCTGGAAGGGCACGGAGTTTGGAAGCAGAAGACTGAGAGTGAGACCTGAGCTCTGCCTCTTTCTGGGCCTTGGGGCCTCAGCGAGTCTGTTTCTTGAACCTCTTGAGGTTAAGTGAGGCATCGCATGTGGAAATGCCACAATGCTTCGCAACAGGTTGTGCATGCTAGTTCTCGTTTCTTACCTTCAGCCAGACTTTGCAAGGCCTTGTGGACAGACAACTGGCTCCCCAGGTCGCTTAAAGAGCCGGTTCCTCCCTGAGCCATCCTCACTGTGGCCAGAAGTGAGCAAAGAAGGGGGGAGGAGAGAAGCTTCTTGGAAGACCTTGTAGACTGACAAATCCATCTCAGGTCCAGAATGGGCAGATAGGAGCACAGGGTGGGGCCCTCACCTCCTCTCAGGGGCCTGCCAGGGGGCTGAGCAAATAGCACCACAGAGTCTAAGGCTGCTGGAAGCAAAGTGCGCATGGAGGGGGAGGAGCGGGGCAGTGATGGCAGCCGTGGCTCCTGGCAAGGCCACCCCCCACCTCTGGGCCCTCTCCATGCCTTCCTGTCCCCACTCTGGATAGCTCCCTACCTCTGCTCTGCCTTCTCCCGCTCTCTGCCTCTCTCTGATGTCCTGATTGAGTCCTTACACCTGGCATTTTATATGCATTCATATTTGTTATTATTTTAATGTGTCATACTTATGTGATCAATGCATATCATAAACAAATAGAACACTGTATCTAACATAGTAATTATTTTTATATTTAACTACTTTTCTGACTGAAATCCTGTCAGTACTCTTGAGAGATATTCATATCCCCATTTCACCGAGGAGAACGCTAAGGTTCCAGGAGATCAGGTAACCTGCCTCACGTCGTGCTAGCAGGAAGTGACAGCACAGGGCGCTCTGATCCCGGTGTCACTGTAAAGACACCACCGTTCTCATGACCCTGGTTGCCTCACCCTCTGGCTCGTCCCACACCTCCTCTCCGCCAGCTCCTCCTCCGACCAGGCAGGCGAACCCTCCCTCTCCCCGCAGGCCTTCTCCAGAACCATTAACCGAGACAAACACCTGGCGGTGGCCTACTTCCAGCGAGGGATGCTCTACCACCGGATGGAGAAGTAAGTGGCCCGGATGCACCAGCTGGGGGAGTTCTCAGAGAAAGCTCGAGGCGCAGGGGTCCTCAAACTTTTTAAAGTGGGGGCCAGATCACGGTCCCTCAGAGAGCTGGAGGGCTGGACTATATGAACTACTAATTCCTACTGTAACACCTCGGCTGCGCTCACTGCCCAAAAAACCTGGCGGGCCGGATCAGACTCCTCTGCGGGCTGCATGTGGCCCGCGGGCCGTAGTTTGAAGACCCCTGCTCGAGGGGTCTCAGGCTGCTGGCCTGCGGAGCTGAGCCGTGGCTTCCAGCGTCTGGTGGGAATTGTGGCTGAACCTTCCCTGGGCAGTTATGCATTCTGTCAGCACGAGGCTTCCCCGGGGGCAGAGCAGCTGTGTCAGAGCTCACCGTGGCCCACGGAGCCACCGCAGGCCGGGGATGCAGCGGCTGTGGCACAGACAAGCATCCCTATGGGGCATGACTGGACAGTGCTGATGGTGAGTTGCCGGCCATCAAGGGAGCACGCTGCTGGCCCACTGCCGGGAGGTACTAGCTGTCACACATGATTCTCATGAAACCACATCGTCTTTCCTTCCTGCAGAATGTATTTTCATAAGCCTAGGTCAATCCATCCAATGAAATATTATTCAGCCACCAAAATGAGAAAACAAACTATTAACATTATAGGTACAAGACTATGTTGATATAGATAAATAGGTAGCATATATGTTAATACCGTGTTTCCCCGAAAATAAGACATCCTCCGAAAATAAGACCTAGCGCATGGAAAAATAAGACATCTCCTGAAAATAAGACCTAGCGCATCTTTGGGAGCAAAAATTAATATAAGACACTGTCTTATTTTCGGGGAAACAGGGTATAGGGAAACGTTCACAGTAGATGTTAATTAAAACACGGGTTTCAAAACAGTATGGACGGCACAAGCCCACTTCTGTTTCAAAGAGTGTCTATGGAAGGCCGTAGACCAGTGGTCGGCAAACTGCGGCTCAAGAGACACATGCGGCTCTTCGGCTCCTTGAGTGTGGCTCTTCCACAAAATACCACGGCCTGGGCAAGTCTATTTTGAAGAAGTGGCATTAGAAGAAGTTTAAGTTTAAAAAATTTGGCTCTCAAAAGAAATGTCAATCGTCATACTGTTGATATTTGGCTCTGTTGATTAATGAGTTTGCCAACCACTGCCGTAGACCAAAAGGTGTCAGCAGTTCTCTCTGGAGAGGGGGTGGTGAGCTTAGAGGGGTTTCCATTTTCTTCTATCAGCCTGTCTGTATTTTTTTGGTGTGTTTACAGTCACCACAAAATAATCAGTAAAAAAATAAAAAGATAACTAGATTGAAAATCAAAGTTAATCTCAATGTCATTCCCCTCCCCCAATAACAAATATGCAAATAACAAAGGAAACATATTCTCAGCGTTAACTAGAAGGTTTGTAGAAATCGCTCATTCCATTAGTGGGCACAGCAATAGGGAAAAGAATTTGGCTCAGGCTAATGAAGAACTTCCGGTGGGAATGGTCAGAGCGTGATGTGGGTGGTATCCAGCTACTTGCTCAGCTATTGCCAGGGGCAACTACAAGCCGCTGAGACTTCCAAGATGCAAATGTGGCCAGTTATATCTGACTCATCAAGGGAAGTAAGAAAGACCCACAGAGGCCGTCTGGAGACAGAAAGCCTGGGATTGAGGCGGACAGAAGATGCAGGGAAGCCTGAGCACAAACCCTCCAGGGAATCTTTAATCTTAAAAGACAGACTAGCAGGCCCTCCTTTCATTAGCTCTAGCAGCTTATAATGAGGAGAGTCACTTTCCAGGGGAAATGCTCCCGGGAAAAATTTCTACACAAAAATGCCCAGAAATTCCTGAGTCGGAAAGGCTTGGATTCCGAGAGAGTCAGAAAGATCTCAGATCTAAAAGTAAGACCCAGGATTTAGTTAGCATGTGATTGATAGTAGTCAAATCTGAGAGAGAAATCTACCAAACGTTACCTTTAATTCAGCAGCCATCTATGGAGGAAACAATATAAACGAGGCGCTGTTCTCACCTCAAGCCGCCTCCTTTTCTTTCGCGCAGTCCACAGTCTTCGGTGTCTTTCTCTCCAAGGCTCTGCTCTTGATCCCTTTCCCTCTTATCACGACAGCAGTGGTTGTTCAATGGCAAACTTTATGGGTTATCTTCCCAGAAACACACACACACACACACACGGCAGTTTCTGGGGATCAATGTCGCCTGAAAACCCATACCTGAACTCTGGGGATACCACCTTCTCCATTGCATCGGCCTCCCTCTGGAGCCATCAGGCTACTCAATCTCCACCTGAGAGCAACCCAGGATGGCTCCTCTCCTGCACCTTGCCAAGTGGACCTCTTAAATACCTCTTAAGCCCACCCATTCTCCTCCTCCCAGCAGCACTGCCCTGGCTTAGGCCTCGCTTTCCATCAGAACTGCTGTCACTGTTAGGGGGCGGCGAGAACGGCTATGGCACCCGGTGTTAGGCCGGTGAGGTCAGGCTGGACCTGCGATCAGCAACCTCAGCCCTTGAGTTCTGGCTAGGAGAGATTTCAGAGCCCAGACTTAAATATACGGAAAATCACTGAAGTAAGAAGCAATCTGTAGAAAAAAAACAGGCGTAGGAAACAAGTTAAAGAAAGGGCCCTTGGAGCTTAGAAGTGAGGAGGGTCAAGGGGACCCGCCTGGGGAAAGGGAAGGGCAGGGGCATACTCCGGGAGGGCCCTCCATTTCCGGGGTTGTAAGGGTGGAGATGTTAAGGGAAGTTCTCGGGGGAGATCTCTACAGAATCTTCAGCCGTTTTCCAGGTGTGTCCTTTCAGGGCTGAGCCTCCAGGGATTGGTTGGTGGGCTCTAGGGCACGGGGTCATTATCCAGTGCAGCTGGTCCTGAGGTCAGAGGTCAGCGGTGGAGTGCCTCGTCTGATTTGCTGCTTTTCTGGGCCTGGAGCTGAAATACAGCTGAGGCCTAGATGTCATCTCTAGGGAGGAAAGGTCTGGGGGTTCAAACCGCATGACCAGCGATAGGCTAGGGGAGGAACGGTCACGCTGGGGACAAGGTCCCACCCTCCAGTTGTCCTCTGCTAGACACCCAGGGCTTTCAGTGCTGGTGACCTTTTGTTCCTGGCCCACTGTCCTTGCTCTGCTCATGTCTGTCTGTCTGGTTACCACAAAACCACTTCCAAATTAATTTCCCAGCCATCAGGACAACATTGGGGCGCATGTCTGAGAAGGCGGGTGTGTCTCAGGGATGGCCCTGGCCAGCCTGTCATCTGAAAGGGGAGGGCGCCCGTCACCCATCTTCCAGCCCAGAAAGAAGGAACAGGAAGCCCAAAAGGACGTTAAGGTCTTGAAATGCTTCCTGCTTCGTAGGGAATGGCTTGCACGCTTTTCATAGGTTTTACACTCATACCCTGGATCTTACAAACCTGAAGGTCCAGGACAGCAAGAGTGAGACCCTTTAGATGTTGCGGACGCAGCCATCTTTGTCCTGCAGTCAGTCTTGGACACCGAAAACTGTGACCTCCAGCCTGTCACAGAGGTGTCTGACATTTTTACTTTTTTCAGCGGCTAAGCCTCTCCTTTATCCTGGACTCTTGAGGGCATGGGGCACGGAGAGAACGGGAACAATCGGGAACACAGCAGTCACTAAGAACCCTTCCCAGGGAGTGTTACAGAAAGGAGGATTACAAACACCCGAGGCTCAGAGCTTGTGAAAGGCGAGCCTGCCCTAGCGCTGAGCCCCTGCCTGGGGGCTCAGGGGCTTGGGTCTACACAGCCAAGGCACCCAGCCGGGGTGTCACTGGGAACCCGCAGAAGCTGCCAGCACCTTGGCCTCCTAGGGACACTGTGCCTTCCAAGTGGCACCAAAGAGAACTGGAGGTGGCTGGAGGCGGGGGGAAGGAGGGGGCTGCACGCTGTTTAGGGGCCTCACACTGAGCTGATTCAGACCCCGAGCAGGGGTAGCTGAGCTCTGAGGCTGAGGGCCCACTGGGGAGGCGGGGGGAGCAAGTTGAGGGTGGAGCAGAGGCCTGCTGGGGCGGTGGGATGCTGCTTTCAAGGTAAACAGACATTGCAGCAGGACGCCTCTCCCTGGTTTTTAACAAGCGCTTTGAGTAATGGGTGGGTTCTTTCCCTCTTCCTCCCTGGGGCCCAGATCTTAAGACAGCCCGGGGGCTGGAGAATTATGAGCTGGATGTGCTGGGGTCATTCAATACCGGTTCCCCGGGCGGTGTCACTTCCCAGCTGAAATCCATCTGCTTCGCCAGCGCTCTTGCCAGGAGGAAGCACGTTGCAGGCCAATGCTGACAGTGCCCGAGGGTGCCCTCTGAGGACCTCGGGCGCCTCCGGCACAGGCAGGGAACACCTGGAACAGCATGTGCGGAGGGACAGGACACCTGCGCCTCCGCCTGGCCCTCCTCCGTGGCTCAGTGACTTGGCGCCAGTCTCCCATCTTCCAGCCTAGAAAGAAGGAACAGGAAGCCCAAAAGGACGTGTTAAGGTCTTGAAATGCTTCCTGCTTAGTAGAGAATGGCTTGCACGCTTTTCATAGGTTTTACATTCTTTCAAACAAGACTGTGTTAGAGCGTCTCCCAACCACCTCCCTTAGGACCCTCCGGCCAGCCACCCTCCTGGCCAACTCCAGCTCCTTGAGGCCAGAGTTCCAGCTTCTGCAACGCTGTGTTTTTACCTCCTGATACTACTACAGTCTAGGTCCGTGGTTGGCAAACCACAGCTCCGGAGCCACATGCGGCTCTTTGGCCCCTTGAGTGTGGCTCTTCCACAAAATACCACGGCCTGGACGCGTCTATTTTGAAATGGCGTTAGAAGAAGTTTTTAAAAAATTCGGCTCTCCAAAGAAATGTCAATCGTTGTACTGTTGATATTTGGCTCTGTGGACTCATGAGTTTGCCGAGCACTGGTCTAGGTGTTAACGAAGCAAACACGAAATGGCTGGCGTGTGAATTCAACTGCCAGAGCTTTGGAGCTCTGAGGATGAGGAGACGGGCTGGGAGACATGAAACAATTTGCCCTTTGTCATTAGATAGTAAGTGGCAGAGCCAGGAGTCGAGTCCATGTGGCTTTGACTCCGGAAGTGAGATCCGGGACCACCTACCAGCAAGCTCCTCATTCTCTATGCTCCTTGAATGGGATATGCTGCCGGCACACAATCACTCCTTATGCTGGGCACCAGGAGCCCGAGGGCAGTAAGTTGCCAGAATCTCCCAGTTGGCGGTGGCAGAGCTGATGGGTCTGGCCCCAGTCTCCTGGCCGCTGTCTGAGGGCGGCTTCACACCACACCACCTCCTGCGAGTCCCCCGCCACCGGAGCCAAATCCCAGGCTCGCCTCCAAGAAAAGCCACACATGGCCGCTCTAGGACATGGCCTGGGGACTTGTGGTTCAGTTCCCTCATGGGAGCCACAGCCCGCAGCCAGCTTTGTTCCTTCTAGGCCCGGGGCCTGGGGGTGTGGGTAACGTGTTTTTTTTCCCCCTGCTCCCCAACCCCACACCCCGAAGGTCAGCAACATCTCCCTCCCACCAGGGCAGGGAGGTCAGGGGCAGGCTGAGCAGATGTGGCCCGAGTCCCGGCCACACCACCGTGGGCACTGTTGATGGGACCAGCCCCATTCTCTGCCACGATTGCACCACAGCAGCCCTGAGTCACGTTGAGCGGTCCGTACTAGGCCCATCCAAGCAAGCACAGGGACCTGCAGAGCAGGGTTAGACATGTTCTCTGCTCCAGGGGGTTTCTCTTTTCCAAAGTGAGGGTGGGGGAGACGAAGCAACCACAAAACCAAGAGCTAAGTTGGACTCAAAAGAAGCCAAGGAGGCGGCTCTGGGCAGGAGGAAGATGCCAGCAGCTGTGAGAGGGGCCTCTCTGAGAGGTGTCCCTGTGTCAACCTCAGGGGAGAAGGGTACCTGCACCCTGAGTTCTGTAGAAAACGAGGGCTCAGCATTGGCACAAACCTGGAGGAACCAAAAGGCTCTGTCCCAGGGAGACGGACAGAGGAAGGGATGCAGACACATTTAATTCTGTAGTCTTTCCTCCGGGGCCCGGGACTGGTCTGTTTTCTCCCTCTGCCCTGCAGGTACGACTCCGCGATTAAAGACCTGAAGGAGGCCTTGGCTCAGCTCCGGGGCAACCAGCTGATAGACTACAAGATCCTGGGGCTGCAGTTCAAGCTGTTTGCCTGCGAGGTGAGGAGGCAGGGCCCCCAGCCTGAGCAGGAGCACGTGGGTGGGTGAAAGCATCCATTGTAATTCGCATCCCTCAGGTGGGCAAGCTGCTCGCCCGGCATTAGACAGACACATCCAAATCCCGGGTTTGCTTTCCGTGCAGGACCTGCCGTGACCTTGCTCAGTTCCCGAGTTACAGGCCACGCTCTTTGCTATTCATGGTTCTGGCCTCATGTACTTGGTGGATGCCCAAAGGGAATGTGGGGATATTTTCACACAAGTCGGTTCCCTCTCGGTCAAAGAACGGCTCAGAGCACCAATTTAGGAAAGTTCTCCATAGAAGGAGAACTTCATCTCTATCTCGCTAAAAGGGAGAAACATGGTTTGGATTTCAAAAGTTGGCATACTTTTTGCAACCCGCCCTCCCCACGCCCCTCTTACAGCTCAAATGCCCCACTAGCTTTGAGAACTACAATCCCTGCAAATGTCACAGGTCTTTATTTAGAAGAATCTCTGAAGAAAGTCTCCTTGTTTTCGTGTCTCCAGCGGGAGAAGCCGAGTGTTTCCAGGGTCGCCCGGGGCTAAGAATAGCGTCCGCAGCTGCCCAGGCCCCTGGGGACACCCAGCCCTGCCGCAGGGCAGCCGCTCCCTTGGCTTCTCCCAGGCAGGGAAGTGGGGCCTGGCGGTGGGAACTGCCTGCCATTCGACTGGCTGCTACGATGGGGTTTCTCAACCGTGGGTCTGTCGGGCCAGATGGTTCTTGGTTGTAGGGGACTGTCCTGTGTAGTGTAGGATGTCTAGCAGCCTCCCTGGTCTCTACTCACTAGTGGCCAGTGGTCCCCCACCCCCAGTGTGACAACCGAAAACATCGCTACGTGTGGCCAATCACCCCAGAGCGAGAACCACTCATATAGCTTTGAGGGCTGGGGGACCAAGTAGCTCTAGAACAGCGGTCGCCAACCTTCCGAACCTCACGGACCACTGGTTGAGGGCCGTGAAGCAGTGGCATGGAAGCAGGGCTCCATGGGAGGAAGCTCCTCCTGCAGTTGGCATTGAGATGACCTGGGCCAGGAAACGCCGGGTGTAGGCCTCTCTGCAAGGGACACTGGGCTTTCCAGGGTCCAAGGCCCCTCTGCCACCTGGGACCCTTCTGTCACCTCCCTGCTCATAAATCCCGTTGCCTTTCCCAGGGTATAACCCTGACTCTGACAAACCCCACCATCCTTTTTAAAAGGAGGCCCAATCTTATCCAGTCATGGAGTCATCAAAGCCCGGTGTGGAAAAGGTCTAAAAAGAAGAGGGCTTAGATGGAAGAGGAGGTTTTTAAAGTGCCTGGAGTTCTCCTTTCTTCCTGCACACACGGTCAAGGGAGGGCCGGGCCAGCCAAGTGTATACGTAGGAGGCAACTGCTCACTGAGGAGCAGAAAGAACCTGGGGAGGGAGTTTGGTGGCAGTGGGTTTGTTCGTTTTTTGTGTGTGTAGTTTTTTTGTTTGATTGGGGTGGAGGGGTTATCTTGCTGATACATCTAAAAGATGTGGTTCTATGTGTAAGCTGTGAAGCATAATAATCAAACTCATAAACCTACCTCCCAACCCAAGTCCTGTCAAAGTCTGGCCGTTGGTGAATGGGCTGCTCCCTCCCCCTCAGGTGAGGCGCTGCCCTAGGCTTGGGCCGAGCCTCTTCCCAGCTGTGGCCCATAGAGCCTCCTCATTCCCATACGGCTGTGTCAGTCTTGCTAGTGCCATGTCCCAGGCAGTGTCTGCGGGGGCTAGAGCAGGACAATGCATCTGGAACCCTCTTCCTCCCCACCCTGCACCTGTCCAGTCTCTCAGCCCAGGCTCAGTGACAGGCAGGCGGTGTTTTGAGAGGCCACACACATGTATTTCATTCCCAGCTCTCCAAGGGGTCTCGAGCCTGTCACTCTTCTTGATCCTAAAGCAACACAATCGTTGTTTCCTCCTGACCTGCTTGGCTGTCAAAAAATGTACACGATGTTGGATTTACGCATTGCCTGGTGTTCACTCAACACCGTCCGTGTGCCGGGCATGAGTCTGTGGCAAGATGGATGTCTATTGCAGACATTCCCAGGAGAGCAGGGCGGGGGAGAAAGGTCCCCAGGCAACGTGCCAGCCCTCCTGGTGCCTGGATTGGGAGCAGCCCCTGTCTTATGGGGTGGCCTGTGCTGTTCTAGGTGTTATACAACATTGCTTTCATGCATGCCAAGAAGGAGGAATGGAAAAAGGCCGAAGAAAACTTAGCACTGGCGATGAGCATGAAGTCGGAGCCGAGACATTCCAAAATTGACAAAGCCATGGAGTGGGTGTGGGTAAGCACTGGGATGCAGGTGCAGGGAGGATGCCGTTGGATCTGGGCCTGTTCCAGTGGGCACGTGGCTTGAGAACCCGTGGACGTGGTGCTTTTACTTCCTCTGAGTCCTGGGGAACGCTCCACTGGGAGTGTAACTCCACCCAGGATTCTGAATCTGGAAGTGACTGTAAGCCGAAGCCTGGAGTATAGTAGAACAGCAGGATTCTGCCTAGGCCGCCCCCAGGTGAGGCTCCGTGGCAGCACACGGGGAGCAGGGAGCCGGAGCCAAGCAAGGGCAGAGGCCTGGCAGCCTGGTGCGGTGCCAGGCCCATGAGATGGCTCTCAACAAAAATGCATGGGTGATGTGAACAAATGCTAAAAGTTATCCGCAGCTTGTCTGAGGACATTTGGGATGAAGGTCCTTTTAAATCAGATTTTTAAAATGCCAGGAACAAGAGGGCACAGGTCTGTCTTAGCATGCCTGCCCACCCTAGCCTGTTTGCCTCAGAGGTTAGAGCATCGGCCTGCCACTGAATGGTCATGGGTTCCATTCCAGTCAAGGGCACCTACCTCTGTTTCAGGCTCAATCCCTGGCCCTGGTCGCAGAGCCTGCAGGAGGCAACCAGTCGATGTGTCTCTCTCACATCGATATTTCTCTCTCTCTCTGTCTCTCCTTCTCCCTTCCACTCTATAAAAATCAGTGGAAAAAAATGTCCTCGGTGAAGATTAACAAAAAATAATAACAAACATGCCCATGTCAGCAGTCACTGGTCCCAGGAGAGCACTGTTCCGAGCCAGTCTGGTGGTGGTGGTGGTGGTGGTGGTGGTGCCTCCTACACTCTGAGTGACAGCCCCATCCAAGTCCCACCAAGTGGGAGAGGGGCGGCTCCCCTAGGAAAAGGGTGCAGGGCAAATAACACCAACAGCTCCACACGGTCCCTGAGCGAAAGGTGACACCTACCTGAGACCCTGACACAATAGCAAGCACCATCCCTGCACGTTTAGGAGAACCGCTTTTGCAGGTTATCTCTCTGTAACCTTGCACGCACTCGGGGAGGAAGCCGGGCAAGCCTCGTACCCTGAGCTTCATGGTGAGGAAACACTGTGCTCTGTAGAAGCAGAAGCTGTACGAGCCGGTGGTGATCCCCGTGGGCAGGCTCTTCCGACCCAATGAGAGGCAAGTGGCCCAGCTGGTGAAGAAGGATTACCTGGGCAAGGCTACGGTAGGTGGCTCTCGGCTTCCCTGGCATCTCCTGAGGCCTGGGCCCTGCAGGGCAAGGTTGGCGGGGGGAGACTCTGAAAGGGACCCCCCACGTGATTCTGCCCTGGGATGGCAAGGAGAGACGGTTTATAGCGTAGGGGTCTTGCTGAAAGATGCTTCTAGGTTATTTTCTCCAGGCTCCTCTCATTCCTCTCTTCCACCTGACCTGGGGGGGGGCGGGGAGGGGGTACAGGTTGACTCACAGGATGCTGGTCTTGCGGACGGAGCCAGTGGGAATGCATTGGGCTGGGAGGAAAGAGGGGATCTCGGGGGCCATAGGCAAATAGGGAAACAGTGCTGGCAGAGCCCTCACACCCCCTTCCTCGGTTCCAGGTGGTGGCATCTGTGGTGGATAAAGACAGTTTCTCGGGATTTGCCCCTCTGCAGCCGCAGGTAAGGCTCCTTCCTGCTCGTTGGACTGAGGTGCCAGAGTGTTCTGTGAGCTCCCCACGGGGAGGGCGTTCCCGCTGAGCTGCCTCACTCCAAGGGCCCCTTCAGCTGGCCTCACAGTGCCGAGGGTCCTGCGGCCATTCCCGTCACAGGCTCCACGACGGGTGTGCGTAAAGCAGTTGGAGGCTTAACCAGCCTCAAGTCCTCAAGAAGCCATCCTTCCCGCTTGCCCCCGATGCCAGTCTTCACTTCTCAAGGTCTAGGAGAGCTGAAGCTTCGACTGTCCTCCCAGAAAACTGAAATGCAAGCTGACGGAGGCCTATGAACGAGTCCCCTTCGCAGGCACAGGGGCTGGTAGGGGCCTCCTGGGGGCTGGGGCCTGAGGCCCTGAGCTCTCCTGGCGGCACCCATCGGCCTGTGTGTGGGGGTTCCCTCGGGAACACAGGGAGGGTACCCACAGTGAACCATGTTCCGCCCCAGCTGGGCTCAGGGCTGTGGTCCCCGATGGACTGGATGGCAAGGGGTCCATGCGAAGGCAGAGCTTCCTGGTGAAGGGGAGGGGGAGACAGGCCGAGCAGGAGTCAGGCTCTGCTGCGGGAGACCCATGATGGGCAGGAGCGCTGGTCAGCACTGACGGGCGGGGCTCTGAGGGCAGTGTCGGCTGGGCCTGCCAGGATCAGCCTGGTGACCGCTGACCCCAAACGGGACCAGTGCTGGGGCCCGGAGGCTGAGATGCGCAGAGGAGAACAGAGTCCAGATTCATGGATCTTCTTCACACCCCCTTGTGGGGAACCTCCCTTGGGCTTCGAGCAGCCAGACGACTCCGAGAGGAGCAGGTGCCGGGTCACGGGACTCCGCGGCGCTCGGTGTAGAACAGGAAAGGCATGATGAAAGGGGAGCTTCGCCTGGCCGGTGGCTCCGGAGTCGATTTTAAACACCCACGGGAGTCATGTGATAGAGCAGACATTAATTATAGAGCAGAGCTTCTGGAAACCGTCCCAACGAAGGGCAGAGCTCAAGGTCAAAGGCATCCTCGTGACGCCACGCTGCTCTGTGACCGACCCACTTCCCGGGAACGGGTCTGGCCCCAGAGGAACTGCTGTGCGGGTGAACCCCTTCCGGGGTCCAGTCAGGGCGCTCTGTGCCTCTCCGGAGACGGGGTTCTGATGGAGCCACAAATGCAGTCTGTGGTTGTCTGATCGGGGTGAAAAGGCTCCACTGACCATTAACAGTTTGTTCTTTCTCTTTCTTTCTGGTCCTGCCCATCGCCATCTCTTTGTGATGTTCACTAGGCAGCGGAGCCTCCCCCCAGACCCAAAACTCCCGAGATCTTCAAGTAAGTGAGGGTTAGCTCAGCATGCAGATGGCCGAGCCCCACGCCTGGGTTGATGGGAGCGGAGGGGGTGGAGAGGACACTGGGGCCTGGCCGCTGGCTAGGTGGCGTCCCTGTGTCCCCCGTCCACTGCGCAGCCACCGTATAGGGAGCGCTTGTTGCCAAATGGCAGAGGTGTCCATGGGACGCAGCCCCCCTCCCAGCGGGCGAACGCTGGCCTAGGGCTGCCAGGGGCCGAGCTCTGGAGTCAGGCAAGCGGAGTGGAAGCCAGAAGGGCTGTTTTCACTCCCTGTGGGCACATGCTTTCTGGAGAAGAGGATGGACTCAAGAAAAAGAAGTCATTCTCCTGTAAGATGAAAGGCAAAGAAAGGCACAGCTCTCTTAAGAACGGCATCTCAGTGAGGAGGCCAGCCTGGCTCCCCACCCAAAGGAGATTTAAAACGAGTGAAAAAAGTTCCAAAGCAACTATACAAATGGGGGCCTGGACGAGCTCCTTCCTAACTGTCTGCCGGAGGAGTCTGTGTCTGCTGCGTAAACAGGCACAAGAGCCAGGGACAAAAGAAGGGCGAGGGGACAGCGCCAGCAGGGAGGGAGCGGAGGAACATGAAACTATCGCCCCCTGAAGCCGCCTCTTGGTCACACATGCCAAAGCCTCAGTACTGCCACACACACCCCCTCCTCCGCACAGCTCCCCCTGCAGGCCCCTCATCCCCTTCCGTGTGCCTGCCTGACCCCACACTGGCTCCGGGTGACCTCTCTGCCTGCCCCGCTGGCTCTCGCCTGCCTTCCACCGGGGCCATTCCCCTGCACACTCACCTGGGCCACCCCGGCCCGGACACGGGAGCTGGCCAGGCACACCAGGAGCCTTCCTCCCCAGAGAAGGGAGGGCAAGGACCGCAAGGCCTTTAGATCCACGCGGTTTTCTTTTATTCTTGTCCCACTGCATAGATGGCTGTGAAGCGAGTTCACATCCAGTTCCCCGCCGCGCCCTCTCGGGGCCCAGAGAGGGAGGGCCGTGCCTGCTCGGGGTCACACAGAAAGCTGGACGTGGAGTTAGAGGGTGTCTGGAGCAGTCTCCCGGCTCCAGGTCCACTGAGCTTGACCGACAGCAGAGGGGATGTGCTCCAGGCCAGAGAGTGGATGGGATCTTGTGTCTGCCCCGCAGGGCCCTGGAAGGGGAGGCTCACCGAGTGCTGTTCGGGTTTGTGCCCGAGACCCCGGAGGAGCTCCAGGTTCAGCCCGGGAACATCGTCTTTGTCTTGAAGAAGGGCAACGACAACTGGGCTACGGTCATGTTCAACGGGCAGGTATTCAGGGGGCCTGGGGGTGGCCTGTGGGGGTATGGAATCCTGGCGGCCAACGGCAGAGCTTTCCGAGTACCCCCACCTGCTACCTTCTTTGCAGAAGGGGCTTGTTCCCTGCAACTTCCTGGAACCCGTGGAGCTGCGCATCCATCCTCAGCAGCAGCCCCAGGTAAGTGGCGCCAAGGCCTGGCCCATCCCCCCCCACAACCCACCCACTGACAGACCTCCCCATGGAGGGGGAAGAGCAGTGAGGAAATGTCACCGTCACCGAAGGAAGATGCATGGATCCCGAGCCCGCCCGGAGTGGCACCAGCCGTCCAGAGCAGAAGGTCTTTGGGACTGACTGGGCCCACCCACCTTTGTGATTCCTCCTGGTCATGGGACCCAGTGCCCGCAACATATGAAGCTTAGGTCTTCCCAGAAATGTCCTCTTCACCTGGAAAAATAGTCAGGAGGAGGGAGGGAGGAAGAGAGGCCTGCTTTAGAGCAATGAGCTACTACCAGCCCCTCCACTGCCCCTCAAGGGCCCGCCCTCCTCCTGGGGCCTGAGCAGAGTGTAGATGGCTGGCAGTGCAGCAGGTGTCCGCTGTGGGCTGGGTCCTCCGGGGTTGGAATCACGGCATCCAGATGACTGGAAAGGTCATAAACAAGGGTGATTAGGCAGCAGGGCCCTTGAGGAGAGGTAGATTCTTATTTCTCCTGTGGTTTGTTTCCACCAGGTTCACCCTGCCTCCCCTTTTAAACCACTTTCCTTCGCCTCCCCCCGCCCCTCTATGTCACCAGCACTCCTGCCTTTAGGAGTCATTTGCACCTGGCTCTCTTCCCTGCGGGTCTGCTCCTCTCCTACTCCTGCTCTGGCCTAAGAACTTTGTGGGGGTGAAAATCCTCACCATCTCTTCCTGTCCCGAGCAGGAGGATGCTTCCCCAGAGTCTGACATCCCAGCTCCGCCCAGTTCCAGTGCTCCAGGAAGACCCCAGCTGTCACCAGGTGAGTGTCCTCGGAGGACATCCAGAGCGGAAAGGAACCCTCCAAGCTGCTTGCAGGAAATTCTGGTTTCTTTTCCTCTCGGCAAGCCACTCAGCTCATGGCCACTCAGCCCCAGAGCCCCATCTCTTGCTCTAGCCACCCACCCTCCCAGCACACAGGAAAGAGAGGCCCCCTTCCCCTGCCTGCTGCACAACACCCGTGGGGCCTGGGTAAATGGGGCTGGCTGGGGGCGGGGGGGGCGCGACGATTGTCCCATCCAAACCCCTCGGTCAGTACTGAAACCATGGTGAGGTAACTGCACGTTGACCTCAGAGGGGAAGGGGATGGTTCTTTTTAAAGGCCTCAGGAGCTCTATTATTGGAACAGAAATCTGCAGAGCCCTGGGGACAAAGGACCCAGGGGCAGGCCCTCCCGCTGAGTGACTGGAGAGCGATGGCTTGCTTTCTGCCAGGAGTGCAATTTAAGCAGATTCTGAGTGTTTGGTGGAGATGCAGTGATCCTCACGGCCACCAGGTCATCAGAATCCCTGGATGCTCCCCACACCTGTTTTATTTACAAAAATGTCAAAACCACAGAAAAGTTGAAAATACGGTACAAAAAAAATGCCAGAATACCTTTCATCTAAAGTCACCAAATGCTAACACTTTGCACTGTGTACTTGCCTGCCCACCCCCCCTCTCTATACACACACACACACACACACACACACACACACACACACACATATATATATATATATATATATATATATATATATGTACTTGCCTGCCCACCCCCCCTCTCTATACACACACACACACACACACACACACACACACATATATATATATATATATATATATATATATATATATATATATATTTCCCCTGAGTGACTGAGCCACGTACAGAGTTATGACACTTCACCCTACAATTCAGTATGTATCTCCTAAGAGCAAGGACATTCTTCTCCATAACCCCAATTCAACTGTTAAACCCAGGACATTCAACATTAATTTTATAGAATGTATATTGCATATTCAATTACTCCAATTATCCTCCAAAATATCCTTGCTAACTTTTTTTTTGTCTAGGGGCCCATGGGGAATCACCTATTAACCTAGGAAAATTTTAACGGTATAAATCCCTAGGTTTCTTTATTCTGATTTTTTAGACCTGGAATTAGCTTTAGGAATCTGATTTCTACAAAAAAACTTCCCAAGTGATTTTAATAGTCAAGCTTGGTTTGAGATCAATGATCTTTTTTTTTATTATTATGATGAATCCCCTATAGCATATTTATAAATACTTCTTATATATAAATGATATGCACATTGCCATATCAATATATTATACACGTTGAAAACATACACAGAAATAAAGGATGAGGTGAAAGTGGTTCTATCTAACATTTCTTCTTGTGGCCCTTGGCTCACCTCACAGTCCCGGTTTGTCTCTGCTTTGGAGCCCACTTGCTCAACCCTGCTGACCCCATGGGTTGGTGAGGATGGGCAGTCCTTTGATAATTACCCATAACTCCCTGGAAGCAAAGACTGGGTTCCTTTGTGCATTCATGGCTTTGCTCTTCGTGTGCCCCCCAGAGGCAGATTTCCCCCACAATAAGGTTAATAGTTACCTTAGAGATGAAAGGGTATGCAGTCCGGTGCCCTAATAGGTTTCATTCTGTGTATGAAAGGGGCTGGTCAAGAATGTTCACTCATCTTCTTTTTTCACTCCTTACCTTCTTCGTTTAGGTCAGAAAGAAAAAGAAGAGCCCAAGGTAACGTTTTCCCTCGTATTATTTCAAGAGGTAGAGAATGGAAGCATGTGGGCTGTCCACCACGGGCATGTCTCCCTGGATAATATAAATAGTCCCCAAGAGAGGACAGACCAGTGCCACCATGCTCACAGCCCTGGGGACCCCTCAACAACCTCCCACCCCATCCCCACGCACAATTTCCTGCTGCCCATAGCGGGTGGGTCAGATCTCTAGGTAGGAATCCCTGTCCAAGCAAGAGCTGGGCTGGAAGACCTGCAAAGATCCTTCACATTACTTATTGAAACCAGTCACGTGTTGGCCTCTCCCGGCTACATACAGTGCTCCCTGTGCTACCAGGAAAGCTGTGGCGAGCCAGGAGGTTGCTAAGAGGAAGCACAGACACTCATGAGTTCCCTCTGCTTCCTCTCCCCTCAGGACATAAAGCTCAGTGTCCCCATGCCCTACACACTCAAGGTGCACTACAAGTACACGGTGGTCATGGAGACCCAGCCTGGATTCCCCTACAGCCAGGTGCGGGACATGGTGTCTAAGAAACTGGAGCTCCTGCCGGAACACACGAAGCTGAGGTGAGCTCTGTGCAGGTGGCAGGTGTTAGGGGACATCGGGGGGACCTGGCGCTGGCCTAGAGGACTGAAGAGGATGGTTTTGCACTTCTGTCCTCTGACTTGGTTCTTCCCCATTGTCTCCATCCAGCTATCGGCCCAGGGACAGCCATGAGCTAGTGCCCCTGTCCGAAGACAACTTGAAGGATGCCTGGGGCCAAGTGAAAAACTACTGCCTGACTCTGTGGTGTGAGAACACAGTGGTGAGTGCGGTGAGCCTGAGGGTACTGAGGTCGTGGGCCCCATCCCCAGCAGCAATTCAACATCTAGCAGGCCCTCATGTATTCTTCTAGCCTTGATTTCAGGCAAGGAAACAGGTCGAGAGAGGTTACACTGCTGGGAAGCAGTGGTGCTCTGATACAAGCCTGGTCTTTGGACTCCTGGGCCATTTCTACTTTATTGTACTGCCTTTCAACTTAAGAGGATCTGCCAGGGTTGGAGACAACAGCTCTAGAAAACGAGTCCTTCTAACATAACACAGCGCTGAGCCTTGTACTTTCTCATGCTGATTCCTTAAATCCTATGACTCACATCTCTAAGAAACTGCATCTTTCGCTCAACACCTGTGGGACAAAAATGACCAAAGTGGTCTTGGCCTTGCATAGCATGGTGCTGTGCAGTGGTTCTCAAACTTTAGCGTGTACCAGAATGACCTAGAGGGCTTGTGAACACAAACAGCTGAGCCCCATCTGATCTAATAGGCTTGGGATGGAGCTGAAAATGTGCATTTCTTCAAGGACCCGTCTTTTGAGTGCTGGGGAAAGGGTGTCGGACTCAGAGAGCTAGGTGTGACTCTGCAGTCTATCATTTACTGGTGACTCAACCTGTTTCTCCATCTGAAAGAATAGTACCTATTCCACCTTTTCAGGATGACTGTGAGTTTTAGGTAAGATTTTTACGACTATCTGTGGTCCTGCAGACCTTGTTTCATTTATCCAACCGGCCAGTATTCATAGAGTACGTAAGGTCTATGCTAGACACTGATCCCAAATCTGCTGCTGAGTTTGTATCCAGGTGCTACTGACATTTCCCTGGCTGAGTATTTCAGGGATGATGTTCACTGCGCAGGAAGTTAGGAAAACTCACAGGCCCTTTATTATTTCAGGGTGACCAAGGCTTTCCAGATGAACCCAAGGAAAGTGAGAAATCGGATGCCAATAGCCAGACATCAGAACCACAGCTGAAGGAAGGGAGCCAAGTGGTAGCAATCTTCAGTTACGAGGCTACCCAACCAGAAGACCTGGAGTTTCTGGAAGGGGACGTAATCCAGGTTCTGTCCAAGGGTAAGTGCTACTCCTGAATGACAGAAATTAATTTCCATGTTAGCAGAAGTCAATTTAGGGGCAGAGGTAGAATACATCACTAACCTACAAACGGAACTTGAGCCAGTGGTCTCAATCTCCTTCTTCGCCCTCAGCTGGAGAGAGCAAAACCCAGTACTCAGCTTCTCCATTTGTTGCCCTAAGGGGCAGGGAAGCAACAAATGGCAACCGACTAGTAAATGACACTCAGTCCATTCACACTTAGAGATGCCTACGCTTCAGAAGCCACGGATCATCATTCCCAGAGTTAACCGATTAGAAGGTTGCGGGCATCATTTTGCCTTTGCACCAAGCCATAAGATGCCCATCTTCTGCAAACCATAGTTCTTTGGATGTACGTACTTTCAAAGATGAGAGTGGAAGGGGGTCAATTTTGTCTTACTAGCAGCTATTCAGAATTACTCTGTGTCCCTCCCTGGTGGCTTCCCTAATTCTGCAAGGAATCAAACACATTAAAAACGGAAACGTAAAGTTAGTGCTTCTTAAACTGCAGTAAGCGAGGTCCTTTTCCTGTACTGGTTTTAGAAATCGGTCTCTGCTTTCCCTTCACCAGTGAACGACGAGTGGCTGGAAGGGGAGTGCAAAGGGAAGTTTGGCATTTTCCCCAAGGCTTTTGTTGAAGAACGTGCAGCCACAGACCTGGACAGCAGTCCCAGGGCAGTCTAGGATGCCTCACAACTACGGAGTGGAAGGAAAAAACTACCATCGCATTTGTAAGGTTTCAGATGCCTCTGTGGAACATGGTACAGTGTCAACTCATCTACTTGCCCCTGTTAAGATGTAACCTGTTAGACAATGATGTGAGAATTTAGGATTATGAACACCTGGGGGGAGTGAGGGAGGTTGGAAGTGTCTGGAAGGGCATGAGGTGGCGTCCCAGGTGCTGATTTTTTTGCTCAGAGTACTGGCTACCCAGATGTGTTCACTTTATGAAAAACGCACTGAGTTGCAGTTATTATTGGTGCACTTCTCTGTATGTGTGACAGAAATAAAAACCTAAGACATTCAGAATGCAGGCATAAGGCCTAACTGTAATTGACTATTCCTGTTTACCATCAGACTACTGGGGCCTGACTAACCTACAGGTAATTCAGGAGGCACGCACACAAAAGTTAACTTTTAAGTCTTGTTGCTAGACTGAGTGAGGTTCCCATGGAATGACTAGAATTACATCCCTTCACGTCTTCTCAGAAACACTCAAGAGCTTAATGGGAAATTTTGCCACTAAGACTTAAGAAAAGAAGCGTGTTCAGGCAGTCAATTGGTTAACAGTATCCTATTCGTTAACATTTCACAATCCGTACAACGCTAGTGTGCACAATAGAATTGCTGTGGCCTTACCTTGGTTATCATGTAACCCAGTGGCCTGTTTTTCAGGGTTAACTTGGATGAAGGATTCCACAGATACTAGGCCTGGCCTTAATCCACTTCTTTCTTCTTGTGAGTATAAGGCCCTGTTAATAATTTTTCAGGTGTGTAGGTGAGGTACAGACAGAATCAACCCCTAGGCGGAAGGCCCAGCAGGCTGCCAATGGACATTTTGGATACAACTTGAAGAAATGCAACCCATTAAGAATAATTATTAATTACTGTTGCTGCCAATCCAGATTTAGTGAATTTTATAGGCCCAAATGATAAGCTTTCTCTGAATTGCCTCACTAACAGAGAAACTAGGGATAAAACTGGTGGATGTGTTAACTCCTTTGAAAAAGGATTCTTTATCCTAGCTAAGAGTAATATGCAAATTAACCATCACTCCTCTACACCCACCAGCCACTAAAAGCAAGTATGCAAATTAACCCCAACCAAGATGGCTGTGGCCAAGAGCAGGAGGCTTGGTTCGCTCCAGGCTAGCGTCAATTGTAGAAGAAAAAACAAACACGATACCAGGACCTCCCCTTGGGTCGCCAGGAGGGTGTGGTTGGCCTACAAAACACCATAGGCCCCTTGTTCAGTCCACCCCACGCCCGAAAGGAACCCCCACCCTGATTCAGAACACCCTTCAGGGCAAACCAACTGACCCCCACCCATGCACCAGGCCTCTATCCTATCTAATAAAAGAATATGCAGGTTGACCATCACTCCCACACACAAGATGGCTGCCCCCGTGTGGTCAAAGATCCTGCCTCCATATGGACACAAGATGGTCAGCAGGGAAGGGTAGTTGGGAGGAACCAGGCCTGCAAGGGAGGGGGTCCCAGATTGGAGAGAGTGCAGCACACGGGGCCTCTAGTTTATTAAATAAAGTAATTTGATAGTTCTTTCTACCCACCCCTTTTCATACTAATGCATGCTGGTTTGGAAAGCTACTAAAAGCAAAAGTAACCCTGAAGCATATCCAATTTCTGACCACCTCTGCTTTCCTCTAGGTGACTTCCGAGTAGTTCCCAAGTCTTGATTTTAGGGTAGAAAAGAAACCATCTGTACACAGATCTGGTTGGAGAGAACATGGTTTAATTAAAGGCAAAGCTGATTTTAGCAGCTGCAGGTCTTGCACAGACAGACCTAAACAAAAACAAAAAAATCAAAACAAAACAAAACACAAAAGAAGGTTTACTACACAAAACCAGTTTCTGATGAAGATTCTCCTCTCCCTCCTTATTACTCCACATGGAGGATAAGGCAAGGAACCCACCCGAATATCAGAAAACATTCCAAACACCAAATGCTCATGCAGAAATGGGGCTGCAGAGGGGACGTGGGCGCTCCTGGGAGCGACGGTGAACCTGATGAGCTGGTCTAGGGTGCCAGAATGGGTGACAGTTCACACACTGGAATGTTGCAGCTGCCTGAATGTGGGGCTCAAACACACAGAGTAGGGAAAGGCAGCAGGGAGGAGACTTGGGAGGGAGGGGCAGGAAAAAGTGGACACAGGAAGGGGCATGAGAGAAGCACAAAGGGTTTCATATTGCCATTGGATTGGGGGAGGGGGAACTTCACCCTTCCAGACCTTCTAAAAAAAAAAAAAAGAAAAAAACAAAAACAAAAAAAACACCCAAACACCGTGTCAAACTGAGAGAGCAATAATGTAAGCACACGGACTCCAACCACTCTCTCTGAAGAGCAATGAGCCTTACGCCCTGCCCCTTTCACTGCTGGGGCTGCCCACACTCCAGTGGCGCCAGACTCCGGATGTGCTTTGCTCTGTAGCCACCTTCCAGCTCTGAAGTTCCACACTAACCACACACCACCACCCCTTCCAGAGCAGGTGGGCGTGTGCGTGCACACTCACACGTGCACAAAGGAGAGACCTCCTGGAAAATAAACCCTACCACTAGCACAGCAATCGGACATTTAGATTGTTTCCATAATTTCCCCTTAAAATATTACTTTTCCAGGAAACGACTAACAGAAATGCTGTCCTTTTGTTTCTACCCAAGAAAATTTTCAGTCCTCGTTCCTTCTAATAAATATCAAATAAAAGCTCATTTTCCTTTCTTCCACCTCTTCCAGAATGGACTTCGTTGTGTTTTCTTCTGTGCATGATGCACATGTGTCCATGTTGCCTCGAGTTTCACTCTGAAGGTGGAGGCTGGGGGATTGCAGCTGGTGGGGGGCCTGGCCCCGCTGGGCTACACAGCCACGCCGCTCCTTCCTCTTCAGACTGTCTTTTTGGGCCCCAGCTGCTGGACCCCATGCTGTTGCTTCTTGTTTCGATGTTGTACACATTAGGAATAAAAACAACGACTAGCATATAGCATAGGGTAGAAAAGGGACGGAGAAAGGATGGGAGGGAGTGGAGGGAGTAGATAGGATAGGGACACAAAAACCAACCAAACAAAAAATAACCACACTGAAAGCTTCTACCTAGTAACACCAGGCCATGAATGGACTAGCCTGCCTTCTGGGAGACTGCTTGCTCTGCTACTGCAAAATGTACAGGAATCAAAAACGTCCATTTAAACCCTACAGCAGCCACCTGCTGGTCCAGCCCAGCACCACCCACACTGCACCCTCGAGTGGGGCTCGAGCACCTACAGAGTGAAGGGCATTTCCTGCTGGAGTCTCCGGGCCAGAGAGGGCCTACCGGAACCTTCTGAGCGAAGGCGAGGCCTTGTCCTCTCCCTGTGGAACACTGCCACTGGCCGGAGAGGTCCGCCTCCCCCTCTTGTCACCGCCAACCTCTCCAGGAGCAGTGAACGGGGCTTTCCTTGCTGCACACTGACCTAAAGCAGCACATCTGTGTATGGAAGAATTCAGTGTGACTTTTTTCACTACTGAGAATATAACAATAATAAAAGATGTTTAGGAATAATTTCAACTACATTCTCAGTCAGCAAAGCAATCATTAATGGATTCCTATTTTATTCCCCAAAGAGGGAAAAAGGACTGAGAAGTTCCCTCTGGCTTCTCCCACCTGCCTTCCCTTCTCAGCTTTCACTTCCCGTGTGGCTGGGGACATGCACGACGGAGAAGGCGAGAGGCGGTGCTATCCGGTAACCGAGTGAGACAAACAGCAGTTCCTCTCTCCCGCCGGAGGCCCGGGGGGACGGAGAGTTCCTGATGGTTTCGTTTGGTTGCACTGCGGACATTTCGTGCACACTCAGCGGGCCGGTGGAACACTTACACCCTCTCAACGGCAAGACACAGAGAAGAGGGCTGCCACCTGCAGGGGCTTGGGCCAGACCTGCAAACCCAACATGCCATGGTGTATGGAGCCTCGTTGCCAGGTTGCCACCCCATCCTCAGTGTGGAGGGTTCATGGTGCCTTGTCCCCGCTGCTGCTTCTGTTTTTGCTGCATCAACAGCTGCTCCAGAGCGGACGGGCCAGGGTGCATCATGGAACTGGACCAGATGGACTGAAAGACAGCACAGAGCTTGTCAGCAGAGCTCACAGGACCTGGTTGTCTGAAAGGACTGGTTTTCAATCCCAACCAAACATAAAGGCACAATGTCCCAAGATCCCCACCGCCTAAAAAAAATGCAGCTATTAGAAAAGACTGTCTTTAAGATAGTTAGCTCCTGCTAAGATTGTTTTAGACCAAAAAATGTGAAAGTACGTTTGAGATGAAGTCTTTTACTAAACTCAGTTCCATGTGTGACCCAGAGTATTTTACTGTTAGGTGCTATTCTTTTACTTTTTCAGGCTTAAATCAAACATTCCAAAATGAATCAGAACGTTCGTAAACTTAGAATGCAACTAGGACCTTTGTGTTTCTACCCCTGAAGATAATGCTTTGTCACTAGTGAATTCACAAATTAAAAACAAAAAGCCCATTCAAGAACCTCATAAGGCAGGCCATGTTTCCAGAACGCTGCTAGCTATGAGCTATTTATCAAGTGTAGGGGTCTTAGGAATAACCTAGCTATTTATGAGAATGAAACCAGCACCATTGGTTGTGGTTCTTAGTCCTGAAATCCACTCACCTTCAGGCTCTCCATGAGGACAGCAGAGGAGTCCTCCACAGAGGGGCCGTGGCCTGTCCAGGTGCCGCCTGGAGTGCTGGTCTGCTGCCAGCCGCTCTCAGAGGATGATGTTGCTGAGAGATAATCAATGCCAAACCCACCCATGGCTAAGGGATGAAAAGAGATAAGAATTCAAGAAAACGTTTTATCACTGCCAAATGCCGAAAACCAGAGAAAGACAGAGTTAAGTTATTTTAATTTTGTCAAGTTTGGGTCTCACCTGGCTTATCAGTTTTCCACCGATCCGCAGCTCTCCTATCCCTGTTATCTGGAGCCCCAATGGGTCCAAAATTGGAGAATGGAACAGAATTATGGTTGTGTGTTGGAGGGGAGCTTGGCAAGCTGCTTGGGTTAGAGGAATGAGGAGACTGGCTGGCTGGTGTTGAATGATCTATCAAATAATAGCAAAAGAGAATATTCAATAGATAAGCTGTTTCACAAACATGCCAAGAACTAGTTTCCTGTAGATCTGGTAACTTAAATTCCACTAAAAGTAATTAGAGGTTTTTGGAGGAAAGGCAAAATAAGGGCCCCCAGAAGGACTCTGCAAGATGTGGCAATCTGTTTCACTGAACATAAATATCGAGGCACACTCCTTGCCCTAGAACAAAACAGAATGAAACAAAGCAGGAGATGCTTCTGTCAAATGCACCCACTAATGCATCACACTTGTTTCAGATAAGTACCCATTGGTCTTCCACATGAGAAATAATACTGCCTAACTGTAAGAGTTACTATTAAATCAGACTCCATTTCTAAAATAGGCATTAAAAAAAAATCCTCTATTTTAAAAATTGCAGTTTTTCCTGCAAAGAATGTATGTCTATAAACAAAAGTAAAAAACAGCTGACATCCTTTAGAGCCCCTATTTTTCTCCCATACAACTCTACTGTTTTGCTGGTTACTGAGGATATGAAAAAAACCTTTAAAAAAAATTGCATGCGCGCACTCTTATTGGGAGAGAAACGGAGAGGGAGAGAGATAGAAACATCAATGATGAAGGACTCATTGATCCGCTGCCTCTGCATGCCCCGTACTGAGAACTGAGCCCACAACCTGGGCATGTGCCCTGACAGGGAAGTGAACCTTGACCTCCAATGCTCAACCACTGGGCCACACTGGAGGGGCTGAAAAAGCTTTTTTAATGGCATTTGCTAGGTAAACTAGCTCATCAGGTTTTTTCTCTATTTTCTTTCAGAAGTTACCTAGAAGAAAAAAAAATCAACACAATATATTCATGATAAAATCATTCTAACTCTTAATCAATTTGAGTTTACTGGTAATGCAAGGTCTACCACGTGCTGAAGACTAGTTAATACCTGAACTGGCAGGAAGTGATGGGGACCACGGAGTCCCTTCAAACAGGGAGTACAGGGATGTTTCCTGGGGGGCCATTGCGGGATTGAGTTCTGCTTTGGAGCTGGTTGCCAGGTTTTTCCCATATACCTCATTGAACACACTGTTGTTTGGGTATCTTTCCTGAAAGAAATGACAAGTTACAGAAGCACGTCAAAAAAGGAAAAGTTTTTAGAAAATGCACGTTCAGGTTCACAGATGATTGAGACACCTTCAACTTTTCTTAAGGCAAACTTTTGGAGGCTTTTATTTGTTTCTTTCAGCTTTCCTGTTAATTTCCCTTTGCTTTCCCTCACACTTTTGCTCTATCTACGTAAACCACAACGTTAAAAAGTATGAATAATTAGGCGAAACAGAGCCTAAGGATTTCAATATTGAGAAGTTAAAGGATTCAAACCTGTAACATACAAGTCTCTAGTGTACCCAATCAGAGAGAGAAGGGATAAAATAAAGAATCCAAAAGGTGCCGATATATGCGAGAAAGGCAGACATACTGAAATAGGATGGGAAAGAACACGGGAGCCCACAATGACAACACAAAGCAGGATTCTTCACTGTTTACTTACCTGGTTGAGAGAGAATCCGGTGAGGGACAGGAAAGAGGGTGAATGTGACATGAGCTCAGAGGGCTTCTCCAATAAGGATTTCTTCACAGACCCAGAAAAAAAAAATGGTAGTTAGATTATGCCTTGCCTTCCTTAATATTAATTTTAAGACTATACAGCCCAAGTATAAGACCATAATGTAAGGGCACTTGTACCCACTGTAGTGTACAGCATGAGGCTCATAAGATGTGAGTGTGAATCTGTTAAAGGCCACGACGCCTGCTCAGTGCCAGTGGCCACAGGGAGTTACAGACCCTCCTCCTCAATTAGACCCTCTTAGCCCAGCACGGAGATCCTGGCAGAGACCAGTAACTCTGGAATACTCTCAAGACAAAACGCTGAACTGATCTGGCAAGTTTTTAAAAACACTGACATTAACAACTGAAGAAAAGCCTTTCAAATCCATTTGACAATGGGTTTTGTGAACATGGTTACCTATGCATCTTTATCTACAGTTGACAAAAGTAGGTTTACAGCAGTGAGTATAATATTCTTATATTAATATTTATTAACTAGAAGCCCAGAGCGCAAAATTGCCTTGCTTGCAGCCCTGCCCATCCATGGCAGTCTTAGGTTGTTGCTGGCCTGCCCTCCCCTACCCGCCTGATCATTTCCAACTGCCCTTCCCTGAGGAGCTGAGGGGACTGAGGCTGGATGAGGCGGGGTTGAGGGGACTGGGCACCGCCATCTTATGAAGGCGTGGCAGTCAACTAACATATTCCCTCTTTATTAGCTGTGGATGTGGCCATTCTGTGATGGTATGGTGGTCAATTAGCATAGTCCCTCTTTATTAGATGGGATTATTGTATTATTTTCCATACAAACAACTGTAAACCTACTTTTATCCCACCCTGTACTGAAATACATAGTTGCTAAAATCAAGTCATTGGGGGAAAAAGCTGAATCTCTGATGCTTGCTGTCATTGAATAGTTGGTCAACATGCATTTATTAACCACCTATTACACACAAGTCACTTTCACACACATGATATCATTAACAATGTTAAATACAGAAAGGGTTATAGACAAGGTTTTTCTTTAAAAACATGTAACAAACACCAATATATGCCTCTCCCCAACTGCTCCATGAGCTTCATTTCCTATGGAAGGAGCAAGGGCAATAGGAACAAGGGATCAGGAAGCAGGTGGACAGAGAGGGAGACACTCCCCCGAACCCTCCAGCCACCCATGAAAAGCAGCAAGGCAACATGTAGCTACAGTAGGTCAGCAACTGGGGTTTCCACACCTCTAGGCACAGCCAGGGAACCACTGCTCTGGTTTTTAGGAGATTTTATTTCTCCTAACTTAGGGGGGGAAAATGGGAGCTTTCTATGGCCACTCACCAAGCCAAATTCAGCTTGTCACCAGGGCCATTAAGTTTTTATTTCTAATAAGAAAATCAACGCCTTTTAATTTTACATTTTCTTGCCCAGTGTCTATGGGGAAGAAAATAAATCTCAGAACTGTTTCACATTTTATTAAGATGGGGTGAAGGACAGAAAAAAAAATGACCATAGTGCACATTTTTCTTTTACTTCCCCATCTCAGTAAATATAAACACTGGCACAAGTACAGCATGGTATCCTCTGAAATGCAGAATGGGATATAGAAGATTTCTTAAAAAGATACAACTAATGAAGTCTTACACTTTATGTCATTATAGTTGTTTATTGCTGTTGTCACTCTTTTATGGCACTCTGACGCTTCTTTTTAGCCATTTTGTTTATATAGCACTTAGTTAACCAAACAGAAAAGAGCCACATAGCATTCAAAAGCATCAGTAAACCGTCTAGAACATATTTCACTTCCTATTTTGAGTGTATGAGAAAAAAAAAATCTCATGATTATAAATAAGATTAACAACAATGGACATTCCTGGGTCTGGATGGAAGTGCCACTTGAGAACTAAGTTAAATTGCCAGCATCACAACCTGTGTGTGCCCAGCCCTCAGGATGGTTTTAACAAAGTCACAACTGTAAGGTCTGGAGAAAGCAGGCTGTCAGAAACATTTTGTCATGTTCTACTACCACGTGAAGGCCAGTTTGGGCTGTTTGGGAAATAAACTTTACAATTCTGTAAAAAAGAAGTGCCCCCCAAAAAAAGAAATCACCTATTCTAAAATCTCAGAAAAGCAGCTGGGGTTAGAGCAAGAATTAGGTTAAATACATACAAAGAGGCTTCTTCCAGGAAGAGAGGCGAGAGGCCCCAGCAGAGCTGGGTAAAGATCAGGAGGGTTAGAAAAAATCAGCTCTTCCTCTTCCTCCAAGGCAGCCAGACTCTTTAACAGGTCCGGAGGAAGCAGAGGGGAGCCCTTGGGGTCCTAGTGACAGAAAGGAGCACAGTGAGAGGCCATAGGGATGTGAAAAGCACAAAGGAGCAGTGGCATGATTAGGGGATGAAGTCATTAATAGTGAAGCAAGATTATGCAAAGGAAAAGGCTCTGAAACACAAAAGCAAACTGGCACAGAGTGGGAGAGAAAGATCAAGACAATACAAAGAAGCAAAAACTGACAGAGCAGAACATAAAAGGTAAAAGTGGCTTGTGAGTCAAACTGCAATGGAGCCAAGTGACTAACTTACCTTGTGCTAACGACCAAGTTAGAAACACATCCCTGTGTCTCATGAATAGGAAGGGCAAGGAAGGGGAACTCCACTATTAAAAGATAACTGGCTGACTATTCCTCTCAGAAAGCAGTTTGTTTAGATGTGCAGTGAACTATTTTTAAACTTAGATGATTCAGCTCAACGCAGAGAGCTGTCTCCGAATCTCAAACATGGAGGTTAGAGAGTACCGCACATGACATCTCTGCCAGACTATCAAGTTTAAACTCGGTAACAGGATCCTTCAGCTCCTCAAATCCAACATACTGTGCAACTGTGGAGACCAGACGCTGTGCCCACTGCTCAGTAGCATTCTGTGGCACTGATGAACCAGTGACCTTTAGAAACAGCTACTGGGAAATTTAAAAGATTTGCAGCCCCAGACCTCTCTCTCAAGTGCCTGTGACGGCAAAGGACACACACCTCAAATGGCATCCTGGGCACAGGATCCTGCTCTGGACGGAAGACTCCTGGTGGCCGCTTGCCCCTGCGGTCCATATTTGCTTGCTGAGCCATCACAGCTCTATTGTCAGCCACGCTGTAGGAAGAGTCCCAGTAGAATTCTGGGACCTTGACTTCTGAGTGATTGTGGTTATATGGCTCCATGGGAAAAGGCTTCATTTTTTTCTCTAGGGGCTGCTGCTGCATTACAGGAGATTGCAATGACGGCTCAAACAGCTTTATGGGATCTTGGGTCTGAAGGTAGTAGGGCTGTTTCACAGGCATGATTTTCCCTAATGGGCCTTGAACCTGAGGAGGATTCCACAGCTGTTTGGAGGCATCTGCCTGCTGATACTGAAAAAGAAAAGCCTGTCATCAGGATGAGAATGAAACGTGTAATGTTCCTGACACTCAGTACTCAGGAATCAAAGAATGCACTTGGGGGTTTTATAATCAACACCACTCGGCAATGCAGCGGTTTCCTTTCCAGTTTTTCAATACAGAGAGCTATCTGGGTACAGATTATGGACACTAAACTCATAGTCTCTCTTTCAATTCAATTTTTTAAGAGGTTTAGTGAGTGTGTGTGTGTGTGTCTCCCTCCGGTTTCAAGTGCTATGTGGATGACAATATTTAAGGTTGATGTCACAGCTTTCTTAACATCTCATCAAGAATAAGATTCTACTTCCCTTCTATAGTTTATGTTCACACGGAAACAATTATTTCTAGAAAATACTTTCCAATAAAACTTAACAAGTAGCAGCAGCAAAGAATAGTATCTACTATCCTTTACAAAAGTGTAAAGGAAAACATTTACACTTTCCTAATCAGCAAAGGGATACTTTTATATTCTCATCATCATTACAAGTCTAAGAGGTAAATGAACGCATAAGTAGTATTTTCAATTAACTGAATATTGACTAACCTCAGCCTTCCCCCTCCTAAGTTCAGCTGGACGGTACAATGTCACCTACCTGCTGGAACCCAGAGTGGTGAGGAGGGCTTTTCCCCAAAGCTGGAACGGCTTTTGTAGGGGATTGCTGTTGCTGAGCTAGAGCTTGAACCTGCAACTGGCTTGTAGACTGTGCTGTTGGCTGAGCTGGTAGAGATGTAAGGGGTTGCTGGGAAGGTGGCTGTGGTTGTTGAGGTCCCTGGTTCATTGGCCCTGGTCCAGAGGGCCGTTGCTGGCTGTAAGGAATGTGGGACTGTTTCCCAGCTTGCACCTGGTTTCCTGCTGGAGAGTGAGCTGTAGGCTGAAGAAAGGTTCCTGGGACAGAAACACCAGCTGGGAAGGTGTAACTTGAGCCCATAGGAAATGCCACAGGAGGGGGAATAACATATGGGGGCGGGAACCCTTTAAAACAAAAGAACACAGCTTTAGTTCTAAAGAAACTTAGAAAGAAAAAAAAAGGGGGGGGGGGGAAGCAAAAAATAAGTCATTTGGGTTGAGATAAGGTGGGAAAGGAGTCTTCTCATAAGTTATAAAAGATAGGGGTCAACTGTCAAGATTGATAAAATGAAAATCTTTAACCTGTTAACCGAGCGGGACCTATAAATACGTCAAACGTAAACAATATCGGGAACGGGTAGGACATATGGAATACGTCCTTGAAATATATGTTGCGCCCCGAGAGGGATGGTATATATTTTTTGTAATCTTTTTTTTTTTTTTTTAAATATTTTATTGATTTTTTACAGAGAGGAAGGAAAGGGGAGGGATAGAGAGAAATATCGATGAGATGAGAGAGAAACATCAATCAGCTGCCTCTTGCACACCCCCACTGGGGATGTGCCGGCAACCAAGGTACATGCTCTTGACTGGAATCGAACCCAGGATCTTTAGGTCCGAAGGCCGACGCTCTATCCACTGAGCCAAACCGGTTTCGGCTATTTTTTGTAATCTTTATCACTGTAAAATTTATAATTTTTTAATTCAACATGTCCATTTTTTTTGTCGGTATTCTTTTCTATTTTCTTTTTTTGTATTTTTGTATTTTCCTTTGTGCTTTATATATATAAATAAACGAAAATATATATATTTCATTTATTTTCATTAAATATAAATAAAAAAAAATATGAAATTACGTCCTCCGTGCGTGACGTACTGACACGTCTTAGTGAAAGAGTACGCGCCCGTTACAGGTTGCGTCATTAAAAAGGGAACTCCCCGGTTAACAGGTTAATGTCATTTCAAAAATTAAATATAGACTACTGACTGCTACTTCTATCCATTTAAGCAAGTGGAATGTTCTAAACATCATGCTTAGTGACAGGAATTCCTTCATAAAAAACCTGCCCTTATATATAAAGTATCAGAGAAATGGCTCTAAAATAATTTCATAAGCATTAGGGAAAACATAACGTCCTTCTACCTTAAAATAAAAAGTATATATATATATATGTGTGTGTGTGTGTGTGTGTGTGTGTGTGTGTGTGTATTGTTTTGTTGTTCATAGTATTACAGATGTCTCCCACTTTACCCTCCTTTCCTCCATAAACTATAAATTAATCATGACCCACTTTGGCCTTCAGTTTAATTTTAATATCATAGTTAGTAATGTTACTCCAATAGAGTATGATTACTCAATGAATGAATGGAAACTCCTACACAGAGCTAATAAGTAGAAGAAATTACAAAACATATTTACCTGGCCGGCTAGGAAGAGGTGGGAAGGCTCCAGGGTGGTGAATGGGGATGAACTGGGAATTACTTGCTTGACTTGGGGTTTGAGTTACAGGTGTTTTCCTGGCTTCAGACACTGGAGTCTTTCTTAGTTCTGTCTGGGATTTTACCTGTGACCAACAGAAGCAAAATTATAATAATCTGAAACTTAAACGTGTCAGAAAGAAGCATCTACTCTAGGAAAGTATTTAAAACACCACTATGTCAAAAAAATAAACGTTGAGCCGAAACCGGTTTGGCTCAATGGATAGAGTGTTGGCCTGCGGACTGAAAGGTCCTGGGTTCGATTCTGGTCAAGGGCACATCCCCAGTAGGGGTGTGCAAGAGGCAGCTGATCGATGATTCTCTCTCATCGATGTTTCTAACTCTGTCCCTCTCTCTTCCTCTCTGTAAAAAAAAAAAAAAAAAAAAAAAAAAAAAAAATCAATAAAATATATATATAAAAATAAAATAAACGTTGAAGATACTTAAATTCCCCAAAATTAAAAAGAGGAAAATCAAAGTAGGTGATTTAATTGCCAATAAAAGATACACGGCTTCATTTTATTCATATAATTATTTTGCCCTCACAAAATCATAAAAATATTAAATGTGGAAAGAACCTGAGAGCTCATTTGTTTTACAAATGAAACACCCAATGCCAACAGGTTAAAAACTTGCCTCTGATCTTAAGTTGCCTGTTATAGGTTCCAGGGCCCTTTATGAATTACTCTAATTCATTAAGTAACATACATAAACTATAAATTATTCATGACCCACTTTGGCCTTCAGTTTAATTTCATCTGGGCAGCCTTAAGGGTACCAGTGAGGCATTCACCCTCCACCTTGCACCTTACCACCCTTCAGAATTGATAGGATTCTTTCTAAAGAACAGGCCCTGACTTCTGCACATGGAGCAAAAGAAGTGGATGCCCCAGGCACTGCTCAAGATGAGGAAAATGGGGGTGGGAGGGGTGTCAACCAGGGAAAAAGGAGACATGTAAAATTTTAAACAAGAATTAAAAAAAAAAAAGTAAAAAAGAAAAAAAGAAAAAAAAAAAAGAATAAAAGGAGGGAAAACAGGCAACTTTTACTGAAGACTTAGAATGAGGTACAGAGGGTGGTGATCCACTGACTGCTATCAGGCTCTTTATTCACCTATAGGCAGATTGTAAGAGGAATGAGGGATCAGGAGGAGATTTTATTTCTAGTCTGAACTGTGCTGGGAGGCAGTTCTACAGAATAGAGGCAGAGCAGGCAGGAAATGCTGGGATCTATCCCTGAAGCACTGAGCTCTCAGTTTTATACTTCATTTAGGTTTTCCCTTACCTTTCCGCAGCTCCTATCTTTCTGCTCCTGTCCTTTTCTTAATTTCTACCATGTTTTTTCTGTTTCTCCCCCTACTAATCTTAAAATGGAACTATTATATTCTTATTTCTCCCTTTCCCTCCCCCAATCCTGCAAAAGAAACACACTGAAGGCGGTTTATTTGCAAGAGGCTACCAGTAATATAAGGTTCCTCATGCCTACCACCAACAAATACATTTGCCAAATGTGTTAACAAAACAAATGGCATTTACTCAAACATTAATGGTACTAATAAAACCAGTACAGAGTAAAGAACCCTTTCCTTTTATATAAAATAATCTGTATCTCTTTGGAGAGGTATTAAAACACACACACACACACACACACACACACACACACACACACACACACACCTCAAAGCTGCAAATAACTGAGCAGTGTTTCTCTTTTCCCAGCAGGAAACTTGGGTTCTTGCTTTACAAATTCCCATGGCCAGTATAACACTAAAGTGTGTTAATAATGCTATGGCTGCGACAGGTACAAATGTCAAGGAAAAGAGCTTCATCTTCATCCTTTATCTTGTACAGTGACTCTAAAAAAACCCACCTATACAAGCCTTACTATACTTTTAGTTCTGCTGGGTCTATCAAAGACCCCCAATTTCTCACTATAGCATTAACAAATGGCAATTATATTTTCAAAAGAAAATGTAAGTTTTTGTGTAACTGACAGCTCTGCAACTGGCAATTTCAAACAACAGAATTTGAACAAAACTGATAAACATGCCAAACAAGTTAAGACACTTTCACTCATATAATTCCCAAGGGTCAATGAAGTAACCATCTACCACTGCTCTTTATAAGACTTACTATGAGGCATTTGAAGAATGCATTCAAGCTTCTAGAAGAGCCAATTGTCAAGGCTTTAGGAACAAGATGAAAAAATCTTGCCTTTTGTGTGAGCCTTCCTCTACCTGCTTTATAGTTCAAATACAGCTTACCTGCACTGCCACATTCTGCTTTCCTGTTTCCTGTAACTTTTCTAAGGTGCATTTCTTGGGTTCTGTTTTCCTCTTGTTGTTGTCCTTCTTTCCATCATTCTTAGTTACAGTTATTCCTTTGCTATAGTCCCTTCTCACCTCTTTGGGAGGAAAACTTCTTCCTTGGTCTCTGTTCACTTCTCGTAGCTTAATGTTCTCTTTGAAGGTGACCACTGGTTTCTCTCCCGTGTCACAGTTGTTGCTTAGATTTCGGCCCGTAGACAGCACCGATTTCAGTCCTGGATTCCCATTCTCAGCCAGTAACTCTATCATGGATGCTTCTTGCAGAATAAGGTTCTCTTTGGCTTCACTGGGGTCTTCCAGTATTAACTCTGGGATTTCTGTGATAAACAACAATTTCCCTACCTCATTTTCACACTGAATCAGCCTAAAAAAGTAAAAATAAATAAATCCATATATGAAAAACATAAACCTAAAAAACAGTACAATTGAATTGTGTATCCAACAGTCAAAAGATTCCCAGCTCTAAACAGGGAACAGCTGAAACCAGTTTGGCTGAGTGGATTGCGGACTGAAAGGTCCCAGGTTCGATTCTGGTCAAGGGCATGTACCTTGGTTGCAGGCACATCCCCAGTAGGGGGTGTATAGGAGGCAGCTGATTGATGTTTCTCTCTTATTGATCTTTCTAACTCTCTCTCTCTCTCCCTTCCTCTCTGTAAAAAAAATCAATAATAAACTTTTAAAAAAGAAAAGACTTGGAAATAGGAGGAAATAACAATGTGGATTCAGGTAACACAAAAAGAAATTATGTAGAGATTTATATTCTCATTATCATATTCAACACTGCAACACATAACCGTGCCCTTTTAATGTTTTCCAATAATTTGCAGCTACAAATACTGAACATGTTTTAAACATAGGCACTAGATTAGGCCCTTGAAGTAGCTATTTATAACTCCAATTTTATAGGTGTGAAAACTAAGCTAAGAGGTAATAAGTTCAATCAAACATACAACTACTTTAAATGCTCCCAGTAGGACAGGAACCTCAGTACAAAATGACTATGAAACACTGACTGACTTTGGACAGGTTATAATCAAGCAGAGGATCTCAAGGACACAAACTTGAGGAAGTGGCAGGACTAGAAGCTGAATTTAAATGGGGTCTGACTCTAAGACCTACGCCCTCCACTACACCAACTAACCAATGTGCTTTGTATTTAATTAGCCAGTAGCTCCATCCTGGTCTGTTCAGATTGAAACTGATCACCATGGCCCTGTCAATCAATACCAAGCACCGTAACTGTGAAATGTACAAATTAGATTTACATAAATGTTTATCATGAGCAGAAGCTCATGATAAACAAGGGGGTGAGGCCAATTCCTCTACAATAGGTAGGTAATGGGGAGAAGAGAGATATAAGAGTATAATGATCACCAAGGTTATAATTTGTTATGTTGCCATCATTTTGTATTAAGAGTTTATAACCAGTAGCATTATACCAAAGACTAAAACATAAGTGGCTGTGTATGTGTATTTAATGAAATACCTTGGCTGATTATCTGCGATCCATTTGCCTATAGAGATCAAGCGCTGCTGCCGTATTTGTCGTTGCTGACCCTCTTTGTCTCCTGTAATACCTTGGTGGCCTTTGGAAAAATCCAAGTTCCTAAAATTGATATAAGCAAGTTATAAAAGTTATTTCCTAGGCAAGCAAATGATTCTAATTAACTGAAATGGCTTCATATTTTTCCATAAAGGTTAACTACTTGATGTAATTAATTACATTTGTTTTAATTTATATTCCCCAAGATGTTAAATCCAATGAAGCAAAGCAGAAAACACAATATGGAAAATATTAGAGTGCAAAGCAAAAAAGGAGAGTAAGTTCCTTCTGATAAACTCCGAAAAGGTTTCACATAGCTGGCACCTGAGCTGGAGCATGGCCAGTTATAAGTGAGGGAAGGACAAAGAGGAAAAGGAAATGTTCTAGACATAGTATGAACAAAGTTTTAGAAGAATAAAAACACAGAGCTATTCAAGAAGATAACAGTGAATGTAAATATGTACAGGTAGGTATTAGTGAGGAGGAGGATGTTAAGTGGAAAATAAAGCTGAAAACTTACACTACATAGTGATAGAAAATACTAGTATGCTGCACAACTAAGCATTTGAACAACTGTTTCTTATTAGTAAAGGGCATCATTAGGTCCATACCTACTTTAAAAATATAATATGGAGCCCTGACTGGTTTGGCTCAGTGGATAGAGTGTTGGTCTGCGGACTGAAGGGTCCCAGGTTCGATTCTAGTCAAGGGTATGTGCCTTGGTTGTGGGCACATCCCGAGTAGGGGGTGTTGCAGGAGGCACCTGATTGATGTTTCCCTTTCATTCATGTTTCTGACTCGCTATCCCTCTCCCTTCCTCTCTATAAAAAAATCAATATATATATATATATTAAATGTGGAAACAGGATAGAAATAAACTATAGAAAGAGAGGGACTCTAAGTAGGGAAGGTAATTAGGAAACTTTTTACCGCAGGTAAATGATGATAAAAGCCTGAACTATGATGAAATAAATGGGAGGAGTTGTACCTAACAGGCCTTTTGGACACAGAATTACAAAGACTTGGTGAGAAAGATTAATGGAAATAAGAACTGTTTATGTAGTTGGATAATGGCATACAGATAAATTTAGAAAGATCACATTTTACTAACCAAATAAGAAAATGCTAGCTCACTTTTGGTTATGTCAAAACATGACTCTAGAAATATGAGTCAAACTCTTAAGTCAGAATTGAAAATTTTGGTCTTAGTATCCAGGAGGTGAAAGCTCAAGACAAAAGGATGGATATGATCACCCAAAAGAACGTAGAATGCAAAGGAAAGGGCAAGGGGAGAACCCTGGAGAACCCCAATATTCCAAGGCATGTAATACAAAAGAAAGAACGCAACTGAGTCTCATAAGGGTAGGAGAAGAATGATTGGGGGCTAAGAAAACAGAGCTAAGAAAAAGGTTTCATGAAGGGGAACAACAGACTGAATGCAAAAAAAAAATTATATAGGATGAAAATTATACAGAAGTCAATACAACTTGGTAACCAGGAGAGAGGCACTGAGTTTACAGTTGCAGTAGGCTGAGAAATAACTGGCTGTGAAGCAGTTCAACAGGACTAGTGCTCACGACTCTTAGAAGTTTAATGATGAAGAAAAAGCTGAGGTTGTGATTTTTACTTTAAAAAAAAACTCTCATTCAAATATATGTTTACTGATTTTTAGAGAGGAAGGGGGAAGAGGGAGGAAGAGAGAGACAGACATCAATTCGAGAGGGAAACATTAATCAGGTCAGTTGCCTCCCATTAGTTCCCCGACTAAAGAACAAACCCACAACCTAGGCATGTACCCTGACCAGGAATTGAACCTGCAATATTTTGGTGATGGGATAGCACCCTAACCAACTAAACCACCCAGCCAGGGCATAAATTTTATTTTATTTTTTTAAAGAAAGAATGGGGCATATTTAAATGTTACTAGGCCAAAAGGAAGTAATTTACTGTTAAAAAAAAAAAAAGATACTGAAAATATAATGCAGAGAGAGATGGATAGATGGAATAAGGTTCTTGGGGATGTAGGAAAGGATGAGATCAAGGACACAGATGAAAGGACTAGATTTGAAAAGGAGTAAGAAGTTATTCCTCTTAAAGAGAAGGAAGAGAGACAAAATGATTGGGAAAAGAGTGCTTTATTCTTAATATGAAATATGTCAAGCAATATCCTTTGGTTTCCATTTGGTTTCCATTTTGAGACTTTCTGATTTCAAGGAAAGTATAAAAGGAAATAAATTTCACTTGGAAGAAGCAATTCTCTTTCCTTTCCTCCATATTTTTTAAGTACTTAGTATTGGTATTACATAGTCATTAAAGACACAACATATATAAATCCATTTTACATAAAAAAACTTTGACTTAGAGGGAAGGTAGGGGAGGGTGGGGATAAGGGGGAGAGATCAACCAAAGGACTTGTGTGTATCGTATGAGCCCAACCAGTGGCCATGGAAAACAGGGGAGTGGGGGCATGCATGGGAATGGGTTTGGAATGGGAATGGGGGGATGAGGACAAACATGTGATACCTTAATCAATAAAGAAAATTAAAACAAACAAAAACGTTGACTCTCAGTTGCTGTTAGGAAAAGAAGACAAAGCTGAGAAAGATCAAAAGTGCTTCCACACCCAAGCCTGATTCCTCATAATTTAATATGGCAACCACTAGCAATGAACTCAGCCTCTTCCAGCTGCCACCCACCTGAAAGAAGGTCTCAAAGCCAAGAATCCTTGTAACTCAAACTCCTCTGGAAGTGGTGTAGCTAGAGAAGGGTAGAAATCAAGATTTATAAACATTGTAATTAAAATCCTGTTGTTTAGCAGAATACTGCTAAGTGTGTGTGTGGGGGGGGAGTCTCTGGAGAAACTATATGATATTCATAGTTCCCTGCTCTTCTTTATAGTAACTTACCTGTCAAAGCCCTGCATGCTGCCTTTGGGCCCTGCCATTGCCCTAACATTCACCCTTACCCAGTGCTGAGTTGCAGTATGATGTCTTCCCCCCAACCCCAAGCAGTCTTAAAATTTCATAGCCTCAGTCCCAGTAATCCCATAATCCCAAAGTATTGAATTACAAAATTGACATCATCTGGGAGCTTTTAAGAAATGTAGAATCTTGGGCACTATCCCAACCTACTGCATTTTCAACAAGGTCCCAGGAGATTCATTTGCAAATTAATGGTTGAGGGGCATAGATCTAATGGAAGAAATATAAGCAGAAAGAAATCAACTACTGATTGTGCAGTGTAGAATTATTTATAATGGGGGAAAATTTTAAAGCAAACAGATAATGATTAAATAGATTATGGCATATACATAGCATGGACTATTATGCAGCCAGTAAAAATAATGTGTCAAAATGTTTAAATGACAAAGCTTTTGCTAACAATATAATGTTAAATTGAAAAAGCCAAGTACAAGCTGAGTTAGATACCAATCACATAAAGGCTGTGTATACACACATACAAAAAGGTCCGTAGAAAACAATACTATCCCGTATCTCTATATGAGAGAACCATAGGTGACTTGTGTTCTTATATTTGTATGTCTCAAATGTTTCATGGTAAGTAGGCATTACTTTGACAGAGTAATGCTGTTTACGTTAGTTTTCTTTGTGTGTGTGCGTGCGCGTGTTTTGTTGTGTTGTGTTTTTTTTAATACTAAGAACGAGGAGAATGGAAAGAATTTGAAGATATGAACTCTCTGTGCTCCTGTTCAGATGCTGCTAAATAGGAGAATAAGCTACTGGAAGAACATCACCTCTACTTCCACCCACTCTATCTGGAGAGAGTTCAAAGTCACTTCTGATATATTAAATTTAACATCAAACACAAAAAAACACAAACCTGCTTTTCTGTGGCCATAGCCCACTATTAGTGATGGAGAACAATGTCAACAGCCCAAGGCTGAGGTTGCTCTTACCATTGGTACTTGAAAGATCCTCTTCATGGGGATGGAAACTATTTAGAAGAGAAATCAGCCAGGGCCAAATGCTGAAAATGAAAGCGATAGTGCAGACTTTATTTTCACATAAGAGAAACCAGAACACTAAACATCATGAAAATGTTATCTCAAGGACCTAGACTTCATGCATTTTTCGCCTTGCTTCAGCACTTTAAAGACTATGACTTCCTAAAACATATTTTCAAAGATGTCTAATGAAAGATACACCAGAGTGTCAAATTTCTATGAGATACTACTGCAGATATTTCTCAGGCTCCGAATTTAACACTAGTTAAGTTTAATAATTTTTCAGTTTTAAAAATTGAAAATTGGTATTTACTGAGCAACTATGACCAGAGAAGCAACATGTTTTCATAGGGCTTTCACATACATTGTCAGTAAAAAGTGGAACCCCTTTTTATTCTTAACCTGAATCAGCATGTATGGTTACACCAGTCAAATCACATTCTCTGGTCAATGTGATGAATATACACACTGTTACAATATCCCTACCTCTAAACTCTGTTTCCTAATACTCAAGCTATTTTTGTGAGTTTGTAAATATTTAAAAAATTTTAATGTTTACTTAAAATATTAAAAATATTTAAAATAATCCATATTCTACTTAAGGCAACATTAAGCTTTTCTTGGAATGTGTAACAACCAATGTTGGTGAAAAGTGTGATAAAAAAGCTAGGTCAAGGTGCCCAGGTTACAGAAATTAGATGTAAGTAATCACAACTTGGAGAAAACTTGACAACTACTAATACTTGTGCACTGTGAAATATGGGAATATGCCATTAAAAAAGTACAAAAGGATATATAGAAAAACATAGGAAGAAAATCTCCAGTTTTAGAGACATACCCCACACTTGTCTTTAAAATGAATTGTAATATAATTTACAATAGAATGAAATACCTGCAAGGGCATAAAAATCCTGATATATCTGATAGGAGGCAGGGGGAAGAGTAAATGATACGAAAGAAAAGCGGGGGTGATGGGGGGTAGGGGGTGGTAGTGGGAAGGTTTGTAAATAAAACTATTCCTCTGCATGAATAACCATTTTGCCATGCTAAAAAATGGGAATGCAGTCCTAGCTAGTTTGGCTCAGTGGATAGAACGCTGGCCTGCGAATTGAAGGGCCCCGAGTTCAATTCCAGTCTAGGGCACATGCCCAGATTGCAGGCTTGATACCCAGTAGGGGTCATGCAGAAGGCAGCCAATCAATGATTCTCTCATCATTGATGTTTCTATCTCTCCCTCTCCCTTCCTCTCTGAAATCAATAAAAATATATATTAAAAAAAGAAAAAAGAAATGGGGATGCAAAAAGTGGGCCAAAAGAGTCACTACAGGAACAAAACCAAACAGAACAATCAATCCCTACCCATAAATACAAAAACTCTCAAGTAAATATAAAATACAGAATTCATCTTTCATAGAGTCACTGATACAACTTCCTATAACAAACACAAGTTATGGGTTTTAAAGTACAGAAGGGAAGGAAAACGGTATAGCCTCTGGATGAAGAAATGAAAATTTTGCACCAGGAAGCAATGTTTAAAAATATACATTATTTACAATGCTCACACTGATATGAAAAGGAGATGTGTGGTATGCTGTGCTATGTTACTAAACTCTATTCATAGAGTAAATGAACTTATAGTTAGGTTTAAGGGGGGGGGGGGGGGGAGAAGAGAATTAAATAAAGGGATCACAGGGTCTTAAATGTGGCTGGGACATTTTCAAGATTGTGCGCTTGGTCAAAGTGTAGATGCTGGGACACAAAGCAGAAATGTCAAAGGGCTTCTTATATCCATCATCAAAATATGGCCAAAACCGGTTTGGCTCAGTGGATAGAGCATCGGCCTGCAGACTGAAAGGTCCCAGGTTCGATTCCGGTCCAGGACATGTACCTTGGTTATGGGCACATCCCTGGTAGGGGGTGTGCAAGAGGCAGCTGATCGATGATTCTCTCTCATCGATGTTTCTAACTCTCTATCCCTGTAAAAAATCAATAAAATATATATATTTTTTAAAATATATGCAGGGGAGGAATTTCCAACTCACTGAAAATTTTTTGAAAATGTTCCCACAATCCAAGGTAAGTTGAAGGCTTTCGTTTTTCACTCTAAAACAAATAGTTCCTAAGAACTGTCAGAATTATTCTGAGTAGAGATTAGTGAGAAAACGGCAATGACCAAAATATTCTATGCTTAAACCAAACAAATATAACTCAAATTGGGCATTACTATACGACAACACCAAACAGGTTATGTATAGAAAACAATGGAAAGAAGTAAAAATCTCTTTCTTTTAATTCCTAAACAAAAAATTGGAGCATACTGTAGTGAATATGAAATAAACTGGTTTTATCTCCATTTCACTTTGGAATGTGAAAAATGCCACTTCCCCAGGGTGGCAACGGAGACCAAGGGCAGGGGGGGAACGACAAAAAGTCAGAAATCCTTAAGATTGTGCTTCACATGAAGAATTCAAACAAATAAAGGGAAAGCATACAAAGAGGGCTTCAGTTCAATTTCCAAGGAGTGGGTGGGAAATACAGCCTTCCATTGTTTAAATGTTGTGTTTTCTAAGGTGGTTTCAACATATCTTTGAATATCAAACAAACAAAGCACAAAAGCTGACACGAAACTCTAAGATACTCACTACTGTCTTTCATCTACCACCGCCTCCTGGAAGACCCTGGGTCTGAGTCTCAGCCAGTCCATGGAGACCTTGACTGCAGGAAGGGGATAAGCATTGTAGGATTCCTCCTGAGACTTGTTCTGGAGAGGACACTTGCACAGGATGCCAAAAAAAGACACTCAAAAGAAAAAAATGTATACAGAAAGCGTAAGATATTTGAAATTGTGTTATCAGTCTCACAGCTTCTTTCTAAAGACTTTTTCATTCCCAAGTTAAAATTGTTACAGATACAGTGACGATGGATGTCAGCAGATAAGCAACAGAATTTAGAGTATGGGCCTCTTGATTCAATATTAAGACATACAAGACACTTCTTTATATAGCATTAATGCTTTATGATGAAAAGGCCAAAGAAGATGGAACAGAAAGTTAAAAATGATTTAATACTTACTAAAGAGGGCCAGCAACTGTGTCCAACACAGCTGCTCATCTTGGCTGTAACTATGCTGTTCTGTTTCATTGCTAAAGTCACGAAGGTGATGAAGTTGAAACAGGTTAATGACAGTGACGTGAACTAACTGCTGAGAGTTGAAAGCTTTTTGAAACAGCAGCCTCTGTAACAGAAGATAGGGAACACTGCATATACTGTTATCGAAAACAGGAGCCATCTTCAACATAAGAATTAAACTGTCAGTCTGTATTCAGAGCTACATTCGGTTACAGTAAATTACAGATGAGTAAACTATTCCGCTTTTAATAATCTCAGTATTTTAATCGAGTCTAACGTGGTCTGATGTTTCTCATGCTGACCATTTGCCTTGAAAAAAATTAACCCAAACACCACTGAACTGTTTTTTTTACAAGTTTTTAGTATCCATCAATAAATTCACATGCCTTCATCTATTAGAAGCTGTTTTATAAGAGACGCAAACACACTAAAATATCAAATTGGGCCCAATGACTAAAAAGTACATGCATATAGTGAGAAGAAAAATTTCAAATACTCAAAACACGTTTTTGAACTCTTGGTACATAATGTCTGACTTCCAAAATTTGTCATACAATTTACTCTTTCAAAGGCCTGACATACTTAAAGAAACTTACTTATAAACGAGGTATACAGCAAGAACATACTTTGGAATAAAGGGATAATGATATCTAAAGCAATCATTAACATACTACAGGTACTTCTACAAATTATTTCACTGACATTTCCCCCAAAGGTACATCCATGACCTTCATCATCAACTTCTTTTACTTAATAACCATGTGTTCAAAAAGACCTGCTAATCAGCACTAAAAGGAATAATTTACCTCCATGCACTCAGCTGGTGGCCTCAACCTAATCGCCCTTTTCAACCCCACAAGTTCCTAACAAAGTTGATAACAAAGATGACATCTGGCTTCATTCTACATTTTAGCTACAGCCAACCTGCCTCTGTCCCCAAGGAAAATTTGTGGAGACAATGGAGACTCTCACTGCCTTATGGTAGGAAACAGATACAGAATAAGATCTATAATTCATTAGCAAGACCTTTCACATTATCATTGGAGAAAAATATAATTCCATTCCACTTTCATTCTCCTCTCCCTATCAGATCTCTCAGCCTCCTTGCCATCTGTCACTCCCATATATACATCTAGAATGCTCATTTCTTTCCCAAAGACATTAAGCATTTTTCTACCATTTCCTGAAAATGTCTTGAAATCCTAACTCTTCTCCAGAATTCTCCCACAAAATTTTCAATCTCTCCATCCAGCCTTTACACAAATGTATTATTGTAATACATTTACATTATTACATAGGCATGAGGGGAGCCTAACCAGTGGTCTGGCATAAATGAGAATACTAATTTGTATTTTTCAAAAAGCATTTTTTTTCTTACAATTACAATACAGCAATGCAGTGTTCATTTTAGAAGGCAACGTCCTACATTATAGAATCCTGACCCTTTAAAGAACTTTCTAATGTAGGCACAGAAACATTGATATTTTTGCTAGTACTAGGCTACACCATATGCAAGATTAAATTCATGAAGGCACAGACTTTGTCTTGTTCTCTCCTCTGTGTCTCCAAAGGCCTAGAAAAGTGCATGGCACATAACAAATACTTAGGTGAAGGAATAATTCACACCTTTGGAAGTCAATGTGTAATTATTCAATTGTACTTTTGTAAAATTTAGATTGTACTGAAGTAAGTAGATTCTCCGCTGAGACAAATTCAAATAGGAACACACATATTGCTACTGAAAAAGTGTGAACAGCCATTGAGGAAAACACTGAATTAAGACCATTAGGAAACAGCATACATTTGACAGATATAAAAAGCCTTACACCTCAGTTCCTAAATTCCAAGCCTTAATCCTTCAATGAACCTCAACTTGGTAAATGTTTCTGCTTAGTAGCTAAAGATTGCTAGTTAAACAGACACACTGAAGTTTACATCATTATCTACAAACTAAAGGCTCGGTACATAAATTTGTGAATGGGTGTGGCCCAGCTGGCCCCTACTGGAGATGACAGGAGAGGGTCAGCCAGGGGGAGAGGGACAAGGGAGGTTGGTTGGCAGGGATTGGGATGGGGGAAGAGGAAGGCCTTGAGTGGTTGGCAGGCAGCCCTGCCCCCTGGTTAAACTCCCGGTCGAGGGGACAATTTGCATATTAGCCTTTTGTTATATAGGATTTAAAATACTTTTGTATATTTACTCAACTATGCTAAAATTTCACTCCACAATGTTCTTGTGACATTTTAGTACTGGGTGAGGTTTAAAATAGATCTGCCTCATCCTGTGTTTAATTTTAGAGTGCAGGAATGATACTTCACAATTGCCCACACACTCCCACCAGAACTTCACATACAAAATTATATATTTGAAGAGCATATTAGTGTTTGAGGTTGAACCAAATGCAAAACTGACTAGAGACTAGAATAACTTATGGAGAGAATTTCATTAAGGTAGGTTCCATGCCCTCCCTGTTTGGGGAGTGTATCTTTCATAGGACAAGAGAGCTCGAAGCAATCTCAAGAGGTCATCTTGTCCAATCCCGATATGTAACAGGACTACACCTACACCATCCAAGAAGATAGCTGTCAACCTGTCTGTTAAGTTTTCAAAGGAGTGTCCTCAGCAACACCCTACATATCTCTACTCAAATTCTAAGATTTGATTTTAGTTCTGACTCCAGGAAAGACAAAGATATGTCATTTTAAAATAATCCTTCAGTTATCTGAAAACTTATAATGAAGCTATTGAGACTTGTTTGTTCTTTCTAGGCTGAATAGCTGAGGGCATTACAAAGCAAGTTGTTGCTTTCATGCACCCGACCCCCCCTCTATAAATCATGGACTAAGTTTACATATGCCACTAAGAGAAACAGAAAACTGCAAGGGACTCTTATTTTATAAGCTTATTTTAAAACAAACAAACTTATTATAGTTATTTACTTTACTCTCTTTCACACAAAAAGTATCAACTACACCTGGCTGATGTGGCTCAGTGGTTGAGTGTTGACCTATGGACCAGGAGGTTGTGGTTCAATTTCAGGTCAGGGCACAGGCCTGAGCTGTGGGCTAGATCCCCAGTGGGAGCAGTGCAGGAGGCAGCTGATTAATGATTTTCTCTTATCATTGATGTTTCTATCTCTTTCTCCCTCTCCATTCCTCTCTGAAATCAATTAGCTTTTATATTTTATATAAAAGTATCAACTAAAAATTGATTATCTGTAAAAACCACTTCACATTTATTACATTTGGCTAATTTATGTCTCTTAATTAAGTTCTACAATCTCTGAATTGTGAGACTTTTATAATATCTGTAAAACTATAAAGTTGTTATAGACTAGCGATCACCAACCTTTTAGACCTCATGGACCACCTGTGGTCCACGGATCACCGGTTGGCGACTGCTGTTACAGACAATTCCAAAGTGTAAAGATACCCAGAAGTAACCACAAAATACAATAAAAAATGCTCATTGAGAATGTCTTGTTTAATGTTGATTCAGTAACTAAAACAGTGACAGGTATACAACAGTCAAACATTTGTTGAATAAATTAAAAATAAAGTTAATACTTAATTTTGACTCCTCCCACATTTTACCTATCATACACTACATTTAAACTAATTTAATATACTAACCTAACCCAAGATAATTTTCACATACGTAACTAGAAATAATTGAGTAAAATAATTGAATGAAATTTCTCATTTCTTTCCTTCAAACTACCACAAATCTTGATGGACCAAAATACAAGAGAAACGAGCTTGATTTGCAGAATGGAAATACCTATAAAATGGGTAACGAAATATCTAATCCATCAAAAGCAATACTTTGCAAATTGAGAAATAAATGTGGTTGGTCTGAGAAAGAAGTTGCTTCTTTCCACTTGGACACTTTTTGCCAAATGGCAGCTACTTATTAGGCCATTGCTGCTCCATGTATTTCTTTGTATAAAGGGCACCTTAGTTTAAATCAAAAGGATGCTGTATGCAAAACTTTCGTATTTAATGTCTAAGTTAATTTTTACCAACAGTTCACAGTCAAGTAACGGCATGAAAACTGAGAGTCATCTTCCTCCAAATCTTATGCTTATTTAAACAAGACAATAAATTCTCTGGTTTTGGAATCTAACCTTAAATTGTTCTTCCAATTTTTCTCGAAGAGGGCTCAACTTTTCCAAGCTCTTACTCAGGTACACATGGCCGTGGAACTTAATAAAGGCTTTGATGAAGTCAGAAACACCCCACTTGGTTTTCACCTCATCCCGGCTGAAATGAAAGAAAAACTTCCATGAAACTTAAGCAGTAAATTGGCTAAAACCTCTTAAAGGAGGCTTCAGTTTGTAAAAATACAATGTTTGAACACCTAGAGAGGATTCTGCGCCTGACTGACTTTCAAATGTGACACTCTCAGGTGGAGGCAGTAATCAGCAGCCTGTACTCTTCTACTGGGAAAAAATCAGTTGCTGATTGGTCAAAATTTGGTGAAAACTATATACAAAACTATTACTTATTATTGTTTATAAATCAGGCAAGTATAAGAGAAGCATAGGGAACTTGCCATTACTTCTTATATGCCTAAATTTGAGGGGTGAAGCCTACCAGGTTACACAAGTCCTCTTGGGAAAGTCAGCCCTACCTTTCCAGTGCTTTAGAAAGTGCTTTCTGTAGATTCGTGGAGGCAGCTGGGAAAGGGAACTTCACAGCAATGCTTCTGCAGTAGTAGAAAATTGTGGTCAGATGGTCTCCCTTGGAAGAAGCTAAGATAGCCAACTGATTGTAAGGCTGACCTAGAGGAGAAAGTCAAAATTCTAAAGTAACTAAAGATGCACCAAGTTTTGCAATCAGAAAACAAATTATCAGTTTTCAAGCCTTTAAATTAATAGGGTGGAGTATTGGATAAAGTAAATGTCATGATGATCTCATTACAAATAGGCATAATGTAAACCAACACACCTCAGCAATGAAACATAAAATGTTTAGGTTAAAAAGCCACATAATTACAGTGGACAGCACTTTAAGTTCAAATACAACTGGTAGAAAGGGCTAGATAGTAAATATGTTTTGATTTAGGGGGTCAGAGTCTCTATTACAACTACCCGGCTCTGCCACTGCAGTGGGAAAGCAGCCACAGACAATACGAAACAAACAGTTTGCAGACTACCATCCCTGCTTGAGACTTTCTCAAGGTTTCCTTTTAGAATTTATAGAGGAATTTTAATGTGGCTTAACAAGAATGACTTATATCATCAAACATCTGTTATAATTTCTCTACTTCAAGAATCACTGCTAACACATATTTCTGGGACCACCAAAATACAAATCCACTACCTTTTAGATAATGAGATAGTTTTCCTAGGACCAAAATGGTGGTTTTAAAGAGAGAATTATTCTCTAAGTAATTATGGAAGTCAGAATTGTTGAAATAATTTTAGATCACGTTAGGGAATATTCTACTTATACTGTTTTAATTTACAACAGTTATTTTAGAAATTTCATTTCGTTATGTAGTTAAAAGGGAAAATATGACAATCAATACCAAAACTCCTAAAACATGAAAGATAAGCCTTCAGTTATTTACCACACTGCTGTACTGAATGAAGTGTCACTGCCCACCAGTTGACATGAGAGACTCACTCACCATTAGAGGGGACAAGCTGAGCTGCGTGCCTATAGTAGGACTCTGCCTGGCTGGTCTGATTTCTGTATCGAGCTGAGAGGAGGAAGAAGAAAATGTCGTTTAAAGACAAACAAAGCAACAACTAGGGTAATATTTCCAAAACAGGCTATTGTTTTAAATTCTAAAGATAACAAACACATTAAAGTTGATTTAAGAGCATTAAAGACAGAAAAATACTTTAAAACAAATTAACTATAGGATTATGTGTGAGTGTCCATCCAGCCTTCCCTATGTGGGACATTCAGCATGTAACCAATGTTAAAGCTTACCTAGCCCCCACTTTCAGGTCCTCCAGTGTCATGCATCACCAGCTCTCACTACGGACTATGCTGGTGACCTGGAGCCGGCCAAGAAGGGGTGAGTTATATGGCACTTAAAAACAAAACAAAACAAAAAACACTATACAAGATGATCTGAAAATTATGTATTTCTTTCAATTATTTATAAAGTGATTTTGAAAAATGCCTCATACCTAAATGCAATACTAAGTATGTGTGTGCAAAGAATACACTGACAGCAAAACAACCTAAATACACTATTCCTTGAATCTTCCTGCAGAACTTGGTGCTTACTTTGATGTAACCCCTCATGGAGTTAGTGACTTATGACATCAAGAAATCTGAAATCTTTGATCTTAAAGCAGTAATGTTCTCAATTTCCTGTTATTTGAGGACAACAAAACATAATCCTATAGTTAATTTTTTTTACAACCATTTTTTAGATCACTTTAAAGGAATGAACAAGAAATAAATTACATAACATTCCCAGATTTAAATATATAAAATGGATATACAAATTTAACTGTTAAAAGGAAACAGAAATGAGCTTTTAATACACTGGCAGGAAGGAAAGAAGGCAATCTGGTTTCAGAAGGAATAATTCATAAACTCCACAATTCCAGGAGAATAGACTTAATTTAGGAAATATTATGGCACCATTCTGAAAAGTTTAGCTTTGATTACATTTTTGCTATTTATCATTTGCCTACTCTGCACAAATCTGAATAAAATTTAAATCTTAATATGAAAGTTACTTCCTTCAAGGTCCTTTGCCAATGTCAAAACAATGAGAAAATCTAAGCGCTTTAAAATATATTTTAGTTTCCTCTTACAACCATCTAAATTGTGTTTGCATGCTCAGTTTACAGGGAAATTGAGCTTCCCTCTATGACCACACCAAAGGAAAGAATAAATGTACTATAATTCCTTCACATCAAAGGCACACCAAAGGCTCACCAATGTCTCCAAGGTGCACGAGGCAGTGCTGGCAGATATAGGAGCAGGAGCTGGACTGTGGCTTCACTATGGCGCTGGTATGCGTCTGTTTATGGCTGATAATTCCCAATTGGGAAGACTTCACACGGCATGGTAAATCTACGTTAAACACTGTACACAGTTCTTGTAATAACTGAAAGGAAGACATAGTAAGATTTAGTATTAAGTCAGAAGTGCTCTTTAGTAAAACTTGTATACTTTAACATATGTATCTAATATCACATACTGCTGAAACCTGAGCAAGGACTTCAAGAAAATTTTATGGTAACCTTTCCTTCCCCTCCCACCCCCCCCAATCATTTCTTTTTTAATAGAAGCAAATAATAACAGCCTTTATTGTCATTTTCTCTTGTACATATGGTAATCCTTCATGTGATAATTAGTAGCATTCATTACAAATCATCTCTCTTGAATTCTCAAGTATTTGAGCAATCTAGAATATGCATCTAGAAGGAATGGCAGCACTTTATAATAAATAAATAAATAAATAACTTCAGTGCCTGGACAGTGTGGCTCAGTGGTTAAACATCGACCCATGAATCAAGAGGCCCCCAGTTCGATTCCCAGTCAGGGCACATACCTGGGTTAAGGGCTAGATCCCCAGTACGGGGTGTGCAGGTAGCAGCCAATCAATAATATTTCCCTCTTATTGATGTTTCTATCTATCCCTCTCCCTTCCTCTCAGTAAATATCAATAAGAAACATACTCAAAAAGATTTCACCAAACTCATTCAAAGGAGTCCACAATGTGTTATACCTGCTATCTTAATTCCTAATTCATTCCTTAATCCATTATGATCTGGCTTCTTATGGTATAAAATTTGGGGCATTTTTATTCACTTGAGATTATAGGTGATGAACTGGATGGCCCACATAGTGGTTACATAAAGTGGGTTTTTGTGTTTTGTTTTTTAAATATATTTTTATTGATTTCAGAGGAAGGAAGAAGGAGAGATAAAAACATCAACGAAGGCTGAAGCCGGTTTGGCTCAGTGTTGGTCTGTGGAATGAAAGGTCCCAGGTTCGATTCCGGTCAATCCCCGGTGGGGGGTGTGCAAGAGGCAGTTGGTCGATGTTTCTCTCTCATCGACGTTTCTAGGTCTCTATCTCTCTCCATTCCTCTCTGTAAATAATAAATAAAATTATATATATATATATATATATATATATATATATATATAATATATATATATATATATATAAAAATATCGATGATGAAAGAGAACCACTGACCAGCTGCCTCCTGCATGCCCCCAATTGGGGATAGAGCCCACAACCCAGGCACATATCCTTGACTGGAATCAAACCCGGGACCCTGCAGTCCACAGGCCAACACTCTATCCACTGAGCTAAACCAGCCAGAGCCACAAAGTATTTATAAGAACAAGATGTGTACAAAGAGAATTCTAGGAAAATTGGTATACAATGTAGAACTCACCTGAGTATAGAAGCCACTAGCTGCCTCTAGGAACAGAGAAAGGTTTGCCTGAACTTCACTCCGATTCGGGTTTGCTCGGTTCTTTGCCTGGCCTTGTAGTGTTGTGATCTGATTCTTAAAGGCATGATTCCAGCTGAAAACAAAATGTAATTCTATTTGTATAGCAGTGACTCACTGGGCAGACACTGGTCCCCCTGAGAACAAGAAAGAACTGTTTGTTATAATTATAACATACTAGATAGTGACTTAATTAAATAACTTTAGGCTCCCCTTTGAACAAGACTAGACACGCAGTAGAATCCAACTGGCCTTAGTAAACACTTAACCAAATATTTGAATAATCAGATTGTTTAGTTATTAATATTTTAGTGTTACTAAATGTAGAGCCTACTTAGGGATCCCAGCACAAAATCAGAACTACAGTGGTAACACCAATGTAAAAATAAACTATTAACAAATTTGCATATATCGTGCCAAAAAGTAATTGAGTGTACCCTAACAAGTGACATGTAGAGAGGGAAAAAAGTTTTGTAAATATTAGGCTATATCCCTAAAATCTACTTCTCACAGTTCTATTTCTAATTAATAGTTGGTTTCTCTTGGAGTTAATGTTTTCTTTAGAACTTGAAATATAAGGTCATTTTTTGACATTTTAATTTTAGCTATTTAAAAATAAGAAACAACTCAATGCTGAAGTACAGCATACCAAAATCCTGTTATAAAATGCCTTTCACTAATTGAGTTGTTAGAGAATCATTTTAAATTCAGTTTGGTGAAATACAACCACCTTCTAACTTGGAAATCACATGAGGGGGGAAAAACAGAACTAAGATGAAAGGATGATATTTCTGGCTTGATTCAAGGAAGCAAACAGATAAAAGGTTTACAACCTACCTGGAAAGTACCTAACTTTTATCAATGTCAACTTTTAAGGCTCCAGAGCACTGGTTTTTTTTGGTTCGTTTTTTTTTTTTTTTTAAACAATTTATGAGGTCAATCATTCCCTTAGAATTTTTGATGACATCTTATCCTTGACTCTAATATCATAGATATGGATTTTGAGTGGTTGTGATTAAGCTCTATTACTAGATCTAAAAAACTCTTCACTGCAACTTTGGGAAATGGGCATTACTAAATAGAATGTTCTTAACTGATTTAAAATTTTTCATCAGGCCAACGTCCTTGTTTCAATTTAAAAGGTAAGGCCTTCCACAAAAGGCATTTATTTACTCACTTGGGAATCTGGTTATCTGCCATTTCACCCCTCAAAGGAAGAACGAACAACCATTGAGCGACAGCCTGGTCAGTTGCTCAATGGTTGAGCATTTGACCTATGAACCAAGAGGTCACCGGTTCGATTCCCAATCAGGGCACATGCCAGGTTTTCAGGCTCAATCCCCAGTAGGGGGTGTGCAGAAGGCAGCCAATCCATGTTTCTCTCTCACTGATGTTTTCCTCCCCCTTTTTTTCTCTATAAAATAAAAAAATATATATATTAAAAAAAAAAAAAAAGAATAGAGATAGCCTAAATATACAAAATCTTTCTTTAGTCTTATTAAGGGGGAGTGGGGGTGGGGAGGGGAAGAAAATACCTCTTTATTTTATGAAATGCCCTAAAGATCTTAATGAGAGGTGACTTGGAAGATCTCTCTTGTCCCTGTCACCGTCCCCGCCCCCCTAAGCAAATCACAAGTATTATAATATCTTTTCTTTTTTATTTTCATTGAAAAAGCTTACTCTAAGAGAGGTTAAAAAGAAACAATCACATTGTTCTTTTCTATCCTAAAGTCTTGGTGAGATCCTTGATCTCAACAGGGGCATCCCAAATGATAATACTTACAGATCCTGTTCTACTTTCTTGTCTAAAGCGTATTCCAAATCAGTAACTAGCATTTTCTGGTACAGGTCCTGCAGAGCCTGCCTGGATGTCCAGACCTCAGCTGGACCCAGCTTAGAATCTGAATAACAAAACAAAAACAGAACAGTAGACGGGTAAATAGAGTTAAGACCACTGTACCACACCAATGATTCCTTCCCCTCCCCATTCCCCAAAGTATAATAAAAACCTGCTGTAAGTATCAGTACATACCATAGGTTGCTGAATTTTATACTACTGCATTTCAAATAACTTTCACCTTTGGACTAATGACTAAACCTATATGCTTCTGTATTTGTTTTTTTAGCTTTAAAATATTACCATGAAATGAAAAAGGCTGAGGAAAAAAAAAAAAAGGAATGGTATGCCCTTTGTTTTGGGTTTGGATTTCTATGTATTCATACCATAGGAAGCCATATTTCTCACACTAACCACCCTCTTTGAAATGATGGAATGCCACGTTGGTCTATTTACTCTCACAACTATACCTCTATTTGTCCAAAGTAGCTTTAAAAAAATTTTTTTTAATTATTCTCACAATTGTCCTTACGAAATCTTCCTATCAGCTCATACTCCAGCAGCTGTTTCGGCATTCTGTGTTACTCCTACTCTATATATGTCAATCCAATAAAACCAGGACAGTGAGCATTATTTTAATGATTGGTAGGATGCTTGCCAAGACACTTTTGTGAGCAATCCATACTTGCTATTTAATGTAAATGAGAACTGATGGCGGACAGTGATTAAACTGCTCAAGAGGCCAAATGAGACATTGCAAGATGAAATCAGAAAGTCAGGCTATTTCTATACAAAATTTCAAATTGAGGCCATATTGTCTGCCAGAGTCCTAAAAGGCACATTAGCCTTTCCAATAAGTAGGCTTATAATGTTCCTAACTCTCTATCCCTCTCCCTTCCTCTCTGTAAAAAATTAATATCTTAAAAAAAAAAACAAAAACCTAATACCAAAGGATATAAACATATGGTATGTGAATTTTTTTCTGTATATCTGAAATCATTGATAAATAATTCATAAAAGATAAATGATTCTCTGTAGTAAATTAGATAATATTCAATCCTTTATAGTACAGCTTCTAGAAAATTCTTGACTGGTCATCATCTAAGTAAGAATTCAAAATATAAAACAATAAATATTTAAACCAAATAAGTGCCTCAAATTATATAGTAAAAATATCCTTTGCTTAATTTAATGGTAGAAAATAAGTTCTGAAAAACAAAGGAGCAGCCACTACCTGTCATGTCAGCTTTCAGGACTTCTGCCTGCCTAAAAAGGAAAAAGAGAAGAGCAGTTAGAAACAAAGCAGGTGTACCCAGCAAAAATTAATACTACAAGTTCACAGTTAAGTGAGCTCATCTATCACAATAAGGATGTAAGCAGCTCTATTTGTGGTACTGCAAACAGAGCCTCTGCTTTCTCATCCAAAGTAGCACTAAGTCTGGGCAAATTGATGCCATTACTGAAAAGTTTACAGGTCATCATAAACTCTTTTATTGAGTTCACTTTCTTACTCTTTGCATATAAATCAGATAGATTTAAGATAACAGTAAAAGGAGATCTATAATTCCAAGAGATCCTGGTCCAGGCTTCCACTGACCAAAAAAAAATTTTAAAAAATAAAATAAAAAAAATAAATAAAAACTTTACACTATGTTTTTATATAATGTAATCTGTCCAAGGAAAACTAAAAAATTCAAGCACTAACAAAAGTGAGAACATGGTATAAAACTCTGATGTAAATGTTAAATCACTCTGAAATCCCAGGGATTTTGACTCCTCAGTAGACAAGAGTAGAGGTGCTCACTCTTATGCAGAGTTCTTTACTAGGTTCTGGAAGAGACACAAGCTAATGCCTAAAATAATCTTGCTAAATGAAAAATATAACCACCCTGGGAGATAGCTACTATTAATTCCCAATCTATAAACAAAAATACTGAAGCTCTGAAATGTAAAACAATTTGTCCAGCATCACAACCAGCAATTAGGTACAATTAGTTATTTCTGACACCAAAGTCCAAGTTATTTCTATTTCTTTCAAATTATGTAGAATAAAAATTCTATGACATAAAAAGCTGACGCAAACTTATCTAGGTTCAATTTGTATTGTCAACTAAACAGTAACATTTAAATCAACTAGCTTATATGAAAACTAGAGGCCCAATGCACAAAATTAGTGCAAAAATAAGCCTTCCTTCCCCTGGCTGCCAGCACCAGCTTCCCTCTGGCACCAGGGACCCAGGCTTCCCTCACAGCCCCAGCTTCGTCCAGAAGGACATCCGGTCTAATTAGCATATCACGCTTTAATTATTATAGGTATACTATCTAATAAAGAGAGACATGATAATTGGCCCTCATGTTATCAAAAATGTCAGCACCCACAGTCAATAAGGAGAAAATATGCTAATTGACTGCCCCACCCTCAGAGATGGTGGTGCCGATAGCCACAAGATGGTGGTGCTCAGTCCCCTAAGTCCCTCAGCCTCCCAGGGTCAGCCCAAGGCACAGGTAACCAGGGCCAGCTGAGGCTTGCGCTGCCAGCAGTGGCAGCAGCAGTGGTGATGGGGTGTCACCTTCTCCTGATTGCTGGGTCGCCTCCCGCCCCTGAGGGCTCCTGGACTGTGAGAGGGGGCAGGCCAGGCTGAGGGACCCCCACTCCAATGCATGAATTTTCATGCACCAGGCCTCTAGTCTATTCATCTATGATAATAAAAGCATAACATGCTAATTAGACTAGACATCCTTCCGGATGACCTTCTAGACAAAGCCAGGGCTGTGAGGAAGGCTCGGGTCCCAGGTGCCTGCCAGCAGCCAGAGGGAAGCCCAGGTCCTGGCTTCCAGAAGAAAGCCAGTGCCAGCAGTGGGGGGAAGGAAAGCCTACTCTTGCAAGAAATTCATGCATCAGGTCTCTAGTATCTCTCTCTCTCTCTCTCTCTCTCTCTCTCTCTCTCTCTCTCTCTCTCTCTCTCTCAAATATATATGAGACTATGTATGTATATACTTAAAAAGAGCCAGGGTCCATAACGACCAAGGCTCGAGGAAACATTGGAAGTCAGTGCTGGTGCAGCGACCTAGCACTGACTGCTGAGGGGGCTGTGGATCAGGCCCAGAGAGGGGCCTGCAGAGAGAGGGAGGGTCTGGTCCCCAGCTGTTGATCAGCAGTTGCCTCTCTCTTTCTCTCCTCAGGGGCTGCTGATCAGCCCCACCTCTTTGATAGGCCCAGAGATGCTGACTGGCATAGAAACCAACTGATCAGCACAAAATCAGGGTGAAGTGCCAGGAGCCAATGGCTGCTTAGGAGACGGAGCTTTTGAGGCTGACAGGCATAAAAACCGACCAATCAGAACCAAATCTGGGTGAAGGGCAAAGGCAGAACCTAAGGTGAGAGCTGAGGAAGGGTTTTAACAACATCGGCTGTTTGGTATAAGGTGTAAGAAAGCGGTTCAATTTTTTTCATGACCAGTTTGGTAGTATAGTGCATATGGCTGGCTATCAATCTAGAGCAGAGGTTCCCAAACTTGTTTGTGCCGTAGACCCCTTGCCATGTTTTTCGGTTTTGGGTAGACCCCCTACTTACCTGATATTGATTTTTTTGTAAATTTCTAACTGTAGTGAAGTTTAGTGTTAAAATTTAATAAAAAATAATGTACCTACTTTTCTCCGGCATTCTCAAACAAAATAACACTGATTCACTATAATTTGTATGATAAACTACCAGTTTATATTTTTTTAAATATTTTCTCAGCACTTTCCTATTCAAGATCCAGGAAACGAATGAACGTATTTTTCTCACATTCGTATTTATAGAGTGACGAATTGAACAAGTCGGTGCAAGTTCGCGAAGCTTTGAGACAAAAATTGGCAAGAATGTTTACTGCGAGTATGCTTGTAACAAGATGATACTGGTATATCATTATGTACAGGTTTTTATCCTACAACTTACACAATTTTATAAACATATATAATAAATTTTTTACTTCATAGGTACTTTTATAAATAATTTATATGTTTTTATATTATAAGATAATATGATGTAAGTAAATAGGTACTATCAGTGTATGTTGAGATCCACTATCGTGGACCCCCATTTTCATTTCATGGACCCCCAAATTTATTTTTCGCTGACGTAGACCCCTTGCAGGTTGTCATAGACCCCTGGGGGTCGAAATAGACCACTTTGGGAATCACTGATCTAGAGCTAGGGATTTTGTTTTTGTTTGCCAAACGCTTCTCCTCCTGCTGAAAAAGGCTGCCCTATGTCCTCCACCCATTTAAACAATCCTATCCTATATAATCTATCTATACTACTAAAAGGGTAATATGCTAATTAGGCTGAGTCAACTGGCCATCTTCCAGATGTCCAACTTCCTCCCAGACAAAGCCAGGTGGTGGGGGTCGAGGCAGAGGCAGTTGGGGGGAAGATTAGACCGGCAGGGGAGGGCAGTTAGGGGTGATCAGGCAGGCAGGCAGGTGAGTGGTTAGAAGCCAGCAGTCCCAGATTGCAAGAGGGGTGTCCAACCGCTGGTTTAGGCCCGATCCCACAGAAATATCCTCCAAGGGGTCCCCAAATGGAGAGGGTGCAGGCTGGGCTGAAGACCGCCCCCCTCACAAATTTCATGCACTGGGCCCCTAGTTAGGAAATAAATATCTAAGTTTCAATCAGAAGAACTACAAGTAAAATTCATTCTAGGGTAGTCATGAGCCTTGGTTCACATTTCCTCTTTCACTCTGCATCTACTTTTTGTAAATAAATTTTACTAGAACATAGCCCTGACCATTAATTTACATACTGTCTATGGCTGCTTTCTGCTACAAGGGCAGAATTGAAGAGACAAAGACCACACGGCCCACCAAGCCTTAAAACATGTTTGGTCCTTCACAAAAAAAAATTTGCCTCTTCTGCTCTTAATTGATTTAAAAAAAAGTGAGAAGCTGCCAAGACCAGATTGGCTCAGTGGTTAGAGCATAGGTCTGCAGACTGAAGGGTCCCAGGTTTGATTCTCGTCAAGGGCATGTACACTGGTTGTGGGCACATCCCCAGTAGGGGGGAGGGAGGGTGTGTGCAGCAGGCAGCTGGTTGATGTTTCTCTCTCATCGATGTTTCTAGCCCTCTATCCCTCTCCCTTCCTCTCTGTAAAAAATTCAATAAAAAAAAAAGTGAGAAGTAAAATATCTGTAAGTTCCCACACCAAATAGTTTTCCTACATGAGGAATCATCAATAGTTTCCTCAGAGTAAAGAAACCTTTTTATTAGTTAATATTGTAATCTGTGGCAAAGAGAATTGTTAAAAAATAGTTTCATGTAACCAGAAAGTTAGTGTTTACAGGCCATGTCATATTAACTGAATTTGCAAATTGTTTTTTGTTTTAAATATATCTTAATTGATCTCAGAGAAGGCGGCAAGGAAGGGAGGAGAGAAGGAAGGAGAGAGAGAAACATCAATGATGAGAATCATTAGTTGGCTGCCTCCCACATGCCACTGGGGATTGAGCTCAACCAAGTTAGGTTTATATACCACTAGGGGCCGGGTGCACGATTCATGGGGTCTGGCCAAAACCAGCTCTCCGACATCCCGAGGAGTCCGGGATTTCAAGAGGGCATAGGCCAGTCCAAGGGACTGGGGAGAGATGTGGGAGGTTGGCCACCCGGGGAGTACCGTGGGAGGGCTCCAGGGTGTGTCCAGCCTCTCTTGCTCAGTCCCAATTGGCCAGACCCCGGCAGCAAGCTAACCTACCAGTCAAAGTGTCTGCCCCTGGTGGTCAGTGCATGTTATAACGAGTGGTTGAGTGGTCTTAGCATATTACTCTTTGATTGTTGAGCAGACAACCGGATACTTAGCATATTAGGCTTTTATCACATAGGTTTATCCACTTATTCTTCCTTTTTACTCTACCAAATATATCCATTTAGGCAGGTGAGAAAAGGGTTAAACTAAGAATTGTTTATATCACAAGTATTAGTTTTCTTTCTTTACAGTGCATAACATACAAGAAACCAAATTAGCAGATATGTGATCTTATACCAACTTTCATAAAGATTAGCACAAAATTGTTATTTGATTATATTTTACTTTATAAAGAAAAAAGTACTGCACCTCAATTGACCTACTGGTCTTGTTAAAAACCAATACTGTTAAAAACCAACATTACAGTTTATAGCCTATATCCATTGCTTATATCAAGAGGTAAAAGTTTTGCCCTAGCTGGTTTGGCTCAATGGGTAGAAGTAAGCCTGCAGACTGAGAGGTCCTGAGTTCAATTCTGGTCAAGAGCACATGCCCGGGTTGCAGGCTTGATCCCCAGTAGGGGGTGTGCAGGAGGTAGCTGATCAATGATTCTTTCTCCCTCTCCCTTCCTCTTTGAAATAAATTTAAAAAAAAAAAATTTTTTTTTTTAAAAGACGTAAAAATTTTAAAATGTTTTCTCTTGGTAGAATTTGTGGCAACTAGAATTCCTTTATATTCTTACTTTAAGCTGAAGGGATCAATAAAGAAAATGAATAAACCAAGAATATAAGAGTTAAAATCATCATGGCTTCAATTATTTTAAAAATAGCATTATTAAATACCGTTTCCCCGAAAATAAGACAGTGTCTTATATTAATTTTTGCTCCTAAAGATGCGCTAGGTCTTATTTTCAGGGGATGTCTTATTTTTCCATCAAGAAGAATATGGTACACATTTATTTCCTTTATTTATGAAAATAAAGGAAATTTATTAGCTGTATACGGTACAGTAGTACGGTAGTCGTCAACACAAACCAGACAAACTGTGAATCCTACAGTATCGAGAATTTATTCATTTATTCAATGACAATCATGTCATCATCTTCTGGAACATCATCATAACAATCCAATTCCTGAATTTCCTGGTGAATTTCTTGTGACTCCATTTCTTTCAGAATCAGTGGACCAAATCTCTCATGTTTAGCCTGGGGGGGGGGGGGCTTATTTTCGGGGGGATGCCTTATATTTCACTCAGAAGGAAACCTGTAAGGTCTTATTTTCGGAGGATGTCTTATTTTCGGGGAAACACTGTAGCTTAACACTATGAATACCACTTACTATCACCAGACACTGTTCTAAGTGCTTTACATAAAGTAATCATTTAATTCACACTGAACTATTATTGCCATCTTATAGCTAAAGAAATGCCAGGAGATAAAGGTTAAATAACATGCCCAAGATCAAGTTAGAAAGTATGTGATAGAGTTAGCATTTGAACTCAGTTTGGTTCCAAAGGTGAATTCCTAACCATTATATCACAGTCCCTTTCTTACATAAGATTATAAGAAAAAAAATCTAGAATGTTTGCTAATAAATAGCTCAGAGAACTGGAGCTTTCAATAGTTAGTATTTTATAACCATTTTAAAAAATGTCACGAGAGGAAAAACACTAAAATTAATGGTTATCTTCTTTGACAAATATCTTGATTATACAGAGCACTTATATAACAATGCTAGGTAACATAGGATAACATATTATTAAGACACATATTAAGATTCTCAGTTTAAAAATAGAAAATAATTCCAAATCAGGGGTAGATACAATGGAAGATTCCTCTACCTGAACTCTCAACCCCCTTTTCTCCTATGAGCCGATCATAAAAATATAAGCCAACATCCTCTAAACTCACATTTGCTATGTAAAGGTGAATAATCCTCTTTTGTTTGGGAAAGCAAGCCTAGAGTATTTTTTTTTTTTTACTTTAATAAAAGCCATGTTTTATTTCAAGTTAATTTATTTACTTAATTCCATACAGTACTGTTATTGAGATTAAAAATAATTCATAATTTATTATCATAAGCATAATAACCTAATCATAATTACTTGTGCTAAAATAACAGGTCAAACATTACTAAGTATGTTCATACACTCAAGTACACAGCATACATAATCTACAGATCTCTAAGACATCAAATCTCATGGAATTAATCAGAAAAAATAAACCGTATTGCTGGTGTACTGTTGAATTTCATAGAAAAGAACATCTAAGGAAAATGTTGCTCCTAAAGAAGCTTTTCTCAGTAAAATAAAAATACTAACTTGCTTTCTCTCTATGGCACTTTATACTTTGTCATGAATTTTCTAATCTCCTGACACTCCAATACTCTACAACATTCACTCTATAATTTATTTAAAAACATGTAAATAGTTTAATTAAGGTCCTATTCTGGTCTGGAAATTTCAAAGGATGAGAAGGAATTATTCTTCCAGGCAGAGAAAGTAGCACAACAATAAAAGGAGGGGGAGAAAGCTAGTGAAGCAGGTAGACACAAGATAGGAGGCTAGAGGTGGGGGTGAGCTAGAGAGTCAAGGCAGACAGCAGATTGTGAGGTCTCGCATGACATATTAAGGAGCTTGGATTCTGTCTTTCAACTAATACAGTGGTTCCCAACGTGGAGCACATGCCTCATAGAAGGGCAATTTGATTTTTAAGGGGAGGCAATTCAAGAATGAGTTTAAGAGTGAATTGTTTGAGTTTCTTATGGTTCTAGGGGCCTCATATATGGTAAATATATTGTGACATATTTATGCATTTCAGTTCTCTATTATATTTTAAAACTTTGCTATCTTTTCATGTCACTTCATATTATTATCTTTTAAACAACTTATCTTCATATATATACTAGAGGCCCAGTGCATGTTTTCACGCACCAGTGGGGTCCCTTGGCCTGGCCTGGGGGGATTGGGCTGAAAACCAGCAATCCAACATCCCCAAGGGGGTCCCAGATTGCAAGTGGGTGCAGGCCAGGCTAAGGAACCCCACCGGTGCAGTATGCATATAAAAATCTCCCCCTTACACACCCACTCCTTCTCTCTCTGAGATTCATCAGTCCGTTCTATGTTTCCATGCCTGTGCATTGAGTGATTGAGTGTCTGCCCCCTGGTGGTCAGTGCACATCATAGCTAACAGTCAAATGGTTGGACAGTCGCTTAGGCGTGTGTGTGTGTGTGTGTGTGTGTGTGTGTGTGTGTGTTTTATTGATTTCAGAGAGGAAAGGAGAGAGGAGAGAGAGCTAGAAACATCAATAACAAGAGAGAATCATCGATCAACTGCCACCTGCATGTCCCCTACCAGGGATCGAGCCCACAACCCTGGCTTGAGCCCTGGGCTGGAATCGAACCCGGGACCCTTTAATCCACAGACCAACACTCTATCCACTGAGCCAATCCAGCTAGGACAACAATTTCTTAGTGATTTCTTCCTTAGTTCTTCAACTGTCCTTTGGTTCTTTTATTTTACTCTGTCATGGATGCCATGTTCTTTGGAAGCTTGTTTAGACCAAATTAATGGACTTTTAGGCTTCCTCTATGTGAATAGGAGTTCACTTTTTGAATAAGAATTATATGTCGGGCGGTGGAGGGGGGAGCGCGGGAGGCATAAGGACTTTAGAGATGCTTAGGTGGGGCATGGCCAAAAAAAGGCTGGGAACCACCTAACTAATAGGAAACCAGTACTAAGTTTTAGGCATAGCATTAACAGGGGCATAACATTAACAGAATTGCATTTTTAAACATTTACAAGAAGATATATGGAAGATAGATTTTAAAAGGGTAAGACTAAAAGGAAGACAACAGATGTATGGAAAACCTTCAAAAAAAAAAAACAAAAAACAAAAACAAAAAAAAACTAGAAATAAAACCAGCAGAAGAAATAGAATCATTGAAATAGAAATCTAAAATCATTCCCAGATTAAACAGCTGGTTGTTTGCCGAAATCGGTTTGGCTCAATGGATAGAACGTCGGCTTGGGGACTGAAGGGTCCCGGGTTCGATTCCGGTCAAGGGCATGTACCTTGGTTGCGGGCATATCCCCAGTAGGGGGTGTGCAAGAGGCAGCTGATCGATGACTCTCTCTCATCGATGTTTCTAACTCTCTATCTCGCTCCCTTCCTCTCTGTACAAAATCAATAAAATATATATTTTTTTTAAAAAGTGAGAACAAAGTTGATAGAGCATGATTCTGGAAAAGATGAAGGACATGAGAATGTCCTTACTAAGGCTGGAAGCGACAACTGGCTTTGAAAAAGAGGCAGGATGAATTAGAGAAAGGTAAGGTTAGACAGAAATGTGCTAGGAGAATTTGGGAATAATATGGGGTGGAGAAATGTCCTACATGTGTCACTGTCATGGTATCAACTTCTAGGGGCAACTATCAATTCTTACTTAAAAACCACATCTCTGAGATCAAGCACCTTCACACATCCTGTCATTATCACCGATACTAGCTACTGGGAAAAGTTACCAGTCACCGTGTGGTTAGAGAGTGCTTCTCTGTCTTGCACACTAGGAGACCTGACTGCATCCATGCTGATAAACAAAACCAAGAGCTAATGCTCCCTACACTCAAATGAACTGCTACACATGTAACCCAAAATGTAGGAAGGATAATCTACAAGATGAAGCACATGTCCTTAGGCTTATTATAAATATTCAGACATACATAAACACAAAGATTTCTTAAATTTAGTAAATGGTTTGAAAACTTCCTTGGAGTATAAGATACAAATACTCATGAGAAAGTAAACCTATGCCAAAGTTCTTAATGAAATCACATAAGTGAAAGAAAAAAAAATGTCTTTAGCACTTCCCACTCCCATCTTGGCTAATACCAAATGCTTCAGAAAGTCTCTAATTCTTCTGTTAGTGTTCATACAAGAATACTTTTGAATAAGAATACTTTAAAATACATCCATCTCTAGAAGGAACACAAACATGTAGAAACCCTTGTGATTTTTATCCTACCTAATATTACTTGATTTCAGATGCTCCTCTGATTTCAAGTTTCCGGTCCTCATCTGGGACTTAAATGAAACATTTCCTCCCACTATCTGCAAGAACATCCAATTTCTCATAAGGTAGAATGGTTTTAAGATATTCTAGATAGAGGAGAGGAAAATATGAGTTAACCAATAATAACAGAGAGAGCTACATGATGTAAATTAAATTATTTTCTCTTTATTTGAAATGATTTCATGTCAAAGGTAAAGAAAGAATATCAAAGCTTTTTTCTTTTTTAAATTTAGTTTCTTAGAAAACACATTTTTAAATTGTTTTGTGTATTTCTAGCATTTTGGTTTGAGATAAAAATGTGATCCTCATCTCCCTCTCTGTCTGAAGCAGAGTGATCTCTACAGAACAGATACCAGTTCCCCAGCAGGGTTCTTGTAGTACACCAAGGTGAGAGTGCCCTGTGGAACACAGGAGCAGATGGTTGGTCCGAGCAGGACTGCTTACTGAAGGAAAAACATGTAAAGCAATCAAACCACAGGTTTAATTACTTAAAAAAAACACACACCACCACCACAACATGTAAAGCAATTATAGGTGATACAAATAATGCTTAAATCCTAAGATCAGCTGTAATGGCAGATTTTTAAATTTTCATTCACTGAACAATGATTTGGTCATTTCTATGAGCTAGATACACTAATAATCAACTATAGAATAAAAGACAAAGTTATTCATACTTTTAAAACAATAAACACTAGTCTTAAGGGAAATTTTAAGCATACAAGAGGTTTATGTAGATTTTATCTCCATTTTTCCAAAGCATGTATCCGATTGCCTGTGACTTCAATTGTACTGTAGTGAAAAAGACCGACAGAAAACAACTCATGACAAAACCCAAGCTCTTTAACAGAACAGGTAAGGTCCCACAACTCCCCACTTTATACTTTATGACCCAATAAAACTGAATTAGTTTTTTAGTTCCTTGCTATTTTGCCCCTCAGTGTCTTATTCATGCTTTTTCACTCAACCTGCCCTCTTTCCTTCCTGTCAGATTAACCCTTTCTTATACTTTAAGACTTAGCAACTTCAGTAAGGGACCTTGCTTAGCCAAGCACTCCCAGTGCATCTTTTTTTTCTCTCATTTTTTTTATTAAGGTATTATATGTGTACATATCTTACCATTGCCCCCCCCCAATACATGCCCTCCCTCCCCAGAGTTTTTACTCCCAGTGCTTCTTAATGCCCACTTCTATTACTGTATGCACTATAATGAAGTTACTTGTTTACACATTCCCTCCTCTACCTTGTATATTCAGTGCCTAACAGCACCCCCAGACAAGTTGCTCAAATAAGCTTATATTAATTTGGAATAAACAGTATGGAAAGGCTAAGACCATAAAAATTCAAGGCTTCTCAAACTGATAATCATTTAAAAGGCCTTCCAGAAAAAGTTTAAAAGTTTTTCATCTAGTAACTAGGAATACTTTTTTTTTTTTTAATATGATTTTAGAAAGGAAGAGGGTAGGAGAGAGAGAAAAATACCAATGAGAGGGAAACATCAATACCAATGGGCTGCCTCCTGAAGATCTTGCTGGCAACCTAGGCATATGCCCTGACTGAGAATCAAACCTGTAACCTCTTAGTGCATGGGTCAACACTCAAACACCAAGCCACACTGGCTGGGCAACATACTTCCTTTTAAATCTACCATTTCATACAGTCAATTAAAGAAGTCCATGATCAATTTACTTGGCTCTCTTAATCAGATTTTGTTTTCTTCAGATTGGGATCTACCTAGTATATACAGTATATTATATAATCCTACAGAAATACAAAACCTGAAACCTCCAACAGAACATAGGTAAGTCCAAAATCTAACCTATGAGTTAGATTAAGCTATCAACAACTGGAAGACTATTTCAATTAAAATTTCACATTAGATGAAAGATGCCAGAATAATGGGTTTTCAGCCCTACTGGACCCAACACTTTTTTAAAAAGCATTCTTTGCAACAATCACTGTATCTTCCAAAAATAAATAAGATAATCCAGTTATTTAACACATTAAAAATAAATATCTAAATGCCTTACAGGCAATAGATTACTACAGGTCATTGAAGCTAATCCAGGACCTATATGGCAGAGGTCTAGAGCATAAACATTAAGAAGCCCTTTAGACCAGCGGTCGCCAACCAGTGATCTGTGGACCACTAGTGGTCCGTGAGGTCCGAAAGGTTGGTGATCACTGCTTTAGACAACAAGCAGGTCAAAATGATTTCTAAAATCATTTTTTATAAAATTATAAGATAACATACCAAACAATTTTAAATAAAGGATATTAACTCATGATTCCTTTTCAAAGTTTCACAAAGATTTATATTAATGGTTATATCTGCAACCCCCAAATGCAACATACAAACAATTAAATCCTCACACAAAAGAAAGCAATTCCCTGTTAGCATTTAAAATGAGGGGGAACTGCTCATGGTGACACATTTCTGAGTGCCGCTATCCCCTGTATCTAACTTCACACCAGAAGCCAAAAATAGTGGAAAGACTAATTTTATTACAGGTATGAAGAAACAGTGAAAGTAACAGGAAAGCAGAAAGCTGGAAGGTTATTTTATTAGCTTGGTATTACATTATATCACTTTTAAACTCATTTTACAGTACCTGGACATAATTCTCAGATTCCAAATTATTTTCTTATTTCCATCTTACCTTACTTGGGAACCTGTGAACCCAAAATTAATAACCTCAAGAAACTGTGTCCACATTTGAGTCTAAAGCCAAAGAAAGTAACTCATGCCTTACCAAGAAAAGCATACTTCAACGGGGTTCTTGTATGATGAACATGTACGTTAGTCACTCAGTCTGGCCCCATCAGTTCTCACTGGAACCTCCTAATTAATCACCTCTTTCAACTCACTAGTGTGGTCTTTCTCCCTCTGATTCCAATACACCAGAAGACTTAAACAGAAGCAGTGGGACCAATGGAGATGAGGTTGTAGTCAAAATAGAATGGTTGCAAGTAAGGTTTTAGAGGTAGAAGAATTCTGAAGAATGACAAGGTCTAAGATACGATATGGGCATATGTGAAGGTCATTTTATTACAGAGAAAGTTAAGAGAGAAAGGAACCGAAAAAAGGAGAGCCACATTTTCAAATAAGTGTCCCAAAAAAGTATCAATTTTGTGAGATGTGACATAATTTTCAGAAAACACTAAACTTTCCCTCTGAAAAGTTTCATAATCACATTAGCATGTTACAAAATATAAGATCCAGTTTAACCCAGGATTCTTAAATTTCTTTTGCCATGACAATATGGAGAATCCCAACATCTATGAATTTCCTAGAAAATTAATGTTTGGTAGAAAGCATTCTGAGAAATACTAGACAAATAAAAACATCAATGAATTTGCCTAAATAAATAAATAAGTGAGATGCAAGAAACCTTCAGTACTAGTGGGAATATAAGGATACAGATACTTTTAAATAGTGCTAAGGCCAGTACTAGTGGGAATATAAGGATACAGATACTTTTAAATAGTGCTAAGGCCAGAATAAGCAGTATGAATTTTCTGCAACATCTACCACATATTACTGTTACATCTACTACTGTTGATGTAACTGATTACCACAAATTCAGTGGCTTAAAACAACACAAACTTATTATCTTACAGGTCTGAAAGTCAAAAGCCTAAATGGGTCCCAGTGAGGTCAAATCAAGCTGTCACTATGACTGTGTTGCTTTCAAAAGGCTCTAGGGAAGAATTCATTTTTACTTTTGTCTGGTTCTCGAGGGTGTGTGCATTCTTTGGCTTCTGCCTCCCTTTTCCACACTACAGGATACTTGTGATTACACTGGGCCTACCAAATAATCCACGATAACCTTTTTATTTTATACTCAGCTGATTAGCAACCTTAATTCCTCCTTGCCATGTAACATAATAGATTATTAGAGCCTGGGAAACAAAATGTAAACATCTTTTGGGGGGTATGGGAAGTACATTATCCTGCCTACCACACTTAACGGAAGTACTTTTAAAAGTACATACCCTGTCATTCAAGTGTACATAAAGATATGTGTGTACAAGACTGTTCATTATAGCATTTTCATAAAAATGAACCAGTTCTATGTCAGCACTTGAAATTTTAAAAAAATTAACTTTTAAGAAATATGCTTTTTAATACATGAATTTGAAACCACTAATTAAGCTATCTAAATTATATACATTATTCTACTTGACAGTGCTAATGGCAAATACAGATAACAAAATGGAAAGTTCATTTTTAAGAGCACTGTCCAAATGTGTGCAGTGGTCAAAAAGGGAGCAGATTAAAGCCAATCCTTCCAGCAGGACATGTACAGTGTCCATGAAAAATAAAAGTAAAGCAATCCCAACTCTGCCACTAACTAGGTACATTATCATTTTCCTCCTCTACAAAATGCCAATCCAGTTACCTAAGGTTAGTACTGTACAGGAGAGCTAAGAAGAAAATTATATAAAAATGTTTGAAAAGTATAAAGTACTACTAAAAAGTAAAATGGTATCCTTGAAGAATAAAGTAGATCACTTCACAGTAAAGACCCTTCTACCACCCGATAGCTATTTAAGGCACAACTGCTCCCACCCAATTCAAAGGATACCTTAACAAGTTAATAAGTTAAATACTGATACGTGCAGAAATGCAGAAAATTAATACAATGCATAAATCAGGCTCTTTACCAATGTGGAATTATGTTCTCAAGTAATGTTCCCAATAATTCTATCATTGTCAGTTTATAGATAGGAAAATAGAGAGTAAAGGTTCAAGGTCACATTGCTATACAGTGCTGAAATCTGAACTTGGAACAACCTAATTACAAATTAGGCCAATTTTAACTCAAAGGCCTTGCTCATCCAATTCACTAAAACATGCTGCTTTGCTAGGAAACCATCTAAATTACATACATTATACTACTTGACAGCATCAGTTTACTCTAATTATCTTATTACAGATATCTCATCACTACATAGTATCTCAAAGAAAATCTGGTTAGGTTGGCACCTGATTAAAAACAAACTACATAAATAACTGATGACCTTTCTAAGAGGCATTATTAGTAAAACACATTCTAATATACATTAGTCTAACTAATATCGTAGTAAAATACTAAGCCATAGGGGAAAAAGATTTAACTTAAATGGTTGGTGAACCAATGGAATTTTCAGAAAACAGATTGAGGGTATTAAATACACCAATACAGCAGTTCTTTAAATATAGATTTTAGAATCATGCATTTCACTTAAAAGACACTACAGGGGGAAAAAAAAGTCATCATGAACTGTGAAAGTGTCAATCATCAAAAAGGGTCTGAAATTTTCTTTATGAGACTTTAAAAGTTAAATCCAAAAAGACTTTACTTAATGTCTTTCCCCCCTTATCTCACCTCTACCTCCATTCCATGTCTGATCTCAATTGGTGAGGATTCTATAAAGTAAGTCTATCAATTCAAAGATATTTTCAGAATTACATGTATTTACTAAAACTCTCATCTCCTACATAATCTATACTAATAATAGCCTAGGTGATCATCATGCCCTGAGGTCATGATGCCCTCATGCAGTCACAAGATGGCTGTACCCAGAGCAGAGGCAGGTCCTGCGGCTCCGCCCCCCACCTCCCCACCCCAAGCCCCAGCCTACCTCTTTGGGGCAATCCATTGCGGGGCTCCCACACTGTGAGAGGGCTCAGGCCAGGCTGGGGGACCCTCCCTGCCCCAAGTGCATGAATTTTGTGCACCAGGCCTCTAGTAATTTAATAATGTTCCAAATAACTAAGTTTTGCCAAAGATGAAGCTACTTTCAAAGTTAAGGTAAAAAAATTTAAATCTTTATATGCTTCAAAGGAAGTACTGCAGTCATTACATACATATCTTTCTTTTATTCCTTCCTATTCCAATAGGAACATGTACAATCAACATCAGCCATTCAAACATAAATTGCTCCCATAAGATTAATGACCAGGTTTGTAGAAAGAACCTTAGACTCCCAAAGGAAACACAGGATGAGAGAGTGACTAATCATAATCTCTTTAATTTATGACATAACCTGACTGCCAGTCTGATCTAATCATGATGTTTACATAAAAGGAATTATCATTCCTAATACCAAACCTTTTAGAATTCCTCAAATGCACTGCTCCAAACATTTACTCATTTTGTTCCCTGCCTACTATAGTCTTCCCTTCTGTCTTCATCTAGCTAATGCTACTCATCCTGTAAGACTGAACGAGGGCTTCAACTCCAGAAGCTTTCTCTGCACTCTCCAGACAGAAGTTCCACTTCCCTCAGTAAAGTCATGGCATCTCTTAAATGAAATAAAATGAAAACGTTTAACATAATAGTTGCCTCGTTATATTGAATTTGAAATACATGCACAGCATCCATTTCCCCCAGGAACAAAAATCTGTTTGTTTTTATATTCTCAGAGCCTACCACTAGTATCTCTAAGTATTCTGTGTTTTACAAAAACTAAAGCATAAAAACTTCATTCAATACCTCTTATGTACATTTTGTATTTAAAAAATGCTGAGACATGGTCTCTACCACACTCAGCCTAGCTGTAGAGATAATCCATACACACACACACACACACATATATATATGTATGTGTATATATATATATATATATATATATATATATATAGAGAGAGAGAGAGAGAGAGAGAGAGAGAGAGAGAGAGAGAGAGAGGGAGGGAGGGAGGGAGGGAGGGAGGGAGGGAGGAGAGAGAGAGAGAGAGAAATCATTACAAACTTAGAAATTTTAAGTATCAAATGACTAAGAGACAGAAAATGCTACAAAGTTCAAAGAATACAGAAATCACTGGTGTGCATAATAAGTCTTCAAAGAAAGTGAAGCTAAAGTAAGATACAGGAGGATGGTACTCTACAGGGGAAATGGCCTGGGAAGTGATATTAAGGAGGATTGGATAAACCGGGTTTAAAAAACAATAAAGAGATTCTGCAGGACTCTAATCAAACCACTTTCCCCATAAAGTCTTCAGAACTCCACTTCCACATCTCTACTCTGTCCATAACCTATCTTTTCTAAGGAGAACTTAGAAAGGCCTGGCCAGAATGTATTACATGGGAGTGAATGAATTTTTTAAAAATGTATTGATCTTTGGAATAAAGGAACCATGAGATGTTCCTCCTGCATGAAATATCAATTTGCCCAGTATCTACTTTTAAAAGTCCATCCATCTTTCAAAACCCAGATCAAATCTCACCTCCTCCAAAATACCTCACTTCCTCACTCACCTCTACCTCTACTGGAAGTTCTTCTTCCCTATACTTACACAGTACTTGGTTCCTCTAACATAGCACTTACCAGTTCATCTGCTCTTAGTGACTTAAACATCCTTCTCTAGTATCTCTGACTTTCCCAAAGGTGAAACCCCTATAACTGTGCTTCCCACATAGTAAGTATTCAATGATTTCTCATAATATAAAACAGAGATTAAAAAATACACTTAAATGTACAAGTTTTTATTCCTCCCTATTTCAATAAATGTTTAGGTAAAGTCTAAATATGGTAAATAGACTATTACTCCTAAGAGAAAACGATAAAGCAAAGCCTAAGAAGTGATCTGTGGCTTAACAAAGGTGAAAAAATAAATCTATGCTGTGCATATATATCTTCCTAAACCAGTGGTCCTCAACTGGAAATGAATCTGCACCGACAGGGAACACTGGGCAATGTGTAGAAACATTTTGTGTTGTCACAAATAGAGGAGAATGACACTGGCATCTAGAGGGTAGATGCCAGGGATGCTGCTAAAATCATGACACACAGCACTGCTCCCCACAATGAAGAACTGGCCCCAAATGCCAGCATGTGTCAATGTTAAGAAACCCTGTTATAAATGAAGCAAAGAAGAAAAAAAGACTTGGAACAAAATTGCTATGTTGTCTACCTGAGATCCTAAAATTTTCTTAAACAATTAGCAATCACCTACTCTTCCCACTGAACAAAAATTGGGTCTAAGGGAGGTTCAGTGAAAACAACCTCCCTACTCAGCTCCACTTACAAGCTAAAAGAAAGGAGTTGGTTACAAGTTCTCACTTACTATGTGACATGTTTGCCAAAACTCCATCCCTGTGTTTTTCTATAATTGCTGATTAACCCTTCTTAGTTAACAATCTCCTGGACCACTGATAAGTCTATCCACACAAGTGAACTTAATTAAAATATAGCTTGATTAAGACCTTAAATGGCAATCTGGTGACCATTTATCAAAATACCCACAATACAGAGCAATCTATTATTTGAAAGATATCTCCTTAATAATTTATTCTCTAAACATAAGCAATCACCTAAACTTTCAGGTACTCATTATGAAACCAATTAAGAAAATAAATGGCACTAGCTGGTTTGGCTCAGTGGATAAAGCATCAGCCTGAAGACTTAAGGGTCCCAGGTTCGAGTCCAGGTAAGGGCGCATACCTAAGTTGCAGGCTCAATCCCCAGTCGCGGGGCATGCAGGAGGCAGCAGATCAATGATTCTCATTATTCATTTTCTCTCTCCCTCTCCCTTCCTTTCTGAAGTAAATAAAAAATAAATAAAATAAAGGCTAGCCAGGTTTAGAGTGTAGTTGGAGGCTGTTTATAATATTTCTCCACTATAAAACAAACTAGTCCTTTTAAAGTGTCAACCACTCTCTATCACAAAAATGCCTCATGAATAACTTACTACAATAACATATCCAGAGCTCATTATATATCTTAAAAAAGCAAAACAAAAACTCAGCAATTGCTTCACCTACCATAAAGGTAAACTGTAACAGGTGAAGGATAGCGGTGAAACACACACTAGGAGAGGAAGTAACATTTTTAGTCCAACTGAAACCACAAGGGAAGCAGAAATTAACTGCCAAAATAATTTAGCCAGTCAATATTCAAGTAGGTAAAATTCTATTAATACCATTATAACAAAAATATGCTTAGAAGCCTCATGAGTTTCTTCCCCCCACCCTAAATTTTCAAACAATTTTACCATGTTTGGCAAGTCAGCCATATTGGGCTGATTTTCTGGGACCAAAGCTAAAATCCTGTACTTGGTGAGAGTGGTGGTGAATGCGTCAGGGTTAAGACTTCCTGACCACATGAGTAAGTAGCAGTATGTGCTCTGGGATCGCTTGGTTTCCAGAGATGGTGAGTAGCCAGGCCAAATGAAGGAATATTTATACTAACAACCCTGTTCTTCTCCCCAGGCTAGGTTAAGATTCTGCTTTATCCAGCCTCATCCCCTCCCTTCATCTCCCCCTGTTCCAAGATTTACAGTGATATATTTTCTCTTATAGCATATTGAATGTTTTAATTAATATTTAAACATCAACCTTATTGCTGTTATATTATTTCTACCTCTGGTTAAAGTTTCTGACAAAAAAAAAAAAAAAAAGTGCCACTGGAATGCAGCCTCTTCACTAAGTTATCATAAAAAAATAATAAAAAAAGGACAATACAACAGATAATTTATAATCCTTTCCTCTAAAGTAGGGGTGTCGAACTCAATCAGAGAAGGGGCCAAAATCTAAAATCTAGCCTAAATCGCGGGCCGAATGGTTTACTGAACAGTCATAAACTGACAATGTCATAAACTGACAGCGGAGTGCAGTGATGACAGCGCGGTGCGGGCCACATTGCAAGGCCTGGCGGGCTGGATTTGGCCCGCGGGCCTTGTGTTTGACACATGTGCTCTAAAGGGTTCTACCACCAAGGATCAACTTCAAGTATAGAAAGATCTCATTGAAAAACATACAGCATAGAAAGAAATTAAAGACAAAAAGAAGAGCACAGTGAAGGAGAGGAGGAGAGTTAGAGGGGTATAGAGTATGAACAGCTGGCTTCTGCAAGGGTAACAGATGTCAGTCAGTGGCACCTGTGCCACCTTTTCTAACAAGATTTGCCCTATGTGACTGGTATTCCCTATGGCTATGATTGTTCTACTTTCTCACCTTCCAAAAGAACTTTGATGATGTCTTCTCTGTCTAGTACATCAGAATCAATCCCACCCCTGCTTTTTCAAATCTGATATGTTAATTTTTATATTCTATTATTGCAAATACTATTATATTAAAGCATGACATTATACCTCACCTACTATCTTATGTATGGCCTATTCTCACCCTTCTCCCACCCTTATCATATGAACTATATTCAATACACCTTTTTCTTTTACTCAACAGGTGTTAGACTTTAAAAATCTTTCCATTGTGTCATAAATCAAGAGAAAATACTGATTTTTTTTTTTTTTTTCCAAATTGGGTAATAAATTTCCAATGACAGTCTAGAATCGCTATATTTAAGACCATGTCTTGCCCTAGCCAGTTTGGCTCAGTGGATAGAGCATCGGCCTACGAACTGAAAGGTCCCGGGTTTGAGTCCAGTCAAGGGCATATGCTGGGGTTGTGGGCTCCCCAGTGGGGGACTTGCAGGAGGCAGCCGATCCACCATGATTCTCTCTCATCACAGATATTTCTATCTCTCTCTTCCTCTTCCTTCCTCTCTGAAATAAAAATATATATATTTTAAAAAAAACAAAACCCACAAATGTATATTTAAAAAAAAGGAAAATGATAAACATTAAAATAAAAGACTATGTCTTATTTTATAAAGTATAGGAAAGTATTCTCAACTTATTCGTTTGGATAAGAAGTCTTGTCAGTCACTGTCTTTATTTAAATGACACATCCCTTCTAACAAAAAAAAAGTTTCATATTCTCTTGCCCAGATCACCACCTCCTTTCCCATACAGAAAAGTTTTTCCTATCTTTCAACTCGGCTCTATTTCTACAACTCAAGACTAATTTGGTCACTTGGTGTTAAATCCCTTTTCTTTACTTGTCTTACTACTGCTTAACTCAAATCCTCACTTCTTACACTTTTGAAACTACCATCTTGCTCCTGGTTTGCCACCACCCTACCATTTCAATATGAGACACTCAGCTCACTTACTCTAACAAATTATTAATAATTCAGCTGAGACAAAACTAATTTTCATCTACATGGGGAAGATCTGTAGCTACGCAGTTTAAAAGTTGCCCAGTCATGCTCTTATACTGACAAAGGTAGACAAGACCTAAAGTCAAGGTCACAGTGAATAACTGCTATACCCTCTACTATACTCATTCGGTAATACCTAGCATCCTCCCTGAGTTGTATAAAAACCAACAGTTCCTTTTTCATCAAAGAAAAGTGAACATAATGCTTCCCTGAAGACATTCTCTAGTCTCCCCACACCAAACTTTTAAAAGAATGATTATCTTAAGAGGGAGAGAGGACATTGGGCTGGTGGAAGCCTTTATTTTTAGAAAGGCTTGTCCCAGACTACCATTAGCCCTAAGTCTTGCTTTATTTACTTAGGACGGATGTGCATGACTGGGAAAAGATTGGCTCCCAGGAACCTCTAAGGCAGAGGTGGCCAACCTTTCCGACCTCGCGGACCACCGGTTGGCAACCGTTCCTCTTAGGGACTCCAGGTCTTACACCAGCTCCATTTCACCTGTTCAACTGGAAAATAAAGGTCATTCAAACACTGTGTTCACTCTTATTCTTTCTTTCTTCTATGAACTAGATTCATCTCCAGCTGCCTACCATTGAAGTCACATCTTAAGGATAAGTCTTCTAGACCACGTTGACTTAAAATATATAAGATATATATATTAACACAGAAGCCCCTCAAAGCCAAGTGATCTTCCCATTAATATTCCCACTACTCTCCAGATCTGCTTTTTATCATACCTTTTTGTCCCACTTCCACCACCTTATTTCTGGCCTTAACCCCCCATTGCACTACACAGGTTCATCTTTCTAATGCATAGCTATGAACATGTTAATTTCCTTCTAGACAAATCAACTCAGATTCTCTACTGCCCATTAATTTAAATATAAACTATAGATCATGAGAGTCAAGACCCTCTCAGATATGGGCACCTTAGGAAGTTGTCACCCTCTCTTGCTTTATTTTTCTTCCTAGTATTGTCACCACCAGATAAACCTACCTATTCATGTGTTCATTTTGCTCACAATATCCTCATTGCTTAGATAGTAAGCTCTCAATACATATTTATGGAAAGAATGGATAAGCCCAGACATTTTGCACAATGCAGCTGATTTGGGCTTAAAAGACCTACATTTGAGTTACAGAGCTTCCACACACCATCAGGGGTCCTCAAACTTTTTAAAGTGGGGGCCAGATTAAGGTCCCTCGGAGAGCTGGAGGGCCGGATGAACTACTAATTCCTACTGTAACACCTCGGCTGCGCTCACTGCCCAAAAAACCTGGCGGGCCGGATCAGACTCCTCTGCGGGCCGCATGTGGCCCGCGGGCCGTAGTTTGAAGACCCCTGAGCTAGATGATTCTCAATAATTTTAACTTCTTTGGGTTATATTTCCTCATGTATAAAAAGAAGGTGTAAAACTTAATAACTTATAAAACTTTTATGTTTTTCCACCTGCATCACTCTATGTTATTGTGTAACTGGACTGAACACCTCTCAAAGTCAGTCGCCAACCTCCCTACCTACATATCTCTGCTCAGTTTCCTATCATTTGGATTCCACTCTTCTCAACACACACTTTTAATATTAGATAAATAATTTGGATAAATAATATTGGATAAACAATCCAATATTATTGTTTATCCTTCAGGACCATTTTAAGTGCCATTTTCCCCTTGAAGCCTAACAAACTGTAAACTCTGTAAGCAGCGGGTGGAGTACCTCCTTTTCCATTCATAGCAGCTGGTATAAGGTTTCCTATATAGGTGATCAACAAAATGACTGATGAATCATGAGTGTATGTAAGATTGAATGAGCAAAGGACATTTTTCCTGATTCCCACCAACTGCTCAAGTAATCTCCTGCCTTTGGACTTTTGTAACACTTGGCATCTTTTATGACACTTACCATTTTCACTCTGTGCTGTTACTTATTTACTTGCCTAATGTATACTAGAATACAAATTCCTTAAAATTAAAAGGAGTATCCAGATGATCAGTTTCCATACCCACCCCTCTACAGCATCAACCTCAGATCTTTCCTGCAGGTGTATTAAGTTTATCTGACATATGAAACAATAAACAGATATCAGAGAAGGGGAAAAAAGGGGCCTTGATATACAGACATCCTTCCAACTACCCTCTAAGTCACTGGGCCCACATGTTGTGTGGACCCCAGTCCCTGTTAAACCCTGGCATTCAGCCCATCGATACTTTCACTTCGCTAAACAACCAAAGTGACTTTTCTGCTGGTCTCAGACATCTCCCCCATCCAATTTCCTCCTCTGCGAGGTATGCAATCACTTTGTGGTGACAAGCCTGCCTTTCTTGGTTCTGCTCCTCAAGACAAAGGGACCCACTTTAAAGCCAGCCTTCCCCTTTTCAACAGCAGCAACTCCCCAATTCATCTCGGGGTGTAGCCACCTTACTTTTCTCTGCCATCAAGATGTTGACCCTCGTTTCCCTCTCCTTCCTAGTTCTTAATTCAGCTTCCATGGAACCTTCCTGGGTGCACAATTAAATAGCTGGTGTCTTTCCACCCCATGTGCTCTCGCCATCGCATGCTTGCTTCCAATTGTGTCTGCATCTCCCCCCCTCCTAAAACGTGTACCAATCGCCCCCACCCTCACCCTCACCCCACTCCAGACACATCTCATACCCGCACACCGTATCCATGCGTCATTCTGCCTCCGACAGGCAAGGTCCTCACGCCACTCTGAAAAGAATGGTATCTCCCGACTCCACTGGTTCTATCCCAGTTTCTCCAGGGGAACCCAACCCTGGCCGTCCATCGTACCTCTCTCGCTCCTCACTTCCTCATCCATTTACCCCTCTTGAGCCCACCCCCACCCCCACCCCGCCAACTAACTATAGATGGCAGGATTCCCCAGGACCTCCAGCCCGAGAAGGAAGCACTCACTCGGGTTTCCTGCGGTTTCTCCCTCCTCCAGTCCTCCTTCCCCACCCCCCACCACCATCCCAGGTGTGCACATTTCCACCCGGTCTTCCCGATTACGCGCCGCTCCAGCCAATGCCATACCCCACACCACGTTTCCCCCGCCACGGGGATCAGCCTCCTCCTCCACACCCACCTCCACTCCGGGCCGCCGCCGCCGCCTCCCCGGGGCGCCCTCCCCAGCCCGCACCGGCGAGCCCGCGACCCGAGCGCGCGCGCGCACACATGCTCCCGCTTCCGTAACCTCCTTCCCCGCGCCGAGGCGAGCCGGCTCCGCTGGGGGACGGAGCCCGACCCGCAGGGGCCAGGACATCCCCGGTGCGCCCGCTCCAGCCCCGCCACCTCCCGCCGGGGAAAGGGAGAGGACACAGCAAACTCCCCCGCCACCCCGGATATACCACCACCTCGGTGTCGGTGGTGGCTCCATGCCCCAGCCCTCGGCCCGCTTCCCCTCCGTCCGGGCCGGCCCCGGCGCTCACCGGAGATACTGCGCGCTCTGCAGGCTCATCCTCCGCCGCCGCGTCTTCCCGCGAAGCCTCTAGGGGTTCCTCAGGCTCCTCGGAGCGGCCCCGCGGCCCCGCGGGTGCTGGCGGCCGCCGCCATCTTCCTCTCCTCCGGCTCCTCCTCGCTCGGCGCGGGGCGGGGGGACGGGGGGGTGGGGGGGAGGTGAGTGAGGCGAAGGGGAGGGACCGGGGAAAGCTGCTCTCGCTGCAGCTCCGGCCCGTGTGGGGCGCAGGGACACTCCGACCCGGGAGGAGGGAGGGGGGAGGGTTGTGGGAAGGGGCGGGGGGAAGAGGAGAAGCGGAGGAAGGAAGTAGGAATCCCTCTCGCGAGACTTCGGCGGCGCCGGCCCCTTCGGTGATTTCCGACTCGGAACTGCTTCCTCCGGGCGGAGAAGTCAGCTACCTGGGCTGCAGCTGTGCGGTCTCGGAGTCGCCCGCTGCGGGCGCTGGGCGGCTTCCGGCCAGTCCACGCCTCTCCCCCGCGCAAGGGGGCGACCCCCGCCTCACCGGGACCATCGAGCCCAAATCGACGGGGAGTCACACTCAAAGTCTTCCCCCGTCTTTCCACTCCGGCCCGACTTCTCGCTTCCTTGTTCCAATCCTCCACTCCTCCCCGCCGGAAACGGCGCCCTTTCCTCCTACAGTTCCGCCCGCCAGTCTGGACTCTGGTCTCCCCGTCGTGCCCTAGCCTAGAGAGTGACACGGAGGACCCCCCTCTTGTTTTCCGCGGCCCCTCCCTCCCCCCACCGCACGCAGGGACTGTTGGAGGGGATGGGGTGGAGCCCAGGGAAGAAGAGAAAGGAAACCCCACTGGATTGGATAAGCAGCTGCCATGGAAACTGGAGCTGTAGTATTGTCATGGTAACCAATGTGCGCCCACCGGTGGGCCCTCCCTGGCCGAATAGATAGATGATACCCGGGAAGGTGCCCAGGGTTTCCCCCTCGGCTTCCCTGACATCGAAAGGCCGTCCCCCAGGTTGGGAATCCGGGTGTTTCTCCCGGGCGGGCGGGGAAGTTCGTTTCCTCCTCCCTTTCCCCAGCCCCCGCAGTTTTGGGGGAGACCCCGAGGCATTCACCGTGGGCTTTCCCGCCCGCTCGAGTGCGGGAACCACCTCCTCCATAGTTTCCTCTCCCTGCCCGGCGAGGAGAGGGCCGGGCCTGAGGAGAAGACCACGCAGGGCCCTAAGGCTGGCGGGCGGCGGGCAGGAGCGGGGGGACGAGGCGGCGGCGGCGGCAGCGCAGTCGGCGGAGGCGGCCAAGGGGGTTCCCCTCCACCGCCCCGGGCTCCGGGAGGCGGGATCCCGCCGAGGCGGGGTCCCCGAGGGAGGAGAACGGCACCCGACAGCCGCGACCGCTCTCCCGCCTGCGGAAGGGGCATCAGACTCTTCCCAGCGGGTCCCTCCCCCCTTATAGGGATCCCCTAAACCCCACCCTACACCCTCCCTCTTTAGACGGAGCCTCCTCGGAGTCCCCCCGCCACCCCCCGGCCTTCGGGAGCCACCACCAGCCGCCGGGAGGCCAGCGTGAGCGGGAACACATCCTAGGAAGCTAACAAGTGGGTTTCCATCTTTCAGAACAAAAAAGGGGGTTGTACCCCCAATGGAGGTCCCGCTTGATTGTCAAAAGGAGACCGAGTTTCTCCCTTCTTTGCGAACCTCATTCTCTGATAATTCTGCAGCGTTTTTAGAACTTGCCACTCCGCGTCTCGGGGTGCAGAGGAAAGGGTTGGGGAAAATAGGATTAAAAACAAAAACCACCCCTAGATACGGGCGCGAAGTTCCGATGGAAGGCGTCTAGGGAAACATTTTTTTTTTTTCCTTCTCATTAGAACAAATGTTTTTGGATGTCTGTGTATTTTTGTGGCAGTCAGGTTAGGGCCTAAAAACAGAGATAAAGAATGGGGCCAGTGGTACTGAGTGTGTGAGAAGCCGCTGGAGAAGCCACCCTACTAGTATGAAGGCATTTGGCATCAATTAAATTTTCAACTGATTGAAGCAGCTCCCCCAAAGTCCTTGGGGATGTGGAACACTCTCCAGCAATGCCGTCCTCACGGGAGAGTGAAAATCAGGATTTGGATGGGCTGATTCTGTGTGATTCTGATTCTGTGCTGTCGTCCAGGCCAGGCGGACAGACAAGACCCTCCCCTGACATTGCATCTCCTGAGAGACTGACCCAGCCAAGGCCTGTGTGGAGCATCATGTGTAAGTTTGGAGGAAATGAAAGAACAGGCTGCTTGGAAATCAATCCCTAAGACCGGCGATGATGATGAACCAGACAGAAGCTGAACTCTGCCCCTCCGGCCGCCTCGCCGGACTATGCCCCCGGCAGCCCTCCCCGCGCCCACGCGCCGCCCACTCGCGGGAAAGGGAGCCACCTAGTGAGAGGCTGCTCTCATCTCTGGTTCTTCGACCCCGAGAGCCCAGAGATGGAGATTATGCCTGCATATGACCCCACACGCCCGACGTATCTCTCCTGAAATGTATTGGCTAGGTTTTTAAAAAAATGATTTTAGCCAGAAGAAAACTTCTGTGATGTAAAATAATCACCCCTTTAGTAATCATCATAATGATACCTTCTTGGTGGCCCCTGTCTATGTAATGAGAGTACATGAGCCTGTATTATGACACTCCTGATAAGCAACCTAGAAAAATATTACTCTTCTGATTTTGAAAATAAGGAGACTAGGATTAAAAAAAAAAAAAAGATGAATCCTTGTCCTAGCCGGTTTGGCCCAGTGGAGAGTCTACCTGGTTCAATTCCCGCCAAGGGCATATGTCCAGGTGGCGGGCTCAATCCCCAGTAGCGGGTGTACAGGAAGCAGCCAAGCAATGATTCTCATCACTAATGTTTCTATCTCTCTGAAATCAATATATATATATATATATATATATATATATATATATATATATATATATTAAAAGATTAATCCTTTTGTGTTGTTTATTCAATAAAATTTTACTGAGCACTTGTTATATTTTAGGTACTGCCTAGGTTACTATTGATACTGCAATAAAAAAGACACGGTCCCTGTCTTGGAGGAACCACCTGCTGATCAAGATACCAGAGAGTAAAAAAAAAAAAAAAAAAAAAAGATAGCAGAGAGTAGAGAAGTGATTAGGATCCAATACGATAGATATGGTAATTAAGGTAAGAACAAAGTAATTTAGGTACACAGATGAGGGTCCAAAATATAAAACAATCTTGTATTTTATAGCAACTTTCCCAATAACTTTTTAAAGCTTGTTCAGTAGCTTTACAGTGTCCTTAAACACTAGGCAGGACAGCCACATTCACATTTTACAGGTTATGAGACACCGATGCCCATCTTGAAAATACTTTAAAAAATCAATAGGACTCAGAAAAATTAGGATCCAGGATTGACATGTTGCTTCATGTACATTTCCTTATCTCATCTCTTCCTATTGCCCCTCCCCATCAACAGATTTGTAGAATACAAGCATCTTTCTGCAATAGATTTTTCCTCCCCCCCCCACCCGCCCCCGTGCAGATACAGATTATATCTAAATAAAAATAAAGAGAAGAAGCTGTCTCATTTCATTTCATCCTACCTGAGTTCGAGCTTTTCAGTTTGGGCCTAAGTGATTTTATGGGAAGATCATAAGCTAGCATACCTGAACTTCAGTCTCTTCCTTGACAAAATGGAAACATCACCTATACCTGCGCCTTGTCAATTTTAATGATGATTGACATGACTGAGTATTTGAGTGCCTGACATACTACACTGGCACTGGATAAATGCTAGGTTTTCTTTCTTTTATAGCAAGCAAAAATGAATAATTTAGAACTGCTGAAGCATAAAATTATTTTTTTAAATAACTTGTTTAATCTTTGGCTATCATACTCAGGTCTGGCCATATACCCAAATCTATTCTCATGATTTATATTATTATCAATTATCAATTTATCTATCTTATTATAAAAAAAAAGATAGATTTATTTGGGGGGGGTTAGGGGGAGGGTGGTGAAGAAGATAGATTTCTTTATCCTTGACTCTGATTACAGAAAAGAATACAATATCAGGATATTGAGCACCAGATTCTAGAGAGTTGAAACTTAAAATACCTTTTATCATGAAAAACAGCCTAACATAACCACGTCTGTGCCCAAGTAAGCAGCGTGGCCAGTTTTCAACCAGACACCAAGCACTTTGCTGAGAAGCTACTCTTAACGTGCCTACCAAATTTACCCCGAGCTTTGGTAACCTGACAATTAATACATAGCTAGCCACCTCCCTTTTTATAATAATAGACACCTTACCTATTCCACAAAACCTTAACAAGCGCTCATTTATTCTGATAGTTAGCCTACATAGTCAGAATGTTTTCAAGTCACGTATCCAATTAGGCACTTAATAAATGTGTTTCTTATGTTGAGAAGAATGACTGATCAATTGCAGTACTCAGGTACGTGATGTGCCTGCCCCTGGCCTGTGCTCTTTGTGCTCCCACACCTTGTACCACGGAGCTACATGAGTCAATCAAATGAGTGATTCATTCTCTTTGAAAAGAATGAGTCAGATTGACAAACTGACACCTAAACGTATGTCTCCTGTGGCTCATGATTTCTTAGACCAAGGGTCAGCAGTCTTTCTCAAAGAAGTTTGCTAAGTAGATACTTACTTATTCATTCCTACGAGGGAGTCACTGAGCCCAGAGAACAGTCAGGAAGCAATGCCATCCACAAACCAAGGGAAAAAAACCTTATTAATCTTCAAGAATTTTCTCCAACTCCCCAAAAGACAATACCTCTAGGAAAGAACCACACCTTAAAATCTTATCTGCTACCAGGCCAGTCAGTGGTTGGGTGTGTTGACCCATAAACGAAGAGTTCACGAGTTCGAATCCTGGTCAAAGCACATACATCCCAGGTTTCAGGCTCAATCCCCAATAGGGGGTGTACAGGGCAGCCAATCAATGACTCTCTCTCTTCATTGATGTTTCTATCTCTTTCTCCCTCTCTCTTCTTCTTGGAAATCAATTTTAAAAAGTGAAAGAAAAAACTTTTAGTCTGTAATACACTATATTATCCAAGGGCCTTAGTGTTCCTGGATCTCTTTCTTCTTCTAATACTACCATAGCCATCTTGGGATCCCTAGTAAAAAATTAATCTATTTCAATTCAAAATCTATTGTATTACCCAGTAGTTTTCACTTTCCTGATTTTTATACTGTAGAATGCTATTTTTTAAAAATATATTTTATTGATTTTTTTTTATGGAGAGGAAGAGAGAGGGATAGAGAGAAACATCGATGAGAGAGAGACATCGATCAGCTGCCTCTTGCACACTCCCTACTGGGGATGTGCCTGCAACCAAGGTACATGCCCTTGACCAGAATCGAAGCCGGGGCCTTTCAGTCCACAGGCCGACGCTCTATCCACTGAGCCAAACCGGTTTCGGCTGTAGACTGCTATTTTTGAGCACGGAAAATGTGATACCGACATTCATTGTTATGAATTTGCTCTTCTCCAAAACCATGGGAAAACACACACACACACACACACGCACACGTACACACACACACGTACACACGGGCACACCTCTCTCCTTTCCTGCCTTTTTTATTTTATTACCTCCATTTGCAATTCAAGTTAAAACAATATTAATGAAAGGCAAAGAAACATAGGCATACTAAGAATATGTACCTACTAAGTACTGCACCACTTTGCTTAACTATGCTAGGGCAGTGGTCGACAAATTCATTAGTTAACAGAGCCAAATATCAATAATACAACAATTGAAATTTCTTTTGAGAGCCAAATTTTTTAAACTTAAATTTCTTCTAATGTCACTTCTTCAAAATAGACCCACCCAGGCTGTGGTATTTGTGGAAGAGCCACACTCAAGGGGCCAAAGAGCTGCATGTGGCTCGCGAGCTGCAGTTTCCCGACCACGGCCTTAGGGTCTTCTCAGTTCTCAGAAAAATTCTACATATCAGAATTCTAGATATTTTTGTCATATATATACTGATATTATTGGATTACTGGATAGTAGAGCACATTCCAGAACACATTAAACAGTAAATCCATGTATTCTTATATTTCACATTTTAGCCATATAAAGCTTTACATTTTTTTTATTTTTTGTTTTCTGGCCTAAAATTTCCATTGCCCTTAAAATACAGCTCCTGGTCCTTTGGATGACTTATGTGATCGGGTCTTTGCCTGCCTCTTCTCCAACCTTAGATAATGTATGTAACACACGTAGCAGTCCCAGAACCTTGGAGGCACTCAACAGGTGGTACTGCTCTCTTTATGCAAATGAGGTGAATCAGAGCTTCACACACTCAACTTCACACTGCAATTAATAGGAATTAAACTTGATTTTCTAAAAACAAACACAAAATGTTGTAAAATTGCATTTGTAAAGAGAGCAGTACACAGCACACTGCCTCAAAACTATATGATCAATTGCATCTTGATCAAATATAAATTGCCAAGAGAGAAAACAGTTTCCATCTATTTACAGAGGATGTCTCAATTCATTATCAATTTTGTTTGAATGAGATGAGATCTGAGATTTTCCAAAGCTAAAGAGGATAAGGAGGCTCATCAAGAGCCAGATAACTGACTTCTCTGGAATTTTTCTCTGGCGCTCGCTTGCGCTCTCTCTCTCTCTCTCTCTCTCTCTCTCTCTCTCTCTCTCTCATTAGCTGTAAGCTTGTTATTAATGTCCCTCAGTGATCCAATACTTTGTCCAATAGGATATGTGTGGTTTGAGTTCTTTAACAATGTTCTTGTGGCAAGCCTTTAGGCATGCCAAATATGGGAATGCTACGATTTCCAAATGTAGTCAGCAGTGGCTTAGATGTTACAAAGATTATTAAATGAGGAAAGAGTTGAAATGAATTTTCTATAAATATTTGTGGACAGCCAAATTTAAGCATTAAAGCACAGTAGAAATATATATATATATATATATATATATATATATATATATATATATATATATATATTATTGATTTTGTACAGAGAGAAAGGGAGAGAGATAGAGAGTTAGAAACATCGATGAGAGAGAGTCATCGATCAGCTGCCTCTTGCACACCCCCTACTGGGGATATGCCCGCAACCAAGGTACATGTCCTTGTCCGGAATCGAACCCGGGACCTTTCAGTCCCCAAGCCGATGCTCTATCCATTGAGCCAAACCGGTTTCGGCCACAGTAGGAATCTTAGGTAGAGTCAGGAGTTTAGGGTCTTAGTGGATGCTCCACTGATGATCAATTTCTATTTTCTCTACTCGTTTGAGACAAATCTAAATCTACATTTTACTTCTGGGAAGTTTAATCCAGATGCATGCATCCTGATACTGGGGAGAAGGCTTGATGAGTTATGGATCCTCTAGAATTGTAGTGTTTCCTTTTCCTTTCATTAATTCAATCTCCAAAAATATACTGAGAATTTTTTACATAAAGGGTCATAGGCTGGTCCTGGGGTAGAAATGTGTATACAGTCTTGCTTTCAGAATTTAAAGTTTAGAGGAGAATCAAATAAATGGGGGCAATTATAGAGGATAAATCTGTGGTAGAGGACCCTAGAGCCATTCCACTCTGAGATAAAGAACAGACATGCACCTAGATAATCCACTTACTGTCTCCTTCAAAAGGAAACTCTGCAGAGTTACTTTTTCAAATTCAACTTCACAGCAGGAAAAGGAACATATACAGTTCCACTGGCCAGAAAAGGGATGGGAAACCATAACTAAAAGTATTCAAGACTAGCACATGACCGGAAGATACAGAACCACATATATAAATGTAATTATGAAATAGAATTGCATAGGAAATGGTCAGAAATACAAGAAAATATTAATAGCAGTTATTTCTGTTAGGCAAACTATTGATGGGTGGCTTGTTTATTTTTATATTTTTTAATATCTCCCACCAACCAAAAAGTAAAAGATAGATTTCTTATTTTTGTTATTAGGAGTTTGTCATTGGTTTTTTTTTGTTTTTTGTTTTTAATATATTTTATTGATTTTTTACAGAGAGGAAGGGAGAGAGATAGAGAGCTAGAAACGTTGATGAGAGAAACATCAACCAGCTGCCTCTTGCACACCTCCTACTGGGGTTGTGCCCGCAACCAATGTACATGCCCTTGACTGGAAATGAATCCAGGACCTTTCAGTCCGCAGACCGATGCTCTACCACTGAGCCAAACCGGTTTCGGCTGTCATTGTTTTTAAAGAATCTCTCAGCTACTCCTACGGCAAGAGCCTGAAAGTAACACTGGAAATTGAAAAGGAGATAGGTTAAAGATAAATGTAACTAAATCTAACAATCTCTTGTAAGTTCTCATTCTTTCAAACTTTATGTTTCATTGGGCAATACCAGCACAATTTAATTCAGTGACATTTTACATCTTGATGGCTGGAAAAAAAAAAAAAAAAAGATCCTATAGACATTTCCTAAGGTATATATTTCCTTTCCTAAGGCTCACTCTGATGCAATATCAGGTACTGATACTTTTGTATAAACAAAAACTAATGAAGGCGATCATCTTTGAATACATGTTATTGACCATCTTTGGTAATTTTGGGTCACCTGTGAAAGATGGAATACCTGGATAAAATTCACAAAAGAATCATTTTATGTAATAAGCGTCTAAAATGAAACCTATACTTAACCTTTCTGCCTTTCCTTTACCTTTAAAACCTTCCTCTTCTCTCAACTTTAGATCACACCCCTAGCCTCTCCCAGGCATACAACAACCTTCATTTCCTTATTTCTCTGGAATGTAACCAGTCAGGAAGCTCAACATTTTTGTTTTCTATTTATGGGTGAAGGGGGGGAAAAAAAAAAGAAGAAGAAGAAGAGAGGCAGGAAAACCGAAGGAGAAGGATGCAAGCAGAGAAGGAAGCAAGCATAGGGAAAGAGAATACAAAGAAAGGAAACCATTGAGTCTGGGGGAAGAGAAAGAAGAAATGCATGAGTAAAGGACTGCACTGCCTGTGGTAGTAATAGTTATTAGACACATATCTATTAAAATCTGCTTTAATTGAGAGATATTAAGAAGAGACTAGATTCCCATTCTGTCTTAAAAACAAGGAAGGGACTGGTGACCACTGCAATATGCCTCCAGGCTCAGCAATCTCTGTCTTCTGAAGGGACATCCTGGCTCTCCTTGCCTATCATCTGTGACAGCTGGAAATAATTCTATGTAATGAGCCACTTCAAGGAGGCCGGTATGTACCATGAGAAACTTGGCATTGTCATTTTAAAGACTATTCTCCAAAGGGGGGGGGGGGGGAAGTGTCATTTGAATTTAACCTGTGGGTACAAAGTGTGATGTCACCCAACTCTTAGCCATTTTGGTGAAAATGAAAACATGTAAAACAGCACAAAACAGCGCAGTCCAGATGTTATCAGTGAGGTGCACTCTGTGCCCCGCACCTGTTGCTGGTGGAAGTGAGCTTCTTGGGGTGCCATGGAATAAGAATTTCCTGAGGCCCCCATAGGAGGATGAGGTGTCTTGGGAAGTTTTATCTCTGTGGAATTAAACCCGAGTTCCCAAGGTCCCATCTCCCTCAGTCCCGTTCAGGAAAAAGTCTCATTTTGTCCTCAGCAGTGCTCCTGCCCAGAGCCTCCATTCCTTATCAAATACAGTCCAGAGTAGCTGGTGTTCCCCACTGCAGTCCATTGCCTGTGGGGTCTGCATGGCCTTGGGCTTCTAGGGACACCTGGCTATGGAGGGAGCATGGGTGAGTTCAAGGAAGCAGGAGCAAAGCTAGAGGAACAAGATCATTCCTTTGTATGCAGATTTTAACCTTCTAAGATTTCGAGTACTTGTAGTGTACTACCTCCTCTAGCCAATGATCTGTTTCCCAGATTAGACTAACAGGCAAGCATCTTCCCTACATAACCTCAACTTCACTGCATGAGCATCCAGCTTCCCCCTTGGTGGGTCCCTTTCCCCAGTGGTCTGCAAGGAATGGACCAGTAGTTCCCTGAGGAGTGTCCAGCTGCAGCTTCTTAGTGAAGCTGCCCAGATGACCAAGCTTGTCATGTCTGGCCTCCCCTTCGCTCCTTTCCTGTGATTAATATTAACAGCTAGCTAGTTACAACAGCAACACAGACACTTGTTCAACTACTATAGACTCTGAAGAAGTTCATCTTTTATCCCTCAGGTGACCTTGAGATCACCAAGAACCTTCTAACTAAATCTAACCATCTCTTGTAAGTTCTTATTCTTTCAAACTTCCATTGGGCAATACCAAAACTTTTTTTTACATTGACTTCAGTGACATTTTAATTTTTTTTTATTCCACTTAACCTCATCATCTTTAATTCATTATACTGCTATGGCTCTAGTGATGGTTAATAAATTCTGGGCTATAAAAATTCCTTAAATGGAAATATGATGATAAGACTTGGTCACTTATTGAATATAAGGGAGGGAAAGGAAGAAGTCAAGGAGATTCTCCCCTACCCTCCCAGGTTTCTGCTTGGGAAACTGGAAGAAAATAGAACACATGGGTGGAGAAATCACTTGGAGAGATGTATGACTGAGGAGATAATGAATTGGTTTTGGACACATTGAACTGCAATTGCCTGGGATTTAGAGATCTTGAGGATCTGGAGAACTTGAGAGAGATCTGAGTTTGTAGATCAAGGAACCATCAGCATGTGGTTGGCAATAAAACTGACGTGAGTGGCTTCAGAAAGCTTGCCTATAAAATGAGAGAGCTAGGAGAGGTTTCATCTTATAAGAAGGTGAGATACATCAGCCAGAAAGGATCCAGGATACAAAAATGATATTCTCTCTTTCTGAGGCTATTTATTAAATGCCTCCTTCTTGTGTTCTGGGTATTGCTATGCAACACCCCACCCCCCAATAATCCAAAACACAACCTAGTGGTATGAAACAATAAACCATTTTACTGTCTCACAGATTCTGTATGATATGAATTTGGATAGGTACTTTGGAAGAACTTGACTCTGCTTCATGATGTAAAGAGTGTCACATGAGAAGACTTAAACAGCTGTTAAGAATATCATCAGGCCGGCACTGGTTTGGCTCAGTGGATAGAGCGTCAGCCTGCGGACTGAAAGGTCCCGGGTTCGATTCCGGTCAAGGGCATGTACTTCGGTTGCAGGCACATCCCCAGTAGGACGTGTGCAAAAGGCAGCTGGTCAATGATTCTCTCTCATCGATGTTTCTAACTCTCTATCCCTCTCTCTTCCTCTCTGTGAAAAATCAATAAAGTATATTTAAAAAAGAATATCATCAGTTATACTGTAAAATTTATTATATTAAGTGGTCTTATGCCAGTAAATTGAAAACTGAGGTAAAAATAGACAAGTTACCAGAAAAGTGCAAATTTTCTCAAAATGAAATAGAAAGTCTGAACAAATCAATAATTAATAAAATAGATCAAAAGTAGTCAAACGTCTCCTGGTAATGTCCTTCCCATCCTCCCCTCATGTTTTGTCAAAGAAACCATGCCTAATGGTTTTACAGATGACCTTTACCAATGTTAATGGCACAATCACATCTATACAAATTGTTCCAGGTACTAGAAGTAAAGTCTACGCAGCTTATTTTATGAACTTAATGTAATCTTGATTTTTTAAAAAATTAGACAAATATCATTTTTTTGAACTTAAATATGAAAATCCAAAATAAATTACAAAATCAAATCCAGCAGAGTATACAATATAATACATCGAGCACAGATAAAGTTGACCTGAAATACAAAGACTTATCTAAAATCTATCTATAACCCACCTATTATCAGATTAAGAAAAAGATCCATATGCTGCCTATCTCAATAAATACAAATAAAATGAAAAGTCAAGAAACATAATTAATAACAAAATCTTTTATCTAACAAAGACTATTGATGTGAGTATACCATATACAAAGAATCTATAACAAAAACTAATTATGAGACTAGAACATGATGAGCCTGCTCTAACCTCTATAATGAAATGTTATGCTTCAAGTTCTAGTCCTGTATTTAAGGGGAAAAAAGCTGTTCAGTGATTAGCAAGAAAAATTATAAAATATTTACAGAAAACATTGTAATGGGATCCCTATCCCACACATTATGCCAACAGTTCTCAAACTTTTTGGTGTCAGAACTCCTTTATAGTCTTAACAATTATTGAAGATCCCACAATTATTATTTATGTGGGGTACAGCTATTGATATTTACCATATTTGATGATGTGAATGTTTGTGTTTCCCCCAAAATTCTTATGTGGAATTCCTAACTCTTAGGTGATAGTAGGTAGAACCATGGAGGGTGAATAGGTTATGAGGGTGAAGCCCTCATGAATGAGATTAATGTTCTGATCAGGTACCTCGCAGCCTTCAGAACTGTGAGCACTAAGTTTCTGCTGTTTATAAGTTGCCCAATCAGTATGACATCATTACATATCACATAGCCTCTGGAAAGTTCTACTACTTATGAGAGAATGAGAGTGAAAAAAAGCAAATGATGTCTTGGTATTATTACAAAAATAGGGTTGACTTTGTAAACTTCCTGAAAAAGTCTTGGGACTTCCAGTTATCCCCATACTACAGTTTGAGAACCACTGCTATAAATTAAACTCCAGGTGAATTAAAGATCTAAACCTGGAACAAAATAAAAACATTATAACCATTAGAAGAAATTATAGGTGAACACCTTTATAATCACAGGGGAAGGAAGGATTATTTAAATATACCATGAAAAGCACAAATTATAAAGGAAAAGCCTTTATATTTGAACACTCCAAATTTAGTAATCATGCTTGATAAAATATCCTAGATACAATATTTAAAGGAAAGTCACAGTCTGGGAGAAGATAATTGCAACATAAATATCAAAGTATTAATATCCAGATAAATTACTTTTACCAATAAAGAGAAAGAAAAATAACCTATAGAAAAATCGATTTAAAAAATACACTCAACCTCCCTAGTAATCAGAGAAATGTAAATTAAAGCATCTATCAGATTGAGGGGAAATTCTAAATCTGACAATACCAAGTGTTGGCTATCAGTTATACAGAAATGGGAGACCTAGCCCTGATCAAGGTACAAATTCCTATAACCACCTTTAGGAGCAACTTGGAAATACCATGTGCACACATTCCATGACCCAGAGATGCCAGATCTAGATACACAATTCAGAAGAAATGTTGAAAAATGCATAAGGAAACATTCATTTATTGAATGAATATTTATCAAGTTCCTACCTGAACCAACCATCACAGTAGGACTATGGGAATAAAAGGTGAACAAGAGTGCTCTCATGATCCTGAGACAGACTTATGGATACATACCAGATCAGTATTTTGAAGCAAAGTTTAGCAGGGTAAAGACCTGGATGCAGGAGGTGCTATTTTAGCTAGATGGACAGGGAAGGCCTTCCTGAGAAGGTGAATTTAAGAATTCACAGAAACGAGGGAACAAGCAGTATACATGTTTAAGTTCTGAGGAAAGTGCATTTCAGGCAAGAAGGTATGGCAAATGAGCTTAACATTTTGAAAAAAAAACAACAAAAAGTCCATGATGTAAAGTGGAGTGAGTGGGGTAGGCGAGGAAGCTATTGCAGTGGTAGGAAAGAGATGTTGGTAGCTAGGATTTGAGAGTGTTGCAAGTGGATGGATTTAGGATACACAACAGCCAACTTGATCCAAGGTGTGAAGGAAAAGGTTCAGAATTGACTTTGAGGTTTTGGGCTAAGCAACTATGCCTGGTGCCTGGTGATGTCACTTCCTGAGATGGGAGATAACTGTAGTTGGTGAAAAAAGGTAGGCAATGGCTGAAACCGGTTTGTCTCAATGGATAGAGCACAGGCTTGGGGACTGAAGGGTCCCAGGTTCGATTCCGGTCAAGGGCATGTACCTTGGTTGCGGGCATATCCCCAGTAGGGGGTGTGCAAGAGGCAGCTGATTGATGACTCTCTCTCATCGATGTTTCTAACTCTCTATCTCTCTCCTTTCCTCTCTGTAAAAAATCAATAAAATATATATATATTAAAAAAAAAAGGTAGACAAGGATAATTACAATATTGTTTGTATTAATAAAATACTGGAAACACTCCAAGAATGAGTGAATAAATAGGGAACTAGGATATATTCTTTCAACAAAATACTGTACAGAAGTTAAAACAACTCATTCTATATCAGTACATGGATAAGTCTTCTTATAACATCAAATTGTAGCATATTATATTCAGTATGATATTTGTAAACACATTTTTAAAACAAATACCAGATTTTTTTTTTGGCTACAAATATATCACTTTTTCTGTAATACACATATATTATATATTATATATAACTTTATATGTCATTTATAATATATCTTACCTATCCATAAAATATGTTATGTGGTATGTCAGCAGAGCTTCATTACAATAATCCTTGCCTGTTACATTTACTGTCCTGTAAAATTGCTAGATTAATGTACCAATCAGGGATTTTCTTCTGATACTCCAATAACTAGTTCTCTTACAATTTTATACCCTTTACTCAATTCCATAGTATAGCAAATTATGTTCTAAGAAGTTTCTCTAAAGATTGTGTACCTGTTATGTGAGAGAAGAAAAATTTGTGTGAGATTAAAACAAATAGACAAAAATATCCAGATATTAGTCCTTTATATGAATAAGGCGGCTGATCCACCTTCCTTCGGTCAGAGGGTCTGAGCTCCCCCACAGGAAGACTTTTATGTCATACGGAGCTAAGCAAAGGTTAAGGAAAGCATTGAGCAGGAATGAGGTCAGCTGCCTTCCACTGCTTTTCAGTCATCAAAGCCAATTTCTTAGGCTTAGAAGATCCTTATCTTTTAAAAAGATTTTTTTCATTTCTTATTCTCTTTTCTTTTATATAAATGCAAAGAGCATTTGCTAATCACACACACACACACACACACACACACACACACACGTATATATAAACTTGAAAGTTTATATACCATAGTGTGTGTGTGTGTGTGTGTGTGTGTGTGTGTGTGTGATATGTCTCCACTTATTATTTTTTGGCTTGCATATCTAATCATTTACTGGACAAAGGTTTCCTGTGCAAACCATGCAAAAGCACATATCCAGGCTGAGTATAAGATTTTAGAATCAAAAGTAAGAACTTTGGAGAGAAGCTAAACATGAAAAGAATGGAGAATGTCAGCGTGTACTCCGCCATCCTCTGGCTACTTGATCCTGGTCAGGGGGAAATCAGGATTCAGTGATGAAGTCCACATCCAGTTACCATGGAAATGATTGTGCTGTCACAAATGTAGTGCTATGCCTTCATGGTGAAGAGGAACAGATGGTCTGGATGAGAATAAAGACCCAGGGTTAGCAGAATTATTTGGAGAATGAGCCATCCATTAGATTCCTTTTGGAAGTAGGTAGGAACATAAATAGTAACTACTTCATAGTAGCTTTACAAAGCCCACTGAGCAAGAAGGAGCTTAGCCAGGGTAAAACTTACAAAGCTCTCTTCCAATAAGAGGAAAAGAAACATTTTACTGTAGGATGAAGCACAGGTAAGAATAGGATACAGCTAGCACACATAGGGCCAGCAGAGAGGCCCACACATGCCACACTTTTGACACTGTCCTGTTTTGGGGTATTTTTGGCTTCAGTGTTGACTTGATTTCAGTATTCTGGGTCATGTATTTCCAAACAGCCTCAAGACCACAGGCTTGGATAGTTGGGTTTGTAAGGTAAGGCCTGGTGTAGGGGCATCTTGCATCCAAGTGGCCATAGTCCAGACCCAATTCTCTAGCCATGCTGGTGGCCTGGAAACCAGTCTCCACTGATAGGACAATAAAACCAAGACATCCCCAGCAACTAAAAAACACAAAAAACAAAAGCATTAACTTTTAGCCTGGTAGCTTTCTATCATGACATTGTTCTTTTAAAGGGCAATGAAATTTCCCAAGCTTATAAATGCCACAAAATCACTCATTGTTAGAAACACATTTTTTATTTGGAGTAGATGCAACAAGAAATTTCCCAACATTATCGCCCTCTGGGGGTGATTATTAAGTAAATTAACCAAGAGAAGCTAACATCAGATAGTAACTGTTATGTGCCAGCCTACAATTAAAAAAAAAACAACTTTAGATTTACAGAAGAGTTGCAAATATAGTACAGAGAGTTCACCAATATCCTTCCTCCAGCTTCCCCTAACATTAACATGTTATATAACCATCGTTCAATGACTGACACTGTGAAATTAACATCGATATAATACTATTAACTGAACTACAGATTTCCTTCCCATTTCACCAGTTTTTCCATTAATGTCTCTTTGGTTCCAGGATCCAGTCCATGTTATACTTCATCATTATGTCTAAGTCCCCATTCAATCTGTGATACTGGGTCATTCCTTGTTTCTCATGACCTTGACAATTTTGAATAGTACTGGTCAGGTATTTTGTAAAATATCCCTGGATTGGGGTTTTTCTGATATTTTTGTCATGATTAGACTAAATTTATGGCTTTGGGGAAATAATACCACAGAGGTGAAGTACCCATTTTATTGCATCACATCAGGGGTACATTATATCAACATTACTTATGACTGACATTGTTAACTTTGATCACTTGGATCAATTAGTGTCTGCCAGATTTCTCTACTGTAAAGATACTATTCTTATCTTTTATAGACTCTGTTAGGAGAACTTAGTAAGTCCAATCCACACTCAGGGAGAAGGGAATTATACTTCAGCTCCTGGAAAGCTAATTACAAAAAAATTTGTGGATACATGTTTAAATCACCACAATAAATTTTTTTTTTTTTTTTTTTTTTTTTGCTGAGATACTTTGAGGGTATACAAACATTCTGCTTTTCCTGTTTCATCTACTTATTTTAGGGAATCTTGCTCTTAGCCATTATCATTGTTAGGCTCTAATGGTGACTTTCAATTTCCCCTACAATTTTCCTTCTACATTTATTTGGAATTATTCTGTGAGAAAGATATAGTCCTCTCCCTTCTAATTTACTTACTGATATCAGTATAGACTCATGGATATCTGTTTTAGTTTTTGAATTATAATGCTATACTACAATTATTTATTATGTTGTTCAAATTGTGCCATGTTTGGCCATGGGAGTGGTAGGTAGGCTTCCGTGTCCTTTTTATATGGCCTGTACAGGCAAGAGTTAACATCGCAGGCCCGTGGCTGCTATCTTTAGAAGGGCCTGCTGGCAAGGTTGCCCTTGGCTGGCATCTGGGAACTTGGCTTTGTGAAGAGTTCCCCGTACTGATTTGGAAAGTTCCCGACCCTGGGAAGGTTATTTTGTCCACTTCAGGTACCAAACACCTGCTTCCTTCTGAGATCCTGGGATGTTGGCACTTGCCAGTCAGAGAATGCCTGCATGACCATCCCCTAATAAAAGCCCTCAACTCTAAGTCTACCACACACACACACACACACACACACACACACACACACCCCAAACACAAATATACCAAGCCCCACTTTGTGTTCAGAAAACTCCCATTTTGCCTTTTTTTTTCTTAGTGGAGCTTTTAGGAAAAGGTGTGAGCAAGTTTCTGTCTTTTTCCTCTGAATCCCATTCTCTAGGTTGATCAATTAAATCTGATCTGCGTCGTTCTCCCATGTGAAATGCTTCCTTTTCTTTCAGCATCCTGGACTCGTTGGAGAGCACAATGTATGAGAAGAGAGAACAATGCATCAGATTTGGCCACCTCGGCAGTTACTTATCCACTGCATTGTGAAATTGCCTCCTTTTAGTAGCATATTTCATTTCAACCCATATTATGACGCCTGCATTTTTCCAGAGTGGTGGAAAGAGCAAAAGATCCATCATTTCTAATAGTACAAACTTTGGTTACTTCAAAGTACTCTTTCAGCGCTACTTATATGAGGAAATGAACTATTATGCATTAATGACACTTTCTCTACCGTGATGAATTTGCTCAAATCATCTCGGAAACCATCTCAACTATCTTTTAGGGCCTCAAGAAAGATTTTAAAGCATTTTCACCAAAACTGGGCTATGCTTACCTTCTTCTCCCAGGAAGTCTTCCTGGAAAGAGACATGCTTGGGGACATAGGCACCCGAGAATCAAGAGCAAGTTCAATGACCAGCTGAGCCAGAGCACATTTAATCTCACAGCTGAAGGGGAAGAGAGGCCCCAGCAGAGGTGGGCAGGTGAGGAGGGAAGCAGAGCAGGTGTTGGTGATCACAGGCAGCGAGGGCTGCCTTCTCTACCCATTATATCAAGTCCAACTGGTGGGACTCTGCCTGGCAGTCAGTCTGGGTAGTTAGTGGGCTCAGCCTTTAGCTGGAAATGTCACTGCACAGTGGACTGGCACAGCAGTCTTTCTGTCCTCACCCAGGTTAGTTATCATGTTGGAGAGTCAAGAGACCCTCTCTTACTCCCTAGTCCTGCATCGATGAATCTTCCTTTAGAAGGGCAGTGTGGGGCCTTGCTATAGGAAGGGGCCTTGGACTCTTGACAGGCCTGGTTGGAATCTTGCCTGGGCCATGGGTAGCACTGAATGATCCTGGGCAAATCCTTTTGATAGGGCATAAAAAGGATATTAGGGACCAGCAATAATTATCCATATAATAAAACCCTAATATGCAAATCTACTGAACGCAGAACGACCAGTCGTTATGATGCTCACTGACCACTGGGGGTCAGATACTCAATGCAGGAGCTGCCCCATGGTAGTCAGCACTCCCACAGGGGGAGCTCTGCTCAGCCAGAAACCAGGCTCACAGCTGGCGAGTGCAGCGGTGGCGGCAGGAGCCTCTCCCACCTCCATGGCAACGCTAAGGAACAGTGAGCCAAGCAGTAAAGAGCTGGCAGGAGGTAAGGAACGAGGGATCCTGGACTGTGAGAGGGATGTCTGAGTGCAAGAGAGTGCAGGCCGGACTGAGGGGAGGAACTCCCCCCCCCAAGTTCACAAATTTTGTCCACCTGGCCTCTAGTAGATTAACAAGTTCTTTTTGGCTTAAATTAGTTTAAATAGGGTGTCTGCTATAGATTTCTGAAATGGTCCCAAATCATACAAGAAACTCATAAAATCTAAACATGTACAGCTACCGACCTTCAGCCACTTCAAATATAGCAACAGAATGGATATGGGTTGTGAAGACTGAAGTTAACAGGTCCAACTGGTGCATATTTTTTTTATGCCTCCATTTCCACTGAAATTGGTTATTATTGGCAAGTTTTTAGAGAAGCTCGTCTGCACCACTGTTAATTTCTACATTTCATAGATTTAGGGAGTCATGGGATTAAAATTCTAGGATTTTGAATTGTGATCAAATTGTGAGGTATTAATGTAATAATAATAGTAATAAAAAAACCCCCCCACAAAACTTTTGTCTTTTAAGTTCCCTATCCTTTATTGAAGACTCCTGTGAGCTAGACATGTTTTTCATTCTGGTGACTTAAAGGAAGGAGGCAGAGATATTCTCACATGTCATTTAAAGGAATACTTTGACTTCTTATTCATTGTAATTCTTTCTGATAGAACTTTTCTTTATATATCCTATTCCCTGAAGATGTTTGTCTTGAAGTAGAGAAAGCAAAAGAGAGAGAACTATGCAAATATAGAGCATCCTAAAGAGTCATGGGATTTCTCAGAGTTGTTTCCCAGAGTAATATTTTTTTTTAACCAGGAAAACATAAAATAAATATTTAATATCTGACTTTATCTCAGGAACTGAGGAAACCACATCTAGGTGTGTGCCTTTTTGCTCTTCCTATAATGGAACCCAGCTTCATAAGCATGAAATGGTTTTACCCTGATTTATAATGTAAATGGATGATTAATCCAAGTGAGGTAAACAGGGGGATAAGTGAGCATCAGTACCCACACTGCTAGATTTTACATATGCACATTTCATAAAAGACCCAATAGACACTTAAGCCTGCCCATCAGAACAGATATTTATAGCAGGGAAAGTTCTGGGTTGGACTGTCTGCCTTGAGCCATTTGGAAATTGAACTAGCTGGAGCAGATTGCAAGATTTAGGCTATGAAAGAACAACTCTGGTTCTTTTTCAGCCTAAAGCAATTATCCAGCTGTTGGAAAGTTGAAATATTGGACCCAATTATGTTACCTAAGTTAAAATAAGCCCTACTGAGAATAGCTCACTCTATATATTCAGGTACATGTATTATGCAAGAGACGTGACATTCCTATTTCTATATCTTATAAGTCAGCCTCAGAATCTTAACTGAAAATTAATTTGTTTTTAGTATGTTTTTTGGCTATTTGTTTTCCAATTTATTGCCTTCTAAGATTGTAACTTCCAGAAACATCCTTGACAAAGTCATCAATAACAAACTCCAAATTGTCCTGGATGGTTTGGCTGAGTGGATAGTGTCGGCCTGCGGACCAAAGAGTCCTGGATTCGATTCTGGTCAAGGGCAAGTACCAGGGTTCCAGGCTCCTCGCAGGCTTGGGCCCTGGGGTAGGGGTGGGAGGAGTGCATACTGGAGGCAACCAATCTATATGTTCCTCTCACAATTGATATTTCTTTCTGTCTTTCCCTCTTCCACTCTCTCTAAAAATCAATGAAAAAATATCCTCGAGTGAGGATTAAAAATAATAATAAAAAAATCTAAAAACACACAGAAATACATATTTTGAACATAATACCTGTGGAGTTTGGCCTAAAACTGACAATATGTGTAAAAGAAAAAAAGTCATTTACTCACACATGGTCCTATTTGATACATACTATACACCTGTATATATAGTACACAGGGCATGTAATATAGCAGCTCTAGTTCAAAGCCATACAATTAGCAAGTGAAACATTTCTTCACTTCCTCCAGGCCCTTGCTCAGATACCTTGTTATCAAAGAAACCATTCCTGATCACCTTAAATAATGGAGAATTTCCCTTTCCTTTTCTTCTTAACCTGCTTCCTTCTCATTATGGTATTTATTACCATTAAGTTTAGTCATTGTTTTATGATCTGCTTTATCCTCTAAAATGTGAGTAATACTAAAGCAGGGACTTCATTTTGTTCAAAGCCCCTAAGTCAAGTACCTGACACATGGCAGATCTCAATAACTATTTATTGCTTAACTATAATCATGTTAATTGCCCAGCTAGTGTCATTATTTCATCCCAAGTCAGCCTCCCTTTCACATCTTGCTCTTTCTGACCCAATAATTCCATATCAGGGAAGATGCAAACTTCTTGATTGTACACTAATTCTCAGGACCCTTGTATTTAAACTAGAAATTTTATACATGTTAGGGTTAATTTGCTAGTCAGAATGATTTAACAAGTATTTATGGTACACCTATTATATATACTCTTGGATAAGCAATTTACCCAAAAATCTTGAAGCCTAGGAAAGGTAAAATATTTGTATTTGTGGAGTTCTATGTTCAGACTTACTATGTACACCTGAGATTAATACAATGATATATGTCAATCACTATCTCAATTTTTAAAGGCTAGTTTAAAAAAAGAAGTTATTAGGTCTATCTATTATGTCAGAATAGAACACGTGCTCGCTTTTCACCCTGTCTCTTCCCATCTTTCTGTCTTACCTCTTCACTTCCATTAGCCAAATTTCTAGACATCGTTCTAGATTTCTCTTTCCCTCATCTTCCAAATTCAATCTCTTTGCAAAGCTCAAAAATTTTATTTACAAGACTTATCCCGAGACCCTTTGCTTCCATCAACGTCACCTACATAAATCCCAGTCCAAAGACCATTCCATTTGCTTAGACTGCCAGCAGGTTTTCCTAAATGCTTTCCTTGTCTTCCTATTTCCCACCTAGCAGCCAGAACTGTCTTATAAAAGTGTAAATTATGAATCACTGCTCTGCTTAAAAGCTTCAATGGGTTGTTCTCCCCTTCCCTCCACCACTACTAGATACCCCACTTATTACAAAAGACATTAAGTGGTAGATGAATAACAGCCAAATAAAGATACATAGACAAAGGCAATTCTGTCCTCTGAGAGGTTGGGGCCCAGCGTGCTGGCACCTCAAAGCATTCTGCTTCCCCCACGTGGAAGGTCTCCAATGCTTTCCTTATTTCATTCCTCTCTAAATTATTCCAAACCCTACCTTTTTAACTTAGAAGCCCTACTTTATTGGATCCTGCTCACAAGTCCAATCATCTCTCTTAGAGTTTCCCCCTTTTTCATATACTACCCTGTTTCCCCGAAAATAAGACAGTGTCTTATATTAATTTTTGCTCCCAAAGATGTGCTAGGTCTTATTTTCAGGGGATGTCTTATTTTTCCATGAAGAATACGGTACACATTTATTGTTAAATGAAAATAAAGGAAACTTATTACCTGTATACGGTACGGTAGTACAGTAGTTGTCAACACAAACGAGACAAACTGTGAATCCTACAGTATCAAGAATTTACTCACTTATTCAATGACAATCATGTCATCATCTTCTGGAGCATCATCATAACAATCCAATTCCTGAATTTCCTGGTGAAATTAATTTTCATTCTGAGACAGAGCCTAGGGGGGCCTTATTTTCGGGGGATGCCTTATATTTCACTCAGAAGGAAACCTGTAAGTAGGTCTTATTTTCGGAGGATGTCTTATTTTCGGGGAAACATGGTAGTACTCTAGCCACACTGGCACTATAAACTCTTACCTGCCCCAAAATATTGGTACCAGCAACTCCTTGTCTTTTAGGTTTCAGTTTAAAATTTCCCTGCCCAGAGGGCCTTCTCTAACTACTAGATGTAAAGCGCTCCCCTTTCTTCCCCTCTCAGTCGGAGAGTCAATTACATTCAAGGACTGAGCATTGCACAACTGCCATCTGGTATTTTCTTCATCTGTTGTGTATTGTCCGTTTCCTTTCAGTGGAATGTACACTCGGTGAAGACCGGGGCCTGGCTTTATCAGCCGATTTTGTAACCAAGTCTAAACACAGCATTAAACACTCAAGAAAGTTGTTGAATGCGCACATCTTTGCCTCATTTCTTGGCATCTTATGTAAGATCACAGACATTTTCCAAGACAACTTTAGCTCATTGTGCCCCATTTACGTTCTCCCAATCTGATCTCATTGCTTCAACCCACAAAAGGGAAGGGCGGACAGATTGGGGCCTCCCTATTTCTTGGGCTCAGTCCTAGTAGTTCAAAATCATCACATCGTTAAGGGGCAACACAAAGGCGGAAGTAAACAGTCCTGAAATGAACAGTAGTCATTTCTCACTTAAAATCTTAGGAAGAGAGAAAGACACAGTTCACTAAATCAGAAGGAGATAAGAGAAGGAGCTCACACCCTGTTGTAAGTATTCATGTTTCTGGACGTAGGTAGCACATTTTGTCTTGATAGAATTAAAAATTTTTTAAAAATGCGGGATGGAATGAGGTAGGGTAGGGGCGAGAGCAAGGAAGGTCGAGAGGCACGAACAGAGAGCTAGAAAGAAAAGGGAAGGACCGAACAGAGCAGTACAAAAGCAGCCTCGGATCTCGCCGGGGATGCAAGCGTTAAGGGGAGGCGGGGAGTGACGCGGTTTGCGTCTGGAGCGGCTCCTTGGAGTCCACAGCATCCAACGCCGGAGCCTCGCCTTCCTTTCTCCCTCTGCAGACATCGAGACACAAAAAGAGAAGCGGACCCCCTGGGCCAGCTCGAGGAACCCGCCCGTACCATGACCGAGACCACCAAGACCCACGTTATCTTGCTGGCCTGCGGCAGCTTCAACCCCATCACCAAAGGGCACATTCAGATGTTCGGTGAGTCCTCCCGCCCACCCCCGAGGCTGCTTCCGCCTCTCTCCGGTCCCGGCGCCGGTATTTTCCAGGGCGACTGAACCGGGAGGTGCGTGGCCGCTCGGAGGGGTCCGCTAGCGGATCCCGCTGGTCGGAGGTCAGCCCTCTATTCCCGGCTCCGGGGAGGGGATGCAAACTGCGCTTTCCAGGCGTCACTTGCTCGGACCAGACCCGGCACTCGGGGTGGGGGCCGGGTGTGGGGGGTATGTGTGTGTGTGGGGGGGGGGAGGAGGTGGGGGAGGGGAGGGGGCAAAGGTGAGTGTTGGTTTGGGCTGGATGGGAGGTCGAGGTTGGAGAACTTGGGTGCGGCTGTGCGGTGGTTTGGCTCCTCGGCTTATGAGGATCGGGATGGGGGCAGAGGTTGGGGCACCGAGAAGCGAGAAGGAGGAGGAGGAGGAGAGGAGGAGGGGGGGGGGTTGGAGATAACGTGCGGTTTGTTTAGGCTGGGCGGAAAGCTCGAAGGAGTTAAATGATGTAGATGCATCCGAGATACAAACATTACACTCGCAACAACCAGGAGCTGGTTCGTTTAGGGCTTGGGTGGTGGGTGGGTGGGTGGGGGGGCAAGGAGGAAATGTTTGAGGGTGGTGCGCTGTGTTTTGCCCGCGGGAGGTGGGTGGTTGAATGAATGGGGCAGAGGAGGGGGGCGGGCTGGCCAGCTTGGGCTTGGCTGGGGGGACCCGCTGCCCGGGTGGGGGCGGGGCGGCCGCTGCCAGAGGCCTTGCCCAGCTGGTGTTGCTGGATCTGGACCTAAGTTGGCTGACGTTCTTCCCAGGGCGGCGATGGCACCTGGGAGGCTTGCGGCGTGCGAGTGTGTGTATATGAGTGTGTGTGTGTGTGTGTGTGTGTGTGTGCGCGCGCTTGCGCTTGCGCTCGCTCCCGCGATTTGGGGTGGGTGAGAGAGAGAGAGAGAACACCATCACGCCGTTTGTTTCTTGGAGGCTTTGGGCTTGGAGAGAGAGGGAGCGAGCCGGCTCTTGGCTGCTGGTTTGGGGTTAGCAGGGCCGAGAGAAAGGGGATCGATGGCTGTCGGAGATCTCCAGCCCAAGCGGCTTTGCTGCGGCTCCGGCCAGACTCATAGGCGCGGGGTGTGCACGTTCAGACCCTGAGGGAGGGACGCGGAAGCAGGCTTAACGAGGGATTAGAAGTTGGGGGTGCTTTTCTTTTCTTTTTTTTTTCTGGCACTGAGGGAAAGGAGAAGAGGAGAACGAGTGGGTTGTGGGATGGATGAGTGACCGTGGGAGGCGAACCGGGCGGTCAACAGGGCGCTATCCAGAGGCGGCGGTGCTGAAATGCAGGGTGTGCCGCCGGAGCTGGCTGCGGGCACACGTGTTTACCGGGAGCTCTTCTAGGGCTCTTTAGTGAAAGCCACGTCATATCGGCAAAGACTGCGAGAGGTGTCTTACACTAAAAACATTCTCTCTAAACCTAAAAGATGTGTTGAACTGGGTCCGCTTATTAAAAAAACTCACAGAAAGAATACAGACTTGCTTTGAGCCAAGGGCAGATGGGTAGGCACACGTATAGGATCCAAGGAGGGGGACTGAGAGGTAGCCATCCTTTCCTCACCATCCCTTCAGCTTTGAAAGGCATTTCATTAGGAGCGAATGCCAACTTACCCACTTAGCTAGTAAATACTTTTTGTTAAGCATCAGGGTAGACCAGAGCATTTTATCAATTTTAAAGGAAAATCAGACAGAGCCTTGGGAACACTGTACTTTCACTTTCTTTTGCTTCTGATGTCTTCAGCCTTATCCTTCCTTTTGTCTCTGTTCGTATTTCCTCTAGCCATTTTATATGGGTGTTCTGTATTCCCTTCTCTTGCCCAGATGGGGATGGACTTCCCTCTGGAACTTCTTGGTTATAGGAATTTTTCCTGAGCCAGGAAACACTCCTTCTTCTTCCTGGGGCTGAGGGTGCAGTTAATTCTGTTTGTTTTGGGGTTTGCAAGAGAGACAGATTTAGATAGAAAACCAAGGATTCTGTCTTGTGTCTGAAGAGAGTTTGGTAACAATAATACAGACTTTTATTATGTCAATGTTGACCTGTCAGTTCTTCATGACTTTAGAGGATAGAATATGTGGGAAAAGGAATGGATTACAATAGGGAGGTTTAGACAGCGAATAAACAAAAAGAGACTTTTGACAGTAGTGACTATTTGCTTGTTATTGGAACTGAGGAAGAGAGTATCTGTCAATAAAACCTTTTGAGTGTCCATTAGTCACACATAATCCAGAGAACAACGTGGAAGGAGGAGATGGTATGCTCACTGTGCAAAAGTCTTTATTTAATTAGGTTAGGAGCTTATAACCTAATAAAGGATTTATCACATGTGCACGTGGAAAGGAAACAAGAACACAAAATATATATTCAACTATTTTTTTGTATAAACTGTTATGAGAATCTTTGAACTCATGATAAATATTGTAACTGATTTTTGTAGTTTCTAGTTTACAAAGCCTTTTCATATATGTTGTGTCACATTGCTAATAGCAAACTTACAAGAAAGGCACCATTATCTCCATTTTACAAATGAAAAACTGATCTTCAAAGGCTAAGGGACTTTTAAAAATTATATATTTTATTGATTTTTTACAGAGAGGAAGAGAGAGAAATAGAGAGTTAGAAACATTGATAAGAGAGAATCATCAATCAGCTGCCTCTTGCACACCTCCACTGGGGATGTGCCCGCAACCACAGTACATGCCCTTGACCGGAATCGAACCCGGGACCCCCAGTCCACAGGCTGATGCTCTATACACTGAGCCAAACTGACCAGGGCCTGGGGGACTTTCTTAAGAGGCTTAAGTGACATGGAGAACATGTAGCAACTTGAGACTTTCTGAGTCCACTTGCAGAGGCCTCTGGACTGTACCAAAGGCAAGGACAAGTGCTCACTAATCTGCTGACTGCATAATTCCATGAACTCTATTTCCTTCAAACATATACTAATGGAGATTGGAAGCAAATTTGCCATCAACTAAATGAGATTCCTAAATATGCATTTCCTTAAGAGCTCCTTCCCACTTCTAAAGAAAACAATTACCCACAAACTATTTCCTTCTCTTAAATGGCTTTTTAAATTTCCTCCCCAACAATACAGAAATAATTGAATGCAATAAAATTATCAACAGTTTCTTTAAGGTGCCTAAAATTTGTAATGGAAACATTTTTTTTAAAGAGCTAAACAGAACTTTGGTGTTAGACACTTTTAATAGAGCTGTGTTTTGAAATGCAGTTGTTAACCAAAGAAAAAAAGACTATCAATAAAAAGAGAGGTGGCACTCAGAACTAAAAACTCACTACCTTTGTAAAGTAGTACTTGTACAGTTGTCAATATTTGTAAAATATTTTTTAAAATATATTCTATTGATTTTTTTTACAGAGAGGAAGGGAGAGGGATAGAGAGCTAGAAACCTTGATGAGAGAGAAACATTAACCAGCTGCCTCCTGCACACCCATCCCCGACACTGGGGATGTGCCTGCAACCAATGTACATGACCTTGACCAGAATCGAACCTGGGACCCTTCAGTCTCCAGATTGACGCTCTATCCACTGAGCCAAACCGGTTTCAGCTGTAAAATATTTTAAAATGAAAATTTTTCTTTACTCTGAAATGGAGCTGATATTATTCCTATTTGTGGTTTTAGAAACATAGAGTAAAGAAATATTTGTGTAGAGATAACTGTCACCTATATACTTTACTGTAATTAAAATGTTTTCAGGGCTAAATAAAAATTATTTGGAAAAATAAGCCCATGATCTAACAATGTTTTACTTCATGGGTCTACCTTATTACATAAGAAGATAATGTTATGCTAGTTTTTTAAACATGTACTTTCTTAATTGACAATTATATAGAGATTCTATTTCAGTATAACAATATATATATATATATATATATATATATATATATATATATATATATATAGTTAAATTTGTCAATAATCCTACCACTGAGAAATAAGATAGCAAATTAAATAGAAAAGTGAGAGAACAACTGATCAGATTAGTTTTGCTATAAAAAAAAAAATAAAGGAATTGAGGGATTTGATCACAGCAGAAATGTATCTTGTTTTTGGATGATGGCAAAATAATTGGATTTCCCAGTTTTTCTATTTCAAAATATTTTTGCTTTGAACCATTGGGTCTTTGGAAAAGAGACATGAACCAATTTGTAACTCTCAAAGGGTAATGAAGATGGCTCTCTCTATTTGTTGTGGAAGTGGAAATGCAGCCCTTATTGCTACAACTAGAAGTCAAATGAAAAATGAATTTGAGTTGCTACTAATATGTAGAGAGTAACTGTCAGAAATCGAGAAATTGTTTAATATGCTTGCAATGACTATTTTAAAGGCACACATTTGCTCCATAATAGTTGTTAAGTAAATAAGAAAATAAGTGAATGTATATACTCTTGTTCCAGATAGAGCAATCAATCACACATAAGAGCTGAGATGGTGAGACAGACAACCATGACATATTAGAACTAAGAAAAGTTCAGGATAGTTCAAGAGAAAGGGAATGAGAGACAAATCTGGGAAAATAGGTGGAAATATGATAAATTATGAAGGTTTACAAGTCATGTTAAAGAATTAGATTTAATCAAAATTAAATGAATAATCTCTGCTTTGTGTTAGGCAATAGTTGTGAAAGTAATCTATACATGACTGAGAAAGAGAATGAAAACTCAGTTTTGAAAGTGTTTCTTTAAAAAGATTGAAGTCTAAATTTTATAATATTATCCCCTGAGACATCAGTAATGGTCCCTCAATATATATTTAATGATACTGTGAAATATACACTTTTTGGTACAATTCTCATTCATTTCTAAAGCATTTCAAATCATCTCAGATTGCTCAAAAATATCCTAAGGACACAAAGGAATGCATTACATATTTCTTCATTACCAATTTTATTTTTAAATGATAACACAAATTTTGGTAAAACAAAGACATTTAAAGTAATTATTTAGGATTTGATGTAACAGACTAAGAACTGGGATAAAGGGACTTATTTTTATAGAGAATTATATTATTTTACTTATTTATATGTCCCATATTTCAATATATGTAAAGGTAGCATCAGTTTGCAAGGGATGAAGTTTTCCATTGCCAGAGGTTTTCCAATTACAATCACTCAATTGCACGGAATGCATTTGGTTTTTTTTGGATACAGTTTGGCAGATAGCTTCAGAAATATTTTAGCTCAAAAAAGATGTCAACAGCTTACATGGCTGTGTGACTAAGGCCATCCTCCTGACACTGAGGCCATCGTCAGTGACACATCCTCCTCCTCTATGAACTCTGCAGCAACGGCAAATGTTACAAACTCTATCAGCATCAGCATCATCCCCGCTGTCATTTTAATAATGGAGCTACTGCCATGAAACTGACTTCCATGAAATCTATGGCACAATTCTTTCAGGTCTGGGCAAGTGAGCCAGCCAGGGCAATTCTTGTTATTCTGGGGATAAGGGAGTAAGAACAAAAGGAAGAAGAGGAGCAAGACTCAAAGGCTAACCCTGGAGATGGTGGCAGCTAAATAGCACTCTTTTTCTACTCTTTCTCCAGCATCATGTTGCCTCCACATGGGTAGCCATGCTGCTACATTTTTACCTTCTTTAATATTTGCCCAACAGTGGGAGGATAAGTGAAGTACGGCCCCTAGATAACACTAAATACATATAGTGCTTCCCTTGTTCCAGTCTCTTAGGTCAGAAACCTTGGGCTAATGCTTGATCCTTCTTTCTTTACACATCCCATCTATGTCAGCAAATGTTTTTGGAGCTCTCTATCTTCCAAATATAACTAGGACCAACCACTTTTCCCCATGTACGACCCTGATATAAGCCACTGGCATCTTTTATCTGAATTACTGGCCCCAATGCTCAATCCTCAACAGAATAGCCAAAGCGGTCCTTTTGAGATAGAAGCCAGACATAAGTCAGATAATTTTGTTTGATAATGACATTATAATGGCTTTCAAGACCTTCATGGTCTGCTATCTTTCCCCGTCACTCTCCAAACACACATCTTTCTAACTCATTCTTAACTAATCTCACTGACCACCTTGCTTTGGTTTTAGCATTTTTGTACTGAATGTTATCTCTTCCTGGAAGGCCTGTCCACACCTATCCCCATGTCTAATTCACTCTCCTCCTCTAAGTTTTTGTTCAAATATAAAACCTTCTCGTTGATGCCGAGACCGGTTTGGCTCAACGGATAGAGCGTCGGCTTGGGGACTGAAGGGTCCCGGGTTTGATTCCGGTCAAGGGCATGTACCTTGGTTGCAAGCATATCCCCAGTAGGGGGTGTGCAAGAGGCAGCTGATCGATGACTCTCTCTCATCGATGTTTCTAACTCTCTATCTCCCTTCCTCTCTGTACAAAATCAATAACATATATTTAAAAACAAACAAACAAACAAACAAACAAACAACAACAAAAAACACCTTCTTGTTGTCCAGGTGGCAGGTTCTAGTTCCCTGATCACATAATTTAAATTCATAACTCACACATCCCAGCCCCCTTATCTTGCTCTACTTATATATTTTCCCCTTTCCTCTTATTACCTTTTAATAAAGCATGTTATTTCCTTATTTTTTCATATTTATTATTTAGTGTCTGTCTCCTCAGGTAGACTGTGGGCTCTTCAAAGGGCAGGGATTTTCATGTACTCTGAGCACTAATGTATCTCAGGCTCCCAGAACAGTGCCTGGCATAGTGGGATGCTAAATAAATGCCTGAATGAATGAAATGTTAGAATGACCTTCCATTCTTATCTAGCCCATATTCTTTTTGCCACAGGAAGGGTAGAGTTAGAAAATGCCTCGTTGGCCATTGATTCTTTTTTTCAACAAATGTTTATTGAGTTGTGTCTATGCCTCAAGCACCATCTAGGTTTCAGGGGTATGGAAATTAAAGACACCTTCCTATGTCTCAGTAACCTTCTGTAGAGGAAATAGACAAACATAAGAGCCCACAAAAAGGTGAGAATCTCTGAAACTGGTTTGGCTCAGTGGACAGAGCGTCAGCCTGTGGACTGAATGGTCCCAGGTTCGATTCTGGTCAAGGGCATGTACCTTGGTTGTGGGGCACATCCCCAGTAGGGGGTGTGCAGGAGGCAGCTGATAGATGTTTCTCTCTCATCAATGTTTTTAACTCTCTATCCCTCTCCCATCCTCTCTGTAAAAAAATCAATAAAATATATATATTTAAAAAGGTGAGAATGAAATAAAGTAAGTTTGCAAAAATCTAGACATGATGGGAGGGCCATCCAGGCAGGTATTAGTGAGAGGGAGCTTGAAAGAAGGAGCTGTCCTATGGACAGAAGGCAGAATGGCATCTTGGGTTAAGAGTAGGGTATGGAAAGGCCCCAAACTTGCACAGTACATTAAGGGATCTCCAAGGAGCTTGCTAAGATGACTGGAGTGAGGGAGGAGACAGGGAAAGCCAGATAAAAGGTGGGGACAGTGCCAGATTTCAGACTTTATGCAGCACTTTCAGTGAGCCCCAGAAGGGTGATGGACACAGAAGATACAATTGAGATGTAGGGCTTGTTTCCCAATTGTCAATGTTCCCTTTATTAGGGGTCTAGCACCATGATTTTACCTAAACATTTTAGTTATTGCTGTTTTTAAAAATATATATATATTTTTGATTTTTCACAGAGAAGAAGAGAGAGGGATAGTTAGAAACATCGATGAGAGAGAATCATCGATTAGCTGCCTCCTGCACATCCCCCACCACAACCAAAGTACATGTCTCTGACTGGAATCAAACCTGGGACCTTTCAGTCCACAGGCTGACGCTCTATCCACTGAGCCAAACCAGCTTCAGCAGTTATTGCTGTTTTTATTTCTGTATTGCTCTTTGAAATAAAGAGGGCTTGTCCTCTTTTTTTCATTATTTTGTTTATTTATTTTTATTTTCTGAAATGGAACCATTGTACATTGTTCAGGCCATACTTATTGAAGAACTGAGTGAAAAATTATACTGCTATACAACCCACCAAAACAGTCAATCCAATAACAACTGTACTGATGGGAAGCGGTTCTCATCCAGGTTCCAAATATACCCCCATTTTACTTCAATGGGATGGCCCCTCCTTGTTCAACTATTTTAGGTTTGGTGAACTCTATTCACCCTAGTGTGATTTCCATGATTTTGTAGAATTTGGGTCATGTGCCCAGCTCTCTTTTCCACAGGCTTAATAGTCTGAAGCATAAGGACCATGGAGATCCTTTCTTTTGACACTTGTTTTCAGCTTTAATCTTTTCAGGGGTCTGAAACAAGAATATTTCTGCTCTTTCTATAAAGGTGTGGGCCTCTATGACCTTGAAATTTATTATTATACCATTTAAAAGCCTCAAACAGGTGGCATTCCAGTGTGAGTAGGGGATGGGTTTTCCAATGCTTTATTCGTCAACATTATCCCAAACCTTCATCTTGGTACCTGAAGAAAGGTGAAATCCTTCCATAGAGCATTGAGATTAAACTACAATACATCAGTAACTGTTCATATTTCTTTTGAAATATTTATGTGCTAATAAATATTTAGCAGTATATGGCTCATCACATTATCTACAAACTTTTTAAAACAAGGCAAATTTTTGCAAACTTAGGGATTGTCATTATTAGAAATTAAAATTAAGAAAGACAAAAAACTCAAGACATAATTGCTTCAACTATCATGAACCACTCTTACTAAGCACAGTTTAAAAATTATTTACTTGTTATGCCCAAGGGAATTGCAGTTTATATATTTGTTTGTTTTTTAAAATATATTTTTATTGATTTCAGAAAAGAAGGGGAGGGAAAGAGAGATAGAAACATTGATGATGGGAGAGAATTATTGATCGGCTGTGTCCTCCACGCTCCCCCACTGGGGATCAAGCCCACAATCTGAGCATGTGCCCTGACTGGGAATGAAACTGTGACCTCCTGAATCAAAGATTGATGCTCAACCATCTGCCATGCCAGCCAGTTAAGAATTGAAGTTTATAGATAATGTGATTTTCCCATACTGTGACTCATGTTACAAAGCACCGGTAAATATCTCAGTCTTTCCCTATTACTTTATTATTCCTCTCTATATGGAAATTAATTAACTAAATAGCTATTGATTTGAGAATATACTTAGTCTCCTTTAGCCTTTGTATTATCATTTTGTTTGTAGTGTGATTGATTTAACCAAGGATCAGCAAACTGTACAGCCTGCTGGCCACATGTGGCTTGCGAGCTAAGAATGGCTTTTATATTTTTAAATGGTTGGGGGAAAAAATGTAAAAGAAGAATAACATTTTATGACACGTGAACATTTTTTGGAATTCAAATTTTAGTATTCATAAAGTTTTATGCACACACAACCACACTCATTCACGCAAGTTTTGTCTAGGGCTATTTTCATGCTACAACAGCAGAGCCAAGCACTGTGACAGAAACTGCCTGGAATGACAGCCGGAAGTATTTACTGTCTGGTTGTCTACTGAAAACCTTGCCTACCCCTGATGTAACCTATCTCTGGGGATTGGAATGGGGCATGAATCTAAAGGATTCTAAAAATATAAAGTGCAGTTGAAGTCTATTATCCAGCGGAACTCTTTAAAGAACAATTTTTCAATCTAAACCGAATCTCTGAAAAGACTCAGTTGAGCGGCAAATGCAGTGCCAATTTCATAATTGTAATTTTTCTGGCTGACTTAAGAAATGGCCATATTCACGATGGGGATGCTTTTCTCCTGTCTGGCTCACACTGGACATTGATTAACCCCTCTGGCTAATGTTGGATGTTTCTCTACGGTTGAACATTAGATATACGTTTCCTGATTCACAGCTACCTATTCTTTAAAGCTAATATTTTATATGCCTTCATATTTGAGGATTTAAAAAAATTAGCACACTAAGCATCCAGCTTTTATGGGCTGTGCTTGCAGTTACATCGTGTTTTTCTGCAGCAGCTAACCACTTTCTGAGCTCCGATGGCACTAGGATTGTACCTCTCTTAGGGCATTTAGCATACTGTGCAGAGGGTTGTAGCTATTTCTGTCCCACATTTCATATTCTCTATCAGCTGTAGATTTCTGCCAGGATCGTATGGCTTTTTGTATTTCCTAAGGTGCCTAATACAGTGCTCTAGGCACATGGAAGATACTGGATATATTTAGCAAAATGAATGGATGATTGAATTGTTAGGGATATTCAGAAAGTCAAACTTTAGGTAGCATAGGTGGTCAGAACTCAGACAAGAATTTGGAAACCAGGAAATACAGAAAAACAGATTCAAGTATGACAGAGTCAGAACACAGGACAAATAGCAACACTCAGGGACCTCAAAACTGAGATGATTGTTGCCTCGAGGTAGGAAGGCTGGTGAGTCCCAGATTGGAACCTTATCCCAGAGTCTAGCCGGCCCAGATCCACAGTGGGAGCCTGCAAGTCATGTTTGAGGCCAATCAAGTCTATGTCTTGGCAGAAGTGAAAAATGAGAGTCAAGGATGAAAACTGTTTCCTGGATGCTTTATCTGGATCTGTGGTGCCTCTAGCACAGCTTCTCCATGAGGCAAAAGTGGTTTGAGGATGGCAGAGGAACTAAGTTTTATTTTTATTTACTCTTAGTTTGAAAAGAGGTTCATATCCACGGCATTTGGCCAAGGGGAACTTCGTTTGTTATTTACTCGACTTCAAACAAATGAACAAAAGACTTTGTTTTGTCCATTAGAAGTTTTCATTTTCAGAAACCACAGAATCTCCATTTGAAAGCTTTTTCAAAATTCATGCAGATACCCATCTGGTCATGAAATCCCTTCAACACATCTTCCTAAGCGTGTGCCCAAATTCTGCCTGAGAGCTTCCAGGGAACGCACTAGGATCCAAAGGAGCCAAAGAGCTCTTGGCTCAGTTTTACTTTTTTCAAGATTGTTTTTTTCTATTGGGCTGACACGGGCCTTCCCGAGACTTCCGTGTGTTGGCCCTAGTTCTTTTCTGTTAGATCCATAGAGCAGGTCTAATCTCTCTTCTGTTTGAATAGCTGAAGACAGTTACTTTGTCCTCCTCCCCCTCCTCCACTTTCTGAGCTGTAAGCTCGTACATAACTGCTTCTGTCTATATGACCTCCACGTACAGACTGGCCTTTCTTCTTCCCATTTCATGTTTGTTTGCTTGACATTAATAATAAGACCCAGTACCTTCAGCTGGACATCCATGGCCGATGTTACTCTTCATAACACTCTCGCTCATCTTCCTTGAATGGATCGTCACTGTCTATATCCCTCTTTAAATGTTACATCCAGTTCATGATGCAACATTCTGATGTGGCCCTACTGTGTGCTATCTTATCTATTATTGGACGTAGCTTACTCTATTTATGGCACTGTGTCTATCTCTTTCTAATTGAATCTGGTTAGGCAAGCTATAGGTATCTGCATGCTAAAATATCCTTACATTCTGAATAATCAATCAATTTGGTAGACTAAGATGCTAAATGAATCCTTTTTTTTTTTTTTTTTTAAATCTGGCTGGTTAAAAACAAAACAAGCAAACAAAAAACCATGACTAGTATATCATCAAGGTGTGGTATCCTCTGGAACTTTGCAGTCAACGCACATTCTTGATTATAAGAGATGATGTCAACTCAACCACACACTGGAGTGATATGTTGAGTTTAGAATAAGAAAGAAACTTTGCTGGTTCCCAGTCAAGGCTGAAACTGGAAGTCTCTGAATTCTTGAGTTATCAAGTTCCTTGATATTTCATTGCAGGGACTGATCTGTTGTCCATGTTTAAAGGTCCTGGTTTGGGACTGAACTCTGAACTTCCTATCTTGCGTAGCTCCTCCCTTCATGATTATGCCATTAGCACTGCCCTTTCCCCAGGGCTCCCACGAGGGTGACCACAGTGCTTTCTTTCCAGTGGAGAATTTGTTCCAACAGAGTTGGGTGGTGTCACATTTAAGTTGGGCAGTTGGAATCTTTTTAAAAAATCCAATTAAAAAGTCATTTTTCTTATGGAAATTTCTAAACTTGCAAAAAATAAACAGAATGAACCTCAATGTACCTGTCACCCAACTTCAATAATTATCAATTCATTGCCAATCTTGATTCACTGGTACCCTTACCTACTGTCTGCTTTATATTCTTTTGCAGCAAATCCCAGACATTCTCTTGCTTCAAAGTGAGATACTGTTAGCTCGTACATAACTGCTTCTGTCTATATGACCTCCATGCACAGCCTGGCCTTTCTCCTTTCCATTTTGTTTGCTTGACATTTTGAATTGTAGATGAAGCTGGTATAGGGACAATGTCTCATTTCCATCTTTGAGCAACACAATGCTTCCACCCCAGTCAACAGTGAGTGATCCGTTAGCATTGGTGTTGCCTTTAAAGGAAGAGATTTATGGCCTTTCCCATCTTTCTCACGTCATGGGGGGGAGGGGTGTCTCTCTGAGGCTCCCCTTCACAGTGGACTCCCACTGGACTTCCAACAATCAAGTCTTTATCCCTTGTCATTCAAAGCCAGGAATGTCTGTGTTAGAAGATGTTCCTACATCAGTGATCAGTGGTTCCCAACTGAGGGGCTTTGAAAAACCAGGGTTTCCACAAATCAGAATAATGGTCTGGCAACTTTCCAGTATTTCTAAGGATATGCATCCACCCTCAGTATGACACAGGCCACAGGCTACGTGTCAAGTTTCTGGGCTTTTGCTTTTATTATTATCAGTTTGGTGTAAGGTAAGCTCATGCCGGACAGGAGTCCTTCTTGTATTTTATTTGATAACAAACAATCAAAAAGAATTTTTTTCTTTTTCTTTTTTCATAAGAGGAGGAACATAAACAAATTCTATTTAGTGACTAGATTGGCTCCTGCGGTAGCATTTGAGTTTTGGGCTTCTGTGTGGCCCGACTTTAACCTCCGTAGAAAATTAAAACAAAACTTTTCTCATTGGTCCCTTAATCCTTTCCTTGTGCTGTTTTAAATCAACTTTTCAAAAGTTGTATTGTCATGCAATTGTGTGATCATTTGCATTTAAATGTAGTGAATAAAGAACTCCCTGCTGAACCCTTTGGGGATGGATGGGCCCACTATCCTCATTTGCCCAGCAAATTAAATGGCTCTGCATATTCATAAAAAAGGGCTCGAATGACTTCTCCATCTGGAATTTGCTCTTCCCAGCTGCACTTGTTTTGTTAAGATTGGTTCTTCCTGTTTCATTTGTGGTTGTATGGAGCTCTCACTGTGGATGGGGAAGATGTGGTGGGGAGCTGGTAAGGACAGTCTCAGAAGTGAGTCCCACCCCCATCGTGGCCTTGAGGGTACTTTAATGTGGTTTTTCTGGCATTGATCCCCTACACTTACTTCAATCCCCAACTCCCCAACTCAATACAATCTATAGTAATTTACACTTCACATTTCTTTTAGATAAAAATTGTTTATTTCTGTCTATTGTGACGAAATTAATCTTTTTTTTTTTTTTTTTTTTTTTTTTTTTTTTTTTTTAAGAAATGCATGAAGACATTGTGTTTGGGCCTTGGCCTGTGTTACTCAGTAGTTAGAGCATCGACCTACACACTGGAGGGTCATGGGTTCTGTTATACCCAGACTTTGTGATCCCCAAGGACCACCAGGGAGCCGAGTCCCATGCAATAAGCAGAAGAGCCTCTTCCATGCTAGCATGGGCTCTGTCCCACTCATGCTGACAGCATGGCAGAAGAGAGGCCGAATTTCGCCAAGCTTAGGGGTTTTACACCGGTGGTGATGTCACTGCTTTGGCTGAACCTGATTGGTTGAGTGAGGGCTAGGGTCCAGTTACACAAAATGGAGGATAACTCCGCCCTGCCCCACAGTGGAGTCTGGAGTTTATCTTCGCTCTGCTCTGCCCTTTCAGGTTCAATATCCGGTCAAGGGTATGTTTCTAGGTTGCAACTTCAATCTGCAGCTCTGGTTAGGGCAGGTTCATCCTCTTCAATAAGTAATCACTATTAACTAACATGAGGCACTGTTTTAAGTGCTCTCCTTGCCTTGGTATTCTCATGAAGCTAATGATCAGAGAGGTTAGGTAACTTGTGCTAAGCCACCCAGCAATTGCCCTGTGGGCAGAAATGTAGACCCACATGCTCTGACTCTTGAGGTCACCGTTTTAACCACTGCTAGATTCTGCCTTGCTCTGTGGGCCACTGGGCTCTGTGTTAGGGGGCCGTGGGTTTTTGTACAGAGAGGCCTGCACTGCCCTGGGGATCCTGCCCAAGACAACCAAATGTGGAGGGGCCAGAGGACTCTGCAGGCCACCAAAGACACCTGTGGACAATCCAGAGGATAGGAGGGGGTCAGCTCAGATCCAGGAGCCACTAGAAGGGAACAGAAGAAGATTGGGAGCAAATCAGGAAAGGTCCTGGGTAATGACCATGAAGTCACCACACTCACCTTTTTGCTAACTTAAAGGCACAAAGTCAGAGTGGACAGATATAAAGTTTCCCCCCTTGGTTTGTACTGTAGTTGGCAAGAGTGTCTACAGATTATTCAGTGTCCCCTTCCATCTCCCCACACACTATAAAATAAGTATGATACTAACTACCTTGTTGGGTTCTTATGAAGATTAAATGAAATCATGTGAATACTATATTGTAACACCTCCTCCTTTGACAACCTGGCTTTCTCATCTTGGGCCTCGGTGTCCTTGCAAAATCATAGATCCGGACCCTAAGTCTAAGTGATGTCTATTTCACCAAACATTTATGAAGAACTAGCAAGGGTTACAGTGTAAATCACCAACAATTTCCAAAATGCCCTACTCAACTCTAGGGAGAGGAACTTTGATGCGTCCCCTTATGACAGCAAGTTCATCTCTCTTCCTCTAGCAACTGCCCCTTACTTTCCCATATCCTTTCCACAAAATGTCCTGGTGGTCCCCTCAGCCCCTGCATTTAGCTTCCTTAATCCGGCTGTCCCTCCATCACCTTGCCTACCTCTTTAAATCCCTTGGCCGGCCTAACCAACTTAATAAGCAGAAGCCACCACTGCTGGTCAGACTCTGCCCAGCTGTGGTTCTCCAAGCATGTTGATGTAAGTGGCCACATATGTAAAGGTCATAGCCATCCTGTCACATACAGTGCTTTTAGCAAACTATCTGGCCCACAGTAAGTGGTGGATAAATGGGGGTAATAGTTTTTGCCAGTGTCTGTCCTGTGACATCTTGCCTGGGCCAGCACGCAATCACCCTGGAGGCCTGTTTCTGGTGTTGGTGGAGGACTTGGGAATGGCTCAAAGGCAAAGGAGGGTGGATGGTTGCCATCTAGAGATGTGAGCAGGCTGGGATCTCAGAAAGGCCTGTGCATGTGGACATTGCGATGAGCATCCAGAAGTCCCCAGAGAGGTGGTGGCCTGTCCAGGACAATTTGCTCTGTTCCTTTTTGTAGTTGCTTGTAGTTTAACGATCAATGAGATTAGAGTGACTGGCAAAGACATCCTGCCCATCCCTGATGGACAGAGCACCTTGTTTAGACGTGAGCCCCTGGTAGGTCCTGCAGGGTAAGGTCCTGTAGGCTGTGCCTTTAATCTCCCTGAGGAAGAGTCAGCTCTTGCTGCTGCTAGAAGGAGCTAGGACAACAGTCAGGTGACTGCTCATTGTCTTTGAGGGCTGCCAAGAGAACCTTGGTTTTTGGCCAGATTTTTGTGCCTGTCCTCACACATCGCCTACTGGAACGGATGATGACTTAGGGTAAAAAGGGGTTCCAAAGAATGGAAAATAATCATATTTGTAGTTGGAAGAGACTTCAGAGGACATTCAGTCACTTACTGGAGAGTTTTCATGACCGAGAGCTCATTTCCAGTCTGTTTCATTGCTGGACAGCTTCATTTGTTAGAAAGCTCGTGGTCATGAGCAGAGTCTGTGTTCTTGTGACTTTGGGCTGTGTGTCCTAGTGCTTTCTTCTGAAAATGTCAACCAGGCTTTGCTATCACCCCTATTCCCTAGCATCTAGATTGGGAATCTTGCACATATGTCTTATTCAAATGTATAATAATGCCACCTTTCAGGCTATCTGCACCCAACGATTTGAAGCACTGTTCTCCCACTGCTGGAGGAAGGGTTGGTGGGTATCAGGTGAACAAGTTATTTCTGGGCATCTCTAACATAGCTCATCTGCTTTGTTCCCCATCAGTCTCTATCCCTACCCCTTCACAGCACTATCAACCCCTGACATAGTTTAGGGAATGTTTATTTGTTTATTGACACCTCTTCTCTAAGAATATAGACTCCATGAGAGCATAATCTTGTCTTGGTTTGTGTTATTCTGTCTGTCCTGTATGTCCAGTGTTTAGAACAATGCTGGAACGTAGGAAGGACTTGATTAATATTTGTTGAGCAAATTAAGAGCCAAAGTAGGATAGTGGGGGTTCCAGATCCTTTTAATTCATCTGAGTACTCCAAAGAAGGGCACACTGTTAGCTTGAAGGTTGACTGGTATGGGAGCAATAGTTTTAATCCTGGAGTCCAGGGACTTTGGTTCATCATAGCATTGTTGCACTCATTGTCTGGGGGATGTATAAGCTGGATATGTAACTGCATTGGGGCTTATTTTTCTCATCTACAAAATAGAATCAACATCCTGTGCCTTATTCAATTTCAGAGTTGTCCTGCTGATGAAGTACAACCACATGGGAGAAAGAATTCTGTAAATCAGAAAGCACAATCTAAATATAAAAGTCATTACTATGATGATGATGATGATGGTGGTGGTGATTGAGATGGTATAATTTTGCTATAGTAAAAGTATATTTAGCCTGAGAATGAATTTATCTTCCTCTTGAGATGAGTTAGTTTCTGCAGCAGCTAGGGTTTGTATGATTTCCAGAGATGCTCATTATGAGTTGATTTACCAACACCACCAATGCTTACTTAAATGTCTACTATAAGACCAGTTGCTAGAGGTACATCAGAGAACAACACAGACAAAATCCCCCTCCTTCTTGCCACTTACAAGCCTACAGGAGGCAGAAAGACAGTAAATAAAAGAAATAAGTATGTAGTCTGTTAGGGTTCCAAGTGCCAAGGTGTAAAACAGAGAAAAAGAAAAGCAGGATAGAGGAATAGAGTGGATGTGGGGGAAAGGGGAGGACATTGCAATTTAAAGGGTGACCAGGGGAGAACTCACTAGATGGTGGCACTTGAACAAAGACTTGAAGGAGATGAGGGATTTATCCACATGGATGCTGGGGAGTGGGCTCTCTAGGCAGAGGGAACAGCAAGTGCAAAGGTCAGGACTTCCCTCAAATGCCCAAGAGAAAAGTAAATCTGTGTGTCTAGAGTAGAGGGGGATGGTGGTATATAAGGTTAGAGAGATATTGGATGGCATATTGTGTGGGGTCACATAGGACATTTTCAGGACTTTGACTTTATCTGCAAGGGAGAAGGGGAGCCATCTGAAGGTCTTGAAGAGCAGGGTTACATGATCTGCCTTCTATTGAGTTATCATGACTGCAGAGAGGAGACCGGAACATTGGGGCTGAGACTAGAGAGGGAAACCAGTTAGGAAGTTACTACATGTAATCTAGAGGAGGAATGATGGCAGTTTGGATCGGGGAGGTAGAGGTAGGAAGAAGTGATAGGATTCTAGAAATATATTGCAGGAAGTGCCAATAGGTTCTGTTAATGACCTGCTTTGTTGAGAAAGAAAAAGGAATGAAGGATGAGCTAAGGTTTTTGTCTTGAGCCAGTGGAAGAATTAAATTGATGCTAACTGATGTGGAATGACTGTGGGAAGAGCAGGCGTGGGAGGGGATATTAGGAGCTCAATTTGGGACGTGCTACTTCTGAGAGGGCAGTTAGACATTTAAGTGGAGATGTTGAGTAAGCATATACCAGCATGAGCCAAAAATATAAATAAATGAATAACTTGGGAGTCGTCAGCATATAGTTAATATTTAAAGCAACAAGACTGGCTGAGAATACAGAAGGAGTGAGTGTCGTTCGAGCAGAGGTCAAGGACTGAGTCCTATGACACTGCAGCATTTGGGGACTGGGGAGATGGGGAAGAGATAGCAATCTTGACTCTAAAGAGCAGCCAGGGAGACTGAGGAAAATCAGGAGCATGTGGTGGCCTGGAAGTCAAGTGAAGCTGGTACTTCTGCGGTGCAAGACCAACACGTCAAACATTGTTGGGAGGCCAAGCAAGATGAGCATGGAGAACTGATTGTTGGTGTCTCAAAGTAAAGGCTGTTGAAGATTTTGACAAGAGTAGATTTGCTGGGATGACTGGGGCAGAAAATTAAACTGGAGTGAGCATAAGAAGAAGAGTGTGATTGGAGAGAGCAAATTTAGATGGTGGATGGCTAGAAAGGGATGTGGGTCAAGAGATGGTCTTTGTTCTTTATTAATTATTTAAATGGGAGAAATAACATCATGTGTGTATGCTGATGGGAATCACCCAATGGATATGGGAAAACTAATAGTGCAAGAAAGAGAAATCTTGAAAGAATGTTCTCAAATAGGCAAAATGGAAGAATTGGCCTTGCTGAGGAGTACCAAAAACTTCATCCATAGAAGTAGGAGAGAAAATGAGACTACGGAGCTACATGCAAGTAGGTGGATAGATGTGATGGTGGAAGCATGTGGAAGTTCTCTTCTGAGAGTTCCCATTCTCTCAGTGAAATAGGGAGGAAGGTGAGAGTGCGGATGGGGGAGAGGTGCTGGGGTTTGAAGAGGGAAGGGAAATATGCAAAAGGAGCAGGAACAGAACTCAGTGGAAGTGATGGTAGAGGTGTTTCTCTAACACTGTCCTCCTGTGATAGAACTTCTTCAGTGCTGATCTACGCTGCAAAGGATCGGATGTCCCAGTCCCTCCTTCCAGATTGCTTGGTCAGGTTTTTACCAATTTTTAGGCATAAGTTTTAGAATGAAAACTCACTTGTGCATCACTCAAGTGATTGCAGGTTGTGGGAGCTGTCAGAACTGTCATGGTCTTTTCAAACACTGACTTCATAAAAAGTAAAGAGAAAAAATGTGCTCTGACGCAGGCTGACCTTCATATTGTCCCGCAGCCTCACGTGGTTTCTTTTCTCCTTGACATCATCCATTAGGAAGTCAATCCTGGTGTGCGTGAGGAGTTCTTTATTTCTTTTGTTTTGGTTAAGTGTGCCACCCTTTTCATTTCTCTTTGCCAAAGGCACTTGGCTTTATCTGCCAGCCATTCCCAGCCTGCGCTATTTTATCTTCTTAAAAATTCCGAGTGCTCCTTTGAGTCTATCTTTTAGACAGAAACCAAGAGTCTTTAACTTTGGCTTTAAGTATAATTTGTATCATTACAATTAGACTCAAGCAGCTAGCAAGTATTTGGGGGGCAAGTAGGAAGTACCAGTCAGAAGTCATGGCGTGTGGGGAGAACTCACATACTTGATCTGATGCCAACAATGAAGGCTGGCAGGGGGTGCCATCTCAGGCTCAGCCACCTCATCATAAGGAAGCAGAGGACTGAGGGATGGTGATAGGATTAGATGGGAAGATGACCTCAGCATGTGACATCTTCTCACCTAAACGCTAAAGTGGATTCCTTCTGGCCATTAATACCTGCACATCTTTCTTCTGATGCTGGCTGGTGCCCTGGGTGTTTCTGAGTAGCTGTTTTCACAGTGATGTACATGCAGCTCGCCCTATTCAGTCATCTCTGATTGATAAGCCGCCCACACAGAAAGCGGCAGTGTTTCCACCTTCTCTCACCATGGTTGCCTTTAGGAACTGCCCCATGCAGTCAATGCCTTCCAAGGCCTTGGGACCTAGAAACAACCTTCTCAATAAGAACGAGTTTCAATTGCATTATTCCGAAAAAGCTCAACTCTTCCGGGTGCATGGGTCCTTGTGGTAGTGAGAGTTTACTTAAAAAAAAAAAAAAAAAAAAAAAAAAAAAAAAGCCGGGACCGGTTTGGCTCAGTGGATAGAGCGTCGGATGGACTGAAGGGTCCCGGGTTCGATTCTAGTCAAGGGCATGTACCTTGGTTGTGGGCACATCCCTGGTGGGGAGTATGCAAGAGGCGGTTGGTCGATGTTTCTCTCTCATCAACGTTTCTAACTCTCTGTCCCTCTCAATTCCTCTCTGTGTAAAATCAATAAAATATATTGGGAGAAAAAAAGAAAAAGAAAAAAAAGAAAAGCAACATGTTCTTTAATACCTACTCTGCACCAGCTGCTCCTGTCTATTTTGTCCCGTTTAATTGTTACAACTCGGCCCTGAACCATCAGTTTCATCCCCATGTTTACAAGCTGAGAAGACCAAGGTGGTGAAGAGGTGATGCAATTTGACTGAGGTCATGTGATTTTAAAATGGAGAAGCCTGGCTTCAAATTCTTTGTGTGTGATGGAAAAAAATCAAGGTAGTTGTAAAAGAGAAAAGAAAAATTTTAATTCCCTCGCTTCCTTCTGAAAACAGTGGGTATGCCTTTTGCTAAATAAAGACTGCAGGCTTGAGGATGTAAACCAGGGACCCTACATTGCTCAGGACCAAGGAGGAGGGTGCATAGAGATCCAGGAGGCAGAGCATTGAGGACCTGCAGTGGGAAGGGGACAGCACGGGAGGGGAGAGGGTCGGCCAGCCAGTAGGCCAGGAGCTTGCTGTAGACAGAGATGCTCAGTAGAGATCTGGGAAGGAGTAAACCGCTGTGGTCTGTGTGAGGTCACTTCTATTCATCTCCCACCCCCCCTTAAAAAAAACAAAAACAAAAACAGTCAAAACCGGTTTGGCTCAGTGGAAAGAGCTTTGGCCTGCGGACTGAAAGGTCCCAGGTTTGATTTTGGTCAAGGGCATGTACCTTGGTTGCGGGCACATCCCCAGTTGGGGTTGTGCAGAAGGCAGCTGATCAATGATTCTCTCTCATCGATGTTTCTAACTCTCTATCCCTCTCTCTTCTTTTCTGTTAAAAAAAAAAATCAATTAAATATATTAAAAAACACACACACCCTTTTTTCCCCTTGTGCTTCATGACCTGTGCTCGCTTTGAGGGGGATGCGATAGTACTGACACTCTAAGCCAGGCTTGGCTGAAGAAGAAAGGCTGCCCCCAAGGATTGGTGAGCATTTTCAAAGACCATTCTTTTTCCAATATTCACTTCATGAATATTTACTGACTTCTTCCTCTGTGCCAGAAATGCAGTGATAAGCTAGAATGAAATCTCTGCCCATATGCAGCTTATATACTAGTTGGAGGAAACAGACATTACGAAAACAAACAGAAAAGTGCTATAACAGAGAATTATAGCAGAGAAAACTATAACAGAGAATTATTCTTCAAGTGTTGGATAGGAATCTTCCTAAAGTATCTTTAATGCATCTCTGCCTCATGAAAAAGAGTTAATTGAGCCAAAACCGGTTTGGCTCAGTGGATTGAGCGTCAGCCTTTGGACTGGAAGGTCCCGGGTTCGATTCCAGTCAAGGGCATGTACCTTGGTTGCAGGCACATTCCCAGTAGGGGATGTGCAGGAGGCAGCTGATCGATGATTCTCTCTCATTGATGTTTCTTATTCTCTATTCCTCTCTCTTCCTCACTGTGAAAAATCAATAAAATATATTTTTAAAAATGACAACCACCCATACAGCATAGCCATCTGGTGTGAATGAATAAAAATTATACCTATTTTTTTTAAAGAGTTAATTGAGCTGAGAATTGTTTGTGACGTTTGATTAATTATCATGTGTGCAAAGTCCAGCTCTAGATACTATAGTAACTATAGTAAGATGCTCAAGGAGCATCTGGTTAATGGGGGGAGGGGGAGTTTGGACAGGTTTATTAGCAATTTAAAAAGTAATGAGATGCCTAAATTATACTATGAACCTTCCAATATAATAGGCAGGTGTGTACCCTGTTTCCCCGAAAATAAGACAGTGTCTTATATTAATTTTTGCTCCCAAAGATGCACTAGGTCTTATTTTCAGGGGATGTCTTATTTTTCCATGAAGAAGAATAAGGTACACATTTATTGTTAAATGAAAATAAAGGAAATTTATTACCTGTATACGGTACGGTAGTACGGTAGTTGTCAACACAAACGAGACAAACTGTGAATCCTACAATATCAAGAATTTACTCATTTATTCAATGACAATCATGTCATCATCTTCTGGAACATCATCATAACAATCCAATTCCTGAATTTCCTGGTGAATTTCTTGTGACTGCATTTCTTTCAGAATCAGTGGACCAAATCTCTCATGTTTAGCAATAGTCTTTAAATGAGTACTTCTTGTCAAGGTAGCCTGCTTGCTGTACATTTGTAATGCAACTGTCAGTGATTTTCTCCCATGAATTCTTCACCCAAGTCACAACTTCTTGCAGTTTAGGTTTCACAAAGTTTCCACGCTGATTTCTCTCCATTCTATTTTTAATGTAGTCATTAATTTCCATGCGCAAATTGTCTTTGAATGGCTTGCTTATTGCAATATCCAGAGTCTGGAGATAGGCCGTCATTCCTACGGGAATCATTATCTGATCAGTCGGGGCGGCCCTAGTGACCAGTTTACGGTAAATTAATTTTCATTCTGAGACAGAGCCTGGGGGGGGGGGGGGGGGCTTATTTTCGGGGGGAATGCCTTATATTTCACTCAGAAGGAAACCTGTAAGTAGATCTTATTTTCGGAGGATGTTTTATTTTCGGGGAAACACGGTATTTCTTTAGGGTCCCAGAACTGGTCCAGAGTGGGGAGAAAACTCTAGATGGACTCCTGCCCTGTGCCCTCACTTTGCTAGGCCCCTTCCCACCCGATGTCTGAGCGTTGCTTCACCCAACTAAACACAGGATTTATACATAGGATTACCCTTCCTTTCCTGAGGGATGTTTTTGGACACCTTCTATTTGGACATATACGTTCTCTTCTCTCGCATTGATAATCCAGTCTTGTCATTCTTTTGCTCACACCTGAATTTTTTCCTAGGTGAGATTATACAATACTTTTTGCTTAAAAGATCGTCCTTTAGGTAACAAAATGCTATTGTGGAGTTAGACAAACAAACAAACAAACAAAAGAACACGAAGATTTTAATTCCTTAGTATAGTCCTTCCAGGGAAGTCCCTTCCTCCCAGAGCTTCCCTGGCATCATGATTACTGCCTTTCTGTGCTCTCAGCCCCAGAACTTACCCCCTCGGGCCTCACAGATTGGCCTCAAGTGCACCTTTTTTTGTCTGACTCTCTAACTAGGTACTAGGTATCTAGAGACTGTGTGTCCTGTTCACTTCTCGGTCCTCAGAAGGAATGAATGAACCAGTAAGTGCAACACATTGTCCTGTGATAAGGTGCATTCCAATATCTTAGAAAGCTGATTCAAACTTTAAATGATGCCCATCCGCAGATTTTAATGTTTGTTATATTCCAACTATGTACACACACGGAGACAGCCCCATCTGTTGCCTAAATGAATGGGTGGCTGAATCTCAAACGAGAAGTGATGAAAGGAGCCTGCAGCTACAATGTAGAGGCTTTTCTGGGGGGAAAGGAGGAAAGAAAGAAAAGAAATCCAGGCTCAATCAGTTTGTTTATATCACATGACTTTGGTTTTGTGATGGTGCCAAGCCATACCCCTGTCTTCACAGAGTAGGTGCAAGCTCAGCATGTCTGTGGACTGATAATCTGCTTTGAGTTTGCTTCATCTCAACTTGACCTTCACCCACCTCCTCCCAAGGTTGTCTTCCATACATATATTTTTATTTATTTTATTTTTTAAAAATATATTTTATTGATTTTTTTACAGAGAGGGATAGAGAGCTAATAACATCGATGAGAGAGAGTCATCGATCAGCTGCCTCTTGCACGGTCCCTACTGGGGATGTGCCCACAACCAAGGTACATGCCCTTGAACGGAATCGAACCTGGGACCTTTTAGTCTGCAGGCCAGGCTGATGCTCTATTCACTGAGCCAAACTGGTTTCGGCTCCATACATGTGTTTTTACTTTTATTTATTTATTTATTTTTATTTTTTTATTAAATTATTATATTTGTACATATACCATTTCCCACCCCCTCCCATACATGCCCACCCTCCCCAGAGTCATACATGTGTTTTTAGATTTGTATAGCTGGTGAATAGTTTCCCAGGAATTCCTGGCCTCTGTGGGTTGTAGGCCACTGTTACAGCCAACCTCAGCCACCATCAAGAGCTCATAGTTTCCACACGCACAAGCACACTTATGCACTTATATGCCCATGGGCATTGATTGATTTTCACAATATTTTTTGGTGCATCTATTCCATGTTTTGCAGTGGTCTTGGTCACCACTTATATACAACACCCCGCCCAATATTCTGTTCAGTCATACCTGGTGACTGATGGCACCAACTCCACCGCAAACATCTTGAATGCCTTCCTTCCCATTTGTGTTATTCTCTCAGCCAGAAATATTAGAACCTCCTACCTCAGAGCAAGTGAGAGGTAATGTCTCAACTTTAGGGCATAATAGCCCAGAGCCTGGAATCGGATGCCTGGTTTGAATCTTGACTCTGTTGCCAACCAGTTGTGTGACCTGCTGGAGCAAGACTTATTTTCTCCGTGTCTCTATCCTCTCATCTGTTAAATGGGTATATAATGATTCCTACTCATAGGAATTCTGTAAGGAGTAATGAGTTAGAACATGTGATGTGCTTAGAATAGTACCTCACTTGGAGTAACTGTTATTTATTTTCTATTGAGGCAAAAGTACTATTATTGTTATATATGCTATTGGCTCTGATTAACTACAAGTACCTGACTGCTATGACCAGCCCAAATTGGGTTTCCTTTCCCACTTCATCCTCTCCATTTCCCTTCCCCTGTTCCTGCTCCTGAAAGCAGGGCTTAGTTTTTGGTTGATAACTTGTACTTTCTCCCCTTACAGAAGTTGGGAGAGGGAAGGCCCAGGGTCTGTCAATCTACAATATATTCAGAACAGGAATCGTGGGAATCATGCAGATGCCTATCCCTTTGGCCATCTGTATAATCAATCTCTCTCACTCACCCCCACCATGAATCCTGACTTTTCCTAGAGATTTCCTACCACAGGGCATCCCTCATTCTCTAATGGTTGGTCCAGGTCCCTCCTCATCTCTCCCCTGAGCCATGGAAGAAACCTCCCCACTGTCTTATCTATCTCCAGTCCCAACATCCTCCTCCAGTTCTCAGAAGGCTTCCAGAGTGATCTTTCTGAAACAAATAGCATTGTGCTTCCTTGCTGAAAACCTTGATGGCTCCCTATGGCCTGCACAGTAATGTAAGAAGTCACCCCCTGGCTTTCAGAATCTCCTGCCACATGACTGAGGCTCACTTCCTTCCTGCCCACCTTCTACTCCAGCCAGATCAAACCCATCTCTTCTGCTTCTTCTTTTACTCACATTTCCTTTTCCAGTTTACCTTTCCTGCTACTTCTATCTGCTACATTTCCGTCTTTAAAATTGAAGGTGAAGGTTTTCCCCATGAAGTCCGTGCCCCACCCACACTACCCCTCCACTCAGAATTCATCACCCTCTCTTACATTCCCACAGTAATTTGTTTATATCTCTCTGATAATGCTTAGCACAGACTGCCTTGTATTACCTTTTTTTTTTTTTTTAACTTTTACTTATTTCAAAATGGCTTTTAGATGGCTAACACAAATGATGTGGTAATATTTGTCAAAAATCATCGCATGCAAATTATACTTCAATAAAATCAGTTTTAAAAGAAAAATAGAGTAAGAGCATAGCAGAGTAAAATTAAACAGGTGGGAAAATAGGGATGAAGGGAAAATAAATAAGTGCAGGGGTAAAGTTCGTATTAAAAATTCATGCCATAAAATTTCCATGGGCTAACATTTGCCTCTGAGCAGCCAAAGGAAACAGAGAAATAGAGATTTTCTTAGTTCTGAAACCTGAGAAGAATCTCTCTCATGGGCCCTTATGAAGAGAACACTGATTTAAAGGCCAGCTTCCTGGACAATAACTCTATGTTAAGCCCAGTGAGGAGTTGTCTGAGGCTGCTTCTTATAGCATCTCTTAGTGCAAGTTGCTGGCAGAACATCAAAGTGCAGTTAAGAAACAGTTTCATAAGGGAAATAAAATTTGAAATAACTACAGAAATGGATGCACTGCTTATCCTTAGAAAATTATTTGAATTAACATGATATATCACGAATATCTATTTTGTTCATATTTGAGAGAGTTCAAGACTTAAGAGTTTGGGGGACAGGTGACTTCCATTACCCGTCAAGGCAGACCTTTGTTTTTGAATCTGTTGTTATGTCTCTCTTTATCCCTAACATTCCTTAGGCTGAAGTCTACTTTGTGTGAAATTGATATCGCTTTCTTTTAGTTAGTGTTTGTATGGATATCTCTTTCCATTCTTTGGCCTTTCACCTATCTATGCTTTAGTATTAAAAGTGGGGTTCTTGAAGATAGTATAGAATTGTTTTTGTTTTGAATTTAACCTGACATTATCTGTCACTTAACTGGTATGTCTGAACCATTATTGATATGGTTGGATTAAAACTTAACATCTTACTTCTTAATTTCTATTTGTTCCAATTGTTCTGGCTTATATTTCTACCTCCCTTAGGTTTAATTAGAATTCTATTTTGCAATTCTATTTTTCTCTCCTCTATTGACTTATTACTTATGTTAGTTATTGTCTTAGGGCTTAAAATACACATTTAAAAAATAATCTGAGTCTACCTTAAAATATTATACTACTTCAAGTGAAATGTAAAGACCTTATAACAGTATTTTCTCAATTTCTCTTTCCCATTCTTTATGTCATTGTTGTTATATAATATATATTTTATATATATATATATATATATATATATATATATATATATATATATTTCACTTTTACCTATGCTGCAAAAATATAACATTTCTTTATGTAGATTCAAGTTTCTGACCTGTACTATATTGATTCTGCCTAATGAACTTCTTTTTACATTTCTTATAAAATAGGTCTGTTGGTAGTTAATTTCCCAAGCTTTTGTTTGTTTGTAAGTCTTTATTTCTCCCACTTCTTTGAGCTATTTCTGCTGTGTGTAGAATTAAGGGTTGATACTATGTTCCCTCTCTTTCTTGCTTTCAGCACTTCTAAAATAGCACTCCATCTTGTTAACTTGGGTCTGGTGATGAGTCTGTTGGAACTTTTGGCTTTGTTCCTTTAGGTAATGTGTCTTTTTGTTGTTGTTGCCTTCAGGTTTTCTCTTTGAGCTTCTTGGATTTGTTGTAGTTTGGTGTCTTTCACTACTTTTGTAAAGTTCTTGGTCATTATTATTTTTTTAAATATTTCTTTTGCCCCTTCTTTTTTTTTATTCAAAACACACACACACACACACACACACACACGTATAATATTGTGGACTTAATATTGTCTCACATTTCTCTCCTCTGTTTTTTATTTTTTCTCTTCGTGTTTCAGTTTTGATCATTTCTATTCACCTATTTTTAAGTTCATTGGTTTATTGATTCTTCTTTTACTTATGTCAAGTCTACTGATAAACCCTCTGAAAACATTCTTTATCTCTGTTCCTGTGTTTTTGATTTCTAGTATTTTCATTAGATTCTTTCTTACAGTTTTTAATTCTTAGATGAAATTATCAATATGATATATTGTTGTTTTTTTTCCTTCCCATCAGAGCTTTAATGCATTGGTTGTTATTTAAAATTCCTCCAACATCTGAATCATTTATGACTTTGGTTCTAAGTATTGCTTTTTCCCTTCAGGCTGTGTTTTTTGTTTGTTTGTTTGTTTTATTTTGTTTTTTTAAATATATTTTATTGATGTTTTACAGAGAGGAAGAGAGAGGGATAGAGAGAGAAACATCGATCAGCTGCCTTTTGCACACCCCCTACTGGGGATGTGCCCGCAACCAAGGTATATGCCCTTGACTGGAATCGAACCCGGGACCTTTTAGTACGCAGGCCGACGCTCTATCCACTGAGCCAAACCGGTTTCAGCCAGGCTGTGTTTTAATTTGCCTTCTTTATCCTTTGTAATTTTTTTTGGTGGAAAGCCAGACATGCTGTATAATATCATAGAAAATGAAATCAATTCATATATATTTTTATGCTTAAAAATGAACATACCTTGATTTTTGGTAGACCTTTAGTATTGGGGAATTTATATTAATCTAGTCTAAAAGTAGGCTGGGTTTGAAGTTTGTTGTTGCTGTGGTTACCCTCAGTGCACCAAGGCTTCATATTACTGTAATGATAACTTCTGTTTATGGGGTGGACTAATTTACAAGACAGATTTTGTCAATGTCTGTTCTCTGTTTGACTTTAATCTTCCTGCTTGGAGTTGAAACTCCCTTATCATTGCTACCCAGAGAGAATCTGCCTTCTGCACCTCTCCCAGCCATATTTCCAGCGATGTTTTACTTGATGCTTGGGGGAGGGGCCATTCTCTGTTCTGATTGGCCTCAGCCGAAGACAATGATTATCAATCTGGAACTTGGGGTGTGGCTTTGGCAAATGTTATTACCCCTTTTCCAAATGTAACCCTGTGATGAACATACATTTCTGACCCTGCATCAGAGGGAGAGTCCTTCCCATCTCCCCCATTTGCTCACCCTAGCTTCCGGGAGCTTTCACCAGTGCTCTCAGACTATTGTCTTGTCCTTCCTGCTGGAGAGTTTCTTCCTTAGAGAAGATGTGGGAGATGGCTTTTCAGCCAGGGCTGTTGTCCACCAGCCCCAGCCAGCACCATGAGGGCAATCTTCTCCCTGATGGTCCTCAGAAGCCCGTGGTGGGGATTCCCGGAGGAAAAATCTCTGCTAAGAGAACCTTATTACTTAGTAAGTGCCCACTCTGAGCAAGGAGCTTCTTTTTTAGATGCTGTGGGAGATAAAAGGATACATTTGACCAGAGTGTTTCCCTTACGGGATTTATAATTATTATGTACACGGGTATTTATAATACTAAGCAGAATGGGATCAATGATCTAATTGTGAGTTCAGAGTGCCTTGGGAACAGAGGAGAAAGTGTTCATGTGCCTTTTACTCACAGATACTCTGAGTGGCTGCTTTGTTTTGGACCTAAGGAAGGGGATAAGCACGAGCTTTTTTTGAGGGACGGTAGTAAAAAGATAACACTATCCCGGTATAGAGTCATAACAAGGATGTGGAAAGGGCATGGTGTTCAGGGGGCTCAGAGACAGGAACAGCCCTGTCTTCCTTGGGGCTGGGGAAGTGGCAGGTGGTCAGAGAAGGGATTAATGGGAGATCTAAGAAGGTTTCATAGAGAGTGCCCTTGAGTTGTCCTTGAGGCTGGGGAGAATATGGATGTGTGGGTGTGGAGGAGGAGGATTTGCCCAGCAGGGGACTGCCTGGGCAAAGGCATAGGGGAGGGAGAGTACAGATTGGGATCAGGAAACGGACACTGATCAGTGGAAGTGGAGAGTAGGGTGTATGGAGTGGAGGGGATGGGGAGTAGATCGGACTGGGGAGCTGGCCAGAATCGGCTTGTGCTGGCCCCAGAGCAGGTCCCTGATAAATCTTTGTCCAATGATTGGGTAAGCAAATGGCACTCACCCGTGGGTTGCTGTTATTTTGTTTATTCATCTGGGGAGCTGATAGGGAAGAATTTGAGTAGGTGTTATGATCACCGTGTGGAGGACAGAGGAGAGGCAGGCTAAACCTAGGCAGGGACATGAATTAGGAAACAGAGGCGGTTGTCCTGAATGGCCTCCTGCCCCCAGTCCTAGAAGGCCTGGTTCTCTGTGTCTCTGAGAAGCCAGGCTGGAATGCTTTCCTCTTTTGAAATTGTGGGTCAACAAATGTCAGCACTCAAGTTGAACGCAGGGAACACACTGGGAACATCAACAGACATCCTATTTTTAGGGCGGGGACTCTGGCCTCCTAATTGCATCTGTATCCAGGTTGACCTGGCTCCTGGGAAGGATGTGGGGAGGTGACACAGAGCATGACTGTCAACACCGAGGGTTTGAAGAAGGCTGACCATTCAGGGCTTGACGATTCTGTCCATCTTCCTAGTGGGAAGACCGAAGCCCATCTGATGCTCCTCTCTCAGCGCTCCTCATTTCCCCAGGACTGATGTCAATAAACAATGCAATCACAGGATCCAGACGAAGCAAGTCTCTTTTCCTTGCATGTGGTACAACACAGTTGGAAAAGAAGAGAACAAATCAAATGCTCTGAAAGCAAACCGAATGCAAATGAAGGTCTGCAGAACTGTCGGAATCTGAGCATTTATTTTCTTTTCATCTCCCCTTTAAATTAAACCAACGCCATTTTCAAAGCCCAGATGTGAGTCACGGCCCCTTCTGGAACAAGTGGCACGAGTCTGGCCTCATTTCAGCAGGTGTTCCCCCACCAATGCGGGGAGAGGCGGACAAGACGGCCAGGCTAGCTCTCTCCTCACCGGCCCAGCCCAGCAGCCCAGCTCCTTGAGCAGCATGCCTGTTTGCGGAGCCCTGACCTGTGTCCGATGTCCTTGTTTGTCCAAGAAGCAGGCATGGTGTGCGTAGCTCACCTTTTGTTTTTTTATACTGGGGTTCCTTGCAAAGGAGAGAAGAAACTTGGGGAGCACAGCAGTCCCCCTTTCCTTGCCCTCCGGCTGCCAGCAGACTCCAGCAGAGCTCAGAACACCCCAGAGTTCCAGGCCTTTTAAACTCCTTGAATTAGGTTTCAGGAAGTTTGTTTCAGGCCTTCCCCTCCCTCAAGTGGTGGCTGACAGCATCAATCAATCCCCAAACCCTTGGCTTGTGTGTGTGTGTGTGTGTGTGTGTGTGTAAGACATAGGAACCCACTTTGAAATATTATATTTGTCTAGGCCAGTGGTTGGCAAATCGCGGCTTGGGAGCCACATGTGGCTCTTTGGCCCCTTGAGTGTGGATCTTCCACAAAATATCACGGCCTGGGCGAGTCTATTTTGAAGAAGTGGCATTAGAAGAAGTTTAAGTTTAAAAAATTTGGCTCTCAAAAGAAATGTCAATCGTTGTACTGTTGATATCTGGCTCTGTTGACTAATGAGTTTGCTAACCGTGGGCCTAGGCAGTTGGCTCTTCCTAAGTAAATACACATGCAGGCAGTGCGGCCAATGCCATGCCCTCACTCACTCACTGACTCGCTGTCTCAGTGGGTATCTACTGAGCACCCGGTGAGCCCAGCCCACGGGGAGGCTCTGCTGACAGTGGGGAGCACGCTGGGCCCTGCAGAAGCTGTCCAGCCTGCCGGCAGCGGCCGAGGGGATGGACGTGCTGGCTGGGATTTGGAATTTTTACAGCATCAGGGTGATGGTGAGCCTGCCAGCATCCTGTTGTTCTAAGTTTCCTGCCAGTCCTTGAGTTTCCAGAGGCAGCACATTCTTTCCTGGGGACTTGATTTCATTCCCCCAGGACTAGCAAGTCCTTCCCCACGCCTCTTCCTCTCCCTCTGTCCCCACACACCTGGTGGCCGGAGCAGCCAAGGCCTGGCCGGACTCCAGCCTGTTCATGGAGGTCTTTCCGTTTTCTTTTCAGGAGAGGTAAGGGGGAGAAGGAAGGGACCGGAGCTCAGGGTGATTACGTTTCTGCCCTGTGCCCGATGGTTTTACAAATTCATTTCACTTAACCCTGTTCTTAGCATCCCTGTAAGGGAGGAGATATCTTTCCCACGTTAATGAAGAAGAAATAGAAACTCAGAAAAGGTCAGTCAGATGGTCCCTGAACAGGTGTTTAGTACATCTCAGAGCAACACCTGGAACTCAGGCCTGTCTGAATCTAAAGTCAGGTTCTTGCTACTACAGCCTGTGTGTGTGTGTGTGTGTGTGTGTGTGTGTGTGTGTGTGTGTGTCTGCTCTGGGTACAGCCAAGTGTCTCGAATGAGGCATTAAGGAAATGAGGTATCTGTCTCCCTCAAAGGGACTCCCACCCAGAGCCAGGCTGCCCACGTTCAAATCCCAGGTCTTCTGTTTGCTAGCTGTGCTACCTCAGACATGTTACTTCTGCGCTCTGAGCTTGTTTCCTCTTTTGTAAAGGGGATAATAGCAGCAATACCGCTCTCATTTGTAGGGGAGTCAAATTCAGAGACAGAAAGTATACCGATGGTTGCCAGCAGCAGAGGGAAAGAGGATGGCTTGTCTGTGGGCACAAAGTGTCAGTTTGGGAGGATGAAAACGTTCTGGAGATGGATGGCGGCGATGGCTGCACAACAGTGAGAATGCACTTACTGCCCAGAACTGAAACGTGCATATTTACATTATGTATGCTTTACCGCAATAATAGAAGAAAGAGTCCCTTTCTCAAGGACCTGGGGGAGGCTTAAAGGAGGTCGCGTGTGCTAAGCACTTAGAACAGAGCCCATAGTGAATGTTCCAGAAACAGGAGCTCTTCCTTGCCCCAGCCCTCACCTTCCCAGGGAGGTCCCCAAAGCTGGGTGGAGCTTTGTAGAGGGCGCCTGCCACCTGGCTGGGGGGTGACCCGTGGAGGGGTCTCAGTGTGTGGCTGGGCAGCTGTCAAGACCGGAGCTGGTGGGCAGAGCGCTCGCTGCCCACGCCGAGCACCGAGGTTATAAATGGAACACTGCTCGCTAAATTGCCCCATTTCCCACAGACTCACTCCACGAGCTGCCAGCTCTGATGTGCGGTTGAATTTGGTGGTTAAGCCAGAACAAGAGAATTATGAACCCATAGAGGAAAACATCCAATTAAATGGCATCAACACAGTATGCCTGAGAAGAGGCTGGTGTTTTAATGCTTTCACTGGTCTTGCCCACGAATATTTATGAAGTGTCGACGGGAAGGGGAGAATGCAAAGTGCTTAGAGTTCAGGTCAGAGGCCAGTAAGTGGCACAGAAAGGAGCAGAAGGGGGAAACACACACACACACACACACAGAGAGAGACAGAGAGAGAGAGAGAGAGAGAGAGAGAGAGAGAGAGAGAGAGAGAGAGAGAGAGAAAAGAATGCCCCGTGTCATGCTGGATCTGGGGACAGGAGTCCCTTCGGACTTCCTGCACGTAATTATCTCCAAATAGCCCAGTTCAGTTTAGATCAATAACGTTTATTGTGTGACACACAGAGCCCAGAAGGTTTTAAATAATTCACTCCAGGGCAGGGAACCGTCAGAAAAAAGACTTCCCTGTGTTTGTTTGGCCTCCAAGGATCCTTCTTAGTCGACTGCAGCCGCGAAGCTCCCCCAATTCTGAGCCCAGAGGACCCTGCCACTCTCTCTGTAGGGACCGGCCCCCAAGGCCCTGCCAGCTCATGGCTCTACGACTATCTATTCTAGCGCTTTCCAAGCTCTCTTTGCCGAAAGATCAGATTTTTATTTTGTTTGTAGTTTCCAATGCATTGTGGGTAGATACTATATATATAATTGAGTTTTTACAGAGAGGAAGAGAGAAAGATAGAGAGTTAGAAACATCGATGGGAGAAAAATATCGATCAGCTGCCTCCTGCACATTCCCCACTGGGGATGTGCCCGCAACCAAGGTACATGCCCTTGACCGGAATTGAACCGGGACCCCTCAGTCTGCAGGCCGACGCTCTATCCACTAAGTCAAACCGGTTCTGGCATTGTGGGTAGATACTTTTACAAAAAAAAAAAAAAATTAATATGGATAACTAAATTCATTGAATAAGTAAATGAAGAGATAAATTAGAAAAATGAAATAAGGAACAAAGAGATAGAAAATACAAGGCCACACTTCGAACTCATTATATTTGGCAGACATGCATTTACTTGGTCAAATCACCATAGAAACTTCTACTCTCCTTGGCTGTGCTGCTTATATAAGCAAATGGCTGTGCCCCGACACTGGTCAGGGGGACCAGAGGTCCATTTTGAATGGCACTTCTCTAGATCGCCAGTCTCCAGAATGGTATGCCAAGACAACCCACTGGGATGCAGGAAGGAAATATTAGCACTTGTTTATATTTTTATCCTCACAGCCTCTCTTAAGTTTTTATTTTTGGTTAAAAAAATATATATATATATATATATATTATTGATTTTTTTTACAGAGAGGAAGGAAGAAGGTAGAGAGCTAGAAACATTGATGAGAGAGAAACATCAATCAGCTGCCTCCTGCACACGCCCCACCGGGGATGTGCCCGCAACCAAGGCACATGCCCTTGACCAGAACCAAATCTGGGACCTCTCAGTCTGCAGTCGATGTTCTATCCACTAAGCCAAACCAGTCAGGGATTTTTTTGGTATATTTTTAATGTACACAGACAATAGTAAGATAAAACATATGTAATCTATAAATGATATATGGCAAATTGTACTCCGATTTTTTTTTTTTTTACAGAGAGCTATGTCCCTGTCATCTCACACTCAATGTATTAATGGCACCACCATTGATCCCTGTACCCTCTTCACACTCCTCCCTTTTCTCCCCTCTGACTTCTCTTCTGTTTAACTCTGCCTTGTTTCCATATCTCAGTGCATTTCTTTTCCATACTGATAACGATAATACTTTTTCTTATAAGGCTATTATTTTTAAAAAATATATTTTTAATTGATTTTTTACTGAGAGGAAAGGAGAGAGATAGAGATTTAGAAACATTGATGAGAGAGAAACATCAAACATTGATCAGCTGCCTCCTGCACACTCACTACTGGGGATGTGCCCGCAACCAAGGTACATGCCCTTGACTGGAATCGAACCTGGGACCCTTCAGTCTGCAGACCAACACTCTATCCACTGAGCCAAACCAGTTAGGGCAAGGCTACTATTTTTGAGTAGCACTATAAGCTCTTCAAAGGCAAAGACTTTTCATCTTAGAATTTCTAACCTAGCAAAGTGTTTAGCTTGTTGCACAGTATGAAGATTAATTAATAATCATGATAATAATATCTAATGTTTCTATGGTGCTTAATATGTCCAGGCTCTATTCTAAGCACTTCACATACAACAACTCACTTAATTCTAACAATTTCCCTATGAGATTGATAGTATTATTCCTTTTATAGTCAACAAACAGAGGCACAGAGAGGTAAGTGACTTGCCCGGGGTCCACAGCAGATAGGGCTCAATGCTGAAGGAACGAATGAAAATTTGAATGGGAGCATAAATACGAGGCCAGAAAGATGGGCTGGATTGCATAATGGTCATCTGTGGCATTTGTATAATTAGCAGATTGGGAGCCATTTCTGGGTTTCTTTCTAAAGGGCACTCATTGTTTGTTTGGGCGGTTCTAGTTTGACCCAGGAGGTAGCGGTGCATCCCAGAACATAAGAATCTGATATATGTGATCAAAAGAAATAAGGGGACAAAATATCGTTGGTGGAGACAGGAAGGAAGGTGGCTGGCCCAAGGCACTCTGTCGGTTGGAGACGTGAGTCAGAGTGGTTATCTGCAGTCCGAGCCTGCAGGGTGATCGGCGCCCCACATCCAGCCCTGGCTACACAAACATCGCAACCAGTGTCCCGCCAGGGAGCCACATACCTGGGATGTAGACAGCACAACTTCCTGGACATCTGTCTATCCGGGCTGCTGATCACCTCATTGTTCCTTATTTAAAAAGCCCACTCTCGAATGCAGACAGGTGCAGCCACTGTGGAGAACAGTATGGAGTTTCCTCAAAAAACTAAAAATGGAACTCCCATTTGACACAGTAATCCCACTCCTAGGAATATATCCTAAGAAACTAGAAATGCCAATCAGAAAGGATATATGCACCCCTATGTTCATAGCAGCACAATTCACCATAGTTAAGATTTGGAAACAGCCTAGGTACCCGTCAGCAAATGATTGGATCAAAAAACTATGGTACATCTACACAATGGAATACTATGCTGCCATAAGAAGGAATTCTTATCATTTGCAGCAACCTGGATGGAACTGGAGAACATTGTGCTAAGTGAAATAAGCCAGTCAATGAAAGAAAAATACCACATGATCTCACTCATTTATGGATAACAAAGAACATTATAAACCAATGAACAAAAAGATAGATACAGAGTTAGTAAAGCATCAAACAGACTCAAATTACAGTGGGAAGATTAGGGAGAGGTGGGGGAGATAAGAGATCAACCGAAGGACTTGTATGCATGCATATAAGCGTAACCAATAGACACAAAACTCTGGGGGGTGAGGGCATGTATGGGAGTCGGGTGAGGGGGGGCAATGGTAAAATATGTACACATATAATACCTTAATTAAAAAAATGAGAAAAAAATAAATAAAAAGCCTATTCTCAATCACATTAGAGCCCAGTTACCACAGACTACTGGTTTTACATTTTCTCAGCTAGAAAAATGATGCTGCTGGACCCATTTGCTGGCGTCCTCGATTCTTAATCATTCCTGAGCATTCTCTTTGTTCCCATAGGCTCTGCACTGCAGTTCTGTGGTCCCGCCCACGCCATTGGGAACAAAAGCAGTGGAAAGAATCCTCTCCCTCCTCCACTGCCCTCTCCAACCAAACAAACATTAAGACACCTCCATTTGCCTGGTATTCTTATTTTCTTCCTTTTTTCCAACTAAAAATAAACATGAGTAAAACTACCCACTCCGATTCCTAGGCTGTCAGAACTATAAAGAATCTTCAAGACCTGCTGGTTGAACCTCTTCATCTTAAATATGAATAAATTAGAGGCCCAGTGAATGAAAATCATGCACTGGGGGGTGGAGTATCCCTCAGCTCGGCCTGTGCCCTGTAGCCCAGGATCCTCGGGGGATGTCCACCTGCTGGCTTGAGGATCGGGCCTAAGCCAGCAGTCAGACATCCCTATTGGAGTCTGGGACCCCTAACTCCTTACCTACTGCCTGCAGTTTAGACGGGAGAGGCTCCTGCCACCATCACTGTGCTTGCTAGCTGTGAGCCCGGCTTCTGGTTGAGTGGCACTCCCCTTGTGGGAGTGCACTGACTACCAGGGGGCAGCTCTTGTGTTGAGCGTCTGTCCCCTGGTGGTCAGTGTGTGTCATAGCGACTGGTTGTTTCACCATTCGATCAATTTGCATATTAGGTTTTTATTATATAGGCTGGAAATGCAGGGAAGGTTGAGAATCATGTTTGTGGGAATCCCTGGTCTGGTTCTGGGGACATGGGAGTGAGAAATCATGCTCTTTACCTAAATTTCTCCCTGTAGCTTCTATATGTGGGATCACAAAATTAAACCGCAATTTGACTTTAATACTTTTCTGTGTTTTTTCCTTTTATTTTTTTATTTAGAACAATATTTTTTAAAGTCTCTTCTATTTCATTTCTTCTCTGCTGGTTCCCTTCTTCGAAGTGTGCTTTAACATAGAATGAAGGATTATCTACGTTTTTCTCTCTTCCCATCAGTGGCTGCACATAGATGGTGGGGTTGCCCCGAGGAGAGCTAGGAAAGGGGAACTTCAGTGTCTGCTTTGTGTGCTCCAATGGTGGAAATCGCTGTAGGGCAATCATGGTAAGATGATGTTATCTGTAAATATTTGTTTATACCAATCTTATCCAAGGCATTATGAGCTCTATGAAGGCCCAGGCTGTGTCATATTTCCTTTTGTGTTGCGGTTCCGCTGTACAATGTCTTGCACATAGTACATGCTCAATAAATGGCTGAAGTATTAATGACTGAGTGGAATTTCAAGTCTGGCCATTCATTCAGGGCTTGCTCTTCCCTAATAAGGAAGACTATTTAGACTCAGGAACTGGCCTTCGAGCTGAGCTGAGCTGAGCACTAATGGAAAGACAGCATGCGATAGCAGGAAAAAGAAGGTTGTTTTAGTGCACACGGAAAAAGCCAAACAAAGGCTTGGGGCGGGAGACTAAAATTACTAGGTTGTCCATCAGGAGATTAACCAGCCTATCCATTCATTAGAGGAAGAACAAATGACAGGCCTTTCACATTACCAGACTGTTAATAAGCAAGAGCCAGACTTGCTCTCAGGGAAAGCCAGACTCTGAATGTCATGTTACCCAGCCCTCTCAAGCCACCCATCCTTAAAGTCTTGCTATTCAAAAATCCTGAGGACTGTGCCGAGTTCTGGAGCTGGAATAAGGGGTCACAGTCCCTCTTTTGTAATGGTCTCTGTCCTCGCATTTCGCAGGCCATTGAGATGGTCTATATTTGTTCAGATGATCTCATGCAGAGATCAGCAGGGCCATGTCACCCCTCAACCCAAAGTGAAGGCGTTGTTGTGTGGGAGGGGGACCTCATAATAAACTCGCTGACCTCTTCCTGTTCAGTCCGCTCCACTGGCCATGTTGCAATTGGTCTCTCAAGTTCAAGTGCACCTTCCTAAGGGAAACCATGTCTAAAACGAGGGTGGAGTGATGAGAGGGTTTAACAGGTTTCTGAGAGTCTATTGATGCTTTTACATCTCACTTGTTCCTCATAACAGCCCCGGGAGAGAGGCATGACCACCCCTTTCATGGATAATAAAGTTAAGGCTCTGAGAAACTAAATATTCTCGTTTGAGAGTGGTTGAGAAGATTGCACAGAAGTCTAGGCCCAATGTGGTGGCTTGGATGTGGAAGGTGCCTATAGTGACTGAGAGAAGTCGGTACATCTGGGATGTTATTTGGGGGTAAAATTGATAGAATTTGGTGATGGACTGAATGTGCTGGAGAGGGAGGGGAAGGAAAGAATCAAGGATGGTTGTAGGTGAATAGATTGATAGTCTGAGATCGCCCTGAGAAAGGGATGACATTTTTGTGTCCACATCCACTGGCAGTTTTATTTAACCTAACCCCTCATCCTTTCCCCACTTTCTCCTTACATCTCACTGTCATCAAGCCAGTCTAAACCCAGCTGATACTTCTTTGGGATAGTTAAGCTATTTGTTCTGGCACTAGGCCATTGGAAGATGAAGGCGAGGTTCTGGCAAGTTTAATCAAGACCTGTGTGCTTGGGATCGCAATTGGACAAGCATGGTGGGGCGAAAGGATGGTCCACAGAAAGAAGCTGTATCCCTTTCAAACTTTATTTACTCACCTCTAAAAACATTCATCAGAGAAAGCTTAACCTCATGCTTCTTTCTCTGGGGTAACGCTAAGCCATGAAGCAAAACACCTTGTTTGTCTGCCGGAGGGAATGTAGCCACGTACAGACCGAGGGTTTGGGGCTCCTGGGCCCCCAGGTATGTCGCTGGGCCTCTCTTGCTCAAGCAAGTCAAAGTAGGTCATGAGCTGCAATTAGGAACTGGAATGGGATGTTCCCAGCAGGAGGTTTGGACACCAGTGAGTCAAAGTGGAGGTTCCCATGGCAATGGTAATGCCGCTTCCTTTTTTTGAGACCAGAAACCTAGCAATATGGGGTGAGTCAACTGTTCTTTGAAGACCTGTGGTGGTTCTTCACTTTCATGTGTCAGATTGGAAAGGTCCATGACACTTGGCTCCCGTGACACTGGAACGCATTTGATAGCTTTCCAGGTGGGTTTCCACATGGTAATGTGGGCTTAGCCGAGAAGCCTCGAAGCATCATCTCTAACGGGTCTCTCCGCCTTGTCCATGGCCCCATCCACAGAGAGCAATGGACGTGAAGACTCCAATGGAGTGAGATTTTATTTATTTATTTATTTATTTATTTATTTATTTATTTATTTTTACCAGCTTAAACGTCTTTCTCAGGGCATTACAAAATTTCCCCACTTGTCTGATTTTGAAAAATATCAAGAAGGGAAGGATGGATGGAAAAGATCTGGCTGTTCCCAAAATATCTCTGAGATCTCCTGTTTCTTTAGGAGGCTGTGCTCAGAGAAAAGATATCCCGGGTCTCCTCTCTAAGTCCTCTCTTCCTGTTCCCTGACTCATCTGGTCAGACTCCAAGCCAGGCCATGCAGGTACCCTCATGCTCCTTCTCAGGATGAGTCAGAGAATTCTTGAATCAGAGCCTATGAGAGCTGGCAAGTGCTTCCATCAGAGAGGGGTGATCACAGACACTCAGGTGAGGTCTCCCATAGTGCAGAACCTTGGTTGATCACCATGTTCGTGGGACTCACCATTAGTTTTGTGTATTTAAAAAAATATATATTTTATTGATTTTTTACCGAGAAGAAGAGAGAGGGATAGAGAGTTAGAAACATCGATGAGAGGGAATCATGGATCAGCTGCCTCTTGCACATCCCCTTCTGGGGATGTGCCTGCAACCAAGGTACATGCCCTTGATTGGAATCAAACCCGGGACCTTTCAGTCCATAGGCCGATGCTCTATCCACTGGGCCAAACCGGTTTCGACTCACCATTAGTTTTATAGGCCCAGTTTTCATAGACTGACTCACAATAACTGGGTTTGCAATAAACTGACATATAAACTCTAATGGCCATATATGCTCTTTCTTTTCTTTTCTTTTTTTTTATCCTCATCTGAGGATATTGTTTCCATTGCTTTTCAGAGAGAGTGGAAGGGAGGGAAAGAGAGACACATCAACTGGCTGCCCCCTGCATGCACCCAACCAGGAGCTGGGAGTAAACCACAACCCTTCAGTCCGAGGCCGACTCTCTACCCACTGAGCAACACAGGCCAGGGCCATATATGCCTTTTTAGTGGGGATATTCTGTTTCAGTGACCAGAATTCCCATGTTTCCTATCCAGTGCTTTAGAGTATTTGGGAGACGAAACAATCAGAGATTCTGATCAAAGGGAAGAGGATGACCTTGAACAATCTCTTGTCTGTGCCAGAAACCCCTGGGAGAACTATTCCTGCCCAACAGCAGACACTTTGGGTTATAGCAGAATGTTCAGATGACCCTGAGCTAGCTACTCTCTTCCAAGAACAGCCCTGAAAAAGCAAATACTTAATATTTGCAAATACAGATATTGGCTTTGTGAGGTCCACTCACACCATATCCCTGTTGGTAATACGTTACATTTCTTGGTTGCTGTTATTTTTTAAAAAATATATTTTTATTGATTTCAGAGAGGAAGGGAGAGGGAGAAACATCAACGATGAGAATCATTGATCAGCTGCCTCCTGCATGCCCCCAGCTGGGAATCGAGCTTGCAATCCACTACAGACTGAAGTGTCCCAGGTTCGATTCCAGTCAGGGGCAGACTGGAATCGAACCTGGGACACTTCAGTCTGTAGTCTGACTCTAGCCACTGACCCACACCAGCTAGGGCCATTCCTTCGGGTTTTAATAGTCTTAATGCTAATATTATTTGCAATTATGTCCACTCAAATCACATCCTGGTCACCTTGTCTCCTGATTTATTAATGTTTTCTTAGGAGGAGTTGATTGTTAATAATGTCCCTTCCCAAGGGTACAAAATGTTTTAAAATTAAAAAAAAAATATATATATATTTACAGGGCGCCCACTAGAGCGTCCTCCAGGACTGCAGAATCAGAAGCTTTCCCAGTTCATCACTTCAGAACATGAATTCCCAGTGCCTCCCCCAACCCCCCAGCCTGCCTTGGCTTGAACACTTCCAATGGTTGGAGCTCACCACCTTGTGGGGCTCAGTTTTTTCAACCAAAGAGCTTAGGCTGAAAGAGAAGAACCAACCAATACCCTTGTGATTGAGTTTTTTCTCGAGTTGCTAGAGGGGACATAAGCGAAGAGTAAGTGAGCTCAGGAATGGGGAGCTGATTGGTTTCCAAAGTTCTGCAGAGAAGGGGGTTCAGACCTTTGCAGAAATGGCAGTTGGTGTCCTCAGCATCCCTGAAGCTTGTTCAGTCAGCTAGAACTACTCCTGTCCATCCAGGACTCTCAATGTTTGGTATTTTAATGGAAAAACACGAAACCCTGTGGCCCATATGAAGAACTGTCAGTACAAGGTTGGGCTTGCCATGGAGGGAATAACCTGCTACTAGGCTCCATGGGGCTTGTCAGAGTGTTTGAAAATCCCATCATGCCTTTGGACCCTTTCTTTAGCTATAGCGTTGTTTCTAGAAGGTTCCCATGATAATGCAAGTCATTTTACATAAAATCAGTAACAGATGAAGATATGAGCGGCTGAGCAAAGAGCAAGACCCCAAGACAAGGGGACCCAGATACAGGAGGCCTGGCCTGGAGTATGAGGCACTATTCTAAAAGGGAGAATGGACATTTTGAGTAATGATAGGTTGGCTGCTAATGGTGATGGGACATGATTCCCAAGGACTCCCATACCCCACTACAATATTTCCCTCAAAACAAGATTTCATTAGCATCTTTGCTGACACATTTTGGAACTGGAACTGGGGAGTTTTCCCTCCAGTTTCATCATGAACTCAGTGAGTTAGCTTATGACTCAAACCCCAGATGTATTACTTAATAGCTTTGTGATTCTAGGTAATGTACTTAATTTGTCTGGACCTTTTTCCGCTCAGCTTTAAAAAGAGAAGGAAAAGAGAAAAATGAAAATAGTACCTACCCAGAAGCACTGTTTATGAACTTAAGTGAAATCCCATGCAATCCATGGCATCTGGCAGTCAGCATAATACGTGGGCATAATTATTTCTTCTTTAATTTCTTGTAGCAGCTCCCTTTCATATGTCCATTAAGAATCCCTCCTACTCCACTCCCAAGAATCTTATCTGGGCATAAAATCATTCACTCAAGTATTCCAGGAGCTGAATTGTGATCGAGCCTCATAACAAAAGCGAATTTTGACAAATTAGACTGACCCTCCTTGAAAGTCAGACATGCAGATTCCTCACTAAAAGATGGCTCACACGTTGAGTTATGTCATTGCGGTAGTTAAAGGAGGCTCCCATGATTTCCTCTGTCTTCTTCCCTCTTTTTCCTGGTTCCCTTTATCACGAAAGCCTTCAACCTGCAGGATATCTTTGAATGGATTTATCCCAATTTTTTCCTCCTACATTGACCAAGGCTGACCAGAAAGTTCCCTGACTTCAGTTAGTGAGTGGGAATGGGGGCTCTCCTGTCCTTCTGGACCCTGTACATCATGCCCCTGGTTCGATGTGTGAGGGGGGAGGAAAGAAGGAAGACCCTGACTCTCACGTTATTCCATTTAATTATTCATAGCACTTGCCATCCTCTGTAGAGCTCCACGTGGGACTGTGTGTGTCTCGTATACCTTTATGTGTTCCATGTTTGCGCATTGCCCGGTGCACAGTAGGGATTCAATCAATGTAGATCGAATGAAGGCATAGTATGTGATTGTGTCCAGGTGGGGCAAGGTCACACGGCGAGTCTGGGAAAGAGCCATGTTCAGCAAGGGGGCCTCCTACTTTGGACTGAGACATGCATCTTCCAGCAAAGATGCCACTGGGGTGATTTCTGTGCCTTTTTCTCCAGTTCTCCATTCTAGGCCCCCGGTCTGCAAGGCCAAGGTACATTTCCAATGGGAAATGGGTATTTGACGTTCCCTTCCTTCCCCAGCATGTATGTGTGCAGCTTTGGAAATCTCCTGTCCTCTTCACACTGCCCGGAAAGGACATTCTTCCTTTAGCTTTTACTTTCTGGGCGCAGGCCACCCACGGCTGCCTACAGTGGATGTCAGCCATGTTATTTACAGTGGCTCCGAGTGCCAACAGCACACTCAGCACTAGACGCGAACATGCAACGACACAGCTCTTGCCTGCCCCGGAGACTTGCCCAGTAAGTTAAACAGACAATAAAATGCAGCCTTCAAATATGCCAGAGGAGCAGACGCTTAACATTCTCAGCAGGGCCTGTAAAGATGATGTTTGCAGATTTTAAAATTTTTTCCTCTTCCCTTGCCTTCAGCATCTGGGCTGCCTGAGAGCTGTCCTGCCCCTTCTCGGTCTGTATCACTGTTGAAGGAGCATCTGTGCTTTCATGAGCAGGCAAAGAGCTTGAGGTGTTGGTGGTGGCTGTGGAAGGTTCCTCCCAGGCCCCTCCCAGGCTCCTCTCAGGCTCCTCCCAGGCTGCCTGAAGGAACAGGCACCTAAACTTGGCAGCAACCATTTCCACACCTGCTTTCTTTCTTTCTTTCTTTCTTTCTTTCTTTCTTTCTTTCTTTCTTTCTTTCTTTTTTTAATTTTTAAAATATATTTTATTGATTTTTTTACAGAGAGGAAGGGAGAGAGAGAGAGAGCCAGAAACATCGATGAGAGAAAAACATCGACCAGCTGCCTCCTGCACTCCCCCTACCGGGGATATGCCCGCAACCAAGGTACATGCCCCTGACCGGAATCGAACCTGGGACCCTTCAGTCCACAGACCGACGCTCTACCACTGAGCCAAACTGGTTTCGGCTGTTTTTTTTTTTAAAAAAAATATATTTTTATTGATTTCAGAGAGGAAGGAAGACAGAGAGAGAGATAGAAACATCAATGATGAATGAAAATCATTGATGAGCTGCCTCCTGCATGCACCCCACTGGAGACTGAGCCCACAACCCGGGCATGTGCCCTTGACCAGGATTGGTGTTATTAAGTGGATGGTTCAGGATCATAAACCAGCAGAGCTCAGTCTTTTGGAGAAAACATAAGCCACCTGACAGGTGTCACCTGGGCTATTTCTGAACACCAGAAACCAGTGCCCAGGACAGTGGAGATCACGAAGCAGGTGAGCCAGGCTCCATGGGGCAGGTGCCACCTGGCAAGAGACACATGGGTAATTTCTTTCACTGCCTGCCTTGCTCTTTGCAGCGGACGTACCAGGGACAGCATGCATCCTCGCTGTGCTCACATGGTGTTCCTTTCTCCTGGCAAGGATCTGACCTGGGTCGTGGGCTCTCCAAGCATGATGTGAGAAGGAGGAGGAACTGCAGTGATTTCCAGGACTCGCTGCCTGATCTTCTGCTGAGGCTGGCATTTTGAGGACTGGCATAGAGAAGCAACTTTAGACAGGGTGGCACAGAAAGGTCACTCTGAGCAGATGACGGCTTTGCTAAGACCTGCATGACCAGAACATTGGGGTTGTTCAGTAGGCACTTTTGAAGGAATGAAGGAAGTGTGAACACGAGTAGTAGCAGTGGGAAGGAGCAGAGGGGACATCTATGAGAGATTTAGGAAGAATTCACTTCACTGGATTTGGCGATTGTTTGGATATGGGAATTAAAAGAGAGGAGTCCCGGATGGCTAGCCTCATTGGCCCCATGATGACATCCATGGAAACAGGAAGGAGAATAAGGGGCGGACATGAAGAAAACAGGTCTTGTTCTGGTCGATGTGGCTCCATCTGTTGGAGCATTGTCCCATACACTGAAAGGTGGCAGGTTCGATCTCTGGTCAGGGCGCAAACCAGGTTTCAGGTTCAATCCCAGACGGGAAGCAACCAATCCATATTTCTCTCTAACATCCGTATTTCTCTCTCCTTCACCATTCCTCTCTGTTTTTAAAAAATGATAACAGCTGAAACCGGTTTGGCTCAATGGATAGAGCGTCAGCTTGGGGACTGAAGGGTCCCGGGTTCGATTCCGGTCAAGGGCATGTACCTTGGTTGAGGGCATATCCCAAGTAGGGGGTGTGCAAGAGGCAGCTGATCGATGACTCTCTCTCCCTTCCTCTCTGTACAAAATCAATAAAATATATTTAAAAAAATGCAAACAGATCTTGGGTTACCCTTGGGACGGGGAATGAACAGAGCTGGGTTCTGGTTCTAGCTCAGCTGTCCATTAATTGCATGGCCTCGGGGAAGTCACTGAGCCTGTCAGAACGCCAGCGCTTCATTAAAAGGAGGGCAAGTCTTGTCTTAGTTCACAGCGTGTCATCAGGACCTAGTGAAATTACATGTGGAGTCTTTGCCAACGACAGCCTATCCCAGATACAGGACAGTATTCTAATCACTACTGCCCCCATCCTCAGCATAGATCCCGGATGTTAGGTGGGGCTTCTGGGTCACAATCGATTTTTTCCTCCTCCATTGGGGCACTTGCTGGATGCTGTAATCACACCAACGACTTGGCACATCCCCCTGGGGTTGCGCTTCCCCAGCCCCGCCTACCAGGCCTGGGAGGGCAGATCCTTCTCAGCATCCAGACAGACATCTTAACATAAGCCAAGCAGGTATTTGGAAAAACTTCCCGGTCTGATTGTCCATGAGAAGTGGCCAAGCAGAGGAAAGAGTGTCAGGATCGAATAGACCATCGGTACCAGCCCCTTCACCTCCAGGGCACCAACCGGCTGTGTGCACTGGAGGATGGGCCTCTGTGGAAGCCGGTGGAGGGGCTGGGTTTGCTAGCACAGCTGTTTGCTCTTTAGCACCTGGGCCCCCTGCAGGGAGGCAGCACCCAGGAAGGGAGTTGATGTCTGAGCCTCTAGCCCGAGGCCCCCGCACGGCTGGGTGACAGTGGACCATGAGGCGGGTGCTGGGACCAGACTTTCTGCTCACTGTAATCATTCTAATCACTCTCCCCCACTCCCACTGGCTCTGTTGATGGTCAAAGGGTCAGTCCTCTTTCATGTGTTTGTGTTTTCAAGACCCTGATCCTTAGTAAGAGCCATGGCCCCACCTCCCAGAAGGTGCCTTTGTGTTCCAGGGTGTTAATGACACCCCGAAGACAAGCCCCCTCCAGGGTCTCTCTCTTTGGGCCACTTAGAAGTCAGGGGTGAAAGTGCTCCCTCACAGGGAGCTTCATTTGACTGCTGCACATGGTTGCCAGGGCAGTTACCCCAAAAAAGCACTGTGACGACCCATGTCAAGTGCTTAGAATAGTGCCCAGGAGGACATAGTAAGTGTTCAATTAATAGGAACCATTGTTATTGCTTTTCTCCCAGGAACCCTATACAAAAATATCACTATTATCGCATCTTTAAGCAGGAGCAAATTGGAGCTCAGAGAAGATAAGTCTCTTCCCAAGAATCCAGCTTGTGAATGATGGCCCCCAGGATTTGAATCCAAGATTCTCCTGACCTGGGCTACCTCCCACGCAGGAGCTGTTAACCTTAAACTCTTTCTAAAAATGCTGAGTGGAACTAAAGCAGTGCTCTCGGGTTTAACACCGGTCTCAGGACCTGGAGCTGCTGTGCTTCCTCATCCATAATGGGATGCTTGTCCCCAGAGTGGCCCTCAGGAGGGACTGGGGGAGGGGCAACTGGCGGAGGACCCTGTGAACTGAGCCAACAGAGAAATAGAGGCACCTGGTTCTGATCCACTCAAACATTTCCTTCTCTCTTTCTAGTCCTGCACGCCCCACCCCATCCACCCCAATTCATAGTCTGAGACAGAGTGAAGGAGTCTCCAAAAGGTTGACTGTCCAAATCCCAGATCCTTCTGGCCCTTTCTGGAGCCCTCACTCTTGCAATCACGGTCAACTACCACCCTCCTCGGCCTCCTGAAGCCAGATGCTCCTTCCAGAGTCCCTAGTAAATCACAGCCTGCCCTCCGAGGTCAGCTGCGCAGTCCAGAGGCAGCCTCTCCGACGGATGGAATGCACTCAGGAGACCGGAGTTCTAGTTATAGCTTTTTTCATTTATCCACTTGGACAGTCGTAAGCACACGCATTGAGACAGGGGAGATGAAAACAGCTTCTCAAATCTTGTTTCATTGACTGGTAATCCTCATAGGACCAGGCAGTCATCAGCCCAGATTCTCCCGTTTCCATCTCACAGAAGAGGAGCTGGGGTTTGGGTAAATGCTTGATCAAGTTTGTCCCTCTAATGAGTGAAAACCAGGACCCAAAGCCAAGATTCTGATGTTATTTCCATATTGTCATTTCTCTCTCCACCTCTCCCTCCTTCTCTCTCACGGAACTTCAACTGTATGTGTAAAGCGAGGGTGCCTGAGCAGAACCGTGTATCTTGCTGCTTTTCCAACGCACTCTTATTCATCTAAGGCAGTGTTTCCCAACCTTCTCTCATGATGAGAATCACCTGGTGGAGTTGTTAAAACACAGATTCCTGAATCCCAACTAAGAAGTGCTAAACTAGAATTTTTGAGAACATATAGGTAAAATTGCATACCTAACTTAGTGCTCTGTATATAACATCTGTGTTAGAGCACTAGTTAAGTATACAATTTCCAGATTCTAAGGAACCTGGCATTCCTACCCCAGGGCGATGGCCTATTCAGTTGATAGTTCATGCAGCATACTTTCTTTAGGGAAGGGACCTGTTTGTTATCAATAATAAGAAAACCACCCATCCAGTCCTTGGCTTGCACTAGCAAATAAAGAAACAGCCCTTCAAGCGTGTGCACCCTCCAGCACTCCATTCCGTGGGCATTAAACATCTGAGCACAGCACCATCTCTCCGTAAAGAAGCCCGGTTTGCGACATCTAGCATCAGCAACGAGGCATTTAGACCTCTGGAAAATGGCAGCAAGAGTGCAAATGGATAGAACATATTGATGGCTCGAGGTATCTACGTGATTAAGAATTTAAAACCAGAGTAGGAAATGACTGCTGCCAGCTTAGAGAAGCTTCCACTGAATCCTTCGTCCATTACTCTTAAAGGAATAATTATAACATCCCACAACTGAAGGCAATTTTCAATTATAGATGTTTCTCAAACATGTTTTTTTTTCTGCAGAGAGGAGATGGTTAAGATTCCTGATGGTAAGAAAACCTAGATTTGAGACCTTATTTTTTAGTAAATTACTTCATTTTCTTGATGCCTATGATTTTTTTTAATAAAACCTATCCTAACACTAAATCACACATAAATCCTGGTGAGAGGATTTTAAAGTTTAAAAAGCATTACTTTGAATTTCCCCCTTTATTTTCTTCCCTTCAGTCTTTCATTCTCTCGCTCACTGTGAGATTTGTTTGTTGTCTGTCTCTCCTCGCTAGAATGAAAGCTCCATGAGGGCAAGGCTGTTTGAATGTCCTCTCTATTTGTGCTATTGCTGTGTTATGAGCACCTAGAACAGAGCTGTGTACAAATAGGTCCAGTACATTTCCAATGAATGGAGGCGTTAATAATGGTTTCTTTGTTAAAGCATCTTCTCCTGTACATCCCCAGAACTATTTTGTAACTGCTGATCTGTACTTCTTAATCCCTTCGCCTTTTCCACCCAGAACATGAGGGTGCAGTACGTGCAGAGTAGGACAAGAGCAGACATTTCTAAGTTGGGCATCTGCCGTGAACAGAAATGGGAGCTAATAAAGAGGAGGGAACCGGCTGTGCGGGGAGCTACTGGGGTGAATAATGCCCAGTGGGGTGAGGATAATGGGGCAGCTGAGTAAATGGAATGAGAAGGCTTCCGCGAGTGCCTGGGACGTTCTATGTGATCGCTACTGTTGATCGGTGCAGCGAGGGGTGGGGAGGCCCGGCTGAATCACATTTTTGGGATAACCTACTTCTAATCTGTGCTTCAGTTATTTCAATGTCATGTGACCTCCTTCTGACCCACTGACCAGAGCAGACAGGAAGTGGGCCCAGAGCTCCTCACCAGGGCACCCTGGAGCCTCAGCTGTCCCCAGGGGTCTGAGTTGGAGCCTAAAGACCGGCTGGGGTGTTCTTGTGGTCCCTCAGCTGCTCCCCACTTCTACGGGCTCCAAGCATCCCCCGGAGGGTACTCTGGGTGCTGGCCTCTGGGGTTCTGTTTTCCCCCCACAAAGAAACGTAGTATACAGCTAGGTGGAGTCCTCTGTGGGATTCCCAGTGGGAGCCAGATGCTTCCTGGCCTTGTGCCAGCATTGCCTAGGGACTCACAGCCTAGCCTGGCCGTGAGGCTGAGTGACATGTTCCCTCCACCATTATCTCAGGGCTGCCCTTGCCCTGCGGTTCTGACAGGCTGTCGCTGCCGCAAACAAACAAGGAGAAATGTGCGGAGGAGGGTTTGAAGGCCCAAAACCCAGCAGGGAGGGTGGGGAGGGCAGGCTGCCCAGACTGGGAGAGGCTGGGAATTTTCCACGGTGGGTTTGGATCCCCAGAGAAATGGTTAGGTCCCGGGAAGCTGGACATCTCCTTCTGGTCCAGAATTATCTCTCTAGGGTAGGGGTGTCGAACTCAATCAGAGAAGGGGCCAAAATCTAAAATCCAGCCTAAATCGCGGGCCGAATGGTTTACTGAACAGTCATAAACTGACAATGTCATAAACTGACAGCGGAATGCAGTGATGACAGCGCAGTGCGGGCCACATTGCAAGGCCTGGCGGGCTGGATTTGGCCCGCGGGCCTTGTGTTTGACACATGTGCTCTAGGGGGTGGGAGCAGTTTTCTCCTGGGCTTAGCTAGCATGGTATCATGCCTTCAAGTTCAAAGGCAGGCAAGGGCCTCTGACTTTTCTAAAGCTCTTCCCCCCCCACCTCCCCTCTGGTGCAGGGCTGACTGTGGACGATGTCTGAGCACACCTCCCTCCCAACCCACGTGCTCACGCAGATCCCCAACCTCCTTTTCAGTCTCTTCTCCACCGCAGTTGCCCTGTTTCCCCTCCTTTCGGTTCCGGTGCACATGACCGAGTGATTTAATGTATTCGGCTCTTGGTATTCTCAGTGATTAATATCGCAAGCTGCCTCTTATCGTTTAATTCGCCGTGCATCCTGAGCTATGTGTCCCCCCAGAGACAGGCAAGAGAGAATCTGAAAACAAAATGCCACGTTGGTGAGACCAGAAAACGCAGAAAGGAAGTGGCTTACCTTTAGCAAAGGCCCACGGGCGCTTGGCGGGGACATAAACAGGCAACAGAAAGCCCGGGTTCAAGTAGGAGAGCTCCACAGGGAGGCCGAGCAGGGAGGGTTGCCTGGGGGAGCGGGGGAGAAGGGCCTGCATTGCCAGCCTGTGAGTCTGGCTCTGCACTGGGCTCAGGCCTGTGGCTGCGGCAGGAGGGCCCAAAAGAGAGAGGGCCACCCCTCCAGGAAGGAAGGGAGCTCAAGAAGAAAGCCTCGTGGCTGCTCCTTATGAGGAAAAGGTGTTGACATTCCAGGCTCTCAGATTCCCTGGGCGCAGCCCAGCCCAGCCCAGCCTGCCTCTGCCTCCCTCCTCACGCAGAGCCTCCATCTCTCCTTTCATCCGGTCGGTCTACCCCCCTGTGTCCCCTGCCGCCTCCTGCTCACTGCCCCATTCCCTCTCTTCCCCCTGCTGCTTCCCCATCGGCCCTCCTTCCCTGTCAGGCCCCAGCTGTGAGGGAAGAGCAGGCTGGCAGCCCTCTCCCCTGCCCCTCCTCTGGTTTCTGCCAGTGTTTCAGGACAGCAGTGTGACAGATGTCTGCCCGCTGCCCAGTGTGAGTGCCCAGTGCACCCCTCCATTTTGCAGGCCTTTGTCCTTGCACTGGAATTGCTGTGAGGGGTTCAGGTGGGAGGGGACCCCAGCTCTATCTCTGCTTGAAAATCAAGCCTGAACCTTGAATAAATCTAGGGAAGTGAGAGGGGGGGAGAGAAGGGGGGAGAGGAAATGGGGGTAAAAGGAGAGGGAGAGGGAGAGGGAGAGGGAGAGAGAGAGAGAGAGGGAGAGAGAGGGAGAGCACGCGCTGGGATTTGAACCTGGGCACTCTGGCTCCAGCTCCAGGTTCTTAATCACCGGTTAAGCTGCACCTCCCGATGGCTCCCATTGTCCTCCTGCTGGATGCCCAGCCTCCCTGCTCTGGGCGGGAAGAAGAGTGGTAATAGCGGGAGTAGAGCGCAGCACAGGAGATCACTAAACCGGGTTCTAGTCTGGGTTGTGCCACCATCTGGCCAAGTGACCCCGTGTAGCTCACTCCAGCTCTCTGAGCCCCAGCTCCACGTCTTTTCCGGGAGGGAGTGGATGGGATCCCTTCTAATCACACTCACAGTGGATGACTACAGGGCCTCCTTAGAGCACCCCTGTAGCTCCCTGGACCTTTCCTTGGGAATTACCAGAGGAGGATGCAGGCAGAGTGAACACACTGGGCCACAAGTCAAGGGGGGGGGAGGGGGAGGAGAGACACACACAACGTCCTTTGGAAAGGTGGACAGTTTATTTTAAAAAATATATATACTTTATTGATTTTTTACAGAAAGGAAGGGAGAAGGATAGGGAGTTAGAAACATCGATGAGAGAGAAACAGATCAGCTGCTTCCTGCATAGCCCCCACTGGGGATGTGCCCACAACCAAGGTGCATGCCCTTGACCGGAATCAAACCCGGGACCTTCCAGTCCACAGGCCGATGCTCTATCCACTAAACCAAACCGGTTTTGGCGGAAAGGTGGACAGTTTAATGTGGCTCTGTGACCCTCCATGAGGGGGGCAGTCTGGCCTTGGGTAATGTTCTGCACAGGGAGGTCCTCTTATGATTATGACCCACGATGGACCTCGTGGTTAAGCTCCTGGTTATGATTCCCATGGTGGGTCAGTAGGAAACTGTCAAGTGAGGTTCCTGAGATCAGCGAAAGTCTGACCCAAGTAGGTCTCCTCCCCAGCAGGCAGCAACAGATTCCATCCACTGCCTAATGACTTGGAGGCACACACGCTTTAATTGGATTTAAATGGACCGTTTTAGCTGATTAACAGTCAGGAGCAGAGAGTTTTAAATGGACGTGTTCTATTTCTTCAGTGTTGAAATGCATGCTTGTCATGTTGAACATGTCTGAAATTGGAGTAAGTCATACAAACGCAGTATTTATTTTAATGTCGTGTTTCTCCCCTAACATACACACATACACAGATGCACAAATAAGCATTATTGAAATGGATGGTGCATGTTAGAATTTAAAAAATATAGTATTATACTTTTTAATGTTGCTTTTGTCTATGTTGGTGTGGGGGAGGGGAGAGAAGTCACTTTAGCAAGAAGAGAAACTTTATTATAATAATTTTGAAGCCCTGTGGGCGGAAATGGGCCTCAGGAAGGCTAGAAACCCAAATTTGGAATGCTGTGGGGAATCCTGGAAGTATTTCCATCTGTCGTCCTTGCCTCTTTCTGTGCATCTGATTCATGGTTCACTCTTTCTGCTGAGTGTACCTCTCAGGATTCACAGCACCACATGGCCAACCACAGCCTCACAGAAGGACCAAATCTCTCTGTCTCCATGTCCCTCTGTTTCTTTCTCTTTCGATCTTAACACCCAGGGAAATAATTCCTATTGGCCCTTCTAGCCCAATCAACTGTAAGCAGATAGAGGTAGGGTCGCATTTTACAAGATGACTTCCCATCCCTGTGGGTCCTCAGATCAGTACAGGGCAGACATCCCATAAGATCTCCCTGGCCGGAGGCAGGGGTTTGCTAGTACACGTCATTCCAATGGCACTAAGTGTTGGGTTGGGAAGGGCAGTAGGCAGGGCTCCCGGAGACAAGTCCCCTAGGCTAGAGCCGGAGGAGGGTTGCCAGCTCTGGCAGCAAACCGGTGGTCAGATCAGCATTGGCCATGCTGGATCAGCCTGGCTGCCAGGGCTTTGCCCCGATCTCTTTCTCTCTCAGAAAGGACAAGAGGACAGAAGGATCATTGCCCAAGAACGTTGGAGGAGTGACAGGGAGCAGAGATGATGGATTCCAGAAGAGGACTCCTCTAGAAAGGCTACTAACCTGATTTTACCATCACAGAGCTTCTTTCCAGAATGCTCTTTGAGGGCCCCGATTTTGCTGATCTCAGCCTCACACCATGTCCAAGGAAAGCATAGCCCCTCCGTAATCTCTGGAGGTGAGAAAGGGTGGAAAAGATGGGTGGGGAGGAAGCCCAGAAGCCACATGTTCTGGTCTGTAATGTTTGGTGCTTCGCCTTTCCAGTCTGCTTGGGTGTCTGCAGTGGTACTGTGACCAGGTGATGAACCCTCACATGACACCTTCCTCTCTCCCTTCTGGCCCTGCCTGTCCTGGAAGCTGCAGGGGCAGCTGACGTTGAGGAGCCTCTGACCTGGAGATTTAGCAAGAGCGCTGCTCACTCAGTTGGAGAGGATATCAAGGGAGAGAGGGTAGTGTTCAGCGCCAGCTCCTCTGAAACCCAGGGGAGCGAGGGAGCAGGCAGGGGCAGGGAGAAGCAGGGTGGGAGAGCACCTGCCTTCTATTGCAAGAGAATAAACCAGCAGCCAAAGGGATTTTTATTTCTAGTTCTCCAGTTTCCACTCCCAAGAGATCTGTCCGAGTAACTCACAAATGTCCTTGTGCCCCAAGCAATCACCTTGTGTGCAGGTATAGTGAGCCAGATAGACATTCCCTCTCTTCTTCAGCCCCTCGCCCCTAGCACCTTCCATGGTAAACAATTCTGGGAAATACTAGTCTCTGTGCAGTGTGCACATAGCTGAATTGGGGGAGTTGTTGGGACACAGTAGGAAGCTCTGCTGCACATGAACTGTTGAGGTACAAGGAGAATTGCATGTAAATACGGTCCACTGGGCTTGCTGGTTTGGTGATTCTTGTGCCAACAGATCTCCATAACTTGTTGTGTATATCACCATTTTCTCTCTCTATTTTCTGATTAAAGAGAAAAGAACTATGAATACTGATGGGAAATGGTAAGGATGAGTCATCAACCCTTTTACTCCTGTGTGGTTTGATTGGAGGAGACTAATTCTATTCATCTCCTTCTGATCCTTTCCTAGGCCCCTTCCATCTACTTGGTTACCCAATCTCTTCCCTAATCTACTCCCTCCCTCCCCCCAGGCCAAACATTCAGCTAATTTGGAAACCTTCAGCCAACTTGGTCATTCTTCCTCCAATGTATAGCTTAAATCTATCTTGCTCTTTCCATCTCCCCCATCACCTCTCTCCTCGTCCATTGCAACATTGTCTTCTAGCTTCTCAATCCAGGAACATGTCCCTTTGGTCCATCTGACCATTAGCATCCAGGCTGGGTAACCAGGATGTAACAAGTGCTCAATAAGTATTTGTTTACTTCTTTTTTGAGTGCCTACTATGGGTAAAGAATTGCACTATGTTCTGGGCAAATAATAAGGAAATAAAACAGACTGCTCACATAGAGCCAATGGTTATAACACATGATTTAACTATTACAATTTGAGTGTGAGGAGAGAAAAGGTGATGGCTCTTTTAATACTAGAAGCACATTGCAATTGCTTTTTAAAAAAAATATGTTAACAATAGACTTCTCTGCTTTGCTCCACTGTGGAATAATATGAGGTGGAATGTTTTATTTAAGGAAGCTCCAGCCCAGGTGTCTTACCTTGGGCTTATTTCGCCATTTTCTCTAGAGGTTTCTCATGCGCTTTCCTCACACCATCAAGCATTAAAATAGCTTGAAGAACACCTTAAAGATTGCCCCGAGTCTCTTACGGAACATGGCTTTTCATTTTTCCATCTTTTCATGCAGATAATTAGATGTATCTCTCCAGAGTACCTGTGAATTTTTGTCCTCTTGCAAGTTGGCTGGCTTTGCATTCAATTAAAAGAGAGGGGATAAAATCCTTTTACCTACACTGAGCAGGAAATGGAATTTAGGGTGAAGCTGCTTGATGTGGGGATAGATCTCTGACTAGGAGCTGGGGAGCACAGATGCAGGGTCAGATTCTACCATTAGGTAACTGGTGAGTCAGATCATCTTACTGGGCCTCAGTTTTCGCTCTTGGAGAGTCAAGGGGCTGGACTAAGTCAGGTGTCCTTATCCAGGGGTGGCAGTCCATCAGGATGGATGATGGGCAAAGCGGGATGCCCTGTGCCTGGGGCCCCTAATCATATGCCAGAGAGAGAACTTGGTGTTCTGGTTTCTAGGTAACCTGGGGGACTGCTTGTGGGACCACAGTCATTGAACCCACATTTACCCTGTGAATGACTGAGTCCAGGGATTCACTCATTCAACAAATATCTATCAAGCACCTACTACACAGTGCCAGGAACTGGGACATAATGACAATGGAAGGATAGTCTAAAGCCCCTGCTTTCAGAGAGTTTTAAGTCTAATGGGGGAGACAGGTAGCAAGCGCCTCACACCTGCGCCCCCCCGCCCCCCCAAAAGAAAGGAAAAAGTACAATGTGAAGTGCTCAAGGGCTGGAAGCAAGGTGCAGGGACAGAGGATGATGTTAGAAAACCATTTAGGAAGTGGTCAGGGAGGACTCTGTGCAGGGCTCAATGTCCTTAGTGGGCTTGCGCTCCTTAGCCCTCCCCTCTTCCCTGCCTGGGCACCCACACCTGCAGAGGCCAGCAGCTGGGGCTCCTTGGTGTGCTCAGCTACAGAGCCTCGGCAGATGGAGCCCGTGGCCACAGGCTCAGGGGGCAGGAAGGCCTCAGCACTCCTCCCAGGGAGAGGAGGGTTGTTGTGCGAGGTTCTACTGCCCCCTCCCGAGCCCTCCCTTCCCTGCTCCGTCCTCAGAAATTCCCCGCCCTCTTTGGGGGATTTCCTCTCTCGGAGGAGGATGAGATGACCTTGCTCTGGTTTCAGAATTCCAAAACAGGCCAGGAATAAATCTCCCAGAGCTGACTGGCTTCCAAACCCAAAGCCAACTCTGTCCTTCGCTGCGGCCATCGCTCTGCACCCTCCTCCTCTCCAGCAAGAGCCAGCGCCAGGGGCTCCGTCTAGAAGGGGCTGCTGGAATTCCCACTCAGAGTTAGTCTTTGGGGAGACTCATTGGGGGCTCTTGTTAAAATGCGTGTTAGACACAGGGTACTAAATAGTAACTAGCCGAGGGCATGAGGGGGACACGGAGGTCTGGGAAAATGGGTCTTCTGAAAATAGAGCGACACTTCAAGACTCTCTCACTGTGAACATGTCGAATACAACTACCTCTCAAATACTGTCACCTCCCTCCATACTCCTAAGCACGCCCCCTAAGCCCAGAAGGTCCACAGCTTTCCTCACAGAAAAGATGAGGAATGCCAAGGACGCTGAGAGTTCTACTTGGGAACCAGCAGGAGGGGTCAGTGCTACTGGGAAAACCTCATTTCCCACAAGTGGGAAGAAGGCGGATCAGACAAGGGGCTATTTCCAAGAAATTTTGCTTCCTATACAATATCCCCCGGAGAGGCCTGCCTTATTTAGGATGCTCTGCTAAGGACTGGGCTGGGGCGGGTAGGGCAGCAGCTGGGCGGGTAGAGGGCTGACCTCAGGTCACAGGTGAAGGGACAATGCCGGGAACCCAGGTGCGGAGGCCCAGGACGCCTGGGTCTGTGCTGCTCCCACAGGCAGCCCAGGAGGAAATCCGAGACTGTTAGGCTCCGCATATGATCTTCACAGACATGAAAGGGAAAATGGGCAGAAAGAATGTGTGGGGGCTGACTCTGCTCTCTTTTCAAGCCTGGAGAGGCTGCAGGGGAGAGGGGGCCGGCCCTGTCCTTCTCTCTCCATCCCACAGAGCAGCCATTGATCTCAGGAGGCTCAGGGAGGCCGACCCCGGGGGGACACGGACACTCTGCCCCCGCCCACTCCCTCCCTCCTCATTGTTCACATGGCCCCCGTGACCTGTGTCCAGATGAATCCCAGACTCCGGGGGAAAGGTCCCTGGGAACACAGGCATGTGGGGTCAGAGGTCACCACCACCCCTGGGGAAAGCTGCCTGGAGCATCCCCACCTGTGGCCCTCAGGATGGGCAGAAACTGAGTCAGAGAGGAGACATACAGTCCGGCCCCTCGCCCAGAGCCAAGATGAGGCTTTGGTTACCCTGAACTTGATAGTTTGCTCGGTTCATGGGTGGCCCTGATACTTTAAAAGCAGTTTGACATGATGTCAATCCGAACGGCTGAATTAAACACACATCCACACACACATGTTCTCTCTAGGAATGCTCGACTGGTTACATGTTAGCAAGTACATGAGGGCAAGAGGCGGGCACGGAGGCCGCAGGCCGACGCTCTATCCATTGAGCCAAACTGGTTTCGGCTATTTTATCTTTTAAAACCTGGGACTGCGGCTGGCAGCGCCGGCCTCGTGAGCTCGAGCCGGAGGCCGTGGCTCCGCGAAAGCCACCTGTTCCCAGTAGCTCCGCACAGAGACAGAGCAAATGTGCAGTAAGGTATTAACAAGCGGGGACTCTCGGCGAATGGTATATGGGATGCTTTGTACTATTTTTGCAATTTATTTCTAAGCCTGAAATTTATTTTTTAAAAATGATGCAAACAGCATCAAAAACCTATGAAAAACCTGCCCAGAGAAAATGATTCTCTTTCCTTTTCTACTTCATAGTGTGCTTATACATTGCTAAGCTTGATGTGGTTAAAGTGGGCGGAACACCAGGGTGTGTGTGTGTGTGTGTGTGTGTGTGTGTGTAGGGGCCAGAAGTGTGATCTGTGTTGCAAAGCTCTCTTCTTCCTCTGTTCTGAGCAGCAGCCCACTTCCTGGGTCTGCGGGAGAAAAGAAAAGTAGAAACTACCATCCATTTCACAGCTATTAATCATCAGGTTACCCAGCAGACCCTCCGTCCCCTGACCTGGGAGGGGGACACAGGTCTCTGCAGGAGGAGAACCAGGGACTGGCCTCTGTGTCCGCTCCTGCCAACATGGTGCAGACAGCTCCCTGCCACTTGAACTTGCAGGAGAAAAATAAAGCTCCTCATCAGCAGAGAGCCAAGAAACCAGTGCAATTGGTTTTACCTGATTGTTATAGAACATTATTTTGAGTCTAGAGAATAGGCTGCTAATACATGCTTCCACTGCTGCTTGTCCCAATGGTTCCCTCCCAGCTTTTCATAACGAACCAATTAATTAGTTAGCGCCTGCAAGGAGAAAGGGTCTCCCTGGGTCTTTGGCCAAGAATTCCCTAAATCACTCCATCTGCTTGTTCCAAAACCCTGTGCCCTCTAACTACTGTGCACAGAAGCCACTCATTCTATCAGCGCAGGGGGCTTTTTGAAGCCGCATGGCTCCCTAGAGTGGAACTTGGTTTGTAAAAGCAGAGGGAAGGGGGCAGACAAGGAAGGAAGAAGGCAGGAGGGTGGAAGTGTGTCCCAGACCACTGTCCTTCCCTCAAGCAGGGCAGGGCTTGATCTGTAGCCCCTTAGGCGGACCAGGAACCGTGGGCTAACTAACCTCTTACAACCCACCTGGACCGCGAGGAAACCCCTGTGTCCTGCAGGGCATTTGGTCAAGTGGTATGTGACTTGGTCACTTCTTCTCATAACAGTCCCTCATGTTTAAAGGAGCAGAGAGGCAGAGACTGAGGTCCCAACGCCCTTGCGTTTTCTTCCACCTGTGTGGGCGCTGTTAGTGTCCACTTCACCTTTCCGATGGAAGCCTTGTTAGTTTGTTTTTTATTTTATTTTTTAAAATATATTTTATTGATTTTTTTTTACAGAGAGGGATAGAGAATTCGAAACATCGATGAGAGAGAACCATCGATCAGCTGCCTCTTGCACACCCCCTACTGGGGATGTACCTGCAACCAAGGTACATGCCTTTGACCAGAATTGAACCTGGGGCCCTTCAGTCCACAGGCTGACGCTCTATCCACTGAGCCAAACTGGTTTCGGCCTGTTTTTGTTTTGTTTTGTTTTGTTTTGTTTTGTTTTGTTTTGTTTAAATCTGGAACATGGTTCCTCAACCTTGGCGCTGTGACATAGTAACCCAGATGGTTTTTGCCCTGGGGACAGTCTTGTGCATGGTAGGGTCGTCAGCAGCATCCCTGCCCCCTAAAACAGCCAGTAGCACCCCCTTCTAATGGGGACAGCCAAAATTGTCTCTAGACATTGCCAAATGTCCCTAGGGGTGCACAAATCAAGCCCAGTCATGAGCCATTGACTTAGAACTTGCTCAGGAATAGGGGTCTTCCTGGGAAACCCCTGGAAACAGGCGAGGGGCCAGAGCAGGCGGGAGGCATTGGGCTGGAGCTCAGGGTGATGGGGGAAGCGAAGTCGCTGTGATTTGACGTCAGACATTCCGGAGGACGGACAGGCTTTGCGGTCTTGCTCTGGGTGCTCATCCTAAAACGTCGGAACCATGCCACATTCTGCCCTGGCTGTTCCCATAAGCCTTTGGAAGCATTCTTGGGACCAGGGCGAATGGGAGGCTGACCTAGAGATACTGAGGTCCCGATAGCCGGCCGTGGTCTTTGAATAATTAGAAATCCGGCATCTGAAGAATGCTTGGGAGAGTCCATCGGAGCCGCACCCGGCTGCCTACAGGTTCACCTAATCCTGGCCGTCTCTCCCCTCTAATCGGAGCCGCCCTCCCTGTGGAAGGTCACATAGCTCAGGTCGACATTCCGGGAGCAGCGCTGCGGACCGCCCAGGCTGGTTTCCACGCTTCCGCAGGTGCCCGCCCTAGAGTTTCAGGAAAGGGCTGAGAAAGTTCATCCCAAAGCAAATATTTGCTCCGCTTAAAATTAGAACGAAAAAGTAAAGTCTGGTCTTCTAGAGGGCACTGTAACTTTAACTAAACAAAAGTACAAGGGCCCAGCTGGTGTGGCTCAGTGGTTGAGTGTCCACTTGATTCCCTGTCAGGCCCCAGGTTGTGGGCTCCCTCCCAGTGTGGGGTGTGCAGGAGGCAGCCAATCAATGATTCTTTCTCATCACTGATGTTTCTATCTCTCCCTTTCTCTCTCTTAAACAAACAAACAAACAAACAAACAAAAAAACAACAACACAATTTTTTTAAAGTAAAAGGAACAAAACCAGAGAAAAATGTATGTTGAAGTACATGCGTAGTCCACTCAAGAGTATGAGAATATGAGACTTAACTCCTTACTTAGGAATTTGTACATAATCCCTGGGATCCTTCCGACTCTTGGGTTTCACAAAATAAAACGTCATATCAGATTGTTGAATAAATTGCTGTATTCTGGGGAAAGGATGTGACCAGATAAAATATGCTCACAACAAAATAATCTGCATAATTAATCAGTGTAACAAATTTGATCCTACTATAAAATTACTCTCCACTTAATGTAGGCCTTCCCCCCCCCCCCCAATATATTTTTTATTGATTTTTTACAGAGAGGAAGGGTGAGGGATAGAGAGTTAGAATCATCGATGAGAGAGAAACATCGATCAGCTGCCTCCTGCACACCCCCCACCAGGGATGTGCCTGCAACCAAGGTGCATGCCCTTGACCAGAATCGAACCTGGGACCCTTCAGTCTGCAGACCGACGCTCTATCCACTGAGCCAAACCAGTTAAGGCTAATGTAGGCCTTTTTAGTTTTTAAAATAATACCTTAGTTATCAAATGTTTTGTAAAATGCAGACTAACATGTTTGCTTCAGTGGTAAATGATGGGAGGCCTGGCCATTAGTAGGCTCATGATTTCTCACCTGGTCTCGTCTGAGCATCACTTACTTGGTCTTACTGCCTTCACCCATGTCCCCCACAATTCATTCTACACCCAACACTCAAGTGAGCTTTCACAGATGTAAGGTGCACCATTCTTCTTACAACCCTCTGAGGGCTTGGGATAAAATCCCAGTCTTCTTCCCTGCTCACAAGGCCCTTCCCCATCAGTCATCCTCCCTCACTTGAGCACCAGCTGGCTCTTCTGCCTGGGGGACTTCATACCAGCTGCTCCCCTGGTCTTTGGGTGGTCGATGTCTTTTACTCACCCTCTGCCTCCATGTCACTTCGTCAGAGAAGCCAAACTCCTCCTCCCCCCGCCACGCCGCCCAATCTCTACCCTCTCTCCCCACTTCATTTCCGTCACTGCTCTCATTATGACCATCTGAAATTATTTTACACTCCCATACTTTTATTCAGCTGTCACCATGCTATAGTTAATCCTACAACTTGATTTCCATCCCCTCTCCCCCTCCCCCCACTGCCCCACAATGTACTTTGGAGATCTTCCCATGTCAGACTTCATAGACCTACTTCATTCTTTTAAAAAAATATATTTTATTGATTTTGTACAGAGAGTAAGGGAGAGGGATAGAGAGTTAGAAACATCGATGAGAGAGAATCATCGACCAGCTGCCTCCTGCACACCCCCTACTGGGGATGTGCCTGCAACCAATGTACATGCCCTTGAACCTGGGACCTTTCAGTCCGCAGACTGATGTTCTATCCACTGAGCCAAACCGGTTTTTGGCCCTACTTCATTCTTTTCAATGGCTGCATAATATTCCTTTAGATGTACCAGAATTTGTCTGACCTCTGCCCTTTTTATTTCTGATTTTTCCTATTATAAATAATGCTAAAGTGAAATAGCCTTTTGAATATGTGCACGTTTTTTCTATGGGACTGATTCCTGGAAGTGGAATTGACAGGTCAAAGGTGGTACCCATTTGTCATTTTGACAGAAGCTGGCTGCCATACTGCTTTCCTAAAAGGCTTTATCCACTTATACTCCCACCAACAGTGTGTTAGCTGCACACTGCCCACATCCTCACTGACATTAATTAGTATCATTTTTTAAAAAAAAATTTGCCTTAAGGGATATACGACAATGGCATCTTATTTTGCCTCCTAATCCTAAAGGCAATTTTCAGAATGTTTCCTGCTCGTGGCCCCTGGAGTCGTGCCCCCAGCTCAGTTCGGAGAGAAGCAGCAGCATCCTTGGTGAGCTCTGAGAGTTCCGTAAGATAAATGAAACCTTTCAAAGCAGTCTCATCCATCCCAGCAGAAACCTCATGTGTCCTGTCCTGAGCTCTCTCCCATCCATCATCCATGTACCCCGGGAGCTCAGCGAAGGCTCGGGAGTGAGTCAAAATCTGCCCAAGTGCAGCACGCCCCCTCCCTAATCTTAGCTTCTCTGACATCACTCAGAACCCTTTGTTCGGCTTCACGTAAGGAGCAAAGGAGACTGAGGTCTGGTCATGGACACGGCATCTCCAGTGGTGGCTTCTCAAGCCCAGAGGGGCATGTCCGCCCTCTCTAAGGGAGGCAGGGCCAGAGAACCAGAGAGCACCAAGGAAAACATATCGCTGGCTTCATCTTTCCGGCCACCAACCCCAGTCCAGGAGTCACCCAGGAGCCCACCCAGAGTCACCTCATGAGAACAAAGACAAATGCAATAGGTGCTGCTAGTGTTTTCTTATCACCTAGGACAGTGGTCGGCAAACTCATTAGTCAACAGAGCCAAATATCAATAGTACAACTATTGAAATTTCTTTTGAGAGCCAAATTTTTTAAACTTAAACTATATAGGTAGGTACATTGTTATGAACTTAATTAGGGTACTCCTAAGCTGGCCTAAGAGCCACACTCAAGGGGACAAAGAGCTGCATGTGGCTCACGAGCTGCAGTTTGCCGACCAAGGACCTAGGAAATGACAAGGGTTTCAGGAGCTCTTGGCCAGGAACCAGGGGTAGAGACCAATATATGTGTTTTCTGTTACCTCAAGAGAGTCGCTAGGCTTCCCAAGGAAGGAAAGTATGGCCTGTGTTTCCTGGTGCTGGTGCTATGCTACGCTCTTTGCATCTACCAGCTACCAGCTCTGTGAGGCAGACAGTGTTATTATCTCTAACTTAGAGATGAGTCTGCAGCCAGAGCAGGTGAGTAACTACCCTAAGGTCATCCAGCTTGTAAAGTCCGGGGCAGGATTTGAACCTCGAGTCTAAACTTATGTTCTGTTGCCTCTTAGGTGAGATCAGTGTCTTAATTAAGAAATGTCAAAGGTCTTATCTTGGGGTGTTCAGAGATCATGATTCATTTCTTTCTTTATAGGTTTCCTTTTAAGAGAACATCCCAAAGCAACAATGGAATAACTTTAAAATTGTGACCTTTCTGTGCCCCTGAGAAAGTCCACCACGTGGACATTTATTTTCTATGGCCGATTCCCTTTCTCCACTTCTGGTTCAAGAAGGTGCAGGGGTTCCCTGGCCCCCTGGCCAAGGGAGGGTTAGACTGTTTCCATTTCCTATTGTTGCTGTACTCAATTACCACAAAGTATTGACTTCAGCCACACAGATGCATGATCTCATAGTCCTGCAAGTCCTCAAATCCAGGTGTGTCCTTCCTGGAGGCGCTGTGGGAGATCCCCTGGCCTTTTCCCTCTTCGGGAGGCCCCTGCACTCCTCGTCCTGTGGTGCTTTCCTCCATCCTTAGATCTCTCTGCTCCCGTTGTCCCCTTTCCTCCGAGTCTGCGAGAACATTGGGCCCACCTGCCTAATCCGTGGTAAGGCCCCATCTCGAGATTCTTCATTTAAGCCACATCCGCAAAGTCCCTCCTGCCACGCAAGATGACACACTCACAAGTTGTGGGGATCGGGATGCAGACATCTTTGGGGGCTGTTATTTGGCCAACCATCTCACTTTGCTGAAGACTAACAGGTCTCCCAGATAGTGGAGCTTTTAGTGCTAAAGCTACGAAAGTTCTGAGCCAACCTGGGCAGTCAATTGCCCTTAGCAAGGGGTCCCTTAGTAAGGGGGCCATTGTCCCAGGAAGATACCCTACTGATCCTTAGGGAAGGAGAGAGAGAAGATGAACACAAAGAAGAAAGCTGTAAAGGGGGCCCTGACTGGGTTGGCTCAGTGGATAGAGTGCCGGCCTGCAGACTGAAGGGTCCCAGGTTCGATTCCGGTCAAGGGCATGGACCTTGGTTGTGGGCACCTGCCCGGTGGGGGTGTGTGCAGGAGGCAGCTGATCGATATTTCTCTCTCATAGATGTTTCTAACTCCCTATCCCTCTCCCTTCCTCTCTGTAAAAAAAACAATAAAATACATTAAAAAAGAAAAAGAAAGTGTAAAGGAACTGTTTCTCCACTAACACTCTTGAGGAGAAAAGCCGCCTTTACCTTTTGGAAGCCCCGCCCTACGCGATAGCCTCCGAGGACCACATCCTTACAAAGAGGGCCACATCTCTGCCTACTGTTCTCTGTTAGACTGTTTCCATTTTTCTTTTTTCAATGATGGGTTAAAAATAGCTGGAAAGCTATTTTCTTGATGAAAGCAAAGCTGTTTGCTGGATAATCTCTACTTCAGAGTCTGAATGATCCCCTTCTTATTTTGAAGCATCCATCATATATATATGTAAATGCTGTTTGAAATCTTAATCCTGCTATTTTGGCTTCTGTAAATGCTTTCTTGCTTAAATAATAAGGAAATAAGACTATTTCCTATTCAAAAGAGGCCATAAATCTTCCCCAGATGAAGTTATCAGTGCTGGCGCCAGGCCAAGCCTTTGGTTGAGGTCTCCAAGCCCCAGCACACAGGGCCCTTTAAGAACTTGCAAAAGGAACCAGAAAAATCCTAATTTGGGAGACAAAGAAGGTAAAAAGGTATAAATACCGGAAACTTTCTGTGTGACTTCGACCAGAATTTGAGAGACATTTTCCTCTGGGCCCGAGCATAGTAATAATAATAATAATAATAATAATAATAATAATAATAATAATAAATGTAACTCCATCTCTCTAAGCGTTGCTTGGTTCTTCTCTGGTTTTTCTGTAACAATGTAAGAAGCCTGTATGCTGAACTTGAATCCAAAAAGGTTAATGAAGCATGTGGAACAACAGAGTTGTGGTTAAAAATAGAGCCTGATTCCATGCCAATGACCGAGACTTGCCTCCTCAATGTGGAGCCATCGTCAGTTTTCTAGATCAAACTTCCCCTTCCGATCTCCATTCCCCATTCCTCAGCCTCCACTCCATCCCCAGCCCCAGTGCACCCACCCACCCACACAGTTATATTTGGTATTACAGTCTGTGGGTTTTTAAAATAATTCTCTCATGTGTTCATGAGTCTCACTGAAAGGAAACCAGTTCGTGTCATATTTTTACCCATATATTTAGCTTTCTATTTCTGAAGAAATAAACAAAAAAAATTGTTTTTTCAAGGATGGGTGAATTCCAAGAAGCTCGGGGCCTGCTTTGGAAAGGATGGGGGATGGGATCTGGGGAGCTTTTCCAGCGGAAAGAGTTTGAACAAAGGCCAGACTTCTGGGGTGGCGCGTAGCCACTGGGGTATAGGAGAGGGTCGCCCAGCACAGTCTGTCAGAAGTGACAATTCGTGGACGTGAGGGTCATAAATCATTCCTCAGCTGTGCAGACAAAGGGACTCAGATTCTCCCATGGTAGGGTCGGCGGAGCAAAGAAGATCGCAGGAATGAGGGATCGACTGCCACTGTGCTACTCAGTGACAGCTGGCTCAGGGCTGCAAGTGGCAGTGGCTGCAAAAGCCAGACAAATGGGTGAAAATCCAGGACCTAGAGGAAGCCCAGGCATGCAAGGGGTTCTGGGAAGCATTTGTTGCTTTCTTTTGTGAATTCAGAGAGCCTGAGGCTCGTGCTGTGGGGATGGGGACGATGGTGGTGACCAACAGAGGGTTGAGAGAACCAGACTCCAACGTTTCAGGGCTGCTCTGAGCACACGTCTGTTCTGGGACCTCAGCCGGATGCCCACAGGCACATATACCCAGCCCGCCCGCCACTGGCCATACAGACTGGGTGGAAGAACGCACCAGATCTGGGCACCCCTTCCATCCCTTGGGGAAATGTACCCCCCAGCACATGCCTTCCTGAGTCAGAGACAGGCCGAAGAAGCTTTTTACGGTAGAAATACTGTATTCTCATCACCTCAAGGGGCTTCATGTTCTATTGCTTCTTCCATAGGCATGGAGAAGGGGTATGAAGGAAGGGAGAGGCCGCTGTGCTGGTGAATCTGTATCCTCTCCCCGAGTTCTGCTGAGTAGTCATGCTTGGCAAGCATCTTTCCATGGCCAGCTGGCCAGCTCCGTGTGGAGAGTAAGCCTGTAACCAGCTATCAGCCCGCTCAGCTCATGGCGTCTAAGGGGTGGCACGGCGGGCTCCCAGGATCCCACCCGTGGATCAGCGGTAGGGAGAAGACTATCCTTTCACACTTCCTTCAGATTCAAGTTGGAATCTCACTTGGACATTATCTCACGGCGTAGGCTGGACAGCTCGAAGCAGAGGACAGGACCGACCCACTGTTTCCGCCCCAGGAAAGGTGGCCTCCCAGCCCCCCTCTTCCAATCAGATCGGGACTGGAGCACCTGGGACCGGAGGGGGATGCAAAGGTGCTCTAGGTTGGCTGGGGGAGGGTGAGACTCCCTTAGTGGCCCTGGCTTTTCAAACAAGGAACGTCAAGCCCTAGAGCCTTCAGGAGGTCCCACAAACTCTATTCCTGACTCAATTCCTCTGCTCACATCCCCCTGGAATGGGTGTCTTCTGTTTTGAAATGCAGGTTTCACTGTTAGTGAGTCGTAGCAAGGCCAACAGATCACGAAACAGCTGCCCTGAAAAGCAGTGAAGCTCACAGTTCCCAAGAGGAGGACTTGCTGTGCTGAGGGGGTGGGGTGGGGATGGGGGTAGGGTGCGGGTAATGGTGGTGGTAAGACTGGATAAGACCAGGTCAGTCAGGAGGCAGAGGGAGAAGGGGAAATGTAGGCAAGTGCCTTTCTTGTCATTTCCACAAGAAGGAGCAGGGGAGGCAGAGGAAACCGGTTTAGGACCGGCTGGTTTGGGTAATTTCAGCAGATGCTGTGACATCAGAGCTATCCCTAGTTTCTGGTACCTGGCCCTGAGGTGATTAAGGCAAGGGGACAGTGTGACCCTGAGTGTGAGAGCAGACAGGGCAGTGGTTGTAGTGGGGAGCGGGGATGACACTGATTGGGTGAGTTTGCATTTGAAAGGTGGGTTCTAGTGTAAGTTGTTCATTATCTCTAGGAATTGTCTAACCCTGGGAGGGGTGGCCCTCTGGGGTCAGCAGAGCCCCAGAGGTCATCACCTCAGAGAGCAGGAAATAAAAATGCATGGTTCATACACTTTCCTGTTCTCTGTTTTCAAGACCCAGTTTAAGCTTCAAGCTTTCCCAGATACCCCATTCCATTGGGATCACTCCCTCCCCCTAAGTCTTAGAAGACTTCATGTCTCTGCTGTTCATCGATGATTGATTTTGGTATCGATTATTGAGGGGAGAGTGTGCTGTGTCCCTGCATTGCACACCTAAGCTCCTCGGAGGTGGGGGTTGTGTCTTTTCTTATCTACATCCTCTGCGGCACCTGGCACAGAGTCTGGAACCTAATAAACACTCGTTGAATGTTTGTGAGCTCATAGGGCAAGCATGTCAAACTCAAAGGCTAACACGGGCCAAAGAAACAAGGCATGAGGCCCGCGGGCTGCAAGTTTGACATGCTTGTCATAGGATCTCAGTTGCCTTCATCTCAAACATAATCCATGTCAAAGTGGCATGCCTTAGGGAGGCTTTTTTTTTTTTTCAAACCCCTCCAATTTCTTCCTCTATTACCTAGGGCTTGATCTTTCTAATATTCAGAATGTTTACAACTCTGAGCAAACCTTTATGAAATTCTCCGACAAGGAGCATTCAGGCAGCTCCAGCTGTGAATGCAGCTCAGAAGGGATCCTTTCTAATGTCAGCTGGAAAGGAGAAATTGAGTAAGTATTGATGCCCTGACTCCAGTGTTTCCTCCATTTACTCCCTGGAAGAGGGGAGGAGATGACATACAGCAGTGGGTTCTCGGAGCCGCCCGGAGGCAGATGAGGCACGTCTGTCTCATGTGTTATTTACTAATGGACAAACCATCTGTGTTATGTCCACCTTCGCTGGTGGGTCCAGCCCAGGCTGTCAGGAAGGGAAGTAGCCGGGAATGGAGGAGACACAGTGGATCCTCCAGGTATTGAGGACAGGACACAGCAATGCTGCTGGCCACCTCGGGCTCCTCCTCCATTAGAACGGGAGCAGCGAGGGAGAACGAATGGACTGGAGTGTGAAATGATAGAGCGATTTGGCTCTGTCCCTGGGGCAGAGCTGATGGACAAAAATAGACCACATTTTGGGAAGCCTGGCATGAAATTAAATTCCAGGGCTGTAGCGATAGCCTTGCCAGTGGGCCACCTGCCAATATCCAGAGATGTCCTTGTCATGCGAAGTGGAGGTGGTGGTGGCGTGGAAGAGAGAGCTTCTGTGGAGGGTACCCTGACATTGCAGGGGCTGCCCCATCTGTCTTCAGTCCCTTGTTATTCAAAATATAGCCGATAGGCCTGCAGTATTGGACTCATGTGGGAGCTTGCTAAGAAATGCTGAATCTAATGCAAGGGCCAGGGGGAGGGGGCAGTCAAGGAGGCTGGCGCCCCCCACTGCAAAATTCAAGGAGGCACCCCGAAACTCGGTCATCAAGATAAATAATACTTTTAAAAATCAAAATTCATACCAAAAAAACTATGATGAACAAAATAGCATAATTTTACAGGAAAACAGGGTCTGACTCTGCACTTGAAAGAGTCGGCCTCTGTCACCTCTCCCTAACTTGGCCCAAATCTTAGGCCCCGCCCACACGGTTAGAGTCAACATTGTCATAAGATCCCAGAAAATGTACACATGCTCATTGAAGTTTGAGAGGCACTGCTTTGGACAACACCTCTCAAACCACAACAACTCAAAACCTTGGAGTCCAGACAGCAGCAAAAGTGGAAAGGGATAATCAGAGAAAAAGTTCCAGAAGCATCCACCCTCACCAGTTTGCTGGCCATTTGCCTGGATTTGCACACTGCCACCTTAGAATCATAGTGTGTCATGGTTTCCTATAAACTTTAAAACCTGTTTTACTTTGAAATCATTATAGATTCATAGGAAGTTGCAAAGAGGGTACAGAGAGAAGCCCTCATCCACCTTATAGCCACACCCATCTCCCTTCCCTGCCCCCGTACCCATCCTTAGCTCTTGGCAGCCACTAATCTTTATAAATGAATGTCTTATAAACGGAATCATACATACGCAACCTTTTGACATTGGCTGTTTTTTATTCAACATAATGAACTGGAGATTCATCCCAATTGTTGCACATATCATTACTTCCTTCACTGAATTGTTTTTGCACCGTTGTCCAAATTCAGTTGGCCATATAGGTGTGGAGTTATTTCTAGATTATTGTATTTCATTAATCTATGTGTCTATCTCTCTGACAATTTTCTTGAGAGTCTTGATTACTACCCTATATAATAAGAGAAGAATGTGCTAATTATACTACGCTATGAGGTGTAATGACCAACCACATAACGACCAGATCATGGATCTGCAGGAGGGTGGGGCAGCGAACTACAAGCAGGTGGTGGGGAGCTACAGGAGGGTGGCAGCGAGCACTGTGCACAGATTTGTGCACAGGGCTACGAGTAAGTAGATAATAAGCTTTAAAATTCGGATAGATTTTCTCACTTTCTTCTTCTCCCCCCCCTCCCCCCCAAAAAAAGGTTTTAACTACTTTAGTTCCTTTACCTTTCCATATAAATTTTAGAATTATTTTACACCCAAAAAAATCTTTCTGACATTTAGATAGGAAATGCATTAAATTTATATACCCATTTGGGGAGAATTACTGTCTTTACAATGTTGAGTCTTCTAACCCATAAGCACAATAACCTCTACATTTATTTAGATCTTTGATTTCTGTCACCAGCATTCTGTATTTTTTAATATACAAGTTTTGCAATTATTTTTCTTAGATTGATCTTGTATCTTATGAACTTACTGAACTCATTTATTAGCTCTAGGAGCTTCCTTGTAGATTTCTTGGGATTTATAAGTAAATTTTCATGCCATTTGCAAATATAGTTTTTCTTTTCCTGTCAGTTCTCTATTTTTTTAAAATTTCCTTTTCTTGCTTTCTTGAGCTGACTAGAACTTCAGGTGCTGTATTGAACAGCTATGATGAGAGCAGACATCCCTGCCTAGATCCTGATCTTAGGAAGAAAGCATTTAGTCTTTCTCTTTTAAAGTATGATGTTTGCTGTGGGTTTTTTATGGGTGTTCTTTGCCACGCTGAGGAAGGGTCCCTCTATCCCTACTTTTCTGAGTTTTTATTGAGGGAAAGGACGAAATTTCCTCTCTTCTTCCAGGTTCTGGGGCCCACACTCCACAAGGATGGAAGTCCCTTTGTTTGGGACCTCAACCTATGTGTCTCTTTATCTGGCTGTTGATTCTTACACTTAAAACCCTTTGTAATAAGTTCATAATCTAGTGAATAAACAGGTTTCTCCAGTTCTGTGAGCCACTCGAGCGAGTTAGAGGAACCCAAGGAGGGGGTCTTTGGGACCATCGAACTCTACAGCACAAAGAGTAAACCTGTGGCCTAGAGATAATAATGTGTCAGAATGAACCATACAGGGTAACAAAGGGACCACGGTCATGCAAGGCAATACTATTATAATAACATAGGGGAAATGGCCTGTGTGCCTGGAGTGGGGGAGGAGATAAGGTAAGGGGCCGAGTGTACAGAACTCTATAGACTATTTGCTCACATATTTTATAAATCTAAAATTGTGCTAAAAATACAGTCTATTTGTTATATTTAAAAATGCAACTCTGAGAGACTTGACATTAAAAGAAACGTGATGAGAATTTTTTTTTAATGTTAAGAGAGCCAGCAGGGTCACCCTGGCACCTTGCTTTTATTTTTATTTTATTTTTTAAAATATATTTTATTGATTTTTTACAGAAAGGAAGGGAGAGAGATAGAGAGCCAGAAACGTTGATGAGAGAGAAACATCGACCAGCCGCCTCCTGCACACCCCCCACCGGGGATGTGCCCGCAACCAGCGTACATGCCCTTGACCGGAATCGAACCCGGGACCTTTCAGTCCGCAGACCGACGCTCTACCACTGAGCCAAACCGGTTTCGGCCTGGCACCTTGCTTTTAAACTACAGAACAAGGCTTGCTCCCCAGGCTCACTCACAGGATCCCTCACCTGGAAAACAGATCCAAGCCTCATTTCCTCGGCGGCACAAGCCCAGGCCCCGTTAGCGCTGTAGAGCGAACCCCCTTAGAAATAAGAGGACCAGAATTTCCATCCCCTCCCTAGGTGTCTGGATTTTTCTCATGGAAAGGAAATCGGGTGTGGCTGGCCAATTTGAAAAAAGCAACATCACAAATTCCTTCCTAAGGAAAAAAACAACAACAACCAACAACCCTTTTCTCTGGCTGAATGCTCCTCAACTCGCTGTGATGATGGGGTTCTGACCGGACTGTTAATCCCCCCTCATTATGCAGGAGGCTCTGTAAGTTTATTTTGGTGGGTTTTCTCTTTGGAATGACTAGGTGAGGCGACCAGCTCACCTTTCCTCACATAAGAAGGCTGTGGCTGCTGCTTTTTTTAAAAAAATGACTCCTGCGCTTCAGAATTTCTGCACGTGATCCGAGGAGCACGGTTCAGTCTGTTGCTCCAGTGGCTGTCAGGGAGTGGCTTGTTTCAAATCCCCCTTAACCACACCGGCTCATCGGCTCATCGAGTGGCCGCCCTTTAAAACTGGACTAATCCCCTGGAGCTCGAAATCCTTTTGCCTCGAGGGCTGAGATCTGGCTCCCTAACCTTGTGAATCCTCAACCTGTGCTTTGAAAGTTGGCACTTTTCTATTTGAATGGCAAGAAAGTTCGGAAATAAGCCTTCTCGAGCGGGATGTATTGATTTCAATGATCGCCATTAATCCACCTCTTTCCTCTGTATAATGTGCGGTTTTCTTCTCTCAATTAGAAAGAGCCAGAGATTATCTGCACAAAACCGGGAGGTTTATCGTGATCGGCGGGATTGTCTCTCCGGTCCACGACTCCTACGGAAAACAGGTGCGCTCTGCCTTTGCCCCTTTTCTCCACCCCACCCTCACCCCCCACTCCCCCACTCCCCCACCTGACGCCTCCTCTGGTATCAAACTGCCCCACTGCCATTTCTGCTGTGATTCCTGCCAAAGCAAAATACCTGGTAGCAGGCATCCCACTTCCCATCTCTGGACCCGCCAGACCTCAGGGACCGGTGCTGGGCCGCAGCTGGAACAGCTGCCCATGACCAGGCAGCTGCTGGCAGTGCCAGGCTCAGTCCAAACTCATTAGAGGAGAAGCAGTCCCACCCTCGGAGGGCCAGCTGTGACTTGGCATGGATGCCAAATCAGTGGCTGGTTATGGGCGAGGCAAGTCCTTCCTGGGATTTTAGGAGGAAAAAAAGACTTACACCTTTTATAATCTGATTTTACACATTCACTTTCCTGCCCTTCCATCCCTGCCACATGTTCCAACAATCTAGGAGCCACTCCCCTCGCACCCCCGTGCAACCTGGTGGGCCCCAGAGGAGGTCCCCTGAGTGCAGCCTGAGCCAGGAGACCAGGCAGCACCTGAGTCTCATCTCTGTGCTGGGCACATGGCTGCCCCAAGAGATGGGGGCTCACCTATGGGCCCTGTTTGGAGTGGTCTCCTCCACCTGCCGTTCACTCTTCTTCTTTCCCTTCTGCCCCTCCATGCCTGTCTGTGTCTGATGGACAAGGAGGCACACCCCCATTCCCTGTCACCCCCGAAAAATGGCTGCACTTTTGGAATGGGCTGCCCCTATGGTGTCTCGGGAGGGTCGGGAGCAGACACAGGTCCCCATGACTGCTCTGTTGCTTCCCAGGGCCTTGTATCGAGCCGGCATCGTCTCATCATGTGTCAGCTGGCCGTCCAGAACTCCGACTGGATCAGGTAGGGCTGGGGTGCTGATGCCAGAGGCGGGGGGCCCTGGGTCTCACAGGGGTGGGTGGAGAAAGAGGATTGGTCCGGGCAGGGGTCGGGAGGCCAGGGGAGAGAGTAACCCTGCTAAATACGAAATTCAGCTGAGTATATATACCCTGAGTGGCCATATTATTTTGATCTCTGAACACATAATAATCTGGCACTCAGTATATATCCTATAAAATAAAAGGCCAATATGCAAATTGTCCCCTCGACCAGGAGTTCAACCAGCAGGCAGGCCAGCAAACTGCCCATGTCGCCTCCCCCTGGCCAGGCTGGCCAGACCCCATCCATGCATGAATTCATGTACTGGATCTCTAATATATATATAAAATTTTATATATATAAAATCAAGCCCTGATTGGGAATTGAACCGTGACCTCCTGGTTCATAACTTGATGCTCAGCCAATGAGCCAGGCCGGCCGGGCCAGCTGAAAAGATTTAAAGGTAAAATTGACTTTATTCAAAGATTCATGAGTCAAGCAATATCCCATCTAGCAATAAAAAGGAGCTCCGAGGAGCTATACAACATGGGAGGCTTTTATAAGCAGAAGGGGAGAGAGAGTGGATTGTTTTGGGCTTAGGTAACCTACCTGGGGGCAGGAGGAGGCCATTGGGTGAAATACCTCTCTTGAGCTGACCAGAAAATTCTAGACTGACTGGTTAAGATAACCATCCGAGGAGAGGCTGAGATTGCTGTTAAGCTAGGTATGCCGTCCTGGTTTGGTGAAGTGAGCTTAGCGCAAGTGACTCCATGTTGGGCCTGTTGTTTGTTTCATCACAGCCCTGTGTCAGTAATAGAGCAATAGTTCTGTAGACCTCCAGGGGTGGCCCAACTGAGAACTTACACTTTTAACCATGTGTCTTTTAACCATGAAATCAAAGAGGGCACTTCTAGTGTCTCATCTGCTCTGACACCTTTGGATCCAGGAATATTCTTGAAGCTTCCAAAAACATTGGGGTGAGGCATGGCCAGGAAACCCAAAATGCTTCCCTACTTTTATCCCCACCCACTTCCCGGGTGAGCTGCCAGGCCTTGGCTATTTCCCTTTTCCCAACTGGGGTCTCTGGAGCCCCAGGTTGACGGTGGGACAGAGGCGGGGGGTGAGCGCTTGCTCCCTTTCCCTGGGACGTCCCACTAAGATGGCAGAGCCGTTATCCTCTGAGCCTGACGAGTAATTAAAGCAACCTTCTGCTAACTATGCTGATTGCACTCCCAACTTCCTACAGCTGTAACTTGCATGAGTGGATGACGTTTCTAAAAAAAAAAAAAAATGGCCCGCTATTTGCACTGTCATTCCCCCCATGGAAACGTCAGCAGCACCTGTCCTAGAGGTTCCCTGGAAAGGAGGAAGAGGAGGGAAGGCCGGCCTCAGGAGGAGGGGCACAGAGCCTTAGTGGCGAAGATGGGTGGGCCAGAATAAGAGCCGTGAAGGGAGGCGACAGTGACGATGAAGTATCCGTCTTTGCCCATCGTGCACAGTGACCTGTGTGAGAGCACGTGCTCTCGGTACACCTCCTCCTCCCCCAGGAAGAGGGCAGGCAGAGAGACCGGTGACTTGTCTCAGATGAGGCCAGAGACGCCAAAGGGCCCGAGAGTGAACAGCACGCCTGAGGTCAAGTCAGGAATGGAAACACAGCCTCTCAACCTTGTAACTCATCTCCTGCTGGGGGAAACGGGGTCCAGTGGGGGGAATACTGGGCAGCAGGCTGTTCTCCTCGGACGGGATTAGAAGATTCTAAATGTATATCCCTCATTCACTCACTAAATGTCGATTGACAACTCCCGACCCGCCTTGCTCCAGGCCCTGGGGAAGTGAGAATTCTGAGCTGAGGCTCAGAGCTAGCTCTAGAGGTGGGGCTGGGGGCAGCAGGGCCCCTGGACATGGAGAGTCTGCTGAGCTAGATCCATCCAGTGTCTGTGCATCTCAAGGGAGGGCTGGGCAGGGATGTGAGGCGGGGGATGGGGGGGCGGAGATAGGAGGACAGGCTGACTCTCTGAGTCTTTAGTTACGGAAATTGAGAAAATGTTAGATGTGTATGCATGGCGGGAAGTGGGCAGGGAATGCTCAACTGCTGAGAAACATCCCAATTTAGCACCGCATTGAGCGTGTCATTAAGGCCAAGTGATGCATCAGTCAGGCCTGGAGCCCTGCTCACTCTCATCCTGGTGTGCAGGAGGGCTTGGCCTGGCCAGTCTGACGGCCAGGCCCACCTCCGTGCCCACACGGCACCCCTCTGTGCAGGGAGGCAGACAGGGCAGACCCCCCAACTCAGCTAGCTGCGGCCACCACAAGGTGAGTGCTTGGCTCTCTTCCCTCTAAGGCCCCAGGAGAATTCCCATTGTGCAGGTCAGGGTACAAGCCATTACATCCCACGCTCATCACGCCCTTCTCATCTCCCCACTAGAGGGTTACTGCCGCCAGTCCCAGTTTACAGAAAGTGAGCGCCGAGAGTGATCACACAGCCGCCCCGAGGTCCTGCAGCGCCCAGTTCTGGGCCTGGGTTCCGCCTGAGCAGACTAGTGTCAGCGTCTCTGTGTGTCAGCCCACACGGCCTCCTTTCGCAGGGGGGAAACTGAGGCTCGGGGAGGCGTTTCAAGCCCATGTATCTATCTGCTTTGAGCTCTAACTACACAGCATGACCAGGTCCACTCAGTGCCCCGAGCACTGGCCTTTGGAGGGAACCGATAAGAAAAGAGGGAGAGATCGGACTCCAAGGGAAACACCCCCTTCCCCCCCATTGTGCCAGGGTGGACCCGTGGGAGTGCTATCAGGACACCTGGCAGACGACCTGCAGCGTGCTGGAGCACCATCGTGACCTCATGAAGGTGAGGGGGCCGCGCCCAGGGCTGGGGGGCCACAGAGCCAGGCAGGCTGTGGGAAGGGTGCCGCTGGCCTCCTGACCTGGTTTGGGCTCTGGTTTCCCACCAACCAGGCCCCGGGCAGCACATGGGAGGGAGGGCGGGCGGACGGTGGGTGGGGCACCAAGAGCAGCCCCCGGGGACTGCGCCTGCCCTGCTCTCCCTTGCTGGATCTGACCTGGGGGCAAGTTCAAGGTGGATGAAGACCACAGGCAGACGACCTCAGAAAGCGAGGCGAGAAGGAGACCAGGCAGAGAAAGGCAGAAGAAGGGAGGGCCTCTGGGAGGAGAGACCAGCAGCCAGGTGCTCCTGCCCCACCTGTTTGGGACCCAGTGGTCCCCTCCCTCCTGGGTCAGCTGTGATGAATGCTGGGTATATGCTCCGTTTTCTGAAGCTCTAGAGCAGTGGTCAGCAAACTGCGGCTCACGAGCCACATGCGGCTCTTTGGCCCCTCGAGTGTGGCTCTTCCACAAAACACCACAGCCTGGGCGAGTCTGTTTTGAAGAAGTGGCATTAGAAGAAGTTTAAGTTTTAAAAATGTGGCTCTCCAAAGAAACTTCCATCGCTGTCCTTTTGATATTTGGCTCCGCGGACTCATGAGTTTGCCGAACACTGGTCTAGAGAGAAGCAGAGCAGGACAGCAGAGGACAATGCTGAATGCACACAGCGTGTCTGCTGGGCTCTGGAATGGGGCTTCACACTGGCTGCCTCTGCCCAGAACCCGCCCCGCCCTCCTGCGGGTGGGCACCGCTCGGCTTGGCCCTGCCCCTGGCATTTCGGGCCTGAAGAGGCGGCAGATGGTGATGGTGCCTGGTGTCCACATGACCTTTCCCAGGCTCATGCGGCCCTGGCGCAGGCAATACTTCATTTGAGCCCCACAAAGCGGGCAGCGAGGGCAGGAATGCATGTTGCCCAGAGGTTCCAGCGCGGGCTGCGTGTACCAGGTTCCTGCCCCGTGCCAGACACCCACAGACACCTGGCATACCCTCCCTCGGACACTCCCCGCGCAACCTGAAAACGCTGCCTCTCTGTGCTCGGCCCCTGAGCTGAGGTCCAAGAGAAGCTGAGTCACTATCCGAGGTCACACAGACAGAACGGGGCAGAGCTCAACCTTGAACCTACGTCTGGGCAACACCACGCCCCACTGGTCAGCACACGTGCGTTTGGAGACGATCAGAAACGCTTTCCATCAGTCGCTGGGCGGATGCCACAGACTCTGAACTTCTCTCTTCCCCCAGCGGGTGACCGGCTGCATCCTCTCCAACGTCAACACCCCCTCCATGACGCCCGTGATCGGACAGCCCCAGAACGAGAACACCCAGCCGATTTACCAGAACAGCAACGTGCCCGCCAAGCCCACTGCAGGTAGGGGGCGCTGGCGGACAGTGGTCTCACACGCCAGAATCACTGGGAGCGCTTGCTAAAAGCCAGGTGGCTCGGTGCCGCCCAGGTTTGAATCAGTATGTCTGAGATGGGGAGAGTTTGCTTTTTTTTTTTTTTTTGGTGCTTTATGTTTTTTTATTATTATTTATTTACCACAAGTAAAGGTCAGGAATTGCAGAATTTGCATTTCTAACAAGGTGTTGCTGGAGCTCTGGTCTCCATATCGACAACCCTTAACATAGAGGATCAGAGAGGAAAGGTCAGGATTAGAGAGAGACAGAGAGACGCAGGGGCGAGGGTGTGCATTCTACTGCATATAAATATAAGTTATAAAAATACAAATATAAACTGCTCAACGGCAATGAAAGATACAAAAGGGAGCACTGTCCTCTGCCTCTTCCAAGCGGGGTGGGGACTTTGCCCAAGTCAAACAGTGAGGAAGGAGCAGGACCAGGAGTCAAACCCAGGCCGTCTGCCTCCAGAATCCCACCCTCTTACCCGCCTCTTCAGTGGCAGGGAGATAGGGGGCACCCCCACCCCCACCCAACACCTAGCACCGTGTGCCCACATCGAGGCTCAGTGCTTTATCCGGGTCCTCATCGAATGCAGCGATTCTGCGATAGAGAAAGGACGTTCCCATTGATGGGAGATTCAGAGAAGATGTGGTTTGCCTCCGAACACACAGCAGAGAGAAAAGCAGGAGAGCCAGAATTCACATTCAGGACTCTCTGATCCCAAGGTCTATGCTCCTTCTAATATTTCCTTCCAGGCCAATTGCCAGAGGCAGATCCTGATATTACTTTTCCCGCCTGGAGCGATTATGTCATTAGTCTGCTGTACACGGGGAAGAATTCCATAGTTCACACACAGCCACCTGTGGGGGCTCAGAAACAAAGCCTGGGTCAGAGCCCAGAGAGACGATTGAAAACCAGACACCTCTTGGCCAGAGGAGGGCGTCTGACTGTCCTAAGGGCCGTCTGCATGGGGAGGAATGACCAGCGGGAATTATTCCAAGTGAATCCTCTGCCCCAGGCCCCGGCTGCCTGGACCTGGGTGTCAGTGTTCAGCGGTGGGTAAAAGTTCATGATATTAAAAAAATAATAATCAAACAGCCAACATGCCCTTTAAACACAGGGTGTAATCTACCCGATGTTACACAGACATAGCTGCATGATACATATTTGAAAAACGGAAGAAAAGAAATAATATACCAACCCATCAAGGATGGTCACCACCATTAACATATTGGTATATTATTTATTTTCTTGTTCCTATGTCTTCCTCTTCTCTATTTTCCGATTTTTCAACCGTGTAATAAACATGACCAGAGAACAGACTCCAGTTCCGTGGCTCGAAACGCTCGGGCCTAGGACTGTGAATGAGAAGGGATCCTTGCTGTCATATTTCTGTTCTTTCTCTCTACCCTCCTTCCGCTGCCCACTGCCCCCCCCCCCCCCCCCGTGCGCCCCATTGTTTACGGGGCCCGATGCCGGGCTCACTGAGTGCCCGTTGTGAGTGGCTCTCTCCCTGTCCCTGTGTGTCTTGCTCTCTCCTGCAGCCAAGATCTTGGGGAAGGTGGGGGAAAGCCTAAGCCGGATCTGCTGTGTCCGCCCGCCCGTGGAGCGCTTCACCTTTGTGGGTAAGGAGCACGACCTTCTCTCCCAGCCCGGCCTCTTTTCTCGCCCTCCTCCCTCCCTTCATTCATTCAGCAAGACACTCCTCCTCCTGCCTGCACCCCATCCGGCACCCGCTATGGGATGACCATTCACAGAGCAATGGTTTCCAGAAAACAGAGGTTACCGGTGGTGCTGGTGGAGCTGTTATGGGAGGCAGAGGGCATGACCCGCAGGGCCTGGGCTGCCTGGGAGACCCCCCACCCCCCAGTGAGGTGCTCATTCCCCACCCCTCAGGATGTGCCTACATGCCTAGGAGTTTTGGGGGGGGGGCCAGCAGCCCCCCTCAGGTCCCTCCAGGTCAGGCCTGCCTGTCCCCCTGGCTGCCAGTGAAGAACACACACACTCTCCCAGGTCCCTCTGTCTGGGCTGCTCCCCTTGGGCCCAGCATGGGGGGATGGGACCATCTGGGCCCCCAGCTCCACTCTGCGGCGGAGCCGAAGGTCCAGGCCTCTTCCCTTTGATGCTCTGGGGCTGGCGCCTGCCATTTCTGAGACCCCCCAATCCAGGCGTCTCTGGAAGGAGCGCAGAGGGACAGCCGAGGAGGAAGGGAGGCAGGGGACAGAGTGGCCTCTCCGTGGCTTTGTGCTCGCTGTGCTCCCATGCCTTGCACACGTGCATGCACACACCCAAGGCTCTGTCCCTCACACCTGTCTGAGGCTCTGGCTGCATTCTGCCGCCCGAAACACCGCCAAGGCTGTTTTGCTGGCCCTTTGAGCCACGGAACCCCCAAGGAGAGAAGGCCACCTCCGGGTGACTCAGAGCTGCCTCCCTCGGTGTGAGGACATTGTCTTCCCCAAAATACAGAAACAAACAGAAGGCGCTCAGCATGAGTGTGTGCGTTCGTCACTGGCACCCCAGCGAGGCTAATCCTGACCACCCCAGCAATGTGACGTCTGCCCTCTCTGTTTTGGGCTGGGCTGTGCTGTCCATTCACTCTGCGCAGATGCCCCCTGTGCAGGGAGGCAAGCACCCTCTCCACCTCTCACCCCTCCCATGTACTCCTTCCAAGGAGCCCAGGCTCCAGGGTCCCAGGAAGTCGGGCCCTGATGCTTCTGTGTTCCCCTCTCCTCCTAGATGAGAACGCCAACCTGGGCACGGTGATGCGGTACGAGGAGATTGGTGAGTGGGGATGGGAACGCAGGGGGGTACATGGGGGGCCGCCTGCCTCCACCGCGGGCAAAGTGGGGGCGGGGAGGGGCTTGAAAACCTGGGCCAGGGTTGCTACCGGGTCTATTCTCAGAAGAGTCCCCAGCGAAGACCCCAGTCTCAGTGATACCCCCGTTCACCTCCTAACGGCACTTCCGCCAGTTCCCAGGCGGGAGGCCTGAGCCCTGGGCAATTTCCCTTTGGCTCCTCCTCTCCCTCATCCGAAGATGTGGGAGTCGAGCTTCCGTGCCAGCCCGAGAGACCTGCCCACTACACTGCACAGGAGGCAGAAGACCTTTGGATGAGGAGGGGCAGAGAGGGAGCCGGAAGCCGCCCCACAGCCTCCCTGCAGCCTTGGGCTGAGGCTAAGGCATTAACCGTCCATGCGGGGGCCGTGGAGGCTCGAGGCCAGAGCAGGTGGAGGGCGGGGACCCGGAGCTGCCAGGTGGAAAGGAGCCAGTCTGTCCCAGGGAGGGAACCGAGTGCTGGCCGACCGAGGAGCAAACCAGGAAGCTGCCGTCTTCCCAGGGTTCCAGAGTGGATGGGAGAGACGGGGGGGGGGGACGCAGAGCAGACAGACAGGCTCCAGAATGCAGCCGGAGCAGCTCAGGTCCCAGGTGACAAAGAGGGTCAGGGACAGAGGGATGCCAGGATCTCTAGGCTGAGGGGCAGCTTGGTGTCCAGCAGACACGCTCAGTCTCAAAGGTCCAGCTGCAAAGACACTGCGGTGCCACCTCCCATCAGTCCTCTGTCTGGTGCTGAAAGTCACGGCCTCCCACAGTGACCCTGGGAGGTGGGCTGCACTTGGATATCAGGTCCCCCCAGGAGGCCCGGCAGCGGTGACATCATTTCTGAGGGCTTTTCTGGGTTCTGTCCTCTGATCTGAGATGCCCTGGGCTCAGCTCTCACTGGTTTGCTAGAACCGTTTGCAAGGTTTCCAGGAATTCTGTGAAGCGGTTGTTACATGCAGCCAATACAAAAAAATTAAATTATATCAAGTAACAGTTAAATAAATTGTGTTAAAAAACAGAAGCAATGAGTCCTGAAAACTCCTCACTTCCTAATTAGCTTACCATATTTTAATATTCTTTACTTCCTGGCACGGGCCTATCTGAAGGCCCCAGAAAGTGGTACCTGGCTTTCTGGGTGTGCCCCAAAGCCTCTAGCTTCCACAGCCCCCCAAACCCAAAGGCCAGGATGGGAGTGAAAGCTCTGCACCCCCTTCCCCAAGGTCCCCCACCGGCCAGGAGCTAGTTTTCGGGAAGTTTCGTGACCAGCAGGGCTCCCTCCTGCAGACAGGCAAAGCCAGTGGGGGTTTGCACAGGGCTCACTGCAGCCTGGGGAGGGCAGTCGTGGCCCCCTCTTCCTCCTCTTTCAGAGAAAGGAGAGCTGGGTGGCCACAGGGGTCAGGATGGATGCCCGGCCTGGCACAGGTGGCGGCTGCCTCTGTGTGCGGCGGGAGCTGGGAAGGGCCGAGGGGCCTGGGCCTCACATAGCACAGATTCCTGGGTGGGGAAGGTGCCTGGAGAGCACGGGCTCTGGCTGTGGGCCCTGGATCTCTGCCTCCCAGGACCTCTGTGCTGTGAAGCCCTCTGGCTCACACACGTTCTCTTTTTTGCAATCCCCTTGCACGCTTCAAGGGAAGGAAAAAGCCATTTTTCTCCTAGCTCGGTTAGCATTTTGGCTCCATGTTCTTAACCAGCTGACTAACCCCGGGGGAGGTGGGAAGAGCGAGACCCCGGACCAAAGGCTTTGTGGTCTATAAATGCCTCCTGTCTCAGGCATTAAACTGGGAGAGGTCACTGCTGCCCTCTAGTGGCCACACATGAAATTTTCAAGCCCTGTGAGGGCCTGGGGTCTGTGATAATTCTACATCTGCTCTGGTCCTGCAAGAGAAGGTGGAGACCTTACTCTAACTCTCAGTGCTCTGGCTTTTAACAAAATAATAACCCAACATTATACGGGAGTGGGAAGGCAAGGCTGTGGCTGGGGGTAAGAAAAGAGATTCATTTCCATGGCTACAGAGCAGAGGTTCCGGTGGGGGCTGCCGCACCCAGAGTAGGATGTCCAGTAGCATCCCTGCCCTCTCTCTGCACCTGGGATGCCAGCAGCACACCCTCTCCCCAGTCTTGACAACTAAAAACCTCTTCAGACACTGCCAGGTTTGAACCATGGAGGGAGAGCAGAGGGAGAGCGAGCTGAGGGCCAGCACCTCCCCGGGGCTCGGCCACCTCACTGAGCTTTCAGGCGCCTGGAGCGTGAGGCTCAGCCTTTCGACAGGGACCTGACCTGGCCCTCTGGCTCCTAGAGGGGGACCGGGAACAACAGGCTGCCAGGAGTGACTCTGGCCTGGCTCCTCGGAGCTACATCGAGGCTGGTTCCTCTCCACGGGTGGGGAGTCGGGCCAGCAATCCCATGGCATAACATGGAGGGAGGGAGGCATCGCTGACTAGGGCGACACTGTCCCAGGCTCCCAAGATATAAGGGCAAAGGCCATGATGGCCAGCCCGGCCAGCCCAGACTGCCCGGAGGCTCTTAGACAGCCTGCTTCCATGGCCTCTGGGGTCAGCTGGTCTGCGGTTCACTTAGTCATATGTCCCGAGCACCTACTGCGTGAACACCTACTGTGTGCAGGTCACTCTGTCTGGCCCTGGGGATATAAAGGTAAATTAAGGTCCCTACACATAAACAGATCTTTAGGCTACAGCATCAGGAGGAGAGGGAAAGGGAGAGCGGAGGTGGGAAGGGGAAAGAAAGGGAAGGACAGGAGGAATATTTAGGAGGAAAGCCCCCAGGGCTCTATAGGGCTCCCTGAGGATCATCTGCCAAGTGGGTTGATGAGATGCTGCCCTGTCCGATGTCAGCCCCAGCAGCCTTCCTCTGAGCCACCGGGAGCTCCTGCAGCAGGGACCGGCTCACGATCTGAAAGTCCCTGTCGGGCCCGGAGCTAGCTATGGGGTCCAAGGCCATCTCAGCCTCAGGGCCGGGGTAGCAGGCCCTCTGGAAGGCTCAGAGCCAGGCAGGCTCCCTGTTTCAGACAAGAAGCCCACAGCCACGGCCTCTTGGCCGAGGGCCCGGGATGGCTCCAAACTACACACACCACTGCGTTCCTCTCCAGGCGGAGGGAGATCTCTCCCCGGCGGCTCCAAGAACCGCGGGGTTCTCAGGAGCGAGTCAGCCTGCTGCTTGTTTTAAACCACGATGGGCCTCCCTGGGCCAATCCGAAACGCGCTTAACGAGGGAAGGAAAGCAACCAACACACAGGGCCCCGTGTGCCCGGAAGTCAGACAAGGGGTTCTGGGCACCGCGTCTCAAGCCCTTAGCAGAGGAGAGGAGAGGACATCTGAGGAGCTCAGCTACTGCCCCAGGCACACTCAGTGCCCCTCCATTTGTGACGGAAGACAACCCCAGACAAGGCACAGCAGCAGGGAAGCCAATGCCAGTGACACTTGAGTTTGATGTGAAGCAACAGAGAGAGACCCCGAGGCCTTAGAGTGCTGGACCGTCCAGATTTTGGCAAGACCCCCGTCCCCAGACACCCCTCAGGACCCAGCAAACCAGGCCCTCCCCGAAGTAATGCCCCCCGCAGGAGACAGGGGTGGTCAGTGAGGGGGCGGAGGGAGAGGCCAGCACAGGCTTCTGCTCAGCACACACCATGGCCCAGGGGGGCCTGGCAGCCCCCGGAGGGAGGCGTCTGGGTGCACTGGGGAGGAAGGCTGAGGGGTGCATGCTTCCCAGGTCTCCACATGCTCCCTTTGCAAACTCTGTCCCCCTCCTCAGAGCTGCGGATCTTGCTGCTGTGTGGCAGTGACCTGCTTGAGTCCTTCTGCATCCCAGGACTCTGGAACGAGGCAGATGTGAGTACCAGGTTACAAGCCCGCCCATAGCTGGCATGGGGAAGGATTGGGGGGGGGGGGGTATCACTTGATTTGGGCCTCTGGTCTTCCCTCTCCCCACAGCCTCCCTCCCCAACCTGAGTTTCCTTCCCACTTCTGAGCTCCCAGGAGGGCAATCCATTCATATCTCCAGGGAAGGAAATTCTCACCCACCCCAGTCTGTATCTGTTACTGCATTACCACACCCACTCTTCCTCATGCTTGCTCTTGTAAAGCCCTGGGGGGAAAGCCATCTGAGTCTTAGAGTGCCTTCTCCTAGGAGAGCTTGTGGGCTGGGGTGGAAGTGGGGAGGGGGGTGGGATGTGTGTGCTCCAGAGAGTGCTGCTGGTGGCTGGTGTGGGTGGGAGAAAAAGATGAAAAGGACCTTTACTCCTTTTGAATTATTGTGTGTTTTGTTTCCCTTGGATTCTTTTTGAAGAGGTAGTAAATACCACCCTAGAATTCCCTCAACGGGAGAGTGGGGTCCAGAGGGGAGACATTAATGGCAACAGGTCAGTGGGATCCTTCTGGCCACTGACCTGGACTAGAGGGAACCAGGAAGTTAAAGTTACATCACTTAGAAGCTCGGCGGACGTCCTTGGTTACCAGATCTGACTGGGATGGTCCGAAGCCAGCTGATTCATAAACTGCTCACTCTTCCCTTGGCCATTTATTCTTTTCTTTCATTGGTTCATCTGAGAGCCAGAGCTAATGCCCCCCATTCCACAGAGAGCCCTCTGCAAGCTGGGTCCCAGGCAGGAATTCCGCATCCAGTGCTTTTTATTAGCTTGCGGTGTGACTTTGTGCAAATCACTCAACAATTCTGGGCCTCCATTGTAGTTAATCTATAAAATCTATAGAATATTATCTATCACATCCAGAGATTTTTAAAAAAAAAAAAAAAGCAATACAGTCCCTAACCCCAGATATTAGGTAACAAGATGGATACCTATGTAATTTTTTACGTACATATATATGTCTCTGGAGAGAGAGAAAGATCTGATAGGATCAGTTCTAGTTCTACTCTAATACAACTCATGACAAAATATGTTTTGAGCATCAGTTTTTCCCACCTCTAAAATGGGTATAATAAAGGCGCTTACCTCATTGGATTTGGGGAGAATTAAATGAGATTCCCTATCTATAGCGCCCTGCCTAGCTCCTGACATGCTGTTACATACAACCAATGTTAATAAGTGAGTTTGCCTGCTCAGACATGAGGTCTACACATGGGTACAGGGGAAAGGGATCCATGCTGACAGGCTGTAGGAGCAGCGGGGTGGGGGTGGGGGTGGGGGTCAGGGGAGCAGATTACAGTGCAGTCCTTTCACCCCCAGCCCTCAACGATTTCCGCAGAGACATTCTAACCCCCTCTGTGCCCTGGGTCAGGCGGCTCTCTTAGCTTTCCCTTCCTCCCTGTCCGCAAGGGGCTGTGAAGGTGAAGGGTAACGCGGGCAGAGTTCTGGATGGATGGCTACAGAGCTCTGCCAGGAATCCTGGCAAATGCGGGCAACCGTCCGGGGCTGTCCCAGGGGTGGCCGCAGCCTGGGAACCTCCAGGACTCTCCTCAAGGGAGACTCAGGCTGTGGAGTCTGAAATGTGCCCCATTTGGGGTTCTGGAAGCAGGGCCAGGGCTTGTTAGCTCGCTGTCTGCAGGTCTTCTCACTGCCCATCTGGAAGGGCTCCTCTTATTGTTGCCCAGCTGACATCTGAGACCAGAAAAATGAGCCCCAGGCCCCTCCCTTGCCTGGGCCCCTGGTGCTGAAATGACATGCTGGTTAAGACAGAAAATTGGAGAAACCAGGAGCTGTTGATTTACTGGGAATGCGAGAGTGAAGGTGGAATGAGACCCTCACTTACTCAACTGTGTCCCCACTTCTCTCTCCTCCTCGGGAGATCTGGGGAAACCTCTTCCGTGAGTGTAAAACCACTGATGTAAAGGCATTCTGTTGTCTGCCCTGCAGGTTCCTCTCTGAAGGGGTTGGCTCTCTGCTAGAGACGGGGCTGGGGGTGGGCAGAGAGGGGCACAGGGAGCAGGAGGCGGTGGCTGCTCAGCGAGTTATCCCACGGCCCTTATTTGGGGAAGGTTGGCTCTCGTGGTCTAGAAAAGGAAGGGCTTTGTCAAGACTGGGCACCGGGTGAGCCCTGTTGATTCTTCTAGGCCGGCCTGGCGTTTCAGTCCCTGCCCAGGAGATGGGGTTTGTGAGGCCCACTGCTAGCCCAGGTTTCCTTCATTCATTCCACACCTGGTGGAGCCCAAAGCCGGAACCGGCCTGTGTCAGCAGGAGAACAACGCTTCTTGGCAAAGTCCTGGGCCCTGGCTTTGTATTCCAGTCTCCCGTGTTTCTCCAGAATCCTCAGCAACCAGACAGGAGAGAAGGAGAGACAGGAGCCCCTGCGCCTTCCTGTAAAGGAAGCTCCCGGGAAGCAGGGAGCCACTCTGTCCCCACTCAGGCTGGGCAGCAGCCGAGATGACCCGCTGTCCAGCAGGACCGCCAAGGCCCCTTCAGCCATGCTCTCTCCACGGAGTCCCTCTTGCTCTTTCTCTGCTTTGGATTCCTGAGCCAACGCTCTTTACCCAGAAATCTAATTACACAACTGAAGGGACAACCCCACCCCCACCCCAACACATCCCGTGGGCATTTCCCGTTAGGCAGAGAGACCGGTTAGCCCTGCAGAGCATTCTGACCTCCTCTGACCAGTAACACACCCCGACCCCTGATGTTCCCCGGGGAGAAATTCCATACAAGTTCATCATGATCCTCCATAGAATCCCAAAGAGCTGCCTGTGGACCCTGGCAGTTGGCATTTTCATCCTTGATTCCGGGAGAAATCAAGATCAGGACCCAGGCCCCCTAGCCCCGTGGTCGGCAAACTCATTAGTCAACAGAGCCAAATGTCAACAGTACAACGATTGAAATTTCTTTTGAGAGACAAATTTTTTAAACTTAAACTATATAGGTAGGGACATTGTTATTAACTTAATTAGGGTTCTCCTAAGCTGGCCTTTGCTAAAAACTCAAGGGGCCAAAGAGCCGCATGTGGCTCGCTAGCCGAGGTTCGCCGACCACGGCACTAGCCTGTTGACTTCTGGGCTTTTTAAAAGTACATATATTTTTATAAATTTCAGAGAAGAGAGAGAGCGATAGAAACATCAATGATGAGAGAGAGGCACTGATCGGCTGCCTCCTGCATGCCCCACACTGGAGACTGAGCCTACAACCTGGGCATGTGCCCTGACCAGGAATCGAACCCTGACCTCCTAGTTCATAGGTCAACGCTCAACCACTGAGCCTTGTGGGCCAGGCATTTCCGGACTTCTTATTAGAGAACTAGTCTCCCCCTCCTGCGCCCCCCGCCCCCCGCCCCCCCAAGGCCTGGTCATCGCTGTGCTGCTTCCTGACCTCAGCACCAAAGCGGGTGTCCAGGCGGGACCAAGGTCCGTGGGAAACCAAGGCCAAAGATCAACCGGCCAGCCATGGTCAGATTTCTGAGGCAGGAAGTTTTCAGACTCACTCGCTCCCCTCCCCCAAACAAAACCTGTGGTCCAGGACCTTCTGCTGCCAGCTGCTTTGTCCATTAGGTTATGGTGGAAGGCAGCCTGGCAAATTAACTCCGATTCAAGTATTCTTTCCTTCGATCCATCTTGCAACTAATACTGACTGAGTGGCCACGATGAACATTAAGCACATTATTTGCCCTTGAGGCCCTGGCAACCTTAAAGTAGCTTACATTTTCTTAGATTAGTTCCTTCTAGTCCATGCAATAAAACATGGGAAAAGTTCAGAGGAGTTTCTGACCCTAAAAAGCACTCCATCAATGTTGGCCGTTTTTCATTCATTGGTTTTAAAGTACCGAGTGGCTGCCATGTGCCGGCTCCATTCCAGGGCTGGAGGAACAGAGAAAACAAAATAGACCAAGTCCCACCCTGGGGTGCACTTTACTCTCCAGAGGGGAGACCGGCCATAAACACTTGGCTGTGTCTCAGTTAACCCCCAGAACATTCCTGAGAAGTGGACTCTCTATTCCCGTTTACAGCTACGGAAACCAGGGCTCACACGGACTGTGACTTGTGCAAGACCTAACTCTTGGTCAGCAGAGAAGGATTTTGCGTACATCTCCAACTCCCTAATCCAGATAAGATGGGACAAGTGAGAGGAATGGTACATGTAATTCACAGCAGGCCAGAGAGGAGGCAGCACTGAGCTGGGCTTTGAATGGTGGACAAGATTGGGTTAAGTGGGTGGGAAGAGAGGGCTTGAGAGGCGGAGAGAAGACTGAACAAGATCCAGTGGTGGGAACAAGACCTTTTCAGGGAGATGGTTCTGGCTGGTTGAACTAGAAGGTTTCTCTTGGTCTCTATTTGGGAAGCTTTTGACTTTTCAGCAAGGTGGCAAAATCATTACGTTTAATGATTAAATGTATTAGCCACTGGCCTTTTCAATGAGCCAGGGTCAATATTTAACCCAAAGGAATGAAAGTCTAAAAGGGACGTGAGGCACCAGAGACGGGCCACGGAGGAAAGTGTTTTTGCTTTATTCCTTTGTCTTCCTTTTAGCATTTCCCAAAGCCCGGCACTCCTCGGGCCAGCTCTCATCGGCTGTAGCCGACATTTTTCCAGCCAACCAGCCCGTGGCCTAACTGCTTCCTCCGTCCACCAGCTGTGGGAAACCAACCAAAGCAAATAAACAGGGGAAGAGCCTGGGGCAGTGGCCACTCCAGAAGAAATCCCTGGGCTGCGGGACAAATGGAGCAAAGACAAACATGTGGTTTTTCAGGCTCAGATGGTTTTCATCAGACAGTCCGGCCGCGGCCAGGAAGCCCCACGGACCTTCCCACCCTGGGGATTAGGGCCCCCGCACGGATGAGCCGGGACTGAATTTACAGGCTCTGGGGGAGGAGGGGAGGCCCTAGCGGGGAGATGCTGGTTCTCGTGTGAAAGGCGCTGCTGGCTTAGTTTTCAAGCTGTTGACTTGAGTCTGGAACCCCATGCCCCCCCCCCCCCCCCATCAAGTTGGAAAGGGGCGTGGAGAGGATTTTCTCTGGGAAACCCCTCAGAATCATCCTTCCTTTATTTGCACGAAGCGGCATTCTAGAAATGCATTCCCACCTTCTCGACTCTGATCGCACTAGCCTCTCCCAGCCTTCCCTCCGGGGAGGAGCGGGGGCCAGGACCAAGGTGGGCGACTCTTGGCTGGTATGGGTGGAGCAGATGGCAGAAGCCTGTCGCCTACTGTGTAGCTTCTGCCAGACACTTTCTCCCTGCGTCATTTCTGGCCCGCTCAGAAGCAGACACAATCACGTACCCCAGGGGGCAATGTAGGGTAATGAACAGAGGACTTAGCCCAGGAGATGCCTGGAGAAAAGACAGAGGATCCTTTCAAACCAAAAAAGTTTCAAGTCACTAAAATGTGAGTCTTAACCATGGACCTAGAAGAGGTGCTGTTCTCGGGAGGGGGACCTGGCCCTGAGCGGGTCTGCGTAGGGCTGCCCGTGGTGTGTGAGCACTTCACTTCTTGCAGGCAATATTTCATAACATGGGTCTGGAATAGAGACCAAGAGAAACCTTCTAGTTCAACCAGCCAGAACCATCTCCCCGAAAAGGTCTTGTTCCCACCACTGGATCTTGTTCAGCCTTCTCTCCGGAATAAAGTCTAATGACCTATCTGGAGGGCACAGCCAATATTCAATCACTGAAACCTGCTCTTAACGTCCTGCGGATGACCTCGCTCCCCTCTGAAGCCCCAAGGCGTCTGACCTCATCCGTAGCTCAGAATGCCAATCTGCCTCATTTTACCTTCCTGTCTTGAACCTCTTGTGTATGTGCGGCCTTTGACTTTTTTTTTTTTAAACATATATATTTTAAAAATATATTTTATTGATTTTTTTTACAGAGAGGAAGAGAGAGGGATAGAGAGTTAGAAACATCGATGAGAGAGAAATATCAATCAGCTGCCTCCTGCACATTCCCTACTGGGGATGTGCCCGCAACCAAGGTACATGCCCTTGACCAGAATCGAACCTGGGACCTTTCAGTCTGCAGGCCTACGCTCTATCCACTGAGCCAAACCGGCTTCGGTGGGCCTTTGACTCTTATGTATGTATGGCTCCCATTCGTGAATATGCAATTAAATTTGGTTATTTTCTCTTGTTCATCTGCCATACGTAGATTTAATTACTAGATCAGCTGGAAGAACCTAGGACAGGGGGAGATGTCTTCCTCCCCCACACCATTCAATATTGTCCTAGCTCCACCTGATGTTTTCTTATTTAAATATTTATCTGTTTATGATCTACCCCTATAAGATAGTAAGCTCTGTGAGCACACTAAATATACCTGTCTTTTTCAGCAACAGGACAGTTGGCCATACACCCTCAATAAAAGCGTGTCGAATGGAAGGATGAAAGGGTACCTGGGAAAAGCTTGGTTGGGGGAGTTCAGCCCACGAGATAGTTTGCCTCCACCATGAGATGTGGCTAATGTGTTATGGGTAAATTTTTGAGAGTTACCGGTAAGACATTAGTCACTACAGGATATTAGCCATTTAATATGGATGAGGTCAGACGCCTTATCCTTCCTAGCAATTCCCTTGAAACAATCATTTGTGTAATGTTTCCCACTCGTTAGTGATTGACCCAAGAGATGAAGCCATATCTGTCTTGCTCAACCCTCTGTTCCAGAAAGGTCTTAGCTAAGACCTTTGGGGATCCTCCTCCCCCAAGCATCCCTGAAATCCAGCAAGGCAGGTCTTGGAATTCAGCCTCCCGGAGGGATGGTGATGATAACTGCACATTCCTTCCAAGGGATTTGCCCCCTGCGTTTATCCCAAGGCCTGGCTGCTTCCTGCCTCAACATGTTCCACCTCCTTCCCTCGGATTCCCTGAATTTGGGGAAGCAGAGTCCACTCCTTCCACTTGCTCATCCCATCCCCACCATCCCTCCCCTGTGGAGCCTTTGACTAGCAGAGGAAAAGATAAGATCACTGAGAAGGTGACATTTAATTGGAGGGTTTTGAGCTAAGGAGCAAAATGATTTGGCTTCTATTTTAACAATATCAGCCTGGAACAGACTGAAAAAGGCAAGAGAAAAACAGGGAGACTAGAGCAGCGGTTGCCAAACCTTCCAGTTCTCACAGACCTCTGGTTGGCGAACACTGGACTAGAGCAACTCAAGTGAGAGAAGATGGAGGTGAATTAGTTACCTGCTGCAAGCGTGGTGACTTACAGCACACACATTTATTCTCGTGCACTCTGCAAGCCACAAGGCCAAAATAGGCTTCACCTGGACAAACCAAAGTTGTTTGCAGGGCCGTATTCCCCCCAGAAGCTCCCGGGAGAGTCTCTTGCCTTGCCTCTGCTAACTCCTAGAGCTATTTGTTGCATTGCTTGACTCAGAGTCCCTTCTTCCATTTTCAAGGCCAACAGTGTAGCATCTTCAAATCTCCTCTGCTGCCTTTACATCATCGTTTCTCTTCTGTGTTAAATTGCCGTCTGCCTCGCACTTGTAAGGCCACTTGTTATTGAATTAGGTCCCTCGCCGTAGGTTATTCTGGATAATTTCAAGATCCTTAGTTTAATCACACCTGTAGAGTTTCTTTTGCTATATAAGGCTCTTGGGATCATGTGTTCCAGGGACTAGGACCTGGATATCTTTGGGAGCTATTATCTAACCCACATGTGTCAAACACAAGGCCCGCCGGCCAAATCCAGCCCGCCAGGCCTTGCAATGTGGCTCGCACCGCGCTGTCATCACTGCACTCCGCTGTCAGTTTATGACATTGTCAGTTTATGACTGTTCAGTAAACCATTCGGCCCGTGATTTAGGCTGGATTTTAGATTTTGGCCCCTTCTCTGATTGAGTTCAACACCCCTAATAACCTATCAAAGGAAGCTTGGACCAGGACAAGTGATGAAAATGGTGAAAAATGAGCCGGTTCTTGGATCCTTTTGGAATCAGAGTCAGTTGTGTTGTCTTATAAATCATATGCGGAATGTGAGAGCAAAAGAGGAATCAAGGAACTTGCCAAGGCTTTGGCCTCAGCAATTGTAAGAAGAGTTTCCATTTTTTGAAATGAAAGGCTACAAGGAAAACATTTGCTTGGGGGGGTGGGGGGGAGTGGTGGCAATAATGATTGATTGATGTCAGAGCATTCCGGGGCTCATGGACATATCAAATTTGTGATGCCTCACCCCAATGGGCATGTTGAAAAGGCCGCTGGATATATGAATCTGGAGTTCAGGAGAAAAATCTATGCTGGAGATACCAATTAGGGAGCCTTCAGTGTGTCTTTAAAGCTTTGAATTAGAATGAAATCATTAAGGGTGTGAATACAGATTAAAAAAAAAAAAGTTCAAGTTCAAGGTTAGGGAGACGAGAAAGAACCAGCAAGATGAGAGACCAAAGAAGAGCAGATGAAGAGGCAGGAGGACAACCAAGAGAGGTTGTCAGGGAATTGGGGTGGGGTAGGAAGGAGATGATTACCTATAGGACCAATAGCATACCTCACCCCACTCTAGCACTTGACACCTCCCCTCACCCAAAAGCACACCCCCACACAAACACCCTCCAGCATGAAAATCAAGCCCGAGCCCTAGAAGATAAAGTCTGCAGCCTCTGGCCTGCATGCCTGCAGAGGTGCCTCTTTGATGTGGCAACGCTGTGTCTTGTCTTTAGACCCCGACTCCCTTACCCATCTGTGATTCCCAGGGGCCAGTCTGTCACCTGTTTCTGGCAAAGGAAAACATCTCAAGCAGCACAATCCCCATCTGCTTGCTACCCACTGAGCCACCTGGCACTGTTATTGATGGGTGCTCGGATCATTAGTTCCTGAGTGGAAAGCAGCAGATGCACTAATGTCACCCAGAGGGCCATCCCGCCAGGAGTTCCGACTGCCATTCTGAGCCGTTGTTTACACGCTTTCAACGAGGATGTTCTCTTTAAGTAGCCCCATTATTTCAGGCAGATCAAACACCCATCCAGTTCTCAGAATCAAATTGAAGGCAGATCCTGCATCATGCGGCCTACACCAGATATCCTGAAACGCCTAGCTAGCCAAGCCCTTAAGGATCTCCCTGTATACCTCCCATTCCTCCCTCCCCGCCCGTCTCCTTCCCTTTTCTTCTTTCTTCTCTTTCCGTACCCTGCCAATTCCCCTGGAGTTTTAACTCAGTATTTATTTAGACCACTGGTTCTCAAGCTTGGTTGAATATTGCAATCACTTGGGGAATTTTAAAACATTGTTGATGCCAAGGTCCCATTCCCAGAGGTTCTGATTTAATTGCTTTTGGGTGTGAGCTGGGCTTTGGGAAAAATTTAAAACACCGGAGGCAATTCTAATGCGCAGCCAAGTGTGAGAACCGGAGTCTTAGGTTATCTTCGGAGCAGTGAACGCCAGGGCGGCCTTCTAAAAGCTACGGCAGGAGGAGCTGGGTCTACCTCCAGCTCCCTGCCCCACCTCTCCCTCACATTGCTGGGTTTTATAGGGCCATTTAAACCGTGCCAGTTTGCTGGGTCTGAACACCACCGAACGGTGCGGCAAGTTGCAAAATGCTCTGGTTTTCCAAATGGCATGATCCCGCGGGGCCCTGATAGTTGACACCTACCTCTGACTTCTCTTCACAACTCCCCTCTCAGGGCACCTCCAGCCGCCTTTTTATTTCAGCAATGACAGGGCTCCAGCTGCAGCTCTAGCTCCAGTTGTCAGCAATGGCAGGAGTAGGGTAACATGGATGGGAAACCCAAGGGCACAGGTGCCCGTGCACGCAAGTGCATGTGCACCCAATCACGCACACGTGCACCCAATCATGTGCACGCGCACGCACACACGCACGCACCCCACGAACATCATCAGTGAACTGGACTTAGAAGTGGAATCCTGCTAGCACAGAAATCCTCCCACAGTGCTCCTTCCGGTCTGTCGGTGTCACTAGTTTGGAGAACTGTAAGAAGAGACCTGGGTCCTTGGCTGCCAAAACCAGGTCTTGCTCAACGAGCTGCCTTGCTTAGAAGCAGCCGGCCTCCCCTCCCTACTCCCTCCACCTGGGATCCTTAATTGGCAAGATCTAAGCAACACTAATACGCCCAGGCTAGATCCGCGTGTAAGTGCCATCACTGTCAGACTCTTTGAAAACAAGAATTGGCACGAGTTTCCAGAAAGCTTGGTAATAGGTCTCAAGAGCTTGAAAGGTGTCCAGTTCAGAGCCTTTCATCTAATTATTTTACTTCTTATCCTAAAGAAATGATCAGAGATGTGGTAGAAGGCTTATGTGTAAAGATCTTCAACCAAGTATGTATAATTGCAAAAAGCAGGTCACTGCACACTTTCTATTATATAAGATGGGCTTAATATATCATTGCCATATCATAGTACAGCTTGACAATAAAGTACACAGATTGCTAAAGCTTTATCTTTTCATTTTAGTGACGTAAGAATATGCTCACAATATAATGTTAAATTAAAGTGCAGATAAAGTGATTTATTTTTCAGTTTAATCCAGTTGTAGAGTGGATATATACAATTATTTGTAGAGAGGAAAAATTTTATTATGGTTATATTAGTGGTTTTCTGTGTGGTGTGGTTCTGATTGTCTTCCTTCCTTCCTTCCTTCCTTCCTTCCTTCCTTCCTTCCTTCCTTTCTTTCTTTCTTTCTTTCTTTCTTTCTTTCTTTCTTTCTTTCTTTCTTTCTTCTTTTTTAATTTTCCAAGCTTCTATGTTGTCTATAGTCAGGATAAATTTTAAAGGTTATTACTTTTTTAATGAAAAGGTTTCATTTCTCATATGGCAGCAAGCGCCTATCAAAGGCTGACCTCAGAAGTGACCCTGTTATAATCTTCCTCCTATCACTTCCTCTGCACAGACCGATGCATGCCCCTGAGGCCCTCGGCAGCTTTGACTGGGATGAGCAGGGAGCATTCTAACCCCTCTCAGTAACGCCCCCTGGGGGGGGGCAGCGTTTTTCTTGCTGGGCAATGGGATCTGTGTTGCCACACGGCTATAGGACTCTGTGCCATTCATGCTGTTCATCAGCATTATGAACTCAACCGGAGCCTCAGGAATCAGAGAGATCGTGCTCAGGCATGCAGAACCATGCTTATTCATCGGTTCCAGTGTTTCCCAAACCTTTGACATATGTGTACCCCTTCTATAATTTTTGTAACTGAGTAACCCTTGTACTCATGAGAATGTAGAATTTGACGCAGCTAAGCACAGTGCAGTGCATATCCCCACCAAACTCCGGTGCAACGCGTACCCCCATCAAACTCTTCCCGTACCCCTGGGGGTACACGTACCACACTTTGGAAAGGCCAGTGGTCGGCAAACTCATTAGTCAACAGAGCCAAATATCAACATTACAATGATGGAAATTTCTTTTGAGAGCCACATTTTTTAAACTTAAACTTCTTCTAATACTACTTCTTCAAAATAGATTCGCCCAGGCCATGGTATTTTGTGGAAGAGCCACCCTCAAGGGGCCAAAGAGCCACATGTGGCTCGAGAGCCACAGTTTGCCAACCATGGGTCTAGGGGGTATTTATTACACCTATTCTGTGTGCCAAGTGAAGTTCTCACTCATTCACTAACACTGTTATGGGTTGTTACTTGAAGGAGCTGACTGATGGATGGGCTGAGAAAGCAAGTGTAGGACTAAAGCTTGAGGTTCCACATGGATGATACCTGCACCCTGCTAAGTAGTTGTTTGGTAGGGGCTTGGGGTCATGATCTCACAAATGCTTCCTCTCTCTCTCTCTCTCTCTCTCTCTCTCTCTCTCTCTCTCTCCCCCACCCCAGATGGAGGTGATTGTTGGGGACTTTGGGATCGTAGTGGTGCCCCGGGACGCAGCTGACACAGACCGAATCATGAATCATTCCTCAATACTCCGCAAATACAAAGTGAGTTCTCCATCTCCCTGCTGGTGTAGCTCTGTGCCCTTTTCTGCGAGGCCGGGGGTGCTGGAAACCTATTCTCTCTGCTCTGCCCCCAGAACAACATCATGGTGGTGAAGGATGACATCAACCATCCCATGTCTGTTGTCAGCTCAACCAAGAGCAGGTACGTTTGACTCATCATATGAGGAGAGAATGGGGAGCAGCCAGACCAAGGCTAGAGCAGAACTGCAGAAACCAAGGTGCATCCCTGGAGCCCTTTTGTACCTGTGGGTGCCTTCCCACCACAGCCCCCCGTCTTGTGAGAGGGCACCTTTGTCTCCATCCGGCTCCTGTAGGAAAGAAAGGAAATGGTCATCAGAAGAATCCCAATGAGAATTGTTTTCACAGACCATGGGGCAGAGAAACACAAAGAAACGAGATAAGAATAGCTAACATTGAAATGCCTACTGTGTGCTTGGGCTGTGCTAAGTGGGTTTCGTAATGAATCGTTTAATTTTTTTGATAAATGAGATAGTTATTGTCCACATTTTGTGGAAGAGAAAACTGAAGAACAGATGGGCTTAAAACGCTTGCCCAAGGTCCCTCCATAAGAACTGGCAGAGCCAGGATGAAATGGAGTCACCAGGTTGGGGGAGACATTGTGGGCACAAGAGGGCATTTCCTAAGAGGGATTCCATTTACTTAACCTAAGCAAAGGCTGGTACTGGGGTGTTGGGTAACCCTTCCCCTGAAAGAGAGTGGGCAGACCAGTCCTCCTGCTGGGCTTCAGGGAAGGATGTCCATCCCATTACCATCTCTTCTCATCCAGGCTGGCCCTGCAGCATGGGGACGGCCACGTGGTGGACTACCTGTCTCAGCCCGTCATCGACTACATCCTCAAGAGCCAGCTGTACATCAACGCCTCGGGCTAGCGGCCACACAGCCCTCCGCTGCACTCTCCCCACGTCCTCCGCCAACACACCGGCCCCTCCAGTCTCTGTCGGTCCCCTGTTTCTCTCCGGCCTCTGTTTCTCCATCTCCTCATCTTGACTGTTCTTCCCGTTCGCCGGCTCAAGCCCCCACAGTGTGGGGACCTTCAGAAAACCTCGGCATCCTTCCTCCGCAGTCATCTTTGGACAAACTTTCCTCTAGTCTCCGGGTTGGGGGTGGGTGAGGGCGTAGGGGTGGGAGTTGGGGGGAAGTGCTGTCCTTGGAGATGTGCTGGTGGCCATCTCCCAGCATGCTAGAGAGTGGCTCTGGTGCCCATCCTCCCAGCATGCTCTGGGGAGGCAGCTCTGGCTCTCGCCTTCCCAGCATGCCCTTTACCACAAAGGGCTATTTTTTTCTTTTCTGTTTTTGTTTGTTTGTTTTTTGTTTTGTTTGTTTTGTTTTAATTTTGATTGCTGTTGTTCGCGCCTCATAGAACTTGGATGAAATCAGTGTCCGTGGTTCTTCACGTCTGTGGTCTTGGTGCATTCCTGTGGAATCGCTTCCCTGTGATGGGAAACTGTGGCCAGACTCAGCACAGAGAGCGTGTGAGGGCCACACCCAGGGAAGAAGGCCAAGCCACCTCCACTCTCCAACACCTCCCCCTCTCCCCACCTACCTACATCACCCACCCCCACACCCACACCCACCCCCTACAGCAGCAGCAGCAGCAGCAGCAGCAGTCTCGGGTCAGGAGTGAGACTTGCAAGTTATAAAACTTGGGAAGCAAGTCTGGGAACAGGAGGGGTTCTTAGAAGAATTTGAGTTCATTTCCTTAGTTTCAGACCATTTTCCTGAGGCTCTGGGCCTAGCTTCACAAAGAGCCAGTCCATCCCCATTTCCTGGTGGCATCTATACAGTTACTCCTGTGGGCTGTGACTGGTGGCAGAGAGTGGGTCTCCTGCCATCCCAGGCATTTTCAATCCCCATCTCAGCCAATGGAGGCCACATTCTTGCACCCGAGAAGAAGCACATAAGCAAGGCCAGGTCCTAATGATGCAGTCATCTCTGAAGAAAAATATGCTAGGAATTCACTCATCCCTGGGGATCTTTGCTAATTGCAATTATTGCCTGTTTGGCTAGGACATGTCTGTCATAATGTGAGTCCAGGATGACGTAGGAGAAAGCAATTGGTTGTCTTGGTGGAAATGGATGATCCTTCACCTACTGAGCTGGGGTGACACAGCCTGAGGGCAGTTCTGGAGAAGCAGAGTCTTGGCCTTGTTCTTTTCTCCTGCCAAGCCTGTCTTATCTCCTGCCAAGATAACACTGGTCTTATCTCCTGCCAAGCCAGCAATCGTTGTCATCATCTAAGGAGATCTGCCTGGCAGAGAAGGGGGTTCACAGGATAGAGATCGTGACAAGAGCCACTATAGTTTCATCCATTTTCTCCCTAATCCCCACCTTCCTCCACCGACCCTGGAAACAGTATTGACATGCTCTGTTCTACTTGTTCAGGCCCCGCGCATGTCCTCCTTGGAGACCAAGAGGAAATTATTCTCTCATGCCCTGTCTCTCCCATCCAGTCCCTGGCTCTTGGGTTTCTGATTGTCTTTGAGGAACGGTCCCCAAGCAGCAGGACAATTTTATCAAAATCTAGTACGAGCTATGGCCCAGAAGGGGTTGGGTGAGATCTGGCACCAGGAACAATGGTCTCCACCACACACTTCACATCTGCAGCATCCTTCAGTGGTTTCTTAGTTGAGTGAGTTGGGAGTGTCCTATTAACCTGTTCCAGTTAGTTAGGACTGCGTTACACACCGGATTCAGCAGAAGAGCATGCAGAATAGCATCCAGGAGGGTGTTATTCCTCTTGGATTGTGGTAGTCATCTCCAGAGGAGGGAAGGAAAGATTCTATTCTTGGGTCTTAGTGCTCATGGCTAAGAATCATGGATTCATAAATGAAAAGAACTTTAGACATTAGTTGATCTAACTAATTCTCCTTTACAAGATGAGGGAGCAGAAGGCCCCTGAATTAAATGGCTGGTCCCCAATCACACAGCAAATGGAGAGCCTAGCAACAGGATGTTGTTTCCCGGACCCTCAGGTTATCACACCACATGGCCTCTGCCCCTCCAGTTCCCATGCTACTGACCAGCTAATATGTGGTTTCTACTCTTCTTAGCCTTTATCTGGATCTTTCTCTTGAATTATGTCTGATCCGAGTGCTGCCTATATATGGCTTTGTATATGGCAGTTCCGAGGGAAAATGTGATGGTGAGGAAGACTGTAGCTAGATTTCCCCTCAGAAATCAAGAAATCCCAACAGTTTAGAGGAAATCCTAGAAAGTAACTCTCTGAATCCAAGAAAGAGTTGCTTTGTGGAAGGATAAGAAGGACCCAGAATGCTCAAGATGACACTAGTATTAGAGAGAGAAAGACAGAAAAGCCTTTGTCTAAGCAAAGAAACAGGAAAATGGGGAACTGGGTTCCCTGGGGGTGGGTGGGTGGGGCATGGAATCCTCAAGGATATGGAATTTACAGATAGATTTTATTATGAGGATCTACATGCTCAGACCCGAGAATGACAAGATAACTTTAGTCTCTTTAGTCTTTGTTACTTAGCTGGACTCTGGTTAACCGGTTAACTGCCATGTGTCCAAATGGAAACCATCTCCACACGCCACGATATTTTGAATTTAATTTAAAAAATTCGCCACTTGCACCTATAGACATTTATGGCGTACAAAGGGTTAAGCCCCATTTAGTCCACAACCAACGAGAGAGAACTGGGCTTCTCTGTGCACTCAGTGTAAGGGGGAGGAGATTCAGAAAGAGAGAGGAGATGAGCTAAAGAGAAAAAATAGAAGTAGATTTCTAGGAATAAAAGGGAGCAGGTCTTGTCTTGGTCCATCACAGGGATATTGTTACAATAGCTTTACAACAAGGAAAAGTGAATCTCCTTTTGGGTAGACCTGTCCGTTCCCCATTCTGCCCTATTCTTCCTTTGCTAAGGGGGAGGTCAGAGCCTCTCCCTCAGTCCAGGGCAGGACATTGTGGCTGTGACCCAGCTAATGTCAACACCAGAACGATGATTCAGTTTGAACTAGTGCCACAGGTGCCAATAGGCTAACCAGTGGTCGGCAAACTTTGGCTTGGGAGTCACATGAGGCTCGCTAGCCTCGGTTTGCTGCTCTGTTGACTAATGAGTTTGCCGACCACTGGGATAGGGGCTTAATCATAAGAAACAATAGCCTGTAATTATTGGAATCGAGAATCTAGGTCAGTGGTCAGCAACAGAGCCACAGTTTGCCGACCACTGGGCTGATAGGCTAACCTCCAGAGTCTGACTTCCCCTCTGGGGTCCTGCTGTTCCCTACAAAGTCCAACCCAAGGCTGGCATGGCTCCGAGTCTGTGAGAAAGGCCTGGGCTGGGCTGATCATGTAAGAGGGTTCTGGAGCCACATTTTTCTGTCTGCCAATAAAAAAATGTTCCATTTTTCTGAAAGTGACTGATATGAGCAAGAACCCTTTGTGTCAAGGACTGTCTCTTCAAGGAATGGCCCTCTGGCTGGGGGGGTGAGCGGAGGGGAGGGGTGGGAATGGGGCTCTGTGCTGCTAGCTGGTACCTCATTTGCCACCCCCTCCCCCAGGCAGCCTCTTGCTTTCATTTTCCTTGAATGTACATGAGAACAGGGGAGGGAAGTCTCTTACTGAAGTGCCTGAAACCCAGAGCTAGAGCTTCTAGAGACACCGTTCTTCCGGTCTCCGCTTGGCCTACCTTTCCCCGACATTCTCTGGTCTCGTGCTCCAGCTTCTCACGAAGAATAAGTGAACTTGCTGCTCTACTAAAGTAGAAAGCGAGACCCAATAATCAATCTACAGCAAAAGGCAGGGAATTACAGGGAAAAACAACTTGTATCTTAACAGCCCAAATCTATTCTCCCAAACTACACACGCTGTAGGGGACTGAGAAGCATGTTATATTTTATTTGTCAAAAACCAATCAGTGGAATATAAAAAGCTCAGGATCTCTCCCACTGCTACGGCAGGAGGGCCAGCAGAGGAGATGGAAAGGATGGAAACAGGGACCGATTCTACAGCTCATCCAATTAGGACACCTTAGGAATAGCATCGTGGTCATGAGGATGAGGATGCTTTGGTGAAATTCATCCAGCCTGCACCTTCCTATGGCTGCTCAGAAAACTCAACTCGTGGTTTCTTAGTTGAGTGAGTTGGGAGTGTCCTATTAACCTGTTCCAGTTAGTTAGGACTGCGTTACACATGTTCCCTCCTCAGCCCCAGGGCCAGAATGCAGCTGGATCCAGGAGATCTCAAGGATTGGCATGGGGAGGGGGAAGTTTTTTTATTTTTTGAGTCACTTTTTGGTCACTGATTTGGCCATTTGAAGAGCAAGATTTGCTTTATAGAAACCAATTCATTCATATAAGTTACATTTGAGTTGCAACACCATTTCACAGTGAAATATTTTGAGTGAAATGTTGTTGCTTAGAATAGTCACAGACAAAAGTTTCATCAGCAATATGTTTCAATTATGTTAATAAAGAAGCCAATGCTACTGGAGTCTCCTGTCTTGGTCTAGAATCTTCTCTGTGGGTTGCAGAATATATCACTTTTTCTTCATAGTCCTACTTGACAGATGACAACAGCTGTATAAATGTCCTTGGAGCTGGTCTAGCTGATGCCACATATGTAATATGAAAGTATTTATAAACACACACAGGAGTCAGAAGCAGGGAATAATTAATTAGCAATTTTGTGAACTGTGCCTAAGTTTTCTCAGCTAAAAAAATAATAATAAAATCTTTAGATTCTGTCCAAATCTGCATAGTCTGGTATTGGTTAGCTTTGACTCCTTTATGAAATCAGTTCTTTATGAAATAAAAATGTCTAAAAATTACAAACTTGAACAACTTTTTGGCACAGAAGATCTTAAGTAAGAGAGAAGTTGCTAAACTCGCACATTGTCCTGGCAATGTAAAAAAGCAAATAATGAATAAGTTGTTAATTTCCCAATCCTGCTGTAACTCCTAGTTCAATGTCGTTTTTAGTTGTGACATACACATTGTATTGGTGTAGGCCTAAATGGTGATTGTTATGAGCTGATCTCAGCTGTGATTCAGAAGGTGGAATAGTAATTTCCTATTAGGTCAGCTCAGTTAAGGCTTAGCTACATGATAGATTAGTTGTGGTTATTTAAAAAAAAAATAATAATTTTAGTTCTTAACATTTTTTTTTGTTGTTTAAAATTAAGATGAGTGAGCTTCGTGTGTATCCATGTGGGTTTGGTGGCATAGGAAAATGATGCTCAAAACGCCTTGTAAATTGATGACTTGTATTTATGTTTGCTATTTTGACACAAAGCTAAACAATCTTTTCTCTGTCATAAAAATATATAATGATGAGAGCGTGTTTAAATGAAGGTTTAAACACTGATTTGATCTGCTAACTTTCACGAACTTGTCAAATAGATATTTTAATGAACATATATGTACATTAACATTTCTTCCCATACGACCAATACATAAGCTTCAGATCTTGGAATTTCCTAGGAAGTTTCATGTGATTCATAGTGTAACAAAAGCAGAGAAAACAACAACAACAATCTCTGCTTTCCAGGTGGGAAAACCGAACTTAGCCAGAATCCATAACATTCCCATGGCCGTGCAAAACATTAAGCCATGACACGATAAACATATTCATGGTCCTTGAGACTTGTTCCAAACATTGGACATGACTGAGTGTCTTCCTCCCCCTCCCTCCAGCCTCCCAAGAGTACTGGAAGGAAACCACATCCTGGGATAAGGCCAGAAATGCATCTGCTGAGAAGTTCTAGTCCATAGGCAGTTTCATTTCTACTCCCATCTCCATACAGAAATCCCCATGAATCAAAGTAGATGATGATGTGTGTACTAGTAATTGCCCACTGTCTGCACAATTCATCAGAAAACTCTCAGAGAAGAAGTATAAGAAAGTTTTCACTACAAATGACAAGTACTGATGAGAAATCAGAAGAAAAAAGCTCCCTCAATATGGCAGGGTCAGGTCAAGTCTGGTAACATGTGCCGCGCCAGCATGGCCAAGGATGACCATATGTGGGGGTGGCTGAAAGGCTTAGAAAAGACAGATAAGAGAAGGAAAGCTGGGTCTCGGTGGGATACTGCCTCTCTGATGGAGAGAGCGACAGCACCCACAAGCCTTGTCTTTTTTGTATAGACAGATTTCCATGATGCAAAGTAAGGGCGTGGTCAAGATGTTTACAACATTCTCGTGGGTTTTGATCCTACTCAATTACATGCACCTGAGTTCTATCAAGCCCACATCACTCAGGAACGTGGGGCCACGTGCTGGGACCACAAGTTCAAGCTGTTGGCTATAATTGTGCTGGGAGAGCCCTGCCCTCCAAGCTGGGACTTGCACGTGGCCACGAGAGGACTGTGACCACTCATCAGTCCAAGGCTTGGACCTGTCCAATCACAGTAGCTGCGTCCCACAGTAACAGAGGCTAAGCCCCAGGTAGGCTATCTCTAAGTCATATGGCCTTTCTCTCTTCTTAGGGACTACTTGTCTGGAAGACAGTCTTATGACTTAACAATCGATCCCACTGAGGAGTCCTTTATGGTTGAATGTTCCGAGTAATTGGGTCCCTCATGAAGTTCCCTAGTGCAGTGGTTGGCAAACCACGGCTCTTGAGCCACATGCGGCTCTTTGGCTCGGCGTTAGAACCACATCTTCAAAATAGATTCCCCCAGGCCGAAAACCGACTTCTGCGCATGGGCCACGAAGTTTCAATCGCACTGTACGTGTGCGCCCTCACGTGGTATTTTGTGGAAGAGCCACGCTCAAGGGGCCAAAGAGCCGCATGTGGCTCTCGAGCCGCAGTTTGCCAACCACTGTCCTAGTGTATGTACTGCCTAGCCATTTACTCAGCAGAGATAGATAGCCAATCACTAAGGATGCATTCTCTCCTTTTTAGATCGTCCTGTATTCCCCAGTTCCCTGGTAAGTTAGCGGTGAATATGAGAAAAAGTGACTTATAGCCCCTCCGAGGCCTGGCCTACAAAAACCTTCCATGTGTCTCCCTCTTCCATATCTTTTTTTTTTTTTTTTTAAATATATTTTATTGATTTTTTACAGAGAGGAAGGGAGAGATATAGAGAGCTAGAAACGTCGATGAGAGAGAAACATCGACCAGCTGCCTCTTGCACACCCCTTACTGGGGATGTGCCCGCAACCCAGGTACATGCCCTTGACTGGAATCGAACCTGGGACCTTTCAGTCCGCAGACCGACGCTTTACCACTGAGCCAAACTGGTTTCAGCCTCTTCCATATCTTTTTCTCCTTCCACCCACTGGAGTGGAGATGATTTCCAGGGTGACCCTAAAAGTCGCACGTTATAAATGGCAGGGCCTCTGGAATGATTACATGGAGGCTTTTCCATCCTACAAACTTTCTCCCCATTCGGCACATTATTGGAACAAGAAAAACATCTATTGTGTTTGAGTTATATACATTTTTAGGTCTATGTGATATAGTAGTTGATCTAATAGAATTAATACACCTTATTTTCTGGGCACTACTTAATTAAAGCAAGAGATTTGTAGAATATGTGATTGGGTGTGTCAAGGCAGGATTATAAATTCACTTCTATAGAAGGTAAAGCAAAGTGATCAGACCCGTCAGTACCTGGCAGGGGTAGGGAGGGTCAATGTGGACAAGAGCAGAGTCCTTTTCTCAGCCACTTGAGTAATGGCCAATTCAAGATCTTAATTTACTGTATTTTAACTAGAGGCTCAGTGCACAAAAATCGTGCATAGTTAGAGTCCCTAGGCCTGACTGGTGATCAGGGCTGATCTGTAAGGTGACTGGTGGGACTATCCAGGACCCCTCACTGGTACCCACCTTGGCAGGCCTGGGGCCTGTGGCCTGGGGGCAGCTCCTTCGTTGAACATCTGCCCCCTGGTGGTCAGTGTGCAAACAGTTCTGCTGTTTGGTTGATTTGCATATTAGCTTTTATTATATATCTAGTATGTATTGGAAAGCATGGCAATGCACCACAAACTACTGATTTTACCTTAATTTTATAGCCAATAAAAATACAAAAATATTCATTATAATCCCCATCTTGCTAAGGGTATCTTAGAAATAAATCCTTCTTCATGCTTAGGAGATAGTACCAGTGAAACCTCACAAAATACTCCTGTGGTTGGAAAGGGCCAGACAGATGCTCAGAAAAAAGGACTTCAGGATGCTGACTCTAGAACTCCTTGCTCTTTCTGAGGCATTTTAGTTTCCATGGTTTTGGAACCTACACCCCAGGCTTAGAGTTGAACAAATTAGAAATTGACCACAGTATCTAAGAATTATTCTTTATTAAAAACATGTTCATGAAAATCCAAGGAATACAGAGGTGAGGCAGTGCCCAAGTCTTCTGAGCCGAGGTGGAAGGGCCTCTGGCTTTTCCAGCAATTCCCACTGGTGTTGTCATGACTCAATGGTCTGTTGCAATAGGTTGTGGAAAGGAGCAGAGGGACAGCTGGAATACAAAGACATGAGCACCGCCCAGAGCCGTCTCAGCTTTGCCAAAACCCAAGAGCCCCCCAGGGAGTGTCTTGCAACATATGTCATGTTGAGAAAAGAGGTTGCAAACCAGGGGGTGATTGCAATAAACACCACTTGTGACAAACAGATTTGTAAGTTTAAATTTATTTTGTGAATGTCTATCTTCCTCACTAGACAATCAACTCTATGAGGGCAGAGACTGTCACCACTGTACCCCAGCCCCTGGCATACAGGAGGTACTCAATAAATATATGTCAGATGGCTGGATGGATGAATGGATGGAAGGATGACTTTTATCTAGCTCTAGTGTGAGTAGGAACATTTTGAGAGAGAGAGAAAGAGAGAGAGAAATAACACATGGGTGCAGATAATTTTTAATGTTTGAAGTAGGATTGAATTAGGACTAATACATCTTCTAGATAATATTGTACCTCTTTCAATGCCCAAGCTTACATTTTTCTATTACTTTGAAACTCAAAAGTGAATTCCCAGTGTTTGCTTTGCTAGTAGGAAATGCTGATAGGGTGATGCCGTGGCATCATCAGGAGAACAGATGACACTCTCAGTCCAGAACTTGAAGGTATTGTAGCAGGGCATGGCAGGCATCATTGCTCCAAACGGGCCAGGCTTGCAGCTCCTCACTCCATCACTGCTCTCCTCTTCCAGCTTGAAAGTGGAGTACATGCTTACGTACTGGGTGGTAAGTGGGAGGAACTCTGATCAACAAGAACACTGGACACTAGAAGTCAATAGTATTTTACTGGCCACAGTATGACTGGACTTCATTCTCTGTTATGACATTGGGAAGAATTTTATGCATGAGCCAAGTTAAAATATTTTCCTTTTGTAACATTACTCAAAGAATGAATGAGCTATCACCCAGAAGCACTTGTCCACACTCCTGGACTCAGTTTATGCCTATTCTGAGGCAATCATCTGCCCGTACATTTTGTCCTTCCATCCAGTCTACCCTTGGGATCCAGGTCCTTGATCAGTCTCTTACTCAGTGCTATTTGCCTCCTTATCCAGCATCAGAAAGCAAATAGCATCACATTGGTGCAATGAGACATTTGTCTGGCCACGGCCACAGGGATGGAATCAGGTTCAGTTGACCCAAGCATGCCTTTCAGCATGTTCAGATGTCCACATCCCACCCCACCCACTTGAGATAGCTCCTGGAGCCCTGAGGTCTGTGTCCCGAGAACCTCAGTTGAGAAATCACTATGGCAGCTTCACTGTTGCTCAAGAGCCTGGGTGTTATAGCAGCCTGGGGGCAGGTTGTCCCGAATGTTCTCCAAGTTTTTTACATCAGCCAGAATACCATCTATGCTCGTCTCCAGCGAATGGAGTTGGCCTTGCTGGCGAAGCGCCCTATCCTCCAGGTCTTTCATCAAGGGCCGCAGCTGGTTGTTGATCTGAGTCCTGGCTCTGGAAAGCTTCTGCTCCAATGAAACCAGCCTCTCTTCATCTACCATGCCAGGCTGGTCTATTGGAGGGAATGAAAAAGGAGTTTAACAGAAAACAGCTGTGGGTTAGATTCCCTTAACCTACCTGGCCCTTCTGTATCTTTAACTAATTCTTCTTTCACTTGTCCAGAGCTAATAATATGCTATGCATTTATTTTTAAAAGGTTTATTTTAAATGATAAATAATCTGGGAAAAGTGCTGAGAGCACTAGCATAGTCACTGTGTCTAATTCTGAGCTCTCCAGGTAAGCAATATGAAGCTTGGAATTCTCCTTCGATATTAGAGTCAACAGTTCATGCTCTGGAAAGATAGGGGCTGAAGGTCACATGGGACTGATCTCATCCTAGGATCAGAAGCAAGCCCACATTCTGCCTTCTGAACCACCCTTAAGCATTATCTTGTTGTTATCCATTGAAGGACCTGTCAAAACTGGCTGTGCTTCAGGCTTCACAGAGGCCAAGGTATGCTTTACTATTGGAGGATGAGTTCCAGCTGTTAGGAAATGACACAAGGTTTCCTTCTGGCCTGAAACAGCTAGATATTGGTTTACTTCCAATATGAAACGTCCCATTTGTTCAGGTATGTTCCCCCATAAGCAATCTAAAAGTGACGTCAGCATGAAGGGCACCAGGCCAAACGCATTTGGCTTGAATAGGTTTGAGCGACCCTTGGTCATTTCAAAGTCAAGGTCAGTTGGCCTCACATATCTAAGCTGAGTGACAGTATTTGGTTGCATGGGTGTATTATACCTACAGCAATTAAAATGCTATTGTTCCAGGACTGAGCAGAGCAAACAGAGTAGAAACAACAAAACAGACCAATCCTTCACCTAGGGCAGGAGAGAATTCACGAATTTAGGGGTCCCTATGACATGCAGAGAATGTTAAATAAGCATAGGGACAAAATAACTATGTCCATGGGGAGGCAGCATGAGCTACTCCAAACGAGCAGGAGTGCTGGAGACAAAGAGATCTCTTTGAGTCTCAGTTTATACCTGTGTGAAGTAAAACAATAAAACCACCTCATAGGACCTTATAAAGACTTAAATGATATCATACCGTGAAACTACCTGGCATTGCGCCTAGCACATAGTAAATGTTTAATAGTTATCTCTCTCTCCCCATTCTCTCATTTTCTATTTAAAGGCCTCCATGGTTTCATTACCTTTTCCAGAACACTAAACAAAGCTGCTAAAATCTCAACGGGATCGCATTTTTTACTCTTACAGGGTATTTTACTCTTAGGGGCCCTAATGGGATCACAAAGCAGACCCATAAGGATAACAACACAGATAATATTGGCCTCACAGGGTGATGAAGATACTCAGGGTGATTGATCCATTTTTGTCAGAGTGTAGTTTCTACTCTATTTAAAGTTGTTCCATGGAACTAACAATGTGGAACTAGGCCTTTTCCAGAATGTGGCTGGAGTCTAATCAAATATCTAGTTGCTTGTCTGCTGTAGTCCAAGCTTGATCAAACAGGCCAAATGAGGGCCTGAAACAGTTCTACCTAAATCTAGAATTTTAATTCAAATCAATGTCTTTTGGAGGGTTCTATGGAGAAACCTGATTTGTTGCCACACCGTGCCATCTGAACTATTTCATCCTAAAATGTTGCAGTATCTCATGGGCCTACCACCTTTATATTTCTTCTGGGTTATCCACCGGGCAGCTCAAGTTGCCGCCACCTCTTACATCCAAGTATAGCTGTGGTTTGAGGAGGGACACATAGCAGAGTCAACTAGTGATTCTTAACTTCCTAAACAGGGAGAAGCTTCCTTCTCACCACTTCCATGGCTTCAGAGAAGGCTCCATCACCTCTCTCCTCAGTTCCTTCAACAATCTCCTGAGCAGCCTCACTCTGCCTTCTGTCTAACCTGCCTTAACTCTCCTCTACACAGCCACCCAGTGATCTGTCTGAAATATACAGTGATGATGGTATTCCTCTGCTTAGAGCTGTCCACTAGATTCTCAGAATCAAGGCCAGAGTCCTTAGCAGGACTTTCAAGTCATTCAAATCCTCCACTATTTACTTTGTGATCCATGAGACATTATTTATCAACCTGAGCTTCAATATACCTTCCCTATAAACATTCAGCTCTTTGACTTAGAGGCTTTCACCTCTCAGAGCAAATGTGTTCAGTAACCCATCTTAGAGATGCTAACTAACATAGAGTCCAGAAAATGTACAGTATCTGGGCCTGGACAAAGCTAACTTCCTGATATCCTTAAGGAAAGTTGAGACTCCCATTCATCGGGACTCGTGGTTAGTCTTCTAGAAAAAGGCATGGAGGATGGGGCTGGAAGCTGGGGGTACTCCTACCTATTAGGTGTAGGATGCTGTCCAAGCTGTTAAGTGTATCTTGGATTGTAACTCCAGCATTCTTGGCTCTGTCATTAGCTCCTTGGGCTTCTGTAACCACCTAAGGATACACACACACAAACTCGTCTTGAAAGGTGTTTTCCATATTGGCAAGTTTAAAGGAATCTCCCTTGGAAAGCCGTGAGAACTCACCATCTGTACAGCATCCATATTCATGTCAAACTCCCGCTCCTTTCTGGCCAGCTCTCCTTCCACTTCCCTCATCTCACTCTTCAGAGTGGCCAGTTCCTTCTCCATGGCCAAGGCTCCATCTGCTGTCACATTGGCTTCCAAGTTCAGACTCTCTATCTCCTGGGAGAAGAAAAGGAGCCAGGGACGGAAGGGAAGAGAGGGGTGAGGCACAAAAACATTCCAAAGACAACTGCAGAAAAAATACAGCTGCAGAGAGGCCCTGACAGAGAGAAATGAACAAGGAGAGAGACAGACTTGGGGACATACCCTTTCCAAAGCTCTGCCTCAAACAAGTTAATTTGGGGGTCTGTGCCTGGGGATCATGAGGGTCAGCACTGAGACACTGCTTCCCTCGCAGGGCACTGATCACCAAATGGTGAACCCAAAAGGAACGAGTTGAGATAACACAGAGGGTGGGAAACTCATCTCATTCTCTGTCATGTTCCTTTGCTGCCTTAGTCTTTTGCATGACTTTATTCCCCAAGAGAGTTGAGTACGGGGTGCAGAGAATGAATGGGCTATAGCGTTGAGTTTTGTTTTCATTAGGACAAACCTTATCAACATCTTTGTCAATAGCTATTATTAAGCACCAAATTGCAGATGTCTCTGTGCTAGAAGCCATATAAGGGAGGCACATGAACTTGGTCTCTACCCTCGAGAAACCTAAAATTAGAGATTATTTTTGCAAGTCATCAAGTGGTCCAAGAGTAAGGCCAGTAAAAATATCAAGAGTTCCCTCCAGGCTGTCTAGAGTTGCATTGGCTTTGTAGAAGTCATGCTTAAGTAACAACAATAAAACTCTTCCAGCTGAGAAGCACTCCTAGTGGCGCATTTAATGTATGGGTTGTAAGTGTCACTAATCTGTCTCTCCCCATTACTAAAAGCTCCTGGGAGAGAAGGACTGGGTCTCCATATCCCCAGGCAAGCACAGCCTGGCCCACAGTGGGAGAAGAGAGAAAAATAAATAAGTGGAGCTTATATAGAACACAGAGACAATGAACCCAGAACTCTAGAATGTCATAATCTTGAGTTAAAACATTGATAATCTTTGTTATGAATTGAACTGTGTCTCCCCCCCCCCCCAAAAAAAAGAAGTCCTAGCCCCCAGTACCTCACAATATGAACTTATTTGAAATAAGGTTGTTGCAGATATAATTGGTTAAGGTGAGGTCATACGGGAGTGAGCCCCCTAATCCAATATGACTGGTGTCCCTATAAGAAGAGTCAGAGACATCTAGAAAGAAGAATCCCATGTGATGACAGAGGTAGGGATTGGAGCGATGCTGGTACAAACCAAGCAACACGAAGATTGACAGCTGCCACCAGAAGTTAGGAATGTTTCTACCCAGAGTCTCGGAGGAAACTTGGCTCTGCTGACACTTTCATTTCAGATTTCTAGCCTTCAGAACTGTGGGAGAACACATTTGTGTTGTTTTAGGCCATCCTGTTTGTAGTACTTTGTTCAGCAGCTCTTGGAAACTAATGTAATAGCCTATATAAAAACAATGTTGGGTGTGTTTTTTCATGGTGTTGTCCAAAAAGGGAGTTGAACATAGCAGATTCTAGCATTCAATCAATGATGGACTGTGAGTCAACCAACAAAAGGGGTGCCCAAGTGGATCTGGAGCCACCATGGACCACAACAGGACTCTGAGCCCTGTAGGTCAAAGGGGCCCTTTGAATGCTCTGGAACGCTCTTTCCCATTCCACATGAGCCTTGTGGTTGGGGCCGCTCATGCTGGCCAGCATCTGGATTTCTCGTTACCTGCTCTATCTTGCTGGAGATCTCGAGGGCCTCCCTGGCTGCGTTCTTAGCCTTCTGGGCGTCAGCAGCGGCACTGCCCAGGGCTTTCTCTGCCTGCTGAGTCTGGTCACTGGCGTCGGTCACCTTCTGGCTGATGTAGAACAGTCTCTTCATGGCCTCTTCAGCTTCTGCTTTTCTGTCTCCAACCTGCAGGTCGAACTCTGAAATGAAGGTAAAGAAACATCACCATGAAGATGAAAACAAACTTGCACAACCAACTTACAAAAGAAAAATTCCAGAAAGAGTGTTATTACTGCCTGGGAATGAGAGGGGTAGGGGGAGCTGTGGCTATTGCTCTTTCTTATCCAGGAGAAAGCATCTTAAAGGAGGCCTTGAAAAGCCCATAATTTGTCCACTGTGAAGAGGAAATGACACTCAGCCTACCTGGGTCCCCAACACTGCAGGAATCTTAAGACCCCAAAGCAAATCAGAGGCAGATGGGATCTTTGAAGTCCAAAGTTTCAAGCCAGAGCCTTAAACTCTAAGCTGCCAATGACAGCAGTTGAGGGTTGGATAGGGTTGTGTTTTCTGTGAAGAATATCCCAAGTCTTTAGGAATTCTTTTGGTGTGTGTTTTGTTTTGTTGTTGTTTAGTGACGAAGCCTGAAACTGCACCAGAATTCTAAGGCACAAACCTAAATTTCCTGGGACCTGGCTGCTGTGACAAAGCTTGCCCCATAACCACAACAAATTGACCTATACTGGAACCAACCAGGCTACAACAACAACAACAGAAAGAATGAGAAAGATAAATATCTGTATGGTAGTGGGATGTTGGGTCTGTGAGGGACCTTACAGATCACATAGCTTAACCTTCTCCCTTTAAAGAGAAAGTTGGGGTCTGGAAGGGCTTTGTGACTTGCTATGGCCACACAGCCAGCTCAGCCTGGTCATGGGGTCCGGCAGAGATTGGAATTCAAGCCTTATGACATTTAGCTCAATTCTTTCCCCTGCATCAAATATTAATGAAAACCTTTTCTTTATAAAGTTATTGTCTATTAATACTCCCAATGTACCTATCACTTAGAGAGATACATGAGGATTCAAAATAAAACAAAGTCATGGTTGCATTTTTAAAATGCTCAAGGGACCTGAATCATGAACTGCTCACCTCTGAGGCTCTTTAAGATGTTCTCAACTTCATAAAAAGTGGCATTGCCCATACTTAGTGCTTCTTGGGCTCTGTTTTTAGCAAGGTTGGCCCGGGAAAGCAGCTGAGCTGATTGCTGTGGAGAGGCAGATAGAACAAGGTTAGTGTAAATGTAACATATACCTGGGAAGTGCATTCCTGCAAGCAAAATCGTTCCCACACATTTCTCTTTGTGACAACAGAGTGCTGTGACTCACCTAAGAGTATAGTGGTGCTGGAGCAAACCCCTCCACAATCTGGGACAAAGCAAATACTATAACCCAATGACCCAAAAGGATCCCATTCAGAGAACAGTCTCAACTCTAGACCATTATCAGAGATAAGTTTTGCAAATCATAATTTAAACCTCTGGATACTTCTTGAAGCCAAGCTAGCGGACAGAGCTGGACCAAAATTGGACCGGCAAGGCCTGGGTCCTATTCCTAGATTTGAGGGCTGATTCAGTAGGTGAAGATGAGCTAATTATACCAAGGTCTCTATATCTTAGTTACTTCCTCTGTATGTAGTGGTAACATGATCTTTTAGAGAGTTTCTATTCCCCACCCCCATATTTATTCACATTTAATGCATGCTTGCTGAGTGAGTGCATCAAAAAGATACCTGTCTCTCATTCTTTCCGCTCTGTAAGAGCTGCCGGGTTTCTTCTTCCCAGGTTCCCAGATTGCTCTGCACACGCTTGAATTCATCCATATGCTTCGTCACCAGGCTTGAGAGAGAATCAGCTTTTTGTCTGATCCTCTTTGCTTCTTCCTGTGAGCAAAGGAAATAAGTAAGTCAACTTTCTGCTCATCAGTTACCACACCAGTCTTCTTAGGGCCTGCCATCGTTGTTTGAAAACAACAACAACAACAACAACAACAACGGCCCAAAGTCTAATAGGCACAATGCCAAAGCAGATCTCCTCCCAACCCCCCAGGCATCAAACAGGTCTTCTTTTTAAAACTCATTTTTAACTGTAGTTGATATATAATATTATATTAGTGTCAAGTGTACACCGTAGTGATTCAATCTAAAAAACAATCACCATAATAAGTCTAGTCACCATACACTACGATGATATTTGATTGTATTCCACATGATGTACCTTACATCCTTATGACTTACTTTATAGCCGGAAGTTTGTACTTCTTAATCCCCTTCCCCTTTTCCACCCTTACCACCATCCTCAAAGAGGTTTTGTGTCTGTTTTCATGTTTTATCATATATATACACATACAGGGGAACATTTTTGTGGGAATCACTGAGAGTGCTTTTTGTGGCATTTAGAAAGCCAAATTTTCTTAATCTAAGTTTGGAATTGATGACAGAAATAACAAAAACTGAACAGAACACATGCCTTTTGAGTGGCTATACATAGTATTATAGATTTCACCTAGATATAAGTATCAAATATCTATAATAATTTTCCATAGTTTTCAACAGTCCCCAAAAGTAGGGAAGAGATATAAAACCTTAATCCATAAATTGGTTCAGGATGTGAGCTGAGACCTTTTCAAATACCAAGACTGGGATTAAAGCACAAGGACATGGGTAATGAGAAAGATACATACTCCTCCTAAATCTAAGCAAGAAAGATCAGCATTGAGACAAAACTGAATGCCTGAACGACATGATGGAACCACCCCGAGAGAAAACAGCATGGCTCATCTTCTGCTCATCCGCACACAGGTGAGATGTCTTTACCTGCAAGGACTGATCAGTGACTCCCTGGAGCTGAGACATGGAATTGAGAAGGCGAAGACTATGCTGATAAGATTTATCTGCTTCGATGTCAGTCTGAGTGGCCTCCCTGGACAACTGCTGAGCCAGAGACTTCGCTTTCTCCAGTCTGCAAAGGGGAAAGTTAGAGGAGTTTGTGAGAATCCACTCTTTTTATTAAAAGCAAAAATCCATCCTGTTGTCTTAAAAGTATGTAGTTGGGATTATCAGGAAAGCCAAATTAGGTTATGTTTCAAATATGTGCATCTAAACACAAGCCTTAAAATTGATATATGTTGGCTAAGGACAATTCAATCCGTTTCCCAATTCTTTTTTTTTTTTTTTTTAAACACATATAGGGCTCCCTTATTTATTTTTAAATGTTATTTTTATTGATTTCAGAGAGGAAGGGAGAGTGAGAGATAGAAACATCAATGATGACGACGAAACCAGTTTGGCTCAGTGGTAGAGCGTCAGTCTGAGGACTGAAAGGTCCCAGGTTTGATTCTGGTCAAGTGCATGTACATTGGTTGCGGGCACATCCCCGGTAGGGGGTGAGCAAGAGGCAGCTGGTTGATGTTTCTCTTTCATCGGACGTTTCTAGCTATCTCTCTTCCTTCCTCTCTGTAAAAAATCAATAAATATATTAAAAAAAAGAAAGAAAGAAAGAAAGAAAGAAAGAAAGAAAGAAAGAAAGAAAGAAAGAAAGAAAGAAAGAAAGAAACATCAATGATGAGAATAATTATCAGCTGCCTCCTGCACGCCCCCTACTGGCAATTGAGCCCACAACTCAGGCATGTGCCCTTGATGGGAATCGAATCCAGGACCATTCAGTTGGCAGGCCAATGAGCCAAACCAGCTAGGGCGTTTCCCAATTCTTGATAATATAAATATATTGTTGTTATATCCTCCATTCCACTAGGTGAATTTACTCACATACTCACATCCTTTAAGAGGGTGGCTTTATCTCCAAGCATGCAATATCTCAATCAAAACACACATTTTACTTAAATTAACCAACTTGTTCTTCCAGTCTTAAAGGTATCTGTTTTGCCCTAAAGCAAGCCTTTCACTCTTGTCCCTCTTAATATTAATATATTTTTTAAAGAAACATAGTTTGCATTATGCCCCAATGACATTGGTCCCATGACGACCCGCTGAAACATACTTTCCCACAAGCCCTTGCACCACGGAGCCGTCCAGGCTGCCGCCGCCGCCGCCTCCTTCCTGAATAGCCTTGCGCGCCAGTGACAGCGCTTGTTTGGAATAATCTTCGGTTTCCCTTGCCAGTTGCTCCATGTTCCTGGCTGACTCCTCATGGCTGAAAGAATTAAATGAAGAATTTGGGTTTTCATGGCAAGATCCTCCTTGAGGCTTTTTATTTAAATGAAGGGAGAGAGGCACAGGAACTGGTTTGGCTAGAAATGCCAAACAGAATTGACCCAGTTAGGTGGAATTAGGGGAACTGTCAAGAAACAGGAGGTGTTCTGCAGGAGTGGCCTGGTGTCATCGACTTTTGGGCGATCTTCTCCATTTATGGCATGCCCAGGAGAGGCCTGGGGTGGGGCTTGGGATGGCTGGGAGCAGTAGCGAGGGGATAAAATACTGCATTTATAAGCTGCACTCTGCAGGGGGAAAACAAACAGAAACCCCCAAAACCCTGGGTCTATTTCATTCAGGATGTAACCTTACTCATGTGCTACAACTCTAACCTGGGCCATCACGAGGGGGGACAAACCGATCAATAAAAGTCCCCCACATGCTTTTGTCCTCCTGGTTCTGGAAAGAGATACAAACAAACTCCAAGGCAGCTCATGCTACAAAACTCCACGCCAGCCCCCTGTGCAGACTGAGTTCCGTGTGGGGTTAGCAGAACACGCTACCCTGCGGAGCAGCGGGCTCTGGGCAGAGCTCTGCAACATGGCAACACAGAGGAGCTGCCTGAGGTCATGGGGGCCCGGCAGAGCTGCTGCTCAGGGGGAAGGCCCCCTCTGCAGACTCAGCCACCACCCCGCCTCCCCAGGCTGGCAGAGACACGTTGCTCCTTGTTCCCAGGCTCGCTGTGGGAGCCTGGAGTCCCTCAAAGCTGCAGCGTGTTCTTTTCCAAGGGCGGGTTCATTTCTTGGGGCCCAAGGACTCACATCTGACACACACCAAAGCCATGTCGTGAGTCATGGAAAAAGCTGGGAACACCCTGGCCCCCATCTTCTGCCAAATGACCATGTCTAGTGGCCACCAACATACACGAAAGGGAAGCGGTTAAAAAATGAGCCGGGAGGTCATGAATAGGGTGCTCGGGGAGGGAACGCCCTGCAGTGTTTGTTGTTCAAGTCGGGGCTGGCGGAGAGGGTCAGAAGCAGGGGCGCCTTCTCAAATGCTCACCTGCTTGCCAGTCTCATGGCCTCCTGAGCCAGAATCTTAAAGTCATTGGGTCCCCCGTATTGGTCCGGGGAAGGGATGTTCTGTGAAAAAGGAAAGTTGGTTAAGGTTTTGCCTTTGGCCATGAAGCCTAAGCAAGTTCACATCTTCCTGTCAGGACCACTTGTCATTAGCCACACTGCGTTGTGCACCAGGCAACACAGAGTCCCAAGTCACCGTGGTCACTATAGTTAAAAAGAAGTACAGGCAAGAATAAGGTTGAAATTCGTGTTCAAAATAAGTCTGGATAGGTAGAAATGCATTAAAAATATACACATGCTTATATTTTCATATAAACATATGTGAAAGTATTCAAAGTCCAGTGGACTTTATATCAAGTTATAATGGTGGTTATTTCTTAGTAATGGGATTACAGGGTTGTTGTTTTTTTAAATTTGTTTTCTAAATTTTCTACCATAAATTTTCCTCAGTATAATATCTGATTGTCTTCTAATTTCCTTTATCCATCTCCCACCTACCCACTTACATAATTGTCACCTTTGCCTTCTTTATTCTGAAATAGAAGAGTGCTCATTCAAATTTCCTCTCCTACCATACTACAATCTACATAATCAAGATAACCATACTGACAACAGTTTTTTCCCTTTACTTTATTTTTTAAAATTTCCCCCATTACCATTTATCCCTCAGGTACCCTCTTCCACCTCCGCCCACCCCACTAGCAACCATTTTTATTTCCCATTTTCAGAACCATGTTTCCATGCCCTCCTTCCTTTACTTCTCATTTGTTCTTTCATTTGTTCCGTCATTCATTCCTGCAGCAAACATCACAGCCACACACTGTGCTGGGGTCTGAGAATGTGAGCATGAACCCAGATCCTGCCCTCTGGGAGCTAACAAGCTAGCAGACAGGCAGAGAGCAGAGAGAAGAGACTGGCCCGAGAGGGAGACATGGTTAGCAAGAAATTAATCAGGGGTAGCGCAGTGAAATGGGAAACGGGGGGATGCTAAAGAACACAAAACTAGGTGTGACTGTTTCAAGGGAGAGAAGTCCAACTCTGCCAGATGGATAAGAAATCTTTAGAAACAGCCAGTGATGCCTGCAGGCAGGTCCCAGACACAGCCGTGGTCTCAGCACCCTCAGCCAGCACCACCTACCGTGTTGCCCAGAGAAGACCGGCTCTCCTCCACGCTCAGGCGCAGCTGAGTGATGAGCCTCCGCGTGTCCTGAACTCGATTCTGATACTGACTGCCCAGGGCCTGAAACCTCTCTACGGTCATCTTGAGCTCATTCAGGCGGTTCCGGTAGTTATTTTCTTGGCTCCTTGCCTTGGCCAACCGGAGGCTGAAAGACCGCATGGCCCCTGGACAGCAACAAGGAAAGGGAGGATGAGCTTTTTTGAAGTCAGCACGAGGATCAATCATAATAGAGGGCTGACAAGGGGGCGTCGACTGGCCTACGGCAAGATGGCGCAAACCCACTAGATGAATGCATGCAACTGCTCTTCTGTCTCCACCATTCATTTCCCAGAGAATGTCTCAGATAGTCCTTGCCCCTCCGCAAGGGCTGGGCAGCGAGACCCGCTGAAATGGTACCCACAGAGGAGTCTGAGACCTCGGGTGGCAATGCTTTCTAGGACTGTGCATTCTCTCCGGTCTGAAGGGAAAGTGGCCTCCATCACCTTCTGAAATCTGGGCTTCTCTCAGCATGTCCCTAAGGGCCTGCTCAGCCTGCTGCATCCTGCGTTCCAGCTCTGCGTTGGGTGCTCCTCCTCCACCGCCCTGAGCCTTCGAAACCAGGTCCTCCAGGCTCTGGAGCTGCTGCGCAAACCGATCCATCTGAAGCCACACGGGGAAGAGGATCAGAACTCATCATGGTCGGACACCAGGTATCCAGGAGATACAAGCTAAAGGCCCAGAAATGTGTAGCAGGCCAAGTGGTCCGAAGTTCAGACTCTAGGCCTGGACTACTGGCCCTGCTACTCACTAGCTGTGTGACCTTGGGCATGTCACTTCTTTACCTATAAGTGGGGATAATAATAATAATATCTCATAGAGTAATGACTAAATATTTGTATAGTGCTTAGAACAGTGCCTGGAACAAAGAAGGTGCTACAGAGGGATGGTTAAATAGGTAAATTTTAAAACTGGGTGTCTGGCCTGTGTGGCTCGGTGGTTGAGCATCGGCCTATAAACCAGGAGTTCATGGTTCGATTCCCAGCTTTCAGACTCATTCCTCAATGGGGGGGGGGGGGGGGGGGGGTGTGTGTGTGCAGGAGGCAGCAGATCAATGATTCTCTCTCATCGCTGATGTTTCTATCTCTCTTTCCCTCCTCTCCCTTCCTCTCTGACATCAATAAAAATATATTTTAGAAAAACAAGTTGACTTTGTCCTACATTTAGGTTCTATTTGGGCCCCTTCTTCCCCCACTCCTCATTCCAGTAAGAAACTATTTAATAATTAACAACAACATCAATTTCATTCTCTGGAATATAAATGAGACATTTCTGGAAGCCAATCTCTGTTTAGACAGCCTTGAGATCTTCTGGACTCCTCATATCTTTTGTGTGTTTATGTTTTTCTTCATTTGTCTTACAAGGACAACTCTTGGGGAAAAAATCCTAAGAAGTGGCATAATATAGTAGGAAAATCACCGAACTCAAAGTCAGGGCCATTGGTGGGATTCCCACGTCCACCTGACCGTGTGACTTTAAAAGGCTGCACATTTTTTGAGACTGTTTTCTCAATAAAAACTGAAATCAGAATGCTTTTTCTCCCATCCTAACTAAGCTATCACAAATACCAAACGAGACAATATCTATAGAAGGGGTTTCCAAATGACACATGGAAGAACATAAATCAGAAGTGTTACTACTATTATAATTTTTAATACAGTAATTTTTAAAGAAAAGATAATAACCCTTCCCTCCACCCCCAAGGAGACTAGGCAGATCCTAGAGCTATGGCAGAACCACCCAGTAGACTCCGAAAGATTTCACTTATGAGGTGAGGGGTGGCTAGCATGCACACCTGAATCTTCACTTGATCATAGCAAGCTGGACAGCTGGTTAATGCTGCGTGCTCACAGTTGAGGCCACCAAATCCTGGCTTACAGACGCAGCTGCCATCACTTCGACACTCCATAGGCTCGGAGCCCATTGGGTTACAGTTGCAAGCTAGAGACAAAAGACAAAACATTCCTATCACACTAATTCCAGAAGCGTGAGGTATAGCAAAATAAAAGATCAAGTCAGCATTCATACTGTGTCACTGACTCACATTGGGTGAGATGTGCTTGGGCTATGGCTCTAAGCACATCCCTAATATAGTTAGGTTTCAGGAGTCATCTGGCAAGTTTGTTTGCTGAGTGTCGGGGTGAAGAAATATTATGACAGCCCTTCCTTTCTAATGGCACTTATTTTTCCCTCCTGTTAGATTGTAAGGCTGGCACTCTGATTTTCCTCACAAGGTGAACAGTATTTCTTCTGGGACTTCTTCTATTTCACAGATGAGGAATATGAGCTCAGAGAGGTTAAGTAACTTGTTCAAGGTCACACAGCAAGTGAATGGCCAGCTCAAAGGAGAACTTGAAAAGATCCAATGCCCTTTTCCTTCTGTCCTGCTGCCTTTGATGTATGAAATACAGTTAGGAAAGCAATACCTTTAATCAGTCAGTCAAATTAATTGTGCACCTACTATGTGCTACATTCTATTCTAAAAGCTGAGGATATAACAGAAAGCGAGACATTCTAATGGAGGTACAGTGATTCTCTGGGTTGCTCTATGTTCGGTGCTCACAAAATACTCAGTATCTATAATAATAATAAGAACATAATATGCGAATTAGACCGAATATCTTTCTGGACATCCTTCCAGACAACCTTGTGGATGAAGCTGGGGCTGTAAGGGAAGCCTGGGTCCCAGGTGCCTGCTGGTAGCTGGAGGGAAGCCTGGATCTAGGGTGCCGGGTGCCGGAGGGCAGCTGGTCCTGGCAGCAGGGGAAGGAAGGCCTGTTCTTGCCCGAATTTCGTGCATCAGGCCTCTAGTGTAGTAATAATTACACATGATGCTGCACTGTCATTATTTGCTTGCATATTTGTATCTTTCTTATTAGCATACGAGCTCTTTGGGAGCTGGGACTGACTTACTCATCATTATAACCTTAGTTCAAGCTCCATGTTGGGAACCTGGCAGGTGCTTCACAAAAGATAGCTGAGTGAAGAGATGTATGGTCTAAAGCCAGTGAAATCCCTATTAATAGCCTCTTATAACTAGAATTATATAGCTTACAGTATACTTTCTGTGAGTTGTCTTACCTTTGCAACCACTTTGAGTTAAATATTATCCATCCATATGAGGAAACTGAAGTTAAATATTATTCATCCACATGAGGAAACTGAAGCTCAAAGAAATTACTTGATAGAATCAGAATACTATGGTAGGTATGTTAAAAAACTGGACTGAAACTCAGTAGTGCCAATGCCACCTGGGCTTTTCCCATCATGGGGTACTTTTTAGCACATCACAGCAGACCCACAGGTTGGGATCAGAGCAGGTGGGATTCGTGCCCCTGGGTAGAAACCCCGGGTTGCAAGCCCGGGTTGCACAAAGTTCCTCGGGCATTTCCGGGGTGGTCACTCCGATGTCAATGGGAGGCTCTGGGCTTCTGCAGACACCTGGGGAATCAGGTGTCCTCCAATATGGGCCTCCAGAGCCACTCTGGACCTTGTAATAAGCAAGCTCCTCAGTTCTGGGTACCAGGCCTGGTCTGAGACCCTAGCGACCAAGAGTGAGTCTGTGGTGAGGCCAGCTCCCTGGAACTGAACTTGCCTCAGGAATGTCACCCGGGCGGAAGTGGGACAGGAGGGCTGAGCCAGAGGCCCGGGTGGCACATCCACGCTCTGATCTGAGCAGCATTAGGAACATCCCAGACAGCTGCTGCTTGGAAGCTGCGTCACCGTTACCTTTCTACGCATCAATGACACCGACTTCCCAAGAGTCTCAAACTTCTTTACCGCCCACTCCCCGCCCCGCCTCTTGTTCAGGCTTAGTGGCCAGTCATTTATTCCTGACCTATAGCAGGTGTGGCAGCCACTTCCCTGCCTACCAGCCTTAGGACTGGGCAGAGCCTGGGGCCCCACGTTATCTCCTCTTCCACTTAGGAATGTGAACCTGACCTTGTTCACTTCTCCCACCTGGCTTTACCCATTCGACACCCGCCAGCTCTGTGCTCCAGCCCTGCTACAGGGAACTGGTCCAAGTCCCGACAGGCTGTTCACGGGCCAGCTGGTCAGAGAAACCGAAGTAGCGTCGCAATACGACCTGCTGCTGGCCTTGCCAATTAGCACGTTCTTACATGTGTACATACCAGCAAGTGTGCGTGTACACACACACACACACACACACACACACACACCTGTTTGGGGACACTGTCCTACCTCGACACTTGTCTGCCGGGTTGGGAGCCAAGGGGTCCCCGAAGTAGCCTGGTTTGCACTGGTCGCAGTGGGCGCCGGCTGTGTTGTGAATGCACTTGAGACACCTGCCCGTCAGGCGGTCACAGTTCCCGGAGGCACTGGGGTCCACGTTGTTGTTACACTGACAGGGCTGACAGGACCTCAACGGGCCGCGTTCCCCAAAGGGGTCCCCGAAGTAGCCCTCGGCGCAGAGCTCGCAGCGGGCACCTGGAAGGAACAAACGGACAGGTCCCGGGGGTCATCCATCGGCAGTGAGACCAGACTCAGAGGCAGGAAGTACTCTTTGCCCCTGGGCCCCAGAACAACAGCCTCAGGAGCAGGCCCTGGCGAGGGGCGGGCTCTTTCTCTCCAGGGAACTAGGTGGTGGGGCCAAGCAGGCATGGAGCAATACTCCCAAGGCTGCTGCTGACAAATGAACTTGCCTTTCACAAGGACATTTCCAAGGTCACTACGTTTTCCTTCTTTACCTTGGTTCATTTAAAAAAAAAAAAAAAAAAAAAAAAAAAACCAGGCCAAAGCATGTCTTTTGTCTGAACACTTCATCCCCTAATTACAAACCTCCTAAGACAGCTCAGGTGTTTCCTCCTTGCACACCCAGCCCTGCCTCAACCCACATCACCTCTCGGGCATCGAAATTGTCCTAACTTTAGAATAGGGGTGTCGAACTCAATCAGAGAAGGGGCCAAAATCTAAAATCCAGCCTAAATCTCGGGCCGAATGGTTTACTGAACAGCCATAAACTGACAATGTCATAAACTGACAGCGGAGTGCAGTGATGACAGCGCGGTGCGGGCCACATTGCAAGGCCTGGCGGGCTGGATTTGGCCAGCAGGCCTTGTGTTTGACACATGTGCTTTAGAACGAGCCCATGTAGTAATTATAATTCCCTAGAAATTCCTTGAAATGGAAGCTTGGTCCGCGCATTTATGGCATCAGGACGGGGGGGGGGGGGGGGGGGCCTTACCAGTGACCCCGGGTGGGCAGTTATTGCACACGACCTCCTCCGTCTCGGGCATCACTGAACAGCTGAACCCATTGCGACAGGGGCAGGGCTTGCAGCTCCGGGGGTCGTGCGGGTCATTGTAGAAACCGAGGGGGCAGTCGGCGCACCCGATGTCAGGGTTTTCATCGCCCGAGTAACAGTCCCCTGGGAGGCAGAGGAAGAAGGGAGACGCAGACATGAGCAGGGTAAAACTCGACAGTTCCTGCAATGCAGTGATGTTCGGTAACCTAGTGCCTTCCTTCCTGAAGCTTTCCTCCACATGTGGGAGCACTGGCATTCACCTTGGCCCTGGCACAAACTCTAAGCATGGCTGAGAACCCGCATCTCCCCCTCACTCCCCCATGCCAAGGAGACATGCCCTTCCTCTCCTCTCCTTAGCTTCACACGGTGCCCCCGGCCCCTCACCCTGCCCTCACCGTGGGTCCGGGTCGGGTCCCAACACTCATCCAGGCCTTGGCACTGCCTTTGATCTCCCCACATAATTCCTGCAACTCGACACCAACTCCCCGCCCACCCCAGCACTGAACCAGGACAGCCATTTCCTGTAACCCAGCACCTTTCCCACAACCCCGGGGCATTTCCACAATGAAAAGGACTGAGTGTCACAGAGCACAGTGTCCATCTTCCCCGGCTCAGGCCCGACGCTCCTTAATCCCTTTCCATCTCTGAAGGGAGTTCAGGCGCAGGCGTTCCCACACAGGTCTAGCTCCTCTGCGGGAGACCCCAGTCACTGGCTGCGCCCAGCCCCCTGGCCCAGGTGCTCATGTCACTCACCTGTGTCTGGGTCGCAGGTCCCGCCCCCTTGGCAATTACAGGGAATACAGGTGCCGAAAGGTCCCAGTCTGGGTGAATCTCTCTTGTAGCCAGAAGCGCAATCCTGGCAGAACTGCCCCTTGTACCCAACAGGACATACACACTGTTCAACCCAGGGTGCCGGGGCTCCCGAGACGGGGCGGGCCGAGATCAGGGTCACGTTGTCCAGGTACCCAGTGCCTGCAGTGGAGAGAACAGGTCACACAGAGCAGGTGGCAGGGTCTAAATAAAGAGCGACAGGGATTTATCTCTTTGGGATTTATCTTTCCTAACGAGCTGTCATAGGGGGTGTTCACTCACTCAGCCATGCATGGGGGCAGAGCCGTCTGTCATGACTGATCACACGAGGCTCTGGGGTCAGAAGAATCAGAGTTTAAATTCTGGCTCCGCCCTCACAGGCTGTGTGGACCGGGCGAGTCACATAACCTTTGCATAATTTGTGTCTCCTCAACTGTGGAAGCAACAGTGCAATCTGCTGCCTGTGTCTGCTGTGAAAATTAGATGAGACAATGCACATGGTGTCATGTGCCTGGCACGCAGTAAAGACTCAGGCGTTGTGAGGAAACACCTTTCTACGTCCTGTTTGATTCGCTGCATCGGTGACGTGGGAATGGCACCCACAGCCGTGGTTCCTTGTCACACGGGGCCCAAGGCTGAAGGAACGCTCACTTCAATCGGGTTCTCAATAAACAGAACCAACAGACTGTGTGATGATGTGCGAACGTGGTGGCACCGAGTGTAACCCCAAAGGAAGAGCTGCCCAAGGGATAGCGGGTCTGCGTCGCAGGGACGGTTTCCCAGTTGGGGGAAGGGGCCCATGTGCTGTAGATTGTCTTCCAACCGTCAGCTTCCATCTAAATCCAGAGACTCTTTTTAGCAAGGAAGCATCCTCACTCTTCATTGGTGCTGACACCCCTTTTGAGAGAAACAGTCCCTTTTATCGACTTCTTCTAGAATCAAAAAATTCAACGCCGAGACTCTGCATTGAAACCATCGAGCAGTTTATCTACTTGTTTGGGTGGCTGAACGTTAGCGCGCTGAAGCAAATGAAAGGCAAACCTAAGGGGGGAGGGGTCCGTTTCTCCCATCACTTACTGTATTCTCCGTAGGTCGCTCGGATCCAGAGGGCTGTGAGGTTACGCAGTAGCCTCCGGAACTCAAAGTAACTCAGCTGGGGACTCCAGTTGCTGCTTGGATGTTCATTTAACCTGCGAGATTTAAAACCAAAGGCTTAAGGCCCCAACTCTTTTAAAGCCTTATCATTTGCACGCCTGATACAAATTTTGCCCCTTCACAGTCCTGCTTAGGGAAGATGCATGGACAAGATCTCAGCACCTTGGTATGACATACAAGGACCACCCTGTGGGTCCTTCCCCCATCTTTTCAACCTTATCTGTCCATCTCTCGTATACATGCTGTATAGCAGCCATAAACAGCTCTGCCAATTCCCCCATGTTATGCCCTTCCACACCCTCACCTATATCGATACGAGCAGTTGTCTTGGTTTTGTCCCTGGGAAAATCCCGCCCTTCTTTCTGGTCTCAGCCCATATGCTGCCTCCTCTGCAATGCTTTCTGTGCTCCTCCAGGCAGAACTGGGCACTCTTTCCTTTCCTCTCAAGTCCCCACGAGTATGCATACCGCTGAAGCATCTTTTATACTGTACTAAGTTTATTTTTGACATGTTAATATATTCTACTAGACCATGAACTCTTGGTGGACAAAGACCTTTCTTCATCTTGATTTCCAAGCTTTTAATCAATACTGAGCACTTAGAAGGCACAGCCCCTTTCCCCAACCTCTCTGGACCCACCATTCAAAATTGCCACTCCACAGGAGAATAAGCAACCCCCTTAGATATACGCAGGGCTATCCGTGAGCTCACTCCTCCCCCCTCTTTCTCTGACCTCACTCTCAGTGTGTTCCTCTCCCCCACTCCACGCTCCACTCATGCGTAACTACTTGGACTTTCCCTAAAGCACAACCTTCCGCAAGCATATTTTCTCTGCCTTGTTAACCTTTCCCCTTTTCTTTCCTTAGAGAGTTGCTCTTCACTGTCACATCTTCTTGAGACTCTTTCCTTGATCAGTCCAGCGTGCCTCTGTGTGTTCAAAACCCGTGCCCACCTTATCTATCTTACAAGCTGCACTGTAACCATTTGTTTGTTTTTCTCTCCCATTAGCCTGTCAGAGGCTTGAGGGCGGGAGTCAGGTCCTGTCTCAGCACATAACACCATGGCTGCTACATAAAAGGTGCTCAGAAAAGCTTGTTGAATGAACAAATGATGATTGAGCAAATGAATGAAGAAATGTGACTGCAATCACAGCTTGTTCTATTCGACCCACTGGTAGTCTCCCTTCTTACCTGAATGTGTAAGTCTTGGTGAGCCCACAAGGCAGTGTCTTGCCAAGCGGCATTAAGGGAGCTGTGATCCGGAGACCAGCACCTTCCAAGATCACATCGTGGGCAGATGGGTGTCTGCCTCCTCTGTCCACACGGTAGTCAAAGGACAGGCTTTGCCCGTAGCTCACCTGCTGATTCCCGAGAAATTTGGCTGTGAAATAGAATTTGAAGAGGTTGAGATGAGTGTGAAGCTGGAGAAGCAAACTAGGGAGCAAGTTCGCACTAATGTTGGCCATTTCTGTTGGAATGCTGTATTACCCATCCCCCATCCTGCCCCAAACCACCCTTCGGAAGAGCCAGTTCATGGCACTGGACATGGCCACACTGCTGTCGGCTACAAAGATGGGTTAGTTATAGAAATGCTAGAAGGACCTAATTATCACACAGTTCCACCTATTCGATCAATGGCCGTGGCCCACTGGTGATCCATGAGGTCCGAAAGGTTGGCGCCCATTGTATCAGATGATTCATGGCATGGCCCTGTGACAGACCAGTATGTTAACATCCCAGGTATGCCGGCAATAGTGCCATTCGTTACCTAATGCTTTAGAGCAGGGGTGGGGAACCTTTGTTCAGCCACGGGCCATTTAGATATTTATATCATTTGCGGGCCATACAGAATTATCAACTTAAAAATTAGCCTGCTACATTTGGTCAAACATTTAATTAACTCACCCCCAATGCCTTGACAGGGCCAGGCCAAATGATTTCACGGGCCTTACATGGCCCGCGGGCCGGATGCTCCCCACCTCTGCTGTAGAGTTTACAGAATGCTTTCACAGACACCATTACATTTGATGGCAATAATATTTGAAGGTAGGCATCTCAATTCCCATTTAACAGCTGAGAGCACTGGAAATTTGGAAAGTTATGAGGACAACTCATCCAGGAATCACGTATCAGCTAAGGACGTGACTAGCTAGAATTAACATCCTCACCAGAGCTTTGTCATCAGCTTTTCTATACCACTGACTGTTTTTAAATCTTTAAGTGCTTGAAGCTTTGAGAAATGCCTTGTTTTTGTTTATCCATCTGCTTCTCAACAGGCCCATAGATTTGACCACAGTCCCTATATCTTGTCTTGGTGGGAAACTTAGGAGCTTCCCCTTTGATTAAAGTAGGACCCTCACCCAGCGGCTGACGGCCTGGGCACCCATTCTGCTCTGCTGTGCTATGACTTTGTCCAATTGGACTGAAGCCTCAACCATCGGCTGCAGATACTGCTGCCCTGAACACTACGGGACATGGTTTCCCTTCTTCAATTCCTCTCCTCTATCCTCACTTCCTAGTCTTAAAGGTTGGCTTCTATGGGACAAACGCCATACATACCAGGAGCTACAAAATAGACAGGGTCCGATCGCCGTGCCGAGCTAAACACGTCCCGGTGGCGCTGTGACCAGTGGAGCTTTGCAGGAGACCCGTTTCTTTGGACAGCCTTCCAGCCGTCAACATCTGGAAGACAAATAAAACCACTGTGCATGTGGACAAACCATCTACTGAGATAAACAAGGCAAGGTGTGCTTGCCAAAAAGTCCTCGCAGTGAGTAGCAAGTGGGGTTTTCTTAATATTTCCACCCTCACGTCCAGTCCTCAAAACTCCCCAGGCACCTCTCTGCTTGGGTCTCAGCCTCAGCTGCTCTGCCCACAGCTGCATGGACTTCTAGCCTTTGTGTCTCTTGTGAGAAGAGAGCACGTTTTCATCTGCCTGTAATTTGGAATATTATTTTATTGACATAAACAGAGTCTGGCCTTAGTGAGGAAAGAGGGTCCAGGATGTTCAAAGGGAAATTCAGAGTTGGGATCATCTGGAGCTCCCATATTTTTACGGTACTTTGTAGCTTGGGAACTAACTTCACATAAATGAACTCATTTAATGTATGTGAAAGGAGAATGATTAGTGAATATGAATTCCAGGAAGGAGCTCATAAGAGCCCCTCCCCCTGCACCCAATCCAATGAATGATTCTTTGTGGTTTTGAAACAGATGGGGATGGGAAATGCAGGGAAAAGAAACCCTGGTCTCTTTGTAGCGATTCTTTTGAGTTATTCATTTGCTGGTACGAGTAACCTGTTCAGCTATAACTTTTTCAAGACACCAGAGTCTGCCTGATTGGCCTGTAATAATAATGCACATTAGAAGCTAGGAGAGAGTTGCAAAAGGTGACTCCAGACTCCCATCCTGTGGATGGCCATGTGGTTATCTGTCAGCACAGAGCCCTGTACAAGGTTAAAAACAGAAGTACTTGAAAACAGAGGACTTTACCATGATGGAAGGCAGAGGTGATTTTATGGACGCTGTAGTCTCCGGAGCTGTGGCAGTTGGCCGAATGCCCGTAGCAGAAACACTGGGTACAGCCCTCCGGGTTTCCTGCATCCAGGTGATAGTACCCTGGCCGACACCTGCAGGGGCGTTTTGGAAGTCAGAACAAGATTATAGGTTATTTCTTAGTCCATGGCAGTGTTTCCCAAAGTGTGGTACACGTACCCCCAGGGGTACGGGAAGAGTTTGGTGGGGGTACACGTTGCACCGGAGTTTGGTAGGGATATGCACTGCACCGTGCTTAGCTGCGCCTAATTCTACGTTCTCATGAGTACGAAGGGTACTCAGCATTATGAAAATTATAGAAGGGGTACACATATGTCAAAAGTTTGGGAAACACTGAATGGTGACTGATTTTTCTATTTTCTCTCCCACCCAGGCCTATTCATTCCCAGAGCAGGTAAATATAAATTATACATGCCATCCCCACTCCCAGACCACCTGGGGATAATCACAGCTCTCCCCTTCCCCACCTAGCGACAGAGCATGGCGGGCATTCACTCTCTCTTCCTCTGGTAGAGCAGACTCATGTGTGAAATTTGGAAAGTTATGAGGTTTGGAAACTTAGTGATTTCCCCAGTCGTGGTGAGGAACTGAGTGAAGGTCAAATGGGCAAGATGGGGTAGGACAGGGCAGGGCTATGCAGAGCTGGACTCATCCCAGAGTAAGGGCTCAATGGGAACAAAAGGGTGAGGGGGCGGGGCAGTAGGAAAGGAAAGCAAATGCTCCAGTCCCAGCACCACTTAGCCCCACTGACCCCCCTCCCCCCAACCAGAGCACAGGTGTTAGCTAGCATCTATGACAAAGGATGGCTGGAGACTCTCTACAGAAGCAAAGTGTGGGCTAGAGTTCCATCCTTCTTCCAGCTGGAGCTGTCCAAGGGCTTCTCTGAAAACAGCTGCCACACTAGTCCCAGATGTTGGGGTCACAGAGAAGAGGGGAGGGGAACTAGAGAGGACTCATGTTTTTCTCTGTTCGAGTTCACTACATTCTTCTACATGAAAAACGATAGTTTTAAGTATAATTTATTTAACACTTCAAATGATATGCCAGGGCCCTGATGTGTGCTCACTCATTTAATCTTCACTACTTCCCTATGAGATAGCAATTGTTATTTCCAATTTTCTCAGATGAAGAGACCAAGAGAGGTTAAGAAGCTTGTTCATTCAGCTGGTAGGTGGCTTAGGCAAGATGCAAACTCAAGCAGGTTTGTTTCTAATCCACGTGGTCTAAACTCACTGGGCCATAGGTCGGGAGAATGCTTATGGTACAAAATCCCAGAAAAGCCAGTTGGCTGGGATGCTTCAGAGAACAGCTGCAAGTAAATAAGCATGGTTTTTCTCTATAGGACAAGTTTTTTGTTTTTTTTAAATCATCGTTTCTATGGAGGAAACCTGTAGATTAAAAGAAATTTAAAAACAAGGATGGAAAGAAGAAAAGAGGGAGGAAGGGAGGGAGGGAAGGAAATGGGAGGAGGGAGGGAAAGAGGGAGAGAGAGAGGAGAGAGGGGGGAAAGAGGGAAAGAGAGAGGGAGAGGGGGGTGGGGGGAAGAAGGAGGTAGGTCCAGAAAGGGGAGAGAGGGCATGACAAAGGAGGGGAGGAAAATGAAGGGAATCAGGCAACACTACTAGTGTTTACAGGGGTGCATTTGCATAGCAAATCATAAAGAAAAGTAAGGAAGCCATCACCCTACAGGTCAGAATAGTGGTTGCTTCCAGGTGGAGGGAGGAGGGTGGGTGTTGTTGGAATGCCACATTTTCAGCCGAGGGCTATTTCCTACACTTGGTGGTGCTGACAACATTGGTTTTCTGTGGCTCTCTATTTCTGTGTTATATTTTGAAATTAAAAACATTTTCAACAAAGTGACTCCTCTTTTAACTCTGAAGCTGCAGTTCCTCCTCCCCACCTCAGCAGCAGAGAACCCCCTTGAAAAGCGAGATTGGAATGTGCCTGGCATTTCCTCTGCCCAGGTAGGAGTGACTGGCAGGATGCCAAAGAGCTGCTTTCTTTCTTGTGAGGAAATGAGGAGGAAGCCTTTAGCCCTGGGGCCTGGCCACAGCCCGCTGCTCGCCACGGTCTCACAGTCTCTGAGGGGGGAGGGCGGAGGGCAGGGAGAGGAGGACAGAGCTTTAGGTCTGAGCATTGTCTACACAGGCACGTCCTCCTGCAGCAGCCGAGGGTGGGTCTCCGCTCTTGGGGCCACCTGCCCAAGCTTGGCATGGGGCCTGCATGCGCTTGCATCTCCCCCGTGCGTGTGCGTGCACGCAGCCACCATGCCATCCCTGGGCGGGTCCTATTCTGCACACGATGGTTAAATATGGCCATGCACTGCGATATTCCCTCTTACAAGAATTTTCCCAACGTGCTTAATTAGGTCAGGCCTTTCCTGGGAGCAAGATGAGTCATGTGACCTCGTCGCTGCGCACCACCTGGTAGCTGAGCACCTGGGGTTCGGAGCCAGCTGGCAAGGGCTCTCACTGGGGCCCTGTGCCTCTCCTGTGGTGCAAACGAAGAGAAGGAGCCACAGCCAACGCATGGAGTCCAGTGAGGTTTGGGGGCTCCGTTGTATTCCCTTTTTAAGCTTCATTTTTTGAAGACAGAGGACAGGAAGAAGGCCATCAACATCTGCTTAGTGTCTCTTTCCCATACTGCACTAGAGGATTATTTATGCCAGTGGCCAAGGGCTTTCCCCCTGCTGTGTCCACAGGGCCCGTGTTCACAGACCTATCGCAGCGCTCCCCGGTGACAGCCGGCTTGCAGACACAGCGGCCTGAGTCACAGGGCCCCGAGACACCAGCTGGGTCGCAGTCACAGTTGGGGTCTCTGGGAAAGAAGAAAACAAGAGTTAGGGATGTGTTTCCAAGTGCTTTGCTACTTTCCACAGAAAGATCAAGTGCTCATCAGCCAACGTCACCGACTTGAGCAAATCTTTCCTCTTCAATGAGGTCTTTCTTAACTATCCCTATCCATGCTCATGCCTCACTGACTCTGTACAGACTCATTTGTCTCTGACAGGGCTACTCCAGTGTGTTCTGGGTGGCAACCGGTCCATGACCTGTTTGCTACCTAAAGAGAGAAGGTGCTTTGTGCCAGAATATAAGCCAAACTCATCACTAAGCTGTCTAGTTTGGTTGACTGGTTCAGAGGATATTTTTTTTTAAAGTATTTGTTTCTCCATTGTTTAATTCAATGATATCTGCTTTTATTATGATTAATTCCATCTATTTGCTACTTTAATTCATTTAATTCTTTCTTTAGGTAACCCTTTTATTGAGATATAATTCACAAGCTATGTAATTCACCCATTTAATGTGTGCGATTCAATAGTTTTTAGTAGATTCTCAGAGTTGAATATCCATCACCACAATTTTAGAATATTTTCATCACTCCAAAAAGAAGCCCGGCGCCCATTAGCAATCCCCCTCCATGTCCTACCCCAACCCGAGGCAGCCACTACAGCTTCCTGTCTCTGTGGATGTGCCTCTTCTGCACATTTCCTATGAATGTACATACAACATGTGTCCTTTTGTGTCTGGCTTCTTTTACTTGCTATGTTTTCAAGGTCCTTCCATGTCATGCTAGGTATCAGTACTTTGTTTCTTTAAGGCTGAATAAAATCCTATCATGTGGGAATACTATATTTTGTTTATCCATTGAACATGTGTGTGCTAGTTTCTGTGAAGATATGTTTTCATATCTCTTGAGTGGAATTGCTGAGTTTGGCTGATTTTTTTTTTTTTTTTTTTTTTTTTTTTTGGCAAGACTTTCTCAGTAAAGTTCTTCATTAGTTAATGTTGGCACAATCTCCTTGTCTTTTGAAGATCAGGGCTTTGACTAGTGACTGGTCCCTGACAGTCAAAGCATGGGTCTCTTTCACTAAGTTTGGAACACAATTATATAGTTATCTTATGGGTCCAAAACCAAATGTCATCTGTACTCTACTGATCTGTTCCTCCTCTGATTGCCCTATGATCCCATCCAAATCCTGCCCAGACTTGAACTTGACTCCTTCCTCTCCCTTACATTCCTCATCTAACTAGCTGCCAAGTCCTGTCAGGCTTCCTGAAGATTTCTTTGTCAATTTTCACCTTTAATTCTCATGGTCTCCTCCCTGTCTTAGCCCCTCCGTACTATTTATCTAGCTCCTTTGGTGGACATTATACAACATCCACTGGCTGCTAAGCATTGGGGGTACTAAGACATGGGGGATACCCCTGTTGTCTGGGAGTCTCAGGGACAGTAAAGCAGGGGGCAGCTGTAGCCGAGCTGGAACACCCTCTATGTGCCTCCTACAGGGAGGCAGCAGTGAACAAGACAGAGTCATAATGGGGCTCAGGTTCTAGTGAGAGAGACAGACAGACAAGCACATATAGGAAATGAGAGGTTTGAAGTAGAATAGCAGTCTGCACACGGAGGAGTGGGGACTGGGCAGGGAAGGCCTCTGTGAGGAGATGGATGTGGTGGGGATGGAGCCCCAGGAAGCTCTGTGTGGCTGGGATGGGGGATTGGGGAAGGGCAGTGCTCTAGGCCAAGGTCAAGGACACCTACACTTGGCTCCTTTGGAGGAGGGAAAGAAGGCTAGTGCCCTAAAGTGTGGGGAGCCGGGGCGGGGGGTGGGGGGTGGGGGGAGGAAGGGTGGGGGGAGAAGAGTGGTGAGAAGTCAGGGAGACTGTGACTGAGGTCTGGGCAGGATCTCGCAGGGCCTTACTGGCTTTGATGAGAAGTCTGGACTCACTTTGAGTGGGCAAGGGGGCTAACAGAGGACTGCAAGCAGAGAAGTGATACGATCTACTTGTGTTTTAGGAGGGTTATGAAAAGGAGATGGGGCCCAGGGAAGATCATCGAAAAGGGGGCAAGGAGGCTGGAAGAGAACAATCTATGCAAAGGCCCAGAGGGTAAGAGAACATGGGAGAGTAATTACGGGGGCAGACCGAGCATGGCTGGAGGGATCTTCCCATAAGGGCAAGGGGACACAAATCCTCCGCAGGCAGCCTTCTAACTAACGGCTTCACTGCCAAGCTCCCTGCCTCCCCCCGCCCCCCCGCCCCCCCCAAGCCACACCAGCGCCCTGCCTGCTCTGCATCTCTGCTGACTGGATATGTGATTTATAATGAATGTGAGGAGGAACAGAAGCTGCTTCAAAATAACGGAGATTAAAGTTATACACAACAGTTCTCTACTCTAAGCTCATTGGGTGAGAACAGGTCTCAGGTGGGAATCTGAAGATTCTTTCCTCCATCGTTGTTCATCTAAAGGGGGAAATTGACAGGGGGCAGAACATGGGTTCCTGAGCCAAGACTCTGGGCTTGACTATCACATCCACCTTCCCCCACTACCATGGGACAATTTATGTAACCTCTCATGGAATATATTTCTTATCTTTAACATGAGTATAATGGTGATCCCAACTTCTTAAGGTTATTGTGAGGGCTGAGATAACCCACATGAAGTGCTCACGGCAGTGTTTGGCACACAACAGGTGCTCAGGAACTGTCACTGGTCACAGGGTTAATGCAATTGTCATTATTCATGGCAGAGGCAGCAGTGGGCACGGTACTTACATCAGCCTTTGGTCTTGGGTGCACCCGGCATCAGTGAGTGTGTGGAAGCCTGGCAGACATCGGTCACACCTGTCTCCTGTCACACCTGGCTTACAGCTGCACCGTCCCGAGTTGTCACATCGAGGGCTAAGAGAACCTGTGACCCACAAGGTAGGAAAAGGGAAAGAAGAAGAGGAAATAGGTAATTTATATACTGTTAGAGAGCACTCCGGGGGACAATAAATACTATGCAATAGACAACACCTGCTCCCTCACGCAATTCCCACATCGTCTGAGCTTGCATCTGCCCACCAGGGAGAGTTTTAACAGCAAAGGATGACTTCTCCCGGGAAATGAGTGGAAATTACTACTCCTGAATGTGTTTTAGTACATCTATCTGCCTCCTTTCAACACGAAGTAATGTGTAAGCCACTGCTTTTTAAAAGTTTGTCAGATCCTCAAGATCTTCAGCAGGAGGACAGTTGTGAATGGGCCTGGCCTCCTGGCACAAGGGGGCATGAGGAAGTGAGCCACATTCTCCCTTATTTCTGGCAGGCAAACGCTATCTTTGAAGGGTTAGTGTTTGAATGGTGTGATTTTTTTTTTTTTTAAGAGGACAAAAGGGCCTCTTAACCAAAAATATCTCTACCAACCTGGAGGGGCAGAAATTCTTGTTTTTGGAGGAATGGAGGATGTATGCCTCTTACCCAGGTTAGTGCACTGGAGTCCTTGCCCCGTGATTAGTTTTTTATAGACATGCTCTTCCTTGTAACTGAGTCCTCTCAGAGGAAGCATTGATGAAAGACAAGGGGTGCTAGGATAACAAGATGTGCCACTCTGCCGAAATCGGTTTGGCTCAGTGGATAGAGTGACGGCCTGTGGACTGAAAGGTCCCGGGTTTGATTCCAGTCAAGGACATGTACCTTGGTTGCGGGCACATCCCTAGTAGGGGGTGTGCAAGAGGCAGCTGGTCAATGTTTCTCTCTCATTGACATTTCTAACTCTCTATCCCTCTCAATTCCTCTCTGTGTAAAATCAATAAAATATATTTAAAAAAAAAAAAAGAAAGAAAGAAAGAAAGAAAGAAAGAAAGAAAGAAAGAAAGAAAGAAAGAAAGAAAGAAGAAAAAATATGTGCCACTCCATCACCCCCGGAACCCATCACCTCGCCTTCTGCCACCAAGTTCACCTGGACCCCGCCTCTCATCCTTGTCTCCCTACACTCCAGTCTTTATACAGAAGTCAGGGTGCTCTTTCTAAAGTGGAATTCAGATTATATTATTTGTCTAAGTTCTCCGGTGGCTTCCCGCTATCAGCAAGATAACATGCAAACTCTGTACCATGGCCTGCAAGACTAAACCTCTGACCTCATCTCCTACTCGCCTTCCTAAATTCCAGCACCCAGCTCTTCACACTGTTCCTAGAAGGTGCTAAACTGCTTCCCTCCTCAGGGCTTTTGCACTTGATGATCCCTCAGCCTGGAATGCTGTTGCCCAGAACTTCCCTGAGTTGGCCCATTCTCAGCACTCAGGTGTTGATTAAATATCACTTCTCTAGAGAAATCTTCTCTGGCCCTCATAGCTAAAATATCCACCCTACCCTTACTCCGGTCCTTAGCCCTGCTTACTTATGATGAGTTAGCCCATGTTCTCGGCTGTGTCTCCAGCACCAGCACAGAGCCCGACACAGACGTTCGCTGAAGGGATGCACCCATGCCAAGAAAGAGAAGGGCTGTTGTGAAAGCACATAGGAGGGAGCCAAACAACGAGGTGGAAACTGGCTAGAGGTACAGCTCACCTACTTTAAAATGTTCCTGTGGCTGGTAGAACTATAAAATAGCCTGTGTAGCTCCACTGTGATAATTAGGGTATCCATTCTCTAGCCAGCCAACAGAGCACTAACCAGTTGCTCCTTTAGAAGAAAAAAAAAGATCTGTTATCCTTCTATGAACTTTTAATTCACTAGTAGTTACAATTCAAATCAATAAAGGTATTGGATCTGTACCCATATAAAGGCTTTTATGCCACATATGGAACATGAAATAAATTAGCCACGTCCAGAGTTAGTGTCTATGAAGGATTCTATGTCAACTTTGGAAGACTTGGGGGCCCTCAGGATAATAGTCTAAAGTGCATTTTTTGAGCACCCATGACATGCAAGATGCTCAGTGAGGCATATATATATATATACTCATGCTAGCTATCAGTGAATTAAATGCCAACAGAAGGATAAAAGATCCATTTGTGGGTAACGGAACTATCAGACCTGCAGTTTAGAAAGACAACTCTAGAGGAATCTGCAGGGAGGCTTGGGAAGGGGAAGACCAGCAGGCTCCCATGAATGGAATCCGACATGACCTGATGGCCTGGAGGAGAGGGGTCTGGGGAGGAGAAGAGGAAGGAAACCCTGAGAGAGCCACTGTGGATGTAGAAGGAACAGACTTTGGTGACTTTTGGGACATGGATAATGGGGGGTTGTGGAGACAGGGATCACATGGGTGGCACCAAGGTCTTGGAATGGGATGCTATTTACCAAAGGGAAGGGAAAGGAAGAGCAGGATCTGGGGTTGAATCATCAAGAGGAGCTCAGTGGTTTAGTTTAGACATAGGAAACTTGAGTTTCTAGTGGCATATTAAGTGGAAATGTAATTCTGGAACTCATGAAAGAGGCTGGAGATGAAGTTCACAGGCCAAACAAGGAAGCATGAGCTCACTCTTGGAGCAGATAGAGAGGTTAGGGTAAGTGCCTGGCTTAGAAATGGAGCCCTATTGATTAAGGAAAGAGGTGACCGGAGAGGTGAAAAGTCTTAGGACAGAGGAAGGCCATGAAGGAGAGTTAAAGAAGGAGGGTGGGATAGTTTTCAGGATCTAAGGCAGAGAACATTTAACAAGATGAGAATGAAGAGAGGTTGTTTGTTGGGTTTGACATTTAGAGACAGCCATCTCACTGCTCTACCAACAGTAAACAGAGCTAAAAACAAACAAAGTTATACTCTAACTAGAGGCCTATAATATAACAAAATTATACTCCAACTAAACAAAATTTGTGCGCGGGGGTGTGTGTGGGGGGGTGTCTCTCAGCCAGGATAGCACCCTCTCAGGACCAGCAGGGGATGTCCGACTGATGGCTTAGTCCGATAGGGAGTGGGCCTAAGCCATCAGTTGGACATCCTTAGCGCTGCTGCGGAGGTGGGAGAGGCTCCCACCACCCCTGCTGCCCTAGCTAGCCATGAGCCCGGCTTCTGGCTGAGCGGCGCTCCCCCTGTGGGAGTGCACTGACCACCAGGGGGCAGCTCCTGCATTGAGCATCTTCCCCTGGTGGTCAGTGCATGCCATAGCAACTGGTTGTTCTGCTGTTTGGCTGATTTGCATATTAACCTTTTATTATACAGGAGGATACGGAACATTTAACAGAAGAACTATCTCTTTAATATAATTGTGTTGTTTTTTAGCATAAATGGGTGCCAATCTGGGACTCAGAAACATAATTTTTCTCATTCAAATGAATGGAACTTGTGCTTTTGAATTCGGAAGACTCCTTCTACAGTTTTTCCAGAAATGAATTAATCTTATAGAATGAAGAAGACTGTACTTTGCTTTTGGGTTTGGCCCAAATAACCCCCAAATGGTACTCTATAAAATACCTTTCTGAGGGTTATTAACAGTCACCTCATAAAAATAGGCACTCTGTGTTCCAGAGAGTTTGGGAAATAGTACAGACTAAATCTTGCAGAGATTTATAACATAATACATTCAGTAGGCATAAAGCTTAACTTTGTAATGCCAGTGTTTCCAAACATTATTTGACATTCTTACAGGAAACACCTATTATTATCTGGAGGAACACAGTGTTCCTTAGGACATTATATATAGATCACAGCTCTAGACGCTGGGGGGTCATGAAAAGAGCCCAGGCTTTGAAGTCCAACAGACCTCACTTCAAATACCAGCTCTACCACTTATTTGCTTGTGTCCTTGGGCAAACTGCTCATTCATCACCCTTTGAAGAGGGGATAACAACCTGCACCTTGGAGAGCTGTCCTAAGACTTTGAACTGAAATACATAAAGTGCCTAATTCAGTATCTGATGCATAGTAGGCGCACAAGAATTGTAGTTTATACATTATCTCTAGGGATTCTTCAAGCCTTGCCAAGTACACAGGCTCTTAGCATGAACAGGACGACTTTATTTCATGTTCCAAAATGTCCAAAGTGATAGCAGTGGGTTTCCAAAGTGTCTCACTGATATAAAAGCACTTGTCGCAGTTCCTACATCAAGAGCTACTCTCAGGGGCTGTGAACAACTGGGTTTCAAGAACAGATGAGAAAAGCTTCCTGTTTCAAGTCTGTGTCCCAATAAGCACTTTCAGAACTTATGAACATATAGTCTACATGTGTTTGGGAACTCAGGAAGGTATTCTAAAAGGATTAACATTTAAAATTTAAACCGAGAGCATATAATTCCTCTTGAGAACCTAATGGGTGTAAATATATACTTGCATTTAAAAATAACATGACTGTTATGGAATAATTCTATCCTATATAATAAAAGGCTAATATGCAAATCGACTGAACAGAGGAACCACTGGTCACTATGATGGGTACTGACCACAAGGGGGCAGACGCTCCAACAGGGGGAGTGCTGCTCATCCAGAAGCTGGGCTCATGGGCCTAAGCTGTTAGTCGGACATCCCCTGAGAGCTCCCAGACTGTGACAGGGTGCAGGCAGGGCTGAGGGACATCCCCTCTCTTTCTGAGGGCATGGATTTTGAGCACCAGGCCTCTAGATAATTAATAATAATTAAGTAATTATTATTTAAGACATGTTTTAAATAATAACTCAAATGTTAGAGACTGAGTAACCCACTATCAGGGTCATAGTATGTAAAAAAAAAAAAAAAAAAAAAAAAAAAAAGGTAAAATTAAGAGAACAAGTTTAACATCATTGATGTCCACACAGATCTCAAGAATTTAGGTGTCATGAGAGGAATGAACACACGTGCACACACAGTGAATTTCAAAGTATTTGCAAAAGGGAATCTGGGCTTACACATGTGGTTATAAGAATTAAAGATAGTGGGCTGATTACTGAGCCCACAAAACCATCACATAAAAATAAGTCTAGCTAGCTGCTCTGATTATGAAAAACTGATGTCAAGTCCAAATCTGGAGCAGCTAAGGGATGATTCATGCTATTGGCTTCCTTTGCCATACATGGGATCATAGCATTATTTGCGAAGATGTAGTCTCCGACATTTGAAATTGAATATACAACAAGGTCCCTTGTGAAATTATTATTTGAAAGTGAAAAATATCCTTTGATTAAGAGGCTGAGAAATCACTTTGGGAATTAATCTTGTGCCACTGATTTAGTGATCTGTGCAGCGTGGGCCCTGGAACTTCAGTCTCTTCATGTCTTTAATGCTGGATGGAACATGTTAATACATACATAAAGAACACACAGTATGATAAAGTGTTCTGCAAAAATAGAAAGCATTACCCAGATCTTAGGAAATAATATGCATGATATTTTTTTCCTGAACCTCTAATTATCTGCGATTGATATTTTTCTTTCACACAGAGGGAATAAAAGGGAATAGCTCCTGATCCGAACACCTGGGTTACAACTTTAGCTCTTGTAATCATTTGCTGGGAAATGTTAGGCCATGAATTAATTTTTCTAGCTCTCCACTGTTTCCCCACTGTTAACAAATATTTGAAAAATTTTCTGCCAATTTCAGGCTGTTAATAATAAAATATTAACAAATTGCCTTATTGAGGCTTCTTTCTAGGCTGGCATGTAATTGATTGGGACCCTGACCTCTGTCCTAATAAGAAAAACAATGACATTACTGTATTGAGCTGTCTAGCATGTGTTTAATAAACATCATTTTATCCTCACACAATCCTATGATGTAAATAGCATGATCACTCTGTTACAGATGAGGACACTGGGGGCAGCGAGACCTTAAGGGGCACGCCCAGAGGGACACACAGTAGTGGCAGTGCCAGGATTTGAACCCAGGCTGCCAGGCTCCAAAACCTACCGTGATACTCTACATTATGACCTTTGATGTCAGCACACCTGGGGCTGGAACTCACATAGCTCTACAACCTTCTACATGTTTCATCTCCTATCTCTCTCTAAGCCTCTGCTACTTCATTTGTAAAATGAAAAATAATAACAGCATCCTCTTCATAAGGTGATTTGTGGGGATTAGATTAGTTATTGCGCGAAAGCACCTAGAAAAGTGCCTGGTACAGAGAAAGCAAGTAATGCATGCTAGCTACGGCACAAGATGTAAGTCATTGCTGGGCTCTACCTTCTACAGGGCTGATCACCCTTAGTCTGGGATAGCTGTTCCCCAAAAGAAAGAGTTAGGCTCATTGTTGCAGGATGGGCAATGGATTGCCAGTCCCTTGTCACCATCTCTCTGAGTGCAGCAGCAGCCTCCTATTCTACTTTGGGACAATGACCTTGTCCTCAGGCCAGGCTTTCCAGTGGAGCCAATTATATTTCTAATTAGACTCTCACCAATCCTTTGCTGGGATGACCCAACTCCAGTGACTCACAGTAAAGCTACATAACCTAAGGGGATGTGGGCTCTTCAGAGAGGTTAAATGCCCATTCAAATGGAATCACTTTTTTTGTGTGTGTGTTTAGGTTTTTTTTTAATGAAATTCCTTGATTCTTAGGGAGAATTGCTAAATCCAAAAGATTCTGGATGCTGATTCTCTACCACCAAGCTGAGCAAACCTGACTCAAACCACATCATCAGGGCAACTCTGGTGACTGGGAAGTGGTTGCTGGGATATGGGTCTGTATCATGACAGTGTCGCCCCCGTTTCCTATGAAGCTCCCCAATACACAATATGAGCAACTCACAGCTGGACCACAATCTACTATTTTCAGATGCATTGAGCTGCTGCTATGAATTGGTTTCATGCAGCCACACTGAGTCACTGCCACGTATTAGGCCATAGCTTTTAGGTGGCTTCCTATTTATCATATTATCTTACTAAACACTTTCTAACAAAGAAGTGACCCAGACACTGTCAAGGTAATAGACAATAAGGTCAATGAAAAAGAAAAACTCAACTTATTCAGCAGAACTACCTGTCTCTATTTTTACTAGCTTGTCCTACTGTGTGCCCACAATGAGTCCAGGGCATCGCGTGTGTCTGTGCACAAAACTCCCTTCAGTTCTGTTAATATAGCTCCAGGTGGTACGTTCAGCAAAAAAAAAAAAAAAAAGAAAAAAACAATAAAGAACCCACCTCTGAGCCAGCCACCCTTTAGGTGCTTCCTGTTTGTTAATTCTATTTTTTCTTGTCAACAACCCTTTGAAAGACTATTTATTTGTCTGTCTTTTCTATTGCTACCACTTTATATCCTTAGCACCTAGCACAGCACCAGAAACAGACCTTTCTAATCCTTTAGTGTTTTAGAGGCGGGGCAAAGGGACGGTTGCAGATATGAGAAGCTATCACTGGGAGAGTGTGAGCTTCCTTTGTCCAAGGGTCAAAGACTGTCATCTGCCAGGACAAGTAATCCTGTGTCTCTTGTTTCTAGAATTCAAATCAATGCACCCTAAAGACACCAGCTGGTTCCTACAATTCAGACTTCAGAAAAACATATTTCTTTTCAGATTGAAACTCACACATACACACACACACACACACACACACACACACACACACACAAAAACAACAACAACAAAAAAGACCAGTGTCTGGTTAGATTCCCAGTTGTTCTAGAAGTTGAACACTTCTCTCCTGGCCTTTTGGCTTCTCCCTCCAACCCGCTCTCCCTCCCTCCCTCCCTCCCTCATTCCCTCCCTCCCCTTCTTCCCCAGCTACCTTTGGGATTACAGTTGCAGGGCAAACAGCGGTCTCTTTCTCTCTGCCTGTAGAATCCTTCCTTGCACCGCTCACAGTGAATGCCGCCGGTGTTGTCCTTGCAGTTGAGGCAGCGGTATCCATGCCCCGTCTGCCTGTGAAGTTCCCAATCAAAGACGCATTGCTGGGACTTTCCATTGCAATCACAGACTGGGAATCAGGCAAAGAAAAACATCGTTAGCAAAAAGGACAGAGCCAATTCTCCCAGGTGCTGTGTTATTAATATAAGCTATGCATGGGGCCTACAGCTTAGTTCCAACTACTTGATGGAGTAAGAGGAGGACGTGAAAGGAGCCAGGTGAGGACTGGGAGAGTTCTCACTCATCTAAAGGAAGGAGCAGTTAGGCAGGGCTGGTGGGATGTTCCCTGGGAGAACATGAGTCCAGTGTTACCCAAGCGTCCATTTCCTCAAAAGTCTTCTGTGTTTTTATGTGAAAATTTCTGAATTAAATATTTGCAAGAAGTTCATTTTTAAAACCCCATGTAACCCTATAGAAAAAGTGTATGGGATGGAGACCTGAGGACTGCCAGCATGTGGACAGTGGCCTAGCTAACAGCTGGTGGTTTCATCTTTTCAAGACACACAGCACAACATCTGCTTCGCCAGTGATGGTCCATGCTGAGGAGCTAATATGACTGTCTAGAGAGGTATCTCCTGCCCCACTCACTGTTCCTGGCACGTCCCTCCCAAAGCCACGTATCAAAGAGAACCATGGCCCCATAAAGAATGACCTTTCCCAAGTGTCTAGGGAAGCTTACCCTGTGGATGTTCAAAAGAGACTCACAGAGTGGCATCTCCATGTGAGACCTGCACAGCCAATGAGGTAACGCGTGGAAATACGTAGCTTAGTACCTGGCACAGAGGCAGATACTAAAAAAAAGTTTCATCACCACGAAGAAGAGAAAGATGATGAGCCTCGAGGTGAAAAGAATTGGATCAAATACTAGTTCTGCTAGTTCCTGGGGCAAATGACTTTGAATCCTGGCTCTTCTCTTAGAAATGTACACACATTGTCTGCCTCCCTGGCCTGTGAGAGGGTCCCACTGAGAAGAGAATATCTAGTCCTTCGCCTACACTGTTGTGTCCCTTCCTCCCTCCCTCCCATGGGACAGGCACTGGCTCGGATGGGAAAAGTGCAGCTCTTCAAGGGGAAGTCACTTGACACAGTGGAGAGCTGGAATTTGAACCCGTCTGGTGCCAAAACTCACTTTCTTTTCGCCAGGCACACTGTGTCTATGGGTCATGCAATCCTCCTGAGAGCCTGTTTCTAGAGGCGCCTAGGGCCACGACTTACCCAGAGCACTGATAATAGCTTCCGCAAATATGCCAAGATATACTGAGCAGCTGCCCCTTGCAAGCCGAGTCAGGCTCTGAAGACACAAAGGTGACTCGGCAAATCTTAGGAGCTTCCTGAGCGACTTCCTGACATCAGCTCCTAGAACTCACATGCTGCTTGGGATGCCAACTAATTTAGGGCAAGTCAACTAACATCAATCCAGAGCCCACTCTGTTTCTAGGAGTTTAAGCGCACCAGCTCATAACAACACTTTAACCTGAGTTTTACTATCCCCATTTCACAGAAGGCTTAGAGGGAGTAGGTATCTTGCTCGAAATCAGACAGCTAAGTGGGCTAAGATAAATTTGCTCCCAGGCCTGTCCAATCACAAAACCCTTGCCTTTCCACTTCTCAAGAATCTGGTTTACCACGGAAAGTAGGCATTCTTTTTATAAATTCAATTCCTTCTTGAATCCTTTCTAATCTAGTACCATTTCATGTTCTTTTTTAGGCAGTGCTAGTTGTTATAAATTATTTTTTATAGAGTCTTAAATCTGTCTCCCTCCCTGTAATTTTTATCCTGTATTCTTGTTCTTCCTTGGAAAAATCACACACACACACACACACACACACACACACACCCCTACTCTCTTTTTCATTTATCTATTTATTCATCAGACACTTATTTTAGAGATTGTTCTACATCAGCCAAGCCTTTGAATATCTTAAGATAGTACCCTGTTTCCCCGAAAATAAGACAGTGTCTTATATTAATTTTTGCTCCCAAAGATGCGCTAGATCTTATTTTCAGGGGATGTCTTATTTTTCCATGCGCTAGGTCTTATTTTCGGAGGATGTCTTATTTTCAGGGAAACACGGTAGCCATAGCATCTCCCCCCTTCATCTTTTTTTCTTCTTCTTCAGGTTAAAGCTGGAAGGCTGTCACCTCCAAGACCTCCAACCATCTCCCATGTGATGATTCCTAGATCCTTCTTGACTACCCATCCAAGAACAAATTTTCAGTATGTTTCTTTAAATGACCCGATTTATTACAGTACTTCTAGTGTGGTTTGAACAGCTCTGTTTCCAACAAAACCAGGCATTACAACTCTGTGGCTGCAGCCTAACATTTCATTCAACTCACAGCCTATTCAATTTGTGCTCAAGTCAAGCTCCCAGGGCTTTTCACAGAGCTGGTGCCAAGGCGAACCTTTCCCAGCGAACGCGTGTGTGACCGATGTTTTGGATCTGGAACAGATGTGCCACACAGCTGTCACGGGCTGTGAAATTTCTACTGAGTACATTGTCAGGCATGTAAAAGAGCTACATTCACCAGCCAATGATCCTTATGAGGTTCCTCAGCCCTCTGTGCTCTGGATGACTTTGGCAAGGAGTCGCAATTACAAACTTTTCATTGTGCCTTTCTTATTCAGAACAAACTTTTTGCTGGTGATAGTTGATTTCATAAAGACAGCTCATGATATATTTAATTTAGAGCAATATTTAAAAAATAGACAACCTTGTCATTATCTTTTTTTCCTCTTTTTTTACTTATGTCCAAGCTCTATTCTGAAAGAACTATGTTCTACTGTCCAAGCTCTATTCTGAAAGAACTATGTTCTTCCTTTAAAGTCACAGTCATTCTTGGAGATGCATTACAATTCCAGCAAGGGAGTTCTCCAACCAGCATCTCCACTCTGGAACTTGCCCAACAGGTGACAAACCTATTGTCAATCCTCTCTCTCACGTAGGTTTTTGTCAACCCCAAGGTCATGCTGGTTGGAATGAAAGAACCTATGGGCCTCATGTCTGGGGAGTGCACTGGCCTCCTGTGTCTGCATTTGTGATAATCCCATGAAGACACTCTGTGCAGCCTTGTCTGAGGGACCTTGAAGTTACCAAATGGCACTGAGCTCAACACTTAGCTGCCCTGCACTTAGCTCAAGTATCTTCCGAACACTCACACCCAGGGAATGAGGGGAGTTTGCCCTTTTGCGTGGAATGACCCCTTTTGTCACGGATGCATTTGAAACATGGCCTCTCTCAAATCATCTCCCAAATTTAGACTAACTTCCCAAAAACCAATTATTACTTAATCTCACTACTGAGAAAAAAAAAATCTTTATGATTCCAATTTCAGATGATTCCTACAAATTCAGAGCTGAACTAAATGGGCCTCATACAGCTTGTGCCTGGTCTGTCTTACTCTGTGACCAATTTCTGCCCAGCCAGTACCATGGGCACACCACTGGTTGCCAAAGGGCGCTGCCAGGCTAGGAATAAGGCGGCAGGGAGCAGAGGGAACTCTGCCAAAAGGGCTAAAGGGAGAAGCTGTACTCCCCCTTAGCCAATCTTGCCGTACAGAAATGATGCCTCCCATAGATAGCATTTCCACTTACGTTCTTAAAGGAGAGAGAAATTTAGCTTTATGTCTGAAATGTACTGATTTTTAACTATTGGCAGAAATATTTTTTAAATTTATTTTTGAAATGAAGCTGGGCAAATATCTTCACTTGCTTCTGCCCTTCAAACAGGCCAAAAGTACACCCATGCTTTAGAAAAGGATAAATGAAGCCCTGGTATCTGGCTCAGTGTCTGTATTTAGTAGGTGTTTAGTGCTTTTCAATGAACAAATGAATGAATGTTTCCTTAAACTTCAGGAAATTCCTAGATGTGTTTGTACCATTCAAAGAACCTCACGTGTTCCCACATGTCTGGATGTGCCTTAAAATACAAATACCGACACTGAGCAGACACTTTGTTCCCCATTCCTGAGGGGGATGCTTTTCTCCACAGAAGCCCCGTCTAAGACTAGCATTCTTTGATAGCTTATCATATGACTTATTTAGACTAACAGACCTAAATACAAGGCTAGAATACACTTCAAACAGGAGGAAATTCTAAAAAAGGATTTTAGTATACTTTCCTTCCTCTGTGTTTAGTCTTGTTCAATTTTATGCCCAGAATTTTCTCATTTTCATTTTGTAATGTACTTGGTATTTTCCCAAATTCTGGGCCAGCAGCAAATTTCATGACTATGTTCTCTAGTTTCCATCAGGAAGCCTTGGGTCATAAGCAACTGATGGAAGTGTAAAGATAAAGACCTTGGACATTCCCTTTTTATTAACAGTCCATTCACTCAATCCATTCACTCAAAAATAGATAATAAGCATCTACTGTATGCTAGGCCCTGTTCTAGGCACAGGGGGTAAAGGGTATACAAAACCAATAGACGTTTCAGCCCTTTTGGAGTTATCACGCAAGAAGGAGGGAAAGAAGATAAATAAGAAATACAGAGAGAATCCTGAGAGTGATATTTGTTAAGGACAGCTACAGAACATGGTGAAAGGAAATAAAAATCAGAGAGTGGGTCAGGTGCTGGTTTCCTATTTTATTTCTATTTTGATAGTGATCTGTTCATGATCTTTGTCCATTTACCTAATGGGCACCATGAGGTTTTTTTTATTTATTATTATTATAAATTATCATGCCTTGTTTTTATAACAAAGGTAGCAAACTCTTTTCCTGTCATGTTGCAGATTTTCTTTGTCCCTCCTGATAAATTCCCTTTCTCGCCAAAGCGCCTCATTGATAGATTTTGTTTTACTGATTCTTGTTCCTTTTTCCCGCTCCTTGTTCTCTCCTTGAACACTGAGCTATACGCCTATTTCATTTATTTAATAAACATCGCCTCATGCCTAACAGTGAGGCTGCACTTGGTGCTTGGACACTGGGACTTAGTGAAGAAGCAAGATTTCAAAAAGGGGAGTTTCTACGAGTTTATTTTGTCAAACATGATATTCTGTATATATTTACTTAATACATATTGGGTTTTGTCAAGCACTTATCACATCATCCCCGTGGCCTTAAGGGATCACTGAACCAGAAAATACAGAAACAAATCTGACTGGGACCCTGAACAGACCTGAGGCCTCAGAGGCTCTAGGAATCAAGAAAGGCAGGTCCTGCCCCCTCTCTCCCTGACTCTATCATAGGCGCCAGGTCCCATCCATTTCTCTTATTCGTCTCTTCATTTGTACTGCGCTCTTTCCAAACTGCAGACCTCTCTTCAAGGATTTGTCCCATCCTCTCTTTGTCCCCTCACTCCAATGCCCATAAATCCTTGTCTCTGTCGGCGGGGGTTCTCTCTACCAAGTTTACCCGGAGCCCACCATAAACACTTCTAAAACCGAGTCATCTTACTCAGATTTTCACAGATTTTTTTCAGTCTAGTAAAGCGTGGGAGGTAATTGTGTCTGACTAAGCTGTATGCACCCTCTTCGGCACTTAAGCATTTATTATGATAATAACTATCATAGCACCTGACCCTCAAAGTGCTTCTTAGCAAAGCCCGCCAGGCAGCCAGACACAGGCTGGTCCGCCCGCGGCCACCCCCACCGCACCCCCAGATGCAGATTCAGGGAGCTGGAAACTCTGCACCAGCAACAAGCAAGGCAGCAAGGTGTGCGGAACCCCTCAGGCTCCCTTCATGCCACCACCCTCCTTCCAACAGAGCTCCAACAGGTCGGGGCAGGAAGCGCGGGGGCAAAGGCTGTTTCCAAGCTGTATCCGTAGGAGAATAGAAGGAAACCGAAAATATTTCCTCGGGTTGGACGTGGGGCCAAGCCTTGGAATACTCAACATCGGTGGCTGCAGTTCATCCAGAGCTCATTGTAAATTTTCCATAGGAAATGCTGCAAACAGTTACGAGAAATTTTCACAATTTGGCATCCACCGAATCGTTTGTGCTAAGCAGATCCTCTTTCTTCTGTTCTACACTTAAAACACACGCTCTGCTATTCACCCGGGTGATCTCATTGCCATCTTCATGCAATTAGGGAATCACTGCGTTTTTAGTGCTCCAACAGTGGCAACAAAATTAAAAAGCAAACTTCTTTTCAAACCCTGAAGATGTGGCTCTGCTGACCTCTGCAACTTGATCTCATTCCTGTTCACTGGGCTCCACCACACAGACCCTCACAGGAATCTGGGATGCACCAAGCTCTTCCCTTGCTATCACTAGGCCTTGATGGCTACTTCCTTTGCCTAGGGCTCTACCCTCTTCCTCTCTTCTTGAACCCACAGGACAACCAGAGTGATCTTTTAAAAGAGCATAAATCAGATCATGTAGGGTCCCTGCTGATAACCCTTCAACATCTCTCCCTCCTCTGAATGCCCACAGGACTTCATCCCTACCTCTCTCCCAGCATTTATCACTTTCTCTCCCATGTCATCACTATTTGTGTACATGACTTACTTCCCCTTTAGCATTTCATACATTTGTGTCCCCACAGTACCTAATACCGAGCTAGGGACAGTGACTGTTGGATGGATGGATGGATGGATGGATGGGTGAATAGAAGGGTAGATGGGAAAATGAATAGGAAGAGGAAAGAAGAAAGGAAGGAAGTCTGACTTTTAAAAATGCTAAAACAAGAACTCAAACATAGAGAAATCTCACAGGAATCCAGTATGAAAAGTTTTCAACACAATACATAGATTACATATATGGCATTCAGTGTAAAAAGCTAATGTTTCAACAACAACAAAATCCATGGTGAAATGGGAACAGAAAGAATTGCCAGAGGAACATGGTACTTTGAGGTAGAAGGAGTATGGGATGTTCTTCCAGGTAGCTGCTTACACCACATGAACTATTGCTGTGCCAGGACTGCCTGCGCGCCTGCGCTCTGTGAGCTTGGAGCTGTGAAGACCTTCTGCCCGTCATCTCAAAGGGCAGCAAGCTGAGGGCTGTGCATGGGAGGCCGGGAGGCAGGCTGGAGACCATGAGATCAGTTTGCAGAGACCTGGCAGCCTTGACAGGTAATGTACTTGGCTCGTGTGTGGGACTAGCTCATGAGCTAGGAATCTGAGTGTCATGTTTGAACTTGACGGTGTGTGCTGGCTGCTATTACGTAGAGCTTTGCTGCTCTCGCTTCCATTTCTGCTGCTTAGTGCGCACTTATTCTGATGCAGTTAAACAGCAGCAAGGGTATCAAACCAGTTACCTGTAAAGGAGCAGGCCATGTATAAATCATGTAGAGATGACATTTAATTGTCTTCCTTATTTAGAGGGGAGGTGTGTGCCCTGTGTTTCCTTCCTAGCATTGTGTGCCCCTCATCCCCTTTCTGGGTCATTGAATCTTTTTCTTTCCTTTTGTGAAACTCTTTCTTCCCTTAAGTAGCATGATGCCATTCTGTCAGATTTCTTCTTGGCTTGTCTGCAGGCTCCTCTCCTCATCCCAATTCTAAATGTTGTTGTTCCTCAAGGCTCAGTCCTGAACTGAACTCAGACTCCTCACTCTAGAACTTTTCACCCAGGCCAAGGCCTTCAGTGACCGTGACAGGTGTTGCCATGCTAAGATTCTGCCCTGGCCCAGACTTCATTCTCAGCTTGAGACCCTCATGCTCAGCCTACCACTTTACATTTCCCACTGGTTATCTCAAAAGCAAGTTACATAAAACACGTTTAAAAGAAAACTCATGGTTGTCAACCCATCAAGTCAGAAAGCTGGAAGCTATCCTTATAGGTTCTCTATCTTTCTTACCACATTTTATAATACGACCCACGAACTAGCTCAAGTCCATCCAAGGGCACCTCCACGATGGCTACTCTAGACCAAACCCCAATCATCCCTTGCCTGCCATAGCTTTGGAATGGCATTCCCTGCAACATCCCTTGCCTCCCTCCACTCAGTAGTCACTAAACCTTTTCAAAGTACAAATGTTAGCACTACTGCTCTTCTTAAAACTCCGCGATGCCTTCCCTTTACCTACTTCTAGGGTAAAGACCAGAATTCCTTAACATTGCTTACAAAGATGTCCGTGTTCTAATGCCATATACTTTTCCAGCCTGATTTCCCATAACACTTCCCACTGAGACATCTCTCCCTCTCCCGTTCATCCCACTTCCACGTCATTTCATATCTTCACCCCCTCTGCTTCTTTAAATTCTTGCTTTGTAAAGGAAAGCATCATGGTGAGGAGAGATGAGTTGGAACTAACAATCTTAACCACCCTTTTCTGTTTTGTTTGTTCAAAGAAGTTACACTACCAATTAAACATTAATTTATCTTACTGAATGTCATTCCCTTTCTTGGAGTCAAAGAACTGGCCTCATGTAAACTGACAATGCTTTTATGCTCAAGCATAGCAACTGTCACCTCCATGTAAATAGCTCGATTGAAAATGGTGAGCAAAGTTAAAGTTGAGAATAGTATTCACTTTTTAAAAGATGACAAATGCCTATTTTCAGAACAAAAGCAATGATTGCAAGTGTCCTTAAATATTCATTGCACCTGAAATGAATATAACATTGCCACCCCCTGATGGTCAGCGCACATCATAGTGAGGGGTGATCAAACTCCCGGTCTCCCCATCGAACTCCCAAGGGGACACTTTGCATATTAGCCATATATATATATATATATATATATATATATATATATATATATATATATATATATGTAAAATAATTACACTTACATGTGCTGATGAAAATGCTCCCAAGTACTGTCTAGTTTTAAAACCTCCTGTGTGAGATTTTTCTTTCCATGGTTTAAAATAGTTCTCAATTTGGATGAATATTTAAAACAACATCTGAACAGTTTTTTGTTTTGTTTTTTAATTAAAACTGATCTTGAATTTTAGGTTTAATGTGTGACTACCTGCTTTTGTTTTATCTTTTTAAGGTTTGTCACAATATGTCTTCTAATCAGAATAAGAAAATGGAACTGGCACGTCCCTTACGAGGAATTTTTTAACTGAATTCAGTTTTCTCTCCCATCGTTTTCACCACTGCCTTCCCAACAATGCAGCCAGAGCCACCGGTGCCACATCCTGCATGATTCTTTTGTTTCCAGGACACATCAACGCCCAAGCAGGGTGAGTGAGGCTGCCAACGGGAAGTGCTCTGAGAAGAGGGACAAAGAGGTCAGGATTCTGATCAAACGGGTCACACTGAATGATAAAATGAGGGCCAAGCTTTCCAACTCTAAATAGCCTAAAATAATCGAGAGTCAAGGAAACTCAGATCACCACCATTTTTCTTTTGAAAGATGATGGCTTAAAAGGAGTCACCTATTTTCACTGAGTTTATAGCACTTGGTATTACAACCCAGACTTGGAAAAGGCACAGGTGGACTTAGAGAACTCAGCCTAGCGACAATGACACCAGGAGACCACACCTGGAGATGTCTTTCCCTAACTCCCCACCTGGTTCCAGTATCCGGTGGGGAAAGGGAAAGAAAATCCCAGTGAACAGAGAGGTTGGAGACACTGATTTTTGTCTGACTAGCAAAGGAGTTGAGGGCAGAGGAGGAGGCTGAGGACTCAGTCTGAGTTCAATAGTAAAGGGAAGAGAGGAGTGGATACACCATACAGAAGAGCCTCCCTTCTCTCACACCTGCACCTTTAAGGCTCCACTCCAAGGCAGCAGGTGTGAGCTACAGTGCCAGACTCAGTTTGTGCTCATGGTAAGAATTCTATGTGAAAGTATTCATTCACCTATAAGTAATCCCATGCATCCCTGACCACATAAACAGCAATGTTTGTATTTCCTCGAGTTCATCTACAAAAAAAAAAAAGGATCCAATACAGAAGTCACATTTTATTCCTAAGAAGCCTACTTAAGAAGCATTTTCTACCTGGCCCAGCAAAAGGTGTCATGTACCCTTTTACAAAGCAGCTGAGATAATGAAAATTAGAGAGTTCAGGACACGTAGAAGTGACATCAAAATGAGGACCAAAAGGAAAGCAGTCTTGCATGAGCATATCTATATATATAAAAGGCTAATATGCAAAGTGTCTCCTTTAGGAGTTTGACCACAAGACCAGGAGTTCAATCACTTGCTATGATGTTCACTGACCACCAGGGGGCAACGTGGACTGAAGATGGCAGCTGGCAGCTGGAAACCATGGAAGAAAGGCCCGGGCTGGCAGCTAGAAGGCCCTGATCGGGCCTGATCACCAGCCAGGCCTCGGGACCCTACCTGTGCATGAATTTTGGGCACCTGAATAAAGAAAAGCTTAAAAGGAAGTTTTAATTTGTACTGAAATTCTGATTTGTACTGACATTTTTGGAGTATACATTACAAGTAGTATTTCAATCACCTAAATTTGTGATTTGTTGGCTCCTTAAAAAGTTACCGAATAATTCTCCACCTTTAAACCCATTGCTTTTATGAACAATATATTCTTGCACATGGAGATAAGCCATAGATTTATTTTCATATTTTTACTATCACCACATCTCTTCACAAAGACACACACACTTAGGTATCTGTGTGCTAACTATAACCACTATAGTTTCCAGTAAAAAAAAAAACAAAACAAAAAAACAAAAAACATAATGGTAATTCATGTACATTTACAATGTTGAGCAACTATGTGTGGAATGCATTTATCACATCTTCCTTAATGATTCTTTCCTAAAAATAAACCCTTTTAAAAACAATAAATTAAAAATTTACTGCTTAAAGTCAGAAAATGAATTAAATGGCCTTTCAGAAGTAACAAATATTCCAAGAAGAGGTTGGACTACGAAGCCTTCCCTAGGGAGTGGAAGCCATGAGTCCTGTGTCTCTGTCAGACAAATGTGCTGCTTCCCACTATCACTCCCCACTTCCGGTTCACTGTGACTTCCTCTCTGTCTCCACAGATCTCACTTCCTACCATGTTCAACCCCTTTAATGAGGCCAGAGCAGAAGGTTGGGTTGCTGTTGGACCCACTGCTTGCAGAGTGGACCAGTCTGTTTTGAGATGAGAAACGATCTTTAAACTCTTAGGGAGCTCCTTTAACCAAAAGCACAACGGATAGTGATTTGAAACAGCAGTAAGCATGCATAAAGATTGAGTTGTCAGTGTTCTAGCCATAAATAGCATGACCCAGAAAGACTCCAAAACTTATACCTCTGGACACAAACATGCATCAATAGATTCAAAATGTCAACCATCATTGAAGAACAATGATGGATAAAACCCCGAAAAGCTTATTGGTATTTTAAACGTAAATTTTGAATTAATCAAAATTATATCTATTTTTCTGTCAGATCGGCAAAAAAATGTGTTTTTTGGTGTGCCCTAGAATTTTAGTAATTAGTTTATGTGTGCCATGAAATTTTTTAAAATGTTTGAAAATCACTGGCCTAGAAGCCTGAAGATGTCCAGGGGGTGTAATTAACATATGCCTTTGCTCTCCTGAACCCCACCTGTCTCTGATACGCAGAAGGGAGGACTCGGACCCTTCTGCTGATCAGAGTTGGAGGAAGAACCGTTCTTTTCCTCTTTCAAAATCGTGACAGAGGAAGCACCCGTTTGTTGGGAAGGCGCATACACAGACATACAGTCACCCACAGACACAGAAAAGATTTAGCTTTCGGCTTTGGATATGATGCAAATATTACCTCATGTACCTGGGGGTTATATTAGAACACAGCCCAGTAATGATTCAGCAATCCACTCGGCCTAATTTGTGACTAAGTTAGAATATTCCAGAATCTATGGGGCTCCTATAGACTGGTAATAGATGATTCAAGTCTTGTCCTGGCAAATTTCTCTGCGGGGGTGGGGGGAGTGCGGCTATGAGAAGGAGCAAGAAGGAAGCCGTACAGTTGAGCCACCAAGACACTTAAATGGGGTCAGTGCCCTCGATGGTCCCAGATCTGCCTCTTGCTTCAACAGTGTTTGGAAGAACAGACCCAGGGCTGCCCCTTCTCTCTCCCAGCCTCCGGCCACCCTCCTAGGCACCACCTTCAGCACTACCTCCGGGACCAGCCAGCACACCGGCTTCTTTTCTACGTTAACCCCTTATCGCCAGACAACCATGAGCTCCCAAATTCGTCAGAATTATCCCCCTGAGGCAGAGGCTGCCATCAACCCCCAGACCCCCTGCCTCTGTGGCCGCCCACACGTACCTCTCTCTGGGCGAGATGGCAGAGAAGAGGCCGGAGGGCTCTGAGTGTCTTAAAGCTGCAAACCCAGCTTGGTGGCCGCCCTCTCCCCCATGACGTGCTAAGGCCCCCAGGATGAGCGGGCAGAACTCAGGGCACCAGGGAGGCTGCCCTGGCCTTGGGGAGGAGCCTGGCCCAGGCCGTTGTGGACCTGGGGGCTCTGGTTCTGCCTACACTGACCCTCAGCTCTGACTTCCTGCAGAGCCACTTCCGGGTGAGGAGGTGAAACTCTTCAGGAAAATGGGCCACACCTGGCCCCCCTCGCAGGCCGCCAGCCCCCCGGCTGGGAGGGGCGAGTGTCTATTGGAAAGGCTCCCCTCCAGCACAACTAGGAGCCTGTGGAGCCCGGAGGCCTTTGGGGGACCATCTGTACCCCCCTTCCCCCCCAGTGTCTGCCTTTTGCCTGAGCCTCTCCCCAAAACTACTGGCCATTCCTTTAATCACCCTGAAGCCCTCTCCTAGGCACTGGACCAAATGAAACAATAAAGCTTTTTGCAGAGAAAAAAACAAATGAAACAAATATTCCCGGGATTGACACTTTAATTTCACGCTCCTGACTTTCCCATGAACACTGGTCACAAATCAGCGTTCTTCCTCAGCTTCTCGGACCAGCGGAGCTAAACCAGTGGCTGCTCCCCCAATCCAGGACCCCCAGAGTTTAAGCTGCATGGAAATTTCTAACTTACACTCCAACCCAATTCTAAACTCCTGTTTATTGTACACACTTGAATATAAGGTAAAGATTTTTCTTTTTCAATTTTTTACAAAGTGCTCACCTTAGAGATGAGGAGCCTGAGTAGCAGGTGTGCTAGCTTGCTAAGTCCCAGCACTGGTACACACCGGACCAAGGATTTGAACCCAGGCAGTCTTACTCCAAAGCCTGCATTCTTATGCATGATGCTACTTAAGCAATTTAAATAACAGAATCCATGGGAGTATAAACCTTTCCACTATCTATAGCACCTCTTTTCCAGTACCAGGCCAGAGGAAAAACTACATTGGTGATCTATAATATTTTTGGATACTGAGCTCACTATTCTATTATAGAACAATTGCTTCAAAACTTACCTGATGGCTGAATCCAACAGTGTATTTTACTCCTCGTCTTTGTATATTCATATTTTTAAATCTGAATACCAGTTGTTATTCCTACATTGCCGAAACTCTTATTAACTCGCTGCCTAACAAAACACACCTCTTTCTTAACTCTTTTCTCCTCGGTGCTCATCCCTCCTGATTCTCCCTCATTGTTCTCCCATCCCCTTGTTAGGCGATGAGACTACCTCTGTCTCCCAGGTAGTCTCATCTACTGTCAAGGCTTCTTTGCTCCCAACTTTTCAAACTTTTCTTCTAAACTTCAAAATCATAGTTCCAGCTGTTACCCAGGGACTTTGGACATCTCTACTCTGATCTCAATCAAATTCAACAGGTGGCCCCAGGAATTCCATCCCTCCTCTTCACTGCTCAACCTTGCTCCCAAATCTCATACTCTCTCACAGTCCTCATTTCCTTTCATGTTATCACTGTGTAAACAATCACAGGAACTGAGCCTTGGACCCATTCTTGGATTCATTCCTCACAATTTTCCCTTACTGGTATCCCTAACACACACTTAGTGGATCACCAAATTCTTTCCATTGCACCTTCGAATTATCTCTGTTGACTGTCCGGTTTTTACTCTTGCAATGGCCATTCACTGGTCTCTCCTAGCTCACCTCCATCCTGTAAGCCTCTGAGGGAGTGGCCTTGCCTATATCCTGCTTATAAACCACCTGCAACCCTTTTTTGCCTACAGAACACCATCCCAACTGCACAGCCTGGCATGTAAGGCTCTTAGGGATCGGATTCTTGGCTACAGTTCTAGTCTCCTTCTAGCCTCTTCTCCAGTCATACCCATGGGAACTCTGACCCAGACCATTGGAGCCACATTCTCTCCCACCAACTGTGAGCTCCTGGAGGGGAGTATTCCTCTTCCTTACTGATCTCCAGACATCTGAGTTCATTATACGTATAGTGTTGGCATTAGACTTTTAAAAGAAAGAAGGTTCCAGACATTTTAAGGCACTTTACGATAATCTCTCATCCTTTCAGCAACTCTACGGGGCTGCACAGTACTGCTGCCTCCAATTAACAGGTGAAGAAGCAGACTCCGAGTGGCTGAGGTTACTTATAAGGAAGTAGAGGAGTAAGTGAATGAGATAAAATCTGAAGCCAGGTCAGGCTGCCTCTGAACCATGTGCTCTAGCTGAGCCCATCCCTAAAAGTCTTGCTGATCACACCTAACACCATAACTTCACCTTTGAGGGGACAACCTAGAAGCAATGTCATTGCTTTGGACTCACAGGTGTAGACCAGAGAATGTACAGATGCGGGAGGCTTAGGGAGATAGCAAAGTACCATACCTTCAACCCAACTTCCGCTGCATTCCAACATCCCAGGAGTGGACAAGCATGAGTGCAACACCTGCATACCAAACTTCCCGCACTCTCACTGAACCCTAAGGCGAGGCCTTTTGGAAAGGGAGTCTAATGTCTTAAGCAGTCCGTCCCCAAAGAAGAGGGAGTTCTAGAAATGAGCCTGAATTTAACGGTCTACACAGAATGCTCAGAGCTGGTCCGTCTTTGAGAAGGGACAGTCCAAGCTCTGTCCACTTGAGTCTGATTTCATTAAAGAATTGATAAGATCCCAAACATTTGTTTCTACTATCTAATGCTAATTAACACACACACACACACACACACACACACACTCACACATGCATACTTAACCATAGTCAAGGGGAAAATTGCTTCAATAATTACCCATTAGGTAAATATGTACCTTGCTTCCTTATTACTTTCGTAATGTGGTCCCAAAATTTCCAGTCTAAGAACCCTGAATCAAGTTCCAATTCCGTCTCTGCCAACAGCTGCCTCTGTGGTTCTGTGCAAATCCATTTTCTCATTTTTTTTTTTTTAAGCCACCAGATTCTAGCAGTTGATCTATAAAAAGTCCTTTGTATATTCCAATATTCAGAGACTAGGCTTACTTTTACAATGTTTTTTCCCCACTGGCTTACGACTACCTATCCTAACTCTGAGGGAACGGAACCTATGTGATCATTTCATAAATAGTTTTTTAAATGAAAGTCATGATGATGGGTTAGAAGTTAATCCCAAAACCAATTTAGAAAAATAAAACAAGAAACAAAACCAAAAGGACCGTATCAGAGCTTTGAAACACATGCTAAAATATTCCTGCCATTCACATCCCTTCAGGCCAGCATTTACCCAGATGCACAATAATAAATGGAACATCTAAGATGAGCCCACAGTGCGCATGAACATCGTCTCATGTTCATTCATGCTCACGTGTGAAAATGCCTCTTAGCCCCATTGAAATGACTGCTGGAATGCCATCGGGTGCAGGAAGCAATATAAACACGAAAACTCAGGGTAATTACCCAGTCAAGTGTCAGTGGTGAGACTAAGTGACAAGGAAAACACCCGTTATGTGTTGTCATAGCTGATATGTGCGTACAGTAGGTGGTTGCTAGGCTGCCTGCGAGTTTTGTTTATATCAGCTGAACTTCTCCGGGCATGACAGCCACGGGGAGCCCCAGATAAGATCCAGTGATCTATGGCGAAATGCCTGCTGAGTGATTGCTGTAGGAAAACACTATAAAAGGTAACATTAATCAAAAGCAAGGCATCTGGAAGACTCAAGAGGCTCATTTTTCCATCCCAAAGGTGAAACGGGAATTATGGAAGGAGGATTACGGAAGAGGTTCATTTTCAAGTTTCGTGGTGCTCCGTCACAGAGAACATTCACGCAGAAATCCCAACAGCAAAAACACGCAATGAGAAAGGCGTTTAGGCACCAACATTTAGTCATTGCACAGGGAACCCGTGGTAAAAAAAAAAAAAAAAAAAAAAAAAAAAAAAAAAAAAGCAATCAAAGAGCATGCTTAAAGTAAGGAAACCCCTGGTTTGGCACACCTGTTGGCTTCCCAATTGTTTTTAAGTCAGACAGCTTTGCACAGTAATGTTAGTCTTGTGGAAACTCCATCTCTGGAAAAGACCCGATGGGGGTGGCAGGGAGGAGGCGGGAGCTCAGAGAGGTTCTGGGCGAAATGGGCATCTTCCGAGGTGCATTCAGCCTCCCCGTCTGCACAGAACGGCCAGTTCGCAGCCCAGGGCTGCGAGCTTCCCTCCTGGAACCAACTCACCTTCCCTCCCGAAGGTGGCCCGGGCGGCAGGCAGGAGCAGGACGCAGAGGCAGCAGCTGAGCCAGAGCGCGGGCATGGCCGGGCCGGGCCGGGCCGGGCCGGGCGCGCCGTCCACTGCTGCAGGGGTCGCTGCCTGTGGCGCCTGGCGGCCGGTGGTGGTTTTCACTCTGCACTCCCGCTGTGCCTTCCTTTTCCTCGATCAGGTGGTTTTATCGACTCTTCTACCTGACTCAGTCCTGACAGGAAGAGAGCCTGCGTCTCAGGGTGTGACTCACCTGTGAATAAGGAGGACCCAGCCCTCGGGAGGCAGACAAACAGCACCAGCCGAGCTGTAAAAGCGCTCACCCCGGGCCGCGGGCTCCCCCCCTCGCGCGCACACCTGGCCGGGGCCAGCCAAGGGTGTGGTGCGTGCGGAGGCTGCTGCGGCCCAGGGATCCTTGGGGAGGAATGTGCCAGGGCCCTCCTCCTCTCCCGGGGTGGTCCAGGGGTGCAGAGGGAGCTAGCAGACCGCCCCTTCCTCAAACTGGGAGGTCCAGCCTCAAGTGCGCACACTCAGAAAGGAATTGGCAGCCCTGATCAGCTGTGGTCTAAGAGGCACCGAGGAGAACAGCCCAGTGGGAGGAGAGTTACAACAGGGTCCTCTCCTCAGCCTCTTTTGGAAACACGGATCCCAGCCCACCCAATCTGCTGACACCTCCTTCCTTCCCTCACCGTCATGGGCCTGGACCAACAGCCCTCTCCCCCCTGAGTCCCCTGGGTCCCCATAACTTCCTGATCACTTGGGCTAGCAGCTCATGAAGTCCCCTGGGGACAGGTGGACCTCCCTAATAATGGTACAGCCTCTAGCTCACAGTGGGTGCCAAATAAGTATTCTGTTGAATTGTATAAGAAAGAGGATCTGGATTTATTACTCCTTTTACATCCTACCTAGACCCTATTTCTGCAACCATTCTCTATGGACCCATTCGAAGAGGTTTGTTGAGACCCACTGTGAGTATCACCCAAGCGCACTGCGCTAGGTGAAGTGAGTGACAGCCAGAGAATGGAGGATCTGGGTGCGTCCAACACTGCCCCTTTCCAGTCCCTGCACCCTCTGCTCCTTGTATCTCCGCCCGTCAGGGCTGTGCAATGTCCCACAGTCCAGCAGGACCAGGAGCAAGGCCTCCGAAATAAATCTGGAAGGGCAGTTTCATTTTAGCACAGATCACGATTGTTCATTCTATCTTAAAGGGTGGATAGATAGTTGTATCTATCATCATTTTTGGATAGTGATAATAGCCATCGCATATATTGTTCCTACTATTTGTCATCACTGCCGTAAGTCCTTTACACATAATAACGCTTTTGGTCTTCAAAACAACACTATGAAATAGGTGTACTATTCCTTTCCCCTTTTTACAGATGATAAAACAGAGGCCTGGAAAGATCAAGTCACACTGTGAATAAGTGGCAAAGCTAAGATTCAGAACCTGGCGATCTAGTTCCGGAGTCCATAATCCCTTTGTTAGGTCCCATTACAAAGCACAATAAAAAAGATAAACTCACAATATCGAATGAACTCAATATGCAGTCAATGGTTACTTGTCAACACCTGTTACACCCCTAGCAGATTGTGGGCTATTGGCCCACGTCCATGAAGCCAAACCACAATGAACTCTGAACAAAGAATTCTGGTTTTCCTCACATGTTTGCTCTGAAAGAACCCCCAGAGGTCACCTGGACCCAGCAGGCCCCTGGGCCCCAGGCCAGCCAGCAACCTCTTTCCTGTAAAAAGGATGCACCCGTGTTTCTCAGTTCCTACCTCTTCTCCTGGCCTTGTTCTGGGCTTCTTTGTCCATCTAAATAACTTGTCTGGTCCAGGCTTGCAATCTCCACTCTGGCTTAATCTCCTGCCTCGCTCAGGGACAATATCAGCCCCCTTTGCTAATTTGAATTTTTTTTCTCTAGGGCACTACGGGGGTTAAGAGAATTCTAATAGTCAAATATCAAGGCTCTGGAGCAGAATCTCAGGGCCAAATCCTGGCTCTCAGCAAGGCAGGTTACTTCGTTTTCTCTGAGCCTCAGTTTCTTTTCTTTTTTCTTTTTCTTTTTCTTTTTTTTTTTTTTAATATATTTTATTGATTTTACACAGAGAGGAATTGAGAGGGATAGAGAGTTAGAAACGTCGATGAGAGAGAAACATCAACCAGCTGCCTCTTGCACACCCCCCACTGGGGATGTGCCCGCAATCAAGGTACTTGCCCTTGACTGGAATCAAACCTGGGACCCTTCAGTTCGCAGGCCGATGCTCTATCCACTGAACCAAACCAGTTTTGACACCTCAGTTTCTTTATCTGTAGAATGTGGATAATAATAGAACACTCACCTGGAAATGTTGACGGGGAAATGAAATGAGTTAATGACCTACCTAGAGCTCAGAGCAGCATCAGACATAGAATATACACTATAAAAGTAAGCTGTAATAAAATATTATTGTTGTTGTTTTTAGTATCACTAAGCACCGTCAGTTTTTCCTTGTTATAGTTACTGACAACTACATGAGAAAGATGGAAGGTTTTTTTGCTCTAACCTTTTACTAATTGAAATTATTCACTCATTATGTTAAACTTCTGTGGAACTCTTGGTCTAACCCAGGCTAATGTCCCAACTATAACCATTTACCTGGAAGTTGTTAAGTAACTTGTATCTTTGCTATTTACTAGTATCTGGAGATTTCCTTCACATTCAGATTAGTCTGACAAATGGCTCAAAATCTGTGCATTTACAACTTCATTTTAAACATGGCAGGGTGGGTTCTTCTATTTCAAGGAACCTGTAAAGGTCAGATGGATGTAAACATATTTTTATGACCCACTTCACTTAACACATGCTTTTCAAAAAGGCAACAAAAATCAATTTGCTTTTCCACATCACCCAAATAAATCTTTTTCTTTTTTTTTTTTTTTCAAATCCAAATGAAAGTCAATTTGATGTACATGTGGAAGTGGTAACTTTGATTTATGGATACCTTAACACAAAAAAAATGTAGAAAAAAAATATAATAAGAAAGAATGAATCACTGATACATACAGGACATGGATAAATTTGAAAGCATTGTGCTAAGTGAAGGAAGCCAGGCGCACACATACAAAAACATATTCTATGTGATCCTATTTACATGGACTTCTAAGTGAGGTGAAACTATGAGAAAAGAAACACGTTTAGTGGAGATAGGGGACTGACTGCAATGAGGATAATTTGTGGAGATGAAAGAAATATTCTGAAATATGACAGTGGTCAAAAATAATCCAATGGTACACTTAAAATAGATACCTTTGATTATAGATACCTTTGATTGTATATAAATTATACCTCAACAAAACTGGTATAAAAATAAGAGAAAAGGCTTAAAAAACCTACTTGATAATTAAGATGATACGTTAATTCAAATGTGCAAATTCAAACCCAGAACCAGAAACAGCGTCTGCATACGTCGTGGCCTGCACAGCACCGCAGAGCACAGAGGGCGTCCAACCCCGAGTCCCGCTGCTTCTGATGAGCTCTCAGGAGCTCCAAGCAGAAGGCCATCTCGGGTCTCCAGGCAGAAATACCACCCAAGAATTGCAGGGGGGACCCTTCTTCTGGAGACCTGCCTGTTTGGGCAGTTTACAAAACTTAACAGATGCTTCTCTGAAATGTTTGCTTAGGAGCCTGCACTTCAAACTTGTCTTCAAATTCTGCTCTAGGAAGTCAGCACTGGAATTTTCCTCTTATCGTCCCCCGAGCTGTCACATTCATCTACAGGCTAGGCCCTGGGATCAGTGGGGACAATGTCCTAGGGGCAGAAGCTCTCCAGTCCTGCAGGCGGAAAGGTCCTGGGGCATTTCCAGGGGCAGGGCAGGAAGGCGGAGGCCCTGGAAGTCCCCGCGGTCCATTGTTTCATTTGCAGCTCAGTCACACCCCTCCCTTCACGCCCCTCCCCCGCACACCCGGGGGACTTCCTTTTACAATGCCCTGTCAGTCACTTCACAGAACTGTCACCTCTGCACCCCAGCCTCCCCAATAGCATTGCAAGTGACATGTTGATCTTTTGCCATCTTTACCTCGGTTCACTTTCGGAAGGAATGTCTGGCATGTCACCGCGTTCGCTCACTTGTGATAAAAACTGAAGCACTGGCTGTTCACATGCCGACATCAGACCCGATTCCCTGCCCTTAATCTCCCCAGACAGCGCCCGTGACGTCAGCTCCTGCAGCATTTTTAAATGTAAAATAAAGCCATGGGGGGGGTCACGGGGGAGGGGCGGGGTGGGGAGGTGGCAGGGCGGGCAACTCCTCTTGATCTTCATGGTAAAGGAAAATGTCCATAAATGGAAATCTCATGTTTCCTGGATCGGCCGCGTAAGTTCTCCGAGGCTGGCTGGGTTCCAGGGCAGGGCAGCGAGCCCCCTGGCTGAAGTGGCCAGCTTTCACTTTAGGCAGAAGCGCCTGTGGCGTTCCCCCAGCAGGTTCTCAGGGAGCTGCCAGGGCCAGGGCCAGGGCCAGGCCCCACTCTGCCTTTCCCTTTGGGAGGGGAGGCGACCCTCCTCTGTGGTTGGCTGGGCACCCACGTGGACCAGGAATGGATGGGCAGCCACAGCTCTGCACAAGGAACATTACTGCAGACAGAAATATTAAATCAAGTCTTTTTTTCTTTTTTTTTTTTTTTTTAACCTATACAACAAATAGAGAGGGCCAGAGAAGAGAGGGCACACACTCAGAAAACAAAATAGAAGGAAAACGAATAATAACCAAGGGAGTGAAAGATTCAGGGAGAGGCAACTTCAGTCGATGTAGGGGTGTGCCAACTGTCACGTTCCTTGAGACTGAAATGCTGTCATCCGATCCTGGGTGAAATGGCCATTAGAGGGTTAAACGCTGCCCATGGCTACTCCAACACTCTGATACTCGGACCAGAGATATTCGGATTTGAAACGCGAGGCCACCAGGTTTGAAGGAGCCCACCACATTGGAAATTCTTCGCTGGGCTTCCTGGGTGAGGTCAGGGTTGCAGGTGTGACGGGGGGAGAGGTGGCCGCCCTTGTCAGACTCCCAGCCCTGCCTTTCAGAACCAGAGAGGAGCCCAGGTCACCATGTTTCTAAGTGTGCTTCTTCATGGCCATCTGGAACTCTCCACCTTCATAAGTGAAGTTATAAAGTTTGAAAAATTATATATAGCACTCAGAGCTGTCCTCTCTTTTAGATAAGAATCTGTGAACACATTGAAAACATCTAGTAATAATGCTGACAATTACAGCACGGACAGTGAAGCTGTCTGGACTGTTCTGGATGTGCCCAGCTCATCCTGGGAAATGCAGGGTTTTGGAGTGTGTTCCTCACCACCACCCTAGGAAACAGGTCCTGCTATTGTCCTCATGTGGAGGTTACTCACACATCCAGTACCTCTATCAAGTTATTACTGGCCTACAATATACAAAAAATTAAGCCCCACATGGGATAAACATGCCCTCCTCCCATTTAAAAACAAACAAGAATGAGTCTGATATTCAAATAAAACATGAAATTCCTAGTCTTTTATATACCATACTAGAGGCCTGATGTATGAAATTTGTGCATTGGGGGTGAGGGTCCCCTCTCAGCCCAGCCTGCACCCTCTCGCAATCTGGGACAGCTGGTTCCTAACCACTCTGCCTGCCTCCCTTAACTGCTTGCTGACTACCTGATTGCCCGCGACCACCTCTGCCTCAGCCCTGCACCTGGGACCCTGACTTTTCTCCTCCAGTCAGTCTCAGGCAACCAGGATCCGGGCTTCCCTCCCTCTGGCTGGCTGCAGGCACTCGGACCCCAGCAGCTTCGCCCAGGCCTTGGCTTTGTCAGGAAGGACACCTAGAATGACATCTGGAAGACATCCGGCCTAATTAGCATTTTTCCCTTTTATTAGTATAGATTCTGCCGTGACTCCTCTCCTGCAATAAAAGTTTGGTTATTAGAGACACATTTTTCTTTTCACATTACCTTTTTCAATCCTTCAGTGTACAATGACTTCAGGCTCTTACGCAACATCCTTTTACACCATCCAATCAGGTCCCTTGCTCTGGTATCTTAATCCAGGTATGAGCACTTGATTAAGTAATTCAATTCTTGAATTCCTTCGGGTAATTGGAAACAACCGTTGGCCTCGAGCAGAGTCTAAGCGGCCCGGAGAGAACTCCAGATCCCAGTGGCTCCCTCCCTGGCAGCAGCGTTTCCGGGGCCGGGGCACTCAGAAATCCCCAAGCATTCCTGGGTGGGTCTACTCCAGGAAGCCTGCAGATTGGATGAGACCTCGGTTAATAGGGGGAACTTTTAGACCACTGCAATTTTGGAAAGAGCTACCAATACTCACAGAAAAATCTAGACACTCCTGACCAACCTGAAAACCTCTGAATCTACTTAGATTTAGTGGGATTAACGCAGTGATTCAGACAAATTAAACCAAAATGACACACTTCTCTCCACCACCCCCCCCCCCCCCCCTTCCCACCTGCTTTCGGGGAATGTGGTACACTAGTAGGCCTGAATTATCTGGACGGTGTTTCAATGTTCTGCTTTTTATTGTGCAAATGTACAGCCGAGCCAGGGTGACTGCCATTGCTTGACCAAAGCTACGGATGCTTTTGCTGTTTTCTTACCTCAAGGTCCTCTTTGAATACAACCCTTAGAAAGGTGACCAGACGTGTCCCGGGACAAATTGTTAAAAACCGGGACTGTCCCGCCAAAAGCGGGACGTCTGGTCACCTTACCTTGGAAGTAACTTAGGAAAACTCAGCAAAAGCAGAATATGACTCCTCAGTGTTTTGGAAGAATTGTTTATATGGAAGGGAATACATTTTATAGGCCCCAGGAGTTCTTAGAATGACACTATGAGAAAAAGTCTGCACACAGAAAAGAACATATTTTACTTGAACTCCAGGTAGAAAATGTCCTTTTGAGTAAAAACTGTGGGCTTTTGTCTGGTTGGTTCGCTTCTTAGTTTTAATCTTATACTCAATATTTTCTAAGAAATGTCTCATCATTGGGTTGTACACCTAAAACTAATATAATATTGTATGTCAACTGGAAAAAAATAAAAATTATAAAGCATTATAGGGCAGTACAGATACATACATGAAACTTTGAGACGAATTAAAAAAAAAAGGGGGGGGGGGCAATTCTATATCTTTTGACCATTCAGGGCCTGATGGAAAATCCAGCTTAGAGGTACCTGACTCAATACGATCAACATTCTAATCTTTCCTGTTGGAATTTTCTGAAGGATTAACTTTATACCTAATTTTATATTAATAAAAATTAATTTGGTGAACTTCCTTTCAGAACCAGATCTTGTCTAGCCAGTCAGCCACGACATAGATTTCCCCCTCTGGAACAAAGACAGAGCCAGAAGGGTGATGCCACGCAGGGCCAGGCCCATTCAGAGCAAGTCCCCTTACGCAGAGCGAGGCTGGACCCCACAGGAGAACCAGCAGGTGTTAGGGGGTAGGTGGACTCTGTGACACTAACCCTCACTGAATGTTCAGGAAAACAGTGCAAAATATCCTGGAATTTATTTGTTAGCATATTATAAAATTATCTGTCACCTGTAAAGTTAACCAACTTTCTTTTTAAAATATATTTTCTAGGAGTTTATTGATCTGATATATGAAATCAACTCTTCTTTATTTTATTAAAAGGACCTCTTAATTGTTCTTGGTTCTAAAACTTTAGGATTTGCTAAACAAAAGTATATTTTAGCATTTCCCAATATTTTATGATTTTATAAACTTTATATGTCTCCTGGTCTATCTGGCTGAAAAATCCCTTTTTTTTAGACATCTAGTAACCATCCCTGGTGATGGTTTTGGTTGTTCTTTTTTTTAAGCTGTTTCCGGTTTTCTATGAATGTTTTGACAAAGAAAAACCAGATTGAAAAAGGTTTTTACATTTAACAGCTTACAGTCATTTTCTTAACATTCTTAAGAGGTAATTTAGATAAGATGTAATTTCTATCATATTAATATTTAAAGTGAGATATAGAAAGGTGAGATTTGGCCTGATTGGAAGAAAACCAATTCTGAAACTCAAGTTCTCTTATTTTATTAAAATAACATATCACCAAACTGTAAATTCATACAACTAAGTGAGACTAAAATGAATATAAAAGAATGATGTATAAGAATGCTATAAGAAACATCAAACGTCAAAATGAGATGTTGCTTATGAAAGATTTTTTTTCTTTACATTTTACAAGTGGTTTCTTTTTTTATAAACTGTTTTTATGAAGTCCTAAGTTTTAAGATCATTTTCATTCATTCAGTTTTAGATGTGAATTTGAAAAGTACTTTCTGAAGTTTAGAGCTTGAAGAAGATGAAGAGACCTACGCTTAAGACCAAGAGTGTCCTCAACCAAAGGACTTGTATGCATACATATAAGCTTAACCAATGGACACAGACACCAGGGGGGTGAGGGCATGAGTAGGGGGGCGGATAATGGGAGGATAAGGACACATATGTAATACCTTACTCAAAGAAATTTTTTAAAAAAAAGACCAAGGGTGTTACTAGAGAGAAAAACCATGTCCATATTCTCAGTGCCTCTTGGCATTCATGTTCTTAGTCTCATCACAGAGAAAGTGTCCTCCAACCCATATATTTCATAGATTTAACCAAACCGTCGCTGCCTTCAAGAAGGCCCACACCACCACTCTAGGTAATTAAAAGAAGTTAGTATGCCCTGGCTGGTGTGGCTCAGAGGTTATAGCATTGGCTTGTTCACTGAAGGGTCTCGAGTTCGATTCCTGGTCAAGGGCAGCTACCTGGGTTTCAGATTCTATCCCTGCCCTGGGAAGCAACACAATCAATGTGTCTCTCTCTCACATAATGTTTCTCTCTCTCACATAATGTTCTCTCTCTCTCTCTCTCTCTCTCTCTCTCTCTCTCTCTCTCTCTCTCTTCTTTGGGAAGCAATGCAATCAATGTGTCTCTCTCACATAATGTTTCTCTTTCTCTCTCTCCCCTTCCTTTCTTCTCCTCCATTCTCTCTAAAAATCAATAGAAAAAATATCCTCGGATGAGGATTGACAAAAAACAGACAACACAAAGCTAGTGTAGCTTTATTCCCTATTTTTCACATTTATTATTTTTTATTTATTGTTTAAGGTATTACATATGTGCCTTATCCCCTCATTCCTCCCCTAACTCTGCTCTCCCGCTCATGCCCTCACCCCCTGGTGTCTGTGTCCATTGGTTATGCTGATTTTCACATTTATTTTTAATGATGGAAAGGAACTTTTATAGGAGATGTCAACTCTTTTTAGTGTCTGCAAGTTTTGAGAGTCACAAACATTTTAAGTTTTCTATCAGCTAGGATGGATTTAGCCGCAAGGAATAGAAATCCCAACTCAAAGTGGTTTTTACAATAAGCAAACCTATAGGCTCACATAATTGAAAATCCAGAGGTTGGTGAGAAACGGGGTTATATTATCCCGTGGTCCATTGAGATCATCAAGGAGGCAAGTTTTATCTTTTTCTTCCATCACCCAGAGTGCAGTTCACCTGAAGGCAGCTGTCCTCAAAGCTGTAAACTGGTGGCCAGTTACAATCAGGTTTATAGGTTTCCTTATTCACATAGGCAGGATGAGATCAAACTCCTCTCCCCCAAACTCCAAACAAAAATCTTTCCTCTGTCATAGGCCTGTCTCTGAACTAGTAATTTTCTCCAGGAAAATTGCTTTAGGCTGATTGGTTTTAGCCTAGATGCAGTAATCACTGGCAAGAGGTTTTGGAGAACTGTGATTAGCTTAGTCCAAAGGCCAGCAAACGTGGCTGTGGCCGAATCCCGCCCACCAGCTGCCTCTGTGAAGTTTTATTGGGACAGTCAGACTCTCCCTCTGCACGTTACCCATGGCTACTTTTGCGTTGTAACAAGCGAGCTCAGTAATTGCTATCAGAGACTATCGGATCCAGAAAAGCTCAAATAGTTACTCTCTGGACGTCTACAGAAAAGGTTTGCCAGACCCTGTGTTGGGTGAGCATGGGCCTGCTTTGGAGCTGGGTCCAATCCCTCATGTTGCCACACACGAGAGAAAGTTGGACTCAAAGTTAGGTTGACATGTAGTCCCCTCACATGTCAACCTAAGTGGAGTGTTTTCTCGTTTTTTTTTTGTTTTGTTTTTGTTTTTTGTTTTTTGTTTTTTGTTTTTCCTGAGAAGAGCTGAAAACAGATGAACAGAAACCAGTCTCTGAAAGAAAGCCCTCGTTTCTGAAATCCATGGGCTTATGTCTCATCTAGATTCATCGATATCGGTTCCTTCGATTGATCTGTGTTCCAACCTTGGCTCTATGGTTCTTTGCTTTTGATTCTTATTTATGGGTGCGTGCTTTTCTGAATTGTCTTCAAGAAATTTGTTAATTTCATGGAACCCCCAAGCTTTATTCAGATCTTCAACCCTCCACCAGCGCTACCTGGAGTTTCCCTGAGACTCGCTGCAGTCAGAGGAGAAGTCTGCGGCAAACCAGGGCTTGGCAGTGCCGGCCCAGTCACCGGAAGGGCCAGGCCTGCCCAGGGTTACGTCATGATCTTCTAGGTAAGCAATTTCCTGCCCAAACAGCCATCTGACCTTTCTTTTTCCATAGCTTTCCTTGTTTATTTTTCTTATGACAGGTGCAATGCATGCCCACTGTGGAAACATTAGAAAACACAGATAACAAAAGGGGGGAAAATAAAGAAAGAAAGCTTGTCATCATCCCACACCCCAGGGAACTCTGCGAACATGCTGCTGCCTGTTCCAGAGGCGCAGTCTTCCCTGCAAGTGATCCGAGCAGCTTTGACTTTTCCAGCAGGAAGTCGTGACGGAATGGTTTATTTTATTTTATTTTATTTTTTTTAGCCCCCTCTATTTACCAAGTTACTGAACGGGTGTATTCTTGGACTCGCCTTTCTAAGGGTCTTCAGTCAATCGTGAACTTTCTCACCGCTTTTGGAAGAGGCCAGAGTCGGAGAAGTTGCTGTTTCCCATTGCTCTCTCAATGCCTCGCGGACATCGTTTGCAAACATGAAAGAGCCCCCTTCTCTGCATTTGGGCTGGTTATATACAAATGTGCCGTATTTTGTAAATAAAAGGGAGCCAACCTTTCTGAAGTATAGGGTTGGGAAAGTCTGCCCAGTTTCGCAAATCCTCATTTAGGCACACCTGTGGGTTTGCTAAGGCTCATTATAGAAACCACTTGAAAATGCCCCAAGGTTGGGTTGTTTCCAAGGCATCAGATGGGTATGATTTGGGTGTAGGGCTAGAATAGACTATAGGATAGGACTCAAGGTTACTCCAAGTGCCTGTGGGGGTCTGAGAGTGTGCTCAAGGCCAATGTTGTAATTAGGAACCAGGCATGACTTCAGAGAGGGGTGCCTTCCCGCCTTGCTCACGCACCCACCCCACTCCATTATTTCTCTATAGAATCCACACACGGGCCAAAATGACTCTGGCCATTCATAGCCTAAGGATACTTCCTGTTGAAGCTCCTGCTACCAGGACAAGGAGTGAATGGGGAGGAAAGTACAAAAATGATAGATGTGAGAATAACACTGACTTTGGGCCCAGACCATCTGGGTTTTTATTCCAGCCACACTTTTACAGACGAGAGAGCTTGGGTCTGTTTTTCTTCATGGATAAAACAATGACATAATAACACTCACCTCCTTCATAGTGCTGGCTGCTGTGAAGGTGAAAGGTACTACATGGGCTAAAAACTGAGCGCAGTATCCTAGTAACACAGGCTCTTATTTTTACGAGGGGAAAGGGTCCGGAATGGGAGAACTGGGAGCTCTGAAACATACTTCTCTTCACAGAATTGCCAGCCTGTGCAGTCCATATTTACAGGGTTCTGGCTGCCCAGAACTGCCTGCTTCGTGACCAGACTTTCTGCATCAGATGGACTCTGAGAGTTTACTTTCCAGTCAAGTACATTTCTATACATTTGGCCCCAGCCAGTGTGGCTCAGTTGGTTGGGCGTTGTCCTGTGCACCGAGAGGTTGCTGGTTGATTTCCCCTGCTAATTTAACTCAATGTCCCTTTCCTGTTCCAGGATTCTACCCAGGCTACCAGATTATTTAGTGGTCATGTTTTGCTCGGCTCCTCTTAACGGACAGTCTCTTAGACTGTTCATGTTTTAGATGACCTCGGCAGTTTTGAAGAGTACTGGTCACTGTTTTGTAGACTGTCCCTCAGCTGAGGACTGCCGGATATGTTTCTCATCATTAGATTGGGGTTGTGAGGTTTGGGGAGGAAGATCATAAAGGTAAGTGGCATTTTTATTTCATCTGGTAAAAGGTATGTTGATATTGACCTTGATCACCTGGCTGAGGTTATTTGCCTGGTTTCTCTTGAAGTTACTCTTTTCTCCCTCTTCCCATATCTGACTCTTTGGAAGGAAGTCACTACACATGCCCACAACTAAGGTGTGGGGGGTTACCCACTCCCTCCTCGAGAGCAGAGTATCTATGTAAATTATTTGGAATTCTTCCGTATGGGAAAGTTGTCTTTTCTCGTCAAGTAATTTTCCTAGTCGAATCTTTTTCTTGAATGAATTATTTAATTTCTACCAAGAAACCAGTGAAAAATAGTCTAAAGCCAGCTTTCCCCAAACCGATGTCCTTAACATTCACCACTTTCTGCCATCAAGTATTAATGCTTGGAGTGTTCTTAAGCTGAGCATGGGGGGAATATAACAAAAGGAAGGTTGCTAAAACCAGCTCTGGAATTAGAGAGTCCTTGTTAACCCTACATGGAAAGGCCTGAAAATGAAGAAGGAGCTAAAAATAAAACGAGTGGGATGGTCAAAGCCAGTATGAATGAAAAGCTGTGAGCCAAGTGGAAAAGAATCCTCTGGCGAGTTCAAACTGGTTGCCTCAGCCTGTCCTGAAAATGTGTTCTCCGTGTTCTGGGCCACACGGTTCCTTCTGTAGCCATAACCCCTGCCCCTCCTCAGAAAGGAAGCCATCTCCACGTCCCTCCTAAAGCACACATCCGTAGATTGTGCTCTAGCATTGGCATGCTCCCTCAAATCTCTCTCTCACACACACCACACAACTCGAGAATAAAGGACGCGTCATGGAATTAGGATGATTACAATGAGAATAACTGGCTGGGTAGCTCAACACCCACTTGGACTTTTTCTTAGAAAGCCTTACTGTAAAACTAAAAAGCATGCGTTTGGAGTTGTTCGTTTGAAAGGAAATGGGGGATGATATTGTTGGATCAGCCTATCAGATTTCTACCTCTGTTTGGTCAGATTAAACTTTAGTGACCGTTGTCTTCATTGCTTCCAAAGCATCAGCTTACAGAAATAGGCGAGTGTTTGTTCATTTCTTCAAAGTTTACCCCAAGACGGAGAGACCTTGAATGTGCTCACCGGGTAGCTTTCAATCCCCATAGGTAGGGCACAGCCTGGGCATAGCATTCCACGGTGATTCTGACACATTTCTTTGGGAAGCCACCCATTGCATGGGCTAGAGAGGCATCCGTCTCTCAATGGTGAACTCCTGTCTTTCCTTGTTCTGCTGTGCTCCCACAGCTCTCTGGGACAGGCCTTCATTTTCACTTGTTATCCCAGGCCACTGAAATGAGCAGAAGGAAAACAGCCTTTGATCAGCTCCAGTGTAACCACCGTGAAGATTTTTAAAAGAAATAACTCTATCTGGTTCAGAGACTCCTCCATTTCCCACTTCCTATAAATGAAGCAAATAGAGAATCCCTGATTAAATAAAAAGTTCAGGAATGAAGCTTTTGGAGTTGACTATGGTTTCTGGCTAATTAAACCCTGCTAACATTTCCCCCCCTAAAGTATGGCACTCGCTCTTCTTTCCAGACTAAGGTATTCATGCCTTCACTTAACATGTTGGGTGCCCTCTCTGTGTCCCCCAAATTGTATGAAGTGTGATGACTGTCATCTTTCTGGAATATTTTAGATCTCATTCACTCATAACCATTATTTTTCCTCTTCAGCGCTATAGTTAATGGAGACAGTGTAGGCCGAATTTTTGCCCACCCTTTGACCTCACTTCAGAATTTTGAAAAGTTCTTTGTCTTTTTTTGTTTTTATTTTTCAGAGAGATCAGTAATATGAGTTTTTGTTCTTGAGATATTTTTCTTCCCAATTAACTCAATTGTTGAAAAACAGCCAGTCAAGTTAAGGGTTCTGATTAAGAATGTCTAGCTTAAAGGTTTTCAAATTCTTTGCCTGAAAAGGTACACATGGAAGAAGGTCAATTTGCAGGACTCATGGCAACCACAAAGGGAAGTACAGTAATCTGATATTTGGTTAGAGCAGATCAAATACCCCTTGTGAAACCATTGGCTTTACAGAAATTACTCAAGTGTACTTCACCAACCCCAAGTATGTGCGCTTGCTAATGTTCACCTGGGATTCAAACCCATCCCTTTCCATCAAGGAGTCTCATCAACTGTCCCAGTCGTGTGTGTGCAGGATGCAGAGAGCCAGGGCATTGGTGAGTCATGATGGATCATGCATGGACTATGGACTACCAGTGAACAATGATTTAATTTGGTTTCACTTAGAAATAAGACTTTTGAACAATTTACTAAAGTGGCTTCTATGGGCACAAGATTGAAAGAAAAAAAAATGCGACTGCTAACCAAATACATGATCGTTTAAAACATACCCTGCTCGGCTACTCATTCCTGCTATTCCAAGTAACAGTACCTCTTCCAGAACTTCAGTTTCAAACACCTAACCTCTAATCACAAACTCTGCCTTTTCAAAGTCAGTCTCTCTATTGACCAGACCTTAATACCAACCCCCTCTGGGACCTACAGTCCACTGAACCTACCACCTTTGCACTCCTCCAACCCCCTCTTGCCATCTCAGCCCTCCTTACTCACTATAAATGCCATGGTCAGTCATGCCTTCGAGTCCCATTAGAACCCCATGCACAATTTACTGTCATAACTTTGAATCCATGCCTATTAACCTCAGGCGGTTCTGACCAATCAGACTCCATCTCCATAGTCCATTGGTTCTCCTATTCTCCTTGAAGACTACTTCACACTTTCCCCTTTTCTTCTCACATTTCACACTTCCTCCCCCATGTCACTCTCAGCTAGTGGCCTAGCTAGAAGCACCAGAAGATAACCTCTGCCACACGCTTTGCTTACACATCCACTGCCTGTCCTCCCTTTCATCTTCCCTATGGTTACATGCCCCATGGAAGGCCGACAGGAGGACTTAGCCCTTCTCCTGGAGAAGGTTTCTCCACTCTTTCTCTGGAGTCAATGGCTTTTCTTTCTTTTCTCAAATGTTCCCATCTTAAAAAACAAGAACAACTCCTTTGAGTCCATGTTATACGTTAGCTTCTGCCCTATTTTTCTGCTCCCTTATAGGCAATAAGAGTTGTCTTTACTCGAATGCTAACCTTATCTTGACCACTTTGTATAAAAATTACAAGCTCCATTTCACACCCCAAACACTTTCTGCCCCTTCCCTGCTTTATTTTTCTCCATAGAACTTTCTACCTTACAAGACATTGGCATGCTACTTGAAGGTAGTATGACGTGATGGATGAGATGGTAAGTGCTGGAGTCTGTTTGCCCGAGTTCAAGGCCTGGGTGTGCCATTTACCAGGTAGTCAAAATAGAATCTCTCTCTCCTTCATTTTCCCCATCAATAAAATGAGAATATTAACTAATAGCACTCACCCCATTGGGTTGTACGCTTAATATTAATAAAGTGCTTGGAACAGCATCTGGAACATATTAAGTGCTACATAGTTAGCTTACATAGTTCATCTACCCCTTGTTTATTATGTCTCCCCTGCTAGAATGTAAATTCCATAAGGGCAGGGTTTTGTCTGCTCTATCCCCACCACATCGGCAGGGCCTCACACAGAGCTTCTCAGTATATAGTTGTAGAATGACAGGTCATCAGTTTCTCATGTCTGGAGTCAGTAGGAAACATTTGCTAAAAAAAAAAAAAAAAAAAAAAAATGCTTACTTTAATGATGTGCATAAGAACAAAAATCAGAGTTCCCCTAGTGCATGGGCCTGGATAATAAATCCGTGCAAATCATCGATAGGTGGTAAGTCTCTCTCCCGGGTTATTCCAGAAAGTCACAGAATAGATTCTCAGTGTGCTAGGTGGACATGCAATGCTTTATGTTATTAGATGAGTAACCATCAAAAGTCATTTTCCTCTGATACCAGAGAACCAACCGAGGTGTTCCAGTTCTAAACTGAAGCTCCTCTCAATATCTTTTGACCAGAATCTTCTTCACAGTGCCACTGAAGAGAGCAAGTGCCCACAGGGCACTCTGGGGTACCCAGTAGAGGACCTAAATAAAAGTCACTATTTTCTTCCTCTACCATCTCGCAGGCTCTGGAAATATAGACTCCAAAGGCTAAGCTGCAGAGTTCAGATCTTTTAGTTCATGGAAGCAGCATTATTTCTGCTGCTGTTTTGTTTTAATAAAAACATACCTGGCACCAAGTCCTGGCTGATACATCAGGGCTATGAGCTTGCTGTCCAGAGCTTATGTTCTAAGCATGGTGTTCTAAGCTTATGTTCTAAGTGGGTTTAGAGCAGGTCAGGGCCCAAGAGCAGCTCTGAACAACTCTGGTTTTGAGTGTCGACCTGTGAACCAGGAGGTCACGGTTCGATTCCTGGTCAGGGCACATGTCCAGGTTGTGGGCTCCATCCCCAGTGTGGGGTGTGCAGGAGGCAGTGGATCAATGATTCTCTCTTATCATTGATGTTTCTCTCTCTCTCTCCCTTTCTCTCTGAGATCAATAAAAATATATTTTTTTAAAAAAGAAGTCAGTTTTTCCTCTTCCATTTCTGAGTTTGAAAGGTTTAATGAAGCAGACAGTGAAGGCTCTGCCCCGTCAAGCCATTGCCCGTTGCCCCAGTGAATGCACGCCTTGGGGTGCCCTTTCTTCCTCTGGCAGAAGGCTGATTCTGCAGCCTCCGGGCACATTCTGGAGGCCCGGCACTCCCCGCGGAGCCGCACCCATGTCGTCATGCAGTGAGCACACCAAACAGGTTCTCCTGGCCAGACAGCGGCTGAGGTGTCTGCAGTGCAAGGGAAGTACAGTCATGCACACGCCCAGTGAAACAGTGACATAAAGGAAGCAACTGCTCTGCCTTAAAATAAATATAGTAAGTGCACTGCGGTTGGATTTCCCATGTGGGGGTGATGGAGCCCATGGGTCCTTCCGGGCTCCTTACTTTTGCATTTGTGATTTCGTATGTTTTTAAAAACTAGGCCCCAAGTACAAGCTTCAGGCCCCACAGTAACTTAAGTTTGCCTGGTTATACTACATGTTGTGTAGCTACACCTACTTACCCATTTCTAGAAAATGACTTAGCTAAGGGCACTCAGCGAATTTGTCCATGAATCGTGGCCACGCGATAGGGCCCGAGGTTAAAACAGAACTTCTTTTGATGTCTTCAGGTGTATTTGTTGGTTATCCTAATTTCAAAGGCCTCTCTCACACTAAGTGACTTGGCTCTTTCATTTTGTGCTTGAGGAAACATTTAAAACAAGCTCGCCAAATTCATAGCATTAGATGGTAATGATGAACTATAAAAAGTCTCATCTATTTCATGATCTTTTGGTCTGTTCACAGCTCGTGGACACAAATTAGTATTTCAAAGATCTTGTGGAAAGTGGAGAAATCAATTGGAAGTGAAAATACTTCCATTACAAGGTTTAAAAAGATTTATCGCCGCAACCAGTTTGGCTCAGTGGATAGAGCGTCAGCCTGCGGACTGAAAGGTCCTAGGTTCGATTCCGGTCAAGGGCATCTACCTTGGTTTCGGGCACATCCCAATAGGGGGCATGCAAGAGGCAGCTGGTCAATGACTCTCTCATCGATGTTTCTAACTCCCTCTCTCTTCCTCTCTGTAAAAAATCAATAAAATACATATTTTTTTTAAAAAAAGTAGATTTATCAATATCTTAAAATACAAAGGAAGTCTCAGGAACTGTTCCAGATAGAAGGACATGAAAGAGACATGACAACTGAACACAACACGTGAGTTCAGGTTTTCTTTTTCTATAAAGGACATTATTGAGACAAACAATATATTAATTATCTATGGTTGTGTAACACATTACCCTAAATTTAGTGGCTTAAGACAACACAACTTTATTGTATTTCTGTAGGTGAGAAGTCTGATTGGGGTTTTCCTAGTGTCAATCAAGGCGTCTCTATTCCCTTCTGGAGGCTCTAGGGGAGAAGCCATTCTCGCCCCTTCTATCTTAGAGGAACCCGCGTTCCTTGGCTCCTGCCTGCTTCCTCCATTCTCCGGCCAGCAATGGTGGGCTAGTTCTCACCACATTGCATCACTATGGCTTCCTTTTCTGCCTCCCTGTTCCAATTATAAGAATCCTTAGGATGATATTGGCCCCTCAGATAACCCACATAATCTATTTTAAGATCAGCTTACATTCCCCTTGGCTGAGTAACCTAATCCATTCACAGGTTGTAGGGATTAGCATGTGGATATCTTTGGAGGCCCATCATTCTGCCTACCACGAATGGTAAAACCTGAATAATTAATGGCTGTAGATCACATATGTCAAACACAAGGCCCGCGGGCCAAATCCAGCCCGCCAGGCCTTGCAATGTGGCCCGCACCGCGCTGTCATCACTGCACTCCGCTGTCAGTTTATGACATTGTCAGTTTATGACTGTTCAGTAAACCATTCAGCCCGCGATTTAGGCTGGATTTTAGATTTTGGCCCCTTCTCTGATTGAGTTCGACACCCCTACTGTAGATAATAGTAGTGTATCTATGGTAATTTCTCCGATTTTGGAAACTATACTGTAGTTATGTAAGAAAGTTCCCTGTCTTTACATTGAAGTATTTATGGGTTAATGGGGCAACATGCTTGCAATCTAAAACAGTCTCTCTCTCTCTCTCTCTCTCTCTCTCTCTCTCTCTCTCTCTCTCTCTCCTCCCTCCCTCCCTCCCTCCCTCCCTCCCTCTCTCTCTCTCTCTCTCTCCCCTCCTTCTCCCTCTCCCTTTTCCTCTCCCTCTCTCCATCCTTCTCTATCTCCTTTTCTCCCTCCCTCCTTCCACAGACAGCAAGAGCAAGAGTGAGAGCAGCAAAACAGTCAATGTATTAAATATTAACATTTAGGGAATCCAGGTCAACTATCGAAGAACATTTTGTACTATTCTTGCAATTTTTCTGTAAATGTGAAATTGTGTAATAATAATAAAAAATGTTAATGTAATCTTTGTTGTAAGTAAATCTCCCATTTCTAATAAATACTTAAATTTGTCACATTATTGTGAATGACATGTTCATTCTGATCTTTAAAAATCTCTTTTGAAGCATTAATGACATTTTAGCCATTTGTTTAATGACATTATTTGTAATGAACTATGAATGTTATACATGGGGGAGTCTTATGTCTATTACGAAAGTAAAATAAATTATTTTGGACTTCACATTAATATCCAATCTGTGGGCATTAATGTGGAATATTCTGTTTCTATTTTAAAATTCAGTATTATTTTAAAAAAGGTGTCTTGAAGAAGAAAGTGTTTAAAAGCAGGCAAAAGACTATAGTTAAGAGTATCCTGCCAATATTAATTTCTTAGTTTTGATAAATGCACCGTGGTTCTCTCAGATGTTGACACTAGAGATAGCTGAGCTAGCTTTACACTCTACCCCTGGACGGACTAGTAAATGGGGCAGCAGGAGAGGAGTGTGAGCTGGGTGGTGTCTATGGGCCAGGCTGCTGGAGGACAATCGGGGTCCAAGTGATAATTCTGCTACTAACTGGTCATGTATATTGGTCAAGTTACTAATATACTTTAAATTCTGTTTTGATTTCTCCAAAAAAGGGATTTGCTGATGCTGAAAATAACTGTGTACCATGAAAATTCTTAAAGGGAAAATAAAACCAAAATCACAGGTGAATAAGGCAACATGCTGAGGTAGTGGTGAGGATGATGGAGCGGGGGACCACGCTTGAATTTCCTCACTGGGCCAATGGACACCCTAATCAAACGAGGGGCAAATGAAAGAAAATAATTATGAAGGTGCCTTTTCAAACAGGGCATACAATGCAGGCTACCCCGATAGTGCCAATCGGTCCAAAGTCCCCAGGAACTTAAAGAGGGGGCGACCCATCTGTAATCTACAGGGTGAAACTCGCATCTCTGGCCCGTTCTCAGCCTCTGCATCAGCTCGACCGAGACCGCGGAGAGCAGACTGTCTGAGCCAAGGGCAATCAGCAAGTTGCAACACACACACTTCTCTGACCAGGCTAAACGTGTAATCACCCAAATCACAGCTGTCTCCCCCGAGCCTTCATCCTGGACGCTGGCTCAGCAACCCAGGAAGGTGTAATCCACACCAGCACAGCCCCTCCTCCCCACACAGGTCTGCTGTGGCTGGACTTGTGCTTACGTTGCATGAACCTCAAGCTGGAAACTATGCTCAGGAGGGAAGAAGCATTTGTGGGAGAAATGGCGGGGATCGATTAACAGCGAAGAGCAAGGAAAACGAATGTACAGCCCAGAAGGCAGGCGCTGAATATTCAGAAAGAAATCGCACTAGAAATGCTTAACACTTAGTTGCCACAGCACAAATGTTGATGATCACATTTAGTTACTGCAATGATGAAGGATCTCAGTATCAGGACAGTCTCCATGGAATGGACCCCCTAAAACATCAGCCTTAGGTTCAAGTAGAATCTTTTGCTACTAGCCATAGCGAAAATGGATTGTAGGAGGAAGGGAGGGTGGTCCTCACAGGTGTGAGTAGGCACATTTCACAGCCACTGAAGTCGACGTGGACATTATTGTGGGACTCATGCTGTAAGAGAGTTACATTTCCGATCAAGGCGTTATCCTCCACTTTCTGTAGAAATTAATACAAACTGTTTTTGAATTACTCATAAACCATACCTCTACGGCCTCTATTACAAGGCTTCTAATCCCAGTCTGTTTAAATTCACTGGGACCATTCCAAGGAGTCAGAGAAAAGGGAAGGGAATTAATGCTATAACTTGGGCCGGAGCCAGAGATACCTTCAAAAGAGGCTGTGGGTAAAAAAATCACAGCCCCACACCCCTGGCACCGGGAGTGGCTACTGTGTGGCTGGGAGCTGGAGGAACAGATCCCATCACTCACTGGACGCTGGCTGCTTAGCTGTGTGGCGTGTGCAGTGCCATTGAGTGAAAGACAGCAGTTGGTTTGCTTATCGTCCTGCAAACCCCTGCGTAGATGAGTGTGTGGAGGGAGCAGAATGTTGTTGGAAGGAGGCAAGAGAGGGCATTAAGGAGTATCTCTAAACCTCCCTCTCTGCTCACAGCAGGGGAAAGTAACAGGAGTAAGGAGAAAAGGCAGATGAGGAAGGATGACTACGTTCATGTCATCTAGACAACCTGAGTAACTACACCCCCCAGCCCCGAGGATGTGAATAGGAATGACACAGACCTGGGTCTTGGGGAGAGGGAGGGAGGTAGAGGAGGGTGGAACACCTGATCAATAATCGTGCCCAAGGGCCGTGCTAGGAGAGTACAAGGCTGGGAGGGATGGTGGACATCAGGAAGGACTGGCTAGTTTCCTATATTGGGAAAGGGCCATCTAGGCAGAGAGAAGAGTTAAAGCAAAGACATGGAGGTTTTATACAACACTTGAAGTGTTGTTTCTCGCATTTGAATTGCAAATCTGAGACTTTGAAGCTTTTCTTTGGACTTCTGCTAAATATTTCCCTTTTTTAAAATACATATTTTTATTGATTTCAGAGAGGAAGAAAGAGGAAGAGAGAGATCAAAACATCAATGATGAAAGGGAATCATTGATCACTGCCTCCTGCACGCTACCAATTGGGGGTCAAGCCCGCAACCCAGGCATTTGTCCTTGACCAAATTCGAACCTGGGAACCTCCAGTCTGCAGGCTGACACTCTATCCACTGAGCCAAACCAGCTAGGGCAAAATATTTCCCTTTCTTAAGCATGCATTTAGAATTCCATTTATCCATGCAGAGCAGATGCAATCCTTCTAGGACACGCAGTACGAATAGAGGACACGCTAGTTGACCACTCCTGAACCAGTGGAGCCTGAGAGAGAGGTTACTAACTAGAAAGTTTCTTACTTTTCACTCCAACTAGGAATACTCACTTCATTTAAACCCGCTTAGTGTGAATGGGTCAAACTATCCGCCTTTCTCACTTGTTTCCACAAGCTATGGGCCTGCGGAGATCTGATGTTTCCTCGGGCCGGGGCTTTCCTCACCTTAGGGAGAAGGTGCACCTGCTTTTCTACCTCGGGACCCCTTGGTCCCAAGGGGTCCTCTTTGGCATTATCCCACTATCAGCTTCATGGACGGAGCTGGTGAGTTCAGATTCCCTGGGGACTACGATGCTTATTTAAGGAGTTGGCCTCTGGGGATTTTTGTGAATCACCTTACCAACTTTGCAGAAACTGCTGGTACCAACTTTGCAGAAACTGTGAAAACAAAAGGAATAGGCCCACGTTTTAAAAATCCCACTCATCCCGCTGACACAGTCACTAGAAAGGATGTGTTTGTATTTGAACCAGATCCTGCAAACGAACTAAGAGGAGGTGTGTGAAGCTCTCGGAGGAAGTGGTAAGGGAAGCCCTCAGGATTTCTTCTACAGGTCACGTAGTCACATGATACCCAAGCTGGGGAAGGTGGCATGTCCTCCACAGGGACGCAGGGCTGTCAACGGCTGAGGAGCGGACCAAAGCCCACCTGCTGTCTCTGTAGCTCCAACGCTGTTCGCCTGGTCTCAGGTGACTCCAGCCGGCTCAGCCCGGCAGGCCAAGGTACAATGAGCTACGCCTGGCCTGCTGGTCCGGCACATTCCTTACTCACCTTTCTTTTTATTCCAGGTTTGGGTGTTTCCCTTCATCTGAAGAAACCATCTTTAGCTAAAGACATGTGAGTATTCAGAAGGCGAGACAACTTGTTACATGCAGCTGCTCATTTAAGAAGCCCAAGTAACTTAAAAATAGTCCTTCTCCTTGCCAGGACCGGTTTGGCTCAATGGATAGAGCGTTGGCTTGGGGACTGAAGGGTCCCGGGTTCGATTCCGGTCAAGGGCATGTACCTTGGTTGCGGGCATATCCCCAGTAGAGGGTGTGCAAGAGGCAGCTGATCAATGACTCTCTCTCATCGATGTTTCTAACTCTCTCTCTCCCTTCCTCTCTGTATAAAAATCAATAAAATATATATTTAAAAAAAAAAATAGTCCTCAGCCGAAACCGGTTTGGATCAGTGGATAGAGCGTTGGCCTGTGGACTGAAAGGCCCCGGGTTCGATTCCGGTCAAGGGCATGTACCTTGGTTGCGGGCACATCCCCAGTAGGGGGTGTGCAAGAGACAGCTGATCGATGATTCTCTCTCATCAACATTTCTAACTCTCTATCCCTCTCTCTTCCTCTCCGTAAAGAATCAATAAAATATATTTTTTTAAAAATAGTCCTCAGTAGTCATTCGTCAAGTTTTGAGATGACACCAGGGGTAAACTACAGACGGCAGGCCCCTGGCCTGTGCTTGTCAATAGCTTTCCTGGGACGCAGCTACACTCAGTTGTTCCCGTGCTGTCCATGGTGGCCTTTCTCCTCCAATGGCGGAGCAGCTGTGACAGATATCGTCTGGACGGCAAAGTCTAGGACAAATATTTGCTCTCCAGCTCTTTCCAGAAAAAGCTTGCCAACCTCTGGGCTACACAGAAGTATCCCAATCTGAGAAGGGTAAGAGGAAAAAAATGTACACACACACAGAGGACTGTTCTTAAAAAACAAGTAAACACCTTTTCATACCTCCACCCCCCATATTCAAGACACACCAAATATGAAGGGTTACAAATATTCAGATTTTATTATAAATAAAATACTGGTTGTTTTTTTTTTAAACATAAAAATTGCCAAGTGTTGCATTTTATTCACCACCCTGGAGAGCAAGACTGTAGAAATGAAGGCACACAGCTCAGGTGAAGGCACATGGGAAAGGGCCACCGTGGGGATTAAAAACAGAACCCCAGGGGACAGCGGTCTCTGCCCCCGTGACACCCAGCACTCCGCAGCAGCCACCCTGTCGGTTGTATTAAGCTGTAAAATACAGATAACTGGAACTCTACAATGAGACAATGGCTATATTGCAGGGGTGTAATCAAGGTATCATCTTATAAAGAACCTTTATTTAAAAAATAAAATTCTGCTTACAAACATACCACACAGATGGAGGAGAAAAGAAAAGAGAGAAGAAAAAAAAAAAAAAAAAGAGCCAACAACAACAGAATCAAAGTATTTCACCGTTGCCCAAGACTCACTGGAGTGACCCTGACCCAGAGGCTGGATGGAAAACTACCCTGGCAGTCTATCTCAGGCCTCTTCCTGCAACCTTAACCACACGTCTATTAGGAAACGGCCACTTTGCCAGAGGAACTAGCTAGGAAACTCTGATGTGACAACTTGGCAAGAAGGAGCCATGGGTCCTGGGAGAGCAGGAGAGAAGCAAGAGCGAAGGCTTAGGGGTGTGCCACGGGAAGCCACCTCTGGTCGCAAGGGGAGATGGGAGGGGCAGAACTGAGCTAGGCGGCTCTCCCGCTCTATCTGGAGCGCCTCCCTGATGCGCTCTCAGGAATGATGCAATCTCTCCTAAGACTGACCCATCCCCAGCTCCAACCACTGCAGAACGGGCACCTCTAGCTCATTCCTGGCTAGAGCTACACTGATGTTGAAGACATCCTGCAAAATGTTCTCACCCCACCATCCCCTGGCAGCCTGGCATTCCTGCTCGGGAGCAGGCGTTAAGAGCAACACCGTGCTGCCGTTTAGGATCACACCGGGGCTACAGTGAAGCTGGGGATGCTGGCTGCGGCTGGAGGACAGCAGGCTGATGTTCGAGTGAGAAAACGGCATGCTGCAAACACAAGGCAAAGAGCAAAGGGATGGACCAGGTACAACCTGGAGAACTGCGGGTGGGAGGGGCAGAGGTAATCAGACACATTGTGCCCGGGACGAGGCGAAGTGGAGAGAAGTGAACAGACAGTGCCATTCTAGAAAGAGGACCAAGTATATTTACATAAATTCCTTATTCTATAATCATGATAAACAAAAAAAAAACACATTCACACAAAAATATAAATTTTGAAAATAATTAATAGCACCAGTGTGTCAGATAATAGTTTCTTTCCCCCGCTACGCAAAGTATAAAGTTGCATAGTGTTAAAGGCTATATATGAATCTCGAAGGCAGGTCGGTAGGAGGAAGGGGTCGTGTGGCAGGGAATTGTCACACTGTGATCTTAAAGGAAGACCACAGAGCTGAGGATCAGAAGTCGAGAAGCCCACTAGGAAACTCCACGTAAGGGTCTTCCCTCCACACATAGAGGGAAGCGTTCGAGTGGGTTTGAAATCACAAAGTGCAGGAACTAGATGGTGTCGGCAGCTGTATGGACTACGGAGGGCAAGTATTTGCCACCTGGATTTCTGCAAACACGTGTTTTTGAGGAATTCTAGACGATGGGAACGTCAGAAGAAATAAATGAGGCTAGGGATCAAATATGTCATCTCTTCCCCATGGAAGAAAAATGGATCCTGACAACAAAAACTGACCTAAGTTTTATCCCTTCGCTAGAAAAGTCTGGGGCTTGTTTTTCTTGTGTTTTGTCAAGATCTTAGGGACCAACTACTCTCTGCCAGATAACAACACTAGTTCCCATACCAACACACTAACACAAAGCTCTAAGAATCAGATTTGGGGAAGAGGGGGGAAATAAACAACTTTAGTGGTTATCATATCCCTATTTCTTCTTGCATAGATTCCATGGATAGGAAATATCAAAGGATGTCTAGTGGCAAGTACAAGCTGCCCATCCAGATTGAAATGATCAGCTGCCCAAGGATCTGAAGAATGTGTATCTTCCTAGTCAATTGTGAACATAGGAGAAGATGTCCGGCCCCATATTCTCCCGGGGAACTGGCGTGAACAATTGCATCCTTCCCCGGGGATGGCTCAGTGTCCTATACTCAACGTAGCTAAAGCAAGTGGTGACGGCTCTCGACCTTCTTAAGGACCAATACCTTTGGCACAGGAGGTTTGGTTACTTTTGCTTACGAGGAGGAGGGGCAGGAGACGTGGATGCATTCTCTTTAGCTATAGGCTGGTTATACTGGCCATCGCAATGCTACCACAAGCAGCCAAACTTTTCCTTCATAGAAACGACAGGACTGGGGCGGAGGAGGTTCTGTTGGCACCAGTGAGAAGGGGAGGGCTACTTGCCCAGCCCCGGCACGCAAGGGTTCCCACGAAGTGTGCACGCCACTGGAGGAGGCCACTGCGTGAGGATGCGTCCTTGCGCGGCTCAGAAGGGAAAAGTGTGGATATGGGAGCGCCGTCAGTGGAAGAGAGACTTGGTTAGATAAAACCCTTGGTTCCCGATTCATGATGATGGTTCCTTTGCTTCTCTTAAAAACTTTGTGACGTTTCCTGGTTCAAAAGGACAGCAGTGGCGAGCAGCAGAGAAGTGGGGGTCTGAAAAATGTCATCTTTGTGCGGAGGCACACCCCGGCCTCACAGCGGCTCCCGGCAGCGGGAGGACTGCCTGCCAGCCCCGGAGAAAGGCGTTAGGGCTTTTCGATGGACGGGGTGTTGAAGCAGCCGGAGGGTAAGGTCTTCCTGATGTCCTCCAGGTTGTGGATGTCCTTCATGATCTCCTCGATGTCCTTGTTGTAGTCCAGGATGGCGGCCTCCTGCTTCCTGGCTTCGTTCTCCAGGTCGGACACTTTCCTGTCCAAATCGCTGGCTTTCATTTCATCTTTGGCTTTGTTCAGGGTGCCTTCGATCTCGTTGAGCTTGTTCAAGTCCACGGTGTCCAGCTGCCCTGTAGAGTCAGAGAGGACCCAGGAGAGAACAGATGCGTTCAGAAAGGATCATTGAGCCTTTTTTTTTTTTTTTTTTTTTTTTGCCTTCACTCCACAAGCACCCCTGGCCTTCTCACAGAGCCCAGCAGCTGCTGCTACGAAAAGGCGGCCTGCGGATGGGACGTGTCCCTGTCGTGCTAGGGCATCCGCAAGGCAAGCCAAGCACCACGCCGACCCAACCAGGCAGGAAGCGGGAGGACGCATACTGAGTCCTGGGCTGGATGCATTCTCTGAGAAAATGGTTTTTGTGAAATGTTTCCTAAGTGCCCAGCCTTGGGACCTTAAACCTTGCTGTGGTTTTGAAGGTCATCTGGTGGCATTTAGTACTTTCCCCATGTAACCTGTGCGTCATTGCAGTGGCCTCTAATATACACAAACCCCTTTGGGCTAGAACCCGAAGCCTCAGCGCTGAGGTTCCAGGGAAGCTGAGCTGGTTCTGGGAGTCATGTCCTGCTCTCCAGAGTTAGACCCCACGAGGGGCCCTGTGGGCAATGGCCAGGGCTGAAATGCCGGCATCATTTCGCGAAGCTTCACTTTAAGGTCAGCGAGAAAGAGAGGTTTCTTTGGAAAGGAACTGCTTCCATAATAAATGGAAGTAGACTTCCACACACAAGTCAGCACTTCATACATGCTGTACTGTACTTGATTGTAACTGCTCACAAGGCCATGTGACATCAGGGATTCTCAGATGTTAAGTAATTTGCCCAAGTCTGCACAGCTTCTGGGCAACAAAGCAAAGATTCCAACCCAAGTCGGATGAACTTTAAAAATCCAGCTCTTTCTTCCACAAAAATCGGCCTCTTTTGGCTAACTTTCATTTTCAAACCCATCTGCTAGCACACCATTTATTATTCTTGACATTTGAGACAGATAAAAAATATACCCTCACTCCCCCCCAAAAAACACTGCCCAAACTTTAAAGGCTAGGAAATGAATGAATGCCTTGTACAGAGCTGTGCGGACTACAGTTTCCCACTTTCTGATGAAGGCCAGTGACAAAGGAGATCTGTCTTATAGGAAGTCTGCTCTCTATCAAGCTGGATGAAAAGAGGGTTCCAGTATGCTTATATTTCCTTGGGGGGGGAAATTGAGCCTTTTTTTTTTTTTTTTTTTTTTTGACATATAAGGTTCACCTCATCAGATTATCCTTCCATCAGCAAATGAAGAGAATTCCAAGCAGTGGCGTCACAACCAGCCGAAAGTGTTCTTTTATCACATCCCTGAAATCCTTTACAGGCACTGCCAGCAGGATGAGCTAAGGATAATCACTGTTCGCCTGGATCCTAAACCTCAGTCATAAATGAGCCACCCCTGCTGGCAGCACATCTCCAAACTTCTGTGGAGTCCTGGGACCACCGTCAGACACAATACCTAGTCAGATTCTATGGGAGGACCTTGTACGTACGTACTAACTGAAGTACTACAACCAAAAGTCAAGATTCGGTTCACACAAAACTTGCATCATATATAATATCTGTTTTTGAATCAACTACATCAGAGCCCAAGAACAGTACAAAGGATTCGGAGATTCCCTAAGTGACACTATGGCTACTCACCCAGCTGCTCCAAGAGGTTGTTAATAAGGTTGAGGAGGCTGGAGACGGAGTTCTTGGCCTTCCTGGCATTGATCTCGGCTTCCTGGGCAGCCTGAGAGGCCTGTGGGGGGAAGGGGGGGGAAGGATAAATGATACACCTCTCCTGACCGTATGCTCTCATCTGCTTGAAGCACTTCTTCCCCCAATGAGCCAACTAATTTCATTTTCCTAACTCCTAAAACCTCAATCTCTCACTGCAGGGTTATGTTTGTTTTTTTTTGTGTGTTTTTTTTTTGGGGGGGGGGGGGAGTTAGAGGGGTGGGTACATCTTCATGTTGAGGATGTTGCTATTTTTAATACACATAACAGTTATGAATAGGCAGGCACTCAGCATGCCTACACTAACTGTGTTTGTATTTCAAAGATCAGCATTATCTCCTTCTCTCACTCTCTCACTCAAAAACACATGGAGTTGTATTCATAATAAAATCCATCAGGCAGAAACAAGTTATTTTTAAAGAATGAGCACAAAAACTATATTTTAGACCTAAAACATGTCTTTCAGGACATTCTTAGAAGTTTGATTATTATTAGAAATGTCCTATCTTCAGGAAACTTTCATAATCAAGTGACACTCTTCAATAATTGTCTCCCCAACCTGCCGTGCGTGCACACACACACACACACACACACACACACACACTTTACATACCCCAAAACAATTTACATTTTAAAAATCAACCAAAGATAAATATAATTGGGAAAATTCCAGGAAACCTGAATAAATACACTTGTGCATGAGTCACAGGAGTAGGCCAGGGAAGAGGAAGTGTCCAAATATCAGAACACAGATGCTCTCAGAAATAAAGCTCCCTGGACACAAGCGAGTGGCTGCGAACTCCCTGCCACATAAATGCTTTTCTTAGTTTTGGGGTCAAGACAAGGTGAAATTTTTGGATAAGAACAATGTCAAAATTTTAAAAAGAAAAAAAAAAAAAAGCCTTCACCTTAATCACAAACCAATGATTAATCTCTGTGGAAATCACAGTCAGCCGTCCCTCCGGAGCCTTTGCAGGCTGCTCTGTGCACGAAGGACGGAGCTGTGGCCGAGAGCAATGCTGCTGCCCTGGCCCTGCTGCCCCTTCTGGGAACAACCATGAGCCTGTGCTCTTTTGGTTAAAAAAAAAAAAAACCACAACAAACCACCAAGTCACAATACTGGCCCAATGCTGGCCTTTCAGGATTGATAAAAAGGCAGATAGGATACTGTGTGTGATGGTGCGTTATTTACCAAATAGAAGTTATTTACCGAAAGGAACAACAACAAAAAATGGACCTTCTTTCCACCCTTCGAATAGAGCCCAGGCCCTTTTTGGAAGATTAACAAGAATATAGTCTTCTTGCCCGACCAGCATGGCTCAAGTGGTTGAGCGTCGACCTATAAACTTGGAGGTCACGGTTCGATTCCCAGTCAGGGCACATGCAGGGGTTGCAAGGCTCAATCCCTAGTAGGGAGTGTGCAGGAGGCAGCCGATCAATGGTTCTCTCTCATCATTGATGATTCTTGCTCTCTCACTCAATAAAAATAATATTTTTAAAATCAATAAAAATATATTTTAAAAAAAGATAGAAAAGAATACAGCCTTCTTCTTCCAACAGGATCTAAAACTAATGTTTCTACAACCAGATTACAGATGAAATCTGGAGACCCTCGATGAAAAACACCTATTTTTGCTAGAAGGAAATTTCCAGTGAGGCCACACCTTGCTACGGAAAATGAAGACAATCCAAAAAAAAAAAAAAAAAAAAAATGACAACCATCAAAAAAAAGCATAATAAAACAGGGTGTTGGCACAGGAATGCTTCCTGTTATCACTTCCTTAACGTCTTCTCTACCTACATGAGCTGCCTAGTATTTCTCCTTCCCATCCAAAGGCGAAAAAGACCCACAGCGAAGGGCCTGTTTTTTGGCAGGACTGGAAGTGCACAATGAAATGAGTTCATGTCTGTCATTCCTGTGACTGTGATCAGATGGAACTGGGAAGGAGTATGTCCACTGTGGCTTCATTCAAGTCTTTCAAAAGCCAAATACGGCATCAACCGTTTTTGGTGCATTCACAAGTCAACTTGGTTACAAATGGCGTTATCACACAAAAGGGGAATGATTCAATGTGATGCAAGTTTGGGATGGTTTGCCAGCTTCAGAAAATGTCCTTTTACACAAGAAGCAGGTTTTTGCCTCAAGGGAGCAAGTGGCTGGGAGAACAAGAGCAGGAAGGAAATTGACTTTTCATGGCATCCTTCTTTGTTCCTTTTTTTTTTACTTTATAACCTCTATGAATTATCCATTCAAAAACATAAACGCATACTGTGGAGTACCCTAAAGCCTCAGATGTGCAAAACAATGTTTTGATTTTAACTGAGAGCAGCTTTGGGAGGGGACAATTGTGCAACCACCTGGCAGAACATCCAAATTCTTTGTCTTCTATGTAAGTTTCTAACCCAATTCCTGACTAAAAAACACAATGAGAAATGGAAATCCGTATGAAAGAGACTCTTTTTATATGAAATACCCTTCCCTTTCTGCCCATGAGCACCTATGGCAATATCGCTTACCATCCCCGCCATCATCATATCCTGGTCCGCGTCATCTTGTTTTTTCTTCAGCTCCTTTTCTGCTTCTTGTAGCTGTTTCAACATATTGTTCACCTCATTGTCCAGGTCTGTCACTTCTGCAAAAGTCCTTTCAGCTTCTGCCTTGGTGCTGGTAGCATTCTAAGTACAAAAGAAAGAATGGTTAAAAAACAACAACACACCATTAACCTGTCAATGGCTCAAACATACAATCCAGAAAGAATAAGGCAGTAATTTATACTGGATGTTGACTTGCATATTGAGTTTATCGTTTATTTTTGTCTTCTACTATTCCCATTGTTAGTTGAGGTCACAGAGCTGGCAAATGCTGAACATTTTAATGGGGTACACTTTCCACCACATCATATTGATTAGATTCTTTTTCACTTGGGTACATTTTAAATTCAAGGCTGGTTTTGTTCTACTTGGCAGTTCATCATAATGCACAAAAAGACCATAATCCGAAAGTAGGAATATCTCATACAATTCAGTTAAGTGGAAACTGACTGTTCTAAAGAAACTAAAAACGTGTGATTCTCAAATATGTAATATTAGAATCAGCACCAACCCTCCTGTAGATTGACCTGTAGGTAGGAAAAAAGCCAGCCAGACAATGAGTAGAAAAGGCCAGCAGTGGCAGCTATAGAAATTCTAAATAGGTGGCGGCTTAGGTATGGCCAATATGCTTGACTGAGCAGCTTCAAAGATGTATTGACTTGGCACTCTATACAAGGTTGAAAAAAAAGGTCAACTGTCCAGGTCAAAGAACTGTCCTGATTTCGAAAGAGCCTAATTTATTTTTTGTAGGAAGGTGCTCTATGGGTCCCTGAAGTCATTTACATGCTCACAAACTCAGGTCCTGCCACTGAGATAGTAGAAGTTTTAGTCAAAGACCTTTCCAATGATTCTCCCTCCTAGATCAGAGGAGTTGTCTATTCTAATGCCTTATAAAAAATATATATATGTGTGTATATATATATAAATCATAAGGTTAGTTTAAGATCATTTTACTGAGGCCAAGGAAACATTTACCAGGGCTCTTGAGTGTCTGGAAGGAAACAGAAAAATAACTCAAGAAACACATGAGCAAAGACTTTGTTTCGAGAAGAGGCAAATACACACCTTCTGGACAGCGCTGGCAATCCTCTCCGCCTCGTGGGCCTTGTTCTTAGCCTCTGTGGCATCCGCTGCTGCATTGCCCAGGGCCAGCTGTGCCTCCCTCGTCTTTTCATTGGCTTCAAATATGGTCTGGTTGATGGCGGGGATTCTCTTTAGTGCCTCCTCTGCAGCAGTCTTGTTATCATTCACTCGCTTATCAAAGTCTAAAACAAGTTCAAGGAATGCATTTGAACTAGACACTTAACAAACCAAAGGGAAGCTTTCAGGGAGCTGAGACTGGGTTTTATGATACAAACTAGAGGCCTGATGCATGAAGATTCGTGCAAGAATGGGCCTTCCTTCCCCTGGCTGCTGGCACTGCCTTCACTCAGGCCAGAGCCGCCATTTTGCCTTTGCTCCAGCCCAGAGCCATTTTTCTATCTTTGCCCTGGCCCAGAGCTGCCTTTCCGTCTTCCCACGATGCCCAGAGACCCGGAGTGGCTGGGGCAGGGTGGACTGCTCCCGGCTACTGGGCGCCTGTGTATGCAAATTATCCTGCCATATTTGTTGGGGTAATTTGCATGCTCACTCCTGATTGGCTGGTGGGTATCACGAAGGTATGGTCAATTTGCATCTATCTTTTTTTAGTGTAGACAAGGAAAGTCAGGGGAGAAAAATGAAAGCAGCATGGACTGAAATCTCAGAAGAACAAAGCACACAGCTCTATACAGGAGAGTCGGAGGAATGAACATCTAGCTCTAAAAGGTAAATTCTTACCTGGGAAGTGTATTTTCAGGTAGAGTGCTGGGCATACCATCACTACCACCTCAACCAATACTAAAAACTGCCGTTTCCTTGTGTTCACTATGTGCTAGGTGCTGAGTGAAGAGCTTTGTTGTGTCTGTGATGCAGGCATTGTGCCATTTTTATATGTGAGAAAACTGAAGATTAAAAAGATAGGTAATTTCCCCAAGGGTTCACAGTGAGACGGAGATCAGCGATTCTAACTCAACCCCACTGACATTGGGACCCTACATTCAACCATCCTTATGTCAAGCATTAGTATTCATAGAGCCTGTGGCTACTTTATCAGAGATAAATCCAGGACTACATAGTGAATTCAGAACATTTCTTTTTTTAATTTGGGCAAGAAAAGAAAACACAAATATTGAGATGCAACTGGCAGAGAAAATTAAAGATAATCTCCATTTACTAAGAGAGGTCAGCTAACTAGGCATATCTAGGTTAAGTAAGTGAGCCTACCAAAAAAAAAGTTTCCTTTTTTTCTCCATATGCAGGAGTGAGATGACATGAGCTCTGGTTTTTGTTTTTGTTTTTTCTCTTTAAAATATTTCAGAAAAAAAGTAAAATGGGCCCTGGCTAGATGGCTCAGTTGGAGCGTCATCCTGTACAGCAGAAAGGTTTCAAGTTCGATTCCTTGTCAGGGCACATACCCAGGTTTCGGGTTTGATCACATAGGAGGTAACCAATCGGTGTTTCTCATATTGATATTTCTCTCTCTCCCCCCGGAAAATAAATAAAAACATATACTAGGTGAGGATTAAAAAAGGTAAGATGGATATTGGGGGATGAAATAAATGCAGTAAAAACCATAACTGTTGAATATGGATGACAGTATATAGAATTTATTATACTACAATAGTTTTCCCCTTATCTATGATTTTGCTTTCCACATTTTCAGTTATCTGCTGTTAATCACAGCCCAAAAATATTAAATAGTACTTCTATAAACAAACAACTCCTAAGTTTTTCCCAACTGGCGTGGCTCAGTGGTTGAGCTTTGACCCAGGAACCCAGAGATCACTGGTTCAATTCCTGGTCAGGGCACATGCCCACGTTGCAGGCTTGATTTCAAATAGAGAGCATGCAAGAAGCAGATGATTGATGATGTTTCTATATCATCAATATTCCTATCTCTCTATCCCTCTACCTTCCTCTCTCTGTAAAAATCAATAAAAACATATTTAAAAAAAAAGAAAAAGAAATTTCGAACAATTTTGAAGTGAATCATCCCCTTATCCAACCTAGGGTATCATGCTGTATGTGGAATTTAGGAAGATATTTTGAGAGAGACCTCATTCAATTCCTTTTAGTACAGTATATTGTTATAATAGTCCTATTTTGTTAGTAGTTATTATTGTTAACCTCCTTATATGCCTAATTTATAAATCAAACTTTATCATAGGTATATATATCTAGGATTTGGTACTATCTGTGGTTTCAGGCATCCATGGGGGGGTTAGAGGGGGTGTCTTGAAACATATCCCCCACAGATAAGTGGGGATAACCATTACTTTTCTAAGAATCGCATGGTTAAAATAAAAAATAAAAATAAAAAGGAATTTGGCCTTGTGGAGGAAGCATACAAATTGACCCTGTGACCCTTGTTCCCTGACCCTTTCCTACCTTTCAGGTTGTTGAGGATGTCATTGGCTTCTTGTAAGGTATTCCGGCCCCGTTTAGCAGCTTCTTCTGCAAGCGCCTTGGCAGCATCGGCTCGAGCTAGGAGTTGGTCGGCGGTCTGCAAGCACATGGCTGATCAGAGGCCAAACCAGCCAAGGTGAGCCCCCTCTCCCCTAACAGATCAGACACAGCCAGGCAGCCACCCTGAGACTCGCCAGCACCCAGCAGGCTGGGCCTGGGCATCCCGCACAGGCCCTGCTCTGAAGATGCCATGCTGTGCTGCCTCTGCTACTGTGGTGACATTACAGACACAGCTTACACGTGGACGGTTTCAGATTTTTGCCCCAAGGAATGAAGCAACCTGCAAATCAAACCGACCTGCTGTTCGACCTTGCCGCCCTCCAGAAGTTTCTTCACTTCGTACTCCTTCCCTCTCATGTCATCTCTGAGGTCCTCATAATCTTTTAACTTCTGGTCAATCAGACGGCTCAGATCCTCAGCTTCCTTCTTTATCTTATTTGCCTCATTCTGTGAGAAGTAAGACCATTCCATTTTATATCAAACAAACGGATGAAGGGGTAGGCTTAGCTACTCTATAATACTTAGTAGGTATTCTTAAAAGAACAGCATAGGTCAAAATATGGACCTTTTTAAAAATTGAGCATATTTCACACGTGGTGAAATGCACAATGCTTAGTTTGATGAATCTAGATAAATATATTTACCTATAACCAGCACCCCAACCAGGATACAGACTATTTCCTCCCCAGGAAATTCCCTTGCATCTCTTTCCAGTCAATTTCCACACCCATCTTTCCAATAACGCAGCTGCCACCAGTCTGATTTTTAGTATCATCAATTAGTTTTGCCTATTCTCAAATTTCACATATGTGGAATGATACAGTATATACATGTCTGAAGAGACCTAAACCTTTATGATAAAAATAAAATCAACACTGTGGATATAAGAAGGGTAATATAATAAATTTTAAGTTTTAATGTTATATATATATAAAACATTAAAACTTAAAATTTATTTTATATATACCATTTATCCAGAACCTGGTATGAGGATTTATTAGAGTACAGATGAAATAAAATACTACTACCAATTCCAAAATATTTTACCTGACTTTGAGCATCCTGATGTAATTTTTTCATTTAAACCATTCTCTTTTATTTCTCTCCGTTCTCAACCAGGTAGTGCCTGGGAGTGACGGACTAGGTGTACTCTGCTTTAATTAATCCAAGTATGTTACAATTCAGATTTAGATGAAAGTCTTAGGGGTAACTATTCATATCACTAAAGTATTCTCTGCTAGTTAACGTTTATAATCACAGATTCCTTACCTCAATTAGTTCTATTATGTGTATAAAACAGAACTCGCCTTAGCTGGTCAGAATAGCTTTTACCCAGACTGTGTGTGTGTGTGTGTGTGTGTGTGTGTGTGTGTGTGTGTGTGTGCAGGGAGGGGTGACAGTGACAACCAAAGCTCTGTGCATACAGGCTGTCAATCCCATACCTCCAAGGCTTCTGAGTCCACAGGCGACAGCTGGGACACGCTGGCATAGATCTCCACAGCTTTCTCCCCGGCCCTTTTGGCCTCCTCATGCACTCGGGCCGCTTGCTTCTCTAGATCCTGGGAGATGTTCTTCGCTTGTTCATACCTAAGGGACAAGAGATGGGGTTTCACGAAAAACTCAGTTGCTTTTGGCACCTTAATGTTAAGTGGATTCACTTCCGTTTAAATCACTAGGAGCGTATTTCAAAAACCTCAAAGAAAATGCCGCCTTAAACTGCTGTTGTTTAAAACCAACATAGCTAAAGTTTACATTTCATCTCATCAATTCTATTCCTAACATTTGGTCTACCTTATACTTTCTCATAACGACACTTTTAAAATATTTCTAACTCAAAGTGTATTTCCTCTCTGTTATGATTCTTCTTCTGTTTTCATTTATGCAGTTTTAAGTATCATGGCTAGTCTTGTTATTGTTTTCTGCAATTATAGTAATTGGACCAAATGATATCTCCATGGTTCTACATCCTCAGCTCCAATTATGGGACCAGGTGAAAAGCAGGACGAGCAGAAGAAACCTTAGCGCATGAATGCATGCTCTGAATCCGCCGGCATTTGATTTTTCAATGAACTGGTGTTACTTACAAGAACACTGGAATAGCTATAAGCCACTTTTAGATTTCACTCACTTCCTATTAAGCTCTTCAATCTCCAATGCTGTTTGATTTTCTCCTGCCAGTGTCCTCAAAAGCAGATTATATGCCTCAGTTGATGTGTCATTGGCTGTCTGGGCCACCCGGACAATGTCATCAGCTTCTTGTTTATGGCTGTATAACACATAAGAAAAAATAAACCATGAAACAGAGCCATCTGATGGGGAAAGCAGTAGAACTTAGGGAATGCTTACCTTATTACATATACTAATGTATATATGCATCTACAAATACTAGAAAATCTTATATCTTTGGAAATAGGCAATCATTTTAGTGGGCCTGGGTTTACAAGTAGCATTCTATTATATAAGAAAATGGTATTTTCCAAGAAAATTAATGGTATAAAATTTATAGGAACAAATGTTTCTATTTCTTCAAAAACTTGCCTACAATTACTTAAGAGTTATTTATATATAAAACCATGTATTCTAGCAAGAACGCCTGTATCTACTCATAAACACAAATCCCAGACCTACTCTGGTTCATTTACTACACAGTCTTGAAATAGCTTTGACTATTCAGATTTCTTACATGCAACCCCATTACTGGCCAAGAAAAGCAACTCAACACCAAATGGCAAGGAACATATCAAGAGGCTCTCCAGTCAAATAAATGCATTTCAGATGGGTAACCGCTAAGGTATTTTTCTTCAGCTCTAAAAGTTTGTATTATACTGCAATGACACACGGCAGTAGATAGCCGCTCATGTTGGTATGATAAACTTTCCTTCAAAATTCACGTATGAAGTACACTGGAATTAACTGATCTCCAAGATCTAATTTTCTTGGGAGCTTTCCATACTGTTTTCAGCTGTCTCTTTTAATCAGAAAATCCAGCTATGAGACCAGGAATGCTCTGTGAGCTGAAGGACACAGCTCACACATTCACATTTGCACACGTTTCAGCAAAATGCCAATGTAATTGCTCTGGACACCAGGGATAAAACTCCAACCTCAGGCTTTCCGAAGCAGCCATGAGGTTGACAGCTGTTCTGCAGTGCATTCAACAAACATTATTGAGTGCTTACTGTATGCCACACATTGTTTTAGGCACTGAGGACTTCAGTAGTATATAAAACACAAAAATGCCTGCCCTTACGGAGCATACATTCCAGCAATTTTATTTTTAAAAAAATTTTTAACTTGATCCCCTCTACAATTTAAAGTGTTCTTAAGAAATTACATGACACTTAATTTTTTTTTTAAAAAAAATTAGGAATGAAATGGTCTGTTTTCTTTGGCTAATTTTCAAATGTACTGTGGCTTAGTAAGTGGTTTTTCCTGAAGCTTGAAAATTAAACATTTTTGTTAAAAATAATTAAATTCTGCTGAGCTTCTTAGTTACCTATTAACTTTAAAGTTTTGAAATTAAACATCTAAAAATTTTATTTTTTTCAGATGTGCAAACATAATTTCCCTTCAAGCCATCATACTCTAATATCCAAAGTAAATATTCTAATTTCAAAGCAAAGGAAGAAAAGAGCACATGTAGCTGATAACATTCCAGAAAAGAGAGCCAGCGTTGCGAGGGAGGGTGGTGTGGAAAGAGCTTGCGGGTGTAGGATACGGGAACACACCACAGGCAAAGCCACAACTTCGCCAGGGAACAGGGGTCTGGCCATTACCGTTCCGCAAGTCTTCGTGCCTCTTCTGCCAAAAGGGTCATGTTGTTCGGATCCCCCGTGGACTCTGGCTGAGTGATTGACTGAAGGAGAAATAAACAAAACACTAACTTCAAAGGGCTGGATTACGGTATTTCATTTTAATAAAGCAAGTGTCAAAGCCAAATTTTTAAAAAACATGTTTTCTGACAGAGGATTTCTGAGAGAGGAAGAGAGAGAGAAAAACATCAATGAGAGAATCATTTGATTGGCTGCTTCTTGCACGGCCGCCTTCTGGGGATTGAGCCAGCAACCCGGGCATGTGCCCTTGACCAGGAATTGAACCATGACTTCCTGGTTCCTGGGTCCATGCTCAATCGCTGAGCCATATTGGCCAGGCAAAACTAAATTGTTATTAGTGTCATTTAGCAAAAAGAAAGCCTCTTCTTAATTTCAGAGATCTTTAATAGCAGCATCCTTGATTGTAGTTATTACTTCTAGTTTCAGGAAAGGATTAAAAGAAACTAGAGCCATAGAAGGAACAAAGCTAGAGAAAAAGAACCCAGATGTAACTTTGGTTCTGGATCCAGCTCCTGATAACTGTTTTTATGACTACTGTGAGCAACCTGGTTTTCTTGCTCCATGTTTAGTGACAAATAAAAGGACACAGGAGGCAAGTTAGCTGAAGGAGTGAACACTCCACTGACTGTAACAGACCTGCTACGAATTACCAAGGGATGCCCCCACCCCCACCTCAAAGCATCATGCTCACTCACCACGTTGGCAACAGCAATCTTTGCTTTCTCAAGTTCCCTGGACGCAATTTCAATCAACTGCTCTGTGCTTTCGACCCGGGCACGCGCTTGTTCAGCCAAGTTTCCAGTCTCTTCAATGGTATTCCGGATATTCTGTAAGCGGCTAATCTGGCTGGATAGGGAGTTATTCACTCTCTGGAGGCGATCCATCAAATTTTGATCAACATCTGCAAGGGCAATGCAGAAGAAGGTGCATGGATTATTGCAAGGGTCAGGATGGGGGACACATCACCACACATGGGATCCGAGGCACCCATCATCCTTACTCTTCCAAACACAGCAGCTTCCTGAAAAGTTTCCCCATCGGCAGAGCCAGTCAGTCATGACTGTGCCCAGTTACATTCATCACAGTGTCTGTCTGTCCCACTTGACTCTGAGATTCTCTCTCTCATTCATCACTATAACCCAGTCATAGTGTGTAGTCATGACTTAAAATGTTACAATCAATGCAAATAACCAAAAAACACCTATCGTGGACATACGCTCTTGACATATCGTTTTATTTTCCTTAAAAATTTACCTCACAGAACAAATTCTGGATTCTCGTGTAAAATTTACCCGGCCAAAAGCAGATGCATCCAATTATTTCCTTCTCTACATCAGTAATTTTTATGGAGTCAAAATTCTAGATATTAGATACTGACAACAAGAAATAAGCCATGTATTAAGTTTTTGTACTCTAACTGGAAGACTTCTCTAACACCGCATGGATACAAATTCATACACTCAGCAGGCAAGTCCATCACTGCAGCCCCAAATGTTATAACGTTAACGCGCATTTACTGCGAGCGTCTGTGATCCGGGCATCTCAGAGATGGAGAGCCCCAAAGCAGAGTGACCTCAGCCAGATGGTGAGTACCTTACTCATCTTTCCATTATTGCTGTTTAGCACCATGCTTGGCATACAATAGGCACTCAATACCTGTAGGAAAGAACTTGTCCAAATGTAGGAAAGAGCTAATTCAGAGTAAGAAATAAAGACCTAAAGTGATTTTAAAAAGCAAGTAAATTATTTAAAGTAACTTCTTTTTTACATCTTTTACTTTCAAAGCTTCAAAAACTGTTTCTTGTGAAGTCAATCAAGTATCTACTCAATTGTTTTCTTAATCTTAAGTCAATCCCTTTGCTGCCTGTTACAGGTCTCAATCAGATAATATACATAGAACTGGTCTACCAAATTGGGAATGATATTAAAGATGCACATAATATGTAAAATATATACTTTTATGTTTACTAGCACATATGCTTCTAATTAATTAGAAAATTTCCCAAGTAGACACCAATTTCCAATCTTTGCTTTTGTAAATACTGTTATACATTCAATATCTGTTTAGCCAATAATCACAGTCCCTAACTTTTCCTCACAAGAGTCCTTTCTACGAAAATAATAAAGCAGTGACTAACATAAACTCTTACTAGAATGATAGAAAACCAATGCTACAATTTTCTATTTAAAATAATGCACACCTTTAATGATTTTTAAAGAAACTATTTAGAACACGTTGTAATGAAAAAAATGTATAAAACAGAATTTTAATGTCTAATCCTTTTTGATGTATTTGGAGAATTTTTTAGGTTTACTTAAACCATTAAGTAGACAGGTTCTTGAAAGGCTACAAATAGTTTAAAAATCGAGAAAGAATTTTATAAAACCATACAAATTCACCTTGAATTAAGACTGGATTGCCTCACGGAAGTTACCCACCCCTTTCCCCCATTGGATCCTGGGTACCTTTGACATCCTGAGCCTCACGAAGGAGGTCCATCACCTCTCTCTCTGCTTCCTTCAGTCGATCCTCGAAGGCTTGATCTGGCACCACCTCACCCCCAGTGCCAAGGTTTGCCATGAGAGCCTCTAATTCCTGAAGTTTCACTCGATGTTCAGCGACCTAAATATAATGAAGGGAGAAGAGGAAAAGGTAGGACATACAGGTATTCCAGAAGAACTCAACTGTACTTCCTGCAGGAATACAACTCAGAGGGCACTCTATAACAAGTAGGTCCAGTCACTCTATGCATGCCCATTCCATCGACTTCATTTTTATTTGTATTTAATAAATACACATTTTATTTTTCAATTACACTTTACATTCAATATTACAGGCGTTCAGTACCAGAGTTAGACAATCATACAGTTTACAAAGTGTTCCCCTGGTATTTCCAGTCCCCACTTGGCACCATATATTACAATGGTATCACCTGTACGCTTGTGCTGAACTTCACTCCTTTGACTTTAAACACCACGTGCTGAGGATTCTCCAGTTCTACCTCTCCCTTACCCTTTAGACTACCTTCCTGACATCTCCACTTGGCTATCCAGTAGGTATCTCAACTTAACATCCAAAATTATACTCTCGATTTTTTCCTCTTAAATCTGTTCTGAGTCATCTCAATAAATAATTGACTCAATAAAAATGAGTCAATGACTCAAGTCAATCAATGACTCAATAAAAAATTGCCTCCGGTACCTTAAGCAAAATACCCTACATCCATCCCGACCCTTCTCTTTCCCAATGCTTGCCCGCTGTACTGACTTACCCCGCACACATACATGTTTATCCAGTTCAATCTAGGCTTCCCCTTTGCCATCATTATTCACGTAGCAGTCAGAGTGGTCTTAAAAGAGGAGTTGGATTTCCTAGCTTAAAACTCTTTGGTACATTCCCATTTGATTTGGTATGGAATCTAAATTCCTTACTCTGGTCAACGCGTGCGACCTAAACTGTCTCTACCTACCTCTCCAGTTTTATCACAAACGGCTCCCTCCTCATTCGGCATGCTCCGGGCACCTCCCAGAGTTGAGGCTTTGGTACCTGTGTTCCCTCTGCCTGGAACAGCCTACCTTCCACTTGCTTGTTCCTCCTTATCCTTAAGATCTCACCTGAAGTGAATTTCCTTCCAGAGGCCTAGGATAAAGTAGCTCCCTCAGTTTTTTTGTTTTGGTCTCTATTCTTACGGGCACTAATCTCAGTTACCATTTCTCTATTTAATGTTTATACTTTATCTCCCAACAGGAGCCTGAGTCTCTGAGAGCAGGCACTGTGTCTACCTTGTTCACCATTTTTTTCTCCAGAGCTCAATGCACAGGGAGTGGCCATTCAACACCTGTACTGTGAGTAAGTGAATGAATGAATGAATAAGTGCACTGCTGGCAGCTCACCTTATCCTTCACCAGCCGGTAACATGCTGGACACTCCTGGCAGCCAGGCCAAGACCGATTGTAGAAATAGTTCTCTTCACATTGGTCACAGCGATTTCCCACAAAGCCTTCTCTGCATTGACAGCGACCATCGTCTTTGCACTGGAGTGAAAGGGACCCCTCAGGGTGACAGTCACAGGCTGCAGAATAAAGGCCAAAAAGAACAGAATAAGGAAAAGGAGAAAGAGTGCATTTTCTCTGAACTCAGGCTACCAATAAACTTATGGTAATATCATGATAAGTAGACTTTAATAAAAAAAAAAAAACAAAAAAAAAAAAACAGGCTTACTTAGAATTAAATGGTAAAGTCTACTTAGTTGAGAATACAGACATTTTTATAGCAAAAATAAATAATAAAGTAACATGTACATCCTTTGGAGGGGGGCACGTTTCATGTCACTCAATAATTACAGAAATTAGTCTACCGTATTAAACTGATCAGAGCCCTTTCTGTGCATTTGGAGAAGTCTTCTCTCCGCTGTTTAATATTTCTCTCACTGAGGAGCTAGAAAACCCAAACGCTAATGCTTGTATTATATTTGCTGGTCTGTTTCCTCACTTTGTTCTCTGAGCAGAAACTCAATGACTTGTGCTGCGTTCCACAGGAGAAACGAAGGAATTCAGCAAGCAAAACCCACACTGTTCTGAGGCCCAATTCCAGGCGAGTGTTTATGCCAAGGAGCAGCAGCTGTTTACGTGTAACTGCACCAAAAGCGCCCCAAGGGTGGGAAGCCACTGCAGCCAGCGAGTCAACAAACAGTTCTGAGCAGACGCCCTCCCCGTTCCACTATCTGCACTAAGAACGTGATCAATAAAATGTTTTACTGAGCACAGTGGGACACTGAGGAACCGAAGGGAGGCTTCTCTTTGGGAAAATAAAAGGCTGGCAGAAGGAAGAATCAGGAACATAATAAAAGAAGACATCAAGAGGGTGGCTGCCAAGAAACCAGAGAGGCTCTCAATCCTCAGAGTTGAGAAAAGGAAAATATTCATGGAAAAAAGCAAAGATGATGATTTAGAAACTGGCTGTGAGCCATCGGGGAGACGGGGGGGGGGGGGGGGGGGGCTGTCAAGAGTTCTTTCTGGACTTACGGTCCCAGCTAGAATTAGGGGAGACTTAAGAGTTCACTGCCATGGACACCCCTTACGTTTGCAGCCTTCGGGTCCAAAGCCAAAGTGGTTGACCTCACAGTGCTCGCAGTGCTGACCGGTGATGCCAGGCTGGCACTCACACTGGCCGGTGCGGATGTCACACAGTCCGTTGGTGGAACCCAGAGCATGGCAGTCACACCTGGAATGAACACAGGACATTTCTCAGGTTAAAAAAAATACACACACACAAAAAAAACACAGACTTTAAGCAAATTTCTTTTTTCCCCCTTTTAGCATAAAACGGATAGAATTTGTAACAGAAAACAGGATGTTAAGGACTACTGAGCCCCTGAGGTTCAAGTAATTTTCAGGAGCTCTTTTCCTAAGCCAGCACACACACACTGTTATTCCACCACTAAGCCACTGCTTGTGGCTCTCTGACCTGGCGCCTCCTAGGCCCTGACCAGGGAGTTTTGAAAACAAGAATTCCCCAACTGCCACCCTGGAGGTCTGAGTCTAAACATCTCTGAAAGGGCCTCGTCATTTGTCTATTTTTAAAACGCTGCTCAGATGAGGCTGACCCAACCGCGGCCACAGCAACCCGCCTTGCCTCCATTAGCTTCATTACAGCTTTCCAGTCCTGCCTCCCTCGTCAGGCACTTGAGTAACTCCTGAACCGAGTCAAGCCGACGACAACGCGTGAACATTCATCGCTTCCGATGAAAAAAGCAACGATCACTTCTACCCAAGGCCCCTGACGCCCCTCACCTCTGGCAGCCCTGCCCGCTGTGCAGGTTGTAGAATCCGGGTTCACAAGCTCCACAGTCCCGGCCGGTGACGTGAGGCAGGCAGTCGCACTGGCCGGTCACGGGGCTGCAGCCGCTCTGCTCCCGAGAGGTCCCGTAGGGGTTGCAATCGCAGGCTAAGGTGGGGAGAGAGGGACGGCAAAAGAGGCAAGTCACCCAAGAGAAACACAAAAAATGCAGACTTTACAAATAGGCTCTTTAGATGTGTGTTGTCCAGTGCAGAGGCCACCGGCCACCTGTGGCTGTTGAGGGTAGCTGCTTTGAACTGAGATGCTGGAAATATGAAATACACGTGAATTCCAAAGACTTGGTGTGGGGGAAAAACATACATCTCAATAATGTGCTATTACTGGTTACTTGTTGAAATGATAACCTACGTTAGCTATGTTAGGTTACCTAAAATATATTATTAAAATTAATTTCACCTGTTTCTCTTTATTTGGATGTCCCTACAGAAAAATGTAAGTCACATAAGTGACGCGTAGCTATTTCTACTGCGCAGTGCTGCTTCAGGCCAAACAACTGTAAATATTTAAAGAGCCTGACCACACAGGGAGTTCTCAGAATGAGCACAATTGGGACAGACAGCATCTGGCCGGTGGCTGATCACCTTTGCATTTGTCTGCCGGGTTGGGAGCCAGCGGGTTTCCGAAGAAGCCATCTTTGCAGCGGTCGCAGTAGAAGCCGGCCGTGTTGTAGATGCACTTCAGGCACTCTCCCGTCAGGCGGTTGCAATTTCCGACCGCATTGGGATCGATGTTGGCGTTGCACTGGCACAGCCGGCAAAGCCTCACAGGGCCGTTCGTCCCCTGAGGGTCTCCAAAGTAGCCATCATCGCAGAGCTCACATCTCTTACCTGCGCACGACACAATCGGATGTTAGGAAAGAAAGGCCTTAGGTGTTTCCGGTGCTGCTGGTTACGAAGAGTCTGCTTACAAATTACCCTGGTGACAAATAGCCTAGTGTAACCACTGACTGGGAGGCAACCTGGTGCAGTGGATGTGGCAGCAGCCTAGGAGAGCAGAGGACCTGGGCTGTGGTCCTGGCCCTGTGACTATGGGCACCTCTCCAGTTCCGCATCAGAAAGTTTGCCTACTTCAGCTCAACTGTCCTGAGGATTACCTGAGATCACACACTGAACGTGCTTTGTGAGTCAGGTTCAGAGTTAACCTCTCCATTCCCAAGGGATGGCACATTCACATGTTTGCTTTGTTGATAATATGAAGATGAAAAGTGACTCTTGATAGTATAAATCTCCCATACCAGTGGTCGGCAAACTGCGGCTCTTTGCCCCTTTGAGTGTGGCTCTTCCACAAAATACCATGTACCCTAATTAAGTTAATAACTATGTACCTACCTATATAGTTTAAGTTTAAAAAATTTGGCTCTCAAAAGAAATTTCAATCGTTGTATGTTGATATGTAGCTCTATTGACTAATGAGTTTGCCAACCACTGTCCTATACAACAGGGTGAGTAGGATCATTCTCTTAAAAAATAAAAGGCTAATCCTTGTTTGAGCAGCATCAACCAGCACAGAATCTGAGCATTTTTTTTTAAATATATTTTTTTGATTTTGTACAGAGAGGAAGGGAGAGAGATAGAGAGTTAAAAACATCGATGAGAGAGAGTCATCGATCAGCTGCCTCTTGCACACCCCCTACTGGGGATATGCCCGCAACCAAGGTACATGCCCTTGACTGGAATCAAACCTGGGACCTTTCAGTCCCCAAGCCGATGCTCTATCCATTGAGCCAAACCGGTTTCGGCGAATCTGAGCATTTTATAAGGGAATCTGGAGATCATTTGCCACTCACGTCTATCATAGCTAAGGGACCGGGGAGAGAGGTTAAATTACTTGCCCACAACCAAACAGGTAGTGAGACAGAGCTAGAATTCAGGGCTCTTCCTACCACACTAAACGCATGACTCTGTGAAGCAGGAAGAGATGAGAGTGATGTAGATGAGGTTGGTGTCAGCGGAAGAAGTGAAAAGTGGTCAGATTTACATAGAACTGGTATCGCTTGCTGGCTGCCTGCATCTGGAAATCAAGGATATGCCTAGGATTTTAACTTGAGCAACGAGGTGCAAGAAAGTATTTTTACTGAGATGACCAAGATTGGGGAGGGAACAGGGTTGAGACAGGAAAAAGAAGAAATCTAAGATCTAGCTGGATTTGCTTAAATTTGAGATTCCTTTAGCCATCTGGACCAAGACCACGGAAGAAAAGAGTCAGCAGATTCAAATCAGCAAGACCTGAAGAGAATTTGGTAAAGATATTACCTACCCAGATATGGGCAGAGTATAGGGAAACCACCGGAAGATGTAGCACCTGGGGCAGTAACCATGGGACTGATGGGCTCCACAACCTGGACTTCAGGGGTGGAGGGAGGGAGTAGTTACCAGAACCTCAGAGTTTCCAATTTTATTAGAAAGATCTGTTTGGAACCTAATAGTTTCTAACTTTACTAGAAAGATCCGTTTGGAGAAGGCCACCTGCCACAGCTGAGAACTTTGATTAAGGCCACCAAACCATGAGGATCCTACAGAAAAGGAGCCTCAGAACAAATACTCTGCATTTGCCAGGGAGGCTACCATTCTATGTGGCCCTGTAGGTCTCGTGAGGGTAGAGACAGATGAAGGATGGAGGAGGAGGAGCATATGGAGGGCTTCCAGCCACCACCCGAGTGGAGATGGTAAATAGATAGCCGGTGCTCAGGGCATCAAGGCCAGGGCTGAAGATACAGATTTTGCAGTTGTAACAGAGAGGTTTTGAATCCCAAAGATGGATGCACCTAAGGGGAGACTATCAAGTTGACATGAAAGCCCGAGGTTGAGAATCAGAAGTGATCAAAGGACACCCAAGAGAAGAGAGGTAGGAGGAAACCAAGGAGATGGAAGTGTCAAAAAAGGCAAAGGGAGAAAATGTTTGGAGCAAAGTGAGCAGTTAACAGTGCCCAGTGTGGCCAAGACCGGGCCAGAGGAGGACTGACCACTGTAGGTGGCTAACGGAGACCACGGACGAGGCGAACAGAACAGAACAGAACCGTGGCTGGGCTCAGGCAGAAGGGGAAGAAACAGCATGCTGAGAGAGGAGAGGAAGCTGGTCTCTGATGCAAATAGTTGCCAGACCCCCACCTGAATCCTTGTCCAGAGTAGCTTGAAGACAGCATTTCAGTTCTGCTTTTTCATTAGATAACTTAGCTATTCTAGATAGGATCCACATTTAAAATGCTTTGAAACCTGTTTGGAATAAAACTTAATTTTAAAAATCTGGTGGAAAACATAAACCAGAACTACATGGTAGCCCCACTCCAAAATACCCTCTGGCAGCTACGGCTCATCTACTCTTTGTCTTAAGAGTCTAGGATGCAGGTTCAGGTCCAGGCTGTACTATTTACAAGGTGTTGGGCAGGTTACATGCCTGTTTAGCCTCAGTTTTCCTTGTCATCCCTCCCAGCAATAGGAGAGGTGTCCTTCTTTCTTCTCCTTTAACACAGTGTGCATCCCTCCGTCTGAACTAACCATACTGTATTAAAATTACCTCGGCTTCCCTCCATACTTTTAGCCCCTGAAGAGTAGAGACCATCCATTAATCATTTTTATATTCCTAATGCCATGCACTCAAAAATCGATTGAAAAAGACTTATTATTAATTTATCTCAAAAAATGTTTTAAAAATTAAATGTGAATGCAAACTACGTTAGGATCTCAGTGATTATCAGGAGTTATTTATATTCTTCAATAGTGTCCTAAATGAATTGCATCTTACCTTGTATCTGCATTCTCTATTCATTTACTCAATAATTATTTGCATTCATTCAACAAACACATATTTTGAATGCTATTCTGAGTGTTAGGGATACAAAAAGTGAATAAAATAAATAAAGATCCCTGCTCTCATGGAGCTTAAACTGGGGGTGAAGGAGTAGAGAGGGAAGATAGATAATAAACAAGAAAATATCAAATGATTAAAGAATGCTGGGGGGGGGGGGGGGGGAGTAAAGAAGGATAAGGAATACAGTGAGAGCATTTTTTACTGCGGCTATTCTGCTTTTCAATGACATCTATACCCCAATGCACATCTCCAAGAACTGCTATAGATCATTCCTTCAAGCCAGGTGGTAACTACTGAGACAAATATACTTCCCAAGCTTTGTGGGAGAAACACCTGATAGAAACCAACATGTTTATAACATTTCCCAAGATCTCTTATTTTACACTCCATTTCTACATTGAAGCATCCCAAACTGTCTTAATCCAACATTGGTATCCTTTAGTATAGACATGAGGACAACTGTTTTGTTTTTGCAAATGCCATCTGCCCAGGGAAACAACAAAATGAGTAAGGGGCTCTACCATCAAACGTTATATTAAGCACATCCAAGAGTAGATACTATACATGTGGTACGTGCTAGATCCTATGGCCGCAGAGTAAAAGGCACGAAGCACCTAGGGTAGCAGGGCAGGGAGGGTCCATTGGAAAGTCTTCCTGGGAAAGTGATGTTTCAACCCCACCTCCCAGAAGAGACAGGCGTTGGCCAGGAAAAGGGAGGTTTGGGTAGGAGAGAGTGGGGTGGGCACTCTAAAGGAGAACAGCAGACGGCAGCCAAAGAGCCTGGCACACCTGAGGGACGACGAGAAGCCTAGGACTGGAGCAGAACGTGGGAGTGGGTGACGGGGAATGAGGCTGGGAAGTCTGTCTGTGTGAGACTCTTTTGGGCCACTGACTTTTTTTAAAAAACAGGAAAGAGTAAAAAATATAAAGTTCTATACAAATTTCCACTCCTTATTTTTCCAACTATCTTACGCAAATGATCACATCTCTGTGTTGCAATGTCCTGATCTTGGGAAGGGGTCAGTGGAGAAGGGAGGGAGATGGGGTGTTTGGATGCTTCCCAATGATTAAAGAATGTTTTGATGAAACACAAGAGATACCGATGATTAGCTCAGTGTTCTGGTCTCTCGCTTATTTTTATGCTCTGTAGCAACATCTTTGGAACAAAAGGCTTGTAATGGAGCCCAAGGCTGTATCAGAGGCCTGGCCAGAACTTCTCCATTACGTGGAGGCTGAAGTCAATGTGAGAAGGGAAATAGTCACCAGTGAGCCTCTGTCTCCCCAGGCAGCCAGCCTGGGTGGGCAGTTCCTTGAGTAGCTAGGAAAGACTTAGTTTTATGTTTTCATCAGAAAGAAAGAAACCCAGAGAATGGGAACACTGGCCTATCCAAAGCTATTAAAAAAAAAAAAAAAAAAGAAAGAAAAAAAAAAAAAAGAACACATTTCCCAATAAATGTGATGGGCTCTGATACTCTGAAAGAACAATTTGGAGAAAGGATATAAAACAATTGTCTTAATGACCACTTTGTATCAAGAAGCCAAGGATAATGGCCCCACAAACTAAAAACCAAGTTGTTTTGGTTTTCATCTTAAGTGGGGGAGTATACGATCTCGATCAGCATCTTTGGGGCCAGAACACCTAGGTTGAAATTCTAGCTCCTCTAATGATGAGCCCGCAGGCTTGGTCATGTAACCTAGTGTCTCTGTGCCTCAGTTTCCTTAGCTGGAACATGGGATGATAGCAGAACCTATCTCACAGGGTTCTGAGGATTAATGAGACAGGAAAAGTTCCTGAACATAAATATGTTAGCTACTGTAAGTATCTAATATGCGTTTTATAAGTCTATAACCAACCCATTTCCTACAAAAGGTTGTCTACGAGGAAAATTGTATTCATTAAAGCCAGACAAAAATAATCCAGACATTTTCAAAGCCCTTCTCCTCACGGTGTTTCTAAGGATGGGCACTGTGAGCAGGGGGAAGGAGCAGACTCACCGGTGGTCCCAGTAGGACAGTTGGTGCACACCACCTCCTGGGTTGTAGGGACAACAGCACAGCTTGAGCCCCCAGGACACGGGCAGGGCTGGCAATCAGAGGAGGTCCCCGCGGTTGGATCTCCATAGTACCCGTCACTGCACTTCTCACAGTTGGGGCCGGCAGTGTTGTCTCTGCAGTTGCAAACCCCTGTTTGGAGAGGAGGTGTGAGAAACAGGCAAAGGAGACAATGAGGATTTCCTACCCGTCTGCTGAGGAGAACTTAGGCCCCCAAAGAACACCCGCTCACCTGTCTCAGGGTCACAGGTCTCACTGTGTCCGTTGCAGGTACAGAGCACACAGGGGCTATACGGCCCGAGACTCGGGGTTTCTCTTCTGTAGCCCGAGATGCACACCTCACAGAACTGCCCTCCGTATCCCACAGGACAGGTGCAGGTCTCCACCCAAGCGGCAGGGACCCCTGGCCCGGGACGAGCACTAGCCAGGGTGACATCATCCAAATAGCCAGCGCCTGTGTGAGGTGAGGAAAAGAGAATCGCTGAACTGGTTTCCGTTTCGCAAATGCTCACAAGAAGTCAGTAACATTAAAAGGTAACCAAATCCAAGCTTCCAGAGACAAGCAGCCATCAGTTTAATGCATTTACTGGAGAAGATAAGTAGAAAATAGCATTTAGAGTAAACATGCGGTAGCTGGTGCTGTTCCTGGAATATAGCAAACATATTTTTAAACACACACCGAGATTGTTGGCTTTTACAGTTCTCCCAATCACCAATATAGAAAATTAAAAGCACTGGACCATAATCCAGGGCAAGAAGAGAGAAGAGCAATACTATGGAGGACAAGAAGAGTTTAGGTCTGCAGTCAGTCAACCGTTTTGTTCTCTTGTGACAAAAGCAGGTACTGATCGTAGAAAGACAAGAAAGCAGAGAAAGCACCTGTCAACAAGTACCACTCAATTGTATTTTTTTATACTCTGCATAAAACAGCAAAAATAAGGACACACGTTCTAATACTCTGGGCTACTTCAACACGTACGCAATTATTCCAAAGCAATTATGCCATATATCACAATGCTTTCCCCTTTCCAGAAGAAAAAAAAAAAAGAGGAAGCTTTATAATGGCTTAGATCAGTGGTTGGCAAACCTCGGCTCGCGAGCCACATGCGGCTCTTTGGCCCCTTGAGTGTGGCTCTTCCACAAACTACCACGTGCGGGCGCGCACGTACAGTGCGATTGAAACTTCCTGGCCCATGTGCAGAAGTCCGTTTTCGGCCTGGGCGAGTCTATTCTGAAGAAGTGGCGTCAGAACACTCAAGGGGCCAAAGACCCGCATGTGGCTCGCGAGCCGAGGTTTGCTGACCACTGGCTTAGACCAATGATTCGTCCAACCCCACAGTGCCAATGATGGTCTCGGCTGGAGCATCCCATGGAAGAGGCAGGCCTTGATGATGTCATAAAGTTTCCCTTTACTTTCCATCCCACTCCTGTCTCTGGCAGTCTATCTTTCAAGTGTATTTCCCCATGTTATGAAATATCATTGGCTGCTTATATCATTCTTAGAAAATGACAACCTGAGGCTGAAGGATATCTCTTCTGTTACTGCCTTGAACTTGGGAGTTAACTTTAAATATGTTTACGGGGTTTTTCAACAATTAGATCATGAGATACTTTTCCACTGGCTAATGGGCTTCCAACCGTAAACATGCTTAAGGCTCCCATCCTAAAAGTACTCCTCCTCCCATCTTGTCCCTACTCCCAAGTTATAATCCACCTCTTTTCCTTCCCTTATATCCACACTTCTTAAAAGAATAACCTTTACTTTTCTTCTTGACCTTCAAATTACTATTGGGACACTGCACTCTAATTTTAGTTTCAACACTTCTTAAAAAACACACACACAAAACACTCCACCTCATCAATGATTCCTTAGTTACCCAACCCAAAATCCAATGGTGTTAACTTCTTAAGCTTGTTAATGGGTTAATGGTTGATTCCTCCTCAAAATTTTTTTTCTTTCTTGATGCTCAGGGCATGGTCCTTAAATAGCTCTTTACAGAATTGCATATTTTTTCTTTTTTTTTTTTTTCAAGTTTCCAAGTTTAAAAATTACTGCCCATGCATTGCCAACCTTTCAATTCTAGATCTCCAGTCCAAACGTTTTCCTAAGCCCCAGATCCATGTTTCTAACTACCACTTATAGGACATTTTCATCTGGATATTCATGCAGGCATCTTGAGAGTCACATCCAAGGAGTTGAGGGCATTGTGCTAAGTGAAATAAGTCAGACAGAAAGCAAACACTGAATGATCTCACTTGCACTCAAAATCTTTAAAAAGAAAACAAAAAGAGAAACTAAACAAAACAACCCAAAACACTTACCTCATAGCTACAGAGAACAGAGATTGATGGTTTACAAAGTTCCAGTTATAAAATAAATCAATCATGGGGATGTAATACACAGTGTGTTAGCTATCCAATATAATAAAAGGGTATTATGCAAATGACCCTAATGGCAGAAAGGGCAGAAGGACCAGAACAACTGCTCAACCAGTCGCTATGAGGCGCACTGTCCTTCTCTCGGGTCCTTTCCCTGGCCGGCAGGCTCCCATCGCCCAACAGCGAACAGGGAGCCAGGGGTGGGTGGATGGCGACTCTTCTACATTACATCATAACTTACTTCTCTCACTGTAGGTCCCACGGATCTTGATAGAAGTCAAGTTGTTAAGGAGCTTTTGAAATTCGAAAGGGGTAAGAGTAGGCCTCCAAGGGTAATCTGTTGCTTCATGGAGCCTGTAGAGAAAGAAGGGGCGCCAATAGCTTCTGTAAGGACAAGTCTGGGGGCCGAGAAAGCATTTTCTTACTCATTTAAGCCGCCAACAATGTAATGCTCTGCCAATGTGACCAAGTCAGAGATTGGTTTGCTGGTCTGACAGTGCCGGTGGCAAGGGTACAGGGTGACACAGGGAAAGCTCCCTTTTACAAAGGCCCCTTAGACCCCGAAGCTTTTCTTTCAACATTCACCTGGAAGCCTGAGAAGCTCAGATAAAGAAACCACTTCCAGTCAAATCACACTTTACAACCAAGAGGACCTTACCTGAAGACGTATTTCTCAGTGGTCTCACTTGGATAGGAATTGCCCTGAGCGATCAAGGGCACGGACACTCGCAGGCCAGCTCCCTCGAGCACCACGTCTTCGGCAGAGAGGCGAGTGTCTCGCCTGTCCACTCGGAAGGAGAAGGAGAGGTTCTGGCCATAGCTCATCACCTGCTTGCCCAGGAACTTGGCTGGAACGCAGACACATGGGGCAAGGATGTGAGGAGGAGACTACAGAGGAGCACACCCCGCCCGGCCAGACTGCTTTCCGGCTTCGCTTACCAGGAGCGATGAAGTACCGAGGAAAGTAGCTGTCTGAGATGACGGAGATGTCTTGTCTCTCAGGGGACCACTCCATGGATGATTCAGAGCCATCCCTCTGCTCTGCACGCCACCCATCCTCATCTGCAAGCAGAGGACAAAAACACAAGTGCTGTGACATTGTGAACACCCTGAATTCACCTCCGTTATGGACCACAAACACATATAAAAAGTATAGGGAGAGCCCTAGCCTGTTTGGCTCAGTGGATGAAGCGACAGCCTATGGTCTGAAGGGTCCCTGGTTCGATTCCGGTCATGGGTGCCGCATGCCTAGGTTGTGGGCTCAATCACCAGCAGAGGGCATGCAGGAGGCAGTCGATCAATGATTCTCTTTCATCATTGATGTTTCTATCTCCCTCTCCCTTCCTCTCTGAAATCAATAAAAATATATTTTTTAAAAATCTTTTAAAAAATGGATAGGGAAAGACAACAATGAATAAATGAATTCTACAACAGTACCTAGATATGCCATACCCCCTCAAGTTACATTTTTTGCTCTATTTTATGTAGCATTTAACTATGGTGAATTCTAAACCCATATGTATGTTTTCATAAAGTACGGCATAGAGAATAGAGCAAAAAATATAATGACTATATATGATGTCAGACGGGTACTAGATTAATCAAGGTGATCACTTCATAAGTTATATGAATTTCTAACCACTATGCTGTATACCTAAAACTACTATTATATTGCATGTCAACTGTAACTGAAAAATAAAAAAATTTGTAATTACTAACTTCAAAGAGAAACTATAGATGATGATAAAAACAAAAAACCCCCAAACAAAAAAGCCAAATAAACAAAAAATCATGTTCATTAAAAAATATGAAGTGTTGCTACCATCAAAAAAATCCTTCAAGAGTTACTGATTTAAAAAAAAAATACTGTACATCTAGTGATACATTTTAGGGAAGGAAGGGAAGGTCTGAGTTACCAATCTGAAAGGTGGAGGTGATAGAGTAAACGCTGTAGCCCACAGCATTGGTGCAGACGGAAGAATGCCCGAAGCAGAAGCAGGGTGTGCAGCCTCGGGGATTCGATGGTTCCAGATTAAAAAACCCAGGTTTGCATCTGAAAAAGATTAAGAAACAATCAGGCATCTTTTGTGTGCTTGAAATATGATAATGGAGAAAAAAAAGCAACCCAGCCAGAGAAGGGAGGAGCTTACCTCTCACAGTTGAAGCCTTCAACGTTGTCTTTGCAAACACACCGCCCTGTCTCGACGTTGCATTCATCCGTGCTGCCTGAAGGGTTACACACGCAAGGCCTGATGGGTGGGAAATGAATAAAACAATGAGAGAACAGACGGGAGCAAAGAAATTGCACTCTTATAGTCAACCTGTTGGTTTATATGTTAATAATAATAATAATAACAATACCTAACTGATGTCACTATCTGATGTTACTTGGATCTGGTTTCAACCAAGGATACTCATAACATTTAATATGTAAAACTCTGCTTAATCTCTGTGCACACCAATCCTGGGTCATCGTTACAGCCAGAAGTCTTGAATCTCGCGGACAATTATTTTGGGGCAAATGTTTATACGGCTGCAGATAAGCCTCAGGTCTATCATTAGGAATCAGCTCCATGTAGGTTGTGCCTCCCTGATTTGGCGTGGAAAGGTCTCACCTGCACCCTGCCTCCGTGAGAGAATGGAACCCGGGCTGGCAACGGTCACACTTGTCGCCCATCACTCCCGGCTTGCAGCTGCATCGGCCATAGCTGTCACACTGCGTGCTGAGGGAACCTAAAATGTAAAAAAGCGTGTCAGCCACCCGGCATGTCGGCAATATTACATGTCAAAAAAAGAAAATTGGTAGCTAAGAACAATGCCCGAAAACCAACATGCAATCTACGTAGATGGTTACAGGGGAAAAAGGTGAAATTTTAATTCGGAATTCTCTCAAAATCAGGCCCCTTGTAAGCCATTACATTTTACCTTTCCAGACAAACACCATGCTAAAAACACTAACATGTCACTCTGTACCCAGTGGTAAACTGGACACGAGGCCCGTCCCTCCTCTGTGAGAAAGCACTGGCTCCCTCGGGGTCATGCCTAGAACTTAAGTGTACACCGGCATGCACAACAAACACAAAGGTCAAACTCTTGCAACAACAGAACGGTCTAAGAGCACACTACCTCTGTGGACATATACTAACATGAAACAGCTCAAGCTCTTGAAGGGTTTCAGACTAAACAAAATCATTAACAAGGAAGAACTCACGAAGCAGCTAACCTTTCACAGTAGGGTTCAAATGCTCTCTAGGATCTTGTTGCTAATTATTTAAAAAATCATTGCTCAGGCCACCCCCAGTATTATACAAACCCGACAATCATTGGAAAGTCCAACGTGGTTTAAAGAGAGTGGAGGTGGAGGGACAGGCCTATCCTGAATCATTGACATGTTATAATTTCCATGTTACAGTAATGTCCAACTTTCATACCAAACCTGTGCACATGCCTAAGAAATAGCTTCATTTTCTGGGGCTACAGGAAATGCTTACTTTTTTTGTTATTGTTCTTAAAACCCATCAGGCTGAAGCAGACACTGCCTGGCACTTACCCACAGGACTACAGTGGCACGGAGAGCAGGGCTCCGTGTTCCCAAGGCGGAAGAAATTCTCCCGGCACCTCTCGCAGTGGGCGCCGTCTGTGTTATCCCGGCAGTTGGTGCAGTGGCCACCGTGGCCGGTGGAACGGTATAGTTCAGGGTCAAAGTAACACTCTTGTGATCGACCATTGCAGTCACAGGCTGTTAGCCAAACACAAAAGTTAAGGGAGATCCATGATCCTTATGAATGGCGTTTTTACAAGACTAAACAAACCAACCAACCACAATTTCCCACATCTCTGTGACAGATGGTGTTAGAATAAAAATGACGGCCAGATGCATCACTCAATAAGAAAAAGATAAAGTTTGTCAATAAAGAGTTTATATAGAAAATGTTCATCCTGATCAAAAACAGCAACTTCATAAAAAACAGAGAATTCCTTTGTCTCATTCACATTGGATGGCTACTGATGTGTTGGCTGGTGCCATTTTGCGATTTGACAACCTCGGGGAAAGAGGTCAGTGCCCTGATGAAGCAGTTAGGTACTGCACGTTTTAACAATTCTTGCAGCACCCTGGCTGAAAATCGCTGTCTATCCCACAGCTCATGCAGAGGCTGTGGCTCCCTTCTCAGCAGCTGGTAAGAGAGAAGGCAGCTGTCATTTCCTCTTCCGTAGCTCGTAGCTCCAGCCCCTGGACAATAGTGAACTAATGTCACAACCTCCAGAAACGTTCTCTGAGGGGTCACAGTGCCAAAGGGACAGAGGAAGAAAGCAAAGTGACTTAGCGCCTCATCAAAGTCCTTTGCCTACAGCATTCAGCTCATTTGCTCGAGGTAAGCTGGCGATCCAGTGTCTTTGTTGTTCTCATAATGTTCCTGGATGGACTCTAAATATGCCCACGTCATTAAACAGAACACTTTCTGAACACAGGTGTACATTTTCTCCGGTAGCACACCTCAGAAATTTTTCATTCTTTCTCTTGCCGGCTTTTATCATGTAGCTTCCAACACGGGATATTACAGTTCAGTAACATAACTAAAGAAGCCCAAGCAATCGTTTAGGAATGCTGGAGGAGGCTGTAAAGTTAATCTGCAAATCTGGGATTTGTCGAGGGAAAGAAAAGATGAATAAGGAAATCTGCTCTGGGCAGCTAATAAAATTAGTCATAAGATATCAATTCTTTCTCAAGGCTTCTGCCAACAATCCCTGCAAGTTCACAGGGTCCGCTTTCTTATTCAATTTATTCCCGAGAGAATATGATAAGGGATATTTATAAGAACATGAGAAAATTATAGCTGCTTTAAAATTTTCTGAAGTCCTTGGCGAGTCCTAATTATAAGGTTTCATGGCTCCTTTCTCCTGAGATTCCTTTCCCTATCTGTTCAGAGTAAACTAAGACATTGTGAAGGAACAAACAACGTGCTATCTTCTTCAGTTCACCCTTTCCTAGGAATTCCAGTGTCTACTCTTCCTCCCAAAGCTACCGCCTCTGCATGAGGGGAGTCAGAAAATTCTCCCCACTGTGCTCTTGAGCGACATCAAGGAAAATTAATTTTTTATAAATAAGCTTTTGAATGGCAGTCTTAGTCTAGAACTCGCTGTAACTGACACATGTTAGCCAATGGCCTTAGCTCTGGAGCACTAAACAGAAGAAGACTATTTTAAAGGACAACAAAGAAGAGAACTAGAGAAATCATATGTTAGAGCTGACCGCACTGGCCCGGTATCTGGATCTAAGCACAGTGCCCGGCATGGAGGATGCTGCTCCCATCCTGGTGTGTGCGTTCAGGAAGGAAACACACAGCCAGCACGGTTTATGTTTACGGCCAATCGCCCTCATCTGTGATGTTCCTCTGACGTCACGTCCTACGCTTTCAAAGTATGAAAGAAGCACTGCCTCTCGTTGTTTTCCTTTCAAGGAGGCATCAATGCAAGTCACCCATTCCTTCCTCCACCCCTGGAAGATATCAAGATAAGTGAACGGCCTGACGCCAAGGGGCACTCACGCAAGCATTCGCTGGCACTCTCGGCAGTCGCCCTCCTCCACGGCCGGTCGTTGAAGAAAGGAAGACACTTCTCACAGTCTACTCCATAGGTGTTATGCTTGCAGTCGCACACCAGCTTGTCATGCTCGTTCTTCACACACTCGCTTGCGTGTCCGTTACATTTACACCTGGGGAGAGGAGAGACACTCAGAAACAGGAGACAGCTCAAAAGCCCCAGAAATGGATGCAGAAAAAAAAGGATGGACACAGGGAACCAAAAACAACCTCTGAATATGCTGGAGATCTCCATTCGAAACTGTAAACTGAGGAGCTGAGCAAGATTAGGTAAGGGCTGTCTGAGTTTTCAGGTATGAGGAAAAATTAAACAGGAGGGGGGGAAATGTGACTTTATTTAACAAGGGATGGGGCATTAACCAGACTCGAGAAGAAAGTCCCTAATGATATCAGAGGGCATCTGCAGCATCACTTCCTGAAGTCAAATGTGCGTGCCAAGAGGCAGCCAAGTGTACTGGGTAAGAAGAGCATGGGTTCTGCAGCCAGGCTCCTGGGTCTCGAGCCCTGCCCTTGATTCACCTGTAGAATAGGGAAGATGATAATGTCTATTTGGTTCCTCGGAGGATCAAGAAGTTGCTTTATTCATGTGCCTAGGATTGTGTAGGCACACAGCAAGTCAATAATTATGTCAGCGATTATCTGCCATAATGATTTTCAAGTATTCTGATCTGAGGGCAATAAAAGACATTAGATACCTCATGACCAGATGGATCTCTCTGGGGTAATAATCCTTGCAGGATCCCCTAGATGTAGGCAAAACCATAAAATAAGAGCTCGTGGAAATCCCCATGAACACCAACGTGCACTCTGGTGCACTGAGTTTCCCTCACAGGCTTCCTTGAAGATAGCAATCGGTTCCATAGCTTCAACTACCACTTAAAGATACACCCAAACATTTCTGGAACATCTACAGCATAACAAAATGAGTCTCCAGCTCTCATGTCTCTCCCAAACTCCTTGACTGCTGCACACATTTAGACATCCTACGAGACCTACAATTTTACATGTCTACACCCAAACTCATCATCTTCCCAATTAACTCATCTTCTTTATTTAATCTATTAATGGCACCACTCCTGATCACCAAACCTTACAATCATCATGACTAAATCCTGACAATTCTTCCTTCACAATAAAATGCATCTAAATGTTCCTTTCCATTCTATTGTCACCACCCCAATGCCAGGTGTTTGTCAGCTATCATCTAGCTCACACCGCGTCATAACAAGAATAGAAATTCTCTCGAGCATACTCAGCTCGTAACTTACATAAAACCCCACAACTAATCTTCCTGATCCGCTGTGGTGGTATCACAGCCCTACTGCAAAAAATGACATGATTTCTCATTGGTGACAGTTTCCATCAGCTTCCACTGAGCTTCAACCCCTCCCCAGGAACACTGCATACAAAAAAAAAAAAAAAAAATGTTTCTGCTCTTGAGACCTCATGGTTTTACAGGGGAGGTAAGTCCAATATTCTTGCCTGCTATGTAAAGTCTCTGGCTACCAATCGATCTCTCTGGTTTACAACTCTACCAATTCACATAGATTTTCCTTGAGTCAAGGCTTATACTCTGCCAACTCTAAAATTTAGTTCATGACCTGCCCATCCTTCTGTACCAAACCAGACATCCTTCCTACTCATCCAAATCATCTAAGACCCAGCTCTGAGCCCATCTGCTTCTCTAGCCTGACAGTTCTGCAGCATTCTCTGGCATATGGCATCTTTTTATCTAAAACATGGGGCTATGCTGGTATTTACTTTTTCACATATTCATCCATTGTTTGCCCCATTCCTGTGTAGGATCCTAGAAGGTCCAGTTCTTATCCGCGGGTGCATGTCAGCCCTACACTTCCTCCGGAGCTTCATAGTGTCTCTCTATTATACAGCTTTGCACTATATTCTCAATAAGAACTCACGAAGGAGACTGATTTGATAAGGTTTTCACAATAACAAGAAGGTCTAACAACATTATTAATACAGTTGTAAATAGTTGCTGCATTCACTTCTAAACCAAAACTCGAATCCCTTTCAAAGTGTGTTTAACAGTTTACTTACCTACCACCTACGGAAAAGTCAGAGATTGCGTAATAATAGGACTTGAGAACTTTGGGGTCATTAAACACCTCGTCTCCGAAAGTGTTGAGGCGATTGAGAGTCACTCGGATGTCGGTGGCTGTTACCCACTCCTGTGAGAAAACAAAAACAGAAAAAAAACAGCTAGTGGGATGGAAGATAAGAGATATAAATGGGACCAAGTTTTCTAAACAGTGACTGTATCATTTAACATATGGCCTCTTCTAGCATTAACTCAATTGTAATAGTCAATGGTTCCTTTAATTCCTTGGATATTCTTCTCCTTGACGCTTCCTTTCTTTGTTCTAAGTTGTTACTTTACCCACTCAGAGTCCCCCAAAGCAGGGATAATACTAGTTTCTTCACAGGCCATTGAGAGGCTTAAATGAAATATACTTCTCAATGCCTGGCATACACTGGGTACTCAATGCATGTCCCTTCTCCCCACCCTGTGTCCGCAACCCAAATCCAATCAGATATTAGCACAGAGCTCGCGTAACTCCACGCCTGTACAAGACATGCTGGTCGTTGCTACCTCCTCCTGCCCACTTGGCACCACCTATTGCTCCCTCCGTAGCCAATCCACGCCAATAGGTCTGGGAGAGACATCCTAGTAGAAGCACTAAATCATTACACTGGCATCAACCAATCAGAGTCAGTCTTTGCCTTGACCCTCACCACAATGTCACTTCTCTGCAAGGCCTTCCCTGGGCCACCCTACCTAAAACTGCTACCACCCCCGAACGCCCAAGTTCCCTTCCCTATTTTATTTATATTGTCTGTTTCTGATGCCATCATCACCAAATTGTAAGCAGGAAATTTTTGTTCTGTTCACTGCCATTCCCTTAGTATAGGAGGTGCTCACATGACATGTGCTGAGCAAATGACAAATGGGAAGAAACTACAGCTGATCAACTTGGTAGGCGTACCATAAGGGCCAAGGGTAAGAATGAAGGTTGTACAGTTTCCCGCTAGATTTGGTGACATCAAAGCCAAAGTAATAAATGCCCTTTCGCTGAGCTCATGCGAGTCAGGTGTTTACATCTGTGACAGACTGTTATACAAATGATGCCAACCCATTGTCACTGCCGGTGTCCCCACCCTGTGGAGTCCCCTTTCCACATGGGTTCTGGGCTTGGGCGTGTGATCTGCTTTAGCTGAGGGGACATCAGCAAATGTAACACGAGCAGAGGCTTGGTAAGCACTTGTCATCAGACTTGCCCTCCTGGAATAATCCCACCATGACATGCAAAAGCCCAGACTGGCCTCCTTGAGGGTGTAAGACCACAGGGAGAGAGAAACCCAGCTCCCAGCTCACCACCTGCTGGTGAGTGAGCCCAGGGCAATACAGAATCAATGAGAAATAAGAAATCATGGCTGTTTAACCAAGACACCATCTCCACTTCAAGTCCTCTCCTGGGACGTCACTACAGTCACCTAATGAGACGCAGCGAGCGAGTGCACGCCCCTGATTAGGAGCCACTGCTTCAGCCACGCCAAACACCTGGCAGACAGAACACAGGGAACTCAGAGAAGCTAACCTCCACCAAGCCTCCAAGTATAATTAGAAAGGAAAGAGATGATGATTTCACCGCATCCAAACTTGGAACTCCAATAACAACTCCCACTCATGGCCACAATGCTAGGAATCCTTTAGCCGTCTGTAATGTAAATACCTAACCATATCCGTGTTTAATGCTTATTATATTTTATGCAGCCTTCACCTTTATCACAGCTCTCCAGAATAAAAGTTTCTCAAGGGCTGAACCTAAGGTTCTCCCCCCTCTTTTTACCCCCTCATCGTGGGAACCTTCAAAAGAGCAGACAGACCCTGGAGCAAGACTTTCTGGGTTGTGAGTCCCAGTTCAGCCACTTCAAACTGTTTGGAGGCAAGCTATTTTATCCTTTCTGGGCCTCTGATTCCTCATCTGTAAAATGGAGATAACCAAAGCATCTACTATATAGAGTCATCCTGAGGGTTGAGTTAATATTATCTGAAGGGCTTAAATGCTAGGCACACTGTGGCACACTGTAGTAAGTGCTGTAATAAATGCTAATCATCATCCTAAATCAATGTGTGCTTGGTTAATATTCATATACCATGACACCAAGAAGGGCCTCCCTCCTGGCAGGGCAGCACAGGGGTGATGAGGAAAGGGTGCTTGCCCTCTCCTCACTGTCAATCAGCTGGAGCTTAAACCCCCTTGGCAACCAGACCTCAGAGCCAGAGCGCTTACATCTAGAGACACATAGTTAATGTCTCTGCATAAGGATGCCAACTGACCAAACCCACCGCAGAGGCTTACAGCATTTTTTCCACATTAAGTCCCGTGAGTTCCTGTGGAACAAGAGCAGCAAACATCAGAATTCCTATAGCTGGCGAAATGGCTTCAAGACGGCTGACAAGGCATCCAGTTAGCGAAGGTGCCGGAAAACCAGTCACAACATTATGTCAAGGCCCTTTCCTACTGGCTATCCTGTTGCCTCTCCAGGACAGTCAAACACAATCATTTGTGTGGGAAGAAACAAAGCTAGCGAATGTCTGCTGGGTCAGCCTGAAGAGTCTTTGTAGATCACTCCTCCCCTAGGCAGGCAGTCTCCTGCTTTTTCATCCATCAAAGTCAGCTGGTCTTCCTGCCATTGACTTTGAGCACCTCTTACTGCCAGTGCAAGAAACGCTTTTCTGAAAGACTCTGCAAACATATCCATTGCTCACTACACCCTCAGAGTTTTCCAAAATCAACATGTATAATCTCCAAGCCAGCAGCTTACAGAAATACATGGAAAAGAAGAACTAGACTCAAAGAGAAATATAATCTCATCTATGGCCACTGTCCAAAACCATACAACCAAATTAAAGAAGAGTCCTGAACATCCTAAATGCCAGAGAGAAAGAATGAGAAGACACAAAAGCATAAAGTCTCCCTCCCCTACTGAGAAATCACAATAGATTTTCCTGAAACGAGCACAGCTTTTGCAAACCCACATCCAGTATTTCTTGTCTCAGTCAATTATGACAGCCTGCCCCCATTCACATGTCAGCTTCAGCCACAGGACAGAAGAGCCTCCAATTCATGCGCTGGGTGTGTGTGGCGTGAGTCTCTCCATGATCAAACAGCCAGAACATAACAAAAAAAAAAAAAATACACGGAAATCTAAGCAATATGTAAAGGTTCTGTATGATGGTGCATAAGGAATATACACACAGCATTCATGAGAAAAATTCTTTCTATTGCTAGATAGGGAAAAGTTTCTGCGACAGTGCTTGAGCATGATACCAGGGGTACCTACATTTATATCCGGGCACAAACACGAGTGCTATAGGCGATGAGGAGTTTTCATGATTGGCAACAGTGCCAGACAAGCCCAATCAGACTTCCCTGGCACAATAATGCAGGAAGGTGGCATTCTTAACTATCCTGCTTCAGCTGGTCCCTCTTGCTAATAAAATATCTTCTACTTTGTCCAAAGAAGAGGTAAGAAAGGATGCAAGAAAACTGGATCGATTAGTTCAAATACCCTCTTCACAAGGTCAGAAGCAGAATGTTTCCACTTCAAGTACAAACACTAGAGTTAAAATGGTCCAACTTAAAAAAAAAATATTTTCGTAAAGTTTATATATCCCAGGACGCACTTGCAAGTGCATGAGAACGTAAGAACAAACATCAGCTGGGGGAGTGAGGGGTAGGGACAGAAACAAAACTGCTTTCCTTCGCTTAGTGAGAGGTCACAGGAGAGCAGAAGGAAAGCCAGCTGTCGGTCTTACTGGGAAACCACAGGTCCCATTACCAACATTTTCCTGCATCCCGTGCAGCCGTGGGAGAACCACCTGGCTCCACCCCACCCACTGGATGCCTACCTGCAGCACGGGGCTGTTGTCAAAGTTGTAGGCGCTGGGTCTTCCCTCCAGCGTGGAGAAGGCCACGTTGCCCCCCGTGAGCGGGGAAATGTCGCTGAACTCGTCCGTGCACAAGGCCTGCTGCTCGTCCTCGCCGGTCCTGATGAAGCCGCGGTTCACCTTGAAGTAGGTGTTCTCGCAGGAGCCGCTGTAGTACTGGTACGGCACCCAGGGCCCGTCTTCCCGCGTGCGCTTGTAGATGGCGAAGCTCTCCGGCCGGCTGGTGTGGAACCTGAGGCGCACGTATGTGATGTCAAAAGATTTTCCTACAGGACAAACACATCGAAGTTCAGATCTCATGTGGGAAGCAAAAAAAAAAAAAAAAGTCTCCCAGTTCCCAATTTGCTTTGGAGCTTGACAGAGAAAGAGTATACCAACCACCCTGTGCACAGCAGACTAAGAAGGCTCCAGAACATAGGACACATCGGCTGTGTCCGACAGGCTGGTCTGCACCTGGAATGGAGCATGCTTTCCCACACAAATGACAAGTGATAGTTGGTTCATAAGTTAGCTCATGAAAGCCTACTTATGACATAGGTTGTTGAAAATTCGTTTGCCATAAAAATCGTAACCTTATGTTAATACTGTACTTACACTATTAAAAATAAAATGGGGGGGATACATTTATTCATAATGCTGAGGTTTCAGCAAAAGCTTAACTGAGAGACAGAAAAAAGTGTTTTTGAAGTGGGTATTCTGGGCACTTTCAAAATGTTTAAAAACTCATTCCTTATTAACGATAATATTTTCCCTTTATACAGGAAGAGTATCCTGGGCACTACCATGCTACTTATCGACCAGATTAAAAAAGATAAATCTGATACCAGGAGGACAGTGGTTGAGATAGGAGGCAGGGCATAGAGTAGGACAGAAGACAGAAATTCCTCCGGTGGCTGAATAAACAGGAAGAGAAAAGGAGAAAGGTGGCTTAAAGAAGTTGTGTTTGAACACGTTCAAAGGACCAGGTGAGAGGTGAGCTCTGGTCAGGGAAGGACAGTGAGGGGAGGAGTCAGTGGTCTGCCATCCCTCAGGAAGAATCCCTGAACCAGGCAGCTCCCTACAGCTGCCAATCCGACGGCAGGGTATCTTGGTCACCAGCCAGCATGCCTTCGGGTGGGTAAAAGAGGTCATGTGCAACTGTTCACTCATTCATTCATTCATTCATTCAGAAATTGGGTCCAACACTATATTTTCTTTGCTGCTTTTATGCCAGAGTGAAGATCACAGTTTGGTCAACAAGTATTTGTTGGGCACAATGACAACCTCAGGCCTCGCCTGTACACTTTGGGGGACAGCATGTGTTAGGGGTCCTTGTACTCAAGGAGCTTCTAGTCTTTTCTCCCCAAGTGAATTAACTGCACAGGAAGAACCATCCTAATCCTCCCCTAGATGTTCAGAAGTGCTGAGGGCAGACTTCAGCCGTTTCCTCATCCCCGGGAGAATGATGCTAATGAGTGAGTCCACCTCCTGCACTCCTCAATGCGAGACAGCACCTCTGCCTCCAGGCAGGAGGCCTGCTGCAGTCCTGGTACAGATCTTAGACCCAGTGTCACGGCGAGTTCAATTGGGAAAAGAAGGTGGCAGGGGGAGGGGGCAGGAAGTAAGAGCAAAAAGTCCATGGAAGCCATGGGTGTAGGCTCTGTTCTTCACTCCAGTCTATCTACTGATGTGATAAGCCCTATCTGATTGTATTTCTCAACTGGTCCTGATCTTAAAAGACAGGTTTAATTAACTGCCCTCCCCCAATCTACACAACACACACACACACACACACACACACACACACACACACACGACCTTGAACACAAGGACATGTGGCATGATGGAAAGAATATAAGACTGGGCACCGTGAGATCTGAGTTCAGGTCCTGCCTCCTTCAACGACTAGCTGTGTGGTTTCTGCTCTGCCATTTTCCCCTCTAAAAATGAGGATGATAATCCCTGAGTCACCCCCTTCAAAGGGTTGTTGCAAGGTCAAACTAAAATCTTGTAAATATCAGACTCATTGTAAAACTTTATACAAATATAAGGTACTATGACAACAAGGTTTAGGAGAAAATTCCTGAACGAGGACCCAGGATATGTTCAAACGTAAGGCCCTGATTATTCCAAGACCACCTGGTACAGCCTGGATCATCTATCTACAATGCAATCCAATACTTTGCCTCAACACAGGTGGTGGAAACACAGTTTACAACCCTCCTGTTGCAAGAACGCAAATTTAACCTCTCTTTACTATGTAAAAAATGTCAAGACATCAACTTTGCATGAGGGTGAGGCTATAATGCAGTATCTAGGACATTCCAGCGACTATCTAAGACATTCCAGAATGGGAAAACCACTGAGGAGTATAGGTGGCTCAGGATGTTCAAAGGCTGACTCGCTAATCTCTAGATTACAGATGACCCTTACTTTTCTACTCTCTCTGTCTACACTTACCATATCGCAACCTCATTTTTCTTTAGCAACCCAACCTGCAGAAGCCTGGATCAAAGGAGAGAAGGCAAAAGAGATCGGGGTGCGTTTGAGTTCCATAGCAACATCTGTACCACAAAGCCACACCCCGAAAGAAACGGGCCTCTGTGCTCACCCTCACTGGTGACACACCTAGAAAGCAATCTTGCTGGCATTAAACCTGAAGGCAACCTCAACCGTTGGGAGAGGAAAGGCTCCTGGGGATATCTGTGGAGGGGTTGCACACGGTCCACACGGGACAGCCACGTGGACTGACTGCTCATAGATGGCAGTCCATCCAGCAGTCGCTACAGAACGTTGTGCTTCCATGTGAGGAGGGCTACGACAGGGAAGCGCATCATGTTTTGGGAAGCGCATCATGTTTTGGGAACGTGGAGGGAAGTCACCTCATCTAGATTTGCGAGGTTTTCCAGAAGAGGTGACATCTAAATCCAAGACCCAAGGAATGCAGAAGAACTGGCTGAGCAAACAGGGCTCAGTTGTCCAGGCAGGTGAAAGAGCACATGTGAAAGCCCAGAGGACAGAGACGTAACCGCTAGAGGAATCGGAGTTGACAGTATGGCTGGAACTGGACAGGGTAGCTGCAGATGAGCTAATGAGGAGGTAGAATACACCGGCCAGACGTCATGCTAAAGAGGAACTTCAATTTGGAAGATTTGGAAAATCTTTAATCACTGGAAGATTTGTCAGGAAATGGCATGGTTTGGTTTGATTTTTAGAAAGATCCCTCTGGCCTTTGGAAGGGACAGGATGAAGGGTGGGGAGAAGAGTGAAGACGATGTGGCAGTAATCCCGGAGAGATGACAGTGGCTGAACGAAGAGTAGGGACAGCGGATGAAAAGAAATGAATGGATGCCAGTGAGATGGAAGAAGCAGACATCAACAGTAACTTGGTCACGGATGGAGGGTGACGGGGGACAGGAGCCACTTCTGAAAGCCTCCTCTACATTTATCCTGTTGACATTCTGTTTCACTGTCAAATCTTTTATTCATTTCATAAAGGTGGGATACAGAATGTGGCTAGTGGTGGTGGAAGGATTGCCTCGATGTGGGAGGAACCCTGCATCCCTGCTTGCTGTCTGGATGCAAATGCAAGTGACTTTGTAGGTTTTAAGGGATGGACATTGAAAGAATTCTAACTGATGACTTTTTCTTTCTGTGCAGTGAAAATCAAGGGTGTCAGCTAAGGGGTTGGGGAATGTTGGTGGGGACTATGTGAAGAGAGCGTAGAGACTTTCTAAGAGCCACTGTAGAGACCAGCAAAGAGATGACAGGAGAAAAAGAAGGCTTGCTGGGTAGAGACTACACCTGCGGAAGAGGGAGGAGGCCATGGCTTTGTATGGACATCGTTGTGCAGGTGTGATTTTCTACATAGGTGCAATGGAAGGACAATAAGATAAGGAGACTTAAGTTACTTCAAGAAATCTGGAATATATTCTGAATAAATACAGAAGCAAATACAGAAAAATAGTGGAAGAATCAAAGCTTAGCTGTCTATGGTATCCAGGATTACCTGGAACCATGAATAAGGAAGAACTGGAAAAGTAAGGAGCTACTTTTTATTCCTTTAAACATTCCAATTCGGAAAGTCAGAAGTGCATGTCTGAAAAGTGTACCAGCAAGTACACAATTAGAACTAGGACATCTTCCGCCCCTCTCCTCATGTTCATACAACTGAGTCAGTCGGTCTGTGTGTCTCTCTCTCTCTCCATACTTCCCTACTCTGTATCTATCTGTCCTCCTTTGACAGCAGATGAAGTACAATGATTTAGTTAATTGGTAGATGAGCAGAAAACAGGACCAGGTCTCCTGATTTCCAGTCCATGACAGCTACCATACTATTGTTACACTGACAGGGTGTCCAAGAAGACAGTCTGACTTGCAGGTGAAGATGCCAAGCACACAATTCAGGAAACCAGAAGTGCGTGTCTGAAAAGTGTCCCAGCAACTGCACAACTAGGACATCTTCCACCCCTGGCCTCATGTGCATGCCCGTTAAGACTAACGATGAATATACACACTCTCAAGAAAATATTTAGCTTCTGAATGTTCTCCTGCCTCCCCCCTCTCTCTGCCACATTCCTCCCATAAACAAAAAGCCTCAAGTGCAGATGTTTAGAATGAAGCACACAAAATTAACTAATACTTCCTGCTCTGAATCCTACCCTTCAAGCTGGCGAGGGAATGAGAGAAGGGGAGGGAGCCACCCGAACGACGAGAATCAGCCTTTGTTCACACGGGGCCGAGCCAAAGAATTCCGCTTAAGCCTCCTACGTGGTGAAGTATTTCTAATCGCTGAGCAGGGGAGAAACCCTTCCTGTCTCAGAACTGGAGTCAAGCACTGACTTCTGGCGAACATAAACGCCTCTCTGTTGTGTGCAGCTCAGAAGAATTCCACTGAGTTCCTCGTACAACAGCCTTCTTCACAATGAAGTAATGAGCGACAATGGCCACACAGAATTTTGCAAAACTTCAAAATGCCCTTCCGTGGCCTGAATTAGGCCAAGAAAGCGGGTTCATTCTGAAGTCTCCAATTAGGAGTCACTGATTCACAATTGTCCTTCTGGGCGAACTCCTCAGAAGCATAAACGGACTGCTTCCCTTGCAGTCAGCCTTGATCTTCTGAATCTTAAAACTTTAATAAGGTGGTAGCACGTAAAGTCCACGAGCGATGAAAGATGTTTAGGCTGCGAAACGAGATCCCCCAAACAGTTAACACAAACAGTAGTCACCACAAGCAACTATCTGAGGACGTTTTTCCATTCGGTGAGTGGTGTAACTGCTGGCTGAAACAACAGTTCCCAGGACAACATGCACAGCTGCGCTCCAGCTGTTACCGCTCCACCTCGGCAGGCAGATTGTCCAAATACGGCCTCGCCAATCAAGATGACCCCGGGCCAAGTGACTGCTGAGTGTGGGATCCTCAAGTGGACACGGGTGGGTGAGCAGGAAGAGGACTGATGAGCGTGTGCAGAATGCAATCTGGGTACGTGGAGTCATTCCAGGAAACTCAGTCCTGATTGCCTGCTAGTTACTACAGCCCAAAACTCTTCTTCAAAACAGGTTCTTTATAAAAACTTACTAGCCCAGTCCTTTCCCTTAAATTTCAGTGTCCCTCTATCATGGCCTCTCTGTCAATCGGCTTGATGCCAACAGTACGAGGGCACAATCCCATAGGAAATACATCTAAAACACACTACTTATACCCAGGGCAAGTAACCTTTATAGCTCGGTATAAAATAGTCACTTTTAATTAAATTAAAATAAATGCAATGGCATTTACAATTTGAGAAAGTTCAATGGTTCACATTTCCTGAGTACATGCAACACACATTTCCTATCACACGTGTCCCTGCCATGTCAGAAAGACATGCTAAGATGAGTAGTGCTGGAATATGAAGTTTCAGTGCCAAGCTGCCACCTGATATATAACAGAGCAGGTAGGTCAAAGAGAAGTGATGACAACTATTTGAATCTTGTTTAAACCCAACAAAATTCTATGCCATTGGCTATTTATAAAAATAACTGTACAGCCGTGACAAAGGAGCTTAGAGGAAAAGAAACGTTTTGAAACACATTTGCATGCTTTGGGGAAGATAATCTCTTGGGAAAGCAAGATGTTTCCATAAAGCACCAAATTTAAAGTATAAGCCTAAGAACAGTTCTACCTGTATCTCCCCAAACTACCAGTTGGTGTAAGACCATGGCCCTAATCTAGTGTAGCAATCTTCCAAACATAAAGTCTTTCTGCTTGCATTGCCCAACTGCGATATCCAAAAATGCCATATACCCTTCAGCAAATGGAAAAGTCAGAACTGATTTGGTTTAACACACATCAAATATGAGATCATCAGACAGCTGTTTTGTGAACAGAGAGAATTAGAATTCTTCACTGAACGCCAGAACATCACACACTCTTGAAGAGTAATTTCAAATAGGTGTCTATCACTGTTAGATCCTACAGATATTTTACCATTATCATAACATAAAATAAATTCATCCTAATTTGTATATCTTTGTCATTTTATTTGAAACCTTCACCAGGAGAGACAAGATTCCCAAGTGAAATTCCAAGCCAAGAATTGAGCATATGCCCTCTTAACCCAAACCTCCTGCTCACAAGACTCCATACCAGCCCTAATTCAGGCTAGTAGGTCACAAGCATGCCTAAAATCCTTGAGCTGAGCTAAAGGAATGAAGCCAGCATTTACTCCCACTCACCCGAGCTGAGGCAAAAAATCCGTTCTGCAGAACAACAGAGTTCTAACTACAGGGATTGACTGACAAGTGGGATTTAATGAAGTCACCTAAAGAAAGCAAAGAATTATAATATTAAGGAAATGAAATATAGAAAAAGGAAGGCAATAAAATATAAGCTACATAAGTAAAACCCATATTTTAAAAATGTAAAATTGTCTAGCTGTGAGGAAAAAAAAAGACCACACAAGCATATGGGAATTAATGTCTTCTGTGATATCCATGAACTATTCAGAACTTCCCACACTTTCACCCATAACAGAGAAGTGAAGAATGCAAAATAATAGTGAGAAAATCTGATTGGAGAATAAAGACTCTAAGATAAATCCTAATAAACCTTCAACTCCCCCCCTGCCCCACCACACACACACACACACACACATGTAAGGCCACAGAGCGCTGAACAATAGTGTTCTTTTATTTATTAAACCGCTATTTGCTAAGTGAATTTAAGCTGAAGTCCACCAAGACCATCTATTTAGAACACACCATTCTTCATTTTGCTAGAATACCTTTACTCTCATTACTTTAATTCCTAATAAACTTGGCCCCTTATCTTATTTCCCTAAATCATATACTTTTTTCAAAAAAAAAAAAAAAATAACCATAAAATAATCTTAAATACTAAATTGTCTTTCTCAGTTTTCATAATTGCTTAATTTCTGACCACAGCCACCCATTAGGTCAAGCGCAGTTAATAGCCATAACTGATCTTGGTAATTCCATGTCCATTTTTCCCCCCACTCATTCAACAAATATTTATTGAGCACCTACTATTTCATCATTCTATGCACTAGGGCTATGGAAGAGAATCACAGAGCCCAACACCATAGGGCTGAGAGTACAGTTGGGGCGTGGAGGTGGGTAAAGGATAGATAAAAAGCAAAAATAAGAAAAAAATTTTGTGGGTCAGATGATAAATGATGTGGTGAAGAACAAAGGGGAGAAATTCCATTTAATACAGCGTCACCAGGAATAGCTTAAGGTGGACAAGGACATTTGAGAATTCGGGAGAAGGGAAACATGGGGGGGGGGGGGGAGGGACATTCCCAGAAGCACAAAGGCAAATACCATGAGGCATGAGGCAGGAGCATCTTGGCAAGTTCCAGGGAAGGTGACAAGGCCAGCGGGGCTGGAAGAAGAGTGAACAAGAAGGAATGTTCAGGGGAGAAGGTCAAGAAGCTGAGGGGAGGAGGACCTGCCCATCATGCAGGCCTTCTAGGCCATTGTAAGACTGGCTTCTACTGGTTTGTTTTGTTTTGTTTTGTTTTGGCTTCTACTCTGAATGAGATGAAAACCCACCGGAGGACTTTATACAAGGGAGAAACATGATCTGACTAGCATTTTAAAAGGATCGCTCTGGCTGCTTTATTGACAAAAGACAACAGAGGAGGCTATAGGGACAAGAAGGCTGGCCAGGGTTCTTTTGCAATCACCCAGGCAGGAGATAAGGGTGGTTTGGTCCAGGGCAGAGCCAGTGAGCAGTGAGCAGATTCCAGCCATATTTGGAGGGTAAAGTGGGTCTGATTTACTGATGGAATAGAAGTCAGGTGTAAGCTCTTCCATAAGCAACCAGAAAAAAGAAGCTGTTGTTTTCTGAGATCACGAAGAACGTGGGAGAAATGGGGATGGGGATGGAGTGAAAGGAAATTGGGAATTTAATTAGAAACCTTTTAACTTGGAGACGCTTATTATGAAACAACAGAGTGGAGATGCCACGTAGGCATTTAAGTCTGAATTTCAGGGAGAGGTCCAAGCACAAGAGAGAAATCTGGAAGCTATCAGCAGCCAGACCGAACTAAAGGCCACGGGATTAGATGAAAACACCTAGGGAATGAACGCAGACGAGGGGGCCGCAGCTGGGTCTTGGGACATGCCAACTTTTACAGATGGGGAAATAAGAAGACTCAGCAAAGGAGGCTCCAGAGGAATAGACACTGAAACAGAAAGAGAATCAAGGGTAGAATTCTAGAAGCCAAGATTAAAAATTTTCTTTTTCAATAAGGAGAGAGTGATCGATGGAATCAAACACCCCTGAACAACTGAGAAAGATAAAGACTGAACACTGGCCACTGGATTGAAGAGCATGACAACTGGTTTGGTATAATGACAGGGATGAAAGCCAGAGAATGGGGAGGGGCGGGGGGAGAAGGCAGAGATTGCAAACAGCTAATAAAGACCATTTTCCAAGTAATGTTGCTATAAAGCAGTGTTTCCCAAACTTTTGACATATGTGTACCCCTTCTATAATTTTCGTAACGCTGAGTACCCCTCGTACTCATGAGAACGTAGAATTAGGCGCAGCTAAGCACGGTGCAGTGCATATCCCCACCAAACTCCGAGGCAACGCGTACTCCCACCAAACTCTTCCCGTACCCCTGGGGGTACACGTACCACACTTTGGGAAACACTGCAGAAATGAGATGGTGGATGGAGGGGACCCTCTCTGGCAGTGTCAATGGACGCGAGTGGGTAAGAGAGACCCACTCTGGCCCACCATGAAGTGTGTGAGAGAGAACCTTTCCAAAGGCCTCCTTCAAGAAAGAAGAAATAATGGAACTAACAAAAACAATGGCATCAACAGGATCACTGAAGTATCTAGATGAAAAAGAATCATCTGGTTCCCAAACGGTTCAAACCCCACAGGAGCTCTGGAGGGCGCCTCCCCAGTCGCTCAGCACCAGGTTAGGCTTTCCCATAATCTGGCCCACCGAGTGAGCTTCCGGGAAAAATGCAGACTGTTAAGCCCGACCCCAGAAGTTCTATCGATATTTTGGTAGGGGCTGGGAGGGTTCCCCAAATCTGTATTTTAAAGGGCACCCTTAGGTGATTTTTATGCACATTTGAGAAATACTGCCCTAATGTAAACTTTTTAAAATAAAATAGATATATTTTTAATTATTTCAGAGAGAGAAGGAGAAATAGAAACATCTATGATGAGAGAGAATCATTGATCAGCTGCCTCCTGCACACCCCCTATTGGGAATCAAGCCTGCAACCTGGGCATGTACTCTTGACTGGAATCAAACAAGGGACCCTTCAGTCCACAGGCCAGCGCTCTCTCCACTGAGCCAAACCAGCGAGGGCTACACAAACTCTTCTTCATCATGGCATTTACCCTTTAAAGACTCGGGTAGGAAAAGGCTTCTGCCCTCGGTGCTCCGCTGCAGGATGAACTAAGGCGCTCATGGGTGGTGACTTTGACTTTCACATGTCATGTATTTCAAGGTAAAATTTATTGCAAGTGTTAACTGTGCAGGCCTGCGCAGTGATCCGGAATAATAGCAGTTTATCTTCTTTAAGACACATTCAGAGGCTCATCACCACAGGGGCTGCTCACTCCATGTCCAAGGAGGCTTGGAGTGACTGGGCCAACTGAACCCAAACTCTCTCCATCATTATTTTCCATGCCAATCTCTCAGTCATTCAACTTGTGTCCTCAGGGTCCTATCTCCCAGGCAAGTAGAAGTAAATATATGTTTGATTCTAAGAAAACTGCCTACTGCTGGGGCTTTCGCTGTGCTATTCTTCTCGTGCAGACAATGGTCAGGATTCCCCGAAACCAAATTCCCCATCCCTTCTGGTTCCTGTCCTTCCGGCCTCCTCCTCCCAACCATTACTGATCCGTAATAAAATGATACAAGACCAACAGCGGTTCTCGGTGGCAAGGGACAAATCTGGAATCAAAGAGTTAACTTCTGCTTCAGTGCACTCAGAAAGATAAGAAAACACTTTTTCTCCTTTGTCTAGTAGCCTAGACTTGTTTAATCCTAGTCTGTGTCGGGCAGTGTTGGCATTTTCAGGGAGGGTGCTACATTCTACTGGTTAAAGACCAATGCGGAAATATTTACTTTTCAGAGGAGAAATTTCAGGTATGTAGTGTGTGTGTATATATATATATATATATATATATATATATATATATATATGCGCTTTAGAGCAAAGTATCAGGCACTTACACTGATATTAGAGAGAGAGAGAGAGAAAGAGAGGCGGAAGGGGAGGGTAAGAAATAAGGGGAGGGAGAAGAAAAGAAGATTGATTAAAGAATTAGAAGAACACTCCAAACCTCCAGACTTGATATTCTGGGTTTTAAATTCTCCCACAACATTCACACTGAATCTATAGGGTGACCTTTTAGTTTTCATGTTTGAAATACTTGGAGGCCCCTGTTCCATCTCCTTCCAGACACAAGCCTTAGGGACACCCCGTTAGTAGTTTAGAATCTAAGGTTAGCACACTGTACCTTATAATCAATAATTCTGGGCATCTAATGTATTTGGATTGCTCTAAACCTTGTAAAATTTCTGAATGTACCTCCTCCTTCTTCCGCATTTTTGGAAACAATAGAGGACACATTCAGATTTCCCTGGCCCAAATTTTGAGCCTCTGTGCCCTGCAGAAAAGAGGTGAAATGAAGGGCAAAAAAATTAGCAGTTAAAAGGTGAGGAGCTGAAACCAGTTTGGCTCAGTGGATAGAGCGTCGATGCCTTCAGACTGAAGGGTCCCAGGCTCGATTCCGGTCAAGGGCATGTACCTTGGTTGCAGGCATATCCCCTGTAGGGGGTGTGCAGGAGGCAGCTGATCGGTGTTTTTGACTCTATCTCTCTCCCTTCCTCTCTGTAAAAAATCAATAAAATATATTTAAAAAATAAAAATAAAAGGTGAGGAGATGGAGATTCAACTCATTTCCAAGGTCAAATCTGTACTAATAATCTTTAGCTCTTATACAGCCCATGAACTTGAAGCCATCAAGCAAAAAGACAAGGAAAACAACACTTTTTCAGCCGAAACCTGTTTGGCTCAGTGGATAGAACATCAGCCTGCAGACCGAAAGGTCCCAGGTTCGATTCCAGTCAAGGGCATATACCTTGGTTGCAGGTACATCCCCAGTAGGGGGTGTGCAAGAGGCAGCTGGTCGATGTTTCTCTCTCATTGATGTTTCTAGCTCTCTATCCCTTTCTCTTCCTCTCTGTAAAAAAATAAATAAATAAATAAATCACTAAAATATATCTTTTTTAAAAAAGAAAACAACACTTTTTCAGTCACAGCATTTCCCCAGTGGTGCCCCTGTCACCCCGCTCCAGTGGAGACTTAATAGCAGTAACGGCAATGAAAGGAGGAAACCCGACTGATCAATTCAAGGAGCCGTGGGAGCTGGGACAGCAGGAAAAAACATATTAAAAACCGCACACAAAGTGGAGAAGGCGAGCAGATCTCATTTGGTCTCTGCGAGAACCTCCCTCCCCGCCCGCTGGGTGGGAAGGAATTCGGTCCTTCACACAGGCCTCCTTGTGCCTCTGCTCTTCTGAGCGGATGGACACTCTGCATCATGAAAATGCTCTGCCAACTGTCACTCTGGCCACAAGCGGCCGATTGTGAGCAGAGGCCCCCGTGAATAAGTATAGGCGCATACAGCCCCTTTGCATTTGTCGTTCACCCCTGCCCCCCTCTTTGCATAGGAATGGCAACGCACACTCGACAAAGTACTTCTCAGACACCAGGGTCCGTGTTCTCTGCATCTCTTCATCCATCGGGGGCTGTGCTTGGGGGGAGGGAGGGAGCATTGCTGATTAAGTGAAGCCCCCCTCCCCCATCGAATATCTGAGATGTCTGCAATCTCCCTGAGTGTTTGTGAGCAACCTTGTACCCCCAGATGCTAGGGTCTGCCTATGTGTCCTGATGCCTCGAATTAAACACTGAGTTACATTCTAGAACAGCTTCAGTCTAGAACGTTTGATAACCAACTACAACAGAGTCAAAACGTCTCACCAGAGCCGATCAGAATTACTGATGGATGCAGTGTTACAGATGAAATAGTCATGTTTAAGGGCACTTTTTTTCCCCCTATTAAATCCCTTTCCTTTTCATGTATATTATAATTTCAGAAATTTCTTTGTTTTAAATTTCTGTTCAGGAAATTAGTAAAGTAATGAAGAGGGTTTTTATTTTATTTTTTAAGGAAAATAGTAAAGAGTATCAATGTCCCTATTTAGGGAGGAGAAATATGTAGTGATCACTCCCGCAGCTGTCTTATAAATTCTGCACACACCACATCCAGTGAGGGGTGTGCACTGAGGTCAAAGAGAAGATCATGACAAATTATTTGCATAGCACACCCTTCAGGTAGGCTGGTCAGATTCCCGGCACTTCAAAAGGAGCCTCCCTTATCTGCTTTTCCTTTACAGGGAGAGCAAACCCAGCGGCGGTATCAGAAGAAACGCTCGCGTCCATCCTTCGCCATATTTCAAACAGACACAGGAGCGCCTGGAAGGCCCACAATGGAACCCGCTCTTCCTTTCTATTTACATTCTGGATGGCAGCCAACGTCCTCCTGCCTCTCTTTGATCGGATGCCAAAGGCTTGGTATCCAACACCCACCTAGAAGGAATTCCCTCAGGAGCGGCACAACTAACGAGGGGTTAGGAAGGAGCTGGGAGACAGTCTACGAGCCCACCCTACATCCTATCACCCCCCAGAGCATGAATCTGTGCAGGTTACCTGGGCAGGTCAGTGCAAATTCCCGAGGTGTGTTATTGCAAGACTTGACTGAGTCTGAACAACTGTGCTTCATTTCCTACCTCCAAGCCAGACCCTAAAACACTCCAACATAACTTGAAACTCCCCTCCAGACTTGCCATCTTTTTTCTCCATCTACCATTTCTCCCTTCTACGTCATCCTCCAGCCTTTACTCCTTCAACCCCCACCTGTAGTTAGTTCAGGTTTAGTTCAAGGGCCACTGTCCCCAGGACACTTCCAACCTGTATTGTCCTCTAAGCTCTTCAGGATGCACCGTCTAACTTAGCACTTGAGTATTTACTCCTTTGTGTATGTTTCTTTTCTCCTACGAGAGTTTAACTTATTCAAAAGAAATCTATCTATACTTTTTAGATATTCTCAAGAATAATATTTGTCAAGCTCTCCTGATCACCATACACAGTAAAAAAAGAAACTTTACGTTGTAACCCCAAACACACACAACTGAAACTCCAGCTTGAAAACACAATGCAATACTGTGATGCAATCTGATATTCTATCCTATTATCCATTTCATTTGTTAGAAGATGCTAGTCACAGCTCACTACATTGATTTTATGACCTTAGGAAGTTGTAACCCACAATCTGGAAAGCACTGTTCTGCAGTCTCTTGGGCACCGCTCTTGGCACAAAACAGGTGACCAGTAAATATTTGTTTACTGTTGGTTGACTCACGTCCAACACACAACTGGTCAGAATTCTACAATGAAACAATGCTTTCTGGATACTGACATAAAATTTAAGATGATACCTATTAAGACCTTCTTCCAATTATTGTAAAAATAGGACAATAGAAAAAAGGAACCTTTGTATGTGGCAGCCTTTATTTAACAAGATCAAAGAGGGGAAAAATACCTTTTTCCCAAAAGCTAACAGGCAAAAATTCCATTCATCAAGATGGCATCCCTAAGAAGCCAGAAGCCACCAGCCCTGCCTGAACTAATCCTTCCAGAGACCTTCTGTTTAGCAGCTCTGGTTCCAGGAGTCCTTCCCCCATGAGCATGCATGAGCCTTCAGGGGAGGAGCATGGATTTCCTCTCTGTGGGGTTAGATGGACTAATGCCCAGTCTTGGGGGTAAAATTTCTACTAAAAAGAAGACATTTGGGTATTTATTGAGAAACTCAATGCTCCATGTTCATGGCACTTTTTCCATTGGCTTACTGGTACCTGGAATTATCTCATTTTTGCATGTTTTGTTTAAATCCCCGTTTCTTATCCCTCTCCCCACCTTCACTCCCGCCCCTCACTCACACACTCATACGCAAGAGAGTAATGAGGACCAGGACTTGACTCTTGCTGTCTCTTTACTCCGGGGTACATTTTTCTTGGTGCCCTTTAATGGGAGAGAAGTGTCTGACTCATGAAATAAGCAGCATCCCTATGAGAGCAAGAGAGTGGCCTAGGTAAGTCTGGTTTGCCATCTGGTTCATTCACTCACCGATTCACTCATTTTGCAAACATAGGCTAAAACTTACTGCATGATCCTCAGGTTAGACACTGAAGATACAGGGATAAAGCAAGACTCAACCCTAGCTCTAAAGGAATTCCATACAATCTCTAAGGGAAGACACGAATAATTAAAATGTAAAGTGAGTGCACTGCTGGGGTAGGGAGCAAGCAGCCACCTTACATCTGCTTCTCATCCGTAAGCCAGTTCTGACCAAAGGAACTTTAAAATCCAGTTCCAAGAAGCTTGGACTCTCTACTCTTATGTGTCTGTGACATTTCTAAGGATCTACCTCCCCACTAGATCTGAAACCCTTTTTCTTAGAGTTACATTCCAGAGAAATGCCAGAATGCCGTAGGAGCTGATTTCACATGGACAGATGATATCTGAGACATGAAATATCAGCTGGTTTCCAATTAACTTCAGCTCTGTAAAGACTTGGGTAATTTTCTGAACCTATACACAGCACCCAGTCAGATCCTAGATTGCCAGCTGCCAGTGAGCGTATACTGAATGACCTGCGAAGGATAACAGAAACCCGGGTCCCGTTTTTTAAGGGTAAGACTTCTCTACTGACTGCGAGCACAAGATTCTCACACAGCGGCTTCGCCTCTGGATGAGAAAAAGATAAACTTTTGGTTTCTGAGGGCACAAAAGATGAAGCATTTCAATCTCCAGGCTCTAAACAAATAGTCAAACATCTCTGTCCACATCTAGCCACAAGGGACAAAACGACACGCAATGCCTCCCAGTGAGTTCCTCAGCAGCAGAAAAGAATGGGTTTTCTGCGCTTGCTTCTCTTCACCAGAAAAAGTAAATGTCTGGAGCCCTTTGAAAATCAGCCCAATCCGCAGAACAGTGGAACTGAACTCCCACCACTGCTTGGCTCATGCATTCTTCCACAAGCGTGGAACAAAGACCCCATTGACTTCCGCATGTAGGCGGATTAGAATTGCAATGCAGCCATGCAGCACATTGCTGCACAGCGGACCCACCCCGGTGAGTCCGAGGAGCCGTTGGCCCTAGATTTTGCCCTGTTTTCCTTCTCTCCACAGAAACACGCTGGCAAGGCCCACCATAGATCACCTGAATGTGTCATTTAGCATAAAGCAGGTTTGCGTGTGGATTTTAGAACAGATATGGGCATTACATTTTTTTATTTTTTTTAAAGATTTGCCTGCTTATACTCAGAGCTGTGTCCAATCCTTTTAGAACTCTCCTAAAAAGTCCAGACTAAGTGGGCACATGCTAAGAGTCAAACCACTTCAAGTTCCTAAGTGTCCGGTGAGGACCGAAAGAGAAAAAACATGAGTATGAATACACGAAAGGCATGGGAGGATGGGAAAAAGGGCTCAGTGGGAGAAAACATGAGCAAAAGGAGAGGATGAGCGTAAGCCAGTTTCCACCAGTTTTCTGTACTTTTAGAATTCTTAAAGCGTGCTCATAAAGCATTCTTTAGTGGCAGCAACTTTGGGAATTGATTTCCAAGCATTTACAGGAAGAGAATATGTAAGAATGGATGTGTCTCTGCCCCCCAGAAGTTTACAATCTAGTGGAACCCAAATCCAAGGACAACACAGAGCAAGCAGGGTGTGGGGTTTCAGCAAAGGCATAAGCAGGCTGACTGGTCCCAAGTGGGTGGTTTCCTAATGTTTAAAAAGCAGTTACATACACATTTAGATTTCTTCTCCTAAATAATTGATAAAAATGGGTGTTTTTGACACAATAAACCAATGTAAGATGCACCCCTAGCCGCATTTTATTTCAGCATTCCTCCTGATGTTTTCGTATATGAATTTTATGAATATTCACATTGAGAGTAAGGGCCTGGTACTGTCAGCATTTCACAGGAAGGAACCGACTCAGAACTTAAATGAACACACGTACAGGTAAGGGCAGAGCCTGGTTCTAATATCATATGTGTCTGAACAAAGAAAATAATTTCTCCTCTGTGTTAATCCTTTCAGAAAGAAGAGAACTGCTTTATATTCCAGTTCTTACTCAGTTGCCCAATTACTTCATTTTAGACCACAAATTACTGTGGAGAACTCAAATTAGCTTGCAAATAACAGAGGTTTTGGACGTTCATAAAGAACACAGGATAGAGGGTTTTTTGCTTTGGGGGGTGTTTCTTTTTTCTTTTTTCTTTTTTTTAGAGGCAACATTTTAAGCCAGATTTATATAATTATCTCTGGAAGGTATAACTTTAAAATTAAAAGTACTGAATATTGTAAATAATAAACCTTTTAAATGATACTTTATTAGACAGGAGAGTAAGTGGCTATATCATTAAAACCCCAAATATAAAACAAAGGGAAAAAATATATACTGTTGTTATATACATGGCTTAAGATTAGATTTCCATGATAGAAAACCATACAAATTTGAAAAGTACAGTATCATAAACGACTTATTCATGGAAATGAATGTACATAATGTACTCTGGGAAACTGCTGATAGCTAAAAAGTAACTTTAACCAACACTGATGTCAAAGATATAGGCAAAACAATTGTAATTAAATGGTTCCATAAAGGTGTAAGAACGCAAGAAACAACCCTAACTTTTTATTTAAACACATAAATTAATCAAGTAAATATTTTCAAAAGACATCTGATTATTTCATCTATATCCCTAAAATGTTTACATATTAAAAGTTGGTAAAAAACCTGTTTTAAAAAGTCGTCTAAAAGGGAAAATGAGGAATAGCTTAATATTTACAAATATTCAGATGGTAAATTTCATGTTATTACTCAAAAGAAACAGGATGGGAACCCAAGGGGGATTCTGTATGGGAATTCTTTAATAGTGAACAGAGCGGTACCCACACCCTTTTCAGTCCCTGAAGACACCAGCACAGGCCAGGTAGCACGTGGGTGGCAGGCCAGCCACACGGCAGGTATGAACCTCGTATGTTGCCACACAGTAGCTACAAGTCACCCAGGCGGAAGGGTGCGCTGCTTGAGACTCTTCCATCCCCTTCCCACTTTATTCCGATTTCAAAAAGGAAAATCAACTTTAAAGGCAGATCAATCATCAACACTAATAAAATAGAAGATCAGCACAGAAATCAGTGTACTAATAGAATGGGAGTATGGTAACAGAATAGCATAGGGAGGGGGGGAAAATCTTTTTCTCTTATTTGCCTGGCACCAATTCAGAAAATGATCACCTTTCTTTGCTTCCTCTGGAGTCCTCCCACCTACACAAGTCCTTGTGAAAGCCGGAAGTGTTGGCAGAATTGTTAGCTCGGACAGCCGGGATGTGAGCTTTTGAGCATGTTACTTATCTTTGCGGGAGCTGCGCGAAGGCCCAGGAGCCCTTGGTCCACGATGTCACTAACAGGACACACGACGATACTGTCCACAGCGAGGCTCGAGCCGGGGAGCCTCGCCAGGAAACTATCCTGACTCTAAAGAGCGCCGTCCAGGGTCACAGTGCTCACTTCTACTCCCAGCGCTAGGCTATGGCTGGCACTGGTCCTAACAAACCCCAATGAAGCCGTCTTCAGAGAGCCAGGCGTGTGCCTGAGATGCCTCAGATCTCTTCATCAACACTCACACAGTGAAGCATCAGTGCCGTCGTCGCAGCAGCAACCTGACTGCATTTCCAGCAGCAATTCCAAACGTACGGTGCAGCTTCAGGATGGCCAGTGCTGATTCGGAAAGGGGAAGGGGTTGGGGAGTCCCCGTCCTTCAGCGCCCTCTCTCAGGCACCAGTGTGGGCACGCACGTGCCACACACCACTGTCAACCCTTTTGCCCTGACCTTTTACCACTTCACAGTCATCTGCCACATGATATCCTCATAAGGAAGTCATCAAAAACACACTGAGCATCCCAATCTCTTTAGGATTAAAAAGCATTACTACGCTCATTCGTTGTTGGGGGGAAAGGGGGCAAGGGGAAAGGGAGTAAAATGGTACTGTCACCTTGGAAGACAGTTTGACAACTTCTTACAAAATTTCACTCACGCTCCCCATATGACCCAGCAGTCACGCTCCTTGGTATTGAAAACGAAATGAGGTGAAACCTTATGACCACACAAAAACCTGCTCATGAATGCTTATTACAGCTTTACTCATAATTGCCAAAACTTGGAAGCAACTAGGATGTCCTTCAACAGGTGAGTTCATAAATAAACTGTGGACTATCCAGACAATGGTATATCATTCAGCAATAAAGAGAAATGAGCTAACAAGCCATGAAAGGGCATGAAGGAACCTTAAATGCGTGTTACAAGCCAAAATGAAAAGGCTACAGATTGTATGATTCCAGCTATAGGATATTCTGGAAAAGTAAAAACCATGGTAATGGTAAAAAAAAAAAAAAAAAAAAAAAAAAAAAGATCAGTGCTTGCCAAGGATTTGGAAGGAGAGAAGGATGAATCAGTAAAGCTCAGAGAATTTTTAGAGCTGTAAAACTATTCTGTGTGATAGTGTAATGGTGGTTACATGTCATTAAACATTGTGCAAACCCACAGAACATACAACACCAAGTGTGAACCCTAATGTAAGCTACGTGGAAACTTCGGGGGACTATGGATGTGTCAATGTTGTTTCACAGATTATAACAAAGGTACCACTCTGGCACAGGAAGTGGGCAGTGGGAAAGGCTGTGTGTGTGGATGGGGGAGGGAGAATGTGGGAAATCTCCATATTTTACTTTCAGCTCAATTTTGCTACGAACCTAAAACTGCTCTAAAAATAGTCTATTAATGTAAAAGGGAGCATTACTAAATGTCATTTGAAAGATATGTTTTAGAGGCCAAATAAACTTTGCAATAGCCTTTCCAAGGCAGTTTTCTTCCAAAACTATTAAAACCGTAGAACATTAGTGCTGCCAAAAAGGTTGTCCTAAGGTCAATTTTTGTCTTTGTTCAGTTAAGCAAAGACAAAAATTGTGTTAAAAAAACACACAACACACAATAAAACTAAAAACTTGCCAATCTAGAAACGTAAGTGACACAATAACAACATAAATTTCTAATTAAAGATGAAGGATACAGCCCAGAAAATGCAGAAACTATCTTGATGCCTTCAGTATCCACTGTAGAAAAACTAGCCAACACGGCAAAAAGTCTGTTTGTACATTTTCATGGCACTGTCATTACTCACTAAGCTGTCCCTTCATTCTAAGATGACTACGGCGATACAAATATTTATGTTGCTATTCAGTAGAACTCCATGGCATCTATTACAAATATTGAACACTGGTTAGTTTTTTTCTGGCAAAATCATCTGACCTGCAGCTTTTCAAACTAGAAATGCAATGTTTATCGGCTGATTAAGGAAGTGACTTTTGGTAACCAAAGTAACCATATACCATAAACAACCACATGTTCGTTTTGGATGAAAGCTACTTTGGTCAAAACAATAGGACAGATATCTGCACAGGGCAGGTCCTTACAGAGGACCAAATTAGGGATCAGAAGGTTGCTTGGTAAGCAGAGAACTGGGGCAAACGGGAGTTGAACATTCTTAGGCAACAGTTCTTCTATCAAGTTATGGCAAGCTGCCCTTCTCTGGTCTAGGGGTGGTTCTCTCTACTAGAAAAAGCAATCAGACCAGTTGTGTAAAAAGTTATAGCATTCTATCTCCCAGAGAATGGGACAAAGATTAAAACATTTACTCTTCACGTCTCCTTTTTCAATATCCCTTCTACGTCATGAAAGCTGTTTTTTACAGTTTCTCACGTTAATTGCTTGTCATGATCTCCTTAATCTCCCAATGTAGCCTCTAACTGTATCACAGGAATGAGCTAAAATGACTCCATCTATTAAAGGTTTAGTTTCCTCACCATAACTCCAGATTTGGGAATTTGAGGATCTTATCTCATTACTGGAGCTTTTAGACTAAAGAGCACTTAAAAACACAATTAACATTCCAGTGTGATACACACTTTCCCATTTAATACTTGTCTCCAGACGCAGAAATTCATAGGGCCCATCACTAGTGGGGGTGGGGGGTGAGGGTGGTGGAAATGTGACGTTCCTGTTAAGAACAATCTTTCTGAACCAATATCTTTCATAATTTTAATCTAAATCTAAAAAAAAAAAAAATCTGTATTTAAAATATCAAGGAAAATGTACCTGAAGACACACAAACACAAGCAAACAAGCAAAAAGCGAAGCACAACTCTCAAAGGTGAAAGGAAGAAGGACACCAGGGTTGAATAAACCTGAGAGAGAATGTTATGGCCTCAAGTAACCGGTGAAGGGATGAGAGAGAACTGGTCAGAGCTAGTCCGCACAAGCACAGGGACTGGGCGGGAGGTGACAGGAAAGGGAGCGACCCCAGGAAAAGGCATTCCTGCATACAGTCCACCCCAGGAGTTTCCGGGTTCAAAGCGACCCAACAGGATTATCTCTGGGATCACTATGTAAAAAGAAAAATGCTATAGAATTATGCCGCCAGGTACTTCAAAGGAATTCCCCGCTTCCCCCAAACTTTCAGCAAGTGTGCCTGCTTTTCAAGGAAGAAAGAAAGAGGGGCAATTTAGGTTTGAGACTATTTGCATTGTTAGGTCCTTTCTTTTGTTCTCTCTAAATTAAAGAGGAAAAAAAGCAACCCATGCTGTTTCCCAAAGTGCCTCTTACACCAGTTAACAAAGTGAATCCAGGAAAAGCTCTGACTTGGCCTTTCAGGGGCTAATTCAAGGGACTACAGTTAGAAGAGTCAGTCACTGGTAACAACTAAAACCAGCAGGCTCTTCTTTAACTGGTTGGGGGTGAAGTTAAAGTATTTTCCTGTGTTTAAATATTTAGGATGGACATGGGGGAGGAACATATTGGGATCTCTACGAGAAAAGTTTAATTTTTGGCACATACACAAATGTGAATGTCCAAGGGTTTCCCATCAGAATTTATATCAAAGCTTTGATAACCAGTGATCCAACTTAAAACACTCATTAGCGTGCATTCTCATGATCAAGTGACAACTGAGATGGCAGGAAATTAAGAAAAACGAGTGAAGATGGACCCTGCTCTGAAGGGGGGCAGAGGAAGGATGGGGTCCATGTGCACGGTCGCATCCTAGAGGTCTGCAATGGCGCCGAAGTAGGATGTGCATGTGAGAAGGCAGGGCAGGGTGAGGATAAACTCCGGACTCCACTGTGGGGCAGGGCACAGTTATCCTCCATTTTGTGTAACTGGACCCTAGCCCTCACCCAACCAATCAGGGTCAGCCAAAGCAGTGACATCACCACCGGAGTAAAACCCCCGGGCTTGGCGGAGTTCACTCTCTTCCGCCATGCGGTCGGCATGTGTGGGTCAGAGCCCATGTTAACATGGAAGAGGCTCTCTTGTTAACTGCATCGGACTTGGCTCCCTGCTGGTCTTTGGGGATCATGGAATCTCATGGAAATCATGGTACAACACATGAAGGTGCCTTCCTGCCCCAACTCCCAACTTGGCTCTACTGTTCCCCTAGTATGATGGACAAAGATGGCAGAACATGATGAAAAAATCAACAAAGTCATTAGACATGTTAGTGGAATAAAATATAACTACCAAGGTGTGTTTTTTTCTCTCTCTCATGATTCTCATTTTTTTCATCAAAAATCCCATGGCAGCATCCTTTTGTTCCTTATCACTAAAGAATAAAAATGGCAAAGCTCTGTTGGACAAGATGTCCTTTTTCATCACTCAGGGATAAAGGCGAGTAACAGGGAGCTGAAGGCATTACCGTGAAATGTGTCTAACCATCACAAAAACACTCGGAGAGCACACGGCCTTTCACAGGGTGAACAGAGTCCTCACTTCCGGCCTTCTTACCACGGTGCAGGCCTATTTATAGACTCATGTTGGGAAGAACTGGCCAAGGAAAGTTCTCTCTTTATGATAGCTATAAGATCTGGTAAAAATGACAGAATGAGGTTTTGTAATACATTGCTTATGACAGCTGCAGAAACATTTATAGAAATTGGCCAGACAACGCGATGTTCAATCCACTGATTTCACATGCCCCAGTGCGCCAAGAGATTAAGAAACCGTTACTGTACTGTATCTTTCCTTCTGTCTCCACACAGGAGGCAGCTGAGAGCTACAAGCCAAACATTTCAGAGTTTGAGGATTTATTTTAAAGGAAATGTAGTTGTAAAAACTCTCCACGGGTAGAGGAGTTCTCTCTACCAAATGCCTGTAGCTATTCATTCCAATCATGGAACTACAGAAATCACTGCCATACCTGAAGTGGCTGAGTCTACAAGCTGTAAATTCCGTCTCCAGGGAAGGACACAGATCACTGCTATCCACGGTGAGCAAGCAAGATGGACCACTGGGATGTGTGTGAGGGAAATACTAGAAACTCTATTTATATTCAGTTTTGTCTTAACCTTTTACATTTTACATTTACTACTATAAGTTACAATCATATATGTGTATATAACTCATAAATAAATTGGTATACATATATTGTGGGTGTATGCCATGAAATATTTTTATTCTAATGCTCTGAATCAGGAAAGTTTAGAGACCACAGGGTCGGCCAGCCAGCCGCTTAGAGCCCAAGCTTGAGAAGGGACTCAAACACTGGGCAGGACTTGGAGATAACCTGAGAGTTCACTTCCTAATTTTAAATTCCGTTCACGCTTGCCCAAATGTACCTATCGTTTTAATAACCTGTTTTAGAAAATATTTTCCATGAGATAAGAAAAATATAAACAGCAGACACACCTTATTTCAGTAAAATTCTTTTAGGCTTAACTGGAATTGAGACTATGTTAGAATTTTGGAGGAAAAAAAGTCTTTTAAAAACCTAAATGAGATAAAAGTCCAATCTGTATATCCAAAGGTAGGCAATGAAAGAGGTTTCCATTACTTCTATTCAGCTGTCTGATATTTAAGTGAAGTTTCTTCTTTCACTCTTGCAGCACTGAATTGAGAACTTCCAAGATTTTTGTTCTTATAGACTCCAATGACTGTGAATTAAAATATAAAATTAACGCATCAGAATGTGAAATAACTTTTTCTAATACATAAAGTGTCCAAATCCTTTATAATGGGGAAGATGGAAAAGATGTTGTATGTTCAGCTCTCTTTTAGGTAAGTACTCCACCTCTTCTTCATGAACTAAACATGTGACTCAGGCTCAATATTATGGTACAGTCATGTCCACAGAGCTGCCTGGGGACCTTGCAAGGACCACCTGAATTAATTGTCACAAGGCTTCAGAGAAGCAAGACTATATTTACACTCAAAGCTCACCATAGTCACATTATCACAGATGGTGCCCCCAAATAACCAATTTCAGAAAGTCACGCTTCACCTGTGTGCTAGTATTTGTTCTTAGTTCCAAATTAAACAGTTCCCTTAATTCTCAAGAGATTATTTTTACCTTTTAAAAAGCATAAAAGTACCCCATGTTCACCCAGACATCTGAACCACAAGGAACAATAAGCTTCTATCCTAAATACATTCAATTTTTCATTATTCTTGGTAGTTATCCTCCTATAAAATAAAAGGCTAATATGTAAATAAACCCAACGGCGAAACAACCAGTCGCTATGACATCACTGACCACCAGGGGGCAGGCACTCAATGCCGGAGCTGCCCCCTGGTGGTCAGTGTGCTCCCACAGGGGTAGCAACGCTCAGCCAGAAACCAGGCTCGTGGCTGGTGAGCGCAGCAGTGGTGGCAGGAGTTTCTCCTGACTCCGTGGCAGTTGGACATCCTCTGAGGGCTCCCGGACTGCAAGAGGGCGCAGACCAGGCTGAGAAACAACTCCCCCCACCCCAGTGCACAAATTTTGTGCACCGGGCCTCTAGTGTTCTCTAAAGTTGCTATAAACACCAACTTAACAAATATTGAAGCAATACTCCCAGAGGAAATACAGGCTTAGATTCTTGCAAGCCTCTGGTCACATCCAGTCAACAGATCAACCTTGTCCTATGAGTGCTGCTGTTTTAGGACACCTCATTTAATACATATTATTGATTCATTACCATTGGGGTCATGGCCAACATTGCTACAAATTCGTGCCTGAACAAAGCTAACCTAACACACGCATTTCCTCCCACATCAAAGCCTTCTTGTGCTTAGGGACACTAGACCCCTGAAGGCCATTTTAGGTAGCACAATCAACAAAAGCACAAAAATGTGCAAAACCTGGCAGTAAATAGACCATGGGAAGGACACATTTGTAGCATAGGAGCTGAAAAATGAAGGCAGAGCGCGTCCCCTGAAATTCAGCTATGGATGTGCATATCAGAGGACTCACATTTTTCACTGCTCTGCACATGTCCCCAAATAACTGAGAAAATGATCTGAATATTGATTTGTGGGTTACAAGTGAGTAGGCTATTTTGCAAATACCAAATCTGTGAATAGTGTCCAGAAAAGAAAAAAAGTAGAAGGCCTATCCCTATTGTTTTAAATAGGCTATCCCTATTGTTTTAAATAGGCTATCCCTATTGTTTTAAATTATAGCTGTGACTGGATGCAGTTTCAACTTTCAAGTGAGAAACCCCACAGGATAAGAGCTACAGGACACAATGTAGAGCATGTTCCTACACCCACGTGCAGACAAAACATGCACAGGTCCAAATTACTCATGATGTCTCTTCCTCCACCAATCGCTAATTCCCTAACCTGACCACCTATACGTACACACACACACACACACACACACACACACACACACACCAACTTTCAAATTTAGAGCCTTGAGAGACATTTCCTGGATCTGCCTTTTGTGCAACAACAACAACAAAATAAACATGGGCTTCCTGACATATAAAATATGGTTTCCTAAACAGCAATCTTGAGAAGTGCTGTTACTTTGTATAGCGACACAGCAGGTGGCAGGGTGTGATGAGACAGGAAATGAGAACAAATGTCTCCCACGCAAACTTGCGGACCACCACAGGGAATTCATCCACACACAAGAACACATCATCAGCCACTATCTGCAGGGTTTCTCCTCCTTCAACTCACCCCCACCCACTGCTCAGTTACCCTTTCACCTGCCTGACAATTCTTTCCATATAATTCTTTCCATGTTAACCAGAAATTCACCAAGGGTGACATTACAATGAGAAAGACTCCACTAAATTCAAGTACAGAAAAATTCCTAATTCCTAAGCAATAATAATAATTCTGAATTCTCTAAATTAAAGCATTTCTTCTTCTTAAGCCCCCAATTAAAAAAAAAAAGTAATATTAATATCTCTAGCAATTGTTAAGTCCCTGTCCCCTCACCACCTCCAAAGAAAAAGGGTTCCTTAATTACCCACTAAATATAGCATTGGTTCCACTTATAGAAATCTAATAGGAGCTTTTATCTCACTACCCCAGAGGTCAAAGTATCCAAATAAATGCAAATGGTGGTAATGACCCTGACAACAAAGGAAGAACACACAGATGCTACCATCACCCCCAAAACTGGAAGCACCCCAGGAACACCTGAGCATCCACAAAGCCTCTCAGTCATCTAAACGCTACAGCAGGCTAGAGTGACACTGACAGTCAGGACACAGAACCCAACCAAAGGGGCTCAGCTCTGAGGCCCCACAGAAGCACTGGTCCCTGGTCCATTTTCTTAAAACCTCAGATGCTCTAGAGTGGAAGGAACAGAAGAATTCCCAACACAACTACTTCATTTATAGGTGAGGAAATAGGCCCAGAGGTTAAATGATTTGCTAACAGTTTAACCATGGAATCAGGGACTCAACTGCATGACTCTGTAGTTGCCTCATGAAGGGCTAGGGGAGGATGACTTCATAGGCAATAAAATCACCACAGTTTTATAAAACACAAATCTGGTCATTCCATCCCCTTTCCCAGGCTTCTAATAATTTCCCAAAGCACTTCGGACTTTAAAAAGTTCCTAAACACGTGGCATAAAGATTTTCATGGCCAAGTCCATGTATCTCTTACCTAATTCTGCACACGCCCTACAATCCAGCACGTTCATTCATCTGTCCATACACTCAATCATTCTTTGAGTAATTATTTATGAAGAGTCTACTCTGCGCCGGGCACGGTGCCATCCCAAACTACTTAACATTCCTCCACTGAGTTTCTCCTTCTGGACTCCGTGACTTTGCCCACACCACTCTGTCCACCTGGCACGTTCTCCCCACCTTCCACATCTGTATTCCCTGGAGTACGTAGGGCATGGTAAATGAATTAACTCAATAGTTATTGTATAAATAAAAAAATGTACAAAGACCCTGAGGTTTAGATTAATGTGCCAAATATGTTATATCCGATGGGTGCCTGAGAACACTCGTCTTCTTTCGATTGACACAAAATTCACATACTATAAAATTCACCCACTTGAAGTTTATAATTCAGTGGATTTTTGTACATCCACAAGACTGTGCAGCCATCATCACGATCCAATTTCATATACTTTTATCACCCCTCCCCCCAAAAAAAACAAAAAACACCAAACCCAGGAGCAGTCCGTCCCCATTACCTTAATCTACCTTCTGTCTCTATGGGTTTGGGTACATTTCTCATGACAGGTGAATACCCTAAGTATTTAAATATTTTTAAAACATCCTAACAAGAAATTCAGCAAACATATTCACTCAGACTTTTTATTTTTTTATTTTTTGAGAAATATTGAAAAATAAAGGCAAAATTCACCTTTACATAATATACGAATTCCAGCTTAACTTTAATAAACTCTTAATGCAGTTTAACTTTAATAAACTCTTATTTATTCCCTTATAGGCAACAAATAGCACACTCAGTATTTCCAGGGGGGGAAATGAAGCCCAAGAGGGGATTTTTGAGAAAACAGTCTGTAGACATCTACAACTAAAATTCACATATCCCCAATAATAGAGAAAGTAACATGAATATTGATTTTCAGGTTACAAATAGTGAGTAGGTGATTTTGCAAAAGCCAAATCTGTGAATGGTGTCCAGAAAAAGTAGAAGACCAACTGTGCTGCCCCTGTTATTGTTACTTTAAATTACAGCTGTATCTGGATGAGATACAGTTTCCTGGCCGTCCAGTCAGTTCAGGGACACTCACATACTGCTGTGGGCTCGGGTAGTCTGATCTGCCGGGGGACCTTTTGAACTATGAGAAAGCCCTTGATTCGAGCCAGGAGCTAACTTTGGCATAAATGTGTGGCGCTGCAGCATGCTTTGCACACAGGTGCACAACCTGTTACTAGCGCTCAGAGTGTAAGATGGACAGAGTCTTGGACCCGCAGTCTCCCTTTAGGAACCTGAATTGTAGAAATGCTAAGACGAGTGCAGACAGTGAAAGCCTGAGGATGCTCAGAGGTGAATCGCCTGGGACCGCTGGCACTGGAATGCTCAGTGGTGGATCGCCTGGTGAATCCCTGGCACTGGAACTGCTCAGGCAAAGCTGCAGTGACCCTTGTGGGCGTGCAGTAGGGGGATTCCTGCATCCCCATGGGAAACTGCACTTGGTAACTCCAAAGGTTCTCCTAACAATACGCTCTTGAAGACGAGGGACAGCCCTATCTGGTCTCACTTAATCTCTTCTCTACTTCCCTGTTTCTCCTCTCGGTATAGGCCATGGAGCGCCATGGAGAAGGCGACCATGATCAGGTCAGCATCAGAAGCCTTCCCACTGTCACTGAGGTGTCTGGGGCCACCTCTCCTGCTTATGCTGGTGGGAAAGGAATCCAACCACCTGCTTCACACAAATACTCCGTGCTTAGGAACAGACTACACTTTTCTAACCCTGCACCAGCAGGGCTGAATGGGCACAGTAGCAGTGACGCCAAGGTCATTGTCAGGGTGGTGGCAGGAGGGGAGATGAGGGCAGACCAGTTAAGAGACTATGGAAGGTCCAGACGCTGGACCCTTCTTGTCAACCTGGCAGAGTAAAGACAATACCAGTGTACAGAGTGGAGACCAGATAGTCTCCCAACACCAGACTGAAGCACTTAGGAAGAGAAAGAAAAAAGGAGAAAACTCCCACCACATGACCTTCCTATCCTGATAGGAAGTAGGAGGACAAGTCAACTCTAAAATCCCATGGAACCAGTCAGGGAGATTAAAATAATCAGCAGCCCAGGGGCCAAGGACCTGGCACCTTCCCCCAGGAATACTACAGCCTCAGCATCACCCAAAAGGAGCTGATTCTGGGTGAGGGATCTGTTCCCTCATCCCTCCCCCATTCTGCAGCTCTCTGTAGTCCAAGAGGGCACACTAGCTATTCATGGAACTTGTACAGATCGACTAGAATTGATCTCCAGGGTTATAATCCACCCACCCTTTCAATATGGGGAAACTTGAACTTTTCTGAAGTGGGTCAATTCTTTCATTTCTAGAAACTAATAAATGTCTACTATATCCCTTAAAAATAAATAAATAAAGAAGGTGTAAATTGGTCTGCTATGGCCTCAAGAAAATCCCAGTCTGGATCCTTTCTCCCCATCTAAGTTGAAGTGGGTATGTGATTTCTAGTATATGCTTGGGTTATCTCGACAAGACCATCAAGATGCCCAAAGAGTTTGGTGTGTTTGCAGCTATCACTGCACCAAATTGCCATTGCAATTAACTCTCACACTCTGCCATTGAGCTCGCCAGAGTGTGAGAGTTAAGTATGCCTGAAGTACTGCATACTGTGTGTCTGTAATAATCTGTGTCCAGAGATTTCAGTGGGCTTGGGACGGTCCATTTGTATATAGAGTGCTCGCAGTTTTCAATATGTTTGGCACACTGTGTTGGGAGGGGTAAATCTGTCCTGGTTATCAGAATGTACAGAGTTGTGCCTTTGGTATTGGAATTTACTGCCACATCCTAACAAGTTTCAATCACGGCCTGTTCTTCCAACTAGCAATGTGGCCCGAGGCAAACATGGTGGGTCTTGCTGGGAGGCAGTTTCTCAGTGTTCTGGTTATTAAGAATGTACAGAGTGGTGTCTTTGGTATTGGAAGTTACTGCCACATCCTAACAAGTTTCAATCACAGCCTGTTCTTCCAACTGGCAATGTGGCCCGAGGCAAACATGGTGGGTCTTGCTGGGAGGCAGTTTCTCAGTGCTCCATCCAGAGCACAGATGCATGCAATGAGGAGCCCATCGCTACCTATAGTAACTATACCCTACTTGCCACAATCCTGAACCTCACACTTCATATTCATGTAAGGGAAGACAGCTGTTAATTCTGACCTTGAAAAGTCTCACGTTCTAGACTCTGATCCTCTCACTGCACCTCTACCCCAGACTGAAGGCTTCTTTCTAAACATCTGTCATCCCAATAGCTCCCTCCTGCCTTTGCATCCACAGATAGTGAGGGCTTAAATGAGGCTGAAGAACAGGGTTCTCCAGAGGTAGTTCAGACACCAGCATTAGGTAATCTGAGCACCACCCCAGGCTTTGAAAGACGTGGTTTAACAGCCCCATTAAGACCCAGGCAGCTGGGCTGGAAGGCTTGCAAATCTTCTCCCTGACATCATGAGCCTATTCTGAGTTTTCTCAACTTCTCCCATTCAAATGAAAATTTTAAAAGTAAACACTAATTATAGTTAAATATATTGCAGTTAATTCCCAAGAAAAACACTAGCAGGTATGTTCTGAACCCTGAAAAACAGAGCAAAGTCTTAAAGAGCAAGCTGTTTCTATAAACAAACCAGTAAATATGTACTAGTTTGCAGCCAAATAAACTATTTTCGCATTTCATGAAAAAAAGACAAAATTAAGAGAGATTGCTAATAAAAACCTACCAGGGGAAAATATATAATAAACAAAATGCTCTTACCATAGAGTAAGGCTATAAATTATAAAGAAACTTTGAAAATGTTAGGAACAATTTCGTGTAGAAAACAATGAAGAGAAATCTCCTAACTTCAGCTGCAGGACTGAAATTTCCCAGTATTGCACTAAAACCAGATTAAAATGCACATTCTAACCTGCATTTTAGAGGGAAAAGAATGAGGTGGAAAAGCCAATATTGACTTATATTGTCTCTAGAACTCACTGACACATAAAAAAAATCAGAAACAATGGGGCCATGATAACAAAAGATAGAGAAATGAAATGACATTATTTGTGTGTATCTGCTCTTATTCCAGAAACATCATATCCTACTACTAAGTGGTAAATGTATGAGTAAAGGTCAAGTCTCCTTGGGAAAATTATTTTTCTAGGCCATTACTTTCTTAGCTGTAAAAATAGAAACACTGGTCCATAGTCCCTTTTCCTCAAATCTGAAATTCAGAAATTCCCATAAGCCAGTTTTTGTTGTTGTTTTTCAGTTAGCAGCAGATTCCTTTGGCAGAAAAGCTCACTGGTAGCAAAATCTGACCTGAAGGACATGGGGCTATTTATAGTCATCAGTCCACTTATGCGTGACTTTTCTGTATTTCACTACAGAAATAGTCATCCGTTCAATTATGGGATTCTTGGCCAAAAACTGTTCGGGGAGGGAGAATATATAATACAAAGTATCCACACTGCACTCCCTTTCTAAAAACCCAAAAAATTCATGAATTCTGAAACACGTTTTGCCCCAAAGGTAACTGACTGCACACCTGCAATAATTTAGCATCTACTTCACAGAGTGGTTTTGAGGATCATGAACTTACAGAATGCTAGGATAGTGCCTGCACATGGTAGGTCCATTTCAGGAGTTAGTGGCTGTTGCTAGCCTTCCTGGACTAATCCGAGGGGTAGCAATACCCCTAAAACATTTCTGGTTTCATTTCTTCTTCATTCATACCCCAACGGATGTACTTATCCCTCTTTGAGCATGTACAAAAAACGAGTGCTGGCTAACTATTTCTTATACCTTGGACTGTTGTATCTCAGGTGCTACTTTAATCTATATAAAATAATTATCTTTCACGTTAAGTTCATTTAAGCATTTGAGATTAGGACAACTGTATCCAGCACCATTCATACAAAAAGAAACCACAGTACAAAACAGATAACCCATTCAAATGTACCATCCCCTTAGGCAATACGATTGCATAGCAAAGGCTTTTTAAAAATAATTATTCCATTTTCAAGTAAGAAAATGAGTATTACTAGGTACTTTCGATCTAACCCATAAGCTTCTTAGAAAGTTACTAGGAAACAGACCCCAAGCACAGGTCCCTCTGTGCCATGGGAAGCTCTGAGTAATGGACTCCAATCCACTCGTTTTCTGGGAGATTCATCAGAAGCAACAGCTATACACAGTGAAGTTTCTTTTTCTCGTTCATTTTATCACCCATGCGAAGCCCAAATAACATTCCTTTCCCAAGGCCTCTCTGCTATCATGATACTCCTAACACTATGAATATTGAGGTCAATATCGATAAGCTACAGAACACTCAACGTGGAACCACAGCAACAGAGAAATGCACAAAATGGTCAACTTCAGGAGAAAGCACACTAATCATTCTGGGGGGGGAAAAACAAAAACAAAATAAGAGTGCTTCCATAACTTTAAAAAATGCACTTTTAAGAAAAACATTCTAGACAACATTAAAAGCTTTACAGATCAAAGATTACTTTTTATTTCTGAGCAAAGTCCCAGAACAGATTGGAAAGTCAGCAATAGTTAGACAAGGTTCTAGATGTAACATCTGTAAGAAGATGACCTGCTTTAAAGATTTTCCAGACCATAAAGTTCCCTTTCAAGAATACTGGTGTCAAAACAATCAATTAACTTCCAGACGTACCCTTAGAATTTATTTAAATGTAATTATGACTTCAGAAAAAATTATATACCAATGTCTAAAAACACAATAAGCGAAACTTATTGTCCCAACCTCATTTAATCTTTATTCAACACTTTAAGATCATAATGTCACTTATTTTTAGTTTGTTCAATCATAATAGACTTTAAAAAACAGAGAATGATAAATTTGAAAGATGCCTGATTTTTATTGCATTTTTCCTTATTAATAATACCAACAGTATACTCAACAAGACATTCATGTATAAGGCTACAGGGTACAAGATACAAAGGGAAATTGAAAACTTTAAAATGCAATATAAATCTAAGTCTATAATAATAATAATAGTCACAATAGTAAATCCTCATGTACTAAATGCCACTATATGCCAATCACTATATGAGGAGTTTTACGATCCTTCTCTCCTTTAGTTACCAAAGTAGTCTGATGAAGTAACACGTCCTTTTATAAATGAACAAACTGAAAATCAAGTTTAAGAAACTTGACCAAGTCAAACACATTATAAATGGCAGAACTGGAATTTGAACCCAAGTCACTCAGCTCTAATCCTTGGCTCTTTCCATACCCTTCTGCCTCTCAGAGTCAAGAACTTCTGATTCTTGTCAAAGCTCTGGGCTTCCAAAGAAATATTCACACCGAACAAAATTTAAATTTTATAACGTTTACAATGTCTCAACACTTGCTATTAAAGATTCACACTACAATGGTTACTTTTGTGTGTCATCTTGGCTACACTATGGTATCCAGACAGTTGGTCAAACACCACTCTAGATGTTTCTGTGCACGTATTTTTTAGTTCTGATTAATATTTAAATCAGTAGACTCTGAGGAGAGCAGATTAACAGGGGTGGGCCTCATCCAATCAAGTGAAGGCCTTAATGACAAAGACTGATGAAGTTCCCTAAAGAAGAAGGAATTTTGCCTCCAGACAGCAGCATAGAAATTCTGGCTGAGTTTCCAGCTCTTGGGCTTAATCCTGCAATATAAACTCTTAACTGGATTTCTAGCCTGCTGGCCTGCCCTACAGAGTTTTCAAACTTGCCAGTCTCCACAAATATGTAAGCCAACTCCTTAAAATAAATTAGTATATAGAGATTTATGTATGCATGTACTTATTATATGTTGATTTATACATACATGTACGATGAGTATGTTTGTGATGTGTGTGTATATCTACCTCTTATTGGTTCTGTCTCTCTGGAGAACCCTGACTTTTATACTTAGATGCATTACATATAAAACTTTAAACATCAAATGAATTAACGCAGACAGATAAGTCAAATTGTTTTTACACAAACATTGGGATAACTTTTCTCCATCTCTGTGGTGTACTTGTGTGCCTTTAATTAGGTTGGTTCTGCTCTGTCTGCATGTGAATTCCTTTGTGGGCTTGTGCACTTGCATAAAACTTTATAAGCACGCACACTGTCATTGTCCTTGCGTGCCACACTGATATGCCAGGGAAAGCCTAAACTCGCCTGCTCACCTGGTGCCTGCACCTGCCACAATGTAAGAGTTAACTCTACAACAATAAAGACACTTTAAAAAAAGAGATTTAGGCGCTGTTTTCCGATTGTCACTGTCCACGACAAGGGTGACAGAAGGAAGCTATGCTATTTATTATGATACTATAGGTACAGCTTGTAAATGACAAAAGAACTGACAAATTATTTCCCAAGCTTCCTTCTGGGCCCACAGCCCAGCAAGAGATGAGCCTAACCTGAAATAAATAAATAAAAATGTAAATGTGCTTAAAAACCCCCGGAGACAAGAGTTATTACAGAAAGAACTTCTGTTCCCCTTTGAAAAATCAGAGTATAGACTTTCAGAGTTAGGTGTTTTTAGACACGCATGCCAAAGACTTAAATAGAAAGGACTTTACTTTTGAAGGGAAGAGGGAAAGGGGAAAAAAATAACACCTTGGCAAACCAAAATGTGAGAAACCTAAAAGTGAACCACTTTGCCAGAGCTGGAGGTTTGTTGTTTTAAGTCTCTCCTCTTGCCTTTCTCAGCCCTCATTAACTCACATCTGGATCGCTGCAATCCTTTAACTAATAGTATTCCAGGATCCAAACTTTTCCTCATTCCAAACCATCCCACCCCGAGGCGAATTTCCCCGTAACTCTTCACTCTGCTGTGTAAGCAAGCCACTCCTCTGACAAGAAACCTAAATGGCTCCCTTCCGTAAGACAGCTCAACTCCTTTGCTTCAGGTCACATGTGTCAAACACAAGGCCCGCGGGCCGAATCCAGCCTGCCAGGCCTTGCAATGTGGCCCGCACCGCGCTGTCATCACTGCACTCCGCTGTCAGTTTATGACATTGTCAGTTTATGACTGTTCAGTAAACCATTCGGCCCGCGATTTAGGCTGGATTTTAGATTTTGGCCCCTTCTCTGATTGAGTTCGACACCCCTACTTCAGGTGAAAGCCTTCCAAACGAAGTGACCCAGTCTTCTCATTTACACAAGCCCACTTCCCAACACAGACCCTTCTTTCCCACTCAACTGTCTCGTTCTTCCCATCAAAATAAGGCTAATTTTGCACCCTTATCTCTACTCGTGTTGTTCTTTCAACTTAGGATAACCTCTAATCAGAGTAATTTATGTTTCCAATCATTCATTCATTCATTCATTCACTCGTTCACAAGCATCTCATGAGTATCTTGTGCCAATCTAATACTAGGGATACAAAGAGGACCAAGACCTGACGTCAGGGAATGTAATGATTATTGGGTGAGTCAGACGTGTAAACATATCACGAGGACACAGTTTAATAATTGCTGTAACCTTGTGTACAGGGTGCTATGGAAACACAATGGAAGTACTGATTCACTGTAAAGAAAGGTAGGAAGTGAGGAGACCACGGTCCAAGAGGTGGAATTTTTTGAATGAAGTCTTGGAAGATGACTAATGGGGAGCGGTGGGACAGGATAAAGGGACAACCGCTACTTAAGAAAAGCAATGAAAATGCATCCTGCGGTTTGGGAACTGCAAGAGATTCCCCAGGACTAAAATACGAGCAGTAACCACGGAGCACGCGGTCACGTAGGCTCTTAGATGTGTGAGGGGGAGCCCGGGAGGATTCCTAAGCAGTGAAACTGGTTAGATGTGAGGTTTTAAAAGGTTTGTTCTGAAGACTGTCTCCTCAACATCAGCAGAGCCTTCTTGTGATGGTTATTTTTCTGTGACAGCTCCTCTGGGCCAAGGGGTGCTCAGATCCAACATTATTTCTGCGTGTGTCTGCGAGGGTGCTTCCAGGTGGCCTAAGCATTTGAATTGGACTCAGTGAAGTAGATTGCACGCCCCAATGTGGTGGGCATCTCCCAATCCTGAATAGAAAAAGGCAGAGGCAGGAAGGATTCACCCCATCTTGCTTCCCACCTCCCTGCCTGCGATGCTGAGGATGGTCTTCTGCCCTCGGGCCGGAACTGACACCATCAGTGGCTCCCGGGTTCTCGGGCGCCTCTGGTCTCGGACTGGAATCACACCACCAGCGCTCCTGGGCCTCCACCTTGCAGACAGCAGATGGTGGGAGAGCTCAGCCTCCATAACCACGTGAGCCAATTTCTCATCATCAATCTCTCCATTCATATATATTTCCTCCCCTCTGGAGAGCCCTAATACATCTCCCGGCTACCACACTGCTCACGTTTCTCCCATTGCTTTCCCCCCTCCTGCCTTGAACTCCTGGAATAAGAACAGCTGCCAGGATGGAGCATTCGCTGTGTCCCCACACACTGAGCCACACACTCCACACCACCATCTTATTTAATCCGCTAAGATCTCTACGGTAATAGAGTCAGAAAAATGTTATTGTCCAAATATCACACAGCTTGTAAGTGGTAGATGGTATTCAAACTGACTCCAGATTCTGTGCTCTGCATCCATCGTGACTGGCCCTCTCCTTGTCTTCTCCCCGTTCCACATCTGTGTCCTCTCCTTACTCTCTTATAGATTGCTGCGGGACCTGGGTTCTATGCCCACAGCGGCCACACATTAATGGTTGACTCACACTGGGCAGGGAATTTACCCTGGCTACTTCCCTTGGCTAAAATAAAGAATTAGAGCAGATGGCTTCTCAAATCACTTCATTATCTCCTACCACACATTTGGGTCAATACAAACCACAAGTGTGGGTATAGAACAGGGCAACCGGGCTGACAGAACCTGGGATGTCATGTCCACCGAGATATAACTTATGAATGGTCCATCCATCAATCTTCAAGCACAACACCTCTCAAAGCAGGAAGCCACGCCTGGATTAGTAAAATCATCCCCAGGGAAGGCCCCTCTGACCTCTGAACAGGAGGTTTAGCCTAACACTGTCTCCTCCGGGCATGGATGCTCTGCTTGTGAAGGCTTGATGTCGAGACCACTTCACTACCAGGAGATTCTAAAAATCACAAGCTAAGCAATAAGCTGCTTCAGGGGACACAATGGAAGCAATTGCCTCCTTTAAATACCCACCCAACTGAGAAACAAAACAAAGCAGATCCTGCCCTGGTATAGCTATCTTCCGAGAAAATCTCTGGAGACTTTATTCCAAAGAAAGAAAATGCTACATACTACAAAACAGAACAACATATCCATATTACCTTATGTGAAGAGTCCTTGGCAGCTGAGATTGGAGCTGATGAGTCTTATCTTTAATAAACATGTCAGTAGCTTTTTGTTTGTGGTTTTGTGTGTGTGTGTGTGTGTGTGTGTGTGTGTGTGAGGGTTTTGTGGTTTTTTTCCCTCCTTCATTAATCACCTTCTTTCACCCTCCAGGGAAACCAAGTAGGTGGGCAAAAATTCCTGGAGGTTTTCTGGGAGGTACTTAGAACACCCACACCCAGAGACATAAAAAAAAATTTTTTTTTTTTTAAAACTACTTCAAGTCTAGATAAACAATTTTAATTTGCTTAACAGGAAATATTAGTATGAGTAGAGATAAAATATTTACACATTGAGACATAGAAAATGTTACAGGAAAATGGAAAAGATGTGTAAGAACTACAAAACTTCAACCTAAACCCTGCAAGATGTGTTTTCTAATGAGTCATTCACATAGCAGACTCTCAGATCCACCAAATCCACCATTCTCTCCTGGGGACAGAAAAACAATATCACTCACTATTATCTATGATAATAAATGCAGAGAAGAAACAAGACCAGGCTTAAATCTACACCTGCCAAGCAAATTAAAATATAACCACAGTTTTCACCACAAAAAAAGTAATGTGTTCATTTCAAGAATCAGACAGCCATAAAGAAGAAGGAAACTAAAACATTGTAAAAATTCAGTCAACCCCAATATCCCTATGCTATTGGTATAAAATACAACTATTAACCAAAACTCACATTCATTCAGCCACACAACCAGCAGGCTTGAGATAAAATCTTTAAATTGTGTCTTTACCGGTAAGTATATTTCCAAGAACTGACTACATTTAGGATAGATCAAACAGCCAAAAGTGGTGAAGTTTTAGGAAACTACATCACAGACAAAAAACTAAATGTCCTCCCAGGTTAGAATGAGAGAGTCTCTTTTTAGAATGGCCAAATATACTCAATGACATAAACTGATGGCTTATATTTAGAAAGAGATGAGGTCTGCTAATATTTGCTAACCAAGAACAAATCCTAAAGATGACCTTTAATTATGAATTGGTTACTTTTTAGGTGTTCAACTGCACCTAAAAAATATACATACATTTAGTGAGGATACAGTATTTTGGTAGGAAAAGAAATAACCAAAAAAAACATTCAGAGAGACTAAATGAAGTTGATGTACAATGTATGTTTTCAACTTCCCACCCCCACCAGCTTAGGCTAATCTGAAAGTTGTTATAAAAGTTTTTAAAATAAATTTCTGTGTGGTTTGGGATGGTCCAGGAAGTTTCCAGAGACACAGGCAAACTAGTCAAACTGGACACTAGCCTGCATCCTGAAATCTGTTTACCCATCAAAGGTGGCTAAGGAGGGGCACAGAATGAAAGCAGACCTCCAGAATGAAATGCCTCCAGAAAGCTATGAAGCAGGCACCCCGGCTGCTCTGAAATATAAACACACCTGCCACTAGCAAATGAGAAGCGGAGAGAACTGGGTGGGCACCTATCTGTGTCTCTCTGTATCTGTCTTGTGGGAAAAACAACAGGTTTCCCGAAGGCCTCCTTATTCCCACGGCCTCTTAACAGCCCAGGAGGCCGTGAGCTCTCCAAGGCACAGACTCTCTGATAAAGCCCATGGTCCTCAAAGCTTTGCACGCAATAGGTGCTTAGTAAATTATACCTATGGTGTGTGTGAGCTTAAATAAGACAGAATTACTCAATTATTATACCTACCTTCTAAATACGACAGGTATATAGACTGTGAGCAGGAGCATACCTGGAAGAGGCTTCTCTGTCCTACTAGGTACAGGTCTATATACATAACCTCCTAGTCCTATTTCTTTGGGGTTTTGTTTTTTAAAGAAGCTCAAAAATTGAGATGGTGCGCAGAGTAGTGGAAAGAGGACCAGTGAGAGGTGAGAAACCTGACCTTAGGCAACCACTCGGTTCCCTGGACTCCAGTTTCTTCTTCTGTGAAATGGGTGTGGTGGTGAAATGAATTCTGAGGTCTCTGAGGTCCCTTTAAACAAGTGGTACCAAAGAATGAGGATGGAGGGTAAGATCAATGAGCTGGGGGCGGAGGGAGAGGGGACACTCAGTGAAGAGCCCTCAGGAATAAGAGTGCTCAAATCAGGCTTGAGAGATGGGGTACTTGTCCACTGGACAACAAATACTCTGGGATCGGCAAGGTCAGGTGTTCATACAGGGCAAGTTTTGAATTACATGAGACCTTTATAAAATCTTTATAAAAAGTTTTCTTACTGCTACCGCATTTAAGGCTTTGCTGGGGATCAGCTTAAAGGTGGTCCCAGCACCTGTCTTCCATTCAGTAGCCAACAGGAATACCGACCAGAAAAGAGCCTGCTTTCTCAGACACAAGACGCAGTGATAGGAACTTGGTCTGAAACTTCAGCTAAGCTTCAGTTCTCATGCAAAAAACGCACAGCCTCAGGATAGCTCTGGCTCCTTTCCCACTGCTCTCCAGTAGAAGCCAAGGAGAAGGGCAATTTCTGCTGGGAGGGAGTCCACAGGTTCTTTTTAAGCAATGTTCCAGGAAGGAAGAGAGGCTAATTCCCCTTGGGAAAGAAAAGCTTAGCCTCTCATATCAATACCCCAGAGGCTCAAAACTGTTCCACTTATCTACTGCTGCACAGCAAGCTACTCTAAAGCCCAGTGGCTTAGGACAACCATTGTTTTTATATCTCATGATTTTGAGAGTCAGGAATTTGGGAAGGGCTCAGCTGGGTGGTTCTTGCGCTCCACACAGTGTTGACTGAAGTCACTTGGTAGTATGCATCTGGCAGCTGGGGTGGTCATACATGGTGCCCTGATGGGGATGGGATGGGTAGCTGGACACAGCTGGGAATAGCCACCAGAGTGCCTGTCCACGTCCTCTCAAGCCTGTTGGTTGTAGGGTAGTCAGACTTCTCCATGACGCTTGGGCTTTAGGAGACCCAGGTGGAAACTTCACTTCTCTGGAACTGGTATGTCATCTTACCTTCTACCCATATGGGTCAAGAAGGTAACAGGCCAGCCCACAGGCAGAGGGACAAGTGTTCAAAACACTGGTAGTCATCTTAATCCATTGTAACAACCAAAATCAGAGCTGCATCCAAAGCAGTCATGATTTGCTAATTCCTGAATATTGGACATTTAAACATCATTTTGACTAGTCAAAAGGACATCTGACTACCTCACATTAAAAGGAGAGGAGAAATGGGGAATTTTTAGAGCAAGAGATACACTCTGACTGTTAAGAGTTTAAGACTGAAACACCTACAGGCCTTACAAATATGCAATTCTTTTCATTCAAAGAATTCTGCCTAACAAAACAACCAGAAAGGCACATAAAGTTAGGCAAGTATATCAAAGCATTATTGGCAATAGTCACAAAATTGAAGTAACCTACATTTCTAACAAAGGATGGGATAAATATATAAATACAGACAAAAATTACTTTTAAACAATTAAACAATGTAATAAAATCCACAGGCAGAGTCAACAGGCAATGAAACCCTACACTCCAGTGTGATCAATAGCAACTATTTGAAATCTGACGGATAAAGATCAATTAGTAGATAATTGATTGGGACCTGTATTTCCAGCGTATAGGATGCAAAGCCCAATCAGGCAAGGATATTGAGTTTGGAAGACCAATGCGCAAAAACATACGTAAAATGCTACCCAATACAGATATGATTTACCAGGGGTACTGCCCCAGCTCTTGCTGTATCCAGAGTAAAAAATAAATAAAAAATATAACTCACACAGAAGAGAGATGGTCCAGATTGATTTTTTTTTTTTTTTTTTTTTTTTTTTTTTTTTACAATGTGGTAAGAATGGAAGAATACGGTGTTTAGGGACAAGAAAAACAAATTTCCTCTCTAGGAAACAAAAACAAATCTCACACAATAAATCAAATTCCACATTGGAGAAAACAGCTATCAAAAGTCAACAATATATTGCCCTAGCTGGTTTGGTTCAGTGAAAAGAGCATCGCCTGTGGACTGAGGGGTCCGGGGTTTGATTCCGGTCAGGGGTACATGCTGAGGGGCCCCAGTGTGGGGCGTGCAGGAGGCAGCCAACCAATGATACTCTCTCATCAATGATGTTTCTATCTCTCTCTTCTTCTCCTTTCCTCTCTGAAATCAATCAAAATATTTTTAAAAGGTCAACAATACAGTGTTGACATACCTTTTTATATAAAGTTAAAAAGCATGACTTCTTTTACTACAATTAAACAATTTTAAAGTAAACATTTTAAATGCTTCCACCACACATTATTTGAATGCTATAATTACTCTCAGACAAGTATTAAGGCCTTTCCATTCCTATACATCTTCTCTACAACCAAAAGCGATGTATATGCCCCTCCACCATGGAAAACATTATGATGACACTCACCACTGAGACTCCCTGAAAAAGCAGTTGTGCTTTTTCAACGAATAGGGAGAGTTACAAGGAAATATGGAGAACTTCCTCCAACTTCCTACCATAATGGGGGGAGTGGGGAGGTGTAGACTAAATATATCAGCAAGCACTTCTGGAATACACACCAGTTGCAAAGAACTATGTTAATGTTGGAGATACAAAGAAATTTAAGATATAGCCCCTACCTTCCATGTCTCCAGTTGGTGAAACCAAAAAGTTAATACAAGATAGTACTTGGGTCAATAACTAACACCTGATATTTGGGAAGATGCTTTGGCTTCCAAGTACAACAGACTGGGTTGTGGGGGGCGGGGGAGCGCGGGGCAGAACTCGGAGGCAGGACACAGGAGACTGCACATGATGATTCTCAAGCCACCAGACTCCTGCTCCTTTCTTATAATAAACATTCTGTAATGCCTCCACATTACTATCCCCAAATGAAATGAAATCCTTAAGTTATGTAATCTACAACATCTATGACTTCCAACTAGGGTGTGTGTGTGTGTGTGTGTGTGTGTGTGTGTGTGTGTGTATGCGCGCTCGCGTGTCCCAAACTATAATGTAAACCAGAATTAAAAGAAAACATGCTAATTTCAAATCTTGGGGATTACTACAGTAGAAGGCATGGCAAACCTATCTGACACTTGTACCTACTCACTACATCATAAGTTAGAATTTTAAAAAATAGGATTGGATGCCATTCTGTATAAGACACACAGACAATGAAGGGGCAGAGGTACAGGTAAACCCTGCAATGAAAACTGGCGTCAGAAGTAATCACAGACTAGATTCACCTGATGTTTTGAGACAGAGAGGATTATCGCTTTAACTGAGTAGGTATAACATGTCAGGACAAATTACAGACTATCAGAGTGGAGAACATGAGGAACGATGATATACTTCTGCCAATGTGATCAGCTTGTTTCCTTATAAAATATTCCACTTAATTTAATTATCTCACTGTTCCAGAGGAAAATAACATGTTGGTTACTATTCATATGTAGGAAGAACTGTAAAGGCAAATTTCAACTGAATGTTATCAACACTTTTCTTTAACATCTGATACTTTAGAAAAGAGGCTAAGTAAGAATATGCAATACATACACAGAATCCCTCAGACTGTGGTCTGCCTGTGTGTTGTATGGGCAATCTGAACACCACAAGAGACACTGTTGGCAGCAAAATGACTTTCCTGATTGTAAACTCTTGTTGTTAAGCTCAAAAAATATTGACTTACATGGCACTTGTATTCATGAGAAATTATGTACAATAAAATCATGTTATAAAACCACTGTGTTTATGTATGAAGACAAAGTTATAGACTAGGCTCAGATCTTTATAACTGGGTTTTTTAATAGTATAAATGTCTCCTGGGAAATCCCACAGATGGGCAGGATTCAGGCAATTCTTTATTGTGTGGGACTGCCTCCTCTCCTCTCCTCTCTGAGACCCCCTCCCCGCCACCTGTCCACTATATGGCCCTAAAGTGACAATACTATAACTCCTTTCAGAACCATTTCTGTGGGGTTTACAGATGAATGATACGTGGGTCTTATCTATCCCAAGAACTCAAAAGACATGACATTTATCACATTTTACATTGTACAGACAAACTTTCTACCAAGTCACACAGATTCACCATTCTTTGTTCAAAGAACTTTAAGTTCAATCCATTTCTCAGATATAAATGAGGTTTCAAAGTGTATTAAATTTTAAAGAGAAGAGGAGGAAAGAGCTTAAAGCCTATGACCCACATTCATGATAGGAAAACCAAGAAGACTGTCCTAAAACAGCTCAGGAGCTTGAGAAATTTATCAAACTCTGCAATCAAGAGTGATTCAGTTATGAAAACTTAATAAAGCCCAGGTACCTCCAACAGGGCCTCCTGGAGTTGCCATGGAGACAGTTTGCTTTGTGTTTTAGGGACATAAATGTATTAATCAAGTCTTCACTGAATTTTATAAATATTAAACTTTTCATTATTCAAATTACCACTTATCAGGTCAAACAATATGGATAGCAACTAATTTGGTAACTAATTTTACCAAAGAAGTGAGTAGGACCTAACTATTACTAAGTTTAATAGTTTAGAGCTATTTTAATCCATTAAAATCTGTGCCCAAAATATTTCTTCCAGTGGTTTAATAGCAAAAAAAAAAAAAAAAAAATAAAAAAAAAGTCAAAAACTAAGCTGGAAAAAATTTTGTATTAATGCCACATCTCTTTACAAAAAAAGGAAGTGAGGTAGCTTACAGAAATAAATATTATGCCACAGAATAAAAAATAGCCTCAACAAAAGAAATGCAACCTAAAATAAAAACATTTCTCATCTTTTAAATTAGCAAAGCTTTGGGAATCACAGTATTTAAGGGCAATGTTTAAACAGAAATTTTGTATATTGTTCTAATTGACAAAGAAAAGAGAAAAATAAATAAAACAGTTAAGGATTGGTAGGAAGAAACAAGTGTCATTATTTACAGTGATTGTCTTCTTATAAAACCCAAGAGACTCTAAAGACAAATTATCAGAATTAATCAGAGAATTAAGCAAGTAGTTATAAGATCAACATACAAAAACCAGTGACATTCCTATACACCAGCAACCAACATGTAGAAAATGTTAATTTTAAAAAAAAATTATAAAAGATAAAATGTATCCAGGATTAAATCTAACAGAAAAAGGCCAACGCTTAGGTAGAGAGAATTAGAAACCATTACTGGAATTCATTAAAGAAAGGCTAAAATTATACTATGTTCATGGATAGAGAGACTCAATATTGTCAAGGTATCAATTCAACCCAGATGGATGTATAAAGTTCATGTAATTTCAATCAAGATCTAAATAGAGGTTATAGAAGAACTTGATAACCTGATTCTAAAATTCATGTGGAAGAGCAAAGGCCCAAAGACAGATAGGATATAACTAAACTAGAAGACTAAGTTTGAAAGGGGTTTGCCCAAGAAGTTAAGGACAACACACAAATCAATGTCAGATGGATTAAGAACTTAAATGTAAAATGCAAATTTTAAAATTTTAGAAGATCCTTAAAAGAAAATATATGAAGACAAAAAAAAAGGTTAACTACCAGAGAAAACACTGGTACACTTTATCATATTAAAATTAAGAGATTCTGTTCAAAAGATATCATAAGGAATATAAAAAGGACAAATCACACACACTGGTAGAAAATACAGACAGTACGTAACAGATAGAGGATCCGTACCCAGAATATATAAAGAATTCTAAGGAAAAAAGGGCAAAAAACACGGAGACGCTTTACAGAAAATGAAATATGGAAGACCCATAAACACATGAAAAGATTCTTAACCTTTAATTAAGCCACTGAAATATCATTTTAGACCATCAAATGGAAAAAACTTAAGAATTCTAACAATACTAAATTTGGGTCAAAAGCCTTATATTAACCCTACTGGTGAGCATTCAACTGGCATATCCACTGTGGAAAACTAGTTACATGATCTCATACAACTGAAAATACTTATTATGACCTAGCAACTCAATCAGAAACTCTCACACATGAACATCAGGAGACGTGTAAGAATATTCACAGAACATTATTCATACCAACAACAACAACAAGTCTATCAACAGGATGACCAATCAGTCACTGTAGTATAATCGCTTAATAGAAATCCTACAGAAGGATGCAAATGAACTCATTACCATTATTACACTTTAGAAATGTACTGAGTGACAAAAGCAAGTTGCAGTAGGTGACTGCACATAGTAAAACCATCCTTATAAACTCAAAAAACAAGCAATCCATTGTCTAAGGATGATAAAACTATCTCCTTTTGAAAGCAAGGGAATGAAACACAAAATCCGGGGTCGTGGGTACTTAGGGTTGGAAGAAGGGCTCCTCTACTCATTTACTTCATAAAGAAGTTTTCACTCCTACTCTGGCCTCTGTGCACTGAAACAATCAGTTGCATAAACCATATAATTATCTCTTTTATCTTGTATTTACCTGCAAATACTGAACAGCACTTCACGGTAATCCACATGACTTATTTCAAAAAAAACTCCAGAGGTGACCTGTTTGTTACTGGTGAGCCCTTGGGAACCACTAGCCTAAGTGACAACAGATTTCCTCACCGAGAAATAACCTCTGGGTTTGCTGGCAATCAGAACTGAGAGTTTAAAAGGGAAGTGGGACATTGTAATAACCTTCAAATGACACAGAGAAGGAATTTAAACACCTCCTTTGCAGGACTTTATACTGAGTGAGACAGAAATTCTTCAAGTCTCAAGTCTGAGAAAACTCCGCCATCCTAAAAAAAGAAAGGTACTGAACTTGGCATGGTGGATCCTGGAAAGGAAGAGGAGGCTTCCTAAAAAGAACACGTTTATTAGTGGGTTTCAGCCGCTTTCCTGTTCTGAAGAGAAAATGCATCGGAACACACAGGCAGGTCTTCTATTATTACTGTCCACAATAGGGCGATGTCCGGAAATTAGCCTGCACATATTTGTTAAATTTAGCCCTATGCTTCCCCTATCCGTTTCGAATTGAGTTTTCTGGTTCATCAAGACAGCCAAAGCACATGCAAACGCCTATCATTTCGCGAGGCAAGTACCTTGCCCTAACCTGCTGACCTAGTGGTTTAAGACATACTTCCTGTCCTCAGTGAACTCATGTGAGGAAAGACACATGAAAAAGATGCCAGAACAAGACAGCATGCTCAAGTGACCCAATGAGTGGTGCAATACCCACTGCTGTCTTCATCCTTCTGCATGTTGAAAGAATGTATTGAGAAGGCAAATTCCTTTAAAAAAAAAAAAATACTGGAATGATAAAGCCCAAAGGACATGACATATTTTAGGCAAAGGGTGATGGCAAAGGACTCTCCCTGAGCAAATGAAGATAACGAGTTTGACTAAGAAAAAAAAAAAAAAAAAAAGAGTAATTCAAGGAGATCACAATCTTTTAGAAAGCAAAAGCCAAGCTGAGAGAACTCAACAGGTAAAAGAAATCATTTATAACCATCTGTACGCTCATCCTCAAGATGAGAGATTTTTTTTTTTAAGATTCCAAGAGACACTGATTTACTACTAATTTAAAACAATAGGACAGAAAGAAAAACAAAGCTGTGCTAAGTAGGTAGGAAAATGGGGAGATGAATAAAGTATGAATAGAGGAAGGACCCAGATATCTGCTTCTGAGAACAAGAAATCAGAATTAACTCCAATTCAAAAAGTATCTCAAATGAGATGGCTTTAGTGCAGCCAGGTTCCTGACAAACTATGCATATGTATGGGAGATGAAATAGCATTTTTATAAATAAAAACAAAAAAACAAAAACAAAAAAAAAAACACAAGGAAAAAATACTTTTTCTTAGAATAGGTATTTTAAGTTAGAATTCAACCACTACTACTTCACTTAAACATTTCTATAACGCTCTTTTATGTACTTCTAAATATTCTTGCTGTAATTTGATAACCCATCCACTCAAATTCTCAAAGTAAGTGTTAAAATTCTTCCCTTGACCAAACAAAAGTTCCTAGTACGTGGGCTTTATTCATTTAGTTAGACAATCGTCAATTACCAAGTGCCTATTGGGTGCCAAATTTTGAGATAGACTTTAGTAGTCCTAATATTACTATCTATAGAAGTAGTATAACAATATAAATGTGATGCAACTTACCAAAATTCAAAAAGTGCTCAAGAGCAGAGGATTTTCCTGACACTTGACAACAAGCTATGACTTAAACTTAGTGTGAGGTCCTTGCAGCCTTTAATCAGCCTACAGTGTAAACACGTTTCGCTGCAGGAATACAAAAGTGTTTGTTTGGCTGGGGGTACTGCTACTGCTGTGGCTGTTATGTGTACACGTCCATTTTACTAAATTTACTCTGATCCATAAGTACCCAGCTCTGACTTACTGATCTAATGAATTTACACACAGTTCCTGCCCTCCGTGAACTCATATTCAAGAAAAAGGTCAACACATTAACAAAGATTCCAGAACAAGACAGGATGTTCAAGTGGCGAGTGGCACAAACAACAGGCACTGTTTTATCACTCCTGGAATTCTCAATCTAAAACACATCTGGATTTCACAGCGGACTTGATTCATCCATCAGAGCCCAAGGTAAACATGCTCAGGACTGTCAACTAAATCAGTGCTCCTCCGCCCTGGGTCTGTTACGCACTCCACGCCAAGGCAAGGTCTCAGTGCCAGCCTGGTCCTGTCTCAGGACAGAACGAATTCTGCAAAGGTAGGGAGTCGAGGCAGCCTGCAGAGAAGAGCAGGATGAGCAGGCATCCGCTTTAGCAGAGCCTCTTCTCCTGAAGCCCGAGGGTGTGAGGGTCCACAGCGGTTGCTACTTTTTCTAGATCCATTTCCTAAAACTCTGAGCCACAGAATGGGAGCCTCTAAAAGAAGGTGTTCCAGGAAGACCAGAACCCGGGAGAGGTAGGCTCTCGCACACAGCGCTGGCAAGGACATGACCAGAGTAGGAGTGTTGGCATGCCAGAACCACTTGCCAAAATCGGTTCTCCCTCTGTCACCGTAACAGACGTGTGGCTGGGTACAGGTGCCCAGCAAGCCTACATTTCCCAGCCTCCACCGCCTACAGGAAGTGGCCAGGTGACTAAGCACCCTGCAGTGGCAGATGACACAATGATGTGCCGCTTTTGGGTCTCTGTCTTAAGAAGGAAGCACACACTTCTCGGCAGTACCGTTATCTTCCCATGTGGAGTACAGAAGAGTCTATCATCCAACTTCCATCACACACATGAGAGCCACACCCCAAAGGATGGATGTCAGAGCATAAAGATGAAAGGATCATCTGTGTGGATCGATCAACCCAGCTGCCCACCTACCTCGGGACCACCCCATGAAAGGGAAACCAACGTTTTTTAAACAACTTTATTGTTGGGGCTCTCTGCTACTGTGGATAGCCTTTACCTAAGGATGTTGGTAAGGAAGCTACACCGTGCACTAGCCATCCCGTTCCACTTAAGTTCCGACAACCCTATGTAAAAGGCAGAGCCCACCTTGGGAAAATCTACACAAAACTGCCATTCTCACCTGCATCTGCATTCTGTGACCACAGCCTCATAGAAATAGGAACTCGCTCGTTCAGCAAACTTCTGAACCCCTAGAGGAAAGGTATCATGCTATACGCTATGAATCTTAAGAGCCAATGGAAAAAAAAAAAAAAAAAAAAAAAAAAAAAGGCCAATAAAAACCCTCCCTGCGTCAGGTCCTCTGAACTGCATGCTTTTCACCCAGAAGTTCAGCTCCAGGTCTTCCCTGCCCTGTCTCCAGCGCTTTGTGGCACCTTTTATACACAGGCACTCGGGAAGTGTTTTGTTAGATGAATCAATAAACTCAACTTGTTCTCAACCAACGAGTCTAATGGGGAAATAGAGAAAACAATAGAAGATGGCACCTCTTACATCATAGGCACGCACTATGTTTGTTGTACTGATTTTAGAAAGGTATACATGAATATCCAATAAGGTAATGGCAAGTGCTATGCAAGGGGCAGGAGGAACCAGAAATTAACAAAATCGTCCTAGAGCCCTGGCTGGTGCGGCTCAGTTGGCTGGGTGTTGTCCTATGCACCAAAATGGTTGCTGATTTGATTCCCGGTCAGAGCCCTTGCCTGGGTTGTGGCTCAAACCCCAATAGGGGATGTGTAGGAGGCAACCAATCCATGTTTCTTTCTTACATCAATGTCTGTCTGTCTCTCTCTCTCTCTCTCTCTCTCTCTCTCTCTCTCTCTCTCTTTCACTTCTTCTATCTCTAAAAATCAATTAAAATATTAAGATAAAATCTTCACGGAGTTGAAATTTGCCATGAGTTTGACATTACCAAATAAACAGGCAAAAGGGAAGAAAATGGAATCAAGAAAAGATGCAGCACCCACGCGGTGTAAACATGTTTACTATAACTGGGATTGGGGGCAGAGTTCCAACCATACAATGAACACAACCAATACTCCTTTGGTTTGAATACCATTGCTCCCATTAATAAAGGCCCAAAATGAATTTTTTTTTTCTTTAGCATTTTGCATCACCCTACCTCAGCAATTTTCAACTAAATGAGCCGCAAGAATTTTTAAAACATGCAATAAATACCTATTTAGTCAGGGGACACTGACCTCTTTTCTCTTAGATTGTCAAATAACAAATGGCAACAGCCAACACAACATTAGCCATCTGGCATGAATGAATGAATCCATCAAAATTATACCTATTATTTTGGTCAGAATGGCAAAATATATATATTTTGTGGTGTGCTGCAGAATTTTAGTAATTCCTTTATATGTGCTACACGATGAAAAAGGTTAAGCATTGCTGCCCTACTTGCTTAATATAAATTGTTTGCTCCCCCTTCTTTTGGAGATTTCATTTTCATTTTTAAATCTAAAATCAGGATTTGACTGGTCCTAACAAGTCCTCTATCAGATAATCAAAGAATCTCAGAGTTGGTAGGAATCTAAAAATTCTCCGTGAAGTCACTTATCTTGATCAGCTCTAATCAGATCTCCTGCAGTCCCACAGTTTTTATCCTTCTCTTCGGCGCCTTATGTTTTGTCCTGGAGTGTTATATGGTGGTAAACACATTTTTCACTTTATCTTTAGACTTCAGTTTTATTTTAAGAGATCATGTTCATTTTCTTCTAGAATAAACTTAAAAGATATTCATCCACACATTTGGCCAGATTTATTTATTCTTTAGCAACTGAAGCATGAAATGATGACTGTTTTTAGTCCCAATCTTTAATAACATTATATTCATTACACTTAAGGTTGTTCAGCTTTCTCATGGGGGAAAAAAACACAAAACAAACATAAACCTTTATACTATTCACCTACTAATTCTGCAGCACAATTTTAACAAAAGGGGTTTACTAATAATTGGACAATTTATATGATGTGGGCAGGGAAATACTAAGAGTGATTGTAAAGTGGCCAGTCTTGTAAGTCAAGAGCTATGATCTCTGATCCATTCTCAATCCACTTCAATATCTGATTGATATTATCCTCTAAATCTCCTGGTTTATTACTGGGCAGCCAGTGCGCTATTTCTTCCTTGTAGGATGCTAATGCTAATGCTTCTTCATAAAGAATTTGAAAAACTTCACACTGGACGTTATCTTTTAGTTTTTTCTCATTATAATCCCTTGTTTCAAGTCTTTGGTACAATACCATTACCAGTTTCCAGCACAAAAACTGTATGAAACAAGCGTTCAGAGAAGAAATCCCAACTGTGGTCATCAACAATAACTCCACCTTCACTTGTTTGGCTTCCTAACTCATTAACCTCTCTTAATTCATTTAAAATGGGACAGTCATATTTTCATCATAACCATCGTGTAACTGTTCTCCTCGAGCAAAATCACCCGCATGAATGTGTTTCAGTCCCAATAGTGATGCACGTTCTCTGCCTAGCGTGGGTTTTTCCATCCCATGGTGCACCCGTGAGCAGGAGGTTCAGAGGCAACACAGTCCTCACCGCCATGGCTCTGCTAGAGTGCCTGCTTCCTGCGTAGAACCCACTCTCTCCTTTATCTCACAGTCCTCCAGCTCAGTGACCAAAGGCTGCGCAGAATTTCATCTTTCCATCCGCCCTGTCCGCTCTCCAAGTCCCTGTGAAGTCCACCTCTTGGCTGATACCTGGGGACAGTGTTTGTCGCCTTCTGTAAAGGCGAGTTTATTGCAGCTTCTTTCCTAAGATCCACACGCTTTCCCACGGATAGAGCTGTCACGTTACTTTGTTCACCTCCATTTCTGTCTATTTCATGGATGAGGGTGGGAGACTCCAGACGTTTTTTTAAAAAATGAATCAAGTTCTGAAGAAAGGATCCCACCTTGAAGCTGCAGAGTGTCTGTATCTCAGGAGCTGTCAGCTGCTTCCCTGCAGATGGTTCAGGCTTAGAATCCGCCGTGGCCTTTCCCGTTCCACCTTTTGTTCCTCTGATGAGGATACTGCGCTTCCTTGAGACTTCCTGTTTGAATAAGCACACACTTGGGTGTTCAAATTCCCATGTGTCCATTATTCACCGTAGGAAGTGACCGGGCAGCTGAACACAAAATGATGTATGAACAAAACAGCTGTGTGTTAGCAGGATGAACAAAAGACAGCAGGGAGCGAGGTACTGCTGTGAGGTTCAAAAACAACGTCTATTTAGCCAGGCATGGTGAAAAGGCTGCTGAGTCAGAGCGTCCGGGGCCTGTTTCATAATTGAAAGTCACTGGAGATGTGAACGAGTCTGCTCTTAGTTACTGCCTTGGGGTTTCGCTCCAACACCACCCTGCCCAACAGCTACTTCCTCAAGACAAAGTTGCCTCTTCAATCTGTCACAGACATGGCAATACAAACTCACAAGTGTCCACACAAAAATTTAACACCTATTTTATGTCCCAATCCAAAAAGCAGATCCTCCCTTCCCCAAGGGGCTGTCCTATAAAAACACAGAGACACACACAAGGACACACAGAAAACAAGCCTCCATTCTCCAAACATCTGGGAAATACGTTAATTTCAGAATCAGTCCATCTTTTGGTAGGTATCCTGGTTCCACCATCCATGTCCTGTGCCAGCACAGGAGAGCTTTCAAATGGACATAAGTTTAGAACCAAAATCTTAGAATAGCCACGAAACTGAATGAGCCCTAATTACCCAAGCGTTGGTGTTAATTTACTTCTTGGCATGCGGCAAAAATGCAGAAAATAGCAGTAAAGGAACCAGTGTGAGCTTCTAAAGCAGTCCCGATCAAGTAAACAAATTTTATGACAGCTGTGTTACAGATGTTCCCACAAATTTTCATCATTTGTAGTAGATGTAAGTAGTTCTAAAAAGTTAGTCTTCAATAGATTTTTCTATTCCATGAACTTATCTAAAATACCATAAATCCCAAAACTATATACAGGGCTGCTCTAAAAGTTAATCCTGGACACTCAACCCCATAGAACATGACCCTTTTCCCATGAAGGAGTGATCACATGGTCAAAGCCATTAGACAATTGTTCTTTTGGTCTCCAACTCCCTCTTCCCCATAATCTTTATCCTTAGCCTCTGTTTCTTCCCAGTTCCAAAAAGAACACACAATTTCAATGAAAATTCCAGGATGCTCATCTCTACCAGATCATGATCTGGCATAAAAAAAAAATAATAATCTAAGAATGTAGTGACACCAAAACAACAGGAGTCACTATAGAGGAATAGGGTCCAGGACAAGCAGAAACCACTGTGGGAGGAACAGCAGCACCAGGCGTGGCTGTTCAGAAAAGTATAAACCAAGGCAACGAGACCATAACTTCCCAGTCCCTGCCAGTGAACAGAAAGCTCAGGAGAACTTATTCAACTCATTGTCATCAAGCTGTCCTACCCCCTTTTCAAAAACGTTTGACTCCCCCAAAACTTAACTATAGCCATCCCTCAGTATCTGGGGGGATTGGTTCCACGATCCCCGCTGCAGGTACCAAAATACTTGTGTGCTCAAGTCCCTTCTATAGCATGGCCTAGACAGGGGTCTTCAAACTACGGCCCGAGGGCCACATGCGGCCCGCAGAGGAGTCTGATCCGGCCTGCCAGGTTTTTTGGGCAGTGAGCGCAGCCGAGGTGTTACAGTAGGAATTAGTAGTTCATATAGTCCGGCCCTCCAGCTCTCTGAGGGACCGTGATCTGGCCCCCACTATAAAAAGTTTGAGGACCCCTGGCCTAGAATAATGCACACAGTTGGCCCTCAGCATCTGGGGATTCCCATCCCTGGATTTGCAATCACAGATCAAAAATACTGTTTTAGATCCCAGGTTGGAGGAATCCCAGGATATAAAACTGCAGATACAGAGGACCAACCATATATTTATTGGGGGAGGGGTGGGGGGGGTTGTCCACGTATAAGTGGAGCCACACAGTTCAAACCCACGTGGTGGTACTAGGGTCTATAGTTCAGATCTTTATGTTCTCTTTGCACAGAGTTGATAGAAAAGCCCTGAGAAAAATACTTACTCTCTATATTTTACCAACTGGGGCAAATTTAAGCCCAACACTCATTCCTCAGATGTAACAATGGGTGTCATCCCACCCAACCTCCCCATCAGAAAAGACACTGAGCATGCACATTTAAAAACCATCAGTCACTAGGATGTGGTGGTGTGATAACATCACAGGAGTACCATGTGAACTAAGCAGGACTATGGAGAAAGCAGAACTTAAAATTTAGTCAATCAACTGATCCTTGTAAAGAACAGCCCATCCTAACAATCTTGAGTTCTAGAAGTGGAGATAGTCTGTAGTGGGGGAGCAGCCCAAAATACAAAATCTAAGTGGGAACGATGACCCTGTTCTTTAGAGATAAAGCAAATAAAACAAAGCAAAACACTTTTTTTTTTAGGGTATCTAAGAGTCCCCCGGATTGAACCTTCACTCAGTGATGCTCTGGGGAGACTAAGAAGGTACAGATTAAATAACAAATGGAAACATAGATAAGGTAGATCGATAGACAGAGTTAGAGATTTACAAAGCAACTTATACAGAAAAGAAGGTGAAGGGAGTCACAGTGACAAAGAAATTTAGGACCACCATAGTTACGGATCAATCAATCAATAAAAGGTGGTTAGACCTATTCAGTTAGCAAATCTGAACAACAAAAAAGCAGCCATGTACGAGTTAGAATTCACTCGGAGTAGTGGGGAAATGAAATAGAACCTGAAGAGGGAGGGCCTGGCTGCTCTATCTTCAAGGATGTCAGATAACATAAGCAACCGGACTAAATTCAGCAATTCTCAACAACCAGAAAGGGTGTTGTGGATAAGGCAAAAAGGAGATAAGCTGGCATTCCCCCCACCCCCCACCCCCACCCTGACCACCCTTCAGGAAATGGGCAATGAGGTTCACGTTCCCTGTCAGGAGATGCTGACAAAGCCCAGGATCTCATTCTGAAATTCAATAAATTCCTTACAAAGTCCTAGAGGCATTAACGGTTAAATATTTTAAAATAGTGTAAGTGCCCCAAATTTAAAATTCTTCCATTGCCAAGAAAAAAATTGCAAAGCCCGTTTCGAAAGAAGCAATCCAAAACCAGAGCTCCTCAAGCAGAGGTCTACAGAGACACCAGGCTCAGCTCCTAGGTTTTAAGTTCTTGTCACTCCCCAATTCAAGGTCTTCCTACAGTTCTCTCTCACTTGTCAGGTCTGTTCTAATGTAGACTCCGTCCACAACAGGCCTGGATTCCAACCTCAACTCAACCTGTCCAACTTGAGAGAAGTCACAAGTTAGTTCGTATTATTATTCCATAGTAGATCTAGTAAGAGAGATTCTCAAGATCATTTTTTAAAGGATTCAAAGAAGTAACCAGGGGGCACTCGATGGAAGGTAATTTCCTTTCTTTTGTCACCTAGTTTGCAAGATCCTCATCTCCCCAGAACCCACCCTCCATGTCTCCTCTACTCTGTGGAAAGCAAACAGTGCCTTCACCTTTATCTGATTGCTTTTAGACCTTCATTCAAGCACCTCACCCTTCCTGGAAAGTCCTCCATTCATGTCCCGCCTGGGTCTTCTCTTCAAGACCCAAGAAGCTTTTCCTCACTCTTCATTCAAAGGCTCTGCAGGTTTCCCCTCTGCACTTCAAAAAGTTTCCACTGAATTATTTTTGCTTGTGCTTATATTGTCCCGTAGATTTCCTGCACATGAATGTCTCTGTCTCATCTCCTCAGACACATTACAAATTACTTGAGGATATAACGTTTCAACATCTATTGTTACCCTCACATCCCATATTACAATGGGCATTAAATGAAGAATTCTCTCACCAGCTGCCTTATTTACATAAGATCTTTGTCCACGAACTATTCAGAATCCCCAGTCCATTAAGCGTCTCATTTTGAGTGAGTGGGTCTTTTCACTTCGTTGTAAATACTTCACGACATTTCATAAACTTCTCTAAGAGAGCCACACAATTCAAGCTGGCTCAATGAGAAGAAGCCACTGGTAGAACAGAAAGGAGACGGGCCTGCACATTAGCTACACGTCATTTGTAGAACGTTTCGTTTTCGCCACAGAAATTAAACAACTTAAATACAAAAACCAGACACTGGAACCAAGCACACACCACCACCGTGCAGACACATTCTTAGAGAATTATCTACCAGCAGCAAAACCCACAAATTTACCAACTTATCACTTCAGACCACAAAGCATCAACCAAAACCATTACCTGCTTAAAGGTAGGTGAGAAGCTCACCCAAACACCCTTCTGAAGGCACTCTCCATGAAAACCGACCCATCAAAACTGAAACCAGCGGGATCATTTATTTGTCCTTTCACTCAGCAATTATCAGTCAACACCTATGAATGCCAAAAAATAGAAAGACAGTAGGAGAACTATATCTTAGATGATCAAGCCTCAGATTCTGTGTTCTTCTATTTTAAGACAAAACCTTACCAAAACCAAATGAAATTACCTATATATTATTTTGTGTTATGATTGTGGTTTGTGTGTGTGTGTGTGTGTGTGTGTGTGTGTGTTTTCCTATGGAATAATTTACATACAACGAAGTGCACAAACATTCAATGTGCACTTCTGAATTTGCACATATGTGTATACCTATGTAACCTCCACCCCAGTCAAGACATAGAACATAAAGTTAGAACTATAATGGAGGGGGTTAGACTGGTCATTGTGGTATCTCTGGAAACATGGGCATGTGCCTCAATGGTTACGGCCCTAGGGCCTAGCCCAGTGGTCGGCAAACTCATTAGTCCACAGAGCCAAATATCAACAGTACAATGATTGAAATTTCTTTGGAGAGCCAAATTTTTTAAACTTACACTTCTTCTAAGGCCACTTCTTCAAAATAGACTGGCCCAGGCCAGGGTATTTTGTGGAAGAGCCACACTCAAGGGGCCAAAGAGCCGCATGTGGCTCAGGAGCCGCAGTTTGCCAACCACGGGCCTAGGCAATCATCCTGGTTAGCAGAGAGCTTCACATCCACGGTGACTTGTCATCAAACAAAATTCACTGAGTCTCAAACGCTATACAAGACCATTTGTATTTTTTTATTTCAAGAAAATTTTTAAAACGTGAAGGAGGCTGATTCTGGATTAATATTTCCAGAAACATTCAAAACAGAAGGAAGATAACATAATAAAGAGTAAAAAGTAAATTTTAAAAATCCGAAGACAATTTCAGAAATCCAAGGAAGATGATATAACAAAAATCTGATGTCGCCCTCACTCTGACAGGAAGCAGCCACACAGTTGGAAACAAAGAGTAAAAGAAGGAAGCCGAGGGAATATAAGTCCTAAAGTTTGAAAAGAAATCTTGTAAATCCCCTAATTCATCCCCCAGCCTCGCCACAAGGTTCTCCTCCCACGAGAGATCTGAGCGCGCCATTGTCTGAGGAGGAGATAAGCCTGCTTTATTTTATTTCATGAATATGGAGCTGCCCAGGGCACCAGGCTGACTGGGCCCAGTTATTTTAGGCTGGCCCCCGGGAAGAGACCGTGGAAAGAAAAGCAGACATACTTAATTAGTGTCACCACAATCTGGCACAATGCTCCAAAACCTCAGGGACATTTCTATAAATGAGTTTTCTTGGTAGGCCCCTTTTAGCAAGCTGTCAATGGAAGCCCAAATGAGCAAACATCTAACTTCATCATTTCACAGGAAAGAAGAAGCCTGCAAATCCCAGCAGGTCCCTCTTACAAATCTGAGAGCGAGCAAGTTGGGCCAGGTAACCGATCCAGCCAGCACACAGGCACTTGAAATGTTGCCCTTGGGAACTGATCATTGAGGATAAGGGGCAGATTAATCCCTTATTTTTTAACGAGCAATTAATTAATGTTAGTTTGGTTGCACTGAACTGAGAAGAAGACGGCAAAGTCTTTGATGCTGTCTTCAAAGACCTCAAGGTCTAGAAGTGGAGACAGACAGAGAGACACAGAGTGGAACCCCTAATCCAGGCCAGAGAGTGAGAATGGAAAAGGGAGAGAGAGAAATGGGGGACAGATACCCGGGGGTGGCAGGACCAGGAAGAAGTGTTCCACAGCAAAGAACCAGCCGTCTGAGCATGAAAATGACACAACTGAAGCCCAGCGATGAAGAACGACTAGATTCTAAAGTATCTCGTACCCCCGCACCCAAGGAGTCTGCACATGATCCTCAAGTCTTAAGGAACCACCGCACCATCTTCAGCTGGGAAACGTTATCCTCAGATTTGCATTTTAGAACCATCACTCAGTCCAGCGTGAGGCTGTCCCAATACCAGGGGCCAAACCGGAGGCAGTAAGACCACCAGTTAGCTAGGAAGCTTTGCAGTGACCCAGGTGAAATTCCATGGGAGCCACAGTCAGGCAGAGACCGAGATAAGGATTCCAGAGACCAGGTGGCAGATAGAAGAGGTAAGACTGGAGTCTTAGGCAGATGGCGGGGAACGATGGGTGGGAACGAGGGGGTAGAGTTACAGCTGGCCAGGCTGACCCACCACCCAGCAGTGAATCTTATCTGCTCGCCAAACACGGTAATCTTTGCTGATGAGAGCCTGCCCAGCATGGTTATCTTTCATGGGAGACTTGGCAAAGGATGGATTTGAGGGCCTAGGGGGTAAACATTCAGCTGTACATGAAGATACGGCTTTTGAGTGGGGTAAGACGATGATGCGGATGAACTTAGTTTTGGACATGGCCTCTGGACATCCCAAATTGACTGTGTCCAACAAGGCTTTAGGCCTGGAGAGAGAGCTGGCCAGCCTAGAGATGAAGCCTTGAGATTAAGAGCTCATTCAGGGAGAGCGAGCAGCATTTAAAAAAATAATAATAATTTTTTTAAAAATAAATAAAAGGCTGCCCTCGCTGGTTTGGCTCAGTGGATTGAGCATCAGCCTGTAGACTGAAAGGTCCCAGGTTCGATTTCAACCAAGGCCACACGCCTGGTTTGCAGCAGGGGCATGTAGGAAGCAGCCAATCAATGATTCTCTCTCATCATTGATGTTTCTATCTCTCTCTCCGTCTCTCTTCCAATCTAAAATCAATAAACTATCTTTAATTAAAAAAAAAAAAAAAAAAAAGACTTCCAGAATCAAGTAAAAAGGAACCGAGAGGGACTAGGAGAGAAACCAAGGGAGTCTGGTATCTCTGAGTCAGAGTGTACATGACCTTGTATTTTAAAGTTGCTCTGAAATAAACGAGTTTTTTAGAGAGATTGTTAAAGAGTCCCAGGAGCCAGTGCTTTAGACTAAGGAGTCAAAATCTACCTCTACTGGTGAATGCTGGCAAATCACCGCCTCAGGATCCTCACCTTTACCTGCTGTGAAAATCAAATCTGTGATATCCTGGAGGCTTTGTAAACTGTGCGATAGTATAGAGGCACTCCCGGTTTATTATCGAAATGGCATTACGAGTGAGCAGGAAAACTCCATCTAACAGAGTACAAACTTCGGAAGGCGAGACCTTCAAGCTTCTATACCTTCCTGTGGGCTACTGCGCCATGTAGTGAGTGGGTATTTTTAAAATGCTTGCAGACTCTCCGGCAGTAACCTGAGAATGTATGCACAGCGGGAAGGAGTGCATAGCAGAAGGCATATCCAACTTCCTAAAAGGATTTAGCATTGAAACAGGCCAGCCTTGGCCTTCCCACAGATGTAGCCAATGACAAAATCACGGGGAGGGCTTGGGGTGGCCTCTGGTTCCAACTTCCCTCCTAATGTGTGCGAGGCTTTTCTGAAAACTTTAGAAACTCGGACTAGGTATTTACAGGAAAAAGCAGGGAACTGCAGAACCGGAAAACAAGGGCTTTGTAAAACTGTGTTCAACAACCCCTGGCCATTAAAGAAGAGCGTCTTCGCTTCTCAAGTTGAAACCTGCACCGTGTAAATCAGGCCTTTGTGAGACAATCTGAAATAGTGTCCCCCCGGGGTACGCAAATACCACAGTGAAGTCACCGAGCACACCGAAGGTTTTCCTGGGGAGAAAATGCTGTTTGTTTCATGTTAAATATACACTTAGTGGCCAGATTATTATGATCTCTGAACGCATAATCATCTGGCTACTCAGTGTATAGCCTATGTAATGAAAGGCTAATATGCAAATTGTCCCCTCAACCAGGAAATCGACCAGCAGGCAGGCTGGCCAACCACTCATGTCCCCTCCGCCTGGCCAGGCTGGCAGGACCCCACCCATGCATGAATTCATGCACTGGGCCTCTATCTAACACACACACACACACACACACACACACACACACACACTGAGTGGCCAGATTAATATGCGTTCAGAGATCATCATAATCTGGCCACTCAGTGTATACTCAGAGGACCAAACAGGATAAAATGCAATATCCTTATAGATCAATTATTCTGATTTAGATACACAAAAAGGATATTTAGACAGAGATAAAAATGCATCACTTAACCACCATTTGTTCCTAAAGCTGATGAGGAGCTTGGAAATGAATCTGGTCTTGGTGTAAATTTTAGGAGTCCCATAAACTTCGATTGAGTTGGTTTTATAAGCACTCCCTTCATCTAATTGTTTTTAGGAAGAAAGCTGCCTTCCCCCAAGATGAAGACCCAGTCTGCCAAGTTTCCATCCACAATGACTATCAGGTTAATGAAAGGGCAGCTTAATAAGAAGCAAGTCCTCAGCCACACGCTGACTATCAGCTACCCCACTGATACTAATGGAACCTATTATGATTTATTATAAAAACCACGAGCCACACCACCAGCAATCAAGTAACCCACACAGACGTTCGAAGATCCAAAATTTGAAGGAAAGATAAGACTTCTTTTCAGAAAAGGGTGCCTGGTTGAGATTTCTCTCCACAGCAAGCAGAAGATGCAAGTCTGGTTCCCACAGCAACTTTAACTCATTTTATCGGAAGTCACCCTGCAGGGTGCACCCTGGATGCCTGGGTATGCTACTGAAGGCATGGCTACTTTCAGAACCAGCGCTGACTTTCCTGGCTTTTGTACAACTGATGATAATAGTACAATGATCTAATTTGTACTTGCCATCTGTTAAAAATGTGCCTCATCCCCACCCCACCCCCCCAAAAAAGGTAGCAGTTAAAATGATCATGTAATTTTATATACACATGTGTGTGTGTGAGAAGTTCCCAGAAGGTTACATAAGAAACCGTGCACTTTGGTGGTCTCTCAGGCAACTTAGCCACCGGAGACGCAGAGACTCGCTAGTCATTACACTCACTGTTTTAATTCACCGTGGCATGTGTTATTTTTACCATAAAAAATGACTTACGGCCGGTGCCAAAACACGTATGCTTCTTGTGGCCGCTTAAGTGCGACCTGACTTTGCTTATTTTGAAGTGCGCTGTGTCCAAGGTTGAACATTAAAAGGGAGCCTGGAAAAGGGGCCGCCAGAACCCGTTCTCTCACGCCGCTCCCTTCGCGTTTCACAGGCTCCGGAAGGGCAGGGCACCGTACGCATCACTTGTTTAAGGGTATGTGAAACCCGAACTGGAGGGGAGGTTTAATAGATGCACAGGCAGTCATGGTGCTTGCATTCGTGGGAATAATTAGTTAGCCAGGACCCATGGAGTAACTGGGGCGAGGGAGTGAATATGCTGGACATCATCAAGCCTTGCCTATTGGCCACAAATTATAAAAAATATATATTTTATTGATTTTTTTTACAGAGAGGAAGGGAGAGAGATAGAGAGCTAGAAACGTCGATGAGAGAGAAACATAGACCAGCTGCCTCCTGCACACCCCCTACTGGGGATGTGCCCGCAACCAATGTACATGCCCTTGACCGGAATCGAACCTGGGACACCCCAGTCCGCAGACCGACGCTCTACCACTGAGCCAAACTGGCTTTGGCAATTTGCCACAAATTATAGATCATAACAAGCATGGATACATATATATATATATATATATATATATATATATATATATATATATCCTTGTCATTTAAAAGGGGGAGGGGGAGAAAGAGGGATAGAAGGAGAGTGAGAAGAAGAGAGATATTGATTGAGACATCAACCCTACTATGCACTGATCTCCCTCCCCTTCCCACTATATACCATTTCCTCCAGGACACCATTTCGGACCCAAGAACAAGTACAATCAGTTCTAGTCAAGTTTTTAGAAATTGTCTATCGGAACCGTTTAAAGTAAATGTTTTTTACTGTTAATCACAGATGGTAATCTGAAAACTACTTTAACTTTATTTTGTACTTAGAATTTCTAAACCTATAGCTTATGAACTGCATTTACCAAGAATATTATTTAAAAACCCTGGGGGTGGGGGGGGGGAATCTTACAGCAAAAAAAACAAGTCCAAACATATATTTTTAGGGCAAAAAGTCACGTGAGAGTTCTAAGTAGGTGAACTCTAAAATCTCTTTTTGACCTTTTAATCACCAAGACCCACAGGTCATTTATCTACCTCCCAGCAGTTAGCAACCTAACTTGAGTGATCCTGTCTGACCTACCACATGGTGGTTGTAACAGAGAAGTAATCACTGAGTAATCTAGCCGCCTCTGGGATCACCTCAAATAACCTTGTGCTACACGGTACCCACCGCAGCAAACTCGGAGGCCGAGACTGACAGCCCCACCTTTACCTCAATAAGAAGATTCTTGTTCAGAAATGTTCAGCAGAGGCTCTAGGGCACTTTGAGACATCAAGGCGGTGCCTAAGGCAATGCCTCTGCTTTGAAATAGTCAGTATTTGAAAACAGATCGTATAAGACTTCATGGGCCATTCCAGATTCAGCACAGAAATGTTCACAAGTCACCATTTAAACAAAAATAGTTGGATACACATTTCAAAAATAATCTTGGCCAAGTTTAAAAATGTTAACACTTAGGAGGAAACAGCTCAAGGGCAGCCCCCACTAAGTCTGAGACCCTAGGTGTCTTGCACCTGGCTCTATCCACAAATCTGCTAATTCCACACATTTCCAAGATCTCTGGGAAACTGAGCTCAGCACAGTTTCCTTCTTTCTGAAAGAGAGGTGTCTCGGAACTTCACTTTTTGAACTTACTTTCCAAATGTTTCCTCTTCCTGATGCCTCGACTACCAATAAAACGGGACTTGCCACAACAAAGGTGCTAACTACTGCTTTTCTAACGCTCCGTACACAGTAATTTCACTCCCCTTTTCAAAGCACATTTTTGGTAAGTCATATTCCTCCTCTGGCATCTGGACACTTGGATAAAGTTCAGTGTACCAGGGAGCAGTGGAAAGAAAAATGCCAAACCACCCCCAAAAGAACCATTTGCCAACAAAACATTCCTTCCAAGGGCCCCCAAATCACGTCAGTCTCTTTATCGAATAATCCTGCGTTGACAGAAGAATGGCTTGTTACTCTGCTCTCTCTGGAAGTTCATTACTACCAGCTACCGGCGAAATCGAGACTTCCAACGGCAATGGGGATTAAAGCTCCCCACAAATCAAATGCTGGAATGCTGGTTTCTCACACATCGTGTTGTTTGTTACTCTGTTAAACAACGTAAATCATCTCCCTTGTTTATATGCTGCCGTGATGAAGAAACGCTTATCTAGCTGAAACATGATGTTTGATCCTTGGGGATAAACATGTCCGTCCGAATGCAGCCCCCTCCCACCCACAACGAAGTTTTCTATACATCCCTTTCCTGATTTCTAAAAGCTCACTTATATACATGTTTCCACACTTGCTTGGAACCAAAGCAAAAGGGAAGACAGCCAGGAGAGCCTTTTTACCCCGGGACAAATCTGGGCCCGAGCAATTCCAGGGAGGGCAGACACCTCCTTTTGTTTTCTCTGTACTGGGATTAGCAGTGACATAGCTCTGTGGCTTTAAGGCTGAAGAACTGGAAGGAACAATAACTTTAAAAGTGAATTTCGCTTTATGGGTCGTCAAGGCACTGGGTCTCCTCAAACTCCCTAATCTTGGACTCCCCTCCCTTCCTCTCTAGCTCATTCAACAGAGCAAAGAGCAATCACCCTCAAGCCCGGAGACGTGGCAACAGGTAAAAAAGTGCTTAAGGGGGGACCTTCCTGCATCCGATCCAAGAATGCGCGGTGATGGCCCCGCGGGGAGAGAGGAGTGCATGGGTGGGAGTTCTGCTCCGTGTTTCAAAGCAGAGGGACAAACACAGCCGAAATAGTGACTAATCAAGGGGGCGAGAATCCGGCCGAGAGCTAGAGGGAAAAAATAAAAAAATAGAAAAGCAATCGGAGAGATGCTGGCGGGAAGCATCCTGGCCCTCGCGGGATGTTAAGCGTTAGATCTAGTTTGGAAGTTGGAGAAGGGAATTCCTGGGTGGGCCCCAGAGGCCGGGCCAGGAGGGGGGCGAGTAGGAGGGGGCGGGGGTGCAGGGCTGTCACCGCTTACCCAGGTGCAGCGTGAGGTTGATGGAGTTGGGGTACTGCACCCCGGCCAGCATGGTCTGGCTCTGCCACCAGGTGGTGTCGGCCTGGTTGTTGTAGTCGGTGAGGAAGGCGGCCCCGTGCTGCAGGTGGGGCTGCCCGGCGTCGCACAGGTGACAGGACTTGGTGACCCCGGTCACCCCGGTCTGCACGCAGTACTCCTCGGGCGGCGCCCCGCACGTGTTGGTGGCCACCACGGTCACGTTGAAGGCGGCGTTGACGAACTCGGGCATGCAGCGCTGCGGCCGCCCGCCCTCGTCCGCGCACTCGTCCATGGCCGCCCGGGCGCAGCCGGCCGCCGCGGCCAGCACGGCCAGCACCGGCCACAGGCGCCCCCGGGGCCGCTCGCCGCCCCTCATCCCGCCGCCGCCGCCCGCGCGCTGGGCCCCGGCCCCGGCCACGGCGCGCTCCGCTCCCGGCAGCGTCCCCCGGAGGCCGCTCCGCGCGCTGCGCTCCCTCCCGGGCCCAGGGGCCGGGCTCGCGGGGCGCGCGGTGGTGGTGGCGGCGGCTCCTCCGGCCGGAGACCCGCGGGTGGGCGCTGCTGGCGAGGACCGCGCGGCTCGCTGACCACTGCGCCCCGCACGCCGCCTCCGCGCCGTCCGCACCCGCCCGGGATCGCTGTCCGCACTCGGCGCCGACCCCCCGACTTCCGAGCGCGTGCCCGCGCGCGCGCCCCCGGGAGGAAGGCCCAGGGGGTGGGGTCGGCGGGGTGGGGTGGGGTCTGGCGGAGGCGCAAGCCCAAGCCCGGCCTCCTCTCGGCGGCGCCCGCGGCCCCCGCCCGCCCTCGGTCCGCCCCGGCGACTCGTGGCGGCGGCGGCGGCGGCGGCGGGGGCGGGGGCGCCTCGCGCTCGGGCCCGGCGCGCGATCGGCGGGGAGGGGCGCGGGGCGGTGCATGCCGGGAGGGCGGGGAGGCTGCACACAGCGCCCCGCGCGGGCTGGGCATCGGGGTCCCCGGACCCCGCGTCCCCCGGGGACTCCGGGCCGGGGGCGGGGGGAGTGAGGTGGCTTGAAAGGCGCGACGGGGAGGTCGCTCGGGGTCGGCCTTCGGGCCCCTCGCCAACCCGAGCCGCCGCCGAAGCGCGGACCTCCGCCCGCCAGGTGTCTGTCCTCGCGTCCAGCGGGGCGCGCCCCGAGGCCGGCACGGGAGGGACCCGGCGGTGGGGGTGGCCCGCAGGCTCCGAGCCCCCGCCGCCCGCGGCCCGGGATCGCTCCCTGCCCTTTCCGGGGAGAGAGAGGCCCGGGATGGCTAAGGGGGAGCTGACCCGGTCCCCGGAGAATAAGGGTCTGTTGTTGCAGCATCAAAATGCACTTTCAGAAGCGATTTCCTGCCTCTACATTCAAGTGTAACCTGTCGTCTAACAAGGGGCAAGGAAGGAAGTGAAAAAGGCTGGGAATGGAATGACATTTTTCCCCTGGGTACGCACCCGCTGCGAAATTCTTCCACTGCGTTGTTTATGTTCCCCAGCTTGCCTTTAAAAGACTCGAAATTATCTGGATCTGACATCCTCCTTGGCGGCCCTGCTGAGTCACGGAATATTTTCGGTGCCAGAATGACTCAGTTCACAGAACCTGAGCCAGGAGATCATGAGTTTTGTCCCAGATCGGAACCCGGTGCTGACCAAGAGCTGACAAAAGCGCACAGCCTAGGGCGGTGATGTTTAAACCTTTCGGGTCCCAAAGCTTAGTGGATGCACCTATCGGTTCTCCAGGTGACAGATTTAAAAACAATCAAAAATCTTTTCAAGATCTTAATAGTAAAGTGAGAATAATAATCCCACCGGGCATGGAGGGTGGGGAGCCATGCCTGGTTTGGGACCCAATGGGCCCGTATAGAAAGGGATAATGAGTATCTGAAGTGATGACATATGTAATGTTAGGATACTATGGTTGCAGCCAGTGTTAACTCCTATGAGGACTCTAAGGAGATTGATGTGATGGAGGAGAGGATAGGTACTGGGAACCTGTCAAATGCTGAGGTTGCTTAGCAAGTACATAGATCACTCACGTTGTTCATTTATTTAAGGAGATGGGTGGAGATTGTGCGTGGCTGAAAGTTTAACTCTTCACCCCTTGGCACCTCCTCTTTGGGAGAAGAAGGTTGTGGGACTGTCCGTAGCAATGTTTTCATCCTTTTATGCTTGAGGGGAAGCGAAATAAATATATTCATTTATACCCAGAGGGGATGATAGTAGGGTCTTGATTGTACTCAAAAAAACAAAGAAAGCCATGTAAGACAATGGATGTTCGTTGTAAATGAAGCTACAGACATTTTTAATAAACATATGAATGCATTTGCCTTATAAACCAAGTATTTTATTAGACGTTGTCGGATGGTGGGGGTCTTTTTTGCCACCAAAAAGGTAAGGAGATCCCAAAGGCTGCAAAGCCCAGTGTTTGCTTGTCCCTGCTCCCTTTGGGGTTCTCATGGCCAAGGGCACCTTTCAAGCTATCACTTATGCTTATCCATACCACAGTTTCATTACCAGAACCTCATCTGGTATTTGTAAAGCACATAAGCAAGGTTTTTGTTTTGTTTTGTTTTAAATATATATATTTTATTGATTTCGTACAGAGAGGAAGGGAGAGAGATAGAGAGTTAGAAACATCGATGAGAGAGAGTCATCGATCAGCTGCCTCCTGCACACTCCCCACCAGGGATATGCCCACAACCAAGGTACATGCCCTTGACCGGAATCGAACCCAGGACCCTTCAGTCCCCAAGCCGACGCTCTATCCATTGAGCCAATCCGGTTTCGGCTAACATAAGCAAGGTTTTAAGTTAATTTCTAAATTCTGTAGCGCAATGGGGATGTGTTACAGAGACAATGAAATGCCTGTTTTGAAAAGAGGTAAAAAGTAACCAGCCAGTGTGCGCAATGACCTAAAGGAAACACACACACACACACACACACATGCCTATCTTTGGTCCATTGTTTCAGGATTCAAACACACCAAAGGTTAAAACAAAGTGTGTTAAGGCAATTGGGGAGGTTAACACTAATTGGATATTTGGTGATAACAAAATACATATTTTGGATGCCTGGAGAAATGCCACTGTGGACTAGGCTTGGTGTGGTGTTTAAGTGAATGTGTGTGGCATTTTCTTTTACATCAAGTAACTCTAAAAAAAAAAAAAAAAATTACAGAGCCTTTTCATATCTGTTCTTAACTTCTCGGAAACTCCATCAGCTAGTAAACAGATGTGGTGCTGAGAAGGCAAATGTGAAGGTGTGGACGGAATAGGATCAGACGCCACAAAAGATGATCTTAGTGCCCAATCAGCAGTGCCTCCGTGCAGCCAGAAAGGGAAAATGAAGGAAGGTAGTAGCTGTTTGTTGTACAGACAAAAGAGCTGCACTAAAATAAAAAACAAAAATAAAAATAATCCACTTAGAACTCCAGAGAAAAGAGATTTCCCCCCTCAGGAAATAGGTAAACAATTTCAAGGAAGGATGCCAATTTCCCGGCTTGGGTCACCTGCCAGCTCCGAGCATCCCATTCCTAACCAAGTGCACACAGGTCCCAGGTGTTCGGCAGCCCACCAGAAAACCACAACGTTTGGGGAACGCAGTTCCCCAAGGAAAGAGGTTCTGCTGCCAGAAGGAGGGGAGGTTATAGGACAGAATAAAAACAACAGATGTCCACTACATCAAGATTGAGGTGTGTGTAATTAGAAAAAATAATGTAAAAGGTTGCATTGGCCTTTTAAGATTGCAACTTTGCCCTTATTTTTTCATCCTCTTAGAATTACCAGTGTGTTTATTTTTCCATTCCTTCGTCTTTCTGACCTCATTTCCCTGTATTCTTCCCAAGCCAGGCACCACTATATATATCCTTTATCTTTTATATTTAGAATGCAACCTAAGATAGCAGTTATAATGATGCTAGCCTACATTTAATTCTGTTCTACACTTTTCAAACGCAGTGCCTCTGAAGCAGGGGACATTAGCTGTGCAGGGTTGAGAAAAACGAAGACTCAAAGAGATGAAGTAACCTCTGTAACCTTGCAGGCGGCAAGGTCAAGATGAGAACCTGCCCTTTCTGGCTCCCTGTCCAGGACCGTTTCCTTTTCTGCTATGAAAGGTCATCGCAGAGAAGAGGATAAAGGAAGCTCTATTTCAGACTTCCCAGGTTTTTAGGTTATCAAATGGGAATTTAAAATTAGGTGAAAATTAATGTGATACTGGAAGAGAATTACAATATCCATCTTCAAAGTTACAGTAACTACACATGATTCTTTGTGTTCGGTTTATAGCTCTTGCCTGGGTCCTTGGTCCAAGTCCAAGCATAACAAGATAAGATATCTTTTGTGGCCATGCTCAGGTAGACGGGATTCTTCTTGTATGAGGTAAAGTGCCTCCTTCCCACCCAGCCCCACACATGCAATTTAAGCCACCCTGATACTGTGATACTAGTTGAAAAGGGGAGAGAAAAGACATCATAATTCATAAAATTTAAACTAGAACTTTATTACAAAGACAAGAAAAGAAAATATTTCCCAAATATTCACCCAAAGTGAAGAGTAAAGCTCAACCCCTCCCTGACCCAACATGTCCAAGGAGCCTCACATCTCAAAAGTTGGATTATTCTACTGACTGGATGTGCACTGCATCCCACCGTAGAGACTGGAGACAGAAATAATCTCTTACCTGCAGACGACATGGTTTTTCTGTGGGAACTCATAATGTCCTTAGGTTTTGACCCTGAATGGTTAAATATTGTTAGAAAGGGTACAGGCAATAGCCCCGGTGACTATAGTTAATAATCCCGGGTTGCATGTTTGAAAGCTGCTAAGAGAGTCTATTTTAGAAGTTCTCATCACAATAAATAATTTTTAACTATGTATGCTGACAGATGCTAACTAGACTTATTGTGGTGACCATTTCCCAACATACGAGTGGACAAATATCAAATCATTATGTTGTATACCTGAAACGAATGTGATAGGTCGATTGTGCCTCAATTTAAAAGTTCAACTCTAAAAAAAAGAGAAAGACAATTCTTTCAAAGCAAAAAGAAAGTTATTATTGTTGATTGTTCTCTCCTAACATCTACTTGCATAAGAGGTTCATTACCTCATTCAATTATTTGGATGTATATTGCAATAGGTTGTTTGTTTGTTTTTAGGATGTGCGCCTGGAAATTGCGTTGTTCAAAATTCGAAGTTCATAGCTCTCGAGCAAGACTTTTTAGGAGGTTGTTATTATACCAGCTTAAAAAGCTTTTCTGGCTGAAACTGTGATGGTCCTGGCACAGAACTCAAGAGTCTCCTTCTCCAGTTTACATATGTATTTGAATAAATGTTAAATTACTTTATCCTCCCACCCAAAATTTGTCTATTATAGCAACCAAATTAAAGCAAGACTTTAAATAGCTCATCCATAATTCTACTACACTTAAGGGACTTTTTCATTTATCAGAATTCCCTCTCCTAGCCCATATTATTATTTGGTTTTCATAGACATTCTTTATTGAAGTACAATTTGCATACAGGAAAAGTGCACAAATTCCAAGGGCATAGTTTGATAGTTTGTATCACAAAGTGCACACACTTGTGTAATCCTTATCCAGGTCCAGAAATAGAATCTTACCCTAGCCCCGTGGTCGGCAAACTGCCGCTTGAGAGCCATATGTGGCTCTTTGGCCCCTTGAGTGTGGCTTTTCCACAAAATACCAAGGCCTGGGCAAGTCTATTTTGAAGAAGTGGCGTTAGAAGAAGTGTAAGTTTAAAAAATTTGGCTCTCCAAAGAAATTTCAATCATTGTACTGTTGATATTTGGCTCTGTTGACTAATGAGTTGGCCAACCACTGCCCTAACCCAAAGCCCCACCCTGCCCCACTGACCATCAGTAGCCTTCCTTCTCCCTAAATGTAACATTCGTGCTTACTTCTAACAACCTTGCTAATGTCACTTATTATGTCCTATGGTTTGTAAATTCTTCTTGATTTTCCAGCTACAAAATTAGGTTACCTGTGCATAGTGACAGTTTTAGTTCTTATTTTCCTTTTTAATACCTTTTAGCTCTTTTCCTTCTTAACTTGAACTGGTTGGGACATCTAATATAATAATATTGGAGTGATGATAGCAGACATCTTTACCTTGTTCCTGATCTCAGAGGAAAACGTTTCAACATTTCACCATTAAATATAATGTTTGTTGTACATTTTGTATATTTACCTTTTATCAGATTAAGGAATTCCTTTATAGAGGGATTGGGGGAAAGTAGATTTATAGCTGCGAATAAATGCAGTTTATTTTTGTATTATTATTATTATTATATAATACAAAATACAAAATAATGATAATATTTACATATGTATTTGAATATGTTGGTGGTTAATCTTCACCTGAGGATATTTTTCCATTGATTTTTTTAGAGAGTGGAAAGGAAGGGGAGAAACACAGAGAGAGAAACATCAATCGACACACATCGATTGGTTGCCCCATACACACATCCTAACCAGGGCCAGGGATCGAGCCTGTAACCTAAGTACATGCCCTTGACCAGAATCAAACCCAAGACTCTTCAGTATGCAGGCCAACACTTTATCCACTGAGCCAAACAGGCTATATATACTTATTCTTGTATTATTGCTTTTAAAATATATATATATATATATATATATATATATATATATATATATATATATAATTGATTTTTCACAGAGACAAAGGGAAAGGGATAGAGAGCTAGAAACATCGATGAGAGAGAAACATCGACCAGCTGCCTCCTACCGGGGATGTGCCCACAACCAATGTACATGCCCTTGACCGGAATTGAACCTGGGACTTTTCAGTCGGCAGACTGATGTTCTATCCACTGAGCCAAATTGGTTTCGGCTTATCATTTTTTTTTTTTAATATGAAAAACTGTAAACCTACTTTTGCCCATGCCTATATTCCTAGTTTAATAAGAGATCTTTTTAAAATTATGAATGAATGTTGGAATTGGTTATGATTTTATGCATTTACTAAAATGTTTATTTAGCTTTTCTATTATACATACCATGTTATTATTTGTTAATATGCTGAATTAACTTTTAAATGCTAAACCAACCTTGCATTCCTGGAATAAACCAAATTTAATTTCACTATTTTCTATCTATCACTAAATTTAGTTTCTAGTATTATATTTAGGAGTTTTTTCGTCTATGTAAATGAGAGAAATTGCTCTTATATTCTTTTTTAAAAATCTTGATTTAGTATCAAGATTAAGCTGGCTTGCCTGGCTGATGTGGCTCAATGGTTGAGCATCGACCTATGAACATGGTTCAATTCCCAGTCAGGGCACATGCCCAGGTTGTGGGCTCAATCCCCCATAGGGGGTATGCAGGAGGTAACTGATCAATGATTCTCTCTCATCATTGATATTTCTATCTCTCTTTCCCTTCCTCTCTGAAATCAACAAAAATATTTATTGGCATAGATTCACTTATACTTAATTCTTATTCTCTTTTTAATGATGGCAGAAACTTTATTCATTCCTAAAACTTATTTTCTCTCTTTTTTTTTACTTACCAGATTTCACCAGTTTAACTAATTGTTACAAATTACCGAATCTTGGCTTTGTAATTTTTATTATTTGTTCACTATGTTATTCATTTACGATTTTATTATTTTCTTCTTTCAACTTGGAGTTTTTGATATCCTGTTTTTACTTCTTGAGATGAAATATTAGATGATGAATTTCAGCCATTTTCCCCTAAAATATGCGTTTAAGGATATAAATTACCCTCTAATTGTCACTATAGTCACATCCCCTATGTTTTGATGTGCCATATCATTATTCCTGTTCAACGCAGAATATATTCTAATATCGGTTGCAATTTCTACTTTGACCTATACGTTACTTACAAGTGTGTTGCTTAATTTCTAAACACTGGGGGATTTTTTAGTTTTCTTTGTTATTATATTGTTATTTACATTCGAATAACTGGGACTTTAGGAAATGTACTGCTGGTTGTTGCAATTGTCTTGCTTGGATCATGGAGTCTGCCCCTCTCTGGGCTTTAGGAGGGTGAGAAAGAGAACCCTGTGGTTTGTGCAAATTATAGAGGGAGGGCTGGCACCAGAAGCTCTCTGACCCAGGAGCTTGAGGATGAACTGCAGAAATGGCAACGGCCTTTCAACAGCAAGGGACAGTCATCAGAACTGACCCCTTGAGACTGAGTGACAACCCCTGGGCTCCATGACATGGGAATGGACCCGGAAAAGAAAAGATATTCATACAATAGTCAGGATAGATGTTTGGAAGTCATCTTACTAGTAAAAATACGTGGCCTTAGGTTATTCTTCAAGCTTGTGAAACAGGATGGACCGTTTTTCACTTGGTATCATTTCTCAGTTGATGTTTAAGAGACATGAATATAATGTAGTCTCTCTAGTGTGGTTTTAATGCCCATTGCTAATATTTACTCGGCACTTATAATGTGCCAGGCATTCTTCTAAGCGGTGTGCCTCCATTACTTCAGCTCGTCCTCATATCTGTCATTATCCCCATTTTCCGATGAAGAAATGAAGCTGCTGGTGGAGCCTGGGTTTAAGCTCAGAATGCCTGACACTATAGAGCCAGTGCCCCTAGCCACATGCATAACAACAAATTCTTACTTGGAATTTGCTAAATAGCAATCACATTTTAAGTGGTCGACTCATAGAATCTTTGAGATGACTCTGTACGTAGGTATTTTAATTATCATCCCATTTTATAGGCGAGCACATGGAGGTACGGGGAGGCCCAGTAATTTAGCCAAGATCACACAGCTAGGAGGTGGCAGAGCTGAGCTTCAAACATGGGCAGTTTGGCTGCGGAGCCTTTGTCCTCATCGTTCCATATCACTGCCTCCCAACCTCTATCGACTTATCCAAGACGTGGCCAGTGTCCAAACCATCATCAGTTCACATGTATATACCATCAAATTAACATTCACTTAGGTTGGATAATTATGTCAGAAATGATGAGACACTTATTTTCTGAGTAAATGTTTTGCTCATAACGTTCTAATTTGAAAACATAATAGCATAATAGAAATGACCTGCAATTAGTCAAGTTTAGCACAAATATCATTGCATAGAAATGTGGTGTGTGATTTTTATTGCCTAGAAATATGGATAATGGTTTTAGTTTGAATGCTATGACAACTAGAAATGACTGTTATAGATAAGATCAACTGGGGAAAAGAAAACTTCAATTTCCCTTAAGTTATGCACACAGGTTATTTTTTTTTTCCATGGCTGCAACCTAAATTATTAAAGTTTAAAAATCAAACATTAACGGTAAACTATCAAGGACTTCATAAATACCCTGTGGTAACAAGGCTCATGTGTGTTAATTCCACATGAGGAAAAGGGTCCATTTTTTTTTTTTTTTTTTTCATCCAAGTTCAGAGACACGGTCACCTGATAACCCACAAAGCTTAATGAGAGCAAAACTGAACAATCCTCTTACCCCACAGGGTAGTTTTTTATTTACTTATTTATTTTTATTTTGTACAGAGAGGAAGGGAGAGAGATAGTTAGAAACATCAATGAGAGAGAGTCATCGAACAGCTGCCTCTTGCACACCCCCTACTGGGGATATGCCTGCAACCAAGGTACATGCCTTTGACCGGAATCGAACCCAGGACCCTTCAGTCCCCAAGCCAACGCTCTATCCATTGAGCCAAACCGGTTTCGGCCACACAGGCTAGTTTTTAAACGACCCAATAAAGGATATGGTAATTGAAGTCCTTAACTTGCTGTCAGTATTAACATGCCACAGTTTTCGGAACAGGACTTTGACCGAAGTCATAAGTGGTTTCTGCTTGACCCAATTCTATTTGACCGAAGTCATAAGTGGTTCCTGCTAACCTTTCCCCTTTGACTTTTGGTGAGTGTTCACTATACCCACTTGTTAACCACACAGGATATGCTTTTCCAAAGCAAGAATTACCAGTGACTCAAGCTGATTTTATGAAAAAGTCATTCCAGGAAGTAATTTGACATCGGAGTATTCACTGAATACAAGAATGCCGTTTTCTTTCAAAGAGCCGGATGGTCTTTCGGAGGCCCAGTTTTCAGGCACGTCAGGACGTTTTAGGCATAAGGCACCCTTGTTTTGTTTTTAATAGCATCTGGGCATTTGTACTAATGGAAGCACTGATCACTCATTCTGGAATGGGTTGTGGAAAGGACATTCTGAATACAAGGGACCTCTGTGACATCACCGCACTTTTAGCAAAGAAAATACTCGAAGCGATGAAGCAGGAATACAATATGCTCTCATCACAGGGCAAGTGAGTGAAAATAGTCCATCTAGCTAGCGTCTGAGGCAGAAAAAGAAAATAACCACTTCCAAAGAACTCTTCTCAGCACAGCACAACATGAACACCAAAGCAAATTGCTAAAATTTGAGGAAGAAAAACCAACAAAATGTAAATAAAAGAAAAGGAACACGCTCTGGATATAGACACCGTGGCAACTCCCAAAAGCCAGATGTGCTTTATGGAAAAAACAAATAAACAAAAAACTTTTTCCTGCTGGTGTGGCTCAGTGCTTGAGCATTGACCTATAAATCAGGAGGTCAGGGTTTGAGTCTCAGTCAGGGCACTTGCCTGGGTTGTGGGCTTACTCTCTGTTGGGGGTGTGCAGGAGGCAGCCGATGATTTTCTCTCATCAGTAATGTTTCTATCCCTCTCTCCCTCTCCCTTCCTCTCTGAAATAAATAAAAAATATTTTTTTAAAACACTTTAAATTATTATTATGGTTTGAATGTTTGTGTCCCTCCCCATAAATATTCCTATGTGTCGAAACACTTGAATCCCAATGTGACAGCACTGGGAGATTGAACTTTTGGGAGATAATTAGGGTTAGATGAGGTCATGATGGTGGGGCCCTGGTCTGATGGGATTAGTGCCCTTATGAGATACCAGAGAGCAAGCATATGCTTGTTCTTTCTCTCTCCCCCTCTCCCTCTCTCTCAGCCATGTGAGGATACAGCAAGAAGCTGGTCGTCTGCAAGGACAGGAAGAGCTATTACCAAATTGGCAAACACCAGATCTTGGACTCTGAAACATAGAGAAAATAAATTTCTGTTGTTTAAAGCACCCAGTCTATGACCTTGGTGAAGGCAGCCTGAGCTGTTTGTATCAGTTGCCACAGAGTAGATACAAAGTGAGCCTGCTGTATCTCAGAAATGATGACTCTTGTGTACTCTGAAGATGGGCCTGCTTTTTTTTCTTTTCTTTTCTTAATTGGCTGTGGAACTCCCAAATAGGAACACATTATAACTTAATATGCCCAAGTTTGTCACAATCTAATATTCATTGACCTCTAAAATATACCAATAAAAGCAACTCTTTCGTTACTCAGCAAAGCTCATGTAGTTACAAGATGCCAAAATCTTGTCTGCTTGTAGCTCTAAGGTATGTTCCAGCTTTTATGATGTTAGATATTTAACATTTAATGTCAGAATGAATTTTCTTCGCTTAGCATATGTAATATCCTAACATCTTCATGGAAGATATAAGAACTAAGATTTACAGTACTTTTCCCTCATTTTGTGTATGGGACCATGCCTCATTGTGTGCATAGGATTGTTTTAAGGAACAGGAGAGCTTTGCATTATTCTGAAACACTGGAGTATTTCTTACTCCGGAACTTCCGTCTTAAGACAGCTCATGATTAAAACATCAGATAAATGTCAGGTGAGTGTGTGAAAGAACCATTGTCATCAGCTGCTCTCCTGATCAGTTTTACCCCCTTATCTGAGATGTATAATTACACAGACGCTGGAGCTACGGAACAGCCAGGGGGGGTGGGGGGGGGGTGTTTTGCAGCACATGCAGAGTCAGGGCGATGGTCAGTGGCCTCCTGAGAATGAATTCACACGTGGACCTGTTTTCATTCCCACCAGAGGTGTCTTTTATAGTCCTGCTCACCTGAAATTAGAAACCAAGGGTTTTTGTTTTGTTTTGTTTTGTTTTAAATATCTGTACCAATGAGAGATGGAAGGGAAGTTGTAAAGATAAATTAGATCTTAATATTAACTAATTTCTAATGAATAAATGCAGTTTGTCTCAGGAATTGAAAGTTTTCAGTAAATTTGAAAGGACCTTCGGGAAACTGACTTTTCTTCTCCACTGACTGGTTTTAAGGCGTCTTATGTTTAACATGGGACCACCAAACATAAGTGACTGAGTTGGAAAAAATGCGTCTTGGAATGGAGCCTAAGGAAACTAAGACAATAAGCTCCAGATACCTTGTATCTCTGACCCAAGCCCTACATGGCAGCCCTGAAGTTCATTTCCACCCTGAGGCAGAGCCAGGAATGCCTTCCAGTGACCTATGTGCTGAGCATTTCTCACGTCCATCATGCAGCTAACTCTTCAGTCTCTGTACGTCGTTAAGTGATCCTCTTATGCTGGACACAATGCTAGGCGCAGGGAGGGGGAGCAGAGGCAAAGGTTTCAAAACAGAGCTCAGGTTTTCATTCTAAGTTTGTTTATAATCCAGTCAAGAGGAAAGAGTAAACAAGTGTAAAAATTATTCAAGCACCTTTACAAAATGACTCACATTTTTATTTTATTTTATTTTTTAAAATATTTTATTGATTTTTTTACAGAGAGGAAGAGAGAGGAATAGAGAGTTAGAAACATCGATCAGCTGCCTCTTGCACACCCCACACTGGGTATGTGCCCGCAACCAAGGTACATGCCCTTGACCGGAATCGAACCTGGGACCCTTCAGTCTGCAGGCAGACGCTCTATTCACTGAGCCAAACCGGTTTTGGCAAACGACACACATTTTTAAAGGTTATGTGGCTCAAATACACAAGTGCATAAGAATTAATATGCAAAGAGCCTCCTTCCCCCCCAAAAAAGAGTGAATAAATGAACCACAGATTAGAATTTTAAACGCCCAAAGGGCTATGGGCTGGCCTAAGAAGAGAAGGTACTAGAAGTTAAAATCTGACTGATGAAACATTTCAGACCATATTAAAATTAATATTTGCTTGAGTGTACATGAGTAGTTGGCTTTTTTATCTATTCAAGAAACACCCATTGTGTATCTACTATTTTCCAAGTGAATTCATTCATTCATTCAACACATTTTTTTTATTGCCTGTTGTGTATCAGAAGCTAGAACTATAGCAGTGAATAGGCAAGGCAGAAGACACTTTCAAGGTGAACACTCTTGAAATCCAAGGGGAGGTGTAATATTGTGATTTATAAGATCTATATATGTATATATATATATATATATATGATTGATGTATCTATTTATATGATTGATATTTACACACTCACACACACACCCACACACACACCAATCATATATATTTGGTCTTCATCCGCAGTTCCTGGCTCACAGCTCCTAAAACCTTTGGAATTTCCTAAGTGTTGACAGCAATAAAGATGTCTTTTATTATGTGAATGAGGTGGCTGGAAAGCACCGAGCATGCGGACTGGTGGACAGTGGAACCAACCATGTGATTAGCGGGTTGGAACATTCAGTCCTTCCATCCCCACCCTTGGAGAGGGGAGAGGCTCTGGAGAGAAAGTTGAATCACCACTACTGGTCAGCAACGCAATCCTCACACCTCAGCAGTGAAGCCTCTGAAAGGACAGGTTGGAAGACCTGCCAGGCTGCCGAGCATGTGGAGGTGCTGGGAGTGTGGTGTGCTTGGGGAGGGCATGGCAGTGCGAGGTACTCCAGCACACGAATAAAACCTGAGGAGGGGGTATGGGAACTGATTTATAGCCAGAAGCACAGGAAACAACTGGTGCTTCTGACTGGTGTCTGAAGTCCCAGAAGGGGTTGTGGGAACTCCCAATAAGTAACAGGTTGGTCAGAAGCACAGGTAACAGACTGGCCTTGCCACTGGCATCTGAAGTAGGAGGCAGTCCTTGAGGACTGAACCTTCAACCTGTGGAATTTGATGCTGCCTTTGGGTACACAGTGTCAGAATAGAGTTGAATTCTTGATGTCCAAAAATGGTTTGTTAGTGTGGGAAACCCCTATTAGATTGGAGATTGTGTCTCAAAACACCCAAGAGGGTAAAAATTAAAAAAAAAAATAATTATAATAAAGTAAGATGGCATATAAGAAATACAAATGTGATTGGAAGTTATTGATGGGAATATTAAAAAGTAACGAAGTTATGTAAGCCTGGAAGTAATATGATCGTATTTGCGAATTTTAAAACATCTTTCTCTTAAGGCAGATGAAAAAATGAATGGCAAAGGAGCAATGGGAGAGGGTCACTTAGGAAGCTGGTGCCTATTGTCCCATCAAGAGAGAGATAATAATGGAGGAGAGACTGAAGGTAGGAAAAACATCTAGGAGATGGTCATATAGTCCACGAGAAGGTGAAGAGGCTCAACCTTGGAAGATGCAATGGAGATGTATCCACTTAGGTGATAAAATGGGCGGGGCTTGGAAAGTGACCTGGGAGAGTGCGGGAGGAGCTGTGGAGAATGAATTTGAGGTTTTTAACCTGGTCTTTTCAATAGACAGTGAAGCCTCAAACAGATGTAGGGAAAACAATCATCGGAACACACTTAAGGGTAAAACTAACTGTTTCTACATATAGAAATTCATGACTCTAGAATCATCCTTTGTCCGAGTTTGTTTGCCAACAACTAATCCATACACAGCTATAATAATGAAAGCGTAATATGCTAATTGGACTAGATGTCCTTCCAGACAACCTTCCAGATGAAGCCGAGGCTGCGAGGGAAGCCCGGGTCCTGGGTGCCTGCTGGCAGCTGGTGCCAGAGAGAAGCTGGTGCTGGCAGCAGGGGGAAGGAAGGCCTACTCTTGCACGAATTTCGTGCATTGTGCCTCTAGCGTTGTAATAATATTTTCCTTTTAAAAAAGTTCTAGTCTATGGAAACATGGGAGTAGATTTTGTTTTTAGCTAAAATCACCCCCTTTCTTTGGGTCTTAGTCCAGTTTCTACTGCCTCCGGGATCCGATGTGCCTGGAGCATGGAAGCATCTGGAACAGCACACTTCCTCACTCAAGCCAAAACAAGTTCACTCATCTGTGGCTTATCTCATATCCGCCCTCCAGATCTCATGGGAGGATATAGCCCTTACTTCTAAAATAATGTGCAGAAAACAAAAATAGTGTGGAAAGAAGTTTTTGAACATGATCTCCGTAATTGCTTTTCAAAATAACTTACACAAAGTTAATGTAAGTTAATGTTTGTGTTTAAATATTGCTTGGTTTTGATAAAGTTTGTTATGATTTTTTTTTGTATTCTTGTGGGCATTCATTTAACTTTGGGGGAATCATTTTTTTGTAATAAGAAAAGAAAGTCTTAGATTCTGTTGTTTCCTCTACTGACTGACTTAATAACTTGTGGTAAGCCACTTGACCTTTTACAATTAAGCCCTTGACGGTGAAACAGGATAAAACTGTAACATTTAACTCTCCTATGAGAGTGTGATTGTGATTTATTCAATTAAAGGCTTTGAAACACTGTTGTGCCCTTGGGTGAAATTTATTTATAAATACTAAGTATGAATTATTACTGCTATTTGTTTTTAATATAATCATTTATTTAGTCCTTATATTTAGTGGTTCTCCATTTTATGTTAGGTGCCAAAGATAAAATGATAAATAATATATGGCTCCTACCTTCAAGGAATTCTTCATTTTACTAGGTAAGACAAATAATAAGATCAAAGTCAACACAAAGAAGTACAATTTCATGAATGGTCAAGCGAAACACTAAAGTGAAAGAGAAAAAAACAACACAATAGAAAAGTTACCTGAGATAGCTATTACAAAAAATTTCAAGAATCTTGGTTGACTCTTTTTGCAACCAATAATAAGTGATAATCATTTTTAAAGCTTCCCTCTTGATAGCAAGGTGTTTGAAGCAAGTCATATTTTTCAGCTTAGTATCTTATTTACCCCAAAGAAGTGGTTAAGAGAGTTGGCCTGGATGTGAACCACCTGATTTAATTACTGATGTGTGATCCTGAGCAAGCTTCTAAGTCCCTAAATGCCTCAGTTTCCTCATCTGTAAAATGGGAGTAATAATAGCAACATTTTATAGAGTAGCTGAGAACCAAACAAGCTATGCATGCAAAGTACTTAAAAGTGATTGGCACTCATTAAACATTAAGTGCTACTATTATTATATTATCATTATTATTAGCCACACCTCTAAGCACAGTTTTGTATGCAGTAGATACATACTCTTTGAATTAAATTAACAGACACTTAGGCATAATTCAGAATCAGATAAAAAGATCTATTCAACTGTCACTGTTGTTGACAAAGACAAGTATAAAATGTGTAAAGATTTCATCTCATGCCTGGCCAGCATGGCTCAGAGGTTGAGCGTCGACCTATGAACCAGGAGGTCATGGTTCGAGTCCCTGTCAGAGCACATGCCTGGGTTGCAGGCTCATTCCCCAGTGTGGGGCATGCAGGAGGCAGTCTATCACGATTCTCTTTCATCATTGATGTTTCTATCACTTTCTCCCTTTCCTTTCCTCTTTGAAATACAAAAGAATATATATATATATATATATATATATATATATATATATATATATATATATGATTTCACCTCATAAAGAAATAAGGAATACGTGAATAATTACTAAGAGATAAATACTAAGTACAGGCCATGAAAAAGTTTGACAAAACAAGAGAAAGGAAACAGTATCTTTAAACAGTATCTTTAACAGAGACAATGCCAGTCTTACAGCCCTGACAACTACTTAATGCCTAGCATGTAATAATACATTCTCCATAAATATTTGTTGACTTATGATCCAATGGGGTGGGGGTGGGGTGGGAGTGGGTAAAACCTAATTCTGAAAAACCAACTAGAGCACTATTCAGAGGGAAATGTCTGGGTTTTTTTTTTTTTTACCTCTTCCATAAAATGCAAGATGACATATCCTTTATGAAACAGGATCAGAAAACCATAATGAGGAAAGAATGGGACACTAGTAGACCAAACACCAGCGATGAAACACTTAAATTACTATTTGCAATAACGGAGAAGGAAATGTCTACAGAAAGCAGGGTCTTAGCAGACGTCATATCTGCTGCAATACATCTTAGGTGGGAGGGAGAGGTGGGTGTACAGCAGTTAAATCTGTCAGACGGTGAGGCTGCTTCTAAGTGCTAATTGATATTGTCTCAACTGTGGCCATGAGTATGTGCGGTAATGAATTCTAAGGCTGTTAGGTCAGGAGGCAGGAACATAACTTTAGGTTGGGCTGGATTTATCAATTGGCATGGATCCATGAGAGATTGTGTATTCAGTGAGCTAATCCAAGCAGCTGAGAATAGCTTTAACGCTGTTTCTATTCTGAGTTAAGTGGAGATAACAGAAATTCTTTAGTATTAGATGAAACAGTGATTCTCAACCCCGTTAGACAAAAACGCCCCCTTTTTATGATAATTTTTGGTAATATACCCTTTATTCTCCAATTAAATTCTTAGTCAGTATAACCAACTGATGCATATTTTAATCAATGTAATACCCTGTCACATAAAGAAATAAAAGGGAAGTATTATTATTTCAGTGTGCAAATGCTTAGGCACAACCCTGCTGGAAGACACAGCAAAGTAACTGTCTGGAGCCAAAGGTGGAAGTTCCTGGTCTTGCATAAGCATTTATTTTGTTAATATTGCTGAATGATAGGCAAAATGAATTTCTTTAAAAAAAAAAAAAAAGTTGATTTTTTTACAGAGAGGAAGGGAGAGAGACAGAGTTAAAAACATCAATCAGCTGCCTTCAGCACCCCCCACCCCCACCGGGGATGTGCCCGCAACCAAGGCACATGCCCTTGACTGGAATCGAATCTGGGACTCTTCAGTCTGCAGGCCGATGCTCTAGCCACTGAGCCAAACCGGTTTCGGCCAAAATGAATTTCTTACTATGTGATATGGTCAACAATGTGGAAAAAAGCTTCCCTCCAGAACCTGTGCCCACGGATCTCTCCAGGCCCACATTTCATGCCACCCTCCCCTGGTCCTGATGGGTCAGTCACCCGGGCCTTCCGAGAGTCCTTTTGTAACTGCCAGACCTTTGCCTCGCGGGGCCTTTGCACTGCAATGCCCTGCCAGCGCTGTTCCTCTACCAGGTCCCCCATAGAAGGCTTCTTCCGTGTTTTGGGTCTCAGGTTACAAGTCTCCAACTCAGAGGGGACTTCTGCGACCCTCCTATTTGATTAGCTCCCCACTGTTATTTTCTCCTCCATGTCCCATTTCCTTCAAAACACAAGTCATGATGCTTAACATAATATTTTAAAAAGACGGTAAAGGTCTGTGTCTACCACTAGAATGTAAGGTCCCTGGGGACAGGGGCCTTTTCAGTCTTTGTTGTACCCCAACGTCCTGTAAACTCCACCCGGTATTGTGAGTCAATTCTTGACGGTTGTGAATTAAAACCCCTATCACGTCTTCAGTTTTGTCAAAGTGAATAATTTATAACTACTTGGAAAATACTCAGGAGCCTTGACGGCCGCCGAAGGAGTTCTGTGCGTATTGTAGAAGAGGAGATGAATTTCCGTAATAAATTCCTGTCTGACCCCATCTACCTTGTTACTCCGCTTCCTTAGTGGAAGATGCTTGGTGGTGGCTGCCGGACCGCCATTAAGTCGTTGTTTAAAATTCCATCTGACTTTTTAGCTTGGCCACACAGCACTGATCAAAGGCTGTCCTGAGGAAATGAGGCAATCCCTTTTTCTTGGCTTGGAATCCACCTGAACAGCCACCAAGAGTCTTTGTTTGGCTGAGTGAGCCCAACATTATGAATGAATAGCCCCTTTACCACGGAACAATGGCCTAGAGCTGGGCACTAACTGGTGGAGAGGTGTTCCTCTCCTAGCTGGTAATTATTCCCAGAAATCCAGCAGCTACTAGAGTGATTCCATTCCCACTGCGTCCTAGAAACTTAACCAACTTAAAAATGTTTTTGAAAACATGTTGTTTTTTGCTGCAAACTCTTCCATTTCAAAAGTCACGGTTTCAATATTGAAATTGTGACGTTATAAATTTTTTTTTCCTTGATATTATTAAGGAATTTATAGATTAGAATCTTAAAAGACTGATTGCATGGATAGGTTTAATTCACTTTCAACTCTCCCAACACGGGGAGCTGATTCTGTACATTGATCAAACGTGCAGGTTGCCATGAATACTTTTACCCCTGCACCTGAGGAGATATGAAGATCCTAAGCAGAGTCACAGCCGTGACCTGCCAGTGTTTACTGCAGGAAGTTAAACATCAGACCTGCAGCGGGGGTTAATCAACAGTCCATTTCTAATAGTTGGCTGACAAAGGCAACCTTATTCTATGTGTTTCTGAGAACCCCCTGGAGTTAGTTCCCGTGACCTCACAGTGGAAACAAGCGTGCTTTGCCTCCATGGCCTGAGAAGCCAGGGGGTCCTTCAAAAACCAAAAGTAAACTTCAGAATGAGAAAAGCAGTGTTTCAGCTGGTTTTCCTCCAAACTGTACTACTGCAGGTAAAGTGTACGGGGACTCCTCCCCGCGCCTCCTTGTGAATTGGAACACTTCATGCTGAGTCAGTTGTGCTTGGTAACACACCCCCATGCTGTGTTTAGCTCCATTCTTTGTGGAAATTTACTTTCCGGCTAGAAAGAACTTCCAAAGAGTGTTTTTTCACAGTGCTCCATCCAGCCCTGTATGGTGGGATTTAGGTTGAGTTTTGAATGCTAACAAGGCATGATTAGATTTATCTAAAAAAAAAAAAAATATATATATATATATATATATATATATATATATATATATACCATTTGAAGATACTATCCATGTCTTACTGTGTCTTGAATTCATCCCAGTCCACTTTTACTCAAGATTTATAAACAAACTGACCTAATGGACAAGACGTCCTGAGACCTCAGATTTCAAAAAGAAAAAAAAAAGACAACAGAAAACCCAGAAGCTCCTTCATTTTTTGCTATTGTTTGGCTATCAGCCTCTTCGCTCCTTGGCTGTCTGCATCTGCCAACTTTCAGGCTCCTCAGCTGGCCTTCCGTGTCTCTGCTGGCCACACCTTAGCCTTTAGCACTGAGGTGTGCAGTCCCCTATGTTATATCACATGACATTAGGCAGGTGCAGCCTTCAAGAAGGGGTTTCCGGATTGCTAACATCTCACGGTGAAGTATGGTAGTAGAAACTGCTGTTCGGGTTCTGTACTATATTTGTTTGATAAAACAATAGAAAGTTATTTTGATTTTCTGCTATCCCAATACTCCATTGATGATGGCGTGAATATCCCATTGATTGTGATCTCACTGGTCATTGAAGCATTCGAAGCATATTCCTAGGACCCAAGACAGTTGAATTATCCTATATAAATTGCCTCAGTAGCTATAGATGGTGCATTCCTATTGACTCAGTGATCCCAGAATCTGGACAGTACAATGATTCTAAATTGTCCAGGTGGTTCCAGATAATGTGTTACTGTCGATTCAGTGATTCGTAGATACTTTAGGTCACTAACTTGCTCAGCTTCACTTCTGTAAAATCGAGAAACAGGTTCCTCATTCCAGACCCAGAGATGTAATCGATATTCTGCCAATATAAGCCAGAGGTGGCAAGCTGTTAGGGCTGTGAGATTTGGAGCTTTAGCCCCTCGTATGCCGCCGGCCTTTAATAAATGACTCCATAATTTGACTTTTTGAGGCGTCCTTTATGAGATTCGGGGTACATCACAACATTGGAGAAATTTCCATCCGCATTTATCTAATTACACGTTTTGATTTAAAATTTTTAAACATAAAAATTGCTTCTGTGAGAGCTAAGTTGATTGCTTTGGAAACACTTAATAAGACTGAAGAACTTCAAATAACTTAGGTGTCAAATTAGACGTGGGTTAAGCATTAAGTATGACAGGCACAAAAAGCTCTGATCAAACATCTCACGCATAGCAGAATGGCCAGCTTGCCACAGGGTTAATGCTATGGGCATCAGCTAGGCCCGTTAGGTGGAGGGCCTTAAAAGGAGTCCACTTTAATGTTGACTTCAGCCATTTTTATGATATTCCCTATTTTTAAAATATGTCATAGGTGTGTTGAACTGTGTCAGAGAAATGCAACTGAACACATGAAGAGAGACTTAACGATGATAATAGAAGTGGGAACAAAATATCCCAAAGGAAATGCCATGTCACTTTATGATTATGAACAACTCAGAGTTTTTTGTTACAAACAACAGAACCTGACTCTAGATATTTTAAGCAGCTTATTAAAAGATGTTTTTAAAGGATATTGGATGAATGTTATTTGACTTGATAGGGATGTCAAATGGTGGGCCGGGGGGTGAGGGAGGAGTGAGGACACTGGATGTCCAAGGACTGTTTTTCAACACTACCAAGCAATTAACCTGGAGAAAGGGTCAAATCCCACAGGATAAGAGCATAGTACAAGACTGTCCCCCACCCCACACTTCAGACACCAATTGCAAGTCCACCTGGTCACCTGTGCTATAGAAAAGAGGTTCCCAAGATCCCTCCCTTGAGTTCAATTAATTTGCTGGAGGGGCTTGCAGAACTTGGAGAAACACTTTAGTTACTAGGTCACCAGTTTCTTGTGAAAGGATATAACGTAGGAACCACCAGATGGAAGAGGTGCGTAAAGCAAGGTATGTGGGAAGGGGCACAGAGCTTCCATGCTTTCAGAGAGGGCCATTCTCCCCATACCTCCCAGTATTCACCAACCCGGGGGCTCTCTGAATTCCTTCTTTTCTGGTTTTTTACGGAGGCTTCATTACATAGCTATGCATGACAATGAAATCATTGGCCACTAGTGACTGAATGCAATCTCTACCCCTTTTCCCTTCACAGAGGTGGAGGAGGGGGTTGAGGGTTGGGGGACACTGAAAGCTCCAACCCTTAATCACAAGGTTGGTTCCCTGAGCCACCAGCTCCCATCCTTAGGTTACTTTTAGAAAAGTCACCCCATTAACATAACAAAAAAAACATCTTTAGTGCTACCATCACTGGGACAAAGTTCAAATATATATTTCTTACTATAAATATACTAGAGGCCTGGTGCATGAAATTCGTGCACTTTGGGGAGTCCCTCAGCCTGGCACAGTCTGGGACCCCTCGGGGGATGTCTGCCAGCTTAGGACTTATCCCCTTGCTGGGAGTCAGACATCCATCTCGCAGTCCGGGGTTCTCGTAGTCCAAGACTCCTCACTCCTTACCGCTCGCCTGCAGAGGAGGTGGAAGAGGCTCCTGCCACTGCCACTGTGCTCACCAGCCATGAGTCTGGCTTCTGGCTGAGCGGCGCTCCCCTGTGGGAGTGTGCTGACCACCAGGGGGGGCAGTTCCTGTGTTGAGCATCTGGTTAGTGCATGTCATAATGACCGGTCATTCTGCTATTCTCTTGATTTGCATATTAACCTGTTAACCGGGGAGTTCCCTTTTTAATTATGCAACCTGTAACGGGTGCATACTCTTTCACTAGGACGTGTCAGTATGTCACACCCGGAGGACGTAAGTTCATATTATTATTATTTTTTTATTTATACTTAATTAAAATAAATGAAATATATATTTTTTCATTTATTTATATATAAAGCACAAAGGAAAATACAAAATTACAAACAAATAGAAAAGAATACCAACAAAAAAAAATGGAAACATCGAATTAAAAAATTATAAATTTTACAAACAATTATAAAGATTACAAAAAATATATACCATCCCTCTCAGGGCACAACATATATTTCAAGGATGTATACATACGTCCTACCCGTTCCCGATATTGTTTACGTTTGACGTATTTATAGGTCCCGCTCGGTTAACAGGTTAAGGTTTTATTATATAGGATATTTCATCCAAGGTACATGCCCTTGACTGGAATCGAACCTGGGACCCTTGAGTCCGCAGGCTGACGCTCTATCCATTGAGCCAAACCGGTTTCGGCAGGATATTTCTTATTACAATTCACAGGACAGCTCACAGAATTCATGGGAGGACTGGAGAAAACAGGCTTGAGGCTACACTTCCAGGAACGAAACTGACAACCTTGGTGCAAAACTGGTCTGATGAGGAACCTGGTGCTGGGGCCCTGCTCTCCCCACCCTGAGGACACAACATGGCCCTCTGCCAGGGACTGACGTCACAGTGTCCCTACTGGTGAGAACTCAACCTTACCACCACAGTCGTCCTCTCTGCCCTTGTCTTCAATTGTTTTGTAGCAGGGTGTCCCAACCACCCCAATCATTTTACCCTAAACCATTCCATTCCTTTTCCACCTATGAGCTACCTTCTGATTGTAAGTTCTTTAGAAAGATACTTGTTTAAAAAATTATTTTTTATTGGTTTTACAGAGAGGAAGGGAGAGGGACAAAATCAGAAACATTGACCATCTGCCTCCTGTATGCCCCCTACTGGGGATTGAGCTTGCAACCTTAATCAGAATCGAACCTGGGCCTCTTCAGTCCACCCTGCCAACGCTCTGTCCACTGAGCCAAACTCGCTAGGGCAGAAAGAAACTAACTTTCCAAGGCTGTGAGATAAAACGCATTGCATTTGTGAGTCTATTGGAGCCTGCTTTGAACTGGCCTCGCCTGGAGTTTTCCAATCCCCCATTACTATACTCATCCTCCAGCTACTTAAAGATGGCTTTTATTACCTAAACAGGCAAAAGCCAGCTGAAAGTATTCAGTAATTCAAGTTTTTCCGCATTTATGAGGTACAGACATGACTTGCATGCCTCTATCCTTACTCCCTCTCTGAGATCAAAGAGATGAGCATGGAGAAATGGTGTTTAAGCCAGGCAGTTACAAAATGTAGCTCATTTCCCTGTCCCTTAGTGTTTGCTATGTTCCCTCCAGCGACAAATTCACAGGAAAAAAGAGGGTGAGTGACTCCCTGGAGCGGTGCTTGTCCACACAGTTGCCCTGGGGCCTGAGTCTGCGGGCCAGCCACACCTGGCAGGTGACCCAGCTGGCCCAGGGCTCCAGCGCCTCCGGCCAGAGTGATGCCTTCAGCGGGTGTGTCCTCCAAGCCCGCAGCTAGTAAGTCGCCATGAAATGTGTGTTCACCAGTAAAATGTTTTACTCTGGCTTAGATTTTTAACTCCTATGCAAGGAATCCAAGGTAAGTATTCCAAAAGAAATAGGATTTGGAATTCTCCCAGTGAGAGGGAACAAAGGTGTTACTGTTAGAACACTGGTGTGACTCTGCGTATAAGTCCGTGCTCCATAAATTTGGCTTCCGGGACTCAAAACCACAATAGGAAACTCACTTGTTCTACTGAATACTTGGCTCTTTGCTTCACTAATAATATACAATAGAAACGACCAGTTACTGATTATGTTTTTAAAAGCACAGGGGCTTATTGGCCCATATAACTGAAGAGCCCACAAGTGGCCTGAGGCTTCAGGCATAGTTGCATCAGGGCTCTGCCTTCCTCTCTTTCTGTCCTTATGTGTGCTGGCTTCCTTTGTGGTACCAAGAAGGCTCTTAGCAGAAGGGCTACTTGTTGGAAAATCATCTGATGATTTTACTATAGGTTTAGTGACTTGTTTTACTTGCCTTGAAAATCTAGCAAAGGCAGAGTCTTTTTTTTTTTTTTTAATATATTTTATTGATTTCCTACAGGGAGGAAGAGAGAGGGATAGAGAGCTAGAAACATCTATGAGAGAGACACATCGATCAGCTGCCTCCTGCACACCCCCCACTGGGGATGTGCCCACAACCAAGGCACATGCCCCTGACCGGAATCGAACCTGGGACCACCCCAGTCCGCAGGCTGACGCTCCATCCACTGAGCCAAACTGGCCTCAGCAAAGGCAGAGTCTTTGACAACAGGTTCTTCACCAAACTTTTGGATTTAGACAATGCGTAAAGGTGAGGTCACCCTCGGGGACATGGATGTCCTCAGTGTACAAGCCCATGGGCTCCCTTCAAGGTACACAGCTCTGCTGGTCACATGTCAGTGGAGCGCCCAAGCCTTTGCTTTCTTGGCGGCCCTGCCACCCAGGGCTAAGCCTTCCAGCATTACCATTCGGCCATTTTGGTCAGGGCCCTTCCATTATTGGTTATTTTTAAGGGATTTGAAGTGTGAAGCAATGGATATGGTAAAATATTCAGACCTATTTCTACAGACAAAGAGGAACCCTAAACAATAATGTGAAGACTCTGAAATCAATAAGAAATATTTTAAAAAATTTTTTCTAATGTATCAGCCTTTATTTATTATTATATTTTAAAAATGCGGGGTCATTCTAGTTCCAGTGTAATTGTTAAGTGAATGACCTGATTTGTATGACTGCCTGAAATAGCTCTGATGACATTTCCACTCGGGTATATATAGCCTGTGTTTTTTAGCGTGTGATTGCCTATAGTGTATGCACTGTACAGGTGAGTGGGTTGGGGGTTAGCAATACTTATATCAGACAAAATAGACCAAAAAAAAAAAAAGGCTATTATAAAAGACAAAGAAGGATATTACATTATGATAAAGTGATCCATTCAACAAGAGACTATAACCCTGGTAAACATTTATGTACCCATCTTAGGAGCACCTAAATATATAAAGCAAATACTGATGGACATAAAGGGAGAGATAGATAGTAATGCAGACATAGGAGGGGAATTCAACACCCCATTGACACCAGTCATCGACCTTCTGGACAGAAAATCAACAAGGAAACACAGCCATAAATGATACATTAGACCAGATGGATTTAATTTATATTTTCAGATCATTTCACCCCAAGCAGCAGAATATGCATTCTTTTCAAGTGCACACAGAATATTTTCCAGGATAGACCACACATTAGGCCACAAAACAATTCTCAATAAATGTAAGAAGACTGAAATCATATCAAGCATTGTCTCTAATCACAATGGGGTGAGACTAGAAATCAATTATAAGGAGGGGGAAAAAACCCTTGAAAAACACACAAACACATGGAGGCTACATAATATGTTACTAAACAATGAATGGTTAACAATGAGATGAAGGAAGAAATCAAAAGATAACTGAGACAAATAAAAATGAACACACAACAATCCAAAATCCATGAGACACAGCAAAAGCTGTTCTAAGAGGAAAATTCATACCATTACAGGCCTACCTCAAGAAACAAGAAAAGTCTCAAGTAAACAATCTGATTGTACACCTAAAGGAACCAGGAAAAAACAAAACAAAACAATGAACAAAGCCCAAAGTGATGAGGAGAAAAAAGGAAATAATAAAGATCATAGTGGAAATAAATAAAGTCTAAAAATACACAAACGATCAATGAAAACAAGAGCTGGTTCTTTGAAAAGCAAAACAATATTGATAAACCTTTAACACAATTCATCAAGGAAAAAGAGAGAGGACCCAAATAAGTAAAATCAGAAGTGAAAGAGGAGAAGTAACAACTGACACCACAGAAATACAAAGGATTATAAGAAAGTACTACAAACCATTATATGCCAACAAATTAGACAATCAGGAAGAAATGGATAAATTCCTAGAAACATACAATCTTCCAAGACTAAATCAAGAAGACACAGAAAATCTGAACAGACCGTTTAGAATAAACAAAACTGATCCAGAAAACAAAAACAAAAACAAAAATAAAACTCCCGACAAACAGACACCTGGACTGGATGGGTTCATAGGAGAATTTTACCAAACATTCAATGAACCAACACTTATTCTCAAACTATTCCAAAAATTCAAAATAAGGGAATATTCCCAAGCTCATTTTATGAGGCCAGCATTGTTTTAATTCCAAAACCAGATAAAGACACCACAAAGAAAATAGGCCACTATCTCTGATGAACATAAATGCAAAAATCCTCAACAAAATACTAGCAAACTGAATTCAGCAGTATATTAAAAATACTCCACGATCAAGTGGGATTTATTACTGGGATGCAAGGTTGGTACAATACCCACAAATCAATTAATATGACACACCACAGAAACAAAACAAAGGATAAAAATCATATAATCATATCAGTAGACACAGAAAAAGCGTTTGATAAAATCCAGTACCCCTCTATGATAAAAACTCTCACCTAAGATGGACTAGAGGAAACATCTCAACATCATAAAGGCCATATAATGGCAAACCCATGGCGAACATCATGTGAAGTACAGCATAGGAGATATGGTCAACAATATTGTAATAACTGTGGATGGTGCCAGGTGGGTACTGGAAATATCGAGGGTATAACTTTGTAAAGCGTATCATTGTCTAACCACTATGATGTACTCCTGGAACTAAAACAAGATAATATTGAATGTAAACTATAACTGAAAAATGGAATAAAAAAAAATTAAATAGCCCTAACAGGTTTGGTTCAGTGGATAGAGCGTCGGCTTGTGGACTGGAAGGTCCTGGGTTCAATTCAGTCAAAGGCATATACTTTGGTTGCAGGCACATCCCCAGTAGGGAGTGTGCAGGAGGCAGCTGATCGATGTTTCTCTCTCATGGATGTTTCTAACTCTCTATCCTTCTCTCTTCCTCCCTGTAAAAAATCAATAAAATATATTAAAAATAAATAAGTAAATAAATAAATAAAAATTAAATAAATATGTTTGCTGTGCTATTAGATCCTATGCACACTTCCGCATGTAGGCCAATTAGTTATTTTCATCTTAGTGCCCTTTCCTGCCGAGATTGACGTTTTGATAGTTATTAAGGCACATGTGTGCGGGCCATTAGCTTTTTACCACCAAAGCTCTAGTCATTGGTTTTAGACTGTGCCTTGTCCAGACCCTGTATTGCCTCTTGTTTGTAGAATCTGTGTGCCCTGAAACATGTCTAGTGAGTCATGTAAAATGAAATTAAAACCCCAGTCTACCTCCAAAAACTGCAAAAAACAAAAACAGAACACAAAACAAGTACCAGGGAGTTAGTCCACATTGTCCAAGTTTGAGGATTTTGCAGAACATCATTTTGAGGTTAAAAAGGTGTAAGACCTTAGAGAAATGTGTCTGAACTTGTCCTTTAGCAAACGCTGTCTGCTTCTGAGTCAGAGGCTGGGGCTGGCAGGACTACAGGAATGCTTCAGGCTCCACCCAGCCCTTTGGGGATGGGGGCCCTTAAACAGCCCAAAAGCTCTCCAGTGCCCTCTTCTGGTAAAACGAGGGGGTACATGCTTCCAAAAGAGCTGGTTCCCCATGCACCCACCATTCATAGTATTTGTTTCAAAGTCAACATCAAAATGTTAAGGAAGAGGGAAAGATTAGTGTACTAAGAAAGAAAAACTAAAGTGTTAGGGATTAAATTGCTGATTTGAGTGTCTATTCATATTTATTTGTTCAACTGAGAAAAACCAAAAGGGAAAACAAACACAACTACATTTCACAGCTTCTTGTGATGGCATCTCTACCAATAAAAATAAAATATAACAATAAAAACAACATAACAACAATAATAAAATATAACAATAAAAATCAAATCTCCACCATGCAAAAATCTAGTATCCCCAAATCTCCAGGTGCACTCATTTAATGTTTTTTGACCAATGTGAACCTTATTTAAATGTTTATCATGTAGGGAAATACAAAAAAAAAAAAAAAATGTTAGTAGTATTAAGGACTTCTCCGTATTTACCTGTGTTCCTTTATATCTGAATTGCCCTTTGGGAATGACTAATTGATGGGGGAAAAACTTTCCTTCCCTTGCAGCTGTCAAAGACTAAGATTTTCCTGTTCACCTCCTTTAGTTCTTTACTCAAATGTCACCTACCCTCCAAAACTCTTCCATCCCTACTCACCCCTTCTTATATTTTTATCACTTTCCTTAGCACATACCACCATCTAATGTGCTATGAATTTTACTTTTTCAAATTGAGGTGTAATTCATATAGCATACAATACACCCATTTACAGCATTCAATTCAATGGTTTTTAGTTTATTCTCAGAATCATTCAACCATTACTACAATCAATTGTAGTATGTTCTCATCACCCCAGAAAGACCTCCTGGGCCCATTAGTAGTCAATCCCCATTTCCCCTCAAAACATTTTTCCTAGGCAACCGCTAATCTACTTCCTGTCTCTTTAGATTTGACAGTTTTGGACATTTCATGTAAATGAAATAACATGTTAGATGGGCTTCTGTGACTGATTTCATTCATTTAGCATGTTTTCAAGTTTCTTCCATGTTGTAGCATGTGTCAGTACATTTCTTTTAATGGCCACTTAATATTCCATTAAATATACCACATTTCCTTTTCCCGTTTATCAGCTGATGGGCATTTGGATTCTTTCCACTACTTGGCTATTATAAATAATGCTGCTATTCACATTCAGGGGTTTTTGTGTCTCTTGGGAATTCCACTTTTTAAAAACACATTTTACCTGCTATTGTCTGTCTCCGAACCAGAATGCAATCTGAGCTTTTTGTGTATTTTTGCTACATCCCCAGCCCCTAACACCAGGTCAGCACAAAGCAAGTGCTCATATATGCTCTGTACTTTGGAAACCTGAATCTTCTGCTGCATGGAATCCCTCAGTTCCTCTTAATTCTGGTCCCAACTTTTCACCTAAAGTCAGGTTAGTCATCACCAGGACTAATGGTGATGAGAATAAAATAACAGGAGGAAAGACAGGTGAATCGCCAGCTCTCTGCTGAAGCATCACTTCTTCTGGAAATAATGGGACTTCCCCGCTGCCCCCTCCTGCCTACTATGAGGATTAAATATATATACATATAATTTTTTTTTATCATGGTCCTTACTAAACACAATAATCTATTGACCATCTGCACACTTCACTAGGATTATGAAGACAGGAATTTTGTGTTTTATTTTTATAACTTTGATATCTATGAATTGCCCAGCACATAGCAGTTTCCTAACAATTGTTTGCTTTAGAAGGCAGGGGAGGGGAGGGGAGTTGTTTTTGAACTTTTGACTAGGACAAGTGGTATCTATTATTCTGAACCTAAAAATAAAAACCCCACCACGATTTATTAAAAAAAAAAACACACACACACACACACACAACAAAAACCCTTTGAAGAAATGCTAGAGTAATAGATGTTAGTTTTGGTGAGTGAAATATATAGTGAGGTATCATTTTAAACAAAATCCAGAACTCCTGACAAGAGGAAAAACCTTTAGAGTCAAAACATGATGCATGTTGTAATTATTCCCTGAACTCTAGTAATACAATAGTAATACTAATATTTTCCTAAAAATAATCTCCACATTTAACACAGTGTCCTTCCAAATGAGTGTGGAGGAAGGCAGGTGTTTTCCCAAGGCTGTGGGAACTGCGGGCCCCAGGGCAACTTCCCAGCTAGACAGTAAACAAAAGTTATTCCAATTGGCTCAGTGTGAGAATAAAATAACAGAAATCAGTGGTCTCTGTTCTTCTCCAAAATGTAATATCTTGAGCAGACTCTTATTGTGAAAGTATTCATGGTTTGCACACATTACTCTTTAGCTGGAAATTTGCCTCCGGTTTAATAGTTACATAATAGAATCTTTTTGTGTGTGAGAGAAAATTTTGAGCAGCACAACAGACACATGAAAATAGACTAACCTATCCTCCTTGGCAGAAAGTGGCTGCCTTGCTTAAAATGTTAAGAAACAATTATTTTGGGAACCATGTGAAGAGTTTTGGGGAAACTCTAGGTTGCTGGATTTATCACTAGGGTTTCCTCTAATAAGAACTAGAACTAGGCGAAACCGGTTTGGCTCAATGGATAGAGCATCAGCCTCTGGACTGAAAGGTTCCAGGTTCTATTCGGGTCAAGGGTGTGTACCTTGGTTGCGGGCACATCCCCAGTGGGGGGTGTGCAAGAAGCAGCTGATTGATGTTTCTAACTCTCTATCCCTCTCTCTTCCTCTCTGTAAAAAATCAATAAAATATATTAAAAAAAAAAAAAAAAGAACTAGAACTAGAGGTCTCCATGTACTATGGCCTCCGTGTTTAAACAACTTTTCTTTCACGTGTGTGGAGTTTCAGGTGGCGCACGCATTTGTGAGGTCATGATGACTTGGAGGGTGACTCACAATCACCCAGAAAAGGAAGGAAGACCCTAAGAAATCCTACCTTGAGGTGAGAATTCTGTTCCTGGGTGATTCCAAGGAGAGAGGGGTGGGGTGCCACTCAGAACCGCGCTCTAGAACGCCGCAGGCCTAAGCCCCGCCCTCGCCACAACGCCCCCCCATAGCCCCGCCCTCCAGCTCCTGTAGAACGGTTTCCTCACGCCCCGCCCCTTCACAAAGCCCCGTCCCTAACCCGCCCTCCAACACCTATAGGACGGCCCCACACGCCCCGCCCCCTATCGACGCCCTTCCACACACGCCCCGCCCTCTGACACCTATGAACGGTCCCCTCACGCCCTGCCCCTTCACGAAGCCCCGCCCCTAACCCGCCCTCCGACACCTATAGGATGACCCCACACGCCCCGCCCCCTACCCACGCCCTCCCACACAAGCCCCGCCCTCTGACATTATGAACGGTCCCATCACGCCCCGCCCCTTCACAAAGCCCCGCCCATCACCCACCCTCCGATACCTATAGGACGGCCCCACACGCCACGCCCCCTATCCACGCCCTTCCACACAAGCCCCGCCCCCCGACACCTATAGAAAGGTCCCCCCACGGCCCGCCCCCAGACACTGATCCCCCTCATGTCCCTCCCTAAGCCGCGACCCACAACATCCCTGTGGGCTCCCACACCCCATCCTCAACTCTCGTCGCCGGGACCCCCTCGAGCCCCCGAGCTCGTTGAGGACTCGGAGGGCGCCGCTCGCCCATTGGCCAGCGCGGCGCAGGTGGGAAAGGTGGCCAACGGCTCCGGCTGGTCCTCGGGTGCAGGGATGGCGTCGGAGCCCGGGACTTCGGTGCCTGAGGACTCGGACCGAACCGCGAACTCCGGCGACCGGCGAGGCGAGGCGGCGGTCACCGCGCCCAGCCAGGACTTGGCGGCGGCGGAGATCCTGAAGGGCAGCGCGTCCCCGTCCCCGGTGCGGTCGGTGGTGGCTTCCTCCCGCCCGGTGAAGGGGAAGGCAGGCCGGGAGGCGGCCCGGCGGCGGCTGCAGCTGCTGCCTGCGTCTCAAGCCGAGGACCCCGGAGAGGCGGCCGCGGAGGAGGAGGAAGAGCCCCTTCCGTCCGTGCCCGAGGAAGAGGAGGAGGAGGAGGAGGAGGAGGAGGAAGCGGAGGCGGAGGCGGCGGTGGCGGTGGCGGTGGCGAAGGAGAGGGTGGAGGCGCAGCCACTGCCGCCCGTCTGCGTGTCCCCCTTGCGGGGCATGTGGCGGGAGGAGAAGGTGGCGCTCTTTTGCGACGAGGTGCTGAGGGGCTGCAAGGTGAGGAGGAGGAGGAAAGGGACAGAATCCAGCGCCAGACCCTTGGAGGGGGGTTAGCCGGGGAAGCCGGGTCTACCTCTCAGACTGGTGGGGCACAAAGAAAACTTGCATTTCAAAAAAGTCACATTTACTCAGCATTTATAGGGTTTATACCTTATTAGGTGTGCCCAGGCCCTAACCTAACGGTGTAATAACTTAGATTTCCGGCAAACTGAAAATTCATCAGTTAAGGAGACAGTTCTGGTAGTGTTTTTTCTCTTTTGTTTTTCCTAGAGCTCCTAAAAAATGAAGATAGACTTTATCAATGCCCAGGTATACACCTTAGTTTATTCATTTATTAATGTGCTCACAAACTTAAGGATAAGATTCCTTGGGGTAGCCTTGAATTTTACACTACAATACTAAAAATATTTACAGCCCAAGAATGGTTCCCACATGTCGGTGGAGGGTGTGGAAAGATGTTTTGTATAGAACATATACATATGGTACCTGAGAATACTGAATAGAGCAAATATTGTATGTTTCTGCTTTTTAGGCAGAAGAACTTATGTACCAAGATATTTATTGCAGTGATATTTATAAAAATTAAAAATTAGAAACTGCCTTGGCCAGTGTGGTTCAGTTGGTTGAGTGCTGTGCCATCGAGGTTGCCAATTCCATTCCCTGTCAGGGCACATGCCTGGGTTTCTGGCTCAATCGCCAGTAGAGGGTGTGCAGGAAGCAGCAGATCCATCTCTCCCTCTCATTTCCTCTCTAAAAATTATATATTGTTATAAAAAAATATATATATATATATAATTATATATATATATACATATAATTATATATATAAACTAATTTCCAACTAGGGGCTCAGTAAACTTGTGGATTCATATGTAATGGAAAACTATGCACATGTAAAAATTGTTTTCAAGAACTATAGATATGCTTATGCTATAATGTTAAGTAAAATCAGGAGAGAAAATACTTGATTTATATGTCTGACAAATATATGCATAGAAAAAAGACTGAAAGGAAATACACTAAAATATAAACAATGGTTATATTCTGGCTGCCAAGATTAGGGGTGATATTTTCTGTATTTTTAAAATTTCTCCGTATCTTAATGATATTTTATAATTTGAAAAAAAATTACTTTAAAAAACTTAGAAAACTAGGACAGATTTAATGATCAACTTTAATATTGAGTATTGGAGAAGGGTATGCTTCTTAAAGGCATTGAAAAATGTTTATATAAATTATTGTCATTAATTAAACATGGTCAAATGACTGAGTTTCATTTTAGCTTAGATTATCATCCTTGAAATAGCTGAATTTAATTTAAAAAATCAAATGGGAAAATATTTATTGAATGTTTAATATACTCATTTGCTATACAGAATGGGGTGCTATTTTAAATTTTTACGTACTGAATATATTTTAAATAGTTGTCATTACATCATTAAAATTCAGAAAAAATAACTGTTTTTACATATAATTGTGTTTATATTTTCCATTAAATGTAGATTCAGTTCAAATCTATTATTTCCCAGGTTTTTCATTATTTAAGAGTATATTAATTCTGTTTAAAATATAAATCAGTAAAAATATATATAAATCTTCCAAATATATTTTATTTAATATGTACTTTTTTCTTTTGCTAGGCAGAAGATGCTGATGAGGCTATGAGTAACTACCTATCAGAAAAATTAAAGTTGAAAGAAAAATGGCTTGGAGTCTGGAAGACTAACCCTGAGTTATTCTTTCTGAAATATGAAGAAGCTTCTATTCCTTTTGTTGGTATACTGGTTGAGGTAAATAATTTTGATCTGATCTTTGTTCTTTTGAGTGAAAATATGATCTTATTAACTTGGAGCTTTGAAATATAAACAGAATTTGGCAAAAGTTTACTTATATTTTAAATTTCTAAGCAAACTAGTGTTAAAAGAAGGTAAGAGGGAATGATAGCACCATTTACTTATAAACAGTTATCATTAAATGTAATATAATTTACAATACTGGACAGTATTTAGCCTAAGTTTTAACTGCTCAAGTAATCTAAAAGTAATAAAAAACCTATTTCTTAAAAATTAGTAATTTAGCCTTTAACAAATTTGGGGCTTTTCCCATCATTTCCCTTCTTCATTTATCTCAATAATGATATTTAGTTAGATTCGGAAAGAAAAAATATTGGTCAGAAAATTACTATTATAATTTGAAATTTTATCTTATGAAAAGTACCTTTTAATATAGTATATAATACATCAACTTTCAAGCCTTCATCTGATAATATTTTGCTTTTCTATGCCTATAGGTTAAATATTGTGGCATATTTGATGTCATATATTTGATTCCCTTAAAGGTCAATTATCCCTGTATAGAAATTAACATTTACAATCACAAATGGTACTCCTGCCTCAGACTAAATATTTCAAATCTGTAGTTTTAATCATGAGAAAAACTGGGTTTGCAACTCATAGCATTGCATACTAACTGAAAACAATCCTGTGTTCCATGGAAAATTAAGTTACTGGTTTTTTACAGATAAAGAACAGTCTCTTTTCAAACAGACTACCCTTGCCAAGTTGTATCAAGGCAGACTAACCCCACCGACAGAGGGCTAGTGAGGAGCTTCCCATCCCGTCCCCCTCCGCAGTGTCAGTGTAGACCACATGGGAAACCTGGACTGCCACCTTACCAGTAAGGAGAGACTCCAGTCATCCCTGCCAAGGCGGTGTCAGAAAAGGGCTAGTAGAGAATCAGGACTTTCACCCCCTCCTCCCAGTGCTGTCAGGGGAGGCATGGGGGAGCAGTAATGAGGTGCTCCTCTCTCCCCCAGCCAGAGTGCTGGTATCAGTGGAGGCCTAATGGGGAACCTGAACTCCCACCTCTGACAGCAGTAACATCACCCCCTCCCCACCCCAACTGAAGAACCTGGACTTCCATCCTCACTAGGCAGACCCAAGGTGGCAACCCCCTTTTTGTGCCAGATTGATGTCAGAAGAGGACTGATGAAAGATTTAAATAGCACAGTACTCAAAACATCCAGGTTTCAATAGAAAATCACTTGTCATCACTTCTAAGAACCAGGGAGATCTTAACTGGAATAAACAATAAGCACGAACACCAAGATGATGCAGATGTTAGAATTTTCTGACAAGGATTTTAAAGCAGTCATCAAAATATGCGTCAGTGAGCAATTCTGAATGCACATGAAACAAATGAAATAACCATCTCAGCAAAGAACAGAGTCTCTGGAAATAAATGAATGACACCCTAGCTGCTTCTTGAATACAAACAGAAAGGCATATCCCTCAGGCATGAAAACTAGAAGATTTTTCTATGAATCCACTCAAAAGACCTAAAGATATGGACATATGGAGTTCTCATGGAAAGAGCCTGAGTAGAACATAAGAGTAGAAAAAAAGATATTTTCAATTACATGAGATCTCAAAGTTATGTCCAATGTACCCCTTAGGAAGTTAAGGAAGTAAATCAAGAAATATGAAGACATCCAGCTGGGACCGGTTTTGCTCAGTGGATAGAGCGTCGGCTTGGGGACTGAAGGGTCCTGGGTTCGATTCCGGTCGAGGGCATGTACCTTGGTTGTGGGCATATCCCCAGTGGGGGGTGTGTAAGAGGAAGCTGATCGATGACTCTCTCTCATCGATGTTTCTAGCTCTCTATCTCTCTCCCTTCCTCTCTGTACAAAATCAATAAAATATATTTATATATATAAAAAAAAAAGACATTCAATACAAAATACAGAGAGGCTAGCCTAAGAGAGAAGCAAAGGGAATTACAAGAATGATAGCGAAGAGATAGCAGATATAAAAGTAGTAGGTCTTAGTGCCAGTTCAGATTGGAACTGGTGGAAGAACTCTGGAAAGGAGTGCTTCAAGAAAATGAAACTGCTATTTTGAACATATTGAAAGGAGATGTACACAACTCAGGAATTTGGGGTTAAATTAATGAAAGGCTCACAGAAAACAACAAAACTCCCTATCCCCCCCAAAAAAAACAACAACAACAAAACCCACCCTATTATTGACTCCTGAGAAAACAAGTTTGTTCAGGAAAGGAAAATGAATCAGCTTACACTGTATGGTCACCTGTGAATGGCATTTTAAACACTAAGCTTTAACCACATTGGTAGTTGGAGGACCAGGAGAGTGGGTATATGTGTTGGGGATGAGGGAAAATGAATGAGACTACTAAGCCCAGTGAGCATGGCTCAGTGGTTAAGTGTTGATCTATGAACCAGGAGGTTATGATTCAATTTCTGGTCAGGGCACATGCTTGGTTGCAGGCTTGATTCCCAGGGGGAGTGCAGGAGGCAGCAGATCAATGATTCTCATCATTGATGTTTCTTTCTCTCCCTCTTCCTGCTCTGAAATAATTTAAAATTTATTTTAAAAATAAAGAAGTGATTAGATTCTGATCTATAGTCAGGGGTCAATATATAATGCCAAAAACTGAAACAAAACAAAGTGGCAATATGAAGATATTATTTTTTTAAAAAGTAAATGTCAAAATAATCAGCTAAAAAAATTACAAGTGTTTGTCTCTGAGGAATAAAAATTAGAGGATTAAGAACTAGAGGGTGGTGGGAGATTATAAAGAAATTATATTTTTATAACAAACCTATACAGCCATTTGATTCTAAAATATATGCATGTATAATACCAATTTAAGAAATCAAAACTAAAATTTTAAAATATTTATTTTAGGCAACTTGTACACCACGCCAGAGCTCATCATCTTGTTTCAGAGTGACTGTTTCTGTTGCTGAGCCTTTTTCTTCTAATATTGCAAATATTCCTAGGAATTTGGTTAATGAGGTTTTAGAAGAACTAGAGCATAGTGTGCCTCTCTTGGAAGTATACCCTGTTGAAGGACAAGATTCCGAAATACATGATATTGCTTTGGCCTTGGAAGTTGTAAGGTATTAAAGCTTTTTACTTCTTAAAGTTAAAATTATCATAGCCAATATTTTAGTTTAATATGTAAATTTTGTTCATACAAGCACTTTGAATATTTATTGTTTTAATTTTACTCACTTAATTCAATTTATCTATTTTTAATGAACATATGTGTAACTCTTAATTAAAACATTCTCTTGTGAAGTATTATATACGGGCAATAAACATTTACTATTTTCAACTTTGCATTTTACAAAAATTGAATTAAAGAATTCTAGCAATAAGTTATAAGTTCTGTTCATATTTAAACATCTTAAATACATCGCCGAGACCGGTTTGGCTCAATGTATAGAGAGTCAGCTTAGGGACTCAAAGGTCCCGGGTTCGATTCCGGTCAAGGGCATGTACCTTGGTTGCAGGCATATCCCCAGTAGGGGGTGTGCAAGAGGCAGCTGATCGATGACTCTCTCTCATTGATGTTTCTAACTCTTTATATCTCTCCCTTCCTCTCTGCACAAAATCAATAAAATATATTTTAAAATAAATAAATAAACATCTTAAATACATCAGATTTCATTTTTTTCACATTTAAGGGCATTACAAATACTCGATGTCATTCACATTATGATTGCTTCTTACAACTGATACAATTTGAGAGAAGCCATTCATAAACTTACTATAGATGAGGGCATGTTTCTGTTTTTCTCATGCATTTCTGCTTTCAATATACAAATTTGATGATATCTTAAGTATTACTTTTTTTGGTGAATAAAATAACCCAAATCTATGAAATCTGAAACATGAAATTTATAATTCCACTTCAAGAAACATTATCTGTAGTAACCTAAAATATAATACAGATAAAATTTTTAAAGTTTACCTTTATTAGTAGTTCATTGAAATGTCATTTAAAAATATTTTTCTGCCTTGGCAGCGTGACTCACTTGGTTGGAGCATCCTTCTTCTTCTTCTTTTTTTTTTTTTTTTAAATATATTTTATTGATTTTTCACAGAGAGGAAGGGAGAGGGATAGAGAGTTAGAAACATCGATGAGAGATAGACATCGATCAGCTGCCTCCTGCACATCCCTTACTAGGGATGTGCCCGCAACCAAGGTACATGCCCTTGACCGGAATCGAACCCAGGACCCTTCAGTCCGCAGGCCGACGCTCTATCCACTGAGCCAAACCGGCTTTGGCTGGAGCATCCTTCTTATACCTAAGGGTTTCTGTTCTCTATCAGGGTACATGCCTGTCTAATAACCAATTGATATCTCTCTCTCCCCTTTCCTCAAAAATCAATAAAAAGCATGTCCTTGAATGAGGAAAAAAATATTTTCTTTCTTAACAGTTAAAATTCATGTAAAGAATTTTTACATCAGAATGCCTTTTTAATTCTAAATGTGGTACTCACTGTTTTTGATCACTTTCCTCTTAATTTGATTTATTTTAGGTTTTTTTATGATTTCCTTTGGAGAGACTGGGATGACGAAGAACATTGTGAAAATTATACTGCTTTGATTGAAGAAAGAATTAATTTGTAAGTATACTTAAAAACTTGTTCAGGCCCTAGCTGACTTGGCTCAGTGGATAGAACATCGGGCCTGTGGACTGAAGGATCCAGGGTTTGGTTCTAGTCAAGGACATATGCCTGGGTTGTGGCCTTGATCCCCAGAAGGGGGCAATCAGGAGGCAGCTGATCAATGATTCTCTCTTATGTTTCCGTCTCTCTCTCCCTCGCCCTTTCTCTCTGAAATCAATAAAAATATATTTAAAAAAAAATTTGCTCAGCACATTATATAAGCATTGAAATTATATTGATGCTTTTCAGGTGGTGTGATATACAAGATGGAACAATACCTGGTCCTATAGCACAACGTTTCAAAAAAACTTTGGAGAAATATAAAAACAAGCGTGTCGAGCTCATTGAGTATCAGAACAATATTAAAGAGGATCCCTCTGCAGCAGAGGCTGTCGAATGTTGGAAAAAATACTACGAGATAGTAATGCTCTGTGAATTATTGAAAATGTGGGAAGATTTACGCCTCCGGTAATACTTCGTTCTATTTTATTTTATTCTATTTTAATATGTTCTTATTTCAGAGAGAGGAAGGGAGAGGGAAAGAGAGAACCATCAATAATGACATAGAATGATTCTGTCCTCCTGTACACTCCCTACTGAGGAGGAGCCTGAAACCTGGGCATGTGCTCTGACCAGGAATCAAACCCGATCTCCTGGTTCATGGGTCGATGCTCAACCACGGAGCCACACTGGCCAGGCAGTTTGCTGTATATTAAATGGAAACAATTTGGCTGCCTCATAATTTCAGCTTTTCTAACCAACATAAGTTGGTAAGTTGTTTTTGATAAATAAAACAATGTAGATTTAATCAGCATAATTCTCCTCTATAATACTTCCAAATGTGTTTAAGTATTTTTACATTTTATGCAGCAAAAAATATATATGTCTGTCTTTTCTTTGTTTTTAAAAGAGGGGAAACAGGAATTCTTGCTCATAGTCTCCAAATTAATAGAAAATCTTGGAGTCAAAGAACTTCTATTTCATACAAAATTGTTAAATCTCTTTTTGTGTGTTCTACCTTTATTCATTCTTTGCTTTAGGAATTCTGAGCCATATTTTACTTACCTAACTGTGAACTGTGAGCCTAATCTTTCCTTTTGTATTTTCTCTCAAATTTGACCTGTTTTATAATCACTAAGAATCCCATTCCAGTGCTTACATTTTTATGTTTCCTTGTTATTGGGGTTCCTGTGATAAAACCTTGGGGATACTTTGTGGGATTCCTGTGTAGCAAAACCTTGGGGTTACTTTGGGAAATCAATATGGATATGATTTTTAAAATCCACTGATCTAGAAATGCAGCTTTAACAAAAGTTGAATTTGAATACAAGTTATCATCATTAGACTTGAGATTCCAAGGGCATAGGGCAACACAGAGTTCTCTATAATCACAGATAATCTAATGCTCTGGTGGAATGAGTTAATTAATCAAACCCTTCCATAGATAACAATTATAAAATCTGGACAAAATTTATTAAAAGTATCAACTATTTTAAGGCACTATGAAATGACCAAAAGCAGGCAGCAACCAGAAAAGTTTATCCTTGAAATGGATTTAACCTTGGAATGGGTAAAAAATTGAAATTTGTGGCTTTTTGGTCTGAGAGTAATCACCAATTCTCATAGCTCTGGCAGCAAAAAATGCAGTGTTTGAAAGTGACAAAGGACAGAGTTGAGGGCTAGCAAAGCACCTGGAAACTCAGGTGGGGTATCCAGAAAATAAAAGAGGTGCAAAAGGGGATCCACAAATTGAGCATAAGCTTTGCCATTTCAAATTCTTGGTTGACCTCTAAACTATGCTAGCATTGGTGAGACAGAGAAATGCTAAAAAAAAGGAACCTGGAAATTGAGAAAACTAAATAGAGATACCAGCTGCTGAGTTCTTCAAAGTTTGCATTCTGGGACCAGGCAAATTAAAACTGCCTCGCACATAGAATACAAGACTAACAATCCTCAGAAAAGCTACACAGTGTCCCAAATCTCTAGTTCAACCAAAATTAATAGACATGCAATGAAACCAGAATGTTAGCTCATACTCGGGAGAAAAAAAGACAGTTAATAGAAACTGACTTTTAGGGGACCAGATGTTGGATTTATCAGACTTCAAAACAGCTATTGTAAATATGTTTAAAGAATTAAAGAAAAACATGATTACAGAATGAGAGGAAAATATGGTGTTAATAAGTACATGGAAAATCTCAACAGAGAGGGAAACTATGTTAAGAGAACCAAGGATCTCCAGATTCAGCTCAGACATGTTACCATGCTCACAACAAGAAAAAGGATTTCACACAAATTATCTCACAGTGAACCATAGGCCCACATGGAAAACAGTACTATAAGACTTTTAGAATAAAACACAGGCAGAAACCTAGGTGACCTTGGGTTTGGCAATGTTTTTAGATACAACATTGAGTATGACAGGAATTTTCTATATCTTGATCATTGTGATTTTAGTTAAATTTGGGTATGCACCTATGAAAGCTCAAGGATGATTCACTTAAAATGAGTGTATGTTGTGTAATTATACCCTAATATATTCAATTAAAAACCACTGATATATACGCTTGTTGTTAAAATTAGGATTGTATGACCTATGTCCTGAGTATTGGATGCTTTATTCTTTGAGCAACTAGTAATCGGGTATATGGTGCAAAAATGTATGAGTAGTTCCTTTCTCAATATCTAAGCCACTTACTTAAGTAGGTATAAAAATGCTGACTGGGTTTGATTTTGAAATATTAAATGAAACTTTTGCTTTAGAGCATATTGCTAATATGTTGAATTCAAAATTTAGTAACTTGCATGACAAATTCTTAGATCCAGTTTCCTGAAAATTTAAGCTTCACAAAAATATTTGATAATTGCAATAAACCTGAAAAATACTGGTACTAAAGCTGCATCCCATTTAGCATCAAGCAACAAAGTGCTACAGAAAACCCAAATGTTTATACCTAATGAGATTAATGGCATATCAACATCTGTTGGAAAAGGAGTGTCCCTTCGGCTGACAGGAACGATAAAAGTGACATTCAAATTTTTTTTTTATTTCTCTTGATGACACATAAATGAAATTAAGAGATAGAACATAGGAACTATAAAGGAAAAAGGACAAAAGTAATTAGAAGTGTTGAGTAGCAAACAATATAACAACAACTAAGAGAAAAGCTAGAACTGTTCTCGGAGGCAACAGGCAACTATTTCTATGGAGACCCTATGCTCTGAAACAAAAGCTGTTAATTGAATATAGTATCTGAAATTAAACACACCCTAAAACATTCTTATGCCTCAGTATCAAAGGCATAACCCACCTCTGCTCTGTGCAGTGGATTATGATAGTACAATCAGGAAAAATGTCTACTGTAATGAGAAATTGAAGGGAGTGAGGTATTAACTGTAGTTGGATACATGCAGATTTCAGGTACAAACCATTAAAATGAAAAAATTTGAGTTCAAGGGTTTAAACCAGTGATTCCCAAAGTGGTCTATATCGACCCCCAGGGGTCTATGACAACCTGCAAGGGGTCTACGTCAGCGAAAAAAAAATTTGGGGGTCCATGAAATGAAAATGGGGGTCCACGATAGTGGATCTCAACATACACTGATAGTACCTATTTACTTACATCATATTATCTTATAATATAAAAACATATACATTATTTATAAAAGTACCTATGAAGTAAAAAATTTATTATATATGTTTATAAAATTGTGTAAGTTGTAGGATAAAAACCTGCACATAACGATATACCAGTATCATCTTGTTACAAGCATACGCGCAGTAAACATTCTTGCCAATTTTTGTCTCAAAGCTTCGCGAACTTGCACCGACTTGTTCAATTCGTCACTTTATAAATATGAATGTGAGAAAAATACGTTCATTCGTTTCCTGAATCTTGAATAGGAAAGTGCTGAGAAAATATTTAAAAAAATATAAACTGGTAGTTTATCATACAAATTATAGTGAATCAGTGTTATTTTGTTTGAGAATGCCGGAGAAAAGTAGGTACATTATTTTTTATTAAATTTTAACACTAAACTTCACTACAGTTAGAAATTTACAAAAAAATCAATATCAGGTAAGTAGGGGGTCTACCCAAAACCGAAAAACATGGCAAGGGGTCTACGGCACAAACAAGTTTGGGAACCTCTGGTTTAAACACTCAGTTATCTAATGAATATTTTAATCATTATTCTCAAATTGCTCATTGCTCTCAAGGAGCTCGAAATTAGTGAAACCTTTTTCTCCAAGATGCTTAGTGTCTAGTTTTTATTTTCTAAGCAAGTCTAGGTTGAATCTTTTTTCATTGTTAATTTAATCATAAATATTTTAAACTCTAGAATCCATGGACCTTTTTTCCCAAGAATTCTGAGGCGTAGGAAAGGAAAAAGAGATTTTGGAAAGACTATAACACATATTGTAGCAAAAGTGATGACTACTGACATGGTAAGAAATACACTTCATTCTTACTTGTTCATTTAAGTTTAGCTGTGTATAATCAGAAAAGCAGCACTTGGAAGGTAGGGTTCTTGCCTGACTCAGGAATGCCATGTTTCCATTATATCCAGCTTAGTGAGTGGCATTTATAAGTACTAAATGAATCAATGTCAATAATTATTTGCTGAGAACTAACCTTTGTTGTCAGGCACTATGCTAGTAGTATAAAAAGGATGGGAACCTTTGTAATAATATGAACAATAAAGATTGATTTTTAAAAAAAAATAAAAAGGATGGGAAACAAATATGAGAAAGCCTGCAAATGAGGAAGATACAGCGTTGAACCAGACCCACACATCACACATTGTATAAGTTTGAATGTAGTGGAGATATGAACAAGAAGGCAATTACAACAAAGAATGATACATGCTATGACATGTGTATGTACAGGGTGCATATAGGATGAGCACATAAGCCTGAATTAGCAAGTCTGGAAACGCTGACTGGGAGAAATAACTCAGTTGAAACCTAAATAAAGAATACTATAAATTTAAGAAGCCAAAGAGGGGAAAATGTTCTAAGTCTAAAAGTAAATATTTCCATCTCAACCTCTCAGTAGCATTTCACAGCTATCTCCTGGAAACATTCTTTTTTGTTGTCTTGTTACTATACTTCCCTGGTTCTCATACTTTCTAGATGCTTCCCTCTCCTCCTATATGTCCTTTAAATGCTTGGTACTTTTGCTGCATGGTATTATCCCTAAGTGATTTAACTGATCTCTATCTGATCAGTTATATATACTGATAACTGGGAATGTGTCCACTGCCCAGTGCTCATCACCACTCTATCTCAAAAGTACTTCAACTCAACTGTCCACAATTAAATACATGACCTTCTTCATTGACTTTACATTCTAGAATTCCCTGTTCGAGTTAATGGTTCCACTACCTACCCAGTTGCTCGTTATAATTTTCTGAGTTATCCTAAACCTCTTCACCTCCGTGCATCTATCCACTTTGGTGTAATACAACATTCTTTCAGTCGCTGCACATCCTCAGCCCTCAACATACACATCATGTCCAGCCCTTCACAGCCTTCCAGAGTACATTAGACAGCTGTGTACTACCGTGTTTCCCCGAAAATAAGACATCCTCCAAAAATAAGACCTACTTACAGGTTTCCTTCTGAGTGAAATATAAGGCATCCCCCCAAAATAAGACACCCCCCCCCCCCAGGCTAAACATGAGAGATTTGGTCCACTGATTCTAAAAGAAATGGAGTCACAAGAAATTCACCAGGAAATTCAGGAATTGGATTGTTATGATGATGTTCCAGAAGATGATATGATTGTCTCTGAATAAATGAGTAAATTCTTGATACTGTAGGATTCAGTTTGTCTGGTTTGTGTTGACAACTACCGTACTACCGTACCATATACAGGTAATAAATTTCCTTTATTTTCATTTAACAACAAATGTGTACCATATTCTTCTTCTTGGAAAAATAAGACATCCCTTGAAAATAAGACCTAGCACATTTTTGGGAGCAAAAATTAATATAAGACACTGTCTTATTTTCGGGGAAACATGGTTATCACAGCACCCTGCCCTTCCCCTTACTGGCACTTTCCCTTATCACGACTGTTCAATACTTTTTTTTGGCCTCTTAACTAGAATATGAGCTTCTTGAGAGCAAAGGGTATATATTTACCATACATCCCCCACTTCACATCATGCTTGGCATAGGTGCCCAACTAATTGTTTTGGTTAAATAAATGAGTGCATGTCTGACAGAGTACAGTGTGTATGAGAAACAGAGAAGTGATTTAAGTAAAAATGAGGCATCACCCTGGCCATTGTCCTCAGTGGTCAGAGCATCAGCCTGCACCCCGAAGGATTATGAGATCTATTTAAGATCTAGTTAAGGGCATGTACCTGGGTTGCAGGCTCAATCCCAGGCCCTGGTCTGGACATGTGTGGGAGGCAACCAGTCAATGTGATTCTCTCACATTGATGTTTCTTTCTCTTTCTCTCTAACCCCTGCCTTCTTTCACTCTTTCTAAAATCAAGTGAAAAAAATATTGCAGATTAACCAAAAATTTCAATTAAAAAAGAAAATGAGGCCATTAGGTGAGTCCTAACCTACTCCTATTAAGATATATGAATGATACTGCCATTCCTATTGGAAAAAGAATAGGTATTTTCTGAGTATATTTCCAGCTTCCAAATTTTATTTTAAATGTCCTCACTCTAGAAGGTGCTAGAATGAAGCCCTCTACCCTTTTCTACCCAAGTGAAAATTTCTAGTACTTTTTTTAGTCCTATGATTTAATATGTAAGATTTTGTGGATTTATCAAACTATAAGGTCAGTTCGAGTTAGAAGTATACTGGAAAGGTATCTGGTATCATAAAGACCTGGATCTAAAGCTTAGATTTTACTGCTAACTCTACCAGTATATCCTTGGGCAAACCATTTAAACTGAGTTTCCACTTCCTGAACCTTTTAAAGCGATAATAGTTCACCTCAAAGAACTATTGTGAAGTTTAGGAGGTAACAGGTAAAATTCTAAATATGATTTTGAACACACACTAGTATTTTTAAAATTATTAGTGATCATAAAGAAAATCTAATTTTATCACTCCTTTAAATGATGGACTAATACTTTGAGCATTTAACAAACATAATAAATACTTATAATAATTCAAGTACTTCCTATACAAGAAAAGTTTTGGGAAAAGCACTTACCAGTAAGTTAACTGATTAAAATGACCTCAGTTTAACCTGTTGAAGGTGTGCTGCTTTATTCTTTTCAGGTAAAGGACTTATCTTCAGACACATTTCTGCAACAGCATGATGATTTGGATTTGGCTCTGGATAGTTGTTATAGTGGAGATACAGTAGTTATTTTCCCAGGAGAATATCAAGCTGTCAATCTTGCTTTATTGACTGATGACATCATTATAAAGGGTTAGCAGGGCTTCCTTTGCATTTTTATAGCAATGTGTTACTAGGCAAATTGTATATTGCAAGCATGGTTAATGAAATTACTAGAAATTAGAACACAGGTTTATTTTTCACAAAAATCCCTTATGTGCCTTTTTTTACAATTAAGATTTTTCTCACCTGTCATGTGTATATTGCCTGTACAGATGACCTTTCCTGGACATACTGTACCAGAGCAAGACAATGAGACTTCTTCCCCATGCTAATGAAAACCTATTGGCAGTATTTTCTGTTAGGACCATCTATATTTTTGTTAAACTTTCATCTATCTCTTCTGCACTTGATATCACTTTTGTGGGAAAGCTCAAATGTAAGGCTATATTAAGAATTTTCTTTAAAAGGTTAATTCACATGCAAACTTATTAAAATAGTAGAAAAGCAGAGCATACTAAATTTTTCTTAAGGGTCTGAATAAGTAACTTTATTATGCCCTTTTATATTGAAGCACGCATATTCCCATTGTCTGGCCAAAAGAACGGAACAGGTGATTTAAAAGTTGCCTATCTACATAAAATTTTCACTAGATATTGATGACTGTAATCAGTAGTATTTTGCTGAAAATTACTACTGGATAATAAAGATATTTGTAATTTTAAAAATTTGTAGCCTTCTTGAAGATACAACCCTTATTTTTGGATTGATATTTAAATTTAAATTGCTTTGACTATTCCAGAGCAAAATTATGGATATGATTAATCTTACAACTTAATTCAAGAGTCTCTGCCAGTCCTTTTAAATATAATTTATTATGGTTTTTAAAATAGATTATGGTAAGATACTTTTTGAGGCTTAAACATTTTGTATGTAGAGAATTACTGATTATATAACTTAGGGAAATATGTAGTGCAATGAGTATGTTAAAGATAAAGGTAGATTTAGATTTGATTTTAATCCCAGAATCTGGCATCAAAATGACAGATTACATTATAGATAAGTATCTAATTTTAATTACTGAATAACCACATATCATTTATTAAAAATGTGAAAATCTTGGTAATAGCAAGTATTATTAACAAAGGGCTTTTGACTTTGGGACTACTAATTTAATTATGTCTCTTTGTTCCAATGATTTAGGAGTTGGAAAGAGAGAAGAAATTATGATTACTTCTGAACCTTCTCATGACAGTTTTGTGGTATCCAAAGCTGCTAATGTGAAACTAATGCACCTATCTTTGATACAACAAGGAACAGTGGATGGCATTGTGGTGGTGGAGTCTGGTCACATGACTCTGGAGAACTGTTTATTAAAATGTGAAGGAACAGGAGTGTGTGTTCTTACAGGGGCTTCTTTGACAATTAAGGACAGTGAAATAATCGGTGCCCAGGTATTTCATTTTAAAACTGTTGCTTTCTATGACTATATATATAACTTTGAATGTGCTTAGTATGCAAAGAAAGGGTAACAATTACTTAATCTTTGAATTATTAAGCTTAGAAGCTGATGAAAATAAAAATAAGGATCAGTACAAGATAGCATACTTAAGAAAAGTGAACTAAGTTCAAAGTAATGAATTACTTTGTGTTAAGTGATTTTTTTAAAATGTAGGAATCAGTGGCTATAAAACAGATTATGAATCAGTTATCTGATAGTTTATTTAAAAAATAATAATACTCATAAGCTCTTAGACATTGCTGTAAGATATGTGGTTAGTTGTAACAACTTGAGTCTTCAAGTAACAACCACAAAGATCATTAAAGGACTAGAAAATTTAATGAGAAGATTAAAAGGAAGCAGAAATCTAAGAGGACTTTTCCATTAACATAAGTCAATAGATTTTAGCAGCATTATGAGGGATTTAGTAGGGTATATATAAGTAAATTTTTACAACTGAAAAGAATTGCTTAAAGAAACTTCTGACTCCCTTCTAGAGATTTTGAGTGGGAGAGCAACGTAATAGACTACGACTTCAATCTTCTTTCTAGGCCTAAGATTTTCTTAGCACAAATAAGAGGTTTATTTCCCCCTTTTAAAAACATCTACACAATAAATTGTTGCTTGCACTATTGTGTATTGTGCTTAGATTGCTAATATGGGATTACAATTTTGAATTTTTTTTTTTCAATTTTGAAATTTAAAGGAAATTTTGGAGAGAAATGTGTTTTACTGACTGTTGTGTTTGCTTTGCATTGACAGGGTGCTGGTGTTGAACTGTATCCTGGCAGCACAGCCATTCTGGAAAGGAATGAAATTCATCACTGTAATAACTTCAGAACCAATGACAGTTCAAAAAGCATCTTAGGTGGTGTTAATATGAAGGTATTCTTATATTCCTTAATATAGAATTATGAGAATGATAATTAGAAAGATACTAAAATATTATTTTTAGGATTAAGATTTAGTCTAAATGTTATTACTGATTTGGAAAAGAATAATATAATTAAGATATGGCTTAAATGATGGCTGATAGGAAACAATTTTAGTCTTATAATTTAATAATTTCAACTTGAATTTTAGCAAGTAACTTCAAATATGAGAAAGTGGATGAGTTTGATCTTATGAAAATATTTTTAATCTTTCAGTGAGCGTATGCATAATACATTTAGAAAAGTAAAGCAAGAGAATAATAAATATATTAAGAAATATTTTATCTTTCAAATTTTGTAAAATAAATCAACTAATGGCAATAATTTATAAGAGAAATGCCTTCGCATTCCTATAAATTCTACCTTCTAGAGCCCTCTCTAGACCTGTGTAGCTAATGAAGTTTTTACATAGAAATCTAGTTTACCTATCAATTGAAATTTTCATGTTTAGCATATTAAAAGCTTCATGGCATTGATGTAACCCCATCTAGAATCATTTATCTTTACCAATAACTGATAAAAAATAAGTTAAAAACCTCATTTAATGTTTCCTCATCAAACTTTTTTGTAGTTAATATTACATTAACCCAGTGAGGAAAATAATTTGTTCAAAACTGAGATTCAGTTGTCTAAATGTATACACCCAAGAATAAGATCTAGAGTTTATGACACATTCATTATTCATATTATAGAAATGATTGAAAAACTAATTTCTTTGAATACTTTAACAGGTTCTTCCTGCACCCAAATTGAAGATGACTAATAATCATATTTACAACAACAATGGCTATGGAGTAAGCATTCTTCCACCAACAGAACAGTTTTTTATTGTAGCAGAACCTTGCAACAAAGGGGCTGCTTCAGGAGACAAAAAAGATGAAAATAAGCTCTCCAAAGTAATGCAAAATCTGAATCTGGAAATGAATGATAATAAAATGGAAGCAAACTTAAAGGGGGATATCAGAATAGCCACAAGTTAAAGCACTGGGTTTATGTTCAAGTTTTATATTTAAGAGAGTTTAATAAATCTCATCTCCCACATAAATGGTAATTCTAATTAAATTCAACTTATTTAATTAAAAACATTTAAACATGTTAATGTTTTCATCGAATGATTCATTGTAAAATTTTTGTTGGCTGTCATGGTTCAGGGGTTGAGTATTGACCTATGAACCAGGAAGTTATAGTTCAATTCCCAGTCAGGGCATATGCCAGGGCTGCGGGCAAGCCCCAGTATGGGCAGAAGGCAGCCAATTGATTATCTCTCATCACTGATGTTTCTATCTCGCTCTCTCCTTCTCTGAAGTCAATTTAAAAAATATATTTAAGAAAAAGAATTTTTAAAATGCTTTGAAATATAACTCACAAATCACAAAATTCATTCTTTCGGGTATTTAATTCAGTGATATTCAGTATATTCTTAGTAAGAGGTATATGGTAGCACCATCACTGCTAATTCCAAAATAAATGTGGTTTTAAACATTGCTTTTAATACTTAGTCCAGTAAGAAGCATTATGTTCTATGTGGAGAATGTTAATTTTACAGTTAATTCCTGATTCATTCTGTTGTGTGTTAGTAACTGGAATAAAGTAAGATGGCCCCATAGGATCAGGTTCAACTGCAGGAAACAAACACTATAATGATGTATTTCTCCCTCACATTCAGTAAGTCCAGAGGTATCAGTACCGGGTTAGGAGATATGCCATTGGGCTACTTAGCGTAGGGCTGTAGGGGTTTCATGCTAGAAATTCAAGTTTCTTCTATTTTGTTTTACAATCATATGGTGTTTCCATTCAAATTCACATGGTCTAACATAGCAATGGTTCCCAAGCCATTATGCCAAAATTCCAGCTAAGCAGAAGGGATAGTGCCTAATAAAGCTGCATACATTGTTACAACTGCATTCTTCTCTGGCTAGAATCTAATATGGCTATACCTAATTGCAAATGAAGGTGGGAAATCTTTGTGTTCTCTAAAAAAAAAAAAAAATTTAAAGAAGGGGGAGGGGGTTATTTCTAATTAGTCTTTTCTACAAAGCAAAACATACTGACTTTAAGATATAAAAGGAAATAAGCACTCAGGCTCAAATACTTAAATGTTTCCTTCCTCTATTTGCTTTTCACTTTGTGTTATCTGAGAATCTGCTGAGGCCGGGTTGAATAAGGCAGTTGTTCAGTATTTCGTTGAATAGTCTTTTTTAAAAAACATAAGGTCCTGTTAGCTGGGTGCCATATAATTCGGGGATTGCCCATGGAGGTCCTAAATAATCTTTCAATAATGAATATGCTAAGTGGGGAATTTTCCTTTCCAGGCCTCTTCCTCCACCTTCATTTTTGGCTTTAGGAAAAGTAGGTCATAGAAAGAGACAGGATCTTTTGAACATGAGCAGAAAGCAATAGCCTTGTGTGAGCAAACTTGTCACTCATCGGTCATCTACCTCCTTCCTGTTGCTGCCAACTAATCTTTTCCCAGCCTTCGGAAGTTTTTCCTATTCTCACATTCCTAAGGCATGCGCAAAGCCTAAGATTTTCTAAATTTGATCTTTCATAAATATTTTTATCTCCTTCCTTAACCTTCCCATCCCTTTTCCCCTCCATCCTAACAAATGACCACAAATTGAGTCAAGTAAAACTCATTAAGTTCTGTAGATTGAGGTCTGACATGGGTCCCACTGGGCTAAAATCTGTTTTGCGGTTGTATTCCTTTCTTGATGCTCTAAAGGAAAGTGTTTTCTTGCTCATTTGGGGGTTGGTAGAACTCACTTCCCTGCAGTTTTAGGATTGAAATGTTCCCCTGACAGTTGTCAGCAAAAGGCTGTTCCCAGCCTCCAGTGGGCAACTGCATTCCTTGGATCATGACCTCCTCCATCTTCAAAGCAGCAACAATGGATTGCATCTCTTTCATGTTTTGAACTTCACTTGCCTCTTCAGTATCATCTCCCGACCCACTCCTATCTCCCTCTTCCACTTTTAAGAACTTACATGAACCTGGATAATTTTCCCAAACTCAAGTTCTTAACTTTAATCACATCTGTAATGTCCCTGTGAAATCTAAGATGTGGATATCTTGGGTGGTGGTATTCTGCCTACCACCTACCTTCACCAATTTTCCAGGTTAAGGTAAGAAAAATCCTAATTCTACTCAAAAGGGATTTAAGAAGTTTCCTCCACCAGGACCTGATATCTAATGCATATCTTTTGTACATTTATTTTTTAAAATATATTTTATTGATTTTTCACAGAGTGGAAGAGAGAGGGATAGTTAGAAACATCGACGAGAGAGAATCATCGATCAGCTGCCTCTCGCACACCCCCTACCGAGGATGTGCCCGCAACCAAGGTATTGTACATGCCCTTGCCCGGAATCGAACCCGGGACCTTTCAGTCCGCAGGCCGACGCTCTATCCACTGAGCCAAACCGGTCTCAGCTCTTTTGTACATTTAAAAGAAATTTAATTTAGTACCTCAAGGAGAGATGGTTCTGTATTTCTGTTGTCCTTCCCATGTGTGCACACAAGGCTTTCCCACTATAAATTTCTTAGAATACAGGTACTGGGTCTTAGTAACCATTACTTCCTATGTTGTACTGTGTATTGCCAACTAGGAACTGTCAAATAGTCTCTGCCTATGCAAAAGACTGAAATAAGATTTATGATCCAGGACTTGGAAGGACATTTCATTACAGTTGCTGGGGATGGAAATGCTAGGATCCTAGAGATGAAGAAGACAGATCGAGATTAGGAGTGGCCTTGGTGTGGATGGAAAGGTAGTGCCTTCTGTAGGGGACAGGGCAGTGGAGTGGAGATCTCCTTCATTGCCTTGCCAGCAGCAGGAGGGCACAGCCTCATTTGAAGTGCAGAATGGAAGACATATCACTAGAACCACTTTTCAGTTTATGAACTAGAATCAGTTATTGGTCCTCAACAGCACAAGGTACAAGAGATGCTATGATTAGTAGAGCAAGTTGAGACACCCAAGTTGGGAACTGAATGTATATTATCTTATAAATTTAATGGTTATAACCAGAAAGCAAAAAATTTGCCTAAATATAAACTTTATTCAAAGAGTTTTGTGCGTTTTAAATTCTAATTAAAATTATTAATTTTTACACTGTAAAATAACTTAGAAAAGATAATGCTGATAATGCCTTAGGTTTTTCAAAAAATGAAACAGGAAAAAGCCAAATGCTCAGGCCTACCTAGGTTAGTAGTCTTACTCAGATGCAGAGGTCTACGTGAATAGTGTACTGGCAAGTGTTTGTTGCTAGAGAGAGAACTCCACTCCAAGGCTAATTATTCTACTACAAATGATAATATCACTCGATGTACTTTTGAAACAGTAGTTTGTCCTCTAATGTTTTAAACTAACATATAACTGGCATTGTAAAGTTATTCTGTCTAAGATCAATAATTATATTGCCTGTATTTGGTGTAATATTTTATTTTGTATTGTATTAAACGAAAGTCAAGAAAATATCAAGTTAATTTTAAGGCAAATCTTTACTTCTTAAAGAAAAAAATACAAACCGGTATTTTTATAATAGATTGTTATATTTTACATAATATAAACAAAATCACTAATGTGTCTATATGCTTGGTTTCCTTAAACTAAAATGAACCACAGAATAGGTGAAAAATGGGTTTACTTATTAACAGCAAATAAACAACTTGGGAAAATAGGTAGCATGCATTTTTTGTTTACCGTCTATGCATAGGCCCCAACATAACCAAGCTTTAATAGCCACCACCCCCTCTTCTTTGCCCAAAGTAGCCACCCCCATAACCCCCTCTGCCCCCTCCTCTCTGGAATCCCCCAGATCCTCGGTAGCCCCCTCCACCACCATAGTCTCCTCCCATACCACCTCTAAAGCCCCCTCGGGAACCTCCTCTATAGCCTCCCCCTCCACCAAAGCCTCCCCCTCCACCATAGCCGCCCCCTCCACCATAGCCTCCACCTCTGCCATAGCCTCCCCCTCCACCATAGCCTCCCCGGTAGGAGTTGGAGCCACCACCATAGCCACTGCCATAGCCGCCACCTCTGTAGCCTCCGGTGCCGTAGCCTCCGGTGCCGTAGCCTCCGGTGCCATAGCCTCCACCTCCGTAACTAGAGCCTCCCCTTCTATATCCACTTCCATTGTCATATCGGGCCATCTTGGGAGGACGTGGACCATCTCCATACCTACGAAAAGCACAAAGCCACCACTTTAGCAAAGGATCCTCAATACTTCTCAACTAGTCACAAAATACAAACATTAGGCATATTTGAGAATGTAACAACACATAAAGGGAATAAAACGCATAAGTACAAACTGAAATGAAATACATATGCTACTCAGACTCTGTTACAGGAGGAGGCATCAACCGTAACCATCTGTTTTTCTAAAGCTCTTTATAGTTCATTCTCAAAGATCTTCCATTTTGGCAGTATAGCATTACAACTTTAAAGACAGTTCATTTTCACTCAGTTCAATTATATAGGATTCTAATGAAGCAATAATATGTTAGGAAGAGGTCCCTGGAGTTGGGAATGAATTATTTGATCTTTATCAACCAAATATTTTCCTGCATTAACTCTGAAATGTTTTTGAAAATGTCTGGGTAATCTGTTTACGCCAGATTATGTTTCATGTGGCAAACAATACGAGGGTTAATGGGAAATTGCAGAAATCATGTCTCACCAACAACACTCCAAACAGCTATTCCTCCCATGCAGCTTTGAGACTAGCATTACCAGTTCAGCAGTGGGCCCAGTCAGGATGTGGCCAGGATCTATTGTCATGCCATCGCTGCACTGCAATCTCCCTATTTCAATCCATCACCAATTCCTACTGATTTTTCTGCAAAGCTGTTTATTTTCCCATTTCAAACCTATTATAATCCGGGGCTCCATCATATCAATACATCCTAAACTGGGTCTTACATTTATCCCATCCTTTCCAGTTTCTGGACTTTTGTCCTTCACTGAGATTATCTCTGAAGCACCCTTGATTACTACCCCTTCCTGCCAAAAGTAATCACTCCTCTTCTAAATATCGATAACTGCATTTGTATCTGCATATGACCCTTTTTTTTCCAGATTTATTTTTGAAGAGTCTCCTCAATAATTCTTCTGTACATGTGACCTGTTGGGAGGACCAAGTATAAATGACCCTTGAAGAATGTTGGGGTAAGGGGTATTGACCCCCAATACAGTCAAAGCACATGTAACTTTGAAATCCCCCCCTCAAACTTCAGGTGTCCCTCAGTATCTAGGTGGATTTGTATTAGGACAAAAAAAAGATACCCAAATCTGTAGATGCTCAACTCCCTTATAGAAAATGGCACAGAACAATGAATAGTTAGCCATTTGCATCTGCAGATTCTCAACTACTGATTATAAATACTGTTTTCGATTGCAGCTGGTTGAATAATTAGATACGAAACCTGGGGATCTGGAAGGCTATGTATTTATTTTTAAAAATCTGTGTATGAGTGAACTCCTGTGGGATTGGGCTTAAACCAGCAGTCAAGACATCCCACAAGGGATCCCCGATTAGAGTGTGCAGGCTGGGTTGAGTAAACTCCCCCCCCTGCCTCTGTGCACAAATTTTGTGCACTGGGCCACTAGTAGCTTACAACTAGAAAAAATTCATTTTATAAGATTTTAGTTTGTATATTACTGTTATTATAACAAGATTTTTGTGGTATGACTGTGGTATTATAGTTATGTTTTTAAAAGTTATATGGAGTATACTGGTGTAAAATGTCACAATGCCTGCAACTTAATAACAAATGATTATGTAAGCTAAAGAAGTAATATATACACAAAAGCAAGTGTCACAGAATTCTAACCATTAGTGATCCTAAATTAAGAGACTATATGGGCCGAAACTGGTTTGGCTCAGTGGATAGAACGTCGGTCTGCGGACTGAAAGGTCCCAGGTTCGATTCCGGTCAAGGGCACGTACCTTGGTTGCAGGCACATCCCAGTAGGGGATGTGCAAGAGGCAGCTGGTCGATGTATCTCTCTCATTGACGTTTCTAACTCTCTATCCCTCTCAATTCCTCTCTGTGTAAAATCAATAAAATATATATTAAAAAAAAAAAAAAAAAAAAGAAAGAGAGAGACTATATGGGTGCTCACTATCCTATTCTTTTCTGTAGACATTAGCTGTTTGCAAATAAAAAGCTGTGGGCAAAGAAATATTTAAAAGGTGAAAAGGAAATTAAACATTTAAAAGAAATCCCACACTTCTATTTCCATGTTCTTCTACTTACTTCCATAAGATAAACCCTGATGCTTTTCATTTGAAGCAGAGCAGTTTAACCCAGCACCATCATTTTTTTCTTTGGAGATGGCAAAACAATACTGTGGAAAGAAGACTGACTAGGTTCTGTCACTTTATCATGTGAGTCACCATGGACTCTACACAGAAGGCATACCTTGTTGGATTGCGCTTCACAGATACTGTGCAAGATTACTGTTCTCTGCTTAGTTCACAGAGAAGTTACTGTGGTACTCACCGTGGTCCGCCAATCATAAGGTTGATACCAGCAGCTGAGGGCCTAGAGATCTGGCGGATTGTGTTCAGCATACGTTCATTTACAGGGTCCAGCTGGCTGATGATACTGGGCTGCTTGGTCACCTCAACCACCAGAGCCTCCATGGCTGCACGGAGAGCAGTGATACAGGCAGCAGCTTCATGAGATATTTGCAGCCTGATCCTAAAGTAGAGAAAAATGATGAAAAATTAGAGGAAGAGACATAAGACTATTATCTCTCTCAACTTCACACACAGCAAGTGATGAAATAAATTTAACTTCTTACCAGGTACCAATACTTTCAATTACTATAATGTCCCCCACATGACCCTCAGCAATTTAGGCAAACACAGGTATGAAGAATAAAAATCTACATTAATGTCCTAAAATTCATTGCTAGCTATTGGCAGGAGTTGCAAACCATAAAGTCTATCATGCATACTATTTACTTACTCTCAGTCTCTAACCAAAGTATACAGAGAGTACATAAAAGAGGTACCCATGTTCCGGTGTGATTCTAATTCCTTAGTGTGGTATTCATGGTGATAGATGCCTAATGCATTTGCTCCTCTTACTGCTATAGTCGATTTAAGACTTATTACAAGTATAAGCAATACTATCAACATAGAAAGGGAATAAAGAGAATGACAAAGTTATAAAGAACCTTTGGTGCCACCAAGTTTTGCCATTAGTTGTTTTATAATTAAGTTAGATCAGCAACTGATTTTATCACATCTCACAATTCTCAAAACTGACTCTGGAGTTGTTATTTGAAAATCCGTACCAGTCATCTATAAGCACAATCTGCCCATCAGACTGGACTTTCTTGGAGGCAAAGAGCAGCAGCTGCAGAGGGGTGACTAAGGTCATTCCTTTAGCAGAGATAGCCCGGGTTCGAATCTGCAGATCAAGAAAGAGACAAGAGTTGACATGCCAACTGCCGATCAACTGCTATTAATGATAATGAACAATGCTTCAAAAATTAAAACTCCTGTTCCCACGGCACATTAATAAGTAAAGATAATTTAAATTTTAAACCTAAACTTTTCTAACTAATCTTTTCTTACCTTTTCACCAAATACAAAGAAGGGAGATGGGTACTTCACGTCTTGGCTGCTAAAAGGACAATTAACAGATGACTTGTGGATAAGTGCATTACGCCCTTCAGTGGTGAGAATCTTTCTTTTTTCCTTATGATAGCACACGTTGGGGTACACGCCAAAAGCCAGAAGAGAGATAACAACATCTAAGTTATTATCTGGTCCAGTGTTAGTAAACACTTGTGTCAACAAACAGTCTGTTAAGAGGAATGGAGTAAAAAAAAAAAAAAAAAAAAATCAGATATTTGGCTAAACCTTACATAGCATATAAACTACTTAAGAGCATAATGAGAAATGACTCTGCAACCCCTTTTTCAAACAACCTGCCTAACTTCTCTTCCTGAAACTATTACACCCAGATTAAGTTCAAGAAAAAATTCTGCTGAGTATCCACATTAAGAGAACTAAAACGTCTTATGAATCTTATACACTCAACCACAAGATAAGCTTGGGATGATTACTTACACACACACACACACACACACACACACACACCCCAAAACAATTCTCTACTCTCTGAATAAGACACTGGCAGGACCAAAGTATTCCTTCTGATGGTCTTAAATAGATGGTTCTTCTGGACAGACAAGTGATGATCCAAGGGCACACACTGGAATGAGAAGGATGTTCCCTATTCCAGATTATACTCTGAGGACTTCACCATCATTTGAAGGGTCCACAGCACAGATAGTTTGTTCTAGAAACACCTGATTTCTGGTCTTAAAACCTCCTAACTGAATGAACTTGAACAAGTAGATTAAACTTCTGTGCCATTTCTTCATTGATAAAATGAATAATAATATCTGCATACAAGACCATTGTGGAAGATTCTATCATATAAAAAATGCATTTTCCCTTTCCTTAGAATTCAATTTTAAAAAATTATAAATTTAGTCACTTCACAGCAGAAGAGAACTACTTTGGTTAGATCATACCCTTTTGAAATTTGTCATCTTGCCCACCAGGTTCTACCAGGTCCTACTCTGGGTTTCAGTTCTCAATGATTTAAGAAATAATTCTGGTTATTAATCTAGCTGGGGGAGAAAAGTACAATAGCTCAACTTCATATCAAGAGAAGATAGCTGGATTACTTTTTCTACATCACATCACAAAGTCCTCTTGTGTCTACACACTAAAAACCTTAAAGTAACTTAAAATGTAACATGGTAGAGTTTACTTCATGTCTAAGAATAAAGACATGGACACATTGATGAATCTCTTCATTAGCCACTATTTCAGGTTATTCAGCACACCACTCAATTCTCAGAGTAATGAGAGCTAAACCAGTGTTCTTCACAAAATGTTTTAAAATTCCCCAAAACCGGTTTGGCACAGTGGTAGAGTGTTGGTCTGCGGACTGAAAGGTCCCGGGTTCGATTCTGGTCAAGGGCATGTACCTTGGTTGCGGGCACATCCCCAGTAGGGGGTGTGCAGGAGGCAGCTGGTCGATGTTTCTAACTCTCTTTCTCTCTCCCTTCCTTTGTAAAAAATCAATAAAATATTTATTTTTTTAAAAATTCCCCAAAGTACTACAATTTTTCAATCATCTATAGTTTACATTATTATTTGAGCATCCTAACCTTTTGCTTCCTTTTAAAAATCACTGAACTGCCCTGGCCATTTGGCTCAGTGGATAGAGCTCACAGACTAAAAGGTTCCGGGTTCAATTCCTGTCAAGAGCACATACCTAGATTGCAGGCTTCATCCCAACCCTAGTCAGGGCAAGTGTGGGAGGCAATCAGTCGATGTGTCTCTCTCACATAGATGTTTCTTTCTCTCTCTCCCCCTCCCTCACACTTTCTAAAAAAACAAAACAAAAAAAACAGTGGAAAAATATCCTTGGGTGAGGATTAACAACAATAAAATAATATAAAAAAATAAAATAAAATGACTGTTCTGTACTAATGTGAAAAACTGATTCCCACCATAATTCAAAGAATAGCTGGAACACAGAAAGCACAGGGTCAAAGTGAGAAGCTGAGACTGCACTGATAGTGTGCACTACAAATATTCCCTCCAGATGTGTCTTACCTTCTGGAAATCCAGAATTGATCAGAATCTCTTTGAGCTGAACTTTGGCTTCCCAGGTCATTCTTAGTGTAGCCATATTGAGTCTTTTGTGCTCACAAAAACGTATCTCGGCTTCTTCTCCACCCATTCTAAAATAAGAGTTATTTTAAAAGCCCAGGGAATTAGATACAGATTAGAAACTAGAGACAGTTCACCCAAACCTTACAACTATGCTCTTTCAAATCCATACCTAGCATCATCCCAAGCTTGGAACACCGATAGAAGGGCCACATGATCAGAAAATCTGGTTCCAGCAAAATTTCGATGGACATAGCCCAGTCGCTTTCCTTCATTGATGAAAGGCTCAGGAAAGCAGGTGGCTGCGGAGATGGTACAGATAGCATCTCCCACACTGAAATGGAGACAGGAAAAGTCAGTCTCATTCTTTCTTGTTCCAGCACCTCAGACAGTAAACTGTGGGTCAGCGTCTTGACTGGCTATGACACTGCTTTATTAGCACTGAAATTGGCTTAACAAAGAACTTTACAGCTGCTCCCTCCCGAAGCAGAACAGGAAAGAATAATGAGCTCGGATATGAATGAATGCATATTTATCATAAATAATGACTAATTAGTGTCTAGTTTTCCTTTCCTATACTCTCTTACCCATTTTATCAAATCTCTTAATCTTCAATACTTCTAATAAAGCATATCGTTTTATCTAATGCTATTTCTCTTTCAGGGACAATTACAGTTAACCAACCTCCCGAGCTGTGCCTTCTAAGAAACCAGCGCTCTTTCCCCAGCGAGTTGTGTCCAGATGTCCATCTACTATTTGTTCTCACTTTATACTTCTTTCAGTGTCTAAAGTATGCCACTTGCCTACTTAAAAATGTTCAGTTTTTCTATCTAAGCCCATCCTGTTTTTAACGGGAGGGGAATAAGATTTTGAAACTATCCTGCCATTTAACTATCAGCAATAAAACAAAGTACTTACTAGAAAATACATCCCATTATCATCATTTTGCCAAAACGAGGCTCAATGGGGAGTTTAGCCAGGATTCGGCCCAGAGGAGTCAACTCATCATTGACATCTAATGCATCAAGCTCTGTGGGAAGATATTTCTTTGTGAGCAGAAACAGTAATGAACACCCTTTAACCTAGACAAAGATGAAACATTTCTTTATAGATTAAGATTAGAAAAGTGCACTTGAGTTTTTATCACTTGTCAAGCCAGCTGCCAGCACCAGCCAACAACTTTCTTCACTCAAAAATCCTGGAGCACCTCTTATGAAGATATACTAGAATTAGGCCTGGTAGGTTGTAAAACTGAATAATCCATGAGAAGTCTATAAATATAGTAATAAATATTAAAAGTACCTATGTGCCAAAGTCTGATATCATCTATTGATAATTCTGAGAAAAATATATTGAGAACAAGTCTGAGGTTTACACAGATGAGGACTAGACTCAGCTCCAATACCCTTATTTTTCCACTATACTCAATCAGAAGTGTGATTAGAAAAAATAGGTGTTCCAAAAGATGTACATAAAATATTTAGTATCATGAGTTATTGATGTTTTGATTGTTAAATATTGGTTAAGAGGTAACATCTTGCTTTTTCTCCATTTCCCCCCAAAAATAAGACATTAACTCTGTTTTACCTCATGTTACTCATTGTTAATCCTGATAATACTAAGCACATAAGACAACACTGTAAGCCTTAGCATCAGAGTCCTGAGGACTGTATTTTCTTTTTGATTCATTGTTAAGTGTTACTTTGAGAACAAGACAGGTGATATAATTCACATATGCCAGGTAGGTCTATTTATAGGTACCTCTAAGAGTGTGCTCTGCTTCAATTACAGCATCCAAAGGTGGAGGTTCAATTGCCTTGGCCAAAAATTGGCCAATTCCTCCCAGACGCAGAAGTTTTATGCTCAAAGCAATTTCATGTAGTGGTGTTCGGAACATCTCTGGTGTCATGTGGGTTTCGAGTCTAAGAGAAAACAAACATAAAATAACCATCCTCCTTTCCATATACACACATTTATATAATAAAATCTTTGCAGGTAATTAGGAATATGGAACTGCACTTCCCTCATTCTTTTACAATTATCAAAGAATGTTTTATATTTACTGCAAAAACTGTCACTGGACAAGACTCTCTAAACTGGTTGAGGAGGGACTTATGACTATGACTGTACTTACAGGGTCAGATAGCTTTTGCACCTGGGAGTGAAGAATGAAAAAACTATCCCAAACTGTTATAACCCCACCTATGGCATCTTAGTTCCCGTCTGCTGGCAAACATAGGCTAAAAACAGTAACAAGACCTTTTGTGATGATGTGGGCTAATACTGACATTTTCTCACAACCTCTTCCTTGTCCATACGATTTTAGTGCCACTGAAAAGACCTTACATCTTAACCTTTAAAATTTAAATAAATTACAAATTAATACTAATAACAATAGCTAACATCTATTGAGAACTTACTATGTGCCAAGCACTGTTCCCAGTATTTTACATTATTAACTAATTTTATTCTTGAACAAATCTTATTGGCTAGGTAGTGTACTATCTTTCTTTAACAACTGAGGAAACAGACACAAAACGGCCAAGTAACTTAATTTCATTTTATAAAAAGAGAACTAAAGAGAGTAAATGCTTACGTTCATAAAATATATTAGGCACAAATAGTATTAAAACCCAGGTCTCTACACTTCTAATCCAGGCTTATTCCCTATGAACTGTTCATGATGAAGATCAATAGGAACCATTAGAGATGATTCCAATAGTACTGACAAAACAGCTTAAATAAGTTTATACAAATGCCTATATAGCATATTCATTCCTCATCCTACAGAGAAAATAACAAAAACACTCATTGTAGGTCTATTCATGCATTACTAATTAGTAGATGCTTTACTCTAAGATGTTAAGAGTACAGTACTTGTTTCAGTTCAAGGGGTAATCTAACCTTTTAAAAGAACTTATCCAAATATCACAGGCAGTCTCCTGAGTTAACTTCTGATGCTAAAATAAACCCACATTCAAAATTACTGCAAAGCCATAAGGTACCAGTATAAAGGCAAACTAAAGCCTCTCTAGTTTTTCTTCAGTGCATTATGTACATCTGGTTACCTAAATTTATCTGTCTCATAATATTTTACTATCATAAATATATGCACACAAATCCCCTGGTTACAACTAATACACACCACATGTATCTCCAGAAATATACAACTAAATACATGTCTTAACACATTGCACACCAGTAGTTTTATTGATAGCTTTACCCAGTGGCCAGATAAGTTTCTACTGAATGAGTACAAAAAATGTTTTACAAAGCATCATACATTAAAAAGATATTAGCTTGTAAGAACATGTAATAAGTAACTTCAAAATGCAATGGCTATTTCATTTTAAGGCATGCATTTAACATTTATATAAAACACTGTGTAATATGAAAACATGAGAATGCTCGTGATCAGCCCACAATGTGTTAAGTCTGTAATTCAGAGCTATAAGGATATTTTTAACTATTAAATACCATCCACAAACATTCCCTAAAAGGCCATCTATATATATATGGGCTAAGCAACTGGCTGGCTGGCGTGTAGGTATGACGTACACTGACCACCAGGCAGCAGAAGCTCAACACAGGAGCTGCCAAGGGACAGCAACTTTACAGAGTGTCCTCCCCCTGTCCAGGACCCCTTGGGCGATATGAGAGCAAGTTTTGTCCTAATCCCAGCATGCCAAGCCTCGCAAGGGACCCCTTACACTGTAGACTCCCTTTGAGCTACAGTGTTGCCCTAGGTCAGGGGTCCTCAAACTTTTTAAAGTGGGGGCCAGATCACGGTCCCTCAGAGAGCTGGAGGGCCGGACTATATGAACTACTAATTCCTACTGTAACACCTCGGCTGCGCTCACTGCCCAAAAAACCTGGCAGGCCAGATCAGACTCCTCTGCGGGCCGCATGTGGCCAGCGGGCCGTAGTTTGAAGACCCCTGCCCTAGGTGCAGCTGACGGGTGAGGGACCATGGAGGGGGTATCCAGTCCACCAGCCCATTAGTGTATTATAAATGGAAATGCTCAAGGTATAAACAGACTTGGACTTCAGTCCTGGAGCAGTCAGCTAAACTTTTTAAAGCTTTAGTTTCTTTATCTAAATAATGGCCTCTATTTCTCAGACAGATGAGGAGATCATGAAACAGGTGATGCGCTAAGGGGGGGGGGGGGGGGATATGGACATGACACACACACGAGAAATATTCTATTTATAGAATATTTACAAAATATTACTTTCACATTTTTCAGAAAGTTAATCATTCTATAAATATCAACAATCCCAAAGTGATAAAGCTATGCAGAAACCAAAATTAATGTCCATATATTCTCCTTTTAAATGCTTATAAGTAAACCAGTATCTAACATGCCACCACTGACAATCAATCTGTGATTTCTTTCATTCTGACTGCAATCTTGTCATCCAAGCTAAGTCTCCTCCAATATAGTTAACTGGGGGCATTTATGCACGGATTTCATTAAATTTGTGGCAGAGAGAAGAAAAAGAGGGATGAGGGAAAGGAGGAAAGAGTCTATAGAGGGTTAAAAACAACATCCATCTTTATTCTATATTTGGTCTCACCTCTCAAAACGAGCTCGGCTACAGAGGTGAAAGCAGAAGCCCGGGCGTACTCGGCCAGCTCGTCCTTTCCGTTGCTCCAGGTTTGTTTTGGATGCCCATACTGTCGCGTAGTTTGTCATATTGTTGTGAGCAGTGAATAGCTTCACCTTCTGCCTACGTAGCACAGAGTAGTTAATTCTAAGACTCATGTGAACTACCAATATGTAACTATTATTATTCTAAGTGGGGGATGAGTTCCAGATGGCCACACCTACATGTGATGTCTATTTGTGAACAGCACCAGTAAAAATTTGACTACATCTCCTGTCAACTTACTAAAAGGCAATGTAACACACATGTGCCACTACCAGCTACATGATCTTGGCTAAGTGACTAACCTATACTGTGCCTCATTTTCCTAATCTGAAAATGAGTGTAATACCATCACCTATCTCATAGGGTTTTTAAATATAAATATTAAATGAATAAATAAATGTAAAGCATTTAAGTATATCTGTTATATAAATATAAGTGAACAATTAGATGATCTACACTATCTTTGATCTAAAAGTCATGTACTAAAAACAGAATATGGGGCACTTCTCATGACCTCACCAGTAGTATCCTTCTAAATCCTATACAACCCTGAACCCTTCAATGTTACAAATAGGTGGCTAGCACTAAATGATTGGGACTGGCACAGAGAAGCTGCACACTACTCACCAAACCCTAAACTGGGCATTTGCAAATCTTTTTCAATTGTCAGATAGGCAGAGAGACTATATAGAAAAGTCTTGGGCACAGCTGGCCAGATATAACCAAACTTTGACTTTTTGTCTTGTGTATCAATTACCGTAAGTACTTAATCTATACACAATGCCATCCTATGTATCTCTCAGACTCATTTCATACTAAATATGAAGTCTTTTAATTCTAAAATGGAGTGTCCTACAGGTAGTATATTTGTCATGTACTAAATACTGATTGTCTTTATATACAAAACAGATGTTAATTTTCCTTGAAGTAGCCAACAAAACATCTACAGATAAGAGCAGTGGAATCAGTCAGAAATTAACAGTGCTAAGCTTTGTCACTTTCTCCCATAACTGATTTGTGATGATAAAAAACCAAGAGACATTATTAGTTTACTGCTAGTATATATAAATACACAGTGATTTGATGGTTAAGAACACAGGAACTTAAACTACATTCTAAAGATTTATTCCAGGCAAATAGGTTCCTTGTGAACTTACTTGCAGGAGTCAATGACATAAACAACGTCATTTATAGTAATGCTTGTCTCAGCAATATTTGTGGACAAAATAACCTGTAACAAAATGACAAAGAAAAATTACACTTCAGGAATTTGATCATTTAGCCATTGACTAGTTAATGAAAAGCTTACTAAACTTGGAAAGAATATCACCTTTCCCCTCAATTTAGACAGATTAGTTTTTTTTAATAGCTCTTTGAAGACCAGTAACATTTGTTTAATATCTATGACATTCACAACCCCATAACTGTAATGTTCATTGTTTACCTTAGTTACGCCAACTGGTACTGGGTCAAATACTTTGCGCTGTTCTTCTCGAGGAATCTGAGAATGTAGAGGCAGAATCTGATACCTATGGTTTCCTATAACAATACAGAAAGGTTAAGGTTTAAAAATAGGAGCCTAGTTTAAAAATGCTATACATTATGCACATGTATACTAATAGAGGAATATGCAAATTATCTGGGATGCAGTCATAGTAACAACCAACAGCAAGCTGCATGGGGAAACTAGGCTGGCAGGGAGAGAGGGGGCAGTTAGGGGCAATCAGGCTGTGGATAGGGCCTAAATTGACAATCAGACATCCCCGAAGAGGTCCGGATTGGAGAGGGTACAGGCTGGGTTGAGGGTACTCTCCCCCTCCCCCTGCCACCCAGTGCACAAATTTCATGCACTGGGCCTCTAGCTGTTATATAAAAATGGACACACTAAATTTTGTTTTTATATACTGGTTAGGGCACAAGCAGAAAAATTCACTTTCACTTTCATATATGCAACAGTTCAAAGATACATACCAAAATGTGCATTCATTTCCAAATGTTTCTGCATAGTACAAATTAAATTCCAGCCAGGCAGAAAGACCAACACAGCACCAGGAACATTGAGGGTCTCAATGTACTTAAGCAGAGCTTCAATGAGCTCAAAAGAAGTTTCTTTTTCATTCAGTTGAGCCATGCTCATTCTTGTTTCTGGACCATACTCATCACCACAGATCAGGTTGCAATTTGCCTACAAGAAGGAGACATATTTGAGACTGTCTAAATTACCACAGCTCATGAGATTAAGTCTCCTATGTCTGCTCTTAATATTCCAATGACACATAATCTTATCAATTAAACCTAATTAGTCTTTTCTGGCATACAGAAGAAATTTAATTTCCAAAAGGGTAGAACCTATGGCATGTTGATTTAAGTACTAACCAATATTTCCCACAGGACATGACTAAAATACAAGTACAAACTTAACATTTGACTCTGAACTTCTAATGGCTCCTCCTACTGAACATATTTCTTTCTTATGACTAACCATAAACTCTTGGTTTTTCTAAAATATTTTCCCTACTGATTAATGAACTGCTCATGATTCTCTGAATCAATTACAATATAACTATTGTTTTAAAAATATACTTTTTAAAAATTGATTTCAGAGAGGAAGGGAGAGGTAGAGATAGAGAAACATTAATGATGAGAACCATTAATTGGCTGTCTCCTGCAGGCCCCACACTGGGGATTGAACCTGCAACTCAGGCGTGTGCCCTGACTGGGAATCAAACTGTGACCTCCTGGTTAATAAGTGGATGCTTAACTACTGAGCCATGCTGGCTGGGCCCACGTAACTACTTTATATACACACAGTGTGCCTCCCATGTAATTCCCAGGTTCACTGCATACCAAATAGGAAGTTCTTTAGTTTTTAAATGAGTGTCCTGCAGTCAGGGATTTGATCACTTTCATCTATTTCTAAAAGTGGTCAGTCTTTTCTAAGAAGTCTGCCTTAGAATCAATGACAAACCTTCAGTAATGAGAACATTGTTACAACACATTTTTGTTTACCTTGGTTACTGGGTCACCTGAACATCTGGTGAAAATGTAGATTTTGACTCAGCAGATCTGGGGTGGGGCACAAGATTATGCCTTTCTACCAGTTAGTGACACACGTGTTGTGAGTCACTTTAAACATCTTACTGTTTCTCTTCTTTTTCTTTTTGACATTTTTACCAGATATTATTTAACTCGTAGTATGAACCTTTTTGGAATGCCATCAACTCATAGACAGACATCATGCTCAGTTTATAAAGTTTTCTGTAATGCTAACTTAATTGTGTATATTTACTAAAATCCATTCTCTTCTCTGTAACAACAATCTGCCCATAATAAAGTCTCCATGAAATTCACTTACATCCTCCTCCTCACCACAATCATCATCCTTTTCCTTCTTCTTCTTGTCCTTTGGTGGAGGAATAAAGTGGGTCATCTGAATACAGTCTTCCAAAAAATATTCTGCCGGGACAATCCAGTCAGGTAAGTATCATCAACTTTCAGAATGGAGAAGTCTTTAAAAGTCATTTTTAAATTCATAATTCAAAATTACCTAATATCCATCAACCTGATTCTTTTCAACTGCCAAGAAATTCCAGTGGCAATAACCTATTTTCCCAATCTAACTCAGTGTTCCCATTTCTTGAACCTTGAAGGAGAGTCAGGTTTCTTATACACGTTCCTACAAAGCCTGCCATGGTATCTATATACAATGTTCCATCAAACATTCATAGAATGCCTACTATGTACATGCACTATGTTATATACTCCATGGTGTGAGAGTTATATATAAAAAGTAACATCAATACAGTAACATTAGTAGTCCAGGATATACACATAAATTGAGTTCCTTTTAGTTAATACTCTGAAGAAGGACCTCAAAGAAAAGGTCGGGATATCTGCTGATCAATTATCTCCTGGAGTTCTATGATAGGCCCAGAAGTGTCTCATAATCTAAACATTTGTCCCCTAAGCCCTAAAAGCCCAAAGTGCCATTTTCATCACATATCCAAGGCACATGCCTTACACCCGATGATGTTCCACTTATCACCTGAGATAGTGTCTGCCAAGTTACCACACTGCAAAGTTACACCTGCTCCCCGCTTTCCATACTCCTCTTTGGAAACAAGTCATTAAACACAGCACTCACAGGGCAGGGAGTTAATTTTCACTTTTTTGAGGGAGTATGTACATACATTTTTTGAATTTTTCTGTATCAGAGATTTATCTTTATTACTTATTTACTCATTTAGCTACCATCCACAGATTCATGAATATTTATTTTATACTTATATAATCCACTACTATATTTTTTGTTCCAATTAGTGCAAGCTTTGGTCATTGAGAGCTCTCAGTTGGCTCCTAAGTCCCTCTGTCTTCATCACTGTGGGGTGTTTTTGTTCCTCATTTTCTGGCACTACAAAATATCTCAGGCTCATCTCAGATATCCCCTGCCTTAACCTTAGAATCAGCCATTTCTCTAAGGATTGGTTCTTTAACTGGAAAATGGTACTAGAAATACCCTCTGAATGGTGGCATGTCCCTTGATAGGACTACTCAGCAGGAAAAGCTAGAAAATACATGTATGGATATTAGCCCATGTACTAAATCATTATACTTATTTCTGTATCTACCCAATTGTATGGATACAAATATATGCAACCATTTGTTCCTATACAAATGTATATATCCATTTATATCTATACATTAGTTCTTACTGATGTCCTCAAATGTAACCCATGGCTCCCTTCCCTCCTACCTATAACCTCTAACTCCAACAGTAAAACCTGGCTCCTACCATCTGCCACCCACGTATTTTTCAGTAGTCTTTCAAAGCAGTTTTAGTTCTCTTGTGGGATACAACTACACTGGCTTTTACTTCAGAGCTACTCTTATTTTAAAATTTCAAAAAATAGCTCCCTAAAATATCCATTCATTATTTCATACTTATACTTCAAACTATTTAGCTTATTTTCATGCCCTCAATTAGACTGCCCCATAATTCATTCTTTTTTAACCCAAGCTATTAAAAATAGTGATAAAACCTTTTCAAGTAAAAAATTATTGTACTTATAACTATCACAAATACTTTACCTTGAAATATTCTCTTTAATGTCATTTTCAAAAGTTTGCCTGCTCTGGCTCTAAGCAAAAATTATCTTGTTAATTTGAACCTCACTGCTTAAACTTTTAACAGTATTTCCCATGACCATAATTGATTTACCCGACTGTAATGATTTTAAAAGTTAAGTTTGGCTACTAAATATGCACTCTGCATTCAGTGAATGAAAACTTGTTCTCGATCCTCGGACTGTACTCACTCCTGCTTAACTAAAACCCCAACAATGCTATGACCCACTTGATACCCTAATTTGCCTGGATTTTAATTGTCCTTCAACCCAGCAGCTGCCAACTGGTGGTCCGAGAGGTCTGAAAGGTTGGCCATGGCTGCTATAGCCTACAAACAAAATTTCCTTCATCTCCAGAAGTAAGAAATTGGTCAATCATGCTCCTGAGAAGCACAAAAGATATTCACCCCACCCCCTGGCACAATATTTACCTTGAACAGGGAAAGTCCTCCCATAAACTTCAATAATGGGGCAATTGAAAAAGTATTCACAGAACATGCTGGTATCAATAGTAGCAGACATGAGAACAATTCGAACTTCAGGATAAGCCTGAACCACATCTCGCAGCACCACCAAAAGGAAGTCAGTCTATTCAAACAATCACAAACAAAACAAAATTGCATTAAAAAGTCAGTGCTAATGAGATACATTCAAGAGATTTCAGTTACCTAGGAGGCTTAAATAAAGGTTTACAGTGGAGCCGAGACCGGTTTGGCTCACTGGATAGAGCATCGGCTTGGGGACTGAAGGGTCCCGGGTTCGATTCCAGTCAAGGGCATGTACCTTGGTTGCGGGCATATCCCCGGTAGGGGGTGTGCAAGAGGCAGCTGATCGATGAATCTCTCATCGATGTTTCTAACTCTCTATCTCTCTCCCTTCCTCTCTGTACAAAATCAATAAAAATAAAACAAAAAGGTTTATAGTGGAGTACAGTTATAAATAGTATTTTAAAAGAACAGTCATAGGTTAATAGCTATGGGGGGGTAAAACAAGTGTTCTTCAGTTGGGGGGAAAATATGAGAGCAAAGAATTCATCTCAAATTTTTCAGTGAAATTTGTATTTGTTGGCACACTAACTAAAAAAAAAAAAGAAAAGAAAAAGAAAAACCTATCGTAAGTAAAAAATCAGTAATTTAGCCCAGCAGGCATGGCTCAGTGATTGTCAACTTATAAATCCAGAGGTCAAGGTTCTATTCTCAGTCTAGGCATATGCCTGTGTTCTGGGCTGGATTCCCAGGGTGGGGCATGCAGGAGGCAGCCAATCAATTATTGTCCCACCACCACCACCACCACCACCATCATCATCATCTCTCTCTCTCCCCTTTACTCTCTGAAATCAATAAAAAATATAATTTAAAAAAATCAGTTATCCAATCACATGTAAAGTAAATCTTAAAAATGTTGAAAAGGTCCTAGCTGATTCATTCAAAGGGCCAAGACACTTAATCGTGTCAAGTATCCATTAATATGAAAGCTATAACTTTGATAAAACTTTTCTCTCACCCATCACTTTGACTCCCCCAACTACAAAAAACCACCATCAGAATCTTTTTATATTTCTTTTCACATATACCGCTTTCACCTCATCTATATTTTATAGATACCTATATAATATTTTTAACTTTATGAGGATATGTATTTTATACAAACTTCGGGATTTCCTCTCACATATCATATCACTGCTGAGATTCATCCACATGTTACTACAGTTATTCTTTCTAATGACTTTAATATCCCAATATGTGAATATACCAACTGATTCACCAGTAGGTTATCTGATGGTACATACTGCAGGTATCTGGCTTGTTTCCAGAATTTTACTATTGCGAACATTTGCTACTGTGAACATCCAAAGAAAAAAAAGGGTTTAATGGTCTCACTAGAAAAAAATGTTCAACATCTTAGTGACCAAGTTTATGGTTTTGGTAGATAATGTAAATAGTGGGAAAAGCAAAGCAAAGCAGACATTTTAATTTCTTTTTATTCAGAATATTAGCATTGTTACCTTATCATAATGTTCAGCTACTTACATTTATGTCTCTTTCATGTATTTCATCTACAATTACATGACTGATTCCTCTAATGCCTGCTTCTAATTTTCTCAGGAGCACACCTTGGGGGAAAAAAAAAAAAAGAGCAACAAATGGAGATGAGTTTCTATGTTGATAAAAGTAGGGAGGATAGAAAAGTTCAAATAAACAAGTTTCTAGACAATTATGCTTCAACTCTATAACCCCATCATTATTTTAAAAAAGAATCACCTGCATATTTAAAATTATTTAAAAAGTGATGAACTCTGAATTAAAAGATATAATTCTAGTAACCTAAGCTGATTTCATTTTTTTCTAAGCTACCATGTCCAGCAGATGTATCATGCTGTCCATAAAGGGAAAAAAAAAAACCTGCTCAAAGTTCTATTTAAACAATAATTTTGAGAATGGACCTTGATTTATAATTTTCAGCCATACTGTGCTATTCCCAAGCTTTCTTCAAAAATAACACAATGTAAACCCCAAATGAAAGACCAAAATTCAACACATTACTGACCTACAGTACAAAACATTATGCTGGCATGAGGGCGGGGAAGTATAGATTCAAATCGCACACTGTAGCCACAGCTTTTTCCAGGCTCTTCTCCTCTCTCATATGCAACGCGTTCTGCCACAGACACGGCACTGATTCTCCTGGGCTGAGAGCAAAAAGAAAAGTGATTTAAAAACAGCAAAAATCACAGATATACCTGTTTATTTGGATTACTGGATTATCATAATCAATGTGTTCCACTGGCAGCTCAGTAATCAACAGAAACAATAATGGTAATTATTATCTTAAAGGAAGTTCCAAATTTTATTTTTTTAATTTGGGACACACAAAAATTAACTTAATTCAATGTCATATACTGAAACATCCTGTTTTTCATCTTATATATAAAGTGAATCCAAGATTTTTATATAAAAAAACAATTTATTCACCACTGGCCTAAACTGATAAAGATATTCAGAGTGATTTTCTAGCAGGGAAGGGGACAACACACACAACTAGGGAGCTTCCCTGTAACTGCCAACCATAGTGAAGGCCTTTTTAAAAATTTAATTAGGATGGTTGGTTATTAAGAAGGTGAACAATCTCCTTTGCCATATTCCACTGTGGCCACCTTTCATTCTTCTATTAACTCATAAAGGAAGCATTTGTTACATTCTGCATCAGGTGCCATATGGAATGAAATCACTCCTGTTTCTGATAAGCTTACATAGTGGGGGGGCAATAGTATATATTACTGCTTCCAGCAATAAATATGCCAAATCATAGGGGAATGCTGTTGATTAATGTTTTTAGTGTTGAACCTTGGTTTTTCTCTGAAAACTTTTCTGAAGTGTTCCATATCTTTTAAGTATACAAAACAGTATTAACTTGGTGGGTAGTATGTTTGAAAGGAATAGCTATGTAGGTACATAAAGAATTATCAAGATTGAATGCTTCCAAGATATCTTGAATTTAATTTTGTCAAAAAAATTCCTGATGACAGGTTATATTTTATTTCCTTGCATGAGAAAATTTTCTGAATTTCTTATCTAGTTAAGTACCTTTATTAAGATATCACAGATTACCACTATTTAGAAAACCAGAGGCTGAATCTTAAAAAACAACCACACAACTTCACGAGAACTACCCTTTGGATTAGTACAAAACATGATTTATTAATTTCTATGTCCCTCATAAAAGAATCCGTTGGGGTATGGGGCTCGTACAAATACAGGTTTAAGTGTACAATCACTTGGTTCATATTTATCACGGGAAAAGTTTGCCTTCTTGAACATAACTGTGTTGAATTTTCATGAGCTTATTATATTCTATCTGGTTTATGTGCCTTGTCTTGCTGAACTATGCTAGCTTTTACTGATTTGACCAGTACTCTGCACTTCACCAACCCTGAATAAAAGCATTCCATAAGGAACTGAGCTCTGTATTTGTCCATCAAGAGAAAACTTCTGCTATACTCATGACAGGAAATGTGAAAAAGGTGTTCCACTAAAGGTTTTCTGGGTCCTTTCAAGAGGTTCGTTGCAGTCTATAAATAACAGGTAAATGCTCAATGCTACTCTTAATCATTTCCTCTACTTCTGTCTTTCCTACAATTTTCAGCATTTCTCCTAAATAAATAGCTACCCTCTGGAACTTAAAACTCAGTAGGATATTTGACTCTTCGGAGATGTATTCATATGCTATTGGGTACGCAGAGGTTGCCTTTATCACTTTAGGGCTACTTTCATGTCTACAAGCTTTGTAGATTCCAGCCTTCTAAATGAATACAGGCAGGAGACCACATATTCCCCATATAGTATATACTGTAGTTAACTCTATTGTATATACTATGTAACTGTCTTCATATACAAACACAACTGTCTTCAGACTCAAGAAAGACACCCATAACATTAATTTGTGTTACAAATTAATCCAAGAGGCACTTAAAAAACAACAACAGCAGCAGCAACACACACACACACACACACACTCCATACATGTGCCCTGACCGGGAATCAAACTATGACCTCCTGGTTCATAGGTTGACATTCAACCACTTACCCACACCAGCCAGGCAAGAGGTGCTTTTTAGAACCATTTTCATAAGCCCAATCAGTTAAATCAACTTGAGTATGAACAGAAACCATTAATATTAAGATGACTATTCAAATAGAAAGTGACTCTGCAATCTCCTCCCCCCATTTTATATACTTCTCTGATTTCCTGCTTCAACAGCCCGAACTTTCAGACAAACAAAAAACCATTTAAAATACAAACTAAAGAGAGAAGCACTTTTTTCATTCATAATTGATATGCTTAGAGATCAGTGCAATTTTTCCTGAGGGAAGTACGGCCAAGTGCATGTCTAGGAATTTATTTCAATGAAACAAGTATATAAAGATTACTAGTACATTTATCCAAGCATATGTAATATGCCAAAATATTAGAAAAAATCTTTTTAAAAAATCTCCATCTGTTAAGAGTAATGTAAGGGCATATGCATAAAATGAGGCATTATGAAGTCATTAAAAATTATACTGTTGCTCTGAAACCATTGTGCTGTTATATAATGGAGCAGATTAGGATGGTGTACAAGGTGTTGTGTGTACAAAACAGCCTAAAAGGATGTAGAAAAACAGTAAAAATGATTATTTCTGGATGGCGGGATCCTGAGTGGGTTTTGCTCAGTGGATAGTGTCAGGTTTGATTGAAGGGTCTCAGGTTTGATTCCAGTCAAGGGCACATGCCTGGGATGCGTGCAGGAGGCAACCAATGAATGATTCTCTCTCATCACTGATGTTTTTATCTCTCCCCCTCTCCCTTTCTCTCCGAAATCAATTAAAAAAAAATTCCCTCATTTTCTAATTTTTTCCCAATGGCTACCCTGTTTCCCCGAAAATAAGACAGTGTCTTATATTAATTTTTGCTCCCAAAGATGCGCCAGGTCTTATTTTCAGGGGATGTCTTATTTTTCTATGAAGAATACGGTACACATTTATTGTTAAATGAAAATAAAGGAAATTTATTACCTGTATACGGTACGGTAGTACGGTAGTTGTCAACACAAACCAGACAAACTGTGAATCCTACAGTATCAAGAATTTACTCATTTATTCAATGACAATCATGTCATCATCTTCTGGAACATCATCATAACAATCCAATTCCTGAATTTCCTGGTGAATTTCTTGTGACTCCATTTCTTTCAGAATCAGTGGACCAAATCTCTCATGTTTAGCCTAGGGGGAGCCTTATTTTCGGGGGATGCCTTATATTTCACTCAGAAGGAAACCTGTAGGTAGGTCTTATTTTCGGAGGATGTCTTATTTTCGGGGAAACACGGTACATATTCTTTTTATTTTATTTTTAAAATATATTTTATTGATTTTTTTGAGAGAGGAGGACAGAGGGATAGAGAGCTAGAAACGTTGATGAGAGAGAAACATCGGCCAGCTGCCTCTTGCACACCCCCTACCGGGGATGTGCCCGCAACCAATGTACATGCCCTTGACCGGAATCGAACCTGGGACCTTTCAGTCCGCAGACCGACACTCTACCACTGAGCCAAACTGGTTTCGGCTACATATTCTTTTTATAGTCAGAAAAAGGCAACTAAAAATAATCTAATTCTCATTATATTCACAAAATAAGCATTTTGTGTAGAATTCTGCTTAATGTAAACAACCACTAGTGACTATTGAAACACTTCTCAAACTGTATACCATCTGATAGCCTAAGAAGTTTACTCTTCTTATCCCTTGAATTAATTTATCTTCCCCCCCCCCCAATCTTCACTTCTTCAACAATTGTTTTACATGCTGTCCCACAGTAAATAAACACAAGACAAGGAGCACTAAACATCATTTATACCTGCAGAACTATCTTTCCCCCTGTGGCTTAACTGCTTCTCTCTTAACTACTCTATAGTATATTGAAATACTCTATTCTACAAATAAGTATAAAGAACCAAGACTATGGAGACCTCTAGAACAGTTATAATTAACATCTGTGTAACATAACAATAAATACTATGGTTGTATATACTATTTCATTTGTGCTTCACAACAAGACTGATATTTTTTTCATTCTAATTAAAAAACTGAGCAGTTCAGGCCCGGAGCAGCAGCTGCCAGGCTGGGAGCGGCCAGGCCCAGAGCAACCGGGCCCAGAGCAGCCGGGTTGTGTGCGGCCAGGCCTGGAGCAGCGGCTGCCAGGCTGGGAGCGGCCAGGCCCGGAGCTGCCGGGTCGTGTGCGGCCAGGCCCAGAGCAGCAGCAGCCAAGCCCGGAGCAACCAGGTCGGGAGCAGCAGTGGCCAGACCCGGAGCAGCTGGTTGTGGAACGACCAGAGCAACAAAGGCCAGGCCCGGAGCAGCCAGGCCCGGAACAGCTCGCTCCTCGCCTGCCCCCGCCCCAAGGCTGCCTCTCAGACATGGCTGGAAACTTTTGCAGGAACTTGAGGGTCTGATGAATCAAGTGATGAAGGCTTAGATCTGGATATGTTGAGTTAGTATAGCGCTGGGGTGTTGATCTGTGAGTGCCTTGTGAGGGGCCTGGATGAGGTTGGTTGACCTATTTGGAAATGTCTTTTGTGTGAAGTGTATCTTTGGGCATGTGGAGGTATTATTGATATGAGAAAATGCTAAGTAACTGATTTACTATCTGAAAAGGGATTTACTATGGGGAAAGGGAAGGAGGAAGAGACTGAACATTAACTGTGCACCTATGGATGAGGACAATGGGGGAGGGGAAGGGGGCAGAGGGTGGGGTGGGAACCTGGTGGAGGGGGGAAGAAATGAGGAACCTTTGTAATAATATGAATAATAAAGATTGATTTAAAAAAAAAACCAAAAAACAAAAACAAAACAAAACAAAAAAAAACTGAGAAGCTAAATTATTTTGCCTAAACTCATACAAATGACGTTAGCTGTAAAATATTTTATTTATTCCCAATTTAATCCTTTCTCCAATTATTCTGCCTTATTGCCATACCTTTATGTTGTATTTAGATTTAATATATTAAAAATAACAAAATAACCAATTGAAGTGAAACTAATTAGAAAGTAGTGGTGATGAAAGCAAGAAATATTGTCATTCCAATAGAGTACTTCTATTAATCTCTAGGATATAAGCTTTTCTTTACATTTTCATTGCACATGATTGCAGATCTCATTTCCTCTAAAGAATCTTATTACTCTTGCCTGAGGTCCAGCCTTAGTAGTTGGTTGTTTTTAATTGGTTACATCTTCAGTTTATCTGTGTTCACTTTAACCAAAATAGCTAATCTTTATTGAGAACTACTGAATTCCGTGTGACAGACACTTGGTAACACTTCACATACCACTGGTGTTTGAACTATTCTTTTGCAGGATTCTAGGATCCACCTCTATATGTAGAAATTATATGTACCCCTCTTCACAATGATCCCAAATTGCAGTAACTTCTCTTACCTTAGAGTTGTCTAACTAAAGGGGCACAGGTCCCAGAACATCACAGCATTTCTCATCTGGTTATTTAAATGCATGGTGACAGAACAGAGCTGCAATGAAATGATTTCTACAGCACCAGATATCATAAACATATCTGGTTCTATTTTTGGGGTTTATTCTATATGAGACAGCTATATCCTGAAATAATGTCTTAACTCAAGCACTTGGTAAATTATTAACCATTTTCTGTTTTACTAGTTTGCCTGCTCTTATTCTAACTGGTTATTTGGTGGTAAGATAGAGAAGACCAAGATTTGGAAGTGAACTTGAGGAGAAAGTACTCTCAATCTTGATTCTAGGCCCAAAGACTCCCTTCAGCTCAGACATAAAGAATCTCCTACCTAACTCAGTTTGGCTTACTAGTGAAGGATATTGGATACCAGAACAAGACTTTAGTTCTTTCTGTGTTGTTGTTTTTGTTTAATTTTAAAGGGCCTGATGTTCTACCACTTTCAGATCCACATCTTGCTACAAAAGGGAACTGATCGAAGAATTATAAATGGTCTGGCTGCTAGGCATTTCCACCATCCATCTCTTCACACAAGACACACACTTAGTACACTGGTTGGCTACTTACCTGAGTTACTACAATATTACATTCTGCTGCGCGGTCATTCTGGATAAAGTCATCAAGAATAAACTGGGGAACCTGTGTGGTTTTCCCACATCCAGTAGCTCCTCGGATAATGACAACTGAATTTTGACTAATTGCTTCCAGAATTTCACCTTCAAATTTCTTCACAGGCAGCAACTCTCTCTCTTGCAAGATCTGCGTTTAGAAAAGTTACACCTCAAATTTCTACCCACATGTATAGTAAAAGCAACTGTCCTACTGCTAAATAAATAAATGAAAATTGCCACCTCTATAAAAACATATTCCTTTCCACTGGTTTAGTACTCAACATCAATGTTTCTCTCCCTCTCTGAAATCAATACAAATATATATATTTTAAAAATGTATATAATTTCTATCTCTAATAGAACTGCCCCTTCTCACTAAATTTCAGAAGAGTCTACATAGTGGCCTTGCTCACACCCTTTTTACCTCCTTTCTCCCTGAACATTCCATATACATTCTCTTTCTTCTAACATTTTAATGTTTAATGAGGAAAGTACTCAAAATAACCGTAATAGTTATTACCCCAAATCTCTCCACTGACATTAACTACCAATCTGACATTAACTCACAACTACTACCCTCTGTGGTAACTTAGATGAGCCATTTGGTAAACATCTTTGATGTACTTTCCTAGAAAGGGTAAAAAATATTATTTACTGTCCTTTTGCCCACACCTAGAAAGTTCTGAGCTCTAGCCACATGTCTATTATACTTCATAGACTTACAGCTTGCAAATCATGATCCTGGTCCAACTGGTACATTAATTCACTCTTGAGGTCCTTGCTTATTTGTTCTGGTGTAGCCTGTAAAATGGGAGAGCAACAGTTAAAAGCACATAACTCATCTTCAGATAGAACCCACTGGACACTTTAATGAAATATAGTCAAAAGTAAAAAAGTAAAATACAAGAGTCTTAAGAATACAATGAACTCACGTAAGCCAGGGGTCCCTCATCAATGTTGCTGCTAGTCCAGGGATTCCAGTTGGACTGAGGAGGTGACCAAGGAACCACTCCCATTTGGTTTTGTCGCTGAGCTGGCTCAAACTGAGCCAATTTGCCAAGATTGAGAATAGCGGGCACAGAAGGATCATCAGGCTATTAAAAAAGGGAAAGCAAAAAAATAATACCAGGTGCTTATCTGACTAGAGAATTTCTTGACAAAGGTGAACTAAAGAGCTGCATACTTACTGGAGGTATGATTTCAAGATTAAGTTCTTGAACCGTGTTTTGTAGCTGATGCTCTAAATCTTGAGAGATGTTAACTTTGTAAGGCTCCACCTACCGAAAAAGGATGACCATGAAAATCATATCACATCACATACAATCACTACTTAGTAGGTCTATTGTTGCAGGGGTCAGAGTATGTGGCCAACGCTAGGTCTAAAATATTCGTAGAGCCAATAATAAGTCAGTTCCCTCCCGTGAAAGAATTACTTCAATGATTATTGCCTACTGTGAACACAAGCAACCCACCTGGCATACATGACTAGTAGGGCCATTTCCATTTCTTAACTATAAATTAAACTTTATTGAAATCCTAAAAAGCAGCTAAATATTTCACAATATCTCTCTAGGCTACTAAGTCTAAAGACTCACTGTCTCTCCTTCTTTCTTCTTTGTAAGTCCAGAATAAGCTTCAACCACTCCAAGATGGTAGAGTTGTCTGACAAGTGATAGGGCACAGGACTGTGCCGCCAGTTTCTTATTTGATCCATGTTCACGTGCAAAAATCCCTATAAATTAAGGTCAGGATTACCAAAGACAGAAGAATAACTCAACTAAGTAAAGAAACATATTGTTTCATAAGCAAAAAAACAACAATCCCCACCCTAAAATACAGAGTAAGCAATGGGTTCTAAGTTCTTTTTCATTTTAACTGCTAACCAAAAGCAATTCTATAGTAGCTTATCGAGTGACCAACCATCTTTGACTACAGGCTGACACTAAGACACATAAAAATCAGCACTATAAAAGCAATAACCTATTTCAATAAAATGTGTCACTATTAATATTATGACATCAAAAAGGGGAAGGAAACATAACATAGTAAAAGCAAAGGATCAACAAAGCAAAATATAAAAATAAAAATGAATTCAAAGTGGTTAGCAATCTTCTCCTGTAAAAAGTCAAATAATAAGCATTTTAGGCTTTGCAAACCACATGATCTCTGTCATAACTCTTCAACTCTGCCTTTAAAGTGGGAAGCCATCCATAGACAATACTTAACTAGGGTTTGACAAACTACAGGCTCAGGAACTAATAGTTATGTTTATAGAACTGTACAAATATAACAAAAATAAGTGTGTGATATATGTGACCTGCAAAACTTAAATATTTATGATCTGGCCCTATTTAGAAGTGTACTATCCCCTGACACAAACAGATGAGTAACACTGTGTTCCAATTCAAGTTTCTTAAAGAAAATGCTAGTATAACGCTTCCCCTCCCTCAGTGTCATTCAGCTTTAGGAGAGAAGACAAAGTAAAGGGGCACAGGCCCTTCCTGTCTAATTAGCCAACTTAGTCAAATTAATTCTGATGGTTGTCAGATGAATGGACTTACAGATGTCAGACTGCCTTAAATTCTCTTCCCTTAACATCCCAATCACTAAAAATAATTTATTTTTAAACTCTGGGATAAAAAAAATTCAACATCTCCTGATGATTTTATGCAATTTGAAACACGAGTTTCAGCTGCAGAATTCTCAAGTCGGAAAAAATCTTTGGCCATTTCTCTCAATCCTCAGATAAAGTAAATTGAGTCCCAGAGACAAGGTGTGATATTCGAAGTCATAAAATCTGTCAGTAACAAAGCTAGGAACATAGGGCTAACTCCTTAGCCTTCAAACACAACAAACTGCCCTTTTTAAACTTACTAAGCATAAAGAATACATGTATTATACCTTTACCTTTTTACTTTCTTTATGAATAAATCCCCATCTAGTCTTGTTTCTCAGGGTTACTTTCTCACCTTTCCTTCTTCACTTTATGACTAACAAATGCTACACATACATCTTCTAATCCTGTCATCCAATTTATACTCCTTTTCTAAATTTCACCTAGCTAGTTTTACCTAAACAAAAAAAACATTTTTTGTGTAGAAATTTTAAAAAAAAAAGTTTGAAAATTCTTTGACACTTGCAGACTCCTAAGTAGCCTACCATCACTAATCCTTTCAATTTTAACACTAATCTAATCCCCCCCACACACACCTGCAACTTGGGAAACTGGGTCCTCTCAAATAATCACTAATATCCTAAAACACCCTAGATGCTGTCATATATCATGTACTCTTTCAATTAACAAAACCCACATATTTGTAGCTCAAGACACTACTGTGAATATTATTCCTCTACGTAAGATTCAGCTTATCAGTAACACTTACTTCTGCCCAGCACCTTGATATAAATGGTCATTTCTGCAATAAAGCTCCTGAAACGACATATACAAACAAGGTTAGGAATTTCACTATTAGAAATGACTCAATCCAGGACTCCTAAACCAGGCTGGCTTTTCCAACTGCTTAAGCAAATCACAGCCAAAAAACAAAAGAAAACAAACAAACAAAAAAACCCCATTGTAAAACGCTTCTGTTCGTTCCTAGAACAAATAGAGTATATAAACTTCAAATAACATATAATATGGCACAAGACTGGTATAATCAAAGCTGATAAGGCAATTTTTCATGAAAGGAAAATGTTAGGGTTTTAGATTCTATATTTACTTACTCTTACTCCAAAGGTTATACTCTGAATAGCTAGAAAACATTAATGAAAAGGAATTTTCCACTTAGCTCGGGCTCTTTAAATTATAGCTGTGATTAAGATTCCTTTGTATGGGCTACCCACTAATGACTTCAATCTGTTAAGATAAGCTAAATATAGGTATGCATGCACACAGCACATGGACACACAAACAATGCATGTATCAGTGGCTCCTAAGGCAAGGGTCTGGTATCTGTCTACAGATGACAACAGCCCTTAATAACAAAAAAATGTTTTTAGCATATTTATATTACATTTACTTAAATCAGATCCCGGAGAACAAAAAACTTTTGAAAATCATAGCTAAAATTGCTGGCAGATTCTAGGGAATGGTTTAGTTTTCAACAAGGGAAAAATTGCCCTCTGAAAACTATGCTTTCTGATCCTTCCACTGCTCAGGTAACATTCTAACCTTGACTTTGTGCTATGAAAAAAAGGTTAAGTGAGGTTTAAGAAAAAGATGTTAGATTCCTTCCTATACATCTTGTGAACTGACCTTCAGGCACAGCTGGTTCAGGGGTCAAAGGCCACTGACTTTCAGGGGAACAACATCCACCCTTTCATTAATGACACCGATGCCAGTATGTTTCTCAGCCAGGCTTAAAGTCAAATTTCATTCTCCTCCACCTAGGGGGAACAGCGACACCAGAAATCAGTTTACAATCGTTTCCCATGTGATTGCTTAGTTCAGCCTAAGCAGCAGCACATGTGTGTGTATGAACACAGACCTCTGGTGTTGCTGTCTGTTATGCCTTTAAATAAGACATACAAGGAGCAATGCTGTCCCAGCTTCCCCAACTGTCTTTGTCTCCCTCATCTTCATATCCTGAATTCTTCAATTCTTTGTATCACAAGTCAAAGATGGTGACATAAAAAATGTTTACAAAGTACTGCCAGCACAATTAAGTGCTGCTAAGCCAAATCAGTTCAGAAGGACAAAATATTAAAAAAAAATTATTAACAAATGTATATTTCCTTTACAACCTCTGAGGGTTTTAAAGTCTGATATCAGAATTAAGCATTTGAGAATTCAGGATAGAACAAAACAGTGGGGTGCAGAGGTAACAATGCTCTAAAAATCACTTTGACCACAGTGTCAAAGTTTTATTTTAGTAATAATTATTTTAGGGTTGCTAGACGCACCCAAGGGAGAAAAAAATGCTTTTGATTTTCAAGAAAAATACTTTTAATGTATTTTGAGTAATTTCTTACAAAGAACAGCAAATGAATCATCCAGGTTTTCATTATGACCTTCCCTCCCTTCCAATAAATACAGTTCCCCCTGAAGAGTCTAATCCATATGAGCCTTCCTGGGAGTAATAATTACTACACCCTGGAATGCTCTCAGGAAGAACAGCAAGCGGGCTGAGAAACATACTGTCACTGTTACAAGAACCCCCTCCCCCCTTTATGTCCAGTTTTATCAAGTTAACAGGCTACAAGGAGGCTAATTCACATACAAAGACTGAGGTTAAACCCTTAAAACTTCAATAGGATTCTTCAGAGTTTTTCAAAGCCGATCGAAAGGAAATCTAGATCAAGGTGCAATACAATCTACCTGAGACTAAAACTTAAGTGTCCAATTTGACCCATTAAAGAAATAGTCATTGTAATTGCCTCTAACAGAGAATAAACTTGAGGCCTCTGGCTGATAGTACCAGCTGTGGCTATCATTTTTACCTTTCAAACTCAAATGAGAACCTTGTAAGTCTAGCAATATAAACCGCAGAATGTCTTACATAGCTGTATAAATCTAGATCAATGAATATCCAAAACAACTTTGACTTTCTACAGAAGGAAAGAGTGAAACAAGCAAACCTGTTGTGGTCAGGGCCCACTTGGGTGTACTTATATTCTCCTTGGATCTTTTCTTTTTGGAAATATTGGTTCAGCCGAGCCTTAGCATTTTCCAAGGTCCAATTTCCATGAAGCCCAGCATTTAAATCCACTTCTTCTGACTCTAGAGTCTGTTGAATCAATGAAAATTAAATTTGGCTGTACTGATTTTATTTATGAATATTTAAGGTAGAGAAATTTATAACAATAACTTTTTTGTGCCATCTTTCATAATGCAAAAGCTGTTTTTAATAGTTTCTATTCCCAGTCAAAATTGAGCTGGATTTGTTTATACTGCATCTGATGGAATTCGTTTATACTGCATCTGATAGCTATTAACATTAAATACAGTATGTTAATAGCTAATGTATCAACTATTAGCTATTAACACATTGTATTTAAGTTGTTCCTAAGAAACCTTTGACAATTCTTTTGTGTGTACTAGTTTTACCACTTTAAATATATTAAGTAGGAGATAAGTTATTTTATCAAGGCACTTTTACAATGAGAGATCATAAAAAATGTATCAAGTGAGGTAACTACATTTCCTATAAAGCAGGTGAGATCTTTTATTACAACTAAGAAAAATAATGTTTTATTTCACACGCAATTCTAGTAATCAGATTTAATTTGTAGTTTAGATTTTTGGTGTCATGTGTGATCAAGATATCTCAAATAACCACTGAAAACAATCACCTAATTATTAACTTGCAAATATCTTAAACCTTGCTATGAACTGAAGTCTTCACTCACATTCCTAGAGATGTTAACACAGGGGATGACAGTCTTACCGCTTGTACTTCCTGTTCTTCCTTTGAGTAAAAATCGTTGCAGTTGGATTCTTGATCCCAGGTGGACCCAGGAACACCATAGCCAGAGGCCCCAATTTCAGAATTATTTTCTATTAAGGAAAGAAAATGACTGTGTGTTTTTCTGATGAATCAAACTGCAGGAAGTTCCTAAATATTTTAAAGACTATTCCTAATTTAGATTTTGGTACTCCATAATTAGAAACACAAGTTTCAATTATTTGGAAGTGGGCTTGAAATCTCCATGACTTACTTGAAAAGTGTTATGTGACTACAGGATGGGACTAAATTGCTAGATCCAAGGCTGGTATGCAGGGCTAAGCTAGCAGTAATGGTCAGAAGTGGTTGACAATCTAGCATGCATTAGCAGTGTAGCACTGTTTAAGGTGCTACCGTGTTTCCCCGAAAATAAGACATCCTCCAAAAATAAGACCTACTTACAGGTTTCCTTCTGAGTGAAATATAAGGCATCCCCCCGAAAAATAAGGCCCCTCTAGGCTCTGTCTCAGAATGCTATTGCTAAACATGAGAGATTTGGTCCACTGATTCTGAAAGAAATGGAGTCACAAGAAATTCACCAGGAAATTCAGGAATTAGATTGTTATGATGATGTTCCAGAAGATGATGACATGATTGTCATTAAATAAATGAGTAAATTCTTGATACTGTAGGATTCAGTTTGTCTGGTTTGTGTTGACAACTACCGTACTACCGTACCGTATACAGGTAATAAATTTCCTTTATTTTCATTTAACAATAAATGTGTACCGTATTCTTCTTCATAGAAAAATAAGACATCCCTGAAAATAAGACCTGGCGCATCTTTGGGAGCAAAAATTAATATAAGACACTGTTTTATTTTCGGGGAAACAGGGTTCATATGAAATAACTGATTAAATGATAAAACTATTTCTTTGCCAAGTATGACTAGGGAAGGAAGCTATCTGCTAGTGCTGGAGATAAAAAATGAGAAGATGAAAAGTTCCCTACCTGCCAAGAGAGCCAGATGTGGGGGAAGAGGTCCTCCCATGGTTGTTGGCACACTTTCGCCAGTATCTGCTGTAGTGTCAGGTGTATCGGTAGGTGGAGGCACAGGGGGTGCCACCTGCAAGTGAAAAAGTCAAGACAGTATAAGTAATTTCACCTTCACAGGGACTAGTAAATTCTTTTCTACTTAAAGCACACATGCTACCCCTCCTCTTCCCATATTAACCTCTTTGCTTTCAGTAACTATAAATTACTCTCATTTCAGGTAGAAAACGCAAGAGTAATATATATTACTCATAATTCTCCATCTGGGAATTTTATAATAACATGTACATAAATATAATTTTCCCATAAAAAGTGAGATCAGTTTCTGCTATATTGTTAATTTACTTCTTCCACTTACTATCTTTCTAAGTACATTCAACATTCAAGAAGTATCTGTTAGCTTACTACATAGTAACACTGTTCTGGGTATTGAGGATAAAACAATGCACAAAAGGCACATGTTCTGTACCTTTCTGTAACAGAGCTATGTTCAATAGCTATATTCTTATAAAGCTAAATAAGAAATAAAGACATAATATGTCAAGTGTGACAGAGAAAAATGAAGCAGAAAATAAAGACTGTGAGTGATCACTATTTAAATAAAGTGAACAGCCGAGACCGGTTTGGCTCAATGGATAGAGCGTCGGCTTGGGGACTGAAGGGTCCCGGGTTTGATTCCAGTCAAGGGCATGTACCTTGGTTGCGGGCAAATCCCCAGTAGGGGGTGTGCAAGAGGCAGCTGATCGATGACTCTCTCTCATCGATGTTTCTAACTATCTCTCTCCTTTCCTCTCTGTACAAAATCAATAAAATATATTTAAAAATAAATAAATAAATAAATAAATAAATAAAGTGAATAGGGAAAAGCTGCACTCATAGGTGACATTCGAGAAGAGATACGAAGCAAGTGAAGAGCCAACCAAAAAAGGAACTGGGAGAAGAGATTTCCAATAAGGAAACATCAAGGTTTAAGACAAATTCAAAATATTTTACATACATTTTCTACTTCTTTAAATATTGATCTACAAGAATTTTGAGGACTTACTACTCCATTGTATGGATATACCACACACAAATAAAAGCAGCAATGATTTGAAATTTCTGATGAAAAGACCAAAACAGGACTGCATTTGAAAATCAAGAAGACAAAAATCATGACTACAGAAGAAATATACAACTTTTAATATAGACAATAATAAAGACATTGTAATCAGTAAAGATTTTCTTACCTTAGTTCAGTCATCAATTCAAATAGAGACCACAACCAAGAAATCAAGGGAGGGCAGCAATGAAAGGTTTAGAAAAGATCATCAAGAGCAAAGATGTGTCAACAGAGACCAAGGTGAAATTGTTCACACCCATATTATTTCCAATTACTATGTATGGATGTGAAAGTTGGACAGTGAAGAAAGCTGACAGGAAAAAAACTGATTAGTTTCAAATATAGTTTAAGATGAACAAGTGTATCCTAGTGCAAAGTAAGCCTGAAATATCACTAGAGGAAAAAATGAAAAAATGGAAACTGTCCTACACTTTGGGCACATCATGAGAAGGCGGGGTTCTTTGGAAAAGATAATACTACTGGGAAAAATAGAAGGCAGTATGAAAAGAGGAAGACCAAATATGAGATGAATTAACTCCATAAAAGAAGCCATAGGCACAAATCTATAGGAGCTAAGCAAAGCTGTTAAAAACAGATTATGGATGCCATTCATAGCATGTTGCCAGGAGTTCCGAGCCAACTCAACAGCTGGCTCACGCGCACACACACACACACACGCACACACACTCTCTTGATATAATTCAAGCAATACCATGTTGATAATTTATAACCTCAAAAACCAAGAGAAAACAAATACTGAAAATCACTATTAAAAAATTATAAAGCCAGGCCAACATAGCTCAGTGGTTGAGTGTCAACCTGTGAACCAAGGTTCGATTCCTGATCAGGGCACATGCCCGGGTTGTGGGCTCAATTCCCAGTTGGGGGGTGGGCAGGAAGCAGCCAATCAATGATTCTCTCTCACCATTGATGTTTCTATCGCTCTCTCTCACTCTGAAATCAATTTTAATTATAAAACATTACCTTAAACTCTCTATACTTAGGCTTAAAAAAATTCATAAAAGTTAAAAGACATCAATATTTTAAAAAGCACCACAGTGCTCTACAGAAAGGTTGCTGAATTCCATACTCACCCAGCACTACATAAGATAATCTATTTTCCCACATTCTCTCTACTTCTTGGAATTATAGATACATTTCACATCTTTACCAATATCAGTTTTGGCATTTGTTATAACAATCTATTACTTTAATTTACAGTTTCTTTCCAATATTCTACCTGGATATTCACTGTTATCACTGATTTCTAAGAATTTAATATTTCAGTGCTATTCACTCTGTCATACAAGTTCCAAAAAAAAATTGACCTTTCCCTTTTAACTTTATCAATACTGCTCACTGTCTAAAAAAGTATATTTTCTATAGTCAAATCTAGTTTCTGCCTTTTACATTCTCCACAAAATGACCTTTCCTATCCTGAGAACTACTACCTACCATTTCTTATACAATAATAAAAGCATTTGAAGTTCCTTTGAATAAATGACTACCTATCTGCCCTCCAAAGTCTTGATAGACACTGTTATTTAAATGTCTGTCACTATAATTTTAAATTTTCATTTAGAACTAATTTCCAAATATTTAGTAGAATTTTTTGGGTCCCTTTCTAACATTACCATTTTAGTTTTGCCAATACATATTAACATTTTTAATGCTAAGTGGGCTGGTTCAATATGAACTGATGTTTGTCTTTTCTACTTTCTTCCTTAAAGTTTATTCTGATATTATGTCTACTCCCGTTTTATTTGTATTTCATTTGTCTGATAAAGCTTTATTCATTACTTTCCATCTTTCTGATTAAAAGATTCTATTATTTTATACAGAAAAGATGCAAGACCTGTGTAGCTGAAAAGCAGGAAGTGAGGAAGAAAATAAAAAATGCATAGTCAAAGCATTCAATAGAAAAGATCTGAGCATGTTAAAATGCTACAAAGAAAAGACAATAAGGTCTTGTTTCTGGTGTGGCCAAATAAGCTCCTGCAGTTAACATGAACTCCAGGGGAAAAAATACCTAAGAATCCCACAACTATATGAAGGCACTAAAAATGAACAAAAGCTAGCAGACTCTGGAGGGGACTTAAAATGAGAGAAATCAACAGATAGTGAAAGTGTAACTTCTATTTATTTTGGCTTTTAGTCTGAGAAAAGATTGTGAGGCAAATAAAACTCCAAAAGAAAATCTGGTTTTTCTGGCCAGAAGAATCAGTTTGGGGAACGAAACTACTAGAAAGTGAGGAGGGAATCCTGGAAAGTAAAGAGGGAGGAACCTTAAATTCTGTGCATGAACCATGTCCAAATTTCTAACCCTTGAAGTACATACACATACACTGGGCAGATTCCAATCTACCTAGCAAAGGATTGGAAAACTGAGGTAAGATTTGAGCTGTTAGTCAAAAGGCAGTGTTTGCAGAGAGAGAGTCCAATCAACTTACTGCTTGATAACACAGTAAAAGCAATACTCTCTGGAAGAACATTACTTAAGATCTCCACAATATAATATTCACAATGCTCAGACTATAATACAAAGTTACTTGACATTAAAAAAAGGAAAAGGTGATCTGATCTCAAGAGAAAATTAGGTGACTTATATGTTAGAATAGTAGTCAAGGACTTAAAAGCAGCTATTATAACTATGCTCAATGACATAAAGAAAATTCACATTCATGTATTATGAACATCTATAATAATAAAAACATAATATGCAAATCTACCAAATAGAATGACCATCTGGACGACCATGTTATGCGCTGGTGCCAGGCCAGCCTAGTGGGTGCCATCAATGGAGGGGCTCTCTGAAGGAGGCCCAGACTATATCCTATATATACTAGTGGCCCAGTGCACAAAATTCATGTGGGGGTGGGGAATGGAGGGTGACCCTCAGCCCGGCCTGCACCCTCCCCAATCTGGGACCCCTTAGGGGTAGTCTGACTGCCGGTTTAGGCCCAATACCTGTGGAATCAGGCCTAAACTGGCAGTCGGACATCCTTCTCACAATCTGGGACCACTGGCTCCTAACTGCTCACCTGCCTGCCAGCCTGATCACCCCCTAACCACTCCCCTGACAGCCTGATTGATGGCTAACTGCTTCCCTGCCTGCCTGATTGCCCCTAATTGCCCTCCTCTCCTAGCCTGATCACCCCTAAACACCTCTGCCTCGGCCCCACCACCATGGCTTTGTCCGGAAGGTCTCCAGATCTAATTAGCATATTACCCTTTTATTAGTATAGACTAGAGGCCCGGTGCACTAAATTCATACACGGAGGTTTGTGACCCTCAGCCCAGCCTGCACCCTCTCCAATCTGGGACCTCTCAAGGGATGTCCGAATGTCCGTTTAGACCCAATCGATCAGGCCTAAATGGGCAGTTGGACATCCCTCTCATAATCCAGGACTGCTGGCTCCCAATACTCACCAGCCTGCTTGCCCATAACTGCTTCTGCCTGCCAGCCTAATCGCTTCCTAACCACTCCCCTGCCAGCCTGAATGCCCCTAACTGCCCTCCCCTGCAGGCTTGATCACCCCCAACTGCCCTCGCTTGCAGGCCATCTTGTGTGTTGGAGTGATGGTCAATTTGCATATTACATTTATTAGATACCCTGTACAACAGCAACTTTGCAGAGTAGCCTCTCACATTCCAGGACCCCTGGGGGGATGTTGGAGAGCTGGTTTCAGCCCAATCCCTGCCAGGCTGAGGGACTCCACCCGCTTACTCTGCACACACTGGGGAAGGATGGCGGGAGGTTGGCTCCAGGGCATGTCCAGCCCTTCTTACCCAGTCCTGCCCCGCCGGCCACCTTCTAATTAATTTCCTTTCGATATGCACGAATCTGTGTACTGGTTCACTAATATGCTTATAATGAATGAAAAAATAGAAAATGCCACCAAACTGGTGAGCAAGGGGAGCGAAAAATTCTAGAAGTGAAAAATACAGTATCTAAAAATAAAAAATCCACTGGGTGGACTTACCAGCAAAATAGAGATGACAAAGAGAAAAAAGTGGTGAATTTTAAGATAGTCATTTGAAATCATCCAATCTGAGTAACAGAGAGAAAGAAGGAGGGGAAAAGAAAACAGCTTCGGGATCCTTGAGCTAACATCAAAAGTTTAAACATACATGTGTACACAGAAATCTCAGAAAGAGAAGAGAAAAAAAATGAGGCAGATGAAATAATAACCGAAAGTTTCTAAATTTGGTGAAAGACAAATTTAAAGATTCATGAATCTCAGCAAGCCCCAAGCAGTATAACAATAACCAAAAAACATACCTCGTCATATTATAATCAAACATAAAGAAAAAAAATGAAAGCAACCAAAGACAACCCAATGATTGGTTTTAGTTGACTTTCTATTAGAAAAAAGTGAAGGTAAAAGAATGAAAAATTATTTTTAAAGTACTGGAAAATGGAAACAGGCACCCCAAAAATCCTACTACTCAAAGAAGGTAATAGAAAAACATTTTCACATTTAAAAAATATTAAAGAGAATTTGCTGTTGGTAAGGCAAGCAACAGGAAGAGGCTAAGAGATATAGAATAGGTCATACCATGTGGAGCAAGTGCTAATAGTTTCAAATATTTGAAAGAGGTACAACATTGTTTTCATAGCCAGAAATAATGTCAAGATCACCTTGCCCAATCCCTTCATTTTATAAATGGGCAAAACAGTGTAATTAAAAATTCTATGATTGTCTACAATATAGTAGAAAGTCTCTTTTCTGTGTCAAAAGTAATGGAAGAAAATAAAACATGTATCTTTACAAGTCAGAACACAAAAATTCAGTGAAAATAAATTGTTAAATTTATATAGATATGATTTCTAAGTTTTATAAAACTGATTTTTCATTTCAGTTAAAGGTATCTACTTAAATCATAATGTGAACCTTTTTATAGTCAGACTTTCTGTTTAAGAGAAATAAAGTTTATTTCTTAAAAACAATAGTAGAGAGAGGTCTTTGCTGTATCCTTATATATAACTAAAATAATCATGGTATCAAAACCACTACAATGATATTCCATTACATGAAATGCTATTTTTTTTCTGTTATATAACAAAGTGTTAATGGGACCCAACATTGTGTCTTAAAATGTTATTGATTTTTATATTATATTTTGCTTAACGTGTTAAAACACACAGAACACAACAGGCTCTGGAAAAATCAGTCTACTAATTCATGAAATATATAAAATGGTATTTCCTAAGCCCACAAATCAAGTACATAATAATGAAATATCTTAAGGAACTCATCCCAATATTCTTAGAAAATCCAAATGCATTTGAAAACAACATTGGAAAATTGTCACTCTATAGTCTCCATACACATTGGGTTAGCATACACTCTTAACATACATCGTCAAGTGCTTGGCCTGAAGTACTTACCGCAATAGCTGGGACTTCTTCACTCTTTACTTCATTTATTCGAACCAAATAGTTAACGAAGTCTCTGGCAGCATTGCTCTGTGCATCTTTTTTATTAGTGGAATTGCCCATGCCAATGTAATTATATCCTTCCACTCGAACCTTTAACAGTAAATAAAACAATTTATTAAGAGACGGGCCTAAGTGTAATTCTGGGATTTAAAAAAAAAAAAAAATCGTAATTCAACAATCCATTAAGAAATAACAGTTGACTACTGGAGATATACTCCATAAACACACTGAAAATAACACATCTACTATAAGAGAATATGGATTGACTGCCTTATGAAAAAGTTTGAAGCATGTTGTCCAATGATAAACTAAGCCAAAAACCAGAATAAATTATGTGACTCAGAAATTCTCCTCTAATGCAACAGAATGTTCCACATTAAAATGCAATGTTTTTTTTTTTATTCTTTAAATTCTTTATTTCATACATCCATTTCAGCAATATTGAAATAGTTTTCTCATACATGCACTCACTCTTTTTATAGGTTCAAAATATGAAATGGTGAATGAGTATTACTACAAATTATAATCAAAATGTATACCCAAGTACTTTTAGAATAAGATAACAGATTTAAGAATTGTGTTAAATTTCTAGTGCAAATATATCACAAAAGTAAAGGACATTGGTAATGTTAAGATTCAGTCTAGGTTTCTCCCACCTTAATTTCTCTGCTCCCTCCCACTTAAAATCTTAAAAAGTTTTCATTATAAATTGGAAATACAGAATTCTTAGAAAATAATAGGGTGATGAGTTGTGTGATTCTCCTTACAGGTACAATCTAGTCTTCAGCAATCTGTAAGCCATTGACCAAGTAACTCCATATCCAAGAAAAAAAGCCAAAGCACGATTTGGCTGGGGAAGGGGTAACAAATATGAAATTGTGTGGTAGATCCGTGCTCCAACAAAGAGTCTGAAGTGCAGGATAGCTGTAGAGAGATCTGGGCCACTCAAGGAATACAGAAGGCCAATCCCAAGAAATGGCACAATATTTTCAAGGTCATTCAGGTGGGCCCTTCGTACACGTTCTACTCTGTCATCAACCCGAATGTACTTCTTGGCATTTTCTCCTTTGCCAAAGCTTGCACAGTCTTCCGGGTTGACAAAAGCCTTTCTTGTCATTCTATAGAATGCAGTTGCAGTACTCATAAACATCATTTTTGAAAGAACAATCGTCGTATAGGAGGCAAACGCCATGAATACTTCATTTTCCATTAGCTCAGCAAGGTCAACCATTTTTTCAACTTTGATCGTGGGTCCCGTGGATCCCGTGGGTCGCAGCAGGAGCGAGGCTACAGAGCTGTCCCCGCGGGCCGGCCGCTCAACTGGGGGGACTTTCGCTGCGCGGGGCGGACCGGACGCCTTAAAATGCAATGTTATAAGACCCAAGAACAAGCTCTCCATTTATTTTAAGCACTTAGATCTAACGCAATGAAGAATTGTTCTACTTTTTACAGGAGAAGGCAAAATAGCAACCAACTGCCTAATCTGTGTTACTGGAACTGTAGAAGCTGAAGAAGATACATGTTCTAGTTAGAATAATTTACCTAGCATATTGTTTTAAAAATAATATTAATCTGAAAATGATTTATAAAGATATAGAACAGCAGGCAATCCACAATCAAGAACATTATCCAATGTGTAACACATTACCATTTCCAAATAGAAAATAATAAATAATCTCAAAAATCATATCAACATTCAGTATTCTTTAGTACCTCACACATGAATTTCTGTCTGTTTTTGTTCCCCACTGCTCTTATTTCATAGGTTGGGGCCATCTTCCTTTTGCCACACCAGGCATACAGAAAGTTTTTAACATCACCCATGATGCAGGTGTTATCTTCAGACCTAAAAAAAACCCAAAAATTAGTTAAAAACTGCATTACTTTTAAGAGTAAACTTTGGAAATTACCAAGCTGGAAATAACAACTGGAATTTACTAAAATCTAGGTTAAACATAAGATATTCAATGCATTGCTACCGTGTTTCCCCAAAAATAAGACATCCTCCGAAAATAAGACCTAGTGCATGGAAAGATAAGACATCCCTTGAAAATAAGACCTAGTGCAACTTTGGGGAAAAAAATTAATATAAGACACCGTCTTATTTTCTGGGAAACATTTATTCTGCCTATGAATAAATTTAATCACATAATTAGTCTATGACGTTTTAAGAAAGAGCAGGATACAAAATTGTACAATTAGAACTACATAAAAATATATATGCATAAATCAATACTAAAAATGTCCCCTAAAATGGTTATCTTTGGGTGACTACAGTGACTTTTAAAGAATTTATGTAATGCCCCACATTTTACAATAAGCACATTATGTGCTTTAACTCCTTTAATCCTCACAACACTGGTAACATTATATGATAAATACACACTATTATCTTTTTACAGAGGAAGAAACAAGGGCATACAAAGTTTAAGTAACTTTCTCAGTTACCTGCTTAAAAGGCCTAATTCAAACTCAAACTACTTTCTAAGAAATGGTCATCCATTTTTATTCTTATCCTGATTATGTCTCCTAGCTATAGACTTTATATTGTAAATCCAAATACAAAAAAATATGCTGTACCTGATCTAAAAACAGTAATCTGTTAACTTCAATCTCTCCTTTAGGCCTTGCTATCACCGTTAGAGGATACTAAGTTTTCTTGAGGTGCAACATAGCATAGTTTGCACTCCCCTCTATTTCCCAATTTGCAAGATACCAACAGATACAAAGCCTAAGTCTAAAACATGGCTGCAAATTATAAGCAAGATATGAAACCAAATTTAGAACCAAAACAAAAGCTATGAATTTTTTGCTGTGAGAAGAAATCCCATAACATCAAACTTTGCCTTTTGTTAATTAATGTTTAGTGAATTTTGTTAATACCTACATCTAATGTCATCAAACTGGATCCTGTAACTGCAGACTAACCCTGGGGACACCCTATTAATAGAAAAGGCACGGAAAGCTGAAGCTACCTATCTATAAATTCCACCCCTGAATAATTAATTAAAAAAACCACAAGCCTTCAAAGTGATAATGTAGTCTCATCTAACCCCATAATATTCAATATTAACTACATGCTAATGTGTCCAAAAGTACACTGAAAACTTACTCCTTTCTAGAGTACAAAATCAAGTTCATCCAACTACAGCACTAACAAACTCATTTGAATTCTAATTTGGCATCTCAGTCAAAACAGAATTTTAAATTTCCTTCCCAAACTCATCCTTCTCCATGCCCCAATTCCAGTGTTCCCATCTCCCTACATGCACCACCATCTACCAAGTTACTCATCATCAACCAACTGGGATTCATCTACTCAAGATCCTCCACAGCTATCCTTGTAGAGCCTCTACTCAGTGCTGGACAGTATCCCTAGGTCATCTATTCTACTTTACCCTTACAACAACTATACAGAAAAAGCATTAGTGTCCCCTTTTTATTGGTATAACTCCTAATTTACTATACAATTCCGCCTCCAAAACTTATTTCTGTGAATGAAAAACGGACACATACTAAACCTGACAAATTCAGGGGGTGAGGTGGAGGGCCAGCATGGTAGGCCCCACATACTCAAAGACTGGAAGTAACCACATAGGATGGTCTGAATATAAAAACGCCTAACTAGAGGTGACCCATGGTGGGTAATCCTGTCCTAGAGTCCAGTGAGTTCCTTGTCATAGGTCAATCTTTCAACTTAAGTGAGCTTGTCTGCTGTCTTTTTGTTTCTAAGATAGCACACCTTTGAAACTTCTCCGACCCCTTAGGACACAACTTATTGCAGAACCCCTCATTGTTATATTGCTCCCAAATACCATCTTTATGCTAATTATTAAATACCCCAAACCCCCAAATGTAAGAGAAATGTTTGTTTTACTTTTAGCCAATCCCTTTCCCGTTTGCTTCCTCCCACCCTTAATCTGCCGCCAATGAATTTCATGTCACTCTCCTTATGCCTCTTTTCCTCTGATTTAATGTATAAGCTGTAAGACTGCCATTCTCCAAAGCACTCCGTTGAGATTTTGCTTCCCAACCGGTCTGGACCTTTCCATCTCTTCTCCCACCACTACTGTGCATCTGGCGGACTGCAATGTCAACATGAATGATTGATTCCCTTTTCACTAAGGCCACCCCGAAATCCTTTTTCTTTTAAATCCTTCTCACAATGAGGTACCATCTCACATCCGTCAGAATGGCTAACATCAACAAATCAATAAACAAGTGCTGGTAAGCATGTAGAGAAAAAGGAACTCCCTTACACTGCTGGTGGGAATGCAGACTGGTGCAGCCACTGTGGAAGACAGTATAGAGTTTCCTCAAAAAATTAAAAATAAAACTCTCATTTGACCCAGTAATCCCACTTCTAGGACTATATCCCAAGAAACCAGAAGCACCAATCAGAAAGGATATATGCACCCCTATGTTCATAGCAGCACAATTTACAATAGCTAAGATTTGGAGGCAGCCCAAGTGCCCATCAGCAGATGAGTGGATTAAAAAACTGTGGAACATCTACACAATGTAATACTACACTGCTATAAAAAAGAAGGAACAGCTGAAACCGGTTTGGCTCAATGGATAGAGTGTCGGCTTGGGGACTGAAGGGTCCCGGGTTCGATTCCGGGCAAGGGCATGTACATTGGTTGTGGGCACATCCCCAGTAGGGGGTGTGCAAGAGGCAGCTGATCGATGACTCTCATTGATGTTTCTAACTCTATATCTCTCTCCCTTCCTCTCTGTACAAAATCAATAAAATATATTAAAAAAAAAAAAAGGAACATTTACCATTTGCAACAGCATGGATAGAACTGGAGAGCATTATGTTAAGGGAAATAAGCCAGTTGAAGAGAAATATCACTCATATGTGGGATATAATGATTACAATATTTTTAAAAATATATAGTTTATTGATTTTTTACAGAGAGGAAGGGAGAGGGATAGTTAGAAACATCTATGAGAGAGAAACATTGATCAGCTGCCTCCTGCACACTCCCTACTGGGTATGTGCCTGCAACCAAGGTACATACCTTTGACCGGAATTGAACCTGGGACCCTTGAGTCCGCAGGCAATCAAAGGACTTGTAAGCATGCAGATTAGCATAACCACTGGACACCGACATTGGGTCAGTGGGGGCTTGCCTGAGGTGGGAATGGTGGTGGTGGGGTCAATTGGGGAAAGAGACATATAAAACTTTAGACTATAAAATAAACAAATAAATAAATCTCTCACCACACCAGCAGTCACAGGACCTTTTCAGTTTCTTCCCTTAAGGGCTCACTAAATCGCCTCTACCTCTGCAGTTCTGCTTTTTCCTTGTCCTCAAGGCTAATGAGCCATGTCCCTCAGTTCAAAGATCTCTTTCCTCCAGAATGCCTTCCCTATCCACCCTATGCAGCTCTCTCTACCTTTACACTACTTAATTTCTCACGTTGAAAGGAGGCAGAAATAGAATGTTGGGGAACCAGCTAGTATGGTAAGAAATATTTGCCATGCTGTCAACCATCACTGTTTTATTCTGAGCGGACCTGGAGATGCAGCCCTTCCACCCCATTTGGAGCTGCCCATTATCATGGAAAGATTAACTACTATGCCAGCCCTTGGAAGGTCCCCCAGCGCTTTTTTTGCATACCTGCAGGCCTTTGCAAAACTCCAGCCTGCTTACCAGTTAATTACCCACCCGGCATTCCCCTTGGCCATTTCCCCAGGTAACTCCAGCCCTTGCATATCACTAAGCCCTTGGCAGACACCTAGTCCTTTTGCGTGTCAGTAAACTGCTCTTTTGCCTTCCTTTGTATTGGGTCGGCAACTAAGTAATTGCGGATTTTTAAAAGAAAATCAAAGACAATTTTTTCATGGAACTAAATAACTTTATTCTGTAATGTATTGCCCATTTTGATCAATGACCTTTTGCCATCTTTCAGGCAGCATCATAATCCCACGTTCAAAAAACTTCTGGTTTTTATTAGCAAAAAACTGAATCAGGTACGATTTGACATCATCATCATTATTGAAATTTTTACCATTCAAGGAGTTTTGTAAAGATCGAAACAAAAAGTAATCAGATGGTGCAAGGTCAGGACTATATGGTGGATGTGGCAAAACATCCCAACCAAGCTCCATTAATTTTTGCCGAGTGACCAAAGATGTGTGTGGCCTTGCATTGTCATGATGGAATACAACACCTTTTCGATTTGTCAATTCGGGCCGCTTTTCTTCAACTGCATTGTTTAATTTCGTTAGTTGTTCAATGTAGACATCAGAATTGATCGTTCGGTTGGGTGGTCATCAACTTCAACTGGACGACCAGAGCGTTTTTCATCTTTGAGTGAAAAATCACCAGAACGAAATTTGGCAAACCAATTTTGACACTGCCATTCTTTTAAGGCGTCGTCACCATAAACAGCACATAACTTTTTATGAGCTTGCGATGCGTTTTTCCCTTTGCGGAAATAAAAAAGCAAAATATGACGAAAATGTTCCTTTTGATTTTCCATTTTTCAACGAACGCCAAACGAAAACTACAAAACAGATCAAAAAACTTTTTTTTACTGATTAACAGCTGAATAGCCAACTATCAAATAACAAAATGTGTTTTACATTTGTACTACGTCTGCAAACCTAAAAATTCAACTGAAGCCGTGTGAAACCCGCAATTACTTAGTTGCCGACCCAATAGTTCTACGTATGTAAGCACCTGGCTTATTGGGGGCTGCAGAGCAGATGGTTGTGGCTCTCCCATACTGTTGTGGCCAGCAGTATTGGGATAAATGCTCACGTATGATTTAACCTGTCTCTGCTTATATTGGCTCGAGTAGTGGCAGGCAGCAGGGACCCAATGTTTGCCCGGTTACACGATGTCTTTTTATCGAAACCAGCAGACGTTTATCTCCCTTCCCGCCTCAGCCCCCCTACCCCCACCCCCACCCCCACCCCCAATCCGCACCGCCACCTCGGTGAGGGGCAGGACTGTGACTAACATGTTCAGGGCTCCATTCACACGGCCTGCGGGACTGCGCCGCGTTTGCAGCACAAAGGAATGACGGAATGGCCTTGGGTGTGTGTGGAGTCAAGCGGGCTCATCCCCCCCCAACACAACGGTCCCCCTTTCGATGGGGCCTGACAACGCCCCAGTGCGGCCGGAGAAGGAAGCCGGGTTTGTTTGGGCTGCTAGGGAGGCAGGACTGGGATTAGCGGGCAAAAGGCCGGGGGCTAAGACGCACCCTGGGTTGCGCAAGCGCGGTGGGGCGAGTAGCACGCACCCCGCAACCCTGCACGCGGCGCGGCGGCTCGCCCTTCCCCCACCCGCCACCGCGGCCCGCGCTTCGCAACAAAGCCCGGCTGCAGAGCGGCGGGGCCCCACGCCGCCCGCCACAACGGGCGGCCACGACGTCTCTTCCTTACCGGCCTCCGCTGCCTGGTGCCCGAGAGCACAGCCCTCTCAGGACGGTCCGCGGACGCGGCCGCTATCGGAGACACCCGGCGAACGAACCGCAAGCCGCTCGCACTGAGGTGCCGGCGAAATGGCTCCTGAGGCGACGACGGGGGGCGTGGCCAGTGCGTTCACGCAGGCGCAGAAAAAAGCGAGCGAGGCGCCGCGGACGCCGCCCGGAAGAGGCGGGGCCTGAGCATCCCGTCGCCTAGGAGATCCGCTGCGCCTCTAGGGTCGCTTCCGATAGTGCTGCAGGCCTACCTTTGAACGTTTTGGGGAGTAGGGGTCTTGTATGTTTTGTTTTGTTTTGAAAAATATATTTTATTGATTTTACACAAAGAGGAATTGAGAGGGGTAGAGAGTTAGAAACATCGATGAGAAAGGAAGATGGACCATAGATCCAGGAATCGAATCCTGGACCTTTCTTCCGCAGGCGGAGGCTCTATCCACTGAGCCAAACCGGTTTCAGCATCTTAAATCGTTTTGATGCAGCAAAATGTTTCACAGTTTTTGTCACTGGGACCTCGAGGAGATGAGGTGCCCTTCGAAGACTGAACTGGAAACGTTAGGTGCTGACTTAGTGGGGTTGTTGTGATGATTGAGACGGGACATGAGAGACGTTTAGCTCAGTATTTGGCAGGTAATATGTGTTCAAGAATGTTATTGTTGTGATTCGGACACTGTAACGCGGCCGTCTCCTGAAAAAGAAATTAGCTCAGTGAAGGCAGGAACCCTGCTTGGCTAGCTCAGGCCACTCACCACAGTGCTGGGCACACTACATTAAGAGCTCAATAAAGCCGAAACCGGTTTGGCTCAGTGGATAGAGCATTGGCCTGTGGACTGAAGGGTCCCAGGTTCGATTCCGGTCAAGGGCATGAGCCTTGGTTGTGGGCACAACCCCGGTGGGGAGTGTACAGGAGGCGGCTGGTCGATGTTTCTCTCTCATCGATGTTTCTGGCTCTCTATCCCTCTCCCTTCCTCTCTGTAAAAAATCAATAAAATATATATTTTTTTAAAAAAAAGAGCTCAGTAAAAACTAGTTTAATAAATAGATAACATCCTTCAAGGTTGTTCTGGCTTGCCGTGGAGATCCTTTTGTCTTCAGAATCTTTGGAATGCTTTATCTCCTGAACTGCTGTAACTAGTCACTGTTAAATTTTCAACTATGGTGCTTCCTAAGGGGGCCAACAAAATACAAAATATTTCAAATAAAAGTTGTTCCAGAGAATCCTGACTAAATCGATTTATCTGGGCCCATTAAATGGTACACCGTATTTTTCACCTCTTTTATTACTTTTTTTTCTTAACACTCCTAGCTCATAGTGATCAATCGTTTTAAAACTCTTGTTGCTCTTACAATTGGAATAACAATTGAATATTTATTCATTCTTTTATATTCTCCATGTATTGTTCTCTTCAATTAAGGGTAACATCATTCAGGAAAAGGCATTATTTTTTCTTTGTACCTTTCAGGGTGTTTACAGCCTCAAGTGCCTGATGTTTATGATAAGGGAAGTTCAACTATCATAAATGGATTGCAAGTGTTTTCAATTAGATGCGGAACACAGCAACATATTAAGTATAAACAAAGCTTTCAGAGGTGGAACTTTGGCTTCCAAGGATTATGGAAATTGTTATTATTGAGTTGGTTCTTAATTTAGCCCCTAAACACTTCTACCTGCCAGCCTGATCACCCCTTAAATAACCCCCTACCAGCCTGGTCACCCCCAACTACTCTCCCCTGCCAACCTGGTTGCTCCCAAATGCCCTACCCAAACTGGCCTGATTTCCCACAACTGCTGGTCATCCTGTGTCAGCCATACTGTGACCACATGGGGCAGTCATCTTGTGTGAGGGTGTGACGGTCAATTTGCATATTACCTACTTATTATATAGGATTCTTTTTTTATGGCTTGCTGTGCATATGTTATTATTTTGCTATTAGTTAAAAGGTTTAGCAGTAATATTCTCAGTTGTATAAAGAACATACACTGAATTGCTTGAATAGCTGCAAAAACTAATAATAATAACCTCCACTTCATTGTGCTTATATGTCCAGCATGATTCTATTGATTCTTTTTTATAAGCAAGCATGACAATGGAGGTCATTCACGGATATTACTTTTTTGTATCCCCTGTACCAGTTCCTACTGAAACATTTATCTACAAGCCCTGTGACTTTCTGTACAGAAATTTACTCATTTATTGGACTTTGTAACTTGCTTTGCTTTATTTTTATAGTTATCTTTGTTTTCTCTGCCTTTATTTTATAGAAATTACTTTAACATTAATTCACACTTTGGCTTGCTTCTTACTTTTGTGGCCATTGAAACACCATATTCACAGTGACTGTTATGATTCCCTATTAAGGAGTGGGGCTTAATTTCCCCAAGCAGGAATAAATTTGAGCATTTTGCTGATACTCATACATTTATATAAGGATATAGGATTTTTTACTTTTTCTTGGAGGAGAAAGGGGAAGTTTGTGGTGGCCACCTAACCCAATCTTTTTGGAGAAAACCCATGACATCACAATTAACCTGAAAGCAGGTGTTCTAGAGTCATGCTGAGCAGCCAATGAAGCTGGTGTGCTAATAGCTGTGCATTTGTTGAGTCGTGTTGTAATTTGGCATTCAAGGTAGCTCAGCATTTTTCTAGATTCCAAATGAATATTTATTAACATGACAGTACATTACAAGTGGTTTCAAATTAGAAAACTTGAAGATAGGATTGAGAACCAGAAATCAAGATAATGGGAGCTCCCAAAGGCGGAGGGGATTAATTATAATTTCTATCTTGATTCCATTTCATCCATAAAAGCAGAAATTTCTCAATGAAGATTTTGTACAGTATTGGATGACTCAGGGCTCATTGCTCTTGGAGTTTTTGTCCCTTCACAAAAATAAAATTTTTTAAAGATCATAGTAGGTACTTTATTTGATTGGAGATTTCATTTGTAGTTCAAGCTCATCTATAAAGTCCTTGAGAAATGAATGCACTCTTCAAGGTGGATTATATCCCAATGTACACACCCTGACTTGATAGAGCGGCATTAGCTAGCAGGGGTCCTCAAACTTTTTAAAGTGGGGGCCAGATCACGGTCCCTCAGAGAGCTGGAGGGCCGGACTATATGAACTACTAATTCCTACTGTAACACCTTGGCTGTGCTCACTGCCCAAAAAACCTGGCGGGCAGGATCAGACTCCCCTGGGGGCTGCATGTGGCCAGCGGGCCGTAGTTTGAAGACCCCTGAGCTAGAGGTTTCCAAGTTTCCATTCTTTAAATCCCTAAAAAGAAAGGAAACCCAGACTCTTCAGTTTAGCTTCTGCCTTATCAATAAACTCCTTGGAGGCTCTCTGCAGTGGGAGCCGGGGTGGGCCCATTGGAATCCCAGACACCAGAGTCATGATGGCTTTGGTCTGTGACACTCCGAAACCTATACAGAAAAAATAAAGGAGGCAATGTGACCGGGACTGTCCACTCCACCACAAACACCCCCAAGAAGAGATCACATTCTTACAGTGACTGCTACGAACAGCATAGGGTGAGCTAAAAGATGGGAATGTTTCTAGTCACTGAGGAAGACTGAGAAGACAGGGAGTCCCTCTTCCTGCTTCAAATACATAGGAATGCTGGGGGTGGGGGATGTTTTAAACAAACTGACAAGCTATAAAAATAAAGGAAATAAGACTAAAGTTAACCTCAAAAGCAAAAAGGAGGCACCAAAGTTATCAGGAATAAAAGAGGTCAGAGTAGTGAAGAGCTGAAGTGGAATGGTCCATGAGAATAATCTGATTCAGGGGTATAGTGTTGTTGATCAAATGATAGAGGACCTCATTGCTAGGACAGAATTTAGTTCAAGCATGTCTAAGAAGTCCCTGAGAAATGCACTATTGAAGGTAGTTTGTGACTCAATGCTGCTGTTCTGGGCTGGTGTGATAAAGCTGGGGCAGGAAAGCAAGAGGAAGCCGTGGGTCCGTGCATAGCAAGGAGCTGGACTCAAATTCCCTGCGTAAAACTGGTAGCCAGCCTTCTATGAAAAGGAAGAGGAAAAAAAAAAAAAAAAAAACCCCAGCCCATGGACTTAGGGATGGAGGCCCAGCTCTTGACTTCTGCCTGGGCTGTGGATGGAAAATGATCACATGAAAGAAGTCCTGAGCCCATGCCATACATGAATGGTAGATCCATATTTGCATTATGCACTTGATGTAGGAACCAGACTAGGAAATAACCTAAAGACTGGTTAGAACATGTGAAATTACAAGTCCCAGTAGAGGCTTGATAGGACACCTCACAACCTGGACACAGTGGATTGCCCAGAAAGCAAGAGACTCTGAAGATGCATTCAGTTAAAAATGACAGAGAACAGGAGGAAAAAGAAGCTGCATCAAACCAGCAAATGCACAATTAGCAAATTTCTTGTCCTGTGAACTGATACAAAACTCTAAAGGAGTCTTCTCAGAGGTAAAAAAAAAAAAAAAAAAAAAAAAAGTAGAAGCCCTGGGCTAAGAAAGGGGCATAGAAATAAAGAATAGGAAGACTTGAAAACAACAACAGCCTAAAAGAAATACTGGAAATGAAAAATATATAATCAGTGAAACGAAATATAGCTAAAGATAGAATTAGTGATTTTGAAGGTAGATTTCAGGAAATGACCCAGAAAAGAGAAAAAGATATTTGTTTTATTTTTTAAAAATATATTTTATTGATTTTTTTACAGAGAGGAAGGGAGAGGGATAGAGAGCTAAAAACATTGATGAGAGAGAAACATCGATCAGCTGCCTCCTGCACACCCCTCACCAAGGATGTGCCCACAACCAATGTACAGCCCTTGGCCGGAATCGAACCTGGGACCTTTCAGTCCGCAGACCAACACTCTATCCACTGAGCCAAACCAGTTTTGACAATATTTGTTTTCTTAACTGGTATTGCTTTTGGATCCATGGTATAAGAAATAACTTCTTTTTGCTAAATTAACTTAGTTACAGTAACAATTCGGCATTGAGAAGGAAAATACCTACTAGATTAAATAGCATATAGTTTGATGAGTGCAAAATGACCTGTGGTTATTATGAATAAATAGGGCGCTACCTTCATGATAGGACTATATGTTTATTAAGCTAAGTTTCTCTTTGACTAAACCATAAAAACTCAACTCCAGCTCCTAAGAAAGTCTGAAATGAGCTGTTTAAGATATGCTTTTTTAGAATATAAAAACTATCTTCAAAAATAAAAAAGAAGCACAATAAAAACTATCTTCAAGAGTCCCCTTTTAAAATGCAAATATTCTGGCAAAGTTAATCCTTCAAGCTAGTATCTTAGAGCTGTGTATTGTAAAACTGTTAGAGTATCAATACTGGTATGCAAAACAATCATATATACAGGTAAACTTTTAGTTCCTTTAAAAAGTCAATAGTTCAATATTTACTTCAATGCACTTTAGGAACATATAAATATCATACCAAACCCACAATTTTGTAAAAAAAAAAAAAAAAGTGCTGCTTAGGGCAAGGAAATAACAATAGGTCCTTAATAATACTGGTGGCACACAAATATGACAAAAATGAAGGTGGTAAAGCAAATGGGAAACACTGTCTTTGAAGGATTAAGAGAGCTAGATGAAAACCGGGTGAGAATGAGGGAAATAACACATTCTAGGTTCTTCAGGGTCAGCAGGGGTTGTAGGGTAAGTCAGAAAGGCTCTGAAAGGGAGGTGTAGGAGGTTTGCCAAGAATAAGCCTAAACTTGATAACAATTTAAAGACCTAGGTTCTCAGGAAGTGCCAGTCTCTTGCAAAAGTGGAGTGAATGGTGGCATCTGTCATGTATCATAGGATAAGATATAGGAGACTCTGGGAAGGTTTCTTTACTCAAATTCACTGTATTTCCCTCAGATTTTACATCGTCATATTATCCAATCCTCCATCCATTTAAGCTGAGCTGTGTTTATAAACTCTTTTTAAGTTGCATATACTCTCGGGAGAGCTGTCAGTCATTCACAATTTAGTAAGATTGCCTTCCTTATTCATTATTCAGACTGCCTTCCTCCAAGCACTTAGGCTGAAGTCAGCTGACAGTGTGTAGTGGAATTTTAATGAGCACAGGCAAGTAAAGGGAGGGAGTGCTGATGGTGCAGGGGAGAAGGAATAGAAAATGGTGTGTGTGTGTGTGTGTGTGTGTACATAGAGCAGGGAAGTGAACAAAGTGCTAAAGAGGAGAGAGGTTTGAGGAAGATGCCCACGCCTTCCAAATAGGTTTACTTCACCATTTTATCAGGTTGGCCCTGAAGATCGGTATTAGCATTAAAAAGTATTTTTGCATCATATTGCTTTCTCAGAAACCCTCAGAGAAAGCCCATTTCCTTTAGAGTCCCCAGGAGCAGACAAGCAGGAAACTTACCTAGTTTGACCACAAAGTTGATAAATCTCTGAATACAAAACTGGAAAGGAACAAACAAATCTATAGTCAGTATTACTGAACTGTGATAACAATTTAAAGACCTTAGAGGTCAAGTTACAGAAACCCCAAATCCAAAAGTCCAGACACCTTAGTTTCCTGAAGGTCTGTCAGAGCGGAGAAAAACAGCCAGGTGAGGATGGCTGAGATCCATCCAGGATATGGTAGGATCTCTCCATACATTTAAGCGTTGTAAAATGGACCCATACAGATAGGAAGCTCCAAAGATAGAATTGTGCAGGAGAGAGTCAAAGTAGGGAAGACAGCCTTTTAACCCATCAAGCTCATGTAGGTGAACTTATCAGATAGAGCAATTGTTTCCAAACTGGGGGTACACTAACCTCTGGGGTGTATCTTTCCAAGATACCTAAGGGGAAACTGGCCAAGGCAAAGATTTATCGAAATCAATTTCTAGATCCTCAACTTCTCTAAGTGCTAATTTCTAAAATGGGTCCAAATAAGAATTCACACACAATGGAGGTGTGGGCTGTCCTTTTATATTTCCCCTTTCACAGTCCTTATTCTCCCATTTTTGGAAAAACAAAGACATACTTCCCACATCACTTCCCTGGGAAGCAAATCAAAATGTTGGTATAGGCATCGATAAAGTGATAACAAGAATAATGGATAACAAGTCCTCTATAAAAGTCAGAGGTTTTCAGTTTCTGTTTTCAACACTGCTTTCAGTGTTGCTGTGATCAGCTGACAGAATTGAGTGGCACTGTGATAAAATTTCTTCCATTCTTATCTAGTAATTTAGATGGACAAGGTTTCAGAATAAGTAACAATAGTTACTTATTCTTTAAAAATAAAACCCAGAAATAGTATTGATGCTGACCTTGAACTTGTCTTAGCAGAAAGTAAGATTCATCCAGGATTTCATGAATTCATTAAAAAAAAAAAAAAAGACTCCAATCTACCTCACTAAGAGATGCATTTTCAGTAACATTTTACTTTTATGCTGTTTCCATCAATTGTATACTAGTAATAAAACATTCAGAGCAGAATACAATTTTGATATCCAGAGCCTCCCTCTCACACCGAACTACATAGCATATCACATTCTCAAGTCTGCATGTTGCTGCTTTTTTCACTGAACGTGCGATGGAGATCTTTCCAGATCTGTACATACTATCTCACCCTTTGAAAGCGCTGTATGTATTTTGATCCTGTAACTCAAACATAATACATTTAACTACTTCCTTATAGATGGGTATTTGGGAAGTTTCCACTTTATTGCAGTTATAAATAACACTGGTAGGAATATCTTTGTACACATGTCATTTCTCTGAGTAAATATAACAAATGGAATTTAAGTTCATGAGATTGGCTAAGGTTAGTCCTAATTTGTTGCTTGCCTGCCTCTTCACTCGATTGCAAACTCCTTTAGGGCAGAGACGAGCTTTATTGAAATTAAGCACTGGACATGGCCCTTGGCGTATGTGTAGATGAGTAAGAGAGACCCGCATGCCTTCCATAAGAAGAAACAGATAATGCAGTGAACTGATTTCCTAGCCAATGCTGTTTTGAGTAGGATGGCTTATTTGAGTGGAACTGAAGTGAGGGGAAAAAGGAGAGAGAAACTGGATCAGTCAGAAAAAAGGAACCGCTAAGGGTCCATATCTCAGCCGATTCAGAGCTTACTCCATCCTGTGCTTTCCCCTTCTTTCAGCTCGGAAAAGGTTGGAATGTTCAGAAGTAACTCATTCCAAGGAAACGAAGAAAAAAGAAAACCGTGAATGCAAAGGGATGGCAGAGTCCACATAATTCAGACTTATTGTAATTTAAATCAAAGCCTTGCAAATATTTAATTTAGTTGCATAACTTCCTAAGTCCCTACCCTGTTCCTGCTCTCAACATCACATGGTCTGGGGCTAAACAAAGGTAAATATTTAAATGAGCTATTGAAACTTTAAGTAAGAAGTAGATTTGGGCTGGCTGGAGCTCAGCACAGACAACCTGCTCTGATCTTGTTTATGCTTTCATTCCCACTTAGTCTCTTGGGATAGTCCTCTCTGTCCCTTTCATTAGCCTGAAAATCCCTGTGCCTCTTGGCCTCCCAAAGTCTTTCTCTTGTGCTTACTCTATTTCTTTCCAGCTCATTCCATGTACTGACGTACACTGCTGAGACCGGTTCCGCCCAGCAAGGCTCTGTGTCCCCCAAACAGGTAGGCCGTCCTTGGTGTGTTATTCATGGCAGCCACATGTCCCCTGAGCTCCTCCCCATCACCCAGGAGGTCCTGCTGCTCTCCTTTCCCTGCTTCAAAGCGCGTGGCTCCTGTTTCCAGCCTGGTGAACGTTTTCCATTCTCAGCACCTTTCCAAGCTGAGGAGGACTGACCTGCTCTGACTTGGAATTAAGTCTCCCCAATTAAGTTTCTCCACCAGCTTCACAGCTTCTGATGACCACAGCTGTGACGTCCTCAAGGGGATGGCATGTGGTCCTTTCCCCAGAAATCTATTGCTATTCTTGTGCAGCTACAAAAATATCTTGGACGTAGAGTACAAATAAGGCCATTGTTAGGAGGAACACAGAGGAGTCGTTTCTGCATGGGGCCTGTCCTGATCAGACAGGTGGGGGAGCACGAACAAATGGGGACAGGTTTGATTTCCATCAAGAAAAAAAGTAAGGAACAGAAAAGGAAAGGAAAGAGAGAGGCAGGAAGGCAATTTTAACGAGGGGCAGGAATGGCAGGATGAGAGGGACTAGGAATTCTCAGGTGGGAAAGAACAAGGGCTGTGGTTTGGGGGAAGGAAAGAAATAGTTAACCTGATGATCCAGGGCTGAAGAGAGGTCCTTCCGTTCATAAGCCTCCAGCATCTGGTTTGTCTTCTGTCCCAGGTAGTTATAGGTACTGAAAGAAAACAGCACGTACTGTAGAACCAATCACCCCGCAGGAAAGGCCCTGATCTTCAAACCTCACTGCTGCTTGCAAGGCACAAGTATACTGAGCTTCCAGAAAGCCTATTTTTAGGCCCTAACCTAGAGGGTCAGGTGTCTTCAGTTCTAGGTTTTCTGGCAGCACTGAGCAGTGCCAAGAGGAGGCAAAGAACACCCAAAATGAATGAAGAAAATGAAGAAAAGTGGAAAAGGATAAAATTAGAAAAAAAAGGGGGGGGGGGAAGGAAGATGGAGGTGTGTTTAGTAAGGAACCATGGAGGCGCAGGGCCTGATAAGAGAGGTGTAGGTAAAATGGGAGTCCTAAAAGTCTTCTGCTGAGGAAGTGGATAAGGAGGCTGCACAGCAAAAGGGGCAAATCCTAACGGATTACCTAAATCCCTTGACAACTTATATATTTAGAGATCAGTTTCTAGAAAATGACAATAATAAAATGAGAGGCCGTTAAGTGTCTATGATATTTTAGGTGCCTGACATAAATCATGTCTCCTTCTCTCTAAGCTCTGCATGGTAGGCCTGGATTCTATGTCACGGTAATGAAATTATGGCTCAGGAAGCGCTACAGAGTCAAAACCGGTTTGGCTCAATGGATTGAGCGTCAGCCTGCGGACTGAAAAGGTCCCAGGTTCGATTCTGGTCAAGGGCATGTACCTTGGTTGAGGGCACATCCCCAGTAGGGGGTGTGCAAGAGGCAGCTGATCGATGTTTCTAATTCTATCCCTCTCTCTTCCTCTCTGTAAAAAGAAATTAATAAAACATGTTAAAAAAAAAAAAAAAGAAGAAGAAGAAGAAGCGCTACAGAGTTATCACAAGGTTTCCATCACTTCAGGCTGCCCTGTTATAATCCAACAACAACAAAGTTATTTGATCTGATAAAATGGTCTTGTGGACTTAGAAAAACAAACAAACAGCTCTAACTAGCAATAAAGACAAATCACTAACATCAACAACCAGAAAGATAGGTTATAAAAATTTATAACTAGAATGTTCCCCTTTTGTCAAAGTCTTGTATAGTCAGAAAATGTGAAAATGTGCTTAACTTGATGTACCAAGAATAGAATGTCCTTCATGTATGTATACACTAGAGTCAACATCAAGGAATTCCAAGAACTTGAAGTTCCTACTATTATCCGCTAATAAAGCACAAAAAAATAAAATATCATAGCTGAGAAAAGTCACTTGTAGGTACAAAACACTCCTAAGCCCCAATATGTACATGGATGTCTAAGGAGGTTCAGAATAATACATTCAGATCCCAAGGGTCTTAGGTGTGTCCTCAGATGAAGAGGAACGTGATTCTAATGAAAAAGACGTGAAGTCTAAGCAAATGTACTCTACTTATAAATTAAGTTGACAGAATTAAAATGTCTAATATCAAGCCCAAAAAACAAGAGTCAAAATAGTCACAATTTCCAGGGGGAAAACCGTTCCATGGTCAGCAGATGCAGGCATTCGGGTTTCCTTGGTAGAAATGGCCCTACAGGGATGATGGAGGATACCGGCCATCCTGGCTTGTTCACAAGCCAGGAAGACTATCTACCTCAATTACTTTGTCAAGGCCATGTCCACCAAGACACATTGTGAATATTACTTTGCCTCCCCTGTACTTTTCCTGCAGGGAGGAAAGGCACTTTCAGTTAGTGCAAATATTTCCATCCATCTGCTTGCAGACACATTTCTAACGAGTTAGTTTTAATGCGTGCAGTTAACTGAACATATTGCCTGCCTTCCCTGAGAAGGCATGGGGCCACACGATTCTACTTTCCTACTGTAGCTTAGATAGGACCTTAAGCGGTCCTACTTGACTATCTAATGATATCCTGAGATGCCATATTTGGGCAGCCACGATTGACCGTGTGTGTGTGTGTGTGTGTGTGTGTGTGTGTGTGTGTAAGCACAGAAAACCCATTTATTTTCTCCATTTGGAGAGAAAGGGAGGGGGAACTAAGAAGTTTTGCAGAGATGCAGAGGGGAGCGTCTTCAGAGGACTGCAGATGGAGAACGAGCTGCCTTGCTGGTTGAGAGCTTTGTAGTTCTGGGTTCTCAAGTGTTTAGACCTGGCTATACTCTCTCCTCTTGAGTTTTATATAATTTCCTAGTATATTTTATAATAACACCTTAGTTCCCATAAGATAGTTCGAATGGGTTGCTGTTCTTTGTAACCAAATAATTTCTTTTTAAAAATATATATATTTTATTGATTTTTTTACAGAGAGGAAGAGAGAGGGACAGAGAGTTAGAAACATCAATGGGAGAGAAACATCGATCAAGCTGCCTCTTGCACACCCCCTACTGGGGATGTACCCGCAACCAAGGTACATGCCCTTGACCGGAATTGAACCTGGGACCTTTCAGTCCTCAGGCCGATGCTCTATCCACTGAGCCAAACCGGTTTTGGCCCAAATAATTTCTGACCAAGAAATTCTGTGCATGCTCTCAGCTCCTGTGCCTGTCCTCTCACTGCCACAGAGGCTCCTAATAACGAAGGAGTTGCTGGGTCCTACTTAATTCCCTGATTCTGAAGGATTATGGGGGAGAGAGGCAACTTCTATAGAAAAGGTGTATGTGCAAGAAGTATTCCTACTTAGGGGATGAATGCCTCTGTGGGGGGACCTGACATTTATACATTTGTACGTGGATAACCAACCACTGGGGAAAATCGGTCCCGCTTACCTGCCCACTGCTCCCGTTGCTCCCATCACCAGAGCACTCAGCAGTTGCTAATCAGAAACAGACAAAGAGTATTTATTTTTATGGAAAAGAGAAGACGCTACTGTATAAGCAGCTCCATACATTGTTTTGGAGAGAAACGAACCTGCGAGATATGCCAAAGGGTGACTTACCTCGTCCACCCCGAAAAGGAAAGCGAACTGTCGCTGGCGATACTGATCGACACACTGTCCGAAGTCTAAGAGATCCGTGTCACTAAATTTCACCCCTCGGAAGGTGGGGATCTGCTCCTGGATCCCATCCAACAGCTCCTCGACACGAACTGCTCAAAACAGTGAACGCCTCGTGAACCTTCACGCCTCCAGTAAATATCAAATAACATCCTATGTCGCCCTTCCCATCTGCACTGAGTTTCCAGGAGCTTTGCTCAGCCTTAATTGACCGCAGGTCGGACATGGCCACCAGCCCTCGCCTTGCAGGTCCTATGTATTTGTCAAATGATAGCTCCAAGTCTCCCATTTCTTGAAGACTGTCAATGGATATTGAGAGAGCACAACTTCTATTTTTATGTTTAAGAAAGAAAGAAATGGGATTAAAAAAAATAAAACATTTCATTTAATTGTAATAGGCTTCCTACGGGGCAAGCATAGTAATAATCAAAGAAAGCTAGAGGCAAAGCAAGAAAAGGACAGAGTACCTTCCTATGTGCCAGGCACTGAGAATACAGTAGGACACAGCCCTGTCTTAGAGGGGCTTCCGGCTGTCTTCCTGTGTAAGAAGGAGGGGTGTGTGTGACAGAAACAAGGTGTCTGCTGGGAGTGCCCAGGGGCCAACTCCTCTCCCATACTTAACTTCCATTATCAGCTGGCGTCAATGATTGAAAAGGGCCGACCTCATTTTTTGTAAGAGTGACTTATTTTGGAGCAATTGGAACTGTCTAGTCAACAGCATTATGCTTTTATGACATGGGGTGGGTGGGAAGGAGTGTTCTTAGTGCAATAGGGTAAGATGTGAGAGGAGGGAAGAGTGCAACATGGAAAGAAGCAGCACTTACTCTTTACCCCTGTCAAGGCAGGGATGTGATAGTAATAGAATGGCAGTGCCGGGGCAGCAGCAGCCACTTCCCTCAGGAAAGCAAGGAGGTCACCTGAAGAAAGCAGAAAGAGTGCGCATGTGAACATGTGTACAACACTGGCTTTCCCTGGTGGATGGACCAGCTCACGAAATGCAGCCATCCCTTTCAGAAGCCGGAAATTCTTGACCCCTCTAACCAACCCTGAGATTGCTTCCTGCAATGTCTTTGCAACTCACTTCATTGGAAGTTGTATTTTCCTTTCTGTGGAAAGGCCAAAATAAGATACTCACTTTCCTACTATTTTAAAATACTGTTAAAATACTTGTATGGCCCAGCCAGTGTAGCTCAGTGGTTGAGCGCCTACCTATAACCTGGGAGATCATGGTTAGATTCCAGGTCAGGGCACATGCACGGTTTGTGGGCTCGATCCCAGTAGGGGGTGTGCAGGAAGCAGCCAATCAATGGCTCTCTCTCATCATTGATGTATCTATTTTTCTCTCCTTCTTCCTTCCTCTCTGAAATAAAAATGTATTTTTAAAAAACAAAACAGTGATGTGAACCTTCCCAACTATTAACAGCAGCTCATAAAATACTCTTACAAAAATGAGAAGCCCGCCAGGTAGGACTCTGGTCCTCTTACCCTAGAGGGGCTAAGTGTGGTCGGTGAACAACAAAGACTTTGCATTAGGATCAGAATGAGAAAGTTATAACTGAGGAAATTCTACAACAAAAGGATTAGCAACATCTGCTCAAAGAGGGAGTTATAAGAGTAGTTGCACATCCCACAATAATTCAACCAGAGTTTGGTACGTTTTCCTTCTGGGGAGAAATCCAGGTATATCAGAAGAGAGCTCACTCTAGTTTACTTAAGAACTGGGACCTTACATGATCCAATGTGAGCTTCAACTGCAATACTGCTGCAAATAATAAGTAAATCCAGCAGAATTGCTCTCCATACCAATGGAAAATGGGTGAGAAGCTTATATTCTCCACCTGAATATTGCAATAATATATTATCTATGATGAATATTTCAGACAGAAGTGTTATTAACAATTTGTTCTTTTTCTCGTCTCTTTTGAGAAAAGTTTCATTAAAAAAAAAAAAACACTTAAAGCCATGTGAAAAAAAACACAACTTTACAAATTGTTCACTTTAAATTCCCAAAATGGCAGTATTTAAATTATTTTATATTAACAACATTAATAGGTGATATTTCATGATAATTTCAACCCATGATACATTTAGTATGGATGTATTTAATCATGCATGCAAATAACATCTGGTCTGTATTTCTTATTTTTCCGATCAAAAGGATTAAAAAGACTCAGGGTACTTGGAAACCACAAATGGTCTTTAATTGAGGAAAACCATTGGAGGAGAGGAAAAAAAATAATACCTTGATGTGAAGACACTAGATGTGTCTGCGAAATTTCTTTTCAAATTCATCACTCTCTCAACCTTGTATAGAACATGTAGTCTCAAAATGCTCAGTACTCATATTCCTCTTTCTTTTTAAAAAAATAATGGTCCCAAACTTTGCCATGGGACTCTGACACTCTGCACAACTCATACAAGGAGTGGACACCTGATCTAAACACAGGCACCTATAGGTTAACCTGAGCCTGGTGGCTGACCCAATCAGATAACTTGGCAAAAGAGCTGAAATCCTTTCATTAAGTCTTTTCTTTTAAAGATTCCCGGGAGGCCAACTATTCTGGAGAACGGTGGTACCATTTCAATGTCATGCATCTAGCCTATAAAACTTTACATGCATGAGTTAAATATAACTATTGAGAATGAAGGCAAGAAGAAGCAGACTGCATGAGGTGCTGTGCACTTAGACCTAATTACCTTTGTCCCGTGGCTTGAGAAAGAAAGGTGCAATGACAGCGATGCCATCCGCCCCTATTTGTGCTGCATGTTGGGCCTTTAAGAGAAGAAAGAAGACCCTTATGGATCTGGTCACAGTTCTGATGTGAACAGGTGTGAGAGTTTCCCCACACCACAAGCAATCCTCCGACACTAGCTGGGTATCATACGAGTCGAGTCAACTCAACTCCGACGCTCTCTACGTGGATTCCAGCTGTTGAGGGCTCAGTCCCCCAGCCCCCTGCCCCCACTTCAGATTCCAGTCACCACCCCAGGTTATCACCTGTGCTTTTGACTCGCTGGCTATAGATTGCAAGTTCTAACTACCCAATCCTTGGGTTGATTAATTTGCTAGAGTGGCTCTCCCAGATGGACCTACATACATACCAGTTCTTGGGACTCTTTCAAGCTCAGGGCTCCTACATGAATTACCACTTGATCCAACCTTCAAAAGAGAAGGCATAGTTATGTTAGGAACCAAAATAGAATATTGGGGACTAACTATAGTTATAAGAAATATTAATCATGCTCTATTAACCATGATTGCCTTGTTCGGATTAAAGAAAGGACATTCTAACCTGGGAGTTGCATGCCCCCGGGGCTTGGGAGTCAATCTTGGACCTGGGAAGTCAACCTTGGAATGTGGTCCATTCTCATTCAAGAACTGCCTAATATCTTAGAAAGATTAACAACCCTGTTGCCATAACAATGGAGTCCCTCCTCAGCCCACATTGCCTACTTCCCCATGTAACCTTTGTCCTGCCCAATATAAGCAGCTGGCTTCTGGGTGGGGAGGAGGGCTGCAGAGCAGATTTTTTGTGGATATCCGGCTGCTTTCCTATCCTGCTGACAGTATTGGAATAAATCCTCATGTATAATTCAACCTTGTCTGTTTAATTGGTTCAAGTAGTGACAGGCAGCCTGGACCCATTGGTCTAGACAGTTTCAGATGCATCATCTGAAGTTTATGACAACATAGAGGGGTTGCACTATTTTGGTTTGTGCTGGTTTTAACAGTTAGCCAAGAACTGATTAATTTCAATCTCATGACTATCAAATTCTATAGTGGCCTATTTATAATTAATCTAATTCAAGACTTAAAAGAATGTCCAGAAAATAAAATTTAAGGTTCACTGAGAAGAGTTTTGAAACCAATAATTAATTAATCAATACTTGAGTACTTTTTTTTTTTTGACAAAGCATTGTTTTAGATGTGGTATTTGATAGTGATTATATATATATGAAGATAGGTGTAAAACTTATATTTTTCTTTCTTTTTTTTTTTTTCTTTTTTTTTGTGTGTGAGATAGAAATAAAGAGGTTCCTCAAAGAGTACAATCAGGAACCAGCCATATGAGAAATGAATTTACTGTAAAAAGCTTTTTCCAATCTTGTAAGTCCCTAGAATTTGGCCCTAAGAGGTTTTTTTTCTGAGACTCCAGTGTTCATCTTTAGAAGTGCTCCATGTGGCCACAGGGGAAGAGGCCACAGAGGCTGGTCTTCTCAGGATAGAAACTAACAAAGTCCCACAGTGAATCCAGGTGTCCCCGCGAGTCTCCTGAGGGACTCTGAATGAGACAGACCCCATCCTCATGGGATGGAGACACTGCATTTCCATTTAGGCCCAATCACTGCGTCCTGCACTGATTCCTGAGTTGTTCTGTCTCGGGTTAAAATGGGATGTGATATGATCGGGTTTGCATTGTTAAAAGATAATGAGACTTTTGAAAGGAGAAAAGAAGCTGACTGACCTGTTTGAGTCTTACCTGTAACTTTATTGCATGACCTCCTTGTCCCTGTTAACTGGCTTAAGTTAAAGCAATCACCCATCTCCTGCTCCCCTCCACCCTGGTGCTAGATGCTGCTAGAGAAAGCCACTGTATGGCTGGAATACAAACTTGTCATTTCCGATTCAGGAGAAGGAGGCGCCAAAGGCCTGCTGGTCGACCTGCCTTACTTGCCTTTCCAATTTCCCTGCAGTGGCTACTCCAAACTTCATTATTCTCCTTAAGCTCTACATTCCACCCAACTCCTTGTTCTGGGCAGATGTCTTCCCTTCCTAAAGCATGGATTTCTCAGTAGAAGAGCCAGAAGCCCAGCAGAGTCAGTCACCACCATTTTCCCCCTTTCCCCGCCCTAGTCCAGGGCTAGGTAACCCAAGCAGAGGGCTTGGTAGATAGATGAGAGGCAGGTTCCAGTGTCCGGGTGGGATCTCTGAGAGCCAGGCATGTACAAAAAAGAGCACTCCTCTGCCTGGGTTCCTCATCCATGTGCTAGGATCCTCGGGTCCCTGTTCACTGTCCCACAAGCTGACCGTGAACCTGACTTGGGACTGGAAGACAGAGAGGCTGTGTCCTCGTGGAAGAGCAGCTGGTGACACAGCGCTGACGGATGAGTGTTTTTATCGGGGTGGAGCCACTCACTTGTTCCTCCCTTTTGTTACCCACTCCTCCGCGAGGAGGCGGCGCTCTGAGATGCTCAGCGACAGGCCTTCTCCCGTGGTACCATTCACTGTTCCAAACAAAGAGGCCGTCAGTGGGACCAACCAATACTTTACATTCATCCAAATCAACAATGGGGGTGGGGTGGGGGGCAGGGTCAGAAATCCCAGCTTAGGAGGGAGGAACAGGGAGAAACAGCAGAGGATCCACTCAGGGAGGGACAATGCCATTTTCTATTTTCAACCTCAGACTCAGTCTTTTTTCCTTCTTCACCTTTTTTTTTTTTTTTTTTTTAAATATATTTTATTGATTTTTTACAGAGAGGAAGGGAGATAGATAGAGAGCCAGAAACGTCAATGAGAGAGAAACATCAACCAGCTGCCTCTTGCACACCCCCTACCGGGATGTGCCTGCAACCAATGTACATGCCCTTGACCGGAATCGAACCCGGGACCTTTCAGTCTGCAGACCGACGCTCTACCACTGAGCCAAACCGGCTTCGGCTCCTTCTTCACCTTGTCAAAAGTAGCAGGAAGGTGAATTCTGACTTACAATGACAAATTTGTCACGGCTATCAGGAACAGAGAGAAAAGACAAGGATAGCTGCCCGTGTTTCAGGCAAATCTCCAACATGCACCCAGTTCGATATTTGGGCTTGAATGGCAAGGCAGTCAACACCCTCCAGTCCTGGGATGTCAGCTCATGACCGCTATCTGCAGTTTGGCATGGGAGCACTTAAGGACAACTTACTTTTTAAAAATATATTTTAATTGATTTCAAAGAGGAAGGAGGAGGTAGAGAGAGAGAGAGAAACATCAATGATGAGAGAGAATCATTGATCAGCTGCCTCCTGCATGCCTCATACTGGGGATAGAGCTTGCAACCTGGGCATGTGCCCTGACCGGGAATCAAACTGTGACCTTCTGCTTCTTAGGTTGATGCTCAACCACTGAGCCATCTCAGCCGGGCTAGGACAACTTACTTTTTTTATAATTATTCAAAAGAAAGCACCAGGATGTTACTATTTCCTGCAGCAAGCACTCTTCTATATTCACTCCTCACAATAGCCCTGCCAATTACAAATAATCCTTCCCATCTACAGATGAAATGTGAGGCTCTGAATCACTAACTAATCGAAGTTTGAATCCGGGTCTCTGTGATTCCAAAACTTTCCCTTCTAGCAAAGCCATCTCTGCATGGGTCCCAGAAAGGATGCAAATGGCAGGACACTGGCTCTCCCAAACACCAGCTGCAGCTGGGACAGAGGAGGGTGGGAGGCCAGGGGAAGTTGGGAAGGGTTGTTACACTTCTCTTGGCATTTGAGACACTCCAAGCATGCTCCCTAGAGCCTTCTGAGGAGGAAGAATCTGTCTTCCTCACTACTGCTTCCAGCTGGAGGGGGACCCTGAGTGGTTCTGTAATCAGGTTTTGGTTGTGACATGGGGCCTGACCACCTTTTCACAGAAGTTTAACCTGCTCTGATCATGACCACAGTGCCTCCAATTTTGAAAGGAACCTTGTTGGTAGAGCAGCAGCTCGGGGCCAAGGTGTAGTGTTCTATCCAAGGGGCTGAGGCCCAGAACACAACACAGGGGGCAGGGTAGTCACAGGTAAATATACTTGTCAGGCTTAAAATGTTCAGGGTCTGATTTTTCTAATTTCTACCCTATGAATAAATGAGGGTAACCGCTAGACCTGTAATTCCTTTATGTGCTTCAGTTAGATCGTTCTTACACATACAATAGGAAAGGTCTCAGTGAAGAGAGAATAAAGGCCATTCTTAAGAAAGAGAAGCCTGCCGAAACCGGTTTGGCTCAATGGATAGAGCGTAGGCTTGGGGACTGAAAGGTCCTGGGTTCCATTCTGGTCAAGGGCATGTACCTTGGTTGCGGGCATTTCCCCAGTAGGGGGTGTGCAAGAGGCAGCTGATTGATGACTCTCTCTTATCGATGTTTCTAACTCTCTATCTCTCTCCCTTCCTCTCTGTACAAAATCAATAAAATATATTTAAAAAAAAAAAAGAAAAAAAAAGAAAAAAAAAGAAAAAAAAAGAAAGAGAAGCCTGGGCCTAGCCAGGTGGCTCAGTTGGTTAGAGCATCGTCCCAGAACATCAATGTTGGGGTTTCGATCCCTGCAGGGCATGTACAAAAATCAACCATTGAATGCATAAATAAGTGGAACAACAAACATTAATGTCTCTCTCCCCCTTCCTCCCTTTTTCTTTCTCTCTAAAATCAATAAGTAAAAATTTTTTAAAAAGAGAGCGAAAGAGAAACCTGTGTTTTGTTATTCCACTATCACTTCTTGACAGAATAGGATTGGGCAACCTAAATAATATACCTGAACCATTGATTTTCTTCCAATGGCGGTAAAAACAATACCTTTTCTGTTGCGAAGGCACACCACTAAATGAGATAATCTTTTGAGGTGCTTTTTAGGTCTAAAATTGATGAGTCTACAAATTCACAAATTTGACATAGCTTAGCCAGGCTCACTCATAGCCTATGACACAATGGCACTGTGACCTCCTGGCTACTTTCTAAGAACTGAGCTAGAGTTATGGACTGAGCTAGAGTTATGTAGAGAAATCTCTAAAGGTGACTTACCAAAAATATTGTTCACTCCCTGTTTTTCCACAAGATAATCCACGTACTGACCAATGACTGAAAGGTTGATTTCTCTAAAAGACACAAGGAAAAAATGTATATTTAGTCTTTTTTAGAATATTATTCAATCAGTTCCCCAAGTCTGTCACCTTCTTTCTGTTGGTAAGTTTTTATTGGTTTTTAAAATATATATTTTTATTGATTTCAGAGAGGAAGGAAAAGAGAGAAAGAGAGAGAGAGAGAGAGAGAGAGAGAAAGAGAGAGAGAGAGAGAGAGAGAAACATCAATGATGAGAGAGAATCACTGATCAGCTGCCTGCTGCATGCCCCCCATTGGGGATCTAGCCTGCAACCCAGGCAGGCATATGCCCTGACCGGGAGTCAAACCATCACCTTTTGGTTCATATCGATGCTCAACCACTGAGCCATGCCGGCCAGGCTGTTGTTAATAGTTTTTAAAATCCTCCTAGTCAACTGTGAAATCCCTAGCCTCCTCTGAATGCAAGTCCGAGGCCTTTGGCAGGATGCCATGGCCCCAGTCACAAGAGAGCCCGGTGAAATCACCCCGAGCTGCTACCATATTTGTCACAAGGGCACCCGAATCGCAGGGCTAGGGAGGTAACAGGATGATAATTCTCTCTGGGGACTTGACTCCCTTCCCTGCTTTCCCACCAACTCTACCTCCCCACGGTATCTGGGTTCACGTTCATGGCTACAGGTACTGTGCCAGGTACAAGAAGTCACTAGAGAGAAGGAAACAGAGAGAATGAATTCTTCTTCTCCTCACTAGCTGTTTGGGGCTTGGTGCTCATGGAGGTGAGAGGGGGCACCAGCCAGGTCACTTGAAAAAGCTGGGCCGGCTTTTTACTGCACCTTCTCTTCCTCTGAGAGCCCCAAGAACACAGCTCACGGGTAGTCTCGGGGGAGACTGGCCCGGCACCAACCCCATGCTTCCTGGAGTCATTCTTAGTGTTAACTCCAATTTAATATCTTAATTTCAGTTCCTATGGGTTCAGATTCTTTGCCTTAGGTCCACGATTATATTTTAAATAAATGTATTTAACTCTTTTTTCTTATTACAGAAGCTATGTCATGTATTTTAGAAAATACACACAGTAAGAAAGGAAAAAATAAACCACTCAGGATCTCCCTGGAGATGATTACTCTTATTAGTTTGACAGTTTTCTGTTCACCAATGTATAACATAGTATTTTCTTAAGTAAATATAGGCATATTATACAGTATTGTAATATTTTTTTCGCAGCATTTCTAAATTGACTATTTCCCCACCTCTTCAGATACTCTTGTTACTGTACTGGCTACACAGCATTTCATTTTATGAATAGACATAAATTAATTTAGCTAATGCTCTATTCTTAGACATTTCATTTACTTACAAACTCTGTAAGAAGAGAGATTATTTCTAACCACAAATCGAGGCCCTGAGTGGTGAACTAGGAAGCCACACATAGACTGCACTGATCTCTTCTCTTACAGTGTAAGGATAATAGAATTTTCTGAAATGTCTTTTCGGAGAAAAATCCGTGTTCCTGTGCATTTCCTCTCCCGGCACACAACGCACAGGAAAGACTCCATGTAAACAGAATCAAGAGGACAGGCAGGCTCTTTTCACAATGGGCATGATCTGGCATGTGCATCGGGGGATGTGACATTCCAAGTGTTTTGCCTTTCACCTATATTCTTCAGCCTTTGAAATCAATGGAAGGTATGTGGGCTTTTGGCAGTATAACTACTGGATTACTTCGAAGCTCCTTCAGCAGAGATGTGGGCAGGGATTATGGCAGCCCCACCGTGCCAGGGAATGATCTGGGCACATGGGTCACAAGTCTCCCAAACACCGTGTGTCAAGAAGATGGTAATCTGTACAACGCCGACGCCAGCAGGCCAGGCCCTTTCTGACTGGGGTAATGGGTTTTGTTTTACTTGAGAATGTGGTGAAGATTCCCTCGGTGAAGTCAAAGGCATTCGAGAAAGAAAACACAACTTTTTCCTTAACATTGTAGCCAATCTGAAAGGGACTTTCTGTTCTAATGACTGTGCTTGCCTGAAGAAAAGCAAAAGTCTTTTACTCAGGGGTAGAAATATTAGTAGACAGGGGTTGGGCTGGGTAGAGACTTCCCTTTCCGGCTATGTGGCTGGCGGCAAGATCTTTGGGATCTTGGTTTCATTCAGTGTATGGTATGGTATGGTATGGTATGGTATGGTATGGTATGGTATGGTATGGAATGGTAGCTGTCACAGACTTGTGAAGATTAAATTGGAACATTACATTAAAATGCCCAGCATGACTGACACATGGCATTTAGCCAATCAGTGTTAGCTCCCTTTCCTCTGTTCCTTGACCATCAGCATTAATCATCCCTGTAGTACATTCACTCAGGAAAGACCAAAATTCACCACACACTGTGCTAGATGCTAAAGATTCCAAGATAAATAAGATACATGCTCCATCCTTCTGTACTGCCTGGTCCTCGAGAAATGCCTATTGAATACGGTGAAGTCACTCAGAGCCTCCTGGAAGAGACAGGCATGGAACAAACAGTTTACTGTAATACTTACTCTAAACACGTAATTCTGATGGAAAATGGTGTGCACAGACAGGGTGCTGTGGGATCACAGGGGAGGGATCCTCCTACTCTTTTTAAGGAAAATGGGGGAGAATCACCAAAGGATGGTTTTGACGGATGGAAAGAAGTGTTCAAGTGGAGCGGAGAAAGGAGAGGATGCAGTAGAAACAGGCAGAGGGAACAGAAAGTGAAGGAAGGGTATGAAGTGTTTGGGGGAAATGGAAGTGCAGCAGGATGGGTAGACTGTACAGGACTTCCTCTGTCATCCCAGAGGGTGTAGGCTTTCACCTTTCACCCACCTCATTCAGATCCTATGCAGCAGAATCTGCAATTCTGCATTTCTAGCAAGTTCCTATGTGATGTTAGCGAAAATGGTCCACGGATCATAAAATGAGTTGCAAGGCTTAGACTCAAGAGATTCTTAAAGAGGAGAGTGACATGATTCCATTGGTTTATGGGGAAGCTCACTGGGCTATGTATGGTGTGGAGGAGAAACCGGAGTTGCTGCTATTTTATTCATTCTTACTTAGTGGGGATCTCCAAGATATCCCCATGACATAGCATCAGAGACTCCCAGAATTAGAATGGCCCTTCAAGATAATGTGTTTGGACTTCCTCTCTTTACAGAATATGAAAGGGAACTTTTAAAAGGTGACAGGACGGCCCCAGGGTCAAACAGCTAGCTGGTGGCAATGCTGGAGGTTAACAATCTATTTAACATGTTCTTTTTGCCAACATATTCTGAGAGTTGATTAGGTCATGAGAATGACTTAGAATCATGAAGGAAAAAGGAGGCAGGGAAAATAAATAGTTCTTGTTCAGCCAAGAATCATGGAGGCCATGGTATACAGTACCAGGTAGGAAAACCCCACAATGGCAAGTCACCAGGCAGAATGTCCAGTGTGAGATTCCACGTGACCCTTCCTTTTGCCCATCTCTTGGAAACGTGTCCGAATGCAGATTCCCTTGTGGGCAAGTAAATTAACACCCAGCTGCTCCTGGTGGGTGCTCCAAACCTGCTTTCCCTCTATATGGGAATGTTTGGATGGAGCAGGTGGTGGGAGAAAAGGGAACCAACATAGTTATGTGCCTACTATGTGCTAAGTACATTTTATTATTTAAATGTGTTTTTATTGATTCAGAGAGACGAAGGGAGAGGTTGAGAGGGGAAAGAAACATCTATGTGAGAGGGAATCATCAATTGGCTGCCTCCTGCATTAATGCCCACAACCCGGACATGTACCTTGACCTGAGATGAAACTGTGTGACCTCCTGGTTCATGGGTCGATGCTCAACCACTGACTCACACTGGCTAAGTTGCTATATACATTTTTAATGTACTAATTTAATTCTCAACAAGTTTCTTTAAAAAAAAATACATTCTTATATTGACTTGAATTGATGAAAAAAGAGGAAATAGTGAAGTGGAGGCAGGAGGGCCAGAAGTGTTTGAGAAATGGAGAAGGAACCAGCAGAGCAAAGTTAAGTTAGTAATCTCGCATACATGGGGCCTGCTGCCACAGGAAAACAGCAGAACAGGGAGGAAGAACACACTGACACTCTCAATGCGTCCCAGGTGAATAAACAAGACTGTGTTAGAAAGTCACTTCTAGGCTAACGGGTCTGATTAGAAAGATTAAAGTAGCAGAGACCAGATGTAGTTCTTTGAGTTTGCAAACAGGAAATAAATTCTGCCTGCTCATGTCTTCTGTTTTATCTGTCCAGCAAGTGGCTGACACAACGAGAAGGAGCTGACTTCAGTCTTTCTTAGGACTTGTGGAAAGGGAGAAGTAAGAGGAAAAAAAAAAAAAAAAACACACCAAAAACCAAATGCTGCTAACCACTGAGTGATCTAAATGGCATCTCAGCAAGAGTTTTATTTAGACCTAGCAAAGATGTGAATTTTCATGAATCTCAGAAGCTGGAATTTTTGAATTCACAATGATCTAAAAGGGAAACTGTAATATGGACAACTTTGATAACAATAAAAGTTAAAGAAGTTTTATCTACTTTAAACGGGGTAGGGTTAGTGTTTACAAATTCAGCAACAGAAGACCAAAAATAAGAAAAGCCTTATTTAAAGATATCTTAAATTCATCTTCCTTTTACCCCCATCTTATGCCACAAAAGCAGTCCAAACTTATGGACCTAAGTGCATGTTGATCCTATGCTAAGCACTCTTCTATGGATAATCTCACATAGTACACATAACTCCATGATCATTTATATCTTGTAGAGGAAGAAAGAAGAAGCTTAAAGAAACCAGAATTCTGATGGTTTTGGCAGACTGATTTCTCTAAAATGTCAAAAACATTTAGATCCAAGAGGTGGATGAATCACCTTTTCCTCAATGGCAACGTCCCAGGAAGAAGTTATATTTCACGTATGGACATGTACGGCACATGACCATTATCTGACAGTCTAAGAAAAATAGAATGGATGGCCATACTCTTCATGTGGAAGTCAAAATACTTGCTTGACCAATGATTTCTCAGCAATCATCTGTTGCTACCTCCCACTGCTGCAGGCTCCCCAACATGTAACCGATGTTGAAATGAGACTGCAAACATGCCTACGGGATCCCTCTTACAGCTACCTTCTCCACTATGAACAGCCTGAGGTGGAATCATGCAGATGTCTAGAGACAAGATCTAGAGGAGCCAGGTCAAGGTCTAAGGTCAAATCCTGCTAAAATGGAAGTCTCATCCAATTCCACTGGTCTTCTTTGAGAACCCAAGGCTGTGATAAAATCCAAGGAGAATTTACATTGTGGAGTTATGGACCCTGGGAGAAAAGAGAGCTGCTATATCTTTTCTCCCTTTCTGCACTCCTTGAAATATAGAGACCTCGTCTCTGACTTGGGGTCAGAGACAGTACAAGTGGACATCTGATGGAAGCTGCCACTTGGCAATGGTGCCACAGAAGTGCACAGAGGAAGTGACTGTTATACAGAGAACATCAGTCCATTTTGGTGGAGTGTAGAGGGCTCTCTGGGAATGCACATGGATGACCTTTAATTATCATCAGCTGAACTCAAGGCGTAGGCAGAACCATGCCCTGGGAACATGTTTCCCCAAAATGTGGGAGACTGTTATCAGTACTGATTTCTTATCTTTATCCATGTATTTGGAATGAGGAATGAATAGGACCTTGACTTACCCAGGTCTTTATATGCTAAATCCCAGGAATGAGGGAATGAATAGGACCTGGGCACACCCAAAACTTCTTTCACCTTAAACCCCCCTTTGGAAATAAGTAAATGCGCTATGTTGTCTGTGGTGGGTGTTGACTGTCTCTCCATCAGAGTGACAGCCTCCCACCTGGGTTCCAACTTGAATCTATTTCTATGTCTTGGTCTCTTTTTTTCTTTAATTTCTTAATCCCCAGCTCCTCCACTCAGGAACCTGTCGTTTTCCGTGCGGGCCCCCCACAGTGGAGTGAGAACAGATCCCTTGAAGGTCCCAAATGGTAGTTACCCATGCTCAGTCATCGGCGTGATGGTTGCAGCAACCAGACCTTGAAGGTTCTTCTTCCGGGAGGCCATTGAGCTGCTGAAAAAAAAAAACAACACACAACAACAAACAGAATTACTCTCTTCTTCAAGGAATGTCAATTAATGATAAAACTCCTGGGCAAAGTCCGTTCACCATTTAGAACTGTGAAAAAATGCTTACAAGTATGCGGACACAGAAAGCAGGTTTCAGAATGTAGAATTTCAAGGTTTAATTCTAAAGGAGAGGAAACTAATCTTTTAAAAGTCAGGAGAACAGAGTGGCCCGGCAACATACCATTGAAAAGGCCTCCGACTTTATCTAGCTCAGTGGTCGGCAAACCGTGGCTCTAGAGTCACATGCGGTTTTTTGGCCCCTTGAGTGTGGCTCGGCGTTAGAACCACTTATTCAAAATAGACTCGCCAGGCTGAAAACCGACTTCTGCATACGGGCCACGAGGTTTCAATGACACTGTACGTGCACGTCCTCACGTGGTATTTTGTGGAAGAGCCACACTCAAGGGGTCAAAGAGTCACTCTCGATCTACGGTTTGCCGACCACTGATCTAGAAGAGCGGTCACCAACCTTTTGGACCTCATGGACCACCAGTGGTCCACGGACCACCAATTGGCAACCCTTGCTGCAAAGGTTTCCTTAAACCAGCGGTTGCCAACCTTTCAGACCTCACGGACCATCAGTGGTCTGCAGACCACCGGTTGGCAACCACTGATCTAGATGATTGAGACAATGTCAAACCTCTAAGAACAGGGGTAAAAAATAAGAGATCAAAGAAAGAACATGGACCTAACTCAGGGAGCTCAAATATATGAAGAATTACTATAATTTAAGTTAAAATATGGTCAGGAGAACAGGGACATTCTTATCTCTTTCTCTTCGTTTGGTTAAACAAGAATCAGCTCTTATAGTTTGAAGGCTTCGGTGTAATCTCTGTAGTTTATCTTCGGATTTACCTGAAACTATCCTTTCAGATTCTAATCTTGACCATTAGGTCGTGTTTTCCTACTTCTAGTAAACCACATCACAAGTGTTTATTCACCTTCTCCCCCTCTAGACCATGCTCCCCAGGACCAGAAATACATTCCATTTGCTTTGCTTTTCCTTCTCAGTGTTCTGCAGACACCCGTGTCCAGTGAAAAATTGATGACTTTCTGGTTGATTGAATGAAGTGTCCCAGTTGTAACTGAATGATGACTTCTAAGAGTGCCAGACACATAGTAAGTACAAGTTCAGCCTTCTCCGTGAAGTCCTGTCTGAAGGTTCTAGGACATTAGCAAGTACTATCATTATTCCCTTACCAGCTCTTTCCTGTCATCCCAGCTCTACAGGTACCTCCTCCCCAGCCCTAGCTGATTCAGGGGCTAAGTCATTGCAATTCTGTTATCTTCTTTCCTGCATTCCTTCCCTCTCCCCTTAATACCTCTCTCCTAACTTGCCCTTTGTTACCTCTTATCTACACCAATGGGTGCAACCCAGGCCCGAGAGGCCCTTGGGGGCTCAAGAAAGTTCAAGTGATAAGAGTCTCAAGAGCTGGGTTCAGCACGGAGAGTCTCCTCAAATCCAACAGTACTAGGCTGTTCACACTAGACTTCCAGGCTCTTGGGCTTTTGGCTGCATCTATTTCATGCCTAGGGCAGTTACACTGATACTCTTATGATGGTCTGAAGCTCAGACGGGCAACACACACACACACACACACACACACACACACACACATCCCTGATTGGTTAAAACTTTCAAAGCATGCAGGAATGGGATGAGAGTTGGGAACCACTGTCCTAACCCCACTCTATCTTCTTTCACAGGCTGCCAGATTAACCTCCCAGGAGTATGGACATTTCTGACCTTGCCTTTGCCAATAACTTTCCACCCTGGCTTTCAGGAAATAAATATCAAACCTGATAGTACTTGCTAATGTGCTAGAGCCATCAGACAAGACTTCATGGAGAAGGCTGAACTTGTACTTACTATGTGTCTGGCACTCTTAGAAGTCACCCTGGCCCGGGGCTTTGTAGATCTCTTCATGCCTGCAAGTACAAGTACGCTAGCCCAGCTGGTCCCTGTTGCTACCTCCCTTCTCTTGTCCGGCCTGCTTGCCTTTCTCCGTGGTTCTTCTACTGGAATGCCATCATCTCCCACTTTGGCCCGTTCAGCCTGGCCAACGTTTTAAAAGCTAGGGGACATTCCCTGATTCCCCTAAAATGAAAGCAATTTCACACCCCTTAGAATTTCCCCCAAACAACGGCTTTTTCATTAAAAGCCTTACGTCAGAGTTATTCGCAGGGTAGTTGGGGCTTCTCTTCTAAACGGTAAGCCACCCAAGGAGCAAAGTTTGCTGACTTTGTGAACCGTGAAACTCCTACAGGAAGGGATGGGGCTGTGGACAAAAAGGGGCCATGTGCTAGCCTGACTAGCTCAGGGTGGCCTTGCCAACTCAGAGACCCAAAGTTGGTCTGAAATGAAAACTTTTTAAACGCAAAAGCAGTTTATGGTGGGTAGTCACGTCATAGGCCGGCACCTTCCCTGACCAAGGTCAATCTTTCTTTTACTGGGGCCTATTGTCTTTTTGCATCTATGATAGCATATCACTGGGATGCCAAAGTCGCTTTCCTTTTTTCCAGACCCCTCAAGCCATAGATAATGCTCTTGGGAGAACACAAATCCCCACATTGTTATTGTTAATTGTTGACTGTTGACCACCTCAGTAAAAGAAGTGTGTGTCTATCATTTTACTTTTTATCCAATCCCAGAAGTCTCCCCACTTTGCTTTCTCCCACCTCCCTAATCTATCACCAATGGATTTTGTGTAACCCTCTTATGTCTCCTCTTTTGATTGTAATATGTAAAACAGGGTGCAAAGCTGCCATTCTCAGAGCATTATCTCAATCCGCTGAGATTCTGCTTCCTGGCAATTGTCAGCAGTTTGGCTCAAATAAACTCATGTTTCTTACCTTAATAGGTAAAAGATCATGGCAGCTGTAACTGGAGAAGCATGGATATTTTGTCAATTTGAGGTTTAAATAAACTTGGTAATGTTATGCTTTGAAATTCTTTATAGCTTGTATCCAAAGCAAGTGGTTAGGATGTTCACCAGCTTAAGGTTTAGTGTGCATCTAGAATAGGGGTGTCGAACTCAATCAGAGAAGGGGCCAAAATCTAAAATCCAGCCTAAATCGCGGGCCGAATGGTTTACTGAACAGTCATAAACTGACAATGTCATAAACTGACAGCGGAGTGCAGTGATGACAGCGCGGTGCGGGCCACATTGCAAGGCCTGGCCGGCCGGATTTGGCCCGCGGGCCTTGTGTTTGACACATGTGATCTAGAATGTTATTACTCAAAACATTGGGGAGGGTAATATTACTTTTGAAATCTTATGCCTCTATCCACAGACAAGACTTCTTAGCGCAAATAATTCAGGTTACCTTAGTCAAATTCTCTGAAAAGGGCAAAGTAAAAAAAAAAAAAAAAAAAAAAAAAAATTAAGAAGGGGGGAGGGAAAGAAAGAAAAACAGTAAGAGAGAAAGAAAAAGGAAGGGAGGGAGGAAGGAAGAAAAAAATAAAGGAAGGAAGGGAGGGCAACTCTGGGTAAGAAGAATGACTTGACAGAGAAATAGTTGGAGAGGAAGAAACAGAAAGAGAGAAACAAAACAAAACTATAAAACCAAAACCCAGAAATACGACCCACTTCCCATAAAATGAAAGAGATTGCATCCAAGTCAATCGCTCAACTCTCTTCTGCTCAATCGCTGATGCTGGTCATTTTGACAAATAGATCTGGAAGGAATCCAGGGGTCCCTCGCCCCCATCTCCCGACTCGCTTTAGGCCGGAGGGTGTCTGTCCGCCTAGCCTTCCCCCTCCCTCTGCCCCCCCCCGCTTCCCAGTCTCCCCGCCTTCCCCTCTCCCTGGGGCCCGCACCTCCTCGCCCACCCTGGAGCCCGTCCCCTGCGCCCTCCTCCTCACATCCCCGGTGGCCTCTCCGTCCCCGTCCCCGTCTCCGTCCCCGTCCCCGTCCCCGTCCCCGTCCCCGTCCATCCGCGCCCGCTCACCCGAGACGCTGGCCCGCCTCCCTCGCCATGGCCGTGACCGCGGCAGTCGTTGCTGCGGCCGCTCTTTATCCCCCCGGGCCGTCCGCCCCGCGCCCGCCACGCCCAGGCCCCTGGGGGCTGTAGTTCGGCGCCTCTTCCTGCAGGGCGCGCCGGGCGGGGGACACGCCGCGTCACGCGGACGCACGCAGAGTCCTGCAACCCCAGAGTGGAGTCTGCGCGCCCCGCACCCCGAGAGTGGAGTCTGCGCGCCCCGGGGTCTCACCTGAGCCGGGGCCTGAGCGTCCACCTGCGCGGCGCGGGCTCCTGGGGGCGGCACGCAGCCCACAGGCACCTCCGGCCGCGCAGCGCGGGTGGCCGGGGCGCCTCCCAGCGGCGGAGGCCTCTCCTCCTGACATGCCTCTCCCCGGCCCTGCAGCTCCAGGTATTTCCAGGTTGTGGGCTTGGAACCTCAGGTCCCTGTCCCAACCCCGCACACGCTCCCCGAGGGGGAAAAAGAGAGGTGACCTGGTTTCACCATGGACTAGGTACGAATGCAGCAGCTTTTCTGGCTTATTCTTGGCAACACTTAAGAAAAGTTTCAAAAGGGAAAAATGTTATTTATTTATTTGTTTGTTTGTTTGTTAAAAATATTTTAATGATTTTTTACAGAGAGGGATAGAGAGCTAGAAACATCCATGAGAGAGAAACACCCACCAGTTGCCTCTTGCACACTCCCTACTGGGGATGTGCCTGCAACCAATGTACATGCCCTTGACAGGAATCGAACCTGGGACCCTTCAGTCCACAGACCTAAGCTCTAGCCATTGAGCCAAACCGGTTTTGGTGGGAAAATGTTTTTAACCAAAATGTCTCCACCTGCAGGAATGGCTCGTTTGTTTTCTAACATCAAGTCCTGTGCTGATAAATCAGAAACAAACAACGCCAGAAGCAGGCCCTCTGCTTTCTCCCTGACGTGAGGTAACCTCCGTTTTGCAAACAAAGCAAGGGCTGATGCTTATTATTTCCCTTAGAGAAAAGAAATCCCCCCATAAGGCTTTCTAGTTTATAGAGTGCTTTTAAATCCATAATAATCGTCATTTTATTACACAAAGCACCAGTAATTAATTCACCAATTCACAAAAACAATCTTATGTGATGGGCATTATTTTTATTACTTATTTATTTTAAATTTTTTAAATTGATTTCAGAGAGGAAGGGAGAGGGAGGGACAGAAACATCAATGATGAGAGAGCACCATTGACTGGCTGCCTCCTGCTTGGACCCTGGAGCCTGCAACCTAGGCATGTGCCCTGACTGGGAATGGAACTGTGACCTCCTGGTTCATAGGTCGACGCCCCAAAGGGTTGGGCATGGGTATTATTTCTCAAATTCACATTAAAGATGAAGAAGACTATCCTACTTTACAGATTAGAAACAGGGGTTTAAAGGGCTTACGTGATTTGCCAAAGGCCATAGAGCCTCTGAGTGGCTCAGTTGAGATTTGATTTGTTTTCAGATAGTCTGAGAGCTGATATTTTAACCACTACTCTGTTTTCCTCCAGTGAAGGAAGGAGGACAGGAAGGAAGTGTCCTAGTTATATCTGTCTGCTTTGTAATGTTAACAAGGACAGTGTATCCTAATGGGACAATGTTTGCAAAATTTTCAGCCATACTTTTAATAAATGCAAAATTAAATATTTCAGTACCCAAAGGTTTGGGTCATTGAGCTTAATAGCATCAACCAAATAAACCAATATTCTAAATGTTTAAACTCCTATTTAGTGTATCAATACTAGAGGTCTGGTGCACAAATTCGTGTATGGGTGGGGGTCCGGCCAGCCTGCCCCAATGACAGCCAATTGGGCAGGGCCGGCCAGGGGAAGGGGACATGGAAGGTTGACTGCCCAGCCTCACCCTGGATTGGGGTGTGAGGGCTGATCAGGGGGGAGGTTGGCTGCGGGGAGAGGAAATAGCTTGGGGATATAGAGTTTAGTTCTCCTGCCATCCCTCTGGTCGAACTCCTGGTAGAGGGAACAATTTGCATATTAGCCTTTTATTATATAGGATGGCAGTCAAAGCAATTCCTTATAATATGATGTTAGGTTACTAAGAAGCAGATGCTAAAATGGGATTTGATGTGCCGGAGACTTACTTGGGGAGAGAGAGCCTTCAGGTGGTCATGCAGAGCTGACCCCTGTGGAAGGAGTGAGGGTGCCCATCTTCCTGGGACAGAGGTTCCACACTGCACCTTTGATGAGGTTTGAAGGAGGACGCATCAGAGAATCCACTCTCTGGCCTTAAGAAACCCACGGCCTCTACTGTGAACTGTGGGAAAGACACTTATCTTTAAAAAGATGGCAAGTGCAGCAATAGACCTCTGCAAAGATTTTAAGAAACATGGAAGGGAGATTAATATGGGCTGAGAGGTGACTCTGTGTGAGAGAGAGAGAGAGTGTGTGTGTGTGTATGTGTATGTGTATACACAATGAGGCAGGAAACTATTTCATAAATTCTTCCTGGGGGAGGTGACAACTGAGCTGAGTCAGACAAGAGTAGGGTCTAGAAGAAGGGAGAAGCAACAAAAGGCTGAGTACTAGCTTCAGCCCTCTAACACTTTGCTGATAAGTGGCAAGGGCTCAGTGACATTTCTTATATTATCCAGTATTTTATCGTCATCACCACTTAACTTTTTATGCTTTTACTAGAGGCTTGGAGCATGAAAATTCATGCACTGGAGTGGGGGGGTGGGAGTGGGGGGGTTCCCTCAGCCCGGCCTGCCCCCTCTCACAGTCTGGGAGCCCTCAGGGGTGGAAGGGAACCTGGCGATCAGGAAAGGTGACACCCCATCACACCTCTGCTGCTGCCACTCCTGGCAGTGCAAGCCTCAGCCAGCCCTGGGTGGTTGGGCAGCTGACATCCGAGGCTTTCCTGTGCCTCAGGCTGGCCCTGGATGGCTGGGGGACTGAGGGGACTGAGGGGCTCTGGAGGCAGTCTTGGAGCTGCTGGGCCTGTGGCCTTGCAGTGTGCCAGCCCCCCTGGCGGGGCTGAGGAGACTGGGTGCTGCCATCTTATGGCTGTGGATGCCACCATCTTTGAGGACAGGGCAGTCAATTAGCATATTCCCTTTTTATTGACTGTGGGTGCTACCATCTTTGAGGGTGGGACATTCAATTAGCATATTCCCTCCTTATTGGCTGTGGGCACTGCCATCTTTGCAATGGCAGGAGGGTCAATTAGCATATTCCCTCTTCATTAGATAGGATTTCTTGACCTCTAACTCCACTGGGGAGGTGATCAAGGCTGGCAGCATGTCCTGCTTCTTTGTTTTCCCACAGTCCAGAGCGCAGTGCAGGGAGGGTGGGATTGGAGACGTTTGCTCCCTTCAATTCTCTTGTTTTGTAAAAAAAATAAAATAAATATTTATTTACTTTGTTATATATTTATTTATTCCACATCATCTTTTTCTCCCCACCACAATTCAAGCTTGGAAGCCAGTGATGAAGAGGAAATAGCTTGGCTTAGTTTTTAGACATAGAGTTTAGTTCTCCGCGTTAGTTTGTAAGTTTCCTGAGGACACCCACATAGTGCCTGCTACATGGCAGGCACTCAAGAAATAGCTGAATTAGTATCAAATGCAGAACAAATGTTGATAACTGAGAACAGAATGTTAGCTCTGTGGCCTGAACCTAGACTTTAGCACTGAGGGGAGGCTGGTGCCTCCTTGTTGACAGGTGCTGATGCAATAGTAGGGGCCCCTGTGGCCAGGAGGATTGGTGTCAGCACAGAGAACAGAAAGCTAGGGAGTGGGGCAGGCACAGGAGCTGGAGGAAGAGGACTGTCATGCGTCTTAGAGGACAAGAAGGGAGGAATTCTGGGTGTGGATTAAACTTGGACATAGTTGCCTCCTTGCTGACTTGGAGACCCTCTTTCTGATTGTACCTCTGGACTGATGTGCCAATGGGTTAAGCACGTTCACTTGTCATTTCCTAATCATTGGAAATTTTGGGCCTCGTATGACTACTAGAAAGAGAATCATGAAGGTGTCATTGGTAGAAAACAGAAGAGAAAGTTAATATTAATTTTGCTTGGCAGGGTCTCTTTGACAATATAATTTAAGTAATGACAGGGGCGAAACTCCTTTTGAAAGGAGGTTCACTGTGTATTAGCTATTGGCTACAAAAAATTCAGTGTTTCCCAAACTTTTGACAGATGTGTACCCCTTCTATAAATTTCGTAACGCTGAGTATCCCTCGTACTCATGAGAATGTAGAATTAGGCGTAGCTAAGCACGGTGCAGTGCATATCCCCACCAAACTCCGGTGCAACGCGTACCCCCACCAAACTCTTCCCGTGCCCCTTTAATTTTTAAGCAAATTTAAAAAAATTTAATTTGCTTCAACGCGTACCACACTTCGGGAAACACTGGACATGAACGCTAGGTCTTTCGGAAAAACACAGGTGAGTCTATTCTATGGTGACACTACACCAAAGGTTCCCCAAGGATCTCAAAGAGGAATGTGCAATGTCCCGTAAAAGCATCCCCAAACGCCAGCTGCTCGAGTTATGAACAAGGTAAAAACTCACCACTAGGTGACAGTCTATCCGCAGAAATTGCCTTCTCTTTTAATGACTCAAATTGAAGGTTTCTGGGAGCATCAGTAAAAATAAAAACATTAGGTAATCTTTTCCTGATCCCACTTCCCTGTCCTCCTTTCCCCCCAAATCTGTGCAGTTGACATCCTCAATTTTAACATTCTTCTTAAATCTGTCTCTCAATACTAAAATAATGAAAAAGTGATGTTTAGAAACACAGAAATTAGACATGGAAAATTAAGTGCCCCTCACTCCCCACCCTCCCACCCCCAATTCTGTTTTGTTTGTGGGTGTTTTTTTTGTTTTGTTTTGTTTTGAACATAAATATGGCAATAAAAAGAGTATGCTCAGTGGTCTTAACTTTTTGATAGGTAGAAGACACTTAAAAATCTGGTTCAAGTTTAATTTACTATTTTCTCCCTCATGAATAGAACTCTGCTTCCTTTTAGCATTTGAGGTAAAAAAAAAAAAAAAATGGGGCGATTGGGAGAAGTATGTTTTTAATCTCTTCTATGAAGAACTTTTATTTTATGTTTCTTTTGAATGAAGGGAAAACTCCCTGGAAAGAATTTGATAAGGGCAATTTGAAATTTAATTTGCTTCCACCCAAGGCTGGTTAGCTTCTGGGTAAGAGCTGAATTAGGGTGCTAACAGTCTGGGGACGGGAAGGTCAAAGGGGGCCCCATGGCTTCTGGAGGGGCACGTGGGGAGAATTTGTTGGTTTTGTTTCTCCTTGTTCCTCCTGCCCAAACCCCCGGGGCCTCGTTATCCTGGAGTAGCTCACCCAGATTTCATCTTTCGGCGTCATTTCCACTGTCCCATTGATCAAGTTCTTCTGGGCCCACTGGCCTGTAAATTACCCCAACATTCTTCTGTGCTCCCCTTCTCGGCTTAGGTGCTTCAGCTGTAGCCAAATTTTGTTAGCTGCGAGAGAAAAATGGGCAATCTATATTTGGCCATGCACTTAAAGGTGGACCACGTAGGTTAAAAACAAAAACAGAACTAAGTACGTAACAGTATTTGTTCAATTCTTCCATTTGTATTAACAGGAAAAATAAATAAATAAATAAATAAATAAAAGAGGCCTGTGTAGGAGTGCACCTGGAAATGCATAGATGGTTTCCGGAAGGAAAACAGCGATGTTCAGAATATTAAACAGCTGGCTTAGCTTGGCTATCAGGGATGCTGGCCTTGAGCCGGAGGGATGCTGCAGGAGATCCTCTAACATCTCAGCTTTAACCTTTAATGATGGATTGAAATTTTCAGGGGGAGGGGCAGCACTCCAGGGGCTTAAAGCAATGGCTGTTTACCAACCTATAGGGAACTATCTGCATACTTTAACAACTTCCACATTGATATTACTGAGCCAGCAGCTCTCAGTCATTTCTCCTGGGAAAGGGGACAGAGAGCCTGAGGGAGTTATTTTTTTCAGTGTGTCCTTTAGTACTGTTGGAAATGCGTTTTGTTTGTTTGAATTCCCTGAAGTCATGTGCTGGGAGACTGAATTTCATTCCGTTCAGCTCAGGTGGTATGTCTGATTTTTAGAATTTGGTTCTGGACATTTCTACCTCGTCATGAGTCCTCTTGACTCCAGTCTGTCTGAAACCTCAGGGCCGTTTTCTTTAGTCCCATCTTGCTGGATGCTCCTCCACAAGAGCTTTGCTTAAACTACTCTGCTCATGGGGCAGGAGCAGCCTGGCTCACCTCCCTCTCCCCATCACCCCCAACCCCAGCGTTGGTCTCTGAATCTCCTTTGGTTACCTTGGACCTCTGGTCTCTCCACCTACCAGAGCTCAGTCCTATTACTGACTGGTATAGACCTCACTCTGCTTAATCTCGTGGCCATAAAATAAGTGCTTTTGTGTGTTCACACACTTGGGGCATGTACGGTAGAAGCTGGTTGCCTTTAGTTTTATCTGGGCCTCAGCATGAATGGCATTGGTCATTATCTGAGTGGTACTGGCTCACATTAGATTGGCTTGTGCCTCCAACTGCCTAGTGCACAACCACCCAGCCCCCAACCCCCAACCCCCCCCCACTTTTCAGGGAGGCAAGGTAGTGCCACCAATGTGGTCCCTCCATCCTTTCTTGTTCTGCTTTGAGCTCCTTGCTGGTATCCCCTGCCATGAAGCCACTAGGGGGCAGTGTCTCATCTCAGCCAACCTTGCTCTCTTCCTCTGGGGCCTACAGACCTGGAGAGAGCCCCTTCTCTTCTACTTTGCCATATTTTTTCCCCCACCCAAATCTCAAAGCAGTGCCTCAATGAGCCCCTTCCCACTCTACCTGCAGGATCTTTCTCTATAGGCTCAGGCGTGAGTCTAAGGAGTTAAGGCAGGGACAAGACAGGCGTGTTTTCTTTCCCATCTCCCTTTCCTCACCCCAAGATCACCCCTTCCCATCATCCTTTCCACCCAAGGCCGCAATGAAATTGCTTCCAGCAGTCACTTCCCTCTGCTGTAATCAGCTCCTCACCAGGTCAACTGTCCCCTGAGATCGGTCACACTCTAAGTGGTGGGCACAGCCGGGCTCAGGCTAGCACCCTGCCCACACATTCGATTCACACTTATCTCACTGCATGGCAATTATCTGTTGACACGTCTGCTTCCCCCTTAGACTGTGGGTTCCTCCAGCATGAGTTCCTCACTGTGTTTTCATCTATGTATCTCCAGCACCTTGTCCCTGCCTGTAACATGGCAGACCTTGATCAATCCTTTTGAAAGAATCATCGACCACAGCCATTCAGCATAGGTATACAAAAGGAGACTGCCCTTCTTTACCAAAAGGATACTCAGGGACACTCACACGGGGAGGGAAGCTGTTCTTAAAGGCTGTTCTCCGCCCCACAAAGGAGCCATTCATCGCATCTGGACCCCGTGGTCCTCAGCGGTGGGGAAGATGCAGGGTAAGAGCGGAATTTCCAGGAGAGGCTTCAACTGATCTTGTTTTGAGAGAATAACATGCTGAACAACTATTTGACTAGTTACATTTTATTGTGTACCTGCCAATTGAAAAAACAAAGACAGACACACGAAAACCAAAACAGTATGACAAAACATATTGATCAGAGGGGGAACGAGCAGATGACACGGGGACAGAACATTTCACTTGTTTCATCCCAAATTCAGAGAAATCTGGTGAACTCAGTGTTCAATTCACCTAAATGTTTATCGCAGAGAGAAAGTGGCGGCGGGGTGTGGATTTGTTCATGCTGGGTATCAATATTTCTCCTCTTATTATTCACTGGAAGTAAGTCTGATGTCATGCGATAGACGGTTAGCGGTAAACAACTCTTCAACCAAGAAAGATAAATTGTGCAGCTATCTGACTTTATTCTCGGAGAAGTGATCCCATGAATCACAGCCAAGGCAGATACTCCTCAGCTAGTGGGAGACAGAGGTACTAATTATGTTTATTATGATGATAATAGTGCTCAACACTTACTTCAAGGCATGGTATTTGCAGAATTGGAAAAAAAAAAAAAAAGAATACTCTAGCAGGCTTACGGACATTCACTGGCAATATCACAGATGATTATAGTCCTTGGAACTATAATTTCAGAGAAGAGGAACGGGAGTTTCGTTTAAGAGAGAGAGAGATAAGTTAAACAATTTATTGAAGATCACTCAGCTCTTTAATTCCAAAACCTGATCTCTTTCCTCTACATGGCAGTGCCTGCCCAAATGGACAATGTCATAATGTAAAATCTTTTTGTGAAAAACATGATTTTCATGTGATTTAAAAACCAGTATTGTCTGATCACATGTTTTGGGTTATTTGTTCTAATACACAGATAAATGTAGGTAAAGGGAGACTAATGGCTTGCTAAGTCATAAAGCAGGTTGGGCTGAAGGAAGGATAGGGGCTGGAATGACCAACTATCACCTTACCCAACACCGTATCTATTTCCTACTCCAGACTCTAGATAACTCAGCCTGCTTAAAGCCCGTTAGAATGTCAATCAACCAGTCTCCCCACCCACCCACTGACCCATAACCGGCCAGTGTTTGTTGAAGACCCAGTTTGCTGTTCTTGGAACAGTGCTTGGTGCTGTGGGAAAATGCCAAAGCAGGACCAGACCCGGTCCCTGCCACCTTGGCGCTCGTGATCTAGGTGGCAAGACAAGACAAAAATACATGACACAGTTACAGAATCTGACAGAATGTAATAAAGTGCTAAATTGTGTGGTACAGACAATTAGGGAACAAGACAGTATATAATAAAGTGCTAATTGTGTGGTACAGACAATAAGTATAATAGGAGTTCAGTGAAGGGATGGGGGAGTGTGGGCTGCCGTCTTCGGGGAAGGCTTCTCAGCATGTCAGGCTGCCGTATTTGTGCAGTGCATGATGGGAAACTGAATATGAAATAGAGGACAGATTAAGAGCACAGTCACTGTGCTGCACTGTGGTATCTCTTCATCTGGATGAGGACAGAAAGAGAATTCTTTGAGAGGTGGAATGCTCCATTTAAAACAAAAATCAAATAGGGAAATAGCTTATTTTTTTATTGTGTTACTGAAAATTTCCACAGGAACTTCGAATCATATTTAAAATTGAGTAATATTATACACGTACTAGGAGAGTTCCGTGTTTCAAGAAACCATGTTGTAAATCCTTCGTTCATTAATGAAGAACACTTTTGCATCATAGATAATTACCGACTAGTTTATCTTTATGAAAGATCCTTAAAGCAAGTAAATAGACTGGTGAGACTAATAAAGATTTTGCAAAGTAATTTGGCAATGTGTACCTTGGATATTGAATATGTGTATATTATTCAGACAAAAGCTAAGTTTTACTTCTGGGAGGTTTATCCCAAGGTTATAATCATGGCTGATGGCAAGAATAATTTTCCTACAAGGATAATTGTAGATATCACATAGTCCCCAAACAGAGGATGGATGAAACTAACACCTACTTATAAACTGGAATCTATAGTCACTAAAACGCTACCAGAGAAAAATATTTAGTATGGTGGGAAATGTTTACTATATACAGATGAATGAAGAAAGCAAATTCTAAAACTTGTAAAGCATGATTCTATTTCTGTTAAAAGTATGTTTTGTGCAGAGAAACATACCTGAGTGGTGAAGACAGATGTAATTTCTAATTCTTTATGTTTTTGTGTAATTTCCAAGCGTTTTCCAGGCTACATGGTTAACACTAATAAAACATGTATTAGAACCCTGTGGTTCTTTGATTTAATTTATTTTCAAAGTATGGGTAGTCATACTTGGCCATCCAATGAGTTTTCATAAGATGGGGCAGACCTATTGTAGAGTGATTCCTGCAGACCTATGGGGTGGAGCTGGAGGCAGTTAGAGCCAAATGTTTCACATAAGAAGTCCTGGGACAAGAGACAAGTGCCAGGAGTATGATTCTATTTCCTTCATTTTTTTTAAGAAGAATATTTATATTGATTTTTTTATGAGAGAGAGAGAGAGAGAGAGAGAGAGAGAGAGAGAGAGAGAGAGAGAGATGAAGGGAGAAGGAGAGAAACAAACATTGATATGAGAACAAAACATCAGTTGGCTGCCTCCTGCATGCCCCCTACTGGGCATGGAGCCCCAAAGGCAGGTATGTGTCCTGACCGGGAATTGAACAGGCAACATTTCAGTGTAAGGGTGCTGCCCAATCAACGGAGCCACATGGGCCAGGGCTCCATTTCCTTTGAATTAGAAATAATTCCTATTTAGCAGAATGTATGCCTTATTTTTGTGAACTCACATCAAGGTAGGAGATGTTTGGGAGGTATGCACACTCAGAGGCATACAAATTATGAGGTTTTTTTTTTTTTTTTAGCATTAATGCCTATGGGAGGGGGTGGAGAGCCCATGGCATGAGTCACTTTTGAAGACTTCTGGGATGCTAAAAAAAAAAAAAAAAAAAAAAAAAAATATATATATATATATATATATATATATATATATATATATATATATATACAGTTTTAAAAATGTGCATTTTTAAATGCTTATCTTGAACATATTAATAGCTTTAACACAGATAATATAAAAACAGAAGGTAAAACTTTATTTGGAGATTATGTCCAAAGCCCTGCCTGGAAGCCACGTGGGGGATATGGAATTATTGAAAAAAATCAGAAAATATCTGGAAAGGGTTTTGGAATTTTTTGGCCTGCAGCAATTTTCCATGTCTAAAGTGAAAACAAAACACCCGTTTTCTATTCCGAGAACTTTATTTAGAACTATTTTGAAAGGGACTTTTCTTTGAAACATTTCAATACAAAAGCACATTATTTTCTCATCCTATGACTCGGTGTCTTCCGTTTTCTAGGTTTTGACTAATCTAAGGTCTTAAAATATACATGTTTGAAGCCCCTTTCGCTAATAATTTTCTATTTTTACCTCGCCCTCTAGCTTCTCATCTTTCAGTTGGCCCGGTGAAAATAAAATGCAGCAAAGTGAGACTTTTCCTTCCTTTCCTATGCCCCCAAAATGCAGAGAAAAATCTCTGGGTAGTTGGGTTCTTTGGAAGTCAAATCTTAGCTAAAACGGGGACATGTCTGCCTCTCTTTGAAAAATCCATCCCTTCCAATCCAAAAAGAAAACTTTCTTTTGCTGGGATGGACAGCATCCCTGAAGTGTAAGTCCTGAGGACTTGTTTCTAAGTATATATTGTCGTCCAGTGCATGTGGGTGAATTAACCCTCTGTGTTCCCCTATAGGGGAGTGTTCACATGGAGGGTGAGGGGCATAGAGAAAGTAATGGAAGGATTTCTGACACATGGCAGACAGCTGTCATGGACAAGCCTTCCCTCCCACTGCTGTCGCATGGAAAGGCTAGATAAAATGTGGCAGCAATTAAAAATATTTATATACAACCAGCCTTGCAAAGAGTAAAGGAAACAGTCTAGTTTGGAAAAGGAATTCGGAGCCAGTGTGATAACTAGCTAATGTTGCTGGACCTGCATGTAGGTGCTAGAATCTGGGGCCTGTGGTGTTGAGGCCCAGGTAGGAAATGAGGCCTCAAAGCTGTCAGAGGCCCAGGGCTGTCAGACTTATCAAATAAAACCAAAGGATGCCCAGTTAAATTTGAATTACAGATGAACAACGAATCACTGTTTTTTATATGGGATATACTTTAAAAATGTTTATGTAAAATTCAAATTTAACTGGGTATCTTGCATTTTGTCTAACCCTAACTGTGAAAGAGTTCTGTCAGTACATGTTGGGGCTCCCTCATGAAGCAGGGGGCAAGAGAAAATATTGATAACAATTGTGGGGAAACAGGAAAAAAAGGTGGGGTTGGTCTGGGGTTATCAGTGTGAAATGTGTGTCCCCCATGACTTACTGTGAGTAAATGTAAGATTCAGATTTATATAGCCTAAGGATTATAGGAACTTCAACCTGAGGAATTACCATAAAAGCTGATTCAGGAACCTTGAATTCTCAGAAATTCTCCAGAAACAAACCAACTGCTTTGTGGGGGTATTCCTACAAATTTAAGCATACAGGTATCTAATGGGATGACCAGCCCTGCTGAAGATGACATCTGAATAAAAAATTACAAGTCAAATGAGGAAATGAATCACCCTGAAGGGGAAACCAAAGATAAACAGGAAAATCAGGAATCTGAGAACTGAGTTAACCTAAAAAAATCTGAAAGACATTAAGAAATAAGGAACTTTTAAATGTCAGAGACATAAAGGAAAGCATAGAATGAAAGAACATTTTATTATTAAAAGAAGAACAGGTTCATGGGAAAAGAAACCAAATAGCAATTAAAAATAGACTTGTTGACCTTAGAAAGTCAAGGGACATACTAACTAGCACCTTAGGCATTTCAAGAGGACAAGCCACCTTGAGGACCAAAGACGATCATTTTGAATGCAGCACAGAGAATAATGAGGTAGAAAATATAAACATGAATAGGATAAATGGAGGTTAGAATGAGAAGGTCATGTACACACACACACACACACACACACACACACACACACAAAAGAAGGTGTAAGGAAAGGAGAGAGTACAGAGACAGAGGTATAATTGTTAACATGTAATAGAAGTTGCTTGGAATATAAGATCCCAAAATATCTTGTCTAAACAAGATAGAGAGTTCTTTCTCTCTCAAATAACAGTCCAGATGTCAAGAGCTTGGGCAGCTTTGTTATTTTCAATTTGTGGCTTCTATTTCAGGATCCCACATGGCCTCAGGAACTCTGGCCCTCGGGTCTGCATCTTGGGCTGTGTGGAGAGTTTGCAGGGAATGGAAAAGGGACATGCATGCCTGTTTTCTCTAAAAGCACTATTCAGAGGATACACATATCATTTCTCATATCACAAAGCCACTAGGGAGGCAGAAAGTGGTTTTAGCTATGTTCCTAGAAAAGAAAAGAAAAAAGATAGTTCTATTCTCAGAGAAAGTAGGGGAAATGCATATTGGAGGGCAACTAACTTTATCCCACAGTAGTGAGACAATATTATAGGAGATCATGAATGGGAATCTTTCAGAACTGATGAAAGGCAAGGGTTCTAAGAATGAAAGTCAGGGCATATTCTAAGAAAGATAAATAAGGGCATATCACAATGGGTTGATATTGCAGATTATTAAAATAAAATAAAATATTAAAAACTACTGGTTGGGGGGAAGCATGTTAATTACAAAAGGACAAGTTGATCAACAGCAAACCTCCTACCAGTCACAAAGATATTAGAAAACAATGAAATAGTATCTTCAAAGTGTTTATGAAAATAACGTTCAGCCTAGAGATCTAACGCAACTATCATTCAAGTATGAGTGAACTAAGAAGCCTGAAACACCAATCAAAAAGATTATATGCACCCCTATGATCATAGCAGCACAATATACAATAACGACGTTCTGGAAACAGCCCAAGTGCCCATCAGTGGATGAGTGGATAAAAAAGCTGTGGTACATCTACACAATGGAATACTATTCAGTAGTAAAAAAGAAGAATCTCTTACTCTTTGAGACAGCATGGAGGGACCTAGAGAATATTATGCTAAGTGAAATAAGCCAGTCAGAGAAAGACAAGTGTCACCTGGTTTCACTCATATGTGGAATCTAGTGAACAAAAATAAACTGAGGAACAAAAATAGATCCAGAGACATAGAAGCATGGAACAGCCTAGAAACTCAGAGGGAAGGTGGGGCTGGATGAGTGGGAAAGATCAACCAAAGAACTTTCTGGTTTGCAAGGTGGACTTTGGATTATGATAGCCCCAGTTCAAATCCTTGGTCTGTCATTGACTAACTTTGTGACCTTGAGCAGTTTAACCTCTTAAGGCCTCAGTTTTTAACAGCTGGGAAATAAATGAAATGAATCTATTTGCCAGAGTTTTTTTTTTTTTTTTTTTTTTTTTATTTTTATTAGCCAGAATTTTCTAAGCAATAGAAGCTGAAAGTAGATGAAAAGAGCATTTTATTTAAAAAACTGAGGCCTGGTGCACAGCATTCGTGAACTGGAGGGTGGGGGCCCCTTAGTCTGGCTTGTGCCCTTTAGCAGTCTGGGAACCCTTGGGGGATGTCCAACTGATGGCTTAGGCCTACTCCCCACAGGGAGCTGCAGTCGGACATCCTTAAAGCTGCTGCGGAGGCAGGAGAGGCTCTTGCTACCGCTGCCATAGTGTTCTCCGGCCATCAGCCCGGCTTGTGGCTGAGCGGCAGTCCCCTTATGGGAGCACACTGACCACCAGGAGGCAGTTCCTGTGTTTAGCATTTGCCCCCTGGTGGCCAGTGTGTGTCATAGCAACTGGTGGTTCCACTGTTGAGTAGATTTGCCTATTAGCCTTTTATTATATAGGATATCGGGCGGATCACAGAACTGTTGAATGGGCTGGAAAACTGGGCTTGAGGATATGCCTGGAGGAAGGATGCTCCAATCCAAACCACACATCTAATGGAAAACTGCTGCTGCTCCACAGATGCTATTTCTACATCAGAAAGACACCATTGCAGCCCCTGGAAAATAGCCACCACTGCTGCTGCCACCACAAAAAATGAGACACCTCTGCCTCCCCCTCAACATCAAAGATGCCCCTTTCTTTAGAGGGTGTGTGTGTTAATTGAGAATTACATATGAGAAAGGCCTTTGAGAACCACCACGCTCCATATACTAGTACATACAAGGCATTATTCTCCTCTCCCATCACAAGCACCGCCTGGGGAAGCAGCATAATGTTTGGAGTTCCAGAAGGAAGAGAACAATCCATTTAAACTTGAAGAGAATAGATAAAACATGGGAGAAGAAACAAAGACTATTCATTCATTTGACCATTCTGTATTGAATGGTGACAAAGGCAGCACTACATTAGCTTACTGGGATATGGCAGATCATCTATTTTGACAAGTTGTCTATTCCATTAGTTAGTATATGACCCTCAATGTGCAATTGAGATGTTTGAATTCTAGCTATAATATGACATTTGGATATCTTCATTTGAGGCTCCAAATAAAGCTGATTCAAAACTTCCTGACATATTACAATTACTTTCTGTTAAAAAACAACAACAACAACACAAAAAACCCAAGGCCCGGCCAATGTTGCTCAGTGGTTGAGCATTGATGTATGCACCGAGAGGTCACCAGTTTGATTCCTGGTCAGGATACATGCCTGGGTTGCAGGCCTGATGGCCTGTAGGAGGCAACTGATTGATGTTGATGTTTCTCTCTCATTGATGTTTCTATCTTCCCCCTCCTTTTTCTTTCTCTCTCTAAAATCAATAAAACCATATTTAGCGCAGCTGGTTTTGCTCAGTGTTTGAATGTTGACCCAGGAACCAAGAGATTATGGGTTCAATTCCATGTCAGGGCACATTCCCAGCTTGTGGGTTTGATCCCCAGTAGGGGACGTGCAGGAGGCAGCCGATCCATGATGTTTTTCTCATTGATGTTTCTATTTACCCCTCTCCTTCCCTCTCTCTCCCTCTAAAAAAAAATAAAATAAAAAAATAAAATAAAAACATGTTAAAAACTAATCAAAATAGATTTAAAAACTATCTTTAAAAACCAAGGCACCTCATTGTCAGAACCTCATGTGGTGGGAATGTGCAGTTGATACACCAGAGTTTTTCTTTTTCTTTTTCTTTTTTTTTTTTTTTCTATCCTCATAGTGTTGCTTCTCAGTAATGTTCTCCATCTAGTATTTATGTGTGTGGTTTCCTTTTTGTAGCATTTGGAATAGAGGGCGATGGCTGGGGGAATCTTAGGTCCTTTGGGGTTCAGTGGAATGTGTGCCGGTAAGCCATCTTTTGGAGAGAAAAATCCTAATTTATGTCATTTGTCCATTGCCAGGGTTATGGAACATGGAGGGGGGAAGAGATGTGCGAAATATGCTCTGTCCTGCTGGAGGCAGCCGCTCCAGAAGCTCCCCACTGTCAGTTTGCACCTTAAATGTTTGCTCCTAAGGTAAGAAAAGTCCACGTAGCCACGAATCGCGCAGCATGGTTTCATACATTTCAAAGCTATGGTGGCCAAAGAAAGGCCAATTTCTCACAAAAAATTTTATCCCAGGAAAACTTCCATGCCCACTGTCCTGGTGAGCTTCTTTAAACCGTGCTAATTTAAGTGAAAAGGAGGCAGAGACATCTCTTTCAAACCAAGAGTGAAGCAGATAGAGAGGCCACTGTTCAGAGTGGGAGCCCTTTCTGGGACTATTGAATAATTTCTTACATTTATAGGGTGCTCTGCAGTTTCCATCATTTGATTTTCCATTTTCGAGAGGAGACAGCTCATCAAATGGAAGAATTAAGATTTGATTAATTTGCCCGGGCCTGTGTGGTTCAGTTGGTTGGAGCATTGTCCTATAAACAAAAGGTTTGGGGCTTGATTCCCAGGCAGGGTACTTACCCAGGTTGTAGGGTCAATCCCTAGAAGGGGTGTGTGTGTGCGGGAGGCAAACAATCAATGTTTCTCTCTCTCTCTCTCTCTCTCTCTCTCTCTCTCTCTCTCTCTCTCTCTCTCTCTCTCTTCTTCTCTCTAAACCAATTAAAAACACACACATATCTTTGGGTGAGGATTAAAATAAACAATTTTAATTAAAAAAGAAGAAGAAGAAGACAGAGTTGATTAACCTGATTCCTAACCTGGTGCTTTCCCCCTGCTCCACGCTGCCTTCCCAAGGTGGCCAGAGCCTCCCCTGACCTCTGGTTCCTCTCTCAAAGTCCATCCCAGACAGGATGTTATCTTTTCATTACCAGGAATCTGCTTGTTTCATCATCTGCTTCTCACTTTTCCAAGGGGAAGTTCCCTTGGCCTTCCGTGGACTTTCTATTTTTAGCGTCTCCTTGGATCACATTCCAGCCAGGGCCCTTCTCCACTTGCAGACTGACTGTGACTAACCATTCAGAGCTGTGGCATGTGGCCTGTCTCAGCAATGCTGGAGGGGTGCAGTTCTGGAGAATCTGCCCGAGGAAACCTGAAGGCTCATTCTAGAGATAACACGTGCGTGGCCCAGTCATTCCGTCGGCTCAGTGATATGGTGCTGATAATGAATTCTCATGATTCCGATGATTATTGCACAAACTCGGAGATAGTTCAAAACCTTACCTCATTTGACTTTAGAAGCAGCCATAGCAACAGCAATTATTCAATGGCTTCATGCAAAGAGGAGAAAATACTGACTTGATGGGAAGCTTGAAAAGCCTAAGTAGCATTTAATTAATGCATTCATATGTTAAACAAATATTGATGGGGCTTCTGTCATGTTCATGGCTCTGTTGTAAGAACTCCCGGAGACTCTCAGGTTAAAAAGATGATGTTTGCATCCCTTATATTTTTGCACTATGGCAAGGCAGACACATATACACACACACACACCAGTGGTTGCAATTGAATGTGGTACTTTCTACAGTAGAGACAAGTGCAAGCATTCTGCTCAGGGGAATGAAAGGACCTCCCCAAGGACTTAAGCTGGGGCTAGGTTTTAGGACAATAAAGTAACTAATTATGTAGTGCTTACTATGTTCCATGAACAATTCTAATATTAACCTATTCTAATATTAACCTATGTACCTTTTCCCCAAGACCGACAAGACTGGTACAATTATCATCTCCATAGAAACTTGAGTCACGGAGAAGTTAGGTAACTTGCCTTGTGTCAACTAGCTGGGGAAAATGTGGAGCTGGGATTTGAACCCATGAAACTAACCTCTATACTATGCCATTATTATTTGCTTGGGATTATGAGGGTGGGTGGGGGCAGAATGTGGGGTGTGGAGGAACATTCCAAGCCGAGAGAACAGCATTGGCCAAGGCCCAAGGATGTGGGAAACTATGACATGCCTGTGATTTTTCCTTTGAATTTTGGTGGGAGAGGCCATTGATCATACATGCCTCATTTCTCTTTCATCACAGTTTTTCTAGAGAATATTTGGAGAAGCATTTGCCAACACCCTTTCTTAGAATGTGAGTGTTTTACACGGCTGCTGTCCGACTAGTCACCTGTTGAGTTGGTGGCTGAGGGTTACTTGAAACACATCCCCAGTAGAAGGATACGCATTTCTTGATTTCTCATTATTCCTAAAATTGATTTATTCTAATGCTACTTGAGGCCAAAACTCCAAGATCGATTCCCACAAAAGGCAGTTAGTATTTCTGGAAGAAAATTCTTGGGCATAACCACAAAGTGTGTTCCTGACCGAGGCTGAAGTTTTTGCCAATGTTGGCTGTTGATCACCAAGTGACAGTATACTTACTCCCTATGGTACCTCACCACCGCTTCAGGATCTGTGACAGGTACCCGAATGTATGTGCTTCAGAGGCAAGAACCACGTGTGGCAGTATGTGGCCCAGAAAAGCACTTAAACGGAAGATAACCTGGCCAATTCCATATTTCTTGGGTAATTTTCTGCTCTTCATACACCTAAGGATGGGTCATTTGTTTGCTCATTCAGCATCTTCCAAGTGTCTACTGTAATAAAAGCCAGTAATAACAGTTGACATCAATAGAGCTTACCCTGTGACAAGCCATGTGCTAAGCACCTTAAAATTATTACTACATCCAATCCTCACCATAATCCCTTGAAGTAATAATATTATTATCCCCAGATGAGAAAATGGAGGGATTTGCTCCATATCACATAGCTGAGTGAGCCGGCCGACCTGATTTTCATCCCAGACAGTCTTAGTCCAGGACCTGCTGTGCCGTGTCACCTCCTGTCAGAGGCACTGTAATAGCATGGTTAGGAGTGCAAACCTCAAACTAATCAAGTGAGAGTGAGATGGGCCTTTTGTCCACGGACCATGTCAGCTGATATGCATTGCTGGGATGCATTCTTGAGAACAACATCAGCATGACACATAATGTCACCCCTTTCACGCCACCCTTTCACCCCAGAATGCTCGAGAATGAGAGTGACATTATTATAGCAGTGACATTGAATCAGAGCTAATTATGAAGGTGATAAATCCTTTGCACACTTTTGTATGAAAAGACAGTGGGTATAAACCTCAGGACACAAAGGTATGACCAGCCTTATTGGCAATCCAAGAGTCACTGTCGAAACCGTGGACACACTTAATAAATATCATTGGAAGAAATTCAGCAAGAGGGGACCTTTATGTGGCACAGATTCTGCTAACATTTGCAAATATCTTCGTGTCCTCAGATTCTAGCTTAAAATTGCCTTCTTTCCAGGTTCATGGACTTATAAGACCCAAGTGTTATCTTGTGGCTTTTGCAAGTGAAATATGAGTTCTCTGTATCTCTCCCAAGAATATACGGTTGTAGCTGGGAGTTAGTTATAAATTTCCTCCTCCCTGGGGTTTAGATGGTGAGACGCAGAAATCTTTCCTTAGAGCATTCAGCACAGAGAAGATATAGGAAGATGCATCAGGGCAATATTTCTGGGAGCCCAATAAACACACCATGATTAAAATCAGCTTGCAGTTATATTGGCTGAGAAGGTCGTGCCAGCTGCTTGTCAACCCCACAGATGATAGATGTCTTACTGCTGTCCCTAATGCTCTCCGGAATTTATCAGCAGGAAAGAAAAATGGGGGGAGGTTATAACTCCCAGAGATTTCAAAATTCTTTTGGCAACAGTGAGCAGTGAAGGCGTGGGTGTCAGTTATGAACGAATCCCTGGGCGTTTGTATGGTGGCAGGGAGGAGTGTCAGAACCTTGGCGCTGTAACCAATAGCAGCAGAAGCACCTGGACCAAAGGTACAAAGAGGGGCAAATGAGGGGGTGAGAAGGCTCCAATGGCAGATTCATTGTTATTCCAATCTGAGAATTTTAGCTAGTTGTTGTTAAGGGAAAACTCATCCTATATAATAAAACCCTAATATGCAAATCGACCGAACAACTGGTTGCTATGACGTGCACTGGCCACCAGGGAGCAGGCACTCAATGCAGGAGTTACTCCTTAGTGGTCAGTGTGCTCCCACAGGCGGCGCCATTCAGCCAGAAGCTGGGCTCATGGCTAGTGAGCACAGTGGATAGGCAGGCAGTAAGGAGCAAGGGGTCCTGGACTGGGAGAGGGCTCAGGTGGGCTGAGGGACACCGCCCCTCTCCCCACCACAGTGCACAAATGTTGTGCACTGGGCCTCTAGTAGTTCATATTAGGGAAGCACAGTTCAATGGCAGCCACTCGTGGAGGAATAATAAATGGTTGTTCCTGGTCCTGGAAAATCCTGCGTGGGTTCAGGAGTGAGGTGAGGAGTTTTGGTGTCGTGGAACTGGTGAAGGGCTCTGGGGGTGCAAGTTCAGGGGTAGCTAGTTATGGAGGCAGGAAAGATGGATTTGAATTGGGTCCTGATGCTAATTTCCTTTTTTCTTTGTCCCCGTAAGGCAGCTAAGAATAAAAAATGCTGGAACCTGCTGTTTTATTTTTCATTCAAGAAACTGATTAATGAGGGCTGCTGGGTTTAATCAATGGTTGTCTCTTTCAGCTTAGAAAACACTATTTTGGGGAGTGGAAAAATATTGGCTACCTCTCACCTGTGGAGAGCTGCATTATTTTGCAGGTGGTTAAAGGAGCAGACTTTGGCATTGACGAAGCCTGAGTTAGGATACAAGTTTTGGATATTTAATAGCTGTGACCTTGAGTGGTGGCTTTACTTCCCCCGAGCCTTCGTCCCCACACTCAGGATGTGGTGATAATAAAATAATAGTGATATCTTTGTCATGATCTGATAAAATTTGTTGTGGAAATTGAGCAAGAGCCCTGTATGTTAGATAAATGTTAACTCTCTCTGTTACCAACCTATCTTTTCTCTTTTTTTTTGTCTTTTCAGAAGTAAGCAGAGGCTGTATTTATTTATGGAACTAGGGTTCTAAGCCCCTACTCCTGATTACACATTTCCTATTGTTTTCTGAACCTACTCATCCTTGCTGAATATGGATAGTTTTCTTCATCCCTAGTTATTTCTGCTCATCCCTCTTTCTTGCCTTAGGAAGTAAAACATGAACTGGTAACAAAGGGAAATTTGCTTTCATTTCCTGAAGAGACGCTGTGGAATGATAATTTGAATACTTATATTTATTGAGCTTGGTCAGTTTGAGGCCCCCTTCTGTAGTTTGTGCAGAGGAGCCATCTCTGACATGAGACTAGGTAATCTAAGAGAGAAAGATATTCTAGATGCCCAGTGTCTGCTTTGTGCCCGCGGACCAGGTGCACTAATCCCCAGCTAGTGTGTTTGATTGTATGAGAACATCATTCAAGCATTATGCCATCTTTATCTCTTGTAGCCTGTTTCTCTGTATCTGGGAAACAGTGAAAAAAATCAGCTAGGGTTCAATCCAGGAAGCAGATACGACTCCAGCTATTTTAAGTAGAAAGGGGATTAACATGGGTGGAAGGGTTAGGAGGAGTGGGCTCTAGGCTGGGCCTCCAGAATGAGTCCCAGAACTTTGTAAGAACTCACCCACGAGGAAAATGATGACCTCTGCCCCCCATTAGGAAGAACAGAGGCTGGGACCATTGACTTTCCTGACACAGTGGCATAGATCTGGAGGTCAGGAAGACAGCATTAAGAATGGACACTGCTATTTCTCTCCAAATTGTCCATTGCCCAGCCACCTCTCAACAGCCATGAAGATGGAGACTGGACTCTGCAATCACTAAAATCTTCTCTGCTGGTAGAAAACCCCCAAAGCAGCAGGAAGACAGCTCCCTCCCTACTACCCCCTCCAGACCTCTTGCGAGGACATCTAATTGGTGGGACGTAGTCATATCCAGTCTCCTAACTAGAACCGGGGGAAAGGTAGTGTTTTGCTTCCAGCCTCTGAAGCATTGAAGGCACCTGGAAAGAGATGGGAGGAAATTCTGAGCCACTATCCATGGGCTCCTGCACACTGCCCTAGCTAGTCCTATCATCTGCCCATATTACGGTCTCCAGTTCAACAACATGTACTCGGCAGAATCAAACCAAGTCCCTCAGGGAGAGAGGGATGTTAAACACGGTGGGCAATTGTATGGGACGCTCCCACAAGGAGTGAGCATCAGGTCTGGAGTGAGTGTGCGAGGGGAGACTCAGACCTTCTGTGTCCTCAGTGGGTCTCAGTTCCTGTGTCTCTCACGATATGAGAATCTTGCCTCTCTCAGCCTGTACACTCTGAGTAGAGCAATTACAGAGCGATATCTTTGTCATGATCGGGCCCTAGACTAAGGCCTAAGCCTTATTGTTTATAAGATAGCATGATACAAAAAACTTGTCATGATTTTTTGCCTTCCTGGTTGATAGAGCAGCGGTCACCAACTGGTGGCCCGCGGTGGTCTGTGAGGTCCAAAAGTTTGGTGACCACTGGTTTAGACCCCTCTCCCTCACTCTATCCTCATAAGTCATGGTTTCATTGCACTTCACTGAGAATTCAGTGAGAACCAAATAAAATAGAAGCCATGTGAAAGTGTCATAAACTGTAAAGTCCTATGTAATATCAGGTGTTAATTATCATTCATAGTGCCTTACATGTAGTGGGTACTTTCAGTATTTTGTTCAATTAGTTTTATCATTGTCTCTCCCTCTGTTTTTCTTTCTCTCTCTTTCCTTATATACATAAAAAATAAAATCTAGTAGGAACTTTTGTAAAATCTTCTATATATCTTGTGAAAATTCATTAGCAGATGGACAATGAGCATTGTGTTCTCTCTGGTGTGTGAGAAAGAGAATATTTAAAAATCCACCAGTTTTTGTGGTAGGCCTCATTCAATAAAGGACAATAAGAAATCATAGGTCATTCACAGAAGACAGTACCAAGTAGAGAATTACCTGGAACTTATACCAAACATATATTCTACATATTTATGTGGTTTTAAAAAATATATATTTTTATTGATTTTTTACAGAGAGGAAGGAAGAGAGATAGAGAGCTAGAAATGTCGATGAGAGAGAAACACCGACCAGCTGCCTCTTGCACACCCCCTACCAGGGATGTGCCTGCAACCAATGTACATGCCCCTGATCAGAATCGAACCTGGGACCTTTCAGTTCGCAGACCGACGCTCTACCACTGAGCCAAACAGGTTTAGGCTATTTATGTTTTTAAAATATTGTAGATTTATATATTGTATAATGTTATTTTGAACCATTGACATGTTTTAGAACATGCTTCTTTGTCCTTAAATACTTCAGTATGTATTTTCTAAGGAGAATATTCACTCAGGATATTTAACAATGACATGCTGTTATCTAGTTACAGATCTTACATTTTTTCAATTGTTCCCATAATGGATTTTTAATTTTTTTTTTTTTTTATAGCAATGCTTTCTTTCTGGCCCAGGATCTAATTCAGAATGAGACATCTGCAATAATTTTCTGGCCTTCCTTTGATTTTCATGACATAGACAGCTTGAAAGAATTTAGGCCAGTTATTTTTTTAGAATGGGTTTTGTCCTCTGTTCCATTATGATTAGAGTCAGATTATGCAATTTTGGCAGGATTATTAAATAAGTGGTTAATGTTTTCTTGAACTAAATTGAAAACACAATCTGACATAGATTCACTAAGTGGTGGTTTGAAAAATCATTGGATCGGGAGTCAGCCTGGTGTGGAAGCCACAGTTCTGCCATTAACCATGCGATATTGAGTTATAATAATAAATATGATGATAGTAATAATAATGACTCTGTTTGGCAATATGCAAAGTGCTTTTACATTCATTATATCATGTAACCCTTCAACAATTTTAGGAGGTAAAATTTTAGGAGGTTTTTACGATATGGATGAGGAATCATACACTTGAGGAGATCAAGTTCCTTGTTCAAGGTCACACAAGTAGGGAGGGGCCGAGCCAGGGGTCAAAACCAGGCTCTGAAGCTTGTGCTTTTAAACCCACATGCTGGAGCAATGAAAAAATGCTCCACATCAGATATCACTAGGGAAATGCAAATTAGAGCAATGAAATTCTTAATAAAATGGTCAAAATCCGGAACACTGACATTACCAAATGCTGGTGAGGATGTGGAGCAACAGGAACCTCCATTCATTGGCAGTGGGAATGCAAAATAGTACAGCCACTTTGGAAAATAGTGTGGTGATTTCTTACAAAATTAAATATACTCTTGCCATATGATCCAGCAAACTTGCTTCTTGGTATTTATCCCAAGGAGTTGAAAACTTATGTCCACACTAAAACCTGCACATGGATGTTTATAGCAGTTTTATTCATAATTGCCCAAATTTGGAAGCAACCAAGATGTCCTTCAGTATGGTACATCCAGACAATGGAATATTACTCAGCACTAAAAATAAATGAACTATAAAGCCATGGAAGAAACTTACGTGCATATTACTAAGTGAAATAAGTCAATCTGGAAAGGTTACATGCTGTATGACATTCTAGAAAAGATAAAAACTATGGAGATAGTAAAAAGGTCAGGGTTACCAGGGGCCGGAGGTGGGGGAAGAGAGGTGAACTGGCAGAACACAGAGACATTTTAGGGCAGTGAAAATACCCTGTATGATACCATACCAAGAATATATGTCATTATACCTTTGTCCAAACCCGTAGAACATACATCACCACAAGTGAACCCTGATGTATCTCTACTGTTGATAGTTTAGACCCTCCCTCTCTCCCCCTACCTTCATGGGTAATAATGGTGTGTCAATGTAGGTTCGAAGATTGTAACAAATGAACCACTCTGGTCTGGGATGTTGATGTTGGGGAAGGCAATGTAATGTGGGGGCTGAGGGCATACAGGAAATCTCTATACCTTTCTCTCAAGCTGTGAACCTTAAACTGCTTTTAAAAAAAAATGAAGTCAGTAAAAAGTAAACCAAGCCACTGGGATTCTCAATGGTATTTAAATGAAGCAACTTGGAAGGAATTTGCTGGTTGTCAGAGGAGGAAGCAGATGGGCAGCCCGTAGATGAGTCATGTCAACGGAGACTTTTCTATAAAAAGGCACTTGAGCTTCTGCTACTGTCGTTTCTAGACCCCCTTACATTCAAACCCACAGTCCCACCCATTTCTCCAGGAGGCCCATGCCTACGATGGCTCCATCTCCTGGGTTTCCCTGGAGCCCCTTAGGAGCCCTGTAACCAAACCAGTTTACTTGAGCAAAGCTTGAATGCGTTTCTGTTGTTTGTTTCCATAACAACCGATACAGTAATACACATCCGCATATTTGAAAGCACCTATGCATCTCCCTGACATATTCCTTCTCTAAGTGGAATTTCCCAAATCTATCAGTTAATGCTCAGGCCGTGTGTTAGCTCTCTAGGTCCTTTCTCTCTGGACCATACAGGTGGAGCCTTCAGAAATGGACTAATATCGAAGGCTGCACTTGAAAGCTACTTTCATGGAGACATTTGAGTGGGACCACCAGCCTCAAATTTCTTCCAGAACCACTGGCAAAACTCTTCTGCAAAACCTTAAAATTGGTTATTTAAAAACAAATAGGTTCTTCTAGGGGTTACAGTATAACTGGAGTAATAATGAGCAACTTCTGAGAACAAGGCACTGTGCCAGGGAGGGGCAGGAGGTCCCTTGAAAGGCAGTGAAAATGAGGGGTGGGAGAAGGGGCCAGTGGGGAGTTTTTCCTAAGCCTGTCCCACCTCGAAGGCATTTCCAAGGAGAAGCCCTGGTGGGAAACTGTGTCCCCCAAACTCCGGGGAAGGAAAGGCGTGCCAACGGGCAGGTGACCAGTTTGCAGCAGAGAAAACTGGTCTGTTCCCCGTGGTGGTTGCCGTGTTTAGGTCAGTACTAACTTTAGCCCTGCAGCCCTCAAATGGGGACAGTCCACTAGTGAATTCAATCCTCCTGAAATGACTGAGAAACGTTTAGCCAGTGACCAGAAGAAAGGAGAGGAAATTATTTCATCTATTCTCTGCCTGATCGTGATGACTTCTGAGGGAAGCCGTTCTCCAGTGCTTTGCGATATAAGAACACTTTCTATTCATATAGCATTGATCTCCCGGGAGATCAGAGTCCTCCACAAGCATTTCATCAGCTACGGTCGCCTGGGGAGCCTGGGAGGGGGGGAGGAAGCAAGCTTGTTTTCTTCCTGGTGATCATTCTTTTCGCTAAGACCTCAGGCCCTCTGAAGGAGGTGGTGGGGGAGAGCAAACGAGAAGACTTTGTCACTGTATAGATGGGCTCACAGTTTTGCCTCTCTGCTGGCTTCATGTGGGGTGTGCAGCACTTTATCATTTATGTACCCCATTTCAACTTGGGGTAAATATCCCTGTTTCGGGTTGGGGAAACTGAGGCACAGAGAAGCCACGCAGGAGCCCAAGATTTCAGGTCAGGTCACTGGCAAGTCTGAAGCAATTGTTAACAAATATTCAGCTACTAACATGCCTCTCCAAGCATCTTTCTGCTACAGCAGGTAGTGGACTGTCCCAGAGTGGAGGTGGCCTGAGGTACTCTTTTCTTTTTTTAATATATTTTATTGATTTTTTTTTTTTTATAGAGAGGAAGGTAGAGGGATAGAGAGCCAGAAACATCAGTGAGAGAGAAACATCGATCAGCTGCCTCCTGCACACCCCCCTAATGGGGACACGCCTGCAGCCAAGGTACATGCCCCTGACCGGAATCGAACCCGGGACCCCTCAGTTCGAAGGCTGACGCTCCATCCACTAAGCCAAACCGGCCTCGGAGGCCTGAGATACTCTTAATCTTAGGAAGTTTGTCCTGAAATAAGTTTGAGGATAAGAGGGAGGTTTTACTTAAGCTGGAAGGCAAGACGCCAAGGTGGTTGGCTGGCCTTCAGACACACTCCCCTCGGACCCATATCCAGGGATGTGGCTGCCTCTCTGGGGCTTGAACCCTTCAAAGAGGATCTGAGGGGTGTCCCAGTGGTGCTGGGGCATAAATAGCTATTCCAGAAGAATGATGCCTCAGTGATGGGAAGACTGAGTCAGCACCACATTGAACTCACTTGCAGCAATCTGGTTCTTAGGTAACGGAGTGATGGTCAATAAACAGTATTACATTTTCACCCAGTGAATGAGTCCTTAGTAAGAACAATAAATAGTTTCCAGGTGTCTTGCCACAAGATTTAAACAAACAGTCACTGGAGCTTGATGGAAGAACAAGTGACAGCATAGAATCTCCTCATGATTCAGTGGCCACCAACTTGGATTGTCCCCAGTTCTCGCTTTAGCATCTTTCTTTAGTCACTTGCTGCACAGTCAGTTCCCCTTCTGCAGATGCACAAGGGGAGGAAAGAAGGGGGAGGAGACAAAGCTGCCAAGGTCCCATGTGATCAAACCTCCCCAGGAAGGGCGGTCTACTCATGCCAGGAAAGGCTGCTCCTGAGAGGAACCACCCGCTGATGATATTCCAGTCCAGGCCCTTGAATCATTGGCCATCCCAGAAAATGCCTGATTGATGTGCTGACTCCCATGGTTGCCAAGGATGCAAGGTAATCCCTCAAGAATGTCAAAAGGGTGCTGCCCTAGCTGGTTTGGCTCAGTGGATAGAGCATCGATCTGCGGACTGAAGGGTCTGTCCCAAGTTCGATTCCCGTCAAGGGCACATGCCTGGGTTGCAGGCTTGAGGGGGCGTGCAGGAGGCAGCTGATCAGTGATTCTCCCTCATCATTGATGTCTCTCCCTCTTCCTTCCTCTCTGAAATCAATAAAAATATATTTTAAAAAAGAGGGTCGTGTTACAATGCAAGTGCCAGGGAAGAGTGTTATCTGTTTAGACATGAAAATATAACATTTGAGAAATATTGCTATGTCTTCATTATTTTCCCTGAAGAGGGAAGGAAAGAGAGCAGGCCACTCTAGCTGACTGGTCTTTAGATAGAGCAGAAAGGTGGGAATTCGTTAGCCTCTTACAGCCTGAGAGAAAGCGCCCTTAAACACATCCATGCCCTTTGTTGTAATTCTGCACTCACCAAGCAAATGTCTGATCTGTGATTTGTCTGTTAGTCACTACTAATGAGCACCTACTATGTGCGTGGCCCATTTACTATTCTTTATGTATATTACTATACATAACTCCTTACAACAACCTTTTTGAGGTAGGTATCCATCTACAGATAAAGGAATAGACTCAGGTGGATAACTAATTTCCTCAAAGTCATTCATCAGAAATGATTTAAATATTGCTTGGACTAACTTTCAATGCCTCCTTTCTCTTCTGCTGTCTTTCTGGAAGGAGCTGCTTGGTGCTTCTTGCTTGTTTCACATGTGGGCCAGCCATGTCTCACAGGTTGGAAATGAAGGAGTAGCCACCCTTGGTGGGACACAAGCCTCCCAGTGGGTCCTCTTCTGGGTGAGCTTGTTATTGTGCTCGAATGTATAGGATGCAAACAGATTAGACCTTGAACTGCAATAGTCTTGTTAAGATAGTGTCTCTGACAAAAATAGGCTGTCTGGACTTCTTGTCTTATAGCACCGATCAACCACAGGAAGGACTTGTGAAAACAGACCTTCTCTGTGTGGCATCTTTAAATGGCAGGCACACTGGAATTTACTTTTTCTCCCTGGGAAAGCTCCACATTAAATGGATACAAGAAGCTTGGCATTATTGCTTTTGTTCTCACAGCTGCCGAAATAGCTCGGGCCCTCTCCGTTTAGTTCCTGACAACTTCCGTTGAAATTACTTGTGTCTAAAGATAGGACACACAGGTCAGAGCTCCTGAATGCGTATTGCCCTTGGTTTAAATGGGACCTACTCATTTTAGCTCAGGGCAGTCCTTGACCCACAAATGAAAGTGACAAGCCCCCAGCTGTCCCTAAACATGGATGGATTTACCTCTATACTCTCACCAGTTCATACACATTGTGTTTGCATTTAAGAGACTATTTTAGCAATTAACAGGAGGTACAGATAGGTTCACAATTACATGCCCATATTTCAGATTCGTACGGAGGGTCAGCAGTGAATTGCTATGATGGTGGGTGATCAGCAAGGTGGTGGTAGGGGGTTGAGGGGGGGGGCAGTGGTAGTAGTGTAGGAGTGCAGCGCCGAGAGGGTTTGCAGACCAATTAGTAAGATGGCCTGCGGGTGGCTTAGTTCAGGGAAGAATTTCTAGAGAGGAGCTTTCCTCAGTTTTCTGAGGGCCTTACTTGTGCCGGCCAGGAAAAAGTAGCTTTCCCTTTTTCACTCTGGGGGTTAGAAGTTGTACTAAAAGGAGGCAGATGAAGGAGACTTGACTGTGGGGGAAAATCTTTTTGTTTTTAAAAAATATATTTTATTGATTCTTTACAGATAGGAAGGGAGAGGGATAGAGAGTTAGAAACATTGATGAGAGAGAAACATCAGATCAGCTGCCTCCTGCACACCTTCTACTGGGTATGTGCCTGCAACCAAGGTACATGACCTTGACCGGAATCGAACCTGGGACCTTTCAGTTCGCAGGCCAACGCTCTATCCACTGAGCCAGACTGGGTTCAGTGTGGGGGAAAATCTTTAAAAGGGGATACTGGGGGAGTTTACCATAAAGAACAATACGCTACTAGCGCTAGCGTTAAAGTTGTTTGGAATGGCAGAGGCTGCTTCGCGTAACGCTGTGCCCCAGATCACTGAGTTTTCATGCGGAGGAAGCTTCCACGGGGATTCCAGCATCTGGCAGGAGCTTATACCCAACAATGCAATTCCAATTCCAAGAATGTAGTTCATGGTTTGATTTAGATGCTGAGGTTGTTGCTCTTTGTGAATCCAATATGAGAAACAGCTCAGCGAAGAACGTCGGAGAAGAATATAAGGATGCAATAAAACCTCACTCATTTAAAATAACTCAGGGGGAAAGCCATTTGGGTTGGTGAAGTCAATTAGGAAATGCATGGAATTATGGCCACCGAAGTTGCCTGGTCGGGGCCCTGCTTTAATGAATAGAGAATGATTTGTAATCAACATATCAGAGCACCAGGCTTGCTGGCCTCTGCTTAGATTAGAATTAAATCATTTGTAATTCAGAGTGTTTGGAAACAGTTGGTCCCTTAAATAAATAAACAGGCCCCTCTTTCACTTCAAGTACTTACTTTGCTGTCAACTCTCTCTCTTTCTCTCTCATTTTTTCTGTTAATGGTGCAAAGGGCAGCTTTCATTCAACTCCTGTCAAAATGTCACTATTAAAAACCAAGCAAACACAAGTGTACCGTAAATAAATGAGATTTATTTATTTATTTATTTATTTTTTTTTTTTTGCCAGACTAATCCTCTGTTTCCTAGATTGGATATTAGATTGCTCAAAACTCACGAAAGGAAGCTTTCTGAAGGGCTTCTCATATCTGGAAGGCATGGCAACAATTGGATTTAACGTTTTTCATTCATTTATCAAAACTTAATGTTTAAAGGAACACATGTTGTATAATTCTATTTCTTTTTTTAAAAAAAACTTCATCTTTGTTTTTTTAAGGAGAGAATTTTAAAATATATATTTTATTGATTTTTTAACAGAGCGGCAGGGAGAGGAATAGAGAGATAGACACACCAATGAGAGAGAAACATCATCAATTGGCTGCCTCCTGCATACCCCCCACTGGCAGTCAAGCCTGCAACCCAGTCATGCTTCCTGACCAAGAATTGAACCCATGACCTCTTGGTTCCTGGGTCAACACTCAACCACTGAACCACACTGACCGGGCTGATTCTATTTCTATGAAATGTCCAGAATAGGCAAATCTATGGAAACAGAAAGTAGATTAGTAGTAGAAGTCTGTAGGTATTTGGGGAGGGGTGGGAGCGGGGATAAATGGCTGCTCACGGATATGGGGTTTCTTTTAGAGTTGATGAAAAGGTTCTACAGTTGACAGTGGTGATGGTGGCCCAACTCTATGAATATATGAAAAACCATTGACTTTTACTCTTTCAGTAGGTGAATTGTATGGTATGTGACTTATGTCTCAATAAATATGGAGTGAGGAATTGTTCTCATGTTGAACAGGACGAGTTCCTGCCCTCACAGAGTCTGCATGCCAATGGGAGAGAGTCAGATAACACACATGAGCAAGAATGTAAAAACATAATTTTAGGAAGAAATAATACTCTGAAGAAAAATGAAGCAAGATAAGGAAATAGGGAATGATTCTCTGTGTGTATGTATGAATGTATTGAGTGTATAGCACATCTGTCTATATGTGTGTGTGTGTGTTGTATGCATCATGTATATACGTATCTATACATGTTCACATGCTCTCTATTTTAGATAAGGTGAATAGGGAGGACCTCTCTAAATTTTTTTTTTTAAAGCAGAGTTCTGAATTATATGAAAGAATGAGCCATCCAGATAATTGGGATAAGTACATTCCAGGCAGGGCAAAGACCTTAAGGCAGGAATATTTTTGGCCTGCATGACTAAGAGGAGGGACAGGGAGCTAGAGGGAGATAAAGTTGGAGAGGTTGGCAGGGATCAAGTCATGTAGGAAAAAGCCACAGCAATGCCTGTGCATTATTTTAAGAGCTCATTTTTTTTGCAGTAATAATCACCATTAACTTTGTAGGACATATTATGCAGTTCGTCAGCCCTTTTCTCAGTCATTATCTTGTGTGACGCTCACAACAGAAGAAGTTGCCATTAGTCTTCTCTGTCTACAGGTAGGGAAAGTATGGGACATCACCCACAATTCTCTTCTGCGAGCCCATGACTCACGTCAGAACATGGGTGACTGCTGGTAATTCTTATTTCCTCAGCTCCTAAATAAGTACTTGTTGCACGACATAAACACAATAAATGTTTGTGGAATTGACTTCTTTGAGGTCACAAGGAGACTGCACAGCCAAGCCAGGACTTAAGTTCTGGTCATCTCACTCCAGATGTCATTCTGTTTGCGCTGACTCACACGGCCCCGTTGCCTTTCCCTTCGAATCAGCGTGATGAGGATGACAGGGTCCTCAAGGGTCCTCTTCCTGGCAGGTTGACATTTACACGCCCCCAGGTCTGTGGGCATTTCCATAAGTTCCACAGGATGTGCTGAAAAGGATTAATCAGCCTCCCTCGTTATTACACAATCCCTCTTTAACGAGGAGAACGTTTTTTTCTTAGCACATTCTATTTGGTGACTTTAGTGCAATTAACTTTTATCCACTGATGCCCATAGTTTGGTAATTTTCATTTCCGCCTTACCTCCAAGGCTCCCTCTTAAAATATGCTAAGATCCCTCACCTTTTTTTTTTTTTTTTTTAAATAGATTTTATTGATTTTGTACAGATAGGAAGGGAGAGAGATACAGAGTTAGAAACATCGATGAGAGAGAGTCATCGATCAGCTGCCTCTTGCACACCCCCTACTGGGGATATGCCCGCAACCAAGGTACATGCCCTTGACCGGAATCGAACCCGGGACCTTTCAGTCCCCAAGCCGACGCTCTATCCATTGAGCCAAACCGGTTTCGGCGGTCCCTCACCTTTTAAAAAATATATATTTTATTGATTTTTTACAGAGAGGAAGAGAGAGGGAGAGTTAGAACATCAATGAGAATCATCGATCAGCTGCCTCCTGCTCACCCCTACTGGGATGTGCCCGCAACCAAGGTACATGCCCTTGACTGGAATCGAACCTGGGATCTTTCAGTCCGCAGGCCGATGCTCTATCCACTGAGCCAAACCGGCTTCGGCAAGATCCCTTACCTTATATGTACATAACAAAGTGGTTTAAGAACATTAGCTCACATCCTGAACGAAGTTCTGATCCTGGTCCTGCTCTTGACTATCAATCACTCTGAGCCTCAGTTTTCTCACCTGTAAAATGGAGGGGATACTATTGTTGATCTCATAGGACTGTTTGGAAAGTTAAACGTGTCTGTATAGTGCTCAGAGTGGCACCCAGAACTGACACAGGTTCAGAACTGATAAGAGTAAGGATTCAGTAAGTGTCAGGTGTCCTTAGCTAGAATGCTTATGGCCCCCTCTCCAGTGCCACTTCCTGTGGAATTGTGGCGAGGGGGGCAAGAAGTGAGATAATTGCTTGTCAGTGCTTCTCAGTACAGATCATTATGGAAGGACTAACATTAGGTGGTCAAAACACAACCTTGGATTGGAAAACAGCGTGGCACAGATAGAGAATAGGGTTGATTAACTCCTGAGCGTTGTCTGTGCCCTGGAGGTAACGAGGGGTTTACTTACTGAGTCTCTCCAAGTACACCATTTCCTATTAATTTCTCTGTCTGTTACTAAACTCTGATGGGAGGCTATTTTTACCAGATGATGATAGGAATTGAGGGCTGGGGATTCGGGAGAACGGTATGAACGGAGATGAAAGGCCATTGATAAAAAGAGCTATTTGCCTCCCTGCCCTTGCCTTCTTGTAGATTCTGGAAGGAGCAGCTCTCTCCGTCTCCACAGCTGTTTTGTCTCCTGTTAGCATGATTGTCACTGTTGCCAGGTAACTGCTGGTGCCTGCAGGGGCTTCTGGGGAATGGCCTGTGCTTGGCTGCCCCGGGGCTGGGGAACTGGAAGGGAGGCAGAGGAGGGCAAAAGGGAAGGGAGCAGCAGTGCCTTAGGCTCTTAAAGCAGGGCTGCTGAGACCACCCCCCTACCCTCCCACTCTCCCATCCCCTCACCCGTCCCCCCCCCCCCCCCCAATTTGGCTGATGGAAAAAGGCTTGTGTTTTTCTCTCGAAAACATGGAGATTACAAGGAAATCCTTAGCACCTCCTTCTCCCAGCCCTAGTAATCCCTGCCCCAATACAAAGCCTGTAACTGTAAAACACCTTGGAGAGGAATGAACAGCTTGACTCATTCTTTTCTCTCCCTCTCCCTGAAAAAGGAACCTTAATCCCTTACACATCCCAGAGAGCCTGTGAGTGTGGGACTGCGCGTGCTCGGCTACCCCATCCAAAAAGCATCTTTATCTCCAGGTCAGATGCCCCAGGGACTCTCGCTGTCAGTTTAGGGGGAAGGCAAATTGCCTCGCTCGACTGCAGGAGCCCTTGGAAAGCCATCTTTCGGGCTCTTTCTCTCCCCCTTCTTAAGCACCGATTCTCTTCCTAAATGAGGAGTAGCACACTGACACCAAAGAAAGAACAGAATGTGAAGCAAAATAGCAGCTGACTGCGACCAGCGTATTTCACTGTGTATCTGAAAGCTGAGCATCTCCCGGCATACGTGTGGGGGCGTAATCCATTTCCACAAGGGCAGCTGCTCTGTCAGTTCCAAGGGACCCCTGCGATGACCTGGGGTGACCCCATCTACCAGGGACGAGCTTAAATGCCTATCAGGTTCAGGGATGAGACTCCAGATCACACCTTCCATGGAGGAGAGAGAATATCCCCTTAATTCTCTAGCTTCCGCATCATTTAACATCCTTACCATTAACCTTCAACCTCTGGCCCCACAAAATGCTTTTGAAACAGTCTCCCCGGCCTTCCGAGTGATGTCCCAGCCTCTTCATACTGCCCCGGGCTGCCTAAATGACCCCACCATTTATCTCTGAATTGCATCCCAGACTCATAGTGGGTTTCAGGATCCTTTATTAGTTTACTCTTATTAAGTGATTGCATCGTCTGTCTCCATCAATAAATATGCCACTGACTCCAGCTAAAACAATTTAGTCTTGATTTCTTTATCTATTCCTTTGTTTCTTGATTCCATATTTTACATGAACTATTTCTGTGTGTGTATGTGAGTTTATAAATTTATTTTATTTTAAAAAATAATCTTTATTGTTGAAAGTATTACATAGGTCCTCCTTTATTCCTCATTAACCTCTTTCAGCCCTCACTTGTCCCCCTACCCCATCCCCTGTCCCCCGACCTCCTCAAGCCCTCACCACCCTATTGTTTGTATCCACGGGTTATGCATGTATGCATACAAGTTCATTGGTTGATCTCTTCCCATCCACCCTCCACTGGCTTCCCTGTGAGGTTCAACAGTCTACATGAACTATTTTTAATGTTTCAGACAGAAAGGTAGAGGAGCCATTTGGGAACAAAGGCCCTTTGTAGGTCACTGCCCCTGCTTTTGTGGGGGCAACCCCGGTGATCAGTATCAATCAGGAAGCTGCTCAGAAGGAGCAGATGAGCCTTCAGATGTGTCTCCTGTGAAATGGAAAAGAGGACCAGGGCAATAAATAATTTTAAACTGGTGCAATAGGCTGCATAGAGGCATAAACTTATTCAAGGTCAGGGCTGGTTCTTGGTAACAATGGCAATGGAAGCCCAGGCCAGGTAGCTCAGTTGTTTAGAGCATTGTCCTGATATGCCAAGGTTCTGGGTTCAATTCCAGGTCAGGGCACATACAAGAATCAACCAATGAATGCATAAATAACTGGAACAACAAATTTCTCTCTTTCTCTCTCCCCCTTTCTCTCTAAAGGAAGTAATCTCATCAATGAAATAATACGATGGAGATGACATGCCTTCCCCCTCCTGCCATTGGGTCCTCTCTGTCACAGGCATGGAACTTGCCCCTCCCTCCTTCCCTCCTCCTTTCCTTCCCTCCCTCCCTCCCTCCCTCCCTCCCTCCCTCCCTCCCTCCCTCCCTCCCTCCCTCCCTCCCTCCCTCCTTCCTTCCTTCCTTCCTTCCTTCCTTCCTTCCCTCCCTCCCTCCCTCCCTCCCTCCCTCCCTCCCTCCCTCCCTCCCTCCCTCCCTCCTTCCTTCCTTCCTTCCTTCCTTCCTTCCTTCCTTCCTTCCTTCCTTCCTTCCTTCCTTCTCTTTCCCCCTTCCTTCTCTCTTACCCTGATCCCATTAAGTTTTTCTTTCAGGGCTTTTATTTTTTTCCAGAGTTAGAAATGATCCTTTTATCCCAAAGCATTTGTCTTCACATTCTGTTGGACTGAAGCATTCCACCACAAAAATTAACTAATGGATATATTTTCTTAATTTGGAAACAAAAATCCCTCTTTTCTTTTTTAATATGGAACTGGCTTTTCTTTAGTTACAGATGATTTTAATACTCTATAATCAATGCACTATGATACTTATTAAAATAATTTGTTGTTTTTGAAAATTTGATTCATCGTACAATATATTCAGTAAGTGATTTTCTCTATGTGAATTTCCTACCCATTTGAGATCTTAGGACTGTGGTGCCCTGTATGGCAGCTACTAGCCACAGGGGGCTATTGAGCCCTTGAAATGGGGCTAATAGTCTAAATTGAGATGTGTTGTCAGCCTAAAATCTACACTGAATTTCAACAACTTGGTGTAACAAAAGAAAGTGTAAAATATTAATAGTTTGAAAATACTGAGTATATGTTAAAATGATAACATTTTGGCTATATTGTGCAAAAAATAACCTATACACATTAATTTTTACCTGTTTTGTTTTTAAACCCATTTTAATGTGGCTATTAGAAAATTTAAAACTGCACATATGGCTAAATTAGCATTAGCTAGCAATAAATCCTGACCTTTTATTTACTTGACACTAAGGAGTCATTGACTCTGGGCTTCCCAATGTCCTCCAAGTACTGACAATGCAAAGCGATGACTCTTCGGTGCCTAACTTGAGTATTTAGGTCAATTCCCTTACCTCCTTAGTTAATATTAGATTCTATTATAGGAAGATTGTCTTGGTCAAGCCTAATTCTTACAAAACCATGCCTTATAACGAGACAACATAAAAATGCACAGGCAAGTATTTGGATCAACCACAAAGTCAAACAAGGATGTGAAGGTAGATTGAAAATACGTTTGTAAAAAGCTCACAGATTGCTTCGTTTATTTTTTTTCCTGCGGTTTATCGATGAGAATCTTCCATCTCTTTAACTGGCAGGTGTTACCCTCTTCTCTGGGGGGTTGTTTGCCCTCCATAAAGCTGCAGATATTATACACGAGGCATCCAAAATCATCACCATCTCCAGGATGAGGAGCTCTTCGGCTTCCCGTCAATCAGTACCCAGCCCTGAGTGGGGAAAATCACATCATATTGTGACTGACCTACTTTCTGTTTACTCAAATTGCAGCCAAAATAGCTTGGCATCCAGACTGTGTCTTTTGTTTTGGCCATGCCATTAAGCAGGAGGCTGTTGGCCTCAGGGCCTCTGTCAGTCTGTTGATATGGAGTCTGCATGGGTTCCTCCTTTTATTGAGCAATGTGGATGAACACCTGGTTCTGGAGGTAGCTCTGCCTGAGTCTCCCTTCATTACTCTCCTCCCTACCTTGAACCCTGGCTGATCCTTGACATCATCCGGAGCAAATCCTGCCCTGGTGGGTTTCCCTGCAGCAGAGGGAAGTGAGACTTTCTCTATCCCTCCAGTCTTCAGTGCAATGTGGTCGTTTTCAAATATGGGTCAGAGGAGGGGTTGCATTGGATGAATCGCTTATCGTGCTGGTTAAAAAGCCCAGCTTTCTGGGGCCTAATCAGCATCTCAGAATTTCAGGGAATGGGACTGCTCAGTTGTAACATTCCAGAAAATTCTCAAGCATGTTAAAATTTGAGATCTACGGATCTTTCCCTGCAAGGTAGGAGGTGAAGTTGCTGGAAGGACTCTAGCATTTATTTTCTTTCTTTCTTTCTTTCTTTCTTTCTTTCTTTCTTTCTTTCTTTCTCTTTCTTTTTCTTTCTTTCTTTCTTTCTTTCTTTCTTTCTTTCTTTCTTTCTTTCTTTCATTTAAAAAAAATATTTCATTGATTTTTTACAGAGAGGGAGAGGGATAGAGAGTTAGAAACATCGATGAGAAACATTGATCCTCTGCCTCCCACTGGGGATGTGTCCATAACCAAGGCACATGCCCCTGACCAGAATCGAACCCAGAACCCTTCAGTCCACAGGCCAATGCTCTATCCACTGAGCCAAACCAGTTAGGGCAGCATTTTCTTTCTTAAACCTGGCCAAGCTCTGTGCAAGGAAAGGTGATGATCTATTGGTGTGACAGGTTATACGTATTTTAAACTTGACTTACTGCATGGTATGGGCTCTTTTAAAATGTAATGCCCCCTTGCCCTAACTGGTTTGGCTCAATGGATAGAGCATCAGCCTGGGAGTGAAGGGCACATGCATCCATCGTTCCATCTCAGGTTAAAGGTGGAGGAAAGCTCAAGTTGAGAAAAGATGTTAAAAGAAAAGGATTGGGAAATGGAATTCAAACTTCTTGCCCATTGGCTTATTGTCTCCACCTTCCATTCCAAACTTGATCCTTATATGTTGTTGCCTTTGCTTTTAGCTAGAAAAACATTTTTAAAATAATCAGCTCCTTTTTGATGTGTTTGGAATTTGGCCTAAACAGGGTCTGCCAAGCCTGCTTCTCTGTTATTTTTAGTCTCTCTTTTGCTTGAGTGCCCTGAGGACGGGCCATACTCCATGCATTCTTTGATGAATATTTGATTGGCAACCTTAACATTTTTCTTTGTGTTTAAATTATAAACTCACTGCAAGCACAAGTCACCTTCCATGTAGTCCTTTAAACTACATGTCAATATGTGTTCTTGTAGAGCTATAATTACCTATGACTTTGTAGCTTTCTGAATTAAATATTCATTAAACAAAAGCTGGAAATGGTATTAAATCTATATAACAATGTTAATGTGCAAAAAGTACTAATCCATATATTAATGTAGCTTTATCAGGGTTTCAGTTATGGGACAAGGAAGGACATTATATATTTTTTTAATGTCCTTAAAGCCATTCACATTTATAGAATAATGCACCTTTTTATAGAGTAATGAGTTATCATGTGACTGAGGGAGTCACGAAATGTAAATGAGACACAATTTCGCTGTGCCGTCTTTGGAGAAAGCATGTGAGGTTTAAATAAAAGCAGAAGTTCCCCACTTCTGCCGTAATCCAGATGAACATCGCTAGTGGAAGGGAGCATACGGGATGGATGTGGCCGGAAGTTCTGCCCCCTGATCCGGAAGAATTCCCTCAGTTCCTCACCAGCCCAGACTACTACTGTTCATCTCCAGGTGCTCTGAGGCGACGAGAGATGAAGTCACACACAAGCCAACATCTTGGCCATCCATGCAGACATAAACGTCCGGGTGGGGGTGGGGAATGTTTCTCCTGCAATCAGCCATTTTATTTGAAGTTTTCTGTCCAGGTAATACAGGAACCTTGAATTTAAAAAGATTGGGTAGAGCCCTAATCGGTTCGGCTCAGTGGATAGAGCATTGGCCTGCGGACTGAAGGGTCCCAGGTTCGACTCCAGTCAAGGGCATGTACCTTGGATGCAGGCATATCCCCAGTAGGGGGTGTGCAGGAGACAGCTGATTGATGTTTCTCATTGATGTTTCTAACTCTCTATCCCTTTCCCTTCCTCTCTGTAACAAAATAAAAAATAAAATAAATATATATTTTAAAAATAAAAAATGAATAAATAAAAAGATTGGGTAGAAAGCCTTAGAAAAGAAGTAACAGTGTCTGCCTTACCCCATTCCCACCTGTCAGAGGTGATCATGTCTAAGTGACTCTGGTTAGTGTTCTGGGTAGTTATTTTCTATTTCTAATAGTACGTTTGTCCTGCTAATTTTTCTTTTTCACTGACTTGAGAAAGAGAGAAACATGGATCGGCTGCCTCCTGCACACCCCCTACTGGGGATCAACCCAAAACCCAGGCTTGTGCCCTGACCAGGAATCCAACCAATAACTTTTTGGTGCCTGGGATGATGCTCATCCAATTGAGCCACACTGGCCAGAGCTGTCCTGGTCATTTTTGGTTCATTTTTTAAGGATTTATCTATTGAGTACCACTTACCAAAAGGGACTAGTACACTGGCCTCATCTTCTTGCCCTTCTAATTTTTAATTCAGTTATTGTTGATTTCCTTTGTTGAAACTTTAAAGAATATCCTTAAAATCTTTTCTGGTTTAATCAACATTGGACGCTGCCTCTTGATTCCCTGCCATATTAGATGAGTATTTTTAACACACTTGCACTTATTCTGGTTATTTCTTCCTCTTTTCTTTAGTTCCATTAAGTTTTGGTTCTTAGAGTTCACTGACTTTTTTTGTATCACTCAGTGTTTATTTTTATGCCAGACTTCTTTTACTTGTGCCAGCTAGAGGGGGTCTCTATTCTTCAGTATAAAGAGTTCATCTGGAAATGATTTGGATCATATTACTTATATGATTAAATATCCTGTTTTATTATGTACCCTGATGCTATCATGAGCATTTCCCCATGTCTTTATTTTTAAAACTATCATCCTTCATGCCTGCACACTATTCTAATATATTAGAGACACACTGAACCTTGGCTTTGTCTTTGTTATTTAGCCAGAAGATGCTACTTGGGTTTGGTTCAGGCTTAGTTTTTGAAGTTCTAATAGAATGCTTACTTGAACATTATTTCTGACATCTCTGAACTTGAATATAAGCAGTGATTGTGTAATAATTTATCTGCCATCATAAAATACCAGTGTAACAATATCTGTTAAATGAACACATTATTTGAATTTGTTGTTAACATAGGAGTATTGTGATACTGGAATGTTCAAAGGTATGTGTTAGCTAGAGGCAGGGGGGAAGTCCAGAGCTGATACATGCATCTGCAAGGTAGATGGTGACAGAGATAACTGGCGCCTTGCTAGACCCCTGGCCCAAGGCAGAAATTCCACACCTCTCATGCCCTCTGCCCTCCCCCCACTAAACAGCTGTATAAAAGAAGTACCTATGCCCCTTTTTGGTGAGAACTTTCCTGGCCCACCCTCAGAACAGCGAATTTTGCCAGAGAGCGTAAGATTAAAACCTCCTCCCTTTTAATCGCCTGGACTCTGTGTGTTTTGTCTCCTGCATCGAAAACCTCTCAGTAGGTAAATTTAATCTTGATGTAACTTGAAGTAAAAAAAAATCTTTTATTGCTTTTTTCATTTAAATCTCTCATTTAATGAAGTATAAACATATATTTATTTCTACTAGAGTAAAATTCTACAATAATTAATAGGATTATGAGAACTATAATTTTATAATATTTATATATTTTTTAAATTGATTTCAGAGGGAAAGGGAGAGGGAGAGAGAGATAGAAACATCAATGATGAGAGAGAATCATTGCTTGGTTGCCTCCTGTACATCCCAAACTGGGGATCGAGCCTACAACCTTGGCATGTGCCCTTGACTGGAATTGAACCTGGTACCCTTCAGTCCTCAGGCTGATGCTCTATCCATTGAGCCAAACCAGTCATAGTAAGAACTATTATTTTGTATATAAAAATAATTACTAAGAACTTTTAGATAAATAACTAGAGAAAGAATGTCAATTAATATGCATAATAAGAGAATACATTAGCTAGATTGCCTTAGGGTAAAAAAACTGCTTTCTGAACCTACAAATATTTATAACATTAAATTAATTATTATCAAGGAAGAGAAATGTAGAATAGATAATTATAATCCTTGTTGAATTTTATTTGGTATTTTAAAATTCATAACATTAAACAAAATAACCTATAAAAGCTATATTTAATCTTTAGTTATTAAATTCCATTTAGGTCATGAATCTTTCAAGTAAAGCTTTTATTTGGAAATTCTTCACATTTTATGAGAAGGAATAAAAAGCAGAATGCCAGTTTTATTTCCTTGAAATGTCATGAACAGAAAGACTTCATATCATAAAAACAAAACTCATCATAAACTGTCTTCAATTCAGACATTAATAGCCAATACTTAAATTGCACTTTTCTGTATGCTTCCTCTTTATGTTCCCTCATTTAATTCTTTCAATGATCCCATAAGGTATGGCTAGCTTTAGCTCACTCTACAGAAGAAAAAGCTAAGGCACAGAGAGATTAAGTAATTTGGCCAAGGTCACACAGGTAGGCAGTGGTAGAGCAGGATTTGAACTCAGGCCTTCTTACTTGAATAGTGCTCTTAAGGAAGATGTAATCTCTTAAATGAGTGCTTAGATGGTTTCCTGGCACATGATAAGCATCCAATAAAAGTCAACTCGTCATTACTTGCTGGAATGGGGAATACTGGAATCAGAGAGGGAGGAGCTAGTGGGTTATTCACCTCTTGCTGAACTGGTCTCTAGAGTGGGATACATGATCCCAGGAAGCCAAAAGCCAGCTTCAGCCAGGAGGGTCCCAGATAATAAAAGCCCCTGTCAAAAGCCTCATGCCTGGCTATCTGGCTCCTTGAAGCCATGGACCTTCTGGAATGTACAGACGCTGTGGCTGGGTTCCATCACCAGTTTCCTTCTCACGTGAAAGCGACCATGAGGATAGCTGCAATATAACATTGGGTGCATTCCTTTCTGGCTTTGCTGGGAAGGATTGTGGTAGAGTGGAAATTTCAGTGGCCTGGCCTGTTATAACTTCAGACTTGGGTGGGTGGGGGTGCACACCGTAGACCCAACTCTATCCCTAGGGTTACCTAGGGTTGCTTTGAGGATGCTTATAAGCATTCTGCAAAGAAAGCTGAATAACACCCAAAGCCTTATCCTTTAAAACAAAGATTTGGAAACCTAAGGATTTTTCTGGGATTAGCATTACATAGGCACACATGAATTCTTTCCTAAGGGCAATCAGTGCCAGCCTACTGCAATTAACTAAGAACTGTACGCTGCAAGCTACTGAGAAGCTACTGAGTAGGAGTACGGAGTCCAGATGTTAAAGATTCAGAGGAAATTCAAGCAGCGCTAATAGCAGTCGTGGAAGCTGAGAGAGCTGTTTTAAGTGTTCATAACTTATTAACTATCTTCTCTATGGCTCAACTTTTAAAATAGGTGCAAATGTTAGTTACTCATGAATTGTTAACATCAATGCTTTGTTCCATTAATGGGATTATGCTTTATTGATTTATAATGCTCAGTTCATGTGCCTTTCTTTTGCTGTGACTAAGGTTAAGGTTGAGTCACATTACCTTAACCTCAGGCACCACAGTATGGCTGAGCCTGCCAGAATTTGAGACATAGACTCTAGTAGAACACACAATACCTCTAGAATAGTACCGAGAATACCAGCCTTACAAACTTAACCCTATGAAAGGGTGGCTCATAGCACCAAGTGTTGGTTTTAAGCTCTTCCTCCCATTCCTTGGGTTTGTGTGAGTGTGTGTGTGTGTGTGTGTGTGTGTGTGTGTGTGTGTGTGTGTGGTGGGGGGGGCGGGGGGGATGGGGGGAGGAGGAGGATTCCATACATCCCAGCACTTTTTATCTCTCTCCTCAAATGAGGTAGCTCTTGAATCTCAGTCCTATCACTGACCCTGATTCCCATCCTTGTGTCTCTTTCTCATGTGTTCTTTCTCAGGCTCTGCTGAGTGATTAGCTGGTATTGCTCGTTCTGTAGAAAGGTCAAGGTGCTCCTCTTGGTCTAAGAAGTGTCTTTGCAAATGCAATTGGTTAAGATGAGGTCAAGCTAGAGTAAAGTAAGTCCTTAACTTAGTGATTGGTGTCCTTATAAGTAAAGGGGGAGCTACACAGAGACACGGGCCAGAAGGCCATATGACAATGGAGGCAGAGATTGGAGTGATGCAGTTGTCAACCAAGAAATAGGAGCTAACAGCAGTTAGGAAGAGGCCAAGAAAGTCTCTTCTCAAGAGTCTTTAGAGGGAGCATGGCCCTGCCAATGCCTTGATTTGGGGCTTCTAACCTCCAGGACTCTGAGAATGCATTTCTGTGGTTTTAACCTAACTAGTTTGTGGTAATTTGTTGTAGTAGCCCTAAGAAACTCATACGGGTAATTTGGGAAGCAGCAATGGATAACAAATAATTATGTAAGCAAATTACTCTTATGCTATACTCACTGGCTTTTCAATGAATTCATTGTTTCTTTGGGCCATTTACTGTGTTTTTGGCAATCTTGCAAAATGTTATCTGGGCCAGAGGCATCAAATACGCTCACACATGACACCCTGGGGTGCAGAAAGCTTGTAACTTTGTACACAGAACCTACAGTGGCTGCTGTAGGTTTGTGCCCTGCAACACAGCAATTCTGAGATGTTTGATTTTGCCTGTCTCCATCAAGGAGGGGGAAAATGTTTTATCGTTATGAGCACTCTGTTAGTAGTGCACATTTTGACTAGACATTCGTGAAACCAAATTCTCTACTAAGAATTTTGCATGTGTGTAGTTGGAAGACTAGCTTCTGACTCTGTAAGCTTCAAACCTCACTTTTCTACTAACTACATACTTCCAATGTTGCTCGCTTTCATGTCATCATTTGAACTATGAACCTGTATCTTTGTAAAGCTGAATGGGCCAGCACACTGGGGCCTAGGAGCACTCTTGCAATCCGTTCCTACTCTAGGACTTCATGTATGTGAAAGTGCTGAGATAAACACAGAAAAACTCTGGCTCAATGTTCCCTTAGCCGATCCTTAAACTGTCATTTCCCTGGGAAAGAAAATCTGTGTTTTCTTTGGCTTTCCCCCCCCCCCCCCTCTAAAATGATAAAAGCATAGTGATGCCAATGGCCATTTCTATCTCTCTGTGAAAAAATCCTGCCAGAGAACAAAACATATCCAGAAAAATAGAATGAAATTAATTATTTCATGAGAGAGAGATTCATTTCAGATGACATCTCTAGATTCACTTGTGACTGTAGCCAAATTTAGTATTTCACTGACATGAGCCAAGATATCCTCCTTCCCCTGTTTTTGCTTCATTTGAACTTGAATTGTGTGTCTTTTCCCTGCCCTTTCCCCTGATGTAATCTTATCTTGGCACATAGTAGGTACTCAATAGATATTTGTTGACTGAATGAATAAATTGGGTTTCTGTCCCTTTAAACCAAAGAAGACCTTACTAAATCAGAAAGAATTTTTTAAAAAATTAATTATAATCTAGGTAGAATTTAAGTGCTGCAGGCCAAATATTAGAGGTAGGCTATTGATAAAGTATAAGGGTTTAAATGGAGAGGAGGGCACTCTGGATCTATTAGAAGCAAAGGCAAGAGGAAAGCATGCACTGGGCATGCTCAGAACACAGGAGTGCAGTGGTCCTGTTGGGCAGTGAGTTTCTAACGGAAGGCTTAGGGATGATTCTGAGAAGGCAGGGTTAGCCCATCTCAGAGCTTTGTATGAGCAGTTGAAGAACTTGGATTTTATTTTGTGGCCAGTGGGGAATCAATGGATGATTTTTTTTTGAGCAGAGAAGTGAGATCTCATCCCTTCCATGGATAGTTCCATTTGAACAGAAAACTCAAAGCTTTCACTTGAAAGGGTGTACTCTTACATAATAGGAATTTGAGATCATAAAGCAGGTCAGTGAAGATTTTTTTTTGTGTGTGAAAGAACTTTCAATAGTCTCAAATTATACCATGTTTAGGCCACTGCTGTTTTATGACTCACTAGTCATTTTCCTATGATAAGTTGGAATTAAACCCAGTCATTCCTCAAAAACCTATTTGTAACTTTTGGCACTCTGACACTAGAAATAGGAAGATCCAAAGGGAGATAAAAGAAAGAAAAACAGGGGAAAAAATGAAGAAAAGACTTTATTTTCTTTAGATCCATTTCATCTTTGGGGAAAGTTTTAAAATGACAAAGAAAATATTTTAGATAAGTTTTCAGCCTGATAAGGATGATCAGATAATTTAAAAAAGAAACATCTAAGGAAGGAGAAATTGCATGAATAGCTCAAAAACCAATTGTGCATATAGTTTGGTTGGAGCTGATTTAAAGCAATCATGATAATCTTATCCCTCTCTCTAATGACTGGGATAAACATGGGCATTTAAGCCAATCTTCATGTGAGGTGAAGAGTGTTAACTTTTTTCTGTGTTAACTTAAAGAGGTGCATGGGAATAACTGCCTCCTTTGCACGATGCCCTTTGTTATGTATGTGTCACCTGGAGCTATTCCTGCCACTTTGAAACTAGAGGAAGATTTTTCTAAGAAAGGCAGAGCGGAAAGGCAGAAACTACCAGGGTCTTTGTTGATGCAGCTGAGCTGCTGAATTAGCCAACCTCCAGACTTCCTCGTATGTACTATGTGAAAATTATTGATATTTAAGTCATTTTCAGCCGGGCTTTCTTCTTTGCAGTTAAAAGCAAACTCATGGATATTGCTTCCTAACGGTGGTCTCTTATGTAAATCAGTGCTCTTTGGAATGTAGAAATATTATGGTGCACTGAAAATGAGGGCTTCAATCACAGTAATTACTTATTTTAGTTTTCTCCAAATTCCTTCTACTTAATTTAGTTTTACTGGTGGTGGAGGGGAGAAGCATCATTTCTCTTTTCCTTTAGACTCTAAATGAGCCACAATGGCAAATACCCAAATGAAGAGACTGTGGACCAGACGTGTCCCGTGATCTGGATGGTTGGCTTTTGAAAAATGAAACATTTGAAACACAGAGCACTATTTCCACTTTTCAGCTATATTTTGGTATTACATGGAACCACTATTGCAAAAAAAAAAAACAACACACCTAGGAATAAAGGATTTATATAAGAAATGGGATCATCCAACAGTGTCACTGGTTAGCTGTCTTGCCTATATAGCAAGTAATTCATTCCCCCCCCCCCCCAATTATTGAAAAAATTGAAAGTCTAGACATGGTGATATAGGGTTGTAATTATGACTTGACATATCAGTATAACTTCATAGACTTAAAGACAGTCTTTGTCCTGGAAGACTTTGACCAGTTTGATGCTAACCACCTGCATGGGTGAAATTCTTTGTATCTCAGAGTGTTACAGACTCGTCTTCCCTTTATCATGGTCTTCACTGCCTGGATCCTAAGAAGACCAGACCACCTGTCCTTTTTCGACCTTAGAGAGGGATCAAATGAGGGAACGTCTATAGGATGATTGATTGATTTCCTCAGACACAAGTACCACTGAAATAGATGAACTATCATTATTTGCTCTGATACCAACTTTTTTGTGCTGGCTTTAATTTTGTCTGTTCATTTTAACCACATTTGAGGTCTCCATGACTACAATAGAACAGAAGGAAAAAAACTGCCTTTTTTGTTGGAACATCCTAAATGGGATTGTTTATTGTAAAATGTGGATATTTTAAAGGATGCCCACATCTTTAAAAAGGTGTAAAGGCTGTTCACATGGTGTTCAAAGCCAGGGACAATTTTGTGTTCTAGCTGTGGGTGATATGGGAACACACTGAAAAGATGTATCAATAGGACTCTAAAAACAGACTAAAAAAGTGGCTGGATTTCATGGTAGAATCCAGATACAACTTGATAAATGTTTACCAAGGGAGGGTCTGGGCTCTCTGCAATCTGAGTTATAAGGTCAAGTGTGACCATGGAATCACATGCAAGTCATATGCATGAGTTTATATTCTGAACTCCTGAGTAAAACCTTCAGGTCCTGCCTGTGTATGTGGCCGGCCTTCCCAGCACGATGAGGATGTAATGATAATCGAGCATCCTTTTCCAAGGCAGTGAGTGTGTTTGAAGCTTTGCAGTTGAATTTGAGTTCTAGTTGTACCACTTGCAATCTCCATGACCTTGGACAAGTCCCATGATGCCCCAGACTCAGATTTCCTCACCTCTTACCATAAATGAGAGTGGCAAACCTCACCTAACAGGCTTGTTGTAGGGGAATAAATAAGATAGCACTTATAAAAGTGCTTGGCATTGAATAAGCTCTTTAATTTCATTGTTATCTTCACTGGTGTCATGATACCCACTCTTCAGCTGCAGAGAATTTTGATTTCTAAGCATCACACAAAGGGCGGAAGCAAAAAAGGAAAATGGGGATTGGCACTGTTGGAAGGCCAAGTTTGGGTTGCCTGATGCTCAGGGAGCTGAGTTTCTAGGTCCTGTGCAGCAGCTGGAGATTTCTGGAATTTAGCCAACATCTGAAGCCAGCCTATTCCTGGGTATCGGTGCAGATGCCAAGTGCTTGGCAGACAGAGGTTAGGGCGGTGCCAGGCTTTGGTCACATCACTTAGCTGGACAGTCCCACCGCTCAAGGTGGGGCCAATGCCGGCTGACCCCTGTCCTCCAAGTAGCTGTTTGGATATTTGTTGCTGGTGTATGTCCCCAGCCACTTCTCAGTCCTCCTTTCCTCCCTCCTGGGTCTTGTCCTAGTCAGGTGTTCTGCTTCCAATCAGATACCCAGACCGTGTCCTATTTTGGTTCTCAGATTAAGGAGAGCAAACCTCTGCAAAGGTAAGTCGTTTGCTGACAAGCTGGGACCCGTGCCATTTTGAAGAGAACTCTCAGGAACTGGAAGAATGACACTGTAATGGCAGAATGATAGGCATCGGGTTGATATTTGGGGTCAGGGGTCTCTGTCTGGCATTTGTGGTTGGAATATATCATGATGCAGTGCTCACACTTTCTTATTGGAAGCCAATCCTTGCCAGATACAGTGTTATTAACTCTCACCTGGATCAGGGAACTAATCAGAGGAGTGGCTTAGCACAAAGTGGGCCCAGTGCTGGCTGACCCCTATCTCTTTCCTCCTGTCTCCTGTTTCCTGTCTTCTATCCCCTCTCCCTCCATGAGTATTTATGCCCAGCCTTTGGTGAGCAAAGAGAGGACTGAGGAGAGTGAAATTGGTGAGGGTGGAAATGATGAGACCTTGTTTTTCCCCTAAGAAATAAGGCTCATAAAATGGGGTAAGTTAGACAAAGCCCATGAAAGACTTCCCAGTCTTTTGCCTGCCTAGGGCTGCAGTGCATCAGTGAGCCGATGCTGGGAGTAGCAGTGTCTCCTTGGATGTCCAGGCCTGTGGCCAGAGAGAACGTGGTTTCCTGCTGACACACACAGCTATGGAATGTGAGGTGAGAACTGGTTGGGAGCCCTGAGCCCCACTTCCCACTGAGGCCCAAACTCAGCCCTAGACTTTGCAGTCCGTGGTTCTGTCTGAGGGCCTTGGTGCAGAAAGACACAATCGGCCTCTTTTGGAGCCAGCCTTGTGGCTGGAGCGATGGAGTCGTGCTAAGACACACAGGGCTAAAGTTACCCTGCCCTTCTTTCTGCAGCCGAAAGGCACATACTGTGCAAGTCACGGGCATTATGCTGTCAGACCGCTGAGGGCCTCTGTCTTCTTGTCTGAGCCATTATTTCATTTCAGGGTTGGGGAGCCCAGGAATGACTCCATAGAGCGCAGGCTGACAGCCACTGTGAGCCGGACCTGTCTCTCCTTCACCCATTCCCTTGTAGGATACCGTAGGGGCTCAGTCCAGGGTTTCCTTTCCACTACAACCTGGGAGGTAGAATGGGCACAGATTCTTTTGTGGGGTCCCATTGTTCAGGAAAAGGCTGGAGTGGAAGACACACAGAAGCAAGCAGACTTTTCATGGCTGGTTCTCCACTGGTTAGCTCTCAGCCCACAGGTTGCTGCTGCTTAACCTACTAGTTATGAGTTTGGAGTCAGACTGCCTTGGCTGAATTCTAGCTGCACTACTCCCACGGATATGTCCTAGGATGAACCTCTCTTAAGTCTTAGTTTTATCATCAGACAATGATAATTCACTTCATCGGTGTTGGGATGGTCCAACGCTTAGCACCATGCTGGCATATAGAAGGTATTTAATACATATTATTTATTGATAATGATGATGACCAGATAGTTGTCTTAGGGGTCTCTGCCATTGGACTCTTCTAGGCCGCAGCATGGACATCAACTTAGAAAGTTGATCCCAAGTTAGAAAGTTTATCAGGATGATTTTTCTGATGAGGCGGAGCGGGGAGGGGAGGGCAGGAAAAGGGGTAAGGATGGCTTGACAAGCATTAAAATAAAATTATTCATGCTCTGGGCACAGCCTATCCAGATTCAGACTTGGATTTAGACTTACAAGCTCCAAGCCAAGCACAAATGGCCGGTGTTCTTAGAAAGATGGCTCGAACCACAGTTGACTCAGTGCTCTCAGTGGGTAGGGGCCATGGACCAGCTCTGAACAAAGCAAAATAGAAAAGGTTGTTTTGCCTCTTGAACCTTGTTCCTCGAGGCCCCTTTTACAATAGTAGTATCACCCAAGGCATGTGGGGTCTTCATAACAATACCTGATTTTAGAAAAAGACCCAGAACAAATTCACACAGAGAGGCTAATGACTGACAGTTGAACGTGCTAGCTCTTCAGGGGAATTTGGATTTTGATATAAAACTATATACTCCCACACTGATTCTAAGAGTGCAGAAAGCATTCCGGGGACATCTGGTCTCTCTAGTTAGATGGTTAATTCTCTCCTCTGATGTTCAGCTCTAGCGGGTGGCATGATTAGCAGCAATTAAACAGAGGAGCCAAATTATCGCCCTGGTTTACAAGATGTATTTCTGAAAGTTTCTCAGAGATACTGGGACACTGAATCTCATTTCCTCTCTCCCCAACTTCCTCCTAAAACACTTGAGTTACAGGAGAAGCTATTAACGGCTACTTTTGCTGAGTCAGGGGAGAGGCATTTCGGGGACTTAAAACCCACTGCGAGAATTGGAAGGGTCCGACACCTTCCCTTCGAACATCCTTGTTTTATTTTATTTTTAAAATATATTTTATTGATTCTTTTACAGAGAGGAAGGGAAAGGGATAGAGAGAAAGAAACATCGATCAGCTGCCTCTTGCATACCTCCTACTGGGGATGTGCCCGCAACCAAGGTACATGCTCTTGACCGGAATTGAACCTAGGACCCTTGAGTCCGTAGGCTGACACTCTATCCACTGAGCCAAACTGGTCAGGGCTGAATATCCTTGTTTTAAAAGGAACTTCACCCTTCACATCCCTTGTTTTTATTTATTTATGTTGTTATTTGCTTGTACATGACAAGATACTTATTCTTACCTTAGTATTGATTCAGTGAGTGTTTTGGGATCATTTTTCAGGCTTTCTGCTTCATGCTCACCCACAGCAATGATTTTTGTTCAGGGTAGAATAGCTTTTTAAATTTTATTTTTTACATCTGTGATACAGAGTAAGAGTATACCTAATGTATGTGTCATTTCATATACCAATAATCACCTTTACTATGTGTAAAAAAACAACACATTGTTTGACCCCTGAAATGGAGTTCATTGAGTTCATAGTCAGGAAGCCAGGACTCGTGCAAGCACCTGGATCACCCATGCCCAATGAAGTGTGTGTGCTGTCAGTGCCTCTGATGATGGTCTGATGATGACCACATTGGCCTTGGTAAGCCTGGCCGAAGGTGTTTTGGGGACTTCTTCACTCATGCCTAGTATGAGGCCAACCTCTCTCCCAGCAATATACCAAGGCCATCTTGGGTTTGAGGTGGTCTCCCAGGAGTGGGGCAGTGAGCATGGGTCTGGGAGTCACACCCAGCAAATGACACCCATAATCCACATCACCAGTTCTTTGTGGCAGAGAGAGGGTGGACAGGAAGCAGTTTTTGTGGGAGAATCAGGCTGAAGGGTTAGTTACACGGAGCTACACTGTTGTCCCACTTGGCATATGGGTCCAAGACGACCCCTTTCCCATTCCCTGTTTTTCCAAGTTGGCATCTGTTTCTTCTGTGCATGACTGGATTGGGGAAGGCCTCTGCCCTTTGAGGGGCATGGGGCACAGATTCCAGGCACAAGTTTATAAACCAAAGGGAAGGCTATGACAGGGCTCGCCTGGAAATGCTTTAACTGAGGACAATGTCAGACTCTCAGTATGTATTCCTCGGCGGCTATTAAGTCGTCAGTAAATTCAGACATGCAGTCTCAACAGGGAACCTCTCCAATCCATTATCCTGAGTGCTCATGTCCCCTGGGAGGTGATTCTTCTGCTATTTTATAGGAGGTGAGCACCTGTATTTTATACAACCAGAGAAATAGAGAAAATTGTATGGTTACTGAAGAAATCCCTATTTATCTGAGTCCTATGAGATCAAAAGCCACTGAGCCCTGTGGATATTTGGATTAAAAACAATGCTATTTGGACTCACATTAAAAGCTATAGTGAGCTCAGCCAGTGTTGCCCAATGTTTGAGCATTGACCTATGAAACAGAAGGTCACAGTTCAATTTTTGGCCAGGGCACATGCCTGGGTAGCAGGCTCGACCCCTCAGTGGAGGGCATGCAGGAGGCAGATGATCAATGATTCTGAGCATTGATGTTTCTATCTCTCTCTCTCCCTTCCTCTCTGAAATCAAGAAAAAATATAGTGAAATCTCAATTGTGTAGAGGTAAAGACTTTATATTGGCTCGGCAACTAAGTAATTGCGGGTTTCACACATATATGGCTTCAGTTGAATTTTTAGGTTTGCAGACGTAGTACAAATGTAAAACACATTTTGTATTTGATAGTTGGCTATTCAGCTGTTAATCAGTAAAAAAAGTTTTTTGATCTGTTTTGTAGTTTTTGTTTGGCGTTCGTTGAAAAATGGAAAATCAAAAGGAACATTTTCGTCATATTTTGCTTTTTTATTTCCGCAAGGGAAAAACGCATCACAAGCTCATAAAAAGTTATGTGCTGTTTATGGTGACAAAGCCTTAAAAGAATGGCAGTGTCAAAATTGGTTTGCCAAATTTCGTTCTGGTAATTTTTCACTCAAAGATGAAAGACGCTCTGGTCGTCCAGTTGAAGTTGATGACGCCCTAATCAAAACAATAATCAATTCGGACTGTCACAGTACAACACGTGAGATTGCAGAGAAGCTTCATGTATCACATACATGCATTGAAAATCACTTAAAACAACTTGGCTATGTTCAAAAACTCGATACATGGGTTCCTCACGAACTGAAAGAATCACAGTTAACGCAACGCATTAGCAGCTGCGATTTGCTAAAGAAACGTAATGAAAATGATCCATTTTTAAAACGACTGATAACTGGCGATGAAAAATGGGTTGTTTACAACAATATCAAGCGGAAAAGATCGTGGAGCAGGCCAGGTGAACCAACTCAAACAACATCAAAAGCTGATATTCATCAAAAGAAGGTTTTGTTATCAGTTTGGTGGGATTACAAAGGAATTGTCTACTTTGAACTCTTACCACCCAACCGAACGATCAATTCTGATGTCTACATTGAACAACTAACGAAATTAAACAATGCAGTTGAAGAAAAGTGGCCCGAATTGACAAATCGAAAAGGTGTTGTATTCCATCATGACAATGCAAGGCCACACACATCTTTGGTCACTCGGCAAAAATTAATGGAGCTTGGTTGGGATGTTTTGCCACATCCACCATACAGTCCTGACCTTGCACCATCTGATTACTTTTTGTTTCGATCTTTACAAAACTCCTTGAATGGTAAAAATTTCAATAATGATGATGATGTCAAATCGTACCTGATTCAGTTTTTTGCTAATAAAAACCAGAAGTTTTTTGAACGTGGGATTATGATGCTGCCTGAAAGATGGCAAAAGGTCATTGATCAAAATGGGCAATACATTACAGAATAAAGTTATTTAGTTCCATGAAAAAATTGTCTTTGATTTTCTTTAAAAAATCCGCAATTACTTAGCTGCCGACCCAATATATTCTTCCTAAGAGGATGGCAAACCTCATTCCTACTTTCTGTCTTCTGTCAAACTGAGTGCTGTGCTCTACCATTTCTAGCCGTTCAATAAATATTTGTTAAATGAATGGTTTAACTCCTACAAACTGTTATCTCAAACCAGCTTCTCTCACCACTCAGCCCACTCCACGTCCCCCTCCCCGACTTCCCAGGCAATGGGTGCTGAGAAACTGCAAACAAAACATAATTAGGAAGGTAAATCTACTTTGAAAAACTGCCCACATAAAAACAAATGTAGGCCAGAGGCAAATTTAAGTGATTTTTTTTCAGACTCATCTGTGGTTATTATCCAATGGCCCTGTGCTGGCCCAATTTTTAAAGATAATCAGGTTATAGTTGATATTGGTTCTGTATTTCCACTTTATTTTTTTAATTAAAGTTTTTTTTCAATTGCAGTTTACATTCAATATCATTTTATACTAGTTTCACAATTAGGTACTTTACAAAGCGTTCCCCTTCATATTTCCAGTATCTACTTTGCACCATAGTTATTACAATATGATCGACTATATCCCCTATGCTGTAGTTTACATCCCTAGGACTATTTTCTAAGTACCAATCTGTACTTTTCAAAACCTTCACCTCTGTTACCCAGTCCCCCATGTTAGAATGATGGGGAGCATGAACTCGAAGAAATAAAGTTATCAAAACCTGGGAGTTGTGATGAGCTGAAGATACAAAAAGCAAAAGGCACAGTATTTTTCTTAGCTGAAGTGTATGCAAATTTGCCTTTAACCACCCTCTTCCTCCCCCCCTACCTCCCCCCAAGCTCTAATCCTATTTGCTTTCTCATCAGGTTGGGGGCGGGGTGTATCTGGTAGGTAGGATTTGTGAGGCTGGAGCAGTTAGTTATTCATATTCTCCTCTTTCCCAGCCCCCAGGGAACAGTTCTGGGTTACAGCTTTTCCTACCCAGCACCCAGGAGCATCTCCCAAGGCAGAAATGTGGGTTGCAGGAGAAAGTGCTCTTTCTCCTTCAGGGCGCAGGGGCAGGGAGCTGGTAGAGGTGGAAGCCTGGAGGGTAAAGAAGCTTTGCAATGTGTAGGTCAGGGCTCTGGCTTCACATTGTATACTCAGCCTAGACCTATGGTCGGCAAACTGCGGCTCATGAACCACATGTGGCTCTTTGGCCTCTTGAGTGTGGCTCTTCCACAAACTACCACGGCCTGGGCGAGTTATTCTGAAGAAGTGGTGATAGAAGAAGTTTAAGTTTAAATAATTTGGCTCTCAAAAGAAATTTCAATTGTTGTACTGTTGATATTTGGCTCTGTTGACTAATGAGTTTGCCGATCACTGGCCTAGACCATTTGGAACCCTTCTATCTCGGCCAGCAGTGCAGAGTGTATGCCCCCTGAATCCAAAATGAATGGGCAGATGGGTGAGTGTGTGAATGAACTTGCTGGAAAAAAGCACTCCTGCTCTTTTGTCATTTGCCTACACATTCCAATGACTCACTGCACTCCCCTTTGAGGAGGGGACTTACTGGCCCATGCACCTGTAGTGAGAGGACTGTGGTCTACATATGTTGGGTGGGTGCCTGTTGGGTGTAAATCAAGGGACAACAGCTTTTATCACCCTCAAAATATTGGGTCATCTCCTGGTGAGCCATGCCTTTGACTTGGCCTGAAATTCCTATCCTTATTACCATTAAAAGGGGTTAGATAACCAAGTCAAAGGGTTGAATTTCTTTAGGAAGTCCCAGGTAATGTAAATATTTTACTTAGGATTGGGCCTTTAACACTCTCCCAGGTTAGTTCTTTGAGAGCTGAAAACCAACTTCTGCCCACGGGCCACTAAGTTTCAATCGCACTGTACGTGTGCGCCCGCATGTGCTATTTTGTGGAAGAGCCACACTTAAGGGGCCAAAGAGCCACATGTGACTCGAGAGCCGCAGTTTGCCGACCACTGATCTAGGCTTTGTTTCCTCCCCAGCTGCAAGTCAAGATCCTTTGTAAGTAGCATTCAGTTTTCCAGGCTGCTGGATCTGACAGATGCATCTCAAGAGAAATCTTAAGGACCACCCTGCAACCTTAGCCCTCCCAGGAGCAGCGGCCACTTCTGATGAGGCTGCAGGAACCTCCTCTATGGTACACCTCAAGGGGCAAAAAGTTGCATTTGTCCCTGAGGAAGATTGGACAGGAACACAACTCTATTCTGCCTTTATTCCTGAGTCTGACATCCTGCTGCCAGATGATATTTCCTGAAAGGCTGCTGTCATGATGTCACAGTTCTGCCAAAGGCATCCAATGGATGTCTGTTGTTCATCAACTAAAACTCCCACAATTCCGCTCTGTGCCACTAATTTCATTCATTTGCCTCATCTGAGACAGAGGGGAAGAAGAGGCCTCAATGTCACGGTGGACACATTTAACAGGTTTGCAAGGAAACATGACAAACACATTGGGTAAATTATATGACAATTTCCCCCCCAATAATCAGAATATGTATAATTTACTTAATAAAATTGAGAAGCTTGGAAAGAAAATTCGACTGGGCTTGGGAAAACCTGAATACGCATCCCAGTTCTGCCATATCACTCGCAATAAATTCTTAACTAATTTACTTTCCTCTGGTGTCTCCGTTTCCTCAAAGGCACTTAGCTCACTGGAGGATTGTGGTGATCAAATTAGATGGTTGCGAAAGAGCCCTTTTAAATGCTGAATTTTAAATTCAAAGCACTTTCGAATACAAAATGTCATCAGTTAACAAAAATCTGAGAGTGCATTAATTTTTAAGCAGCGTGCTATTTCAGGTTTTTTGGGTGCTTAATAAAATGAGAAATCTAATTAAAAGTGTTCAGTCTTTCTGAGATTGCCTACGACTTCCAGCAACTCTGCTATCTCATGAAGTCGGTGGAAATTAGCCCGTGGGAGATCCTTCCTGCATCTTCGGCAGGCAGCATGGGCCCAAGGGGGAACCTGGGGTATCCTAGGCTATTAGGGTGGACTGGCACTTCCTGTCTCTAGAAAGAGAAGCTGAGGAGAATGATGCTCTGGTTACATCAGGGGAGGGATATTAAGGGGTCAGAGATTGGTGCGCTCGTTACAATCCTCAGGAACCACATAACCCAATCCATTGTAGAGTGTGTGTGTGGGGATGTTTGGGGGGGCGGGGTCAGGTTGGGGTGAATGGTTACACTTGCTTTCTCCCATTTTCCAGGGCAAATAGCTTCAGCTGCTGCCCAGAAACAGCCGGGTCATCAAAGCCTTTGAGAGCAGCTTTGAAAATGTGTCAGCCAATCGCCGGGCAGGACCAGCCCCATAGCTGAGGGGGCCCTTCCCCCTCCCCTGGCTGGAGCAGAGCCTGGGGAAGCAGACGAGGCCTCTCCCCTTGGCTGGCTATCTGGGCACACTGTTATGCACTCAGGACTCAGAAGCGGAGACCTAAGCAGACGCTTCATGGTGTTTATATGCCCCTGATCCAAAGCCTGGAAGTAGTCTTACAAGCCCTCCTGCAGTCTCTTCTGGTGTGGGAGCCACCGGATCCCATCCAGGGCAGGCGCCCTATTCAATTGGCCTCCGAGTCTTCTCATGTGTCATTAAGCAAGCCGCTGAGCCGAGAAGGCATTGCTGGGGCACATTCATTACAGTCCCCAGGGATCCTTTCCTGTAGATCCCAGACCTCTGGGCTCCTGGAATAGAGCCATCCGTCCTGCCAGGAAGGCCCCAAGCCGCAGCACATTGCAGGCCACTGGGGGGACTTTCCCTGCATCCCCAGTGCAATCCCCAGGGCTCTGTGAATCCCCTCGGATTCCTAAGGTGCCTGCAGCAACAAAGCCGACTTTGCGGAGCCACCACCGCTGGGACAAGGGCCTCCCCGGGGATCTGCATGGAGTTTCTGAGGAAGCGACTCTATGGCACGTGTCTCCGCTGTTTTGCAAAACATTTTCCACTTTCCCTGTGGCAAGTGCCTATCCCCAGAGACAGAGCTGGGAAAATTCCCAGGCGGGCTTTCCCTGTACCTCTGACCCCGTCTCCAAGCTGATCTTGGCTCTCGGATGATGTGGGGAGTGGTGGTCTGCAGAGGTCCACCTCCTCCCTCCACTCCGTGCTCTCCCACTCACCGGGAAAGCTCCTCCTTTGGTTTCTAAATACTCGGAGCTGGCCGGGAAACGCTCATTCAGCCAGAGCATCCCTTTCCATATATTTTTTAAAATATGTATTTTATTGATTTTGTACAGAGAGAAAGGGAGAGAGATAGAGAGTTAGAAACATCGATGAGAGAGTGATCGATCAGCGCCTCCTGCACACCCCGTACTGGGGATATGCCCGCAACCAAGGTACATGCCCTTGACTGGAATCGAACCCGGGTCCCTTCAGTCCCCAAGCCGACGCTCTATCCATTGAGCCAAACCAGTTTCGGCCCTTTCCATATTTTTAATCCCTGATGGAATGAATAAAAAGAAGAGGGGCCTGTCTCTATCATGATGCGAAAGCCCTCTGACCTGGGGATAGAGGAGTGCAGGGTGATGAAAGAACAGCAGGAAGAGAGGCTGCTTTTAATATGAAAAGGAGAGAGAGAGAGAGAGAGAGAGAGAGAGAGAGAGAGAGAGAGAGAAAATGTGCAAATTATAGTTATCTCCATGCAATTACCTGTCTTTTGCCTTAACCTTCTCAGGATCCTAAGAAACATTCTATTCATTGAAATGAGTGCTTTGTGTCTCTCTGGGCTCCTTCTTTCAGACGTACCCCAAAGTCTCTGAGCACTCTCACATTCCCGGTATATTAAACTCCACCTTCATTACAGAGACATGTTCTAATTCCTCTTGTTCTCATTTCTGCAGTAAATCCCGTGCTTCTGAAGTAAGGGTTGTTTCAGGGTTAAATAAGATAATGATAAGCATCTGACTCCAGCTGGGACGACATTGCCTTTTTCTTATTCAGGTCTGGTGAAATTTTGAACATGGAAAAAAGGAGGTTGCTCGGAAGCAAAGTCGCCCTCTTCTAAACAATGATGCTGTTTGTTTTTTCACTCACAAGTGGGAAGTCTTGGGGAAAGATGTGCGTGACTTTCATCTTAGGGGGAAAACAATAGAGAATCAGGGAGGGACATAGGTTCCTTCCAGGACTTGATGGGATTAGTTTTGAGCTTTTCAGAGAGAAGAATTATTTTTCAATGTCAAGTAGAAAGTAATTAATAAATAAATAATACATAACTTTATTGAGCATTTTTTTCATGTGGCAGACAATACTCTAAGTGTACAAGTATCAACTCATTTACTTTACGAATATGAAAATTAAGGCACAGCAGGGTTAAGTCACTTGCCTCAAGTCACAACTTTTCAGTGGAGGAGCTGGGGTTCAAACCAGCAGTTCCAGAGCCTGTTCTCCTAAAGCCTGTGATGGATGAAATAACACAAAACAAACAAATGCCCAGATGATGCCAGCTTTCAAATCAACCCATTTTAGGTTTTGCATGACTTTAGCTTCTCCTCTGTGATTGTGCATTTTTCTCCATTCTATTGTCCAGGGGCTAGCAGGAGAACTCCAGTTCTTTCACTTTCAATGACCATCATCCATTCTGGTAAATGCCAAGTGAGGAAAACAATTTTTTGTGCTGTTCTTCCCAGTATTACCTCTCATTCCCTGAATTAGAGCCGTTAACACAATAAAGATTTTGGAAACTCTACAAGTTCTCATGACCTTACTTTTCTCTTACGGTACTTTTGTTGGGCTCATTTTGATAAGCACCCAATTAGCACTTTGGCTGTGAAGAATGGTGGCCCATTACATTTTCTCACTTATAAAAATGAATCAATTGTAAGATTGTTTTTTTAAAAAACTATTTTTTGAGGGGCATTGAAAGAGGGAAAGTCACTTTACCACGTTCTAGGTACATGCTGATTGTAAGACATCTTGACTACAGAAATGTTAACATGTGGGAAACAAATGTGTTTTAGTATTTAAAATGTAGTATTTTATATCTGCCTTTCAGCAAGGAATGAGTCTTGTTAAGATAGCATTTGTGAGGGTTCATCTTATGTGGTCTGCCTTCTCTGGGTATCAGAATTTTGATTACAGTTGTCAGCTGGAGTTCAGCCTGGTTCAGATATCTATTTTTAACAAGAGCTGAAGGGTTCTTTTTCTTTTTTCTTTTTTCAGGACAAGAGAAGGATTGCTTAAGAATAAGGAAACTGACTCGGGGAAGGACCCTGAGCTTTTCTTGTTAGGAAGGGGCTGGCTTTGGGTATTTTCAGCTAATGGGCTGAAAATTGAGTGGCGATTCTTACCTAAGGCAGAAGGGCTGGAAAAGTCAGAGAGCTGAGAAAGGGTTGAGAGCCCCAAAGCAAGGAGAGAGATTTAAACTCTAGAAATAAATTCAGACTTACGGGTTTAGAGTAAAACAGATTAGTTCTGGAGCAACAGCAGTTGAAAAACAAGAGGAGCTTAAAGGGTCATTGGTGAGAAAGGCTTTGGGTATCTATGACGCACCTTCATGAATAGCTGGTGGCTCCTTAAATTGGATGAGTTTTGGCAGATGGACAGAGGCAGAGTAGGGAGAATGAAAACTAAAGAAACCCCAGGTGTTTTGTTTATGGGCGTATCTCTAGCAATGGTATCCTTAGCACAGTGTCTGGCCCTTAGGAGGCACTAAATAAATATAAGTTGATTGAATTCATAAATTGTCTAATCTACTGGACACAGAATGTACATAAATTGTCTACTAAACATTTATCTTAAGCATGTGCATATGTACATCGAACTGTGGTGTGTTCTGCTACTTACCCTCCAAACCTCTCGTACCTAAGAACTAGGGGTGGACTAGGTAATACCCTCATTCTTTCAATTGCTTCTGCATTTATTGTCTGAACTTCAGGCTAAAGTTCAGAGTCTGCCATTTTCAGCTCAGTCATCACCCGCAATGTGTTTGACTCTTCCTTCTCAAAAGCTTCTCATCTTCCCCGGCTTCTGTGACATTTCATTCCTCTGGTTTTCCTACTCTCTCACTCTGATCCCTTTTCTTGATGCCTCCTTTAAATGTAGTCACTTCTCAAGGTTCTGCCCTCAGCCGCTCTCTTCTTGCTGTCCTTGAGTGTTTCACCAACTCCTATCATCTCTGATCTTCACGTAGAGAGCTTTCAGCTTTACACCTCTTTGCTAACAGTTGATGCTGTACAGTATTTCCATTTGCTCTTCATCTTTAAAAAAATATATATTTTATTGATTTTTTTACAGAGAGGAAGAGAGAGGGATAGAGAGTTAGAAACATCTATGAGAGAGAGTCATTGATCAGCTGCCTCTTGCACACCCCCTACTGGGGATGTGCCCGAAACCAAGGTACATGCCCTTGACCGGAATTGAACCCCGAGACCTTTCAGTCCACAGGCTGATGCTCTATCTACTGAGCAAAACCGGCTTCGGCTGCTCTTCATCTTTTGCTCTGGGGTATCAACAGAGCTCAACCAACCCCAAACCAAACACACTATAGTTTTTCTTTCACCAACTTACACCTGCTCTACTTCCTAAATCCTCTAGTCTTTAAAGCCATTCTTCAAAGGTGAGATTATAGTCATTCTCAACTTCTTCCCATCCTTCCCCATTCTGAACTCCTCTGCTCCCCTGATCAAATCAAGTCCTGCTGGCTCAACCTTCCCAAATCTCTGTGCTTTGTTCTTCCTTCTCAAGTTTGTTGCCTTGCTTTAGCTCTCACCCTTTCTCACCTAAGACTTACCAAAACATTGATTGGCTTCACTTTCCTCTAATACCTCTCCACTCAATATCTTCTCAAAATGCAGATCTGGTCATGAAGGTGATTTGACCGACATTCCTTTATTTAAAGGTTTTTACTATCTGGTCCTAATGTCCCCCCTTAAATGGTCTCCTCCACTCTGTTCTCCTGGGACACTTGACTTTCTGCTCCAGTCTCCCTAGAAAGAGCATGTCTAGACTCCGTGCCTTTGCAGGGGCTGTTCCTCAGCCTTGAATTCTCCTCTCTAATTCCACTTGTCGAAATCCACAGGTGACCTTCAATGTGCAGGTCAGTTGAGGCCTCCTCTGAAAGGATGTCTCTGATTTCTTAGGTGGACGGGAGATCTGCATTTTTAGGGCATTCTTTGAGTCCTTTGCTCATCATCCATGCATCTGCGTCACTTGTTTAAGTCTCTCCTCTTCTGGGTCTCCTGGGACATGACAAGGATGTTGTGGTCCACAGCACCCACTGGGCTCTGATGACTGTTTGCTGAATTCACCTGATTTTAGTGAATTGATGTAAAACATTACACAGCAGTGATGTGATCCTGACATCAACAGAGGCAGGACCCGAAGCGTAGCGGTCATTCCCCGAAGGGTCATCTGGTTCTGCGCTTGTCAAGACCTCAGCGGCAGGCCTGGAAGGAAGAGAACCAGCTTGTCGCCGGGAAGGACAATTCCTTAGAAATCTGTCTCGGTCTGGTTCTCCTCCCTCTGCATCCTGTTTCCTCCCGCCCCCAAAGGCCCTTATTTGAGATCGCTTTTCCCTTCATTAACTGCCCTTGTTGAGTACTCCCCAGCTTTGGTCTTTTCCAGCTTCCACTATTTGTTTATTTGTTTTTCTGTGTCAGCCTCTTTCTCTGGCTGTGGTTGTAAACAGAGCCCATGACTGTCAGCTCTGGGGCCTGCGCAGTGAACCCTTACATATGGGTGGCAGGTCAAGGAGACTCGAGATTCTGACTTGACTAGGTACTCCTCACGCTCAGGAGCTGCTCCAGGCAGGGGCCCAAGCTTCTGACCACCCAAATGGAACTTTACAGACGGAAAGAAGCATCACACGACACACACTCTCCATCTCCTCCCAGGCCTCCCCTCCTCCTCCTCCTACAAGTCCCCTGGTCACAGGTTGGGCTGATGGCAGGGGGGTCACTCAGGCTTGCCTGCAGTGCAGAGTGACAAATAACACTCAACATTGTATGTATGCCTTGTAGTCTTTTATGCCTAATGTTTCCCCCCTGTTTGAGAAAGTTGGAACTGTGCTTGATCTAAATGACCTACCCATTCCAATTCCTAAGCCAGGGTGGCCTTGTTGGTTATGGAAGGAGAGAGACAGCCCCGAAGGCAGGCCAGGTGGCTTTATCCCTTCTCTACCCCTCCCCCCCCCCCACCTCCCCCAACCTCATACAGCAGATGCTTCCAGCAGGGGCTGTGTCTGAACCAAAGCAGGTTATCCTCTCTCCCTGAGGCAGGTTATCCCCTCCTTCCCACTGTGCAACCCAGGCCATCTCTCCCTCCCCTACCTCCACCGTCTGCCACCCTCTGCACTCTGCCTCCCCTGAATTCTCCAGAGTGGCTGTCCCCTTGTCCCTTCGTCCCTTTGGAGGCAGCTGCCAGTGAGGGAGCTGTCAGCGGGAGAGCCACAGGCAGTGCCATCCTGCCGGAGTCCGGGGTCCTCCCCCAACTCTGCCTGGCAGTGCTCATCATCTTTCACCCCTCCCTGCGCCTCCCCACCCCCTTCCCGGCTGCTCACTCTTTCTCAGCTCTGGAGATGCAAAGCCTGAGACGAGCCAGCAGAGCGGTGGGTTGTAGCCGCTCTGCTAAGGGTGCCAGGTGAAGTGGCCTCCCCTACCAGAAGGTGGCTAACGCTGTCACTCAGGGCTTCGCCGAGCCATGCCCAGCTGGGGCCCCGAGCCAGCCACACCTTCCTAGCTGCACTGCCCACCGCCAGACAGGTAAGAGGGAGCAGCTCTTTCGGGCAGGGCCTGAGTTGGCTGAGCTGGCCACCCTGAGTGGGAAGTGGGAGTCCTGCTGGGAGGCACAGACAGCTGGGGCAGAAGCGGCACTGTCCTGTCATGACCCCCGTTTATTCTCTAACAGCTCCTCAGAGCGGAGAAGCCCGCCATCCTTGCCAGGAGCAGGGATGCAGGACTTTGCTCATTCTCCCCTGTTGGGGGTGGGGGGGGGGGGGGGAGGAGCTGAGCTGCCAATGTCCTTTTATGTTCTCCCTCCTCCCTGATCCCAACTCCCAAGGTCCCCAAACCCTGTTTTCTGGTCCAAAGGGATGCTGTTTCCTCCCTCAGATGCCTTCAGGGGCTCTGAAAGCATCGTGGTTTGCTCTCTGGACTATGGCTCTGTCTCTTTCCCTTTCATTCCAGTCTTCGGCTGTTGTTTTAAATTGGTCGCCTGCATAGCAGTTCAGCCGTGCATCTGTTTCATCTTCCGTCATGGTGCAGGTCTCCAGCGTCACTGGTGACTAACACCGGTGACACATTCCCATGCAGAAGGACTCCCCCCACCACGAGCTGGAGGGAGATTAAAATACTGGCGATCACCAATTTCTTTCTTTCTTTCTTTCTTTCTTTCTTTCTTTCTTTCTTTCTTTCTTTCTTTCTTTTTTTTTGCAGCTCTATTGAGGTGTAATCGATAAGAAAGATTGTATTATGTTTAAAGTGTGCAACCCAATGATTAACTACATGTATGCATTGTGAAGGGACTCCCACCATCAAATTAATTAACAAACCCATTGGCAGGTCACCAATTCTTTAAAAAAATTTCCCCCCGTATTTTTATCATTACATAAAATGCTGATATGATATTAAAAATTTGCTCACATTTTGCATTATTTTCTTAGACGTACTTTAAGTAAAGACTTGCTGGGACCAGGTTTTTTTTTTTTTATTGGTATAATTGACATATAACATTACATTAGCTTCACAGGTACAACCTCATGATGTGATAGATGTATAGATTGCAAAATGATCACCATAATAAGTCTACTTAGTACCCATCCTCAAACATAGCTACAGTTTTTTGGGGGGAGGTCACCAATTTCTCAGCAGTGTGTTGAGGGCACCGTTGCGGCCTACAGGTGATGAGTCCCTGACGTCAGCTCAAAGCGTTCTTCCCAGAGATGCCTCGGTAGGGACTTCCGGGGACATTGGGGGAAAAGGCAGCTTTTCTCTTTCTGTGTGAGAGCCACTTAGAATCAGTCCCCTGTTTCACGGCGGGCTGAACATCTGACTTTCAATATTTAGATCAACATTTGATCTTGGGATGCTTTCAATCTAACGACATGAGAAAGGAAGCCCACCCTATTCCAAAACCTGGGTTATTTTGGGATTATTTGTTTCCACAGAATGGGAAAACTTGAGGGTTTTCTTGGAAGATGGAGAAGGTGCTGGCAAGTGGGGGAGTGAGATACCTGTTATGAGGTCAGACGCATGCTTGGGGCAAGTTCTAAGCTCTAAACAGGCAGCATGGTTTTGGGCTGATGGCTGTTATTATTATTTGGGGGGATGATAGCTCCATGAGCACTCAGTCAATCTGGCAAACTAGTTTTTATTAACCTCTTGCAGTCAGCTCCGTCCTTAGAGCAGGCTTCCTGGAAAAAGGTCGATGGGTGGGGTGAGTGGGGGTTGGAGTGTGTAATGTGGTCTGTAGCCCATCATGGCCAGGCAAGCGTATGCCGCTCCTGGCACCTGGGTCCTTTTGGCATTAAAAAGAAAACAACAACAACAACATTAACACAGTTTCACCCAGTGCCTAACACCTATAGGAATCTGAAAACCTCTCCACAGTCTTTGTCTGATGGAATTAAACCTGCTGATGGAGCCAAGATCTTTTCCCCATGGGTCAGTGCTCTCTGATCTGAAGAATAGGGTTCCTTAGCCACAATGCCATCTCACAAATGCCAGGTACTCCTCGGGGGCTGGTGAGAGTGTGGCTGCCTGGCTGGGCAAAAGCCATCATATTTCCATTAAGCCCGCCACATGTGGGTCTCGGCTGTGAGTTAGCAGCAGCAACTGAACCTGCCGAGATGTTGTGTAGCCTGGAAAAAGCCATGCTGGTCCTGGGTCCCAGTCTCTGTAGGGCTGTTCATTGAGTAACCCTGAGCCCTTCAATCAGGACTATCAAAAATGAGTTTTTGTAATCTGTAAAATGGGCACAAGTGCCCAGCATGCCTCCAAAGGTCTATGTGAGGGTCAGTGTAAAGTAATAGTGATAGCTCCCGGTTAGCAAGATGTGCTGGGCAACGTTGCTCGGTACTTTTCCTACATTTCACTGTTTAATCCTCCCAAATTTCCCCAAACCAACTCAGGCTGAAAGAGGTTAAGCTACCTGATCAAGTTCAGCTAAAGAAATGTGAAAGCATTTTGTAGGTTGTAACTGTGCCATATCAATGCCAGTCTTGTTTTGTATAAAGACTTCATGGCTTAGAATTTTCATTCTGTTCTATCACAGACTCTGTTTCATGCTTTCTTATGTCCTCTTTGTCCGTACACCTCTCTCTCCAGAAACTTAAGAAATGCTCCTTGCTTCTCCCCTCTTTGCTTTGGGGATTAGAATATATGAATATATATATATTTTACTGTTCATGAAGCATCAGCATTCTCATCAGGACCTTTAAGAGTTTGCTCAGTGTGGACTTTCCAGAAAGCTTTTGAATCTTTCCACAGAAGGTTCTAGAAAGAAAGGGGTCTCAGAAAAGCTGAATGGCTTAAGGCAGATTGCTGTCAGGGCTTTGTCTCTTAAGGAAAAGTGTCAGAATTTGCTCAGCGTCTTTGTGCATCTGAGTGCACCCACACAGCCCCAGTCCCTCCTCCCGCCCCCGCTGCAGGCATTAATGTGCACCCAGCACAGCCTAAAGGCAAGGCTTCTTGTTTCCTAGAGGACTGGGTGACGGTAGGAGCAGGTCTTGGTGGGAGAGCTGTCTCCTGGAGGCCAGGTCTTCACCCCGCTATTTCCTGTCGCTGTTGCTGCAGCCAGGCCCATCCCTGGGTCTGATGCTGTGGGGTTTCCTTTTTTGCATGACTCGAAGTGGGTGGCGAGAATGGAGCAGGAAGGGAGGACATAAAAGCCATTGGCTGAAGTCATTAGAAATGGAGGATTAGAAGAGCTTATTTTATATTCAGAGGAGGGGGAGAGTGTTGAAGCTGCTTTCTGCCCACAGCTGTAGGCCCCGATGGCCAAGGAGAAAGCTTTTGTTCCTGCATACAGAGGGGAAGACATGGAGAACCAGCGCCCTGGCACATGAGATGGGAGGAGAGAGCCCGCGTTGATTGTGCTAGGGCCTTGCTCTGACATCCCAGTCCTAGGGCTTTGAAAACTAGGTCCCACCGCTTCTCCATCTCTGCCCCTGCTGCCCCTTCCTCTGCAGCCTCTCCTGCCACCCCTTTTTGGTGTTAGGCCTTGGCCTGCCATGACTCTGGTAACTGTCGATGTGCCTTCATGTTTTTATAAGGCTGAATAATGTACAGTCCATGGGGGCTTAAATATCTCAATGAATTTCCACAGTAATACAAGAAGTTGGCATCACCTTAGAAATTCTGATTTCTGAGATAAGAAAGCAAGGTCGCAAGCCAGCCATAAGGGGCACCGTTGGAGCTTGTACATGTGTCACCTGAGCCTGTGCGAGGTCTATGGCTCCACACTGCCTCTTCTGGCCAGCATCCTGACCCACACACGGTCTCACTCACCTCACCGCTGGCTGGTTCATTTAAACTCAACTGAATTTATTGATCATTTTTTAGTGCCAGGTTCTGTGCTAAATATTGGAGATGGGGAGCTGAAAAATATTTATTCATACTTATGCAATGTATGAAGGACCTCAACCTGCTCCCCCATCTTCTCCCCTACAAACCCATGCACATTTACACACATCCTTCCTTCCTTCTCACATGTGTCTGCTCGAGGAGAATCCTTCCTCCTGTGGCCTTGAACCCATCCTTTCCCACTTACTGAGCTTTTTCAACTCTTTCCTCTGTCACTTTTCTCTTCTGCCGTGTTATTCGATACTTACAAGTAAAAAGAAATTTCACTTTTAAAAAGTTCACTTGGGCACCCTCCTTTTGTCAGCAAGGTTACCTGAAAGAATAATAAGGTTGCTTAAGAAAAAAATAATCCCTGACTCCCCTCTTTCCATCCCCTCCTCCGTCCTTCACAATGTTGCTTCCATCCCTCCCACCCTACTGAAACGGCGACCTTGATGAATCAGGAGATCCGAGAGGCAGGAGTGAAGGATTGTGTGTGGTGCATGAGCCCTGGCTGTCTCTACACTCTGGCTTCCTGCCCATCAGCTGCCTTGGCAGAAGCCAGCTGGCCGCTGGGAAGCTAATTTGTAAAAGCAGAGTTCACTGTGGAAGGCTGAGGTTACAATAGGAACGGGGAGGTTGCTCAGGTAAGCGAACAGGTCTCCATTTGTCTCCTCATCCAAGGCCGCCTTGCCGCCCTGGAACCTGGGTGGGGAGACGGGCAGCTCCTCTGAGGGAAGAAAGGATGTCACCGGACGCTGCCCCAGAGGCTCTGGGCATGAGTCCTGGCTCTGCCTGTATGAAATGTGACCTTCGGCAAAGTCTTTAAAGTTTAGTTTCTGCAGGTGATAGCTAAGAGTCGTCCCTCTCTAACCCTCTATGAATGTTAGCATCTGCTCCCTTGCAGTCAAATAATAGGTTACTCACAGGGAAAACAACTTACAAGGGAAATCAATTCCCATTCAGGTTGCCCCCTTCTACATGTCAGTGTCCCTGCATGTTGTATACTCATTTTACTGAAGCACATATTGTCACTGGTGACACTATTTTAAAATAATTTATGCACAACTTTAAATATACACAAGTCAAAAGACTAGAACAGTGAGCTCCTGTGTACTACCACCCACTTCAACATCCCTCACTCCCACCCTAGAGGAAGCAAGCCCCAAATACCATATCATTTTTATTGTAAATGTTTCAGAGTGTCTATCGAAATAATAAGGTTGCTTAAGAAAAAAATAATCTTACTATCAATATCACACTAATATTGATGTATAATCAGTGCTGGAAATTCCCCAATTGTCTCATAATATTTTTATGATTTTGAATTTGAATAAAAAATATCTACCCATTTTATGTCATTTTCCCCAGTGCTGGCATACCATTTAATTTTAGGATCCCTAAGGAACAATTGGAGTTTAGACACCAAAGCCTCCTAAATTTAATTTAACAATCCTTCTAGACCACTTAGAAGAAGAATAAAGACAGTGAATAAAGAACAGAGGCAGGAGAGAAGAAAAGGTTGCATCGAGCATAAGGAGACAAATGAGGGCACAAGAGGAGCAAGAGAAAATGAAAAAGGTAACGGAGACTATGAAACCCTCCTATCCATCAAGAAGCTTAAAAATCCTTACCAATATGTTTTACACAGTTTTGTATCACCCCAGTGAGCAGACAATAAAGCTGAACCTTGAAATAATAACCTTCTATTTATTTGACACGTTTTCCCAAACAGCGTATCAAGTAGTTGAGCAGACATCTTCCCAGCAATCCTCTAGGTAAAGCAGGGAAATAGTAGGGATTCTGAGTCCCATTTAACAGATGATGAAACAGTCAATAAAGCTAATAATAGTGGCTCCCACTACACAGTCATTTGCCCTTAGTCAAGCAGTGTGCTAACACTCGAGTACATGAATGATATCACTTAATCCTTATTACAAGCCAGAGACATTGGTGCTGTGATACTCATTTTGCTCATGATGAAAATGACACTCAGAGAGGGAGAGAGTCACTTGCCCACATATACAGCTCTGAAAACTCAGGGATGTTTAATCCACTGTCTTTCCCCCCCAACCCCCTCAGGTCAGGCTACTTACCACTAAATTGACCATCTTTCTTTTGCATGTTCTTGCTTACTGGCAAAATTCCACTTAAAGGGAAGCTCAGGGCATTATCAGTTACAATAATAGTGCACAGTGTACTAGAATTTGCCAAGCATTTCTCTTCCCCTTGCCTTTCTCATTTCTTTCTTGTAACCACCTTGAAAAATTAGACAGGGCCGGGGCTGTGCATTTAGGTTTTACAAAGCAGAAAATTGACATTCAACGAGCTTGGTTAGGCTAGTTAGTGATCAAACAGCTAGTCTGGGTCGTCAGGGTCATGGAGCTGGTTGACGGCAGAGTTAGGCCCAGGGGCCCTTTTCTTCTGATTCCAGATCCTTCGCTTCTCGGGTTCTCTTTGCAAACTTCCTGAGCCCACACCTTGGGCTGCTGACTTCTTTCCCTGTCCCTTCTGATGTTCCTGTGAGAAGTCGAGCAGGCTTATTACCAATTAAATAACTGGATGTCTGAACTGATGAACAGGAAATGAGGCTGGTAATGCTCAGAGGAATGAAATTGAGATGCCTTTTTTTTTTTTTTTTTTTTTTTTTTAGTAGAATTTTGGGCCAAGTGGCCTCTTTCTGTCCTTCCCTTCCCTGTGTCCTTCCAGTCTCCATGGAAACCCCAAATCAATGCGGCATATGTTGATTCATGTTTCTACTGTTACTAGGAAGCTACAGAGTGGAAATTGCTCTTAAAAGATTTGCGGAGAGCTTAAGCACGCTGACCAGAATTCAGGTCTAGCATCCGAATGACTATTTTTACCAAAAGCTCTTCATGTGGCACTATATATCCTAGGTGGCGTGTTGATTAAGTAAACACCCAGGGCATTTGGGAAGAAATCTCCTCCTCCACTATCATGGCTTTTAAAAATATTACATTGCAGCCTTTAATTCCCTTCATCTTCAATGTAATCACATTTTTGTGCGATGATGCCATGAGCTCCTTTAGCTATTGACTAATTCCACCCTCCTCAGCTGGGCTGTTGGGGATGATGGTCTGCCAGTGCCGAGCTGCTGCCCTTGAGTGTCATTAGTGCTAGGCCGACTTCAGTCTTGACCCGGAGACTGCCGAAGTCTAATGTGTTTCTGCCCAAAGGAACTCTGTGATTTTTCAGATTTTTTGTGAATGCAAAACCGAATCCAGCTGGCATCCCTTAGATACCTGCTCTGTACGAGGCGGTGGGGATTGGTAGCGAGGGGAGTAGTTCTGGAATCTGTCTTTGCGGAGCATGTAGTCATTTAGGAGAATCCAGGAAACATAAGACACAAGGATGAACTTTAGGTGGAGCTGCGGGCTGTCAGGGAATCACAGCAGCGCAGTGGCGTCGGGATGGAGAGGTTCCTTCTGACGGAGGAAGTTCTGGGAAAGCTTTGGAAAGGAGGATTTTTAGCTTGGAGGTGCTGGGTTTGGAGGAGGAGCTGGGAGTTACCAGGCGGATCCAGGGTAGGGACAGTCTGGGGAGAGGGAGCAGCTGAGGAATTGTGTGTGTGTGTGCGCGTGCACGTGCATGTGTGTACAAACATGCACAATGACATTAGATGGATAAATGAGGCAATGTGGTTGGACTGTCAGACAGGACAAGGAGCTGCATGGAGCCCATCAGATTGTGTGGATGACCTGCTTTATGGTATCTGTTCATTGGGTACCTCATGCCAGAAGGCTTGTGGGGGGCTGATGAAACAGGCAGGAAAGTCAGTTACTTAGGAGGGTGGAAGGCCACGCACTGTGCTGTGTGCCAAATAACCTCTGACACGACAGTGTCCATGGATGGGAGGGGGTGAAGTTGAGAAATTGCTCACAGATGTAATGGCAAGGTTTCAAAACCAATTCAGCAAAGGGATATGGAGGAAACAAAGCCAATACCTGTGCTTGTTACCCTGAGGGGCTGGGATGGAGGGACGCCATGAACACACAGAGGGTGCCTGCAGGGATGGAGGGTTAGAAGAGAAAGGTGGTCACTTCAGAGGCAGGGGTGCCTGTGGAGTCTGAGAGGAGAGGGCTGTCTAGCAGGCCTCTGGGACGTTGGTCTGGAGCTGAAGAGAGGCAGGATGGAAACCCTGATCCTGGAGAGAAGCAGTGGCCAGTGCCTGCAAGGGGTGGTTTCCCAGGAGGGCGAGTGTGGACTGGGAAGAGCAGAGAGAGTCCGGGCGGCCTGAGAAGCCAGAGCTGGGCTTGTAATGGCGGTTTTCCTGGGAAAAACCATGGGCATCAGCAACCAGGAAAGGATCCAGAGCTCTGGATTCCTGAGCAGGGGCTCCAAGCCCATGATGCAGAGTTCAAGTAGGTGCATGCCCTTCTCACTAGACTCCAACCTGCTTGCCTTTTCTGTTTCTCTCCTTCAGGAGGGGAGATGGTGCCAGAAAGCTTCCCCCTCAGTGCAGCTTAATCCCCCACACCCCGGAATTCCCTATGCACCTGGCTCTGTAGGAAGGACGATTAAGAGAGAGTCCTGCCCTGAAAAGGGGCCAAACTTGGTCTGTGTTTCTCAAACTAGGGTGCAGTGTGGTTACTCCTTGGTGTTTAGGAGTGTTTTGATTAAAAAAAAAAAAAGAGTTTGGCCTGGGAGGTGTGGCTTGGTGGTTGAGCGTTGACTTGTGAACCGGGAGGTCATGGTTCGATTCCCAGTCAGGGCACATGGCAGGTTGCCAGCTCGATCCCTGGTGTGGGGAGTGCAGGAGGCAGCTGATCAATGATTCTCTCTCATTGATGTTTTTCTCTCTCTCTCCCTCTCCCTTCTCTGAAATCAATAAAAAATATTTGGTGGGGCAGGGGGGAGAAGGGGAAGGAAAAGTTTGAACTAATTTTAGTTTTCTCTTTTTATTCATGGCCGCTGTGTGTCCACACACTACTGAATTTCTGCTCTTTATATTCCTGTTCTCTTTTGCACTTTAATTAATCAACTTTATTAATTATTGTATCTTTCTTTAATCATTTGGCTTAGCTTATTGACTTCCTGTGACTAGTGATTATATTATTGCTCAAAGGCTAATTGAAGGTTCTGGAGCCTGGTTAAGGTTGGTCGGCCTCTACTCGAGACTTGAGCCCATCTGCAGCCCTGACCTTTCTCCTTGGTGCCTTTCCATCCTGGATGGCTGCCTGAGGCCTGAAGGAGGCCTTATCCCACCAGGTTAGACTCCTCAGAGAGGAGAAGTCCCCTCATGTCACTGCCTCTGTGTTAAATGAGGGCCAGTGCTGAGGCAGGGAGCACGCAGTGTGATATTGGACACCAGCTCTGCCCCTTATCCATGACTTGTCTCTGTTTGTCAACCTGTAATGCGGGGATGATAAAGATGCCATTGGCCTTGTAAGTTTGTTGTGAGAGTTAAGCAAGATAACACAAGTGCAAATGTTTGGTACAGTGACTAACATGTAAGGGCTCATTAAACATTAGGTTATATGCTATACCCTTATGCTATACACTTGTTTGGGATCAGGGAAGTGCCGATCAATGGGCTTTTTTAAATTTTTTTAAAATATATATTTTATTGATTTTTTATAGAGTGGAAGGGAAAGGAATAGAGAGTTATTAACATAGAGGAGAAACATTGATCAGCTGCCTCCTGCACACCCCTTATGGGGGATGTGCCCGCAACCAAGGTACATGCTCTTGACTGGAATCGAACCTGGGATCTTTCAGTCCCCAAGCTGACACTCAATCCATTGAGCCAAACCGGCTAGGGCTCAGTGGGCTTTTGATCACCAGTTCTGTGCACCTCTTTCCTATGGTACGGTACCAGGAGCATGGCCAGAAGTGAAGGGATTCTCTTTCTACTTAAATTCTGAATCCCAGCGGGCATCAGGGGCCAAGCCAGGGGCTGTGAGGGCTGGAAGATGCTTCCTTTGCATCTCACTTTGTAACACCCCATTCCCTTCACCTCACAGAGGGGCACTGCGGGCATTTTCAGGCAGAGACAATGAGTCACTGTGGAGGCAGCATCAGAATCTTGATTTCCTCCTATCATTTCCCTGCGAGGAGGCAGGTCATGCACCAGCAGATCTGCCGGGAAAGACTGGGTCCCAGCGTGATGTGGTGGCAAAAGCTCTGCCGCAGGAGCCACAGAGGACAAGTCCCGGTCCTCGAGCTCCTTGTAGGTGCGTCACTGTGGAAAAAGCGGTGCCTCCCGTCTAGCCTCAGTTTTCTCATCTGTAACCCCGGGATAACATCACCCTCTCTCACTATGGCATGGAATTGTTAATGCTTACAAATGCTTCCGACCCTGTGTAGAAGGTGAAGCAGACGGAATGGAATATCTTCATGAAAAAGCCATCTCTTTCTGCAGAGATTTGGTTTCAGAAACAAACTTGCAGCAAAGGCTGGATGGGTGCATTTGGAGCTGGTTTCTGAGCGGGAGCAGGGGACCCCGCTCCAGAGACCCACCTTGGAGCGGAATGAGGAGAATCTGAGCGTTACCCCAAAGCAGTGGCTCGCCAATGTTGGCAGGTGTCAGAAACCCCTGGAAGGCTGGATGGACCCAATCCCCGGCGTTTCCGACCCTGTATGTGTGGGGTGGGGCCCGGGACTCGGCATTTCTAACACATACCCAGGTGGTGCTGAGTACTGCCGGCCAGGGGCCACGCTCAGAGCACTGGGGCAGGCAGGAAGAGGGAGTCCTCCTTTGGAACCGAACAGGCAGTGTGAAGGTCCACGTGGGTAAGGTGGTTTGGGAGAAAAAAAAGTAGAAGACAGAAAAATTGGAATAATGCGCAGAATGGGCAGAACAAATGGAAAAGTCTCACTCCGAAACGTAGGCAAGTAGGGGGAAGTTGCTAGGTGATGGATGAGGGCGAGAGGTGGGTTTCCACTGTAGGAAAAACCAGGTGAGAGACGGGAGTGCAGAGTTGGAAATTACACACACGTTCAGGGCGGTGGAAATTTCTCATTAAGCAGTGAGGGGTGGGGTGGTGGGGGCCCGGGGCCGGGGCCGGGGGAGGGGTGGGAGTGGAGAAATGCCTCTGTCGAGGAAGGGGACAGCTGAGAGGTGGCAGAGGGGGTGATTCACTCGGGGCTTGGTGGTTGGGCTCGGTACTGCAGCAGGATAGAAATTGGGAGAAAGGAGGTGGAATTTGATGTGTGACCTGCCCCGTCACTCTCTTGCTCTCTACATTTATCACATCACATCACACCCAGCGAGACAGCCCCCTCCTCCCGGCTCATTAGGAGGCTCGGTTTCGGCGTGGCTCCTGCTGTCAGCAGCTGTCTGGGGCAAGGTCTTTATGCTCCCTGCTCCCCGAGCGGCAGCCAGCCTTCAGCGGGCAGCGGAGCTCATTATCATTAGAAGAGGGCCTCCCCAGACACTTGATTTCACTGGCGGCAGGAAAGAGTTAATGCCTACGGCTCCGCTGCCCCCTGCACAGCCTCTGGGTGCAGAGGGAGGCGGCTCTGGGCCGTGGGGACCTCTCCCCGAGAGCGTGAGCCAAAGAAGCAGGGAAGCAGCTTCGCGGAGCTGAGGAGGAAGGTGCGGGAGGAGTGCCAGGCGAGCCGCGCTCAGGGGCACCTCCAGCATCCTTCCAATGAGGATGGGCGTGCAGGCTCTGCCCCGGAGCTGAGCCGAGCTGAGCTGAGCCGAGCCGAGCCGCCACCCGCTGGGTGTAGGCTGCTTCAGTATTTATTGGATGTGACAAACGGGGAGAAGCGATTTCAGCGGGGCTGCTCGCTGCCCGGCACAAGTGGTGGGAGGTGTATTGTGCATGCATGCATGTGGAGACGTGTGTGTGTGCCCGCGGGTGCCTGCGTGTGCATGCACACATGCTCTTCGCCCGCCGAGGATTTGACTGCTAAACCGCTAAAAGCAAGGTCTGCTCTCTCCCCAGAGCTCCTTCACCCACAGCCTCTCTGACCATCCCGTAGGCAGAGACCCGCAGGCCATGAGGACCGCTCAGAGACAGTGAGTACTGCTTTTTGCTTTTCCCTCTCTCGGTGCCTGCACGGGCTCATTGCATTATCCATATTTAATTAACCTGCCTCTCCATATTGATTGCTTTCTCTTCACCGAGGCTTTGTCTCTCTTCCCCTCTTTATAAATCTTTGCTCCTTGCTTTTAACCTCCTTTTTTCCCCTCCTCTCATGGAGCATCCTCTGTTTTCACTTGGACCCATTCTGTAGAGTCACCTGTAACTTGATGTCCACCTCGGAGGGCACATGAACTGTAGGTGTAATCACACTGTTGGTATTCTGGGTAACCGCAAACTCTGTCCCCCCAAAAGTCAAGGGCCAAATGGGGTAAGCGCCCTGAGGTGCTGGGTGAATGGGGAAGCTGGGTTAGAGGACCTTGCAGGTCCTCATTCAATGGGCTCCAAGGCTGAGCTCACGGAAGGGGCAGTGGGGGGTCTGAGGCCCTGGTGGGCACTGCTGGATGTGGGAGAGAGGGAGGAGGCATCTAAGCAGCTCCTACAAGCCGTTGAGGGCTAGCTGTGGGAATGGGAAGGGTGACAAGGCAGTGGCAGGAGGCCTGGGGATACTTGCCCCAAACGACCTTGCCTGCTGTGTGCGTGTGGGTGGGAGTGCCTGGTTCTGCTCAGCTCCCGGGTCGTGAAGGCCCCTGGCCTGGGCTTCCCCCTCCTCTGGGCTATATCCCACAATCCAGAGAAAATGAGGCTGAGATGCCCAGAACAATGATTTCTAGAGATCCCGACAGCTAGGAAAGGCTTTGATCTCCTGACTTCTGAGCAAGCAGGTGTACGCGGTGAGACCAGGATTAAGGAACTGCCCCTGCTGTCAGGGAACTCAGCCCTTGCCGTATCCTGGGGATGAGCCTTACACAAAATCGAACTATTATTTTGTTTTGTTTTTTAGTTTTAACATCTTGTTATTTTGTTCATTGTGATGTTATTCAAAAAAAGGTATTTTAAAAAGTCTGTGAAGTGTTCCTGGTAATAGCAAAAGAATTTAAGTGGATTTCAGAAGGGACTTATCTGTCTCAAGGAGGTTTCTGTTAAAATGGATTCTGTGTTTGGTGTCAGGGTTCCCCAGGGGATTCCTTTACGGATAGACTGCTGTCTTCACAGGCTTCTTCCTACCGGTTTTCTTCCTGGGAACAAAGGGCTTGACGCCCGGAGAATGGGACCCTCAGCAGAGCGAGATTATCGGTCCATCAGCCTTCAACCTCTGTCCCCTTTCCCTGATGTCCCTCTGCTTCAGGTCGGGGACGGGCCAGTCAGGGGGGGACTGAGGCGGGCCAGGCAGCTTCCATAGGAGGGAGGAGGGGTGACTTGGGGATTCATCTCGTCATTCTGTGTCTGGGATCCCTGCAAAGGAGCAAGCCTGTGCGGTGACAGCGCCTGACAGGCTTCCCCTGGAGTCACCCAACCTTCCTCCCGCTCACACCCTCCCGAGGCTCCCACACTCTCACCTCTGGGACAGGTTCCAACCTTGGAGGGAGGTGAGAATCAGAGCAGTAGCCAATGGAATGTTTCTGGAGCAAGTGCCGTGCCCCTGCCATGTCCCCCTTCCCACCCTCCCCCCATTGGCTGTCTGGTCACAGGATCCCACCCAGGTAACTCGAAGAAAACAGTAATTTTTGGCTCACCAGGCCCAAGCCTCCCTCCCCTGGGGCACGTGCCCCACTTTACCGTTGATGGCCAATAGGGAGGGAGGTAGAAACTCCTGACCCGCAGGCAGCCACGTGAACCCACCCAACAATTTTTTCTTGTCCATCCTCGGTTCGTCTCCCTGTCTCAGGACGAGTAGAAGTTTGTGGGGAACGGGGTGTGAGTGGGGAGGTATGCAGTTGGCATAAAGCCCTCAGAAAGGATCTCTAGCACAGTCAGAGAGAGAGGGCGGCCCCCTCTTACGGCAGATTCTTTGATTTTAGGTGAAAGGCCGTGAAAGGGTAAACCCCTGTGCCCCGCAGTCTTATCTCCCGCCCTGACGTCCCTGCACACCGGCCAGAGGGTTAACTGTAAGCGGGTGCCTGTATGGCCGCCTTACTGATGCCACGCAGGTAACTGATGCCAACCTGTCTTTTTGCCCCTGCCCCTCTGCTCTTTCCCCACCTGCTCTGCTGTTTGAGCCTCTCAGGGATAGGCCACTTGTCTCCGTCCCCCAGGCCTCCTGTGTAGACTGCGCTGTCCTCACCTGGGTGCTTCTTGCAAAGTTATGGCCTTGCAAGCAGAACCTGCCTTAGCACCAAGCTTTCCCATTGATCAGTAGGATGCAATGTGCATGAGCTTGTATTGAACCATCAAGGGACTTCTATGAGTTACTGGGACAGGGAAAGAAGATGAGGGCTAGCCTAGATTTTTTTTTTTTTTAATCCTTACCTAAGGATATGATTAGAGAGAGGAAGGGAGAGAGAGAAACATTGATGTGAAAGAGAAACATCGACCAGTTGCCCTCCACACCTGCCCCGACCAGGAATGTGTTCTCATCGGGAATTGAACCGGCAACCTTTCGGTACACAGGAGGATGCTCAACTAACTGAGCCAGTTGGCCGGGCAAGATTTTTTTTAAAAGTAAATTTAACTCCGATTCTTGCTTCTGCTCCTATGATTTCAGACTGAGCTAAAAGATTAGAACGGAGGTCTCAGCTAGACAAGATAGAAAACCAAAACCATTTTGTTCCAAAGAATAATTTGTGGAAGATTTTTGCAAACTGTTGTTGTCTTGGTAACAAGTAGCACGCTTTACTCTGGCCCCTGCTAACCCTTGTTAGATGGCTTGCATGGATCTGACATTTTTTGGAAATCCTCTTAATTGCTTTTCCGGGACACGACCTGGTGTCACAGCAGCCTGTGATTTGTAAGAGTGAGTGGACATGAGACGCTATGGCAGATGTTGTGAATGCCAGGAAATCCATGGCTTCGCAATGCACCTGGCTGAGATGGGAGGTGGGAGCACAGGATGTGCAGGCTCCATTTCCTGCAGGACAGCGGACATTTCTGGGAACTTGGGTGTCCCAGCCTTAAAAGACCCCTTCCTCAGAGCTGGGCAGTGGAAAACGAATGTTGCCCATGCTCGCCAAGTATAATAACATCCCAGTGGGTGTTCGTTAGATTTCTGTGCATATTTGCCCTAGGGTAAAATCCCACTTGAAGTGAAAGGAAGAGATGGAAATGGATGACCTTTAACGTTTCTGCTCAGGCTCAGGATTTGTGAAAAAGAGGGAAGAAAAATCAGGCGGGAAGGACTTCCCTTCAACATGGAGAATAACATCTCCTAGGTCCGTTTCCAGGGCACATTGCTAGAGTGTGTGGTCCTGATCTGATTATACCAAACCCCTGCCACTTACCTTTGCCCTCCATGCCCTCCATGCGAGGAGTTGGCAGGGTTAAAGTTCGGACATCAGTAAACCTATTTTGTCCAGGGCCAGAAAGTAAATATTTTCAGCTCTTGGGCCATATAGTCTGTGTTGCAACCACCCAACTCTGCTCTTGTGCACAGATGGGAGTTGTATTCTTATAACACACAGTTGTTGTGTTCTTATGTAAACAGATGGGAGTTGTTGTGTTCTTATAAAACTTTATTTACACAAGCAGGCATCTTCCCAGGACTGATCTCTGGTTGAAGGTAAAAGGGGCTAATGTTGGGAATCAGAAAGAGATATAAACAATTTCTCATTGGATCCTCCACAATAGATAACTATTGTAAACTTGTCTGGACCTTAGGGAAATAAAATGTATGAGAATTCTAAACATGTATGTTAAAATTTTAAGCATGCTGATTGAGAGATGCCAAAATACAAATAGACATAGGAGAGCCTAGTTAAGCAGAGAAAAGAACTGACAAAGGGGACACTGGTTATCCATGGCTGAGTATTCCAATCTCCCTTCCTCTCACCGGCAGTCCTTGCTGGTCTTCAGCCATTTGTGTATATCCCTAGGTTTGTGGGATGAGAGGAGGAATATGAGTCCCACTTGACCTACTTGCACCCCCCAAGCTTTGTGCTCTGAGACCCTGTGAAATGCATTCCTGCTCAACCCTTCACTCTGTGGGGGCGCTACTCTGGGGCCTTTGCATCCAGGAGCTGTGGCGGCTACCGCTTCGCCCTCCTCATGGAGAGCAAGATGTGGTTTGTTATTTTGTCATCACTGTATTTCCCTTCCCTGCAGAGAATCTTAATTTAGAAATTCTTCCCAGCTCACGCCCTTCATTGACTTATCATCAACTTGCATGTCAGCTCTAAAAAAGCTAGGCCTCTCGGGGCAGGGTACCTATTGCTATTCTTGTAGTCGAGATAGGGAGTGTGTATATTCCCTGATCTTCTAAGTGTTTCTCCTCTCGAAGGAGAAATTTTCGGGGGCCCTTGGGGGCAGGGTAGGGCCGGGGAGGTAGCGCTGGCTTATGCAGCAACAGCTGCAGGGGCCCTCTACGGGGCTGACAGCTCTTGTCATGACAGGCCAGGCCCTTCTTGTTGCAGGAACAAAGGGATGAGGACTCGCCTGGGATGCCTGTCTCACAAGTCAGACTCGTGTAGCGATTTCACAGCGATTCTTCCCGACAAGCCCAACCGTGCTCTGAAGTGAGTAGTGTGGCCACTTGGGTGTCCCCAGTGCCCAGCGTGGGGCGCCCACCGTGTGGCCACAGAACCCGTTCTTCTCTAGTGAGCTGTTGGCCAGATGAACCGAGGGACAATGCATTCCTGCCTCTTGGCAGCTCCTTTTACACACCTGAATGTGACTGATAGGATGGTTATTATCCTTTCCCCGTGTATCACTTAGTATGCCTTTTCACTCCTTTCCCTTTTAAGAAAATCATTTTAACCACCACTTTTCTATAGCTGCCGTGGAGGGTATTTCTTGGTCCTACTTAGTTGTCAAGCTGAGCTCTCAATTTGGAAATGAACACTCCAATCTATTTGAAAAAACCTGCTAAGGTTGAGATGATCTGGATTCAGTGCCTCTCCTCTGCAGGCCCAGAGTTAAAATGATGTCACAGATGTCACCTCATTTAACCCTCCTAGGGTTCCGTGATGGGCGTCATTGTCCCTATTACAGAGGTGGAGAAAGTAGGGTGGCAGAGAGGGAAGTCAGGAGCTCAGCCTAACTTTTCTGACTCCCAAGACCAGTTTCTTTCCATGGTGATCTTGACATTTTTAAACCACGCAATTGCTTAGCTTTGTTCTTTGACTGAAAGCTGATATGCTAAATTCCCAGAATGCCAATCCCGAGATTCCTGCATCCATTTCTTAAGAATGTCACAAATTACAGTGACAGAATTTCAGGAATCCAGGTATGGGTCTTCATTTACCCTGCGTTTTTCTGATCTGTTCTGTGGGCAAATCTCAGTGGAGGGTAAAGGCGAGAGAAGGTCATTTCAAAAATAGTCAAGAGAGATGGTTTTTCTTTTCTAGGAGACTTTCCACAGAAGAAGCCACCAGGTGGGCCGATTCCTTTGACGTGCTTCTCTCCCATAAGTGTGAGTAGAATTCAGGTTTCGTCCTGTCTGGACAAGCCATTCATTTATTAAAACATGCTGCCTACCAGGCATCAGGCAGGGGCTGTGCAGCTCCAGCCCCTGCCCTCAGAGCCTTCTGTCTGGAAGGGCATATGGGTCACAAAACATAATTTACATGCAGTGGAAAGAGGGCCTTCTTTTCTGTTTTCTGGGTTGAAAGTAAGGTTCTAAGAAGCCTTTATGTTCTCAGCATGTTTAGCAAGAAAAATGTGAGCTTAGGGAGTTGGAATAATGGATCAAAGGAACAAGAGAGTCTCGGTTCCATCCCAGATCTCATTTATAAGATGAAAGAACTCCACCCCGCAACCTCCACCCCCGGCCAGGTCAATGGAGAGCCTTGGGTTACTTGTCAAATGCATATCCTGTGCATTTTGTCGTTCGCTGGAGTTGGCAGATTTTTTTCTCATTGCTTTTTATTTTGGGGGGTTCACTACCCCAGCTGCATTATGGCCCTCTGTTTCTGACTGGGTGCAAGTCTAACTAGAACACACATCCTTTTCCCCATTTCCTCATCTTTTAAGCCTTGTGTTTCTCACAAAGGCAGACATAGTTGTGGGAAGGGAACCTTGATTTTGGCCACACTTTTCAGTCCTGGATTTTTATTTTATTTTATTTTATTTATTTATTTATTTTTTTACCTTAAACAAGTCCAAGTTCACTAGGGTTTAAAATCCCAGCAGCCTTAAATATATGGGTGTGGGAGAGAGAAGGGTCTTTTGAAGAGAAATGGTTTCGCATGGACAGCTGGTGCTCCTCTTCCATGTGTCTTGTCACCATTAGAAGTCCCGGTGGGTCTGGGAGCAGAAGGACTGCTTTGAGTTTAGAGAATGGTCTCCAGTGAATTGGGGAACACGGTTTTGTAGAGTGATGTGAAGAGCATTGGTTGGTAGTCAAACCTATCTTTTCAGTTTTGACCCGGCTCAGCCACTAGGTGGTTTGAGTGGCCCTGAAGGAGTCCCTCGGTCTTCAAAAGATGTCTTCACAAGTGATTTTGCTTTCAAGTGGGTGAGCAGTTTTCTCTGCCCGAGTCCATGATCCTAATGCTTATTAACAAACTAGAGGCCCGATGCACAAAATTTGTGCAAGAGGCTCAGCCCTCACAGCCCTGGCTTCATCCAGAAGGTCATCTGGAAGGACATCCAAAAGGTCGTTCAGCTGTCCGGTCTAATTAGCATATTACACTTTTATTATTATAGATGCTTCTGAATAGATTTTAAAATGAAATGTGGAATCTAACGAGAAGCACATATTGTGGCACGTAACATTGTGAGATCGTCGTTTTAGTGTTGTAGGGATTATACCGAGGAAGGAAAATAAAGCAGCATACTACAGCATATATAACATATGGCTACAGCCCCAAACAGAAGCTTATATGGTGAATCTGCTAAAGCAATGGCATATGTAGGATAATACTTAAGATTTGACAGTAACGCTTTTTTATTTTTTATTTTATGAGGCCATTCTGACTTTCTGGAGGCACATTGGACTACATGAGTGTCACTATCAATTTACACCTTTACGGGTTGGATTTGGCTCAAGGTCATCTTGAAGTCTCGCTTCTATTTCGGCTTCATGACTGACTCACTCAGTTCAAGTCCCTGAGGCTGTTTCCTCATTCTGAAATGGGGCTAGGAATACCTGTGTGCTACCCATCACCCAGATACGAGAATCTTCAGAGGAGGACACCTTTGGATAATTTTGGGTTTTCAACTCCAAGGTGTCTTGTAAGAATATGGTTTTTTTAAGCATGATGCTTTTAATTATCAAATGCAAAATAAATGTAAGAATCAGGTTGCGAGGTTGCTGCCAATTGAGTCATTAGAGACAGAGTCTGGGTGTAAACTGAGTGGCCGGAAGCTTCGGGCATTTGGGGGTTGCTGCTGTGGCAAGAGCTGGAGATGCAAGAGGTTTGACTTTGTTTGATTTAGTGTCTCTTAGATCTGAAGACACTTGGTTCTGCTTTTGTCGGGATGCTTTTGGTTTCCAGGAATCCAATGACACTCTTCTGAGATGGGAACTTCACTAAGGGGCTGGAGGCTGATGCCAGATTGCTTCTTTGGAAAGCTACGATGGCAATAGGCTTTGGACTGTGGTGTTCTGTGATCCTCCTTGGAGTCCGATGTTCTGTTTTTATTTGTTTATTATGGGAATAAAAAGCAAATGGAGCGAACGCCTTTGAGAAGAAAGGGGTCTTTGTGCAGAGGTCACTGGCAGCATTTTAAGGTTTTAGGACTTGAACACTTACTCCCCGTGAAGGCGGCAGAGGAGTCGGAGCCCAGGTTGCCTTGAAGAGCCCTGACAACATTCTCTAAGTCTGACTAATTTGGGTTAGTATTGTGACTCAATTAGGGCTCATGAGGCTTTTCCAAAGGGATCGCGTGTGTGCTGGTCCCTTAGGAGGGACAGCAGTTGATCAGAGGCGTACAGGGCTTTCAATTAAGACAATAACATATCCTTAAAAAAAGTAAAGAAAGGAAAATCGCTGAATGACTGGGCTCCAGAAAAAAACGTGCATTAATCTAGAACCTACTCTCTGGCAATTCTCCACATCTCGGCAGCTGTCCCTCCTGAGTTTTCTATTTCAGAAAAATTCAAATAATTATTGCTGTTCCCGTGCTCAATCTACAGAGCTTCTTTGCCATCCCTGCGCTGCGGGGTATTTTGGGCAGTCATTTGTTTCACAAAAGGTGCATTTGAGTGTTCACTGCGTACACAATCTACGCCACACAGCTGGTTGGCTGATGAATAGAACAGTCCCTCCCGGGTGGAAAATGCCACTTTCTGAGAAAACAGGCAAGCCTTCCCTCAACACAGGAAATAATACAGTTTGCTGACTGCAGATGGGGGGCCCCCTCAAGATTGCAGATAGGACCCCGACATTCAGTGACTGTCTTAAAGTCCATCTTGTTCATATTAGAAGCCCTCACTTTGGGGAGCAAAGGGCTGCTTTTAGTTGAGAGCATTGCTTCCATTTAATCAGGGAACATACTTCCGTACGGTTAGGAAGAACTTGGCTGGTAGTCAGATTTTGACCCAGCCCTGCTACTCAACAGCTGGGCAGCCTTGGCAGAATCCTTGGAAAACCTGTTTCCTCATCTCTACAGCGAAGGATCTGGAGTAGGATGTCTCAGAGGCTGGATTCAGACACCCCCCTCCTCCCACCACCATCTAGGATGCCGTCTGCAGTAACCATCGAGGCTCGGTAATAACTAGTCACCCTAGGCAGGTGGTTGGAGTCAGTGCTGCCTGCAGGGTTATGTAAAACTGCTTCAAAGCTAAAATGGCTCGAGCACCCAGAAGAGGGGTGACTGCATCTGTGTTATGAAGTCTCCTCTCTCCATCAGGGTCCCACTGTTCCAATCAACGAATTCCAATTACAGGGGTTAAAAAAGCAAGACCGTTAGTTCTTAAATCTGAGAATGAAAAAAAAAAAAAAAAAGTCTGGGAGGCAAATATTTGGAGCAGTTTTATTTGCAATCACATTTGCTGACAAGTGCAGTATGAAGGCTGAAGAAGCATCCATGGAGGTTGGGGAGATAATCACTTGCTAAGTGCTCTCTTTCTCTCTCTTTTAACTAACAAGTGAAAAATGAAATTAAAATTGCTGATGTCTTCATTAGATAGGGAAGGATTTATAATGTGTGTTAATTTGGCATCATTTTCCTGTTCATCCAGTGATAATTAGACTGGATGTCGAGGTTGGGCATGTAGTGTGACCCCTCAGGGTGTGTGTGTGTGTGTGAGTGTGTGTTCGCGTGTGCGTGCACAGACACCCAGAATCCTTTCTGCTTCGACAACTCATACCCTGAGTGTGAAGGCTCCCAGCTTGTGGGACATCTTTTCTGACTGGCTGCTGGAGAGCAGGCCCCAAACTGGGTGTCTTCTGTTTGCATTTCTCAAGAAGTTCAGACACATGCTTGTAATTTGTTCAGCTTTCAGTTCGGGGGTGGGAAAGTCTGGCCCGCGGGCCCTATGAGGCTAAAGAAAGCATTTGGTCTGGCCCTGCCAAGGCAATAAGGACAAGTTAATTAAATGTTTGACTAAATATAGCAGGCTAATTTTTAAGTTGATAATTTTGTATGGCCTGCGAATGATGTTATAAATATTCAAATGGCCCTTGGCAGAAAAAAGGTTCCCCATCCCTGTTTTAGTGGGACATCCAATCCTTATCTTCAAATCAGTCCTCCCTGCTTCCCTCCCTCCCTCCCTCCCTTCCTCTTTCTTCTTCCTTCCTTCATCCCTTGCTACCTCCTTCCTTTGTGTTTTGGACATAAAAATTGGATTCATTCTACTTTTAAGGTGAAGGTGTAGACAGGGTTCCTTCCCCTTTCCTCTCGCCTCTTTCAGCCTGGTTCCACACCTGGATGACAGAGCCTCACCCTGGGCATCTCTTTGGTCCTTAGGTTTGTTTTATTGTTTGCACGGAGCATGGAGGGTTGATGCTGACCTGTCCCCACTAGGCCTAGGGAAGACGTGGTTAATGGAATAGCACGATGGAAAGCTCTTTTGTGTTTGCAGAGTTGGCATCCGTCTCTGAGAAAAGGAGACCAATAAAGAAGCATTTTGTTTTTAAAAATTAGCCTCCTTAGGGATAACAGTTAAAATATAGAAAAATGTAATGACTTGATTGGGTCACACAGAAAACAAACAAACAAACCCTAATATTACCAGCTCACAAAATTTCTTAATTATCCACCCAAATGGTCTTTAGCTCTAGAATCTACAGCTCCGCAATGAGGTGTCCATTTGCTGCACAGCCCTCCCCACATACCTCTCCAAATCAAAGGTTCTAGAACAAACGGTGTAACTCAAAGTGTGATCCAAGGAAGGCAGTCCCAGGGGCTGCGCGGAGCTGGGGAGAAACCAAAATTCTTGGTTGTGCCCCAGCCCCGCTGAATCAGAATCTCTGGCAGGACGGGAGGGGCAGCAATCTGTTCCCTCTCCCCCTCTCCCCCCACCAGCCCTCCAGGAACATCTGTGCCCACCAAAGCTTGAGAAGCACCGCTCTGAAACGCGAGTAGGTGCATCTTGGTGGGGCAGGTAGTCTGTGTTTTCCAAGAAACACACTACCCACTACATCCTAACTTTCCCAAGTTCTCAGGCAGCACACCCTTTGAGGGTATGTCACCTGCACTTTGCAGATCCCACATTTGTAGCAGGCATGGTACCGGCTGTTCACAGGAACTAAACAAATATGGCAGGTGCGCTTTCTGGGTAAAGTGGGGATAAGGGTTAGAGATATGTGGACAGAGGTGAAGGGGAGACTTCTTGCCATCCTCTCTACATTGCTGAACTTTGACTTGCACCCAGAGAGGCGGCTGCATTTAGCCTTTTTGAGGAGTGGCCGGCTTATAGAAGGCACCTGTCCAAAGCTGGTTGAAAAGGTTCCAGTGAAAACAGTTGGACAGGCCTCCAACACCCATTCTGTCATTGACCAGCAGTGTGACCTTTGGCAAATTATGTCACCTCTGTAAACCCCACTGTCCTCATCTGTCAATAAGGAATCATAAGACTTAGCTTGTAGATTTGCTGTGAGAATTAAATGTGATCATGGTCCTGGCCGATATGGCTCAGTGGATAGAGCGTCGGCCTGCGGAGTGAAGGGTCCCGGGTTCGATTCTGATCAGGGTCAAATGCCTGGGTTGTGGGCTGGATCCCCGGTGGGGGACTTGCCCGAGGTGGCTGATCCATGATTCTCTCTCATCGTGGATGTTTCTGTCTTTCCCTCTTCCTTTCTCTCTGAAAACAATAAAAGTATATTTAAAAAATATAAAATAAATTTTAAAAATGTGATCATGATCATAAAATGCTAAGCATGATGATTTTTGCATAGAGGGGTTCCATAAGGGCTAACTACTTTAATTATTTTTTTTATAACACATTAAACTCATTGAGAAAGCATTCATTTCATGCCTCCCATATACTAGAGATGGTGTCAGATTCAGGCAGCTTGAGGTTGAGATTGAGCAGCACAGGCTGTGGGGCTATATTAGAATCACGGGTGGGCTTATTCAAATTCCATAATACCTTCCCCTCTTTGCCTCGTGCAGTTGTGGCATCCCTTCCTCATCCTGCCTCAATTTCCCCTCAATGTATGGGAGAGGGTCCCTCTAGGGATGGAGCTGTTAAAAGCCCCGTGGGTGAATCTGATGAATCCCTGTTGTTTTCCTACAGATCAAACCAACAAGGCAAATTTTCCTGGACACCTCGATTCTGAAATCTTCCAGGCTGTGGTGCACATGGGGTTTAAGAAAAGTTCTCTTGCACTAACAGTCGCTTGTGGGTGCTAACCTTTCCATGTATCAGGGACACTTGTCTCCCCTTGAATAGAAGACTCCCGGCTTGTTTCTTCTAGTAGTTGGAGGTACAGGCTCTGGCCTGTTATTTTGTCACTTGACTCAGCTTCTGGTTGATAAACTAGGAAAGAACTTTGGAATAGGAGTTGTAAGGCCCAGGCTGTTCTTACTCTTCTGCTACTTCATTCTAGGAATAAGGGCCCATGCAACCTCAGAGCTTCGCCATCTCCTTGTGTCCAGCATAAGGCCTGGTCTTAGAATCTCTCATGTCCTTTCTGGCTAAAGGTTCTAACAACCATCATGTCCTATTACTATTATAATGTCACCTTGCTATATATACCCTAACACAGTAGAGCTCATTGAAGGAAATGTTACTCACAAGCCTGAAGTGCAATTAGCATACCAATCATTTGCTAATAAATGGCAGTAACTGGAAATAGTTTGCCCCTGACATAATGCCCTTACCTAAATCTTGTTTAGCCCTAGTTATCCGTTTAAAAACAAACACGTAGGATGCTATTCTTATCACAAATTTCAAATTAGAGAACTTGGTCTGGGATGAAAGTGGTTTTGACTTCACCATTAGTACATGGATCTTGGATTTTATAAATAAATGTGTTTTCCTCTCCTATTCTCTGCCTGACCTTGGAACCCACTCGCCAGTTTATTTTTTCCAATTGATCAGGGATGCGAGAGGACTCTGGTCTTTGAGACTGCCCTTTGGTAAACAGAGAGCTAAAAAAAAAAAAAAAAAAAAAAAAATTTGCTTGTGATCTTGTAATTTTCCAGGCCTGGGAACCGAGCTAGGCTTAAGCTTACCCCCCGATGCCAGCTTACTCAGGGCTCCTGGACCTTGAACCGTTACCCAAGCCAATCTCCCTGCTGCACCAGCTGCACCGCTCATTCACAGCGACCCAGTTTCCCTTCTTATGTAAGCATCCCGCATCGGAGAACCAGGGAGAGCAGGCCGGCAGCAGGCAGCGTGTGCGGCCACGGGCTGTGTTCTTGGAGAGCCTGTGCCTGCTCCGGAGGATGCCAATATTCTGCTCAGTGTTCCAGGAATCCTGGACAGGAGCCTTAGACACCGATCTCAAAAAATGTGTAATGTTCTTAGAGCCTGGGCTTCTTAGAGGACCCTACAAAGAAAACCAAAGGGAAGTGGGGGGGAAAAAAGGCAGATCCTCATGTTTCTCTCTTGAACTGTTCACCACCCAACATCTTTAACTGACCAGGATTATTTTCTGGTATTAGGAATATTGTGGTCTGTGAGATGATGCCCTAAAGCAGGCATAATGATCACAAACATGGAGGGGACATTTGTGATCTGAGTGTCAGGCTCTGCGTGCTGTTTACATGCAATATGTGATTATCCCCACAGCCCCCTGGGGCAGTGACGTTAGGGCCTGCATTTAAAAAAAAAATTATTTATTGATTTTTAGAGAGGGATAAGGAGAGAGAGAGAGAAACATCGATGTGCTACCTCCTGCAGGTCCCCTACCAGGGGTCCAGTCTTCAACCCGGCATGTGCCCTTGACTGGGAATCGAACCAACAACCTCCTGGTGCACAGGATGATGCCCTACCAACTGAAACACACTAGCCAGGGTTAGGGTCTGCATTTCACTGATGAAAGAACTGAGGCCCAGAGAGGCTAGCATCTTGCCCAAAGTCACACTAGCTAGTGTGTGTCCGGACATGATCCCAGGGAGAACAGCCTCGGGGATCAGAGAGAAGGCACTCTGTCCAGCTGCCTAGAAGCTGTGGGGATGGCGGAGGAGGCTCTGGTTCCTTGGACATAGCGGGGGGGGGGGGGGGGGGGGGAGGCTGGAGTGGGGGAGAGAGCAGCATCTGGCATGCACAGAGTGGAGTGCATGGAGCCCTTGCACAGCTAACACAATGCAGGTCACACCGAGATGTGCCTGTACATGCCCATGAGCCTTTCCGAGATAAACCAGCATCCTGCATTTTAAACCAATTGCAGTGCCTGGGCAAGCAGAAGGGGTCTTTGTGGAGAGAAAGGGAATGATGGGGGAAAAAAAAACAGTGAAAGGGACAGAGGACAGAAGGAAAAGAAATGGGACAGGAAAAGATGCTGAGGGGTCAGGGAGAAGACCAGAGGAAAACCTTGCTGAGAAGCTATGGGAGGTGGTAGAGGGGAGGGAAGGATGCAGGTGGGAAGAAGAAACCCCGCTGGCTCTGTTTCCCTACAATCCGTTTGCTGGGGGACATAAGCAGGAAAGGTGGGCGTGGTGGGGGACCAGCAGTCTGTACTCAGAAGCCCCCTGAGTCCTTCTGCTCTGGGGAAGCGGCCAGGATCCCACAACCTCGGAGGCTTTCCACCCTTCTCATGTCCATGGTTCGATGAAGCTTCTCTCTGTGCAAGCCAATTCTCTAGGTGCCAGTTTCCTCACCCACACGACGGAAAGAAGCAAAGCAACGTCCCTGAGAGCACATTGCAGGTGTTATCTCTTTGATTCACACAAAGACTCAACAAAGCTGAGGCTTAGAGGAAAAGAGATAACATCTGTACCTCACGGAGCATAAGGACAGTTTCCTTAGCTGGGTTATCGTCACCCAATCCTGTCGATGGAGGCAGGATGGTAATTTTCTTTCTTTCTCTGTAACTAAGCTTGGCTTGCCCACAAACACTCGTTTTTGTTTGATGAAAAGCAAAACAAAATCTAACGCAAACAATAAACTTGAGCTTTCCCAACAGGCTCTCCCACGTTCCTCCTCTAAGTCACTTTGCATTAGCTCTGTTAGATAAATGCATCGTGTTTTAGTGCCCTCCCACCAGTCTCTCCTTTCCACTCCCTGAGAGTGTCTGTGGCTCTGGTCACGTGTGCACTGGTCCCACTCCGAGGCCACCTCGGCAGTCTTGGGCACTGTCTCCTCAGAGGCTTCCACAGCTTCAGCTGGGTTTTTATCCAGCTGTGGCCTCGGAGTGGTGGCTCTGCCTGTGGCCTCAGAGTGGTGGCCCTCTCCTGGCAGGCGGTATAGCTCTCAAGTTTGAGTTCTTTGGAGCCTGTGGATGCTTCTGGACCTCCCCTGGGAGAACTCGGAGGAGATGCAGGTAGCAAAGAGAGCATCACAAGGGATCTTATGGGCAGAGATTTTTAAATTTGCTTCTGAGGTATCACAAGACTTCGCACAGTATGTAGTTGTACATTAGTAGTTTTGAAATATTTTGTTGAGTTGAGTGAATGATTCTCAGGCCTAACCTCTCTGCCTAACCACTGCCAGGCCACTGTTTCACGGTCTCTTTGATGCTCAATTTACCTGGGGTTTCTAATCCTTCTTCTCAGGGTTTCAAACTGATGTAGGAATGAGGTTGGGTGGGATCCAGAGCAGTGCTTTTGAGTCTAGACCAGTGATTCCCAAAGTGGTCTATATCGACCCCCAGGGGTCTATGACAACCTGCAAGGGGTCTACGTCAGCGAAAAAAAAATTTGGGGGTCCATGAAATGAAAATGGGGGTCCACGATAGTGGATCTCAACATACACTGATAGTACCTATTTACTTACATCAGATTATCTTATAATATAAAAACATATAAATTATTTATAAAAGTACCTATGAAGTAAAAAATTTATTATATATGTTTATAAAATTGTGTAAGTTGTAGGATAAAAACCTGCACATAATGATATACTAGTATCATCTTGTTACAAGCATACGCGCAGTAAACATTCTTGCCAATTTTTGTCTCAAAGCTTCTCGAACTTGCACCGACTTGTTCAATTCGTCACTCTATAAATATGAATGTGAGAAAAATACGTTCATTCGTTTCCTGAATCTTGAATAGGAAAGTGCTGAGAAAATATTTAAAAAAATATAAACTGGTAGTTTATCATACAAATTATAGTGAATCAGTGTTATTTTGTTTGAGAATGCCGGAGAAAAGTAGGTACATTATTTTTTATTAAATTTTAACACTAAACTTCACTACAGTTAGAAATTTACAAAAAAATCAATATCAGGTAAGTAGGGGGTCTACCCAAAACCGAAAAACATGGCAAGGGGTCTACGGCACAAACAAGTTTGGGAACCTCTGGTCTAGACTATGTTACTCTTCTTCTCCTTCCCCCACACAGGAACAAGCTTATTTCCATCCTTTCTAAAGGGAAAACAAGCTTACATCATTTTCTGCTTTCTCCATTTTCTATGTCGAAGAGATAAGGTGACTAGAAGTCCTGTTTTTTTTGCCTGTGGGGGTCATGGTTTATGCCCAGTCTCCCTATGTGATTAGCAGAAGTACTGCCCTTTACTCTCAGAAATGTCTTGGCTTGCATGATGAGTTCATGACCACTTCTAGTTTCAGCTCATGCCTCCAAATTTAGATTTATTTATGATTTCCAATTTAGCTCTGGGAGTCCTTTTCTCTCTCACGTTGGGGGCTCTTGCAATGAAAAGTCTTGGCTTTTTATGGCCATTGTTGTAGCATCAGTCTATATTGAAAGACAAATAGTGGCCTTTTAATTAGGAGAGATAAAAATGTTTCAGAAAAGTAAAAGCAAACATTCAAATACATCAACAGCATAGCACCGCCAATCCATCAAATAATCCAGCGCACTGTTCTGAGGCGTGTTGGTGGACCTCAGTCATCGAGCAGGGCATCCCATCCCCCAGAATTAAGAACTGCTCACATATTGTCCTCCTAATGGATTTTAGAAAGGAAGTAAACCATTATAGCCAGAGCCATTTTCTCTTTTCTTTTCTTTTCTTTTCTTTTCTTTTCTTTTCTTTTCTTTTCTTTTCTTTTCTTTAATCTTGTATTGATTTCAGAGAGGAAGGGAGAAAGAGAGAGATAGAAACATCAATGACGAGAGAGAATCATTGATCGGCTGCCTTCTGCACGCCCCCTGCTAGGGATCAAGCCTGCAACCCAGACATGTGCCCTTGGCTGGAATTGAACCTGGGACCCTTCAGTCTGCAGGGCTGACGTTCTATCCACTGAGCCAAGCCAGCTAGGGCACAGGAGCCATTTTTACTGGTGCAGTGACTTTATTCTGCACTTCCCCTGAGGGAAGGTCTTTGGGCTGTCAGTGGCCAGGCTGCTGCAGGATAGCTTGCAGAAAGCTATCATTGTTATTCATTTGAAGGACAGTGTGGTAAGGGTTGAAGTAATTCATTAAAATATTTAAAATGAAAACATTAACTGAAATTCATAGACTATCAACGAATGCTATTTTCTTCTCCAAATCTGTGTGGTAATCCTGCACCTCTTATTCTGATTGGAGGCCGTGCTTGGATAAAAGCGAAAGGGTATATTCATTAAGTCATGTAGAACAAAGGCTATAATTAATCTTAATTAAAACACATAATTTGATAGGCAAGGTCTTTTGAAATAAATGAACTATGTTGTAAACCATTAAAATACATGGCCTCAGAGGTTTTTTAAAGGAGGCTGGGAACCCTGTGCATGTACTAGAAGCGCATTACCAGCTGAATTTCAGGGTATGTTCACCTTCAGACATGACTCTGGTCGTAGTGAAGGAATTGCCCTAAGGAATTCACACCTCCCTCTAGTTCATTTTATAATAGATTGGTTTTTTTTCAGGGTGGTTGGCTTGTATTAGGGTAAGGAATGGATTACATGCATTACTTCGGCCTCATTAGAAACACAGGCTCACCAGTAGACCCAGAGGGCAGCCAACTCTGCATTAGGGGACAGGCAGTGACCACTGACGGCTGATTGGAAGTGACCAGGCCCTCCCACAGTCATTATTACTGTGGTTTCCTAAGCATTTCTCCTTAATAGCACGGTTGCCTCTGAGACTATCTGCATGTCCAAGAGCAGAAAGTCTTCAAGAGGTTATGGAGGCACAGTGGGGGTTAGTCAGGGCCACTCTGACATTATTACTGCCTTTCTTTCTTCCTCCTCCTGCAGTCCTTATGCCTAAGCTTCTTCCTATCTCTCTTCCTTTCCACCTCCCTCCACATCCACAGATGGGGTGGCTGCGTTTCTCGCCTTCTTGAAGACGGAGTTCAGCGAGGAGAACCTGGAATTCTGGTTGGCCTGTGAGGAGTTCAAGAAGACCAGGTCAACTGCAAAACTGGTCTCCAAGGCGCATAGGATTTTTGAGGAATTTGTGGATGTGCAGGCTCCGAGGGAGGTGTGTTGGCAGTGGCAAGCTCTTGTCAGGCCTCTATCCAGGGCTCCTGGCTCAGACCTCCCTCCTCATGGGGGTCTGAGCCAGGCATGAGGGGGACTTTCTTTTGAACTGAGCTAGCTGGCTCTGGATGAATGGGGGGGGGGAGGGGGGGATCATTTTAAGAGCAGAGCCAAGGGCTTGTACAAAGGAGCTCTAGTAGGAGTGCTTTAGCTGTCTACCAGTTAAGCATTGCCCGCGGGAACTGTGTTTAGAGATTCGACAAGGAGAAACACCACTGACTCCATGTGAGTTTTCCTAGTGGGAAGCAGCATGGCTTACATATGTGTACCCCTTCTATAATTTTCGTAACGCTGAGTACCCCTCGTACTCATGAGAACGTATTGTAGAATTAGGCGCAGCTAAGCACGATGCAGTGCATATCCCCACCAAACTCCAGTGCAACGCGTACCCCCACCAAACTCTTCCCATACCCCTGCGGGTACGCATACCACACTTTGGGAAACACTGGTTAATGGAATGAGCATCCACTTTGGAATCTTGTTCCAATCTCAGCTCCACCACTTACTAGCTGTGTGATCTCAGTTAAGTTACCTAGCCTCTCTGAGTCACATTTCCCTGGATATTAAAGGACCTAATATCACCTTCCTTTCAAGCCTACTGTAGGTATTAGGGATAAAGGACCTACTGATTATTTGTCAATGCTTATTAATGACAGTCATTTATATGATTTTATCATAACTTATTATAATTACTTATAAGAAAATGAACTCAATGCACTGCTATTTTGATATATAAAAGATAATTTTACTTGGGAGGGTTTTTAGAAGAAAAGTGGTTGTTGTCAATGAGTTTAGGTGCATCACATACCTAGAACTCTTCAGCTGTGCTTTGACTTGGGCTGCAGGAGGCCTCTGGCCAGTGGCCAGGATGCTGTAGGCTTCTTATAATGCTGCTTGGAACAGAGATGTGCATTCTAACCACAGTCTCTCTTCCTGGAGCATTTGTTTTCATAGTAGTTAAGAAAGGACAAGAGGGCAAGTTTACTTTAGGGAACCAGCATTAATACTTGTCTCTAGTCTAACCTTTTGTCTAACATTGCAAAGGCCTCTGGATTAAGAGGTAATTGAACGGGGGTTTTGCCTTGGCTTTGTTACTGACTTTCCATATTACTTTAGAACAGCCTTTCAGTATCTCTTTTATGTATAAACTGGGATGAAGACTATATGGCCTTCAGACCTCATAGGATTCTATTTAGAATCAGAAGGGATGACCTCCATGAAACCTGTTTGAAAAGCCTGATTAGCCTTTCATCTTATCAGCTGCTGCCATTGATTATTACATAATTAGGGCCAGCTGCCAGGCGCCTTGGCCCTGGAGAGCCCGTGACCATGCTGTCTGTTTGTGTCTCCAGGTAAACATAGACTTCCAGACTCGAGAGGCCACAAGGAAGAACATGCAAGAGCCATCCCTGACTTGCTTTGACCAAGCCCAGGGAAAAGTACACAGCCTCATGGAAAAAGACTCTTACCCCAGGTTCCTGAGGTCCAAAATGTACTTAGATTTGCTGTCCCAAAGCCAGAGGCGGCTCAGCTAGACCTCAGATGGGGACTCTTGGAGATCACCGGCTTTCTCTGCCCCTTGCTGCCAAGACCATATTCTAATGTGAAATGTCAGGGGTGTTCTAGAGCAGTGGTGGATAGGCTGGGAGGCTGGGGTGAGAAGGGGGTGAAGGGCCATTCCTAAGTGTCATTCAGTCACCAGAACTGGGATTCTATTTCATTTACCCATCTCTGTGTTTTGGTTAGTGGTAGCACCTCGCTGCACTCATCCTTCTCTGGGTCAGCAACTTGCCCTCCATAATGCCTTGGGGTCATCTCCACTGAGAAGGCAGATTCATAGGCTGGGCTCATCTGTAAATAATAGAATGCAGCCTCCATACCTTCCACCCTCTCCTCAGTTAAGATTCCTGACACGCTAACTTGTCCTGTACCCCTGCGAGGAAGAGTTAGAAGACTGCGCACTCCTGTGATTTGCTATCACAGTGTAACCGCCAGTCCCGGGTGCTGGGGCCTCACAGTTTCGGAGATAAGTCTCTGTGAAATCCCAGGTTTCTAGAACTATCGTTGACAGGTGGCCCCTGGGAGAAGGGGCAAACTCCATGGAGTTGGCTGTTTCTTCCATTTCCATACCACCAGTGTGCTCACTGCCCATCTTAGTCTAGGATATTCACAAGGCTACCCTACCCTTGTAAGACCCTTCCAGAAAGGGTCTTGGGAGATGTCCCTCCCCACTTCTGATACGGAGCTGCTATTAAGAAAGATACAGCTTGCCAATCTCCGTAACTTCTACCCGGAAGTTTCCCAGAAGTTGAACAGCCAGGAAATGTAGCACCAGTAGACCTTTCCGCAGTGGGGCAGCATATAACCTTTCTGCTGCTTAATGTACTCTCTGCCCTCGCTTCCCTGTGGCATCACACATCACCCATCTCTTAGAATGACAGACAGCTTGGCAAAGGGAGGCAAATTCCCATCGCATGGACAGCTCTCACGGTGCCTAATGCTCTCCCTGTCCCTCTCTGTCTCCCCCCCCCCCCCCCCCCCCCCCATGCAGAGAGAATGGGAACATAGGCCATAACTCTTTCCCAGCTTGCTTCCTGGGAGCGTGCTTTTTTAGAAAGGTCCTTCTCATGAGGGCCACCTTGGCGATTCAGCAGCTTTTTTGTTTTTGACCTTTTGGGATTAAATACGAGGCAAAGAAGATCACTGTGACATTTGGTTGTGGAGAACCTTCCTAAAATGCTTTCATAGTACCCTGGGACTGCTTTTGAAAATATGCCAAGAAACTCTTACTTAGAGAAAGAATGAGACATGTGGAACCTACTCTAGCTGCTCGGGGGAAAAGCTGACTTTGGCACAAGACTGCAGTGCCAAGGAGATGAATCCTCGGCAGAGAGACGAGAAACTGGAAGAGGGCCCTGGAAGAGGCTGGTCTCTGGGTGAACTAAATCACAGAGAATGTGGCAAAGGAACTCCTGGGAGTTCAATTCAAAGTGGATGGACTGGGAGGCATGGCAGATCTCCAAAGCGTTTAGCTTGACTAAATGGAACAGCATCTGATTAGATGTAAGCCCTGGAGCGCAGGTGATTGAGAACTGGGCTGAAGCAGTCTCCTCCTGTGGGGTGATGGGCTTTTGCAGACAGGCAGGGGTTCCAGTGTTTCCATTCCTGTCCAGAACTGTGTGAATCTATTCCTCCCTTGGCTGCAGCTAGACAAGGTCAGGCAGCCCCACTGGTGTTGGGTACTGCCCTGCAATGGCACATCGTATCCACGAGGACTGGTGTGCCAGTATGAACCACCGAGGAGAAAGAGCACTCATGCCTACAGTTCTCACATGGGAGACACCAGTGGAATTTCATGCTCAAGAACTCTGAAGCCTCAGAAGTGGGTGTTCCTAGTTAGATCAGGAAGTAAGTATTCCCTTGCCCCCCACTGGTAAAAACAAAACAACAACAACAACAAAAAAACCATCCGTAGCTAACGCTGCCAGGATTAATGTAATGATCAAATTCTCAAACAGGGTATTTTAAACATTGTTTACATTCGAAATGTACATCTGCTGCCAACTCTACTGTCGAAAATGAGGTGCGTAGAAATTGGAACAGCACGGCGTTATGGAAATCCGAAACGTTCTAAGAGGGGCCTTTTTACCACTTCCACTATCCCCCGGAGAAAGATCTGAACAAGAGTGTTGTGCGGTGGCCTCGTTGGGGCCCTAGAGATCTTGCCAACAATTGGTGGAATGAAGGCTACAGATGGCAGTGTCATGGCGCCTGGTGACTTCCTCCCACGACGGGGAGGCATGAAGGACCAAGCTTGGGTATCCTGAATGTTGCCGCTAGTATGTGGGCATGTGTGGAGGAACATGATCGCTACGCTTATGGTACTCCCATGGAGTGTGTGTGTGTGTGAGAGAGAGAGAGAGAGAGAGTGGGGTGGGAAGGGAGGGGAGAAGGAGAGAGAGAGAGAACTGTGAGCATTAGACTAGTAACCACAGAGATGGTCTTCCTGTGGGGGTGGAGCTCTTTGCACACCTGTTCATCCTGCTTTCCACAAACGGCACAGAGCTCTCTGCTCTCATGCCTCCTTTCAGGCACTTTGGTGATGCCAACCCAGATTTTGGTCTGAGATAAAACAAAGAGAAATGTTTACAAAATCTAGAGCAATATCCAAGCATACCTCATCCCCGACCTTCCACCTCCCGGTCCTGCCTGTCCTCTTTCCTCTCCCACAAGCCCTCATCGCCTCGCCTTCTTAGGTGGACCCCCCAAAAGGGACCACTTCTTCCATTTAAAGTCTTCCTTTTGCTTCTGCAGTGGACTGCCTTTTGGGCTCCAGGCTGCCCTGTGCCTGGGACCTTTGAAGGACACAGGGCAAGTCGGGCAGGGAGCTAGGCAAATGTACGACTTTCAGGACCATTCTCCAAGTGGAGTGGCCTTTGGGCCCCATTTGAATGTCAAGCTGTTTGGGGCTGGTGTGGAATTTCCTGTTGCCCTTGGCAAACAGACAGAGCCAGTGATCAGAGTGACAGCCATTTACAGCCCGGGGCACCTCCGAGGTGAGGAAGGGCCCTCGGGCAGTATTTATTATTAAACTTGAGCTTCAAGGAAACTGCCCACCCCAGAAAGCCTGTTACAAGTTCTAATTCCCAGGTTCCACACCCAGAGATGCAGATCCAATAGACCTAGGGTGGGACCCAGAAGACTGCATTTTTAATGAGCTCCTAGGTGCGTAGTGAACCACACTTAGAAGAGAGATGGTCTAAGATGGTGGCTCTCACCCTTGGCTGCTCATTGCAAATTCCTGAAGTTTAAAAACCCAAATGTCCAGGTCCCACCCCAGAACAGCCTGGCCCTGGGACCCAAAGCATTAGTTTTTGAAGCTTCACAGGTGTTTCTAATGTACAGGTGAGGCTAGAAAGCATGGGCCTGAGGAGTGAGGAGGACACAGCTGAGCGGGAAACACCACTGTATGGGCCAGAGGGCTGCCCCCCCCCCCCCCCCAGATGCACATAAGCACAGGGACCAGGACCCTGCCAGCCCTGAGGGTGACTGCCGGGTGGCCGCCTCTGTGCCCTTTCAGTCTGCCTTGCTCCTTTGAGATACAAATATCATGTTTCTGCTCCAGCTCCATGCGTTGTTGGGCAGCAGATATGCCGAAAGTGGGGGCTGAGGGGAACTTGGTTAAGAGAGGTTTTGTCACCCCCTCTCCTCCCCCCACGTCTTGTTCTCAGTGCTTCCTCCAAGTTGGCCTCCCGGGCTGTTCCCCCTGTTTGTTTCCATGCACTCTTGCGTTTGGCCGTTTTATGTTAGTCTGTGCCTCTGTCCCCAAGGCCACGCGACACAGTAGTTGGGGCTCAGGTAGCGGGTGAAGGTGTGTGGTCGTCCTCATGGCGGGAGCACAGTCACTTGCAGATCCCTCACAGGAGGGCGTCACATCCTGGGAAGATCAAGCTCTCCAAGGCTTCCTTTGCCAAGGCCACCGTGGGGCTCCAGTCCCTGCTCTGGGCCCTCACCATTCCCTCTTTGGAGTCAGGCAGGATGGGCACCTAGAAGCTTCCTAGTTGATTTCACCCTCTGGTGCTTGCAGCTCTGGATCAGCCGAAGTTGTGGGCGGTGTCCTGCCCAGACTGTAGGCCCTGCCATCACTCCTCCACAGGCAGGGCCAGTGTCTGGGCTCTGCAGACCCTGGGCTGTGAGGGGAGAGCATGAACCCTTTGTGTTGAGAGCTGGGGGAGGGAGGAACTGGGAAGACAAGGGGGAGGGGGAGGGGAAAATGAACAGGGAAAGTGGGGTCTGCTTCTCCATGAACCAGAAGGGAGAGAGGGTGAGGCCCATTCTCAGAGGCAGGAAGGATTCCTACCTACAAGCGTGCCCAGCACCCTCCCTACCCTGTCTGTGCCCACGTCCAAGCAAGGCCCAGGAATTACGCTTTTCCACTCGCAGCTATCCTTGAATCGGCCCATGTCAATCCTCTGAAAATCTGTCCCCCCCCGGATTGGAAGCAAGAGAGGTGGCAGAGTCCCCCTGGCATCAAGATCCTGTGCCACGAGGCAGGAGGCTTGGAGGAAGAACGCAGGAGCAGACTTGTCTTCCTGTCCCCAGAGCCTCTTTGGACTCCAGCTCGATGCTGTGGACCACATGGGAGACTGCAGGATGGGGACACTGGCCTTCCCGACGGGGGACCGGGACCTCTCCATAAACTGCTTCCCCCCCTTTTTTTTTATTCTGATTCCCTTCCTGCTCCCTCCCCTCTGCCAGGTGCAGAGAAGGTGGCTGGCCTGGGTGTGTTCCCCAACCACGGTAGCACTAGCTGAGTCACGCGGCGTGCACACTTGTAGCAGCAGCTCACCTGCCACCCAGAGCGCTTGGCTGGTGGAGTCCTCATTGAGTGGTTTCATTGCCGTGCAAAGCCGAATCATGCCATTCACCTTGACTATAAACAAGCCTTTGAGACATAATAAACAGAACCTGAACCCGCCGCCCTTTGCTGTCCGCCCACGTTTCTGGCCAGCCGGCTCTTTCCGAGGCACCGCTTCACACAACACGTGGACACCCCGGGGGAACGTTCGCCGGGCCGCACCCAGCCCCAGGCTGGCAGGGGGCCAGCCGCTGGCAAAGTGGCGGCCGAGTGGGTGGACACGGGATGGGGATGGTTTGGGATGAATGCGGGGGTGGAAAGTGACCTCGGGTTACGAGAGTGGCTTTGAAACTGTAAAAGGCCACACACACGGGAGGTGGTGTTTGTCCTAGTACCACCTGCCGAGGGATAATGCAAGGAAGAGAAAGGCTGAGGGATGGCATGTATGTTTGCTCAGCTGGGCAATCTGAAACAGAGTGGTTGGTCCTGCTCATGACGGTCCTCACTTTGTACAATCGGTGTGTCCCTGAAGAGTGCATTCGTCACCAACTCTTTGAATGTCTCTGGTGATCAGGTTCCCAGGAGGGGACGGAAGGAGAGTGAAGGGTAGTGTCTGCTTGCAAAAAGCTCATTTTTTTAGGTGTAGTGATGATAGAGATAGACAAAACCTTGACAATCCAAATAGTTAAAATGCACCAGAGAAAGGAAAGCTGATGTTTCTTCTTAGGTAAATGCTTTGCGGTACATGAAAAAGCCTTTGGTGACGCAGATGATCAATCCTAAATTCTAATGTTGTGGCCTGGGCTCCTGCAGACCTGAGGCCGCCCACTGGGGAGGGGCTGTGATTGGATCCTCTCCAGCTGAGCTTTTCTACTCCCTCCGACCCCATGGCTCCCCGGGGTTCCTGACCGCTCTGGGACCACTAAGAGCAGGGAGGGAGGAGAGGATAGAGAGCAAGGGGGACACACCTGACGCACCTGCCATCTGGGACAGGCCTCGGGCTCTCTGGGCTGGGAGAAGCCCGGGGCTCCTGGAAGATCCTTTCTCTAGGCCAGTGGTCAGCAAACTGCGGCTCGCGAGCCAAATGCAGCTCTTTGGCCCCTTGAGTGTGGCTTTTCCACAAAATACTACGGCCTGGGCAAGTCTATTTTGAAGAAGTGGCGTTAGAAGAAGTTTAAGTTTAAAGAATTTGGCTCTCAAAAGAGATTTCAATAGTTGTGCTGTAGCTATCTGGCTCTGTGGACTAATGAGTTTTGCCGACCACTGGCCAAGAGATACAGGTAGATCTCAGATCCCAAAGGACTCACCAAATGAGGGGTGAGGAGAGTAAGTGGCTGCATATTCCAAAGCGGCAACACTAGAAGAGAACTCTTAGGAGCCAGGGACTTTTCGGGGCTATTTCCATGCTTCCTTTAGTTGAATTCCTCAACAATTCTGTGAGGAAGTGTATCGGTTTGCTAGGGTTTCCATAACAAAGTGCCACAGACTGAGTGCCTTACACAACCAAAAATTTTATTTTCCCACAGTTCTGGGGGCTGGAGGTTTAAGATAGAGTCAGGGTGAGTTTCTTCTGAGAACTCTCTCCTTGGCTGGTCCATGGCCACCTTCACCTGGTCCTCACATGGTCTTTCCCCTGCGACCACCCCCATCCAATCCTCTCTTCCTCTGAGGACGCCAGTCAGGTTGGATCTGGGCCCACCCTGACCATCTTACTTGAACTTCATCACCCCTCTGAAGGCCAATCTCCAAAGAACAGTCATATTCGGAGGTACTAGGAATTAGGGCTTCCACATATGAATTTCAGGGGTGGTGTTCAGGGCAAAATTCAATGAATTTCAGGGGTGGTGTTCAGGGCAAAATTCAAATATCCAGGGCAGATATTATTATTATCTCCATTTACATACAAGGAAACTGAAGCACACGGAACTTAAGGTCACACAGTCTGCAGATGGCATAATTATATACCCAAACTGGTGCTTTTTAAATGTTTTAAAAAATATATTTTATTGATTTTTCACAGAGAGGAAGGGAGAGAGATAGAGTTAGAAACATGGATCAGCTGCCTCCTGCACGCTCCCTATTGGGGATGTGCCTGAAACCAACATATGTGCTCTTGAACAGAATAGAACCTGGGACCCTTCAGTCCACAGGCTGATGCTCTATCTACTGAGCCAAACCGGTTTCGGCCAGACTGCTGCTCTTAACCCCAGCTGCAATGTGGGATGGGGAGGGGAAGCACCTGGGTGGTGGGAAAGTGGGGAGAGGGGTGCTGGAGCTAAACTGCTCACGGATGGGAAGGATCCAGCATGTGTATATACACCGATGTGGGGGAGGTATAGATGGGGGCAGGAGTGGAAATGGGAGTCAATTCCCTGCCTCTGCTGGCTCAGAAATCTGGGCTCCTGCAGGCCTGGTGAAAAATGACCGAGGCTGGAAGCCGCTAGAAATTGGATTAGCCAATTATCTGCCCCAGCTCTTCCCTGGCCGAGTTCAGGCACAGCTATCCGGGTTTGTTTTGTTTCAGTGCGGTCAGTCCTCTGCCTTCTCTCAGCACAGCTCTGCCATCTTCTTCCCGGCCCATGCATTTTTCCAGGGGGGCAGGTTCACGCCCCTCTCCCTCAACCCAGGGACAAGCCTCTATTGCCTACACCTGCCTCTGGGCAGGCACGTGCACCCATTCTGTACAGGCTCCACGCAGCCCTTCCCAAGGTGGGAGAAATGGCCCATCTCCCAGGCACTCAGACCAGCCACATGGTCAAGAACAAGGAAATGTGGACGCACCAGCCCGAGACTGAGTCCTGACTCTGTTGCTTACTCTGGCTGTGGCCCTGGGGAGGAACTGAGCCTCTCCTGGCCTCTGTTTTCTTCTTAGCAGAAGGGGGAATAATTAAGCCTACATCTGCAGGCAGTGTGGCTGCCAGGATTAGAGATGGCCTGAGCAAATCAGCGGGGGTAGGAACTAGTCTGTGTAGGAGCTTAAAAGAGAGTGCAGTGAGTATGAGAGACACAGGCCCTGGTTTGCAGACATCCCTGGGCTGTTTCTAACCTTTCCTGGGGGTCATGGGGGCTAGAACCGATCATAGAGCTGTTGGCAGTAGAGTCTACAGGGCAGGTGAACGCAGGCTGTGCTTGCCAGAAACCAGGACCTCTGTCCGCTAGAGACAAAACAAGGTACCTTTTGTCCCGGAGGGAGCTCTGCCCGGGCCAGGGCGGTAGGGCCACGCTACAGTGCCCTGTGAGCTCAGTGGAACAGGAACCACTCGCTCGTCACACAGGCTTTTCCATGAGACATTCAAAGGCACATTAACTGGATTTTAAATTGGCAATTAAAAAAAAAAAATGAGTCTTTCCAAAACAACTCATGAGCTATCTTCAGCATGCCCTTTAGTCACTGATCCCAGGATCCGAATTGGATCTTTTGGAGAAACACGGGAAATAGAACGGATGTGGACGTAGTCATTCGAGGTGCACAGTATGTGAGTAGCTCTGGATTAAAGTAGAGCTTTCCCTCTTCCCCTGACCCCCACGCCCCACCTCCTTGATGCAGAACAGCTGTGTGTAGGCTTCCAGGGATATTCAAGAAAATTATTTTCATCATATATTTTAAAAAAGAAATCTGGGTTTTCCAGTAATGCCGTGTCAGATCAGTTGCAACCAATAAGGCAAGTATGTTTTCAATCAGCAGCTCCACTAGGGTCTCAAATGGCGGCCTGCCCCAGGCCAGTGGTCGGCAAACTCATTAGCCAACAGAGCCAAATATCAACGGTACAATGATTGAAATTTCTTCTGAGAGCCAAATTTTTTAAACTTCTTCTAATGCCACTACTTCAAAATAGACTCGCCTAGGCCGTGGTCTTTTGTGGAAGAGCCACACTCAAGGGGCCAAAGAGCTGCATGTGGCTCGAGAGCCGCAGCTTGCTGACCACGGTCCCAGGTCATGGCAAGGAAGGGAGGAGCTGGGAGCAAGGAGCTTGGGCTTCTAGGGCCTTACGGATCATCATTCCTGGAGACAGCCTTCCCTGCATCACAGGGATGAGGGGGGTTGGTTGGCTCCAGCGGGAAAGAGTATGGGGCAATTCGGGCTGGAGGGCAAATTGGTTTCCTTTCCCGACTCAGGGTCAGACGGTTGCTGAGAGAAAGGGACTGGCAGGAGAAGAGAGGGGCTCTGTGGGTCCCTCGTTCCCCCCCCCCCGCCCCCACCTCTGGCAAATGGCCCTTTCCTGGCAGCTCTGCGGAGGGACTTGTCTCGGCCGGGAGGAAACATTCTCACGCAGGAGGGCGGCATCTGGCCTGCTCTGCGCCTCAGAGACAATCTTGCCCGCTGAGGGAGCAGCTGTCGGCCACCTGCTCACCAGCCTGGGTTAAGCCTTCTTTTGAGCAGAAGCAGGAGCGGGGGGAGCCTGGCCTCTGAGAATAAAGGCCTTCAGTGCCTCCTGCCCAAGCCATTAACGTCTGGAGGTGAGCCGTGAGCGGGGTAGGGTAGCCTAGACGCCTATCACATTCCCATCCCACCCCGTCTAACGTCCCATACACAGGGGCCCCCTCGGCAGCTGGCAGCTGTCCCGTCTTTTTGTCTCAGGAGCACCTGCCCCTGCTCCCACTTCCCTGTCCCAAAGGGGGTGCTGGCCCCAGAGCCAGCATCTGTTTCGGAGCCAGACAGACTCGCAGCAGGCTGGGAAGAGGAGGGCCGTGCCAGGCCCCTGCAGAGATGGGGGGCTCCGGCCTATTGCCCTTGCCCTTCCACTAGGACCCGAGCAGCCTACCCCGCAGGCCCCTCCCAGAGCAGAACCGACGGCCTTGGGGGTGTCTCTGCTGGTGGGAGGACAGGAGCGGGGTGAAACGCTCTCTAAAGCTGGAGGAGAAATGCCCTGTGTTTTTTGTGCTCAGCCACACCACTCAGGAAAGAGAGGAAAGAAACATAGACGAGAGGTGAGGGAGGAACACATCCCATAATCGCTGAGTGTGAGCAGAGAACTTGGGGCCACTCAGCTCTTCATGCAGAGACCGCTGCACCCACAAAGCATGCATTGCACGCCCCTGCTCGATTCTCCTCACCCAACCCTCGAGAGCCGGCCTCCTCATCCCGTTTTATAGACGCCCTCCAGGGCTACGTGCGTTTCCCCAGGTGATGGCAGGCTGGGGCTGCAGCCTCTAGCACGTGTGCCCTGGAGCCTGGCCTTCCCCCTCCTGGGCCTGCCCTTTGCCTTCCTGCCTGAAGAAAGGAACCTCTCTAGCCTACCTCTTTAATGAGAGCTTGACTCTATGTACTTAACTTGTCACCAGTTGTTCATTTTCTTTCTTTTTAACCAGAATAGAAGTTCTCTATTAAACCCGATACTCCTTGGCAGGCAGCTCCGGCCGCCCGCCCGCGCCCTGGATACACAATGCACACCTGAGGGCTTTCTGACGCTCCCAGGTAGCACTGGGCTGCCCTTCTGTGTGAGATGGCATCTCTGACCCCCTAGCTGCAGGGCTATAATGTTACTTTTTCCAGTTGGGACCCACTCTCTTTCCCCCAATGACCCTTAAAAACCGTCAGCAGTGCCATCAGAGGGAGAAGGCCTGGGGAAGGCAGGCCAGTGGCCTTTGAAAGCGTGAGGCCTCTGTCCAGAGCAGTGTTTCCCAAACTTCTCTCATGATGAGAATCACCTGGTGGAGTTGTTAGACCACAGATTCCTGAATCCCAACTAAGAAGTGCTAAACTAGAATTTTTGGGAACATATAGGTAAAATTGTATACTTAACTAGTGCTCTAAGACAGATGTTATATACAGAGCACTAAGTTAGGTATGCAATTTTACCTATATGTTCTCAAAAAATCTAGTTTAGCACTTCTTAGTTGGGATTCAGGAATCTGTGTTCTAACAACTCCACCAGGTGATTCTCATCATGAGAGAAGTTTGGGAAACACTGGTCCAGAGGAACAAAATCTGCTCCCATCCTCTCTCTCCCCCCCCCCCCCCCTCGGGGGGTTTTGTAGGCCCTGCCATTCTTTAAATACACACAGATCTGTGAATCCTGCAAGCCCGAGGCCAGTGAACAGCTGGTCTGCCAAAGGCATGTTTGCCTGGTAATTCTAATTTTTATTTGAATGCCCATCTGCCCGTCCCTGACATCACAGCGCAGCTGCGCGTCTTGTTTTCCCTTCCTGTGGCCGGCCTTGCACTCAGGATGATTAAATGGCTCCGTGGGTGGCCTCCCCCAGGAGTGTGTGTGTGTGTGTGTGTGTGTGTGTGTGTGCGCCTGGGGTGGGGGTGGCGTGGGGCAGGTGGGACCGGGAACAAAAGGGGAGGCTCTGGCAGGGTGTGGGGGGAGGCTGGTGGGGCCCAGCAGGGGTAGAGTCTGGGAGCATCTCGGCTGGTGGGGGGAAGGGGTGCCCCTGGGAACAGGCAGCTCCTGAAGCCGAGAAAGGTTTGCCACTTCCGTAACAAAGAAGTCAGTTCTGGGAATTACGGGGCCAGGTGGCTGCATGGAGAACCAGGGCCTGAGTTTCCCCAACCTCTGGAGCCTCCCAGCCTGGGACAAAGGGCAGGAGAGCAGATAGAGAAACTGCTCAGCACATTCAGCGGGTGGAAGTTCTTGTCTTGAGATAAAAATGTAAAATATCATTTCCTCATTACTTGAAGGACTCCAAACTACCCCATAACCCCCTCTTTTCCCTCACCTTCTGTTCTTCATGATAGTCTGGGTTGAAATCATGGATCTGGTTACTTTACTAGCTGTGTGATCTCGAATAGTTTTCCTTAACTGCTCTGAGCCTCAGTTTTCTCATCTGTAAAATGGGCCCAGCGTTTGCACTCACATGCAAGAGTGTTCTTAAGTAGCACTGGTAGGCAGAACACCACACAAGAGGCCCTCAGAAGAAGAATGGGTCAATTGTGGCATGGTCACACAATGGAATAGCAAACAGCTGTGAAAATGAGTGGGCTACAGCGACATTATAGTAACCATCTGGGTGAATCTTAACAAAATAACGCTGAGCTAAAAAAAACAAACAAAAAATAAAAAAAACCCAAGTCCTTTTAAAAATTTTAAGTATAGCCAAAATAAACAATATATTGTGAGATTTCTATGTATAAAAGTAAAAAAAGAGCAAGGAAGTGATAGGGGATGAGGTTGCCTTGGGTAAGGGGAGGAAGGGAGGAGCATATGAGTACATGGAAGTTGCCATCATCATTCTTCCAGTTCTTGGGTTGAATTTAGGTTCATCATTCCACTAGGAACATGATTGAAAAATAAATAAGACTCCAGCATGGGCCAATAAGGATCGTATGAAATGAAGCAAGGATTATAAAGATTAATTCAATTTTGGGCACTGAGACCCATTAAAAAATACGAGCGCAGAGATGGCGAGATTGCATTAAATGAGATAATGTTCGTCACAGCCTCCTCCTAATGCACAATCTGGCTTCCAGCACATATCCAAGAAATAAGGTTAATGTCTCTGCTCTCCCAGCCAGCCGCGGACCTTATCTGGCTTCCCATAAATCAGGCTTCTTAGCGCTTTCATTCTTTAGGGCTGAATTCTAAACCCTTCACTGATTTCCTTTCACTTCCTCCCTCTCTCCCTCCACTGTCCTCTCCCTCCCTAGAGCAAATAAAGCTTATCTCTCCCGTGTTACAGAGCGATGGGGACAGTAAATATGAGAAGGCTCTGAGACTATGAAGGGCCCCCGGGAAGCGGTTGCTTTCCTTTCTCCCCTGCGTTCTATCTGCAGATGAAAAGGGTAAGATGGGACATCCTAGCCTGGGCAGCTTCCAACTGACATGGACACCTGGCCCCACTGTCCTATTCAGAGTGAAGAGAGACGGCTGCGATCCGGAATATTCTAGGGGGATGCTGGAGGGCGTGGCCTGGGGTTGCACCTGGAATGGCATCTGTGGTCTAATAGAAAGTACCCTGCACCCTAGCCAGTATGGCTCAGTGGATAGAACATCGGTTTGTGGACAGAACGGTCCTGGGTTGCGGGCTCGATCCCCAGTAGTGGGAATGCAGGAGGCAACCAATCAATGATTCTCTCATCATTGATGTTTTGTTTTGTTTTTTTTTCTCTCTCTCTCCCTTCCTCTCTGAAATCAGTAAATATATATATATATATATATATATATATATATATATATATATATATATGAAGCAAGTACCCTGGGCTTAGATTTAAAACAGTGAGACCAAGGTAGGATGATCCTGACTTACCCATTCCTGGGCTATAGATGGGCAAGTTACTCAGCCTTACTGAGTCTTGCTTTCCTCAGGTGTAGGATATATCTTGGAATGTAAATTAGACACACACACACACACAATAAATGCCTGCCTGACACAGAGTGGACATCCAAACGCTGCTGAATCTGAAGCCCATGTCTTCTCCAGACTTTGGATTTCCCGCTGGGCTTGATACACTCACTCTATCTGACTATGGCTTTGTCCAGATTTGACTAGAAAGTGTCCTTTTGAGATTGGACACTGACTGATGGGTGGGCTGGGTGGGTGGCGTTTGTCACACGGTCGGTCGGAAGCAGTTCCCTGACTCCTATCCTTGCTTCCTGAGCCTCGTGTCTCCGGGAGCAGGATGCCTGGGGAAGACGTGAAAGGTCCCAGGTGCTGCGCCCTCTTTTTGTAACCTTTGTGCCAGAGGGAACCCAGGGAGGAAGGCCACCAGCGCAGCCCTGGGAGGAAGAAGAAAGCTCTGGAAAGTGATTAAACCTGATTAGTGGTGCTGGAAGTTGGAACACTTGGGGAGGCTGGTGGTTGCCTAACCCCACGGGCCTTTTAAAAAATTGGTAGGCTTGGCCTGAGAAAGTTACCTTCTTTTGCCCTCGAAAACAGGCTCAGCACATGATTATGTCTATGCCTGGGGCATAGACCAGACGCCAAGGTTAAACTCCCATCACTTATTTTCAAAACAGGGATCTACTGCACCCTCACAGGTGCTGGCATGGTGCTAAGCATTTTGGTATACTTAAAAAAAGTCTGTCTTCATGGTGTCTCAGCATGACCAGTCTCCAAATGTGCGTTTTCTACGTGTGCAGTTGGCCCGAGACAGCTTCTTAGATCATCTGGGGGTTACCCTGAGCTAAATAGAGAAAATGTCGGGGCAGACACCGGGTGTCGGGGTGGGGGTGGCTGCCACAGACGGGAAGTGCGGGCATCCTGTGTCTGAGGTCACGCTTGCCTGTCTAACTCGGAGGCGGGGGTGGTGTCTGCAGATCATGACCGGGGCCCCGTTAGGAGATGGGAGGGAGGCCTCACAGGCCCTCAGCTTCCCAACTGGAAATACCTCCTGTCATGATTGACCTCATGTGGGAACCAGAGGGTGCCTAACTTGGGGGAGAAGGGAGCTATCATCCCAGCATCATTGGCATTCAGCTCGGATAAAGTCCGAAAGGGATAAAGCGTGGTGAGATTTTGAATGTCTGTTGGAATTTGAGGGGAGGAGGACGGGGCTTAAAAGGATGCTTTGGGTTGCCTTCTCCTCACTCCACAGGGGCAGAATTCAGTCCTATTTGGAAATGTGGTCACCTCCCAACTCCCCGCCCTCCCACGTCTTTGAAACTCTGGGCTCTTTGCTGGTCTTTGTGAGCAGCGAAAGGCCTTTTTACATTTCGGGGCCCTTTTTGGGGAGGGAGATAAGGTATATGAAAGTGTTTTATAAATAGCAAAGGGTTACGTAAGTGTGAGGCAGTGCTTTTCTCGCCGCTTCCTATGGTGCCTGCTGCAGGCAGAGGCCTCTGATCTCGCCACCGGGAGCCCTTCTCCCTTCCTCGGAGCCTGGCCCAGATTCGAAGGCCAGGAACACATCTTATGTAACGTTTGGCTAAGTTGGACAGAGCCCCTCTTCCCTGTGCAAATTTGTTTAGGTTGATTTCAATTAAAATTTTTTATTAAGTGTTCAGACCCTATGTGTATAGCTGGATACAAAGAAGAATCCATGTGTGGTTCCTGTATGGGAGGCATTTTACAGTTCAGTGGAGTGGCTTAAAAAAAAAAGTGGACTTTTTGTTGTTGTTCAAAGAAATGGTAGTTGAAACCCCAATGCACAGAATGAAGAGGAGGCTGCTTTTGATTGCGGTGGAGATGAGGAAGGAGGGAAAGGAGGTGGAAGGTCAGAGGTCATGTTGGCTGGGCCTCACCATTTCTCCTCGAGGCCCTTGGAGGATTCTCAGAGGCCAGTTCCAAAAGCAGTTAATTCCCTTAAAGCTTCTAGAAGGAAACAGGAGGATGGTTTCATGGCTTAGCAATGGGCAAGGATTTCTTAGGACACACAAAAAGCACTGAGCATCGAAGGAAAAAAAATAAATTAGACTAAAAATTGGATGTCAAAATTTCAAGCTTCTGCTCATCAAAATGACATTGTTGAAATACATAGGGAAGCCAGGCTGGGAGAAGACATGTGTGGTGCACATATCTGACAATAAACATGTATCCAGAATATGTAAGGATCTCCTACAACCTAATTAAAACAAAACAAAACACACACACAACAATTTTGCCTGGCAGATGTGGCTCAGTGGTTGAGCATTGACCTATGAACCAGGAGGCCATGGTTCAATTCCCAGCCTGGGCACAAGCCTGGGTTGCAGGCTCGGTCCCAGTGGGGGGCATGCAGGAGACAGCCTTCAATAATCCTCTCTCATCACTGATGTTTCTATCTCTTCTCCCATTTTCTTTCTCTCTGAAATCAATAAAAAATATTTTTAAAAATATATTTTATTGATTTTTTTTACAGAGAGGAAGAGAGAGGGAGATAGAGTTAGAAACATTGATGAAAGAGAAACATCGATCAGCTGCCTCCTGCACACCTCTTACTGGGGATGTGCCCACAACCAAGGTACATGTCCTTGACCGGAATCGAACTTGGGACCTTTCAGTCGGCAGGCTGACGCTTTATCCACTGAGCCAAACCGGTTTCAGCCAATAAAAATATTTTGAAAACACACGCACACAAACAACAAAAATTTAAAATTTGGTCCAAAAACTCAGACACTTTGAATGTACATGAATGGTCAATGAATCAAATAAAAATAAAAAACTGGTCAATCCCATCCATCATTAGGGAAATACAAATCCAATCCTCTGCCAGCAGCTTGCTGCGTACATAGTGGTGCGAAACTGGCAGCAGCGTTGTGCCCTCGACACTTCCACGGGCACCCAAGTGCTTTTACTTATTTTAGGTATGAAACGTTTTCTTCTATCCCTTCTCTGACTCCAAATTATTCTCACCCCCAGCACTGAAGCCATGACGGTACAGCTACCAGATTACCCATAGATGTCAGTGGTTATGCAATCCTTCGTCGGCGGCCTCCGAGGCCTCTTTTCTCTCACAAGGGACCTGTTAATATTTCTCTTTGCCGGGAAGGGAGCTCTCTGTGGGCTGCAGTCACCACCCTCGGTACACACGCAAACCCACATGACCGTTAGTGTAGCATCCAATGACTCTCTCCCGACCATGAACAGCCCCGTTTGCGAAGGACAAATGACAGCCCAAAGGAGTGCTCAGAGACCCCTGCGGGGAGCTCTCAGAGGTTCTTGCAGGGACTAGGGAACATGTGGGAAAATGACACCAAAACCCAGTGAGGCTCACTACCTCCTCATGAGTATGTAAAATGAAGGTCCTGAATCCAGCAAGCGTTGGCAAGGCTGGGGAGTGACTGGAATTCTCCTACCGGGCTGATGGGGATGCAAAATGGCACAAAGCACTTTGGGAAGCGTTTTGCCAGCTTCATATAAAGCTAAAAATACGTCCACCCCAGGTTCCAGCTATTCCACTCATGGGTCTGAAAACATGTCCATAAGAGGACATGGCAGGGATGTTCACAACAGCTGTATTCACAATAGACACAAACCTTAAAAAGCCCCAGTAAGTGGAACAATGGGTAAACAAATCATGGTGAATTCATACCGTGGAGAATACCACTTGGAAATGAAATGGAACGCACTCCTGACAATTGTTAACAACGTGGACGAATTTCAAAAACCTGCCGAGTTGCAGAAGCCAGACTACATTCTGTATGATTTCATTTCTGTGAAGTATCCAGAATATGTAAATATGGGGAGAGAGGCCACAAGTATAACATTAAGGCCGCCCCTCCACATGAAAACACAGGGAATCAGAAATACGTATTTCCCCCAACCATCGAGTGGGATTCAGACACCGGTCCGCGTGCCAACCCATTGACTGCATCAATGGGCTTCATTCTAGAAGTTGAGGGCAAAATGATTTCTGGGCCCTGAGTCTAAAGTAAATGGACCAAGAGACCTTTAATGGTGAACTTTCTGTGAATGGGATACTTCCTATAGTCTTTCATTCATTTAAATACTTTCTGGACACCTAGCAGTGCATAGGCCCGGAGCTCATGATTAGGCAGAATAGGATCAATTCTTGACCGCAGGGAGCTCAGCAGCCACTCCTAAGTTATAGCTTTGGCCTCAACGTTCTTTTCTAGCATATCTTCTGCTGATCACTTTTGTGCCTCCTATTACCAACAAATAGGATCATTACTTGTGGCCCCTATATATGATGTATATGTACCCCCTACCCTGTCTCATCTCTTGCCTTCATTTATGCTATTCCTTTTGTCTGGAATCCAATTCAATTAAGCAAAACTTTTGTAGCATCTGCTGTGGTAGGACTCTGGAGGCAACAAAGAGAAGAATTATCTGGTTACTTATATTGCAAAGCTTAAATATCTATATGCTATTTATCCTGCAAGGCCCACTTCCTACATGCAGCCTTCCCAGATTTCCTATCAAGCCACAATCTCTGATCTTTGCCTCTGGAGTATTTTAACTGTGGCCAATGGTGTTTCAGCCTTCTGATCGGTGATTCCTCAGCCAAATCCACCTGGGGGAACACAATGGAAACATCCCACAATTTCTTGACTCATCTCCATAGCAGGGCCCCTGAAAGCTCATCTTTCATTCCCTCGTCCCCAAATTGTGCTGCCCAGCATACAATGGCAGGAGAGATCATAGTCTATGAATGGTGAGAGCGACCACTTATTGGCCTGCCGTCATCTTGCTTGGCCATCTCCTCCTCCAGCTTACTTTTGCTTTGGTGGCTGTTGCCACTCCTTTGTCATCTTCCTATTGCTACGCTATTGATCCTCCCACCTCAGTCCCTGCACTTTAAGCTGGAATGAGCCCCAGCCTCTGATGCCCTGCCTCCTCCCCCTCCCCCCTAGCCCAGAACCTCAGCCTTTTCTGTCTGTCCCATCCAAGTCCAAGTTCATCCCAGGAAGCCAGGGCTGCTCTGTCCTGGGCCAGAGCCAGATCACATCTCAATGCAACCCTAGGGACGCCTCTGGATTTTTCCAGTGGTAGGCTTACCAAATGCCTTACCAGCCAGGGAGTGTGTGAGCAGATCTTTTTCTCTGCTGTCTGTCCTGGAGCAAGGAATGGGGAAGGCCCCTCTGTTTCTAAAGAAATTTTGGTTTGCAACCTAAGTTCAACCCAAACCAGCATGAATAAAAAGGGGGGGGGGCGTGGATTGGCCAGAGTACTGGAACATCCCATGGATGGAAACAGAACTAGTGAGCAGAGCCCCTGGGATCCAGCAGCCCCGTCTCTCCTCTCCTCTCCCTTTTTCTCTGTGTACCTATCCTACCCCTTTCTCTTCCTGCAGACTGTTTTTTGTTTGTTTGTTTGTTTGTTTGTTTGTTTCTCATTCCCAATCCCTGTGGCAAAAGAATGATCAGTAGCTCCCATGTTTACATGTGAGTCCTAAGGCAAAGACATCAAGAGGGAGACCTCTCCATCTGTCAGTCTTGGGCCCCGGATTCCCGAGTAGGAGACTGAGTGTCCCAGCTTGATTTGGAGGCACTCTTCAGGTCAAGGTCGCTTGATCAGGGCACAGCAACCTCTGCTGCATCTGCGTGGAGGGAGGAGGGGAAGAGGAATTCCTAGAAGTCAAGGTCATTTGATCAGGGCACAGCAACCTCTGCTGCATCTGCATCTACGTGGAGGCAGGAGGGGAAGAGGAATTCCTAGAAGTCAAGGTCGCTTGATCAGGGCACAGCAACCTCTGCTGCATCTGCGTGGAGCCAGGAGGGGAAGAGGAATTCCTAGAGAAGGGGGTGCTGGGGCCTCAGTCCGCAAGGTGCCTTCCAGACCCTCCCACTGAGTGCATATTGACAGCTACTTCCTCTAGGAAACCAGTCCCCCAATTCTGCACCCTGGCACCTGGACATTATTTTTAAGATGCTTGTTTACGGGCAAGTCTTTAAGCCCCTCCTTAAGCTCCTTGGAGGGCAGGCACAGGCTTGAGTTCTTTGTATCCCTCACTGCTTATCCAGTGCTGGCACGCAGCAGATTCTGCCGGAAGAATAGAATACATGTACCAAGAATTGTTCTGACCCCTTTACACATCCACTCATCGAGTCTGTAAAATAACCCTAAGAGGTAGGGACAATTGAGACGACCGAGGACGGTAAGTAACTTGTACAAAATGACACAGCTAGTAGGTGGCAGAGCCAGGATTCAAACCCAGGGAGTGGTGCTCAGGTTGGGGCTCCTAACCAGCACACCCACCACCTCTCCAGGAGGGTTTGGTGAGTTTCTACCTTGCTTCTCAGAGTTTCCGGATGAGCCACCGCTCAGCTGCACACAGGCAGCACTGAATGTGGAGGAGAAGTCAGGAGTGTCTTGGCCCTCCTTCATTAAGTGGCATTGGCTTCTCTCACCTAACGTGTGCATAGGGAGCGCCCATCACTCTTTCCTATACCTGTTTGTCTGTGTCTGTTTCACATACATGACTAGTGGGGTTTGTGTTTGATATTTGCTTAACACACTTTTATTTTAACCCAAGTGATGGATGGGAAATTAGTTGACATATATGTAGAAAAAAGCCCACAATACAAATTAGCTATTTCTTTTTTTCTTAATAATAAACCTTTATTGTTCAGGTTATTACAGGTGTTCCTCTTCTCTCTGCCCCGCACCCTATGCCCATAGCTCCCCTCCACCTGATTCCCCACTCCACCCCACCCCACCCCACGCCCTTACTCCCCACCACTGTCTTCATCCATAGGTCTAAGATTTTTGTCCAATCTCTTCCCGCACCCCTCAGACCCCCTTCCCCTTGATAATTGTCAGTCCACTCCCTTTCTCTGTCCCTGATTCTATTATATTCACCAGTCCATTCTGTTCTTCAGATTTCTTATTCACTTGATTTTTAGATTTACTTATTGGTAGGTATGTATTTGATGTCATTTTGTTGTTCATAATTTTTACCTTTACCTTTTTCTTCTTCTTCCTCTTAAAGAATACCCTTCAGCATTTTATGTTATCCTGATTTGGTGGTGATGAACGCCTTTAGCTTTTTCTTGTCTGTGAAGCTCTTTATCTGACCTTCAATTCTGAATGATAGCTTTGCTGGGTAGAGTAATCTTGGTTGCAAATTAGCTATTTCTTATCCCCTCCCTCTCCTCCACCTCCTTTTCCATGGAGAAAACCACTGGCAACTCAACATTAAGTTATTCACCTGGTATTTGCTCTTTATTAGTATTTCTAACTCACAGTGTGCTGCTGGCTCTGGATTCCATTTTAGACATTAGTTATAGACTCCCTATTATGCTAATAGTCCTCTTCTAGTCCTCCCTCATTTCTTGGGTAACAATTGCTTTTGTGATCATGATTGTACAAATATTTTTTTATTATGAAGCCAATGAATGTGTTTTAATGACATATGCATTCTTGCATAATTTATTTTTGTTTTTCCTGGGGTTGATAATTGCCTCTAATTTTCACTTGTTTAGTTTCTTTCAACACCTAAGTCCTCCCACGTGTTCCCACAGCTCTGTAAAGCACTGCTCAATCACATTTCCGCATTGGCAAGCCTGGGAGATAGTCCCTTTACCTCCAGGCCCAGGCCCCATGACCCCAGATGTCCCTCCTGGAATCCCCTGACCCCCCCTGACGAGAAATCCATCGGTCTCTCAGTCTGCTGTCTCGCTCTTGCAGCCCTTTCCTCTGCTGACCGCCCTGAGAATTTCTTCCAGGTTTTTCTTGTCTCCTAATTCCTGTCTCCCACCTCGTTCTCTCTGCTCTAATCTCAGCAGAGCCTGTTCTCAATAGTAGCCTTCTATGAAAGGGCACATAAAGCCTCACCCTCTGGCACCATCTCATGGGGCGGCACCTTGGGAAGGTCTGGCTTCTCGGTTTGTGTTTTTCCTCTGTAGCAGTCTGCAGAATGGGTGCTCCAGCTGAAAAGTTAGGGTAGGCTCTAGGAAATAAAGAAACGTGCAGGGGTTGTGGACTGGAATCCATACCCGGTACGTGTACATTCTCATATAGGCTCTAATGCCCAAAGAGCCAATGAATGATGACATCAAATCAATGGCTGGGCCCGAATGCAGGGCTTCTGGGTGGGCTCCTATAGGCTCCCTGGCTGCTGCCAGGCTTCCCATGGCGAGTCTTGCCTGCATTCACCACTGGAGGAGGCTGAAGAGGGATCGCCCTGTGTCATCCACTCATAGCCCATGAGGAATCACCGATCCTGTGGTGGGGACATCACATAAATGCAGCTGAAACTACTTGTCTTTCTGGAGAGAATTTCAGTCCTTTAGCGTAGGACTCACACATGTGTGTGCATCCATGTCCACGGGCATGGACCTGTGGCCTGGCTTCCTAATGCAAGCAACCAGGAAAGAGATGGGAAAACCAGGCTCATTTCCAGTCTGATTCCTGCCCAGGGGTCCCCTGCAGAGCCCCAGTGCCTCTGCACATGAAACCACAGCCCCAGACAGTGCCCGGGCAGCCGGGGCCAGCTCTGCTTCTTAGCGTCTGTCAGTTCTAGAGAGGCAGGGTGGATAAGGGAGGTGGTGGCAAGGCCTGGAGGTGCCCAGAGGGGCGGCTACACAGGGACTGGACTCCTGGGCACTGGCCAGACAGAAGCAGCCCTACCGCCCCTCGGTGTGCCCCAAAGCCCTGCTGCTGAGGCAACGTGTCACCATGTGTTCAGCCGTTCTGCTAAGCTGTGTCTCTGAGAAGCGAAAGACCAACCCCCAGAGGTTTGCATGTTTGATTCACACCGAACACAGCCGCGTCGTGCTGCCGGGGGACATATTCCAGCCTCGCAGCTGCTTTGCTTGTCCTGGTGTCCGGGCCTCGGGGAGAAGCGGGAGTGATGCAACGCCGCCTTCCTCTCGCAGGGTGACTCAGGCGCCGGGTGCTCTGGGAAGACAGAGACCTGGCCCAGGAGAGGGCACTGAGCAAGCGGTGGCAGCCCCGTTGTCATACACCCAGAGGTCCGGTGCTTTTCTCCTGGCAGGCATAGGCAGATGGCGTTCTGAAAACGCTGGAGCACCTCATTAAAATCTCATGACTCCCTCATGAGACATGGCAAAGGAGACTGCGCTCTGTAGTTCAAAGAGAGAAACTGAGTCCCGAGTGGCTGGCTGGGTGGCCCAGGATTAGTCAGAAAGGCCCAGAAATCCATATATTTATTCTCACTGCCTCTCCTCGTCTGTCTATTCTTTTTGACCAAATGACCCACTTTACAGTGCTGATTTATTATGAGACTACTAAGTAAAGACATGTCATCTGATGGAAAGAAGGGAAAAAAAAAAAAAAAAACTACAAGAAAAAAATCCAATTCAAAATATGAACGTGTTTGGGGATGATCAAATCAAACAGCATTTCTCCCCTTCCCCCCCCCCCCCCCCCCCCCCCCACACACACACACACTTTTTGATTCCTCTTGGGAATCCATGAGTGGTGAGCTTCCCCGGTACATTTAAATATCGGCCTGGGGATCTTTGCTGGCCAAGGGAAGTAGGGACGGCAGGGGGCAATGCAATTTTAAGCTAGAGGGAGGTACCCCCATGTCCATGAGCGGTTGGAGGGAACCATGATTTCTGAAACGATGGCGTTTATAGAATTGACTCACAGAAATGCAGCTCCCATGCAGCTTTGGGGCTCTACACATTTTGTGAAAGCGAGCCCCGTCTTCAGAGGTGTGAACCCAGAAGTATAGGACTCCACAGGGGCTTTCTGGAGGCCTGGCAGACTAAGCTCAGGGGTCTGTCTTGACAAGAAGGAACAAGAGAACCCTGCCCAATGGCCTCAGAGCTCAGCTACCCGGGAGTCTGAGAGGGCTTCCGTCCTAGGGTATCTATCACCCGTGATTGGCAGGTAAAGGGTTGTAGGTGGAGTCCTGCCCATTTAGGATGCCATCTGGTCCTAAATCCAGATGGAGTTCACTGTCTGCCCCCTGTATCATGGCCAGGATGAGGGAGCGGGGACCACTGAAAATCTGCCTAAATTTCAACCCCGTTAGGAGCCCACGTGTGCGCCTGAGAACATAACAGACCTGCTTTCAAATGTGAGCTCAGCCGTTTCCCACTGTGGAGAGACACAATCTCTAATCTCTCTAAGACTTCGAGCCAGCATTTGAAATGGAGAGAATAATTAACGGCCTTGGAAGGAAGGAGGCAGTTGGTCCTAGAGATGATGTCTGTGAGGGATCTGTGTCTAATGGGCACTCGGAATGAGTTGCTATTATTTCTATCGGAAAAGAGGCTGAAATCTCATCAAGGGGAATGAGAAAGTTTGCACCAGCCAAGCTGGCTAGGGTGAGAGACAGTTCAATAAAGAGTGGATGGAGCCAAAACCGGTTTGGCTCAGTGGATAGAGTGTCGGCCTGTGAACTGAAAGGTCCCAGGTTCGATTCTGGTCAAGGGCATGTACCTTGGTTGCGGGCACATCCCCAGTGGGGCATGTGCAAGAGGCAGCTGATCGATGATTCTCTCTCATCGATGTTTCTACCTCTCTATTCCTCTCTGTAAAAAATCAATAAAATATATTTTTAAAAAAAGAGTGGATGGAGAGTCAGGGCCCCTCCCCCCTCCCTGCCCTGCCTTCAGCGCAGGTCTGCATATTCATCAGCACCATCCGGGAACAGTGCCAGCAACTGCCCATGTCTGCCCAGCACAGCTTGGGACTTGGCATCAGAAGCAGCGGGGCGCCCATGAGGTGCCCCCATCTGGGACTTTGAGTCAGGAGCTGGTGATGCAGAGAGACGGGGTGGTGGAGCACCCACTTTGAGGTTAGTGGTGGCGGCAGCATCGGGCTCCCGGGGCACCAGAGCCCGCGCCACGTCCGGGGAGTCCCAGCGTTGGCGAGGGGTAGGCAGAGGCGGCCAGCCTCAGCCCTGGCACCTGCTGGCTTCTCAGAGTGGCTTTGCGGAGGGATTTTTTTTTTTTTGGCTGCGGAGTCTCCCTTTGTTCTTGTCTGTGTTGAGACTTCCTGAAAAATGTGGTGGGCTACCCAAAACTCCCTTCACTGTTTTTTTTTTTTTTTTTTTTTTTTTTTTTCTTGTTCTCTTTAAGTCAGAAATAGTCCTTTTCTGCCTCCAGCAACAGGAAGCTGCGAGGATACCTTTCCAACCACCTTGCTCAAAGCGGTTGCCCTTTGACCCCCGGCTTCCTTTACTGTGTTACTCATTGTTTTACACATGATCCTTGTTCATTATCTGTCTGCCTCCCCAACAGGGAGAGCAACCGCTGCTTTTCAGGTTCTTATGATCTTTGTTCCATCCCTTAGGCCTTCACACTCCCCGGAGGACCCTTCCTCCAAGGTCAGGCTGACCATCTACCAGATTGGAATTTGATTTGGGGTCCCCTGGGTCCCAGACCCAGGGCCTGGTTTTCCAGGTGGCTCTCTACTTCCCAGCACTTTCCACCCCACATTGTGTTACATAAGCAGCCCCAACGAAGCGCTCAGAGCCTGGGAAGGCGAGCTTCTCTGAAACCACAGAGTCCTGGACTCCCCTCTCCCCTCTCACTGTCTGTCCCCAGCCCCCGGGGTCAGGGGATGGTCACTGCTTCCAGGAAGAGCTGCTACTCCAGGGAGCTCCGGGCCCTGGAGGCTACAGGAACATCAGGGCTGGCATCTCACCCGGATGCGGCGTGGGGCAGGGCGGCCAGCCAGAACTGCACATTCTTCGATGACTGCTTTTCTCTGGAATCTGCGCGCCGCTTTTTCCACGGCCCCGGCTCCTCTGGGGCGGAGGCCCGAGGGCCACGTGAGCGGAGGTTTCTGTGCGCCTGCTGCGTAAGCAGATGATGGTGCAACGGAGCCCGGGGCTGGGAGTCCAGACGTTCGCTGGCTCTATTTTAAGGTTCTCCTCCATTCTGTTTCCCAGCAGTTGTCACTCGGTCAAAGGAAAGGGAAAGAGGGGGTGGGAGAAAATGAGGCCCAAGCTACAGGCGCTCATCACTCCCAGCTGGGTGGAAATTCCCACCCTTCCAGGAGGCGAAGCACCGCCCCCTCCCCTCACCCCAGCCTCAGACTGAGTGACTCAGAATTCTTCACTGGTCATGGGGAGGACAGAATCTTGCTCATTTCCATAACAAAAATGAGGATAGCACTGCATTGTTTGTATAAGTATTGGACTTCTCAGAGCATACTCATATACTTCTCCGCCCCCCCCCCCCCCCCCAATTTGTTGGGCAAGACAGACTTATTACTCCTTGTTTGCAAGTGAGGAAATGGAGGCACAGAGAGGTTGGTAATTGCCTGTGGTCACACAGCTGGTTAGTCATAAACCAGCCACAGAGGCTAGATCTCCTGATTTAATGTTGTTCTGCCATTCAGCAAACAGCCATTTGTTGTCTCTCCCCCATGTCGCCGTGGCTTTTCTGTGCTCATGGGCATCTGTCTGATGGGGAATGAGCATCTGTCTTACAGAGAATGAAGCGTGGTGGTGGGTGTATGTGTGGTGGCTCCTATGACTTCCTGTTCCTGTGGCTTATTGCTCATCAAGTTCAGCCTCACAGGAGAGGGCATCCATTCATGCAGATAACCAGTTACTGAGGGCCTACTGTGTGCAGCCACTATGAGTTCGCAGGTTCACAGTGTATGGGAGAGAGAGTTGCTAAGCACAACATCACAATAAAAGGCGCTGTGTTGTTGGGAAGGGGTAATTCACTTTGTCAGGGGCAACGTGGAAGCTATCACAAATGAGGTGACTCCGCCTCTCCCCACCCCAACTTTTAATTGTGAACATTTTCAAGCAGAAAAGAGTTAAAAGATGACTACAACCACCACCTAGATTCAGCCAATGTCAGAATTTACCATATTATCTCTCTCTTTCTCAATATATAGCTAGGTAGATATACACTGAATGGCCAGATTATTATAATATCTGAACCCATAATAACCTGGCCACTCAGTGCAAATCTTATATAATAAAAAGCTAATATGAAAATTGTCCCCTCAACCAGGAGTTCGACCAGCAGGCAGGCCAGCCAACCGCCCCATGTCCAGGCTGGCTGGAACCCACCCATGGACAAATTCATGCACCGGGCCTCTAAAATATATAGTGGCCAGATTATTAGGCGTTCAGAGATCATAATAATCTGGCCATTCAATATAGGTGCATAGGTATATACACATTGATGTAGGCATATAGCTAAATCATTTGAAAGTAAGTGAGGGATTCATGACACTCACTCCTAAACATTCATGTATGTATGTATCTTCAAAGAATAAAGATATTCAAATAGATGAATTTTGAATTGGGTTTTGCCAGATAAATAGGAGTTCATCAGAGAAGAGAGGAATGTCAGTCCCTCTGATGGCAGTTACAATGCAAGCAAAAGCAGATGGGCGAACCATGTAGAGTATTTGGGGTAAAGGTTGTTGCATGTGACCAGAGCTGAAGAGGTCGGGGAGCAGATAAAAGAGGAGGTTGGAGTAATTGGTGAGAATGAGACTGGGTGGTGGCAGGGATGAAATGTCTGGTGTGGAGTGTCAGTGTGAGCCTGGAGGGAGGTGGAGAGACTGAAGGCTTGAAGAGGGTGATGCCATGATCTGGCTTATCTTGGTCTGGCACCAGAGTGTGATAGAAAAGAAGCAGGTGATGGAGAAGATGGGCTAGGATGCAAGAGGGTGAGGACATGGTTGTGAGGATGGAGTGGGGAGAGTCCAGAGAGCGGGGTAGCGTAGACAGGACTTGGAGGCTATCTGGAAATAGGAGGGATGGAAGTGAGGGGTCATGAATGGTGAACAAGATTTCTTCCTCAAGCAACTGAATAGATGCTTGACTGCCATTCATGAATGCCATCCATCTAGGAAAGCGTGGTGGTGTGTACTAGATACCGAATTCGTCTTGGACAAGTCAAGTATGAAGACACTTAATGATGGGAAGATGGGGCCAGAGCGACAGGTGTAGAGGTTGTCACCACACAGACAGTAGCTGGAGCAATAGCACTTACTCTGGTGGAGGCCCTAGGATGAGAAGACGGGCGACAGGCGGGTCAAGGCCACAGCCCCGGACAGCACCTACACGGAATGGACAGACAAGAGCTAAGAGTAGCAGCCGTGGAGGCGGGAGATGAGCCTGAGTGTGGTGGCCCCACCTGGCCGGTTGGGAGTGAGCATTAAATGAGCTCCTGTGTGTGTGAAACTCCAACGGACAGGCTGAAGCCGGCAGGTGCTGGGTAAGTGAAAGTGCCGTTCTCAGAGTGGAGGGGCATTTCTCCATGAAGAATGCGGGCCCCAAGGTCAAAAGCTGCTGAGAGTGGCCGGGCTGGCCACGCTGATAGCTGGCAGTCCTTTTCCTGTACTCTCTGCACCCCTCTCAGGAAGTGAAGCCCGGATGGAACTGTGAGAGGAGGTAGAGCTTCCTCTGGAATCCTCCTGGAGCAGGGATATGAGCATTGTGGAACCCAGGACAGGAAAGAGGTTTCTGCAGCTTTGAGCGAGTGGCTGACTGCACGGACGCTGCCGTCAGATGCCCAGTATCAGGTCATGGCGCTACCTCTGTCCCTTCCTCCATTGACCTCTCCAGGCCTCAGTTTCCCTATGTGTAAAGCAGCAACAGGAAGAGTACCTTCTCCAGAGGTTAGGGAGAGGTTTACATGGATGAGGTCTGTAATGCCATCCCTGCAGCTGTACACCTGCTAAGTGTTAACACTGCTCCCCATGCAGCCAGGGACCGGGGAGTCTGGGGATGGGAAACCAGCAGGTTCCCAGTGATCTCACTTGGAGCAGCACAGCCAGCGGGTGGGGCGGGTGGGGAGGGAGTGCTCACGGGGCCAGTCACACAGCTCCCCGCGTGTCTCCTCCTGCTCAGATGTGTGGGGCCCGGTAGGAAGAGCTCCTTTCTTTCTCTGCAACACATCACCACCCCCCGCTGGCTCTCCCCTTTGTCCACAGGGGCCCGTTTCTAGGACAGATGCTGGGTCAGGGGCTGAAGGTCTGAAAGCCTGTGGGCGGACCACCTGTTCCAACGCTCCCCGGCAGCCTCCCTCCCACCCAGCTCTCCAGCCCAGCCTCCGGCTGCTCACACACCGCACCACGTTTCTCCCTCTGCTCCGGGCAGAGCGCGGAGGCACGTTTCCGCACAACTTGTCTGGGGGGCTCACACCCAGTGTCGGTGCTGGCCAGCCTCCCGTTTTCCTACAGAACCGATTTTCCTGGGCGCCCTGCCTCGGCCCTCCCCACCCCTACACCCCCACACCGTACTCTCCCTGTTGATGGGGGCTCACAGATGGTGACTCAAAGGAGGGGGAGAGGGCAGGTCCCTAACCTCCAGGAGCTGCAAAGGCCTCCTGTAGCTCTGACCTGCACGTGTGTGTGTGTGTGTGTGTGTGTGTGTGTGTGTGTGATGGCCACATGCTGGGGCTTGTGCTCCTGTGGCCCTCAGGTCTCACCCCTGGCCTGTGGAATCACCTAGAAACCACTAGCGAGGGCAGTGTGGAGAAAGGCCGGGTGTAGCAGCCGCGGTCCAGTGTGAGAGCCACTCAGAGGCCAGAGGACGGGGCACTGAGCAGCCCTGGGTTTGGACCTGCTGGACACACCTGCTTCCAGTCCTGGCACCTCGGGTTTCCGGGAGGGGTGCTGTGGGGGACTGCTTACCCCACGGCTGTCCGGCTCCCCGTCTGTACACGTGGCTCTGCAGGCAGCTGGTGTAGAAGCACCATGGACCCTGCAAGAGGCAGTTTCCCGTCCTCCGAGGCGGGGTCTACAGCAGGGTCACGTGCGAGTGGCTGCAGCCAGCTGAAGTCTGTTTCCACCACCAAACACAGAAGCGGATCTGGCCCACTGCTTCTCCCAGGCACAGGCCTCTCTAATCACTGAGAGAGCGGAGTGTGTTTGTGTGTGTGCACCATGCACTTTATTTTCCTTTTTTTTGTTTGTTTAGCATTTTGTATCCTAAATGTATTCACATTCACATAATTTTAAATTTCAATTTTACCCTGTATAAAGTTGGGATTATAGTATTAAAGCTATATATATTGCCAAAACTAGTTTGGCTCAGTAGATAGAGCGTCGGTCTGCGGGCTGGAAGGTCCCAGGTTCGATTTCTGTCAAGGGCATGTACATTGCTTGCGGGCACATCCCTGGTGTCGGGTGTGCAAGATGCAGCTGGTCGATGTCTCTCTTTCATCGATGTTTCTAGCTCTCTCTCTCCCCTCCCTTCCTCTCTGTAAAAAAATCACTAAAATATATATTTTTTAAAATGCTATATATATTGATTTAAAAAATCTTTATTGTTTAAAGTATTACATAGGTCCTCCTCTCCCTCCCACATTAACCTCTTCCATTGCACTCCATCCCTGCCCCTCCCCAGGCCCTCACCACCCCATTGTCCATGTCCATGGGTCATGCATATTTGCATTCAAGTTCATTGCTAGATCTCTTCCCCCACCCCTTTCTGCCTCCCCTCTGAGGTCCAACAATCTGTTCATGCTTCCATGTCTCTACCAGGGACTCTCCTTACTGAAGACCTTCTGAGAGGGAGGTGGAGGTGGCACAGGCTCCCTGGGAGTTTGGTGTCCTGTGTGCAACTGGAGCCGGGCACTGGACCCATTGACATCTACTGGCTCCTCCCTGACTTTGTGCCAGTCTGCTGCTGTGAGGCTCTCTGAGATCCGCAGTGGGGTTTGGGGAGGTGTTCAGGAGGTGCATAGTAAGTCCCACTGAGTCATCCAGCCCGTCTTCGACCCATTTCCAGAAAGTCACTTGGTTGAAGTTCAGCCAGGAGAGTCCCAAGGCCCCTGGGGCGTGGGTGTGTGGAGTGGATGCATCCTTCCTTCCTCACTCATCACTAGGCTCCGAGGCCTGGGTTCCAGTCCTGCCTGAGGCCACCTTAGACCTGCCCGTGTGAGCGCCCACATCTCAGAGGCAGCTTTCCGGGGCCTGGAGCCAGGGCACTCCAATGCGCTGAGGTTTCCCAAGACGTGAGGTGGGTGGGCTGGGACGTCAAGTGCCGCTTGTGCTCCCATGGCGTGGCTCAGTGGTTGAGCATCCATCCACCTATGAACCAGGAGGTTACGGATGGATCCCTGGTTGGGCACATGCCCGGGTTGTGCTCAATCCCCAGTGGGAGCAGGGGAGGGGGGCGTGCAGGAGGCAGCCAATCAATGGTTCTCTCTCATCATTGATGTTCCTATCTTTCACTCCTTCCCTTCCTCTCTGAAATCAATAATAAGAAAATATTTTTTAAAAAATAAACTGCTGCTTGTGAGGTTTCTCTCTGTGAGGGTCTTTCAGTTACACACACACACACACACACACACACACACACGCACACGCAGTCTGAGAGTAAAATGATGCTTTCTCTCCACCTGTTCTAGATCCCTGTACCCCTTGCCACACCCACTGGGCTGTTCGCAGAGTCTCCCCAGAGCAAAGTGCCTTCTCCTTGCTCTGCAGCACTGCCTGTCAGTGCTGGTGGAGGGTGGTGCCCTGCTGGAGAAGGTGGTAGCCAGAAAGAAACCCTCCACCCCCCCACACACACACTCTGGGTGGCCTCCTTAGGCTCCCCAGGCTTGTTTCCTGCGAGGAGAGGCACCCCGAGTGCAGCGCCACCGCCTTTTTAGCTCTGGCCTCAGCAGTGCTCGCTCCTCTGCTGGGAGGAACAGGAAACTGCAACTGTCAGCATCGCCTTCCAGTCATTTGCACACCCCAGGCCTCGCCTGTTGCCCTCTCATCTTTCCTTCTCTGTGGCTTCTCCGGGCCTCCCTGAACCCATTACATGGGAAACATTCAGGCTTTGATCAGCTTTGTTTCTAGGTCTTAGTGAGCGGAAGAGAGAGCCTCCCAGAAAAATGACGGTCATGACAAGCGAGGAAGGGGGCGGGGAGCTGAGGCAGGATGAGGAGGAGGAAGAATGCCCAGGTAATTCTGCCATTTTGGAATGGCAGGATTAAGGGCTCATTTATTGTCTCTGATTTTAGGGGACACGTTGGTGTGACAGCAGAGTGTTTGCAGGTGAGAGCTGAGGTAGCAGGGGCCCGGCTGGGTCGAGGCCCAGGACAGGCACACCTGGGGGGGACCCTGGGCTCTGGCATCAGGGAGAACTCAGGCAGACAAGCCCACGTGGATGCGGCACCAAGCACAGAGCCAGCATGGGGCACCAAGAACGCATAAACACCAGAGGCTCCGTCTACCAGCACTCAGGCTCCCGGAGGGTGAGGAGGAGAAAGGTCCCTGGGCCCCGCACATCCCATCTCTGGGAGCTGAAGCCGGGCCTCCCTTAGCAGCTTCCTGGCTCTCCGCAGCCGAGTTCCGGAACTGTATCCACAAGGGACTACAGAAGCCCAAAAGTCCAAGCCAGTGATGACACACAGCTAAGGGCAGAATGTGAAAAATGCGAGTGACGGAGGGGAATGGGGTGAGCAGAGAAGCAGGGGAGGGTAGAAAGACAATACAGCAAGGAGAATTTCAGAGGACAGAAGGATGAGTTGTCAGTATTCCCCAAGCTACGCTTTATTCCTCTCATGGGGCAGCACATTCTGAGTTTTAGAAAATTCCACACAGCAAGCTGGCCGGGTGTTGAACTTTCTGAGCTCACAACCCAGCTCGACCACCGACTCTCTGTGCGACCACAGGCAAGTTACTTAACCACTCTGTGCCCCAGCTTACTCCCGTGCAGGAGGAGGACAAGAAGTGGCCCATCCTATGGGGTCATCTTGAGAATGGAAAGCTAATTCCAGGGAAATCAAAACAGAACCTGGCACATAGTAAGTGTTCAACAAAGGTTCGTTAATATGATTTGTGTTGACACCGAAGCCAGCCAGCCAGCCAGCTGGCATTTACAGCAAATACACTGACCGGGGCCTGGTGCTAGAGGCTGAAGCGGGGATGAGAAAGCACGTCTGAGCTTGGCCTCAAAAATAAGCAGAAAAGTCAAGGACAGTCAGCCTTGGGGTTCTGGGATTCAGACTAGAGGTTGCCTGAGAACGGGGGTATCATGAAGGAGGTTTCTAGAGTGATGAACATGTTGTGTGACTGACCAGGGATTGGTTCCACAGGCGTATACATTTGCCAAAAATGATTAAACCGAACGCTTGAGATCTTTGCGTTTTGTTCTATGGAAGTTATATGGCCGTAAATAAATAAAATTAGTTTATTGGAAAATGTCTTTTAAAATGAGTTGTAGAGGGAAGGCAGGGGAGGAGAGGAGCCTCAGGGGTTTGTAGTCCCAGGTGGCATGGACCTGGTTTTAGGGTATGAAGGGAAGGACCTGAGATCAGGTGGGTGGAGCCTCATATGCCACACAGAGAAGTCCTACCATGTTCCTAGCACCCATGGGCACCGCTGGCTGGGACTGCCCTGCCTTGGAGGCTAGGGGTCCATTGGCCGGTTGGGTAGAGAGAAGCAGGTCTCCCACACACACACACCCCGGACCCACCCACGAGGACTCTGCCGGGAAAGGAGTGGAGAGGGAGGAAAGAGAAGAAAAAACAGAGAGGAATCATCCAAGTGAGCTGCACCCAGTGCCCCAGAGGAGAATCAGGGGGAAAGACTCATTTCCTACACCCAGGCTGAACTCTGTCAACTTCCCTCACCGGGGAGAGGGGGCAGCCGTGGTTTGGCACACCAGCTGGGCAAGGGCCCCAGGGACTATTTCTCTCCCTCCTCATCTTTTATGTTTCTAAACCTCGCAAGCCTAGATGCCCCTGCCTGTGTGTCAGGAATTCCTAAGTCTTTCTGCAGCTGTCCTGTACCCCCAAACTACGGCTCTTCCTAACTGCTTCTCCCTCCTGAAGCATGCTCCCTCCTGTCTGTCCAGCAGGTTCCATGGCTCTCACACCCTCTCTCTCCCCAAGCCACCGCCCCTTTATTTAACACCATCACCCTGTCTGCTCCCTCCCTCCCCTGAACATCTGTTGCAAAGCCAGGCAAGGGTTTCTTTTCATCCCCAGGCCCTCCCCGCCCCCACAAGGTTGGTTTCCTCCGCTCAGTTATAAGGTCATTGAAGGCAGGGAAGAGCCTTAAAGGCTGCTGTTTCTTCCACCACCGACTTGGGAACACAGTAAATTCTTAATAAATACGTATCGGTAGGCTGGTGGTTGAAATGAAGAGATCTAGACCCACGTAGGGGTTGGATTGTCTGTGCCAAATCAGAAGTCCAGGAAGTATTTTCATCTCCCCCAACTGTCTTCTACAAGGGTCCCCTCTTAGACCTCTGCCTTGGTGGGAAGGGTGGAGCAGGGGGGTCCGGGGGGGCTGGAGGAGATGGAGGGCAACGTGGCTGGGTTGCCGTGAGATGTGTAATCCAGACCCCAGAAGGCCCAGCTGCAGAACCAGGTCCCCACACCTTCCCCCGGAGAAAACGCAGCTGTGCTGAGGGTGCTGGGCCATGAGGTCCTGTCCTGTCACAGCCAGCGCGATGCATAGATGAGCTCATCCTTCTGGATTTACAGCAACTATCGAGTCATTACCGAAATCGCAGCTATGAACTGGCCCACCTGCTGGGAAGAGAATTTGGGATACATGATCAACTTCAAGAAGTTTCTGCCAGGAAACCCAAGAGGTAACCATGGCCACCGGAGGGCTCTTCATCTTGAGCAGGGAGCTCCGGGCTCGCCGATTGGACGGATGTGCAGGCCCGCGCCCCGTGCAACCTTCCCTTTGTCTCTCTGCTTTCTCTGTCGAGTGGGAGACAGACCTAGCTCAGGCATCTGGAGATGCACGGGCCCAGGGTTCAGCTGTTTTCAGTTCCAGAACAATTAACTGAGGGCGGCTGGGGCACAGCCACTTGGTTGTCTGCAGAATGGAAAATAGAAAGCTCCTCTGGCTCAGTGGCAGGGAAACAACAGAAGAGAAGGTTTGTGGAGGGTCTCTGCATGAACCCGATGATTGTTATCACGTGGCCGTGTCCCGGCTCATTCCTACAGGGTGCCGCTGAGGGCCAGACTGGGTTTTCATCCATCCATACACTCCTTTTTGTCCTTTGAAGAACAGCGGTCCCAGACACACCCACACACCCACCTGGCAGCTGCCCCGGGGGTTGACCAGGCCCAGGTGAAACAACAACCCTCACCCCAGCTGAGAGTTCTCCAGACCAGAAATGGGCTGGGTGGGCAGCGTCCCACGTGGAGGAAGGCCCATGCTGAGAAACAGATGCTCACAAAGACATCCTTCCATTGTCTGGTTGCACATCACTGCCCCTCCCAACCCTCGCCCATCTCCTGCCCCACACGGATCCAGCCCTGGACGTGTGAGAATATTACGTAAGAGCCTAAATTGGTGAGATGAGGGTGAGGGTGGATGCTGGGAACTGAGGTGGTGCTGCCCACGTGTGAGATGCTGCTGTACCTGCCCCCCCCCCCCCCCCCCCCCGCAAGCCCCACTAACCATCCCGCTAACCAGCTGGGAGGTTGGGAAAGCGCTGACTCTAGCTCCTCAGAGGGCATTGTGTTTTGACGAACTAGGTCAGATGCTGCAGGCCCTGGTCAACGAGGGGATCAGCCTGGACAAGAACACTGTCCTGAGTTGGGCCTATTGCTCTAGCAATGCCTTCAGGACACCTCCCAGGCCTTCTCCTCCACACCCCTCAGTGTTTTCCTCCTCTCCTTCCCCCACTAGCTTTTCTGGGTTTTCTCACTGAGCTCTCTCAGGTGGAGAACCATTTCTCCTCTTGTTTCTCTTCCCCCCAACTTTTACTTCCAGGCCTTGCTGAGGAATAGAACTCTTAGATGCCTCCTTATGAATTAAAGACCTCACTTCCAAAAGACAAAAAACTCAGTACTTACTTTTCCTTACTGTCTAGCAATCCCCGTGTTAAGTGAAACCGAGCACTAACATGTATTGAGTGCTGACCATGTGCTGAGCACGGATCTTGTTTCAGAAGAAATGATGCTTATAGAAGACGGGAGAAAAACCAAGCGACACCCAGAGAAATGGAGTTACACTGTTGATTACACCAGCGGGCCCAAATTTCTGAGCAAAACCATGGAGGAAGTTTTCCCTATTTATATCTTTCCACCCCCTTTGTCTCCCAAATAAGGGTTTTTTCCGGACCTTACATTAGATGACTAGCCTACAGGGTCAGACGGCCGAGTTTATCTTCCCTATTATTCAAGCAGCTAGAGAGCAAATGTAACAGAGTTGACTCACAGCATCTAATCATCTAATAGCAAAGAATTTCAAACAGTAATTTTACAAAAACAGGGGCTAGCCTTCTCAGTCTTAGAGCCTTACATGCTATGGCAGGTGCTGTGGCATGCCACCCAAATCCCTTCTTTGGGACTGAGGCCCTCCACAGAGAGTTGCCATGTTTAATATAAGGCTATCTCTTGTGGCAACGGCTTCCAATGAAAGGCCGGGGTGGGGGTATCTGAACCCTTGCTTCAATGGGGGACAGCTTCAAGGGACTGTTCTGCAAGTGGCATTCACCTCCTCCCTCTGCCCACCCCAGCCTCCCTCTGCCCACCCTAACCTCCCTCTCCCCACCCCAGCCTCCCTCTGCCCACCCTAACCTCCCTTTGCCCTCCCCAGCCTCCCTCTCCCCACCCCAGCCTCGCTCACTCCCTCTGAGTTCCGAGAACTCTGCCCAGCCAGTCTCTGCCTCCAAGGAACTGAATTTCCTGTTTCCTGGGAAACGAAAACTAAGAATTAGCTTATTTACACCTCACACCCACCTCATGAAATACACATAGCATGTTCTCATCTTAGAGAGGAGGAGAACGAGGCCGGGGAAAATGAAGAGGCTTGCCCAAGGAAGGTCTTCCGTCCATCAATGGCGGAGCCATGGTTTGCAGCCAGGACCTGGCTCTCAACGCCACATTGGCAGCCTCTCAAGCAGCCTCTTCATGTGGCGTGGGGGGAGGTTGTGTGGCCTTGATGGGAAGGTGAGGAGAGAAGCCAGGAAAGCATTCATCACCTGCATCTCAGAGACCAGGACACTGAATCAGCAGCTCTTCTACCCAGGATCACTCATCAGCGACAGAGGTGCCAAGATTCCTTTCTTCCTTTCTTTTATTTTTGAGGAGGAAGCAGTGGGAAACATACAGGAAAATCATTACTGTGTAACTTGGAGCAAGTTATTATATTTAACCTGTCTTAGTCAGGTGCTCCCTCCGTCTTCACCTCCCTCCACATGTCCGCTATGCCCAACTCTAGGATCTCAGGCAAGCCTCTTTCACTCTCTGACTCAGTTTCTCCGCTCACAGAAAGGAGGGGATGATGAGAGGGTAGAGGCCTCACTTAGCCCGGTGGCCATCCATCCGGCTAGGAGCACAGTACGTGGCAGTCACCAGTATAATCACGAGGCTCTCTTACCTGGGGTTGCATTTCAGGGCCCAACAGGCTCAGGCTGTGACCCACACCACGTGTGCCTCCCAGACCCTTCAGCCCACTACCAGCATCCTCTCCCTCTGCGTTGGTTCCAGCTTTTACCAGAGACCAGCGGGTTCCCCCCCCCCCCCCCCCCCCCCCGTAATGGGGTATGCGTGTCTCATCTTCCTGGGACTTCTCTGCCCGGAGGAAGGCTGTCCCGTGTGACCCCCGCTCCCCCCGCCCTCCGCATCCCTGGGTGAAGGTTGCACGCGGGTGGCTGGGTGCAGCCCTGCGCCGGCGCCCCGGGGGGTTCGACTCCCGGCCCCGCCTCTGCCTAAGTGGCACTCCGTCCCGCTCTCTGATTGGTCGGCTGCGAGCAGTGCGCTCCGCCCCCTCTCCTCCGGGAGCATAAAAGCCTCCGGATCGCGGGCTCCGCGAGTGCAGCCTGCAAAGCCCAACCCTACCCGAGCCTCCGAGCATCAGCTGCTGCGGACTCTGCCTCTCGGACCCTCTGCCTCTCGGACCCTCTGCTCCTCGCGCTGCCGTGCCCGCTGGAGCCCGCCGCCCGTCCCCCCACGCCGTGCTGCCCCGCGCCCGCAGCCATGTGCCGGACCCTGTCCGCCTTCCCCACCACCTGCCTGGAGAGGTGAGAGGGGCTCGTCCCGCCGCCCGGAGGAAGTGGGGGCGCGCCGGCCGGCTTGGGGACCAGGGTGGGCGGGATACTAGGAGGCTGAGGATGGATGGGAGAGGCAGAGGTCACCCGGGTGCCGCTTGCTCAGCCGCTTCCCTTAGGACCTCAGAGAAGCACCGAGCCCAGGGGAGAGAGGCGGGAACATAGGGACCGCTGCTTCCTGCCATTCTCCATCCAGCCTCTGACAAGTGGCAGTCCTTCTCAGCGGACCCGCTAGAAACCGAACCGGCCCCCTCAGTTTCTTAAGCACTTGGTTTTTTAATTGGCTAGCCCACACCTCGGGGCGTGGCCTCCTCTGGCCCTGGGAAGGCAGGGAGGTGGTTTTGGGGTCCGCAGGTGAGGAGGGATGGGCCCACTTCCCAGGCGGCTGCTCAGCTGCCCCCAATCCTTGCTGTAGCTGGTGGCCGGGGAAGGGCAAGGTAAAGAGGAGTAATTAGTTTCCACACAGTTCCAGAAGTATTCAGCACTTTGTCCCGAGGGCGAGAGCAGTGTGACTTAAGTGTCCGAAGTGCTGTAAACTCAGACAGTGTAAGACCTACGGAGGCCCGGCTCAAACATCCCTTTCATGGTTTGGGGGTTCCTGATACTAAGGAGAGAAGCCACGTTCCCAGGAACCCTGGAGGCTGGAATTCAGGGGGCTTCCTAGTCTGAGCTCTTCTGAGACCGCCCCCCCCCCCCCCCCAAAACCTCTCTGCCCTGGCTGAGCACACGGAGAATCCTTACATGCTTCCTGCTTTGTCTTCCAGAGCCAAAGAGTTCAAGACCCGGCTGGGGATCTTTCTTCACAAATCAGACCTCAGCTCCGACGCTGGCAAGTCTGAGGGGAACAGCAAACACAGCAAAGAGCGGTGAGTCCTGCTGACCAGCCCATGGGCCCTAGAGGAGACGGACAGATTTAGGGAAGGAGTTATGGGAAGGAGAAACCAGGACATGCTGGGGGGTAGGACCTTGGTGACCCCTCCCCGGGCTTCCTGCTGGTCCGCTATGGCTGTTGGCTCATGGGTGACTGGGAGGATGGCTCCGGGGTTCTAAGTCTGCGTGCAGTTGAGTGTACTCAGGACCCGAATGCCCGGTTCTCACACTCTCCCACCTGGAGATGTCATTTAACCAGGGCTCGGACCGGGTCCAAGACCCCTTGAAGGTGTCAATCAATGGCTCTGCTTCCATGGGTATGCGCCTCACCTAAAAGCCCTTTCGTCAACTGTGCCAGGCTCTGGGGTTCACGAGGCCCTTATTTCCTTGGGAAAACATACAAAACAACACCCCGAGAGTCAGGGGAAACGCAAGAATCTTGGACAGCAAAGAGTCCGCCTTGTGAAGATATTTTCTGAGGAGCAAACGGGGCCTGGCTTTGGTTCCTGGTGACAGACTTGCGTTCTAGAAAATACTTCTGTCCTCCCTCACCCACAACCAAGGGTTGAAGGAGTCCACGCCAATCATCACTGAGCAAGTCTTCCTCTGGATTAGGCAACTCCCATCAGAGTTCTGGCTAGGGTCTGTGCTGTGCATGAATGGGTTGGCCTTCTTCTCTAAATTAAAATCTTGACCTTTTTTTTTTTTTTGCGCAGAAACTTCTCAGAAGATGTGCTGGCATGGAGAGAGTCGTTTGACATGCTGCTGAGCAGTAAAAGTGAGTAGGACCCTGTGGTGTCTGTCTGTGGATGGCACGTGTGTGCTCATGTGCTTGGGGGGGGGGGGGGGGGAAGATCAGCCTGAGAGATGCTGAAAGGGTGGGCAAGATAACAGCTGTAGTAATAATAATAATAATAATAATGATGATGATGATCCCCCGGTGTGCCAGCCTCTATTCAGAATACAAAGGCAGGTCCTTGTTGGAGAAAATTGCATCCTAAAAATAGAGCCGTCGGCGGCAATGGCTGTCTTTGCTTCTTTTATTCCCCGCTGTTCCCTCAGTCTGACCAGTCTCCTCCTCTCTCCCTTCAACCCAGACGGGGTGGCTGCCTTCCATGCTTTCCTGAAGACGGAGTTCAGCGAGGAGAACCTGGAGTTCTGGCTGGCCTGTGAGGAGTTCAAGAAGATCCGGTCGGCCACCAAGCTGGCCTCCCGGGCGCACAGGATCTTTGAGGAGTTCATCGGCAGCGAAGCCCCCAAAGAGGTCAGAGCCTAGATGGATCCCGAGATTCCCCCAGACCCTGCCTGTTCCTTCCCCACTGAGAATTGGGGGCTTCTTGCCACCCTGGGGGGTCACTACCCTCAGACTCACTGACAGGGTTGAAGGGGTGGGCAGGTATCTTGGCATCGGTCCATACCCACTCTTGTAGACTAAGCCATTTTTTAGAAGCGCCCAAAACACTCAACTGGGGAGCCGGGCCCATTGTAGGGACCTTGTGTGACCTGCCTCGCTCCCCTGGCTGTCCTGCCTCAGAAGGTCATTGAACTTGCAAGCTTCCCTCAGGCCTCCACCGCCTGGCGCCCGCATTTGCTAAAGAACACGGGGGCCACCTAGTGGAGAGATGGAAGTAATGCTTTGCTTTTAGTGCCACACTTTCTATTTTATTTTCTGGACACTTTTTATCTAGTCCACGTTATTCTGTAAAAATTTATTGAGCATCCATTCCATGCCAGGTCCCGTTAGTAGTCATGGGGAAGAGAGCAGTGAACAAACAGAGCCTCTATCCTAGTGGGAGAAGGTGCCAGCAGCCAACCAAACAAATAAACATTTGCCAGGGGGTGCTCTGGTCCTCTGATAGACATAACGCAGGTAGGGGAGGGAGCCAGGGGAAAGGAAGTGAGGTCTTTCCATCTTTCAGAGGGAGGTGAGAGATGGGCCATTGGATAAGGTGACACATGCACAGAGGCATGAGAGTTATGGGAGGACAGCACACCGAACCGGAAAAGGAAAGTGCAAAGGCCAGAGAGTGTTGTCATCACCACAAGCCAGCACCTTGGCCTGTGTGGAGCGTGGAGAGGGGGGAGAGAATAGAAGATGAGGTCACACAGGTGGCAGGTGGCCAGGGGTGGGTCCAGGTAGCTGCGTGGGCCCAGCACGCACTTTGGCTTTCCTCTGAGTGACATGGGAAGAGGAGAGCTGCCACCAGACAGACTTGGGGTTTGAAAGGTTCAGGGAGGGGGCATAAGGGGAGGACGGAGAAGGAGGGAGGGGAAGGGGAGGAACCGCTAGCAGGCCCTGGCACTCACCTAGGAGTGGTTGTTAGAGAGGAAGGGGTGAAAAGGGGTTGCACTTGTGGACAGTCTTAGCACATGCTTGAGGGTTCTGAGAGATTGGAGGGCAGACACTGGATCAGCGGAGGGGACTGGCCCAGAGTTGAAAGCCACTTAGTAATGGACTCTGGAGACGCCGGGTTTCCGGTTCAGAATCCAGGGCTCCTTCCACTGCCCCAGCTGCCAGCCCTTCCTCCTTCCGTCTGCTGGACCCTTCCCCATGCCCCGCAACCCCCACTCACCCATGTGCTTGCCCTCCTCCCCACAGGTGAACATAGACCACGAGACCAGGGAGCTGACCAGGACCAACCTGCAGGCTGCCACGGCCACGTGCTTCGACGTGGCTCAGGGGAAGACACGCATCCTGATGGAGAAGGACTCCTACCCACGCTTCCTGAAGTCCCCCGCGTACCACGACCTGGCTGCCCAAGCCTCGGCCACCGGCGCCTCTCCGTGCAGCTGCAGCTGCAGCTCAGCAGAGCCCTCACACACCTGAGCCTCCGGGAAGAGAAGTTGAGTCACCCAGCCCTGAGGCAGCTGCCCCCCTGGGTGGGCAGCAGGTTCTGCAAAGCAAACAAGAGGACAGGGAAGGAAAAGCTGTGATTTTTTGTTTGTTTTGGAAGCAACAGCCTCTCCTCCAGATAACTGTGGGACCGAACTTGATGCATGAGAGGGTCGTCCCCAACTCCCAGGACTTGTGGGTCAGGGCTGAAGGTCACGGCTGTGTGGTGCTCTCTGGGGAAAGGGATGGTGGTGCAGGAGGTATCCCTGGCTCTTGTCATTCTCACCGGGGCAGGAACTAGTCCAGGGTGGTTTGGGAAATGTAAATAAAGGGAAGCTCAAAGACGGGAGGGGAGACAGCCGGGCCAGCGGTTTTGCCTGCCGCACGGCTGACCGAGCACAGCCCGTCCGTCCACCTCATTCCCAGGCTGTCCGGGGCACAGGAGGGCGCCCTGGATGCGGACCCTTCCCGCTCCATCCGCCGCACCTGCCTCGCCGCCCAAGGGCCCATTAGCTTGTACTTCTTAACACTCCTGTGTCCAGCCTCACAGTCTTTCCAAGGCCAGGGGACCAGTGTGATGCTGGCCCCAGGGGAGATTTTCATACCTCCAACACTGACCTTTGAATCCACTTCCAAGTGAGCAGAGAGCCCCGAAGAGAAGCCATCTTGCTCATGGGAAATGCATCATGGTGCTCTCAGTGACCTTGTAGGTGGTGCCTGACCTTGTGTTTGCAGCAGGGTCCACACGTGAGCGGGGCCTCCTGCTGGGATACACCCTCGAGGGGTACTTAACTTGCAATGTTGAGGGACCACGATGACCCTCGGACGATCCCAGAAGCTGGGAATGGAGGTAGAGGGAGAGGCTGCTTGGAAGAGCAGGCCCTCGGGGAAATCAGAACCTGCCTGTCACTCAGGGCATCTCCGAACAAACCTGCCGAGGTGGGGCCTGTGCAGGAGCCCCGGGGGAGGTGATGGACCAGGTGGCCCCCTGTGCCCGGGAAGGCAGCCCTGTCCTCGCTGCACTGTGAGCTCCTCCAGGAGACAATTATTTAAGTTGTAACGTCTTGTTGGTTCTGTGAAGACTTGCCAGAGCATGTTATTTTTTTGTTACTGTCTATTGGTGTGATTGCTATTGTTATTTATTATTGTGACTGTAGTTTGCCTCGACCCCCCCAAGCATCTCAGCAAGACCTGGCAGCCTGTGTCCCTCCCCCACCAGGCTCTACCTCAGGACGAGCTGGGAACCTCTTTACGCCTGCCAGGAATTCCTCATTAGTGAAATATTTTATTTATTGTTGACAACTGGAGCTGGTTTCCGAGATACAGATGATGTACTCAATCCCTGTGTTTCCTGTTACAGCATGTTATATTCTTGTAAAATAAAAATAAAACCCCAACATGAGGTCCCGTCTCCATGGGCGCGCGCGCGCGCGCGTGCGTGTGTGTGTGTGTGTGTGGTCAGGGGATGTGGGGAGAGAGAGTCCTGTGGAGGAACTGGCCTCCACAAGTCCCACTGAACAGAGGGGTGAGCTTCCCTGTCACAGGTGATGAAAGACTCACATTTGGCTGGGAACTGGTGGGATGGAAGAGGGGGCGGCATCAGGGAGAATTTTGTCCTCTGGATAGAGACAGCACAGCCATGACCAGCTCTGCCTGTACCAGCACAAGGGGCCGCTCCCCTTGGTCCAGTAGCTAGACATCATCAGGTGGCAGCCATTTTGACTTTTGCCCATTTTCCGCTTGCATGAATATTTTATGACTTCATATGCACTCCAAGTCGTATTCTGGAGTCATTTCATTGAAGTCTCTGAGATGAGCCAGGGCAAGGCACTCTGTGTGTGAGACTGTTCCATTCCACACACCGTGGACTGAGGGAGGGAATAATGGGTGAGTGGGGCTTGAGAACTTTGGGGGAAGGTTTGCAAGGATCCAAATCTGTTCTCCTTTCTCACTCTATTGATCTCTAGTTCTTTCTCTCATTACCACTATATATATATATATATATATATATATATATATATATATATATATATATATATATATTCTTCCCTATGTTGAATCATCTGTTCATATACAGATCTGGACCTAATGTTGACTTTTATTTCTCCCCTGCTATTCATTTGAATAAAATGACCAGACTTCAGGTACATTGGGTAGAAAACCCCAGGAATCACACACTAAACCCAGATCTAAGAGGTGACTGATTCTGTGGGTGACGCCTGAGGGATTCTGAGTTTAAGAGCCTGGGAAAGGAAGATGAGAACAGACATTGTGGGGGGCCCTGGTCTCATTTATTCCTTACAGCAGCTCTGTGAGGTTAAGCAGGATTACCCATAATACAGATGAGGAAATGAAATCTCCCAGAAGGAGGAAATGTGGCCAGGGCAGCTGGCCTAAGTGAGAGTAGAATTTGTGACAATATGGGTGGACCTTGAGGGCATAGTGCGAAGTGAAATAAATCAGACTGAGAAAGATAAATACTGCATGACCTCACATATATGAAGAATCTAATTTTAAAAGCCCCCCAAACTTGTAGAAAAAGAGGTCAGATTTGTGGTGAGAAGCCAGGGTGTGTGTGTGGGTGGGTGGGTGGGAATTGGAGGAAGGTCAAAGGTCAAAAGGTACAAACTTCCAGTTATGAGATAATTACTAGGAATGTCATGTACATAGTACATAGGACAACATGGTGATGTAGCTAACACTGCTGTATGATATATAAGAAAACTGATAAGTTTATAGATCATAAGAGTTCTCATCATAGGAGAAAATTTTTCTCTTTTTAATGTATCTCTATGAAATGATGGTTGTTTGCTAAGCCTATTGTGATGATCATTTCACAATATATGTAAATAAGCCATTATGCTGTACACCTTAAACATATACCATGATGTATTTCAATTATTTCTCAATAAAATTTGAAAAATGAGAAAAAAGTTGAAGCTCTTAGGAAAAGAGAAAAAAAGTGTTCGGGACATATTAAGTGCTGATCTCAACATAATTCACTGCCTCTGAACCTTTTAAATTGGTCCAGTTATTCAAATTTCCTTATAAAGAAAAAAAATTGAAATGTAAATAACTAAAAAAATGGCCCTAAGAGTAAGGCATGGAATGCAGTTAGGCCTAGATTATGGCATTTGAGTCTCCTTGACTTCCAATTCCCATTTCAACCCTTCTTATTTTGCTTCATTATTCTCTGTAGCATTTTCACCATAGAGCGGATTGTATACAGTTTACTTATTTTGTTCATTGTCTGCCTTCTCCAATAAAAATGAGGCATCTTTCTCTATGTTGTTCAGTGAGATAGCCCAAATCCCTAGAACAAGGCAAGTTACTTAATCACTTTGTGCCTCAGTGTCCTCCTTGTACAATGGGATCAAAAATAGTACCTACCTCACAAGGATTTGACTATTTTAATATATTTGAAAAGCACAGAATAGTTCCTGGAGCATACTAAAGAGCTACATAAATGTAGTTCATCATCATCATCATTATCATTCTTATTACTATTTTTTTTAATATATTTTATTGTTTTTTTATAGAGAGGAAGGGAGAGGGATAGAGAACTAGAAAAGTCCATGAGAGAGAAACATCGATCAGCTGCCTCTTGCATGCCCCCCACTGGGGATGTGCCCGCAACCAAGGTACATGCCCTTGACTGGAATCGAACCTGGGACCTTTCAGTCCGCAGATCAATGCTCTATCCACTGAGCCAAACTGGTTTCGGCCATTCTAATTACTATTATTGTATTTCAGGCAGCAAAAGCAGAGATTGGGAGGTGGGAAGAAGTGCGATGTGATGAAGAAAAGACCTGGATGATAGTGGCAGGTGCAGTGATGATGCCCAAGAGGAGCAGGGACAGTCAGGAACCGTAGCATAACTTGAAATCATGTCATGTGCTGCATTTTTTCAATGGTTTATGACCTATTTCTGCCAACTAAGATGCAAGTTCCATGAAGAACTTGCTTGAGGAACTTGTGTGGTAAACCACTCTATCCCAAGCATTGAGATTGGTCACTGGCGACACAGTCAGTGCTCAATAAATATTGATTGAATAGATGACGGGTTAAGTATTTTGAACTCTGTCCTAAAAACTATGGTGAATCAACGAAGCAGGTAGGACACTAGATTAGAGGCTAAGAAGTGAGTCATCTGTTTCTTGCAATAAGCGATGACAAGGGCTGAGGTTAGTCACTGCTTTGCAGGTAAAAGTAGGGGACTTGGTATTGGGAGGGGGATGAAGAGTAGCAGCCAGGTGGGGCAGCTATTTATGGAGTTGGAGAAAGAGAAGGAGCAGACTGGGGGAGAGGTGCTGGTCTCTGTTTGGTACATAGTCAAGATTTGTGAGTCTGAAGCTCAACGAAGAAGCTAGGGCTAGAGAAAGAGGCTTGGGTGTCATTGGGGTGGAAGGGACAATAAAGACTCAGAGTCTGGATGGCATGACACTGGCGAACATCATGCAACCACATTCTGCTAGCTATTTATGACTCTCTCTGGAGTTTGTCTCCCCAGCAAGACTGGATATCTTTGAAGGTAGGAATACTTTCCACTGTAGAATTCAGTACACAGTATACAGTTCAATGCTAGGAAAATGGCCAAGAACAGAACTTCTAGAGCAGAAAGGAACCTTAAAAATCATATTACATGAGAGAACCGAGGCCCAACATTGGTTAATTGCCCACCTGGTCACTCAGTTAAATAGCTACAGTTCTATCAATAATAAATTATAAATACTAGTAGTCACAGGTCTGGCTATAGAACCAGGTCTCCAGAATGCCAGCAAAATGCCCTTTTAGGACAGTGAGTTGAGTGTGCCCAGATGGGTGAGGGAGCTTGGACTTCAGGCTAACATTAGCTTTTCTGAGTCACAGTTCCATCATCAGTACGACTGTTAGGGAGTAACTGGGACAGTGAAGCAATGAGTGTCAGGCTCCCAAGTCAGTGTTCAATAAATGTTTATTTCCCACTCTTTGGGAAATCCACTCAAGAAGATAGGGGGTTTGGAATAACATGGTTAAGGATCAAGCTGGAGGCTGTGACCTGAAAGACTGAGAGCTGAGCAGCATGACCTCGGGCATCAAATTGGTCACCAGCAGTCAGAGAAGATCTAAAAGCCCTTGCTGCACAGGCTCCGCCTTCCAGAGGGAGTGGGTGTGTGCCAGTTTACCCTCCCTTAGCTCCCTGGTCACTCCTTGCTTGGCCCCGCCCCCCTGGCTCAGTGACTGTGACTAGAAGGAATTTTTTTTTTCTGCTGGCAACAGTATTTGAAGAGTAGGTGCTGACTGGAAGTAACAGAGGAGGCTACAGAGTTGAGAAGGTAAGATGAGCAGAAGGGGGAGAGCTGGAAAAGACTGAGACGTTCTTTTCTTTGAAGGGTTCTCTGGGGACTGGAAGTGAAAGGGTGTGGGACTTTGGGAGAGAAAGGAGAGGCAGAGGCACCCCAGGGTCCTTGAGCCCTGAGCCTTCCTGAGAATGCCAAGATTCTGCCACAATCCACACATTATTTATTCAAGTCGGCTCTGTTCGCCAAGCACTTCCGGTCATAGGGGGAAAATGAAACTGAAAGCAGAACGATCCCTTACCCTGCTTTTGTTGGGATGATCTATCCTCCACTCTGATTATTTCACTCAGGGTTTCCTTCCTTCTCTGCTCCTTTCCTGAGACTGGCCCCTCTCAGCTCTAACAGACACATTTGGATCAACGGTTTCATTGCTGGGTGATGGTACTTAGGCAGCACCATTGATTTAGACCTGAGAGGGTGGAGATTTTGAGACAGTGGTGAGATAGCTGAAATATGGTAGCTGTGTGAATTTGGGAGCAGATGCAGCAAATATTCAGATAACACTCTGGTGCAGTCTGATGCTTAAATTGGGTCTAACTTGCTCTGTTCTGATTGAGGGCAGTTGGACTAAACTGACACTCCCAGGTCCCATTTGTGTAGTATGTTTCTGCACATGGGTAGGGAGAATAGGATTCGTTGGCATTTTTTAAAATAAAGAGGCATAATTAGCTCCACCATTTACTGAATGCCTAATATTCGCCACACACCCCTGCGTTAATACACTTTATACAGTTGACCATGCTTATTGTTGTTCCTCAATTTTCTGAGACTCAATAAGATAAGGTTCCACAATTAGGACAAAATAGTCTGAAGTTACACAACCAGGGGCTGAAACTTAGATCTTGCTGAGGTTGGGTATCTGTGCTTTACCACTCTAAACTCCTTGGAATAGGAGCATGCAGTGCACAGAGAAGGTGTGCACGGAGCCAGTGAACACACCGAGAGTGACCAACCTTCCTGTGATATAAGAAATGCAAAAAGCTACCTGTTGTTGTTTTTTTAAATAAGAGTTCTGCTTTTTAAAATTTTTTAAGGAGGCTATCTACTTGTAGTCAGAGTGTGCTTAAATGACATTGAAAGGAATTTATTAATATAGGTTGAGAATCCTAAACAGATTCATATCCTTTCATTAGTCATTCAATTCTTTGAAATCTGTCATAAGAACTCTTATTATAAGATCTAGCATAAGAAAACAAGCTAAAGTAACACAAATTTGCTGCAACATGATTTAGAATTATTTGAAAATTCTCCTTTAAAACATCTTGTTTAAAAACTTATTTAAAAAATTGCTTAACACTAGAGAAATGAAACCGAGTGATAGTATATTACACAGTCATTTAAAATGTTTTGAAAGACTTTGAAATAACATAGAAAATTATTTATAATGTGCATTAAATGAAAGGAAAGATACAAAGTTACTTTATACAACATGATCCCAACTATATTTTAAATCTATAGAAATATTCTAAAATATTGCCATTGTCTATTTCTGGGTAATGGGATTATAGAGTGATATTTTTCATTTTTTGACTTTATATATGTAATAGTGGCACAAAATTCGTGCATGGGCCCAGCCTGCACCCTCTCCAATCTGGGACCCCTTGGGGGATGTCTGACTGCTGGTTTAGGCCCGGTCCCTGTGGATATCCCTCTCGTAATCCAGGACCGCTGGCTCCTAATGGCTCACCTGCCTGTCTGCTCGATCACCTCTAACCATTCTGCCAGATGGGCTGCTCATCCCCAACTCTCCCTCCTTGCTGGCCTTCTTGCCCCCAAGTGCCCCCCCTGCCTGCCTGCTTGCCCCCAACTGCTCCCCCCCTACCAGTCTGATCACCCCAACTTCCCTCCCCTCCTAACTAATTGCCCCTAACTGCCTCTGCCTCAGCCCCACCACCATGGCTTTGTCCGGAAGGACGTCCGGAAGGTCTCCCGGTCTCATTAGATTACCCTTTTATTAGTATAGATATTTATGATATTATGTAATACAACATTCTATAATAAAAAAGTAGGGTGTATTTTAAAAAAGTTGCTAGTAAAATTCATTTTTTTTCTAATTCAAATGTTTTCTGACTATTGTAAAGTTACAAAATACCTCTTTTGTCTCCAGGTGTAATGTCAGAAGACTCTCAGGGTATTGTCCTTCCTCATACTGCTCATCTGTGGTCCGATAATCCTTATTTATCGTGACAGGAGTTTCTAGAGCCCCATGTTTCTTTGATCAAGTCCCAAGGAGATAAGTTTTCATTTTCTCCAAGGCATAACATTGTAACCAGTGGTATTTATGACCATGGAGACCATGGAGAACCAGGACAGACCCTCCCCCTCTGGCAATAGGGGGACTTCAGGGGACAACAATCGTTTGTTGATAAAAGCCGTTAAAGAAGATGACATGGAGCAGGTCAAGCAATTGCTGGAAGGAGGGGCTGATGTCAATTTCCAGGAAGAGGAAGGGGGCTGGTCTCCTCTGCATAATGCAGTACAAATGAACAACGAGGACATGGTGGATCTTCTGCTTCACTCCGGTGCTAACCCTGGTCTGAGGAAGAGGAATGGGGCTACTCCCTTCATTGTCGCTGGGATTGTGGGAAATGTGAGGCTGCTCGAACTTTTCCTCTCAAAAGGTGCAGATATCAATGAGCGGGATCTTAATGGCTTCACAGCTTTCATGGAAGCCGCTGTGTATGGCAAGGTCGAAGCCTTAAGATTCCTGTATGAGAAGGGAGCAGAAGTAAATTTGGGTCGAAAGACAATGGAGGACCAAGAGAAGCTTAAGAAAGGGGGGGCCACAGCTCTCATGGATGCTGCTAAGAATGGACGGGAAGATGCCGTGAGGATCCTTCTCGAAGAGATGGGGGCAGATGCCAAAGCTCGTGACAACATGGGCAGGAATGCTTTGATCCGCGCTCTTGTGAACACTAATGACAGTAACATGGAGGCCATCATCCGACTTCTGTTGCACCATGGGGCCGATGTCAATGTGAGGGGAGAAAAAGGGAAGACGCCCCTGATCCTGGCAGTGGAAAAGAAGCGCTTGAATTTGGTACGGATGTTTCTGGAACAGAAACATATAGAGATTGACGACACAGACAGCGAGGGCAAAACAGCACTGCTGTGGGCTGTCGAACTCAATCTGGAGGCTATTGCCAAGTTGCTGTGCGACAAAGGAGCCAGCACGGATTGTGGGAACCTCATTAGGTTAGCGAGGCTCAAGTACAACAGTCCCCTTGTAAAGCTTCTTCTCCGGCATGGAGCCAGAGAAGATTATCACCCTCCTGCCGAAGACTGGGAGCCTCAGAGCTCACGCTGGGGGCAGGCCCTGAAACATCTCCACAGGATATACCGCCCTATGATCGGCAGACTCAAGATCTTCAGGGATGAAGAATATAAAATCGCTGACAGTTCAGAAGGAGGCATCTACCTGGGGTTCTATGACGAGCAAGAGGTAGCTGTGAAGCGATTCTCTGAAGACAGCAGTCGTGGGCAACAGGAACTCTCCTGTCTGCAGAGCATCCGCGGGAACAGTAACTTGGTGACATTCTACGGGCATGAGATCCACAAGGGCTGTCTGTATGTGTGCACCTCCCTCTGCGAGCAGACACTGGAGACGCATTTGGCCGAGCGCAGAGGGGAGGCTGTGGAAAACGAGGAAGATGAGTTTAGCCGAAACGTCCTCTCCTCTATATTTAAGGCCGTGGAGGGTATCCTGTCATGTGGATACACTCACCAGGATCTACAGCCACAAAACATCTTAATAGGTGAGTCCCCGGTCGTCTCTTAGAAATTGTGGGGTCCTTGTTGACAAAAGGAAAGCATTTTCATGGCAGATGGGAAAGGACTGGAGTAAATGTGGATTGTTCAGTTTGAGGGTTAATGCAACAAAGTCATAAGTACAGTGCAGTCTCTCCTGCTCCCAGTTGTAACCCTTCCTCCGCATGGAGGTCATGGCTGCTAATGGAATACCAGCCTCTGGCAAATACAGATATGAAGGTATGTCTTGCTTGGAGCTAGCTCCAGAAGTTTGGATTCCAGAACAGTCTTCAGGTCAGAGGATCATGCAGGTGTATTCCTTCAGACAAGGTGGCAGTTACTGTGAACCTTAATGGCAAAACAGGTCAAAACTGGGGATGCCAAGACAAGATGCAATACGATGAAACGGATTCCAAGCAAGCACTCCAGTGGCTTAAACACATGAAGGGAATTTACCCGTTCTTATAACTGAAAAACAATCTAAGGTTTATGATCTGCCCCCCCATCTACCCCTTCAACCTCCTCACAAGCCACTTTCTAACTTAATTCCTCCTCTCTGGGCCTTCTTTTTGTCATGGTGGAATTCTCCAGGTTCCTTTCTGTCTCAGGAATTCCTATCTGGAGTTCTCTCTTCTCCACACTGCTCACCTACTCAGACTCTACTCATAAAGACGATTCCTCCCCACCCCAGCCACGTAACTCTTTCAGAACGTCCTGCCCTTTTGGCTAGCATTTTCAAATTGCAATGAATTTTATGTGTATCTGTAATTACTTGTCTCTTCACACCAAGACCCTACACTCCCTAGGCCGAGACTGTGTTCCCCTTTTCACGGGCCCTTTCCCTTCACTAAACACTTGTTGAATAATTTGATGGATTTCCACACAGGATGTCGAGGTTTACAATAAAAAGGGGCTCCAGAAGCACACAACTCCTCTGGCCATCATCTGTATGGGGTCGCCCAGCCTTCCTTCTCAGACTCCAGGAAGCAAAGGCAGGAGCCATCTCTTTGATGACAAATCACTGACTTGCCCCGCCCCCCCCCCCCCCCCCCCACTCCGCCCCTGTCATCTTGTTCCTGACCATTCTCATCCCTGCAACCCTCTTTCTGAGAACTCAGTGGCTTCCTTCAAGGAAGAAAGATTCTGAAGAGGGCAAGGAGGCAGTGACTCATCACAAGCACAGGGTGGATCCATGGTAACCGATGACAGTGTCATAGTGGGCGGTGGCTATCCGGCTAGATTTATTATGCTAGGTTACGGAGTAGTATGCTAAGATGGCCTTGGGTTTGGAGCCTTGTGGCTAGTTGTTCTTTAGCCATAGGAGGCAACCTTAACTCTGCCAATAGCTCCTTTACAAATCTCTGCTCGTTACCCCCAGGAACTGCATGAATACGGGGTGCTGGTTAAATGTCTCCTCATCCTTCCCCACCCCCTGGCTTGGAAAAAGTAAGATATAAGACTTGCTATTGGCAGATGCTTCATAGGTCAAACGACACAGGGCACATGCATGTTTTGAGGAACAAACAGCAATGCAGATCTAAGTTTTATTATTGCCTTCTTTAGAGATGATGCATTGCCCACTGGGTTACATATTCATTTAAGTGAATTACTCACAGCATGGAGAATGAGGATTTTCAATGCACCACTCTCTACAAACTATTCCTTAGATTCCAAGAATGCTGTTCGCGTGGCAGATTTTGATAAAAGCATCAAGAGGGCTGAAGAGCCAGAGCAAGTCATGACCGATCTAGAGGTAATTTCTGTAGGCAGCTAACTCTTCCATCTTTCTGCTTCCTTATTCATTCATTACCCTATATTCTATGGCCAATTAGAGGACATCTCTATTTTAATCAGGAAGGAAAGAACTTTCAATGCATTCCCTCATTGCTCACTGCTGTCACTCCCTTGCAGACAATGGCATTTCCCTAGGCTGATGTGGATTGGTTGTTGCTGTGGCTTCTTTCTGTGTCTTTTTTGGACCTCTTTCTTTCTCCACTAGGTACATAAATAAATAAATTGAGCATTCTCAAATCACTTCTAAGAGGTATCTCCAAAACAGCTCCAGAATTCCCGTAGGAGGTAATTTCTGCCTAAGGACCAAGTAAATACGGTGTCTTTTCCCACTCCATTCAAACTCCAAAGAAAACACCCGGGTGGGATCCCCAGCTCAAAAGAGACTAAGTTTGGCTAAAAAGAAGAAGATCTTGAAATAACTGGTTCTTCTATGTAGAGACAGAGCCTGGCCTCTGAAGACCAAAGCTCCCCATTGATTCCAATCGGGTCAGGGCAGATCTCTCCTGGAGTCTCCAGGGTGTTGAACTTTCACCCCAATGGGCCAGGGCTCTTCATCCCTTTGACCTTGGTAGTTCAATGGCTCCAGATTTCAGCTCCTTCCCTGATTGGTGTCTTGCCTGATGCAGGCATTCCGATGCTGGCCTCCTCCTTGGCTTTTCCTCCCTGTCATGGCCTAACCCCTGGGCCCATCACTATATTCTGCTGGACATAGCCTGGCTCCTTTACCTGCTGCCTGACATAACCCTAACCCAAAGTCCCAGTTCCCAGCTCCTGGCATCCCCTCTCCCCCCTGCCCGGTTTAAAACCTTATCTCTTTCTCATGTTTATCTAACCTCTATCCATACTTTGATAGGTCCAGCTCAAATTCCTGTTTTTCCAGGTAGTCTGTATTGGCAACTCTGGCCCAGGATTAGCTTTTCCTCCTTATAAACCTGAACTGTGAGGACTACATACGTCCTGGAAGAGTTCTCTCTGCATAAACCTGTATCTTCTCTTCCTAACCAGTCTGCGGACTCCTTGAGATTCCTCCCATTTTCCATTTGCCCCTAGCCTGTACCCCACCACTCCAAAGTTACCCAACTAGAGTGATCATGCATAAGCAACTTTGGCTCGATTGCTGGTTTTGGTGCAGGCCCTTGGAAGGCTGGTCCTATATGTGGTAAGGAAGGGAGACATCCCTTTTGAGACCCTGAAGACTCAAAGCAATGAAGACGTGATTACATTGTCTCCAAGTGAAGAAATTCAGCACCTCATTGAGCAGCTGTTCTCTCCTGGGGAAAATGTAGAGAACCTTCTGAGTGACCTGCAGGGTCATCCTTTCTTCTGGAGTTGGGAGAGGTGAGTAAAACTTAAGTGTATGTCACAGGCCCCTGCATGGAGACAGTGAGTGTATTAGCCAGGGCTCTCTGGAGAAACAGAACCCATAGGAAATATATATAACACTGGAGAGGACAATCTGCTTTACTGAGCCCACTGATTTAAACGCCAATCTTATCTGGAAGCACCCTCACAAACACAGCCAGAATACTGTTTAGTCTGGGCACCCTGTGTCTAGTCAAGTTAACCATCACAGTGAGGTGGTGTGGGTGGGAGTCAGGCTGAGAATCAGCAGATCCACCTGGGCATTTCCAGGCTGTGTGTCCTTGGAGTGGTGACCTAACCTCTCTGGGTTCTGTTTCTCTCTTCTGAAGAATAGGGAGAGAGAAACAGAGAGAGATACCTGTATCTCATATCATGCAGAATTTTTAAAGACATAGTTTTATTACTTCTATTAAAAACCAAACTCTAACAGTCTTGTCTTTCTGGAAAGAGTGGGAAGGATGGAGTGACCATGATAATTCTGTCATCCTCAGACGCTATAGAACCCTTAGGGATGTGGGAAATGAATCCGACATCAAAAGTAAAAAAAAAATCAAAAAGCCAAAAGAACAGAACCAAGACCTCAGTATCCTCCAACTACTGCAACCGGGACTGTTAGAACCTTCCAGAAGTTTTGCTAAGTGGACCTCTAAGGTATGAACAATTCCTACGGTCTGGGATTATTTAAGGGATAAGAAGCTGTGTAATGTTTTATCATAGTTTTTCATTTTGATATACTGTTGGACTGGCCCAACCAAGAAGTGAAAGAAAGGATTTCCCTTTTCTTCCTCCCCATCCAAGTCCTCTCTACCTTTTGGGTCTCTGCTCGGCCCAGTGCCGCCCGGCCCAGTGCCGCCCCCCCCCCCCCCCCCGCCTTTTTTTTTTTTTTTTTTTTTTTTTTAGAGGACAAGCCCTCCTAACAGACTCCCATCTAAGCTCTTCTTTACGATAGTCTTGTCCCAGCCATGAGCCTTTGCCTTTTCTGTGGCTCTTTCCCGTAAGACTTACTTTCTGAGAAGAGCCTGGCTAATGACTCTATTACCGTGGTAACAAGAGCAGCTGACTAGATAGGGCTGAATCCAGAGGAAGTGCGCCATCTTGCGGCCTTTAAGGGCCTCTGCTGCCTGTGAACAGCCCAGCTTTGAGGATCATCCACATCACACACCTACATTCTGCTGGAGAAAGACTATGAAGAAGAGATGATCTTCCAAATTTCTCCTCTTCAAGAAAAGGTTCACCTAACTTGAAAAAAATGTAGTGGAACATCAAAATAAATCACCATCTTGATCTAGTCAGTACTATCAGAACTTGCATTATTTTTAATTAGCACACATCCAACAAGTACTAGGTGATGTGCTAGGCCCATATGAGGTCATAAGTATACAAAGGAGAGTATGGCATGGCCCAGGTAGGGTCAGGAGACTCAGAAATGATGGCTGTATGATACATGCTGGGTGCCCAGAGACAGGTGTAAAGCACTATGGGAGAATCCCTAACCTCTAGGTCTTTGACTGAGACCAGCAGCTTCCCCATCTTAGGCCAATCTAGGACTCAGCTTCTCCCACACGTCTTTGTTTCTGGGTCTCCTTTGGCTTTCCTTCCCTCACTTGACTCTAGATTTCACATCACATTCATAAATGTCAGCTTCAGCTAAGACTTAAACTCGTAGAAACAGAGAAATGAGAAACCAGAGTAGATGACAGTTATAGGTAATGACTATGTAGAGCTGACTACATGGCAGCTACAATTGTGAGGATTTCTGTGAGTTACCACAGTTAATCCTTATAACAACCTCTGAGGCAAATATCTCCATTTTGCAGGTGAGCAAACTGAGGCACAGACAATTTTTCCAAAGGCAGAGAGCCAGTAAGGGGTATGGCGGGATTTGAAGTTGGGCAGTTTGGTGGCGGAACCTGCACACTAAAGCCACTCAACTGCACAGCACTATGATGCCGTCAGGCCCACCCAGCCATGTAGTTGCTGGGGAAACTGAGGCTCCCACAATACGCAGGACTGGCAAGGCAGAGATTGGCAGAGTTGGGAAGAGAACCCTATTATTTTGTTCCCTAATTCATTAGTTGTTTCCCCTAAACTGCATTGACTTGCATTTAATTTTGATGAGCTTCAGGCCTTGTCTTTTAATTTCCATTTTAGACTTCGTATATTTTTTCCTGTTGATTTTGGTGGCTTGCCCATTTTCATGTCGTACAATCAGTTTTTGGCAGCTCAAGTCCAGAGCCAAGTTTCCTGATGTATATTCCTGCCTTCCTTCCCCACCTCACCACATACATGTGGTTCAGCATTTCCCACGTGTGCTCCACACAGAGTACATGTGGACAGTCTCAACAGGTCTTCTCTAGCCACTCACTCTTCCTAAGGGACCTATGGTCTCATGGTTGTTGCGTCTTGCTCCCTCATTCCAAACTCTTTCTAAATACGAAGCCCTCTACAAGGGTGCCAGCACAAAGAAGGAGGCATTACTATGACAGAAGCTGTCCTGGGACTCCTAGAGGCAAGGAGAAATATGGAACCCCCTTGGAACTATAATTCAAACAAACAAACAAACAAACAGAAATAACCATGATCATTTTGGAGGGCTGACCACAAGGATAAAAGTACAGTACGGTATAGTATCATGAGCACATCTCCTAACATAGTGGCCAAAGATTTTCTAAGCCGTGTGTTAATATATTTAATTTCTTATGAGAACAACTTGAAAACAGACAAATTTAGTTACCGAATCCCATATCCAAACACAACTATCATTACCACTGCTTTTTGAATAGTAGTGATTTTTGTCACATATTCAAATTTGTATGTCGCCAGGATTTATTTTGCATTGTTACCACATTTTTATGAAATGTGTGTTTTTTTTTGGTTTTGTTTTTGTTTAGATTGACGAAGACATACTTAAAGAAATGAATTCATTTTATGGGAAAAAAAACCGCTATATGATGTATTGGAACACTGTGGGTGATTTGCTAAGGTTCATCCGGCATTTGGGGGAGCACATTAGTGAAGAAAAGAATAAATGGTAAGTTATGGTTTCATTCCAGTAAGTCATATTTGAAATGAGAAGATCTAAAAATCCAGTTCTGAATTTATACCTGCTATTTGATGGGAAGGGCACAAATAATTTTGATGAAAGAAAAGTAACTCCTCGCCTGTGTTGGGAAAAGGGCCATTACATGTGCCTTACAATGAATGATGGAGGTGACCGGCAGGCTCCCATCTTCCTACTTTTTTTTTGTAAAAAAAATAAAATAAAATAAATTTAAAAAAATTTTTAAATTGATTTTCAGAGAGGAAAAGAGAGGGAGAAAGAGATAGAAACATTAATGATGAGAGAGAATCAATGATTGGTTGCCTCCTGCACGCCCCCTACTGGGGATTGAGCCTGCAACCCGGGCATGTGCCCTGACCAGTATTGAACCATGGATCCTTCAATCCACAGGCCGATACTCTATCCACTGAGCCAAACCGGTTAGGGCTCATCTTCCTTCTTAACTTCTGCTGAGTCCCATTGAACACAGCCTTAGACTCCCTTGTGGAACCACAGCGGACTGGGCAGCTGGATAAAGTGAATGTATCATTGTAAAAATGTAGGAAGTAGCCCTATGTTAGTTAAGTCAGCATTTGCTGCCAAAAATGTTAGCTGCAAACTCATTAAAAAACACAACCACCACCAACTTTCCATTTCTAGGGCTCTTCAGGATTTTGAAAATGTAGATAAGGAATTGTATTATGTCAACTTCATGGATGATAAAACTGAGGTTCACAAACATCACATTGCCCAAATTCACACAATTAGTGAAAAGTCAGGAGATGACTCTTGCTCTGTCAGATACCTTATTCCTTGCTCAGTCCTTATTCACTTTTCTAGAGAAACTAAAGGCCTGATGCATGAAATTCGTGTAAGGGGCTCAGGCCCCAGCCACCACAGCAGCTGCCTCTGCCCTGGTCCCTGCCTACCTTGGTGGCTGGCTGTCTCGGCTCTCATAGACCTGGCTTCGTCTGGAAGGTCATCAAGAAGGATATGTGGATTAATTAGCATATTACGCTTTTATTTTTATAGATCTTGGGAGCACAGTGAACTCCAGGCTGTGTGCTATAAAGGGGGAAGAATTGGGAGCATGCCTGCCAAAATATTTACATTTCATTTCAGGATGATGTCGAAAATTCAAGACCCTCCCCGGTATTTTCAGGAGAAATTCCCTGATCTGGTCATCTACGTCTATAAGAGACTACAGAACACAGAATATGCAAAGCATTTCCCCAAAATTCACAATGCACCCAGACCTCAGTGTGACGGGGGCAATGGTGGCCAGCAGGCTAGCCGGCTCTGAGTACGGACTGAGCCTTCTGAGGTCCTTATTAGCTGTGAGGTCCCGAGCAAATCACAGCTCTCTGGGCCTCTTAACCAACCTGGTTGCTTGTGAGGGACGAGTTGGATGGATAATGTCAGTTCCTGGCAATGTGTCAGGCAGTCCCTACATGTATGTGTGTGTGTGTGTGTGTGTGTGTGTGTGTGTGTATGCTCAAATTACCCTGGTGCTTTTTTGGGTGTAAAGATTAGAAGCAGTAGCCAGAGGGCATCCTGCTGAAATGCCTCTTGTCCATTGCACTGAAGGAGTGAGTGCCTAGACCTCTAATACTATATGCTTCACATCAACTATCTCATGTAATTATCCCAATGATCTTGCAGCGCTGGTTACTATCCCCATATGAGAACTGATTAACTTGAGACTCAAAGAGTTTGAACTACTTGTCCCAGATCATACAACTTGTAGAGAGCACTGAATAAATGGATGTGGTGTTGCTACCTCTCACTTAAGCATCTGATAACTTAATTACTAGCCCAGGGAACATTCTGATGATGAGACCTAAAAGAATTATATCAAAGGGGCTCCAGGTGGCTCACCCATTCATTCATTCATTCATTCACTCATTCAGCATAGTATAAGTCAAGGCACTGATATGTTTAAAAATTTCATTTTTTCTAGAACCACCTGCACTGGTTCTATGACCTTAAAGTTTTTATGGCCCTAAGGCAGTAGTACTAACCCGGGGGCAATTTTGCCTCTCTGGGGTCATTTGGTAGTGTGTGGAAACGTTTTTGGTTGTCAAAGCTGAGCGCCAGGGAATGTTACCGGCACCTAGACGACAGAGGTCAGGGATACTACCAAACATTCTACAATGGAGAACCGCCCCCCCCCCCCCCCCCCCCGAACAAAGAATTATCCAGCCTAAAATATCAGTGGGACTGAGGCTGAGAAACTCGGCCTTAAGGGGCTGGAATCCTTTCAAACTGGCTCAGGCCCCAGAACCATGGAGTGTGTGGGCTAGCTCACACAGGAGTGACTTGGGTTTGTTTTTTGCTTTTGGATCTGCAGTGAGCCAATTCCAGTGTCACCTCCTTAGAAGTCCTCTGAGCACCCTCACCGAATGCTCTACACCCCAGTCTGAGTGCTCCTTCTGGCTCCTTAGCACTCAGAGCCACATGGGAGCACACTTCACTGTGAACATGCTTCTTAGGACCAGTGATATATACTCAGGAATCTAAGCTCCTTAGGACCAGTGATATATACAGGGTGGGGAAAGTAGATTTACAGCTGTATGTGAAGCAGTTTATTCTTGTATTCTTATGTATTAATTACTGTATTCTTTGTGAAACAGCTTATTCTTGTATTGTCTATTAATTACATTCCTTGCCATACCAACAACTGTAAACCTACTTTTGCCCCACCCTGTGTGTGTGAGGTATGTGTGTGCATGTGTGTGTGTGTGTGTGCATGTGTGTGTGTGTGTGTGTGTATGTATATATATATATATATATATATATATATATATATATAAAATTTCTGCCTATCAAAGTGTCTGTCATAAGTTAATGTTCTATAAAAATTCATTCAGAAATGAATGAACCATCTTCATATATGAGCAACAACACTACTTTATATTTTTATGGTACTTTATCATTTCTAAATTACACCTGCCTATTTTATCTCATAGTTTTCAAAACAATCCTGGCAGGCCAGTGCGATCCTCTTTTTTCAGATGAGAAAATGAAGGTCAGAGACAAGGTGACTCAGCCTAATACACAGCTGGGAAGTGTCACTGTCTTGATTTGAACCGATTTCTGGCAGTAAGTCTGCCGTGCTTTCTACTTATCCTCCTCGTGGGCGTAAAAATGGAGCTTTGCAATGGAAGGAGCAGGGAGAAACAGGATCTTGGGAACTTCCTGACGAGGAGGCGGTCTCAAATGGGTGTCACCGGATGAAATTAAGATGTGCTGGAAGAAACACACTTAGGGCTTTTGTTTAAGGTTTTAGGAATAGCAAGATTGTGTTAGGTTTTAAAATTAAGCTTTGGTTTTCTGATTTGTAGTGAGTATGATGGATATGTCATTCATTTCTATCATTATGCCAAGCTGGCTTCCTCCTTTTTAAATCTTATTTAGATCTTTTTTTTATTAACGTTAAAGAACTGTTGGAATTTAGAATTACAAAGGTATTTAATAGAAGGCTTGAACTGACATGGAAAAGAGACAGCAATTCCGCACTGGTGTGTGGCCTCATCTCCTTGCCCACTTGAAGAAGACAGCTAGCTGCACTCCAGGGTTCTGAAGGCACCTGTCCACGGGATATTCTTTTTCTTGGTACTGCACTTCTGCCCACTTCTGCTCTGGATTGGAAGTCACCTGATCCACGCACAGCCTCATCCCCATGGTAACTGATTTGCATTCAGGAGGCCCAGGTAGGCACCAGTGACCCCAAAAGTAGCTTCCTTCCTACCCCTGGAGTTACAGTCCAGGCCTTCTTGGCTGACTGGCATTTCCCTAATGCCCTTTGGAGCAACATGGAGGACGAGTGGGAAATTTGTGAAGACTGCCCCCATGCAAAAAAATACCACCACATTGGTCTTTTATGAAATATGAACATATTTTCCAGGGCAGTTTATTTGCCACTGTCCTGAATCTATGTCCTCAATTTGCTTCTCTACTCTGGTGACACGAAGTGAGGAACTAGATCGTGGCCCTCCAAGGTGAAGTTCTACTAGCCCCCAAGTAAGAACAGCCCCCATCTTGCCTCTTCCCCCTAGTCAGGTGTGTAATGCCCACTCACAGATGCAATACAGATTCAGACATGTTCAGTGATTGGCCCAGTGTTACCCAGCCAATGACAAAGCCAGGGTCTTTCCACACTTTAGCTAAGATTCTTGTATATTATCGGATGAGAAGTAAATCAAAAGCAAAGCAAAACAAAACTTGTAGGGTTTGAGTTTTCTTTAAAATAAATGAGGTGGGTCAAAGGTAACCAGAATCAACATAAACTTGAACTTTAAGACATAAGCCAATTTTTGAATAAGAGTAATAAAACTTATTATAAGAAGATTAGTAGTAGTGTCTTGTTAAAAAATCTAGTTTTTATTATTTGATAAATACTATGGGAACACCAGAAATAAAATAAAAAAATAAAATAAAAAAACAGCCATACTCCCATTATGATAATAAACTTTAAAATTTCCCTATTTCATCTCAGATTTTGTTTGTATGCGTAGGAGAGTTTTGCATAATTGATACCCCAGTGTGTTATTTCATTCTGATGCTGTTTTTTAATTGATTATATTAAGAATATAATGTCATATTGATTAATTGTAATTTTTTAAGTGATTGTGTAATGCTCTATCAAGTTAAGATTTCAAAGATTGTTTATACATTTCTTTTTTGCTTGTATTGTTAGTTTGCTTTCTCAGTAATATAAACAACACTCCAAGGAGCTGCTTTAAGCATTTAACTTCATCCTCTAGTAAATAAAAAATTATAGATGGTACTTGAAATATGTGAGATTTGCATTTGTCTGTGTATTTAATTTTAGTTCATTGCTGGAAAATTAATTTTAGAGAAGAAAATAAATGCTACTGTGTAATCTCAACACTTAGAACAATTGCTGTTAAACTTCTGGTTTTTAAAGATGCATGTTCATAATTATTGGGAGTTGTATATATGTATGCTACTGAATACAGTAAATGGAAACTTAGAAAAACAACAAATTAAATCCAAAGTAAGCAGGAAAATATAATTAATAAGAATCAGAGCCAAAATCAATGAAATTGAAAACAGAAAGTTAATAGAGAAAATCAATGAAACAAAAAACTGGTTCTTTGAAAAGATCCATTAATATCACTAAGCCTCTAGCCAAGCTATTAAGAAAAACACAGAGAAAACACAAGTTATTAATGCCAGAAATGAAAGAGGGGACATCAATATAGATCCCATGGACATTAAAAGGATATTAAAGGAATACTAGGGACAGCTCTATGCCACAAATTTGATAACCCAGATGAAGTGGACCAATTTCTTGAAAGACACAATTTTCCAGTATTCACATAAGAGAAAACAGACTATCTAAATAGGCCTATATCTGCTAAAGAAATTCAATCGACAAGTAACAACTCTACAAAGCAGAAATCATCAGGCCCTGGTGAATTCAACAAAACATTAAGGAATGTGGTTTTCTTTTCTTACAATGTCTTTGTCTGGGTTTGGTGTTTGGGTAATGCTGGCCACATAGAATGAGTTAAGAACATGACCTCTGCTTTTCTGTCCTCTGAAAGAGATTGTTTGTGGGTAGAATTAACAGGGAACCCATCTGGGCCTGGTGAGCTCTGTTTCTGAAGGTTATTAATTATTGGGAAAACCAGAAAGAGAAGAAAGGAACCAAAAGAAATATTTGAACCAATAATGACTGAGAATTTCCCCAAATTAATGCTAGACACAAAACCACAGATCCAGGAAGCTTAGAGAACACCAAGAAGAATAACCGCCACATCATACTCACTCACACTGTGGAACATCAAAGATAAAGAAAAAAATCTTGAAAGAAGCCAGAGGGATGAAATGCCTCATCTATAGAGGAGTGCAGACAAGAATTACATTGAACTTCTCGGAAACCATGCAAGCAAGAAGCAAGAGACCTGACCTCTCTACACCTCCATTAGCTCGCCTGTAAATCACGTCTTGCAATTCCTCTCTTCTGTCGCATACTTAAGAGCTCAATGGGGGTCACAAACATTTGAAAGCATCTGTTAGGGGTCAGGGAGTACATGTAATGGCACAAGGAGGGAATCTTTTTATCTCCTAGTAATCTTAAATATATAACTCCTCCTACATACACATCAGGAATTAAATAGACTTGTGGATATCCTGGCCACTCAACCCCCATGAATCATGTATCTTGTGGGAGGAAATGCATTCAGAATTTCCCCAGGAATTAACTGTTCAACTACACCCCTACTGGTCTAGCACTTTCTTCACGCTCTGGGGAGTTTAGGGAAGAGGTGGGAAGAAGGGCAGCCACTAATGTCCCTGCTCCCAACTCTGGGCCTGGTCCCACGCCATGCACGTGGCCTATGTTATCTCGTTAGTCTCCAAACAACCCTGTGCGGTAGATCTTCTCATCTCCACTTCACACACAAGGGTGTTCGCACTCGGGGAGGTTATGTCATTTGCGGATGATCCTACAAAGTTACTAAGGATTAAAGATGGGATTGCACACCCATCTGCCTCGTGGGAAACTTGGCTCTGAAGGAAAGGCAGCAGGGCGTCCTGGCCTGGACTCTGTGGGTCAGGAGAGGGCCCCTGTGTCAATGTCTCTGAATGAGAATGACGGGCCCTTGGTCCTGATCCAGGATGGGAAGCAAATGTCTCGGCTAATCTCTTAAATTGAAAATGATGCGTGGATCCCTCTGGGGAGCAATGTGTTGTTGCTTGTGCCCTTCTCTTAAAGAAGAGGTCAGGAGGCCCTCCGATTGTGAATGTAGACACGCTTTATTCTGATTCATGACCTGCAGTCCCGGTTGAGGTGTTGGGGGTGGGGACCGGCACCCTGAGGTGCTGCACGTGAGCTGCCCCCCGCCTCAGGGGTGACACCTGGATCAGTTTGGAGGCACTCAAAATGAGGGGCAGATGTCTTTTCATACTTCTGTAGAAAGAGAGGCGATCTCATGTCACTCCCTGACACACGAAACTGAAAAGGCTCCTGAAGGTGGAAGGCAAGTCCCGCTCAGTCTCTCTTTTGTTTTCCTCTGCCTCTTTCTGCCACTCTTTGGTCTGAATGGGTCGTACGAGCTTCCTGAAAAACCAGAAAGTTCTTCAAGCATCCAGAATGACTGGAACAAGAAAAAAAAAATTGCATGAGGATACTTAGGTATTTCTTCTTCCTTGGGCTGGTCACAAGCGTCCCTGATTGCTGATTTGACTGTCTGGCACACGGCACTACCTAATGACTGTGAAGCCAGCGTAACTGATGGTAAGGTCAGTGCAGATACAGAGTGCAAATTCTGTTTTCTCCACTACCTTCCAGCACCTAGCGCAGGTCGTTTACTCATGCCTTTGCTGTGTATTCATGGGGCAACTCTCGTCTGCATGTCACTGAGGTCGGTGTTGGAGGCATCTACAGAGTCTGTAGTCTAGCAGGTGATGCACACGCACAAACAGGTGTCTCCAAAGAAGGGGGCAGGGGGAATATGCAGCAGAGACAGGGGAGATGATGAGAGGAGAGAGGAGACCATGAGGAGGTGTCGCCTCTGTGATGTCTCTTCTCCCCAGGTGGCGAGGAAAGGGCAGGGCATTCGGAGGATGGAATGGATGAGTGGGAGCGATGAAAGATGAACCTGGAAACCGAGACTGGGTCAAACTGTCAATGGTCTTAGATACGCCACTAAGGAGTTGAGGCTTTTGCAAACAGGCAAAGAAAGGCCAGTAAGGAAACCAGACCTCAGCACTATACCTGTAAAGGCCAAACTCTATCAATAACCTGAATGAATAAGGAAAGGGAACCACCCTTAGAGCCGCCTGAAAGGAATGTCGTCTTGCCAATGACCTTGACATTAGCCCCATGCATCCCAGGTTAGACTTCTGACCTGAAGAACTATATGGCAGTCCATTTGTGTTGTGTTAAGCCACTAAGATTTGGGCAGCTGTTTGTGGTAGCAATAGAAAATGAATGCAGGGCCCATAGTAGGCCAGCTTCCTTCCCCCTGACCATGGCCTATTCTTTACCAGTAGATGCCTGTGCCCCTTAGGGGTCTATTGTTAGGGTTCTCTTCTTCCCCTCCCATATTTTCTGCCTAAGGTAGATCTAGGACCTAGATATAAATTCAAGCTTAAAGCAAAGGTTGCAAGTTTCGTTTAACCTGCTCAATATCACAAAATTTTAAACTTTCTCATTCTTCTTTTCCCCTTTTCCTTCTCCCCCCCCATTCTTTCCTCCTCCCTCCTTTCTTTCCCTTCCCTCCCTCCCTTCCCTTCCCTCCTTCCCTTCCCTCCTTCCCTTCCCTCCTTCCCTCCTTCCCTCCCTCCCTCCCTCCCTCCCTCCCTCCCTCCCTCCCTCCCGCCCTCCCTCCCTCCCTCCCATTTTTCTTTCTAAGTTAGCAGCTCTGGCAACTGTGGCTTGGTTGGCTGGCTGGAGCTGTCACTGTCCCCTTTGAGATATGTTCTCCAGTTCACCAGTCTCTACCACTCATTCTCTCTTATGGGTTGCTTTTTTCATTTGAATTACCCGTCCGCATTTTATAGGTGACTGGTTCTGTGACACTAGTCTAAATCTGGTGTGAGAACATGCTAGACCGGGATCACTGAGGTGAGAAGGTGTAAGAAACCAAAGGAAGCAATCAGCCAGACTCAAAGAGCAGAACGTCTTTCTGCTCCAGGTGGTCCCTGCCAAGTGATGTGAGGCCTCCCGTCCTGTGCGCCTATGGCTTCCTGACCTGTCACCATCCATCACAGCCTCAGCCACACACTCTTACAGTCCCTCCCTGTGAGCCCTGTCCCAACATTGCAACATTTTTCATCCTTGGGAAAAGTCTAGGAGCTAAAGGACATCAGCATGGCAGGAAACGTTGGCTGGAAACCTGAACAGACTCCCCAATAATCATTCTAATCTTTCCTTGTTCTGCACCCCAGAGAGTCAACACGCCAACCTCTCCTCAAGTGTCTCAGGTGGTGAGCTCCTTCCCAGCATGCTACTGTCTTCCTCCTGATTTTCTTCAAAGGATGGGAACTGGGCCTTGTCACTAAACGATGATAACAAGTTAGGCCTTTAGGTGACCACGGATGAGAAGCGGAAGTGGGTGCTCTAGTCCACACTCTGCCTTTACTGCCTAGTGATCTCGGGAGAAAGGCACGTACCTCCTGTGTGTGCCGGTTTCTTTAGCGGCTTAAAAATTAATGGTTTCGGACATGGTTACCCACAGGGTTCTGAGGATTTGCTGAGACAGTGGACGAGAGTCATTGTCCAAATGGGAGATCCTGGCATTCAAAGACCCCCGTCTGTCTAATAAAACAGCACCTTGCTTCCTGAGGTGCTTCACGCCATCTCCACACATTTGTCTCAGGATTCTTAAACAACCCGGAGTCAGGGGTTCCTCCAGGCCATGCGGCTGCAGAGCAAAACTAAAACGCAGGTCTCCTGACCCCGAGAATAGGGTGTTCCGTTACACACCCATGGGGGAAAGACCATCTCCGACAGGCCCCCCAGGATCAGAGGAGGCAGAGGTGCTTCGGCTCACGCTCTCTGCCCACATCTTACCCACTGATGTCACTCCATGGATCTTTCCAGGGCAGAGGGTGCCAGGGCATTTAATTTCTGACCAGAAAAGGTTGTCAGTGTCAGGAAGCTTCTGAGAGATGAAGTGCCTCTGTTGGGGGAAGGCCTGACTAGATTTTCTTTTCTTTTTTGATGAAAGATGATTTTTGCCTGAAGGAAGAGAGAAGAATGGCTGGTTATCGCCATGACGATAAGGTGTTAGTATTCTCTGCTGGTCTGTGGCTGTCATTCCCTTTAGGATCAGCAACAGCCTAAACCAGCGTTTTTCAACCGCTGTTCCGCGGCACACTAGTGTGCCGCGAGATGTTGCCTGGTGTGCCGTAGGTGCAGACAAGAATTTTATAATTTTTCACTATTTTGTTTACTTAATATTTCATAATAAAGTAATTATAAAATACTTTCTTTGTGTTTATTTGATTCCTATTCAAGAGAATTACTTTATATATAGTCAATATAGGCACAGAGTTAAATTTTTTAACATTTTCTAATGGTGGTGTGCCTCGTGATTTTTTTCATGAAACAAGTGTGCCTTTGCCCAAAAAAGGTTGAAAAACACTGGCCTAAACCAAAACCCTTTGCCTTCAGGGGAGGACCCTTCCCATTCTTATTCTGACCACCCTCCCCAAGGGCTTGTAACCTCTGAAGGCAGGCAATGCCTTTCTGAGCAAAAAGCTCCCAAGTGCCTGGCTTGCCTTCCAGGCACCAGCGCTGGCCAGTGATCCCTGGGGAGCTCCCACCCGCATTGGCCTTGCAGCTGGTCTGAGAAGGTGGGATGGCTGGTGAGGAGGCAAGGCCCGCCATTCATAGAGCCTGCTGTCCGTAACCTTGACTTTCAAGCAGCTCTTTGGCACTGGTTTCTAGGACCCCCTGGGGACTCTCCCAGAGCCTTCACTTAGCATCAGCCCCACGTGGATGCTTCTTACAGAAGTGAGGATGCATCAGATTGTGACAGGCTCAAATCCTTTCTGCTCTTATCGCCCATCTCCTGCCAAGCAGAACAGCTCCTCTTTCTTTCCCATCTCAGGACCTTACCCTGGAGCACTGGAAAATTAGGGAAGCTGACAATAAAGGACGGCCTGGGTCGCTCTTCCTCCAGCAATGGTGTTCTACTGGGAGGTGGGTCAAGGCTTCAACTTCCTAAAGGGCCTGTCCTAATGCAGGTGGGTGAGGACACCCACAGGCCTCTCTGGAAGCAGCAAGCTCAACTTCTTGGTTCTTCTATGCCAGCGAGTGTCAGAAGGTGGAGCCAGGTCTCTGGGAAGTTTCTCTTCCGTCTCCCACGGTGCACTTGGAGAGAAGCTAAGCACCGGAGAAGAGGACTTCCAGCTGGTACCTACCCTGCAGCAGCCATCAGCTGAAGGGCGGAGATGGTATGTGCTAACGGGGTCTGGTTGCTCGTCGATGAAGCTAAGGACAAACACAGAGAAAAATCGCATCAGAACTCAGGGTGCAGGCCCTTCCTGGAGGCCAGCCAGCCAGGGAGGCATCCCAGCACCAGAGAAGGAATTGGGAAAGTGATGAAGTAGCAACGCTCCAGGGACAGTCAGGAGACCTGGGTTTGATGCTACAGTATTTTCTGTTGTTGTCCTAGGAGACATTTCATCTGGGTGCACAGATCATGATCTAAACCTCACTGACCCGGGGAAGGAAGATAAGGAGATGAGGCGAGACAAGCACTAGAAACACCAAATTTTAGGGCAGTTGGAGCCCTAAGACTCCTGGGCAGTATTTCATGATCAACTCTTCACTAAGCAATGAGGGGACATTTCAGATAAACAGAATCTCCAACATGGAAAGAGAAGCTGCCGATAGGCAGAGAGGAAAGGTTTATTGAGAAAGACCATGTGGGAACTAAGGCAGATTTCATGATTGGGAGTGGAACTGAGTCCTAGCGGCCAGAGATGGGGAAGGGAAAGGATATGACATGGGCCCGCGATGGGAGGCTAGGACCAGTGTGCCCATTACAGGGACAAGCAGATCAGTAGCTGAAGCCTCCAGGAAGCAGGAGGCAGGTGCTCTCAGAGGGAGGGGAAAGGAACAAGTGGGACGCCATTACTGTTTCTTAATGAAGATGACACACCATGCCTGGACAGGGGCAGAGGAGCCGGCAGAAATATCGAGAAGCTTCAGCTACTGCCTTTAAAGGGCTATAAAAGACATGATTATTCTAATGAGAGCAGGTTCCCGGGACCCTGGGAGGACAGGCAGGAGACCCGCTTCTCACTCCATCCCTGCCACTCACAAGCTGTGTGATCCTGAGCAAGTTATTTCACATTTTGGGGATCTCAGTCTCCTCCTGGTCAACAAGGACATGGGCCAAGCTGGCCTTAGGGTCACCCTCTCACTCACTGAGTAGTGGGCTTTTGCTAGCCACGGGGTTCCAACTCCAACTCACAGTTCTGGACTGAACTTGGTATTGTATCTCGCTGCTGGGGCCGCAACCACTCGATACCTCTGAGCAAGGAGAATCTCAAGATGGCATGTTCTCCTGGGGAAGGGAGAGGGGAAGAGGGAGGCATTAAAAGCCTTTACAGCAATATCCTACCAACGAAATCATTCCAAGCAAGCAAGGAAGCTCCCGTTTAACACTCCTTGGGTTACAGGATGCTAACGATGGGGCATTTCCTAAATCCAAATGTCTGTATCTTAGATCGGGGGTCTAAGACCACAGCAGTTCGGGAAGCAAGATTCTCAAAATGCCTCCGCTCATCCAGGATGACTTTCCAGGCCTAGAACCCGAGTGGCCTGACCCCTTAATTCAGGGCGTCCTGCAGACCTCTTCCAGCTTCTGACGCCAGAAAAGATGTAGGGATTTACCCCCCTGGAGCTCAGCACAGGAAATGCCCAATGAGGGCATTCTCTTGCTCCTCAGAAGTGAGTGTCATTTGCCCACCCTGCCTTGCCCACCTCCCTCTCTCCTTTTCCTCTTGCTGTCACCTCCTCTCTCCCTACACCCACCCCCATCCTAAATGAGCCCTTGCACCTGCAGGAACATTGCCGCCCACATCCTGAAAAGATAGCTGATTGCTGCCTGCTGGCATGGCATCCACAAGGCAGAGACCAGGGGGAGAGCCGTGCTCCTGGACCACAGGGTGGCTCAGCCAGGAGGTAGGCGATTTGCTTCTTACTGAGGTGAGGGCCCTCTCCAGGGGTCCCTGGGGCAGGACCAGAGCTCTGTGGCCAGCGTTGTTCCTCAGAGACGGACTTAGGTCTTCAGGGCCCCAAAGAAAGGGGTGGCACGTTTGTGTGTGCGGGGTCTTGGGGAGGGGCAGGAGTGAGCATCTGGGGAAAGAAGCTTCAACAGCCAGGTGAGCTCCATCCTGGGACGGCTAGCTGCTGTTTTTTAAAATTCCTGTCCTATCCCCACATTTTGTTCTGCTGCTGGTACTCTCTCCAGGTGCACAGAACTGTGTTTCCCAGAACTTTCCACCCTGCCCCGCCCTCGCCAGGCACTGCCCTGTGTGCCTTCCTCCCTCTCTCTAAAATCCCCCTTTGCTCTAGTACTGATTTCAGCGCACGTATTGGGAAAGGGACTGGGCTTAACTGCTCTGTGTAAAGAAAACATGTATATGTGTGTCTTCAAACACATTTACCTATAAATATATAAAACCAGAGGTTCAGTACACAAAATTCATGCATAGGGGCGCGGGGAGGGGTGTTGGTGTCCCTTAGCCCAGCCTGCACTCTCTCCAATCTGGGACATCCCTCTCACAATCCAGGACTGCTGGCTCCCAACTGCTTGCCTGCCTGCCTGCCTGCCTGCCTGATTGCCCCTAACCACCTCTATCTGCCAGCCTGATCACCCCCTAACCATTCCCATGCCAGCCTGATTGATGTCTAACTGCTCCCCTGCCAGCCTGTTTGCCCCCACCTTCCTTCCTCTGCCGGCTTGGTCACCCCTAACTGCCCTCCCTTGCAGGGTTGATTGCCCCCAACTGCCCTCCCTTGCAGGCCTGGTCCCTCCCAACTTCCCTCCCCTGCTGGCCATCTTGTGTCCACATTGGGGCAGCCATCTTGTGTGTTGGAGTGATGGTCAATCTGCATATTACTCTTTTATTAGATAGGATAACATACTGAATAACATAAATACTATATTAATATGATTAACAATATATTAATAATATATAAATCTCTCAACATCACATCACCCAGAGATACTCCTATTAACACTCTATTTCTAAGTTGTTCCCCATGTTTTCATAAAAATCATAGGTATGCATAAAGATCTATAGGCACATATATATATTTACCACAATGAAATCATACTCTACATCCTCCTTTTCATTTTCTCACCTAACACCATAACCGTTTATGGAGCTCCATGTCTCCACCACGGAGACTGTGACCCTAGAGGCACCCCTAGGAGGCAATGCCAGGGAGCCACCCATGGGGTGTGTGGGGGACCTTTCTGCCATCACTGATTGCCACAGATAATGTAGACCTGAATGCTTCTCCGTGGGCCCAGTAATGAGATGCCCCTCCCACCAGCAAACACCCTCTGTGAGGTCTTACCATTGGGCCTCCCAGCCCTCTTCAAGAGTCTCCTTTGCTAGCGAACCGGGCTGTGGGTCCTGGAGGGGCTTACCTCCACTCCAAATAGAGTACTTGGTCGCCGGTTTAGGAGGAAGTTTTATCTCCTTGGTCGCCTTCTCCTTCTTCTGGAAGTAAGAGCGGTTTGCCTTCCAGGAACAAAACCTGTGAGAAGAATGGCTTTTGGTTGCAGGGAGAGAACCTCTCAGGGGACTGTGACACAGAGCACAGGGGGGACAGGCCAGAGCCAGTCTTCACAGAGGTGGGGGGGGGGGAGAGCAGGGGTGGAGTGGGGGTGGACAAGAGGACAGCACCTGCCTCAGTGTGCTACCTGGCTCAGTGAGGGGTCAGGACAGGCAGGATGCTGCACTTCCTTCTGCAACCTCCAGTGAATGGAGTCTATAAAAAACCTGCTGTTCCCCACCCTGGTGTACCCCGCCCTGGTGTGCTCCCCTGAGCATCAGACTCTCAGATGCCATCTCACTCCACCTGGTGCAGCCAGAGCATCTGACTGGCCTCCCTCAGGTCCCGGTAAACATCCCTAGTTTGCAACCTGTCCCCATGTTGGCCCCTCCCCTCATTCCCAACAGTCCTGCCCTGGAGGAAAGCCTGGCTCCTCTCAGGAGCTCAGACTCACACACTCACTACAACCTGAGAACGGCTGCTCCCCAGAAGCCCTCGCCACACTCTCCATCCCTCCCTCCTTGGCCCTGAGCCCTTGCTCCCCCCAGCCTGTCTCGAGAGTGGACCGCTTGGAGGTGTCTTGGCTTTCTTTTCTATCCTGCCTTGGCTCTGGTGGTCTGACTGCTGCCCTCCTTCCTCCTCCCCAAGGCACCTTCCACCCAATCACAGAGGGTTTCTCCCATTCCACTTGCTAAACTGGGTCTCCCTCCAGTCATGGACCTCCCAATACCTCAAGGATGCATTCTCTTAAAAATATATATTTTTTTATTGATTTCTCAGAGGAAGGGAGAGGGAGAGAGATATATAAACGTCAATGATGAGAGAGAATGGTTGATTAGCTGCTTCCTGCACACCCCACACTGGGGTTTGAGCCTGCAACCTGGACATGTGCCCTGACCGGAATTGAACCGTATCCTCCTGGTTCATAGGTCAATGCTCAACCAACTGAGCTACAGTGGTTGGGTTAAGGATGCATTTTTTATTTTTTTTAAAGATTTCATTCTCTTTTTCCCCTCCCAAATATATTTTCATTGATTACACAGAGGAAGGGAGAGGGAGATAGAGAGAAATATCAACGAGGAGAGAGAATCATTGATTGGCTGCGTCCTGCACGTCCCCTACTAGGGACTGAGCCCGCAACCCAGGCATGTGCCCTTGACCGGAATCGAACCAGGGACCTTTCAGTCTGCAGGCCGACTCTCTATCCACTGAGCCAAACCAGCTAGGGCAAGGATGCATTCTTTATGGTGCTTGCAAGACCAAGAGACCTGGTTTTTAACCCACTTACCAAGGCCCTTAACCACTCTGAACCTCAGTTCTCTCATCTATAACATAGGGGTATTAAGACTTTGCACCACCCACCTCACGGGGCTGTTGAGAGGTTCACCTGAGATAATAGATGCGGACACAGTTGTACGATATAAAAATCTTCGCAAATATATAGGAGAGCAATGAACAGGGATGAGGGAGTGCTGAGCCTGACCCTAGACGGAGAGGCAGCTATCTCCAGGGAATGCCGATCCCCCAGAAAGCTTTGGGACCCCCTTTTATTTAGTCCTGGTTAAGCATGCGGAGAATCAAGTCTCCACATAAGTGCTAGAGAACAATTGGTGCTCAAAAAGGATCAACTGGTTATCTTGAACATAGTTTTTTTTTTTTTTTAATTTTATTTCAATCTTATATTCCATAATTTATCTTAGGGATTTACAATAAAATGGAAGGTTGGTGGTTGGTAAGCAACCTTAACGCTTCTATTTTAAGAAAGCAACGTGTGTGTGTGTGTGTGTGTGTGTGTGTGTGTGTGTGTGTGTGTGTGTTGGGGAAACCCCTCAGAGCTGGAATCACAATAATAATCTAAACACCCCAACCAGCCTGGTCTGGGGCCACTTCAGCCCGTTGGCCTGTGGCCACTACCAGCCAGGGCGCTGCCCTTCACCCTGGGGGAGGTGGAGCTGGGGCCGCCGTGGACCACAGGCGTGAGTAATCAGTTGCGAGAACTTCGGTGAGTCTCTAAGGGACAGGTTAGAAACCAGGCCCTCAGGGCCACCCCCCCACCCCCACCCCCACCGCATCTGTTCTGCTGATTTTGTCTTTCTTTCCGTTTCTTTTCTGGCCTTCCCGGGTTCCTCCCCAGGTTTTAGGTTTGAGATGGTTGCCACATTTCCTACTTTCACCTGGGGACCTATGACCTAAGAACCTAAATTTCTAGAGTCTCTTGAAAATGGAAATATCTAGCAACTGAGCCCCTACTGGTAATTATGGGATGTGGGCACAGCAGAGCCAAACTCTCCTGGCTCACTGCCCCCAGGAGGTGCCCTGAGCATGGGGACAGTGTGTCAGCCTTGACAGACTGCTCCCAGGTAGCTGTAGTCTATGGCACCCTTAGGTGAGAAACCCACGCCTAACACAACCTGGTATTCTCCTTTTTATTTCCCATTCAGCGCAGGGAGTGTTGGGAGCCAGGCATTCTAGTCCCCAGTCTTACGTGGCCTCCCATCCTCTGACTCAGTGCTCAGTGTGAGGGGCGAAGTGTAGTGAGTAGGAGAACACACCATCTCGGTCCCCATGAGAATGGAAAACTGGAGCAGAGAGCTATGGGAAGACAGAAGACTCTCTAGAAAGTCAGGTGTTTCCCTGACCTGGGGAGGGGAGGGGAGGGGAAAGAGTTACCTTTTCCAGAAGTACATAATGATGGGGAAGAGAGACATGATTGCCCCGTGGAAGATGTGCCGGTCCAGGCGGCCCTCGGCAATGGCAGCGATAATGGCATCCTTCTGGGTATCGGAGATGTTCACCTACCCGCACAGTGGGCGCCGGTCACTGGCAGCAAACCTCTCTTGGGCCCCACCACCTTTAAGATGCCCCCTCCCCAGAAGGCAGGAGCTTTTCCTGGGGCTGCTAGGTCAAGGGCATCCGGCTGACCCAGGACTCAGGACAAAGCTTCAGGGTTTTCGTGGGGGGAAATGCTCCTTGGGACAAGGCCAGAGAGGAGCGGGAGTCCCCCTTACCCTCAGCCTCGGAGGGACGTCGGACTGCAGGTAGAGCCTTAGGATGATGTTAATCTTGGACTTCATTAGGATCACATCGTTCTCGTTATAGGCCCAGTTGACGTGACGCACATGAGCTGAACTCACCAGATTGTTAAATCTAAAGAGAGGCAGGAAGCAGGCACTCAGCAGAGAGGACAGCCGTGGCGACTCAGGGCAGCCAGCCCTGACTATGTTTGGTCTAAAAAGGACAGGGCTAAGTCCCTGCCAGGTTGTGACTACATTCATCCAGTTGTCATTCATCTACCAGCAAACACTAATTGAGTGCCTTCCACCTGTCAGAGGAGATGCTGAGTGCTTCTGCACATGTATTTCTTCATCACTAACTCCTTTATTAATCCCACCCTCCGTCCCTTCCCCATCAGGCCAGGCCCTCTGTCTGCTCAGAGGGCTAAGCGTTGTCTTGCTCTTTCTTTCCCCTCCTTCGCTGACCCTCTCACAATTACCACCAGGCTCTGAAACATCATATTCCTTTTTGTATTTTTATTTTTATTTTTTTTACTATTGTAAGATAACATACATAACATAACCAGTTGAACTGATTTGCAGTGGCACAAAGTACGCCCACGTGGTTGTGGGATCCTCACCACCATCATCTCCAGAACGTTTTCATCTTCCCAAACTAAAACTCCATGCCCATGAAACACTGTCCCATTCCCCACCTCCCCCAGCCCCTGGCAGCCACCACTCTACTTTCTGTCTCCTAGCAACATATGCTTTCAGTGGCTATCACATATTTGTCAGTTACACCTTATCTCGATGTAAAGTACACGGCTGATTTCTCCCAGGCCATTTAAAATCCTAACCATATTAAAGTCTTCCTAATGGTAGGACACCAGGTTTTCCCATATCCATTCATGTATTCAGTCAACCAACATTTTAATTCAGGGTTTATGCTGTGCCAGACACAGTTCCAGGAGGAGGGACTTGGCAGGGAACAAGTAAACAAAGCCCGGCTTTCCAGGAGCTCAGTCAGTGAGGGAAGAAGATGTACAGATAAGTAGGTGATTAATTAAATATTCAGTAGAGGCTATGAAGACAGAAGAAGGGCATGATGTAATTGGGGAGGGAGCAGACACTGAGGCCGAACAATGACAAAAAGACAGCTCCATGGGTGGGGAGAGGCAGAGGTGGGGGCGGAGCCTCTGAGCTGGAGCCTGAGGCAAGTGGTTGGTGAGGGGCAGGAGATGAGCTCTGAGATGAGAACTGGTATATCCTGCTTGCATACAGCCATTCAGCTCTGGCCAGGTAGCTCAATTGACTAGAATATTGTCCCAATACTGCAAGGTTGTAGGTTCGATCTCTGGTCAGGATAAGAGTCAACCAATGAATGCATAACTAAGTGGAACAAATGTTTCTCTCTCTCTCTCTCTCTCTCTCTGTTTCTCTCTCTCTCTCTCTCTCTCTCTCTCTCTCTCTCTCTCTCTCTCTCTCTCTCTCAAATCAATACTTTTTTAAAATAACTAATTGGTCCAATATATAAGAGGATTTATTTCATATTAATAGATAATAGAACAAAAAAAGGGTTCCACATCCTGGGTATAAGTAAGTGCATTTCAATATTGGGAACTCCAAAATATTGAAGAGCTTTCAGGACCCAAAGGGGAAAATGGTGGAAATTGATACAGTGACAGCATTCAGTGAGATGTTCACAGAAATCACTGTGCCACGTCACGTACAGCCCAGTCCAGTCTTTGCCAGGAGGCACTAAGCATGAAAAGCCACAGATGGGAAACTTACCTCTCCATTTCAGAAAAGAAATATATATCATTGGTGGCAAAGTTGACAGTGATAACCTTGTGGTTAAATATACGGCGCTTCATATATATTATATCTCCGTTCTCCTCTGCACTCCGGACAGTTGAGTGATGTGGGGATGGGCGTCCTGATACATTTGGTGACGAAGGGAAGTCTGAAAAAAGAAAAAGTAAGGAGTTAACATCTAGCTTGAGCAAGTCCCTCTTAAGCCTGAAGCCTTCAAGCATAATTAAAGTGAAAGATGACGGACACACCTTCGGGCCTATTGAAATAGTGACTCCCTCCCACTGGGCTCACCCTTTCACTTGGACTGAAGGACTACTGGAAAAGCCATCTGCTCAGATGGCATGCCACATACATACCAAAAGGAAACCCACTGAGCATTGAAAGGTGTCTTCCTGATGCTGGTCTATAATAGTAGAGATAGGTGCTCACTGTAATTACCGCCAATCCCTAACACGTTTGCAGAAACTGAATAGGCAGAGGTGACCTTCAAAGTAGAGTGCGTGGTTCTGATGCTGCTTATTCAAGGTTTATCAGGGAAAGCAGCACACACACACACACACACACACACACACACACACAAGCCAAACCATGAAGAGTAAAGAAGTTAATTAAGAAGCAGAGGGTAGCCGAAACTGGTTTGGCTCAGTGGTAGAGCGTTGGTCTGTGGACTGAAAGGTCCCAGGTTCGATTCCGGTCAAGGGCATGTACATTGGTTGCGGGCACATCCCCGGTGGGGGGGGGGGGGTGTGTGTGTGTGCAGGAGGCGGCTGGTCTATGTTTCTCTCTCATCGACGTTTCTGGCTCTCTATCTCTCTCCCTTCCTCTCTGTAAAAAATCAATAAAATATATTAAAAAAAAAAAAAAAAGAAGCAGAGGGTAGGAAGCTAGAGCAGAAATATGACAGGAATGAATAAAGGAGAGCATAGATGATTCTAGAAGGTTTAGGTTGTGTCTCAGAAAACCAAGGCAGTTATTTTAGAAAGTTTCTTGACTAGGATATAGTCAAAGAAACCCACTCATAGGGATTCAGGGCTTAGAATAGTTTTGGGCTGGATCTGACAAGTAGGCCCTAGTCCATTGCCTGGCTGGGTTTACCAGGAAGAAACTGTCTGGTGGGATTCTTTCTGACGGGAGGGTGACTGCAATGTTCAGTAAATACCTAGCACCTGTTGTGTCCCAGACACTGTGCTAAGTCCTAGGGTTACAAAGTGTAAGGTCTCTCCCGACTATCTTACAATCTCTCTTTATCTCTGAGACTTGAATTTGAAGGGAAAAGGAGTCTGAACAACAGTGGAAATTGATATGATCATCAGGGATTTTAGGAAAGAGGGTATCAAATCCACCCAAGAAATCTGGACTCAGGGGCGGGCTAACAAGTCTTCTCTGGTAGAGGTTGGAAGAGATGATTTCTATTACTTGCCCATTTCTATAGCAAATGCTCCCACCATGGTTGATTTCAACTAGCTCACAAAATACCTGAATGCATAATACAATAATTGGCTCTCAACTGGGTTAAGGTCATAAGGGTGGATTTTTTTTTTTTTTTTTTTTTTTTTTTTTAAGCAAGAGCCAATTATATGCTGGCAACAGGAAAAAAACCACTTTAAATGCAAAACTTTAAATAGGTTATAAGGAAAGAAATGGAAAAAAATCACATAGGCTAACGCTAATAAAAGCAACATGATAGTGGCTATTTTAATACCAGGCAAAGTACATTTCAGAGAAAAGAATATTACCCAGGATAAAGAAGGTCCTTTTGTAATGATAAATGGACCAATTAATGGGAGGACATAATCCTGGAAAAGACTATGGTGAAGGAAAGCAGACCACTGGTCGGGCAGATCTCCAGTGAAGTTGCAGGAACTTCTTGTTCTTGGGCTCCCATATAGTGCTGAGGATGTAGGAAGTCAAAAGAAGGTGAAATTGGACTTCCTACATCCTGGGCATAAGAGGTTGAGTTGATTTTACTTTAAAGAAGAAACAAACGAGCTAGAACTAATTTTTTTTAAAAAAATTTTTTAATTGATTTTTTAGAGAGAGAGGAAGGAGAAGGGGGAGAGAGAGAGAAACATTGATGTGAGAGAGAAACATGGATCTGCTGCCTCCTGCCTGCCTGCTATTGGGGATCAAGCCCTAAACCAGGGCATGCCCCCTGACAGGGAATTGAACTGGTGACCTTTTGGTACATGGATCGATGCTCATCCAACTGAGCCACACATCCAGGACTAGGGCTATTCTTAAATCCTAAATGTTGGGTTGTGAAGCAGTCCATAAGACATACATATTAGAACTTTTTGAAAGTTAGGAAATACAGTAATACTACTAAAATTCCAATAGAAAAATAGACAAAGGACATATAAACAGTTCAAAAAGAATACAAATGACCAATAAATAAAGGTGCTCAAATATTTAAAAAAAAAAATGTACATAAGAATTGTACCTTGTTTTTCATCTACCAGCGTGCCAGAATTTAAAAAATGTATAAGAGCCCATGTTGGTGATAATGAGGCTCTCATTTATACTCTTGGTGAGAGTTTAATTAGTGCAGTGGTTTTAGAAGGCCACAATTGAACTATTTTTACCCATTTACCCATTAATTCCATTTTTAAAAATGTATTTTACAGAAACTGACGGTTGCAAAATATGCACATTTTGTAGCATTGTTTGTTGAAGTGACAGTTGGAACAACGCAAAAGTCATCAAAAGAGAGACAAGATTTGTCACTCTCAAGCCCTCCAGTCTCATCTTACTTTCCCTATCTCATTAATCTCCAGTCCAACCGGCCTAAAGTTCCTGATCGGCACCATCCTCTTTCCTGTTTTAGGATTATATGCAGACCTAGAAAGCCACTCCCTCCTATGTTGCCTGCCTAACTCATTCATCTCTGAAAACTTAACTTTATGTTGTTTTTGATATGTTTCTCTTCTGATCCTTCCTCTGGACTAATTAGGATCTCCATATGTCTCCGGAAATCATCAATAGGATCACTCATCACAATGCATAATAATGAAAGCATAATATACTAATTAGACTGGACAGCCAAAAACCTTCTGGATGTCATTCCCCACATCCTTCCGGACCAAGCCACAGTGGCTGGGGCCAAAGCAGAAGTGGTTAGGGGTGATCAGGCAGGCAGGCAAGCAGTTAGGGGCAATTAGGCAGGCAGAGTGGTTAGGCGCCATTAGGCAGGCAGGTGAGTGGTTAGGGGTGATGAGGCAGGTAGGCAGAGTGGTTAGCGGCAATCAGGCAGGCGAGTGGTTAGGAGCCAGTGGTCCAGGGATCGGCATAAACCGGAAGTTGGACATCCCCCGTGGAGTCCCAGATTGCAAGAGGGTACAGGCTGGGCTGAGGAACTCCTTCACCTCCCCCCCATGCACGAATTTTATACACTGGGCCTCTAATGATACAATAATAGCAAGAATACTAGCTAACCCTTTCATAGCACTTACCATTGCCTGAAATAATTCTAAGATGCTTTATATATATATTAACTCATTTAATCCTTACAACAATTCTCTGAGACAGGCACAATTATTTCCATTCTACAGATAAGGAAACTGAGGCACAAAGACACTTTCACAAGGTCCTCCCATGAGTAAGTGCCAGATTCAAACCCAGGAAATTTGGTTCCAACATCTGTGGCTCTGATTTGCTGCCTTGCCCTCCAAAGTAGACGTACCCTGAGGGCAGATCCTATGCTGCACGCTCACTACTGTATCCCCAGCAAAGTGTCTGCCACATTCTCAAAAAGGCGTTGAATGAATGAAAGAAACAATTTAATGAATCTCTTGCTACCAACAAACAACATAAGCAAATAGTTTGGTAATCTCACGCTGCTTTAGTCTAGTCATTCTCCACCCGTCTGGGTCCCTGAGCAGAAGCCACTGAACTCCCATCCTCTCTAGGCTGGCCTGGGCTTGGCTTTGCAGCCAGGACCTGGCCTTCTTGCTAGACCCCAGGCTAACGCAGACATGAATGACACAGAGCCATACCCCTGCAGCTACTTATCTTAGCCAGCCCTGCTACTGAAATCAACAGGGAAGGAGAGCAAGCAGAGATGTGACTTACTTTCGTTGCTGTTAATTTCCAGTTGGAGAAATTTTTCAAATTCCTGGCGCAAGCTGGCATTGCTCATGAATCTGCGGTACTTGCAAAAGCTCCTGATAAAGCCGACCATTCTCAGCCAGACTCTTTTCTGGGGAAAGAGAGAGGGTGAGACATAGTTAGTACAGCTGCTGTCCAATGAGGGTCAACTATGCGCCAAAACTTGACATTCTTTACAAGCAATCCTCACAACACCTCCTTTAAAAGGGAATAATTTTAAGCTCCAGTTTAAAGCCCAGGAAACTCAAGTCAAAGAACTTGTATAACCTTCCCCAGATTAAGCATCTGCTGAGTGGAAGATTCCGGCTTCACCCAGGCATGTCTAGGGCCATTGGCAAAGCTCTTTCTCTCGTTGTCTTTCAACTGTGAAGATTTGAGTTGCCGTGATTGAGAAAGGATTTTTTTGAGCTAAAAACAGGAAGAAACAGAGGACAGAGATAAGTATGACTCACAAGGCGGGAATAATGGCTCAGGCAGATTTTGAAATGTTGGGGGTGGGGGGAGACAGGGAACGAATAAAACCATTTCTAAGCATTTAAAAAGAAAAAAACTAATAATCAGATACACACACTCATATACCACACACAGGTACACTCTCAAACACAAATTCATTTGATAAGTTTCTTCATCCATTTCTTCATCGATACCTGTTCATTTACCCCTTGAGAAATGGAGGTTGAGGGCCAGAAAGCATCTGGTTGATCTAGTTTTGTTGTCTCATTCTCCAGGCAGGGAACCTCAGTGGAAACATGGCTTCAGAAAGCCAGAGGTAAAGTTCAAAAACCACTGGACTTAGAATCAAAAACTTTGAGTATGAACCTAGCTCTCCTTAATTGTATACCGTTTGGGCCAACTTACATGTCTCCACGTGTAAGACACAAACCGATGGTTGTGGTGAGGGTTAAGGGTGATATGTGAAAACCTTACTACAGTACTTAGCACAAAGTAGGCTTATGCATATGCTGGTGTTCCGTTTATCTTTTCTTATCTAAGAGCAACTGGAAGACCTGAAAATAAAACAAAGCATCCGGGTTCTGAGGGCGGTATTCTTCCCAATGTCCTACGTGATCATTCCTGGTACCCTGACATGGAGTCGATTCATGGATGGAGGAAATAAAAAGAAAAAAGGACAGGGAAGCCCATTTCCATAGCTGGGGGTATTGGGATAATGGGCATAGGAATGATTTTCAGAAATATCTGGGCATGATCTTTGGAGTCAGAGCTGGGGTCAAGTTTTTCTGATATAAATGAACTCTAAAACACATTGAACAAAGGTTACTTAAGAGATTATTTAGGATTATTTCTCTTTTTTTTTTTTTCTCAAACCATACGAAGACTTTCCTAAATAACATACCTGTCTTTTCTTTCTTCCCTTTTTATCTCCTTCAGGTGGAGAAAGAATGAGCTGGATGACTGACGAGTTTGGAAGAAGGAAGCCGGTACCGTCTGCTCTGGACCCCTTGCATTCTCTCTCTCTCTGGGAGGTGTCTGTCTTTGGGACACATGCTCAGGCCTGCCCTTTCTCATACCAGAAGGGGCTCCCTCAGGTAAATGGGGGCCTAAGGTGTTCCATTGTGCTACAGTGACTGGACGTGTAAATGTGAAAGAGAAAGGATTATCAAACCCTTTTGACTTCACGGTCAATGCATGTCCTTGAAAGTAGCTTTCAGCCATAAAACCCCCCCCAACCCCCCAAAAAAACAAAAACCTGGCATTTTCATCTCCATCAGTACCTGTTGCCTCTCACAAAGGCAGTGGAGAAGGACTTCCTTAAATTCCCACTGTAACAATGTCTCTGAGACTCAGGTTCCTCCTTCATAGAGTGGGGTTTCAGAAACCTACCCCCAAAGAAGAGTTGTTTTGGTGACTGAATTAGCTGATAGCGAAACGTGTATGTATGAGTGCCACCACCGAGGCAGTGGCTTTCTCGTCCCCAGGGTCTTGCCTTCGCTGGCTTCCTCACTCACCTGCGGTTCATGTATTTGCACGGATGAAGTCTTCGAGGGCTTCCTATACACGCTTCGTGCTTGAGTTTGCACTTCCTGGGGGAAATCTGGGAACAGCTCCTGGTACTCTTTAAACCTGCCGGGAGGAGGTGAGGAATATTAAAGAAGGCCAAAACCTGGCACACCAACAGGAGCAGCAGCTGCGGCACACCTATCCCTGCTTTTGGAGGAAGTCAAAGTGGAAACTGGGGAACATCAAGATACCCAAAAATAGTCTTAATATTTCCATCCTTTGCTAACGTCAGCCTGCCCTTCCCAATCAATGCTGTATTGTTCCTGTTCAGACAAAGGAGCAGTGTGTGTGTGAGAGAGTGTGCGTGTGCATGCGCCCACATGTCCATGCAGGTAGGTAGGAGGGTTCAAGGTAAGCTTGGCTTTCCTTTTGATTGGCTTTTCTTTTGACGATGTACTCTGTGCGTGTATCATGAGACTTGAATCCTGTGGCTTGCAGCAGCCAATGAGCAGCTCCAGCAAGGCTCACTGCCTCCACCAAGCAATACTCACCACTTCTCATTCAGAGAGTTCATGATGCAGTTCCGGAGTGCTAACAATGAGTTTGTGCTGAGACGACCCTTCTGAGAGACTTCTTTGATGATAGGGGCATCGCACTGCAGTATGTCTTCTAGAAAATGACATGGAGAAGGGGAGGAGGAGGGGAGATGGGGAGGTGGGAGAGAAGCCATCATCTCTTGTCCATTGTTTCTGAAGTAGCTGGTGTTTTTTTTTTTTTTTCTTCATCTCAGAGTCTTACAGTCCCTTATTCTCAATCTGGTTAGACAGATTTGAAAATCCCAAACGCATCTTTGGGATGTTATGTGCAAGTGTATTTGCAGAGCCAATACTGTTCCTATTCTAGTTTAGTTCCACCCAAATCTCAGAGAAGTGTGCAAAGGGAATAAATGTTTAAAAGACTCATTTCTGCAGTTAGTTTGAAGTTTTTGGTTTAGGAGGAGAGCGGAAAGATAAAGGATTAAAGTTAACCGCCGAGGCAAATGAGAAATCCAAGATTACAAGTAAGTATTATATGGCCTATACAGTTTTTGTTCAAAGAATATGGTGGTCCTTAATAAAGCTTTAAAATTTACCAAGGACAAGATCTGCTTCCTTTTTCTTTTCCACTTCTAGCTCGTTCAAAACTATGTATAGAACTTAATCTCCTGACACTTAATAAACATTTCTTACAAGATTTTTCCAATTTTACCTTTTTTTGGTCTTGCATAAAAATCTATGTCCTTTCTTGGTTTACCACAAGCAAAGCACACACTCAGACACACACACACACACACACACACACACACACACACACACCATCTCTTGTCAAAATAGTAGGCTTCATCTTTATTACTTTGCTTGTTTACCTCCAAGATGGAACCAAGCTCACTCCCTTTAGTTTGCCTTCAGTCTTATAGGTCAATACTTTACATGCAACTTCTGCTTCTGGCCAAATGAACTGACCTGGGTCAGATTTACCCCTCCCACCTTAGGCAAGGAAACAAAACAAAATTTATGAGGATTTTCAAAGAGATAGTTCTGCTTCCTGGCACAAGTACCATTATAACCTATGAGTGGTGGACACTCTTGCTTTGCAGTTTATATCTAACTCCAGTGTAGTTGATTTGAAGGTCAAACAACTTGAGTTTGAATTCAAGTTCCACCAACTGGATAAGTTGGTTACCTCCATTTCACCCTCCAAATTAGTTAAGTCGAGCTATTTATCCCTACTTTATAGGGATTGACTAAAGTCCTATTTTCAGGGTCAAATGGACTGAAAGAACGTATTTCACATATAGATGCAAGTGTTTTGCACTTGGCTTCTTTAACTACCAATATTTCTAATTGACTGGTGTTCTCCGCTTTCACTATCCCTCTTAACCTTTGTCTCAATACTGCCTCGTGTGGCCGCTATTCTGTTATGCTCCCTTAGGAGAAGACTCAAGACCGCTCTTTTCCAGACTCTTCTAGGATACTAAAGGGAGAGGCAAACAGTATCAGGAGGAAGCTGCATACCAGCAGGGACTATGCCTGAGAAATAAGTCTCCATCAGATTTTCAACAAGAATCTTGGAGACCTGTTCATCGGTCTCAACACTGATCTTCTGTATGGCCATCAGGAATTGCAATGGGTTATCAGCCTTCTGTGCTTTGAGGTACTCCATGAAGTACTCAAAGTGCTGTATATTTAGGAAGACTTCTTCCAGGGTTCTAGAAACAAGAAAACACCATTGGTTGAGAGAATGGATGGTGACCCTGGATTCTGTTCCACTTAAGAAATGGGGAAGGACTTCTCCAGGGCTGTGGGGCCTTCAATTATGCATGAAGATCAGGGTGAATGAATTGGTGACTCTATTTCCTTGAAAATAAATTTTTGTGTGTCTATCCTAAGCATGGTTCAATCATTGCTGACATCAATGGAAGAGGAAGAGAGGTATTTTAAAGGAGCTAATTTTTTCCCCCCCCTAGAACCACCTTCTTTCTGCATTATGGATTCAAAACAAACCCCTAACTGGCAGTCATTTTAGTCAGGTGGAGCAAAAGTGATCGGCAATTATTGATCAATACTTTCTAATTGCCTTTGCTGATTTCCTTTCCACCGTTCCTTAAATAAAGGTGCCTCTAATGTTTCATTCTCAATCCTCTTGATTTTGCCTTATGATTTCTCGCTTAACCCGCCCCCCCACCATCCCTACCTCCTCTGTTAACTCAATTTTCATTGATATGGTAAAACTATGTTTCTAGTCTTTTTGTCATTTGACAGTTTGATTATGATGCACCTAGGTGTGAATATTTTTAAGTTTATCCTACTTGGGATTCATTCAGCATCTATATTCTAATTAAGTATTCAACCATTGCATATTCAAATATTTTTCCTGACCCTTTATCTCTCTCCAGATATTTCCATTATTTGTATGTTGGTGTTCTCGATGGTGTCTCACAGGTCTCTCTCTCTCTCTTTTTTTTAAAATATATTTTATTGATTTTTTACAGAGAGGAAGAGAGAGGAATAGAGAATCAGAAACATCGATGAGAGAGAATCATCAATTAGCTGCCTCTTGCACACCCCCTACTGGGGATGTGCCCATAACCAAGGTACATGCCCTTGACCAGAATCAAACCTGGGATCTTTCAGTCTGCAGGCCGACGCTCTATCCATTGAGCCAAACTGGTTTTGGCAAGACTCTTATTTTTTGATGCTTTCACACTGGATAAGTCTGCTGAGCTAATATTAGGTTCACAAATGCTTCTGCCAACTCAAATCTGCTATTGATGCTTTCTAGTAAATTTTACATTTCAATTATTGTACTTTTCAACTCCAATGTTTTATTTAATTCTATTTTGTAATATTTATCTTATTAGATATTTTCATTTGATGAATCAGTATCATCATACTTTCCTTTATTTTTTTAAAACATGGTTTCCTTTAATTCATTGACCATATGGCTTAGAAGTCCTTAGAGTGCAATATGTAAATCATTTCAAAGATAGTTTCTAATGACTGCTTTTCCCCCTCTATGTATGAGCCATCCTTTCCAGTTTTTTTTTTTTTTGGGGGGGGGTGGGGGACGGAGGTGGGGGTGGGGGTATGTATCATAATTTTTTAACTGAAAATTTAGATGATATAATTTCTAGAGTTCTAAAACTTTTGACAGATTTGTCCAGTTTTACCATTGGAGAGACAATTTTTTGAAGTTCTTACTCTACCATTGCAGAAGTCCAATTCCTCATTTTCAGTATTTTGTTTTAACTTGTATCTTCCCTTATATATACTAGAGGCCCAGTGCATGAAAATTAGTGCTGGGGGGGGGGGGTTCCCTCAGCCCATACTGTGCTCTCTCTCAGTATGTGAGCCCTCGGGGGATGTCTAACTGATGGCTTCGGCCTGTTCCCTGTGGGGTGTGGGCTAAGCAGCAGTCTGGCTTCCCTCTGCGGGAGGTGACCCCAGAGGGCTGATTTGGGGATGGCGAGTGGCCAGGCCTACCCTGAATAGGCCCACCACTGCCACTGCCTGTGGCCTCCCTCTGCAGGAGGTGATGGGGCAGGCAATCAGGGGATGGCATGGCCCCCATTGCCCTGCCACTGGTTGCCGCCACCCCCCACACTCCTTTGCTATCCCTGCCCTCTATTGCATATTGAGCTTTTATTATATAGGATTCCACTTTTAACTTCAGGTCTTTAATATCACTTGTCCAAACAACTGCCACGCCTTCCAAATATTATTTCTGCCCTTAGTCTGAGTCTCTGACTCATCATACTATTATTATGTCTATCAGAGTAATATTTTAAAAATCCATATAATAGGTTTTTTTGCTACTCCTGTTCCAACAAACTTCCATGAATCCTTATTGCCACTTAACACAAATTCCTTAATAATTCATTCAAAACCTTCTTTCAGTTATTTTTATCTCAATCTAGTTTTCTAATTTTATGTCAATATTCTCCCCAAGTATTCCGTGCTGTAACACCACTGGGCTATTTTCAAGTCTTTAAATGCCACTTCCATACTTCTGAGTTTATTTCTTTGTGTCACTTCTTCGGTTTGGAAGATTTAGCCCTAGCCACAAAATACTCCCGTTCTTTGCAATTGAATTGCTCCATTCAGATCAGGGCCTCTTTTGTTATTCTAGATTTTCCTAATCCTCACTCAAAATTTCCTCCTTCAGTTATGCTCTTATAGCAATTAGTCTATATTTTATAACATTTAAAGGTCAGTATTGTAGTTTATTTAATTATGTATTAGATTAAGGGCAAGGACTATGTCTTTATTTGTATCATTAGTATCCACAGAATGTCTCGGACACCATATATGATCAAAAACTGTGTAGTGCATTGAATTTGGACTAAGGACAAGGTTTAAGAGAGTTGCAACTGTGGTATACCTGGACCATTCTGCAGTGGTCCCAATGGAAGCATGAAACTAGACTATATAACCCTGCACAGTCCCTCTAGAATTTAATGATCTTATGACTATATGATCTAGAAAAGACTTCTGTGATATTCATTTTCAACTAATTTGGAAAATACGAATCTCTGTAGAAATAGTGAAAATTAGAATATAGTAGTACAAATTAGAATATCAAACAGAATTAAAGATTAAACCGCAGGGATTAATTTCATTTCCTTGAAAGGGAGGAAAATCTCTCTAGAGTATTTAGAAGAGACAGAGGGCTTTTCACCCCCCACCCCCCAAGGCTAACAGAACTGAAAACATACTTCTGGGAACTTTTCTCTGCAAATATTCTGCTAGGGATGTTGACTACCAAATTTGTAATGCTAATCTATCTCTATCCTCTGTAAGAGAGCTCTCCATGTAACTAGTCATTAATAGATAGTGAATTAAAAAAAAAAAAAAAAAAAAAAAAAAAAAAAAGAATGAATAGCCAGCGGGCATGGCTCAGTGGTTGAACATTGACTTATGAACCAGGAGGTCACTGTTCAATTCCCGGTCAGGGCACATGCTCCGGTTTCGGGCTTGATTCCCAGTATGGGGACGCAGGAGGCAGCTGGTCAACGATTCTCCCTCATCACTGATGTTTCTATCTCTCTCTCCCTCTCCCTTCCTCTCTGAAATCAACAAAAACATATTTAGAAACAAACACACACAATAAAATAAATAAATAATAAACGAATGGCTGAATGAATGGCCTGGCTTACAAGAAAATATTAATCAAGAAGGTACCTAAAAAATAAAGAGCAGTCCCAAACAGTACGTGGTAAGTGCTTGGGGTTATATTTTAGGGGTTTGGTGTTTCAGAGGAGAGGGAGTTATACATTTGGATAACTTTTATGTAGAGGCGGCAGCTGTACTAAGAAAAGCGGGATAAAGGTGAGTGGGCCCTCCGGAAAGCAAGGCCACAGTCTTTGCCTCGCAGTGGGACCTTCCCAGAGGCTGACTCTTGGGTTGATTGTAGGGGGGAGAGACACGAAGTAAGGATCCAGTTCGGAGGCTTCTACAGTCACACACAGACCAGAAAACACAAATATGCAAGGACACATACACAATGATGAATATTATGGTACTGCTGATAGCCATAAAAAATTGAAGATGCTGTAAATGTCCATGAAAAACATATAGTTAAATACATCATGCTATATCCATTCTATGAAAGAAAGACCTGTGTACATATGGGCATGAAAGGATGTCCATAATAGTTTGCTATGTTGAAAAATGTACCGTATAATACATATTGCATGGGGCCAGGTTTAGAAAACATACGATGATTTAAAATACTTAGTATGCCTGTGCATATATATGTGATGTATGGAAAAGAGTGTGGAAATGAACACAGAAAAATAGGCTCGTGCTGAACTCCAGGGCTGTGCCTGGAGATATTGGTGTCTTACCTGGGTCTGAATGTAGGCTTGGCAGTAGCAATCTTTTTCAAGGACACTTCCTTACTTGGGGGTGAATGTATCCGTGGTTCTTTGCTAAATTTCTGACGATAGATTTTATACTTGAAATCTAATGAGAAGTCACAACATTGGGCAGCGTCATGTTATAAAGAACATTGCAGAGGAGAAGGGACAGAGCAGAAAGAGTGCATGTGGGAACCACGGTCCCCACAACTGCTGCCATCTCAGGCCATTAGTGCTGGGAATGCATGGGCCATTAGTGCGTAAGAGACGTCGGGATGACTTTAACCCCTGACCCTACTATCAGTCCAGGCTGTGTTATTTACGTCTGCTGGCTATGAGGCCGAGAGCCCACGTTCCTTAGAAAACTGCTGAGACTACTCCATCACTCTTCCTATCATTTCAACACCAAAGGGCATCCCTCCCCCAACCAGTCATTTTTACTAGGACCGGACTCCACGTGACAGTCTCCCTGGACACCCCTGCTGTCTCCTCTGAAACCCTTCCACTTGTCCTCTGGAACCTCTGCTTTGTCATCAGCAAACTCACAGATTCTTGCTTGATCTCTTCATTAAGAGTTCCCCCCTTTGCCCTAACCGGTTTGGCTCAGTAATAGAGTGTCGGCCTGCAGACTGAAGGGTCCCAGGTTCGATTCCGGTCAAGGGCATGTACCTTGGTTGCGGGCACATCCCCAGTAGGGGGTGTGCAGGAGGCAGCTGATCGACGTTTCTCTCTCATCAACGTTTTTTGATTCTCTATCCATCTCCCTTCCTCTCTGTAAAATATCAATAAAGTATATGTATATATTAAAAAAAGTGGATTCCTCCCACCTTCTGGCTTTATCAGAAACCATTCCCTTTCCTGAGGACACTGCTGCCACAGCAAACTTCTAAAGTGGTACTCTGTCGCACCATAGTACACAATTTGGAGTGGGTGCCTGGTGCCCTATTGCCACTTAGGAACCATTATTTCAAAAATATGTTAAAACATTACTGTTAAAGAATGACAGACTTCCAAGCATTTTAGTATTCAAAGAGCCTTTTGAGGTTGTTCATATTGTAGAAAATAATGCAGACTTTTTCAAGGGCAGGGATGGTATATTACTCATCTTGCCCCTCCAGAAATTAGAACATGGTCTGGTTATAGTAAATCCTGTAAACTATTTATCAACTAGAATGTCTTCTCACCCCCCCCCCGCCCCCCCCTCCCCACACACAGGAAATTTCTGTCTGGTTTGGTAATACTTTCAGTGACAAATAATATGCCAAAGGATCCAAAACAGTAGAAATCTATACTGGGTCTAATATGCAATTAATAGGTGAAAAAGTACAATCCAGATGATGGAAGACCAGATATAAAAAAATATGAAAACAAAAGAAACCTCCCAATAAAAAAACACACCTTGAAATGGTGGATAAAAGACTACACGTTCAAACTTGTAAGTAAGCCTGTAAGACATTAACACAAAACAAAATAGAAACAGGGATTAGAAGCAAAGAGAAGGTTAGAAACCAGAGGGTAAGCTGACACCAACAGTGCATCTGCCCATTTACATGTTAAAGGCCAGAACAGGACCGAAGACAAAGCCATGGGCCCTTAGAAAATGGGCAGGGAATCCCTTTGGCCACTGCTCTTACTTTCAGGGCATCTGACAAGTATGACAATTGTTACTGAGAAGAACAGAACTTTTGGCGGGCTCTTAAGGCAGATGACAGCAAAACTACAAAACAACAAAGAAGAGGCCCTGGAAAGCACCCCAGACTTTCCGTTGGGACCCCCAAAAGGAAGGAAAACCAGAGCTAGCTCATCCATCAAAAGGCATGGAAGCTAGCGCTGCATCAACTCTCACCCTCAGTGGGTGAAGGTTCTCTGGATGTGCTTGTTCAGTGTATGCCGGAAGTAAAGGGAACCCTCTCCTGGAGGACAGGAAGGTCACCCAGAGCTCAAATCATCCCTACGAATTTGTACCAACAGTGGGTTCACAAACAAAGCAGAAATAACAAGGCATTTAAAAAGATGACCAAAACCCAAGGAGAAATAAAACCCACGGCACTTGAAAAAAACATGGCAGGAAATCCAAATATGGACTTTAAAATTACTACTATTCATTTAAAGTAAGTAACTAAAAGAAATAAAAATATCAACACGGACTGAGTATCGCAAAAAGGAAAAAAAAATTCTAAAAATAAAAGGTTTAATGATTGAAATGTAGAAAATTGAGAGTTAAGAGATGGGTAGGATGACAAATTATAAATAGCTGAGTGAGGATTGTTGAACTAGGAGTAAGACCCAAAGAAAATACCACAGGGGAAAAAAGTGAAAAATACAGAATAAAGCATTTGAGACATGGGGGATGTGGCTGAAATGTCAAAAATACGTGGCCTGGCCAGTGTTGCTCAGTGGTTGAGCATTGACCCGGGAATCAGAAGGTTCAATTCCCAGTCAGGGCACCTGCCTGGGTTGCAGACTTGATCCCCAGTAGAGGCCATGCAGGAGGTGGCTGATCGATGATTCTCTCTCATCATTGATGTTTCTCTCTCTCTTTCCCTGTCCCTTCCTCTCTCTCCAAAATCAATAAGAGAAAATATTCATATATATATTAAAAATATGTGTAGTAAGATTATCCAAAAGAAACAGAATGAAACAGGACAGATATCTGAAGAGATAATAACTGGAATTTTCCTAAAACTGACAAAGGACCTCAAGTCAGAAATGCAGGAAGTCTTGAAACTCATTCTGGGAGTTGGCCTCCAACAAAGGGCCCTGCCTGATCCAAGGTCAGAGCCTCCTGAGGGACAGCCACACCCCATGTGAGTTGATACACATGTATAAAAGCCCCTTCATTCAACGAGGGACCATGCTTAAGTGTCACCTGGCTCTCCAGCTTCCTAGGGGATCTGAGGTCTACGCTAACTACCTAACAGTCAGCGCCCACCGCTGCCCAGTCCTGCTTTCCTCATTCCCTTACAGGTGTTATTCCTAAGAACAAGCCCAACAAACCTCCTTCCATAAACCTCTTACTCCAGGGAACTTCACAGAAGGTGAATCTGCGTTATGTAAAAGCCCAGAGTAACAACTAGGCAAGAAGGAAGAAGGCAGGAATTAACGATTTTTCATCCTCATCCTCATTCACTTACAATCGCATCTCATTTTCATGATGCTCTTCTATGACTTTGTAGGAAGGGGCAGGAGCTGGGAGACAAGCCTGACCATCCCTCATTTCAAACAAAGCCCGGTTCCCCTTCTGGTTTTTGGCCCATTGCGTTGGGAGATTCTTTCGTACTGGGCTGTCTCCAATCTCTCTGTGGGTTTAAATAAACACTTACCCATCGTACGAATAGGTGCTTTTTCACAATATTTTTTGTAGTCCTCACTCATCTTCTCTATGGCCACCTTCGGAAACTTATAGCAGAGTTCCTCAAAGGACATTTTCTCTATGTCTATCAAGTAGAGAAACACAGGGGAGAGTCTAGTTGACCACTCAGGGGTCAAAGATTTATATACTTCTGTTGAAAGTACTGCCTTTTAAACGTTATTTAAGCACAACAACAATGTTCTAAGGCAGGGGTCTTCAAACTACGGCCCGCGGGCCACATGCGGCCCGCAGAGGAGTCTGATCCGGCCTGCCAGGTTTTTTGGGCAGTGAGCGCAGCTGAGGTGTTACAGTAGGAATTAGTAGTTCATATAGTCCGGCCCTCCAGCTCTCTGAGGGACCGTGATCTGGCCCCCACTTTAAAAAGTTTGAGGACCCCTGAAAAGGGAATGTTTCTACGCAAGGAATGCAAGTTCTCTAAGCCAGATCAGAAGCAAGGAAAGACCGCCACCCCTCCAGCGTGGGAGGATTCTGTCCTTCTTGGAGACCCCTGGCCCATGGAGGCCCCCGCCCAGTCACACACAGTGGTCCCAGAACTCCCCAGGGCAGTTTAGTGCTTTCTGAACGATACTGGTGGAGTCCAGAAGGAATCCCAGCGTGTGGACTCCCAAATGTCAGTTGTCCTTATGACAACTGCCACTGTTGTCAATATCGCCTCTCAGCCAGGGGTACCTGGCTGTAAGGTGCAAGAGCAGCGGGTTATTTCTGCAGAGGATCTAGATTTCTAGTCCTCCCTTGCTGAGCCGCCTCAGGCAACCTTCTCACCTCCCTGGGACTAATTTTCTCTGTAGGAAGGCTGAGAGCATTCTAGTTCTGCTGCTCTGTGGGTACAGCCATCAGCCTCCTGAGCAGACAGAGCTCCAAGATGGACAAATGCACAGCAGGCCCTTATCAGGTGGGACCGGTGTTCCAGAACTGCAGCGGTGGATGAAACAATCACGTGTGCTGGGAGAAGGGGGGCGTGTCTCCAGGGAGCACGGTTCCCACTCTTCCTGGCTACCCCGGACATTCCTGGCCACTAAAGAAATGCCTGTTGCCCTGTCTGGTGTGGTGACATTTACCAGCTACCCTTTCTCCCACATCTCTCTACATTTCTGGGAGAGGTTCTGGAATGTTCGGCATTTAGAGAAAAGGTGAAGCTCTGGGTAAAACAGAGAGAGGGCCTCTTCATGAAAGATTTAAATAACTCATGCTCAAGCACATAGCTCTGAAGGGCAAGCATCCAGGGCCTCTTGTTTTGTATATGGGTGCACCATGCAATGCCAAGATTTCAAGAGTTGAGTGTTACTTTAAAAATGAAATTTTTTAAAATGGATTTTTAGAGAGAGAGAGAGAGAGGAAAGGAGAGAAACATTGATGTGAGAGTGAACCATCAACCGGTTGCTTCCTGCATTGCACAGTGCTGACACACAGTAAATAATCACTCAATGTAAACTATCCGTATTTCCCAGTTGCCTCTATGTCAGGGGTCGAAAAAATTATGGTGACTGCCCTCACCTGACAGAAACACTGGAGACTTCAGTTCCACCTGGAGAGACCCGTCTTGTCTCAGGTCCTCGGTAGCTAGTTTTCTCCACTCCACTGAGTCCATTTCCTCCATGTAAGCCAAACTCTGGCATAACGACAGGGACTTCTCAAATCTCTTATAAAGAAGAATGCTCTCTTTTTTCCTTATAGAGTCTTTCTTATGCCACCTCGTGTTGGTGACCTTGGTCTGAGTCTAAGAGAAGGGGGAGGGGGACAGACAGTATTTGCTACAGGAACTAGACCAGAAGCAAGATTTTTTTTTTTTTTTTAACAGCCCAGTCCTCCCGTGTCTCCCTGTCAGGTAGACTTAGGCTGATGGTTTTCAATTTGTTCAGGTCCATTGCAAACCCATTTTCTATTAATGGAGAAATTCGACGTGAATGTGACTCTTTTAAAGTCACCTTACACACTTGAGTCTTTTGCTTTGAGAGCTTTATGTTTAAGCATCAGGGACCATGTCAACCCCCCAGTAGCCTCTAAGAAAAAAGAAATCAGACTTTCATTTACTTTAACGAATAAGGCTTCTAAAAGAGCAGTTACTCTCTTTTCTTCCCTCAACCTTATGCTTCATCCCCAACTCAAAGCCCCTCCTACTGAATAAGTGAGAAACGAGTAGTCCTCTTCATTCAGGAATTCATCATACCAGGAGCTGAGCATCTGCAATTCAAACACGACATATTATAAGTGTTAGAAGGTGTGCTCAGCCTGCTAATGTCTACATGGGAGAAGCATAGGCTGCCGATTTCGGAGTCTCTAGTTTGGAGATAAAATGGAACAGCAAACATCAGCCATGACCAACCAGGACATTCCTTTGGCTTTCTAAATTTGAAGCTCATGCAGCCTCTCTCTGAATCTTAGAGGACAGTAACCGATACTTACTTAAGAAAGAGGTACAACAAAGAGTGTAAGGACAATTATTGACCACCTCTTAAATCTTTGTTCCTTTCCAAAGTACTCACTCATCTGATTCTCAAAATGGTCCTGAAAACAAACCATCTTCTTTTGGTGTGTCTACTCTTAATATCTCCTCCTGGAAGACCTTACCCACTTGTGAAAATTATTTCATTACCTTAAAATAAATACACAAAGTCCGATAATGACAACAGAAAGCTTTGCGTTAGTGCTTAGCTAGGTTTATATAGCTATACCCTCATGTTCACTCATTTATTTATCTGATGAATACTTTCTGAGTGCCTCCCACATGCCAGACACCATGCCCATTGCTGAGAACATACAGATCAATATGCTACAAGCCTGGTTCTCAAGGAGCTCACCTTCAAGCATGACGGCACATGCCACCATAGAGGTGTGAACAAAGTTCCCTGGGAGCGGAGAGGAGGGAACACGTTTCACAAGAGGAAGGGGGCCTCTAGTTTTCCAGAACTGAAGAACTGCACAGGAGAGCTGTGGCTATAGATCCACTGCTCTGCTCTGGTCCTATACAACCCAGATGTGCAACCCTGGGTAATTATGCCGTACTGGAGATTGTGCTGGACTTGGAGCCAAGAACTCCTGGGTTCTGGCCCCTGGTTCCTCCACTAGTCTGCTGTGTGCCTTGAGCCAATCCACTCAACCCTCTCTGAGTCTCATTTTCCTCATTGTACAAATGACAATACTACCCTGTCTTTCTCTTAGAGGTGCTAGGAATCCTCAAGGAGGTAATGTGTTTAATAAATTATAATGCATTAAAATTTTGCTATTTATATCTACTTGCCCTTCCAGATCTACTCTCTATCCTTCTTTACCTGGCTTATGCCTTGGGAAATGATCCTGTATGGATCACATCAACAAGCTCCCCTGACCTCTGGTTGGGTTTATCCAGTCAGGAGTCCTAAAAGGAGTTGGGAAAGCAGGATCCGAGTGAGCTTGGAATATCTATTCCCTTGGTCCCTCCCAGCCAGATCACTATGACTGGCTACATCCCTCTACTGACAATTATAGCTCCTGCTGAGCATTCCATTCCATATAGCTCTTCTCTCCTGGTTCTGGTAACTAACTATTCCCTCTCCTCAACTCTTCAGGCCTAAGAGTGATAAAGGTGACCCACCATTACTGGCCCCGGGGCACTGCACTATCCTCTGTAATTTCCCTACTCTAGTGCTCACTACCTTGTAATTAGTCCTTTTATTGGATGCTCATCTGTTTCCCAACTGACTCTGCCATTTGTTTTCTCCCAAGATTTATATATATATATAATATGTATATTATTGATTTTTTTTACAAAGAGGAAGGGAAAGGGATAGAGTTAGAAACATCAATGAGAAAGAAACATTGGTCAGCTACCTCCTGCACACCCCCTACTGGTGATGTGCCCGCAACCAAGGTACATGCCCTTGACGGGAATCAAACCTGGGACCTTTCAATCTGCAGCCCAACCCTCTATCCACTGAACCAAACCAGTTAGGGCTCTCCCAAGATCTTGATGATACAACAGTCAAGCAATGGGCCTTACTTCCTATGAGTTTTTAGGATGGTCTCCTGCTTTTATCTCATGTTTTGGGATAAGAATAAAACCTTCTCAATTGGGCATTTTCTCGTTGGCTATTCTAGGAAAGAAAGACCCTGCATTTCAATCCATGACGTTCAAAACAGAGTCATTAAAACTTCCCTCAGTGGAACACTCAGAGGTTCATGGTTTTGGGAGACTCCACATAAGGGGGAATTGAAGAAGGACTAAAGGGTGGTTAATGACCACTCCCCCACCTCCATTCCTCTTTGGAGTTTTGGCTGTTTCTTGGCAATTTGTATAGCCTGCTCCTAAGAGATTAACCAACTCTTCAATAGGTGAACGGTCATGTGGGTAATTATATCATTAACTTAGTATAGATGATCAGATACGCCAATTTTGACCCAGTCTTCTAGATCTTAACCCATTTCGGTAAAGTATGACCTACCTGGCAGATCTCCTCCTGGGCTTTGGGTATCCAGGGGTTCATACTCCCAGAAGGCAGAAGCTTCTTCAGACCTTCAATGGTTTGGGAGTTGAGTGGTAAGCATGGACCAATCTGTTCATTCAGGTAGAGCTCACAGATTCGGTTGCCCAGTATGTGCCAAAAGACAGCATTCCCCGTCTTCCTGTTATTCATCAGGACACTGAGGAAATGGTGCAGGTCCTGCCAGAGGTCCAGGAGTTTGACCTCGGTTTTCAAATTCTGCTTCTTCAGGTGGTCCCGGAAGGGGCTCCCTGCAAAGGCATCAGCACACAAGGCCCAGTGGGTGTACCCCAAGGAGAGTCTTTGCTTGATGGCCTTCTTGACTGTCACACGGGGGGAGTGACGGATGATGGGGGTGGCAGTCCTCAGGTGGGTAGAGATCTTGGCCTCAAAGAGGCCCTCCATGTGGAGATGGCTCTTGGCTTTCTTCTTCACGTTGGACTTCCTGGCACCGAGACTGTCCTTTTCCAGGGAACTGGTTATTCTCTCCTTTGAAGAGGCCTTTTTCAGGGAAGGCATCTCTATAACCACTTTCTCTTGAGGACAGGTCTCCTGGGAGGACGTGGATTTGGGGCCTGACTTGGTATCCAATTCCAGGGACCACGGTGCATGATCTAGCAACCGCCATATCTTCCGCTTGATCTTTCTGCTCGAGTACAGCTTCTGGGGGTGGCACGATGGCTTGATGCTCATGTTCAGAGGGAGCCCTCCTACATGGCTACAGCAAATACTGCACTGGCGAGTCTCATATTCTTGAATCAGATTCTGCAATGATTCCTCCTTAGCGATGATGGTCTTGGAATGGGTGTGAAAGTTGGGAAGCCAATAGCTCTGGAGTTTGAACAGAGCCACTTTCTGCATGTTGCTCAAGATCTCCCGCCTGGTGGTTGACTGTATGGGATGCCAGATGGAGAGGTTCAAGAGAGACTCTGGAAAGAAGACAGAGAGATGAAAGATGAAAACGCCGGTGAGCTTTTGAAGTTTTTCCAAATGTTTTTTGATTAGAATTTCATTGTTCCTCAAGCAACCCAGGGATGTGAAGAGGTCAAATATATTATGAATGTGTCTTTATAATTTGTTCAGCACAGTGACCCCTGTCTCTGATTACCTTCCTTTTTCCCCAGATAAATAAATCATTCTATGAGATTCTTCAAGTTATTTTTTAGACCAATGGTTGGCAAACTGCAGCTCGCAAGCCACATGTGGCTCTTTGGGCGCTTGAGTGTGGCTCTTCCACAAAATACCATATGTGGGTGCGCATGTACAGTGCTATTGAAACTTTGTGGGCCATGTGTAGAAGTTGGTTTTCGGCTCTCAAAAGAAATTTCAATCATTGTACTGATATTTGGCTCTGTTGACTAATGAGTTTGCCGAGCACTATTTTAGACTACTGAATGTTATTGTAAAGAAAAGCGAACATCACATGAACACTTGTGTAAGAACATGTATCTCTGGATGGGATGTCTCAGGATCAGATCTAACAAGGAGGAAGGATTTTGGACAATAATTTGAAGGAGTCTTTATTAGCTCTGATTTTAATGCCATCAATTCTCAATTATCTCTCTGAATTAAGAGTAGTGTGACTAATCCCAAATAGCAAATCTGGAACACATTTGTGTTTCGGTTAGCAATGCCTCCTCACTAAATAAATCTACACCAATAAAAGAGAAATATGCAAATTGACCACATCTCTGTGATGCCCATCAGCCAGTCAGGAGTGAGTATGCAAATTAACACAACAAAGATGATGGGTTAATTTGCATACACAGGCACGGAGCAGCCAGGCAGGATGCTTGCTATGAGGGGGAGCGAGAGGTGGGGGCAGAGCTACAGGAGCAGCGCTCCAGTCGGGAGCAAGGACTTGCAGGCTCTCAAGCAGCTGGGAGCAAAGCCAGGGGAAGGCAGGCCTATTCTTGCATAAATCTTTGTACAATGGGCCTCAAGTAAGTAAATAAATGAATGAATGGATATCTGGATGTTCTAGAGAAGAGGCGGGCAGCTTTGTCTGTGAAGGACCTGCTAATAAATTGTTCAGGCTTTGTGGGACACCTATAGTCTTCTTTAACACTTTAGAAATATGAAAACATTTGCACACTTGTCTTCTTTGCACACTTGTCTTCTTTAACACTTTAGAAATATGAAAACAGCCCTAGCTGGTGGCTCAGTGGATAGAGTATCAGCCTGCAGATTAACAGGTCCCAGGTTTGATTCTGGTTAAGGGCACATGCTGGGATTGCAAGCTCGATCCCCATAGGGGGGGTTCAGGAGGCAGCCAATCAATGATTCTCGCTCATCATTGATGTTCCTATCTCTTCCTCTCTGAAATCAATAAAAATATTTTTTTAAAAAGAAAATAAAAATATGAACACATTCTTAGTTCATAGGCCCCATGTACTTCACTTGGCCTATGGGCTGCAGTTTATTCTAAAGAATCCTAATTTAAAAAAGAGAGAGAGAAAAAAAAGAAAGAAAAAAAGACAAGCTCTGCAGGCTCAGAAGATAGAGGAACTATGCAATTACCTTGTTCCAATTCCTTTTCACTCCACCCAGCAAAACATCACTGGCAAGTAATAGCTCAGAAGAGGCCAGTACCAGCCTAAGGACAACTGGTCTCTCTCATCCCTCCCCTGTTACTGGTTGGGTTTCCTACTGGCATCCCTGATGCATAGAACATGGAAAGGGTGGCAGTATGCAAAGCAAGAGACTGAGGGCTATTAGACACTGGACTGGTTTTTCTGGTTACATCTCCCGGGGATTTTACTTCAGATAAAACTTTATAGCTCTTACTTATGTTCATGTTGCAGAGGGTCACTACCCGTGAGCCCTCCTGAAGATGGGTGGCCTTCAGCACAAGGAGGAGAGACAGGTAGTGGTCTCTCAATTCCAAGTCCATCTCATCTATGCCCAGGATCTTCTCAGCAAGAATCCAGAAATCCACCAGCTCTTCACCTACAGTCCAGACAGGGGAGGCACAGAGCTGCACCCCAGTCTTGCCCCTTCAGTGGTTGCATCAGGGTGTGGCAGCTGATACCCCTACCACCCACCTGCTCTACTGCCTCAAACATCACCATTAGCCACTCCTCTGGATGAAAGTACCATCTCCAGAAATGTCCTACTATGGGGGCAGGTGAGAGTCATGGAGGAAGGGAATTAATGGATAGGGATCTTTTGTGACTTTTTTATTGTTAGAAAAACTCTCTCTTTAAGAAAAACAGCACGACTCTGAAGATGGATCATGAGACATTTGAGTTTGGTCCAAAAAAATAAAGACAGAGGGAAAAGTAAATTTCCCAGATCATGTACCCAGAGTAGCTAGCAGAAGGACAGTTGGGCCAAAATGTACCAAACACTATATTCCCTGTTTCATAACAGGCTTTTTATGCATGCAAATTATACATGTTCTGTACCCGAAGCTACACTGTGTTCTAGTAAAAAGCCTGCTCAGATTGGCCAGAGTCAGAGAGGTGGTCTATTAAAAAAAGAACTGGTGTTGCCTCGGAAGTGGAGGGTAGTCTTATACAGTGAATATAGGCCTAAACCTATGTTTTAACTGTAAAATTAGGGGGTCGTCTTATATGCCGAAAAATATAGTACTTGTTCCTTGTCTGTCTCCCCACCATCGTGGCAACTTTATGAAGTGGAGATACATAGCTCTCATTCACCTTTGTATCCCCACCTACCAGCACAGCGGCTGCCATAGAGTGATGCTCAATCACCATTGTTGAATGAACAAATGAGTGAAAGGGACACTGATTGCGTTTGCCCTAACCTACACTATGGATTACAGTTTTAAAAGACTTTACTCAAACTGCATTATAAATCATTTTTTATATTCACCATAGACACACATAACTGTTAGTAAGTGCTCTGGGGCATCCTAGAAACTGTTGAGAACTTGCGAAGGCCCCAGGAAGAACTCCGAGAACCCACCTGCACTGCCCTTGAGGTAGGTACAGAAGCGCCACATCCCTCTGACCCCGCCAATGCATTTCTGGAGTAGCCACTGGTCTGCCTTTTTCCATCTCATCATCTTGGCTGCCAGGAAAAGTCCATGTTGAGAGAGTGAGCTCTGTCCCCAACTCCTTTCTCTCAGCCTCGCGCACAATCAGACCCCCATTCGCTCAGTATGAGTGAGGAGAAATGGTAGATAGTTAGCTGAGTTGGGTCCCGATTATGTGGTGCTTTTGAAACTAGGCACCAGCCCCTCTACTGACATGCATCAAGTGATATGTGAGAGACCCACAAGCACACATACAATCCAAAAAACACCCGACAACCAAGGCCCTTTGCCTTCCCTCATGAGAGTAATTCTACCAATCTGATTTTCCCAATATGTATATCGCAGGAGAGAGAGAGAGAGAGCATAGCAGTGATTTGTTACAACATTTTACTCAATGGGATCTCCTGAATCTTAACCTTCCCTGGGTGGAGCATATTTGATTTCCTTTGGTTAGTTGAGCTGAAAGTAAAGTTACCAATTCAATCCTAGATGGAGGCTTTATTCATTCATTCTTTCAACAAATATTTACTACATGTCTATTAAGTGACAAGTACCATTCTAGGTGTTTTGGGATACATTAGCAAACAACAAAAACCCCTGCCCTCAAGGAGCTTAAAATCTAGTGAATGAGACAGACAATGAATAAGCAGTAGAACAAGTACATTATCTGGAAAAGTTGAAGCACTACAGGAAAAATGAAAAAGTAGAGAAGGGCTGGGAGTGCTAAGGTAGATGTTGGACGAGTGGATGTTATGGTCTTCATGGGGGAGGTGAGAACTTCACAGGGATTCCAGGAGATGAGAGTGGGAGCCAGTGTGGATATGGAGAAAGAGCATGTCAGGAAGAGTGAACAGACAGTGCAAAGCCTTGCAAGAGAAATATGTCTAATATGTTTAAGGAACTGCATGAGGGCCAATGTGGTGGAAATGGAGGGACTGAGGAGGGGTGTAGGAGGAGATGAGGTCTGAAGGGAAATGAGGCCAGGTCTCTTGGACCTTGAAGGCCATCGTAAGGGTGTTGGATTTCACACTGAGAAAGAAGCCATTGGTGCAGGGGTGGTGGGTAGTAAGAAGAGGAATGACACAATCTGAATTAAATGTTGAAAGGCTCACACTGACTGCTTTGAGCAGCAGAGCAAAAGCAGAAGCAAGGAGTCTAAGATGATTTCAGTGACCAGGTGAGAAATGATGGTGGCTTAGACCAGGTGGTGGCAATGAAGGTGGTGAGATATGATTGATTTTGCATATAGTTTAGGCAATTTTGTCATGTTCTGTGGCCACCATTAATTCTCTCATTTATGAATGTAGTGTGACAATAGCCAGCCAATTAGACTCCTGCTTACTGATCTAAGTAACAATTTTCCAGCTCAAGATTTTACCTATGGTCACAACACAGACTGAGCCACCTGTACGTCTAAGGCTACAAAGGTAGTCACTATTTGTATGCTACTGTAGGACTAACAGGCAGTCTGGCTTCCCATATTTCTCTATACTTACACATTCATGCTTACCTCCTTCTGGGGAATTAATGAAACTGATGAGCTCTTGACAGAGAATGTAATGGAAACACAAGTTGGTTTTACAGAAGAAAGGTAACCGGTATTTTCCCAACCAGCTCAATAATCCTTTGTACTTTGGAATCTAGAGTCGAAGCAAAATAGGAACAGAAAAGAGAAATGGAACTGAACTGCTAAGAAATGCATCTTAGAAAAGGGCAACAAATAACCTAACACTTGTTGAATCTGGCCCAGAGATTAAAAATAGAACCTAAAGAAACTGGAGACTTGAACTGAGGCTCCCCAAGGAGTGAATGGATTGGTAGGGGGTAAAAATCTTTGTGGGTGAAGTTGTTCTAAAAAAAAGATCTAAGTCACCCAGCTGATGTGGCTCAGTGGTTGAACGTTGACCTATGAACCAGGGGGGTCACAGTTCGATTCCCGGTCAGTGCACATGCCCCGGTTTCAGCCTCAATCCCCAGTGGGGGTCATGCAGGAGGCAGCTGATTAATGATTCTCTCTCACTATTGATGTTTCTATCTCTTTCCCTCTCCCTCTTCCTTCCTCTCTGAAATCAATAAAAAGACATATTTTGAAATAAGATCTAAGTCTTGCTTGATAGGAGAGGAGCGGAAGAGACTTTGGTCTTTGGTGTTGAGTCATAACTCGATTCAACGTGCTTCTTTGTAAGCACATTTATAATATTCTTCACGCTCCCAACCCATATCAGCTGCATAACGTGTACAAAAACACACAAAGACTCACACGTAACATCATTTAGAGTACAGGATGGATCCCTGAGACACGGAGCCACCAGAGAAAGAAGGAAAAAAACTAAAATGTTTACATTTCAGGGTTCTAGGAATACTAAATGTAACCACCAGAGTGGGGTGCCTTTCCCAGCTCTCCAGATTCCAGGGGAAAAGAAAACCTTGCTGTGAGCAGGGATTAGGATGACTTTTCTGAGACTACCTGCTGCCAGAAGGGCATGTGAAAGCCATTGGTATGTCTAACATCTATACGGTGGAAAAGGATATTAGTAATAGGAAAGGGGAGAAGGAAAAGAGAAAGACAATGGATGACAACAAGGAAAAAGGATATAAAGAAGGAAAAGTGAGACAACTCTCTGGAGGAAAGTGGTAGAGTAGGCATTAGGAATTGCAGAGTGGCATCTTCCCTTGAGCTATACCTTATAGTGCAAATTACTAGGTAGCCCATGGACTGTGAGTGCCTACCCCACACCCACGTCAGGCATTGCCAATCCATTCCCACACTCTTCCTGGCTTAGGTGTGGCCTCAAAGTTCTTTGCAACACAGTGCTTCAAGCATCTACCACCCAACAGTCACAGTGAGAATGAGGGATGAAGTCCCATTTGCTCACCATGGACTGGAATATAACAGAAAGAACTCAGCAGCACCTCTTGGCTAAGTAATAAGAATGCACAAAGGAGAAATGTCTAACTGGCTTGATACTGTTTGCTCTACTCACCTGCTTTCCTTTCTCCCTCTCCCTCTCCCAACCTCACTTCCAATTCAGCTCCCTCAAACCCCCACCCCAAGACCGCCGCCACTGAAGTAAGGCCCTTACTCACGAAGTCATGAGGTATTTCTGGACACAAGCTCCACTGTGCATTTTCAACTGTATAAAATGGTGTCTGACCGAAAACCTGCAAAAGAAAACTAGGAAACAGCCAAAGGGGTAGACCTTCTCCTCATGAACATGTCATGGGGCATCTGCAACCACAGGGGAAGAGGTGAGCACAATACATTTCCTTCTCCAAACTCACAGAACCTGGACCAACTGGCCTCATCTTGGAGCACAATGCTCAACTAGTGAACAATAAGCTAATTATTCTATCCATGTCCCTACATTTGCCCATCACACTTAAAATTTATAATGGAACACTTCTAAAATTCACAACCTATCTACACTAATAAAAGAGAAAGATGCAAATTGTACCTTTGCGATGCCCACTAGACAATCAGGAGTATGCAAATTAACCCAAATAAAGATGGCAAGTTAATTTCCATACTCAGATGCCAAGCAGCCAGGGAGGGGTGTGGGGGGAGGAGGGCGGGTGGACGCTTGCATCATTGCCATTCCGCACAGCCCTAGCAGTTCTGGGCCTCTGGGCAGCATGGGAAGGCGGAAAGGCAGTTCCAGGCTGAAACAAAGGCCAAAAGGCTCCGGGCCTGAGCAAAGGTGGCGCCGGCAGTCAGGAGAAGGAAGGCCTATTCTTGCACAAATCTTGGTGCATCGGGCCTCTAGTATGCTATAACTAGTCCCATTGCTTTTCTATTTCAGGGGACATTCATCCTTATTTGTACTCCACTGAATCAACTTGCCTTGCCCCAAAACACCCAAAGTAGACTAAGTGACAAGATTTGTTTATCTTTTGGCTCCGCCCTGCCTCGACCTGGGAGTTATCATGCCTGTGTGCAAAGGCCAAAGCCCAGGATATTACGAGGCATTAACTTCTGTGTATTTTGTGTACTAATTGGCAAAGCCAAAGGCCTAAAGTCTTTCATAAAGAGAAACAGCTTTGGATTTGCCTGAACTCTTGAGCTGGAGAAAGTAGAAAGGACCGAGGATGTGAAGATTAGGGGTACAGATTACGTATGGGAGCATTAAGCATGCAAAATTGATAGCTAATTCTAGCCTTCTGTTCTCTTTTGTCATGGAGCAGTGCCTGTGAACTAGGCAACCAGATGGGGGGAGATAGGATCTAAAGGCAAAAAGGATGGGGCAGATAGGAGAGATTTTTTCTACAAAGCAAAATGCCAGACCTTGTCCCTGTTTGAATATTGGGGAGAGGTGGTAACAAGAAGGGAGGAGTTTTGGGGTAACAGGTTTGGCTGCCTGAGTGGATGGTGGTGCCATCAACATGGTAAAAAGAGGAAAGAGGAAGAGACATCTAAGAGCAGGTCTTTAGGGTGATCCTCATGCTTACTGTTACTTCTGCCGGTGGCATGAAAGGTTTCAGAAGTGACACTAAGACATTTTTATTAGTTGCAAAGTGCTAAGGGGCACAGAGGCAGGGAAAGTAAGTCCCATTGGAAGGGCCTGGGAATTCCTTAAGGAGGACAGGATGTAAGCAGATATTTGAAAAGTGGTTAAGACTCTGGTAAGTGGGACTACAGAAACTATGAACAGCTCAGTAGAGGCGCAGAGGAGGAAGAATACTAGGGATGCTCCTTTGGGTAGACTACTGGGTACCAGCAGAGGGTGTGAAGGGTAAGTAAAGGCAATGAAGGAGGTGGGGATTTAGGATTGGATCATATCAATGATGGGAAGCTCTTGGATATGTTAGAGGAAATTCTAATTCATATTTACTTGCTCAAATTGAGAAGTTTTTATTTGATACTTTGTGTGTGTGTGTGTGTGTGTCTGTGTGTGTGTGTGTGTGTTTTAAAGGCATGTGTCTCAGTGAGATTCACTACTAGTCTATTGATGAAACGTGCAGATTTAAGTCCGAGTGAGAAAACTTACCGGGAGAGAAAGAAATGTGTTGAAAAAATCAGCAAATATTTCATCCTCCAGCAGAATTATGAGATTCGTAGAACAGATTATCTCTATATGGGGAGAAAAAACAAACACACTCATGAACCAGAATTGTACTCAGGATGAGAAAATGAAGCAACTGAACGGGACATTTCACATAGCCAAATCTCAGCATCATCCAACGCTATTTCCTGCCATCTCCGGGACTCTCCTCTGCAGTATCCCTCTGCTTGCACACCCCCAGCTGTGGGGAGCTCACTACCTCCCAGGGCTGCCATTCCATTTATGAAAAGAGGAAGCAGGTTAGGAAGATTCTTCCTACTATGCACTGCCTTCCTTTATCTTCTTTCTATGCACCGAAATTCTACCCTCCGAAGCTTCACAGAATTCATTTAAGTCTCTACAGCGGGACTGTGTCCTCAAATGTATGAAGACATCACAACCTTCTGCTTATCTCCAGCCTCCCTTGCTAATCATTAAGCAATTCTTCAACCGCCTCCTTGCCATCTGGTTCCTCTTTTGTTGGTTGGAGTGTCTAGCACAACTCAACCAGTCTGCACTCGCCTCAGGGGAGAACGCAGGCAACTGTTGTCCATGTTGCATGTTTTATTAGTGTGGCTGGAAGTGGGGTTAGCTTTGGGCACTCTCTCATTTCACTATTAACTCCCCCATCGCTTATTTATTCAGTCACTTTTCAGAAACCAAGGGCAAGAATCTACATTTATTCCAGTCAACGTATAACTTCCTGGGTTGGGCCCAACATTAAACCCAACAAGAGCTTTTCTAAATATTGATCTGGTCATGCAAAATATTTTCATTCTCCTCAGACTTGATCACTGCACTGTCCAAGTTCATCTGAGGCAATAAAGGTTGAATATTACAAAGCCAAGCCATCGAGACCACAGGTGGGCTAGGTGACCCCTGTAAGTTAACTTTAATTCACTACCTCTGCTCTTAGAACACAATGCTCAACTAGTGAATAATAAACTAATTGTTCTATCAATGTTCCTACATTTGCCCATCATACCTAAAGTTTATAATATAAGACTTATAAAATGAGCAACCTATATACTATAATTAGTCCTATCCCTCAGTCTAAACATCTGGTGTGAATAGTAAGTACCACTCACCACCACTAAAGTAGTTATCATATATAATAAAGAGTTATTATGCTAATTAGACCAAACAGAAGAATGAACATATGGACAATCTTCCAGATGAAGCTGGGGTTGCGAGGGTCCAGGCAGCTGGGGCTGCAAGGGCCAAGTCCCTTGCACGAATTTCGTGCATCGGGCCTCTAGTGATCATATAAGATCATATAAGAAAACTAAATAAGACTTCCATAACTCTTCCTGATGACATTTGATGATTATTGTCTTCATATAATAAGAATGGGGCCGGGACCGGTTTGGCTCAATGGATAGAGCGTCGGCCTGCGGACTGAAAGGTCCCGGGTTTGATTCCGGGCAAGGGCATGTACCTTGGTTGCGGGCACATCCCCAGTAGGGGGTGTGCAAGAGGCAGCTGATCGATGATTCTCTCTCATCGATGTTTCTAACTCTCTATCTCTCTCTTCCTCTCTGTGAAAAATCAATAAAATATATTAAAAAAAAAAAAGAAAGAAAAAAAAAAGAATGGAAATAGCTCAGACAATCAAACACTATTGTTGCAGAGTATGTCAGTTCTTGCCCTCTGTTCCACAGATCTATTCTTTTGGCCACCTAGTGTTGTAATTAAAAAAACCAACAACACAGAGGTTATTTATTTAAATCAGCAAATTCAGATACTTCAAGCCCCAGTCCTTCTTCCTCTCTCCCTTCACACCATCCCTTAGCCACAGCGAAGGGAATGGAAGATGAGGGGCCAGGAGGGCCTCTGCCAGGGAGGCTTCCTTCAGTGTGTGGAGAGCCCAGTCCAGCTGTGCAGGGGTGGCAGCTGCCACAGACCCCTCCCTATAAATTAAGTCCCTGCAGCCACAGCTGTGAGCGAGGCTTATTTGTGGAGGGAAGGCCCAAAGGTATTGTTGCTGACCCCCAGCCAAGGAATGGATTGAAGACACAGAGATCTGAGGAGGAGAGGTCTGAAGGAGGAGGAAAAGGCCCTAAATTTTGGTCAGTTGGTCCAGGTTTTGTGAGTTTGGAGAAGGAAACATATTAATAAGCACAAGGAAAAGGCTGCCACTGGGCACCCCCAGAGGAGACACACCAGTCCAGGCCCCCACCCTGGCTGAGGGGAACCTGAGAGCTCCAGAGGCTCCTAGGGAATGTCACTGCTAAAAATAAATAAATAAATAAACCAATAAAATAAAATAAAATAAAAATATGTCATCCAAGGGAGGGCAAGAACAGAGCTGAGGATGGATCAGAGGAACTGGTATGACATCCCATAGCCAGTCATGCCTGCCTGAGATGCCCTGTGGTAGATGCCCATCTATAACCCAATCACGTTCTTGCCCTCTTGCAGCTCATTGTCCAATAAGTTCTGAGAGGTCTCCTTGGACTTCTTTTTTATTATTTTATTTTATTTTATTTTATTTTATTTTATTTTATTTTATTTTATTGCTTTTTTACAGAGAGGAAGGGAGAAGGATAGAGAGTTTGAAACATTGATCAGCTGCCTCCTGCACACTCCCTGCTGGGTATGTGCCTGCAACCAAGGTACATGCCCTTGACTGGAATCGGCAACTTGGGACCCTTGAGTCTGCAGGCCGACACTCTATCCTCTGAGCCAAATCAGTTAGAGCTTCTTGGACTTCTTAAAAACCAGTTGGGATCCCCAGAGAAAATAACCCCAGGCTACTGCCAGTCCACCCAGTTTCATCAGTGTCCTCTGCACAGGCCATTTCTTTCCTTCCCAGAGGTCCACGGTCTGGAAGATGTCGGCGCTACAGATGCCGTAGCCCTTGGCTGCTGACAGGAACTGCGACATCTGCTCCATCCACTTGAAGACCATGGAGAAAGCCTGGGTCTTCGTCACTGGGCCAGCCCCTCAGGGTACATGAAGCCCGGTAATGCGCTCACACAGCACCGTGTGCCATCTCTGAGCCTATTCTGGATGTTCTCACGCCTGGGCTGGGGCTGGCCCACATCCTTGCCACACTGGGCAGTGATCCACTCGATCAGGATCTGCTCCAGGTCTGCATTGTACTGTTTCTCAATCTTCTGCCGCATCTCCTGGCCGAGGCCATAGGCAGGTCCCCTGTTGGCCATTCTGAAAGGTGGTGGTGACCGTGGGTAGTGTCTGAGAGCCCACAGTCCAGGTGGGGTTGTGGGGCAAGTGTTTGATTTGTGAATTTATATCCATGTTTTTCTTTCTCCTTTCTCAGCCCTTTGATCTTCCTTTAATAAGCATTCCCTGAGTTATTTATCCTGTGCCATGTGGATGATTCCAAAATCTGTTTTTGGTCCAAACTTCTTTCCCTTTCTCTAGTTCTAAATGCGCAAAGAGCTATGTGATATCTCTACATAAGCATCCACCAGCACCTTCAGCTCAATATTTTCAATGCTGATCTGACCTTTTTTTTTTTTTTTTTCATTCCAACCTGCTCTTTTTCCTATATTTCCAATCTCTGTTACCGGAACCACAACTTATCCAATGATCTACCATAAACCAGAAACCTGAAAATCACCTTTGATTCCTCTCTTGCTCTGTTCCCCCCACCTCCCTCCCTAATACTCCCACATTCAACGAAGGACCATGCCTTGTGGTTTCTCCTACATATCCCTGGAAGCTGTCCTCTCTTCTCCATCCATAAAGTAAGTCACTCCCTTATTTCAGGCCCTTGTCACCTGTCACCTAGACTACTGCATCTGTTTCTTAAAATCACCTCCCTAGCTCCAGGCTCTTTCCTTTCCAAGCACTCTTCACACACTGCCGCCATAATATTTTGATATTATTATTGTTAAAACCTTTCAAAGACTCTTCAATGTCCTAAAGTCAAACTCCTTAGTACAGTATCTGAGCTTCACCAGATATGGCTTTTGGGTACCCTCCCAGCCTCATCTTCCACCACCCCTTAATCCTAAACCTCATGCTAGCCTTCTACCTGGAGGAGGTATGACACATGATGGCCTGATCTGCATTTTACTTAGTTGTCTTATGAATAAGGTCCTCAAATATATGGTGGCATAAGGTGGGGAAGATGAAGTGAGGAAAAGAAGAGCAGAACAAAGGAAAACAGAGGGCATGAATAACTAAGAGCCACTCGTGGTGTCCCTGAATGACTCAGACCTATTAATGAGTGGGAAGGTGAGTGATTTGCCTTATTTGGGGACTCAAAGCCCTGGAGCCCTCCCCCTCAGAGACTCACCAGCACTGCTCATGTTGCCATGCTCCTCTTGCCACTGAGATTGATTAGGGGCAGAATTAGCCCCATCAACAGAACCCAGCTCTTTGAGAATGCACAGTGACACCTGTTCTAAAGGGTTCCAGGTTCTACCAGTCTTTATGTGACCCAATCTCCTGGATCCCCTTGAATGTATCAGATTCTTCCCATACTAAGGCCTTTAGTCCATACTATTTTGTGCGCACTGACAGATTCTTTGTCACTGTTATCCAATGATAGTTTAAGTCCTAAGTTTAAGTTCTGCCTCTTTCACTTGATTTTATGTTTTGGGAAAACAGGGATCTGCCCATTTATTTCTAATGTATCTTTTGGATATAATATCCTTCTAGAAATCTAACAAGTAATCTGAATATGTAATGACATGTCTTTTATATAAGCTGGAAAACTCAACCTAGGATCCAAGTTTTGTTTTCCACCTCTTCCCCTCCTTTCCAGATAGTTTCCTCTGGTTGACTGTGGGTTATCTCATTTTCCACTGGCTTTAAACAGGGAAACAGTAAACATTAGCTAAGTACCTTCCATGAAAAAGAAATAAGACTAGGGGTTTATACTTTGTCCTCAATCAATTCTCATCTCTGAAAAGCACATTCTCAAACTGCCCATAAAGGAATTTTGTGTGGCTCTTCCTTAGTCACCCTTCCTAGGGGGCAGGAACTCAATATTTTTCTCTGGAACCACTGGGCCATTAAGTCCCATCACTGGAACTGCAATGCCAAATTAGGTGTCTGAGTACAGGAACTTATAAGACCTTAGAATGCCTGCCTGAACTACTCTAACAAATTTCCACTTACCCTTCAAAACCAAGATCAGAATTAAACTGACATTTCATCTATGCTACTGTACCAGATTCTTTGTTTAATCATTCACCAACTACTTACTGCATGCTTATTATCTGCCTAGAGGCCCAATGCACAAAATTCGTGCAAGAGTAGGCCTTCTCAACCCCGGCTTTGTCTGGAATGTTGTCCGGATGGGCATTCCACTGTTCGGCTGTTCGGTCGATTTGTATATTACACTTTTATTATTATAGATAAACTAAAAAGAGCATTTTGATGATTTTTATAAGATTGCTAAAAAGCGCCGAAACCGGTTTGGCTCAGTGGTAGAGCGTCGATCTCCGGACTGAAGGGTCCCGGGTTTGATTCCGGTCAAGGGCATGTACCTTGGTTGCAGGCACATCCCCGGTAGGGGGTGTGTAGGAGGCAGCTGGTCGGTGTTTCTCTCTCATCAACGTTTCTAGCTCTCTATCTCTCTCCCTTCCTCTCTGTAAAAAAATCAATAAAATATATTTTTTTTAAAAAAAGATTGCTAAAAAGCAGCCATTTTAGCTAAAGGGATATTTACACTGCTGTGTTTTTGAGATACATACATTTCTATATATCTATATATGTGTAGATATCTATTTATATGTATCTGTTTATAGATCTAAAAATATAATCTATAGCTATTGATTAAAATATTATGCTTATCATATCCACAAATTAAGTTTAACAGGAAACACACAGACCTTCATTATATTAATTGATTCTTAGTTAACCCTTGCTTCTGTATTTTTCTTCCCTCTTTCTATTAAATGGACAGTTCAATACTAAATGGAAAGCAAATGCCTCAATGGGCACACGTAGAGATAGTGCCCTCTGGTGGATAGTGGTGCAGACGACACCTTTCTCTACAAAAGCATATTTGTTGTGTGTTTTTTGCTTTTGTTTTGTTCTTCCCAAAATGTATCTTCAGTTGGTTTTATATTTCAAAGTTTAAGGTTACTGTCAGAGTGAACATACATATTGTGATGTAGGAATAAAGAAATATCTTTATCATTTAAACTGGAAGCCTGCCCATTCCATCATTATCTCAGGCCCCATTAATAATCCTTGGTGGCTCTGTAGGCCCCTGTTAATATTTATTATTTTATTTGAAAGATACATGTTGTGAGCCATAATATTCCTAAGCATTAAATTATTTCAAGAATGAGCTCATCTATATCTAATAGGACTTCAAAAGTCCTTGGAAATGTGACAGCTGTCAACTTGTAGCTTTGGTATCTCTTCAATTTTTACCTTTGTAGAGTGAAAATATCTCAAAATATTAATATGTGGGCTTTGCTTATCTCTCCTTGTATACAACATCCCTTAATTAGTCAAAACTATTGCCTCAAGATGAGGTCTGATTATAACAGCAAAAAAAGTATCATTTTAGGTTAAAAAAAATCCAAAATATGTTCTTACTATAAAAAAGAGGAGGCCTGAGTGAAGTAGGAAACAGAGTTTTGCTGTATCACTAGGAAAAGATATAGCAGATATCCTACCACCCCAACTTCAGGTCACTAGAGGAGGTTCAGCTAGGCTATAGGAACGAGGAGCTGCAAGGCTGGGCAAGGCTTGGAGAGATGCCCAAGGTTCTGGGGAGAAACCCAAGGAGATGGGACTAGAGGGGCCAATCAGGAACACGGCAGAACCTACAGGAGAAATTGCTGAATTCCACTGGTCACCAGGACCAAGAAGAACCCAGAAGCTGAACGAAGGGCCAGAACTCCACAGACCCAGAAGCCTGGAGAAATCTGGACTACTCTGCCGGGGTGGGGCCAGGAGTGCTAGCCAGAGAATTGTCCTTTAAGAGACAACCTGGAGCCTTGGTTGCTGGAAAATCCCAGGGCGCTATCAGAAGTCCAAATGGGGAGTGATGCTGCCATTTTAAAGCTGCAACCTCAGAACAATGGTGGTTTTCCTTCACAGGGGAATCTCCACAGATGGTTGGGAACCTTAGGAATATACCTGACAGATGCTCCATCTCCTGGGAACCACAGGGAGAGAAGCAGCATGGTGACACAGAGACACTGTTGCAAGTCCCCAATAATTTACCTCTACTCTTCAGAATTCCAACCCTCCTTGACACCCAGCATGATGTGGCATAGCCAAATGACTAGTCACCTGAAGCCACTTCCTTGGAATTTTAGATTATCATCTATAAACCGATCTCATAGGGTAGCTGTAGAATTAAAAAGAAAAGCGTGTGAGATAAGCAAGCCATTGAATTGTATTATCCATGAAAACCAGAAAGGAATGGGTCCATTTGGGTCTACTACTTGGTAATTGACTGAGGTATGTACAGAGCAATGGAGTGGTATACACAGATAGAAGATCTTACAGAACACACTCAGGGAGAGAGAGACAGAAATTCTGGAAGCAGATGAGCCCTTGTGAGCCTCACTGCATGTGGGGTGTTACTCTGTTCCACTGGCCTCTGAGGAGGATATTGTCCCACGGTATCACATAGGTCCAAACTCACCAAAATATATACATAAAGTATGTGCGATTTTTTTTTTGGTTTATTAAATATTCCTCAATATAGCTGATAAAAAGGACCTGACTTTCCTTTTGACAAATTATAAAGTAATCAAAACAAAGAATTCAGTAACAGTTTTAACAGTTCTATATATTCAAAATGGCAGTTCCAACTCAGTATGAGTATTGAAGAGATCCATAAAGAGGACGGGTGTGGAGGTGGTTATTATGAGAGGTAAACTATCATGATGTAATACAGTATGTAAATTATGATGATGTACTAAACATGACTAGTTAGTATTCTGTGTGGTGGGTGAAAGATATTTATTGAGACCCAAAGGCAAGTTTTAATATATTATTTGCCCATTCTTCTGGAGGGGAATGAGAGTGCAGAGGGGAGCAGGGGGAGCAGACTGCCTTGGCTAGAGCTGAAGAGGGTGAGGAGAGGTAGGGGAAATACTCGGGGAGCTGAGTGAAGGTCATAGTTACATGTCTATCACCTTTCCTCTGCACACGGCTCAGCAAATGAGACAGAGAAGCCAAAAGGGCACAGGGGGCTTGCCCGTCCTAGAAGAGTTTCCTGTACCAGGTGGGACCTCTGAAGGAAGGGCACCTGGTCCTCCTCTCTCACAACTCCACTTCCCTCAATTTCTCCAGAACGTGCAGGTGACAAGAACCATCCTGGGCCCACCCAGGTTCAGACATCAAGCAATGTAACGATACCACCAAAAGGAGAAGCCGTAGACCCAGACCATCAAAATGGCGTTGCAAGCCACATGCCAGCAGAAGAAGGTGGTGACAAACGCAATGTCATTTTTGTCATCGTCCATCCACTTATGGCCCGAGATGGGTTTGTACAGCATAAAGCCTATCTGCATCAGCCACGAGCCGAGAATCATGTACAAAAAGGCCTTCATCGCCCAGAGATGCAGCGCGTTGGGAGCCCAGAATTCTGCAGTGACCACAAGCATGAGCAGGAAGTTGGCCTGGATGAGCAAGATGTGAGACCGCAGCTCCACGCCTTCTGTGTCCTGTGTGTGAGACACCATCAGGGGCAGAAGCAGAGAGATGCCCAGGACCTGGGCACCTTGCTCCAGAGCAGCACACCGCTGGGGCAGCAGGTTCTGGCTCACCACATCTACACATCCGCTCAGGAAGAAGGTCATGTACTGAGTGAGATGCTGCCACTGCTTGCGGTACATGAAGTTCCTCAGGTGATACATCTTGCTGATGAACACAAGCTGTCCAGGGATGCTATGCAGCTCTTGGGCTACTAAAATGCAGGCGCTCAGTATCTTCACCAAGCCAACATAGTGTATCTGCCGCAGCCTGGCCCATCTTCCTTTGCTCCGGGGACAGCGTGGGGGATACTGAACGGGGATGTTGCATATCAGGGCCCTGAACATGAGTCGTGCGTGATAAAGTCCATAGAGGAAGAGAGACAGCCCTGGGTACAGATGGCCCTCAAAGCCTCCCATGGAACTGAAGACAGGTCTGACTAGATGCAGAGGCGAGAGGGTCGGCAATGACCTCCTCAGGCTCTAGGGTGTGGAGAGAGTTTCCTGAAGTCGACTTATATCTTCTATCCAGCTCACTGCATCCACATTCAGAAGGGAAATGGTTTTGGAGGAAACCCAAAGTTATGGCGGGGTGGGTGTCATGGTTTCCGTCTGGTCTTCTGCTCTGGTTCATTGATAACTAACCAACCATTGCCAAACAGTGATATAAGCATGTTCTCCAGCACAATGCCTTGGCCTCTGCCCTTCTTAGAGACTATGCCATGGGTCCCCCTTGCTTCTCCTCCCACTTGTCCTTGATGCTGATGCTACCTTCCTTACTTCCCTCCAAATTCACAGAACGTAAGGAAGAACTCAGAGGAAGCACGGAGAACACACAACATAGAATACATCCCTTATGAGTCCTCACATATAACCTCATACAAACACTAAGTACAACCATATTTCCCTGGGTATAAATAGTCTTTAAGAGGCACAAGTAAACACACTTAGCACCTGATTACTTGAGAATTGCCATAAAAAATGTTCACTTGTGAGAAGCCCAGATTAAATAAACATTGTTTTGGGGTGTACCTATGGGATTTGCTTTTAAATCAGTGGATTTATTAAAATAGTTTACCGGCATCAATATGGATGAGTTTCATCCAATCTATTGAGGGCCCACATAGAACAAAAGGCAGAGGAAGAAGGAATTTGCCCCTTTTGTTTCCAGCCTGTTTGCTGAGCTGGGACATAGGTCTTCTCCTGCCCTTGCACTGAGGTTTGTACCACCAGCACCTGTAGACTCAGACTGCAATGGCACCAGCAGGTCTCTAGCTGGGGACAGCAGATGGTGGGACTTCTCTGTCCCCATAATCACACAAGCCACCTCCTCATAATAGGTCTCCTTTTCATAGGTCTTTTGGTTCTATTTCTCTGCAGAACTCTGACCAATATAAACATGGAACCTCAGAAATATAACTCTAAGTGAAAGAAGAATGCCAAAGCTCAAAACACACAAAGCTGAACGATGTGAACACCTATGGGAAACTATCAACAAAGTTCAGGCAAATGGTTACCTCCAAGAGGGGAAGAATAGGATCGATTTAAGAGGGACACACAAGACATTGGAAATAATGACAATGGCTTTCCTGTTCTTACAGTTGGTGGTGAGCACCGGGATAGGCATTCTATAAATGTTATTTTGTATCAATTGGATATTAGTTTGTTTTTTTTTTAAGGAAATAAGAAGACAGTAGAAGTGCTGTGTGGGTGGGTGAGGCCATGCCTAACAAGCCCACTATAGGGTGAGAAAGTGGAAAAGCAGTTGTCTGCAAAGGGGCTCTTTATATGCCAAAATGAGTTTTTGTTAGGACATCAACACTTGTACGTATCATTCTACAACTGGCTTTTTTTCAACTCAGCCATAGAATGTGTTGGATATAGAACCATTTTTTTTGCTATCGGGAGGTGCTGCTCATTCCTTTTAATGTCATATTCTTTATCTAGTTCTTTATCAATGAACATGCTGGTCTGATTCTTTTAAACAAACAACACTGAACAAATATTTTTTTTTAGGGTAGGTAACCATAATTGATATTTCTGAATCACAGACTATTCCCGTTTTTTGGTTTTAATAGAGAGTGATGAATCTCCTTTCAAAGTGGTGATACCCATTTTTACTTACCCCCACATCCTCAGCAAGTTTTCTGGATTCCCAAAACCCACCCACTATCCTCATCCAGGCATCACCAACTCTGCATTGTTGCAACACCTTTTAACCAGGCTCCAGTCCTCACCTGTTCGTATCCACATTGCAGTCAGAAGAGTTAATTATGCCCCTGGGTAACTTAAATATCCCAGTGGCATCACGTTGCTTTATGGGTAAAGTCCATGTCATTAGAATAAGCTTGAAGGTGCCTTTTGCTTTAGCCTGACCTCATTCCTAGTCCCTTCCCACCTGTACCATCTCCAGGGATATTGGAAGCTTTCAGTTTGGTCTGGAATGTTCTTCCTATTCCACATTCTTTCTTTACCTGGGAAACTCCTCTTTCCCTCAAGGCTCTGCTCAAGCACTGCCTCCTCCCAAATGGGAAAGATTCTCTCTATGCAACTTATACACATCTCAATGTTATGCTTGACACACTGTTCCACCATTCTTTTCTTACTGGGAAGTCTTTCAAGTTGGAGACCATATCCTGCATTCTTTGTCCCTTTAGAATCTAGCCCCATGCCTAGAGGTGTGCAATGAGTGTTTGATAGATTAATTAATGGATAAATTATATATGTTTCATGGATAAATTAATGAACTGTCAAATGAGCACATGGTCTCTACCCTAAAAGGTTTTCTAATTAGTTATGAAGATGGAACAGATACATACAAATGGGGCAAGGCCACTAATGCTCAGAGCTAAAGCTATATGAGTGGAACAAATGACCAGAGTTATGCAGTTAGAGAATTTAATTTTGACTTCTTTGTCCTTGGACACAGGAGATGCAGAATGAAAGGATATAGATGACTTGGCATAATTTTAACTTATCAGCCACAGACACAGACCCCTTTGCATAAATCTGTTTCTCAACCCTTTTCTAGTTTTTGTCCCCTCTAAGAAACTTTTTCAACATGTGTTCCCTTATCACCTTCTCCCCATGAAAACATTTTTTAACTTTATTTTTATTGTTGACACTATTACAAATGTCCCCATTAAAATTTAATACCATAGCTATATGGTATATTTTATTTCCTATAGCCTCCTGGAACCATTGTAATATCTAAAATCACAATATGTTTACCCTTTTCGGAGTGATATTGCCCCCACTGATGGCACTTGGTGTAAACCAAAGGCAGAGTGTGATCCCAGCAAAGAGCTTGGTGATAAGGCAGCAGAGAACTTATCTGCAAACATTATTTATCTTTGAGCAACAGGCAGAGGGGATTCATTAGTACAGGTAGACTAGATGGTCTCAAAGATTCTACCAAGTCCTGCATGTGTGTCCCCCAGAGATCTCATGTGGGGCAGTCCTGATATTTAATTAGGATCCTAATTTAATTAGGAATTTAATTTAATTAGGAAACTCATATTCAATTATAGACAACTGAGTAAAAATTGCTCATCTCTTCTCCTTTCCAGCCAATAACAGGGGTGACATCTGAATAAGAAAAGGAAGTGTCATCTAAAAGGGTGAAAGGAATGGACACATCTCTGGTTTGGGGCAGCAGGTTTGATACTCAAAAATAGAAGGAATGCAGATCAGAAGACTCCGCTTACACAAATGTGGCAGAAGCAAGAGCTCCCCCTATTGATCCGGAGGTATCACTGATGGGGCATCCACCTAGGATGTGGAGGGAGCAGATGCCAAATTCACTAGCTGATGTTCCATGACCTACAAGAAAGACCTCTACTTTAGGCGACCCTCTTGGTACTCCTATGGACACTTGGCCACTCACTGGCTCACCACTAGGGGCAGGGCCTTGTGGGCACAAGTATGAACCTTGCCACTCATCTAATCACCTGAGGAGAGCTTTTATAAAATACAGAGTATTAAGTTTTCACCCTGCCCCTAATGAATAAAGTTTCTGCATTTGAAATCAGACATGTCTCCTACCACTGGTGAGTCCAATGTAGGCCAGCCATCCTTTACCTGATACTTGAAGCCACTGCACTAGACTAGGAAACACCACCCTGGTCCTTAGGCTGTACCTGGACACCATCCTCCCGCCCTCACTGACCCACAGATTCACCCAGGAGCGCGGGGAGACATCTTTACAAAAGCAGAACCCGGCAATATTTACCAAGAGAGGTTGGCATGCATGCAGAGAAATGGGGGGGTGGGCAGGGAGGGAGAAGGAGGCTAAGAGAGAGATGAATAGGAAAGGGAGAAGGAAGGAAAGGTGGAGGGGAGAAAGAGATGAAGACTGAAAGAGAACATGGGGAACTCAGCAGAAAGAAGGCAAAGAGGGTAAAAGCACCCCAACCCCTGAAATGGGAGAGGCAAGGAAAAATGAAAACAAAGGAACCAGATAAGTAAAAAATACATATATAATAAAATAAATTTTTAAAAAATCCTCCTTGTCCAGGTCCCAGGAGACATTATCAATCAGTGATTAAGAAAATGAGCCTTCTGATCTGTGTTTGAAATCTAGTTTGCCTAGTTTGCTAGGCGGATGATTCAAGTTGAGGTGCTTATCTTCTCCAAGATTCATTCTCCTCATAGATAAACATGGAATTATGGGATTCCATAAAATGTTGTATTTTAAAGCACGTTATAAATATTAATTACTTTAAGTTGGTCATCTTAGGGCTGGATGAGACCATAGGGCGTATATGAAACTAAAGTCTAAAGAGAAGTGACTCACAGGATGTCACATGGCTGGTAGCTTAGTTGTGATGCTGAAAGTCACATGCTGGCTGTCCACGAGAGGTACAAGAAAACCCCAGCTCAGTCAGCATAAAGCAAACACGTAAGTGGACCAAGGCTGTGAGCCCCTTTCCCAGCCAGCTCCCAGGCTGCAGGAGAGCCCAGCTTTCTGGCCAGCCCACTGACTAGATCTCAATCTGTCCCACTCTGCCCAATGCCTCAGTGGAACTGTCAAGAGAAGAAGCCAAATGAGGGGTTCCCAGAATTGGGGGACAAGGAGAGTCAGCATCAAATAAATAGAATATTTCTGCAGAAGCATCCCCACCCTGAGATTCTGGGTGCCACACACATGCTGCCTGCCATGAAAATGCCACTTGCATATGTCCTCAAGACTAGATGCTGTTAGAAAGAACTATGAGCGAATCAGTTATGTTGAAGTTGGGCTTCCTAGTGGAAGGATGTGTTGACTGAAGGAGGAGTGGCTGGTCAACATGGAGTCCGGAAACACAGATTTTATCTGTCTTTATCCAGTGCCATCCAGTGCCAGAAAGACTACGGGGGAGAAAATGAGCATTCTATTATAGAAGTGTAACCTTTTTGGAACAGGGACAATTTCTCAAGCTTTTTATTTATCTGCTTTATTTTTCCCACACATTCATTTAGGCATCTGTGTTCAGAGTCAATGTTCTGAGCTAAATTATCCCTAGCTACTTTGATCCCAGCAAAAAGGGCGGGGGTGGGGGAACGTGGATGGTTGGTGGAGGCATCTCATTAGCAGGCATGAGCAACTCAGTCACTGGAAAGACATGGCCTCTAACATTAGTGAATAAATTGGCCTTCTGGTTTATGTATTAAACCAATCAGTCCTTCAGAACCTTAAGAGACGGATGAAATTGGGTTTCTGGATCTGTAACGCTGAGGTCTTGGTTCAACTCGGGATTTATCCTGCCTTCCCGTGACCCCCAAGTTCTGCGTCACCTCACTTTCTGCCATCCCAGCAACAACAGGTTCCTAATACTGCCCAGATCACATACTCACATGTAAAGGCAACACCAATAACTTAGCCACTTCAACAAATGTGTGTTAACCACCTATCATCAGCCAGACATTGTGCTATAAGGTGGTGTTTAAAAGATGAAAAAACATGGCACCTGCTCTCAGGCAACTCAAAAGCAGTACTGATGCTGGAGGGGTGAGTCCCCAGGGGAGAATCCGGCCCCAAGCCAAGAGCAGGAGAGAATGAAAGATGTGAGTCAGGCCCCAACCAGTGTGGTTCAGTGGATAGAGCGTTGTACTGCAGACTGAAGGGTCCCAGATTCGATTCTGGTCAAGAGCATGTACTTTGATTGCAAGTACATCCCCAGTGGGGGGTGTGCAGGAGGCAGCTGACTGATGTTTCTCTCTCATAGATGTTTTTAACTCCCTAACCCTCTCCCTTCCTCTCTGCAAAAAATCAACAAAATATATATTTAAAAAAAATGTGAGCCAGACAGACAAGAGGTTAAAGTGGAAACAAGTTTCTAGAGCAGAGAGGATAAGCAAGAAAAGCCACTCCACCGACAGAATTGCTGACTCTCCTTACAAGAGAAGGAAGAGACACCCTAACTGTCTCTATGAGCTGAGCTTCTATATCTGCTTATAGTTTCTATGGAAGACGGCTGGTATGAGGAAATAGAGAATAGAACAAAACATTGGGATTAACTTTAACCTTTACAAGGTATATTTTGTGGTCTGTTCCCCTGTATGGTATGGGTAAATAATAAGTATAGGTGAGTAGCTATTTATACATGTAATTGATTTCAGAGAGAAAGGGAGAGGGAGAGAGAGAGAAACATCAATGATGAGAGAGAATCATTGATAGGCTGCCTCATATGTACCCCACACTGGGGATTGAGCCCACAACCTGGGTATGTGCCCTGACTGGGAATCGAACCGTGACCTCCTGGTTCATAGGTTGATGCTCAATCACTGAGCCACTCCAGCTGGACTATTAATCAACCTTTACAGGAATTTTCTTTGTTCCAGAAGCTCCCTGTGGTCTGCCTGCATCTCTGGTCAGCCCAGGGCAGCACATAGCAGGCCCCTCCTTAGCTCTGTTTGACTTTAGTTCCTTTATATAGTACTTATGCCCCTCTCCTGTATTAATATTTGCTACTCAAAGTATGGCCCACAGGCCAGCAGTGTCCGCATCACCGGGAAGCTTGTTAGAAATACAGAGTCCCAGATCCCAGGCTAGACCAACCGAATCTAAATCTGTTTTATCAATATCTCTAAGTGATTAGTATGCATTTAAAGTTTGGGAAACACAGATCTAATAGCAAAGACCCTACTAAAGCCATCCTGGATTAAATTTTATGATGATGGAATAGACCAAGAATGGTGGGAACCTAGAGGAGTGTATGGTTAGTTCTGATGGAGGAATAGATATTTGCACTGAAATTTAAATCGCACTGGCCAACAACTTGGGGATGGGGAGCAGAGGAGAATAGGTAGGAGCATCCAGGTATGAACAATGGTGTGAACAAAGCTGTGAATGTGGTGGGTGGGTGGGTGAGGGCGAGGGTAGGCCATGTGCAGAGCCAGCCTAGAGCAGACTGGAAAAGTCTTTCAGCCCATCGGTGCTGTGTGTGCTCTCCTTGGCACTGACCTGGATGGTACCCTTTCACCAGCTCTGCACACCAGACACTGGTCAGTGCTCGGACATGGAGAGACCTCTACCCAACACCTGGCCCTTCATGACCCTTCAGGGATGATGTTTGCAGTCAACAAAGGATGCCGAGTCTCAGATCTCATGCCAGGCCACCTGGTCCCTGGCAGCGACTCTGCAGAACGACCTTGGTGGGAAGTGGATTCCCACAAGTTCTCATGGATTCCCACAAATCCCCATGGACTCCCAGCAGCCCAACCTCTGGGGAGAGGTTGTAAGGGAAGATGGCTGTGGAGAAAGTCATGACAAAAAGGAAAGGAACTGAAGCAGGAGTCCGGAGGCTGTGCTCCAGTCCTGGCCTGGCCTCCGTCTGCCTGACCATGAGGCAGTCTCCGGGCTCAGCTGGGAAATGAAGATGATGGACCAGATGGTTCCCAGATCCTTGTAGCCCCAAGAGCCTGGGGTTCTGGCGCCTTCCAGTTCTAGAAAGGTCTGCCATTTTCCCCTTTTTCAAACGACTTAAGAGTACATTCTCTTGGAACTCACTTTCAACAGCAAAATGAAACATTTTTCTTGGGTCACAGTCTCCAAGCAACTCACAAGGGAACCTGGGTTAGACTGTCCATCAGAGTTACACTTAGGGGAAAACACACACACACACACACACACACACACACACACATATATATATATATATATATATATATATATATATATATATATATATAAAATTTATAAATTATGAAATAGATATTAAATACCTACTATGCATTTTTTTCCTGGCAACTGAGTTGGGCACCAATGAAGCAGAAGCTTGCGTTCTGGCCAAAAATGTTCTCATATGCATTCGGAGAAACATGATACATATTAATAAAGTAAATTAGAAAGCCCTACATAATTCCATAATAAAGCATCCTATATTAATGATAATTGTTAACATTTCGCAGTGCCAAACGCTTTATAGGAATGTTTCATTTATTCCACACAAATCTATCAGGTAATAAATCATTTTGGATGTTTTTGGTTGCAAATAGAAAACTCTGGCTTAAGCATTAGGAAATTTATTCTCTAACTTAAGAACTGGAGAGGTAGTGCAGCCCCATCAACAGCAAAGGAGCCAACCACCAGTGGGGTCAGCCGGTGCCCAGGCCAACCTCCTCTGATACACAAGGTAGGGTGGTGCGGGGGAGGGAGTGTTAACTAGCAAAACAAAAAATAGAGTCCTTTAGGGAGAAAGAAGAGGCAGGTGGTAGTTCACAAGGAAAGCATATATTTCCATTTTTTACATCTTAAAAAATGGAGTTTTCCAGGTTGTAAGTAACTTGTTAAGGCCACACAACTTAGGGGAGTTGATATTCAAAACAGAGTCCAACCCCTGGGCACATTCCAAGTCAGGTCAAAGTCACCTGCCCCCTGTCACCACTGCTCCCCTCCAGAGTCCCCTCCCCAAGCTCACTATTGATATCTGTTATTTGCTTTCCCACCTGCTCCAGGGCATGGACTAGGTTTTATTCATATTTTTATTTCTCTTTTTCTCCCATCCTCTACCAACACCATGCTTACTTGCTTTTACACTAAATCTCCATCTACAGGACTCAACAGATTGGTGTGTCCTCCTTAGAATAAAGCATATCCTCTTTCTTTTGCCCTTTCCTCAGCCTCACTACTGCCCAGAACTCAGCTCTAATACCAGAGACATTCAGAATAAGGAAGGGCTCAGACTCTGGACCCTGACAGCCCCAAGTTTCAGTTCTAGCTCTGCCTCTTATGAGCCCTTCGGTCAAATGACTGAACCTATCTAAGTCTTTGTCTCCCTACCCATCAAATGAGGATATCCACCACGTAGGGTTATGGTGAGAACGGAATGTGATAGAGTGTAGCACAGCCCTCATGGGAGTTGCTGTTTTTAATTAATGAAATAATGTAATAAAAATGAAAACTCATGTTTTTTAGTTTCCTGAGCTTTCTCTACATTATCTCCTCTGACCCTCAAAACAGCCATGGTAGGTGAAGGAGGCTCCTTTCCTGTGACAGCTGGGGAAACTGAGTCTGAGTGGGGTAACAAGCCTTGTTTAGATTCCTCTATGGTACATTCTTGGGGTGCTTTTCTTTAACCATGTGTGTCAGCTGACCCTGCTTGTGTGGCTCGTTCTTGGTATGGGTTGAATTGTGCCGTCCATAAATATGTAAAGTCTTAACCTCCAGCACCTCAGAATGTGCCTTATTTGAAATAGGGGCACTGTAGTTGTGATTATCTATGTTAAGATGAGGCATACTGGAGTATGGTAGACATCTAATCCAATATGACTTACATCCTTCTAAAAAGCAGAAATCAGGGCAGACACAGAGAATACCACATGAAGATACAGAGATTCGGTGATGCTTCTGGAAGCCAAGTAATGCCAAGGACTAATGGCCAACCGCCAGAAGCTCAGAGAGAGGCAATGGAACAGACCCCCTTACAGCCGCAGAAGGAACCAACTTTACTGACCCCTTGATCTCAGATTCCTCACTTCCAAACCTTAGATGGAAACAATAAAGTTCTACTCAAGCCACTCAGAAAATGGCAGGCATGAGAGAGAATGCTTACTGTTGATAAAGCAACGATGTCCCTCTCCTCTAGCTCCAAGGAAAGTGATACCCTATCTCTGGTGCTGCAGCCCAGGGGGTAAACGGGCTGCCCCAGCCTAACCCCTGCTCACACCAGCAGGGGCTGCAGCAGGAGGCTGTCTAAGCCACCACCCTCATCCTCACTCAGTGAGACCTCAGACAGGTGCTCCTTGCATGGCCCTGGGGCCTTGTCTCTCCATTCAATCCTATCAGACCCCACTGTCCCCTCTTTAGTCCTGCTCAGGGGAGTGATTTCATCTACTTCCAGACAACCCTGAGTCTCATGCTTGTCTCAATCCCCGGGATTTCATCCAAGGCCCATGGCTCTTTCCCTCCCTAAAGAAAGGGTCCACCCTGACCCCTCCTGCTGCAATAGTTTGTGCACCACCAGACAGGGGCTGCATTTTCAGAGCAAAAAGAGAGCTATGCACCCTCCTGAGAGATAAGGAAGATCCAAATTTCTGGAACAAAAGGCCTATTTGCCACCCTGGCAGTGCAGTTAGGACAGTACCTTTCATTCCTGGTTAGACCCACCCCCTCATGGGCCATGTTGAATTTCTGTGGCTGCCTAAGTCTAGCTGGCCCAGAATCTTTTCCACAACGGAATGGGGCAAGCAAGGCCCTGACACCCATGGAAACATGGCTGGTGTCTCCATCATCCCAGCCAGCAGTTGATAATCTAATAGAAAACTATCATTCAAAGAGTTCAAAGGCACTGGTTAACATTTTCATTGTCTACTCCTTCCTTCCAGCTACGTACTTGCCCAATTGTGCTGTGTAAATAGCCCCAGGATCAAAAAGGATATTGAGTCATAATCTAGTAATAAAAAGAATTTAGAAATGGCTGCAATCTCCTGTTAAGAGTTTTTCCTTATAAACTAGAACACGTAACCAAAACAGGATTGCCAAAGAGTGGACTATAATCTGGGGCTCAGGGGGCTTCGCTAGCCAAACTGTCACATTCCTGCCAGAATGAACTGCTGCTTCTTTCCCATCGTTCTCCAGTTACCCAGAATTTATGGACCAGCCAGAACTGGGTGGCATTTACAGTATGGCAATAGTAGACATTCTTCTTATGTAACAAGCCCTGGAACTATCACCCCCATTTGCCAGGTAGGTAATTAAGGTTCAGGGACTTGTCAAAGGTCACATAGCCAGGAGGTGAAAGATGGGAATTCAAAACCAGGTCCCGTTGGGCCAAAGCCTGGTGCTTGCCCTCTGGGATCCACATTCGCCTCTCATCTCCCTTGGTTACCTGACCGGTCAGAATCTCAATACTATATGTGACCAGATGAATCACCCTAACCCTAAAATATCCAGCCGGGTGACTATTTTGCCACCCTGATTTGTGGAAATGAGAGAGGTGTTGTTAAGGCTTACAGGCCTGAGACACGATAGCCTGCTCCTAATAGCCAGCTGAGAGAGCGGTGTCTGGATTTCTGCATAAACAGTCTGTTTTCAAGCCAAAACCCAATGACCTCACTCAGGAGGAACCCCCCCGCCCTTTCCCCACCCTTCCTTAAGTCTCTAACACCAGTTCCAATTTCCTATCAATCTTTATCCTCAGAATTTTATTCCCAGGATTGTCCTAACTCAGGGAAGAGACTGAAGGTTGGCGTTAGTATAAAAACATGTGCTTCTCATTAGATTGTCTGGAGCACGAGTTACAATCGGCTCAATTCCAATAACGCTTGGAATAGAAACACAGAACGTAGTCTGAAAAATACAATGAATTCTATATTGCCATTATGTCCCTGATGGCTCACGATCTCTGGCTCCCTCCTGAATTATCAGACCTAAAATAAATGCCACAAGTCCACACTCAAGGTCTTCTGTCAGCCTTATCGCCAGCTGTCTCTACTCAAGCCTGGTTTGCTCCCCCAAAAGCTCTGGGGCTTGGCAGGCATGCTGCCCCTCCCACAACTCCTCCCCATCTTGGTGCCTTGGACCATGCCTGAAACCTCCTCTCCCCTCTATGCTCCTCCTCTAATGCCATCATTTAGGACTCAAAAGAAGACTTCTAGAAGCCCTTCCTGACCAGTCCCTATGCCTCCAGTTCTTGTTCGCATGCATTCAATAGGCCAACATTTCCTGAGCACAACCCAAGACTCATCAAGTCCTTCTTTGGCCAACAGTTATTGAGCCCTTTCTATGTGCTTGGTGGCACTGTGCTATGTGCTTTCCATACTACCCTATTGCTCTGCTTCCCTTTACTAGAAATCTCAACAACAACAAAATGTTTATATTCATGTCTCAATTCCTATCCCCTCACGGTCTTTTGATCAAACTGAGGTGACTTCCATGTCAGCCATGCCCCTCCCCCAGAGGGCCACCTTTGACCCCTCCTCTCAACCCTTAGGTTCCTTCACCCCTCCAGGGGTTCTTCCGGGGGAAGAACCTTGGAAGAAGCTCTGTCCTGCTGGCTTCTGCAGGGTTTGTATGCAGACCCTGGAGACAACCGCCATTGTCCTCTGTCATGAGCCCGCACCTCCCCACCATGGGGCCACAGCTCCCCCCTCTGCACCAGGCAGGTGCAGCCCCATGATAGCCTCTAGTCACTAGATTACCAGGTGAGAGTCAGACAAAGCTCTCCATCCCTCCAGAGAACACATATCCTGCTTTCCACATAGCACCCTTGAAGCCATCTCACTTGGCTCTAGGTGAGGGGAGTGCACCTCATGCCTCCCTCAAGCCAGTGGGGATGAAGAACCAAGAACACACAGGGCACTGACAATTCGCTTCAAAGAAATCCCCAGTTTCCAATCTCTTGTCAACCTCAGCTTCTCCCAGGGGCTAGAGCTGGGTGACAAACCAAGGCTGGCAGCACAACGCCAGGCCTCCCCTTTGGAAGTCTTACACAGCGGCTCCAGCCTCATGCCCTCCACCCCAACCACCATCTTGGAATGACACTGGGGTTTTGCCACTAACTGTTTTACTTCTAGCCTTTGAAGCCACTGTTAGTACTCAGAGACCGATGGATGAATTACAGTTAAGATCCTATAACAGAAAACATTTGTTGAATTAAGTACCAAAAATGAAAAAAAGACAATATATGGCTCCAAAATGAGACCCAACACTCTTGAGACAAGTCCAGAAGACCAACTCTGCTAAGGAAAAAACCAGCTGATGAATTCTTCAGTTCTGAGATCTTAAGCTTTCTGGACCAGCTTCTTCTTCAACCAGAAAACTGGGGAAGCAGTGAAAGAAAAGTCTTTGAAAGAAGAAATCTTGGTGATGTTGATGGGACAGGACACTTGGGAAAGATGACCATGGCATCCAGGAGTTTGTGACAAGGACAGGAACAATGTGACAGTTAATCCAAGAGCAGTTCTTTCGGGGATTAGGTCCCTTTTATGGCAGGAGAGAACTGTCTCTGCTGGGGCCTGCCTGTGACAATCCTAAACTTTTTTATTTAAACATCAGTATTGACATGCAACACGCCTCTCCCCCCCCCCCCCCCCCTTTAAGTGCCTAAAGCTCTACTTCTCACCATTTAGGGACTAGAGTAAGGCATGAGAGACTCAAACTACCATTATTCCAGCACATACAACAATCTACACACTTACTTTTACAAGTCATTCATTCTCCACAATTATTCTGAGTAGACAGAACTAGCCCCATGAGGAAACTAAACTCAAATTACGAGATTTTCCCCATGAAAACACTGAAGACAGGGAAGTACAACTCAGTATTTCCAGAACATTCCCCAGACTTCCCTGCCTTTGGTCAGACTGTGCTCCACCTGAAAGATCACTGCTCACCCATAGCTGTCCAGATCCTACTATTCCTAAAAGGGCAGCTCCCATCTAACTTCCGGCACACAGCAGCCTCGGTTCCCTCCAAAGTAGAAGCAACTATTCTGGGGACTTTGTGCCTCTGTGGTAACATTCAGTCCCTCTCCTAATGTGCCTGTTTGTGTCCATCTTATTTCCTCTAGCAGAATATAAAACCCTTGAGGGCACTAATGGTATTACTCAGTGCACAAATGAGAAGGAGGATAGCAAGTTTCTTGCAAACAGTAGGTACTCAATACATTGCTTGAGTGAGGAACACAGAGGTGTTACAAAAGATAAAATCTCAGGTGTCTGGGACCAGAGCCCCCTTGTTTGCTGCTCAGATGAACAAGATCTGAGAGTTCACTGCAATCAAAAGCAAATGCTGGCCTGTCTCCAGAGGGCATCCATCCCATCCTGGCTTCCGCTTCAAAGTTCCCCCTAAGTCCCAGTCAAGGTCTCTTGATCTTTCCCTGTTTGCTCGTTAAAGTTAATTTGAAACATGAAAAGACTGAGGACTGAATATTTCATTAAGGCCAGGTCTTCTTAATGCAGCAACTGCAGTCGAAACATAGAAACAGGCAGAGGTTGCCAGTACAAGGCCAGTGCCTGGAGCACCCCTTGAAGACCCTGACCTCTGTTCACAAATGACACCTGCTGTCAGTCTTGGGTTTGCTAAGAATATCAACAGAAGTAGATTATGCCCCTTAGAGATATCATGTGTCTTCAAGGAGTTCCACGGCTCTCCTATATTTTGTGTGTGTGTGTGTGTGTGTGTGTGTGTGTGTGTGTGTGTGTGTGTCTGCATGTATATACTATGCTTTTCACTATATTGTAAGCTTTGTAAGGACAAGATTATCTCACAGTATTTAGTAAATTCCTAAAGACCTTCTTGCTCATTCTAACAGTTGATGCCAGACAATGAGTAGTGGCTCTGTGCCCAGAGACTCTCAAGAATGTCGGGAGGCAGGTGTGTGTGGGGGGTAGGGGGTGTCTGTGGGAGCCCCACTGTGGAGCAGCCAGGCCGTGAAGGACCTCCATGGGCTCCTGTGGTCAAGCTGAGTTTTCCTTGGAAAACAGCTTCCCAGGCACTCAATGCCCACAGACTCAGGACTGTCTGCCAGCTCTGCTAATCACTCACCCCCTTTGGCTTTCTTCTCCGCTACCTGTGGGCAGTGTCTGGTTTGGGGTGGGTGATGCCTACCTCCAAAGTTGAGGTCAGGATGTTCATGTTTCAATGAACAGCATGAAGTGCTGGTATGTGGCCAAGTTGGGGGCCTAAGCATCCGGGATGGGTCCTTAAGTGGGGCTACTTGTCCTCATCTGTGCCATTTTCAACTTCGCATCACTGCTGGATCAGCACTGCTGTTCTCTCTCCTCCTCTGGCCACTGGCTCACAGATGCCAGGAATAGTCAAAAGGTGGAGACAAATGTGGTGGTCAGGAAGTGAATGCACTTCCCTTAATGTCCACTATGTCCCTTAGACCCACAGCTATGACATCTGGAAGTAACATAACTAGTGATTGAAAACAGTGACTTCTTTTTTTAAAAAATTAATACTACACACACACACACACACACACACACACACTGAATGGCCAGATTATTATGATCTCTGAAAGCATAATAATCTGGCCACTCAGTGTATATCCTATATAATAAAAGGCTAATATGCAAATTGTCCCCATGATCAGGAGTTCGACCAGCAGGCAAGCAGGCCAACCGCCCATGTCCCCTCCCCCTGGCCAGGCTGGTCAGACCCCACCCATGCACGAATTCATGCCCTAGGCCTCTAATATACAATATATACTGAGTGGCCAGATTATTATGTGTTCAGAGATCATATTAACCTGGCCACTCAGTGTATGTATATCAAAGACGAAGGGAGAGGGAGAGAGAGATAGAAACATCAATGATGAGAGAAAATCAATGATGGGCTGCCTCCTACACACCCCCTACTGGGGATCGAGCCTGCAACCTGGGCATGTGCCCTTGACTGGAATCAAACCCAGGACCCTTCAGTCTGTAGGCCAATGCTCTATCCACTGAGCCAAACTGGCAAAGGCTACAGCCACTTCTGACACCTTCAGTCCATCCTAGGTAGAACCGGGCTAACAGAAACATGCCTGGGCTCTTCGTTGAGCAATGGATTTTGCTGCACAGAGGCCATCTCCCCTCAGAGCAGCTCAGCAATTTCCCACAACAAAGACAAGAACCAAAGAGAGTCCCAGAGCTTTCTCCTCCATGGCCCTCTCTGTCACAGGGTCGTACTCACACTTTCCTTTGTACCTCCTCTCCCTAAGCATTCAGCTCTTTGAAGTTTTCTGGGCGTTTTGACCACTTGCTGAAAAGGGAAAATTGGGGGTACCAAAGTCACTGCTTTCTATGCAATAACCCCTACATTTTCCTCTTTTCCTCCTACTCTCCCCCTTTCTCGTTCTTCTCCTCTTTCTTCTCCACTCCCCCATCTCTTTAGAGAACACAGATGCCAAAACTCTTTCTTTTCTCTAATAGAGAAATTGAAGCTCTGCTAATTAGGGAGAGATTTGGACCGGAATCCTGGTTTCTCAATTGCCAGTCATTATTTTTCCATTTCAAACCATGCCGTCCTAAAGCTGAGGTTCTACAACAGAATGTTAAAAGCAATTATCATTGGGTTTGGAATGGCAGGTGCTTATTTTTCTAATTTTTTTTTGCTTATGGATTTTTCCAAATTTTTCTGCAAAAAGCTATGTATTAATTTTGCAATAGCTTGGGTAAATTGGATGCTAAAATAAACAAGTGTAACATTTCCATTGTTTAACCAAAAGTGCTCTTAGCACATATAGTCCAGAATGAATATTCCTAAAGCGTGTATAGGCCTTCTAGAAGAAGCAATTCAGGAAACCTGTTCCTTTTATCTTGGAGCTCCTCTATCTTCAAGTGTGACTTTCAGATGAGCTGTAATATTCTGTATAAAACAAGAGGAAAGGAAAGAGTACACTAGGGACATTCTTATGGAGGAGGCCAGAAAGTAATACTGTACATGTATATCACTTCCATTCATACTCCATTGGCTAGAACTCAGGTGTAGGGCTGCATCTATCTGTAGGCACAGTGGGAAATGTAGTTTATCAGCATACAAAAGAAGAAAAGGAAATGAGTACAGTGAACATGTAATCAATTTATACCACACTTGTGTAAGGAAAAGGAAGTTGAAGCTAAAATGGAATAAGGAAGGCAAGTCCCTTTGTAAAACTATCTTAAGCTCTCTCTCTCTCTTATAGCATTTTCACACTCACATCCCCATTGTCCCACTGATAAGAAATGCCCTCATCCTGAAGGGTATAAATAGGTGTTTTGTTTTTTTCTGACATAAATGGGTGTAGAAAAGGGAGATGACTGGGTAAGCCTGAGGGCTCAGGCAGTGCTGTGACTTAGGTGTAAACCTCCTCCTCTCCACTGGGGGCACTATCAGCAAATGGGTGTTGCCTCTCTACCCATGGTTCTGCTTTTCACCCTAAGGAGAGATGATTATGAAGACTGTGCTGTCACCATGGTTCATGTTGAGTAATGAGTTTCCTCTCCCCTCAACACAATGATCAGGCCCAGAGAAACTCCTATTGCATATACCTCCTGCAATAGATCCAGGACCATTTATGTGCTCAGAGCATGCATCTTGTTCTCTACCATCCCCTCGAAAGAAAACCTCTTGCCTTAGGTACAGTCTTAACAGATGTGCAAAAATTTGTGAGTAACCCAGACTTCATCTGGATAATCAGGCCACGTGGGAGAGAGGGACAGCTGCGACCAGAAACATCTCAAAGGCCCAAACTCAGAGCTCATGAGAACACACCTTCTCACAGGTGCATACCAGGAAATAGTCATCTCCCTTCTTTGGCAAAAGTCAGTTAGTTCCCAGTGTACTAGAATGGACTGGAACAATGAGACCCACCTCAACAAAAGTGTAGGCTTCTGTCCAGAACTTTCCATTCTGTCTGGGAAGAGTGGGCAGATGGACGTAATAAAAGTAGGTAGAAGTTAGCTCTTTATAGACAGCCCAACACTTGAAGGGGTCCTCAAAAGAGAGGAGGGCAGTGAGGTTCTGAGTTCTGCTCTTCAGGCCTGAATCAGAAAGAGCTGTAATCTCATGGGAAAGTTCAATGGTCATGTGTACCCAGGGCTGTATCTGTTCTCGTATGGGCTGTATCAGGCAGCAGTGGTCTTTAAGGCCACCATAGCCAATGACTCTCTTCTGTATCCTTCACGCCCTCCAAGAAATAAGAGAATATGGGCCAGGCTATGGGAAATATCCTACCAAGGTTTGTTGAAAATAGTGACTGGCTCTATCTTTACAATTTACGTGATCTTCTGTCTTGAGGATGGGCTGGTGCTGATGAGCACGGAAGTGCCACCGAGATTTTTGTTCCCCAAAGAGTGGCAGCACCTCACCATGTTCATCCTCCTCACCCTCAATGGCTGTGTAGACGTCACGAGCAAGAACCTGCTGCCTCAGAGGTGTGTGCTCCTGGAAAAAGGTGCCCTGGTCCTGGTCTTCTACGTGCTCCTGATACTGCTGGTGTCACATGTGCAAGGTTCCACAGGGGTGGAGCTGCAGGTTCATTCCCTGCTCATCTTGGTGGTGTTCCTGCTGATGCTGGTGTTGACTGCCGAGCTGTGGGCTCCCAACGCGCTTCACCTCTCCATGACTGAGACCTTCCTGTTTCTGATGATGGGCTCCTGGCTGATGCAGGCAGGCTTTATTCTGTACAGACCCATCAGCGGCTATCCGTGGCAGGATGATGACCTCAGTGACATCATGTTTGTCACCACCTTCTTCTGCTGGCATGTGATGGTCAATGCTCTGTGCCTGTTGGGAATCTACGGCATCTCTTGCTTTTGGCATCATTGTTACAGACCCAGGTCGAAGCTGATGGGATCCAAAGAAGCTCCATATTATACACACACTGAAGGACCCGTCTACCAGTTGCTGCCAGAAATGGAGCCATCAGAGAAAGATGACCAGGCCCTTCTCCTCCCAGAGAGCTCACCCTGAGATAGGGCCCAGGATACCTGCACATTGCCCATCCCTTCTTCCTCCTTGTAGGTTCTCTCAGACATGAGCATTGTATCCTCTTTGGTCTCCAATGAATGTTATGGCCATGGAGAGCATTTGGTCTCCGCCTGCTGGTCCATCTCCTGTCCTTGAACCTCAAATCACTGAGGAGATGAGGAGAGAGGGGGTTGAGAAAGGGATGATGATGGGATTGATGTGGTAGGGGAAGAGGACCAGGGAAAGAGATAAATGTGGGAGAAAAGCCATGAGACTTCAAGAATGCAATCCACAATCAGGAAGGCAAATCCCTCTGAACATTACAGAGTGGAGTCCAGCAGTCATGCCGGCACAGGCTGTTTCTCCAGATTTTTACTTGAGGCATAAAGACTACTTTCTCATGAATCAAAATTGCAATTGTAGGTGCTTCTGTTTGCCAACTAAAGTGAAGTATATATGGTCTAATTCACTTCTCTCACCTGGTTGCAGTAATAAGAATATCATACATATATTTTTAAAATTTGGATAGGTCAGCCTTGTTTCAAATTTTCCACATAAAGTAAGAATCAGTTCTTTCATATCACCGTTTTTCAAATCCCCATAAACCAAATTTCCATTAAATGCTAGCACATTTCTTATTCTTGATTTCTAATCCAGCCAAAGCAAGACGTAGCTACTCGTTTAACTACCAGCAGTCCTACCAGGAATTTACTAGATCCTAATTTGCTCTATCCTATACTTGTGCCTTTGCCAAAGGACACTCCATACAATTTGGAAAAAGCCATCACCAGTCACATATTAACTATACAGTGTTACTTTATACCTGGCATTAAACCTTACCATTACTGCCACCAAGAATTATTTCTCCAGAAAAAAATTCTCGCATACTCTTTTGATCTGGAACTCTTCAGCACCTCATCTAATTATTCCTCGTTATGTTTTCCATGCTGAGGATACATTCTTTGTCCTGTTTCTCACAGTCTCTCACAGGGAAGTTTTGCCTTAACCACTCAAGGCAGTCTCCTTAAGAGAAGAGATCTGTCATATCCTAGTCACCTCATTTGTTCAGCATGTCCCAGAGGAGTATAATGTTGTCCTCTACACATGAGGATTAAATTGCTTTACCAACTTTAATAATACATTATAAATATTCTAAAATTAAAGCTGTGGTAGAGGAGCAAGCAAGTACCATTGGACTGTCAATCAACATGGTGTAATGTAATTTCTCCGGACGCAGAAATATAGTGTGAGGATTAAATACATGGTAAGAAAGGAATCCTCAATTCATGTGAGGAATAACTGACTTTCCTTTTTGGGAGAAAAACCCTTAGTTTCTACCTCAGCAACACACAAGGAAAGGATTATAGATGGATTGAAAAGTTAAAGATCAGCAATAGGACTATTAAATTATTTTAAAGGAAATACAGGAAGATATTTTATAATAAAAGATATGACATTTTCCTGAGCAAGAAAAATATTCTAAAAAGATTACCCATTTTATTGAGCTTTCCCATAATTAAAAGCCACAAGAAAAAGAAAAAAAGAAAAGGAACAGCCCTAGTCAGTTTGGCTCAGTGGATACTGCATTGGCCTGCAGACTGAAGAGTCCCGGGTCCCATTTTGGTCAAGGGCACCTGCCTGGGTTTTGGGCTTGGTCCTCAGTGGGGGGCATGCAGGAGGCAGCTGATTAGTAGTTCTCTCTCATCACTGATGTTTCTATCTCTCTCTCCCTCTCCCTTCTTCTCTGAAATCAGTAAGAATATATTAAAGAAAGTAAAAGGGACACTGAGAAGAATATTTTTTAACACATGTAACAGATTTTTTAAAAATCAGTATCCAAAATATATGTATAGAGATATTCTAACACTGACAAACAAAATGCAATTTAATATAAAAATGGGCAGAAAATATTTGTCTATAGCTCAGAAAAAGAACAAATGACTAATAAATGAAAAAATGTGGGGTTTTTGTTTTTTAGAAAAAGCAAAATTAAGTAAGGTAGGATCTATTTTTCACTTTCGGGTTGTCAAAAATTGTCATAAGTATTGAATAAATAATATTATTCATAGCTAGAGAATATGTAGGGAAAGAGAATTATCATACACTGTAGGTGGCAATGTAAAATTGGTCTATAATTTCTGGAAGTCAGTGTAGCAGAGTGTGCCATCATTTGGATGCATATATCCTTCCAGCAAACAATTCTACTTCTTGTTACCTTCAGTGGACATCTGTCACATGAGCCTAACTACATCATTAAAGCAGCCTTCTGACATTTTGATGAGTTTCCATATTACCAGGCTTGCCTTCCTGGTAGATTTTTGTTTTTAATCTCTGGCCTCCTTTGGAATTAGCTGGGGTGCAGGCATGTTACCGACTAGACACATCCACTTAGGATTTCAACCCAGACAGTGAGCAGTGCAAAAAAAAAAAAAAAGAAAAAAGAAAGAGAGAGAGAGAGAGAGAGAGAGCGAGCGAGCTCTGCCTGGGTTTTCCATTCTGTAGCAAGAATACTGGCAATGGTGTTAACCTCTGTTTTTCATCATCAAGTTGGTTTGCCTCATAGTTCTGGGGTCAGTGCCAGAAGCAGCAATCTAAGCGCATTTTGACAGTGAAGTTCTGGGCATTGGTCCTTCAAATTTAAAGTGGAATGTCTTTCTCTAGTCCCTAATGATTCTGTGAACTAACCCATTTATCTTAATACTACATTTCTTTTTCCTAAACTAGCCAGAATGGAGTCTTTTTGTCTGTAGCTGAGAATTCTAATACAGTACATATTCTAGAAATACTCATACATCTACACAAAGAGCATGTATAAGGATGGTCTCTGAAGCATCTATATATATAAAAAGCTTATATGCAAAGTGTCCCCCCAGGAATTCTACCAGGAGATCTAGGAGTTGGACTGCTTGCTATGATGTGCACTGACCGCCAGGGGGTGGTCCAGAATGAAGGAAGGCCTCTGCTGGCAGCCGGTAGTAGGCAGCCAGGGAAGGAAGGCCCCATCGGCCCTGATCACTGGCTAAGCCTAGGGACCCTACCTGTGCATGATTTTCGTGCACTGGGCCTCTAATTGTTCCCATAAAGAACTTTAAATAATAAATGTTTCCCAATAGGGGAATGGTTAAATAAATTATGGAGTACTATGCAGAAGTTTAAAGGAACAGGGGAGATCTGTATGTCCTGCCATGAAAAGCTCTCCAAGATGAAGCAAGAAAAGCCCCAGAAAATATGGGGCATATAGGATCCAGGTTTTGGAGGTAGGTGTGTTCTTGTTAACTTCATAAGGTCTTAATTTTTCTCCTTACATCTGTCAAGAACGGTTAGGACCATAGGGCAACCAGGAGAGAGGGTTCAATGAAGAGTGTGGTGACTTGTTTCACTTCACATACCCTACAGCAAACTCCATCTCCGTCTGAATAATGATGCAATTGGATTTAACCTATACCCAACATGACCATATAATGTAGCATTCACACCTGAACACTTGAAGAGGAAAAGAGGCAAAATTGATTCCTGCACCTGGATGACATGTAAAAACCTAACTTCTGTCCCATGTTCCTTGGGGCCTAAAGGCAGTTACAGCTCCATCTGTTACTCAACTACCCCTTGCGGTCACCTTACACCCAGCTCACATCTATGTAAGAAGTGCCCTTTTAAGCCCTCCTTGAACTATTCCAATTTGGGTTGTTACGCAGCAATAGAAAACTAATGCAGGTCGTATTAGTTTTGGGTGAAGGTTTATCCAGCACAGGTTAGGGATGAGAAACACCACAGTTCATTAAGATGTGTGGCTCTGCCCAGCTGACGTGGCTCAGTGGTTGACCTCTGAACCAGAAGGTCACAGTTTGATTCTTGGTCAGGGCACATTCCCAGGTAGCCAGCTCAATCCCCAGCTTGGAGGAGAAGGCATGCAGGAGGCAGCTGATCAATGATTCTCTCTCATCACTGATGTCACTGGAAGATTGTATCCAAAATGAAGCTGAGATCCTAATGAGAATGAGGAGCTTCAAGTCCATCGAGTTCTTATGCTGTGTGTCTATAATCATAATGTGGAATTTAGTTTCTTTGGCCCCAAAACAGTGGCTTGGTCAGAGTACATGAGAATTCTAGGTTTTGAGATACTGAAGGTAAAGGAGGAAGTTGGATGGGAACAACAAACATGACCCTTTGGATGCCTCTTACATCGAAATTAAGGAATTCAATTTACTGAGCTTTCAGTGAGCCTCCTGGAGGCTTGATAGACAACGTATATTAATCACCTGATTTAAAACCTGGTAAACCCTTAACTCCTATTGGCTTAACACAACAGAAGGGCATTTCTGCCACCCTCGTAAAGCCAAATGCCAGCATGAACACACGTGCTGTCTCTGACCTTGTGCTGATTTTCACGGTTCTGCTGGAGCCCCCAGCCTCTGGCTTTCTCTCTTCCTCTGATGTATTTCTGTCTTGCAGCAAGGTGAGTTGCAATCCTTTTCTGATGATGATGATGATGATGACGACGACGACGACGACGACGACGACGACGACGACAACGACGAGGACGAACGACGACGATGACGGCGACGAGGACGACAAAGGCCTTCCTAAACAGAAAGGAAGTAAATTAAAAGGTGCGATAGCACCACACTAACATCCCCCAGCCGTTGAAAAGCTTCTATTGTGGCTCCCCTGGATGCCATTTCTGACCAAACTTCTATGTCCTCCCTTACCTGTTCTTTTCGCTAAAACTGAAATTCACTGAACATGTCATTCTCTCCTAAATCGGCATGATCTGGTATAGCAGTCCTAACCATACACAGCTATGGAGCACTTGTAATTTGGCTTGTCAGAACTGAGATGTGCTACAAGTATAAAATATATGCCGGAGTTTAAAGGCTTAGTATGAAAAAAGGAGCATAAAATACTTCATTTATAGTTCTTATAATACCATGTTGAAATAACATTTTAGACATGTTGGGTTAAATATCTCATTAAAATTAATTCTACCTTTATATGCTTTTTTAATGTTGCTGTTAGAAATTTTTGAATTACATATGTGACACTTGATTTCTATAGGAGAGGTAATCTAGTTTTCTCATGTTTCTGGTGTGTGTGTGTGTGTGTGTGTGTGTGTGTGTGTGTGTATGAACTGTGTACCTTCAATTAAATTGTAAGCCCTTTGAAGATAAGAACTATGATATATTAACAATTATTGCTTGTCTCGTTTTTGATTCTTTTAAGTATATTTCCAGTAGGACATGATCACACTCATCTAGGGGAAATGGTGAATAACAGACCCAGAGATAAGGAGCCATGGGTCAGAATGTTGGACCTGAAAGGGAGGGTGGGGATTAAAGGGAGAGATCAACCAAAGGACTTATGTGCATATATATGAGCCTAACCAGTGGTCGAGGACAATAGGGGGGTGGGGGCATGAATGGGGGGGATTGGAATGGGGGTAGAGGACAAATATGTGATACCTTAATTAATAAAGAAATAAAAAAAAAGAACTGTGACATATTTTTATATGCTATACTGCCCTCAGAATTCACAGATTTTAGTAAATTCACGTTTACTAAATTCCTGAGGCTCATTCTAGCATATCAAGCCAGACAAGTGGCAGTGGCTGTGCCTGGGGACCCTCGAGAATGGGGTGAGGGAGGCAGGTCTGAAGGGAGCCTCACCATAGAGCAACCAGGCCGTGAAGGACCTCCATGGGCTCCATGGTCAAGGTGAGTTTTCCTTCGGAAACAGCTTCCCAGGCACTCAATGCCCACAGACTCAGGACTGCCTGCCAGCTCTGCTAATCATTCACTCCCTTTGGCTTTCTTCTCCGCTACCTGTGGGCAGTGTCTGGTTTGGGGTGGGAGATTCTTATCTTCAAAGCCAAGAGATCAGAGTGTTCATGTTTCAAAGGACATGCGGCGTTGGTGTGTGGCCAAGGTGGGGGCCTGAGCATCCAGGATGGGCTACTTGTCCTCATCCATGCCACTTGCAACGGCTGGGTCATCCCTACTAGGTCAATGCTGCTGTTCTCTCTCCTCCTCTGGGCCCTGGCAACAAGCTCTTGGCTGCCAGGAACAACTGGGGGAATGAGTGTGGAAGCTGGAGTAAGCTCTGCTGCTCCCGCCTCACTTGGACCCACAGCCTCAAAGTACTGGAGGCAATTCAGAGTGACCAGATGCAGCCCCTCTTGGACGTACAGGCCACATGATCTCTAACCCAGCACGGCTGATCCCTGGAGGAGCAATGGGCCCTATGCTTCTCCCAGAGCAAATCTAAGAACCAAAGAGAATCCCTGGGGTTCCCTCCTTCCTGACTCATAAAAACCTGTCACTCTGGCTCAATCACCGAGCTTTACAGGGTCCTCCAAGTATTTTGAAAATTCACCAAATCAGAAAAACAGCCAGAAAATAAATAAGTTCATGTCTGTGTAACAGTATTCATGCCCTTTTATTTTCACTTTAATAGTTCAACACTCAATTTTTTTTCAGATAAAGGGTATGAAATTCAGTAAGTCAAGGAAGAACTGGATGTAGAACCCAGATTTCTCACTTCCAGTCAATGCATTTTCCCACTTTCTCAGGCTGCTTTCATAAACTGTGTTTCTATACCTCAGTGGTGACAATGTCAACCTTCAGACTGTGGGGTTACAGATGATTTTTTAATGTTCTTCTTTTTGCTTAGATGTTTTATCTGTTTTTTTCCCCCACAATGACTATACAATGAATAAAAACACTTAAAATTTGAAATAAAGCAAATTCCTCCAGAAAGCAGAATTAAGCTTTGTTTTTCCTACTTGCCTTCACACTCGAATACCCAGCGCCACCAAATATTTGAATAGTAAGAATCAATCTGAATTATTGCCATCCTCGAGGGCAGAGAGAAATTTAATTTTTCTGGAATTAAGTGGACTTGAAGAAGAGTAGGTATTTGCTGTGTGACCTGGGTGTGAATTCTCCTCTTCTCCACCAGGGGCGCTGTCAGCACGCAGGGGGCCAACTCTCTGCTCACAGAATTGCTTGTACTGCGAGGGCAGATGATTTTGCAGGAGACTATTGAGTGATAAACTTCCTCCCCCCTCAGTACTCCCAGAGAAATTCTACAGCCTGTACTTCCTGTAATACACCCAGAACCATATGTGGGCCCAGTGTATGCCTCACATTCCCTCTACTTTATTCTCCACCATCCTCTGCCTTATACTCATCTGGCAGTTACCCAATACCAAGGACACTGTCTTCCAAGGTACATCAGACACTAATTATGGATAAATGAAGCTGATGGACTAATTAATATTAAAATAAAAGGGCCAACACCAGCTCATTGGAGTCATTCTTCTCAATAGTATCTGTACGTTAAGGATTAGACCCTAAATCCCTTATACCAGTAGAGATGCATCATGGGAGCAGAATGATATGACATATTGATGTCTTATAGTTATTACACCTTATCCATTTGTAGTGAAGAAGTCTTTGGAACTGTTGCCTCTCTGCTGTATAATGGGCCTGAGATCATTTCAGGTTAGTGTGGCAGCAGCCAGGAAGACGCATAGGACGTGAAGCTAGTGAAGAGCAGAGACAAACCAAACCCATGAGGACAAAATGGAGCCTATGTCTGCCTCTCACCACCTCATACTTGAGTGGCAGGTGACCTGCAGAAGAAACTGGTGCCTTTCACACTAAGAGAAGCTCAGGGAGCGATAGACCTGGCTGTTGGCCATGCCAAGGAGGTGAGCCAGCAGGTCAGTAACCAAATGCATGAGCTACAGTGATACCTGGCACCTACACCTTCAAAGTGTGCTTAGGTGCTGCCTGATCCCACCTTCAGATCCTCAGGTCAATTTCTCTTATAGCCAGCTCAACCTGGAACCATGCAGGAAAGGGAATTCTGGGAAACATGACTCAAGCTTAGGTTTATACACTACAAAACCACCACTCTCTCTAAAGTCATATCAAAGGTAGCTTTTTAGATCCAGTAGAGCTGTTGACATGGGGGTAGCTATGGGACAAAGATGTGAAGAGGTAAGGGGAGGAGGTGAAGGGAACTTTCTTGGTCTTTATAAATGTGTTTATAAAAGGACCGAAAAGCCAGGTAGACGGTAAGTATGTATTAAATAGTTATGTAACCAAATGTTTATAAATATATGTATCAAGAAAGGAAACCTTACAATTGGACCCAAGTTATGTCTGAGAGGTACTGAATGATATATTCAAGGGTTTGTGAGTACCCCGGTTACCTCTGGATAGCATGGCAACCCCTACCCCATCCCATGGTCCTCTCTCCTTCTGCTCTAAGTGCTGGGCAGCACAAGGGGAAGGAATCCAGGGGAGAAAGGGACAAGAGTGACCTGAAGGACCCCAAAGGCCATAGAGGGGAGCCCCTAAACACACATTCATCCACTTCCTTCTTTGGCAGAAGCCAGTTCCCAATGTACCAGAATGGAATGGAACAACGATGCTTTTACACCACCAAAGGTGTAGGTTTGATTCCAGAAACACTTCCTCTCTGTAGGGTGGCAGTGGGTGGGGTGAGATGATAAAAGTTGGTGGAAGGCAATTCTTTCCAAAGTCTAGACCTCGGAGTGGCCCCAGAAGGTGTGGACGTGCCCAAGTTTCGTTCGCCTCTCTTTCGTTAGGACGATCTGTAGTTCCATGGGAACCTTCATTGGCCACGTGTACCCGGGGCTGTTTCTATTTTTGTACGGACTGTATCAGGCAATTGTGGTCTCCAAAGCTGTGATAGTCAACGACTCTCTCCTGAATCCTTCATGTCCTCCAAGAAATAAGGGAAGGTGGGCCAGGCTGTGGGAAATATCCTACCAAGGCTTGTTGAAAATAGTGGCTGGCTCCATCCTGATAGCTTATGAGAACGGCTGCGTGAAAGGAGGGCTGGTGCTGATGAACAGGGAGCTGCCACCGAGATTTCTGTTCCCCAAAGAGTGGCAGCACCTCACCATGTTCGTCCTCCTCGCCCTCAATGGCTGTGTAGATGTCACGAGCAAGAACCTGCTGCCTCAGAGGTGTGTGCTCCTGGAAAAAGGCGCCCTGGTCCTGGTCTTCTACGTGCTCCTGATGCTGTTGGTGTCGCACGTTCAAGATTCCACAGGGGTGGAGCTGCAGGTTCACTCCCTGCTCATCTTGGTGGTGTTCCTGCTGATGCTGGTGTTGACTGCCGAGCTGTGGGCTCCCAACGCACTTTACCTCTCCATGACTGAGACCTTCCTGTTTCTGATGATGGGCTCCTGGCTGATGCAGGCAGGCTTTATTCTGTACAGACCTATCAGCGGCTATCCGTGGCAGGATGATGACCTCAGTGACATCATGTTTGTCACCACCTTCTTCTGCTGGCATGTGATGGTCAATGCTCTGTGCCTGTTGGGAATCTACGGCATCTCTTGCTTTTGGCATCATTGTTACAGACCCAGGTCGAAGCTGATGGGATCCAAAGAAGCTCCATATTATACACACACTGAAGGACCCGTCTACCAGTTGCTGCCAGAAATGGAGCCGTCAGAGAAAGATGACCAGGCTCTTCTCCTCCCAGAGAGCTCACCCTGAGATAGGGCCCAGGATACCTGCACATTGCCCATCCCTTCTTCCTCCTTGTAGGTTCTCTCAGACATGAGCATTGTATCCTCTTTGGTCTCCAGTGAAGGTAATGGAGAGAGCATTTGGTCTCAGTCTGCTGGCATATCTCCTGAACTTTGAATTGCTGGATAATGGGAAGGGGCTGAGAAAGGGATGCTGAATAGATTGGTGAGGGGGAGGGGAAGAGGACCAAGTGAATAGATAAATGTGCAAGAAAAGCCATGGGATTAAAATGCAATAGAAGGGAAGCCTTTGAGGGAAGAGAGGGGAGTCCAGCAGTCATTCCATCTACCAGCTACTTCTTGGGTAGAAGTGATTGCCTTTTACCTGAGGGAATAATGATTTCTTACAATTCAACACTGCAATCGTTCATGTCTCCCCCTGATAAAGAATAGTGGGTATTTTTGTTTGCTCACCAAAATGGCTCTATCACATCAACAGAACTTTTGCCTCCTCCCAAAGAAAGTTCTTTAAGAACCGGGTTAATTTCCAATTGGTAAATTGAGACTATTATTAATGCTTTAATACAGTAACATTTCAAATTTGTAAAGCTGAAATATTTATAGAACCCAAATGTTCAGTATTTTCCCAACTTCCTATTTTATCAGTCCTATTCCAGACAAAGCGTACCTAATTCACCATTACCACTTAGCACAAGTAATGTACTAGATCCTATTCATGAGCACTGGCAAAATTTCACTCCCTTCTATTTCACAGAAAGCCATCCCGCCATCACATTTTTATCATGTTATCTGGTACCCAGCGTAAGACCCACCTTCAACCTCCCACCATGGCGCACCTCCAAGGAGGCTTCTCCACTATGACTCCTTTATTCTGGGCCTTTTAGACAGTCTCTAGACCCACCTTGTTCCCTGGCTCATAGAGCTGATACACTTTGCTTGCTCTGTTTCTGAAATCATTCCCCTTGGGGAGGCCTTTTCTTGTCATCTAAAGTGTAGACCAGCCCTGACTTGGGTTTGGCTCAGTGGATAGAGCGTTGACCTGCGGACTCAAGGGTCCTGGGTTCCATTCATGTCAGGGGCATGTACCTTGGTTGCGGGCACACCCCCAGTACGGGGTGTACAGGAGGCAGCTGTTTGATGTTTCTCTCTCATCAATGTTTCTAACTCTCTCTCCCTCTCCCTGTCTCTCTGTAAAAAATCAATAAAATATATTTTAAAATAAATAAAATAAAGTGTAGGTCAGATCAAGTTATAAACTTTCCTATGAGCCAACTATGTAGCATAGGAGATGCTGAATAAAGGCTTGTTTGCTTTCAAAATCTCTGTCTTCACATTTCTTCTAAAAGTGTTGTCAGACAGGTCGGAATGTTGGTGAAACTCGGGAAGCCTAAAGCTTAAGTCATCTCCTTCGTCATCTGCCCACTCTCTTCCTCATTCTTGGGATAATAAAATCCACTCTTCTGTTCCTGAATTGTTTACTGTGCTAATTGTTTTTATAATTCTCACAAGGAACCTCCAAACAATGGTAAGACCCAACAGGTGGACTTGCCCAAGTCTTACAGCTAGCAAGACAGGAATTCAAGTGCAGGTGTGTCTGACTCATGCCAGTGACTATGTCCTCAGGGTCACCTTGATTTTGCTAATGGCAATGGTGAAGGGGGTGATCCTCAAAATGAAATTGTTGAAAGAGAGAAAAGAGAAAAAAGAGCAAGCAGCAGTGCAAGCACTCTAGACTCCCCTAAAAGATGTTTCTCTTGTCACACTTTCTGTCCATCACACTCCCTGCCCCGATCCTTCCCCCCTGCAGGGGGAGAGAGAGAAAGAATATTAGAATATCTGGCTAACTCTCAACTTCTAGCTGGGTCTTAAATTTTTAGGCTCAGATCTATGTGGGGGCTGAGGATAAGACTTGTTTGTGACCAAGTTTCCTGATGCTTGCCATTCCCCCTTAACTGTCGGTTCCTAGAATTTTCTCAATGACCTTTTTTAAAGGGGACCTTCTCTCTCTTCACTTCTGGTACACATTGATGGGAGAAGGCGAAACACCACACGCACTGCTTGCTGCCCATTTCTAGTCATCTGGCTTAATTTTATAATCATAAGCAAGCCTCTGGTAATCAACTGATACCCACAGGATAATACCTCTTCAATATCCAGTGTAATACATTTACCTATTATTCACTTATTATATTTGAGATGCAACAGAGAGGCCCTTCCCTTGAAAGCCAGTCAAGAAAACAACTTCGCACTCTTCTCTCTTGCAGGGAGACATGTCATGCGCATGAAATTCCACCAGAGGGCACTACGTTCACACCACTCCAGTTAAGCCTCTAGCTCTCCAACTTGGTAAACAAGTCTTCCAAGATTTAAAAAGCAGGGTTGGCAGAGGGGAGAGGTAAAGGGGATCAGGAAAAATACAGAGCCGGTCTAAGTATTGCCCAAGCATCCAGAAAACATACCCCAGGGCTATTTGTTTCCCATGGAAATTTGGCATGTGCATGTTAAATACACAGGGATTCAAATCAACTAAAGGGATAGGGATGAGGAAGACCTTGGACCCAGCTGAGGATATCTTTGGGAAAAGTACCAACTAAAAAAAGGGCACACTCTGATCCCAGTAATGTTTTGACCGCAATGCCAACTCACCTCACCTTTTTCATAAACTTCATCAATGCTCCCATCATTCTAGAGAACAGAGATAGATCCATCCATACATTGAGAATAAGGAACCCATTTTATCGGTGAATATCCCAGACTTACAAAACAGTGAAACTGGGGGGCCAGTTATTGAATATGAAAGATGATCTCCAAAGATCCCTTTAAATGGAACCTTAAAACATTTTTGTTTCTGGTAATCTAGTTGTTCACAGAAAAATATACTGAATGCCCACTACATGGAAGGCACTTAAATTTAGATTAGTCCCTGCACTTGGGTAGAGATTTCAGTGTTTTAGAGGTGGTAGTCCAGGAATGCACTGTCCACAGCCTGACACTACAGAAAGGCTCTCAAGGGAATTACATACTGGAAGCACACAGGCTGTGACATACTGCCCTAAGATAACATCAGCAAGCTACTGATTGAAGCCTCAGTGTCCTCACCTTTAAGACAGAATAATATGAACATCTAATTCCAGAATTGCACAGCTTTAATTTTCTCTTATTTTCCCATGTTGTTAGCGAAGAGAAACTTAATTCTTCCCAATCTCCAAGCAGTTTCCTACTGGAAACAAGATTTGGGGCAGGGTTCAAAGTGACTCAAACCTTCAGCCATGACATGGAGTTTGAGAAATCAAGTTTTCACTGTATTCAGATTACTTCAAGGAGCCTTCAAAAGCAAGGCTAAAGAAACACAGCTGAGGTTTGAACTTGTCATTTTCTAACTGGAGCTTAAAAATATCAAACAATTGACCTAGCTGGTGTTGTTCAGTGGTTAGAGTGTCGGCCCAAGGACTGAAATGTTGAAGGTTTGTGTCTGGTCCAACCTTGGTTGCAGGCTCCATCCAACCTGGTCCTGTTGGGGCACGCGTGGGAGGCAACCAATTGATATGTCTCTCTCTTCTCTCTCCCCCTCTCTTCCACTCTCCCTACCAGTAAAAATCAATGGGGGGAAAAATATCCCAGGCTAAAAAATTAGCAAAACAAAAAAGAATACCAATCAATCAGAAAGGATATAAAGAACAATTTCTCTGTGTTCAGTGTTAGGTACTGAATTAAGGTAAAGCCTGGTCTTTCCTCCCTTAATTGTGTCATGAAATTTGAAAGCTTGGCCACCTGCAACTTCTTCCCTAAATGTGGTTTAAGAGTAATGACATGAACTTCCAAAACTGTTCCTTGCCTTCTTTTTGAATTTTGTTTTAAGATTATACAATGGTCTATTCTTTTGAAAAGAACTGGTATTGATTTGTTTAAAAACAAAAAGAATTGACAATTTGGGGTTGGGTTTCCAGGGAGTTGCTGAAGCCTGGCTCTCAGCTGTGCACTGTTAGTCTGATTAAAGGGTTTCTGTCGAATGCCTATTGAAATCGTTCAGGTTTGGGGAAACCTCCATTTCTCAAACTACATGTTATGGCTGACAATTTGGGTCTGTTTGAACCCTAACCCAAATCTTGTCTCTAAAGAGTGTAAGGCAGCCATGCAAGCCCTGGGAAGGCACCTCAAACTACCAGATTAAGGGCTTCCCACCTGCAGGGTGAGAATAAGTCCTTCAAAAGAGATAGAAATTGAAAAGTGAACTCACAGTAAACCCGCCCTAGACAAGGCCCTTATTTCAGGCAACAGAGCAACATGGAAGAAATGCTTTTAGTCCCCGGCCATCCTTTGATATGGAACAAAATCTTTTCTAGCCCTAGCTGGTTTGGCTCAGTTTGTTAAACCCTCGACCCAAGGACTGAAGGGTCTCGGGTTCGATTCCAGACAAGGGTATATACCTCTGAGGCCCCAGGTGATTTCCAAGGTAACTAACCCATGAGTCTCTCTCATATCGATGTTTCTCTCTTTCCATCTTTCCTCCTCCCTTACACTCTCTAAAAGAAATCAATGGAAAAATCTCCTCGGGTAAGGATTAGCAAAAATAATTAAAAATTGCTCTCCCATTCCACCCACCCCTTGGACATAAAGACTCTACCTAAGAGACAAAAACCTGAATTTGAAGCACATGTAATAGGACAACCCCCCCCGCCCACGCCTGTTGGCTTTGATACTGAGCGTACCAAGAGGTAGGCGAGTTCACAGGCTCAAGCATTCTAATGCCCTTTTTACCGAGGGGGCGGGGAATGGGGTGGGTGGCCATTTGGGGAAGAAGTGGAAGGAGAACAAAGGGCAGCAGACACAGCAAAGCCAAACTAGATGAAACAGGCTGTTCTACTTTTAACTTCTGCAAAAGTACAGTCTGGGTTTCTAGGGGTGAACCAGTTAGTAACAAGACTTTTCTTCTCCCGGACCCTTTTGAGATTCCCAGATCAGCCCCTGGACTCCCATGAGCCCTATTTTGGGTGGTTTAAGCAAGTATGGAGTGGGCCGAGGAGGACAAGGCCCCTTGCTCCCTCCTGAAATACCCAGCAGTCATGGACTCTGTGGCCAGCCCTGACAAAGCATGTCCCTGGTCACATGAATGGCTCAAAGCACATCCATTTCCATTCTTGGAAAAGCAGCTCCAGCCACATGTTCTCTGGGTGCTGCTGTCCTATCTGTGTGGTCAGCAAACGCCACTTATTGAACACTCACCCTGGATACTATTGGGAGTTACAAGATGAATAAGCTACTCAGGATATTCAGATACCTAGCAAGCATTCATAAGACAAAATATGATACCATAAGCTAAAAAAATAAAACTGCACTTGCTACTATTCCACTTTCTATTATGTTTGCATTCCCACTTCAAGTGCTGGATGGAGGTGGTGAGTAGAATAGAACATCTTGTTTATAAAAGGAACTTTTCACTTCCTCCACGCCAACCTCCTCAACCAACTTCAACTCAAGACTTCATAGAGAGAAATGGAATGGAGACAGCTCACTGCTACCAGGTCTAAGCCCCACTCTCAGAAAACTAACAGTGGAGCGTAAGAGAGTTAGAAAAGCTGTACCTAATGGGTTGTTATGGGGGAAGACATAATCCAATCTCTCCAGATTACATTTTACCCTATAATAATCATAAGCACTACGTTGCAGATACTAACTATGCTAATTTCCTTGCAAATGCCGTCACAAGTAATCCCTACAATATTTTGTAGGCAAGGAAACTGAGCCTTCATGTGATTAACTAGCTAAGCCAACACAAAGCTGGTAAGAGGTAAAGCCCAGACTTGAACCTCGGTGTGTCCGACCTGAAGCCCCGGCTTTCAACAACCACGTCATAAGATTCCAACAGGCAGCACCGAAACTTCACCTGGAATCCCTTACGCTTTATCCAGTCCAGAATGTCACCTGTCCGAAACATGCCAAGAGCCCTTTCGAGGTGGATGTGGCATCTGTCATTTTAAAGCACCACAGTGTTAAAACACACTCTTAAAGGGGAGGGATGTTGACCAAGAAGCCACGTCATGTGTTTGTGGTCACAGGCAACACTTCTTTTCCATAGTTGTGGTACAAAAAAATAACCAAAGGAACACACTTCTTCCCTTCCTCTTCTGAAGGCACTGAAAACATGCCTTCTCGACCTTCCAAAATCTCCATTTCAAACACTGGGGCTCCTGAAATATACCTTCAGATGGATTTCAGAGAATAAAAATAGAGAATGATGAAGTAGTAAAACTGGCGCATATGTATATATATAAACACACACACACATTTGCATATATATTATAATACACAAACACAATTACATCTGTTGACAAGCATGCATTTCGCGATTATGTTTGTCTATGCATGTTCTCAACCACCGCTGCAAGGCTGAGGGGAGGGAGGATACTGATTCTTTTTCCAGATAAAAAAAATAAGGTGCAATAAATTACCTGAAAAGCAAATCCAGGGCGGATTTGTTTATGGAACCCTAAATTTTCTACCTACCCTTGGGCTATGCAAAGACCTCCCTTTCCTTTCAGCCGCCCTTGGGGAAGTGTGCACACAGAGAATTTCAATCCTGGTGGGCAACTCTAAAGGTCCTCTCTTTGAGAAAACCTTGATTTGCAGACAAGAAAACTTGGGCCCAGAGAGACTGGCTTGCCTTGGGGGTAACAGAAGGGGAACCAGGCAGGTCCCTAGCTTTCTTTCTCCTGCCCTCAGGTTCCTCTCTATGGAGGGTACCATGGACACAGCACGTTGGCTATAAATGTGAGCTCGAAGACATCTGGTCATTCACCCAAACCCACCCAGGCCTACCCCGGGGGGTCCCCTCTCTGCACAGAGCTCCCGGCAGGCCCAGGGCTTCCCGGCCCCTGCGCCCTGCGCCCCTCTCAATTTGACACAAGCACGGAGAATGGGTCTGGGGGTGGGGGGTGGGGGGTGGGGGTGAAGGATTGGGGGGCGGGTCTTTAACAACAAAAGGCTAATTTATGTTGCACTGGGTCAGAATTTCCTACGGGGTCTGCTGTAGGACCTCCCTAAAGCCAGGAGTCTTTTGCAACTTAACCCAACCTGCCGGCTGCGGGGACGGAGGCTGCGGACGGCTGGCGGCGCGCTTCCAGAGCCCGGGGGGCGCTGCAGGGACGCCCCGCGGTGGCGAGCGGAAGAGCCGGGGCGGGCAGGGTCTTTCCTGCAGGAACTCACCTCGCGTGACGCAGCCCGCCCGCCTTCCCGCCCCACCCTTCCCCTCCCTCCCTTCCTCCCCAGGCCCGGCGCCCCCTCCCCTCCTCCTCCTCCCCTCCTTGGCGCTCCTCCTCCCCCCAAGCCCCTTCCTTTCCTTTCTCTCCCGGCGGCGCCGCCCGCTGCCCAATGGCCGCGGTGCATCCGCCGGCCCGCCCCGGCCTCCGGCCGCCGGGAGCCAATCAGGGCGGCGGGGACGGCCCGGGCCGCCCATAAAGGCTGGGGGCGGCCGCCGGCCCCGCAGAGCCGAGGATGGGAGAAGAGCCGAGTGTCTGAGCAGCACTCCCCGCGTCCTCTCTTCTCCTCTCTGCACCTCGCTCTCACGGCCTGCCCGCCCGGCCCCCTGCCCCCGCCGCCTGCTCGCACCCCAGGTAAGCGGGGCCTGGGGACGCGGTGGCGCGCTCCGCGGCCTTGTTCTTGGCTGCAGTGGGGCCTGGGGTGGCTGGGTCTCGTCGCCGGGCTGGGAGGAGGGCGGGGACTTGTTGTGATCTCCCTCGGGCTGCCGGAGGCCCGAAGCGCCGCCCCTGGAGGAGGTCGCCCGGGGGTGCCGGGTGCGCGGTGGCTGGATCGCCGGGTGGCCCCATGCAGGAGCGCGCCGCCCCCTTCCTCCATGGGGCCTCCGCGGCGATTGCCGCCGTCTGGATGCTCTTCCCGTGGCCGCCGTGGAGGCCAGTGGCCTGGGAGTGCGGTCAGCTGCAGCTACAGCCCCGTCCCGGGGACCTGGCCACTGTGACTGAACAATGGGGAGCCCGGGCCGCGGCGCAGCGGCGGGCCTGGCCGGTGGAGAGGGCGCGCTGTGCCCCGGGATTGACGCTCCCGCGGTCCCCCCAGCCTTGGCCCTCCTTAGGGGTATGGCTCCCACGGCCAGACCCTGAGATCGGGCCGGGGGCCCGAGGGGCGGCGGGGCACCCAGCTTTCGGGACGTTTTTATAGTAGGAAAGGGCTGCGCTCAAAGTGGATTGTTCCAGCTACCACGGGGGAGCCCCAGGGGGATCCTCTTCGAGCCGCCGATCCTCGGCGGCGAGGGCAGCGAAGCAAGATGAAGATGACCGGGAGTCCCCGTCCAACTGCTTTGGCTTCGTGGCCTACTCCATGAACCCAGGGGAGAAGTCCCGGATGAAGGTGAAGACCACAAGCCACCAGCATGCGTCCTGGTGCGAGACCGACCGCATGGTGACCCCCCCGCCCTCCCCCGCGGCCTCGCCGGGTCCGATCCCCTCGCCACGTGAGACTCCCTCGCCCGTGAAACTCCGGACCATGTTCCAGCAAGAGCCGGACACGGAGGACAGGCAGGAGCGCCACAGCAAAAAGAGAAAGTACAGAGACAGTTACCTCAGCGATCCGCTTGACCTTCTGTGGCTGGGGTGAGTGAGGAGCCCAGGAAGGAGGACCTCCAGCCAGCGGCAGCTGCAGAAACAGCTCAAAAAGAAAAAGAAAAAGACAAACAAACCCGGCAGGACCCTATTTTTCTCTTCAACTAAGCTGTTGGCGACCAACTTGTGTCTCGGAAAAGAGCAGAAGATCCAAGATCTCTCCCCACCCCCACCCCCCGACCCAGGGCTTATGGGAAGAAGTGTGCTTTGATGTCTGGGAGGAAAGCTGGAGCCTGGGTTGTAGCTTTTATTGGGAGCAGGGGATTGATTGTTGCTTCTGGGCTTAAAAGAGGCAGGGGTGGGGGGTGAGGGTGGGATTGGACCCACCAAGTCTTCTGGACGCAGTCGGCAAAGTTCCTCTTCCCCAGGGGAAGGGCGAAGACATTGGAAGAAGCTGATGTTTTCAGCTGGGTAAACATGGACGGTTGCCCATAGAAACTTTGTCATTGTACTCCAGAGTTGCCCAAGTCATAGGAGGAGAACAATATGTTCCCTTTTGAGCCACCCTGCAGCCACCGATGGGGGGAGGAGGAAGGAGTGGTAGAACCGATTCCTCTTAGGTTTTGTGGCTTCGGAGTGCCTTCTTTTCTGAGATTTTGTGGGGTTTGGCTTGCAGTTTCTAGCGTGCGTCAGCTTTTGAAACTCCACATCTTCACTTAGACGTGGGAATCCCCTTATTCCCTGAAAAGCTCTCTAGTGGGAGCTCAGCATGTCATTCTCAAGCTTACCTTCTGAAGTGAGCATTTTGGCCTTGACGGATGTGAATTATGGCAGCCAGCGTGCTGCATCTTAGGATCCAGTTTGGATCAGCTCTTTTTTAATCTTGGTGGCTATCCTGACGGCAGCTCTTCTAGCAAGCCACCAGCCTTTTAAGCCTAGCCAACCCCCTTGTTTTGTCCTACCGACTATCTAAATGTGAGGTTCCCCTCCCCACCAGGGTTTGGAGGAATCTTCAAAATGGGGTTTTTTTATTGATGGACATGCCCACTGGGATGCCAGGCAAAGGGGGAAGACTCACCCAGAGACCATAGCAGCCAAGCCTTTCAGTGGCTGGGTTTTACTTGTATTAAAAGATCATGTCTGTCCTGTCTGAACGTTTGTGTCTTTTGTTTTGGGTTCCCTCCCCGCCTCCCCCAGTGTCTTAGTATAAAAGTAAATAAATAAATAAGACAGTTTCCCTGCCATGGCCACACTGAGAGAAAAAAAAAATAAAATAAAGCTTAGCCCTCAATATTCTAGCTTGAGGAAGCTTATAAGGAGATTGTTGTCTTAATATAAATCTCTAATCCCCTGAAAGCTTGAGTAATAAATAGACCCTTGAGTGTGTCACTTCCAAAGGGAGGGGTCACCCCTCCCGCTGTGACTTCTTGATTTCATTGTCCTTATAGAGGGATTCCTGTAGTGGATTATTTTGGAATTGGTGTTCTTCATTTATTTTATTTTTATTTTTTTCTCACCAGAACAACTTCCACCATGTCCACCTCGGCGAGTTCCCAGTTGAACAAAGGCATCAAGCAGATGTACATGTCCCTGCCTCAGGGGGATAAAGTCCTAGCTATGTATATTTGGATTGACGGAACTGGGGAAGGATTGCGATGCAAGACCCGGACCCTGGACAGTGAGCCCAAGAGTATAGACGGTGAGCAGAGTGGGGAGTCCGTGCTGGGTGGGCGGCCTGAGACCAAGCCACTCGATGGGGCCTCTTTTTTGTTCCGTTTGGGAAGCTTTTCTAAGGCAGGGCTTTTCAGATTTCAGTCAACTCAACATTAAGCTCTTACTCTGCCTCAAAGCACGGGAACAATGGACTCCTTTATTTAAATGAAATCTTGTGTGTTAAGTCAGTATATAGAAGACAAAAAATAAAGCCTGGTTTGGGGGTATAAGGGGACTGGGTACTTTGCCAACTTGGGTAGCCTTTAGTTGGCCTAAGGCACCCCCAGGAACCCAGTTTGTTAACCACTGCTCTGATCTGACTGAGCAAACTCTTTGAATACTGTGTTGAACTCATATCATTGGGGTTCTAGATGCAAAGTCATCACCCTAAAGTGTCTTCTTAGAAGGACTAGCCATTCATGTGTTTTTAATGGATGGCACGTTTGGAATTTTTAAAAATATATTTTTATTGATTTCAGAGAGAGAGAGAGAGAGAGAGAGAGAGAGAGAGAGAGAAACAATGATGAGAGAGAATCATTGATTGGCTGCGTCCTGCACATCCCACACAGGGGACCAAGCCCATAACCCAGGCATGTGTTCCAACCGGGAATCAAACCATGACCTCCTGGTTCATAGGCCAACACTCAACCACTGAGCTACACCAGCTCCACTTTTGGGAATTTTTAAATAATCTGATTACTTGTTCCATTGGCAGTCATTATATGAGTTGTAGCCTTTCTTTTTTTTGGTCTAGACTCTAGAGGAAGCCATAGCTCTCCTCCTTCTAGAAAAAGGGATCCGAGAACAACTGTCACCTCTAACCTACTTTTAGGATAGCTGCCTCTTCTGATAACTTGACATTTGAGTGAATGAATGGCCATAATATAAGACATACATTGTGTCCCTGCTCTGTGGCGGTTTTAGAAAGACATTGGGGATACAGGTAAGGGTTTGGTCTGTGCCTTCGGAGTACTCAATCAGCTAGAGAGAGGAAGACACCAGGCCTTTTAAGAATAGTGGGAAAAGTGGATAAGTGGTGGTGTGGGACCATCCTAGAATAAGTCATTCTACTGGTTGTCTTGTTTCCTCATCTATAAAATAAGGACAGACCATAGACACAGTCAGGGCGGGGGTGATGAATCAGAGAAAGAAGAAACACACAGACGGTCTCGTGGGGGAATTGATGATCCTTGTTTCCCCTATTTTAATATTTTAAATGAGTGCTGATGTCAGAATATTTTAATTTGTCTCCTTGGTGTGTCCAGTGGTTTTATGTAGGGAAGAAACATCGTTCTTAGGATGTTCTTGTGGCTGTTATCTCTTTAACGAAGTGATGTAAGGGTCTTACTAGAACTCAGAACTCTAGAGCTACGTGCACACGTCACAGCCCATGTTAATAATAGTGGCAGACATGAATCACTGACTTTCTAGAAACGAGAGTGTAGATGGGCACGTGAAGGGCTGCGTGCTGCCTGGAAAGCTGTGCATTTTTTAACTTAATTTTCCTCTCTTTTCACCCCAGAGTTGCCCGAGTGGAATTTTGATGGCTCCAGTACTATGCAGTCGGAAGGCTCCAACAGTGACATGTATCTCATTCCTGTTGCCATGTTTCGGGACCCTTTCCGCAAGGACCCCAACAAGCTGATATTCTGTGAAGTCTTCAAGTACAACCACAAACCCGCAGGTGGGAATAGATAGATATGGATACCCCCACCCCAATTCATGAATGGAATAAAGGGGGAGGATATTGCCAAATTAGCAACGGGGAGACTAGACTGTCTTGGAATGTTTCGGGAGTCTAGGGGGTCGGACGAGCTTCTCTCCACCTTGAACTTCCTCATTCAAAGTGGTAAAGTGGGCCATCCTCCGGTAGTCTATTAGTTGCATAAAATTGAATTCTTCTAAATCTGTTTGCTGGTGGAGTCCCCCCCAGGACGTAGTCCGGCCTGCCTGCCTGCCTGTAGACTTTTAAGAACATGGTTCTGAAGTTAGAACGTTGGGTTTGAATTTGGGATCTGCCACTTCTTGGCTATGAACGTGGGCAAGGTGTTTATTTCCTATCCTTCATTTCCCTCATTCTAAAAGTGAGTAATAAAATCCACCTTCTAAAGTCGCTGGAAGGATTATGTGAGTTAATATGTGCAAATCGTTGAGAACAGTTTGACATCAACAATTGGTTGCTGTCTCATTCCAGACCGCTTGCTTTCTGCCTTGTCTGTCCACTGACTGAAACGTGAGCCTCTTGGTTCATGGATGTCGTACATTTGCCTTGAGGTCTGCTGTACCCGCACCTTTGGGTTTCCTCAGGCACGCCTGTTGTTCCCAGTTCTCAGCTGAAATCTCACTTCTGTAGAGTCTCTTGCTCTCTTGCTATACTTTGGCATTGGGTCTTCCACATGCGGCCCGCAGAGGAGTCTGATCCGGCCCGCCAGGTTTTTTGGGCAGTGAGCGCAGCCGAGGTGTTACAGTAGGAATTAGTAGTTCATATAGTCCGGCCCTCCAGCTCTCTGAGGGACCGTGATCTGGCCCCCACTTTAAAAAGTTTGAGGACCCCTGGACTAGACCGTAATGCCTTTGTTCTGAGAGACCATATCATTGTGACAAAGGGCGTGAGCTCTGATGCAAAGACAGTCATGGGTTTCCTGGCTCTGCTGCCTGCCTTGTAACCTGGGCAGGCCACCTCACATCTCTGAGCCTTCCTTTCTCGCTGGTAAAGGTGGAAATGTATAATACCCTTCTCAGGGTGGTTAAGAAAACTCAATTGTGGATTGATAGAGACCTCTTAAAATGGGTCCTGGGGCATAGTGAAGCAGTCAGTACGCCTATATTTACTTATTTTAAAGTTCCGGTCTGGCTTAGAAACTGTTTCCACTTGAGCTCATCTCATTGTAAGTTTTTCTTTTGCACTGTCCAATTCTGTATAACTCAGCACTACATCTTCTCACCTGAATGCAAGGCTCCCAATACACAAGTGATTCAATAAGAATTGTAGATCTGGCTCTAAATGCCCAAGAAACTTGGAATGGATCTGACTGTAGAAGCGGCTGTCTTGTGAATAGACAGTTTTAAGTGCCTGGCATCAGGTCCTTAGGAGGTGGCCAGCATGCTGATAAGGTGAACACTTGTGCTTTCCTGGAGCTACTGTCATGTGACTTGATTAGAACAAATTTTGGGGGAACCTTCCTACAAGTGTTTATAATTACAGCATCTCCCATTTGCCTCTTTCATACCAAGGGGACCCCGAAAGGTAAACGGGGTCAGGTTAGCTTTTACTCAACACTTTGGCTATGCGGATTCGGAAGAAATTTTCCCCCCCATCAGCACCAGAGATGTATATTTGCCCAGATGTCTCTAAAGGATTGTTGACTCTCTTTTTTTCTCTCTAGAGACCAATTTAAGATATACCTGCAAACGGATAATGGACATGGTGAGCAATCAGCACCCCTGGTTTGGAATGGAGCAGGAATATACTCTCATGGGCACAGATGGACACCCCTTTGGTTGGCCTTCCAACGGCTTCCCTGGACCCCAAGGTAAGTCTCCTGGGTGAGAGGTCAACTTGCTCCTCCCCGGCTGCTTCATTGGTAAGGAAAGCCTCTTTCCGCAGAGATGGCAGGGACTCCTTACGGATCAGAAAGCTCTGGGGGTGTCCCTGAGCCTGGCTGAAGTCATACTTTGCCCTCACATTACCCCAGACCCAAACATAGATGTTTATCCGTGGATCCTGGGGGGAAACCTTTGGCTCCACGGAGGAGCCCCCTGCTCTGTTGCCCCACTGCCGGGTGAAGGCAGGAATGGTGATTTCCGGAGAGCCAGTGTCCGAGCTTTCTGATTGCTCACCTTGGGCGATACATCTTAGGTGGGAAGGGGCTTTCTGGATTTCCTCTCTTGACATTTCGCCTTGATGCCTCTCCAGGTCCATACTACTGCGGCGTGGGAGCAGACAGAGCCTACGGCAGGGATATTGTGGAGGCTCACTACCGGGCCTGCTTGTACGCTGGCATCAAGATCGGAGGGACAAATGCCGAGGTCATGCCCGCCCAGGTAAGTGGCTCTGCTCTGCAGCTTTCCCCCTCACTAGGCAAGTAGGGGCTTTTTGGTAGTCAGGACTGCTGATGCTCCCCTCCTTAACCCGAAACCTAAAAGGTGGGCGGACTAGAGGTGAGAAGAGAGCGGGTTTCAGAGCTTCTGAGTGGGGTGCGCCGTTGGCTTTATATTCAAAGCCAATCTTCTTGTTCTCTAGTGGGAATTCCAAATAGGACCCTGCGAAGGTATCGAAATGGGAGATCATCTCTGGGTGGCCCGTTTCATCTTGCACCGAGTGTGTGAAGACTTTGGAGTGATAGCAACCTTTGACCCCAAGCCCATTCCCGGGAACTGGAATGGCGCAGGCTGCCACACCAACTTCAGCACCAAGGCCATGCGAGAGGAGAACGGTCTGAAGTGAGTGCCTCCTCCCGCTGTGGCCATCTTATCTCTGTGCAAGGAGACTTGCCAGGGATGTGATGTATTTGGGGATGAGCAAGCCCGACTTCCTAGTTCGGACCTTAGCTTTTGCCACGTGGCTTCAAACACTGTGGCTTCTAATTCTGTGGTTCTGTTCCTATTTGGAAAGTGACAAAATTACTACAGGAATAGAATTCAAGGGTGGCGATAGGTAAAGTGGACATAGATAAAATGGCATTTGAAAGCCTTTAATAGGAACTAAGGAACAGTACAAGCATGTGAATGAATGTAATGCTTATGGGTGAGAGGAAGCCTGGGATCTTTTCATTCAACAAGTGTCATGTACTGGATAGTGACACTATTCTGAGCACAGGGACAGGCGGGTATTTGCTCTGTTAGAGCGATGGTGAGGTGAATTGGAAACTGGGAAAAGGCTTTGATAGCTAAGTCACTCCATTCTTAAATCCATACCTGCTCCTGCCCCTGAAGGACAGATTTCCTGGGGGACACAGGTGGACGGACCCTCATCTTTTCTGTTTCCTCTAGGTACATTGAGGAGTCCATCGAGAGGCTGAGCAAGCGGCACCAGTACCACATCCGAGCCTACGACCCCAAGGGGGGCCGGGACAATGCCCGGCGCCTCACCGGATTCCACGAAACCTCCAACATCAATGACTTCTCCGCCGGCGTGGCCAACCGCAGCGCCAGCATCCGCATTCCCCGGGCTGTGGGCCAGGAGAAGAAGGGGTACTTTGAAGACCGGCGCCCCTCTGCCAACTGTGACCCCTTCGCGGTGACGGAAGCCCTCATCCGCACGTGTCTTCTCAACGAAACTGGCGAAGAGCCCTTCCAGTACAAGAACTAAGCGGACTAGACTCGCAGCCATCTAGCTCCTTCTAACTACTTCTCCATCCCGCTCCCACTCTCGCCCCTCCGTTGTCATAACATGTAACTCAAAAGGGCAGAATATCAAGGTCCTTTTTTATTCCCCGTGCCCCGTTAATATCTCTTGCTTTCTTTGGCCGGGTTAGAGTGGTCAAGTTCTTAGTCTCTTACACACACACATCCTTTTTTTCCCCTATCACTGAAGCTTTCTAGTGTGTTAGTGGGGAGGGGGGAGTGGGGAAACATAACCACTGCTTCACTTAATCAGGTGTTTGTCCAACGGGCGTAGCTATCTGGACAGTGAGCATAGTATTTGTGAAGGGAGGGGGAGGACCTTTTTCTTCTTTGAGGTAGCTGAAGGGGATAGGAGTGCTGGGCTTGCTCTGGGACTAGGTTAGATACTCCCTTTGGTTGGGAAGTTCCATAAAAGTTGATAAGCAGCTTCCTAATGAACGTGATAATTAGGAAAGTTGGGGGGCAGCAGGCAGGAAGCCCTCTTAACTTGCCAACTGTGACCCCTTCCTTCACAGGGACCTGCTTCCCTGGCCTGGGGCTGAGGGCCCTCACTGGAAGGCAAGCCCAGCATAAAGGGATGGGATGGGTTAGTAGCCCTACCTTCAAAGAACAAGTTCTCATTGCTTGGTCCTCCCGTTTGCAACACAAATCAGAGTAGTATTTTTATATTTAAATGCAAAAACAAAAAAATTATATATATATGGGTGTGCAGATACGTGTGCTTTTTCTAAAGGAGAAAAACCATTCTGGTCACCGGGAGCCAGATTTGAGGCGAGAAGTCTTGTTAGAAATAAGGCTCTCCTTTTGAGGAGTGTTGAAAAGTTGGCTGTTAGGGGCCATTAAACCTTCACTACCATGTGAGGGTTTCTCAGTGCCCTGCCTGCCCTTCGGGACACAGGTTGGCTAACAGGAGCAAATAACAGCAGACACCCGAGCCCCATGGCTTTAGTTTAGAAAGACACGTATGCACAGGGTTGAGAAATATGAGTTGGCTGGTCAACTTGAGCATGTATGTTACTGACAAAGGGGGTATTGGGTTATTTTCTGGGGGACTAGCATGTCACTAAAGCAGGCCTTTTGATATATTAAAAAAAATTTTTTTTAAAGCAAAACCAGTTTAGATTTTAATCATATTTGTAGGGATTTGAAGTCTCTGACAGAATTGCTTGTTTGCTTCCCCGGCCTCCTTCCTGTCCCCTCCTAGAGGGGACGGGACGGGACTGGGGTTAAACACTTGTAATTTTGTATCCTGGTGTCTGTTCTGAGTGTGAAATATTCCTTTTCGTTAAGATTCTGAGGAGTTATTTTTTTCTTTTATAATAAAAAAACCAACAAACCCCACCTTCATCCCTACTGTTCCTGGCTGTTTTTGTGTTGGCTGGGGCAGCAAGCTGGCTGTGGGTTTTTTTGTTTTTTTTTTTGCCATGACGACTTCTCATTACCATGTACAGTATGTTCAGGGTTAGATAACTCCTTGTAAACAAACTGTGAACTGCCCAGAGCAGCTCTAAATCAACCTAACATTTATAACTTCTGACTTGCTTCTTTTTAAATCCCTTTGTGCCATTTCATTCCCTCCCCTACCAGAAAGGGGGAAGGGGAGGGGGGAACATATGTATTTAAGAGGCCAAATAAGTTCAAGTTTACCTGTTCTTGGAATTAAAAATCGAGTCCTATTGCTGAGCAACTCTTGTTCTTTGAGTATTTGGCATCTCTAGATTAAGGCATATCTCAGCCCTAGAGACTTACAATAGGGTACAACCCTCCTCCACCCCAACCCCCCCGGTCTCAGAGCTGGGCTCTGACCTCCCAAGCTGTAACGTTGTTTTGAACCACTCCTCTGCCTTCATTTTATAGCAGCCCGAAGTATTTGTGTTATTAACTGGTCTCCATTTCATCCTCTGCCCAGCTGCCAGTGATTCATCTAAATGGCAAATATTGACCGCGTTGCTACCCTGGTTAAAGCCTTCCGAGGCTGGGTGTGCTCGGGGCCAGCCAGCCCATATCCGCCCTGGATGGGCCTTCCTGTGCTCCCAGACCAGTGAGCCGCCTGTGTTTCCCCAAAAGCTCATGGTACACCTCCGTGCCCTTGCCCTTGGTCCCTTTACCTGGCTCGTCCCTGCCTTAGTTTATGTCTATGTCAGGCTGGGCAGGAGCTCCCTCCTGCTCCACAGCATTGCACACATCATTTCTAGCAAAACCACTAATTCATCCAACACTGGAACCTAAGGTGTCCGGAATGTGGCCGGTAGTAATCACCACACTCGGTTCATGTTACTGTTTTTAAAGATAGTGTCCTCAGTTTGGAGTTAACTGGGGCCTATTACAGCGAACAAATGACAGTTTTCTTTGGGCAGGTGCCTATTTTGCTCTAGTCTTTGGTATTTTTATTTTTTTTAATTTTTTTATTTTTTTAGGATGGTTGGTTCCTGGCACAATTTGATTTTCAAAGTAGGATGGATGATCTTACCTGTGAGTTTGCACCTACTATGTTTCAACATGATTATTAAGAGTGCCCCCTATCAGTGCTTTCGTGGTTTCACTGATAAATGATGTGGTGGTGGTTATTTCAACTGGAGTTCTTCATCTTCTCTTCGCTGGGTCAGTCTTGCCGTTGTGGAGGTATACTCTGCACAGCGCAAGCGCTGGATTGAGGCGATGACTTGAGCACTTCGATTTTTTGCTTGTTGAAACCAATTCCCTGACAAAGATTATGTGAAAAAGAGTAATAGGATCACAATTTAGGTGGGAACAACGAGGGTATTTCCTTCTCTACCCTTCTGCCTGGAATTAGATTTGACCTGCAGGTCACAATGCAATTCTCTTGTATTTCAAAGGTGTTTTTTATAGCTCATTTAACAGACACTGGGTTACATGATAACTTTATCAGTGAGATTAAACAATGACAGCCAAGCCTTCAGCCTTAAAGAGACAGAGGCCAATATTCACAAAAGGAACTCTCGATGTTAAACATGGAGCGTTCCCTCCATTTCATCCTGCCAGTCAGAGAAGAGTTAAAGGGTGGCTTGCACAAGCTCACAGGATTGCCAGGAGCTGAAAGAAGATTCCAAGGAGTTCCGTGGAAGCTCCTAAGCAAACATTTGGTTCTAGGGCTTCACCAATTTCATCAAAGGCTGCTCTTAGATAATTTCCGCTACTGCTCGGCCCTTATACTAAAGTCTACAAAGTAACTTGCTATCTCAAAGAAAGCTCATCACTCAATAGAACTTTCTGACAACTTCATGAAGGCAAGAATCCTGCTTTTCTTTCTCAGGACTGTATCCCCAGACCTGTCATATTGCCTGCAGTGCTTACTTAGTAAGTTAGTGTTCAGTATCAGAATTGTGAGCTCTACCCCTGCAACTAGCACTATCGGGTGGTATCAAACCCTCATGAGGTTTTAGAGATTTGGCTGTGTGTTAACCCCAGTCATGGCACTAAGCAAAGTTCTGTTTTACTGAGCTTTTCATGACGCTGCTGACTTGGTTAATTCTGGTTGAAGGTGTGCTGCCACGAGCCTCGTGTTGCTTTATGAGTTATCACTAATATAAAGTGGCAATTCTTCATGTCATTCCAGAGGCCTCAGGTAAATTGCTACTGTAAACAGTTTGAGTTGATCAGGGCCCTGCCATTTTATAGCTTTTAGTTCAATCACCAACACTCATTTTTTAACATGTCATATTTGAGCCCTGACCGATTTGGCTCAGTGGGTAGAGCATCGGCCTGCAGACTGAAGGGTCCCAGGTTCGATTCCGGTCAAGGGCATGTACTTTGGTTGCAGGCACATCCCCAGGAAGGGGTGTGCAGGAGGCAGCTGATCAATGTTTCTCTCTCATTGATGTTTCTAACTCTCCATCCCTCTCCCTTCCTCTCTATTAAAAAAAAAAAAAAATCAATAAAATATATTTAAAATGTTATATTTGAGCCCAGCTGGCATGGCTCAGTGGTTGAGCATCAATCTGTTAACCAGGTCACAGTTCGATTCCTGGTCAGGGCACATGCCCAGGTTGCAAGCTCCAATCCCCAGTGTGAGGAGTGCAGGAGGTAGCTGATCAATGATTCTCTCTCATTTCTCTCTCTCTCTCTCTCTCTCTCTCTCTCTCTCTCTCTCTCCCTTCCTCTCTGAAATCAATAACAATATATATATATTTTAAAAATATATTTTATTGATTTTTTTACAGATAGAAAGAGAGAAGGATAGAGAGTTAGAAACATCGATGAGAGAGAATCATTGATCAGCTGCCTCTTGCACACCCCCTACTGGGGATGTGTCTGCAACCAAGGTACATGCCCTTGACTAGAATTGAACCTGAGACCTTTCAGTCCGCAGGCTGACGCTCTATCCACTGAGCCAAACCAGTTTCAGCAACAATATATTTTTAAGTCATGTTTGATTTTATAATATTCAGATAAATGCTCAAACACATATGTACAATATAAACACACACACACACACACACACACACACATATATATATATATATATATATATATATATATACACACACACACACACACACACACACACACAATAGGTACATGATATAGGTATCCTACATGAATGTTTTGCCAAGGATATAGTATCTTATAAAGGAGAAGGAAACTTAGGAACATCTCTTCCCGAAGCTGTACACAAAACGAATTCATTGGGTTGAGAATCTGTCATTAGGAACAAGAAGGTAGAGCATAAAAGTTATGATTACTGCTAAAGCATGACTCTACTGCCAACCCTTTTTAATTCTGCCCTTTCCAGGACTTTATAGACAGAAGGTTCTTAGGCACTGTCAACTATTTGTCTATAATTAATTTCTCAGAGCCTCTCTGATATAAGGATGATATCGTAGTCCCATGTTACAGAGGAAGTGTCCATGCACTTCCTGTTATCATTTGACTAATTGCTTTTTTAAGTGGCTGGGACCTCAGCAAGTTGTCCTCTTTCCCATGGGTCTCAGATGGAGTTACTGGCATTTCTTGAGATTGTAACTTGCCTCAGCTTGCTCAACTCCTCCACCATATGGCCCAGTCAGCAGACCTACTGACTTCAACAAAAATTCAGAATAACTGCTCCCTTGTGACCATTATACTGCTCTGTAGACATTAAATGGGAAAGGCATTCAAGGTATTCCAAATTTAATAAATAAAATGGGGGCCAGCTAAACACCATTGTTGGTGTTTTCGTGCAAGCATATGAATGAAGAGGTCAAGTGAATGGAAATTCTTTTCTTCCTCTTCATGTCTCTACTCCTCCTATTGCTTCTGGAAGGGTACACACGTGGGAATCCCCTATTGTTTGTGGGGTTCTGGGGGCACTGCTGAAATAGGCATTTTCAGAAGCCCCCATGGGAAGAAGAGAGGTGGTAGGAGATTTTATTGGCATGGTTATAATGTCCCATTTCCCCTGAGCCAGTGCTGAAAGAGGGGCAGGAGGTGTTCAATAGAGTCAGAAACAAGGCCAGCATCCATGGTTTCTGTTCCCTGTTACAGACAGGATTCAGGCCAGATTCAAGTCCATTAATCCACGTGTGAAATCCAACATGGTGGTGTGCCACGTGTGCACAGGGACCACCGCCCCTGCAGCAGGAGTCTCAAGAGGGCCTGGGGCCCTGCAGCCAAGAGAAAGAAGAAGGGCTGAACTTTGGGAAGTTTACATATTTAGATTTTTGAGCACTTGCAGCGGCCACGCCCATCCTGGCCAATGACCTGTTTCTAGGTGTGACTGATGGGCAATGTGCCTCCCAAAGATTCCTATATTCTTGCCACAGCAATCCCAGGAGGAAACCTAAGGGGGGCACATGAACATGCCTGCCTGAATAATCAGGATCTGGACCCCAGGACATCACCCTGGGGACAATGTTAAAATAAGTCACTTCTAGAAGTATGAACATAGTTGTATGTCCCTGTCCTTTTGTCTACACATCTATTGAAAAACCAATAAACCTTTCCAGGGGCTACAAAATGAATGGGTATATTGCCAAGTTTTTAGGAGAGTGCTGACTGAGAATTTCAGAGGGAGTGACAGAGGGTGGAAGGAATGGAAGATTCTTGTTCTAGTCCTCACATTATGTAACCAATTGAGCCTCTCTTTACCAGTACCCACTCCCTCCCTTGTCTCTGATATATCCCCCCCCCCCCCCTTTGCCTTTTAAGAGATTGGAAAGCTCCAGAACCAAGTGATTTGGTCTCCAGAGAGACTTAGATACCCTTGGTGCACTTGGAACATGTAAGCCCTGTCCTGCTGATCCGCCTTGCAAAGAGTCCAAGAAGCTGAGAGGTGCCAAGCACCAGGTGTTTTCTTTTCACTCTGGTTTTTGCCCAGCCTGGCATGGCAGGCAGCGGAGTTATTTTGCTTTTATAAGCCATATTATATAACTAAGATCTCGAACAGCGATGCTGAGCCAATTTAGAGGTCATTACAGAGTGGGAGGGAAAGAACAATTAAAAAAAAAATGGAGAGAGACTAGGAAAGAGAGTAAGGAAGGAGAAGGGAGTGGGAAAAGAAAAAAAAAAGAGGGGACAAGTGGAGACTGAGGGAGACCATTTCATTTGTACTACCGGCTCCTATGTTCTTGGTCTCCCGTGACAGGATATGCAACCTGGAAAGTTCTTTAGCCCTCCTTTTAACTGGCGAGGGAGCAGCAGTCTGTGGAGGAGCTCGCTGAGTGCCAGCTGCCTGCAGGCATCACCCCGGGGCCCAGTGGAGTCCCTGCTGGAGACTGCAGCAGCCTGGTGTGGCGCAGTACTCAGTGTTCCTTGTGGAAAACAAACAAGCAAGACATTGTCTCCACTCACCCAGCCTCCGTGCTGACTACAGGAGCTGGTGAGTGAGGAAGCCCCAGTGGGAAGCCTTTTTTCTTCTTTTGAATTTCAGAAGATGATAGCCCACTTCCAAGAAGTTGGATAGACATCAGGAGCAGAAGTCAAAGACAGGTGTTTTGCTTTTATTTTGTTTGGGGGAGGCAGTAAAAGGTATGCTCAATAACTGTGTTCGTATTTGCCAGTGATTTTATCCAGGTTCGCTGTAGGACTTTCACAAGCCACTAGCATACAGGATACTATTTCTTAATAAGCAAAATAAAGAAATAACATATTCCAAACAAATGACAGATTAATCACACTATATAGTTCAAGGCAAGGGGAGGTGAAGAAATAGAGTCCAAATTTAATATGACGTATACCTTTTTTATATTTGGAGGCGCTCAGGAGAGCCACTGCTCAACCAAGAGCTGATTTCCAGCTGCCAGCACAAAAGTAAAAGTACTCTGTTGCTAGGGCACGTTGCTAGGGAACAGAGACGCCGGTGCTGGTAGGCAGGCTGATAGCTTTCTAGGGGTTTCATATGAGGCATAGCACCACCATCGGGAAGAAATGTCTCACCAGGACGCGAAAGAATGTCCTAAAGTTATTTGGAGGAGTTTTTAGTTTTAGGGAAGGGTCACCTGGCCCAAACGTAAAGTCTCAAATATCCCTCACAAACTCAGTAGTTATAGCCTTAAATGTCCCCTTGCCATAGCTGCTTCTCCATGTGTTCTTATAGATAAGACCCCAGTGGAGCCACCGATTGGCTGCTGACTGCTTATCAATGACAGCAGATGTCGAATGGTGACATCATGACATGACTTACCTCATTCTTACATAACAGCGATGTGGGATAAATGACATCCTGACACAACTCACTTCACACTTCTATCAAAGCAACCCTGGGTTCTTTGTTCCCTAGCAATGTGCTCTAGCAACAGAGGACTTTCACTTTTTGACGCTGGCAGCTGGAAATCAGCTCTCGGTTGGACACTGTTGCTGAGTGCCTCCTGGTATAAAAAATATGGATCCAGAAAAGAAAAAATCATTTGATGTGAACCCCAGGTAGAAATTTATCTGCTGAGATGAACTCTTCATGGTCAACCGAAGGCCCATTTACTGACATGGACTCTGCATACAGGGCAGAGTTTCAGACTGAAACCCTCCCACTTCCCGCTAGTCTGAGTCAACCACTGCAGGGAAGCCCTAGTTTTGTCTTTTGACCAACGGACGGAGACCTGCCCCATCCAATCAGAACTGCACAGCTATATTTCATTTGCATAGAAAGCGACCAATCAGAACTACTCCACAACAACCAACCAGATTGGCATGATTCTGACCAATCAGAACCGGACGAACTTTGAAACTATATTTGCATAACATTGGACCAATAGGAAACTTGGGTGGGAGGGAACTTCCTCTGTGAGAGGGGGCATCCTGTTTGTTTCAGTAGAGTTCGTTTTTGGTGTTTAGGGTAAGCTTCACCCGATAGGGTCTCCCTTTTCTGTACTCGTTACTGGAGTAACAGAGTCCATTCTTTTGTTTTAACTTTTTTTTTGTTGTTTTTTTTTTGTGGCGTGGCCTCAGCTTTATTCTAGAACCCGGGTTCTTGCTGCCTGCGCTTTTGCCTCCGTCTCAGATTTTTACTTCAGGGAAGGGAAGCCGTCTTTACCTCAGGGAGGCTGTTTCTACCTCAGAAAAGCCGTTCTTTGTTCCTCGCTCAGGGAAACTTTTTTTGTTGTCTTTTTTTTTTTTTTTTTTTTTTTTTTAACATATATATATATTTCTATTGATTTCAGAGAGGAAGTGAGAGGAAGAGAGAGAAAAATCAATGACGAGACTCATCGATCGGCTGCCTCCTGCACTCCCCACACTGGGCATCGAGTGGGCAACCTGGGCATGTGCCCTTGGCCGGAGTCGAACCCGGGACTCGGACTCTTCAGTCCACAGGCTGACACTCTATCCACTGAGCCAAACTGGCTAGGGCTGTTTGGTTTTGGTTTTGGTTTTCTTTTTTTTCTTTTTTACCTCAGGCAAGCTTTCTTTCTTTCTTTCTTTCTTTTTTTTTTTTTTTAAACCCAGAAAAGCCTCTTTTTTCTTCCTTGTTCAGGGAAGTGATTTCTTTCTATCTCACTCGGTGCAGCTTCTTAGCACCTTGGTTTTCTCTCTTTGCAAAGTGGAATCTTCCCGTCGGTATTTTTTTTAACTAGAACTGACTCTCTTCGGGAGTGGGCCCTGGAGAAAACAGAGGAAGATCTCGAAAGGAGTATGTCATTCCCTTTCTGACCTGAAAAGACTTAAATGGAAGGGCATGGGTGGATCGCATTCTGAAATAACCAGATAGATTAAGCAGGAAAACAAACAGCTTGAGTTATGGCTCTCAGCTTCCCGGGCTTCCCACTTCTGAGTCGTAGGAGCTAGAATGCAACCCTGGGCATCTTCAAGATAAAAGGCGGGGGATAGAGGTGCAAATAACGAAAGGAATATGGAAGCCAAGTATGTTGTCCCTCAAAAAAATGCTTTCTAGATCTGGCCCTGAAGAGCAAGCCTCCCATCTGCTTAAAGTATTCCTTGGACATTCTGAGTTTTGCTTTCCAAAAATCAGAGGACTTATTTGTATGCTATTTGCTTTTCATTGGTGGGGAGCCATTAGACTGAGCTAGAACTACCTTTCACACACACACCCCCCACCACCACTACCACACACACACTTTCTCCTCAACATTACAACCATGGAAGAGATGGTCCTCTAATATTCCAAACCAACCGAAGAGTTTTGTGTTCCTGGTGCCACCATCACATTCCTACTTCAAGTCACTATCATCTCTCACTTCTGCTTTAGCCTTGCAAATGGTCTTTCTCCTTCCACTCTAGGCTCTAAATAATGTATTCCCAGCAGCAAGGAAAGTAGTCTTTTAAAATCCTAAATCACGTTGTGATCCATCTCTTCTAAAACTTGAAATATTTGTACATTTTTTTTTTTTTATTGATTTCAGAGAGGGGAAGGGAGAGGGAGAGAGAGAAACATCAGTGATGAGAGAGAATCATTGATCGGCTGCAACCCAGGCATGTGACCTTGTCTGGAATCGGACCTGGGACCCTTCAGTCCGCAGGCCTACGCTCTATCCACTGAGCCAAACCAGCTAGGGCTCCCCTCCCATTATTATGACATGAATCAAAGAAGTGCTCTAAGCACTTTCATCATGCAAATCATTTGAGTGGACACAAAGTCCCTCACTCTTGGAAAACAGACTTTAGGGAAGGCAGGCAAAGCTTCATGAATCTACACAGGGAAATATTGCCAGCCAGCCCAGACCAGTGAGGCCCAGGAAGGGCATTCAGGAGATCCGGTGGAGACACGGTAACATTTTAAAGTATTATAGCTCCATGCAGGCATTGGACTTAATGAGACTCAGAAATGGCGCTGGCCTTTGGCACTCAGGTTGTTTAGTGATTTGTTCATATGTTTGTACTGCTTTATTTACTCCTAGGAGTTAACCTATAAAGATGGTGACATGATCCTTTCAAATTTCATTTAAAATTTGACTTTCTCCCACCTCCTTTAGACCATGTCTATATGGAAGGTAACTTTTGGCTCCCCACCATAAAAGGGAAAATAAACACTAGACTTAAAAACAGAAGGCCTGGGCTTGGACACTGATTCAGTCAGTTATAGCTTAGAAAGATGTTCCAAACCTTCCTGGCATGTTGAAATCAACTGGCAGTCTCTCAGATAATGTTAGAGGAAGTGAAAATTGGGAATCCTTTTGGGAGGGCAATTTGCAAATCATTATTTGCCAAGCACATATCCCTTTGACCCAGCAAGCCTTCTTCTAGGAATGGATATGCTTGCATATGTGCATAAAAACACGTACAGGAAAGACCATTGCCGCATTGTTTATATTAGCAAACTATTGGAACCAATGGGTTAGATAAGTATGGCTTTTTCATATGACTTATGCAGCTGCTAAGAACAATGAAGGAGATCTATGTGTACTGATAGAGAAATTGGAATTAAGTTAAAAAAGCAAGGTGCAGAAGAGCATATTGTATTTTACTGTCTCTGTGTGTGTGTGTGTGTGTGTGTGTGTGTGTAAGAACACACACTCAGAGACACACATTCTTATCTGGTTGTATTCATAGACTATTCTTGGAAAGGTTTATAAGTACTGGTCATGACTTGCTCAAGACAAGACTAGAAGACATTGTGATGTTTTCTCTACAGTTTAGTGTTGTTGTTTTTTAATCATGCATTTATGATATTTCTAAAAAACAAACATCTACACTTTTTAGCACCTTGGCACTACATCTATGAGTCCGTGAAGTAGAAATGTCTAATCCCATTACCTTTGGGCAAATCACTTAATCTTGCTGAGATTTTTCATCACCTATAACACGATTATAAAGATGTACAGCCCTCAGGACTAAGTAAGGCCACTATGTGGACGTGCCGAAGCACATGAGTAGGGAGCGCAGAAGATGTCTAACAAATGCTTTTTAGTGTCCCTTTCTGTCGCCCGACCATAGGTAGCAATATCTGCACGTCATCCTTCATGGCTTGGGTTTTCTTTCTTAGGCCAGGAAAGTTGCTGTGCATGCCACAGCTATTTAAATCAACTGACCTTTCCTGCTAAGGCCACCTCTATCTTAGGGGAGGGGGGGTGACTAAGGTTGCTGATGACATGTGTTGGGAGGTGGGGCAGGGGTGGGGCTGTGCCTTCGTCAGATCCATGTGACCTACTGGCTCTTAGCTCTGCAAATTTTTCTTGATAGAGACGCCTGCCAGCCTGGCTGTAATTCCAGAGGAGATAGAAATAGCAGAGCTAATGGCTCCAACTCCCGTCCTCCCTTTGGCCCGAAGTCCTTCTCCACAGATGCCGGAGTTTTAATTTCTTTCATTGCCTTGGCTACCTCAAGCCCCGTCCTGGGGTGATGGAACTTTGTCAGAGCATCAGGATTGCGCTGGCATGCTTTCCAGAGGCCGTGGCCTAGAGAAGCACATGAGAACATTTCATTATCTCCTTAGGAGGCACGGTCAGAATGTCATTGTCCCTCCTGTTTCCTTCAAGCCAAGTGACCCCACCAAAGGAAGTCATGTGATTGAACCCCTCACCACCATCTCCATCAACTCTCCTTGCCCCCAACCCCATCATATAATCTAAAGAAAAGCACTGTGCTTGCTAACTCCAGAGAGTAAACCCACCCCACACACACTGCTACAGCAAACCCCTGGAGTTAAGCTGAACTTGCTCAAGCATGAACGCCTGAAATAGTTTCCACAAATGCTGCTAATGTGTAAGAAACAACTTATATAATGCAGAGTTCCTTTTAGCCTCATAGTTTACATTTCTAAAAGGTTTTTTGCAAAGTGTTCATTTTATGTATCCACGAGGCTGGGCCATGGTGCCCAGATACTTGATCAAACATGATTCTGGATGCTCCTGTGAAGATGTTTTTGGATGAGATTAACATTGACATTGGTGGATTTGGAGTAAAGCAATTTACCCTTAATAATGGAGCTTGACTTCGTCCAGTCTGTTGAAGACCTTAAAGAAACAGATGGACTTCCCTTGAGCAAGGCTCAAATTGTAGTTCTTCCTGAATCTCCAGCCGCTGGCCTACCCTATCTGGGCTCACCCAGCTTCCACAATCACGTGAGTCAATTCTCTAAAATAAAAGTCTCTTTCTTTCTATATATTTACATCTATTTATATGACTTATATTTACAATTTTTCCTGTGAGCAAACAAAACCTAATTGGTTTTTATCAACATCTGCTGAGAGTCTAAACAAAGAAAAACATGCACTGGAAGCAGTGAAATATATTAAATGTTAAAATCAAACGATGGAATTATGGTTGATTTTCATAACATACATGTTTAATAATGAGAATGCATTTTATAATGAAAATATTTAAAATTAATTTCTCAACAAGGAGGTTTATGTGATGACAAAATAGAATTTTTAAAGAAAAACGAACTTCAAAGTGCAAACAATGGTGTTCTTGCTATAGAAACTCAAATAGCCCAGGCCTCTCTTTCAACCTGCTGCTGCTACTAAGCCCCTCTCTCTCGGAGTCTTGCCATTGCTCAGGTATTCCCTGAGAGGAGGGCTGCTTGTCTTCCCAAATTCAGATGTGATCAGCAGTCGGAGGGCCTGCCAGCTGCACACCAAGCACCAGCTGCGTGCACTCAATCACAGCTAGTTTTCATTTGATTCTCAGGACTCTTACATGAGAGGTAGGTTACTGTCCCTTAACTGATGCCGATCTAAGGCTTCAAGTAAGGTGACCAGACGTGCTGCTTTTGGCGGGACAATCCCGATTTTTAACAATTTGTCCCGCATCCCGCGGCATTTAAAAAAAGTCCTGACCAAAAATCGGGACTGTTTTAAAACGCTGCGGGACAAATTGTTAAAAATCGGGACGTCTGCCAAAACCGGTTTGGCTCAGAGGATAGAGCGTCGGCTTGGGGACTGAGGGGACCTGGGTTCGATTCCGGTCAAGGGCACGTACCTTGGTTGCGGGCATATCCCCAGTGGGGGGTGTGCAAGAGGCAGCTGATCGATGACTCTCTCTCATCGATGTTTCTAACTCTCTATCTCTCTCCCTTCCTCTCTGTACAAAATCAATAAAATATATTAAAAAAAAAAATCAGGACGTCTGGTCACCGTATAAGAGGTAATGTACCTGTATGTCACTGACTTGCAATTTTTTGATTTTTCAACTTTATGATGTTGCAAAGCGATGCGTGTTCATTAGTACCTGCACTTTGAATTTTGAATTGTGATCTTTTCCTGGGCTAGTGATAGTCAGTGCCATCCTGTGTTATAATGCTGGGTAGCAGCAACCAGCTGCCGCTCCCGTGAGCTACGTGATCATAAGAGTAAACAACCCATATTGTGTTGCTGTGCTTTCAGTTTTTGTTTGGATATTGTGTTTTGTGTTTTTGCATTCCATCATGTTTATAATATGCCATCTATGTCTCCTACTTCCTGGCGATAAGAAGAAGAGGAAGGCAAATATTATTTTTGCTTAAGTGCACACAGCAAGTTAAGAGACAGAGCCAGCATTTGAACCCTGGTCTCCTAACTGCAGCCCCCTAGCTCTTGCCTCCATCCTGGCTATCTTTCCTGAGATCCCAGGAGGTGTGGGAGAGGGCAACACCAAGAGTCTGGTTCATTCTAGATCAGCTTTTATATCGAGGAAGTGGGATGTGAAGCAATGCTTATGAACAATTTTTAAAAAATATATATTTTATTGATTTTTTTTACAGAAAGGAAGGGAGAGAGATAGTTAGAATCATCGATGTGAGAGAAATATCAATTACCGTAGCTGCCTCCTGCACACCCCCCATTGGGGATGTGCCCACAACCAAGGTACATGCCCTTGACCGGAATCGAACCCAGGACCTTTCAGTCCGCAGGCTGACGCTCTATCCACTGAGCCAAATTGGTTTCGGCACAAAATTTTTTTCCATACCATTTCCTGAGGCTTATCACCCCCACCTCACCAAGTCTCCATGGATCCCACCTTCATTATAACTTCCTGCTCTAAACTACCAGACAGGAAGACAAGGCCAGACCTTCCTAGAATACAGCAAAGGCTGTAAGCCCCGACACTCTTTAGCTGCCACCTCCACCCCTTCCTATCCTCCAGGGCGGGCATCTCATCCCTTTATTCTTCTGCTTTTTTTTTTTTTCACACCAAGGAACCATCCTCTTGCCTGCCTCCGTCAGAGCAGGAGTGAGGTGAGGACATTCTGTTGACATTGAAGGGTGGTGGCAGGCAGGTGAGATAGCTTGGGAGATTTGAGAAAAAACTGCTGAATGGACCAAGGGAATGAAGAGTAGTGGTTAAAAGCACAGACTCTCTGGAGCCAGATTACGTGGGTGCAGATCCAAGCTCTGCTCTTTTACTGTTTCTGTGTGGCCCCAAGTCAGTGGCTTCGCCTGTTAGATTATCTACCTTGTAGGGTTGATGTAAAATGAAATGAATTATGCACGTGAATGTGAAGTTCCTGGTCTATGCGCTGCTCTGCATTTGCTTTTATGATCCCAGCTGTGTGACTTGGGCAATTCACTTCCCTTCTCTGAACTTCAGCTTTCTCATTTATAAAGTACAAGGTTTGGAATAGGTAACCCACATTTCTTTCTCATTTCCAAGTTCTAGATTTCTGACCTCTACTTAATTATTGGAAAATACTCGCAAGTTTCTGTCAAGAGCTGGCTCTATGTAGTGTCATTTAAATGATCCCTTGTCACTCAGTTTCTACTCTTCTAATTTTATGCCTTTGGACATCACATATGTTTTGATTTTTAAGATTGTCTAGTTCAAGTTCAAATTCTCTGAAAGGTCCTAACAGCAAAAAAGATGGAGGGATCCTAACAGCAAAACAGGGACAGCCAGGCACCCTGGGAAATGGGCTGGCAGAAGGACATGACTGTAACCTGCAACAATCTAAAATTCCTACCCACTTTGCCCCTTCAGCCCTACAGTTACTTTCTACTTCGTTTGCCTAGACCAGTGGTCGGCAAACTCATTGGTCAACAGAGCCAAATATCAACAGTACAACAATTGAAATTTCTTTTGAGAGCCACATTTTTTAAGCTTAAACTTCTTCTAATGCCACTTCTTCAAAATAGACTCGCCCAGGCCGTGGTATTTTGTGGAAGAGCCACACTCAAGGGGCCAAAGAACCGCATGTGGCTCGCAAGCCGCAATTTGCTGACCATGGTCCCAGACAGACCCACCTTCCACCCTTCCTCAACGCCACAGTATTGTTAAGTTACCACCTTATTTGTCCCTTCCTTTCACTGCCAGACTTTAGGAACCGATGGTCCAAGACCCCAGCTACCTACACTGCCGGGCCACCTGACCACATCCCCATTCTCCCTGGTCTCTGAGGAGTTCCACCCAGTTAAGTCCTTCTCAATATGCTCCATCCTCCCCTTTAGTGTCAGTGGCTGCCACTCTTGCATCTCCTTCAGTCCCCTTTTGACTTTGAAACAGCCTCTGACTCCAGTCTAGCTGACCTTTGGCCAACCCCAGGCCTAAGGAGTGATCAGGCTCCGGAGTCTCATTAGGAGAGATTTGGCCCATCTGACAAGTCCAAGATTGGCTTTGGAGATATCACCTGCAGAGAGTTGAGACATCAATAGTCCATTTCCAGAGTGTGTAGCATTCTTTCCCCTTCTCCTAATCTCCTCTTCCAAACCCCACACTCTCGCCCCCTCAAAAAAATATCCCCTTCGCTTGCTTGTTTTTGAAACAAATGTTTAGGGAGCTGCCCAGGCAGGTTCAAAACACAGCTGCCAGAGCCCCACTTCTCCCCCTGCTGCACGTGCACTTGCTGCTGCTATAAGTGGAATGGGATCTATAGCCCCCAGCAAGGAATCAAATTACAGATACTCAACCCTGCCCTGTGTTTTTGCTTAAGGGAGATTTTAAGCCCCCGTGAATTTCCTGGCTCCATTCTGCCTTTCTCTGTGTCTTTGAGGGCTTTCTGATGGCCAGGGCTAGGCTGATACATGCCCTTGCCCTGGTGGTCCCAGGGGAACTTGGAGTAGAGCAGCAATTCTTTATATTTTCAAAGCCAGGATAGGCTCAGACCTTCCAGGCAGCTCTATTCTTTCCCAAGGATGATGTGCTCGTTAAACTGCCTTTGTCAGCATGGACATGACTGTGGGCTTAACCCCTAAGAGGTTTATTTTTCTCACATAAGAAATCAGAGGTAGCCACCAGGGCTACACAGCAGTGTCAGGGTGTACCAAACACCTTAAAAGCTTGTGCTTCATCTTTAGTAAGTGGCTCTTCTTGTGGTCTAAAGATGGCATCTCCCAGCATTTTATCTATGCTCTAGGCAAGAAAAAAGGATGAATGGTAAAGGGCAAAAGGCCAAAGTGGCACTTATTCAGCTGCAGTGTCTCCTTTATTTTTATTTAGTTTATTTTTTAAAATATATTTTATTGATTTTTTACAGAGAGGAAGGGAGAGAGATAGAGAGCTAGAAACGTTGATGAGAGAGAAACATCGACCAGCTGCCTCTTGCACACCCCCTACCGGGGATGTGCCCGCAACCAATGTACATCCCCTTGACCGGAATTGAACCGGGGACCTTTCAGTCTGTAGACTGACGCTCTACCACTGAGCCAAACCGGTTTCAGCTGCAGTGTCTCCTTTAACAAGCTTTCCTGCAAACATCCTCTGCTAGCATCGTATTAGCCAGCACCATGTCACCTGGATGTGTCTATATGCAAATGAATTGTGAGAATTTTAACTGAGAGACTTTAACACCTAACATCAAGACAGGGCTGTCTCTCTCTTAGTTATTTATTTGTTTATTTATTTATTTATTTATTTATTTATTTTCCTCACCCAAGGATATTTTTCCCATTGATTTTTACCTGGAGTGGAAGGTAGAGGGAGCAACAGAGAGAAACACTGATGTGAGAGAGACACACTGATTGGTTGCCTCCCTCATGCAACCAAGGTACGTGCCCTTGACCAGTATTGAACCCCAGAGGACCCCTCAGTCTGTAGGCCAATCCACTAAGCCCAACCAGCTAGGGCAAGTCAAGGCGACATAGATATATTGTAGCTAAGTAGCCCTGTCTGCCATAACTGGAACTCCTCCCATAGCACCCCCTACCAAGTTCACATTTCCAAATCCCAGCTCTACCACTGTAGATCATCTATGCTCTGTCTATACTTGGACAGTACGGCAGAGTAGTTAAGTCTAGACTCCAGAGTCAGAAACATGTGTTCAAATCTCTATTCCAAATTCACCAGCTTTCTGGGTTTGGTCCAGTCACTCAGGGCCTGTTTTCACACCTATAAAGTAGGGGTAGTAATTGTTTCTACTTCTAGGGCTGTGGTCATGATTAAATGATTTAATAAACATGGCCCATGGTACATAAAAGAACTCAGTAAGTGTTCCCTGTTACTATTTGATTGTTATACAGATCATACTAAAATATATTCAAACACATCATTTAAATTAAGATTGTGAGCCCACTGAACAACGATGCTGCTTTCTCCACTGCTTTAAGTATAAAAGCAATCATTTTAAATAAACACGTGATCCATAAATTGCAAAAATTTAAAACATTGCAGAGAAGGCTAAAGGCCCCTTTGACAACCTCATTCCTTCATCATCTCTTTTCCCATCACTTTTGTTTTTCCTTCAAGCCTTTTTCTGTACATTTCATGTATGAACTCATTGAAAATAATGAAGTTTCTGTGTGTTTTTTTTTTTAAATTATACTCGCTTGTCAAAATTTACACTTGTATTATATTGTATGGATCATCTTTCAACTTTCTTCCCCCGACTCCTTCGCCCCCAATTCAATAACATATCTAGGCAATCTATTCTTTGATTAAATGTGGCCTTCCCAAGCTGTCCTTTATTTTCTTTTTCCATATTGCTTTCTGGTATTTCCTAATATGGATTTATAATACCATATTTATTTAGATAATCCTCTATTCATCAACTCATAGATAATTTCCAATGTAGGCTATTGCAAAACAGTGATGCAGTGGTTATTCTTATACAGATACCTCTTTTGTGCCTGTAGTTACCATAAAGTGCGGTTTCTGGGTTTTAGCATGCGAACATTTTAAATCTTTAAAAATATTGCCAAGTAACCCTCTACTCCCCCTCAGAGATAGCTGTATTTAAGAATGTGGTGGGGGCGGGGTGTGGGATTTTTGTATTTTTGTTTGTTTGTTTGTTATTAATCTTTAATTCAGATCTATCTTTGGGCCTAGTCCAGTCTAAGCTAAAAAAATGTTAAGTTGCACACTCCACCAAGATTTATGCAGGGAATTTGCTATATCCCGAGGCCTCCATAGACTGTTTTCTGCATTAGAAAATTCTTTCTGTTGAGTCTAATTAGGTTCTCTCTCTACTGTTACACTTTGATCCTTTTCTACCCCTAAGAGCTGGGGAGAACAAGCCTAATTCCTGTTCACAAGATGTACCCAGCCTGCATCAGACTCAGAATTCCTGCTTCCTCCCCCACTGTGCCCATTAAATATTTTTGAGGGTGTTTGTGAAGATAAATGAGATTATCTTTGTGAATGTAATATGAGTTTTTTTCAAGGTTGGAATGCAAGTATGCCAACAGTATGTTCTAAATTTCTTAGGACAGATTAGTTTTCTATCTGATGAACTTTTATTTTGTGTTAACATTTTGAATATCTGAAATATTCGCATGGCTTAAAACTTCAAAAGTACACACTGAGAAGTCTTGCTCTCACCCATTTCCCTTATCCTTTTAGCTCCTGACGCCTCTATTAATGCTCCCAAGGAACCACTTTAATGAATTTCTTGAGTATCACTCAGTGATTTCTTTATTCCAGTACTTGCATATGTAAAAATTCTTGTGGTCTTTCACCATGTGGTCCTCTCCCCCACTGATCCTCACTTCTTTTAATTCACATTATATCTTGAAGGTATGTGCATATGAGAACAGAGTGCTTCCCAATGATCACTTTTGATTCTCTTATGGAAAAGTACTTTAAAGCAAATCCCTGGCAGCATGTTTTCATATACATTTTTTGCATGCTTGAGAAATATTTATTATTTTTAATAAACATATAGGAACTCTGATATAAAAATATATACCATAACTCATTATAACATTCCTTCACTGATGGATACTTAAGTTGTTGACATAGCCTAATTATGTTCATAAAAAGGAATTGCTGTATACTAATATATAGATATAGATATAGATATAGATATAGATATAGATATATAGATATAAAATATATGTATACATACACACATACATGCTTATACACATAAGTGGCATACTATTTTTACTATTTATAAACTTTATAAAAATAAATTCACTAGTTAAAAAAGGAAATCCTTTATCAGACCATAGTTTCAATTTGGAGTTCATAAAATATAATCACTGCAGGACCTGAGCAGTAACATGGAGAGGGCAGCTCTTCTCAAGTTGCTATAGGAGCTTTGACTTTCAGTACCTGCCTTTATTAATAATGTTCTTCTCACCTTTTCATGATTAAGAAAGCAATTGATTTCCTGAATCCTGTCTTTTCTCTTTTCTTTGCAAGATCTTTCTCAACTTACCCAGAATTCCATCCAGTGTTTCTCAGATTCAGCTGTATTGACAGTGTTTCTCACTCAGTCTCAGCTATGTATATCCATATTGGGCTGGAAACCTTTTTTGCTTTAGGGCTGTACTGTGCATTGTAGGATGTGTAGCATCATCCCTGGTCTCTACTCACTAGATGCCAGTAGTTCTCCCCACTTGCACTCTCATTCTGATAATCAGCAATGTCTACAGGCATTGCCAAATGTCCCCTGGGAAATCTGCCTGCCTTGAGAATTATTGCTTCTGCCTTTGAGCAAAAGGAGGAAAAAGAGATAAGATGGCAAGTAGAAAACATAGTAACATTTCATGGTCTACTAGCTATTGTAATATCCAAACAAGAAGAACAATTATACTAAACTAGAGGCTTGGCACACAAAATTTGTGTGTGGGTACAGTCCCTAGCCTTGGCCTGCGATCAGGGCCATCTTCCCCAGCTAGCGCCCCCCCCCTACCCGCTTACCTACTCCCCCAAGAGGTTCCTATATATACTTGCTAAGCAAAACTAGTTTTTCTCATCCTCTGCCCCAATAGTGTTTTTACAACTCTACCTGGCATGGTGAAGTGAGGATTTATGTCCCCCTTTAATCCGTCTCCTCCATTTGTTGGTGAACATCTTAAAGGCATGAACCTATATATATATATATATATATATATATATATATATATCCCTATAATCCCTAGTATTTGTTATCTTACTTGGCTCATGCGGGTGCCAAATAAATCTCAGTTTAATTTGAAGTTTAATTTGAATTGGTTATATAATTGAACCCTTTCCTCTCAAACCTTCTGACAGCTTGAGAAATATTTATTGCTTATTTCTTTTAGAGCTTATACCTTTGGAATATTATTTCTATGTCCAGAGAAAAACATTACTGTGTTACATTCAGTGAATGTAAAGATGACTTCACTACTACCATCACTTTTTTTTTTTAATCCTCACCCAAGGATATGCTTATTGAATTTAGAAAGAGGAGAATTGGTTGCCTTCTATACTTGCCCCAATCCAAGATCGAACCTGTAAACTTTCGGAATCCATGATGATGCTCCAACCAACTGAGCCATACCAGCCAGGACTCATTGCCACGCTTAATAAATGCTTGTCATGTGCCAGACATTTTATACATAATGTCAACTGATATTTTATAATTATGGCTCAAAGTAGGCATTCTTATACCCATTTTTCAGATGAGTCAGAAAGCTGAAGCTCAGGGAGTTTGAGAAACTTACACAAGGTAACTCAGCTAATAAGTGGCAAACTAGAACACAAACTCAGATCTCTGATTTCTAAATACCTGCTTTTTCCATTGTGTCATTTCACTTCATGATAGAGAACAGTTTCTGGGGAAGTTCCAATGTGGAGTAAAAGCTTTGGTTAAAGACATTCCTATTTTCTTTCCTAGCAGGACATTTAAAACCTTGGTAGTCTCTAAGATTCCTTCTCCATGGGAGGGAATCCATTATCTATTAAGAGTTGGAAGGACATGAGTCTCCTGCCCAGAGAATGTTTGTTCTTAAGTAACATGGGGGTCCACTGGAAAGATCATCTGGGGCAGTAAGAACCTTGTAGCATGTTTCAATCTCTTTCCCTCCTGTCCTGAAGGTCATGGTTCTGGCATTGTGCAAGGAACAGTTTGGAAGGGAGCATCTGAGGCAAAGTCCGTAGAAGTTAGGGTGGGGCAGTCCCTGAGAATGTCAAAACTCTAAGCCTTTTTCATGCTTACTACTCAGTGATCTCTTGAGCAATTCTTTTTGTAGTTGAGTGTGTGTGTGTGTGTGTGTGTGTGTGTGTTTCACTCCTCTGCTCCTGGTCTGTCTTGAATAAGGTAACTATGTAATTTGTTCAAATGGGCTACCAGAATATCAGAGCTCTTCTGGGAAAACAAGGATGCATGGTTTCACTATTTTGGAAGTCCCATTTCCAAAACATTTCAGAAACCCAGAGGCAAATGTTTCTGACACCCTCAAGCACAAAGACCACATCTGCACAGGCTGGCTGGAAAATCTCATAAGACGGTAAAAATGGATGGGGCCTTTTCAAAACTGCATGACCTTGGATAAGCCACTCAACATCACTGAAATCAGTTTTCTCATATATATAACGGGCACAGTGGTGTTTCTCAAGGGGTTTACATAGAATAAATATCATATGTACTATCCATGGTACATAGTAGTCCATTTCTCAGCTGGGTTGGGGGGCCCTGATGGCTGGTTGGAGTGGTGGGGACCACTGGATATTTGGTCCAAGTTCAAGGGAATGCTGGAAATCCTGAGAAATGATCTGAATTTCAGGTTCCTGTCATTTGAAGATTCTTAGTTGATGAAAATGAAGCCTACTCATTTTTTTATGGGTTAAGGAATAACCATCCACCACTGGGAATAAGAAGGAAAAAAAGAAAAGAAGAAAGGGCTATCAAACATGCTTCTTGTACTGCCCTGGGGAGAGGCACTGACCCAGACCTACCTTGTGACAATGTGGAGACAAAATGGGATCTAATCTTGGTTTCTGTGTTTGTAGTTACCACCAGAATAATAAAGATCTGAAGGAGAGAGATAAACTTAGAGCTGGAAAAGGCCTCAATTTTGACCTTCTACCTATATTCTTGGCCCTGGCAGTAGGTTTGTAAACTCCTAATTCAACAGTGATCCTTCAGGTATTCAAGCTCAGAACATTTTCAGGACTAGTTTGAGTTTAGGAGAGGCTGGTGCAGGGTTTCCCTGCTAAAATGGGCCTCCTTAAGCTTCCTTGTCTTGAGAAAGGAGCGAGGGGGGCCCTGCTTGCCTGAAACCTACTAGTTTGCTTAGAAGCTAAGACTGTTGAGCCCAATGCTTGCTTGGTCAGTCCTGACTTCTAATTATGCTGGAACAGCTAGAAGATAGACAATGTGATGTTTGTTCCCTGAGACTAAGCTGAGAACATCAGGTAAATAATAGTCATGGATTTCATACAAAGGGACAAGGACTCAACTGACCCAGCTTATAGGTTTTAGGAACAGATTCAGGATGCTGGTGGGCCTTGGCTGGTGCCCAGGGGCAGGGAGATTATCACACACTTGTCTCTTCCTCCCCAGCTTTGAATCCCTTCTTAAGACCTAGAGCGTCTCTCTGTTTTTAGCATGCCAGCCTCCTCTGCTCTTCCAGTGGGATGAGAAACAAATGTCCTGAAATACTAAAAGGCACTTGGCTGGGGTGCTATTTCTGGCTTGGGCTGAACTCAGAAGTCCTAGAAAGAATGTTTGTGATGCTGCTTGTCCTCTGAGAATCCACGAGGCTTAGGGACAAACTCTGCCTGGCTGTACTTAGTACTCACTCACACAGTAGGCTGATGGACAATGCATAGAACGAAACAGAGTTAACATTTTTGCTTTCCTGGATTTTATATTCTAGCAAGGGGAAGCTAGATAATAAATGATAAGCATAATAAATAAGCAAAATGTTTAATGACAGAAGATGTTAAATGCAATGAAAAAAGAGACATCAGACAAAGTAAAGGGGATCAGGATGCTGGTGAGAGGTTGCAGTATTGGACAACGTGGTCAGGCTAGATGTCATTGAGAAGAAGACTTCAAAGACTTTTATAAAGAGGTTAACAAGTTTGACTTAGCTTATATCTGAGGGAAGAGTGATCAAGGTAGAGGGGACTGCTTCAGCAAAGGTGGGAAGATGTCTGGCATGTTCCAGGAACAGTTAAGAAGTCAGTGTAGCTAGAGCAGAAGGAGCAAAGAAGTATGGTAGAAGGGGCAGAAGTGGTGATTATGGGGGAAGCACTGATCCTACATAGCCATTGTAAAGAACTTGGCTTTTACTTTGAGTGAAATAGGAAGTCATTTTAGGATTATTTTTTTTTAAAATTTTTATTTTTGGTTAATCCTCACCCAAGGATATTTTTCCATGGATTTTTAGAGAGAGTAGAAAGGAGGGGGAGAGATACAGAGAGAGAAACATCAATGTGAGAGAGACATTAATTGGTTGCCTTGTGCATGTGGCCTTTGGGGTTGGGATGAAGCCCACAACCAAAGTTTGTGCCCTTGACCAGAATTGAATCCAGGACCCTTCAGTCCACAGGCTGACACTACCCACTGAGCCAAACCTGCTAGGACTCAGGATTTTTGAGAAGTGGCATGATCTGATATGTTCCAAATGTTATGGAACAGCAGCAACATGCTTTTCAAATATTTCTAAATCCCCACATAACAACAGATAGAGGAACTAGGATGAAAACTAAAAACCCTTGGATGACATTTAACTCAAAGCTAGGTGACAGAGTATCCTCATAGCTCACAGAAACTGCAACCCAGGTATGGGCCAGTTTGATTCCCAGTCAGGGCCCATACCTGGATTGCAGGTTTGATCCTCAGCCAGGGAGCATACAGAAGGCAACCAATTGATGTTACTCTGTTTTTATCTCTCTCTCCCTTCCTATCTCTAAGCCTCTCCTTGGGTGAGGATTAAAAACCAAGCCAAACAAACAAAAACCTAATAAAAAAATACTACCAAATATTTGCCCAGGGATTTAGTATATTAAAGCTCTCAATGTCCTATAAAAGGTTTCACAGAGACCCATGCAGCTAAGTACTGTTACCACTGTGTCTTACAGAAGAGGAAACTGAGCTTCAGAGAAGCAGGTAGATAATCTAAGATGGATCTAGGATTCAACTCAATTCTTTCTCACTCTGAAGGTAACTCTTTTCTCACGCTCCACATAGCTGATGCCACTCCATCTGTAGCCAGACACCAAGAAATTGTGTCCACCTGGAAAAAGTCCCACTAAAGCAACGGATACTTAGTTTTTGGTGGGAAAGGATGATTCACTTCATTTGTACACAACTTGCCTTTGACACATTTTACTGTATGTGTGTGTGTGTTGGGGGGCGGGGAGGTGAGGGTACTGTAGGCTGTTATTTCAGAAGCGATTGAAGGGCTAGGATGGAAAAATACTCTTATAAAGGAAAATATTCCCTTTCTACTACTTCTCAGAAATGTCTCCTACCATTGCCAGTCTCCTAATTTTCATCTGTAAAGGGTTGAGACTGAAAGAAGCTTTGCAGTGAAGTTCAAACAGCTGCCCACTCACATTTTTCTAGCCCACAGGCGATTTCTCTACCCAACAAACATAGTCCTATGTCACTGCGGCACAGTCTCTGGTGGCTGTAACAATACCCTGAAGACGTATCTCAGATAGTTCAAGAGTTCTTGTTTTTATTAAGTTCCTCAGTTGCCACCTGTGCTCTTTTTGGACAAGCTTAACATTCCCCAGGCCCCAGAGAACAGACTGCAGGGGAATGGTGTCACACTGAGTTAAAGCTTAAGTTCCATGCTGTTGTTATCTTGAATCTGGATCTGTAACCCCTAGGAATCCTGCCACATTGTGTGCCCTCTCATATTGTCCTGGGGCACAGATAGACCCAGGGCTCCTAGGACTACATGGGAGGGTAGTAAGGGAGAGCAGACACATGATCACAATCATCCAGTCTTCCCGGCCTCAGCTTCGCCTCTTTCTTTCCTGACCCTGGAGCTTGAGCCCACTGTACAAACACATAGAATCTGTCTCGTTATGTGAGTTTCCTGGTCTCTGAGCTGGATGACTCAGCATGAGGTGGTGCCCGGCTCTTTCCCAGCTGGGGGAGCATGCTAGTTAGTGCCAGGTCAGAGGCGAACTGGAATGGAAAACAAGGCCAGCTAATGGGGTCCAGCTGAACAGTCTTCATTCCACATGGTGTCTGCTGAGACCAGGAAGCCCATGAGAACCATCCAAGGACTGCTATGACCTAACCCATGGGTGGAATTCTACATTGCTCTGCTCACTTCCTGTTCCCTCCTCTTTTCACCTTTGACTGAGGATCACAGAAGGTTCACATTTGGTTCTTTTTTGCCCTGAGGCTGCCACTTTGGGCCCCGGTTACAAACTGAATACTTGTGTTCTCCCCATCCCCTGCTCCCCAAAATAATATGGTGAAGCCCTAACCCCACAATGTGATCTTGTTAGGAGATAGGACCTTTGGGAGATTTAGATGAGGTCATGAAGGTAGAGTCTCTATGATGGGATTAGTGTCCTTATAAGAAGAGGAAGATACCAGAGGTCCCCTCCCCACCTTTCCCCTGCCTTTGCCATGCTAGCATATACCAAGAAGATAAGCCAGGAAGAGGGTCCTCACTAGATCCCCACTGGGCTGGCATCTGATTGCAGACTTCAAGCCCCCAAAACTGTGAGAAAATAAATTGCTGTTGTTTAAGCCACAAAGTCTATGGTATTTGTTATAGCAGCTCATGCTGACTAAGACAGTCCCACTGACCTGAGTCTCACCTCTGGGTTCTAACAAGGCTCAGGTAGAAAGTGATGCTGGGGTAGGAAGATATGTCCTTGGGTGTGGCTCAACCTAGACCCAAACAAACTCTCTATCTTCTCTACCCCAGATTCCAAGCACGGAGTAAGAAATAAACTGGAAACACTGGTATAGAGAGGACAGGCTTTGGCCGATTTTGGTCTATGTCAGGCTCTCTCTCATTTCCCTTCCTTGCAGGCAGGTCATTGAGTTTCCTTTCCAGGACAGGGACAGGTGCTGGCATCCTACTCGTTCGTGGACTAGCAGCCAGAGACCTCAGATTCTAATACAGGTTTTGCCGCTAAACAAGTGTTCAGGGTTAGGCAGGCCATTTCTTCTCTCTGTACCCTAGTGATACTTTCCTTAGAATTATTCATTGGTAAAAATTGTGTTGCTCTTCCCAGTGTTGGAATATGGTGCTAAACAAAATGGTTGTGATCCTGCCGTAATGGAAACTGCATTCTAGAATGAAGAGATAACACAGAAACAGGAAAATAAGACAGTCATTGATTGTGATGAATGTTCTGAGGAAGATAAACAAATGATGAAATAGAGAATAACTTGGAGGAGGTGATATTTATTTAAAAGCCTCTACCTACAAGCTGCCAAAGAGCCAGTCCTGTCAACCAGGGAAGAGCTTTCCAGGCAGAATTATGGGCTAAGGAAAGTAAAAATGCTTCTCAAAGTACTTAGAGCAACACAGTTATCAAATTCAATATCAGTTAAAGCGCCTTCATTCTCTGTCGCTTCCCCTGCATTCCTTGATCAGAGTATGGAGTTGGCACAACTGGTTATTGTGTGGAAAGCAGTGTTGGGATAATTGAAGTCACACAGGAGGCCAACCCAGGGGCCCCTGATGGGAGGGTGTGTCAGGAAGGCGAGTGGACTAAGAGTTCCATTCTTTAGGACATCACGACCCAATTTATACAGAGAGGCCCTTCTCCTCCCACAGCCTCCCATCTCCAAATACTTCAGTTCTTTGTTACCTATCTTTCAACACCCATCTCACATTTATGGAGCACCTGCTAAAGAGTTGGGATCCTCCCTCAGGAACTTAGGAAGTAACATCCTCTTCTACTTGTCTTAGGCCTGTGGAGGCCACTTTTCCCTGCCTAATCATGTTTGGGTCCATGTTGGCTGCAGTCCATGTTGCTTGTTATTTTGCTCTCCAGCTAGATCCCTTTGGGGCTCGGAGCATGCTGTGTTTGTAAATTAATATCATTTACCACCAAGAGAGGCCCTCTAGGGGCTGGAATGTTTCAGCAGGTGTGTTCTCTCTCTGGACATGGGGGATGGTCATGCAGGCCATGTCCCTCAGGGAATCCTAGTAGCCAAGTTCATCAACTGACCAACTGAGCAAACCTCAGCACAGTGGGCACAGCGAGGCTCACTGCGTCACATTCCCTCTGGGCATACTTCCTTAGCCAAGAACCTGCTAAGCATGGCGCCTGACCTGCAGTTTTGTATCAATTATGCCCCTTTGGCTCTAACATTCTTTAGTGTGACTTTAGGGGGACAAACTTCAACAGGGAATCAGAATTCTCTAAGATCTTGTGGAAGTGCAGATTCTTGGACCTGCTGAATCAGTAGGTCATTGACTTGGGGAAGAGGAATCTTCATTTTTAACAGGCATTGGAGAGTGCTTTCGATTGCAGTTTGGGAGACATGGCTGTTAAAATTGGTTTTACCAAAGTGTCATTTGGTTAATTCCCCTCTTAAAGGGCTAATTCCTCATGGAGTTTTGAAGCCAGGCTTCTGGACAAGGTTTCTGGAGGCATCACTCCTCCATGGTAGCCCTGACAGTGCCAGGGCCCCGCAAATATGCTCAGTAATGCTGATTGAATGAATGACGAGCGGGGAAGGGGAATTGGGGCAAATTGTTAATGACTAGTTTGTGCCTCTAGAATGCAAATTCCAGAAAAGTAGGGAGCATGTTCTTAATTAATCCCTGGGCCTGATACATACTGAAAATGCTGAATGAAATAATGCCATTACCTTCTCTGTCTCTCTTGATTGAGAGAGAAGGTCTGAAACCCCATTGAAGCAGTCCTACCTTATCTGAAAAAGTTCCCTGTTTCCTCAAATATCTAATTTAAACCGACTCCCATAGGATCAGTAGTGTATGATTAGAAAACAGAGTCAGGTTAGGATTTCGAGATTTTGATACCCAGAGACATAGCAAAAACATCAACTCAGCATACTAAAATGAATCATGCAGTTTCTATTGTAATGAGAAAGGCTGGGATCCTTTATTTCCCTTTCTTCACGTTAACCACCAGGGCCAGAACAGCTGGACTATTAGGAAAACTTCCTAAGTAACAAACCTCATTTTAAAAAAAGACATCAAATTAAATTGATAATGGGAATTGATTTTTTTTACCCACAAGATGGGCAAAATTTTTAAAAGTCTGACAATAGAAGGTATTGACAAGGATGTAGTATAATAAAATCTCTAGTAGACTGCTTGCTAATGGTTCAACTACTTAGGAAAAAGAGTGGGCATCCTCAAACAAAGTTACAAAAGTTGGTGACTCAGCAACTTCACTTCTAGGGAGTTAATTTTTGTATATGTACAAGAGACATATATGAAAATGCTCATGATGGCATTGTTTTATGTGGCAAAAACCTGAAATAAGCAACCCAAATGTACCTAAATGGCAGAAAAATAGATAAACCATTAAGTAGATTCAATGGCAAACTATATAGCAGTGGAAATGAATGAACTATAGTTGTGCATCACCGTAGATGAAATTCAATGATATAATATTGATTATAAAACTAATTCATAGAAGAATATACTAGTATACATTAAGATTCCCCTTATTTGTTTAAAGGTCAATAATAACAAAAAGGAGCAGGGTGTAAAATTTTAACAGAACTTTGTTTTATAATCTTTGTGAATTCCCCCCCCCCCCCCCCCCCCCCGGAATTATTTTCCTGTAACTTAAGAGGTTTTCATTCTTTCCTCAAGATAACACTTAAGTCACTTCCTTTTTAGCTCCACATAATATTACCCCTCTCCCAATTTCTGACATATCTTTCCTTTGCATTGCATACATACTATCACAGCACTTGTCACACCATATTGCAAATATTGGCAATGTGTATAAGTCAGTTGTGTGCTGGCAAATGGTTACCAACTGGCTCTCAATGGAAACAAAGTACAGAGATCTGTCTGTCTGTCTATCTATCTATCTATTTATCTACAGGCATGTGAATTTATTATCAATTTTACTATTATAGAAAAGTATATCACAAAAAATAAAATATGCATTCTCCTTATGTAAATTCTATGGAGCCAAATTGATTATCATGAAATATTTTCATTTTCAGCAAAATCTTGAATTCATAGCCAATCCTACATTAATGAATAAGAAAAAGTAAAACAAAGACATATTGAGCTTCATTTGCTTATCAATAAATTTGCTGAAATGAATAATAGCTTTTGAGGAGGGGAAAAATATTTCCTCAAATTTTTATGCTATTTACAATGGAGTAGCTTCAGACTTGACATACTTTGAGTTTTTAATCTGCATTATTAACTTTTTTTTCTTTCACTTAAGTCTGACAGTTAATAAAATAATAAGCCAAGCACTGATTTGTAGTGTTTGCCTATTTCCATTATTTAAATTCTTTGACCCTGGAACATGAGGAGTCAGAAAAAGATGCACATTGCATAGCATTGTACAGTTTTTGTACCATACACATAAGTAATCATAACAATGTAGGTAGTTGTAAAATGTAAATAAAATAAAATGTTAATTAGGAAGCAATGAGTTTTCTTTTTATTTGTAATGTAAATTACTTCATTATAAGTGTATATAATTTTTAAATTAATGGCTGTTTAACAACTCTCAAAATTCCTGAAAATGTAGCGACCAGCATTTATACCACTTTTGTCTTTACAAGTGAGTCCCAACACACGTCACTGCATGTCTCCTTACTGTAATGTAGCTCTTCTGTGGTAGGACATGCCTTCTTACTTTTATGGAGCATATAAGGCATTTCATAAAGATTGGTTGAATGAATGAATGAATCCATGCATTGCAGGGCATTTTTCGAAAGTTCTGGGAGAATAATAGCCTGGTTCTGGTCACACAGCATCTAAGACTTTAGGGTATGGGTCTCTACAAGGCCTAGGAATCGTTCTTAAATGCTTGTACCCAGAGAAGAGTATAGGTGTGCATTAACTTACATGGCAGGGAGAAGGGTTTGTAACTGACAACCAGAGGAATGAAGGAAGTGTCCAGGACTCTTTACCTGCAAGAAAAGTTTCTAAGCCAGAAGTTCCAGGGCAGGCCATGTGCTGAAATGTGTATGTGTGAGAGGCAGAGGTGAAGGGTTGTGGGAAGTTGGGGAGTGGTCATTTGAACTTCCTCATGTGGCTTTGAAACAAATCATATTATGCTTTCCCTCTACTGATTTATCTTCCTCACGATCACATTGCATGTTTGACTTTGGTAAGTATTAAAACAGGTGTGTTTACCATCAGCTCACCAAATAAGAACGAAGGGAGTGGCCCTGGTCGGTGTGGCTCAGTTCTGTGTACCAAAGGGTCGTGAATTTGATACCTGGTCCAGGTCCAGGTGCATGTGGGAGGCAACAGATTGATATTTTTCATCACATCAATGCTTCTCTCCTCTCCTTCTCTCCCTCTATCCTCTCTCCATTTCTCCCTCTCCCCTTCTTCCTCTTTCTCCCTTTCCCCTTCTCCTTTTCTCTCTCTCTTCCCTCCCCCTCCCCCTTCCTTTCCCCCTCCCTATTTTCCTCTCCCTCTAAAATAATTAAAAACAAGCAAACAAACAAACAAAAAACAACACAAAACCTACGAAAGATAGTTTCTTCCAAAAGAAAGCAATCTGAAATTAAATGTTATGTTTTGGTTATTTTGTCTATTTTAAACAGAAACCAGCCTACAAGTGTTGCTTCATGAGCTCCCATTGCTATCAGAATAAAGTCTCACTGCAATCTGTTGTGCGGCCCACCGTGCCAATAACCTAATAGATTTCTATCTCTGGGCCCTCTTTCTAGTCCTCTGATACCCCAGGCTCTTTCCTCAAAGGCTTTGACAGTCTGTGTTGTCTGAATGGTCTTCTGCCTCCTTTTCATTCTTCAGGTCTCAGCTCAGATGTCACCAATTTAGGAAAGTCTTTGTGGACCTCAGTCGTACCCCCTCATTTATTTTGCTCACCACCTATTTATTTCCTTCATTGCACTTACAACCGTCTTTAATTATTTTGTTGACTTGATTATTGCTGACTCCCCCATTAATGTTAAGTTCCTTCTGGTTAAGGACCCTTTCTATTTTGACCTACTTTTAGCCTTATCCATCAGCAAATATTTGTAGAATGAATGCATGAACATGTAAAAGAGGATTCTTCAAGATAGGAGTTCTTAAACTTCACTATGTAAGAAAATGAGCTGGGAGGCTTTTAAATCAAGATGGTTCAATCCTCACTACCAGAATTCCTGATTTTGAATGTCTAGGCAGGGGCATTTGTAATAATGTCTCAGTGCTGTTGATACTGCTAGTCCAGGGACCATCATTTAAGGGACACTGCACAAGATTTGTACCCCATTGAAGGATGTTGTTGACCACTCACAGGAGAAGGAATCTGATAGGGGGATCAAGTTGAGAAAGAGCAGAAGTGAAGATGATAAACCTTAAAGATGCTGTGGAAAAGGCAAGGACTCTGGGACAATGGTCAGAGTTTTGTTTTTAGTCAGAGACCCTGGGCTTCTGAGATAAAAGGCTGCTTTTCCAAAGGAGGAAGCCACTGTGGACAAACAGATCTTTCCTTCCTCAGCTGCCAGAATAAGCAGAGCTAAATAATGGTGCTTAGGCCCCAAATCGAACATCCATCATATTCATGAGCTGCAGTAGGTGACCTGTGTTTTATATCAATTCTGGCTTCAACAATCCCCAAAAGATCTAAACCAGAGGTTAAAAAGTGGGGAAAAAGAAAAAAAAATTATCTTTATCCAAAGATAGTTTTTCCCAATGTGTATTCTGAAGAATATTTGTTCTGTAGAGTCACATCCCAACAAAAGAGTTCCACAGTCCTATGGAATGAGAGGATGCTGAAAGAAGCCACATCTCTTTGCGGAGATTCACAGTGCACATCTGAGAGATCTTGTAATCAAGAAATCAGTTTAAGATTAAGCTCAGTCTTTGGTAAAGAGCATCTCTGCTTATAATAGTCGGTGGCACATAGTTAGAAAAGCACTGCCCTTGCATGCTTTCTCTCTTCAAAGGGAGGAATTTTTTTTTCCAGGATGGAAACTTCATGCGGGCATATTAAGAACAATCTGATTCACACGCATACTAGCCCTCAGGGGCCCCAATCTGAGATAGGCAGGAGAGGAGGTATCCAGACCTTTCCAGTTCTCTTCCCTTTGAAGCTGCCCAGAGATTTGACCTTAGTTGCTGCCTGGGTGGGGTCTGGGGGCTGCTCTTTAATGGGACAGTTAGGGTGGGTGGAAAGGAGGAGGAAAAGGAGGAGGAAGCACTGGGAGTGGATGATAGGCAGCCAGGAAAAGTGCTGGCCTAGGGAATGTCCCGTGGAATTTTCCTCTGGAAATCCTTTTGAACTCAGTGGATTTGAATGTTGCGCCCCTGGCGGCTTGGATCCCATGGTTAAGTGATTTGGTCTTCATTTTCCAGTAATGATTAACACCGCTATAGTCACTGCAGTTTGGGGACAATTTGTGTTACTGTGGTGATGGCAACAAGTGGGAATCCCTTCCCCTAGCCCCTCGGCAAAACCTGCTTCCCATTTCTGACTATTGGTGGAAGAGGAGGAACCCTGAAATATTCCTGTGTTTAACAAAACACCCATTTGGGGCTAATGGATGATGTCATTCTAGCGAAACTCCAGAAATGGCGTTTATTTTAAATAAGGAAGCAGAGGCCAAGAGGAACAGCAGCAGGGAAACTGGTGTCTTGAATCCTGGCCCATTGGAGACTACTGATGCCTCCTGGCAAGTTGTCTGGGTCCCACATTTCACTTTAAATAAAGCTGGATCTGATAACAAGGCGCCTTCAGAGAGTCATGGCCCTGGGATGGAATGCCAGGTATATATAATCACTGCTTGCAGAGGAGTCACCAGCAACCAACCAACTCCAAAAAGCATGGCTTTTTTTTTTTTTTTTTAATTGTTTCCAAAAGCTTTGCTTTTTCTTCCCTCCCTCCCTCCTTCCCTCCCTCCCTTCCTCCCTCCCTCCCTTCTTTCTTTCCTCCTTTCCTTTCTCTCAATGAAAAAGGAAAGGCTAACAAAATATTACTCATTTGAGAGAGGTAACAATAGAAAACCATCGCATTATGTCTGGGAGTAGGGGAGAGCTTCCTTTTCTATGACTCAGTACAAGTCATTGAATAAGGAAGGACCTCAGGGATTGTTCTGACCTACCCACTTGAAGATGGCAGCCCAAAGGCTAAGCTCTTGCACAGGACTCTTAATCACAGTCCCACCTCTTTCTACTCCAGGCTAGAAGTGGGAGCAGTTGTAATTTCACAAGTTCCGCTAGAGCTCTCTCTGAAGCACAGCATGACATGATACTTTTTGGAACCTTTAAGCTAGTATCCTCTGGCTTGGTTATATTTGCGGCCTGACTGGGTGGATTGAGGTAAGGATGAAATGGCCAGCCTGCAAAGAAAGGCTGCTTGTCCTAAAACGAAAGGTATTGAAAACATACTTGATGCCTTCTGGGCTCTCAGTCAAAATTAATTTGCCAAAATTATAATGTCTGAGGCCTTGAAGAGGTGTGCAATACTTCAGGGAAACCCACCAGGACGCTGACATCACCTGGATAACTGCATCTTTCATGCGATGATGGCTGAGTTCACATTTTGGGCCTCAGCCATGCTGTGGAAAGTTGTCTCCTACAAAGGATGTAAATCAGGGCTTGTAGCTGAATCAAATCTACTCAGCTCATTCCTCCTTCAAGGGTATTTCCCTATTCACAGTGCAGTGTCATGCGATGGAGCCACTGATGCGGAGCATGGCAATGTCTGTTCTAGGTAATTCTTTCCTTATCCTTGTGACAGAGGGATATTCTACTATATGGACTTACTTTATGATTGGCAATGTTATCAAGTATCAATTATTTGTTAACCACATTCTTAAAATTAAACATGTAATGACAAGAACTGACTGTTGATTATACCTGTGACTACACCAGTAAAAATAATTTTTAATGTAGAGTATAGAGATAGAGGATGGAGAGGATAAAAGCAAGAAAAGGGAAGGTAACATAGAAACAGAGTTCTGCTAAGTGACAGAGGGTTGTTGTTGGGGTCTCTAAAATCTTGGCCAGGTTTTCATCTGATCAGGTATGTTGTTTTCTCTGGATCCAGAGTAATACCCTGAGCTATGAATAAGAGTTAAAAAGCACAGGAAAGTGTATTTCCACAGTTGGGGTAAGAATATGTGGCTTACAGCCTCAAAGTGAATTCCCATGACTGCACAGACTCACACTGGATAGAACACAAGTGGGCACGTTTCTCAGTCACAGCCACAAACATTAGCAGTCATCAGGACCCCGAGATTGCTAAGGACATGAAGGCCACCACATACTAGGGGTCGGGAGGACTGTGGAGGTCATCCAGTCCTTCCTCCTGCTTTTTTTGCTCTCAGACAATAAGTGAATTAGGATGGAGGGAGCTCTTGCCTCTGATTTTTTTCTAAATATCCTGAAATGAGGATGGCGTCCCTGCCACCCCAAACTATCAGTCTATTCCGGTATTTAGTTTTAAAGGAATCAATTGTATGGGTAAGAGTGAGTCATATTATTGGTGGCACACGATACTGTGTCTGGAACAATGCTGAGTACCTACAGTGCATCTTACCTCATTTAATGCGACAGCCCAAGTGAGGTGGGCACTTCATTTTACAGATCAAGAGACCAACACATAAAAAGAGTGAATAACTTACTGCAGACCACGATTGGCAGGTGGCAGAGCTAGGGGTCAGACCAAGTTTGCCTGATTTCACATGTCAAACTCTTAACAGTACTATTCTATTCCCTATTGGCAAGTAAGTCCTACTATGTGAAATTATTCTCTTTTATGTGCTAAATAATTGGTTTTGATTTAAGGATAAAAACACATTCAACTTACAAATAATAAGAGGTTCATTGTTAGGGTTGCCATATTTAGCAAATAAAAATAGAGAGTACCAAGTAATTTTGAATTTCAGATAGATTAGTAATTTTAAGTTTAAATTCTTATAATAAAAGTATACCCCAAATATTTTATGGAACAATCTTAACACTAAAAATCCATTCTTTGCTTTATCTGAAATTCAGATTTACTGGATATCATAGTTTATCCGGCATCCATATTCATAACGAATGAGAGCAAGCTTGTGAGTTAGTTCCTCTGTAGGCCATTTAGTGTTGTTCTGTTTTATGGCTGGCCCCTCTCATCTGGGGACTCCCCTCAGTCCCACAGTGTCTTGGTGTCTGTGATACATAGATTGTAGATTATAGTATATTCGAATTTATTTTAAAATATTTTTATTAAATGATTGATAGATGCAAGAGAATATATGTACTGTATTCTAGTTATCAGTTGCCGAGTCAAAGATAATAGGCATGTTTGGCATGCAAGATAAGCCTATTGTTTTCCAAAATGAAAGTACAAAAATTATTTTCATTGGTGTAAACATGTTCCCTTTGTTCAATATCCTCGCTTCACATGGGGTATTGTTAGATTTTTTAACTTTGGCCATTGGAGTGGTGTGAAGTGCTCTCTCACCATGATTTCAATTTGCATTTCCCTGATATGTAATGAGGTTGAGCATCTCTTCACAAATTCATCATCTCTTTGTTTTTGTGTGTGTGTGTGTGTGTGTGTGTGTGTTTAGTATGTTTAATTGATTTTTTTACAGAGAGGAAGGGAGAAGGATAGAGAGTTAGAAACATTGATGAGAGAGAAACATTGATCAGCTGCCACCTGCACACACACTACTGGGGATGTGCCCAAAACCAAGATATATGCCCGTGACCTGGGACCTTTCAGTCCGCAGGCTGATGCTCTATTCACTGAGCCAAACCGGATAGGGCTCTTTGTTTTTTCAAATGTTTGAGTTTTAAGGAGTGCTGGAGTCTAAAAGTCTACTGTTTTAAGGAAGATGCTCAGAGATAGTAACTCAAGGAAAGATTAAGCAGAGACCTTCCAGATATGGAGTGCACCTTAGCCCTCAGTGAGCAGAATGAGTCAATCGCTTTACATACAGCACCACCTGGAAACCCTTCAGTTGCCACCACTTTGTTTCTCCCAGGCCAAGTGTGAAAAATACTTCCAAGTCAGATAGACCTATATTTAAATTCTACAACATTTCCTAGTTACTGGCAGCAAGTTACTTTGTTTCTCTGTCTTGGTTGTCTATATTATTATTATTATTGTTGTTATTATTTATATATTAAAATATTTTTTATTTTAAATCACAGTTTATATTAGATTTATTGGGATGATCACTTTGCAAGTTATATAAATGTCTAATCACTGTGTCATATACATAAAACTAATATGTCTTAGTTTTCTTATCTATAAAATAGATATGAAAAAACATGCCTTGCAGACTTCTCTAAGATTAAACAAGGATAGCAAATGGGAAGAACTTCCTGGTAGGTGCTTTTTCAGGCTTCTTTCTTTGAAAGAGCTGACCAGGAAGAAAAAAGAAAAAAAGAAAAAAAAAGCACCTCCAGGGAACCAATATTCTGTTGTAAAGCATTAGAATAAATTGTAAGGAATTTTGCTCTGAAGATCTTATTTGTGGCAAAGGTCAGCCTAGGGTTTTTCCTAGAATGAAAATAGTGAGTGGATTTTGGAGGCAATCTGACTTGATGACTCCTTTCGAGGTAATACTGTGAATAAATCATGTGAGAGCTAAATATCTGATACACCTTCAGAGGGAGATTCCACCACCACCCATATTCCTGATTTATGTCTTTTAATCCTTTTATAACTCAGAGTTCTCTTGCTTCAGCATAAATTGCACTCTCTTCTCTCAATAAGTGAGTACCGTTATGAGACAGACTATACACATAAACTACACAGCAATATCACGTTGCATTTAAAGTTCTGCCATTTTCTTTGCTGGCCTGGTTAAGTTCTCTATTGTATTATGAAACATTCAGGCTAGGTTAGACCTCTTGATTAACAAAAGCCCAGAGAGGTCTGGCATCTGGCTATGACACCACAACTAGGAAGAGGCAAGAGCTGGGTTCTAACTCAAGTTTTCTGAGTCGCAAGTTTAGAGGGTCTTTTTTTTTTTTTTAAATAAGTTTTTATTGTTCATATTATTACAAATGTTCTTTTTTTCCCCCCCCACCATTGCTCTCCTCCACCAGGTTCCCACCCCACCCTCTGCCCTTTCCCCACTCCCCATTGTCCTCATCCATAGGTGCACAGTTTATGTTCAGTCTCTTCCCACGCCCCCCTCTCCCCTTTTCCCCAAGAATTGTCAGTTCACTCCCCTTCCATACCTCTGATTCTATTATATTCAACAGTTACTATTGTTCATCAGATTTTTTTTTTTTTTTTTACTGGGCATGTGTCCAAAGAAGAATCCTTCAGTCATTTTTAAGGGCTAAATTTAGATACCTTAGTCCAGAAGACCCTAGTCCCAATTGCTCCTCTGGAGACTGCAATGACAGTAGAGATTTTATGTGCTTTTGAGGAATACCAAGTGTCACAGGTGAAGCATGAATATCCTTTGGATGTCTTTTTTTAAATTTTTAAATGGAGAGAGACCTTTTTACCAATATTTAAAAGGGCATCCAGGACCTAAAATAATAACTAGATAATTCATTCCTTATTCATTCAAGTAGTAACAGCAAATATTTTTAAAATCCTCTACTAGGCCCAGAGAATATAATAGAAACAGACGTGATCCTTACCCTCACTTCCAAAGTGAAAGAGGCAAATGATAAATTACAACACATGAAATCACGCCCATGACAGACTAAAAGAGAAAACAGGTTAAAAACTGCTGATCTAACTAGACTTTGCATTTCTTTGTGGACTTTAGATCTGAATTTGCCTCTCCTGAGGAAGTCAAACCCCTTTACAAACAGACTCAGTTGAACTCTCAGTTGTAATTTGAAGGTCTGAATTCAGTCCCTAAGTCCTCTGACGCCCCTCCACTTGGATAGGGTTGTTTTTCACAGTCAGGCTGATTAGATTAACACCCCCCCACCCCCTCTCCCGCCTCTCAGGCAGGCAGGGTAGTTTGAGTTCTAGAAATAAAAGGCACTCCTGTTTGGCCAGAATCAGCAATGTACCTTCCTCCTTGTAGAATCTCCCCGCTGATTCCCGCTGCTGCTTGTGCAGACTGTATGATCTGAAAATCCCAGGAAGACAAACCACCAAAAAGCTCTGGTGAATTTTTAAAATCTGTGGATTCTCATAATGATGATATTGTTCAGAATTTTATCTCAGATCAGGTTTCTGTTCTTGCAGAGAGGACTTTTCATATGTGCACATCTATTGTTTAAAAATGCAAGTGATTTACCTCCTCCCTCCATCTCTAATCCTTAACTGACTCACAAAACAATGAGACATTGTACCACAGAATTGTTACTACTTCTGAGTTGGCCTTGTTCTACATTTACCTATGGGCGTGGGCAGTCCATAGAAGGGTGACCTGCCGAAAGTCTTACAACTCAATGGCAAAGCTGAAATTTGAGTCTAGGACACAAGATTTCTGAGTCTCTGCCCTCCAGGCACTAGATTAGATCCACTGGCCTTGCTCAGATTACACATGCATGTGCACACAATGTTATCTGGAGGCTGTGGGATCGTTTGATTAGAATTTTCAGTCTTTACTAATTCTAGAGAAAGTGTCACACCATCAGCTGCAAGGCCGATACCGACTTAGAGAAAATCAGACTGGCAATTAAACAGGAGTGCATGGTTGTAACACTTTGAAGTGACAACACAAACACAAGTAAATTAAATAAATTTAAAAAAGATTTGGGGAAGGCACGGCTATCACATGGAGGGTGACTAATGAAAGGTCAATGACGATGTGTGATTAAGATGCCAGGCCAGTATCTGAAGTTCTGTTGGTTGTTCAAAGGGAGTCTCAGTTGGTTTGAACTCAGCTGATGGCTTCTCTTTTCCATTACCTTTCTTCCTTCCTCCATCTTCCCCTCCATCTCTTCCATTCACATGTTGGATCGGTGGGGAGGTGACAACCCCTTACTCTTTAGGGATGCGCTTCAGGTCATGGTATTCCAGCCTTGGAAATGCATTAGTGTTTGGAAACTCCTTTAGAAAATCTTGCCCTCTTCAGTCCCCCAAGCAAGGGCATGGGAAAGTATCAGAAAAGGAAATGGGCCTCAACTAGAGAGAAAGTCAGGCTTTTTTCCCTGAGAGCTACTATTTCTGGAGAGGCAGGCCTAGTATTTATGCCCACTGCCAACAAGGTTTCATGCACAGACTGAACTACATTAGGCACTGTGTCCCCACATCTCTTAAGCCCATGCAGCTTTGGTCCCTCAGCTGCGAGACAGCAGGGAGGAGGCTGTCTCACATAAGGAGAGACTGACAGCCAAATAGGGGATTCTTCCTTCACAGTTACTGTAACTCAGCCAATTTCAGGATGTAAGCTCAGGCCTGTTAGGCTCCAGGTTCAATTCTCCTGGGAAATGTCATCTGTTGGGGATACTTATTTCTGAACAGCAGAAATTTTATTAATTTTATTCTGGTGTAGTTGCTATGTAGCATGCCTTATATCATCCTTGGCCCAGGAATAAATAGTAGGGGTCAGGCATTTTCTATCACTTACTTCACCCTCTCTTTGTATGTTCTGCCTGTTATCTGAGGTCACTGTCATACCCCTCACTCTCTTGATGCGCGCCTTCCCCCGCCCCCTGCCCCCCCTGCATGCACACAACCAAACCCTCCCTTAGTCATGACTTGATTTAAATGCTTATGTCAACTTTCATATACAACATAGTCTTTGTATCAAGTATGATAAGGCTCCACATTTACCTAGAGTAAATAAGGAAGTGCTGTTAGAAAATTCATTCCTTAGGATCTTACTTATGTCTTAAATCAGACCAGTATCTTTTGTTATTATAGTTGTTTTTTTAGTGTGGGGCACATAGACTTGCTTTTGTGACTTTTAATTTTGAATGCATGATTGGTTGACACCCCTAGAATACATGTCTACCCTTTCTTTAAGCAGTAAGACAAATGCACATGCCAATTTAGGCTGGCTGGCCTGTTCAGTGCTGTGATGATTTGATCAAGGATATGTTCTTAACACGTCTTTGACCCAAAAGCATAGACACAGGCTACAGAATGGAGTCCTGATTTGGGAGCTGGTGAATTCCTTACGGATTTCAAGAGTGCATAAGCACAGGTGAACAGAGAGCAGGAGCCCATCTGCTGGCTGGAAACTCCAGAGACAAATTCCTGTTTAATGCCCAGGAAAGCTGGTTCTCTGGTTAAAGTTTCAGTTTCGGGGAAACTCGAGGTTCTTGGGATATGCTTTATTGAATTTGGGACTAGGTGGAGAGACAGGGAAGGAAGCCATGCGCTCAAGACAAAATTGAGGGTGACATTCTTGATTTTTCTCTCCTCCATACCCCTATTATTAAGTTTGTCAGAGCCACCTTCAAAGCATCTTCTGAAGTAACATCTGTTTAGCTTCACTATCATCATCCTAGACAAGCCTCTGCCATCCCTCACCTACTCAACTTGATTACCTCCTCACACTAAGTTTTTGTGCATCGTCTCTTCCTGCTTTCTATTATAATTCTTTCTCTGTGCAAAAGACAGAGAAATCCTTTAGAATTGTAAATTAGACTACATCTCATTTATGCTTAAACTAGAGGCCCGGTGCATGAAATTCATGCATGAAATTTGTGCATGGGAGGTGTCTCCTCAGTCCAGCCTGCACCCTCTCCAATCCAAGACCCCTTGGGGGATGTCTAACTGCTGGTTTAGGCCTGATCCCAGCCTAAACCGGCAGTTGGACATCCCTTTCACAATCCTGAACCACTGGCTCCTAATCATTCACCTGCCTGCCTGCCTGCCTAGTCACCCCTTACTGCATCTACTGCGGGCCTGGTAGTCCCCAACTGCCTCCCTCTGCTTGCTTGGTCACTTCTAACTGCTTCCCCCGATCCAGCCTGGTTGCCCTCAACTGTCCCTCTCTGCTAGCCTGGTCATCCCCAACTACCCCTTCTGCTGGCCTGGTCATCCCTCATGGCCACCCCGCTGGTCTGGTGGCCCCATGCAGCCTGCTTGTTCAGTTGTTTGGTTGTCCCTTGCTAACTCCCCTGCAGGCCTGGTCATAGGCAGCCATCTTGTGAAGGTGTGAGGGTTAATTTGCATATTACCTCTTTATTATATAGGATGCCTTCACCAGATCCCCTTGTTCCTAGAATTACATGGAGCTCTTTTCCAAGGCCTACAAGTCCCAAGTGTTATGGTTCCTGTTCATTTCTTCAGTGTCTTTCCATTTCACTCCCCTCCATGGGCACTATTCTCTAATCACACAGGAGAACATTCTCAGCTAAGCATTTGGATCCCTCAGGGCCTCTGCTCTTCTGACTGCCTGGAAGTCTCTCTCCTACTTCTTCACCCAACTGATCCATTTTCATGTTGTAGGTATCCACTCCAATGCTCTCTCCTGTGAGAGGCCCCACATGATTTTCTCATCTAAAGTAGTAACACTTCCCATCCCTACCTCTCAGTTGCTGTCTCATCACTGTATTTCACTTCCAGCATTTATCATAATCTAGAATCATCTTCTTTATTCATCTCTTTACTTATTTATTTTGTAACTCTCCTGATAGTATGATGACAAGGCATTTATTTCTATCTAGATCTGTGCTGTCCAGTATGGTAGCCACTAGATCCACATATGGCTGTTGAGAACCTGAAATGAAACTTGTCTGAATTGCAATGTGCTTGCTAAGTATAAGATACACACCAGATTTTGAAGGTTTAGTATACATATATGATATTCATAAATTCATACTGCTTACATGTTGAAATGATAATGTTTTGGATGTATTTGGTTAAATAAAATGTGTTATAAAATTAATATCACATTTTTAAAATAACTTTTTTTAATGTGGATACTAGAACTTTTAGCTTACACACATGGCTCACATTATATTTCTATTGGTTAGGACTAATTTGGATCACCATAACTTTGTTCACTGTGCATTAAATGCTTTTTTACTGAATGTTTGCTTATTTGCTTCCACTTTCCCTTTGAAATTTACTGAAAATAAATGGCTTCTACAGTTGTCAACTGCTCTTCATTTCCTTGTTCAAATTAGGAGATAACATCAACAGAAGTCCCCTGAGCCATCCAGTTCCTGGTAGGGAGCCAAGGATGGGAGGATGGGATTAAGGAAAGAGGGGTAATCCAGGATGATGACAGTTTCAGCAGTCAGAGATCTTGCCTTGGGCTTCAGAAGTGACAGCAATTTTCCCAGAACCATCTTGACATAAGCAATAAGTCAGTAAACAAGGCAGAAGGTTGCTGGAACCTGGTCTCAGTCAGTGGTAGCTGTGACTCTCCTGTGTCATGTGAGCCAAAGAACTGACAGGAAAGTCTCATTCACCAGCCATCTGAAAACCACACCTTTCTACTTGTATGGTGGGAGGAAATGGAGAAATTGGAGGGCCAAAGTCGGGTGGAGTAGGGAAATAACTGTGGGGATTGGGAAAGTCCTAATGGTGTTGTTTGTTTCCCTCCCTCCCTCCCTCCCTCCCTCCCTCCCTCCCTCCCTCCCTCCCTCCCTCCCTCCCTCCCTCCCTCCCTCCCTCCCTCCTTTCTTTCTTTCTTTCTTTCTTTCTTTCTTTCTTTCTTTCTTTCTTTCTTTCTTCCCCTTCCTTCCTTTTTTCCTTCCTTCCTTCCTCCCTTCCTTCCTTCCTTCCTTCCTTCCTTCCTTCCTTCCTTCCTTCCTTCCTTCCTTCCTTTCTTTCTTTCTTTCTTTCTTTCTTTCTTTCTTTCTTTCTTTCTTTCTTTCTTTCTTTCTTTCTTTCTTTCTTTTTCTTAGAGACAGAAGAGGATTAAAACTTCAACTTCCCTAAGAGTGGAAACTCTTAGGGAAATCATTAGCTGCATTTATCTGATTAATCCTGGGGACACTGATCACAATTAAATCCAACAAAACACTTGCACACATACTTCTTAGGTGGGCATGTTAAACTACTGTCAAGCAATATATTAGTATCTAAAAAACAGATCCTATGGGTCCTGCCAGGTGAATGTGGAGGTGGGTAATTCTCCCTGTAGGAATCACCTTCCCCCCTCCACTTATGTGCCTGCTCTTTCCTTCTCTCTGCTTCCTCCTACTTTGAACTCAATTTTAAGGGCAGCCCTGCAGTCAGACCACAGTAATAGTATAATTGGAATGAGAGTAACTTGGGGCTGGGCATTCTCACAAGTCCTCTTTACACTTCTGCATGTCTCCTCCGAATGAAGTCTCCTCCAAGCTTTCCTCCTCCACTCCCAGCCACGCTCTACTTCCTCCCTGACCTCTCAATCTAGTTCCCTCAGTAAGAACTGGGGTAGGACTGTCACCACCTGCAGCAAGAGCTGTAGGCCCTGGAGAAATAAGTTCAGATTGTTCAAGGATGATAGAATCAAGTTGGAGGTGGGGACATGCGTGGGAGCTAGAGGTTGGTTAAGAGAGATAACAGAACACAAAAGGGACTTTAAAAGATCTGGCAATGAGTAGACTAGGCTGGAGCCAGAGGGAGGAGGTGGGGGTGTCCTGAGCTGACTTGAATTTTGCTTCTTCTCCCTGGTTTTATCCCAGCCCTTCTCTTCCCACCCTCAGAGGTCCTGGGCAGTCTGCCAGCTCCTGAACAGGGTAGTTTCAGTTCTTTATTAGAAATCCCCCTCTTGGCTCCTTTGCCTCATTCCTCTCCTACTCCTGACCTCCTCCTTTTCCCATTTTGCTAATGTTTTTGGAGCAAGTTTTGGGGGTGGGTTGGGGGTGCATTTTAGAGGCCACCTAAAATTGGTCCATTTTAGGTGGCCTCTAAAATGACCTTTGAGTTTGATTCCTACAGACCTCTATGCCTGAGCTACCTCTGCTGTGTGGCTTTCAACTCACCCTTGCCCTCAGATAAAGGTAATGGCCTTTGCCGGACACAGTGCTGGACAACAGAAAGGAGGGCCAGGCCACAGGTAGGAAGATCTGCAGGTCTTTACACTCAGGTCACTCGGCTTTCATCCGGGCTTCTTCTTCTTCTTCTTCTTCTTCTTCTTCTTCTTTTTTTTTTTTTTGTATATTTTATTGATTTTTTACAGAGAGGAAGGGAGAGAGATAGAGAGCTAGAAACGTCGATGAGAGAGAAACATCGACCAGCTGCCTCTTGCACACCCCCTACCAGGGATGTGCCTGCAACCAATGTACATGCCCTTGACCGGAATCGAACCTGGGACCTTTCAGTCCGCAGACCGACGCTCTACCACGGAGCCAAACCAGCTTCAGCTCATCCGGGCTTCTTGATGAGACAGAGCTAGGGCAAGGACATCTATGCTTGAAAAACAAAACATTTATTTACCGTTACTAGAGTCACATTTGCTCATGGTTAAAGAAGTTGACATTTCGATATATTTGTTTTTGCTCCCTGTTCAATGCTTACCTTTGTCTCTGTTTCTGCCTATAATACATGGTATCTACCAGTTGATAACCTTTTATTTTCCCCTCTTCACATTATATATATATATCACATGATTCAATTGTTATCAAGTTCAAAAACAGGCAAAGCTAATCTATGATGGTTTTTAAAAAATTAAATCTTTATTGTTGGAAGTATTATACATGTCCGTACCTGCCTTCCTCTCTCCCCCATCCACCATTAACCCTTCTAGCTCACCCCTATCCCCTGCCTTAGGTCTTTACCACCCTATTCTCTGTGTCCATGGATTATGCATGTATGCATATAAGTTCTTTGGTTGAGCTCTTCCTTCACCCATCCTTTGCCACCTTCCCTTTGAGATTCTGCAGTCTGTTCCATGCTTCTGTGTTTCTGGTCTATTTTGCTCATCAGATTTATTTTTTTAATTAGACTCCACATATGAGTGAGATCTTGTGATACTTGTCTTTCTCTAACTGGCTTATTTTGCTTAGCTTAATACTTTCCAGGTCCCTGCATGCTGTCTAAAAGGATTGAAGATCCTTCTTTTTTACTGATGCATAATATTCCATGGTATAAATATACTACAGCTTTTTTATTCACTCATCTAATGGCATTTTTTTTTTTTTTTTTTTTTTAGTATTGGTCCATTAAAAAAGTCTTCCAAATCCATTGTTGACATTTAATGCATAGATATTTGCCTTCCAAGACTAAGACAGTGTATTTATCCAGGAATTGGTTTTGAATTGGAAATGATGACATTAACAACCTTACTCAACACTATCCCCTTTCCCCCTAGCTCCACTTCTGACTTCTGTCTGAAAGTTTATCAGGAAGGCAGGCGGATCAAACACCCCTCTCTGTGAGGAACTACCGTGTTCATAATTTGATGTGGCTCAGTGTGGTAGTATGGCTCTCCAGGGGCTATTTATAGTCTTGGGTTGGGGTGGAAGGCTGGGACTAAAGATGACTACAGGGGGATTGTTTATTACCCACTTAAAGTCCCCTTGGCCAGAGAACTTACTCGGGAATGGATATCAGTTACCTGACAGCTGGGATCAACACTCAGAACTATGTGGGTGTATGTTTTGATGCTCAAGCAAGAAAAATGACTCAACATGAACTCTGCCAAAATAAAGTTGGATCAGACAAGGGAGTTTTATCTACTGTATGTTCCTGGGAGTACCGAAATGATTCCCCCACATCACAGTTGATTTTTCTGGTTTGCTTGGTTGCCCTTAATCTGGTATGTATTCTAGAACTGATGCTCCCTTTCTGTAGAGATGGTGGTCAGCACAACTCCAAAGGCCATGGTCAGAGCCTTTGTGTGTAGTACCTCAAAGGCACAGTTCTTGACATTATTTTGGGTTCTTTAGAGCTAGCACAAGACAGAAGAATTGAGTGTAGGTTGGAAGTACAGCCAACAGCAGCTGTGAGACCACCTCAAAGAAACTAGACACAAGCTGCGAGGGAGAGTTCTTAGAAAAAGGCATTGGAGGCCAAGTTTGTCAGCTTTGAGGTTTAGCAGGTGGACTGTGCACGAACTGAGACCACTGGGAGTAGGAAAGAAGTGAGAGAAAAACTGAAGGTAAAGGTGAAGGGATAGAAGCAGGGATGATTACCCAAAAGGCTAACTATCAGACTCAGGCATTTAGAAAACAAGGGAGTCATAGTAAGGGGAAAAAAATAATTTTCTTTCTACCTTTTAAATTTTTATGGTTAGTCTTATCAAATTAACATGACTGTTGGCCCAAAAAGGAACTCACTACAGACTAATTTATTTGCCTCTCAACATAACCATTATGGCTTGTCTCAGTTTCGGTTCTTACAAGGGTATTTCTTGGATCACTTGATCTCACACATCTAGAGGAAATGGTGAGCAGCATGGACTGATGGACGGGGGCGGACCCAGGGAGGGAGGGCAGCAATCAGACTTTCGGGCTTTGGAGGGAGGATGGGGGAAGGTGGGGGAGGAGGGGAGAGGTTAACTGGGGGACTTGTGTGGATGCATGTAGGCCTGGCCTGTGGCCATGGACAGCAGGGGGGTGGGGGCATGTGTGGGGAGGGGTTTGGGATGGGAATGGGGGGATGAGGACAGTTATGTGATGCCATAATCAATAAAAAAATAATAATAATAAACAATAAAGACTATAGACTCTAAAAAAAATAATTGGCATGAGACAGATTAACAGGAGAAAATAACCAAATTGATTACATATCTACATATGGAGGCTCCATAAAAATAGGGAAACCAAAAACAAATAGAACTGTTGAGGCTAATATGTCATTCTGGATGAAGGAGAGGGAGATGGGAGTCTTGGACTTTGAAGGGAAAGTAGTTAATTTGCAGGTTAGGTAATAGTATGAGATAACTAGCCCAGAGCCATTGAAAGGCTGTTCTCAACTGATGAAAGCATGAACATCCAGATAGTGAGTGCTGCACATGAAATGCTGGTGGACACAGAGCAAAGGGAGGTCACTGAGGGCGGGGGGAGGGGTTGGAAAAGTGTCAAGGATCAGGAGAAATGTGAACCAGACCTTGAACTTGGTTAGCGTTTGGACAAGCAGAGAGGAAAGGAAGAATTGTGCTAAGCAATAAAAACAAACAAACAAACAAACAAAAAACAACAACCTCCCCAACCCCTCACCCCCAAAACAAACCAGCCATAAAGCAAAGCGAGCTTAAGGGTTCAGATTGGTTTGATTACAGAGGAAGAGTTCTGGGAGGTAGGGCTGTAAGAGGCAGGTTGAAGCCACATTATGGCAATCACTGGAAAGCAGGCTAGGAACTTCCATTTTCATTATTGGCAATGTCTTTTCCACTTTGTGCTCTAGGCCACACTGATCTGTCCCCATCCACACCCTGCATTTTTTTAAAAATGCCACTTATTATTTAGTATTTATATATTGCCTTGTATTATTTTCTCTGTTGGATATATATATCACACAGTGCCCTAAGCAAGAGTGTAAATTTCAGGTTACATAAAGGTTTCCTAACTTGATATGGCTCAGTGTGGTAATATGTCTTAGAAGGTGAGAGGTAAAGAAGGCATGGGGAGATCCATGGAGAGATCCATGGAGAAGCTGGAGTCACACTGTTGTCACTGTAAGTCCCACCACTGCACAGGCACCATAGTCAGCACATTTGAAGTCTCTCTGATGTTGATTTTTAAAGCTGTTGGAGTTGCCTTAATTTTTTGGACCTCTAGTTTGAGCAGTTTATTTATGGACCCCATTTGATGTGGTCCAACCCTGAGTACAAAATCCGCACATATAAGTGGAGAGGACACTTTTCTGTTAAAGGGTCTTAAACCTTCCAGAACCTTTTGGGTTTTGCCTGGTCAAGCTCCTTGACTTTCCTGTGAGGGAGGGGAGAAAGTCAAATACAAAAACAAAACACAACCAGTCTCATTATCTAACAAGAGAACTGCTGTGTGCCCTTAACCCCCTTGCTTCTAGAGATCCTTGTCCTTTGATAGTTCCAGCTGCTCATTGTCAGCTCCATCTTGAGGAAGAAATTAACCAGGAACTCTGGGAATCAGGTGACGAAGGGCAAAAAGCAAGAACTGTGCAGAGCAAACATGGCCTGCCTGTATGTTTGCTTTGGTTTAAAGAGTTACTGGGGATAGTAACCTTTTGTTTTTGAGGGAGTTTTATTTTCTTGGTAAATACCTGTTTTGAGTAGCAATTGCTCTATGTGACCAATCAAACAGATTCTTAAAATAGACCTGACTTTTTTCTCTGTAGATCAGCCAGGATGGTAACAGTGAGCCCTGGGCCATTGGTCCCACTCACATGCCAGGACAATGGCCAATCGGGAATGTGTGGGCTTCTTATCTGCTCACAGGATAGCTGTTCATTCATCTCACTGCCTCTTGAACTATAGCCTTTGGTGGCCCTAACTACCACCATGAAGTAGAGTCCTCACACAAGTGTCTGTGCTGCAGATACTGCTAGAGACTCTCACAGTGGGGCATATGCATAAACAGTCTCACAGACCCGGAATAGATTACAGACACTTTTTAAGCTGATCTTCCATGAAGCAAGGGAAACTAAATGAGGGTGAAGGTGAATATGGGACTGGAATAAGAACATATCTAGTAGTTAGGTTCTACTAGTTAAAGAACAAAGACAGAGTCTCTCCTTCCCAACAGGAGCCTGCTGTGCTCTTGGGGAGTAGGGGATGTCTGTAGCTGGGTTGTTGATTGAGCCTCACCTTCAAGGCCTATCCTCAGCTTGTTCCCTTCTCCACTTACGCATACTTTCACTGAAGTAAGATTAGCTGTTTATAGCTCCTCTGTCTTTCCACCCCTACTCCCCACCCCAGTCACACATGTATATATACAACTATGCTAGTTCTCTCCTCTGCTCTGTGTGTCCTATGTTCACGCTCTCCATTTCCCCTAAGTCCTTCCCTTTCCTCTGTATCAATTCACTCTTTTCTGTCCTTCAAGGTCAACACAAGGTCCTCCTCCATATAGCTTGTCCAGAATGTTCCCTTGTCTTTCTCACAATTGGGCCCTGGTTCTTATCTCATGTTATTGGATCAGTTTTGTATGCCCACAGAGTCTGTGAACTCCAGGAGGGCAGAGGCCTTGTTGGATTTTTTTTCATGTTTTGCCCACGTTGCCTAAAATGCTCCTGTTCCTAGGTCACTTATCTTCCCTTTGTCATCACTTCTGAAATGCCCATAGCTAGTTGCACAAAGTTGGTGGTTGATAAATGCTTGCTGATTGGTTGATTTTTCTATAGTCTATATGAAGGAACACTGAATAATCATTAAAATAACAGGCTCAGCATGATCCATGACCCTTATTTGGGATCCTTGAAAATGAGCATGTCTAAACACATAATAAATTTGGTGTGCATTTCTCTTTCATTTAGGTACTGAGCAAGGGAGTCTGACTCTAGCCTCTCATGTTTAGTTAGGACAATTCAAGTGAGCAAATATGAAATGAGCATCTTCTAAGTGTGCTTCACTGTGCTGGATCCTGGTAATGGAATCTGAGGCTCTATTCCTGGAGAAGAGCATTAAGAAGCCTTATCAGTCACTGTCATGTATTTCCTTCTTGGTCCTAAGGGGAAGTGACCACGATCACTGTGTGAAACCACAGGCTGTTCAGCAGAAGGAAAAAATAGGGAGGGAGTTTAAAGGGGTCAGAAGCTAGAACGAAGGATTTCAGCTTCCAAGAGCACAAACCAGTGATTCTCGAAGTGATGGTGACTCATACGACCACTTATGCAAGTGGCATAGCAGTCACCCGAACCAGAAGAGACCTCCAAGTGAGGGGAACCAGCCCAAAACTCTTTCTGGGGAGCAGCCAAACCTTTAACAGGGAACAAAGTCAACAAAGGTTTCTGAGAAGAGCTAAATTTATCCAGGTTGCCTGAGGTGCTCGAGGGCATGAACTTCAGGGGAAAAAGTACCAGAGAGATCAGATAAGACAGTATCCATGGTTGATGAGTCACCAGAGTGAAAGAGGGAAATCTCATCAATGCTGATCCTTAGCAGCTGCTTAATCATACAGTGTATGTGAATGTTTAAGGGGGTGGTGGTGGTGGTGGGGGGGGGGGGGGGGGTAGAAGGGTGATGAGGGGAGGGGACAAAGAGGGGATGGAACAGGTTGTCTTTAACTGAGGCACTTGAACCATCTTAGGGATCTAGGAATAATAGAAGATCCTGAACATGCAATGTCTAGGGTGCAATAGCTTGGTGACATATTGATAGAATCCCACCTATTGATGGTCCAGAGGAAATTATGAGGACATGGTAATTTTGGACAATGTATCTAATTTGCAAGGAGTTGGAGAAAGCCAAGACAAAGTGTTCTATTACTCACTCCAGGGTGGCTCTCAAGGGTAAGCTGAGCAGGAGGAAGTAGAAGGTGAGGGAGCACTTGCTCCTTACCTATTGGTACCTTTTTATAAATACCTTTTGGTACTTTTTATCAATTCTATCTTGTTCAATCCTTTGAGGTATGTATCATCTCCATTTTATTGATGAAGAAACTGAGACTCATTGACTTTATATACTCTCAAAAGGTCACTCAATAATAATTGTTAAAGTCAGAGTTAAACAATCAGCTAGCTGGGCTCTTTCTTCACTGCCTGTTTTCTAGCTCTCTCTCATCCCAGCCAGGAAGGGCCTCTAAGGAGGGCCTAGTGTAATTAGGCCTGTGGGGAGGGAAAGAGGCCAGAAGCTCCTTGCTTATAAAGCTTTCTGGATATTGGGCCATTCAAAAGCTTATAGCCAGCACTCCTTCTAAGCCACCTCAACACTTTCCTACTTTGAATTTCTTCCCTCTCCCTCCCAAAATGACATTTCTTTGAGAAATTCATTTAACTGGGCAAGAAGTAGATGCCATTGCCTCTTTTTCTTTGTGTTTAGCATATGATAATCTTTCTGGTCATATCCCAGTCTCCTTGGTCTTTGCCCTCAGCACAGAGAAAGTGCATGTTTTCCCAACCTTTATACCACATGGCTCTGAGCAGCACAGGCTCTGATCTGGACTAAGTCCACTTAGCAGAGGGGTGGATGACCTTCTACTGAGCCTTCCAGGAAACACCTGTTCTCCCCAGGTTCCCCCAGCACCTGTGCTAGTGGCAACAGTGCTAGGGTGGGGGCAGAGTGGGCAGCAGCCTTCTTTTCTGCAGGAAGTCCAGAAACAGCCCTACCAGGATGGACTTCAAATGTCTTTGCTCACCCTTAAATTCTCACTCTGCCTTCCTTCTATCACTTTAAGCATTGGCCACACATGCTGTAACACATGTGTAACACTGGAGAGGAAGTAAGCAATGAGAATCTCATACCTCAGTTCAAGATAGTTATTCAGAGACAGGTATAGGCGCCTCTTGTCTTCTCTTTTTCTTGCCCTAAGGCTGGCTTTCCTTAGGACTTTGCCATGGGTATCTTCTCAGTGCACTCATTCTCTGTGGGCAATCTCATCCCTCAGTATGACAGCAAACACCACTTACATGTCAGTGACTGAAATCTCTCTTCCCAGACCCCAGTACCTACCTGTCCACTAGACACCTCTACTTGGAAGTCCCTCAGGACACAGTGACTATTTAGTAAGTCACTGTTGAATGCATGGACTGTCTAAGCTCTTAAGGTTGGCAGCTCAGACAGAGTAAGACTCTGACTTGCTGGATTTCATAACTCTCCTTTCATTGTTGCTTTGGAGTGGTGGAAGGAATCACAAGTTTAGACTTACCCCTGTGTTCAGACTTCGCTATAACATCTATATCTATGTTGATCTGAAGGCTACAGATTCAACTCTGAGGTCACCAGTCTAGAGTCCCATTCAGGATTCTAGATCTAGTTCTGATGAGGTGAGTTGGGTAGCTTTGGACAAGTCTCCTTGCCTCTCTGGGTCTCGTGAGATAGTTTGATTGCATGATTTTTGAGGTCCTTTCTACTACTTACCTTTCAGGATGAAGCATTCAGTACCTCTGGGTAGGACATTTTATCCAGACTAACTAGCTGATAGTTTTTGCTGGGAGGATATACTGTAAATCTCAGCAACTTGTCAAATTAATTTTGTTTTTCTATCACTTTGTCTAGATCTCTGAAAATGAGCACGAGAACTACTTGGTAGTTTCAACATTGTCTAAAATTTAGACTTTGTCATAGTAGATGTTTACATAGTAAGCTTAAAGATGAGGCTAAAAATATCTCCATCTCACACAGACATCTATTTTTGTCTAATTCGATTATTGTCCTTTATCCTGAAACATGTACTGGCAGAAGCAGCTGTTGCCTGAGCACATGGGCAAGTGTTTGTGTGCACAGGTGACTGTGCAGAAGGGAGCTGGAACTCCAGGTTGGTAACTGCTTAATAAAATGTCAGACGCACAAATGATGCATCCAAATGAGTTGCTATTTTTCCAAGTATTCACCTTGATAGGCATAATTATTCTTAGATAGTTTGGGGGCTACTATTTATTTCTGATAGTAAATTAATTTAAATTTTAGTTAAAGTGACATAGGCTCTCTTGAAACAAGTCAAGTGTGCTAAACACACTTGTCAACACAGGAGTCTAGTAGCCTCCTGCCCACCTCCCCACCTCTCCCATATCCTGCTCCCCAGGGGCAATTGCATCAGTCTTTCAGCTCTGTCTGGTGTTATGTACTTCCCTATCCTATATAATAAAGAGGTGATATACAAATTGACCATCACTCCAACAGACAAGATGGCTGCCCCCATGTGGACACAAGATGGCCACCACAAGATGGCCAGCAGGGAATGGTAGTTGTGGACAATCAGGCCAGTAGGGGAGGGCAGCGGGGTACTCAGACCTGCAGGGGAGGACAGTTAGGGGTGACCAGGCTGGCAGGGGAGGGCAGTTACAGGTGACCAGGTTGCAGAGGAGGGCAATTGAGTCAATTGGGCTGGCAGGGGAGCAGTTAGGCATTGATCAGGCTGGCAGGGGAGTGGTTAGGGGGGTGATCAGGCTGGCAGGCAGAAGCAGTTAGGGGCAATCAGGCAGGCAGGCAGGTGAGTGGTTGGGAGCCAGCAGTCCTGATTGTGAGAGGGATGTCCGACTGCTTGTTTAGGGATCGGGCTTAAACAGGCAGTTGGACATCCCTCAAAGGGTCCCAGATTGGAGAGGGTGCAAGCTGGGCTGAGGGACCCCCCACCCCCCATGCACGAATTTTGTGCACCGGGCCTCTAGTTTTTAAATAATATGTTCTCTTACTGCTGTCACTAGATTAATAATTTGACCATTATTAAATACTTTTACCATTGATGAGGTTAAAGATCTCTTATATCTTCCTTTCTTTCTCTCATGCTTTCAATTCCTTCGACAGAGAAAAACCATCATCAGTGTTTAGATTCTTATGACGACTGCAAGACTGTTCATGCTGAGCCAAGTGGTGGATATCATTTCAACCTTTTGTTTTTTTCGGGTGGCTTTGCCTGTTTCCTCCTCCTCCTCCTCCTCCTTCTCCTGCTCTTCTTTTGTCAATTACCTTTGTATCTATGGCTAAATTCCCCTATGCTAATTAACATCCTCACTATATAAATTTTTCATGTGGTCAAACCAGCTAGGTGGGAATGGAGGTAGTTTCACAATCCTCTTGAAGCCTGCTAGGTATCCCTTTTCTGGAGACCCTCATCCAGGAGTCTCTATCCTCCAGCGCCTCTTTGGCTTGCTCTCCTGACCAGCTTCAAACCTGTTCACAGGGCAGGGGACCTCCCTTCACAGTCATCCAGGAATTTCCTTCCTCTTTCTCTTCTGTTGCATCTCCTGTTTCCTGGATCTCCTGCCTTCCCCTTTCTTGATTTATACCTCATTTTGTTGGGGCGTATTCTCTAAGAATTTCTGAGAAAGGGTACATAGGCATTAAGTATTTTGAAATCTTATATGAAAATGTCTATATTCTAAGCTCATATTTAAGGGGGACCTTTGTTGGGAATATATGGAAATAATTTTGCTTCAAAAATTTTTTTGGTCTACTTGTTTCTAGAGCTGATGTTGGGAAGTCTACTGCTCATTTCTACTCCTCGTTTCTTTGCCAGCAATGTATTTTCCTTTCTAGAAGCATTTGTTTACCCCTAAGATGTTAAATTTCCATGATTATGTACTTTAGTGGGAGTCTTTTTTAATTCACTATATTGTGCAACTGATGGGCCTTTGTCTGCAACTTTGTGTTCTTTAATTTCTTGTATTATTCTTTTTTTTTTGAAAATGCTTTCCCTATCATTTTTCCATTTTCTTTTTCTTTTTTGTAAGTATTTTCTGTCAGAAAAATAACACCCTACATTGATTCTCTGACTTTTAAAATCTTCTTATCTATCCCTTTGCACATTTTTTTGGTACCTTTTGAGAGATCCCTTCAACTTAATTTTTTACATCTCCCGCTGAGTTTATTGTATCTTTACAATAAACTTTTACAAGAAAGCACTTTTTTCTTATTATCATGGTTCCTTTTGTTGTCGTTGTTGCATTTTACTCTATTTTCATGGATATAATCTTTTCCCTATTTCTCTGAAGATACTAATGATAATAATTATTTATTCATGGTTGTTTTCTGCTTTCTGAATTGCCTCTGCTTCCTCTAGGTTGTTTTTTATTACTGTTTCTTATATCTCCATATTTCATGTTGGTGGGTTTTCTTAAGTATCTGATGTTTCCTAGTTGTCTGTTTTTATTTAAGAATGAGGTTTCTCAACTGGTGGATCACATTTTAGGGGGTCGTTAGGTGGCAAGTGGGCTTTTACACACATGGCTGTCTGGTAGTATTCAGAAGACAGGAAATATAATGCAGTGGCCAGGTCATCGAAACAGGGGTCATTGAATTAGTATGGTAAAAGTTCAATGTTTTTCTCTTTGTTTATAGTGACTTTTTGTTGTCGTTACATTCTTGGACTTTAAAAATCATCAAAGGGATTGATAAGTGATTGCCTTTTTGAGGTCATTTCAGGTGCTGTCTGAAACTTGGAGCTGGGTGAAAGATTAGAACTTCAACTCATTGAGTCTGAAGAGCACATCCTCTTTGGGGATAGACAGAAATAACCAGCTGGAAAAGATAAAAGGAAAGATTACTTGGGCTGAAACCGGTTTGGCTCAGTGGATAAAGCGTCGGTCTGCGGACTGAAAGGTCCCAGGTTCGATTCCGGTCAAGGGCATGTAATTGGTTGCGGGCACATCCCCAGTAGAGGGTGTGCAAGAGGCAGCTGATCGGTGATTCTCTCTCATCGATGTTTCTAGCTCTCTATCCCTCTCTCTTTCTCTCTGTAAAAAATCAATAATATATATATAGATAGATAGATAGATAGATAGATAGATAGATAGATACAGACTAATTAAAAAAAAAAGATTACTTGGATATTATGACTACCCACAGAATTGATATAATTGTGCCAAGCAAGAATGGGACTATTATATAGATACAAATCCTAATGTTATATAACTTTCTATTTGAAAGGGAGCAGCTTCTTGCAATATAACTATATGATTAATGCTGTTATTAGAAGGCTGTCTCAACCAGAAGTTTTCAGATTTTTAAAAGTATTTTATTGATTTTTTTTTTTTTTTTTTTTTTTTTTTTTTTTACAGAGAGGAAGAGAGAGGATAGATAGTTAGAAACATCAATGAGAGAAAAACATCAATCAGCTGCCTCCTGCACGCCCCCCACTGGGGATGTGCCCACAACCAAGGTACATGCCCTTGATCGGAATCAAAACTGGGACCCCCCCAGTCCACAGGCTGACGCGCTCTATTCACTGAGCCAAACCAGTCAGGGCAGTTTTCAGATTTTTAATGAAAGATGCCAGATCTGTGCTTCCTCAATTCTAGCCGTGGCCTGCTACTCACATGCATCAAGTCCATCCCTGAATCCAAAGGTTATGCTTTTCATTCTTTGATCTTTCCATTCATTTGTCCATCCACCACTTATTCTTATTCTACCTCCAACTCTAAGAACCTTTGCTCAACAATGTAATTCTACTGATTTCCCTAGCACGGAGTAATTCATGACTTAGATTGTTCTGGGGGTTAGTCACAAACACAAGTGCCTCCCAAAGGCTAGGCATTTATAAATGAAGTCTTCCCTGTGTGTCAGCTAATAGAGAATTCTGGGGACTGGAGTGGACTGGAGAATGGACGCTCTCATTAATGGGCAGCCTCACCTTTGCTCTAGTCAATTGCTTTCTGGTGGGAATGCAGGGCAAGGGTCACGTGTCTCCTAGTTTTTCGAGAGAAGCCAGGCTTTTTATGTGATTTTAAAAAAGTGATGGTTCAATTTTACAAAAGCACTGTCTAGGGCCAACAACAATGGGTATGTCACACTGTAGGTGGGCAGCCTCTGACATCAGTTTGCTCTTTCCGTGAGGCGAGGAGCTCCTTCAGCTTGTTGTTTCCTAATTCCAGCAGTTCATGCACTAACCAGTATACATAGTAGGTACCTGATAAATGCTTGTCCGATTTTCTGGAACACCACATTCAAGCCGAACAAAATTATTATCTCAGCTGACTCTGTCGTCTGTAGGTGTGCAAAGAAAAGTCTTTCCCTCAAACTCATTTATGTATTGAAGCTGCCTCCTTGTTTACAAGTCTAATGGGTCTTATGCATTTGCCTGGCAGGTGCAAGTGAGATATTAATGTGTTCTTTGTCATCTTGAACGTGCCCTCAGCCTTCCTTGCTAGAGCTACCACCAGCAGTGTAAACTCATTGCCTCTATTTGGTTACTCATCCTTCCACAGATACTACTCCCCAGAAATCACTTGCAATAGTAAGGCCACCAGTGGCCTTTCTGATGTTGCAATGCAGTAGTGCTAACCAGCCCTGCACCTCCTCTTACCTGTGTTGAAGTAGTCTAGACTAGAGCATTTCACGCTGTTCATTATGTCCTCCTTTGTTCTTTAGTCTTTGGGGCTCTGCTCTCACCTGAATTTTCCTCTTTTTCTGGACCCTCCTCAACAGGTTTCTTTTCCTGACCAATCCCCCATATGCCAATTCTCTGCAGGTTTCACCCTGGGCCCTTCTCCTACCCCCTCCACAGATTCACCCTGGATGACCTTATGCTCTCCTCTGCCCCTCCCCTCATGAGTGCTGATGATGCCTAGGTCTGCCATCTCCATTCCAGACTCATCTAATCAGCTGCCTCTGGCAGTGTCTGTCTCTATTGATACTTCAAACTCACAGTCTAGTCCAAGGCTGAGCTCATCACCCTCTGATCTGCCTCCTACTGCTCCTCTTCCTACATCCCTGTTCTTTGTGAGAGGTGTGCTATCACCTAGTGGCCCACACATGAATTTCATGACTCTTTCCCACTGTAGGACTGTCCAACAAACACAAAAGGGCACCTGCTGGAAACACAAAAAAATAAAAAATAAAAAATTAGGGAGCCAAAAAATCATTTTGAAAGCATTTAAGTGCTTAAAAAATACATCAAAGTAGCCATCCTAGAAAAACAGAAACTTTAGGGAATTCCTTATACCTGTTTTATGGTTAGATATTACCTTTATTTTGAATGATGTATACAGTGGGGGGGGGGGGGTAACCTTTTTCAGGGATTAGAACCATTTAAGTTCTTATTGTGGCCCTGGTCTACCTTAGCTGCCTCTCTCAAGGCCTAATTGGTTCCTGAGCCCTGTTGATGTTGCCTCACTGACAACAATTGAGCTGACTCTAATGCCACCTTAGGGGTTTTGCTGTTTGCTACCTGGATTGCTACAGCAGCTGCACAGAGCTGTGTCCTTGCTTCCTGTATGTCTCTCTCCTTCCTAAGATCTTTCCATTGCAACTTAGTAAATTCAAGGAAAGGGCTGACCAGGCCCTGCTTGCCCTCATTTGGCTTCATCTCCATGCACTAGTTCACTCCTAGTCTTCACTCTACCCTTCTCAGGCTTGTTCCACCCCCTTCCACTCCCACAGGCCCCCAGCCAAAGAAAGGGTATGCAGGAGAAGTGAAAGAAAAGACAGAGGACTCTCAACTGGTGGTCTCCAGAAACAAAATTAACCCCTGTCCCCTGCTCTTCAAAGTTTCCAAAAGAAGCATAATCAAACACATAGAGCTAGACCTCAGCTAAGAAGTCTTCCCTCCTGTCTCTGGGTTGTCTCTTGGTGATGGCTTTTGCCCATCAACTGCAGGTAGATTCGTTTCTGGCCACATGCACAAGAGGGTCATTGTTTTCTTTCTCTCAATGTTCCACTCAGTGTGAGCATCTTCCTGTCACCAGCCACGAGCCAGCCTCTCAGCTGACAGAACCCGTGTCTGCTGTAAACAGGGTCGGGAGAACGCCCTGTGCGCCTCCGGTCAGGGCTCAGCCTTGGCTAGGGAGCTCCATCCTCTCCTCTCCCCGACATTGCCCGTTCTCACCAGGGGACTGAAGTGGGGGGTGGGTGGGGAGGTGGAGGAACCTGGAGGAGGGGGCTGTTTGTTTTCTTCTTTGTGTTAACAATACAACATCTGTTCCCCAGCCTGGCAGCTGGACCAAAATGAAACGATGTGAGCTTTCATTGCCCTCTGGATCAGGGGGTGGGGAGTGGGAGAAGGAAGGAGGGAGGTGCAGCAAGGGCCAAAGTGTCCCTGAACAATAACAACAGCAACAATAATGAAAATACCTTCTACACTGCAGGCCAGGCTGGGAATCTACAGAGCTGGGTAACTGGATATTCCAGCTGATCCACATATTGCAACGAATGCACTAAGCAGCAATCTGTGTGCCTTTGTAGAAGAATCACCCAATTAAAAGGATAGTGTTTACCGGGTAAATATCTGTTTTGGCTCATGCACTTTGATAGAAAACTCCTTTATTTACCCAAAAGTGATGCCGAGAGACGTAAAGTGAGCTGGAGCAAAAAAGAACATGAGAGTTGGAGAGAGCAGTGAGGGGAAAGCAGGACCCACATCCTCCTGGTTTCCCTCCCACTCCTTCCTTTGCCTCTCTTCTCTGAGGTCTCAGGTTGGCGTGCTCCTGGACTTGGTCATCGCGCCTCATCTTTCTTCTACCTATAGTCACTCTCCATGCTTTCATCTAGTGTAATGACCATAAGTAAGTGGCATCTAATTTTAGGGCCTTTCTACAAGGCCTCCTTTGAACCCTGACCTCTCACACTGTTAACTCTGCTCCAGCTTTGCTGGCCTCTGTTTTTAGGATGTGCCAGGCACATTCCCCGGCTTCTTCCTGAACTGCTTTTCTCTCTGCTTTTTGCTTCTCTTTACTCTCTCATCTTTAGGCCGGTATCTGAGCATTTTGTAATCTCCTTTCTTAGTGTATTTTTCTCCACAACTCATCCCACCTAACAAGCCAGATCTGTTTAGCTCATTGCCTTCTCCCAACAATGAAGCAAGCTGCATGAGGGCAGGGATCTTTGCCTGTTTTGTAGTCACCGGGAACAGTGATTTGCACATAGAAGGCACTCAATAAATATTTGATGAATGAATTAGTTGACGAGTAAATAAATAAGTAGATGGCTGCATGAGCTCTGTTGTTTGTGGCAGGATGGCCAGAATGCTAGAGGCTCATTCCACACCCTCTGAATCAATGAGAAAGTGCTAGTTGAATGTTTGTTTTGGGTGCAACATCTTTCCTCCCCTGGTCCAAGGAAGGCAAGGTAGACTTCTGAGGACCCATTATGGCTCTCTGGAACAGGATTTGGGGCTGCCCCTAGTAAAGGACACAAACAAAGGCTTCCATTCCAGTTTACAGAGCCCCTCCCTCTTCATTTTACAGACTGGCTGATATTAAGGATTTCTGGGCAAAGGCAGTGGATTACAGATAAGGGGACATGGGAACATGCCAGACAGAAGAGGAGAAGGTGAAGGATGCAGGCTGTCAGGTCAGGGCCTAATCCCTATCATCGGGGGGCAGACCATAGCTCTCTCCTCTGTAACCTTCCCTGGGGCCACCGGGGCCCATGTCTTTGCTTCTTGACTCATTAGCCTTCACCCAGGGCTGAAAAAAGAAGTGCAACAAGAGCAGTCATTTCCCGTGCTAATCAGAGCACCTCACATTTGCACAGTATGCTGAGAACCCCCAAGGTCATTTCTTATGCATTATCTGAGAACCAATCACAGGCAAGGAAACGGTGCTAAGCATGAAAGACAGCTTTAACACAGCGCAGTGAATGCTATGAAATGCTATTGTAACTAAAGCAATAGGTAGTAGGCAGATAGTGTTCCCTTTTCACAGATTAGAAAACGGATTTAGAATTTAACTTGCTCAAGAATACCTGGGGATTAGAAGGGTGCTGGGGATTGGACTTGAGCCCAGGGGTTCTGGCGCCCAATTCAATGCTCTGACCTTTCTTTTACACGGTGTGTTATTCCCAGGTGCCTTCCTCAACATTTTCGAAGCCCACACAAATGCCCACACCACCTTGTGGCCTCCATCTACCTGGTCCGGAAGCAAGAGCAACACGATGTGTGAGCTGTTTGTTTTTCTTGAAGTCTGTCTGCTAAGGTTGGAGGTAGGTCCCAGGCTCCTTTGTTAATCCATTCGAGTTCTGTCACTCATGTTGTTGTTCCAGCTCTGCACTTACTAGTGAGTGACACTGATGAGGTTATTTAACCCCTCTAAGCCTCAGGTTATTCACTTGTAGTATGGGGATAATAATAGTTCCTACATCAAAAGGTTGCTATAGGGATTGATGAATACGTATTGTTAAAGCGATGCCTCTGTTTTCTAGGGCTGCCATAACAAAGTCCCACAGACTGTGTGACTTAAATTTCTATTGTTTAATAAATTTCTCCCAGTTCTGGAGGGCAGACATCCAACATCAAGGTGTCAGCAGAGTTGGTTTCTCCTCAGGCCTCTCTCCTCGGCTTGTAGATGGTCACCTCGTGCTCTGCCCTCATATGATCTTTCCTCTGTGCACACATGCCCCTGGTGTCTTTTTCTTTGTTCTAAGCTCTTTTTATAAGGACACCATCACAGTGGACTAGGGCTCACCCTAACGGTTTCATTTGAACTTAATCACTCCTTTCAGAGGCCCTGTCTCCAAATGCAGTCATATTCTGAGGGTATGAGGGTTAGGGCTTCAACATGTAAAATGGGGGCATAATTCAACTCAAAACAAACCCCTAGAACAGTGTTTAGCACATAAAATGTTAAATAAATAAATACAATCTAATGTTTTGTTTGGATCCACATTCTCAGCCTCTACTGATTGTTAGGGGCATTGAGTTCTGTGAGTTCATTGCCATGTGTGCACAATTACGCTTCCTTCTCTTGTTCTAAATGCGTCTCTCAAGCTTCCAGAACGGTTTCAGGTCCTAGTATGTTTACACTATTGGGTTTTGGAAGATTCCGAGTTTACTTTCTCCATTTCCTATGTGATTTTCTAGAATTTGTGGGTATAGTTCTATGCCATTCTATCTATTTTTAGATATCCCCTCTTCAGCTTTTATCCTTTATACATGGCACAGCCAGAAGACCTGGCCTAGGAGTCAGGCGAACTTGGTTCTAGCCTCAGTTATGCTACAAGCCAGCTTTGGGCAAGCTCCTCAGTTTTCTGAACCTGTGATTCTCTAGATCAGTGTTTCCCAAACTTTTGACATATGTGTACCCCTTCTATAATTTTTGTAACGCTGAGTATCCCTCATACTCATGAGAATGTAGAATTAGGCGCAGCTAAGCACGGTGCGGTGCATATCCCCACCAAACTCTCCCCATACCCCTGAGGGTACGCGTACCACACTTTGTGAAACACTGCTAGATGAAGACCGGGAGAATGGACACTGCAGTGATGCTTCATGTCCAGTAATCATTAAATAGAACACGGTAGTTAAGTGTATAGTCTTTGGAATCAAAACAGATGTGGGTTAACATTCCATCTCTGTCACTTTCTAGTTGACTTTGCCTCAGTTTCCCCAGCTTTAAAATGGGAATAACAGTAGTATCACCTCGCTTCATAAGGTGGCTGTGAGTGTTACCATTTGAATTAATGCAAATAAATCCCCCTAAACACAGTCCCCTTTAGTATAAAACCTGACACATCCTAAGTGTGCAAAGCCCCTTCCTGGCTTCATTCTTTTCTCCAGTTATCATCCCTGGTTGTGTCTTTTTAGTCATCTAGCATCCAGAACCACACACACTGTCCCTTTCAGGTAGAGTGAGAGTTTGTTGTGTTTGAAGGAAGAATAACGGTCACTGTTTTGTTTCTGGTTCATGATGTTCAGCATTTTGTTTGCTTTTTTGGCCAAAGGAGCACACTCATCTCATGCTCTCTGCTGGGTCATAAAATAGAAAAACTCATCAGCCAACAGAATCAGCTCACAATAGTGAGACTGCTCAATTAAGGCCTCTGTCATGATCAGGATATGGAAATGAGTGTCTGCAAGATTCTTCCCATTGGGTTTTATCATCATACTTTTCGTAGCCTTTTATAATAGCAAAGTGTAACTAATTTCTTTCTTTTTAAATTTTTGTCTAACTTTCACTGCAGTGTATAATGTAAATTAATAAATTGATAGCAACATTAACCTTGAAGCATGAAATGTATCCTATAATTCATCCACGAATAAAGAAAAATAGGAAAGGTGTAACCCCTTCCTTGACAGTCGAGGCAGATATTTAGTATAGAACTTCTCGGGTCCCATCTGAAAGGCTGAGACAATTGGTCCCTAAGTATGAGTCACAGGTCTTATATCTTAATCGCTCTTGAGATAGTTGCAGGAAGAGATGGTTGGTTGAAAGTGCTGGCAATAAAGTGGAGGTTCCTTAAACTAAGTGACACAGTTTCAAACAAGTGAAATAGCAATTAAGATTCATTTTGGAAGAACATTTTGATATTCTAAGTTCATTCTGCTTCAGTTGTTTTAAAAGATGAGAAACGGTAATGCAGCTAAAATGGTTTCTCTGTGTTCTTCAGACACACTTCATGTTTTGTGAAAAAGTGTAAGCTTATTGCAGCTAAAGGGATGTCAGAGACACCTGAATTTGATTACCAAATGACAGCCTGTCAAGTTTTAGAAGACAGCAGCTATGTCTCTTGGAAGTCTGCAATTTACATGGTTAAATGTCTTTATTTTAACTATATCGTATATGATAGGGCTGTCCAATTCTGGGTGTTTTGTCTAGCTGTCAATGGGTTTCGGTCTGGAAGTTGAATTGCCATTTCAGATGCAGATTGATGTAAACAAAATAAAGTGGTACATCTGGAGTCATTCTTTGGAATTAAATTTCTTTCTAAAATTACAGTTTACATTCAATATTATTTTGTATTGCTTTCAGGTATACAGCATAGTGATTAGATAAATATATACTTTATAAAATGACCCCTGGCTATTTCTAGTACCCATCTGGCACCATAGAGTTATTACAATATTACTGACCATATCTCATATGCTGTACTTAACATCCCTGTGACTATTTTGTAACTACCAATTTGTACTTCTTAACCCCTTCACCTTTTCACCCAGTCCCCCAACACTCTGCTTTCTGGTAATTGTCATTTTCTTCTTTGTGTCTGAGAGTTTTCTATTAATCCTAGCCAGATTAGTTTGTCAACCACATCACAGTATTGTAGTAAATTAAAACCTATATAATACCTGCTATTTTCTTCTCCTAAACAAAAGCATTTTTTCTTAAGCTTTTTATTGTGAAATAACGATAGATTTTTAGGGAAGTTGCAAAGGTAGTACAGAATGATCTCAAATACCCTTCCTCCAGGTTCCCCCAGAGCACATCTTACTTAACTATAATACAATATCAAAATCAGAACCTTGACATTGGTACGGGGTGTGGGTATATGGGTATAGTTCTTCGCCATTTTCTCTTTTTTTTTTTTTACTTAAAAAAAATCTGAGTTCAGCCCTGGCCGGTGTGGCTCAACTGGCTAAGCATCAGTCATCCCATGCACCGAAAGATCACCAGTTCAGTGTTACTTCTGGTCGGGGCGTGCAGTTAGTATGTGGAAGAGCAGGATGAGACTGTGGGCAGGCCAGCTTGAGAGTGCACACTACGGCCTTCTACCTGGTGCCCTGGAAGGAAGTCACTTTGCACAGCCCATACTTAAGGGCTGGGAGTTAGGTTCCACCTCCTTCAGGGTGAATTAGCTACATAAATTATTGGGAATTCTTTGTCAGGGGAGACTTGTATTTTCATTTATTTATTTACATCACATGGACACACAGATATTTATTTTCCACCTTGGATAATAATTTACTACTACTTTACTTAATTGCTCAAATTATTCCAGTTTTGGCCATTGGGAGCTCTGTCAGTTTGCTCCTGGGTCACTTTGACATACTCCCATGAATGTGGTTTTTTTTTGTTTTGTTTTGTTTTGTTTTTTATTTTTAAGCACTTACTTTCTGACACCAAAAAATGTTTCATGCTTATGTATATTTCCTGCCCTTGCTCTAGAATCGGCCATTTCTCCAAAGAGCTTGCTCTATTTTTTAATGACACTTATCACTATTAACATTATATTATATATTTATTTGTATATTTGTTTTGTTCCTCTCTCCCCTGACTAAATTGCAAGTCCACAAGGACAGGAACTTTGCTTTATTCAATGCTGTATCCCTAGCCATAGAACAGGGCCTAGCATATAATGTATGCTCAGTCAATATTATTGAATCAGCTTCTGATCTTGGGACCAGTGGTCTTTTCTCTAATAATTTTAATTTGCCCTCCAGAAGTTCAGAGTACGCAACTCAACATTGACTTGTTTGGTTGTTGGAAGTTTTGGATATCGTAGATATTTTTCCCTAAATTTTTCTCATCACTATGATCCTGATGACTCCTGACTTGTTGATCAAATTTAAGTCTAAATTTAAGCAGTTGCTTTAAAGCTTCCTCAATTTATGTGCAAATATTTTAGAGAAGTTCTATTTTTAGAAAAAAAACAATGAGACTTGCAACAGATTTCCAGATAACTGAAAACAATTTCTTTTATATCTATATTTTCTGTGCTGTGTTTGGATAGCATCAGGCTCAGTTCAGCCATGTTGTACTACTGGCTTTTCTTATCTTCAGAAAATCCCTAAAGGTTCCCCTTTGGACTTACACCTTTGAGTTCTTGGGCATTTAAGACTTACCATGTCCTGTAGGTCCAGCAAGCTTTCTAGGTGGAGGGGAGGCTGCTAGAGCTTAGAAACTCACCTGGGCTGCTCTGGGACACTTATCGATGGACCCCATGAACTGGGTATCTTACCCCATTTCCCATTCTCATCCACTGCTCAAAAGTTGAGGGCCAAACTTGTAACCTTTGGTAAGTGCCTGGAATCTTGCATTTTGTATTAACTTTATTCCTGGAACCATCTTGTGCTGAACTCTCTGTGTCCTTTTTATTTGTCTCTAAGACTTCTCAGTGTACCTAGTCCTGCTTCATGTTACCTTTCAGGCAAGTCACTTCAGATCCTTTTGATGAAGGTGGGTGTACAATAGGTACGTGCATGAACAGGATAGATTGTTATCTACCCAGATGAACTCAGGTTAGCTCCTCTGTCTATGACTTTCTGCTCCTTGGGTTTTAGTGTGTGGCTGTGGGTTTGGAAGGGATACAGTTGGCTCTCCTTATTTGCAGTAGTTATGTCCTATAAAATTGATGAACACTGAATTGATAAATATTGAACCATTGTTACAAGGGAGAAACAGGGTTAGGTGGTTGGAGCTTCTGGTCACAATGTTTTAATGAACCAAACAATACATCTTTGCTTTATGTGCATTTCTGTTTAAAGACACCTTTGCAGTATGTATTGTTGATTCCCATTAACATTGAACTCACAGCCAACAAACAGCACTGTGACTCATGCCTGAACCCAGCTTATCAAACACGTGTATTTCCTCCCTAAGACACATCTCAGCCTTCTTGTGCTTGGGAACACCAGAAAGCATGTTAGCAGTAGGTTGGGGACCATTTTAAACAGTGAAATTACTGACAAAAAGCACAAAAATGTTAAAAATCTGGCTCTGAATAGACTGGAAAAAAGACCCTTGTTTACAGTATGAGAGCTGGAACAAAAGGGCAGAGCATGCCTAATTTAATCTTAGCTGGTAACAAGCATATTCAGAGATTCAAATTTTTCTCCACTTAGCACATGTCTGTGAATAACCAAGACCATGCCACTAGTATTGCTTTGGAGGTTACAGATACATTTTAGTGAGTAGGCAAATTTGCAAATACAGAATCCTATATAATAAAGAGGTAAAAAGGAAATTGACCATCACTCCAGTATGCAAGATGGCCACCCCATGTGGTCAAAAATGGACGTCCCCATGTGGACAAAGATGGCAGTCACAAAATGGTCAGCAGGGGAGGGAAGTTAGTTGGGAGGGACCAGGCCTGCAAGGGAGGGCAGTTGGGGGCGATCAGGCTGGCAGGGGAGAGTAGATAGAGGTGACCAGGCCTGCAGGGGAGGGCAGTTGGGGGGGACCAGGGCTGTAGTGGAGGACAGTTGGGGGGAGACACAGACCTGCAGGGGAGGCCAGCTGGGGGTGACCAGGCTGGCAAAGGAGGGCAATTAGGGGCAATTGGGCTGGCAGGGGAGCAGTGAGGCATCAATTAGGCTGGAAGGGGAGTGGTTAGGGGGCAATCTGATAGGCAGACAGGTGAGCACTTGGGAGCCAGCAGTCCTGGATTGTGAGAGGGATGTGAATGGGCTGTCGGACATCCCTCAAGAGGTTCCAGATTGGAGAGGGTGCAGGCTGGGTTGAGGGACACCCCCCCCCACACACACACACACACACCTGTGTACAAATTTTGTGCACCAGGCCTCTAGTTCATAAATAATAAGGATTGACTGTATTTTAAAAAAAATCTTGTTACCTTCAAAGTAGACCAATGTAATCCCAATATTGTGATTTATATCAATAAAACTGAGAGTTTTTTATTCATTCATTGGATTTATAAGACAAATAGAGTCATTCTTGAGGCATATTCACCCCAATGTCAACAATTTGATTCATAGTTCAAGTTTCTATATACCAATGGGTTGAGTAGTTCAGGCCCTATAGGACTGGTGTGTAGAGATTATTTTCACTGCTTAAGACAGTCTACACTATTGGGAACATTTGACAGATGAATTTGAAAATTTGTTTCTCGCTGGTTTTTCCTAAAGAAGTTAAGGAACCAGAAAGTGTGATCAAAGTAATCTGTTGGATCAGAAATTCCTTGAAGCACTGTGGTCAAGAGGAAAGTAAGAAAACTCCAGCCTCTTATGCAGAAAAGACTCTTATTCCACTGCAAGGCTGGACCTCATACGCAGGTGGTCTCAAGATGCCTGTCTAGATGGGGTGGAGAGGAGGAACAGGAAGTGAGAACGGGGCTCTTCAGACTGTTTCCTCTTCTTGATCTTCCCTTAGTCTGTGTTTGTGGTTCCCATTAGTTTCCTAGGTATCAGTATCAGATCTTCAATCACCCTTGGTGCCCCTTTCCTTTTACCCCCACTGATAGCCACGTATAACTGTACTTTCTATGTCTACAGACACTGTATTATCCCATGCCTTCATTAACACTCTCCAAACGTATTGCCACAGTTTATATAGGCATAGATGCCTAATGTTTTTCTCTACCTCTAGCCTCAACTCCCTTCAAGCCTAATTTTTTTCTAAAAATACCCCCTTACTCGAAAGCCTTCTGTGATTCTTCCTATCTACTGATTTGATGAATACTTGATGAATATGAAACACCTTTGCCTTCGAACTCATCTACCTCTAATCATAGTTCTTTCCAAAGTGATTCCAGATGCTTGTCTAGTCTCATCTATTGTGATTCTTCTACATGTGTTCATATACTCTAGGCAAACTATCTTCCTTGCTAGTTTCAAAACATGACTAAATATTCCAACCGCATTACTTACCTCGTACTTTTCACCAGATATATAACTTCTTTCTATATCTATTGTTTGAAACTAGGAACAGCATTAATGACATGTTTTTTAATTCTCCCCAAATAGGTGAAGTTTCTGCTCCCCAGGCCCCCAGAGCACTTTGCTTTTGTCTTTAGTGGAATTTTACATTTTGCTTGATCTTAATTATTTTTGTTTATATATTTCTTACCATTAGTTCTCATTAATAAAACATCCCCTCTCTCATAATCTTTAAAGGAGACCTTGCACAGAATAGGTACTCAATTAAATATTTATGGAACTTGAAGGATATTTTTAACTATTCTATGGTAATTTGGTAGCCGCCTCTGTAGGAAGGAAAGGAGAAAAAGGGAGAGGGATGCTATCAGGAGTTTATACCTCAAGAGGTATAAGACAGCTCCAGATAAAAACTGGAATGGCCCTGGCCGGGTGCCTTGGTTGGTTAGAGCATTACACCCAAAGGTTGTGGGTTTGATTCCCAGTCAGGCATATGTCTAGGTTGTGGGTTCATTCCCTGGTTGGGGTATATACAGGAGGCAACTGATGGATATTTCTCTCACATTGATACTTATCTCTCTCCCTTCCCTCTCTCTAAAACCAATAAAACGTATCCTTAGGTGAGGATTAAAGAAACAAAAGACTAGAATATACTCCACATCCCATATTTGTAAGAGACTACAGTTGAGTCTTAGAATTCCAGAAGAATATAAATTAATTTTACAAACTCCAGAGTGTAGTGACAAAAAGAACTGAAAATCTCAGGAATTTCTGGCTTGACCTGCTGTGGCATCCCAGAATTTGTGTTCTCCACAGACCTTGGCTTAGTGTGACTTCAGACATGGCAAAGCCACCCAGACTGACTACAGTCCCCTGGTCAACTCTAGTCCTTGGCAGAACCAAACGTGAGGCTTTGAGAAGATACATAGGTTAGAAACCTCGCCACATTGTGGTGAACACTCTGTTCTTCCCTCGGCAAACTACCATCTTAAAAAAAAAAAAAAAGAAAGAAAAAAAAAAGAAGAAGAAGAAAGAACACTTAAGGTGAGTATATGATTAGGAGAGGGACAGAAGAGGTTTATTTATGGGTTCTCTCTAGGATAGTGGACAAAGATAGAGGCCAAAGATTATTCTATAGACAATAAAGTAACATATCTGTTTTACTTGAAGATAACTGTATTTCTCTCATTCTAATGTTAACCTGAGGTAAAAATGCTTTCGTTCACTTATTCCAGAAATGGTTACTGAATGCCAATTAGGTGCCAGCATTTTTCTGGGCATTGAGACACACTATTGACATTACAAGAACCTTCCCTCTCCAAGATGATCTGGGCTATCTGCCTATGGTGACCACAAGCCTATTCAGGTTCCTTAGTGCCCTGAACTTGGTGATTCCCTCTTACATATTAGACAGACAGTGAACTGTTTGTCTGGATAGCTTCCTTTGTTCCCATAACAGTTACCCAAATAGTTTATGGAACTGAAGGCAGTCTCCTGCCTTAGCACCCTGATAATACTCTGGCATGGATCCCAGGAGAGAATGTGAATTTCCTAGAACAATAAAAAAGGTGATGGTCCACATAGAAAGAAGCCAGAATGCCAGAATTATAGTGTTAGACAGTGGTTGAAGGGAATAGAAGGGTATGGTGGGTAATGTCGTATGACAGTGAATATGCTAGATATGGGCAGATGATCCACTGAATGCTTGTGTTTCAGAGCAGGAAAGGACTTGGATATTAATTCTTGACTAGTGCAACACTGCCATTTAAATGTCTGACTGGCATGGCTCAGTGGTTGAGCATCGACCTATGAACTAGGAGGTCACAGTTCAGTTCCCGGTTGAGGCACATGCCTGGGTTGTGAGCTTGATCCCCAGTGTGGGGCATGCGGGAGATTGCCGATCAATGATTCTTTCTCATCATTGATGTTTCTTTTTTTTTTTTTAATATATTTTATTGATTTTTTACAGAAAGGAAGAGAGGGGGATAGAGAGCTAGAAATATCGATGAGAGAGAAACATCGACCAGCTGCCTCTTGCACACCCCCTACCGGGGACGTGCCCGCAACCAAGATACATGCCCTTGACCGGAATCGAACCTGGGACCTTTCAGTCCGCAGACCGACGCTCTACCACTGAGCCAAACCGGTTTCGGCTCATCATTGATGTTTCTATCTCTCCCTCCCTCTTCCTTTCTCTCTGGAATCAATATAAATATATATTTTTTAAAAATAAAGAAAAAACATAAATGTCTTATTGAGAGAGCTGCATGTGGCTGATTCCACAATGGCTTGGGCTACTTCCAATCCACTGTGAGCCCTCTTTGCAAACTTTACATGAGCCCATGTGTACATTTTTTAAGTCATCATGTCTGTCTTCTATACCCCCTCCCCCACTAAAAAGCAGAGGGTGCATTTCTTCTTCATTATTTTGCCTTTTCACACTCCTCCTCACATCTGCTTCTGCCACAACTGGCCACTGAAGTGCTGACCAGTCATGGGAAAGGCTTTCTTAGGGCCATGTGACCTGGGCTGCAGCAGCAGGAAGTATAGGAAATCTCATGAAGTGATCTGTTTTTGAACACTTGTCAGCCTTATTCTGCAGATTCATGAGGTATAGAGAAGCATTCAAGTTCCTGGAGTGGTAACTGGAGCAGGGTGCCAATTCTCAACTGCCTGAAGTTCATCCATAACCAGCAAAATAACCAATAGGGCACATGTTAGACGCAAGCCTGTGACTATGAAGCTAAAGGTTGAGATACTTATCATTCTAACGTCCAGGGAGCCCAGTAGTTAGCACCGGCAATGAAAGGCCTTAAGTGGGGCTTTCCCTGCAGGCACTGCAATGTGCTGGCTCCTGGCAAGATGTTGCTGTGGAGTCCTGGGAGAAGGGATGATGGCCTGCTTTTGGGAGGCAACAAAATAGCGGCTTCAAAGGAGAACACAGGGCAGTCAAGGTCATAGATTAGAGCTGACTTCTGTAGAAGACTCAGGATGGGGCCTTGTGACTGCTCTTTGCATTTCTGGACAATTTAGCTAACTGATCACACGCAATTGTAAACTCTGGGATGAAGAAGACTGTCCCAAGCCAGCAAACTTCTGAAAGTTTCATCACTTGTTGAAAGCAAAAACAAAAGAGAGAGAGAGAGAGAGAGAGAGAGAGAGAGAGAGAGAGAGAGAGAGAGAGAGAGAGAGGGGAAGGGAAGGGAAGGGAAAGGAAGGGAAGGGAAGGGAAGGGAAGGGAAGGGAAGGGAAGGGAAGGGAAGGGAAGGGAAGGGAAGGGAAGGGAAGGGAAGGGAAGGGAAGAGAAGAGAAGAAGAGAAGAGCCTTTCTTTGGCAAAAGTGTTGTTTCCTAATACAGCAAGTTCCATTCTTAGAAATGGTTGGGCTTTCCTACTGAAAGCATTGCCTTAACACCAATACCGAAAGACTGGCCTCATCTGATCCTCTGGTGCACACCTGGAGAGCTGGAAATTCTGGAATGGTTGGCTGTTCTCACATACACCAAAACCATTGGGCCAGGCATAGCCCCTACCTTACAAAAACCATCTAATGGATCCAGTGGCTGACGTTTTTTGTTTTTTGAGCACAATTGGCAGGTAAACCCAATTGGAGGCAGGATGAGAAGCAGGTCAAAATATGGCTAGAAGACCAGAGATGGGCCCTGGACCAACATTACCCATCATGAGCCCAGGATTCCAAAAACTCCCTCTGCCACTTGCATCTGAAGAGGAACCTTCTCCAGGCTGAAAACATGAACAGTAGAGCTGGGCATAATCAAAATATGACAGCTGGGAATGGTGGTCCCAACATATGGTCAGTTGAAGATTATCATCTGACTTACTTACTGGACATACCAATAAGGTCCTCAACCTGTGGCAGGGGTTACTTTGAAATGGACCACTGTATAATTAAGTTCTGAGGGTGTTTAATCAAGGGACCTACAACAGATATATGGATACAGAAGGATTTATGGAACTGAAGTAAGTCTCCTGAGATATAAGACTTAACACCCTGGTAATACCCTGGCATGGAGAGATCCCATGAGAGAGTGTGAACTTCCTAGAACAATACAAAAGGTAATGGTCCACATAGAGAAAAGCCAGAATGCCAGGATTATAGTGTCAGACAATGGATGAAGGGATCAAAAGGCTATGGAAATGGTCATGTGGCAGTGAATATGCTAGGTATGGCCAAATGATCCACTGAATGCTTGTGTTTCACAGCAGTGCCCAAAGGACAGTAGCAGAAATTGCTACAGACCTTGGCTTGCTTATAGAGGCAGCACTTAACTGCCAAAGTCAAGAGGTTATAATTATTGAAAAGACTGGTGAGGTCAGAGTGACAGCTAAGGAGGCCTGATCTGTAGAGTTATGGGAACAGTTAATAGAACATTGGATTCCCAGGAGAAAGTAGATGAGATGCTGATCATGGTATTACTCAGCTTGAATCAGCAGGAAAAAAGTGAAGATGGATGATGAGAGATGAAATGTATTTGAGAGGAGGGTGGACGTCATAATTCAACCACCATCCCTTGCACAGCTCCTAGATATGGGCCAATATTCACCCTGGGACACTGTCTGATGCGGTGGCTGGGTCTCCAGGCAATAGCCAGAAGGACCCTGCAACACCATGACAGGTGAACAGGCTATTTTTCTAGTTCTTTCCCAAAAGGAACTAGCCTATTTAATTGGGTCACTATATACAGGGCAAAGGAAGATATCCAGATATCTTGAGGATTGTTGGGCACAGGGTCTGAATTGACATTGCTATCCAGAGGCCTGCAGTATATTGGGTGCATATGAGGGTAATTTAGGAAACTACTTTTCATATTAAAATCTTCAAGATTGTTTGTTGTATTATAATAATTTGCTCAATTTGGGGGCCATCTCAATACACTGTGACTTTCCCAATAACCTAATCAATTGTGTCCCCAAATCATGGACTCCAATTTCCACAGAAGTCCCAGTATGAGTGTTGTCTTGTTTTCATTTAAAAAGTCTATGTGACTTATCATTTATTTTGCTCCTAGATGTCAAAGAAAGCTTGTCAGAGTCTCCACTTTATCAGTACTACCTCATGGCCCATCTGATGAAGAAGATGCTTAGGTTAGAGAGGGTCAACACCTTCCCTAGCTGGACAGAATGTGGCAGGTAAATGACAACCGGAAATGCCTCCTTTCTGCTCCTGCCCTGCCCCCAACTCACACGAAGATAACTTGGTCAGACAAGCTGGCTGCCCAGAGGTGACTGAGTCACCAGGAGAAGGAAGACTAGTGGGAGCTCAGGAAAAAAAAAAATAAAATCTTCAAGATTAATATCACATTTATTTATTTATTTGGTTACTATCATTATCTCAATAGCAAACAAAAAGAGAGTGCAAATAGGTAACCTCAGTCTCCCAGATTATATACAGGTAATATAGTACTTTATATGATCAGCATCTACTCTTTTACTATGTAAATACCCATTTCAAAGCCCAAGGAAAAGCTATTGACCTCAGTACTCACAATACCAAAAGCAGAACTGTCCTCAGAGGGCTGTTGCTAGCATGGAATAAGAGTGAATATGAAAATACTTTGTAAACCAGGAGGCCCTAGACATGGGTGGTGCTGATGATGATAGTGGTAATTACAGAGATGATGGTGATACAAACCAATTTGTTAATAACCTTGAATAACCATTTCCCTTGCATGCTTCTCTCTAGATAGTTTACTAGAAGTTTTGTCATGCATGCCTCTTGTTCAACTATAATAAATCCCTCCTCCCTCACAATCTCAGTGGGTTCCACTCTATGGACCATAGATGTCGACACTGGTCTGTCTCACATATTGTGTGTCAACATTAGTCAAAGGGTGGAGTACAGAAAAGAAGGGGCATGACAACAGGGAAGGCCTGTCTAATGGTCCCTAGGAAATTTTCATAAATCTCTTGTCCTTACACCGCATGGACTGCTCATTTTCTAATGGCTAAACTCTCTTGAGACAGTTACATAGAAGTTTCCACTTTGGTGGGGAAGGCAGACGAAGTAAACATTGTAAAAGAACACAGAAGTATCCCAGGTTCTCAGAGCACACAGCTACAATTTCATTTTGGTTGGAAGATAAAAAGACTTTATGGAGGAATTAGAAGTGAGGACAAATAGAATAAAAGTTAAACAAATTCTAGAGGTTTATTAATGCTTTTTGTTTTGTTTTGTTTTTAGAGGAGAAAAGTATCAGTATCCTTGTCTCAGTTCTTCTTCCATATCTATTATAGCCCATATTCTGGTAGTTAAAAACTTCTTCCTCTACCATTCGGGGATTTTTTTTTTTCCCTGCAGAGAGCCATTCCATCTGCCTATTGATACTGGTTGATACATCTTTGACTTAAAAAACCTGTGTATAGGGGGAAAAAAATCTCAGTTCTGAAGATCAGGGCAGGAGGTTAGAGGTAATAAATCTGACCCTCTCCCAAGTCATGGCCAGTGGGCGTGTCCATTGAGTTATCCCAGTCTTCTTTAACTCTATCAATGTCAATACCTCTTTAGAAGGACAGGGGAGAGTTTGTAAAAACTCTTACAACTCACGATGGGACCATGGGGCAGATAATGCCCCATCTGTCCTCATCACAGCACGTGCACTTCAATCCTTCGAGGATAGCATTATCAGACATTTTGTTTGTTTCTTTGCTTTTAAGCTCTGGAAACTTATCCAAATGCTATTGTGTTTCATCTTGCTGGCTTTATCCCACCCTGTGTGTTCTAGTCACAAGTGTCTGGTACTTCTTTCACAGCAAAGTTTCTCATGAGAGTTTTAGGGGATAAAAGTAGACATTCTTCATATTGACTCTTTTGATGGGAATATTAGGCAGAAGTACAGGAGTGTAAATAAAAGGCTCAAGAGAATGCTCTGTGTGTGAGCAGATGCCAGAGTGTCATGGGCTGCACTGGGTAGAGGGTGTAGTTCAACCAGAAACCTGGTAAAGGCTTATCCTGTCCCTGAGATGATGGCTCCATAGAGTCTGTCTCCCATGGGGTCATTGTGGCCTTTTGTGACAGACTGTCTTGGCTTTGCAGAGAGTTCGTCATGTAAAGTCAAGACTGGGGGACTCACCTGAAATAAGTCAAAGACAAGTTCTCACTCTGTTATGGGCACTTGTGAAGGTAAATTGAGAAAGGAAGTGAGAGGATCAAGTGTGCATGGTTGGGGTCAGGGAGTGAGAGGGTCAAAAAGAGAATGTACAAGGTACCTAGTGGGATTTGGGCCCATTCACAAGAACGTGTGAATTGAGAGGTGTCCACATGATCCTGAAATGGCCTAAGATGGTCATTTGTTTATTCTGTATAAAAACATCTCCGTCCATACAGTGATCTTCCATAGGGGAGAGCTATACTTGTATTGTGTGTGCATTTTTTTAATGTATGTGTATTTTTAAGATAAAGGTGTGTGTGTGCATTTAAATCACCCAGCAAGGTAATATGCACCTTTGCTAAGTCAGATGACACCTCCTAAGTGCTCCAGGGTAGACTAAATTTAGCAGTCTTTATTAATACTATAATGAATGTGAATAACTGAAAATTAACGCTATGCCCTGTGGAACATTGGGTCCTCTCCTGAGTTTCTGGAACATTCCATACCAAGGGACTACCTTGATTTCAGCTTCCTAAGAGCCAGGATAAAGGAGCTTGGCTGTTTCATGTTGGGCAGACTGATTTGGGTGACCAGATCTCAAGCAGAAATGTAAAAGAACAATGACACATTGCTTCAGATTTTCCCGGGACCAATCAAGAGCAAATGAGATGAAACAGCAGCAGAAAGGAAACCTCACTGATGAAAACAAACAAAAAACAACAACAAACCTTCTATCTTTCTGCCCCGCTGGGTGGATGTGAACTCTATGGATAGACCTAGTATTTTTTTTAAATATATTTTTTATTGATTTTATACAGAGAGGAAGGGAGAGAGATAGAGAGTTAGATACATCAATGAGAGAGAGTCATCGATCAGCTGCCTCTTGCACACCCCCTACTGGGGATATGCCCGCAACCAAGGTACATGCCCTTGACCGGAATCGAACCCGGGACCCTTCAGTCCCCAAGCCGACACTCTATCCATTGAGCCAAACCGGTCCCGGCGGATAGACCTAGTATTAACTCGGGAAAACATCTGCTCATAAAAGCATGGGCACAGTTAGGTGAATAGACCGAACGTCCTGAGGTCCTGTTAATGTTCTGTTTCTATCAGGTGGCATGTTTTCCTTTCTGATCTTACTCTGCCCCAGGTGAGGTATCTCCTTTCTTGCGGTAAATGCTGGCAGAACTTCATCTGACACAGAATGCCCCATCACAAGCTTTGTCTGATTTAAGGCATCCTGGACTTTTCTCAGAGTAATAGGCACCAAGAAGACCCTTCCTTCCAGTAGGTAGCTGAAGCCTCAGTGCTTTACAAACATTTAAAAAATGTCAGGAGTCCATTGAGTAACACGAGCTGGGACTTGGGAGAATTGATCCCACCTTGGCCTTGTTAACTGGCTGTGAAACAAGGGCAAGTAGCTTCACCTCTCTGGGCCTTCTTTTCATCACCCGTGTCAGTAGTGGTTTTTAACTAGATAACCTCTAAGATCCTACCCGATACTGACACTTATATTTCTATTGTAACCTGTGCTTTCCTGTGCTACACCTGACTGTGGGCCCAAATAGGGTCATATCAACAATATAGTAGTCCCTCCTTATTTGTGGGCAATACATTCTAAGACCCCTCACCCCCACCCTGTGGATAATACCTAACCCTATGCATACCATGATTTTTCCTGTATCTTTTATTTAAAGGAAATACTTTAGTAAATATCTTTGGCAATCCAAATCGCCAGCATCACTATTCTTGTACTTTGGGACCATAATTAAGTTAAAGGTTACTTGCACACACACACTGTGACACCACAACAAATGATCTAATAAACAAGATGGTTAAGTGACTAATGGGCAGGGAAAATATACAACCTGAATATACTGGACAAAGGGATGATTCATATTCCGAGCAGCACGGAGTGGGATCACGCTACTCGAAATGGTATGCCATGTAAAACTTACAAACTGTTTCTTTCTGGGTTTTTTCATTTACTGTTTTCAGACCATGGAGTAACTGCTGTTCCGCTGGCTCCTCCTTCTGTTTCTCTGAGATCTCTCCCTCCAGTTTATTTCTGGGGATGCCCAGGTAGGGGTCTTGTGCTCCCACATGGCATGTGTTTCCTCCTCTGACATGTGCTCTGATGGATGCTCACTGCCCGAGAAGCCTCTGAGGACCACAGCTGCCAGTGCCCTCCATAACAGTGCTACAGCCTCCCCCCCCCCCAACCGTGTCCCCAAAGCTCTGTGGAGTGATGAGCTGTGTTATAGTCTCAGAAGCACAAAACGCCACAGCGCTGACATGGAAACAGTTGCCCTTTGTTGTCCTGGCATCAGATTCCACCTTTTCGCATCTCCGACTTTGGAAACTGTTGCAGCTTCAGCATGCAGCTTCTCTTTCCCTGGGGCCAAGGCAGGGATCTGCTGCCGCCTGAGGTCCCCACTCCCACTCTCGCCACCTAAATCCCTTTCTGTCACGCACACCCAGACAGGCCTGAATCCCTGCACTGGGCACTAGTTAGGCTGAAGTGAGGGCCCTGATACGTTCTTCAAAGGAAAAAAAAAAAAGTAAAATAAACAAGTTATAGGAACCCCGAGGCTATTAATCTCAAGGACTATTCGTGGAAGCAGGGAAATTAAACACAGCGTCCTTGAATATATACCCTCCACATCTCAGCTTGGCCTATTGTTTCCGTGATAATGACAAGACACCCATGGGAGTTGGAGAAGGGGCACTGACTGCCGTGCAGCACAATCGCATGGGGGCTGTAGCTGGTATCGGGAGGAAATGAGGACAAAGCTATATTGTCAGGGAGCCTGAAGGCTGACCCAAACACAGCAGGGCTCCAGAAATTATTGTGGCAAGAGCTTCCCCCATAGCTGCATACGGTTGTTCAGACCAGTCCTCCCTCAGACTGGACTGGGAGAAGAAAACTACCTGTCACTGGGCAGAGAAGCCTGGGCGTTGCTATTTAATGAAGGAGAGGAACATACAGAGAAAAACAAGGATAGTGGAGTGAGTCACCACTCCGGGGAAACCCACTGTCTGCCCTCACTCTCTGTCTCCTCCTCAATGTCCCTTTCCAGGGCTCAAACGATCTTTGAGGTCTATAGGCCTTTGTCAGCAGGAGAAGACATTGATTTGACTAAACACATACCTTTTTAAAGGAGCTTCTACCTGCTCACATTTGATTCACTGAGGGCTCAATGAGGGTAAGAAATCCCAGAGGCAATGGGGAGGTGAACCAAGATTCTTTAATAGTGAATTGTTGGACTGGAAAAATTGTCAAAGTGGAATCCAAAATGGGCTCTGACTTCCATAAGATCCTTTAGCCCTTCTGCTTCTCTTGATGATCACATGGCTATCCCCAAGTAGATTTAAATGCCCTACCTCAGGTCATGGAGGCTGTTGGGTGTGTGTGCCTACGCTGCAGTTTGGGCAAAAATTAAATTTCTTTGGAATCACAATCTATCAAACCTTTCTGGTTGAACTGTTTGTAGTATTAGCAAATCAATTCCCTTTTGAAGAGAGTGGAAGTGTGGAGATATCCTGCAAAGGGAGTGAAGATGAAACTGAATATGAAATGAGCAAAGGGGAAGAACTTCTATTAATGAGCTAGTAGTGTCAGTTCCTATAGGTGACAGCTAGCTTGGGGATTCATTTATTCATTCATGTGTGCTTTTATTCATCTATTTACTCATTCACTCAACACTTGTACCTGGAACCCCGTTATGTGCTAAGCACTGTGGTGTTAGGAGTAAATGAGTGAACAAAATAAAAAAAGGGTGCAGCTCTCTCAGAGCTTGAAACCTGGTAAGGGAGTTGAACTAATATGAGACAAATAAATTATGTAACTGTAATTATGGTAAGAGTGAGGAAGGAGAAGCACAGGGTGCTATGAAATCAAATAGCAAGGGTGGTGATAGGTCATAAAATTTCCATGTGGAAAGTTGAGCCCTGAAGGATTAGCCAGATGAAGAGGAGGAGAGTTGGGGGAAATTATCTAAACAGGAAATAACAGCATGAGTGAAGAGAGGCAGGTGAAAAGGGAAATCTCAACAACAACAATGAAACCATCCATAAAGGGCAAATGGGCAAAACTCATGAAGAGAAGGCAAAACAAAATAAGGACAAATCACAGTGGGACCAAAGTCTGCTCCCAAACAGCTGCCAACCATGGCAGGGGTGTGGGTGCAGAGCCCTCTCCGTCCAGCCTGGCTTCCATCCGTTCCAGATGATAGCAAAAGGCATTTTTTTTTCTCAAGTCCTTCATGGTCCAAGATGTTACCTTTAGCCAAATGGATGACATGGATTATTTATAAAATTATAAAGAATGACAAATGGCAGAGTGGCAGAGTTGGAGGTGGGGATGGAGCCTCTGGTGGGCAGGCAGTGTCTAGGCACTTTGTGTGCATTATCTCATTTAGCATTCAAATAGCCCTGCATGGTGGATTGCACAAGTTTTATCTCCTCAAAAGAAACTGTAGCTCAGAGAATGTAAGTGACTTGCTCAGAGAGGTGAAGGCAGAGATGAACCAGCCTATTGGTCTGACTCTCATGAATACTGTGCTCCCACAATGCTTTGCAACCTTGGAATAGCCTATAGTTATCCGGTCCCTCTTACTGAGGGACTTAGGACACTCACGTAAGGGCTGGGGGATTAGTGGCAAATGTAGAACTAGATTTCTGGTTCCCAACTGCTAACTCATACATCTTCCCAGTTTCTTCCTGTTTTATAAACATAGTAAAGACCCACACTCAGATGCCAAAACTACACCTAAATTCACCATCATTTTTCTTAAGTTACACCTTTTTTTTTTTTCTCTCTCTCTCCTGAAAACTTGAGTGTTGAAAAATGTAGTGGAAACTTCCTATTTAAAAACGTACAAAAAACAGGCTGATACATTTTATAATGAGACAATTGGACAGTTTATTTTTGAATTTAGGTTTTTGTATTTTGAACTCTTTTAAAGCAAAACATACTTATATTAAACAACTGATTTGTGCATTTTATATAATATTTTTAATATTCATTTAATAAAGGGGGAGATCTTAAAGTATATTTAATTAATTAGCTTCTCTAATAATATCTCATATCCAGAATATATCTTAAAGTAATTGAGTCAGTGAGACAATGCTGTGGAACAGGACGGTAGAGAATGGGAACATAGCTCCATCACAAATGAGCTCTACATTTGTTATTACTTCTAATCAGTTTTGACTTTGAACATACCATTCCACTCTTCTGGCTTCAGATGCTGCATCTGGGAGATGCAGGGATTACATCTGATGGTTTCATGCATGATCCCTTTCAGCTTTGAACTTCAATAAGACAGTGGATCTTGGAGGCATGTTTGCAACTAGCCTACCTTCTCCTTCTGTTCAAAAGTCCCCGGTTATCAGCTCCCTGAACTTCAATTTTCAGCTCTCCCCTACTTGGTCTTAGAAATATTAAAGGGAAACACTGACATTTTCAATTCCTGGGCCTGAGCGCCCCCTGGATACACAGAGGCAAACTGTTGTAACTGTAAAAAACACATGTGAGCTTGAAACTGTCATGGGAAGCTGGTCTCTAAGGTCAGCACCAAATCCCTCAACTTCCCTGTGTGTGCTCTGAGGCAAGAACGTGGGCTTTTCTGACTTGAGCAAGAAAGGATCTTGGAAGGACAAGGGGAAATGGGTGGCAAGCTCTGTCATCAGACTGACAGTGCAGGGGCTACATGGTCTGTCCCCTAACAACAGGTATATTGAGAATGGAAAGGGGTGAGCTGGAGGCCTAGCTGATGTGCCTGTGGAAGCAAGTCAGTGGCTGCAGAGTGAGTGTGTGCGGGCTAAAGAGCAGTCACTTGAAACATATTCTGTTCAAATAAATACATTCACAGAGGACAGTTTTTGAGATTATTAGACATCAATTATTTGTGTTGCTTCTTGTCCCTGTAAATATCATGCATGCTTTTCTACAGAGATTTTCATCTTGCATTCACATCAATTTTGCTTCTTTTTCCCACTTCTTTTGCTGTTTTGTATACATACCTCCTACAGTCATAATCCACAAAACCAGTGTTTTAAACCTGTATGGCATGGTTATACCACAGTGAGGCACTTTTTGAGGAGTAGTATATATGCACGAGCATGAGCACATATATGGTGTTGTGCGCTGTGTATGTGTTTTTGTGTGTACCTCTCACGGCAGGTGTTTAAAAGCCTGCACAGTCACTGTGGGCCTGGGTGTGTGGCATGCCAGCAGCTCCTGCAGAGACGAGTGTCTGTGGTTATCAGCAGAGGCAGGACACTCAGGAAGCCATTATCACAGGCTCCAGACTGCTGGAGTGTGCTTTTTCTCTGAGATCACATTTTAATTTTCTATTAAAAAAGAAAGAGGAAGTAGAAAACATCTCTTGGGTGAATCCGTCAGTCATTCTCATTAGGTCCATCCATATCCTCTAATCCTCTTCCAGAAGTGGGGGAGGCAACACCACCCAAATCCTCTGAATGGCCTTTTCCCCGTGTTCTGGCCCCACTTGCACACACAGCTCTGCCTCACCCACCCACGTGGCCACACCTCTTCCATGTTCCTCATCATCAGCCTCCTGCCTTTCTGACTTGGATCGGACCCGAAAGGGAAGACATTTTAGGTCACAGGCTTCTAGGTTTAATTTTCTGTTTCAACCCATGATGAGTGAACTCCTCTCACATTCACTTAGTCAGCATGGCCACAAGATACAGTGACGACTGATACAATAGTGGTTAAGAGGATGGGCTCCAGAATAAGGTGAAACCTGGTCACTCCCATCTTTGCTCCTACTCTGTGACCCAAGACACGGCAACTTCAAATGCTCTGCTGCCTCATCAGGAAAATGAGCACTTGCCCCCTGGACTGCTGTGGGCTAGGCTAGCGTGAAGTCCACAGGGTCCCTGAAATGGGATGTTCGGTACATGGGAGTCGTGTGTGCTTCGGCTCACTCGATCTTCATTCCAGCCTCCTTCAGGGGGAGGGGTTGGAAAGTGGGGTACCATATTTTCCATACATCTTGGCATTCAGAGTTCTAGATGTAAACTGTCTTCCACCAGGGAGATGAGCTCAGCATGAGAAGTGGAAGTCAGAATCGGCTCCCTTTTTCGTCATTTTTGCTGGTAAGCAAAGCTGTGGAAGTGTGAGGTTTTCCCACAATGCTGCTCTAGCGTCCATTCTCCAGCTTCCCAGGCACTGAGAAACAGGGGTTGTAGCAGAGGTAGCCCCAGTTTCTTGATTCCAGCATAGCATCAGAGGGGCCCTGGACATTGTAACTGCCCTGGCGGGTCATTTCTGTATAGTTTTAGGAGCTGTTTCTGTAGCCCTGGTCTAGAATCTGTTCTTTCAGCCCTTTGACTGACTTGGCAAGCACTTTATTTAAACCCCTTCCTGCTTAATATACATAAAGCAATTTCTATTTCCTGTATCAAACCTAATGGATACAACTATTATTATTTGCTAATATATGGAAAAATTAAAATAATAGTCATCACGTATTGGTTATACCAATTCAGATTTTTGCAGATGTAGTCTAATTCCATCCTCCCAGCAAAATGAGTCATGAAAGGCCTACTCAAGGTGTGAACCTAGCTCTTGCTGCCCAATGGCCAGGGACCTAGCTGCTATCCCCTGCTGTTCATTCTCTGGAGGAGCTCACACAGCACGGTGAGGATGGCTCCCATGAGTCTAAGACAATTGTCGGCAAACTCATTAGTCAACAGAGCCAAATATCAACAGTAGAACTAATGAAATTTCTTTTGAGAGCCAAATTTTTAAAACTTAAACCTATAGGTAGGTACATTGTTATTAACTTGATTAGGGCACTCCTAAGTTGGCCTTTGCTAAAAACTCAAGGGGCCAAAGAGCCGCGTGTGGCTCGCGAGCCGCAGTTTGCCGAAGACATGCTAAAAAGAGCTATGGGCCCAGGCCTGTGGAAGCCCAGAAAAGGAAATGGCTAATTTTACCTAGGGCTTGGAAGTCCAAGGTGGTGTCTGCTTTCTACCTTGGTCCAGGGTCATGACCTCTAGATTCCTTAATATGTTCAGGGACCCTGCCTCAAAGATGCAGTGGCCTGTTTTTCATGATTTAGAAATGCCAATTCTGCATGTTTGCAAAGGCAACTTCTGTTTTTGTATCCACTTGAGTCATCACAAGCCCTGAGACATTCAGATTCCTTTATGGGACTCGTTCTTGCTGGCGGCTGGAGAAGCTCACAGAGCCAAAGTTCCAGCCAGTCTGGGGCAAGTGCCTGAACTTATCCTCGGGCAGCTTTTTCCCTAATTCTCACCAGACTTCTCAACAGCAACACCTTCTTTCTGATCCACTAGCACGGTGCAGATGCTCAGTGAATGAATGAATGAGGGAATGGAGCAGCCCCAGCTTGCAGCAGAGAGCTGGATTCTTTCCATCCCATTCTCAGCTTTTCCACCCCTGCTTCTGGTTGCCATAGTTCATGCACATACCTGGCTTTACACGGTATGCACACGCTCCCCATCTTCCCAGCATCTGAAAAACTGGGGTTTGCCTCTACTTGGTGCTTCATTTAATGTCCACGAAATGAACTGTCTTTTCATGGATTAAAATAATTTTCCTCCACTACAATTTAAAAGCTTATGTGCAAATACAAAAGGCTAGGACTTCCAGTGCGTTTCTGAAAGCTCTTTTGATGCTGAAATAAGACCTTAGTTCAGCGGAAGGACTCATGAGAGTTCCTGTCCCTAAATGAGAAGTTCATTTCATTAACTAGTTATAGCTGGTCTTCCCTCATTGGGGATCTGGGGACCCTGGGCTACAAAAAAGAAATGTTATTTGCATTGGTTGGCTTACAATTTACAACAGATTAAAAAAGAAGAAGAAAAAAGAAAGAAAGAAAAGAAAAGAAAGAAAAGAAAAAGAAAAGGAAAGAAGCTCCCAACTTTTCAGAATATGCAGAGCAGATATCCCTGTTTCAAAAGAGTAGCTTGAAGCCAGAGTCCTCACAGCCAATAAGTGCCTGAGTCAATCTGTGACTCTGAATCAGTTCCTTTTCCAGCTTTCCTTGGAACGGAATCTTTCCCAGAGCTGCTGGAACAAAGGGCAGGGCACCTCTGTTTGCTCTTCCCCTGCCTACCGCAAGCGTGAAGGAGGAGCTGGCTCTGTTCCCCCCAGCTGGGCCCAGGAGCAGGAAGCACAAACAACCTGCAGCATCAGCCCTGGGAGCGGTGGAAGCAGGGTTCTGTTGAAGAGTGGGTGCCAGACCCAGGGACCCTGGATTCCTGGCTCTCAGCTCCCTCATTTCCAGGATTCATTCCCACCCCTTAATTTCCAGGCATGGGGACCTGTAACATTTTATAAGTTGGACAAACAGGAGCTTAATTATAGAGCAACTTTTCTAATTCCTAGCCCTTGGGTGATTGGCTCATCTCCCTTCACAGGTAGTCCAACATCCATGATCACACCCTCAGCAGAGCCCTGGGCAGGCATGCAGGGAATTGTAGCAGATCTGTTCCCAAGACAGCTCTTGGGCGATGTCAAAGAGACAAAGACTACCGTGATATGTGCCTATACAGGTCACACAGGACCTGAAATACCACAGAAAGGGGGCACAGAAAGTCAGGCTTAGAACTTAGGCAGCTTCTAGAAGATGAGATGATAGGAAGGAAGTTATAGTGGTGATGATGAAGCACTCTTAAAATACTGATACCAAAAATTGCATGGGTATAGTATTTGACAATTTAAAAAGCTGTCTCATAGACATCATTTCATATAATTCTCAAAGTAACAGCCTTATAAAGTAAACAGAGCAGACATTTCCCTAGTGAAAAATCAGGACCAATCTATATATCTATGTCTATGTCTATGTCTATATCTATGTCTATATATAAAAAGAGGTAATATGCAAATTAGCCATATGCGGTAACAACACGACTGATCAGGAGGAGACTGCGCACTCAGGTGGAGAGGAGGGGAGAGGAGGGGACTGCATGAGTGGTGAGGCAAGCCACACATGGCACAGGCCTGCAGAGAACAGGACATCCCCCTGACATGAGGGAGGTCCTCTGAATGTTGTGTTCAGACAATCGGCTTCTTTCTTTTGGCATCTGTGATGTGTCAGGCACTGTTCGAGGAGCTGCAGATAAAACAGCGATCAGACAAGGCCCCTTCTCTTGTGAATCTTATAGTCTATGAAGGGGAAATTGACAACAAAGAGGCAAGGGAATTTCAGATAGCAGTAAATACTACAAAGACAATACGCAGCTTCTTACTCTCTATCACATTGTGATAGAGAGTAAGAAGATGGGACTCTCCAAGGAGCTGAGTCCTTTGGTCAGAATTCCTTCAGACTTCTTGTTTTAACAAAGCTAACGATAGCCATTTCTTCCACCAGTATGTTTTCTGAACCCAAGATACCACGGTTAACCTTTGCTATCAATTATTCCTTTTATTTGTGTAAGATCCTTTTATAATTTGTTCTTTGGATTAAAAATACATTTCTCCAAATATGGAATTTATACTAGGATACAGTAAACTACTTTTAATTTTTTATTTGGACATCGTATTTCTATGAATACAGCCAAAGATTGCAGGCCTTTGTCCATTTCTTATTGTGTGTGAGTCAATATTCCCAGGTCCTTTTCAAGTGAATACTGTAAAGTCAAACTTCTCACATCCTGTACTAGTTTCAGTGATTTCTGACAGCAGGATTATTTACATAGATTTGCATCAATCCCCATCTTGCTAGCCTCAGCCTGCCAGATTTCTGCCACTTGAATCTGTCATTTAACATACATATCAGGCATCCATCCTGCTCAGCTTCAGGTCATCTGTGGATGTGATAATTTGAGTTCTCAGGCCAAATTCCATACTCAGGTGTTGAAGAAGGCAGAACACAGAGGCACGCCTGGCCTTCAGATCAACATAGTGCACTGAAGGAAGACTCATATGGGCTTAGTTGCTTAGGGAGTTAGGAAGCTACCTTGGTTTTCCTATCTTGCCCATGAGAGTATAATGAGAGTTTGGTAAAATGTTTTGCTCAGAGCAAACTACCTTACATGACCTGTTTGGTAATACCATTAAAAAAGCAAATGAGAGTTTGACGAGACTTGTTCTGAACAATACCGTTTTGGCATCCAGCTCTTCAGTCCTGTTTACAGTCTTACACCATCTGCCTCAAGCAGTTAGCCTTCGTTTTTTCTTGTTCTTCCTGCTCGGAACACAACTAAACCAAAAATTGATGTTGTCTTTAGGCTTTTTTGCAAATCTCAGCTTTTTTTTACATTGGTCTTTTGGGGCCTTTTGTTCCATTTTTTGTGCTCATCTTTTTAAAATCTGAGTGTCCTGAACAGCCAAATTGTTAGTTTCCATGTATTATTTTTGGCATGGTTATGTACACATGCACAGCAGGTTGGATGACTTATGACTATATTAGTAAAAATGTGATTTAAAAAATAATCTTTCGAGTCCCTTGAGATATCCTGCCTTTTGGAGACCTTGGCCATAGATTTAATCTCTTTTCTATTTATTTTATGACATCCACTTTCCTAAAGTTTAACGTGTGTGACTGATTCTTCCTAGAATTCTCTTTCTTTACCATATGGTCTTTAAAATAGCAGCGTTACCTTTCGTCAGTCTTAAGAGGACTGGCTAAAAATTGGAGTCAGGAAGACCAGGGTTTTATTGATGGCTAAGTAACCTTACGCTAGTTAACCTCTTTAACTGTCAGTTTCCTCATCTGTAAAATGGGGATAGTTGCATAGGATTATCAGAGGACTAAAGAAAGTGATGTCTGAGACTTTGTGAGTACTCAATACATGTTAACTTTTATAAAGGTTTCAATAATGTACACTATCATTTTTTCACTATCATTTTTATCACCCTTGTACATTAGGATTGAACACAGAGCACCATTTCCTTAAGCTACTTCTTTTGCTTTCTTCAAAAAGGGAAGAATTGACCAGATTATTATTATTTTTAAGTATTACACTTCCTAGTATTTAATTTCTCTTCTCTATTGCTATTAAATATCTTATTGTGTCAGTTTTCTAATCTATATTTGTAAAATGTCCTCCACATTCTTAAATGCTTTTATAGTTTTAGCATTCAATTAATCCTCACCCCAAAGTATCTATTCTCTGCTTCACAAATGTCTCTAAAGGTACAGATAATTCTACAATATTATACAGAGTGGGGCTAAAGTAGGTTTACAGTTGTTTGTATACAAAATATATAATGCAGTAGGTAATAAATAATAATACAAGAATAAACTCTGTGTTTCATGTACTCACAACTATAAATCTCATTTTGCCCCACCCTATGTATTGCAAATTTTTAGCCTTTGAATTAGTTGTACTTCTTTTGGGCACTGGATGCTCTCTCAGGTGATACACACCCCAACAATGGCACATAATATGTTCTAGCTTTGGGTTACTTTCCAAAAAGTCTAATTTGTCTTTATTAAAGTATGACTTCCTTTTTATAGAATGATCACTTTCACCCTAGCTGGTTTGGCTCAGTAGATAGAGCATTGGCCATGGACTAAATGGCCCCAGTTTGATTCTGGTCAAGGGCATTACCTCATTGCAAGCTTAATCCTTGGCCCTGGTCAGGTGTGTGTGGGAGGCAACCAATCGATGTGTCTCTCTCACATTGATGTATCTCACTCTGTGTCTTTCCCCTCCCTTCCACTCTCTCTAAAAATAAAAAATAAAAATTAACTGAGAAATCTCCTCGGGTGAGGATTAACAGCAACAACAAAGAATGATCATCTTCACTTTTATTATCTATGCTTAGCTCATATCTGAGGTCATATGTTTTACTACCAAACCTTTCTCCTCTTGTTTTCTGGAGCTCTTCAGCACTATTGTTCTTTCTGCTTAACTCCTGAGCTTCCCTTCATATTGAGTTATCAGTTTTATCAGAATCTGTCTCCCTCTGCATCAAATATTAAGGTAAAGCTCCCCTGATCAGTTTATGAACTTCCTGCCAAATCTCTTTTCCTGTTCTGCCTATTGCCAAGAGTCTGTTTCTCTGTTATTACAAGCCATAGTCCAGAAAAATAAAACTCGTTTTTCAACTTGTTTATGAAGCTAGCAGTTCCCTTCCAATATCTCCTGTCCTCTTCCAAGGTCGTTAGTTTCAACTGGAGTATGAGACGAAATGATTCTCAGTGACAACCAAATGCCCATTTCCTGTCCATGATTTCGCAACAGCAGAGGCACTATCAGATTGCTTTATGCTGCACTTTCCCTTTCCATGAAGACTTGTGAAAGCAGCTACTAGTCAGCAGGTTCTTAAGTTTCAGGTACCTGTGTCAAAAACAACACCCTGGGATTCCTACTAGGTTCTCCTTCTGCAACACCAATTTTTTCTTACAGGCCTCCTCGTTGAGCCTTAAACACACTGGGCATAGTTCTGCCTTGGCGTCTTTGCACCAAACATCCCCAAGGGATCCAGTGATGAATAAGATAGCATTTTATGCTCAATGGAGCTGATATTCTAGAGGGCAATGCCACTGGCACAGAACCATTGTTATAGAATCAGAGCATCTCAAAGTTGAAAGAACTTTAGAGAGCTTAAGGTCAAGTCCACCTACTACAGAAATTTCTGTCATCTCAGGATTTTCCCACAATATATTCATCCAAATTCCACCTATCTGACTTTTCTTAAATTTATTTTAAAAGAAAATTTTATATTACTAACATAAATGGGAAACTAGTATATTTTGAATTAATGGTAAATAAGTACTTAAATATTAAAAAGTTATCCCTTATGCCACCTAAAATCATCTTCTAGTTTAGAACATTTAGATTTAAATATTCTTATTTCTATAAAGTTGTGAGAAACAGCCTTATGCTATATCTTTATATTTATTGATTTCAGAGAGGAAGGGAGAAAGATAGAAGCATCAATGATAAGAGAGAATTATTAATCTGTTGCCTCCTACATACCTTTTACTGGGACATATGCCCTGACAGTGAATCAAACCAAGACCTCTGGTTCATAGGTTGAGGCTCTGTCATTGAGCCACGCCAGCGGGGCACCTTATGCTATATCTTTGTTTGCAGTTATGATAACCTATAGTACATTCCCAGGAGTGAAATTGCTTAAGCATTAGTAATGCATATTTTTAAGGTATTATCTGTTTCCTTTCAAAAGCTTCTATAGATTTACTAGAGGCCCAGTGCATGGAAATTCATGTCCCTCAGCCCAACCTGTGCCCACTCACAGTCCAGGAGCCCTCAAGGGATGTCCGACTGATGGCTTAGACCTGCTCCCTCTGTGGGAAGTTACCAGTGAGTTGATCTGGGGATGGCGCTGGCTGGTGAGCAGCCACCTCCCCCTCTTCCCCCATCCCTACCCCAATTGCCCCTCCACCACCACTGGTTGCCACCGCCTCCCCCACCCCCATTGCTGTCCCCTTCCTCTGCCTGCTGGCAGATGCCTTGGCTAGCCTGGCACCACCTGCTCACCAGCTCCGCCCCCTGCTGACCTGTCATTTGCCCTTTGGTTGATTTGCATATTATGCTTTTATTGGATAGGATGCTTCTACGGTCAGTGTAGGAGAGTATGGTTCCCCATACACTTTTCAAACTGTGTATTTTCATTCTAAGTTATCCTTTCTACAAATTATCTCAACTAGAACTCAGATTATTTGTCCAAGTCCTGATCATTCTCATCCTATACATGCAGGACACACTTCACCTAACAAGAATGTTCAGACCCAACAATAGAAACAATAGTGGTTCTTTTGTTTGTTTCTTATAACCTTAAAATAAAAAGATTGAGAAAAATTAATTTTGAAATACTAATTTCATTCAAATTAGTTTAGATTATCATTCTAAAGAAAGAAAACAAGAGGCAAAGTATTTCTATCTCAACCAGATATCCTATTGGCAAACTTAGGCTTTCAGTATGCAGATCCACTTGTACGGCATATATAATTCTCTACAAATAGGATGCATTTAAATTTTATCTCCTTCAAAGAATCTAAGCTTCTTGAGGGCAGGAACCACTCTTCCATACCTGTAGTAGAAGAAGCTAGAGAGCCATAGAGAGTTAGAGCTGAAAGTGGACTCAGTATTTCTCTATCCATTTTTTTTTCTATAAATGAGGAAACTGAGTTCCAAGAAGGGGTAGAGACCTGCCCTCAGTTAATAGCTAGTTAGGGGCCAGTAAGTACTAGAATTCAAGGAACCTGACTTTTCCTCCCATGCTGTTAAAGGATAAATCTGGTAAGAAGAAAGAACACACCTGCCTTATTCAGAGCAGGTTCATTAGAAGTGGCTCTGAATCACACATAAATCAGCAATGACCACGCCTTTTATCCTAACTTTCCAATTGGCTGGCTTGCCCTCACTGCTCACAATCCAAAGCAGATAAGTACCTGGGACATAAGAAAAATATATTTAATTGAATTTAGGTATATTCTCCTATTTTTAAATTACTTTTTCAATGTAACAGAAACATTAAAATCACCAAAATAAGGAGTTAAGTGGGAATGTAGAATTAAGAAATAGAAACCCAATTTCCAACCATCATAAGAAGTAAGGCAGAGGCTGACGTTAAATATAAAACTTGACCAAGACTTTCTGGAAACTATAATAAAGGGAAAAGAAAAGAAAAAGAAACCAAAAGAATAAAGGAAAAGAGAGAGGGAGAGAAGGAATAAAATGGAATCATTCTTTTTATCTAAGAGGAGGTACTAAGTAATACAAGGTTCTCCTTAACAACTTCACAATGAATGAAAAAGTGAAATTTATAGTTTTCATAACAATTTTTGATAAAAGCAAAAAAATACCTATGCTGAAGCAGAAATATAGTAAAAGTAGTTCTATAGTATGATAAGAATACTTAGAACCTGGCCATCATGGCTTAATGGTTGATTGTCGACCTATCAACCAGGAGGTCATGGTTCGATTCCTAGTTAAGACATATGTCTGGTTTGTGGGCTCGATCCCCAGGGTGGGGTGTGCAGGAGACAGCTGATCAATGATCCTCTCTCACCATTGATGCTTCAATATCTCTCTCCCTTTCCCTTCCTCTCTGAAATCAATAAAAAAATATTTTAAAAAAGAATACCTAGACATACAGATAGATATCATGCCTCTCGGACTCTCTTAACCAAATATTTGTAAATGTGACAACTCTCAGCTAGATTGTTAATAGCAGTTAATGTTTGGGATTAGACTTTCAGTTGATGTTTGAGATTAGACTTTCAGTAAGGTATTTTGTCCTCTGAATTAACAGAACACATGTTTTGGAAACAGGATAAATGGGTAGGCAGTTCAGCATGCAGGCTCTATTACTTGAAAACTTCCTATGCTGGGAAACTCTCAATCTTATAAGTCATTAATTCATTAATTAAATGTTTTTCAGTTCATTAGCTCTGCCAGACACTAAGAATTTAAGGTGACAAAAACCGAGGCTCAGTACTTACAAATTTTATAGTTCAAAACAAATTTCTCTTCCGTTTTTGTTTGTTAAATAGGGTCACGTACTTGGCTTCTGCTGATGGTACTTGCCACTGCTCTCTATTCCAAAAGCAATCAGTCATCTGGGTGAACTGCAAGCACAGTACCATAGTCCTCTCTCCCCAAGCAACCTCACCCTACGTATTCCTAGAAAAGTCCATCTACCTCCCCTTGGACATTTAGAAGCTGCCCGCACGGCATTTTCCATACCCTTTTCTCCCTGGAGGATTTTTTGGAGTCCGTCATTTGTTGCAAAATTGCTTCTCCTCAGCCTTTCCATTTAAGGTTTCTAAATTCTGCCCCTGGGTCCATTTCAAAACCTGTAATTGGATCATTCAGGGGCTGAGCCCGCTGTCCAGTGTCTCAGTGTCCTTCTCCATATTCATCTTGGAACGAACCCATACCAGACCTTGCTTTTCATTGCAAAACTCGCCCATGCTTCTTATTTCGAAACCACTGCATCTGAAAAAATGGCCACTCATCTCAAAGCCGCCTTCCATTTGTGTTGCCAATTCAAAATATAATTTGCGTCTAGAAACCAGGCTGCTTTCAAAATTGTTTTTGGAAGATATCATAGAGGGTCAGTTTAAAACCCACAGGATCATCTTCCCTGACTTCTCCTCCTACTCTACCCCCAGATCTCTTTCCTCATTGTCCCTCAATTTAAGGTTCTAAGTCTGCCCGCAAATAATATTCCCAATGTTTGCTCTCAGCCTCACCAGAAGACATGTTTTCCTGTTAATGTGTCTGACTCTGCTGTAAAGTTGGCATTTGATGATTGATAAGCAAAAGTTACTTCTAAATCGCCCTATTTCCACTTTTAGGCAAAGCCCATTGTGTGTTTGAGCTTCACTCAACACTCAGTTCCTCCTGCTGCGCTGCTCCTGTTCTAACCTGCCTTAGAATAGTCTGAGGATGTGAGGGGAAAGTGGATGGCTAGTGCTCACTGAGTACCCAATGTGCTTTATCCTGCGAGTCCTCCCACCATCCTGGGAGATGGGCTCTATCATCTCAATGCCGCGGGTGAAATGAGGCAGAATCCAATCGAGTAACTTGTCTAAGTCCTCCTACCTGGCAAATGGAATTCAAATCTGCATTTGTATCACTCCAAAGCCAAAGTTCTTTCTAGTGCTTTATCCAACTAATTTCCTTAGTTGGGGATTAGAATCTTGGGCAAACCAATGAATTTTGGCTGAAACTCGGGTTCCTTCCCAAATGAAAATGGTAGACCAGATGACTCTAAGGTCCTTCTGTCTCCAGCATCTCTGTTTCTATTGCTCTTGGGCTAGTAGATTCTGGAGGAAAAACTTAACACCAATCCGAAGCAGTAGCAACAGGAGCCATATAAATAACCATTTACTGAGTGCTAACCTCATATGAGGTATAAGGTCCCACTACTCTTGGGGAAGTAGGTCAAGGTTTTATAAAGGCAGGTATATGACCTGGTGGAATGCAGGCATGACTCTGAGACCAGGTAGATCTGGGTCTGGATTATACTTGGTACATCCCCTTTCTGGCCTCAACTTACAGCCCCAGTCGGTAAAGTGAGGATGACTGAAGCTTTGCAGGGTGGCTGTAAACATTCGACAAAATGTGCATGGTGTTTCAAGCACCCTGTAGACAGAAAGGAGGCCAGAACTGTTGTCATTATTATTAAGGAAATAGCAAGAGGAAGGCTTTTTTCCTGCCATGAGTGTTCAAGCAGTCATCACCATTTTTCATGCTGTTTTGCTTGTCCAAAAACTGGAGTGTGACCATTTGCTGATTAAAATCTGACAATACACACTGGCCACCAAATTTCTGAATGGAACAAGTCTCTGGAACTGAAAACCAGCTCCAGAGACTGTTGAAACACACTGCCCAGAGCTTAAATGAAGGAGTCATACAGCTTTTTGCGTGGGAGATTTTTAAAGCCTGCATTTTCCCTGCTTCAAAATAGACATGCAATTATTGCCTGAGGATCACTGTTAAACAAGGAAATAAATGAAGAATAGGCCAAGTTCAGTGAAGAAAAGGGTCAAGTCAATCATAGCAGAGAACACAGTCAAGCAGGGCGGGGCTGTAGAAGGTGGGAGTGACATGCAGGGTGGGAAATGCACCCACTGGTCATGCAGGTGACCCTGTGCCCTGGTTAATGGTTTTGTCTCAGAATGGTTTTCAATAGCACCTCTATTTTTCTCAGAGTTGTCCCAGTGTGGATGATAAATTCTTTAGTCACCTAGTCATATGGAAGATAGAGCCTCACAAGTTTATGTGTTGGGAAAGAGAAACTATGACATTTGGGCTATAAAGATCTGAATTTCCCCAGGTAGATGGACATTCAGAAAAGGAACTTTCAGAACTCTGCTTTCTGAACCAGGGCACTCTTCTTCATATTTTCACTAAGCCCCTCTGACTACTACTTAGGCCCATCTGCTGGCTGGTGGACTAGAAATGGAGACAGGAGAAAAATGTGGGGTGAGGCAGAGAGGGGAGGATAAACCCGAGGAATCACAGGATCATCACTCAGTTGTTTTATGCCGTAAAATCAAATGGGGGAAATGGACCAAGTGACTGTGCTGCTTGGCTGCCACTCTGTCTGTCCTGGAAGGCGGAAGTATTGATTAGAGAGTAGACCCATTCGTCAGTGGCCCGGCTCGGCCTTAGGTCACTGTCTCCTTTGTACACTCTCCTGTTCTGGGCTTATTGGGAAGTGACCTTAAAGGAGGTCACCAATTCCTGACCATTGTATTGGAGACCATCTGAGTTTTGGGAATTCATCCAAGTCCAACTGGAAGCGAGAATGTGTATATGTGTGTCAGTAGGAGGCGTGGGTGTGCCTCCCTGATCCAGGAAATGAAAAAAGGCAACTCCCGCAACTCTGGCCTCACCCAGCCAGCCCCCTGGGTTCTATTTTAGAAGCTCCAGGGTAGCCTGATCTGAGGTCTGTCCACCCTGTCCCCTCCTTGTTTACTGGAACATTGGGTCATGGCAGTGCAGCTGGAATGCAATCTCTGGGCGATTCAGCAAGGCCGAAACGGGCCCTACAAGGCGTCATGGCATTGCACTGTTTTTCCTTCCCTCCCACTGAGTTTTCTTGGAAGTTCTGAGCCAGGCTCAGTGTGTGTCTCCAAAGATGCATTCCAAATTCCCAGCTGCTTACTACTCAGCAAGTCTCACTCCCTCTCCTTTTTAACCAGGTGCCCTGAAAGGTGAGAGATGAATAAACCCAGACAGAAGGATATCTGAGACTCTTGATGTGTTTGCTATTGCCCACTGTCACTCATGGTTCAGCTAGTTTCCCTTCTCAAAGAACAAAGAGGAAAATAATATCTGTGTAAGATGCCTCTGTGACTTGGTTGAAAGAATGAAGAGCAAACTTGCCTTCAGTCTGTGCATCTGTCCCAGCCTAGGGGGACTGGGCGGTTTCAGCAAAGGGAAACTTTACTGCCTTTTCCCTTCCTGAGTTACTTTGATGCCCTTTCCCTTCCTGAGTCACAGATGTCACATGATTCTCTGACCTATCACAATCTTACTTCCTATTTCCCTACAGACTTTTTGTGCCCTTAATTTCTTCCTTTCAGTCCTTTCTCATTATGATCACTTCATCATCCCTTCCTGGATTAGAGGAAATAATGGGGGGCAGGAGAAATTAACTAAACACATCAATTATGTAAAAACTAGAGGCCTGTAGCATGAAGATTTGTGCAATAAGCCTTCCTTCACCAGGCTGCCGGCACTGGTTACCTCTGGCACCCAGGACCCAGGCCTACCCTCTTCAGTCTTCAGTTTTTAGTTGTTTTCAGTCTTCAGTCTCCAGTCTTCAGTCTTAGCTCTGCTGGAGCCTTCAGTCTTTGCTCCGTGCCATCTTTGTTGGATTGATTTGCATACCCACTCCTGATTGGCTGGTGGCCATCATGGAGGTATGGTAAATTTGCATATTTCTCTTAATGAGATCATATTTGTCTCATTAAGAATGGAAAAGAGCCTTGCCTTTTCTCGTATTTCTTTTTATTGTTGGATCATATATTGATTCTTTAGAGTTGAGCTCTGGTTCTTGAAGTGTGGTCCTCTGACCTGCAGCCTCCTCATCACCAAGGAACTTGTTGGAAATGCACATCCTCTGGCCATAGCCCAGACCTTTTGAATCAGAAAATCTTGGGGCAAGGCATAGCAATCTTGAGTTTTAACAAGCTCTCCAGGGAATTCTGATGTGTGCAAAAGTTTGAAAACTCCTTGGTGGAGGATTCTCCAGGGGGGTGGGGAAGGGAAAGTCTGAAGTTTCTCTCTGCTCTCTAGATGTCAGGATCAGTGTGAAGAGGACAGCCTGTGCTGTGTTCTTCAGGGCTAGTATATTTCCTTTCAAACTGGGGCAGGTGTGAGAGTGAATGTCAGGAGAAGTGAGACCTGGAGATGATGGTGGCCCTATGGGGTGCACTTAGTGAACTGGCTTCATGGCTACCCTCTGGTCAGGGATCTGGAGCTCCCTGATCTTCTTGTGTCCAGAACCCTTCTAAAAGTATAAGGATACCTGATACAAGCTCTGCAATGATGTAGATTTCATCACTCAGCTTCTCACCTGTTCTTAGGCAACTAAGCTAACCATTAATTGTAGAAGGAAAGTGTGGAGTTTATTCCTTTTATTTTTTCCTTGGACTGAGTCAGGAAAATAACGAGAAACATGTTCTTCATCTTGCCAATTCTTTGCTTTCTATCCTCTGAGGAGTTCCCAGGGTTATTAAGAGAGTTGGGATCCATGAGCTTAGATTGGTAATGACCAATTCAGTAACTCCTAGCCACATGTGGCTATTGAACAATTGAAATGTGGGTAATCTGAACAAAGATGCACTGAAAGTGTAAATGCATACCATATTTCAAAGGTTTAATCCACAAAAAGCTGTAAACGATTTTATTAATAATTTTATATTGATTTCATGTTGAAATCTTAACACTGTCTACACAGGGTGGGGCAAAAGTAGGTTTACAGTTGTGAGTATGCAAAACAGAGTTTTATTGTGTCATTATTTATTAATTATATTATTTTCCATATGAGCAATAGTAAACCTACTTTTGCTCCACCCTGTATTGAATTAAATAAACTATATTATTAACATTAATTCTACCCATTTTCTTGTTTTTTAAAGTGTGGCTAATTTGAAAATTAAAGTAACAAACGTGGTTCACATTATGTTTCCATCACACAAGGTTGGTCTGGTTATTCTGGGGTTCTGGCAAACAGAGGGTTTTGAGTAAAACTGGTAGATATGCCAGAAACAAATACAAGGAAGCAGGTTTAAACTACAGCATTATAGCCTGTTCAGGTTAGGCAATGTAGCTTAAAGCATAGGACACCATCTGAACCTTAGAGCTATAGACACACCAGAGTTGAATCTAGACTCTGCTACTTACTTGGTCAAGTAACTTAATCTCTATGAACCTCAGTTTTTCTCATCTGTAAAATGGATTGTTTTGATTCCTGACTCAAAAGGCTTTTGTAAGTTAGGACAATAAATGTGAAAGGCATAACACTATTCCCAGCTGTTAATATGTACTCAACTAACACTAACTGTCCTTAAGAAAAATATTGTATTATTATATGGTATTAGATATGGATCATGGAATCTTCATTTCTAAGGGTCTTTTACATTTAGATGGATTCTCCTCTAATTGGAATTGTTCATGTGTCATCCTGACCCAAAGCAACTTAGAAATCTTCTACTGTTGTGTAATCATGCCCTGGGGACATCATTCCCCAATCTTAGCAGTTTATCACAGACCCTCACATAATGGCCTCTCCTTTATGAGTTGTGATAATTCTGTACTCTATGCCTTGCTGGATTTCTAGTAATGTGTTAGAAAGTCTTAGAGGTGGACTCCCTGAGCGTCCCACTCCTAACGCCAGCTCCAGGAGTGGCTGAAACAGAATTTAAGAGAGAAGTGGCCAGAAATGTGGCTAGCTGGCCTATGAGTAGGAAACAAGATTATGAAAATCTTTGAATTCCGAAAGTGGACAGAGAGGATCAAAGGAAGATTAGGCTGTTGACTAAGCCACACTGATGAAGACTTGCTTATGCCTAATTGCTCTAAGGTACAAGTTGTCCTCTCATCTTCTGAGGGGAAAAAATCCTGCCTAAAATGTCATTAGTGTCTTCTCTAATTCCAGATACATGTTTGAGCACATGTTTGAGGAAGTAGTAAATATATACATATATATATATATATATATATATATATATATATATATATATATATATTGCTTGTCCTTCCAGCATGGAGCAGTGATTGAGTGTCGACCTATGAACTGGAAGGTCATGGTTTGATTCCCAGTCAGGGCACATGCCTGGGTTGCAAGCTCAGGAGGCAGTTGATCAATGTCTTTCTCTCATCATTTATGTTTTTAGCTCTCTATCCTTCTTCCTTCCCCTCTGAAATCAATAAAGAAAAAAAAAAGTTGCATGGTAGGTTTGAATGGGCTACCAAGAGAGGCTGATTTTTAGAAAGAGATCCTTTGCATTGCAAAAAAGTTAGATTCTTCAAAGGCAGGAAAAAAAAAAGTTTATCTGGGGTCCAAGATCTCTAATTCCTCCAGTCTATTCTAAAGGCTGTTTCTATTTTCCACTCTCTCCCACTAGGAGGCAGCATCATTCCCATTGTCTTCTGGAACAGGGATCCTCTGTCCAGTAGTACATAATATAAACAAATGCATAATACACACATAAGAATATATTCCACCTTAAATGCTGCCTGGTGTCTTATCCAACTAGCCTCAAAACTCAAGACAGAGTGTTCTGGAACATACAATTCTCTGACCTCTAACTATCCCTGAAGGAGCTGCCTCATACACCAGTAAAAACTATTTTCTGCAAAGCATCTGAATGGTAAATTGATTCTGTAAGCAATTGGCAAGTTCAAAGATTACAGACTCCTGTGCTGGGTAAAGAGGGTTTAGATGGAGTTTTGGGCTCTTTTTCTATTGAGTTTTATGCAACTCTGGATCCCTAAGGAGTTTCCACAGAAAATCAGTTCAGGGTGTGCTGGCCTCTGGTGGTGCAGCTGTTTATTTCATGGAGGTTGCAATATAGTGGCACTTGTCCTTATGCCTGCAGCTTGAAGCCTTTAAGAAATTAGAAATATAATTCTTTTTTTAGAATTATATTTCTAATTTATCAAATATATCAAAATATATCAAAAAATATATTTTATTGATTTTTTTACAGAGAGGAGGAAAGAGGGATAAAGAGCTAGAAACATCGATGAGATAGAAACATTGACCAGCTGCCTCTTGCACACCCCTACCGGGGATGTGCCCGCAACCAATGTACATGCTCTTGACTGGAATCGAACCTGGGACCTTTCAGCCTGCAGACCAATGCTCTACCAATGAGCCAAACTGGTTTCGGCTGAAATATAATTCTTTATCAAGCAGCCAAAGTGTACTCCAAGCATATTTTTCTCAAGGCCTAGGTTTTCAGGATAAAAGTAAAACTCAAGGAAAGCTATTTATCTGATCATTGCTGCCTATGTGTCAATTATATGTCGTCTGAGTGTCTCAGACTGTCTTGGAACAGACTTGTCAATCAGTTCAACAGAGCCTCTCAAAGCTTGTTACATCAGAGGTGTTCAGGTTATTTCTGAGTCACAAGATGGGCCAGCCAAGGCCAAGGACATGGTCAGCCTCACTCAGACACAGCTTCTGTCAAAATAAAGTTTTAGGTGGGCCTCTGGCATAAGTCTCTTTAATAAAGAATTGCTTTGACAGGTGGCTGGGGCAAAGACCAAGGTTATAAGCTACCACATGTCTGTGGGAGGGAGACCATGCAAAGTGTTAGGAGGATTTCCAGCTTTTCTTCCTTTGAGCTTTGCTGAAGTCCTTCCAGAATTTACAAAGGCAAAGTCAGCACTGTTCCTTTAATAAGCATGTATTGAGCTGGAACTCTCGCCAGTGCTGAGGACATAAGGGGAGTAAGACTTGGAGTGCATGTTGGACCATCTCACCTGTTGCAAATGGACTTGCACTTAAGCAAGATAAGTCCTTTCCATGGGACATATCATGAGAATCAATAATAAAAAGAAAGGAAATATTACTCTTATAAAGGAAATAAACATGAAAACAAAACAAAAACATTGCCTTTCATTTTTGAAGCTATTAGTGTAGTGGAAGAGTCACACATGTATATACTAAAAAAATTGATCATAATATAGATAATTGCAAACTATATAATACAGGTATTTCCTAAATGATTGTGAAAATGCAGAAGAAGGCATTATTGGGAGGAGTTTAACTCTTTTCCCACAGAGCTTTGTAATACTAATGACAGAGAAAGCTTGGTAGAATCACCAACCAGGAAGACAATGGTCTTCTTTCAAGCAAATCATATTTATGTACTCAACAAATATTTATTGAGCACCTACCATGTGTTGTTAGCTTCTTGGGATTCATCAGTTAAAGCAATGGAATAATATTTCTGTCCTTCTATTGTAGCAAGTAAAACAGACAATAACCAATAAAGTACTTCTTAAATAACAGGTAGAAACCTAACTGTTTTGTTGTTGTTGTTGATGGGTCTCCTAAAAGCCACAGGACATAATATCTCTCTTTTAAAAAATATTTTATTGATGTTTTGCAGAGAGGAAGGGAGAAGCATAGAGAATTATAAACATTGATGAGAGAGAAATATCAACAGCTGCCTCCTACACATGCCCCACTGGGGATGTGCTTGCAACCAAGGTACATGCCCTTGACTGAAATCAAACCTGAGACCCTTGAGTCCGCAGGCTGACGCATTATCCACTGAGCCAAACCAATTAGGGCGGACATAATATATCTTGATCCTGAGGTCTAACTAAAACAATAATGTCAAACAGTATGTTAGAATAATCATTGCCCCAAATATATCCTGACCATGATTTTAAAGCAATGTGGGCCAGTGGTGTGTAATAAAAAATAAAGTCCTCATTTGTAGCATTTGCCATTTTTTTGTGGTGCAAATACTCTCATTGTGACCATTTCAAATTACCAACGTCACTGAACACAAAGTTGGGAATAGATTTGTACAATGGCTCTTAAGAGCCAATGCATGCTCCCTCCAGCACATCACTGATAGAGGGCTCAGAGAATAATGAAACATCCCAGATGGAAGGGACCTTGGCAGTCCAAGGAATGGTATGTCTTGTTCATGGTGTGCACACAGGGAGTCTTTTCATTTCTATGAGGTAATATTGTGATAAAACTTTACCCAAATTTAGGGAACTAGGCACCATATGTAATATAACTTTAGAAATATGAAAATATGAGGACAAAATACAACGACCACAAAAATATAACCTTTGACTCTTAGAATCAGAGCAATATCCAGTAGGTTAAGCATCAGCATTTAAAAGAGATGCAGTGTTCCTGGCTTTCAGGGGGCTACGAGCCAAGAAATGTGGGCAGCCTCTAGAAGCTGGGAGTGGCAAGGGAACCGATACGTTGATTTTAGCCCAGTGAGACTCAGGTCTCTCCTGTAAGAGAATAAATTTATGTTGTTTAAGCCACAAGTTTGTGGTAATTTGTTACAGTAACAATAGGAAAGGAATGCACAGGTGTTCCTCTACGTTTCCCAGTCTCTCTAATCTACAGTAATAGTGCAGGTGGGACCACGAGACTAGCTCTGACTCATGGAATGTGCTGGATCTGATATGTACCCTATCCAGGCCTGGCTTCCGAACCTTTATGCAAGGTCCCATGATCTCTCTCTCTGTTGGGTTAGACATTTCTACAGCAGAAGATCAGCAGAGGATCCCAAGGAGGCTCCAGTGGGTGACAGAGCCAGTGCTTGCAAGGAGCCTGGATTCCTGAGTTACCATGTGGAGCTGAGTTGCCCCAAGGGGTTTCCCCAACCAAAATGCATCAAGGTTAATTCCCTGAGTTTCCAGAATTCATTTATCCTATTCTAATTAATACTCAAAACTGGAGATTCTGGAACAATTTAAAAATATATATTTAAGTATTTTTTAAAAATTAAACTATTCTAGAAGATCAAAGTCAGAACTTTGTAGGGCTTCCTTTGCTTTGTTTTGTAATGTAGTGTTTTTTAAATGTCAAGTAGTATTTGAGGAGCACTGTAATAAAATTTCTAGCTTAGGGCGTGTGGAGGTATTAACCCTGTTCTGCTTTTATGGCCTCTGAGGCACTCACAGCTGCACAGTGAAGCTAGACAGTTCATTGGACTCTTACAGAGTCATCTGGCCCCTTTCTAAACATGTTCTCTATTCTCATCGATTTCGACTTTTGTTCAGGAATTCCCTTTCTTTAGAATATTTACCTCTCCCCTTCCTTCAAGCTCAATTCAACTCTGTTTCTTCCAAAAAGCCTTTCTAAATTCCCCAAGGAATCTAAGTTAATTTTCTTCCTCTATGATTCCATGGATTCTTTCATAATACTACTACATTTGTATTTGTCCCCTCCCACCAAGTACACACAGATGCACACACTAAAATGCAGCTTCAAGGCAGGTGCTATTCCTTACTGTCATCTTCACCATAACATCATGCCCTGAATGCAGGAAAAGTTCAATGCATTTGTAAATTTTAATAAAACTATCTTTGGCTGGTGGCAAAGTTGGTTGGCTGGTTGATTTATTGGTTTGTTTTACCGGCCAGGATAATGCGGTGCCTTTTAAATGATCACACAAGCCACCTGGCACTGTGCTGAATGCTGGGGCACTGTGTACCTAGTGTAACTATCATATGTCACCAAGCAGGACAGCTGCAAACCTCATATAGTGCATACCTACTATGTGCCAGGCTTTCTGTAGATGCCTCACGTCAGCCTGAGCCTCTGGCCAAGCCTTCGTTTTCCAGAACTTCTGTTTCAGGGAGATGCACAGACTCCCAACATCTAGAGAGCTGATTGTTTACTTGTTAATGTTTGTTTGCACACCAGGATTTTTTACTCTTAGGAACAGGCTGTTTGTGTCTCTTTGGCTCAGATCTCTGTGTTTCCATACCACTATTTATGATGACTCTGTCTTATGGAATTAAACTCAATTCAGTTTTGAAATTGTGCAAGTGATCTATTGCATCCATTTTCTTTCCATTAAAATGCAAGAGGTGTGTGTAGGAGCAATTTATTAAGGGGCCCTGGGGCTATTTCCAGCCCATTATTTTGCCATTTCCTTACAGCTCATTGAAAAAAAAGAGGGGTGGGGGGAGGAGAGCAGGAAAAGGGAGACTTATTCTTTCCTGAGCGATTGTTTGGCCAATCCATGGGGACCCTACCATGCTTTACCCATCAGGGAAGCAGCATTTATAGGGTCATTGCAAGGGCAGGGCCCGCTGTGTTGGGCTGTGGTGAATAGTCCGGCCTGGGAGTGGAATTTGGGCAATAACCAGGAAAGTGTAATAGGAGATGATAATTATTAGAACATTTGACTTTGAGAATAGGATCCAAGTCTCTTCTATGTAATCCTGGGTACTGATACGATGACTTGGCTTGGTGTCTGATCCATAATATTTAAATAGATGCTACAGAACTGACTGACTAAATGAATGCTGTATTCTTGCTTTCTCCTCCAAACATTCTTTATAAAAGCATCTCATTCATGTCTCCTCTATAAATCAGGGACTTGGGAAGGCATGCAGACCATTGTTTTAGAATCATTAGGCCTAAGCACAAAGCCCCATGGAGTTGGTGTTGATTGAAAAAGCACAGGTTAAGGGGAGAGAGTAGAGTAATTTAGGGCTGTTCACAGTAAGGAGAATGGGTATAGTATTTGCAGGGACGAGCTGCAGTTTTAGGGAAGCCCTCTGAAGGGATGGTTTCAGGAAACCCATTCTTGGCTTAAAGTGCCTTAAAGAACTTGAAGGGTGTTGAAGAGCTATTCTTCATCTTCATTAAGGGCAAGGTAAGAGGAAATGGAACCCAATGGCAGCTGGAGCCCTTCTTGCTAGACAGGAAGTGACGTTTTAAAATACCCTTCAGTCATTGTATGCCAAGGATTCCAGCAAAGACAAAAACAGCCTTAAAACACCAAATGAGTTACTAATTTGTTTGCCAAGGCTTATTCAGTTAGTAAGGGCTGCACTTTCTTGTAGGGAGAATTCCTGATTGCAGCTTAATGGTAATAATGGCCACACCAATAGGTTCATATTAGCTGCTCACCATCAAAATCAGCATGGACAAATGAGAGTGAACACTGGGCAAAATCTTTTCAACAGATTTACAGACATTCATAAGAGCTTGGAACCCTGATGTTCTTGGTTCTCCTCCCTGCCTCACTGTATCTATAGTCCTTACACTGTGTCCCTTCCCTTCTGCCTCAGGTCAACACTATCTCTCATTGCTGTCATGATCAACAGGCTCAGAAATTCTCTCCAGCAAGAATGCTAATTTTTCTCCAACATGCAAATTTCCACAAATATTTAACAGGGAGGGGACAAAGGGAGGGAGAAGCAGCCTTCCAAGAGGTTATGTGCAAGGGGCAGGAGAGAGGCAGCTGCCCTGAGATAAGCAAGTCAGCTCCCCACTCATTCATTCACTCATTCTATTTATCAAGCATCTACTCTGCACCAGGCGCTGTATTAGCTTATGTGGATGCTGTGGAGAATATGATAGACTGCTCTTTTCTGAACAGTGCCATTTTGAAATATTCGGCCATATTCTCCATGAAAATAAATTCATGTCTCTTAAACCTTTGTCTGAGAGTGTAAGTTTGGAAAACAGAGTGACATTTATTCCTCTCTATTATCTCATTTCAAGGTACCTTCCCATCCCCACCCTACACTACAGGCTTTATCTACCCCATCAGTAGTTTCAAGAGCTGGGTCCTGTGCATCATTGCCTAAATTCCCTAAAATTCATTGACTTTTGGAAAGACAAGACCAAGGGCAGCCGTATTCCCTGGTCGCAAAAAAATGCAGAAATAGCGGTCAGAATGTCCTACTGCCTGTAACCATGTCATTTTCGCAGGCTCAGGTTGCAGACACCATCCATCTGTTGTTTTGTTTTTAATAAAATAAAAACATTTCAACACAATCTGCCAAGAAGAATAGATATTTTTACGGTGTTGAGTACCTGTCACACATTATTTGTGCTTTTCTCCACTTGATCTCAGTGAATGTCAACTGCTGGGGCTAAATTGAAGGCGCCAGCAAGCACCCACTCCCCCAGCAGGGCTGCCTTCCTTCAGAGCTCTCCGATGTGCACAGGAAACAACCACCAAACAGGAACCAGGAAGAAGTTGCAACATTCTGTTTCCCACTCCCTTGACAACAGAGTAGGAAAGATGGAGTCAGAAGCAGGATGGCAACTGGGTTCCGGAGGCTCTGAAAATTCCAGGTGACACCACACGGTCCTCAAATATTGCCTGATTTTAATTTCCCTCTGAAAAAGTGTCCCGTAGTCTGTAAACTCTCTCCTTCCTGAAAATTTAGCAAGACTTCCGAGTTTCCTGTTCTTACCTTTTTCCTGATCTCCCAATTTTGATTTGATAATTCTCTGTGGTGGCATCTAAGGATGAACTTTGCAGACACCCATACTTAGCGTTTCTCCCGAAGGCCCAAGTCTTCCAGCAAGCTGCCCTGGTGGCCCGTGGCGCCTCACACCCACTTTGCAATTAGTTTCTGTGTTGCCTCAGCAGCCTCTTTCCCTCTGAGACTGAGAAATGGACCAGCCTGAGGATTCACTATCAGAGAATCTTGCCTGGGGCTAGCCCCTGGAGCAAGCAATTTAATGTTAGCGAAGTGGCAGGAGCAGCAGTCACGTTGTGTATTTTTCAAACTGCAGATCAAGGCCCATTAGAGGATTGTGGCCAGTATGGCTGAGTGTTGATTTATGAACCAGGAAGTCATGGTTGATTCCCGGACAGGGCACACGTCCAGTTTGTGGGCTTGGTCCCAGTGTGGGTGTGTAGGAGGCAGCAGATCAATGATTCTTTCTAATCACTGATGTTTCTGTCTCTCTCTTTCTCTCCTTTCTTCTCTGAAATCAGTAAAAATGTATTTTTTAAGAAGACCCATTAGAGGGTCCTAAAACAAGTTTAATGGGCTAAAACCAGCATTTAAAAAAATGCCATCGAGTACCCTCAGGACACTGTAATATTTTACCTTAAAAAGGTAAAATATTACAGTGTCCTGAGTGTACTAAGGTGTTATTTTGTGACACTATTGTTTCAGTTATGTACATTTATCAACATAAATATACACATTGTGATGTAAAATGAATGTCATTCTGTGAGGTTGCAATCCATATAATTTGAAAGCTATTGAAACATTAAAGTTGGATTCCATTGTCTTCACAACTCTTGTCTGGGAAGCAAAAAATATATTGTTTATTGAGGGAACTGGAGAGAAATGCTTTTCGTTACACACTGCCTAAAGGAATTACTTTGAGAGCCTACACTTCTCTTAGACAGTCTGAGGCCCAGTGTTGTTCAGAAGATGCTGCCTAGTTCAGTTACCTTCCCCCCTCCCTCCCTTCTCCTCCCACTGCCTTAGGGGACCGCTCAAGAGGAACAGGCATCAGATCCTAGCGAGGCAAATCGGAAGGTCAGAGCAGTTTCCAGGCCTCCAATGACCTCCACTGAGAAACGTACTGTAACATCTGCCTGCAAGGTTGGAACATGGCAACCATTGCATAATAGGGCTGGAGCAGAGCTGCTCCTGCAAAGAGGAAAGCAGAAAGTCCATCTGCTACTGGGATGTCACTTTTCTTCATGCTCCCCATGGTGTCTTATTGTGGTAAAATGTAAACATGAAATTTACCATTTTAACCCTTTTCCACTGCACAGTTCGGTGGCACAAAGTGCATTTACCTTACTATGCAGCCATCACCCCCTCCATCTCCAGAACTTTTCATCATCTCAGAAACTCTATATTCATTAAAGTTTCCATTTACCCATCCCTCCAGCCTCTACTAACCACTGTTCTACTTTCTGTCTCTATGAATTTGACTATTCTAGGTACTTCATTCAAGTAGAATTATAATATTTATTCTTTTTGAGAGTGGCTTATTTCACTTAGCATGTTTTCAAGGTTTATCCAAGTTGTAGCATATGCCAGAATTTTATTCCTTTTTAAGGATGAATACTATTCCATTATACACACACACACACACACACACACACACACACATACACACACTGAGTAGCCATATTATTATGATCTCTGAGCACATAATAATCTGGCCACTCAGTGTATGTGTGTGTGTACATATTTATTAGAGGCCTGGTGCATGAATTTGTTCATGGGTGGGGTTCGGCCAGCCTGGCCAGGGGGAGGGGACATGGGCGGTTGGCTGGCCTGCCTGCTGATCGAACTCCTGGTCAAGGAGAAAATTTGCATATTAGCCTTTTATTATATAGGATATACACAACATGGCCAGATTATTACGCGTTCAGAGATATATATAATCTCTGAACGCGTAATAATCTGGCTACATTGTGTATATCATATATATATATATATATATATATATATATATATATACACACACACACATATATGTGTATATATATATGTATATTCCTGTAAAAAATATGTAAGCTGCCTGGCCTGCGTGTCTTAAGGGTTTAGTGTTGACCTATGAATCAGGAGGTCATGGTTCAATTCCCAATCAAGACATATGCTCAGGTTGCAGGCTTGATCCCCAGCGTGGGGTATGCAGGAAGCAACCAATAATGATTCTCTCTCAATATTGATGTTTTTGTCTCTCCCTCTCCCGTCCTCTATGAAACAATAAAAAATATATATTAAAAAATATATGCTTTTCCTCTGGCATTCACTATAATGTTCAATTTGGACCAGCAACGGAGGGAAGAAATGCTATGAAGCTAATATTATCCATAAAGACCCAAAAACTGTGGATCAAAGATCCCACAGCCCCTAGGAACCTATACAGGGCAATGTAAATAAAGTGGTTAGTTTTCCATCAGGTGGGCACTGAGCAGCGGATGGCCCATTCAGGGAAATATCTATATGTACCTTTTAATGCAGAATGCCAGCACGTTTTCCCCACAAGTTACTACTCGTCTTTGTTTCTAGAGAAGAGATTCAATCACTTCCCACTTCATTCTTAAAGTCAATCAATCACTTTAAAAATTAAAATATATCTTCAGAGATTTTCTTAATTTCTTTGCTTTAAAGGGTGGGAAAATCAAGGGCCAGAAAAAGCTCAAAACAAAAATATAGTCACTGTACACAAAAATAAAAACATACCCGCTTAAAACTAAACAGTACCAAAGAGGTAAACAAGGCAAACACAAACAGTTCCTCCCTTTCTGCCCCGAGAGAGATTTCTTATTTTTTTGTCATGCTCATTTCTGTTCATTTTCTGGTTCATTTCACACTAGACTTTTCCTGCGTCTTATTGGGGTTAATAGAATCAGAAATGACAGCCAGTGAACCAACTTTGACTTAAGCAAGCATCGCATGAACCTGCCATTCTTAGAGATCTGGAGTCTCTTTGGGAGAGGGAATGGGACACACATCTCACAAGGAAGAGAACTAAAACCTCCTTCTTTTGAACAGTTTTAGTGTCCGCTAAGAGTTGCCAAAGGATACTGAGCAGCTCCAAATGGCCTGAGGAGTACACACCCTACAGCCTGAATCCTGGCTTAGATGCTTGGAAGTCTGTGTCTCCCATGGTCTTGGCTATGTTTCAATCGAGGTGACCCTTGAGAACAGTGCTTCCTCAGTGTGTGCCCTGCATTCGCCAAAACCTGCACAAACTGGGGTGCTTGTGCAAAGTGCAGGTTTTGTGAAGGCTTAATGACTCCGAGTTTGGAGGTGGGGCCAGGACTCGACTTTCTTTAACATTCCCAGGGCGCTTTTCCCTTCCCCTTAATCTGTCAGCCACTGAATGGGCAGAGGGAACCCAGCCAGCTCAGACTTGGGAATAGTCTCGGGCAGTAGAGCATCCCTTCAGCAGGCAGGAGTGATGGCTAGGGAAGGGCCAGCAGGAAGCGGTGACCAGCAGCTTTCGGCTATAAAAAAAAAGAGCCTCAGCAAATGCCAGCCAGAACTGGAAGCAAAGTCAGGCTAAACGCCCCCACCCCTCCAACACACACACACACACACACACACACACACACACACACTCACACACACACACACACACACCCCAAACCCAACAACATAGCCTGATTATAGTTCTGTCTAGAGATCCCTGGCTTTTAATTCTCAGATTTAATAGGAAAAATCAAATTTCACTTCCTACACTCAACACCTCTTTAGATCCCCTCCCCCCCAGTACCTCTTATTCAATCTTTACTTTATCCAAAGGGATCATATGGAATATTTAGTCCAGGAAGAGAAAGGATATGGAGCAGCAAGGGGGGAAGGAGGAGGGTGGGAGAGCCATGGGGTTGCCATAGAAACCCTGCCTGCTGCAGGGTCTGAATGGTTTTCTGTTTGCTGACATCCAGTTCTTTAGGGCAGACCCTGGCATCGGGAGGGGCCTGGACACCACATCCTGTTTCCAGCATCCGGCCCAGTGGCACCCACCCCAGGAGGCCGCCTGATCGCAGGCAGGGTGTCCGGGCTTGAATGCTTCCTCCTGACCCCTTGTCCTGCTGCCACTGCCCTCCCCAGCTGGGGAGTGACAGGCAGCAGAGGGTGTTCCCCAACTCTTTGAAGAGAGAGCCCTTGTTTTCTCTTGCATTTTATTCTTTCTTCCCTTGTCATCCAAACATGAACCTTTGGCCATTTGCCTGTCTCCGTGCTGGCCAGCTGGCCTCGCCATTCTCAGTTCTGAATTTCTTTTTAATTCACAGGGACTACAGAGTTTGTTTTCATCCAGTTTAATACACTGGGCAAGCTCCTGGCTCCAGTTTGTTCTCTGAAGTTTTGCTTGTAGCAGCTGATTAGAAAAACTGGGACGACCAACAACCAAATGATCCCAGGAGAAAGGTTTATTAGTCTCAGGTTAGTTAAGATCCGGCCTCTACGTGCCCGCTCAGGCTGTGTATAGAGTTTATGTCTCCACACTGTAGGTGACCATCTCACATACCATTTCCTCCAACTGCCAGTTACTTTCACATCTCTAGGCCTTTCCACGGGGCTCTCCTTCTGCTAGACAAGTCCTTGCTGCCCATTTTTACGTTGGCTTACCAAAAACCTTACCAGAGATATACAGAAAACTCAGTGTGGAACCACTACTTAGATCCAGAGGAGAGAGATACATTTCAGAAGAAAGCTCTTATACAGTTTGGTTCTCATGTTTCCTGGTACTTCCATATATCTGATTATATTTCAGTAATCTAGGCAAACAATGATCTGATAAAGTCTTAAATTAAGCCACTGAGTCCCAAGTTCTTTACAACAGAAATGATCCTATCATTACAGAATCTTAGGATGCTCATTCCCAAATCCTGAAACACCTAGATCGGGTTGAGTTTCACACACCCTTTGGACCTCAGTTTTCTAATCTATAATGCCAAGGGTGGATAAAGTCATCTCTGAAATACCTTCCAGCTTTAACATTTTGTGATTTTTAAAAAAAATCAAGATAACTGATAATGACCTTTGAGTGCTTTGTACAATTCCCAGTGTCTCTGGAGCTCATTGTGGATGCTCTAGGGCCAAAGAGAATTCTGCATGGGAACCCTAGCTTTGAGCATCTCAAGTTTGTGTTCCCTCTCAAAGCATACAGAGTCACCGTCTTCCCAAATCATAAAGTCAGATATGGCTCAAAATCCTGTGGAAAAAGAGCATAATGTAGGACCAAGTGCACGAAGAGGAGAAGAGAGACTTTCAGGACATGATGTGGTTCTTTGGTCCAGCAAGAAGTGATGCTGAGGGGACCACAGGGGGGTATGACTATTTCCAAGAGCACATGACTTGAGTGTGTCTGGGAGAGAGGGAATTAGGGGGTGAAGAAAATGTGGATTGAAGCTAAAATGAGTTGAGAAGAAGAAATGCTGAGATAAACAAAGGAAGAAGATGGGAAATAGAACAGGCAGCCAGGAAAATGTAGCAGAAAGACCATGAGCCTAGCAGTTAGAAGACTATCTATTTAGCTCAGATTGACCACTAACTAGCTGTGTGAATCAGAGCAAATCTGTTGACATCTCTGAGCCTCAGTTTCTGAATCTGTAAAAATAGAACTAATAGCACCCTCCCCATAACAACGGGACTATTTCTCAGAGTAAAATATGCTTATGGACAAGGAAGTGCTTGAAAATAGTATATAAGATGAATGGAAGTAGAAATGAGTGTGTCAAAGGCTCATGAACAGTTATGAAATAATATAGCAAAAAATGCTTCCACATTAAAGAAATACTACCTTGAATTTATAACTCATGAGGAAATGGATCAAAAAGGTCAGGAAAAGGTTTTTTTCCTCACCAAAGGTTTGGTCACATTTTCCAATTGTTTAAAAGAAAAAGATGAATAAATGTTATCTTTATGTTACCCAAAGGTGACTTACAGGAACTGCCATGGTTGGGCCAGAACAAGGAGTTGATGGATCAAAACATGCCTTTGATAGAGATAAGTCCCAGGTAATTACAGTCCTGGAAAGGTTACCTAAACTCAAGGCCTTTGGCTGAAATATCAATCACTCACATATCCAGTGGGGAAACAGAAAACCAAGGACCCAGCAAAACCCAAATCCAGAGAGGACAGCTTTGAAAGAGGTTGACTAAGCTCATCACCAGATAAGAACAGGACTTAGAGACAAAACACTGACAGAAATAGGGTAGGCAGCTGCTGTTGTTGTTTTAAGGCTCAAATCCAAACCCTTCCACAGGTAAATGGGTCAGGCTTCTAAAGTTGACTAAGTATATCTTCAGAGCCCCTTCTTTTAGGAGGTGCCACCTCTAACCCTGACCTTGGTCGAATATCCTGCCACCTGGTGTTTCCCACTTTGCTCCAAGCCCCCGTGCTGGGCCTGCCTGACTTTCCTTTATGCTTTGGCATCTCCATCAGTACTCCACGTTGTTGGACTCCCACCCTGAACCTCTACTGTCCAGCCCCCCATCTCTCTGGATTGAAGTTTACTAAATTGTTCAAGCCACATGTTAGCCAAGCCCCAGTTACATGCAAATGGAGGCAGCAGGCCCTCCAGGACCAGCTCTTATGCCTCCTCTCTGGAGTCTGTAAACTTTTTCTGAAATGAACCAGATAGCAAATATTTTGACTTTACAAACAACATGGTCTCTGTCTCAACTACTCAACTCTGCTGTTGCAAAAAAAAAAAAAAAAAAGCCACAGACAATATGTAAACAAAGAGCATTGCTATGTTCTAATAAAACTATTTTTGTGGATCTAAAATTCAAATCCTATCTAATAAAGAGGGAACATGCTAATTGACCATCACATCCTCACAAAGATGGTGGTGCCTACAGCCAATAAGGAGGGAATATGCTAATTGACTGCCATGCACTCAAATATGGTGGTGCCAACAGCCATAAGATTGCGGCACCCAGTCCCCTCAGCTGCACCTGGGCACCTGCCTCCAGAGTTCCCCAGTCCCCTCAGCCCCCCAGCCACCCAGGGCAGGCCTGAGGCACAGGCAAGCCTAGAATGGCAGCTGCTCAGCTACCCAGAGGCACCTTGAGGCTCAGGTAACCAGGGCCAGCCAAGGCTTGCACTGCTGGCAGTGGCAGCAACAGAGGTGTGATGGGGGCCTTGTCTTCCCCTGATCACTGGGTTGCCTCCTGCCCCTGAGGGCTTCTGGTTTGTGAGAGGGGGCAGGCTGGGCTGAGGGATCCCCCCTCCAGTGCATGAATTTTCATGCACTGGGCCTATAGTTTCATATAATTTTCATGTATCATGAAATATTCTTCATTTCATTCCCCTCCTAATAGTTTCAACATATAAATACCATTCTCAGCTAGTGGGCTGTACAAAAACAGGCAGCAGAGCAGATTTGGCTTTTAGGCAGTTTGCAGACCCCAGCTGCACTGTCCAGATGGCTCTTGAGAACTAGATGTGGCTAGTCTGAATTGAGATGCACGGAAGAATAAAATATAATCAGATTTCTAAGACTTAGTAGAGAAAAAAAGAGACTGTAAAATTGTATTTTTATGTTGATTACATTTTGTAATGATAATATTACAAATTTATTTTTAATTTTATCTGTTTCTACTTCCTTCTTGAAATATGGTAACTAGAATATCCACTCTTCTGTATGCAGCTTGCAATATATCTTTGCAGGAAAATGATGCTTTGGAGGCAATGCCTGGGCCTTTGCTGAGTTAATTCCTGGGTTAATAGAGCACTGATAGGGATAAGGAGACTCAGATCTCTCATCTCATGAAGGATAATCTAAGAGGTGAAGTGCTTTCCCATTGATTTATATACAGAACATCCCCCCCCCCCCAATGTATACACACTTTAACAGATGACAGTTCAATTTTGAAAATGAAATGTATTTTAATAAACACTGCCTTTATAATTACTCAAAGTATGTGTATACCTTTTTGGGACACCCCATATATTTTATGTATTGACCAGTATGCAAGTATCTAAAATTATATAAGCCCTTATGAAATGGATACATATTCTGCCCTCAAGTAGCTACCATCTAGGAGAAATATGAAATGTTTAGTATAGCTAAAATCTAATAGAAGAAGTAAAAAATACCATATGAAGTATCCAAAAACTATAGGCCCACTTCCATCTGGGGGCATCAAAAAAAGGCTTCAAGGAAGGGATAATGGGCCCATCTTTGCAACAGTCAGAAATTGTAGGGCTCTAGCCAGTTTGGCTCAATGGATAGAGCGCTGGCCTGTCGACTGAAGGGTCCCAGGTTCCATTGTATTCAAGGGTAAATGCTTGGATTACAGGCTCAATCCCCATAGGGGGCGTGCAAGAGGCAGCTGATCAATGATTCTCTCTCATTGATATTCCTATCTCTCTTTCCTTTTCCCTTCCTCTCTGAAATCAATAAAAGAATAAAAATTAAAAATAAATAAAGGACATCCCTTAAACAAAAGAAGAAGAAAGTGTAGGTTTTGGCTATCAGAAGATAAGGAACAGATGGAGAATAGGGAAGGGATTTCAGTTTGAAGGGAAACTGAAGGCATAGACAGGAATCATTTTAAAGTTATTGATTTGCCTAGATTATGGGGTCAGGAAGGGAGGTGTGAGACTGCTGCCTTACAACAACTGAAAACATGACTTTTTGGCATGGGAAGATGAGGCCTTAGAGTTTCTATGAGGGGGAATTAGAATTTACAAATTTTGGAAATTTAGAATTAAGGACTTATCTTTAAAGATAGAATATAGTAGCATTAGCTCAAAATAAGAGGCAACACATAGCACATACTAATATAATTAAAATAAAAATCATTTGTGCAAGGAGAAGATTTAGATTCAAGAAGAATTTAATTAATTTATAGGTAATAAGACTGTCATGGTTGTTGAGAGAACAAAACAGTGTTTGGAGAGCCCATCTCCAATCTTATGTGGCTAGTGCCTTGCAGAGTATGATTCATCCCCAAAAGTCTTGACCTTAACTGGTTTAAAGCTTGGGTCTGGGCTTCAGACATCTGGGTTCAAGTCCTTTTCAGTAGCATGCAAGATATGTGAGCTTGGGCAAATTACTTGTATCTCTAAGTTTCAGATTCATTTGTAAAATGGTGACAATGATAACCATCCCTCAGTATTGTTATGTGAACAGTGAATTAAATAAGAAAATGCTTGAGACATTCTTAACACAGTGCTAGTACTGCATAGTAGATGTTGGCTGTTCTAACTATTTATTGAGTTGAATGGGCCACAGGCCCAATTTGGGGTGACATTTATGTTATATGAATTCAGGATTTCAAAGGAATCGGGGATTTTGTCAGAGCTTGCCTTCAAAAGGGGCTAGCAGGTGTGTGTTTTGTGTGTAACATGCTCAGCAACATACCCAAGGGCTGTTACTACTTGTATGTATAATGTTGAGTGACCTGGATAACATTAATTGGATTTTCCCTACCTAAAGTCTTCAACGGTCGAGCTAAAAAATCCACACAAGACTAATCCTGTCTTGTACCCTTGGCTGGGCTGAGACTCTGAGGGTTTTGAGAACAAGAGCTGAATATGTCAGCTATAAGAATGTCTGGGCCAGACTAACACACATGGCCTGTGCAAATGTAATATTGAGCAGAGATTAAAATAACAGGGCTCCATGGCTGGCCTGGGCGGAAAGAGAATGCTGAAATTGCTTGTCAGGGTGGGAGTTAAGGAAAATGAACATGGGTCAGTGAGAGATAGTCAGAACTGGAGGCCACCATGATCCTGTCTGGAAATGCTGGATTCAAAGCTGAATTCCAAAACCAAAAATGTACTCAGAGCTGGGCTGCAAGGAGCAGTCCTAAGAATCTCTAAAGAAGGGTAGTAGACAAAGAGCAGAGAAGTACACTGCAGTGAGTCCATAGAGCTGGGCCCAGCTCTTCCTGCCCCTTCTAAGTGCTCTTTGTCACAAGGCCTAAGACGTGTGGGGAAATCGGTTATAATGAGATTCTCCCTGGCAACATGAAGTTGGGGCCCCTCAGGACTTCCCTGGGACTACTGTAAGTTTACTTCTCAGAGCACTGTTCATCTCCCAAGGTGAGCTTCCCCATAGGACTTCTGTCCCAGCCCTTGGGGAACACCCCCAAAGAGACCTCCTTCCCTCCCCAGGTGCTCCCATCAAAAACAGCTCCCTTCTTCCCCATCTTCCTGGCCCTCCTCAAAGCCATCCTCCCCAATTTACGTCTCGTCACCGTTTTGAAAAGAAACACCAGCACTCAGGCAGAGTCAAGGCTTGAAAGACATGAGACAGAGTTAGAAAAAGTATGACCTTGGTAGTGACAATAACAATCAAAATGTTTACCCTTCCCGGGCTCCATGTAGGACTAGGCCAGCATGAATCTACAGGGGGCAGACATCCCACCCTGGTCCCCCGCTCTGAAGCCAATCTCATGGGAATGACTAAGGCACAGTTATAACCTCAAATGACATTTTGGTCCCATTGAGGCAGAAAAGCATAGAAATATAGAGCAGGCCTTGGGCACTGATGGACGAACCTGAATTCCAGTCTTGAACTCATCATAAATAGAATAATCTTAAGTCGCTTAACCTTGATGAGCCTCAGTTTTTTGAGCTGCAAAGTGTAGACAAAGTATATAAGTTATTTGGTTATTATGAAAATTAAAAAAAAAAAAAAAAATCCTGGCCATGGCTGGTGTGGCTCAGTTGTCCCATGCACTTAAGGGTCATGGGTTCAATTCCTGGTTGGGGTATGTGCAGGAGGCAATGTCTCTCTCTCACATTGGTATTTCTCTCTCTCTCCATCTCTATTCTTCTTTTTCTAAAATCAATGAAAACATATCCCCCAGTGCGGATTAAAAAAATATTAATCCCGTTTGGTACAGTTAATCCCCAGTAATTGATAGCTGACGTCGAAGTCACCAAGGACCCAATAATGTGTCTTCCAAGCTGCCCAAACCATGCAACTAATTTCCAATATCAGCAAATATTTTAATTATATGAACCATATGGTTTTAAATTTATGTGAACAACTAAAACTTATTTTGAATATTATATAGCGATCCTTTGAAAATGAAATAAAATATTTTTGCAAATATTTGTCTAGCCTGGGATACAGAGGGGAGCAGATGAGAAGCCTGTTTCCATCACTGTCCAAACATTACCAGGTAACTCAGCATATTCCAAGACTAGATTTCAGAGATTGCTTCAGAGAACTTATGAAAAGAGAATTTTGTTAAGCAAAAGTCACTTTCATCATTTTAGTTAGGAACTGACTCTTGGTAACCAATCTTACGAGGGAAAATAGTTAAATCTTTCAATCTTGCTTTCTAATCTTTCTGACTCTATACCACATGTGTCAAACACAAGGCCCGCGGGCCAAATCCAGCCCGCCAGGCCTTGCAATGTGGCCCGCACCGCGCTGTCATCACTGCACTCCGCTGTCAGTTTATGACATTGTCAGTTTATGACTGTTCAGTAAACCATTCGGCCCGCGATTTAGGCTGGATTTTAGATTTTGGCCCCTTCTCTGATTGAGTTCGACACCCCTACTCTATACTCTAGTGTGTGGAAATTTAAAATCCACGAGTACAATTAATGCTACTGCGGTGACCGCTGGTTATTATTACAGCTAACATTCCTTGAGAGCTTACTAAGTGCCGGCCTAGAGATGTCATAAGTGTTTTGCATGTATTAACTCATGCCATTGTCAGAACTCTAATGGGTGCTAATATTAGCGCTATTTGATAAGCTGGGAGCTAAGGCACACAGATGTGGGGGCACACAGCTCGGTCTCCCAGCTGCTGAGGGGGGAGCTGGGACTCAGATGCAGGCTGTCTGGCTGTTGTGCCTGGTAACAGCCTCCAACAGATATGTGCCTTATCGTCCTTCAAGTTTAGTACAGTTCCCAACTCAACCATTGGTAACAACTTACGTTTTTTTTTGGCTCATGATGGCTCAATTTATGATTTTTCAACCTTATCATGGTGCAAAAGTGATATGCATAATAAATTACATGAGATATTTAATGCTTGTTTACAAAACAGGCTTTGTGCTAGATAACCTTGCCTTACTGCAGGTTAATTTAAGTGTCAAGAGCTCATTAAAGGTCGGCTGAGCTAAGCTGTGATATTCTGTAGGTTAGGTGAACTAAATGCATTTTTGATTTGTGATATTTTTAACTTATGATGGGATTATTGGGATATAACTGCATCATAAGTGAAGGAATAGCTGACATTAAGCCAAATACCCATATTTTACTGGAATATTATAAACTCCTTTTTCTCATTGAGAAGCTTATAATCATAAGTTGATTAGATTTGTTGCTATGTGCAAAGTACTAAATATATTGTTTCCATAGTTTCATGTCATCATTTCTCTATTTTTATGCTTACTTTTTATTTACAAAAGCGATATTTATTTTACCCTGACAGTGAATCTATTATATAAGCTTTTCTTCTGGAGCGAACTGGTTTAAGTTAAGGCATTCAATGGCATGACTAGGGTGTCTGGACATGGTCAAAACGAGGCTATGGACCAAGGCTTGTCCAGCAGCTCACAAGCCAAACAGCTATCTCTGGTCAGTGAGCCAGTGTTTACCTAAACATGTCTAAGCAGCAGATAACATGAGGCTGAGGCTGGAGTACCCCAGGCAAGCTCACCCTCATCTGATCCCATGATCCTCTCGGAGGCCAGTCTCATGTCTGACATTCCTAGTCACCTTCCTACCAATTCCTGTGGAAATGTGATGTGGCCAGAAGAGACTCCGGTCCCCTTGTTGGGATAAACACAAACACGCTTTCCTTGTTAACTGTTCGTGTTTTTGTTGAAAATATTTATTTTGATACTGCTCTAGAAGGGCGGACATTTTTCAGGTGTTGCTCCACAGCTGATTTCTTATCTAATGCTGCCAAGAACAAGAAAGCAGAGAATAAAGTTGAAGCAGATGCCAGGATCAATAAACATTGGATTGAATTATTCTTTTAAACATTTCAACCCTGCCCTTATCATGGACATTACCACTTGTGTAATTTTCTTTTTAAATTGCATTTTGTAAGAGAGTTAGAAAAGGGAGCAATAGCGGCCTGGGAAACAGGGTGTTTACTGCCTAGAGGAACCGGGAGGTCACACGGGGCTGGCTGGATTAAGAAATGACAGCTCAGCACGGAGAAAGAGGGGGAGGGGGCAGACGATCAGCAGCAACGAAGCACGAACAAAACATTTTAAAAGGGATCTGGCCAGAACTAGTCCGCACAAATCACAAATTGAGCCCAGTCTTCTTCCTCCACGCTTCTGGATGCAGCCAGAGACTTGTCTCCTCTGCCTGCAGCCCCTTCTCCGAGCCAGCTGTGCACCCCGCTGAAGGCAGACCACGTGCGAGGGAGGGTGAGGAGTGGAATGGGAAAGACAGCTCAGCTGGCCGGCCCTGGCCCTTGAAGAAAACAGAGGCCAGGAGGAAAACATACTGTTCCCTGCAATCTGATCACCTCCGTGCAAGCCTCTGGGTTACACACCCTGGGACGTCTAGGCCCGGAGGCAAGAGGATTAGGCCAAGCAGGAAAACCCAGCGCGCCTGCTGACTGTTCCCGGGCAGACTAAAAACACATGGCTGGAGAAGGGGGAGGGGGAAGGTCCTAGGGGTGAGCTTGTATATGACATGTGGCTGGAGGCAGGGTGTGGGGCTGGGGCAACTGGGCCAGGGAGGGGACAGAGGAAGGACTGAGGATAATAATGCTCTGTTTGTGAGCTGAGAGCCCAGCTCCTGGGGTGGCCCCTGGCAGCAGCCTAGGCCTCACAGTGTGAAGTCTGCAGCAACAAAGGCTCTGGGACAAAAGGATCTCTGGCCGGAGGGGCTGTGGGCTTGATGGGACCAAAAGCACTTCAGCTCTGAGGGGCACAGATCCACCAGGTATGTGTGAGGCTGGAGGCAGACTGACACACGGGCTTCTTGAAGAAAGAGAACCACGATTCTTGGGCATTTACTGGGGCAGGGTGGGCACCATGCAAGGCTCTTCTTACATATTTAGAGTTTGGGATCACAGTGTGGAATTCTCACTGAAGTGGAAAATGGGAAGCAATTCCCTCAGGTTACTGACACCTAGAGTTCCCTAATAGCCCATCAGTGCATTTTGAAATGTTAGCTAGGGCCCAGCTGGGAATTTCTCTAGTGAGAAAACCAGTATAGTATGTGCCCCTTTAGTTTCCAGCCAAGGCAAGGCCATTGAGAGGTGTGAGGATCAAAGTATGTCTTCATGCCTACACCTCTGAGCTGTCACCCCTCTTAATTCACCTTTCCCCCCAGAGCCCCTCCCACCTGCTGAGCCACCACTAAAATTCTCCCGCAGCCTCTACTCTAGCGCCACCTGGTGGCTATGACTACTATTCTCTGCTGACTAGGCTGGGACTCTGTCCTTTATTTATTTATTTTTTTTTATTTTCTTTTTTCTTTTTTTTCTCCCCCCCCCCTTATTTTTTTTTAATTAAATTATTATCTGTGTACATATGGGACTCTCTCCTTTAATTAGCAGCCACGTTAATGCCACCTAACCCTGCTTTGTGAGGCCGCCTGGCCTTTTGCTCTGCCGTGTATCTCCACGTTATCGTCACTCTTTCCATAGCCTCTGTCAGTTCTCTGCTGCTTCATCCTCACTAAGTCGCCTCCGTTGTTCTTGTGCCAGTGGACCAACTTTTTCTTTTGAATCTTTTTTGGTTTCTAAAAGGTTCCTTCTTTCCCTCTCCCCCAAAGGTTTGGGACATGTTTCTGGTAGTTTGGTTTTACTCTGTTTGAGTTGCACAATGTTGTATCCCATCCTCACGTGTCCCCTCCATCAGTGTTCATGTCCAGGCCCTGAGACCAAGGACAGCAACTCTGCCCAGCCACAGAGTGAGTCCGGGCCCTCCCCCCCGCCCCCCCCCCCCCCCTCCAAGAACGCAGGTGAGAATCTTTGCCTGTGTTTTTTTTTTTATTTTTTAAATATTTACTGTTAAAAGTATTATATATGTCCTTTTTTCCCCCCATTGACCCTTTCTAGCCTGCCTCCCCCCAACCCCCACAGCCACCCAAGGCCTTCATCACTTTATTGTCTGTGTCCATGGGATATATATACACTGAGTGATCAGATTATTATGATCTCTGAACACATAATAATCTGGTCACTCAGTGTACTTCTCTTGAGTACCTCATTTACTTGATATCAAAGATACTATAAATCGTGCACCTGATCAGTTTTCCCCTTTGTACTGGCTGATAGAAAGCTCAGGACAAATAGGTGGTTGATCTCTCAATGTGTTCTTTCATTGGTACCTATTTGAGATACAAATACACAGAGTGGCCAGATTATTATGTGTTCAGAGATCATAATAATCTGGTCACTCAATGTATATACAGGTTCTTTCATTAATCTCTTCCCACTCCGACAACCCTGCCTTCCCTCTGAGATTCAACTGTCTGTTCCATGCTTCTATGTCTCTGGATCTATTTTGTTCATCATTTTATTTTGTTCATTAGATTCCACATATGAGTGAGATCACGTGATATTTGTCTTTCTCTGACTGGCTTATTTAAAATGCCTTTGCCTGAGGGTAGGAGGGTAAGAGATCAACCAAAAAACTTGTATGTATATAAGCATAACCAGTGGACACAGACAATAGGGGGTGAAGGATGGTATGCAGGCGGGGGCAGGCTGGGAGGGGACAATGAGGGGGAGGGAACATATGTAATACTTTCAACAATAAAGAATTTAAAAAATAAATAAAAATAAAAGTCTATAGAAAAATTAAAAAACAAAAATAATAATGCCTTTGCCTGGTTTTGATGTCTGATTGTTGGGATTCCGATCCATGGAGCCTCGCCAAGCATAGTGGGAAAATCAGTCTTACGGGCTATGGACGTGGTGGCCAAACTTGAGTGAGAAGGGAGTTTGTCCACAGTGGCAGCCACAGATGCACTGTGAAGGGTAAAATGCTCATTGCAAAACAGGAGGACAGCCAAGGTCAGAACCAGAGAGGCACAGTCAGGCCGAGGACACAGAGTACAAACCAGAGAAAGGAGAGGAAGCATAGGCTCAGGTCTGAGGAGGCCAGGTGAGCTCCAGGAGGAAGTTATAAAGAAGCACGAAGCATGATGTGAGGACCCTTCTCGGACCTGCTGCGTGGCGTGGATTCAGGGAAGCAAGTTAAAAGCTTGCAGAGCTGTGCTGACTTACAGGGCCAAACACACTCTCCAGAGGTCTGGTTACTGTTTTCACCAGGAGGCCTAACAAGGCCTCATGGAAACAGAACCCCCAATGAGCCACCTTATCATACATAATGCCCACAGTGGATAGAAAGCACAGGTGTCTCTGGGGCCCTTGTCATACTGATGTAGTAGGTTGGTCAATAGTGCCTTCATTTATAGAGGGCCTCATTGAAATGTTAACTTGTTTTTAACCATATATTAATTTTCATTCAACCAGTGTTTTCTAGCATCTACTAATATGCTGAGTACAACTACTAATATGTTGGCTAACGGACCAGCAGGATAAATAAAGTAGGGTCTTGACTATAGTAACTTACAATTTTGGAGAGAGAAACATACACATAGTACAACTGTTGTATCATTCTCTCCCCCAAAGTTTCCAGGGTAGGATTTCCTATGAGCACTTAGCGAAAGTGGCTGACTTCCTGAGACCTAGTTTTCTCTTCTGTGGAAGGTTGTTTGGGAACATTAAAGCCAATGACACTGGTAAAGAGCTTAACATCGTATGTTAGTTCTATGATGATCATGATAAATCTGAAAGTCAGAAGGGTGATGTCATTTGCCCAGGATTATCTAGCTAATAATGGAGAAAGTATGGACTCAAAGTTAGGACCTTCTGTTTCAAAACGCAGTGTTCTTCCCTGTACTCTTTACTGCTTCATAGTTAGGTGCTATCATAGAGACAGACACAGCAGCTGGGTAGGTAATTAAATGTTTTAAATCACTTTTCTACTATGAAGTTAACATTTAAAAGTACACCATGATTGGGGAGGTAGAAAGGCAAATGACTGTTGGCTCCCAAAATACCAGCCATAGCTATGATTCTTCCTATGTATCAGAATTGCACCTGAATCAGAGGTCACATAAAACATTTGTATACATGAAAGGTGGCTGTGAATTCAGTATACAAGATTCTCTTCTGTTCAGGCTAATTGAGGCAGGTGTCCATTTGGATGAGAAATACACCAAATCAATGGGGCACAACCCCCAGAAATTTTTAGTCAGTCCCTCCTGAGGTACAGGAATCTGTGATTTTAAGACTCTGATGTTAAGATTGGACAGATACCTCTTAAGGACTTCTGCTGTTCCATAGCCTTGCCCCTCCAGGGAAAGAAGGGTCAGTTTAACTCAAACAAGGTTGTAGATGAAAGGTGGCTGAACCATTGAGAACAGAAGTCAGCAAGAAACTGTGAACTCAGAGAAGCAAGTCGAACTCTGGCTGTGGGAAGAACACTGCCAGCCTGAGCCCTCCTTGATAGAGCCAGCCTTAGCCATCTCACAGCTGCTGGGGAAAGACCAGTTTTTGTGATAAAATAATCAAAGAGTGGGTGTCTAATTGTCTTCTAAGTTCTCAGCAAGGTCTAATGGAGCTGATCTAGGTAACTCTTACGAGCAGTTTACAAAGATCACTGTCTCAGGCAACATGAAAGAACACATTGAGAGATAAGAGGTCTCCACAGTCTCATTGGTGAATCTCCAAAATATTGCTTCAGGGTCCTTTATTCACTTGTGTGAAGGTGAGGCAGCACAAGAATAGCAGCACACAGGTGCCCTGAGCTCAGGCAAGTGAACAACAGCTGGGTCCAGGCCAGACACATGGGGACCTCGCCCAGCCCAAGGTCCCAGGCTTCCAGTAAACAGCATCTCCAGGTAGTCTCCACCTCCTGACCTCACTTATAAACCCTCTCCTCTCTGTGCTTTTGTTCTTAGATCTTTATCTTAAATTCTCCTTGCCTAGGTCCTCTGTTTTCATGACTACTCCCTTGAATGTTCTCCCTGGGTTTAATTCTGTTTCTCCTTGAGCTCCTTCCCTCCCCTCCCCTCCATGCTCTGCATTCCTCTGTGGAATTCCCAGAACCCCAGTACCACTGGCTTCTAGGACACAGCACCCTGGCTTGTGTCTAGTTCCTAGGGATCTAGCATGTCTAGAGCAGAGATCAATGGCCGAGTTCCACAGCCTGAGCAGGAACTGGGTGTTCCCACCCAAGGCAGCACAGAAACTAAGAGCCAAGAGGGAGAAGAACAAAGTAAAAGTTACATAGAAACAGGCAAGGAAGGCGCTGAGCCCTGGGTGTCTAGAGAGACCTTCTAATGCACAAACTCTAAGTGAAGGTGTTTAGAATACAATCTATATTGGCAAATCAGCTTTTGATGTTGCTCAGGCTTACACAGCTGGATCCAGATCTGAGGCTGATAGTATGATGTAGGCCAAGTGCACAGGTTAGTCCTGTCTCATGTGCCAACTCTGATCTATATATGGTGGCTTTCTAGAGAACTATACTAAAAGAAGGTCGGGAGGCCTAGTCTGGGCTAATGAAAAAAAAGTACAGTAATCGCTTAGTGATATCTGCCATGGGTAGCACGGCACATTAGTTAACAGCATGGGTGGTATAGTCAGAGAGACACAAGTTCAAGTTATTAGCCACTTATTAGCGGGGTGACCTTGGGCAAGTTACTTAATCACTTTCAGGCTTGTTTCTCATCAGTAAAATGCAGATAGATGATAACACCTGCTTCACGGGATTGTTATGAAGATTAGTCGAGATAATTCAGGTCAAGTGCTTAGCAATGTACCCGGCACAGAGTACTTAATAAACATTAGCTATTATTATCATACATTTTATAGGCCCAGGAATGCGGCTCAGTACATCTGCCATCCCAGGTTCAGGCATATGCAGGTCCTTGGAGAGACTTGTGAATAAGATACCCTTTGAAGGCACTTATAGAGGTTTTTTGAATTTCTTTGTTCCTGGAATATTTGAAAAAGGTTTTCAGTAGATGTCGGTATTGTCTTATTCTATAGATACATTTTTTTCTTCTGCATAAATATTAAGTGGTATCTCAGGATCATCTATTAGCAGAGACCCATTGTAGGTAAATGCGGATCTAATCTGACCTTCTAATTGGAAACTAATTGTTTATAGGACAAAATAAAATCCCTCTTTGTCCTCAGCATGGCTTTAAACAGTTTGCTGCTGCCTGACTTCCGAGCCCACATCTTCTGCTTCTCACCAATAAGTCCCGAGCTGCAGCTGTACTCAACCACTTGTTTCCCACATTCATGGTATTCTTCTCTACTTCTGTGCCTTTGTACCTGCTGTTCCTCCCTAGGATGATTTCCCCCACATTATCTGTCTGTACATTACTCTCTGAAATGGTTTATGTAGGATTGGAATTATTTCATACTTAAATATTTGGTAGAAATATTTATCCAATGAAGCATCTAGGATAAAGTTTTCTTTGTAGGAAGATTTTTTATTATATATTTAATTTTTAATTGTCTAATAGTTGCTTATATTTGAACTAGCTTTGGTAAATTATAGTTTTTATTTTTTTAATGAATTAACTTTACTATTTATTTTATGACCACAAAACTATCAAAATGTCTGGGAGGAAATTTTCAAGAAATACTGGAAAATTACAAGTGCAATGCAAATTTGTGTTTCACTTGGAAAGCTCTGGAAGAATGATTATTATTTAGGTTTCTCAGTGTAAAATTATGAGTGAGTAGGTGTTGACAAGTTCAGAAAAGTTCAAGGTTTGTAAAAAATTTCAGCCTAGTAAGATTCTGTAGTGTGACAAATTGCTTATTTTTTTAATGTAGCTTTTTTAGTTCATTGTATACAGATTTGGCGCATAGTTTAAAAAGGAATAAAAATCTTACTCTCTAGAACATGAGAAGACAATAAATAGAAGATAGGCACTTGATTTTGTAAATGGAACATATGAACATAAAGACTATTTATGTGATTTTCAATCAGATTCATATTTCACTCAGTTTTAAAATGATCTCATGTCTTACAATTACCAATTACTTATTTGAAACTACAGAGCTGGTAGAGGATATATGACAATTAAGTATTATTTCGAAAACATACACAATTTTTTTGGTAGTACTTATATGTGTGGGGAGAACTGTTTACAGTATCATGATTTAACAGTAAATTTTTATATTACAAAGCAAGCTTAAGTTTTAGAAATACCACTGAAACTAAAATGACATTTATTAACTATATTCAAGGAACATAGTAAACTAGTTGACAAAATTCACCTATCTTAGACATAATGTTATTCTGTTGAGATAGACTATATGGGACTTAATTTGCTGACACACACAATACAACACCTGTGTAATGTGAATGTTAGCGAACACTTAGGTATGTGGCCAACTCCTGACCTACATGCAAAAACCACAATAAACAAACAACACACCGCCATTCTTTTTTTCTCTGCTGTGGTTTTGGTCTCCACATACATCTGGCACAGAGCTGCATTAGGACAAGCATATACAACAGTTTCACCTCCCAACTCTGTTAACTGTTCCAATGAAGACACACACGAATAATGGTCTTTGAACATATCTGGCAACTTAGCAGTCTTGTTTTGAAGAGGTTGAGAACATCTAACTGGTGTTAGAAACTTCAGCTCTTTAAATGTAGAATTCATTTCGTCAAACTGCCACCTTCTTCCTACACTTTGCGAGTATGCTGTAATAGACACATTACATTTCATTAACAACCCTCCCTAGTTTCTGCATTGGGGGTTTTACTATCATTGGTTGGATCTTTTGTTTTGTCATCTTCCTCTTTTTCACTGGTTTGAAATACCCACATTTCTATGATGTCTGTTTTCTCTTTTCTTGGCTTTTTGATGTCGACTTCTTGGATTTGTACCTTGGTTGGACAAGACTCCTAAAAATTTCCTCCAAGTTTAATTTTTTCTTGACTCTGCATTGTTACAATATCTACAATTGCATGTTTCATCTCTTTAATAGATTGAGTCCCTGCCTGAATGGCCTTCTCATAGATTGCGCTAATGTCATACATGGACTTTGGAGCTCATCTTTAATTGGTAGCCACTGCAGAGTTTATTATTCTCCAAATTATGTGTCAATTGCTATAGTTGATTAATTCATTAGAAGGTTTTAAAGGAATACATTTTTTTTTTCTATTATATTACAATATTTTTGCTACTGTAGGTCTACTGACATTTTCCTTACCAGCCAATATTGTCTTAAGTTTCAGAACTTTTGTCTCTTCTTGGAACTAACCCTCAGATGTCATCACTCTCTGGTTTCTATAATCTGAATGCAAACCGAGAGAGTGAAGATGAGGGCTTTGGAGTCAGACTGACCTGGATCTACCCTGGCTCTGCCATTTACTTTCTCAGTGACCTGGGGAACATCCCTTTTCTCAGAAGTGAAACAGAAATGGGAACACCTGCCTTGCAGCATTGTTGTGAGGATAAGCAAGTATGTGTGGCAATCACCTTAACCCTATATCTATGCTAAGTACATAGAAGACATTTGGGAAATAAAAGCCATTCTTATGTTGATTTGGGATTTGCAAACTGCTAGGAACCTGGCCTGCTTCTCCTTCTGTCCTACTTCCCTTTAAAAAAGAATTTAAAAAAAAGAATTTTCTTTCTACTATACCAGGGAGAAAAGGTTGACTAACATCAAACCCTTCGTGTGCCCGAGGCTGTGATTTTCAGCAAGACTTACTTCAACTTCAGCATTCAGTTTTACTAATGTTAGCATTTTCTGACAATGCACCCACACTGCCTATGAAAGTCTACTTTTATTTATTTATCTTGATTAGTTTTATTTTAGTAAAGAGAATCTTTTATTCTACAAAGAAGGTATCTTACGTCGAAGGAATCAAGCATTCACTCATTGAGAGTGCCCGCTTGAATCCTAAATGCCCTTCTAGCCCTTTCTCCAAACCCTTGTTTACTATTCCTAAATTTACTATTCCAGGAACCCCTGGCCCACAGCAGCACTTCTTAAGAGCATTCACTCACTCCCCAGACTTGGATTTTAAAACTTTGGGTCACCGAATCCACATTGGTAGAACCTGATATGCCTAAAATGAAGATGCTTCCTCATGCCCAGTGCTTCTTAGGGCGTTTTCAAGTAGATTTCCTGAGTCTGCAGACCCACACATGATGCTGGCCCAGAGATGGCTTTCAAAGCCAATAAACTTTATACACTTCTGAGGAAGGCACATCATTCAAGCCACTGTGGTCAGAATGGCTGTAGTTGTTGCTAACCGAAAGGGGGAAAAAAAATAGTCCCAAATTTCACAATATCTCCACTGAATTAGAGCCCAGTGATTCAGCCACTCTGTTCTCCAATAATCTCCTTGTGAGGGTTAACTTCCTTAGACCAAGGAGGAGAGGTTGTGGTCTATGCTGGCAGGAGTGCTCAGCGTGGGGGCTCAGCTCTTACGTTAACAATCAAGTTCCGCTCAATAAAAGGCTCCCGGAGTCTTAAGCTGTTCAGTAATCAGCTAATTATGAAAGTAGCAAAAGAAAACTGGTTTCAACTTTGAGGCAAACCAAGTAAAAGGAAGCAAGCACATCCAATAAGAAAATCTTGTAACTGGAGAGTTTACAGGAACTAGGCAGCAGTTTGGAAACATTCTATCAAAACCAAGGGTGGGGCTCAGTAAGGCCTCCTCCTCCAGGGTTACCTGGGAAACGACTTCTCTAGGCAGATAAGCTTATGTTTACGTCTGATTTCTCTCTTCACTTATGAGGCAGAAAGTATGGTCAGACACAGCACACCGGGGAACATAACTTTTCATATTTTATTGTAGTCCTTATTGAATATTAGCTATCAGAGAAGGTCAACTAATTTTTTAAAATATTTTTACTGATTTTTTTACAGAGCGGAAGGGAGAGGGATAAAGAGTTAGAAACATCAATGAAAGAGAAACATCGATCAACTGCCTCCCACACGCACCCCCACTGGGGATGTGCCCGCAACCAAGGTACATGCCCTTGGCAGGAATCAAACCCTGCACCCTTCAGTCCGCAGGCTGATGCTCTATCCACTGAGCCAAACCAGTCAGGGCTCAACTAATTTTTTTAAGTCAAGAATTTGTGTAACTTGCCCAAGGTTATTATCAACAATTAACCAATGAACATTTGGTGAGTAACTACTTACCCTATCAGTTCCAAAATGACATCTCATGTACTAGCTCTGACCTATTAGAGTGGTTCCTGGAATGTTTGGGGTTGAGAAAGATTCTAAGGTATTAATTATTCTCAGAAGGAAAGAAAGTCCACTCTCATTAGGGACAATTCCATGAGTACAGGAGGGAAGAAAAGCAACCTATACAAGGTCTTTGCCAACCTTGTATGAACCTTACCATTCCTCATAGTACTGTCAATAAGAACAATCTCTACCTCCAGGCCAATCCACTACTCCTAAAATTTGGGGACTTCATTTTGATGCCTGACTTTTTTTTATTCTTTACCCCACTCAAATCTATGTTATTAACAAGGCCTTTCTGAAACTTCTCTCTCCTTTTCCATTCCTCCAGCCCTAACTTTGATCCCAGTCAGCTTTTTAGTCTTTCAAAGCTGTTTCGATTTAGAGGGATATAGTATATAGTCCAGGTGAGGTCTGTAGGGTGCCCAGAAATAATTCAAGGTAGATCCTTGAGAATCTTACCATATTGAGCTTTAGTCCTCCTTTAGCCTGTGGGTCTAAAATCTCAATCATAGCTCCTAATTGGACTCAGAAGGAAATGATTTATATCAATCAAAATTATAGAAGACTGATGTATAAAAAATTATAGGAGACTAATGTAAAAAAATGCACTCTGGCCCAGCCGGTGTGGCACAGTGGTTGAGTGTGGACCTATAAACCAGGAGGTCATAGTTCAGTTACCAGTGAGGGCACATGCTTGGGTTGTAGACTCAATCCCCGGTAGGGGGTGTGCAGGAGGTAGCCAATCAATGATTCTTTCTCATTGATGTTTCTATCCCTCTCTCCCTCTTCATTCCTCTCTCTGAAATCAATAAAAAACATTTTTTTTTAAAATGCACTTTGATCTGCACATTTGTTCCTGGTGAGAAATCTCCATGCAAGTCAGGAACTATTCAGAAGGGGGATTGGTGAACCAGGTAGGGCACCAGCCATGTGGACTAAATAGAGCAAAGCAATGAAGGCCCATCTTCACCAGAGAAGGACTCATTGCTATCTCCCCTGGACAGTTCTCATGAAATGCTGCCATTCTTCATTCTTTGTTGGTTTTCATGCTGGCAACGTGCTTTTGCCAGCCAGTTCTTTGCCAACATGGCTATCGCTTTGGCTACTGTCCAGTTGCTCCATTCAGTGTGGCCTGAACAACTTTCCTTTTAATATCGAGTATTGATTTTATTAACTTTAACCTCACCATTAATGGGTTCCCTATCTTAAGCCTACTTAGCCCTTTCCCTAATTGCTTAGCTGACTTCACTACCTTCAGAGGTCTTATGAATTCATTTGCCTAAAAAGACCTTTAATCATCTAACAATACCTCACATTTGACGGGCCCCTAGTTGACAAAGCCCTTTCACAGACAGTATCTCATGAAGTCCTCACAACGGGCAGCACGTATTCCCATCCTCATTCCACACCCTTAGGAACTGAGACTCCGAGAGAAACCTACATTCCTGTAGCTAACATGGCCCAGCACCAGGCCTGGGACCATGTTTGTTCTGCTACACCCTCTCCCCTGTTCTTTTTCCACTAAAGATGCTGATGAAAGTTCCCAATCCCTGCTCAGAATAGTGAAAATCCCAATGATAAGTTTTCAGGCCCCCACCCTGGGTCTGATGTTCTGCTCCCTATCCCCCTCCCCCAGACTTTTCATTCTGCTCAGTCATGAGAACCCTGTTCCCATTTTCACTTGACCTGCATTTCAGCCTTGCTTTGGCAGCTGCTGAGCAGAGAAAACAAGTTCAGAGTGTGCTTCTGGGTCCCCTTTGAGCTACATGGGGTATCAGTTTGGCAGGTCACCTTCTCCTGGCACTGGGCTAAGGACCCTGAGATGACAAGGGACAGGGGAGGGGCTATTGGCTGGGAACTGAATACGTTCAATGCATGTTTGATTCTCATTTCCATTCCGGGCTCCTCATTAAGCCACCGAGGCAGCACCAACCTGTTCCTCATTTTGACTTGGCAGGGCCACAGCCCCATTAGTGGTAATATGAACCAGCAGGACTCCAGGGAGAGGAAGAAGGCTGAAAGGACTGGAGTTTCTGGTCCAATTTTTTTAAAGAAAAGAAGAGAATGAAAGACCCACAAAACTTAGAAACACTCTCTTCCCTTGGCTTGTTCACATGGAAATGCAAGTCTGATGATCGTGGACAAGGAGGTGATGACCCCAGGAGCAGGGGTCAGCATGACCTTCAGTTCCTCTGCTCTAAGCCCATGTGCCAGCAGGACTCACCTCTTGAGCCACCAGTGCCAAATGGGGACACTTGAATGTCAAGTCTTTGGACACTTGGCAGAAAGAGGTACGTGTCCCAATTACTAAACTCATAATAAACACTCAAGACCCCAAACAGCCCTTCCTGATGCACATACTCTCAAGTGTTGGGTGCTGGGAAAATTCACCAAGCACAGAAAGCCCCTTTGATTGCTGTGTTCATGATGTGGAGCAGAAAAAAGATAGTAGTAGTGACATTGGCAGTGGCTGTCAAAGGTTTCTCAGAGGGCTGCATACACTGGGTGGGTATGAGGTTCAGGCCTGATGGCTGTTCAAGTAAATGTAGGGAAAGGAAGCTGTGCATCCTGTTTCTTGAAACTTAAAGAAACAGGTATTGAAGCTAGATCAATGTTTTGCAACCTGAGCTCTTGATGACAGAGGTAGACAGCACCATCACCTCTGTTATAAGCAATTTGCTCGTTACGTAACCTGTAACCATTTCTTCCTTGAGCACAGCGTTATAGACAATGCATGGAAAAATGCCAGCCTTGGTTCCAGTGGCACAACTTTCCCCTGCATTCCGTGGATTCTCAGCCTGCCCTACAGCCACTTAGGAAGACAGGCAGGGTGGTGTTAACCCTCACATCTTACAAATAAGGAAATTTTGCATGTAAATGATTTGTCTATAATTCATAGAGTTAAGACTCAAACCCATGACTTCTCAACTCTAATACTTCTTTCAGCAATTCACTTTCTAGAAAGATTTCAAGCTAACCCAGGTGGTTAGGTTTGGGAAGGGCATCAACTTTGGGACTACCAATAGCTCTCAGTTTGAAGATAACTTGCATGACAAAGGCTTCCTGAAGATCCACTAATTGGCAGACTTTCTTTAAGATACCTGAGCTGGGGCTCTCATCTCAAGAAACAGTCTAATATTAATCCAATAAGACATAACTTCAGTTTGACTTGCAATACATGGTTCATTTTCTGCTTTCCAGCTGGTCTCCAGATTTCAGATTCCGTTGCTCCTTCTTCGATGACTGTTAACCTCTTTCTTTTCTTTCCTTGTGTTTATTGTCTTTCTTGCTGCCCTCTCTTTTATTTGTTGGGGGGCAGAAAATAGGTGTTCATTGGAGGAAAGAAATAAAGCCAGTCAGTGAAGCCACATATATGTGGACTTCTCATAGCACCACATGTGACATTTCTGGAATGCACTTACCCAGATCAGATGGCTGTAGAGCTGCACCAGCCTGCATGTGACCTCAGACTCATAGAGTTTTGTCTATGGAAGAGAGGGGTTTAGAAGATGGAGATCGACCCATTTTACAAATATGGACCCCAAGAAGAAAGATTCATTTGATGTGAATTCTCAGAAGGAGTTTATCTACTGAGATGAACTCTCCATGGTCAATCAAGGGTCCAGATTTTATAAATAGTAAGAGTCTAGGGGACATTTGCTGACATGGGGCTTTCATGTATTCTGTATATGGGAAAGAAACTCTGACTGAACTCTCAGCTTCTCACACTATGCTTGTTTACTCTGTCTAAATTAACCACTGCAGGAAAGCCCTGGCTTCCTCTTTCAACCAATGGACCAAGACCTGCCCTATCTAGTCAAAATTGCACAATTATATCCTCATTCACATCTCTACTGACCAATCAGACTGTATGAATTTGGAAACCTGATTTGCATAACATTGGATCAATTGGGAATGTGGGTGGGGACGTGTTGTAAAAAAGGTGGCCTCCCCTTTGTTTCAGCTGAGTGCACTTTGGTTTTCTGCTAGAGGCTGCCTTCCCCCCAGTTTGCAAATTATTTTATCTCAATAAACTTCCTCCTTTCTGAAACTTTTTGGGAATTTTGGTTTACACAAGTGAGAAGTGATTTCACCAAAGTTACATGAATATTCAATGGCAAAACAGAGGCTCATTTTACTTGTGTTATTCTCTTTGCACCTTATCATATGTAAGATTGAAGGATTGAGGAGAATATTCAGCTTCTTTTTAGATGGGAAAACAAATCATACAAGTCCATATTTTCAGAACAAAAATAAATGAAATCCAAGACTGGCCCTAGCCAGTTTGGTTCAGTGGATAGATTGCAGGCTCAATCTGTAGGGGCACTTGCAGGAGACAACCAATCGATGTGTCTCTCTCACATCAATGTTTCTCTGTGTGTGTTTCTCCCCCTCCTTTCCACTCTCTCTAAAAATCAATGGAAAAATATCCTGGGGTGAGGATTAACAACAACAACCAAAAGAAGAAATCAAGACTGTCCCTATTAAAGCTTTTCATGGAGAAAATCATGAATTTCTAGAGGTTTTTATCTTTTTTTTATTTTTTAGAAATTCTGTATTCTTTTTTTTTTTAATATATTTTATTGATTTTTTACAGAGAGGAAGGGAGAAAGAGAGCCAGAAACATCGATGAGAGAGAAAGATCGACCAGCCGCCTCTTGCACATCCCCTACTGGGGATGTGCCCACAGCCAACGTACATGCCCTTGATCAGAATCGAACCCGGGACCTTTCAGTCCGCAGACCGATGCTCTACCACTAAGCCAAACCGGTTTCGGCTAGAGGTTTTTATCTTAAGTTTAACTTTTAATGGTATATTTGGTTACTTTCTTTTTAAAATAACTTTTTATTATAAAATTTAATATTCACTGTAGAATACTTAGAAAATACAGATATGCCAAAAGAGTGAAATTTTAAACCTTTATGATCTCATCCCTTCAAGATACTCAGTGTAAGTAATTTGTTTCATTTCTTTTTCCAGACCTATACATATGCTATACATACTGGTACATAGGCACAAACCCCCCCCCCCCACATGTACTGCATTACATTATACAGTGTCATATGTTTGTGCTTTATATACCAGTAAATATTTACCCATAACATTATTCCATGACTGATTTGTATTCCTTTGTACGATGTTCTGTTATCTAAATAACCCATCTCATATTGTTTGACTATTTTAAAGCTACAATAAACATTCCTAGAATGTTTATCGTTGTTAATTAACTACTCCAGAGATCTCTGAAAGTCTGAAGCAGTGTTTTCCTAAAAATGCTTATTTTTAACATGTTGATGTTCAATAGTAGTGAAGGTATAAAAACTGTCAAACATCTTCAAACCACCATGCCAAAAATAACTTAGGGGATGTCTGAGACAAGTCATGTTGCTAGAAATTAAACTTTACTAATAAAGAGCAGCATGACCCATAAAAAATGGTATTGCTTTAGGTATTCACTGCTAAATGAGGGAGGAGGCAATGTGGTGTTGTATGAAGAATTGGTGTGAGACCAACATCTCACCCGCACACAATCGGCACCATTATATTCGCTTATCTCCCCAAGGTGCCCTTTTTACATTTATTTTTCTCTTCTGTGTTGACCTTCACTAGAGAATAAAAATTATAGAGAGGTCAGGAATTGTATGCATTTTGTCCTGGGTTCTATGATTCACATCCTCCATCCTACCCCCATTCATTGGGGCTGGCCCCATGTAACACTAATAAACCGAGATAGATCCTGGTCAGACAGGATCATTGGGATGACCCTCTAACAGACCTCAGTTTGTTAGAGGGTCATCCCAATGCACCTAGGTTGTGGGTTCGATCCCTAGTCAGGGTACATACAAAGAATCAACCAGTGAATGCATAAATAAGTGGAACAACAGATCGATGTTTCGCTCTCTCTCCCTCCCTCTCTGTTCCCTCTTCCCTTACTCAAAAAGAAAAAAAAAAAAAAAAGACTAGTATCAATAAACAGAGAAGAAGGCTGATGAAGACACGGTAGAGAAGATTTGAGCACAGCCCTGGAAGACTGGTCAGAGATACAAGTCAGCAAAGGCACATTCTCTTTGTTGCCCGAGACGAGATTAACACTGTCGGTTTCTGCACCATTCATCAGTTGTCAAAAGTATGAGCATAATAACTTCCTTGAGTGACACACGTTGTAGCCCAAGTACGACAAAACGTCCTTTAGGATCCCAATCTAAATGAATACATTTATGAAAAATGGTCACTTCACATTGGTTCTTCATGCTTCTTTCGAGCAATTTTGGTTTTCTACTACAACCTTTTCATTTCATAAAATTCCTTTCTCAATGGCTGTTTTAGGTGCCTGATTTGGACTGCTGGTGAGAACTACCAAGGGATGCAGCCTGCCAGCCCCTTTATCTCTTCTCCCCAAAGACCTAGAGCAATGGTCGGCAAACTGCGGCTCGTGAGCCACATGCAGCTCGTGAACCATGGTTTGTCGCTCTGTTGACAGATGAGTTTGCCGACCTCTGGCCTGGAGAATATAGGCCTCTTCCACTTGGGGTCTGCATTCCTTTCCCAGCACAGGGCCTTCCCCTGAGAGGGGACTTTCTTCCCATGATCCCATTGTCTGTGATCTGAGATAAGAGTAAGTCTTGTGTTCCATCCCCTTTGCTGAGCATCAGCTTATCACTAGGCAAGGCAAGTATCATTGGAATGTGTCAAAGTGCCGCTAAACAAATTCCAGTGCAGTCCAGATCACCTGGCTAAGTGTGAGTGCCTGCCAGCCCTGGCATTGACCAGCTTCAGTGGGGACAAATGTCAGCTTGTCCTTTTGCATTGAACCCGGCAAGCTGACCAGGAAGAATACAAGCACCATGAGGGTTGGGAGTTTTGCTTGTTGTGTCCTCTGATCTATCCCCAAGTACCAGAATAGCATCCCAAAGAGTGCCAGGGACAGAGTCGGTATTCAAAAATTATTTTTACAAAATTGAGTTTTAAGTTTTCTTTCAGTGAACAATCTGTTCTTGAACTTCATTATAAGTGGAACCATCTAGTATGCACTCTTCTGTATCTGCCAGATTTTTAAACTCAAAATGTTTTAGAGACTTATCCATGTCACTCCCTGTATTAGTAATTTGTTCCTTTTGATTATGTGTAATATTCCATGCATGAATATTCCACAATTTGTTTATCTATTCTCCTGATGATATTTGGTTGTTTCCAATTTGGGGCTACAAGGGATAAAGCTGCCCGAAACATTCTTGTGCAAGTCTTTCTGTGGGCACATGTTTTTATTTCTCTTGGGTAAATACTTCAGAGTGAAATTGCTGGATCACAGGGTAGGGTTTACTTTGCAAGATTCTGCTAAACTACAATAAATATTTATTGAGCCCTTTGAGACATATCCAAATAAGTTGTTCTTTCCATTTGAAATATCCTTTCCCTTTCTTTATCAATTATAGTAAATTTAATTTTTCAGAAGTTTGCCACCTTCTACATAAAGACTTCCCTGATTGCCACAGATGTATTCAGCAATGTTCATGTTTAGCAGCTATATATTGCACAGCTACTAGGTTCCTTGCATTTTATTATTTTCTGGGGCTTATAGAGGTGAGAATTGGTCCTTGTTCCCAGGAAACTCACCGAGAAGAGACAGTGATAATGGAGGAAAGTGAGGTGTGCACAAGAGGCTAAGGACTGGACACTTCAGTTGGATCTAATAGTTGATGTGGAAAGAGAAGAGGACATTCTAGGCAAAGAAAACTGCAGATGCAAAGAGAGGTGAAGGAGCAGGCTTCATTTAGGAACAAGTGGGTCCCTGAGGCTGGAGTGTGGGCCAGGAGAGGTTCGAGGGAGACAAATTGGGGTAGTGAACAGCCAAGATCCAGATCACAGAAGGCCTTGAACCAAGCTGTATTGACATTTGAAACTTGAAAACAATGGATAACCACTGAATGACCTTAAGCAGAGGGGGTGACATTATTAGAATTGATCTGCCCGTCCCCCTACCCCCTTCCCCTCTTCTCCACAGCAGTTGGCTTGACTTTGATCACACCACTTGTTTCAATCTGCCTCATGCTGCTGTGGTCTGCAGGCATGCTAACTCCCCATCTGGCCCACAAGGAAAGCCTTGTGAATGTCTGTGGGTCTATATGACACCAAATTGCCCATTGGCAGGCGAGTATACCACAGGCACTAGTGCTTTGTGGGTGTTCGATACATAGGACTGAACCATGACTTCCTAGACCATTCATCACCCTTGGGGCTGCTAGACTGAGATTTAAGGAGGATGTTCTTTTCATTGAGGTGCAGGTTTCATTGAAACAGATCTCAGAGGAAAGCTCTGACTCTAAGATCAAAGAAAGGGGAAGGGGGCGGGGATCACACACAACTAAGAGCCCTCATAACCTTATGTGCCTCCCACCCAGAGTCCCACAGAGGTATTTTGGGGATGTTTTGCAGCAAAAACCTGGTTGCTTTTCTCTAGATGGAATTTCCGTCTAGTGAACAGATGGCATTGTTTTCATATGAGGAGCAGAAGAATGTCATGTACTCAAACACTGAAAGCCTGAGAAAACACACAGAGCAGGGGCAGTAATTACAGTGGGGAAAGAACAGAGTAAGTCAACCGAGAGCTAGTCTCTGTGCGAAGCCTGAATCCAGCCAACCATGTGATCTGCAGAGGTGTCGAAGTTGGGGGTGCTGCTGAAGTGGGCCCTGGACCGGGCTAGGGTCTCATTTACAAGCCAGCTAAGATGTTCTCCCTCTCCTGAGAATGTTCCTGTTATGTGGGTGGCCCTGAGAATTCAGAGGCAAATTGAAATAGTCCCTGCCCTCAGGTGACATGCCCTTGGCATGGTGACAAAGACAATCTCATGAAAGGTCTTCACAGAAAATCAGCACAGAGACCCTAACCCAGCCTGGAAGGTCAGGAGAGATGAGAACAGAGGCCCTACAACAGCCTGGATGAGTCAGAGAGGTGCTAGAGCAGTGGTTCTCAACCTTTCTAATGCTGCACGACCCTTTAATACAGTTCCTCATGTTGTGGTGACCCCCAATTATAAAATGAATGAATCATAATGTAAATATCTATGTTTTCTGATGGTCTTAGGTTCTACAGCAGCAGTTCTCAGCTTATGGGTTTCGACCCACAGGTTGAGAACCTCTAGCAGGGTCGCCCAAGACCATCGGAAAACACAGATACCGGTATTTACATTACGATTCATAACAGTAGCAAAATTACAGTTATGAAGTAGCAACAAAAATAATTTTATGGTTGGGGGTCACCACAACATGAGGAACTGTATTAAAGGGTTGCAGCATTAGAAAGGTTGAGAACCACTGCTGTAGGGGAAGGTGACCTCTGAGCTGAGTCTTATGAGTTGACTGGAAGCTGGCCAGAAGGGGTGGTAAAAAGGCAAGGTATAGGACAAGATTGTGGCATTGAGAACCAAGGGGACAGTGTGTGCAAGGGCAGGGGCGGGCCAGAAGCAAGGTGAGTATAGGGACGTCATACAAGCAGTTTGGCATGGCTGAGGAGGGTCGGGAGTGGCAAAAATGAGGCCGGAGATAGAAGCTGGGGATTAGAAATATCTGAATATAGGGAAGTATCTGAGCACAACACCATTACACAAGTTCATGCAAATTACTTCTCCAATAAGGTGCACCCTATCAGTAAACCTGTGCACAAGGTTGAGACATGTTGGTGACAGAACCACAATACCAAGATCAACAGGCTGCACAAGGAAGGATTCGTCATCTATTTATTTAATTTGCACACATACATAGAGCACATGCCAAGCACAGGAACCCCATGATAAATGCCATATTCCTAACAAAATGACCAACACTAGGCACTCTTCCCAAGGGAATGGCTCTATAGACAGTTTGTTGAATGAATAAATAAAGGGTCAGTTTGGACCCCTGCCCAAAGACCTCCTAAACAATTGGGAGAATCATAGAGGTAAACCAGTGATTATGATATCAAATGATTACAATTAAGACAGAGCTGGAAATTCATCCTAATAATGTCTGCAAGAATGAGCAAAGTGAAATAAGTAAATGAACAGGCCTTGTGGGTGAAAGACAATAGGGACTAGTGGGGACTGCGGCCAGTGAATAGAATATGCTCCTAAAGGGAACAGTTGCTTTTCAACTCCAGACATATAAGGATCGAACAATGCTAGAAACTGGTGAAATGTCACTGTCTAGCTTGGTTGCTCCTTCACTGAACCCAGGGCTCCAGCACGATCAGCCTGGTACCTACAGGGAGGTGATAGTGTAGAGAGAGGAATTGTTAGCATGACACAATGACTTTCTGGGTATACATGGCATAGGGCACAGTGACCTGCATCAGATGGGGACACTATAACTCTCCCAGCCAAGAGGGCAAACAGGGCCAGGCACTGCCAGCAGCCAGGACCTTAGCCATCAGGCTCATGGGCACCTGGTGAGGGCCTGACATGAACTCCATCTCCGGCCTTCTTGGTCCAGGACTGGGCTCCAGTGCAGTTCCTCTGTCCGAAGAGGACCCTGCGTTGCCATTGCCAGTTCCCTGGCCATAGGGATCTGTTTGGGGCTGTTTGCTCCACAGAAGGAACAGGAGATTGTCGAGTGTCAGATTCCTGCACCCCTGCCTTCCCCACCACATAAAAGCTGCTGAGCAAACAGAGAAATCAAAGATGATTATAAGCTGCTGGAAACCCGCGTGCTTCCGCCTGGCTGCCTAACCAGCCAAACTGTTATGTAAGCTACAGCCCCAATGCAGGCAGGGAACCAAACAGATGCCATTGACCAGCTCCTGACCGTGTATGACCACTCATCACCCACAGCTTTCCTCGGATCCTGGAGCACCTGGAGCAGACCTGTCTCAGGGAAGGGAGGGTCACAGCACAAGCTTTCCCATTTGTGTTGGGATTTCCCTCCCATCCCAGCTAGCTCCAGGCCTGGGTGGGTCTGTACTAGGAATTCACTTTGGCCTGATTCCAAGTGACTAAGACTGTCAAGCTCTGACATTCCGGGGTAGGCGCATGTTTTTCACCCTCCTAAGTGAGTAATACACTTAGGCTGTTTCTATTCCAGAGCTGAGTAAGTAATTCCTGGAGCCCAAAGTGACCTTCTGACCAGAAAGGGCCTGCTTCACTGCTCTGATGACCACTATGATTTCTATATAGAAAATATGGGCATCCTGTCCTCCTTCCACCCTAAACCACTGAAATGGACTTAGAAGAGATTAGGGGGGACCAGGCCAGCAGGGGAGGGTAGTTGTGGGGGACCAGGTCTGCAGGGGAAGGCAGTTGGGGGGGATCAGGCCTGTAGGGGAAAGCAGTTAGGAGGGACAAGGCCTGCAGGGGAGGGCAGTTGAGGGAGACCAGGCCTGTAGGGGAGGATGGTTGGGTGGGGATCACGCCTGATGGGGAGGGCAGTTGGGAGCCAGCAGTCCTGGATTGTGAGAGAGTTCAGGCTTAAATGGGTGGTTGGACATCCCTCAAGGGGTCCCAGATTGGAGAGGGGGCAGTCTGCGCTGAGGGACACCCCTCCCTCGCCCCCCGTGCATGAATTTTGTGCACCAGGTCTCTAGAATATATTTTCCAGTGCACAATTTTGGAACTTCTGCAGTAAATGTTAACAATTACTGCTTGGTCTAATCTGAGCCATCATTTTATGTACAGTATATCAATTGTTTCTGGAAGTTTCTGAGAATATAAAGCATTCTGATACATATATGTAGCTTTGGAGAATAAGCGTTGCGTTTCTTTTAGCAACTTTATTTTTTATAACAGTATTACTAGTAGATTTGCAGAAAAATTGCAAGATAATACAGAGTCCCATGTAGCTTTCTCCCAGTTTCCCCTACAGATAACATCTTACATGAGTGTGGTAATTTTGTTTTTACAAATAATGAATCATTATCAACACATTATTTATTAACCAAAGCCCAAACTTTAGAAAATTGGTTTTACAGAAAATTGGCATTAAAATTCCTTAGAGTTATTTTAACTCGAGCTTTCACATGCCAGAGAGAAGTACTTTGCAGACCTTGATCTCCCCTCACCTCCTAGAACAGTTGCTGCTGTTCATGCCTTTGCTACCCTCTTTCTGCAAAGGAAAAAAAAAAAGTCATCCCCATCATCAACCCTAAAAGATTTTAGGGGTGGAAGTCTCTGAGGGCAGAATGTGAAAGAATAGTAAGAAGCTGGGTAAATTCCAAGACAAGTGGAATGGGGAAGCTGAGACAGATAGTTAAACAGCAGTGTGTGTCCACCTAATAAATCTTATCTTCCCTAAACCAAGGACACTTAAGAGTAAATGGTTTGCACTCCTCCTCCCCAACTAGAGGATAAATAGCTTACATCACCCTACTCAGGGAGACAGAACAGAAATCCAACTAAGTGCCGTTTACCAAGGACAAATTAAGAGAATCCTATTTTGGGTCATCAGCATAAAGCTGGTGACTATTATATTGACCTACTCCCAAGACCTCCCCTAAATACCCAGTCTTTAAAATCCTTGAAAATGAAGTCCCAGTACTTTTTCCCTCCAGGGAACATGCCGGTGCCATTCCCTTCCTGCTTTTCTCCCCTTATCTGCTCTTCAATGCTTATTCCCTAACCTCTGAGGGACCCCATGATTGCAACCAGGGGAGCAATGGGCAGTGGCAGCTCATCCCAGGTTAACCCCAGAACCTGTCTCCAAGGCCCTCTTCTCTGACTTTCCAGTGAGCCAAGGCAGCCCAGCCTAGGCTCTCTTGGTACTGCTTCTCTGCCCTTCCTTGTTTCACTGCCCTAAGTTTGTTTTTACTGCGAGCAATAAATTCTTACTTTCTTTAAAAAAAAATTTTTTTCCCCCCTGTTTAAGAGCTTGGCTATCCACTGTGCTTCACCTTGAAGGTATTTTAAAACAGTAGGGAATGAGCTGGTAAGGAGTAGGGGGTTGGGAATCAAACTCATAGAATCACAATTCTGCTATTTCTAAGCTGTTGCTTTATCGGGCCTTATTTTTCTCATTCACAAAATGGAAATAATAATTGTATCTACCTCACTGAGTTGCTGTGAGGATTGATTAAAAATATTTCAAAAGCACTTAGCACAGGACCGGGCATATAATAATAGTCAAATAATGGTAGCTACCATTTAGTTTAAAAGGTGAGGCCCCTGTGAAAAGTAACTGATGTCAATAGATTAGTCATTGAGCTCTAGCTTGTTTGGCTCAGTGGATGGAGTTTCAGCCTTCAGACTGAGGGATCCCAGGTTCGATTCCAGCCAAGGGCACATGCCTGGATTGTGGGCTCAATCCCCAGTAGGGGGCATGCAGGAGGCAGCTGATTGATGATTCTCTCTCATCATTGATGTTGCTATCTCTCTCGCCCTCTCCCTTCCTCTCTGAAATCAATAAAAATTAAAAATAAAAATAAATGTTTAGATTAGTCATTGAGTGATCTAGACCAATGTAATGAAAAATAGCTTTTCCAACAAAGATCAGTTTCAAAGGCGACTTGGGAGAAGATAAATAGCTATGGAAGCATAAACTTAATTGCCCGAAGAATTCTTTTTAAATTGGAAAGAAAATAGGTAATTAGATGGACTGCTGATATGAAAACCCATGAGGAATTACCCATGGGCTTTCAGTGCTTTGCCTTTCTGCTTGAAGAATCAAAACATTAGTAGATGTTTAGAGCAGTAAATATCTCTATTAAAGTTATTGTTTAGGGAGAAAGGATGTCTTGGGGCTAGTTAGGAATATTGTGAAGATCTACCCCTGCCCCCCATCTACATTTCCAGATTCTATTCACCACATCCCATCTCACCACTTTGTCCCACACTCCAGCCATGTGGAACTCTTGCAATGTATGACACACGCAGGCTCTCCTGCCTTGCGTGCCCTTGCATGCTCTCCTCCTGCCTGGAAGCACCCATCCCTTCACCTGACTAACCAGGTGCGCTTCAAGATGAAGCTCAGGTAGCCCCTCCCCTGGAAGGTCTTCCCCAGACACTGCTATTGGGGTGAGACAGGCTCCAGGCTCCATGCTCAAGGCATGTAACACATCGTGTCACCTGTCTTCCTCATTCTGTTGGGAGTACCATGGCATCTGGGACATGATAAATGCTCAGAAAACATTAGCTAATGCTAAGGTGTTGGATTCTTCTGTCCAAGGCTGAAGTGGAACCCAACAGAGGAGACACATGAATTTGGCAAAAGGTGCCTTTTTATACTTGAAGCATAAGTTAAAAAACTTCACAGGCGCCAAAACTGGTTTGGCTCAGTGGATAGAGTGTCAGCCTGTGGACTCAAGGGTCTCAGGTTTGATTCCAGTCAAGGGCATGTACGTTGGTTCAGGCACATCCCTAGTAGGGGGTGTGCAGAAGGCAGCTGATCGATGTTTCTCTCTCATCGATGTTTCTAACTCTCTATCTTTCTCCCTTCCTCTCTGTAAAAAAAATCAATAAAATAAATATATTTTTAAAAACTTCAAAGATTTCTCTTTCAAGGATAGAGTTAAAGACAGTGTAGGACTCGGTGGCAACACATTTTGTGAAGTGGTTTCCATCCCCAGGGCATGAAACAATGACAGTCTGTGGGCAGTTTCCTGGGTTAATGTGGATTCTTCTCAAAAAATTGCCACGTGTCTCAGTGCTGTGAGCAGGGTCCCCAGCTGGGAGAGGACTCAGAGAAGGCATTTCCTACAGCTGCTTCCTTCCATTCTCCCTGGACAGTCTGATCATCTCTGCCATCTTCCTATGCATATAGTGTCCATTGTGATGGCCTCAATTGAGGAAATCAAAGTAAAGCAACTTCTTTGAGGGCACAAGTTTTGAAGTTAGGACCCAGGCCCACCTCTCAGATTCAGAGCATTTCAGCACTGTCTGTTCTTACCTGGCACCTGTATGCTCAGTGACCAGAAGGAGGAGCCTCCCGGGATGCAGCTGAGCTGACAAACCCACATCTATTTCATATGTACTCCAGCCTGGATCACAGGGGTGCCCTTTGATCATTTGGGAAGCATTTTGCATCGCCTGCCTCTGGTCTTTCTTTTATCCTGTGGTGGCCCCTGGTCCAGGGTGGATAAAGAGAGATCTTTATACCTTATCATGTTATAACCTATCCCATGGTAGGAACCACTGTGCACTGGAGGGTTACAGTAGAATTTCTAGTGGTAGGAACAGTGCCGTGAGTCAACTGGTACAGCAATGGACTCCAACAATCTCTTTAAATTGATAAGTTGGACAAGAGCTTTGTACCAAGTTCAATTGGTCTTTGCTGTGGTTTTTTTTTTTAAATAAATATCTAAGATTATTTATTATAATTTTGGCAAGTTCTTGGCATGAAGTTTAGTCATATACAAAACACTCTCTACAGGACACTCATCACTTTTTGGTTGAATTTTCAGCATTTGTGGTTCATAAGTCAAGGCAGCAAAATATACACAGTGGCAGTATAGAGTCCCATACAAAGAACCCCTGGACCCAGCAGCCAAGTGTTTTCTGGTTGTGACCCCAGAGCAATAACTGCCCCGTCCTTGGGCTGAAGAACACCCCGGAACAAGTGAACTGGCTGGCTGTGTCTGGGAAGGTACACCCCGATTCTGCTTAGCATCCTGTACTTAGAAAAGTAATTGTTATTTCTGCCTGCGGGTAATCATCTTGACTGACAGCATTCTTTCCCTTCAAAACGATGAGCCAGCACAGAGGTAAAGCAGGAGCTGGTTCAGAGCTGAAAACCCATCCCGTGTGGACAAAGTCAGACGGAAGCATAAGGCGGACCCACAGCAAGTTAGCCTTGCCCTTCCCTCCCTGGGCGATGGTTCTGTGGATTTGGCACGAGCCACCGATCTGGGGGAGAAGGCGAAGTCTATGGCTACGGTTGCCTTTTCTCCTCCAAGCCAACTAGTGCCTTGTTTTCCTGTGAGCCTGCCACTGTGGGAAAATTGCAAGAGTATAAAGTTTCCCTCTTTGTCCCCAGAGCACTTCATTTACCAGGGAGCCAAGCGGGGAACAGAGCCGCCTCTCACCCAGCTCATGAATGAGTCCGTTTTCTCAGGGCAGCCTCTGCCTGCCCATTGTCTAACTGTCATGCCCTCTTGTATAGGTGCTCCCGGCCGTCTCCGCTGTTATGTAACGCCTGTGCAGGGAGCGCTGTGGGAGAGCGAGAGGAAAAACCCAGAGGACAACCAAGACCAACACAACACATCTTCCTAGAAGAGAAAAAAAAACACACAGGCACACACAAAAAAAAAAAAAAAAAAAAGTAAAGAACAAACGCTAGCCGTTTGTCTGCTCTTTGGCTTTGGCTTGTTTGCCTGAAGGATACACTCTGATTGTTGGCATTCAAAGCCCCCGGCTGGCTCAAGTGAATGCTTCTGTTTATACCCATGAAATGAGACATGCTGTACCCTCGTGCCCATGCTGGTGCAGCTACCACCTAGGTCCTCCCACAAGACACGGACAAGAAGCCCTCTTCCTCTCTCTTAGGGCCTACAGCAGGGGTGGAGAACCTTTTATCTGCCAAGGGCCATTTGGATATTTATAACATCATTCGTGGGCCATACATAATGATCAACTTAAAAATTAACCTATATCTGGTCAAATATTTAATTAACTCACCCCTAATGCCTGGCAGGGCCAGACCAAATGATTTCGAGGGCCTTACATGGCCTGTAGGCCAGACATTCCACACCCCTGGCCTGGAGGCAAGAACTTTCTCCCGACTCAGTCACCATTTTCTGTGCCTCCCTCTGCTGCTCTATCTCCTGCTCAGAGAATCACACATGACCTTGGGCTTGTCTATGGCAGTTTCCAGGGGGCCTTGACTCTTCATCAGAGTTCAGTGTAGAAAGGCAGCTGTCACCCAGTGTCCATGAACGATGCTCCTCTCCCTCTCACTTGCACCCTCTGGATGCCAGGTTCTGGGCTTACAGGTTATCTCGCCGCTTTAGTCACACTACCGATATTGTGGTGAATGAAGGAAGGTGGGGCTGTGCTTCCATCCTTTCTCTCTCTGCCCAGCTTTTCCCTCAGTCTGGTGCTGCAGAATCCCAGCCCTGAAGCCACAGGGATGATGTTACAGCAAATGGAATGGGATTCCGGGCTGTCATAGGTCATAGCGCCATGCACTACCCGGGTGTTTATGGTGATGCTGGTGTAAACAAATCTGCTGCGCTGCCAGTTGTGTAAAGAATAGCACTTACATTAGCACATACAGTTCATAGTAGTTGATCATGATAATAAATGACTATGCTGCTATTTATGTATTTTCTAGACCCATTGTCAGCATACCGTGGATTGCGAGCCACATGAGGCCTTTTGGCCCCTTGAGTGCGGCTCTTCCACAAAATACCACGGCCTGGGCAAGTCTGTTTTGAAGAAGTGGTGTTAGAAGAAGTTTAAGTTTTAAGATATTGGCTCTCAAAAGAAATTTCAATCAATACTGTTGATATTTGTCTCTGTTGACTAATGAGTTTGCCAACCACTGTTCTAGACAATACTTTTTATCATTATTTTAAAGTGTGCACTTTCCACTCATAAAACAAGTTTGCCGTAAATAGCATGTCATGTTCGGCTGGCAGCAGCCCCATACATCTCGTGTTTACCAGGTTTTTTGCTTGCATCATTTTCTCTTGTGCCTGATTTAATCTCAGGTTGTTTTGTACAGTAATGGGCTGTGCAGGCTTGTAGGCTTGGAACAGTACGCTAGACCATGTAGCCTGGGTGTGTAGTGGGCTGTACCATCCAGGTTTGTGTGAGTGCACTCCGTGATGTTTGCACAAGGGCGCGGTTGCCTAATGAGGCATTTCTCAGAAGTATCCCATCACTAAGAAGTGCAGGGCTGTGAAAAGGGAAGAACGAGAGCACAGGTGGATCCCCAATGGAGACGTTCTGGTCCTCACAGGAGAACAGGCTGCAGAAAGTAGCCCTGTCTGCAGCCCTTTCTTTCCATGGGCCCACCTCACCAGGAGCCCTTCCACAGGAAGGAGGGTGGATGCCTCAGTCCCCGCTGCTTACCCCGACCTTCTGACTTGTCCCTCCACCCACTCTGCTTGCTCACTCTCATTGTTTGAGCCCTTGGCTTTGCGGACTAACTTACAGTAGGTTCTTCTGACTCTTCTCCTGGTTATAAAAAACGATTAAAACAAAGCAGAATTTTATCTCTATCTTGCTTGCTGAGGCTTTGGATTTTGAAAAATCTGGATTTGAGTCTTGGGTTCTATTCCTTAGGCCTTTGGTCAGCAAACTCATTAGTCAACAGAGCCAAATATCAACAGTAAAACAATTGAAATTTCTTTTGAGAGCGGAAAACTGACTTCTGCGCATGGGTCACGAAGTTTTAATCGCACTGTACATGCGTGCCCACACGTGGTATTTTGTGGGAGAGCCACACTCAAGGGGCCAAAGAGCAGCATGTGGCTCGAGAGCCGTGGTTTGTCGACCACTGTTTTAGGCCCTGAGGAAAAGAGCACTGAAGACTTTAAATAAGTGAGTGATGTGATTCTGTTCATGCTCAAGGGAAACCTTTCTGGAACAGTGTGAACTGGAAGGCAAGAGACGGATGCAGGCTGGCCAGCAGGTGGCAGCGGTCTTCATGAGTCCAGCTTTTCTCCTCCCTATGCACCCTACTGTGTCAGTTCCTCCCTTTACACATAGTGCTAGAATAGAACAAAAAAAAATACCATAAGTGCAATTGATCAGCTCAGAATGTCATAAGATCATTAATTATTCTAGACTGGAGGCCCAGTTGCATGAATTCGTGCACAAGTGGGGGTCCCTCGGCCTGGCCGGCAAATAGGGGCCAATTGGGGCCATCTCACCCAGTTCCGATCAGGGCCAATCAGGGCCGGCTGGCTGGGGGAAGGGACCACTAGAGGTTGGCCAGCCACAGGAGATTGGCTGTCGGAGCACACTGACCACCAGGAGGCAGCTCCCGCATTGAGCATCTGCCCTTGGTGGTCAGTGTGCGTCATAGTGATTTATCGATCATTTGTTGGGTCGACTGGTTGTAATGGTCACTTGGGCATATATATACATATATAATATGCTGCCTGAGATGACAATAGCTTTCGGTAACATGTCACTATGCTGCTTTATATGGAGCTATTATCAACATACATTGTGGGGTCATGTTCTCATGTACTGTGTCCAAACACTTGTTTCCTCATCTGATATTTACACATTCAGTTATTGCTACTAAAGTGCAGGTATTTCCATTAAATGTTGTTTTTCTAGCGCTGCCCATTTAGTTAGTCCTGTGAAATCCTGTGTTCTGTCAACATATTTCTTTTTTTAAAATATGTTTTTATTGATTTTAGAGAGAGAGAGAGGAATGAAGAGGGATAGAGAAATAGAAAGATTGATCAGCTGCTTTCTGTGCCCTGATGGGGAATGAACAGGTGACTTCTTGGTTCATGGGTCAATGCTCAACCACTGAGCCACACTGACCTGGCTCTGTCAATATATTTCTTTTGTCTTACCTAGCTTTGCAAAATCTGCAAATTGTACTGACATCTCAGTGATATTTTTATTCAAGTCCTTGCTAAAATTTTTGAACAGGCCAGGAGGAGAGAGGGTAGAACATGCCATTTACAAATTCAAGTAATAAGACTATTTCACGAGCCCCTGTTTTGCTCTCATGTTCAAAAACACCAGAAGAATCTGTTTTTTTTCAAACACCATGTTGAAATCTTGGCAAACTTTTACCTTGGCCAGGGACACTTTCTAAATAGAAGAATGTGCTGCATCTTGCAAAACCTGTTCTTGGTGAACCAATCTTAAATCCTAATCATCGCCACTTTCTTTTCCAAGGATCCACTGAAAGTCCTTTGAACCAACTCTTCCAGTGGTCATTTTTCAGTCCTCATCTTAGCTGGCCTTTCAGTAGGAGTTGACACAGGTGATTCCTCTTTTCTCCTTAAAGCCTTGTCTTCCTTCACTGGCCCCAGGACACCACTGTCTCCTGGTTGTCCTCCCACCTCTGGCTGCTCCTCTTCAAGCTCCCTGTGCTTCTTCCTCCTTTTCTCAACATCTCAACAGTGGGGTCCAGCTCAGTCCTTGAGCTTCCTCTCTTTTCTAGTTATTTTAGTCCCTTGATAATTTCCACATTCTCTTGGACCTACCTCTCTAAGCTTGGCCTCCCTGCTGATATCCAGACTCATGAACCCAACTAGATCCCACCTGTCTCTTCTTTGATGTGAAATAAGCATCTCAAATATAACATATCTAATGACAAGCCCCTCATCTCCATCCACCATCCCCTAAGCCAGACACTCATGTAGTTGTCCCATTTTAATCAATGCCACTTCATTCTAGTTGATCAGGCCAAAGTCCTTGGAATTATCTTTTCCTCTCTTTTTCTCTCATCCTCATTCAATCTTTCAGCGAAATCCGATTGTGTCTATGCACAATTTGACTATACCTTAGACCATGCCTCACCATCTTCTTTGGTTACTGGCCTGATTCAAGCCATCATCACTGCACAGTTTATTACACGAACCTCATAACAGGCCTCCCTACTTCCACGGTAGTCTCCCTTCAATCTATTACACATAGAGTGAACTTTGCAAACGTGAAGCAGAGCATGTCACTCCTCTGGTAAAGGGCTGCCATATCCCTAAGTAACACTCCCAGTCCTTCCAAGGGCCTGCAAAGCTCTCTCTAGTCCAACCCCCTTCCCTGCCATTCTTTCCCTGAGTCCCTCCACTGCCCACACTGGACTCCGTGCTGGGCCAGGAACACATCAGGAACGCTTCCCTCCTGGGCAATTTGCACTCGTAGTTTCTTCTCCAAGAGCCACTAGTCTTTAGGTCTTACTAAAATATCTTCTTGTGTCAAAGACTTTTAACACTGAAACCTTCTCCTTCTAACATGGTGCCTCTTCCTGCCCTGGACGGGCCTTTTCCTGACTGGATTTTGTGGGACCAGGCAATACAGCAAATTTCCTTCTTGTTAAGCCACTGAGATTTGAGAATGTGTATATTATAAGATCTAGGATCATCTTCACTAACACAAATCCTATGTGTGTTTTCCTATGAGCCTATTCACATATCTCTGCAGTCTGACACATGCATGGAGCCAGTAGCCTTGGTTTCTCACCCCGGCCCACAAGCTTTCCAGGGAAGTGGGTACATTCTCTCAATAGTCCCATTGCCACTATGTCCGTCATAAGCAATTCTTCTCCATCACAGTGAGGTCCACACCATGTTTTTCCTCGGAATCTCTCTACCTGCAGGGGAGAAAATTGTCAAAAGAAGGAAAAAGGCAGCTCTCTGAACAACGGGCTTAGGCTAGGGACCACCTGGATCCTATTGAGAGAGAGCAGAGCATAAGAAGGAAGCAGAATGGAGGAGAGGCTAGTGTGTGGTTCCTCCTGGAACCAGCTTCAGGTGCCTAAGAAGCTGGGCATTCTGCCCTGAGGGCCAGGCCAAGAGGCAGGTGCTTGTCCACCCTGCATGAGAGGCGGCGCTGAGCTACTGGCAGACCCAACCACCAAAGCCTGGGCGTGCCCTTTGTGTGGTCTTCATGTTGCAGTGGCAGCTGAGCGTTTCCGGGTGAATAAAAGCAGAGCCCTGCCGAAGGGAAAATGCCAGACAAAGCCACCTCCTAGGCCAGAGAAAGGAGTTCCTAGAGGCCCAGTCCAGGTACCCTGGTACCTCCCGCACGAGGGGGCTCCCAAGGGGAAGTGGTGTGGTCGGGACCCCGAGCCTGGGGAAGCTATTGGCTGTTTGGCTTCAACTTTTTTCTTCTTTTCTTGCATAAAATGGCATTAAGGTAACACGTTTCCTCTGTTTGGAAGTAATCCTATATAATAAAAGGCTAATATGCAAATAACCAAACAGTGGAATGACTGGTCATTATGACGTGCACTGACCACCAGGGGGCAGATGCTCTAGGCAGGAGCTGCCCCCTGATAGTCAGTGTTCCAGAAGCTGGCTCACAGCTGGTGAGCACAGTTGTGGTGGCAGTAGCCTCTCCCACCTCTGCGGCAGTGCTAAGGATGTCTGACTGATGGCTTAGGACAGTGGTCAGCAAACTGCAGCTCTGTTGTTGACTAATGAGTTTGCCAACCACTGGGATAGGGGCTTAATTACAAGGAACAACAGCCTGTAATTATTGGAATCGAGAGTCTAGGTCAGTGGTCATCAAACTCATTAGTCAACAGAGCGGCAAACCGTGGCTCATGAGTCTCATGTGGCTCTTGAGCCGCATTTTGCCGACCCCTGGCTTAGAAGAATGGGTGTCAGTTGGACATCCCCTGAGGGCTCCCACACTGAGAGAGGGCACAGGCCCGGCTGAGGGGACCCCCCTCCAAATGCATAAATTTTGTGCACTGGGCCTCTAGTTATTAAATATCAAGCATAACTGGCTTTAACAACAATAATAAAGATTTATTGAACCACGGTTCTAAGTGCTTTACAAATCAAATTAACTCATTTCATCTCAACTCTGTGTGATGGTGCTATTATAATCCCATTCACAGAGAGTGGGACCTGCCACAGACACTTTCTCTCCCCTCTCTTTTGCAGGAGTCCCCAAGGGACTGCATGACTACCTGAATCACTGAAGAGCTATAGGGAGCCTGAGTGTTCATTCATTTACTCCAAAGATGTCCCCTGAGTGCAGGCGGCAAGCCTTGTGCCCACAGTCAGGGACAGGAAACCTGGGGCTTGCTGGTGGGGAAGGCAGACCCATAACCAAATTATATGCCTCAACATGAAGAACCAGATCCGAGATGCGGATGCAGAGTGGGGAGAGGGTATCACCCTGGATGTGTGTGTTCGGGATGAGCCAGGAGGGCAGAGCTGTGGCCTGTTTACCAAAAGGCACTGGTCAGCGTGATGGGCTCAACCAGTTTTCCGGGAAGCCACCTGGCACCGTCCTGATCACATTATTTCTGCTCTTCCTGGTCCCTGCCCTCTGAAAGGGCATTCGGTGATGCTGACGTCAGAAATGACAAGTGGGGACCACACACTGAGTTCCAGGACACTGGTCCTGCTGCCCCTTCCTGTTGCCCCAGGGACAGGCCTGGCTTGAATGGGTGGCAAGGAATGCCCAGCTTTACTCGGCCCTGGGCAGGGATGCCTGCCCAGGGCCACGGGGCGGTTGTTTTCTTCCTGCGGTGGCCTTCCTGGTTCCCCGAGTGACTCACGGGAGGCAGCAGGCCACCCTGGAGCAGAGGAGGAGGGCTGTGGCCCAGGGCCAGCCTAGGCTCCAGCCTGGGCTGCCCCACATGCCGGATCTTATGGGATGCCCACAGGGGGAGCCTGCATCCACGTGGACAGACATGTCTGTTTTCCAGAGCACAACAAGGTGCCCTGATTAAGGACAGGAGTGCCCTCGGAGGAAGAAGAGAAGAGCAGGGAGATACATGTTTTTGGCCTAAGCTCCATCAGATAGTGGAGGAAAAGTATTCTCCTGGGGAATGCAAGGTACACGCTGTCCTTGAGGTGCCATTTTCCCAGACAACAGGGGTGAGGCTGTGGTGGGCGGAGTGCTGACTGCGCCATGGGCTCGGGGCTCCCCACCCTGTCCACAGCACGCACAGGGTTGTGGCCGATGGCTGAGAGCAGACTGCCCGGCGGAACCTTCCTTAACCTAGGCAGATGCAGAAGGAAGCATACTGAGGGCAGGGATTGAGGTCAGGGTGGAGACGAGAAGGCAGAGAACAAGGTTTCCCTCACCGGGGTTTCCCCTACGGGGTGGGCGGGCCCTCCCCTTATTTTCCCATTTTCCCCTCCAGGCACCATGACCTCATTAAGCAAAGGCCTAAGCTTTTCTCTGGAGATGAAAAGTTGTAGATGACCCTACAGTCTTTAACCTGTACTGGGTGCGGGGAGGAGAGAGGAGGCAGATGATGAGAGTGCAGATGTCCTCGGGCCCCAGACAATGCCTCTCTGGTGCTGGGATACCTGCACTCCACTCCCACCTGCGCTCTCTGGTCCTAGATGCCGGGCTGGGGCAGGCATGGCCACACCAGAGCTCTGCTTCGCACACAAGGACGGGGTTCGGGGTGCTGTGCCCTCTCTGGCAGCATTTCTGCCTCCAGCCAGCCCTCTGTCTCTGGCTTTGTGCTTGATGCTCCCTCCTTAGGGTGAACTGGGTCTGCTGTCCACATACTCCTCACTCCCTGGTAGTTCACACACTCCACACAGTCCTCCAGGGGTCTGAGCAGGAGCACCAAGCACTGTTGCTCGTGATTGGCGTGCCCCACCCATGGACCCTGTCATCCTCCCCAGAACATCCCAGCGTTGCCTTAAGAAGAGATCTCTGCCCTGGCCAGTTTGGCTCAGTGGATAGAGCATTGGCCTGTGGACTGATGGGTCTCGGGTTCGATTCGGGTCAAGGGCATGTACCTTGGTTGCGGGCATATCCCCAGTGGGGGGTGTACAGGAGGCAGCTGATGGATGTTTCCCTCTCATCCATTTTTCTAACTTTCTATGCCTCCCCCCCTTTCCTCTCTGTAAAAAAATCAATGAGAGAGAGAGAGAGAGAGAGAGAGAGAGAGAGAGAGAGAGAGCGCGCTCTGTTAACACACCAGGGACCTTTCTCCTAGTCACCTAATTCATCCTTCTGGGCCCAGAGCAATTCCCACCTCCACCAGGAAGACCACCCTATTGACTGCAACTAGCCATGTCTTCCCCCTCCCCCTGTATGCATTTGAAATGTTTAACAACCCCACTGTCTACTCCACTTCCTGTGCCTCCTCCCGCCATGCCTCCTAACACTGCCCCAGGAGCTGGGGGAGAGGTCACATGCTGCCCCCATCCCTCTGAGTTGCTTCCATTGCAGCCGGGGAGATGTATGTACAGAAACAGCCACCTCACATGGTTCCATGGGGGAAAAATCACAGCACATATTATGGGGATAGAGGAGGCAAACACTGCATTGGCCTGAGGGGACCTCACAGATGGCATCAGAGAAAGGACTTTCTTAATAGGATTTGGATGGCAGGGGTCAGTCGAGGAGGAGTTTCTGGCAGAAGAACAGAGTGGACAAAGGCATAGAGACGGGAAAGAGTGCATGGATAAGTGAGGAGCCACCGGGATAGGTGCCCACCAGGCCAGCTTCTTCAGGTTGGCACAGTCGGCCGGCCCTGGGCTTCCCTCCTGCAGCCTTTGCTCACGTTGGCAGCGTTCTTCCCAAGGCCATTTGTGGGCAGGGACTTGGGGAGGCTGCAGGAAGAGGTAGAAACAATGTGGTCACTGATGACTAACACTCCAAGTCAGCCTCCCAGGCCCACATTTTCCATGCACGGGTTGCCTTGCCCATTGGTACCCTGGTCAACACCAGGGTGCCTTCCAGGGGCCCCCATTTCATGAGGCCCTGCAGAGGAGACGGCCTGCCTGCCAGGCGAGGGAGCTGAGCATTAAACCAACACTACTCAGCCACCCCATCTGCCCCTGCAGGCTTGTCGGGGGCCCTGCAGCTGGTGGAAGTCCAGCCAGCCACCGTGTAGCTGCCCAAGTCCAGGCTGACACAAGGACAAAGAAAAGAGGAATGTTCCTTCGGGCAGCTGGAGGCTGTGCCCGAAAGCACTGCTTGTCTCTGCCACCAAGCAGCCCTCTCCTGCTGGACACCTGGAGACGCCCTGCTGGCCTGCCCCGCTGAGGTTCTGTGCCCGGGTGGAGGCGCGGGCCGGGGCCCAGCTGGGCCAGGTTTTCCTAATGGGCAAAGTCAATTTTGTGGCTGAAAGGCTGGTCTATGGAATCTAACCAACAAACTATCCACGTGCCTGAACTGCCCCCACGCCCCACACCCCACAGGTTTTCCTAATGGGCAAAGTCAATTTGGAAATTGAGGATTTGGCCTGTCTACATGATGTGAGTCACCTGGGCATTCCCAGGAGCCACAGGGAGCTTCTAAGTGGTTCCAGGTGAGGCCTCTTATGGGTGTGTGTTTTTTTCTTCCCGTGTGTGTGTGTGTGTGTGTGTGTGTGTTTCTTAAAGAAACTTACAAGACCCCTAGGGTTGGCATTAGAGAGAATTGGACCCACAAATGGCTACAGAAGGTTACTGTGTGTAAGGCAGCGGCACCCTGGCTTTGTCTGTGCCTCAGACACTTAGAATATTGGCCTTGAAGAGGTCCTTTGCCTCCCTGGCAAAGGGAGACCCTCATTCGTGGGGCAATGCTGTCCCCTGCTGGTCTAAACTAGAAACATCGCCCATTCTCCAGGTGCCTGGTGTCCTGGAGGAAGTCAGGTGTCATGCCTTACCCTTCCTCTCTTTCAGTGCCCTATTCTGAGAACCACTGTGACCCCCAATCTTGTGCCTCTTCTGGGACCTCTCATTTAAGCCCCTCTTCTCATTTAAGCCACCAGTCCACAGGCAGATATTGCTAGTCCACACCTCGTCCTGAATTTGGTTCCGTTTAACACACATTTGATATGAACCAGGTGTGTGCTGGCTGTTTATAGGGGGAAAGAATGCTGAGGGGCGTGGATCGTGGGGCGTGGGGCGTGGGGGCAGTTCAGGCACGTGGATAGTTTCTGTCTGAGGTGACAGCTGGGCTGAATCCTAAAGGAGAAGCCACGTGAAAAGGGGAAAGGAGATTCCAGGCAGAAGGATGGGCAAGACAGAATATTCTGGCAGTTTAAATATAGAAACAGAATGTTTCCTTTTTAGTCCACTTCTTTGCTGCCGCCAAAAAGAGATAATGAAAATATTTCCCATCAATTTATGGGCAGATTTAAAGGTTAGGAGAAAGAGAAAGAAGTTTTTCAGTTGCTAAAATTGGACCCTGGGTGTTAAGGGCCTTCTGGCCTATTGGGGGAAAGCAAGACAGAGGTCTGGGTTTTCGGGGAGAAGCAAGAGGCAGAGAAGGTGTCTGCCTACTAGTGTCCTCCTGGCCAGTCTGGGGAGAGGACTCTGGGTCACTCTTAACCTGGCTCCTGCAGTGCCCCAGAGAAGTATCAAAACCTCAGAGGGAAGTGGCCCTTTTATGGGTCTCTCAGCAACCCCAATCCCATCCTCTCCCGGCCTTGCAAAAAATGTCCAGGTCCTGAGACTGGCAGAGAGACATCCCAGAGCCAGCAGACCTGTGCACCCCAACCTGAAAGAACCCTGAAGTCTCCATGGTAACCCAAGGGGACAGATGTCAAGGACCAGGCCCCTTGGTCCTGTGAAGGACTAGAGAACTGTGCTGTGGCCCCAAAAGTGGAGAAAAGAAGTCCAAACCACAGGAGAACATGAAGGAGCTCAGTGTTCTTGCACACCAGGGTCTACAGCAGGGTCACGCTGGTCATAGGTACCAAGAAGGTCAGGATGTGATTCAGCTAAAATGGGGAGGGCGTACCTATTGCGCCGCTGGCAGACCGAACTGTCTGGGTGGTGAGTGGGAGGCCAGTAGTCTAGGACACTCTGTGCCTCTGGAGGTTCCAGGGTCCCAGCCAAATGTTTCTACCAGACGGCCTGTTCTGCGCCCCGGACGGCCTGTTCAGTCAGTTCCTAACTGACCCTTAGGAACCCAATGGTCATTGGGTTCCTAAGGGTCAGTTCTTGCATTTGTCTTGGGGCCAAACTCAAGTGGGGGCGAATTTAATAATGTTCTTTTCCTCATCATCCTTCAGCAAAAGAATGATATGCCTTCTGAAGCCAAAAAAAAAAAAAAAAAAATCATTCAGTGGTCACCACCCTCCACCACCCATGGTCCCAGGATGGAGCCCAAACCCCCCAGGCCCTGACTAGGCACCCTTATCTGCATCCCCTTTCCTCACTCCCTCTAACTCCAGCCCTAGGAAGGGCCCCCAGCTCCCAGCAGTCTCCCAACTAAGTCGTGCTGGTCCTTTAAGTATTGTGTTTTGTCATTTCTGAATCCTCACTTGCACCACCATGCCTGAGCTCAGGATTTCACTCATGCACTCCAACATGCTCGAGGCTTGCCTTTAGCACACTCTCAAACTACCTGCTCACTTCTTCGTCTGCTTTACTAGACTTCTATGGCCCCAGCACAGCAGTCTGATTTAAAGAGGGCGTTCAGCAAGGTTTCTTTTTCTTTCTTTCTTTTTTTTTTTTAGCAAGCATATATTTTATTTTATTGTTATTTTTTTATTGATTATGGTATCACATAATTGTCCTCATCCCCCCCCCCCCATTCCCATCCCAAACCCCTCCCTACATATGTCCCCACCCCCCTGTTGTCCATGGCCACTGGCTAGGTCCATATGCATGCACACAAGGTTTCTTAAAGGAAGTGACAGGCATCATGAGACCTAAAGGATTGGGGCGGAGGCAGGTGTGTGATTTTAAGAAGAGAAATAGTGCGTCAGCATATACAAAGGCCCTGTGGTTAGCAGGAACTGGGCACACCTGAGAAGCATGCTGCGGACACTGTGGCTGGAATGTAGGAAGAGTGAGCAGGTGGCATGGAATTTGGTCTGAGAGGTTTGTTTACGCATGGCAGGAAGGCACTGAGATGTGTTCAGCTTCTGAAAACAGGATCCTAGACTCGCCATGTCTTCTCTTCCTCCTTTTGCTCCCATTGAGCACTGCCTTCTGAGAACAGTTCCTCGAAGCCGGCTCAGGAGGACTCAGTTGTCTCTTTCACATCCTCCTTCCACTGGGTGAGGCAGGCATCTTCCTCATTCCTTCTTGCTGTTTCAGGCTATTTTCCCTTAAAACTTCCTGGCTTTGGAGATCAAATCACCAGCCTGCAGCACTCACCACCCCAGGTTGGTGCATTTTCCCAGAAGCCCCTTCCCGCCATTCCTTTTATGGGGCTCTCAGCAACCCCATCCCATCATCATCATTCTCAGGAATACAACTCCATGGAGCTCAGTCCCCTGAGGTCTTACCCTCCAATAGTCTCATCCTCTCCCCTAAACTCTATCTCAAATAGTCACTCGGGTGACTATTAGGCCAAAGACTAATGCCTGATCTCAGTAATAACTGCCCCCCAAATCTCAAGTTGGTGCCCTTCCCTGTCTGACCAGCACCTCCCAGCTCCCCAGCTCACTGCTCCCGAAATCCCATCATCAACATCCTTTGTGATTGGACTAAAGGGGTCTGTTTGCCTGCGCACATCAAAGCCCAATAAGACACGAACAGTGGTTAGCATCAAAGAAAGTAAGTTTATTTCAGGATGCGGCCCACGCCTGAAACATAGCTGAGCTAATGCTGAACACCTGGCTTCCCAATGGCTTCCAGGGGATGGGCCACATGAGGGAAGGTCATCAATCCTGGAGGCCAAGGGACTCAGGGTGGTGATCTCTACCGACTGGTCGGCTCTAGGGTGGGGGGTAGTTAGTTGATCGTTGCATCTGATCTCTCCGTCAGCCATGACCTCGCTTGGTCTGGTTTCACTGCTTTTCTGGGCCTGGAGCTGCAAGACACCTGAGGCCTGGATGTTATCTCTGGTTTGACCTAAATTCTGTCTGAGGTCAACAGACCAGAGAGGCTTCGGTCCTAAGATTATGACCTCATTGTCCTGAGGGCTTAATAATTAAGGGAGTGGACGTGCAAGGGAGAAGGAAGCAGGTGAATCCGGGTGCTGGATGAGCTCAGTTTGAATCCCAGGGAGATAAAGGAGAAAAGGTCATATTAAAGAGATGCAGTTTCACTCTGGCCGGTGTGGCAGTGGTAGAGCATTGGCCTGCGCACCAGAGGGTCAAGGTGCACTACCTGGTTTGCAGTTCCAATTCCTTCTCCCAGTTGAGGCTCTCTCTTTCCCTCCCTCTATCCCCTCCCTTCCACTCTTTCTGGAAAAAAAAAAAAAAAAAAAATGGAAAAAATATTCTCACTCCTAAGGAGAGGATTAAAAACAAAAAGACAAAACAACAAAGAAATGAAGTTTTGCACACCTTCATTGCATCACTGACTCTGTAGCTTGTCCCATTCCCCATGTCCTCTCACCCCACCTCCCTCAGCTTAAATTCCATGATTTATCACTTTAATAGCTTCTCTTGTTATTGCACCCTCCTCTTCAATACCCCACACACACACTTTTTTTTTTTTTTTTTTTTTTTTTTTCTTCACTGTGTTTGGCAAAACTCTGACCCTGGTGAGCTCCACTTTGGCGCCCACACTGCTGGCTGGGCTGGAGGAGAGCACACAGTCTTCTGGACTTTGGGTCTTGGCGCTCACCTTTATATCCACTCAAGTGGGCCTGTGTTGCTGGCCGGCAGTCAGGGACCCATTCACTCTCCTGAAGGAATATTTTCTACCTTCTTTCTCTTGGGCTCTCCCCCGCCCCCTCCTCCCCTCCCTCCTCCCCCTCCCTCCAGCCTATGACCTTGCTTCCTTCTGCACTGAGGAGAAGCAGCCCTGGCAGAGCCCTTCCTCACACTTCCACCTCTGCAGCTCCCACACCTGCCCCGTGTGCCTGTCCTTTTGCTTTTGTCTGGTTCCTGGGGGAAAACTGCTGTGCAGAGACTAACCTTGCTGGGACCTCGTCCTCTCTCACCTTCTCCAGGACATCCCCCCAGAAACTCCCTCCTGGTCCGCGTTTCCCTCTCTCCTGGGTAATTTCCCTCAGCATACAGACATACTGTCCCCGTTTCTCAGCTCCCTCTTACAGTGAAACTCTTAGAATGAGCTGTCTATACTCATTGCCCAGGGTTCCTCTCCCCTCTTAAATCTACTCCAATCGGCTTTAGATGCCCCTGAGGCTAAATCACATGGTCGTTCCTTAGTCCTTACTGAGTTCGAGCTCTCGGCAGCTTTTCACATGATGGGTCACTTCCTTCTCCTTGAACCATGACCCCACTCACCCCATCACTCCTCCCCGGCTCCCTGCACCTGGTGACAGGCGAAGAGGGGGTAGAAAGACCAGTCCTCTGGACCTGGAGCTTTGTCTGTGTGCTTGCTTTAATTATAAATCTAATTTCTGTAATAGATATAAAGCTATTAGCATTATTGCTTCCTGAGTAAGCTTTGCCAGTATGTTTCTTTCAAGGAATTTTTCTATTCTAAGTTGTCAAGTTTATTGAGATAAAGTTGTTTATATCCTTTTAGTATCTATAAAAACTGTAAAAATGTTGTAGCTCCCATTCCTGGTTTTACTAATTGGTGTTTCCTCGTTTCCTCACTCTCTCTCTCTCTCTCTCATCAATCTGATGAGAGGATTAACAGTTTTATTGGTCTCAAACAATCAGCTTTGGGTTCATTTTTTTTCTATTATATTTTCTTTATTTTTATAAACACATATATATTTCTATTACATATTATTTACTTACATATATTTTATTCATTTCTGTTCTAAGTTTAACATTTCCTTTAGTGTACTTACTTTGGATTTACTTCGATCCTCTTTTTCAGTTTCTTAAGGTGCAAACTGAGATCATTATTTGGGAGCTTTCTTCTTTTATCAAATAGACCGTTTGTGCTGTTGGCTTCTTGTGATGGAATTTGTGTCTGTTCACTGATAAAACTCTCAAGTCTAAGACAGGAATCAGCACATAGTAAATGTTTGTCAAATGAATTAATTAATGTCTCCCTTTTACCCCAAACCCTCTGAAGAGTTCCCAAGTATTCCAAACGCAGGCCATTCCTAACATAACGGTCAAGGCCCCACCCAATGGCCCCCTGCTGCTTCTCTCCGTGCTGTCCTGCTGTCCCTCCTCAGCTACACCGGCTTCTTTGCTGCCCCTTGGACACGCCAGGCTGGGTCTTAACGCAGGGAACTCGCAGTTGCTGTTCTTCTGCCTGAACAGTCACCACGCCCCATTTTTCCTGGGAAAGAATGACTGTGCTCTGTAGGGAGAACCTCTGCCATCTCACCCCCCTCTTCTCCCTCCCCGGGTCCCCCCAGATGAACACAGCTGGCTGAAAGCTGAACCGGCCCCTCCGGTCCTCCTCTCCAGAGCAACTCACCTGGAGCCATCACAGCTCCGCCCTGACCCCACTGGCCCCATCACCCTTGGGTGCCCCTCACAATCAGATGAGGAGTCAGCCGAGGCAGGTTCACGTATGTGGCCCAGCCACTTGCCGATTGTTGATACTTTCCTTTTATTTTTATTTGTTACATATAGGACATAACCTGCCTCTTTGTTATTTTCAAGATGTAAGGGCATAAAATGGTGCAAAGTATGCCTTTATAGTTTTTAGCCGTCCTCCACACCCAACCTTTTGATGTGATTTGTCCGAGGTTTTCATGGCCTTTCTGAGGAATAGGCAGGACCAGTCCTCAGAGCCCACAGGGGGTGAATACTGCACTCCAAGGGCCCTGCCCTGAGGGGACTCTCTTTCAGGAACCTTCACACTTCTGGCTTCACACTCGCAGAGCTTTCTGGAGAGAGGCCCGCTCCAGTTATGCTCAGTGCATAAGGAAAAAGGAAAAGGGAGGTGCCTTTTTATGGAAACCTCAAACACCTCTCCTCATCACCTATGAATTCCCTCAGTGTTCAGGCAGCCGAGCTAGACAGCTGGGAGGAAAGGTGTGTGTGCTTGGTGGGGGCCTTGGAAAGAAAAGGTCCCTTGTGCCCAGGCCAGGCTTGGAGGTGGGGCCCAGGAGGACAGGGGAGCCAGGGGCTCTGCAGCAGCAGCAGCAGCAGCAGCAGCAGCCAGAATCCCAGAGGCAATGCGCAAGTGAGCCAGAGGGGGCGCCAGAGAGCTGGAGGCCCAACCCTGTGCAGAGAGAGGCGGAGCCAGGGGAGAAAGGGCCAAGAATAGGTGTGACATTTGTGTAGGTAGTGAGACTCAGACTCACCCTTCAAGGTCCAACTCAAAAGGCATCTCTGTTGGAAAGACTTCCCCAAAGTCCAGGCAGAGACAGTTCCTCCTTCTTGCTACCCTCATGGCCTTCCCCGAGTAGAACTGCCTGCCAATGGCTCTGAGTTCTCCAGCACACTAGTGTGTCCTGAGAACCAAGGAGGAGGCAGAGTGGGCAAGTTAGCATGGGAGTCCCGTGGCAGGTGATGGTCAAACAGATATAATTTCTAGGAACAAAGCAATGAGTCTGGCTGGCTCAGTGGTTGAGTATCAGCCTATGAGCCAGGAGGTCATGGTTCAATTCCAGGTCAGAGCACATGTCCAGGGTTGTGGGCTCAATCGCCAGCGTGGGGCATGCAGGAGGCAGCTGATTAATGTTTCTCTCTCTGAAATCAATAAAAAAAAAAATGCATTTTTTTTTTTTTTAAAAAAAAGCATAATGAAAAGATAGCTGGACAGCAGGTAGGCATTCATGAGAACCATGGCCTCCTTGGGCAGCTAGGCTGAGGGAAAAGAAGGTCTTCTGGGGGTCCCTGCAGTGACCCCACATACACAGGTCATGCAGCCTTGGGGGCGAGGAAAGGAGGGTGGAGTCAGAAAAATGCCAAACGTACAGGCACTGAAGAGACAGGGTGTGGGCAGCTCGTGGTCGAGGGGCTCAGAGTGCAGACACTGGAATCGAACCACAGCTCCTCAGCTCCACGGCATAGTGACCATGCGGCTGTGACCCTGGTAAGGTACTGAGTTGCCTGTGCCTCAGTTTCCTCAATCTGCAAGCGGGAATAACATGGATAGCAGCCACTCCATCAGCATGTGGTGAGGGTCACTGGAGACATTGCATGTAGTGTGTTAGCATAGGGTTGGCATGGGTGAACACTCAGTGAATGTACACTATTGTCATGAGTCTGGGAATGGGGAGGGACACACACACACACACACACTCATCCCAGCTCCTGCTCTCACCTCCAGGCCCCTCCTGAGGAATTCAGCCACTTGCTTGCCAAAGCCCGTACGGTACAGCCACTTGGGAAATTCTGAACAGTGCTGGGATGTGGGATGACAAGTTGCTATGAGAGATGTTTTGTACCTACTCTCTCTATCATCCTACACCCCACCCCCAACATCAGTGGTTCTTCATCTTTTCTTGGTCATCCCCCCCCCCCTTTTTTTTAAATATATTTTTATTGATTTTGTACAGAGAGAAAGGGAGAGAGATAGAGAGTTAGAAACATCGATGAGATAGAGTCATCGATCAGCTGCCTCTTGCACACCCCCTATTGGGGATATGCCAGCAACCAAGGTACATGCCCTTGACCGAAATCGAATCCAGGACCCTTCAGTCCCCAAGCCGACGCTCTATCCATTGAGCCAAACCGGTCTCGGCTGGGTCATTCCCCTTTAAGAGATGCGTGAAAGCTAGGGATCCCCTCGCCTGCCCAGTGCATATGCACACATCTGTAGCGCTGCAGCCTTTATTTTAAGGACATCAGGATTGAAACGTGTTCCAAACTTTCAGACCCAAAGACCCGGAGGCATCTCCCTGCTGTCTCCCTCCCCCTGAGAAGCCACACCTACAAAGTCAACCTGCTTCTGGGCATCACACTCTGGAAATTACTGTTCAGAAAAAAGCATTGGGTGTCACTGTCGCAGCCCTAACAAGTCCGTGGGCTGTAAAGAAGCCCCATGAGCTGTGTCTTCCCTAGAAACACGGCAGCATGAATATTGGCAATGAGTGCAGCTCACTCTTCCGGACACTGCTGTATTCCAGAAGCTATGCTAAGCTCTTAATATGAATTATTTTATTCATCCTCCCGAGACCTCTATGATAGGGATACCATCATGATCCCCACAGAGAGGTTAAGTCACTTAACCCGAAGTCACACAGCCAGTGAGTGGTAAGATTCCAGCCTAGTCCCAGAGCCCTGCTCTCCGCCAGCATACTTTCTGGCCACCTCGGGAACATCACAGTTCCCATATGCATATCTCCTATTTATATGTCCCAGACAGGCCTGGCATCTGCATGAACAAGGAGAGAAAATGGTCTCCTTGCACCCCTACCCACAGCTAAATGGTCATGGGCCTCTTTAGCCAGTGACTACTTCAGAAAATTCTGGGAATGCCTTCACTCAAACCACAGCTCTGAAAAACGTGGGTGCCGGCAGAGGGAGGTGGGAGAACGGCCAGACACCGCGTCCTGCCTCCCCAGGAGGGAAGAGGCGTGCCTATCCAGGAGTGCGCCTGTGGCCAGGGAGGGGCCCATGGGCTTCTGAGGGCAGGGCTGAGGGAGGGGCTGCGGGCTGTGCTGGGAGGAGGAATGAGTGAACTGGAGGAGTAGGCCACCTGCAGGAGGACTGAGCAGCCTTCCTGAGGAGCGGGGGAGGGGCGGTGTGGGGAGGAGGCTGGCCTTCGGGAGGGAAGGCGGGGGCAGAGGGAGCAGCAGGATCCTTTAGGAGGTGGGATAGGGCTGCCCCACTGCTTCCTGGCTGCTAGGGGGCTAGGGGGTGGGGGAGGGGGGTGCAGGCAGGAAAGGGGGTGTGCAGGCAGGAAAGTCGTGTTCCACCGCCCCACCTCCTGCGCTCTCTCTGCAGCTGCTGGATGGGACACAGAAGCCTGAGGGACAGCAACAGCATTTCTGCCGATTTGCACCAAACTCAGGTTCAGCTGCTGAGAAGTCACATGTGACGGCGTCCGGCTGGGGCCCACGTTGCTGGGGCCCACGTTGCTGTCTGCATCTCCCAGGTGAGCAGCTGTGGTGTCCCCTCAGAGGTGGAGAGCAAGGCCCGAAGGCAGTGGGCAGAGGGAGGGTGGAGGGGCTGCCCTGTGGACTAGTACAGTCTCTGGAAGGAAACGGGGAGAGGGCCGGGCCCGGAGCTGCAACCAGCCCGTAGGCCAGATTTCTGCAAGTGGGGGAAGAGAGGGAGCTGGAGCTGCACTTGGGCCACTCCGGCTGGCAGTGTGGAGGAAGGTGCGGGCACTGTGCTCTGACAGCCTCTGGGGCTCAGCACGGCGGGAGAGCAGAGGGGCCAGCTATGCGGCATCAGCGCCCCTCCTTTAGACCAGGAATGCCTGTAGCTTTGCCAGAAAATCCCACCGACCCCCTGCCTTCCTCTCTGTCCTCTTGTGGTGGAGATAGAGCCTCTGGCAGCTACAGAGGGGAGGACCGAAGCGGGAGGGGTTCTGGGGATGTGGCTGCAGGCAGGGGCCAGACTGCCTGCTGAGGGGGCATCTCTGGGAGAGGGCTGAGTGCTCCCTGAGGAGGCTCACCTGGGGCCCAGAGGAAGGGGAGGAAGAAGGGGAAAGAGACATGTGGCACGTAAAATGGGCCACGTGTGCAGGAGGTGGGGTGGGGAGTGGGTGAGGTTAGTGGTCTACAAACAGTTCCCCATGAACATGCACAGCATGTTATCCCGGAGAAAGACGGACACCAAAGAAAGCTGTTTCAATCACACAGAGCTTTCCAGCCCCTGTTTGTGGTCCCACAGTCCCTGATCAGACATACTGGGGTAGTCAGCTGGCTAGTGCTGTGCTCCTCTATGAACTACACACACACACACACACACACACACACAGCCTCTCTCTAAGAACCACTGTGCTGAAAATATCTCAGACCTGGTTCTCTGTCAAGAGAGATGCCAGCCACGCTCTGGCAGGTTCGGGGATAGAGCAGGGAGGTTGGAGGGGTCCCTGGGCCTCAGGACATAGCGGGACATGAGTCACTGACACCCCACTCACTACTGCACTGCGTTCCTCCTGGGGCCTCTGCATCCAACCTGAAAGTGAGGACTTCTCTCCATTGCTCCCCACTCCACACACACAGTCACTAAACTTACAGTCAGGCAGAAGCTGCAGGAGGAGCCGGACGAGATGGGGGCCAGTGTAACAGGGCAGGACAGGACCACTCGGCTGCCATGGCCGTCCATCTAGAACCTCCCAGCATCTGGCAGAGGCACAGAGGTGCCGCCAGCGCCAGGAACAAAGCACTGGTCATCGCGTGCGGCCGCATGCAGGGGCTGTATTTCCATCTTGCCGATGAAGAAATCAAGACTCAGATATGCTGTGGAAGCACAAACGGTTTGTCCACCGTTTGGACTGCTTGGTAAATATCAGTTGAATGAATGAATGGCTACATCTTGCTGAGGGTGATAGAATGGCTCCTGCCTCAAGGGGAGCACATGGGAGCCACCCCACGTGCAGAGCTGGCTCCTCGTATCCCTCTGAGCCAGCGGGTGGGTGTGGGGGGTGAGGGAGGGAGAAGTTTCTGAAAGAAAACACACAGGTGCCCTGGTCAGTTTTGCTCAGTGAATAGAGTGTCCATCTGCGTGACTAAAGGGTCCCAGGTTCGATTCCTGCCAAGAGCACTTGCCCAGGTTGCAGGCTCAATCCTCCCCAGTAGGGGACGGGGAGGAGCAGGAGGTAGCCAATCAATGATTCTCATCATTGATGTTTCTATCTTTCTCCCTTCCTCTCTGAAATCAATAAAAAAGATAAAGAAAGAAAGAAAGAAAGAAAGAAAGAAAGAAAGAAAGAAAGAAAACACACAGGCACTGAGACTTGACCACCCCAGGCAGCAGTCTCTGCAGCCGTGGTCCCTCTCCTGTGGAGGAGGGATCTGGGTCAGCAGGAGCAGGGAGGAGCTCAGCGGTGAGGCTCCGAAGCCAGGGTTCCTTGGCCCGGAAAACACAAGAGGCTTTGATACCCACTGAGCACAGCGGTTCTTCCCCAGGATGCTGTGACCGCTCTTGGGCGGGGCCCAGCTGCAGGGCGAGCCTCAGTCTGGAGGCCACATCTGGGGCCACGCAGCTCTAGTTTTAGCATCAAGACCTGGAAGTCAGAAACCCAGGGCTGCTGTCTGTGAGCTGCGTGGCCTCTTTAAGCCTCAGTTTCCTGACCTGTAAAATGGAAAGAATAATGACAGTAATAGCATCTATCTTAAAGGTTGCTGGGAGGAAGACATGAAATCGTGCCTGTGGAGTGCTTAGCATATTGCCTGGCTCATAATGTCTGTCCGGAAAATGGAGCTGCCAGGAACTACTAGCCCTCCCACCCTCTGGGTTCTCAGGTGGTCCTTTCAGACCAAAGCAAACTCAGGCCTCTGGTGAGGAAATCTGCCCCCTCTCTCACACACACCACCTCCCCCTCCCCCCCCCTCTCTCTGTCTCTCAGGAGTGGGCCTCTCTCTACAGCAGCTCCTTAAAAATGTATCACTCCCACAATCCTTATTCATCAACCCCAGCTGGTTTTCTTTGTTTCATGCTGTCAAAACTATAAGTCCCAGTATGTGGGGGATACGTGCACCCCTGGGGTCCATTGGGGGGGGAGGGGGGGCAGGAACCCCTGAGGCCATGGATAAATACAGCAGGCTTGGGAGTTAAACATTTAAACTGAAGGTAACTTAAAACACTATTATTTTTTATATATTAAAACAAATGTGACACAGAATTTGCAATCTCTGGAGTGTTTAAGAGGAAGCAATGTCTAAGGTAGTTCAAGCTCTCCGTGGGCATGCCTTCCCCGCCCCCGGATGTTATGTTTACTTGCCCAGCACCGGGGGTTCTTCATCGCAAAGGCCGGAGAAGCCCTAAGAAGCCACGAGGGGCTGCTGTATCTTCTCGGCAGCACCCTGGTGTTTTTCTGACTCACCCCATTCTTCCAGGGGCTTGTGTTTGAAGAGGTGGCCCACACAGCCCAGTGCCTGGGACAGTCCCCACTGGCACCATCATGAGATGGCAAACTGGTGCCTCTAGCAGGGACAGCAAGAGCCAGCCTGGTTTTCAACTTCCTGCCTGGCCGGATAAAGAGCCCTAGAGCCTTGGCTGGTTTGGCTCAATGGATAGAGCATCAGCCCATGGACTGAGGGGGTCCCAGGTTCAATTCCAGTCAAGAGCACATACCTTGGTAGCAGGCTCGATCCCCAGCCCCAGTCAGGGTGCATGTGGGAGGCAACCAATTGATGTGTCTTTCACGCTGATGTTTCTCTCTGTCGCTCCCCCTCCCTTCAACTCTAAAAGTAGGGGGGGGGGGGGAAATCAATGAAAAAATATCTTCAGGTGAGGATTAAAAAAAAAGAGAGAGGTCTGGAGAGGACCAGATCTTGCTTCCTTGCTTCCCAGCCTCACATCTGGCCTTCCCAATGTCCCACCCTTGCCATCCTGGACAGCACTGCCGGTGGATCTCCATGCGAGTGGCACCTCCGAAGGGTTTCAGGCCGACTGTGGATTTTTCAGCAGGCCCAGCCCCTGCTGCCGCTCTGTGGCTGCCAGCTGGACACAGACCTGTAGTGAGGACCTCCGTGACTGTGACTGAGCACATTCTTCGTGACCTCCTCTCCATCCTTTCCTTTTTGCAGGTGTCCTGAGCCAAGCAGAGGCTCTGGCTGTGAGGAGGACAAGAAGTGCCTGGGCATCATGGCAGAGGGGGTCTCCCAGGACACGGGGGCCGAGGGGTCTCCTCTCTGCAGCTTGAATGAGGAGCCTCATGAGCCCCGGAAGCTGAGCATGCACGTAGAGAGTGAAGATGAGGATGGTGGGGAGGCAGGAGACCAAGAGAGCACAGCTAACCCCGATCACCCGGCCTGTCCCAGGGGCAGCTCGCCAGTGACTCGGGACAATGCCCACTTGCCGTGGTGGCAGCCTCCCAGCGAGGACGACGAGAAGTTCTCTGGCTCTGGTGCTGGGGTCCCAGGGGGAAAGCCTGTGGCCTCACGTGGGAAATCCTTGCAAGGAAGAGATGAGTCAAAGACCACTCAGACCCTCGCCTCCCCGGGGGCAAGCGTGGCTCAGAGCGCCCTCTTCGGTGGCCTCTCACACAGGATGTCAAGTCGGAAACAGCCTCCTAGGGACTCGTTATCTGCAGGCGATGATGGAGAGTTCCCTGGAACCGGGAGATATTCCTGTGCACAACGAGGTGTAGACATGTCCCCAGACAACTGCTCCCCTGCGTGTGTCCCCAAGCAGGAGACACACACAGGATCCGAGGGGTCGCCCACCACAGCCACTTTGGCAGTGGCAGGGCCAGCAAAAGTGGGAACTGGCCAGCAGGGTCAGAGACCGGCGGGCGCGGGCGGACAGGAGGAGACGCTTCCTTGCAAGAGCTTACAGGGCAGCCGGGCCTTCCAGAAGCCCACCTACCCGCTGGGCGTGAAGATGCGAGGTGACAAGCCCTACGCCTGCGAGCTGTGCGGCAAGGCCTACTCCCACCGGGGCACCCTCCAGCAGCACCGGCGCCTGCACACGGGCGAGCGGCCCTACCGCTGCCCCTTCTGCAGCAAAGCCTACACCTGGTCCTCGGATCACCGCAAGCACCTCCGCACCCACACGGGCGAGAAGCCCTACCCGTGCCCCGACTGCGGGAAGGCCTTCGTGCGCTCCTCCGACCTGCGCAAACACCAGCGCAACATGCACAGCCGCGACAGGCCCTTCCCCTGCGCCCAGTGCGGCCGGACCTTCCACAAGCCGCTGTCGCTGCTGCGCCACCAGCGCGCGCACCGGGGCCAGAAGCCCTTCCGCTGCCCGGCCTGCGGCCGGGAGTTCGCCGTGGCCAGCCGCATGGCAGAGCACCTGCGCGTGCACTCGGGCGAGCGGCCCTTCCGCTGCCCCACCTGCGGCAAGAGCTTCGCCAAGTCCTCCAACCTCACGGAGCACCAGACGCTGCACAGCGGCCAGCGGCCCTTCAAGTGCGCCGACTGCGGCGCGGCCTTCGCGCAGCCCTCGCGCCTGGCACGCCACCAGCGCATCCACACGGGCGAGCGGCCCTTTCCCTGCCCGCAGTGTGGCCAGGCCTTCGCCCGCTCCTCCACCCTGAAGCGGCACCAGCAGATCCACTCCGGGGAGAAGGGCTTCCTCTGTGCCCAGTGCGGCAGGGCCTTCCGGATCGCCTCGGAGCTGGCCCAGCACATCCGGGGCCACAACGGGGAGAGGCCCTACCAGTGTGAGGACTGCGGCCAGGCCTTCACCAGGTCCAATCACCTCCAACGGCACCGAGCCAAGCACGGCACCTGCAAGAAGGACCCCATCCCCTCCTGCGACGAGTGAGGACTCCACCAGTGACTCTCGGGGAAGGCGAAGACATTGTCAACCTCACTGCTTGGCACCTTCCTCTGTGGACAAGCCACACGCATGGCAATGCCACCTACGCCCCCCCTTACCCCTCCTTCCAGTGGGTCACCGGCCATAGCCATGGGGGAATCCAGCCCAAATGGAAAGTTTGGGTTTGGCAGCTATTCATCACTCATTCCTTAGAAAAACAGTCAATAAGGTGGCCATGAGGAAGGGATTAGAGAAAGGAGGGTTCCTTGAAGGCCCAGTGTTGTTTTATCTCATTGTTTTACTTCTGACTAAGGGAACTTCCCGTGCCTGCGCTGTCCACAGAACTCCTGGCACTCAACATTCACCCATCTTATTGTCGAAATGCATGCACACTGAGCAGTTATGTTACCCCTGACATGAACACAACAGATCACCCAGGATTTCCAACGAGGCCTTAAAAATTCGTTCTGGGAAAGAACTTTTGCATAAGGCATCAATTCAATTGCTAGAATACTCAAGCAGATGTCATTGCTCGACAAAGAACTAGACTGTGGTCTACAAACTCAGTGACCCATGCAAATATTGCCAAAGCTGGGATGACTCAGTGTTTCATCAAACCAGAAGAGGGTAACCTTTGAAAGTTGAGAGGGAAGCTTATTTTCAACAGTAGTTGCCCTCTCTCCATTCTGCATAAAACCGTACCACAGCGATTAAAATTCTTCCCTCATGGCTGGATAATATTTTTATTTCTCTCTCCTCCTTATTTTCTCCTTAACCACCCCTGTACCCCTGGTCAAATTGGCTCAAAGTGTCACAGTCTCAGGAGTATCAGGCACTCATTAGATTGGCTCAGCAATTAAATGGAGCTTCTATAAAACATCAGCTATAATTAAACTTTAAAGAAAAAGCAGACCTCTTCTATAAAGCAAAAAAGATGTAGAGGAAGACCAGAGATAAGGAGGGAAGTAAGGGTCCCATGTGATAGTTGATCAAATCAAGGGTAAGTGGGGCAGCAGATAAGAGAAGATGCCTGAGACTCCGGGGGAGGCATCATAAGGCTCAGTGACAGGATATTAACAGCCACCATTTAATGAGCACTTCTTAGGGATCAGGCACTGCATTTATTATCCCAGTTAATCCTGACAACAATCCTTACGAGAGACCCTTGAAAATATTCCCATATGGGGTCTGCAACAACTTTCCTTTCCAGGAAAGCAGATAAGATTAATAGCTTGTGGCTATTGTCTATTATTATAAAAGCTTGAGAACCACTTGATGGGATTCACTGAGAACACTACATCAGTCATATGATTTGCCTGCCAAAAATGCATAACCCAATCCAATCCTGTGTAAGCCATCAGGCACATCCAAGTTAGGGACAGGAAACAAATAACTGACCTGTACTCTTAGGTCAATGTCATGAAAAAGAAAGGAAGTCCAAGGAACGGTTCTAGATTAAAAGAGACTGAAGAGACACGATGGCAACTACATGCAATGTGAGTCCTGGGTCAGGAAAAAAATTTCTAGAAAGAACTTAATTGGGAAAATTGGTGACATTTTCTATATATATGTTAAGTTTCTGGAATTTGGTAATTATACCTTGGCTACATAAGAAAAGATTTTTGTTCTTGGGAGTTACATGTGGGAATACTTATAATCAATGGTTCCTACTGGCTGCAAATTACTTTCAAATGATTCAGGGGGGAAATATGTGACAAAATATAAATACATATGAAGGAAAAGAGGGGAGGGAGGAGAGAAAGAGAAAGAAAGCAAATGCAGCAAAGTGTTAACATTTGGTGAATCTAGGTGAAGCTTACACAGGATGTCATTGATAGGGAAATGGAAATTTTCATTCTCTGCTAGAAGGAACATAAATTAGTACATTTCTCATTAATTTCTGCTCTTGTCTTTATTTCATTTCTTCAGCTTTTCTTGTACTTATTTTTAGTCTAATTTCTTTAGATGGACAGAATGCTTGTTTATTTTCTTTTCTACAATAGTATATGCCTTTATGGCTATAAATTTCCTCCTAAAGGTTTTTAGAGCTAAATTATAGATCTTGACATGTAATATTTTCATATGCTCAATTCAAAATATTTTATAATTCTGCTATGATTTCTTCTTTGACTATGGGTAATTTATATTATGTGCTAAATTTCCAAATAGACGAGAATTTTCTGGTTACCTTAATTGTATTAGGCTCAATAGCATATTTTATTTAGTCTATATGGTTTCATTCGTTTGAACTTTGATGAAATTTGTTTTATGGTCCAGTTTATAATCAATTTCCTTATATGTTTCATGAAAGTATTTTCTGAAGTACTTGGGTAGAGTGTTCTATATTTGTCCATTAGGTCAAGTTTCTTGATTCTTTCCTGGTATTTTATTCTTATTTAAGTGTTTTTGCCTGCTTATTCTATAAATTACTAAAAGAGGTTTATATAAAAACTCCCACTGTGATTCTAAACCAAAACTCTTGTTTTGAGCATTTTTACTTTACATATTTTGAAATCATGTTATCTTCACTTAACATGGGGGGTGTGAAGAAGGAAAATTAGTTGTAAGGATAACTCCAGTTCCTTTTAATCAAACGAAAGCATTGCTGGACAAGTAACTCACACTGTAGGACACTTTCCTTGATGACATTTGTTATGGGGTACATTGTGTCCCCCTGAAAGAGATAATGTTGGCATCCTAACCTCCCATCCCCTCAGAATGAGATCTTACTTGAAGATGGAGTCTTTATAGAATGAATCAAGTTAAAATTAAGTCAGTAGGATGGATCCTAATCCAATATGACTGGTGTTCTATTGAAAAGGAGAAATTGGGATACAGAGGTGTATAGGGCGAAGATGACTATTGACAGGCCAAGGAGAGAGACCTCGAGCAGATTCTTCTTCAAATCCCTCAGAAGGACCAACCTTGCAGACACCCTGATCTCAAATCGTGAGGAAATAAATGTCTGTTTTTTGAGCCACCCAGTTTGGGATCTTTGACTATGGAAGCCTTAGCAAACTAACAGGACATTTATAACATTCAAGGAAAGCTATTCTGTTATTTAAAAAATGTGTTTTCAATATAGAGAGGAAAACCTTTTCTTTCCCTAAATATGTAACCAGAAGTTAAGAGTAAAGTTGATCTGCTATTTAACAGAATATCATTTTACATTCTAACAGCAAAGTTAATTTTTTTTAAAAAAAATCTGGCATCAAGAGAAAGTTTTGTTTAATCAACTTGGTGGGCCAGTCTTTATTGAACAAAGGAAAACAATTTTCATGTTCTCAGAATTGCATTTTATTATTTCCTAATTAAGGCTGAGAAAGACAATTCCCAAGCTTTCTTCGGAGAAGATTAGTGCAATAAGCATAATTACCTCTAAGAGGTTTAATAATAAATCACCCAATCTCCTGAGCATAATAAATACAACCAGGGAATAATCACAAATTCAACTTCAGGGCAGCACGAATTAGAAATATAGGGCAGACACAGTGAACTTTTCTGGAAGTCCAGTTTTTAAAGAAGCTTTGTTTTCTTAGCATAGATCTTTCGACATGCTATTTTTGAGGCCATGTACTACTAGAAAGAGAAGGGTGTGCTGATGTAAAGGTTGAGCTTTCCTAAGATGATGTCACCAATGTCCTCCTACAAACTCTTCATAGTGCCTTGTTAGAGAGAAAACACATGGCTGAATAAAGAACAGATTATGGATGGTATGGGCCCCAGACAGAACTAAAGAATACTGTAGCCCTTTGCAATCATATATGCAGCTTTTCTTGTTAGTGATATGCTGATTTCTCTAATTCTCAAAAGAACCTGATATTGTGAGCACTTTTGAAGTTCTTGTCCCCATTTTGGACCAATTCCTGGAATATGCTTTTGATATATTTGATAGATTATCAACTGATGAATAAGATAAACAGACTGATGTGATTCCAACTTTATTAGATCTCACAAATCCAGAGCAAGCTTACTGATTAAGGAATACGCTGATACCCAATCTGATACACTAGATATGGAAACAATGGGCTGGATCAATGAAAATCTGATTTAAAGTACTTGGGTTTTTATCCCCAGGTCAAAATGTTGACAAAGGGCCACTTAACTCGTTTTTAGTTTATAGATTCTACAAAACAGAAGAACCTTGGAAGTCGTCATCTTCAATCCTCAACTTCATTCAGGACACTCATATATTATAGATGGTCACCCAACTCTTCCTAAATGCTCCATCAGGGGTCCTCAAACTTTTTAAAGTGGGGGCCAGATCACGGTCCCTCAGAGAGCTGGAGGGCCGGACTATATGAACTACTAATTCCTACTGTAACACCTTGGCTGAGCTCACTGCCCAAAAAACCTGGCGGGCCGGATCAGACTCCTCTGCGGGCCACATGTGGCCCGCGGGCCGTAGTTTGAAGACCCCTGCTCCAGGTGATTAGAGTGACCTAGGAAACGGAACATAGAGGGATTTAGCAAGTGATTTATTCATTGGGGGTGGAAGGTTGTGAGGAGGGAGAGGAAGCAAAGAAACCCTCAGTAGCATTCTGCAGAGGCCACCACCCAGGGCAAGAGACAGGAGCAGTTTCCATGGTGATACATAAAACCTCATTCTCTTCTAGGCCAGAGAACCTGATTTCACTCAAGCTGTGGAGTCTGAACCACTCAATCCTCTGTCAGCTGCGGGTGCTGCCTCTAGAGAAATGCCTTTTATTTTAGCAGGCTATTATTAATGATTCCTCTTTCTTGTCTCAGAAATGTTCCCTTACTCAGTGATGTGCTGGGTGAAGGACTGTTTTTTGAAAATTTCCATCTCCCTCACAGCTTTCAGATTTGGCTCATGTGAAAAAGAGGTGAGAAACTGGAAACTTTCCTTTACCCAGACCGAGAGCTTCATCACTGATTGTCTCCATATACATGAACCTACACTGCGTCATTTTCCTGTTAACATCTGTAGTAGTTTTGATGTTTATGGTGGTTTGGGTTCAATTCACAGACCCATCCCTTTCTAGTTCTGTGATTTGGAGCAAGTTAATAAGCCTCCCAAAGTCTCAGTTTTCTTATTTATATTCTGGGATATGATGCTAGTACTTGCTTCATAATGGAAAAATGGATATAAAGTGCTTAATCCACAGCCAAAAGCTGAATAAGTTGTTATTAATCCCACATCTAGACTGTTTTTCTGGCTTTTCCATTACTTAATGGAGAATTTAATTTCTTACTAAGTTTCAATACCTATTATTCAAAGGAGTTGGGAAATGTGGTATTTCAACTAATTGAATATTATGAGTAACAGAGTTAACACACACACACACACACACACACACACACACACACACCAACATATGAGATCAAGAATACTGAGGGAATGAGATTCACAATTATATTCGAGACAATTTTATTGCAAAGCACTTAAAACTTAGAATTTGAATCTAGTTGGCTAATTCCAGAATCCCTACTTTAAGTTTCCAAAGGTATGAACGTAAGTAGGTCTCCTGTATAACCATCTTACAAATACATAAGCCGAAATAATTCCTTTTTATCTACAAGTTTATGGCACATGAAAGCACAGACCCTCATTCTATAACCATAAGAAAGTCATTTAAACTCTCAAGCATACTTTTCCTTATCTGTAAAACTGAGACAAGGTTAATCCCTTCTCCCTAGAGTTGCTGTGAAGTTTAAAAGTGAAAAAGAATGGAGCCCATGGGCTGCACTCAGTAATGTTAGCACCTGGATCTCTTCAGCCCGCCCCCTGGCTGCTGCTCCAGGTGAATGATAACAATACACAGCTGCCCCTAGTCCTCAGCCAAACAGAAGTCTCCTTGCCCAGGTAGCAACGCCTCGCAGGGCAGATCTCAGCCAATGGCAAGGGGTTTTCTTGTTACAAAAGGTTGGCCCCCGCCTCAAGCTGGGCTTAGCTGTGTGATGCTGCTGCAGCCCCCTGGTGGAATTAAGCCTACTCGGACCCTTGTCTTCAGCAGGTACCACACTCTCGTAAAGCCTCTACTCCTGCCCTCTCTGCTTCTTTCCTTCCTTGTATCCTGGGGGCGCTTCTTCCATCACTTATAAGAATTTCTTTTTCATCTCAGTTCTAGCTGCTCGGGTACCCAACCTAAGACAGCTGGTCGCAGACAAGGCCTTAGGAAGCCGACCCTGAGGACCTGACTCTGGAATTGGCTGGCTTGCTGGCTGAATGGCAAAGAGGACCCCTCAGCTGAAGGTAGGTGAAGAGTTGATCCTTCCTGCTTTGCTACACACTGTTATTGCTAAGATGTTATTGCTAAGATGTCCGTCTGGAATGAGCTGGGGGCAAGGGGGAATGGGGGCAGGAGGGCGGGGGGGGGGGGCGGGCTAATTCAGGTGGAAGGGCAATGTGCTATTGGGTGCAATGTCTCAGCCTTTGAGAGGTGTGGGAAAATGACAATTCTAAGGTCTCTGGAATTGGGTGAGCAGTTGAAGAGAGAAAATCACTGATTCGGGATGTATTGGTCCGAAATTGAAAGCAAAGTGTGAGAGGCAGAGGCCTTCACTCCTGCCTCTGGGATGAGGCGGGAGCAGAAACAGCTGAAGCTCAGGCACAGGCCTTAATTGCGATCTTTCAGAGCTCTGAGAAGGCTGAGTTCTGAGCCTAGGCGAATCTCCTAAGCCAGAGTTGGGGCCTTATTGGGCAGGGAGTGTCACCCCGAGGCCTCTGATACAGATATTTTCTGCGTCCTGCACTTCGAGTTTCCCCTGAATCCCCTATCCTGAAGAAGTGGCCTATTTCTCATTATTTGAAGGTGGAGTCTCCTACCCCAAGTGGCCTATTTCTCATTATTTGAAGGTGGAGTCTCCTACCCCAAGTTGCTTGAAGCCTAGAAAGTCTCCTACCCCAAGTTGCTTGAAGGCCACTATCCTGAAGAAGTGGCCTATTTCTCATTGTTTGAAGGTGGAGTCTCCTTCCCCAAGTTGGCAGAGTGGGGAACCTTTTTTTTTTTTCTTCTGCCAAGGCCATTTAGATATTCATAATATCTAAATTCTAGGCTTGAATTAGGTCATCATCTAAATTCAATGATGACCTCACAGAACAGTGCTCAAAACCGGGTTCTTTTCAGAGTATGCTCCTGTTTTTCTTCCTGGCCACCAGGCTCATAATTAGCATCCAATCAGCCAAGGGGTGGGGGATGGGTATTATATGTTGAAGGAGCCTCAGGACCTAGAGAAAATCTATTGGCAGAAGCTGGGAGAGTGTGTCTAAGAAAGACCCCGAGAGTATTTGACTAAGGGGGGACTGCAGATAAAGTTGGTTAAAGGAAAGTTTGTGGATGTGGGAGCGAGCACTCCACCAAAGCCGTAAGTTAATACCCTAGCAACGCCTAGGCAGAGTGGGGAACCTTTTTTTTTTCCTGCCAAGGCCATTTAGATATTCATAACATCACTCTTGAGCTGTACAAAATTATTAACTTAAAAATTATGTTGCTATGAGAAAAGCTCCCAGATTTACTGAATTTTGAATCCTGTCTACAGTTGCCTTGGCAGGGCCAGACCAAATGATATGACCCGTGGGCGGGACATCCCCCATCTGTGGCCTAGGAGGTGACTCTAAATTGTGGCTGGGGTAGCTCTTAGAAGATTGGAGAAAGCAATGACCTACACGCGGTCTGGAAATGCACAGGCTGCTGTAGCAAGTGGTGAGGAAGCGAGCTCAGAGAAGTGGGTGTGCTGGTTTAGATCTGCCGTGGAAGACTACAACACCTCCTGAGAATTTCATCTTTCAGAGCACTGAGAAGGCTGAGTTCTGAGCCTAGGCGAATCTCCTAAGCCAGAGTTGGGGCCTTATTGGGCAGGGAGTGTCACCCCGAGGCCTCTGATACAGATATTTTCTGCGTCCTGCACTTCGAGTTTCCCCTGAATCCACTATCCTGAAGAAGTGGCCTATTTCTCATTGTTTGAAGGTGGAGTCTCCTTCCCCAAGTTGGCAGAGTGGGGAACCTTTTTTTTTTTTCTTCTGCCAAGGCCATTTAGATATTCATAATATCTAAATGGAACAAATTCTCAGGAGGGCCCAGAGGTCGCCCCAGTTGGTAAGGCCATAGGGAATGCACCAGTGAGGAGGACCTCCGCATTCTTTGCGTTTTGTGGGCTAGAACTAATGGTTACACCATTGGACTCCCTCAGAGGAATGGGATGATAGGATTCTGGGAAAGCAGAGGCCACATGACAACAATTATCAGAAGCCAAGGTGGGTATGATTATGATAATAGGGGCAAGCTCAGCATGGCAGCCAGAGACTACAAGACACTTGTTCAGATTTAAGATACTTGCTGCCCATTGTAACAGGTCTGAGGTAATACTGTGGTGACAATTTGCATTTTGCTGATGATTACTGATGTTGAATTTTTTTTTTTTTTTAAACTGGAAAAAAATGCAACAGAACCCATGGGCTCCATTCTTTTTCTCTCTTCAACTGCCCATCTAATTCCATGGCATGGACCTAGTGACCGTTTGTTTTTGTTGTTTGGAAAAATGTTTATTCAGACCTTCGGTCCATTTTTAAATTGGATTTGGGGGCTTGTTTGTTTTGCCAATGAATCGTGTGAGTTCTTTCTGTTTTCAATATTATCAGTTATATGATGTGCAAATATTTTCTGCCATTTAGTCGGTTGCCTTTTCATTTTGTTGTTGGTTTCCTTTGCTGCGCAGAAGCATTTTAGTGTGTAATTTCACTTGTTATTTTTTTCTTTTGTTGACTTTGCTTTGGTGTCAAATTCAAAAAATGTATTGCTGAGATCCATGTTAAGGAGCTTACCACTGTTGTCATCTAGCAGTTTCATGGCTCCAGGGCTTATATTTAAGTTTTTAATCCATTTTTGAGTTTCTTTTTGGGTTTGGTGTAAGATACTGGTCCCATTTTATTCTTTTGCTTGAAGCTGTCCGGTTTTGTCAACATTTATTGAGGAGACTGTTCTTTCTCCATTGTATAATCTTGGCTCCTTTGTTGTAAATTAACTGACCATGTGTGCGTGGGTTTATTTTTGGGTTCTTTTTTCTATTTCATTGTGCTCTGTTGTGTTTTTTTTATGCCAATACCATACTTTGATTACTTTCTGGTATAGTTTGAAATCAGGAAGTATGATGTCTGTGTTTTTCTTTCTCAAAATTGCTTCGGCTGTTTGGGCTCTTTTGTGGTTTTATGTAAGTAATAAGGAGTGTCCTATTTCTGTGAAAGATGGCATTGGAATTTTGATACAGAATATATTTATACAGGGGATTTTGCGACATCTGAGACCTCGATGAGGAGAGAAAGCATGCTGCAAGTGACGGTGCTGGGAGGGGCTAACAGTTTGTAGGAAGCATCAGTTGTATAAACTCATGGAGGGCAGGGACTCTTTTACTCATCTTGACCTTCCATGCCTGGAACATAGGCACTCATTAAAATAAATGTGAACTTATTTTACTATGGGCTTATGAAAATTAATCATAGTGAATGAAACAAGAAATTAAATGGTTATCAATTTAACTACTTAGAAATATGTGTTTCTAAAGTAATGCATTACTTTGTCAGGAAGTAACTGACCCAGGGTTGATACAGAGAAGTTGTGTTCAGTAATAAGGAAAGCATTAACCACTAAATGGGTAAAGAAGCAGAATTATGGACAGATAATTAAAATAAAATCACTATCAACATACAGAAAAATATATTAAAGACATTTCCTCCTAAGTTAGCAATTTTTTTTCAGTAAAAAGATACAATTCTGGTGAATGTGTGGATAAATAAATACGTGCCTGTATGCCTGGATGTTATTATGAATTAGCATAATTGTGGAATTTGGTATTTTAATAATCTACCAATAATCATAACAATATGAATCAGGTTTGCTCCCATCTTTACAGCTTTGAAAAGAATCTTAAGGAAATATCCCTTCTAGGGAAGCTATCCCAAATTAAAATTAAAGTTTAGACGTTAAGAAATTCAGGGCAGTCTTCTTATAACAACAAAGGATTTGAAACAACGTTGAAGCCTACCCTAGTGGAAGGGTTAAGTAAAGCGTTGTCCACCTGCTCTGTGGGAGGTCTGTGATCAGTCCCTGTGTGTCAGGAGCAAGGTGGGGAAAGGAAAGTGAAGGTTTTATTGTTTAAAGCACCATCTTTCCCTGAATTCCTCTTTCAGTGCCTGGTGTCTCCACATCTCGAATGCCTCTTATTCGATTTCACAGGAGATTCAACTGTGACCTTTGGCAGGGGTTGGTCATCTGGCTGTGTAGTTTGAGGAAGAGGGCCCTTACCTAGATTCCAACCAAGTCCCTATTTCCAGTCCTCCCCTCACCCTTCTCCCTGGTAGTGCCTGGGTCTCCCCATGCTAAGCCTTCCCAGGAAACTGTGAAGCAAGTTGCCTTTTCCTCTGAAGGCCCACAGCCTCTTCTCTCTGAGGTGTCTGTCCCTGCGTCTCCCTCTGGTATTTAAGGAGTCCAAGTGAGATCTGCCCAAACTGCCAAATCTTATCTCTGCTCTGTTCCCTGTGGATTGATATGTTTTTATTCCTTCACTGTGACAGAGAAGAGAGTATTTTAAAGGATAAATGATAAGCCACCTTGTTTACCTAGAGACAGGATGCTTTTGTAATGGAAAAATCTGAAAGAAAAAAAAAATGATGCAGAAATGCCAACACTGCTCACCATGGTTAACACAGATCTGCATAAGTTCAGTGGGAAAGTGGCCAATGGACCTGGTTTATTTGACCTTTCACCTCTCATCCCTCCAATAACAACAAAGGTTTCACAGTTATGTAGGTGCCTGCGCAGTTCTTGGAATATTGAAGTTTAGGAATTCAATTTTATAAATATTTATTGATGAAAAAAATAACATTTTTTTCCAAAATTGTTTTCTGCAAATAGGCACAAATGTTGCAAGCAGGAATTAATATTTCAGCTCTTTATTGCTTTGATCTTTGGCTATTTCTCCCAGCAAAGCTGTACACATGAAAAATTGGTGCTTTTTTGGAGAAGGGACTGGATATAAAAGTTTATCATTTGAATGGAGTGTATTGTAACGTAATCTCAGATGCATTTCCTAAATGTTCCTTATTTTTTTATTGTACCTTTTCTCTATTAAGTTTCTTATTTCACAAGGTTAATGTCCCCCCTTCATATTTAAAGTGAGCCAGAAACTGCTTAGTGTCCTGGTCCATCTTCTTTCTCGCTTCTCCCACCAACTATATTCCCATGAAAACATTAAGTTTGCTCCCATATGATACTTCTGAGGATTGTAGGAGGATACCTAGCCCCTACTTCACTGATACACAGATACACAGATATAAATATACATGTATATACACACATATATATGAACACACACATATGTGTGTATATATATATATGTATATATATACTGTATATCATACTTCACTTGTTGATTGACATTCGGGTTGTTTCCATATTTTAGCTATTGTGAATAATACTGCAATGAATATAGGAGTGTAGATATCTCTTTAAAATCTAGATTTTCTTTGAATATACATTAAGAAATGGGATTGCTGGATCTTAGTTCTATTTTTAATTACATAGTGGCTGTACCAATTGATATCTTTCCCCCGCACTCCCCCCCCCAAAAAAAAAGCACACAACCACATCCTCACCAACATCCATCTTTTTGAGAATAAGCATCCTAATATCCATCTTTTTGAGAATAAGCATCCTAATAGGTGTGAGGTGATGTCTCATTATGGTTTAATTTGCCTTTCCCCAGTGATAGTGATGCTGAGCCCTTTGTATGTGTCTGTTGTCCAGTCATCTGCCTTCTTTTGAGAATCGTCCATTCAGATTGTGGAATTATTTGCACATATATCATGCCATTCTAACCTAACAACCAGACATGGGTTGCATTTATTCCTGGTTTACAGATGAAAAAGTTTACCTTGGCTCAGAGCGGTTAAGCAACTTGTTCAAAGACACACAGTTAGTGAGGTTAGAATCAAGATTCAAAACCCAAACCTGTTTGTTGAATATGGGGAAAAACAAATTTTTCCCCAATTCACATATTCATTCACTGAGATCCTCTCTGCCCCACTAAGTTGAGATACAATTGCCTCAATGGTATTCCAACCCTTGTGAACTTCTCAGAGCCTCCCAGGATTCCTGCAGACTTCCAAGGCTGGCACCTCCCCGGGCTCCCCTGGCTCTCGGGCATGGCTTTCACGGCACTGGTTCAGTTGAGAAATGGTCTTGTGTCCCGTGGGCACTTGGGTGCCTATGCCTCATTCCACTAAACAACATTCTCAACCAGCAGTTGCATTTGTGGTCCTTCTGACTGCGACTTTTGATGGGGAGCAGAGGAGCGGTACTTACCCTAGCAACACAAACAGCTTGCAACTGCACACAGCTCATTCTCGTTCTCATAGCCTTTTAGCTTTCCCCATTGGGACTTCTCCCCGGCTTCATCACCCATGGGAGTTCGGCTACTTAAGCCAACTTCTTCTTTCCTTCCTCTTTCCTCTCTCCGATGATTCTGTGGAAATGTTAAAATTTTCTCATTCTGTGAAGCAACTGTCCCTAGCCCCTACTCACCTCTGCTGGACTGAGCCTTCCCTTATGTGTCCAAGTTCACCAAGATGCTCCGCTGACTGGAGGGCCCCTCGGTGTACTAAGATGCAGCAGCCTGGCTTTGAATTTTATAGACTAGGTCTGTGTGCAGGTGGCAGTAAGGTCACCGCTGAGATGGGGAGCTGGGTGGGGGAGAGCAGGGGCAAGAAAGGACTTAGAAAACAGTAATGGTTCCCGTTAATATTTCACCACGAATCCACATACCCCTGAACTCACAAGCAAATGACAAACGTCTCAGGGTATGTTTTTTACCAGCCAATGAACTAGAAGCAATCCCGACGCATGCGGCCTCCTGCTCTCCCTGCACAGTGGCCTCCTCAGCCACGTGGACAGCCGGCTTTTCTGTCACATGGACCAAGATAGTCTGCGACTGTAAGTAGCTGGAGGCAGGGCACGTACTTAGCAAAGAGTGGGCCTTCCTGGCAGAAACAGCTGACTGGCGGCTAGCAGGAACCTACAGGGTCATCTACTTTAGGATTGACACAGATGGGTTCCTTGGAACATCCGGGTCTAAGAGATAGAGGTTAAAAGTTTGAGGGAGGGAAGAGGTAGTGGGACGGGCTGTTTCATGGCCAGATTAGTTTGGAAAACAGTGAGGGGACAAAGTTGTTTTCCGTTACAGGACAGCCTGTGTCTTTAAAAGTGCTTCTGAATCTTGTGAACGACCTAAAGAAGGGACATAAGTGTGACCGTGTATTTCAGCTAGGGAGCTGTGGGTCGGTTTGGGAAAGGCTGTATCAGCACATCCCTCTCATTTGACAGATGAAAGTGAGGCTGAAAGAAGTAGCATATGTGCCATTAGGATCCAGGCCTGTCCTTACCCTGCATTTTCCACAGGGGGTCGCTGCACAGCCTCCTGCTTCCAGGTAGAGGGAAGGAGCCCAGCTAAGGATCCAAGAGCACGAATCTGACGTCAAGAGTCTGTTTTCAGCCTGACATTTCAGAGAATGATGCCCTGTGACTGTCAAAAACCACCCCGAACCTCCCCAGGCCCTCAGTGGAGGAGTGCATGTTCCCTCGCGAACCCTCCAGTTCCCAGATTTCTGATTCGTGTGCAGAGATGTCATGCTGTGCTTTATACTTTATTCATGTTAGTCCAACATCACTTCACCAAGAAAAAGGGCAAATGACCCTTGCATGATCCTTGCAGAGAGAACCTTTCCGGACAAATGCAAGGCCCTTTGCTGAAACAAGATAAAAAAAATAAAATGCCAAGAAGACCAGCAAAGCATGCAGGGAACACTAGACAGAGAGATGTGCATGTGATGGAGTGGGGGTGACTTCTGAATCATCCCCCTAAATTTAGCAGTGCAGTTTTTTTTTTGTTTTTTTTTTAAAACGAGCCTTTAAGATCTGCTTCCCAGAAGTTCTGCTATTTCTTTGTGAATGTCTTATGTAAGTCTGCACCACGGACCTGCAGGAATAATTAGATGGGAAGGGCACAGCCCAATTTCAAAAGAACCCAGTGAAATCCAACAGAGCTGGAGAGGATGAGAAACACAGGACAATCCAACCCTTCTTTGCCTTTCTATCCAGACAGCCTGGGGTGATGCCACCTATTGGAAGAGATGTTGTGGGCTGATTTTAAGATATATACCATATTTTCCGGTGTATAAGACAACACTGTGTTCTAGTAAAAAGCCTGCTCATATTGGCCAGAGTCCAAGAGGCGGTCTATTAAAAAAAGAACTGGTGTTGCCTCGGAAGTGGGGGGTAGTCTTATACAGCGAATATAGGCCCAAACCTATGTTTTAACTGTAAAATTAGGCGGTCGTCATATACGCCAGAAAATACGGTATTCTTTTTTCCCTCCTCAATGGAGCTGTCATTGTTGTGTTAATCCTTCCCCAGAGACCTCCTCATTGTTCCTATTTAATTGCCCTAATTCCCTGGCCTGTCGCTGTCCTCCCATTTTCCTTTCTCTAACTTTACCTGTGTGTAGCTCCAGAAAGAGGTCCCCAGAGATCTCAGGAAACCATATTTTTAGTTGTCCCTCCCAGCTTTCATCTAGTAATTGCGACATGGCTTCTTCTTGGCCAGTGGTCGGAAAACTGAGGCTCTCGAGGCACATGCGGTTCTTTGGCCCCTTGAGTTTTTAGCAAGGCCAGTTTAGGAGTACCCTAATTAAGTTAATAACAATGTACCTAACCTGTATAGTTTAAGTTTAAAAAATTTGGCTCTCAAAAGAAATTTCAATCGTTGTACTGTTGATGTTTGGCTCTGTTGACTAATGAGTTTGCCGACCACTGGTCTTGGCAAGTGGTGCAGTGGTGAGACCCTGGTGGTCAAGGTGGGACCGTGTTGTATGCTACACAGGTGATGCCATGGAAGAAAGGTGACATTTAGGTTGGAACAGATGTGTTGATGTTTTGCTCTGTGGGGTCAGCATTGAGCTCTCTGAGAGGAGAGAGGAGTGGGCATGATGGCGATCTCTTCTCCTCCCCAGAAGCCCCTGACTGGGCCCTCTCTGGCCTGCACCCTCAGCCAGGCCACGCCTCCCACCTGAGCCTCTTTTCCCTCCTTCACCATAATAGACCTCCTTCCTAAGCCGCAATCTTATTTAATTCCCTTTGGCTTCCCCCCTGAGCTTCTAGAGATAGTTATGAATTCCTCTGGCTGGTGCTCTGGAAGGAAGCTGATAAACAAATTCACAGCCACCTATTAGCAGCTGATAATTACTTCATATTTACTTGCTTAGGATACCTCACGTTTTTAATAGGCCAGACCTAATTAATTCACAAGGTTCCTGAGCTGCCTACCATGGGCCAGGCCTTATTCTACCAATCAATTCAGGCAAGTTTCTTGCTTATGGTGTGTGTTGGGGGTGGGGTGGGGGAGACAAAAACAAGGAAACAAACCAATCAGACCATTTGAGATAGTGGGAAGTTGTATGAAGAAAATAAAGCAAGGTAGCATGTAGGGAGCGGTTATAGGGTTAAGCCTCGGACTAACCTGCTGGCAAAGCCTCAAACAAGTCCCAGCTTAGAGGGCACAGCCCTCTTAGCATAATTAAGCTTGATCTTGTCACTGCTTCCTAGATCTTTTCTGGGTAGCTAATGGGCTGTAGGAGGTGCAGTGAGTGCTGTCAAAACAAGTGAAACTTACAAGAACGTTGTAACTATGGTGACCACTACCTTGTTTACCCCTGGCTATAAAATAAAGGCTCAGCTTGCAGTCTGGATCTCTTCTGTGGTCTCAGTCACTCACAGAAGATCCACCCAGACCCAGCTTATTCTCTTTGTCTGTCTTTTTTTTGTCCTTCGCCGGCCCTCCCTCAGGCTTGCAGAACCCTTGGCTGTGCTGATGTGGCACAGTAGCATGGCAGAGTGACCCAGCAGGGGGAGCTTCCCTGAGCTAGTGACCCTTGAGCCCTCCCCTCCATGACCTGGGACAGATGTTGCAGGCAGAGGGACAGCCAGCATGGGACCCACTTGGCTGGGGAGAGGAAATAGGCCAGTGTCACTGTGAGGCGGTGAATGAGGAGGAGGCGAGTCTGGGGAGGGAAGCTGGGGTCAGGCCATGATGCACCTTGTCACCCACAGTAAGAAGTTAGGATGTTATGTACTTACAATAGAATGCCTTTGGGAAGGGTTTTAAGACAGGAATGGTGGGGATCTAATTTAAATCTTAAAAGATTGGGCCCCTCACGTAATAGAATGACTATCCTGTTTAAAAACACACAATATTATCTCATTGGCTCCTCATAATAAACTATGAGGTGGGTGCAGTTTCTACTTTTAAATGATATGGAATTCTGGCTTAAAGACAACACGTTGCCTAGTTCACCTAGCTGGTAGGTAGCAGAGCTAAGAGATTTGAAACCTCCTCCCTTCTGTGCTCCATCTCAGTGCATCTATCCATCCATCCTACAAATAAAAACGAAGCACCTACATGTCACAGGCACAGAACTAGGTGCCTTGTTGGATACAAAGATAAATGTCACATTCTTGCCATCAGGAGTTAAAATCCCATACTTGGAGGAGTGCGTAGAACAGGATGAAGAAATGGCAGAAGGAAGAACAGAAAGGATAGAGAGAGAAGCCATTTTACCCATGGATATCTATCCAGCGCTTCCAGTTCAAATAACTTCTATTTCTCCCCTCCAATGAAGACAAATTAATCTTACGATTTAGCTCTTTGGTTCTTGAAGGTCAAGAAGGTCTTCAGAAGATGCTAATAAAAATGTATCTCTTCTGCCCTGGCTGGTTTGGCTTGGTGGATAGAGCGTCCACCTGCAGACTGAACGATCCCGGGTTTGATTCCAGTCAAGGGCACATACCTGGTTGGTGGGCTCAATCCCCAGTGGGGGGAATACAGGAGGCAGCCAATCAATGATTCTCTTTCATCATTGATTTAAAAAATATATATATATTTTATTGATTTTCCACAGAGAGGAAGAGAGAGGGATAGAGAGCTAGAAATGTCTATGGGAGAGAAACATTGATCAGCTGCCTCCTGCACACCCCCTACCAGGGATGTGCCCGCAACCAAGGTACATGCCCTTGACCGGAATCGAACCTGGGACCTTCCAGTCCGCAGGCCGACACTCTATCCACTGAGCCAAACCGGTTTTGGCTCATTGATGTTTCTATCTCTCTCTCCCTCTTCCTTCCTCTCTGAAATCAATAAAGAAAAAATATATCCCTTCACCCCAAAATAAGTTCCCCAACCTGGTCAAAGACAGAAAGGCCAAAACTGGGAGGGGCTCCCCTAGAGCAGTCACACCCGTGCCACCTTCTCCTACCAACCATATCACCAGGGACTCACCAGCCTGTAACCAACTCCGGCAAAGTGGCTTTGCTTCCTGCCTGGGCCTGTAGCAAACTTGGGACAGGGCAGACCAAGTGAGAATGAAAGACCTGCTTGCTTGTGAGCTCAATCCAGGGGCTAGTATCATATGCTCTATTAGCACTAGCATAATGTCCATTAGTGTCATACACTCTAGTGTTCTACCTGATCGTAGCTTTTTAAGGCTTCACAAATGAATGCTGTAGCTACAATGACTTAGATTTGTGATAAAGGATATCCTTAGATAAAGGATAAAACGGGAAGAATAGTTAGAGGTCATTTGGAGGTCACCAGAGTCACGCCCATTCAGTGCTGCGGAGTGGAGTGGGCCTAGCAAAGCTCTCATGACTGTCAGGGCACTGAGATCTCATTCTGCTTGAAAGGGTGCTAACAAGTGGTGTGCACACACCACTCTGGAAGCAGATAATACGTGTGATAATAAATAAACGATGGCTTTCTGAGCGATTAATTCCTCCTACCAGATGAGGGACACCCCAGATGACTATTGACATGTAACCCTTTGAAAGGGCTTGCTATAACCCTTTCTCCTGTTGCTTAAAAAACTGCAGACAAATATAACTCCTGTCAACAATTTAAAAAATCTTCTAAGTGAAAACACATCATGGAGGTTCCCAAACTGACATTCACTTTATAAGCCCAAATATTTTTCTTTCTTCTGCCATCTACACAGAACTGCTTCCTGTGTTCCCCCATTGAGGTCCTCTCTGCTTCTCCCAGCATCTTCCCCATTTCTTCCTAGTCCCTCTTCCTCCAAAGACTTGGAGCAGACAGACTTCTGATGCCCCAGATCTGTGGTCGGCAAACTGTGGCTCGAGAGCCACATGCGGCTCTTTGGCCCCTTGAGTGTGGCTCTTCACAAAATACAACGACCTGGGCGAGTCTATTTTGAAGAAGTGGCATTAGAAGAAGTTTAAGTTTAAAAAAATTGGCTCTCAAAAGAAATTTTAATCGTTGTACTGTTGAGATTTGGCTCTGTTGACTAATGAGTTTGCCTACCACTGCTCCAGATTATTTAGAATCGAACTTGTTAGTTCTGTAATAGTTTATTTTCCCTTCTGAGAAATGGGGATAATATTTGTGTTAGAGTTATTGCAAGTTTAAATATATAATACAGGTAAGGACTGTAACTTGGTATTCGGATCATGAGAACATAATAACTGCTAGCTGTTTTCATTTTCTTATTTATTTATGTTTCCTATTTTCTCTGTTTCCTTTCTCTTGTCCTACATCAGAAAGCCATTTCTGGACTTTCCCTCGATTTTCTGTTTAAGGTGGCCCCATTTATAAAGTGCAGAGGTTTGCCCATGCGTCAAAAAGTTGTCACCCAGAGCTGGAAGTGTCGATGATGAAAATGTCAACGTCACGATGTCTACTCAGGCTGGGGGACCCGGGACTCCCCCTGCAGCTTCCTCCAGCACAAGGTCTATGCGCAGCAGTTTCCAGGAAAAATTGTTGTCTGAGGACCCCTCCGCTACCCCAGACTCCATGGGACTTTGGCCCAAGCTGTTACAGAGTTAGTAGTTGACAAAAGCATTCTAGCCGGGGACTTGGGGGGCAGAGTCCACCCCCTTTTCCACATCCTTCATCTTGACTCTCCCCTGGGCTCTGCCACCTCCTGGCTCCTGGGGCCACGCCCAGAACAGAAGCAAGGAGGCCTCAGAAGCCTTCCAGCCAAGGCAGGCGCCTACTGAAATATGCAGAACGCTAGTCACTTAGAAATACATCTCATTAAATGAAATATTTTCTCAAGAACGGGAAATAATTTATAAAGATAAAAATAACTCAGCCTTGACACAAAAGTGGGACAATAAATTCTGTCCCTTCTCTGCCTCCTTCAGGAAGGGAGGAAAGAGAAAGTGAGACGAGAACGAGAGAGAGAGAGAGAGAGAGAGAGAGAGAGAGAGAGAGAGAGAGAGAGAGAGAGAGAGAGAGAGAGAGGAAAAACTGTAGGAGAATATGTTCTGGCTGAAGCTAAGTAAGAGCAGAAACTTGACCCACCAGCAGTGGTGCCCTGACCCAGGGGAGTTGAACAAGATAGTGGAGGAGAATTGAACTTTTAACAAAATCCAGTCCTCAGTTCAGAGCTCATCGAGTCATGCCCAGCGTGAAGCTTTGTGGCTGGACAATGGTGCAGTTGCAGGGATAGGAGCACATGTGGCCCCATTTTCTCTCCTCTCCAACACCTTTTAATGCTAGGCCCCCGAAAGCAGAAAATAAGAGATGTCGCAGAAAGTTCTTCCTTGCACTGTTTTTCAAATACGCTTCTTGGAGCATTTCTCACGTGACCTCAGTTTCTGCTAGTTTCTCCCACCCCACCCCCGCCAGCTGCTCCTTAAAGAGCAGCAGCCATGCTCCCACTGCAGGGCCTTTGCACTGGCTGGTCCCTCTGCCCTCCAGGATGTCCTTCCTTCAGACACAGAGAGCTGCCCTGCAGCTCAGGTTATACCAGGTAACAGTGGCCACACTTGGTTATTGATTTTTGTATCCTGTATAACAATATTTAATTACCCTAAGGTTTATGAAACTGTCCTTTCTTCTAGAAATTTTATTATTTTACATTTTATGTCTAGGCCTATGATCCATTTTAATTTTTATGTACAGTGCAAGATGAGGGGAGACAGTTTTTTGCCTCTACTGACATGCACTTGATTCAACGCCTTTCATTAAAGGGACCATCCTTTCCCCACTGACTTATGACAGAATCTTTGTCATGAATCAAGTGATGCTACTGGTGTGGGCCTATTCCTGTACTCTGTTACATTTTATTGTTGTATTTATTCTTTCACCAACAACACATAGTATTTACATTACTGTAGCTTTAAGATGGGTCCTAGAACTTCATTCTTCTCAAGATTTCCTTTGCTATTCTAGGTTCTTTATAGTTCCATATAAGTTATAAGATTAGCTTATTAAGTTCTACAAAAATACCCTGACAATTTGATTGCAAGTACACTTAATGTATAGTAGGTGTTCTTTAATGTCTTTTAGCAATGTCTTGTCATTTTCAGTGCCAGTATATATTTTTATATCCTCACCCAAGGATATATTTTTAGTAATTTGAGAGTGAGAGAAAGAGGGAGAGAGAGAAACATGGATGAGAGAAACATAATATTTAATCATTTGCCTCCCATACGCACCCCAACCAGGGATCGAGCCTGCAACCTAGGTTTGTGCCCTGACAGGGAATCGAACCCACAACCTTTTTGATATACAGGACAACACTCCCACCAACTGAGCCATCTGGCCAAGGCATCAGTGCCAGTATTTTAAGTGCTACACTTAAACTCCTGAACAACCCTAGAGACAGGCACTGTTGTTATTCTCATTCGTGCAACCAGGGAAATTAAGTCTCTTCAAGTTTAAAAGACTTTACAGGGTCACGTAGCTGGGCATCACTGTGTGGATAAAATATAATGGTGCAGGGACGAGAGCTTTATTGATTCATAGGTTGTTAAGTGCGTCCCAGGTCTCGGCTATGATTATGGCTATGTTTTCCTGAGCACATGGCCCAGTGCTGCCGTGTAAATATTCAGAGCCTGTTCCTCTCTGAACTCAGAACCCTTCACGTCCTGGCTTGATTAGTTGTCTTCTAGTCTTGACTTTGGATTCCCCCTTCTGAGTAAGACTTGGTATCCGAAACAAACCCTGTTGGTGCAAGGACCATGCTGGTCCCTTGCTGTCTGGCACGATGTTAAATACGTAATCGTGCAAGAGATGTTTGCTGAAATGGTGGTTTAGTTATGATACTGAATTTTGTTAACCCTCCTCATACTTTCTCAAAATAAGTTCTTTGTGAGCAAAGATCACCATAGCACAGCTGAAATTCAGGGGCCAATAGCTGAAACGTAAGACCACAGTGTCTGCGCCCAAGTTCAGGGAGGGTGAGAGTGGCAGGCATGGCCAGGTGACTCAGCAGTTCTGGGAGGTTCCTCTTCTCCAAACTGATTTTTAAAAATATGTTTTTATGGGTTTCAGAGAAGAAGAGAGAGGGAGAGAGAGAGAGAGAGAGAAACATCAATGATAAGAGAGAATCATTAATTGGCTGCCTCCTGCATGCCCACTACTGGGGATCGAGCATACAACCTGGGAATTGAACCATGACCTTCTGGTTCATAGGTTGTCGCTCAACCACTGAGCCACGCCAGCTGGGCTCTCAGACCTATTTTTGAGTGACTGCAATCCCCCTTCTGTTTTTGCTGTCCTATTTCATCAGCAGGGGTGCAATTTAGTGACCACCAGGTCATAGATCAGGAGGGAAATTATTCCAGGGTTTTCCACTAAAGACTATTTTCTATGTGAAAATGTCCCAAACATGCAATTATGGAAGCCAATTTGCTTCAGAAAAAATGGACCGCAGAACTCCATGCTAGTGGCTCATGGGATGGGCTATTTGTGTACATTTTCAAGAGGGGAGAGTGGTCAGTTTGAAATAAAAAAAGGGAAATTTCCACCTAATCTCCTTTACTATAACACAAAGTACAAAGTGAGAACACATGACCTTTTACAAGCCTGTCAGGCTCATGTCATCTAAGCCAGGGGATGATGTCACCGTGGGTTTATTGCCACTTACCTTCGGGTTTACACTCTAAGATTGTAAGGAAACCAGTTAGCACCTGTTGGTGTGTGTATGTGTATGTTTCTGACCACTCATGTGACCTGCAGATACTCCAGAATCTGAGCTATAATTATCTCGTGCATTCTCACTGGCAATTTTGGGCATTGATGTTTGCTAAGATGGACAAAATATAAAATCTAATAATGGAGTAGCAGAATCAAAGGGAAGTAGGAAAAACTGTGTAATTAAAAAGACAGCAAGGCAAAAAGGTAAACATAAAGAAATAACAAGGTTCTTCCATTTAGAAATTTTATTCATGAAAAACTTTTATTAAATATCAGCTTTTTATTTATTTACTTAATAAATAAATAGGAGGAAAATGTACCTATGTGTGTATAGCTTATGGCCTGAAAGCACAGCAGTGCTAATAGATGTCTCTCTGTGAATTTTTCTCACCAACCCTCTGAAGTTAATCACTATCGCCTGAGAGAAGTACAGAAAAGAATAATAATGATGATAGTAAGAATAATAACATTGATAACTCACTATGAATTTATATAAGGACTTTCTTATATCAAGTGCAAGATGTGCCTTATATATCTTAACATTCATGTCACATAAACTTTAGGCGATTTCTGGCATTCAGTTCAAATACATCAACTGACTTAACATGATACATGGTTTCTCTGGATAAAATAGGGCAGATAACTCCCAATTCCCTCTTCAAACCTCTTTCAAATAGGTTCTGCTTTTCTCCACAAAGATATGCGTCTCCACTAATAGGCTTCTCTCCTCTAATATTACATGAAATTAGGATACATGTCCTTTCACATGGTGTTCCCTCCGTTATTACTGCAGGAAATTAGCGAATGTCTGGTGAACAAGTAATGGAAACGAAAGTGCCCTGCTGGCATTTAAGGTGCTTTGGAGTATTACAAATATTTAATAAGTGAAAATGGAGCTTTGGGGTCCATTTTCCTTAGCTCTAAATTTTCTGATGGTGACCCTACAAGTTATTTATAAATCCCAGGATTCAAAGTATTGATTCCTTATATATATATATATCCATTTAAAATAGTTCATCAAGTAGGAATCACAGGCATGCAAATATTGTGTCACTATAAAGGAAAGATATCTAACCGCATCTGGGAGACTCAAGGGATGAGCCTACATTTGAGAGTGATCTATTGTAGGGTTAAGATTATTTCAAGAAACCATTCAATAGCCTCAAAAAGTTGAAGGATGTGAGCTCTATGGATTAAAAAGAAAACAGTCGTGCTGAAACCGGTTTGGCTCAGTGGTAGAGCGTCGGTCTGCGGACTGAAAGGTCCCAGGTTCGATTCCGGTCAAGGGTATGTACCTTGGTTGTGGGCACATCCCCGGTGGGGGGTGTGCAAGAGGCAGCTGGTCGATGTTTCTCTCTCATCGACGTTTCTAGCTCTCTATCCCTCTCTCCTCCTCTCTGTAAAAATCAATAAAATATATATTAAAATATATATATATATATATATATATATATATATATATATATATATATATATATATATATTGGGTCGGCAGCTAAGTAATTGCGGATTTTTTAAAGAAAATCAAAGACAATTTTTTCATGGAACTAAATAACTTTATTCTTTAATGTATTGCCCATTTTGATCAATGACCTTTTGCCATCTTTCAGGCAGCATCATAATCCCACGTTCAAAAAACTTCTGTTTTTTATTAGCAAAAAACTGAATCAGGTACGATTTGACATCATCATCATTATTGAAATTTTTACCATTCAAGGAGTTTTGTAAAGATCGAAACAAAAAGTAATCAGATGGTGCAAGGTCAGGACTATATGGTGGATGTGGCAAAACATCCCAACCAAGCTCCATTAATTTTTGCCGAGTGACCAAAGATGTGTGTGGCCTTGCATTGTCATGATGGAATACAACACCTTTTCGATTTGTCAATTCGGGCCGCTTTTCTTCAACTGCATTGTTTAATTTCGTTAGTTGTTCAATGTAGACATCAGAATTGAACGTTCGGTTGGGTGGTAAGAGTTCAAAGTAGACAATTCCTTTGTAATCCCACCAAACTGATAACAAAACCTTCTTTTGATGAATATCAGCTTTTGATGTTGTTTGAGTTGGTTCACCTGGCCTGCTCCACGATCTTTTCCGCTTGATATTGTTGTAAACAACCCATTTTTCATCGCCAGTTATCAGTCGTTTTAAAAATGGATCATTTTCATTACGTTTCTTTAGCAAATCGCAGCTGCTAATGCGTTGCGTTAACTGTGATTCTTTCAGTTCGTGAGGAACCCATGTATCGAGTTTTTGAACATAGCCAAGTTGTTTTAAGTGATTTTCAATGCATGTATGTGATACATGAAGCTTCTCTGCAATCTCATGTGTTGTACTGTGACAGTCCGAATTGATTATTGCTTTGATTAGGGCGTCATCAACTTCAACTGGACGACCAGAGCGTCTTTCATCTTTGAGTGAAAAATTACCAGAACGAAATTTGGCAAACCAATTTTGACACTGCCGTTCTTTTAAGGCTTCGTCACCATAAGCAGCACATAACTTTTTATGAGCTTGTGATGCGTTTTTCCCTTGCGGAAATAAAAAAGCAAAATATGACGAAAATGTTCCTTTTGATTTTCCATTTTTTAACGAACGCCAAACAAAAACTACAAAACAGATCAAAAAACTTTTTTTACTGATTAACAGCTGAATAGCCAACTATCAAATACAAAATGTGTTTTACATTTGTACTACGTCTGCAAACCTAAAAATTCAACTGAAGCCATATATGTGTGAAACCCGCAATTACTTAGTTGCCGACCCTATATATATATATATATATATATATATATATATATATATATATATATATATATATATATATATATATAAAAGGAAAACAGTCGTACAGTGAGAGACAAACTGAGATGGTAATCATAAAATGAGATCAAAGGTAGGTTTAAGAAAGTTTGCAGGGACACTGCAATACAAACATGACAAGTTTACAGATTTAAAATTTGCCATGGGGGTCATAACAAGAAGAATTGAAATTGCAGAGAATTGAAAACAGTGAGAAAAACCAGGAAGATCTCAGAATTCAGTCTAAAAGGAAAAATAGAGGAAAATGCTGACTAAGATACATGTAGATGGTAGAAAATAGAGCATAGTATATAGATACTAGAGGCCTGGTGCATGACATTTGTGAACTGGAGGTGTGGGGTGGTGGGGGGGAGAAGGGTGCCCTCAGCCTGCCTGCACCCTCTCGCAATCTGGGACCCCTCACTTCTTACCACCTGGCTGCTCGCTGCCCCTTAGCTCTGCCATGGAGGCAAGAGAGGCTCCTGCCACCGCTGTGCTGGCCAGTTGTGAGCCCAGCTTCTGGCAGAGCGGTGCTCCCCCTGTGGGAGCGCACTGACCACCAGGGGGCAGCTCCTGCATGGAGCATCTGCCCCCTGATGGACAGTGTGCATTATAGCAACCAGTCGTCCCCAGTTCAGTCAATTTACATTATTAGAGTTTTATTATATAGGATATAATAGATATTCTTGGACAAAGGATCAGAGTAAGTAAAACCAATACAATTGTCCATTACATAACTAAGAGGAAAGATTTTCCATTATCTAAAAACAAAACCTGTATTGCTTTCAGGCCTTAGGCAACATTAATAACTTTAAGAGGAAACCCATACCTAGAGGCAGCCTGATCCAATTGTTTTTAGTTTAAAGTAATCCTACAGGCATCAACAACCAGCCTTAGAACGAATAATTAAAAATAAAATAAAATTAGTGAGGGCTACTTTTTCAGCAATGGTAGACTGTTATTTTCTCCCTTGACACAAACAACAAGAAACTATTAAGTGTTCTTCTGTTGGAAAGAGCTGGAGCAGCTTCCAAAACAGTTAGCATTTGTGGGGCTAAGATCTTGGGAGAAAAATGAAGCAAAGGAAGAGACCCCAGCCTTTCATGTACCTCTCAAGGCAGCTGCCCAAGTTCAAAAGCAGCTGCCAAGAGAGAAAAATCTGAGCAGGGCTTTGGACCCTGGGGGCTTAGAGGACAAACATTGGATTAAGGAGCTCTGCTAGGAGGAAGGGACAGGTGTTTGGCTGGGGCTCTCAGGGTTATATCCTAGGAATAAGCATGAACTAGGAATAGGTCTGCTCCCACAGGGACAGAAAGCAAGCTTGTCATCAGCTAACTATCTGATGGTCCCTCACTGTATGGCTCACAATCTTCTAGCCCAATGGCCCAGAAGAAGAAAACAAATGGTCCCAGATGGGAGAGAATATCACCGAGGGCCTCAACTATCTAGATTCTATACACTTTTCACTAACAACATCTAGTGCTCAGACACATATAACCACGTATGTGAAAACACAAGATGTGACTGAAAATCCAGAGGAAATAGAAACGGATCCATGGAAAACTCAGATTAGGAAGTTAAAAGGGAAGTTAGTATGGACTTCAAAATAGTTTTGATTGCTGTGTTGAAGGAATGAAATCAGAGGGAGGATTTTGGCAGAAAAACTAGTAACTTTTAATAACCAAATGGAAATTTGAAAAATGGAAGAACAACTGTGATTAAAGTGATGAATGAGCTTAACTACAGCTGAAATGGAAGATAAAATAGGTAAGGAGAAAACTTAAGAATCAAAGGGAAAATGATGAAGTCACAGAAAAGATTGAAGATACACACAGATGATGGCCCAAAGGTTTAACATACTTGTAATTTTAATCCCAAGGAGAAGAAAGAATGAGGGCAGAAGGAATATTTGAAAAGATAACATGTGATAATTTTCTCAAACTGAGGAAAGATTGTGAGCCACACATCGAGGAAGCATAGTCATTTCTCAGAATTCACTGGGGATTGGTTCCAGGTCCCCCATGGATATCAGAATCCGTGGATGTTCAAGTCCTTCATATAAAAAGGCACAGTATTTGCATATAACCTGCACACATCTGCCTGTGTACTTTAAGGCATCTCTAGATTACTTATAAACCTAATACAATATAAATATTATGAAGACAGTTGGTATACTGTATCGTGTAGGGAATAATGACAAGAAAGAAAACTCTGCACCCATTTAGTAAAGATGCAGTCGTCATAGGCATAATTACCTAGTACCTGTCAGCAACAAGGTAACTTTTCCTCCCCAAATATTTTTGATCCATGGTTGGTTGAATCCACTGATGGGGAACCAGTATGTAGGGATGGATGGCTGACTGTGCTATAAAAGTCAAGGAAGATAAATACAGAGACAACCCCCCACCCCCTAAACTTCAAAATACATTTACCAAAAATTGATAATAAAGAGAAAGTCTCCAAAGGAACCAGCATGGAGAAAAATCAGGCTGGATCATAACAAAGGAAAATAATAAATGGAATGATTAATAGATTTCATTACATTAAGATGAAAACTTTTGTGTGATCAGAACATCACAAGTAAATCAGAATGTAAATGGGACGTTGGGAATATATATATTTTAACACATAGGACAGATAAAATATTAATAGTCTTCATGTATAAAATAGTACTTCATTTCAGTAGAAAGTAGGGAACTTATGAAAAATGTTTCAATTTACTAGACATCAAAAATGCATATTAAAACAATAAAATTTCATTGTCACCCATCAGATCTACACCATAAAAAAATGATAAAAACCAATTTTGGCAAGGGCATGGAGGAAGATGTATTCCCATTTCTGGTCGGGACTGTAAATTCAGACAAATTTTCTTGATGGCAGTTTGGCAAGGTGTGGCAGAAGCTTTAAATATTTCTTTAACCGTTTGCTCAGCAATCTTTCAGGGTTTCTTTTGAAAGGAAATGTTTAGACAAGGACACATTGAGTTGCAACATTAAAAAAATAGCCAAAATTGTAAACAATATCAATATCCAACTGGTAGTTTATCGTGTTATTTCCTAAACGTGAAGACATCCTATTTGTCCACATTGGACGTGTGCTGCAGTTGATATTAAAAGACTACCTACAGATGTCAGGCAGACCAGTAAGTTATGATGCGCTTGTCATTGCTTTTACACATGTGAGCTTCACTATAGACCGTAACTTTACATCAAGTTGTCACGTTAGTTATTTGTATGGGTGCAGCACTGCCAAATCCCTTCAACTTCTAATTTATGTGGCATGCCTCTTTATTATAACAGGGCCCATGACCAGGACCCCAAAATATGCCACATGGTGTATTTCAAGCTGAAGGAATTGGTGCAGGTGCAGGCAGGATTTTCTGACCTTCCTCTGAAACAGGTCATGAGACCCTCATTATGAGAAGCTCCCTCCTTATACCTGGAGGACAGAGCATCATGATTTCCTGGGACACAGGACATAGAAATAGGCAGGCTTCCTACTTTTCCCCTTTTTTGGGTCCTATTACATTTTTCCCCCCCACAAAATTCTAGTCTTCATCAAAACTAGCATGAAAACACTCAGGGTTAACCATTTCTTTGGATCTTTATTTCCTTATGATGATTCCTATCTCACATAAAACTTCTACACTAATAAAAGAGAAACATGCAAGTTGACTGTACCTCTGCTATACTCACCAGCCATTCTCACCAGCCAATCAGGAGCGAGTATGCAAATTAACACAACAAAGATGGTGGCAAGCAGGACATCAGTAGGGGTCAGTTGGAGGTGATCAGGATAGCGGATGGGAGGCAGTTTGGATTGAGCAGGCCAGCAGGGATCAGATGGGGGTGAGCAGGCCAGTGGGAAGGGATGGTGGGGGCAAGCAGGCCAGCAGGGAGGAGCAGTTGGGGGTGAGGAGGCCAACAGGGGGGGAAGTTAGGGGCAAGCACAGTGGCACAAGGGGCATTTGGGGGTGATTAGGCTGATGGGAGGGGGCAGTTGGGGGCGAGCAGGCCAATGTCGGGGAGCAGTTGGGGGCAAGCAGGCTGGCAGGCAAAGCGCTTAGGGACAATCAGGCAGGCAGGTGAGCGGTTAGGAACCAGCAGTCCTGGATGGTGAGAGGGATGTCTTGACTGCTGGTTGAGGCCCGATCCCTATAAACTGGCAGTAGGACATCCTTCCAGGGGTCCCAGATTGGAGAGGGTGCAAGCTGGGCTGAGAGGACACCCTGCATGAATTTTGTGCACGAGGCCACTAGTGTATTAATAAATGTATATGCTTTCTCTTGTTCACCTGAATTTTGTCAGGGGACCCTAACAGAGAACTTAGAAGGGTTAAAGAAAAAGATCTTTTCCCTCCCTTATAGGTATATAAAATTTTCTGAAAAGATAGATTTTTATTTCAGTGTTTTATCAGGCAGATATCTTGTAAACAGGAGACTGCTATGAAAGCAATGCAATAAAAATAGGTATCACCCTGTGCTGAGTAGGATTTCCACATCTAGAAGAGTTAGATACAGCCAGTTCACGTGTCTGGAAGAACCATTACTCAGGTTCTATCAAATATAATTCTTAAAATAATAAACATTTTGCCCTGGCTAAGTGGCTTAGTTTGTTGGAGTGTCATCTCGTACACTGAAAGGCTGTGGGTTCAATTCGCAGTCAGGACACATAACTAGGATGTGGGTGTGATTCCCTGGTAGTGGACTATATGGGAGGCAACTAATAGATGTTTCTCTGTCACATCAATGTCTCTCTCTCTCTCTCTCTCTCTCTTTCTCTCTCTCTTTCTCTCTCCTTTACTCTTTTCCCTTTTCTCTAAAATCAATTTTAAAAAATACTTAAGTAAAGATAGAAAATAATAATAAATTTCAAGTAGGAATTGTCGACAAAATCCTGACATTCCTCAATATGCTTTGAAATAATGTTATTAATTCTAATGGTACAAAAAAAAATCACTGTTAATGAATGTAGACTTAAGAAACATAAAATTATTATAATTTTATATATGATTTCTATTGACCAACATGTTTTGTTAATAATCTTTAAACTTTAGATGAGAAGACTTAAATTTAAATACAGGCTTTAATATTAAAATAAAAAATTATATGGTCATATATGTTTCATTGTCTGCTAGTAAAAATGAACAAATTAAAACAAATAATGTTTATATGTTTTAATGCATTTTCCCCATAAAGCTGTTATTAAATTAATGGTAAATTAATATCAAGATTAATGTCATCTTAGAAATGGGATATTATAGCCATCAACTAATCTAAATTAATTTATTATTAATATCAAAGTATCAGGTATGTTTTATTGCTGGGTAGTGTTTGTGTTATTTTTGCCGAATAAAGCAAATTAACCATTATGCTTTTCCTTTGTAATCATAAATTCCAGACAATAATGGAATACTAGCTAGAACATTTTGTAACATAAGAAGTTTGTGCACAGCTACACTTTCTTTCCTTTATGTCAGCAATACAAAGATATTCTCAGATATTTAGGGATTCAGAAAAGGTCCTACTTATATACATTTCTTACCCGGCATGACTCGTGGTTGATCATGGTTCAGGTTGTGGGGCATGCCAGAGGCAGCTGATCAACGATTCTCTCTCATTGATTTTTCTATCTCTCCCTCTCCCTTATTCTCTGAATTCAATAAAACTATATTTAAAAAAAATATTATAGGACTTTTGAGATTTGATGTTCATCAGGATCCACAGGAAAAATACAATGCAGCAGGAATATGGAGGAGCCGCTGCATTAAGCAAGATGGCCACTAGATGGCACTGCGGCACTACTCACAGGCCATCTGAGCATTTGGAAATGACCCCTAGCTTTTGAAAGTCCAAATTCCCTGGAAAGCCGGAAGACTTATGCAGTACTGTATTTGTTTTAATTTTTAAAAAGAAAGCGGTGATTAAAAGTTGTCACAGAGAGCAATGTAAGCATTTCTTCTTAGTGCAAAGGACATTTTGCATTTCACCAAACTGGGGCTTTCAGCTTATCAAAGTCAAGTAAGGTTGGGGGAGCAGCTCCCACGTTCCGGACTCTGGGTTGGGAATCTGAGGGTTTCACAAAGAGGAGATGACAGAGTCTCTGACCTAAGAGAGTTCACTTAGAATGTAATAAACACCAGAATGTTCTCACCCAGCACCCCAAGTCTGGTTAATGCTGACTCGATAGTCTAAGTTAACTGGACCAGCTGGGCAGTGGGGACATGTCCTGAAGGGCCAATGGCTCCATGGGGTAAGGGGTTCCTTATTGTGCCAGTAGGCTGGGAAGCCATTCAAATGACGGAAGGGCTCCATGGTAGGTCAGGGGTGACCCGTATCCTGGTCCTCAGCTCTGTATCCTAGAGGGTGAGACTGACTCTACCCCTCTAGGCTCTGTCCCCCTCCTCCAAGCTGCCTGGCTGTAATTGCAGCTCTGGCCAGAACATCGCTATTCAGAGGGTACTGGATGCCCCAATGCAAAGTCTGGAGAAGTCGGTGCCTGAGCTATTTGGCCACTGAAGGTTCATTTTGCAAGGCTGGGGTGTGGGATCTGAGGCACCGGGAGGGTAGAGGCTGGTGAGATAGTAAGTACCGTGTTTCCCCGAAAAGAAAACATCCTCCGAAAATAAGACCTACTTACAGGTTTCCTTCTGAGTGAAATATAATGCATCCCCCCAAAAATGAGCCCCCCCCCCCCCCCAGGCTCTGTCTCAGAAACTTTGTGAAACCTAAACTGCAAGAAGTTGTGACTTGGGTGAAGAATTCATGGGAGAAAATCACTGACAGTTGCATTGCAAATGCACTGCGAGCAGGCTACCTTGGCAAGAAGTACTCATTTAAAGACTATTGCTAAACATGAGAGATTTGGACCACTGATTCTGAAAGAAATGGAGTCACAAGAAATTCACCAGGAAATTCAGGAATTGGATTGTTATGATGATGTTCCAGAAGATGATGACATGATTGTCATTGAATAAATGAGTAAATTCTTGATACTGTAGGATTCACAGTCTGTCTGGTTTGTGTTGACAACTACTGTACTACCGTACTGTATACAGGTAATAAATTTCCTTTATTTTCATTTAACAATAAATGTGTACTGTATTCTTCTTCATGGAAAAATAAGACATCCCCTGAAAATAGCACATCTTTGGGAGCAAAAATTAATATAAGACACTGTCTTATTTTCGGGGAAACAGGGTAGGCAGGTGGGGGATTTGTTTTTTTCCCTAGGGGGTAGTAGAGAGGCATCAAGAGGCTTTCAGCAGGGGCCTGTGTTAAGTGCTGCAACACAGGGATGCAAATTACAGGGTGATCAGTGGCTATTAAAAGAGTATAAAAAGAACTAATACTATGGTCATTAGTATTAACTTATTTAACCCTCTTAACTACCCTATAATGTAGGAATAATTATCACTCTCTGCAGAGAAGAAAGTGAGGGATGCAGAGGTTAAGATACTTAACCAACATCTCAGCCACTGTTTAACTCATCAAACTGACTTACACATAAAAGAAAGAAATAGTCTTAATATGCTATAGCTACTCTTATAGATATCAGCAGGGTACAGTGGGAGCCCCAAAGAGAGGATGTTAAATTCCACTGGAATTGGGATAGAAAGAGATATTGTACTGAAAAAAATGAGTTTATAGGGGACTTGAACAGAGTCTGACAATTGAGTTTGTGTTGAATAAGCATAAATGGAGAAGGAGAAAGTGGGGAGAGATTTCAAACAGAACAAGCAAATCCAGTTTGCAAAGATAGAGGAGACCCATGTCCAAACTGCAGCATTTACCTTTGTCCAGACTCTAAAGAACTTGTAGCTACAGGTAAGACCGAGCTAGTAACGTGGGCAGGTGATGATGGCAACATAGATTCCATGCTGAGGAATTTACCTTGTTCCTATTAAGCTTAGACTGTTAGATTCGGTCCATTTATCAAATATGCCAGGATCATTTAGGAGACTGCCCTTTTCATCCCAGCTCTTAACCTCCTCAGGGTTTGACATGTAGGAACTTGATAAAAATGCCACCATCCAATTCATGGTAAAAAAAAAAAAATATATTGAAATCACTTAAGACAAAGGTAACTCTTTGCAGTTTTGGCACAGGTCTCCTTGGTACCTTTGCAGACTTCTCCCGAGTCCCTGAGCAAATGACATGCTCCATTGCTTGTGGTCAGTCCTATGGTGGCCCCAGAGTACTGTCATCTAGCACCTCCCCTCCCCACTCCATCTTGTCCATGGGGACAGCAGGAAGCCAGATATTGACATGAAGAGACTTCTGTGCACAGCTTTTTCTTGGTTTCTCAAGCTCATAATCATGTTGGATATCCATGAGAAATGATCCCAGTATGACTTCATGAACTTGTATTGATTTCTTATTATCCTTTCTTCCTTAAAACCATCCCCATGCTAGAATTAAAGTTCAAGCTAGAATTTAAGCTAACCAATGCGCCATTATTCTGGAACAACAACCTATTTTTTTTGCAAGTCAGACCAACATTTGTCCATTTTAAGGGCACCAGCAACTCTTCATTACCCATGGATCAGCCTTCTAATGTCAGATTTCTCCCAGCATCCTGGCAAGTGATCTGAGCTCATGCTCCTTCCTGACCTGGATTCTGCTTACCTGCCCATGTCTCCTGAGCCTCTTCTGTGCTCCAGGGCAGTTCACGGTACACCACACATCTGTGTATTTGTACATATTGTTTCTTCCGCCATCAACACTGTTTCTCCCTTCTCTCTGTCCAAGGAAATCTTACTTATTCTTTTTTTTTTTTAATTCATCTAAGTTATACATATTCTTTAAACGTGCGATAGTCATAAACCTTATTATGAAAAATAGCAGTGCCCTGCCCTTTCCTCGCTCCCTCCTTCATTCCCACAGGCAACCCCTTTTGTTACTCTTCAGGCAATTTGCATCCACGTTTTTAAATAACACATTTCTACTACTAATTTCTTTTTTTTTAAAATTATATTTTATTGATTTTTTACAGAGAGGAAGAGAGAGGGAAGAGAGAAACATCGATGAGCTGCCTCTTGCACACCCCCCACTGGGGATGTGCCTGCAACCAAGGTACATGCCCTTGACCGGAATCAAACCTGGGACCTTTCAGTCTGCAGGCCGACGCTCTATCCACTGAGCCAAACTGGTTTCGGCTCTACTACCAATTTCTTGATTTTCAGTTTGGGGAATGACTGACTGAATTCTCACTCTGTAAGATAAGACTTGGCTCTCTTTAGCACCATCCTCATCCACCTCCACAGTTTTCCTCTCCTCAGTCTCCTAATAGATTTATACCATCATTTTTAGTTAGATCAGTAATTTCGTGCTTGCATAATCATGACTGTTCACAGTATGCTCATGTAGGAAACCATGATTATGTTTCCTTTCAGGTACAACTTTTCATTTTCCTTGGAGTTAATTGTCTAATTCATTTGCGTAGTTGTCTGTTCTCCTACCACTAATTCCTACCTAGGCATTGTTCCATGAGTATAAATTTCCTCTCCATATATTCACACACATCAGGTATTTTATTGAGTTCATCTTCTGGGATGTGTTTGCTCCCCCATCTGTACCACCTGTGCTTTAGGATTACTGAGCAGCTGTCTTCGTGATAATCTCTTCCTCATCATACTGGAATTCTTTCCCTCTCTCCTGTGCAGGATCCCTTATTTCCTGCATCCAAAATCTTCTTGTCTTTACTCCTTCTCTTTTGCCAGAACACATCCTGAAGTAGCTCCCTAAGAAAGTATGTATGAGAGGTTAATTTTTTAAAAACATTCATGCCTAGGAATGTGTTTGTTCTACTCTTATCAATCTCATTTGATTGAAAGTTTGGCTGTGTATAGAATTCTGGATTGGAAATCATTTTCCTTTAGACATTGTCTAGCTTCCACTGCTATTGCCAATGGATGAATGATAAGGGCAGAGATGAAAACAAAGCAAGTCCAATGCCATTCTAGTTCTTGATCCTGTGTATATGGTCTCCTGGAAACATTTAGGGTCTTCTGTCCCTGGTGTGCTGAAGTTTTACAGTGATGTGCTTTGGAATGAGTCTGTGTGCTTCCATTATGCTGGGCACTGGATGTGCTCTTATTATCCAGAAGTTAATATCTTTGAGGTCTGGGTAATTTTCTTGAATTAGGTATTTTATAACTTCTGTTTGTGTTTTGGGGATTGCTTAGTGTTCCTGGGCTGTTTTTCTAATTTAATTCTTTTACTCTTTTTAAAAAAGATATCTTTGTACTTTTTTTCTTTTCTCTAGGAGATTTCTTCAACTTATCTTCCACACATTTGATTCTTCATGCTTTGTATTTCCAAGAGTTCATTATTATTATTATTTTTTTTGCTCTATGCAGATTATCCTGTTTCTATTTCACCAATAAAATCCTTCCTCTTCTAAAGATATTGAAATATATGTGTGCATATATATATATAATTTTATATATATATAAATTTTCTTGTTTTTCTTCTAAATTCCTTCTTTCCTTTTTGTTTTTGTTGTTTGTTTTTTGCCTTTGATATTCAAGGCTTTTCTTAAACGTCTGGACATTCTGGGCTGTTCTCTCTAGTTTAAGAGTAATGTTCTATAAAGCTCCATGCTGGCAGCTGGGGTCCATTGACTAGAAACAGCTTTGCTGTTGTGTGACCTGGCTGAAACTTTAAAGTCTTTTTTCTTAAACTATTCAGTTGTATTTTCAGAGAAAAGATTTTCACCCTTTTCCTAGAGGAAATCAGTGCAGACTGTAGAAGGCTCTCTCAGTTCTGTGTGCACACTTTCACGGATTCCCCTGTGTTCAGATAACTGCACCTCATCCAACCCAGCATCCCTCCAGTCCACGCTTCCTGTCACCTGCCATGGGGGAGCAGGAAAGCTATCTGCATGTATAATAGAGGGTGGAGGCATAAAGATATATGAGGGTCTTATTGCTTCTTATGCCAACTTTTAGCCCTTCTTCTGCTTTCAGTTTCACATTTGCCTTCATTGTTAGAGAAATTTTGTACTTTTCTGGAGTTCAGCAATGCAGTCACTTCCATTGGTATTAAGAGTTCAGCCTTCTCCACTCTGTTGAATCTGTTATCACAGGCCCCTCTGTTTTTCCACTTCAAAATAATGTGTTTAGTGCAATTGCCTTTCCTGTTGTCTTTGTCCTTAAACATTTATTAATTTTAAAATGATCTGTATTGTCATTTTTTAGTAGGGTTTCAGGAGTTAGTAGAGATCATGTGTGTTCAGTCCGCCAGCTTTAACAGGAATCATGCATGATTTTTTCCAATCCTTGTGCAGTACGATCTCCTGCTAGGACCTTCCCTGACACCTACGCCTACAGAACCAATGGCCTCCTTCCTTATTGTTCTTTTGTATCTGAGCCTTGTACACACTTCTCTTCTTGCATATATAACATGATTACATAAGAAGCTTGGATCATCTTACTGGATTACAAACTGCTTGAGTGAAGAAGCCCTGTTAATCTAATTTTACATCTTTAAGATCAAACACAAAACCAGGTACCTGTATGTTCAGTGAAATTGAATAGAAATTGGATGGTGTTCTATATAAATAACTCAACTGTGGAGAGAGGAATGGCCCAGTTATCCTGAAAGCAGAAAGCCCCTAAAAGATGTGTTTTCTTAAATCCTATTTCTTCCTCCCTGGGAATGGTGAACAGTGGAACTGTAGACTTAATCTTTCCTAAGGAATTCCCTTCAACCCTGGGACCTCGCTCAAGAACAAGGAAGCAGGGTCTGGAACAAAGGATGGCCTTGGGATGGGTACATTAGATTGTTTTTGCCAAGGAGTCAGGATGACATGGTTCTGGCAGGATGGGTGTTTACGATCACCATCTCATGCATGGGAAATGGGGTATGATCAGGAGTGAGTGTTGTATCTTTTCAAACCTCGACCTTAGAACACACTGACCTAGCTTGTTCTAATGAAAGCAGAGACATCCAAAGCTGGGCTGGGTTGAAAAGCCTGCAGGCCCTTTAAGTGCCATAAACAGAGATCTGGGTCGGTGTCCCTGCTGGGAATGTAGCCCACAGTGATAGTGTTGGATACCCTCCCTGTGCTAAGTTGATCGATAAGTCCACCTCTATCTATTAGGCAGAAAGCCAAGAAGCACAGCTCACACTGGGGACCAGGAGGCCACCAGTAGCGGCATTAATATGCTCAACTGCAGTGTTTCAGTTGGAGAACCGAGACGTAGAAATTAAGCCTGGGGTAGCAGCCTTGAACCTCTGGAGGTCCAGTAAGTTAGGAAGGCCTTCGGGGAGCTAGTGCAGCTGGAAGGGGCCTGGAACCAGGCGGTATGAGCAGGCAGTGCCAGGCTACCCGACAGAATCCGAGGTCAGAGGTACCAAAACCACACTTGGGGACCGATTATATGCCTCTCATGTGATAGGTGAGGCAAGGATGGAACGAGATGGCGCGTGAAGAGGATAGTCTGGGCCAGACACCTAAGCTTCGCAGTATTTCTCTCAGTCTAACTCTTCTGGCTTTAGAAGGGTAATTTCTTAAGTCTCAGGCTCCTGTTAGCAGCTAAAGGCCCCTGCAGTCTGACACTTCATTCCACATGACAGCTCTCCACTCACTGCGGTGACAGTGTTTAGGCAAGAGCTGTCCAGAAGAGAGATTGTAAGAGAGAACAAGCAGAGGGGGAAAAGATACCATTTTCTTGGAAATGGATAGGGATTATACATCTGTCTGGGGAAATAAACCTGTCAGCAATCTGTTGGCCTACTGAGGTCCTAGACATGGGAAATGCTGACACTGAATCCGGTAGCCCCGTGAGCCTGGATGATTGACCATTTTGACATCATCAGATATGCACATGCCAGAAGGAAATAGATTCTCAGAGCTAGAACAGCTACATTGGGGGTGGCGGGGGGGTGGGGGGGGAGAGAGTAAGGGGAAGGAGTTTCAGCTCTAGAATGAACAGGCATCACTCCTCCATCCCATCCTTCTCTTCCTCTGCCTGTTTTTCTTCTCATATATTTAAACAATAAATGAAATGTAGACATGAATCTGGATGTTTCTGAATTGCAAATACAGGAGCTGCTCTTAGAGGAAAAGTCGAACAAGGCCAGGATTTCCCAAGTGGCCTCTGCGACATCTGTGCTCGTATGTTCCGTTGGCCGGAGAAGGCCTTCGAGTGTCATGAATGAGGACACGGGTACAGAAGCTGGGCCCACTGCTCTCAAGTCCCAGCTCTGCCTCTTCGCTGTAATCCTGGGCAGGTGAATGGCCCTCTTGAGGCTTCAGTTAACTCTTAGAAGACTGGAAACATGGTCATAGGCTGGCTATACATGTTACTCCGGAACATGTAAGTAGCAAGGTCCACAGAGAGCTTGGCACAGAAGTGCCGACACTTGTGTCTGAGCCAGCTAGAGCACTGCTGCTCTGAGTTGCTCTGAGTCCATATATTTCTCTAAATTCTTCCCGACTGCACCAGAGTAGGTTTCTTCTCGAACCCGGCTTGCTACACTAACTGTTGAGTCCAAGCTCCTCTGCCTAGAGACTGGACCTTCTTGGATGCCGGGTCTTAGATGGAGAAGCCATGAGAAGTTGTGGGTGTATAAGAACAAGTCTTTATTGCAGAAGCCAGTGGCCATATAGTCATCAGACCAAACAGTTCTTCATAGCAGAGTCCTATATATGTAGCTGCACAACGGCTAAGAAACAGATATATCTTCCCACATAAGCAGCAGTACTAGACTCTGTAGCCTCTGTGCCTACTGAAGCTTCTGAGCAGCCACAAGCTGCCTCTAGACCTATAGCTTTACGCAGCAATAGTAACTGAGCTCTCTGCCTTAGCAGCTTCTCCCAGCCTCTCTGGACCCTCCCCTCTCTCCAGCACACTTTTCTGCCCAGCCCACAGGCTGGTCTCTGTAGCCTTACATCTCTGTGTAGCACACTGCAGCATACTAGCTGGTCAGTAACTTATCTGTTATTCCAGAGACAAAGAAGGCTTTGTGCCAATAGATAAATTAATTGTATTTTGGCTACAGAAGGGCATGCATGTGAAGTATACTGTAGGGTTGTTGCTCCTGTAACCTTGGCACCTGCTTATGGTATCTTAGCCTAGACACAGAGTGGCCTTGGACATTCTGTGTATTGACAACAAGGCCTCTGTGCTTTCATTGGCCTTGGCCATCGGGGATCTCTGGTGTTGTTCCCTCCATAAGCCACAGCGTGTTGATTTTGTTATGGTGTCCATGGCTAGAGGCACTGATGGCCTGCCTATGTGACATTCCACCCTTCTCTGGTCACTCAGAGGAGATTATCTAAATTTGGGCAAAGAGGTAAGTTTCCCTAAGAGAATGGGGAGTAGAAACTACCTTAAAAGTTGTAAGAATCCAAAGAGGAAATAGTAACGAAAGCATTTCACGAATGCTAAGATTAGTTATTCGTAATATTTCCTGGGAATCAGTGCAGTGGCGTACATCGAACCAGAATGTGGACTTGGGACATCTGTTAAAATACCATCAATACTTACCTTGCAGGTTGCCACTAGGATTTAAGAGGGCAGAGCACATGAAAATATTTAGTCTAATATCTTGTGCATAGAAGGAGTTCCTCAATGTGTGCTAGCTTCTTTCCTTCCCATAGTCCCTTTTCTAGTGCCCACTCAAGAATCTCTGATGCATAATTCATAACCCAGATGCCAGAGCAAAATTGAGAGATCACAGAATCAAGACAAAATAACATCTCAGTAGGTTGGGACACCAAGGCTGGAGAAATAAGCTAAAATTCCACACGGGGGCATGCCTGCAGGAGCACAGCTTACAACTTGGGCTCCAGTGACAGTCGTACTGCACACCAGGTACTGGAATTCATGGTTCCATTGTGGCCAGCGCTGGGCAGACCATCCCTAGAGCACTGAGCTCCATCTGAGAGTCACGGTGCTCAAAAAGGAGCCCCGATACCCCAGGACCTCTTCAGGGACATTGCCAGTGGGCCGAACACCCTGAGGGATGGCTAGGAAATAGAGGAACTTTAGTATGAAAAGTAGGAGATGAAGGGAAAGTATGGCAGCTATTTTATTTTGCTTAAATGTTATTTTATAGAAGAGAGAATAGTTGGGCATCATGGCATACACACACACACACACACACACACACACACACAAATAAAAAAATAAAATAAATAAAAACAAACAAAAAAACACAAAAAAAAATATACAAAAACCACAACGTAAATTTGGATGTTTCTAGGAGACAGTTTTGACTCCTCAAATTTTTCTTGTATGTTCATTCACTCACCCAACACTGATGGAATTGAGTGTGTACTGGTGTCAGGCGTGTTTCCCTGTAGGCACCGTGTGCTGAAAAGTGTTTAGTAACCAGCTCTCCAGGAAAAAGAATCCGGATTTATAGCATTTGCCAATCTCTTTGCTCTAAACATTCCCACCAGGGTGAATTAGAAGCTATCAATGTAAATGTGGAACTGGGAAGAGACGTGCCCATCGGCTCTTGGGATTGGGGCAGTGGGCCTCAGCGCACCCCTGGCTGTCGTTCTGAGGATGCAGAGCTCAAAGGCACAGTCCCACATGGAACAGACCTACCGTTATTGGAAAAAAATCTCTCTAAACCATGCTGTGATCTGGAAGTGCATTTGGTTTTGAAAGAGGACTCGCATGTGACCAACTGGGGTTGGCTAAGGAGAAAAGCAGGCAGATTTGCCTTCTGACGGGGCAGCAGCAGTTACAAACATGTAACTGTGAGGGGAGACGATAAATCCTTAGGCAAGTTGTCTGGTTTGATTGGAGCAGAGAGGGAGGGTAAGGCTGGCCCGGGAAGGCTGACACTGGGGACATGCAGTAGCCAGAACACAACACATTTGAGCCTAATTTCAAAGGCCATAACGAACAGATGCAAGGTTTCTACTGGGGTGTGATGTGGTGTTATTTGCATTTTAGAAAGTTCAATCTGGGGTCAGGATGGAACAGTGGACTGCATTAGGTCAAGACTGGAGGTAGAGATAGCAATTAGAAACATCCTAGGTAATTGACAAACAACGATAATGGTGTGAAGAAAGTGACATTGGCAAATACCAAGGAAGGTACACAATGAAGTGATGTCAAAACCATGAAAACACCTGGGAGAGAAACATAGGGTATGATTATGATACATCTGCGAAGTAAGGGGGAAAGATGAGTTAGGGAGGACATGCTGATTCGTGGGTCAGTGGCGGACACATTAATTTTGTTAGGAAATAGTTCTTACAAGAACTAGCTTGGAAGGCCTTTGACAATACTAATTCCTGGACTCCGTCCTAGAGATTTCTACTTACTAGGGGGTGCTGAGCCTATTCACTTGCATTTTCACTTCCCCATGGGATTCTATGGGCCGAGCTTTCCTTCCTTCCTGTGAGTCAGGCATCCTTCCAGGCCCTGGAGATGCTGCAGAGATTGAGACAAATTCCCTGTTTCTGCAGAACCGTTAAGTGGGAAAGAATGGGAATGAACAAATAGTGTAAGCGATAAACAATCATGTTTAGGTAACAGCACAGTCTAGGAGGGAAATCTAGGATAAGGGGATGGAATTTAACAGAAGATAGGATTTCTATTTTAGGTAAGGCTGTTGGAGAGCCTTCTCTGAAAAGGTGGCTTTCATCCCAGGATGAAAAATGAATGAGAACTTTAGAGAAACATGGAGTTATCCAATATGGGGAATGTAATGTGAAAAGGGCAGGAGTGGGAGAGTGGTAGTTCTGTTTCGGCCATGACTTCAAACTCTGTGTCAGGCCTCTGGATATATCAGAGCTCATGGAACAGGTCTGGCTCAGGGTACAGACTGGGACACCAGGATATGGATGGTGGTTGAAGCCATGAAGCGGGTGGAATGAGAATGGAACCCAGGGAGAGAAAGGATTCTGGGAAGAAAAAGACAGCAGCCAGAGAAATGGGAAGAACACCCATAGGCAGAGTGGCCAGGGAAGAACAGGTTCCAGTGCTGCCCACAGGCCAGGCGAGGGAGGGAGAGAAATGTGTCCATTGTGTTTGGCAATGGAAGGCAGTTTTCTATCTTGATGAGAGCAATTTCGGAAGGATGGCTGGGGTTTGGGGGGGTGGAGTATACCCAATAGAGGATGTGAAAAGTGGAGGTGAGGTGAGGCGGGGAGGGAAGAAAGGTGCTGGAGTGTGATAGAAGGGCTCAGGGCTGAGGGGGAAGTTTTAAAGTGGAGAGACGTGGACATGTCTTAAGGAGAAAGAGCCAATGAGGAAAAGCTGAGAAATGGCAGAGAAGTTAAGACACTGATGAAGGGGGATGACAGCTCTCTTCCCTGATGCTAGCGGAAGGGGGGGGGGAGGGGAGGGCCCACGGGTGCGATTCTAAGTAGGTTTGGGAGAAAATTTATTTCCAAGGACTTTTATTTTGCAGTGAAGTGGAAACTTAAGCTGTTTGCGAAGAGCGGGGTGGGCAGGGGTCTAGGCAGAGTTGGGCAAAGGGGATGTAGAACTTGACCTTGGAAGTAGGTCAGGGAGGCCACAGGGCCCGGTGTGCCGGTTGGGTCCTGGCTCAGCTGTGTGAGAGGCTTTGCCTTGGAGGACCAGCAGTCGCCGGGGACTGGTGTTTAGCTGACCGAGTGGTGTCCCAGCTGGAGGGAACTGGGTGGATCTGGTGTTGGGGATTTGCCCGTGAGTTTCGAGACAAGGAAGAGAAAATCAGCAGTACCATCCAAGGAGGCTGTCGGTGCTGCTGGAAGGGGACCCTCTGGTCACAATCCCTCAGAGTATCAGAGGTGTCAGAACCGCCTCCCAGCTGGTGATTCCTGCAATGGTTCTGGGGGCCGGAGCCTGGGGTTGCATTTCCACAAGCTTCCTTGTATGCAAAGGTTTAAAAACCACTCCTTCCTGAGGCCTAAAAATCCCCAGACAGCACCCCATACACCTCCACTCCCATCAGAACACCCTAGATGGCAGGACCAGGGGTCATGCTGTGGAGCGAAAGCCTACTCACTTGTCTCCCACTCCCAGCGTAGACATGCCAGGCCTTTCCCTTCTGTGGATGGGGAGACAATGGCAAGAGGCAGCCCCAGCCCCTGGCATCTCCCCGCAGGCCCCTCTGCTTGTCTGGGCACCCCGGCCTCCCCAGCACTGGCTTGCAGAAACGTGCGCTGGCCTCCCCTCTCTGGAGGAGCCCCTCCAGGGCTACCCCTCCTTTTCCTGGCTCTGCCACCCTTTCACCAGGAGTTTCTAGTGATTCCCCCACCCCCTACCCCCAGCTCACAGCCCCAGAGCTGGAATTTAAAAGCCAGAATTAATTAGGCAACTATCAGGCGGGAGTGAGTCACAGCAGCCCGAGTATTTTTGTCCCGGATAAATGGGAGCCCTCACAGCGAGGTGGAGCCTGAGGCACTGTCAGCCGCCCCCACAGGCACTGATTTAAAGGCAGAGCTAGGGGGCGTCTTTCAGTGACCCAGCGGGCTCCAGCCAGGACTCTGGGAAGGTGGTGGTGTGGGTAGGGGGGTATGTGACCCTAATCCTCTGAGAATCCTTGTCAGCATCTGTTGGGGTAGTTGGATGCTGAAATAAACAACCAAGCCAAACTCCAGGCTTGTGTAGGCTATAAATTGGAAGCATTCTCATCGACTAGAAGGGGCGTAGCCAAGGAGAAAATTCTCAGCAACCTGCCCGTTCTGAATGTCTTCTTGATCCCTCCTCCCCTCCCCACCACGACTCAGTGGACTAGATTCTCGTTATTCTCTAAGCTGGGATGGGGAGCAGGCATCAGGGAAATGGCTGGGATTTCTTATGTGGTGCCCTGGCTTGCAACAAGGGCTGAGTCCTTTGTCCCCAGAAATCTGCCTTTCCCCCCGACCTCTGGGCTCATCCCCAGACCAGGCAGCAATAGTCAAATAAATGTAAAAGCTGGGAGGAGTCTCCAACATCATTTCCCCAACTCTCAATGAGTTTCATTCATTTCTGCAGCAAAATTACTGAAAATGGTATTATGTGAAAAAAGAGAATGCATTATGTATGCTCCATACTGATAAATGAATCTGCTATGAATCTTACTCTCCGTTGTTTTAATCTATGGAAGGAATCGGGACATGCACATCCTGAAATATAATAAGCGGAGAGTGATTTAAGTTCCTTGAAAGTATGGGGGTAAGAGTCAGGAAGGCTGTGATGATAGGAAGTAGCAGAGATTACATCAAATTGGGGAGTTGGGGAAGGCTTCCCGGAGGAGGTGGCGTTTGATGCATTTGGGCTTGCGAGCATGGCTCCAGGCAGAGAGGTTGGACCTCTTCTCAGAGCTCAGAGAGCAAGTAAGTGGCAGAGCGGACCCGTGGGACAGCCCACTTCTCTTGAAATCCACTCCTGTGATGCTTACCCATCAGATCATGGGTTTTCCTCCATCAGGCAATGCAACCTAACAAAATTTCTATCGTATTTATGACACCCGGTACCAAGGTGGGTCTGATGATGCATCTTTCCTCAAAGAACTAACAGTAGCCGCACTGAGCCCAGCCAACGCGCCTCGGTCTTTTTCTTTCCTAGTAATGGCACCTTCTCCGCAGCCTCAGGAGCAAGACCTTCGGAGTCACTCTAGCCTCCTCCTCTCCTCCTTGCTCCCCACATCGAATTGATCACCACTTCTTGTTGGTTCTGCCTCATTAAGCCTTCAATCAATACGTGTGTATTGGACATCTCTGTTAGGCCCTGAGAAACAAAGATGAATAAGGCACAGTCTCAAGAAACCCATGATTAATGATGGAAGCTGACTGGTAAATGAAAACCATGGTGGAATGTGTACATGAGCAATATGCCATGCCAGGAGAGCGGTGGGGGCACAAAAGGGGGCAGGCACCCAGCCAGGTGGGGCTCAGGCCGGGCACCAGCACCGTGTTCTAGTCTGTGCCTCCCCTCCACCCCAAGGTCGCAGGACCCATCAGGCTCTAAGCAGGGACAGCTGGACAATGGCAATGTCTCTAAAGTAGGGGTGTCGAACTCAATCAGAGAAGGGGCCAAAATCTAAAATCCAGCCTAAATCGCGGGCCGAATGGTTTACTCAACAGTCATAAACTGACAATGTCTTAAACTGACAGCGGAGTGCAGTGATGACAGCGCGGTGCGGGCCACATTGCAAGGCCTGGCGGGCTGGATTTGGCCCGCGGGCCTTGTGTTTGACACATGTGCTCTAAAGGGTCACCTTGTCTCCAAGCTGCGACCCGTGTATTTTCCATTCTGTTGCTGGATCTTCAAAATGCAAGTCCAGCCCAGCCAGTTGTAGCTCAGCTGTTGAGCGTCGACCCAGGAATCAAGAAGTCACCGGTTTGATTCCTGGTCAGGGCGCATGCCCAGGTTGCAGGCTCAATCCCCAGTAGGGGGATGCAGGAGACAGTCAATCAATGATTCTCTCTCATCATTGATGCTTCTCTCTCTCTCTCTCCCTCTCCCTTCCTATCTGAAATCAAAATACATTTAAAAAATGCAGATCCATTATGTACACACATCACAACCCTTAAAGCTCATCATTGGTTTCCTATGGTTTAAAATGAAACTCAAGCTCCAGGTCTAGCATACCAGGCTGGTAACAACACTGCCCCTGCTTACCTTTCAACTCTCTTTTTTTTTTTTTTTTTAAATATATTTTATTGATTTTTTACAGAGAGAAAGGGAGAGAGAGAGCCAGAAACGTCGATGAGAGAGAAACATCGACCAGCCGCCTCCTGCGCATACCGGGGATGTGCCCGCAGCCAACGTACATGCCCTTGACCAGAATCAAATTCAGGACCTTTCAGTCCGCAGACCGACGCTCTACCACTGAGCCAAACCGGTTTCGGCTACCTTTTCAACTCTTAAGTGGATCCCCTTACCCCCAACCAATCCCTGTTCACTCACTAGTAATTACCTTCGCACATGTTATTCTCTTGGTCTAGAATCGCCGCCCCCCCCCCCCCCCCCCCCCCCCCCCCCCGCAGCCCCTGTGTGTCTCGCCCAGGAAACACTACTTTCCTTCCCAGATTCTGTAAAAGCTGGGCCCTGCCCTGGGGTCCTGAAGCACAATCGCTGGCTCCATCTTGGTCTTTCCTTGGTATTTGGAACAGCCCTATTGCTCTCATCCCTGTTTTCACCTGCAATGGTCTGCTAGACGCCTTGTCTATCACCAGGCAGAGAGCATCCTGCAGACATGATTGGAATTTCTTTGGAGAGCCACATTTTTAAAACTTTTAACTTCTTCTAATGCCACTTCTTCAAAATAGACTCGCCCGGGCCGTGGTATCTTGTGGAAGAGCCACACTCAAGGGGCCAAAGAGCCGCATGTGGCTCATGAGCCGCAGTTTCCCGACCCCGGCACTAGAGCTATTTTAGTAGGTCAGAAACATGGGTCTTACTCCTTCTTCCCCGCACCCCCACTCACCCTCTTTCAACCAGATAACTTACTTCCCTAGTACGTAACTTCCAGGAAGACAGAGGTGACGTAAGCCCTGGCTGTGGGGTCTCCACCCCAGGGAGGGAAACAGGCTGGTGTAACAGACGGTGGTCTGCAAAAACACAGGCACAGCCGTGCCCTGGGCATTTCCACACCATCAAGCAAGGAACAGATGACGGAGACGGTCCCTTTATGGACTGCCCCACGATACTGTTTGCTCCTGCCACACCGTGGCCTTTGGAGAAACCTCAGGTCTCAGCGGCCCTGCAGGGAGACCCCAGCTGGGGAGCCTGTTCCTGCAGATTTTTGCAGGCTGCAGGTTTTGCAGCCACACCCCACATAGGAAGCTGCAGCATGCTGCAAGATGCTGCAGAGTTCTGCTGAGTGTGCACCGAGCTTGCGAGTTTGCCTCCGGGCTCCAGAAGAGGGCGAGGGATTGACTGTAACACAGCCAGACAGTTGGCGCACCTGCAGAGCACCTGGGTGCACCCCAGGTGGGGGCCGTGGTTAGGGGGTCATGTGATCAGGGTTCCCATGGAAACACCTCCCTCTGAGGCCCTGGTGTGGGTGCAGCACATGGTGCTTGAGCCCTCTCCCGCATTGTCCAGCGTGTGTGCGGTAACAAGTGTGCTGACACCGTTAACTTCCTTGATTCAACAAGGGCGTCCAGCAGCAGAGCATCTGTTCTGCTCCCTCAAGAGGCCAGTCTGTCACCCTCCCAGCATGGCGAGCGGTGCTGAGTCGGGCTGTCTGGGGATCACTTGTAGTTGTCAATGCAGAATTTAAGTCAATCTTGGCTGAATGCCCCCAGGAATGCCACCAGGGCCATATTTTGGACATAAGTGCTCTGAATCCAAACTACCCTCTTAAATATGTCTCAAGAAAAAAACAAAAAATCCGTAAAAGAAATAAATAAAGCCAATCGGATGTGACAATGCTGGACAGAAACATTGTTTGAAACATTCTTGTCTCTTCTGGAAGGTGCTTAAATAGGTGTGTGTGTGTGTGTGTGTGTGTGTGTGTGTGTGTACTACAGAATAAAAGCATTGCAGTAATCCCCTTACAATAAGGTTTGCTAGCTACAGCCAACTCACTGGCTAATTTTAGTAAATCCTTTCCCTCCCTTATTCCCCCTTCTCCCCATTCTCTCCAGATTCTTGCTTTAAGTTACAAATTTCCAAAGCCTCAAAAAATGTCTCGCATCAAAAGCAAGACCCATGAAATAACAATGAATTGAACTTCACCAAAATAGTAAAAACTGCTCTTTGGAAGACACCATTAAGACAATAAAAAAGGCACACATTGGGACAATACATTTGCAAAGCACATATCTGGTAAAGAACATGCACTTAGAATTTCTAAAGAATTCTCAGAACTCAGTAAGAAAATAAATATTAAAAAAGGACAAAATATTTCTGCAGACACTTCACCAAAAAAGATACACAGATGGCACTTTTAAGCACATGAAGAGATGCTCAACAACATTATTAGTCATTAGGGAAATGCAAATTAAAACCAAGTGAAATGCCACTGCACACCTTGTAGACTGGTCAGAATGAAACAGACTGAGCATACCAACTATTTGTCAGGATGTGGCCAAATTGGAACTCTCATATACTGCTGGTGGAATGCAAAATGGTATAGTTATCACTTTGGAAAACAATAGAGCAGTTTCTGAAAAAAGTTAAATATATACCTACTATATGATGCTGCTAGGTATTTTTCTGAAAAAAAGAAAAGAAAAGCTTATGTTTATATGACTATCTGTTCACTGCCCATATCAGACTACTTTTCAGCCCTGTACTAGAAACAGCTCAAATGTCCATCAACAGGTGAATGGCCGAACAAATTGTGGTATGCCCATTCAATGAAATGCTATTCAACAATAAAGAGGAATGAACCACTATCACACAGAGCAACATGGATGAATCTCAGAATGACTGCGCTGAGTGATAGAAGCCAGGAAAAAGAAGTATACACTGTGCGATTCCATTTGCACAAAATTCTACAAAATGTGAACTAAAGAATGTATAGTGGAAGAAGAATATCCATGCTTTCTTGAAGATAAGGATGGGGAGAGGGACGTCAGGAGGAAACATTGGGAGTGAAACATGTTTACTGTCTTCAGTGTAGGGATTGCTTGATGAAGGGATAGTGTTTAAAAGGTTAAACCATCAAATTGTGCCTGTAGATGTGTACAGTTTATAGTGTGTTAGTTACACCTGAATAAAACTGTCACAAATGCCTGGGAGTGGCGTCACTGAGGATGCTTTTCCTGTTAGAAATGGGGATGGGCAGCATGTTAGCCCTGCACATAGGCCCTGGGACCTTGGGTTCAGGGAACATCCTGTGAGGCCATCTCCAGATCACCCTGAACCTGCAGCTGAGGATGGATTGGGGTGCAGGGGGATGGGGTGGAGAAGACATCTTTGGAATCATCTATTGACAACTCAGGTTGCCTTGCCACACATCCATTCTAGTCTTGTGCCCAGTGTTCTGGTTCACAGTCCAGGAGGGTCCACTTCTCAGAGGAACTTATGAATCTGTTGGAAATGGCAACTGAGCCTCAGCATATGGTGATTCCACATCCAAACGATGTCGTAGGCAAAGATCTCTGTTCCGTTCTGTGATCTGATTTGGAATCATTTCTTCATTGATCAAATGGGTGGTAATTCTTCTACCTCTCATGGAGGTACTGTCAGCATCAAGTAGATAATTGTTGGGAAATGTTTGGTAACTACTCTGATGTCAGATGTGATTGTTAGACACACACAGGAAGAGGGAGAAGGCGAAGGCCGTAAGGGTAAGGATTGGTGGGCTTGTCAGGCAGACCCTCCTCCTGGGTTAAGAAGGGAAGCCAGGAGGAGAAATGGGCTCTAGAAAGGAACGTTAGTTGAGGGATTGACCAGCATAGAGCAGAAACCCCAGGCCTGACTTAGCAATGTGGAACATCATCCCTTGAGATCAAATAGTGGTACATATTTGTCATCTCTTGACTGTCCGGAAATGGTGTCCTCTCTTTCTAAAAGGTGCTTGCATTTCTGTTAGGGACACTAGTTCTCCGAATGATAGATATTCCTGGTGGAGAGGATTCAAACGACTTGGACCCAGTCCAAGGGGCTGAGATTGTTGATGATTATGTTTATCCATCAGTTTTGCCTTCTCAGGAGAACAGCACCTCCACCCCCCATCTCCTTGGAGCCATTTCTTCTCCAGGTGCTCGTGTGCTTATAGGGAACTGTTCACATCATGCCCTTCCGCAGTCTTGGTGACTGCTTTAGAAGTGGGTGCTGGCCCGAGCCAAGCCTGGCAGTGCCCTTCTCTGGGCCTCTCTGAACAGGGTCTTATCTGGAGGCAAAAGCTATGCACCCTGAGGCTTGGGCACTGTCCTGTGGAGGGAGCTGAACTACAGGAAGAGAGAACAGAGGGAAGGAGAGAGAGCTCTGATGCCATTCAGGCCCTTCCTGCCTGATGCATCCCTACCCTACTGTGGTTTCGTTCTTCGATTCTTTTCTTGTCCATGTGATTTATTTTAGAAACAACAAGAAAAACAACTCAGCTTTTTGCCTAGCCAGTTTGAATTGGATGTATGTCAATTGCAACAAAATTTTGCACTTAATTAAAAAAAGGAAAAGAAAGAGGATATGAATTTTGAAGAAATTTAATTTCGGTAACTATGTGTTGAGCACCTACTATTTGGCTACTGCTTACTACACATCTAGTGAAATCTTCTTTGAGTGGTGGAATTATTTCTCTCATTTAATAAATGTTGAAACTGGAACTGAGGAAGATGAATAGAGCCAGTAATGGGGACTAGAGCCCACAATCAGATGCAGGACTCAGATCAAGTCTGTCCATTCCAAAGGTGCCCACACGCTTCCCACTCTACTTACACCCTCCTGGGGACACAGACCTTCCTGAACCTCATCCACTCCGGTATTTTCAGTGCCTTGAAAATGGCTTGTCACCTAATGGCCGTCTAATACATGTCTATTCAATGAGGGAAGGGTTGAATTTAATTAGAATGTCCTGAATTCAGAGAGTGAGGACAGGACCAAGCAAGACTGGGCAGTCTCCGCAAATAAGATATTTTACATAATTGATGTATTACTCACAATGAGTCTAGAATTAGGTTTCCCTGTACCTAGTAATATTTTAAATACAGGGAAGAACTTGTTCCCTAAAGGAACTTACGATAAATCATGTTAAGTCATAATTATGCCCCTTTTAACATCACATAAATCTAGATTCCCCCCCCCCCCCAACTCCCCCATAATAGGGTTATTGGAAGCAGGAGTTGTGGATCCAGAGCATCTGGGCTGCACTTGGACTTCGGAGATGTGTTGTTTAGTTGGCATAGTGCTCAAAGTGGAAACTATCGCCAATATTTACAAGTGGGAGTTTTTGTAAAAACATCTGAAGTTTGGGTTTCTTTCTTTCTTTCTTTTTTTTTTTTTAAAGGGGAGGAGGGATAATGTGCTAACACTGGGCCTGCATGTCAGTGGTCAGCTGAATGAATGAGTGACTGTCCCTTTGGTCAGAGTGAGGCCACAGTCCCCACCTGATTCCCTCCCTCTGGGTACCTTCCTGTGTGCGTTTGCCTCAGCAGCCCCTGGTTTAAGATGTGCTAAATGGCTCTCGGTCAGGTGGAACATGGGAAGGAGGATTCTGCTCCACGTTCTCCAAGCTTGGAAGCTAGCAGAAATATTTTTGCAACGCTTTTGCGTTCCTGACTCCCTGGGCATTTCTGTGCGATAAGTGCCAGTCAGCTCCTTCTTGCACAGATGCCCTCGGGAAGGAGTGAGCTTGGCTTTCTCATCAGCATATGTGCCAGCAGCGGACTCCCCCTGCAAACTCTTTTCTTAGTAATCTTCCCTAAAGGCATTGACGTGCAAGGCAGAATGAATGGGAAAAACCAAGAGTTTGGTAGCCTGGCAATTAGCAAGCTCGTCTGATGACTTGGCAGAGGAGAAAAGGCTGACGTGGAAGAGAGACATTCTTGTCACTCTTGCAGTGTCTGCACTGCCCTTTTTTTTTTTTTTTTTTTATAAGATATACAGCTTTTATGGATTAAAATGCGTTAAATGTAGACAATTTTAAAGAGTTACAATGGTATATATTTATGCAAATGTATTTTGTATCTTGAAGTTTGAGTCTAAACCTTTGTAACATTCAGACTCAAAGGTTTTTTTTCTTTTTTTTCTTTTTTTCTTTTTTCTTTTTAATTTATTAATTAATTAATTTATTTATTTATTTATTTATTTATTTTTTGCCCCCCTCCCTCCCTCCCCAGAGTTTTATGTCCATTGGTTGTACTTATATGGATGTACACAAGTCCTTCGGTTGATCTATTATCTCCCCCAGATCTTCCTCCCCTCTCCACTGTAATTTGACAGTCTGCCTGTTGTTTTACTATCTCTATATCTGTCTCTTGGTTCATCAATTTATAATGTTCTTTATCATCCACAAATGAGTGGGGTCATGTGGTGTTTCTCTTTCATTGATTGGCTTATTTCACTCAGCATGATGTTCTCCAATTCCATCCAGGTTGCTGCAAATGATGAGAATTCCTTCTTTTTTATGGCAGCATAGTATTCCATTGTGTAGATGTACCATAGTTTTTGGATCCAATCATCTTCTGACGGGCACCTAGGCTGTTTCTAAATTCTGGCTATTGTAGATTGTGCTGCTATGAACATAAGGGTGCATATATCCTTTCTGATTGGTGTTTCTAGTTTCTTGGGATATATTCCTAGAAGTGGGATTACTGGGTCAAATGGGAGTTCCATTTGCAGTTTTTTGAGGAAGTTCCACACTGTTCTCCACAGTGGTTGCACCAGTCTGCATTCCCACCAGCAGTGCACGAGGGTTCCTTTTTCTCCACAACCTCGCCAACACTTGTCATTTGTTGATTTGTTGATGTTGGCCATTCTGACAGGTGTGAGATGGTACTGCATTGTTGTTTTGATTTGTACCTCTCGGACAATTAGTGACTTTGAGCAAGTTTTCATATGCCTTTTGGCCTTCCTTCTGTCTTCTTTTGAAAATATTCTATTTAGGTCCATTGCCCATTTTTTAATTGGATCATCCATCTTCCTTTTATTTAGTTGTATAAGCTGTCTGTAAATGTTGGAGATTAAACCTTTATCAGTGTTATTATTTGCAAATATATTCTCCCACACCGTAGGTGCACTGCCCTTTTTGTTTGGTTTGGTTTCTTATGTCGTCACCCTGATGGAATCAGTGAAGTAGATGAGAAGAAGGAAGACCTATTGAAATCTTCCTTCCTCCCATTTAGGAATTACCTCCTCGGACTGTGCAATGCCCACGGGATATACAGTAAAACACGGATGCTAAGCCCATGGCGTCAGAATAAACAAGTTTCGATACTCACTAGTAAAGTTGTCTAACTCTTCTAATGTCTCAACTTTCTTAGAAGGATATGTAGGAGCTAAATGTGTAAGTAATGATACCACACTCGCATTTGCATCCTAGTTCTATTACTTGCTGTCTGTGTGTCCTTCAGCCCTGGGTTCAGCAGTTCGGGTCTAGGCTCTGCTCTTTGGGGCTAGGCTCCCCTTTTTCAGGCTAAGCTCCACCCCTTTGGACTGGCTTCAGGTGTTCTGGGCTAGCTTCCGCCCTTGGAAGAGACTGTCCTTTCCCCATTGTATATTCTTGGCTTCTTTTTTGCAAATTAATTGACCATATATGCATGGGTTTATTTCTGGGCTCTGTTCTCTTGTCATTGACATATGTGTCTGTTTTTATGCCAACACTGTACTGTTTGAATTATCTATATATATATAAAAGCCTAAGCGACTGTTATGACCAAATGAGTGGTCAACTGGTCACTATGATGTGCACTGACCACCAGGGGGCAGACGCTCAATGCAGGAACTGTCCCTGGTGGTCAGTGTGCTCCCACAGCAGGAGTGCCACTCAGCCAGAAGCCAGGCTTGTGGCAGTGCTACTGGTGGCAGCGGCAAGTGCAGCGGGGCTGGGGTGAGTGGGAGTGGCACGATACTGGTCCCCAGTTTGTGCTCCTCCCTGGCTGCCTGCCACTTCTCGCACTGCTACATCCCTCAAGGGGTCCCGGATTGCAAGAGGGTACAGACCAGGCTGAGGGACCCCACTGGTCCTCAGATCCGTGCACCAGGCCTCTCATTATTGCTTTATAATATAGTTTTCTCCTCCTTAAGACTGCTTTGGATATTCAGGTTTTTTTGTGGTTCCATAAAAACTTTAGAATTTTTCTATTTCTGTGAAAAGATGTCATTGAAATTTTGTTTGGGGGCATATTGAATCTGTAGATTGCGTTGGGTAGTACAAACATTTTAACAATATTAATTCTTCCAATCATGAGCATGTCTTTTTCTTTGTGTCGTCTTCAATTTCTCACATTAGTGCCTAATAGTTTTTAGTGTTGTTCCATTTTTTCTGGTCACTTTCTCGTGTCCAGATTGATCACAGTGCCCCAAGTATGCTATAATCAGTGTGCATATAGGTAAGCCACCACCTCCATCTTTCAAATGTGGTAACTCATGCCAGTGCTGTCCCAGATGAATCAGTTCTTTGGCTGTCACAACTCAGAGTACTGATTCATCCTCAGCCTCTTGTCACATGATTCCTAGTTTCTCTCACGTGTGCTGTGCCAGCTCCTCATTCTCTACTTTTGCTTGTACAGATGCTTTTTTGGAATAAGAGCCAACTGTGACACTCAGGTGTTCTTAGGTGTGGACCTTTAAAAAAAAAACATATTAGGGAGGAATAGAAAGTTAGAAACATTGGTGGGAGAGAAACATTGATCAGCTGCCTTCTGCATACCTTCTTCTGGAGATGTGCCCGCAACCAAGGTACATGCCCTTGACCAGAATCAAACCTGGGACCCCTCAGTCCACAGGCCGATATTCTATCCACTGAGCCAAACCAGTTAGGCAGGTGTGGACCTTTTTATCTTGTTCATTCACTCAGCATTTTTTTTTGTTCTGATGCTGTCCTGCAGTCATTCTTCTTGGAATATGAATTAATGAATATGGTGGGCACAGTCCTTGGCCTCATGAGTCTTTTAGTCCTATGAGGAACAGGAACAATCCGTCTAATGAATACAATTCCGTAAGAGTTCTAACAGGAAATACAGAATACTGTGGTAGAGTCTCTAGCCTTCGTTTGGGGAATCCAGACAGACATTTTGGAGGAAATATCATGTTATAAATTATATGTAATATATTATAAACTACATGTTAGCTCCATAGGGACACAGATGTAGGGGTTGGCCAAGCAAAAAGGGAGGAATAATGATATGCCAAATAACACAGCCTGAGCAAAGAAGAGAGAAGCTCTTCTCAGCTGGGGTTCGGAAGGTGGGATCAGGAAGTAGCAGGGGAGAACAAGGCAGGAGAGGTCAGCACCTTTAAACTTTATTCTAAAAGAAAGAGGGAGCATTGCATGGTATAAAGAGATGAATAGCATCAGACCTTCACTCTTGAAAGATCTGGCTTCAAAGTGAGGAATGGACTGAAGAGAGAGACACTGTTGAAGGCAGGGAGACCAGTTAGTCTATGGCAATATTCTAGGTGGGAGGTGGCAGTGGTCTGAAACCTGGTAGCAAACGTGGTGATGGAGAAAAGAGAGTAGGTGAAGTCAGTATTGGAAGGTAGAAATGGCAGGTACCTGCTAAAAGATTAGCCATAGAGGGTAAATGAGGAGGAGGTAAAAATAATCCCAGGTTTTTATTTGCTTGAGCACTTGGATGAACACCTGGCTCATTCACTGAGAGAGAATCTAGTTAGAAGTGTGTTTTCTTGTTTTTGCTGTTTGATTCCCTGAGCACACAGTGGGCAATAAGTTCTGTTTTGCACGTGCTGAGTTTGGATCAACGGTGGAGATGTCAAGTATGCAGGAGACTATGTGAATGTCAGTCTGAATGGAGCTAGAGATTTGGGATTCATCAGTGTAGTGATGGGACATGAACATAAGGGAGGGGTTGAGAGGTTCATGAGTAAGAAGAGACCAGAATGTAAGAAAGCCGACCATTTTAATTTTGGAAGAGGCAGAGGACTCCACAGAGGAGGAAGAAAGGAAACATCTAGAGTTACAGAAGGAAAACTAGCAAATCCCCCTCAAGGAGGAGGAAGCTGCCAACTGTCTCAAATACTGCGGAAAGGTCACCCAGCATAGTTCTTTCATTACAATTCTGTTGTCCAAACTTCAATTATGTCACTCCGTTCCGTTCATTCATTCCTTAAACAAATGCTTGTTGAGCCCTTACTATATGCCAGATACACTACACTTCGAGGTCCTGGAGCTATAGTAGGTAATAAAACAAAGATTGTGGGTAAGGCAGATTAAAATGTTCAGCCAGACCAAGAAGAAGGCAGGGTCCTGTCCTATTTTCTACAATTTGGAAATCAACATCCTTGGGTTTCAGCTAACTTTGATCGCCCAAATAACATCTACTTTATATTTTGTTTTCTTCCCCCAAATATGATGAGAGACCCTGTCAGATGGCATGTCAAATGCCATAGTGAAATCCAAATATAGTATGCTTCAAGCATTTCCCCCATCTCCTGGGGCGGCAGTGTCTGTGATTAATTACTTCTATTTCTTGGGAGATGGAATTGTCAGAAAATCAAGTTTTGAAACTTGTCAGACACTTGGGTTTAAGCCAACCAATTCAGACCACAGGTTATTAGATATTATTGAGTACCTGCTTTGTACAAGGCACTGTTCCAGGTACTGGGATACCATGGAGGTCAAAACAGATGAGGTCCCCAACTGCTCACAGACGGTGAGGTAGGGTCTTACTTATTATAGATAAGGTTTCTTTGTGTGTCAGATAAGGGAGCATATACCCATATTATGGCTTTATAGGCTATTCCTTCTGCCTCTCCCCCCTCCCCCACCATACACACAAAAACAGCCATCTAGCATTTTCACAATTCTAAATGTATTCCCATCTGTTGCACAGGGTATGTTGGGAGGATGGATGATGGCCAGATAAGTAAGAAACTGTTCTATGATTAAAGTTGGGAGCTACAAGATAAATCATACGAAACAGAGACTTTATGGTAGGAAAAAGTCAGCCCTGCCAGCATGGCTCAGTGGTTGAATGTTGACCTATGAACCAGAAGGTCATGGTTTAATTCCCTATCAAGGCACATGCCTGGGTTGCAGGATCGAGCCAATGATATGCATCTTTTTATGTGCTTCTCTATATATCTTTCATAAAATGTGCATATCTTTTTGCCCATTTGTATTGGGCTATTTTTTAAATTATTGAGTTGTGAAACTTATTATTATATATTTTAAATAAAAGTCGGTTTTCTCCCATCTGTTGTCTGTTTATCCTCTTACCAGTATCTTTGAAAGAGAAGCTTTATTATTTATTTATTTATTTATTTATTTATTAATATATTTTATTGATTTTTTACAGAGAGGAAGAGAGAGGGATAGAGAGTCAGAAACATCGATGAGAGAGAATCATCGATCAGCTGCCTCCTGCACGGCCCCTACCGGAGATGTGCCCGCAACCCAGGCACATGCCCCTGACCGGAATGGAACCTGGGACCCTTCAGTCCGCAGACTGACGCTCTATCCATTGAGCCAAACCGGTTTTGGCGAAGCTTTATTTTTTATTTTGATGAATTCCACTCCCTTACGATGCCTCACCACCGCTGCTGCTCTGGGGAAAGGCAGGGTCAGGAAAGTGGATGGTGGGTCACAGGAGACAGGTCATCCACTTCGCCCTTTCCCCATGGTGCTGCTGTGCTGGGCGGTGATTTACAAAGACAAATGCTTTCCCCCAGGGAAAAGGATGAGACTTGGCCGCTGCTTGGGAAGATACACTTACAGACACTTCAGACCTGCACACTTGAAGCGCTTAATCCACAAGAAAGAGTGGTAGCTCACTCTGCTAAATCCATCACAAGCTGGCCGGATCTATGGCGCTGTGTCATGTAGCACAGAAACTCCAGCCGGGAGCTCTCAGGCTCCCGATTTCCTTTGTTTTCTTTTTTCTTTCTTTTTTTCTTTCTTTCCTTTTTCTTTTCTTTCCTCTCTTCCTCTCACCCACCTACCGTCCTTCACCGAAGGCCACAAAAATGTACTTGCTCAGAGATCTGAGGCTAGACTTCTGAAATCGAGGCGTGTGCAGGGCACCCTCCCTCTGAGGGCTCTACCGGAGAACCGCCCCTGCTCGTCTAGTTTCTGGTCACTGGGAGCTTACTTAGTTGGCTCCAGCATCCTTTTGGTAAGACCCTGTCATTGTTTGAGCATGTTCTGATCTCTGAAGCCACAAGATGTTCCAGGCTCATCTAGGATATTTCCTGCCCAAGCCTTGAAATATGACCTTTCTTTTTTTTTTTTTTTTTTTTTAATATATTTTATTGATTTTTTACAGAGAGGAAGGGGGAGAGAGAGAGAGAGAGAGAGAGCTAGAAACGTCGATGAGAGAGAAACATAGACCAGTTGCCTCTTGCACACCCCATACCGGGATATACCCGCAACCAATGTACGTGCCCTTGACCGGAATCGAACCTGGGACCTTTCAGTCCGCAGATCGATGCTCTACCACTGAGCCAAACCGGTTTCGGCGAAATGTGACCTTTCTTCAAAGAGTACTGGTCCCTTTGATTGAGCACATTTGAGGGAAATAATTCCTTTTGCTAGAGAACACACACTAGCTGTGCTCATTGATCCAGGGTTATTGTTTCTAGTCCTTTTCAGCAGGCAGAGCTATGAAATAGATGTCCGCATATACACCTGGAACTATATATTTGTATATCTGTCTATCTGAATATGTGTTTTCGTACTTGAACTTATACTTATGTCTCCAATTTCATTCTAGCCCCATAAGGCTTATTCTAGCCTTTCCCCTTTCCTGATTCCCAAATCCTTTCTCTGACAAACAGCAACCTAGCTCTCATTTTCCATAGATTCATAGAACACACATAAAATAATTTCAGAACAGCTAACCCATAACCCTGTGGGGGGAAAAAACTACTAGCTAAAGTACACAATACCTGTTTACAGTTTGTTTTCTTTTTCTTTTCTATTTAGAGGAGGTCGTTAAACTACTGTTATCCAAAGTTACTTTGGTTAGTTATCCACCACCATCCTCCCAGGTTATTGGGAATAGAGTTTGGTTCATCCTTTTCTGTTTATATTCCTTTTGGAGTCTCCTTCCTACCATTCATTTTAACTATGTATCTGTTCTTTGAGTTTGTGAGATAGTCACATGGTTCTAAGTCACAACTATAAGAATTTTGTTCATTCAAGGAAGTGTCACCTCCCCAGTCTCTTCTACCAAATTCTTATTTTTTCACCCTATTTTATCCACTGTGTCTGGGTAACCAAGCTTAGTTACTGCTTCATCCTTTTTACTTTTTTAAAAATGAGCATATTCAGGTATATTTTCTTACTTTTCCCTTCTAACTCTCAAAGTAGCATAGTCTAGACATTCTTCTGTAGGTTGCTTCTATTCACCTAACATTACACCCTAAAAATTACTATTAGTTCACAGATAACTTCTTATTCTTTTGTACAGTTTCACAGTATTTCATCATATGGATGTATCACAGTTTATTCATTCACTTTGCCACACTCAGGTTGTTTCCAATACTGTGCAGTTACAATTTCCAATGCATAATCTTGCACATGTTTGTTCTCATATTGCTGAGGGGTATATCTTTAGGGTAAATTCCAAAGACTACTAATAGCAATTGCTTTGACTCTTTTATTGGGTCAATAGATAAGTGCATATATTCTTATTATTATGTAATCCCAAATTATCCTCCAAAAGAATTGTACTAGCTTATATTCCCACCAGCAATATATGAGAGTGCCTGTTCCTGCATAGCATCCCCAATAAAATGATTTTTTATTAGTTTTCACCTTTCTGATGGATAAGAAATAGTATCCCATAGCCATGGACACAGACAGCAGGGTGGTGAAGGCCAACGGAAGGGTGCTGGGGGCTGGGTGGAAGTGGACAAAGGGAAGAGAATGGGAGACCTCAGTAATAGTGTCAACAATAAAAACAAATAAAACAAATGGTATCTCATTGTAATTTAATTTGCATTAACTTAATTTTCATAAAATTAAATTGAGTGAGATTGAGCATCTTTTCATATGTTTGAAAGCCATTTTGTATATATTTTTGTGAATTGTCTATAGGTATCTTACCTAACTTTTTATCATATTTTTGACACACTCTTCTTAATTTTATGAGTTACTTATTAGTGATATTATTAGGAATATTAGGGATATTAAAATTTTATGAGTTACATATTAGAGATATTAGCTTTTATCTATGACATATCTTGTAAATATTTCCAGTTCCCTCTGGACTTTGGTTGTGGTGGCTTTTACCATGCAATTTCTATTTTATGTAGTCAAATGTATCGGAAAGGTAGATGCATTGAAAACAATGGTTGAAAGAGTTTCTAGAGAAGAGCTTGAGGGAGAGCATCATCACTGATATTCACATATTTAAATGACTGTCATGTGGAAGGAGGACTCCACGTATCCTATTGCTCCAATGGGAAGATTAGGCTAAGCAACATGAACTAAAGGAAGCCACAACACTGTTCCAGGGACTCCTACACTATGGCTCCTGTGTGTACCTCATCTTCATGGGCTGAACTGAACCAATTACGCTGCCCATACTTTTCAGCCCCACTACTTAAAACATTTTACATAGTGTAATCGTCACGACTATCCTAGTTGAAGCCTTTTCAGATCCCCTAGGAGAGTTTCAGAGGGGCAGAGGGAAGTGATCAGGTAGACAGGAATAATCATCCCAGCCTGGGTTAGTCAGCCGAGGACCCAAAGCAGAACCTAAGACTTCATGCTCTCAGACTCCCCCTTGGTGGCTGGACCACACAGCATGCCGTTGGCATGCTCAGGCTTTTGTTTCCTAGCAACATACAGGATGGCTGTAAGCTTCCTGGACTAGTGAAACATGGCTGGAGACAACAGACCAAGGTTTACCCTAAATAACTGTATTTCCCACAACCATTGAATTTAGGCGAATGGCCCTCTGGGACATAGAATAATTAGATGCCATAGACTTTCAACCTCAGATCTGGAAAGTTCCTTACAATCTACCTACTCCAACCTCCCACAATACCATGGCCTACAGAGGTGAGGAGGTCTTCCCCAAACCACAGCTGGTTAATGTTGTTTCAGGTCTCCCACACTATGGCTCGTGTGTACCCCATCTTCATCACGGGCTATTTCCCCTGTTCTTGGTGCTCTGGTTTGTCTGAACTCCCTTTAATTCCTCAGATGGATGATGCTCTCTTTTGCCTCTCAACCTTTGTACATGCTTTTCCTGCTGTTTAGATTAATTATCCTTTATCTTCCTCTGGAAAACCTTTATTTAATTTTCTGATTTCAGCTTATCACTTAGACCAGTGGCTGGCAAACTCATTAGTCAACAGAGCTAAATATCATCAATACAACAATTGAAATTTCTTTTGAGAGCCAAATTTTTTAAACTTAAACTTCTTCTAATGCCACTTCTTCAAAATAGGCTCGCCCATGCCGTGGTATTTTGTGGAAGAGCCACACTCAAGGGGCCAAAGAGCCGCATGTGACTTCGTGAGCTGCAGTTTGCCGACCAAAGGCTTAGACCAAGTAAAAGTCATCTTCTCTTCTGAGTTCCCATGATCCCCTTTCTCTTCCCATGGACAGGCTCACCACACCTGCAATTAAGATGTTTCATGCTTATCTTAATAAATTAGGAAGCTATTTTCGTCTTATTCCCCATTGTGCCCACCACTTTTGGACGTAGGGGTTGCTCAGTAAACGCTCATTAGGTTGAAATGGGAACCAGGGCTCAGATTTAGTTCTCCTGGTTCCCAGTGTGACCTTACTTCCACACGACAGCCCTGCCGTCTGGCTGAACCTTCTTTTCCTATGGCGGTGTTGGGGGACATAGGTGGGGACCAGGTATTTTCTCTGAGGACCATAGGTTACTTGTGATAGTTCAAAAGGACCTGGTGAATGAAAGATATGTGAGAGAGTAGAGTGGCCTACAATTAGATGGATATGGCCTCACATGAGATAATGTCAGCAGGACAATCTTCTAATTTATAGGACACAACTGCACATTTGGTTTGGTCAAATTCCTTATCACAGCAAATGTCACCCTGGATTACCTATCTAGCCAAGATCAGTTCAGCCACCCTGGCATTTAATGGTGTGGAAGTTTGCCCTTTATAGTAAAGGGTTCTTGTGAATTCAAAAATACTTAGGGAAATTCAAACAAAGCTTGTCTATGAGATTTAATAAATAAAAAAATGTTCTTGCCTAATATTAGTAAATTATTAAACTGGGCAGTGGAATTTTGAGTAGAGTATAGTAAGTCCTCACTTAACATTGTTGATAGGTTCTGTGACTTTAAGCAAAACAACATAAAGCAACCATTTTTACCATAAGCTAATTAATATAAAGAATTAAGTTCCTATGGCATCTCTTCAATGGTATAATGAAACAGAATCTGCTGCATTTCTAATATAATTTTCTACTTGGTTTTCCTTCACGTGGAAATCATAAATCATGTAAGTAAGAATAGATCTTAGAGATCATTTTGTTCATGCAGGTATTTTAGAGTACTAGGTCTTGAAAAATTAGGTGATTTTGATTGTGGTCACATACAATAGATAGCGGTAGATTTATGCTATTTGTCTCTCCCCTCAAAATATTACCAGTGTGATATGTTTGTGTGTGTAGGAATATGCATAAATTTAGATATACAGAGAGACAAAATCATTTAAAAATATTATTTTGTATGAGTTTTAGGCATACAGCATAGCACACTACATATATACTACAAAATGAGCCCCTGATATTTTCAGAACTACTTGGCACCCTACGTGGTTATTATAGTATTATTGACTATATTTCCTATGCTGTACTTCACTACGTAACTATTTTATAACTAGCAATTTGTACCTCTTAATCACTTTACCTTTTTCACCCAGTGCACACACCAGTCTGTTCTCTGTATCTATGAATCTGTTTCTAAAGAACAATTTAAATCATTCTTTAGATGCCAACTATAAGTGAAATCATATAGTATTTGTCTTTCTCTGACTGAAATTACCCTCTAATTTCATTCGTGCTGTTGAAAATGGTAAGGTTTCATTCTTTTTTAATGGCCAACTAATTGCCCATTGTATATATGTACCGCTACATTCTTATCCACTTGTCTATTGATGGGCACTTGACTATTGATGGACACTTGAGACACTTCCATATCTTGGCTACTGTAAATAATGGTGCAATGGACATAGGGGTGCAGATAGTCTATTAAATTACACCCAGAAGTGGAATTCCTGGGTCAAAAGGCAGTTCCATTTTTACTTTTTGAGGACCCTCCATACTGTTTTCCATAGTGGCTCCACCAAACTACATTCCCACTAGTAGTGCATAAGGGTTTCCTTTTCTTTAATCCTTGATAACACTTATTGTTTGTTGATTTATTAATGATAACCAATGTAACAGGTGTGAGGTAATATTTCATTGTGGTTTTAATTTGCATTTCCCTGATGATTAGTGATGTTGAGCATTTTCTCATATGCCTATTGGCCATTTCTATGCCCTTTGGGAGAAAGGTCTGTTCAGGTCTTCTGCCTGCTTTTTTTTTTTCTTGAAGCCAGTAATAATTTTGAGAATTGAAATATATATAGTGGTGGTACATATATACAATGGACAATTACATATAGTGGTGGTACATATATACAATGGACAATTACAATGTCCATTACATATATACAATGGACAAATAAATGCATTACAATGCAATTACAAATAAATGCAATTACAATTACAATGTCCATTACATATATACAATGGACAAATAAATGCAAATCATATATAGTCAACCTATGATTTGCATTTATTTGTTTTCTCTGCCTATTTTTTAATCAGATTGTTTGATTTCTTTTTTGGGTGTTAAGTTGTATGAGTTCTTTGTATTTTGTGGATAGTAACTTCTTATGGGATGTATCATTGCTGAATAACTTCTTTCATTCCATGGGTTGTCTTTTCATTTTGTTGATGGTTTCCTTTGCTATGCAAAAACATTTTAGTTTGATGTAGCCCCATTTATTTTTTCTTTTGTTTCCCTTGCCTGAGGAGACATATCTAAAAATTATTACTAAGAATAATGTCAAGGGGGTTATGCCTATGTTTAATTTTCTAGGAGTTTTATGGTTTTGGGGCCTGTAATTTATTTTGAGTTTATTCTTGCATATCGTCTAAGAAAGTGGTACGGTTTCGTTCTTTTGCATGTATCTGTTCAATTTCTCCAACACTACTGAAGAGACTACCTTTTCCCCTTGTATATTCTTGCCTCTCTTGTTACAGATAAATGGACCACATAGGCATGCATTTATTTCTGGGCTTTCTATTCTATTGATCCATATGTCTGTTTTTTATGCCAAGTAATATGCTGTTTTGATTACTACAGCCTTGTTTGATATCAGGTAGTATAATATCTCCAACTTTATTCTTCTTTTTCAAGACTGCTGTGGCTATTTCAGGATCTTTTTTGATCCCATATAAATTTTTGTGGTTTTATGTTTGTTTCCCATTGATTTCTTCAAAGAGTAAAAGAAAGAAACTTCAATGTCAGAGAGACACATCAATTAGTTGCCTCCTACTCATGCCCCAGCCAGGACTGAGGATTGAGCCTGCAACCGAGGTAGGTACATGTCCTTGACTGTCGAACTTGGGATCCTTCAGTCCACAGGGCGACACTATTATCCATTGAGCCAAACAGGCTAGGGCCATATAAATTTTTGGATTATTTGTTCTAGTTCTGTGAAAAACAAACAAACAAACAAACAAACATGCTGTTGATATTTTTATAAGAATTGCATTGAACATATAGATTGTTTTGGGTAGTATAAACATTTTAATGATATTAATTCTCCCTATCCATAAAAATGCTATATTTGCTTCCATTTATTATTCAGTTTTTTTCTTCAGTGTCTTATAACTTTCTGAGTATAGGTCTTTTATCTCCTTGGTTAAGTTTATTTCTAGGTGTTTTATTTTTTATTTATTTATTTATTTATTTATTTATTTATTTATTTTTATGCAATTGTAATTGGGATTGCTCCCATTGTTTCCTCAGAAAGGCAAAATCTTAAAATGGAAGTGGTATAACATTTAGTTACATATAGATACATATGCATACATGAAAAACAGACAACACCTGTGGCTTTGGACTAACATGGGACATTTGACCACATTAGACTCATGAGAGAGGAAGCTAATGCCCTAAAGGATGCTTGTTACCCATTAGATTATTTGGGGGGAAATGTCCAAGAAACCAAACCAGGAAAGATAACATGTTCAGGTTGGAAATTGTGGTAGATTCTGTTTTCTATAGGAAAAACATCCACTTCATATCCGTCTGAATATTTTTATAAAATGCTCTGATGAACTCGGTTCTGTTGGGTTGGAGGTGGGAAGAATTTTGATGACTCCCACAGAGAGAATCTTTCAGCCACACTGGCAGCCATTGGCCCTAATCATAATTTAGATAATATTCAATACTTCCCAAAGCACTTTTTCAGGCATCCCAGGACTTCATTGATTAGGAATTTGTTTCTACACGCCCTGAGGTTTCCTTTTGATTTACAAGCTCTCCCAACGTTCAAGTGTGCTAATATGATTTCTGAGAGGATAATCAGTCTAAAAGTCAGGATAATCTGTTGGCTTATTTTTGTTTCGCTTCACAAATACCACAAGCAGGTAAATGATATAAACATTTTTTTTTTTTTTAGTGTTGAGGAGATAACATTGTTATTAAAGCAGTAAATATTACTCCCTTTGTCCCCAACTCTCTGCTACAGGCACAAACAGGACTCTTCCACCCATTGGCCACTTACTTGTTTAACCAGAGAGACATCTATCATTTCCAATTGACACTTGAATCTATTAAATTTGTCCTAGTATTTAAGAGTCAACATTCCCCCCACTATTTGGACTTTCTGAGCCTTCATGTCATTTAGGGAATGACTGCCAAGTTCACTGCAGAAGGGCTAGACCAGCACTATTGAATGGAACCTTCTGTGGTGAAGGAAATGTGTTTTATATCCACCACCCAGTAAGCTAGCTCTGGACATGTGGCTATTGAGAATTTGAAGTATAGTATGACTGAGAAGCTGAATGTTTATTTTTATTTTATTTTTAATTTTTATTTTGTGGCCACATTACCAGGCAGCCCATGGATTATGCATGATCACCTCTATCTACATCCCAAGGGCCAGAACCCATTTTTATTGTCCAATCTAACTATAAAATATACTAGGGAATATAGTTTTCCACTGTGTGCACAAAAAAGAGGAAAGCAGGGTTGGTGAGCATCTGCAATAGACTGCCAATATATCATAGAAGACTTTTTCACTCTGGGTTTCACACATAGAACATAGAACATAGACCCCTAAGCCTCAGGTGTTACATAGTCCTTTCCATAGAGTTCAGATGTAGCTCTTCTTAGACATAAAAGTCCTTGCCTTATATGACATCTTTAGATCTTTCCTGGCACTTAATACAGTTTCTAGATTCTAGAAAGATCTCAAGAAGTGATTTCCAGTTGGAATCAACTTTTATTTATTAAAAAAAAAATTTTTTTTTAAATCCTCACTCGAGGATATTTTCGCAGTGATTTTTAGAGAGAGTGGAAGAGAGAGGGAGAGACCAAAAGAAATAATCTGTATGAAAGAAACACACCGATTGGTTGCCTCCTGCATGCGCCCAACCAGGGCCAGGGTCAGGGAGAAGCCTACAACTGAGGTACATGCCCTTGACCGGAATTGAACCCGGGACCCTTCAATCCACAGGCGGCTGCTGCTATATGCACCGAGTCAAGAGCTGGAATCAACCTTTAAATGCACACATGCACTTGTGCTTTGGACTATATAGACCTCTACCCTACTTGTGCATTCCTTATGTATTGCCTTGCAGCTTTCACACAGAAAACAATATAGTTCTTCTTAAAAGCCATCTGTTCTCAGCAGTAACATTTGCTGCTGTGCAAGTTTAATCAAAGCAGGGGAAGCCGCCACCCCCCACCCCTGGCGCCCTGATTGGGTTGAATTTAGGAGGAAACGTGCTTTGTTTCTTATGGATATGAAGACTTGCAGGGGAATATGCTTGGAGTGGTGATGCTGAGCATTCCTGTTAAGCGCCACAGCTCCAGGCCGAGAGATGGCCAGGGAAGTCCAGACAAATACAGATATGACCTGTCTTCCCCAATAGCTTTCAGCTCAGACTCAATGATAAGAAATGAGGACTTTTAAAGGAAAGTGTCAGGAGAGGTTATTTCCGGCTTTATTTAGGCACCGTTGACTGACCCACTTAGTTATTGTACACATTTACCAGTGCTGGGAATTGCTTTTCATTTCTGTCATCATCTCCTTCTCCCTGGTGCTCATCCAGGGCTGTATCAAAGGGTCTCTGCTGTCCTAATTTCTCAGGTGCACGGGGAAGGCTGATCCATCTCCAGTATGAAAGGACTTTGGGGAACATCAGGATGGGTTTACTGCTCCTCACTAATGTAGGGAGTTACAGGCCCATGTCAAAACCCACTATAAGGAACAAAGCCCTATAGCTTACTTACTCAGCCTAATTATTTTTAGCATCTACAATATGTATCTAGAGGCCAATGAAAGGAAACTCTTTCTAACACATCTAAATAGTTCCTTTTTATATCTTGCTAGCGATCAGCCAGGCTGGGGTTAAAAGAGAAGGGGCCTAAAGCCACAGTTTGCAAACTCTCCCTTTTTTGTCTTTGCCTATTCTTTCTTCTCTGTTTACATTGTCTAGGAACTTTATAGGAATGAGTCAAGATTCAAACTTTAGTCTATATGTAGAAATGAGTTAAGCAAAAGCCATGGTGCAATAACGAGGACTAAGGCAAACCTCTCATCATAAAACAACTGGAAAACTTGGCAAAACATGTGCCTGATTCCATTCGGGCTGCAATAACCAACTGCCATAGACTAGGCGGCTTAGAACCAACAGCTCTGGAGGCTGGAGAGTCCAAGATCAAGGCGTCCACAGATTCAGTGTCTGGTGAGAACCCACTTCCTGGTTCCAGGTAGCAGTGTTCTCAGTGTCCTCGCTTGGAGGAAGGCACGTGGGGCTCTCTGTGAGGTCTCTTAATCCCATTTATGAGGGTCCACCCTCATGACCTAATCACCACCTGAAGCCCCCACCTCCAAACACCACCACTCTGGCATTAGATTTCAACAAATGAATTGGGGGGCAACAACTAGTTTCAGACACTGTACAATAGATAGTATAGGACTGTGACCCTAATAGTTCAGGAGATAAGTATTTAAGGGGCGCCCCATAATTACTTTAGAGTTCTGCCTGGAGGCAGCTTCTGGGCTGTGGGCATATGTGGAGTGGGGTCAAGCTAAACAGGGCCCTGTGGCCTCAATGAAATCAGGAGATAGAAAAGTAGAGCTCAAGGCAGCCAGAGTGGTTGGATGTTTAGGGCAGCATTTCAGAGAAATGTGATGTGAGCAGAAAAAGTACCTCAGCAACCTGAGAAAAGATCCTCATGAATCTTTGCTGAGGCCTGGGCTTCACATTCACAGAGGAAGCTCTTCAAAACCAGGCAAAGAACACCCAGAGAATATTCATCAGAACAATCCCTGGCGCTCACACAGGTTGCCAGGATGTGCAAGCTGTGAGGAGGTGTTCAAACTATGACCAGCCAGACTGGAGAGCCATTAGTGCTTACACCAGGGCATTGAGTGGAGACCCCGGGCTTTAGCAGAGGGGCTGTGCTATCCATCATATGATGAACACTCCCCAAGACCTGCTCTAGAAAAGTTTAAAGACAAAAGGCCGAAATCAGGTAAAAAGGAACAAAGAATATATAAGACAAATAGAAAGATGGTGGATTTTTCAACCGTATAAAAAATTACATTGACTATAAATAGTCTAAATACCCCAACTGAAACAGAAATCATCTGATTTGATTTTAAAAGAAAAAAAAATTTTTTTTTATAAGATAGCTGTTTAAAATATAAAGATATGGATATACTAAGGAGGTCATATAAATCCTACCTAAAGTTCTTCAGAAAATAGTGGGGGAGAGAATCTTCCCAATTCACTTTATAAAAAGCATTAATCTTATTCTAAGATATTACAGAAAAAAGGAAACTATAGACCAATATTTCTCGTGAACATAAATGTAAAAATCATGATAAAATATTAGCAAATGAAACCCAGCAATTTGTAAAATCAGTCTAGCGATGTATAAAAGGAATCAATGCAACCCCAGCCATAATTATAGTAGTCTATTGTTGAGGAAATTGACAATCTAATTCTTATATTTATATGGAAACACAAAGGACTTAGAACAGCCACAATGATTTTGAAAGAGATAAAGAAAAGATAAAGTACTAACAGCACTTAATTTCAAGATTTATTATAAAGCTACTGCAATCAAGACAGTTTGCTAATGTTGTAAATATGCACATACTGAATAATGGAGTATTATAAATGTTCCAGAAATAGACCCACATATATATGGGCAATTGATTTTTTTTTTTTTTTTTTTACAAAGATCCAATATAATTTACTGGAGAAAGAAAAAGAATACTTGTTTTTTTTTTTTTTTTTTTTGGTGGGGGTGGGGAAGGGGGAGGCTTTTTTTTTTTTTTTTTTTAAGGATGAACAATGAACCTTAATCCTTAACTCAGTGCCATAAAGAAACAAAATGTCCAAAATATTTGTCCTATAAGTAAACAGGCAATCATTATGAGAGATAGGCAAGTTTCACCCATAGCCTACTTATATAGTAGGCAGAATAATGGTCCTCCAAAAGGTTACAGGATGTGATTTATAATAAGAAGTATGCATTTATTTGGTCTTTGTCCCTGTTTCTGGCACAGAGCTACTAAAATCTTTGAAATATCCTAAGTGAGGAGGATAATAAAGGTGTCTTTTGTCCAGTTAACGAGGGGACATTCGTAACTCCCCTAAGTGACCTAAGGGCCTGGGCTGCTTGCTGATGAACTCACCAAGAATAAAGGCTTAGAACTTCCAGCTCCATTCCCTGGTTTCCAGGGAGGGGAGAGGGACTGGAGGGTGAGTCAGTCACTAGTGGCCAGTGATTTAATCCAGCCTTCCTGTGTGGTGAAGCCCCCATACCCGCCCTCCACCCCCAAGGAGAGTGATTGGGAGCTTCAGATGAGGAATACACAGAGATTCAGGGAGAATAGGGTGCTGGCAGAGGGCACGGGGCCTCTGTACGTCCCCACACACCTTACCTGATGCATCTCTTTCGTCATTGGGATGTTCCTATGTTATATCCCTTTATAATAAACTGTAATAATCTAGTAATCTAATTTTTCCTGAATTCTGTGAATTATTCTTGCAGATTAATTGAATCCAAGTTAGGGGGCCTTTAGAAAGCCTATATATATATATAGCCTGTTAGTTAGAAGCTCAGGTAACAAACCTGAGGACTTGCGATTGGCATCTGAGGTAGGGATGGGGGCAGTCTTGGAGAACTGAGCCCTTCCCTTGTGGAATCTGTCATCTCTGTGTAGAGCACATGTGTCAAACACAAGGCCCGCGGGCCAAATCCAGCCCGCCAGGCCTTGCAATGTGGCCCGCACCGCGCTGTCATCACTGCACTCCGCTGTCAGTTTATGACATTGTCAGTTTATGACTGTTCAGTAAACCATTCGGCCCGCGATTTAGGCTGGATTTTAGATTTTGGCCCCTTCTGTGATTGAGTTCGACACCCCTAGTGTAGAGAGTTCTAGAGGTTAACCCTCTGGCATTAGTGTTAACCTCACTGAATATAGCTGTTCTTTGCAGGCAGTTTCGCTTAACTATTTCTTGGGCAAATGTTCTGAATGGCCAGCAACTTCCCAGGGATTGTCTAGGATCCTTGTGCTTAAAATAAAAAAAAATGTTTTTATTGATTTTTAGAGAGAGAGGAAGGGAGGGGGTAGATAGATAGAAACACTGATGAGAGAAAAGCCTCATGGATCGGCTGCCTCCTGCACACTTCCTACTAGGCACAACCTGGACACATGCCCTGACCTGCAATCCAACCAGTGACTTCTTGGTTCATGAGTCGACCCTCAACCACTAAGCCACATCGGCCGGGCCCTTGTGCTTTATTTTTTAATTTTAGTAAAGGAATGGGCTCAGCAGCTGTACCAAAGAGACCCCCTAAAAAGAAGGACTCAATCAAGTTACAGGTTTTATATTCCTTGTGCAACAGTCCAAAGTCAGGCAGCTGGTCCGAGGTTGGTCAGGCAATTCTATCAAACAAGGTCATCCAGGAACCTGTTCCTTCTCTCTTGCTGCTTCACCATCCTTTGCCATGTTTTCTGTCCCCACAAGTTCTGATCTGGCTAACCTCCCCTCAATGGTCTTGCAGCCCAATGAAAGAGGGAAGGAGAAAAAGTAGATGGCAAGCATTTCCTTTTAAGCAACTATGTACATATCACTTCAGCTTCTATTCCCTTGGTAACTACTTAGTCACCGCCCACATCTAGCTGAAGATTGGTTGGGAAATATTTTCTCTGGTTTAGTGGTTATGTGACCTTTAAAAATATATGTGTGGCCGAAACCAGTTTGGCCCAGTGGATAGAGCGGAGGTCTGCGGATTGAAAGGTCTTGGTTTGATTCCAGTCAAGGGCATGTACCTTGGTTGCATGCAGGAGGGGGCGTGCAGGAGGCAGCTGGTCAATGTTTCTCATCAATGTTTCTAGCTTTCTATCCTTCTCCCTTCCTCTGTGTGTGTGTGTGTGTGTGTGTGTGTGTGTGTGTGTGTGTGTGTATATATATATATATATATATATATATATATATATATATAAATCAATAAAATATATTTTAAAAAATATCAGTGTGAGGATGGAGGGAATACTAGTCTTGAAAGAATAAGGGGGAACGAATGCTGGGAAATAAGCATCAACATCTCCCACAATTTCTAACATTCATCTGAAATACTATTACTCTACCCTACGTCCCATTGTGCCAAAATAAACAATGTTAAAACATTACAGTTGCTACCCTCACGTAGCTTATATTCTGCTGGAGTGGACGGACAAACTATAGTTTTGTGTGAATATCTGACGGTTACAATAGGAAAACCCCCAGATGCTATGGGAAGATAGAGGAGAGATGCTCATCGCAGACTTGTGTCCCCGGGGAAGGCTTCCTGCCTTCATTTTTCCTAGAAGCAGAGTAGGAAGCTGGGCAAAATACAGTCAGGCCAATTTTTCTAGGTAAAGAAAAATGTGTGTTTATGCCCTGAGGTGGGAGACTTAGCACCTGCTGCAATCATGTGACCCTCTTAGATCACACTAGAAGGACATTCTAAGTGAATCATTCATTTTCTTTTTCAATAAAATATTTTTAGCGCCTATTATGTGCGGAGTGCCATTCTGGGCACGGGCAAATGGGAAGGAGGGTGAGGAGACCTTGTTTTTAAGCCAGGAGTTGCCATTCTGTAGCTGGGTGAATTTGGGGATGTTACCTCTCAGGGCTTCTTTCCTTCTTTTTTCTTTGTGTTCATTTAATAAGACCAGACTGTCTTGTTTTTCTTCCAAGTAAAATATTCAGTCACCAATAATTTAGCAGGGACTTTAATTCTAGCCACAAACTCTCAACACATGCTGACCTGCAAGTAGATTAGCTGTACAAACCCCCTCCCCCCCATGATTCATGTCATCAGAGAGGGTTGTCCTGGTAAAAAGCCAGTATATATAAGACTAAATTATATCAACAATAATTAGATTAGCAAGCACTGATGCAGAGCCAGGTCCTGTTCTAAATGCTTTGTACATTAATCTACTTAATTCTTATAGGAACCATATGAAGTAGGAGCAACGATTGCACTGGTTTTATAGAGGGGATTGACTCTCCTGAGGTCAGTAAATGGTGGAGCCAGATGGGAACCCCACCAGTTTGCCTCCGCAGCCCTTGTTCTTGGCTTCTTTGCAGAACCGTTTAAAGTGGTAACAACTCTGACCAGATAGGAAGAGTGTTTACTTGGGGGTTCACTACACTGGGCATGTTTCGTGGCCTCACAGAGCCCACACAGATTTCTTTCTTTTCTTTTTAAATATATTTTATTTATTTATTTTTTTTTACAGAGAGGAAGGGAGGGGGATAGAGAGTTAGAAACATTGATGAGAGAGAAACATCGATCAGCTGCCTCCCACACACTTCCTACTGGGGATGTGCCAGCAACCAAGGTACATGCCCTTGGCCAGAATCGAACCTGGGGCTCTCAAGCCACTGAGCCAAACTGGTAAGGGCCCACATAGATTTCTTATCAGTAAAATGAAGGGCTGGTTCTTGAACATGAGTTCCTGGAGAACTTGTAAGGTGCTTATAAAAGTGCAAAATATGGAGCCCCACCCAAAGCCTAGTGAACCAGAATTTCTGGGGGTAGGCCTCAGGAATCTGCATGGTGAGTGAATAGTCCTGGGAATTCTGATGCACGCTGAAGTTTGACAACTACTACCCCGTTTCCCCGAAAATAAGACAGTGTCTTATATTAATTTTTTTCTCCCAAAGTTGCGCCAGGTATTATTTTCAGGGGATGTCTTATCTTTCCATGCGCTAGGTCTTATTTCTGGAGGATATCTTATTTTTGGGGAAACACGGTAGATCAGGGAGTTACTAACATAGGGAGTTTCATCGGAGACATGTTCTCATGTAGTAGTTCTTCCACCTTGGAGAACCTGGAGTGCCCTTCAAGTACAGATTTGGTGCTGGATCTTACCCTTGGCCAAGTGGTTGGTTTGCCAGGACCAAGGGATTGCCAAGATGCAGGCCTTTCAGGCAAACTGAAAAAGTTGCCAGGGGCCAGCCATAGTGGTGATTTATTCCCCTGTGGAAAGCTGAGGGTCTCCAGCCGTGCCAGGTGCTCCTCTGTGTGAGCCACCAGTATGCAGCTAGTGAGCTGATCATTCCCTGGCATCCTGTTAGCAAAGGGTCAGAAAAATTGTGTGTCCCTCTGGCTTGGGAATCACCTGGGAGACTCCGTGGCCCACTGTGCTGGCATCCATTCTGGGCCCCGTGAGTCAGCCCCAGGCAGGGCAGTGGGCCTCCATGGGGCTCTCCAGCCATCTGTACAGTGTGCGATAGTGAGCATGAGTCACCTCTTCCGCATCAGTGGCACCCCATGGGGAGCTTGACCTCCGCCTCCTTCTAGAGGAACATTTAACGAAGACTAACCTAATTCTGACAAAAATAGGCCTCGATTAGTGTGTGACTAACCACTGATTTTTCTAATTACAAAATAGCCTTTCTGTCCTGCTTGGTAACGTTGAACTTTGGATATGTTAATACTCCTCCTCCTCCTCCTCTTCCCCTTCCTCTCTTTCCTCCTCCTCCTGCTCTTTCTCCCACTCCTCCTTCTCCTTCCCTTTCCTTCCTCTCCTTTCTCTATCCCTCTCTCAAGGGAAAATATGCCACTGGTGACCAATCACGGTGCCTGAAAAGCCTCTCTCATTCATTCATTGTGGCAGAGTAACCGCCTTTCAGAACTTCATTGCCCCAAAGCTCACACCACCACCTCTCAGCTCAGATCCCAGTAGCAGCCCAGTTGAGGATGCATCACAGGCTATCTCCATGGGGAGCCAACTGGTCCTGGGACTCCTTGGTAATCATCCACCCTCAAGTACTTGTCTGGGGAGGTTTACTGGAGCCCATGCAAGATGACTTATTTTAAATTAATTATAAGAAGCAGCTGTTGTTGAAAACTGCGGAGACTGCTCACAATGCATTTATGAAGACCCTCTCCTCCATTGTACCAAATGTCTCACAGTTACAAGCAAAGCAAAGGCAGATTCCAAGTGCAGGGAAAATAGGAGAGAAAGGGGAGCCCATAGGTGTGGGGCAGAAGTATAGCAGGGAAAGATGCTAATACTCTAAGAGGGGCTTCAAGTAAAACCGGGGAGCCAGTTTCTTCTCTGCCATTAGTTTGCTTCTCCTGAGACGAACATTGGGGTGTATTTCACCTTATGGGTAGGATGTGCTCCTGAAAGCGGTTTATGAATCTATTTGTAGTAAACACGATCGTATTTTCAACACAGAAAGGGGCCACTATGGTAGGAAGTTTTGATGAAGCAAAGATTGCTCTGATGCCAACCACGAAAGCCTCTGTAATTTCTCTCCACCGCTGGTTATTCTCACAGAGGATTTGCTTCTTAGAAAATGAGACACCGGTCTGATTTCTCTTGGTCCTCCTCTTGCCTGATGAGAGACGTTCTAAGGAAGCTGATGTGACAGAGCTGTGTGTGCCAGGGGGACCCGTGAGCGTTATCCCACTGAGGGTGCCTGGGGCCTCTGGGAGCAGGAGACAGCTGGGCAGGAAGCTTTCTCTGCTCAAGCCCGCTGCCTTCCCCTGGGAGGCACAGATATGCAGAGCTGCCGCTGCTCCAATGAAGGAAATATCCTCCTGGGTGGGCTGGGAAATGGCTCCGAAGTTGTCTACCTCTGATCCCTAGAGCTGTGACTGTTACCTTCCAGGGCAAAGGAGACTTTGCAGATGTCAGTTAATGACCTTGAGATGGAGACCATCTGGATTAAGAACAGGCTGATGGGATCACAGTGTTTTTCTCTGTGAGGGATGAAGGAGAAGCCCTCTGGGGAAGGAAGACAGAGGGATGCTGGAGGTACAGGGAGGGGTGGTGCCCTTGGGAGGTGAAGTAACAAAATGAAAGGACTTCATCATTTCAACCACCTGGCTTGCTCACTTGTCGGAAGCCACAGATTTGACACACCAACTGATCATGTTGTCTTTTCCTCCTCTGAACAGACTTCCCAATTCTTTCCCCTTCTTTCTGTCTCCGCTGTCACAGTCCTCCCCAGGCCCATCACCTGCTCCTCTGCAGTGGGCTTCCCCCTTTGTAGCTCCTTCTCCTTCTCTCAGCCAAACTGTGTTTTGCAAATCAAACCTCATCATTTTTGTGTGTCAACCACCTCCCTGGCTGCTCCCTGACCTCAGGATAAAGCGTGGGGATAGAGTCACAGGGTAGAGGGCTCCCTGGAGACCTGCCCATGTTGGGTTCTGCAGCGCTAACCTCGGGGATTTACAGGAGCTGAGCTGGATGTGTTGTGCTGGGAGGCAGTGGGCTTGAGAATGGTAAACGGGAGCTGTTTCCAGCCCGAGGGTTCTGCCCTGCACAAGCCCTGTCACCACCATGTGATTTCAAGATCGATGAGATGTGCCAGCTGAGATGCCCCTGGCACTTCCCCAGACTAAACTACATGGAGAACGGCTTCGGTTCCATGTTTGTGAGTGGAACCTGGAGGAGACAGCTAAGCCTCCACAGGCCTGGCGTGACCCTTATTCACATGATCCCCTGCAGCTCTGTACCCCGCGTGTGGGAATTTGGTGGCCAGAAGCTAGCACTGCCAGATGTCTCTGAGAATATTGCTATTTGTCTGTGGTGTACGCTATCCGGACTCCCTTCTTTATCCTCTCGGAAAGTGCACATAGTTTGGCTTACTCATGCGATGCCCGTGTCTAGTCTTCTCATGGTTTAATCCTTGCCATTTCCCAACAATGACTGTGTGAAGGCTCAACTCTGAATGTGGCTATGAGCTCTCAATCGAAATTCCAGCCTTACTCTCCATGTGCCCTTTTCCAGCTCTGCCCTTGAACTATAGAAAGTGACTTTACCCCACAGTTCTACTGGCACACTCTTTCCCATTCCCCCGACATTCCTCAAGCCTCAGCTCAAAGACCAGTTCTCTTGGGAAGCCATTTCTGACTCCCCAGGTCACTCATGGGGGCTTCCCTAGCACCCCAAAAGAGCCCACCCTCACAAGCATACACTATGGTGCAATGGTTTGTTCCTTTTTTCCTGTAATTGTCTTGTTTTAATTTTTTATTTTCTCATTACACTGACATACACAATATTATATTAGTTTCAAGTATACAACATAGTGATTAGGCATTTATATAACTTATGAAGTGATCACCCTGACATACAGTTATTACAATATTATTGGCTATATTCCCTGTGCTGTACTTTACATGACTATTTTCATAACTGCCAATCTGTACTTTTTAATTCCTTCACCTTTTTCACTTATTCCTCCCACCCCTCCCATCTGGCAACCACCAGTTTATTCCCTGTATCTGTGAATTGGTTTCTGCTTAGTTTGTCCATTTTTTTTTTTTTTTTTGGCTTTAGATTCTACACATAAGTGAAATAATATGGTATTTATCTTTCTCTGTCTGGCTTATTTCACTCAAATAATGCCCTCTAGATCCATCTATGTTGTCACAAATGGCAAGACTTCATTCTTTTTATGTCTGATTAATATTCCATTGCATATAGGTACCATATCTTCTTTATCCAGTTGTCTATTGATGGACACTTAGGTTGCTATCACATCTTGGCTATTGGAAATAAAGCTGCAGTAAACATAGGGGTGCATGTACAGTTTGAAATTAGTATTTTGAATTTCTTCAGATGAATTGCTGGATTCTGTAGTGGTTCTATTTTTAATTTTTTGAGCCACCATACTGTTTTCCATTGGCTACGCCATTCTGCAATTGCACCAACAGTGCCGAGGGTCGCCTTTTCTTCACATCCTCACCAACACTTGGTTTGTTGATTTAGTGATGAAAGCGTTTCTGACAGGTGTGAGGTAAGTATCTCATTGTGGTTTTAATTTGCATTTCCACAACAATTAGTGATGTAGACATTTTTGCATATGTCTATTGGCCATCTTTGTGCCCTCTTGGCAGAAGTGTCTGTTCGGTCCTATCCCTGTTTTGTGAGTGAATTGTTTTGGCTTCTTTTGTTTGTTTCTTTGGGTATTGTTATTTTTTGTTTTGTTTTGTTTTGGTGTTAAGTTGTATGAGTTCCTTATATATTTTAGATAGTAACCACTATCATTGTGAATATTTTCTCCTAGTTTGTGGATTACCTCTCCATTTTGTTCATGGTTTCTTTGCTGTGCAAAAACATTTGTTTGATGTAATCCCATTTTTAATTTTTTTATTTTGTTTACCTTGCCTGAGGAAACATATCTAAAAACTATTACAAAGAGCATTGTCAAAAGGCTTACTGCCTATGTTTTTTTCTAGGAGTTTTATGGTTTTGGGTCTGATATTTAAATCTTTAGTCTAGTTTGCATTTATTCTTGTATATGGTTTAAGGAAGTGATCCTGTTTCATTCTTTCTCATATATCTGTGCAATTTTCCAACACCACTTATTAAGGAGACTATCCCTTGTCATAGATTGACCATATTGGTATTAGTTTGTTTCTGGGCTTTCTGCTCTATTCCATTGATCTTTGTGTCTTTGTCTATTTTTATGCCAATAATATGCTGTTTTGATCACTATAGCCCTATTGTATAGTTTGCTATTATATAGCGTGATACCTCCAACTTTGTTCTTCTTTCTCAAAATTGTTTTAGCTATTCAGATATTTAATTCCCACAAATGTTAGAATTATTTGTTCTAGTTATGTGGAGAATGCCACTGGTATTTTGTTAGGGGTTGCATTGAATCTGTAGATTGTTTTGGGTAGTATGGACATTTTAATGATGTTAATTCTACATATCCATGATCATGGTATATTCTTACATTTATTTGTATCATCTTTAATCTCCTTGGTTAAATTTCTTCCTAGCTATTTTGTTCTTCTTAATGCAATAAGAAGTAGGATTGTTCTTAATATTTCTTTCTGATAATTATTGGTGTATAAAAATACAACCAATTTCCAAATAGTAATTTTTTTTTTCTGCTACTTTACTGAACTCATTTATTAGTTCTAATCATTTTTTTGGGGGACTATTTTGGTTTTTCTATAGTGTTATGTTGTATGCAAATAAAAAATGTTACTTTTTTATTTCCAATTTGGGTGCCTTTTATTTATTTTTCTTGTCTGATTGCTGTTGCTAGGACTTCCAATGCTGTGTTGAATAAAAGTGATAAAAGTGGACATCTGTATGTTGTTCCTGATCTTAAAGAAAAAAAGTTTTCAGCTTTTCACTGTTGAGTATTTTAGCTGTGAGTTTGTCACATATGACCTTTATTATATTGAGGTATAACCCCTCTTTACTGAGAGTTTTTATCATAAATGGATATTTGTTTTTATCAAATGCTTTCTCTCTGACTCTATTGATATGATCATATGATATTTATTATTCACTAGAGGCCCTGTGCACGAAATTCATGCAGGGGTGTGTGTGTCCCTCAGCCCAGCCTGCACCCTCTCCAATCTGGGACCCCTCGAGAAATGTCTGGCTGTCTGTTTAAGCCCAAGCCCGGTATGTTCATCAGGGATATTGACCTATAATTTTTTTTGGTAGTGTCTTTTTCTAGTTTTGGTATCAGGGTAATGCTGGTTTTGTAAAATGAGTTTGAAAGATTTCCCTTTTCTTTAATATTTTTGGAATAGTTTTGGAATAGCTTCCATCTTTAGTTGTAGGAATTATGTTCAAATAGTCTTCAGGTGGTTTCCAATGATGGTTGTTCTGTAATTTAGTTGTAATTTGGACATGATCATGAAAGTAGGTGAGCACAGCAATTATCTTCTGCCATCTTGATGGGAGGTCCTGCAATGGTTTAGTCACTGTAGTTTCCATCAGTCTGGGAACAACTTAAGGCCACTACCATGTATGTAGTCACATACATGGCACTGTGGTATGTGATTAATAAATACATTTAATAAACAGGTGAATAGATTCATAATAGAAATCAGGTTTTATTAAATGTCTGCTCCATGATAGCACCATGCCAGGTACCCTGTGTGTGTGTGTGTGTGTCTGTGGGTGTGTGTATGTTTGAATTGGCCATATTATCTGAATTCTGTAGTTAAGAAAACCAAGGATTAGAGGCTAGGTAAGGTGGCTGTGCTCATTATTCAATGCATAGCTGGAATTTGGACCCAGGTCTATCTATTGCTTATGTTAGCGTATTTACCGAGCTATATTTATATGAAACATCCTTTCCCCTGTCCCCGCCCCCTCTTAGCCATCCAATCTGTACACCTACCCAAGTCAAGCCATCTGATCTGGAAACAGAGGAAACTAGGGTTCCCAACATATTGGACTTGAGTTTTGTCCCTTATTCCCAGGCCTGAAGAGTGTGATCTGCCATAGCTTTCTAACTCTTAAGTCCCTTCAATGCAAGTAGCTCTATTGTGTGCCTGGACTTTCCCTAATAGCTTTCAAGATTCTGGCACAGGCTATCAATAGGCTCTGAGGAGGGGGGCGGGGGGTGTATGTTGGGAGAATGTGAAGACTCAGCTTTGTTTGTACCCCTTGAAGGCAGAGGGTCCAGGGTCCATTAGATGCTCAAAGAAGTCTCTGGACGTGGTGAGCAAACAGGCCTCCTGGGTGTTGCTCTGTTGTCTTCTCCACTCTTCTTGTGCTAGGATTGCTGGGACCACTTTGAGGGCCCGCTACGGCCATCCAGATTCACAGGAGTCCTTCTTGGAAATTCATTTTGAAGTTTTTCTAAATCTCAAATCCCTTCCCCTACGAAATACACTGGACCATTCTGCCTTATCATTCTGGATTCTCTGGTTGCTGTGTGTTGTTGAATCATTTAAATATCAGCAGATGGAGGCTATAGTTATTTTTATGTATACATGTGGTCTTGCATGCAGAAGCGCGGGCCAGAGATCTGGGGACAGGGAGGCATGGGAATCCCTTCCCTGAATGGACTTATAGTGGTTGGCTTCAGTCTCACGGGGCTGCTATGCCTTTGTGGCATCCTGAACATTTTCCCCAGCAGTCTCCTGCAGAGCATTGCACAGTTTATTCATGTTCAGAGCCTGATACCTTATGAATGAATAGTTCTTTATTAAACAGCTAGGACTGGTCTTTTAAAAGAAACATTCTTTTTTTCTTTTAATGGAGCAACAATCAGGCCATTGATGCTGAATTTATGATTCACTTATGTGCGCCATTAATGTGTGAGTTGCTTGATATTTCAAATTGCCTTGAATATTGCTGTTCATGTGTACAGTATTTTTGATGCCTCCATTAACTTTATTGCTACTTTTACAATTACTCTCACTAATGTTACTTCCATTTTGTTAGTAAATGAATACGGAAATTAGAAGTAAAGAGTAAGCACATTAGGGCTTGTTTCTGAGACAAGAGCGGAGGCACTATTTAAAAATAGATATATAATAGCGATTTGGTTGCTTTTCAAAGCTAATTTATTCCCTTTTCCTTAGAAACCTGTCTGAGGATCAAACTGTCCTCTGTGTTTCACGAACAGAAGGGAACACCCACTCTTCTGGTTAGACCGTGTCTCTAAATGTTCTGGTTCCGTGAGTTTGGGGAATGTACTTTGTGATGATGGTGGGACCTGACTTTCATTGAATGCCTATATAGGGGCAGACACTGGCTGTTCTCTTCACATGTAATAACCTGTACATTCTATACAACCACCCCATGAGGTAGTCGCTACCATGGTTCCCATTCTATAGATGAAGAACGTTTTAGGTTCAGTGGCTGGATCAGGGCTCACAGTTAATGAATTGTAGTGCAGATTTGAATTCAGTTGGGTCTGACCCCAGGACTTGCATTTATAGCTTCATTTCCCTTCCTTCTCTTTGTTGCCTCTTATGGTTAAGATGTTCTAGAGACTAGTGACTAGTGCCAATATTTTGTGTTTAAGGAACTGAAATCTTAGTTTTTGGCTTGAGAATTTTCCTAGCTAATGAGCAAAAGAATGTGGTATACAAGTAAAGGCAAGTTGTAATATCTCTAGAGGCAAGATTTCTGATTAAGGGACATGTTTTAGGGTAACCAACAGATGATCAGAATCATAATACAGAAACACCAGAGAAAAGATCGTAGTGTTTATTTTTGTTTCTTAGTACCATTCCTCTGGGAAATACTATGGACCTAAGATCTAGATTAAAAGGAAACAAACAAAAACCCCGTCAATCAATGTAAAAATTCCTTACAGACCAGCCTTTGCCGAAACCAACCAATTAGTCATCCCATAAAAATATGAAGTCAGGCAAAACTGTTCAAATTCTGCCTTTCCAATGCTAATGGTGATGGAAGGCATGGGAAAGAGGGTGTGATTGGGACATAACACAAAATCAGAACTGAACAAGATCTTAGCAATTTCCAACCCAGTCTCCAAGAAATCTGAGTATTTGACAATCCATTACTTTTTTAGGTGTTTTGATAAGAAAATTCTTACCACAAAAAATCACATCTTAGGGCTAACTTCAGAAAAGAGGGACTTATCCTAAAATGCTGGTTTCTATTAAATTGACAAAATAATTATTCAGATTAAAATAAGAAACCCAACACTAGGACTAGAAGAAGACATTGTTTCCTCAGAAGGAATGAGACAGTAAGTTCTTCTCAGAATAGAGAATCAAAGGAACCAATGGGCCCATACCTTTTATGAAGGAAGCTATTATGGTTAAATGAGGACTGATAAGAGGCAGAAGGAAAGAATGGACAGTATCTCCTGGAAGAGTCTTGGGAAGTCCATTCCTTCCTAAACTTGGTAGCGAGGCTGGTGCACCATATACCTTCTTGTCCTCAAGCGAGGAGGCTGGGATGGTTCTAGTTATGAAGCCCATGATCCATAAAGAGGTCCTGTGCCTACTTTAAACTCCACACCCAGAGATAATATTTTTCTGATCTGAAAATATGCTCAACTTTTTCAAGGAACAAGTTTGTCTGGAGCCTTTAGTCCCAGCTCGCGCACCCCCCCCCCCACCCCCCCGCCTTTTCCTTCAAAGCAAGGACACTTTCAATTAAAGAAATCTTTCAGGGCTGGGATGTCCTTCAAACTTGGAGAAACTCGGGAATTCTTCAGAACTGGCTGGGCTAAGCAGATGTCAACCCCTCACACTGCAGAGCCTGCTGCCCGCTTCCCCCTTGTCCTGGCTCACCTTTTGTAGGGAGCAAGCAAACCGAGTGAGTGAGGGCATCAGGTCAATTAATTCTTTACAACAAGGTTTTATTTATTCTTTTCTTTGACCCCCTCCCAAAATAACATTCGAGTTGTTCATCTTTCTTTTATTTTTAATGGTTTTCCTTTTGGATCCAAACGAGCATTTATATTACAGAATATCCATCTGGTCAACATGCAGTGCTGAGCTCTGGCTGTGGGAGAGATGCACCGATTCTCTGGGTGGGCCGCACTGGCTGTTCACACGCTTACACAGAGCGCCAGGCTGGCGGCCCCCAGGAAGTGTCTCATGCACCTTGACTCATACGTTTTGCGGTGCAGGTGGCAGCGTTTTAACAGCCTGAGGAAGTGCACCCCGTTCCCCTCGATTCCATGTTACATGCTCATCCTTTACGAGCAAACCAAGGAGGGAAGGGCCTGACCATCCTGTCATCCACCTCCCTGCAAGGTTGTCCTTTGAGGCTATACCGGCGCGCCCTGCAGAGTTAGAAATCTATTTTTTATAAAACTCATCCCATGTCCCACTCACTGCTCCTCTCTTTCCCCGTGGTGCTCACACCACCAGGAAGATCAATGGCATCTCTCCGCTATTGGCACTACCATATTGAAGAGTTACTAAAGTCATAGAGATTGTCTTTGGGCTGCCTTAAAGCAAAAATCTCTTTTCTCTCCACCTCCCAGATCTGGAATCCCTTTCAGGGATCTATTAAGCCTCTGCGGCCTTTAAATCCACTACCCTAGGTGAGTTTAACAGAAAGAACCCTTCTGAATCCAGGATCATGCTAACCAGTTGACTGTGACCTAATAAAACTGAGGATCCCAGGTAATCCCCCTTCCCTTCCCACATTTTGCTCTTCTGGGGACTAGCTGCTATTTTCCAGCCCAACCTGGTCTTTGTTCTACAGCTTCTCTTCCTAGCCTCCACCCCAGTTGTCCCAGCTATGACACGCCACACACATTTAGTGTGATTTTTCTCCTCCATTTGTTTTTCTGGGCAAGTTCCAAACGTTGGGCTCTGTTTGCGTGCAGTTGGCCTGCTCTCTAATGTCCTGCAAAGCATTGCACAATTTATCCACGTTCAGAGCTGATACCTTATGAATGAATAGTTCTTTATTAACCACCTAGGAATGGTCTTTTCAGAGGGAGGTTCCTCTGCAATTGCAGCACTTAGGGTGGCTTTGTATAAATTTTGGCTTGGTCACAAAACTGCAGGATAGAAAAACACTAATTGACGTTTGGCCTGTGGGCTGAGTAGATATCCCCATTGGCAGCCACTAAAATTCAATACCTATGTTTTTACTAAATCAGCTGGAGGCTGCTTAATGTTATGCAACTCCATATCAAATGTAACAAAGAGCAGGACTACTGTATGCTTCAATTGGCAGTTAGATTTCATTGTTTAGATTACATTGTTTAGCCCTCGTTTCATGTCACCTTGATTTTTAAAAATTGGTTAACGGCACTTTGAAATTTTCGAGTGTTTTTTCTGCTCATCCCTTGAGAAGGATTCCAACAGACTAGTAGTAACTGAGGGGCAGTTTCCATGTAATACAGCCCATCTTTGTAAGACATCAGAGGACCGGAAAGAAAAGCGAGTTGCTCAATAAGGTCAGATTCAGACTCGGCAGTTTTGTCTGCGTTAGGCCCCCCTCCGAGTGCACCGAGGTGGAAGTGGCACTGCCTGGTAAACATTCTGAGATCTGGCTCCAGGGGAGAGAGCAATCCATCCCTGTCTCTGACAAGCTGGCAGAATGAGGGAGAGAGAGGCCTATTCGAATTTCCACCGTTGAGTAGATCTTGGTGAAGAGCCTTAGTCTTAGCTCGTGGCTGTTTGATTTAAGATCAGCTTACGTGTCCACAAAGAGAAGATGGTGGGAAGCTCTGAGCAGGAAAACTCAGCTTTTTTCCTGGACTCAGGAAGAAAAAGTCTGGATTGTTGTTCTGGTTAGAAAGCTAAGAAAGAAAGAAAAAGGAAAAAGAGGGGAAATGGGTTGAATGCAGAATTAAAGCAAATCCTGGATGTGGGTTCTATTAACCATGAAGGTTCTTTAAAAAATTAAATGTTCATAGCAATGCCAAGAATTTTACAGGCTTTTTTTCAAGTTGGTTTCAAGTTGAGACTAAGAGCTTTACCTGATGAGTTATTAACGTAAAAATACTCTACACACCCACGAGCTAGCCACAAGTTAGGAAAATTTCACGTTTCCTAACATGAAAAAGAAAGTAGAGATGGAATACCCTTGCTGGAGGCACGAGTGCCTATAGATAGAAGGTTAGACTATAATTTTTTTTTTTGACTCCCAATAATTTTCACTTACCCAGTTTCTACATTGCTTTTAAATGGTTTGATCTTTTCATAAAGACATAAACTTTGTATTTATTAGTTAAAGATGTCCTGAAAAATTCTATATTCATTCTATTATTTCCTTGGAAGTTTTCATTAATCTGGATTATATTTTAAGTCCATAGAAGGAGACAGACAGAGCTAGGGATAGAGAAACAGGGAAAAAAGGAGCAAGACAAAATGAAAGCCTGAGAGAGAAGGTGGAGCTGGTGCTGTATAGCCTGGGATTTTCACTCAGTAGGTACATCATTCAACTGGACAAGAATTAATTCCTAGGAACACGACAGAGCACACATTTATCCTTCTTTGTCCTTCTAGAGCAGATCTATTACAAAAACCCAAATAAAAATAAACATAGATCCCCTCCCTCTTTTTTTACCTGATCTACTCAATGCCCAGAAATAAGAATTCAAACCTCAAAAACGTATTTACATAGTAGCATGGCTTATTATAAAATCTCTTTTTGCATTTTGAAGGTCAAAATACTAGCCACCCTATTATTAGCAGGGGGCCGAGAGCAGAAGGAAGCAAAGACTACAAAAATAGAAGGGGCAGCTTGGGGCACCAGCCTCACCTGCAGTGCGTCTAGACTCTGCTGTGAGTCCTGCTCTCACTTCTCAGCTGGCTTGAGTTCTGTGTGAGAAGCTTCCCAGGCCCTTTGGGTAGTTGGGACCACCTGTGAAACTGTCATCTTTGGCTTCGAGTGGTCTCTCTGGGATGCAGAAGCCACAGAGGGTCGGAGCAGAAAGGATTCAAGGAAGAAAAAGGTGGTTGGTTCTGTCCCTGGGCTTGTGTCCCCTCTAGTGGTACGTCCATATTCTATGACAGGGTGAGAAGCAGCTTGTGACTGCAGCCAGCAGGGGAGCCTCTGGCTGCTGCTCCCCTGGGTTAGGCCTCACTGCACTAGGCCGTTTAGAGAGGAATGATCAAGAATCGCAGAGGCTAATACAGGCAGTGCTTGTGAACGTGGGATCTCCTCGTGGATCGGTTAGGCCCTAACTGCCGAGTTCATGTCATTTGGCTTTTGTTGAGAGTCTCAGTGTGGATATATAGTTATCTGACCTAGACCTGATTCTTTATGGGGCTTTTGACTGGAGTTAAACTGTGATGCCCCGACTGGCCACTTGCAAGGGGCCCACTTTTGCCATCTTTTCTGCATTGTAATGTCCCCAGTGTCCTAGAATCCAGGAGGTAAGGACACTCAGGATGGGTGTGAAGTAAGAGAGAGAGTCTACCCCAAGACATGGCAGTGCCTCTCCTCACCACCATTCTTTATGCCAGGCCTTTGAGGATCTCAAAACACAGCACATGTAAAGCTGATAAAAATAGCAAAGTTCCTTAACCTTCAAGTCTTACAGAATCCCTGCAAGGTAGGTGAACTATCTGCTCCCCTGCCTTTTTTTCTTTTAATACAACCTTATAATATTCACATCTAATATATTATAGGTAGGCTGAGAAATGGAAGCATCTCTCCACTTATCCCTGGCTCGACCCACTAAAGAAATACTCTGTCCAAAAACAAGACATCCAGAGCAGGCTTTAGAAATAGAATGTAATGAAAAATTGAGAATGTTCTTTAAAAAACCAAATTATCAAATTTTGTTCCATTATGCCCAGAGAGACCCAATTTCCCTGCAGAGGGCTTTCACTGTGCCTGTGGACAGTTCACACACATTCCCCACTCCTCCGAACAGCCAAGCACCTTACACTGTTTCCAATCACCTGGTGAGTTCCCACCTGCATTTCATGAGAACGAAGGATTGTCCAGCAGCAGTGAGGACAGCAGAGGCAGGTCAGCGAATAAGCTTGGATTGAGCAGATTGAGCCCTCTTAGGAGCTGAGCCAGTGTTAACATGCAGCAAAACAAGGCTGGGACGGAGAACAGAGGGTACTTAGTTTACCACACTTCGAGGGTGGGAGTCAGGAAGGGAGATGCTGGTAGATTTATAAAATGAGGGTCTTTTTTGTTTGTGTGTGACCTCAGAGTCAAGGGAGGGCGAAATTCAGAACATTTGGAGTTCAGCTTCAGAGAAACGTTCTCAGTGATCTCAGAACCCCACAAGGACATTGAGTAGGGAAGCCCAGAATAGAAATGGATTCTTCAGCTAGAAGGATGGACAGGCCACCACCCCTTTATGGCACAGTAAATGTTTCCGATCTTGTTTAAGAGTAAACCTGGATCTGGCATCTAGAGTTCATCCCCTTGTCTGAAGGCCTGCTGGGAGTCTGGGACACACATCCCTCCTCTCTCTCATTCCCTCTCTCGTTTTGAGGAGATGCTAAGAACTAATGTCACAATGGAAACTGGGACATACAGCTGAAGATTCTCTTGATAACAGTGCTCAGTGTTATCACGTTGTGTTATCTCCAACAGCAGAGCTCATCCTCTATTGCTTGCAATTCCTCAAAATGCTGCCATAATTTTTAATTTGAATACAAGCATGGGTATTAAAGGGGCCTTTTCCCAGGAAAGCGAAAAGGCAGAATCTGGGACCCTGACATATCCTGGCCAATTATTTGAGGGATGGTTGGAGTATGTGTTCTTTTAGAGGTGGAAGGAAACTTTTATAAGACGATTATGATCATGAGTTCGTGACTTAGCAGAAAATTCTGATTTTCTGGTATGAATAGAAGGGCAGATGGAGGCTAGGGAATAAGAAACCTGATTTCTTGGTCAGGGAAGTTGAATAGAAGTGATCCTAAGTTCACTGGAACTGGAAAAATCCAGGTGGTTGGTCAGGGGCTGTACCTGCGGTCCTTTCTGCCACTTTATTCAGGACTCACATGCCGGGGTGCAGTTAAGGTGCCGGGAGGCTTCCTGGCCCAGGAAATTTAGTGTTTGTGATGCAATTGCAGGCAGGTTCCATTCCCAGCATCTGCTCTGCCCACCCGCTTCCCCTACTGCTAAAACAGCTCAAGGTATCACTTCCATTCTCCTTTGCCAAACAATGCAATGGACTCGTTGGCTCAGAGTGGTTGTTCTGGTGTAGGCTTGGCCCGTGGAAAAGCTGCATTTCCGAGGCGGAAGAAAGCCGTGTTGTGCACACACAGCCGCCCCTAGCAGCACTTTGGCATGAAATGACGCTGAGCAGACGAAACCTTTCAAATAACAAGGCGCAGCATTAGCGTCTGACGTAACCATCATGCCTGTACAGTCCCGTTTGCACCCCCAACTCCTCCTGGGCTCACAGGCCGAGGGGGAGAGTGTCTGAGCTGGGCGGGCCTTTTGCTCTGCCTCATTGGTCTCCCACCCTGGGGTTACTTTGGTTTGGGGGCAGACGGTGGGTCACGAGGCTCCATTAATATCTAGATGAGAAGGCAGGGGCCCGATAAATGAATCTGTAGCCACAGGGTGGCATTTGGCGTCTCACAGCTGACGTGGCAATGCCTTCCTTCTATTTCAACTACAAAAAGGGAGGAAACAGAGGCTCCTTCTCAGAAAAATAAGTCACTGGCTGCTCCGACCCAAGAGGCGAATCTGGGCTAGAGGAGGAGAGGGGTGCTCACCTACTGGATCTTGGTCCAGGGGCCTGCGCCTTCCTCTGGAGGGTTCTGAGAAGCAGGCTCCCTCTGCTCCTGGCTGAGAAAGGAGGGCCCTGCCTGCACCCCTCTGCAGGGGACCCCCCACCCACTGTCAGGGTGCTGGGGGACCGTGGAGGGCCTGAAGGGGGCTGCATTTCCGCTGGACCAAGACAGTGATGTGTTCCGTCAAATGGACAATTACACAGATTCGCTAAGTAAGGGCCCTATTTGCCTCAATGCTTCTGCCTTTTGGGGGTTAGGAAGGAGAGCCTGAGGCTGTCTTCCGATCAGCTCTACTCTGGGAGTGGGTACGGCACAATCCTGGCCCAGAGCACTAGGCAGGGCCCCGGTCTGTCACACTGGGTGACGAGGCCCCTTAGAGTTTGTCTCCCTAGGAGGTGCACCCAGGTCTCAGCTGAGGTATATTAACTGATCACCTTGAAGTACCGACACACGGGCCCTCCACCACGAGGCGGAGCAGGAGATCCCGGTAAACTCTTACCGACGCTTCTGTTTCAATGTGCTAGCCCAGCGGTCGGCAAACTCTTTAGTCCACAGAGCCAAATAGCAACAGTACAACGATTAAAATTTCTTTTGAGAGCCACATTTTTTTAAACTTAAACTTCTTCTAACGCCACTTCTTCAAAATAGACTCGCCCAGGCCATGGTATTTTTGTGGAAGAGTCATCCTCAAGGGGCCAAAGAGACGCATGTGGCTCGTGAGCCGGGGTTTGCTGACCACTGTTAGCTGTTCCCACCTCTATAGCAGTCCCCACTAGGCGTGCTGTCTCCTCGGGGGAGTGGCAGGGAAGGCGGGGCCCGGAGGCCCGCTGCCATCAGCCAGGATGAGCCGGTCCCCCACAGCCCTGTCCCCCACTTGGAATTACTTCTGGTTGGAAAACAGACACTGTCGTGAGGCCCTTGGTGCTCCTGCCACACGGCCCTGCCCTCAGGGCTCCCTCTGACCAGCCTAAGGCCAGACCCCACTCTCATCAGCTGGGGCTCTGGCCACACCACCCTTAACCAGCGTCTCAGGCTCTGTGGACCCTAGGGGACCGCCTTAGCCTCTCTTAGCACTCGAGCACCTACTGTGCGTGACAGGCCTGCCCCCTCCAACCCCCCAGCACCGCTGCTCTGACTGCTCCTCCGCTTGGGCAGCTGGGCTATGGCTTTTCTCGTCCAGACCAGCCCTGGCTGCTGCCGCCACAGCACCCCGACTCCTCCATGCCACCCCTCCCTCCCTGCCCACCCCTGGCATCGACGCTCCTGAACTTAGTCTGTGCTTCTTTGGGGAAGCAAGCCCCAGGGTGACGCGTGAGATGCAGCGGCCCCAGCGGATGGTGCTGGTGGGGAGCTGGTGAGGGAGGGCGGAGATTCCCCTCCTGGGTCTCCGCACACCCCGCCCCGCGTCCCCCGTTATGACCAGAGAGGCTCCCAGGTGTCGCAGGGCAATGGACACCGACACAGGCCAGCTCACTTCCTCCACGGCTTTTAGCGAAGTGGGAAGGGGCGGCGGAAGCAGAGCGATCCCGGTGTCCCCTCTCCGTCTGGGAGCAACCCTCCGTGTCCTCTTGTCTTCTTTCCCCAGCAAAGAGGCTGAACTATGGCAGTGCCCATCTTGCAAAGGGAAGGAAAGCAATTGGGTGGGTTTGACTGGTTGCCGCCGGTCCTTTCCTCCTTCTCTGATAAGGTCCTTCCCTCCTCCTCCCCCCCGGGCCGCACCGGCTTCCCAATTCGGTCTGGGTTTTCTCCGTGTGAGAGAAGAGCATGCATCGGAGGGGGAGCAGCCTCTAGCACTTGTCGTCTTCTTCCGTGTCACTCAGGAGGTCGCTGACCCCTCCACACATCATGCCCGGCCCCGGGCCCCCACGCCTCCGCCGCCGATAGTGCCCGTTGGGCATCTGCCAGCTGTGCCGCAGGGGCGGGGCAGAGCCGATGGTGTTGGCGCGGCCCAGGCTGGTGGCCACGGCCGCCTCGAAGGTGAGCGTCTCCTCCTCGCCGCAGTCCGAGGCGTGCGCGTCTTCGTGCAGGGCCAGGTAGGGCTCGGAGATGTAGCGCTGCGGGGACGGGTGGCCCTGCGGGGGCCTGGAAGACTCGGGCAGGCCGGCGTCATTGCTCTCCAGCGCCTGGGAGGCCAGCGGGGAGCCGCCCTCGCTTCCATCCGCCGGCGGGGAGATGCTGCCCGTGTGTCGGATCAGGGAGCTGTAGGACAGAAGGGGCCGAGGCTTCGGAGGGACGGGCGGGAGCTGCCGACGACTTCGTCTTGGGGTGCTGGTGTCAGAGATGGAGGGGATGGAGCTCTCACTCAGGGAACCTGTGCCCTGTACGGAGGAGAGAGACATGGCAGGTGAGACTGGGCTTGGCGTGCTCCCTGCTTGGCACCCAGTTACGGTCCCTAACCATCCTCCAGGAAGCCCTGGAGAAGGGGTCCAGGCTGGAGTCACATCCACGCAGGGATGCAGGGACGACAGGAGTTTGAGACATCAGTACCATTCAGACGGGGGCATGTCAACTTGTAATGCAGGCTGGGTTCGGTTATCTGGGAGTCTTGTTCAACTACAGATCCAGGCCCAGAAGACCTGGGGGAGCCTGGGACTGTGCACGTTGAACGGGGTGCCAGGCGCTGCTGTCCACGGCCCACGCACTCTGAGTGTGTGGAGCTCTATGTAGAGGGGTGGGCAAAGCCAAAGTAGGTTTTCAGGTGTGAGAACACGAAACTGTTTAATTTTCCATACAAACAATTGTAAATCTACTTTGCACGCCCCCCCACCCCCCTGTAACAAGTGGCCCATTGACAGGCAGACCTGGAAGTGTGGAGAAGGAGCGCAAATGCTTGGGGGTTGCTCATCTGGGAAGGGCATGCCTCCCTGTCCTCACTAGCTCCCTGAGATTATGCCAGCTTCTACACCAAGCATGTCAAACTAGTGGTCGGCAGGCCACGTGCCTTGTTTATTTATACCCTCATCTCTGGTTCAGGCCTTACTCGACCTGCTCAGGTGTTCCCCAGAGTCCCTGGGCTCAGGCGTTGGTAAATGGACCTGCAGGACAGTTTTTCAAGATGTGTGACCTCTGAGCCACCGGCTCCAGATCTCCTGGAGAAGGGTCCCTCCCAGTGCAGAATTCCAGACGGCGGGCCTCACTACTGAAACGGCATCCTCAAGGTGCCGGGCATGTGCCGTTTAACAAGCCACAGGGGTTCTCTTCTGCAGAAAAAACTTGAAAGCCACAGCTCTGGAAGCCACTTCCCCTGGTCTAGCTGACTGTCCCTCTGCTGTGTGGCTGACCTCCCATCTGGGCTCTGAGAACCTCGGGGAGAAGTGGAGCGGGAGAGAGGGGTGGCCATGAGGGGGAAAGCAGGCCAGAGAATGGCCTCTGGTAGTTACTTCTTAAGCATAGGCGGATGTTTCTACAACAGGCCGGAAGGAGGCTGATAGCCAGGGAAATGAACTTGAATCACTGTTCCAATGCATACCAAGGCTCATGTGACTGATCCGTGAACATTTTCTGGCTAACAGACCATCCTTCTCCCCTAAATCTGGCTGAGACATTTGTGAACTTATTTGTTGTGACTCTGTGCCTCAAGATTCCGAGGGCTGGAGTGGAATGACCCCTAGACACCCTTGTCTATTTTGGGGGACGGTCTGCTTTGCTGTGAATTCATCAGAGCACACAGCATCAAGTACACGTCAGACCTAGGTCTGTGTGGGTGCTGAGAGGCCCCCTTTTGCACCTAACGTTAACAACCACTCTTCCTGGTCTTTCTGCTCAGGCTCAGCTTCCTCTCCATGCTCACCTGTCTGTTGGGCGTCTGTGACCTGCCCTCACTGGGCGACCTGGACTGACGACGCTCTGGGGACTCCCAGTCGGCCTGGGCCCCTCGCTCCTCTGAGTTGCAGCGGGAGACATCGGGGGAGAGAAGATGCTTTCGCTCTTTCGATCGTCCCCGCTCTCTGCCCCCGGAGCGGTGGGTGTCAGACTTGTGGCCTGGGAGAGAGGACAAAAGCAACTGATCACAGCTCAGCCCACAGTGACCACTGAAAAGGAAGAGAAGAGAAAGGCCCGAGAATCACCCTTGGGCGACCAGGTGAGTGTGCAAGTTGCCACCAGAAGCCATGCATGTCCAAGGATGTAATCATTTCTCTCCTGCTGCTCTTTCTGCTCCAACACAGTTTAGAATCATTGCCAACAAGAGGGCCCAGCAATCCCCTATGTCCTGAACATGGGTGTAACTTTAGGGGGTGAAGATGGCAGCAGCAGAAGGAAATGAAGAAGTTGCTAGGAACTAACTACTCTGGCATTACGTCAGCTGTGACACTGAGAACCCTTGGACATCAGTTCGAGTCTCAAGTTTGCCACTTACTGGCCCCATGATACAGGGAAGTCACTGCTTTTGTAATCGCCATTCATCTAGCAAAATAAAAAAGCTCCAATAAGCAAAGCCATGCCAAGGAGCACTCTCTGGGTTGAAGAGGACTGGGTGGTTAAAGCCCAGCCCATTAGGGGTCTCTCATACATTCCCAAGAAACCCCAAGCATTCTGCAGACCCGCTGAGAACCTCGATTCTAATGATGTCAATAGCCATGGTCTGCAAGGAAGACCCTCCTGGGCCTGTTTCAGGGTGTGCGTCAGATATGGGACCCCTTTAGTAAGGAGCATTCTTCCTTAACCCTTCCGGAATTCTCTTCCAGAGATCTCCAGGCAGAGCCCGGAAGGCGAACAGGGCAGACCTCCTTACCCGAGTCTGAGTTCAGGCGGTGGGCCGACAGCCGGAGGGAGGAGTGGTAACTCCGGCGCCGGGACTTGTAGGTGTTCTCACTGCTTCGCTCCATGGAGAATTCCTCCAGCCACGAGGAGTTGGAACGCTTGTCCCGGATAGTAGAAAACGAACGTCGCATGGAGCCGGGGTCTGTTACTACCTGGAAACATGAGCCCCCAGAGGAACACAAGGTATGGATTAATCGCTGAACCGGTCTCAAAGAAAGAAGTGGGACTGAGGTGGCTGAAGATAGCAAACTATAACCACCCCTGAATCCCTCTTGCTTAGACCTTAGCTGGAGGAGGCTGTGGCGGAAAGTGTCTTTATGTTAGGTCTTTACATCACTGGCCCTTGAGCAGGAGAGTAAGTAGCTGAGCCGTACTGTGCAAGCTTCCCATAAAGCCCCCTCCCCCAGGGCCTCAGCCAGGACCTGCAGTGAACCTTGAGCACTGCAATATGTGAGGGCAATTGTCGAAACGTTTGTGCCATGAAAGAAGCATGGCCTGGGCTTTGGCATTCACCAGAGAAGGCCTGTCCCACAGCACCAGGACGTAGGAGACCTTGTCATGGAGCAGCTACTAGGAACGTGTTGCTCTCCATCCCACCTCCCACCTTAAACTCGGCCATTTTGATTTGCTACAGCTGCTAAAAACAGATCCACGTAAACTTCTTGTCTCTGTCAAAACTTAATGTAAGACAGACAGACAGAAAAAAGCCAGGAAGCCAGGAAAACAGACAAAGAAATGAGGCATGGCCTGTACTGGTTAGGACAGACAGTCCCGACACAGAGCTGTGTATGTTTAAGGAACTGCCTACGTGCTTGAAGAGCCAGGAAAGGAAAAAGGAAGGAGAAGTACACAGCAGAAATCCTGGGAAGCCTTTCTTGCATGGCTGGTTGAGTCTGGAGGCTGTTGTGCTCATCTGGAGGGGATTTTGCTATAGAGGCTGTTGTGCTTAGGGCTCCAGGGAAAGCACATGTGGAGGAGCAGGTTGTGGAGAGAAGGCCCGTGAGCCAGGTTTTGCTCACAGGGAAGGTGTGGGGGCAAGTCTAAGGCTCACCTGAAAATAGCAGAAGTTTTTTTCCATAACCCACCAATTCAATACAGCCCAGGATGCCACTGCATACGGGAGGTAGTTGCTTTTTACCTGGGGATCCACAGTCAGGCGTGGCATAGAGGATGCCCTCCCCGATCCCGCATGCTCCTGGGTGTCCGGAGGAAGGTAGATGCCATGGTTAGAGGGCTGCACGCTTTTTAATTCACTAAACTCTGGCTCCTGGAAATAAACACAGCCAAGCTTGTGGGACTTGGTTCCATCTCATTGCTTCTCATTTCCAGTGGCTGATCCTGCCTCCTCCACACCAAGAATGGCTTTTGGAAGAGGGACTGGCATCTTTAGGTCTGTTTTGTGTGTGTGTATATGTGCAGATATGTGGTATACCAGATGTCTCAAACAGTAAAGATCACTGAGCAACACCTCAGATTTTATAGCTTACAATACTTTTTAGATATGTGAAGTTTACTTTTTGAGAGTTGGTACTGCTGGGTTTATTCTTTTAACCTAAGAAGCTATTTGTCAATGATACAGAAACCAGGATTCTAAAGAAAATCAAAAATATCTGATGTCAAATTATTTTCTCAAACTTTAAGACACATGATTTATTAGCAAGGAGTTTTCTTATGATTGGAATCATCTAAAAAAAAAAAATTCGGTGGGTGGACATCTGTCAGGGATGCTCTAGACTGGTACAGTATAATAGAAATACAACGCAGACCAATTATGTAATTTCAAATTTCCTAGTAACTACATTAAAAAACATAAAAATTAATATACTTATGTAACCCAATATATCCACATATTCTCATGCCAATATATAACCAATGTAAAAAATACAGACATTTGACCCTTGGTTGGGTATCAAAGTCTTTGACATTGGTTTGCATTTTCCACTTGGAGCACATCTTAGGCCCTCCATCGTCACATGTGGGCAATGGCTATTGTACTGGGCTGTGCCACTCTAGAGCAGTAGGAGGTTGGAGTGACTATCTTTAAAGTTCTGTCCAATGCTGTTATTTTCCTGGTCAAAGAATGCCAAAAAATCACACAAAAAACAGTGGTCAGTTTTTTGTTTATTTGTTTTTTGGCAAGTGCACCTGCTCTAAAGAGCTGGCTAGTGTCACTTCAGAGTGGAGTTGCCTCAGAAATTTTACTTGCCTCACCAAAGCGACCTAGGAATATCTCAGACATCTGGACATGATACCAGAAAAAAGCTATTTTTGGAAATGACACTGTGAAAACGCTGGCGTCTGAATAGGGCGCTGTTGAAAATCAGCCTTTATGACCACTGGCTGGGCGGTGTCTGTGGGAGGACTGCACCCCAGCACCTGTGATGTGTGCATTTGAGGAAGTCAGTGTATGCAGGACATGCTTTGTATAGTACACAAGTCTGATTCGAAACACATGTGGTAACAACACTGCAGTCTACGAGTGTCAGAGGTGGTGCAACAGGCACACACACACATACACACGTCATGGCCATGCCTCAGCACGTAGAGCAGGGCCCCCGAGGGATGGGCAGGAGTACACAGTGGTGAGTGTGGAGCACAGGCTGACACCTGAATCACAGACACCGGTACTGACAATGAGATGGACACATATCCAAAAGTCCTGGCACTATGGCTCAGCCCTGGGGAACCCGCAGAAATAAAGAAATCTCCCTGTGAAAGGAAAGGACACATTATTGAGATTTTTTTTCCCACCAGACACATCACCAGGCAAGCCTTAAAATGCTGAGAGGCCCTTTTAAGGATCAAGCTATCAGTACCAATTAGTCCCTGGGCCTCGGTGTTAATTTCCTCAGAGAATTCCTCCCAGGCTTCCCACCCACCTTGCCAAGAATACCCTCAGGCACTCACAATCTGGCATCCCAGTGTGTGGTCCAGCTGTCTCCCCTACCTAACCATGTCCACTCCCTGGACTCAGAAACCACAGGCGAAGAATCACCCATTTGTCTGAGCTACTGAATGTTCTGCTCCCTCAGACATGCAGGTCCCTCTCCACCCACACCATCCCCTCAGGATAGCTCAGGGGTACACAGGAGCAGTCGGGGAGGGGTTGGGAGAGAAAAACACAGATGGATTATAATCAAAGTAACATTGATCTCGGTACAGGCTGTCTACCTGGACTTTTGCAAATCTTGGGTTTTGTCTTTTCCTCTCCAGGCAATAAACACTTGAGCTTTAATTCTAAACTCGGGCGGGAATTTGATGGCTGCTGAGCTAAGAAGAATGGTAAGTCAAGTCTGTTATCTTTGGGAATCGCAGTTTAGGGTTTGCTAATATTAAAGTTTAACCTATCTCTCTTCTTCCAAGCTTAGATTGGACTCAGTAGGTTTCTCGAGAATTTCACCATTTATGCTAATGAAAAACTTTGGATTCAGGAAAGAGATTTCAGGGACCCTGTAGGATGTGTTTGACCCTCTAGAACAGTGGTTGGCAAACTCAGTCAACAGAGCCAAATATCAACAGTACAACGATTGAAATTTCTTTTGAGAGCTACATTTTTTTTAAACTTTAACTTCTTCTAACACCACTTCTTCAAAATAGACTCGTCCAGGCAGTGGTATTTTGTGGAATAGCCACACTCAAGGGGCCAAAGAGCTGCATGTGGCTCTTGAGCCGCAGTTTGCTGACCCCTGCTCTAAAATGGTGGCCAATTTGTCTGAACTTGCATGTCCTGGTGGATACTGTCCCAGTTGGACAGGCTACCTCTGAGTTCTCCAGGAGGCTAAGCTGCCCAGTGGTGCCACTCAATCTATGAGGATTTCTCCTAAAGTTCCTTATCAAAGGTAAGATTTTAAGATGCCCCAGGGCAGTGGCTGCAAACTCATTAGTCAGCAGAACCAAATATCAACAGTACAATGATTGAAATTTCTTTTGCGAGCCGAAAACAGACTTCTGTGCTTAGGCCACAAAGTTTCAACTGCACTGTGCGTGAGCACCTGCACATGGTATTTTGTGGAAGAGCCACACTCAAAGGGCCAAAGAGCCACATGTGGCTTTCGGAGTGGAGGTTTGCCCATCACTGCCCCAGGGCATCAATGAATAGGGGTTGGCCTGAAGCAACATACATCCCTTCAGCTGATAAGGGATGTAGGTTTTACCTAGAAATGGTAAAACCTACAGAGAAAGCATTTGTCAGAGAACATGAGAAATTCCGCCATGAAAGGGAGACAGCAGGGAACTCCTGGGGTCCTTGGTGGAGGGAACAGAAAGGGCTTTCCGGTGGATTGTGGCTACGAAATCAAATTTGGAAAAGGGTGAGAGGGATCAGCAAACCAGGGAACTGTTGTGAAGTCTTGTGACTCATTCACTCACCAGAGCCTGCTCCTCCTGGAACTGCCCGTCATCGGCTGGGTCCATACACGCCAGCTGGAATATTTCCTGGGGGGAGAGCGGACTCATCGAAGGGTACCCACTCCGGCCACTCCTGAAAAGCAACGCCACGTTCAGAGGTAATGAGTGCACCAACGAGAAACAGACACGCCATCGCCGCCACTGCCCAGTCCCAGCCAGGGCAACACCCTTTAGTCTTGGTGGGCTTTTAGCTTACAGGTAACTGGCCCTAGAATAGAAACTCTTTAAAAAAAACACAACAAACCAAACACACACACACACACTGAGAAAGCACTGTCTCCAACCTGCCTTTGGAACCCTTCCTCCCTCGGCTGGTGACTCATATCTGTGATGAATGACATCATTTGTCACACTCAGCCATATGGAAGACCAAGGCTAGATTGTAAACCAGTTTCTCCATTAGGCAGAAAAATGCCATACTTTACACAGCGAACAGTCTGTTTAAATATTAAGCAGTCGTGGTCTTTTAAAAAATCTCCACGCTCAGTAAGAAGATGGCATTATTGTGCCAACATCCCTGGCCAAACCAAACAATGCAGTGCCAGACACTGTGTCTGTTGTCAGGAGCTCGGTGGAAGGGTTCCAGAGGGCGGTGCGGAGGTGACCTCCCTTGGGTTGGTGGCTCTGTAGAAGAACGCTCAAATGGTGATGTAAGAGGACACAACAAAGGCAGCCAAGTGCTTAGAGGCTCTGAGCGAAAGGTATGGGAAGCTGCCTGTTACTAAACCACCAGTTGGTCCGTGTAGACACTCTTAGCCAATGCGATCCACGGGGCTGATTAGAGAGTGAGCCAATTTTCTAAAAATGTGGCTGCTGCTGCCAAGTCACTGGTAAATAGATACCCTTTGACCTGTGTGAGAGTGAACTTCCTGATCCTGGGAGGAGGGACAATGGTGACTGGCAGATTGGAGAGAGATGAAGACCATCATCTCATCATTGTGTCTACTGCTAATGGCTCTAAGTCCTGAGCAAGGGCTGCCAGTTGCTTCAAAATATTCCACAGGTGCGACTTACAGAGCGTCTGCTATTCAATGACTTAATCCATCGTCTTCTCCTGAGAACAAGGTGAGCACCGCTGTTTAAGAAATAGGTCCCCGTTTGCCCTACAGAAAGTGATTACCCACAGAGAGAATCCCCAACAGGTAGAGAGGACCCTTAGAATCACTGAACAACCTCAGAGTTGAACACTTTGACCTTCTATTTCAAAAGCATTGTCTGCTTCTCGTTGTTAGGATCGAGTCCAGAATCCCGAACATGGCCTCTCCCATGATCTGGTCCTTACTGACCTCAGAAGCCTTCGCTTACACACTTCAGCCCTTGCTCCCTGAATTCCAGACACACGGGACTCTTAGTTCACTGACTGTGGCAGGCTTCTTTCTGCTTCAAGGCCTGAATACAGGCTACCCACTGAAAAACCTCTCCATAGTATTTTTAATTCATCCTTCAAAATGCTTATCAAAAGTCACCTTAAGGAAATCTGACCGTAACTGGTCAGATCTCCCTCTCACATGCACTCAGCTCATACTGCATTTGTTTCTTCCTATCATTTACCAGAACTGTGATTATTCACTGAAAATAAGTTTTTTCATCCCAATAATTCTGGTTCATGTCTGGTTTCCCACCAGATGCAAGCTTAATGAGGGAGGAGCCCTGTCTGTCAGAGTAGTCTCTACTTGCACAAGGCAAAACTCTAGAAACACAGATGGTCCTGAGGAAGCAGCCAGCTGCTCCCCCAATGTCTCCATCTCAGAAAATGTACCAACATCCACCAGAACCCTGGGGCCATCCTTGACTCCTCCCTCTTCTTTCTCCACAGATACAGCAATCACCAAAGCCTCCATTACCTCTCAGGTCTGATCTTCTTTCCTCATTTCTATCTTGTTAGTCCAAGCCACAGTCATTAATCATTTATACCACTGCAGTCACTAAGTGGTGTCCTATCTCTTGACTTGCTCTCCTCCAATCCACTGAATCCATGCTGGCTCCTGTGTCCTGGCTGGTGTCGCTCTCCAAGCTCAAAACCTGCCACCTCCATGAAGTGTGCTCCACCTAACAGGTTGGATTCTTTAAATTTTCCACACCTCACCTCTCCTCTCCTGAGGAGCTGGCCTTCGAGTCTCACTTACCTCTTGCTTCACAGGGAAGCCTCCCGACTCTCAAAGTAGATGAATGCCTCCTTTATTTGCACAGCATCCCAATAAATACCTCTGCATTTTAACCGCTGTCTTTCACTTCTTTTTCAGGATCTGTCTCTATAGGGACTGTGATATTGACTGCCACATCCCCTCTGCCTAAGCCAGCTTTGGAGTCACATAAATTATTGGTCAACCCAGTGAGGAAGAGAAGACAGAGTGAGCCTATGATGGGAGGTAATTTGTACAGCAAATTGGTGTGGATCAGACTGATCAATTGTGGGGGGAGGGGTCCCCTCCATTTCTAAGCCAAGAGCCCTTGGAAAACACTAACTCCTTCCAATGAGGTGGTCTCACTCTGCAATCTTACCTCCTTCCTGCACAGATCAAAGAGCAACATCTACTTGTTTTCTGCAGACAGGAGAATCTCCACCCTGCTACCTCATCACATCAAATGTTGGCTAAAACAATTCATGGCCTTGGCCATGACTCTGGGCCTTTTCTTCCAAATGAGTTGGGTTGTGACCTCTGAAAATGATGCTTTTCAAAACCAGGTCCCCAACATCACAGGCAGACAGAAATTAACAGAGTGAGAGGTTCTAAATGGCATTCAGGCAGAGGTCTCACTCCCTCGATAATGACTGAGGTTGTGTAGTGATTACCGATTTCTTGAGAAGCAGGACTGGGGTAAACCCAATCACGAAAGCTCATTTACACTTCATGCCCTTTGCTACTTCAGTACATGCTTGATAGAAAGAGAATGTTCCCATAACATGTGTATGACCAAATTGGCGCTACAACTCAAAAGTGCTGGCAGATTCCTTAATGAGTTTTGTCTCCATTGCCAATACAGAAAATAAAGAAATTTTTTCTGCCTGGTCTAAGCTTCTTTTTGTTTATTTCACATGTAGTGGAAAGATTCTAGAGTCAGAAATCAATGACTTAATTCCTGTTTAGCTTTCTACTAGCCATATGGCTTTGGGCCACTTATTTATCCTCTCTGGTGATACTGACGTATACCATTCCTGCCCTTGTGTATCCTCAGTGCTCACTGTCTCTCGAGCTGGCCCCAGTACTAACCTGCTCTTCTCTCACTCTTCTTCTCAACCTCAGAGAAAGGCCCCTTCAGCTCAGAGTTAGCATATCTCTTCCACATTCCCGGGCCTGCATACTTCCACGAGTGACAGACACAAACAGGAGAGCCGTGGCCCTCTGGCTTTACTCACAGGCCTGGGGTGGGGTCCTGCTGGAGGTAAGGCAGAGCTTTGGCATTGGCGATGATCTCCTGCGGCAGAGACGAGGGCTCCATGCGCTGAAACATGGGTGCGTTTTTCTATAGAAGAAAGGAACTCAAATGACTATGGGAGAAAATGCAATGTACTTAGATAAAATAGGAACATGGTTGATATCTTAATTGACTATTTTAACCTTTGACTAAGGTGACCAGATGTCCCACTTTTGGCAGGACAGTCCCGATTTTTGAAAGAATGCACGACAAGCTAGGGAATGGCGGGAGAACGGGAAGGGGATATACGGTTTTCGGTGGCCATGTGGCTATTTAGCCAGGATATGAGTTTTATATTTTTGTTAATTTTATAATGTTAAACTTTAATAACAACAAATAATTTGTTGAGAACTGATTATCGAGAACTGCTTATCAAAGTTCCAATTGTTGATCAGTTGTTAGAATTTGACCACCATTGCTTGGACTTAATGAACAATGGCAGTTTTTGGGACTGGCAAGGACGAAAACATTTTGTAACTCTCAGATGATACACATCGTACTGCGTGCTAGTAAGCTAGTTAAACAAGTGATGTCATTAGAAATCAGCTATTCAGATAATTTAGGTAAGTTATTTATTTCATAAATACATGTTTTCTTGAATTTAGCAGACAGTAATCATATTATATTTTTTAGTGGCAGTAAAAAGTCTAGCGCTGGCCTTGAAAGTGACACGACTATACATAATTTTTTTAACTGTATTTGTAAATTGTACTTATGTTGAAATTTTAAAAAATATATTACAATACTATTTTTGCGTTGTAAGAAAATTTTTGTTGCTCCATTTAGACCAAATTTTTAATCAAGAATCCCCCCACCCCCCGGTCAATGGTGTCCCGCTTTACCAATGTTAAAATCTGGTCATCTTACCTTTGACCCACTGCGCTTCTAATCCTCCGACCATAGAAAGTCCTGGACCCTGAACCCCAGGGATGCACAGGCCTGTTCCTCAGGAGCCTGCAGACTCCTGACGCACACACCCTACTATAGTTTTCCCTCACCTGTTCCTCCAGCTGCTGCCTCTGCTTCTTCACCTTACTCTGCTTATAGTAGTCCATGATCATCATTGCTGCATAGATTTTGCCCACAGTCAGGTCAGAGGCTGAAAGACACAAATGTGGCATGGGAGGACCAGAGAGGAGACAGGTGGGGGAGAGGGAGAGCGCCTCAAGCTTTGTTCTCCACCCTCATGGTCGCCGGGCACCGAGCATGAAAAGTGAATATGTCCCCACATGTCTTCTCGGGGAGCTTCCACAGCCGCCAAGGAGGGAGAAGACATCAGTAAGCATCACCGCCGTTGGTCTGGACTTCCATCTCTAATAGCACCCGTTCCCAACGGCATGAGGGTTGGATGCATAGTATTATGGGAAGGAGAGAGCTACACACCAAAAACTTTCACCCAAAACCACAGTGACCCAATTTGAGAAAATGTTTTCAATTAATAATGACAAAGGGGACTTAAGAAGTGTGTTTTTTGTTTCCTAAGGATAAAAGAACAAGTTTCCCTTAGCCCTTCCATCACTCTGTGTTCCTTTCAAAGATGTGGCCTTGGCATGCTGGGCTTACTGGTACCCAGGGGAGATGCCGTACCTTTGGGCATGGGCACAAGCAGATCTAGCATCTTCTGGGACAGGTGTGGCCAGATGGCCAGGGTCTCTTTCTGTAGCTCCGAGTCTAACTGCTGCCTGTCAGCACCGCCTGGTAAAATAAGATAAATGATGAATAAACAGCACGGAGACAGAACAAGGAGGGAGTGGAGCTGAACCGGCGTGGCACCATGTATTCTCAGGGCGCATCCTGGCTCTTAGTGGCAGTGGATCTTACAATGCTGGGTCTTCCTGCTGAAGCGGCAGAACACAAAGTGAGTCCCGTTCTAAATCCTGCCCCAGAGACCCGAGGCCCCGAGACTATGGTCAGCTTCCTCACTCATTGGAGCAGCCTCCCAGGTGCTCCACGTATCAGAGGGGAAATGAAAGAGCCACACGGCGACGTCTCCTGCCTCATTATAGGGACATCGATTCTTCCAGCGACTCTGGTCAGAGTGACCTGATTTTAAACAGGATTTGGATCAGGCAAGAGCAGGAGGGCTGGAGGCCCATTTGGAAGCAGTAAACCTCCTCTCTCCTAAGTCACTGAGTTAAAAATCAGAGGAAGCAAGGCCCTCCATGTCATGGGAGCCTTCCAAGGCATAAGAAAAGAAGACACAGTCCTAGCTGGTTTGGCTCAATGGATAGAGTGTTGGCCTGGGGACTGAAGGGTCCCCGGTTTGATTTCGGCCAAAGGCACATGCCTGGGTTCCGGGCTCGATCCCCAGTAGGGGGCATGCAGGAGGCAGCCAATCAATGATTCTCTCTCATCATTGATGTTTTCATCTCTCTCTCCTTCTCTAAAATCAATATTTTTTTTAAAAGAGGACACAATTAATAAAGCTCATTTGTTGAATAAACACGTACGTCTAAAATGCTTTCTATGTGCCAGACCCTGAGGCTCACATACTGTTCAAGCTGAGGGGAGCCTTAGCGATGAGCAACCGCTCATTTTGCCAGGAGGCAGTGGGCAATGCTGTAGTGGTTGACTCTCAGGCTGACACTAGGACCCCGGTACTTGATTTCCGGTCACTGCATTGTTGGAGAGGGGACAGTTCAGACATCCCTGCCCTGCATGAGCCCCTCGAGGATCGCTGCTTCCTCCCCAGGCTCACCTTTGGCGATCTTGATGTCCAGAGCAGTCCGGATCAGAGCCATCAGGGTGGAGGTGAAGTGCACTGTCATGTCCTCGGCGACGGGCATATTCATCAGGACCAACCTCTGTGGGCGGGGGAGAGAGAGAGAAACAGCAGGGGGAAGACGTATCAAAAGTAGCCTTGGTGAGAGGGAAAGACAAGTGCAGAGGTCAAATACAGAGACAAAAAAGAAGGGCAAGGATCCCCACTCCTCCCGACCCTACTCTCCCTACTTGGCATTGGAGGCTCATTGCTGCCAATTTGTGTGGGAATGATGCCAAATTCCAAGGGAAGGGGACTGGTCATTCTGTAGGACTCCCAGTCCTAAGAATGTCTTCCATAGGGACAGGAAGTGATTTCTAGGCTCCGGGAATGGAGTCAGCTCTGGGAAGGGGTTCCATTCCCTGTGGAGGCTGCTCAGTATTTCCGCTTGTCCCGTGAACACTCCCCTGAAGCTCAGATGGAGACAGTGAGGGGGAGATTTTGCTTTGCTTATCTGACTTGAAGATACATCCTTATGCCCCCGTTTTGAGTCTTTGAGAGATGGAATTTGCCAGTACATGACTGCACATGCAGAAGTCCAGCTTATTCCGTGGATGAGGTGGAGCAGGAGGGAAAGGGCAGAGACAAACACGGTCAGGTGAGAGGGGTGGGGAGCAGCGGCGAGAGCATGAGAGGAGAGTGGACGAGGCAGGAGGAGAGTGGACGAGGCAGGAGCAGAGTGGGCAGGCCATGTTCCCCTTGCCCAAAGGAAGGGATCACACTGAAATGGCCAAATCCACTTCCCAGAGAGTATCTTGCTTTGGGAGTTCTTTCAATGTTTCCCCCAACCCCAACATGCCTTCTCTCACCAAGCTTCATCCCCGAACTCTGGAGAAATCAGGGCCACATTCCGCCATCTGGCATTTTGGAAGGGGGCCATCCTGAGCTAGAAGGATGCCAGCCCCTCAGCTGTGCACGAGGAGCCATGGGCCGGGGTGGCTGAGGGTCCCTAAAGGGCCCCCTTCCAATGAGATCCTCTCTGGACCTCTGCCCCCTGGGGAAGCAGGAGAAGGCCCAGGAGGAACCACCAGCCTAGCAGAGAGGGATGTGTCCGCCCAAGGCGGGGTCTCTAAGACTCCATGGGGACTTTTCACTTCATGTGATGCCACAGACATGGTGTCGCGGAGGCTCAAGCCTCTTTGTATCCGAGTTTCATCTCCCTCCCCGTCCCTAAGCACCTGGGAAAGTGGCAGCACCGCTGTGGAGCCCCGGGCGCATGAAGGAGCTCCGTGTTCTGGGTCCGTCTCGCCGCTGAAGGAGTAGTAACTATTCCTAACTGTGGAGGGAAAACCTCAGGCCTCAAGGCTCTGAGTCCCTGAAGGGCAGTGGATTCCCAATGGACAATGCTGCTCTATGCAAACCAGGGGGAGTCCCCCCACAACTGCAGGGCCAGGCCTCCAAACTCAGTCACGCCCGGAAGGGAAATCTAATCCCGAAGGCAACAGGGCCCTCGACCCCCTGCCCACTGTGTGGCCCAGAGAAGTGGGCGCAGGGACTGATGGGGACAGGGAGCGGCATCCGGTGTTGGGATCCAGGGGCACTCGGCGCCTCCCTTACGTTACCTACAAGGAGCCAGGCCACAGCCCCTCTCCACACCAGGGAGGAAGAACTTGGTTAAGAGTTTTCCTCTCTTCTGAAACCCTGCTTTGTGAGCCATGCTGAGAGCACTTCCTGCCCTATTTGCTCAGCTTGTCTGACGGAAGGTGCTCCTGTCCTATCTGTTCGGACAGCTGTGTGTGTAGGTGTCCCGTAGGCCACCACTCTGCCTCCTCTTAAAAGCAAACACACTATCAACGCTCCCCTCGGAGGAAGCCACTCACAGGAAGCCACGCACGTGTCGTTAAACACAGAGAACACAGAACAAAGCCCGCGGTGAACAGCCCTGCAAGCCCCCGCTGTGTCATTTCGGGGCAGCATCCTTCCGTGACCCTTCCTGACGCTTCCGGCTCATCACCTCTTTTTCCCTCCTCCGCCTCCTGAGCCCCGCTTTCTCCCCACAGCCTGGCCTCCCCACAGCTGGATCCCCTTGTCTGCTGGTCACTAGCCCAGAACAAAGGAAGGGGTGGTCTACCTTATAGGCCACTTTGGAGGGACATCTCTTGCCGAGGCCTAGTGGTGGCGACATGAGAGTCAGCATTTCATACATCTCAGTGTAATGGATGCGGCCACTGCTCGTGGAGGGCGGCAGGTGGCGGGGAAGGGGAGTGGGGGAAGGATGCAGACGGGGGGAGAGGAGAACAGGCATTTCCAGAAGAGCCAACACAGACAGACACATCGTACGGAACACAGGAGAGGAAAACAAAACAGAATGGACAAACAGGAAAAGAATAGGAAACCTGTTAATCAAGGCAAGTCGTACAGGTGACTCCATCCTGGTGCGGGTTTATAGCAGCCCCACACAGACCCGGGAACGCTAGTGGCTCTGCCCCGGGACTCGCCTGTCCGCTCCTCCTGGGCTGGCATCACCCTACTCCCCTGGCCACGCCTTCGCCCCATACCACACAAGCCTGTCTCCATTCCCAGGGCTGTGTGCGAGTGGTATAAACTGGATAGACGGCGCTCCGGCCAGGGGTCAGAACTTCCAGGCGTTCTCTCCTTCTCTGAACCCACGGGCGGGGCACCGTGTATCGCTCTGTGCCGTGTGTGCAGCGGAGGCGGCGACGTGGCAGTGGTGGGCTGTGGCCGCTGTTGGGGTCGCCGTTACTTCCACCTGGCCCTGTGTGTGGGGAGTGCCCCTGTCTCGCCAGCATGTCCGGGGGGCAGAAGGACAAAGCCAGGTGGAGGAAGAGCACCTGCATGCCATGCTGCCCTCCCACTCTCCCATCATGCGGCAGCAGGTGGCACCAGGGTCAAGTTTAAAGAGTCTCAGCAGAGGCAGCTATTGGGCCTCCCGAGTCCGGGAATCACTGCGTCACCATCCCCAGCCAGCTCCTGCCCGTCGCCCGGGGCCTCACCTTCCTGGGCCTACGTCCTCTTCCAGCCTCCCCTCGTGTCTGTGCTGTGCCCCCAGGAGCCCTGCTCCCCTCTGCCCCCAGCGACGCTTCCTTAGCTAGCGGGCTAGGCCTTGAATGCGGCTGGGCAGAGCCACTGGGATGTGAGCTCCCAGGGTCTCGCAGAGGGGGGGTCCTGGATGGCCCTGAACATGTATGTCCTGGCTTCACAAACAACATACCCCTGCTGCCCCTCGACAGTAGATGGGAGGACCCTATGGCAGGACATGTGCTCAGGAGCCCACCGTCCTCCACTGGGACCTTCTGGCCTCTCTGAGCTACTGAATTCTTCCACACGCCCCAAAAGCGCTCCTCTCACCCAGTGGTCGGCAAACTCATGAGTCCACAGAGCCAAATATCAACAGTACAATGACTGAAAATTTTTTGAGAGCCAATTTTTTAAACTTAAACTTCTTCTAAGGCCACTTCTTCAAAATAGACTGGCCCAGGCCATGGTAGTTCTGTGAGAGAGCCACACTCAAGGGGCAAAGAGCCCCATATGGCTTTTGAGCTGCAGTTTGCCGACCATGGATCTTACCTACTCTCACCTCTTGCCCTAATTCTTCATTGTTTCTCACCTCCTCTCCTTCCTACAGCTCTTATAACTGTCCGGGCAGGCAGAGGTAGTGTGACCAGAATCACACCTGGGGACATCATATATGGGGACCATGATGCTACTTTGCTGAAAGGAGGCATGTCTGTCTCCATGAGGGGAGACCAGAACTCTCTGCTTTTTAAAAAAGGTTTCCGCATTCTTGGAGGGAGAGGCCTCGGTGGTTAAATGTGTAGATTACAGGGGAGTGAGTGCACGGAGGTGAAGAAGAAAGTGTGAGGTCAAACGGCCTTTGTTACTGAGCCCTCCACTCTCCTTTCTGCTGCTTCCCCGCCCCTCCAAACGTGCCCTTTCCCTCTGTGTAACAGCTGCTGGTTCTGGGGGGGGCTGGACCTCTTTAAACTCAAAGGAAAGCAACATGAAGGCTCCCTGAGGTGGCGCGCTGGTGGGTGGGGGTGGAGCGGGACAGAGAGGGGTGTCCAGGTGGCACCCCGCCGCCAGGCGCGGCTGGGGACTGGGAGGCAAACCTTGCAAGCCACCCTGTAGGGGCAGTTCTCTCCCAGGCCCAGAGGCGGCGAGATGACCCGCACTAATTTGTACATATCCTTATACGGGATCCTGCCACTGAAAAGGAAGCAGAAGTGGGTTAATAGGGCACTCAGAGAAGGCGGGAAAGAAACGACAGCTTAGCCACGGAGGGCGTGGCCGGAAGAGGATGAGCCAAGTCGGGCCAGGGGACCGAGCACTGTAGCCACCAGAGAGGCATAGCCTTGCAACCTGCACGGCCCCCAATTTCCAGGGCAATCGAGCTCGACCAGTGCCCAACGGGACTGCCATGTGGCCAAGGGCACCCAGGATACCTATCCATCCGGCCCACACCTGGCCAGATGCAGGAGATGGAATCCTGGCTCAAGCGAGGCCTCGAGGAACACAGCCTGCTGGTTCGCCACTGCTCTGACCGCTGTCAAGCGCGGCTGCCGTGAAGTGGACGGCAGAACTGTTTGTTTTTCACAGTCACAGCCAACAGCCAGCTCCTCAGGCCCACGTGTCGGGCGGCGAGGAAGTCCGCGTCTTTCTGCAGACTGCGAGACACACATTGCCCATTAGCTAATTAGCGAGGAGCACAGTTGGCACGAGGGATGCTGCAAAGGGCTGGCTTCTCTCTGTGGCAGATTTGTCTTGAGCTGGGCAAGCTCCCCCCTCTCCCTGCCACTCCTTGGGGAGCCTGCCCAGAGCGGTGCTCAGACAACCGCCCTGACTCCTGCTCCACGCCACTGCCCAGCTCACAGGCCACTGCCCAGCTCACAGGCAGCTCGGTCTGATCCAGCCAGAATTCCAGGAGCTGTGAGACCTGCCTTACCAGCCCCAGTCCCCACGAGTCTGCTGCAGAGTTATGTTTCCGTAAAAAGCACAGAATCAACAGTTGATTCATTTTCAGTGGCTAAAGCATCTGGTCCAGAGGCCAGGACAAGAAAGCAACAGCCAGGGGTCTGGACACATCCTGGTGTGATCAGCGGCTCTGCCTCCAAGTGACAGGCCTCCCAGCAGCCACATGGAGACCGGGCCTTTGCCCCAGCTCCGCTCTTTCTGCTTGGTCTCCATTTTGGTGCTGATTCATCCTCCTCTTCCAAATAGCGGCTCATCAGTCCTTGAAAGGAGATTAATCTGTCCATCTGTTTTTCTTCCTGTGGAAGGTTGGTTGGTACTGCTATCTATGGGCTGATGGTCTCTGTAACCCGTAACAGCCTTCTCTTGGAAGACACTGACTCACTGTATCGTTGTCAGACCCTCCACCCCCATCTCACAGACAAGACCAATGAAACTCTAACCAGAACACACCAACGCCATGAATCTCAAAGCAGACAGAAGAGCGTTTCTTTCTCCTGTTTGCTCTCACAGCTCATGCATCTAAGTCTCAGGAGTAGTCCTCATGGCATTTCTTCTTCCCAGCAGCTGGAATGAGTGGGGACAGGTTTAATGCACATGGCATCTGAGTTGAGAGATAATGTGAATCCGCAGGGAGCTGGGGTTTCTGGGAGCCAAGGACAGCTGAGGGAGGCCAGGTGGGCGGTGACTTCTTTTGCTAGAGGCAGGCTCCCGATCCGATGGCCATCCATGCTTTACAGACTGACAGTCCACACTTTCCAGTCACTTTCCTCCATGGTTATGGCCAATGATAGTCCCAGTTACGCACAACCAGCCTTCGAGGACGGTATCCTTATCACCACTTCACAGATGAAGATGCTCAGAGTGGGTAAGGGCCTTGTCCAAGGCCTCAGAGCTGAACAGATGCCGGCCTGGCTGCATTCCCCCGGACACCCCGTCCAGGGCTTTCTAATCAGCTAACTACGAGGAAGTAAGCCCAGAGGTGAAAGCCACTGCTCAGCCAGTGGTAAAGGAATGGACTTAGAGAACGCTGTGGAAGAGGACTTTTGATTCCCAGTTCCAACCTGTAAAACAGTGGCCCGAGTTCAATAGCCTCAGGGAAGGAGAGATTTGGGAAAGAGTCTCAGATGGGGAAGGGGTTCCTGGTGGAAGTGACGTGGCCTGTTCCTGCGAAGGATGGCATTCCTGGTGGTATTTTCACAGGGGGTCCGAAAAGGATAGATTGGCGAGATCAAGTCCATAAAGCGAAGGTGACATGGGACAGAAAGAGCCTGGGGAGTGAGCACTCACAGGACTCTCATCTGTCTTCAGCCACGAGGGCCAAGGGTTGCCCTTGAACTCTAAAGCAGGGATCGGCAACCCTTTTCTGTAAAGGCTCACATAGGAAGTAGTATTGATCCGTCTCTGTCACAACCACTCAAGCCTGCCTTGTAGTGCGGCAGCAGCCTCGGGCAACCCACAAACGAGTGAGCCTGGCTGCGCTCCAATATCTCATTGTGAAAACCGCCACTGGGCCCCGTCTAGCCCATGGGCTGGCATTGCCAACCCTGCTCTAAAGCCAGAGTGTACGGTATCGCCGAAGAACTACTGGACAGCGACAGAAAATGGGAGGTATCCCCACAAACGCCTGACATTTAGCTCAGTTTCATCCATAGCATCCACAAGGGATCAGTTGGAAGGGCGGCCTGCTTGCTGTTTTATTTATATGCCTTCAGTTTTCTCACCCTGGGCTGTTCAAGGGGGATGAGAGACAGGAATCACTCCTGTCACTGACCGTGGCGGCTAGTGGTCCGATTGGCCCAGAAAACCCTTGTCAGCCCTGGTGATGACTCAACCATTAGGCAGGAAAAGAAGCTCCCCTGAACCCAAAGGCTCTGAGGTATGGACAGCGCAATGAGATCGGCAAAGAAAGGGACAGGCTGTCACCAAGAGAAAGAGAGGAGACGGGAGAGAGGAAAGCTACGTCTGATACCAGAGCCATGCTGAGGATCCGGCCTCTCCAAGGGCCACAGCCAAGAGAAATGCCCTCTCCTTCTGTAACTGGCTAGCCTGTGGGTGGCTCTAGTGCCAACCTCTTCCTTGAGAACGTGGTGGCCTCTCATAGAAGCCCCAATGGGGTGGCCGCATGGCCTACTCACCATGCAGCTCTGTCATATTCTGCCCAGACTCGGACAAACTCATCCAGGTGGTGAGGCCCCAGGATGGATGAGTCCCGGGTCAGGTACTCGAAGTTGTCCATGATGACGGCCACGAACAGGTTGAGCATCTGGAGGGCACAAGGGGAGAGAAGAAAAGTTAGGGGAACCCCAAAGCAGAAAAAACAGACTTGAAGGCCAATCGACAATTCCCCAATTTGTAAGGCTGGAGGCCCCAACCAAAGCCTGTTGATCTTGCTAAATGCGTTGCATTTGTGTTATCTGTGCCACATTGTGTGAACAGCATCATTTCAGTTTTCTATTTGCAAAGCATTGTTATCTGTTCCATTTACTTAATTGTAATCGTAGTAGCCAGGGAGCAGCAACGACGAGGCTGGAGAAAGCCAATGCCTGACGCCCACTCTCCCTGCCAGCCCCTCCCCACCCTTGCTCCACCAAAGGAGCCGACAGAACTGGCGAGACCTCTCAGAGCCCACGCCATGGCTTACTGCATGCCGACTTGAAGCTATTCTTGGCTCTTGAGTGGCTTCCAAGACCCTGTTCTCCCACTTGCTTGCTCAACAACATTTATTGTCCACCCTCTGTATTCCAAACAGACACCCAGGTGCAGAGGGTAAGGGGGAGAAAGTTCCTACCTTAACCTGGGGATCTAGTCCCTTGCCTAGCACCCTGCTAAAAGCACTCGAACACTCCTTAGATGTTGTCACTCGAGTATTCTCAAAGCCTTAGTATTCAGTCAAGACTGCAACATATTGCAAATATACAAATGTTACAGATTTTTCAAAGAGCCAGGAAAGCAGCATCTGCAGGTGACAGTGGTAACAGGATTTGAATTTCATATCATTTTCACACCATGAAATACTATTCATCTTTTGATTGTTTCTGTCAACCATTCAAGAATGAAAAAGCCATTGAGCTTTACAAACGCAGGCGGTAAACTAGGTTGGGTCCATGGGCTGCAGGGTGCTGACCCTGGTCTAAATTAGGCAACAGGAATTACTGGAGGGGGCCAACTAGGAGAGAGACAGGGGTAGCTGCGTGTAGAGGACCCTCAGGAGCAGTGTTGAGGGGTAGTCATGCCCTGAACCAAGCCAGTGGCAGGACAGCAGCCTAAAGACTAGATGGCCACAGTGAACAGCACTTGTTTTGTTGATTCTTGGCTGCCTAGCACCCGTTGACTCTACTTCTGCTCTTTTGGGTACCCACCCCTTGCCTATTCCTAGTTCATGTGTTCAGCAAGGCACCCCCCTTGGGACCCAGCCTGAGCCAGTCATTGGATCCCATTCCTCTGGGCCATGGTGACTGGTGGACCAGTCAAGGCCAGTGAAAGGGTACTGAACCTCCAGGGCAAACGCTTGTCCTTCCCTGTTGGTCTTGAACACGCAGGAATTGCTGCTGTGGTTCCAGAGCCTCAGGCTGGGGTGTTTGAGAAAAGAACTTCTGTGGAAGAGCCCAGAGTGAGTGAGCTACACTCATATACACAGAGGAATACTGCTCGGCCGTAAAAAGGAAGAATATTTGCCTTCGGCGACAGCATGGGTGGACCAGAAGAGCATTATGCGAAGTGAAATAAGCCAGTCAGAGAAAGACAAGGACCATGTGATTTCACTCATATGTGGAATTTAATGAACAAACTGAACCACCAAACAAAATAGAGACAGACTCATAGAGAGCAGGAAGACAGCTCTGGTGGGGAAGGGGTTGGAGTGGTGGTGAAGGGATTAAGCAAAAAAGAACCAACTCATGGACACTGACAACAGTATGGTGATTGCAGGGGGGAGTGGGTAGTAAGGCTGGAAGAGGGCAGAGAAGGGATAAATTGTGATAAATAAAATAGAATAAAAGAAATCTATAAATAAAAAAGGAAACTGGCCCTGGTGATGCCTTTGAAGCCCCAAATCAAGCCAGCCAGTCAGAGAGACTGCTGGCCCATTTCTACTAACCAGTCAGAGAGACTTCTGGCCCATCCTACTAACCAGTCAGAGAGACTGCTGGCCCATCCTACTAACCAGTCAGAGAGACTCTGGCCCATCCTACTAACCAGTCAGAGAGACTGCTGGCCCATCCTACTAATCAGTCAAAGAGACTTCTGGCCCATCCTACCAACCAGTCAGAGAGACTGCTGGCCCATCCTACTAACCAGTCAGAGAGACTGCTGGCCCATCCTACTAACCAGTCAGAGAGACTGCTGGCCCATTTCTGCTAACCAGTCAAAGAGACTTCTGGCCCATCCTACCAACCAGTCAGAGAGACTGCTGGCCCATCCTACTAACCAGTCTTCCTCCCTCCCTCCCTTCCTCCTAAGTGGACGACAGAAGGTCTAGCCTCAAGAGGATGAGGGACAGCCCTGGAGGGAGAGGAGCAGAAAGTCTGGACCACTAACCACTGTGCAGCCACCATGACGAGCCTGCACTGCCTCCCTCCAGACTTCGCCATTGCTCAAGGGAAAGAAACATCTCTCTGGGTTAAGCCACCGTTACTCAGCTGTCTCATGCAGCTGCGCCTGATCCTAGCACGGCCTCTCTGTCTGCCTCTGAGACTGAAGCCACAGTGAATACATATGCACTGGAGGCATGGGTTACGGAGGGTTTTCCATGTATCCACACATCCTATACACTCCTCTCTTGGTACCTATTATTCATGGTAACGGACACTCATAGGTATTTATTATTGCTTTACATTCGCATATAGTCTTGTATAATGGTGTGCACATTCACAACTATACTTTGTTTTAATGCTCGCCCCACGTTTTCCTGTGGCAGCTCTCATCGTGTCAGCCCTTCAAGGACACAGCGCTTCCCACACACACTGGCATCCTTGGCTCCAAGTGCACGGCCTAGCGCCTCCCACCCTTCAGTCCATCCCTCTGGGTGGCTGCGTGGGGCTGAGAAGACTCGCCCAAGGTCACAAAGCCAGTCTCCTGTGGGGCTGAGATTTGAAAGCAGATCCTCTCAGACGGAATGGAGCGTGAATTTAAAAATAACAGTAGCGTGAATTATGCAGCACCCTCCATCTCAAAATTCTACCAGTACCTTTATAGTCTCTAATGAATGTTCCAGTTATATCTCTGGTTTCTTTTAAATATTTATTATTAAACATTTACACCATGTAGGATAAGACTGTGATGTCTACACGTTCTTTTATACACCCCACATCACCCCATCTAAGCGCTGAGACCCCTGTGTGCCTTTCAGCCTGTGACGGCAGGGGATGGAGGGACCGTAACAGCTTTACCCCAGTGCCTAGCCTTTTAATGACACACAGTACAGACGTGCTGACCATGTGAATGAATCACCTTATAAAACACTGGAGGCACAGGAGAGGATTGGGGGTTACAACAGATTCAATATGAAGTTCACGGCTCTATTCATCGAGCTCGACTCCACCCAGGAAACTGCCCACCTTTCCAGGGCATTGCTTTGGTTTCCGGTTCTGGTACAGCCAGTGCCTCACCTTTTCATGACCACTCAGTACAAATGTACTGAATGTGTGAATGAATCAATGCAAACTCCAGTACCGTTCAAAATGGATTTTCAGTTATTTTCACTAGACATTCCACTTCCATATTTCTAAATAGGATACTGTTGTGTTGTTTTTCTTTTGTAAAATCTCCCGCAGGGAGTTTACTAAAACACATGCATCCGCTCACCATGCAAACAACACTCTCGTTATCAAGTCCTTTTCCCTCTCATCCTACAGAAACTACAATAGCAGCAAAGCCCATAACTCAACATGGGCTACTAATGTGGCAGTTAGTTCACTCTCTGTCCGTCCGCTGCCGGTCCCTCTCAGTCTAACTGCAAGCCACTTCCCCAACCCTGAGAGATGGACAGGTGGCAAGTCCCCCCAGGATCACGTCAGAAGCAGAAATGGTTGGATGAGAGACAATCCATTCACTTTGGGATGTCCGGCCATGAATCTGCCCACTTTCCCAGGGAACTGCTTGAGCTTTTGATTCTTCAGTGCTGATGTCACAGTCAGTGGCATCAGCACTGAAGCTGAGCTAAGAGATGTCAGAGTGGCCACAAACACAGGACTGGCTGTCACTGATTCGGCGGGGACACCTCCATCATCATCCTGTTTATCCCTGCTGGTCAGATTATGCAGCACAAAGATTTCTGGATGCTGCTGTGCCCATTCATGCTTTCTTCCTCCGGAAGAAAGCATGAAGGGGCCCTTGGGCCCCTCACTATTCTGTAAGCAGGTGTGCTCCACAGTTATTACTCAATGTTCACTAATACTTGAAGCGATTAGATCCTCTCATGTCAAGCTGGTCACTGTCACTAAACATCTATATATATAAAAGTCAAGTGACCGGAATGACAAATGAATGGAACAACCAGAATGATCAGAATGACTGGTCGCTATGACATGCACTGCAGCAGCCAACTGGCTGGATCAGGGCACCGATGGGCTCCCCCCAATCTCCTGAAGTGCTGGGGGTCTCAGAAAGTGACTGACCCCACCTCTGAGGCCCTCCCCCTGATTGGGGGTGGGGCCAACTGGTTTGGCCCCAATTGGCCCCCATTGGGGCAGGCCAGCCAAACCCCACCCCACCCATGCATGAATTCGTGCACTGGGCCTCTAGTCAAGACATAAAATAATTGTATCCATTATGCTGTATATTATCACCATTCTACTCTTATTAATGCTATCACCTTGTTTTTCAAGGTATCTTTTCTCAGACAGTCAAAGGTCTCCAGAGAGAGAGAGAGAGAGAGAGAGAGAGAGAGAGAGAGAGAGAGAGAGAGAGAGAGAGAGAGAAGAGAGATGTTCTTGGCCTTATTTATAAAACATCTGAGGTACAGAAGAGAAATTATTTACTGTGGGTTACAAGAGATTCAACATGAAGTTCACTGTTCTATTCACTGACCTCTACTCCATCCACCAACCCTTCCCACAGCCATCCTTCCCAGGGAAGCAGCGAACGTCTTCTCAACCATGGATAGCCCCCAACCCAGGGGTCCGATAAGCACCGTGGCCTCCAAGAGTTCTCTTGAGAAAACCCTGGCTCTTAGCGTGAGCTGGAGTGTGTGTGACCATCCACTGAAGGAAACATCTCCTGACTATTTATCAGGGTTGGGAAGGGCTGGGTCAAGAAGGGCACAAGGCTACTCACCAAGAAGGAGCAGAAGAAGATGAAGGAGACAAAGTAAACGTAGGCCAGATCGGTGCCGCAGCGCTCGTTCTCGTTCTGCCCGGAGGGCGCCGTGGTGTCGGGCTCACAGCCTTTCTCCCCGAGGCACGACAGCATTATCTCCTGCCAGGCCTCGCCTGTGGCACTCCTGAGCCCAGAAGACATTTTGGTTATTGGTTGCAGGTCTGCATGTCCTGTCCTCTCTCCCAATTCTCCCACCCCTTTCTCTTGCCATAGGCCCAAGGGGCTCTCAGTGCTTTCCATGCCGAGATGGAGAGTGCCAATGAGTCTTTCACCCACTGCTTCCCTGTTTTTGGAAGAATCTCTGCTGATCCTGATGGGACTTTCTGAGACCCCCAACACACCCCGCCATCCAAGGTTTAGACCTTAACTGGAATTTGATCTGCAAGAAACTGTCCTCACCTTCCCCCTGTCAGAGTCCCAAAGGACATGCTGAAGCTGCAATTTGCAAATTCACCACCAAGTTAGAGATGACCCCCCTGCTGCCCCCACCCTACTGTCATCTGCTAGGAGCGGAGCAAGGGGGATGAAGAGACACGGGCAGTGGAAGAGGCAAAGACCAATCTGTCCCCTCGGTGGAGGGTTAGGCTGCACTAGTTCCGCGTCCAGGTACCTGAAGAGTAGCATGAGGGACCCAAAGAAACTCCGGAAGTTGTTGTGCCGGTTGATGTGACTCTCCTCATCTAATTTTATGTTTCCAAATACCTGGAGGAGAAAACCGACAGAAAGCGCTGAGCACGGCGGAGCTGTGAGAGGTACCCAGTGCATGGATATCCACACGCTTGGCTTCTCCTGACGGCCTCACCCTGAACCAGACAACTCACACCCAGAAAACTCACACCCAGGCAGGCTGGTGGGCCTCGTGCTTGTGGCCCGATAAGCAGGAGGGAAAAGAAGACCAAAGAAGGCAAGATCTGGGAAATCTTCCACCTGCCTGTCAGTCCTCCCACACCTAATTTGGTCTCTTTATTTCCATGGCGCTTGTCACCATGGCATTCACCGTGGTACCTAAGCTACCTGCCACAGACATCACCTCATCACGGAGTCTGCCTGTCCGGGTAGTGCTGATGGGAGCATCTGAATCTGCAGACCTGACTCTGGCTTGGGCAGATGCTGCTCTCAGTGCACAAGTTTAGGTCAGAGAGGGGCATTCCTGTCTCCCTTGGGCATGTTCCTGCCCGGAGAGTCAACTTTCAGAAGGTCCATATATCTGTGAACTACCGTCCCTGAGGATGAGCACACACAGAGCAAGGCCAGGCCAGAGTGATGAAGGAAGTCAGGAAAGCGGACGCTTGGAAGAGGAAGAAGGAAACGGGTTTGGGCAGGTCTGGCTCCCGAGCAAGTTTACTAATCTGCCCTTGGTCGCTGGGCTTAGAATGTGGTCGCCAGGCAACTCCATGTGAAAAAAGAGGGGAAATCCAGAGAGCTTCATCTGCAGGCACGGACTAAGGAAGAGCTCTCCAACACAGTGCTGCCCGGAGCCACGGTCACCCAAGGTCTCTTCAGAGGAGAAGGCGCCCTTCCACAGGCACGTTCCTCCCCAGCTGCGCTTCCGACATCAGGGTCTGGTCTCACAAGCCACCATTAGTACAACTGAGGGCTCACAGGTCCCTTTCCCAGCCATTTGAGACAGCTTTCAGCCTATCATGCTTCCGTTTATCTGAGATATGCCGAATGCAACATATTCCCCCACAACAGTTTTCAGAATGTGCAATTGAGGAACAATCTCTGCCCCCAGCCATTTTGCTCAGAGAACTCCCACTGCCACCTGCTTTGGGAGCGTGTTCTGAACGTTGCTTTTCAAAACCCAAATACTGTCTCTCAGGGAGAATGGAGGGGGCAGGCCAGGCAGCACTGGGGAAGTAGGAAGGAGGAAGGTAAGAAGGTAGAGAACCCCCCAACAGACAGACAGCAGCACAGAAAAAAAACCCAACAATCAAATCTAATTCTGGGCACCCCAGAAGGGAGCTGTAAGGACTCCTTGCGTGTGATGGAATCTCCTTCTCTCTCTTTCATGTTCCGGGTTCAGAATCCACGATGCATCCCTGATTGACACATATCCAACCTTGTGTCCTTTCTCCCTGGGACACACCTGAAGCCATCATTAGATGTCCTCACTATGACTTCCTCAAACACCTCCTCCAATCATGACCTGGTTAGAGGGCAGGCCGAGAGTTGGCATGAGGTATGTGTGTAATAGTCAAAGAAAACAAAACTTCCATGGAATGTTCCCCAAGCAAATTTTCAAGCCAGAAATGTGTGTTTACTGTGAAGGTGTCTTTCTAATTGTTTCCACTTTAAATTTTTTAGCTTTTCACTCAGTCCTTGTCACTATCTCACCCGCCAGAAATGACAGTTGCCTGTGAAACATCTTTGGGCCTCTTCCGCTCGATGGGCCTTTGGCGACAGTAGGAGTATCCAGGGTGGGAACCTGATCCCCGCTTCTCAATTCCCAAACCGGGAAGGATGTGTAATCAGCCCGCTGCACAGCCCTTTGAGGAGAATTAGCTGGAATGTGGCCTGTGGGTCTAGGGTTTGGCATGCTGCCAGGAACCTGACAAGTTGTTCCCCAGGGTGAGTCTCGGGTTGTAAATCTCAGCCATTCAGGATTTTACGCAGACATATTCTGTGTCACCGCATACGGGAGATCAGCTGTTGCCCTTTTTTAAGGCCTAGCTCTAATACCTGAGACCCTGAACAGTGGATCAGCATGAGCCCTGCCCCCTCCTTAGTCCCCTGGGCATCCTCTGGCCAAGAACGCGGGTGCCACCTTTGCTTGTGATTGGAAGTCCAGCTGCCAGTAAGTCATCACTATGGTCTCACCACCTCAGATGAAGCCCCTGTACCAGGCCACCCTGCCTACCTGGGCAGCCTGAGTGGGGCAGCCAGCACCTGGGAAATCCCCAAGATCACATGGCAACAAGACCTTGGGGGCGTGCCCCTTTAATGCACCCCCAGCTCCGAGTGCGAAATGAGCTGGAGACAGTCTGGGCCGCAACCGCCCTGACCAGGCCCCGAGCTCCGGCTCACCTGCATCCCAATGATGGCATAGATGAAGAACAGCATGGCGATCAAAAGGCAGACGTAGGGCAGGGCCTGGAAGGAAAGCAGAGATATGACCAGGAGTTCAAAGGCAGGCAGCTCCCAGGCCCAACAGCCTGCAGTCGCCGGCAGTACACGGAGTCTTGTCCGAAGGCTGACTTACGCAGACTCTCTGGGGGCTGTGTCCCCTGGGGCTGTCCTGTTTTGGGGTGCCATACTTGCAGAGGTCCACATCCTCTGACAGAGATGGAAGCTGTTGGCCACAGGGAGGCTCGTAATTGACCTCCTGTCCAGAATATTCCCTCACCTGGAATGTGGCCCAGATCTCTGGGCCTGGGGCTTATCCCACTTTGCACAACAGAATATTAATAACGTGGGCCATTGTGATGCAAATTACACAGCAAGTATCCAGCGCTGGCCCCACCTCTACTGTTACCCTTTCCCTTTCCTCCACTCAATGGGACGCCCATGAGAAAGAATCTGTAAACAAACTCAAATGCTGGGGTCTCGGTTGTTTGCCAGTTCCTAGAAGGCTCCTTCACTCTCCGAAAAAACATCTTTTCCCAAGTTTTAGGTCCCTGATATTTCCATGTTTGTCATGAAAAGTCCCCAAAATGCCTTTTAGGTGTCAGTTACCAAGCCCTGTCCAAAACCAGATGGCACGAAGTTCCACACTGCGCAAGCGAACCACCGCTTAGGGATGACATCTGTCACGGGGGTGAAGGGGCCAGGGAAGGAGGTGGAAGGCAGGAGACTACTCTGGGGGGCTGGGCACGGGCACACAGGGCAGGTGGGCTCAGGGGCCAGGGTGGGCACTGTATTCCTGCGGAGATCTCAGTGCCAATGTGCCAGTCCCTCTTGTTTATCATCCAGGAAGCTCCCTGAGAGGCGGCACCAACTGCCTACTGTGCGTCTCCACTCTGTCTTGAGTGTGGACAGTACAACTCCCAGGAGAGCAATCCCAGGCTTTCAGGAGCTGCAGGGTTTACCCACGGATCTCACCAAATGGAGAGCCTGGGAGACTTGGGTGATGGGAGTGAAGGATAAGAGTTGGTGGGAGAACCCCTCTCCACTGAGGGCTGACTCCCGAGATCTATGGGCTGACTGGCTGCATTTCCGGGAACCCTGGGAAGACTCCCTCTGCTGGAAGGAGAGAGTAGGGAGGCAGATTGCGTGCCACCTGGGGGTGCTACCTTCTACCAACTTCTACGTTCGCCTCCTGCCCTCATTCTACCTTCTCTCCTCCAAGGGCTCCAGCCCCTGGTTCATCCCTCCCTTCCCACAGCTTTGGAGGACCAAAGATTCATTCTGATCTCTTCTTTGTCGCGTTATGAATGCCAATGCAGTGGTGCAGACCTGGCCTGGGCTCAGGGCTGAACGTGGGGAGGGCGGGAAGGCAGTGCCATGCTGTTCAGATTGTGTGGCCCCTGCTGTGTATCTGCAGAGGCAGCCCTTGTTATGCATTGGGAAAACAACCTTCATGCATGTCCCAGGACTGTTCCAGAAAAGGACCACCTACCCGTCACAGTGTTTGTTACCTGTCTTCACCAGTGTGTGTATTCACTGAAATAAGCCAACCATTTGGCCATCACCTTTTGACAGGCTTTTTCTTTGCCCTGCATAGTGTTCGGTTTTAACAGAGAAATGGTGAGCACGGTAATATGACAGGCTGACACACAGTTCTTAAGAGACTAATGCAGGGGTCTTCAAACTATGGCCAGCGGGCCACATGCAGCCCGCAGAGGAGTCTGATCCGGCCCGCCAGGTTTTTTGGGCAGTGAGCGCAGCCGAGGTGTTACAGTAGGAATTAGTAGTTCATATAGTCCGGCCCTCCAGCTCTCTGAGGGACCGTGATCTGGCCCCCACTTTAAAAAGTTTGAGGACCCCTGGTACTAATGAAAGAATGGTAGCTTGCTGGGGAGGCTTCCAGAGAAAAGATTTTAAGAGCGCCTGGTTTTAAATCCTAAATCTGAAGTCACCTGAGACTCGTAGGACATTCTTGCTAAGGGTTTAGATGTCTCCTCTGCCAGTTAGCTTGGGAAACGGTTTTCCAAAGGCCTCTGAGGGAGCTATCCCATCAAACAATGACTCTGGATACAGCATGAATGCCAAAGGTTGCTCCGAGGAGCCTGGCCTCACTTCTTAAGCCCTCGGGTCCTGGATGGAGAAGTTAATCAATGATGTGAGTGTGAGGCGAGCGAATGCCCTCTCTGAAACTGAGAAACTGCACACTCCCTGGCTTGCCTTCTTCATCACAACTTGGACTTGAAAGATGGGGTGGGCAAAAGTAGGATAACAGTTGCCCTGTGAGATTCTTTTTTTTTTTTTTTTTAAACATATATATTTTATTGATTTTGTACAGAGAGGAAGGGAGAGAGATAGAAAGTTAGAAACATCGATGAGAGAGAGTCATCGATCAGCTGCCTCCTGCACACCCCCCACTGGGGATGTGCCCGCAACCAAGGTACATGCCCTTGACCAGAATCGAACCCGGGACCTTTCAGTCCCCAAGCCGACGCTCTATCCATTGAGCCAAACCGGTTTCGGCGCCCTGTGAGATTCTTTTGCGTTAATAGAGCTATTGTAAATAACCATAACCTGCATGTCTTTCTCCAGACAAACAACTGTAAACCTACTTTTGCCCACCCCATATAAAAATAATTAAAACAAAGAAGGCAATGCTGTGATTTCTTATCTTTCAATCATTGAAAAGCATCAACTTCATTATTAAAACACAGTCTTGGAAAAACTTGTTTTTGTATAAAAGGAACATATTAAGCATTTGAATAATATTTAGGCCCCTTGAATCTTAAAAATAACTAATTATGGCCCAAGCAGGTTTGGCTCAGTGGTTAGAGCATCGGCCTGCAGACTGAAAGTTCCAAAGTTTGATTCTGGTCAAGGGCACATGCCCACGTTGCGGGCTTGATCCCCAATATGGGGTGTGCAGGAGGCACCTGATCTCATCATTGATGTTTCTATATCTCTTTCCCCTCTCCCTTCCTCTCTGAAATTAATAATAAATATATTTTTAAAAAGCTTCCCTTAAAAAAAAAAAGCCAACTAACTATGGTATTGGCTAGAGCCTGAAGGTATTTAAATAGGTTTGGGAACTTCTTTCACTGGCAGTCTCTGTCATTGAAGTGGGTCTCAGGTATTTCACTTACACTTAACTACACATACACCTCTGTCCTTCCCAAAGATGCTTCCCAGGTCACCCTTGCCAGGCATCCTGATGGTATACGGGACACAGAGGCGATAGTGAGCACGCCACACACCCAGTGCTCAGGAGACACACTGATGAAGATGTGCTGGGACTCGTCCTGCTATAAAACAGACCTCACGGAGTCCTGTTCTGTGAGATAAAGCCACTGTCATGTCCCTGAAAAGGCAGAGGGTCAGTGACTACAGGTGGCTGGCGCTACACGCGGCCAGGTTTTGGAATGCCTCCTAAGATAAGCTAGCTCCCTGCCTCAGTGGACAGAGAGATAACTGAGTTACAAAGTTGAGGTGGTTTTCTAGAATGAGATTCTATCCAGTTAGACCTAAGCTGCCCGCTGTGCAGCCGAGCTGTGTTGTGTGTTTCTCGCGCTCCTCACGCACACCTGTTCCACCAGTGTCAGAGGCGAAAGGACTTGTATAATGACGCCGTGCTGCCTGGCTGTGCTGTGGGCCCTGACAGGGCCTCCCGGCCCTCGGAGAGAAGGAGCGGGCGCCTCACCTTGAAGGACTGCACGAAGGTCCAGAGCAGGATCCGGATGGTGTAGCCCTGGCGCAGCAGCTTGATGAGGCGGGCGGCGCGGAAGAGCTTCAGGAAGCTCATGTTGAAGCCGCTGGTGTTGACCAGCTGGGGGGCCGGAAGGAAACGGAATTAGTGGCATTAGAGTCATTTAGAAAACAGGAGCCCTTGCTAGCATGTGCCTATTTACCCCTCATTCGGATAATAAAATTAGACATGGATTCCGTCTCCAGTGCTTAGCCCATCTCCGGCTGAGGGGCCAGTGAGGACCATCTCTCCCTTCCTCCCCAGGCCTGCCTGCTATTCCCAGGGAGTAGGGAAGGAAGTACCTTGGGGGGTGCCCTGAGTTAGACAAACAACCTGCTAGTCTTCAGTAAATCCTACCTCTGCACTTAAAATTCCAAAAGAACAGCTCTACGCCAGGATCCTAAGAGAGTTCCTAGGAGCTCTCCGAGTCTTCTTTAGGATGAACAGCTTAGGCCAGTGGTCGGCAAACTCATTAGTCAACAGAGCCAAATATCAATAGTACAACGATTGAAATTTCTTTTGAGAGCCAAATGTTTTCAGCTTAAAGATCTTCTAACGCCACTTCTTCAAAATAGACTCGCCCAGGCCGTGGTATTTTGTGGAAGAGCCACACTCAAGGGGCCAAAGAGCCACATGTGGCTTGAGAGCTGCAGTTTGCCGACCACTGGTTTAGGGAAACGATTCAGGTCTAACAACTTTGGGGGCAAAAACTCCTAGATACTAGGTCTCTTCTGGCCCTCTCTCTCTCCATTCCACTCTCTCCAGGAGATGTCTGCTATGTGAGTCATGCAAATAAAGCGAGGCTTCCGTGAGATCCAGGGCCCTCCGACGTCTGCATTTTCTGGCTAGCGCTCAGGAGTGAGGACGTGAACTCCCCACACTCAGAGGGCTACGGGTTTGGTTTGATGAGTTTAAAACAGACTGAACGTGCAGAGGGTTTTCTTAGATGCTACTTCTGGGCCAAGCTTAGAGACCAGCTCTCCAGCCACTCACCTTGCTGTCTGTCAGAATGATTTCTGTGATGCTGCCGATCACAGTGATGAAGTCGAAGATATTCCAGGTGTCTCGGAAGTAGTTCTGCCAAGAGAAGTCAGCCATGGAGGCATCAGAAAAAAAGGAGGAAAAGAAAGTCAGGAAGAAAAGAAAAACTGGGGGAAAGATAACTTTTATTACATAACTTCATCACTTGGAATGGAAACTTGTTAATTTATGTACAAGTTCATTCCATCATTGGCTTCAGTTTCCTATTTCACACCAGAAATGCTATGTCTCCTTTACTAATTTGGGAATTTCTCATTTGGGAAGCAGTTCCATCACTATTTGAAGACCTTGCTACTGAAGGTGTCACTAAAAAGCTTATATGTAAGGAAGAGATTTGTGGCCAAGAACATGATAAATCCAAGGAAAAGAAAGATCATTGTCACCTACAAGACAATCAAATTACTTACAATATTATTTCAAGGATTTCTACAACCATAACTCTATCCATTTTGTATCACGTGACCCTATAAATATACAGTTCTGACTTTCAATTATTAATAAAAGTCACAGCGATGTCCCAAGTGACTAAAGATGAAAGATGTGCTAAAATCCCCTCTAACTCCATTGAGCCTTTCAAACCAATGGGTGATCTGTAATAGAATGAACAGACTTGATCCCCCTTCCCCCTCATCTTCCTGTGCTCTGTTACACCTTTTGAGGAGGTGTAATGAAATAAAATTTCAGGAAGCAGTCATAAAATGAGTGGGTCAAAGGAGATGGAAGAGAAACAAAGGACCCGGGAAATCCACCAATCAGCTAACGCTCTGCCCAACAAAGAGTGGGCTATGCGGCCATTTCCAGGGCTCAGGTGAGCGAAGACCTTAGACTGTTTTCCTTAAAATACACGGCACACCCAGGTCTCCCGATGTCACCCGCTTGCCCATAGCACTCTCAGAGCACTATAGAAGTGTACCCCCTCCCATCCTCATGGCTGGCATCAGTGAATCCCTGCTGTGTGCGCCAGATACTGGGCCAGGCCCATGGCATTCTTTCGATTCATTTATTCCTCCTATGGAGTTTACAGGTAGATAGTGACACCTATGTTCATGAAATGCTTAGTGGTAGGGTTGGTGAGAAGGGTGGGGAGAGACAAAAATAGGGAAGGAGTGTGGGGAGATGAGCTATGTATAACGAACACCCACTCCAGACTGGAAGCCTTAGATGCCTTGGGCATACGGCCTAATTGGATACACACAACAAGTATCGGAGGCTGCAAGGTGGCTACTGTGATCCTCATTTTATGGATGAGCAAAGTGAGGCTTGTCTGACTCCAAAGTCAGATGTACCTGCCAGGCAGAGAGAGAAAAGGGAGCACACAGCCTCACAACCACACTTTCCATGGCGGATACCTACTCCTTCATGACTGGAGCCAAGGCGAGTCTCGAAGTCCCTCTTATCCCCAACCTGGGGCAGGTGCCTAGTACTTGGGTCTCCCTCTGCTGCTTCCCACATAGAGCAGAGAGAATACACAGCCAGGTCTCAGAGGACGGAAGCCCTGGATTCCAGGTGAGGATGCTTTCCCACAGCATGGTAGGGCACCCACAATGTGGTCAGAATAGTACATTACGGTGGACAGAGTGTGGACTTCCAAGTTAGCCAGACCAGGATCTGAATGCTGGCTCTGCCTTGTAGGAACCCTGGACAAAGCATTCAGTCTGTCCGAGCCCTAGTTCATCCGTAAGGAAGACAGGTGCCTATTGAAGAGAGCTGATTTGAAGCTGAAATGAATAATATGTAAAGTATCTGGTACTTAATAGGCAACCAGTATATGTTTATTCTCTCCCTCTTTTTCTTCCTTTTATTTTATTTTTTATTTTTTTATCCCCATTACACTTTTCAATTCTACTGCCTTTTATGGTGTAATCCTCAAAAGAATGACACGATTTTTCTGACCTTCAGTTTCCTCATTTAAATGAACAACAATAATGCTAATGATGCTATCGGCCATGGCTATTTCAGTCACTGAGAAGACTGGACAGGGTGCCAAGAACACTATCAATGTAAAGACGTACCTGGGACTAGTGGTGCCTTTCACAGTGTGGAGATGTCTCAAAACCTTGAATGACAATATGGGGGTGAGGGTGGGAAGGAAGCAGGCTTTGGGGCCAAATCATCTGGTTAAGCTTTTAAGTATGTATTCAGCATTTACCATAATTAGACACGCAATTGGGGACTGCAGTCACAGGTCGCATCAACACCACATGCAAGTAATCAAGACTCACGGGGAAACTTCCCTTGTTGCGGTACCACTTCTCTATCACCCCGCTCACCCCGCACGTGGGGCTAGACTGTATTACCCAGGCATCTTTATTGGTGGTAGTTTCTTTTTACTCTTTTATTCCCCCGAGTCTCAAGTCTCAAAACACTCAAAAGGAAGCGAGGCAGACAACAATGTGGCCACCTGCAATGGGTTTCCTTCAACTCTCCTCCCCAAGCCATCAAATAAATGACTTTTCAAAGAGCCATTAAGAGAGCAAAGCAACCCCACAATCAGCCACTCGCAATTATCGAGCCCCGTATTCAGACAACAAGCAAAGTTTCCTTCTTGCAGAGAAACCCAGATACACGTATCATTTGGAATAGAAGCGCACGTGAAATACGTGGGAAGCAGCTGTCAAGTGGATTTCCAGTGCAGCCCACTGGTCTCCCTGTAAACACTGAAGCAAGGGGCTGGGGGCCGAGAGGACTCTCTTGTTTACAGGACACTGAAGCAATCAGCAGCTAGGTTTGCATCACTTGAGAGCGGATGCAAGAATTTGCCGATTACAATTAGTAGTTCAAAAGTCAGAGGAGGACTCATGCCATACAAACTCATCCCAGCCCTTCCCAAACCCAAGTCCAGAATACACACACCCCTCTCTCCCACCCACACTTCAAAGGTCATTAGCTTTTATAAGCTTAATAAACATTTTTGCTGGCAGAAATTACTCTTTGTGTAACTAAGGGGAGGAGGCACATTAGGTAAAACCTATTATCAACTATGTTTGAGGCTAAGAGGGACAGCTATTTTCCCATTTGAGTTATAAAATTTTATACCTTTTACAGTAAATGAGCACTTCAGGTTTATTAGTTCAGTCCTTGCTTTGCTCCCTAGCAATGGATAAATCGCAGTGCTAGTGAGACCCAATGACTGTCACCCCTGAACCACCGATGGAATCGGACAGGACCAGAGTGGACAGCTGGATGAGCGTGGAGCTCTACTCTCCTTTGCCCTTTCTCCCAGTCCACCATTGCCTTGTCTCCACGATAGTTTACTGGGTAGCCAAAAGGAGCCCACCATTAGGTGGGCAGGTACCGAACCCTTTTTGAGTAGTGGTACCCACCCTCCTTCCCACAAAGGGCGTGGAGAAATGTGAGGAGGATACATCCCATGACTCACCAGGAAGCCGAACGCGATGATCTTCAAGACACATTCCAAGGAGAACACCATGGTGAAGGCGATATTCAGGTACTTCAGGGCCAGCTCATAAGTGCAGGGCGCAGAGTAGTACTGCCAGGAAGAGAAAAGAGGAGAGAAAGAACCAACCCTTGAAGTGAGAGGGGTATTCTGTGTCCCCGAGGCTGGCCATCTCTCACCCCTCCCCTTGGGAGGCACTCTGGCACGTGGTGCAGGAGAGACCAACATGGAATTCTGCAGAGAAGACTTACATATTCCATAGGGAAGACTTAGATATTCCATAAGGAATAAGGAAACAAAATGGAGAGAAACACAGACCCTCCCCCAAGGCTACTTATTAGCAAAAGCCAGTCTTCTCAAGATGAGGGTGGGCAGGACAGAAACCTTTTCCAGAATTAAAACTTGCCCATTTAGTATTAAACAGGGTCAGATCTCTTCCAACACCCCATTAGAACCCTGTGATCACCTACATCTCCGTACATGCCCACCCTTGTCTGAAACTCAGTGCCATCACAACCTCTTGGCTTGGGAACTACTGGGCAGCTGCTATGTTTCACCAAACTTTGCCCCAAAGACCCAGAGGCTGGGCCATTGAATGAGAGAAGATCAAAAAGGGAATCCATGACAGAAAAGCAGGCAAGGACCCTCACACTGGTAAAGTGAGTGTCTTGGGTGAACACTCAATTGCTCTGTGAGGGAAGAGTCCCCGAGGTTCGCCTGCCCCAGTGCCCCCGGCCACCACCCTCTCACCTTCATCATCAGCACGATGGTGTTCAAGGCGATCATGGCCATGATGGTGTACTCAAAGGATGGAGACACCACAAAGTGCCAGACGCGGTACTGGAAGGTGTGCCTGTTCTGTGGCATGTAGCGGGTGAGAGGCTTAGCGCTGATGGCGAAGTCGATACACGCCCTCTGTAGGAAAGTCGTGATTGGTTATTGGCCCAAGCCCCAATTCCCCGAGCCTTGCACATCTGTGGCTCTGGTAGACGGTTCGAAGAAGAGGACAGTGTATTAAACATAGGGCGGCACAAGTAGATGTAAAAATGGCAAGAGGGATTGTCTGGACAACATTGTAGGTGAGATGTTACCTTAAATGAATACACAGAACTGGGGGGGGGGGTGTTTGTCACATGGGGTAAGAACTTAATGGTTATTAATAATGTCCTTTCACATGGTGTGTGGCGAAAATGTTAGGCAGGAAGCCTATCTGATGCCCTCGGTCAGAAGGCAAAATCTCTCTGTGCGTTCCCATAGCACTTGATGCATTTATTTTATAGTCCCGGTTTCTAATTCACTTCCATTATAAAAATAATGGACCCTACCATCTACCGGAACTCTGCTTGTTACTAGAAGAGCGGTCATAAACGAACCATATCCCCTTCCTTTATAGCAAACATGGGCCACAGAGCAACACGGCTGGGTGACCAGGTGTCTTAATCACGCCCCACCATACCCCCCACTCTTTGGCCTTCCACAGAGCAGATGCTCAAAAAGAGTTTATTTAATGGCTGAGTAATTCCCCCCACCTCCTCCCTATAAACCTTAAGGTAAGGAGATTGTCTTCCTTCCTCACCAACTTGGTTATTATGGACCCAAACATAACTGCTGGTCTGAGTCCCTTCCTGGGGCCCTGGCTGCCCACGCCGCAGACCGCCGGACCCACCTCATTCTTCTCCAGGCTGCACTCCTCCATCATCTTGTCCCCTTGCTCTTGGAAGGTGATGATGATGAGGGCCACGAAGATGTTGACAAAGAAGAATGGAAAGACCACGAAGTAGACCACATAGAAGATGGACATCTCCATGCGGTTGCTGCGGCTCGGGCCTCGGTCTTCCTCTGTCACATCGACAGAATGCTGCAACACTCTGCAGGGACAGAATTGGGGGCACCGATGGCAGATGGCCATCTTGGCCACTGCTCTGACTCGGTAGGAGATAATTTATAATTTATAATTTCCTTGTCTGACCTCCTTGACTGTGCAGAAGTTCCATTAATATATTTGGGGTCCATACTAACCAAGTTGGTGGGGAGTCAGTGACCCTCAATGCACTGCCTTTCTAGGCCACTCCATCAGGCCATCTAACTGCTGAGCAGCAGAATGACATTATTTGATAGTTTGGGTTGTCATATTCAATGCCAAGAGACTCTTGGATTTCCACTTGGCATTTTGCAGCCAACAAGAGCATGCCGCCACCAGAAAGGGGTGTCTTGGTAACTGCCAAGTCTCTGAGAAGTCACTGTACAGCTCTGGGTAGCATAAAACTACATTCTTCCCTGGTCAGTGTGGCTCAGTTGGTTGGACATTGACCCATGCACCAAAAAGTTGCTTGTTCAACTCCTGGTCAGGGCGCATGCCTGGGTTGTGGGCTGGACCCCTGGTAGGGGGTGTGCAGGAGGCAGCCAGTCAATGTTTTGCTCACATCCACATTTCTCTCTCTCTCCCTCTCCCTTTCTCTCTTAAATATAACAACAATAAAAAATCTTTTGAAAAAAAAAGAAACTATATTGTTGTCTTTTTTAGAAGAGGTGTGATCACAGAAAGTATCTCTGGGTTCTCACAGCTCATCCCCAAGCCTCAGTCTTCAGGTGTAGGGCGAGCTTGGAGGAGAAACCTGTTTAAAACAACTCCTAGGGACTCTTGTAAGGGATAGAAAGCTGTTCAAAACTTACTTGTTCTATAGGATTACAATGGCTCCACTCAACTCCTCAATACTTGGCTAAAACATTAAGAGTTTCAAATATTTACTAGACTTTGTCATCTCCCTCTCAGTTTTTGCCTTAAGGATCTCCATTCTTTCTTCTGCCTCTCTCACCCACTCAGAGCCACTTACTCTCCATGGTATAGTCACTAAGGACTATCCTGGTTCATCTTGAATCGGCTTCTCAAAGGCAACCACACGGTCCGACCCCCACTCACAGACAAGCAAGCTCGTCACTCACTGAGGCCATCCTTCCCCGGTGGAGACAGTGAAGAGGGTCAGCAGAGCCCAGATGATGTTGTCGTAGTGGAACTCATGGCGCTTCCATTCCCGACCTTTCACTTCCATCTTGTTTTTCTCGTGATCTACATAGTTGCCTCTAAAATCAGTGCAGAAACGAAACAGAGCCCCTTCCCTGAAGCTCATGGTGAGTCAGGGAATGCTGTGGACTTCAATGACGCAGGGTAACCAGTCAGCATACAAATGCAATGAAAAGGGAATTTTACTCAAAGGCAGTGTATGACTGGAATAAAAATGGGGTTTGGTGCCCAATAGACATAGAAGATTGACTCCTAATTCTTTCAGCAACGGACTTAAACTTTCAGAGCCGCAGCTTCTACATCGTGAAGATGCAAATAAAACTTATCTCAAAAGGTGGTTAAGATGATTTAAGATTAAGAATATATATATATGAGGTAAAATGCCAGGTACCACGTCAGATACAAAAAAAGGTGCTTAAAGTTTAGCAACCTCCCATTTTGCCTTTTTCTAAAAGAGGAACATGAAGGGCATGAGAGAAAGAATATCGCTACGTATGGAGGTCACATGGGCCTCCTGGGAAGACGCTTTAGCTGAACATGAGCAGTGCAGATAGGCTGTGCGGTGGCACTTACATGCACTCCTTCTCTGTGTCCTTGGAACTGTCTGTGCAATAAAAGAACTTGCCCTTGAAAAGCTGGACGGCGATAACAGCGAAGATGAACATGAAGAGCTTGTAGACGATGAGGATGTTGAAGACGTTCTTCAATGAGGTCACCACGCAGTCAAAGACAGCCTGTGCACAGAAGAGCCCGGGGTGTGAGTCCCGGAAGGGCCTGAGCATTTGCCTAGAGCTGAGCTGGTCCACGAGCTGGCCCACTGAGCAGGCGTCTCAGGAGGCATCGCCTTGCTCAGCAGTGACACTCCTGGGACTCAGAGCTGGCTCCCAAGCTGGTCACGACTCCAAGGACCCACCACCTGAGAAGGGGACACATGCTCTGAATCTGACAGCGACCCCAGAGCAAGAGAGACGGATGCCATCAGGCAATGGAGGAACCCCTTAGGTGAGCTCTATCTAGCGGGAAGACAGAACTTCACTGCAGAAAGGGATCGTTGGGCTGAAACCGGTTTGGCTCAGTGGTAGAGCGTGGTCTGCAGACTGAAAGGTCCTGGGTTCGATTCCGGTCAGGGGCATGCACATTGGTTGCGGGCACATCCCCGGTAGGGGGTGTGCAAGAGGCAGCTGGTCGATGTTTCTCTCTCATCGACGTTTCTAGCTCTCTATCTCTCTCCCTTCCTCTCTGTAAGAAATCAATAAAATATATTTAAAAAAAAAAAGAAAAAGAAAAAAGGGATCTTTGGGTTCATTCAGCCCATTCCAGCCATTAAGTAGCTTGTTCCCTGACAGTTCATGGTTACATTCAACCCTTTACGTAAATGTTCTCCAGTTGAAAGCTGGGATAGAGATGCAACAGATGGTATGGGAAGGGATGGACATGGAAACAGGATAGTCAGTTAAAGGGGCAATGGATTCCTCTTGGGAGAAGCTGCTCTAAGCCCTAAGCCATGTGGAGTAACATGGGAGTACTATGAACACATCTCAGACCATTTTTAGGTTATTTTCTAGGTTTTTAGGTTTAGCTCACTGGAGAGTCTGGCGCACGGTGGCATCGCATCTCTGCGGTCGCTCTTCGCAGGGCTGGGTGAACACTGCTGGTGTAATTAGTTCAACACTGCGGGGACTGTGAGTGACACGTAGCCTTGTGGCAAAGCCAGAACCACCTATATCTCCCTCGGTGACCGAGCGACAGGGAGAGGAGCCAGCTCTTCTTCATTAAATGGAATTAACCAAGGTTGGGGTCGCCCTCCAGTCTGTTACCTAATCTCATCACGCCACCTGTACCCTCCCCAGGACCCACATAGGGTGAAAGAGAGGAGACATAAGAGTGGTCAGGGCCCAGGTCTCCTGCCCAAATCTGGTCGGGGTGGGACAGAAGGGAACAAACACTTGTGGGCACTGGCCCAGTCCTGGCCCAGCGCTGGGCCCTGTACCAGGGTGTCATAAGCAGTACGTAAAAGACTGCCCGACACTGTGGGAGGTGGCTCCTCTTGGCGGGAAGGCAGGGCAGGGAAAGCAGGCAGTGAGGACACTTCTGGTGGGGGATGAGCCTCCAGGGAACCCGTGCAGGCAGCCAGGGCCCTGTGCTCCGAGAGGAAGCCATGGACCTGCCAGGTAGGGGGCTTTCAGAAGTCACTTCCCTGCAGTCCCTGGCTTCCATAAATCCAGCTGGTTTTGCTGCCTCTGCAGAGCCAGAGGGCGGAAAGGCAAACAATGTGCTGAGGGCAACATGGGGGAGGCAGAGGGGTTGGTGGGGAATATTCTAGAATATATGAACCCAATGAGGAAGGGGAACTAGGAAGCAGGCCTGGCTGTCATTCACAGGAATGCAGGAGACAACTTTTCTCCAGGACATTTCCGTTTCCATAACAGCAATGGATGTGTGTGTGTGTGGGGGGGGGGGGGGGGGGGGTGGGGGTGGGGGGGAGGGGAAGGAGAGACAGGTTCAGCCTGTAGCAAACAGGGCTGGACTGGGAAAGCACACCCTGAGGGCAGGAAGAAGTGGGGAGGAGCTCAGGGCAGTTGAGCAGGGAGGACACCTGTAAGGAGCAGGAGAACCGGATGACCTGCCTGTGAAAGCAAACACGGGTCCTGCAACAGGAAGAGCCTAAGCACCCTAGCTCATTTCCCCGTTTCTTCTCTGCTTCTGCCCCAAATGCCTCTGCTCTTGGGCAAGCGACTGACCTAGCTGTGCATCACACAGGAAGGGCCAGTGCCAGAGTCCGTCCTGCTCCAGAATCTCAAGGAGGGAAACACCCATGGAGACCAGACAGCGGCCCCACTGCTTCCATCTGGGAGGCTCCGGGACAGTCGCATGGTTTTGTCCTGAGTGATAGGCCACAACCAGAGTGTACAAACTGTCACATGAGGCCGAATGCTAAAGGCAAAAGCCTCTTCACAGATTTCCTGGGATGCTGCCAGGTGGATGGAAAGAACTTAAGTCCCCATGTGTGCACAACAGGAATATTCCCAGAAAACAATTCTACAAAAGCGAGCCAACTTGCTGCAGAGAGAGCATGGGCAAAGAGGACTTGTGAGAAGAAACTCGGAAAGCGTTACCTTGAGCTTGGGCAGGCGCTTGATGGTCTTCAGAGGCCTCAGCACCCGGAGCACTCGCAGAGACTTGATGGTCTTGATGTCCCGCCCCTTGTTGGTTCTGCAGGGAAGAGTCCCCAGGGAGTCACAGAGACATTCACAGTTCCGCTTACCCACAGAGGAAAGGGGGAGAGGTAGGCCCCAGGCCAGGAACTGGGTCCTTCTGGGAGACCCCACAAGACATGCTTTGGGAAACTTGTCAAGGCACTCCCCATGGTGCACACTCATATGCACACGCACACGTATCCTCACATAGAGGCACACACAGGCATCCATGCACACACATAAGAGGCATCCATGCACATGTTAATGACCACTTCCTCTCCCTAGCAGCCAGTGGAATGTTGCTAATTAGCAAAATGAACAAGGAAGAGAACTTGACTAGGGAACATGATGGTCACACACTGTGGATCCCCGCCGTGCCCAGGCTACTGCTTCTGCAGTGGCAGAGGCTCCGGTGATATTGGGTAAAGGAATTAGTACCCCATGGCTGAGAGCAAGTCTCCTTAGGGGGCTCGGCCTCGCCCCGTCTTTGGCTCTAAGGTTTGTCACCTCAGCAGAGCTCATCAGCTCAGGGGAGAGCAGGGCGAGGACGGCTGGTGGGGACCTGACACCCTTACTGTGCTGGGCTGCTCTGCCTGTTCCAGAGACGGCAGGTCATGCGGGCTTCTTGCCAGGACCTTGGCTCACACGCCAGTGATCCATGTGGCTGGCTCTCTCCGCAGTCCCTCCCCATTTTGGATGCTGAGCACCCAGCACAGACTGCAGAGCGCCCGGCGCTGGGAGGAGGCCCAGACTGCAGAGCCTGCCCCCTCCATCCGCCCCCACAGCCAACGCCCGCTGTCAATGTTTGCTTCTCACAGATACAATGCATTTCTTTTCCGTTTGAATGAAGGGAATAAATCAACCCGCACTCTCTCTCCACCCTGCTCATCCCCTGAGGTCTTTGCATTCAATCCAAACAACTGCAGTTTGTAAAACACGCAGACGGAGCGGATGAGACTCTCCGTCCCGAGCTCAGGCTCTGGTTCTTCCCTCGGGGTGGCCCGGATGACCATCACGCCAACTGCCTGAGCGACGGGGCCCAGAACATCTGGTGGGCCCTTCCTGTCACCCCCACCCCTGATAGGGAGGTTAAGTCCATTCCAGGTCGGGGGCATTTAATGTAACTCAGGAAATGCTGGCTACGCTCAGATTGTAAATTTAAAGACCCTCTTAAAGGTCATAGGCCATGACCTCCAAGTCACTTTTGGTCAACTCTGGAGGTGGACATAGATAATCCAAAAATGTCACATCAATAAGGTCTTTTGCATACAGGGGTTTTGCATGTTTTATTAATTTTTTTTTTCTTTATCAGGGTCATCTATCTAATTATCTAAAAAAGGCAAAGCCAACTACATATTCAAAACAATCAGAAGAAGGGTCATTTTGACTCCTAATTTGCATCCTCTCGGGTGTCAGTGAAAAGTCAGCACTCACATAAACTCACTGTGCCATCCCTAACCAGCCCTCTCCCCTCCCAAGCATGCTTTCTCCCTCCTCCCACCCAGCCCTTTCCTTCAAAGAAAATTGAGAATAATATTTACCCCAAAGCGTTTCTATGGAGGATCCGAGCAGAAAGCAGTTTAAAAAAGAGAGAGAAGAGGGGGTGGGGAGAAAGAAGATCAGAAACTTGGTGGACAAAGGGAAACTGGAGGCGCACAGGCCCGCGCGGTCCCGCTCATAGCCTCACGGCCTTGGCACCTGCGGCGCCCATGGACTTTGTGAAAGGAAGGCCAGAACCACCCACTGCTCCCCACCCCCTCCCACTTGCGAAGGTGGAGGGTGCGGCTGCCTCCAAGCAGGCAGCATTTCTCACGTGGTACTTCATTCCACCGAACCTAGTGCGACTGAGGTTTTCTAAATTCGGGCTTTTATTCCCATTTCTTTAGCCATCTTCAGACAAACACTGTTTCCAGTGAGTTTATAAGAAACCAGCTGGAGGAATGACACCTGTTCTGGGCCAGAATTTACCTCTCTGGAAAGGCCTTCAAGTCATCCTGGCATATTTATGCTGAAGGACTTCATTCAAACAGGGGCCACGTGACCAACCTAGGAAGGGCACTCTGACATCTCTAAAAAGCACAGATGAGAAACACCATAAAACCGCCTCGAAATACGGGGAAGGCGGGTCTATCAGGGTCCCCATGTCACACGAAGGGATGCCTTTTGATAAATTAAATGGCCAACTGTCCACTGTGAGCTCCTTACTGTACAGCTTGGAAAAAAAAAATCACCTGAGCTCTTCTGGTGAGGTGTAACAACAGTGTGGCACATACCCAGGTTGCAATTGATGTTTCTTTCACACATCAGTGTTTCTCTCTCTCCCTCTTCTGCTGCTCTCTAAAATTCATTTTATTTTTATTTTTTAAAATGTATTTTATTGATTTTTTTTTTTTTTTTTTTTTTTTTTACAGAGAGGAAGGTAGAGAAAGAGTTAGAAACATCGATTAGAGAGAGACATCGATCAGCTGCCTTCTGCCCACCCCCTACTGGGGATGTGCCCGCAACCAAGGTACATGCCCTTGACCGGAATTAAACCTGGGACCTTTCCGTCCGAAGGCCAACACTCTATCTACTGAGCCAAACTGGTTTCGGCTCTCTAAAATTCAATTAAAAAACATATTAAAAAAAAAGGGTGAGAGCATAAATGTAAAATACTTGAGATGAAATAATGAGAGCTGACTTTTTACGTGTTTCTTCCTGGCTAGAGTCTGAGCTGAGCACTTTCAGTGCTGCTCTTTATTTGGACTCCCTAATAACTTCAGGGCGTAGATGTTACTATCCCTGTGCCACAGAAGAGATTCCGAGAGGCTGAGAGAGCGCCCAGCCTTGGCGGGGAGAGCTGGGCTGTGGTGCTGGGAGCTCTTGCTCTGGACTAGGCTCTGCACCAGCAGGCTCTGCTCTGGGCTCCGTCAAACAGTGCACCGGATTCCAGGGCTGGAACAGATCCCCGAGGTCTTCTCAATTGCGAGGAACCGCGGCCGGGAGATGGGCCTTGCATAAGATGGCCCGGAGAGTGAGCCTGCAGTGCCTGGTGCCCCGGCCTGCTGCTGGGAAGATGTGCCTGGAATTCACGCTTTGGTTCTAAGTTGCTGGTTGCAGTGACGATAATTTCTCTTAAAGTCTTTTTAATGTTCCACAAACCCATGTCATACCACCCTCTACCACAAAAACTTCTAAATACCATTTTACTCAGTAAATGGTCCCGTATTCAAAATTATATTAATTTCACTGCAAATGACAAATGGATACTCATTTGGGAAGTAGACCCAAGGCCTCATACACCTTACATCTCTCCTGTGATAATCTCACAGTGTTAAGCGGGCAGAGATAATGCCTTCCCCTGAATGGTAACAGCATCTTCTCACCCAGGACGCCAGGTAGGTCAGTCAGGTAATCCTTTATGCATTCGTTTAACAGCACTGATGGAGTCCTTCACACACGTCAGGGACTCCTTCTAGGTGCTGGGTACACAGTTGTGAACAAAACAAATGAGGTCCCTACCCTCTTGAAACTTACTCAGCCTAGCAGGGAAGACAGGCCTTAAGTAAACAAGCAAACAAATCAGAGTGTAACTGTATGCTCAATGCTATGGAAAAACGTATCATTTGATTGAAAAGTTTACAAAAACAACAACCTAGGGTCCCCCTCTTTCCCCCGGCTGCATTCGTCTTGAGCAAAAGCTATGGGAGAACCTTCCCTATCCCCAAAATGAGCGAACAGAGGGGATCAATGGCCGGGCAGGTGGTGAAGGGTCCCGTACTCCAGGCGCTCATTTTTGCTTGACCAGGCCCTTAACCCCAGACCTTTACATCCAGCAGCATCTGAGCAGATCCTTGGAGGTTCAGACTGACGCCCATCTTAGGAAGAAAGGCTCAATAATTCTCGCTCCTCCCACACAGCTGGATAGAGGACAGAATTTTCTCTCTACAATAAATTATGCCCTAGAGCTGAAACCGGTTTGGCTCAGTGGTAGAGCATCGGTCTGCGGACTGAAAGGTCCCGGGTTCGATTCCGGTCAAGGGCATGTACATTGGTTGCGGGCATATCCCCGGTAGGGGGTGTGCAAGAGGCAGCTGGTCGATGTTTCTCTCTCATTGATGTTTCTAGCCCTCTATCTCTCTCCCTTCCTCTCTGTAAAAAAATCAATAAAATATATTAAAAAATAAAATAAAAAATTATGCCCTAGAATCCCAATATAATATACTATGGAACAAAGGGGGGTCTCTGACCACCCTAGGGTGTGTCCCTTGTTTGGAAAAACGGGGCACCATGATGGTCCGCTCCGGTCCTAGGCCGCAGCTGTCCATGCGCTGTAAGGAATGGGGCTGTGTGCCCTGCTCTGCCTCCCACAGAGATACGTCAGGGAGAGCAATCAGACACGGGTCAAAAGTAAACCATTTCCCAACGGGCCTCACACTGCTGAGCTGCCGCTGGGAAGCTCCGATTCTGAGTGGCTGCAGAAAGGCATGCTTCATTCTCATTGTGTTAACATATGTTCAGCACTGGTTTGAAAACTGCCCTTTGAAATGAAAGGAATGCTGGGTAACAAAGCCAGAGAATCAGGAATAGCCTCCACAACTTAGCCCCCGTTCGTTGAAACATACCCTAATTTACATATGGGCTAGGCCAGTGGTCGGCAAACTCAGTAGTCAAAAGAGCCAAATAGCAACAGGACAACGATTGAAATTTCTTTTGAGAGCCAAATGTTTTAAACTTAATTTTTTTCTAATGCAAACTCTTCAAAATAGACTTGCCCAGGACGTGGTATTTTGTGGAAGAGCCACACTCAAGGGGCCAAAGAGCCGCATGTGGCTCAAGAGCCGCAGTTTGCCGACCACGGGGCTAGGTCGAAGGACATTTCCCATGTCCACGCTTGTAAGAGTTATCCAAGCTGCTGTCCTAGTCAGCAAGACCACACAGGAGATGTCTTATCAATCTAACTGCACAAACTCTCCGCGCACTTTGAGGCACTTTAACTCACGTGCTTTTCCTACATCATTTAAATAGAACCATCCAAGAATCCTTTGCTAGTCATTGCTATTAAATATATAATCAGATTTGTTATGTTTTTACACTGCTTAGCTAATAAGAAAAATTCTACCAGGTTTAAAAATGGACTCTCCTGTTAAAGTCTGAGGCTAATTTCACAGGCCAGACTACCCTGGCCTCACTTTAACTGGGACTTAATTGGGCCACACAATCTTCCATTTACTTCCCGCTTCCTTGCTAAGTCCACAGCAGGTCTCCAGAAAAGAATGCCATGTTTCTCGTACGTCTCATCAGTAGAAGATAAGACTTTTCCAGCTCAGTTGCCAAGTGGCCCTCCAGATCCTTCACGCGTAATCACTCATCACTTGGTGCAATCTGGCCCTTCAGCTTCCGGTCCCCTGTCCTCGGAGAACATGCTCTCCAGTGGATCTGCGCAATAACCCAACTCTCCCTGCACCGGGGACCTCTCCCTTAGGTGGCATAGCCTTCCGTCCCCCCTTCCTCCCCCACAAACCCAGGACGGAACCACAGGGGGTCTGAGGGCATGCCTCGCATTAGGAACAGACAGATGTGCTGAGGGGAAGGCGAGGGCAGGGGCTGTGCTGGGAGGAGCCCTGGCCTTGCTGAAGTGTCTGGACTATGATTTGGTAGGCAAAATAACTACCGTTTATTACACGCTTTCTAAATGCTTCGCACTATATTGAACACTGATTAAATGCATTTTACCTTACTTAATTCTCACAAGAACAGAATACAGTTATTTTTCATTTCCACGTACAGATGGGCAAATGGATGTCCAGAGAGCGAAGGCAGCTAATCGTGAAGAGTGCTGAGATTCAGACCTAAGGCTACCTGACTCTCAGTCCTGTGTTTTCATTTCTGATGTCACAGTGCCTTTCCACGCGGAAACCACTGAAGGCTTTTAGCCAAAGAAGGAAACAGCCAAGGAACCCGCTCAAATACTGAGCTGTCTGCTCCATCATCCTTCATCAGTCCAGGGCCGATGAGGGTTCATGGAAGAACCAGGTACAGAGAGAAAAGACGGACAGGGTCAGAGATGCCTCCTCCATCAGGCACACAGGCCCCGTCCATCTCCAGGCAGAGACAGAAGCAGCTGGAGGCCAAGGACAGAGCCACACCAAGCCACTGCTTGGAGCTGACAGGGGTTAATAGCTTGGAACTAACCAGAATATCTGAGACAGAGGGGAGCGTAATGTCGTGGAGAAAGCCCTGAACTTGAAATAAAATTTAAAAATCAATTGTTTAGCAACCGGCTTTGCTATGTACGAGTCAAATAGTCAGACCTCAGGGAATCCATTTCTCAAGTGTAAAGCAGGCCTGTCGCGGATAAGTGACACGCAGAGGTGAAAGCACTTTAAGCTCCAAGCCCCATGCAAACAAGAAGGCAACGCTCCCCTTTGCACTGGCAATGCCCGTCTCCGGAGAGGGAACCCCAAGGCCAGCACTTTGACCTCATCACTGCTTAGTTGTGGCCAAGTGGGAAGGTCCCTTTTTTTCCTCACCTATTGCTCAGCATTTCGGGGTCACCCGTGAGCTCTACATCCTCCACTTCAGCTCCTTGCTAACTGGTTAGTGCAGAATTCTTTCCTTCAGGGACCTCATCAAGCTCCCTGAACACACTCATGTTGGCCTTTGCAAATTTCCTCCTTTGCAAACACAGCACCGCTCTCTCATTGGAAGGCACTTCTGTCCAAGCTTGGAGCCACAGCAGGAGACAGCAGAGCATCGGACCACCTCCTCGCAATTTTGTTATTCCATCTGGTCCATCTAGTGACCTGATGTCTTGGTTCTTCGTCTTCACATTCTAAACACCCCAAACCCTCTTGTCGGCTGATCTTTCTAAGAAGGTCTGGGTACTGGCTGAAGTCCAGCCAGATACACCCCCTCACACACACCAGCTGGGGACTAATTCATAATGCTAGGCTGTGCCTCTGCCAGGGTGGATTAAGCAGATGGCTGGCAGGTCACATGATCAGAGCTGACACTTCCCCTCATGACCTCCTCTGACCTGAATTATTCTAAAACTACTTTCACATTTGAGGACAGTGTGAGTGGTTTTTCTCCTAATCCCACAGGACCTGGCTCTTCCCTGGCTCTCCTGTGCGGGGGGCTAACTCCTGGGTCTTGTTCTCCATATTGTTGGTTACCACATGGATGGGGCCGTGCTCTCGGATGGGTCCATTTCGTTCTTCTTGGTCCTGGGTCTCTCAGAACAACATCTGTCTACCTGTTCCCTGCTGAGATGCCATTTACGACCAACCATCTCCCAAATCTGGGCTTGTTAATCAAGAGAAAACGCTTGGGCATTCACACCCATGGCCTCCATATGATGAAGCTCTCCAAGCGCACTTTCCACAGGGGTCCTCCAACAGCACATGGCACAGAGGACACATGCTACTGGGACTCAAGGCCACGAGCAGGCAGACTGGGAACTTCTCTCTTTCTTACAGGCACTCGCTCCACATGGTTCTCACTTTGCCCCTCCCTACACCCTTCCCAAGGCAGCCCAAGTGTAACAGAGCCCTGGGCATCCCAAGAGCCCACGGGCATTCATCATCTTTAGTGTCCCTGCCTGGCGCCCAGTCAGGTAAAGCCTCTCTCGAGGGGACTCTTCAAGTCGGAGTCTCACAGAACAGCATCTTTCTCTCCACTCCCTGCTGGAAATTTCCAATTCCAGCTCGGCCGGCAGCCTGAGTCCAGTTAATGGGCTACCTGACGGCTAAATTTAATTTTAATCCTTCATTTTCTTCCCCAGAACAATGGAGCTGGATGACCCGTCTCGCTCGGTGGTAAATGGGTCTTCTTTGCACGAAGCGGAACCCTGTCCACTCTTTTGTCCCTGCCGCAAGATTAATGTGTACTCAGAGCTTCCTTTGGGAGACCCCTCTTTTTAGTTCTTTCTTGGGGGGCTGCCAAAAAGGCAAGCATGAGGTGTGGGGGGGACTGCCTGGGACGCGGGCAGGGGGTAGAGAACAGGAGGGCCAGCCAGGGGTCAGGTGAGATGACGGTTCTGATGTTCCTAAGCCCTGCTGCCCATGAGCACAGACTCACGTTTCAGTTCTAAACGGTTATTCCTTTTCTCAGGGGCGTACCCTCACGCCTTCCCAAAGCTACATCAGAACCAGAGTGCCCAGTCCCGGGGCTCCTCAAGGGCCCTTCCAAACCTAAAATCGCCTGAGCCTCTTCATTCTGGGCACCACTCTGCAAGTCACTGAACAAAGTCGGAACCAGCTCTGCCGCCACAGCGGGCTCCGTGTGCCTCCCACAGACCTTATCCATCCGAGGGCCCCGTGTCAGTGTCAGGAGAGGGACACACTTCAGTGTCACACCCTTCACAGAAAAAGGATGCCAATCCTTGTCCTAAAGCAGTGTTTCCCAAAGTGTGATATGCGTACCCCCAGGGGTACGGGAAGAGTTTGGTGGGGATATGCACTGCACCGTGCTTAGCTGAGCCTAATTCTACATTCTCATGAGTACGAGGGGTACTCAGCGTTACAAAAATTATAGAAGGAGTACACATATGTCTTCTCATTCTTCAGTGAGAAGAATGTGATGAGAGCCGGTGTGGGAATTCCGGAGTCTGCTGGCATCCAGAGGCAGACTGACTCACGCTTTTCCTTCCTGGCCCGGGACTGAGCAAGGGAAGGCCAAATGCGGCTGCAATCCAGCTCCCCTGCGTGGCAGGGAGTCCCGACCTCCCCTCGCGCCCCACGACGATGGCACATGGCAACGGGAAGCTCTGGCACTGGCTGCCACGGAGCCCGCATTAGTCTGACTGATACCCAGGCCCGAGTCGGGGGAGGGGGCAGTGGGAGCAGAACTGCTGTTTTTCTTTTAAACTATTTGTGTTGACAAGCCATTACAAGCAGCGAGTTTACGACTTAGCATCCAGGGCAGGACAGCTCACCCGGCGGCCTGACTTGAGTTAGGCGCGCCGCGTGCAGAACAACGGGAAGAGGGAGGGCCTGGGGTGGAGTGCAGGGTCACACACACGGTCCTGTCCTCTGCTGGGTCCCCTCCTGAGGCGCTGCCCCTGCCCCCTGCCTATCCAAAGCCTTTCACTGAACAGAGAACACGACATCCGAGGGCCAGGCAGCACCGAATCACCATGCGGGAGCTCAGAAGGCTCCAAACTCAACCGGGCACTGTGGCCACCTGACTTTCCCACAAGGCAGCCGAGTCTGGAGGCGGGGGTGCCTCTGGGAGGGACGAAAGTTCCAGCCGAGGAGTTCTCCCAGAACTGCCTCTTCGTTCCAGAGAACCGAGCAATGAGAGGGGCCAGCAGCCAAGCCCAGCTCCCTCCCTGAGCCCCTGGAGGCACCCCCCACACAAGTGAGCCCCTGCCCATGTGTAATTATCTCCAGGAAAGGAGCGCCAGGCCTCTGACTGCTCCCTAGTGACTCTCCTTGCCCCTCCGCCACCAGTCCTGGCACTCAGGGCGCTCGGGGGCTCTGTAGGGCCTCGGGGCAGCATTCTGGGCAGCCCTCTGCAAGAACTGTTTCTCAGGCGGTCCCTGGAGATGGCCTCCCTGGGCCAGGGTCTCAGGAGGGAGGGAGGGAGGGAAGGCAATCAACAGGCAAGAGAGTTACTTACGCCAAAGCAAAGGCCACCAGTGCACCCACCACCACCACGAAGTCCAGGATGTTCCACAGGTCTCGAAAGTAGGACCCGTCCTGCAGAATCAAGCCCTGGTCGATCATCTGCAGAAGAAGTGAACAGCCACTGAGCTCTGGGCTCAAGCTTGGGCAATGTGTGCCCTGAGCTCTGGGCTCCCCTGCCCTCGTCCCTACAACCAGCCCCAGGTGGGGCCTGGGGAGCAGGGGACTGGCTCTCTTCATGTAACTGAAGCCCGCGGCCATGTCTCATAGCCACCAGGGCTCAATTAGTCCCTCAGTTGGCACAGAGCCCCGACACATCCCTCCTTTCCTCATGGCTCACCCACGGGGCACTGCCACACATACACACAGATGGGAAAATCCCAGATGGGTGAGGCTGGGAACAAGAGAAATGTGGGTGCCAGGGTGATGGGGAACAGACCAGAGGCAGTGAGTGCAACTGGGATGAAACAGAATCCAGGAAAACCCTACCCTGTCTAACCCTTTGTCTTGGCACATACCCAGGCTCAGGCCAGTGAGCGCTGGGGAGGCGGCTGCTGTCCCCAGTATCTGTATGCCCACTGCCTCCTTATAGTGGGCCTGGCTCCGCCTCTGGCCATACCCACGGGGCTGCCCCAGCCTGAACCGCCCTCCTCAGTCACATCCTGCCAGGAGGGGCTTCATCAGGATCCTGGGGCCGGCGGAGGGGTCTGCAGAGACCGTACCGAGGCTCTGTCACTGGCCAGGAGGTGACAGCACTGGGGAAGGTCACTAGGTTAGAGGGGCAAACAGGTGACCCAGCCCAGCCCCACCAGGCTTGCTCTAGAGGCTCTTACCTTTATAACCATCTCAAAGGTGAACACGCCAGTGAACACATAGTCAAAATACCGCAGCACCTGCAAGACACATACCGGACAGGGGAGGAGGTTATGTGTGGCCACCTGGCCACACACACTCCGGCCTGCCCACAGAGACATCCCTGCCTGCCCACCCAATGCCCACTCATTTCTACCGCAGAACAGAAGCTTAGAATTGCAACCACTAGCCGGGTGCAAAGAAAAGAGGAGCAAAGGGTCCGGCTGGAGGAGCCTGACATGAGGGCCAGTCCTAGGCCCTTCCCTCCCCGTGGCCAGAACTTATCTTCTTGGGTCTCAACTGCCCTGCAAACCTTTCCCCCAATTCTGGCTCAGGATCTGAAATCCTTGTCCGTTCCCATCCTCCCTGCCTCCCTCCTACCTCCTGACATACACCCTGAGACCCCACGCTGTGCTCCTCAACTTCACCCCCCATGTCTGATGCCAGAATCCACAGCCAAACCCATGGGAGGCTGCAGACCCCCTCCTTCCCCCCCTCAAAGCCCTGTGGGGCTCCAGCGGGCCTCACTCCTTCCTCCTTCCCCAGGAACCTTCCTCAGGCCACCTCTGATGCCGGGATGGGGCGGGTACCGGGGTGCTAGGGAGGGTGGCGAAGGGCCCCGTGCACCCACTCTGTTGCGCTCCGAGTTGGTCAGGACCGGGTCCTCGGCCGCCAGGGCGATGCTGCTGGCCGCGATCACCAGGAGGATGCACATCTCAAAGTAGCGCAAATTCACGATGTAGTGACAGGCCCTGCGGATCCTGCGGGTGGATGAGCCCTGAGCCTCAGCCTCCCTCCATCCCCTCCCTGCCTCCCTACCCCCACACACAGACACATCAGCCTCTTCCAGACAGCCAGGCCCTGGCCAGAGGAAGCCTTGGGAAGAGCAATTTAATTTCTCAGGCACCACCCTTGATTTAAAGCCCCAGAGGAGGAAGGTAATCAGATTGGCTGGAGGCTGCTGTACACAAGCCAAGATGCATTATCTGCAAGCATGTCTGAGCTGTGGGGCGCAGCCAGCATCAGAGTGCACACACTCGGGGTGCCCTCCACTGTATCTCAGTGTATAGAAACTGGGGCAGAGCAAGCAGATCAGAAGAACCAAGAAACATAAAAATAGACCTTGATTCTAAGCTTCCTGATGAAAGCAGCAACAGGTTTGCATGAGTTCCAGGCATTCTGATTACAGAGACTACATCCCATGGACTGCCTTCTGGCCCCAGGTGGCCTGACAGTCCTTAGTTCAGGTTCCTATCTTCCCTGACCCTTGTCTGGACCCTGCCCACGTGGCCACGGGAAGCCTGCTTGCTGTATTCCTAGCCTCAGTAGTGGTGTACAGGTATACCTTGCTCAGATAAAGGGCAGAAGAAAGCTTGCCTTTTAAACTCCCATTTTTCCTGAGTCCAACCTTCCAAACTCTTCTCTGCCAACCCCACCTCATGCCCCTAAACACACCCACTTCAAAATCCACAGGGATTCGGGATTAAGCAGTGGGATCAATACTCGTAACTGCCAATGGATGACCCAATCATGGCAGGCTCCTTAGTCTCAGCTATGGGCCATTTGGTAGCACATCCCAAGCAGACTTCCTCCTCTCCACCCTCACTGACCGGAGAAAAGGCGAGTGTCCTTTCCTCATGACATCTGCCAGGCTTTCCTGTCTTAAGTTACTCTCGAGACTATGGGCACAGAATTCAGAGGCTGTTCAATTCCATGACCCATCTCTGCCTGTGAGCACCCTCAATGCTGCAGGTGTCTGGCCATATCCCACTGGGAAGGTCCAGGAAGAGGACTGGACCCTCATCCTTCCATCTCCCCATTGCCCTGCCCTGGCCCAAACCCTGCCTGTTCACCTGGATGGACGGGGGAGGCGGGGGGGACTTACGGGTTGGTGGTGCTAAAGATAAACATGGAGCTGTGGGGCACCATGGCTTTGCCCGTCTCACGCTTCTCCTTCTTCTGCTTCTTCTCCTCCACCTCCTCCTCCTCTTTGATCTCCGCCTCCTTCAAGGGACTGGCTTCGCCATCAGTCTTGTTGCTGACTGCAAGAGGAAAAGGTGGCTATCTTCAGAAACCTTGGCACATGCGAGAATGGAGCCCTTGGTGATCCACCGGGCATGGAAGGGGCCCCGGGAAGGTGCCGAGGGAGGTGCCCTGCACACGTTCAGTGTTTGTTAGTTACACAGAGTCCAGCTCTTGCTCTCCTCTTAGCTTTGCCCTAATTTTATGTGGTACAGACTTTGCCATATAAATCATTCATCCTTACCACATTTCCCTGGGTAATGGAAGGTTGGTTTATGTAGTGAAGTTTATATATCTAAAATCTGGATTCTTTGTAATTATTCACTTATTGAATTTTCACATCAATAACTGCTGAGTGGCATGCATTGTTGTTCCCATGATACAGATGGGAAAAGTGAGGTTGAGGGAAGTACCTATCCTTAAGGTCCAACAGCCAATATGGGTTCCAGTCTATAACCCTATATCCTTCCAGTGAAATCACACTGCAATGGAAGATTTTCAAAAACCATTACTCTGTTTGTAGCTGCCTTCCTGGATGTGCTTTTTCTAGTCATGATTAGTGCAGAGATGAGAATGCAATATTCATGCGAATAGGGGTGCAAGACTATATCCAGGATAGAGAGAGTGAAGGGACCAGGATGGAGTGGAGCTCTTGGGACCACTACTCCCTCTTTTATACTCGAGTCACAGTGGGGTTAGGGGCAGAGAGGTCGAGGCTATCAAGTAGGCCAAGGGTGTCCCGTCAACCTCCCCCACCCATCCCTTCAGGGGGTGACTCTATCCTGTAACCTTATATGAGCAGCGAAGCTCCGAGGGTCCGCCCCTTCTGGGACCTTCTATACAATAAATCATCCAAACCACCCAAAAGCTCTCTTACCTATCACCATAGGGACTGGCGCCAGAATTGGAACAAAGAGAGGGTCCAACTTTCTTACTGATTCCCCTAGAAGAGGGGCCTAAATCCTTCCTTACTGGAGCATAAAATTAAACAGACCCCGAAAGAGGCTGGGAGTCTGAGATCCTGAGACATGACCCAGGCAAGCCCAGGAGTCCCGGGCCCGGGAGAGGCCAGCTGCTTAAGCAGCACCGGCACTGTCAGTGCAGAGAAGGTGAAGGGAGAGAGACGTAACAGGGTAAGCGAGAAACGCCGGACTGTCCTATTAACAGAGGAAACTGTGGAGAAAGTCGGGAGGGAGAAAAGCACGGGTGGAACCCTGTGGTCACAATTCATTGGCCCTGGGACTAGGTCTGGAACGGGGATGGGGTTGAGGCAGGAAATGGAGGAGTTAGGGCAGGAAATGGAGGAGTTAGGGCAGGAAATGGAGGAGTAAAGGCAGGCCTGGGATAGGGTCAGGGCAGAGAGAAGGTGCCGGTTTAGTCCTTTCTTGCCCTGTTTTCCTTGAAGGGCTCCTAGATTAACACCCTCTGTTAATCTCTTCAGGGAATGGGAGAGAAAGCGGCTAAAACCTTGGAGGAGAAAATCAGTAGGTAAGAGTAATACATTCATAAAATGTTAGAACAGAGACCTCAGAATCACCAGTGTTCTCACTTCATAGGTGAGCAACAGGCCTGAAGAGGGACAGAGGTATTCTGGAGGCCGTGCGCGAGGCTGAGCCAGGCCACCGAGCCCTCCGGCCACCTCTGCCCCACCCGAGGCCCCCTATTTGTCCAGGCGGCAGAGCACACTGGAAGTTCCAGTGACTTCCATCAAATGTTGCTATGTCTCAAAGAGCTGGATCTAAATCTGGATCCAGACTCACATGTGATCTTTCTGAAGATTCTAGGGTAGTCACGGGGCTTTGGAACATTTTATGACCTAAAGTTCCAGTGGTTGGCAAACTGCAGCTCGCGAGCCACATGCAGCTCTTCGGCTCCTTGAGTGTGGCTCTTCCACAAAATACCACGTCCTGGGCGAGTCTATTTTGAAGTGGCGTTAGATGAAGTTTAAGTTTAAAAAATGTGGCTCTCAAAAGAAATTTCAATCATTGTACTGTTGATATTTGGCTCTGTTGACTAACTAGTTTGCCGACCACTGGCCTAAACTTAAGATTGAGAAAATTCTAACTTATTTTTCCTGCATGTCGTGTGAAAACTGTCGCTGTTTTTCACACTTTGAAGAATGATTTTATCCTGCTGGTGGGGATTTCCACACAGCTTTCCTGGGGTGACTCTGGAGTCACGACTCCCCCCAATGACTCCCCCCAGACCGGGTGGCAGGGGTGACGGGGACGGGACTGTGTCCTCACTGTGCACCACGGTCGAGTCCACCAAGGGGTCCACGTCGGGGATGGCCACAGTGACGCTGGTGCTCTCGGTGGTGGCCTTGTCCATGTTGGCCGTGACGCAGGAGAGGTCGGGCTCGCTCTGGCTGACCCGGCCCACGTCCAGCTGCACGTCCCCCAGCAGGGCCTGCTCGCTGCTGCCCTCGGGCTCCTGCTCCGTCAGCGCCTTCCCGGCTTCCGGCTCTGCTTGTGGTGGGACGAGGGGGGTGTCGGCCTCATCGAGGGCTCCTGCCAGCCCGGAGCCTAGGGGCACCATCAGACTGTTGGTCCTGTCAAGACAGAGGAGGACACGGCTGGACCTCAGATTGGAAGATGCTGTTTCAAAGCGAAAGAGGTGAACCCTGCTGGGGAGCATGGGGCATCTGCTGCCTCCCACCCCGACGGGCAGAAAGGAGCTAAGACCCAGGGGGCCCATCCTCCCTTCCATGACCCACTCCTGAGGGGAGATACCCCAGAACAGAGGCTGGTTTTCGGGGACAGAGCCCACCGCCCGTCGTAGCTGCACATGCCCTGCAGCAGGTGCACTAGCACCGCCTCCCCAGGACGAAAGGAGGCTCGCGGAGGTTTATACTGAAGAGTCCCCAACACCAGCCGTGCTACGTGCCCCAGGCGCTCCTGGGGCTTGTTACCTCCTCAGGTCCGGGGCTCGCTCTTCTTCCTGGATCGTGGGTTCCTTGCCCCCATGGCCGCCCCTGGGCTCGCGGTCCTTCTCCCCCTCGGGGGCGGGCGCGCCGGCGTCCAGGCCTCGCTCCTGGCTGGCCGACCGGCTCTGGGAGGCGGAGGAGGGCTCCTTGCCTTCCGTCCTGACTCGGCGGTGCCGGCTGCGCCGCTGGCTCTGCCTGTGCCTGGCCCGGTCCTCAAAGGTCACCACGGCCTCCCCGCCCCCGGCCTCCTGCTGGGTCGTGTCACAGTTCCCGTGGCAGGGCCTGGCCAGCCACGGCGGCTCCCGTTTGCCCAGGGCCAAGGGGCTCCGCTGGTGGTCCAGGGCACTGGACAGGTCCCCTCCGTCCCCCTTGAGGGACCCCCCGCGGCTGATGCGCTCCTCCTCGCATTTCTCCAGGCCCAGGCCCAGGGCCAGCCCCTCGATGGGCCGGGACCTCCGGTAGAGGCTGGGGTGGGCGTTGAGGGGGTTGAGGGGGCTCAGCGGGTTGAGGGGGTTGAGCGGGTTCATGGGCGGGGCGTCCTCCTTGTTGAGGGCCTCCTGGCTGGACATCTGCATGTGCCGCCGCAGCTGGCTGGTGCGCTGCTCCCACACCGACATGTGGTGGCGGCGCCTCCGCTCCCGCCTGGCCAAGGGGAAAGGGGGAAGGCCAAGGTCAGAACCCGACAGCTGCAGGCCAGAGAGGGTGTGGGGAAAGGGCGGGACACATGGTGCGAGGGGCACACGGAGAGCCCGGGACCTGCAGACGGGAAGCACAGAAAGACGCAAGGAGCAGAGGGGGCCCCGCAGCAGCAGTGGTTGGACCACAGCCTCCCAGCTCATGGGCTTCCCCCTGGGTTTCCCTGCTCTGCAGTAGCTGGGGAAGCGCATGGAGATGGGGTAAGCCCAGGACCCAGTTTCCCATATCCGGGGCCTACAGGGCTCCAGTACAAAGGCAGCCAGGTCTGCACTCCCCGCTCTAATCTGCTTCCAGGGCATCACCCTTTTCCTATCCTGTGCCCGCCACTGGCCCCTAGTTCCAGGTCAGAGACCCCCTTCCACCTGCTCCCCTCTGCTTTCCCCCTCAGATAAGCCTGGGCTTGCCCGGGCAGAGAAGTGCAAAGGTCAGAGTCCATCGAAGGGTGACCACGGTGACAAGCAGACCTATGTTACGTAATGTCTCGGCATCACCCTCACCTAATCAGGGTGTCGGGGCCTCTCCCAAACCCTTGAGGGCTGTGTGTGCAAAGACCACCAGCAGCTCACCCTCAGGATGGCTGTGGCGCATTCTGGCGCCGGGCCGAGAGGAGCGTTCACGTGGCGGTGAGAACACACAAATGCGACGCACAGGAGAGCACACGGGGCCCACACAGCGGAAGGGTAGCCACCTACTCCTTCACCACATGTGCCTGTGCGTGCACAGCTACACACTGTCAAGGGGGCACCCGCAGGTGCCCGCATACGCCCTCCCTGAGGCCCATGGTTGGCTGCACACAACTGCCTACGTGACAGGCACAGCCACGCCGGCACATGCCCGCTCCCAGGCCACACAGAGAGCGAACAACGCGCAGGGCCACATACCTTAGACACACAGAGACAAGCACGTGTCGAAAGGGGCAGCGGGGCATGTCCACAAACCATGTGCATGGAACACACACACACACACCACTGATGTGCACGCCCGGCACCGCTTTGTCCACAGCGAGGACAAAGACACGGTGTCCCCGCACCCACACGTAACCACTCACAAACACGCAAACCGGTCCACACATACAGGTGGCTGCTGCGTGGCTCCCACATCGACATGTGGTGTCTTCTCCTTCTGTCTCTTCTGGGGAAGAAAAACGAACAGGTTCAGTTCACCCCAACCTCTGGAGCAACCACATGCCCCATGGCCGCCAGCTGGTGTCCGGGGAGAGGCACAGAGTCCCCAGTGTGCCCACACGCTCTCCGCATGCCCGCTGCCCTCTGCACACTCCCAACTGTGCATTCTCCCAGGGAATGACTTGGTTCCTTGCTACGTGCAAACACGTGACCTAGATTTTGAAGCGTATGAATGGACCCAAAGGATCCATTTCCATTTCATGGCATAGACTGCTTCAGATGCTCAACCGCCACGCCCAAAGCACTCACACCACAACCTAAAGATCCTTCAGAGACCTATTACAGAAACAGATCTCTGGATGAAGAGCTGTATCCACTGCACCCCTCCCTTCTGTCATTTCTAGATGAGCCCAGCACAGTCACGTGGGTGTGAGTCCCCACTCATCACTCCAATCTCTCAAAACATGCAGTGAGCAAGCGCTCTGCCATGCACACCATCGAGGCCAGAAATAGCCCATGGCCAAAGGCAGGCCCACCCCTCCATGGCTGCCACCCACATTCTCTAGGATGCGAGTGGTGACCCCGCATTTGTGCAACGTAGTGGCCAGAGGCCTTGAAGGCTCAGGCGGAGGAAGCACATCTGGGACACCTGTGGAGAGAGCCTGCCCCAGTTCCCGGCAGGCAGGCCCATTTGCCTGGACCTAGAGATTGGCAAATGCTGCTTCTTTCCTGGTCAAAGTGACACCCACACACAGAGAATGTGCTGGACAAGCTATCTCTGCCCAATGGCCACGCCCTGTATCTGCTGAGCAGGCTGATCCTCCGTGGGGCTGGTGGGGGGGGGGGCAGCTGGATTGAGCCTCCCTCGGTGTCTGGCCGAGGAGTGATGAGCATGAGCACCCACGGGATGGATGCAGACATCACTGTACAGGCACCTGCGAGCTCCCAACTGAATGCACCCCTCGGCTTCGACAGCTGCGATGCGAGAAGGCCCACGTGGGGCAGCGCTGCCGAGAGGCACGGGTGGCAGACAGAAATAAGAGCCCACACTTCAGAGAGGCCTCCTGCAAACCCACTATGGAACGCACATTCTAGCATCTAACTGCAAATTCTCACCGATTGAAATGCTGGAGGCGGAGGCATGTGTAAGAGTGTAAGTGCATGAAGAATCCCCCCTCTCTCTCTCTTTTTTTTTTTTAATATATTTTATTGATTTTTCACAGAGAGGAAGAGAGAGGGATAGAGAGTCAGAAACATCGATGAGAGAGAATCATCGATCAGCTGCCTCCTGCACACCCCCCACCGAGGATGTGCCCACAATCAAGGTACATGCCCTTGCCCGGAATCGAAGCCGGGACCTTTCAGTCCGCAGGCCAACGCTCTATCCACTGAGCCAAACTGGTTCTGGCAAGAATTCCCTCTCTTGCATACGCACTCCTGAACACACTCAAGTGCACGCACACAGCAAAAGAGAAACCCAATTGCTGATTCCCACACAAATCAGACATACACTTCAAACCCTCTTTACTTCTCACACATGAAACTATCCACTTCCTGCCTCATCAGGATCATTAACATACCTTCACTCCTCAAATCATACCGAGAAGCATCCACATATCTCCAACCCATGTATCTGTGACCTCACACGCAGTCCACAGTGATCCCGTGGACCCGGAAGGCCAGTGAGCATTCTTCCTCTTCCAAAAATGGGGAACAGGATCAGAGATCCTAAAGGATCTCACCAAGGTCACAGAACATATGAGTAGCAGGACCATGGCCAGCACTCAGGCCTTTTGGCTTGTCACAATGCTTTCCAGTTATCCAGGGACAGCCACATTCTTGTACTGCAAACGGCACCCACCTCACCCCCCTGTCCCACACCCAGAGTCTGGATCTCTGCCCATCCTGGGTGCTCACAGCACTTCCTTCCACCGCACTGTGCCTGCCACACACATGGCTCAACACCTACAGGCCCTGCTACCAGCAGTTCATTCATTCTTTCATTCCAGAAATTGTGAGTTTCTACTCTGGGTTGAGCATCTTCCCAACTCAGGGCTCCAAACCCACTCTCCCCCCCCCCCCCCCCCCCCAGTCTTCCTCATCTCAGCAAACAGAACCACCCACTGACTTCTCTTCTTAGCTTCAAGCTCATGGAACCAACTGCCTTACCCAGCGGCATGTTTGGCTACCTGTGTATTTTTAACCCAAACTCATGGGTTAAAAACCACTCAAGATCCAGAGATAATTTTTTTTTGGGGGGGGGGGGCAGTTTTTTCCCCACTCACAGAGGAGGGGCCCAGAGCCAGACCTTCGCGGTTTTGAAAGGTCAAGGCAAAACTGGATGGCCATGCAGGGAAGGGAGGGCTCCACATGTAACCCTGGAATGCCCCTCCAAGGCGAGGCTCCTCATTCAAGAGCCCTCTGCGTGAGCACTGGCCAAAAAGGGCTCCTTCCTCACTAGCTTCAAGGAGACAATGTCAGGGTCTGATGCCACCCCCTGGGGATCTCCATAGACACCCCAGAGCTACTCACACAGTCCTCAGGCAAGCCCAGAAGCAGCCACAGGAGTGCCAAGATTCTGCAATCACAGCTCGGCCTCTCCTCGAACAGCTTCCTCCAGCCCCACACAGGGGTCAGCCCCACAGAGGTGGTCAGCCCCATACTCCCAGCTCAACCAGCCATCACAGGCCCAGGTTGGATCCTTAAAAGAGTCTCCTCACTGATTACTTCATCACCGCCCATTCATTCCCTGAACTCAGTCCCTGGGGGCCACTCAGCTGGACTCAGTCCCCAGGGGCCAAACTGCTCCTGCAAAGCTCACTTACAGCTTTCATGTTGCCAGTTCCTCATCTTGCGTGATCTTTCAACAGTATTTGACACCGCTGTCCCCCCTCCTCCCTGAAGGGTGTCCTTCTCTAGTCTCCATGCTTCCTGGTTCCTTCTCTCACCTCCTGGGAGCTCACTGTCAGGCACAGGTGGGCTCTGGGCCTCTGTCCTCAGCTTGTCCCTTTTCTCCACCTGGACTCTCCCAGGTCAGGTCACCCACACTTGCTGCTTCAGGACCATCCAACTGCAAATGGCTACCCCCAGATTTTTATTGCTAACCCCGACTTCTCTCCTGAGCTTCAGATGCCTATTCAACATCTCCACTCAGATGTCTTGTAAGGATCTCAAATTTAATGTGGCCCAATTGAGCCTGGGCTCTCCATCGTTCTCCAGAGTATCACACACACACAGCCGCCACCTACCCACCTGCTTAAGCCTCACACCTTAGAACTCAGAAGTGTTTCCTGTCCTTCCATTCATACACCCCATCACATTTAACCCCTTATTAGTTCACCCTGTCGGGTCATCCTCCACAACAGAGACTGAATGGGACTGTCTCCCACCTTCCCCATTGCTGCCACCCTGCTTTAAAACCCTGTTATCTTTCACCCAGTTTCAGAGTCAACTTGCTGCGTCCCTGCCTCCACTCTTGGCCCCTCCAATCCATTCTCCACAAAGCAGAGTGACCTTTTAAAAGTATAAATCATGTCATATCCATCCTTCCTCTTTAAATGCTCCCAGGCTTGCAATGAGACTACAAGCTAAAATCCCTCACCTGGGCCTTCGGGACCTGGCTCCTGCCCACCATCCTGACCTTGTCTCTTTCGATTCCTCCTTGTTCCTTCCACACCAGCCAATTGCTGGGGATGCTCTGCCTTCAAATGTCACATGACACTTTATACACCTTGAGGGTCTCTGCTTAAATGTCATCTCCTGTGAGAACCCCTCCCAGTTGCCTGAAGGTACTCGATCGAGCTCTTGTTCCTCTGCCCCTCTGCCCTGTTTCATGTATTTTACAGCAGTTACCACTGGTGAAAATTATTTGTGTGTTTATCATCAATCTGACCTCGCTCGCTGAGAAGAGAGATTGCCGTGCTCACAGGGCACCTCCTGGCGTGGAGTAGGTGCCCTCGGGTAACCAACGGGTTTTGGATTGAGTGCAGGGGACAGTGAGATGAGGACTGCCGACTCACTCGATAGAAGGCATGTTGGGTGCGGACATCGGGCTGACCTCCTTGGCCTTCTGCAGCGCGTGCTTCTGGTTGAAAGCCTCCTCTTCTTCCTGCTCATCCTAGACACAAAGAAGACACGGCTGTGCCTGGGACCCCATGAAGAAGAGGTGGCTCCCTGGGCTCTCCTGAGAAGCTCTGGAGAGCAGGAGGGGTGAGGAGCACAAGGGAAGAGGTGAAATAAGGCAGAATGAGGCGAGATTGGCTGAGAGAACACAGATGGCCAAGCTGTCGGGTCTCCGTAGCCTTGGCATGGCTGCAACTCTGGTCTCCTCCCTGCCACACGGGCTGCCCAGGAGAGCTGTGGAAGTCAAGGCCATGCCCCAGCCTTCAGTGGAGCTGGCCATGATGTAGAGGTCACAGGCCAGAGCTGACACTTGTCAGGTGTTCTGTCTGGAAGTGAAGGAATGAGGCCCTTCCAGGCAGAGCCCCTGAAGTGCAGCACCGAGGCTGTGCCTTCCACCATGGCCTCTTCCCCACAGGGCTAAGTGTTCCCAGGATCGAGTGTTTTCTTATTCTTCATGTTATAATCCTGCAAAGGGCCTCCTTGAGGGTCCAATGTCTAAGATATTATTTTCTCTATTTCACGAGAGACTCAGGCTGGTCTAAGGCTCATCAAACTCAAAGAGAGTGAAAGAGACTGAACCAGGGTTCCTTCGGGGTGTGTGGCTCTCCACCTGTCCAGGAGCTCCTGGGAGGGGCCAGAAATGCAGACTTCTGGAAGCTCCCCAAAGGCATCCAAAGGCACCAAAACCATCGCATCCCCAGAGAGCAATGCTTACCTTGGTCAGCTCCTGGGCGTTGGCCAGGTTGTCCACAGCGATGGCCAAGAACACGTTCAGCAGTGTGTCTGGGGTGACGAGTTAAGGATGGGCAAGTAAGAAAAGCAGGAAGCCTCAAAGCAAGGCTGAGGGGACATCTCCACGTCTTTCTTGCTGGGGACACTAGGATCCACCCCAAAGAGTCCCTTAAGCAAAGACTGGGGGAGAAGGGACAGAGATACTATGCAGCCCTGTTAGGAGGAGAATATGTCTTCCCTCCTTCCACATCTCTTTGTTCAGGACCAAGAAATACATGAATGGAGGGAGAAGGCCTTTCAGCAGCTGTGATGTCTATCCACAACAATATCAGAGAGTCAGTGAATAACACGATGGGTAGGTAAGTCAACGTAGGAACTCATCTCTCCTTTCTGGGAGGCGGAAGCTGAAGCCCACCTACACTAGCCCTCCTAAACTATTCTTAAAGATGAAAGGAAACGAGAACCCACAGCCCGTCACTGACCAGCTATCGGTAATGGGATGCTAACTTATTTCTCTTGTTCCTTTCATCCTGCATGTCTTCTGCATTTCATTTAACAAAATGTCACAGAGCTCGCAAGATCATTATGGAACCCCTTTTTATTCTACACTCTGATCTCTAACGTCCCAAATTTCCAACTGTGTTTGAGGCCCGTGTGTTCTGGGACAAAGAACTGGTTCCAAAAAGTCCAGGTCTGACTGCCCTCAGAGTAAAAGGGGGGGGGGGGGGGGGGAGGGGAAGAAAGAAAAAAAGAAAGAAAAAAACAGCCACTGTGACCAACTGGCCTTCCATTTTTGTGACTCACTGCACAGCTTTCCTCTTAGCGGCTCTCTTCGGTCTGTAGTGGGCTTTGGCCCTTATCAGTTTTCAGGGCAGAAAACCAAAAGGAGCATCTTTTCTCTGTGAGATTCTAGAAGACGCAGAACCACAGTGGTATCACAACAGCTCCTCGTTCTTACTCTACCAACCCCCAATCAAGGCAAGTCGTACTCCGCCAAAACATCTAATGGTCGTGTAGAAGTTTGTAGTTTACAAGGGGCATTCAAATAAATGACCTCATTTACTATTCACAACTAATAAAGAAGACAGACATTGGTATTCTAGTTTCACATGTGAAAACTAGAAGCTCAGAAAGGTGAAGTGCCTTCCCCAAGGCCACACAGCTGCTCGCAGAGTTGCTGGGATGAAAACCTCATCTTCCTGGATCTAGGTCCTAGGACCAGACCTGCGTTTTGGAATGAAATGAACTTGGCTTCTACCCTCCCTTTACAGCTGAGTAATTGTTTGGTCTTTGTTATTTCTTCTACGTCTTACAAAGTAAGGATTAGATGAAATAGCGCCAGGAAAGCACTTAGTACACTCAGAGACTCACAAATAGTGCAGATGCAGTCCATGTTAGGTTTGCTTAGTTGTAGTAGCATTAATCATAATGCTAGTGTTTAGAGCTCATACTATGGGGCAGGCTCTGTTCCAGGGTAACATAAAATTAACTCATGAGTATTATAATCTGCCCACTGTTTCAGCCTACAGTGATCTCTGCCCTCTCTTCTGTCCCCAGCTCATAGTAACTCTAATCATTCAACAGAATAGCTTCATTTGGATGCTATTCTTCTTCATTTTTATCCCCTTTACCCAACTAGTGTACAAATTCCTTAAGGTCAGGATTCTTGTTTCTCTTCGTATACAGAGCAATGTCTGATTTCTTCTTAGTATACAAAGCAATGTCCCCCTCCCCCCATCACTGCCCCCCTCCAGTTCTACCACCATCACCACCATCCTTCTCACCTCTTCCACACCACCAACACCTCCACCACCAACCTCCTCCTCCTTCACCATCACTATGCAACCCCCCCAGCCACCCCTTTCCTCCATCTCCCCTTTCACTCCTCATATGCCGGACTGGGCAGGCAGGCAGCACAAAGAGGAGCATCTTAAAAAGGATACAGTTTCCAAACAAGGTGAGCACAATGAAATAGATGGCTGACCACATGCCTGAGCTGACCCCACCCTGGGAGCGGATCCCATTGTACATCACCTCATTCCAGTCCTCACCTGTCAGGATCTACGCAAAGCAAACAACAGGCGAGTCAGAGACCTGGGCTGGGTGAGAAAATGGGGAGAAGTCTGGGCCTGAGTCTTTTCCACCTACCCCCTTGCTTGGCCACCTGCCAGGGAGGGAGGGAACTGTCACTCCCATGGATAAACCTAAACTTTCTTCTGTTATGGAAGAGGATTTTAGGCATTGAAAACAAAGAAAGAGCATTAAAGGGGGAGATTCTATTCCTCAAACTACAGAGTCTCTCCCAACCCCTCAGGCCCACAGGAATCACTCAGTCCAGGCAGTCTGGTCACTCCTCACCTGTCACCAGAGCTGCCAAGGTGCAGCTCCTGAGACAGCATCATTATGGGAGAGAGCTGCCTGGGCACGAGTTCTGGAAACCTGGATTCCGGTTCAGCTTTAGATTCTGGCTAAATAGCGTTTTGCTTAGGTCTAAGACATGACTGACTTTTAACTTCCCCCATTATTTAAAATTTATTTTGGTGGGGGCTAATATTTCATTAAATGATCACATGTGTTAGATGATATTTCCAGTTTCATAAAACCATAAACGCAATAGGTTTTTTACTTCTTTGACTTGATATCTCTTATGTCGGGAGAAGGCCAATAAGGTCATTATGAGGGGGCTCTTCTCTTATTGGTAAGAACAGAGTTACCGAAATCCTAGGAATTACTGTGGTGATGCTTCCTCAACAAGCAAGGTACCCAGCTGCCTGGGAGGGGACTTGCGGGGGCGGGGGGATGAGGGGGCAAGTGGGGTTCTCCTAACCCTTTGCACCTTGCAGTGTGCACCCAGGAACCTGCCAGTTGGCCCCGTACCTGGAATACAGTCATGATGGCTGCAGGGAAAGTGTCAAAGTTTGCCGAAGGAGTCCCATCATTAAAGTTAAACCTGCGAAGGAAGTTCAGAGAGAATGGAATGAAAATTCTTACACACCAAGTTTTCTCTTCCCAAGATGATGCCATTTTCATCACTTCTTTCTCCTCTCTCTATGCTCTCCTTTTCCCTACATTCCCCCCCCACTCCGTGTCACTTGTAAAGATGTTTTTAGAGGCTGTGGCTAAAGGACTGTGCTCTGTGCAGGGTGTGTCTTTGAAAGGCGTGGGTACTGAGATGGAGTTTGGGCAGATTCCAAGGTACAGGGCCCTGTGCTATACATTTCAGAGAGAGCTCCAGAGGAAGGGTCCCTGGAGCAAGACCCCTGTACAAAGTGAAAAGATCACAAGCAGAGACGCCTGTCCCACAGCACGCACAGTGGTTGATCAGGGCCATGGACGGGAGCAAACAAGATGGGAACACAGCGATTGAATGAGTGACCCTGGCGCTCCTAGGCTGACGTTTTAAAGCTCCTTTGGATGGAAAGCTAGTTGGTGCTTACCTGCCTCCAAACAGCTGCATTCCTAGGAGAGCAAACACAACGATGAAGAGGAAGAGGAGGAAGAGCAAACTGATGATAGACTTCATGGAACTCATCAAGGAGACCACCAGATTCCGTAGGGATGCCCAGTACCTACAAAACGCAGACGGCATTATAGTGGTGAGCAAGTGAACACCCCGTTATCCCCAAGTCCAGCAGGACATCCGCCTGGTGGCCTATGAATGAGCTGCATTTTTAATCCTTGTAGGAAGGATAGGTGTTAGCAACAGTGTGGCTCCCCTTGGGAATGTGACACTGGACTTGGCATTGTAGATGTTTCTTCTGGTTTGATCTTTGGAGGAAGAAGGAAGAGGAGAAGGAAGAAGAGGAGGAGGAGGAGGAGGAAGAAGAGGAGCTGAAGAATGGAGTGGGGGGGGGAAGGTAAGGAAGGGGAACATCTGGTAAGGGGGATGAGGAATGAAAGGACATATAATAAGGCAGAGAGAAGCTTCCACTCTCAATCTCTCAATGGTGGTTGGGAAGGGTCCAGATTCTGATCACTTACTTGGTTATTTTAAATATTCTTAGAAGCCGGAGAGCTCGCAAGACACTGATTCCAAACGATGTTCCAGGTCTGAAGATGGCCCAAACAACTTCAAAGATACTGCCCACCGTGACCTGAAGAAGCACACCCAGCCACAGTACCAGGAGGAGGAAGAGAGGAGAGGAACATTCTGGTAGTCAGCGATCAACTGTTCTCATTGGGTTGTGGTGAAATTACTACTCTCCCCTCCCCACCCAGCCTGCCTCTCACAGGTCTATCCATTTGCAAAGGCTGCTTCTTCCCTCTGCTCTCCACCCGCCTGGCTAACTTTAATCCTGCAGATTGTGGGCTGGCTTACTGACTGACTGCTGTTGTCCTTGTAGAAACTACAAGTGATCAATTCTGCACAAAACTGACAGCTGTAACTGTCTTACATTGTAACCCTTTGAGCAGACAGACAAAAGGGTTGTCCTCAAAGCAAGGAACCAAACTTGAATTAATACAAGTTGCATTCCAACATGAAAATCTCAGGGAGGGCCCCCATTCTCTCATTGTTCTAGAATTTAGTGCTCACAAGAACAGTTTAGTCACGTGTATAAGATCTGTCAATCCCTCAGGCCCCACACAGCCCAATGTGAGGGTGCTACTGCTACTGCGCGGCAGAGAACCTATCTGCTGTAGGAATCAGCAATGTCAACTTAAAAACTGAACTTGTTTTTCTGTTTTAATTATGCACCTCGTGATTGTCCACTCTATAGTCTATATGTTGCATGAGGAGCAGTAACTGATAAATTCATCCTCACAGCAATTCTGAAAATCTGTAGATAAAGAAACTAAGATTATAATGGTCTCCCACTGACTGTTCTGTCTGAAAACTGCCCGAACCCAGAAACATATGTTCCACGTTAAAATGCAGATTTGCAAGTGCTCACAATCCTTAGCATGTAACTGGAAATTTGGCAGAAAAAGAAGTAGGTTTGGCAGAAAGGGAAGTGGATCAGGAACCCAGCACTGCTGCTAACAGGCGATGTGTCCTGTGGGAACGGGCAGGCTAACTCCTGACATGTGATAGAGTGGACAGGACTCCTGAAAGCCATGGATGACCACAGTGTATGTGAAAGCATTTGAATCCTGTTAGGAATGGGCACAGTTATATATCAACATTATTTAGCAAGTGGACAGTGGATGACATTTCTAACATTTCTGCATGAGGGTATATTTACATATTTCTCCAACTGTCACTGAACTAAAAACCCCCCAAATATATAAGCTTCTCTCTCTCTCTCTCTCTCTCTCTCTCTCTCTCTCTCTCTCTCTCTATTTATTTATTTATTTTTTATTGAACTACCTTCTGGAATCAAGTTGTTGTTTTTTGTCTCCTCTCTCAGGCATTCCCCAGGATACTGTGATTCAAAACTCTAAGTGTATAGCTTTGTCAAATTCACCGAGCTAAACACGGAAGGGTACCCTCTGCCAGTGTTACACTGCCATGAAAACATTGAAAATAAAAGCTTAAAACCAACGGACCAGCCTAGTGTGGCAAGGATTCCCTCATTCCTGCCCCCGTCAGTGAACCTCATCCGGTCCCCTGGCCTAATGTCTGACTTCAGTGCTTCACGCTGGGCGAGAGAGGAGCTGCTCATCTCGCCCGTGGCTTGTGGACAGGGAGCGGGCGGACAGGTGGGATCCCGAGCTCTTACCCCGAAATCAAAGCAGTTGAACGAAGAGTGAAAATAAAGGCGAGGCCCCATGCCGTACATCTTCAGGGACATCTCCAAGAGGAAGAGTCCCAGGAACAGAAACTCTGCATAGTCTGAAAGCATCAAAAGCAGGAGCATTTGTTCCCCAGATGGTGGGCTCCCGCACTCCCAAACCCAAAACCCCCACCTGCAGAGGCGCCCTCCACACCAGCAGGACCCACACACGTGAGGAGGGTCAGTGACCAGGGCAGGTCAGTACCAGGCAACATCTAATGGTGTCAGAATTCCCTCTCACCCAGCAGGAGCCCCAAAGGCTCCCCAGGTTGGCTTTGCTCTCCATCAACAGGTGGGTCTGCCCTTTAGATGGCAGATGGCTCCCCGGAAAGACTGCTCTACCATGGCTTCGATGTGGAAGCCAGAATGGCCCCCCACTCACACCCAGTGGCAGCCTTACCCAGAGCTAACCGACCCTTAGTCCCCTTTTTGGCCTATTCGAGGAACCCACTGCCCAAAGAGCTTCCTCCCTGGGACTTTGGTGACCAAAACCCCCTTTACCAGTGGTCGGCAAACCGAGAGTCACATGCGGCTCTTTGGCCCCTTGAGTGTGGCTCTTCCACAAAATACCATGTACAGTGCGATTGAAACTTTGTGGCCCATGCGTAGAAGTTGGTTTTCGGCCTGGGCGAGTCTATTTTGAAGAAGTGGTTCTAATGCTGAGCCACACTCAAGGGGCCCAAGAGCTGCATGTGGCTTGTGAGCTGCGGTTTGCCAACCACTGCCCTGAACCACTGACCCTCTTTAAAATACTGAGTGAAGAAGGCCTCAGAGCACCCGAATTGTAATGCCATCTGTTGACTCCTCAGCGAAGATCTGTTTATCTGATTCGGTAACAAATGACAGATTGGCATTGTCCCTTGGAGACAACCCTGGCCTCCCTCACAATGTGAAGGGGGAGAACTCGGGCGGACAGAAGCACTGCCAGGCCCAGCACGACCCTGGCTCTCTGACACCTGCACACAGAGAGCCCGCCGCCACGGGTCACTTACAGAGGAAGTGGGTCAGCCACTGGGGCTGGTTGTGATGGACGATGGCCACGCAGGCGGTGTTGAGAGCCACGAGGCTCAGCACGATCCAGTAGAACACCTGGGACTTCACCATGTGGCGGATGGAGATGCGCAGAAGCCTCTCCTTGTGCCGGAAGTAGGAGGCCCCGTCCACCTTGGCGCTTTTGATGCTGGCTCGGGCGAGAGGGGTGCCTGCGGGGGAGAAGCGAGGAGGGAGAATGAGGCTGCAAGAAATGATCACCCTCTGTGGCAAGGCGGGTAGTGTCGGTCCCCTCCCCCAGCTGGAGGCCACCATGCTGCGGGCCTGGGAATAACCATAAGGAGTGTCCACAGTAGAGACCCCTGCTTTTCCTCTGGGCATGCTCAGCCCTAGAAAGGATTCCCTGGGTAGGAGGACCCAAGGCATATACACCTGGTATCTGAAACCTAATCAGATCTCGTTTATGCCTGGGCTTCTCTCTGGCCTTTCCTTTTAAATATACTTTGGGGGCCGGAATAGTCTGCTGCCTCTGTGATCTCTCTGCACCAGAGGCCGAACGCAGCAGCGAGCTCTGTACGCCTCTCCTGCTTTTAAGAATGAAGGCCCTTCCCTTTTTCTTGAGGAGGAACTATCTGCCATCCGCCAATTTCTGAGAGAACTTGGCACTGAACACCAGTCCTGCTGTAGGGTTCTCTGTAGGAATCTGATGGGATGGCAGGAGTTGGGTGCTACTGTGGTTAAGCAGGTTCTCAAATGGGGGTTACTAGGAGCAACAGGCCTTCCGCTCCCTTGAACGCATCTGAGAGGGATTTCCTTATCCTGCAGGAGAGACGGGCCGATGGACACATGGGCACAGGGAAAGGATCTGGGCTGGATTTGTCTAAGCCCGTGTTTTATGTGAACGGTGGCTCCACATCCATTTTTTTTCTAAGTCATTGTAGGTTAGATTCCCACACCTTCTCTGAGTTCATCCCTGGGGTCTGGGTTCTTTGGGTTCCTTCCTCCTTGTGGTGCTTCTCAAAAGACAGCCTCTTTGTTTTTATGGGAGACTCAGAGAGGGGGAGACCTAGCCGGTTCCACTCACCCACGGAGGAGATGTCCACACAGTGCTCGTCGCTGGAGTCTCGAGTCATGACCTCCGTGCGGCTGCGTTTGATGGTGGCCCTTCGCAGCACTGCGCCGGGAGAGGGGAGGCAGGTGAGGACACGTGCAACCCTGTCGCTCTGCTCACAACTGAGGATTGTGGGCCAGAGACCTCTGGGACCCAGGCGACTGCCCCTGAACAGCAGAGCCAGGGTCACAGAAGTCGCCAATGTCTATAGAGACAAGACTCCCGTGCTCAGAGGCACCTATCGGCGCTGGCTCCTCACCAGCGAGGCACTTCCTGGGAATGGAAGGGGTCCCAAGAGGATCTCCACTGATGTTCAGAGAAGATCCTTTATATGCCATGGATTGCATGATGGGCTTTTTATTGCACGTTATCAATGACACGCCCCGGAACCAAGTAACTCTTGGATTTGGCTCTCATCACTTTAAGAAGCATCTTAAAATTTGTGACTCAATTCCCTTCCTTTTAAAGCATGAAGGATTTTATGACAGAGAGACTCTGGTTTCAAATCCCAGGGCGCCCCTCTTTTATTTCTCTCTCCTCTTTGGATCGAGAGAGACCACTGCGCATAAGAGGGGGCGATGCCAGTGGAGTGAGGAGTTGGTTGGAGCCTTACCTTCTAAGGCTGACGTGCCAGCGTTTTTATTTTCTTCAGCAAGCATGACTTCCTCTACATGGAAACAAATGGCTTAGTCAATTATCTGTAAATGGCAAATTATCCTGCAAAATGAAAATCCCTCAGGGAGGGCATGGGCTCCAGGGCAACAGAGATGGAACAAAGGGTTCGCAGTCCATCACAGGCGGCAGCAAGAGAGAGCCGCCAAGGTCACGGAGAGTGCTCCCCAGGCACATCAGAACAGAAGGACGTTGTCAGGTGGAAAGATGGTAAACTTCGGCTCTGTGTCTGGCACACTCCTTCAGGAGCATGCTCATGAGGGGAAGAGCCCATCTTTTTAACTAAACCCCCTGAAATGGATAGGAATGAAAACTTCCATGTCTGTTTTTCTCTCCTACCCAGGTTCTTGTCTTTCCTAACGCCTTAAAACTTCTCCAGCAATGAATGGGAGCTTCCTTCGTTTCTCTGGTCTGCAACTTCACATCTACCTGCTCAATTCAGGAGGCAAGGCCACGCTATGGGCATTGGCCTGTCTACTTCGTGGGGAGCAGTACTCAGGGAGGGGAGCAAAGCTTGAGGGCTGGATTCTTCCCCCTAACATCCCCCACCACCACTCCATCCTGCCTTCCTTGGGCAGAGCCGACCACGCTTGGGCCCATCGTGAATGTGTCCCTGTGATGTTGGATTTTGTTCAGGATCCATTCCTGACACAGAACTCTTAAAACCCTTGGAATTTACTGTCTCCTGTACACTAATGAGATGACTCATTGTGGGGGAGGCCTAGTAACCAGAATGGGGGCTGTTGACCAGAAAAACCAGCCTCAGGATTAGAGGCTTATAACTCTCAGCCATGTCCCTCTCCCACCTCCTGGGAAGGGAGAGGGGCTATAGACTACTGAATACCAATGGCTGATGAATGACTCCGTCATGCCAATGGGATGGAACAGTCTTAAAACCTACACATCAGGACTCAGGGAGCTCCTGGGCTGGTGGCCATGCCAAGATCCTGAGAGGAGGGCATGTTTGGAGAGAGGATGGCAGAGCTGTGTGCCCCAACCTCTGCCCCACACCTTCGTCTATATTTCCTCATTTTAGCGGTTCCTAAGTTGTATTCTTTATAATAAGCTGGTAGTAGTAATTATTGTTTTTCCTGAGCTCCAGAAGTTGTCCTAGTGAATTATGAAACCTGGATCCCTCTGAATTTGTCATCAGTGGGGCAGAAATGCAGGTCATGGGGGGCCTCTGCTTGTGGCTGGTCCCTAACCTGTGGGATGTGCATGAACTCCAGGTGGAACTCGGTGTCAGAATGGAACTGAATTGTTGAGTATCTGAGAGGTACAGAAGAATGGCAGGACTGATTAGTGTTGGAACAACATATTTGTTAGTTGGTGCTTGGAAAAGGACCACACAGTTCCTTGACCTCCCCAAGGGCAGCCTGTACTCCCCAGAGGCATATCATTGGCAGGATCCTATTTTCTATACTTGTTAGAATAAGCCTCACCAGGATCCCTCCAAATTTGCCAACAAAATAGCCCCTTTCTGGTGGAACTCAGAGTCCCCTATTTGGACTATAACAGACCAGTTTGGAGACCTGAGCAACCATTGCCTAGATTCTGGTTGCTGGGGAAAGCTTGCAGCAGGCCCTATTAAAGGATGGTTTATAATTTAAGATCCTGTAACAAGTTCAAGGGCAAGCAGAAGAGGGCAAAGTCATTACCACAATTCCACCTGCATATAAAATGGAGAGTATAAATGAAGGAGGGGGCATTTTGAAGCTCAAGAGGATGGCCATTCTACCAAGTGCTAATGTTTAGCTTTCTCTTTTGAGCATAGCCTCCGGCGAAATTCTAAGTTAGCATGCTGAGTGCTATTGGCAGGATGCTCCTTGATGCAGACAAAGAGGGTTTTAGAGTCATTGGACTGTACAGTTTGAGGGCATCTTTTTAAAATAGGTACTTGTTAGCCCTAGCTGGTTTGGCTCAGTGGATAGAGCACTGAGACCGAAGGGTTCCAGGTTCGATTCCAATCAAGGGCACATGCCTAGGTTGCTGGCTTGATCCCCACTGGGGGGCATGCAGGAGGCAGCCAATCAATGATTCTCTCTCATCACTGATGTTCCTATCTCTCTACCCCCCTCTTCCTTCCTCTCTGAAATCAATACAAATATTAAAAATAAGTGCTTGTTAAAACACCTCATAGCAACCTGAATGACCTGAGCCAGAGGCTTGGCTGTGTACAGTGCCTGGACTTCGGGGGTGGGCAGATCTGAGGACCCACAAACAGGGGGGGGGGGGGTGTGGAGCTGTGGGGCATCTCTGGGAAGCGCCGGAGGGCTCTGGATGTGCTGAAACCACCCCCTCCCCCAATGCCTTTTGCCAAGTTTGCTTTCGAACTTGAGTGTGTCTTTCCAGGGAAATGTAACCCATATGTCTGTGATTCACTCCCGCTCCCTGTGCAATGGGAAGGGCCAGGAAGCACAGGTTGACGTCGCAGCACGTCTTTTTTCTTAGAAGGAGGAGAGAGCGGGCTGTGCTGTGCCAACTGGAAGAAGTGCAGCCTTGCAATCCTTCATGGATTTGCAAAGCAGAGCCCCAGCGAGCAGAGCCCCGGGCGGTGCCCGACCCTGAGTGCAGCCAGGGCCAGGGCCAGAGGGTCCTTTTCCAGTTCCGCCGCCCGCCCACTCTCTGGGTGGTCTGTCAGATGGCAACTCTGTCCAGGAAGCCAGTGGCAGTTGGGATTCAGGCTGCCTGCCCGGCCTGGTGGCAGATCTGCTCAGAGAGGCTGAGCTACCATTCTGGGAAGAGGGGTCTCCCAGGAGAAAAAGAACAGTCCCCACGCGTGGGCACAGCTCAGCTTCCAGAGGAGGCAGAGAGATGCAGCGAGTCCCAAAGAGCGTGGTGATTGCTATCTGGCTTTGAAGTAGTGGTTTCAGTCACACACTCTCTCTCACCCCTGATTGACCATCAAACACGGACTCTGGAGCAGAGAGAGAGCTTTGTGTGCTGCTGGTGGAGTGAGTGTCATGGCGTCATTCCAAAGCTCTTCTAGAAGAATAAGGCTCGGGCAACTAAGCAGCAAACCAGATTCCAATTTTTGCCCCGGGAGGCCTCACGGTTGTGCTATGCTTTCTACTGGGAATAGGGAAAAGGTGCTGACTGTCATGTATAATTTTCGATTAAAAAATGTACTCTTTACTCAGGAAGAGAATAGGACCAATGCAATCGGACTTTAAAATAGCAAGGCAAGCACATGCAGCCTTTTTAAGGCAGAGACGGGATGACTGACATCCCTCCTACACCGCTGAGCCACAGTCCAACATGAATCTGGGGGCTCTGTGAGTTAAGGCGATGGCGGTGGGTTTGGGCCTCCGCTTAGGACTGGGCAAGAGTCAGTCCTGATGCAAGCCAAGAGGGGGGAACTGGTGACAGCCCGGGGAATAGGCAAAACCAGTTCTCACCATCACCTGTCCCCCGGCTGACTGTGATGGCCTCACAATTGGTCTCCCTGCTTCTGGCCTCCTATTATCTATTCTCCACGCAGCCACCGAGCGCTCCTTCAACATCTTAAGTCAGAGCACGTCCCTCCTCTGCTCAAAACCCTCCAGTGGTTCCCACTTCACTCGCCCTTACAATGCCGGTCATGCCCAATCTGCTGCTCTCTCCTCCCATTTGATTGCCCTCATCCTGCCTCCTGTCCCCCTCCCCATGCTCTCCCCCCTCCTGGCTGCTCCCACTTTACAGCCTTGGCATCGGAGTTTTCCTCCCTCAGATCGTCCTGTGGCTACCCCTTCATCTCCTTCAAATGTCCCCCAAACAGATCTACCCTGACACCATTTAATACTGTGACTTCCCCTACGCCCGTGGCCCTACCTGGATCTGTGTGCACTGGTCTTATCACCACCTGACAAGTTACTTATGTGTGGTTTTGTTCACTGCCACCTTCCCTGACTGGAGGGTAGTGAGCTCCAGGAGAGGAGAGCGCTGGCCCATTGCTATACCAGGTGCCTGGAACAGGACCTGGCACAAAGGAAGCCACAATAACCATCTGTGGAACGAATAGATTATTATTATTATTATTATTATTATTACTACTACTACTACTAGTAGTAGTAGTAGTAGTAGTGCAAAAACTCAGCTCCAGGATTGGGTTATTTACCATTTCCTCATGCCTGTCCTCATGCTAACATGCCTGTCTCATGAAGGTGTTTAATAGAACAGGGCCTGTCACATGCCAGATAAAGGAGAGTGGGACCTGCAGGGAACCTCAAAGCAAACAAGGAACCTAGAGCTTCTCTCTGCTCTGATCTAGGCTGCCCCTCGGCAGGAAGATGCCGGGGCCCATGCAGCCCGCCGCTGGCTGTCCCGCCGGCTGCCTCACCTGCTTTGTCGATCCAGGCGCGGTACCCGTTCAGCTCGCGCTCAATCTGCTGTTGGCGCCGCAGCTTCATGAAAGCCCTCCGGTTCTCCACTCTCTCCCTCTCTTTGGCAAATTCCCTGCGGACAAGGAGGATGCGATGCACTAGGTTCGGGCAGTGCCACGACTAAGAGAAAGGGTGATGTGAGGAGGAGAGTTTGAGCAGGTACCTCCGGGCACCCCCTTTCCCCTTTCCTCAGTCCCAGCTGCATCCATGGCATCCTTAAAGAGTTGTTCAGAAACTCACCTCTTTCAGCCCCATGCAGGAACCTTCCTGGATCCGGTCCATTCCAATCAGTACTAACACCCTCTGCTTGCTTGCTCAGAAAGGTGTTTTCTAAGCCACATGACGAACCGGGCCTCAAAATGCTGTATGTCCCGTGTCCCCAGCTACAACAGAGGCCCTTAATCTTTCAAGGGGCATGGCTACTCTTTACGCTTTTAATTACAATAATGATTAATGTACATTGACCACTCATTATGCCGGCCCCGCATGAAACTTTTCATACCCATCAACTCCTTTAGTCCTCCTAACCGCCCTAGGAGATAAACACTATTACAATTCTTATTTAACAGAGAAAGAAGCAAGGCTTAGAGAAGAAAGTAACTTGCTGGGATCTGAACGCTAACCGAAGTGCTGTGCCTCCTCTGGGGCCCTGATTCCTGTGGCACTCAATAACGGCTTTCACTGAAGACCAATGACACTGATGCCTAGAAGGGCTGGGATGCTGTTTGAAGATGGCTGGTAGTGGGTAAATGAGAAAAGAACACGAGGAGGGCCCCTGGGCTCTAAGGAGGAAGACAGTGGGGAGGTGGGGTGGAGCAGAGGGGAGGTAATGGGACAGAGGGAAAGCCAAGGTGAGAAGACACAGTCCACTGACGGGGGACCACAGCCACTCTGTGGCACAAGACAACAAAGACTAAAACCGCATGGGCAATGGAGAAAGAGGAATGAGTGCCACCTGGCAGAGATGGAGATGGTTTGATTCAATGGGGGAGCAAACAGGGATCAAGAAAAATTCATAAGCTAGTGCCCCCTCCACCCCCACTCCCCGAAACCACCTCCATCACTGTCCTCTGCATCACCAAACACCTTCCAGGTTCCAGGCAAGAGTGCTCCTTGCTAGAACAGCACCTCCAGTCATGGCTCGGACCCTCTCCCACTGCCCTGAAAACTGTCACGGGCTCCCCATAAATAAAAAGGTGCCCCTTGAAGATGAAAGAGTCCAGCACCCATTGTGGATCCTGCCAGCCTCTCCCTCAGGTCCAGGTACTAAAAAAACGAGCTAGGGGCTGAGGGAATTGCCCCTGGCCCCGTGCAGAGGAATGGGAGGGTCCCCGTCTGGTCCCTCCTATAAAGACAGAGATGGATTCCTTGGCACAGACACCTTACAATGATCACAGTCAGGCTGAGGACACGGGCATGTGGCACATACCCAGGGGAGGAGATAGTCTCCTGGGTGTGGCTGCAGGTCCAGTGGGTCCTACCAAGGGTGTGGAAAGGGAGGGGGTCAAAAGGAAGAGTGCCAGGGCCAGTGAGTGGCAAGGTAACAATTCAACCCTGGGGCACCCCCTTTCCCCACCTTCATTTGTGGGTTTCAGCATGGGGCTGGAGTTGCCACCTATCAAAGTTCTTACCTTTGGCTCTGTTTCTTCTTTGTGTTTCTCTCCTTCCCAATTAGTGCCGACTTTCAGTTGGAAAGCAGATCCACCTCCTTCTCCATCCTCACTGCCTTGGTCCAGGACCCCATGCTTTCCTGCCTGGACCATTACAGCAGCACCTACCTGGTCTCTCCACCACCTGCCTCTTCTCCCCCTCCCGTTCACTTCCTCCATCTCACAGCTATTAGTTTTCTTTCTAAAACAGATCACTTCCAAACCTAAAACAATTACTACAGGGAGCAACATGTGTGGAACACTTTCTAGTTTTCAAGCACCTCTGTATATTTTCCTCATTGAATCTTTACAACCCATCTGAGAAGAAGGCAGAACATGCATTTTCATCCTCCGGGGAAAAGCTAAACCACTTGTTCGCGTTTAAGCAACAAAGCCAGGACTGGAGCCCAGGGCTGTCTGCTCTAGGAGCCGGGGCTCTTCACGCCCCCCTTATCTGCCCGGTGGCGTATCTGTATGTCCCTTCTTTATCGTTTCACATGGATGTGTCTTAATTTTTCATCCATGCTCTGGGGGAACTCAGGGAGGTTTCAAACAAGACCTTGAAAAGGGGGCCTGAAGCAGACTGTGACCAGAGGAACACAACAATCTTTGAGCATCTGGGGTGAGATCACCAACATCTCCATGTTCCAGCTCAGATGCTGAATCCAGGGAGGAGTTACGTAGCCCTTTGAGGGGGCAAGTGTCCAAGGAACCATGACCTTCTGATCTAAATTCCATCTTCTCTCACTTCTAACCCCTTCCCCTCCACAGCCTCCTCCTCCTGCTGCTAAATGAGGTATGCGCTGCTAACATGGCCTCAGTCTTTCAGTCTGATCTGGCCCTTTCTTCCCAAGCCTCACCTTCCATCATTCCAATCCACCCCCTGCACACCGCTGTCCACCTCAGTCATGCTCAACTGCAGCACGCGTCTCTCTCCTCCCAAAAGGCAGAGCGGGCTTGTAAGGCTTGGTTCCCCCTGCTTCTCTGCCTGGAACCCCTTCTTTTCGGCCTTGGTCTGTTAAAATCCTCCCTCAAGGCCAGGCTGAAATGTCACCTCTTCTGTTTAGTGTTCCTCTCCCCTCACCTCTCCTTAGTCTCCTGGCCTCCCTTCTACCTTTCTTCTGTCTTTACAGCCCATCATACAGCCGGAGCTTTCCTGTGCTGGGCTGTTCAGAAGACTCTCTACTTTATGTGAGCTTTTTGTGAAAATGTCATGTCTTTCTTAACTTTCCTGGACTAGGCTAGACCTGGCACATAGTATATGCTCAACACACACACACATCTCTCTCCCTCTTTCTCTCTCTCTCTCTCTCTCTCTCTATATATATATATATATATGCGCACACACATTTCTCTCTCTCTTCATATATATATATATATATATAAAATTTTAAAAAAGAATATATATAATTAAAAAAGAATATATATATAATTTTAAAAAGAATATATATATATATAATTTTAAAAAAGAATATATATATATATATATATATATATATATATATATATATATCTTTTTTTTAATTAAAATTATACAGACAGACTTGGTGAGCATACTGATCACTCTGCCCTCAGTCCCAAAGGCCTAAACAAAGGCACACTCCCTCTGCACTCACCCAAAGCGACACTGCCATTAAAATTTGTTTCTCTTTGGCTCCACTAAAATCTGTGGAATTAGTCCATAAAGCATGCAGTGTGTCACCTCTAGCTGGCCTCCGGAGTGACCATGCAGCTTGACTTCCGGTGGGCTAGGCCAACAAACCCAGGCTCAGCTCCCCGTGTACTTGGAAGTTTCCTGGCTCCGGGCCTCACCAGCTGGCTTCCCTGCTCTCCTCTGTCATCTTGTCATCGCAGGCCCCCGTTTCCTCCCACCCTCCCACCTGGCATCTTCGCTGGGCTAACAAGCCCAGAGCCCAACAAATCTGGCCTGGGCTTTTTAAGAATCCTCTTGCCTGAAGGAAGGAAACAAAGAACGTGCACCAGTGGGGGTAGTTCCTCGCAGCTAGTGCACCGTGTGGGGGAAGGACCGTGCTGTGGGACGGGTGTGTGGGGACTCTATATGATGTTTATGCAGTGGCCCTCTTGTGTTTTTCCAATGGGATCCTAGGATAGAAGTCTGGCACCAGTGTCTTTCATGACATTTCTCCCTCCCTCCCTCGCTCTCATCACTGTTTGTGCCCATGGCTCGTTGCCCGACTGGTCTGCAGGCTCCATGAGACCATGCAGAGCCTATATGGCATCACATTGCAACAAAGGCCTATGAAGATTAGCCCAATGTCTACTATTACAGCAGACTCCATAGGTTATGGAAATAACATGTTCAGAACCGCTAATATCCACAGAGCACATTTGTGAATTTTTAAATTTACAAATCGCTTTCATATAAATTAGCGCACTTCTATTTACAAAAGCCTTGGGAGATTCAAAAAGGTTCTGGTCCAAGATCAACCAATTAGCCAGAATTCAAGCTAACGTGGACCAATCGGTTTCAGGTTCAGTGCTGTTTCCACAAGGCCTCGGCTGTCTTCTATGCTATCTAGACATCAACCTTTAAAACCTACAAAAGGGATTTAGTTTCAGCCCAAGGTGTGGAAAATAAGGATATAAAAACTAGAGTGTTTGTTTTTCTAAAAGACTGTCTTTTAAAAAGAGAAGCAGTAGGAGAAACCATTGCTCTGAGTTGGATTAATAAAGACCTGGTGTAAAAGTCATAGCATTAGTCATGCTAGTGATGTACTGCTTAGTTTTTGTATCCATACCAGTCATCGTTTATTTATACACATACTGCATTCTAGGCAGAACAGGGATAAGCAGGATTCAGTGCTATTACCGGTTAAAAATAACTGACCATTCACCCTAACCGGTTTGGCTCAATGGCTAGAGCGTCGGCCTGCAGACTTTTATTTACAAAAACCTTGGGAGATTCAAAAAGCTTCTGGTCCAAGGGCATGTGCCTTGATTGTGGGCACATCCCCAGGAGGGAGTGTGCAGGAGGCAGCTGATCAATGATTCTCTTTCATTGATGTTTCTAACTCTCTATCCCTCTCTCTTCCTCTCTGTAAAAAATCAATAAAATATATTTAAACAAATAACTGACCATTCTAACCTAGAGTCAACATACCCACCAACTCTCATGAGTAGATGCATGGCCCAACCCAAGAAAGGGAAGCATCTTCCCCTCACTGTTTCCTCCTCTCCCTCTTCCCAGAGGATCCTGCGAGTTCTTCAGGTGATAATGGTTTTGCAAAGATAAAGCATATGACCATTACTGAAATTAGCCATTCAGATGACCACTGCCAAATTTCCTATCGAAATGTACCTTGAAGAAAGGCCCTACAAATATCTCAGTTTATCCAGCTCCCTTGGGCTCAGCAACAGGAAATTTAAAAGGAGACAGTGTGGCTGACAGTAGAAGGGTATTCATGTCCCCTAAGTCCTCTTGGCACTGGCCTGTGGCTGAGGGTGAGAGGACGGTCATCTCAGCTCCTTTTTGTTGGCTCCACCCAGTGCTTCCACCCCACGGATGTGACAGAACACAAGGTGGGATGCACCTGGACTCCAGAACTCCAAACAAAGGAACGAAAATAAATCCCCACATGCTCAAGCAGAACTACTAGCAGGTCTATTCTCGAACTATGCACCCAGGTGACATCTGCTGTTCGTAACCTGGACAGTAACCTCTCAGTCTCTGTTTCCTCATCAGTCACTGTTGATGCTAGAAGGACATAATAGCGCCCTGCTCATAACCAGGGGCAGGAATAAATCTGATTTACTCTGCGAGTTCTGACTGCATGCTTGTAAGGCATTGTATAATGAAAAGGCAATAGAAGAAAGGGAAGAAAATATTCATAAATCATGTATCTAAGAAGGGGTTGATATCCAAAATGTATAAAGAACTCATACAACTCAACAGAAAAAAAATTTTTTTTTAAATGGGCAGAGGAATTGAATAGACATTTTTCCAAAGAATATAGTTGGTGCATGAAAAATGCTACACATCACTAATTTTGAGAGAAATGCAAATCAAAATCACAACGAGATGTCATTTCACACCTGTAAGAATGGCTACTATCAAAAAGACTAGAGGTAACAAGTACTGGTGAGGATGTGGAGAAAGGGAACCCTTGGTAGGAATATAAATTGGTCCAGCCACCAGTGGAAAACAGTATGGAGCTCCTCAAATAATTAAAAACAGAACTTTCATATGATCCAGCAATTCCACTTCTGGATTATATATCTGAAGAAAACAAAGACACCAATTAAAAAAGATATTCGCATCCCTATGTTCACTGCACCCTTATTTAAATAGCCAAAGACACAGAAACAATCTAAATGTCCACTGATGGGTAAACAGGTAAAGATGATACTAATTCAGCCATTAAAAAAAGGAAATCCTGCTATTTGCGACAATAGGATGGACCTTGAAGACATTATGAAATAAATCAGATGGATAAAGACAAGTATTGTATACTCTTAGTTATATATAGAATCTTAACACACACACACACACACACACACACACACACACACACACGCACTCTGAACTCACTGAAACAGAGAACAGACTGGTGGCTGCTGGAGGTGATGGTGGGAAATGGGAGAAATGGGTCAAGATGGTCAAAAGGTACAAATTTCCAGTTATAAGACGAATAAGGTCTGAGAATCTAATGTGGAACATGGTAACTATAGTTGATAGCATCATTAAATAATATACATATATCAAACCATCATGCTGTACACCTCAAATTAATACAAGCTACATGCTGATTATAAATCAATAAAACTGGGGGGGGGGGGAGATACAAATTGTGTTGCACTGCAGATACTTTCTACCCAATCTGTTACCCCGATTTTTGGCTGCTTCTTCCTGCCAGGGAAGATAGCCTGCAGCGCCCCTCATGACACTGCTCTCTCACAGAGAAAAGGAAGAGGAGTTGGAGTTGAGGTAGATGAGCCGCTATTCTGGTTGTCACACACGTATGCAAGGTTTGGGTTGTTAAATTTTAAATTCCAATTATGGGAACTTAGGACGAGACTGATCTCCGTATATTGCACGGTTAAGTTCAATTTTCTTCTTATCATCCTAGTTAGTGAATTTACATTTGTGACCACTTTGGTTTTCCAGTAGTTTACATGAGAGGCATAACTGGAAAAAAAAAAATCAACCATTGGTACATAACCCATTCCATATTTTTCATAATGAGATGAAGTGTTAAATGATGTAGATCCTCACCGACAAGGTATAACACCATGAGTGGCCGTGGGTGTGTTTGCCAGGGAGGGGGTTGGGGAGGTGGAGTTGTCTTTTAAGTCATATTTAGTTTAAGATGAAAGTTCACTGGTATTTATAGAACTGAGAAATTAAAGCGACTGGTTTTAGTCCACAGGGTGACGGGAGGACTTTGGTTATTCACATATTTAGAAGATATCATGTGGTGACTAACTTGTGGGGGTTAGAAGTGAGGTCTGAAGCCTTACTGCCGCCTGAAATTCCTGCATTTGCTATGTCTCTGCAATCACCGCTCCCCACCCCCTCACCCCTCCCGGGGCAGTTACCTCCTACATGGATGCAGTGAGGAAGGTGTATGGGTAGGTCTGCTTTGACAAGAGATGCTCTGTGGCAGGGCTATGTGGCTCCCTCTGGCCTCCAGACCCCTCCCTCCTATTCAGTGCACAGGGGGGAGCTCTGTTTACTGAAGTGGAGGCCTCGCTGCTGTCATGGCAACCAAAAGGAAGACAAAGCCTGCCAGGATGGGTTGCCTGTGTGACTCAAAGATCTGTTTACTCACACTCCTGTACACACTTGTACGCTTCATCACACACACACTGGCGTGAATACACACATGCTTACACTGGCACCAGAGGCTTATGGAGACAGACTATGCCAGGCATACAAATGGCCACATGGTCATATGCCTCCCTATTAATCTTCAGAGCCCATATTTCCAAAGTGCTTCGCTGCTCCCAAGGGAACCTTGCCGCCAGTCTTCCTGTCAGATGTCTGCTTCCGGGAGGGGGATTTGGGTCAGACATCAAGAACAACCTCTCCAACCCTATAGGCTCTAAAACAGCGAGACTGGGCAAGTCAGGTAGACGGTTGTGGGTTGCCGGTGGTTTAATTTCAGTCTCATTGGGAAACAGGCTGGAGGGTGGGGGTAGGGGGTAAAAGAGCTTTCCAGAGTTCATAGGAACCTGGGGGACATTTTCTCCCATTTTTTCCAGTGGAGCAAACACAGCTCAGAGCAGGCAAACACCTTACTGAAGGTCACACGCTTCGGCTGTGTTATAGTTATTTACCCCTCATCCCTTGACTTGTTCCAGGAAGGGTTTAAGGAGACTTAGGCTGTCAATAAAGCACCCAGTCCTCTAAAGGCCGCCCAGGATTGACTCTGACAAGCAGGATATCGGGGCATCCAAGACGGCTAGAGGCACATGCACTCAGGCACTGCAGCCAACAGTCCCTCTTCCCTAGAGGTCAGGGCTCCTCCGATGAGCAGAAATCCCTCCCCTGAGGCAGGGAAGGCCAGTAACTACCCTGCCACAGAGTGCTGTCTCCCATCCCTACACCCAGAGCCATCGAAGAGAGCTAGGGGATCTCGGACCAGAATATCAGGTGAGGAGGGCCTGACAAATCACCTCTCCCAGCCTCGCCTTGTACAGGCAAGGGAACCAAGGCACAGAGAGGGCGTGTGGGCCCCAGGCCTATGGCGTGGTGGCTGCCCTGGAGCAGCACTTCCATCTCGGAGTTCCAAAGCCAGCGCCACTGCACATCCTCAGGGCATTTCAGTCAGGAGAACTCAGAGGCAGATTCTTTTAGGATCGGGGGGGGGGGGGGGGGGGGGGGGGGGGAATGCATGGTCTTTTTCTCCTTCGCACTCTTCTTAACATCGAGGTCTTATTTATTTGTTTGAATAGGTGCAGGGGAAGGCCGGGCAAGCAACATCAAGGCGATAATGAAGGAGCTGGACTACGTTTTCAGGTTTGCTTTTTAACCTCGAAGTTGGTGTAATCAGACTGTGAGAGCATATGACTAAAAGCTCTGAAACGGGACTGAACTGGGTTCAAATCCTGGCTCCATTAGGGTGGGATCTGGGGCAAGGAAACCTCTCTGAGCCTCAGTTTTCTCAACTGTAAAACAGGCATGGACACCCGACCGTCTCAAAGTGTTGTAAGGCCTGAATCAAAGAATAGGTAACAAGTGCAAAGTGTAGTACCGAGCACAGAGTAGGTGTTTCAAGTGCCTATTTGAAATGTCACTGACACTCCGGAGAATGTATACACACAACCTATGATCAAGGCTTTCATATACATATATGTTTATTCTGCCTCCAAAATACAACTTACTAAGTGCCTATTATGTGGTTGGCATTGTTGGAGAATATGAGATTACAGTAGCAAACAGAGTCATCCTAGACTCCTTCCAGCACCCACCCTTCCTTCCTCTCCCCTGCCGGCATGTGCTAGAAAGGAGTTAACAGGTTTTCAGCAAAATATAATGAAGAAATTGCTGCAAGTAAAATTCAAAACAAAAAAGTCCTCATGATATCTTAAATGCTGCCCTATTTCATTCCAACTATTTCACCTTTCCTCCCATCAGCGGGGACGGGCAAGGAAAAGCCTGTACTAGGAACACTCAAGTCCTGAGTCCTCACATGCTCGTCCTCACAACCTGTTAAGAAGGGAACTGAGCCCAGCTGGTGTGGCTCAGTGGTTGAGCATCAACCCATGAACCAGGAGGTCATGGTTCAACTCCTGGTCAGAACACATGCCCAGACTGCAGGCTTGATCCCTAGTAGGGGACATGCAGGAGACAGCCCTCTCTCTTCTCCTTTTAACCCCCCCCCCCCATCCCAATTCTCTCTCTGAAATCAATGTTTGGAAAAAAAATTAAATAAAGAAGGGAACCAGGACCGCACTTTTATCTTTATTTTGCAGACTGGAAAAAAAAAAAAAATAAAATAAAATAAAATCTGAAAGAATCTACATGACTACTGAAAGACACAGAGTTACAAAATGGAATTCAGACTGACCTACTGTTTAATGACCCCCAGCCTGTGCCACCTCACGTTAGCACACAGACACCATCAAGGCACAAACTCCTGCACACATCTCTCTCTCTCTCTCTCTCTCTCTCTCTCTCTCTCTCTCTCTCTCTGTATAATAGTGTCTCTCTCTCTTTCTGTATAATAGTGTATGTTTCAGTCACTTCCTTCTCCCCCAGGGCTGCCCCCCACAGCACCCTAATTACAGCATGAAGGAGGCATCTTGACAGAGAACAAATGGCCGAGTTCTTTTAGGAGACACTTTGTGCTTCTCGGAGAAGCTGCCGCTATCCATTCCCGGCCACCTTCTGCCCCCACTCCCCTCCCAAAGGTTTGGAGGTGCCCAAGAAGTGCGTGTGGCTGTTCAAGGGAGGACTGAGAGTTTATTATCTGCTTCCTACCATGTAGGCACTTTCCTTTGTAAAAAGCTTTGAAATTCCCAGAGGCCCTTGTTCGACAACCCCAGTTAATTTAAACATTAAAGATTCTTCTCCCTGATTGAGTATCAAAAAGATTCTCCTTAGTTAAAACAAGCCCCTTCTTCTCCTTCGGGAGCAGAACCAAAGAGAAGACCCAAAGCTGCCCGATGGGAATGGTGGATAGTGAGGAGAGGAGCTGAGATCTGACAGGAACATGGGCAGACAGAAGCTGATGAGGAATTCTGAGGGAAGAAAGTGTGGAGACTTGATGTGGGTTAAGGCACTGTGTGTGAGCTCGCCACACAGTAGGGCTAGCTTTCTACTCAGGATGCTTTTTAAAAATATATTTATTTTATTGATTTTTTTTACAGAGAGGAAGAGAGAGGGATAGAGAGTTAGAAATATCGATGAGAGAGAATCATCGATCAGCTGCCTCTTGCACTCCCCCTACTGGGGATGTGCCCGCAACCAAGGTACATGCCCTTGACCAGAATCAAACCTGGGGCCTTTCAGTCTGCAGGCTGACGCTCTATCCATTGAGCCAAACCGGTTTCAGCTACTCAGGACCCTTTGAAATGGCTCCATAGTGGGTTACATAGGGGTTTGCATTCACACACCCATTCATTCACATCTTCAGGGTGGAGCAGAAAGCCCTCAAACTTAGATCCATTTTTCAGACAGAAAATCAAGGCTTAGCAAAGCAACTCTGCTTGGCCCAAATGACTCAGGTCCCTACACGCAGCAGCTGCACCTCTGCTACTCACACTCCTTGTAACAGGGCAGGGACTGTGTTAAATTGTCCTTGCTCAGTGCTGCACCCATAGTCCCAGCACAAACTGCCCGCTCAACAAACGTTTACTGAGTGAGCTGCAGCCCTTGAGACAAAGAGCAGTTTCAGGTTTTGGAACAAGAGAGAACAGGTCCAGTGGGTGAGTTGACTGACCCACTGTCCAGAAGACATGTGGATCAGGCTTGTTCAGACTCAACAGAGGATGGGAGGTATTGGATCTTTTATTGTAGCTTATTCTTCCGGGGGAGGCTTCTCCTGTTGGGATTCCCTAGTTTGCTGCTTCTCAATCTCCTTTGCTTCTCTAAGCATCGACTTTCCCAGAGGCCAAGTCTAGGTTCTCTCCTCTAGCCATTTTAAAATACAAAACAAATGATATTATCCATTCTTCTACAGGTCATCTAAACAGGCCCATGAACTCAACCTCACCTCTCTGCGAAAGGCTTTTACATCTCTAGCCCCAACTCATCAATTAGCTCCAAACCCATTTACTACAGACAGTGTACTTGATGTCAGTTACTTGACGCCAAACAGGCATCTCAAATGTAACATGGTTGAAACAGAATTTCTCCCCACGCTGCTCTTTCTCTTGTCTCTCTCACCTCAGTCAATAATGCCACCCAAGCTAGGAGTCCGTTTCCTGTCTTCATTTTTTTCCTCACTGCCAACTCCAATCCAACCTATAAGTATAATAATTCATAGCAATCTTCACTCCAACCCCACTGCTATCACCCGAGTCTCCTGCCCGCACGCTTCCAATCTTCATGAGTCCCTAATAACCTCATTAACTCACTTTTTATTTTCATATTTGTCCCAATCTCCCTATTCCTCTTACAGAAGAAAAACAAGGGGTGGCTTTTAAAATACAAAACAAATATTATCCCCCCCCCCCCTTCTACTTAAAACACTCCCCTGGCATCCCATAGTTAAAATCCAAGCTCTTTATGGGAATCTACAAGACTTTATGTGGGTCTGGCCATGCTCTGTCTTCTGACTTCAGGGTTGGGGGGGGAGGGGCTTCCTGATCCCAGAATGAAATCTAGGAATCCCCACTTCCTGTCACACTTTATATACACTAACCTATTCTATTTTATTAATAATTTTATTGCTAAAAGACTACCTTATTCAACTACTTGTTGTTTTTTTTACTTTTCACCATTTCATCTTTGGTGCTCAGAATAGAGGCTGGTGCTTAGGAGGAACTCAACAAATATGTGTTGGATGAATGACTAAAGGTAACAGAATGCGCAGAACGTGTATTCTTTTCTCTGGAGGTTACCTGGAGTCATGACCGCCGTAGACCCCATCTACTGGGAGTGTAGTCTATCTCTCCGCTGCCAAGAACTAATTCTCAACCCAGTCAACCGAACCACGAGCGCAGCATCTTTTCCTGGACACTCGATATGAGCTTTCAGAACCGCACCATGGCTGCCAGGCATCACCACAGCAGGAACTGCTTCAGCACAATCAGCTTGAATAGTTCCTGCTGCTGCACTGGAGACCTTCTCCTTCTGATGTCTCCCTTCCGTGGATGGTTATCATCTTTTATCCAGAATTGAGGTTATTTAATAACTCTCCAACTTCTTTATTCATTAAAAATGCAATTATTCCCTCATTGAAAATGTCAATGTCTACTAGAGGCAAATTCTACAATCGTGGGTGATGTACAAGCAAAGATACCTTCCCGCGAGGCCGGCAGGTGATGGCCCGGAGTGCGCAGGCCTCCTGTAGGCCGCAGGCTTCCCAATGAGGACTCAGTAACAATAACTACACAGTCAAAGTAACAGAATGTCAGGAAAGATAACTGCACATGTGACACAGCAAAAAAAAACCTTTAAAAAATGGTGTTTCGACTTGGTACACACAACGTTGCATCACAGACCATGAGTGAGTCATTTAACCTCTCTGAGGCTTGACTTCCCAATAAGTGACCTTGATTACCACACCATCCTCACTGAACTGTTGTACCAACAGGCTCAGAAGAGCAAAGGCATGGATCACGGTGCCTAGCATGAGAAATCTTAAATAGATGCAGGTTCATTCTGAATCTGAGGCCCCAAAGGGGCTGGTTCTCTTGAACTCCAAAGCACTGTGAGTGAGTGCCTCTCACCATTTTATCCCTTTGGGATATTAACTCAAAACAGATATTTGGTTCAAAGGTAATATACATCAACAGCAGAAAGGGAGGAATGCCAGCGACATGTAGAGAGGAGGAACGTACATTCTTTTGGCGAAGTCTATGTTACCAAACACTTGAAGACTATTGGACTACTTCTCAACTCTGACTGCTTACCTCGTGGATTTCTGAATAACTCTGAAGAAAACCATTTTTTGCACAGGGTTTTTTTTTGTTTTTTTTTTGTTTTTTGTTTTTTTAAATGAGGATTTCCATCAGAGAAGACTTTCTAGAGTTTGGAATGTTCTGGCACATGTATGCAAATTAATGCATTAGGGAGGGACCTGCCAGCTTGAATCATAACCCCCACTGCAACATAACTATGACCTTCCTTCCCCAAGTCCACCCTTATGAATTTATAGCCATTGGTAGATATGTTGCTCACAGAGTGTGGTCCGTGGGCTGATGCCCATCTGCATTGTTACTAGTTTGTAAGATAAATTCAGGAATTGAAAGTGCATAGTAACTTGCATAGCAATTTAATAGATATATTATATCTATGAAATATAGGAATAAAAATTGGGGCTTAGATTTCACATCTCTTGGTATTTATTTCATTTTTACGTTAATCCATATTTCTTGCCAGTGCCATTTCACAAACGTTTCACTCTAAACACAGATATTTGAAGGCACGGTGTCTGAACAAAACCATTTCTTCATGGCTAGATATGAGATCATCATACTAATTATTATTATTTTGTGTTTATGAAATGTCCCAGCAACTCTGCTAAATGTTTTATAAGCACTACCTCATTTAACTTTCATAAAAATACATAATGTCATTCTCATTTTTAAAATGAGGACCGAGGATGCTAAACTGCCTGTCCAAGGTCATAAAATGAAGCAGTGACAGAACCAATATTCTCCTGACCACAAATTGGTCTAGAGAAGCAAATTAGAAGCCAGGAGACCTGAGCCAATTTATTATATTGGTACAACTTTGCCTCATCCTCTCCATGTAATTTTCTCTTCTTAATTACTGTGTCCTCCTCTGCTACCGTTGGCTTTTCTTCTTTTTCCTCCTTTCCTTTTCTGACTTCCTTTCCATTTCTCATCCCTGAGGATGGATTCAATCTAAAGAACAGGACCTGCGCCCTCGTCAGTGTTGCTCAGTGGTTAGAGTGTCAGCCCATGCATTGGGTCTCAGATTTTATTCCGGTCAAGGGCACATGCCAGGGTTGCAGGTTTGATACCCGGGGAGCATTTGGGAGATGCCAATGGGTGTGTCTTTCTTACATTGATGTTTTTCTCTCTCTCCTTCTCCCTTCCTTGCTCCCTTCTACTTTTTCTGAAACTCAATGGGAGAAATATGCTTGGGGGGGGGGGAGGGGGAGAAAGAGAGAGAGAGAGAGAGAGAGAGAGAGAGAGAGAGAGAGAGAGAGAGAGAATGAGAATGAATGAGAGAATAGGGCCTAAAGTCACAAAAGGCCCTGAACTCTGTGACAGGAGGCCTCCGCCCTGCCCTGCCCTGCCCTGTGCAGTAAAGGAAAGGAAGTCATAGGAGGCATTGAATTCATATTATCATCGCGTGCAGAGAGTAGGAAATTTACATTGCCCTTTTATTAAGAGAAATGGATTTTCGTTAAAAGCACCAATTTTCAATAGCATGTGTAATAGCCGTATCCTTTTGCAAGTCAACATGTTCTGCTAATAAACACTGATCATTTTTGTATAGCCCTCGTGCATTCCAATATTCAATGAATTCTAAGTTTAAGTTAAAATATCATTCCTTCTTAAATTTTCATCCTTACCTGAAAATACTTATCTGAAAATATTATCTGTACATGCACGTGGCTACGTCTGAGCATACGCATAGGTACATGTGGAGCCAGAGCCCACTTATAGGAAGGCTGACACCTGAAAACATAAGCCATGCCCACATTCTCCCGCCCCACTCTCCAAGTGTGAACTACTCCTGTGAGTGACTCTCACTATTTTATCCCCTTGGGATATTAACTCAAAACAGATATTTGGGTCAAAGATAATATCAACCAACAGCAGAAAGGAAGAAATATGGTGACATTCAGAGAGGAGAAAAGTCCATGTTTTGAAAAAGTCTAGGTTACCAAACTAATTATAGTAATAATGCTTCCTACTTGGGAGACAAGTAAAGACAGGCTTTGCTTCTGAAGGGGTCACTGGACAGGACTTGGCTAAAGTATCACATGAGGTAGTTACTACAGCGCTAGAACTGAGTTTCCACCAAATGCTGCTCAGAAAACTGAGAAGTGAAAGAACTGACTTCTATCCTGGCAGAATGACGCACTGGTGCTCTGAAATCCTTTTACAGAAAGCTCCGAGATGCCTGAGAAATTCAACAAGCTCCAGCTTACAGGAAGGCAACAAATCTCCACAGTTAACAAAACCACGAAAACAGATACATTTTCTATAAACACCTTCTCCCCATCGGTAGCTGATCTACATTTTATTAATGCTGTCTTCTGATGAACAGAGTATTTTTAATTCTGACAAAGGCTAACTTATCAATTGCTTTGTTTTATTGTTGGTGCCCTTTTGTACCTTCCTAAGAAATGTTGGACTACCCCAAATCCTCAAAGATGTGCAAATTAATATTTATCTACAGAAGTCTGAATTCATTTTTCCCCTGTACCAATATCCAGTTGATAAGAATGATTAAAAAGGCGCTCCTTTCTCCTTTGAACCCATTTTGTACCTTTGTCAAAACCAACCGTCTTTCTGAAAGAGGCTATTTATTCTGTCCTACTCCCCTATTGTCCATCCTTACACCAATACCATATTGTCATAATTATAGCAGCTTTATAGTAACTCTTAAAATCAAGTAGTAAAAGTCCTATACCTTTGTTCTCCTTTTCTAGATTTGTTCTGGCTTCTTTGTTTTTGCATTTCTGTATCAATTTTTGAATCACCTTGCCTATTTTTTCAAATTAGTTTACTGGAATTTTAAAAGAGATTATATTGCACCTATATTTTGAGTTAGGAATAAAAGATACATATTTTGTAAAATATATATATATATATATATATTTTATTGATTTCAGAATGGAAGGGAAAGGGATGAGATAGAAACATCAAAGCTGAGAAAGAATAATTGGTCAGCTGCCTCCTGCATGCCTCCTACTGAGGATTGAGCCCACTCACTACCTGGGCACGTGCCCTGACCAGAATTGAACTGTGACCTCATGATTAGGAAAATAGATATCTTAATGATAATACTGTAAGTCTTTCAATCCATAAAGATGGTATGTCCCTCCATTTTTAAAAGCACTTCTTTATTTCAGCAATACTCTGTAGTTTTTGGCATAGAGGTCTTACAGCCCTTTTGTCAGATTTATTCCTAGACATTTGATTTTGTGTTACTTTTTATAATTTTAAAATTCATTTAGCTTGAAATTGATCATTGCACTATATGTGACCCAATTAACTTTTTCTATATTAACCAGATAGCCTAGGGCCTTGCTAATTGGCTTATTAGTGCTAGTAGTTTATAGATTCTATTGTTAAGAGTTTCAAAATATATGATCATATTATCTGTGAAAAAATACAGTTTTACTTCTTCCTTTTCAATCTCTGTGCCTTTGATTTATTTTTCTTGACTTATTAAAATGGCTCAATCTACAGAACAATTTTGAATAAAAAGAAAAGTGATAAACGTAAAGGTTCTTTCCCATTTCAGGATCAGAGGGGAACAGGGATATTTTACCATTAAGTATTATGCAAGCTGAGGTTTTCTTAGGTGCCCTTTTATCATACCGAGAAAGTTCCCTCTATCATTAGTTTATTATTTTCATTAAAAAGAGTTTGGGATTATGTGAAATTCATTTTGTACATCTATGAAGCTGTCATATGCATTTTCCCTTTCATATTCTTAACATGATAGATTTTCAAATGCTAAACCAACCTTGCATTCATGAATTAAACATCACTTGGTTGTGATGTATTATCCTTTATATTCTGCCAGATTTGATTGATATTTTGTTAAGGAACTTTGCATCCATGTTCATGATGGATATTGTTCTATAAATTTCTTTTCCTATGACATATTTGTCAGGATTAAGTATCGGGGTTATGCTTGCCACATCAAATGAGTTGAGAAGTGTTCTATCTGCCTCTATAGACTAAAGGAGCTCATGAAGAATTGATATTAGGTTTGGTAGAGTTGACTGGTGAAATCATGTAGCCTGAGAGTTTTTTGTTTGTTGGTGGAAAGTTTTTTAATTTCCTTAGTAGATATGGGCGTATTTAGATTTTCAATTTCTTGTATAAGTTTTGGCAATTCATGTTCTTAAGAAACTTGCCATTTATCTAACTTGAATTTATAGGCAGAAAATTATCCAAACTATCCCGTTATTATCTAATTTCTGTAGTAATAACATCCTTTTCATTCTTAATGTTGATAATTTGTGTTTTCTCTCTTCCTTTGAAATTTAAATTTCAAAGGTAAGTTACACAGCAGAGCAGATAGCATTGATGAAAATGTCAGTGAACTATGAAGTTTTCTGTATTTTTTTAATGCAGCACAATGAAATAAAAACATGGAAAAATGAAAGCGAGGTTAGTAGAAATGGAGAAATTACTAATATTTCAGAAATTACTGAAAATGCTTTGCTCCCATGCACTGCAGTCCCACCCGGCGCTCGCACTGCAGCTGGTCCAAGAGCTGCTGCTTGCACATGCTGCTGATGCCCAGCGCCAGTTCCAATCACTCAGCACTATCATTGGGTGTGAGTGGTGACTGCTGGTCCTGATCACCTCTAAGGGCTTCTCCACCTCCCCCTGCTCCTGAGGGGTGATCAGAGCAGCAGCTGCCACTTGCACCCGCTGCTGGCACAGTAGTGGGAGCAGGGCTGCCACAGATGGAAGGAGGATGTGGGGAGGCACAGAGGGAGCACGGAGGATTGGCTGAGACTGGCCCCTGTGCCTACTACATCCTTGTGGCCCACAGTTCCTTTCAAGTGAATCAATTCATTTACTGGGCCCCTAGTAGTTCCAAAAAAAGAGACACAATTGAACAAGGAGAGGAAAAATTTGAAAGATAATACCTAAATTTCCCAGAACTAAGGAAATACTCAAATATATAGATATAGTAAGCATGATACATCTAAAAGCAGGATACCTGAAAAGAAATCCATAACTAGAACAATTAGAGTAAAACTATACAACACCAAAGATAAGTCTTTAAAAGAGCCTAAGAAATAAGGAAAAATTGATTACTTATTAAGAAATGACAAGTAGATCTCATCAGCAACAACATAAACCAGGATATAGGAATTATATCTATAGAATGATGACATGAAATAATTGCCACTTTGAATTATATATCCTGACAAACTAACTTTTAAGAATGTGGTCAAAATAAAGATACTTTCAGATAAATAAAAACTGAAGGCATTTACATTGCCAAAGGAACCTCTGGAGAATGTACTTCAGAAGGAAGGAAAACAATCTAAAAAGACAAGTCTAAGATGTAAGAAAAAATGGTAAAGAAAATGTGGTAGACGTATGAATAAATTTAGTAAAATATATTTGTTTAAAATATTGAAGATTATGTATCAATTACAGGGTTCAAAATATAAGAACTACAAAACAGGGTAGTATAAATTATATTTTATATTTCATGGTAGATGTATTATGTTTGTAAATTTCATTAATTTAAAAATGTCTGGAAACATTAAAATTTAGCCACCAAAAAGAGAAAAATAGAATGTTAACTTCAAATGTGACAGAGGGCGTAAATAGAATAAGTGAAAAAAATGAGTAAAAAGCCATGATTCTCGCTCTAGCCAGTTTGGCTCAATGGTTAGAGTGTCAGCTTGCAGACCCAATGGTCCCAAGTTCAATTCCAGTCAAGGGCACATACCTCAGTTGCAGGCACCTTCCTGGCCTGGGCCTTGGTCTGGGTGAGTGCAGGAGGCAATCAATCAATGTTTCTCTCATCAATATTTCTCTCTGTCTTTCCCTCTCTCTTCCACTCTCTCTAAAAAAATCAGTGGAAAAATATCCTTGAGTGCAGAGGGGGCGGGGGGGGGAAGAAAGCCATGATTCTCTGATAAGACTGTGTGTCAAAAGCCCCAAAGAATCTACATATAATTTAATATAATTATGAGAGTATAATATCAATGAATAAAAACAATGATACCCAAAAAGCATTAGAAACTAGATACCATAACAATTAATAGTAATAATAAAATAGTGAATTATAATAAACATCATGAGGTCCTCAGGAATAAGTCTAACAACAGGTGTGCAAGACCTTTCTGGAGTTATGAAATTATACTGAGCGATATTAAAGAAGATGCAAATACATTAAGACATCTAGACGTCTATGGCTGGACTCGATATTGTAAATGTCCGTTCTCCCAAAATTATGCTAACAGAGTACAAAGCATTCAAACAAGTCTCCAGAGAAGTTGTTTTGAAACCTGATAAGGAAGTTATACTTCCCACTCCACTCCATGATTTACTCTGTAGGGGCACTTACACGGGTAGTAAAAGTGATGAAAAGCAAAGCACTAAGGAGCATTACCCCTAAGGGGCAGGGGTGACACAGCTGAGAAATGCCCACTGGGCTTCCTGGCTCCTGTGATACTCTCTCTTAGCTTCACTGCTGGGCCCCAGAGACTTTTTATGTATGTACGCACCACATACATCGTGTATAAAATTAGATGCTTTTTTCTTTTGTACAAAGAAAACGTTTCAGACACAAGGGTTTTTGTAAATCAATGAACCATGAGTCATGAAACGACACTGCTTCCTCGTTGTGAGGGAGCCTGGGTACCTTGAATAATAAGGAAAAACAGGACTGGACTGGAGGGAGAAGACTGTCTGGTCCCCACTCTGACCTGTCCTAGCCCCGGGATTCCGGGGAAGTCACTGATCAGCCTTGGTCTCTTACTTTTCAAAACAGGGACCATAATTTCTCTTGGAACTTATGTTGTGGACACAAGAATAAAACCTACACAAAGGTGTTCTGGCAACGATACTAAGCCGCATAGTACTATCAGAAATGACTCCAGAGACGCTAGAAACACCAACAGAAATGACTATAGAGACCAGAGAAACTGAGTCTGTCAGCTGCTTTCTTTACAGTTGCCCTCAATGTCCCTTCTTTCAAAAATGTCTAAGAGCAGCCAGAAACCATCTGAACTTTCTCCCCTAGCAAGTGCTGGAGGAACCTCGGGGAGCTCAAACCCGCTGTCTTGGGTGCACATAACCACCTTCCCCAAGGGCGTGAGGAGCCGAAGGAGCATGGTGAGGAACCGCAGCCATTTACCTGTAAGTAGCACCCCTGACCTCCCAGGCTATCTTGCCTCTCTGACACTCCAGACTTGTAGGGGTGTCGAACTCAATCAGAGAAGGGGCCAAAATCTAAAATCCAGCCTAAATTGCGGGCCGAATGGTTTACTGAACAGTTATAAACTGACAATGTCATAAACTGACAGCGGAGTGCAGTGATGACAGCGTGGTGCGGGCCACATTGCAAGGCCTGGTGGGCTGGATTTGGCCCGCGGGCCTTGTGTTTGACATATGTGCTCCAGAGCATAAGGAAGCACAGATTCCAGAGCTCATGTAAGGAGCCAGAAAGGCAGGACAGATCAGAGGGGAATTCCAGTAGCGAGAGGACGGTGAGGAGGGTGGGAAATGCCATCTGTTCTTTCCCCTATCTTGAACCTGGTGCCCCATATCTCCAGGGTCCTAGCACTCATCTCACTACTGGGGGTTCGATGGTGCACTTCTCCCTTCACTGGGAGGTCTTCTATGCCCCCCACCAGCCAGCTCTCTTGAGATATGTGAATTGAGAGGAGCTAATGAACCTCCCTCTCCATCTCATGTTCCCAATCACATTCCTCTTGCCACGAGACAACAAAAGACACACCTACAGCCCCAGCAGGCATAGCAACAAGAATCAGCACCACAAGTCACCTGGGATCCCCACCTGGCTTTGCGGTGAGCTAGAAGAAATTTTAATGGAGAATCTCTGAAGAATTCTCTCTGCTCCTCACCCAGGAGCCTGCTTCCAGAACACCTCCACACAGGGGACTCACCACCCAAAAGTCCTGCTAGCCTCGCCACCTTGGCCTGTCCTCCAAACACATCCTCCCATATGATGAGGGCCGTGTAACAACTCCTAGAGGCAATCCAAGCTGTCCTGTCTGGATGGCAGTAAGTATGATAAGGCGCTCATCATCTTGCTTCCAACCATAGCCCATCAGCTATCGCTTGGAAACCTGGAGTCTTATTGACAATCTAAGGCTTGATAATTGATCTAAATAGGGGACCGAAACTGTGGCCCTGGCACCACATCAGGAGAAAGAGATAACAAGGGTGGAAGTCAAATATCAAGCAGTTCATCTGACAAGGAAGGGTAGACAAAGAGCACTGAATAGGGGCCAAGGGGAACCTGGATTTCAGCCCTACATGCCACCCACCGCCATGGGGGTCTCAGGAAAATTCGTGGGGTGGGGGTGGCTCTACCTCAGCTGTGAAATGTTCTCTAAGGGCCCTGCCAGCCTGAGCACTCCAGGGTCCTAATGCAATGAAGCCCTAAGTTAGTCACTGGGAGCTGATTGCTCCCAGGAAGAGACCTTTTGAGGACCTGGATGCAGGGGATGAAGAATAGGAAGGAAAAAGCCGTATTGTGCAAAACGTAAAGCCAGCAGGCTACAGAATCGGTAAGCTTTGGGAAACCACGGGTAGCGATACTATGGCATGTAGGTCAATTCTTCTAAAAAGTTTTGTGGACAGACTCTTGAGTGGTTCTCTTAAATGCAGGTTTATTCATGCTCCTCCCACAGAACGTAACACGGCACTGGGCTCCTAGGAGGGACCATATATGTTTACTGAATGACTAAGACCAGACTGAGGACATCTGCTAAAGAAGGGTTTTCTGATCTGAAGTTCACAGCTGGAAATGCATGCCCAAAACATGACAATGTGGAACATGATGAGGAAGACATGGGACCCTTTCACAGGTCAACACGAGGCATCCCAGACAGTCCGAATCCGTGGGGAAAGGCCAACTGGCCTCCAAGAAGGAAGACGGTGCTGTGGACTGTGGTGGGGAGCAAACAGCCCACACTGGGTGAGCATCCATAGTCTAGCTCATTCCTCAGGGACCTGTCCAAAGATTCAGAACTTAACACTGCCTGTCTTGAGGGGTGCAGTCTGTGGCTGCAAAACAGCTTGTCGTGAGCACAACATGAAATAACGAATGTAAACATAAATTGATAAGTTCTGAGTGGGCTATATGCCACCCAGCTAGGCAAAGAAACATTTTCTTTGTAAATACACACTTGGGGGAGGGGGAAAATCTTGGGTTGTTCAACAAATTCTCAAATTAGTATCTACTATGCACCAGACATGATGTTAAATGTAGCATAACCTTATCCTATATAATAAAAGGCTAACATGCAAATCAACGGAATGGTGGAACCAGCAGCTATGACGTACATTGACCACTAGGGGGCACTCAATGCAGAAGCTGCTCTCTGGTGGTCCGTGCATTCCCACATGGGGAGTGCTGCTCAGCCAGAAGCTCTGAGCCAGGCTCACGGCTGGTGAGCGCAGCAGTGGTGGTAGAAGCCTCTCTTGCCTCCAGGGCAGTGCTAAGGATGTCCGACTGCCAGCATAGCCATCAGTTGGACATCCCCCAAGGGCTCCCAGACTGCAAGAGGGCACAGGCTGGGCTGAGGGACCGTCCCCCATGCACACTCCTCCCAGTGCACTAATTTTATGCACCGGGCTTCTAGTTTGTTATACTTGTGAGGGTACATCACTTTACAGTTTGCAAAACATTTTTCATACCTAGGATCTCAAGAGTAAGTCAATCTTTATAATACATTCAGCTCCAAAGCCATTCAGACCCTTCAAAGTCAAAGTGTCAAACTGCACATTAAAAATGACCTGTTTACCATGATACTAAAAAGGCCAAAACCAAACCAAACCCTTCTGTGTAGGGAGAAAAATCCATCTTGAATGGGCATGTGGTATTATTACCAAAGGAGAAATAAACCAAATCAGCAAACCTAGTGAAGAATAGAGGCAGAAAATGTGATAAGAAACAGTCTGTTAAACCCAAGCTTGGGACACCATTCTGTAATAGACCGAAAAATTACAAGCTGAAATTCAGTAGCAAGTGATGGGGAGTAATAACTCAGGAGGCTGAGGTTTGGGTACCAGCTCTGCCCCCTCTTCTTTGTGGGCCTGTGAGAGTCCCCCGCCCCCCCCCCCCCCCCAATCATTCCGACACACAATCTTATCTGGTGCCACTGTGTAAAGTGCCTTTTGCCAGATTGGAAAATACAAACATGTGTAAGACCACTCCTGTACTCCTGTAAATCCATTCTTCCCAGGAGACAGACAATAAATATGGCAGATACTCTAAATGGGACACGGACAAAATGGCAAAGAGAGAGACTCAGATTCTTTGAGAGGAGCCAGGGAAGGTCCAGGGAAGAGGCCATAGTGTCTCTAAGGATGAGTGGAGACTCAATGGTGACACTAGCTGCTGGGACAACACAGGTGGGATTTTCCAAGGGATAATGAGGGCTCAGGAGAGGGCATGCCAAGTCTATGATGCCAGGGAACACTATGGGGGGGGGGGGGGCGGGGAATTGCCATCCTGTGTGCTTCAGTTTCCTCATCTGTGATCAACTAAAAGATGGTTTCTGAGAGTCAATTATATTGAAACTCTTGACATGCTTAACACTATTCTGTGTCCCATCCTTTCTTGAAGATGGCTTAAAAACAAAAACAAAAAACCGAGAGGTTCACTACCTAATGATCACATGGAGTCCTGCATCAGAACTTGATTATGGAAGCCATTCATCCAAAGGGCATGGTCTGAGCCCTGGCTGGGTGACTCAATTAGTTGGAGCATTGTCCCATACACCAAAAAGGTTGCAGGTTCGATTCCCAGTCAGGGCACATACTTAGGCTGTGGGTTTGATCCTTAATCAAACCCACAGCCTAAGCATAGGGGATGCAACTGATTAATGTTTCTCTCCCTCCTTCCCTCCCTTTTTTCCTCTCTCCCTTCCTCCCTCCCTCTCTCCTTTCCTCCCTCCCTCCCTCTCTTCCTCTCTCTCTCTCCCTCCCTCCCTCCTTTCATCTCTCCCTCCAAAATCAATAAACCTATCCTCCGGAGAGGATAAAAAAAGGGCGAAGTCTGCAGTAACTCTGTGGGAAATGGGGTAGCCATAATGCTGTTCACATTAGTTTGGGCTTCTGCCTTCTCTGAGGTTGGATATGGTCACATGACTTTCAGAGCTTTGTTTTGCCCCTGCCACAGCATGAGAAAGTGTGGCTGGTGTACAGTGGGTGACGGGCAGAGAGAGAGAGTAGGAGGTGATGAGGTCAGAGAGTGGTTGCTCCATCAGCCCAGGTTCTAGAAAAAGTACAATAATGACTTGGCATAGAGCCCCCAGCCAACTTGATGACGGGCATGTAACATGAGCAAAAAATAAAGCAACCCTGTTAGGTAGGTATTATTACCTTCTTTTTTTTTTTTTTTTTTATAAAACTGAGTCAATGAGATGAAATAACTTACTCACAGCTAGTAGGTGGTAAACCAGGATTCCAATCCTTGTCTGGCTCCGTTCAAATACACTCCGTTCCCCAAAGACTTGATGTAATTTACTTTATTCTGTGGATCGTAGGAAATGTTCAAATGTTTTTACATAAGGGAACAACATGAATAGGTCTATTTTTAGGAAAATAGCTATATTTGTACCAAAGAGAAAGATGAGAAGGGGACGTGTTTGGTAGGCTCTAGTAGGAATCCAGGCATGACAAGATCAAGGGCTTCGAAAATGAGGAGGAGGATGGATAGGCCAACGGACATTTTACAGAATAAAAAGAAATTTGTAGGCCAGAAAAGGAAGAGTCAGAAATTCCCAAGGCCCCCAAGATGGCTAAGTGGGCGTGTTAGTAGAGAGGAGGTGTTTGCAATTGGAAGTTCATTTGGCTTTGCAGTGTGATGAGCTTCAAATAATTCATTCAGATCCACCACACGGTTGGAAACATGGCTTTGTGGCACAGGAGAGAGGTCAAAGTTTGGGGATGTGGATAAGGAGCTCAATGAGGCCTTCCTAGGAAGAGCAGGACAATAAATAAGACTTTGAAGGGTTCCTTGTGAGCAACCACTGTTTCACCGGGATCTAGAGACAAACCAACTAAGACAGTGAGGTACACACTGCTGATACTCACTCCCACCCAATTCCCCTCAACTTCCAGGTACTCGGAAGATGCTCTTCTTCCCCCTTGACTTTAGGCAAGGACACGTGACTGGTTCTGACCAATGAAATACTAGCAGAATTGGTAGCTAACACTTATACCAAAGCATTGGTCAGCCAGAGTCTCTGAGCGGCACCTATGATAAGTAAATTTGACCTTGCAGCTTGAGTAAACAAATAAATTTGTTTTAACCTACTGAGATTTGTGGGTTGTTTGGTTAGCCTAATGTACACTAATTAATACTGAGGGGGAGTGGACAAGAAGTGAAAAAGAAAAAGAAACCTAATGAGAAAAGGATGATCTCAATGAAGTTGTTAACGTTTTCAAATTCTCCAAAGACATTAAAGAGCTTTGTGACCTAAATAGACTGTTGATTTGGCCACCTGGATTCCCTGGGATAGTGGAGGATAGTACAAGGCTGTGGTGGAGTCTGCTATTGTGTGGACCTGTGTCTGGAAAAGTGTAGAAACCACTGTCAGGCGGCTTTAGTGTTTTGGCTCTTCATTCCTGGAGGCAGGGAGCCTGAGAAGCGGGGCTGGGGCTGGGGTGCATGGGGATTAGAGAGTGTGGCTGGTGGGACACGCCATTTCTTGGCTCTCTGTGGCCCTGCTGGTAGGCAGCCTACACATTTCTCACTGTGACAGTTTTCACTCCCTCAAGCCCATTTGGTTGTCATATCCTTGGCTTGTGCACTCACCCCAAACCACCTCCCTAACCCGATGGTTGGAGGTTCATGCATCACAGCACACCAGATCTGGCTCCTTGAACAATGCCCAACCCACCGTCACAAGAAGGACATAGAAACCACTTAAAAGCCCACTCTGCCCAGGGAGTATCCCCAGGGCCATGTCCCAATGCCCACTGGCTGCCCCCCTCCTACCCACTGGTTTCTCCACCTGTGTGCTGACACCTGTCTTCTGTCTAGCTACTTAGAGAGAGCATCAGCCCTCTCTCTGACTTTGGTCCCCTGCTGGGCACAGATTTGTCAATTTTGCACATGGCTCAGGCAAGCAGTAGGCGGTCTGCCTATGGGAAGCTCCCCATGCCAGTGCCCAGTCTGGCCTGCTCTTTGCCCAGCCACTGATAGGGATATTGAGCAGCCCCTCTTAGAACCTCAACTCCTGATGGGTGTTGTGCCTTGAGAGTGGTCAAGGGCTCAGTCTGTCTCCCCCAGACAAAGCCAGCCCCAAGGGATAGTGAAAGTTCTGTAAAAGTACACTTCCCTCTCCTTCCCCCCATTTCCCTGTTAACCTGTTCACCTCCTTCCCAAGCTTACATTGGGTTCTCTGGCATTATGCCTTGAGCTCCCCTAGCTTTCTCAGGACACGTGGCCCCCTGAATTTCCCTTCCTCAATAAGGTGCCGTTGCTCTGTGCATTTCCCAAGGGCCAGCAGAGTATAGGACCCAGAACCTGAGCTTTTAATTATGCGAGACCTGGGTTCAAATCCTAGTCCCTCCATTTACTGGCTGGGGATCCTCGGGCAAGTTCACTTAATCTCCCACAGTCCACATTTGCCTGCCTGTGACATGAGAAGAGCACAGCACAGCCCACAGAGTTGTGAGGATTAATTAGATAATCATGGAAACTTTCCTACTATCATGTGGTTAGTTAATGAGCTAACTCTCCCCTCCCCCCCCACCAGATTCCTTCATCTTTTACAACTTCATGCCCTAACTATTAAAATGAGTCTGTCCTACCTCTTACCTAGGGCTCTGCTATTCTAGGTTGCTAATAAATGAATTGTGCACGGGGTGTTAAAGGGGCATGACAGGAAATGTGTCCCTTTCACCATATATCATATTTTTAGTCATTCCCAGGTTCTTACAAAGCCTTAATTCAAAAATATAATGGATAACAGAAAAATTATGTTTCACAAGAGACCAGTTAAGGATGTTTCTTAATAATAGCTATATATTATTGAATATCTATTACATGCCAGGCACAGTGCCAAGTTCACTGTATTCATTATCTTATTTAACTGACACATGCAAAAAAAAAAAAAAAAACCCCAAAAAACCCCCAAAAAAACCCTCTATGAAGTATTATGACCCCGTTTTACAGATTGAAGAAATGAAGCTGAGAGAAGTTGGGAAATTGGCCCATGGTCAGACAACTAGTTATTTGAAGGGGTAAGATTCAAGTTGGAGCTTTCTAATTCCAACAACCACCGTGCTAAACTGCCTTCCCCTTTTGGTGAGGGGCCCTTCTCAAATCTTCAAATCAAATGTTGCCTTTTTAGTCTGTATTTACCCCCAACATAGTGAAATCCTAATGCCTGTCCAGTGTGTCAGTGAGCATACATGTTACAGATGTAGCAACATACTATAAGGAAACGGCTAACATGCAGTAAACATTTTTTTTTAGTAGCTGCTGATACTACTATGATCATTACATAGAGCCTGTTGCTACTGCTCCCAGAAAGAGGTGTGCTTGCAGGCGAATGGTGCCTTTATGGTTTCTGATTTTTTCATTTTTCTAAAAGGCCTTTCATGTTGAGCCACCCTGTCATGGGCACAAGCATGTGGCCCAGGCTGGCCCCTTTACAGGGTACCGTCCCTGTAAGCTCAGAGCAAAAAGGAGGAGAGGATGCATACGCCTGAAGGTCAGACCGCTTCTAAACACAAGAAAGGCTGAGAGAGGCATCCCTAGTTCTAAGGATCCCACTTAGGAGCCAGGAGGAATGGGTGAAGGGTGAGGAGAGAAGCCTCATGTTTTCCAGAGGAAGTTCCTCCAAAGGGAAAAAAAGGTTCCCCTCACTAATACATGGTTCTAAAAGTACTGTTATGCAAATAACATTAAAATATATTAAAAATTAAAATATGGTAACTGTTATTCAATTAATAATTGAACTGAATTAATAGCTGAAAGGGGCCGGAAAGTCAGTAGATTAGGCTAGAAAGTCAGTGCACTGGGTCTCTAGTACATAATAAGGAGTGTCTGACACTTCCACCTGAGTCAAGTCTTTCATTCATTCAACAGACATCTATGAGTAATGCCTCTGTACCAGCGCCTGTGCTTGGCAGTGGAGCTATAATGGTGCGCAAGCCCAGTGGGCACCAATATCAAGCAAGCACAAGGTGGCAGCAGGGTCCCCAAATTCACCCAGTTCTACGAACAAGTGTGTGAACTCATGGATCGGTTCAAAATGCTGTAAGATAAATGCTGATTCTATGAGAGAAGTCTATGTATTGCAATGTTTACAGCTATTCAAATGAGGAAAACCATGAACGATCTCTGAACCAGGACAGAGGGCACTGAGGGCTTCCTTCATCAAAGCACCTTTTGGAAATGCCTGGGGTGCATTTCCAATTTTTACATGTTTAGACGAACCCACCATGACCGATGAATCCCCTGGGCCCTCACATGCCTACATCTCAAGGCTGCCTTCTCTGTCTGCAACCCACACTGACCCCGACAGGTGCCCGCGGAGCCGAGCCTTGGAGTTCTGACCAGGGCCCCGTAATGGGGACTTCATGATCTAAACTGTTGTGATACGAGTGACGCTGGGCACACTGTCACTTGGGAAACAATGGAACCCACTGAAAGGGGTGACGCTGGTTACCAGCAAGGGGGACAGGTGCCAGGGAAGAAAGGATGGAGGAACAAGGGGAAGGGAGCCTGGCTTCCGGAGGCTTCTCCCCACACCATGCTTCATGCTTCACGCACAATGCAGTTTCCTTTGTCAGAATCTCTTAGCTGCGCATTGTTCAGAGCCCAGGAGGTTGAGAGCTTTCTGGCCCTGAACCATATATCTCGCAGTCTCTGCTGGGGTCAGCCGGGAGCAAGCAGCTGCCATGGTCCAGTCCCCAGAGAGTGGCAAGAAGTGCTCACAGCCTCCTCACACGTGTCCTTTGTTTCACCATCACCGTTTTATTATTTGTATTATTTTAATTCCTTTCCTTCTGGACTCCCCTGCCTTCCCATGCGAAACTAGTTCAGAGATGCCACTTTTGGAGCTCATTACGTTGTCATGGCAACTGGAATTTTCAAAGTTTAATTCCTCCTGCTCATCTCCCCTCCACGAACTCCCCTTTCCTAATTCCCATCTCCTGCCACATGTATGTTTTTTCTCAAGACATAAAGCCTGGGAGAGAATAGGACCAACATCCCGCCAGGTTAATGTTTTGTCACATGCTCCGTTTCTGCACAGCGCGTCCCTACTGGGTCTTTGAAATTGCGCCTCTTCTCGCTGTTTCCAATTAATATCCTTAGACTCAGAATCGTGATGCTTGGGAGGAAGGCCTTGGGTAACTGCCCTCAGTGTGCCTCCTCCTCCTCCGAGAAGCAGATAGATCCCTCCCTACTTACATAAACCCGCGCATGCTGAGTCTGAGTTATCGTTTGTTAGCCCTGAACACAGCGTCTAGAACAGCGGCTGTGGAGGGAGAGTGAAAGCCTCAGATGCACTTCACAGGGGCTTTCTGCAGATCACAGTTGCCGAAAGAAAACCCCCAAAGAAAATATGCTAAATTGACTTAATTATAACATTAACCTTTGTGATGGGGGGGGGGGGGGGAGGGGGGATCACGGAAGGAGATAGAGAGGAAGAAGAGACCAAAATGGGAGAGAGAGAGTTTGGATTTCCACACTGAATGTCAGCCATCGCAGAAAGGCCGGCCCTGGCTCCCAGGGGCGTTGCTCACCCATGGGGCAGAGCCTTGGGCTCCAGCATGCTGAGCGGGGATCTGCAGGTTGTTGGGTCCACACAGCTCTAACGGGGTTGGCACCCTGGCACCCCTGCTCTGGGGTCCAGGTGACCCAAGAGATAGAGCAGTCCCCCTCTCTCTTGGGGACAGCCTCGTGCCTCTATTGCTCTTCCCACTGGGGATAGGGAAGATGATGAGGGTGGAGGGGGGTGTGAAACTGACAGATACGGCCTGACCCAGATGATGGAGACGGTATCCAGAGGCTCCAAGATACAATGATCCTCGGGCTACTGAGATGCGATATATTTAATTTATGGACCTATTGAGTTTGAGATTAGGCTCTTGTGACATCAAACATGATGGATGAGAATTTTAATTGGGACTCTGCTTGCTTATGATATCCTTCATCGATGGGAAACACTAAGAGATCCCCAACTGCTTACGTCATACATGCCCAGACTCTCGCCTTGCTCACACTGGCCCTTAACAGGAGTCACTGTGTAGATGGGGGACTACACAGTTCTAAAGGGGGTGCTGTCCTTCACAGGGGGAGGAGGAGGAGCTAAGGGCGGGAAGGCTGGACAGGACAAGGGCACATGGGTGAAATGGAACAGAGAGAAGGCAGAAGAGAAATGGGGACGAATTTAGAGCTTGTAGGGTGGTGCTAGGTGTGGATTGCTGAATGGGCAGGGAGGGGGGGCCAGCTGCCGGAGAGGACTAAGGGTGTATTGACTGAAACTTTCAGGACACTGTTGGCCCTGTGGAGTGTCCTGCCCAGCCCCTGGCTTCTAAGCAGCATGCCCATGCCCGAGCACCTATCTGCTGGCCCAAGAAGGAACCCTCCTTCTGGGCAGTGAACCACCTGCTCTGCCAGTCCACTCCCTACCTGACCTCACCCTGTGTCTTTTAACTTACCTGGACACTAACTTCAGAAAAACTGCTCCTGGCACATAGTAGGTGCTCAACCAACATGCTCCCACTCACCTCCGAGTTGACCTGATGGTGCAGGAAACAGGCCCTGGACACTCTGCCAGGTGTGGAAGCTCCCTCAAGTGCCCACATCATTCTGTTCCTCTGCCTCGGGGACTCCTCCACTCCCTCAGGCGCTTGCTCAGTCCACAAGCAGGGCAGCCCCAAAGGGTCATCACTCAAAGAGGAACTGGACTTAGTGGAGATCGCATGTTGGTACAGACCCCGAATCCTTAGTCTTCAGTGGAACAATGCTGGGGCACGTTCTTTTTTTTTTTTTCTTCTTTTTTTTAAAATATATATTTTATTGATTTTTTACAGAGAGGAAGGGAGAGAGATAGAGAGCTAGAAACGTCGATGAGAAACATCGACCAGCTGCCTCCTGCACACCCCCTATCGGGGATGTGCCCGCAACCCATGTACATGCCCTTGACCGGAATCGAACCTGGGACCTTTCAGTCTGCAGACTGACGCTCTACCACTGAGCCAAACCGGCTTCGGCTGGGGCACGTTCTATATGGTTCCTGAGAGGGCTCCCTGTGGATTGAGCCTCAGCAGTCCACAGCAACCCATCCATCAATAATACTACTCTCCAGCTTTTTATCCTTCTCTCAGTTTCCCCACTCTCTCTCCCCCTTTCACAGCTAGGGGTCATTCTCCAAATAAACTACCCACAGCCAATCCTTTCCTGAGGGCTCTCTTTCAGGGTAACCCAGATCAAAGCCCTAGATGTGAACTAGTTAGTCCCCATCCCATCGTCCCCCTACCACATGTGTCAAACACAAGGCCCGCGGGCCAAATCCAGCCCGCCAGGCCTTGCAATGTGGCCCGCACCGCACTGTCATCACTGCACTCCGCTGTCAGTTTATGACATTGTCAGTTTATGACTGTTCAGTAAACCATTCGGCCCGCGATTTAGGCTGGATTTTAGATTTTGGCCCCTTCTCTGATTGAGTTCGACACCCCTACGCCTAACCCCTTTCCGGCAGAAGGTTGGAGAAAAGGAAGGGATGACCTACAACTTGGGGAGGGCAGCGGTGTGTGGGCTCAAATACAAAATGCCTCCGACTTTTCAAATTTTGCCTGGAGAAAATCCTGGTGAGGTGGACAGAAAGCCCTAGAAAGAGGGCTGCGTTATGGTTACCTGGCCTGTAAAAATGGCCAGCAGAGCCAGTCCAGAGGCAGTGACCTGCTATTGCTTCTGAGGTTCGTGCTGAGAAAAGGGGCCAGGACCGAGCACCTGAATGAGCACCACACTTCCTCTTGGGGGCAGGCAATCTGGGACACACTTGGCCCGGAGGTTTCTCTGACCATTTTAGAGTGCTTTCTTCCTGTTGGTAAGTGAAGGCAGAGGGAATGTAGAGGGTGGCGATGCCAATGGAAGCAAAGTCCTGGAGTCCAGCTCATCTTCTCTGGAGAGAATAGCGAGTTGCTTAATGCACCGGTGAGCCTCTCACTGCTAGTCAGAGGCGCCTTCCTAAGGCCACCAAGTGAGGAACAGGAGGTGTCCCACGCGGGTTAATCAACCCACTCGAGACGCCGTTGCTCAGGTACCTGTAGCAGCCCCATTGGTTGCAAAGGGACACTTTCCACTATGGAAACACACACGGCGTTTCTCCTGTGGGAGACAGTTGTGTCAGCTGAGAAAAGGACATCCACGCACTTGACCCAGAGGTCAGACCCATGCAGACTGTCAGGGTCTGGTGGCTACTCTCTCTAGTCTTTTATTCTAAGGCAAAAATCAGCACTACTATTCAAAACCTGTTCATTTTCTTCCTGGCATTAACCATTAATATTGTGTTATTTGCTTGCTTAATCGTGTGCTTTCTGTCTGAGCCATTAGCATATGAAACTCCTTAGAACTGAAAGGGAGAGGGGGAGGGCACATCCTCTCGGTTCACTTTCAAACTCAGAGTGGCCAATATACAGGTGCTTAGTAACCATCGGCTAACAAAATATTTTAATAAATGATCACAAGTATTTCTTCCACTTAACTTCCTCTGCTTAAAAACAAAAATTATCTTGTCTTCTCCCTTCAATTCTTGGTCCCAGATAGCTGCTGGCTGAGGAATGGATGTCTGGTAGTAAGATCCTCCCTCTCTCATATAGTATTTGATCATTGGGTATCTTGGTCTAGGAAAGAGTGGTGTGACAAGGTGGGACCAGGTGATGGTGGAGAAACTTCTCCAAATATCGTGAAGGGGGCGGCGAGTGGGTAAGGATCACACCCCATTTTATTGACATTGCAGTTAACTCTAATGAAGGCTAGGGGGCCTCCTCTGGTTTCGTCAACTTCAGCTTATAAACTTATCTGGCTAATAGATTAGTGATCAAGTTCCGTTTAATATGGCTAAGAGTAACGGGGCCCTTCTAGCAGGTTGTGGGGTCCCTCCTGTTCCCCCAAAAGCTCTCAGTATCTGTGTATCTCCTGGGTTCTCTGTGGAGCATGGTTTCCCAGCACTCTTCCTGCCTATCAGAGTTTGCTTCTTTGATAGGAAAGAGTAATTTCAATATTTTCGCTAAATGAGGAATATTTTGGGATGTGGTGATAATTAAGTGTTGAGAATGTAGTGATGCACTTGACATCAAGGGGGAAATAAAGAATTTTTCATTCCACAGCACCTCTAACAGCCTCGGAGCTGAATAGCCAGAGGTGCCGAGCACCCAGCGTACAACCACGCTGTAAAGACTGTGATTATCAACCGGGGAAATTGGAAGGTATTATTTCAGCCACCTCAGAGTGCACGTGTCTGCAAGTGCACAGAAAACATGTCTAATTATAGGGGCTACGGGCTATAAGCTCGGAATGAAGCGAGGCTCTACCTACTATGAATTTCCATGTGGTGGAATCAACTGCGTTGAGATTCCATAAGACCTCAAAGAGAAACACAGGTTCAAGCAAAATAAATTCTCATCTTGAAAAGCCTAGGACTGTGGTATAAGCACCAAAGTGAAATAAACATACGAGATACATTACAATAGCAAAACAAAAAACAAAAACAAACAAACAAAAAAAGCCAAGAAAAGGCCCCTCAAACAGCAATGATTGATTGCAGTGGATCACGTCTGTTCCACTGATGACAATGCTCCCTCTTTCTCTCTGTAATAGAGAAGGTTTGAGTATAGTTCCTAGATTCGACCCTTGACACCAGCAAAAGAATGAACTTCTACCACAGTAACCTGTGCCCAGCTCTTCGGCCAATATTAAACGTGGGCTTTGGGGGAATTATACCCATTTTAATTCCACAATGCTCAGAATCCCAGGAAAATCTCTGAAGAATAAAGACATTCCACCTATTGAAAGGTGGCTTTTGATTTGTTCATTAGGTTATCTAATGATAACAGGAGCCACCGCGGGGCTGTGAATTATGCTTGCTACGCCCTGGGAAAGGGAAGGTGAACTCACCATCGTACCTGCCTTCGTAATCTATGAAAGGGGCAATGAGCTCCACAGACAGCTGTAACATGAGACAAGTGCTGTATCGGAAGATTCTATACAGTGCGAGGAGAATGCAGATGAGGAAACATAAGGAGGATTTGACCTTGAAAGATGAGCCAGAGTTCCTCTGTCAAATAGGCAGGTGTGAAGAGGTTAATGGGGTTATTTCTAGGCAATAGGAACTAAAGAAAGGAGATGTGTGTACCTGGGAAATCCAGGAATGGAGTGTGTGGTGGGCTAAAGGAGAGGCTAAGCGGGGTTGAGGCTGGAAAGGTAGGCAGGGCTGAGCTTTGAGAGGTCATATAAGGCAAGGATGATTAAGATTCTTTAATAAAAGGATGATGAGAGAAGGTAGCAGTTGAAGTTGTGTTTGTGATTATTCTGTTCATTTTAAAGTCTAACTTTTAAAAAGTTAATTTATATTCATCATTTCTACCCACCAAATGTGGTTTTTCTTTGTTACTTTGCTTTTTCTGAGAATTTACTGGTCTATAATATTTTTAAAAATGTGATTCATTGAGTAACCACCAGTCTACATTACTTACATTGTCTTAAAATTTCAACATAAAGTTATGATACTTAGAAATGTTCATTACACATTATTATTTAATGTTTTAGGCTAGGATATGGAAAACTATCATGTATTGCTGGCAATATGTAAAATAATACAGGTGCTCTGGAAAATAGACAGCAGTGTCTCATAGGCCTAAACACACATACCATATGATCCGGCAACTGCACTCTTGGCATTTAGCTCAGAGGGGAAAAATACAAACAACTGACATTCACACAAAAACCTGTACAGAGCCATTGAGAGCAGTTTTATCTATAATAGTTCAAAAATGAAAACAACCCGAATGTCCTCCAAGGTGCCTGGTGAAACCAACTGTGGTACCTCCACACTATAGAATAGTACTCAGAAATAAAACGGAATCAGAAGTAAACATGAATGACTTGGATGGATTTCAAGGGAATTATGCTGAGTGAAAAAAGTCCATTCCAAAAGATTACATACCATATAATTCCATTTATAAATGATTCTTTTTTTTGAGGAGGGGTATTAATCCTCACCCAAGGATATTTTTTCTTTTTAGAGATAGTAGAAGGGAGGGAGGAGCAGAGAGAAAGAGAGAGATAATAAGAGGGAGAGAAACATTGATGTGAGAGCGACACATTGATTGATTGCCTCCTGCATGTGTCCCGACTGGGGCTGGGGATCAAACCTGCAATTCAGCCACATGCCCTTGACTGGGAATTGACCCCATGACCCTTTAATGTGCCACCTGATTCTCTAATCACTAAGCAACAACCAGCCAGGGCTACATAAGATTCTTAAAAGAACAAGATTAGAGAGATGTAGAACAGAGGAGTGGTTACCTGGGATTGTGGGGTGCAGGTGGAGAAAAGTGGGTGTGGCTTATAAAGAGGTAGCACAAGGGAGTCCTGTGATAAACCAGTTCTGTATCTTTATTGTGGTAGTAGTTACATAATTCTACAATAAAATTGCATGAAACCACACACACACACACACACACACACACACACACACACGTATGCTACATTGGTGAAATCTGAATAAGCCCTGGGGTGTACCAATGTCCCTTTTTTAGTTGTAGTATGGCATTGTAGCTATGCAGGATGTGATCATTGAGGAAGCCAGGTGAAGGGTATATGAGATCCCCTAAACTTTTTTCTCTGGCAACTTCCTGCAACTCTATTGTTATTTCAAAATAAAGAAATTAAAAAAAAAAAAAAAAAAAAAAGAAAGAAAGAAAGAAATCCATCCATGTCCTTACACATTGTCAACTCCAACAGCCATTGTTTAGTCATCTTTGTATTGGATCTCCATGACTCACTCAGCGTTTGGGGTTCACTCATTCCCTTTTGAAACCCTGTACTTCTTTGTCCTGGAGACGTGATGCTTCCCCGATATCCTTTAGACCAGCCCAGATATGCTAACTCTTTAGTGGTCCATGTTTCTAGAATACTCTATCCCTGGCTGTTTTCTCTTTTCCCCATACCCTCCTTGGATAAACCTTACCTATTTTTGTCATTTTCTCTATCAAGTACTGACAGTGTCCCTTCTTTCCTCCCTCTGTTCTTAAAACACAAGTTGTTGGCTGATCCCATCTCTTGTTTGGCCCCCCTGAACCTCAGACTCTGTCTGAAATGGAACACGTCTCCCTCCCAGAACAAGAGCTGTCTATATTCCTTCCGTCTATTACTCATCCCTGTAAATGGAACCAAAGATCTCCAAGACATTCACGACTGAATCTGGGATCTATGCTAGAACGGTCCTCCCTCACCCATTATAGCCAGTCACTTATCACATCCTATTTTACCACCTAAAGTATTCACCTGTTTCCCCTTTGCCTTTTAGCTATCAGTGCCTGATATCCTCATTCCCTGTCCACCGACGAAAGATCTGTAATAGTATTATTACAAATCAATCACATGTTACCACCTTTCCTAATCCTCTGCATGCTCCATTTAAAATTCACAACCAACTCTCAGAGCTTTCTATGTGGTCACAGAGCTCATCCAAGAAAGGGCAGGAACTAGACACGCTGGTCGCCACATGTGTTTAATATGGAATCTGGCCGAGGCCGGTTTGGCTCAATGGATAGAGCGTCGGCTTGGGGACTGAAGGGTCCCGGGTTCGATTCCGGTCAAGGGCATGTATCTTGGTTGCGGGCATATCCCCAGTAGGGGGTGTGCAAGAGGCAGCTGATCGATGACTCTCTCTCATCGATGTTTCTGACTCTCTCTCTCCCTTCCTCTCTGTACAAAATCAATAAGATATATATTTTAAAAAAATGGAATCTGTCTGCAGGCTCTACGTGTCTTGGCCACCTCCAAAGGTCCCTTCATCTCCATCCAGATCTGCTGTCCTAGATGCCAGGTAGTCTCCTTCTAAAAAAAAGGCACTAAAACTATCTGGGAGCTGTGCTCAAGAGCATGGATATCTGGCCTGGCAGACCTCAGTCCCCATTCCAAACCTGCTGCTTCATAGCTCTGTGAGCTTGGGCAAATGACCAAACCTCCTTGTCAGGGAGATCCTACTTATGAAAACAAGATACTAATACTCCTTAGGGTCATTGTGAGGATTAAAGGAGCTCAGTGTGTCAGGGGTTTGGCAGTGTTTGGCAGACGACAGAGTCTCAGGCAAATTACACATTTAAAAATTTAACCTAAAACGAACCCTACCCTACACCTGGGAACTAGCCAAATGGGAGAAGTGTGTTATGCTTTTTCAAATTCCATCCAAAACCTAAATGCTCTTGCTCAAAACCTTTGTCCTGCCGAAACTGGTTTGGCTCAGTGGATAGACCATCGGCCTGCGGACTCAAAGGTCCCAGGTTCGATTCTGGTCAAGGGCATGTACCTTGGTTGCGGGCACATCCCCGGTGCGGGGTGTGCAAGAGGCAGCTGATCAATGACTCTCTTTCATCGATGTTTCTAACCCTCTATCCCTCTCTCTTCCTCTCTGTAAAAATTCAATAAAATATATATTTAAAAACAAACACACACACACACACACACAAAAAAAAACAAACACCTTTGTCCTGTGTTCTTCCCTAGCTACCTAGTAGCTCGATTCAGAGATCTGGCAGGAGTCCAAGAGCCTTCTATCTTTGTTCCATCCCCACTACACTCTCAGACACACTCAACAGTCACCAAGTCACGCAGACCCCTTCCCACCAACACCGCGCGGATGCAGCCCATCCTCTCCACCCCCACTCCGCTGTCTCCTCCAGGCCTCCCTGCTTCTCTGCTCCTCGCCTCAGCTGCTGCTCCCCAAGGGTTTCCCCGCCTCCAGCCTTGCCTCTCTGTACACCTTCTCCAGGGTGATCTTCTTCCAGTGCAAACTGGTCATTTTCCGAGCTTACACTTGAGGACCTCCCCCCGCCCCCTCACACACACACAAGCTTTTGGGATCAGGTTCAAAGTCGTTAGCTTAGCCATATGAAGGGCCCTCTACTTCGTCCCTTCTGCGTCACCCTCGTGTGCTTCTCCCATTGCTCCTGGGTGCATCTGTAAGCAGTCCCTGGCCTGGCTGTCCCCACCCCGGTCTGGACACAGTGCTAATGCACCCAGGTCTTCTACCTCCTTCTCTCCAGGAGCCCTGGGGACAGCGGGGCGAGGTGGGGGACAGCTCAGGGCCTTTTCTGTCTGTGTGAGCCTCCTGCCCATAGCACCTGACCCTCTTCAGGACGTGCCTGTGCAGCGCTGGTTTGTTTTCATGGAGACAGGAAGCTCTGCTTCCCCTCAATCCTAAGCTAATGGTTTCCGTCAAATCGCATGTCCTTTGAGACACACAAAAATGCTGCAATGCCCCAGCCACACTTCCTCCTTAAATACACTGAAGCCCGTGAGCACACCTCACAGCCTTCCTTTACCTCCAGCCCTGAGACTGGTGCCCCTGGGCCATGGCCGCCAATGTCTCCCCTCACTGGACTCTTCTCGTCACCTGCCTAATACAGGGCACCTCCCTACATCGCCGTCCCTCCTTTAGGAAAGCCTTGGCAGTAACATTCAAACGGCCCGCAGCATCCTGGGAACATGTCCTCTGGAGATAAAGCCTTCAGAGCCTGTCCCTGGCTTTCCAGTGCAACTCCCAATCACGCCCAAAGAGAAAGCCACATCCCCCAGGGGATATGAAACCAGACCAAGCGGAGAGCCCGTGCCCCTCCCGCCCTGACAGAACCCTCCGCGGACACCAGTGAAAACCCTCCGCATACGTGTCGAGCATCAGAACGTGGAGAAGAAACCTGGACGGAAATATTTCAGGCCCGGCCTGTAAGGCGCCTATTGTTAACGTTCCTGTAAATGTCAGCATTTACGCGCACCAGCTGCTGCCAGCTGCTGCTGTCACTTCCCAGGCTTCCCGCTTCCCCAGAAGTGCTAAGGAGGCAAATGTCACCAGCTCTGTTTCCGCTCCCAACCCGAGGAGACCACTCCTCCTCAGAGAGCTGACCGCCCAAAGACTGGCTCAAACCAAAATGACAGGCTGCTGCCCGGCTGATAGGCACCAGCCCTAAGAGGTGGAGGAAAGCAGGTCAGTATTATCCGAGGGCGTAAGAGTGAATGGCTGTTCCAATGAGACCCTGGCGGGGGTGGCCTCTTTGTAAGAGAGAATTGCTATCCCATTCCACAGAGGAGGGAGCAGGCTCAGGGCCTCTTGTCCGGAATTAGAGTTTGACTTCTAAATTTGATTTCTATTTTCTCAAAGTCATATATGTTAAGTTTTAAATTCAGACATTTTAAAAAGAGTTATAATGAAAAAAAATTGTAGCTCACTGCCTCCCTCCCACCCTCCTTCTTCTCTGAACCTCACTCCCCTGAGGCAAGCACTTAGAATTCTTTACCTGTTTCTTCTGCTCTTCTTTCCCAGTTTTCAAAATATTACACTTATACAGCTGCTATTTATTTCTCTCTCAATTTTAGGTGTTGCTTAAAGACTTCCTTACTGTGGAACCTAAGATTTTAGTCTTTGACATTCCCTTCCCTTCCCCACTCTAGTCCTCTCCCATGCTCCTCTCAAGGCCATGACAGCACCACAGGGGTTAGTATTTCAGAATCCAGTTTGACAATATAAATGTGTCTGACTTCAGATCTGCCTCGAGGACTAACTAAGCTTCTGTTCCTTTAGTGGTAACACTTGTAGTTTGTGAAGCTAATTGCTTAGATCAGGCAGTGCATGTATATACAAATATATACATTTATATATACATACACATTCATAAGTATATAGTGTTGATAAAAACCATTAAACTCTTTGGAATACAATACTCACCAGAGGATATATTAGATTTGTTTGTGGTTTTTTGGTTTTTTTTCTTAGAGAAACCACTTTAGAGCCCTCTGTCCTCCTACACAAATCTGAACCTGCTTCTCTCTCGGCCTCTGACTGCCTCCCTAGACTTCCCTTCACCATCATGCTTGGGACCCCTTTTGCCTTTTTCCTCTATTAAAGCTCCTATTTCCATGAGTATCAAGTCCTTCTTCCTCATCAACTGCTTTCTCATTTTAGTGACTCGCATTCTCCAGAACTTCTTCAGAAAGAATGTCTGGAAATATTCCTATTTATCTGGAAATATTCCTATTATCCTCGAAAATAATTGCTATTTTGGTGGGGTATAGACTTCTGTCCTAGAAAATGTTTTGCCTTCAGAAAGCTTTAGGGACTTTCTATTAGTTCCTAATTTTTGGATGTCACTTAGACATCCAAAGCTATCCTAAATCCTAATTATTTGTAGGCAAAATCCATCCGCTTCCCAATCTAATCACCAGAAGCTTTTAGAATATCCCCTTGACCCAGATGCTCTGAAATTCCATGATGATTCAAACTACGTTTTTAAGATACTCTATGTGTTCATGGTATTTATTGCTCCTAAGGGCTGCACAGTACGTCATGAAATACATCCAACCATTTCCCTACCTACTCTCCCAGTCATTGATCCTTAGGCTTCTCCAACTCCCCTCCACCAAAAACAACGCTGGAAAGAGTATCCATGTGCACATCTCAACCACTCTTTTAATCTGGTCATGTGAGTTTACTGCTGCTGGGAACGTTTCTGGTATTTTTCTTTGTTAATTTCTTCTTTTGCATTTTAGGCAACCCTTATTAGTTGAATATCTGACCTATCTTCTGATTTCTTATTTTCATTCAATTTTTATATGATTACATCACTTTTATATTCCAACCTTTATACTTACCTTTATATTTACTGCCTTTTTATTACACATTTTTACACGAATTCATTTTATATTAATGTAAATTTTACATTAATACCCAAGAACTCTTCTTAACTGCTAAATGTTTTCTCTTTATAGCAATCTGTTACTTTATGGATAAAATTCTCATCTATTTCAGCTGATTTCAATTATACTTCTCAAAAGTTATTTTCTACCCCCTGTATTGTTCATATTCCCTCAAGTTTCTTTTTTCCTATCTATTATTTTGTTTTTGTCCTTTGTGTGAGACATTTTCTTCGAATGACAATGATCTCTTGCTGTGTGTTTATATTCACAAGCAAGGCACAAAAGGCTTGCTAGAATGCTGACTGCATGGTTGGGACTTGTAGAATGGAGACTATAGCACCCTTATCCCCCACCAAAGACAAACAAAAGATGTATCTACATCCTAATTCCTGGAACCTGGAACTGTTACCTTACTTGGAAAAGGGGCCTATGCATATCTAATTAAGGCAAGAATCTTGAGATGAGGCGATCATCCTGCTGACCAGGTAACCTTAAATCCAATGACAAGTGTCCTCATAGAAGAGAGGTAGACAGAAGAGAAGGCACAGACCCTCCTGGCAACACAGATATCTTAAAAGCATAGAGTTTAGTGAAAACAAGAAGGAAACAGTGTGATATGTCCTTTATGCAAATAGAACTACACAAGACAGTTCATAAAAATGTATTCAAATAAAGTAGACATTAAATATATTCTAAGGGCAGTTTGTGTGGAAGGAAGATGGCAGATGGATATGGAGATAAGCCTTTGACCACAGATACAGAGACCAGTGAAACAGCCACAAGCCAAGAAATGCTGCAGTCGCCAGAGGCTGGAAGAGAAAGGAAATGAATGCTCCCTTAGAGCCTTCAGGGGAAATATGACCCTGCTTGAGTCTGGATCTCTAGCCTCCAGAACGTTAAGGAATTAATTTCTCTCATAGTTTAAGCCACCAAGTTTGTGGTCATCTGTTTCGGCAGCCATATCGTGGGCCTCGCTGAGGTGATAGGTAGAAAACATTTCTCTGGTCACCCTCAATTATCTGTATACGTAGGTCTTTCTTCAAGCTTAACAGTTTCCCACAAAGAAAATGAATTCCCCACCAATGCTCTGAGCTCCTGCCAGATGGATCCAGTTCTGAAGATCACATAGTCAGGGAGGCTGGAGGACTGAAACTCAACTTGTGGACTTTCATTTAAACCCTCCTGCTCTCACCACAACACATCATCTCCCCTCTCAGATGGGACCATTCCCAGCTTCTCCCGTTCAGTCTCTACGGGGAGTAAGACTTCTTTGTCTAGGGCGAAGGCTGGGTGTGGCAAACCACTGTCAGCATTGTGTGAGGGGAGAGACCTAGGATGCTGGGGAGAGGACTGCCAAGTGTTCCTTACAAGGACCTTTGACCAGACCTCTCATTTTTAGCACCACCCAGACTCCAGCTCTCAGACATCCCTAGTGCCTCTAATTCCCAGGCCTCTCCAGTGCCCTGTAGAGTTACAAAGCAATCATTAATTGGCATTCCTCAGGCAAGAAATTTAAACCTCAGCTTTCCCACCACTGGATCAGTTGCCCTTTACTCTCTATCTTCAAAAATGGTTGACATCTCTCATCTGTTGTCATTTTTTCCTGTTCTTTTTGTCACCGTGTCTGTCTTAAATTTTACTTCCTGTGTTAGTGGTTACAAGAGATGATCAAGTGGTTCAATCTGCCATGTTTAAACAGACCCATCACCTTAAATTATTTTTCATTTGACAAACTTATGCCACTCGGACAAGGAAGTTCAATTTTTTTAGAAAAGTGTAAGACCGCTAAAATCTATTGTGGTGTTATCCTTCCTATTTTATACCTTTCATTTCCCTAAGTGAGATTTCCACTGTGATTAAGTTTGGTTACATTATTATTTCTTCACTTTCCATGACAAGTCCCCTTTCTTCATTTTAGGTTATGATATGGTGTTCCCATTCCTAGAACTTTTATGCCCATATTTTCTCTTTATCTTATTGCATTATGTAAGCACAGAATCAGCCCAAACTGGTCCTGTCTTGTTTCTAGTAAGATCCAGAACCAAAGTTTAAACCTTGGCTACACCACTTCGAGAAACACTTATAAGCCCTTCACGGTTCCCCACCAAGCAATCAAAGGACCAGGACCTGACAAAACCAGACCAACCAGTACACTTACAGAAGAGAAGGGTCAGCTGTCCAGGAATATCTGGTGCTGAAACCCCTTAAATCTTGCTCCAAACCTCCAACTGGGGAGACGGATTTGAGCCTTCTCTCCTGTTTCGTTCCCAGTCGACCTCGTAATAACAGCTTTTACTTTTATTCAAAAGCTGAGGTCATAGCATTGAGCTTCCATGCACATCAGGCAGCAAGCCCTTGCTTGGTAACACATTTTATATTCCAAATGAAATCCTGACACTTCACAAAACCATCTCTGATTACGTCAGACGATATAGATTTGTCCCTTCCCCCAAACAAATGACCTGCCTGGTATACTAGTCAGTAAAAGAACTCCCATTCCCTAACAGTTTTATGTAATTGTGTTGCCCTCTCCCCAAAACACAAGGTTCTTAAAAGTAGGAACCAGGCCTAATACTTCACATGCTTCTCACAATGCTTCCCATGGCATTGGACACCGAGTACTGGATGATTGATGTGCTCTAATCCAAGCCTCAAATATGGTCTGATGTCCAATACACGATAAAGAATCTTTTGAGGGTAGAGCCTGTATCTTATTCAACTTTATATCCCTAACAACCAGCAAGAGTTTGACACAGACTGCTGAGCGACTAAATGAAAGGATGGATGGATAAATGAACTCTCAGTAGGTACTGTCTTCAATATTGTACCTGATCTAAGGATTTTCTTACTTCCTAAGAATAATAAAGATGACTAGAAAGATAACTCACTACTGCATTCCCAACATCAGGATCACCACTCGGCACACAGGGGCTGCTCAGTAAATGTCTTCTAAATGAAGCTTCAAAAAATGAACCTGCCCTGAGTCAGGAGCGGTGGTTTATGGTTAGAAAGAGGTTAAAAGGAATATGTGGCTTACCCGGAAAGCACTCCCAGGACTAGGTTGAGAACAAAGAAGGATCCAATGATGATGAGGGGGATGAAGTACAGCCAATTCCAGGTGGCTCCTAAGGCATCATTGGTCTGAAAGAAAGAAACATGGTTCCTTAATAACTCATCCAAACCATGTGCCAGCTGAAGGCCTCTGTGCTTTGCAGCTGCCCACATAGGATAATGTAATAAGCACAGTGCAAGGCAGTTAGACACTGCCTCGCTCCACTCCCAATCTGGTGTTACTGTGGGTTAACACACTCTCCCATATGCGTAGAGAAGGACATTGCATCAGCCTCATGTCACATCCCGAGTTGCAATAGTCTTAACACCCTCACTTAACAGATGAGAGAACAGAACGCAGAAAGATCAACCACTTTTCCAAGATCATGCACTCGCTGGCTTCATAGTGTTTCATGCTAAGGCTTCTTAGTTTCTGCTTTCTGAATTGGACCAATGCTCAAAATGACTGGGGCAGGCTGTCCATTCCTCTATTCCATAGATGCTAGCCACGGCCTTGACATAGGAAGATATGAGGGCCATCAACATCCTGCTCAGCCCTTGACCTGACCTCTGGCTCTCTGGACTGTGGCTTGCTTTCTTCCATCATAATCCCATATTGAAGAGCTGGCCCAGGCCTGGCCTCAGCAAGGCTCTGGACAAAACAATGAATAAATCTAAATTTGAAAAGCGATCCCTTGCTCTCTTTTGAATGCTAACACACAGTGACCTGAAAAATGCATGATATTCTAGATTCCTTATCTTTAAATTCTTTATTGTTGAAAGTATTACATATGCCTCCTCTTTCCCCCCACTGACCTCTCCCCACCCACTCTCATCCTTGATATTCTAGACTCTTATTCCGCAAGGTAAAGGCAAGGCCCTTGAATGGTGGAGGCTGAGGGAACTTTACGCCACACAATTTAGCCAGCAGAAGCAACTCTTGCCAGGACAACTTAGTAGGAGTTTGGGAGCATTTTGAAAAGCCCTCTCTAACACTTGAGCCTCTCAACTAAGCTTCGCCTTGATTCTTCCTCCCCATGATATCAACCCCAAATATTTTAAATAGTCTCCTTGAATTGCATCTTACATAGGCAGGGCTTTGAAATTCCCTCCAAATCGTTAATACTTGATTGAAACTCAATTTCTGGAAAGGTATTTTATCCCCAATTCACTGGAGAAAAAGGCATCCAAGTCAAATGCCGTGCCTCAAATTCACAGGCTCAATTAATGAAACGAAGCTCTGAGCTTGGTATTTCTATGGCAAAGTCTTTGTCTCTGTGATGTACATTTCACTAAGCTTTGAGAACATATTTTGATTCCTTGAACTCATGCTTCCTGTGGACTTGTATGACATTCCACCTTATTTTTACCCCAAGTTATCTCATTTTATTTCTGCCTCCCAGTCAAGTATGTCAGTCCATAGACTATAGCCTCCCACTGGTTATTATGGCAGCCATCACCGTACAGTAAATTTTCCCATTAGAATGAGCTTTTGAGGCAATCTCTTTCACCAAACTTGTACCTTTTGTTGTGCCCCTACACTGTTCAGAGAGAGATGAGTGCTAATGAAGCAAAATAAAAGTTGAAAACAAACACTCTATGGGACAAAGGCTGGGACTTGCTAATTCCAGTGCATAAGAGGTAATTCTTTGGGTCGGCCAGGCCTGCCCAGTGTAGTGTAAGCAGGGAAGACGTGGGCCAGGCCTCCGAGAAAACTGCCCCTGATTCAAACATGAAGAACTAGATGTCAAGGGACTCAAGGGCTTTTAATAGACCTAAGATAGTGGTCGGCAAACTCATTAGTTAACAGAGCCAAATATCAACAGTACAAAGATTGACATTTCTTTTGAGAGCCAAACTTTTTAAACTTAAACTCCTTCTAACGCCATTTCTTCAAAATAGACTTGCCCAGGCTGTGGTATTTTGTAGAAGAGCCACCCTCAAAGGGTAAAAGAGCCACATGTGGTTTGAGAGCCACAGTTTGCCAACCAAGGACCTAGGAAACCATTTTCTCTGAGATGGTTGAGACATGGGCCTTCCTGTGAGTTGCAGGATGGATCGAACTATCTTAGTCCAGCTAGCTCTGTCTTTATTCATGGTTATAAAGGCAATACTTTGTAGAACTGAATAGCTAGGATGGTTCACCAATGATACCCAGACCAACGAGTATGTTTGATTTTTAATATGTTTTGTTGATTTTAAAGAGAGAGGAAGGGAGAGAGACAAAAATATTGACAAGAGAGAAACATCAATTGGCTGCCTCCTGCATGCCCCCTACTGGGGATGGAGCCCAATACAAAGGCATGTGCCCTGACTGGGAATCAAACAGGTGACCTCTTGGTTCATGGGTCAATGCTCAACCACTGAGCCACACTGGCAGAAAAAAACCAACAGGTTTCATTCACTCTATGGCTTAACCAGTACCCCTCAGCGCTCTATGTCAGCAAGGACCGAGTCTGCTCCCAGCACCCAGATCAGAGTTCAGTTGCCAATAAACATTAGTGTCAGCGATGACATTATGACCTTTAAGGTGTCTTTGGGCCCAGGAGTGAATGAGCTATATTGTGAAGAGAGCTCAAGCAATTCCAGTTGGGTGACTATTTGCCAGAGATGCTGTAGAGCAAGCATGTCAAACTCGCAGCCCGTGGGCCGCATGCCTCGTTTATTTGGCCCGGGTTAGCCTTTGAGTTTGCCATGCTTGCTATAGAGTGTTCCCCAAATTGTGTAGTTGTTGCCTGAGGTCAGTAGGCTATTCATGTGTTCTGTGGAAAATGGGCTTCTATAACCAAAGAAACCTGGGAAACACAGCAAATTATATTTCTCTCAGAGCCTGTGGGAAGACCCACACACCAAAAAGGAGCATTAACTTTGTTTATTTTATCATTTTATACATTTCCTTGATTATAAAACCCCCTTTCTCAAGGAAAATCCATAATATCAGGAAGTAGAGCCTGTGAAATGCAGGGATAAAAGGACACCCCTCCCATCCCGAGTCTGGAACCTGCTTCCTAATTCTTCTAGAAACAGTGTCTTTTTATTCAGTGTTTTGTGAGAATGTTTTGGTTTTGCTATAACATACACTAAGGCAACAGCCTTGACTGTCTGCTCATTTCTGTACCTGGCACCTAACAAAGTGTTTGGCACATATAGTTACTCAATTAATCAATAAACAACCATGATTTGAATAAGATGATGCTCATGTTTGAAATATACCCCAAAAAATCATTCTGATATCCCCCTCTCCATCTGTGCAGCTCTGTCTGAATTGCTTAAAAAAGGAAAAAAGTCATCCACTATGGTACTGGGATATGCCTATTGGATGAACAAGAGAGGAGGAAGGCAAGATGGGGAGGAAAAGAAAATCTTGGAGGACCCCAGCACCAGCGGCATGACGCCCAGGAGGGGGTTAGAGATGACTGACAGCTTAAAAGGTTCTTCTGGAGAAAACAGCTTGACAGCCCAGAGATTACTCACAAACCCTTTTAACAGACTTGCCACCCCCTCTCTACACCTTTCTCCTCTCCCTCCCCTCTTTCCTCCCCAGGTGGCCTCACCCTCACATCACCTTGCCTGTCAGTGGATCAATGACACATCCAGGCCCTGTGCTCAAGGTCACATGCCTCCGCACGAGGGGGCAAGCAGAGGACTTCACGCTTCCCTCCTCCAAAAAGGCGAGGCTCTTTCTGGTGCTAATTAGAGCTTCAATCTCCTTCTGATTCATCATTATTAAAACAAGCATAAAATTGTCCAGTGTAGGAGAGATAACTACTGAAGTGTCTTCTGAGATTCAACAAGAACGAAACCGACAACTCACAAGGCAGCAAGTGCCCCGGCACCACGTGAGGTAGAATCAGGGCCGCCAAGCAGAAAAACATTGACAGCTGTGGCTATTCTCTCTGGGGCATGCATGTCTGTACCCCAAAAGGGGTGGGAGAATTTCTCCCTCTTCTTCCTTCTCCACAGCATCCCATGCCGCCGCCCTCTGCTTCTGTGACTCTGACAAGAGGCTGGGGTGCAGGATCACCACACTTTATTTCCCCTCAGGACTCACTCTTCCTTCAGAAACAGGGGACAGCGGCACTGAGGTCTCGGACTGAGCGCAAGGTCCTGGGGAAGGAGACCCACAGCTTTCCAAAGGTATCTCGCACGATTCTGGCCCCAGGAGTGTCTTGCAGTGAACCTTTCCCAATCTCTACTGTGGAGCACCAGAAAAGAAAGCTACACAGAGGGCCAGCCACCTCCTTCCCACCCTCACAGAGCATCTGCTGAGTGCCAGCCATCACAGAAGCATGCTACGTGCTATGCCTTGTGAGCAATGTCCTCGTCATAGAAGAAGTTGATTCCCCTCCCACCCAGCCCAACCCAGAACAGCCCCCAGACTGGCAGGCCGGCTGCTTCCCACCGTCTCACCTGCCGATCCCTGAGTGATACACACATGCACATGCACATGTGCACGCGACAGAGTGGTGACAGACAGAGAAGGCAGTTGAGGGGGCAGCCCACCTGCACAGGCGTGCTCAATGGGTCCCAGTCCTGCCCCAGAGGGAACGTGCTCCCCTGGGAAGCTGCCTGATTGGGGGTGGTGAGCGCACCCACTCCCTGCATAAACAGGCGCACAATGCAATTATCACATTAATCTCGGGGGACTGGGGGAGCTGGAAGAAGGTGGGGGAGCAGGATGGAAGAGGAAGAGAGGGATGGTGACAGCATCAGGAAAGGGTCCCAGGTTCTCCGGTCTGAGGCCGCACCAGCAGGACTCTACGAAGGCCTTTCAGAGCAGCTCTGGCCCGAGGCTGACTGAATTGGGACTGAAATTAGGATTCTGATTCCAGGGTCCCCTTTTTTTTAAAAAAAAGAAAAAGAAGGGTTTCTGGGGTCCACCTGTTCCCCAGACTGAAGGCAGCACCTGCTGGCAAGCCCTGGACTGAGTAACAGCGGGGTTCTCAGTCTGGGCTGGAGAGCTCTTCATTGTGGGGTCTGCCCTGTCGTTGCATTAGCAGCATCCTTGGCCTCTACCCAGTAGAAGCCAGTAGCATGCCCACCTCCTGTTGTGACAACCAGAAGTATCTCCAGAATCTCTAGTGTCCTGGGGCTTGGGAAGTGGGTGGAAAACAAACTGGCCTCTGGCTCCACCTCAGAGAGAGATCTCTGGGATTCCAAACCACTCAGGTTCAGGGATGGCTGCCAAGAGGCTAGGCCATATGTTTTAGCAAACACAACTGTGCAAGGCCTCTGCCAGCCACCACAGAGAGAATACAGAGAGGGCAAAGGGCTGGGGGCACAGAAGCCGAAGATAGGGAAGAGATTCAGCAATTGCATCTAAGGGCAACACACACGGGCACCTGCTTCCCTGTGGCCCCCACATCATTCCAGCTCCCACTGCGACAGCTCCTTTCCCACCCAAGGGACGTGGAGTCTGTGGCTCAGAGCAGAACGCCACATTGTCCTCAACAAATCTGTGGACTACCCAGTGTGTGGCAGACACTCTTTTAGGCGTTGGAGATAAAGGAAAAGCAAATTGTTTCAGGTCATGGCCCGTGGAAAACAGTATCACGATTGGATCCACATTAAAGAGAGGAGCACACAAATATTTACAAAACTAAGCTGGTGAGTGTGCTGATGTGCAGCTGTGTCTGATCACACCCACGTGGTCAAGAAAGCATTTGTGAAGCTTTAGAGAAAGAAGTCTCATGAGACTCTAAGAAACTACCTTCACGGAGACAGCAGAGGCCAGAAATGGAGAGAACAGGCTTATATGGAGGTGAAAGTGGAGGAAAAGGTTAAGTTTAAGAAGTGTCAAGAGGTGGGGGGCATAGAAGAAGGAAAAAAAGGAGAGGAGGGCTTTTGGAATGAACTCCACCAGACCCGTGTGGATGTTCTACTGAACTAAATGCCCCCGGGCTACCTGCAAGCCCCTTCCTAGGTACCATCTACCATCGGCAAATGGGACCTCATCCAGACTTAGGTCAGCCTAATCAAGAAATCTCGCCTGTACATCTACCTCCCTGCGTACACCGAGTCATCCACGTTCCCTCTTTGTTCAGGACTCCCATTCAGAACAGCCCTTCCCCTCCTCCCTCTTGCACCTTCCCTGTCCAGCACTCACCCCCTGTGGCAAACTCTGGGCTGTACCCGCTCAGGTCCCCTTTCCCAGTAGGTGCATCCAAACCCTAGCATCGTGGTCAGCAAACTGGCTCGTGAGCCACATGCAGCTCTTTGGTCCCTTGAGTGTGGCTCTTCCACAAAATACCAGAGCCTGGGAGAGTCTATTTTGAAAAAGTGGCTTTAGAAGAAGCTAAAGTTTAAAAAAAAAAAAAATTGGCTCTCAAAAGAAATTTCAATCGTTGTACTGTTGATATTTGGCTCTGTTGGCTAATGAGTTTGCCGACCACTGCCCTAGCAGTAATGCGTGTTAGCTAAGGGCTCACCTGCACATGATCATGAGTGTATGCCAGCCTAAAAGAGGGAGACCTGTCCCAACAACTAACCGATGCGGGGCTATTAAAGGCCTAGCCCCTTTGCCTCTGAGTGGGACAGCCTCTGGGGTATAATCCACACTCTGGAGCTATCAATGGGATCAGGTTGGAGGTTACAAACATGGAAACGAAACTTCGCCTAGTACCCTTACAAGTCCCTCTTAATTTCTCAATAAATCATTGCCACAAGAATCTCTGCCCCCAAATCAATTTGTCAGAAATCTGACTTAAGGCATGGCATCCCTGTCTCATCAGGGTTTTGATCAACCTTTGATGCTTTGACGGCAGCCAACACCCAGCCCCTGCATCACACAGTTGGATGATATTTCCAAGGCATAGCCACTTGAACTCCTCTGCCCACACCCAGGTTTTAGGAAGGGGACAATGTATGGTGCACCACACAACACTGGGCAAGTAAAGGCCTGTGGAACACCCAACCTGGCTCCCAGCACACCAGGCAGTCTAGCCATGATCTTGGAAGGTGAAGAGAACACACTATACAACCCGTCACCTGGTGGAACAGGAAACTGAGGCCCAACCAGGGAAAGTGACCTGGAACAGACCCGAGTCCACTTCTGGAGAACCCCGGACTCTTCAAAAACAATCCTCCTAGACTATTACCAGCTTCTAGGGGAGAACAAAAACAAACAGGAAAGCCGGCGCTAGGATGTGGCAGCCAGAAAATGAGAGCTGTTTTCCCAGCCCTCCAGCAAGAAAGAGGGTGAAGGAGCCATGGAGAGAAAATAGAGTGGAACTCAGCCACCTGCTGCCACCCAGCAAGGAGCTGAACCTGGCAGTCCTGAGGCAGAGCATTTCATCATGTCTCAGATCCCCGAGTGTGTGTAATAGACCCGCTAAGTCTCCCCATACAAACAAGCTTCACCAGGGGAGATAAGTAATCAGGAATCAGGGCCCTCCACACCTTCTTCAGAAAAGTTGCTTGTTCCCAGACTTGATGGCCAGCAGCTGCCTATTCCCTGACATCAGTGACTGTCACTGAGGAGGCATCAGTGTCTTCATCCAGATGCAAAAGCACCTCCAGGGGTAACTTCCTGTGGAACATTTCACCATCAATTACCGCACCTCCCCTCCCCCCACCTCTTTGCAGTGGGAAAAGAGAGCAAAACCAGTGTGACAGGGGAAGATGGCTCTCCCACCCTTGTCCACAGGCAGCAGTCTGATACTCGTGAGACTGCGGCAGGAGCTCCAGGCCAGGAGCTCAGCTCAGAATCAGAGGCAAGCACTGCCCCATCCCAGTCGTGGGCGGTGATCTCCACGGGTGCTGGGCACAGATGTAAGTGAAGACCTATCTACACTCCTGGCAAGATGACTCAAGAGCAAATATCAAACAGAGAGGGTCGGCAGAGCCACAGGGAACCAGAAAGGTCATCATGACCATGTCCACATAAGCCAGTGCCTCAAAACCCACAGGAGTCAGGGTCCTGCTGTGCTCAGGATTGCTTTGGTTAAATCCTACCAAGTCCAAGGTCATCGTTATGCATGTTCATCCTCCTACCCCCCTTTCTGAGCTCTGGCCCAACATGGAGATAAGAGCTCCCTTCAAAAGTCTTGTACCTGCTGAAGCTGGGTTTGGGTCAGAGACTCGATATTCTGTCCTCTCTACATTTGTGTATGCCTGAGCATTTTTGCTAATGAAATATTCAAAAATGTCCCCTAAGAATAATTTGTTTATATAGTTCAGGATCTTGTATGAATTTTAAGAGAAAATCCTTTTTTAGTCAAAATAGTGAAAAATGTTAACAGTGATAACGGGGGTGGGGAGTGTTTGAAATACGTGATTATCATTTTTTTTTATATATATACTTTTCTGTATTTTGCAACTTTTCTGCAGGAATTGTTTTTTGTTCATTTGTTTTTTATGGTCAGAGACAAAAAAAAAAATTAGAAAAAAAAAAATCAAAGACCAGGTCCCTCTGCCCTTCAACTGCAGCCCAGGATGCTGAGGAGGCAGCGATTCCTGGGGCCACTGGGAAGCCAGGACAGCTGACCTACAGCGAACCATCCAGGCAGGGAGGCTGCTCTGCTTTGGGGAATGGCAAGTGCATTGCTCTGACACCACCATAAATGCAGGTTGGCTAAAGTAGATGACTTAAAGAGGAAGTTAAAGAGGATGCATCCTATGATGACTGGCTAAAACACCCTCTGCCCGTTCACAGGGCTTGCTGATGAGAGACTTGACATACTCTTTCAAGAAAGTCAGTCACCAGAAGAGCTCAAAGAATTACAGGTGAGAAGACCCTTCCTTTGAGACCCAGGGACAAAGGGTACATGAGGCTGACAGACCCTCTACACCAGGAGGGCTTTGTGTAGGGTTTGTTGTATTCTAGAAAAACTGCCTATGAGACTAGGGCAACAAGTCTTCAACCAGTGCCTAACTGGTTCTCCACCCTATCCCATGGTCCTCACAGACTAATCATTCTAGTTATCATCATCTACGGCTTCTCCATTGGTCCCTGCCCTTTCCAGAAAACCAATCACTATTTTCCAGTCAGTCTAATATGACTATTCTAACCTTCCTCATCTTGTAGATTACAGAGCCAGAAGAAATGCACAAAACCTTCATTTTACAGATGAAGAACTGAGGATGGAAGCTAAGTGATTACAGAAAGGTACTCTACTAGCTGCCTTCAGAAACAGAACTAGCATGCAGGACTCCTGGCCCCCAATCCACTCTGCACAGCCCCTCTATTCTACACCACTATTCCACACTTAGAGTACTAGATTGTAGATAATTAGTCTAACCTCATGATCTCATTTGGAAGCTACCTCAAGTTGCAGACCTATTTTAATGAAGTCTCTCACTTCTTCTAAAGGTTCAGAGCATGGAGCTCAGACCTGTGAACACTGCCATCTGACTTAAGAAAGGAGGAAGGCTAAAAGTGTCATGGAAGGTTTCCTGGGTTGTACCTCCACCTGGACTTGAAGTAGGAGGAGGGTTTAGATTGCCCAATCAAGAGAGAAAGAGTCCAAGGAGAAGGAATGATGAGACCACAGAGATTTGCTGTCAGCAGAAGTAAGGCAAGACAAGGAGGAGCACCACCTGAATAGGGGCCTAAATGTCTGTTTGGACTTGTTCACTCTCCATGAGCTCGTCCCTCTTCCCTGTGTATCCCCCTCCCTCTGCCAAACTGTGAGCTCTCTCCTACTGGAAAACACTGCTCAGCTCTGCAAGGCTTCCCCTAAGCATAGCACTTTACTCCACTTGGAATTCCCTGGCACTCAGGCTCACCCCGCAGCAGCATACACATCCATTCAAAACTCTGAGTGTACATTCTACTCAAGATGAATAAGAAAGGAAAGCAGTCCTCAAGAGCCTTGGCATCTATAAGACAAAATTATGAGTATAAATACCTATCGTAAAAAATGGAACATTAAAAAAAATGGAACATTAAGTGCTGCACTTGAGTTTTTATTTATGCTTATTTATACACCTCCTTTATAGGTCTTCTGTCTCTCACATATTGGTCTTACCTTCCCATTAGAGTTGAATGTTTCTCAAAGACAGAATTGCATATTTTATTTCTGTTCACTCTAGTAATGCCTGGAGGAGCTCCAGGCCAGTTAGCTTCATTTATTTTGTGGCCACAAGGAGCACACTTATTCCTTAGAATGCTTGAAAGCAAGAAACCATGGCATGTGAGATTCTGTATCTTCAGAATCCAAGACAGATCTCTGGAAAGCATGCTCAGTAAATGTGCATCGGTACTGATGGTGATAATGAAATGCCCAGTTCTACATGCCTATTTATCACCCGACTGCCTGCAAGTACGCTGGGGGAGGCTCTCCATTGGTCCTGCTGGACCAGTTTCTCAAAGCACGCTGGGCTCCAAGTGCACCCAAGATACTGTTCCATTCACCTGTGACAGCCGCTGGCTGAGCCTGGCACAACCAGAGTCCCCAGGCTGCTCACCTCCATGTGTGAGCAGTCCTGTCCATTTACCCTAGTGTTATACAAATGTTATTTTCTATGTGTGCCATGATAGGAACAAGAATGGAAATCACTGTGCCAGATGACCATCTGTCAGGGACACCGAGGAGGGAATTCCTCACTTGGGTAGGTGCCTACATCAGACAGCAGATGTGGGGTGCCTTCCCACTCAGACCCACATTTCTCACTGCTTCTCCTCTCTCGGGACTCTGATGCTCAGATTCTGATTTGATGACTCCACTAAACCCTCCTCTTCACTTGTATCTCTTCATTTCTCCTGTCTTGTTCACTCTGCTTAGAAATTTATCTTGGTCCTTTGTCTTTCCCTTAAGGTACACAATATTCATTTCAACTAAGCATTCCCATTGGTTTGGGAGTATAATGAGGTTGAAATAGAATAGAGATAATAAAATAATGATCACTGTTTCTCCATTCTGGGCACCATGGAAATAGTCCCTTCCAGGTGTTTTACCATTCTTTGTACAACTTTCTTTGCTATGCATTAGGGTGGAAGATACTGAGATCAAAGATGGCAGATGACTGACAAGGGGATGCATATAAACTGTTGGATGGCAGGTTACACCTGTTTCAGGAAGCACTAAGAGAACCTGATGAAATCATCCTTATCTAAATATTTTCCTGTGAGTTGTATCTTAAGGTTCCCATGTATCTGAGGAGGAAAAATAATCAGGGCTTCCACCTGTTAAAGCACTTCTTATGCTGGCCACCAAACCAGCATGAATTCTTATCTTCATAACCATGTGTGAGAGAGATGCAATTGTTAGTTTATGTGTTAAACAATAAAATCCAGGCTCAGAAAAGCTAGGGAAACTTGCCCAGAGTAACCACAATCAGGATAATGTAGACCCCAAATCCAAACCACGTTTGACTTCTCAAAACAACACCTTGTGTTGCCCCTTGTATGGTGGGTGGGAGAACAGAAATAATGTTTTAACTTGGGACATATTTGAAAACAGAGCTATGAATGCAGGTACAGTCAATCCTTGGTACCCATGGGGGGATTGGTTCCAGGACCCCTGTGGATACCAAGTTCCTCAGATGCTCAAGTCCCTTCTATCCAATGGCACAGTGTTTGCATATAACCTATGTCTGCGTATGGGCACAGCAGGTCATGCCTACACATCACTCCATTCCCATGGATTCAGACTGGTGCTCGGCAGGTGGCAAATTCAAGTTATGCTCTTTAGAACTTCCGGGGATTTTTTTCCCCCTCAAAGATTTCTGATCTGAGGTCGATTGACTGCAGACGCAAACCCCACAGATACGGAGGACTGACTGTATTTACAACAGTCAGGGGAGGAAATAGTTTCTGACCAATCTCACAGGGTAACTCTCCAGATGTCACACTGTTCCCATCCTTTGATGTCTGCGCCTCTCCTCAGTGGCTCCTCCTCTGCCCTGGATGTCTGATAAGGCTGAAAGACTGTCACAGCAAGTTCCCTGGCCAGTAGTGCAACAGCCATTCCGTTGCCAGGGTGATCTGGTAAAGTGGGACAAGTGATTTCCTCTCACCACTGGCTTCAGTCTTCAGAACAGGGGAAAGTTGTCCTTTCTAACCAATTTATCTGCCCCTTTTCTACTCTGCTTAAACCCTCTGGTGGCTGCCCTGCTCAGTCTCCTACCCAGGCCAACCCCAGCCTCAACTCTCTAGTCTAGTTCATCCCACAGCCTCAGCCTCTCGGTGAACCAACTCACCAAGCCACACCCCACCTGTAATCGTCTCCTATGCTGCGATCCTTCATATCTCTGTGCCTCTGCTATGTTGTTCCCACTGCTTGGAACACCTTCTCCACCTTTCCACTCTGATTATGCAGACCCTGATTAACCCTTTGCTAGGAAGCTTTCCCAGAGCCAGTCATTCTCATATCCCCGTACAGGATGCTACCAGATCTCTCAACTCTGTGCCGTGACCACTGCTTTGCCTGGGTGTAACCTTGACACCCCTCAAGGACAAGCAATAAGTTATTTGTCTGAGCATCTGCTCCGGAACCCAACTTAGCTCTCTGTAGGTGCTCACCAAATGGTCGCTGAATGAATCAATAAATGTGGTAATAAGCTCAATGTATGTCTCCAATTTAAAGCAAACAGAAAGGAAACAAGAAGGAGAAGGTGATGAAAAAGAGGACTTCTCAGAGCTAATTAAATGTTTAGAGGATGTGCTCATCAACAAAAGGGCCGAGTGAGTGAATGACGAGAGGGGCATCAGTGGTTCTCACTTAGTAAGCCCTTCCCAGGGGTGTGTTGCCACAGAGAACTTCATTCTCTCATCCTCTCCGGAAGAAGAGGGGCTCCATCTCTCTTATCTCTGATGAGTTCAGGAAAAGGATGGTTCATTCTGACGCCGCATCCAGCTACAGTTGCATCTGTGAGGCTGGGTCTCTGGCAGGCAGACTCTACACTCAGCACCAAGGTGGATACAATAGGACCCCAGACAAAGACTAAGAGAGCACCCCCTGGTCTCGGAATAAGAACAGAGACCCACATCTACCAGGAAAGGGGGTGGTATCAAAGAGAGAGGGGACAGTCCTTTTGGGGTGGGGGTGGGGCAGAAAGCACAGCTTTTCTGTGTGGTGGGCACTGCTAGGAAACACCTAGGTAATGCTGACTGCATCAGCCAGATGGCATTTGGGCAGAAAGGTGATGGGAGAAAAAGGTACCTTTCAAGGAAGGTGACTCTGATTCTCTCAATACCAAAGCTAAGCTTGAAACACTAGGTCCCAGGCTGGGGGTTCTACCCCCATAAGCTTTGTGGGATAGAGATGTTCTCTCAGCTAGGAATGCTTTTAAGACTCAATCCTGAAAATCCCCCTCCCCCCAAAAAATTAATAACAATGCATGCACATTGTCAAAAATCCCAGCCATTCAAGGCTTTAATGACGCCCCTTCTGGATGAATGCACTCCCTGGTTGCCCAGCAAGGGCTGCTCCCTCTGACTGGTGCCCCAGGGGTATTTCAGGCTTGCTCTGAGATCTTCTTAATCCCCACGTTCAGACAGACTCAACTCCAAACCATTCTCTTGGCTAAATCCTGACAATCTATTTAGTCTGGAGAGTATACACTTTCCTAGGCCAACACTCTGATATTCAGGACAAGGTCACAACATATCTATAGAGTCAACTCAGCAATCTTTGTTTTAGCAAGCCCTTCAGGCAATGCTTGCTAAAACCTGAGAACTACTTGGAGACTAGGGAAAAACAAGAAGTCGCCATGGGTAGCCTCAGTTACTGTGCTGATGTATCCAGAAAATAGAGAAATCTGAGGAAGGAGGTTGAGTGGGGAGGAGGAAGGATGACAGAAGGGTGTGGGGAGGGAAGGAGAGGGAGGAGAAGGGAGTGGGTGAGATTGATTCACCCTGAAATCTCCTGGGAGTGAAATGGGTTCAGGATCTCAGCTGGGTGCTGCCATAGCAACAGGTTCAGCCCTCCTCCCACCCCCTCCCCAAGATGACCGGGCATCTGACATGCCTACGCTGAGCCTGGCCCTGCAGAAGGATTTAAGCTTCAGTGCGTTGGAAAAACACAGTGAGGGGCAAGTTTTGAGGAAAAGCTGGGCTCCTGGAAAGGCAGCTTCTGCATCAGGGCAGATGGAAGTTATCAGTTTCTACAGCAGGGGTAGGGAATCTTTATTCTGCCAAGGGCCATTTGGATATTTTTATTTTATTTTATTATATTATATTTTATTGATTTTTTACAGAGATCAAGAGAGATAGAGAGCTAGAAACATCGATGAGAGAGAGACATTAACCAGCTGCCTCCTGCACAACCCACACCAGGGATGTGCCCGCAACCAATGTACATGCCCTTGACCGGAATCGAACCTGGGACCTTTCAGTCCACTGACCAATGCTCTATCCACTGAGCCAAACAGGTTTCGGCTGGATATTTTTAACATCATTAGTGGGCCATACAAAATTACTAACTTAAAAATTATACTGCTCTAGCTGGTCAAACATTTAATTAACCCACCCTAATATCTTGGCAGGCCCAAACCAAATGATTTGTTAGGCCTTATATGGCCCACGGGCTGATGGTTCCCCACCCTGCCCTACAGTGACACAGCAGTGTGGCAGTACCTGGCTTGTTCCTCTGCATCCAGCTCACATCGAACACAGTAGTACTGGGATGGCTCTACAGGCGCTGAGGGACTTACTGGGAGATGGATGAGTGGCTTAAGAGGAAAGGGGGCCTGGCTGGTATGGCTCAGTGGTTGAACATCAACCTGTGAACCTGGAGGTCACAGTTGGATTCCTGGTCAGGGCACATGCCCGGGGTGTGGACTCGATCCCCAATAGCGGGCATGCGGGAGGCAGCCAATCAATGATTCTCTCTCATCACTGATGTTTCTATCTCTCTTTCTCTCTCCCTTCCTCTCTGAAGTCAATAAAAATATATTTTAAAAAAGAAAAGAAGAGGAAAGGGGGACAGTCCTCCGAGCTGCAGGGATAAGAAGCAAAGGAGGGCACAATCAAGCTCAGAGCCCGGGAAGGACTGATGACTCCAGAAGCCAGAAGAGGCCACGGAGTGGGGAAGGAGAATTAGAGCAGAACTCAGAGGAAGAGTCAAGGCCAGAGACTCCGGTGGGAGAGGGGAGGGATACTGAGGAGCAGGTGGCTCACAGTATCGTCCCGGCCCTGGGCCCTGTGCGGGGATGGCTGGAGCACCCAGGGCACCCGCAAGGCCAGCACATCTAATTGGCTTCTTCCCTAATAAAGGCAGGATGTGGGCTGCAGAAGGACGCCGAGATAAGCAAAACGCACAATGCTCCACAAGGTCGATGGAAATAACTTAGTAAAAGCCAGTTTACAGCCAATTAGGCATTAAGAGTAAGATATAACTGCTGTTGCTATGTTTGTTTCCAAGAAGAACTGTGTTATGATTAGACTAACAGGCCAGTGTTGGAATTCTCAGCAAACCGCCCAGCCCTGGAAGACTCCGTCTTGCTTTCTTTCTCTCTGCATGAGAGAAGAAAGCAAATGAGGGAACATGGGGTCAGTAAGCCACCGCTATGTCCAGCGGATCTGCCCTCAGAAAATCCTATGCAGCCTTGGATGCTTCTTTTTGCGGGTGTGTGTGTGTGGGGGGGGGGGGGGGGGCAGGGGGGGGTTGTGAGGGCAAATGTGCTGAGATTTCTCCTGACTTCTTTTAGTCCTCATAATGAGCCAGTGAAGATGTCACTATCACTCCCATTTTATGGATGAGGAAACCGAGCTCATAGATGCCAAGCTGCATGCAAGTAGTCAAACAGAGCTAAGGCTCGAACCCACGTCGCTTGACTTCAAAGATCTTTACCCACAACCAGGAACATGACTCTGTTCACGGTCATGATCACCCAAGGGCCGAGACTCCTATTCCAGCCAGAACTGGGTGGCTCTCACTGGAGACAGTCTAGTCCAGTGGTTCATAATGTAAATATCTGTGTTTTCCGATGGTCTTAGGTGACCCTGCTAGCGGTTCTCAACCTACATTACGATGTAGACCCTCCGCCAGCAAAAAACTTTAAAATATTTATTGCGATACTCACTTTATTCTAATGGTCTGGGTTCGAACCCACAATATTGCCAAGGTCTTCCTGAATCCACATCTCAAGAGCTCTGATAAAGAGTAATTAATAGCAACCAAGAAAGCCTACACACTCAAAGACTGACATTGTATATGCCAGCCCTGGCAGTGTTACCAAATTGGTGGCTCGACAGGACACCCTTTGAGGAGAGAGAGTGTCTGGAGTAGCTTCACTTCCTCCAAGCACCCTATGAACAGCACGTCCTTTAGAAAGGAATTTGACATGTGCAGGCTCTATTTCCACTCAGCCCAGAATCAAGCCAGTCTGCAGTGGTCCAGGGGGTACAAATTTTATTTCCGCAACGTTGACACACACGGCTCATAACCGGGGCGCACGACCTCGGCAGCAAGGCGCTTTATAAATGAAATCCCTCTGATGGAATAACTTTGAAGAAAGTGGGCCATACCAATCAAACCGGGGAAGTAGGTTATATGGGCTGTTATTCTTAGTTCTTTAAAAAAAAAAAAATACTGAACCAAGCTCACATCTGTAAAGACAGGTGTTGCTGACCTGATCCTCCGGCATCCCCTGAGGGAGGCGTACGCTCCTTGGGGGGACAGCTGATCCCAGCAGAATCCTCCTTCCACCCACCTCCTCCAAGGTGACACAGAAAGCCCGTGGTGGTGCCTGGCATAGAAGCAGGCTCCTATTCCTGAACCTGTACTCTTGGGTTAGGCTCTACCCTCTGTAGCTGGCTCCCATGGAGGTGCCAGGGAACGTGCGATCAGGTTGCTCTTTTCATGCCATGAAGCAGAGTTGCCAGACAGCCAAGGCCACTCAGAGTGTGGAGGCCTTGTTGATAGTTTGCTGAATGGCCAAGGCCACTCCAAACAAGGGAATCTTAAATGTTCAAAGCTAAGATACCACAAACAGCTGCAAGGTCACAGCGATCTCACGGTATACTGTGCCATTCTATAGCCAAATGATTGATGTCATTGCTGGCAACTAGCCTTCTTTGTCTAAGGAGTAGAACACATGTTGTTAACCAGCCAATGGGCTAGGAGGAGAAAGGCTAGAGAGCTGAGATGGTACTGCTAAGAGCTCAGAGAGAGCTCAGATATAGCTGCCATGTTAACCAGTCAATGTGCTGGGGCAGGGGAGACAGGAGAATCTGCTGAGCCAAGGAGGCAGAAGAGGCTACTAAGCTCTAAGGGCGGGCTCAGGCACTATTGCTATGCAAAGCTATATGTCTAGAGGCAGCTTGGAGCTCCCCAGATAATAGCTGTGGGGACAGAGATGAATGCTACTATGTAGGAAAGATATGTACTGGTATTTATCAGCCAGTGTACAGCTCCCTATACGGACTTTGCAGTGAACAACTATTTTGTCTAATGGCTTATGGCCACTGGCTTCTGCAATAAAGACTCATTTGTATATACCCACAACTTCTCATGGCTTCTCTATCTAGTACCCGGCGTCCTAGGAGGTCCAGCCCCAGGCAGAGGGGCTTAGACCCAACAGTTAGTGTAGTGAGTAGGGTTTGAGAAGCAACCTACTCTGGTGTAGTCGGGAAGAATTTAGAAGAATATATGAATTCAGAGCAGCTGACAACAGAGCTCTGGCTGGGCTCAGGCTGTCTCTAACACTCACCCTGTTGATACCCCTCAGTCACACCCCGGGTTGGCTTCGGGTAGAGAAAGGTTGAGAAAAGACATCTGGTGTGAAGAATGTGTACCTGCCAATGCTGCATCAGCTCATTCGGTTCAACGTGCATCTGTTCAGTCTATCCAGGGGTCCTCAAACTTTTTAAAGTGGGGGCCAGATCACGGTCCCTCAGAGAGCTGGAGGGCCGGACTATATGAACTACTAATTCCTACTGTAACACCTCGGCTGCGCTCACTGCCCAAAAAACCTGGCGGGCAGGATCAGACTCCTCTGCGGGCCGCATGTGGCCCGCGGGCCGTAGTTTGAAGACCCCTGCGTATAGCCCTTGGGCTGCACCAGATGAGCTCTTCCCTCTGGATACCCGGGCACAGCTACGGCCACTTACATCTCTCCCCTGCACTTTGCCCCCGGACTCGGACCTCCTCAAAACGGAGTTCTGGTGGGGTCTTGAAATCCACTGAGCAGATCCCCTTGGGCTTAGAGAGCCAGACCTAGGGAAGGCGGCGTGGACCAGGAGCCTCCCGCAGGGCCCAGCCTGGGCCACCAATCAGACAAAGCGGTCCAGCTAAGGGTTCTCAACTCTCTCCTTTCGGCTTGCAATGAGAAGGGGTAACATGGGCATTTTAACAGGCGAACTTCTGTGGTGCTTGGAAGCTGAGGACCCAGCTTCTCCTTCCCCTCAGCTGTTCCTGGGTTCACTTCACTCTGAGGGGCCGAGAAAGGAGCCTCCCCCACTGCCCAGCCTCCTGCCACAGGCCCTGCTGTCTAGGAATACAGCTCAAGGCACAACCCAAATCCTCGAATACACCAGCTCTGCCCAAAGCACTATGCTGTGCAGAGCATATTGTAAGAGGAACTCTCTGACCTCAGGTAGCCTACCATCCAGTCGGGGGGGGGGGGGGGGGGGGAAGGAAAGACATCATAAATAACTTAACCAAACAAACAGGTACTCAGAGAGGAAAGTAAGGTTTGAGGGCCCGCCCACGTGGTCCTATAAGACTTCCTTAAAAGACAAGTCCTTCTGAGACCTGAAGTATGAGAACCCTTTGCAGAACAAGTCCATTCTCAGCTAGAGGTCTCCAATGTCAGTCCAGACTCATTAGCGCACAGCTCAGGGGGTAGGACCAAGGACAGTCACCTTATTAGCTGAGGATCACCCACCTGGCTGGCAGCTTGGGCACCATGCCCACGAAAATGCCCTATTAGGCAGTGTCAGGCCAGGTTGGTCTGTTCTTGGAGAGTAGACCTCCAAGGAACACTTTCCAATCAGGCCTTCTGGCTACCTGAGGGCGATTCCAGAAGGTGTCTGTCTGCCTGCCTGGCCTAGGATGAATTAGGTCAGAGTTGACAACAACAACGCTAACACTTGGGAGGTGGCAGAACACCCATTTCTTACTCAAAGCCAGAATTCAAAGAAAGTATACCACTGAGCTATAAATGATCACTAAAGTAAGAAATGGGTGAACCAACAGGTATAGCAGGTGGTGTTAATCACAGGGCTTTGTTCTATGCATGATGCAAAGCCCTTGGGAGGAGGCAGAACAGCCACCCACAGGGCAGCAAGGAACTGGTTTTCAGCTGGTTTCAGCAACAGTATGGACAGAAAAAAGCAGAAAGTGTCCCAATCAGTCCTTAAATTTCAAAGACAAAAAAAAAAAAAAAAGAGACAGTACAATGCAAGAAATTTTCTATCTCTCTGAAAATCTCTATTGATTTTCAGAGAGATAGAAACATCAATGATGAGAGATTGGCTGCCTCCTGCATGCCCCACACTGGGGATCAAGCCTGCAACCCAGGCATGTGCTGAGCGGGAATCAAACCGTGACCTCCTGGTTCATAAATGGATACTCAACCACTGAGCCATGCCAGTAGGGCAATTTTCAAGGACTTTTTAAGTTTTTAAGTTTTACTTGTAAAATTTTAAATTAGAACAGCACTGTGTGTTAGGAATAAGTAATAGTCAAGCAATACAAAGTTGTATAAAGAAAAAGTCTCCTTTCCCCTCACTGCATTCCCATCCTGCCGTGTTTACAGCCTATCATATATGCTTCCCATCATCCTCCACGCACATTCAGCTTACATATAGTGTTCTGTTATTTGTTTTCACAAATGGGATCCTGCTCTACAGATTACTCTGTAGCTTGCTTTTCTTAATTAAAGCACATTAGGAAGGTCCCTCCAGGACCAACACAGATTTAATTCTTTCAAACACATGCACAGAACCACAGCTACGCAACACTGCACTGATCTCCCTCCTGTTGTGTGTTTGCTTTTGTTTGTGTTGCTGTGAACACAGGCTGAAATAAACACACTCTTACATGCTACATCCCTGCCAACTGGTCTGTCAATTGCAGTAGGTGACTGGGAATCAAACTGTGACCTCCTGGTTCATGGGTGATACTCAGCCACTGAGCCATGCCCATCAGCAATTTCAGGAATTTTTTTTTAAGTTTTACTTTAAATCACAAAGTTATGTTAATTAAGTTATGCTTTAGGTATCTCAACAATGGGCTTAGAGCAGGGGTCTTCAAACTTTTTAAAGTGGGGGCCAGATCACGGTCCCTCAGAGAGCTGGAGGGCCGGACTATATGAACTACTAATTCCTACTGTAACACCTCGGCTGCGCTCACTGCCCAAAAAACCTGGCGGGCCGGATCAGACTCCTCTGGGGGCTGCATGTGGCCCACGGGCCGTAGTTTGAAGACCCCTGGCTTAGAGGGTCAAGAGAATGTGTATTTGTCAGTATTGATTCCCCCAAAGGTTGTAGCAATCCACCAAATACCCCATCAAAAATTCACAAATACCTCTTCCTCCACATCCTCTCAGTTGGTGGGTATTAGGAGCCTTAAGTGTCGGCCAATCTGAAAAATGAGTCCTATTTATTGCTTTAATTTGCATTTCTCTGAATGTTAGCATTGTGTCACACATTTATTAGCCATATGTATTTACTTTCCTTTGAATTGCTCTCTCATATTCTTTGTACAATTTCCTAGGTAATTGGTTATCTTTTTCTTACAACTTTCTTGAGCCTTTTTTATATATCAGTTACATTAAAACTTTGTGTCATTTTTCTCAGCCTATAAATTGTTTTAGGACATTACTTATGGTTCCCTTTACTGTAGAAAAATATGTCATTTCTATGTAATAATTTCTTAAAGTTGCTGAGTCAAATATATGAGTTTCCACTAGAGATTAAAATATTCACGTTCTCCTCCTCAACCTTATTTAAGGGTGCCCTGCTTCATGCATTCAATCTTATGGGCTGAATGTACAGACTCAAAGAACAAAACTCCACAAGTGAATTGGACAGAAAATTTGAGAGAAAAATAGTAGAAAAATAACCCCTCTCAACCATTTGGAAACAAAGGTTGAGAACAACTCTTCACTAATATTCACACTCCATGTAGAAGGCTAATCCAAGGCCACTGACTGCCAGTTGCTTGTCCCAACCCAAACTATTCAACACCAAGTCCTTCCAGCCATGCCTCTGATCCCCGTCATCCTTGGGTGGCCATCACCCAACCAAGCTCCGTCTCCTTCAGCCTTCTGCTCAGGCAACACCCATTCCTTCCCCACCTCCCTGGACAGAGGGACCCTGTGCTGGCCTCACCATTGAAAGCAAGGGAGCAAAGAAAACGAACAAGAGATTAAAAAAAAAAAAAAAAAAAAAAGGGCTCTAAAATCCAAAGCCGAATGTTCGCTGTTAACTGCCAACTCAAGATCAATCAGGAATGAATGTTAAACATTGCTCAAATTACAGGGTAAGTTAATGGGGGGGAAAAAGGATTCCATTTACAAAAAGCTGATTGACACAGAATTTCGAGAGCATGCCTGGTTCATAATGAAAGGCCCACCTACACTTCAGGCTTGCTGAGCTGCCATTCTCCAGCCCCCAGGCCTCCCTCGGGGACAAATGGGTTTGGGTCTCACTATGCATTTTTCAGGCTCCTAACGAGTTTTGGGATGATCACTATCATTCAGCCCTAACTGCAGCCAATTTTCTCTGCATTAATCTTGACATCAACATCCCACCCAAAAGACTTCTCTATAAAAATAAAAAATAAAAATAAAATTCATGTGATGGCATTCAACATTCTCACTTTGAGCTCACATCTCCCAGAAGCAACAGATTTTTGAGCTGACAGTGAGACTACAATGGAGGCCACAGTGGTGAGCTCCTGGAAGAAAGAATTTCAATGTTCCCATAGGAGAAATAGAGCCCCTGCTTCACTCTGTAAGTGTGATGGGAATTTACTGCCCAACATGGTCTCGTGTATTCCAGAGTGATTGTTCCCCTCCCCCAGGTTGCTGAAGAATCTGAGACAATGGAAGGTGGTCCTGACACTCCCTGTGAATACCAGTGTGCTGGCTCAGAACTGGACACATGAAAAGACAGTTGAGTTTTTCACCAGGGACAGGATCCAAAGATTAATGCCATTGCCCAGTCATTTGAGGGACACAGCCATCTCACACCTCATCACTCCATCTAACTACTTAGTGATATTTTGTGGGGATATATATATATATATGTATTTTCTGGCCAGTGTGTATCAGTGGTTGAGCACTGACCCATGAACCAAGAGATCATTAATTCGATTCCCAGTCAGGGCACATGCTCAGGTTACATGCTCAATCCCCAGTAGGTCACGTGGTGGAGGCAGCAGATCATTGTTTCTCTCTCATCATTGTTTCTAACTCTCTCCCTTCTTTCCTTTCTCTCTAAAATCAATAAATACATATTTCAAAAATATATGAGTTGGTCAGTCCATGACCTGGATTACAGCATTACAGAATAGTTCTTGTGATCTCAGATGTTTATTTCATAATATAGTAATTGAGAGAAATAATGCAGCTCACTTTCCTTCTAAGATGAATATGAACTAAATGCCAATAATGGGGTGAAAGGCGGCTAGACAGATAAAGCCGGGGTGGGTTGGCAAGATGCCACACTAAAGCAATGAAATTATTGGAGCACAATTCCAAAAAAAAAAAATCTAGCAGCCATTAGTCTCACTCACTGAATAAGCATGTTAGAGACACAACTTAAACCTCCCTCTCCCTAAGCTCATAATAATCAAGGACACTGGGGAGAAGCCTGGTGCTCACAGATGCATCTGTCATCTTGAAAGGCCTAAGGTGCCTTGACAGCATTCCCTTGAACCTGACCTATTGTGTTGGCCTGACAAGTTCTCTGCACCCCACCCTACTCACACCCATATATTGCCCATTATGGCCAGGCTCCTCCACTCACCGATTAGAGGCCATGAGCACAATCTGGGCCCCATCTGTCTGTTGAGCCTTATCTCCCCTCACTTTCAAATAGGATCGCCGCCGCCGCCACCACCCCCCCCCCCCCCCCACACACACACCCACTCATACTGAAACTTAACTTTTCCCTTGATAACACATTACAACTTCCCATATATGGGTGCAATTTCCTCTGCCTGAGATGCCCACCTTCCAGAATCTATCAGTTGCTAACTCCTCCCATGAGGCCCAGTTCAATAGCTTTCTCTTCTTCCTATAAAATGTCTTATCCTGTGAACAACTCTCCATCTTGAATTATAAAGATTTGTAATCCTCATAGTACTTTTAATATTGTAAATGCTAAATAAGTATGTATTGAATGATGCAAAATCTTAGTTGAAATGAACTGAACTGAATTTTGATATTTCTCAAGATCTTTTACTTTGCTATGATATTATTTTTCAATCCTCATGTAAAGAGAGAGAAGAAGGGGAAGGAGTGGGGGAGGGAGAGATAAACATTGATTTGTTGCCTCTCTTATGTGCCCCAACTGGGGATTGAACCTGCAACACAGGTATGTACCCTGACAGGAAACCAAGTCTGTAACCCTTTTGGTGTACAGCAAGATGCTCCAACCAACTGAGCCACCCAGCCAAGGCAATGTAACTTATTATTTATCAGATTTTGTTCTTCTGGTTATAAAAATCATACATGAACATCAGAAAAGCATAGTCAAAAAAAATAACCTATAATCATCACCTAGAGATAGCCACTCTCATTACGCTCTTACATGCACATTTTACATCAATGCAATTAAATTAAGTTTACTTGTGGAAGTCCTACGCCCTGTGCATGCTTTCCTGAATTTAGATCAAGGCACACACTATGTACTCACCCAGCATTTGGTTGACCAGAAATCTCTGCCAATGAGCACTCCCACATTTTGACAGTACAATACAAGCAAATGCTCTCAGTGATGACTGTGGGCCCTTCAAATTTATACAATCCCCCACCTATGCACTGTAGAGACTAAGCTTGAGATAGGCAAGGACTCTGGCAAGAGTCAGGACTCCACAGCATGAAACCCTGAGATAGTAGTGAATAATGTCTCCCTCCTATCCTCACACACAATCCTACCTACACTTCCTGCAAGGTCTCCCTGGCTACAGAGAATATATACAAAATGCAGCACAAGGCAGCATGGGAGAAGGAAGAGCATCATGTCTGGACAGCAGTCAAGAGCTTGAGACATGCCCTGCTGCTTCCGGGCTGGGTGACATAACGGGATCTCCAGCCTCGCTTTATGGTGAGGATGATCATATCAATCTCAAGTGTGATAAAATATGGTCATGTTTGAAGCCATTATGGAACTCCATAAACGCCAATGGCCTTGGCAATTATTAAAAGTACTTACCATATCTCTTTCTGCTTATTAAGTTGTCCTCTCTTGCTGGCAGATTGACTTACAATGTAGACATGCATTTTATAACCAGTTAGACTTTGAGCAATTGAGGGAGACAGCCATATGTTCATTTTTTCCCCCTGTCTTCCCTTTACATGTATTAGAGAACTGTGCATGCAATGAGCATTTAGCAAGCACCTACTTCGCTAATGCCCAGTCTGCCCTCTGGTTCCATACTGGGAAATGGTTCCATGTCTCCCCACCAACCCTGACTGCAGTATTTTCACACTCTCAAATTTCCCCCTGCCCTATGATCTCCTTCATGTCTCTGCCACCAGTCATCTCATAACCCAAGCCAGCCTGCACACTGCCACCAAGATCTATCTGGGAACAACTTTTTTAAAACATTCAATTTCTTATGCAAAAAATCTTAGTCAGTGACTGATTGCTCACAGAGAAATGTTCTAACTCCTCAGCTTGGCATCCCAGGCTTCACATAATGTAGTACCAACCACACACCCATAGGTCATGACCTTCCTAACAAATCTCCCACTATGGTCAATGTGGCCTGCTCATTGATGCTATACAAGGAATAGTTGCTGGATAAGTAGATGGATGTTTCTCCAGCATCACAGAAATGACCATATCATGCCCAATCCTCCCTCCTTATTTTTGCCCATGCTCTTTTTCTCTCCTGGAGTGTCTCTCTGCCTTAGGGCCCCTGATTACACACATGACTAGGAGAGAACAGGTGCTATTTAGAGTTTTGCATATACTACCCACACAGCCACACACAGGAGCCTTCCCTCTCCCTCTGGTATTTAAGTCCCTCCAGTGCTGAAAGACTAGCTCAAGCCTCATCTCCTAAGACAAAGGTGGGGAATATGAGGCCCACGGGCCATTTAAGGCCCAAGAAATCATTTGGTCTGGCCCTGCCAAGGCATTAGGGATGAGTTAATTAAATGTTTAGCCAAATAGAGCAGGCTAATTTAAAAAATATATATATATATATATATATATATATATATATATATAATTGATTTTTTACAGAGAGGAAGAGAGAAGGTAGAGAGTTAAAAACATCGATGAGAGAGAAACATCGATCAGCTGCCTCCTGCACACTCCCACACCCCCACTGGGGATGTGCCCGCAACCAAGGTACATGCCCTTGACCGGAATCGAACCTGGGACCTTCCAGTCCGCAGGCCGACACTCCATCCACTGAGCCAAACCAGCTTCGGCCAGGCTAATTTTTAAGTTGATAATTTTGTATAGCTCACGAATGATTTTATAAATGTCCAAATGGCCCTTGGCAAAAAAAAAAAAAAAAAAGGTTCCCCACCCTGTCCTATGGGAACAAACCTTTCTGACTCCATGGTGCTCAGGACTGTCTCTCTTCTTTGCATTCCTCATGACACATTGCCTACACCATGCTCTTGGCTTCTAGCACCTTCCTTCCCGCATTATTACTTGAACTTCCATGTAAGTCCACCAGATAATAAGTCCCTTAAGAAAATTCTCCATCTCGTCTACTTCTTTGCATCCCCATACCCATCCCATAGCTACGAATGCAGCGCCATCCATTTGGGGCGCCTTGGAAGGGAGCTGACACAGTTCTCAGTTTCATGGACAGTCAAGTGCTGACCAGCCCTAAGCATGCTTTCATCTGTGTTATCTCTGACCCATTTGTCAACTTTGCTCACAGTCTCACCTTGAGATGAATGAACCCTAAGAAAAACAAGAAATGCCTTCCACAGCACATGTCAGCACAGGTTCCAACATGTGGATGAGGGGTTTCAGCATAAAGTGACATTATCCAGATGAGTTGTAGCTGCATTTCTGTCACAGCAATCAGGATGTACTCCCCATTCACAGCAAGAATGATGACACATTGACTCACCACATGAGGCTGTCTCCCAGTAGTGAAGCTGGGGTATGCTGACCCAGCCCCCCTCCCTCACTAGGCTCACCTGTAGAGTTAACAGGTACTTGTGCTGTGCAGCTCACTTGGCTAGTGACCTGAAACCGATCAATGGCTTCCCAAAGAGGAAAACCTACCTGGGACATACACTAATGGAACACATGATAGCAACTTTGTTCTCATCTAGTTTTAATGGCCATCTATGTGCTATAATAATAAACACAATAATGTAAAATATGTATAAAATAAAACAAGATACAAATAATAAAACCATTTATAAGCTCTAATAACCGAGACATTTATCTGTTCACTGCAAATCTCTTCTCTGAACTCCAGAATCTTCTAGACGGAAGGCTGCCTATTCAAGTTCTGCTGTGGTTGTGCAATAGCCACCTCAGACTTAACATGTCGAAAACTGAGCTCCTGGTGGTCCCTTCACAAGCCTGTTTCTCCCACAATTTTCCCCATCTTAGAAGTTACAATACCATTCTACTAGGTTTTCAGGCCCTAAACCTTCCTGTTACCCTTCAAATCCCCTCTCTCACACATCCTACTTCTGATTCAACAATCAATGTGTCAGCCTTTCTTTCAAAACCTACCCAGAATTCCACTCCTCAGCACCCTTACTTCTACCACCTGGTCTAAGTCATCACCAGCTTTTGGATCACTGCCATAGACTCCACACTGACCTTCCTGTCCCTCCCACCTTTGCCCTCATTCAGTCTGTTCTCAACACAGCAGCCAGAGTGACCCTCTTGTCACTGCCGTCTTGAAAGTTCTCCGGAGGCTTTCTATCTCACCCGAAGTGAAAAGTCAAAGCCTCACCATGACCTACAGGGCCAACAATGACCTGTGTCCCACATCTGACCTCATCTACTACCACTGCACGTCTGCCAATAAGCTCTAGCCTCATTATTCTCACAGGTCTTCCTCGACCTCTCTGGGTCTTCTCCCACCTTAGTGCTTTCAGACCTGCTATTCCTTCTCAGAAAGCTTGTTCCCCCAGATATCCATGTCTTAATTCCTAGCTTTCTTTGGGTCTTTATTCAAAACTCACTTCCCTTGAGGGCCTTTTATAATTATTCTATATAATAAAAGGGTAATATGCAAATCAACTGAACAATGGAACTACTGGTCTTTTTGATACACACTGACCACCAGGGGGCAGACGCTCAACGCAAGAGCTGTCCCCTGGTGGTCAGTGTGCTCCCACAGGGGAGCCCCACTCAGCCACAAGCAGGGCTTACGGCTGGTAAGTGCAGCAGCTATGGCAGAGCCTCTCCCGCCTCAGTAGCAGCACTAAGGATGTCTAACTGCAGCTTAGGTGGGGAGCAGGCCTAAGCTGTCAGTTGGATATCCCCTGATGGCTCCTGGACTGCTAAAGGGTGCAGGCTGGGCTGAGGGACATCCCCCTCCCCACTCCTGCAGTGCACAAATGTCGTGTACCAGGTCTCTTTATAAAATAGCACCATTAGGTTCTCCTACCAAAACCTCCCATCCCCCTTCAGATAATAACCCCTTCTATCACACAATGTATATAACTTTTTTGTTTGCTTTTACATTGTTTAGTTTTCAACATGCTAAGTTTGAGGTGCCTATTGCACAACCACGGTGGAATTTGAATTAGGCAGCCTTCTGTCTAGAAGATTCTGGAGTTCAGAGAAGAGATTTGTGGTGAATAGATAAATTTCTCAGTTATTAGAGCTTACAAATGGTTTCATTATTTGTATCTTGTTTTATTTTATGCATATTTTCATGTAAGTTCCATGAAGGCAGAGCTTTGAATTGTTTTTGCCCCCTACTCTACCTGGTACATAACAGATGCTCAATATAAGATCTGTTATATTAGTAAACTCTAATAAACTGAAAGCCACTGTGTACCTATGATCCTCCTCCCCCCCAAAAAAAATTTTGATAATATTAAAGTACTTTAAAACCAGATTAAGCAGACATTCTGAAAATTACCTTCAAGAATAACTAACCTTAAAGGAATTTTTGTTGGCAGCAGCTATATATTTGGTCTTCATTCAACAAACATTTATTGAGCACATAATATGTGCCAGGTACTGAAATAGGTGCTAGGGATACAACAGTGACCAAGGAAAATATAGCCTCTGACCTTTTAAAATATACAGTATAGCAGAATTAGATCTTAACTTTACCAAGTAGTGAAGCATCTCTGGATATTCATTATGTGTCTATAAAACATAGATAATAAAACTTTACCTACCCAAGGTCAAAAGACTCAACCTGGTGATTTTTTTATATCTCTTTTCTCACTATGAATCTTATCTGTCACGCCATTGTCATTCCATCTCAGGCATCTTCCTATTCTCCCTAAGAACATTTCTCTCTGGTTCATCTAGTCCCCCGTCTCACATATCCACATAAATACAGACACAATCAATTCACAGTTGGTTCATCTGTAACATTCAAAACATCCCTGCAAATTAAAAGCTATGCAGGATGTCAGTGTCTGCAGCTTTGGGCCCAGGAGCAAGGCAGGGGGAAACGACATGTCAAGTTCAGAGTCTAACAAAAAGGAGTTGCCAAGCAGTCCCAAGAAGCTTTTCTTCCCACATTGAAAATACATTCCCTCAGTCCTGGGCTCACCCAGCTACATGTGGACAAAGCAGCAGTCACCCCAATGACATGAAAAGCTCTAATGGCACTTCCAAAGGAGTCATTGTGCTAATACCATATCACTCTGTCACTGTCACAACGTTGTACCCCTTAAAATACCAAGAGTCATTTGGGCTCTTTTGTAATGGAGAGAGGTGTGGGAGGCAATCTTTCCTTGGGAGAACATGGGAAAGGAGGGGCCTTCGGGAACGTGGCAAAGAACATGGTATACACTTAAGCCTGCAGCACCTCTCGCTGCTATAATTGGGCATGATGGGGGTGTGGGAGAGGGAAGCAGAAGCCCTTGATAAAGAGGATTAGCATGAAAGAGATTAAGCATAAATGCTGCTAAACCAAGGTACCCAAGAAAGTTGCACAATCACTTGTGGCTGGACGAACTCAGATCCCAAACTCTGTGTCCCAATCTCCTGCTAATTTACTCATCCATTCTATATTTTCTATGGTGGAACATAACTCACCGTAACGAACAAAGCAGGCGCTCAAGACATCAATTAAGAGACACGAATTGCTTATAAAAAAAAAAAACACACCTTAGATATAAAGATGCACAGAAAGGTTGAAACAAAAGAGCACATTAAATCCCAAGTTAGAAGGAAATATTAAAGAACAGAAATAAATATAAAATATTTACAATATAGAAAATCAACAGAACCAAAAACTATTTTTGAGAAAACTAAATCAAATTGGTAAACCTCTAGCAAGATTGACAAAAAAAAGAGAAGAAGCATAGATTATCAATATCAGAAATGAAACAAAAAATGGGACATCACTACAGATCCGATGGATATTAAAAAAGATAATAATGGATGATTAACAACTTTATGCAACTGCATTTGAAAATTAAGATGCAATGGATAAATTATTTTAAAGCACAACTTAAAAGACGGACACAAGAGAGGTAGGAAAGCTCAACAGTCTGAGATCTAGCAAATAAACCTATGATTCAAAAAAAATCACAAAACAAGCTTTATTAAATTCCTTATATTGATCTTTGCACTGATCATGATTTTTCTCCTTCCTTCTTTTACTATAGTGAATTATATTTGATAGATCCTCCCTTCCTCCAGTTGAATGGACAGACATAAACCCCACCTGCAGCCAGACATTCCTGAGCTCTGAACCACCAATCAGCACCTGCCAAATACCCTAAGCCCCCAATTCCTAAGTCCCTAGGTCCCTAATCACCAATCAGCATGTGCTGAGTACCCTAAGCCCCGCTCCCTATCCTTAAAGGTGCTTGTATGCCCCTCGCACTCTCTCTTCCACACCTCTCCGTGGAAGCAGCCAAGAGGGGTACCCTTCCCTCCAATAAAGCCTGTGTGTGTCCTGCCATCCCAGTCTCCAGTCTACCTTCTCTATTTAATCTATCAATATTGATTAATTTTCCACTATTAAACCAACTTGGAACTTGGGTAAAGTCAAAATAAAATGGGAGGAGGGGGAGGCATCCCCATGGAGCCCAGATGGCTTCATGAATAAGTTATAAGGAAACCTCCTCAATTCCTCAATTTATAAAATTTTCCAAAGAACAGGAGAAAAAGAGGGAACAGACCTTGCTTTGCAAGGGAAACCTACCCTTGATACCAAAACTTGCCCAGGACATTTCAAGAAAAGAAAACAAGTCAATCCCTGTTTTGAACATAGATAATGGAATCCTAAACCAGAATACAGCAACTCAAACCCCATGGTGTAGAAAAAGCACAGCATACAACAAAGTTGGTGTAAGTCCAGGATTTAAAGTTTAACACTGGAAAATCAGTGTAATTCACTATTATTAAAAGAATATACAAAAAATTTGTGATCAGTGCAACAAATAGAGAAAAAGAATTTAATGAAACTCAACCTCTGTCTGTGTTCATGACTTTAAAAGACAAACACAACTAGCAATTTAGGAATAGCAGAAAACTGTGTTGGCCTAAAAAATGTTACATATGAAAACCTACAGCAAACATCATATTTAATGAGAAAATACTGAAAGTTTTCCCACTGGGACTGTGAATAAGAAAAGAACATCCATTTTTTTTTTTTTTTTACCATTTCCATTTAATTTGTACTGGAGGTCCCAGCCAGTGCAATAAGAAAGAGAAATAAATAGAATGAAGATTGGGAAAGAAGACCTAAAACCCTCATTATTTGCAGATGGCATGATTATGTATGCAGAAAATCCAAAAGGATCTTCAGATATAATATTAAAATAAATGAATTTAGCAAGACAGCTGGATACAAGTTCCATATACAAAATTCACTGTATGTTGATATACCAGCAAGAAGTATTAGAAAACAAACTTTAAAAACAATACCAAAGACAAGAGCATTAAAAACCATTGTTTAATAAAAGATGCATCTGTATCAGGTCTCTGCATAGAATCCTAAAAAACATTATTGAGAAAAATTAAGGGAGATACAATAAATGGAGGAATGTACCAGGTTCATGAATAGGATGGCTCAGTATTGTCAATAATTCAATTAGTCCCAATAACCTATAGATTCAATGCAGTTCCAGTCCTAATTCCAGCAGGAGATATATATATATATATATATATAATATATATATATGCTAATATATATGTGTATATGTGTGTGTATATATATATATGCAAAAATTGATAATTCTAAAATATATGTGAAAGTGCTAAGAGGGAAAAAAAAGTAGCCAAGACAAACCTGAAAAAGAATAAATTTGGAGGAATTATATTACTGCATATCAACATTTATTATGAAGCTACAATTATTAAGTAACTGTGGTATTTGGTGCAAGCAGAGACACAATGAAATGAGTAGAGAGTCCAGAAATGGACTCAAACACATATAGTCAGTTGATTTAGGATAGAGGTGCCAGAGAGAGCAATGAAGAACCGACTTTTCAATAAATAGTGCTAGGTCAATTGGACATCCATATGGGAAAGAAAATGAATCTTAATTCTCACTTGCATCATACATAAAAATCAATTCTGGGTGGACTGAAAACTAAATGTGAAAAATAAACCAATAAAACTTGTAGAAAATAAGACAAGAGACTATCTCCATGACCTTGAGGTGGGAAAAGTTCCTGCACTAACCTGACAGTTTTGTGAATTCAAAAAGTGAATGAGGGGGTTTCTTGCTGGTTATTGTAGATTATAGTAGCTATTCAAGAAAGCAGTTATAAATGGGGGGGGGGGTGGATGTGTGCATGTGTGGGTGCGTGTGTGTGTGTGTGTGTGTGTGTGTGAATCTTTACTCCATGGAGTATCCTAAGCGTCTTCTACTGAATAGGGCCCATAGGACAGAGTTATCAAATCGGAAAAGGGGTAATAACACCAAAGGCCATTGCCTGGAGGTCAGAGAATTCTAAGAGGCCCCAGCGATACCCCTCCCTGAATAAACTCCTCTCCACTCCAATATCTGGCCCAAGCAAACATGGGTTGCTCACATACCTGATGCTCAGCCCCAAGAACTGATTTGCTTCTTTGATCAAGCTTTCCAATGACAAGTAAAACCACGAAAGAACCAGGGCCCACATATGCTCAAGTTAACTCAGTGGTCGGCAAACCGCTCTGTTGACCAAGTTTGCCGACCACTGTCTATACTACCCTTTACCTCTTTGCACACAATATGCCACAATTGCCTAATCCTCACAGCTTCCAACTACTCGGTTGCATTTAGTCTAGTCCAGTTTGCTGACCACTGAGTTAACCGATCACCCTCCCACAGGTAAAACGCCTGTGAAGCCAATTGTAATTTCAACGTTTCCCAGAGCAAAAAGAGTGAGTCATGTGGCTTTAGACATCCCTCCAGGAGAGCAGCAGCCCAGGTGACCTGAAGTCCAACTCCTCCCCTACAGGTGGGATGGGTCCTCCCTACACTTTCCCTGGGGTTCTTCCTCCCCTGCTCCCACAGGCGGCCAGCACCCCCTCTGAGGCTCACCTTCTGTTCACATATGCGAATGTCCTAACAGTATTTGTTGTGATTTGTCCTGGGAGAGAGAAACTAGACGGTGATCTAACAATCTCTGCTCTTAGCTTTGTGTATGGACACGCAGAGGGTTAAGAGGATCAGGAAGATGTGTCCCACATGCCAAACTGACGGGGCTTCTCTCAGCCTTTCTGGACCATCTCTGGACCAGCACCCAGCACGTGGAAGATGGACAGGGTAGGGCTGGGATGTGCTCTGTGCTGACAACCCTCTAACTGCATCTGGTTGGTTAGGAGTTCTCACTATGGAGCTACATGGAGATCCCTCTGCAATCCTGGCTTCACCCACTGTGTATGAGGCTCACCTGTGCCGTCTACCAGCTGCATGATCTTAAAGCCAAATATACCAATAAAACTTGGAAATAATACAGGAGAATATTTGTATTGTTTGACTCACTCTCAGCCTGTTTTGTCGTCTACAAACTGAAGCGAAGAGTTCTCTCTCATAGAGCTGCTGTGAACATTAAACAAGATAATGCATAAAAGAACGAAATGGTGTTTAATGCCACAGTGACTAAATGGCTATGATGATTTGCATTGGCTCATTAGTAATTTCCTTACAGCTTCACCCAAAACCCTCCCCGCCCTGCCCCGTACAGGCCCAGAGCCCCTTCCACCGCACTGAGTCTGGGGTCCCCTCTCATCTGCCCACTGTGCCTCTCTCTCTATTGTTACTCTGCCACAGTTGGGACTATTATTCCTAACCACTTCCCCATCTTACCCAGCTGTTTTCTGTTTCAAATCCCCCATCAAAAATCATCCTTTCCACACATCTAGCCTCCATCCCCTTACCATTGACAAACCACCACCACAACAAAGGAAGTAAAAACAAACAAACAAACAAACAAACGTCTCTCAAACAGAATCAAAGGTTTTAAATGAAAGGGAGCATGGGAGAGCCATACAGCCAGGAAGCCAGCCAGCCCTGTTGCAAGGCTTCCTGCCAGGGCCCTCACCTCCTGGGGCGAGGCTTTATTTCCCTGTTTGTCTGATTTCAGGCCTAAGCCCGTAGGCAGCTCCAGCATTTCACTTTGTTTCCCTGGAGCCCAGATGCACCTTTCGTGCCTGGCGGATGATAAATAAGAATTGGCATTACAATAAAGGCATGGCACCAGATAGATGGGCAGGAGGTGGCCCTGCTGGGCAAAGCTAGGAAAAGAGCCAGGGAAGGAGAGCGCTCTGTCTTCATTTCCTTTTCCCAAGCTCAATTCTCTTTGCAGACCCCAGAGGCTCCCCTCCGGGTGTGGCTGTCCTGAGTGTAAAGCTGCCTGCCTGCTCCAGGCTGCAGAGAACTTGGGGTGCACTGCCCCAGCCCCGCAAGCTCAGGGCCCTCAGTCAGTCATCCTCCAATTCTAAGGTAACACGGGCAGGCAGTAAACAGAAATGTGGAAGAGGCCTCCAGTCCAGACCCCAGGAAGCAAGCAGGCAGCTACAGCCGAGATGCCCCAGGGCAGAGCACTGGCACCAAGGCCCCGGGACGGGACTAGAAAGGGGGGAGGCCAAGCCAAGGGGGTCCCGCCCAGAAATGCCAGCATTGGGGCCTCTCTGTGAACACCCCCAATGAATGACAGCCCCGTAGCCAAGCCCCGTCCATGTCCAATGGTCCTCACGTTCATCCAACATTTTCTATTCTCACTTGGCTGGCTGTCACTCAGCCCAGGCCCTTGTCCCCTCCCATCAGCCTTCCAGTCACACCTGGCTTCCCTCAACCCACATACCTCTGCCTAAAACACTCCTCCTCCGAACAGAATTTTCCTAATGGGTCTTCTCTGTGGAAACAGCCTCCCTAATGTCCCTTGTCAGCAGGACGAGACCCAAGGGTCCGGGCGTGGCAACCACAACCTCTGAGCTTGGTCGGTGCTGCCTCCTTCTTAAACCCTTTTTCCCACTGGTTTCAGCTGCTCCCTACATCCGTCCCAGCTGCTCTGCTGTTGCTCGTGGACATTAACCTCACCTGGGCATCCTTGTAGCTCAGGTCTGTGCTCTTCACTCTCTGCCCCCGCTTCCCCTCCCCCATCTAGTCTCGGCCCTTCTCTATGCCCTTGCCCTGCAGCTTGTCCGGGGCACACCAGCAGCAGGAGAGAGCTGGGCACAAGCCTTTCCTAACTGCCTCCAGCTTCAGTGTGGCACTTCTGGGTGGGCTGGGCCCCTCTGTGATCACTGTCCGGGGGCCCCTCACCCCTCTTTCCTGCTCGCTGCTTTCACTGGGCTCATCACCCCATGTCCTCACCTTGCCCAGGGAGGGGCGGGGGCAATGGCAGCCCCTGGTATCTGGTCCCTGGGGTCCCCACACGGCGTGTTGGCCCTGATCACATCTCTTCAATACCCACTTCGCGGAACCCTCTTTGAACCCAGCTGAAGTGCCTGCTGTTTCCTGCCAGGATCCAGCCTGAAACACCATCTTCACAGCCTCAACCCAAACCCCACCTCCTCCAAGCCCTTTCTTTCCCTCCGCAGCTGAGAGATGGCTCATCTCTCCTCGCTCCCCAACATCCTTTCTTAATTTCAACCCTCCGTGGAGCTTCGCTGTTTTCAAAGCGGATTGACATAAATGAACTCGTCTGTTCCTCACGACAGCCCTGAAAGATAGACAAGGTGTTATTATCGTTAATAATCTCCCTCGCATTTTGCAGAGAGCTGAGGCTTCTAGCGAGCAAGAGTCATGGCCGAGAACACGCAGCTGTCAGGTCGCCCTGACGCAGGTGGTTTGGGCCACTGCATGTGGGGGAGCCAGAGACACACAAAACACAGGGCCGGTAAGAGGCAGCCTTCAGGCCCAGACCCTGCCCTACACCTGTCTCCGTGCCCTGCCCCACCCCGCCCTGTGCTTGAATCCACACCCCGGACACAGGGGTGGTCCAGACATTCATTCACTTGTTCTGTCTCTATAATGGGCAGGCGGGGTGCCACCTCCTGGTGGTGTCAAGGTGAGCAGGGCCAGCACTGCTCTGCTCTCCTTGAGTTCCCGTCAGCAGGAGGCGGGCATTACATAAGACGTTACACAAACTGAAAGATGAGGCAGAGGGCCGGAAACCGGGACTACAGGCTTTATTAGAGGAGAACGACCCTGCCGGGCTGCCTTGCAGAGGAAAGGAGCCCACGTGCAGGGGTGAAGGCGCCTTTGGGGGGGGGGGGGAGGGAAGGGATGGGCTTAGGGTACTCGGCACGCGCTGATTGGTGGTTTCATATAAGGCACATGATTAGGCACTTAGGTACTTAGGAATTGGGAGCTTAGGGTATTTGGCAGGTGCTGATTGGTGGTTCAATGTACATTCTATATAAGGTGCCTGGTTAGGTGCTCAGGAATGTCCGGCTGCTGCCGATGCAGTTTATGTCATACTCCCTCCATCAGTTGGGGGAAGGGAGGATTTATCATAAACCGCTGCAATAGTATAACGGTGGTGAGAGCTCTGAAGGAAAAAGTCTGGGAGTGCCCTGCTTACCGAGGATGCTCAGGGAAGATTTTCCTGAGGGTTCGTCCTTCAGACTGGGATCTAAGAGACAAGTAGTAGTTAACGAGAAAGGAGGGGGCTCCCGGGGGAAGAAATGCCCATGCACACAGAACAGTAGGGCCAAAGGTTCTGAGGCTGGTGTCGCGGGGCATGGGGTGAGGGGTGCACACTTCTGACAAAGGCTAGCATGGCCACAGTACAAACCTGAGGGCCTCCGAGGCCAGAGAGGCTGGCAGAGGCCACGCGCCTTGAGGGCGATGTTAAAGATTTCTGTCTACATTTCAAGTGCAACAGGAATCCAATCAAGGGTTTGAGAAGGACAGTGGCCAGGGAGATGGGCATTGTTTAGAAATCCTTCCGGCTGCAGAGGAGAGGAGGGTTGGAGATGCACAAGCGGGAAGCCTGGAAGACAGTCAGGAGGTGGCGCTGTCACCCGGGAAAGGAGGTGGTGGCTGATCAGAGTAGTCGCAGTGGGTGGAGGCCTGGGGTCAGGCTGGGATATATACTTCGGAGGTGGCATCCTAAGATTTGGTGTTGGATGGGGACAGAAGGTGAAGGAGTGGGAGGATGACATGGAGGCTTGTGGCTCATGCACCCAAATAGATGGGGTGGGAGACTGGGAAAAGCGGACGGCAGGAGGGTCCAGACATCAGGTTAAGGCTCGTTAATGTGAGGGATTTAGGGATGGTGCTCACAGGAAGGAATTAGCCTGGAGCTCAGAGGAGAGTTCTGGGCTAGAAATATAAACTTGAGTCATCAGCATAGGGTCCAGGGACTTCCACCTATACCCCCAGAGAGGATGTGTGAAAAGAAATGAGGGCCCGAAGGAGAAAAAGCAACCAGAGAGAGACAGGACACAGGACCTTGCATGCCACGAAAGCCGTGAGCTTCAAGATGAGGCACTGAGCAACTGTGCTGCAGGTCACCGAGAGACAAAGCAGCCCCTACAAATCCATGTCCACAGACCCCAGGTCACATGGCTGAGTTTCACAAGCTCAAATGACCTCAAGTTCATAGCCAGCCCACGGGGATGAAAGTCTGCACTAAAATCACCATCTGCACCAATACCTGGGAGGTAGAGCCCGAACCCTCTGCTGAAGCTCCCCAAGATATGAGCCCCTCTCTCCCCACCCACATCAGAACTCAGGACAGGGACCAGGGACGCCCAGGCCCACCCTCCAGGCTCTGGGCAGCGGCGAGTGCTGCTCGAGGGCCCTGGGAGGCGACAGAAATAGCCATGGAGACAGACAATGCGAGCTGTGCCGGCTCCTGAACCGCCAGAACACTGGGTGCTGATTAAATTTTCATGCCTCCTTGACAGATTTCCCCCTGCCTCTTTTTTCCTGTGGATTTCCCCCCCCCCCCATTGTTATTCCTGTTTCAAATCCATAAAGAAGAGAAAACAATAAAAGGGATTCTCTTCTTGCACGTGTTTTGGCTTGAGGTGTTAGTGCTGGCTTGGGCATCACTCTGGCTTCCAGGATAAGTGGTGCCATAGCACCTGGAAATTGGAGTGTGTGCACGTGTGTGTACACACACACACACACACACAAACTCACATGCATACATAGACACAAACATATGCACGTTCCACATGTGCACACATACACTTGTACAAATGTGCACACAGAAGCACACATTCACATGTGTGCACACACTCACGTATGCACACATGCACACACATGTACTCATGTATACATATATGCACGCACACATGCTCACAGGACTCTGGCCCCCCCTGCTTTCTGCCCCTGCTCCTCACTCCCTTCCCCTGCTTCTCTCTCCTGGGCACAAGGTTCTTCCCCTGCCTCTTCAGGCAGCTCTGTCCTTCCTTTTGTCCGTGTTCTGCCTCCCTCTCCCCAGCCGAGTTTTCTTCCCCATTGTTCTAATTTCTCTCCCTGCTGAAGTGCATGAATGCCTGGGCATGCACACCCACTCAGAATTACTTTCTTTTCTCTCCTTCCTCCCTCGCCCGCTCATTCTCTGGACAGTTCTTATTTCCATCCCCAGAGAAGAGCTATCCACTGGCGAGTGGGGCTCTGTGCAAAGACGAAAGGTAACGGCCTGGTCCGGTCCCCACGCTCAGAATGACAGTGGACCCCTCTGGTCCCTCCTGCACGCGAGAGGTTTGGGGCCACTGTCCTAAATCAGACTGAGAAAGATTGAAGGTTCCCTCCTGGGCTAAGGGACGCAGCCCAGGGCTGAGTCTCCGCCCCGGGAGAGTGGAGTGGCCCAGAGAGGCCACCTGTCCTCCCTCCAGATGCAATCTGGGCTCAGACCCAGGGCAAGGTGTGTAGTAAGCACAGTTCTACCTCAGTCCCACAGGAAGTGTGACAGGCGACCCAGTTTCGTAGCAAGTGACTTGGCAGCCGCTCACCCTTGTCATTAGGATGTGGCACGAGGAGCCTGATTACAGCGTGAGGCCTGAGACTGAGAAAACACACGCCACTGGCCCCAATGTAGTGCTGCCTCCAGGGGCCAAGCCCAACCACTCCGCCTCCTGCAGTTCCCAGACTCTCCCTGAGGACAGCGCCGCCAACCTGGCTCCTTCTCCCAAAGGCCCCCGCGGCCCCCGCACACACAGCGCTGCCAGGCCGGCCTGAAGGGCGCTGTGCTCTGCTGGACCCAGATCCATCTGGGGACATTAATGGGGTCTGAGGGTCCTGATTACGCCCCAAAAGGAACCCATGGCAGAGGTGCAGTGGGTTTCCCCAAAGGCCCACACTCTGGCAGTGGATGGCACCCTGACCTGAGGCAGGGTCAGGGTAAAACTATTCACCTGCTACGGGCTGCAGGTGGCACTGAGGCTCGAAGCTGGACATATGGGTACCATTCCTGGGCCGCAGCGAGGACCTTTCTTTCTAATCAGGACGAGTCCAGCCAACACTAGAAGCCCTGCCCCTCTTAAAATCTGCTCGCAGGAGACAGTAGCCAGCTGTCACCCAGGTGAAGGGCAAGGTGTGGAGGGGAACGGGTCAGAGGGCAACCCCCAGACTTCCTCTCAGGGAAGGGGTGTGCATCTCCTACCACCACCCTCTGCCTGGGCTGCCTTTGGAGGCCTGTAAGGCGGCTGCTGCCGACCTGATCGCCCTGCCCTGGGCACCTGGTGGTGATCCAACACGTTGCCAGAGATGGGAAGGCAGGCAATGGCTCCTCTGATAACCACAGAACCCTCATTAAGAATTCCTCAGTACAGAGGATCAAAGGTGAAAAATGCTTAACAGCATCTGATTAGTTTTCAAGTGTCCCAAACCCTCCAGGACATTCATCAAAAGGACAGCCCTACTTTAACATTCTCTCTTATGAACCCCCCCCCCCCAAAAAAAAAAAAGTGTCTTGAGCAAAGCCTCCAACGAGGAGAGTGAGGGTGGCAGGGAGACCGGTTCTCTCTTGGAAATACTAATTACAGGGTTCACACACGCTTGCCACGTCAAATAGTCAGTTTTCACACACAGCTACTCCCTACAACAAGATCACAAATCAAAACACAACACGTAAGCATACCAAACAACTTCTCTGTGCTCCCAAATGGCCCTGTAGCGATGCCCATTTTGAGACTGTTGTAACACACGGTTAAAAGCACAGACTCCAGGGACAGACTGCAGTGGTTTTCCCGACTGTAGTACGGGTATATCACAGTCCTCAAAGGGCTGTTGGGAAAACCAGTGCATTTCTATCAATGAAGGCCTTAGAACACTCTGATTCCCCACTGTGTCCTTTCACAACCCTGTAGAGCCCCAAGGATATGACTAAGAGGTCTCCCAATTCTTAAGGCCAGAGGTTCTCTTACCTCCTATTCTTTCACAGATTCAAACTCTCCCTTGCGGTGTTTGAGGCGTGCTGTGGCTCCAACTTGGAGCCTGGATGAAGGCCTCCTGAGGACCCCTTGGGAATTTGATCTCTTCCCTGTCCCTCGGAGACCCCATATTACCTTCATGCATAAGTATGGGACCTGTGCACCCTCTAACGAATGCTTTTGTTAATAGGACTCAACTGAACTGGGATGGTCAGTTTACTAAGGACACCCAGGTGAATGGCTTGAACACAATGGGGGCCAGCTGGCTTCTCGCATGGCAATGCTGTTCTCAGAGCAAAGATTAGGTCCCCGATGGCAGCCACCCAGCTCACAAATGCTCTGGCCACCAGAGAACTGGGGAGTAACAGTAACTGTAAGAGGAACAGTGCATTGACCGCCGCCTGACCCTATGAACCTGGACCATCAACTAGTCATTCAGCAAACATTTCTTAAAAAAACGTACCTTGTGCCAAGCATTGATCTAAGCAGCAACTATTCATAGCAGCGAATGAGACAAATTCCTTCCCTCTTCAGTTTTATACTCTAGTGGGGTAAGTTAGCCTTTGGGTAAAATATACAGTGTGGGAAACAGGCATGGGTAACAATGTACACATTATTATATGACAAATGTACACAAATCAAAATCAGATGGGAGGGAGGAAGTAACCGAAAGCAACTTATAAGAGGAGCAGCAAGTTCGAAAAGGGAGCATTCCAGCCCTTAGCACAGTGTCTACTTTACTTACTTTATAGTCAGCCATCAATAAATTTTGTCAAATGAAAAAAAATATAGTTATAGAAATAAAAACACAGCTTTATAAACAACATTTTCCTGGGGGGAAATATAACTTTTTTAAAAAAAATATGTTTTATTGATTTTTTACAGAGAGGAAGAGAGAGGGATAGAGAGTTAGAAACATCGATGAGAGAGAATCATCGATCAGCTGCCTCTTGCACACCCCCTACCGGGGATGTGCCTGCAACCAAGGTACATGCCCTTGACCAGAATCGAACCCGGGACCTCTCAGTCCCCAAGCCGACGCTCTATCCACTGAGCCAAACCGGTTTCGGCAGGAAATATAACTTTTATAGGAGAAGAGGAACAGACCAAAGGGAAATAAACCAGACCAGAACAGATTCAGACCAAAGAGCGCCCTCCACACCTGGTACTCTATCTGTCCTACACAAGCTCATTGGCTGTACAGGAATTCCTATTTTCCCTCCCTGTGGTGAAGTAGTCCCTGTCATAATCAAGAAACTAGCCCCAGAGCATGTTATTATCCTGGTAACTTTCTAAGAGAAGTGATAAGTCTAAATTTGGGCTAAATTCCCCAAAGAAATAGCTGTAAGAGAAAACCCCCAATTGTCACTGCCTTAGTAATAGCCCTACTGCTGTGCAAATGATACATGAAGTTGTAGTTTCTCAGGGCTCAGTCTTTTTCCTCTTCTCCATCTATGCCTTCTTCCGATGGGACCTCAGCCAATCAACCCTGACTCTAGAACCATTAATACATTGATGCTTCTCCAATATCTATCTCTGCCCTGCTCTCTCCTCTGTGCTCCAGATTCATCAGACTCAGGTACCCAAGAGCTAGCTTCTCGTGGCAGCTCTAGCTTGGATAAATAATAAGCATCAAACAGGCATCTCCAATTTAACATGTCCCCAACTAAACCACTAACCCTACCCAACCAACCTATCCCTTCTCTAGGCCCCCGTCTTGGTAAATGGCACCTCTGTTAACACATTAATGCAAATGAGAAGCCATCATTGGTCTCTGCCTCCCTCTCTCTCTCTTATGCAACATTAAATCCATGTGCAAGTCCTACCAGCTCTACCTTCAATGTATATCCCAATCTGACCATGGCTCACCGCCAGCATAACCATCCCAGACTCACCACCATTGCCTTCTAACCACATCCACTCCTGCTCCACTAGGGCCGGTTCTCCCCAGCAGCCAGACTAACCTTTCAACGTAGATTGTGTCATTCATCTGCTCAAAATACTTCAACAAAGATAATCCATGAGCAAGTCCTACCAGCTCTACCTTCAATGTATATCCCAATCTGACCATGGCTCACCGCCAGCATAACCATCCCAGACTCACCACCATTGCCTTCTAACCACATCCACTCCTGCTCCACTAGGGCCGGTTCTCCCCAGCAGCCAGACTAACCTTTCAACGTAGATTGTGTCATTCATCTGCTCAAAATACTTCAACAAAGATGTCCCATCAAATGCAAAACAAGACCCAAGAGACTCGCTGTGCTCTGGCCCTGACTCTCTTTCTCTCTCTGATCCCTTCCCTCTCCACACCCCTCTTGAAGTGCTTTCTGTTCCTTGAACTCACCAGGCAACCCCTTGCCAAATATGCCACTGGGAGGTTCCCTACAAAGCCCAGAATGAGTCCATTGTCACAGCACTGGAGCCACAACACATTGTTACGGCATCCCATGAACACAGTCTGCTCTCCTTGAGGGTGGGGACATCTCTTACCATCAGCATCGAGCACAGGTCCTGGCAGTCGGGAGGCACTCTAAAGTTTGGGGGTAAATGGAGTCAAACTGGGTTGCCCAATCACCTACCAACGCCCATGCTGCTCTAACAGATGGCAGCAGGAAGTAATAGAAGAGCTTGAGCTTTTTCTAGTTAGCCAACACTAGGTTCCGATCCAGGCTTTCCACTTTATTAGCTGTACAACCTTGGGCATGTCACTTCCCTTCTCTGTGCTTCAACTGTCTCATTTGTCAAACAAGGAACCATCAGAGCCAACCACAGGATTACTGGAGAATTAGAGCTCAGACGTGTAAAGGGCCAAACAGTGCCTGGCACTCGGGAAGTATAAGATAAATAAATGGCAGCCAATATTATTATCCATGTGCTCCTTGTCTTTCCTCTCTCTTATAGGTATTACTTAATCTTCAAAGAGGTCCCAACAAATGTGTTTTTTTCAAAGAGAGGAGAAGGAACATAATGAGAACAATGTGAAGATGTATGAATGGGAGGAGTGACAGACTGAAGCCATGGGAAGCAAGATGATTGACAGCAGCAAGAGATGCCCTTTCTCCTCCCGAGCCAACTTCCGCCCGGCACCTCACTGCCCACTGCCCATGGCTGCAGATGCCACAGAGGCGCCAAGTCCCCACAGAGGGCATAGCCGCTCTGAATGCCAGGGTGGGTCTCAGAAGAGATGGGTCACCACAACAGAAAAGGATATGCAAGCTCTTCCAAATTAGAACAGGAATTTAATTAAACCGGGAGAGACACGAGAGATGGGGAGATGATTAAAGCCCAGGATATTTCCTCTCTTGGAGGCAAGGGGAGGAGGCAGGGCAGAGCTAGAATTCATCCCCTCTCATGCCCTGCCCCTTTCCTCCCTGCCTCTCCCGCCCTCTCCTCCACACCCCTCCTTCTTCCTCCTCTTTGGACACCTGGACCCTCAAGCCCCATATGCAAAGCTCCCCCTGGAGACATATGTGCTGCTGACTCATGCTCCCAGCTTGTGACAAAGCTTAAACCTTTGAATTCCTCGGTTATTACCTTTTCTCGCTCTTTCTACTTTATCTTGCTTCGCATTATGAATTATGTATAGTACTTCTGGTACTCAAGAAAGCCCCTTTATCAAATCTGTACAAAAGAGAGTGATTCTGATCCACCGAGAACCGCTGGAGATGGCAAAGAGCTGCCCAGGCCTGCAGGGAGCTGGAGCGCCTGGAGGATGAGACCCCTGAACCCGAGTCTGGGTCCAGCGACAACAGTACGCCCTGAGGACACGCCCTTCCCTGGCTGCCTCTGTTAGGATGCACAGGCCCAGCACGTGTGTGATCATGTCAGGCACCAAACCAATGGGGTAGCTCACTGCAGACTGCACCAACTGCAGCACTAGGCCATGCCTTCATTTATTTATTTACAAATTGTAAATCCAGATACGTCCCCAGGAGGCTACTTCCCAAGTACCAGAGACAGAGAACGCTCTAGAAGATCCTTTAGCCCAGGGGCTCCAGGTATACAAGCCCCACTGCACACCAGTGCCGGACCCTCCTGAAGGGAAGACCCCCACATTGTTTCCTTCGGCCTCTCCCTCTGAGTCTCCTCATTCCAACCTCCCACCTTTCTCGTCCACTTCCCCCCTTGCTAAAGACGCCTGCAATCCAGTTTCAATAACCTACTTTGCAATTGATTTAGCCCTGATATAATAAATAACTTGGGTACAAAAGAGAGTCACGCACCCTCGCTCTCGCTGTCACACACACAGACTAAACACTGGCCATGCCTCTGTGGTAACCTCTCCCAGGCCCCGTGTGCTGCCAGTCACAGCTGCTCCTAGGAGCTCAGGATGGCAGGCAAGGTTTCCGTTCCTGGGAAGACTGATTCAGCTGAGGGAAGACCAAGACTGCTGGCTCAGTGAGGCAACGGACTCTGTGGTCCCAGGAAGTGCCCTGGATGCCCGCCTCTTTGGGGAGCATGATCTTTTTAAGAAATATATATATATATATATATATTTTTAATTTCAGAGAGGAAGGAGAGAAAGAGAGAGATAGAAACATCAAGGATGAGAGAGAATCATTGATTAGCTGCCTCGTGCATGCCCCCAATGGAGATCAAGCCGGCAACCCGGGCATGTGCCCTGACTGGGAATCGAACTGGTGACCTCCTGGTTCATAGGTCAATGCTCAACCACTGAGCCACGCTGGCTGGGCCTACTATTTTTATACAAATTACTTAGGGATGATGGCATTACTCAAGAAAATGGCTCAAAAAAGGTCATGGCATTATAATGCTCTGTGCACAGAGGAAAGAGAAAGATGCCAACAATATTTTGAATATATATTCCACTTTTATTCCAAGGAACCCAGTTGGTTATATCTGTCAAAACACATTGAAGGACGATATGTAGAAAGTCTGCATTGTGAACTCATTGATAGAAACTAACATAACTGTTCAAAAGTTTCAAGTATTTTAAAAATACCTTAAATTGCTAAAGCATATCTCAGTGCACAAAGCATTTGCACAGAGGCACGCTTACTTAATTCTTACAGTCCTGATATGAACTTAGCACTGATTTGGTGCTCTGATTTCACAGAAGAGGAAAAGGAGTCTCACTGAGGTCACGTGACTTGCCCAAGATCACAGTGTGGGGGCGAGGGGGTTTAGTAAAAAACAAAGCCTGGACTTAAACCCAGTCTTCTGAGTACAATTTAATGTCTAGAACCGCCTAGTCCTATGGTACTCACCGTACCAGCCTAATTGGTCTGCTAAGATATTTATTCTTCGGTGACAAATCACATGAGCCACTAGTAATTCCTGTTAAAATTAATGTAAAAAGTTCAGCATCACCAGGATGAAAAAAAGAAAACTCAAGCACGAAGCTGACAGCCAAATTGTACGTCCACAAGTTATTTATATCAATATAATTACATTAATGGATTAATCTATCAGCTAAATAAAATCTACATTACCACATGCTGTTTTCACAGATCAGAGAATTTTTACAAAACGAAAACGAAAGAATCCAGGTTTGCAATAGGCTTGTTAACTTGTTATTTTGCTGAGAAAGAACGTTATCATTTTTTAAATTCATCTTCAAGTTGAACGAATTTCATTTCACAAAAAAAAACTCTAGTGTCATTATTTTCTCATTATGCCAACCTGGTGAAAACTTTGTCAAAGCTCCGTCCCAGCCACTCGGGAACACACTGCAGATCAATGTCAGGTCTGCCCTGACGTGTGCAAAGTGCAGTCCGGATCCCACCTCCGAATTCAGCCTCGGCTGCAGCATCAGCACTGCACCTGCTAGTCCAAGGCCGTGAAAGTTAGCAAGAGCTGGGATGAACCCTTAATGGCATTCAATAGCCATTTTTATACCAAATACAGGTATGTTTTTCAACATGTGCATAATAGAAACAACACTATCTGTAAGCCAAAGCACATGTCTTGAGAACACCCAGGACACGGAGCAGGAATCATGATGGGAGAATTTGCCTTCTGTGTCTCTGAAAGAACTAGACACTCTCTTTGAATAGGAAAAAAACAAAACAAAACACACACACACACACACACACACACAGAAAAAAACTGCTCACTTAGCAGAACCAAGTCTATACCTGCCCAGCTCACAGAAGCAAAAACTCATAAAAAGATCACTCGCACAGGAGGGCTGAGCGTGTTTTTCAGAGAGCTTTCATATGTTTTAGTTCATGTAATTGCTACAAGACTCTAGTGGTAGGAACAGCAGGCGGTATTACCCCCTATTACTAATGACTACACAAATGCACATTTATTTACTCAGCTAGTAGGCACATAGGAAGAGAGGTGTGGTGCCTGCAATCGTGGGGCTTGTGGCAGAAGGATCTAGTGGCCGTGTCCTGATCCTCCCTGTAGGTACTGGATCCCAAACTGATATTCACAAAGGTAAGAAGGGGAGCTGGTGAAAAGGTCTAAGTCAAAAGTGGATTCAGCAAGGGAGTGATTCGAGAAACAAACTTGTGGGGGAGGGAGGGGTGTGTGTGTGGGGAGGACAGTCTTCAATTTGGGTGCTGTTCTTGGTCACGTTTCATCACAGAGACGAGGCCTGTGATGTCACCTCGGTATGGGTCTCTTTAAGAGTATTTCAGAGCCAGGTTCCAAGCCAGAGAGGCCAACTGTGTCAGTGAGGCAAACTGCTAATTACACACCAACCCTCCGTAAACACTCGAAGAAATCACCATCCCGCTGCTGGTTGGTTTTCTCCTTCTACCTGTCACAGGAGGCAGGGAGGTGGGCTGGAGTGGAGCAGGAAGAGCAGCCAGCAGTGATGAGGGTGACAGCCAGGGTGGGGCGTGAGAGATGCCCCCGCTGACAGCAGCTCGCTCATCTGAGCACAGAGCCCTGCTGCCCATGCCGAAGCCCCTCTGCCGGGTCCTCGGGTCACTTGGTGCAGTCAGAGCATCAATGGACGGACACTCACTGAACACTTACCCAGCTCTGGGGAACCGTGCCTGATGTGGAAGGTGGAACGGGGCTACTAGCATCTGATCTGGGGGAGAGGGCTCTGAGGAAACGTCTACCCTCCTTTGAATTTCTCAGGGACAGTCAGGGGAGGCTTGGTGGAGGAGGAGCCGCCAAATTTTTAGAGGATGCACTGAGCTCAGGTAATTCAAGGAGTGTGGATGCAAGACTGGCAACGATGTAAATGAAAGGTACAAAGTGACCAGGCTGAGATGGTCTGATCTGTACAGTGGGCAGCGGAAGAGGATGCCCTGCCTGTCTGCAGCAGGCGAGTGGTTCTCACAAGATGGCCTGAATGATAACGTGACCCCACAGATCTTCCTGTGTGCCATCTCATCTCAGCTCTCACCGCTACCCGATGGGCTGGCTGCCATCATCACCCTCACTTTATAGGTAAAGAAGCGAAGGTGCAGAGGCGAAGTAAACTGCCCCTGTCACACCGGGAGGAGCAGGGGGACCCGGATTCCGAACCCCTGGTATCCCACCGCTAGCACAGAAATCATTTTTTCAAACAAGATCATCAGAACCACTTACAAAATGCACACCACTTACAAAAATGGACAACTTTGGCCTATGAGTATTGAACATAAATATGTTTATAATGATAACAGAAAACATTTGTTTGATGTAGCATCCATCACTCCCAAAATGAGGATGTTTTTAGGAGGGGAAAACCTGTGAAGCCGGGGTGAGAGGTGACGGTCGTGAGTCCCGAATCGGCTTTGGCATCCCGCTTACTTCTGTATTTTGTTTCAGCTGCGCGGTATTGAGAAAACCCTGAATCACACAGAAGAGCTAGAGTGCACTCACTTTCATCACTTTATGTGAGCAGACAAGCTCAGGCCTGACTTTTTTTTTTTTAAAAGAACTAACACAGAACCACACGTTGTCTAATCAATAGCACATTGACACCAAGTTCAAATGAAGGCGGAGATAACACCAAGGTCTGCACGGAACAGAATGAAGCCGGCATGGCCACGGGTGGTCTCCAGGGGCGAGAATTTGGTCTCTGCCACGTGGATGATGTGTGACTTTTTAAATTAGGGTGGCTTTCTTTTTTGCAATGCTCTACTTCCTCAACTCTAAGGTACACCTTTCTTCACAGCTGAAGGTTTCAGAGCTCTACCATACGCGTGTGTAAACATGCAGAATGTAGTGGGGTTATTGTGCTGTTATTAGATTGGTAGTAGCTCTCATCAGCAGTGTATATCTTGGACTGTGGCCGTAAAAAGGTACATTTTGAAAACAGAATTTGAGACAAATGTTGTAGAAGCCACAGAGCCATCTACGGATCTCAGATGGCAAGTCCCCTGCTCAGGGCAAAGGGCAGTGACCTGGGGATGGGAGATGGGAGAGAGAGAGAGACCTAGAGGCAAGGGAGGATGAGAATGCGATGGGCCTTGGCCCTCTTCCCTGAGATACCCCTGCGCATCCGTCACTTTGTATTAGACAAATACCGAATCAAGTTTGACCTCATGGAAACCCACCCAGTGGGGCAGCGGGTAGGGCCAAGGCTTTTTCTTCAGTATTTTCTCCACTGCTCCCCGAATTATTCTCCCCAAGCCTGGTAATGAAGGTCATGCGGAACAGAGGCCTCAGAACTATGGGGGTGCTTGTTACAGACACAGAGTCCTTCTTCCTCCTCGGGGGCTGCTGGTTCCTCAGATCCTGCATTACACTGACCGCCCCCAAGCAATTCTCAGATGGGCCACACCGAGAGGGCTCAATAAATACTTTTCCAGAGAATGATAAGTGGAGGAAAATGAACAGACCTCTTGGCTTGCCCAGTGTGCCAGCGACAGGCTCGGTGCCATCCCTGTCTGGCTGAGAATTCCGTAAGGATTTGGGTTCCAGAGTGATCCAGTGGGAAGTGTCTGCAGCAGCCACTGCGTCACCAAAGCACCACTTCAGTCAATTTCTGCCCTTTAATCCTACAGCCTGGTGTCGACTCAAAACAGAGAGATTATGGCCTGAGACCGCATGACACGTCAGGCACCCGAGGCCTCTGGTGGCGGATCAGAAATTAAACTGCATATTAGTGAAGGCTGGAGAAAGGAGCCCTGAGCCAGCCTGATGGCTCCGCTCAGACCCGGCTTGGAGGTCGGCCTGGTGCATGGTGTGACATCCAGGTACCCGATCAGGAGGCAAATTTAGCATCTTTGGAATAGGCCCCAAACATGACGGCCTCTCTGGTTTGAGAAATTATTAAGAAACAAGGATAGATAGGAAAGAACAGGAATAATTCCAGGGTGAAGGCAGCCATACACGGGAAAACATGTGTGGAGGAGAAAAGGAAAACCACAGTTCCTTCCCACGGGTGGAGGACTGTGGTCAGGCTCCCGGCCCAGCGGCGCTGAGAGAGAGGACAGGTAATGAACATGGAGAATGGGCTGCCAGAGGCAGCAGCAGAAGCTTCGAGCATAAATGTGTTTTAATGAAGACATAGACACTCCGAGGAGGAAAACAAGATGGCAGAGGACAATCCTGTGAGGCATGTGAGCGGGCCTGGTGGGCGTCAGTCCCCAAATGTCCCCCCAAGTTAGAGTTCTGAACTGGGCTGGAACCAGGCGCCAAGGAGGGCAGCTTGAGAAGGCTCAGGAGGTGTCCTGACCATTCTGGGCACAGCTTCCTCTGCACCTGGGCACACACTTACCTGTTCATTCATATACACACTCCTTCTCCTGATGTTGGAGGCAGTTTGAGCAGCAGATTAGAAACCAGAACATTCAGTTTCAGAACTCACTTCTTACTTCCTCTGTGCAATAAGATAGGTTTCTCCATTTACTCCACAGATGGAAGTTGTCCAGGAAATTCAAGAATAATATTTCAGAAAGGGCCTGCAATCCAATTTGTTGTACTCCCTTTCCACAGCCTCTGCCCCAAGCCCGTTGCCCTGCTAAGAGCACAGCCTGGACCCTCGGTCACATTGTTGCATTTCCCTGGCAAGAGCATTCTGGTTAAAGCCAACTGCCCAGCTACGTCCTGCCTGAACCTCAGTGGCCAAATGTGGCCAGAGGCAAACACATCGCGTTCACCGGTCCCACTGTAACCCCTTCACCACTAACCCCCAATGGGCCCTGAATCATAGTCCCCCTACACTCACTCCCTCACTCGCCTAGAAAACAATTTCACACCTTCTCCTCAAACTTCCAACATCCTCCTCCTCTCACCCTCTGCTAAGGTCCTTACTTCCTATTTCATTGAAAAAATAGAAGCATCAGGAGAATTTCCACAAGCTACCATCACCATGTTTGCATGCCCATGTTGCAACCCTGCAGCCTTCCCTCCTGGCTGTGATAAAGTGTGGAGCTCCGAGCAAGCCCGGCCCTCCACGTGGGCTCTGATGGCTCAAGGCCTTCCATTGTCATCTGCTTTAGGAGGTTTTTAGACTCCACCAGCTGTCTCCACCTCTCCTTCATCATCAATGATTTTTAATCTTGAGGGATTCATTGTCATCAGCTAATGAATGGCATTTCCCCCTGCCCCATTTTCTCTGCTTCCCTTCCAAACAAAATTCAACACAAAGATCTGTACAGACTCGCTGTTTCCAACCCTTTTTAGAACCTTCTCCAATCAGGTATCCAGCCTTCAACTCCACTCAGACTGCTCCTGGTCCCTGAAGGTGGTTCCTCAGCTGTCATCTTCTGTGACCCACCGGCAGCATTTGACTCTGGTATCACCTCTATCTCCTCCTTCCTGAAGCCCTCTTTGTATTTGACCTCAAGGTTGGCCACTCCCCGAGTTTTGTCTCTCCTCCCTACTGCTCCTTCTCCGTCTCCTCCCAGATAACTCCTCAATTCACCAACATATTAGCCTTGAACTTCACTTCTGGAACCTCTTCTCTCCCAATAGTTACAGATTCACTTCCTTTCTGTCTTATCCAGTGATCTTGTGACTTTCAGTACCATCTATACACTGGAAACCCCGCCTAGCCGTCTATGCTAGTCTCATTTATCCAACTCCCTCCTGACGCCACCATATCAAATGAGCATCGCAAATTCTTCGTTCACGTCCAAACTCAAGTCTCGCTCTTCCTCCCAACCTTCACTGCTCAGCCCCATGGGAAAGGGGACAAACTAACTTCCAGGATCCACTTCACAGCCCTTCTGTGTGTAGGGCAAGTCACAGATGAACAGAGACACTAGTATCAGACTCTAAGGGCCACCTGTTTGACAGGGTCCCAGACTCCCTGCTAGGACACAGGAACCGGGCAGTGCAGACAGGGATGTGGGGAAAGAAAAGCCTATTCCAGAGCATGGCTTATCCTGGACACAGGAATCTACGCATTTTATGAACCATATTCCTGATCGGAGGTCAGCTTGTGCACTTACTGCTCTCCCACCATAAGATGATGGGAGGCTCTGGCCCCCTGTTTGTCAAATGAGTTTTACATGTGTTCTGTTCCCAGGGCGTGTAGAGGAGGTGGGCGAGGGGGACTGAGCAAAGATGTGCAAACACACTCCCTGGTCTTAGGGACCCCGGAACCAGCAGTGTTCTCTGTGGATACCATAAAATCAGAGAAGCTTCCAAAATTGGACATGGCATTTTCTTCATCAGTCTCGGATACGGTATTATTCTTAGGCATGCCACACATAAGCAAAACATCGATGAGGCAAAAGAGAGTTGCTGCTCACCACTGAAAAATTATTAAGCATGTGAAGCTGGGAGAAGGCAACTTGAAGGAGAGCCATAGGCATGTTACAGACCAAAGGGCTCCTGAGGACTCGGGAAGACTCTCGGAAAGCATCCAGCCTACAGTTGCCTCTTCTTGCCAAAAGCCAGTGAAAGCTATAAAAATCTCTTCCACCCCAGCAGCATGGAGCATCCCGGGCAGTCATAACAGATGCAGCTGGCATACCTGCATCGCTGGAGAAACACCAGGTCTCCAAGAAATGTCTGTATCTGCATAAGTTGATCAACATCAAGTGAGAAGAGAAATAGCTCGAGCTACAGAAATACAGGTGAAAAAAATACTGGACTTTAAGAGCCCGGATGAGAGGAGATGTGAAGAGAGACCGGAAACCTCTGCAACCCATACATGTCCTCATAACACGAACAGCAGATGACATACACCCAGCATGACAACAGAGAAATAAGACCAGAACCAGGAGAAAGCCAGTTCTCCGAGTCCCATCTGGCCCAGGGGATGAGGGTTAGAAGCTAATTCCCAAGCCACAGTCGCATCCGTAGAGAGAACAGCATTGACTGGAGAGAACATATTGTATTGGCGGAAGGAACCCCCATCCAGATTAGAAGAAATACCTGAATTAAACTAGTAAGAAGAGGGGAGACTATGCAAGTTGAGGAGACTCTTGTTTGGAGAGACAGCCAAAACAGGAAGCGGCAGCCAGCAGAACCACACGCTGCTTTGCATTCTTTCTACCACAAGGGGAGAGGGAAGCCAAGAATCCAGTTGGAGTTTGACCAAGCAGAGTGGAAGTTTGGGCAGAGACTAGCTGGAGCATGGAAGATTCAGGTTGCCATGACAATGAGAACCTTCCTGCCCCCTTACAGTAATGCGTTATAAAGAGAAAGCTGCATGCAAATGAAGTTAAGTATAATCAACAGCAGGGCACCACAAGGTCAGGGGAGGCATTCAAGGAAGAGTCTGTGCAGCAGATAAGCAATGCAAACACAGAGAAGCTCTTAAGTTATATAGGAAAAGGTTAGACTGAGTCCACATGCTTGCGAGAGCTTCTATGTACAGAGTAAACCTGAAGCCTCTCCTACTGGCCTGGGCATATCTGGCACCAATAAATCTCCCATATTTGTTGCTGCCAGCAAATAGAAGAGGTGCTGGACCGGGAACGAGGGGCTCCCCTTTTCCTTGCTGTGAAGACACAGCAGCTGGGTGAATTGAGCCTTCCCAGAATGGGTGGCAGAAAAGAGACCTCAAGGTACATTTGAACCCTATGGTGGTGGTGGTGGTGATAATGGCACAGTGAGCGATTTCTGTATAGGTAGAAACATACATATATGGACAGGTATTTATAATACTAAGTTGACGAGTTGTTCATTATTCATTCCACGGTGTGCAACCAGTTCTCATGCATATGCAAAATGTTGTCATTACCGAGCTCTGAGCTGATGTTAAAAGGAGAAAACTAGCTGAAACCAGTTTGGCTCAGTGGATAGAGTGTCAGTCTGTGGACTGGAAGGTCCCAGGTTCTATTCCGGTCAGGGGCATGTGCATTGGTTGCAGGCACGTCCCTGGTAGGGGGCGTGCAGAAGGGAACTGGTCGATGTTTCTCTCTCATCGATGTTTCTAACTCTCTATCCCTCTCTCTTCCTCTCTGGAAAAATCAATAATATATATATATATATATATATATATATATATATATATATATACACACACACACACACACACACACACACACACACACACACATATATATATATATATATATATATATATATATATATATTTTTTTTTTTTTTTAAAGGAGAAAACTATGCAGGCAGTGTTTACATGACTATCAGAATCTGATTTTCAGCCAAGATCCCAGGCATCTCCCATCTCACACTGTCTTTCAATGGGCAAGAGCTCACTGAAAGGAATGGTAGGTATATAGTCTGTACTGTTGAAGTCATTTTTCTCCCGCTCCCTGACCCTCTTTTCTATCCAAGCTGAACAGATGAACTTGGAGAACTTAAAAGCTTGCATGATGTAAGTTAAAAGCCCTGTGCCCAGCCCTAGGAAGGGTCCAGTACGCTGAACCCACTGCCCCAGGAGTAGACAACCCTTCCTCCGGAGTGTGCATCCTGCTCCTAGCAGAGAGCACCGCCTGGGGATGCTTCACACCCCGGTTCCCTGCTCAAATGAAGCCCAGCCTTTGTGTGCCCTCTCTCCCCAAGGAGAGAGGGTCCTAGAGAGGGTCCTTGTGCCACTGGCTGAAAACGGGTGCCTTTTCCATCCGGCTTCTCCCGAGTTGAGGTGTAGTCATCCACCTCACCATGGCCATCGCCTCTGCTGTGGACTCCTGGCTCCATGCCCTGGCCCTAGATCCAATGCTGTGTAAGTGATGTCATCTCAAAGTGGACATGAGGTCGTTCTGCCCGTGAGCAGCCAGCTGCTTTCTGGAAACCAGCCCTACAGCTCACCTAGCTTCCTCGACCCCAGATCTAGTCACAGGGGCAGCAGGAGGCATTGGGTACAATGAAATTCAGTGGCTGATGGGCTGGCTGGGAGCCCATGAGTGACAGGTTTCAGAGGATCTGCAGCTTGACCTCCTTCTCCCCACTTCCTGGGTGGCACAAAACTAGAGACAAGAGCAGGGTTTCTGTCAGTCTGTGTGACCTCCATCCATATGTTAGGTAGATAACTAGGGAGAAATGGGAATTGGAAGAGAGCACCATGAGAGCAGAGATCATAGTACTCTTTTTCTCTCTATTTTCCTAATGCCTCACACAGTGCTTGAGATGAAGTAGATGCTCATTTAATATGTGTTTCATGAACGAACAAAGAAATCAACAGAAGTGATGAGTGTTTCTTCATCTGTTTTCCTGCCTGTCTCAATGTCCTCTGAGCCTTGGCTCTGGAGGACCAACAGGTCACGCCTGTATCGCCAAAAGCAACACCTCTCCTTTCATGCTTTCCATGCATTTATCACATCACTTAGGTGAGTCTACACATATAATTGAATTACATCACTCCCAAGGCCCCACAGATGACACCCGCCACGGTGGGGCCAGCGCTGTCATTCCCAGGGGCGCCTGGCTAATCTGAGTGACATGGCCTCAAGACATCCTTCACATCTCAAACGAGGAGTGACAGCACTCATCCATCTTGCCTTCTTCCCCTCCTTCCTGCCGCCCCACCACAGCTGGCGAGAATCCCGGAGCATCCTCAAGGTCTTCCTAAGTCACACTTAACCCCTGGGCTTGCTGGGCATAAGCTGGTCCCTGGGACTTCTTCGCTGCCCTTTCGACCTCTATGACTCCTCGGCAAACTCCATCCTGCCTTGCTCAGCCTGTATGGGGCTGGACCCAGGTGTGTAATGGACATTCACTAAGCACCTACTTTGCAGGCTTTATGCAAACCCTGGCTCCTCAGGCACTACAATCTTTTGGAGTCTCTCCTGAGATCGAACATCTCCTTTCCCTCCAGTACAGATTGTTCCCAGTGCGCCTTCTAAAGGGGCTTTGCATAAGCCACACTCTGCCCCACCTAAAACATCCTATGCCATGAACCTAGGTTAAGTGGAAACAGAGGGCACCTTAGGGCAAAGGAAGCTGTGGAAATGCAGGTAAGAGGAATGAGCATTCCAAAGGTATCTACTGGCAGGTGGGCTGGCTGGCTGCATTCGAGCTACAGACCTTTGCAAGCACTTACCAAGGCAACCTGCCCAAGTGGTTTTGTCCACCCAAGCTCCTTAGGCATCAAATCGCAGCCACCCTGGACCCTGTCTTACTGTAGAACTCTGCACTGCATCTTTCAGTGGTCACCTGCCTAACTTCCAGCTCCATGCAGGAATCCTAACATCCCCAACAGCCCGTCAGTTGTCTTGTGTGGCCACTCAGAACCTTCCCAACATGTCTGGGCATATGAATCATGAGGGGCACTTGCACAAAGCTCACCAACTATTCACACCTTGCACAGAAAGGGCCCGAGCATCTGAATTTTTCACCAGCATCCCTAATGAGTCTTACAATTAAGCACGTTTCTTATGTGCCTGTAATGCAGTGGTTCTTGACAGTGGCTGACTGTTAGAATCAGCTAGGAAGCCTTAGGAAAAAAAAAAAAAATCAATGACAAGCCTTTACCCCTAGCTATTCTTATTTAATTTGTCTGGAGTGGAGCCCAGGGGGTGTAAATTTTTAAAGCTCCCAGCTGATTCCAAAGTGCAGCCAGGGTTAAGAACTTCTGCAATATCTTCCAAGACCAATGGTAAGCTCTTGGAAGACAGAAACCAAGAAATATGTACCCCTTGGTATCCCTCACTGAACCCCAGCACCACGTCAAACCTGTTACAGAACACACTCCATAACTGCTGAGTTGATCCGATTTAACTAGCTGTTCATCCATCCAATATGCATTGTAATTTCCTGTATTAAGAAGCTGTGTACTTCCACTTAGCAAGGGGCCAGATAATGGAGGCTAAGATTTCCTATGATTGCACACACACACACACACACACACACACACACACACACACAGGCACTGGCACAGACACACACGCTTGCAAACATGCAGGCACATCCCCAACCATTCCTTTCCCCGGATGAACCAGCCCAAACAATGCAGAAACCTCACGCCTCAATTCTGTCCTCTGCCTGCCCCGGCCCTCGCCAGCTCTACTCACATTGTACAGCACGGTGGTCCACCCTTCCATGGTGATGCACTGGAAGACAGTCAGCACAGCAAAGAGGATGTTGTCAAACTGGGTGATCCCGTCGTTGGGGCCGATCCAGTCCCTGCATTCATAACCAGCTGGGCAGCCCTGCACGCCACACGGGTGAGGGGGGTCAAATCCTTCTAGAATACCTGCACGCACATTGGGAGGGTGGGGAATAAACCACATGGTGTTTAGCATGAGCTGGAAATGACCCCAGGAAACCACAAGCATGCAACTCGATTTCCCACAGAAAAGTGTGTCCTTCGTTGTCTCAGGCTCCCTCCCACCTCTGGCCTCTCTACACCTCACCCTCCGCATACCACGTGTTCCACCCAGTGTTTCTCAACATCCTCTGAGAACAGAGTCATTCCTGCACGTGGCCCCCCACTCTCGGCGGGCCACAGCCTCTACCATCACCTGCGTACCAGAAATTCACAGGACTGGGTCACACAGAGAGGTCTGGGTTGAAGGCAGTATACCTCAATGATTTTCTAAACCTCGGACTCTAGGATAGATCCTGAGTTCTTTCCGGGCCTCTTGGGGACAATCATAAGCTACAGTCCCCTTGGTGAGTTTTAACTCTTTCTATTCTTCTGGCCTAAATTCCTGGTCTTAAATAGAAGACAAAAAAATCAGAAATCAAAATCCAAGGTGGAAGGTGTCCTTTAAAGATTCTGTTCTTAAAAAAAACACGGTGCCTAATTGGGCTCCTTCCACCTCTCCCCATCCCCTTTCCTCCCAGGGCACGCTACTCAACTTGCCAAGAGCAATGAGACACAAAGAGGAAAGAATTTGGAGTCTGTGTACCCCACCAGTCCCCAAGCTCCACTGCCAAGCCAAGCTCAGAGCTGCCTCCGTCCCTCCACACTGTGTGTGGGTCACAGTAGAGAGCAGGGAAGGTCATGAGATGGACCACGAAGGAAAAATGTCTCTGTGGACACGAAGGTATCGTGTCTTTTTTGACTCCAAACTCCTAGGTCTCCCTGGCCTGTGGGTTGAAGAGGCCCCTGTACACGGGGTCTTTCTTCAGACCGACAGTGTCTGACAGCCTCCTTCTGCTGTGCAAAGGGGAGCTGAGCCCTCCTGCTTGAAACCCCCCAACTGTAAACTTAGGAGGTTATTAGCTTTGCAATCTCAAGTGTCCAACAGGGATGTTGAGTCTGGGCTGGGCTGGTTGGGCTTCAAAAGGCTGCTGACTAGGAAGCTTCTGGTTCTCTTTGTAGGGTTGGAATAGAACACATTTTTCCAAGCTGTCTCCCATGAAGGCCCTGAGATGACCCCAGTGACCCCAGGGGAGAAGGAGGAAGAGGCAGAAGATAGTCTAGGAGGGCACCTGAATTGTTCATGAAGCATGCACGGTGCAGCTTCCCGCTGTAGAACTCCAGGCCGATGATCGCGAACATCAGGATAGCGAAGAAGAGCAGGAGGCCGATCTGCAGCAGGGGCACCATGGCCTTCATGATGGACTTCAGCACGATCTGCAGGCCTGAAAGGAAGGAAGGAAGAGGATGACAAACGGAGCCTCACTAGGCACCCCTGACTGCGCAGGCTCAGTCTCCCCTCTGAGGGAATAGGGCAAGTGGTGCCGGGAAAAGAATCATTGGTCCTGAAATGACAGAGACCGTTTGCGAAGGGAAAACCAGGACAAGTCAAGCCAAAACTGCCATCCCAACTTCCCCCATGGATCAGTCCCTTCCTCCTCCTCACCCTGACCTTGCCTATTGCCCTTCATTTGTTTCATCCAGGTTGTCTTCCAGGTTCCTTTTGTAGGTTATAATCATTAGAATGTGCCTGTTGGTCCTCGCCCTGCTGGGCTGTAAGTCTTGTGAGAGCAATGACAGAGTTTATCTTCCCCATCCTCTAACCTCAGCCCCGGCCATCCCACCAGCTGCTCTAAGAGCAGACTTAGTAGAACCAGTATTCATAAAATACCTCTGACCCAGAATTGTACTTCTAGGATTCTAGCCGAAGAAAACAACCAGAGATGTGAATAAGATTCAAGCAAAAAGATGTTTGCCTCAGCACTATTCCCAGTTGGGAGGAAAAATTGGAAATAGCCTAAATATCCAGAACACAGCAATAGCTAAGCAAGTCATGACCCCTATGACAGACTATAATACATGTTTTAAAATTATATTTCGGAAGAATTTTTAATGTCAGGAAAAATCGAATGCTTACGGCAGGATCTAAAACTATACGTACAGTATGATTACAATTATATTTTAAATGTACAGGAAAAAATATACAGAAATTTTAAAAGTTATTTCAGGCCCTGGGTGGTATGCTCAGTGGTTAGAACACTGGCCCTCGTACCCAAGGCTCTGGGATTTGATTCCCAGTTAAGCGCATGTACCTGGGTTGCAGGTTCGATTCCCAGCCCCAGTCAGGGTATGTGCAGGAGGCAACCAATGGATTTTCTCTCTCTCTCTCTCTCTCTCTCTCTCTCTCTCTCTCTCTCTCCCTTGCCTTCTTTCCTCCTTTCCACTCTAAATAAATAAATAAATAAATAAATAAATAAATGTAAAAAATATCCTCAGGAGAGGATTAACAAAAAAAGAAAGTTATTTCTGATAAGAAAATGGGTGCTTTTCGTTTTCATATTATATCATTTCATGTATTTTCCCAAGTTTCTATAAAGATCTTTCATTATCTTTCAATCTGAAAAACAAAAAAGAGCTGCTAAGTTTCAAAAAGAAATGTTATATCATGTTGTTGCATCCACACTATTTATTACCAGGGGGCTAATTCCCAGGAGAAACTGTCTCCTATTTATCCCACATTCTCTTAGACTCAGATCCAGATGAGGACATGTCAGGGAGTCTATCGGCAGAGTAGAAGGAAGAAAGATGGTGCTTACTGGGTATCCCTGACACAAGCTTCAGGGGCCTCAGGACACGCACGGCCCGGAGGGTCCTCAGGTCCACATGTGTGTTAAAGTGGGTTCCCGCGGTGGCCAGGATGCTGCGGACGGAGACACAGAGAGGGTCAAGGTTAGCAGGGTCTGGCTCTCTTCCCTGTCTCAGGGGGAAAGCTGGGTTAAAGAAGGACCAGGCCGGAAAGCGCACCGAGCTGACGCCAGCTGTGTGTGGGCACACCTGTGCTGGGGTGAATCACCAGTGGTTCCAAGTGAAATTAAATTTAGCCCCATGGATTTCACTGTGCAAAAAAAACTTGTCATCAGATCAGAATACTAGTTCCAAATCATGATCTCCAAATCAAGGTCTCCAGCACCTGTTCCATGCCCGTTCCCGGCACTGCTCGCTGCTCCTTGCAAACTTCCTTCCCCCCTTTCCAACCCACCAAAGCCCTCACATTTTTTATTTCAAATTTTCTCAAGACTCCCCTGTCTCCTATCACCTTTAGAAAAATTCCTTTGGATTAAGTAGTTTAATAAAAGAGTAACTCACCCTTCTCCATCTTGACAATTACATTTCTTAACTAGACAAATCAGTCACATGGATTGAAGAATAACTCTACTGGTCCCATATGGCATATTTATACTTGTCCAGAATCACTGTGTGACCTGAGTTTAGATTCTTTCCTTCCATTTTTCCACATTCCACAACCATAGCCAGGAAGAAACACACACACACACACACACACACACACACACACACGCATCTATAAAAATCCTATTAAATTGTGGACACCAAGTTCCTTGTCTTGAGGAGACAATTTATTTCATATAACCTCATGGCACTGCAGATACTCTGGAGAGACAAAGACACTTAGGTATTAATGGAAGACTCAGCAAAAGGCCAAGAGTCAAGAGAACTGGGTGTAAGTCCTGAACTGGGCAACTTCAGGCAAGTCACTCAACCTCGGTGAGCCTCACTAGCCTCATCTACAGAACGGGGGAGTATCAAGGCCTAGGTATAAAAATAAAATGACATGATATTGAATATCAAGAGAGGCCTGTACACTATAATGTGCAAAACAGACATTACATCCAACACAAACATTAATGAAATTGGTTTTGCAAGTCTAATTTTAGCTTGCTCTCTGTGGGATAGTCCCTGACCTCCCTCAGAACCACTCTAAGACAATTTCAGCTATCTGGAACCGTTGGGGGATGAGTCATTTAGAAAAATGAATTATCTATATAGTCAACGGGTGCCAAGAATGCTTCATTCCACTTCATTCTTTTTGGTAGAACCCTCTGAAACATTTCAAGTATTAAAGAAGATGCTTGAAGTGCCTTCAGTACTTGAAAGAGAACGTGAATGAAAGGCTTGTGCTATACAATATCTCTAAGAAGCAGATAGAGAGTCTACAGGAACAAAGCACAGAGATCCAGGACATCAGAACCCTGAACAATAACTTTGAAACAGGGAGAGCTGCCCAGCACCAAAGCAGTCTGCTTCCTAACATTAAAAGCTCTCGACTATCTATTGAGAACTTAAGAGGGTTCTCACTTGGGTTGAAAGATATTTTCAAGGACCGATGGAGATCTCTTTGAGCTTTAAGATTCTGTAATTCTATACGAATCCACCCTCAAAATAAGAACCAGAAAGAAATCCTACTCTCATTAAGGATCTCAGGAGGGGGGCAAGACTCCCAAGTCTTCTCCATGTCTCCCCAACTTCCACACCCTCATCTGAGAAGGAGGGACTCAGGGAGAGTCTCTGACTGCTTTTGACTGTCATCCAAAGCTAAAGAGGAGGATTAATTGGAGGGGTGGGGGGAGAAGAATAGGGAGGAAGAGTGATATAATTTCTAATAAGGAAATTCTGAAGAGATGAGAGATCAAAGAGAAACATGTAAAACAGGACAGAATTTTTAAAAATAAAGGAAAGAGGTAAAGAGGAACTTCAAAGATAGGTGGAGATAGGAAGCTGGAGAGGCAGAAATGGGGTCATTGTTCAGCTGGTTCTGCTAACAGGGGAAGGTGCCTTGAACTTGGAGTCTCTGAGGTGCACATGGAGCCTCTCCCTCACTCTTGTTCACTCCATCTTACAAAATATGGGTAGACTCTTCCCAGGTCAGAATCCAGAGCTCTGTTTCCTGGGAAACCCAGACCAGACACAAAGAAAATGCTCTTTCACAGTATAAAAGGGGCTGTGGCATATGAAAATGTCCTCCCCAGCCCTTGAGTTGAACAAGATACATCTCAGAACACGAAGGTAGGGGCAGAAGGACAAAATTAAAAGGCAAAAAGGCACAAGTGAAGAGAGAGGGGGAAATGATAGAAGGAAAGGAGAAAGAGAGGAGAGGAAAAAGTGAGCAGTGAAAGAAAACATGGAGATGAAAACACGATGGAAAATAGGGAGAAATCAAAGCTTGTGGAGAAGCAAATGTCAGAGGTAAGAAAGCTCACACGGGAAAGAGAACAAGAGTAAATAAAGCTAACCTAAAGAGAGAAGAGGAAATATGATATCTGTTATGGAGACCTCAGGAGATAAGTTCTTTTCATTCAGTGTATCCCTCGGCTGAACTACCTGCTCCCCGAGTCCTCCAAGTCCCACTTCAGCCAAGGCCATGTAGCCTGTGGCCCGTCCCCCCTGGCCCTTACACTTGATTTTCTTCCAGTGCAGGAAGGCTATCTACTAGGCTGAGGCAGACTGGCCACTCGCTGCTCCCTACATACCAGCATTCAAATCGTCCTTGAGGGTGAGAACTAAGATTTGGTTCCCCTGTCCATCTGCTAAAAGCAGGAACAATGGGATTCTTAGGGGAGAAGATAACTGAGGAAAAGGACCCTGATTCTGTGGGTCCATAAATTTCTGTGCCCACTACCATCATGGTCCTTAACAAAGGGGAGAGAAATTCTCTGTTTCCACATCTGTCTTCCCCATGAGAACTGGAGCACCTCAAACAAAGAGCCTGTCTCCCTCATCTTGATGTCCCCCATTTCCAGACCACATTGTGGCAAGTAAGAGGCTTAAGGGATGACTGAGCAATTGGACTGCTCCAATGAAAGTAATAAAGGCACAAAATACCACAGAAACCCTGCAACTCACCAATGAAAGGAGTGGGATGCTATTTGAGCATAGATCTGTTTGGTCATGCAGGAGTGTACTGGAAATCTGACCTTGCCCATTTTAGAGTCTAATGAGGATGGCCCAACATAGTCCTAAGACCCCTGAGCCAAGCAGATGCACAGGGTGGGGGCTCTGCCCTTCATCAGTGGAGAGTTAGAGAAAGAGAGAAATTGCTTATAAACAGCAAGCCCAGGGGAGAGCAGGAGGAAGATGCAAGATGTAAGGTTATTATCTCCAGGCAAAACCCAAGTCCTGAAGTGCATATGGCTAAGGCTCAGGGCAACTCCGGGCCTTGGAAGTAGCAGGCCGTAGGCACGCAGGAAGGGGAAAGTGAACCGTAGGAAACTGTCCTGGCCCCGTCTATAGAAGTAGGCAGATACAGAAATGAAATAATTATAATTCACCATGAAGAGTGTCATAACAGAGGAGTTTCCAAGGTCCTACGAGCATGGGAAACGCTGCCGTGACAAACAGTGCTCTCTGCTAGCACTCTTAAATATTTTATCCCATGGAATCCTCAAAAATATCCTCATTGCCTCCATTTCATAGAAGAGGAAACGGAAGCTCAGAAAAAGTGACATTGTTTATAAACAGCAAGACCAGGAGCAAAGCTAATCTCTTTGGGGCTCTGCCATGAGGCCTTTCGGGGTCTTCTCAGCACTGGACAGCTCCCCTGATTCCTCGTCCAGCGTGTTTCTGAAATAATACCAAGGGCACAGTGTTTGACCTCCAAATAAGCCATGAACGTGGACCATGCCAGCAGGACCCCTTCCCACCCCCCCAACCCCCCAGATGTGCCACGGATCACTCTCAAGGCTAGGAGGGTGCGAGGCTCCACGCACCTCAGGCGACGACTGTGGCAATATCCACACATACACCCAGGAAGAGACACGCGCCACAAAATCAGAGTGAGGCCACGGAGGATAGCTCCAATTCCGAGTTAATAAAAGCCTAAGCTCTCTGCCGTCCCAACAGGCACATGTGAGGCTGTGTTTTCCATTTCTTTTGTCACCATGAGCACAGAGCCTGGTGGAGAGCTCTGTACACAGGAGTGGGTGCTTAATTACTACTTCACCCCCAAAGCAGAGGACAGACGGAGAACAAACACGAACCTCTAACCACCACCAGCACAGACGCAGTGTTCTGCACACTGTAAATGTTCAACAGCGGATTCCTGGAGGATGTGGTGGCTCAGCCCTACCTCCAAGGATTTTGCTTTTAGTTGGCAGCAGGCAAGAAGAGAATGGAGGCTGCTATGATGCTGTGGGTGTGGCATGACCATCACTATTGTGGCCTGGCGAGGCAGACTATGGAAGTGAGGCTCTGGGCAATTACAATCCAATGGTCTCTCCCCAAGACCATCATCACCCATATAATTCAATCCTGCGATTCTTTTGACCTTGGGTTCCGTCTGAGCCACCTTGTCAATCCAGGTTTCTAACAGTCTTTTCCCACAGGCATATTTCACTGTACGTGTCCATGGCCGAAAATACCCTGAAGCATTATACCCACATTACACCACAATTATCCATTGTTTATCTGAAATCCAAATGTAACTAGGCATCCTGTATTTTTATTTAGATCTGGCAACTCTATTTAAGCGGTGAGCAGGAACAAACAGGCAAAGAGCTTCCCCCTCAGTTGTTACCCCAGCTCCAGAGACATGAGCAAGTCTCTAAGAAGAGACACAACCACAGGTCTGCTAACATTAGGTTCAGGATCCCCTCCTGAGGCCCCACAACAACCCATTTTGTCTCTGTCCATAGAGATTGCAAGGGAGAAAGAACCTCAGAAGCATTCAAAAGGCAAGTTGTTGGCATCTATAGAAAAGGGTTGATTAACACTAGAAAATTTCCAACACAGAGTTGAGTAGTTTCCATGGATCAACATAAGGGAGTTGCTGTGTCCACTTACAAGTGCCCCAAAGATGGTTGGTACCTTCAATGAGGCACCAAAGTCTAACCTCTCCTTCCTTTTACACATGTCTTGGATTCACCTCTTACTCGCCGGAGCCTCCCTCTTGCGTGAGATGCCCCTCCCTCTCCTTCCCTCCGGCCTAAATAACAGGACCCAGACTCCAGAAACCAGAGGACAACCGCCCTGTCCCTGGAAAAGGTCTACAGTCAAAAGACTTGACTGGGATTCTGAGAAAGTAGGCAAACACACGCTCTCACTGGCTGGTTTCAAAGCCCAGTTCCATCAGTCACACTAGCTGTCTGGCCTTACGCAATGGCCTCTCTGAGCAATAGTGCTTTCATCTATGAAATGGGAACAGTGCTTTCCAAAGAAGGTTGATGTAAGAAATGATTTTCAAATACTTTTGGGCCATACCCAATAGTAGGAAGTATCTTTTACATCACAAGCCAGGGTGTATTTACATATATCATTACATAACGCTTTATAAAATAATATTTTTTCTATGTGTGATAATACTCGTATTTTCTCTTCAATTCTTCTTTTTTATCTTTTTTTTTTAAAACCAACTAAATGGTTTTCATGACTCTCTCATGCAGTGGTTCTCAATCTATCTGATGCCATGACCCTTTAATACAGTTCCTCATGTTGTGGTGACCCCCAACATGAGGTTCTCCACTGCTGTAGAGCCTAAGACCATCGAAAACATGGATATTTACATTACGATTCATAACAGTAGCAAAATTACAATTATGAAGTAGCAACGAAAATAATTTTATGGTTGGGGGTCACCACAACATGAGGAACTGTATTAAAGGGTAGCGGCATTAGAAAGGTTGAGAACCACTGCTCTAATGGGACTCACCTACAGCTTGAAAAACCCAGACATAAAGACCAGCCAATGTACTGCTCATGCTCACTAGGGAGACTGCTCTAAAGAAGACAAAGTGGACCAACATGAACTGCTGCCTTAATAGAGAGGGCCTGATCCAGCCAATGGTACCTGAGGGTAGCAGCAGCATCTTGCTCTCGTCCAGAATGGTCCTTCTTAAAGAGATCTCACACACCCCTACCAACTTCAAAACCATCATGAGACTCTGTGTGTGTGTGTGTGTGTGTGTGTGTGTGTGTGTGGTTGAGGTAATATATGGCCAAAGTAGAGCATGGATAGTCTTCTAAGCCCACAAACAATGCATAAAATATTTTTCTGACTATAGCAAATTTTGTTTGATTTGGTTTAAGTTATTATTTATTAGGGGTTTTTTTTTATTACCTATTTTTTCTCTTTCTTTTTGTTTTTCCACTATTTTTTTATTCTCATACCTCCAGCCTTCTCCCCTTTGGCAACCATTTACACTTATACACACACACACTAGATGTGGCCAGGAAGCCCTGATATTTCTTAGGAGGATGGGAAGCGGGGTAGATCAAGTCATTCTTTTCCAATAAAGGAGATCTGTGCCCTTTTCAGGAGGGAATAAGTGGTTCTGTATCTAACAAATGTGAGGCAACCATTTCTGGAATTTTAAGTGGGGTTCCTAATTAAGTTTCATGAGAATCTTCGTGCATATGCAGTGGTCTCAAAATATGCCTTTTGAGGAACAGAAAAATCACGGCCTAAAAACCCCCTTTCCTTTCTCATGGAAAGAAAGTTCAGCAGGCAGACCATGTCACACCAAGGAGAGGAGGTTGTACTGACATTTGAGGCCAGATCTTTGTTGGGGGAGGGGGAGGGCGAAAGAGCCACCCTGTGCACTGTAGGATGTTTAGCAGCATCCTTGGTCTCCACCCACTAGATGCCAGTAGTAACCCCTCTTCCAATCCTCCTCTTCTCCCCCCACCCCCGTTGGGACAATGAAAAATGTCTCTAGATATTGTCAAATGTCCCCCCGGCTAAGAGCCACTGCTGTGGGACAACCTCTCAAATAGCAATTCCTCCATACATTAAATGCCATGCACCGGTTTCACACCTAGCCCTACCACCTCTAGGAGAGACACACACAGCCCCTCTCAAGAAGAAAGGAGGAGGTTGCTGAATGACCCCCGGCCACAAGTCATGGTTTTGAGGGACTGCCAGCAATGATGAAAATGCCCTTCTGTCTCTTCTTTAAACATCGTTTGGGGTTGCATGAAGCTTAACCCAAGTGCATCTCCAAAGAAAGCCTTATTCCAAAGGAAAGGTTTCCCAGGTGATGGGAGGTCAAGAACATGAAAACAGCCCTAACCAGTTTGGCTCAGTGGATAGAGCATCGGCCTGTATACTACGGGGTCCCAGGTTCGATTCTGGTCAAAGGCCTGTACCTTGGTTGCAGGCACATACCCAGTGGGAGGTGTGCAGGAGGCAGCTGATCGATGTTTCTCTCTCATCGATGTTTCTAACTCTCTATCTCTCTCCCTTCCTCTCTGTTAAAAAAAATATATATATATATATATATATACACATATATATATATATATATATATATATATATATATATATTTTAAAAATATGAAAACATACAGAGGGTTTTAGTTGCTTAACCTCAGTATAATGGAAACAAAGGTCGAGTTCCTACCAATGGTCCTGCATTTCTTTCTTATTTATGAGGAAGTCTTGATTCTTCCCTCACACACAGCAAAGAGAAACGCCAAGGGATGGGCAGACACTCTATCACTGCCATTCAGGTCCAGGAGATGAGGAAGACAACGATGATGACGATAAAAATAAAACTGAGTCTGTTTGGGTTTCCATAGTTCCGTTCCATACAGATACCATCACCCATTACCTGATAAGTGTGAGAATTGAACCTCAGGAAGAGAAATTGGCTAACCCAAGGTCACGGAAGGTAGTAAATGGTTAAGCTGAAGACTCAAACCCAGAAATTCAGTTTCCAAATTTGGAGCACTCGCAGTAGCTACAAAATATAATGGCTAGAAATATATCCCAGAGGCACATGTATTTGACAAATGCCTTTCTAAGAAGACCACAGAGCTGCTTCTCTGCAGAACGTTATGGTGCCCTGTGATTGCAGCATCATTTGAGTGTTACCAAAACTGGGCTTCGGAGAGTCTGCAAAGATGGAGAATTGCTGCAGAGGGAAATCCCACGTTATAAGAACTCACCCACATAAATACATGTTCTTTGAGCTGTTTTGTTAGTAGCGGTGTGGGATTATCTGTTAATCTACCACCCACACACTTTCTCTCCCCAGGTCTCCCTCGGGACCAATAATGAGCATTTGTGAGATGGCAAGTCAGGGGTGGAGACCAGTTGAGGCAAGAACCCAGCTCACTATTCACCCAGGCCCCCAATACTGACCTCTTCAGGAATGCCCTAGTGAACTCCAGTAGCAGATCACAGAGACCCGCTGTAGAACCCAACACTGCCCACACACAGTGGCCACTGAGGTTTGCACTGCCAGTTCCCCCTCTTCCTTGGTAACCACACTCCACCCCACTGTCCTCTTCATAAACTGCAATGGTCTTAAGTGACGTGGCTGGCCTGTTCACAGGGGCAGGGGCAGGGCAGGGAGCTCCTCCCCTAGATGTTTGCACAGAGCTTGGTTGATCGCTTCAGAAGCAGCTAAGGCCGTGATACAAAAGGCATCAGGGGTTGTCATGGCCATGTTTCTCTTACAGAGTAAAGCTGACTGCAGTGAGAGAGGAGAAGAAAGCTGGCCCTGCACGGGGAAGAGGAATGCAAGAAGGAAGGCATTCCGCTGGAGCCAGCACCCTGATCCTGCGGTTCCTGAAGCCTACTTCCTGACATTTCTGCAACATGGTGGTTCTGGGAGACACCCCTTCCTTGAAAAGCCTCTCTTTCCTGTACAAGCTCCGTTTCGGTTACTCACAATGACCTGCAACTCACCCATCCTGTCCAGACAACACCATCCGGATAAGAAACCACAGTGAAAGTTGAGAGAACTGGCAAGGCCAGACAAGAGCTAAATAAAAGACATGAAAAACAATGAAACGCTCAGAGCCATGGCCCTGGCATGGAGCCAATATACCAATTAGGGAATGTGCAGGTTTTTTCCTTGATGTCACTTTAGCAAGTGGCTAGGGCACTGAAACTCTGGGCTCTCTCGTCAGCTTCAGAGAGACCGAAAAATTACATGCGTTCCTGATCCTAGAGAGAGCCGGAGTCCTCTCCTCAAAACAGCAAACGCTGATGCCAGCAGGTTAACACAGGTGGAGCTCACTGCAGGGGTCCTTCAAAGTAAGAGGAAAGAAAAACCTAAGCAATAAAGCTCTACTGTCTCACAGTATGGGGAGGGAAAAGAGGGGGCTTTAAAAAATATCTGGGAAATACCTGGCTGAAAGAATGAGTTTATCAAATCTTCTTAAATCAATGACTTCCAAACAAAGCATGGGTTATACATTTTAGAAAAAGTGCATTCGCCCATTAGTCCACTTTCCTGCCTACAATGTCCGAGAGACTGATCTATGTGGCGAACCTATGCCATCTGTCTGCTAAGATGTCAAGTATTTTTAAAAACACTCAGATTATTTCCCATACACACCTCAATTTCAGCATATGACAAAGAAGCTGCCATAAACTTGCTCTCAAATACCCACTGTCTACAAAGCAGCCGAATGGACCAGAGCCATTGGTCAGAGAAAACGAAATGCTTCTAATGTTTTAGGGTCATGAAACCAAAGTTCATTCTCGTGCATCTGAGTCATTTGGCATCCTATGCCACTTATTTGGAATACACACCATTTTAATAATTTAAAAGAATGGTGCCTGCATACTGGACCTCTTTAACTATTACCCAAGTCTATTTGACAGAGATTGGTAAGCAAAGTAGATGGTTTTCTTTGTTTGGTTTTAATATCTTTTCATTGGTTTCAGAGGGAGAGGGAGAGAGAGATAGAAACATGGATTAAGAGAGAAAATCATTGATCGGCTGCCTTCTGCATGCCCCAACACAGGGGCATTGGCCTGACATGTGCCCTGACCGGGAACTGAACGGTGACCTCCTGGTTCCTAAGCCAATGCTCAAACACTGAGCCACCCCAGCTGGGCCAAAGCAGGCAGTTTTAATTCTGCTCTCATTAGTGAACAAATAAAATGCTGAGCTGCTGGAGGAACCCAGCGGTTGCTCTCCCAGCAGAGGTGCTGAGTGGCATGGCCATTTTCTCCAAAAGGAATTTAAAAGAGCGCCTTTTCTATTTCTAAGGAACAAAGGACTGCATTTATTAAGAAAGGAGTCCAGACGAAGGGACCGCTGTCCTTGTGGAAGGACTGGCGCCCAGGGTCCGGTTTAACTTGACGGCAGTGATCTTTCTTTCCAGCTCTGAAGTTATTTTTACCTTGCCAGCTATGCAAATGAGCTCACGGCCTCTGAGCATGAAAGAAACCAGGCTGAGACCAGGTTAATATTTCATGAGAATATTGTAAACCGCTGTTCCTGGCACCGAGTTTCACATCCTCTGTAGCTGACCCTGGATCGGTACAGCCTCGGCTGATGTCTGTGCCAATCTGGCATCAAAAAGAACAAGGTTATGGACAATTCGCGAAAGAAGAAACACAGGCTGCTTAATGATGGCAGGAAAAGGGTCAGCGGCAAGGAATTCAAATCATGACGACACAATCGCCTTTTCTGCTTATGGAATTGCTACCGCTGAAGAGAGTAAATGGGTATGGCCGTTTTGGAAAAGCTATTGGACAATGTGTCCATGGGACAATGCAGATGGTTTCTCTCTTGGGTGCAGTCGTTTTCGAATTATTTTAAGAACACACTCACTGTGTCCTCGCATGGCAGAAGGGACAAGGGAGTTCTCTGGGCCTTGAAATACCATGACACATTGGGGGTTAGGTTTCAGCATATCAATTTCGGGAGGGATATGCATCCAGTCTATGGCAACTCACTAGTAAGGGCTCAATAAATGTATGTTGCAGGGAAGAGTGAGTAGATCAACTTCAAGTTGGAAATGATCTTGGAAGCCCCAACTCCCAGCCCCTATTTAGTATTTTGGGGCTCATGTTATCCCACCCTATTGAACCCTTGCAGGAAGGAACAGGCAGCTCTCGGCCTTCCGAGGCACCCCCTCCCCGGGCTTGGAGTTACACAAAGGAAGCGCCTCTGAATGTAGCTGAAAGACTGCGCCTCCCGTGTTCACAGATAAGCATCAGGGGCTCCTGGAATTATTCTAACCTTCCAGGCTCACCTCCTTGTTTCTTCTCTCATTTCCTTGGAATGTTTCCTTAAGCCAATCTCTAGCTATTCTGGACAATTTTATCTGGAACCACTCCTTTCTGTCTCTTTTGATTCTTATAAGTATATTTCCAGTAGGACATGATCTCACTCATCTAGGGGAAATGGTGAACAACATAGACATGAACAAGAACAGACCCAGAGATAAGGAGCCATGGGTCAGACTGTTGGACCTCAAAGGGAGGGTGGGGATAAAAGGGAGAAATTAACCAAAAGACTTATGTGCACACATATGAGCCTAACCAGTGGTCGAGGACAATAGGGGGGTGGGGGCATGAGTGGGAGGGGTGGGGGATTGGAATGGGGGGTTGAGGACAAATATGTGATACATTAATCAATACAGAAATTAGAAAAAATTAAAAAATAGAGGCAATGCCTATTTAAAAAACCAGGACTGGGTTCAAAAGTAGAACCAGTCTGAACCTTGTTCAGGACCCTACACTCTGGTTACAACAGGCCCAGTGGCATATCCCTTTCAGCAGCATTTCCCTCTTTTAACGGACCCAGGGTCCTTCTCCCCCACTCTCTCCCCCGCACCCTCCACAAAAGGCGACTAAGCCAACCCTGCCCCCTCCTCTGTCGAGTCTGGGGAGCTATGCAAGGTTCCTGATGATGGGAACAACGTGAGCAGAGCTATGCGTTATCACATCTTCCAGCATGTGGCTGACAGAGTCATTTTCCAGAGGGGAAAACGAAGGCTCTAAGCCTAGAGTCTAAGGGAAAATCAGGAGACCTCTTGGGCCGCCCTCTCTGCGAATCCCACCACCTCTGCTACTAGCTCCTCTTAGCAACCTAATAACTAGGGACCCTGCATGGCACTGCCAGAAAGGCCCTGCTGAAGGCCACGGGGCCTCAGGGAGGAGAGTGATGAAAATGCCCACACCTAACCCTCCCCCTGCTCCCATCCCCCTAGCTCTCACTCCTGCTGATCTCCTGGTCTCTGACAGGTTCAGAAGGAAGAAATGCAGGGAGACTAAAGATTATGTATGAACTGTGAAAAAGACTGTGAACTCACAAATTATCTCTGGCTCTGCCTCCAAACTCTCATTTTCACATCTCTTGCAGCGGGGAAGGGTGGGGAGGGCAGCCCACATGCTGTCTCCATTCTAGTGACTAGGAATCTGAGCCCCTCAGACCTGGAGGCATTAGCATGTCCTTCCCTCCATATGACCACAATGCTTGCTCACCCCCCCCCCCATTTCTTCCCATCAGCCCCAAACTTGGCCTGAGGCCATGCACCTTCCCAACCAATGCAGTATTGGAGGTGGATCTGCAGATCGGGGTGACCCCTCCTGGGGGAGATGGTCCTGGTACTACTATGATGGGAAGGAGTGCACTCAGCAGAGCAGGGTCCAGAGGGGTTCACTGAGGACAGCTGTCCAGGGGAATGAGCTGGCTGCTCCCTCTCCTGCCTCCACAGTTAAGGTCTGCTGTGACCTTGCAGGGAGCCTGACTTTCTGCTTCTTCAGGATGGAGGTGCTTACTATGGGGACATGAGGAGTCAGGGGGATCTCTCAGGGTATCGTGGAATAAACATGTATAGGAATTCACTGTCCTGCAAACCCTGCATGAAGGGGTACCGTACTCCTACCCCCAGAGGGATAAGGGGTGTCCACACCACACTACAGGGCACCCAGTGAAAGACACCCTGGACCACTCTCATCCATAACCATATTCAAGGCAGAAACCCATCCTGCATCCTTATAGCTGCAGTGCCCTTCCTTGGTGACAGGTGCTGGAGAAACAAGCACAACCAAAACCATTCGCCAATCTAGGCGCACGTTTCCACCAGTCTCAGAACATTCCTGTTCCTGCCGACAGGTGTGAGGAGTGAAGATTGGTGGAGCTTTTCCATTGAACTCTTTCTGGGAGTCCTCTTCACAGTGCTTCAGGGCTGCATATTATCCTTACAGGCAGGGCCACACTTCCCTTGCAAAATTCCCCCCACCCTCATCCATTCATTCATTCCTGCATGTACATCCGCTTACACTTCACACACACCTGGTGCCAGACAATGAGAGGAACTCGGTAGGATGCAACGCTAACAAGATGGCTGTGGTCCGGCCCTCCCAGAGCTAACAATCCAAGGGACCGTGACTCGGAAGGGGTGGAACAGGACAGCTCCTGGCTCTGCCCCTGTCATGGCCCCATGGACGTCCTTGCCCATTCTTTTGTGCCCTAGTTTGGCCGATGAGGAAATAAGGCTGCTGGTGCCGCAGAAGTAAAAAGCTGGTCGCTCCCTCCCACAGAAGAAACCTCAGTGGGCACCAGACCATTCTGCTGGTACACAGGGGGAGGGAGGAGAGAAAGAGAAGGAAATGGAAATCAATGCCTGGGGCCCCTCCTTCTGGGATCGATGCGGCTTGCTTCTTGGAGGACTTCTGCTGAGGAGAGCAGGCAGGGAAGCTGTGCTCTGGTCCGGAGAGTTCTAACAAGACACGCTCTCCAGCCGTGAGTTTGCCACTCCCATCCTCCCACCTGGAGGACACATCAGCGGGGAAGGTGGCCGGTGGGTAGCCCTCTCTGGGACCGATGGCCAACGTTCAGCCATACTTCTGTGTGCCTGATAAGTATATAAAATAACTTAAAAAGGGTAGGACACATCCTGTGAAAAGTGAAACCCAGATAGATTATATGAGAGAGAAGGAGAGAATACCTAACCACATTAAATAATAACAATAGCCCAAACAGATCTGGAACTTTGAAGTCTGGGGGGCCAGATATATATATATGGCTAATATGCAAATTATCTGCGCAAAAGTTCAACCAAGAGGAGTTGGATTGCTCACGATGACGTGCACTGACCACCAGGGGGCGGTGCAGAACATCAGAACATGGTGGACGGCCAGCGGTGGCAGCTGGGTGCTGAGGGTGTGGGGAGAGGCCAGGCCTAGGGATCCTACCCTGCATGAATTTCGTTTACCAGGCCTCTAGTTTTTACAAAAACATTCTCCCACAAGAGCACCTCCACATCCCTAGACATATTCAGTGAGGGGATGACTGTCCCCTTTTGAAAGCGGGGGAGGAAACCACAGCTCAAGAAGGTTGAGAGATCTGCAATAGAACTGGACTGGAAGCCAGTCTCCAGCTCCCAAGTTCAATGCTCATTTAGACTCAGCACTAAAAGGACATCCAAACGGGCAGCTTGTAAGAAATGGGAGATAAAATAAAAGACCTTAAAAACCTGAGCAAATATCTTGATTGCCAAAAAAAAAAAAAGAGAGAGAGAGAGAGAGAGAGAGAGAGAGAGAGAATGATTCTAGAATGATAACCAGTGAGCTCACTGTCAATCCCAAAAGAACTCGGTAATCCTTTGGTAACTAGTTTGTGAGCAATGAGAAAGCAAGATTATCAAATAATGCATGGGAAGAGCTTAGCTCAGTGCCTGGAACAGGTGAGAGCTCAGTAAACGTGGAGACTGTTACCATCACTATCAGCATTGTTTCGTATTTCCAGGAATCAGCATGGGATTGCTTGAAACAAACCCATCTGAGCTAATTTTGTTTGTTTCTGTTTGTGTTTTTTTTAACAAAGTTTTTGGAAGAACAGACCAGGAGAATGCTAAGGATGTGGGATCCTCAAGCAAATGGATTTCAGCAAGCCCTTTGACAAAATCACTTATGCGATCAAAATGGTGGAGAGTGCCATCGGGTGAGTTGTGACATTCGAAAAATCATGCCTAAATTACAGTGATCAGTAAACGAAAGACGTAGTTCAAATACTCACTAAGCTATTTAGAGTTTGTGAAATCTTGGACAACTTATGTAACCCCTCTGTGGTTCTACCACCCCACCAGAAAAATAATGACCATAATAGCAAACATCTCAGAAGACTAGTGAGTGTTGATTAGATAGATAGGTAGACAGATAGTAAACGTTAGCCACTAATGTAATTATGTTACTCATCTCAACCTATAGGGTGGTCTCCAGACGTGTGTCATTGAATTCTGTCATCATTTCTGTCCATTTCAACATATTTGTCAGCAGCTTAGATGACAACAGAAAAACAAAGGTAGAGGGAAGTGACAACTGTTCATATGTGAGAGATCTGGGATGGACCAGCATGAGCCTCCTGTCTGCCGGCAGTGTGATGAGGGGCCTCACCAACGAGCTCAGATTGTCCACAGTCACGTGGTACCCTCTGAAAGAATCTCTAGGAAACAGACCAGTGGAACGCTATGCATAGTGTGAGTGTCATTGTTCTCTACTGAGAAACTTGGGGGAAAAGGGTCGCACAGGAGGTCTTGGTAGGATATCGGGTGTAAAGGACAAACGTTTTGTATGTTAGTACGTGGCTGTCCCTTGAAGACTTACACTGTTCTCCTGGCATAACTTGAGCTAGTGGTTCACATTAAAAGGGCCCAGATTTTGTCCAGAAAGACAGACAGGGAAGGAGGAGGGAAAGATGGGAAGGTGAGGAAAGGGGGATGATGGGGGGAGAGGGAGGGAAGGGAAAGGGCCTAGGAGCAGCTACCCAACGCTGGAATGGGGTGCCTTGCCAGTCGTGAGCTCTCCATCACAGCGAAAGTCCAAGCAGCTGCTTGGCAACCAACTGTCAGGGATGTAGTTGAAGAAACGGATGAGCTAAATGACCTTAAGTCCACTTTCAGTTCTCAGAGGCGGTGATCCCACCTTCTCTGCCCTGCACAGGGCTCTCTTCCACATACTCCTTCCCCAGCAAGGTCACTGGGAAGCTCCTAATCTCCTGAGCACCAGTCCGCATGGCCTATGAGATGCATATTCAACAACCGAGGATTCAGCTGGCTGGCTGAAGGTTTCAAGCCGGCAGCCAGTGACCCTCTGGAATCCTAAACGGTCCACAGCACCAGGAGCCTGGGCTCCAAGCATCCTGCATGGGGGACCTCAGCCACACCAGCCAAATGCTGCATCACCACCTCCCCCCCACCCACCCACCTACCGTCACCATGGCAACCACTGGGCTGACTACCTCACAAGGCATTTCAATTCAGGCACAGGGAGGCCCAGATTTTCCAGCTATTTCCCAAAGTAGTGAGCCCTAAGGGTGTGTGGGTAAGGAGGAGCGGTTCTCCCACCCTTCCCAACAGGCCTCCCCGAGGCCACTGAGACAAAGCCTGTCTTCCATAACTTGACCTTAGCATCATCTCACTCTGACCAAAAAAGAGGAAAAAGAGGAGAAGGGAAGAGAACTACTGGGAAATTTCATTATTTTTAGAAGCACAATCACTTAGCAACCTAAATGTCCCATTCCTCCCCGCCCCTCCAGAAGCCGAGGGAAATAAATACTACAGTATCGAGGACTTCAATGTTTGGCTCTGAAACAGTGTGAGGATGTAATAATAATAATACTTGCTATTTATGTAGAAACAAAGCTTGCCTTCCAAGGAGCTCAGATTGAGTGGCTAAGATTAAGGCATAGGTCCCTCCCACCGGGTCCCTCTGCCTCTTGGTGCAAACTGCCCCCAGGCTGATGGTTCTCTGCTCTTGCCGAAAGCCTAAAAGCGGATGAACTTTAGGTAGGGAATCTAAGACAGAAGCAAAAACACTTGATGCAGAGGGGCAGGGCCCTGTACATCACCGCCTGCTGCAGGGAAAAGGCACTGATTTCTGGCGAGAGAGCAGAAAAGGTCAGTTCCTCAAGTAAATGCCACCATCTGACCCCATGAACCATCTCCCTCTGGAAACTCTTTCTTCATTTCCCTGCTAATGGTCCCCACTCATCTGCCTCCCCCTCTGCCTGCTGCCTCGCAGCCTGGCTCACAGGTGGCCCGGGGCTTCCCTACTGTGTAGTGAAGGGTCCCCTGAATCTCTGCTGGGCCTCTTCCCTACATCAGGTCTGACCCAGGTCTACGATTTCAACCACCAACCACACCACAGATGTCCACACCGACCCGTGTGCTGGGCTCCACACCCACTGGTCCGACAGCCATATCCCACCCAATGGAGACAGGATCCTCCGTGCGCCCAGCTCCAGACTGCTCCCCATTCCGTGCATTCTCTCCCAGTTTGGTAGATCACCAAACTGAGATTCATCTTTGATTCTTCCTTCAGATTCATCCTCCGATTCAAAGATCACTAAATTATATGTGTCATCCTTCCCCCCCCCCCCCCCCCCGGCTCCCGTCCTACTGACAAAAGCTACGTTCACACCTTCATCTTTTGCTGGACAGTAAGACCTGTAAAGGGCCGAGACCGGTTTGGCTCAATGGATAGAGCGTCGGCTTGGGGACTGAAGGGTCCCGGGTTCAATTCCGGTCAAGGGCATGTACCTTGGTTGCGGGCATATCCCCAGTAGGGGGTGTGCAAGAGGCAGCTGATCGATGACTCTCTCTCATTGATGTTTCTAACTCTCTATCTCTCTCTCCCTTCCTCTCTGTACAAAATCAATAAAATAAAAATAATAAAAAGACCTGTAAAGGGTAGCGCCCTAACTGGCTCTTAAGCTCCAGTCTCCCTGTTTCGTCTCTAATCATCACCCCGTCCACACATGCATCACAATAGGAATCCAAGCCTCTGAGAACTGGGAGGTCTCTCTATCCAGGGAGTCTACCACTCTCTTGCTTTAAAAAATAATAATAATTTTTGTTGATTTCTTTTTTTTCTGAGAGAGAGAGAGAGAGAGAGAGAGGAAGGGAAAGGGAGATAGAAAAGTCAATGAGAGAGAACATTGACTGGCTGCCTCCCCAAAACTCAGGCATGTGCCCCGACCAGCAATCGAACCAGCAACCTTTTGGTGCATGGATTGATACCACTGAGCCACACTGGTTGGGCAAACACTCTCTTGCTTTAAACCCTTTATTGCAGTGGTTCTCACCCTTTTTAATGCCGGGGCCTTTAATACAGTTCCTCATGTTGTGGTGACCCCGAACCATAAAATTATTTTCGTTGCTACTTCATAACTGTAATTTTGCTACTGTTATGAATCGTAATGTAAATATCTGTGTTTTCCAATGGCCTTAGGCTCTACAGCAGCGGTTCTGTGGGTCGCGAGGGCATTCCAGATGTGATGTCATGACCCACAGGTTGAGAACCGCTGCTGTAGAGACTAAGGCCATCAGATAACACAGATATTTACATTACGATTCATTAACAGTAGCAAAATTAGAGTTATGAAGTAGCAACAAAAATAATGTTATGGTTGGGGGTCAACACAACATGAGGAACTGTATTAAAGGGTCGTGGCATTAGGAAGGTTGAGAACCACTGGACTATTGCTTTGCAATAAATTCCAAATATGTTTCCATGGTGCACAGGACCCTGATATTCCCACTGGCCTGTTCAGCTGCCTCTGGAACCACCCTCTCGTAGGCTCCCTACTTCCAGCCCTGCAGGCAACTTACACGCCATTCTCCAAATACAGCGTGTCTGCTCTGGCCTCTGTGCTTTGCCTGTGTTCCTTCTTTGTGGCTTTCATTTCCCGTCCAGCACACGATCAGGAGAGCCCTCTGAACAAGGCTCTGCTCAAGCAGCAGGGAAAGTGGCCTCTTCCCGGACTCCTCCATGGGGATCCAGATGCCTCCTCCCTCACACTCCTGAGCACCTTGTACTGTCCTCCTTACAGCATTTTGCCCTCGTTGCAATGGCTGAATTCTTGTCTCATTTCCCTAGACCCTGCATCCTACAGGAAGAGGCTGTGTCTTCCATCTTTGTGTCCCCTGAACTTCTCACAGGGGACTTTTTGCTATCTCTCTCTATATATAAAAGGCTAAGCAATCGAACCACCAGTCAACCAATCGCTATGACATGCACTGACCACCGGGGGTCAGACGCGCAACACAGGAGCTGCCCAATGGTGATGAGTGCGCTCCCACAGCTGGAGCGCCGCTCAGCTGACCAATGTGCTCCAGATACCAAGCTCAGGCTGGCAAACACAGCTGCAGGGGCACAAGCCTCTCCTGCCTCTGTGGCAACGCTAACAAGCAGCGGCAGCAGAGCTGGGATCCCTGAGCCAAAACCGGCAGTCCTACATCCCCTGAGGGGTCCCAGATTGCGAGAGGGCACAGGCAAGGCTGAGGGACTCCACGGGCCTCTAGTTTATTAATAACACTTAAAAAGTCCTGTCAACAGAGCTCCGCACTGTTGTGCTACCTCCCCTGAGGGCATTCCAGATGGTCAGGATCCTCACACAGCCTGGCATCTTCACTGAGCACATCACTAACGTGGGACATGAAGTCAAAAGAGCACGTGTACTATCACTGCCTTTCCGCTGAACTCCATCCTTCTGCTATTGTGAATCACTGCAGTCAAGCCATGAAAGCACTAGTCCTTCCATCTGCATTGCTGGGAAGTCATAGCTCTGCCACCTGGCTCTTGAGTTATTCAATTATGAAGTCCTCGTTCAGGACTTTACAACTCATCATTTCATCATTTATTTAGAGATTTCTAAACTAAGCGGGGCTACTCTCTTCTCCCCCAACCCAGAAGACACAAGACTCCAGCTACTATGATGAGAACCCAAGGGTCGTTCCCCCTTTTCCTTCCTCCCCATTTGGAGAGTTCTCTCCCAGAAATTTCCAGAAAGTTCTAAAAGTTAGGCAATACCATTTTAAGAAAAAGAGATGAGTGAATCTGGAAGCAGCCTGGAGGTGAGCGGCTGTATCTACACCTCCCCACCCTGACCTGACTCCTGACCTCTGACCCCTGATCACCTGTGGCATGACCCTGGCCATCTCTTATTCTTCCTTGCTCCTCTGTCCAGAGAGGAGAAGCTTCCTGAAGCAGAAGCAAATACCCTGACTCCTCGCCCTCAGCCCTTCTTCCTCCTTTCTCTCCAGCCCCTCACTGATCCCTACATTCCTATTCGTATCTATTGACTTGTTCCCTTTGTAGTGCCTCCATAGCACGGCCTGACATCCAGTTGGGATAATTCTCCTAATGACCAGGAAGAGCTGGCTTCGGGCTGCCCTATGGTATAGGCCTTTCTTTCTTTGGACCACCACTTCTTCATTCATAAAATGAGATTGGACCTTCCTGCTTTTAGAGTTGGAATCCTCCTGTCTGCTTCCTCTCCTTCCCAGAACGTTTCAGCTTGGGAGCCTGGAAAAATGCAGCCTGCACCCAGTTTACCTGGGAATGCACCTCGTTGTCTGTGCCACAGAGCGGGCAATTCCTATGTCCTCTTCTCTCTGTCTGGGCTGATGGAGGGACAAAGAGACCTAGCCAACTAAGCATGGTGGATAAAACCAAAGTGATTTATTGTCTATTTGACTTTAAGAGGCAGTTAGAGATACAGTCAGGGACGTACAACTGTCTCTGCCCATCTGGAAACCGTCCCAAACCTCCCACCCTGGCCTTCGTCCCAGCCTGAAATTTGGCCCTGGGCTGTGCAGATAAACCACATGCGGATACGATGGTGTGAACCGTGTCATTATTTATAACGTTCAATTTGACGACCATATATGGAGCACAACCGCATGCAAGAAACTGTGTGGCCAGAGAAACCCAGGGGCCATACAGGGAAAGACTATTGTCCCGAGAAGCTCAGAACCCAGGAGGAAGCAGGCTCTATTCATCAGGAGCCACATGATCGAAGCAGCAACCAAGGTGCTAATAAAGAGCCGCGAGAACAGAGGGGCGCCTCATGCTAACCGCGAGGCTCTGAGATCTAGAACCGAGGCAAAGCCGGCAGCGGTGTGGGTGGGCAGGTCCCCTCACAATTAACAGCTTGTAGGTAAGCCTTGCCTGAGTTGTCCTTGAAACCCGGGGAATCAACAGATAGTGAGCTCGGCTCCAGATCTAGAACTGTGCAAGATGCTATGGGCCATAAAAAATATTTAAGACAGTTTTGACTTCCATGTATAAAGTAATTAGCGAGCAAGGCAGTGTTAGATTCTGATATAATAAAGGGCTCAATGCGTGCAAGTGACAATAAATAAGAATGAGATCAGACCATAATAAAGCACTAATTGCATGGCAAAGGCAATGAATAAAAAACGCATGAACACTGTTATTTACTTCCACTGTATTTCCACTGCTGCGGACGTCAGCACCCCAGCTAGCTGTGGGTGAGAACACTTCTCTGTCTTTAGGCTCCTGTGACGGAAGGGGCGCTGGACAGGGAATGAGAGACCGGGTCCGGGAATTACCTGGTGTGTATCGCAGGCAGGTGACATCCCCTCTCGGGGCCTCTGGAGGGAAGCTGGACTCAAGGATCTCCAAGGTCCCTTCCAGTTCGAGTGGAGTGTGGTTCTGGTGCAGAAGCACCAGCTGGTGTCTAGAAGAAGGCTGAGAGTGGAGAGAGGGAGGCTGCACAGGGGAGGTCTGGAGCAGGCGTGTGAGAGTCAGCCATGAAGGTGTGCTTAAGAGACCAGAGGTGAGTGGGTGGGGACAGCATCACCGGAAGGAAGGCAGAAGAGATCAGACCCAAGACAGCAGGACATGCAGCATCGTAGGGCTGTGTCTTGCTGTGGAAAGGGCTTTAGGGAGATTCTCATGGCAGTCAACAGACAGAAATCTGGGAGGAGATGAAGCCAAAGAAGCCAACCAGTGAGCCATTAAATCACCCAGGTTACTGAGATGATGGGGATGTGGGCCGGTGGCTGGGAGGATGGCATTGAAGGGAAGAACAGTCACTTATTTCCAAAGGACAGACAAGGCTTGAGAAACGTGGTTAGGAAGAACGTAGGAAACTGAGGAGGCCGAGACCTACGCCTCGCCACTTCCGACCCCAGGCTAACACCCGACACCCTCAACCCCCGAGTCTGAAATAATAGCCCACACCTTTCCCCTGCATCTCCTGCCCTGAGAGATGGGCGGTTGGCATGAAGAGGGAGAACGGGATTGCTGAGTGCGCTCTGGCTGCCAGATCCTCTGGGTGGAGAAGAGGCACCTGGAACATCGTATCTCCCACAACAGCTGGCTCAGTGCTTGGCCTTGCATGGAGGGAATGATAATTGTCCATCAACTCCGAGCCCCTTCTATGTTGAACCCCAAACAATCCCTCAGGGAACTTTACTAGAAACCTTGGAAGTCACCAACCCCTGCTGTGAGGGGAAGGGGACTGAGGTAGAAAGCAGAGGGCACAGCCCCACTGGGGGTGAAGTGGGGAGGTGGGGCGGCAGGAAGTTGGGAGGGAGGGAAGTTGATAGGCTCAGACCTGGCGCATCTATAGGGTTGTGGTCAGCAGTCTTCCACGCGCCATAACTTACCCTCCTCCCGCCAGGAGGTGGAGGAGGACACTGCCTGCATTCAGACAGGAGGAGGGCAGAGGTTCAGGGAGAGGAGAAGTTGGCAAGAGCCCGAGTCCCTTCCTTCTGGGCCAGTGCTCTCGCCAGACCTTCCCTCCCTCCCTCGGGGATGGCACTCACGGGCAGGCCTCCCAGTTGGCCCGAGACTGCTTTAAACTTGATGACTTGGCACACATCCCCTTTCAAGCCCTGCTTTGCCTCTGCCAGACGTGGACTCTCCATTGACCCGACTGTCAGAGGCCAGCCCGCCGACTCCTGGCACTCCCACGGCTCACCCCGAGCCCCAGGTCCCTACCACAGAGGTGGCCAGCCCAGCTCCCCAGCACCCGGCCCAGCCCACTCCCCACAAGGGAGATGCTCACAGCTCAGAGCTTTTCACTCGTCCCCACCCCCAGCAGGCAGCCACCCTGGAATAGATTTGGTGAGTTCATCTGCACATCAGCCAGTGCACAGCCACGTCAGCGGGGACCAAGGATAAACGCACCTGAAGGAAACAGCAAAGAAAGAGACTGGATGGAGGTGGCAGGGGGGGGTGAGGGTGGGGGCTGAGATAGCCTTTGGCCAAGAAACAAAAACCCCTCTCTCCTGGACAGGGAAGGGCAGGGGCTTGAAACGGATGAGGGAAAGGAAGGAACGTGTTACTAGAGATGTCTCCTGGGACCCAGCAGGCAGGCTGTGGTTTGCTCATGCCTCCTGTTCTGTCAGCAGAAATTCTATCCTGAGGCTCCAGTGTTCCTGCCTCCTGCCCTATGCAGCGCAGCCGCCGGGGTGGAGCCAGGAGCAGTCCCAGGGCAGCCTCATGCAGAGGCCAGTGGGAGGCACACAGAAGTGGGGCCGGGCCCAGATGCCCCCCCCCCTCCAGGCGAGCGCTGCCAGCACCACAGCCCCCCAGGAAACACAGAGCCATCCACCTTTCTGACTGAGAAACTTCAGCTATTCAGAAAATCCCAGAAGGCACAATGTACACAGGAGTGCACAGTCCCGTATTTAATGAGGTGACCATTTCCTGGTATTTCCTTCAAACCAGGTTTTAAATGATATGAACATTTCAGGCACAGCTAAGCCTCCGCCCCAACCGTGTTCTCCCCACCTTCCTAGAGTAAGCGCTGTCCAGGGCTTGGCGGTATCAGTCGCATGCAGACTTATTTACTCTCCCGATACAATTAGATGCTATTCAAGCTCAAAGGCTTTCAACGGGACCCATGAACCACCTGCATGAGAATTATGTGGGTGCCTGCTTAGCATGCAGATTGCTGACCCTCACCGGGTGAGGCCAAAATTCTGCTTTTTCAACAAGAACTCCAGAGGATTATCATGCACTCTACAGCCCCTGTTCTGACGCAGGACTTTCAGTCTTTTCAAAAGGCAAAACAAGAACAACAATGACCGAAACAAACCAATTAACCCTGGGAAGGGTGACCCTTGAAATTGCTATCTGTCACTTACTGCCCTACGTGAGTGACACTCAGAGGTGGGCTTTGTACTCTCTTCAATGACTATAATGGCCAGGGTCAGCTGCTGCTTCACCACCACTTCCAGAGCCCCGATAAAACAATGCACAGTTGCCGAAACTGGTTTGGCTCAGTGGATAGAGCGTCGGCCTGCAGACTGAAAGGTCCCAGGTTTGATTCCGGTCAAGGGCATGTACCTTGGTTGTGGGCACATCCCCAGTAGGAGGTGTGCAGGAGGCAGCTGATTGATGTTTCTCTCTCATTGATGTTTCTAACTCTCTACCCCTCTCCTTTCCTCTTTGTAAAAAACCAATAAGATATATTTAAAACAAAACAAAATAATGCACAGCTATTATCCCCATGTGGAGGGGGGAGGAAGGAGGGAGAGGAGAGAGTTAAGGGCCCTTCATACCTGAATGTCCTGTTTGCATCCCAACCACTGCACCATGTGGCATCTTTCTAGCACCTTATAGATTATCATGGATGGCTCTAGTTGGATATTTTCATTTTTGTTGCTCTCCTGATTTATAAGTTATGCATGCTTCTCTATACCAGCTTCATTGAGTTTGTTTACGGTCACAAAATCCTCCCATTGAAAGTGTGCAATTCAGTGGTTTTTAGTATATTCACAGAGTTGTCCAGCCATTGCCATATCTACTTCCAGAGCATTTTCTTCACTCCAAAGGGAAACCCCATATCAGTCAGTGCCCACTCAGCCTCCCCGCAGCCTTAGTAACCACGGTTCCACTTTCTGTCTCTATGGATTTGCAGACTGTGAATTTTTTATACAAGTGGATCAATCTTCCACTCATCATGATGTGTACAAGGTTCACTCATGTGATAGCATGAATCAGCACTTCACTCCTTTCCGTTGTCAAATAGTATCCCATTGTATAAGAAATCACATTTTGCTTATTAATCACTAGTGGACACTTGGGTGGCTACCTTTTTTGTTGCAACTATTAATGCTGTTATGAGCATTCATGGATTTTTTTGGGGGGGATGGAAATATGTTTTCATTTCTCTTAACGATATATTTAGAGGCGAAATAGCTTGGTCACATAGTTAACTCTATGTTTAACAATTGAGGAACTGACAGACTGTTCTTCAAAATGGCAGCTCCATTTGACATTCCCGCGAGCAATGGGTAAGGGTGTCTGTTTCTCCAGAACCCTGCCCCCTACCTGTTGCTGTCTGCCCCTTTTATTACTACCATCCTAGTGAGTGTGAAGGGGTCTCTCATTGTGGTTTTCATTTACATTTCTTTAATGGCCAAGGATGTCCAGCACCTCTTCCTGTGCTCACTGGCCATTCAGATACTTAAAGCTGGAACCCTGTGAAACAGTGCTTGTCAAAGCATGGTCCACTCCCCTTACACACAGGCACGCACCAGCAGCAGCCCCACCCCCAAGATCTTATCAGAAATGCAAATCCGAGGCCCTACTCCAGCTCACCCAAACCAGGAATTCTGGGAGTGGGGCCCCGCAATCTGTGTTCAAGAAGCTCTACCAGGGACTCTCAGCCAGGCTGACGTCTGAGAATGGGTGCTAGAGAATAATGCTCTGACAGGTGCCCACAGTGTTTCCCCAAGTGATACTTCACCGAAGACACCTCTTGGTGATATAAGTTCGGGAAACATTGGGCTAATCCAGAATCCTTTATTCGGGGCATCTCAGATTTCTGTTTGTGAAACTCCTCAAAGGAGATGCGTGTGCATCTCTTCCCAAAATGACCTAAGGATCGCACCCCTTTTCTACAGAGCATCTAGCAGGACTAGTGTTCTATGGACGTCACTTTGGGAAACATTAAAATATTCTGCCGCAGAAATTGAAAGGGTATGTGACTGTTTCTTTTATCGAACCAAGTCCATTGTGAACAATATCCTTTATTTGTTTATTTTAGTCCTTACCCAAGGATAGGATTTTTATTGGTTTTAGAGAGAAGAAAAAACAACAAAAACATTGATATGAGAGAGAAAACATCAATCGATTGCCTACCACACACACTCAGGGATCTACAATCTAGGAATGTGCCCTGACCTGGAATTGAGCCTGCAAATTTTTGGTATATGGGACGATGCTCCAATCAACTCAGCCACCCAGCCAGGGCTGTGAACAATATCCTTTAATCTAGGTCTTTACCATGTCTTTTGTTCAGTTGTCTACTGCTACAGAGCGAAACTTAGTGGCTTGAATCAGCAATAAGCATTTATCCCACACAGTGGCCAGGGATCTGAGAGTGGCTTAGCTGCATGGTTCTTGCTCAGAATCTTGCTGTCAAGATGTCAGTGGGGACTTACTATCTGAAAACCTGACTATTTGGGATTCCAAGACGTCTCGGTCGACGACTTTGGCAGGAGTGCCCTGTACCTCACCACGTGACGTTCCCCAGGATTCATTGCGTGTCCTCAAGACATGGCAGCTGGCTCCCCCCAGGGCAAGTGATCCAAGAGAGCAAGGCAGAAGTGGCCAGGACTTTTATGACCTAGGCACACATATGCAACTGCCATGTTCTCTCAGTCACACGGACCGGCCTGGACACATGTATAGAGGGCGGAGGCGAGGATCACTATGCTAGTAAGTGGCTGACCTGCAGCTTGACCCTGGCAGTCTGGCTCCTGTGTGGCCTCTCAGGACCCAGTGGTCTCTTTGCTCTTCTTACTAAGCGTGTTCTCTGATGTTCCTTTAAGGACAGATAACTCAAAAAGACCAGCCTTCGCGGGCCAGAACTCAGCATGTGTTCCTCTGCTTGGTGTTAGCTTGTCCACACGCTTCTGCAGCTGCTGCTAAGCACTGCGGCTCGCCCAGAGCGCAGGACTGGAACTGCTCATTAGCTAATTAGGCTCTTCTTAACTAATCTGGGAGATGAGCATCCGTGTACATCTGTGTGTGCTCTCAACAGCCCTGCCGCTGCTACCAGAAGTCCTGTCCCTTTCTCTGTTTCTCTCATTGGCCACCTACCCTGTGGGGAGACTCATAGTTCCTAGCACCTCTATCTCCCAAAACTCTGCTCCTTAGAGGTTCCCTCCAAAGGTGTAGGGTTAACTGCCATTATTGTGGCAACAGAATGTTGCGTCTAAAGCCACAGCTCCATTCCAAATGGAATCGCCCCCAAATAGTAGGTGTCTACTGAGTGTCTGTTGATGGTCATGATGAGAACAGAGACCAAACAGGGACTGGCTGGGAAACATTTTTATTTCTTGTAAGAATGAGGACTTGAAATCAGACATCCTGGTTTCCATTTCCACCTTCGTCCTAGTTTGAAGTTCAGGTCTCAGATCGCATAACAGCTTCACTGTACACCGCTTCCTACCTGTGGCCACCGAGAGCCGAGTCTAGACGCTGGGTCTATCTTCTGTGGTGAAAAGAAGTATTAACAGGAGTTTTATCCTTTAAGTAATGTAATGGTTTTATATCTAATATTCAGAGGTTAAGCCTTCAGAGGAAGGATTTCTATTAACTAGGAGGAAAAGCTTATCCGTTTTTTCAGGTTGCTTTTCCTCTGCTCAAGGGAAGTGCTGGTGGGAATGAGACACTGCAGGATGCGTGGGATTGAAGGGCTCATGTGCAGCATTCAGAATGTTAAAGGGAACGCTGAGGAAAGGAGAAGGAGCCTGGGGGTGATCTATTCTTCCTCCCATGAAGGTGACGCTTGGAGAAAGACCTCATCACCCTGGCATTTCTCCACTGGGTCTTAAACATCCTTGAAGTATTTTGCCAGCCTTCTTATATTCTTCCTCCTTTCATATCTGCCATCTATCAACTCATTCATTGGCTTGCTCAGTCCTTCATCTGTTTTGCAACAATATTTGCTACTAAAGGCCAGGCACATGAGGAGGTCGAATAAGAATAAGATAGAGCCGGGACCGGTTTGGCTCAGTGGATAGAGCGTCGGCTTGGGGACTGAAGGGTCCCGGGTTCGATTCCGGTCAAGGGCATGTACCTTGGTTGCAGGCAGATCCCCAGTAGGGGGTGTGCAAGAGGCAGCTGATCGATGACTCTCTCTCATCGATGTTTCTAACTCTCTATCTCTCTCCCTTCCTCTCTGTACAAAATCAATAAAAAATATATTTTTTTAAAAAAAAGAATAAGATAGAGCCCCTGTCCTCGAGGCCCCCAGCAAGCAACCAGTCTAGTGAAGAAGATACTAGGCAACGGCGGTAGTGAAGTTGGGAGCGAGTCTGGTCAGGGAGGAAGGAAGGGTGGAGGGAAATGAATTAGCCGAAGGGATGGCCACGCTAAAAAGCATGTTTGAAAGGAAGGAGGCATGAAATAGCTCAGAATTCAAAGAACCGTCACCCAGTGCAGTCAGAGAGCAGGTTGCATGTGGCCAAGCAGGAAGGACCTTGAATGGCTCCTGCATTCTGCCGCAGACAATAGCCAACGACAGGAGGGCTTTGAGCAACGTGTTTTGTAATCAGGCTGCATTTTGAACATCCATGGTTACCATCTTCTGCAAGATCTTTTCTCAAAATTCAACAGAAGCCTTTTCGGATTAACATGATATATCACTGAGCACATTTCACTTTGTAGATCCTCGGGATTTTGCAACTCACTTGGCTTTATATCGGGTGACATCCTCCCCTTTCCCCAATTGAATGTCCTTTCTCACAGTCTCCATGGCAACCCCTTACCCATCTTTAAGACCCAGCTTAAACAAACATCATTTCCCCTGTGATATTTTCTCCCCCAAACAGAGTCACCCTCTCCTTCCTCCATGCTCCCAGGATACAGACTACAGAACATCGCTGCGGTGCATTCCAATCTCTTCTTACAAGTCTCTGTCTCCCAGTAGATTAGGGGTCCCATGAAGGCAAATCTTGCATTCTAATTTACACAGATGTGTGTGCTCATTTCCTCAGCAGGAATTTATCCAATGCCTGCTCTGTACCACGCAGTGTGCTGGATGCTGGTTTTCAACACAGCAACAATGAATGAAGAAACTTTTTCTCATGCAGTCCATGTAAATGTGTATGCAATGTATATGTAGGTGTATATGTATGTGGAGATTACAGGGTAAGTTCCCGGGAAATTGCTCTCTTTTTCAGTACTCCGAACATAAAAAATTACCAGCTGCTGATGCTTAAAAACTTATTAACTAAGTTATTTGCAATCATACCACATGACAAAGCAGAGAAAGTTAGAATATTTTCAAGGACCAGAAACCCAATACCTAAACATCTGAAACATTGAGCTGGCATGGTGGGAGCCAAGTGGGTGATGTCCAAGAACCCACAGTTATTGTTACCACGTAAGAAAACCTCCAACGACTTCTACATGACCGTCTGCAGACCACATGTGTCTTTTCATTCATAATTAATTCATTCATTTATTCATCACAGACTTATTAGTGCTTGTTACCAGCCAGCCCTGTTGTTGGTTCTGAGAAGAATAAAAGCTGCCCTATCTGTGTATGTGTCTGTGTTTTAATATGTTTTTATTGATTTGAGAGAGAGAGAGGGAGAAAGAAAGATAGAAATAGCCATGGGAGAGAAACATTGATTGGCTGCCTCCTACATGCCCCCTACTGACAATTGAGCTCAAAACCTGAGCATGTGCCCTGACTGGATCAAACCGGCAAGTTCTTGGTGCATGGTGTGTCACTCAACCAACTGAGCTATGCTGGCCAGGCTTTTTGTGGTTTGAATACTTTGCAATCACCATGTTAAATGTTTTACATACATTAATTCAACAATCCTCAAACGAACCCTTGAAATAGGTTGCCGATTATTTTAGTGAATTTCTTAACTTCTCTGTGCCTCAGTTTCTTCATTTACAAAATGGCATCACTGGGCTGCTGAGGAATTAGATGAGTTCACACACATTAAGTGTGAACTGAGAGAATAATGCCTGACACATACTATACTTTCAAATATTAGCTAAGTATCAACACTGCCATCACTACCACCACCATCATCATCTCATTTTGAACATGAGAAAACAGAGGCTCAGCGAGTTTAGAAGCTGCCCCAACCTCTCTCTCAGATGGGCAGACATGCTGTGGCCCCTTCCCCTTCAAAGGCCTAGAAACCACTTTACAAATGCAAATGCAATAGCCACTCTGGAGAGCAAGAAGGAAACAAACCATAGGTAGACTAGAGATTGTGATGAATGCCTTCCGGACAGAAGGTGGATGCAATCTGAATTTAGAAGGAAATCCCAGCTCCCAGCCCCCATGGAGGATGTGACTGCCATGAACATAGGCTGGCCTCATGAGTGCTCCCGTCTGCAGATGATGTACCTGGGATCCAGGGGGATTCAGGGGTGACCAACGGGGTAACAGCTTGGGTAACAGAAAGATCAAGCAAGCCCTTTACTCTCTCCTCCGTATCTCCCTCCCCTTACCTCCTTGGACCAGGCAGCAATAAAGGACCATCTGCCTTTACGATGGAGCAATGGGCCTGGATGTTGGGTGAAAATGTGAGCATTGCCCTTTGTGCCATTGTATGCCTGAGAGGAACAGGCAGCTGGCTGTCAAAATGACCCATCCAGCAGCTGGTCTCACTCCTCCTACGCCCTCACTTCACCATTAAACTCAGAGTCTAATGTCCCTTCAAGCTGTTTGCACAGGCAGATATGACAGATGACGTTGCAACCAAGAATGGCCGAACCCTGGAGGGAATTCAATACCACAGAGAGGAAATAAACTCAACAAAGAACTTACACTCAAGGAAAATGAATACATGTAATTACTAGCTTAGGGGAGTGTGTGAGAATATTGCAAACATTTAGAAAAATTAGCTAGAGATAGTGCAAATGAAAATTTCAGTAACTGAAATTTTAAAAATGGCTGCATAGACTGAATGGCTAAATAGCAGGCTGAATTAGAGATCTAGAAAATGAAACTGAGCAAAGTTCCCAGAAATCAACACAGAGCAATAAAGATGTTTAAAAGGCAGAGTTAAAAGTCACAAGGGATATATAGAAAAGTCCCAACATCGTGGGTAATGAATGCTAGAAATAAAGAATAACATAAAATGATAAGAAAGCAGTATTATTTTTAAGAGAGGAAGCAATTTGGAGGGAAGGAAAACAATTGAAAAGTACTCCCCAGAATTGAACTAAATAAAAAATAAGAATCTTTGGATTGAAAGGATCTCCCAAATTGGCATGAAAATTAAAAATAAAATAAGTAAAAATTATTAATGAAATATTACAACACCAGAAGTAACTGGAAAATGCTAATTACCTATAAAGAAATATTCAGGTTAACATTAGAATTGTCATCAACACAAAGAATAAGAGACAATAATAGTAGGAAGAATTAAATTTTAAAAATAACAGTGTGTGTGTGTGTGTGTGTGTGTGTGTGTTGAAATGATATTGAACTTTCTTATAAAGAAGGAACTGTGACTGCATTTCGTTCAAAACCAGCTGGAAATCTCTTTAGTAGTTATCCTTAAATATTTAAGACATTTATACTGATATGACACAAAAAGGTATAACTTTTACACCTGCTTGAATGATTTTCTTTTTATCAGAATGAAACAGACATCATTGTCCCCTCTAATGCTTTAACTTTAATGTTTTTTAAAATCTGTTGTATTCACTTTCTTTTTGTTGGCAGTTGTCTAGTACCTTTTACTACCCTTCCTATTTTCAATTTTCCATTATCATTTTTATTTAGTTAAATATTTTAACCATCAAAATTAAAGGTTAAATAAAATCACAGGTCTCTGTCTTTTAAGAAGTGAGCTTAATCTATTTCCATGTGTTCTGATTGCTATTAAGTCAGGACTTAATTGTACATTCACATTATATATTTGTCTTACTAATTGTTTCTTTTCTCTCCTTTCTTGCTTTTTGATAGACTTTTGACTTTGTTATCTTTTTTCTTTATTGGTTCAACTTGCTTATAGCTATATTTCAACTTATGGAATATCAAATCTTACTGGTTGTGATTAAAAATTATATGTCCATCATAGCTCCATAGATTTTCAATGCATAAGATTCTTAATTTAGTAAAAAATGTTGTTTATACAATAACACCACATTGTGCCAAAATGGTATGCATATTGTCACTGCAAAAATAAGTTTATTGTTAATGTTAAACTTTAAACTGAATTTTCAATAGCATCCACAGTACTTTCAATGTTAACCTTCTACAGAATAAACTTCCAAAACCTGGATAAAATATCAACAAAAAAAGGAATATCCCTATATACTAGCAATGTCTGATTAGAAATGCAAAGAAAATTAATTCATTCACAAGGCCAATAAAATTATGAATCCCTGCACCAGGTCACTAGTTTCTTATATATAATTTTATTGCTCTTGTGAATGAATTAATTTTTACATAGAAATAACCCTAGTAAAAGATATGCATGACCTAAATGGAGAAATCTCCCTCAAACTCTTATAAGACCTAAAATGTATCCCAAATTAATGAAGAGATATTGGTAAACTCAACATTGTAAAAATGTCAATTCTTCCCAAATTAGTCAATAAATATACCACACTTCAAAACTAAAATTTTGCAAGTTAATTCTAAATTCATATGAAACTATAATGCCCAAGATTAGTCAATTTTAAAGACAAATGGAGAGATGGTTAATACTATCAGTTATCAATAAACTATATAAAAAAGACAATTCTTAATGGATAAACAAATTATAACCAGTGGGCTAGAACAGAGAGCCTAAGAACAAACCATGCATATACGGGAACTTGGCATATGAAAAGAAGTGACATTACATAACAACAGCAAAAGATGTGCTATTCAGTAAATGCCATTGACACCTATGGGAAAACACAGTATATTCATACCTCACATAATTCAAGAAGGATTAGGACCAAAACATGACAAACATGATTTTAAAACTGTTCTAGAAAACATAGGGAAATATCTTTAAGATTTTCAGGAAAAAACTCTGCCTATCACCATCAGTTTTGCAGTTTATTCATCCACTGCCGTCTCCACTCCCTAGAACAACATGTGGAGTCTGATGGCCTAAAAGATAATGAACTCTGTTCAGGTAACAACCATTTCTTCTTAGCTGGCCTCCAAAACTCGGGGCATGTTGAGGCGTTTTTCCCCTTACAAAGTGACCAATTTTTCCCTTCAAAATGACTAACAGTGAGAAGATGTGTACAAGTTAGGTATCAGATCCATGTCACATGCACACAAGTATTTAATGAGTTTTCAAAGATTGAGAAGAGCTATAATATAAAATGACTACTAACCAGGTGTGCCCCGTCTCCAGTGAAGGAGATCGACAAGGAAATGAAGTTGGTGTAGTAGCGGGCAGTATCTAAGTTAAGATCCTAGGTTAAGATTAAAATGTCCCCTGACTAGGAAGATTTAAAGTACTCTGATGTAACGGGACGTAAATATTTTGAGAACCAAGTCAGCCATCCATCTTGGGGAAGGCCAAGAGCTACTTTAAAGGGAATAAATTCCAATCCATGGATTAGTCTGATCAAAAACAGAACCATGGATCCAGAAGGACTGAAATGCAGATACCCCGAGAACCTGGCTTTCCTGGGAGAAGTTTCAGCCCTCTCACCCTTGAGAGAGTCTGGAGAGAAAGGCCACGTGCCACCTGCTCTGCCCCTCCACCGAGTCAGGGAGAAGCCTCTGACCTTTTGTAGGAGGTGCTGGACACACACACACACACACACACACACACACACACACACACGGATCCTGTTGCCCCACCATATGGGCTATGAATCATTCACAAAGCTGCTGAATCAATTATTCATCCAAACCAAAGACCAAACACTTTGCTAATTGTCCGGGAGGAGGGATGCAGGGGGAAGAGCCATTGATTGAAGGAAAAGGGATCCGTGCCAACCTGACAATTGGCAGTATTAATACTTCATTTATTTTAAACAAAACACAACAACAAGGAAGCACAAAGAGAAAGGAAATCGCCTCCTCTAAGTTATTTGGATAATTAATCTGGGATATGGGCTGCCTCTGATGCCCAACAAATGTGGGATGAATGAGGAGGTGAAAAGCAAGGGTGTGTGCATGCCTGTTTCTGGAGCCAGAGGAGAGGCTGGCGAGAGGGGGGGAGGGAAGGGAGGATGACTTGGGGGGGGGGGGGTGTCTGGGAATCAGGGACCCAGCTTTAGCGTGGTATTCCTGTTTCCCTCCTCCTCTGCCCAGTTGCTTCCCAGTCCTGAGCCCCTGTAGCAGGAATAACAATGCAGATCATGACTCAATCCAGTGTGTATGTGGGTATTGAGTTCCCAGGGCAGCAGAGACTGGCGAGGTGGAGGTGGAGAAGGGGTGCGAGAGCGGAGTGCCTGGATTAGGGCTGTGGGGGGAGGGCAGTGTGTTCCCCACATCCCACATTCCTTAGCCAAGTAAGTGGTCGGCAAACTCATTAGACAACAGAGCCAAATATCAACAGTATGATTGAAATTTCTTTTGAGAGCCAAATTTTTTAAACTTAAACTTCTAACGCCACTTCTTCAAAATAGACTCGCCCAGGCTGTGGTATTTTGTGGAAGAGCCACACTCAAGGGACCAAAGAGCTGCAGTTTGCCGACCATAAGGTTAAGACAAGACCAAATCGGTCAGGGCTGGGGTTGGGGATGCCCTCCAAGCAGTTTACAGGGAGGCAGGGGAATCCAGGCTTGAATCCAGTTCATAGAAACAAGCTCTGGTCTCTCCAAAGGCAGCAGCTTATAAATCCTTTGAATGAAATCACTGACACAGAGAGAAAGCTGCTGAGGAAACACAAATGCCACGCTGTTTGCATTGGAGAGTTCCCCTTGCGATAACTAACGTCTGGTATGAAGCAGACAGATGGAAGTATAGGTGAGCTGAACTTGAACATGCAGCCTCGGGCCGGAACATACAAATGACCCCTTGGCAGGCACACACGGGTCAGAACGTACCATTGAGCCTGTGCCCTCTTCTTCAAGAACCGGAACATTTTTTATTCTTATTCTTATTTCTTATTCTCTCTCGTCTCTTCCACCTCCCCTCTGCAGCCCAGCAGTTCCCAGGAGCACTATGAAACTTCCATGGCGCCTCCTCTGCAGGCACCGGGGCCTGAATGCAGCCAACACCCTCACTGTCCCCACGATTCCTTCTCCTGGGAGGAGACAGGGAAGGGGACAGGAGACGGGGACAGGCAGACAGGGAAAGGTGCCAGCAGTGGGAAGGTACCAGACCCTCACATATGCCATTCCACTGGATCTCCTGGACCCTCTGAAAAGCTCCTACTGCTGTCTACGAAGGTTAGGCAAACTAGCCTACATCCTGCTGCCAGTGAGGACCAGGCCTTGAGCAATTCTGGTCTAAGTGGACTTGCTCCTACAACACACAATGTCTCAGCGGAAGTGGGGGCGTCTGGCTGTCAGTTATAAAACATGCATGAAAAACCCACTATAAATTCAGCATCAAGTGTAGTGCTTCGTATGTATGCGTGTTTACAAACCTACGAGGGAGTGGGGAGGGTGTGGAAAATAGAACAGAGGAAAAGTACTGTCTTGACAGAATTTAATAATTTGGTTGGCTATTGTAAGACTTTTATTTATAAGATTCTAATCAATACAGAAAAATATAAAAGAAAAATAAACAAAATAAGGTCTAATGAATATCAAACATTATAGAAATGAAAGCACAGATCCATTTATTACAATAAATATTAACCTGTTATGCTCTCTCAAAAGAACAAGATTCAGATGTGTAACTGAAAAGCAACATACCACGAAACAGAAGTATTGTGGAATTTTGGTTATATAAGTATGAATGGATGGGAAGTAAACAGGAACTAGAGGAAATAAAATGGGCTGATTTCTTGAAATAGGTAAACTTAAAATCAGAACTGGGGAGACAGAGCTTTAAAAAGGGTGCCAGGAGAAAAAGAGGGCCACACACATGAGCCCGGCACTGTTAGTGTTCACAGCCAATGACTGTGTGACTTATTAGATACAGACCTCCTTTATGATTATTAGGAGATTGTGATCATTAGGTGAATACGTAGAGTTATTCAGCTACAATTTGAAACCTATATTCTAAGTAAAGCAAGAGCTATGAATATAGATCAAATATGAAATGATTCCGGGACCCGGAAGCCCATCCAAGATTCAGTACATTCTAGAAACTAGTATGACGCACAGCAAGTAACAACAGATTAAAAAAAAAAATACAAGAATAGCGACCTCATCCCAGTTATACCAAAAATCTCTGTGGAGCTTAGAATAACTCAAAGAATATATTTCCTCATCCTTTATATTTTATTTTTCAATTACAGTTGACACACAATATTTTGTCAGTGTAAGGTATACAACATAGTGCTCAGTAATGAAGCATGTATGTGACTTCTCAACCTTCTCTGTGCAAACTAAAGATAAGAAAAGACATCTGTAAACTGAAAGGCTGTTTTTCCCTCAGAAACTGGCTCCTGATCCTCTGTCTGGAGTTGGACAGATGTTAACCAGCAGTGATACCCAGGCCAACATGGATATTTTGTAAACAGCAATCACCAAATCAAGGTCTCTATTCAGACTGAAAAAGCTTGAGAAAAAGCTATCTTTTCTGTTGGGACAACAAGACAGGGTGTACATACACACAGGATCACGGAAAGAAGTTGCAAGCAACCACTAGAAGAGAATTAGCTATCCACGAAGCCATTTCTGGTAAAGACAGGGATGGCAAAGGCTGACCCTGGGATACCTGACCTTGGACAGAGATCTGGTGTCACTGACCCAATTCACACCCTTCCCTTGCAGCCACTCCTAGAGACCAGGGCACCCAACCCAGAACTAGACTATGTCCTGACCTGTTGTGTCCAGCTGCCTGTGTCACATATCCTATATTCTCCTCCCATCAGACCCTTTCCTTCAAGAGTGTATGCATGGCATCTGACTTCTCCTTTCCCACCACACCTACCCAGACCCAATGCCAGAGGCTGGTAAGCTAACTGAAATCAGGCTGAGCCACTGCAGTGGCCTTCCAACCAGGGATGAGTACCAGGCTTACACTGGCACTCAAGCCCCTAAACCCCTCGTTGCGTCTCAGTCCCCCATCTATAACAATGGACCACCCTGAACCAGCGGTCCTTGTCTCTTCAAGTGTGAGGCTCCCTTTTATGGGTAGCTCCCAGGACCTGTTCTACCCATTCTAACAACTTTGTTCAATAGATGTTATTACCCACCACTAACCCCTACCCTGCTTTTCTCGACAGGAGGACGTTGAGGCTTCCAGAGGCTGGGTCACTGGCCTTGAAACACAGAGCAGGGCAGACATATAAATTTGGGTCTGCTTGTCTACAAAACTCAAAGGATTAGTTTGGTCAATATGCTTGACGAAATGAACAAAAGATCTACTGTTTACTCGATAATGCTTTAAGCTTATCTATATTTTACAAAACAAAATGGCACCCGCACACTTTAGAAAAATGACACTGTGGCACACATTTATGGGAAACGTTATTCAGGAAACAGCCAATGCTGGGTGTGGCCATGGGTCTGCACACCCACTGCTCAGGGGGCTCCAGAGTTCCACACATGCAAGCCACTGGAATACGCCGAGGTGACTCTTTAGGTACATTCCTGCTTGAATATTCTGTCTGTGGTCTTGAAATTTGAATGCCTGCATGACTTCTTGGTGCTTAGCTTCAGTCTGCTTTCAGGTCAGTCTATCAGATTCCCAATAGGAAGAACCCACCCCGAACAGATGTGTTTGTTGGAGAAGCGGGGCTGGATGTGAGTGTCACTCCAATAGACAGAAGTCTCCGGCAGGGGTGGGGAATGTCAGGCCTGCAGCCCGCAAAATCATCTGGTCTGGCCCTACCAAGGCATTTGGGGTGAGCTAATGAAACGTTTGACCAAATACAGCAGGCTAATTTTTAAGTTGGTAATTCTGTATGGCCTGCGACTGATGGTGTAATTACCCAAATGGCCCATGGCAGAACAAAGGTTCCCCACCCTTGTTCTATGTCCCTTTCTTTAAATGAAGAGTGGGTGGAGGGTGAGTTTCAGAGCACTTGGAGCTTGCTCTCCTTGGGAGGGGCCCCTAAATCACAAAATGCTATCTCCACGGTGATTATTAACCAGGGTTCAGTTAGGATCCAGGCTCATCATCATGATGCGCCATGGGCTTCGAGAGCAGAGAAAGAGACACAGCCCATAAACAAGCATGTGGGTGGGCTTGATCTTCTATCAGAAAAATAATAATCATAGAGCAGTGTTCTCATAGAGCAGAAATTATTTTTAAAATAATTTCTCTGCTGAACATAAAAAAAAAAAAATTAAAAAAAGCCCACACACTCATCAGTTCTTACCCATTGTGTGACTCAGTGGGAGCTGCTCCGGGTGTGAGCCCAGAAGGCAGGACGCTGTCTTGGCTCCGGGCACCGTTAGCAGATCTTCAGCATATAATGGGCGAGATTATAAGGTCTACAGACTGGGGTCTGGCACAGCTCCAATTGGTTAAACAAAATTATAGTTGAGGGCCAATATTGGAAGGAGAAGGCAAGAGAGAAAAGATGGAAGCCTCGAGGACATTAACCCTATGTACCTAATTCTGAGCAGACTCAGAATCGTTCAGGGAAACTGTTCTAGCTTCTTTCAGTACACAGGACCCCATCCCCTTTCATTTCTGCAAATCTGTCCACTTCCCCGTTTCAATGGCTGCCCAGGGACCCTCCTTGGTGGTGCCAATGAGGCCCAGTGATGTGGCCCCTCCTCCCTGTCCGACCTCCCCCAGTTACTGCCTTCCGTGTGTTCCCCAGGCCTGCAGTGCCCTCTCCCATCGCCATCCTTCACACGGGCCCTGCCCTCTGCCTCAACTCCCCTCACCCTGTCCCCTTCCCTATTCTGTTTCTGTTTTTTAACCAGATACTACTCAACCTCCAGGTCTCAACATCCATATCTTGATCCTCCTCCCTCAGATTAGGTTAAGGCCCAATTTAAAATCCCCTGACACTTCTCCTCCATGGTCCTTTCACACCAGTAAATTTAAGTTTCATTTAGCATCTGTCTTCTGTGCTGGACAGCAAGCGCCAAGACCACAGAAGCGCTACCGCCATGCAGGGCTTCAGCCTTCCTAGTCATCAGCACGAAGTGTGGCGCAAAGAGGGTGCTCAGCTGTCACTGGCTGCCTCTCTCCTCTCTTCTGCCTGTCCTCTCCTGACTCTCCCCATGTCTTTCCCACCCTACATTCAAAGTTTTACATTTGGGTGCTAGGCAGGTTTGGCCCTGAGTGGGCAGGGCTGCGAGCTACATCACTCTGGTCAACTCCCACACTCAGAATTTTGATTAAGACTCAATAGCAAAGGCACCCCAAACCAGTTCCGACCCAGTTCAGGTTCCCCTTGCCCATTCACTTGGTCCTGCACTAAGGAACGACTCCCCAAGGACCAGCCTGGCCCTGGTCAGGTAGGGGAGGGGGGAGATGCGGGGGACCCCAACAGTAACCTACATCACAATTCTTAATTGCAAACGCCATCTGAAGTGGGAAGCAGCCACACCTGCCACTCTGCCTCCCGGTCACTGTCCCAGAGTTTGAGGCCCGGAAGAAAAGCCACGACCTTGAGTCCCTTTCCTAACCATTCTGTCCTCAAGGCCCAGGGTCCTGACAGAAGAGTGGCAGCCGAGACGGAAGGAAATGACAAGGGTGAGCGCATCAGAGCTCAGTGTCTCCTGTTGGCTCTCCTCAGAGCGATGGCCAGAGAGCGCTGTGCAGGGCCTCCGATCAGACATTCCTCCTGGGGGAAAGGGACATTCTCTCCAGCCTTCCTCTGTAACATCCCCACCCCTTCGACCCCTGTGGGAAGTGGGGTCAGAAGACAGAGAAGGGGGAGACGAAAATAAAGGGGTGGGGGTGATAGAACCTGAGAAGCATATTATTTTCACTGTTGATGAGGTTAACAATGAAGGTCTTCATTTCAACTTTTCCTCTTGGAATGTCTTTGTTGTTATTGGTAACTGTTAGAAGGACTTCACTAGTTTGGATCAAATTAGACACACTACTAAAAAGAACTAAGACATGTCCTACGCTTAACTTGTCATCAACTTCTGTCTTGACACAAAATGACAACAAATGAAGGTTTTTAAATTCACCACAGTTCTGAGCTTTGCAAAGGGTTGCAATGCAACCTGTCTCTGAGGTTTGCGGGTTTGATGGAGATAAATGACTGTTCGGAACGAGGTCTACAGAACCTCACTTTCCATTTTTCTACACCTTTTGTCGAAGGCACGCGGGTGCTTTATGTGTAGTTTAACATTTATCTTCATAACATCCCTGTCACGGGGGCAGCTCTGACTGCTCACGGATTTCGTATTTTTGCCTCCTTGTCTTTCAAAGCACTTTTGCTGAGGTGGCTGCACAGCGGATTCAGCATGGGCTTTCCAATTGTTGGGAACAGAATTAAAACGCTGATCCCTCCCCTTAGCAACTGCTTGGCCTGGAGCAGGTGGCCGAGTCTCTGAGCTCTGGTTTCCCCCGTGTGAAATGGAGATGTCTTGCTCTTTGTTTCTACATTAAAAGCAATACAGGGAAGTGCTGAGATGGCATTTGAAGGCTTCCACCTACAGAAGGACATGCGGGATCCTGGAAAACTGGGGGCCGTCACCAGCAGCATCCGCATCGTCGTCATTCTATTTTCTTATCACAAGACCTGGTGAGGCAGCTAGCGCAGGTGCTACCTTCCCTTCCTAAGTGAAGCTGCGTAAAGGAAACGAGGCTGAGATGGTGTACGTATCACAGAGAGACAGTGTCACAGACAGAACATATGGCAGGCTCGGGCCTAGGACCCAGGGCCCCGAGTCCATTCAGTCCACCAGATGACACTATTTCATGTAAGCTGTGCATATACATTGAGTGGCCAAATTATTATGATCTCTGAACGCATAATAATCTGGCCACTCGGTATATATCCTATATAATAAAAGGCTAATATGCCAATTTCCCCCTTGACCAGGAGTTCAAGCAGCAGGCAGGCTGGCCAACCGCCCATGTCCCCTCCCCCTGGCCAGGCTGGCCGGATCCCACCCATTCATGAATTCATGCACTGGGCCTCTAATACTCTAATACACTCGCACACACACTGAGTGGCCAGATTATTACGTGTTCAGAGATCATAATAATCTTTCCACTCAGTGTATATCACAGCCACCTGATCAAAATCAACCTCATTTCTTAACACTGCCAGCTTGGTGGCCTGAACACCATCACGCAGTGAGTGGTGCCACAGGGAATGGGGCATAACCACAGCTGAGTCCTGGATTTGGAATGACACAAGCCAGGATCCCAGCCCCCGCCCACCACCCTAGACAAGTGGCTTAGCCCATGGGGAATCAGTTTTCTCCTCTGTGAAAACTAATTAATAAGAAAAAGGTGGACAAATTCATCATTCTCTCAATCTAAAATTCAGTGATTAAGTCTTTGTAAGCCCAGCTTCTAAACCTTCCTCTACCTGCTCTTCTCCCTGCCCTCACATGCCTGCTCCACTCTGCGCTCGCCACCTCTGCTATTTCCTGACTTCAGTGACATGCGCACTAATTACACAGAACTGCTGCGTTTCCACTTCCGTGACACCTGTACGCTGAACTGTGGGCTGCATTGACCACACAGACAGTACACAAACCTCTCCCAAGTGAGGAGCCCTATGTCACCCCCACAATAGAAACGCAAACACTCCTTTCCATATTCAGCTCTACCTGTGCGTCCCCGGACGGGTGTGTCTACTGCATCCAGCTCTGCTTTGCAAGCAGGGCCCCGGGTGCCCAGCCGGCTCCCTCTTCCCCAGCACAGAGCTGAGCAGCATTCAGAGGGGAGCTCCGTCCCAGGACTGTGGTCTGACTTAGCACCTGGCCACAATCTCTTCCCTTATGTGGCCCTGAATGAAGGTAGAGGCAGAAGCTAGTCCCAAACCAAACACAGGGGGAGTCTGAAGCTTCCTCCAGCCCTTCTGGCTTTCTTCCCCTTTGCTGACACCATGGCCCATTCAAGGCCCCGACTCAGTTCTCTCTGGTTTGAGCGCCTGTCATCAGGGAGGTTGCAAGAAGCAGCCTCTCAGCAGAGAAACCATCCAACACCAGTGTTTTATACCTAGAAATGAACAGGCACCCAGTGTAGACCTGTTGAATGAACCAATGATGAATTTCAATATAGAAGAGAGGCAGAGTACATACAAGAGAAAACTTGTCGATCATCCAAGGAGTTAGCCCAGCTCAGCCGCTGGTCACCTGCCACCAGGGCCTCTCACGAGGACTCTCCCTAAAGGAGCAGAGCTAATGGGAGACCTGTCAGCTCTGATTCTACCTTTTGCCCACCTCTCCCCTGAATCAAAATCCTATATTCGAACTGGATCTTTCCCATCATGCACCCATCTGGAGGGCAAGGCAGTGAAAAGAGGAAAGTTCTGATGGAAGGAGAACTGCAAGCAGCAGCCTGCTCCCCAGGGAGGAGCGGGAAATGAAGGAGGAGCTGGTGAGGAGGTGGAGGTCCGTCAGGCGCGCAGCTACCAGCTCTGTGGGGAGAGAGAGCTGGAGGGGCAGCCTGGCCTAAGGACTGGCAGAGCACCCCAACATCGGCACAAAGGCATGGGCACCTTGTCTCTTCGTACTGACACAGCTCCTCTGAGTAGCTCCAAGCCCCTTACGTCACCTCACTCAGCCTCGGTTTCCCTGTCTGCAACTGACAAGCTCTCATGCCTCCTCCCTCCACTCCATCCTTGCATTGCTCCCCACCCCCCACCTCCACTTCGCCCACTGAGAGCAAAGACGACAAGTAGAAAACGGGTCTGCAGAATCTTGCCAGGCTCCCTGCACCGGGATGCGATATAAATACCAAGTGCTGGCATACGATTCCCGCAGAGGTTTAAATCGGGCTGGGGGCCCCGGGACTTGCGATCGTGGCACCTCCCCCACACGCTGAGCACCCCAGAGACTGTGCTCCGGGAGGCAAAGTGTGTGCTTTCCTCGATCGTTAGCTGCTCAGGAAACTCGTACATTAGGGCGGCCTCCTTACAGAAACCCTCCAAAAATACCTACGGGGTATATTTAGCTCCAGATAGCGTCCTCCTACCCACAGGCATCGGGCTGCACTTCCCTGCACGTGCGGCTGGCGGCACACCGGGCCGGCCCTGCGGCTCCCCGCAGCCCGGCAGCATTTCCTTGGGCCTTTTCTCTTCCCGGTCACCTTGTTTCTCCCCCCCACCCCACCCCCCTGCCGGGCGATGCATCTTCTCCAAGGGCAGCTAAGGATATGGCCATAGCTCCCTTCTCCCTCGCATGCCTTTTCCCTGGAGTTGGCTCCAGGTTAAAGGAGACCAGGCAGCACTCATCATTCTACGCCCCCTGCCCTCGGCTAAAGTACAAGCTCCCGGCACGGGCTGCCCTGGCCCCTGCTGACCCGCCCAGGCTCACCTCCACCCTTGCACTAGCCAAGGCCCCAGACGCGCCCTGCTCGCTGGCGCTCACCCTCAAGGGTTTGCACGTAGCACCCTTTCCCCCAGAAAAGCTCCTCTCCTTCATTGTCTAGCTAAGTCCTGCCTGCCCATCCTGACACCCCAGTGGCTAGTAAATGTGGCTTCCTTCAGGAAGTCCCCCCAAGTCTCCCAGAGTGAGGCTGGTGGCCCTCAGGTCTTCATGACATGGCGTCCTCATGGGCGGCACTCAGCCCAGCCCGCCCACACCCAGCACAGGGCCTGGCATGATGTGGGTACTCGATCGTGCTCTTGAAGGACTTGAAGGAAGATAGTGGGGAGGTGGTCAGCTGCTCTGGGGTGATGGCCCTGGGGTAAAGGAAGGAGGACAAGCCCAGGCTCAGTCACACCTGCCCAGTCCCCAGCGATGTGCCCACGGACCCACAGTTAAGGGTCCAGCAGAGCTGGGAAAACTGGTGGCAGAGCGTGTTCTGAGCTGATTTGGGGTTTGGGGTGGAGAAATAAACATCACCCGCATTCAGCTGCAGCTCTGTAATATCCCCAACACTTCAACATACACCTGAGAACAAGAGGTTCCTACATGGAAGAGCAGCACACTTCTCATGAGGTGGCCTGAGCCTGAAGAAGCCCAAGGAAGTACGGGGACAACATTACATTCCTGGGGTAGGCATCCCTGAGATTGGGAGGCAGCGTGGCCAAAGGAGGGCACCCCAAAATGAAGGCTAGCAGGCCTGGCTCAAATTCTGGCTTTACCATATCAACCTTTTGACTCTGGGCAGATTGTTGAAAGTGTCTGGGTCTCAGCTTCCCCCATCTGTAAAATGGGCATGGGTGATACCCAGGCCTGATAACTCTTACCTGGCAGTATGATTTTTAGGATTAGAAATAATGCATATATGTGTACACAGAGAGATATGAAGTGTTGTCTCAAGCATGCAGATCCATAAAAGGCAGCTGTGGTTCTAGGCCAATGCCAGGGGATGTGACAGTGCTTTCTCCTTATCCCTCCCCACCTACAGCCACCGCTCCTCTCAGAGGCTGAGTCTTCATATTTAGCCCTGACTCACTCCCAACCCATCACCCAGGGGATAACCCCCCTGAGAAAAATCCCATAAATAGCCCAACTACTGGAAGCGGATATTCTTCCTGGGGTAGACCTGGAGCTCCCAGCTCTCATTCCCTAACAGGGTGATCAGAACGTGAGCAAATGGGGCCGAGTCATAGGTATGGGAGATGGGTGTAGACACTGCCTGGCTCAGCCAGACAAGGGGGATGTCAGGGCTGGGAACAGACAACCCCAGCACAGCCCCAGGCTCCCCTCAGCACCCTCCTGTGTATCCAGAGGTGATGAGAGAATCTGGGATGAAGCAACTAATAATGCCATTAGCATTTATTAAGTAGCCACTGGAACCCAGGCCCTGAGCTACAGTCCTCACCCTCACTCTCCTGTCTTACTTACCCCCTGGCTCAGCAGTGCCTTTGAGCTCCTCCCCTCCTCTGTCACTTGCCCATCTATTCCAGGCACTGTGGCTTACAATTAAGACTAATATATAATAATGACTTTAAATTATTTCCAATTCTCCAGGTGGCCTCACACACATTTAGAAATAGCATCACCTGAACTGTTACTAATACAAGAAAAGATCACCACGTGATGTAAGCTCACAGTTTGTAAAAAGACACGGCAAATTCCACTGTTTTTAAGAAGAAATGAGAATACATTAACTTGGGTGTGCCTCAGTCCCGGCAGTTGTTTGAGTACTCAACAGTACAGTTTTGTTAAATGGACGGATGGGTGAGTGGATGGATGGATGGATGGACGGACGGATGGATAAATAAGTGGATGAACAAGACAATTCATAAAGAAACAAGCTGCAACTTCCGATCCAGTCTTTAAGCATTACGCCACGCGAGCTGTAGGCCTTCTTAACCACAGGCCCGAAAGCTGTGTTCCAAGACCACAGAGAGATACCTGGGACTCTGGTCCTCTTCAAGTCACCATGAGCCTCAGCTCTGGGCCAGGGGCAACTGTCTGATTGCGCCCCTCCTAAGCCCACCCCACATGCTCCAAGGGGAGGAAGGAATGTGCATTCAAGGAGCTACAGACCATGAAGCCCACAAAACTGCAAGGTGACTGCCGGTGGGAAAGTGAGTGTCGAAGAAGGAGCTCGGAGCCAGAGCCAGTCCCCACCTCCCAGTGGGTCCCAGGTCCTCTGGGAACCTCAGTTTCTTCATCTATAAAATCCCAAGATCTCATTGTGGGGGTTATGAGGACTGGACGAATAATGTACACAAATTAACTTTCACACCATGAACTCCCACAACTTCCAGACCTAAGAATACTAAAGGTTAAAAGGTCAGAGGTGATGGCAGAATGTGGCGGCCCAGGTGCCTAAATAAGCAAGATTCAAGAAGGAGCCTGCCCTGTGTGTGGCACAGTCGAGTGGGAGAATTTGAAAGAATAGACAAACTCACACCCAGTCAGACCAGCAGAGCCATGCAGTGCTCCTGCGTGCTCTGACAGTGCCCCATCCCTTAGCGTCTCAGCAAAGGTCAGCGACAGAGGCTTTTCCCTGAGCCAGCTGTGTGACACCTCAGCACCCCCATCCTCCTCCCCTCCAGTCACACACTGAGAGCTGGGAAGCCATGCAGCCGCAGCCTGAGGCGCTGTGTCGCACTCCAGCACCTGTCACTCCTCTTGTGCACCGGAGGAAAATGGGAGGTGATGCCTCATGCTGAGGTGGGAAGTCAGAGCTGCCAGCAGGGACAGCTGTGGGGGCGGTGTCGGGGAGCCTGGAAGGGGGCTGCATGGGGCAGGGGTGAATGCACCAGCCCTGGGTCAGAAGGCACAGTTGCAACCCCTGGAGGCAGGTGGTCTTGGGCTGCACACTACCCTCTCCGAGCACCAGGTGACTCATTTCCCAAGCCTGCTCTGCCAGCTCCCCGGGTCGGTATCACAACGTATTTCATGCACCTCAGACCCCATGATTTTATGTACCACAAAAGAAGAAAGAGAAATGCTGTCAGTTAAACTCCATCATGCCACCACTGTGAGACAGGCTGATTCCAGAAATGTCCCAGCCTGAGAAATGTGAGCCTGAGAGGCAATGTGGTGGACAGCAGCACTGTGTACACTAAGACTGGCCCCGTGGCATAGAACTGCGGCCTCAGCCCCCACCTCTAGACGCCAAGCCCTTCCCCTGGAGCACGTTCACATGTGAGTGAAGGAGACAGAAGTCAGTAGGTGCGGGAAGAACGGGGCGAAGTGCCAGTGCTCAGGAGAACAGCAGTGGCCTTCCAGGAATGCTGAAGAGCCACTAAGAATGAGAGATTCGAGGTCTGGGTGGAGAGAGAACAGACGTGCCTTGGCCGAGGGCTCAGCACCTGAGCCCCAGGCATGCAGGTGAGGACACAGAGGGCCTTCTTGGCCAGGCTAATGGAGGACCCTGCTGACCCGACAAATCTCCTTCAACCACACGGCGACCCTTATTCAAAGGCAGTGCTGGGCTCCTGCCTGTCTGCCCTCCACCTTGCCTCACACACCTCGTCCCAGACCCTGTGCAGAAAACAGGCTCGCCTTTAGAAGCACTTCAACCCGTCACAATGCCTCTTAAAATGTGACATCCAAACCACGTACATTGGAGCATCCGGAATAATTATCTATAATACCAACCTAAGTGTCAAATAACTGAAAAAAATGGAGAAATATGCTGTGTCTATCTATTTAACAAAATGCTGATCACTCAGTACAGATTTTAATGAAAATAAGGAGTAATATATAATGCTAGTGGCCCAGTGCACAAAATTCGTGCACATTAAAAGGGAATTAATTAAAGGGAATATTTTAATATTGTTATTTGCCCTTTCTCTATAATAGAAGTGTCAGAGATGAAAGAAAATTAGTAAGATGTATATGAAAATCTTCCTCCTGTCAGAGTCTGGGGCACGCTGCAGGACCCAGAGTCAAGTCCCTGCCCACCCATGAGCACCTCAAAATTGTGCGAGACCCAGACCCAGCCGGCCCCACCCCGATCAAGCCCCGCTAGGTGGAGGGCACAGCCTCAGGTCCCCAGGCCCCAGGTGGGGGGCACAGCCTGACAACTCTCTTCAAGGGGGTGTGCCCTGAGGTCAACCATCACCCCACCTCCACTGTGGGTGCAGCCATCTTGTGACGGTTTGAGGGTTATTTTTGCATATTACCTCTTTATGATATAGTATGCTCTTACTATACTGTGAAAGGCAGCAAAATCCATACAATCTCACTTGTATGTGGAGTTGAGAAAAACAATCAAACTTAGAGTACCAGAGAAAAGAATGGAGGTTAGCAGGGGCTGGAGCGTGGGAAAGGGGGAGCTACCAATCAAAGGGTGCAAACTGTCATCTATAGATGAGTACATTCTGGAGACCTACTGAACAGCATGATGACATAGTTAATAATAATGTATTTTATACTTCAGATTTTCCAAGAGAGAGATATCAAGTGTTCTCACCCCCCTACACACATACAAAAGGTAACAAGGTAAAGTGATGGATATGTTAATTAGTGTGATTGTGGTAATCATTTCACAATGCATTCGTATATCAAAACATCACATGGTACATCTTAACTATATATAATACAATTTTTGTCTGTCAATCATATCCCAACAAAGCTGGAGAAACTAAATAATAAAACATCGCCCAGGGATGTTACATTTTCTATGATCATGGACTTCTGAAACTCTGTATAAATTGAATCTCTATACACCAACATATCTTAAATGCAGTAGAATATCCTTTTAGAAAAACAACCTTCAGAAAATCCTTTTGCAAGGCAACAGGTGTTTTCCAAACATAAATAATCATCCCTATCTATTTATCTGTCCCCTGTATTAAGATGGCTGCCTACAGGCTTCCATTTGTAAATTCCAGTCCATTGCACCTTCAATCTGATCATTGTATCGCAATTGGTGTGAAGGTTAAAAATAGGAGTATTATGTCTATTCCAGGGAGAAATGGATACACGCAAATATTTCCAAGCTCTTACTCCTCTCAGACTTTGCCCATCCTCACGCCCCTGGCTATTCCCTGGAAAAATTTCTACTCCTGCCCTTTTGGTTTATCATAATAGGGGCTCATATTTCTACTCCATTTTCTTCTTTCCCTCACAGGTGTGAACTACCATCTCCTAGATCCTGAATAAGGGAACTTCTATGCTCCCCCAAGGGCCGGGTTTGCCCCTCCCCAGCAGGCACCAAGAACCAACTGTCACAAAGACCGACAGAAAACCATAGAAGCCAAATGAGGCACACCTCTCACCCACCAACCCAAGCCCATCACATAGGCTGCCAATGGGGTTGGATCAGCCCCAGTGCAGGCATGCTCTATTCATTTCCCATGGGAAAGATGATCTGTCAGATACTTAAACAAATGTGCCGCCCATGACTCTGGGTCAGCTGCAATGTGGCATTGCTGTATTAATTTCCAAAGGAATGATTTATCAAACATTAGTGGGACTCAATGTTATGCCTCCGCGTGTTGGAAAATCTGCAAATCATAAAAAACTGTTTTCGGAACATGCGTCTCAACGATCAGCTCTGAAGACAGGGTTGGGGTCTTCTCCTAACTCTGAAAGAAGACTGTATCGGATGCATCTTTTGGTGCATCTTTTAGGGGTGCCCTTCAGGCTAAGACCAGCTGGGACATGTGCTCAGCACTAGCCTAGCACAGGCGGGAATTCAGAAGCAGCAGCAGCCCAACCTTGTCGCCACGGCCCCGCAGACTGCCCCCCTGCACCTCCGCAGAGGACACGCACTCCCCTGCAGGTGGTCGTCTGCGGTCCAGCCCCATGGGAGAGTTTTATCCTCCAACCTCCTTCTCTGCACTTCCTGTCCCACCCATCCCCACCCCAGGTTCGCTGCATCAGCCACTTCAGCACACCACAGCCCCCAAGACAAAGAAGAGACCAGAGGACTCACCCGCTGAGGACCACAATGAAGTCCATGACGTTCCAGCCGTTGCGGAGGTAAGAGCCCTTGTGAAAGATGAACCCCAGGGCCACGACCTTGATACCAGCTTCAAAGCAAAAGATCCCAATGAAATAGGGTTCCGTCTTCTCCTGTGGGATGGGGAGCAGAGGTGCCAGTCAGCGGAGGGCTGTGCTTCGAGAGGAGAGGGAGGCAGGCGAAGGCACTCCCTGGCCTACGCTCTGCTCTGACCTCCCCTCTCTCCTATGGGACAGGCGGAAAGCGAGGGGACTGGAGGACACAGGCTGTGAGCGTCCTTTGTCCTCTCCCCTTGACCTCCCTGTCTCATGTCACTTCACAAGTCCCTTAGGAAGGGAGGGAAGGGAATGGACCCTGTCCCTGCCCTTTCTTCTGGTCTGGCCACTGTGGGGTGTGCACACAGCGTCTGCAATGCCCTCAGCACTTGCTGGGAGCAGGAGTCTGAAAGGCCAGTCATTTTGCCCTCATGCATCCCAATGGGGTTCCTCCTAGCCATTGAGGTCAGAGAGGAGGGAAAGGGCCAGGTGATGGAGCAAAGGAGAAGGGGAATGGAGAAGAGGAGAGGGAAAGAGAGGTGAGAGGAGGCAGGCACATACCAGTCTGCGGGACATTGGGGTCTTGTCATCCTCAGGAAGATGCTGCTCCAGGGCCAAGACGATGCAGTTGGCGATGATGGTGGCCAGGATCATGTACTCAAACGGCGTGGGAAGGAGGAGTTAAGGAACAGATTCACCAAAGAGAGAGCGACACAGCCTCCTAGATGGCTGTGCACGTAAACACACCAACCTGATCAACCCCCATGGTATCTGTGCCATCTTCATGCTCTACTCTAGCACACAGGAGGCAGATGGTCCTTAGCCCAGGAAACTAGAACTATTTCTGATTGGGTGCTGAACACAAAGCCAATCTACACATATAAAAGCCTAAGGGAACCTTACTACTGGACCACCAGGGGGTAGCTATGCAGTGGCCTGACCACCAGGGGGGCAGACGCCAATGCAGGAGCTGCCCCCTGGTGGTCAGTGCACTCTCACAGCCAACCTCCTGTGGTTCCTCCCACCTCCACCCTCCCCACCCCTGGCCGGCCCAGATCGCCTACCAGGCTGAGGGACCCCACCCATGCATGAATTGGTGCACCAGGCCTCTAGTAAAATAATACAGTTGGACATAAGGTACTCTCCAGCTCCTTAGTGAATTCCAAAACACATCCAGGAATTAACTAGAGCTGAAAATGGAAAGAAAGAGGGAGGAAGAGTCTCTGACACCATACAGACCCCTTTTCTTCCTGCAAACCGCTGGCCTGACTGGTGCCTCAGCCAGGACACAGCTGTGGCTGCTGCAGCCTGCAGGAGTCCCAATGGACCCTCTAGGACCTCCGTGCGCCTGAGTTGAAGGGCTCTTGAGAGAGAAACAGCTCCCTCCATGTGAGCTCTCTTCTGTGTTAATAGCCAACGCAGAAACATATGTACAGGGGCCAGGAGAAGCTTGCTTTGCCCCCGCCTTACTGTCCCCACAGAAAACAGGCAGGTCATGAGTCTGAATCCAGGACAGCAAAGCCGGGGCCTCGAGGAGCACAACGACCAATGAATGGGTCTTGCGTTCAGACTTTTTTCCCTGCTGCATTTTTCTGAAGACAGGTGAGGGGGCTCCATTGGGCCTTTTAGAAAAATCAGCTTTATGAAGCTTTGAGTCTGACTCCCGCAGAAAGGTTGTGCCACAAACCCACCGGGAGGCGGAGCGGAGACAGTTAGCAAAGAGCTCTGAGGAGAGTCACTATGCATGCTGGATTTTATTCTTTAACTATTGTTGTGACAAAAACAGTCAGGTGTTGCCACTGGTCTTGCAGAGCAACCTGTGCTCTGGCGGATAGAATCCGGGAGGGAGAGGAGTCGTTGATCTGGCAAAGGGGAGGGAAGGGAAAGGAAGGGACTGCTCTCCTTGTCCCCTGACAAGTCCAGGGTGGCAATGGAAGGTGTAAGGCCCAGAGCACTTTCTGGAGAGCCAGAAGGAGGGCCAGTCCTAACATGACGCCTCCCCGTCCCTGCCATGACCTCGGAGCCGGTGAACATCAACGGCAATGAGCACTCGGGGTGTTGACAGAATGTGCGGCTCAGCTGGCTGCTCACCATGGCTGGTGGCTGGCGAGGCCCCATGCAAACTCGGAAAGCTGCTCCACACGAGCAAGAAGCCCAGGCCAGGGGCTGGGAAATGGGACTGGGAGTGTGCACTGTCTCACACAAGCTACAGAGGTCACACTGGTCTGACTGGAGTCCCCTGAAAACCTTAAAGTGATAACTAGAGACGTAAACATAAATGAGCTCTTAGTTGCTGACCTGCAGGCAAAACAGGTCCTGGCACCTGCCCACCTGCAAGACCTCCACCCATGCCTGGACTGCTGCAGCTCCTCTGCGGCCTCCACACCTCACTCCCACACACACACCTGCATTTTCCTGGTCAGATGAGATGTGTGTACAGCTCCCTGCTAGGATCTTTCAACTCAGCTAGCCGCAAGCCCGAATGGGGATGCATGAGGCTCAGCAGGGAACATGGGGCTAGACTCAAGAAGCTATGGCATCACCACTACAGACGCTCAGGGCACTCAGGGCAGGAGGACGGCTCTGGGACTGGCCAGGTGTATGGGTGGCTGAGAATTCAGGAGGTCTCCATGAATGGTGCTACCTAAGGCCTGGAGGCTAGAATCTAAGGGTGAGAGTTTGGTAATTCAGAGTTTCTGACAAGACCTCATTTCCGTGTCCCTTCCCCATTTCCACAATCCTCTCTCCATGGTCTGACATCTAAAGACCCATTCAGAGCAGCGACTCTTCGGCTAACTATTTTGAAAACTGTCCAAATACACATACCCTTGAGAGGGACATCCCTGTAAGTTTCATAGATCATCTACGGCTCAGGAAAAATTCATGAATGGGGCAATTAAAAGGTGAGATTCTGATGCAGAAGGAAAGGTCTGACTCTAGGAGCGGCATGTGTCTGTAGACTAGACGAAAGAAAGGATGGCGAAGGAGAAATCTTAGGTGAGGACAGCAGGACAGGACATCAGATTCTGGCTGTCCCACCCCTCTCTCTGACAGCCCTCCCTCCATCCTCCTGTCCACTCCTCTTTCTGAAAAAAAAGCACAGAGAGTGGGCACTTGGCGCTTTTGCTTCCTCCTACAATGGCTTTTCTCCTTCTCTCCGGTCACATGTCAAGATCAAACTAAAATGCTACCTTATCTGTAAAGGTTTCTCTCTCTGCCTTGATTGTACAATTTTATTATTTCTCCTATTTATCTCCCTCCAAAACAACAATAACAACAACAACAACAACTATCTCTTAAAACAGGCACAGTGTCATCTCTCCATTGTCAGTGCTTCCAGGACTCCTGGTACACAGTAGGAGCTCACTCAATGTTAAAGGCAGACGTAAATGAATGGGAGCAGCAAACCCCATTGAGGAGCCATCACAAGTCAGGGTTGTAGTCGCTCATGGCTCACGCCAGGGTTTCCTGCTCACCCCCATCCCTGGGACTGACTCAGAGGCACCGCTCCCCTTCCTCCCGCTGGCAGAACCTCAAACCCGATAGAACCTCTACTACATTTCCAAAGGGAAGAGCGTGGACTCAAATAATGGCCCATAGGTCAAGTGAGTGCACCTCGCAGGCTAGATAAAGGTAAGACTTGGGAAGATCAAAGGAAGCTCCAAGTTGCCAAGGCCTCAAGGAACCGGCCCTTCCTGGGACAGGTGGAGGGAGATCTGTCTGGGACCCTGACTCCCCCTTCCCAGGAGTTCCGTGATGTGATTCCCACTCCATTCTGTGCCTGACACTAAACACATTTTGGACAATACCTCTCCCCAGTGTCCATACTGATTGTGGTTTGAAATATTGAACAAACAGGGCTAACAAAGCAATGAGGTGTGGAAGCCTTAGGACAGGGGCTTGGCCTGTCGTACTCTCCTCTGTGCCACTGGGGACCAGCACACGGGGGGCACTCAGCAACAGCACAGGAAAACCAGAGCCTGAGGTATGTTCACAAAAGGTACCTTCCCTGCATGTTCTCCACACTTTTACCCATTTGAACTTTTTGTACTGTACCCTGTGGATACATTAGGAATTCATAAAAAAAAACAAAAACATCATGCACAGAAAATCCCTTTAATGCAATATCCTAATATATAAAAAGCCATGGGCTATCATGACCAAAACAACTGGACAGATGACAGAACAGCAGGCTGCATGGGGCGACAAGGTCAGCAGGGGGGTTAGTGAGGGATGACCAAATGACTGAACAGCAGGCTACATGGGTGACCAGGCTGACAGGAGGGTTAGTGAGGGATGACCAAACAAATGATCAACAGGCTGCGTGGGGTGACCAGGCTGGCGGGGGAGAGGGAGAGTTAGGGGCAACCAGGCCGGCAGAGGGGGGCAGTTGGGGGCGACCAGGCCAGCAGAGGGGGGGCAGTTGGGGGCAACAAGGCCGGCGGGGGTGGCGGGGATAGTTGAGGATGACCAGGTCGGCAGGGGGGCAGTTAGGGGCAATCAGGCCAGTAGGCTGAGGAGTTTAGGGGTGATTAGACTGGCGGGGGCTGGGGGGAGGGGGGGAGGAGGCAGTTAGGGACGATCAGGCAGGCAGGCAGGTGAGCAGTTAGGAACCAGCAGTCCCAGATTGTGAGAGGGATATCCTACTGCAGGTTATGGTGGGGTCTAAACTGGCAGGCAAATGGACATCTTTCTGATTATGAAATCAATTAGAATAATATGTATTTTGAAAAAAGAAAACAATGAATACAAAAACCCACCCCACCCTAAGGGTCTTGGAAATCAGTACAGGATTCCTCAGGGGATCAAACACAGTAGAACAAAGGGACCAGATAAATGAGGAAATGGCCATGAAAGTGCTTTGAAACTTGCAAAAATACCTCCTCTCCCTTACCTGCCTCTGTCTGCTGCTCCCGCCTCATTTCATAAACTTTCCTGGCAACCTCCCCCAGGGCCCCTTCCCTCCTCTCTCCCCCTGAGCCTGCTAATGAGGACCTGTGTTGCTCCAACTTTCTCTGCTGTCTAGCAGCCCTAAGACAATCATTAGGGAAATGGTAAAAATAGGTTCACTTATTGATTTATCTCCTTTACCCAAAGCTCCTTCCTCCAAATGGTTGACTTGTTTCCTTAGCAACACAGCTAATTTGAGCAGCCCTACTTGGCCTGCACACCTGCCATTTGTTCATTTCCTCCGTGAAGCACAGAAAGCTGGGGAGAGGGGCGGGCTGCCCCTCAGACTGCAGTGGTGGTGGTGGTGGTCCTGCTTGTCAACAGAGCGGAGCCCTCCCTCTGCCTGACCCAGCTGAGCCTTCCTATCCCCCCTCAGGGACAGGCCTGGGAAGAACTTAGCGTCAAGCAGCAAAGCTAGGTGCCCCAGGGGCAACATGCAGCCCTAACCCCCTTGGGTCCCCTGTGCTCCCAGCTGCCAGCTCTCAGAGACTGTGGCATCAGAGCAGCATGGAGACTGAAAGTGCTTAGAGGGGCTGAGGGCCACCAGGGACAGCAGACAGAAGAACACTGTGCTCTCTCCCGGACTCCAGGCCTAATGGAGATGGCACTTTTGTGGGGAGCAGCCTGGGGCCACTCGGGCATTGCCTGTCAACTCCTAGGGAGTCTAGAGTAGCCCACAGTCTCAGAGGGAACCATGCCTCACCTCCTGTACCCACATCTGCCCCTCCAAAGATGTCTGTCTCCGTCCACTCCCCTTCCATCCCAGCCCCCTGCGTCTGGATGTCTAATGCCAGGAGCCTCAGAGTCTCAGAAGGCGGCCCAGGTGTCTTTGAGCATATCTTTCCGCCCTTCCCTCACCTGCACATAAATATCATTCTAACAAGTGGGGTGTTGACTCGAAGACTGTTACAGGGAAGGGCCCCGTCTAGTGTGCTACTCCCACAAGCACTTCTAAGAGAACATCTTAAATATGAACGGTAGCAAAAGACAGCTATCCAAGGCTGGCATGTTCTCCTGTGAGAAGACTCGGCCATTCCCGAGACCTGCCATGCAGCGGGGAGAATGAAGCTTGGCAATGGAACCCCGGAGCCAGGGTTCTCACTGCAAAAGTTGCCCAAAGTGGTACTCAGGTCAGGGAAGCCCCCCGGTCACTCCCACAGAACCAAGCAAGAAATGCAAACGGATCAGATGATGAAAGCTCTTTGAAAACGGTAAGATGCTACACAAATCCGACTACATCCATCTTTAAGCGTCAGCTATGGTGCAAGCTTTGGGGGAACGCATCTGTGTGTGCTCACGGCCTCGGAGCGGCCTGGCTGGCTGCAGTCGGGGCGGATGCTGGAGAGGCCCACCGCAATGAGGGATTTAAGAGAAAATTATGGTAATGGGCCTCCGGGAAGAGTGCAAAGACATTTGGCCCAGAACCTCCCGGGACTATGGAAAGCACATCCAAACACCAGTCCCGGAGGAGGATTTATGAAGCTGATGGCTCTGATGCAATTTCTCCTGGTGATTAGAATGGACATTAATCACACCAAGGCCAGGGCTAAACACAGGAGGGTTGAGCCACCACAGAAGTCCGGCTCCAGCTCCTGCGGACCCTGATGGAAGCGCAGTGAGATCATGCTGGTGAGATCATACATCCCTCACATGGGGTGCGAGAACCACACATTTGTCCTGGAAGGACCGACCCGGCCGGCAGCGTCGAAGAGACAGGACCTTGTGTCTAAAACGCAGACTCAACACGAGCCACCAGCAGCATTTCCAGAGTGTGCCTGCTCCCTTCTGGTCTTCCTCACCATCCTTAGAGGCTAGTGTGCCTGGCCAGTCTGCACAGGCCATGAGTAAGGTCCTCAGCCCTCCACAGACTGCAAAGAGAGTTAAAGCCAGTCCTGTTCAAACGGGCCTGAGCCAGCTGTCCTTCCTGAAGGCTGGCTGTGTCACTCTGCCCCAGATCTCACTATGAAGCAGGAGTGAGTATGCAATTCCAACAGAGTCTCTCCTCAAGCCTTCTCCACCCGCCCCGCCCAGGTGAGACACCAGGTAAAGGTAAACAAAGGTCCAAGGAGCCTCGGCCCAGAGGCTCATGTACGTCCCGATGGGCTCCTTCTGGACTTCCTTGCACTGACACTTGTGACTGACGTAGCCCAAAGGACACCGAGGCCCAAAGGGGACTGACCCAGAAGAGGGGATAAGCAGGGCAACTGCATTCCTTGAGGTTCTGAGGGGCCACAGATGAATTTTTCAATCATCCGAACTTATCCATGTGTGGCCACCCTCATATCTGGAGCAAGTCACACCACTGACTCTATTTCCATGTCTTTTCTCAGTTCTTCATTTCAGGTTTCCAGTCTCTGTCCTGGGATGATGGACAAGAGGTGATTGTCACCGAACAGCAAGGGTGAAACCCCTGTGACAATCGTCAGTACACAACTGCATGCCCCGCCACACCCACCCCGGAAAAATGAGGTGTAAGCCTTGCTTACTTGCTGTTGACCCATTTCATGATCATCACTTTCCTTATTGCAATTTTTGTCACCACCCAACCTCACCTTAAAAAAAAAAAAAATCAGTCTGAAAAGCAAAAAAAACCCTTTTCTTTGGAAAAAAAAAAAAAAATGTTAGCATGTGACTTCCAGCCTTAACATCAGTTTTTTAACTTTGGTTTCCATGGTGGTGGATGCAACCTGCCATCACCATGACAACAGCTGCCTCTGTTCAAATTCACCATCTGACAGGCAGTCCTGAACAAACACACTCACGTCTCTCCTCTCTCTCTTTCTTTCTCTCTGTAGCTGTCAAGAAGATGGTAATGCCATTACACCTACTCCTAAAGACTTCGAGCCTAATGAATGAAAGACAAAGGAGGGTAATGATGAGCACACAGCGAAGAGGCAGAGGCCCACGGGCTTTTTGTTGGCCAGCACCGTTCACTGCTCTTAGGGAGGTCAGTGGATTCAGTCATTCAAAACAAAAGATGGTGAGCATTATTACTCTGAATACTGACGTAAAGCTGCATTTAAACTTTCATTGTTTTTAGACCAAAGAATTCCCATCTGACTCCCATGTCCCTGCCCTCTGTATGAAGCGAGCAAAATTCACATTATTGCTACTTTGCTTAACCAATACTGAGGTCAATTCCAGACTCATCCGACCCCAACTGCAAAGACAGGGTGGGCAGTGGCAGCTCTAAGGCCTGAAGACAGTACCTGCTTGTCTCGTCTTCTGCCCCAGTTTACCATGTCAGATGAATCTTAACAAATCCACTTTTTATGTGTCTGACTGAATCCTGGACTCAAAACGCTGTCATGCGATGCAGGGTTTCGGTGAGCCAGAGACAGGTGATTGAGCCGTGCAGAAAAGGGAAGAAAGCAAAGGGGAATATCAAAGGCCTCTGGAAGGAAACAAAACAGCAGTGGGAAAATTACCTGTTTTGGAAACCACACTGTGCTTTGATGACACTCTGAGGCGTTGGAGCCCATCAAGGGTTCTGGCAGGAACGCGGGAAAGAAGAGTGTGGGCTGCAATCAGCAACCACACCCAGGACGGCACCCTCGTTCCTGCTGGCACTCACTTGGTGGGGAGTCAGACTATACAGAGAAAATGAAAAGCCTCTGGTGAAAGAGTTCACAGGTGGTCTAGCGGATTTTGTTTTCCTTTCAAAACCCTGCAATGTACCCCAGTGTTCAAGGATACTGACTGAGCCCCCAAGTCACATGAGAAAACACAGAAAGCACAAAGGATGCTCAGCTTGGAAAGGGAAGACTGGAGAGGGTCCTCAGAGGGGTTTGCAAATATCTGCAGGACTAGCTTATAATAGGGGTCAGATGTTGCCTAAGTTATTCCGAAGAGAAGGACTCAGATCAAAGGGTGGAATACCCACCCAGAGGCAGACTGGGGCAATGCACAGAAGTTTCACTATTCCACAGGTGAATGGACTATGTATTTCGTCAAGTAGCAAAGTGTTACACTAACAAGTGTTTACTAAAGAGACAAAAGCCCTGATGTGTAGCATTTGGCAGTTTCTGGAGTCTAAATGGCTCTCCATGGCCAAATTGAAGCTCACCACCTTGACATCAATGTGTATGAATTTGGGAAGAGACACACACGATGGATTACCCAAGAGCTGGGATGAGCCAGTTCCAGAACACCATTTACTGTAAGCTCTGTATCTCTTACAGCCCTTTAAGGATACCGAGGAAGAAATTCCTATATCTGATAGCAGTTGAGCTGGATCAACCTTCATATACATACGGGTTAACAGATGGATAGGAAGCAAGACCTTTGAGTCCTCAGTCTCTTGTTCAAGGGCCTCTGCATTAGCATGGCTCACGCTGGCTCTGTCCCTTAGCCTCAAGTCGTCCCCTTAGCTAGACCTGAGTTCATAAAGTCTGCAGCATCACCCTTATCATAGAAAGCTGGTACCTGTGTATCTGGGTGTATGCCAGAAGCAGCAGTATGAATGAATTGCTGGTGCCATGAAACGTAAGAATTAACCACCCCGTTCTCTCAGGCTGAATTCGTGAATACCCAGGGGGCTCCTGCTATTTCACCGTAGCCTACAAAGGAAGTGGGACGAATCAGCCAGGACACGTGATGAAAGCATAGCCGAAGAAGCAAATCAGATAAAAAGCTCACACCTCAATCAGTGGGTCTCAGGCTTGGCTGCACAGCCAACTGAATAGACTGTCCTTCCCCCATTGCATGTTCTTGCTGCCTTTATCAAATATTAATTGGCCATCAATGCATGAGCTTATTTCTGGGCTCTCTATTCTGTTCCACTGTTCAATGGGTCTGTTTTTATGCCAATACTATGCTGTCTTGATTACTTATGGCCTTGTAATATAGGTTGATTTCAGGTAGTGTGATTCCTCCAACTTTGTTCTTCTTTCTCAAGATTGCTGTGGCTATGCGTGGTCTTACTTGGTTCTACATACTAATAAGTATTTGGAAATTTGGTTTTTGATAGGAATTGCACTGAATCTATAGATTGCTTTGGGTAGTATGGACACTTTAATGATGTCAATTCTTTCTATCCCAGAACACAAGATATGCTTTGTATTTTCCTCTATTTCTTTCTTCAGTATCCTATAATTTTCTGAATACAGGTCCTTTACCTTCTTGGTTAAATTTATTCCTAGGTATTTTTTATGCAATTGTAAATAGGACTGTTTTCTCAGTTTCCCTTTTTGACAGTTCATTACTGGTGTATAAAAATGCCACCCATGCCAAAACCGGTTTGGCTCAGTGGTAGAGCATCGGCCTGCAGAATGAAAGGTCCCGGGTTCGATTCTGGTCAAGGGCATGTACCTTGGTTGTGGGCACATCCCCAGTATGGGGTGTGCAAGAGGCAGCTGGTCCATGTTTCTCTCTCATCGATGTGTCTAGCTCTCTATCTCTCTCCCTTCCTCTCTGTAAAAAATCAATAAAATATATTTTTAAAAATTTTTTGAAATTCCACCCATTTCTAAATATTAATTTTGTATCCTGCTACTTTATTGAATTCATTTATTAATTTTGCTAGGTTTTTGGTGGAATCTTTAGAGTTCTCTATTGTACGGGATCACGTCGCCTGCATATAATAACAGTTTTACTCCTCCCTTCCCAATTTGGATGCCTTATCATCTGATTATTATTTCTTATCATCTGATTTCTGTGGCCAGAACTGTCCGTATTTTGTTGAATAAGAGTGGTGAAAATGGACATCCCTGTTTTCTTCCAGATCTTAAGGGAAACACTTGCTGGTTTTGCCCATTGAGTTGGCTGTGGGTTTGTCATATATGGCCTGTATTACGTCAAAGTATGTTCCCTCTATTCCCACTTTGCTGAGAATTTCTATTATAAATTGGTGCTGGATTTTTATCACATGCTTTTCCTGCATCTATTGATAAGAACATGTGATTTTTATCCTTCATTTTGTTTATGCGGTGTACCATGTTTATTGATTTGCAAATACTGTTTTAAACTTTCATCCCCAGAATAAATTCCACTTGATAATGGTGTATGATCTCTTTAATGTATTGCTGGATCTGGTTTGCTAACATTTTGTTGAGGATTTCAACATCTATGTCCATCAGGGTTATCAGCCTATAATTTTCTTTTCTTGTAATGTCTTTACCTAGTTTTGAAATTAGGATAATGTTGGCCTTTTAAAATGAGACTGGGAGTCTTCCTTCCTCTTGCAGCTGTTAGAATAGTCTGAGGAAAATAGGTGTCATTTTTTTTCTTTGAATGTTTGGTAGAATTCAACTGTGAAGCCATCTGGTCCAGGACTTTTGTTTGTTGGGAGATTTTTAATTACTGCTTTGATTTCATTAGTTGTAATCTGTCTATTCAAATTTTCTGATTCTTCCTGATTCAGTTCTGAAAGATTGTATTTTTCTAGGAATTTATTCATTTCACCCAGATTGTCCAATTTGTAGGCATATAGTTTTTCGTAATATTTTCTTACAGTCCTTTGTATTTCTTTGGTGTCAATTGTTCCTTCTCCTCTTTCATTTCTGATTTTATTTATTTGGGTCCTCTCTCTTTTTTTTCTTAATGAGTCTAATTAAAGTTTGTCGATCTTGCTTATCTTTTCAAAGAACCAGCTCTTGGTTTCATTGCTATTTTGTACTGTTTTTTCTGACTTCATTTTTGTTTACTTCATCTCTGATCTTTATTTCCTTTCTTCTACTTATTATGGGCTTTGTTTGTTGTTCTTTTTCTAGTTCCTTTAAAGTGTAAAGTAAAATTGTTTATTTGAGATTTTTCTTGTTTCTGGAGATAGGCCTGCATTGCTATAAATTTACCTCTTAGGACTGCTTTTGCTTTGTCCCATAGATTTTTTTGGTTGTTGTGTTCTCATTTTCATTTGTTTTAAGGTATCTCTTGATTTCTTCCTTGATCTCATTGTTAATCAGGTCAGTGTTTAGTAACATGTTATTTAGCTTCCGTATCTTTGTGTGTTCTTCAGTTTTTTGCATGTGATTGATTTCTAGGTTCATACCAATATGGCCAAAGAAGATGTTTGATATTATTTCAATTTTTTTTTTTTAATTTACTGAGACTTGTTTTGTGTCCTAATAAGTGGTATATCCTAGGAAATGTTCCATGGGAAGTTGAAAAAAATGCATATCCTGCTGTTTTAGGGTGACAGTCCTACTTTTTCTTAGGTCTTTTCTTATTAATCATGTTCTGTATATCCAACCTCCTATGCCCCAACCCAAGAGAAACACCAAAAATATATACTTGCTAACTAATAAAAGGATGAGAAAGCCCCAGACAAGGAGGAGGGGCTGGAAGAAAAGTGATTGTGCAGAGAAAGAGTAATGAGGAGAGAAAAGAGGAAATGTGATCAAAAGTAGCCCCGGACTTAGAATCAGGAGCCCTGGGTTCCAAGTCTCTGCTTTGTACTAAAAGACCTGTGGTCAGTCATTTAACCTCTCTGGCTCTCAGCCTTCTTATAGATAATTGAGGATTTAATTAGAGTTTCTCTTAGGTCTCTATAACTCTAATATTCTATTATTCTGCTGTGCTGAGAGGTAACATGATTGAAATAAAAATCAGGGAGAAAGAAGGAGCACCTGTTATTACAGTTGAGAGAAACCATTTTTGGTGAAGTTACTAATGAGGACACCCAACAATAAATTCAAAATTAAAATCCCACCACACCCAGGAATACCTTTAAAATATATAAGTCAATGGCAATATTACTAAATTTTCAAGAATAGGAGCTCCATGGCAAGATGTTCCTAACATCTCGAAGAGATGGTTAATGATAGCTTAGAATCCTCAGAATGGTAGCCTGGGGGTGAACATAAGGCTGCTTTTCAATAAACCTATTGAAAGCCTTTTCTATACTCTCTATTTGGATAGTAAAGTTTTGTTTTTTTTCCTGCAGCCACCTGTGCCCTCAACACCTACTTCCTTAACAAGCTGCAAAAGCAGAAGCCTTCAGTGGGGTGCAAGTTCAAGAAAAAGTCATTAAATTGCCTCCTCCACACCACACTATGGGAACCCTGCAAAAGAGGACTGATTAAGGAAATATTCACAAAGTTTTATAAAAATCAAGGTCCTTTGCTGAGTGACAAAGGAAGTGTGACAGTGGAGCTTTTGGTGAAGCCAAGACAACACAGCCAAGGACCCAATTCCAACTCAAGCTTACGTTCCAATGACACCCAGCAAAATGTCTCAGGCCCATTTCATGATGACTCTGATGATGGGGTAAGAGGTCTCTGCTCTTCTCCCATCTGTCAATCCTTTACTCCTCCATGGGTTTAGTCTCATAGGTGGTGGGTCCTACAGATGCAGGCAGGCAGTTCACAGTGTCATCCTAAAGAGGGAACAGCACCTGCTAGTCTTCTGGCCTGATCTGAGGCAGTGCTGTACAAAGAATGGGAAGAGACCAGCCAATGGAATCTGTCAGACCACATCTCCCAGTGGCCTTGAGCTAACCAGCAATAAAATGAGAACACAGCACTGGGTTAAATGCTCTGTGTCTCTACAGCACACTGTAGAGAGTGTCAGCCAAACAACAGGCATTCATTATGTCCTTTCCAGGGATACATTCTGAGAAATGGATGACTCTCCAGACCTGGACCATAACCCTAAAAAATACTAGTAAAATATTATGGCAAAAATACATGAAGGTAAGAGAGACATGAGAAACCTCATCATTGTGCAGGGTTGTTCTGAACCCAGCCTCTTTCACAATGGAAATGTGGGAAGCTGTTAGAGCAGTGGTTCTCAACCTTCCTAATGCCACAGCCCTTTAATACAGTTCCTCATGTTGTGGTGACCCCCAACCATAAAATTATTTTCGTTGCTACTTCATAACTGCAGTTTTGCTACTGTTATGAATTGTAATGTAAAGATCTGTGTTTTCTGATGGTCTTAAGCTCTACAGGTTGAGAACTGCTAGCAGGGTTGCCAATATCTGTGTTTTCCGATGGTCTTAAGTAACCCTATTAGCGGTTCTCAACCTGTTGATAGCGACCTGTAGAGCCTAAGAGCACCGGAAAGCACAGATATTTACATTACAATTGATTAACAGTAGCAAAATTACAGTCATGAAATAGCAACAAAATAATTTTATGGTTGGGGGTCACCAAAACATGAGGAACTGTATTAAAGGGTCTTGGCATTAGAAAGGTTGAAAACCACTTTGTTAGACAGTTCTCATTTCCCCAAATCTATTCCTTCATTTTGCTCTTTGAGCCTGTCTGCTGATGTTTGAAACAGAAATGAACTCAGTCTTTCTGAGCCTGAACATCCAAGGTGGGCACTTGTCTGTTACTCCCTAGTCATCACCAGGGAAAGAAGCTCCACAGAACTTTGTGGGAGGAAGGGCAGATGGTGATCTCAAAAATAAATAAACACATACATACACAACTATCTATGAGAAGGGAGCATTATCTTGCCAAAATGCCCAGATCCTCTGAGTTTCATAGGCCCATGTTCCCCACAACTGCCCCTTCCTCATGTTACCACCCACCCCACCTCCAGACAAGCCCACACCCTTCAACTGCTCCTCAGATTAACAGGCCAGAACACATGCCTCCTTGAGCATCCATATGGCTGTTATTTCATAAACACAAAATCCCATGCAAATACAATCCGAAATTGGCAGAAAGAAGGAACAGGCAGCTTCTTTCTTTCTTCCTTTCTTCCTTTCTTCCTTTCTTTCTTCCTTTCTTTCTTTCTTTCTTTCTTTCTTTCTTTCTTTCTTTCTTTCTTTCTTTTTTTTCTTTCTTCTTTCCTTCCTTCCTTCCTTCTTTCCTTCCTTCCTTCCTTCCTTCCTTTCTTTCTTTTTTTGAGGTCCACTCCCCAATTTCTTTTGGGTCTTCAGCTTGGACTCCAGAAACCAAGGGGCTCACCCTAGAACTCTATTCTATTCACATCCACACCACTCTCCAGTTTCCTCAGGTAAAATGTCTTTTAGTGTCCTGGTCAGATGACCTTCAACAGGTTTATTAGGCAACTGTCCAAGGTCTCCAAGACACGGAGAGTTGATCTATCCCTCTCACATCCCTCCAATCTTTCAAGATTCTTCCTCCATAGTTCACAGAGTCCAACCCACAGCAGGGACACTAAATACCCACCAACCTGCACAGACAGAGAATAGTCAGCTAGGAGGCTGGCAACCCCTGAACAGAAAACATCCCAGAGGCCAAGGTGGGACTCCAGGAGGGATCCTTTTATAGGCCACCAGACAAGCCATCTGAAAGTCCTGGTTACCACTTACACACCAACAAAAACAAAATTGAGTGAGCTTGTTTCAAGTTGATGGTTTTGAGTATCTGATCCATTTTTTATCAAAAGACTGCTGGAAAAATTCTGTACCATTGCTGTGCCTGAAGATATTTTTCCTAGGTTATAAATCCAGTGTGTCCTTAGGGATGATATTGGTATAAAATCAGCAGTAGAAACATACACAGAAGGACAGGTTCTTATGTAGATGTTTAAAAACTTATCTCACAAAATATAAGTCCGGTAACTTTGAATGTAGATGTTTAAAACTTATCTTACAAAATGTAAGCCCGGTAACTTTGAGAAGAGACAGAAAGACTCGTGGGAAGACCCTCTAGCTACAGTGGTTGAGAGCTGGGGTTCTGACCCAGGCCTCCAGCTCTCACTCCCTGAGTAAACGGGCCAATGTGTTACCCTATCCAGGCCTTAATCTCCCAACTGTGAGAGAGAGAAAACAGAATGCTTATCTCTGTAGGAATAAATGCAATAGCACATGCAGAGCAGTAATCCGGCACCTCGTAAATAATAAATGTTAAATAATAAATAGATCTTTGTGACTATCAACATTAGCACTAATATCTAACATGTTCATGAAGGGCTTGCATACACATCAGCTGAGGCTCCCTCAGACATTCTTGGGAGATGATCTCACCAAGCTCACACCTGAAGACTCTGAGGCTCGGAGAGGTTACAAGACCAACATGAGGTCACGTAAACAGTATCTGACAGTGTTCGCGTGGAAACCTGACAAGACTCAGGAGAAAGTAGATGGCATTGTAAGAAGGGGAAAACATAGCTGCACGGGTTTAATGTTGACTCATCCAGAACTAACCAGATACTAACAGCTAAGATTTATTCACAGTTTACTTCGTGCCAGACATTGTTCTACCATTTTACATGTGTTATCTCATCTGATCCTCACAAAAATCCTAGGAGAAACACCCTCTTTCCATTTTGTTTGAAGAGTCAGAGGCACAGCAAGGTTAAGAAGTTCCCCTAGGCACACAGCTAGGAAGTGGTGGAGGTGGTACCAAAATTTGAATCCAAGGGCCATGTGTGAAACCATGATGCTCTCCTGCTCCCAAAGCTGGGATGATAAACCCTAAACTCTAGAGCAAAGCCTTTATCTGCTGGGCTCAGGGCTAGATGACATCTAATATCCATTAAACTCCTGAGATTCTGGGGTTCGACACTTCTCTTCTCATGTAAAGAGATAAAAGATTGTCTCAATGAATCACTGGAAATGATACCTACAGTGGACTTTGAAGAAAGCAAGTTGCTACATTCCAGCCTAAAATAGACATGAAATAGTCATAAAAGTGTGTATTGATTTCAGCAAAGCATGTGACAAGGCTATCTCCCACAGAATTCTTACAGACAAAATAGAGAAATGTCAGCCACTAAAGCCCAGTTCGGAACATCTGAGAAAGGTTGAACAGTCGACGAGCACTGATCAATGCTCTGATGAGGAGCAGAAGAAAGGCCCCCAATTCTAACCATATTTTTATCAATTATCTCAATGAAAGCATAAAGGATGTGCTCTCTGCTGATGGCCCAAAGCCCAGGGTGGAGAGCTCACTCATTAAACAGCAGCAGGTCTACAGTCCCTGTGTAACGGAAATCACTTGAACTTTGGACTCAGACCACCTCGGGTAAATGCCTTAATCTTCCTCAGCCTCAGTTTTCCCATCATTAAAATGGGGATAACAATGATCTCATTAGACTGTCTTGTTAAAATTCAGAGTCTGAAGTTTGGTGGACACTCAATGAATGTTAATTCCCTGTCCCCACTGGAAAAAGATTTCTACAGGATGGGTTGTTGGACCCAAAGCAAGAAGATTAAATGTATTTGAAATAAACAAAGACTCCTGAATTTAGATTCAAAAATTAAATTGAATGAGAACAGTGCGGAAAAACTAACTCTGTCATCAATTCATATTAAGAGATTCAGGATTTTTAGCTGACTACAACCTCATCTAGTCAGAAATAGAATGCTATTTCTTAAAAATATAAAATTTAAAAACTGAACTAAACTAAAAAAATTATCTGAATTCGAACAAATACATTAAATGCCTATGTTCATTACTGTTCTATGTTCTGATAATTTAAAAAATGAATAGATAATGCCCTCTCTCTTGCAAGAATTTTAAGTCAATATTAAAGCTGCATAAGTGTTTGAATAAAAATCAGGTGCCATAGGGAAGCCCAGGGAGAGAGTTGACTTACTCTGCTGAGAGACATCAAGGAAGGCTTCCTGGATGAAATAATCTCTGAGTTTTAAAGCCCAGAAGCCAGGGTGAGAGAAGACATTCCAAACAGAAGCAGTATCAAGTGCACAGGCACAGAGGTCTGGGAGAGGGTGGTGCCTTCAGGCATTGGTGCCCCTGAGACGGCTGGAGAGAAGGTAGTTATGGTGGCTGAGGCAGGCTGGGGCTGGAGAGAAGGTGATAATGGTGGCTAAGGCAGGCTGTGGCTGGATTGAAAGTGGTTATGGTGGCTGAGACAGACTGTGGCTGGATTGAAGGTGGTTATGGTGGCTGAGGAGGGTTTGGCTGGATTGAAGGTGATTATGGTGGCTGAAGCAGGCTGTGGCTGGATTGAAGGTGATTATGGTGGCTAAGGTAGGCTGTGGCTGGATTGAAGGTGAATATGGCGGCTGAGGCAAGCTGTGACTGGATTAAAGGTGGTTATGGTGGCTGAGGCAGGCTTTGACTGAATTGAAGGTGGTTATGGTGGCTGAGGCAGGCTGTGCCAAGTGCAGAGTGAATCCTGAGGAGCCCTGCAGCCCAGGCTGGGAAAACATGCCCAGTTCCCAAGCAAACAAATGACAGAACCCAGACAGGAACTGTGGCTTTCTGACTCATTAGCTAGCCTCGCTACCTCTGCTGTCCTATACAACAACCACTAGTCGTGTGTGGCTATTTAAATTATTTAAAATGAAATAAAACTTAAACTTTAGTATTCAGCCACAATAGCCATATATCAAGTGTTCAAGAACAACATGTGGCTGGTGGCTACCTCACTGAACAGCACAGATAAAAAAAACATCATATCCATCATCACAGTAGCCTCTAGCCAACCGCACTGTTCAGTGCCATAAGACGATGAAGTGAACACAAAGTAGGTTTGGTCTGTATTGCTTCATAGGACAGAAAGAGGAAACAACAAGCAGGTAGAAACTACAAAGAGAATAGCTCAACTTCCTACACCTGAAGTATTTTAGTAATAGAAGGGCACCCTGTCCCTGGAAGCTTGATGGCCAGCTCTCAGGGTGATGTGGGAAGAGTTCCTGCATTGAGTTCATGCTCATTGGCTCGTAGGCTTGTGTTACATCGTGACCCTCTGCTGACGCACTAGTACAAACACGTCTCTGTCGAATTCCTGCCGTACTGGTACCTAAAGGATATAATGATATTGGGGTAGGAGTCACTATTCCTGTCATCCCAATATGCCAGAATGTGGGAATTTTCTAGCACAGTCAGCATTTTTAAACTGTAATCCATGGACCACACCCCCCAAAAAATGAATACAAAATTGTATGCGTTATCTTTTCAGGAAAAGAGGAGTCCATAACATCGATCAGATTTCTGTAGGATTTGTGTTCCTAATACAGAAAGCAAATAAATACTGTACTGGAGAGACCTCGTAATTTCTATTCCCCAAAAAGATTCATCTAGATGTCATCTAGACAGCCACTCAGGTCGTTCCCAACTCTCAAATTCCATTGTCTAAACCACATGTGTCAAATACAAGGCCCGCGGGCCAAATCCAGCCCGCCAGGCCTTGCAATGTGGCCTGCACCGCGCTGTCATCACTGCACTCCGCTGTCAGTTTATGACATTGTCAGTTTATGACTGTTCAGTAAACCATTCGGCCCGCGATTTAGGCTGGATTTTAGATTTTGGCCCCTTCTCTGATTGAGTTCGACACCCCTAGTCTAAACCAATTAGAGACCATCACCCTGCAACTGAACAGTTTCAAGTCAACACATCCCTCGACTTTATCAAGAAGAATGGAGATGGGGGTATCAATGAGCATGGAAACAGCCCAAGGCACAAAAAGAGGAAAATTCAGTCAAGCTCGGGAAGGATGTCAACCTCTAGCTGAGATGCCTATTGGAAGCTCTCGGAAATTTCGGTGGTTCATTTCATTTCCAACGTCAGCTTACAGAAACACTGCACACCAATTAGATGCAATACAGCTTAGCAGCTGGAGAACCTACCCAGCAAATCGAAGGCCTACTGAGCTATCCATCCACTTAAAAATAATTACTTTGTTCCAGCCACCACCTGGCAATATGACAACTATACCAGGATTCATCTCCAAGTCCTACAGTATTACCAAAGTTGAAGAAAGGATTACGTCTACAACCAGGCAGAGATTCCTGTTATCTGGTATAGCTAGAGAAGAATGCTTGGGTTAATTTAACAACAACAACAACAACAAAAAGTGCTAAAGAGCTACTTTACATAATCAATATGGATTATAATTTGCAAAAGCTGTGAATACAATAAAGTGCATACACCGCTCAAACAATGCTGAACATAATGCAGTGAATGCTTTATTGGCAGCATTCAGAGAGCACTAGGCACTTTGTGGTGCCTGGGGGCCAGCGGTACACATCTCATTTGTTATTATACTACAGATCTCTGGGTGCCAAATAATAAAGAGTTCTGTGTAACAAATTGCCAGATAGCAACAAACACTGTGTACTTTTTGCACAGCTTGTGTTGAGTAACACAGAACCTGGCATGATCCTTAGCAAGACTGCGAAGTAGGAAAAGCTTGTTTCCAGATTCTCATGAAATAACCCTGCAATCCTCTACCAGCCAGGTCGTGTCCTCACTGCCTTCTAGCCATCTCCTCTCCCGGCACTAGGCCCACACCTGGCCCTACAAGTTCAAGTCAGTGCATCAATAGACCCGTAACAGGTAAAAAAGAAGGAAATAATAAATACTAGAGAGAAAATAAAAGACATAGAGACTTTTTTTTAAAGTACAAAAGATCGCTGAAACCAGCTTGGCTCAGTGGTAGAGCGTCGGTCTGCAGACTGAAGGGTCCGAGGTTTGATTCCGGTCAAGGGCATGTACATTGGTTGCAGGCACATCCCTAGTAGGGGGTGTGCAAGAGGCAGCTGGTCGATGTTTCTCTCTCATCGACGTTTCTAGCTCTCTATCTCTCTCCCTTCCTCTCTGTAAAAAATCAATAAAAATATATATTTTTTTTAAAGTACAAAAGCTCAATGAAAACAAGAGCTGGTTCTTTGAAAAGATAAATGAGATTGACAAACCGTTAACCAGATTCATCAAGAAAAAAAGAGAGAGGACCCAAATAAATAAAATCAGAAATGAAAAAGGGCAAATAACAACTGACACCAAAGAAATACAAAAGATTGGGAGAAAACATTATGAATAACTATAAGCCAAAAAAATTAAACAACCTGGGAGAAATGGATAAATTCCTAGAAACATACAATCTTCCAAAACTGAATCGAAGAAAATCCTAAGGACAGATTACAACTAATAAAATCAAAGCAGCCGAAACTGGTTTGGCTCAGTGGATAGAGCGTTGGCCTGCGGACTGAAAGGTTCCAGGTTCAATTCCAATCGAGGGCATGTACATTAGTTACGGGCACATCCCCAGTAGGGGGTGTTCAAGAAGCAGCTAATGGATGATTCTCTCTCATCGATGTTTCTAACTCTCTATCCCTCTCTCTTCCTCTCTGTGAAAAAATCAATAAAATATTTTTTAATGAATTAAATAAATAAATAAATAAAATCAAAGCAGTAATAATAAACATTTAAAAGATAAAATTCTCAGCAAACAAAAGTTCAGACCAGATGGCTTCACTGGTGAATTTTACCAAACATTCAAGAAGAACTGACACCTATTCTTCTCAAACTATCCCAAAAAATTCAAGAGGAAGGAAGACTCCCAAGCTCATTTCACCAGGCCTGCATTATCCTAAGTCGAAAACCAGATAGAGACACTACAAAGAAAGAAAAAATTATAGGCCAATATCCCTCAAGAATATAAATCCAGAATCCTCAACAAAATATTAGCAAATTGGATCCTGCAATATATTAAAAAGATAACACACCATGATCAAGTGGGATTTATCCCAGATGTGCAAAATTGATACAATATTTGCGAATCAATAAACGTGATACTCTACATAAACAAAATGAGGTAGAAAAATCACATGATCATATCAATAGATGCAGAAAAGCATTTGATAAAAATCCAGCACCCATTTGTGATAAAAGCTCTCAGCAAAGTAGGAATAGAGGGAACATACCTCAACATAATAAAGGTCATGTATGACAAACCCATAGCTAATATCATACAATGGGCTAAAGACAGTTTATTAAATAAATGGTGTTGGGAATATTAGACAGATACGGGGGGGGGGGGGGGGGGGAAGGAAACCTTTTAGACCACCCCTTTATACCATACACAAGAATAAATTCAAAATGGATTCAAGACTTAAATGTAAGCGGTGAAACCATAAAAATCCTAGGAGAAAACATAGGCAGTAAAATCTCAGACATTTTTTGTAGCAATATTTTTTTCTGATATATCTCCTCAGGCAAGGGAAACAACAGAAAAAATAAACAAATTCGGCTACATCAAACAAAAAAGATTTTGCACAGCAAAGGAAACCATGGACAATTCACTGATTGGAAGAACATGATACATCTGATGAGGAGTTAATATCCAAATTTATAGAGAACTTATACAACTCAATACAAAGAAAGCAAACAATCCAATTTAAAAATGGGCAAAGGACCTGCATAGACACTTCTCCAAAGAAGACATACAGATGGTTAATGACATATGAAAAGATGCTCAGTGTCACTGATCATCAGAGATGCAAAGTAAAACCACAATGAGATATCACCTCATGCCTGTCAGGATGGCTATTATCAATAAAGTAATAAGCATCAAGTGCTGATGTAGAGAAAGGGAACCCTCGTGCACTGCTGGTGGGAATGCAGATTGGTGCAGCCACTGTGGAAAACAATACGGTGTTTCCTCAAAAGACTTAAAATGAAACTGCCTTATGACCCAGCGATCCCACTTCTGGGAATATAGTTGAAGAAACTTGAAATGTTACTTTAAAAATATATGCACCCCAATATTTATTGCAGCATTATTTACAATAGCCAAGTTCTGGAAGCAACCCAAGTGCCCATCAAGCAGTAGATGAGTGGATAAAAAAGCTGTGGTACATTTACACAATGGCCATAAAAAAGGAAAGAAATCTTACCTTTTAGGGCAGCGTGATGGATCTAGAGAGTATTATGCTAAGTGAAAAAAGCCAGTTAGAGTAAGACAAATATCACATGATCTCACTTACATGTGAAATCTAACGCACAAAATAAACTAAGAAAACAAAATAGATACAAAGAACACACTGACAGCTCTCAAAGGAGTGTTGGGAGGCTGGGTGAAAAAACTGAAGGGATTAAGTAACAACAACAACAAAAAATAAGCATCAGACACAGACAACAGTATGGTGATTGTCAGAAGGAAAAGGCAGTGGGGGAAGAGGGCATGGAAGGATAAATGGTGGCGGCAAGTGACTTGACTTGGGATGCTGAGTGCATGATGCAATATGCAAACGATGTGTTAGAGAGCTGTACACTTGAAACCAGTATGGTTTTATTAACCAATGTCACCCCAATCAATTCAATAAAAAAAAAAGAAATCACTTGTTCTAAAGAGAAGCCGCCGACAGAACAGGGGCAAAAGCGTTCCCAACAGCACACAGCTGGAAGTGGCGGGGCCATTAGAGAGTGACTGTTGAAAATCCATTTCATGCTTTTTGACTCTGACCAGCCCCATGAGAAAACAGTGTGGAAATCGAGAAAGTTTGGAAAACTTCAAGCCTCCTGCTGAGCTAGAGGCTGGGAAGCATTTGTGAGGACTGATTTCCGCCTCGTGCTGGTGTTCAGAGTCTCTTCCCTGGGCCCAGGAGGTGACTGGCAGAACCCTGTGCCTGGGCCACGGAAATGACACCAGCGCCTGATCCCACAGGCCCCGTGCAGGTTCCCCTGTGTGACTCTAACCTGTTACCCACTGCTCAGCCCAGTCTTTTCAACCCTCTCTGAAAGGGTTGAAAAAAAAAATTTATTAACCAATGTCACCCCACCCCCACACCCTGGTTTTAATGATACACCCTTCCAGAAAGCCAATGAATACAACTGAAGCAGGCTTTCCAAGTTCTCCAGAGGCAGGGAACTAAATGCCATGCAGCAGGGCCAAATGCAGGAAAAAAAAAAAAAAAAAAAAAAAAAAAAAAAGCCTCAAAATTATGCAGAGTTGCAACAGCCATCCAAATCAAGCACCCACAAGCAGAGACGGCACTCGGCATGGGCGCCAGGCAGGGCCTCTCCCTGCAGCCCCTCACGTGGCTGGACCACTGGAGTCTAGCTGGAGTCTCGCCTGCAGTTATAATCCCAAACCCTGCCTGTCTGCCTCCAGATGAACTACTTTAGAAATGGTTCTTTCTTCTTTTATTTAATAGTCAAGAAGGCTAAGAGTGGAGATATTCAGTCCTACAAACTTGGAACTCGAAATACAGTAAGAAAAGAAGCTCCTAAGAAGTGCTGGCAGTTCCACCAGGCGCAAGGAGAGGGGTGGGAGTGGGGGTGGGGCTGTCTTAGGTAACGGAGGCATTTTCAAGTCATTGGGGCTCTTTTCCTGGATCTGGGCCATTATGGGTCAAGAGTTCACAGCCAGAGATTGGCCAAAGATGCAGGAAATGGAAAAGTAGGTAAACATTCTTGGGGCACTCGGTCGGTCGGCACAAACACACCACAGAATGTCTCCTTGGAGTGTCTAAAAACATAGGAGAACACGAGGCTGGAGGAACCTAAAACCTTTGCGCTGCCCTTTCTGTCTTTAATTAAAAGCGATGCTGGCCCTGGCTGGTGTGCACCAAAGCATTGCGGGTTCGATTCTCAGTCAGGGGACTTATCTAGGTTGAAGGTTCAATCCCCGGCTCTGGTCAGGGCGCAGGTGGGAGGCACCCGATCAACATTTCTCTCTCACATGGATGTTTCTCTCTCTGACCGACTGGTGACCACATACAAGCAGGTTCCGGATGCTTAGGAAGAGAGGCTTTGGAACGGGGCCCTGGCATCTTTATCCCTCCTCCGAAGGGTCTGTGTTAGAAGCCACGTGGTGCTGGTGGTAGGGGCGGTGCTGGTGGAGGATTGCTATACACTAATTTAAGCTCCTGCTTCCCCTCCAAATTCCTACGTGAATCGACAGGGATTTGAAAAGAAGTGGTTACAGAGCCTGGCTTAGCATCTACCAACACAAAAACCTAGGATGACCAGAGAATTCTGAGTGACAAGTACTTGGGGACATAAATATCTTCTCGTTAACCAGGTTCTCTGAATAGAGGAGGAGGAGGAGGAGCCGCATTTGGATGGGCAATGGGACTGGGTAGAGGCAGTCATTACAAAAACAGCCAGACCCTACTTCCCCCCAGCCACCTTTCTCATGCCCCAGTCCCTCTACACAAAAAAAGAGAGACCTTGATCATATCCAAGAGGAAGATGAATAACCTTCCTTTTCTAAAAATCCCAGGAAAAACTCACACAGGTAATGAATTATTCCCAAAGCCCGACCCTAAACACGAGAGAGGGAGAAATACAGAAAGATGAAAAGGGTGGAGGACCGGGCAGAAGGAGAATATAAGGGAACGGGCCGGGCCTCTCTCGCCTTTGAGCAGAAAGGTGTTCACTTCCGTCACGTGTAGGTGCCCTCTTTCACACCCTTGTGGTCAGAGTGGCCGGAGGGGCTGGCTGGCAGGGCCGGGCTCAGGCTGGGGAGCGGCCCCTTCTTTCCCAGGCAGCCCAGGAAGGACAAAGAGAGGCTCCTGATCTGCTGAGGGAGCACGGGGCGCCAGAGGGTCTGCAAGCATTCTGACAGCTTAGCAAATCCTGACTCCGTTTTATTTTAACGAAGAGCATGAAGACGGGAAGAAACCAGCTGTTCCTGTGGAGAGGGGGGGAAAGCGGCAGAGCTTGAGGCGGGGAAACACCTACATTTTGTACAGCGACAGCTAAAAAGAGATACGCAATTTTGGATGGAGCTCGTAATTCTACAGTCTGGATCTTTCAGAAGAGAAGAAGCAGGTCTGTTCTCGGCATCTCGCTCCTCCACCTCCTCTAATGCTCAGTGCACCCTGCACCCATGGCAGGGAAGGCAAGTTGGGAAATGGTGGCAGGCAGGCCAACAGACAGAACTGTGGCATCCAAGATACTTCTGCCACCATCTTCCCGTCATTCGTTCCTGACAACCTCCTTCACACTCCAGGTCAACTGCCAGGTCGCAGGCCACTTACAGCTGGTCCCCGCAACACGTCACAGCCTTGTTTCCAGAAGAAGCATGACCCACTCCGATGGGCCATTTGGAGGGTCTCCGGGAGCCTTCGGAAACAAAGGCTTTTGTCCTGCAGCCTCGGGGCCAGGTACAGTGGCTTTCTGCTCTGCTGTCTGCTCCCCTGCATTATCTGACGATAGGATATAATCGCAGGCCTGTCCTTGTCAGTTGCCACCCTCAGCCCCAATCAAGACCCTCTGACTCCTGATCCATTATAGTTACATCAACTCTGAAATCCCTGCCAGGATTACCGTCTACCGTCCTGCAAGGTGCTGGATGTTTTTAGGCAACCAAAGCGAGAGAAAAGTGAATGCCAAAGTGGGAGTTGTGGGAACTCAAGTTTTCAGTAACAGTCACCACAATCCTCCAAAACAAATGGACAACTTTCAATGAGAAATTCACCATAATACGGCACATAACCTCTGACCCAAAACCAGCATTCTGTGGGGCCACGGTGAAATTCTCTGCCACAAGAAATCATGGGGAATGTCCACAGGTTCGTGGTGATGAGCTTCATCATCTCAAGGATTGTCCTACTGTAAACCACGTGCATTTCCACAAGAAATATGTGCTTTCCTGCTGAGTGACTCACACAATTGGTTTAAAAAAAAAAAAAATCCCCCCTGCCCATCAACGGCACAGAGATTCTAAGTCAGATGATCCATCTCTTCCCTCCAACTTCTCACCTGGCAAAGTGCAAGTAAGTGGGAGACAGCTCACAGACCATCAGGGAGACCCTGTCTGTCTGCGGGGGAACTGTCTAGAAGGGCTAGAGCTGGTAGGCACACGGCACAGGGAATGTGGAATGACACTCAGAGCAGCCAATTCCTTGAGAAAAAGAGAACCCTTTTGGTTAGATCTATTAGATGAGCGAGACAGAAAAGGAGGAATCATATAAAATGTAATACCACATTTTAAATCAGATTAGCATTTTCAAAAAGGTTATGGTCTCCACTGCAGAAGAGAGTGCCATAAGAAAATAAAATTATCTCCCGATGCAGATGTCGCTTCCAAGAAAAATGAAACACATTCCGAGTGGGCTGTTGACATGCCACCATCTTTCATGCCAAATCTGGGCTATCTTCGGCATTTCCTCCCAGAAGAACTAGACCTTGCCTATTAGTAACCAGATAATATTACCGCCCCCCGCAAGTTGGAGAGTCCTATAAGTAGAAATTAAATCATCCCTTTTATTTAACTCATCTGTTCAGCCCAATCTGATTAAAGACCAGTAATATGCAGTGTTAAGAGACCACTAACAGCACACAAGGGTGCACATTGCCTCCCAAGTCCAGCCTATTAAGGGTGTATAAGTCTTGAAAAGCACAACAAGACAAATCTTCAAAACCCTCACGCATCCGGCAAGAGCACGTGTCAGTTGGAAGCAAGTCTTCTGAACCTTCCTTTTTTCAAAATGCGTCCCTTCCAGGGAGCAAGAGAAGGCCTTCCCAAACTTTTCATGTGCATAGGAATCACCTGGGGACCTTATTCAAATGCAGATTATGATTTAGCAAATCTGAAAGGGGGCTTTGGGATTCTGATGTTTATCATGAGCTGATAAGGATGCTGCTCCTTGCTGCCTTTGAGAAGCAAAAATCTAAAAGACTTAATTCACTTAAAACTACAACCCCTCCCTTAAGGTATGCTGAAATTTCGAAGGACTTTACTAATAATAATAGCTAGTGCTTAGTAGGTATTGGGCAAGATTCTAGGAACTTGATACATATTAAACTCATGGAGTTCTTCCAGTAACTCGTTATCACCTTCCTCGTTTTACCAATAAGGAAACTGAGTCGAAAAGTAATGAAGTGACTTTTCAAGGTCACCGAGCTGCTGAAGGAGTGGGATTCGAACCAGACAGCCTGGCAGGAAAGCTTGAGTGGTCACTGAAGCTCATGCCAACTCCCACTGGCTAAGAGCAAGGTATTTCTGGGAGCTGGGCGTCGCTAGAGCAAGGGAAGTGAGGCTGGGAACTTGGACGCAGGTGGTATTAGAGAGAGCGCAGACCGCACTCAAGCACAATGTTCCCACGTGGTCACCACCAGAGGGAAGGTGTGTCAGGTACACTGCACGGTCAGGAGGAAAAAAGCAAACATGGTGTATTTTCCATTGGCCAACCAGGCTCCTCTACACACCTTAGCAGATGTTGTCTGAACACTGTTACAACTGCCGACATTCTGTAGAACCCCTGGGACACTCCCTGCCGTGGGGCTAGAAGAGACCATTGGGACAGGCTCACAGCCAAGGCACTGAGCACCCACTCTCTGGCCTCCCTCTGACTCCTATCCGCGCATCCTGGCCAGAGACAAGAAAAAGGAGAGTGAAGCCCGCAGTTCCACCTGGCGCTCTCCACGCCCGGCAGAGAGGCGGTGTCTCTGCAGCGGAAGAGGAAACGTGAGCAGCAGCCACCGCGTGGGGTGGGAAACGTGCAGGAGATCGCAGCCCCGGAAGCGCCCCAGGAGCTGAACCCGGTGACGGTGGCGCCCTGGCCTCCTGGGGGATTTTGATGGCGCTGTCCGAGGTGCTAACAATGCCACACTTTGCCACCCTCAGGACGGCTGGGTGGCTTTGTCTACCCCGAGAAAACTGAGGGCGAGGGCAAATGCGCCCCTAAGAGAGGTGCACGTTGAAGCAGCGCCTGGTGGGTGGGAAATTTTAGGGAACTGTTGGAGGTGGGGGAGGAAGGGGCATGTTGGGAAATCAGAGACCTGACTGGAGGAGTGTTTGCAGCCGCAGCTTGCAACACAATGAGATCTGTCTGCTTTGTGCGGTGCACTGGCGGGCGGGGCTGCAGAGACCTGATCCTCTCCCTTCCCAGTACCCCCACCCTAGATACATTTAACTCAGGCACCGCATGGCCCCAGCACTCTGCGTGGGAGAGAGGGGGAGAGGGAGGGGAGCACAGGGGGGTGGGAGAAGGAGAGAGGAAGCCCAGCCCAGCCCGGGTGGCCCGTAGGAGGCTGCGTGCAGCAGTAGGAATAATATCTGCTTAGAGATGCTCCTTCATTTCTAATGAGGGTGCTGCCTGGAAGTACCGTGCACCGGCCAATCACAGCGCTGCTGAGGCAGGAACTAGGGAGGAAGGAGGGGCGGACTAGAGACTGGGGGGGGGGGGGGGAGGTAGCAGGAAGAGGCCCTTAGGAGAGAGAGCAGCTTGCCTCGCTGACACTAAGAGACCCAGCAGGGCTCCAGCTGTCTGTGAGGCACACCTGGAGGGTGGGGGAGCAGAGGGAGGGAGGGAGGAAAGGGGAAAGGGCGGGGCCTCCTTTGCAGGTGCATCCTTCCCAAGAAATCTCTCTCCACAGGCATCCAAGTCCCATGTTTCCAAGCTACCCCATCATTGCCACCACCCCACTGACTTGCTTCCCACTGACTTGCTTCCTACTAATCCCCCGCACCACCCACCAACGCCGATTCCTAAAGATCTTGCCAGACGGACGCCCAGATTCTTAGTGGAGAACAAGGCAGCGAGATGCCGAATCAGCAGCCTGCATTTGGTGCACTCGCTTAAACCTGCAAGGACGCTCCTTCTCTGCCGTTCACGCTGGCCCTGCGGCATCAGCCGCCCCACCAGCCCACTGTGGAGAGCAGGTCCTTGGGAGCCAGGGAGAGACAGGTTGCCTGCACACCTCTGGGCTCAGCCAATGCAGCCTTTAGCTGATGCATTCAGGCCCAGCGGATCCACCTGGATTCTGGGCACAGGAGAGCACGCAGTGGGGTACCCAGCTCAGGACTAAGGAAGGAAAGGAGGGACCCTGGTGAGAGGCTCTTCCCCGGCTCAGAGGAGAACTCCAGCTGAGCGGTGTGGGCTGTGCCATTGGGGACTGCCTACCCTGACGCACTCCTTCACTTTACTTTCCCTGCAACTTCAACCCGGAGTTGGCTGGGTCCCCAGGAAGAGCCTGTCTTAGCTCACCTCTCTGCCCATATGGGCTCTGGCCCAGGGCCCTGGAAGTTGCTGAACTGGACCTCCCCTATGGGCAGATAATGCGGGTGTCTCTCCAGCTGGTGGGGATGGCGGTGACTGAGGTAGGAAAAGGGGGACAGGGTATGGAAGGGAGCCCTGATGTTAGGGCAACCCTTTCAATGTGAAAGGACTGGGTCTGGCAATCACACAAAACCTCAACTCCCTGCGCCCAGGGATGCCAGAAACAGCCACACAAGAAACAGCAAAACCCAAAAGTCTTACCTTGAAAACCACCAGTGCCACACCGGTCTCTATGGCACCAAGCTTGCCCCTTAGATGCATCAAAGTAACGCGTGCAGTTCAGCAAAGGGGCAAAGGGGCATCAGGAAGGAAATGGGGGGGGGGGGAACCATGCATGGTTTCCCCTCTCACCCAAGAAATACGAAAAAAAGGGGGGGAGAGGGGAGTCACGGTGGGCGAGAAAGGATATGGCCAGTCGATGAGCTTCTTGGCGTATTTCCTGACAATGTTATCTTCCCCGAAGATGAACAGGGATCTGTTGACGGTGAAACAGTTCTGCCGGACGGGGATGGGGTTGTACAAAGCCATAGTCCGAGCCCTCTGCGCTTTCGACTGCTTGTAGGCGGCCGCCTGCCCCGAGGCAGGCACCGGGGTTCCTTGCCGGTTCCTGCTCTGGTCCGAGTCTCCATCGCCAGACCCCGGCCTGCCGACGACCACTGCCTCCCCGAAGCGAGCCATCCTGAAGTTCAAACAGACAGAAGACACACAGAGGTGATCGCGGCCGGACACCTGCCCCCAGCAACAAGCAGAGAGACACGCGGAGGCTCAGAGCCGCATCCAGGCGGGCGGGCGGGCGGACGGGCGGGCGGGGGGACCGCCGCCTCCCTCCCGGAGCCTCCGGAGCTCTTTGGAGGCGGCGGCGGCGGCGGCAGCAGCAGCAGCAGCAGCAGCGACCCGCTGCTCCGAACTGTTGAATCTAAATACAACCTCTGCCAAGCTCCATTCCTCAAGGAGTTAAAAAAAAAAAAGGGGGGGGGGGGGAGAAGGGTGGCAAAGGGGGGGGGGGTGCTCAGTTTCAGAGGCGATTTTTTTTTTTCCTTTTTCAAAATGCCAGTGTGTGGTGGCGCTCCAGGGCTGGAGAGGAGAGGGGTGGAGTAGGCTGCTCTTCAAACATAGCTCTGCTCTGGCAGACCACCACCTAGGGCACCGGCCTGCTAGGTAACAGTTCGGTGATGTATTAATGGGAGGGGGGGGGGGAGAGGAAAAAAATTAAAACAAAAGAACTTTAAAAGACAAGGACGGGGTTATGGTGGCATGCTTCAGAACACCAGCCCCTGCAAGTCTATCCAAGGTATTCCACCGCCAAGACTTGGGTCTTGAAATCTGCCAGTACAGACGCATCCAAAAAGGCTGAGAGAGATGGAGAGGGAGGGAGGAAGGGGGTAGGGAGGGGGCGGAATAGAGATTCCTGCGTACACCGCAACGCCCAAAAATATCAAAAATAAGTCGATCCAACCGGAGAGAGACCAACGACTTCAAAGCTCCTGCGCCCGGGAGAGAAGTTGAGCAGCATCCAGCGAGCAGCGGAGCCCGGGAGCCAGCAGCCGCCGGAGCGCTGGCCGCGGCGCCTCCCCGATCAGCATGCAACAGCGGTCCGCGGCTGCGCGGCGGAGGCGGGGGCCGCGCGGGCGGTGGCGGCGGGCGCCGGGGCGAGGGAGGAACAGGTTGCAGCAGAGCTTGGCGGCGGCCTGCCCGCCGCGGGAGCCGTCCGAGGACCAAACTTGCGTACTGTGGACTGGTCTTCCTCTTCCGCGGAAGGAGGGGAGAAGGGGCAGGCCGAGGGGGAGAGGGGAGCGGAGCGCACGGAGGCTGGCTAGGCCTGCGCCGCGCGGGGGCTTCCCGGGGAGCGGGGGCGGGGCTGGCGAGGCTGGGAGGAGCGGGGATGGAGCCGGAAGGACCCTAGCCAAGGGTCTGGAGGTCCCTGGGATGCAGGACCGGTTTGGCTGACTGAGCCGGAGGGTAGAGGACCTAACACCTCTGCAAAGGTCCGGGAAGAGTGGCCGTCTCCCCACCAAGTGAGGCCAAGAGGAGAGGGGCGGGTGCAGCAGCGGGCGGCATCTCTGCAGGGGCCCAGGCCTGGCCGAGGCACATAGGCACGCTTGCATGCACCAGCGCCTTCTGGGCAGGGCCCAAGTCAATGGGCTGTCTGGCCTGCTGCCCTGACCCGGAGTCCACGCCTTTGCGCCCTGCACAGGGTGTACCGGGCCGAGTCCGCTCTCCTATGGAGCTCCCAAACTCCACATGCTGCCCAGGGATTTCCACAGAGGAAGCATCCAACCTGTAACTCCCCGCTTAGCAGCCTGGAGGGCCCTTGAAGGGCCCCCTAGGACTTCTGGGGGCTCCACACTCTGGTGTGGGTACCAGTTCCCAGCAAGAGTGTCTGTCCTCCCTCTCCAAACAGGGCATCCGGGGCAACCTCTGGGATTTGGCTCCAGCTCCTGGAGGGATGGTCCAGATGTTGGAGCCCTAGATGGTGAGTTCTGGACTAAAACTACCCTCCTTGGAATCTTATCAGGAGGATCCTCCCATTCCTGTGTTTACCCCCACGTGACTTCCTCAACTTCACTACATCAATGAAGACAAAAACAGAAATCAGTTTGTGATTTGCGGAAGTGGGTAAGGGGGACCCTAAGCCCTAGAGCAGTGGTCAACAAACTCATTCGTCAGCAGAGCCGCAAACCTCGGCTCGCCAGCCTCATGTAGGTTGCGAGCCACAGTTTACCGACCACTGCCCTAGAGAAAGACCCCCTAGGTTTAGCAACCAACCCCTTCCCCACAAGTGACTCAGTGGTTTTTGGATCAAGGACAGATACCAGTTGAGCCTTTCCGTGTCCACTAGCTAGAACACACCTTCCCCTTTTTCTGCCTTTTGGCCTCAACAACACAGTCCTGTCCAAGTAGTCCCTACCCAAGCAAGGGAAGAGGATTTTCTTCCCTCCCCCTTCTACTGGAAATCTGGGCGAGTCTGGCTTCCCTCCTAGGAAAGGCAGTGTCTCTGTGTGAGGTGACCTGGTGGGAGGAGAGGTGTGTCTGAGTGAGGGACATGTGTGTTCCTACGTGTATGTATCCACCCCACCAGACACTGCTGCCCATGGGGACAGCATGTGGACCTGTGATTCAGGGGAGCGCATTTCAGGGCAAATTACAAAGAAAGGTGAGTCAGTTCTGCTTAGAATTGGGTTTTCACATGGCTGCCTCACTCTGTTCTTCTACCTGCCTTCACGGGAGGGTCCTTTTCTGTCTAAATACTTAGTCAGAAGGAAAAGGGGAGATGATGCCCTGAACCATGAAGCCCCTTCTTCCCGTTAGTCAATAAGAATCAGTCCCCAGTGGCTGTCTCAGTAACGCCCTAATACAGTGATCGGCAAACTGCGACTCTGTTGACTAATGAGTTTGCCGACCACTGCCCTGATATATAGAATCCGAAAGGGCATTCAGAAATGATCAAACCCATAATTTCAGGCAAGACCATGATCCATGGTACAAAATTCATTCAAGTCACTCATTTGGCAAATATTTTTGAGCGCCAGGCACTGTTTTAGTCACTACAGATACACTAGTGAACAAAACAGATGACAAAAATAATGTGTCCCCTCCTTGGGTTAAATCAGATTCCTTAACCTCACTGCCTGGATTGCTCGATGGGCCTCCTTCTCACACTGCAACTTCACCCCGGACCTTTGCAGCCTGTCCCTAGCACTGTTTCTGCTCAGAGGAAGCAGGGCTCACCAATGGTTTTCCTACCAGAAGAGGTTCTTGGGTGATCAGGAACCCTGGGCTTGTGTCTTCAATGTCCCCGACTCAGCAGAGAGCCGGCACTCATGCCCCCTCCTCTCTCTCCAGAGTCCTGTGTCCTCTGTGGCTGCGGGACAGGGTATTACACACAGAAATGTGAGAGCCCACTGGAGCTGAGACCTGCCTTCCTGCCTTCTGAGGAGACATGGATCAAAAATGCATGAGTTGGGGTTAGCACTGAAGACCCTTAGGAGTAGGAGCACCGCCACCGGGGTTGTAATGGAAATTCCTGCAGCCCAGGAAGAGAGAGGCAAACATGACGGCACAAATGGCTTTGGGAGTGGACTTGGCCTAAGGGAGAAAGGCACAGGCTCACATTCCCCCAACCTGGCATTCAAAACTCTAAAACTTCAGAGATCTATGACCTGCTTTCGTGTTCTCCAATGCCTCCCTTCTCCCAGCCCCCAGAGGACTAACATTTTAACACCTAAATGGTACCTGGCGTGTGTTTCATAGTTTTCAGTTTACAGACCCATTCTAAACCTCTGAGCTCAGCCTGGAAACCCATGCTTTATGATTCTGATTTGGTGGACAAGTCAGCAGTTTCAGAAATGTTAAGCAGTTGGCCCACATCTGGTAAGAGGCAGAGTTTGGACTTCTTACAGCTCCTCTGACCTCCGTTTTATGGCTCTTTCAGATATCCAAACGAATCTCTTCTGGGCAGTAATAGTATTGATTCCAAACTGTTCATCCAAAGAAGAAACTATATGATCATGCTAAGCCTATAGGAATTCCATGCTTACCATCCTCAGGTGACACTGGATCTGTGCCCAAAGCTCCTGGGACCTTGCTGGGAAGATGCATAATCCGAGAGCAACACCCACTGTCCTCCAGATCCAGGAGGATCCATAGAAAACACCCAAGAGCAGGTCATTGCCATACATGCTGCCTCCAGGGTCCCCAGTTCCACTGTCCACTTAAAGACCCACAAATGGAGATGTAGGAAGTCAGCAGTTGGTCCTAACAGATTGGAAACCCTGGTTTCCAAAAGCCCCTTTCCAGCCCAGGAAGCAGAAGCCATATTTTCCTGTTGTTAGAGCACCATCTACTGGTCACTTGTGAGCACATCACTGTGAGCTAGGGTACCACGCAGGCACCACACCTCAGAGCCTAGGCATTCCTAAGGAAGTGACCTCTTGTCACCAGCACTCTACCCTCTTACCCCCCACACACACCCCTGCCCTTTGAGACACCTGAGGCCCAAGTCCAAAATTTCCCCGCAATGCAACCAGCACGCCTCACAGTGCTTGGAAAGTGCAGCCACACACACTGTGCACAAGGTCAAAACACACACACACACACACACACACACACACACACACACAGTTAAGATAGTACAGTCAAATGCTCTACATGCTATCTTTACAAGCAGTTACCTACAAACTGGAAACCCCAAAGATCTGAGGAAGCAAGTGAAAAACTTTTCCAGAGAAATCAAAGCTTTCACCCCTTAGCCCCTCCACACCATGTTCAAAGCTTTCACCCCTTAGCCCCTCCACACCATGTCCCATGCAAACTGCAAGCGGGAAGGGAATTGGAAGAGGAAGGAGGCTAAGGTGGCCACACTCCCCCAGACCAGGTGGGCCATGGGAGCTTGTACAGATACAGATGTGAGTGGCAAGGTTGGAGAAGCACGCAGCCTGTGCCTAGCTGGTCCCAGATCTGTCAGGCGGTGGGCCATTGTCACATGAGATTGTTAGCCCATCTCTGAGGAGTCTGCAAATCCAACCTCATCCAAAAGGTGTGGGCCCCTCCCACCAGCCCCACTCCCTCATCTCTCCACACCCTTTCTGCCAAAGCTATCAGAACTCCTTTTGTTCTCTTTTTCTTTTGTTGAGTTTTTCTGAGAAATAGACGCTTACACAAAGCCATGCTCTAAGACACATGATGCAGAGAGGACTTGGGAGTGGGTTCTTAAGACAAACGTTAGCAGGGAACAGACCACGTGCAGATTCGGAGAGTGCACAGGAGCATTGCGGCAGCACGGGTATCCGGGGAGTCTGGTGGCTCCTGCCATACCTGACAGCCCTCACTTGGGTGCAAACATGACTTCATCGCCTTATGTAATGCCCAGCTCTGGAACCAGCACTTCTCAAACCTGTGCCTGCGAAACCCCACAGCTCCAACACCCTATCAGCTAAGTATAGATCTGCAATTTTTGTTTTAAATGTTTTTAAAGCCCTTCATTTATGACAACTCGGTATTTCCTGGGTGCCAACCGTGGTAATGCCATCGCATTGCATCTCGGTTGCACTTTGCATTACCTGAGGCTGAGTGGGTCAGGGGCTTGTCCAAGTGCACAGAAGTAGGCAATAGCAGAGCTCGGAGTCCTGATAATAAGGGCAGGATTTGTTATGATGTGTGGCCACTATTTGCACGCTGTATATCAAAATAATGTTCTACTTGCTTAAGATTCCGGTCATAGGCATGATCTTGGACCTTGGAGAAGTAAAGAATGACCTTGAGACCATCTCCCCAAATGGGATGTCATGAACATAACGTATAACGTCTATACAGCCTGTCCCAAATGGGATGTCATGAATATCAAGTTAGTTAGTATGGACAGTACCTGGCACATAGTACGTGCCATGCACATGTTTGTGAGATGCATTCCAGCTGTGACCACACCAGCACCCAGCAAACAATGCGAATCTGGCAGCTTTCTGGTTCTGAAAGCACACTCCAGCGGTGCAGCCGGGGATGGCCTCCGGGTGTGTGGAGTGTGGATGGAGGAGCAGAGAAATGTGAGGTCTGAGACTTGGTCAGAAAGACAAGTGGGCAAAAAGAAAAGAAAAAAAAAATATTAGAGACCAGTGTCAGAAGAGCCCAACGACAGTGGTACCTGGGAGAGGCGATGTTTGTTTGCTCATTAATTCGTAAGCCCAGTTACTGAATCATGTGCCAGGCATTGTTCCCAAGGACTGTGAGGCTCAAGGATAAATTAGACACACCGTCACAGCCTCTAAGTACTTGCAGTTTAAGAGAGGAGAAGGGGAAAAAACGCATGCGTAAAGGGCTCTAATCCAAGGCAGAGTGTAGTGTGCACCAGAAGGGAGCCCTGGGCAGGATGGAAAGGAGGCCTGCCCCCGCTGGAGGCACCCAGGAGAAGGGAAGTTGCGGTGAGGTCCCTTTAAAACAGAGGACACTGCAGGCGAGGGAAGCAGTGAGGGACCTGCACCCCGGGGCCCTGGAGGTGGGCAAGATGCATGAGATTGATGAACCAATCAGCGTTTTTGTTTCCTTTCTGTGCATCTAGGATCACAAGGATTCTAAGATTGCTACGTCAACCCTTGCTTCTCCAAACGATGAGTTCCTTTCCCAGCCTGTACAAGAGTCAAATATGCATACCCTACCGGACATGAACCCTTACTGGGAAAGTCAGCCTGGGGGCCCAATGGTTAGCCCTGCCCCTGTGCACCTCAGTTCCCACCCTCCAGGTCCAGCCTTGCTTCCTGGCCAAAGTGAGAAGAGGCAGGACCTCTCTGCAGAGCTCCAGCTCTCACTGACTACGACGGTGAGGGGAAGATTGGCATCTAGGGTGAGATCAACTGACGGAAGCACGCCCCCTTGGCCTCTTGACTCAGAAAGCAAAACGCAGCCCACACAGCGCCAGGCGTGCTCAGCCTGGGTGGGCTCTGGCTGATTCATTCATTTGGGAGCCAAAACGAGCCCTTCCACATGTCAGGTGTGGTGTCAGGTGCCAGAGCCAAGAGGCAGAGGCCAGGGTGAGGAGGTGCCCGGCTGCATCCTGAACCTGCTGGGGCTTGACCCACTCCCCACATTTCCCTCTTGAAAACAGATTCCTAATCGCGGGGGGGGGGGGGGGGGGGGGGGAAGCTCACAGAGGAACAGGAGCCCAGAAGATCCCTACAGGCCCAGAGAAGAGAAGTGGATTTCGCCACACCCACCAGCCGTGCCTCTGACAGGACTCTTAGGGTTGGAATCATCAGCAGACTAAGCCACCACCTGTCGATCACCACACCCTTTCTCTCCCACTCTCTCCCACACTGAGCAGCTGGTGACACCCACCTGGTATAAAATAATCGAGTGAATAAGGCAGCCCCATATGATACGGACTTACGGCCAGTTTTGAAATGTGCACCCAGCCAGACCATGTGCTGGCTCTGCCCTTCCCCTCCCCAGACATGAAACTGAGACCCCCACACACACACACCACATCCTATAGTCCCAGCTCTCTCCCCCTTTTCCTTGCCCACTCTGCAGGATTTGGTACCACTTACCTCATCCCGTCATGTCCCAGTCTCCATACCTCCCAGTTTCTCACCATTCCTTCTCTTATTCCCCAACCTTTATGTGGGAGCAGCCCATGGGTCTGTCCCCAACCTTTTTATCTTCTCTCTCTGACTTCTCTCCCTTTGGGACCCTACCCCCTCTCAACTACAGCTAGTCTCTCACCCTTACCTGTCATCTCATTTCTAGATCCAAATGCCCATATGGATCTAGAAGTATAGGTAGCTCCATATGAGCTGTCATCATCACCTCAAACTCTGTGTTTAAAAGTGAGGTCATTATAATTTTTTCAAAGCAAGCTCCCGCTCCTAAAATTACAGTTTCTACTCAGGTGATATCATTCTCCCTGTCAGCCCCTCAACTTCAGTGGTTCCTCTTCAACAACAACAACAAAAGGCCCAACTCCTTAGCCTGACAATGCAAGACAAATCAATCTCCCTTTCCAGCACCATCTCCCCACAAAGCATAGTATTAGCATGGCCTTAGCTGTCATGCCCACTCTGACCTCAAAACTCTTGCTCAGAGTGGAGCACCTGATACAGACTGACCCAAGAGTATCCTTCCTCCGTCCTGCTTCTGCAGCTCCATGGCACATTTCAAAGTGTGGTTCGGTTCAAGTCCACCTCCCCCATGAAGCCTTCCGTAACTTCTTCACCTTTATGATCACCACCTCCTATAAATTCAGAGCGTCAGAGTCATTCCTGTGGTTCCTGTTTACTCACTATCGTTGTCATGAATTTGACTTCACCAGTTCATTTCTATTTAACTTTTTCAACTGTGTGTACCTTGTCTCCTCAACTACAGTGTAAGCTTCTCAACAGCAGAGGACTTCCCCTTTCTATAATTACAGAGAGTGCCTGTGTTATGTTATCCCCATAGCAGGCCTGGCCTAAATACACAGCCAATGAATGAATGGGTGTCTCCTGTAACCCTTGTTGGTGAAATAAAGTTTTAGCATCAACCAGGCAGCTGGTCCCTGTCTGAGGGGTAGCCCTCCCCTAGTACAGTGGTAGGCAAACTGTAGCTCATGAGCCACATGCGGCTTGCGAACTGTGGTTTGCCACTCTGTTGACTAATGAGTTTGCTGACCAGTGGGATAGGGGCTTGCTCACAAGGAACAACAACAGCCTGTAATTACTGGAATTGAGAGTCTAGGTCAGTGGTCGGCAAACTCATTAGTCAACAGAGAGGCAAACCGCGGCTCATGAGCCGCATGTGGCTCACGAGGCGCGGTTTGCCGACCACTGTCCTAGTACATTATGGCTCTGATTCTGAGCCTTTGCGGGTACAGGTGTTTCCAGCTGTTCCTTCTGGGGTGAGTGTTCATCCTCCCCTTTGTATCAAGAAAGGATGTTGACCTCTCTCGTCGGAAAGATGATTCTAACTTGGGGAACTTTCCTAGCACTCTAGCCGCCCAACCCTCATTTTATCAACCACTAAATTAACGGGTTCATAGTTCAATCTCTTATGGGGAGTGTCTCCTGCTGTGGTGGAAGTAAGTTTGGGGGACTCCGTTAGTAAAAAGAGATGTCCAGACCCCACTTAAAGAATGTTTTCAGACCCCTTTCCCCAGAAAATTAAACAGAGAATGAAATTCTGCTTCAAAAAATAATCGGCTACAGTCTTCATCAGTGCTCTCCTCTCTACAAAACAATCAGCATCATCTTACCTCTTTCCCTAGGAAAAAATGCATGTGAGAGGGACACATCCTTTGTCTGCATGCAAAGACGCACTGGATTCTGATCGGAGTGCAAGTTCTGCCAGCCAAGTGTACAAATGTGTGCAACCAACCCTCCTGGGCTGCTGGGAGCTCTCAGCTAGATTTGACACGGCACATTCAGACATGAACAATCAGGCTCTTTCGAAGATTTCTGAATATTCCTAATGAGCCATTTAAACATGGGAATGGTGAGAATGTAATTTTCAATCCAAACAATTTCTGAAATACTCCCTTGGAAACACGGGGGGAGGGGGAGAAAGAGAGAGGAGGTGGGGGGAGAGAGAGGCTACATGTGAGTGTGTTCCTCGCAGACTTGTTTGGTTTCTGTTTTTTTGGGGGGGTGTCTTTTTAGTTTTTTTTGTTTTTGTTTTTAGGGTTTTTTGCATAATCATTCTATTGCTTAGTCACATTCTCCAAAACAATTTTGCCAGAGGTAAACTGGTCAAGTATTAATATAATAGCCCAAAGCTTCCTGTGATGCTATTTTCCCTTTGTGGGAATAATCAAGACTATGAAAACAAAGAGAAAAATGGTCAGGCGTCAAGCAAGAATAATTATAAAGAAACGTATAAGCAATTGGGTTAATAATATTAACTGTAATAGGTATTAAATACGTATTATGTGCAAGGCACTGTGCTAAGCCCTTTCCTTATTTCTCAGCATAACCCTATGTGGCAGGTACCACTATAATCTCGGTTTTACAGATGAGAAGAGCAAAACTGAGAGAGACTAGATCAACCCCTTAGGGTGGGAGAGGTGGTGGATGACAGCAGCAAGTTAACCTTCGGTCTAATTCACTCCAAAACCCTTTCTCTTCGTGACCACACTGTCAGGCCTATCATGGGTATCATTGCCAGAGATGTGTGCTAATCACTTTATTTCACGATGATCCTACAATGCCAAGAGGCAAGAAAATGTCAGACACTAGCGGCAGGTGAGGAAGGGCCTCAGAACGGTGAGTCATTCGAGCAGGGGTGGGGAACCATTTTTCTGCCAAGGGCCGTTGGGATATTTACAACATCATTCCAGGGCCATACAGAATCTCAGCTTAAAAATCAGCCTGCTGTACTTGGTCAAACATTTAATTATCTCACTCCTAATGCCTTGGCAGGGCCAGATCAAATGACATTTTGGGACTTCTATGGCCCATGGGCCAGACATGCCCCACTCCTACACTAGAGTGTGAGACAGGACAGGAGACTCACACCGCAGGCCTGGCTGGGTTTCTTACCCCCGGTGCAAACATGACAACAGTGATGCCTGTCCTCCGAACCTCAGACTTCTGAGAGAGCAACGGGGACAGCAGATTCTCCAGCATGCTCGCTGTATTATAATAACATGCTCGAGTCCTGCCCAGGCCGCCTTTGCCGCTACAGGCCTGCAGGCGGCGCCCCACAGCAGTGTGAGCCAGGCCAAGAGCGCCCAGGCCGACTCAAAATACCCAGGAAGCTCTTCAAAACGTTTCATATCCCAGAGGGCATCCTCTGGCTCACAATGTACTCGTGATGAACTTGGCTTTACACACCACTCACTCAGTTCTCCGTGAATAGCCAAATCTGCCCCCAATGCCCCGCTCCCTGAGCTTCCCGGTGGCTCAGTCTCAGGGGCTAGCTGGAAGAGAGCTGTCAGCCAAACACTGGAGAGGTAAGTAGGGGACAGGGGGAGGGAGTGGAGGTGATGGTCAGTGGCAGACAAGGAGGGCCCAAGCAGACCCAAGGTTCCTGCCATTCAGGAAAATCGATCCTGGCCATTAAGTCTGGCTTTCATTTTTTTCCCCCCCACGAAACTTTCTGCTGCCAACGCGCACCATTAAGGGATCCGGCAAATGTAAGTCCTCCTGCCTCTCCCCTTGTTTTCCTGCCTGCACTCCAGCAGGTAAGACACCCACAGACTCCCAGCGCTCCGGGCTGTAGAATTCACGGGAGTCTATAATGTTCGGGTTATTTTTACACTTCCCAGCCACTCTGCCTCCCCGCGAACAGCAGGCCTGCCATTTAGAACAGTGTTTAACCCACACTCCACCTGCTTTCAAACTTTGGCTTTTTGTGTTAAGAAAAAAGCTATGCTTCAAGTGTGTGCATGGGCACGCGCGCGCACAAACACATACATACACACACACACACACACACACACACACACACACGCACACATGAGTCTAAGAACTGAAGACAGTCACAGGCACCCTGGGGTGAAAGACCAACCTCCAAAACGATGTTGAGACTGCGGAAATCATGTGTGTATGTGTGTGTGTGTGTGTGTGTGTGTGTGTGTGCGCGCGCGCGCGCGCGCAAATGCTGTGTAAACGCTGGGTGTCACCCCCCGTGGGGGGTGTTGCTGTCATACGTGCGTGATGTGGAAAGACAGCTTTCCATTTCCAAAAGGGAGTAAGCATCACAGCATGCAAAGCCTTTCCCTGGCCCAGGGCGCCAAACAGCAGCTGGCTAAGGGGTGTTTGGTTATAATTTTCTTCAAATTAGTTACTTTTTTTTTTTTTAAGTGGAAAATGCTGGAAAGAAATTCTGAAAACAATTCAACAGAGGGAGATTTTACAGAAGAATAATAGACGTTTCAAAGCAGAAACGATAACTGACATTGGTTGAGGGTCGAACTTATAAGCCCTACGTCTGCGATACCTCGTTTGATCTGCACAAGAACCCTCTGAGGCTGGATGATTTCGCAACTGAGACCAGAGACACGCAGTCCCTATGCTGAGCTCACAACGCCAGGAAGTGGCAGAGCCAGGTGTGGCCCCTGGGACTGCCTGATACCAGAAGCTACCTGCTACCGCCACACCTCCGCACAAGGGACAAGCCGGAGAAGCGAGGGTGCCTGGGCCTGAGGCTGGACAAGGATGGATTCAGGGGCCCACGGTGCAAAAGCTGAGGGCCACACTCAGGAGTCAAGCAGTGGGCACAGAGCCTGCTTCCTGGCCCAAAGGAAAGGGATGAAAAGTGTGTTTACCTGGAAGCCACTCTATGGGTTTTTCATGAGCCCCTGCTGCCCACACAGCCACTCAACCATCCAGGCTACAGAGAACGGGATGGCACAGACAAAATCATGGACGGTCCCCAAACATCTTCCCTTGGTGGCACGCCTCTCAGGGGTATGGACACATCGTTCCTATGTGCCCCAGGAAACCAATGTAAAATAAACCCCCAGCATTCTCTCACAGCAAACCTTTTAGCCACAACTCCTAACGCACATGAGGGATGACTCAAGCCTCCTCCTCCCCCTCCCCCTACCCTTCCCCCTCTCCCTCTGGCTGAGGCACCAAGAAGTGATAAAATGATCAGGTGGCTCACCACTTTTGTGGCTAAATACATCCCAAGGGATTTTTGAAACCGGAGCCTGTTTCCCTGGAGGCTCTCAGGGTGTGTACACATTCTGCTGCGCTGGGGACTCAGCAGGAGTTGGCTTGTCACCCCCCTCAGGAGCGTTTCCAGTCTAGTGTTCTCCCGCCTCCCCAACCGCCCCTTCATCTTCTCCTCGCCTTTTCTCCTCCCACCGCCTCAACGTGAATTCCGCAGAGCCTGTTTCCGACCTTCCCTGTGAATACACCCTCTCGCGGTGATCTCATCCATCTGATGGCTTCAACTGAAACTAAGATCTGGAGGACTCCCAAGTCTTTGTCTTCGGCCCTGTTCTTCTTAAAGTCTGGTACGGCATTCCCAATGGCTACTGGCTATCCACCACCTGGACAACCGGAAAGCACTGTGCATCCATCAACCCGTTTAAGAACACACCCCTTCCCCTCCACGCGTTCTCCTCCAAGTCTGTAACTGCAGCGTCACAGACTCCCCTAGCTCAGGGGCAAAACTGTGGGGGCATCTTTGATTCTTCCTCCTGCGCACCTCCTACACCAACCACTCCCCAAGTCCCATCACTTTTCCCCCTCTCGACTCCGCTTACACAGTCTCTCTTTCCTTCCCATTTACACCGCCACCTCTCAAGTCCAGAACTTCATGCCTCCTCCTCAGAGGATAAGAGCCTTCGAATCCATCTTCCTCTTCCCGGTTCCAGCACATCAGCTCATTGTACAACCCAACAGTGACCCGATCCCCACCCTCCGTGCAATTAACTTCAAGAGCGTGTTCAGTGCTGTCTCCCCAAGCCTGTCTAGTGTCTGGTAAAAAGTCACTAAACAACTTTATTGCTTGAATGAATGAATAAATAAGTGTTCTAAGTGTCCATCAAACCTGACTATGGGATCCTGAGCACTTACAATCTTAGGGTTGAAAACAAACTTAAATGTCATCCAATCTAAGTCCTTCTCTTAAGGAGCAGGACTGATGTTCCCACCACCCACCTATGTCATCAGCAATATGTCCTACTTATTGGCAGCACACACTGTCTGCTCCACCAAGCAGGAATGATCCCCACTCATACACCTTGAACTACAGATCGTATCTCATTTTCTTTCTCGCCCCCTTTTTCCATACCCACTGCCAAAAAGCTAGACTTAAAAGCCCAGTTCACATGGTATCTCCTCTATGAAGTATTTTGTGCTGATAGAACAAACATGATCTCTCTCTTCTCTGACCATCTCTGGCACTTCCTGTCCCCTGCCTCAGACGCTCAGGGGTACAGATCCCTTCTCCCCAACTACACTGCCAGGGGCTTGACGGAGTCATCCCTGCATTCTCCCTAGCAATTAAAGTACTGCCTTATGCCCCGTGGGTACCGAATACATCTTTCTTGAATGAATTAATTCGTGCATTAATAAATGAATGGTAACTATAGGAAAAGCCACGTGGACACAAACAGGACAAGGACATCTTAGAATCTGTGCCACGTTGGGAAGGTTGTGTGAAATGGCTAGTTCTGGAGACAGTCTGTTCAGCTCAAGGAAGATCATCCTCACCTCTTGCCTCACAGGTACAAGTGCAACTTGCAGACATGACGTGGACAGAATAAGTGACGTGGTGTGTACAGGCAAACACAGGGGTCACCGTGAGCCTGCAAAGCGCACAGCATTTTGGGTTCCAGGTTTTGTTCTTCGGTAGGAAATCGGACAGGGAATGTTTTCACTTCATTTGCTTCTCCTTCTATAGACAGGAAGTGGGTTGACATGGTCCTTGTTAGATAAATGGGTAATTTGAGTTTAGAGCTCCCTTAATCTAGCCACGCACATATCAACCTCCTCTTCTAACCCCTTCATCTTATAAAAGAGGGAAGACACGTAGAGCAACGCTTCCCACCTCAGCACTAGTGAAATTTTTGAGTCATATTTCTTTGTCCTGGAGGACTGTCCCGGGCATTATGTAGCAGTGTTCCTGGCCTCTTAACAACGCTAGATACCAGAGGCACACCCCAACCCCAGTTAAAACAATCAAAAATGTTCCCAGACTTGCCAAATATCCCGGGGGGGAAGGGGGGGGGGGTGGAGGGCGCAAAACTGTCCCTGGTAGAGACTACCCATGTAGAGTAACTGAGTTGTTCAGGATCACCCTGCCCATCCATCATCACCTGAGACGCAGCAGCTCCCAGAGGAATGCCTCTGCCACCGGGCACTGCCTTCCCCTCCCCTCCCTCACAGTCTGTAAGCGAACTCAGGGCTGTGCCTCAGGTTCCCTAATGGCCCCGTAGTCCTGCGGGGTTCCACATTTCAATATAAGAAAAGATGTATTCTTAGCAGAAACTGAAGGGAGAGCTCAAGCTGAAAACACAGGAATGACCACAGTCCGACACCATCTACTGAAGGCTTAGCAACTGAATCTCCCACAATAGCATTTCTTCTGATAATCTGGGGACTAAGAAATACGGATATAAGGTCCCATGAGAATTGGGTTTTTCCCTCAAATTGGCTTTGTCTTTAGTGAAAATTTCTACTCAGGTTCTCAACTCAACCCTTTACACCCTCACCCCTGCTGCTCCTTTCGTTTGCACCCCCTTCTAATTTTTAGAGGCTTCAGTCCTCCAATGTCTCCTGTCACCAGCACCCCACTTGGCTTCTGGAGTTCATCTTCACTAGAACTTGAGAATCATCTCCAGCTTTCAGATTCTTGTCTTGCATCTTCTAAAAAGACTCAAATCAGACAAGATATTTTTAGAAGCTGCCAGTAAAGACATATATATCCATGATCACTTTTTTAAGTGAACTGCCATTAGCTAAGCACTCGTGTACCATCTGAAGAGGCGGAAAGTGATTGTCCATTAATGCACTTGTGTTTCTCCCTCACTTCCTTTCTCCAACGTCCCCCTGTGCTCAGTCTGGTACCCTGACTAACCTCTCCATTAGGAACATCACATTTGTAAGTCTTGGGGGGACTCTGGCTATCCCCCCAGGAAATATCTTATGCTTTCCTTGTTTAGATTATCCTCTTGGTAAAAGTCATTTAAGGATCCAACACTAGCAAGATGACAAAATAAGAGAAACCACTTGCTACAAATCTCTAGAAAACTAAAGTACAAGAATATATTTCTCCATGTATTTTGAGACGTGTTGCTGAACTTGCAAAATAAAAAAGGAAATTCCTAAGAGGAAATAGAAGCATAAAACTAAGTATGTGAACCAAAACAGCAGCTATCCCATGGGCAGTGATTAGTCCTGGTAACAAGGAGGATGCGTTGGGTGGGCTTTAATACCCAGTCAAGATCAAGAGGTAAGGTTTTAAGAGCAGTCGTGAACAGAAGCAGAAACCAAAACGCAGCAATTAACCTGGGGCACCTGAGGAAGTAAACCTCAGTTAAGCAATGAACTGCAGAAAAAGGAGAGAATGCGGAAACTCCCATCTCTGTGTGCAAGAGAAAAGCCAGACCCCACGAAATCAAAACCCCACATTGTGTGTTGCATAGATTTATGAGCTGTTAATACTATACGTATTCAGGAGGGCTCAGGAGTCCTTAAACCAAATAATGATGAAAATGAATGAATGAATGAATGAATGAATGAATAAATAAATAAATAAATAAATAAATAAATAAATAAATAACTTAGTAACTATCCTGGGTCAGAAAGAGAACCAAACAAAACCACTCTATGAAGCTACTCTCACAACCCAGACTATACTGTATTTCCACAGGAAAAACAAAGCTATAAAACTAAATGAGCTGAAACTGGTTTGGCTCAGTGGATAGAGCATCGGCCTGCGGACTGAAAGGTCCCAGGTTCGATTCCGGTCAAGGGCATGTACCTTGGTTGTGGGCACATCCCCAGTAGGGGGTGTGCAGGAGGTGATCAATGATTCTCTCCTCGATGTTTCTAACTCTCTATCCATCTCCCTTCATCTCTGTAAAAAAAATAAATAAAATATATATTTTTTTAAAAACTAAATGAGACATAAGTGAAGGGTATACTAGCAGACCTTAGACCAGTGGAATAAAATAAGATGCCCAGAAATGGTAGAAACAAATCAACTAGTCACTAAATGGTGCTAGGACAAAAGACTAATTGGGGGAAGATAGGGGACATGGGGAAAGGTAAAATTAGAGCCTACCTCACACAATTCACAAAAATTAATTCCAGATGGATTGAAAGAGCCAAATGTTATAAGCAGACTGTAAGATTTTTAGGTGAAGACAATGCAAATGAATTCTTTTTTTTATTTTTATTTTTTGTCTTAGTATCTGGAAGGAATTTTTAAATAAGACAAAAATCATAAAGAAAAAAAGCAAATAAATTTTACTACACTAATATTATTCATTCTGTATGACAAAAAGCACCACAAGCAATGGGATAAGGACAAGTGATGTGGGGGGAAAGACATTTACAACCCACAAATCATATCTGGCATATATATAAGAATTCTTACAAATCATAAAAAAAAAAAATAATAATGAACTACCTGATAGAAATATGGGAAAAGGATATGAACCCACAATTTACATAAGGAGAAATCCAAATGGGCAATAAACATACATTAAATGCTCTATTTCATTCATAATCAGGGAAAATGCAATTAATGCAATAATTGAATTTCATTTTACACTTAGAAGAGGGTCAAAGGGTAATAATTCTGATCACCTTAAATGTTGTGGAAGATACACAGAAATAAGCCTGCTTACAGTGGGAATTACTATGAAAAGCAATACCCATCAAAGTTAGAAGGGTACATTCTAAAAGTAATTCCGCTTTTAGGCACCTATCCTAGGGAAAATCTCACTCATGTGCCCAAGGAGACATGGGCGGGGATGATAAATTTAACGCTGCTTATAATAGCAAAAGAATTGGAGCAACCCAGTTCCCCTCAGAAGAGGAATCAATTAACAACTTCCAATTTATTCATACAATGTAGTTCTAGGCAGAAAGAAATAATGAAGTAAGTGTGCATGTAATACCACTGGTAAATCTTAAAAATGAATGTCCGCTTTGCTGCAAAGGACACATTCCATATATCATTTATAGAAAATGTTAAAACTCCCTAAAAATTCACATACATATTTTACCAATACATACATATGCAATAAAATTACAAAAATACATAGTCATGAAACACCAATTTCAGAGGAGAAGTGACTTCTGGAGAGAGGGATAAGGGATTGAGGGTACATAAATAAATGTAGCCGAAACAGGTTTGGCTCAGGCCAAAACAGGTTTGGCTCAGTGGTAGAGCGTCGGTTTGCAGACTGAAAGGTCCCAGGTTCAATTCCAGTCAAGGGCATGTACATTAGTTGCGGGCACATCCCAGGTAGGGGGTGTACAAGAAGCAGCTGGTTGATGTTTGTCTCTCATCGACGTTTCTAGCCTCTATCCCTCTCTCCTCTCTGTAAAAAATTAATAAAATATATTTTTAAAAAATAAATAAATAAATAAATAAATACATCTGTAATATTTTCTTTCTCTAAAATGGAAGTGAAATGGAGCAACTATGGCAATTATTATGATCCCTTTCATAATAATAATAGATATATGGATGTTTTTTGTTCTCTGTACTAAATGTGTGAAATATACCATAATTCAGAAACATGTTTAACATAGGTTTAGCAGATCATCTAACTAGTCAAAATACACAGAGTTGGCAAAAATGTGGGTGACCTCATCCATGAAGGGCAGAGTGAAAGTAGCACAAGCTTCCTGAGGAGACAGCCAGAGCTTCTCAAACACCGTAGCTGCCCGCACAGCCCAGGCCCCAACAATCCCAGTTCCGAGACGCAGTCCCTATGATACCACCCAACTAGCACACCAAGATGAGTTTGTAAAACTGCCTATCAAATTGTTTATTCTAACATTAAAAAAAAAGTGCAATCCAAATAAACAGTAAGGAACCCATTAAAATATTATCACATAGTCAGAGAATGGACTTTTTTCATTAATAAAAGTCCTATGCTGAAATAAATCAGATGGTACAATAACATTTAATGACAGACAGAACAGCTCACAGTATATTATTAATCAGTAAAGCAGGTAACAATAGCAAAATGTGTGCACTCTAATATCCCCATTTAGTAGAATCAAGTGTATATGGGTATATGTATGTGAGTATACATACTTAAGTGCGGGGGACAGAGAGAAACCCTAGAATAAATATTTATCCAATGTTAGTGATTAATTGCACATGATGGGACTGTGGATAACTTACATTTTCTTCTGTGTGTTTTTCCATAGTTTCTAAAATAAATGTAAAATCATTTTGCAATTTCATAAAACCCCACATTATTACATCTAAGATGGGTCTAAGGCTTGTAGGAGTTGTGCACATCAGCCACCATTAGTGATTAGTGATTTATTCTGCAGGAGCCAGTGCGATTTCCAGTTGACAAAGGGAAGAAGATAGCAACAAGGAGAAAAATGCCTCAGAGTTTGACTTCAAAGTGGGAAGGCACAACTGACGGAAGTGTTAGAATCTTCCATCTGTAAAAAAGATTCAACAACACTTGTCTCAAGCTATCTTCTCACCTGGGCGCCATCATAGTACTTCGAAAGGGCCAGACTCCAGCCTCCTGGAGATCTCCAGAGGAATGTTTCATAAGGATCTAGCACCTCCCTCCATGGCACGAACTCCAAACTCTCCCAACTAAACAGTAAGCTAGCTGTTCCCTGTGCTGAGAGTCCTCTTCTCATAGAGACTACTTCCTGGTGCTCCTACCTCAGCTTACAGGCTACCTCTCACAGGCCTTCCTCCATGTACCCACTCAGCACCCTCCATGATTTCACCGGATTTCCTCCTCCACTTCTCACTGGATGGATTGGTTGTTGATTTGCCTCCGAGGAATCTAAACTATTTGAGGGCAGAGATTATCAAACGTGTCCACTGCTGCATTCCCCACAGCTGGAACTCATAGTTGTAGAAGATACTCAGTAACTATCTCTGGACTAGATGGATGGGTGGGTGGGTGGATGTATAAATGGATAGACAGATGGATGAGTAAATAAATGATTTAAATGATATCTTGTGAAAAATAACCAGGAAGTGTGACAGAAAACCAAAGTGAAAAAGAAAAGGTTCAACCAGGTGGTGATGCAGCACACCCAGAACACAGGAGTCTCAAAAGCGAAGTCAGGAACCTTCTGTGTTCCTTGGCTCAGAGATTTCCAGCGAGGGGCTGCTTAGCCCACAAATCCAAGGGCCCGTGAGATTGTACATGTTTCTTAGAACTATCTTTTCACAGGCTAACTCCTGGCTCCCTCTCCACTGCCTCCTTTTCTCTTCCTAGTTCTGGATAGACAAGTAGGCCCAACTTGTTCCCTTGGGGGTTCTTCCCCAAACAGCCATCCCCATCAGCTCAACCACAGCTCTGCCTGAAAGAGGCGGCCATGCCTCACCAGGCCACTTCTGAAATGTGCAGAAACCATTGTTTTCTTCCCTGCTTCTGCCTTTTGGCGAGTATGGGTACTAGGAACGGCAGGGAAGTTCGGGGGGAGGGAGGGGAAGACAGTGGCACTGAGGGGGCTTAGGGCACGAGGAGTTTCAGAAAGGCCAGCCCAGGGCCACCTGTGTCTTCTGCCTCCATGCCCTGCCTGCAGGACAGCCCAGCCAGCTGGAGACCCCTAGCTGCTACCATGGCAACAAGAGGACAAATTGGGGCAAGAGAAAATCATGCTACACAGGTTAAAAGCACAGTTTGAAGAATAGAAACAGGCTTTCTGGAAAATGGCCAGAAAGGTAGGAAAAGGTGGCAAAGGGGGGTGAGTGGAGAAGGGGCACCTGGCTCGCTGTGTGGAGCCAGCTCTCAGACACAGACGGACCCCACCACATCCATAATCTACATGGGGTGACATCCCCCCCACACGGAGGCTCCTCCTTACACCCCTATCCCGTCTCCCCTGCATGTCCCCTCCTCCAGCACCCATGGTGAGGATGTAACAAGGTCTTAGAACCTCACCAGTGACTTGTCTGTCACACACCACATTGGGCTGAGACGTTTCTCCTATTCTTAGCTTTAGACAGTTATTCAACTCACTATATAACTTCAACTCCTGACAGGTGAGCAGGTGGCTACTCAGGCTGGATCAGCACCAGGCAGTGAGCTTAAAGGGAATTTGCCCTTTATACATCATCCCGGAGGGTAGGACGTAGGTATGTTCCTAGCCGTGTGAAATCCACTCGGCCTCCCCTCTACAGGTTGCCCGAGCTGGCCAGCACCAAGTGATTCCAGTCCCAGTAATGCCTCACACTCTGTCATCCGTGCTGTCTAGTCCCCAGTGCTGGCTCACCCTGCCTGTAAGGAACAGTGTCCCTTGGCTAGTTCTCTCCCCGGGATGCCCAATGGCTGGCTGGATCTATAGGGCATCACCCAAAAGCCATTTGGCCACCAAATTCATCTTCCTTCCTTGCCTTTTAGTTGGGAAATTAATACAAGGCCCCTGACTCTTGCCAGCAATCTCTGAGCCCTCAGCCAGGCTGGCTTGAAGATTAGTTATAATTTTCCCTTTTTCAAACCTCTAGGGAAAGACAGGTGGAGGAGGAAGAGAGAAAGTCTCCACCTCCAGCTGTCACATCCCACGGCCCCATGGCTGACGCTGCAGGTAAATATTCGCTCCCATTGGAACTGAAGAATCCAGAGAGAGGGAGAGGGAAAAAGAGAGAAAGGGGAGAAGGGGGATATGGATTGCTGCTGCTTAGCACCTTCCTGGCAGCATGGGAAGCTGGTTAAAGAAGCAAAACATGGGCTCTAGACTCCAATTACATAAATAAGCTCAAAGAGAACAGCTGCTTTGGGCAGCCCATGAGGGGGGCCTAGAGAAGGATGCCTTAGCTCCTACCCTCCACGCCTTGCAGCCACTCAGCTCCTGGAAGCTAGGATTTTTTTCCCCTGAGGAGGAGGAGGATGAGAAGGAAAAGGAGGAGAGGGATAAGGAGGAAGAAGAGAAGAAGGAGAAGAAGGAGGAGAAGGAGGAGGAGGAGGGTAGGGAGAAAAGATGAGAAGGCACCATGCAAAGGAGGAAGAGGTTTGTGCCAAAGGAAGACCTCAGATCACGCAGAGGCTCACAACCAATCCTCAGGCTTCCAGTCCAGAAAGTGAGGTTGCTGTCCATGACCCTAGGTGAGTGGTTTCTCTCATCTTGTTCCCCCACGGAGTCCCCAGCCTCGTGTCCACCTGTCTGGTCCCTCCTGCATTAATTTTCAGCCTTCACAGGAGGCTACATGCTCTTCAGTTTTCCCCTCCCCTGTGCTCACTCAGACCTGCAGCAATAAGGCGTTCTCTCTCCCTTCATCATGACTCCTGCCTGCCTCCAACGGACCTAGCCCTCCTGCCTCGGGCTTCCTTCCCATTCCCGGGCTCAGCAACTCTGAAACATTTTTTTTTTTACCTCTTCCAAACAGGCTCTCTTCCCATTTGAGTCAATGGTGACCATCCCAGTTCCAAACACCCAGGCACAGGCCCCCGGTTCCTCTCTCTCCATCAGCCACATGTCCTGCTGAGTCTTCATTCATTTTCTCGGTCTCCCCTGCAATGCATCCTGTACACCACCGCTCACTGGGCCTTTCTCAGGAGCTGGGACTAACTCAGGAGCATGGGTTCTGTGCTCAAGGGCATGGCCCAGGATATACATCTCAGGTCAAGGCCAGAATGAACAAGGTCAATCTAACATAGCAATGAGTCCAAATTGTGGTCAAAGATGAAAACAAGAGGTCAGAACTGGAAATGAATGACTCCTCACCAAATGTAAGTGTTAAAGCAAGGTCAGAAATTGGCAAGTGACAGGGTAGGCCAGAATTGGAAACAGGGTAGACTGGGTCTTGACTCAGTGACCAGACAAGTAGTTCAAGACAGTGACTTAGTTAATTTAGAGGATCCAGAGACCTGTTTTCTTTTTTATATAGAAAGGAAGGGAAAGGGACAGAGCTAGAAACATCAATGAGAGAGAGAGAGAGAGAGAGAGAGAGAGAGAGAGAGAGAGAGAGAGAGAGAGAGAGAGAAACATTGATCAGCTGCCACCTACACACACCCTCCACCGGGGATGTGCCCGCAACCAAGGTACATGTTCTTGTCCGGAATCGAACCTGGGACCCTTCAGTCTGCAGGTTGACGTTCTATCCAATGAGCCAAACCGGTTTCGGTGAGATCTGTTTTCACTGCGCTAAAAGCAGGGTGAGTTTTTTATGGGAGAAGCATGTAAATGGACAAGGCTTCCAAGCCTTTCTCCCTACTCCCTTCGTTAACACTCCAGTCTTATTCCCAGAGCTCTTCTCACATTACTTCTCCAAGGAGACAGCTCCCTTTATCAAATCCTCCCAGTGACCCAACTCCTGATGGGTGTTTGTCCTTGTCCGGGGAGCTGTCCCCAAACACTCACTAACTGCTTCACCTCTGGACTCCAGACTTTCTTGCACACCTGTGGCTTCCTTGCTTTGGGATTTCAAAGATGTGCAAATATTTCAAAGCGAACCAGTATGATGTGGCCAATATTTTATTTTTCTAAGCATGGACTTGCAAAAACAACCACCCAAAATTTCTACCCTGTCATTTTATAAAAGGAAAAGCATTTTGGCCCTATTTTTCTCATTTCACAGCAAATGGTTGAAAATGTTGTCATCAACAGGCACCAAACCATAAATTAGCATTTGAGAACCACAGTTATAGAATTCCCATTTGACAATCATACAGTGCCTTGCATTTTTGTTTAGTTCTATTTTCCCTCATATTGTTCATCCAACCTTTCAACATGCTAGTTCATAAGACCTTTCAGGTCAAGTTCTGTCTTATATTTCTTTGTATCCCCCATTGCACTCTAAGCCTTGTATACATAAAACAAACACTGAGGGAGTGAATGTCAGGTCAGAGCAGAAATGCCTAAGGAACAAGGCAAGGAGGGAAGCAAGCAAGGAAAACAGAGGACAGCCCATTGCTGCCACCAGCTGATGCTATCTTTATGCTATGAATCTTACAATGATGCTGATGAAAACAGATTTGTCTATAAGAAATGTGACAAGTTTGTGTTGTCCACCCACAAAATTTGGTATTTCAACCCAAGCGATCATTAGTTCATGCTGCATGGGTTAGTCCTCCCCAGCCCCCAAGTTATTGCCAGTTTTTGGAGCAACTATGTAGATGAGGAGGATTATACTGGGAGTCAGGAATGAGCTATGTTCTTTGCTTTGCCTTTGGGGTGTCATTTCACCTCTTTGGGGACTCAGCTAACTCTCCTGTTACATATCCTTAGCTTGTATTAGAACAGCCCTTCCAACTCAGAATGTTGTGATTTTTTTCCCATCCCCATTTTATCAGTGTATGGAAAGGTTTAACATACAGAGATGGCTAGGAAGTTTATCCAAGGTCTCCAAGAGGCTCTAGGAGGAGCCTGATCTCTAGACGCTCACTCACCACACAGCATGGCTGTCCTATGCACAGTGAAACACCGTTGCTAGGCCACCCTGGCCTGTGGTCCTTGATCCTATCATGAAGTCCTTCCACTCACAGTTTCACTTTTAGTACTGAGCTACTATTTTTTAAAAAAATGTATTTTATTGATTTTTTACAGAGAGGAAGAGAGAGGGATAGAGAGTTAGAAACATCAATGAAAGAGAATCATCGATCAGCTGCCTCTTGCACACCCAGTAGGGGGTGTGACCACAACCAAGGTACATGCCCTTGACAGGAATCGAACCCAGGATCTTTCAGTCCACAGGCCAACGCTCTATTCATTGAGCCAAACCGGTTTCGGCCTGAGCTACTATTTACTGAATGCCTACTACACGCCAAGTACTTTCCCTATGCTACCTCCCATCGTGTCAACAACCCAACAAGGTAGGCCTTATTTTCCGGTGCAGTGTAAAGAAACTGAGGCAACAGAAGTTTAACAACCAATACATCAGAGAGGAAAGAACCCGGGTCTCTGACTCCAGGGCCTGTGTTCTCCCATTGGTGGGTCTGTTTGGTGAACTGTTCCAGAGGACAGTCTCCAGTCTTATCAGGAACTAAGAGATCAGGAGCTACTAGAGATGAAGTTGATTTTCAAAAACACCCCATTGAAATATCCTGAGTTTGTCCCAGTGTAAGAATTTCATCTGAGTCCAGAACGCTCCAACACCACCACACCAACAGTTGGGCATTGATTTATCAGTGTCAGCTGTCCTTTGCTGGACCTTTCCTGTCCTCTGTCCCCAGTGGAACTCTTCCATCAACCCCTGCAATTCTGAAGTAGGATATTAAAAGGTCACCTGTCTAAAACCAATGTTCTAATTCAGAACCTTGAAATAGATTGATTACTTCCATTTTCAGAGCACCCTCAACACTTACTCCATCCACCTTTCCCTGCCTCCCCTTTGTATTAGTTAAGTACATGATGGGGCCATGAAAAATGCTTGAAGGCAGAAACCATTTCTTAAAATCTTTGGCTGCTCTACAGAGTCTAGAACTGAGCTTTGCACCTGTACTACAGGTGCTCAAAAAGTATTTGAGAAGAAAAAAACACTTAGGGCTTGTGCTCCATAATTGTGAGTCAGAAAATTGCCACTAAATGCTAAGCAATTCTCAGAAATGGAAGACACAGCAATACTAATACTTCATGTTCCTATAAAATTAGGAAGTAAATTTATTTTCTCTGATTCTTGGCCCTTTCTCTTTACTCTCTAACTCAACTCTTACCTACTCAGGCATCAAGCAAACTGTAGCCTTTGAAAGAATGTTTTCATGGGAAAGGGATTGTTATAATTAAAGTATAATTCCTGAAGACAAGGCAATTGGTAAATTGAAATGCTTGCAATGCATTGGTTTCAGGAAAACACTACCACTAAGTGTCCAAATACAAATCCATCCAGATCTGAAGATAATGGAGCTGTCCAGGGCCAGCAACAACGCGTGTCTGGGAAGGAATCCAAGCTGATAAGTTTTTCTATTTCTTCTTCCAGCATCTGGAGTGCCAGGAATCTACAAGAGGGGGAGGGAGGCCACAAAGCAAACACATCCTGCTCAGAAGACCTTCACCAAGAGCTCGTGTCCAGACGGAAGAGGCTGGAGCTGGAGTTCAAGGGTTAGGGTGAGAACAAAGGAAGTGGCTTGCTGGGTCTTGTGTGTGGAAAACAAAGGAACCAACACCGACATTGGAGTGGTGGCTTACAGACAGGCCTGCCTAGAGAAGTCTTGAAGACAGGATGGTGCAGGTTCTCCACCCTGGGAAATACTCCCCTGGGAGAAGGCTTCCATGGAAAGCTGACAAGAGAAAACTGAAAGATGCTGAGAGCACTGGCTGAGGGAAGCTTCCTAGACCATTGATAACATCTACGACTCAACACAGTCCCTTCAGGGTTCCAAGGCACACAATTTGCAAACCACTGGAGAACTGTGAAAGGGCCAACCTTGGATCTAAAGATCCAGACTTGGAGGCTCCATATCTTATTAGCTAATGTCAAACTTCTCTAAGCCTCAGTTCCTTATCTGTGCAGCCTCCTCTAACTACCCGCTGAAAGTATGAAACGAGGTCATATACATTATGGGCTTTTGTAAATTGCAAAGTGCCACGCAAAAGCAGTTGCTTTTATTAAGAGCCCTTCTTACTTATTTTAAGAATCTAGGCTTTGAAAGGGGACAAAGAAGTCATTTCATCCCAAGGAGCAATCTTTACTATTAAGGATGCCGACAAAGGTAAATTGATTGATTGATTAAGGCCTCGAGTGACCCTCACCATCAGGTTGGGAAAGATACTCCCCACTGGGGGCACTGGACTATGTTGTGGGACAGAACTACTTACCGTTGGACAGTACTACTCACTGGCTACTTAATCATCACATGTGGCAAGTCATCTCCTTTCCAAGGAGCAGGATTTAGCTTGCTCCACCCATGAGATCTTTAGTTCCTTGATGATGGCACTCTTTGTTAGACTTCTCTGCCACTCTTCTTAGTCCTGAGAGTTCCACTAGTTGCCTCATGCCCCTGTTTAAAATACTTTATTGGCTCTTCACTTTCGGTGGGGTCAAGTTTAAATTCCTAGCCCTGGGCCTTCTCCCTTTACTGTACACACACTTCTTGAAGACTCTCATATACTCCAAAGCTTCAACATTTAGGATGATAACCTCAAATAGAGTATTCCTAGCCATGAGCTCTCTTTCTCATGAGCTCTTAACTTTTTACTACCAACTGTCTATAGGACACTTAGCTGTCTCCAAGGGGAGATGTTAAAAATATTGAACATGGACCTAACCGGTTTGGCTCCGTGGATAGAGCATCGGCCTGCAGACTGAAGGTTCCAGGTTCGATTATGGTCAAGGGCATGTACCTTGGTTGCATCACATCCCTAGTGTGCAGGAGGCAGCTGATTGATATTTTTCTATCATCGATGTTTCTAACTCTCTATCCCTCTCCCTTCCTCTCTGTAAAAAATAAAATAAAATAAAATAAAATAAAAAATAAAAAAATCAATAAAATATATTTTTTTAAATATTGAACTGGTATGGCAAGGGCACTAATCAGTCAGAATAGGAGACCTCCTTCTATGCAGAACATTGTTTGCATTATCTATTTATTGATAGTTTCTAGATCTCGGTTCCTAGTGAATGGGTGAGTACAGCAAGCAGGGTGGTGGAAAGGGAACATAGGAGAGGGCTGCTCAGGGCAGTGGCTTGTTATCAACAGTACAGAACTATTTTCTATTTTAATAACCAACCCAGCCGCATGAGTCAGTACCAACTAAAACTCAGTCCTGGCTCTCCCACACCCTGTCACATTCAACATGCCCATCATTTCCACCCCAGCCTCCCACCTGCTCTGACTTTCATGTCCCTGTGGCAAGAATGGCTCTCCCATCATCCAATTGCCTAAGACAGAATTCTGGGTAAATTCTTATTGTCACCTCCTTCCCCTGGACCCTACTGAATCATTCACCGAGTCCCACCCTTTGCAATTCTTAAGTGTTTCTAAAATTCACCCACGTTCTCCATCCCAGAATTTAAGACTAATGTTTTCATCACTTAAAACAGCTACAGTGAGTCTCCCTGACTCTGATGCTCCTCCTCCAAGCCATTCTCCACAACCCAGCTAGCATAATCGTCTTCAAAGCCAAATGTAGTCGTGCAACTACTCTTCCTAAATGTTCAGTAGCTCTCCATTTCTCTAAGGTTAGAGCACAAATGTCTTCACTTGGCCTGTGGATCATCATCTTGTCTTTTAGTTCCCACTAATCTAATCTCTCTCCATCTCCCATCCCTAATCCTACTGGACTCTAAGTCCTGCCCATAATCTCTGCTTCTAATTCTCTCATTCACCTGAGTCTCTCCCGCCTTTGAGATTTATTCTACCTGGTCTAGCTTGTATGTCAATTGCTGCCCCTCCACTGCTAAGACTGATTTGGACACCTTCCCACGTGTCCCCATAGTACTCTATCCTCTCCTGCCTCCCACAGCATTTATAACACTACCAGAGGCCCAAGGCATGAAAATTTGTGCACTCAGGGGTTCCGTCAGCCCGGCCTGCCCCCTCTCCAGTCTGGGAGCCTAAGCCACAGTCTGGCCTCCCTATTCGGGAGGTGACCTGGGTGGGCCTATCAGGGGATGGCACTGGCCAGCGAGCAGTCGCCACTCTCCCCCTCCCCTGGCAATTGCCCCTCTGCCACAGCTGGCTACGGCTGCCTCCCCCAACCCCGTCGTCATCATCCCCTCCTTATGCCCGCTGGCATGTACCTTGGCTGACCTGGCTCCACCTACTCACTAGCCCCGCCCTTCCCTGCTCCCCACCAACCAGTCATTCCAGTGTTAGGTCAATTTCCATATTATGCTTTTATTATATAGAATTGTACATGCCTCTTTAATTGAGGGAGAGAGTTTTTAAAACAAATTTTTTGTCTTTGAATATCCAAAGATGTTTAATCAGTGTTTGCTGAGAGGAAACAAAGGATCCCACAGCCAGCACCTTCACGCAGGTGGTCTGTGGGTGGGAACCGTGGTCAACAGAAAGAGGCCCAGGTGTCGGTCACGTGGGCTCCATCCAGGGCCTCCCACCCGAATGCTTCACACAACACTCTGCCTCTCGGTGCAGGAGCTAAAAGGGAGGAGAGATCAGGACAGACATTATAAAGTCTTCAGCATCAGAGCCCGAAGCAAGTTAGCAACTTGCAACCTGTGTCTGGCAGAATCTTAATCAGCAGGCAAAGACAGAATGCGGATGCCCTGCCAGCCAATCAGAGCAGCACTGAGACTGGCCAGAGGGGGCAAGCTTCTGAAGCAGGACAGACCAGTGAGCTGCTCACATCATCTCAGGTGTGTGCGTGAGGATGCAGATGTGTGCGTGGCAGACTGAGAGAGCTGAGCTTCTCTGAGCTGTTGCTGTGGCAGGCACCTGAGGGATGGGACTGCCACTGAGGATCTCCCTAATTGAGCCACAGACCGAATATCTTTGGTTTAAATGTGAGCTTCCAAAGGGCCCCAGCGTCGACAGATCTAAACCAACTGCCTGTGCAGGAAGTCAACTGCCACACCACTGGGAGGTATTACAGAACAGGCGGCTTCCAGATGTGGCTCTGCCAACAGCTACACCAAACTTGGCACGCCCTTCCGTCTCCTTTGTCCCTGCAATTCCTGGAAGGATTTTCCCTGCTAATCTCATCCTCCACACAGCTGGCGGGACCACCCGGGCCCCTCAGTCCAGGCAACATAGAGAGAAGGCGTTGCTGGCCCACGGCCACCCCTGTGGACCCCCACACAGCAGAACTGAGTGCTTCAACCTGCTTCCCAACCCCCAGGGGAGGGCGCAATCAGACGTGATGTCTGTTTCCACGCTAAGCCACTCTGAAGAGCTGGGTGCAGCCTAAGACCCTGAGACAGAGTTTGCTCACTTCCTTTATGATCTTGTAAAATTGGCCCTGCCGTAAGCAGGGAGTACGGATAATCCACACTCCACCAAAGCTCAGGCTCCAAGCAAGTAAATGAACCTCGAGAAAACAATTGGATTAAGCAAGACATTATCCTGAGGCTCTGGATCGAGATTCCAGGAGAAACATATAAAGTGATGGGAAGAGCAATGTTCAGACTTTGAAGTCTTACCCAATTCAGCTCAAGTCCTCGCTCTGACATTTACTAGCTTTTAGGTTTTAGGCAAGTTACTTAAACTCTCCAAATCTGGGTTTACTCAGCAGCAAAATGTGGACAGTAGTTACCTAGTACACACAAAGCATGTGCACATCTAGCACGGTGCTTGGCATACACTGGGCACTCAATAAATGTCATTCTCCCTCCTCCCCACTGTATCTCTAAAATTAAATGCACCGGGGACTTTGTGAAGTAAGGTGTGTGGTAAGCAGAACCATGCCCTTCCCCCAAGGTGTCTCCATCTTAATCCCCAGAACCTGTAAATTAAGAGAATGAAAGTTGCAGATGGCATTAAAGGTGTTAATCAGCTGAGTGGAAAATGGAGAGATCACCTAGGATTATCAGGGTCTCACTCATCTAATGACCTGGCCCCCTGATCTGGTCACGTGGTCTCTTAAAAGCATAAGAGGAAGGAAAAAAAAAAAAAAAGTGGGTCAGGGAGATGTGACAAGAGAAAGACTCAACCACCATCACTGGCTTTAATGGGAGAGGGAGGTGGCAAGCCAGGGTCTGCGGCAGCCACCAGGAGGAGGAGGAGACGGCTGTCAGGTTATCGCTGGTAAGAGAATGGGGACCAGGAGCCTGCACTGCAAAGAAGTGAGTTCTGCCAGCAAGCAGAGCTTGCAGGACACAGTGTCCCCTGGAGCCTCCAGAAGGAACATTCTGCTGACACAGTGATTTCTGGCTGGTGAGACCCATTTCCGGTGAGCCCTAGGCACAGGGAAGGTAATAAACTTGTAGTCACTTGTTAATGGCATCAAGAGACAAACAAATACACTATACTGTGTATACATAGGTTTAAGTTTTTAATAGAGTTCTATTTGGATAGGAAGAAGGATCCCCAATGGAATAATACTCCGGTTTTCTCTAGCTCGGGTAACCAGTCCTCAGAGAAGCCTGGATAGTCTCGATATTCGAACCCTGAGACAGCCCTTTCCTCCTGGTGCCTGCCAGCAGCATGAGACACAACATCTGGGAAGGACTTAGCCTTGAGAGGTAGCTCTGCCAAACCACCCTACAAACATGGGGTAACACCTCAAGCTTAGAAGGCAGTGGCCCAGATTCTGCTGGAATTGAGAGGCTCCCCCAGGCACAGTTCTCAAGAACGTCTGGAAGAGGGGTGTGAGTTGGAGAGGAGAAGCAAACCACTGATTCTAACACAGGCAACGGGATATAACACAATGACCCAGTAGCAACCACAGCCCCCCCGCCACTCAGACGCGTTTTCCGAGGACACGTCTAGCACATGTCATGGTGTCATCCATCCTCTGAGAATGTGCTCCCCAACCAAATGATAGAATGCAAGAGTCCCCAAGGGCACAGGTGCCAAAGAAGAACGGAGGTGAGCAGAGAGAGAAGATGAAACGAGGCAAATTCATAATTTGTATTTCTGTGTACTTCTCGATTTAGGGAGCCAAGCCAAGGAGCTGTGAACATTAACTGAGCATGGCATTGATCATCTTACTAAATAATATGTTTTTTAAAACACGTTTTTATTCATCATAAGACACATGCTCTTGTGTGGGGTGAAATGACACTAGTTGAGTCCACTGGTTCACCACATTAGCCACCTCTTGGGGGCGATGGGGGTAGAAGAAAGGGAACAGAAGGGAAGATGAGAATCAAGGACATCTGAGTTAATCTGAAGACTAAGAACCAGGACACGGCCCTGTCCTCATATTCCTGCTGGGATATTATGGAATCAGGGTGTTCTGAAGCTGGAAGAGGCCTCTGGGTCCCCTGCCATCTGGTGACAGGGGCTGGCCCGCTCCCCACAGGGGAAGTAGGGAGGCTCTTTGGGGGCAGCTGGAAAGAGAAGGTTCAAGAACAAGATGGGGAACAAAGAGGAAGTCCTATGCCCCTCACACCTGTGCCCTCCTCCTCTAAAGCAGCCCCCCTCTCCCTGTGCCACCCTCCAAAAAAAACAAACAAACAGGAAGCAGAGCTGCCATTCTCACAGCCCTGACAGCGCAGGCAGGAGCCCAGGTCCACAAGGCGGCTCTCATGTGGCGACTGCCTCTCCCGCACAACTGCGAACGAGTAGGCATGGCAAGTCTGTGTCTGAGCGTGGGACGAGACGCAAAAGGCTTCCCTAACTCTCCCCTCCTCCTTCCTTCCATCCCAGGCTGCTTCCACTCCCATAACAGAGGCTCTCCCACCGCCAGCCACGTCTCTGGCCCCTTTCCTACTGTGCTGCGTAGAATCAGGCAGAGAACACACAGGAGTTTGCCTCCAGCCCAAACACACTGCGGCTGCCCACTGCTCCCACATCCATGCAAGCCCAGCAGCGCATGAGGAAGAAGACAGAGGAAGAAGGCAGATTGCCGCGTCTCCTTCCCAGACCCAATCAGCAGGGACTCCTCCAGCCAAGACAATGCCTTTCAAGTTCCCAGCCCAGAATGCCCTGTGACCCATGTGTCTGCGTTCTCTACAAGCCCCAGCAGGCAAGCTTGACGCGCTAGTTCAGGGGGGGAAGGAGAAGAATGGCCGCCGCCATTGTGTTCGGTGACTGAGCAGATATCAACAAACAAATGTTAAGGACACTAAATCAATAACTTAACCAGTTAGTTAACAGTAACAACGGTAAAACGAGGCCTCACCGCCCACTGTGAGCGCAGATTTGGCGCCTCCCTGGGGACCGTGGAGCCTGCTTTTCCAGACTCTGGGGCCAGCTGGGTAGCCTGACAGCTGTGGCCCCAGACGGGACACCTTCCATGGGGAGCACCGAGTCACCCTGGCCACCAAGAAGCTGTATCCACTTTTCAGGAACCGACACCACTCCTTTAGCCTCTGCCTTCCCTGCCCTGCAGGTATGAGCTCAGACCAATAATCACTCCCCCGAATGTGAGGGTGTTTTAGCTCCTACTGTTCTCTGGCTGACTGACAGCCTCTCTGACACACATACAGCTTCCAGTCCACCTCCTCTGGGCCACCCCTGCCCGGAAGCATTGTGCTGCGCAGCACGCACGGGAATTTGAAAAATTGAAGTAAATTACAATTAATTTCCTTTGAAGCATTTCAAGGCACCCGTGGGGAGCCAGGAAGCAGGGCTGGGAATCAGTAATGGAAGGTTTCACTCCTAGGGACGGAAGCTTCACAGTCTCGGCTCTGTCACCTCCTTCTGTAGACACGCACGGCATTGTCCTGTCCCATTCCCCTCTCCCCCGCACACTCACGCAAACCCCCAAAATAGGAAGCCCCATGCTGGAGGCCGTTTTCCCAAGAAAGCTTCTACCTGGTCCCAGGTACTGCCAGAGGCCGTGGTCACCAAATCACGCTGAGATAACTGACATAAAGAACTTCTGAAAAGTATAAAGCGTTCTATAACTGTAAGTCCTGATTATTTCCTGTTGCTCCTATTGTTGCATCAAGACTTGAACGCCACGTACCACAATGGTGCAGAGAAGGAGCCTTGGGCCTCACTAACAAGGACACCACTAAGGACTTGAACAAGAGCAGTTGTAGCAAACAGAACTGACAGAGAGGGTGGAGGGGGGAGCAGCAGATGAGGAAGGAGACACCACTGCTGACAACTCTCCAAGGAAGTCTTGCTGGGATGGAGGGTGGGAGCATGGGAGAGGATGCAGAGGGGTGGCGGTCAGGGAAGGCTGCTGTTTGTAAGTATGAGAACCCAGAGCACGTGTTTACATGGGTGGAAATGCTCTGGAAGAGAGAGAGAGAGAGAGAGAGAGAGAGAGAGAGAGAGAGAGAGAGGGAGCAGAAGATGAAGGGATGAGATAGAGAGCAGATGTGGGAAATTGAAAAAGAAAATCTGAAACTGTCAGAAGGTAGACTGCACACATGAGTCGTGTCGTGAGAAGGGGAGGCCTTCGGGGACACGAGGCTACAGGTGGCACATGGCGTGGGTAGCCTGCAGAAGACTCAGGCAAGTCCTGGCAGAGTCACACGAATCTGCATTAGTGAGAGTTCTTAGTGGCCCGTGGCTAATGGGTAATGTGTTTAGTTGCATTTTATTGGGTAATAGTTTGTTATCAATCACTGAACTCTTTTTGGACTTGAGTTACCCCAACTCCAGAAATAGCATTAAGCTGCAATAAGCCAATCCTGGACATTGCAGGTAGAACTCCCTGCCTGTTAGAATTAATTGGAGAGGTCAGCATGTTAGCCAGAACATACTTTGAGAGTATTATGTGAGGATACTGTCCTCAGCATTGGAAATAACTTGATAAGTAAATGACCATGGCTCTTGCAAATAACTAATTGCAGACTGAAAGTGTAAACCCCCTGGGGAGAGAGGAGACGGGATCCCTGACCCGAAGGGTGAAGAGGAATCACCTGCACAGAGAACAGGATGGGAAGTTGCAGGTAAAAGGAACAGACTGTGCAAAGTGGTAAAATGAAGAGCTTAGCTGTGGGAGGAGGAGATAGCCAGGGCCCAGTGGCTGAGGCACAGGAGGTGAGAAGCTGGAGCTGGAAGGACAGATGGTGCCCGAGGCAGAGCTTTAGGGGCCCTGGATGTTTGAATTTTGATGCAACACCAATATACGTTCAACATACGTGTACAAAATGTTATAGCGTGACCTGAACTCAGAGAAATGATTTACTTTGTAGATTACTGATAATATGTCAGAATAAAAGTTTCTTGTTCATAATAGCAACAAAAAAACAATATCTGGGTGGGGAAAAAAATCCCTTATTAAGATATATAGACATAGGATTTGTATAAAGGATGGAAATTATAATATTTTACTGCAAAAGGTAAGAGAAGTCTTGAATAAATACCATGGTCCAAGATGGAAGAAATTAGCTTTACAAATGTCCTTTCTAGCCAAACCAATTAAAGGTTATTGCAATTCCCAACAAAATCTTCATTATTTCTATTATTGCAAAGTGATTCTAAAGTGTACTAAATGGGACTTTGCCTTAGCAGATATTCTAATATATTATAAAGCTAAAAGTTAAAACAGCGTGGTAATGAGGAAATAATAGATCAATGGAACTACACAGAGACAGAAGCAGACTCTACTATACAAATTGTAGATGATGATACGGGTACCATTAAAAACTGGTGAAGAAAGAAATACTTGTTCAAGATAGGGGGGGGGGGGAAGTAGGTTTACAATTGTTCATGTGGAAAATAATACAGTAATTAATAAATAATAACTCAAGAATAAACCCTGTTTCATGTACTCACAACTGTAAACCTACTTTTGTCCCACCCTGTATAGTATTGGGAAAGTTGGTTAACCATTTAGAATAAAGCGGTGAATTATTACCTAAGATCTTAAACCAAAGTAAATTCCAAGTGGATTAAGGGTGTATTTTTTTAATGTAAGTAAAATGTAAATGAATATTCCTCCGGCCTCAGATGGAGAAGTGTTTTTTAAACAGGAAGGCACTGGAATAAACATAGATCTTATTCCTTACAATGTAACACACCTACATACTAAAAAAGAGTAAAAAAATAAATTAAGGAAAAATATTTGTCATGACAAAAATTAATCTTTAAATGTACAAAGGGTTCTGACAAATCAATAAGGAAAATACAAGCACCCATTTTAAAAATGGAGCACAGGACATGAATAAATAATTCAATAAAGAAGATATACAAATGACTGACAAACATCCAATCATTAGTAATCAAATAGGATACTAAGTTTATCTAACAATTGTTTTTCTCTATTTCTTTTCTCCTTGCCAATAATCACTATTAGTAAGGGTACAGGAAAACTGTCTCTCACCGCTAGTGGAAGTAGAAATTGGTGAAAACTTTCAGTAGGGAGCAATTAGATAATTCTATGCTGTAATATCGCTTCTAATAATTCCTCCTAAAGAAATACTCAGAACTATGTCAAAACAATATGTTCTAGAATGCTCACTGCAGTGTCATCCCCCCATAAGGCATCCTGCACAGAGCAGCTGAAGAAGGGTTTTTAAAACCTAGAAGGCTTGTCCCAGGGCCGAGCTGGTCAAGGTACCTGCAGTGCCTGCTACACATTCCTGTGGTGCAAATGCTCTCACCGCAGCAGCTTCAAACCACCGATGCGATGTCACTCAACAGTTAGCCGGGAAGGGACAGGCAGAATTGGCTCTCAGGAGCCCAGGTGAGGCAAGTGACCAATGGCCGCGAGTCACTCCAAACAGGAAGCCCTTCAGGGGGTATCATTTCCACTTTGCGATAAAGTCCACACTCCTTGCCCTGCCCACCACAGATATATAGACATAGGATTTGTATAAAGGATGGAAATTATAATATTTTACTGCAAAAGGTAAGAGAAGTCTTGAATAAATACCATGGCCACCCCCACAGCTCTCTATGACAGGTGGCCCCTGCCCACCTCCCAGGCCCTCCCCACCCGCTCTTTGCTCACTCACTGCTTCTGAATTTTGACTGGACTCCGACAGTCTGCACAGGCCAGGGGAGAGCTTGGAGCAGAGAGGCAAGCATTCACCACAGGAGCGCCCTCAAGGAGCAAGTCCCAGCTGGTGTTCCAGAAGGTTCTGACCAGGCTCTATGCTTCTGCTCAGGGGCAAGGCTGGGCTACAGGAATGGTGGGATTCGGCGCCCTCCCTCTGTGTGGTGCCCGAGCAGCCAGGCCAGCGGCCCCCACCGCAGCACAGTGGATGCTGTGACGTGCCTGTCTCTCCCAGGACAGCAGGGCCTATCCCCCAGCCGCCGGCATGCTGTTGGCACAGAGGCCAGGCTGTCAGCTGCCGGGGAGCTGCCCTGGCTGAAGCTGGCCGCCTGCGCCAGGGCCGTGACACCTGGTGGGACCATCTGCACACAACGACTGGCCGGTGAGGGAACAGACAGGCCTGGCCTCTCTGAGGACAACTCCAAAAAGGCATTCAAGCTTTGGCGTTCCAGCCGCCCCACCGTGAGGTCACTGAGGTCTTCGTTGAGATGCATTCCAGCCCATCTTCTCCCTCTGCCCCGCCCTGCTTCCTCCCGTCCTGGAGTAGGCAGACATCCTGGGCATGGAGGACAGAGGAGAGTCTGACAGAGCCTGGCCCTCAGCGCCCATGGCCAAGTGGAGGAGGAAGCAGCACCTGCACCCCAGCCCAGAGGTGGCTCTGTGTTAGGACACGTGGCCCCAAAGTGGCTCCACGGCCTGCGTGGGGAGCATGGGGAGGAGGCTGAGTCCCAGCCAGGTGGCCTGAAAGGTTTCAACTGGGGTCCACCTGTCAACCAGCTTACAAACATGGAAAAGGGTGATCTTTATTTGATGTTCGTTTGCCTCCATTTCAAACGAAGATGAGTCCTATGTAAGGGATGAAGGAACTGAGGCCCAGAGAGGTGAGGTGCCTGACCCAACACCACCCAGCCTGCAGGGGCCAGAGCTGGATTGAAAGAGCAACCTGTGCCCTTGGCAACCGCAGTTGGGTGCCACCCCCAACCCACAGGGCAAACAGCACCCAGAGAAGAGAAGAGGCGTGGCCCGGCCCAATGGTGGCAGCTTCCTCTCCAAACCTTTCTGGAGAAATCCCATGGGAGTTGGCACTGGGCACTGCCAGGCCTACCGTTACACACCCCGGAGCGTGTGCTGGGAATGAGGGCCGAGGGGTGGGACAGTGCTTGTGTGCAGTGATCGTCCTGGGCCTCCTCCCCCAAGAGGGAGCCTGTGGTTTGAAGACAGGCTCCTCCCTGAGGCAACTCCACCCAACACAGCTGGGCATGTACCGTTCACCTGCAGCAGAACCGGGATCGTCAACCTGCCATGTGGGCCCAAGAACAGCCCCTACCATCGGCACCACCTGGACACTGACCCCCATGCCCGCCTCGACCCTGGCCCGTTCCCAGGGGCTCCCTCCACCAGGCAGCACACAGGGTCCCCTGGAGGAACTTCTGAACTCAGCAGGCCTCTGGCCAGGCTGCCCCCCGCCCCCCACCCACCCAGGGCGGCTCCAGGGTTCTCCCCTCTGCGCCGGATGCCACACGCTGGGCCACACGCGTCCCCGAGGCTCGGCTCTGGCTCGGGATGAAACCGAAGCTGTCAGCGTGCTCATTAGCGAGCCGGAGAGGGGAGGCGCGCTGGCTGACAATTAATGACTCCATCGCTCCGTTTCCTGCTGGCAGATTATTAATTCATGGGGCCTCCCCGGAGGGGCCGGAGAGAGAACACAGGCTGCGAAAGTTCACCGTTCAATCGGAGGCCCAGATGACAGGAGGGGTGCTGGGGAGAGGCGCCAGGCCTCGGGGGCGAGGGCACGGTGTGGGAGAGCCTCCTCCCTCCTTAACTGCTTCCAGGACTGGGTCCCACAGAACCAAAGGCACAAGGGGGCGGGCCCTGCTGGGGATGACAAAGCCAGCGGAGCTCCCCTGGGGAGTGTGTGTGTGTGTGTGGGGGGGGGGGGGAATCACTGCAGGTCGGTGCTAAGGAACACTGCACAGCCTTAAAGAGACAAAGAGACAGGATGGGCATCTGTCCAGAGCTGCCAGGGAGAGGTGCCCATGACACAGGGTTAATTTTTTAAAAGCAAAAGGATAAAAGAAAAATGAAGACCTCTGTGTCTAATTTGATGGCCATGACAGATGGAAAAGGAGACACCAGTCTTTTTCCAGCTTAAGTAAGAAATATGAGAATGAGAGCCACCACCATGATGACATGGACTTGACTGCAGTGTACCCAGGTCAGGAATGTCAGGCCAACCCCCCCCCCCCCACCTCCAGGAGCACTGGCCCGAGGACTGAGCACTTCTGCATTCTGTGAACAGAAAGGGCACTTACCTAACGCCTCCCTGCGCGCTCCATACACTTGGGAAGGGACCTCGGCTTCCTGTCACTACGATCAGCAGGCAGTGAGGTGACAGTCTGACAGGAGCAGGAGGCTGGGTACTGGGATGTGTGCAGCACTAAAGAGGGTCTGCATAGAGGTCCCCAGGGAAGGGGCAGGAGGGAGGGACAGAGGGAGGGAGGGGCCAAATGTTCGCACCTCTGCATTTATTCATTCCTTCTTCTCTTTGGGTTTTGGAGAGAGAGAGAGTGGGGCGGGGGGGCAACAGCAGAAGAAGAGGAAAAAGACGGGCAGGTCGGGGAGGAGTCCTCCCCAGGGTGCCGGGCTGAGAGGAGGCGCAGCCACAGGAAACAGCAGTGTCTAAAGGGCACAGCAGACTGGCCACATGGCCTCACTTTCGCCCCTGAACATTCAATTAAAAATGATGTGGGATGGTGTTTTTGAAGATCTTGTTTATCACAGTGTCTGAAATAATGCGGGTACACTGTGTGTGTGTGTGTGTGTGTGTGTGTGTGTGTGTGTGTGTCTGAGAGAGAGGGGGGGGGGGGGTTCTTCAGCAGTGAGCATTTCTTTTTCTACACGGGTCTTCACCCATCCAGTGGCATCCGAAGAAAAACGCCCTAGGCTTATCTCCAACCATGCGTCCAGGTGAGCTGTTAGGAAGCCCTGCTGGATGAGACCGGCATCCCTGGGTTCCCACCCTGCTCTGCAAGGCCCTCCCACCTTCTGGCGTCTGTGTCCTTACCTGGGACATGATGGGTGACCACTAGGCTACTCCTGGGTTCCAGCTAGGTAACAGTTTGTGAAAGGATTCCATGTGAGACACGGTGGGTGTAGTACACAGACATGGCCACTTGGGGGCACCATGAAACAAGAAAAAATTTATCAAGAAACAGGAAAAATGGGACAAATTGTGCAGCTCCCACTAAAGGGCGCCACTTTTTCCATTTTCTTCTACAAGGTCGCTCAGGGAGAAGAATCTTCATATCTTGACATGTTGGAGAGGCTGCACAGTCTCCTGAAGATACTCAGGCATAGCTCATGCCAGCCGAATGGAGGGGGTAGGGGTGGGGAGGAGGAGAGACTGGCTCACCAGCCCCTCAAAACAGGGGTAAGACTCTGATGGTGCCATAAAAGCAAAGCATAGACATGGACTGGACACCTGGGCCTGTCAGGACTGAGCGCCAGGCAGTAGTCATAAACTCTTCCCCTGCCCCTCGTCCTTGGAAAGAACCAGGACAACAGAGACACTACACCCCATTGGGCCCTGGCTCCGGGCACCACGCTCTGGAGAAAATGAAGGCACTTCTGCTTTCTCTAGGGCCTTGCAGTGGCTTTGGGAAGGAGCACAGGTGAGAGTCACCAGGCAGCAAGCGAGTGAGCGAGCGAGCTGGCCCAGGAAGCACACTGTTCACTCCCCACCACACGTATCCTGTTCTCTAGGGAAAGCTTATATACAACTGCCAGGAGGTTTGAAGGGGGGGAAGGGGTAGGGAAAGGCCACTCACTGGGGACCAGACCTAGAAAGAGACCCTTTTTCAAATCCAGGAAAAGGGCCGGAGGAGAAATCCAAAGCTGTGTGCTGACGTTCCCCCCAAAGGCCCATCACAGCACCAGCCTCCAGGAGTCACCTAAACTGTGTCACTTGCCAGGGGGGAGCCCAGTTGTCTGGATTCTCGGTGGCTTCCTGTTCTGCTCAGAATCCTAAGAAGGCAGGGCATAGGCTCCAGGTCCCTACGTGGCTCCATTCTCAAACATGTTGTTGACTGGTGATAACCGTGTCCCTGGCACACGATTCCTGTGTTCCCCAGGTAGATGGTCATGTTTCTGGACCCTCCAGGGCTGCAGACTTGGGTGCCTAAGTCACTCTTAGGTGCTGGTCATCTAAGTGAATGAGCCCTGAGGCAGTGGGAAGCCCAAACAGCCTGGTTTTCCCAGCTCAGGACGCTGCACACCCCCGGAGCTGACTTTGTCTTGACCTAGGTCCCTGGGTGCTGAGCTCCCTGGAAAGACCTGACAATATGTCTTGGGGCTGTTATAGGTGGGGTGAGCATCTATATCATATTCTTAACCACACCAACTGCTTGGTTAGCATTCACTCACTCATTCATTCATTCATTCACAAGTACTCACAGAGAGTCTAGGTGCCAGGCACTGCCCCACAGACAAGCTAGTGTGACACTTCCACTCTTATAGCGGAGACAGTTGACCGCACAGGGCAATGTGACCCAGAGTTACCAGGTGCCTATTTTAGACTATGTGGTGAAGGCAACCCCTCTGAGGAGGTAGCATGTAAGCCGAGGTCTCGATGACAAGAATGGAACAACTTTGTTAAGAGCTGGAGAAAGAACATTCCAGGCAGAGGGAGGAGCCAGGGCAGAGACACAGCAGGCTAGGCCTGGAGCGGAAGAAGGTCAGTAAGCAGAAGTATAGGGAGCCAGGGAGAGAGCCACAGCAGTGAGGTCAGGAGCCACTCAAAGTCCACCTGGTGTAGGTTTGTGAGCCAGGGAAGTGGCTCGGAATTTTCTCTGAATGCAAAGGAAATTACGTCACAGGTATTTGATTTATATCTTTCTCAAGTTCCCTGTCTGCTGCGTGAACAGACACATTCCTGGTTACAAAGAAACAAAGGTGTAAGGAGAGATGCCAGATAGGAGGCCATTGCAATGGCGTATAGGAGAAGGCAGTTGTGGGGATGGAGAAGTGTCCAGACTTGGGATATGTTTGGGAGATGTGTTGGCAGGGCTTGCTGACTGGTCAGAAGTGGGGGGAAGGGAAAGAGAAAGAAAGGATAATGAGAATCTTTGGCTCGAGCAGCTGGGTAGATGGGGGGAGTGAGGGGACCAGGTTGGGTCAGTAGAGGACCAAGAGCTTTGCTTTAGCCGAGCTAAGCTTTACTAGTAGATGCTGATTGGACCGCAGCGTGAAGATGCTGGGCTAGCATCTGGCTACAACAGTCAGGGTTCTTAGGAAATCCACCTGTTGTGCACCTGCTTGAGGTCACCCAGGAAGAGGGGGCAGAAAGAGCAGGGGCCCTGGATAAACCCCGAGGTTCACCAGCATTTTGAGGACCCAGGCCAGCATATGTGATCAAATGAATGTGGTCACAATTTGCAGCACACCTGCAAGGTAAGTACTAGTGCCCATCTCCACTCTAAGCAGGGAGAGAGGTCCCACGGTTTACAGGTAACATTGCCAGCGTCAGCCCCACCTGCTAGGAACTGGGTTCCTGCCATGTGCTGAGCGCTGTGTCCTCACAAACAGGGGCTACTGACGTGGGCAGAAAGTCCCAGGGGAACGAGATAGATGGTGACGTCAGAGGTCCCTGATGTGAATCCCCTCGAAGGTGTGTGATACTGCGTGACGACTGCCGCTCATCAAGCCTGCGTTTCCTCGTGTGTACAACCACATTGTGTGTGTGTTTGCATCTTGCAAGTATCTACTCAGTGTCTATTACGTGCTGGGCAATGTTGTAAGTGACAGAGACACAATGGGGAGCAGACACGCTTCTCTGCTTCGTAGTCGAGTGGAGGATACAGATGTGTAAACAGGCAATTACAAGGGTGTGATAAGTACTATGATTACTGAGCCCCGTAGTAAGTTTTACCAACCTACGCAGACTTGCAAGTTACACAGAATTTCCTTTCTTCCAAATCCACACGCTGTAAGGGTCCCAGATGAGACGTGTCTAGTCTGTATAGCTCCCATTATCATACATGACGCATGCAAAGCCCCTGGCACATGGCCAGTGAACGAGCGGCGGCCATCGTGACCACCTGGGTCTTCCAACCTAGCACCGCCTGTAACTTTGAGGCCCACTTTTCCTTACTGTAAATGAGGGATGACAACCGCTAGTTCACAGGGTCATGGAAAGGGCCAGGGAAGACAGTACATAGGAAAACATTTGGCAAACTGAACGGAATTATATTAAAATACCAAAAAAACATGGTTTCATGCCCACTTGCTAAAACTAAAAACTTAGCACACGAGGGATACTTGGTGTTAGCCGAAAGGTCTTTAACCAGCACACTGGGCCGGAGGAAATCTATTAAAAAGGTTCTTTGGCCTGGCCAGTGTGGCTTAGCAGTTGAGTTTCAACTTATGAAGTAGGAGGTCACCGATTCGATTCTCAGTCAAGACACCTGCCAGGGTTGTGGGCCTGATCCCCAGTAGGGAGCGTGCAGGAAGCAGCCTATCAAAGATTTTCATCATTGATGCTTCTATCTCTCTCCCTCTCTCTTCCTCTCTGAAATCAATAATTAAAAAAAAAAAAAAATGTACTGGGTTGTTGTTGGCCTTGTTTAAGGTTCTTTGGGAAATACCAGCTTGCACAAGGAAACCTGCTCTGAGTTACCCACAAAAAAAAAACACCCTTCCCGCGAGGCCTCCTCCTCCCCTCTCACCTTCTTCTACTACCAGCTTTGTCCCTTTCTTCCCCACCAGCCCAAGGCACCAAATGCTGGAAACTTCCCAGGCTTGGTCCTCATCTGCCTTGAGCATCACCAGAGTCCTGAGTTGGTGCTTGGGAGGCAGGGTTTGTAAAGCTGTCAGGTGTGCCGTGGCAGTCAGCTTTGTGGGCAGTGAGTGGGCCCTGGGGTTGGGCTGGGGCTGGGGTTGGGGGGGGGGGGGCGGCAGGGACACTGACAGAGAATACTTCCTGATTTCCTACTGTGGCTGCCTCTGTCCCAGAGCAGAGGATCTGCCTATAAAATGAAAGTTAGAGAAGCCAGAGGCAGGAGACAGAAGAGAGGAGAAGGCTCCGTCTCTCTGTGGTATGCAGTAGGCACAGGGTCCTGGGTCCTGAGCAGCACTGAAAGGGGCAGAGGAGAGACGCCTCACGCCCCCTGCTGACTGTTCAGGTGGAAGACCCTGTGCAGTCACAACCTGCACAGCCACAGGGCCGGCCCAGGACACTCAGCTGCCTCTTTCCCTGGAAGCCAGCTGGCTGGAGCAGGTCTCCCTTCCCCTCGGTACACTTATTTCCGTTCTTAAAATGAGTATTTATTGTGAGCCAACTACCTACAAGGCAGTGTTCTGTACGCTGCAGACGAAGTCCTGCTTTCAACAAGCTTACACTCCATCCAGCCCTGGCCGGACCACCTCACATTTTCTTTTCACCCTACTGCACTGGACCTGCTCATCACCCAATGACACGGCTCCCATGGTCGCCTCCATGTTGCCAGACCAGCCTTCCTCCCCCAGCCTCATGGTATCTTCCCTCTCGGCAGCACCCCACACAGACGGCTGTGATGAACACGCTCCTCTTTCCACATCGGTGTCTCTGTGCTCTCGGGCTTTCCTCTGACCTCCCGGCCACTCCTTCTCAACCTCTACCAGGCCAGGGCCACTGGTCTCCATGGCTACCCTGAGGAAGGCTGATATGGCATTGGTCTGTCTGCTGGGCTCCACCTTCTCATGGAGCCCAGGTGAAAACACAGTCTCCCAACCACCCTCGCCAGCACCCCACGTAGGCGGCTGCTATTAGACTATGGATCCTCCAGCTAGCAAACGTTTTACTTAGAGAAAGGCGTCAGTGCTAGTGTGGCGAAGCTAGTTTTTCAGGGAGATTGTAGGCATTCTAGTTAGGCCATATGACACAGTGAGTGGCAGGAAGAATGTGCAAGACAGTCTCTGGCCTCGAGTTGTCTTCCTGAGCATCCTCGACAAGACGTAGGTGTATACAAATATAGTGCTTCTGAATATAAAGAAATCCCAATCATCAGAGCTGCATGGTAGTCAAATATTCATCCACTTCCTCCTATTCATTTTCAAAGCCACGATGAGGCAACTTAATCCAGGTCACACCACTGGGTGGTCCTGGGAATAAAAACCTCAGCCAGTGCTCTTGCCTCGGCATCTCAATGGGTGGTTGAGACAAGAAGTTAAGTGCTGTGGGAACTGGAATAAAAGGCCCTCTATCATTGAAGTTAAAAGCATGGATTCTAGAACCAAACTGCCAGGGTTCAAGTCATGAATCAATTACAAATCACAGCAACAAGGCAGCACGTCCTGGAGTGACCTCAGAAAGTCACTGAACTCCTCTGGGCCTCACTGTTTAAATGTGGACCATCATTATACTACCTCACAGGAATAGTGAGGATTAACATCTATATATATAAAAGCCAGGAGACCAGAACAACAGAATGACCTGAACAACCCATTGTTACGACGCACACTGTGGCAGACAACCAGCCCGATCGGGCCCCGATTGGCACTCCCTCAACCTCCTGCTACCCCTCCTCCAGGCTGGGTCCACCCCTGATTGGCCGCCCCCTGCGGCCCCTCCCTCTGGCTAGCCTGGCCCAATCAGCCCCACTCAGGGCAGGCCGGCTGGACCCCACCTGTGCATGAATTCATACACTGGCCTTTAGTGAGTTAAAAATATAGATAAGGTGCTTAGAATGCTGTTGGCACTTGGAGAGAGCTGGTAAGGTTTTATAAACTAATGGCATTTCAAAATGAACAACAGGAAAAAAAAGGTTTGTTGAGATCTGTGTGGGTGCCGAATGCCTCTCTGAATCCCAGGATTCCGGCATGCATCAGGGCTCAGTGAATGAACAAACAAACTAATGCACAGACTAACACACGCAGGGAAAGACCAACAGAGACCAGCTCATGGGCTCCTGTCCACTGGAACCATGTAGGTGGGTTCCACCAGGATCAAAAAGCACCTGTTGCTAGTTTCTTTGCCCTTCACAGCTCAACAATCTAAGGCAAGAGGCAATAAACACATACAGACCACAGGACACACAAACATGCAGAATAAACACTGGCATCCAAAGGACAAAGCAAAGCCCTGGGGTGTGGGATAAACCTGGGGAGATTGAGAATTAAAGGAAATATGATCTTCCTTCAATGTATGACTCCTGGGAAGAAAAACCAAAGTTCTCAACAGACACAAATTAAGTGAAAGGCGGCCAAAGACAGAACGGAGATTCTTTTGCTCTGTCCAAAAAGATCAGGGGTCAAGTTACGGACACAGATCGTGGTCAGTCTTTTCCATCCACTAAAGACTGGCCCCAAGATGGAATCATTCGCCGAGGATGGCATTAGAAAGAGCAGGGCCAGCCGCAGCTCCAGAGGAATGACCAGGTCTAGATGACACACATTTGGGTGGCTTCTCTGAGGTTTACAGAGCTCCCCTTTTCAGGGAAGTCAGTATGAAACAGACCCCCATCCTTTCCCATGGCTCTTAGTAAACTGTGTTTTGGGAAGCAAGCTTGATTCACCCCATCTTACAGGCGTTGACCCACAGCTGGTGAGTGAGATGGGGGCTACTGGCAGGGGCCTCTTTAGAGACACACGCATCTGTCTCGCTGGGCCCTTAGTCAAGGGAACCCCCCCAACCCCCCCCCCCCCCCCCCCCCCGTCTTAAGATCCCAGACAGGGCCTTGCCCACTGCCGCTCATCCTGCCCAGCTGGGCCACTCCCCGGGACCCACCTCCACGCCCCCATAGTACTCACTCCCACTCTTTGCGTCGGGCCTGCGGGGTGCTCTGCATCTTGTGCGCCTCGTGGGCCTTGATGATGTCGCGCTGCTCGATGAGGCCCCCACGCCTCCGCTTTATCACATCGGGGCTCACAGGGAGGAAGGGGCTGGAGCTGCCCTCCCAGCCAGTGCCCTCGCCCTCCTGCACCGGGAAGAAGTTGTCCAAGCCGGAGGCGACGGTGTGCGGGGAGGCCGGCAGGATGCCCACTTCCTCTGAGGCGTCGGCCTCGAGCAGGGCGCACTGCTGGGGTCGCCATGCCTCCTCCTCGGGCAGAGCCAGCACGTGGCGGTGGTGGCCCGCGGACCCTGGCTCAGGGCTCCCGCCTGCAGCTGGGTAGGGGGTGGGTTCCGGCAGCCTGCGGCCTGGACTCAGTCCACGCATCTCGGGCACCATCACAGAACATTGCTCTGCGGGAGGGGGAGGAAAGAGGTGATAGAGGAGAGGCGTGGGGGAGGGAGGGAAGGGTTGGGCAAAAGGGAAACAGAAGAGAAAAGGGTTAATGGCATTGTCCTCCAGAACAAGACTCAGACTTGTTCACAGGAAGCGATCAGTGATGGCTGAACCCAGGAGCATCCAGGGCACCCACCAGGCCGGCTACCAGAGGCTGGTACCAAGAGCTGAGCACAACCGACTGGATTTCTGCCCCAGACACGTCACAGTCTGGTGCAGAAGACACGGGTCAAAGAAATAACCGGATGCAACAGGGACAAATGTCCAGGGTGCTGCTTTCCCCAAGGGGAATGAGCAACAAAGGCTTCCCTCGCAGCTCCACCCCCGAGGGCTAGCTGAGGTTTCTCTCCCGCTGGAGGGGAAGACTTTCTCCCCAAGCCCTGGCTCCTCTAGCGAGCTCCACACCCTGCTGCCCTCACTCTCATTCTCTCTGTGCCAGCCCTGGGCACACTGAGATAAGCTGCATTGAGCCCACATGCTCCTCTTGGGAGAAACAGGAAGAACGATTCTGACCACACGACATGCCATGCCAGACTAAGGTGGGCGTGGGCCTACCTGAGCTTCTAGGGACACCCCAGCCCATCTGGGGGTGGTCGGGAGGGCTTGGTGGAGGAGAGGAGCCCTGGGCTGGGTTTCATTAGAACTTGCCCGGTGAGGGTCAGGAGAGGATCACAGGCGAGAAAGGAAGAGCATGTGCCAAGAGGACGTAGGGACCTCAAAGGATTCAGAGACAGTTCCCATAGCAAGCCTGAGGTCGGGGGCAGTCCTTCTGGTTGGAGAGGCTCTGAACTTGCCAACTTTCAACAATACCCGCTGTCTCCCTCCCAACACCTCAATCCCCAGCCTTTTCCCACCCACATTCCAACCTAGGCTCCTTGTAACCACACATGGCACACACATGGCCTGGGCTCTAAGAAGTGCCCTGCACTCTCCATATTCGGAGAAGCCCTGGCATCCAGCTCACTCACCCAGTGCTTCCTGAGCACCCACTACTGAACTGGGGAGGAGAGGGGCCCTCCCAGAATGCCGTCCCCCAGCCCCTGGCCCTGCCTCCCCTGGTGACTCATCTTCCTCTATGGGGATGTGCTGGTCAGAACTGCATCCTTGGCCACCAGGGCTGAGTCAAGGGAGCCAAGGGAGGGAAGTCGAGGGTCCGGCCAGTGTGAGCTGAGCTCGGTGGGTAGCAGGAAGGCAGGAGAATAGACAATTCGGATCCTGCAAACAGTGGGGCGGGTCCCTAGAAAGAGTGATTCATGCTCGTCACGTTGTCATTCTGTCTCAACTGCGCTTGATGGATTTTAAATTTATCCTCCATTCCTACGATGTTTAAATGTCTCTCCCGCACCACACACAGGCACGTAGCCCTCCCTGGGCTGCTCCCACTCCCTCCCAAGCCTCAGCACCACCAGAAACGTGAGCAGTCTCCTCTCCCTCCCGGCCCTCCATGGTGAAGGTCTCCTGGGCCACCCTCCCGGCTCTCACCAGGCCACCGGGACCTGGTCCCAGGCCTCTGCTTCCTGGCACATCACACCATCTCTTTCCTTCTTGGATCCCCCTTCCCAGACACTGTGCCAATTTCAATTACATCTTTGCCAAAATTATAGCAGCAATAATATGCGCTGCAGAGCTCCCGTTTCAACGGAATCAATTTTACGAATATCAAAACATGAAATTATCTCATCTTTCCTTTAAGAATTCCTGTTAAACAACCCTTCTATTATTGATATAAATGTTCATCAAGGAAATCTGTCGCCCCTCCGCCTGCCAAGCCGGCCAGTCCCCAGGTCTGGCGATCATGTGGCTGAGAGAGCCCCTTCTCTCTCAGGCAACCTAGACAAGACTGAGCTAGGTATTCCCGGGAAGGACAGCTGAATCTACTCTACTCTTAGCCTGTCCTCATGCCCTAAATCCCAGCATTCCTTGAGTTCTTTGAGATCAGGGATTTGGTCTTATCTTTCTATATTCAGCACCTGTATTGAGTCCAACACATACTAGGCTGTTGTGGTGATCATTAGTACCCAATATTCTGGCCACCCCACTCCTGGGCACATAGTAGGATGTACTTCCTGGCCCAGGGTCATGTGATCATTCTGGCCCCTGAGTTGGGAGTAGAGTGATGAGAGTCACTTCAAGGCTAAGCATTTAAATACCACGAGAGCTCTCGAGACCCAGAGGACGTCCAAGTCTTTCCCTGAAGGACCAGTTAGTAAATATCTGAGACTTTGCAGGCCGTGCCATTTCTGTTCCAACTACTCGAATTCTGCTGTTGTAGCATGAAAGCAACCAGACAGTATGTACATGAATGTGTGGGACTGTGTGTTGATAAAACTTTATTTGTAAACTCGGGTATACTTCTCACTTTCAACTGTGTCTCTTGGGCTCCATCACGGTCCCTCCGTCTGTGCCCAGCGGTGCAGGTTCTACAGAGCACTGGGAAAAAAAGGGAATGGAGACCCACAAAACAGAGTCTGGGTTGCCCGCACCACATCACGTGAGGAGCTTCCTGAGGGCAGAGTGGTCCCACCCCAGTCCCTAACCCAAGGAAAGCAAGCCTGCTGCTTTGAGATACGGCCCAGGCACTTCTCTAACTTTCACTTTCCACCCACCTCTCTCCTCATTCTTATTTGCTCTATTTGGCTAATGAGCAGGGGATGGCACTTTAAATGATGGGCTGGGGGAGCTCTGAGCAGGAAAAGAGCCAAGTGACACCATACTAATGCCTCAGCCCCATCAAACTCTTCCCAGGCTTAGGGGGGCAGGAAAGGGCTCTCCTCCGCCACCCAATCCCTAGCACCTAGCACCCTGCACTGCCAGACACGTCAGCCAGTGGTGAGAGTCCCTCCTGCTCTACATCTTCTCTCCCATCCTTCCACAAAGAAGATTTTCCATCTTTGCACCGCATTTCTTTCTCTTTCTTTCTCTCTCTCTCTCTCTCTCTCTCTCTCTCTCTCTCTCTCTCTCTCTCCCTCCCTCCCTCCCTCCCTCCCTCTCTCTCTCTCTCTCTCTCTCTCTCTCTCTCTCTCTCTCTCTCTCTCTCCATTCCCCTTTGAAATCAATAAGAGTATTTTTAAAAATAATAATTAATAAATAAAAATAAAAAACAGCCTCCTGGGACTTCCCTCCAGAGAGTCTCACGTGGTAGATCTACATGTTTAACCAGCACCCATCCCCCCTGGGAATCACATCTTGACCAACACTGGCCTCAGAGCAGTATATAGTCCTGAGAGGTTGTGCTGGGTTCGTAAGAGGTGTCCTCTTGGGTGAATTAGGATGTTAAAGACCCAGGACAGTGCCCCTCTCACCGATTTTCAGTCTAGATCATGAAGTTACCCAAAATATGTAGGATGAGCCCTTGAAACCCCCACCACCACCACGACACACACACACACACACACACACACACACCCTGCAAAACTCTCCTCCTCTGGACTGGCGTCCGTTTTTGCCCACCCCACATTCCGCTCTATATGTCTGTGTTGTTATGGTGACTGTTCGGGGATGGGCTAATGCCCAAAAGCAATTTGACAGGCTGGTGCGTTTTGAATGCAAACCAAGAACCAAGGAAAACATTCTGCTTCAATTCAGTGGAGTGATCACTAAAACCACCAGAGTCCCCGTGGGGGTGGGAAGAGCCCGCGATCTGGTGTCAGTCATGCTGCTTGCTCATTAAGTCAGCTTTGGTAGGTCACTTCTCTCTGGGTCGGTTTCCTCACCTGAACAATGAGAATGTTTTACCACCTAAGGAAGTCCGCAGTGAGGATCAATCAAGACAACATCTGGGAAAGAACTTGGGAGACTGTATATGTTACTATGGAGGAAAGAGGAGAGATTGGGAGCCTACAAGCTGGAACAAAGGGATGACTCACGGACAGAATGGAGGAGGATGGTGCAAAATTTTACCATGCCACTCAGAACAGTGTGCAATTTAAAACTTATGAGTGCTTTGTTTCTTAGATTTTTCCATTTAATATCTGTGCACTATGGTTGAATGCAGGTAAGGGAACCCAGAGAAAGCAAAACCATGGCTAAGGGGGAACTACTGGACTGGACTCGGCCTTTGAAAGGAAAAGCAGCCATAGACAATACATGAACAAAGGGGTGTGACTGTGTGTCCATAAAACTTTACTAACAAAAACAGGCAGCTAACACCTGAGCCTAGAGCTTCCGAGTTCTCCACTCGCCTTTTTCTCTCCAGCCCAGAGACAAAGAGAAAAGAAGAGAGCGTGGCAGCCTGTGCAAGAGGCCTAGAAGCCTGACCTAGAAGGGGTATGTATCACTCCCCCGCATCCCACTGGGCAGACTCTGCCACCTGCCACCAGGTCCTGCTTAGCTGAAGGAGAGCAGAAAGGCAGCCCTCCTGCGCGCCAAGGAAGATGGAGAAAACCACACTCCAGAGTCCTAGCAATCTCCATCCCACTGCTACTGCCTGTACAATGCTAGAACCACCAAAAGAAATGCAGAGGAAATATTTACAAATATGTCAAATCTATTGTATATTGGCCAACCCACTGGGGTACTGATGCAATGCTGAAAAAATTTAGCCACATCGTAATGTGTACAGAGATTAACAAATATACTTTATGCAAAAGCGATGTTTACCATAACATTTACCTAAATGTTATGGTAAACATCAGTTCGCCAAAGGATTCTGACGATTTGGAAAACAAGACCTCAGGAATGTAAACTGTTGGGTCCTAATCAATTACACCGCAGGCTCCCATCACAGACGTATCTGTCGCTACTGTCCTTCGATTCAAGGCTATGCCCTCACTTACCTGCCTGTCAGCTACAAGAAAGCAGAGACCACACCTGCCTTATTCACCACTGAATCCCTACCGGCCTGTCCCCACAGGCATTCAATACACGTCTATGAAAGGAAGGGATGCAGGGAGGGGAGGTGGGGAGGGGGCAGGACACAGAGAGAAAGGAAGATGCTCAGTAGTTGCCCACACTGTAATTTTGCTATTGTCGCCAATGAGGCTTCTTTAGCTTTTGCAGAAATCCTTATAACTATACTTGAGTGGGTACAAGTGGTTTTAAGAGGCTTTTGCTTGCAACTCTCACATTTGCTTAAGTAGTCACATTTACTACCCAGGCCTTCCTGACTTAGAGAAGGGAAGGAAGGCTCTAGTAAGGGAGAGGAGCCTTAATGTACCACTGTGCAGAGGTCACCGAGGAAAGGACAAGATTCGCCTCCATTGTGCTGGGGACGGAGCAAGTCACTGGAAGCCCTTTATGGTCCCCAAACAAGAAACCCCAGGGGTTAGGCCCATCACAGTGGCTTTAAAACAAAACAAAACAAAACAAAAAAGCAGCAGTTACTTTTTAATCTAGAACAGTGGTGGGCAAACTCATTAGTCAACAGAGCCAAACATCAACAATACGATTGAAATTTCTTTTGAGAGCCAAATTTTTTAAACTTAAACTTCTTCTAATGCCACTTCTTCAAAATAGACTCGCCCAGGCCATGGTCTTTTGTGGAAGAGCCACACGCAAGGGACCAAAGAGCTGCATGTGGCTCGCGAGCTGCAGTTTGCTGACCACTGATCTAGACTAATAATTCCTTCTACAAGAGCAGCTCGAGATTCCTTGAGCATTTGTCACTTCTCCAGGATTTGTCCCTTCTTGTAGTCTCTCTACTTCCCTAAAGCACCGAGACATAAACAAAGATAAAAAGGGGCCTGTGCTTTTCCTGAGGGCCTCACAGGAAGTAGAAAACGAAGGACAGAACAGTATTCCTCAGAGAGCCTCTGGCAGAAAAAGTCACCAGGAGTCAGGAATGGTTCCGGCTGGCCTTGCGGAAACAGAGTGGCGGTACCCAGTTGCCTGGCGGGCACAGAGGAGGGCTGGGGGCCAACGTCTGGGGGACCACATGTGTTCCTGGGAAGGTGTTTGCCAGCAGCAGGCTCTGGCGGCCAAATCCTCGGGGTTGCAAAGCTTCTCCAAGAGCCGCTCTTCTACCAAAACGCTTCTCGCGAGTCAGTCCCTGGAGCACTGGGAGCCCAGCTGGTGCCTGCTGACACCCCTCCCGCCCACGGCGACCAAGAGTACTTGAGTTGACTTCCTGAGAAGTCATTTTTTAAGCAGAAGTCGGTTATTGCCACAGTGGAGTTGAGACAGCAGTGTTTATGCAGCCAGATGGAATCCTCTCTGAGCCTAATACCAGTGCAGCTGTCAAAGGCCCTCGCCCAGGAGCAGCTCTCACCCGGGGCTCTAAGGAAGGAACATGGTCTACTCTGAGCATCGGTCTGAACTGCCACCTAGAGAAACAAGTGCCAAGTCCCACACCTGGCATTCCAGGTCTCCACGATGTGGCTACAGCCCTCGAGGGCCTTGCATGTCGGCCCATCGTGAGCCCCTGTGGGGGTGGCCGTCCCTCCAGATCCTGAGCTCTGCCCACGTCTGCCAGCGCTCGCCGATCCGCCTGGGCAGCGCCAGATGCCAGACCTGTCTCAGCCCCCGGCCTCTGTCCAGCCCCCTTCTCAGCTGTGATCAGACAGACCCGTGGGAAATTACAAAGAAGCCTGCCAATGAGGGGAAAGATCGCGGCAATGAGCTGGATACTCCGGCGCCCAAAGGAAATGGAAAAGGGGAGACAGGCCCCGTCAAAGCTGCTCTGGTCTCTTTGCTTTTGGACTCTTTTCCTGCGTCCCACCCCCAGGCCTGTGCGCTCTAACTGCTCGGTGTTATGCCTTTTCTCCTGGCCACTTCTTGTGTATTTTACTGCAGAATTGCTAATCATTATAATTAACCTGTTTTTTTAAGCCAACGAATTCACTAAGAACAAAATACATATCTCAGGGGTAATATGACCTGAAGGATTTTTTGACGCGATCAATATACATAGTGGTCGGTGCTGGTAATTCCAGTTTTGCCACTCGGGCCAGCATGCCCCAGAGTTGTGCAAGATGACACAGGGCACTTGTAACATTAGACCAACAATTCAACCAAACTGAAAAGCCTGTATCCCTCCAGCAAGCCAAAAAGAAAATCGGTAGCAAGCAGTATGGTTACTTGTGCAGTGGCTCCATCTCCCGGGTGGGTCCTGGTTGGCCTAAGCCGTGGTCGGCAAACTCAATGTCAACAGAGCCAAATATCAACAGTACAACGACTGAAATTTCTTTTGAGAGCCACATTTTTTAAACTTAAACTTCTTCTAATGCCACTTCTTCAAAATAGACTCGCCCAGGCAGTGGTATTTTGTGGAAGAGCCATGCTCCAGGGGCCAAAGAGCCACATGTGGCTCTGGAGCCGCAGTTGGCCGGCCATGGCCTAAGCTACTCAACGTAACCCCATCCCTTTGCCAGCGGTTAGTTAGGAGAGCGTACATGACCCAGGAAGGCCAATGAAGTAAGAGGCACAGCTCACTGGGGCTGTGGGGGAAAGTCTCCCAACCTTTAAGGGAAACTTGTAAGGGAATTCCCTCTGGACATCGAAGAGGACCTGGGGACTGCTGCCACCACTTCACTGCCAACCTGAGAATGAAGCTGCCCCCTGGAGGAGTGCTGGGCCAACACAGTCACAGGCCATGAAGATGGCACCACCAGGTCTGGTCCGTCTGGATGCCACCCAGCTCCGGACCACCAGCAATCCAAGGCAGTACAGCTCCCGGAGGCTGCAGCCCCGTCACTCGAGTTAGATTCTCTGTTACTTGCACCCCCAAAGCATATCAACTGAAGGGTCCCCCATAGCCACCCACACCGTGATGAGATTTAACGACTCCACAACCCGTCAACCATTTAGTGGTTTTGGTCACAGCAGGGAACGGGGCGTGCCCTCACCCTCCTCTACGTGGTTTTTGGATATGGCTCATCTTTTTTATACTAGTACACAGATACTAGTCTGGCATCAAATTCTTGAGACTAGGATTCTAATTCTAAGAATCCTTGGTATAATGGGGCAATGACTCAACCCAAAATGAATAAAGTTAAATTCCACAGAGCCAGCAGGAAGGTTCCGGTGGGGAAAGGAACATTACAATAGGATTATGCGGGGGGGGGAAACTAGTTGCAATTTAATGATTGAGTGAGCACAGGAGACACCCCCACCATCATTATCATCATCAGCATCAATAAATATGATGGTTAATATTAACTTTTTATTTTATGCCAGGTACTATATCAAAGGTCTTTCATACACTAGGTCCTTTATGGTTTCACTGAATTCTTTTTAAAAAATCTTACAAAGTAACTATTACTCACTGAGTTTTACAAAGGAAGAAACGGCGACGTCAAAGGGGGAAGTGGCTCCCCGAGGTTGGGGTCGCAGTCAGGGAGCGGCAGAGCCACTAACCCAGGTCTGACGGACTCCAGGGCCCTGCTCCCTGTCACCCCTGCCCTGCTGGGCTCGACAGGAGCAATAGCAATGGCAGCCATAGCTTTCCCAGAGGGAACACTCACTCAGCGCCAGAAATTCATGTCTATTCGCCCCTATAAGTATTGTTACTACGGTATGATCCCTTAATAATGGAAACCTCCCCAAGGCCACGCAGCTATCACCCTGAATCGGAGCTATAGTATCTGACTGCTCACCTAACGTCTCTCTGGGCAGATGGGTACAAGTTCGACTGCGTGTTTTGTGACCACATGCACAGGTGTGTGTAGGGGGTAATACGCCCATGCATATGGGTGCCAGCTTCTCCCTGCTCCCGCCGCAGGCCTGGTGCCACGCCTTCCTGCAGGTCGGTGTAGAAGCAGAGTGATGGTTAGTGCCACTTTCTAACTAAGCCCAGGGCTGCCCGGGGCAGAGAATGCTCTTGGCTTGACACAGTCCCTTCCCTCCCAGGCAGCACCATGCAGGTCATCACAGGGCAGGCGCTGGGATGGCTCAGATGGGTGGGAAAGGGGGCGGGCACCACCTCATCTTGTCATCAGCTGACTCAGCGGCTCGGCTCTGGGATGAAACAAGGAGGAAATGGGCAAACTGAGCCTTGGGATCTTTCCACCTCCTGTCCTGGGCTGGCATATTCTTTCTCTCTTTCTCTCTCTCTCTCTCTCTCTCTCTCTTTCTCTCTCCTCCTTAACACGCCCCCCCCACCCTCCAGTTGCCACAGTCCCAACACCATTCTCCAACTGTTGCCAAATTCCTAACTGTCTTCACCATAATCTTGTACCAAAATTCCTCCATGATTAAGGCAACCTGACTATTCAATTCAAACGTTAAAGCAATTCTTTGCTGATTTACACACTTACATATAAGAAATGTCCATATAGTTGCCTATGTTGGAAAACCATAATTACGTGAGACTGAGGAGCCCCAGAAGGGCTGGACCCTGCATCATCACATGGTAGTCCACCCTGCTTTTCCCATTCCCCGTCCCAGGCTCTTAGTTACAGGTGAAATAAGTCATTTCCATGCACGAGCACCTCCTAAGGTGCTAGTGAGCCAGGGAGCTGGGCTGCTGACAGCCAGGCAGTGCTAACAAGAGGTGAGATAAGAAGGGGGGGGGGGGGGGCTCCCCAGATTGAACACTCAGAGCAGAAGGCAAAGGCTTGTCCATGTGGAAGAAAAACCCAGGACGCCCCTTCCATCCAGCACACATTGTCCAAGCACGTTCACCTGATTTCTTCTGTAGGAAAGTCAATGCCATTTTCACTGGGACTGAATGACAGGCATACAGATGCTCTGTGGTAAGACGTCCTCCCCTGCCAATCACACAAATCATAAACATAAATTACCTGCTTTTGAGCCAAACACCATACTAAACGCTTCCCACGCCTTCTATCTAATCTTCTCGGCAATCTTTACGTTTTTTAATGAAAGGACTCATTCTCATTCATCCAACCACTTATTGACGCAACCCACTGATAATGAGCACCTGTCACACACCCAGCATTGTGCTGGGCATCCCGGTGAAAAGCAGGCCAGTAAACAGACTCTGACATGACCCCATGGTCAGTGCTCACAGGAGAGTCAGGATAAGGGGCTTGGGGAGTCCACAGCGGGCCCTGGAGAGCTGGGGAGGCTGCCAGGAGGATGGGTCATTGAAGCAGAGAACTGAGCATTATATAAGAGTCAGCCAGGCCGGGGGGGGGGGGGGGGGCGGGGGGGCATTGGGGTGGGTTACCTTTTAAACAGTGCGGTCGGGGTAGGCCTCACTGCGAGGTGACACATGAGCAAACTGGAGATGGGAAGGGGGGGTGCGATTAAGAGAGCTGGGGAGACAAGCACGGCAGTGCAAAGCCCTCGGGGGGAGCTTGCCTCGCCCGTTCCAAGAGCAGCAAGAGGATTGGAGTGGCCAGAGCAGGAGCAGCAGGACATCACGCGAAGGGCCTTCCTTGCAGGGCCTTTGCCTTTTGCTGGGAGTGAAAAGAAAAGCCACCAGAGGCTTGTAAGCAGAGTCATGGCACTGTCCTCCTCGGCTGGTGCCGAGCACAGACTGTCAGGGAGCAGGGGCAAAGGCCGGGAGGCCAATCGGAAGCCATTACAGCAAAAATGCAGGAAGGGTGTCCGCTTCCTTCTCTGGAACCCTGGGAGAGAGCGCCATCCACAGGAACTCAACCCACTGCGAGGGAGGCAGAGAGAGGGCCTGAGGAGCCGTGGGCCTCCTAACATGACACGGGAGGATTTCTGAAGATTTCCCACCTTCAGCACACAGCCCTGCGTACAGGCCGGAGCCGGGGAGCCCGCCACAGGCCTGACCTGACCAGCGCCCCACCCCAATGTCAGGCCAGGAAAGCTCCAGGAAAGAAGGGGTGGAAGACAGATTGTTAGCTAACTATATAATGTATAATAATAAGTAACAAAACAAAAAATCCAACCATGAATTCACAAGAAAATCTCAGGCTAGACCCAAGGAAAAACATGTTGTTTTCCATTAAAGTGGCTGGTGACTCAGAAATCAAACAAGGTTCTGGAAATAATGTGAGCTACATTTTTTTAAAAATATGTTTTTGTTGATTTGAGAGAGAGAGAGAGAGAGAGAGAGAGAGAGAGAGAGAGAGAGAAGGGGAGCGGGAGAGAGAGGCAGACACACTGATGAGACAGAAATATTGCTTGGCTGCCTCCTGCATGCCCAACTATCAGGGATCGAGCCCAAAACCCAGGCACGTGCCCTGACCAGGAATGGAAACAACCAGCAACCTTTGGGGGCACAGGAGGGAACTTAACCAACTGAGCACACTGGCCAGGGCTGAAGGCTACATTTTTATAACTGGAGTTCTATGGCTGCACAAATTCAAATCTGCTTCATACTGTACCATTGAAAAGGGCACGAAAGCCCTAATGGGTTTGGCTCAGTGGATAGAGTGTCGGCCTTCGGACTCTAGGGTCCCAGGTTTGATTCCGGTCAAGGGCATGTACCTTGGTTGCGGGCACATCTCCAGTAGGGAGTGTGCAGGAGGCAGCTGATTGATGTTTCTCTCTCATAGTTTCTAACTCTATCCCTCTCCCTCTCTGTAAAAAATCAATAAAATATATCTTTAAACAAATTTAAAAAAAAAAGAGCACTAAGATATATCATAGAAACACAGAAGACTCCTGTCCATATTACTTATCCAGATCATCTGTACTATTCATTTTTTTTGGAACAGTTAGGGCTGAAATTCGGCAATGAAGGTTTGAAATGTTCAAGGTCATGTCTTAGGACCCCAGCTATAATTTGCGCAGTCTTAATGTGAGTTGCCATGGCAATGATTGTCTTCGCTTCATCCCAGGTAATGATATCCATTAAAATCATGATTTGATGTGCTAATTATATTTTTACCCTTTTTTCATTTTTTAAGACTATTTTTTAGAGCAGTTGTAGGTTCAGAGAAAAATTGATAGGAAGGCACAGAGAGTTCCTATAATATATACCTCCTGCTCCTACACTGACATAGCTTCCACCACTGTCAACATCCCCACAGTGCGGTACCTTTGCCACCTTGACACATCCTTATCATTCGGAGTCCGGAGTTTGCATTAGGGTTTACTCTCGGCTTCTATAGGTTTGGACAATTGTATCCAGCATTACAGTATCATGCCTTCAAAATCCTCTGTGCCCCACTTTGTCATCCCTCCCTTCCCCCCATTCCTCCCAACCACCTATCCCTTTTTCACTGTCTCCCTCAGTTTGCCTTTTCCAGAATGCCATAACGGTGGAACCATACAGTACGCAGCCTTCTCAGATGGGCTTCTTTCCCTTAGTACCATGCATCCAAGGCCCCGCTTTGTCTTTTCATGGACTGATGGTTCATTGCCTTTCAGCTGAATAAGGTCCCATTGTTTGGTTGCAGCACAGTGTACCTAGTTATTCTTTACCTACTGAAGGACATCTGGCTTCCGTGCTTTGGCAATCATGAATAAAGCTGCTGGAAATGTGGGGCGTGCAGGTTTCTGTACGGACACAGTTTTCAGCTCCTTTGGATCAATCCTAACAAGCACAATTGCTGAATCAATGTGAACAGTATGTTTATTTAATATAAGGAACTGCCAGACTATCTTCCAGAGTGGCTGCACCATTTCGTACTCCCACCAGCAATGAATGAGAGTTCCTGTGGCTCCACATCCTCACCTGCATTTGGTGATGTCACCGTTCTGATGTTAAGACCTTCTAACAGGTGTGCCGTGGTATCTTGTTGCTGTTTTACATTTTTCTGCTTTGAATAATAAATTCCTCGCCAATGAAAAGCATCTAGCATGCCACCGTGTGGGAGAGACACTATCCTTGTTGACATGTAGGTTCTTCCTAAAGTGAGTAAGTCTTCCAAGATTTTAATGCTGAACAGGAGACAGAGGACGTTAAAGATGATTGTTAGAGAGTGGGAATTTTTGAGCATGCTTCCTCCTAATTTTGTTAGTTGCAGCTAGGATTTATGGCCAAATCTACTAGGATGACACAGATATTAGGGAGGATCCATAGAGAAGATCCTCCCTAATATCTGTGTCATCTTTATAGACTTGGCCATAAATCCCAGCTGCAACTAACAAAATAGCCTTACAAGATAGATAGCTGTCAACTTTCCTGATAACGGGATGCAGTTACTTACTCCACCAGGCGCCAGAACCCTGTACATGGCATGTGGACTTTACAGAAGAAAAATGACTTTGTTTTAAATAATTGTTTTGCAAAAACAGGAGGTAGTGAATGGGTTTAAATATAGTCGGACACAAAGGGTCGGGGCTGCTCTCTGGGCTGCGTGGAGAGAGAGCAGCCAGCCGACTGGTTATTAAAAGGCTCCCGAAATTTTAATTTGGTCTCGACTCCAGTGGTGGTTTACTTTACTTACATTCGCTCCACAACAAAGATGACCCAAGCCATTCTCCCGGTCATTGCTTTCCCCGCACGGTCAGCCTGTTTGAACCTCCATCAACAGGAAGCTCACTGCCCCTGAGCTTTAGATAGCTCTATTAGGATAGTCTTTTGTACTCTGAGCTGAACTGAAATCGGTGTGTGTCAACACAGAAATCAATGGGCTGTGAGAAAAACTAATTTATTCACCTCTGCCCACTGCTGACCATGTAGAAAAAAAAGAGGATGTAATCAGCAATAAAAACAATGAAGAGAAGCAAAAAATCAATGTGTCTCCCGTCGGAACGGGGCTCCACTGAAATAATTCAGTGTTTTCTCAACTGACTCAGAAGACTGCAAGATTTTGCAGTTGCTTCTTTTCCTTCTTCCACCCGTTTTCCTTTAAAAATAAAATAAAATAAAAAAATCCCTGTCTCCCCAGTGAAAGTTAATTGTAACTTTGCTGCAAACCATCACTTTGTGAGTCCCGTTATTTGGGGAAGAGTCAACTCCCACAACTGCAGAAGAAGGGCGAGAAGGTCACAATATTGGGGCAACCTTTAAGGGATTTGGGGGGTAGGTGAGGGGACTCACTGAAGGACCAAGGTCTGAGGCAAGATGGTAAGAAGGCAGGAAAATTCCTTGGCAAGTGGAATGGGGAAACTGAGGCAGATGGGTGATTCAAACTGGTCCCATCTAGCACCCTGACTCACCTGCCTCCTCTTTTGCAGGACCTTTCCCTTAAGCATTAAGATAACGAGGTTCCAAAGAGCAAATAAAATAATCTTAGGAATAAAGCCTCAGAGACAGATTTTTTTGGTCAAACTAGAGATAGCATCCAGGCCTCAGTTGTGTTTCAGCTCCAGGCCCAGAAGAGCAGCAAAACCAGATGAAGCAATGCCATGGCCGACATCAAGACCAGAGGCAATGACCAATGACTCTCAACCCTACCACCAACCAATCAGTAAAGACCAGGAGCCTGAAAGGAATCACTGGAGAGCTGATGAATATTCTGACGAGAGCTCCCCTGAGATTTTCCCCAAAATTCCAGCCTTCAGAAAAGAGACAAGAACCCTTAAGGCAAAGGACCCAGTGCACTCCTGCTCTCTAGTGCTCTCACACTCTCTCTCTAGCATGCCTGCACATCCTCCTCCCACTCCCTTCTTTCCTTGGCTGTGTATCTTTGCTTCCCTTCTCCAAGGCCCTTCTTTTGCCTCGGTAACGTGCTTCCTGAGTCCACAGAGCCCAGCTGGCTCCCTGCGGCCTCTGGAACTTTCCAAAAGGCCAAGGCAGCTCGCTGAGCAGCCCACTCTGCTCTCCCTTTCCAGAGTGCTCTCGCTTTGCTGAACAAACTTCCTCTGGAGTTCTCGGCTCTGAAGTCTTTCTTTGCTGAACTCAAGAACCGAGGTCGCTAAACCAAGAGCCCACATTGCTGCTAACAGGCCCCCTAAGAATCCATAGAGAAGATCCTCCCTAATATCTGTGTCATCATATGTAGAAAGAGTTTCCGAAGTGACATTCCCCACAGCAGGACCCCCTGGAAGGGAGGAAGGGGGTTCTATTTCCAGCTGGCTCTCCATTGTTTTTTGTCCTTTGATCAAAAGAAAAGACTGCTTTTCCAGGGTGGGCTGCAGTTTTCAAAGAGGTGCTCAGTTTGGGGAGGAGGGGGGTGTTTGATGATGTGAACGCCCTTGGAAACTAATACTGGAGCAGGTCCCGCAGCACCGCAGACAGAATGGGAAGCTGTCACTGGGAAAGGGGGCTCAGGCTGGGAGTGGGAGTGGCAGGGAGGTGCTGGTGCTCCAGGGATGGTCTCCCTCAGTGAGGCCCCAGGAGGGAGAGCTCCCCACAAACCTGGGCTCCAGCTGCTGAGAATTTCCCTTCAGAACCACCTTTGCCTTGATTTGCCCTCTCTGGCCCTTCTTCCCTTTCCTCTAGCCCTAGTTTGGTCACCAGCTTTATGTACTTGAACAACCAAGTCAAGATAAGAACCCTTAAGTTCCCATGGGAACTCCTCTGTGCACGGCCTCGGCCTCTCTGGGCCTGTTTCCTCATCTGTAATATGGACATGACAGCCCTTACCTCCAGTAGCTTTATTATGAGGATTAAATAAAGTGTGAGGAAGCACTTTCTGAGCTCTAAAGCTTATGGAGAAGTGTTATTATTATCTGATTTAAAGTTTTATCACATGTTTTTCCTACTTTTCATGAAGCAGGGAGGAAAAGAGTTGCTATTCCTCACACTCCAAAGACTGTATGAGGAATGGGGATTAAGCTGCCCGTCCTCAGTTGAAATACCTGAGCCACTGGTCTTCATCAATATTAAGAGGGCAGCAGTTTCATTTGACAACTGACCTCAGAAAAGCCGAAGGTCAAGAGTCAGCCCACTGCAGGACTTCCATGGTCTGCGGACCTCCCCACACACATCTCCCTCCCCACTGAAGCTTAGGGTTGAAGCAACAATGGAAAACTGAGCCTCTGAGCAGGGATGGGAGGAGAGGGTGATGCCCTGCGCCAAGCACCAGCTTGACAAGGTGACACCGACACATCAGCATCAGGCTGGCTAACTGATTTGTTACAGGAGCATCTGCCTCTGCAACAGCGAGGTGGCAGCCAGCTCTGGCCCGGTTGCCAGGAGAGAGTCCAGGATCTCAAGAGCTGCGTTCTGTCTCAGGCCATGGGGCAAGGGCTTTTGAGAAGGAGAGCTCCCATGGGAACAGCCTGCAGGACGAGACAGCCAAGGGTTGATCCAGGTTGAGGCCTGTACCTGGATGCCCCAGGGCTGCAGAGCCAGCACAAGAAAGGGAGGATGAGGAGAAGGCAGAGGGAGAGATGCTGGGTCCTGAGGCTGGATTCTAGTCATCACAGATGTGGCCCTTCCAGAAGTGTCTGTCACTGTCCTCCTTCTGCTAGAGCCTTCTTGTGTGCTCAGTAGACTGTCACCTGGTTAGACAGGAGGCTGGGCTGCTTAGGGGTTCAGGACAGAGTCCAAATTGCTAGTTATTCCACTGAGATCTAATAAGAGGAGAGGATTTGATCATGTAAGACCTACTGGGAGCCTGGCAGGCATAGGGATGGGGCTGATGATGCCCTTGCCTCTTCAGAGACATTCTGACAGCTCCCACAAGTCCCTGCACTTTCTCACTGCAGGCTGTCAGACATGGCCCACTCTCGAAATACAAAGACTCCGGTCTCCTCCCAATTCCCAGAAGAGAAATTAGTTAATGAAGAGAATTCCTCAATATTAAGATTTCTCTCCAATAATTGTTTTTTCTTAACCTCTTGAGATATGTTATCTCTTGTCTATTTACGGTGATTTTATCCATTTTAGCAGAAGGTATTTATTCGGGGTTAAATAGATCTGTTTCTATGCTACCGTGTTTCCCCCAAAATAAGACATCCTCTGAAAATAAGACCTACTTACAGGTTTCCTTCTGAGTGAAATATAAGGCATCTCCTCGAAAATAAGTCCCCCTCCCTAGGCTAAATATGAGAGATTTAGTCCACTGATTCTGAAAGAAATGGAGTCACAAGAAATTCACCAGGAAATTCAGGAATTGAATTGTTATTATGATGTTCCAGAAGATGATGACATGATTGTCATTGAATAAATGAGTAAATTCTTGATACTGTAGGATTCACAGTTTGTCTGGTTTGTGTTGACAACTACCATACTACCGTACCGTATACAGGTAATAAATTTCCTTTATTTTCATTTAACAATAAATGTGTACTGTATTCTTCTTCATGGAAAAATAAGACATCCCCTGAAAATAAGACCTAGCGCATCTTTGGAGCAAAAATTAATATAAGACACTGTCTTATTTTTGGGGAAACAGGGTATTCCACAAAGAGTGCCGTGACTTTGAAGATGCTCAACCATCTGGACAAGTTATGAAGATAAAAATTCTACCTTTTGGCTAAACGCAAAAGGAATTGGTTGGGAAGGTGTCTTAACTGCAGCCATAGTTACCCACCATCATCGAAGTCATCAAAGATATCAAAACCACAAGTTTTTTAAAACATATACCATCCAACTAGCCCCACTGATGACTTGTTTCCCAGACTGCTGAGAAAAATGAAGCAAACAGAAAATAATTTCACAAACTCCTGTAACCATATCTACCCACGTCGGCTGTCTTCCTGATTCTTACTATAGATGAACCAGGCAGGCCTCTGTCTGAAGTCAGCCTCTCCTTCTTGACACAAGTTCTTATCTCTCTCTCCTACTCAAGAACAATGTTCCAGCAATTATCTTTCTCTTGAACATCACCAATTTTTCACTCTCTGCTGGACTATTCCCATCAGCATACACAGTATTGTCTCTCTCATTTTAGGGGGGTTGGGAAATGCTACCGTCACCATTTATTACTCCATTTCTTTACTCTCTTCTGCATTAAACTCTTCGAAAGAACTGTCTATACTCATCGTCTCCCCTTCTCTCCTCCTATCCTTTCTTATACCAAATTTCTTCATGGCTTTTGTTAAGGTCACCAACGACCTTCATGTTGCTAAATCCAATGATCAGTTCTTTTTATCATACTCTATCTCCTAGCTAACTCCCAAGATGCCCCTACCTCCTGGTATTCAGACCCTTCTGTAATCTCCTCTGACACTGTGCCTGGGTTGGACCAAGAGCATCTAGATGGTATGACACTTCCAAATTAGGCTACAAAAGACGGTGATAACCATCTCAGGCGCTCTCTCATACTCTTTCTCTCTTTCTTTTGGATCCCTTTCTCTGGGAGAAGTTGCTGCATGTGATGAGGCCACTCCAGACAGCCTACTGAAAACTCACTAGGCACGGAACTGAGGTATCTGGCCCACAACCCGTGAGGAACTGAGGACCATCAAAAACTGCAAGAATGAGCCTGGAGCAGGATTCTCCAGCCCCAGTCAAGCCTCCAGGTGACTGCAGCCCTAGCTAACAACTATAGCTTGACCACAACCTCGCAAGAGACCTTTGGCCAGAACCACCCAGCTTAGCCACTCCCAGATTCCTGACCCTCTGTGTGCTGGTTTAAGTACTATGTTGTGGAGGAATTTCCCTTCCTCTCCCCGCTCCCACCCCCATATTAGATAATTAGTACACTTGACCCAGCACATTATTGGACATGGCTGATCACTCCTTCCTCCTTGAAACACTTTCTTCGTCCGGCTTCCATTATACCACTCTCCGTTTTCCTTCTACTTCCTGGATCACCTCCCCTCAACCTCCTTTGTTGGTTCTTCTACTTCTGCCCAATTGCTTTTTATTGGAGACCCTAAATTTTGGACCTTGATCCTTGGTCCTCTTCTCTTCCATTGGTGACCTCATCCAGTCTCAGGGCTTTAGTTACCACCATCTAGCTCTATGTCATCAACTCCCAAGCTTACATCTCAGCGAGATCTCTCTCCCAATCTTCTGACTCTCCTTGTCAACTGTTTCCATGATGTCTCCACCTGGATAGTTAATAGAGAGCTCAGATCTGACATGCTCAAAAGTGCACTCCTAATGGTTCCCACTCAAACCTGTTCCACATTCTTCTGAACTGATGGCAGCTCCATCCTCCTTGTTGCTCAGACTATCGCTGATTCCCATTTACCTTATACCCTACATCCGATCATCAGTAAATCCTACTGACTGTAAATCCTTCTTCAAGTCTTTGCTGAGACACCACCTTATCAGTGTGCCTGTCCTGGCCATCTTAAAAGTGCACACCGCCCACCCCAGGCCCTCCCAGGCCTCCTCATCCTGTGTTCATCCCCTCACCCCCAAGTAACGCTTAACATCTTTTGACACACTAGAAACTTTGTTAGTTTATTGCCTATCTTCCCTTGCTAAAACTTAAACTACAAAAAAGCAGGTATCTTGTCTGTTTTATTTGCTATACACCCTAAGCCCTTAAGACAGTGTCTGGCATACAGTCAACACTAAAAAAAACAACCTCTGCTAAATGCATAAATGAATAACTATTATCCATAATCATTACAAAAGCCTCACAAGTTGTTTTTAATTTTCCACATTTTACAGATGACACAGATGATGAAACCAAGGAAAAGGGGGATTAACATTTCTCGGTCTTTCTAGGTGCCAGACACTTCATATACATTATCTTATTTACTCTCCTCACGTTCCAAGACTCAGAGAAGTTAAGTGGCTTCCAGCATCCCATCAGTGAGGGGAAGCCAAGTCCTGATTGGAATCCAGGCCCGAGGGTATCCCACTCTGAGTCCCACTTTTCCACCAAACACCGGCCATTCCCTGGATGGGTCAGGGATCAATGGTCACCTGAGACAACTGTCTTTGGCCCACAAAACCCATCACATCATGCTCTCCTGGTCCTTCAGGGTCCTGTTTGAAGACCAGCAGGCAATCCCTACCTTTCCTCCTGGCACCAGTCCCACCTGTGACACATGGTGACTGATGTCACATGAACCACTCTAGCCCCGCAAACCCACAGACCCAGGAAAAGGCTCTTGATGCTTATTTTTTGAAAGTGGCTAACTTCCAAATATTTGCAACATAGGGGTTTTTGAGGCCATTGAGGTCAGAAGAGTGCCTTCCCACAGTCCCATCCTCAAAGCCCTGAAGTCAGCGAGGAGTCGGGGGAGACACTGAGCACCAATGGCAATAATGACTGGCATTATATTGGCCCTCACAACAGAACCGTCCTTCCTGAATGCTTTAGATATGCTACACCTCATTAATCGCACAGCACCCTATACGTCTATAAAGAAGGGACTGTAATGAACCCCATTTTGCCGGTGAGACAAACTGAGGCACGGAGAGTAACATTCCTAAGGTGCCATCACTGGGAAGGAGTGGAGCCAGAATTTGAAGCCAGGCAGCCTACCCCGCCAGGACTGTATTTAGCGGATATGCCACCCTTCAGCCAGAAAGTGTGTGGGATGGGGGAACATCGCCTGCAGCGGTTTAAGGCTCCAGAACACCGCGTTGCAAATCCATTCATACTCGCAGACAGCATCCGCATTGGTACACAAGGTGACACCACAGCCTCCAATCCAGCTAGCCACATTTAACTACCCGTCACCTCACACACTGCATTCTTACCTTCTCAAAGAGCCAGCCCTCCTTTCTCCACCAGATCAGGCATCTATTACTCATTGCTAAACATAGCATTTCAACATCGCCAGCACCACACACGATCTCACGCGAAACCTCTCCGCCTGCTCCCCGCCTCAGCCTCTCTCTCCATATCTTTTCCCAGCTACCCATTAATTAATGGCAGCCTCTTTCTCCCCGGGAGCCACAATTTCATATTTGCTTCCAGTGATTGCATTGCTGTCTTATTCCTAAAGCACGCTCCCTCATGGGCGGGGCTCATTGATCATTAACACACACATTTCCACCTGCTTAGCTTTTTCTTTTTTTTTCTTTTTTTTTTAATTTTAAACACTGGCTGCTTAATCTTCAAGATGGCATAAATTTCCACTCACCAGATGTTGCTCAGGCAGGCGTCCACTCTGTGCCTGTACATAGTGGTGACATTTCTGAAATAGTTCTCTTTGGAAAAGCTATGACTTAACCAAGTAGGAAAAGCAACTTTAAACCTTGTAGGAATTCTGAAAAGGACAAAAAGCTCCCTGTGGGCTGGAGGTAACCAGGAAGGCTTCAGGAAGGAGGTGAGCTTTGAGCTATTCTTCAAGAATGGATGGGATTGGCCAAAGGGAATCTTATATGCAAATGCAAGGAGGTTGAAGTTATGAAGGCTTAGTGCATTATCAGGGTAAAGATTCCAGCTGGGAGACATGGGAGGTAAGATCGGAGAAAAGACAGAAGTTTGCAACCAGCAGCACGAGTCCGTCAGACTTTCCCAGGCATCGCTGGCAGAAGTGGCTCAGCAAGAGAGGCTGTCAGCAGCCACCCTGGTGTCTACTGAGCCACAAAGCAATTGTCATCACAGCAGCCAGCTCGCCAAGTCCCACTGTGACCAGGCCTTGGCCCACCCCCATGAGCATCCTGGACCCCAGGTGAGATGGGAATAAATCTTCCTGTTCCACAATCCCAACCCTGCCTTCCTCCGCTTCTCCATACAGATGGACAGACTGCCATTTGAAGCAGGTCAGTACCAGGCCCGGCCACAAACATCCAACCTCTCCCATCCCCGGGGCCTCAGCACTGGCCTCCAGCCCTGCACTGGCCAGAGGGAGCCAGAGGAAGCGGGAGGCTGCAGAAGACAGAAGAGAACCACACGGCTATGGAGATTGTCATCCCATTGTTTTCATTATAGTAAAATACACGTAACATCAAGTTCACCCTTTCAAGTCTACAATTCAAATGAAATTGTCTACCCATTTAGCACTCTCTCAGCGGTTCTCCTCCCCGACGCCCCTGGCAACCACTAATCCGCTTCCCATCGCTATGGATGTGCCCATTCCAGATGCTCCACATAAACAATACGTGTCCTCTGTCTTTGGCTTCCCTGATGAGGTTTGAATCCATCTTACGTGTGTCAGGACCCTGAGGGGCAAGGCTCCAATGACAGATAGACCCAAAACACCAACCACATACACACCACCTTAGGAAGCATGACCCGCCTGCCCCTAGACAAAGAAGGTAAGTGCCCTCTCTAAGGAGAGCCAGGCCCACCTGCCCAGACAAGCGCTCAGAGGCCCCGAGAGATCTCATTCATCGGAGACAGAAGCCACACTCCCCTGGGCCCCCCAGAGGCCGCTCCAGCTTCCAGGGAAGAACAGGGAGGTGGAGGAAAGTCGTGGGGTAGTCAGGGAGGCCTCACGGAGGAGCAGCACTGACTCTGGTCTGAAAAAGATGGTCGGGACCCACAGAGGCACATTTAACTGCCATCTATATGTGGACACCCCCAAATACCCACCTCACCTTTGACCTCACCCCTGAACTTCAGACCTGTGCATTCAGATGCCCACATGGCACCTCCTCTACTCAGGTGACTGATAGGTTTCTCTGAATTAACTCTGATTTCCCTTCTCTCCATGCCCTTATGGATCTGCTTTTCTGTCGCAGTGAATGGCACCGCTGTCCACCCAGGTGCGCCAGTCAAAACCCTTGGAAATCATCGCTGACCTCTCTCTTTCCCTAACACCCCACACTCTGCAAATCAGCAAATCTTACTGGCTCCACCGTCAAATGCATCTAGAACCTGCCCATTTCCCACCCACAGCTCTGCTGCTGCTACACAGCACCGGCGTGCTCACCTCTCACCTCACTCCTGGTCTCCGCACCTCTATAAATAGCTCGTTCCCTCCTGCCCCGTCCGGGGCTGTTGCTTAGATTGTTTGCACAATTGTTTATTATAACGGAAGCCACCTTACATCAATATGTGGTGGCTAATGAACAAAATAAATAAGCAAAATAGAAACAGACTCATTGATACAGAAAACAGACTGGTCCGAGGGGAGAGGAGAGAGGGGTTAGGGGAATGGGTAAAAAAGGTGAAAAGATTAAGTAAAACAAACAAACAAAGTAAATAACTCATAGACACAGACAGCCAACAGTATGATGAGTTTGAGGGGGGTTGGGAAGAAGGCAGAAGAGGGTAATGGAGGGGACAAATGGTGACTGAAAGAGGCTTGACTTTGGGTGGTGAACACACAATACAAGATACAGACGATGATTATAGAACTGTACACTTGAAACCTATATTATTTTATTATCCAATGCCACCCCAATAAATTCAAGAAAAATGTTTTAAACCCCCCCATGATTTCTCATCACATTGAAAATAAAACCCATAACCTTGTCCACTGCCTACAAGCCCACCAGCACTGGGGCCCTGCTTCCTCCATTCCTCTGCCCTCCCTTCCCTCACTGTACTCAGCTTTACTGTCCTCCTTCCTCTTCCTAGAATGTCTCCTGCCTCAGGGCCTTTGCACTGGCTGTTCCCTCTGCCTAAACACTGTTCCCCATCATAGTCATGTGACTGGCTCCTTGATTCAGATTTTTTTTTTTTTTTTTTTTTTTTTTTTACCAAATGTCACTTCCACAGAACAGAAAGACCTTCCATGGCCTCCCAAGCTAAATCATACCCCTCTCTCATTACATTTCATTTCCTCACACAGCTTTGTTTCCTATAGCATGAATCATTAATTTGGCTAAATAAATAAATAAATAAATACACACTCATAGGACACACGTATATATGTATGCATTTTCCTTACTAGACTATAAACTCTGGGGGGGGGGCGGTGTTTACCTTATTCACCACCAGATTTGCAATGGGCAGAGCCATGTGTAGCGTATAATAGAAACTTATTAAATTTTTTTGTGGGGGAAATGAATGAATGAGTGCAAATTCTGTGTCAGGACCACAAAGACACTGATTCTTCTACCCTGTTTCCCCGAAAATAAGACAGTGTCTTATATTAATTTTTGCTCCCAAAGATGCACTAGATCTTATTTTCAGGGGATGTCTTATTTTTCCATGCGCTAGGTCTTATTTTCGGAGGATGTCTTATTTTCGGGGAAACACGGGTAGGAGCAAAAGTCAGGGAATGACAGGAAATACTCTTCTTAAACTTCACCACCCGCCCCTCCCATCTTTCTGGCTCCTCACATTTCCTCATGTCCATGGTCCGCTGCCCCCCTCCCCCCCATCCCCCCTTCCCGCAGAGCTGCTTCCTGTTCTCCGGACGGCCCGCTCCTGTACCCTCTGGATTTCATGCTGCCCCCGTGCTTTCACTCCCTTTGCCCTTTGGTTCACCCACCTTCGCCCACTCACCTTCCAAGCTTGGCTCAGATGTGAGCAGCCTTCCTGGCACCCCAGGGAGAGCTGGCTGCACCCCCTACCCTGACCCCGGACGCTGGCGCCCAGTTATGTTCGCACGGATCACGTTGCATGGAAATGATCTGTTTACAGATTCATCTCCCTTGCTAGACAGTGAGCCTGTTCTTACCTTTACAGGAGCACCCTGCTTAACATGTAAATGTCTCTCCTCTCACACTGACAGAACCCGCTTCTTACCAGGCACTCTGCTCCTGATGAATAAATGATTCAATCAATTTACCGAACTCGAGTTCCTCTGGAGTTCACCAGTCTTTGCTAATGGCATCCCTGTGTCGAAACCAATTGTGACTGTATGATGACTAAGAAATTATCACACGTATCGCAAATGAAGTCAACCTTTCGACACGTTCAATGCATCTGTCAGAGTACAATTCGGAGTACGTCGTGACCCTGCTCAAACACTCTCCGTGGCTCCCGATCACCTAACTGAGTAATCTTAACGGCCTCAACCTGCCTCCCTGGACTTAACTCACCATCCGCCATGTCCTTTACGTGCCAACATCTTTCCTCCAACGTACCCTCACCAACATCTGCTTGAATTTCGTTATCTCACTGTTTGAGAACATTCTCTCCTCTCTCCCATCACTGCTCACTGAGAGCCTACTCCACGTCAGCGCTATTCATTTCTCCGCCCTGCAGATGTGGGCTGGGTGCACATGCCGCCTGGCGTCACCCCGGTGCTGGGAGGGTTCACAGGAGCTCACGCTGCTGAGTGGAACGCACAGGCCCTGCTCCATAGACATACACAAGCGGCTTCCATGGAGCTTACAGTCTAGAGCAGCGTTTTTCAACCGCTGTTCCGCGGCACACTAGTGTGCCGCAAGATGTTGCCTGGTGTGCCATAGGTGCAGACAAGACAAGAATTTTATAATTTTTCACTATTTTGTTTACTTAATATTTCATAATAAAGTAATTATAAAATACTTTCTTTGTGTTTATTTGATTCCTATTCAAGAGAATTACTTTATATATAGTCAATATAGGCACAGAGTTAAATTTTTTAACATTTCCTAATGGTGGTGTGCCTCATGATTTTTTTCATGAAACAAGTGTGCCTTTGCCCAAAAAAGGTTGAAAAAACTGGTCTAGAGGTGAAGACGAGTTCGCATGATAATAAAGCTGTGTAGTCCTAGCCAGTTTGGCTCAGTGGATGGTGTTTTGTCTTCCAGATGGGAAGTGGCAGTCATGGGTGACTGATATGGCTCTTAACGTGTTAAGAAAAAAAAAAAAAAAGATTTTAAAAAATGGCGTCCTCTCTCTGGCCATCACCAAGCTCACTGAAGCCATCCCCCGGGTCAAGTTGATGAGGGCGGGAGCCCTGGGTCCATCACTGATCCTGTTCCCTGGGGCAGGGCTTACCCCCTGAGCCTTTGTGCATCACACAGTGGGCACAGTGCCCTGCCCAGCCTTGGGGGCTAGAAGAGCAGCCATCCTGCCTCAGAGGGGAGGCCTCATGTTTTCAGGAAGAAAAGTCATCCCAGGAAATGGAGAACTCCTGCCTCCTGCCTCTCACGGTCCCATCCCACGCCCAGCCTGCCTCTCCTCACAGCCTCTTTCTGTGGCTGCGGCCACTTCAGGCTCCTCCTCCACGTCCTTGCACTGCCTCCTCGCTTAGCTTTTCAAATAATCCCCAGCTCGGTGTCCTCGCAGTAAGAGCTCCTCAGGTCCCACGTACATCCCTCCACATTCGGTTCTCTCCCTCGGTCCCTCTGCTCTGAACCAGCAGAGACCATCCCCAAGGCCCCAGGTGCCCAAGATGCTCACCAAGTGCCCACCTGGGCGAGACGCTGTGCCAGACGGTGCCCACGCAGACGAGAGACGTGTCCTTCTGGAGCTGAGACCCTCGGAGGATGCGGGACAACGAGGAACAACACCCGCTGTGTGGGCAGGACTTGGCTTTGGCCCGCCCTCTGATATGCGCCCCCACAGGGTCTCATACCATTTCTGGCCTTGGCACTCCCTCCCTACGTCTCTGCATAAAGCTGACCCCCGCCCTCCGTTTTCTGCTTCCTCCTCATGCTCATGATACAACTGATCCTCATTGTTCATAGATTCCACGTTTACACAATCACTTACTCACTGAATGTGACCCCAAAAGCAACACTCAACGTGCTTTCACAGCCATCCAAGGGCACGTGGAGTGGCAAAGCATCTGAGTCACCAATGCACCAGGTGACAGGGGACAGGTGACGCTCCGCCTCCTCCTCTCAGCTCTCACTGTAAACGACCGTCCTTTTCACCGTCCAGTCAGTGCCATGGGTTTGGCATGTGTGTGCTTCCTGTGGGTGGTTTCACCATTTTAAATGGCCCCCAAGCCTAGTGCTGAAGTGCTGCCTGGTGTCCCCAAGCACAAGAAGGCGGCAGTGTGTCTCCCGGGAAAACACGTGTTAGGTAAACCTGGTTCAGGCATGAGTCACCGTGCCGCTGGCTGTGAGCTCAACGTTAATGAGTCAGCATATATGCCGCAGAGGTGTCTTCAGACAGAAATGTGCATCACACAAGGCCATGTGCTGACTGGCGCAGAGGCTCACAGGAACCTGACCGGTTTTTCCCCAGGAGCAGAGGCTCAGGGTTCGCTACACAGTGTTCTCAGCAGCAGGCAGGGACTGTGCCCGGAGCTCTCCAGCCTCCTGGGTTCTGCTAGGATGCTTTAGCAATGGAGATAGTGCGGAGGTGGCTGGCTCTGCCGAGGCCACTGGTGGTCGGTACAGTGTTAGCTCAGGGTACTCTGCTCGGGAGAAGCTAAAGACTGCCGGCCAAGATGACCATGGCATTTGCTACCTTAGCCTCCAAACCTACCTGGAGAAGGAAAGAGTAGCTACCATCAAGCACGCAGGCGTGTTCACGTGGAGGAGGGATAATCAGGCTGGGTTTACAGATTCCCAAGGAGAAGGTCAGGATCCCAGAGTGGAAAGGACAGAGGGACAGGTCTGAGCTCAGGGAGGTGTGATCTGTCAGAGGGCAACCTCGGTGGTAACGAGTGCCTGTCACTGCAGGTGACAACCACTGAAGGGGACGTGAGAAAATGTGAGAAAGCACAAGTGCTGATATCTGAGAACCTGTTATTCTAGAAAGATCAAGTCCCCAAGTGGAAACTGAGATTCTGCCAGGGCAAGATCCCTGCTCCATCACTACAGGCACACCTCTCTTTTCTCTGCCCTGGGAATGGGGTGACACCATCTGCACCTCAGAGAGAGGATGCCCAGCCCTGGGGGCCGTGTCCATGTCCCTGTGCTTTGCCACCACGTGGGAGACCCATGCCCAGGAGCGGCCCTCCCCCAGGGCACGCGCTTCACCGCCTGTGCCTCTGAGAGTAGAGAGAAGCTAGAAGGTGGCGGATCACCGATTATCCCCAAGTCAATTCAGAGCAATTACCGTAAGAACATTTCCTTTTATGCCTCCAGCTGAGCCAAACACATAAGCGCGGAAATAAGTCCCTTTTCCAATCATTTTAAAACTGTAAGTCTCACTGGAAACGTGCCTCGCTGTCAGGAGAAAACACAGGGAGGGAGCTCGGTGTCACCGGAAGGCTTTCAGAAGATCGGCCGCTTCTCAGGAGGGCGGCGCGGTCCTGAGGCGACACCTGACCTCTCCACGGGAGAGCAGAGAGTCTGGGGGGTTCCCACCAGCCATGTGGTTTGGCTTCTCACGGGCTTATGTCCCCTGTGCACCCGGAGGGGGCTGGGGCTCACAGGCCAGCCTCCAAGCTGGTACCTGCATCCTTGAGCGCTCTATTGTCCACTCACGAAGGAAAACAGGAGTCAGTCCATGAAAAAATAATTATCCAGAGAACACAGGTGACGGAGCCTGCACTGGGATAAAAACAAAAGCCAAGCGCAGTTCCCTCCCGGGGAGCGTGAAGACTCACTGAGGAGGGAGGGGAACGCACATAAGAACTGGTGAGAAATTGCCCTGGCCAAGCGGCTCGGCTGATTGGAGTGTCATCCTGTACCCCGAAAGGCTGCAGGTTCGATTCCCAGAATGGGCACATACCTAGGTTGTGGGTCGATCCCTGGTTGGGACACGGACAGGAGAGCACCCATCGATGTTTCTCTCTCTCCCTCCCCCCCTCCACCAGGCCCCGTGGTTAGGAAGGTGTAAGAGGAGCAGAGGGGCCTCCAGGGATGCTGGGCCAGAGAAGTTAGATCGCTGGATCTGAGGAGCAGCCAGTGCAGATGTGCCCTGTCCAGTATGGCAGCCTCTAGCCACAGGTGGTTACTTATATGTAAATTAAATAAAACCCAAAACTCAGTTTCTCAGCCACACTAGTCACATTATGGGTGTGCAATCCTTACTGGCTAGTTGCTACCATATTGGCCAGAGTAGAATTTCCATCATCACAGCACCAAATTGTCCACATTGTCCTGACTCCCTTCATTGTGCTTCTGATACCCTAGAATGAACCCCAAACTCATTACCATGGTGCAGATGGCCCTGCCTGACCCTCAGGACTCATTTTAGCCACCATGACCTCAAACGCCATACACACCTCACCAGCCACACTGACCAGGCTTCTTTCTGTCCTCACGGCGGCTTCCTCCGTGGCTAGCTGAACCGCTTCCCGGCCCTTCTGCCTGATTTCCTGTCACCTTGCAGGGTTCAACCAAAGTGTCCCTTCTCGGGGTCCCTCCTGACACCTTAGATGAGATAGGGTTTCCTGCTTTGCGATCTCAGTGAAAAGTCTGCATTTTGCCCATCCGAGCCCACTATATCTGCTCACTGATGTATGCTAGTGCCCCAAACACTGCCTGGTAAGCTCTCAGTAATTATTTGCTGAATGAATGAATGAATACTTGAACAAATAACTCTTTGTTAGAATTCCGTGTATCATTGTTTGTCAACCATCATAGTTTGCAAATTACATGAGGAAGTGGATCTTGTTTTTCTCGTTCACCACCTTCTCTCCAATCTGTTTGGTTTATAAGATGATCAAAATGTTTGAGGAAAAATGAGGAATAAAAGAAAGGAATGGAGAAAATGGGAGGGAGGGAGAGAAGGTACTAGAGAAGAGAGAGAGATGGGGGAAGGAGGAAGGAGGGAGGAAGATAAAAGTAAAGAAAACCAAAGGAAGCTGCAGGTGAGTAAACGATGGATGCCGTTTCCGCCGTAGGAGACAGGAAAACGATGGTGTTACTGAGTAACAGAACAAACAGCTCGGAGCTAAGGCACCCAGCCGTCAGGCTTTGACTGTTCAACACCAGAACAGCCGTCTTCCCATCACCAGCTCCAGGACAGGCTTACAGAGCCTCCCTGAATAGCCTCCCGCTGCCGCCCCCCTCCCGGCCCGGTGCAGTGAGAAACAGACAGACGTGCAAATTAAGCTTTTTATTACAATTAGCAGCCTCACGCAGGCACCCCGTCCTGAGAAAATGTGCTATTTCATTTGAGATGCTCATAATCAAAGCCCAGTGGTGGAGGCTGTGGATCGATTTGCTGCCTATTTTTCCGACAGTTTTCTATAAAACGATTTCTATGCTATACCCTTCTTGGTTCTCCCCAAGGAACTCAGGCAATTTTCAAATTCATCGTCCTCTGACACCCAGGGAGAAAAGGAGGTAAGTGTCTAGAACTTACAGGCGGGGGGTGAAGAGCCAAGTGGCGGGATTAAGTGTCTATTTGCCCAGGCAGGAGAGACTCATCCTGTCCCCAGAATAGAATAATAACCGTTATTATTGAAGCTGAATAGAGTAATAACCCTAAAAGCCATCTCCGTGGAGAAGTAAAAGCAGAGGCTGGGCTGGAGAGGCTGAAGGTGAGTGAGGGGTGAGGCCACAGTGCCAGCAGGTATGAACACAGTCATTGGTAAAGAGGAAAGAGGCCGGAGACCAGGAAAGGCTGCTCACGGGGAAGACGGGGACACAGAGAGAGCTGGGAAGGAGCTGGGAGGGCTTGAGCCAGGAGCCCTGGGAGTGAGGATCATCTCTTCAAAGGAGAGGAAACAGGAGGCAGATATTCGAAAGATGCATTTTAGAAAGACAAGCAAACCCAAAAATCACTTTTTTAAATATAAGGAACCCTCTCACCAGAGAAGCAACGTGACTTGCCTAAGCCCACACGGTGAGCTAGGCTGGAGGGAAAGCCAGAGCCCTGGGCAGTTTCTGCTGCCCTGGGCAGGCCCAGAGGTGGTGCTTGCTTCATGGGTGCCCCCCACCGCCCCCCCCCCAGAAGAACTAGGATTAATGCCCCGTTGCCCAAAGTTTCCATTCCATATTTGCACAGTCCAACCCAGCACCAAGCTTAGCTTGTGTTCCCAGCTGCAGTCCATCAGCCCCGAGTGTGTGGGGGGTCCGCATGGCCCTGGGCCACACAGCTTCTAGGAACAAGGGAGAATGCAAGGAAGCAGAAACAAATGAAGAGGAATGAAAAAAGAGAGAGAGTGTGTCTTTGGGGATTTTAACGAGGAACATAACCAATGAAGCCTTTCACTTGCAGTGGCTCTGTTCCCCCTCCACCCCTCCCCCCCAGCCAATTATCTTTGTTTCCCAATTAGACCAACAGGCACCTTCACTACATCCCCCAAACTTTACTGCGCATGTGTCCCTCTGTCCTTCCCCCGGTGATCTGCAGGGAATGGACGGGTGGTTCCCTGGGGAGAGGAGAGTTGCAGCTTCCTGGTGAAGCTGCCCAGATGGCCATGCTTATAATGCCTGGCCTCCCTTTTGCTCCTTTTCTATTAATAATAACTAGTTCATCTCTGACCGATTTGGCTCAATGGATAGAGCGTTGGCCTGTGGACTCAAGGGTCCCAGGTTCGATTCCAGTCAAGGGCATGTACCTTGGTTGCAGGCACATCCCCAGTAGGGGGTGTGCAAGAGGCAGCTGATCAATGATTCTCTCTCATTGATGTTTCTCTCTATCCCTCTCTCTTCCTCTCTGTAAAAAAATTCAATAAAAAAAAATATATATATATATATATATATATATTAAATAATAATAACAACAAGTTCATTACAATGGTATCACTAGTAGGCACTCAATAAACAACTACCGGTATCCAATGGACAAATAAATTAATTTGACTCAGAAGACTAATGGGGAAATCCAAAGCAAAAAGCACACAGTGAGTTCTTTCCTTAGCCCGTTCCTCTTGTGAGAAGCTGAGCTCTGCGTCATACAAATGGCAGGAAGAACTGAGCCCCAAGCAGCCACATATCCCTGGCAGCCTCGAGGCTACAGAAGTAGCAAAGGCCATGAAACGCCCCTTGCCAGTTTCCAGGCTCTTGAACTTGTCTAATTAATGCAGCGTCCCCGAGTCAAATGTGCCAATGAGAAGCAGAACATCTCACCAAATATAGACTCAGCCACCATCCTCCCCGGAAATAGAAACCGGGAGGAGCAGGAGCTTGGGACGGCAGAGGGAGAGTGACATGGTGTCACAGGACAGGAACGGAGCCCAGAAGCTGAGCTGGCTCCTGCCAGCCCTGCAGCCAGCCAGAGAAAAGCCAGAGGCAGGAACCGCTCCCCTCCCCCACCTACCCCAAGCTGCGAGGGACATTCCCAAAAGAAAGGCAAGACACCAGTCACCTCCCAGCACGAGGTCCTACAGAAACAGGAAGGAAAAGAAAATGGAGATATCAAGACCTGTCTGGGCCCTAAACTGTCTCAGGAAACATCTGGTAGATCAATGCTATCAAAGAATACAAAGGGTCCCTGTCCACCTCCTTCCCTGTTTCTTGTCTCTGCCCAGAAAACTAAACAGCTTACCTTCTGGTGGGCAACCCCGGGAGAGGTTCATTTTATTTAATTAAATACTAGAGGCCCCACACACGAAATTCGTGCACAGGTATGGTCCCTAGGTCTGGCCTGCAGCTGGCCCCACCCCACCACCACCCACCCCCACTTTCCTGTTTGCCATTGGGCGATCAGAGCTTGGCAGCTAGGGGAAGGGACTGAGAGGTTAGCCATTCCTGCCTGCCTGTAGGCCCCATCCCCACTGTGGGTCACCCTCTGTGTGTGGGATAACCGGCATGGCCTGGGACTGCCCACATCCCCTGCCTCCCACCCCAGGTTCCCTATTCACCTTTGGGCTATTGGAGTCTGCCAGTATGGGGGAGGGATCCAGAGGTTGGCCGTTCCCACACACTGGCCAGCCCCGCCCCGCCCCCACTGCAGGTTTTCCTCTGTGTGGGGGGCAACTGGTGGGGCAGGGGCCTTGGCCTGGTACCACCCACATACCTTGCCACCCACCCCCAGTTCCCTGTTTGCCATCAGGTGATCGGAGCCTGCCAGCCGGGGAAAGGGACCAAGAGGTGATCAGTGTGCCTCAGAGTGACTGGTTAAGCGGTCGTTCTGGTAATTCTGCCATTAGGGTCAATTTGCATATTACCCTTTTATTATATAGTACGTTTTTATTGATTATTTATTTATTTATTTATTTATTTTTTAGAGAAAGAGGAAAGGAGAAGGAAACACATGGATTAGCTGACTCCTGCACACCCCCTCCTGGAGATGGAGCCCACAACCCAGGCATGTGCCCTGACCAGAATTGAACCGGCAACCTCTTGGTGCATGGGACACACTCAACCAACTGAGCCACACCCACAGTAACAAAAGAAACAGCCATGTAGATGGCCTGATTTGTAAGTTTGTCCCAAGTATCTCCAAGCCCCACCACCCTGATACCTTAGACTTCTACCACACAGTCTTCGTTTAGTTCAGGCCCTTTCCTGGCTCCACTCACTCAATGAAGACATGTCAGTGCCTTGTGTGTGCCAAACTCTTGCACTAGGGATCAAATAATATGAAAATGCACACACAGTTTCTGCCCCAATGGAGACTTAAGTCTACTGAGAGAAACAAACTATAAATAAATAATTGCACAGATAAGCATATAAATAAGTTCTAAGAAAGAAAAGTACAGGCCACTAGATCACACAGCCAGAAATCCTGGCCTGGTACCACCCACAAAGGAGACAAAAAAATGAGGGGCTCTGCTGCCTGACATCACTTACCAGCAAGGTGATCCAGGCACACTACTTAAGTGCCCTGTTCCTCAGTTTCTTCCTCTTTAAAATGGAGCCATAATAGTACCTCCTTCACAGAGCTATTGTGAGGACTACAATCCTATATAATAAAAGGCTAATATGCAAATCAACAGAATGGCAGAATGACCCATCTCTATGACGTGCACTGACCACCAGGGAGCAGATGCTCAATGCAGGAGCTGCCCCCTGGTGGTCAGTGCACCAGAACCTGGGCTCATGGCTGATGAGCACACCTAAGGTTGTCAAACTGCCGGCTTAGACCCGCTCCTAAGCAGGCAGTAGGACATCGGCCAAAGGCTCCCAGACTGCAAGAGAACACAGGCTGGGCTGAGAGACCAAACCTCCCCCACCCTCCCACCCCACCCCCAGTGTATGAATTTTGTGCACTGAGCCGCTAGTTAATTATAATGACACATAGTATAGGCACAGGGTTTAGCATCATCCCTGGTTGTTGCTGATCCTTCAGGAACCAGCTCAAGCTTCTTCTCCTGGCTCCCTCTGGAGAGTCAGACATCTCCAGAAGTCTTCTCCCACCCTCTGTAATTGCCCTACCATGGTCCACTCTGACTGACTTGCCTATGTGTGTCACCTTCACTGCCATGTCAGATTCTAGAAAGCCTTGACAACCTCTGGCATAAGTAAGTGCTAATACATATGTAAGGATCCAATGAATGAATTCCTTCAGTTTCATAGAAGCTCCTATCAAAACGCTAGTACCAGACAAGACTGGTGATGAGCTACAAAGCCAACCAGCATGCTTTCAACCCCTAATAAAACCTCTTTTGCCAGAACTGCTGGTAAGGTTTATACCCACAGCTGGCATTGACCAACCTTCAGGGCACAGATAACTGCAAGGCAATGGGTTTACCTCCCCTGCCCCTGCCACAGAATCAGACTGAGCACAGTTTAGAAGTGCCCGCTGAATGGATTAACAAACACACTGCTTTGTTTTTCTTCCACTACATCACTCAGCACCTTCTGGTCTCTCCTCAGCATTTGGAAACCTCCAAAGCAATTATTTTCTCTTCGCAGAGAAGCTTGGGGCCAAATGTGAAGTCCATTTTCTTTTTTTAAAAATATATCTTATTGATTTTTTTAAAGAGCAGAAGGGAGAGGGACTGAGAGTTAGAAACATTAATCAGCTGCCTCCTGCACACCTGCTACTGGGGATGTACCCACAACCAAGGTACATGCCCTTGACTGGAATCAAACCTGGGACCCTTCAGTCCACAGGCTGATGTTCTATCCACTGAGCCAAACTGGTCAGGGCACGAAGTCCATTTTCTAGCTGTGAAAGCATTTATGGTGTGTGTGCAGAATACCACCAGTTGCTTTGCTCTGAACAACTCTGTGGTCCTCTCCCCTTCGCTCTAGCCATCCTTTTCTGCCTTTTATCTTCACTGACTGACATTTGTAGAGATGCAAAAATTATACATGCACACCACTCACCTATGTCAAAAAATATACCTTTATTTTTTTTAATTCACTTTAATTTTAAAATCCATTGTTATTATTGACCCTAACCCCTTGGGTAGTGGGGTGAGGGGCTTAAACCTGCTGTTTAAAGTTATTTAGATTCTACTGACTTAAAACAGTTCCTTGTAAGGTATCTCGGGTCGAAAATTAAATTAGCGCAGAGTTGAAATTTCCTACCAAGGCTGTTGCTATGTATCCAATGACGTTCGCGTTTCAGGAGGCACTTGGGCATCTGGGTGGCAACGGACAGGGGCCCGGGATCTGGGCCTGTCTGCAGGGCAGTGTGGCTGGCCGAGCCTGGCCCTGGGCCCTAGAACTCCCCAGCCCCTTCGGGTGTCCTGTTTCATGCTAATCCCAGCTGCTAAGGAAGCGCCTCCCTCCTGTGAAATGAGGTTCCCATCATGGAGGCCCAGACATTGGAACGATAGGATGACTTTCATTCACCAAATTCACTTGGGAGGAAGGTTCTGTCATGTGCCCTTTGAACTCACAAGTCTGACTGACCGTCAGGGTCAGGCTTAGGACACAGCAGGCGCTGTTCTCTCCTGTGGCCCCAGCCCGGCAGGCAGAGACCGAGGAAGGGTGCCCTCGGAGGGATTTGGTAGCAAGCCAGGTAATTTCTCCAGCTGTCAGCCCCCACACTGCATCTGTGCAAGGCTTGAGTCAGTGGAAATTTCCCAGCTAGAAATACCTTGGAGCCAACTTCGCTTTGAAATGCTGACATGCCGCTGTTGGCTGGCGCGCTGCAGGCCCGCAGGACGGAGTGAGGGATGTCCCAGCCTGCGCCCGGCGGCCGCGGAGACAAAAGAAGCCGCGTGCCTGATTCTGCTTCTTTAGACAGAGTCACCAGCCTGATACATGAGCATCGACACAAAGCCTGACATTAATTTATAAAGAACCTACTGTGTGCTGGGTGCTTTATATGTCATCTTTACTCCTTTATGAACCAGGGGGGGAAGGGGGGGAGGAGGAGGTATTAGAACAGGGGTCCTCAAACTTTTTAAAGTGGGGGCCAGATCACGGTCCCTCAGAGAGCTGGAGGGCCGGACTATATGAACTACTAATTCCTACTGTAACACCTTGGCTGCGCTCACTGCCCAAAAAACCTGGCGGGCAGGATCAGACTCCCCTGGGGGCTGCATGTGGCCCGCGGGCCGTAGTTTGAAGACCCCTGTATTAGAAGGTCCATCCACAAATGTGCAACGGAGCTTCCTGACTCCAAAACCCATTGCTTGTTCACACAGGCTGCCTCGAAGATGTTTTATTTCTCTCCTTGGAAAGCCGGAAACAAATTCAATGTAAATCAAGAACCCAGAAAAAAAAATTATATATATATATATATATATATATATATATATATATATATATATATATATATTGCTTTCTTTATACAAAATAGTTTTCAAGATTGGTTCCACACCACCTGCATTAATGCTGACCATGGTCACCACACGGCCATCCTCCTTGGTGGTCCTGTCCTTCACCCCCACCTGCTCCCCTCTGTCCCCCCACCCAGGGCAGGAGGGACAGTGTCAGATGTACACTTTGAAAAAATAGCCTTGCCGAAACCGGTTTGGCTCAGTGGTAGAGCGTCGGTCTGCGGACTGAAAGGTCCCAGGTTCCATTCCGGTCAAGGGCATGTACATTGGTTGCGGGCACATCCCCAGTAGGGGGTGTGCAGGAGGCAGCTGGTCGATGTTTCTCTCTCATCGACGTTTCTAGCTCTCTATCCCTCTCTCCTCCTCTCTATAAAAAATCAATAAAATATATTTTTAGAAAGAAAAAACAGCCTTTACTAAAAGCTCCATAAGGATGTCTGAACCGTTTCTGTTACACAACCAAACCACCTTTTTCTCACTCAAACGGATCCTCTAGTTTCCAGCTAATTTTGCTTTTCAGCTGCTTTTATTGCTTCTAATTTAGATGTCTTTTCATAAATTTTTAGAAATCTTTTCAACAATACAATTTTGCACCACGGGCTCTCTGTGGAAGCCGCTTCATCTGTCACCTGTGTGCTTTTCGGTTATTTGGGCCGATCTGGGGTCCTTTCCTCTTTGCCAAATACTTCTCACGGCTATCCCTCCGAAGCATTGGACAGGGTATTCTGAACTATGTGACAAATGAAGCTTTTTTCCAAGGAAAGCAGAGGATATGACAAATATGTTGGCATATTTCTCATGGTTCTGGAACAGAATTATACTGGTTGCACTTAAAAATTATGAAAATAGAAAAGCTAATTTGCCATATCCCGCCCTTCCCTTCTAAGACAATCTTTTAAGTGGTCATCTGGTTACTCTCTCTCAGCTTCCCTTCTAACTAAAGTATAAGCTTAGTGACTAACCCAAATCAAGTCCATCTGGAAAGCTTCAGACACTTCGATTTATTTTTTAATTAATTCTCAAGCTCCCTAAAATGTTTCTCAAGAGTGTGGTGCACAAGAAAAATAAATGTCCAGGTGGCCCTGGTACAAACTGAGAGAGAAAAAAAGTCTTGAGACCCAAGCTTGGTGAATGCAAATGTAGGAGAGATGAGACATGCCATTTCACTCAGAAACGATTTCACGACCAGCGCTTTGGATCAGGCACCAGGCCAAAGACCTTCGACAAACTCTAAGTTTTGCTAAGAATCCGCATTGATCCTGAGGAGGACCATTCATGAATGCAGAAGGTGCTACCCACAATGCTCTCTGGCATGGCAGTGCTCAGGGGACTGGGGAGAGGGCGAGGGGGTGCAGGAGAAATCAGGGCCAAGAACGTTAGGGACCCACCAAGGGCTCTCACTGCGAGTGGGTGGCTAGGCTGCAGCTCACCCCAGCACATCCAGGGGGCTTTCCAGGGCACGTCCCCTGGGGGCATCTGCTTGCTGCCCACGTCGGGGCTAAATCTCCAGAACTAGCTCCTGGTGGGGAACAGGAGCAGTGGGTAGAACTTGCCCAATCAAACAAAAGAAAGGCTGCCTGCCCCTGGTCCCTGAAACCTGAGGGGAGTGACGGCCTGGGGCACTCCCTTGATGCAGGCATGGCACCCTCCGCATGAGGGCCTCTGCAGACAGAGGAGCCCAGGCTGCTTCTGACAGCAGCCCGTCCTCTCGCAGGGCCTGTGGAGCCCTTCTGCTCACCCCCCCCCCCTTTCCTCAGCAGAGGAGCAGACCTGAGTGTGGCGACGGGACCCTGCACCAGCCTCCTGCCCTCCCCCTATGACAGATGCCAGCAGCCCTCCCGCCCCTCCTCTGCTCACCAAGAGGGAGCAGCAGGAACACCGCCTTTGCTGAGGTGGACCTGACCTCCCTGCTGCCCTCAGTCACGTGCCACGAGGCAGAGATTCCAGGGATGCTGTCCAGCCAGGGTGGGCACCCCGGGCTACCTCGGGGGACTGGACGTTCATAGCATCTGGATCCCCAACACCATTCGGCTGGGTGGGGTTATCCCCATAGCCGGGAAATCCGGGGAAACCAAACGCCCTTTTCTTTTCTCAGATGGAACATGATGGGCTCGGAGGGCTGCATCTCCCTTGGGAAACAGAAGGCAATCCTGCCTGCGAATGGCCGGCCGTGGCCCACACTAGCTAGTGGAGCTCACACAGGGCGCCTGGCGCGACCTTGGTTTCAGATGAGACACAAATGAGAACAGGGACAGAAGCACAGGAGCCGGTCCCACTGCATGGGGTTAGCAGCTCGGGACAGCGGCAGAGGGACCGGCTCTTCGCCGGGCGGCCTGACAGGAGTAGGAATTATGCCCGGGTCTTGGCTTTCTCAGACGGAGTCCGGAATAAACAGTGGCTGGGTGTTTAAAATCCCCAAAGTGCCCCGCTGGGACTGCAGAGCAAGGCAAGGTGAGGTCCTGCCCTTTCCTGGAGGCTCTGAACAAAAAAATAAAAAAAAATAAAAGGAGCAGTGGGCACCCGCTCTGCCAGCCAGGGCCCCCAAAGCTTTGCCCAGCCCACGTGCCACTCAGCCGGCTGTTGGGGTTAATGCAAGAACAAGAAGAGAGGGTGGGCGAAAGGGAGAGGGGGGACAATTACAGTTGCTGCTGAAATCGAGGTGGATCAGAAGCCTGGGAGAGGGCAGCTCCAATTATTGGTAAAATAATCAGAAACAAGCAGTCGTTTGCCCAAGTACAACTTCTCCAAATCCTCTAGCGAGCCTCTTTGCTGAGCTGGCTATATTTAGAACAGATTTGAATAACCAGTGATTTTGTCCACTGGAGCTAAAGAATGAGCGCTCGCACCAGGGCTTGGGAAGGGGTGGGGGAGACACGGAGGCGGAGAAGTAGCCTCCCCCATTTCAGGCCCCAGGACCAGGAAACCCCTGGAGGCACCGGAGCCCGGCCAGGTGGGAACAGCACAGCGGTGGAGCCTGGAACAGCCTCGGAGGCGGCTCTCTGGCTCTGAGGCTAGTGGCAGAGAAGTTACTGGTAAATGAGGCTGAGTGAGGCCTGCAGGGCCTGGACCTCATCTGGACCTCATCCCCAGCAAGGACGACGCCAGGGGGTGCAAGGCCAGAGCTTGCATGTGTAGGGAACCATCAGACCAGGGATCTAACCAGGCATCTTTGTGTTCCCAGCACCATGCACGGAGCCGTGTGTTACACAAGGGGAAGGTGAGATGGTAATGGTTAGATACAGTGCAAATGGATGATGCAGAAGCTGCATTCTGTGATGTCACAATCAACCTGGACACACACACACACACACACACACACACACACACACACAACACCTGGAAAGCAGAGGCAGAGGGTCCCTCCTGCATAATCAGGCTCCCTTCCCAACACTTCCAGGAAAAGCACCTCCAAGTCATCCAGCACATTCTCTAGAAACCTGCGCCCAGAAGCACACCTGCGTGAGTAAAGGACATCACCTGCTGACCAGCGGGCCAAGGGCAACCGAGCATTTTCGACATGCCCGCCCCCACCGGGCCCCAGGCATGAGGCGGCACTGGGATGCAAAGCTGGGAAGACCTACCCGGACCTTCCCTGGCGGGGCTCACAGGTGAACAGGTTGTACTGAAAGCATTATCTTAGACCTCAGCAGAGTAGGGTCAGCTCAGGTTCTAGGGCCCCTTCTCACAAGAAACACCCATAAGCCCTCACGACTGCCTGGATTACTGAATAGGGCGCCACCACAGGTGGCTGAAGACACCCCCACCCCCGGGCCACCTGCCCACCAGACGCCTCAGACCATCAATCAAGGTGGTCCTGAAAAGTGAGCTATGGGAGGTATTATCACAGCAGGAAAGCTAGAGGCAGAAAAATGTACATACGATTATCTCATTTTTATAAGAGATCAATTCCTGCTCTATACATCTGGTTTTAAATGCCAGCAGGGGAGAGAGAGAGGCACAAAATGATGCGTGTCGGGTTGTGAACATGGGGGGGGGGGTGCCCCCACGGTGCCAATGAAAAGGTATAAGAGGGGCATTGCAAAAACAAAAACAGATAAATGGACAACGTAAAACAACTTGACATATGTGATACAGCAACACATATGATGAATGTGATGGAATCATCTCTTCTCACTCAGCGATTCCTGGAAGCTCTTGCCCCTCCCTTGGCTTCAGTGATGATCTACGTGCTGAGGATCCAGTTCTGTGACACTTGCCCTGCTCTGCCTCATGCATTCGAGACCAGTGTTGCCTCCTCTCAAATATCCAACAAGCATCCAGTGTTTTCTCTGAAAAGTCTGCTGCACCTCTTAAATCTCCCATCTGAGCAAAGGAGACCATCATCACTCAACCAGCTGCCCAAAAAATGAAGTCTGGTGTCACCCTCTGATCTTCCTTCTCCCTCCCCCTCCATGGCCTCCAAGTCCTATCACTTCTCTTTTAACATTTCAAATACCTTCTCCCAGTCCCCACTGCTGAGACCTTAGTCCATCTCACCAATAATATCTTTTATCCCAATGACAACAACGGCCTCTACACTGGTGTCCCTATTAAAGAATCCTAAAACCTCCCCAAGCCATTTTCCACACCACAGCCAGAGCGATGTTTCTAAAACAATAGTAAGTGCAGATCTGATCATGTCACTCCCATGTTTAAACCCTTTCATAACTCATTGCCTTAATGTGCCGCCCACAGGGTCTACATTTGGCTCACTCCATCTCTTCCCACCCCATCCCTCACCCAACACTACATTCGTGCCCAACTGCTGGTGGTTCCCCGCACGCAGGATACTCTCACTCTCTCTCCAGAGCTTGCCTGTGTATTATTCCTTCTGTCTGGAATGTTCTCTTCCGCCTTTTACTTGGTTTATCCCAAATTATCTTTCAGACTTCAGAGTAGATATGTCTTCCTCCAGAAAGTCACCCTCGACTCTCAAGCCCTGGTTTTGTGCCCTCAGATGACCCTGCAGTCAGGCCTGGGACAGCCTATGTCTCACTCTAGTATGACTGCATGTTAGCTGTCTGTTTCTCCCTCTCAGACAAAGGCTCCTTAGGGCCGAACCTGTCTCACACCATGTGGTATCCCCAAAGCTGGACCATGAGCAGACGCCCATGAAACGCTGGTGGGATATATAAATGAAGGCCTCTCCCAAGATGCCCGAGAGATGATGATCCCTCTAGGTGAGTGGAGGAAGCCTTCGGTTCATCAGAAGCTAAATGGCTAGCCATCCTCTCAATGTATGTAGCAGCAATGATCTACACAACACAGAGCAGACAGTGGCACAGCCCACAACCAGCCTTTGTCCAGAAGCCAGGGCAGCGTGACTGACCCAGAGACCACACTGAGGGTTGTTCCACATCCCTGCCCTGCCCTCCCTCGCTGAGAGCAGTGCTCACTAGTCCTCCTGGGAACAACCTGCTCCTCTCTCCCAGCCTGCACTCACCCCCCTCCCCACTCCAATCTGAAAGGTTGCCTTATTTTAAAGGGCTCGGCCACCTGTGTCCTGCATTGAGACAGATCAGTGAGAGCACACATTGGCGTGTCCCCCAGGAACTTACAGCCAAGGACTCCTCAGCCCTCAACCCTCCACTCACAACCACTGCCTCCGCCCACAGCCAAGCGTGCCATCCAGCTGGTACCTACACACTGCTTTGCCACGCTGATGATCTGCTCCTTTCCTCTCGGCACCTTAAGATTATATAGACGCCAACAAGTGGCAGAGGAGGCGGTGAAGAGGGAGACCAATGCATTAATTATTCAAATTTAGTCTTGTTTAACCTTGGAAATAATACAGAGAAATTCAATATTTCTGGGAAGACTGTCTAGGTATTTAGAAGACCGTAATGTTTCTTTGACAGGTCTAGGGAATACAGTTGGTTTGTTTTTTTTTTACTTCTTATCTCATGTAATTATTTAATTTTATGAGTTCTTAAAACCTAACCATAAAGAACTCAGAACCGATGTCAGCAAAAGGATCCTGTTAATGGCAATGGAAGTCCCCGCCCTCCGCCACCCTTTGCCATCCTCCTCACCCACACCCGCTCCAACACTGGCCTTCCCCACCGCTCTGTGCCCTTCTACTCGGTTTCAGAGGCTTTTTATTAAAAACACAAGAAGTTGATGCGACCGAAAGGCTTAGGGCTTCTGCCAGTGCAAACTTCCCATTCCTCTTTCCTCCTAGTCCAATCCTTTCCCTGGGGAATGACAGGAATAAGATATAATAAAAATTAAAGGGTCATAGCTGGAGATATCATCACGTATTTTGATCAGTGTTTATTAGGGCTCTAACCAGGCGCCCAGCAAATCTACTGCAGAAGACGATGCTTGGACCCTGCCCTCCCCTTCCCGCTCCTTATTCTTTTTTTCTTTTTTTTTCTTTTTTTTTTTAATATATTGATTTTTCCAGAGAGAGGAAGAGAAAGGGATAAAGTCAGAAACATCAATCAGCCGCCTCCTGCACACCTCCTACTGGGGATGTGCCTGCAACCAAGGTACATGCTCTTAACCGGAATCGAACCTGGGACCTTTCAATCCGTAGGCCGACGCTCTATCCACTGAGCAAATCAGTTTGGCATCGGCTCCCGCTTCTTATTCTTTACAGTCATGTGTGTGGTGGCCTCAATAATGAAGCCCAACGTGGCCACATTCTCATATCCCAGGAACCTATGAATATTACCTTATATGGCAGAGGGACTCGGCAGATGTGGTTAAGGATCTTGAGATGGAGTGACTGTCCTAGATTAACTGGACAAGCCTAAAAGCAGTGGCAGTGTTCTTATTAGAGAAAGGCAGAGGGAGATCTGACACAGAAGAAGACAATGTGACCAGGAGACAGAGATGAGATGGGATGAGGCTACAAGCCAAGGACTGCCAGTAGCTGCCAAAATCTGGGAAAGGGAAGGAATAGATTCTCCCTTGCAGCCTCCAGAGTAAGTTCAACCCTGCCGACCCCTGGATTTCAACTCAAATACAGATTTCTTCCTTCTGGCCTCCCGAACTATAACAGAATAAATTTCAGCTGCTGCTTTAAGTCACCAAGTGTGAGAGAATTTGCTACAGCCATGACAAAAAAAAAACCTGACACAACATCTCAATCACTTTTTCTCCATGGTAAAAACCCCAATTCTGCAGCTCCGGCCTGAGTCATATGATTCTGAATACCTATATGACCTTCCATCACAGGGCTGGACATGCGATGGAGGCCCATCCAAAATACAATAGCTCATTCTCATAATTTGATTGGTCAGTGGGTGAATGTCTGACCCAAGCTGGGCCAATCAGAGTCCTTCCCTAAGATTTTATTTGTAGATACTGAAAGAAAGAAGCTCTCTCTTTTGCCACACTAGGATTAGGGGCCTCCTCGTCACTCAGAGTGTATTTGTAATACTGAGGGGTCAAGTCAAGCCTTGAAAAGGAACAGAAGAGAAAACATGAGTAAGGGTGAGGGAGCCAGAGAAAAATAGAGGACAGCCTTGTTTGAACTCTGGGTCTAGTTGAACCGAATGCTAGATCCACTCCTACTCTTCCCAGTTACATGGACGAAAGCCTGCCTTTTTTACTTTCAGCGAGCGTGGGTTGAATTTCTGTCTCTTAACTGGAAAAAACAACAAAAAATACTTCACTGCCAGGTCCACGTTGATCTCCCTCAACCAAGCTCTTACAATATGTACTTTCGGGGCCACTTAATGCAACACTTTACCTTCATATTGGCTCACTGCTAGTTGATAATCCTCACTTCCCCCTCCCACTGACCGGAAAGGCCTCTGTGCAGAGGGGTTCCCAGAGTTACTCTGACACCCAGATTTCCTCAGTCCCAGGTGAGGTGAGGCCCACCAGTCGTCAGGTTCGTCCAGGGGTTACACCAGACACAGGGAGCCACACCTGAGTCCTCCCACCCTTGAACGTGAAAGAAGGGAGGAGGGGAGAGGAAAGAGAAAAGGGAAGAGAGAAAGGAGAGGCGCTCAAAGCCCCAGAGAGCAGGGGTCCCCTCTGTCTCTTCTTTCTGTCACAGGGACCCCTTCTTGGGGAGCCACTGCGGGGACCCACGCCCTCTCTGGAAGACAGAGGAGCCCTTACTCCTCCTTCGCTGGCTCCCGGGCAGCGCTCCAGCCTAACCACAGACCAAGGAGAGAATATCACATGCCGGGTTTCCCAGCATTAACTGGAGAATGGGGCCTCGGGAAGGCGGCTGGGTAATTAGAGCATTAATTCAGGCTCTGATTTGCCCAAGAGCAATGGACTCCTGAAAGCGCCACTCAATTTCTCCCCCTAAATACTGGGGGCTCCGAGGCAGAGGCCAGGCCAGGGCGCAGGGTCTTAAAGACCCCCTTATCTGCAGGGAGGTACTCAGAGGCAGCAACGGCAGGGGCTTGAGGGTCTTCACTCAAAATGTCCCTCTTGTGAGTTACGGCTGGATAAGGGATGGAAAGACAACTGCACGCCAGGAACCTGCGGTACAGACAGGGCAAGGGGCTCGCCGGAGGTCACCCAGCTGCTGGTACGTCAGAAGGGAAGACAGGAATCCAAAAGTCCTGATGTGAGGATAACACCTTTTCTGACTTGGTTCCATCACAGCTACCCCCTGATGCACAGACATGCACACACACACACACACACGTGTATCCCTTCCTCACAGCCTGTCTTCTGGTTGTCACTCAGCTCCTCTGAACGTTTGCTCAAGATGCTCCCCACCACCCTAACCGGTTTGGCTCAGTGGATAGAGCATCGGCCTGCCTATTGAAGGGTCCCAGGTTCAATTCCGATCAAGGGCATGTTCCTTGGTTGCGGGCACATCCCCAGTAGGGGTTGTTCAGAAGGCAGCTGATCAATGTTTCTCTCTCATCGATGTTTCTAACTCTCTATCCCTCTCTCTTCCTCTCTGTAAAAAATCAATAAAATATATATTTGTTAAAGATGCTCATCCACCTAGCAGCCCTCACACCTTCACTGCCTCTCCACCTCTCTTCAAGGCCATGGCTCAAGGCCTCTTCTCTATCATCACTCCATCTTTATTATTTTTTTTTTCCAATTACAATTTACATTCAATATTATTTTGTATTCTTTTCAGTATAAAGTACAGTAGTTAGACAATCATACATTTTACAAAGTAGTCCCCCTACTTGCACAGTACAGTACATAGTTGTTAATTTAAAAATAAATATCGAGAGAGAATCATTGATCTGACTGAGTTGCCTCCTGCACCCCTCCCACTATGGATCAAGCCTACAACCAAGGCATGTGCCCTCACCAGGAATCGAACCGTGATCTCCTGGTTCACAGGTCAACACTCAACCACTGAGCCACGCCAGCTGGGCTGTTATTATGTTATTGACTATTTTCCCTATGCTGTGATTTACATTCCCGTGACTGTTTTGTAACTAGCAATTTGTACTTCTTAATCCCTTCACCTTTTCACTCATTTTCCCATCTCCTCCCTCTGGTAACCTTCAGTCTGTTCTCTGTATCTGTGAGTCTGTTTCAATTTTGTTTGTTTACTTTGTTCTTTAGATTGCACATATCCATGAAATCATATGGTATTTGTCTTGCTCTGTCTGACTTAACTTAGCATAATACCTTCTAGGTCTACCATGCTGTTGCAAATGGTAAGATCTCATTTTTTTTTATGGCCAAGGAATATTACATTGTATACATGTACCACAGCTTTTTTATTCATACATCTATTGATGGGTGCTTGGGCTGCTTCCATAGCTGGGCTATTGTAAATAATGCTGTAATGAACATGAGGCTGCGTACATGAATTCATGTTTTGGGTTTCTTCAGATATCTACCCAGGAGTGGAATCACTGGGTCATAAGGCAATTCCATTTTAAATTTTTTGAGGAACCTTGCAAATAGTGGTTGCACATTCTCAGGTGGGCTTCTTCATCTGTGCAAGTGGCAACTATTTCCTCCTTAAAATGGACATAAATACCCTCTTTGTTAACATCTAAGGATCAAATGAAAAAGCATCTATGGAAGAGTCTTTGAGAAAATGTAAGATGGTAAGAAAGGGCCTGAAACATCCCATTATTCGGAAAGAAGTAAAAACAGATAGTGAATCGTTGGCCAAGTTTGGAATAAGTGGCAATGCTTAGGAGGGCTTGTTTGTTCGTTGGTTGGTTTGTTCTCTACAGACACTGTAGCACCCAGGCCAGGAAGGTGGGAATGTGTGGTGGCTAGTTTCTAAGGGCATAATGAGATCCCTAGTAGGTAAGAGTATGGATCCTCACAATAACAAATGAAAACTAAAATAAAGCCATAGGAGTGAACTTAATAAGAAATATAATGAAAGAAATTAGACAGCCCAGAAATAAATTACCACAGTCAAGTGATTTTTTTTATAAGGGGCCAAAAACTATTCAATGGGGAAAGGACAGTATGTTCAACAAATGATACTGAGAAAACTGAATATACACCTACAAAACAAATAATTTAGACCCATACCTTACACCATATACAAAAAATTACCTTGAAATAGATCAAAAACCTAAATGTAAGAGTTAAAACTATAAACCTTTTAGGAGAAAATAGAAAACAAAAAGCTTTCTAACATTAAATTTGGCAATTATTTCTTGCTGTGATACCAAATACACAGGTAACAACCATCAAAAAACATAAATTGGACTTCATTATAATTTAAAATTATTCCGCATTAAGGGACACTGTCAACACAGTGAAAAAACAACCTACAGAATGATAGAAAATATTTACATATTTTATAAAGGTTTATTATAAAGAACTTCCATAACTCAGAACAAAACAAACAACCCAATTTTAAAATGGGCAAAGTACTTGAATAATGGACATTTCTCCAAAGAAGATATACAAGTGATCAATAAGCACATGACAAGATGCTCAAATCTCTAATCATTAGGGAAATATTCATCAAAACCACAATGACCTACCAATTTATGCCCATTAGGAGGGATATTATGTTTATAAATAATAACAGATGTTGGTGAGGATCTGGAGCAATTGGAACCCTTGTATATTGCTGATGAGAATGTAAGTGGTACAGCCACTGTGGAAAACAGTATGGCAGTTCCTCAAAAATATTAAACATAGAATTACCGTATGATATAGTAATTCCACTTCTGGCTGTATACGCAGAGGAATTGAAAGCAGGGACTCAAACAGAGATGTGTAGTCCCATGTTCAGAGCAGGCAAAAGATGGACGCAATCCACGCACCCACTGATGGCTGAACGTATAAACAGAATGTGCTATATTCAGCCTTAAAAAGGAAAAAAACCCTGATAGCTGCTACAACATAGGTGAAACTTGAAGAAATTTTACTAAGTGAAATAAGCCAGTAAAAATGGACAAACAATGTTATGATTTTAATTATATCAGGTATCTTGAGTAGACAAATTCAGAGACAGACAGTAGGATGGTAGTTTCCAAGGGCTGGAGAGAGGTGGGGAATAGGGAGTTATTTTTTAATGGGCATGGAGTTCCAGATTGGGAAGAAAGAAAAGCTCTAGAGATGGAAGGTGATTATGGCCTTAATGTGAATATACTTAATGGCCCTAAAACGAACACTTAAAAATGATTAACATGGTACACTTTATGTTATATTTTACCACCATAAAACATAGAGTCCTAAACAATTTGGCTCAGTGTTAGAGTGTTGGCCCCCAGACTTAAGGGTCCCAGATTCGATTCCAGTCTAGGGCATGTACCTCGGTTGCAGGCTCGATCCCCAGCCCTGCAGGGGCTGTGTAGGAGGCAACCAAACAATGTGTTTCTCTCATTGATGTTTCTCTCTAACTCTCCCTAATTCCACTCTCTTTAAAAACCAATGGAGAAAATATCCTTGGTGAGGATTAACAAAAAAATAAGGATAAAAATTAATAAACATTAAGTAGTGTTAGTCCACCCTCCTGGGTTTGAATTCTGCCTATTCCATTTCATAATGATGTCACCTATGGCAAGGTGCTTAACATTTCTAAGTCTCTGTTTCCTCATCCATAAAGTGGTAACATTGGCACTGCCCACAATATTGGGTGTTTTGAGGTACATAGAGGACTTAGAATAGTGTTCATATAGTAAGTGCTTAGTAGGTAGTAGCAGTTCCTCACTGATATGTCCTTACCAAACATTTCCTGAGCACCTAGTACATCCTAGCAGCAGGCCAAGTGCTGGGAACATAGCGATAAATAGGACAGGATCCTGCTTTTAAGAACTTCACCCCCTTAGTAAAGGGTACCCTAAATTATTATATCCTCACTCAAGCCCTCACTTTTGAAGTGTTTTGAAAGTCAAAATGGAAGCACCTCATCAAGAAGAAAAAACAAGAGACTCGATGATTGAGCATCTGATGTATTTCCTAATGGTGAGACCTGTCTGCAAACAGAAGGGGCTGTCTTCAATGCACTGCAGGGTCTGCACGGCTGCCCATCAGCCATGCTGCAGAAGAGCAGAGGGTGAGTCCAGGTGACCCGAGGGCCCCATGCAGCTCCGAGAGCCGGTGGTGCTCTGCGGTGAGGGCCAAGGCCTGAGCCACGAGCAGCTGGGCCGGGGAGAGGCTCAGAGGCGTCGGCTTTGCAGACATCCCTGCTTCGTGACATCCCCCCAATTCCTCCCAGCAGGAGCCACGGGTCTCCATATGTCAGGTGTGGATTCGAATCCAAACTGACAGACAGGGTTTTCACAGATGAATGGACAGGAACCAGGGCAAGGTCATCCCTGGATGACAGACAGAAAGGGTAGGAAGGCCCAAAGCGGAGGCCACCACGGCCGTTTCTGGGCCAGTGCAAGCTGTGGGCTCCGGGCCCCGGGCCTTGGAATGAAACACTGAAGCAGGATTCGTGAGTGAACACCTAGAAGGCAGCACCTCAAGGCTGGCTGTGAACCCGGAGAGGGAGCCCCAGCTAGTCCAACCAGAGGAGACCAAGACCTTGTCTTTTAAGGAAGAGAAAAGAGGTCTCTTTCTGGGGTGGGGGGGGGGGGGGGGTTGTGGGTATCCTGCATGGAGAAAGAGGGTGTCCCCTCTCAGACTTGACACGTCGTTGGCAGTCCCGACTGCACATGCAGGGCTGAGTGAGGTCTGCGGAAAAGGAAGGGCAGGGTCTCAGCCAGTTTCCCTCAGGGAATCGGGAGAAAGACAGTCCGGCTTCTCTTTGCTACGTTCCTGACTTTCTGCTTTCCTGGGTGCAGGGGTGGAGGGAACAGTAATGTGGTCGGGGAGGCCTCTCTGATAAGGTCTCCTGAGCGGGACACCTGAAGCAGGTGAAAGGCAAGCCACGCAGATACAAGGGGCATAGGGGACAGCAAGTGCAGAGAGCCAGAGGCTAAGCAGGTGCCAAGCACCTTAGGTACTGCAAGGACCTGTGTGACTAGATCAGGGAGAGACAGCGGAAGAGTTACAGGGTATGGGGTCAGAGAGGTAAGGGGCGGGGCGGGATTCAGAGCCTGGAGGGTTTGTAGGCCATGGTAAGGATCTGGCTTCTCCTCTTGCTGAGCTGGAAAGCTGTGGGGTAGGGTTTTCAGCAGAAGAGTGAGATGTCCTGGCTTAAAGTTGTTAAAAGGTCCCCGGGGGCTGCTGGGTCAAGAATGCACCCCAACAGGGAAGCATGACCACCTGCTTCAGACAGCAGTAGGCTGTGGCAACAATCCTGGAGAGAGGTGACAATAGCTCGCGCCGGGTGGTGGCAGCGGAGGTGGTGAGACGTGGATGTATTCTGAAGGCAGAGCCAAGAGGATCTGCTGACAGACTGGATGTGGGGAGTGAGAGAAAAAAGGAGGTGTCAAGGATGACGCTCAGATTTTTTGGCCTAAGCTACTAGAAAGATGGAGTTTTCATTCACTGGAATAGCAAAATTGAAGGAAGAAGCAGGTTTTCTGCTGAAGATCAAGAAATCCCATTTGGACATGTAAGGTTTGACATGTCTCATGGACATCCCTGCAGAAATGTCTCATGGGCAGCTGGATAGACACACGGAGTGTTCAAGGAAAAGACCGGGCTAGAGTTACTTGTTTAATATCATATTAAGCATAATATGTGATATCCACATGCCTTTATATTCAATATTTAGAAGTCTTCTGTGTGTAGGGCTCTGGATAAGTGATTGTAGATAAAGAAGAGAAGAAGTCTGAGGACTGAGCCTAGGGAATCCAAAAATCAAAGGTTGATTAATAAGGAAAAATTAACAAAAGCCCCCAGGAGTTACATATGGGGAGGGGGGGAGATGGAGGGGAGAACCCCAGAAGAGAGTGCTGTGTCCCAAAAGGCATTTCAAGGGCGAAGGAGTGATCAGCTGTGAAATGTTGCTGATGAGTCAGGTGTCTCAAGAACAGAACTGAAAATTGACCACTGGATTTGACAGCAGGATGGTCATTGATGACCTCAGAAAGAATAAATGTTGGGCGTGGGGGCAAAGGGGAGCCTCATTAAAAACGTGCAAGCCCAGCTGGCGTTGCTCAGTGGTTCAGTGTCAACCTATGAACCAGGAAGTCACAGTTCAATTCCCGGGTCAGGGCACATGCCCAAGTTGCAGGCTCAATCCCCAGTAGGAGGTGTGTAGGAGGCAGCTGATCGATGATTCTCTCTCATCATTGATGTTTCTATCTCTCTCTCTTCCTCTCTAAAATCAATTTAAAAAATTATTTTCAAAAAAAGAAAGACAGCCGAAACCGGTTTGGTCGATTCCGGTCAGGGGCATGTACCTTGGTTGTGGGCACATCCCCAGTGGGAGGGGTGCAAGAGGCAGCTGGTTGATGTTTCTCTCTCATGGATGTTTCTAGCTCTCTCTCTCTCTCCCTTCCTCTCTATAAAAAATCAATAAAATATATATTTTTTTAAAAGAAAGAAAGACAGTTCAAAAAGCATGGGGGTAGCCCTAACCTGTTTGGCTCAGTAGATAGTGTGTCAGCCTGCAGACTGAGAGGTCCCAGGTTTGATTCTGGTCAAGGGCATGTACCTTGGTTGCGGGCACATCCCCAGTGGGGGGTGTACAGGAGGCAGCTAATAGATGTTTCTCTCTCATTGATGTTTCTCTCTATCCCTCTCCCTTCCTTTCTGTAAAAAAATCAATAAAATACTAAAAAAAAAAAAAAAAAAAAGGAATGGGGGTAGCCAAATAGTGCAAGAAAAATCTCTCTTTATAAATTATTATAACAAGTGAGGAAGGAATTACAATGTCCACTTTTTATAAACCCCAATGAAACAAACAATCCAGGCAGAGGTGAGCACACTGTGGCTCTTGGGCTCTATGTGGCCTGCTTTTTTGTATAAATAAAGTTTTAGTGGCACTCACCTATGCCCGGTCATGTATGCATTGGTTATGGCTGCTTCCCCATGGCAGCAGCAAAGTTGAGTAGTTGAGTTAGAAACGGCATGGCCTACAGACTAAAATATTTATTGTCTGGCCCTTTATAAAAAAGGCTTGCCAACTTTGATCCAGGCAATGGTTTTCAGTGGCTGCTAGTGTCACAAGAAGAGAAAAAAAAAAAAAAAAAAAACAGACATAAGTGCCTCTGATGGCAATACATATTCCCCCAGGAAGTCATCTTGCAAAATAATTTTTAAAAATCAAATCTAAATCAAATAGAACTAAGTACCCATTCATAGGAAACACAGGGAACAAAACATTCAACAACACAAAGCGAGTGCAACCAGTAAAATCGACAATGTGGGGAAATCTACAGAAAAAAAAGGCCAAGTTTCCTCAGCAAATAAACTATAAGGCCAAAAGCAAAGTGGGGGAAGGAACCTACAGAATAAGTTTTTTTTTTCAAAACCTCTCAGCTACATATAATGCGTAACCTTTATTTGGATTCTGATTCACATAAATGAATTGCTAAAGAAAAAAATTATACAATTGGGGAAATTTGAACACCAACTAGATATCTGAAGATATTCAACATAATTGTTAATTTGAGCAAGTGTGGTAATGCTATGATGGTTATTTTTCTAATCCGTTATCTGTTAGTGACTGGTACTTAAATATTTATGAATGGAAAGATATGATGGCTGGGATTTGTTTCAAAATAAGCCAGTGGGAAGGTAGAGAAGGGAGATTTAGGTGTGAAAAGAACTGGTTGATAATTATTGAAGCTGGGTGGTAGTACTTGAGGGTTCATTATACTATTCCACTATGTTAGTATATGTTTGAAGTTTTCCACAATAAAAAGCTAATTCAGAAGAGAGAGAGAATAAAGGGAGAGAATTTGGACCCAACAGCTACAAACAACTCTTTGAGGAACTGCACTGCATTGAGAAAAGGAGAAATGGAATGATTTCTGGAGGAGGAAAGAGACGTTTTAAAAACACGGTCACCTCCGTCAGACTGTCCCGTCCCAGGCCCTGGGCTCTCAGTGGAGTCCCACTGCTCCTCAGGCTGCTCTCCTAACCCTCCCACTCTGAGCCTGGGGTTGCCAGGCAGAAGGTGCAGTTATGACCTTTCAAAGCTGCCCTGTAACTACAGTCAGTCCTACAGCCGGAAGGTTAACCAAAAAGACAAGGAGCATGAGAACACAGCTCAGAGGATGCGCTGGCCACAAGGACACTCTGGTTCAGGGAAGCAGGATGGGGTGGGTGGGAAGAGGTGTCGAGGGCTTCCTGGAGGAGGAGGCCCTGGAATTCAGCTGGATAGGAGAAAGCAGGGCATGCTGGGAGAAAAGAAATGTGAGCTGGGTCTGAGACCTGAGGGGAAGCCCTTTCACAGAATTGCACCGACATCCTGTTGGAAGGGACCAAGAATGACCCTCTGCTGTGTCGCTACCAACTGCTTCCTGTGGCCAGGCTGGTCCACGCCCAGCTTTCTGGATGGCACCTGGGCCCACAGCTGCAGAAGGGACGCTTCAGCCTGGGCCGCCCCGGGCCTGCCTCTCCACCTGGCACTTCTGCCTCCACCTCTGCCCAGTCCTCCCGTGAATCACAATGCCAAAAATATTCTTGACCAGGGTCATCCAACAAGGCTCCAAGTGCAATGGGCCCCGTGAGGCCCCAGGCTTCCCTAAGATTGTGTGAATATGGGGGGGAGGGGGGGGTGCATTCTACTAGGTGATGGCCACAGCCTTCATAACATTTTCAAAAAACCCTGGGACTCCAAAGCATCGCTGTACTAGAGGCTTAATAATTTTTTTTTTAATGTACTGGACTTAGGGTGAGTTCTTGATTATAATTATATCTGTTAGAGCCCCTCCCAACCCCCATTCCCAAACAGAAGATTGCTCCTGGACCAAGGGCTGGGAGAATTAAACTTCTTCAATGGCAAGTGAACGGCAATGCAGACTGCAAGCATGCTCTCCCTTTATGGGCCAAACCAAACGGCACACCTGTTGGGAGCTATTCCCCACATACAGACGTTATCTGAATTTCCCAAGCCTTGATAAAATCAAATTACTCACTGGCGCTTCATATTTGGGCATTGAGACTGTTGCTATGAAATTTTAAAAAGCAGAGCAAAACAATAAAATGGGCTGTAGATTGTATTTTTTTTAATTGAATTCTGTTTACCTCTGAAAACCAGCACTCCTCCCTCGAAAACCCTCACAACTTTACATCCCCACCAAAGCCATGCCTGAGAGGGTGTGGGATCCGAGGCAACCTACACCGCCTGCCTCCCTCCAATGTTCCCACCAGCATTTACTCAACACCTCTCTGCCCTCTGCCTTCTCTCCCCTCCCCTAAAAGCCTAGCACCATCGCCTCTGTGTTTGTTGATTGTTTATACAGATCCAACACCTCCACACACATCCTGTAAGGTAGGTCCTGCTCCTGCATACATTGAAGGAAGCTGAGATTCAGAGACAATGAGTGTGCAGAGCTACTTAGCAATGAATGGGAGAGCACCTTTATCCACACCCCCAAGAGTTATGGCACCACTGCTATGTGCCCGGACGGTGCTGAAGGGACCAAGAATGACCCTCTGCTGTGTCGCTACCAACTGCTATAAGCAATAGGCACATGGTCCCGATCCTCCAAAAATGTTCTGCCACGGGGACAGATATTAAATATACACGCACACTAGGCTGAGTGCAGGACACTACAAGAATGCAAGAATCTGGAAGAGCCCAAATTAAGTGGACTGTGGGAGAGGGTAGTTGTCTAGGAAGATCTCGCTGAAGAATGACATTTAAATTGAGACTTGAACAAGGAATGGCATTAACCAGGTAACTGGGCAGTTAGAGGATGAAGGAATTAAAGAGAGAAAACAGCACATACAAAGGCCCTGTAGTGAGAGGAGCTAGGCACATGCATGCTATGGGAGACCAGTGTGGCTAGAGGGTGGTGGAGGGTGCTGGGTAAAGGAGAGAGTCATAGGAGTGGAAGCTGGAGAGAGCAGGGGATGAGAACATGCAGGGCACACAGGCCATGGCCAACGCGTTGGACTTCAAGCTGAGAAGAGGCATGATCACGTTTATTTTTCAGGATTGTGTGAGCGACCGAATGGAGCATGGATCTGTGAAGGGGACACAGATCAGTTAGGAGGCCGTTGTGGTCATCTACACAGGAGATGATGGTGACCTGGTCAAGGTGGTGGCCGAGGGGGACAGAGAAGACTACAGCACTAAGGAGTATCCAAGCAGCTAGAGTGAAAGGGTTGGACTATAAGATCATGGAGAGTGCAAGTACCAACAGTGGCCCTGGACTTCTGGGTGGATGAAGGTGCCACTCACCAAGAGAGAGAAAGCTGGACAAGCAGATTGGGTGGTAGAGATGAAGACTTTAGTCTGAACACATTAAATCTGAGATGCCTCTGGGACAGACAATGAGAAGCATTAAGAAATCTGTCAGATATAGAGTTCCAGATTTTAAAAGAGAGATCTGAGCTAGAAATATAACTTGGTGATACTTTGGGATGAATTGTTTGAATAATGGCCATGGAGGGGATATGAGAATGTACCTGGCAGAAGTCTAACTATAAGCTGCTTTTTTGACCAAGAGCCCCAGCTGCTGGCCCTGGGATCCATCACTGCATTTGCACAGAAGGAGCAGGGCAGGGACACTAAGGCAAGCCCCCCTCCTGGGAAGTAAGGACCCCCCTCGCACCCTGACAGCTGAGTTTTGCTAGAGGGCTTCCCGACAGCCTTGCTGAGCAGCCTTAGATTGCACAGCAGGTTGGGACACTTGCTCCCAACCATCCACCACTCACGGTCACACCTGCATGGTGCTCAGAGAGTTCTTCCAGCCTTTCTCATCTCCCTCCTCCTTGCCTTTCATAGGTGGTTCTCCTAATTAAACCTTTGCACATTTAATCTGATCTTTATGTCTGCTTCTTGGAGGACCTTCCCACGTTGAGTCTCACCTTGACTCTGTGACTTGCTTCAGGAATGGAACAGTAGCAAATGTGACACAAGCGAAGGATTAAAAAAGGCTTATGCTTCCACACTTGCCCTCTCTTGCTTCTGGAAACCCTTCTGTGACCACTGAGGCTAGCCTGGGCTAGCCTTTCTGAGGAAGAGAGATCAAGAGGAGAGAGATGCCAGCCATGCCAGTTGTCCACCTGCCTCAGTTGATGACCCACATCTATAAGTGAGGCCAGCCTAGACCATCCAGCTCCAGCCACGCCAGCCCAGGACACAGGATCCACCCAACCAACCCAGAGAACTGTGAAAAATACTAAATTTGGGGGGTTTTAGACTGGTTTGGGGGATGACTCATTATGCAGAAAGAGTTAACTGATGGAGGAATTTGGGGCATAAAGGCAGCATTCAAAGCCATGGGAATGAATTGGTCATATCATGGATTCATGGATCCTGCCTTTAGTCTTTCAACACAACACCTCACCGAGAGCTCTTGCCATTAAGGAAGGGCTGTAGGGTCAGAGCTCTAGGCTCTAAGTGCCGGAAGCAGGATAAAGCAATGGGAAGGTGAAGGACAGGGACAGGCACACAGTCTTCTCCCTCAGCTGTCATCTCAGGGGCTACACGTTTCGTGATTCACACCTGCGAGTTGGAAAAGCCATGACTCACTGGCTTCAGTAGGTGGGCTGCATTGACTCAACCTTCAGGGAGGGTGGCAGGGTGGGGAGCAGGTCTGCTAAGTCACAGCCAACAGCCAGCAGCATGGACAGAGGACTCCTGGTGCTCAGTCCTCAGAGTGGGAGAGAAGAGGGAGAGGGCAGCAGGGCTGGAGGAAGGCAGGGACCCAGAGGGTGCAGAAGCAAGGGAAGTGAAGCCTTCTTCCCAGATGTGGATGGCAAGAGGGAGACTGTGGCATCGCCTACCCATTTCAGATAAGCTAGCCTCTTCTCTGGGTTAAGAAGACCTTGAAAAGCCCGAAAAGCAATCTGGAGCTTCCTTGGGAAGTCTACTCCCTCAGAACTGTCCACCCCTCTCCAACCCTCTCTGTTCTGGTGATGCCCAAGGAACCTTCTCCACTCTCCCCAAGACGTCATGGATAAAAATCATCAGGAAAGCCCAATGGTAGCAAGAGTGGAAGGAACAAAGGTGAGTCACAGACATCATGCTATTTTCTTTCTTCCTTGCATTTTTTTTTTTTACAGTTTGCATTCACAAATATTTTGTATGGGTTTCAAGTGTACAGTATAGTGCTTAGACAGTCATATGCTTTACAAAAAAGCATATGATACTGCCAGTTCCCACCTGGCACCATACATAGTTATCACAGTATAGCTGACTACACTCCTTATTCTGCACTTCACATCCCCGTAACTATTTTGTAACTACCAATCTGTACTTCTTAAACCCTTCCCCTCTTCCACACAGCCCTCCACCCCACCCCAACCATCAGACAAGCATCAGTCTGTTCCCTGTGCCTATGGGTCTGTTTCTGTTTTGCTTGTTTGTTTACTTTGTTCTTTAGATTCCACATATAAGTGTGATCATATGGTACTTCTCTCTGACTGACTTATTTCACTTAGCATAATACCCTCTACGTCCATCCGTGCTGTTGCAGATAGTAAGATTATGTTCTTTGTTTATGGCTGAGTAATATTTCATTTTATGTACCACAGCTTTTCATCCATTCATCTATTGATAGGCATTTGGGGTTATTTTATTTTTTAAAAATCCTTCTAAACTCCCAATTATATATACATAATTTTTAACCCACATTTACTACCATGCCAGGGACTGAGATTGCAACTATTAATTAATCAAAAGGCTTACCCATGGAGAAATTTTGCCTAATGCGATATAATATGTGGGGCACTTATTTTATAGTTCCCAAAACACTTTCGTGTACAATTGCACTTTTTCCTCACAAGGGTCATGGAGAGTTGGTTATGGGGATCCTGTTTCATTTTTGCCATTCTGATCAGCTAAGATAGTACCTCCTCAGAAGCCTTGCCTGGCACATCCAGTCAGTGCCACGTCACCCTAGATTAATTTTCTGAGTAACAGTTATCACAGTCTTATTTTTTTCAACAAATTTATTTGACAATTTATTGTCTCTCCCTTCCTGCAATTCACTATGAAAGTAGAAAATGTGTCTGCTTTATTCACTGCTGTATTCCCAGGACCCAAATCGTGCCTGGCCCAGAACAGACACGCAGGATACATCTGCAGAAGGAGGGGGCGGGGGCAGTGGGAGAGGCTGCGTGGGACACAGGCAGAGGCTGCGATACTTCCACTAAGTGGCAGAGCTGAGGCTCACAGCTAGGGCTTTGCCCCCAACCCAGCTCTTTCCCCTACACCCAACCTGGAGCCCACTCTGGGCCAGCACCCAGGCTCTGTGGTTGGCTGGCTAATTCCCAGGACGCTCAGCTCATTAACCCAGAGCCTGAGATCCAACAAAAAAGAGGAGCAGGTATGTGTTCACCTGTCATTACAAATCCCTTCCCTAGAGAAGGCATGAAAATCTGCTTGTCTGTGGGGTCATCACACGCAAGAAAACCTCAACCAAGGACCAAATAAGTCAAGAGAAATTAAATTTACTTTTTTTTAAGAGGAAGAAATATAAAGTATTATTTTTAAATAAAAAAAAAAAACAGCAACAAAGAATAAAATTCCTATTCAGTAAATAAAACAAAAAAATATGGGGGGTTTTGTGAGATAAAATCATAGCATGGCTTCAAGGCACCGAGGCACCTTCTCTGAAAGGAGGGTCCTGGGCCTGAGGATGATGGTGCAGTGGAGGCCCAGGGCATTAACTGACTGGCCCGTGGTCTGTGGCCCGTAAAGACAGGAGCAAGACCAGGTCCTTGATGCCATTGGTAAAGAAATGAGGACTTCTTCAAAGCACTGTACTTAGAAATAGAAACCATCTATTTGAGAGTGAGAACCATGTCATTTTCATCTTTCTTTTCCCATTCCTCCCAGCAAAAGGCTGTGTACACATCTGTTCATGAGAAAGCTACAAAAGATACATATGAGGCATAATAACACAGACTCCTCTGCAGTACAGAAAACAAAGAGAGCTACTTCGACCGCAAGTTGCATTTTTGCAACTATAATGACATTTCCGTCGTTAAAAGGCGTGCCCAGCAGAGTGGCCCTAGATTTTGCTACCCAGGTTAGAAATCCCCAGGTTATACACCCAGGTTACAAAAAGCCACAGGAGGCTGCCCCACCCCAGGCTGCAGGGTCTGGTCTGTACCCAAGACAGCATCACACCCTCCTGCTGGTGCTCCCAGCTCTGTGCCCTCCCCAGCACCCAGTCAGCTGCTGCTGCTGCCACCACTAACCCTATTCAGGATCCAGAGTCTTCTCTCTTAGCCCCACCACACATGTTGGCTTCTGCCATGAAGGTACTTAATTTATACCCCCCCCCATCAACTCTGTACTATAACAAGTGGGTTTTGTAATGGGATTATTCATTCCAAACAGCTTTATAGTTTGTCACATGTATACTTTGTCCAATGGCCTAAGCCAGTGGTCGGCGAACTCATTAGTCAACAGAGCCAAATATCAACAGTACGACAATTGAAATTTCTTTTGAGAGCCAAATTTTTTAAACCTAAACTTCTTCTAACACCACTTCTTCAAAATAGGCTCACCCAGGCTGTGGTATTTTGTGGGAGAGCCACACTCAAGGGGCCAAAGAGCCTCATATGGCTCTCGAGCCGCAGTTTGCCGACCACGGGCCTAGGTCCATGTTCCCAAACACACTGTCTGTACCACGAGGACACACGTTCTTCCCCTCCACGAGCGCTGCAGCTGGGCCTATTACAAATATTGGTTAGCAGAGTGCTGTTTCCTGCTCTTCCCAATTCTCTATCGCTTATTTGGGATGCAAGATGATATCAACTTATTGGGGATGCAATAACTGACTGGCCCGTGCTTAGATAGGAGATAAACAGCCCCACTTCTTCAGACCAGAACTGGGCTGAGACATGCCCACCAGAGACCTGGAGCAGTCACTGCTCCTCCCCAGGATGGGTCCTTCAGGCCGCTTCCATCCATCGCCTATCCATCAGCCCCATCTGCTCTCCTACCCGCCGCTGAGAGAGGGGAGCAGCTCTGCCTAGGATTTGCAGAGCGGGAAGCCCCCCGGAACTATGGCTTTTTAGCTGGTTGGAACTGGGCAATACCTGCAGAGCATCTGCCCAACCTTCATTTCCAGGCAAGAGGAGACCCAGCGAGGTCAGTGACTTGCCCAGGGTCACATGGCTACTTCCTGGGGCTGAGTCGGGGCTAGGAGTCAAGTCCAGGCCAATGCTCTCTTCTCTATCCCGCCCCAATTAAGAAGTTGTTAATACCTTCTTTCCCCCAATGTTGTTCATGGCCTGGCTGACATGGTGCTACAGGGAAAATAGGAATGATGAATAGATGGAAACAATGTCTAGAGTTACCCATTTATGGCTCTATTTTTGCCTTCCTGACAGAGAGGCTTTGAGGAATCTAACCAAGGTACTGTCAGCTGGGTGTGGTCAGGTCCCCTTGATCATCTATAGAAGTATTTCTGGGCAAAACAAGGGGTGGGGAGGCTCTCTGAAATCTAGACCCTAGTCAGTCTCTGAGAAAACTGGAATCCCTCAGCTGTGATCCTTACAGATAGAGGCTCCAGTGACTAAGGCACACACCAGACGGTGACGGGTCTCTGCCTTTCCTGAGACAATCCCACCCTCCAGGCCACTGAGTACAGTGAAGTGGAGAGACCCCTCCAGGGATGGTGCAGGCAGCAGGGCAGGGAGGAGGGACACAAACTTCAGGCACCAAGAAAGGACAACACTGACAGAAAGGACGGGGGCAGCATGAAGCAAGGTCCAGGCAAGATGGCCAAGTGGACTGCCCAACTCACCTGACTCTGGAATCATCCATCACCCCAGACCCCAAACAGGTAGGACTAAGTCTGTGAGCCAAACACTGACCCCATTGACCTCAGCACACAAGAAGCCCTATTGCAGGGAGGGTTGGTCAGCAAGCCTAGGGTTTGAATTCCAGCTCTGCTCCTACTGTCTGGGTGCCCTTGAGCAAGTTACTTAACGTTTCTGAGCTTCAGTTTCCTTACCTATAAAATGAAGGTAATACCTACTTATTATTGTTGGCTAGGATTGGCTGAAAAACAATAAGCACTCAATAAGCTGTAGCTAAACCTTCTGAAGCTCTGCAGGGACTTGGCTGCCTGACAGAGCCATGGGCTCCCAGGAGGATGGAGCTATGACGGACACATCCTCTCAGAATCCTCCTCATGCCCTCTCACAAGCCAAGAAGTAAAAGCTGGGCATTTCCCTGCCACCGGATGCTTCTTCAACAAGATCCTCCCCACCTCCAGCCTCGGGAGAGCCCAGGAGACCCGACAACAGTGATCCAACAGCTCAACCGTGTGACTTGAGGGTCACTGTGCATCACGCAGCCATTAACGCGGCCCTTCCAATTCCTGGCAGACAGATGGTCTCCTGGGAGCCCCAGACTCATAAATACCACGAAGACGCAGACAGAGAGCTAGAAAGAGCTCCATGTAAATAACCCTCTGTGTGTAATCCCTGCAGTCAGAGCGTGAAGTTCCATCCTGGAGGTGGGATTTTTGTCAAAGGAAAGGGGTTCGCATTCAGAACCGGGTTCTCAGAGGTAACGGAAATAAAGTCCATCTGAGATCTGAGTCAGGAAGAACCATCCAGGAAGGAAGAAGCAACATACAAATGGTGGGAAAGCATTGCACGCTGCCCCTGGAGCGGTCTCTACCTCTCACCATGTAGTCAATCGCTCTTGGTTTCATCATCTGTCCCTCTCCGTCTGGACAGTCTCTATCGTCCTTGGGTAATTACTACTAATGTCCCTGTCCACTCTCAGAAGCGCCCTGGCTTGGACAATAAATTACAAGATTACCCAAACTCCAGAGTGGTGAGAACATCTTAGCTGGCCAGAGACAGAGCATGTGAGGGACAGCAGGATGGCATCAAGCAGGAAAAGGTCATCATCTTCTAGGCTCTAGGGGTGGCTGCACAATCTACAAGACCCACAAATTTGCAGAAGAGAAAGTTTTCTATTTTCCATTCGTCATTTCTCTGGAAACTGTCAACGGGGAGTTTCCCCACAGTGTTCATCCCAGCTCCCAGCCCCCAGGAAAGACAGCTCAGATGTCAGCCAAGACAGAGGGATGCTCTTATTGAAGCCTTGGAAACATCCTTCAGTTCCAAGGAAACACTCCTCTGTGTTAAGCCGAACTGACTCCTGTCCCCTAATGGCGATGTCTCTGTGACATGGCGCTGCTCTAGGCCCCCACCTGTAGGTAAGAATCAATGTTCCAACGCATGGCCTCCGAGGGGAAGAGCATGCAGATCATTAAAAGCCCCAGATGCTGGTCATCCACCCACTCACTCAGCCTGAACCACCGGCTCTGGGCAGCCAGAGCCCCAGGCCAAGGAGAGGGAGGACATCCTGGCTTGAGTGAGTGGCTACGCTGCCCCTCTATCCCCACAGCCACGGAGGAAGCCTCCATTTCAGGGGGATGCGGCTGGTGCCCCCCCTCATCCCCTCCCGGGCAGGAGCACAAGGCGAAGAGGCGCAGGGCTCCGTGCCTGGAAAGGGACACAATCACCCTCGCGCAGGGGGACCAGGCTGCGTGGGAAAGCAAGTCACTCCAGGGAGTCTAGCTGCCCCGCATCCCCCTTCCTCCGCCTGATTCCCAGCCTTCTCCCATGACAGGGTCCACTCGCTGCCCGACCATCCGCGGCTGCAGGTCCCCCCAGTCTGCCAATCCCGGGACGCCTCCAAGGGCGCACGCAGCTTCCTTCACACAAACTTCGCTGGAAGCTAGCCTTACCCTGGAGTGGTCCCCCCACAAAACTTCCCGGTGCCCCAGGTCCCCAGGCCCCAGGATCGGGGAGACCTGCGGTTGGCACCTGCTCAGAGCCTGGCTGCGCTCCGGGCGGCACAAGCCTCCCTCCCGGCGGGCTGAGCGAACGCACGACCACACACAAGATGCCAGCCCTGGGCGCCAGGCAAGGGGCACACCGCTCACCCCCAAAACCCCAGCGACGCGGTACTTTCCCACGCCCTGGAAATTGCCCCCGAAGTTGCAAGGGAAAGGGTAGCGCGTGGGGAAGAAGAACGGGCTTGGAGAAGGTTCCGGCAAACTAGGCTTCTCCGGGGTCCATGCATCCCCAACAGGTAGCAGCCGGGGAAGGAGCGGCCGCGGGGAGGGCAGCGCAGCCCCCAGGCAGCCGTCTCCTCAGCAGCAAAACCCCACGCCCCGGGCTTACCTGGAATTAATGCAGAGTCCCGCGCCCGGCTGAATGAGGAGTGTGCTAGTATTCCCGAGACATCCTTGAATTATTTTCCGAAGAGCAAACACGTGGGGGGAGGGGAGCGGGGAGAGGGGACCGGCGAGACTGAAGTGGAGGAGAGGGAGCAATCAGAGAAAGCAGCGGGCAGGCAGGTAGGGGGAGGTAAGGGAGTGAGACAGAAAATAAAAAGCAGGGAGGCCGTTTTGTGGGGTTTTTTTGAGAAACCTGTCTCCTGCCCACGGAGTGGAAAGGAAATTTCTGACAATTCCAAAGAGAGCTGGCACCACATGGCCCCCAGTGGGGCGCACGGCGGGGGGGAGCGGGAGGAGAGTTAAGGAATGAGCTGTATCCACACCGAGGAAGGAAGAGCTGTCCAGGCGCGGGCAGCACCCGCGAGTGGGTGCGGGCGGGCTGTTGGGCGGCGCGGGGCAGCACGCGGCGTGAGCGTGCACACCGGCTGGGGCGGGGCACGGGGCTGGTGCACACCCGGGCGGGGCGGGCGGGGCAGGGGGCTGGTGCACACCCGGGCGGGGCGGGCGGGGCAGGGAGCTGGTGCACACCCCGGCGGGGCAGGCGGGGCACGAGGCTGCGGTGCACACCCGGGCGGGGCGGGGCAGGGCGGGTGCGCGGGCGGGCCTCCAGGGCGAGGAATTGCCTGAGGGCGGGGCTCTGTTTCACTCCCTTACCTCCCCCTACCTTCTGTGTAGTAAACAGCCTGGGGCCAGACATATAAGTCAGGGCTTCAGTGCGAAAGTTCTGCGGCCTCAAACTTCCACAGGCCATTTCCATCTAAAAACACCGTCCGTGTTGGTGGGCAGGAGTGGGTGCCAAGTCCTGCTCGGGGTCCTTCCCGGGCTGCAGGGTCCTGGCGCTTGCCCGGCGGGCAGGAGGACCTTGGCGGAGAGAGCATGATTACGTCTAAGGAGAAACAGGTGTGAGGTGAGGGCTTCAAGGACCCAGTTGAGAGAGTGGCTTTAAGCGTCCAGGGAAGAGAGGGGGAAGAGCCAGACAGGGCCCAAAGATTGGAGCCCGCCACAGGGGGGGAGTATGGGGACGACGAGGCTCTCTGAGAGTCGCCAGGGGCGCCCTGGGGACTCTAAGGGATACCCTGTTCCCAGGCAGGGGCGGGGGGATGGGGGGGAACAGTTAAAGAGCACAAAAATAATAAAAGAGCCCTAAACACAGTCATACTGACATCTCCAAAGCTCTCTAGATCTGAATCCCTAGTGTCCTCTGCCCAACCATCCCTCTGATTCTTGCACATCTTTCCCTCAAGAAGAACAGGAAGCCTCCCTGAGCCCTTGCTGGTGAAAACCCCACAGCCCATCTCCTCAGTCCAGCTTTGCCAGGTGGCCATACACAGCTGCCCACTCTCCAGCAAAAGCTCAGAATCAGAGCGCGGGAGGGAGGGAGGGAGGGAGAAGGGGAAGAGAGAAGGGGAAAGGAAAGGGGAAGAGGAAGAGGAAGAGGAAGAGGAAGAGGAAGAGGAAGAGGAAGAGGAAGACGACGACGACGACGACAACGAAGAAGAAGAAGAAGAAGAAGAAGAAGAAGAAGAAGAAGAAGAAGAAGAAGAAGAAGAAGAAGAATTGATTGAAAGGGGCAAGGAGAGAAACAAAGGAGAGGAGGAAGAGGAGGAGGAGGAGGAGGAGAGGGAGGAGGAGGAAAAGAAAAGGGGTAGGGTGCTAGGGTGGGGACTTCTCTCTCATATATATATATAATTAATTTCAGAGAGGAAGGGAGAGGGAGAGATAGAAGCATCAATGATGAGAGAGAATCATTGATCCGCTGCCTCCCGCATGGCCCCTATGGGGGAATGGAGCCCACATGTGCCCTTGACTGGAATCGAACCCAGAACCACTGAGCCAAACCAGTTAGGGCATCCCGGGCAGCTCTCGTTCCACGGGGCCTCGGCACAGATGGGCAAGTCCTCTGAAGGTTTACTTCGAGGTTTGCCAGAACTGAATGAGGACAGTCAGACGTTCCTACTCAGCAGGGAGCTCCTTGTGGCTGAAAGCAGGGATTCTCGGCAAGCGTGTACGGTACACCCGCCGCCCCCCACTGGCATGTGCCAGGGAACAGGTGCTGAAGGCAACTAAGTAGCCACAAGACCCAGGGCTCCTCTCCCCTCCCCCTTAGTCTGGGATGCAGGAAGGGAAGCCAAGACCAAGGGCTGTGCAGCCTCCTTGGCTGGTTCCCATTGGCCCGCAGAGGTCTGTTGGGGGGGGGGGGGGGGGTGTCAGTCTGTGAGGACCCAGGACTCCCACCTCCGAGCCAGCTAAGTGCTGAAAATCATCACCAACCCTGAAATGAGGTGAATGTGGTCTCTCTGAATTAGACTTTCAGAAAGCCAGGCCTTTAGCCCTGACATTAAAAACTGCTCCATCTGGGCATTAGAAGAAAAGAGTCAGGGCCATTACATCAGTTGTTCAGAGGCGGACAGATTTTTGGAAAGCCTTACAGAACTGGTTCCCCTTATTAAGACTGTATTTTTTTTTTTTTTTTTTTTTTTTTCCGGTTCAAGCATCAGAAAGCAATGGGACTCCCTTGTGGCAATCTTGGGCTCTGCCCAAAGGAAGGTAAATCCTAGGGAATCCTGGGAACCAGAACCCCTACCTCTCAGGGGAAAAGAGGCTCTAAAGGTGGGGAGGAGGAAGAGAGATTTTCCCACTTTAGGAAATCACCTGCAGAATCTACAGGGAAGGAGGATGACTCCATTAACCCCAAGATGGACTCTTCTTGGCCCCCCCACCCCTACCCCAACATATGGACACACAGAGACAGTGCCCTCACCAGCCACTGGGCCCCTTTTCCATCAGCCAGCAAGCAGGCGCATTCACACCCCAATGATTGGGTTTCTTTTTGTAATGGAAAAAGTTTACGGAGCTGGGGTACCAGAAGGCTGCTGGTTTTCCTGGCTTGGAATCTTCTGAAGAGAAGAGCATCCATACTCACCCCCTCCATCATCAAAACAAACAACAAGTGTGCCCACAAACAAGACTTCCAAGCCCACTCATACTCCTGAGAGAGGGCCGGGCTGGCCAACCGATGGTTCCAGGACAGATGGCCTTGACCTACCCAGCAGGCATCACCACCCCAGATGTCCAAGGATGATGTGCTCTCAGACACACCTGCCATTTTATTGTTTGCCTCTCTGGCTACAAGTAGCAACTAATTAGAACAAATGGTGTCCTTTCAGACATAACAAAAATATTGGTTTTGATTCTTGTCCCACTTGGATGAGTGGTGGCTGCTGTCCAGCGCTATTTGCTCCAGGCGGAGGAGGTGGGAAGGAGGCTGGGATACAGGGCTTTGGTTCGGTATGCCTGGCCTGGCTCCCTCCACCTCTTCACCCCAGCAGATGTCTGCCCTCCCCACGTCTCAGCCTTTTCTACGTGCAGAGAGGGAAAGGCTCAGGGCTCAAGGCACGCTCTCCTCTCTTGAGCCAGACCTACCAGGGAGCACCCTGGACAGCCCTGATGCAGACCTGTGCCCCATACCGCGCCCCCTAACGGGACTTCATTCTGGGGCCCTGGCTTCAAAGAAAAGCCCCTGGTTTAATAATTCAGCCTACTTGAATGCCATTTAGTAGCCATGGAAACCGATTTCCTGACATCTAGTTCTACGTAGGATGTGGTTGGAAGGGGAAAGAGAGGGAGAGAAAGAGGAAGGTGAAGGAGAAAGGAAAAGAAAGAGACCCAGCTGAGATTTCATCTAAACTTCCCTGCTTCTGTTCATTCCTCAGTTCCTTCCTCAGGGTGTGACAATCCTGACTGTGTGATGCCAGCACATCTCAGCTACACGCCTCTCCCTACCTCTCTGACTTCCTCTTCCCCCATCTCATCCCTCTCTATCTCTTCCTCTCTCAGACATACTGGAAGGCAGGAGATATGACTCAGCATTCCAACTAAATACCTTTCTGATTGGCAGATGTGTTTTTGCCTCAGTTTCCTTATCTGTAACAGGGGAGGCTTGTGGATGTTCACCATGGTTCTTCCAGCTGTAACAATCCATGATTGTGTGGTCCCATCTCTGTGTCTGTCCAGACTTTTGATTCTGTCCAGCTGTCTCTGTCTCTACCAATCTGGTCTCTGTTAGTTTCCTATGTTTCTCCATATGTACTCCTCTCTCTCACTTTTTCTCTTTTGTGACTATCATTTGCCATAAGATTTCACCTGTAAAGCAGCTATCTACACTAAAAAAAGAGAAATATGCAAATTGACCATACCTCTGTGATGCCCACAAGCCAATCAGGAGTAAGTTTGCAAATTAGCCCAACAAAGATGGCAGGTTAGTTTGCATATGCAGGTGCAGAGTGAAGACTGAAGGCTCTGGCCTGAGCAAAGACTAAAGACTAAAGAGGCTTGGCTTCTTGGCTGCAGCTGGAGTGGAGAAGCCTCAAGGTTTGGCTTCTCTGCTGTGGCTGGAGCAAAGGCCTGGGTCCTGGGTGCTGAAGGAAAACTGGTGCCAGCAGCCAAGGGAAGGAAGACCTATTGTACAAATATTTGTGCAATGGGCCTCTAGTTTTTAAATAAACATTCCATTCCTCCTCGCTGGAAAGTGTCCTATCACCTCCCTTCACCTGGCTAATCCCATCATCTTTCAGGTTACAGACCAGACAGCAGTTGCTCTAAGAAGCCTTCCTGCCCCCCTTATCTGCTCCCACCATGCCCTGCTGGCCCCTATTGTGGCCACCTCACCTGGTGAGTGAGTTCACTAAGAGCAAAAACCGTGCTGTGTCCCCAGTGGCTGTCTTTGGGAGGCACTGAACAAGTAGTGGTTGAATGAAAGGGTAAGTTGCTTGGAACCACACATTTCTGAACCACTGCTTGTTAAAGACTCAAGACACTCCCGGGAATGCACACAGCATGAGGAAACTGGACAGAAGCTCACCTGAGCCTCAGCCGCCCCTGGACCACCCTGGGTGGGGAAAGAGCACCTCCCAAACTGTCTGGATGACATGGTGTGCCAAGATCAAGGGACCCTTTCAGACCTGTTGGCGGGGACTCTCCAGAATGGAAATAGTTCCTGGAGGGATTGAGAATGGGCTCCACCAGGAATAGGGACAGTGGATCGTACCCACTGGTAGCTCCCATCAGCCCATTGCTGGGGTTGCCCTGGTGCCAGGTGGGCAAACTCAAAAGGCAGCAATAGCATTCCTGCCAAGGTGTTAGTTCCCAACAGGTGCCTCACACCCAAATAACTTGCAGCCGGTAAGGCCTACTCTCTCCTGGGATCAGGGCCACCAGGACAACAGATGGAGGCTAGAGGCACAGGGGCTGTCAGCCCAGGGGCCAGGGGACATGTGGGCAGTGACTCTGGCCCCTGCTGAGAGCCACCAATGTGGATTCTATCATCCAGGAAGCAGCTGCTTTAAACAAAGAAAATAGTCTTTTGATCATCATCTTTTGATACCCTGTTTCCCCAAAAATAAGACAGTGTCTTATATTAATTTTTTCTCCCAAAGTTGCACTAGGTCTTATTTTCAGGGGATGTCTTATCTTTCCATGCGCTAGGTCTTATTTTCGGAGGATGTCTTATTTTCGGGGAAACACGGTAGAAGCCTTGGCTATAAATGTGAATGAAAGGCAAGAATTTGGAAGATAGCCCTGACTGGTTTGGCTCAGTGGATAGAGCATAGGGCCTATGGACTGAAGGGTCCCAGGTTCAATTCTGGTCAGGGCATGTACCTTGGTTGCGGGGACATCCCCAGTAGGGGTGTGCAGGAGGCAGCTGATAGATGTTTCTCTCTCATCGATGTTTCTAACTCTCTGTCCCTCTCCCTTCCTCTCTATAAAAAAAAAAATCAATAAAATTTATATTAAAAAAAAAAAAAGAATTTGGAAGACAAGGGCTTCTTCCCAATGCTCCCTAATGAGTTCTCTTCCACTCATGTGTTACATAAAGGGGCAGGGGCAGCTGATGAACACACGGCCGCTTGTATGCACTGAGCTCCCATGAGGTTGGGACAGCCTCCAGCAGAGTTCACAGTTCATGGTCATGACTCAGGAACCCAGGCATGTCTCCTTGCAGCCTTGGCCCACTAGCCACCCCCCCCCCTCAATAATCCAGATGGAGCTGCCTCTCCCTCAAAGATCTGCCAAGTGATGCAATCTTCCTGATGTCAGACACACACCGACTGTCACATTTCATCATCAGACTCCCATGAGCTGTCCCACCACCCCCTCCCCAAGTGCCACGTTCTCATAATCTTGGAGCCATAGGCAGGCTGACCAAGCTTCAGAAGAAGGAAAAGATTTAAAGCAGAAGGGGAGAGAGGGAGAGAGGGAGAGAGGAAGAAAGGGAGAGAGGGAGATGGAGAGGAAGAGAGAGAAAGAGAGAGAGAGAGAGAGAGAGAGAGAGAGAGAGAGAGAGAGAGAGGAAAATACCAGCATATACCCTGAAAAAAAAGACACTGCTCTGTAAAATGACACCCAAACTTGATTTTGCATCCACACTATATTGTTGAAGAAGCTCAAGACCCTCCGTGCTGAGTTTTCCCATCCCACGGGAATAGCACCTCCCAGCTGGTGAAAAAATAAGAAAGAAAGAAAGAAAGAAAGAAAGAAAGAAAGAAAGAAAGAAAGAAAGAAAGAAAGAAAGAAAGAAAGAAAGAAAGAAAGAAAGAAAGGGGTCCTTTTGTACAATAGAAACCCAAAATGGAAAACAAATCAGCTACAAACCTTCCTGGATGCCCAAACCATGCCACCATATCACCCTTTTCCAAAGGAAAATACTCCCCCTCTCCCACATGCTCTAAGCAGCTCCAAGTGCAGCACCCAAACATTAGGACAAACCCACATTCTCTCACCACTCCCAGAAGCAGAAAGCCTGTGGCAGCCAACGCCCATGCCAATTTCATTCCATACACACACACAGACTGTCAGGGCATTACATGCACAATAAGTGAGACATGGCACACAGGCACACATTCACACTGCCTTCCAGGGATATGTGTGCACGAGTGTGTGTGTGTGTGTGTGTGTGTGTGTGTGTGTGTGTGTGTGTTTTGCTTGGAGACTGGTGATGCTTTGGATTATGAGGTTTCCATGGTTACCTTCTGTGGAGGGATCTGGGGTAATTGAACTCTTGGGGTTCACCATTCAACAGATGCAGCTCGCTCACTCCTGCACGCTCACAGGCTCAAGGGCTTGCTCTCTCTGCATTTTATCACCATCAGTGTTAGTTACAGTTTCAAGTCAAGTACATTGTAATGGAGTTGAACCTGCCTAGGGCTCTGGCTTTACCTTGGAGAAGAAGGGTATTGAAAACTCTGATTCCAACATTCCGGTGGCTTTGGAAGAGTCTCAGATTAATGAGGGTCTAACAGCAGCCAAGATGATACAGACCCACCCTTTCTCCTCTATGCAAGGAAGACCACCATCCCAGAAGTGGTAAGGAAGGTTCTATTACTAATTCTCAGGGAGCTCTAGGAGAAAACAAATCGGAAGACCCAGGCTGGCATAGACCACAGGAATGGGAATGGGGCTTCGGCACCGGCAGCCCCTGCCTTTACCAGGAGGCCTCTCTTGTTGGTTATCTTACATCAATTGGGAGCAAAGTCATCTCTCGGGATAGTGTTGGCCTTGGACACGGTCCCATCTATGCATATGAGAAACTGTCCAACTTGGCTTGTCCAATAAATATTTCAGTCACTTCATTTCCTCCAATGAGTCTAACAAGACAAAGAGAACTCGGAGCCTATTGGAAAGCAATGGCCGATGACCTAAAGGAGTAAAGGAAGGAAATAATTTCACTTCACCAATGAGCAGTAGAGAATGGTCGGGCTCAGGTTGCTGGTGGGAAGAGGGAAACTCACTGTACCAGGTGGTTAATGGGAGCTTAGAGTACTGTCTCAGTTCAGCCCTAAGCCAGCCTGGAGGCCTCAGGCAGGGCTCTTAGCTTCCTTCTACCTTGGCATCTTACATTTCTTTGGCTCTTGGTTTCTGGGAGCCCCAAAAGTTTTCTACCCATGGCAGAAACCCTTTGGCCTGGTAACTGTTGTGGGATCGAACCCTGGGTTCAAAATAAGACCACTGGAGGCTGATGATTAATTTAAAAAAGCAGGCAAGGATTTATTGAAATATCTGGCCAGGACAGTGGCGAGAGCACCACACGCAGGTGGTCTCCACACGACTGCACTGTTTCAGGGGTAGGCAGTCCCTTTTAAAGGTTCAAACCACAGGAATTTTCCTTTGTTCTAAATTCTAAATCCTAAAGAATATGTTCTAAAGACTGGGGTCAGCCCGCAGGGCCGTTGCTAGTCACATCCTGCTGGACATTGGAATGTGGCCCTATCTTGCAATAGCCGATAACACAGAAGCAGAGCTCAGCGGTTAGTCTCTAAAGGTTATCTACAGTTTCTATCCCTGAAGCTACTGAGTCAGTGGGAATCAATCTCCTGTGGTCCTGGACCCAGGCAAGGGAAAATTGCCTTAGCCTCCAGTTCTCCACCTGGAAGCTGAGGTAAGTATTCTGTGTTTAATCAGGCAGGAGCCAGACTTAGCAGGGTTAAAATTCAAACAGCAGTTTTTACCAAAGTATGGTTGCCACTATATTTCAGTAACTTGACATGTGCCATAGGACAAGGACTCAACTCAAATGCTATGGGGGCACCTGAGTGGTAAGTTAAGATAGAAATCAGAATTCTTTTCCAAATGTCCATACTCCTTTATATTCTTTTACATCCTCCATCTCTACATGCTCTCCTCCAACCCAGAATGAGCAATATCTAGGAATCAGTAGGAGGAAAGAGAAAAGATCAGATGTAAATTAATAGAGTATGCTTTCAATTTTTGATCCAACTACTTACAAAGCAGAACTGGAAGGGAAACACACCCAGGGAGAAAAGAACAATGTGGGTAATTAGCCAATTGAAAAAGAAGAGCTGGAAGGCAAACAGCAGGGGAGTGACTATCCCCCACACAGAAGAGCAGAACAAGAGGCAATTTAATCATTATGCACTACAATGAGACCCAACTTCTCCGCCCCCTGTGGACGGGTGGTGTGTGCCCTTCCAAAATTCACATATTGAAGTCCTCACCCCCAGTGCCTGAGAATTTGACTGGATTTGGAGACACGGCCTCTAAGGAGGTAATTAAGATTAAGTGAGTCATTGGGGTGAGCCCTAATCCAACCAGACAGGTGCCCCTATAAAAAGAGACTAGGATGCAGCCACCCACGGAGCAGAGACCTGCGCAGACAGAGGAAGAAGATGGCCATCCGTCAGCCTCAGAGAGAAGCCTCGGAAGGAAATGATCCAGCCATCACCTTGACCTCAGATTTCCAGCCTCCAGAACTGTGAGAAAACACATTGTTGTTGAAGCCACCCAGTCTGAGTACTTGGTTACCACCCTGACTCCCACAGCCTGAGACCGAACTGTAGGAGGTGCATTGACATGGGACAGTGAAAATGGCTCGCACCGTGGGCCAGAGGGTGGGCTCTGGAGTCAGACGACCCGGGGTGCACCACCCGCTCAGCACTGAGTAAATATCACCACGGGAGCTTGGGCAAGTTATTCACCTCTCTGTGCCTCAGTTTCCTCATCTACATAATGTGGACAACAGCACCACCATTCTCCTAGGGCACATGTGTCAAACACAAGGCCCGCGGGCCAAATCCAGCCCGCCAGGCCTTGCAATGTGGCCCGCACCGCGCTGTCATCACTGCACTCCGCTGTCAGTTTATGACATTGTCAGTTTATGACTGTTCAGTAAACCATTCGGCCCGCGATTTAGGCTGGATTTTAGATTTTGGCCCCTTCTCTGATTGAGTTCGACACCCCTATCCTAGGGCAATTCCATTATAATCAAACCTCAGTTCTCCAACATCTTCCATCTTGAACAATTCTGGTCTTAACCAAGTTGTCCAAGGAAAATGTCTCCGTGGTCGAACAAAACTTCAGTTCTCAACCAGACAACCCTTTCACGCTGATACCTGTATGATCAATCCACACATCCCTCCGGTGACAAAGGAGAGAATGCACGAGTATAAGTCAGGTTACTGCGAAACCCGGCATCGATCACATCTCAGGAAATGGTGCCATGAATATTTTCGTGTTATTGCTTTTTTTGGTTTTGTTCCTGCTTGTTTCAATTAAACATATACAGTAAGTCGCCATGGGTCCTCAGAAGCTTAATGATAGCAGCAGAGGAAAGCTGTGAGAACAACGATAGAGCTTAGAACAGAAATAATTGCAGTGAGATAGAGGTGTCTGCCCGTCTGACCGGCCTACCAAGTACAGCACGGCTAAATCAACAATTAGCACAATTTTGAAACATAGAGAAGCTATCAAGAGTGCTGATGCTGCTAAGGGTGTGAAAGTGCTCGTGAAACAACAATCACAGGCAACTGAGAAAAGTTAAAACAGAATCATTCGGGGGTCTAAAACAGATTAATTCAATTTACAGTATTTCTAATTGGGAGGAAAAATGATTCCATTATTTAACAAATTGCTTCTCCAACAGACTGAATTAATTTCAAGAACTAAGGTTCCACTGTACTTTTAACAATTCCTGGAACTTAGAAAATATTCAAGAAATATTATTACCAAGACAGCCAAGCAATTTTGTTGTTGTTGTTGTTGTTGTTAATCCTCAGGGGAGGATATTTTTTCCATTGATTTTTAGAGAAAGTGGAAGGAAGGAGAGATGGGAAGACAGAGAAAGAGGAAAGAGAGAAAAAAAAAAATCTCTATGTGAGAGAGACCCATCGACTGGTTGCCTCCCATATGAGCCCGACTGGGGGCAGATGTCAAACCTGCAACCCAAGTACATGTCCTTGACTGGGAATTGAACCCATGACCTTTGGTATGCTGGCCAGCACTCTAACCACTGAACAACACCATCCAGGACACCAAGCAATTTTTTTGGAGTTTAAAAAAAACAACAAAACTGGGATTGAGTCAGCTATCTGGTCCTGGCTGAAGACAAGGAAATGGGTAAGGAAGCTTACCATGTACTGAGATTACAAAGAGGTCCAAAAATCACCTTGCTATCCTTCAGAGAAGGCTGCAAATTTAAATTCTTAAATCAGTGGTTACTTTAGAAAAGTAGTCACAATTTTTCTAAACCATCAGTCTGCAAACTCTTCTCCACAGAAGCTCTCATTTCTCCCCATGAGCCACTGGAGGCATTGCCGTGAACATGCCATCCCTAACAGATCTATGAAGGAAGCCAGCCCCTTGGCCCCTCAGGTCTCTGCTCTGAGGACAACTGATCTGATTCAGCCTCTACTCTGTCCCTGCGGGTGTTTAGAACCAGAGGAGAGAGAGCCGGAATTTAACCTAATGACATCGAACAGCACAAGCAGGAATTCATTTCCATTGATCGGGACAGATGGTGGCCGCAGGGTCCTGGAAACAGCAGGCAGTGCTCCCAGAAGCCTCTGCCTCAGCCTCAGGGACACTCACCAAATGTGACCCGCCTTCCAGCACCTGGACCAGAGGCCACCCAGTCATGTGCCTGCCTCAGGGGCCTGTGATTTGGTGGCTGCTGGCTCTGCTCTGTAGCATCCCTAGCCTCTGTTGCCCTCAGGATCCCTGGCAGGAAACCCAGACCTACACGCAGTTCTGAGACTCCGGCCAGACTTCATGGCCCGTGTCTGCCTAAGGGAAGTCCAAAGCCAGAGGAGCAGCGTTAGTTCCCCATCTTCAGCGGAGGCCGGGAGTGGCAGTGCGTCCCCTCAGAGAGCCCAGCAGTTCCCAAGTCATCAAGGCCCGGGATCCCTGAGCAAAGAGCAAACGGGCCATCAGAGGACGAGTTTAATATGTTCTCTCCCCAGGCCCAGAGCGGGGGGGCCTCCCCGGAGCTGTCTGACCGCAGGGGCAGCTGTCAGTCAATGGATGCCCTGTCCCCCAGCCTGTGCCATCCCTGCCTTCCAGGTAGACACTCTTACAATATGGTGACATGCAAAGATGGCAATTTAGACTGGGTGGCTTTCCTAGTCCATGGAAGGGGGCACAGGAGAAAGAGAAGGAAAAGGGGAAACAATAAAGGCACAAAACCCTTGAGCAAGGGAGGGCCTCCTCGGTTGCTGATGTACAAGACAAACACCGCCTTGCTTCTCTGCTGCGCTGAGATATCAATGGCTGTGGCATATTTTTGAAGAGCCGTTTGGGGGAGAATAAAAAGGAAAACACAAATATTTTGACGGGTGAAACGAGCTTCTTGTCCACTAAAAATTGATAGTTCCCGAATCACTCATTAGCTTTTTCTTTCCAGAAAATGTATTAATAGTCCAATCTTCTTAATAGGAAGGTTCGGGCGTCATTCCATCAAATCCTTATCTTGCCTCTTCCCCAGACAAAGCTCTGTGAGTGCTGGAAAGCACCGCTGTGGGGCTTCGGGGTCACTTCGCTGGCTTTGCTGATCTAGAATCTGCCCGCTTATATCTGTTATGGAATTCACTTCATAAAAAGTGAGAAAACAGACCCACGTTCTCACCAGCCCCAAAATCACTCTGATCTTGACTTCCCCTGATCGAAATCGTTCTGTTTCTCCTGGCTTTTTTTGTAAGTAATAATGAGCCAATTTCCAAAAAGTGAGCAACCTTCTAGATTGGCCAAATGAATTTAATTTTGCAAATAAAATGCTGTGAGGTATTGAGGCATGGAGGCCTTCCCACCAGGGTCAATAGTAGGGCGTGAATGTTATCTCTGCCCTTACCCATGCCCCCAGGTCTCTCTAAAGATATGGTGACCAAGCCCAGCACCCATATACATTCATTATTCACTTATACTCTCTCTCTCTCTCTCTCTCTCTCTCTCTCTCTCTCTCTCTACCCCCCCCACCCCCACCCCCCGCCACTCTCCCTTCACCATGAATTAAGAGAACCTGCTCTGATTGGCCCCTGGTCCCAAGAGGAACAGGAGTGACACTTGACACAGAGCTAGCCCAGCCACTGGAACCTGAAAGAAAGCCCTCCAGCTGATTTACTGCTCCTGGAGAAAAGTGATTGCTGCTTTGAGCCTGGATTTTGGGGTGGCTTATGAGAGGGTGTTATTGTGCCAATAGTTGGAAATATAGGTACAGGCCCATCTATTGTTTATTCTAAATGTGGGTGAGAATGGAATTTCTGGAAAATTGGTAAACAATATAAGAATCTCACTGACTCCAGGATTTTTTTTTAAGTCTACCCTGAATTAAATCCAAGCATCCCCTCTGTCTCACAATCTTCTAGGACTGCCCCCCCCCGGGGGGGGGGGAAAGGGGGGTGTTCCCTCTTAGTCTGTTCTCTCTCTGACCTTGTCATCGGGTTATCAATACCAAACTCTGCCTGCAAAAGACTCTTAGCTCATATACATTCATAAAATGCCAAAAACATCAATTAAGTGATTCTTTGGAAGGCTGTGACTATTTGGAGGAGTTGCAGGTTAAAAAATCTTCATAATTGGCCAAGAGGGATGTGGACGGCTGTCTAAGAAAGATCCCAAGGGGCAGTCCAGCTCAGCCTGGGCCTCTTCGTTCAGAGTCGGGCCTCAGCTGGGCAGCCTCAGGAACTCACTTGTGTTATTTCCCTGGCAGTTAAGCAATCTCAGGGAAAAAGTCACATAAACCCAAGTTCCCAGAAGCTGAGAAACTGGAATGTCAGTTTGCTAATTTGTACAGGGGGTGTCCTTTCGGGGCCTGGAGTAATGAACTCACATTCTGCAGCCAGCATACCTCCTCCTCGCTGCCAGCGTATCAGCACAGCCAGATCAGTCATCAGAGGCTGCTCAGTGAGCACAGAGCCATAACAAAGGAAAGAGGACAGTGTTTGGACATTGCATCCAGGCCATGGAAAGTCGTAATAAGTATTCCCATCCAAACACAGAGCTCAATGCTATGTTGGCGGGCATAGTGTTACTCATCTGAGGGGCTAGCCTTCTAATCAAATCAGGATTATGTTGATCAACGTTTTACATGTTTTAAATTGTTTATTTTTAGAGAGAAGAAGGGAGAGAGAGAAGAACAAACAAATAACGATTTGTTGTTCCGCTAGTTTATGCATTCATTGGTTGTTTCTTATATTAAGCCAGTCTGGGGATTGAACCCACACTCTTGGTTTATCAGGACAACACTTCCACCCACTGAGCTACCCAGCCAGGGCCTTGATCAAAGTTTTTACAAAGTAATTTAATAAGTAAAACATAAAGACCTCCCCAACCAGGTTTTCTAGAGTTGAAACAAGCATCTTGTCATCTTTGTCAAAGCTAGCCAATTCCACTTCTAGAATGTCTCTGAAATCCAAACCCACGGCCATGCCTGAGGCCCGGCCACCATCGTCCCTCCCTTGGCTCCTTGCTGCCACATTGTCCCCTCCACTTCTTTCTAAAACCACGCTGAACCCCCAGAGTGATTGCTCTCATTACAGATCAGTTACACCCTTGCTTAAAATCCTTCAAGTTACAATATGAATGGGTAAAGTACATGCAGTGCATACATGCAATGGAACGTTGCTCAACTTGGAAAGACTGAAGTGAAGCATGACAGAGGGTCACATTATTATTGCTATTGCATGCATGTTGGTAATACATGTGGGCAGGGCCAAGTAGGTCGAAGCATACTGAACTGTTAGTGAAGACCCGGATTCTCAGCACAGTGTTGCCAGCAAATCCCTGTGTGGCATTGGGAAACTGACCATGGTATTCTGGGCCTTGGTTTTTGCATGTGTTACATGAGTGAGTGGAATTAGGTAAGCGTCAAAGACAGGATGACTTGAGCCTATAGGCAGCAGGAAATTTGGAGGACGCAGAAAGCGATGAGGCTTATTCACAAGATGGATCAGGAGAAAAAGCACGGGATGTGAAGCAAAGCCAGAAGCAGTCCTGGCAAAACCGTTTCAAGAGTTTATCCTATTGGGTCGAGAAGCAAATTGATGGACCAAAGACCGTTCAAAACCCACTTGTGACAAGAATAAGAATAATGTAACCGCAGTTGCTGATCTGAAGACATCCTGCTCAGAAAATTCCTTGGGCTTACAGAGCTTTTTTGGGGGGGGAGAGGACAAGTCAAGTTGACATTTAGTGTAAAGGTGAGAGTAAGCATTGCTCTTATTCAGTGCTGTGTCCTTATTTTATTGGTGTTAAATTTTAATTTCAATTAAAGTGTCAGGATCGTGCCCCAAGATTTAAAAGGGTAAATCGCTAAGCTGTTGAAATAGCCATGTTTACTTTCTTGATAATTCTCATCTTGGCTTTAAGCTCCTGGACTTAAGTTGAAATCTTCAGATACACAGTTCCATTATTTACTTCCTTCTTTTAAAGCTTACTTCCTAATATCCTGCACTGTATCCTGGGAGCCCTGAGTTGGTAAGATTGGCCTTTCCTTCTTGGTGTGCTCTCAGCATAGTTTCAAGACCACCTACTGCGAAATTTGCAGAGATTTCTTTCTGGGGCAAACCCAGAGCTCTGAGCTGTCAAAGTTGTTTCCTACTTTCCAGCTCAACGCAACTCTACTTTAATAGCATGTCCTGTGCTAGACACTGCTGGGTAGATAAATGGTTTAAGAAAAGGAACCCAGCTCTCAAAATGACTGTAGGCTGGTTGAAAAGACAGGACATGTGCCTGTGAAATTATTAGAAGACAATATAGGGGGGCAATATAGCTCCCAGACACTCTGTTCTTTGAGAGATTTTTAAAAGAATGAGATTAGTGACAATTGGAAAAGGCTTAATGCAAGAAGTGGGACTTGAGAAAGATCATAAACTCTGAACATCACTCAAAAGGCAGAATGTGTGCTGGATCCAGTGACTGCAAATCTCAGGGTTTAAGAAACAAAGCTTGTCCTGGATCCCCTCTCCTTGTGCTTTTGCAGACACAGTGTTCCCGGATGGAGACAAGTGGTCATCTCACTGTCAGACTGAGGGAGATTGAAATCCCCAGGAGATTGAAAGAGATTTTGCTTCTGTTGCCCCTACACCTGCTCTGAAAATTGTGATGCTTTTCAGCACGAGGCCTGCACTCTCGGAGGTGGAGGATGTGACCCCTGACCCTGCCTGATTCCATCCAGCTCCATGGCTAGCAAAGGCCACAATGGGGCTCGGACCACAACAGGTAGGAAATGCCCCTTCAGAGACACAGTGAGCTCCATCATCAGCCTCAACCCAGAAAAGGCAGGCTTTGCCATAGATGGAGTTGAGAAATTATTGTTGAAAGATTCTTCGGACCAAAAATAATCTGCACTGGGCCTTCATGAACTTCACATTCGTGGGCCTTTTTTTTTTTTTTTTAAATATAAAAGAAGTTCTGCTTCTGCTATGTAGAAGTGAACACCAAACAAAATAACAGCTATAAACCCTAGGGGGAAAATACAACAAAAATTACCTGGGAACTCAGAAGGCTGAACAAAGGCAGGCCTATTTTGAGTGGAGTAAAACTTAGAGCAAGTGACAGTATGGGATGAGTGTCCTGTTTATTGTGACTTTGCCCTGAGGGAGACCACAGTTGTAGCAACACTGGAGTGAGACGGCTTAAATTCTGGTAGAAAGTCCACCATCTTTCTGACACAGAAACCATGCAAAGGGTCCAGGATAGTCAAGGCCTCTAGAATGTAGGGGGGACCCCAGAACGGAGAAATCAAGAAAAGTAGGATCTCAAACTCTACATACAAACCTAGCTGCAGTCTCAGGCTTGCCCTTATTGCATATGTGGAACAAAATAAAAGCAGATTATGATAATTGCTGAACTAAGATCTGAATCACCACCAAACAGAGGCTTGATAGTTGGTGATCTGCATCTAAATGAAGTTAATCCTCTGGTAAAAAAAATAAAAACAAACATAAAACACTCCTTGGATAAATACTAATATAACAGAACCCAGAGTTTCTACAATATAACATCCACAATGTCTAGAGTACAATTAAAAAATATTTCATAAAAGAAGATTTAGGAAAATGTGACCCATTCTCAAGGGAAAAGTTAATCAACATAACCCAACCCACATGTTCAAGATGTTAGAATTATCAGATGAGGAATTTAAAACAACCGCTATAACTATGCTTTATATGATAAAAGAAAAATACACCTTGTAATGAATTAAAAAGTAGGCAATATGTATAATTAAATAGACATAATCTTTATGTATAAGTCTTCAGTAAACCACAAAACACTCCCTAGAATTAATAAATGAATTTTATGAAGGCTGTAGTCTTACAAGGTCAATATACCAAATTAATACTCCTTCATAAACTAGTAGCAAACAATTAAAAAAATGAAAAATTTTAAAACATATTTACTGATAAATATAAGACTAATTATAGTTACAAAGAAGAGTATGTACGAGTACATGAAGTAATTCATAGAGATACATGTTCTGACAATTCCTATGCAGTACAACCATTAAAAACAGAGGGCAGCTGGAAAAAAACATGTGAAAAATAAAATGAACTCACTGATTACCATATAGGAATTAATTGGGAGTAAAAGGGTGTTATTTCAAAATAGATTCAATGGAAGGAAAAGGGGGGAAGACATTATTAGCTAATTTCACTATAGGACCAATAGACAGAAAAAGAAAACAAGAGACAAAAATCCTAATCCAGCGAGAAAACACCAAAGGCGCACACTCTTCCAGCAAACCTGTTCCACAAGCAAAATTGCTCAGAGAGTGAAACCCAGAATTTATAAAGCGTAGGACCTGGCACATCTCTGAACTTGACAAAGACCCAGGAAATTACAAAGACAACCCAGCTCCTCCTAAAGGTGGGGTATTCCATTGTTTTCCTGGGATGCAAAATCGAAGCTCAGGGAACCACAATTGACAAAGTCAACAAGCATTAGGCCAGGAGAGGCAAACAGAAAGGAAGGGAAGGGAAGAAGCAAAGGAGAAAACTAGTAGAGTGCAAGGAAGTCGGGAGACCCTCGGAAGAAGGAAGAGGCTCCCAACCAGAGCCATAAATCCATTCTCCTACGCAAATCTGTCTTGCTCTGGAGGACTAGCTGACGGATAATTTTCCTATTAAATTTCACAGTTGGCTGCTCAATGATCAGAAATATGAGTGGGTTGGTGGTTTCATTTAGACAAACTTATGTAGCTCTCTCATTATACTCTGATTCAGAGCAAGCGAGTTCACCTCCTCTTCGGCTGCCTACTTCTCATCACCAGACGCTGCAGGAGCAGACAGAGACGCCCAGGTGAAGTCAGGCCTGGCCCCAGCGGGTCACATGGGTCACACCTCACAGGCATTGCCTGGAGCAAGCACAGCTCCCCGCACCTCCTCCCTGTCTCAAGTATGGGAGTCACTTTCATGGCTCTAGTAGACAGGCTCCACCTCTCAGAGCTGAGAGGGTGAGAAGTCAGAGCCATCCTTGGGTTCATAATGATTCCCTATAAAGAGCTGTTTGAGGGCATGACAAGAGCTACCAACGGACCAGATCGAAGTGTTGGAAAATTAAGTCTAACCCATCTCAGTGCAGTCCTTTCTGCTACATAGACATCTCTCTCCCGTTCCCAGCCTCCTAGTTCCCACTATAATTAACTCCCAAGAGTCTTGAGCCTTGAGCCTCCCCTCCGGAGGTCTCCGCGTATATCTCCTACCCCACTTTGTTGTAGTGTCTCCACTGAATCTTGGCAAACCTGTACATCAAGTTAAATGTGCAACATGGACTTGAAAAAAAAAAGTGATGTTTTTATTGACTATAACAGAACTTAATTAGTGTGCCCTCATTTCTTTCTCTCTAGCAAAAATCAATCTTTCCGATGCAAGGTCACTCAGCCTCTTTGGGATTTAAATATGGATCATCTGAGATGTACAATCTTCTCCTTTCCTCTGTCTAATTCCTGTTTTGGGGAGGGGCAGGTGTGGCCCTGGCTTCTGGGGAAAGACCCCTCGTCTTTGAGCTGTCCTCTGTGCTGACCAACTCCACAGCGGCGCGCCTCATCTTCTCTGGTTCTCACCATTCTTCGTCCTGCTATAGCTTCTCTCCGGCGGGTACATGCATCCTTTGTCTTCCTCGTAGAATCCAAGCCCAGGCTCCTTAGGACCTGCCAGCTTGTTCGCAGCCACTTCTGCAGCCATTGTGGGTGCCATGGAAACTCTCTAGCTGTCCTCCGCCACCGCCATGAAGAGGACAGAATCGTGTGGGATTCCATGAAGCTGTGCTCATACTGGCAGCCTGTTCTACAGCCCGGGGCCATGTTGGAGGCAGGGCAGCGTGGTCTTTGGGCTGTGGTCCAGGAAGAGAGAGGCACAGTGTCTTCAACTCCTGGAGTTCTTTCAACCCATTAACAGTTTCAATGTCTATCCCACCCCACCCATAACTTAGCCTGGGGAATAATGTGCAGAGCCCCTTCATAGAAGCTCTTAGATTCTAGCCTCTAAGCGCTAACCATACCCACTTTGCTTTGGTTCTCCTCCTTCCCCCAGCTGGTCACACGTTCATCTCCTTTTGGGTGGGAAATACATTCTGTCATTTCACAAATCTCAGCTCTCTAGACTTTGGCTCTTGATGTTTAAAGCTGAGCTTTTGCGAATTTAAAAAAGTAAAGCCTTAGCTTTTAAGATCATTGTTAATGCAAGGCAAGTAAGAAGATTCTATCAGAAATCCAATGGGCGTGTTTGTCCTAGCTCCATCCATCTGCCCGAGAGCAGTGTGATAAAAAGCTCTAGGTATATTCTGGGTGGGAGGGAGAAGGAAAAAGAAAAGATAGTGTGAGGATGGAAACGGGAAATCAAATTCTAAAGATCTGAATTATGATCATCATCCTAGAGTACCTTCTGACCCCCTCCCACCTCATGCTCAAGTCTGGCTGGATTCGGCTCTCTCCAAGGTTCTGTCTCTATGCCCCCGAACCCCCCTCCCCTAAGCACAACGCTCACCACCTTCAGAACATTGCTGCAGCCCACCTCCACCAGGATGCCTTCCCTGACTACTACCCATCCTGGTCACCGCGTCACATCAGCGGGCCTCACCACAAGCAATTTGTCTGCAGTTATTACTGTCTGGATGGGATGTCCAGCCAGGTCTACTCTGCAAAACCATCTCCTCTCTGGACTGTTTGGGGATGATGCAGGATGGCCTGTTCACCTGAGGGCCCCCTAGGCCAGCAGAGAGAAACAGGAAAGAAGACTTTAGGACTAACAGACCCTCGCACTTGCCTTAGAAACAAGGAATTGGAAAGGAAGGAAAAAACCCGAGAGACAGAATACTGTCCCTGGCCTGTTGTTGCTCAAACCCTACCCCTGTACAGCTTCTCACATGCTCATAATTTTTCTGTTCTTGTTTTCTATCATGACATTAAAAAATTAAGTTTTTTCTTTAAAATACATGTTTTCTATTCCTATATAGAAAATGGAGCCATGTTTCTGTGTCCCAGTTTTTGTAGCTCTTTTCATGGACTTTTAACACTTCCCATCTTATGCCAACTATTTCCATTTCTGTTCTTCTGGAAAGCTGACAAAGAGCATGCCTTGAAGTCAGGGGGCGCATGCGCGTTCTCCTGTGTCCCTGACATACTCTCTGCTGAGGGAGCGCTCAGGGCATGTCACCACTCACTACATTCAGCAGGAGATATTTGGGTTTGGCAAAATGAAGCACTTCAGAATTTGGCTAGGAACTGGGGCAAAATATGGAATTATTCTTTGGAGAGCTTTCTAAAGGAGAATCATCTTGTCCCCATTAAAGTGAGTTTAGCACCCTCCTTTTCCTCTGCCAACTCACTCTCCCTTCCTCAGGCCAGACCATGCCGAGGGCATGGACTGTGGCTACTGAATTTCCCTCAGATCCGAGAAAAGGGGTGCCACGCCTTGCTGTCGGTTGCCATTTCTGATAATCCTATAATAGCAGCACGACGAGAAACCAGCTGTGCACCTTGGAATGCACTCAGCTGCTCTGTGGGGCCCCACAAATTAGACCGTGAATCAGCCACTTAGCACCCCAGGTTTCCAGTCCCCCCTGCTGTTTCTTCCCAGATGATCTCGGCCAAGGTTAGGAAAAGATCATTCTAGGCCCCTAAGAAGTAGAGGGGCCTTGGAGTTGGCGATCCGAGGTTACTGTTCCAGGAGAGGAATTCTGGGAAGGGCTTAAAGAAGAGTGAAGTGTCCTCTGACTGATATCACAGCAGATGAGGCAGCAGGTATGTGTTTCCTCACACATCTATAGTTTGGGACTGCGTGCGTGTTTGCAAACTTAATGAAAAGCTTAGGATATAAAGCTAGACATACTTAATAGATTCATGACTTTAAATAAATCACTTAGTATATTCTATTTTCATAACTGATTGAAAAAGTAATATTGGTGATAATAATGATAAAAATTAAAATACTACTACTATTAATACTAATAATAGCTTTCCTATCTTACAGTGCTGTTAAATTATGTGGAAAAAGTACTTTTATAACTGTAAAACACTATAAAGATGTAAAAATATTAGCATTCCAATTTCTGACATGCTGTTAAAATATTTTTATTCAATCGAAGCAAAATCCAATTTCCATCAATGATGTACTTTCAAAGCACATACATGACAGTCCTTTAAGTACTGGGAAATCGTTCCAATGTCATTCCCAAGGCTTCTCATTTCCAGGTTAAAGGTGTATAGTATTCTTTGTTTCCCCAGACATATCTCACAGGTCATATAGTGCCACGTATTTAGTTGTGGCCTCTTTGGGCCTCTGCGAAGATTCCTTTGACTTCTCCAAGCCTCTGGATCGCTAAGAGCCCCTGGGACAACTTTTGTCCCTCAGTGAGGAAAGCAAGCTCCATCTGTAGCTTGTGCCCAAGGTCAGACTACTGCCCCACCCTGGCACCAAACCCACATCCCTAGACCAGCCTAGGCCCTTGCTTGCTCCTTCCTGTTGTAGCCAAATTAAAATAGGCCGTGAACAGCACAAAAAAAGGGGGGGTATAAAAAAATCTACACCCCAAGTTTAGATAATCCTATTTAACTGTGAAACGGAGATCTCATTTTAGCCTATGGAAACTATATGACAGAATGAGAGAAGAATCATATACATATTGGATTTATATAGCTTCTTTCTTCTAAAATGCTCAGGCCATTGTACTAAGACATTTTCATGAATTCACACATTATCTCTTCTGTGCTGCAGGGCAGAGCTTCTCAGGACTTTGCCAAGGCCATTTCACTCACTTGGGCCGAGCCCTCCCTCCCTTGAAATGCGACCATTTGTGTCTGTTGCACACCCATGGGGCCCTGTGGTATGGAGTAGGGGTGGAGAATGCTGAGCTACAGCAAAATCACAGGTCATGGAACCAAAGGTCTCTTTAGAGAGAATCCAATCCATGCCATCATTCTAAAGATGAGAAATCATGACCTTGAGAAACAATTTCCTCGAGGTCACAGCTAGAGACAGCACCAGACACTTGTTTTGCTTCCTCTCATCTGAAAAACAGAAGAAAAATGACGCAAGGCTGCTCACCACTCTGGAGAGAGCTGGAACTGAGAGCAACAGGACCACTCTTCACAGCTATCTTATCTTCTGCCATAAAACCCTGCAAGTTCCCGTAGAAGAATCCTCACGACTAGGAGTGGGTGAAGCCAGCACCACTAGCCCAGCCAGCTGGGTCAGCTCTGACCATGATGATTCAAAAGGATGGGACAAGACCACGGTTTCATGTTTCACAGTTAAACAGCAAGGAGGAACAATAATTTGATTGGTATAAGGGAAAATATTTGGGCACCAGGGATGAAGAAGCTGAGTGGAGAACGGAGACGTTAAGGCTGAGCCTATGAGAAAGCCTCCCCAGCGCAGACTCCCATGGGGACCCAGGGCACTTTACTGCTAACAAGTCTTTGTGTGGACAGTAAAGTGAGTCTGTCATGCTTCATCTTCTTACTTCCGTAATGGTCTACAGGATATATATATACACATAGACACACAGAGCTAATGTTCAAACACTCCTACAGTCATGAAAACCCCTCCCTGAAAGCCTGTTCTCTTTTTTAATTAATACCCAAAGCAATTAAACCAGGGTGTGCTCCCGTTACCTGCCAAGTTTTGTTATTTTTAAAATACAACAGCACGGTGTCGGCTTCTATTATTTGGTCCACGTGCAGCCTTTCAAATGTGGTTTCCTTGGTTTCCCCACACATGAACTTTCAGTCAGGCTTAAAAACAGCCCCGCTCTGAGATGGCTTGCTTTTGCTTGAAAAAATTCTCCTTTAACAGGTACCAAGCTGCCTGCCCTGTCCCTGAGGCCTTCTCCAGGGGGGGAAATGAAAGGGATGTGGTGTGTGAGCTCACCATCATACTGCAACCTACACATGGCCAGCACTAGCCAACCTCCTCTAGACTTCTCTTCCTTTTGGACAGATAGGAACTTAATAGGTATGTGTGGCTTCTTGAAAATCCTTCTATCTGTTCTGGGGGCGGGTAGTGTATTGTTGACTTTGAGTAAACTCATGTCATCAGCTGCAGAATCCCCAAAATACACTGTACCACACAGAGTCAAACAGACCTCAAAGGCAATCTCCAAAGGCCATGCCAGGAGAGAACTCAAGGTGCCCAATCCCTCCTGCAGTCTCGCGAATTTCCAAATGATATAAGCCAGTCATATTATTTTTAAAAAGAAAAGATCCACTGTTCAATGATCAGTGTTCATAATGAAGAGTTCACATCTTCCCTAAATAAAAGCTAGCCATATCGTCTCCTTCCCCCCAAAAATCTACTTTGACAAATTGGCATTTATCCTTAATACTTGAACAAGCACCTTCATATGCAAGAGCACTGGGCTAGGTGCTATGGGAGATGCACAAAAGTACAAGCCAAGTCTCACCTCAGGATTTTACACTATATTGAAGATACAAGGCAAGTGCTTGTAAAAAGAGATCCCAAAGGCAGTGCATGAAGAATGCATCAATTTCAAGAGAGAGAAGGCACCACCAGCAACCTCAGGAATGCTCTCATGTACTGGGGATAAGGCCCATACATTCTAGAGACTGGGAAAGCCCAACAAGCCGAAAGGAGGAAGGACAGCTAAGACTATCCCGGTGCCAGGAAATATCAAATACAGCTTCTGAGTTGGTGTAAGCTCTGTCTTCTATTGGTGACAACAGCCCTACACTCACTTCACACACCACCCCAGGTGGAGAGTAAAGGTTGTCTAAGATCAGCCTCCTACCGGGAAAAGTACAGACAGAGGGGCCAATGTACCAGTAGCCAGCCTCCCCCGGTAGGGCTGCATAAGACTGGTGGTGCAATTTCAAACATTTGCCAAGAGCAACAGAAGGTGTTTTCCTTCTTGCAATTTCTTATTTTCCTTCTTCCACCCTGCCTCTAAGGGTAGCTCAGAACAGGGGCCGCTGGCTGTTACCCTCTTTATCTGCTCATCTAAGGTCCTCCGGTTTCTCTGAGCTCTATCTCTGGCCTCTCAGAGGGCACTGAGGAGTGACAGGATTCATCATGGAGTAAAACGTCATAGAATCAAACAGCCCTAGTGTCTCTCAGATATTGGAACCTTCCACATATTTCCCCCGGATGCTCACCAAATCTATCCAGTGAGGGGGAATTTATTACCCCAGTGGACAAGCTAATCCATTTTGGAACAGTTTTGATTATGAAGAAGTTCTCCCTTATGTGGACTTCCCTGATATTTTCTCTTTAATATGTTTTTATTGATTTTAGAGAAAAGGGAAATGGAGAGGGAGACAGAGAGAAATTTTGATGTGAGAAAAATATCATTGTGAGTTGCCTCCTGCATGCTCCCTAATGGGATTGAGCCTGTAATCCGGGCATGTGCCCTGACCAGGAATTGAATCAGGGTCCTCTGGGTGCATGGGATGATGCTCAACCAACTGAGCCACAACGGCCAGCACTCCCTCATACCTTCTCGAGATGCTCCTAATTCCATCTCTTGGGTCCACTCAGATCTACTCTAATTCCTGTTTCAAAGAACTGCCTGTCAGATATTTGAAAGCCTTTGAGTCTTTTCTTCTGCAAAAGCAACATATAGATTTCCTTCAGCCGTTTCAGATATCACCTGGTTTCAGATCCTTTCATTTTCCCAGCTGACTTCTGAATGCTTTAAGAGATCCATGTGCTGTGTCTCTCTTAAAAACGGCACCTAAAAGCGAATGAAAACACTCTAGACACACACTGGCCAACGTAAAGTAAAATGAAAACTCTTCATTCAAGATACTTAGATAGCATATCTTCCCAAATATAATCTATAACTGCATTTAACTCTAAGCTGTGTCACATGACATGGGATGTGCTTGCTTTAGACGAAAATTCTTTAGCTGCGAGTGCTTCCCACCTGCTGGTGAAATGACTGCCTCCCTCACACAGCTGAGCATTATCCCCAAAACTATGGAAGGAAGTGACATCTTTCATGCTCTTTCCATCCCTCCTACTTGAGCCCCCGTTATAGATTCAAATGACTGTTTCAACAATCTAGAAAAAGAAACATCATGCCCAGCCAAGAAGACCCCCGGGGAGATGACACTTTGAGGTTCTGTGTTTGAGAAGAAAGGCTTCTGCAGCCCCAGACGACCCAATACCCGAGCCTGATTCCCACACTGAGCCCTTTTCCCATGTCGCTAAGCCAATCAGAAAGGCCCGGAGAGAGACCCTGAGGAGTGAATGGACCTCTCCAATAACCGCGGGAGAAGAAAAGAGACCTGTAAAAGTCATTTTTCTAATATTTTAACTTTTTTAAAGATAATTGTTTTTAAAAACTAACAATTTGTCGTGGAGTTTATCACATACTTGGAAATAAAATGTGTGACAATAATGACACAAAGGACAAGAAAGGGAAACACAGAACCAGCTAGTGTGGCTCAGATGGTTGAGTATCAGCCTATGTATGGATCAGAAGGTTAATGTTTGATTCCTGGTCAGGGTACATGCCTGGTTTGTGGGCTCAATCCCCAATAGGGAGCATATAGGAGGCAGCTGATCAATGATTCTCTCTCATCATTGATGTTTCCATCTCTCTCTTCCTCTCCCTTCCTTTCTGAAATCAATAAAAATTTTTGTTAAAAAGAAAGGGAAACACATAAGTATATTATCTTAAAGTTTTCATATTGTATATGAAGTGATGTAACATTATTTAAAGCGGGTTCTATTCCAGGTTAGGGCACATACCTAGATTGTGAGTCCAATCCCCAGTTGGGGCACATATCAGAGTAACTGCTCTCCCTTCCTTTCTCTAAAAAAAAGCGAAAAAAATCAATAAACATATCCTTGGGTGAGGATTTAAAAAAAAAAAAAGCATATTGCAAACAATAGAACAACCTTTCCTTCACCCCCACCCCCACACATACAAACACAAGAGGCGCAGCTGGCAAGTCAGTAGTGGAGAGAAAATAAATAATACAAAATGCTTGATCTAAAAAAGTAGATAAAGAGGAAAATATAAACAAAGAGCAGATGAAAACAAACCTGAGAAAACAAAACAAAACAAAAAAAAGATATAGACTTAAACCCAACTATATCAATAATTACATTAAAAACAAGTGGTCTAAACAATTCAATTAAAAGGCAGAGGCAGGCTAAATAAGAAAGCAGAACACAAAAGAATATGCTGTCTAGAAGAAACCAACATTAAATAAAAAGCCAAAGATAAGTTAAAACTAAAAAGATGTTTAAAAAATATATGATGCAAAACTAACCACAAGATAACTGGAGTGCCTGTGTTAATGTCCAAATAAGAAATATGGCCAAGGGTAAAGAGTCACATATAATAATGACAAAAGGGTCACTTCCTCAAGAAAACATAATAACCCTAAAGGGTATATACCTGACAACAGAGTTTCCAATACAAGAGGCAAAAATGTATATAACTGGAAGAAGAAGTAGATAAACACATAATTATAAAGATTTCAATATGCCTCTCAGTAATTGATAAAACCAGTAAAACAAGAACTCAATAAAAATATAGAGCCAAAACTGGTTTGGCTCAGTGAACAGAGTGTTGGCCTGTGGACTCAAGGGTTCCAGGTTCGAATCTAGTCAAGGGCATGTACCTTGGTTGTGGGTACATCCCCAGTAGGGGGTATGCAGGAGGCAGCTGATCAATGTTTCTCTCTCATCAATGTTTCTAACTCTCTACCTCTCTCCCTTCCTCTCTGTAAAAAATCAATAAAAATATTTTTTAAAAATATATAGGACACTTGAACTACTTTTGGACCAACTTGAACTAATTTAGAGTTATAGTACACTGTCAGCACCACGTACTCAGAGAACTTAGAATGATCTCTCAGACAACAGAATCAAGAAATCAGTATCAAAAATTATCTGGTAAATCTAAAAATGTGTTGAAATTAAACAGAATGCTTTCAAATAATCCATGGGTCAAATAAAAATCATTAAATATATTGTTCTGGCAGGTGTGACTTGGTTGGGCACTGTCCAGTCCCATGACTGAAAGGTTACCATTTCCGTTCCCAATCAGGGCTTAGGCCCGGGTTACAGTCTCAGTCCCCATTAGGAGAGGTGCAGGAGGCAGCCAATCAATGTTCGCTCTCACCTTGATGTTTCTCTCCCTCTCCCTTCCTCTCTCTATAAAAAAAAAATTAACTGATCATATTAGGTATGAGGATATGAAGCAACTGGGATTTTCATTGATGGCTTGGGCTATAGAAAATGTCTTAACCACTTTGGAAATAGTTCAGCAGTTTTTGAAAAAATTAAACTTACACTTAACATACAGCCCAGCAGTTTTACTCAGGGTTTTGTCCAAAAAAAATAAGGACATATTTGCACAAAAAGAGTTGTTCACAAATGGCCACAGAAATTTTATTTATAATAGCTCCAAACTGGAAACAACCTAAATGTCTAACAATGGGTGAACTGATAAGCAAATTTGAGTACATCTATAAAAGGGAATATGATTCAGCCTTAAAAAAAAAACTATATATTAAACACAAAATGGATAAATCTCAAAAACATGCTGAACAAAAGAAGTCAGTCTCATAAGAGTACTTACTATTTGATTTCACTTATATAAAGTCCTATAAGAACAAATTGATCTATATCTCAAGTATTATGCATAGTAAGGGTATTGATTGCAAAGGTATATTTATATCTTGACTGTGGTGGTGTTCACTTGAGTGTACACATTTGTCAAAGTTCATCAAGCTATACACTTAAAATGGGTGCATTTTACTTTATGAAAATTATACCTCAATAAAGTTGTTGTTGTTGTTGTTGTTGTGTGTGTGTGTATGTGTGCGTGTGTGTATTTAAATGGCTTAGAGAACAAACCTAGACCCTTTCAGACTTTCATTCAGGACACTCCATAACTTCTACCTGCACTATTTTTCCAAACTTATTTTTCATATGCCCCAGGTTTAAAAACAAAAACAAAAAACAACACATCAAATTCAAACAAACTGACTTTCAACCTCTCCTCCTCAAGCAAGACCATTCCTCAGTGCTATGCTTAGCTGCTGGGCTATATGAAACCTCTTCATTCTGCAGATCCTGGTCATGACCACTCCTTCACACTCCTCACTCTAGCTCGCTCCGATCTTCCTATCCTCTCTTATCTGTACCACTTCTATTGTTTCGGTTGTGCATCACTTGTTTTATGCGTGTTTCTCTCATCTCCCAAGGTAAACTGCTCCCTTTGACATACAGTCAGTTCTCCCTCTCTCTGGTATTCATGTTCCATATAGTTACTGTGGACCCTGAATTAGCCAATTCTGAGCCATTGCTTCGAGGGGAAAACGCAGTGAGATTGTGGTTGCAACATTTCATAAACCAATCGTGCGTAACCTTGTTCCATGTGTGTTTCTGTGCAAAGACGCCCTGTCTAATACATATTGTTGATTCATTGAACCCGTGGCCAACAACTACGCTGGAACTCACGCCTGAATGAGGCTTTCTCAAACGAACATGTTTTCTCCCCAAGGCACATCACAGCCTTCTGTGCTTAGGAACGCCAGGCAGCACTTCAGCACAGGGCTTGAGGCTATTTTAAATAAAGAAATCACCAAGAAAAATGCACTACACACATCACAAAAGGGATGCTTTGGAGTCTGAGAGAGAAAACCAGAAGGCAGAGCATGCCTTGTCCCAGCTGGAAAAGCACATGGCGAGCACCTCAAACATTCCCCGTACTACGCATGTCCACGAATGACCATGAAAGAGCCACGAGCACTGATTTGGGGGTTGCAATAAATTTTGGCAAGCAAGCGAAATCATCAACATAGAATCTATGGTGATCACCTGCACGTCGCACATACCCTGTTTCCCCGAAAATAAGACAGTGTCTTATATTAATTTTTTCACCCAAAGTTGCGCTAGGTCTTATTTTCAGGAGATGTCTTATTTTCAGGGAAACACGTAGTAGGCATTCAGCCATGTATGCAGACAATCAGAAGGACAAACAGAAGAAGGAACAACTCGGGGCTTCGCTGAAATCTCCATCAAGAACCCTTGTTTAAAATTCATTTCAGGAGGCACATTCGGGCTGGAAGACAAGCTCCCCAAGTCAGTTTTTGAGACTCTCATGGACACAAGTTTGAGGCCATTGCAAGGAGAGGCTAAGGAGAAAATCTCACACAACCATCTTTAATATCCATTGAGGAGAAAGGGTTTCCTGTTCTTTATTAGCAACCTTATCTACTTCTGATTGGGGCAAATGGGTAAAAGAAACAAATTGATTGTCATCTTCCTAAAGCAAGGGGATATTTGTCATTTTATTTTTTAAGAGAAAATACACTAAAGAGAGAACACAAATGATTCAACTTAGCCCATTAAAGATTTCTTCCTAAGGAATCAATTGTATTTCTATTCACTAACAACAAAATATCTGAAAAGGAAATAAACAATTCTATTCACGAGTGCCCCAAAAACAATAAAACACTGTGGAGACAGGATTTGAATTCTGGCCTGACTGTAATCCGTGTATCCTGGGCTGCAGAACCTTTGTCCTGCGTCTGGCTTTTTGTCCCCAACCGCTTCCCTCCTTTAATAAAGATTGACTTGTTTCTAGAGACTTCTGGACACAAAGGGATGAGGTTCCCTCAAGCCAAGATTTTGAGGGCAAAGAGTACCATTCCCAAAAGGAAGGAACAGAGGGCCTGACAATAGTTCTACCAGAGAATAACAATCACAGGGGTAATGGCCAGCATTTATTAAGCACTTGCTGCAGCCAGGTGCAGGATACATGCTTCATGCATATTCTCTTATGAGAATTAGAGCAAAAGCCCCCCTCAGATTGGGTCTCACCCTTAGAGCCAGTACTGACGAACTCACACTACTCCTGTAATACCTGCCTCAGTTTGCTCATCTGCAAAGTGGGACAATGTTAGTTTCTACCTTATGGAGGTATTATGAGGATTAAATGGATTCATATTAGTAAAGCCCTTAGCACACAGTGCCTCGCAAGGAGCAAGTGCTATGAGTTTGCTTTTGTTTTCTGGATTCCAAGAAAAAGATCGGTTATTATCAGGGACAAGGAATCGGGGGATTGGGACTGGGTGTGAGAGAAGAGTGTCTGTCATTCCTACAGCAGCAGTCCCTCTGGCCTCCGGGGGACGGTCCCCATCCATCTTCACATCCCAGTTCCCAGCCCAGTGCCTAGCTCACAGCGGGTTCTCCTAAAAGGGCTGTTGGATGCTGGATTTCCGCCCATGGCTTCCTCCTCCACCCCCATCCAATCCTGGTCCATAACTTCACATATGGAAACTGGGTTTTCAGAAGGACAAACAGGCCACGGAACATCCATTGGCAGGCATTATCTCCTTCCCAGCCCTGATATGCCCTGCCCTGCCCTTTTTGGCTGGCCTGGCCCCCTTGTCCAGACTGGCATGAAGATCACTCTCACCTACTGGGCCTGCCTCTTTTCACTTTCCCTGCAGAGGACTGAGTTGGAGATCTATACTAATAAAAGCATAATATGCTAATTACAGCATACAGCCGAATGACCTTCTGGATGTCATTCCAGACAAAGCCGTGGCAGCAAGAGTCAAGACAGAGGCAGTTAGGGGTGAACAGGCAGGCAGGAGAGCAGTTAGGGGCAATCAGGCAGACACATGAGTGGTTAGGGTAATGAGGCAAGCAGGCAGAGTGGTTAGAGGCAATCAGGCAGGCAGGCAGGCAGGCAAGCAATTAGGAGCCAGTGATCCCGGATTGCAAGAGGGATGTCCAACTGCAGCCTAAACCATCAGTCAGACATCCCCTGAGTGGTCCTGGATTGCAAGAGAATGAAGGCTGGGCTGAGGGACCCTTCTCACACCCCCATGCACAACTTTTATTTCGGGCCTGTAGTAGGAAATAAACTCCTACAGGTGAATAGGTTTCAAGTGCTGGCCCAGCCTTAGAGACGGGATCTTCAGGCCTCATGTAAAGAGGTCAAGTTACTGAAATAGGCTGCAGAATATGATTGCTCCATTTTATAGATGAGGAAACTGAGGCGGGGGATTAAGTGGTCCAATGTTAAACAGGAATGCCAAGATTTGAGCCCTGGTCTGTCTGATTACAACCTAGAATTCTTTCCACTGCAATATGGCTCCTCCACCTCTCCTACTTCGTTCTTCTTTTAACTTTCCATTTGGAAATCTCCAGGAATTTGCCTTTCCTGAATTAATTGTAAGAATTACTACAAACTTGTAACATGTAAAAATCCAGCCCAATCATAAATCTCCTCCTGCTCCAATGTCCCCTCTACACACACACACACACACACACACACACACACAAATACACACACACAAATACACACACATACACACACACACCATGGTACTGTATTTTGTGGGTCTTTTTTGTCAGAATTTTAAAAAAATTCTACCAAGTTGTTGGGAGTGAGGAAGTCAAATAGCTACTATATTTATGCTGTGAATGGATTTAGTTGATAATAAAGGCAGATGTTGCTATAGCAACTAACATTCTAGGATCCCATACACATCTTTCTGCCTTTGTGCAAAGTGCACTGGATGGCAGCTAACCCCTCCCCAAGCGGTCTGTGCAGAGCAGGGCACGCTGACCATGCGGGCAGGGAGGGCCAGCCCACACACCTGGGGCTCCGCGGTGACCAAAGCACTGGCTGCAGCTGCAGTTCCAGGGGGACCCGGGCGCCAGCACCCCTCGGGGAAGCCGTCTAGAGGCTGCCCTCTCCCGGCTCTACTCTGTTCTTTGCTCCCCTTTTCTTTCCGTTGTTCATCCTGGTTCTAGATTATGCTGACTGGCTAAGGACAACACTATGGGCGGGTACAAGGGTAGGTACTCACTCTGACAGTAACCTGCCTGGGTGTGAGGGGGCCAGCCCCAGGGCCCCTCTGTGTGCTGTACAGTTGAAACAGCCCAGGCCCCTCTCCCTGGGACCCCTCCCCTCCTTTCAGGAAGTCTGGCACCCACCCAATCAAATCACACAGAAGACAGATTCGGCAGGAATTTCAAGGCACCTGCTCCAGCCCCAGCTCTGCCACCTCGGAGCTGCCTCCCAGTTGCTGGGTGTCCTGCCTGATCTGTCCCCTGCCCTGGAGAGAGGGCCGCATGCCCCCAGAAAGTGCCAAACCCAGCAGGACTCACTCATTCAGTAGGTGTGAATGCTAACACGTGGCAAATGCAGTTCCCACCAGTACCTGCCTTTTTCACAAAATAAGAGACTTAAACCAAAAGAACAAAATCCAAGTTGTAGAAATCAGCCATCAGCTCACAGGTGGGGGGTGGGGGGAGGGGGGGGGTATGCTCTCAGCCTGACCATCTATACAGGCATGTGTGAACGTGGGCAAGCTCCCAGCCTCTCTGAGCCTCAGTCTCCACACCTGTGAGTGGGAGACAATGTCTGACTCAGGGCTGGTTGGGATTATCGCATCACGCCATGCTGTGGACTGCCACCTATTTCTAGCGGCTCAAAACCATCTAATTCCCAAATACCCACCCCAGCCCTCTTCCTTGGGTCCTACTTCCTATGTGAAGCAGGCAGCCATGTTTCTCAGACGCCTCGAACACACCCACAGGACCACCCACCCACCCAGTTCTATGGCCTCCACCTCCCTAATAGTTCCTGGTGCCTTCTCTCCAATCCTGAAATAATTGCCCTGGTCCTGACCTTCAGTGTGTCTAGCTCTAATGGGAGAGAATATCTCCCACAGCCATTTCTCTGGTAGAGTCTGACTCACACACAAGCCTCAAAGCCCTGGACAGAGCAGGCCCTTATGTCTGCACCAGAGAAGAGAGTATTGAAGAGCTTCTCCGATGGTCCCCACCACCCAGGAGGAGGAGGTGGGGGGGAAGATGGGTGACGTTTGCCACAGGAGAACCTCAGCACAGGGTGACTCCACAGCCTTCCACGACGGCACAGTGGGACCGCTTGTCAGACACCCTGCCTCCCAGGCCAGGGCTCCCAGCAGACCTCGTCTGAAGCATCAGTCATGTGTATTAGTGAGAAGAAAAGGCTGCTGTAGGTTATTGAACTTGGCCCGTTAACAAGTAAACAAACACGCAGTGGCAAGCCAGAGTCTCGGCTAACCTCATGGACGCCCTCCTTTAATGTGACAGGCGCCGTTCAGGCTTAATTAGGACGATCTTCGTGGCATGTTGGCAGGAGTCCTGTCGTTCACGCGGTAGAAACTCTAAAGGCTTAGAAACGAGACCTGTTTCGGCGCTCTGCTATTAAACCTTCACTGAGAAGGCAGGGAGGCTGCCAGGCCTTTTGTGGAGATGATCGGGTTTGGAAATCAGCGCTAGGAGAAAGAGCGAGGTGAGACAGTCTGGCAATGCCCCAGCCTCACGCAAACCCACGACACTCTGCTCAGCGGTGGGAGGAGCAAGCTCACTGCTGGACCTCAGGATCGCCCAGCTTCTCGGAGCTCAGCAAAGCCTGGCACATACCTTCCCCATGGCCAAAGGGCAGGGTGGGTGCCCCTTCCAACTGAAGCAGTCACCAGGAGGGAAACCTCCCAACGGGATCCTACCTGTCGCCCTCAAAGACCAGGAACCTGAGCTTCCTCCGCAGGCCAGTGGTCACCTCACAGGAGCAGCACCAAGATTCACACCACCCTCTCTCCCTTCCTGCTGCCTCTCACGTGTGATGGGGTTGAGTCGCTCCATCATGAGATGGTTCAGAAGAAGGAGAGCTAAATTTGCTTCCCTCCCACTTCCCCACCCCCATCTGATGTCAACTTGATTCCACACTTCCGGTCTTTCCTGCCCTTCCCCACCTGTCCTTTAGGAACCACCATCATTTATTCCTCAATAAGAAAGCACCCAGCACTGCTTTCTCTCCATCGTCTGTGCTCATTTGGGGAACCAAAGGTTGTCTTTCAAAAGAGTTCCAGGTGTCACTGAATAAGTAGAAGATACATGCCTGAGGAAGGAGACAACTATTCCTGTCCCCAAAGTCATCACTGTCTTACTGAAAATGCACTGAGCTGAGAGACAGGACTGTGGTCTAGGCCAGCTCTGCCCCACCACCAACTCTAAAATCGTGGGTAAGTCATTCACTTCTCAGCCTCAACTGGTTGCTCAACTGATGGAAATTATCCCAGAAGCTCTCAGAAACATAAGGAGGAGGACTATGGGTGGAGGCACCAGCTATTGTCATGGGAAATGCTTAAAAGGCCCCTGGAGAGTGAAAAAAGTAGGGAGCTTCCACTCTTGGGAATAAAAGTGGAGCCTTGGACAGTGAGGGTTTGTGGGGGAGATGGGAATGGGTGTGTACAGCACATTGATTGACTGATGTGTTTTGTGCACTAAGGTGAATTTAACACTGTTAAGTGCATGGCACTGAGTTTGGTGTCATTACTGAGGAAGACACCATTTCTGCCCTCAAGGAACCTGTGGGCAGTGGGAGAGATGGCCATGGCAAAAAAAGCTTACAATACGGAGAAGCAGCGGCGGGATGTGAGAGCGCGTGGGAAAGCTACTGAGCCCGCTCTGTGGGGTTGGAGCAGACTTGTTGGAGGAGAAACCAGTCAAGCTAAGGCCTGAAGGTGTCTTCATCTGACTCAGTCTCTCCCTGAGAGACTGATGCAAGTAACACTCCCTCCTCCTCACAACACTCTCCTCACTTAATGTTCCTCCCCTTTAGCCACTCCTTCCTCATGTCCTTTCCTGGAGCCTTCTTATCTTCTGCATTTTCAGATGCTAAAGTGCCCAGCACTTGGCCCTCAGACCTCTTCTCTTCTCTGAGTCATGAATATCTTTACTTATTGTGTCAGGAGCCCTCACAGATGGAAAACTCAGCCCTGGTCTTTGAAGATATATTTTCATTAAGGAGCTATTCATTGAGGAAACCAACAATAGGAGGTTTGGAGGTCCCCAAGGCCCAGCAACACAGGGAGACTGACACCATCCTTAGTCATCCTTAGTCCGGAAGGAACAAGATGAGGACGCAGTGTTACCAGAGCCCATCTGAGAGCTGGAACCATGGTGTGCCAGTGCTGAGTGGAGGTGAGGCTGTGGGAATACACCCACCACAGAACACAGGGAGGCTGATGTGCCCTTTGGGTCAACAAATCTTTTTAGTCAAATCCAACCAGGAGCCAGAGGGCAAGGGAGCCACTCCATGGAGCTCAACTGCAAGAAGGCAGAGCAGGACAGAGAACAGATCTGGGCCAATGAAGATTCCTCAGCACATCCATATTTCTGGTACCTCTCCTTCCAGATAGAAGGCAGGTCCCACATTCCCTGACCCCACCCTGAAGTCAAGTACAGAATATGCAACTTGCTTTAGCTGATCTCCGTTTCAGACAGAAGTCATCACGTGGTCCCTCTCACCTGCTATAATAATCAGTGACAGTCCAGCGGATGAAGACTCAGTCAGCTGGGTCCCAAAGTGATAAAGATGTGGAAAAAATCCCACCATGCTCCACAGTGGACATGTCCGTGAGCAAACATGTGCCCCTGAGATGTGGGAATTGTTTGTTACTAGAGTTGTGCCTACTTTATCCTGACTGATACATTGCAACCTCCCTCATCCTTATTCCTTACTACCCCTTCTTTTCTTTACCAGACTTACCGCCACCTGATAAACTTCAATGCTTGTTGATGGACTGTCTCCCTCCTCTGAATATAAATCAAAGGGGTAGAACTGTTTGGTGACTACCGATTTTCAGCACCCTGAAGGGTACCTGGTTAATAGCAGATGCTACAGTTCTTGGTTAAATAGATGAAAGAATAAATGAGCTCATAATGACTAATCTGTGTTAGTAAATATGGCTGAGGCACATTCTCAGGAAGTGTGCCTAAGCAATTCTAAGGGAGTGAAAGATTAAGCAAGTCACTAAGGCCACCCGGCTTAAGTCATGGAGTAAGTCATGAAAGCATTTTGACTCCAGTGCTCAAGCGCTTGCCCACTCTCCCCTGCTGCTTCCTGCAAAGGGGGCTTGGTGGGGGCGTGCAGGAGGGGCCATTCAGGCTCCGGCCAGAGGCCACAGAGAGCCGTGTGGCTTACATACTGCATATGTTAGTTATCGGAGGAGCAGAGAGTGATGATACCAAATAAACTCCACAGGGTAACCAGGAGAATTAAAACTTTGTCTGGCTATGTAAAAAATAATGCTAATTACAGTCATTTATGTGAATTGCTTACCATTTCTGCCTAATTATCAGGCAGCAGAACAATTATGTAGATGTTTAACTACTGTCAACCTAACTTTGATTATCACTGTAAAATTTAAAAACAAGAGTTAGTCAAACAATGAGCTGGTTACTCACAGAGACTGGTTCTCTGCCCAGAATTTAAAATTAGAGAGGAACTACCTTGTCCTTAACAGTTGCTGCCTGTACTAGTAGTGATCTTCCAGGTATAAGGGTTTGACTTGGACTAGACAATCCTTGAGGCAGGTGCTATCTAATTTTTCCTGAAATCATTATCTTCACCCCACCTGAGCCTAGCTCAGGCCTAAATAGAGGGGGCCCCTACCCTAGGGTTCTCCCTCAATAAGAGATGGCCCTGACCCATGTGCCTCAATCCCTTCTTACTGCCTGGAGGCTGAGGATGTGAGATTGGCTGAAAGACATGTCTATGGACAGCGACAAGAGCCTTCCCAGGAACCTGTTAACAAGCCTTCTGAAGAGGGGAGGAGAGGGGAGAATAGGGCATTTGGTGGCCTAGAACAAGCTAAGAAGAACCCTTGAAATGTTATAACACAGAATGCCAGCTGTTCCCCCAATATTCAATCACTCATAATGTAGCAGAGTTTCATCAGGGCGCATGGCAGCCCAGATGAAGACCATATTCCCAGACTCCTTTGCAGCTAGGATATGGCCAATGGAATGTCAGCAGAAGTAATGTATGCAAATTCAAAACCAAACATTGAAAAGGAAAGGCGTGAACCTCCCTCTCCTCTCTCCCCTCTTGCCTCTGGCTGGAGTACAGGCAGAATGTTAGAGCTTACACAAGCCTCCTTGGACCCAGAATGAAATAAATGTAGGCGTTGAGATGCCAGAGCAGCTAAGTCAAAGGAACCTGGTGATCAGAACCGTGGGGCTACGGTATCACACCATTACAGAGTCTTGCATCGCCTCACACTGCAGCTCCCAGTCCAGAGGTGCCTCCTGCCAGCCTCTGGACAGCACGTCTCCCTCGGTCCAGTGGTGACCCTGCTGGTTACCCGTCACATTAGTCCTGGGCTTTGCAGGCACCACGTGCCTGGCTTTCCTCCTGCTTCACTCTCCTGCCTGGGCAGCTCCTTCTCTACCCATGTGGTACTCCGTGTGGCTTTGGGGAACTCTGCACTTCCTGTGTCTCTGGAAAGCTAGGTGAGGCCAGGGTGGGGGCCTAAATCCAGCACTTGGACAAGTTGGCTTACATCATCACCAACATACAAAAATGATAATAGGACACATACTGTGTGTCAAATGGTATACTTTGCCTGCATCGTTTCACTGAATCCTCTCAATAATCTTATGCAAGAGACTTGACTATCATTCCTTCTTCACAGATGGGAAAACTGCCAGCATAAAAGTTAGAGAACTAATCCAAGGTCACTCAGAGAATAAGTGGTGGAACCAAGATTTGAACTCCTGAGGCCAAGCCTTACCTGTTCGGTGCTGCCTCTTTGAACAGGGTGAGTAGCATATCCACTGGGCTGTGGCCTCTCAGTAACAGTGACAGTCCTCGGTCTGGCATAAACCTACAAGATGGGGAAAATAAATCTACTTGCATATTTAACTTTTTGCATTAATATCCAAGTTCAAGTTGTTTGTGGCCCACACCCTGTGTAGTTGGGTCTAGAATCTACAATCATCTTCCCAACTCCTTCCTCCTTGTTTTCACTTAAAAATTATTAATCAACTACTTCTATGTTGCCCCATGTGCCTCTTATTATATTGAGCTTTCCATTTTTTCCAGGCATTTTTCTCCACAGCCTCAAATGCCCCTTTCAAGTCTTCGAGATTGGTTTGGCTGGTATGTCAGCTGAAACCCCACACTTCTTGGGTTCTCACTCCGTCCCTGCCAGCAACCCATCACTCTCCTGTGTTAAGTCCTCACAGGCTTCAAAACCCTCTCCAGAGCCAGCTGCTCCCATCCATCCCACAGCCTCCTGTCCCAGCCAAAGTCACAACCTTCAACGGGAAGGAGGGATAGAAAGCATCATGAGCCCTCAAGTGCCCCTGTTTTGTACCAAAAATGTTAAAGTTGTGAGATACAGTCAAGGTTTGTTTCTACCCCGTTTAGATTATCTCTCTGGTGTGAATCAGCAGAAATGGGCAGTCACAGGAGACCTAAACAAGCAGGCTAAACCCTTCTCATCTAGAATTAAAAGAGATGATGAGAAATGAGAGCACTAGGCTGATGTTAGGTGGTGGCAGTTACTGGAGATGATCCGTCTAGGACAGTGGCATGTCTCCCTTTAGTCCTGTCTGATCAGACACAGCTGATGTCATTCCTCAAGGGGAGGGGCCACCAATCTCCCTACCTCCGAGGAGCCCACCAGGATACCTCCCCCTTTCCAGAGAATGCCTGCGGACATCATTCTGTTGGGGAAGCATCTGGTCAGTCGGGCAGATGAAACTGCTCTTGGATGTGCCTTGGTTTGCTCTGATTTGCCTCTCTGAGGCCCCTGAGTTCCTGCCCTGTCCCCGAAGACCTGCCCCTTCCATCACTGATTAAACAATGAAGACCTTCCCGCACGAGGGCTTCTCACTTCTTACCCAATGACTTTGCTTCCCGGGTTTGCAAAATAACAAATGCAGTTAACATTTATTAAGCAATGTACACATCTGATCTCATTTCACCATGATGTCTATGCTGGGATAATCATTAATGCTTTATATTTTGGAAAACTGAGGCCGATATGTGGTAGAGCTGAGATTTGAACCTGTGGCTCTCTCATGCAAGAGCCCATTCTCTCAACCATTTTGTTAACCCCCCTTCCTCCTGAAGTGCTAAGACCACAAACGCCTGACTAACAAACAAGCCCTGCACTTTATTCCAGGAAGACAGGATAGGGGGCAAGCTGCCCTGCTCAAGCTATAAGCCCCCTCAGGTAGCTGAGACTTTCAAGTGCACAGGAATCACCTAGGGATCTGGTCCGGGCGCAGAGCCTGACTGTAGGTACAGTGAGCCTGAGAGTCACATTTCTACCAGGCAACGCCATGCTTCTGCTCTGAGGACCGCGCTCTGGGGAGAGGGCTCTAAAGGTCGGTGCTTGGCTCACCTGACTGTGAATGGCTGGCCAGACCACCCTCTAAGGCAGGGATGGGGAACCTTTTTTCTCCTATGGGCCATTTGGATATTTATAACATCATTCTCGGGCCATACAAAATTATCAACTTAAAAATTAGCCTGCTCTATTTGGTCAAACATTTAATTATCTCACCCCTGATGCCTTGGCAGGGCCAGACCTAATGATTTTGAGAGCTTTATATGGCCCGTGAGCCTGACGTTCCCTACCCCTGCAAAAGCCTGCTGGAGAGGGGCTTTCTGGGCTGGGGAAACAGCAGGAGCAAAGGCACAGAGACCTGCGTGTGTGAATATGTCAGGTACTCACCGGGGCGTGTGGGAGAATGCAGAGGACACAAGTCTTAGCAAACACGTCTGGAAGGAAGATTTGAGTCTGACTGAAGAGTCTTGAATATAATGCTAACACATTAAGAGTCCAAAGTCTTTATCTTTTCAACAATGCCTCTCTTATAGTGCAATTATCCTCTTCTAGCTTCTTAATACTTATCCTCCCTATTAAAAATAAGCTGTGAAGACACTGCATCATCTTTTTTTTTAATTTTTTTTTTTAATGTATTCTATTGACTTTCTACAGAGATGATGGGAGAGAGACAGAGAGCCAGAAACGTCGATGAGAGAGACACACCAACCAGCCGCCTCCTGCACACCCCCCACCGAGGATGCGCCCGCAACCAAGGTACATGCCCCTGACCGGAATCGAACCCGGGACTCCCCAGTCCGCAGGCCGACGCTCCACCACTGAGCCAAACTGGTTTCGGCTGCATCATTTTTTTATCCCCTAACATGCCTTGCTCCTGGCTGCCTTCAGTGAGGAGTGGAGCCTGGGGAGAGTCCTGTGAAAGGGGAGGGATGGGACCAGTCTGTGTTGCAGAAAATCGGAATGAACCGGGGCCTGGAGGTAGGGAGGTGCCTTAGGAGGTTGTCCCAATAGGCCGGGGGTGGGACAATGAGGCTGGCACAAAGACAATTCATGCTGCAGGCAACCATTCACACCGGGGACTAGTTAATTTCCACTACCACTCCTCTTCGCCATCCTCCTGGCTCTCTTTGCCCTGAGCTGTTCTCCAGAAGGCTCACCCCTGTGGGCACAGTTAGCCATAGCAAAGCCACCGGGAGGGTGAGCCAGACAGATAGCTCCATGCTGAGCTGCCCATCCGCTCTGAGCGGTGCGGGTGGAGATGAACAGAGAGGCCACTAGAGAATCGCCTGTTACTCAACTCGACCGACAGTCCCCTTCTTAGCAGCCCCAGGAGGCCGAGGGGTCTGAAGGGGAGGGGCTTCTCTCTCAGGGTCTCAGGCCTTGTCTTTCTGCCTCCCTCTGACCCAAACGCCATCGTCTCTGGGTCTCTCTGGGTCACCAGATGTGACAGGTCATCTGATGGGTCAGTAATGCAAGAAACAGAACCCGCCCGAGCTTGGACCCTCTGAGACTTCTGGGACCTGAGGTGATTGGAAATGAGGAGGAGGAGGATCCAAAAAGGGAAGGTGGGCATCATCCTCAGGGGACGGCAACACTGACAAAACGCTGCAGCTTTAGTGGAATCTGCGAGATTGGACCTGAGCCTCTGAGAACCCAACTTCCTCTCACCACCCAGAGGCCTCTGTCACTTACTCAGACTTCCCAGGCCTGTTTTCACATCTAGGACATGGAGGGGTAAATGTCCTTCACTGGCTAGAGTTAGGCGGCTTTGCCAAGTGCCACCAAATGTCCTCTGAGGTTGGGTGACACCCACCGCCCACAGCCCCAGGCACCTCTGTCCACCCTGCTCGGGGCGGGGGGGGGGGAGTGACATGTTCCAGCCCCTCCCCAGACACCGCTGGCCCTTCCGCCCGTACAGCTTCCAGGCCTGGCCTGGCTCCCTGTTTCAAGCCGCCACGGAAACCCTGCACGCCAGGTTCCATTCTGAACATCTGGTTGCTGGTTTCAGTTTCCAGCAATACTGGGCCCTGGCTGCTCTGAGGCTGGGGCAGATCTGCCATCAGTACCTCTCGGCTTGATTCTTCTGGTCTGTCCCAGCGGGCTGGCCCCCCACGCCCACATTAAAGGTCAGCTCTTGGCTGGCGCTCTGGCTGAGCAGCTGGAAAAGCCTCTGACACTGACTTCCCTTTCTCTAGCGACCAAGGCATTCTTTATCCATCAACCCCCAGGTAATGGAGGCCCAGACCCGCCAGTGGGCTGTTCCCTGTCACCTCAGACAGTGGCATCTTTCAAAATCTCATTTGGCCTCATCTCCCTGAGTGATGTCTGCCTCCCCTTGAGATGACTAACCACCAAATCCACCCTGACTGGTTTGGCTCAGTGGATAGAGTGTCCGCCTGCGGACTGAAGGATCCCAGATTCGATTCAGGTCAAGGGCTTGTACCTTGGTTTTGGGCACATCCCCAGCAGGGGGTATGCAGGAAGCAGCTGACCGATGTTTCTCTCTCAATTAGGTTTCTAACTCTCTATCCCTCTCCCTTCCTCTCTGCAAAAAATCAATAAAATGTTTTTAAAAACAAACAAACAAACATCAAATCCATCCTGTCTGCCTGGCTGAGTGGTGATGCTCACACCTGGGGGCCTCAGGAAAAAATTGGGATATAAGGAGCAAGGCAGCTCCGAAACCCCACTTCCCCAGCCATACAAGCAGCGCCTGGCGCTCACCAGCTCCCTCTGGCCTTCTCAGACCTGGTGGGTGGGGCCAGGGCAAAGGGTAAGTGTCTAGACAGGGGCCAGAGCAGAAAGAGGGAAGGAGAGCCCTGCCTATCTGCCAGGCCAGCTGGCTGACTGATCCAAAGATGGGCACTGTCACCTGGTAGACTCTTGGCCAAGGCCTCTCAGACGCAGGTGAGCCTCTGAGGACCAAGTTCTAAGGGATGGGCCTGAAGCTCTCCTTTACTCCAAGATCAACACATTAACTACTCTGTCCTCCGGTTGACAAATACGTATTGAGCCCCTACCATGTGGTAACAGTGGTGAGCCAAGGGATGATGCAACAGAGAGTAGAACAGACAGGGTCCCTGCCTTCATTGAGCATATTTCTGAGAAGATGGGGTCATTAACAGCTGAAGCTACCAGTAATTTCGATTCTTTTAGACTGAAAAATTCTGCCCAGGAATAAATGCAGTGCTGCAATAGAACCTGGCAGAACAGTGGCCTCCTTGTGATGGGCAGTCAAAAGGCCCAGTGGAGAAGGTGATGTCTAAGCAAAGGTCCCCAGGGTAAGGCACAGCAGGCTGCATGTGCAAAGGCCCTGAGGCAGGAAGTACTCTGTGTCCTAAGAAATATAAGAAGAGCCACGTGACTTACGGAGAGTGCAAGACGAGGAGGCAGGAAGAGCTGGGGCGCGGGCAGGGCCAGCTTTCGCAGGTGAGAAATCACGGAAGGTATTGGGTTTTGTTCATCTGTTTGGAGGATTTTAAGCAGGAGGCTGACATGATTAGTATTTTGTCAGGATCTCTCCAGTGGTGTGAGGCAAATGCAAATACACTTTAAATCAGAGCAGAGCGGGTTAGGTTAGCCAGAAGAGAAGACGTTGCCATAAACAGAACCAGCTAGAAATCGACTTGCAGAAATGTCTTTCTTGCAAGAAAAAAAAAAAACAAAAAAACACGAAGGAACCATCTCCCTAAAATGGTTTATAATTATCTTACCATGGAACAATGGTCTAATTCTGATTTCTGCATGAGCTGTACCCCAGCTGCATTTTCCACTACATAAAGCAGAGACAATATGTGCCTCTTCTGTGGCGATTCTCAAGGCCATGCCGTTGGCCTCTAAAAACCACTCACCAGCACCACCTTGGCAGGCAAGACACAGGCCTCCCACACGCCCCGGCCCCCGCAGCCCCTCTCTCCAGGAAGGCCCGTTCTGACCGCACACTCTCTACTCTCCTCCAGCACTGCCCACCTCCACACAGCACTGAGGTTGGGCGAGATTGGTCCTCCCTGTACTTGCCATTTTTGTCCTGAAACCCAAACACTGTTAACAAAGCCCTGGATCTGGAAGGCTAGGACTCCAAAAGGGAAAATAGGATTTCCTTCTTAAGGTTATGGGAGAAAAGCACTCACCTCATTCTTTGGAGTCTCTCATGACAGCCAGAGCAAAGCAACAAGAGCTAGATTAATTAATACGTCAACAGAAAAAAAGGCAGGGCTTTTCTGGCCAAAAGGGCCAGTATCTTACATCCCTATTATCCATCCCTATGACCCCTGAGGGTCAGTGATGTAAAAACTGAATGCTATACCACCCACCCCCACTCACACAGTCTGGTTTCACAGATGAGGAGATTTGAGTGCTTTGCTCAAGGTCAGCCAGCTAATCAGACCCTGAGAGACAAGCAAGAGGCTGCCTTTAGCACTAACAGGATCAGCAGAAGGCCCTCCCTTCTCAGCAGGTTCCTGGTACCTCCTCAGGCCCCTCTGAGGGGGGGCAATGAGGAAGAAGCGACAGGACTGGGGAGCTGTTCCTCAGCAGCTACCACAGAGAAGAGCCTCCTCTATCCCACAAAGGACTGTCTGGCTTTGTTTGTTCTTATCTGCTCAGGCTCTGAGCCTTTCCATTCTGAGCCTGCTGAATAATGGGAGGAGACCGGGACCCCACATGCTCTCTGCCCCAGCCCCCCTGGGGGAGGTTAGGTTAAAAAGTGGGCAAGACATTCTGGGAATCTGTGGAGCAGAACCTCTCTTCTATAAACTGTCAAAAATGCCAACAGAAAAAAGGCAGGGCTTTATAGAAGAGGGGCTGGAAGACATTTACTCACATGAAACATTGTTCCTGGAGGAGGGGAAGAAAATTGTGTCAAGAGACCAGTACAACCAAATGCTGGCAGGAGCTACAGCGTCTGAAAAACCACTGGTGAGATGCCTGGAATTCTTAAAACAAATTCCAAAAAGTCTGAAGCCATCTGGTAACAGGTATGAATTTAAAAAGAAATAAATATTTTGCTTTTGAGATAAACTGAATTATGAAAAAGCTTGAATCTGGTGAAAGAGGATTAGTCAGGACAGTCTACGATATGCTGCAGTAACAAACAAGTCCTGAAATTTTAATTCATCTTGAAGGTTTGATATAACAAAATTTCTTCCTTTCACAAGAAGTCTGGTGCATGTCAAGAGACCCTTCTTTATCTTACAACGATGTCCTATGGCCTTCGAGGGAGGGGAGGAGAGATGGGAAAAGGCACATGTATCTCACCTGCCTCTGTGTGAAAGTGACTCTCCATATTCCCATTGGAAAGAAACAGGTGTGTGGATCCAAAGCAATGACAAAAGACATCAGCTTATGTAGGGAGCACATGATAGTTGATGAGCATCTCAGCTACATCAGAGTTAAACTCCCAGCTGTTTGCCCAAACGACTGGTCTTGTTCTCAGGGTAGTGAGCTCCCTACCTCAAAAGATTCTGCTCGTTTCCCCTTTGCCCAAAGCTGTGGTCAAGCATGGATTAAAACACTCCTAACAGTCTTGTCTCAGCCCGAATTAACAAAGGCACAAACCACAAAGCTATGGAAGGAGAGTGTGGCTTCTGCTTACCGGAGGTTCCTCCTGACAACCACACACCCAGAAAGGGTGAGGCACTGGGATCCACAGTAACATGCTCATCTAACAAATGTTCACGGAGCACTCACTGCATACCAGGCACTGTGCCCTGAACTGAAGATGCAACAATGACTCAGACACGGCTCCTGCTCTCAGAGAACTGAGCCTCGTGGGGAGTCAGACACTGATCGAAATACTGCACAAATATGGAACAGCAAGCTAAAGTGAGGGCCATGAAGGAGAGACCAGGGAACTATGGGAGCATATAGGAGGACTCAACCTCGTTGGGTGGGTCAACTAGGTTTCTCTGAATAAAAGTGATGTGTAAATTGAGCTAGGAAGGATGAGCAAAGGGAAACTAAGTATGTGAGGTGCCCACAAGGTGAAGGGCAAATCCAAGGGCAGGCCCAGCATGTGCAAAGGCCCCGGGGAGGAAGGGAACATGTCAGGCTTGAGGAGCTTTAAGGTGGCCAGCCTGCCTGAGGCTTAGCAGGCGGGAGTGCCCCTGGATGCCGCCAACCCAAGAAATGCCACTCAGGCAGTAAGCCATCTGTTTTCTTTTTAACTGAGATTCCTGTTTATAATGTTGCTGAAGTGCAGAGTGGTTAGAGTTTGGCACTGACTGTGTATGTAAAGTGGGGGGGGGGGGGGGGGTAATGTCTGTGGGTCCTCTTGGTGTTGGTGCTTGGTGATGGTTTGTGATCAGTCCCTCCAATCCAGTTCCACAAGGCCTTGTCGCCAAAATTAAGGTTTCAGGCAAACCCTCAGCAAGGCTTCTAAAGAAAATGTGCAGGAAAAAAGTACAAACTGAAAAAGAAGAGTGTACAACTATAAAAGGCTTCTTTAATATTGCCCAATGCGTCTGATGCCTTAATTCCATAAACATCTCTTCAGAAAAAAATAAATGGTTAAAAGGAGGAACTTATGGGTGAGCTGGCTATCAGGGAGACCAATGGCCCAGAAGATACTGAGGCCGGGGTGCAAGCTAAGGGGGAACTGGGCTGGCTGAAGAGGATCCAAACTTGGGGGTGCCATGGCAACAACGCAAGTGTTCCCCCTCCCCATCATCTCCTCCTCTGCCGCTCAGTGTCTGTGTACGCAAATTAACCCGCCATCTTTGGTTAATTTGCATACTCACTCCTGACTGGCGGTGGGCATCACGAAGGTATGGTCAATTTGCATCTTTCTCTTTTATTAGTGTAGATGAATGTTTTTATCAGTGTGTTCCTACCCTGCTCCACAAAATACTGGAGGCAGTGGGCCACTGCAGCTCATATCAATGCCAAATTTCTCCAAACTCAGGGACAAAACCTGAAGCACAAACAACCTGTCCCAGAAGCAGGAACAGTTGCCTCCTGGGCAGAACCAGTTTCCTGGGCCAGGGCAGAAAAGCTCCAACAGACAGGGCCGTCTCTGTCAGCAAAGTACCGAAATGAGTGATTCACAGGAACAGAGCAGATGTGGAAGACTTGGGTTTTGCTGAAGGACTTGGCATATTGTCTCAAGGAACTGAATTTGCAAAATTCTGGCGTAAGAACAGTGTCACGTGTGGTAAAAATCTGGCTGTGGGACCACAGATGGCGGCGATGTTGACGGCCAGACCCATCAAGTGATGTTGTGGTCATTCACACAAACCCCCTCATCAGCCAGGGGCAGCGGAGGGCACACTGAAGCAGCCTCAGGGACAGCATGTTTCTATATAGCAGTTAATTCCTGAAGCCATCTCAGCCACACCATCTTATCGGAACCCTGCTGTCAAAAGTGGAGGCTCAATAAAGCCAGGTGACCTCCCAAGTTCCTGGAGCACATTGAGAGTGAGTCATGAGAATAGAGCCACTGTGTCTAACAATTATTCCCTTTACAAACTATAGGTAAGTTTTCTCACAGATTCTAGGAAACGGGAGGATGGAGCAAGGCTGTAAAAAGGTAAGAAGCCTCGATGGGTTCATGACTCAGAAAAGAAATACATTTTGAGAACTGACCAAGGACAGGACACGCTTTGATGTGGTTGCTGTGCCCGGACCCTGACCCCCTCCGGGAATTTTACTCAGGAACGCTGACCATCCTCTGGCTGAGCTGTTGGTAACATCATGGAAGATTAGCCTCCTTGTTATGGGACTTTGAGCTCCTGAAGGCCAGACTGCAGAGTCTACCCTCCCCTTCCCACGTTACACTTGCCGCTTGCAGCTGTATGTAGCTATCGTCTCCCTCGTGTGTCTACAACCAGCCAACTGGCAAGAGGGATCAGAGCAGGTTTTTGGGGGTGACTGACCGCTCTCCCATCCTGCCGGCATTATTGGAATAAATGCTCATGCATGATTCAATCCCGTCTCTGCTTAATTGGCTCAAGTAGTGACAGCAGCCTGGACCCCTTGGTTATCTGGTTACATAATTTAGTGACTCTGCCAGGACCCCTGGTAATATTTCTTCCCTGGCTGTGGGGAATGGATCTTCCTGGAGCTGAAATCTGGACTTTTTTTTTTTTTTTTTTTTTTTTTTTTTTTTTTTTTTGGCTTGCAGTGCTGCCAGGAATTTTCCCATGGAGTCCACTCTCCGCTCCAGCAATCCCACCTAAGTTGAATCAAGTGTTTTTGGATGACAGGAGGAGGAATCCAGCGTGTTTATATGACCTTGTTTGGAAATAGGGTCTTTGCAGATATAAACGAAATGTGGTCCTACGGGACTAGGGAGAGCCTACCCCAGTGATGAGCGCCTTTATTAAAAGACACCCCGGGCGAAGAAGGCCGTGCAGTGATGGAGGCGGACAGGATAACGCATTGCAAGCCAAGAAGCGCCGGGGATGGCCGGCGACCGTGGGAGCTGGGAAGAGGCAGGAAGGATTCTCTCCCAGAGTTTTTGGAGGAAGCGAGGCCCTGCCGGCCCCTGGATTTCAGACCTCTGGCCTCCAGAACTGTGAGGGAACACATTTCTGCTGCTCTAGGCCACGCGCGTACAGTAATTTGTTGCGGCAGCCCTGAGAAATTAACCCACGTGCCCAGAGGGCCAAATGCAGAGAGCAGCCGAGGGAGCTGGCAGGGTGTCAGGAGTCTAGCCAATTGCTGCCAAGAGGCAGCGATGTGGCCAAACAGGCCCATTTGTCTAGAAATCCATACTTTTAGATGAAACCTCTGACTTATAAATGTTAGCTCAAATGTTTTTTCACTTGTTTTGTTCTTTTTCTTTTTTTTTAATCCATGTGGGCCTGATAAGGCAAGACCATTTTTGCAGAGATGCCTGAGACGAGGAGATTTATGTCTCACAACCTGTGAGAGCCAGGACTGAAGCCCACTCCGCCATCTACCGCTGCCCCCCTTCCCTCGTGGGCCACAGCCTACTCGGACCTGGGGGCGCAGGTGTTGGCTCACCCCACTCAAGAGACACACTCCCACGGGAAGGGGTCGACCCGTGGCTGGAGGGAATGGGCACAGGCATGCTATGTCCTCCAGGTCTGGCTGCCAGCGGGTCCCATGGTCCCTGCCAGCTGAGTTCCCAGGGAAGCTACCTGGGGGCACAGCGGAGAGGTCCTCAGCCACAGAGAGAGGAGGTGCGGGGTCAGGCTGGAGGGGCATGGGACGAGGGGACAGGAGGAGAGTGTTAGGAGTGTGGGATCTGCCGAAACCGGTTTGGCTCAGTGGATAGAGCGTCAGCCTGTGGATTGAAAGGTCCCGGGTTTGATTCCAGTCAAGGGCATGTACCAGTAGGGGGTGTGCAAGAGGCAGCTGATGGATGATTCTCTCATAGATGTTTCTAACTCTCTATCCCTCTCTCTTCCTCTCTGTAAAAAATCAATAAAATATATTTAAAAACAAAAAGAGTGTGGGATCTGTAGGAAGCCACATAAAGAGCCTCCGCAGCGGCATGGGTGAGCGCTCAGCAGCGGGCGGTTCCCCCAAGCTCTGGGTAGGGGAGCCCTTTCTCAGCAGTGAGCACAGAACCTGCTGGAGCAGCCAGCTCAGCAGCAAGCTGCACAGCCAGTGATCACAGGAGACAGGGTGTGGCCACCAAACAGGGCTGGTGGCGAGATGCCAGAGCAGGCAGGCCCAGGAGTGCATCGGAAGTGGGGTGCCTGCTCTCCCCAGAATGCCATGCCTGTTTGGAGAGATTTTTGCTTTTTTATAGATATATATTTCAAGAGCTCTTGGAAATTAGGAGAGAGGCCTATTCCGTGCTGTGGATGGTGCCTGGTACGGAACCGAATGTCAGCAGCCCCTGCAAGACGCCCCTCGGTGACAGTGAAGATGGTGGTGCCAGTGCCACGGCCACCCGTCACTCTGAGCACCCTCTTCTCCTGTCTGATGGCATGCTGCTGGCAGAACAGGAGCAAAAGAAAGACAGTAATTCTTTTTGTTCTCTGACCAGAAACCTTTGCGGAAAGCTCTTCCTGGAGATCAGAAATTACGTTCCCAGCACTGTGTGCATGGCTCTCGCAGCAGCCCCGTCCTGCAGTGGCTCTGGTCTTCGCAGCGCCGTGAGGCTGGGCGCAAGGCAGATGTGGGCAGGGGGAGGTCTGTGAATCTCACCAGGACCTCTGGCTAATGGTGATGCCCTCATGGCTGGTGAGACCCCCAGGCACACACACACATACGCACTGAGGCACGCACCAACACCCCACCTGCACGGGTGAAAAGCCAAAGACAGCGGCTCCTATATTCAAACGTGAGGGATATGCAGAAGCAGGCCTCTCTGCGAAGCCCTAATCCCCTGGCATCTGTGCCCTGCTATTTGCATAAGTAAATGGCAGCTCATTAAGAGCACATTAGTAGCTCCACAACCATGTAAGGGAACCAGCCCAGCGAACCGGAGCCACAGGAGAGCTCCCTAATTCAGTTGTGCAGCCTTGCAGGCACGAAGCAGAGTCCGTCACGTGCCATCTGCCTGCCCGGCGAGGAGAGAAAAAATAGGCCCTTATGGAAACACAGGGGAGACTTAGTAAATATTTGCTGAAGAAGGAATGATGGCAGACCAGGTTTGCAAAGGGTAACGCGTACTAAGAATAGAGAGATGTTTGCATCGCACTGGATCGGGGCGGCATTGCTCCCGTGTCTGGCCATCCACGGGACAGCTCCAGGAGAGTGGCTGCGGGTCCAGGTCATGCCTCCAGTATCCCGTGAGCTTGTCCCACCAGCTGCCATCTGGTGGCTCTGACTTGGGAGCTCACAGATGGGGCCCAGGGTGTTGGAATTTTAAAATGCCTCTTGGGATACAGAAACAACCGCATGGTCCTCCGTAGACAGGTAGGTAAAGAAGATGTGGCATACAATGGAATATTACTTGGCCATAAAAAAGAATGAAATCTTGCCATTGGTGACAACATGGGTGGGCCTAGAGGTTATTATGCTTGGTCAATTAAGTCATAGAGAGAAAGACAAATGCCATATGATTTCACTTATGTGTGGAATGTAAAAAAACAAAATAAGCTAACAAACTCATAGATACAGAGGACAAACTGACAGTTGCCAGAGGGGAGGGAGATGAGGAGGCTAGGTGAAAAAAAAAGGCGAAAGGAATCAAGTACTAATTGGCAGGTACAAGTACAGCATGGGGAATATAGTCAATAATCTCTATTCTCTATATTTAAAAGGCTAATATGCAAAGTGTCCCCACAGGAGTTTGACCGGGAGACAGGAGTTCTATTGCTTGCTGTAATGGGCGCTGACCACCAGGGGGCGGCACGGAATGAAGGAAAGCCCCGGCCAGCAGCCCCTTGGGCGCTGGGCCTCTAGTAATCTAATAATTATGTGTGATGCCAGGTGGGTACCAGAATTACTGAGGTGATCCCTTCGTAAGGTACAGAAATGTCTAATCACTATATGGTACACCTGAAATGAATATAATGTTGTATGTCAACTGTGATTCAAAAATAAATGTTAAAAAGTCTACACTAAAAATAAAATAAAATGCCTCATGGAGATTCTCATTGGCTCCCATGTTTGAGAACCATTGCCCAGAGCATCAGAACACTGCTGGGGTGTTAGACACAAAGCAGGGGGCCTCCCTGAAACCTTGCAAGTGCCCATTGTGGGGTATTTTTAGCCCAGAACCCTCTGGAGAGGCGGCTCACGAATCCTACTCTGTCAGCACTGCCTTCCTCCCTGTCCCAGGAGGAGTGGGCGTTGCCTTGGTAACACACAGTGGAGCCGCTGTTTGGGGGATACCTGTAACCCACCCGCAGGTACCAGGCAGAGGGATCCAGGGCACCCTCTCCATCAGGCACCAGCGTCCTTTCCCCGTGCGGACTCCCAGCAAGCAGGGCGCGTAGGCTCAGGAGTCCAGGAAACCCAGTCAGACAGCACAGCGGCCTCCGTGGGAGAGCCTGCCACCTCGGGCTTTCAAAGGTGACTAAGCCACTAAGTGGTGCCCGCTTCAGCTCAGCTCTTTAAATTTTCATGAAACCTCTGCTTGCTGAAGACGGGCCCTCAGCCTGTTGGAAGGTTAATTATTGATGCGAGGGGGTTCTGCAGGGAAGCAGGGGTCAGAGGGGAGGCCCCACCCGCCTCCACCTCCTGGCTTTTTTCCTTGAAAGGGGCCGGGGCCAGGGGCTGAGTGTTGCTCTGAGGCCCTGAACTTCTGGGTGGTGGCGGTTGCTTCTTTTATTGTTCCTTCCCTTTTTATCTTGGTGAGGATCAAAACCCCCAGTGCGTTCCCTTACTCCGCGGTGCACCTCTCCACGGGAATGAACGTGGAGTGATACTGTTGGGCAGTTAGCGAACTCAAAGCACAGACAGGAGGTGCTCTGAGGCTGTGTGCGCCCCACAACCCAAACAAACCGAGTTGGGTCCTGCTGGAGCTGAGCCAGTGCAAACTGAGCTGCTGGACCAACCAACCGAAGAAGAATCACCCCCATCCAGTCAGTGCGCTACATCCCGTGATGGAGGGTGGCTACTTAGGGGCCTGAGGACATAAAAGGCACTAACGGAACTAACCACAGAGTCTTGAGTAATCTCATTGATTCCCTTTTATTATTCCACAATGAAAACAGCCCTATTGGATTTTCTCACGGTGATATAAATAATACCTGCTTATTATAAAAGATGTTTAACAACATAGAAAGGTATCAGGAGACTGTGTCAGGATGTCCTGCCGCTCATTTTGCACACACTGCCATGATGGCCAGTTTACACACGTTGCACACTGCTTAGGTACATACGTGTGCAATTTTACACAGGTGGGCTTGAAAACTGCACCCGGCAGTTTTCTTTCTTTATTCATCTCACAGGGGGTCTGTGAATGTATCTCATTCCTCACCCAACCTTCCTGCCAGGTACCTAACATGAACAGCCAGTCCTATCAGACAGTTCCAGCCGTGAGCAAGTCCGCCTACTCGCATCTCTTGCTCCTGGGCACCGTCTCACCTCACTCCCACAGCAGGGGCCGAACCCTGCATCAGGCTCCTTCAGCACCCCAGGGAAAGTGCTCCGTAAAACCGGAAGTCACTTCTCTACCAGAAGCAGTCCAACGGCCTCCCTTCCCTCATCAGGATGAAAACAGCCGTAGGAGTGGCTCACAGAGTCCTCCCCACTCTCTGCATCACCTCCAGCCAGTCTCCCTGTGGACCCTCTGCTCCTGCTCTACTGGCCTTCCCTGCCCCAGGGCCTTTGCACCTGCCATTTCCTCTGCCTGATCCAGTCTTTCTCTAGATCCCCACAAGGCTCGCTCCCCCGCCTCCTTCAGATCTTCATTTTAGTGTCACCTTCTCAGGGAGACAGACCTTTTATCCACTCCTCTAAAATTGTACAATCTTCCCGCCAACATTCCTTCCCTGCCCCTCATTTTACTCCAGACACCTATCTCCAGCCAACATGCCACCCATTGTACTTATTGATGACCTGTATCACCCACCAGGAAGTATTGATTCTGTGCACTGCGGTGTCTCTAGCACCCCGACAGCACTTGCCCCGGGTAAGTATTTGCTGAGTGAATGAGTCATGTGACCTTCAGGGTTCATCAGGAGGCCTGCATAATCAACAAGGGCTTGTCCAGTAGTTGCAAGTTCCTTCCACAGCTGCACTTTCAAGGTCAAATGGTCCCAGGAGCCTTGCAGTTCACAGAGCAGGCACATGATTCACTCCTACCCAAATGCTTAGCTCCTCAGATTCCAGAAGCAACAGGCTGCTCCTCTCCAGCTGAGTTAATAGTCCAGATGCTCCACGTGGGCTCCACACAGAATCTGGGGAGACCCCTGCCTCTCAGTTCCTGGAAGGATCCCTTCATCAAGCCCCGCCACACACACCCTGCCATGGGCTTCTGTGGTTTCTGGGAAGGCCAGCCAATTTTTCCACCCAGGCAGGGCTGTGGGCTGCAGGCTGTGGTCCCCCACGATGGGCATCCTGGACGTGACCAGCACTGTAGCTCACTATGTCCCCTCCAGTTCCCTGACTACAGCTGATCCAGAAACGCCAGCCTCCTTCCCAGGCCACCGCGAGGAGCCTCCACAGATATCTTAAGCCTGAGGTTGGCTTGTCTGTCTTATGTTTGGGTTTGTGTCTTGCCTTTCCCATTGATGATTATAAAATACTAGAGGCCCGATGCATGAAATTCGTGCAAGAGTGGGCCTTCCTTCCCCCGGCTGCCCGCACTGGCTTCCCTCCCGCCCCCGGGACCCGGGCTTCCCTCTGGCCTCCAGCAGGCACCCAGGCCCAGGCTTTTCTAGCAGTCCCAGCTTTGTCCCAAAGGATGGGAGGACATCAGGTTAATTAGCATATTATGCTTTTATTATTATAGATGGTCTGCCTTTTAAAAGCTTATTACCTGGATCATAGCTATAAGACAACAAACCTCTTTTTAATTATAATCTGTTTGATATTTAACTTGTGGAAAGTGGCAGGATGGGTGTAGTTGGGGGACAGTTGATCAAGATCTCCCCTTTTACTGCTTGGAGACCATCTGCCACCTAGCCAGAGAGACTGTCTATGGAAACACACATACACACACACACAGACACACACACAGACACACACACACACACACACACACACACACACCACTCACAACCCAGATGGCAGCAGCCTGAGTGCCAAGCTCTTTCTGGCAAAAGGCCGTCTGGCCACTCCCCACCACCCAGGATCAGAAGCTCAAGAGACTAGACACTGGCCCTGCTGTTGGCACACTCTCTAGAAACCAATACATAGTCCAGCTGCCACCAGGGCCAGTCCAACCAAATCTTTTAAATGAAAATATCACTGACTTAGAAGAAATGTGAAGGGGAACACTAGTATACACACAGTAAAGTCTATAGTTCTAACAGTCATAGATTATTTTTCAATGCAATTATTTCTCTGCCAACTTCACAGAGTAATGTGAGCTCCAGGCTAGTCATTATACCCAAAACAGCTCCTTTCGTACTCACAAGAGGTCTGCAAGTACGTATTTTATGATGCCATTGTATACTGGGTGAGTGAACTGATGTTCAGAGAGGTTAGATGCCAATCGCTGGCAAGTGGTACATCTCTAACTATTTATACTGCATTGATCTTTGATGGATAGATGGATGGGTGGGTGTGTGGATGGATGGATGGATAGATGGATGAGAGGACAGGTGAAGAGAACAAAAGGCAATTAAACCACTTAACTTCCCAGTTGGCTAAACCAATGAAATAATGGAGGAATGGCTCAGGCCAGGTTTTGCCACCAAATTCTTGCAAACAGAAAAGCTCGAGGCTTTCCGAATGTTTCGGAGGTCAGGCAGTGGCCTCAGTGGGTAACGAGCTGTGCTCCCGCGCCGCGGCTGCGATGAGGAGCTGGGCTTGTGTCTCAGGGGCGTTAACTGAGCACGCACCACCTGGGCCCTGTTCTAAGCTGGTTTACGTGTGCGGTCTGGCCTGGGGGTGAGTTACTTACAGTAAAGGGTAGGTAACCAGCCAGGTCACACACTAGTGGAGCTTACCATTTAACCTTGGGTGTCTGAAGGTTCCTTAGCCAGGAGCATGTTTCCAATGTCTGTCCTTCTTCTCTCACTTTTTATCTTTTGGGTCCTGTCTTTTAATAATAGTTTTGATATTATTTTCTCATTGAAATTTGTAGGGAGAGGAGGTATCTGGAAATTATTTTTAAATGATGGGCCTTCATCTCATACCGTTTCCAACACAGATTTCAAATCCTTCATGAGGTTTTCTTTTTGTTTTCCCAACCCTATCCATCCCACGGGTTCAGGGAGCACCAGCCACACGAAGCGCACGGAGCAGGATGCCAGAGCCAGGACTTTGGAGCTGGGGTCCGTGATGTGAGTGGGGGAGGCAAAGGAGGACACATCCGACCCAAGACATTGCAGGGTGCAGTTGGACCATGCAGAGGGGTCTGGCCAGCCCAGAGCTGAGCTCAAAGGCAGAAGGTGAAAATCCAGGAGCTACAGAAACAGTCTGGGGCTGATCCTGATGCTCTAAAGGCCGCACTGAGGGAGGTGCACCTCACCTCACTGTCCCTGGAAATGTCCCGGAGGCCATGGAGCAGAGGTGCCCAAGGTCACCAGCTCCCACCCATATCTCCAGGACTTGGAACGGTAACCGCACAAACGTAGCTGGGTCTCGGTGTGCCCTGTGTCAGGAAGGAATGAAAGAATGAGCAGGTGAGTAGATTTATGCTGAAGAATGTCCTTGAAAACAGAGGAGACAGTAGGCCCTCTTAGGAATTCACAGCAAACGTCCAGGAATGAACCGATGGAGACTTGGGTGATGATGGGCGAGGAGAGGAGAGGACACAGCCAATCTACAGTGATGGCAGGCTCCGTAGGACTTGTCACTCAAATGGGATATGGTCTACGGAGGGCCGTAGGCCTGAAGACACCAGCCACAGGCCTGGTGAAGAGGGAGAAGGGGAGAGGGCTCTTTCCCAGGGACTGCGTGGGAGAAGAAACGTCTGGGGCTCGGAGCTGTGACATACTCAGGGCCATGCTGAGGAATGGCATTTGCACGCTCCACTGAGCAGCTGCGTGGGTGCAGCCAGAGCTGGGGAGCACACATTCACAGCGGCCTGGGAGAGCAATGGCCGCAGCCTCCTACGGAGATCAGTCTCCGTGGCTCTGTCCCTGCTCACTGCGCTGTCCAGCCCCTCACCACAGGACCATCCCCTGAAGACAGGGGCAGCTGGGAAGCAGGAAGGGAAGCAGGAATAGGAGAGCTGCAGGCTCCTGGGCGGCAGTGGGTAGTGCCAAGCTGGAGCTTGCTGACAGTAGGGAGGTGTCAGGGAACACAGGAGACTCGGAGGGTGGAGAGGGAGAGGAGGTGGTGGGGTGGGGGAAGGGCCAACTCACACCGAGGAAGTTCAAGGCAGCCCTTCCAGCCACATCGGAGCTGGAGTGGGCGGCAGGGCGGTGATAGATCTAATCTCTGCTGGGAGAGAGCCGAGGGGCTCCTTTTCCATGTACAGGCATGATTCCTAGGTCTGGGGTGGCGACATCATTACCTTAGCATTCCCTCCACCCTGTTCCAGAAACTCCGAGTGAGCTGGGGAGGGGCAGGGAGCCTTCTGGAAGGAGCTCCTCATGGCTGTGTCCAGCTGGGAACGTGAAATCCACCAACAGAGGGTAAATACTCTACACACAGGGCGACAGTCTGGATTCAAACCCAAGTCCAAGACCAAAGACTCTTTCCAGTCTCACTGGGAATCTCTTCTGGATTGGAGCACCCCCTGGGAAAAGCCTGCCTCCCGGGAGAGTCACGCCGGCCCATCCTGGGCATGGCCAAGCAAGGGGTGGCTGCGTGCTGCCCTTGGTCACAAAGGGCTGAGCCACGCAGTGAGGTCACCCAGTGAGGTCACCGCCTGTCTCCTTCACTCTGAGCTAGCATCTTAGCTGACACATCAGGGTTCAGACATGCTGCGTGGGGCTGGGGGTTGGCGGGGATGGAGTGGGAGCCTGAGGAAGAGCTGAGGAGGGAGAGTGAGGCTTCTTTCTCTAGAACAGTGGCCTTGGGGACCGTCACCAGTGTGACTGGTTAAGCTCTGTCTCCCCCACTAGTTCCACAAGGACAAGGACTGTGGCTGGCTTTGCTGACCATTGTAGCCCAATTTCCAAGCCCCGTGCCTGTAAGCAGGAAGCTCTACATCGTTTGTTCAGTGAGTGAATGAATGAATGAATGAATGAAGCAGGAGGACATCAAAGCGAAACTGCACAGAGCTGCCAAGCCCAGGCCTGCCTCCCACCCAATAAGGAGGAGGGGACGGACACCCAAACCTGGAAGAGGCTATGGAGCCAGACTGCCTGGTGGAACCCCTCTCTGCCACTTACTCGCTGGGTAAACTGTGCCTCAGTGTCCCCCACTGTAAAATGTGGGCCTGGGGCTGCTGTGCAGATTAAATGAGGCAACATCTGTCATGTGTCTGGCAGTGAGTGCTTTGTGATTGTTACATAGAGAAAGGCACCTCCCCCCCCCTGCCCACACACACACACACACACACACACACACACACACACACACCTCTCTTCACATGCCATTCTCCAGCCCCTTGGACTCCAGAGAGGAGTTCCCTGGGGAAAAAGAGTTTCCAATATCCTCTTCATCTCACCATTCCTCCTCAGCCTCCCCTGCTCCACCCCCAGCATTTGGACCCACCCACCCTGGTCTTCTTTTAAATGTCCCTGGGCTTTGTTCAGTCTCCCTGGACCCCATAACCAGGGAGCTGCCTCCAGACCCCAGGAAGGTACCCCCTTTCCTCCGCCTCCTCTCCCCAGGAGCTTCGCTCCCGATTGGGAGGGGGAGGGCACCGCCCGGAACCTTAGCTAAGACGAGAGCGCGCGCACTGTGGACGGCTGCGCCACCTAGTGACGACCAGCGGAATCGGCAGCGGAGGCGGCCTGCAGAGCGGGAGGCTCCCAGCCTGGCCTTGGCTGCTGAGTTCCTGCCCCAACACTCCCCACTCTCTCCCCCTAACCCTCCCCGACGCCTTCTCAGCCTGGACAAAGGGGAGGCTAAAGAAGGGAAGGTTGGTAGGCGGAGAATATCACCAACCGTTTGGCTCAGTGGTAGAGCGTCGGTCTGCGGACTGAAAGGTCCCGGGTTCGATTCCGGTCAGGGGCATGTACGTTGGTTGCGGGCACATCCCCAGTAGGGGGTGTGCAAGAGGCAGCTGGTCGATGTTTCTCTCTCATTGACATTTCTCATTGACATTTCTAGCTCTCTGTCTCCCTTCCTCTCTGTAAAAATCAATAAAATATATTTAAAAAAAAAAAAAGAACTGGTGGCTCACCGAAACCGGTTTGGCTCAGTGGATAGAGCAGTGGATAGAGCGTCGGTCTGCGGACTGAAGGGTCCCAGGTTCGATTCCGGTCAAGGGCATGTACATTGGTTGCGGGCACATCCCAGTAGGGGGTGTGCAGGAGGCAGCTGGTCGATGTTTCTCTCTCATCAACGTTTCTAGCTCTCTATTCCCTCTTCCTTCCTCTCTGTGGAAAATCAATAAAATAAAATAAAGTAAATTTGTAAAAAAAATTTTTTTTTTTTAAATGTGGCTCTAGGTCCCAGGGAATAAGTAATCCTGTGGGGAAAGCAGTGATGCCTGGGCAGGGCCGCCTTTGGGGACATTTCCCCTCCTGACAAAGGCTTCTCCTCTCATGGAAGAATATTTGGCTGGGGGGCTCCGATTCCTGTCCCCTGATATCCCTGGCTTCCTTGTCCTAAGCAAACTACAGACCACTGCTCTGGGCTGATGAGGAGACAGACAGACAGAGGGTCTCCACAGACCTGAGGCCAAGAGCACACTCCCTTCCCTGTAGGAGAGAACGGGACCCAGAAAATCCAGATTCCGGCCCGCTCTGGGCCCCACCCACCAAGCTGTGCCTGCATTTCCCCACCTGGGGAAAGATGATGATAAAAATAAACGCCTACCCAACTTTCCTCACAAGGGGGTGTGAGGCTCAAAGGGGATGCTTTTCTCAGATGTAAGAGATGATGAAAGAACAAAATCCGTCACTATTCAATGTTTCTGATCCGTAATGACTTCAGCAATCCTGTGACTACAGGCAAATACAAATGCACTTGCTTAACGAGTAAGACTCTCAAGTCCTGATGATTGAAACTCCTCAGACGAGACATTTTTACTTGGGGAGGGGGGAGATAGAAAAACATGAGATCTGAACATACCAAGTGCAATGGGGAACTCCCATGATTAAGGATGTCTTAAGGACTTTGCTATATGGAGCCTGGAATGCAGCTCGCTCTTTAGGACACCAGTGGAAGAAGATTACAGTCCCCAAAACGTTTGGAGGATGCAGACGTTATCTCGGAGACCACTTCAAAGGCGGAATCCCAGAATCATGGCACCTCATGGCCGCCGCGGGCATCAATTTGCATGAGCACCTCCACTAGTCTCCCTGCAGAGGCCTATTCCCTGTACAAGAACAAATCTGCCTGCTGGTCCGTACAATGGCTGAGGAGCAACAGACTAAGGAACAGACAGACTTATTCCTAGAGGATGACAATCCAGAGCTAAGAAGCCCATAAACTTGACCCTTGAACAATGCAGGGGTTGGGGTTGAGTCAGCCCTCTGTGTACGTGATTCCCACCTTCCAGCTGACGCTTGAATAATGCAGGTTCAAACTGCGCTGGTCAATTGAAAAAAAAAAAAAATCCATGGGTGCATGCAGTTCAAATCTGAGTGGTTCAAGAGTCAACTGTATAAGTAAACCTTGTTAATTTTTAATAATTTACTACCTAAGGATTTTTGAAGATGGCGGCGTAGGTAAATGCCTGTACTCTCCGCCTCCCACAATTGCATCAAAATTACAACTAACAGAACAACTATCATCCAGAGCCGCTGGAAAGCTGGCTGAATGGAAGTCCTACAACTAGAGAAGTAAAGGAGAAAGCACACTGAGACTGGTAGGAGGTGGGGAGGCAAGTGCCTGACCATATATGCATTACCTATGGACACAGACAATGGGGTGGCGAAGGCCTAGGGTGGGGCAGGAACCAAGAGACGGGGGGGGGGGGGGGGGCAATGGGGGAGAAAAGAGGGACATCTGTAATAATCCCAACAATAACGATTAAAAAAATAAATTTTAAAAAATTACTACCTAAGCCCAAACCTTACTTGGATTCCTTTCAAACTGGCACTAACTCTCTGTCCTGTCCACTTCTCACAGGTTTGTTTGTCTAAAAGACACGAGGCGGTACATGTACATTTGAGCCTCATTTTACGATCCTGTTGCGATCCTCCCGAGCACACGGATTAAATTGGTTTTCCTCCTGTAAACCTAGTCCTGTATCAATGTTATTGTTCTATAATTAGTCCAGCTGTAAGAACTGCAGCAGGGGCTGAGGAGGGAGTCCCTGCCTTCCCGCCAGCCTCATCCATTGGCCAGAGCTCAGTCCCGTGACACCACCTGCCGCAGTGGGAGCTCAGAAACAGTCTCCCCGTGCGTCCGGGGGGAAACAGAATCAGCTGGAAGAACATTGGTATTTCTTTGGCGGCCTGCTCCTTCTGTAGGAGGGAACATGGGTTTATTGTCTTCAGGTCATTCTCTTCTACAACAGGCCCACCGCGCTGCTCCCTGGGTCTCCCGCCCAATCTCACCAGGGAGGAGGAGGTGGCCTCCAAGTGGGCAGAGCCGGAGTGGTCACCATCTAGAGACAACACTACAAGGGCACTTTCTCCGGCCCTCCTCCTCCTCTCTCACCCTCTGCCCACACCACACCCCTTCTCCAGGCTGGTGCACCCCCAGGCTGAGGTCCCCCAGGCCAGCAAAGCAAGAGCCCGGGCTGCCACGGAGGGGGGAGTGTTCTGGTTTCTTTTTCAACCAGGCCGACTCGGCCACAGCAATTGGACCGGGGATCCAGGCCAGGGTGATCTGTGAAGGTAATTATGTGAACGGCAAAAGCCGGAAATCCACATCCCTCCGGGCAGAGGGCGGACCCGTGCCAGCTTGACCCCTTTCTTTCCTGGGCCCACCCCCAATGCGCCCCACTTCACACCCTGACTCAGATGGCCCGGGAAGCCGAGAGCCGAAGTGTGTGCTTGTGGGTGGGGAATTGATTGCTGCATCAGCTCCTGCAGGCTCAGGCCCTCACTGCAAACCCATTTGGGCGGTGTGCTGGCAGGAGACTGAGCACTGACCACTAGCTTCTAGACAAACAAAAATCAAGGCTCCTGCTTTTTCCCTGCTTCTCCCACCCACCGGCTCCTCCCCACACACCTTACTTTAAAACAATGACTAGGGGACCCAAATAGCACCCCGGGGTCACCCTCCTAATACCTCCACAGCCACCTCAGGGGGGGGGGCGCTAGAAATGGGAGCGATTGTTTGCCCAGCTGCACGTTTTGTTTGGGACTGCGCCAGCAGGCAGCCCAGGTGAGCATGTTGCTAGGAGAACCTGAACTTGAGTTAAACGACAACCTTTCTTCACTGCCACAGCTTTTTCTCCGCTGCAATGGCAGGCCTCACGTGTGGGCCCACCGGGAAATCCCCCTCAGATAAGGCTGCTGTGCCTTTCACCCCCTCTTGCTCGCTCTCTCTCTTTGTTTTTTTTCCTTCTTCTTTCTGGCCTGATTTTCAGACTGAGCCAACAACCACAGAAATAAACAAGGCTGTGAAGACCTCTCCCCGGGGCAGTGCTGACTGCTCCCCTGCTGGTGCAGGCACCGTTCTGGGCACGGGGGACACAGCCAGGAAGAACCCAGTGACCCTGTCCTCTGGGGCTTGCGTCCTTATCAGGTCCTCCAAACAGAACCAGTACAGTGTGTGTGTGTGTGTGTGTATTCTGTGTATGTATATGTATGTACAGTGTGTGTGTATACTATGAGTGTATGTGTATAGTGTGCATGTGTGAATTTGTATGTGTATATGTGTGAATACAGTGTGTGTGTATATAGTATGTGTATGTGTGTACAATGTATGTATATGTGTGTATAATATGTGTGTACAGTGTGTGTGAGTGTAGTGTGTATGTGAGTGTACAGTGTGTGTGTGTGTGTGTACAGTGTGTGTGTATGTGTGTGTGAGTGTACAGTGTGTATGTGTGAGTGTGTGTACAGTGTGTATATGTGTGTGTGTGTGTGTGTGCGCGTGTGTGTGCGCACGCGCGCACGTGTATGTGTGTGTGTGTATTTAAAGAAATTGGTCTCTGTGATCGTGGGCACTGGCACGTCTGCAATCTGCAGGAAGCCTAAGAGGCTGGAACACAGCAGGAGTGGAGGCTACGTCGTGAGGCAGTTCCTTCTGTGGGAAACTTCCATGGTAAAGTTGAGGTCTTTCAGCTGACCGGATGAGGCCCCCCCAGGCTCTCCAGGAATCTCTACTTAACGTGAACTGAGTGTAGAGGTTCCCCACGTCTACAGAATCCTCCCCAGCAGCAGCGGGTCAGTGTTCAATTGAATCAGAGGTCCTAGAGCCTGGCCAAGCTGACAGAAATGGAGCATGGCAGTGGCATATGCCTGGGAGGGGTGGTGAGTGAGAAGGACAGTGGGGGGACGGAAAGAGGGGGGAAGAGCAGCCCTGGCAGGGGGACAACAGACGACCGACCTACCGGTGTGAAATACAATAAGTCATTCAATACACACCCACAGGAAAACTGAGTAAATGAGCATTCCTCGGCCCCGCTCTCAGAAAGCACAGCACCAACCCTCCCTTACACCTCTGCTCAGTAATGGCTGCGCAGGGGTAAGGAGACAGGAGTGCCGCCATTTGTGTACCTCTCATTAGTGCTACCTGGCAGCGAAAGCAAGCCTCCCAGTCTCCTGGCCCTGCTCATGCTGCAGATTTTTAGGGAGTGGAGGGGAAAGATGGCTGGAGGGGAGGGAGGGGGGCAGAGAGAGAGATTGCATGTACCCCAACCAGGGTGAGGATCAAACCTGCAGCCCAGGTATGTAGCCTTGACCAGGAATCGAACCCATGACCCTTCAGTGCACAGGCTGGGGTTCTAACCACTGGGAACACTGGCCAGAGCTGAAGGGAACATATTGGTCACTCTATCTCCCTGGCCCATGAGCAGGCCTACACAGGGAAAGGCTCAATAATTAATAGCTGTGACCAGCTTCATCCTCAGACAAATAAAAGGCTTGGGCATCTAATCTCTTCGGGCTTCAAGCTGCCTTAAGGGCTCCACCCTCTCTGTCAGGCCCAGGACTGAGACCCCTGAGACTTCCCTTCCCAAACCCACACTCCCAGTGTCCTGGAGCCAACCGCACACAGCAGGGGGGCCGGGGGCCTGGCTCCTCCCCAGCTGCCCCCTCCCCGGAGGTAAGCACGTCTGGGCCCTCTGAAGTCTCTTGCAGCCACACATGCTGTAGTGGGTGAATTCTGATAGATCCTCCCTCCCCACAACTGATGGACAGAGTATGACGTAAACTGCACCTGTGGCCTAGACATTCCTGAGCACCTAACCAGGCACCTTATATGGACTGTACGTTGAACCACCAATCAGTACCTGCCGAATACCCTAAGCTCTTGATTTCTAAATTTCTAAGTGCCTAATCATGTGCCTTGTATGAAACCACCAATCAGCGCGTGCCGAGTACCCTAAGCCCATCCCTTCCCTTTCCTCCCCTCCAAAGGCGCCTTCACTCTGCACGTGTGCTCTCTTCCTCTGCAAGGCAGCCCAGCAGGGTCCTTCTCCTCTAATAAAGCCTGTGTCCTGGTCTTCCGCACTCTGTCTCATCTTTCAATTCCTCCTGGTAGAGATGGGGAGCGTGAGGTGAGCGAGAAGGCCTCTTCTTTCCGCTCACGGCTCTCTGGTTGTTAGTGTAATTGCTCAGCAGCTAATCCTCAGGTTGGCTGGGGAGAGTGGGGTCCTGAGCTAATGTGAGGAAAGCACCTGTTCTCACCCCATATTCTGCCTTGTGGGTGACCTTGTACAAGTCCCCTCACGTCTCTGAGCCTGGGCCTCGGGGTAAATGAGCTGTCTGGTTATTCCAGATGACAGGCAGTGGGGACTGGGCGCCTAGAGGCCCCGGAGGCCGGGCTGGTGGGGAGCAGAAATGGGTGGGACATGCGGGGAAGGTTTTGTTAATGCCCCCCACACACACACACACACACAGAGGCAGCCACGATAGGACCTTTTCTCTGAGTTAACCAAAGGATCTATGAATTGTGTTAAACAAATTAATTAACACATATTCAAGGAATCCGTTCAGCAGGACGGCAAAGAAATAAAAACAGAAGCAAGGTCAGGGTTAGCTAATGGCTAGCTGCTAATCGTTCTTGTTCAGCGGCACCATAAAATGTCACTGTCACTGGCCCGCATCTTCACACCTCGTTGGAAACCCATTAACACAATGGCTGGGCCATTAACCCTCACTTTCAGGCAGAACCTGCCTCTGGGCATGGTTTTCAAGGAGGGTCCCCACATTAATACTCCGTGTAATTGCTCGCTGCATACTTCTGATTACTTACCACTGCTCACATATGGAGGGGGAGCGCTGTGGACGCTATCTTTTCTCTGATCTTTTTTTTTTACTTTTTAAATATATATATTTTTTTTTTTAATTTTTTTTTTTTTTTTTTTTTTTTTTTTTTACAGAGAGGAAAGGAGAAGGATAGAGTTAGAAACATCAATGAGAGAGAAACATGGATCAACTGCCTCCCGCACACCCCGACTGGGGATGTGCCCGCAACCAAGGTACATGCATCCTTGACTGGAATCAAATCTGGGACCTTTCAGTTCGCAAGCCGATGCTCTATCCACTGAGTAGAACCAGTCAGGGCTTTTTTTTTTTTTTTTCCCTTTACTTTCTAAAATGAATAAACTCATCCCCCTCTGGCAAGATAATGTATTAAAGTTTGAATTTTAAAAACAGATAGAGGGCCGATGACTCAATTTACAAAAGAATCTGACATAGGATTTCGTAAGTCATTTGGTCCCGGAGCAATCACAATGATTTGATTTACAAAATTTCAATTTGCTAATATTGTTCCCATATTATGACTCGGACATACAGGTTATGTTTGAAAAAGAAACAACTGCTAATGAGTACCATAGTGCCTGGCTGAGCGGAGAGCAGAGGCTTGCATTATAAACAGGGTGGCCAGGAGGCTTATGGTGAAGACTGGTTGAAGATCGACCACAAGGCCTGGGATAGGCTGTGACCTGCCGGGACACACAGGGCAGATGGGTGAGTCAAAGGGGGACTTCAATCAGAGAAGACGGGACCCAGAAACCAGCAATTTGGAGCTACTTCAAATAGACACTCCCACTCCGTGTGTGTGTGTGTGTGTGTGTGTGTGTGTGTGTGTGTGTGTAGAGGAAATCCCCATTCCCAGGCACATGCCATGAGACGGGCCCACCCTGCACCACTTCAGATGAAGACCAGGAGTATATTAAACACATTTTCTGTAAAGCAGTGGCTTCTTTCCTGGTATCCCATCAGCTGCCATGACTGCATTTAAACCCAGCCACGTGAAACTGCAATGCCATCTTCCAAGTGCATGACAACCAAGTCTAGGCTCGATTGAGTAGGAATTTATTACTAATTACCAATAAAATTATATTCATGTGTATCTTATATATTTTTCATTGAAACATCAAGTAAGAAGAACTTGAATTTATGTTTCCGTGCAGGGCAGGGAAGTTATGCCTATGGGAAGCTTAATGCGTTCAAGACAAATGAGGGCAGTCACTTTGGGCGACTTTACTTGCTGTTCCAGACGATGTCCACTAGAGGGCAGTAGTATGTATAAAATGTGAGCTTTCACACAACCATTAAGTGAGAAGACCCCACTGGCACAGCACTGCGTGGCAGGCACTCAGTAATTATTAGAGCTGATCCAGGTTCCCTCCCACTTAAGTGCCATCTGCCTCTGGAGGAGGGAGAGCCCACAGAGGGCTGGGTGGAGCCTGCGCTGAGGCTGTGACAGAGGAAAGCCTTTGAGAGAAATCAAGGCGTTCGGAGACCCAGGCTGCAAAATCGTTTGCCTTCCTGGTTCTTCTACTGACTAGGTGCATGGCCCCAAGCAAGTCACTGGGCCTCAGTTTCTTCCTCTGTGAAAGGAGGAGGCGGAGTGAGGTCAGCTTTAATGCATTCTCCAACCTCAGCCTCCAATTTTCAAGAGTAAATACCTGCAGGCCTGGTATTACCATAGGTAAGATAGGAAGTCAAAAAGAGTAGTAATTACAGACCTGAAAGGCACAACAGTACTATACATTCATGCTTTGAGGCTTCTTCTGCTCCAAACAATTAACAACAACAGACAAAATACTAGAATTAAGAGTCAATTAATTAAAAGTCAACCTTGCTCAAAATGATCAGTATCTCCAGGAATGAGAACAGCAGAGACCCAGGCTGTAAGTTGGGGTGATGCCGTGGGGTTGTGAGGCTCCAGGCTCGGAAGCTGACAGAGATGGTGAAGGGCTTCTCTCCCACAATGAGATGGGGAATGACACAAGGCAAGGTGTCTGCAAACCAGGGCCTGTGTGTGACTCCCACACCCAAGAACCAGGGGTATAAAATGCATAACAAACTGCTTCTAATACAGAGCTTTTACAAAAAAAGCTTTTGGGGGCTTATATAAAGCTTTTACCCCCAAATGAGGAGGAATGGTCCCCTGGCCCAATGACAGGAACAGGGATATCCCCAAATCATGACAGCATGGACACCTGAGCCGATGTCAAAAAAACTGGTTCTGACCTGGGGGTTGTGGAGGCCGCGAGGAAGCAACTGCAAAACCACTAGGTTGGACGGCAGTGAGCACAAGAAAGATGAGAGTTACTAATAATAATCACCCAAAGAGAAAGGTTAAGAAAGTCTTGTTAAAAATTGCAATTAAGAGGGCAATATGATATTGAATTTTCAAGTAAAAACTCATTATTTATTCAGCAAATATTTTAAGCACCTATGATAGTCCTAGGTACTGTTTACTATTTTAAGTGCTGACGTTATTATGATTAAAAAAAAAAAACAAACAAAGTGACTGCCCTCATTGACATTCTAATAGAAGGAGACAGACAGTTGGACTTTCTAACTTCCATTGGAATGGACAACAGGATTTTTTAACGCTCCCAGGGACAGTGTTGCTCAACCACAGCTAAGAAGCGCTGTCCTAGAATGAGGTAAGGTGAGGGAGAGCATGCCTGCCGCCCCACCCGGCTGAAGCTGGGGACGGGTCTGTCAGCCCCTCTCAAGAGCCAGAACAAGCACTTCGGCCAACCTCAGAGGCCGCTGTTCTAACAGCTTCGGGAACCGGTTCCCATTTCCTTGAAGGAAAAGTGCAGCTTTTCTCTGAAGTCAGAAAAGAGGAAGCATACTTGTCAGCAACATTCTCCGTGCGAGGAGGAGAGCTTCCCCTTCCCTCAACGGGGACAGAACAGAGGCCAGCAGCCTAGATCACTGCACTGTGTGGGGACGCTTCTCTTCCCTCCCTCCCTCTGTCTTCCTGTCCCCACCCCCTCTCTCTGTGCCCCAGACACCCAGCCTGCAGAACAAATACCTCCCTCGTAGGATGGATGAGGTTTAAGAACATGTATTCACACTCACTAAAACAGATATCCTTTCTTCCTCGTTTTACAGAAATGATAGCACACTCTTCTGCACCATATTCTTTTCACTTTCAAGCGTATCTGGGAGCTCACTCCCCTGTCAGTACAGAGGAGATCCCTTCTTCTGAAATGGCATTCCATCACCTATGCTCCATCAATGACAGTCCTTTTGTGCGGGACATTTTGGTGGCTTCCAGTCCTTTCCTCTTACAAACAATGCTGCGATGGATCACTTGTGCACACTTCGTTTTGCCCAAAAGGGATAAATCCCTAGAAGTAGGGTGCTGGTCAACAGATATGCGACTTGTTACTTTTTGCCATTCATAGAGGTTCTACAAATTCAACATCCCATCGGCAACACGTAAGAGTTTCTGTTCCCCATACTTTTACCAACAGTGTGTACCATTGCCCCCGCTTATCTGTGGTTTCACTTTCCATGGTTTCAGTTACCCTTGGCCAACTGCGGTCTGGAAATATTAAACGGAAAATCCCAGAGATAAATGATTCATACCTTTTAAATCACACCCCATTTGGGTAACACGATGAAATCTCAAGACATCCCACTCCATTCCCCCTGGACGCAACTCGTCCTTTTGTCCAGCATCTCCATGCTGTGTACCCTCGCCACCCATTCATCAGTCACTTGGTAGCCCTCTCTGTTATCAGGGTAACTGCATGGCATTGAAGTGCTTGTTTTCAAGATATCCTTTTTTTTTTTTTTTTAATCGAGAGAAAAAGAGAGAAAGAGAGGGAGAGGGAGAGGGAGAGAAAGAGAGAGAGAGAAAAGAGAAACATCAATTGGCTGCCTTCCACATGCGCCCTGACCAGGGATCAAAACCGCAACCTTTCGGTGTGTGGAATGAGGCTCCAACTAAGTGAGCCACCTGGCCAGGGCCAAGTAATCCTTATTTTACTTAAGAATGGTCCCCAAAGCATGAGACTAGTGATGTTGACAATTCAGATATGCCAAAGAGAAGCGGACAAGTGCTTCCTTTTAAGTGAAAATGTATGTATGCACAGGAAAAAAACATAGGACAACAGCCAGATCTCTTTACGGATAACGTTAGTTTTTTGGTTTTTTTTTCACTATGCAAATTTAAAAATATGTATTTACATGGAGTTCAGCAAAAATAGTCTCTAAGGATGCATTTCATTCCCTCCATATGCGGTTACTCCCCCCTTCGCGCTTCTTATCTGTGCCTTTTTCCTTCTTCATCTTGAAAAGGTTAGCTGACACTTTATAAATCGTACTGTGTTTTCAGAGAATTGACTTTGAGTTTATCGAATTATAATTCACTAAACAGAAAACTTTTCGTCTTATAATTCATTGATTTCTGCTTTAAAATGTATTACTTCCTTTCTTCGTCTTTCCTTAGGTCTATTTCCTTTTCTTCTAGCTACTTCAATTGGAGGCTTATTTCTTTTTGACATTCCTGTTTAATCTTTTATTAAGTCGGTATAAGATTATGCGTATTAATCTGGGGTCTCCAGAAACACAGAATCAATAGAACATGCAAAGAAATTGATTCTAAGACGTTGACACACAAGATTATGGAGGCTGAGAAACCCAGGTCTACAGACAGCAAGCTGGAGGCCCGGGAGGGCCCGTGGTGTAAGTGCTGGTCCAAGTATCACTCCAAAGGCAGAAGACACTGTCCCAGCTCACGAACAGTTGGAGAGAAGGGATTCTTTCTTACTTAGCCTTTTATTCTCTTCGAGTCTTCACCAGATTGGGTGAGGCCCACCCACACTGGGAGGGCAATCTGCTTTGCTCAGTCTGCTAACCCAGCTGTGACTCTCACCCAGACGTATCAGAATAATGTTTGATCAAATATCTGGGCACCCTGGGGCCCAATCAGGTTGGCATGTAAAATTCCACTATGCATGTTCCTCTGGGCACTGCCATAGCTGTAACTCCTACGTGCTGATAAGTCATGTTTTCGTTATTGTTATTTTATATATAATAATTCCACCTTGAAATCCTGTGGCTCACGGCAGGAAGGCTTTACTACTGAATCGTGACTGAGCAGAAGTGTAAGGATTGGCCCTTTTGTATGAGGCTGGTGTGATCTTCATGACGCCAATACAAAGGTGAAGCACGGCCTCCTCAGAGCCCAGCTGTGGCTCTGGACGGGTTCTCACAGAACCTGACACACGCACTGAAACATCAATGGAAACACGCATCTACTTGCCTGGATGGATTTCTTAACAAGATCAAGATCCTCGTGTCCAATCTGGAATCTGAGAGGGAAAGAAGAGCCCACCACCGCTCCCCCATCCAAATGCTCATAAGTAACAGTATTAATAAAAATTACAGTAAGCACCACCGTACTACCTAATATGTGTCTTCAGTCTTTATGTATGTCATCTCATTTAATTTCTGCATGAGTTCTAAGACAGAGATGTACTCTGCCTTTCTAAAGAGGAGAAAACCAAGCCTCGAAGGGGTTACATAACTTGCTTACACTGACACCTCTTTGTAAGTGGAGGAGCCAGGCCTTCACACCTGCTCCGTCTGAATGAAGCCTGGGCATGTTTTCAGGAGGCCCCGCTTGCCTCTGCTCTGCCCCAACCTGCAGCGTGAGATGGCTCTGCCTCCCTTGCCGAAATTTATTTTCCAAGCGGCGAGAGTACGCCTGCTCTGGTCCGCGCTCAGTTAGGGAGAAGTCCAGCCTGGAATTCTGGGACTGAGAGGCGGCAGGCCCCAGCCAGGAAGGCCTTTGCCTGCAGAAGCCATATGGACAAAGAAGACTCTGAGCCAAGAGCTAATGAAGAGAAAGGGGAGGGAAGTCAGGGTGGCGGCTGAAAGAGGGGGGGTTGGGGAGAGGGTTGCACACACAGCTGCTTCAGGCGGGGAACACTGATGGTGGAGCCAGCATGTGCCGGACACACCCGTCACCCGTGCCAAGCCCATCGAGTTCAGCTCGGCTATCTGGCAATTGCCCTCTCATGAAATGAGCAAACGACTTCCTGTATTGAAGGTTTCAGTCAGCATCATTGGCCAAGTCTCAGCGGGGACCAGAGACGCCGATCACATGGGGGCTGGAGGCCCTGGCAGCAGCCAGAGCCCACGGGCACATCTTGGAGCGCCTGCCAACTGGGCGGCTGACCAGCACCCTGCGGCACGCAGATAAGGAACGTCCTGCTCCAGCCCCCGAAGGGCAGGGCTTTATATAGCAGCCTGAGCAGGCTGCCGGGGAATGTCCTGGCTCAGGCCTCTCTCTAGCCCAGGCAGAGAGCAGAAAGGGTGTGTGAGGAGGAGGAGGAGCTTCTGAACAACCTCAGATGCCCTGATCCGGGGGCAGCCTTGTCTTAGCGAGGCCTGCCATCTCGGGGAGGAGGTGTCATTTGTAGATAATTTTTATCTTCTTTAAACTTCTCTCTATATCCCAAAGTTTCTACAGTGAACTTGAACTCCTTTTAGGGTCAGCAAACATGAACCAATTGTAAGAGAGGCACAAAAGGAATGCCTCCGGCTGGGAATCCCAGTGACCATGCTCACTCTGCTCATGGGTCCCCGGGATGAGCCAGTCCTCTCCCGCCTTCCCCGGGGTCTCCCCGAAGAGCCCTCAGGGTGCCTGCACTCTGTGGCCGGAACAGACCAGTTTTCTCAGATACTCGGGGTCCCTGCATTCCCCAGGCCCTCTCTGCTCCCACCAGTCCCAATGTCATCATTCTTGACTTTGTTGTCTTTAGATACGGTGGGTGGCCACGCACTCATCTCTGCCGAGGGGCAGGAGGGTCGGTCAGAGATGTCTGTCCTCCCGGCTTCCTGGCCCTCTTAGCGCTGGCTTATTATAGTAATGGACAGAAATAATAATAGCGCCTGCCTCATAGAGATGATGCTAGGATTAAAATAAGATTGCTTGTGAAGTGCCTGACACATTGGAAATGCCAAATTAAATATTAACTGATTAGCAGTCCACATAGCTTCCTTCTCCACACCCACCGCGCCTGAATGGCCCCATCCTATTGACCAAACTTGGCCCAGATGACTTTCATTGTTTCCGAAAATAGCTCCTCCCAGCAGGGGTGAGGATTCACCAGCCTGGCTGGCACCCATTCCGCGCAGCAGCTCCAAAACCAACGCGCCGGGAGGTGCCAGGCTCCTGGGAGGGAGAGCCTGGCAGCGCCTCCTTGTAAGGCAGCTGTCCTCGTTGCGCGTGTGAGTCACGCCCGGGCCGCTGGATAAACAGATAAACGGATAAACATGTTACTCTGTGGGTGACGGCCCCACGGAGGCTGAGGTCAGCTCATGACTTCGGGGCCATTCTTAGGAGACCAAAGAGGGTGAGATATTAAGCGATCGCTGTTTTTTGAGCATGGGCTACATGCAAAGATTCAGAAACGGCACCTAAAAAAAGAAGGAGGTGTTGGCTCTGAAATGATGACAGTCTCGGTGAGGAAGAAAGACGCAGGTGCAGGAATAGAAAGCTCACGCAGCAAAGCAGGAGTGACCCAGGCAGGTGACAAGGTGGAGAGTGTGGACCAGAGTTTCCCCGGGAATCCGGGGGTCAGAGAATATAAACATCCTCAGTAAGCAGGTGCCAGGTCTGCCCCTGGGACAGGCAGGGGAGTCTGAGAGAAAGGGTCTCGGTGTCCACATCAAGGGACACGGTGCTAGCACACGCCGCCGTGCACCATCTCCTTTGGCCCGAACAACAGTATTGCGTTCCCATTTCACAGATAAGAAAACAGTGGCTCGGAGAAGCTCAGTGGGGTTTAGTGATAGACTCGCCGTCACACATGGCAGAGGCAGAATTCAAACCCAGTTCTGCCTGCTCCACAGCCCATGTTCTTGCTCCTAATACCAGGCACTGCTAAAACCTCCCTCAATTCTGGGTCCCAGAACAGACCCAGATGTGCAACAAGCAATGGGGTTCTCGCTCCATGGCCGGGCCTTCTTCTAATAGAGCGGATGCTGCCCAGAGTGGCTGGCGAATACTCTGAGGCCTGTTGTGCTCAACTATGAACCCTCCTTGGGACATGTCTTTGGCCCTATCACTGCAATCTTCTATTTCCCACGTGGCCCCACCTGCAAGGTGGATGGCATTTGTGAGGAAAGGGACTTTAACAAGGTATTCTATTTTAAACATAAATAATGGGATGATTTAGTAAAACAATATTCATTAGGAATTCATACATGCATGTGCATCTATCTGCATTCTCTAACGATCAATACTTGAAGAAGCACTTGCAGGTTAGGTAAAATGGCATTTTCTCTTCCCTCAGCTTTAAGTTAGAACAATCTGCAAACCTTCTTCTTTCTCCCTTTCCTCTTCAGTTTCTTTCTTGTTCCCTTCCCTTCCCTTCCCTTCCCTTCCCTTCCCTTCCCTTCCATTCCCTCCCCTCTCCTTCCCTTCCCGGCATGGAAGAGTCAGCCTGGGGCCCTTGCAGGGCACAGGCAGGGAGAAAAGGCTGCCATGGGGTGGGGCTTTGCTGGTTACCTGTTGGCACTGGACGGTGGGGGTCCAAGAGTGGAGGCAAAGGCACAGCTGGTATGATTGGGAGATTGGCCACATTAAGCAGATGCATATACCGATTGAGCAAATAGGTCCATGCATTGAGGGAAATGAGAGCCAGGTTGGAGAAGGCAGTTACAAGCACGGAGGGGGAGAGCTATAAAGATCCTGGAAGGTGGATTGGAATTGGAGCTCAATCATATATAAGTATCGACTTACGGTCTTTAACTATATAAGCACGCATGGATCTTGATTTCTAATACCATCCCCCATGGAAAGGAAGCGGAGCTCTTTGGATAAAGGGCTAATTCCAGCAGAAACAGGAAAAGCACAAACTGAACCTGGGACAACTCTTTGTGCCAGAAAGTGCTGAGAATGAGGGGACAAGGCAGAAGGATGCAGGCACCACTGTGAAGGGACCACTGGCCACATCTGGGACAATCTGAACATAAAAATAAACAAGGATAGCAATGGAATACAGCCTAATAAAAGAAATAAGAGGACTTACTAAAATAACACATAAGCACGGAAAGTGGGCAAGCTCGGTATTCCCGTAGCCTGCCAACTAATAAAAGGAGAAGGAGTCGGCTGGAGCGGCCCAGCGGTTAAGCATCCACCCATGAACCAGGAGGTCCTGGTTCTATTCCTGGTCAGGGCACATGCCCAGGCTTTGGGCTGGATCCCCAGGAGGTGGATAGGCCAGTGGTTGGCAAACTCATTAGTCAACAGAGCCAAATATCAACAGTACAATTGAAATTTCTTTTGAGAGCCAAATTTTTTAAACTTAAACTTCTAATGCCACTTCTTCAAAATAGACTTGCCCAGGCCGTGGTATTTCATGGAAGAGCCACACTCAAGGGGCCAAAGAGCCGCATGTGGCTTTCAAGCCATAGTCTGCCAACCACTGGGTTAGGCTAACACCATGTCTCCCAGCTCACCCCCATGGAATTCACTGAGAAAAGCACAGCGGCATTTCTGTGGCACTCTTAACAAGCAAGCAGGACCCAACCTGGTCATGATAAGACACCAGACAGACGTGTTCTGTAGGGACATCTTACAGAACGACAGGCGTAAGGACATGAGCGACAAGGAAAGACTAAGGGACTGACTGCTCCAGGATGAAGAAGAGGAAGAAGGCGTGAGAACAATGCACATGTGCTCCTGGGATTGATCTTGGAGCAGAGAGAGACATTTCGGGGCATGTTGACTTGGGAAGGAGCAGGGTACTCAGTGGACTGGAGAGTGGTGGAGTATCCAGCTTCATTCCCTGACGGAGGGCTGTTGCAAGAATGACAGGGAAGGTCCTTCTCTGCAGATTGGGGAGGTCTGGGAGACTCTAGTTCCAGTGTGTGACAATGGTTAACACTGCCACCACCCGAGGGGCCAGTTTCCTCCAGCCTAAATATTGTGTGATGTCCCATTACTTCCCACATGGGATTCTCTCCTCATGTCCTTTAATGTGATTTACGTTTGAAACACCTTCCTCTGTTTATTTTCTGATAAAGGGAATTCCAACATCGCCTCGGCACTCCAACACCACCTTTCCCCTTTGTCTTGCCGTCTATCACTGAGAACTGGTCTTCTTCCTGCCCTGCTCTTCCTGTTTTATTCACTTCAGGGCCTTTCTGCTCATTGCTGGGTAGGCAAGGTTGAATCTGCCTCAAAGCACCCTTTCCATTTGTTAGAAGTTGTTTTTTTTTTGACAAGAAAGGTGTCTCTCAGCCCATTTTCTGTAAAAATCTGTCACTGCCTAAGTGGTCCCCTGCTGCTTGAGGCCTCCTTCGTCTCCATGGCGATGTTCTGAAACTATTCTGCTTGTGTAAGTTCAAGGCCCATCAAATTATTTATCATAGCAGAGCCAGCACATCCCACCAATGCACACACACACACACACACACCCCATGCATTGTGGCAGCATTCACAAAGGCAGCCACGGTTTGGTTTGCATTCATTTCAAAACAGCAGCATATCTTTCGAAAAGAATGTGCTCATCAGCTGGTTTCATTCATTCATTCATTCATTCATCGGGGCACAGTGAGGGAAACAGACCTCCTCCTTGAGGTATGGGCGTGGGAATCAGGGTGGTTTCACCAGAGTTCACGAGAGGATGCCTTCCCGTCTACTGGAGGAGTGGCCAGCTGACCGTGGAAGGGGAAGGGCTTTTCCAACAAAAACATCAAATCTCAGAGGGAAGGTGGGGTGGGAGTGGGTGTGAGGGAAGAGCTCAATCAAAGGACTTGTATGCAGATATGCATAATGCATGGACACGGACAATAGGGAGGTAAAGGCCTGGGGCAGATGAGGGGCAGGATAGAAGGGGTCAATGTGGGGGGGGGGGGGGGGAATGGGACATATATAATACTTTCAACAATAAAGACTTTATTTTAAAAGCATGGACAAGACAGGGAGAGGTGAAAGAACATCCAATATAACAAAGGGAAAATGTCAGATAATAAGGCTGAAAAATGGGATGGAGGAGGTTGATGGAGGCAGGTAGAGAGAAGTGGGGTTAGAAAGAGAAGGGGGGCAGCAATGAGACCCTGGAGGTGCCTGGGTAAAATATAAAAAAGTTCGAACTCCTGATGCACTAGGAAGGATCTGAGAGGAGATGCAGCATGGAGGATTTACATTCCAGAAAGCGCTCTTGCACGACTGCCCCGGGGGGGGGGGGGGGGGGGGGAGGGGGGAGGGGGGCGTGACTGACTCAATAATAAAGGCCCAGGACAAGAAAGAGGCAGGGACAAGCTGAGGGACCCGAGAGGACCAAAGGGATGCACGGGAAGGTTCGAGCACCACTGCAGAGGCAGACCCGGGAGGACTTCATGACCCATTCCACGGAGGCCTGAGAGATAACTGAAGGTTTCTGGGCCCCTTGGATGTCAAAGAAAGGAGCAGGTGAGTGAGGGGAGAAGCTGAACGAAGCATTTTGTTTGTGACCTTTTCAGTTGGAAGAGTTTCTGGGGCATCCAGTAACCAAATCACAGACACCCCTGCTTTCAGCTAACCAGAGAGTAGCGCCCAGCCAATATTCACCAAAGGAACAACCTGGCATTGAAACTCTGGGCAATGTGATGGGCAACTTGGGGATGTATTTTCAGGTGAGAAGATCTTCCCAGCATCCCTAAAATCACATCACGAAGGCTACTGGCTAAAACTCGTAGTGAAGAGGCTGCTGTGGAAGTTTCACCATTTCAAGAGCACAGTTCACACCATAAATAAAGGGATCTTCCTCCTGGGCAGGGTTCTGCTCCCTCAGCGTGGGGGTGGGTTGGGGAAGGGGGGGGGGGGGGGACTAGATGTCTCAGAGTGCGAGGGGTCACTGAGTTCAAATCCTGGCTCTACCACTTACTGGCCCTATAACCTTGGGCATGTTAGTTAATCTTTCTAGGACGGGATTCCATCATTCATTAAATAGGGCCTCAGACCACCCACTCCTGAGCCTTGATTTAAGTGAGATGGTCCCAGTCAACACGGGTTCCCTCTTCCCCACCCCACCTCCCACCCCCACACACCATGTCATTGCAGATTTAAATCTCCATTAGTCATTGTCAGTGTTGCTACCATTTATCTCGGTGTCTTTCAGCACCCAATTCGCTTGGAGAAGCCTAATTTTCTCCACATTCATGGGCTATTAGCTGCTCTGACAACTTAGGTGATGAAATGCCACAGACAGGCTCAGAGCCTGGGAGCGCGGCGGCGAGGCCGTGCCTCCGTCCTCCTGCAGGGGGCAGCGTCGGGCAGCGCCAGGCGGCGCCGGGCTCCCCTGGAAGGCCGGGCTGGGAAAGACCGCGTAGGAGGCGTTTGAATTCAGACTCCAGCTGACAAAGGACCCATTTTACTCCACGTGGATCCGACACGCGCCTCCCAGGAAGCCGGTCTTTGGTGAACGAGGGAGCAGGGAGTGGTTTCTCTGAAAGCACTCCTGGCCCAACAAGTCCAGCCAGGTTTTTCCCAAATGCGGACCTGCCAAAACCCTTCTTACCTGTGGGTCCTAGGGCCCCAGGATGCCTCTGCCCCGGTGAAGTAATGGGAGATGGGAGAGCACCTCAGGGGGCCAGATAAGGAGCTTACCCCTCCCCTCGCCCCTTTCACTCCCTTCCCCTCCCTCCCTCTCCCCCACTAAGGGTTTTTAGTTTCTCACACTCCCAGCCCCATGAGGGAGTCACGGAGGAGACAAAAGAAAAAGAAAAAAAAAGCTCTCCACTCTCCCTGAAACCAGAGAAAGACACAGGGATACACGTTGTCACGTGGAGGTTACTCATTCCCAAAGTCCCAAGGCATAGTCAGAGCTGGGAAGATTGTCGATGATTTGTGAACTTGATTACACAGAAAAACAAGAGGCAAAATGGTTAAAATGGATCAAGATTGCCCAGATATGGGGACCCTGTAGGGACAGATGCCAGCGGTGAGAATCTGGAAAAGGGAGATGGTAACGCAGGCAGCATTACGTGGCCTGCGAGACTCAGGGCGCCTGGTCTCTCCTAAGGCCGCCTCGGAGGGCCTCAGTGCCCGTGAGACGCATGGGGCACTCCCCCTCCTATTGACTTTGGCCGGGAGGGAACCGCTATGTCACTGTGACATCAGCAATTTCCAGGAATCACTGAGTCAGTGTGGGGCCTGAGGCAGGACCCACTCACTTCCTCCCACTCCCCGCCCCAGGCAAAGCTGTTTCTCCTCCACTGCCCACAGTGCTCAGACAGCCCGGCCTGGCCCAGAGCAGGGCAGGCTTGCAGAGAGACACGGCTGTGGTGCCAGCTGTGCCCCCTCCCACGCTCTCACCCATGGAAGAGAGCCCCCCCATGGAAAGTCACGCCTGGCTTGGCGCTGAGGTGCCAGTGTCCCTGGGAGAGGTAGCTTTGTCGGTCACCTGTACCTCCACGGGAACAGCTCAGCTGTTTCTGAGGGGGAAATTGTGCCAGAGGAATTAGGGGGGATTAAGTGAGAGGGAGTTGGGGGTGGGGAAGAAGTGCAGAAAGAAACCCTGTGCCCACTTCACACCTGAAGCTGCTCCAGGAACAGGCTGCAGGACAGACAGTGGGGCGGGGGAGGAGTTGACCCACTCCTTTCTCAAAAATGGGTGGGTACCTACATGGCCAGACTCCTCCCATGGCCAAGAAGCATGTTTGTAGCTCTCAGAGGAGGACTTACTCTTGGCCCTTCCCCACCTCCTCAAGGGGGAGGGACCCTTCCTTCTCTCTTATGAGGATTCAGGGCAGAATCTTGAATTTGCAAAGGCTCTGCAACAGCCTGTTACACTTCTATTAGGGCTGGTGCTCTATAAGCTGATCTTCTGAAGATGAAAATTAGCCAGTGGGCGTAATTTTACAGTCCTGCAAAGTCCTCTACTCTCCCCACACCTTCCCCCCTCCTCCCTCCTGTGTTTTGACCTTTTATTATATTCCCTCACTTAATACCAACAAAGCCCTGCCAGGTAAGCATTGCTCCCTTCTAGAGGAGAACACAGACTCAGACAGGTGAAGGCAGCTCTCCAGGGACACCCCTCTAGTCTTGAAAGCCAGGTCTGACTCCAAGGATACTCTGCCTCTCTGAGTTGGTAAAACTAGAACTTCATTCAGCACCTCGCAAAGCCTTCGGGCTGGGAGACATTCTGCAGGTTGTTCAGGCCCATGAGCCAGGCGGCCGTGGGCATTTCCTGCGCCGTGTCCTGGCTTCTGCTTGAGCACACCCACTCCAGGAGGTGCATTCCCTCCCGACTCAGCCCAGGCCAGCCTAGAACTGTTAGTTCTTTGGAGTTTGGAGCTGAGATCCTGTGCCATCCACAGACTGGTCTCCCTCGGGAGCACAGAGAGCCCAGTGTGGCACTCCGGAACTGTCCTGCTGCAGCCACATGTCCTCGATTCCTCCCAACCTACTCTCATGTGGCGGCTTCTCTCCACTCTGCTCAACGTCAGGAATAGCGTGTCTGTTCATTCTCAGCGTGAGGCCCAGCGTGAGCACAGTGCTCCAGATGTGAGCTGACTGGCGCGAGAAGAATGGAGCCAGACTACCACCCCTCTGTTCACCTCGAGCATTTTAGCACGCTGGAGCCTCGTTTTCATCTTATCACAAATGAAAACCCGCAAGTGCCTTTCCCAGGTGCTGTCCCTAAGCCACAAGCATGCTCTCCTGCCCCTTGTCCAGCTGGGCTTGGGATTGCCGGGACCTGAGTTCTCTGCGTAGGCCTTGCCCATCAAGTGCTCCTGGGCAACCTGGTCACCCCCGCCACAGGGCCCCTCCTCAGTGTCCCTGGTGCTACTGACTCACTAGGACTCAGCCACATCCTCCCTGGGCCCCAGCTCTGATGTCTACTCTGCGACTGGACTGCCAAGAGGACACCCTGACCCAGTCACCCCCACCGGGCATGTTGCCTCTCAATGCTGAGTTCCCTAGCACCCCCAGGGGTCACCTGGGAAGATCTGGACACGCCCTCAGGCAGGCCAGGTGGAAGCCAGTGTCACAGCCTCAGGCCCTCCCTCTGCTGAGAACAGCTTGCAGCATTTCTACCAGTCTGGCCCATGGGTTCCCTGCATAGGCACCTGCAAGGGATGCTTCCCAGCGATCCACTTCCTGTCACCGGATCTGCTCTATTTCCACCACCATACCCACCCCCAGCCTGAGTCCAAGGATGCTAGATGGGGCACACAGCGCTCACCCGCCTCCTCATTCCTTCCTTCTGAGTCTCGCCCCAAGCGTCTCCCAGCACCAGGTGGGTTTGCCTTCCTTCCTGCAGGGCAGGCACTGCCTTCTTGTTGAACCTTTGGTTTTCAGCACAATGGCTAACGCAGGCTCTCCCTCAGATCCAGGCTTCACTCCAGACACAGACATCTTCTTGGAAAGTAGAAAACCTCCCTCTCAACAGTGGGCTCTCAAGATTACTGGTTATGAGCTTGCTTCCTCTTTCAAAGATCTAGTGTGAAATGCAAAGCTGAGCAAGGCATCTTTGAGGGGTGGGGGGACTCCCCTGAAGTGACAAACCCAGTGAATCAGTGAGCTGGAGCATATTGGTTACTGAGAGTGAAAATGCACCATTCTACTATCTCAAAAGTAATATCTCAGTTCTTTCTCAGATCAAGACAAACATCTAAAAGAGGACCTTCCTCTTTTGCCTCCATCCCCATACTTCCTTCTCTCCTCACCACCAAACCCTGCACCCTGAGCTCTGTTCTCCCAGAGCTGACTCTCACTTGACTCTTCATAAGCACATCCCTATGTTGTCTTTGGGGTCTGCCTCTCTCATTAGTCATCCCACCGTGTGGCATACAGGTCACACCCACAAGTGTTTTCCTGCATTCCTGTGTTTTCAACACAGGAGTGAGCATGTCTGAAATCAATGACACTGATTTCTTCCACCCCAGCAATGTCACTCCTGACCCACTTGATGCACATGGGAAAGTGGGGTCATTGTGGGTGTTTAAGCCACAGAACCCAGTTTGCCATGAGCACAGATACAACCAAGTGGCTGCGATCCCGCTCCCGAGACTCTGTTGGAAGCATCAGTGGCGACACCAGTCCGGGCCAGCGCTGACCCCCGGACCTGTGCCTCTAGGCCTCATCTTCACCTAACGCTCAGCTGCGCTCCCAACCACTAAGGGCTTGTGCAACTCTGCCTTGACTTTGACCTTGGACCAGTCCCCAGTCAGCAGGATTCTGTGGGTTTCTGTCATGTCCACTTCCTCACACTCCAGAACATTCCCCTATTATGGGCACATTTTTTCCCTGCTGTCTCTTTAGATTCATTCATTCAGCAAACCTGTGAACACCTTCTCTGTCAGGCGCTATTCTGGGCACTGTAGCTACAGTGATCAACAGGCTGGACAAAGCCTGGTGTAGGCCTGGAATTCCATTTTGGTGGAGAAGATGTGAAATACACAAACAAGACACTGCGGATGGCGACTGCATTCTTTGTTCTTCCGAGGAAGTAAGCAGGGTTGTGTGAGAGAGCACAGAGGAAGCCTTTTAGAAAGGGAGATCAAAGAAGACTTCTCTGAGGAGGAGGCTAGCATTTACCTTGACACCTGCCAGATGAGAAGAGGCAGCCGGGAGGAAGCAAGAGCTGAGGCCAGAGGCAGGATTATGGGGCCTGAGTGGAGAAAGGAGTCAAGAGGCAGAAGAATATGCGGGCCTGCAGGGTCGGGGTAAGAGCTGGGTTTCACTCTGCGTGCGGGGAGGTGACGTGAACTAGTGAACATTTTCAAAGATCCCTCTGGCTACTGTGTGGAAAATGGAACAGGGGGTTTTGGCAGGGGAGTGGGTGAGAAGTAGAGATGCCAGTTAGGCAATCGCCCTTGTTTCCACGAGAAATGATGGTAATGAGGATGGAAGGCAATGGAAGGATGCAGAAACAGTTTGGAGGGGGTGTTTTTGGGAGGTAGGATTGACCTTGTCATTTTGTCATCTGAAGTGCATGAAGGGCCATCTCTAACGGGAAGTCACAGAGACAGACAGGTGAGGAGTGGGGCATGTGAGGGACCAAGAGAGGTGTCCTGCTGAGTGTGTATGTGTGTGTGTGTGTGTGTGTGTGTTTGCACGCACTAGTGTGCACACACATGCAAATGATTTGGGGGAGAGCTGAAAGCCTTCTAGAAAGATCCAGTGGGGTGGGGGGAGGAAGAGGCAGAGGGGTGCCAAGTACTAACAACCTGCAAATTGAAAGAAGCTGTGCTCCTGGCCAGCACACCGCGGCTCCCCCCACAAAGCACCAATGGGCATTTCCTGGTCATAGCAAAGGAATGGTGAAAATTAACTGCACATCACAGCTAAGTTGCTTTCTCCTATTGTTTCCTCGGAGAGAGGAGGTTCAGAGCTCGAGGTGGACATTTCTGGGCCAGGAGCTGAACTTTGCCTCCATCTGTAACAATAATCCTGCGAAGGAAGGGGATCCAAGTTCCTAACAGGCAACCTATAAATCAGCCCTTGGGGCCCAGAGAAGTTGCTGTGCCCCACCGCACGGAGGGAGGGGCCGCCCCCCTTCCACAAGCTCTGCCCCGAGTCAGCGTTTCCCTAGGAATCAGGGCCTCTGCTGATGCCTTGCTCGCCAGCTCTGACACTCCAGATTTATTTCCTTCTGTAGTTCTGCCCAGAAGGGTTTCAGCTGTTGGGTTTTGTGCCAATTCATAGTAGAATGGCCCAGAGGAGTCATAGCAGGAAGCATTCTTAAAAGAGTCTTTTAAAGAGAACCATACCTCCTCGTGAGCAAAGGCTAAAGAAATCATATTATTTTAGAGTCAAGGGTGAAAACAATTTGGGTATTAATATTTTTATTGGTTTCAGAGAGGAAGGGAGAGAAGGAGAGAGAGATAGAAAGGTAATTGATGAGAGAGAATCATTGATCAATTGTGATGTGCCCTGACAGGGAATCGAACCTGACCTCCTGGTTCATAGGTCAATGCTCAACCACTGAGCCATGCCTGCCGGCCAAAATGGATTTTAAAGACCGATAAATGCAACCCAGGATTCCCAGACCCCACCAGTCTGAGACACAGAACAATAGGGACCTCATATTGGCTGCTTTTGAATCAGACCTGCTCTGGGTTCCCCCACCCTGTGCCCAGAGACCCCACCCAGGATTTCTGGATGTCTCCAGAAGGGCTCTTGAGAAGATCTCCAGAGAGGACAGTGGTCAGGAGCCCAGACAGATGGGGACTCACTGGTGGCCAAAAGTATGAGCCTCAGTTTCCCCATCCATAAGTTATAAAATGTAAATTCTGACAGCAGGATTAAGTCTCACCTCAAGGTATTGACCTAATCTATACATATAAGAGCCTAAAATGCAAATTGTCCCCTCAAGAGTTCAACCAGGAGACTGGGAGTTTGTTTGCTCACTATGACATGCGCTGAGCGGAAGGAAGGATGGCCCCAGCAGGCAGCCAGCAGCTGGAGAAGGGAGGCCCTGGCCAGCAGCCAGAAGGATGGCCCCGATAGGCCCTGATCGCCAGCCAGACCTAGGGACCCTGCCCAGGGATGAATTTCATGCACCGGGCCTCTAGTGCCTAATCAGGACCTCAGCACAGTGCCTGGCATCTAAGAAGTGCTGAATCCTTGACCCCCCACCATGACCACATCACAGCATCATCATCAATGCCTTCCCTGCTCCCCAGAGCCATGGCTCCTGCCCTCCCCTGACAAGACTTCCTTCCAGGCCCTGTCAGGCCTCAGTCTATTCGCAGCTCCCAAGGATCTCTTCAGTTTTCATGCAAATGTGCTCCTGGCCAGCCTGCCCCACCAGACATGCCCAGGCATGTCTCCCTCGCCCTCAGCCTCAGGCTGGCTGCTGCACACAGATTCAGAGAGAGGTCCAGGGACATGCAGGCGGAAACACGCCACTAGCAGTCCCACTGCTCCCTGCCCCCTCCTGCAAGGTGTGCCGCCCCCAGGCCCCCAGGCCCCCAGGCCCCAGGCCAGGAGACCATGGCTCAGAAGAAACTGGCTCCCACCAGCAATGACTAACACAGCATGTGCCTTCCTGAGAGTCTCAGAAACTGTCTGAGAGAGAGGTCAACGGTGAAAACCAAAAATGAATCGCCTGTGATAACATCAGGCGAACGGCAGGCAACAGCTGGGGTTGCCAGGACACTTGGGGTGGCGACAGAGGAGAAGTGGGGAGAACACAGCAGCTTCCTCAACTCCTCCCCCACGAGAGTCCACATGGTCAACACAAAGCCAGAAACAGCGGAGGCGGCATTCCTGAAACTGAGACTGAAACGCCCTCTGTCCTCTGGAGAATGACCTTGGACAAGCCTCTCATCTTCCGGGGGAACCACAGTTTCCTCATTTAAAACCGGAAAAGCAGCCTAACGCGCATGTCCATCAGCCATGGGCCCTCACCATCACCTTCACCTTCACCTTGGCTACGCTCCAGACTCATCGTCACCTTCTCTGAGCACCTGCTCTGTGCCGGCAGTGTTAGGCCCCGGGAGTGAACGGTAGCGATGCTCCCCCGCCCCCGATATATGCCACTTTGGCATAAGGGTTATTTTGAGCTGAAGGCAATTGAGAAGAAAATACAAAGAAGCTCTCTGCCCGCCCCCTATTTGCCTAAAAGCAGAACATGAATTTGTAAACATGTTCCCTCTCCTCTCTCTACCAAAAGGCTCAGAAGTTAACCATCAGAGAAAACTTAAGACCATTATCAACCCGGAAAAGGCACCAGAGGAATCTACGCCATAAACTCTACTAACTAGCCCTGCCTTCCATTAGTTTGCCCCATATGTTTGCCACCCCACAGTTTGCCCCTTAGAAACCTACAACCCGTCCCCTTTGTCCCGTCACTTTTCTGTAAAGGCATCTGTTCTTTTGTTAAAATGCTGCATCAGCCCAAGTCCTAACCACCCGTTTCGGTTACTCCTCACTGAGTATTCCCATGTGTACGCGCCATGTGTAACGCATTTCTGTGTGTTTTTCTCTTGTTACTGTCTTTTTGTCAGCCTGATTTACAGGGCCCCGGGCAGTGCACCTAAAGTGGGACACACACACACACACACACACACACACACTATTTTCCTTCCCTGCAGGAGCTGAAAGGCCAGGGGTTGCTGGAGGAGTGGGGAGAGGAGGTGGCTTCATTCCCAGTGGTGGGTCGGGGCCCTCAGCCCAGACTCAGGTTAGAATCACCTGGGAGGGGTTAGCAATGCCAGTGCCCGAGCCATTCTCCAGGCCCAGGAATCAGAATCTCTGGGGTCCTCCGTTTCAGAGAACAATCTCCCACCTACCTCCCATCTTAGCTGAAACCTGCTGCCTCTGTGAGGACATCCTCATCCCCCGCATCCGGGCTGGGGCCCCTCCTATGTTGTCCTGGCCCGTTTGTGCACCTGTAACCCCCCGATTATCTGTCTTTCATCTGACCCAGGGTGGGTGCAGGGCAGTGTCCCCATCCAATAAGTACGTACCTCTAGGTACGTACTTATTGGATGGGGAAAAAATAAATGGATGGATCTTATTTAAATGATAATTTGTCTCTTCCTAGAGCTCAACCTTCTCACTAACAATTGGAGTAAACCAAAACCCCAAATGTGGGTTCAGAAGGTATCTTTCCTGCACAGGTGGAGCATTTGAGAATTGCTGAACTGAGGGGACCATGACCAACACTCAGGGCGGCTGCCCCTCACTGGGAGATAAAGGCAGCAAAAGGAAGTGGTCTCATCCCTCCTCCATTGCCACAGCCCCTTGAGCTAAAACCCACCCCCTCTCCCGCCCGCTGTCAGCAGTGTCCAGGCAGGGCTGCTCCAGCTCCACCCAGGCCTAGGGCTGTGGAGGGGAGGGTGAGGGCTTCCCTGGGGAAAACAGATGTGGGGGCATTGCAGGAACAGCCCTCTAGGGCAATTCTTCATCTGTGACGTCCCTGAAGGTCTCAGGAACCAGCATCTGGAGCAAGGACTGCATGGTTCTGGGGCCCACAGCTCCAGGCCTCCGAGGCTCTGGTGCCACTGGGAGGTATAAAATGTAAAGCCGAGAATTCTGAGCAGTGAGCTCAGCGCCGCAGGGGAGACTGAAGCGGCCATTCCAGATGAGATGTTTGGGTTGATTCTCTATGGCAGGGGCGGGGAACGTCCGGCCCTCGGGCCATGTAAGGCCTGGGACATCCTTTGGTCGGGCCCTGCCAAGGCTTTAGGGATGAGTTAATTAAGTGTTTAGCCAAATAGAGCAGGCTAATTTTTAAGTTGATAACTTTGTGTGGCCCCCGTGAATGATGTTATGAATATCCAAATGGCCCTTGGCAGAAAAAAAAGGCTCCCACCGCTGCTCTATGGCCACCTGGAAGTCCAGCCAACAACTGACCTCACCAGGTTCAAAATCAAATCTTCCCATCCTTCCCCCACCCAAAGAACCTCCGCTCTGCAACTTCTCCTTTCTATAAATAACCCCACCATCCTTCTAGTCAACATTTCAGTCTTTTTTTTTTTATTCCCTCCAGGCCCCCAGTTTCTGGCCCACTCATCATCCTCCCCTGACCCAGAGTCCCTGCAGGTGCAGCTCCTCAGGCCTGCACACCTGTCCTCTGTGCCTTCCTGGCTCACAGTGGTGACCTTCGACCTCGGCCTCTAATATGACCTCTTTTCCTTCCAGTCCCCCTCAGCCCACTGCCAGGACAGCCCTGGCCCTGGGGTTCCGTCAGACCCCGCCTCCTGCTGAAGTCAGCACAGCACCCCGCACCCACAAAATGGCTCCAAACGGCCTCCCCAGCCCATCTCCATTGAATGCCCTCCGCCCAAACCCCTAAGTGGGCCCTGGGGTTCTGTGCCTGCTATCCTGTCCCTCCCAAATGTCAAAGCCCTGCTGGTTCTTCAGGGCCATTTCGAAAGCTCTTCCCTGCAGCCATTCCTGAGCCCTCCCTCGTGGCTCTGAGGAAGGCCTCTGCAGTCCCCTGGCCAGTCTGAAAGGCAGCCCTGCCTGTCACGGGCTGAGGGAGGCCGTGGGCTCCCTGTCAGGGCTGCTGTGAGGACGAACTGTGGCAGCGCCTTGTACATGCTCAGTGAGCAGCAGTTGACAGAAGTCTGCTCCTTCGGGGGTCTCGGCCCCACATGAACCGCTGTCCGTCAGCCCTGCTCGTTTTCAGCTGTCCCTCTGCTACAGCTGGTCACCTCTCTGGGGTGTCTCTGAGCCACAGCCTGGCCTTCCTCAAGGTACTGCCCCATCGTCACCCTGCTTCTCACTGAGCAGAGCCAGCCCCCTTTTCTCCCCGCCCCTAACCCCCACAATGCACTTCCACTCTGGGGCACCCGCCACCACCAGAGCTGCAAAGTGCTTCCCAGAGCCTCCAACCCATGACCTTCAGGTGACTTTAAAGCGGGGAGAGAAAGAGCCCATGTTGGTTGCTGCTAAATGGACTCATTTGCACTAAATCAATCACACTTAGCTTTGAATTAGGTCTCAGGCAGACTTCCCGCTTCAAGGAAGGGAACAGACCGCTCGGGGATGGGATGGGAAGACAGACACTGATAAGGCCTCACACAGATGACAGGGCAGATTTCTGGGAGACTGGGAGGGGCAGCTCAGGCCGGAGAGGTGGCACCCCAGGAGGGAGGCAGCTTAACTCTGAGAGGGCACCTGGGAACCGTCTGGGGGAGAAGGAACCATCTGAGGGGGAGCAATGCATCCAGCTCACGGCCAGTTTGTATTGTCCGCTGCAGAAAAAATAGACATGACTTCACCAGATGCAGACGTGAGCCCAAAGGCAGACCAGAGAAACACAAAGCAGCACAGCCCTCGTTATTTTTGTGTCTGCTTTGCTCATGAAGCTCTGCCCGGAGGCCTGCGTGGAGGAGGAGGGATATTCCGCCACCTGACAGGGGACAGCTTCTTCAAAGCCACTGCCAACTCCCAAATATGAAATCTTTCAAGTCACTTTCCTAATGGCCTCAGGAATGCACACTTGTACTCCCCAAGTGAACCGCATCAAAGGGCATATTTGTCAACACACCTTCTCCCCACCCCTCGAGACCAACCATTAGTCTTTTCTAAAAGTCTGCGGTTGGGACCCAAACTTCACAGCTGCAGGGCAGGGCCGGGCTGCGCACCCCCTCCCCGCCCCCACCCTGGGCGGCTCTGGCCGGAAACCCAGCTGCTCTCTCAGCCACCCCCTCCCTGCACCTACAGCCCACATGATCTCACTTCCCCTTTCCCAGAACAGAAACACAGCAACCACTTCACACACCGGACTTGGAGACATCTCCTACTCCTGGACTCGTTCTTTTCTGCGTGCTGGTATTCCCTGCACACACGGTCTCCTCTCCACCGGCTTTCTCTTTCTTGCTCTTTCTCTTTTATCTTTTTTACCACTAGAGTGCCCATTCCTGCTGAGCTTCCTTCCTCCCCCATCCCCTTTCAGGGCTGGTCTCTCTGTCCCTTCTCCCCCAGGCCTGAGTCCAGGGTGCCCTCCTCCTCATTCGCAGGCCCTGGGCCACTCTAACTCAAGCTCCTCCTTCCCCTTAGCTGGAAAGAAAGCTGGCCAGAGAACTGTGTCTCCTCCCCGCTGCCTCCCCCTCTGCTCTCAGGCACACAAAGGGGGACAGAGGCACCAGATGGCCTGGTGCTAGCTGAGGGGCTCAGGGAGGCTGCCGCACACAGAGGCCCCTGCTGGGCCTTCGAGCTCGTCCAAGCTGCTGCCTGGCCCAGCCGCTCAGCTGGCAGAGGAGTAGGGCCTGGGGCCAGCCTCCTCAGCACCAGGCCAGCTCCCCCTGCCAGCTCCCCCTGCCCAGCCTGCCCAGGCCAGCTGAAAAGCAGAGTGTCATCGCATGTCTGAGCCTTAAGCACCAGGGGCGGGGCCGATGGCCTGTGGGGACACCGGGCTTTCCCAGAAAGGGGAAAGAATGGTGTGCCAAGAAGGGGCCTCAGCAATGGGTGACTGAGCCACAGAGGAGCGAACTGTCCCCCAAATCCCCCCAAAGAAAGTTTGGTGATATAACATACAATGGTAAAGCTACCATTTATTCAGGGTGAGTGGGTGGAGGCATTATGCTAAGTCATTGCTGTAATAACTCTTGCCCTTCAACAATCCTGCTGAGTATTTGGATTCCCATTTTACAGACAAGGAAACTGAGGCTCAGCAAAATTCAATGACTCCCCTTGACTTTCCTCTTGCCCCCAATGCCCCACTAAGGCCCTCAAGAAAGCTACACAGCCCTAACTGGTTTGGCTCAGTTGATAGAAAATCTGCCTGCGGACTCAAGGGTCCCAGGTTCAATTCCAGTCAAGGGCACATGCCAGGGCTGTGGGCTTGATCTCCAGTAGGAGGCATGCAGGATCGATGAGCCTCTCTCATCATTGATGTTTCTCTCTCTCTCTCTCTCTCTCTCTCTCTCTCTCTCTCTCTCTCTCCCCCCTTACAAATCAATAAAAATTAAATTTTATAAAAAGTCACACAGTGTAGGGCAGAAGCTGCCAATCCTGCTGGTTTTTCAGCCATCAAGACCTCCAGACCCTTCTCTGGAGGTTCTGGTGTGTCCCCCTCTCCGGGACATGCCGCAAAGGAGCTGGAGCTGAGTAGCAGGTAGACTTGGCTTCCCATTGCCAGTCACATGACTGGGAACAGATACTTGTACTCCTCAGAACCTCGGTTTCCTAGTATAAATAACATGGAGATATGTTTACTTCACCAACAAGTCATGATTAGTGCATGGTCTTGGCACGGTGCCAGGCGTATGGTCCGTGAACAGATGACGTCAATGCGCCTTCACTTCCCTTCAGAAACCTGTGGTTCCAGAGTCCAGACCTCAGAGAGCTACAGAGAAAGGGGCGTAGCTTTTGAAAGTTGCTCACGTTACACTGACCTTTGATTCATGCCTCACAAAGCCTCAGCTGGCACCCAGAGCTGCAGGGCAGACTTGACAACAAGCCAGCGTGGGACAGGTGGTTTCCAGGGCGGGGCCTCTGCTCAGAACTTCGTGGAAAGGGCTTGAAACTGACCTACTCCATCCACAGAAGGTCAAGACCAGCCTTGCTGAGTTTGTGGAAACTTGTGAGTCCATCCAGGGCTTCCTGGCCCGCCCTCCCTCACTCAGCCAAGTGCCTATGTCCACAGCCACCATCACCAGCTGCCCCTCTGGACAAGGACAGGCTCGTCCCCACGTCCACGCCCTCCTGCCTGTCCAGCCACCACCAGCCCCGCAGGCCACTCTCTCCCAGCAGCCCTGGCATCTATCAGGCCCTGCCCGACACCTCTACTTTGAAAGGTGATGATGCCCAAGCATACTCTACACTGAGTGACCTTCGAGTTCCTTGCTCCCAGCGGCCGGGGCGAGAATCTCCCTTTCACCCTTTAGCTGAGGAGAAGGGGAATCTAGGAAGTCTCTGGAACGGGAGCCTCCAGTCTAGTACACTCCACCCAACACTCAGCACCACAGGCAATGTGGGTGAGGCCCTTGCAGCCCAGGCACCTGCTGGGCACAGGCAGACTCCTCTCCCCACCCGAGAAATGAGGAGGCATGCCCTTCTCAGTTTTCTGGAAGGGTGGACAGAGAAAGGAAGACTGTCATACAGCCGCCACAGCTGGTGGGTTGGGTGGGGGGCTGAGGATTCAGTCCCAGGACTCTGAGCCCCAAATTAGAGGATGAAATCTGACACCTCACTATGGCATCTGAGGCCCTAGGTGATCATGCCTGCCTCACTGCCCCTCCGTGGGACCTCCCTTCCCCTCAGACACCACACTGGCCACCTGCCTCCTTTCCCCTCCTCCAGGTTGTGCCCAGCCTGGGGCTGTGCGCTGGGCAGTTCTTCTCCTCCTTCCTGTCACTCTCTAACTATCCTATTTTATTTTTTCCATCACACTGACAACTACGGGCCAGTATTTTATTTATTTATTTATTTATTTATTTATTTATTTATTGGGATTGTTTGCTTCTTTGGCTTGTTTGTTTATATCTGTCTCTGCTGCCCAATCCCTCCCCACAAAGTCAGCTTTGCAAGAAGTCGGGCATGTTCCCCTCTGCACCCCTGGCTCCTGGAACAGCTCCTGACCCGCAGAGGTACCCTGTGGTTATCTGTTGGGTGCCTGACTGACTGAATGAATGAATGAATGGTAAGAGACCTCAGAGGAGAGGGAAGCTGGGGCTTCCCCCTCTCTCCTTGCTCTCCCCACCCCCACTGTAGAAATGGCCCCACGGAGCCCCCCAACAGGCCAGGTGAGAAGGCACACAGGGCTGGAACAAAAACAAGACAAGTGCTTGGTCAAGGAGGGAGAACTATTGGGAAGTTGGGAGGTAAAGAAAGGACACTACAAATGCTGGGTTTGTGCTGGCTGCTGTGATTTTTAAAGGCCACTCAAGGGGGTTTCCGTGATGGCTCAACATGAGCCAACATGAAAACCTCTAGAGAACAGAGGAACTGGGGGGATGGGAAGGGCTCAGTGTTGTGAGCTGAAATGGAAGAGGCTCCCAGAGCTTGTCCCCGTGTGTGTGGGCTCATAAGAACTTCAGGGTGGCCTCCTCCAGAAGAAGAAAAGGAGGAGGAGGAGGGAGGGGAGGAGGAGGAAGAGCAATCATAAACAAGGCAACCCAGTGACCTCAAAGTGGGCGTAGCCAGTTTCCAGATAACCTTCTCAGCGAGGTCACGTGGGGAGGTCGCAGTGTGCTTGTACTGACTTCAGAGAGTTGCCAGGGCAGGTGGGGTGAGAGGTGGAGGGTGGAAATCCACGTAGCACCCCTGTGCGGTGCTCAGGTCCCTCCTTGTCCAGCCCCTCCAGCCGCTCGCTCCTCTGAGACCTGTGCTTGGTGCCTTGGGATAAACGGGCACATCTCTTCAGAGATGGCTGAGACATGCAGTCCAGAAAGAAAGACCCACTGAGCAAGCGTGCCTGTGGGGGAGCGTAGGATACACTAGGGCAGTGTTTTTCAACCTTTTTTGGGCAAAGGCACACTTGTTTCATGAAAAAAATCACGAGGCATACCACCATTAGAAAATGTTAAAAAATTTAACTCTGTGCCTATATTGACTATATATAAAGAAATTCTCTTGAATAGGAATCAAATAAACACAAAGAAAGTATTTTATAATTACTTTATTATGAAATATTAAGTAAACAAAATAGTGAAAAATTATAAAATTCTTGTCTTGTCTGCACCTACGGCACACCAGGCAACATCTCGCGACACACTAGTGTGCCACGGAACAGCGGTTGAAAAACGCTGCACTAGGGGAACATCAGAGAGGTCCTAGCCTGGGGCACAGGAGTGTGTGTGAAGATCTGAGAGACGTGACACTACAAATAGCCAAGGTCCAGTTCAACGGCCTTTTATTCAAACGAGAGGGTTTCTCATTTATCCCGAAGGTCGCAGAGAGGCACTGTCCAGTACCAGGTGTGTGGGAGGGGGCGGGGAAACTCCAGGCAGAGGCCACTGGAATGACCAGGCAGATAAATTACTGGATTAGAACAGTGGCCCAGAATGGAAAGAGGAAATGGATGCCTGAGCTGTTTGAGCAGTCAGAAAAACAAACATGAAAATGGGGATGAGAAAAAGGGAGGCTCCACACCTCAGAGCTAGCCGAGTGCCATGCACCTAGGCCCTTGGTCGGCAAACCACGGCTCTCAAAGCCACATGCAGCTCTTTGGCCCCTTGAGTGTGGCTTTTCCACATAATACCACGGCCTGCGTGAGTCTATTTTGAAGAAGTGGCGTTAGAAGAAGTTTAAGTTTTAAAAATGTGGCTCTCAAAAGAAATGTCAATCACTGTACTGTTGATATTTGGCTCTGTTGACCAATGAGTTTGCCGACCACTGACCTAGGGGACTGAGGAGGAGTCAATGACGGTGAACTTGGTTTTAGATGAAATGATTTGCAACACTAGAAGGACAGCTAAGTGGTACCCATAGAACTTGCAAGCCGCACAGAGTTCAGCCCTGAGCCTGCGAATAGTCGCTGTGTCCTCTCAGGCTTCAAGGCTCTGCTTTCTCATCTGTGAAACAAGGCCGATGCCTGCTTCATGGGATTATTGACAGAATGGAGACTAACTAAGACAGCGTGGGAAAGCACCACGCCCTGGGCCAGCACACGGTGGGAACGCCAGGGATCCGTGTGGACCCTGAAGGTGACCATGACCATCGATGTGTCTGTGTTTATATGCTGTGACCAGGGGTGTGTGGGCAGCTCCTTCGTTTCATCATGGTCCCCTCAGGGCGGCGCCGGCTAAGAGGAGAGCACTGTGGCCACTGGGAAGGGAGCCTGTGGAGTCCACCTCCTCAGCTCCCACGCTGGGGATGTGCCTGCCTCTTCCCGCTCCCCCGCAGCCCGCCTGCCCGACGGGATTCCAGAGCCTAGGAGGTGTCCCCCAGCCTGACTCAGGCGGGCTGAGAGACTGTTTCTGACATGCAGGCCCTGGGGCAAGTCTTGCTCTGGGAAGACAAGCAGGTTTTTTATTACCTCCATCTCTTTATTACCTCCATCTGGAGACAAAGCTCAACCTCTGGCTGTAGGAGTGCACGTGACACCTCCCGGGAGGCGAGGGCTCCTTGAGGGCAGGAACTGGGTCCCTCGGGTCCCCATCTCCTCCTGGCACCTAGCACCTTGCCAAGGACATGGCCAAGTACATGGGAAGGAGCGTGGAATTTTGACTCCTTTGTGTTTGATTTCTACTTCTGAGCCAGAGTGGACCAAGGAAAAGGGTCAGTGGTGCTGGGTGGCGGTTAACAGTGTCCAAGTCAAGAGTCCCTGCCGCTTCCTCCTCCTCCGGCTCTGCACCTGCCCCAGCCTCTGAGGCTGAGGCTCTCGGGCACAGATTTCCAAGTTGTTTCTGAGATAATACACTAGGTTCTTTAATGAAGTGGAGTTCACCGGCCCCCAAATGACATCACCTGTCACCTTTAGCAGGAAATCAGGCAGCTCCACAAGCTTCTCCTGCCCCAGGGCCTCCAACACTGGCCTATGGAGCCTTGGAGTGGGAGCCAAAGACATGGGGGCCTGCCCCCTGACACTCCACAGGGGCTTGCCACTAAAAACAAGCCAACGAACATGAACTGCCCTCCCCTCCACATCTTCTGTTCTGCTGGCTCACCTCTGTGACCTCTCTGGCCAGTTCAAGGCAGACACCCCTGGCTGCTTCTCACTCCAACCAGCTATGGCCATACACGTGCTAACTCAGCCCAATGCCCCAAACAGCTGTTTACGGCCTTTCAGCAAAAGGGTTGTTCCCAGACCAGCCCCGCTCCCTCTTGATCCCCTGGGCAGCCTTGGCCCCTGATTTGGTGACCAGCCCAGCCTATCTTGGCATTTTGGACAGCCCCTGATCCTCCCTAGCGAGCTGTCAGTCATCCAAAGACTCCACTTAGAGAACAATCCATTTAGGTTTCAGAGATTTGGGAGATGTGGGGAGATTTTCATAAATGAGATCCCCACTTTCTAGCACAAACTCCTAGTTGCCTAGCAACTGTAGGAAGGGGATCTGGAAAATCCAGAGCGTACTCTACAGCCCTGTAGACAGTGATGAGCTGGCTCGGTGCGGCTCACCTACGGGGGAATGCACTGTAGCTGATAATTATCAGGGGTGACAACCAGAATCCAGACCTGCTATTACTGTGTTTACGAAGGAGCAATTGCTACAGAAGCTCACACCACTGGCCTTTCCCAGGCCCTCACCCTTCCCACCCTGTGCTGACTAAGGGAGTAGAAATAGCCTCGGGCTGTTCCCAGGAGTAGAAGCTACAGCCTCAGAGTGCCCCAGGGTGCTGCGACACCGGTTCTGCCACTTAAGCTGCTCCCCAACGCTGTGAGTGGCCCCAGAGAGGCAGAAGGAAGGGTGTGAACAAGGCTCAGGGCACATGCCCTTGACCTGGGTAGAGGCAGGGTGCATCCAGGGCCAACAGAACCAAAAATTATGTTCGGGATGCGGGATGGGGGAGGGAGGGGAAGGAATGATCCTGTTAAAGGGATTTTTTCTTTCCTGAAGCCAGTGGCCTGCTCGCTGCCTTCTGAGTGGGCCGCTCAAGGGCAGGACAAGGACGAGGAGTTGAGAATATGAAGCCCCACTCTCCACCCACCCCCATTTCCAGCCCCTTCTGGTCTCCATGGCTCTCTAGCCGTGTGAATATGATATTTCATCCACTGTCATGAAGCCAACAAGGAGAGAGGGAAAGGGACATTGATAAAGCCAGCCCACTTGCATCTCTCTTGGGAGCTCCCTTCTTTATGAACTGCTGACCCAAGGTTCATGGGTGAAAAAAAACACCCAGACTCCCAGCGAATTCTCTGAGAATGACTTATCGCCCTTTCAGAAACCCTTCCAGCTCTGCCTTCTGTGTGCATCGCCCCCTCCCCCCCATGCTCTGGTCCCGAATCCTGGCTCTAACAACAACATCCTGATGTGCCTGCCCCGCCTCTTTTCTGTGGTTTCTCTCCCTCCATGAGGCAAAGGTCAGACCATAGTAGAGCCTACCTAGAATCAAGACCAGGAGGACAACGAGTCAAAGCCATGGACTCTTAGGCTGTTAAATTTTGGCATGACCTTACATACAACCTCATCTAGCGTCCCCATTGTAAGGACGAGGAAACTGAAGCCCAGAGAGGGAAAGTGGCTGGCCCTCACCACACTGCTGGTTAATGGCAAAATTGAAACTGATTTCCACTCCACTGTTCTCTCGGACATACCAGCCTGCCCTTTGGTTCTGCTTGCACTTCCGGTTCAGATCACAGGAAGAGTGGTTGGTGTGTTGTTTAAACCTAGCATTGTAGGGTGAGATCCAAACACTCTAAATTAATAAATAAATAAATAAATAAATAAATAAATAAATAAATAAATATATTTTACAAGGCTCTTATCCTATCCTCAAAGCTTTGACTTCAGGGACATAAAATGGATATTATTCTCGTATAGGCTGGGAAACTGAGACCAGAAAGAGTTTTCTTGAGTCACAAAAAAAGATGTGTCAAACAAGAAGGGGTCATGTTTCCTGACCCTTTATCCAGTACTCCTTCCACGGCACTGCATGCCACCAAATACAGGGAAGTACCCAAGTGCCACCTGTCACAGGTGGGGCCCCTTCCAGAGAAGACGACTGGACACATAGCTAGACATCAGGGCGCTTTAATTCTGAGCTAACCTGCTTCCTCATGCAAGTCACTGGTCTCCTGAACCTCATCCCTGAGGAAAAGCCATTCTCCCCTTTCTCTTCTCACTGCCCCCGCCCAGGGTCACCATGCCTTGGGGAAGGAGTGCCTCTGCTCCTTCGTCGAGTCCCGCTCCTGGTGGGGAAAGGGCCCCTGGTGGTGGGGCGTGGGTGTCAGCACCTTTGGCAAGCTGTAGGGTGTTCACCGGGAAGCCTGGCCTGTTAGGGCAGTTAGAGCTCCAGCCTCGCCTCCCTGTTCTGGACAAGGGTGTTTCTGCTCAGACTCCTGCTGAGCAGAGACACTGTGAGAACGCGGTGGCCCTTGAAGAGACCATCAGAATCACTGGGGAGACTTGATAACCACAGATTGCTGAGCCCCAGAGTTTCTGGTTCAGTAGGTCTGGGGTGGCCTGTGAATTTGCATTTTAAGCTTCCAGGTGACACCGATGCGGCTGGTCCTCCTGGACTTTGAGAACTGCATTTTGAGAACCACCATGATAAAGGCCACAACTCACACAATCCGTGATCACCTGCATGGGTCTGGAGTCTGGGGAGGATCGGAGATTGTGCAGAGGAGGGCTGGGGCTGAGAAGGAGTTTGACTGAGGAACAGCCACCAACACGGAAATTTGGCATGTGCTAGTGGTGCACACACATGTGACTACTGAATGCTCATCCCGGATGAGTGTTGCAATTTGGGAACTGGGAGCCTAGAGATGAAAGGCCCTGGCTGTTGACACTCTCCCTGGCCCCTTCACTCTCAGCTGCTTCCCTCCAGGGAAATTTCTCTGAGCTTTGGCTTGCTGGAGCGGCAAGGGCAGCAGGGTGGTGGGGTGGGGCGGCAGAGTGAGCCATGCTACGGGTCTCTAGGCGCACCTGCCTGCAAGGCACAGAGACTTCAGGAAGGGCACAGTAAGGAGCTCAGAGAGCGGAACTCGCTGGCCAGTGGACAAAGGGCCCACATAAATCGCTGAAGAGGGAGGTATTTGGCATGACAGGGAGGAGGCGGGGACAGGGCAGCCCCAGCCACTGTTGTCTTCTGTTGGCAACTGTCCCTCCCCTCCTGGGCTCCTTCAGAGGCCCAGGCAGCGCCAGATGTCTGCCAGATTTCCAAGAGGGCAGGAATCTAGTCCCTCGGGAGGTGGAGGAATGGCATCCAGCCATTCACCTCCCCTCCTCCACCCCCACCCCCCGCTTGCTGGTCCCTTGGGGAAGGAAGGCAGGAGGAGAAAGACAGCCCCTCTGCAAATCAGTGAGCATAGCTGCTTGGTCCGTCAGAGCGTAAGACTGCCCAGAAGGGTGAGAAGCCCAGGCTTTACAGCTGAAACACATGATGACTAAATGCCAAGAAAGCTGGCCCAGCCCTCCTGAGTCATTTCCCTAAGGGCTTCCCAGTGGCCAATGGGCTCGATGTGCCCAGAACCTGCCTTACCTGTAGGCTGAGGAGGCACACGGTGTGTAATTTAAGGCGAAGCCAAGCAGCTCTGCCCCTCAAAACCCCTCTTCGGTATCCTAAACCAGAGTAGGGCCAGAGATGAGTTTTCGTTGCTGTGGGACTTCAACCACTTGGGAAGAGAAGCCTGCTCATGCCAGAGGAGCATCCCAGGCATGCCACCCGGCCCCTGTGAGCAACAGGTTTGGCCTCCCTGCCTCCTCAGCCTCACCTCTTCCCGCCTCCCCCCTGTCAGGCATGTTGCAAGACTCCATTGACCAATGTTTATAGAATGCTCTGAAGAATGATCCAGTTGCCAAATGCTTGAGTCACCTGACCTAGTCACCCTTTCCTTCCCACCAGAGTGGAGATCAGGCTCAGCCACATTTCGTCACAAGGCCTCAGGGGCTTGGAGGCCAAGCACGCTTCCTAGACCTGCCTTTTTCCAAAACCAGGCAGGAGGGAAAGAAGGACACCTTTAGCAAGTGCCTGATATACTAGGGGTGGAAACAGCTGTTTTCACAAGGTTTACATTGTCAAATGTTACAACCTTGTATGGCTTTATGACACCCATTTTCAGCTGAGGCAACAGGAGCATAGAGGTCAAGTGGTCTGACCCAAAGACAGAGCTTGAAAATAGTAAATTCAAGAGTGAAACCCCGTTGTCTTCACCTGGGTTCCACCAAAACCAGAGCCTGAGACAAAGGCTGATGTGTGAGCAGTAAATTTGGGGATGTGATTCAAGGCAGCAGAAACAGGAAAGAGAAAGCCGATATGGTGATGCACTGACTGTCCATAAGGGCCGAGTGGTTGGCCAGTACCATGGGATATCTGAGGATACTTGGATGAATCTCAGGATCATCCATCAGGAAGAACAGGGTAAAGCGCTGATCCACTGGCTGTGGTCCTCTGTTGCCCCCAGATATTACTTCCTCTGTATTTCTCATTTGCATGTGCACAGGGCTGGGAATTCTGCACAGAACCGGCATGGTAACAGAGGCTAGAATAAGACTCCAGGCTGCAAAGACTTGAAGTTGCGCCTGGTCCCACCACATCATTCCTGTAACTTACACACAGTCAATTGGACACTCAGGGGGAGAATCAAAATGGGAATTACAGCCCATCCATTTACTAAACATGTAGTTATTGCCAGACATTAGGGTTTAGCACTGAACAAGGAAGGCAAGATCCTTGCTCTTATGAAAGTTAAGTTCTAGCAGGAAGGGTGGGGACAAGGACAATTAGCATCTAAACAAACAAGTGCTGACTGTACACCAGGCACTGTACTGAGCACCAGGGAACCCCAAAGAAGTTGTTTCCTTGTTGGAGAGATGCAAAAGCAAAGTACACCATCTCTTATGGAAACTGCTGGGTTATGGAATACACATCCTTCTCTGGCACACAGCAGGGGCATTGCGGGTATCAGGAAAAGCTCTCTGGAAAAGACAGGATACAATCTCCTATGAAGGTCAGGCATCTCTGGACTGGGGAAGAGAAGGATGTGCTCCAGGAGAGGGAACAGCATGAGCAAAGACAGAGAGGAATGTGAGTCCGCCATGCTCTGGAAAACTACGAAGAATCCAATGCGAGTAAAGGGTGCTCTTTGTCCAAGATGGCATCAAAAGAGGAGGCAGAAAAGGCAAGCAGGGGACAGACCACAAAGACTTGAGTACCTAATACTGAAGCATTTGGAAGTAATTTTGAAAGTGAAAGTGAAAGCTTGTTTTAGTCCTTTAAATTCAATGAGCTCTTAAATATCTCAGCTAAACAGATACAGACAGGTTCCAATGACCTTGAAGGATCTGAAAATGCCAACTCTGAGTTGCCTGGGTTACATGTCAACAACTCAGCTCTCACACTTGATGGGCCACAGGGGACAGAGGGCTCCCTCTTGGTCACTCTGCTCAGTGCACCAGCCTCCTGCCAGTTCCTTTGAGGCTAAAGAGTCCATCTTCTACCCCAGGTCTTTCACCTTCCAACTCAGTCTCTCCCCTCGTCAGCCTTCACCTTTGCAGGCAGAATTTCAAGGGTGGTGACCCAAGTCTGTGACATTGAGAACCCTGAGTTCAGGTGAGGTGCCTCCTTTCGTTTGCATAGAATATTAACCAGGAATTGGCAGCTGAACCCCACCACCAAGAACTAAGACCAGAAAAGCAACTGGCTTCTGGCTGCATCCCTCACAGAGGCCCAACACATCCATCATCTGGGCAGGAGAAGAGCTTCCTGCAGCCCACAACGCATCCATCCCACAATTCCCCTGTAGAACCCTTGTCAACGGAGCCCCTGGCTTCTGTGCATTCTTCAAAGCAGAGAGCCCTGCAATGATCTGAATGCAGATGAGAGCAAAACTCAGCAGCAGCCTTCCTGTTCTCCATCCAGTTCAGCAGAGAATGAAATCCCATTCCAGCACCCTCCTATCCCAGAGAGGTTCTGAGATGACCCAAGCCACAGTCATGGGCCCACAGGCCCTGTATTTCTGAGGTACTGGAGCACCTTGAGCCTGCAGCCAGAGCCTGGGGTCAGCTCAGAGACCTCCAGCTCACAGGGAAGACATGAAGATAGCTGGGCTCCTAACCCTAGCCCTGGGGTTTGGAATTTTTCTTCCTTGATCTGTCCCTATCTCCAGCAAAAGTTCCTGGTCCTACAACCCATTCCTCCAGTCTCCTGGTCTGTGCTGGGTGGCCCTTTTCTGTGCCTGCTGACCTCACAGCAGATGGTCATGTAAGTGCCCCCCACACACACACACATAAGGCCCTTCAATCCCACACCCCAGTCCTTCTGGAGCTATAGGACATGACCTCCTGAAGGACATTCTGGGCCTGAGATCCTGAGTGTCCACAGCTGCCCTGGGAGGCTATTCCAGGACACACACAAACATAAATCAACAAAGCAGCAGTTTCCATCCCGAGGAGGCCAAGGATTCTAATTAAACTGACTCCTGGGTTGCTCCCCTGAATAGATAAGCAACTCAGAATCCTTGTGTGGGGCCCTCTCATTTCCCAGACATTCACTATCCTGCAGTTCACCTCACCTCCACCCTCACCCTGAGGCTCTCCCTGGCTCACAGATCCTGAGACTCCTACAGATGCTGAGACTCTTCTTGAGGGGGCTGCTAAAGAGGGATGGGTGGTGCTGAGCACTAGCCAGTGAAGGAATTCTTGGGGCTTAGCAGGACTTGTCTTGCCAATGATGGGGGGAAAGATGGACCCAGAGCTGATTCTGGCTCCCAAGGGCTGGGATGTCAACTTTCACAGCAACCATGGCAAGCCCCCACCCGCTCCATCCCCAGGCTCCCGGCAGGAGCCAACAAAACAGATCTGTCTTCATAAATCCAGGCCCTCTCTCTGACACAGCTCATCTTTTAAAAAGTCCAAGAGAGACTAACCCTCCCGGTCTCTTCCTGAATCTCACTGACAGATTTTTCTGATTCACCTCATTACCTCCTCCTTTCTACAGGGGCCCATTCATTTCCACCTCATTTTCCTCGAGGTTCTTATTCCTGTCCCCATCCCACTCCACCAAATCCCCGCAGGGTGGGCTCCATCTTCAGTCAGCTTTCACCCTTGCAGACCCAACCCCACTGGCACTTCTCTCCAGATAAATCCAGTTTCTCTTTTCTGCCCCTCTCCTACAGATCAAAGCCCTGGAAGTCTTTTAACCCAGTATCTCAGGAAGAAACAGATCGCAGGGCAGTGGTGTGAGAGGGTACTGACCTCTGGGTTTTGATTGAGAGTGATGGGGGACAGGACCCCTCACTCTGGCCTGGAACCCTTCCTGCCTCCGTTTGCTCTGAGTCTCAGAGACCTCTGCAAAGATCTTAAACGCCAGCATCCACACCTCTGACTCTCCCACAACATCTAGCAGAGCAGCAGTAGAGAGTAAGCACTCAATAAATAATTGATGAATGGAATCCCTGTATCACTGGAGCCATTCATTGAATGCTGCCTGGGATCATCAGTATGTCTCAAAATCGCAGGCTTTTGGAATTAGAAGGGAGCGTGGAGGCCATCGGGTCCTCCCCCTCCCAGCACAGGAACATGCACTGTAGGATTTCTGACAGGTGGGCATGTAGCCTAGATTCCTCGACCATCTGCATGACTATGAATGTCTCAGGAAGCCCAGCCCTTCAGAGCTGAGATCTCTGATTATGAGAAAACCCTCATATTTTGTCAGAAATATCCTTTCCCCATGGCTGCAGCAATGGCTGCAGGACTTGTGTTTGCTGTGGAACAGTAAGCTCTCAGTGTCCCAGTAAGTGCCCGGCAGATGAGTTGTTTAGTGAAGGTGATGGCAAATTCCCTCTAGAGCACTGGGTAAGCAGAACAGAAGGAAAGGAAGCCCAACCCATGGCTCTGCCCATACTTGTCCCAGGTCCCCGCCCCTTCATACTTTCCTCTGCTAAAGAGACAGCAATGTAAAAAAAAAAAAATCTTAGAGTTGCTGGGCTCCCATCCTGACCCTCCTCCCCAGAGCATAAAAATGTTGTTGATAAAACTTTCCCATCAGAAGGACATGCTTACAGAGAGAGTGAGGACTTTCCAGACTGAGAAAAATAAAAACCTACTCCCTCTGCTCAGTGTTCACGACACTGTTGATAACCCGGAAGATGGGAAGACAGACAGCAGTTAACGTTGGACTAGGTTTCAGGCCAGCTCTTCCAAAACACAAATCAATTCTCTTCACTTTGAGGCTTTCAAAGAACAAGCGAGATGCTGCCTGGAGAGCCACAAGCCTGGCTGGCAGTTTTCTAGCCATTTGGATATGAAGTGAATGGAGACGCAAGGACACACCGTGCAAATAATAGTCACATAACGGAGCACCTTTGGTACTGGACCACAGGCCCAGAACAGACCAAGGCACGTCCTTGCCTGCGTTCCTGGGGCCTGGAATTGGGCCTAAGCTAGAAAACGAGAGGGGAAGGAATCGCAGAGAGCAATACTCATGAATATTTATTCTCTGAAATGCTGAGTTTTAAAGTTAGTGGAGGAAAGAACCAAGCAGGGGGTGATGATAATGGTTGAGATGAGGTAGTGTTAAGTGACAGACCTTTACAAACTCTAACACCCTTTGTAAATGTGAAGTTACAGACTCTAAGAGCAGATTCACACAGAGAATGTCCTCAGAAAATGTTTAGAATCCTTTTTCTTACCTGGGGCATAGTTCTACACTGGGGCTTTTTATGGGGGGAAAAGGCAAAATAAAAGCTGACTTTGTTGGACAGAAAAGAAGCAAAAGGAAACGGAAACATGAATGAAGCAAGTGCTTGAAGTCTGCAGCACACATTGAACTCTGCCCACCTCCCTTACACATGCCCACCAACACCTGCGTCCCCCCAGGCCCAGGCAGGCCGTCCCAGCATGGGTTCAGGGAGATGGCAGCAGAACCTTGGTTCTGGGATGGCCTTGGGCTGGACTTTGCGGAGCTGAAAAGGAAAGAAGTTCAAACAATGCAACGCCCTCCCACCGGATTCCACCTTCTTCTGTTGGCCACTTCCTTCCTTCCCTCCTTTTTCCTTCCCTTCCTGCAGGAGCTGCGCTGCCCCACCTTCCTTCCTGGGGAGGAGGACCTGCCCTTTCCTCTCCAGGGCTGGTGCCAAAGGGATGAACAATGTGATGCTGAGGGGGGCGGGGGCAGAGGTGAAGGGCCTCTAGAGGTGGGAAGAGACAGATGGTGGATGAGCCAAAGCAAAGGGTGGCCAAGCAGAGGTGGAATAAGAGAGACGTTTCACTCCTCAAGTTGCACCAAGGTTTTCTGGCCACTTCCCAGTGTCCTTCGGTTAAGTTCCCAAGCAAAGAGACTGCTAATGGCAGCGGCAGAACCCCCTCACTCCCACCTACAGCCCCCCTCCCCCCATGGTAGCCGAACAATGTGGTGTCAGGGTCACAGGAAAGGGGTAGTGTCCGCGAGACAGGAAGGGGGCTCAGTCTAGGTAGCCATTTGCCACTCTCTCCCGCTGTCCACAGCTCTCTGGGAGAAAAAAAAGTGGGAAGGGAACCAGGAAAGAGGCAGAATGTCAAGAGGGTTTCTGGAGGTCTGGAAGGCTGAGGGCAGAAAGTAGGTTTAGTAGACAGGGGAGCAGACAATGGAAAAAGCAACTCAGAGCTGCAAAGTGTAAGGAGAGGGAAGCAGTCTTATAATAAATGCATTAAGGAGAGGACAACATGGGGGAGGGCCAAGGTCCAATGGAGTCGTGTTTTAAGGCAAAGCTTTGGAGTGAGGGCCAAACCGGGGGTGGCAGCACAAAAGAGAAAGCACCCCAGGAGACAGTTGTGCGGGTGGACCGAGTGAAAGATGAAAGGGAGAGTGGGAAGAAATCAAAGGGTCGGCGGAGCGAAGGGGGGCGCCCGGGAGAGTCCCGCTTTGTCTGTCAGGGGCGGCGGGGGCAGCACGTGCAGCCGCAGCGCGCAGGACTACCAGGCTCCCCGCGGAGGACCCGAGAGAAAGCAGAAAGCGCGGCGAGCTGGGGGCATCCTCCGCCCCTCCGATTAGCCGGCCTCTCGCCGGAGGCCCGCGCTGCAGAAGGGGCGCATTGTTAGGGCCCGGGCCGCAGCAGATTGCCGCTGTCCTGCAATACCCTCGCGCCCTGGCACCGCGCCACTGGCACACCCGCGGCTTGGAAATAGCTGCGCCGTTCCCATGGCGACGAGGCAGCGACTCCCGCCCCCGCCCGCCCGCGGAGCTGGCCTGTCCACCGGGTTGCAGCGGCTTACCCCCCACCTGTGCTCCCCCCGCCTTGTTACCCCAGCAACCGTGGCCGCGGCTGCAAGAGGCAACTCCGAACCAGCCCCGCCTCTGCCCGACCGGCTCTCGGGCGGGGCGCCGGGGAGCAGCACAGGAAGCCGCCCTCCCTCCCCGGTCCCGGCGGAAAGGCGGGCGCAGGGAGAAAGCTCCCCAGCGGCGGAGGCTGCTGGAGCGCCGGTGCAAGGCTCCCAGGCTCCTCTCCCCTGGCACCGCCTGACCTCCCTGCCCCCCGGAAATCTTCAGGGGATCACCCGCCCTTCCTCCTGGGATGGGAGGAGACCTTGGTGGAGGCCAGATGAAAGAGGGCCCGGAAAATAGAGCCCCTCTCTTACCCCAGGGCCTGAGAACCCGGGACGTGTGGGCCCAGGGAGCACTGGGCTGGAGGAGGATCGCCCTGGGGTATCCCCCTTCCCCAAGTGCATGCACCCCATGAAAAAAGTCCCTATTGCTCCGTGCTAGGATTACTGCCCCCCCAAAGATTTTGATGGTGCATGACCCCCTCACCCCCACCCCATCCCGTGCGTGCGTTTTGTTTGTTGGTGTGCTGAAGAGGGAATATTGCAGACCCCCCCCCCCTCAAAGTGTCTCCAGCATCCAACTTGATCGGGTCAGAACTGAGACAATGGGAAAGGGTGGGGAGAAAAGGGGCAGACCAAAGAGGGTCCCATCTATGCTGTCCCTCTTAAGGGATAGTCTACCCCTAACTTACTTGGAATGTAAGTTCCTTCAGGACAAAGCCCATGGCACATAGAAGGTTCTGAACTAAATTCGTGGTTAGCAACATGACTAGAATTCATTTGTCCTGGGTGGGCTAGCATCCTAAGGAAATGCAGTCAGAAATAATTCAGGGTCACTTGCAATTTGATCCCAAATTAAAGGAACATAATAAAATAATATATTGCTTTGATAAAGCCCTTTCCTCTAAAAATGTCGCCTCATTTTCTATATTTTTATACTTGAGACTCCATAAACTATCAGAGTGGGGGAGGGGGGAGATTCCTATGTGGCAAATAAAACAAGGATACCCCGTTTCCCCGAAAATAAGACAGTGTCTTATATTAATTTTTTTCCCCAAAGTTGCGCTAGGTCTTATTTTCGGAGGATGTCTTATTTTCGGGGAAACACGGTAGCAGCTATGTTAGGTCATAGTGGAGGAACTAAAAAGTTGGACTTTGCTCATTTTTAGAGCCCTATGTTTTCCTGTTGGTGGTACAGTGGGATTACTTTGGTATGGAGGAAAGAATTAAGGTGTGTACAGTCAGAGGACCTACGCATGAGACTTCCTGGCCATTTACGCCTAAATCTCCTCATCTGTGAGATGGTGGTTGTGGAGATGAGTTAATGTATGAAAAATTCTCAATAAGCCATAGGAGATGCCACACAAATGCTTTCATGATTGGGACATCTATAAATAGATACACAAGTCATGATTCATATACTGTAGCTGCGAAATGCTTTCCTGAGACTGCTGGCTACTTCTCCAGATATCCTAGTGAGATACAGACCACCTCTGCCAGTCTTCTCTGAATCGGGGAAGAAATCCCAACAAAGAGAAACTGAACTGTTTTTCCAGGGCCACTCCTGTATCCTTGACTCAGGCTGGCATTAAAAAAACCAGGCAGTAACAGACTTCCTTTTTACTTCTCAGCCTAAAAGATTGCTCCAACTACTACATACCCCAAGTGAAGGCACCCAAACCCAAGCCCAGAAGAGCAATCCCAGTAACAGACAGGCAGGGGGTTGACACAGGACCAGAAAGATAATCTGTTGTCCAGAGAACAAGACAAGAGGGTGCTTGGACTCAGGATTTGCAAGTCGGGGGTCTTGGGGCAGGTCTAACGGGCTCTAAGTACTGTTGAATCTCATTTAATATTTACTGTGGACTGAATTGTGCCCTCCTCATTCACATGTTGAAGCCCTAACTCCCAATGGGATTGTATCTGGAGATAGGGTCTTTCAGAAATAAGTAAAGTTAAGTGAGGTCATAAGGACTGTGGCCTCCCCACCACCACCTGGTGAGGATCTGATGAGAAGGCAGCTGTCTGCAAGCCAGGAAGAGAGCTCTCACTAGAGAACTGGCACCCTGATCTCAGACTTGCTCCCTCCAAGACTGTGAGAAAATAAGTGTCTGTTGTTTGAGCCACCCAGGCCTTTGTTACTGCAGACCGGAGATACTGAGACAGGCGAGTTTTTCCTTGGAGCCGAGTGGCCCTCCTACCACCTCCACCACCTGGTGGTTTGCTCAGCACTTCCACCGTTGTTTCATTTTTAATTTGTAACTGTGAGTTCGAATCGGCAGAATTTAAAATGAAGAACTGAAAACTCAGAACAATTCGGTGACTTGCTGAGAGTCATACTGATTGGGAATGGCCAAACCAAGACTCAAGTCTCCCCCAGACAACAGCTTGCCAACTAATGCTAAGTACAAACCATGTGCTAGTTTCCGATCCAGATTGTGGGGATAGAAAGATGAATGTGATTTAGAGGAGGGAAGGCACAGGAAAAGAAACATGTAAACAAATAATGACAGCAAGAAATGTCTGCAAGGAGTAACTGGTCCAGCAGGCGGAGGGGGGGGGGGGAGGTGCGGCCCAGGTACGGGAATCCTGGGGAAAATGTGGCTTTGAGGGGAGTCACAGTGCTGCTGAGAGCGGGGGACAGTGGAGGAAAAGAAGAGGCAGAGAGGCCCCAGATGCCATTGGGGAGACTGTAACTTTTACTCCCAGCCAAGGACCAGCCAAGGACTCCAGTTGCCTCCTCAGGGCCCCGGCCAAATGGGAGAACTTGAACTTGAACAGAGACCAAGGCTAAGAGACCTCAAGGACCTAATCTCCCTAAGGAGAAGCAAGAGTAAACTCATCAATTACCTTCATATCGATAGTCTACAGTAAATTATCTTTGTTTGTTTGACCCGGGGTGGCCTATTGGTTAGTTATTGCAGCCCTAACTATTTATAAATAAGCGATAATGTGTTTTCATTAGGAGCTGATTGCATAGCGATAGCTTTACGGGCAAGGTGTCAATGTTTTCACAGAATCTCAGGTCCCTAACCGCAGGAAGTCTAAGTAAAGAAATACTTGACTGTTCCTCACCACAGAAATGCAGAACGCAGCTACGGGACTTAGTTAATGTCCATCCCATCCCTTAGCTTAGTCCAAGTTCTTGCCAGGTTAAAGTCACACACAAGAGGATCGACTTCTCTGCTACTGTTTTCTTTGAGTACAAATTGCATACTTGTGCTTATCACATCTTTAATCCACTCTGCTTTCCAGGATCATTACACACTGCACTCAAATGCCCTCCTCGGGGGAGGGGGACTGTGGGTTGGGGAAGAAATAAGCCCAGTAGCACTACTTAGCACTCCGAGCCCCTCTCCCAGAAATCCACTCCAGAGGCCCAAGTTGCCCACCCCCACCCCCCACCCGCCCCCAAAGGGTAGCCAATTTAAGAGCTGTTCTGGGATTTCAGCATCTCTCCGTCTGGGAGGAATGAAGACTCACTTCTACCTCACTGGAGACCTCATTAGAACTTGAACTCTGGTCTTTGTTTCTTCCCAGTGGGTTCAATACAGCGGAGAAGGTGAGGGGAGAAGGGGGGTTAGTAAGCCCACAACTCCCAGAACAGCGGGAGTCCAACAGCCTCTGAGAACTGGAAGTGAGTAAACAGGCAATTACCTACAAGACAGCAGGGTAACCAGAGAAGTGGCTTACATGATTAGATTCTACTCACTGCCTGAGAGGCGGCTGCCTTCCCTGCAGCCCCCCTCCCACTCAGCTTCTCGGGGCTACTGTTCCCCACTCTCTGCCTATTTTCCAGGCGCAATGCCACCCTCCTTAGCAGCAAGGTCCCAGGGCTGAGGCAGACGGCTGTGCTCAGCCGCATTCTTCTTGGCTTGGCCATTGTCAACATCGCTGCTCTTTGTCTACATCGTGAGAAGGGGAAAGAATCAGATGGCGCTGCTTCCCTTCCTACTCAATACCCCTACAACCGTCCAATCCTTTGGGGGAAGACAATTTAGGAAGAAAGAGGAGTGGGAGCTCCGCTGGGCTGCAGGAATTGTGGGGCTGGAGTGAAAGAAACCTTACATTCCTTTCCCTCTTTTGGCTGTGGGCTCCCTCCAAAGACTTGTAGGCTAGTCCCCATTTTTTTCACTTTTTATCTCTCAGCGGACATCAATGTCTATCCTGGCACAGGAAGGCCTTTACATAGATAAGATTAAGGCCCAGCACTTATCTTCAAAGAATTTGCAATTGGGTGGGGAAGAAAGAGGTAAGGAATTTTAGAAAATTAAAACACATGCACATAAACAATACAAGGCAATGTTCCATAGGTGCCTGACAAGTGTCACTGTTGCTATTGGTCCCAGTAATATCTCACCTGGATTTAAAAAACAAAACAAAACAAAACAAAACATGTTTTTGCCGAAGCCAGTTTGGCTCAGTGGTAGAGCGTCGGTCTGCGGACTGTAAGGTCCCAGGTTCAATTCCGGTCAGGGGCATGTATATTGGTTGCGGGCACATCCCCGGTAGGGGGTGTGCAAGAGGCAGCTGGTCGATGTTTCTCTCTCATCGATGTTTCTAGCTCTCTATCTCTCTCCCTTTCTCCTCTCTGAGAAATATCAATATATATATATATATATATATATATATATATATATATATATATATATGTGTGTGTGTGTGTTTTTATTGATTTTTAAGAGAGAGAGGAAGGAAAGGGAGATGGAAACATCAATGCCTCCCATATGCTCCATACATCTGGGCATGGGCCCTGACTGGGAACCGAACCAGTGACCTTTTGGTGCATTAGATGACACTCAGCCAACTGAGCCACACCAGCTGGGCTCACCTGGATGATTAAACAGCCTTCTAACTGGCCCCTGCCTCACTCTGCCTCCACTCCCAGTCCTGTCACAGATAGCCAGTGACGGGTGTAAATGCAAATCTGATTGGGTCCTCCCACCCCTGCTTAAAAGCCTTCGTATTTCAAAAGGAGCAAACCCCCTAGCATGGCATGCCTGGCCTTTGTAGTCTGACCTCTCCTAATCCTTGGGGGCATGTCCACTCCACACCCATGTTCCAACCATACTGAAGCATTTATGATGCCCAGACACTATCAGCTCTCTGGCCTCAGGGCCTTTGCACATGCAGCTCCAGCTGCCTGGAATGCTTTTCCTCTTCACTTTGCCTTTTGGGACTCAGCACAGAAATAGTCTCCTCTTCCAGGAACCCTTTCCTGACATTCTGTCCGGATTAAGCACCCCCTCATCAATATTCCTTGATACCATGGTACTAAGCCTGAACTGTAATGAGTTTTCCATCCCTCTTGCCCGCCCAGACACCCAGTTCCCCACTCATCTTTGTACTCAGTGCTTGGCACAGGGTAGATGGTAACTGATGATGGAATGGAAGGCTGAATGTCAGTCAGAGGAATTCATGGAGGCAATAGAGGCTTTGAGTCAGAGACCAATAACATCACCAAAACAATCGATGCATACTCTATTAGTGCTAAAGTAGGGCTAGGAGAAAGGGAGCATTGAAAGAAAGGGGAGAGCAGACTAAAGTAATTAGAGCCTGAATGAAGTATAGAATGAAGGAGGTGACGGTGGGAACTAGAAAGTGGGAGTGGAAATGAACTTCACGGTGAATGAAGGAAATGCTATAAGCTTTAGCAAGTGTCTGGATGTGCTGGTAAGGGGGAGGTGGAGGGAGGGGAGGAGAGATGGGTGAGGCCTATGTCTGCAGCTCCAGCACCTGAGAAGGATCTTGAGTGAAAGAAGCAGACAGGAGTCAGGAGAAGCCCTGGGTGCACACAGCAGTGGGGAAAGGGCTGCAAGGGGATCTGTGAGAGGAGACGGTCTGTTTTCAGAAATAGCTTCAGCTAATTAGGACAGGGAGCAAACAGACGGCAGGAATTCTGAGCTCTGGGCTGCATTTTGTCTCTGGGTGGTCTAGGCATGCAAAGACTCCTGTTACCCTTGCAGAAATTTGTGGTGAAGGTCTCTAATGATGTTGCTTTGTAAATCTCTTACAGCTTTAGCACCAAATGCTCCCACACCGAGGAGAGCTATTAATTCCTTCACACACACACCCTTCAACCCCCGTTTCCAGAGGACTTTGCTGGGGGATGAGGCTGTTTCTCCATCTGGTCGGGGCTACGTTTCACCAAATGCACTGCAGCTCTCGTCCCCTCACTCACTACCTTTTCCTTTTCTCACATTCTTCCTGTTTTCTGACTCTGCGTTTATTTTAGTCTAGTGTTTCTCTTGAAACCATCACAGACATCTGTCTCTCTTGTTTTCCCCACCCACCCATCCCTCTTCCCTCTCCCACTCCTGCTCTCATCTCCTCAACCCCTCAGCAGTAGCCTCGGGAGACCTAAAGCTGCTCTGTTCCCTCCTCTTCTCTCAGGAGCCTCTGTGGGGCATGTCTCCACCTGTCCTCAGCCTCAGACTAATCCTCTGGAGCGCTGAAAATGACAGGTGAGGTCAGACTTGCTTGGGAGGAGAGGAAGCGATCACTTCTTACCCAGGAAACCATGCTCATTCATAACTGGCTTTCTGAATGAGAGGAGGCTATGAGAGAGAGGGAGTGTGTGAGAATAAGTGAGTGAGTGAGTGAGTGAGTGTGAGTGTGTGTGTGTGTGTGTGTGTGCGCGCGCGCGCACGCGCGCACGCCTGTGTGTTTGTTCTGATGAGAAGAACTCCAAATCCTGTCTTCCTCACAGCACACACCTTCATTCCAATAGGTTTTAAACTCCTAATTCATGTGAAAAGGATGAAGCATCAGAAATATATATGTTTAGATTAGTAGCTGGCGGCCCTGGGTTTGGGGAGTGGTCCTTCATTCTCCAGGAACTGTTTCTAGTTTGTTACCTTGCCAACTGGTAAGGCAGAGTTAGGGCTGGGAGCGAGGAAGAGAATGCGGCTGTTGATGCTAACAAGATCCCTGGAGTGATTCCTTGGTGTCTCCAGCCTCCTTTCGTCTGACATGAGGAGAAGGAAAAGAATGTGTTGATTCCTTCTGATAAGAGACCCATACTTCCAAGTTTATGTATTCAGGCCCCGATATCACTGTTTCTGCAGCCATGTTTCTGTCTTAAAACATTCGCAGGCCCTTTGAATGGGCCCAATGTCCTCTCTAGCCATCATCCTGGTTCTCTTTTGCTTTTTATGTGAAATTTCCTGGGGAGGGGGATACAGCCAGAGCTTCCACATCCTGTCCTCCATCCCTTCATAATCGGGGTTTCTCTACCTTCTTCTGCCAGAACCGCTCCCTAGATTCATCAATGACAAGCTTTAGTTCAATGGCAGTTTCTTTGTTGTCATTTTCCTTTTCTGCTGCTCATCTCCTCTGGTTCTAGTCCCGCCTCTACACAAACTGTGTTCCTGCTGACAGCACCCTCTTTCCACTTCATTCCCTACCTCTGGCTTCCCCGCTCACCAGATCCTTAGTCTCTGCCCTCCTCTCTCACCTGGAGAGTTTGTGCTCTCGCTTTAAGAACCATCTCTAAATGTTTCCCCCTAAGGAGCAGCATTTGAAAGGCCCAGAGGCCTGCGGATGGTACCTTATGGCTGGAGGCAGCATGTGAGGGAAGGAATGGCCAGAGGGAGCTAAGCCTTGAATGACCTCAAGCTGAGAAGTTCACACTTGACCCTGAGGTCAGTGGAAATAGCTGCTTTTTACACGTTAGAGTGCATGCAAACCACCTGGGGAATGTTGTAAAAAAAAAAAAAAAAATGCTAAGTCAGCTACCAGGGGTGGGGCCTGTGATTCTGCACTTCTGGCTACCCTCTCCGTTGGTCCCTGCACCTTACTTTGAGAAGCAAAGGGCCAGATCACACTTACTTACCTACTGTCAGATTCGGGTTCTATGTTGTTTTTGCATCTCCTCTGGAATGTAATCTGACTCGAGGGCCAGATCCCGTGGTTTGCATCTTTGTATTCCCCCTTGATGAGTTCCTTCTGGGTGTTCCTGTAAATACTTAATAGATGGGACCCAGGGCCAAGTTGTTTATATCTTCTATCTTCGCTTTACAAACACTGATTTATCTCCAAGTCACCATTGTGAGGCAAGTGGATGCTTTCCCCCCTTTGGACTATAAATAGAAACCAAAAGAAGTGGAGTGACTCTCCAAGAAGTGAGTCATATTTTCAGATTCTGGTCCGCAGGTCCTTGCTCAGAGGGGTCCCAGGAACCAGTCCATGGTGGGTTCTATCACTGCCTCTGCTTGGGGGGAGGAGGGCTCACTTGACCATTCAAGTTCACCTCCTCACTCACTCTTCTGGGCTGCTTACTGTTTCCCCAGTGATACTAGTAGACCCTCCCTCTCTGTCTTCCCCTCCCCCTTCTGAGAGCGGGGAGTTCAGGGGCCTCAAGGAGCTGCTTGTTCCATGTCAGGAAGCCCCATGCCTGGTGCTGAGGTGACTGAAGGTCAGAAAGCTGACAGCTGGGCTAGCCCACAGGCCAGAATCGCCCCCACAGCATCTTTCCAACTGCTCTCCCCAGTGTGGCCCAGAAGAGACTCTTAAAATACTTTTTTTTGTTAAGGGAAAAGAGGATGAAGATTTATATTTCACAAGAGTGCTCTGTGAACTTCAAATGTCCAGAACAAACTCTGGGCATGTCAAGTCTGTGCCCAGGACCCTATGTCTTAGCTCCATTCCAGGCCACGGCAGAGCCAGCCAAGGGCAGGGGCAGCTCCTGGTCCACATTCCCTTGGGCAGAGCCAGCAGAAACTTAGACTCCTGCCATGGGTGTCATTGATGGTTGATGTCTGCTCAGTTCCTGACAGCTTTAAAATACATTTTGAACAAGGAGCAGGATTGGGGAGAAAAACGGAGAAATCTAAGTAATAGCCACCAGAGCGAAACGTCCCAGGTACCTGCAGTTCAGCCTCTGAGACAGAATCCTTGCTTTCAGGGATTTCTCCCAAGGCCATAAAAAGAAAAGCAACTCCAGTCTCTAAAGTAGGTCACTCAATAAAGAGAGAGAGAGAGAGAGAGAGAGAGAGAGAGAGAGAGAGAGAGAGAGAGAAGAGAACTGATAAATGCAGATGCCAAGGCGCTCTCTCACCCTTTTCCAAACCAAAAATAAAACTGGGAAGTTGTTAGAAGAAATGGGAGATCGCGGTGCAGCTTGGAACAAGCCAAGAGGAAAGAGAAGTGGTGAGTAGGAGGAAGAGGTGGGGCGCGGAGGGCCCACAGCAGACACTGAGAAGAACTTGACTCAGTGGCAATTCCTCCTGGTGACTGAGACTCTAGCTCACCTGCTGCTGGTCAGCTCTGTTGCATGCGTCCAGTGAATTAGAACCAGGCCCCCACTCCCACTTCTGGAACTCACAGTAAAAAGTTTCTATTAGTCAATCAAAGCCTCGAGGGGGTGGACAGGGCAAAGGGTGCTTCTGGATTTTCTGCACAGAGCAGCTCTGTGATTCCCTCTCTGTTCTAGAAAGCGGCGCCTGCAGCCCCAGGAAAGGGAAAGGGTGGGAAGCGCTGTGTAGCCCGGGTCTGGGCTGCCCTGCCTCTGCCTCTCCTTTCCTCCATCTGGCTGCCAGCCAAGCTGGTTTTCAGCACTGCTGCTGTTTCTAGCATGGCTACTCCCACCCCCACCCCCAGCCAGTGTGATGGAATTGGGGGTCTGGTGAGGCTCCAGGGTTAGAAGACCAGCTACCACAGCTGTATTAGTCTCAGGAAACTCCGCAAGTGTCAAGGTCATTAAGTCCAACTCTACTTAGCGAGTGGTGGCATTCCCAGTCACAGCTCTTCCCTGCGCACCCAGACTCTTCCTCAGTGAACAATGGATGCCAGTGTCTTCAGGAGGGGAGGGCGGGAGGAGAGACTTAGAAAGACCCAGACAGTCAGAGGACAAGCAATACAGCACCGCACCGAAGGGAGTATCTGTGCCACAGAGGGCAGGAGGGTGCTGTCACTGGCTAGAAAGAAAAAGCCAAGCAGATGTGGACCAAGTTGGAGATAAACTCTAGTGGGTGCAGGAAAGTGTGGGGAACAGACAGACATAGGAATCCTGCACCCCAGGGACAATTTCAATGCTTTGAGGTGTTCCTTTATATCTTCTATCTGGTTCTGGTATGTTTTCCTTTACCAACGAGACACAAGCTTCTGGTAGCTGCCCTTCTCCAAGACCTGAGAGGTGGAGCAGGTCAAAGAACGAACAGATGGGAACTCGTGGCTTTTGGCACCTCCCTGAGTTCTAGAAAAACTGAACGGAGCCATGCCGTGGCATCTACTGGAATGACTGGGCTGGGACAGCCGGTCAGAGGCCCAGTGTTAGGGGGAAAATAGAGAGCTGGGGCCAGGGCTGGCTTGGTGCTAAATGGGTAGAAAAGGGGAAGGTGGGTCTCACCTTCCTTCTGTAAGTGAAGGATGTGGCTTATCATAGACACAGGGCCTTCTTGTGACCAGGTCCCAGAAAGCTATTAATAAGTACACTTAGCCCGGCTGGTGTGGCTCAGTGGTTGACCATCAACCTATGAACCAGGAGTCATGGTTTGATTCTTGGTCAGGGTATATGCCCAGGTTGCGGGCTCAATCCCCAGTGGGGGATGTGCAGGAGGCGGCGGATCCATGATTCTCTCTCGTCATTGATGTCTCTCACTTCTCCCTCTCCTTTCCACTCTGAAATCAATAAAATATATTTTAAAAAATAAGATTTACCAACTAATATCACGGCCTACATTATACCAATCCCCTGAAAGAATCATGGTGAGGGGCCAGCCTTTCTCCCAGCAGCTTTCAGAAAGCTGACAGGCAATATTCTTCGTCACCTGCCCATTTGTGGGCAGCGTCTTTCCCCACAAGTGGGCAGGGTCCAGTGGTGGAGTGTGCAGCTGGTCAGAGGAGCAGGGGAGAGAGAGAGGCCCTTTCAGGAATGCAGTCCCCGGAGGCTTCTCCCGCCCTGCCTGTAAGATTCCAAAAGTCTGAGCTAAACCCCAGGATATAGTCCAGCAAAGATGCTTTGGGCTATGTTCCTCTGGGAGAGAGCAATTGCTAGAGAGGGATTTTATTTTTACAATCCTCTTTCCCGCTGGGGGTGGGGGTGGGGGTGGCTGGCAGGCAATGGGAAAAAACTGTGTTCGGATGAGGAAGGAAGCATTCCACTAGCTGTGTGTATCCTTTTACACTTTCTGCTCTCACGTATTCCCTTCTCTATTGTACCTTCCATAATTGTCTGAAAACTCCGAGGGCATGAGTTAAGATCACAATGAATCCTAACATAACTCTGCTTCTACTATATTTTTTTTGCTCCCAAAGCTTTCCACTGGGTAGAATTTTAAATTCGAACAATGGTTCAAAGGCTCAGAGACAAACTGCTCATTACTGGCAAGAGTGCCAGGAACCCTGGGAAGCAGCCCTCTCTCTCCACTGGAGTTCTGCACCTAATAGTAATGGCTTCTTTCATAGTCACGGGAGGGTTGGATCAGCGTTTCTTTTCATTCTCGTTTTCTTTCAGTAACTGCTGGGATGAAAGCAAGTCTAGGAGAATAAAAATTTCACAAACAGGACAAGAATAAAATATTTAGGGCAGGAGATCAGAAGTTCTTTGGTTATTCAGTGAACTGAACTAACTCTACTTTTTAAAAGTATAAGGAAATAAATGTCCATCAAACTCCGTGTCACAGTGGGTATTAGCCTTTCGACCCCATCTCACAGGCTCTAAGCTGCGTGGTCGTGCCTAGCGAGTTGCAGTAAGAAACTCAAGACTAATCCAGTGACAGAATGGAGCAGTTTTGTCATTATTAATTCTGATCCCAATATTTACTAATCTTTATTTGAGAAGCATTCTACCAGCGTTGTTAAATGGCCCATTCTCCTTTCACTTCCCACCCCCAAACCCAATCTTTGATGAATGGTAGGGATGGAAGGGTTATTATCACTGCATTGCATCCCTTAGAGCAAGCCCGATCGCTACAGAGGGGCAGATCAAGCTGTCCACCCATTAGTTCCCTTCCCCAAGTTCAATCTGAGTGGGAAACAGTTGGAAAGAGACATGCTTGAGAAGTACTGTACTAAAACTCAACACCTTTACTCATTATTAAAGTGATCTTCTTGGAGTACTTGTCACAAAGCACTCCTCCTCCCCCACTCCCACCCCCCCAAAAAAAAGGTGTTTTTTTTTTTTTAATTTATCTTTATTTTTGAAAGAATTACAATGATCCCCATTTCCCATTTCCCCTCTCTATTGATCCTCTCCACTCCGCTCCTTTTCCTCAGGCCTTCACCAAACTATAGACTGTCCATAGGTTATATATATGTGCATATACACTCTTTGTTAATTTCTTCCCACCCCCACCCCCAGACCAGAGCTGAGGTTAACTTGATCTAGAGAACAGTTCCCTCCCAGGGGGGTCAAGCAGCAGTTGGGTACTAACAGTATTGCTTCATGTTTAGCCACGCTGAATCTGATTTGGTGGTGTGATAACCCCATCCTGGCACTGGGACGCTCTTTTCCGGGACCCATCAATTAGCACAGCTTAAGAAACATTCTATGCCCAAGCAATTCGGGCTAAAAATAACTCTGTGGGCTATTTTTTCCCCCTTTGCTCATCCACAGAAAGCATGTCAACAGGATCTTTGCTCCTTGAGTGTTTTCACTCCTGCTTACTCCTCCCTGAAAACCAAGTTCTTTGATTACAATCAGGAAAGTTGCTAGGTTGGTGTGAGGCTTGCCAACCAGCAAAACTGTGCTGATGGAACTAAGCTCTGGGACCGTCAAGTGTTGAAAAAAAATAGAATAAAAGAACCTCACATTCACAGACAGGATAATTAAAAAATAGGTTCTCCTTTCCCCTTCTTTCTTATAAATTACACAATTCTTAGACACAGAATTCACTTCTACCTTAACAATACTAGCTTAATTGAATGCTTGTTATGTATAAGGTACTTTCCTAAGAACTTTAGGAGCGTTCACTCATGAATTTGCACAATCCTAGGAGGTAGATATGATTGTTTCAATTTCACATTTGAAAAAAACTGAGGTACAGAGAGATGAAGGGCCCTCAGCTAATAAATGTCAGAGCCATGATACAAGCCCAGGAAGTCTGGCTCCAGAGCTCATGTTCTAACCATTACACTTACTGCTTCTGCAATAATTCTGCAACAAAAAAGATAATGACCTTTTCTGAATTCCTACAAAGCTGTAACACCCTATCAAATATGTCCATTTACATTCTCTAAGTTAAGCAGCCACTTGGTCCTATGGTTCATCTTAATGTGAAAACAAGGACTAACAGGAACTTTCACCTCATCTAAAACAGATCAACTCTCTTATACACAACAAATGTTACCCCCTCTCAATATAAAAATGCACTGAGGTAGCTGTTCAAGCATCGTAATTACTTTCTAGCAACCGGAAATGTTTGCAGAATCAAGACCCTGGACACCTTCTTCAGTTTAAGCAGTCAGCACTCAATGGATCTCGTGTGGCTATAACAGAACTTAAGTAGCTATCTCTCAAAGACAAACAAGTCAATTTTAATAAGATAGAGAATGTTTGATTAGAGAGTGTATAATTCAAGGAATATATTATGGTGATAGAGCATAAAGTAGAAAGTTCCTTATGCTTACTGAACCACCAATAGGTTCACAAAGATATCAAAGCACTGGCCTACTCAGCTGCGACCGAAGTTCATATAATCAGGGGTTTAGGAAGGCCAGAGCACTATTCATACGCTCCTTTTTGCTTAAAGGTCCAAACTTTACTTAAAACTTTGTCTAATCTTTCCTCAATTCCTCCTCTCTCTCACTCTCTTTATTCATAAGCTTCATATGCCAATGCCATATTTCTAAGTACTAACAACCATATTTTAAGACACTGTTCTTTAATTGATTTGCTTCTGAAATAGATTATTGAAGAACTTTCAAATATTGAATATTTTGCCTTGGACAACAAGCTCTCTGAAATGCAGTAACTGTAGTGAAAGGAACTGATGACTTGGCTGTGATCACCTGCATGTTTACAACCACCCAAACACTGATGTCACCGTTTGGATGACAAAACAAATCAGGAAGTTTTGCTAAATAAGTTACGTTTGCTTAGTCCTCCTAGGCCTCCTCCCATTATCTGATTTGACACAAGCAATTTCCTTTCACTAATGCATTTACTTTTTACAGATTTAACCACCAACGGGAAAAGTCATTGAAAATGCTATCCTGCCAGTCACTGGAATGCAGAGGTGGGCCTGAGCAGCTGGGCAAATCTGTATCATCAGCTTCCTTCACATGTGAGTTATTTTCAATAACCAACCTGAAAGATGTTATATAGCTTAACAAATGACAAAAAAGTTTTAGTGAAAAACATTTTTGTGGATGGGAAAAAACCTTCAAAAATTGGTACTTATGTTCTTTAATATTAAGACACCATCAGACTGAGCTGTAAAAAAAAAGTATTAGTAAGATTGTCCTAAACTGACTTTTGAAAAAGGCAGTTTTAGTGGTAAGTTTAAAGAAACAGGCAGGCCACTGATATTAGTATCTAATAGCAGTCCTCTGATGTGGGAGAAACTTAAACGTTTGATACTTAGTGAGGTCAGCAAACAATATCCCCAGTCTGTGCTTGACTGATATTAAGAACCACACCTTTCATTTCACAGCCTGGACCACAGTTCCCCTCCTCCCTCTTCCTCCCAGCCCAGACAGGTGATGACAGACAAGGAGGCAGAGATGTTGCTTCAAAATATTTAATACGTGTTAGACACGTGAAGTTTACATTTTTTTATACAAAAAAAGTCAATACAACGAAGGAGAAAATACTGTACAAAAAACAACAACACAGCTCCCCCAACCTTTATACAACAAAGACTGGAGTCACCATAGCTACAAAACCATACGGTCTTTTCACTTAGGGGTTCTGTCTGTAAACTTTGTTTCATTCAACACTTTTTAAAAGCACTGTGTAGTAGTTTAGAGCTAGAGCTTTTAAAAAATATATCTTTTCTCTATAACTCCATTATTTCCAAGCTTGAACTCTTCTGTGAAGTTCATCAAGCTTTTTATTCCCTACCCACCCCACCCCCCTCCGTGGGGAAGACAAGGACCGCTGAGTCCCCTTTCCCAGAATCATCACAGGGTTTCTTAAACGTTTCTTCAGTGAGAGAAAGGAAGGGAGGGAGAAATAATACAAGTCTCTACTCCAGACCGAATCACTGTAGTCTTAGGAAATCCTGCGAGGAAGCGCCGCTCCGGGCCCCGCTAGGGCTCTGGCTTTCCTGCGAGGGGCGTGTGTAAAGTCCCTTCCTGCCTCCAGCACGAACGGGGAACTCCCGGGCCCTGCGAGCCGCTTCCTTCTCGGCGCTGCGGGTGGAGGAAAGTCCCCGCCTGCCCCCGCTCTCCTCGGCCCTGGGGCAGGGGCGAAGAAGCATTCCAGGAGGCCAAAATAGTCTTAATTCACAAACACAAACTTACAGGCACAGATACACAGACACATAAATGAACGGCCGTCCACTTCCGATAAGCCTCGCGCTCCCAAGTCTCAAGAGAGGTCCCCGGAGAGGCCAGCACGGCCGAGGCCGAGGGCGGTCCGTGCCACCCCGCAGCGCCCAGTCTCCCCGGCGCCCGTGTCTCCAGGGCGTCCTCGGGGGCAGCAGCAGCCCAGCCCGCACGTCGGGACGCCCGATACTCAACCTCCAGCCCGCCCAGCGGGGCCGGGAGCTCAGAAGGCCTCGATGGCTGTGCTCCAGGGGTTCATGTCTCTCAGCACCCCCTTATCGCAGAAGATCTGCCCGGGCTCGGCGGCTTCCGGGCCCCTCTCCTCGCCCTCGGCTTCCTCCCCGCCGCCCCGCGGGCTTTTCCGCAGGAGTCCCGAGAAGCTGGAGCCGAAGATGCTAATGAGGTTCGCCACGTTCCCGGTCTCCATCTCCTCCTCCTCCCCTTCCTCCGCCCGGCCCGGCGGCCCCTCCGGGTCCCAGCGGGGCTTCTTCACCGGGGTCAGGCCGGGCGCCGGGCGGCCCGCGGGGCCCCAGCCGCCGGCCCCCGCCGCGGGGCGCTTCCTGGGGCAGAGTGGGGCCGGCGCGGGGGGCCCGTCCTCCGCGCTGCGGTCCCCGGGGGGAGACGCGCCCGGCGTCCCCGGCTGGTCCTCCACCCCTGGGGGGCAGCCACGGTAGAGGCGAGCCTCTCGGGGCCCCTCCGGGAAGACGTCCGAGCCTCCGGCTGGATCCCCGGCTCCCCCCGCCGCTGCCTCTCCGCCCTGAAGAGTGTCCCTGGCGCAGGTCACGGTAGTCGCGGGCTCGGCGTCACCCGCCCGCAGAGCGTCTGGGGCCGCAGAGAGTTCCGGCCGCGGCTCGGTCTCCAGCCCGGCGGCGGGGGCGGGCGGCGGGGGCGGCTCTCCCCAGCCCGCCGGGGACCCGGCCGCCAGCTCCGAGGGCAGCTGCAGGGGGCTCCCGGAGGGACCGGCCAGGTAGAGGCCGGGACACGGGTCGCTCAGGTAGACCTGGCGGGCGCTGCGCAGCACCAGGGACACCAGCAGGTTCTTGTGCAGCTTGATGCCGCCCCGCTGGACCCGCGAGTTGTAGATCTTGCCCAGCGAGATGCTGACGATGCGGTGCGCCTCCAGCTTGAACTCCATTCTGCCTGCCGACCCTCCACCGGCGGGCAGGCGCGGAGGGGAGGGCTGAGCCCGGGCTCCCGGTCACCAGCCGGGAGAGGAGTCGGGGGCCTCAAAAAGTCGGTCCCAGGGGTGGACCCTCGACAACGGAAGACTAAGAGGAGAAAGCGATTTCGATGACGAGCTCACTGACCCCTTCGTCCCCTCCAGGGCAGACAAGCGTGCAGTCTCCTGTCCGGTCGCTAACTGAGGGCAGCCCCAACGCCCGGCGCTTTATATAAGCCTCCCACCCGCCAATCGCGAAGGGCCGCCAACCATTCTGGGGCGGGCCGACACGCCCTCATGAGCTGCGCGCGGCCAATCGGAGCCCGAGGAGGGGCGCCGGAGCCATTCGAACCTTAGTCCCGCGGAGCAGTCTCTTAAAGGGGACGCGGTGTGCAGGCGGTTAGCGACAGGCGGGTGGCGGGCCTGGGCTCAGAAAGTAGGTGATAGGGTAGGAGACTTAGCCCCCTGTATTGTTTGTAGGAAAAGGTTCTGGCTTGTGCGCTGGCTTGCCAGAACCAAAGCAAAACAAACCATTCGAACTTTTCACTGTGGAGGTGGACTTTGCTCTGCAATAAAGTCTGGATCCTTCCTGATCACCCCATGCCCCACTTCCATTTCCAGGGCGCCGCACACCTGAAACCTTGTGGTCACCTCTGGCAGAAATGGAGATGACAGCAAAACGTGGCAAGGGATATCCATGGATAACAAAATAGCATTACTACAAGATATTTAATAGATACTAATTTTATATGAGTTCCTTACCTCCTAGAATCTCAATCTCTCTCTCTCTCTCCTCTCTCTCTCTCTCTCTCTCTCTCTCTCTCTCTCTCTCTCTCTCTCTCTCTCTCTCTCTCTCTTTCTCTCTCTCAGCATCTGTTCATGGTAAACCCGAAAAACGAAAAAAAAGAGTTTCTAAAAGTTCCTACATTTTGGTTGCTTATCAAGGAATTGTGTCTAGGTTCAAAAGTCAGCACCTATCACTTTGTTCTCTAGATTTAAAAACAAACACAGTTGTCACATAGGTTCCGATGGAAGGTGGTACAGGTTCTCCACAATGATTTTTCTCCAGCAGGAGGGCTGACCAGCCACCCTTGGAAAAATCTAGCAAGTTCTAAAAATATAAATAGAGAAGTTCTGTGTTCTCATCATGATGTCATAATTTTATTTTGTGCCAAGGTAAAAACATTGGGGAAGAGTGTTCCAGAATTCTTTGGTCAGTCAACCATCTACTGACCCTTAGTACACGACTTTAAGGTAGAATCATCAGAGGGTTGTCCAGGGTCCTGGACAGTCAGTCCCAGTTAGTCCCACTTAAACTCCAGCACAGACCTGCCTGATAACTCTGGGTACATAACCTCCAAACACTTTAGTCTCTCCAACTCTAAAAGGGAGAAATCACATACACATCTGCTCCATTATGCAGAACATAAATGATAACTCAGCCACAGTCTGAATCGTGAAACCAAGCACATGGGAGTCTATATGGAACAGTTAGCCTGACTAGGATTTGGCCAAGTGGTGTATAGTGTTAAGTCCTCACGCAGTGTTATTGATAGGTTTTGTAACTTTAAGTGAAATGATGTATAATGAAACCAATTTTTACCATAGGCTAATAGACATAAGAGTAAAGTTCCTATGACATCTCATTGTTATAAGGAAAAGACATTGAACAAAATGACATTTGAGGACTTGCTGTATTTAGTTAGGAGAAATGCTAGTGAAAGGTGGGCTTGATTGTGGCCAATTCACAATCAGAGTCCTCCAAAGGATGTGAGGCCTCAGTAGCTTTACCGACGCCCACAAATGATTGATGGCAACTGAGACACCCGTCCATGAGGCCCAGAGTGCCTCTCCTCTAGGAATTTTCAGCTCACATAAAGAAGGACATAAAATAATAACAAGTAATTACAAAAGCAACCTGTATATTTGGAGTAATAACATGAGAAATGCTTTCTTCTATTCTCTCTTTCTTTAAGAGTTATTAGTCACTATAAAACACGGATTTAAGAGCACAGGCTCTGAAGACAAGCTTCCTGAGTTGGAATCCCAGCCCCACTTTTTACTTGGGGTCCAACCTTTGGAAAGTTGTTTCACCTTTCTGTGCCTGGGTCTTTTTCATCTTAAAAGAAGGTAACAGTGCCTACCCCTTAAGAGTTTTTGTGAGGCTAAAAGAAGGTAACATGCAAAGCTCTTAGAACAGCCTAGCACCTAATAAGCCACCAATGTATGATAGTTATCAGAACACATCACCCCCAACACCACGTTGGGGTGGGAGAAGAGACATGGGGGGGGGGGGTGAGGAGGGACTTAGATGGGAGAAAGAAGTTGTATTTGAGGAGGGTATTGAAAAGGATCCACAAGTTCCAAGTAGGATCCACAAGTTCTAAGCAGCAGGAGCAACAGAATCCCACACAGGGAGCATCCCACTTGGCAGGCATGCCAGGCACCACAGTAAGTGGGAAAGGCAAGAAGCAGAGGCTGGGCCTACATGACAGTAGGCCACTGGGAGCTACTAACGGTTGTTGAGTAAGAGAACCACAGAATGGACCCTAGAACAGTCAGTACACTTAATTATAGAGAGGACCACTATTGTAAAGCTCTTGTGGGAGTTTAGGCAAAGGGTCATGAGGCCTGAACTAGTGATATCTAGGAAGCCACTACCTACCCAAACAGGTCATGTATAGAGCCAGACTTCATGAAGCCTTCCTGACCCACCTGAGCAGGGCATTTCGCCATCCTGCATCGCATGAAACATTCTTCACCTTTGCCCTCATCATTTAGCCCTCTCATGCCCCTCCCTGGCTGCGCTCTCAATGAAGACAAAAGCCCATCTATACCAGGAGATAGTGAAAATATTTAACAACTGGGTGACCCAGGCACTAACCATCAGAACAGAGTCCCAGAGGCCCTTAGAGTGCCTGCAGGGGGGAGAGAGAGGGAGGGGGAAGGGTGGACGCCGGGCTTCTGCAGGAAGAACTGAATGGCCAGAAAGGGAGGTACCCAAGGGGCCTAGGGCAGAGGCTCTGCCAGCTGGCATGGAAGCATTTCCGTATTTCAACAACTTGCCCTAGCAGTGCAAGTACTGAGTGATGGATTATGCACTTGGATGAATGAGCCCTTAATGATGATATTGTCTGCCAGGCACTGTGCTAGTCACTTTGCAGGCCTTATTTATCACCCTTATAAAGTTCTAAAAGCACATGTCATTTTCTCCATTTACAGAAGAGGAAACTAGGACTCTGAAAGGTTAAGTAATTTCCCAAAGTCATACAACTGTAGGAGGAGAGGAGGGACTCCACTCCAAATCTATTTAACGCTAAGGTGTGAGGGTGGGGCTCTGAGGTTCAAACCTTGTTTCATCTCTTACTTGCCGGGTGACTTTTGAAAAGTTATTTAACATCTTGGTGAAATGAGAAAACCATGTCCTCGTTCAATTATTTAACCTTTCTGTGCCTCTGTCACCTACTGTGTAAAATGAAAAAATGAAAAATACCTACAGTGCTTAGTACAGTCTAGCAGCACACAAGCACTTTCTAAGTCTAGTTGCTGTTACTGTTATACCAGTGCCTAGCTCAGTACTGAGCACATGGTAGGTGCCCTGTTAGTGCTTGTTGGTTTTTGAATGCTTTTTTTCTACTGCACCACATAATAGGTGCTCAATAAATGTCTGCTGCCTTCAGATTGAGCATGGTCACTATTATCATCAGGATTTTCTCTAATCCTGAGATAGCAAAATGGTAACTTGAGAACTTATTTCTGGAGGGTCTGGGCTCTGATGATCATCAAGCTTCACCTCCATTTACCAGAAAAGGTGGGAAGATCTATAACAAATTCTTCTAAGTTTTAGGAAGCAAGTCATTAAATTTGCTGCCATCGATCTTTGATATTTCCTCATTTAAAAAAAAAAACAACAACAACAAAACACACCACATGACTCAGAGCACTATGAGAAGCATTAGGGCTATCAGAAAGACAGGAGGAGCCCTGCTCTGGAAGAAATGGCCAAGCATATCCAGGGGATCTGTGCTATCCGTCCACCCCCCATCTTCCCAGTTTGGCATGAGCAGGGCATTTCGCTCTGCATGCCTAGTATTAGCCACAGTTGTTCCCACTCAGAATCCATCCATGACCTCCTGGTTCATAGGCTGATGCTCAACAACTAAGTCATGTTGGCCGGGTCTGAATTCTTTAGGTAAAAAGCTCTATAAAAGTACAATATTAGCACTTTATATAAGCAATACTCCTCTTGCTCTTCTGGGAACAGACAAATACACTTTTTAATCCAACTTTTTCTCTCTCACAAGGCTGCATCTTTTACAGCCTTTTTTCCCTGGGCTGCTTGACTACTGTAGAATTTATCCCAAAGTAGCATTTGATTAGGGGTGAAACCAAAGCCTGTTTTCTTTCCTCGTCCCCATTTCCTTTTCTAAACTATTACAGCCCCATCCTTCTTCTTGTCCTGAATTTCCTATCTTGGTTCAGAGACCCTTTGGTTGTTTTTATAATCATCCTTGTCATACCCTACTTTCTGAAATACTCCTAAGGAAAGCAAATCAATAAGCAGAGCACTCAAACCTCATTAAAATGGCCTACTATCCTCTCAAGGCACGGAATGAGGAAACACCACCATATAAAACCCATACTGTTCAATACAGTAGCCACCAGGCCAATGTGGCCCATGCAACTGAGGAACTGAATTTTAAATTCCATTGAATTCAAACCTAAAAACTGAAACATGATCAATAAAACCCTTGTCCCAAAAACCAACTTTATCCTATATAATAAAGCCTAATATGCAAATTGACCCAAAACGGTGAATGACCAGTCACTATGAAACACACTGACCATCAGGGGGCAGACACTTAACACAGGATCTGCCCCCAGGCCAGCCAAAGCAGGTGCCAGCGAGCCCGTGCCCTCCCCCCCACCCCACTTCCTGATCACCCCACATAGCCCCATAGAGGGAGGTGACCTGCGGTCACGGGGAGCAGGGCTGGCCGACAAGTAGGCAGTGGCAGGGGGTGGGGCTGGTGAGTGGGCCACACAAGGCCAGCCAAGGCAGGTGCCAGTGAAGGCCCCGATTGCCTTGCTGGTCACCCCACAGATTGGCCCTAATCGCAAGCCAGGCTTAAGGACTCTACCCATGCACGAATTTCATGCACCGGGCCTCTAGTTGTGTCATATTTCTGCAGTTTGGAAATTTAGTTTCAGAGTGGAAGGTATATTGTAAAACACAGCAGATTTCAGTCTAAGTACAAAAAAGAGAATGCAAAATATCTCATTAATATTTTAAGAATAGCTACATGTTTAAATGTTAAAATTTTGGATTTACTGGGTTAAATAAAGGATATTAAACTTAATTTAACCTGTTTCTTTTTAGATATGTGGCTCAAATTATATTTCTATAGGAGAACATTGTCCTAGGGATAATAAAGGGATAGGGAGGTGTGGACATATAAATATGCATGAGCATATTGTGAGCAATGAACAAAGGTACTTGATTGGAGAAGAGGAAAAGGAGAGAAAAGATAAAGTAAAAAGGAAATGAAACAACAACAACAACAACAACAACAACAAAACAGTTGTGGAGTTGAGGAGAAAATCAAAGGAAAATGTAGAAAACAGAGCTAACTGGCCAGCAGAGAATTCTTTCTAGAACTGAGAAGTTGCCACAGAAGTAGAGAAACACAAGCCAACGTTTCTGAATATGATGATCCAGCCATTATCACAATATTACTTTTTAATCCAAAATACATACATGCAAACTTAAATCATAGAAAGAGTACTCACTCGGGTAGTAACGTTCTCGTGTGTTGTTAGGGTGCATTCATTCTTTTCATCTTGAAGTTACAGGGCCATTTGTTTTCAACATGCCACTTGCCTGCACACAAGCTTTCAGTGGTCTCCATGGCATTTATGGCAAAAATCCACTCCTTGGGCCTGGTCTCCAGCGTGGTACACAGCACACTGCCAAAAACAAACAGCCCGAAATGGTGAACAGGGCCCGCTGTGCGTGAGCAGAGTTGCAGATGATCCTTACCTGGTAAAAGTGGGGAGTTGGACTAAATTATTGTTCCTCAAATGGTGGCTGCACGTTAGAATCAACTGGGGAGCCTTTAACTATGGAGACGCCCAGGTCTCACCCCAGATGCTTTCATCAGAATCAGGCACTGGAATTTTTAAAAGCTGGGTAGGTGATCGAAATGTGCAGCCATGTTTGAGACCCAGTGGACTAGCTGATGATTTCAGGATCCTTTCAGGTCTAGAATTCCATGATTCTATAAATCTAGGCAAACTTTTCCAACCTCTCTACCATCCTGAGCAACATAAATGCCCCCACCTCTTCCCCAGCTACACAGGTCTAATCAAAAGCATGTCACCCTGGCCTGTGTGGCTCAGTTGGAGTGTCGTCCAATTTACCACTAAAAGGTTGCAGGTTTGATTCCTGGCCAGGCATATACCTCGCTGTGGGTTCAATAGCCTGGTCCGGGTGTGTACAGAAGGCAACTGGTCGATGTTCTCTCTCACATTGATGTTTCTCTCTCTTTCCATCCCGCTCTCTCTAAAATCAATGAGCATATCCTCTGGTGACAAAAAAAAAAAAAAAAAAAAAATGCCTCCTCTACTTCCTCAACAAAATGCCCTCTCCCTGGTGCCCAAGTTCTGTACTACCAATTCCTCCAGGAAGCCTTCCGTGCCCATTGGTGTTTACAGTGCTCACTTGGAAACACACAGTTCTTTGTTCCTTAAAACCACAATATCACTTATCTTGTGATGCCCTTACTTTAGTTTTGTATTTTGTTTACTCACATGTTATTTAAGTTGTATGTAGATATATTTCGCAGTTCCCAGGAACATTATAAAGTCCCAGGAGATACTGCATTACACTTTTTTTTGCATCCTGCCTCATCTACACCAGAATCATAAATAAATATTTGTATCAAAGGATCAATAACTATTTGATAAATTAATTAATGAGCAACCAAAAGTTGAAGCTAAAATATTCAGATAGCCAATTCGAGGGTTAAAAAAAAAAAAGGAATACTTAATATAAATTTTTCTAGTGGCACATTAGCCAAATTATTACAACAAATACATTTCAACTTACCCTAGCTCATAATTTAATTATTTATGACAGTAAGCTCAACTATTTCACTATAAAAGCTATTTTCACATAAAACAAGTTGATTTTTGATACAGTTTGCTTTTTCTGCCATGCTATTTACAAATGTGTGATTCTATTACTGAGAAAGTAACTGCTCACCTGTTCTGATTAAACATTTATTATAGGTTAGTGATGTACTGAAAACCCCACTGGGTATCAGCACCTCATTTAGAGGCAACTTATATATCTTTCAGCCAATACAAAAGTCTTCCTCTTCTTGCCATTCCTATCCTAATAAAACGAATTCTAATTCGTTCAAAAGTCAAGTTCATTTTAGATCAACACAGCTTATCTAAAGGACGCCATAAAGGCTCAGTCAGTTTGAAAACCAGAAATCACTACCTCTTTTCATACTCATTTTGACTAAGCAAATTCCAAGTAATCATACAGACACACCCTCCAGGGTAAAAGGAAATATAAGATCTGCTGTCTGACTAGGAGCTAGGGTGTGGATTAGCAGATTTATGTTTATAAGGCAGTCCGAACTCTTTTGAGGAAAAGGACAGTAACACGGGCAGCATTCTCACATCCTTCCTTGCATCATCATTGTATAAAGTTATCTGAGCCCAGCTCCTCTCCTAATAAGCAACAATTTCTTTAGAAATGCCCTGGAAAAAAAAAAAAAAAAAAAAAAAAAAAAAACACTTTGGGGAGAAAAGGTGTCCTTTAAAAGTTAAGGTGGACTAAACATCATTCCATAGGAGAATTAGTCAAGATAGAAAACCTACAGGTAGTTATAAAATATTCTTTTAAGAAGAATAAGATTTTGATTCCCTGTCTCTCCTCCCCGCTTCCCCCTCTCCCCCCCCCCCTCACCCCTCCCCCAAGACTGAGTAATGCTTGGGAAGTTTCAGAGGCACGTGGTTGGTGAGGTCAAAACCACAAGGAGCCCTTTTTTCAGTCTGGCTCTTTCAGTTTGATTTTGAATTTGCCCACGCGTGATGGCGTGAACGCATGCCACCGTGGCTGTTCCCATCAGTGTGTGTCTGGTAAATTGTTTTCGTGTGTGTCAGTGGGTGTTGGTGGGGAGAGGGATCTGCTTAGTCAGTCTGGCCTCCAGGGGCTGAATGAAAGCTCTAGTCTGAATCAATGGGAGGGCTTTTGATGTCTCTTTTCTGTTATGGAGGGGACTTACGGTTTATTTGTTTTGAGGCGTATAAATGATTTTGAAACTATTGCACTTCGTTTAGTTTGGGGGCCAATATTATGTTTTTCAATGTGTTCCCAATTGGTTAGAAGAATTGGGTTTATTTTCAAAAACAAAACAGTTAGGTGCCTGTGCTTGAGGAGGAAAAGGAACCCTTTACCACTCCCCCTCTCACGGAGGGGAGAGTAAAATAGAATGAAGAAAGGGGAATGGCACCTCTCTCTCTCTCTCTCTCTCTCTCTCTCTCTCTCTCTCTCTCTCTCTCTCTCTCTCTCTCTCTCTCTCTCTCTCTCTCTCTCTCTCTCTCTCCCATGAGATCTAACTAGACTGGAAGGGTTTGACAAACAATTAACAATCCTTCCCACTCAGCCGCTGTTTCCCAAAATAGCATCTCCTTGGCTGCCAGGGAAGATGGGAGCCTGCAGGGGAGGAAGACACAAAGGTGCCCTCTTTCTGAAGCCCGCGCTCTGCGATCTGGAAGGCAGAGGGGGAAGCCCAGGGGATTAAATTAGCAGGCAGCCCAGGCTCCACCTGGAAGGGAAATAGATGATAGGCTTTAAAGACAGGAAACTGCTTCGCACTCCAAAATAGTAATTTTCAAAAGCAACACATGATGGATGCTGGGGGCGGGGTTCTCTACCCTCTGTTCATCATTTGGAAGGAAATCACCCTTTAAGATGCAGCTCATTGAAGGAGCCAGGTCCTCTGGCATTCTGCAATTCTGCTCACCTCACCCCCTCCTTGGAAGGACAGTTCCAGCCCTTCCTCACACCTGACCCCCAGGCACAGACATTGCTCAACGCCAGGTCCAGAGAGGTCTGGTGAGGGCTGGGGTTGTCTTTTCTTCTCCTCGCTCTGCCTTGTCCTCTTTCTCGCTTGCTTCCCTTTCCCCTGCTCTGCATACAGCAGCCTGCCATGCTTACCTCTCCCTCTCTCTTTTCTCTGGAAAACTGCCTCTCACACTCCCACATGTCAATTTGCTCTGCCAGCCCAGGCTCTCTGAGATGTCTCCTGTCATGATGGGGATGGGGATGGAGATGGGGAGGGAAAGCACTCAATGCATTGAACAAAGGGAACAGACCGGCAGCATGTCGTCCAGAAGGCCAGGAATCTGAAGATAGAGGAGGAACGGAAGGACCGAGTGTGCCCCCTGAGGATTAACAGATTACACATGTCAAATGGGAGTCTAGATGTTGCTGTTTTTAAATTGCCCAGAAAATATACCCAGTGGGTATTAGAGCAGCTATCGAAAACAGAGATCTGTTCCACGATTTAATTCACAATCCAGCTTCTAGAAACTGTGGGCTTGGTTTCATTTGCATTGTGCATATGCTTCCCCTGTGACAGTGGCATTCTAGCTCATGGTCTGATCATACAGCCACATCCCTCTGAGACTGGGACTTCCCAAGGGCAGCTACAGGCCTCCTGTGTGTATCCTCAGTGGCTTGCATAGCACTTGGTCCAAGACACCTACTCAAATATTAGAAGGACTCAAGAGTATTGGGGCGGATGGATGGATAGACAGATAGATGGATGGATAGGAGAATAAATAGTAGAGGGAGACATTTGGAATATTCATACATTATCTCTTTTTTTCCTGATATCCTAGAAAAGGAAATATATAATTGGCAAACTTTCTTCTGACAAGTAGGCAAGACGGAGGAGTGATCTGATTGACTCTGATGTCCCAATAAGACTTGCTCCCCATTTGTCCTCTTTAGCACCTAGCACTGTACAGAGTTACACTCAACAGGCAGTTGTGAAATTAATAATTTAGAGGGGAGCTATTTTCCTTGAAGAAAGGGTTTTCAGGAAAGAGGATGGAGGAGTGACACAAATACAGTGCTACATTACCTTCCCACCCTTGACTCCGTCAAACAACTCAAGGATGAAAGAAGACCATGGACAGCCTTGGAACATAGAGAGAAGAATGGAAGTATATGCATGTGGTGTGATATTTCCAAAGGACCCTCCTTCTAAGGCGTTTGCAGCTGACTCAAACATTAGACTTTCAGATCCAGAGATACTTACATTCAAGGGCTCTGTATGATCGAGGGATATTAATTACGGAGCAAGGTTAGTGCCAGAACAGTAGGCAAAATAGAATGCTTGCGGCTCAGAGAGCACACTTCTGCTCTGCCCCAGCCGGAGTGGGAGAAAGGTTGTGTGAATCTATAAAGGGCTGGAATGATGCTAAGCAACTACATGATTATGCAGATATATAACCAAAATTGAGTATAAGGACAAGAAGATAGCTTAGTCTGGATTTGTCACTCAGTTAGCTTTAAGGCCATTCATGTATTCAATTCTTCCCCCACTGCCCAAGCACCACAAAAAAAAACACAAAAAAAAAAAAACCAAAAAAAACCCCAGAAACCCCAGAGAGCTGAGATTTACATAGTCCAGGAGCTTTACCAAATTCTGAACACAGAATGTGCCTGGGAGGTATTAGAAAGGGCAGTTAATTGGTTGGCTCCTGAATGTGTTAATCCTGAGCAAAGCAGTGTTACTGCCTCATTAGCACATTAATTCTACAGACTATTCTCTGCAGTCCTGTATCACTTAATATCCTGGGCATTTCTGCAGGTTGTTTTACAAAATCAAGTTGCATTGACAAGAATTGCAAACTAAGACTCTTGGCTCAAAAGCCCTTGTTCTAGAACATTTTAGATTAAGAAAAGATAAGGGTGTAAATACGTGCCTGAAATACTGAGCCTGGCTCTTCCTTCTCTGCTCAGAAAACTTGTATTGTAGTTGGTCCGGGCACGGTCAAGGTCCCTTGCCTCTACTGAAGTGCACAGTGAGAGGTGAGCGGTGTTGCAACCCCACCAGCTGTGCTGGAAACAGTCTCTGGGACCAGTGAAGGCCTCAATGTCCCCAGCTCTGCACTCCCAGAACCACTCTCCCACATGAGAAGAGGGGCTCAGTTACTCCAAAGCCAGTCCTTCAAGTTGGAGTTCATTGCCACATTAATTTTTCATGCACCTTATTTTTGCATACATTTTCTATGGTCTTCTGCATGCATGTCTTCCTGCTTACTAGATTATAAAATGGTTCATGGTAGGGACCTTTTTTCAACTTGTTTCTCTAGTAGAATCCAGCCTACTGTCTTATATCTAATTAATACCCCATAAATATTGGTTGCTTCAAATTTTCACGAGAGAGAGAGAGAGCAAGGGATAGTGGAAAGAACACTGGGTAAGGAATCAGATCTTCTCGTGGGTTCTGCCACTAGACAGCCAGTGACCCTGTGCAAGTCATGGCACTACAGTCCTCAGGATCCTAATCTGTGACGTGATAAGGTTCAAGTAAGGTCCCTCTAGTTCTCACACACTAGATATAGAAGAATGAGAAGGATTTTGAGTAGCCTAACTTTATTTGCTAAATTAGTGGCTGTGGAGGAATATTTAAAGGAAAAAGGAGATGAGATGTGTCCTAAAGGTTTCTGGGATTTATTAAAATCCCTGCAGTTTGGGTTCTAATTGAACAAAATGTAAGAGGACAGAAATAAGCATCATAATATTTGAGTTAATTCAACTTAGAAAATAAATTCTTCCATTTCATTCATCAGATGAAGATTCGCTGATTATCTACTATAGCCCAGGCACAGCCAGGGCCCTGGAAACACCAGGATGGGGATGGCCCCCTCCAGCGGTGCCTCCACACAGCTCACCTCCTTGTAGGGCAGACAGGCTGGTGGGAGTGTAGAAATTCATTGTGATCAGTCCTACAAGAGGGCTGTGTGCAAAAAGACAAGAGTGGGGTCAGAGGGCAAAGGCAACTCCTCTGTGAGGCAGGGCGGGGACAAAGGGAGAGCTGGGGAACAAGGCTCACTGTGCTGGATAAAGAGGTTTGACCTACTTATTCTTCTACTAGTTGTAGATGAGGATAATGAACAAAAAGATGGGGGTGGGTAGGAGAGCTCCAGCCACAGTCCAACCCTTAATCTTTCCTCACAGCACCTAGGACACCCCACTCTCCTGTGTTGTTCACTGAAGTATATCTAATATCTAGGACAGTGGCTGGCACTTAGTGTGTTCAAGCCATTGTTGTTGAGTGAAAAAAAAAAAAAAGAATACAATAAAACATCTCCTCTGTCACCTTATCCCTAACTACCTTTTGACCACTTCAGGATGGTACACGGTGGCATCACAGAAGCCAAGGAAGATTCCAACAAAGGAAGTCTATCCAGTGATGTTAATTCATGTCATATATTGCAGAAAGGACAAGGGAAATTAGACTGAGACGTAGATCAGACAGTTGGGAGCGTCTCGGTGACCTCCCCAGCAGCAGTGTAACTGGAGTGCTGGTGACATACAGCAAGTCCTTCTGCAGAGCTTTGGAGCAGAGGTGAGGAGTAGAGACAGCTAGCAGACAGCTTGCTCTTAACTCGGTGCCATGAAGAAAGTAGAGAGAGAAACCCAGGAACTTGGGAGAGTTTCTGAAAGTTGAGAACAATTTGCAGAAAGCCAAATAAACTTCATCCAGGGGAGGGCCATAGGGAATAAGAGGAAAGGGAACCAACCAATATTGAGTTCCCATATCGCTTAATCCTCTCAACACTCTTGGGAAGGTGCTTGGAGATGGTTTTTGAAACTTGCTCAAGACATGCTACAACATGGATAAACCTCCAGAGCATTATGCTAAGTGAAATAAGCTGGTCACAAAGACAAACATAATGAGGTACCTAAAGTAGTCAAATCCATAGGACAGAAAACAGAATGGTGGTCACCAGGGGCTGGAAGAGGGGGAATAGAGTGGTGTTTATTGAGTCTAGAGTTTCAGTTTGGGAAGATGGAAAGTGTTGGACAACAATATGAATGTACTTACCACTAATAGACTGTATACTATAAATGGCTTAAATGGTGAATTTATGTTACATGTACTTACCACAATTAAAAAAAAGTTCTTAGATTACACAGCTAGTGTAAATGGAGAAGGTGGGATTCAAATCCTTGTCCGGCTGGGAAATCTCTGCCCATATATATATATGAAGTTGAAGCTACAGCAGGGAGAGGAATAACTGGTGGGGAAAGGTCTTGGGGGATTAAAAGGGACCAGCCCAGAGCAAAAAGTAGAAGACCTCTGCTGAGACTGAGCCAAGGAGGTGAAGGGAGGTAAAGGGAGATGGGTTGCAGGTCCCTTGGTGGCCAGGAAGATAAGGAACTTCTGAGAACCTCTACTTTCTTTGTGAAGTTGGAGGCAAAGGGGGGGTGGGACCAAGCAGGAAGCTTGAGGGAATGAAGAGCATTTGGATAGCTGTTATGGACAAAACCGACCAGGGTTATATATATAAATAAATGCCAAGCAGAGTTGAGATTATGGCCATCATGCCTAATTAAATATATGGATAAATTCCATGAAGAACTCCCTCTGAGGAAATGGGCAGCTATCAGAAGTCCATTCGTTAGGTTGACAAGTACAGGCACAATGGGAAGCATTAGTCATACTCCTAAGTCACCAGGAGCCTTGGAAAATGGGTGATTTACTTACAGACTCAAGGTGCAGCTGTGAACAGCTAGAAACCTCCTGCTGCAAAGAAACCAGTTCAAGAACCAACAATCAAAATGGTTCAAGTGTAAGCAGTCTCAAGTGGTAGTCCCCCTGCCTGTGCAGAAAGAAGCTTCAACTTCAAATCGCCTTGAGCTGCCATCATCAAGCAATGAGAATTTTCAGTCGCACAGAGAGATGATGCTCACCCCAGGAAGCAGCATCTTCAAATTATGAAAGACAGCAGCAAGATCCAGGCACCAAATACCTTTTGCCTTTTGTTCTAAGGGGTTGGGAAACAGTGGAAATGTCCCCAATACTTACTAAACTAATTACTTTTAATGTTATAATATGAGATGACCAAATTCTAATAATGCAGCCTTTTCAGATTATCCTACTATTAATGGGTCCTCTAAGTATCTAATTTACAATCTACTGACTGCAAACTAAATGGATTTTTCCAAAGAAGAGTTTTTGGGGTAGCTGTAATGACAGGCACAGATTACTTTAACGAGCTCACTGTCACTCACTTTTATTATTTGGCCAATTTTTACGTGAAACTAGTTTCATGTAAGCCAGATAATTACAAGTTATCCCAAAAGAAATGAGTGGCTGCGTTGTCCTTCAAATTAAAAAAAAAAATGTATTTGGAAATAATTAGAGTCACAGGACAGCATTAAAGATTGTCCAGAGAGGTGCCACGTACCCTTTGCCAAGTTTCTTCTATGGTTACGTTTTATACTAATTATGGTACAATATCGAAATCAAGAAACTGATACTGATATGAGATGTGTGCATAGTTCTATGTCATTATCACATGTGTAGATTCGTATGACCACCACTGCAATTAAGACCCATCACTAGCCAAAACCGGTCTGCGGACTGAAGAGTCCCGGGTTCGATTCCGGTCAAGGGTAAGTACCTTGGTTGCGGGCACATCCCTGGTAGGGGATGTGCAAGAGGCAGCTGGTTGATGTTTCTCTCTCATTGACGTTTCTAGCTCTCTATCTCTCTCCCTTCCTCTCTGTAAAAAATCAATTAAATATATATTTTTTTAAAAAACAGACCCATCACTAAAAGGTCTCTCTCATGCTACCTTTATAGTCACACCCACCCCCTTTCCCCACCATTCCTTACCCTGGCAACCTCTTATCTGTTTCCCATCGCTATAATTTTGTCATTTGGAAAATGTTGCAGAAATGGAATTATACAGTATGTGACCTTTTGAGATTGGCTCCCCCCCCCCCACACTCAGATAATGCCCCTGAAATTTATTCAAGTTATTGCATATATAAATAGTTTATTCCTTTTTGTTGCTGAGTAGTATTCCATAGCATAGAGATAGCATTGTATAACCATTTTTCTATGGAGGTATATTTTTGTTGTTTCCCATTTCAGGCTATCCTCTCTAATAAAAGAGAAATATGCAAATTGACTGTACCTTCACTACACTCACAAGCCCTGCCCACCCAGCCAATCAGGGCGAGTACACAAATTAACCCAACCAAGATGGTGATTAATTTGCATATCCAGGCCAGAGCGAAGACTGAAGACAGCATAGAAAGAGGCCAAGAGCTGCAGAAGGGAGCGAAGCTGCGGAGAAGCAAGCAAGTGGGGCGGTGGAGAAGGAAGGGAAGCAGGTGGGGAGGGGAGAAGGGAGAGAAGCCGGCGGGGCAGTGGAAACCGCAGTAGGAAGCTCTATTGTAGGAATCTTCCTGCAAGGGGCCTCTAGTCTATACTTATAATAGGATAATATGCAAATTGATCAGAATGCTGTCACATAATGACCAATCAGCAGGAGGGCAGGGCAGCAGAGCTCGGTGCAGCGGAGAGCTGCAAGCAGTGGTGGGCGGGCCAGCCAGCTGAGGCAAGTGGCAGCAAACTACTTGCATACGAATTCATGCACAGGGCCACTAGTTACAAATAAAACTACAGAGAACTGAATACAGGTTTCAGCATATACACACTTTAACGTATATACACTTAAATGTGTACACACCTTCTCTGGGGTCAATTGTCAGAAGTGTAACTGCTAATAAGTACCTATCTAGTTTTTAAAGAAATGTCCAAACTATGTTCCAGAATGTTGGTACCACTCTCTTTTCCCACCCACAATGAATAAGCGGTCCAGTTTCTCCACATCCTTATCAGAGTTGTCACTACTTTTAATTTCAGCTGTTCATATAGGTGTGATGATGGCTCACTGTGGTCTTAATTGGCATTTCCCTAATGACTAGCAATGTTGTACATATTTCTGTAAAGATATTAAGTTTATAATTGGTTCCAGGTTTCCTTTTGGCAAATCATTTCACTCTCTCCAACCCTCAATTTTTTTTTTTCATCTGTAAAATGAGAAAATTTAACTATATCACCTCTAAACAACCCTCCAGCTATAACCACTAGATCCACCCTGGGTGAGTTTGTTTGCAAGGTGAGGAGCTTTTAATTTTCCCTCTGGGCACCAGCTATTCCCATCTGCCAAGAATTGACAAGTAATGAATCTTAGCTGTGGCCTTCATTGACATTTCCGTGAAACCCGTGACAACTCCCCATGGGCTTCATTTGGCCCTCAGGCCTTATTCAGCATTTAAGTCACATCATCAAAGGCTGAGCAAAAAGGCTCAGGCTTCCACGAATTTATTAAGGGACTTTATTGATTTTCTGATTCATTGTAAAAATTTTTATTCCTTTGTTCTCAAGGTTCACTCCAGAGCAGAGTTTTGAGTAGGTGATACCTTACAGTTTTCATCAAGCATGCACCAAGTGCCTACTGTGTGCAGATACGGTGGTGCACTGGGAAGAGCACAAGCCCGTATATGGAGAGGGACTGGATTTGAATCATGCCTCTGCCTCTTAGCAAGTGTGACCTTGTCAAGAAACATAACTTATCTGAACTTCAGCAACGTGAAGATAACACCTGCTGACCAAGTGTTATCAGGAATAGAGATAACATATGCACTCAATAAGCGGTAGCTATGGTTATGTGGGACATAGGGAGTAAATCCTGGAGAAAACCTAGAGGACAAAAGACATGACCCTGTGCAATGTGCCTATACACACACAGACACACACACACACAAACACACACACACACACACACACACACACACACACACACACACACACACACACCTCTATTTCTTCATTAACTAATGCTGGGAAACAGATAGTTGCAAACCTGGCTTTATAAAACTAAGGCTGAGAAGTCAAATAATTTAAGATCACCCTGATATTACATAAAGAAGATGGAATTCAAACTGTGTCCTTAAGGGGTTTATAGTCTAGCCAGAGAGATAAGCTGGGCAGAAATAGATAAATACCAACACAGAATGGCCAAATGCCAGTTGAATAGCAGAGCCAAAAAGCATTTACCAGTTTAGAGAGGGAGTTCATTCTGAGGATTGGCCAACTGGGAAAAGCGAAAGGAAAACAGAGGATTAGAACTTGCTCTGTCTCCCTGAATACCCCGGAGTTCCTAGATGTCACCATCACAACTGCTTGTTGGTCCTGGAAGCCCAGCCCAGCTGCTGCGGGGACAGAGGCAGCCCTCAGCTCTCCCAGTCCCCGCTCCTCTCCCTCCTCCCGTTCGTTAATGGAATATTTATACGTAGGCCTTCCCAATTCACTCGGATGTGTTATCCAATCTGTGTTTTCCAGCATTATCACAGAGTGGTAAAATCTTCTATTAACACAGAGCCCAGGTCTATTTTATAGATATGCTTTCCAGATTACCTTTCTTGAAATCTTTTTCTATGACGTGAGCTTGTCTTGCTTGTAAGCATATGTCTGGGCCATTTCTGCACTTAGTAATTTTCAAAACATCTCTTTGGGGCTCTATTGTCTACATAATCTGGCTTACAGTGTGCACTGCTGAAATTCATTTTGCCAACATACTGTGTATTGAGGGGCTCCTAGGTGCCAGGCACTGGAACACCGAGTGTATGTTCTATGAATGGCTGATTAACTAATGAAGGCCATCAGAATCTATTCTGAATATCAATATCCACGGCAGATTATTAGTAAATAAACTCTACAGCATTAATGAAAATACAGGGTCTATATTGACATACAGAGAACTCCCAATTCCTTGTGGCAGGGAACAATCCTTGACAATTTCATCATTGGGCCTATAAACATCATCATTGTAGATGGATTTTGAGTCAGCAAAGCTGGGCAAATTCACACATCTTTGAAATTTGATCTTAATTTCAATTGCAAAGGCCTAAATTGGGTTAGAGCAGCTTGCCTTCTGTCTTCACCCCTCCTGGATCCTCAGGGATCAATGACTAATTCATTCTTTAAAAGTAAGGTAGAGGGCAGCCCAAAGACTCAGCCTCAGGGGTTCCATCTGGTTTGCAACTTCCTGTGTGTAATGCACCAAGTATTGGTAGCTGTTTTGTGAGTAACAGAGCACAGGCTTTAAGATCTTTTAAAGCACGTCAAAGGGTTGTATTCAGCAGCTGATGAGACTCCAAATGTTTTCCTTTTTATTATTCCCGAGTTTCTCCAGAATTATTAGCTTTTAGAATTAGTGTCTTCTCACATTGACCCCAGAATTCTTTATTTATGCTACGGTCACGTTGCTCAGAAAAAGAAAAAAAAAAAACACACAACAAAAAACAGAGCTTTTACTCAGTTCGGGTAACACCTTAGATCCACACTGGTACACCTCAAAAAAGTAAAAAAAAGCATAGACTGCTTTAGCTAGAAGTTGAATATCTCATTTCTTTCTTGGTTTCACTTCCTTTTCCATTCTGGTGGCTTCCCATTTTTGGTCTGTGGCCTCCTGTTCCCTGAATTTATTTTCCGTTTAAGAAGCTGTTTTCTCTAAAGCTGTTTTTCTTCTTGATTGTTCCCACTCTTTGGCCCTGCTTTGCTTCTTCAGAGGTCTGGCTGCTGCCACGGCACTTGCCTCAGACCCAGCCTCTGCTTGCCAGGGCTCCAGGCCAACAGGGCCTTCCACTCAGCCCCTCAGCTCCACTGTCCAGCTCCAACCGGCTCGGCTCAGAACCTTCTGGTCCCTCACATTCTCTCACACAAAACCCTGCCAGGGACAAATGCAGAAGCTCCTGCCTAATGGGCTCAGCGAACACTGAATTCAGGGGGGGAGGAGGAGAAGAAAATGCATGCATGACCAGTCCTCCCTAGAAGGAGCAGTTTCACATGCTCCCTAGGTCATTGATAAGAACTGATGGGATTTGTATTTCAAGAACTCTAATGAATTAAAGACCCCATGACAATAGAAAAAAAAAATCTAGATTATATAACAGCTCTCAGACCTTACGAATGAAAAGATATTAGATATCGGATTTGGGGCCCCCAAGATGACTTAGAACTCATACTCAGCACCTCTTCTCATAGCCTTTAAGAAAAAACCTTTGAATTCTGTCCTTATCCCTAATATGTGTGTGTGTTGGGGGTTGGGGGGGAGAAGAGCAGAGGGGGGGCGGAATGTGGTTAGAATGTTTGGGATCCCTAATGTCATAGACAAGGCAATGACAAGATAAAGTATTAAATAATGTTAATGCTGTAGAAACCTTAGAAGAGTTCAGACTAGTCTTTGGAGCATTGACCCTGAGCTCTGGGATGTCTTATTTCCCCTCTATGGTATCAGTTGTAAGATGACACTGTTTTTTTTGCACCAGGACATGAGGACTAGCTAATTAAAATACTATACTGGTTCATTCAAGAAGTATTTACTGGGTTCCTACTACATACAAGGCATCGGGCAAAGAGACTGTGTAATATGACAAAAATTTAAAAATAGCCAGCCATAAATAAACTCCATGATAGGATTATGTAAAACCTTCCAGATAATTTTAGCTCTTTGGATATATAAACAGGGCTTCCGGTTCCACTGTTTTGAATAAACTGACCTGTTTTTTTTTTCCACTACCACCCCTCCCTTCCAAATCAATTCATTCATCTTAGTCTACGGCCAATTTCCATCTATTTTCTAATGGTATGACCAGAGCTGCCAATGTAATGCTGTGCCCTGAACACCAAGGGGGCAAACAGGGCAGAAACCCGTTCTATGTTTTGCTGACTAAACCATGTCACCCAGCCTGGATCAGTGTCCACCCAAAGAAACAATTCTCTAATTTGAACAAATGCCCTATATGTATTAGCTGTGGCCCTGCTCATGTCTTCAGTTGGCTCAGGGGCTAGAAATAGAATAAATGGGCAGAGCTGTGTGTTGTGATCAAACAAGATTTATAACAAAGACACATTGGTTTTTTTTAAATACATTTTTATTATTGATAGTATTACAGATATCTCCCATCCCCCCACCCCTTTCCCTCATTTCTCCAATCCCTTAGTCCCCTCTTCCCCCCAGGTATAAACACACATTTAGTGGCATATATGGCGCTTATCTTCACTTATTCCTTTAAGTGGCCATATTTGGTGTTCTTTTTCCTCAGCCAAGCCTACTGTGGGGAAGCAAAAAGAAAATTTTCTGGGGAAGGAGGCCATAGCGAAAGCCTTGGTGAGTTCCCCTGGAGCCACAATATGGGCTCCCATGGTTTGAGTGTTTCCAGAAATCTTATGTCCAAGAGAGTCCAAGGTCCTGGGATCTGAACTCATATTTAATTCACTGGGAAGCATCAGCATCTTTCCTCTGGTAGATTGTGACCTTCTTACTGAGAAGCAAAGATGACAGGCGAATAAGAGGTAAATGATAGTGAAGATTCTAAGGGTACAGTAAGGCGATCCAAGGGGTGTTAATTCTCACAGTGAAGCTGTTATTTACTCTCAATTGGTGAGGAACAAGCATAGTTATAAAGGTGAGTCAGGCCCATCTACAATTAGTCAGTAGAGGAAAGACAGAAATTGGATTGAACCCTATTCTGATAAACATACCATCATTTTTACATTAAAAGATTGCACTTGGGTCTAGATCTTTGTAGTTCCACTGAAGGTGATACTATGTCTGATAAATACTGCCCTTACTCTCCCATAGAAGACAGAAAGAATGAGATCACTTCCAGAATCGGACCATGCATAATTCCAAGATTCCAAGCTACCAGGCAGAGATGCCTTAAGAATGGGACACTTTGGCTTTCTCTCAGGCCAGGAAATATGTGGAGTGATCCGGCTATTCACAGGGCACTGTAGAAACTCGCTGGCTGCTCTCACAGGGTGGCTGGTCCAAGACTGCCTGTAGGGTCACAGTCATGGCACCCACGGTTCAAAGCTCTTGCATAATACAGTCTCAAAATGGAAGAAAAAGGCCACTTTATGATGTAGTGAGGTGCTCTTCAATGGTGGTATTCAAGTGGAGCCTGGATGCTCAAGTCAAAGGCACTGGAGAAGACATCTCTGGCCTTCATATGGAAGGATCTTTCCAGCTCTGAGATTCTCTAATTTACTTGTAAATCATCGCTGACAGATGGGATGTAGGGTAGTGTTGTATCATGAGACAAGCAAAAGTTAGAGCCAAATGTTATCAAGGAGTCCAACCAAAGAGCTTGAAAGCTGACAGTATTTTGGGAGCCAAAGAACAAAGAAAACTTTATGGCTCCTCTCTTTCTGCCATAATGCTCAGTCCTGTAATATCCATGTCTCTCATGGGTGTGGTCAAGAGCTTTGAGCACTGGGCTTGAGTCCATGGGTAGCAGAGGTGACCATGGTTCCCAGGGGAGAGACAGCTGGAAAAGAGCTGTCCCCAATTATTGATCTGGTGCAGGAAGGTAGACGACTTCATTGTTCTCTGAAAGAAAGACTTTTTAGTCACATAAGTGCATTTTTCCTTATAGCTCAAAAAGAAAAGAAAAAAAAAGATTATGAAATGTTCAGCAAAACCTGAAAAGCTGGCATTGACATTTTTAGCCTGCTTTGTCAAGATTCTCTTAGTACTTGACAAATTTTAACTCAATTCACAAACTCCACAAGATAAAAAGCAGGAACTCACAGTGTGTCATTCTTGAGACAGGTGTGTCATTGTAAATCTTTTTTTTTTAATTTATTTTTGTTGTTTTTTGTTGGTTTTTTTGGTTTTGTTTTGTTTTTTTCTTCAGTAGTTCTTATTTCTTGGATTGAGATTAGTGCTCTACTTTGTAAAGAAAACATTAGAATGACCCACTAACTCTGAATTGATTTTCGAATAAAGGGGTTGTTTTTTTTACTTTGATCTAATAATATGCTTTATACCATAGCACTTGAATTGGAGTTGAAATCTGTGGTTATGAAGTAACACCAAAGTTCTGGCCCACACTGAGTTCAAATCCAAAGTCCAGGTCTCATCAATATTATGCTGTGATCAGCCTGAGCATCTACAGAAACCGGGCTTAGGGGATGGGGTGGGGAGAGATGACTTTATAATACAGCAGGGATCATGTCTGTCTTTTACATTCCTGTATCCTGGCATCCAGTACAGTGCCTGGAACACAGTAGGTATTTAATAGATACATATGGAATGAATGGTTTCCCCAAGTTATCAAGAACCTATATCCCTCCCATTCTCCTTCCCCTTTGCCTTACCCCAGTTCCCATTTTCCAAAGGTATCTACTTTTCAACATTTTATGTGTTATAAGGTGATTTTAGAAGGAAAAGGACTTTCATATGATTGGGTCAGAAAATGTTTGTCAAAATGGGAAAACTTACTGATGTCTTAAAACAAAGGACAAAAGAAAAGGTTAATGGTAATTAATAAGGATATAGTTTAGAAGAAGACAAATCAACATCACTCTATCTTCTCTGACCCAACTTCTGGGAGGACAGTTCATCTGGACAGAAGTTGTCCTACTCTGTTGGTGTCAGGCATCACCTATGAAACAGAACACTCTCCTTGCAAGCGTTATCCACATGTGTGTTCCCTCTATGACGGGAGAGGTGTTCCTCCTGTGATCACCAAGTGTGGCCCAACTCATTCCTAAGAGGAGAGTCGAGTGGTAGGTGCAGAAAATAAAGCTTGTGAGGCTGTGGGAGTGATAATCTGCAGCCCCTTAGACCCCGCCACATTGCCGAAGCCGGTTTGGCTCAGTGGTGGAGCATCGGTCTGCGGACTGAAGGGTCCCAGGTTCAATTCCGGTCAAGGGCATGTACATTGGTTGCGGGCATATCGCCGGTAGAGGGTGTGCAAGAGGCAGCTGGTCGATGTTTCTCTCTCGTCAACATTTCTAGCTCTCTATCTCTCTCCCTTACTCCTCTCTGTAAAATATCAATAAAATATAGACCCCGTCAAGTGCCTCTCACCTTGGGGCCTCCTTCTCCAGGCCAGGAAGCCAGCTCCAGCCAGGACCATGGCGAGGACAATGAACCCAGAGACAGCTTTGATCACCAGAAGGATAGTTTCTGATCCTAAAAGCAAGCATATGGGGGGAAATCCACACGTCCTTCTCCCGTTCTATATTAACTTTGGGGCACTTTTGTCCCTGTGATCATCGGGAAGCCCAACACCATTATTCTTACTCCTGCTTCTCATTCACGGATCCATGCAGTGCGGCAGTCTAAAACAGGGGGACAGTAGCTCTCAAAGTGGGGTCTGAATGCCCTGGGATCTTCAAGCAAGACCCTTCAGAGAGTCCAGGAAGTCTGAGTCATGACTTTCCTTTCCTTATCTTTCACATGTGCACAGTGGGGCTTTCCAGAGCCTACGTCACATGTGAGGACACCAGCGCTCTGATAGCTCATGAAACGTGTGCTCATATTTTCTTGAGTTTAAATTTTAAAATTTTTAAAATTTCAATACAGTAAGTAGCAATAGAGAAAATCCACATCCTAGTAAATAAAAGCTCTTTGGGATCCTCAATTGTTAAGAACATAAGGAATCCCTAAGACCAAAAAATGAGAACCTCTCTTTTAAAAGATGCATTCTAAAGCATCCAGTGATCCCCCTTGCTGCTCACCCCCCTCCTTGTCTCACTTCCCACACAGCACAGCCTGTCCTTACCCTGAGGGACCTGAAGAACCATTTGGACATCTTCGTGCTCCACGTGACAGGAGTAAAGATCGCTGCTCTGAGGATCCAGCTCCACGGATACCCACGTCTGATAGGTCCCATCTCCACTGGGAAGAATATCGCCATAATCCATTTCATGGATAATTTCTTCCCCATTTTTCTTCCACATCATGGAAATTTCAGGGGGGTAAAAGCCATAAGCTCTGCAGACAAGAGTTGTAACCCCTGGAAAAGTTTCTTTGCGCGTTACTTTGACCAGTGGGGACTCTAGGAAAAAAGAAGATAAATTTAAATAGAAATATCTTATAGAGTATACAATATCAGAACTGGTGACTGGGTTTCCCAATTAATTTCCTGCATTGCAGGAAACATCTAAAACCAAGAATGACCCGGAACCCAGGTTCATCAACAACAAATTGATTGTACACTTCCGGCTAGGGCAGTGTGCTCAAGAATAATGAGTGTGTTGTTGAGCCATGTAACTGAGCTACAGAATTTGTATGTAACTGTGACAAGTGATTCAGCAAATGTTTGGAGATTAGAACTCAGCGCTCCTTTTTCTCCTGTGCTTATGCCAAGATATCACAGCCATCTCAGCTTTGGCTCTGAGTCGCCTTTGAACTCAAGTTGGCACTTTGGTGACTGCTGTGGTTTGAATGTTTGTGGGTCCCCCCCCCGCCAAATTCACATGTTGAAATCCCAAACCCCAAAGATGATGGTATAAGGAGGTGAAGCCCTTGGGAGGTGCTTAAGTCATGAGGGTAAAACCTTCAAAAATGAGATTAGTGCCTTATAAACGAGGTTCCAGGGAAATCCCTTGTCCCCAGCCACCATGTGAGGACACAGCAAGAAGTCAGCAGTCTGCAACCTGAAACAGGGTACTCATCGGACCATGCTGGCACCCCGATCCTGGACTTCCCGCCTCCAGAACTGTGGGAATGAATTTCTGTTGTCAGTTACCCGGTCTGTGGTATTTTTTATAACAGCCTGAATGGACTAAGACAGCGATTGTCATCAGATACAAACATATGTAACAGGTCAGGTCATGCTTATGCCTTCAGAGGGGCTATGGACATCCATATCCTGGAGGGGCTCCAGCAGTGACAGCAAAGAAATTGTCCGTTTGTGGTCTTGCTTCCTCTTAACCATTCTGCTCATTTTCCATAAGGTGCTGTCCTTAGTGTTTCCTGCTGACACCGGGTCACATCTAGACATGAGCCACACAGAGCCCAACGCCACCCGTGGAGGGGCTGCTTCCTGTTTGTCTCTACTCACTTCCTCACCCCACTGAGCTACCTGCCACCGAAATACAGGAGGAGCCCTCATTTCAACAACACCTTCCAGTTCTGTCCTGTGGCATCTCATTTAGAAGGAGAAAAAGGCTTTCCAACATTAACGAGAAAATGTAAACACCTCCGAGAGGGACTCTGCTTGTTGCTGTGAGAAATGATCACAGATCCTTTCCTAGGAGTGGGTTTTGACCGATGGGTTGAGACACCATTAGGACACTCGTGGTAGAGAGAGAACAGGCATGGAGGGGGAGCAGGTACACTGAAGTCAGACTTCCCACACTGCTCACACACACCCCAGGTGTGCAAGCTTCCCCCATTTTCCCAAAGAGTGCTCGCCCTCAAATCCCAATTACACTGTCTTCCCTCTCCCAGTGCTGGCTTCACTGAGAAGAGCAGGCAGCTGGTTTGGAAAGGCTATGCCACTAATCAAGCTGAGGAAGTGGCGGCTCACAGCCTCTCTACAGACCTGGCTGGCCTCGGCCTAAAACGCCTCATGATTAAAGGTCCCATGCAACCCCGAGTTGACCCTAGACTTCAACCAGATCCTGAGCTGTCAGACGTTTTTCAGTCTGGCAACAATAACATTTAATGAAGTCTACAAAGAGCTTTCATATATTATTTCACAGCAATTTCTGTGAGGTAGGCATATCACTTACTTCATTTACTCAAGGTTATTGCTTTGCTGGCCTACCCTCTATTAGCCCCATTTTTTTTTTTTTTTTTTTCATCACAAGAACCCCTTCTCCTGACAAGCACACTCCCCATATTGGAAAACTAGTCCACTCCACCCCAACATGTTGCTTCTTTTAAGAGGTACCATTCTGGCAGAAACTCAAACTGTGACCTCCTGGTTCATAGGTTGACGCTTAACCACTAGCCATGCCAGCTGGGCAAGAGGTACCATTCTTAACCCTGACACTGAAACATAACCCAAGCTGTATGCCCTGGCTACTCTCTCTTTGCTAGCTCCCAGATCTAGTCTCAGACCACCTGTGCCCTGCTCTGCGTCCCAGGAGGCTGTGCTCATCAGACTGCACTCCAGGGCTCTCTTGCCCCCAGCTACCTGCTGGGTCTGGCCTCTGGGAGCACGCTTAGCAAAAGACCAGAGAACTAGAGGAGAGAGTGGCTAGAAATTTGTCCACTGGTTGCACAGCCATTGCAATCTGCTATTGACCATGATCCTCCATGGCCTCAGCTCTTGCTAGAAAGTTCTTCCAGGGAACCAGCCATGTGGGACTCTGGTAACAATAGTCCCTTTCCTTTTGCCTTCAGATTCAGGAGGAGTAATGGCTTCCCTCTGCTGTAAGTCCTGAAGTATTTCACTATCCCTTACCGGTGTCCTTAACCCTGATTGTACCTATGTAAATAATCTGGTTACTGGCTTCCCAGTTAAGCCATCCTGAGTGCGCCATTTGGTTCTTGTCAGGATTCTGTAACCCAGGGCCAGTCTTAGAAACTTCTCCTAATGGGCACAGTGATTAGTGCAAGAGGTGGGGCATGATCCAACTGAGGCCAACCAGAGTCCTCCTGTAGTTTAAAAAAATTATTTTTTGTAGCTAGAGCTAGGAGAGAGAAGCCCATTCTTCCAGAATGCTGAAATTACAAGGACACGAGCTTTGTGTTGGCCAAGACCTCCCCTCAGAGAAAACCATTCAAATGTTTTCAATGCCCATCAGGAGAAGTTTCTAAGAAATCACTGCCCTGATTTCTGCCTGTCAAATAACCTCCCCCCTTTATGCTTAGGCCAGTTAGAGTAGGTTTCTGTTCACTGCAACCATTAAAATTGAGATTGTTACTTAGCTAGCGAGTAGGAGAGTTTAAGTTCAAACTCTAGTTATCTGCCTCCATAGGCAGGCTCTTAGAGAGACAGTCCACACTCATAACATGATGCCTCTCGAGGGCCGGCCACAGCTCTGGAAAGTCCACCATTAAAGACCACCCCTGTGGGGAAAGGCACAGTGTGTCTAGGAGTTTCCTACAGCATGACACAGGCACAATTCACTTTGAATAAGATTATAAGGGGAAAGTTCTGTATTAACTAAAAGTTATCCGATTAAATCCTTATCGTTAATGTGTAAGGAGCTTTTCACTGAAAGAAATCTTATCATAAATCCTTTAGTGAGGAAAGACCCTCTGTCTCTCTTTGTAAGTCCAGATTTCACTCACACTGGTGGTATGGGAGCCCTTAGTTACCACACAACTTGTGAGAACTCCACTGCCCAAAGCATTTCCCAGCTTCTCATTGTCAGGAGATGAAGGATTCGCCTCACTGGATCCCCACAAAAGGAGGTGTCCCCAGGGGTACTCTACTCTCTCAAGTGGGATGGCTGAATCTCGTCAAGATGCTGATAAAAGCAACTGGGGAGAGTTTGCACAGGGAGTCATAGACCATGATGGGTTTCAGAGTAAGGTGAATGTAACCTAGATTAGAGGAAGTTATAAAACCAGGGTTCTGGGGGCGCGGGGACAAGGTGTTCTCCCTTCTTTTTACCTGTTCTTTGTAGAGTGTCTTTCCCATACTCCAGGAACCTCTTTAACCAGGCGATACATTCTTCTTCCAGCCAATTCTTCTGATATTGTAACTCATGCCAGTTGGCCTCCCACGCCCTCTTGGTGACGTGGGCCACGTTGTCTACAGCTATCCAGGAGAGAGTGTCTTTGTCAAAGATAAGGAAATCCTCTCCGTCATATGCATATTGCAAAAATCCCGTGGTGCTTCCATCCTCCAGCAACTCACAGCCAATCATCCTCTGGTAAGTGTGAAACCCTGGAACACATATACAGGCCAGAGGAGGGTTCACACAGGATGTGGAGGTGAATGCCCTGGTGATGGGAGTCGGGGTGCGGCTGGGAACATCCTCCACCCCAGGACAGAGCACTCCTCCACCCCAGGACAGAGCACTCCACAGGCCCATCACGGCATCACTGTCTCCAGGAGATTCCTGTGACACCATCCCATTCATCAACAGATATTTATGGCATACTTACTGTGTGCCAAAGGAACGTGATAACTCCTGCCTTGGGGAACTATAGGATAACTCCTATAGCAGCAATGATTAATGGATAAACTTTATAGTGCAGTGGAGCGAGAGATAAGCAGGAGCCAGAAATATCCCTGGGAAAGTTAATGCCCATAGTCATGATGCACACGTGAGCAATTCATTAAGCCTGGGCCACCAGGAAATGAGGCATAGAATGGCCACGTTGAGATGGGAATGGAGAAGATACAGGTCACAAGCCTGAATGACACTGGGATAAGGGAATAGGGGGCAAAGAACAGAGGGCTCCAAGGAACAACAGACTCTTTGGAAGATGCGCAGGCCACATGGCAGGCACCGAACCCCATCAACCAAATTGTCCAAGCTTTGCCAAAAGCCACAGAAAGGGCAACTCAGCAAAAGCTTACACACACCGTCAGCCCAGAGACCGGGCTTGGCCGGGGTGGGCCTCGGGGCGGGAAGCAATCTGCTGCGTCCACACCTGAGTGATTGTAGTGTCTCTGCAGGCGCTCCAGTTCCACCTTGAACGTCTGCTGCCAGCCCCGCAGCAGCTGGGTGTACCTCGCCCAGTGATCCGGCTCCAGGTGCTCCGCCATCCATGGCGCCCGGGGCTCCTTCAGCCGAGAGACACTGTCATATGTGGTGATGGGGTGAGAGTCCACGTACCCCACTGAAATGAATTCAGGGATCCCGTGGCCAGGTTCCGAAACGCCCAGGCGGAAATATCTCAGAGAGTGAGTCCCTGGGAGGGAGGCAAAGAAGGAAGATATTTAGTCACAGACCATGCAGGCCCACAAGCGGCTGTCTCTTTAATCCCCACGTATTGCTCCATGTTCAGCTGCACCCACTCCACTCCTCCTTGGACCGGCTGCTGACTCCTCTTACAAAATCAGGGACTGGGGCTGCAAAGAGCTTGAGAGCTCTAGCCCCAGACCTGGAGCCTTTTTCATAAAGGGGAGCAGAGCTGAAACCTAATTTATTTGGAGTCTGCAGAAGTATGCTTGAATCTGTCACTGGCTTTGAAACGGTGCTGTTTCTCCACATCTGGAAAGGTTCTATGGCTCTGCAGATATGCAGCTGTCTGAAGATGGAGGCAAAAGGAAGAGCAGATTGTGAACATCAGTTCTCACAGCTCCCTGATATCCGTCCGTATATTCAGCAGACACGGGAGCGCCTCCTGTGTGCCAGGCTCTGCGCTAGGCCCCGAGCACACAACAGACAAGACAGATGCAAGAGTCTGCCCTTGTGGGGGGAAGGGAGGAGACAGACGATACAAAATAAATGCTTTTAAAAAAGTGCGATGGAGAAAAATAAAGCTGCAAAGAGGACTAAGCAATACAATTTAGACAGCAATGGTTAGGGAAGGCTCCCCAGGAAGGTGACTTCTGTAGGAATGAGGGGCCAGGCAGACATCTGGGGACAGCAGTCCAGGCGGGGGGACTGTGCAGAGGTCCTGCGGAAAGGACCTGCCGGCATGTTCCAAGAGCAGCAAGAAGGCCTATGGCTGGAGAAATGGGTAGGAATCGCTTCCACGGTTACTCATAGGAAAACATCTCACAGAAATCAAATTCTAGGCACAGAATGAGAGAGGAGAAGGAATAAGAATTTGGGGAAGAAAAGAAAAAAAAAAGATTTTACTGAGCTAAGTTGGATTGGTATAGAAATTCCCTTGGAATGTGGGGTTCCATTTATGACAGCTGGGTTCACATGCCTAGAACGTGCCACCGAGTTAAAAAATAAATAGAAGGTATTAACATCTTGGGGCATTATTCTCAACAGGAGAAACTTTTCTAAATGAGTACCACTGACATTACCACGCACAATATTTATAATTCTTGTACTTCCACTTTCTTATTACAAAATATCACTTCATAAAAATCTGCATTACCAGAGTTTATAAGAGGTAAGTAAAGAGAAAGAGGGTCTGTTGACAATGCTGTCCAAGTCCAGTGTCCTGCCCTTTTCTCCAACCTCCATCTCAGCCTGATTCCTGGTTTCAGAGCAGCGCTCTGCCAGCCAGTCCTCACTTCAAAGGCTGCTCCGCCCCTCGGGGCTGGCCTCCATCTGTCCGTCATCTGCCTGTCCACCCCTCCTGCAGCTGCGACCTGGCCCCACTCCAGGACATCTCAGCCCTCTGCCCTGCCTTTGCTGTGGGCCTAGTTATCCATCTGGTGTGTCCATAGGTACGAGCCCTGCTTGCTCCTTAGTTGGGCTTCCAAAATGCGAGCTCAGCTGTGATGGGAGATTGGTGGACAGATGTTTAATCTGTGACTCAACAGAAGAGAGAGGGGAAAGTCTGTCATCCCCTCTCTCATGGTACGTGGGACCCTGTGATCATTTATATCCTATGAATGGTCAGGTGAAGCAGAATTATGAAGGTTGAATCATTTGAAAAGACCTATATTTGATCATTTTGATCTCCTCAAATGGCAATTTCATATGACCCCATCTAAAATATCTTCCGATTCTTTCTTCTTGCTCCAATGATTATGTAATTAGATTTCTCTCTTCCTTTCCATGAATAGACCATCAGCATCAACTCACTTATGGAACTGAAATCTACAATTTTGAATTTGGTCTTCTGTCCGGGCCAAACTGCTTCTCAAAGGGCCTCCGCTGCTGGTCCCAAGAGCCTCTGATAAACATTGCTCAAAAGCCTGAGCAACACAACCACACAGCTTTACACCAGACACAGCGGTTACTTAGTGTCCTAAGTTATGTGCCTTTAACTTATAGATTAACTGACTTGGCCACTTTTATAAAAGGCTGTAAAAACCACTGGTTATAAAATAATTGATAGTGTTGTCAGATATTCATCCATGGGGGAAATTTTTATTTATTGGGTAGGTACCATGTACATGGGATTGTGAGCAATGTCAGGAAGAGAAAAACAAATCAGATACTAGTTCTTCCCTCCAGGAACGTACAGTACTGTAGGAGAACCTATAACATAAATAAATACAGTGCGATGACACGTAGCAGCAAGTAGTGAGTGACATGATCGTGTGCTCAGAGGAGGGAGAGCTGCTCTCACGTGAAGCAATTCAGAAATGCTCCAAGGAGGAGGTGAAGGTCCTTCCACCAAACAGGGCCTTCAAAGAGGTATGGAGGGCCGCAGCATCTGAGTCATAACCATGAGAACTGCACTTATTTACTGAGCACAGACCATGTGCTAGGTACCAGGCTAAGCCTTTGATAATGCATTTCGCTTACTCTTCATGGCAACCTTTTGAGATAGGTTCTAAAAATTCCCATTTCAGTGGGTTCAGAGAGTTGAAGAAATGGCCCAAGATGATCTTTAGAATCCATAGTGGAGGAGCCAGGATTCATTCTCTGACCTCTCAGACTGGAATCCCTCTGTCTTCACACCCAGCTGGTCCTAAGGCAGGGGCACTTCTCCAGCCAGACTATTCCTTTCCACCACCATTGCTCTCTCCCGCCCCCTTGTGTCAAGGATGATTCACTGTCACTGACTCCCCTAATCCTAGAGGCTCAGGCTTTAGACCTTCCTACAAGTGGCTGTGGCCCGATTGGATAACCAAGTCAACAAAGCCCCTATTATTTGCTGGCCCTCCCAAGTAGCCTGATGCCTTAATACAGTCAGAATGACTATGATTTCTTGGAACTACTGTTGGAATTTCAGGCAGCTTGGGAATGAGGGGGAGAAATGGATGGTGATATTTTTAGTAGAGAGGGCCATTGGACACTTCTCAAACCAAGCATTCAGTGAATGTGGACGGTCCTATGGGCAGCCAGAACTCACAATCTAACTACAGGAACTTGCTTAGGACATGAAAGTGCTGAGTGTGACAGTTTGATATTTTAGCTACTCTTTGGAGGCTACCCTTTTGGAGGTTACCAATGTCTTTTTCTGTATAAGTTTTCTTCTTTTCTGAATTTGCAGTAGGCATAGTCCTAGAGCTAGGGATGCAGCAACAAACTCGTCCAAGTCCTAGCCCTATAGGCTAATTTCTAGAAGGCAGGGATGAAAATTGTGGAGAAAAATAAAGCAGGTAAAAAGTGTGAATAAGGCTGATCTTTTAGACAGAAGGATCAGGAAAGTCCTCTCTGAGCAGGTGGCAGTTGAGCAGAGATGTGAATGAAGTGAGTCATGGCAGAAGAATCTTCCAGAAAGAACAGCAAGCCCGAGGAGGCTGTGATTAAGGAATAGTAAGGACACTACTGTAGAACCATGTAGAGCATTAGAGAATAAATGAATGAATGAGTTCTGGTGGGGGAGTTTTCTTCTCAGTACTCTCCATATACAATGATGACCATATGCCTCATATTTCCCAGGAGAATTCCAATTTTGTGAATTTTATTGAAGTCATAACAAAACCTGATTTGATACGTATATTTTTGAAAGGGTTTTGATAATAAACATAAATTTGGACATCAGGGAAAATGTCCTTTGTCATCTATCTCAATCTGGGTTTCATAAAGCAAGTGGGGTAAGAGGATGGCAAAGGTCAATGGATTTTAGTGAAAATAGATATCCCAACTAGTCAGAAAAAATATCTACAGATTACTTGAATTTCTCCAATTGAGACAGATTCCATGTCAACCAAGAAGAGAGCCTTAGGGGAGTAAAACGTTGTCTTGGAGAAATTTCTACTGCATGTACCTTGGTAACAGCTCCATGGAAACAGACTGAAGTCTAGTCAAGTCTATAGCAAAGGCCCATATTTCCCCACATTAACTCTTTGAACTCAAGGTCATTTCTAAACAGATAATCTGTAAGTCTGTGTTTTTACACTAGCTCAGGTGTCAATTTAGGGGGCTTAGACATGATTAGTCTTTATCTGTGAAGGACTCCATCATTTATGAGGCAAATTGATATTGCAGATTGAGATGCATCCATAAAATTATGAAAAATATCAAGAGACTGACCTTGGTTATTTCAAGAGTAAGCATACAAACCGCATATGCCTATGCAAGAGAGATCCTATGCATGGCCCTAGCTGACTGCACCCGGCAGGGACAGTTTCTCACAGGTTGAAATGAAGAACAGAATGAGTTGTAAAGCATGAAACATCATTTTTTTGTTTTGTTTTTTTTTCATACAAGTTCTGCAACTACAGTAAACCACAGTTGCAAATTTAGAGTCGTTATTACTGCTCAAGTTCTCTCTGGCTCCCAGTCAGATGACTTCAATTTCTTAGGGACATTACCTCTGAACATGAATTCACTCAGGAGGCGTTTATGAAGTGTCTATTGGTCACTAGGTAGTGCTGGGGAAAGAGAAAGAAAAGGAAAAGGAAGAGATGTCTCCCTGGCTTTAAGGAGAGCCTGGAAGGAAAGATTTTTGCAGATAGGAAATTAAAAAACTGTGAACACGAGCTATGGGAGCACACAGGAAGGAGCGGTCCACTGCAGGCTGTGGAGCCAATGAAAGCAACACATTGGCGTTATTGTGACACTTCCTAGAGCTGTGCTCCCAAGCACTCCCTGCATTTCCTCCTCTAGAAGCTCCTCCACGCAGGCCAGCATTGGGCTCATATAGCAATTAGACCAAGTCTTTTTTAATCACCCTGGCTCTCTTTCCTATCAGCATCCCTCAGTGCTCAAGAACTCTCAGGCAGGGTCGTGGCAGGAAATAGCCTTCAACCCAGATGAGTAACATGAAGAGACCCTGAGAAGCGACTCCTTGTATGGGAGGTATGAGCAAGGTTAAGAAGAAGAAGAAGAAAAAAAAGAGGGATAATGAGGTCCAGACGCTAGCAGTGATGGGAAGCCTTTACCACCCATAGAGTTGTAGAGATAAGAGTAGCAAATTGTGTCCCCCAAGCCCAGTGGGAGCTGGAACTGCCTGAAGCAAGGGCTAGTCGGGGGAAATTATATTGCAGAGGGACACAGCTGCCACCGGAGACGTTACAGAAGCAGGGGGAAAGGAAAGTGAAATACCCCAACCTCCTTCCCTCCTTGCTCTCTGACTTCTCTCCTCTCGGTGTCTCCCATTGGGTGGAAATCGGCCTGCTAGAGAGACTGGGTGACTCAGCCTTAGACACCATCCTCCAGGGCACAAGACACGACAGAGAGGGGTGATGTCTAGGAATGAAAAGGAGAATAACCAGAACGCAGTGAGCCTGCCTACCCTTCACAGAGGACCGGCTTTATTTCCCATTCCACCATCATCCAAGTGCCAGGTGTCCGCAGGCAGAGGCTGTGGCATTGCCGGGACCCCTGAACTGTGGGCTAGAAGGCCTGACTGTCCGTTATGTGGGCTGGGTCAGCCTCTCCGGGCTGGCTTCTTAGTCTGCCCCCGGGGTCAGTGAGTCCACAGCAGGAAAGATTATGTTTAGGCGGTATTGTGGTCACATTATTGGACAGCTCTTTAAGGATCAAATGTAGCAATATATATATGCCTTTTCCCTTCCGAAAATATCACCCTTTTCTCCCTTCTTCTGTCCATAATTTCTCTCTGTCCCTCACCCCCCCACCCCCCCAATCTTTCCCATTTCTGATTTAAATGGTGGGATTTTTCTGGGTTAAATTTCTGTAGACGTAGGACCGATGTCTGTCTCGTTCACGGTCGCAACTCCAAAAGTTGTGGGCCATCAACCAACATTTGTGTAATAAATAGACAGATGATTTGAAAGAGCTCCTTCCTGTCATCTCAGGAGTCCCCGGCCGTCCAGGGAGTGTGGCCCCAGCAGGAAGAGAAGCTGCTTGGGGCACAGAAGCCTGGTGCTTCCAGCCCATGGACCTCCTCAGGCTTTTGGGGTAACGCCAGGCACCTGCTTCCCCGGTGACCCGGGCCCCTAAACCACGAGAAACTCCCCCTAGGCTCCGTTGATATCTCTCACATCCAGTAAGCAAGCCCACAACCATGGCTTTCTCTCTCCGGGACCTTTTGTTACAGGTGGAGCTTGTGGTGAGGAAGAAAAACAAACCGGCACAATGGCTCTGCTCCGCTGTCCCAGGCCCCTGAGACTCTGGCCACGTCCCACGGGACTCGCGAAGCCAGTGAAGAGGAGAAACAGAAGAAAAAGAAAGGGTCTCAGCAGGAAACAGGGCGCAAAGCTCAGAAGGAACGTGAGGGAGACCCCGGAGGGAGGGTCCCTCCAGCCTGGCTTCCGCCCCGTCAGGAGGGGTGACACTAACATCCCGCCCGGGTGAGCTGGGACACTGTTCACTAGTCCAGCCTCCGACACGTCCCGGGTGAATTAAATATGTCTTTCGCCCAACTTCTTCCACATTTCGCCATGAGTTTTAGGGGGACAGCTTGTCCCCCCTCGGTGGCCTCGGCTTCGGAGCTCGGAGTTCAGAGCAGAGAGAACTTGGGATACTCACGGGCAGCGCTGTGCTTCACCGTAAATACAATAAGGAGGGGTAACAGGAGCACCATCGGCCCTTCTAAAGTCCTTTCTTTCAGATTCTTTTCACCAAAACACAGACAGGTCCCAGCGGATCTTTCAGGAACCCAAACTCCGCCCACTCTTCAGGGTGTAGAAACTGCTGGAAGCTCGGGGCTCTCTCCCAATAGAAACAGGGGATATTGCAGTGTCATCAGTTGCTAGGTAGAATAAAGAAAAATGAGCGCTTCCGGCTTCACTTTTAACCCTTTGGTGGCTTCAGTAAGGTGACCAGATTTTAACATTGGTAAAGCGGGACACCATTGACAGGGGGTTGGGGGGTTGGGGAGGTTCTTGATTAAAAATTTGGCCTATATTAAATTATATTATAAATTATTATATACATATTGCTTAAAAACACAGTAAGTAGGTACATAATTACTACATGAACATATTTTATTTAGTTTATAAATTAAATTAATTTGTTATAAAGTAACTATATTTTAAAAATTATTTTAATTTTAATCCTATATTTCTTTCTAAATGATAACAATACTAACTTGTATTATTTTTCCTCTGAATTTGCCATAACGTAAGTCGTGTGTGTCACTTTCAAGGCCGGCGCTAGACTTTTTGCAGCCACTATGAAATATAAATAATACGAGTACTGTCTGCTAAATTCAAGAAAATTTATGTATTTATGAAATAAATAAATTACCTACCTAAATTATCTGAATAGCTGATTTGTAATGACATCACTTGTTTAACTAGCTTACTAGCACGCAGTACAATGTGTATCGTCTGAGAGATAGTTACAAAATGTTTTCGTCATTGCCAATCCCCAAAAATGCCATTGTTCATTAAGTCCAAACAATGGTAGTCAAATTCTAACAACTGATCAACAATGTGAACTTTGATAAGCAGTTCTCGATAATCAGTTCTCAACAATTATTATTATTAAAGTTTAACATTATAAAATTAACAAAAATAATTTAAAACTCATATCCTGGCTAAATAGCCACATGGCCGCCGAAAACCGTATATTCCCTTCTTGTTCTCCCGCCGTTCCCTTGCTTGTCATGCATAATCGGGACTTTTTTAAAATGCCGTGGGTCGCGGGACATATTGTTAAAAATTGGGACTGTCCTGCCAAAAGCGGGATGTCTGGTCATCTTAGACTTCAGGTACTGTTTGGTCCTTTTGGTATGCCTGTTTCAAACCTGTTCTTAATCTTTTAAAATTATTATTATTACTATCATTATTAAATTCCCTGCCCCCCCCCAACACACACACACACACACACACACACACACACAATCTTAAAGATAAGAGCATACTAATCTCCAGAACCTGTAACGGTTACTTTATGTGGCAAAAGGGACTTAGCCTATATGGTTGTATTAGTAATCTTGAAATGAGCAGATTACCCTGAATTATCTGATGGGCCCAATGAAATCACAAGGTCCATATAAGAGGGAGGCAAAAGGGTCAGAGTCTGAAACATGTCAGCAGAAGCAAGGTTGAAGTAATGCCAATGCTGGAAGGGAGACATGGCCAAGGAATGCAGACGGCCCCTAGAACTGGTGGGAGAGGGAACAGATTTTCCCATGGAGCTTCCAGGAAGAATGGAACCCTGCCAGCACTTTGATTTTAGCCCAGGTGACCCACTTTCAGACTTCTGACCTCCAGAACTGCAAGAGAATAAATTTGTGGCTTTTAGGCCACTAAATCCATGGTAATTACACTAGAGGCCCTATGCAAGAAATTTGTGCAAGGGGCTCAGCCCTCACAGCCCTGGCTTTGTCTGGAAGGTCATCCAGATGGTTGTTCTGATCTAATGAGCATATTAGCTTTTTATTACATATGATAATCACCATCAGCCCTCTTGAGCCATCCCAAATAAACTAATTTAAGAAAAGAGAGTAGGTCTGCCATGTATCCCCAATCCAAGCCTCCTAGCCCTGCTGTCCAAACTTTTAAGCTACATTCTAAAACTGCCCTATGTAGAAATTCTGGAGCTGCTTCTGAAAATTATGCATGTACTAGTATATCACTTAGCACAATGTCTGCTCATAGTAAGGAAATATTAGCAATCATTAGTGCTCTGCTGTTATTCACTAGTTTACCAAGAGATTGTGGTTTCCCTTCTCCATGCACTTCGACAAGTTCAAAGAGATGGTAAAGAGCATATCTGCCCTCCTACAATGGTTCAAATTCAGTTTCATCAAGAAGTTCACTGAATTCAAATAATATTTTAATAACTTTTAATACTCGCCAAAATCCATTCCTAACTTGCCTTACTCCAAAAAAACATTTAAAACTGCTAAATTCTGATGTTCTTTTGCATGTGTGGTTACTTGGCTTTCTCACTTCTCTTTAAAAAAAATAGGTTTGTTTTTTTTTTAGTAACAATGGCCTTTTTTATTAGATCAAATTAACAGATCTCCCATAATTCCAATTAATGACAAACGAGAACAGTGTTTCATGATGCCCGTAACAACCCTGCCTTAAAAATGAACCGATTTACTGCTAAATTCCTATTTGGGACTAAGGCTAACTTTCAGTTACATTAGTAAAAATAAAGATGTACTATTTCCCTCCATCAAATTCATGGATCCCACTAGGAAAAATCTCAGTCAAAAACCACTTCTGCAGTTCAAATGAACATTCCATGATGTTTCTTTCCTGGCTGTGTTCATGGTGGTCATTGCCAAGTTCTCACTCGAAGCTTGTGGTCAGGACCCACTGACGAGAACTTGCTTGAAAAACAAGTGCACTGATGCAAATTCTGGTTCTCCTGATACCAAACAGCTGCCGAGTTGTCACAGACCGCCAGCTTGATGTGCTAAGGTGAACAATTCATTTTACTGTCTTCCACCTCAGAGGCCATCAGGCTGTGGGGCAGTCAGGGGCTAGGGCAATGTGTCCACTGTGTTGATGGTGCAGTCCTGGGGATGGATCTCCCTGGCCAGCTACCCCTTCTTCTTCAATGTGCAGGCCCGCTGGCAAAGGGGAGAGATGGGGGGCTACATAGGTGGCGTGTACTTGTGCTCGGAGCCGTCCTCCGGGTCTAGTGGGTAACCGAGGTCCGAATCATAGGAGCTCAGGTCCCCACAGGTCACAAATGGCACAATGCTGTGGGCGGGACCATCTAATTGGTGGAGACCTCTATTGTAAGAGCGGTCCAGCAGGGGTTTAGTCAGGTCCAGCAGGAAGCCCTCAGGGGGCGCAAAACCCTGACAGACGGCGAAGGCCTCGCTGCTGGCCTTCCGGCTGCTCCTGGGCTTGGCACAGAGCACGCTGGAGAAGAAGACATGCAGCTGGCTGTAGATGAGCATCACATCCCGGCCTCGGAAGATCTTGGCTACAAAGCAGCCCCCGGGCTTCAGGACGTGTGTAGCGATGTTCAATGCGGCGAGGAGAAGCTGGGCCTGCATGTACTCATCAAGCTCGTGGAGGCCGGTGACATCGGGAGCCCCGTCGCACACCACCAGGTCGGCCGGGCATCCCTCAAAGAGCCGGATGATGTCCTCGGCAGTGGACAGCTGGGTGATGTCCCCCTGGATCTGTAACACGCCTGGTAGCGGAGCCATAGCTTGAAGGTCCACAGCCACCACATGGCCGGAGCCCTGTGGACTCCCGATCTTCTGGCTCAGCACCTGGCTCCAGCTGCCCGGGGCCGCACACAGGTCCACCGCCCGCGTCACACCTTGGAAGAGCCGGAATTCCTCATTGAGCTGTAGCAGCTTGAAGGCGCTGCGGGCGCGCCAGCCGTTCTCCTTGGCCAGGCGGTAGTAGACATCCCGCTTGTCCTTCGACGTCCGTCCCATCTCGCACGCTGTCTGCCCAGGGACTCTGGGTCTGAAGCCTCCCCGGGGTCAGCCGGCCAGGCTACTAGCGGCAGCGATGAGCGTGAACGTCTCTCCTTCCCCCGATGGCGGGACCGTATAGGCCTGGGCCGGCGGCGTCCTCCTGACCAGGGCCCGGCGGCTTGCAGAGCGGGGAGGGGAGGAGTGGGAGGATCCGTCCGCCGCAGCCCGGGTCAAACCTGTGAGAAATGGCAGGGCTTCAGCTCGTTCTTAGTTGACCCAAATGCCCATGGCGCAGGCCTGCGGGCCATGGCAGCTAGGCAAGGCTGTCTTGGCGACGCCAAGGCTGCGCGAGGCCCGGACCAACCGAACTTACGGTGCGTCGCGTCACCTTGCGTCACCTTGCGTCAACTGCGGTTCCCACTATACAAAGGGCACGCCCAAAGCTTCTGAACGCTGAAACATTTTTAAATGATTTTTGTGTTCCTGATGATCGAAGTAAAGATCTCATAGTGCCAGACCTTAAATGCATTTCCTTTTTACTATGTGTAAATTTCTATGTATTAAAAGATTTTTCTTTATAAAAACGAAGAGTTGAAATTATATATATATGTAATTTTGCATGTCATGATACACTTTTAAATAACATTTCCAATGACCGTCAAATGGGTATTGAATTCTCAATGTCTTGCTAGTGTTGGATATGTAAGTGGAGTAGAATTGCTCAGTGTTTATTTCAAACTAGTGTGTAGAGAGTAAGGGTGCAGGTGCTGGTTACAACCTAGGCGAAGGAAGGCAACATACCCAGTGTGTGGCTATGTGTGGGTGGGGCTGGGACATCAGACAGCTATGGCTGGACCAGTGAAAGCCAACAGGAGTAAATGTGCCCTAGGGTGTTCCAGGGCACACATCTGTATGTCAGGGTTTTAAAAGATTGGGATAATGATGAAGAGTATAATAAACACCTAACTTCTATGTAACACATTCTCCCTTACTTGGGGTTGTTTCTAAAAGGATTTAGGGGGGATTCAATAACAAAGAACCCAATTAAAAATGAGCAAAAAAACTTGAATAGGCATTTCTCCACAGAGGACAAATGGTTTATAAGCACATGAAAAGATGCTTGCATTTTAATCATAGTTTTCCTTTCCCCATGGCTGTGGAAGCCGAGATCTTGTCTGGTTTGAGAAAAGGTGAAGAAGGGTGACATAATAAAGAAAGAAACATCCCATACTCCAACATACATATTATACCTCAACCCTCCACTCTCTTCATTGTTGGTACCTTTTCCAAACCCCTAATTATGGGAATTCTCCAAGCCTCCGTCTTCTATCCTCTATGTCTCTGACCTCTTATTTGTGGTTTAATTAATAAATTCATGGAATAGATAAGAAGAGGCTATGCTAGGCTTTAAGGTGATAATAACATTAATATAGCTTCCCCTCCCTCCAGGAGTTTACTGGTTAGTGGAGAAAACCAGCATGCTAATTTCTATCCACTTTACATCTAATCCTCTTCCTGTGTCCTCTTTGCTGGTGACTGGAACTAACAATTACTCACTTCCAATTCCAAAACCCTGCAAGCCTTCCTCCTGCTGCTTTCACCAATCCCATAACACCCTGAACCAATCAGTCACCAAATCCACTGATGCTGCCTCTAAACTATTTCTCAAATGTATTCCTATTCCCCATCCTATTTGCCATCAGCACACCCTCATCCCTCCTCTGGACCATGATCTCCCAGCTGACCTCCCAGCCACCACAGTATCTGTCTCAAATGCCAGTCTGACCCTATCAGTTTCCTCAGGTGCCATGATCTACAGGAGGGTATCCATAGTTCTTAACATCACAATCAAGGGCCCTGATAACCTCACCCTGTCAATCTCTAGCCCTAGTTTTTCCTGCCACCACCCATCCCTTCCACTCTGCAAGGCCCTCTGCTGTGGCTCCCCCACAGGCTGCCATGCTGTCTCCTGGCTGCCTCTAGTCACTGTTTAGAAACACCACCCGCCCCCTTCACACACACACACACACACACACACACACACACACAAAATCAACTGGTATGGTGCCTCTGTGTTTCTATGGCAACCTGTGCACTTCTCTCATAGTATGTAACTACCTGTCTCTCCCGCTGGTCTGAGAGTTCCTTGAAGACAAGACCAAGCCTGTTCTCTGTGCCTCGCACATAGGAAGAGCACAACACGTGTCAGGCACTGTTCTAAGCACTTTGTACACACCAATTAACTTAATCCTCATGACGTTCTATGAGGAAAATGTTCTTATAGTGTCCATTACACAGTTGGGGACAGTGAGAGATTAATCAATTGGCCCAATACACAATAGGAAGTAGCAGAATTGGTATGGGAATTCAGGCAATCTGGCTCTAAAGCACTGTTCTCTTCTGCTCCTCAATTTACACGTGTTTGTTGAATGAATGAAAGATGATCCCTTTTCACTTCCCCATCACAATACGTGCACCACCAAATAAACAGTTCTCTCCCAATAGCTTCTTTTCTCCACATCTGACCATTGCTCCTCCAGTCTCAGAGAAGCCTTTAGTCTGTGACTTCCAACTCTCTCCTCCCTGACCGCATTCAATCTCTCATCATTCCTTTCCAGGGGTTTGGCTTTGTTTTTCCTTGGAAACACTTGTCAGATTCATCTCAGTCTGGTCCTCATCCCTTCAGGCCAGATGTCCACAGCAGCTTCCTGACTGGTTTCCCTGGCTTCGCTACCTCACTCCGTTGGAACCTTGGGGGTTACGTGCATTTTTATTAACACTTCACGGCAACTCATGAGCTCACCTTTTACAGATGAGAAACTGAAGAACAGAACCCAGGTTCAGACAGGGTTTGTCTGGCTCCGGGGACTCTTTCATTTCCAAAAAGACTGCTGATGTTGGCCAAGTCACTTAATCTCCAATAGTCTCAGATTTATTAATCACAAAATGGGGATAATAACAGTAATGACCTCATGGTGAGAGCAACCGAGATAGCACAGTGCCTGACACACAGTCGCTGCTCAATGATCATCACTGATTAAAGCATAGCTGACGTATGAGTTGGCTAATTGTTCTGACCAAAATGCTTTCTGGAAGCACTCTTGAGCCACAGCTGAGAGGAAGTTGCCATACCCGGCGCCTTCTTTGTCCCTCAAAGGTGCTCTCTCCTGGGGCGCATCATACCATCGTATGAAGAAAAAATTACCTTACCGGTTACTTGCAGAACGCTCAGCAAGAAAGACTACACCCCGGTTTGGTGGAAAGTGCACAGAACCTGTGACTCTCTTCTGTCCAGGCTGTGTGACCACAGGAAATATTGCTATCTCTTTTACTTTGCTCATCTACAAAATGGGGATAATAATAAATAATAATACACCCCTCCCCCAACCAATATCGAGATAATGCATCAATAGCTTTTGGTGCGTGTCTGGACAGGGTAAGGCCTAAAGCAGTTGTGCAACGTTGTCGTAGTCAGATCACCTATACGGGCACGCTTTACTGTAAGTCGAGGACCAGGTGGATTTATAAATCATGTTATCAAAATCAAGTATTAAAAGTACACAGAGGAAAGGTGACAGGATTGTACAAATCAGGTACCATCGCGTATCCTGAAAACCTACCTGTTTTAAGAGAGACCAGCGGCTCTTTCCCTTGAATCCTGAGAGGCGGGTCGAGAGAAGACCCGCCCTCTTCCTTCGCCGCCAAAGCCCGGCCTCCGGGTCCGGTGACGTGCACCCAGGCCCCGCCTACTAAGGGGCGGGCATCCTCTGATCACGTGAGCGCGGGTGCGGAAGTGGTGCAGCAGGCCGCGTCGGTGATTGGTCCGGGCCTTGCGTCCCGGGGGCGGGGTCAGGCAGGCCGGACCCGCCCGAGAGGAGCCGGGGGAGGAGGCAGCCGCGGGGGCCGGCACTAGGTCTGGGATTCGATCTGCGGTCCCATCGAGCGCTGGACCGGAGGCGGCCCCGTGCACCCTGGCCTGCGCGCGCCCGCTGCTCTGGGTCACCCCGGCCCGAGGCGCCGGCGGCTGCGGGAGCGGGGTGGGAGGGAGGATCGGAGGGCGCGGGCGCCCTGTGTGCTGAGCAGGCGGGAGGCGGCCGGGGGGCCGGGACGCCATGTCCATGGAGGACCCCTTCTTTGTGGTGAAAGGGTGAGTGTCGCCGAGGGCTCCACTGGAGGAGGTGGAGGAGGAGGTGGAGGAGGTGGCGATGCTGTCTGCCCGCACCTCCCCGCTCTCCCTGCTGGAGGGGGAGGGGAGACAAGTTGAGCCTGGGGCGGGGACCCTGGGGACTGCTTAGCTCTCGGGGCCATGACCAAGCTTCCAGAGACACCCCCTTCTTCATGATCTACCTGGACTGAGGAGTCCAAGCCCCTGGGGAGGGGGTCCCCTTTGGCCTGTGCGCTGCTGGGTAACTTGGGTAGGGGGTCGAGTTGTTCAGCAGCTCTGCAGGTGGGGGAGGGAGGCACGGGTGCCAGCCCACACCGGGGCTCTAGTCTAGTGGAGCACGGGTCTCTGCTTCGAAGGAGGGAAAACAGCATCTGGGCAGGAAAAGGGAAATGGCCCTCCTGAGCTTTGTAGTTGGCTTTGACGGGGGGTGAGCTCCCATTGTCCATTGAGCTCGGAGCTCCGGCCCGCAGACTGGTGGGACCACAAGCTGCCCGGAGGAGTCCCGGCACGTTTGCAGGCTGGGAGGCGGGGGCGGTGTGGCTCTGGGAGGCCCGGGAGCAGGGCTCCGGAAGACAGCTTAATTCAGTGGGGGAGTTTTTAATGGGGCCGGGAGGAAAGCAAGTCGTCCGTGCTCAGTGATGATGTTGGAAGGAAAACAAAATGAAATCAGCCAAACTAAACTTTCCTAGGCTTTCTGTTAGCACCGGGATTTTCCCACAGTGCTAAAGGAAATGAGTGCTTTCTTTTCAACTCCCCTGATTTCACCCAGACCATTTGACAGGTTTGCCCACTTGTTTTTTTGTTTTTGTTTTTTTCCCCTTTGAGCTGTCCTGACTCCATCTTTGATTGCTGGGTTGTCTGGAGATAGAAACTTTCATTGCATTTTATTTCTGCATCAGCTTTGTAGCCATTAAGTGCAAGGAAGATGGGTTCTGATGTTGTTACAACCTGTCAGCTTTATGTTTTAAGTGTCAAACAAGTCAGAGAACTGTCAGGTTCCCAGAAGGTTAGTACTAATCACCATCCAGCGTCCCTTTGCTTTCCACTGGTTGCTACTGGCTTCCTATTTCTGTAGTGGTGCAAGTTGACCTGGTGCCTGGGTGTTTAATTTTTTTTAAGGGTTCTTAGAAAAATTTAAATGGTACTATAAGTGAAATACTTCATTAACCAAGATACAGTAAAGTATACTTATACAATTATTGGCAATTCCCTAAAAAGGGTTTTCATCATCTTACTCTAATTTATATGGGAAAATGTTAAGTTGTAGATTTGTTTTTTAGTCATACGTCACTCTCTATCTGGAAAATGTGTTATTTATTAAAAGGATTGATTTAGGGATTGGTTTTTAAATGTTAAAGCTGTGTGTTTTCCCCCTAAATGGAAGTTCTTAAATGCTTAGGTTGCAAAGGTAATCTCTGGCACTGGGGATCAGAGAGAATGAGAACTTTTCTGTTTGATTTTTAATGGAGTTTGTGAAAATGTTAAATTGCTCTGCCATCTTGACATTTTTTATTTCCTGAGAGTATCCGATGCAGTCTCCTGATGTTTGCTCACTTATCAGATAACACTGCTTTATTGGAACATTGGCCTGGAGTTTTGGTTGATTTTGACATCATTTTATTGTCTGTAATGTGCCTGAGGGAAGTGAGATTTTCAATATCCTCTGCTGTACATAGATAAAGTTAGGCACATGGGTGCCTCCGGACTGTATATGTGACAGAGTATTTGAGAAGCCATGTACTTCTGCTCATTAAAAGTATTGAAAATGCATCACACAACGTGGAAAAATTAAAGATCCCTTACCCTAGGAGCTGATAGTCTGATCTGAGAAACAACTGATCACAAAACTTAAGCAGAAATGACAGGTGGTAAGTGATGACGTGCTGAAGTGATACTACAGAAGATACGTAAATGCCCCAGGAGTTTGGAGAAAGGTGACTCATTAGGGATGGTTATGACTGGAAAAGCTTTCGGAGGCAGTATGAAGCCGTGAATTCGGTTTTGAAGCTGGGTAGAATTTAGGTAATTCAGGCCCATCTCATCTGGACTCTTACCGAGATCATTGTTCTTCCTGCTGCCACTCTCATTCCTCTTCCATCCACCCCGGGCTGTAGCGGACCAGTTCTATCCAAAGTACAATGGGAGCCACAGATGCCATTCCACGGGTCCTAGTAGCCACATTCAAAAGTAAAAATAAGCAGGCGAAATTAGTTTGAATGTCATCGTCAACCTAATCAGTTCAAAATATTTCAACATGTGGTTGATCAATAAAGATTATTAATGAGATCATTAACTCTTTTTGAACTACGTTTTCAAAGTCTGGTGTGTATTTTTTACACTTACAGCGCTTCTCAATTTAAATGCTAAATTTTCGTCAGAAGTACTTACCTGCGCTTGAGAAAGTAGTCACATACACAATTATTCCGAGCATACGCATACTTAAAACTTTTCCAGTAACCGAATTACATATTAGTTTCGCAACTTAATTTAAATTAAAATTTTAGTTCCTCAGTCACACTAGGGCAGTGGTCGGCAAACTCATTAGTCAACAGAGCCAAATATCAACAGCACAACGACTGAAATTTCTTTTGAGAGCCACATTTTTTTAACTTAAACTTCTTCTAACGCCACTTCTTCAAAATAGACTCGCCCAGGCCTTGGTATTTTGTGGAAGAGCCACACTCAAGGGGCCAAAGAGCCGCATGTGGCTTTCGAGCCGCAGTTTGCCGACCCCGGCACCAGGGCATTTGAAGCATTCAGTAGTCATGTGGCTTCGGTATTGGGCAGCACAGAGGCCAAGCAGGGCTGCTGACTTAGTATCACTTAGCGGCTGCCTGTTGCCTGCAGGAGAAAGCCCGAGCACTTCATGACCTTCATGATGCAGCCCTATCTCCCGTCCTCTCCCTCTCCCTGCCCCCATGCCTGGCCCAGCGCTGTGCCCATGACCCTGGTACTAGATGCTCCTACTCCACATGCTCCTCCTCTGCCTAATTCACCCCCACGGCTTCCAAGGTCTGGTGTCGGCATCTCCACTGTCTCCAGGAAGAGCTCGCTTCCCTTGGCATCTGTACCACGTTATTGCACCTCTTCCTCTGTCCCTCGTTATTGGATTATGAGCTCTGAGGGTTGGGACTGTTTACTTTTCCTGTATTTCCAGCCCAGCACCTTGGGTATGGAGCATAAATATTGGGTGAATACCCTTTGGTGGTTGGTGGTGGTTCATGGGTGGGAATGTCAGCAGCAAAGGCCCTGAGATGAGCATTGTTTGTTTAGAAATCATCAAGGCAAACATCCCACGTGGCGTAGGAAGTTTATTCGGGGAGTAGTAATAATAATGGCTAACATTTGAAGGATGCCACTCCTATGCCAGGCATTGTGTGCTAAGTAAGCACTTTATACGGATTTTCACTTTATAAGAACAGTTCTGTGATGTGGGTATTGGCCACATTTTAGAGACAAGCAGCTGAGGGGGCACAGAGGAGTTCATCACTTGCCCAGGGTTGGTTCCACAGCTAGTGCGTGGTAGACCCAGGATTCAAATTTGAACTGCCTGACTCTTATACTGTTAACACTTCACAGTAAGTACAAGGTAGGCAAGGGTCAAGGGGAGTCTTGAGGCCACCAGAGATTTTTAAAGCAGAGAAATTACATGGAATCAGGGTTTCAGGAATGTTGATTTGGTAATAGTGTTGGATGAATCAGTGTGAGGAAAGATTAAAAAGGAGACCAGTTAGAAAGCAGCCTTACAAGACAACCCACTTGGGTCCCCTCCCTAGGGAGCTTTTCTGTAATAAACATTTACTTTCGCTCAAAAAAAAAAAAAAAAAAAAGCTGCCAAAACCGGTTTGGCTCAGTGGTAGAGCGTCGGTCTGTGGACTGAAAGGTCCCAGGTTTGATTCCGGTCAAGGGCATGTACGTTGGTTGCGGGCACATCCCCGGTAGGGGGTGTGCAAGAGGCAGCTGGTCGATGTTTCTCTCTCATCAACATTTCTAGCTCGCTATCCCTCTTTCCTCCTCTCTGTAAAAAATCAATAAAATATATTTAAAAAAAAAAAAAGCTATCTTACGTATGCAATGATGACTGCGTGTTTGAGGCTCAATTTTTTACACCGTTGAAGTCTCGTCCGGAGAAAAGCCCACAGCTAGAAGCGGTGTGAGGAATGGGGTGGGATGCCTCTTAGGAAAAGGGTGGAGTGCCGACAATTCACTGTGGTGGACACACATGGTCATTGGGGTAATTCACACTCACAGGTAATTCACAGGTAATTCACACCTGGCTCTGCCTTCACCTGTGGCTGTCTGTGTCCTCTCCCCATCCATCAGTGTAGCCTCACTGGCTCATCCTCCGTGTGTCCTCAGGTACTTCCTGTGTGTCTGTGCACCCCCCACACCCCAGTCACTCTGGTACCGCTCTCCCCTGAGATCCTTCCTCTTTTCTACTAACCACTGTACATCCCCCACACATATCCCAGGTGCTGGGTGGGTATCTTCTCTTTTTCTTCTTCCTCCTGCCTATAAGCGCCTGCCTGGTCCATCCTCTTCTCAACCCTCTTCACTCCTGACCCCACACTCTCCCTCAGCCCTCTGTCCACTTGGTCATCCTGTCCTATGGGTGCCATCACACGGATATCTCTGGAATCTTCTCTAACGCTCTGGTTTTGGTTCCTCTACCCTAGTTCATGTCCATGTCCTCTCCCACCATAGTTTTATTCCCAGGTTCTCAGCTGTGAATCAGTGTTGAAATAATGGCATAAATAGGTAGAAAAACAAGAGGTTAGGGGTTATGTTATATTATCCTCTTGCCATCTCTGACTTATATACTAGAGGCCTGATGCATGAAATTTGTGTGAGGGGCTCACACTCGCAGCCTTGGCTTCATCTGGTAGGTCATCCGGAAGGTCGTTAGGCTGTCGGTCTAATTAGCATATTACGCTTTTATTATTATAGATAGAACCTCTTAGAGTGTGAGCTCCTTGAAGGCAAGCCTGGTGCAACCTGTTGACAGTGCTGAGAAACTGTTTGTTGGTATAGTCTCTGTGGAAAAAAAGAATGCTTGCTGGCAGAGGAACTTGAGTCCAGGACAACTGGGTGTAAGTCACATCTGATTTCCTACTTTTAAAAAATCAGAATCAGATGTTTCACGGTGAAAACAACGTTGCAAACATTGGCTGTAAATGCATTGAATGCCTATTCCGTATTTGGCTCCTGAGATTGTAGTCTAGTTTGGAGAGCACGGTGCGGAATGGGAAGAGCGCGGGGAAGACAATGTGCATTGTGTGCCCAGTTTTGGAATGGGGTTGAGAGGCTGTGGAGCTTGAAAAAAGGAAAGACCCTGAGTGGGAATGCTGGTCAAGGACACTTCAGTGACGCAAACAGGGTCTCAATCTGGGCCGAAAGGAAGTGTCTGCTGTTCATTGCAGAGGTGCAGGGACTCTCCCCGGCTGGGGAAAGGCTAGGGAAACACGCACAAAAGTCCGGGGCCAGGAATGAGCAAAGGGAGGGTGCGAGGATGGCCTGCCAACTGAAACCAGATTTGCGTTAATGAGAAATCAGGTTGGATAGTAAAGTCAGCCAGCTCAGGGGAAGGGGAGGCATGGGATAGCCAGCTGAGGAGTTTACATTTAATTTGTTTCCTATCATCAGTTGTTAACCAGGAGGCAGTTTTCACTCCCAGTTACTATTCCCTTGCCTGTGGTCACACAGTTTTTCAGGGCTCAAACCCAGGTGTTCTGAGAAAAATCCGTTGGTCTGGAGGCCTAACAAAGATGGAATTGAATAGGTCTTCGTAGTGAAAGATGCCTCACACTCAGAGTCAGGAGAAGTCGGGGCAAGCAGCCAAGATGGCTGAGCCCCGGTTCTCTTATTTGCTCAATGAGTACGGACTAGTTATCTTGCAAGTTCCTTCCAGATCTAAACTCCAGTGGTTGGGCTTAAGTGGAGGTTGTGCAAGGTGAGAAGTAAGAGGAAGAGTCAGAGAGGACACTTGTCTAGACAAGTTTTGAATCTTGGAAAATAGTGGCACTGTTTACTCCAACAGGAAGTTAGAGAAGGAAGCAGATTTTTTTAACCCCTGTTTTATCTCTTTGTTTGAATACTTGCCTTTTTGGGTGTGTAGGGAGGACATGGTTTGTTTGGTTTTATGCGGCTAAAATATAGGAGTGAATCCTGGGTGAGTGGTTAGGGTTGGAAACGCAGTTGGGGAGTCATAAAGGGGTCTTTTGAACCTGTGCATGTTGACGAGAACCTAGAAGCTGTAAGAAGACAGCCGCTGAGGGAGAAACATTGAGATGAAGTGGAGGAAGAGCAGAGAGAAAATTGGTAGACACCAGAAGAGCACGAGGCCACAAAACCAAAGGAAGTGAGAGCTGCAAAAAAAAATAAAGCTGAAGGCTGCAGTGTGTAGTGCACTGAAAAATGAGAGTGAGTGAAGTCCCTCAGGACTCTGACCTGCAGTCATTGGTGGCAGTAGCCCCATCCCAGGGGAGCTGTGGGAGCAGCAGCAGGTGGAGGTCAACATTGTAGGTATAACTAAGTCAAGACAACTTTTTTTTTTTTTTTAATCCACAAGAGTAATTGCAAAATTACTATTGTGGGTCCTATGGTAAGTGTACACTTAACTTTGAGAAACAGCCAAACTGTTTTCCTGAGGGCCTGTACCATTTTGCGTTCCCGCCATGAACACACGAGAGTTCCAGGTTCTCTGCCGCCGTGTCAGCACTCGGCACTGTCAGTGTTGTTTTTGTCTTGAAGCCATTCTAAGCGTGTAGTGGTGTCTCCTGGTGGATTTCATTTGCTTTTCCTGATGACTAATGGTACTGAGCATCTTGTCATCTCTGTCTTCTGTGGGGAAGGGACTGTTCAACTTTTTTGTCCTGTTTTGAATTAAGTTTGTTTTCTTGTTTTTAAATGAATATTGAAAAGATATGTCATTCATTAGATGTGTAAAGTTTTCTCCCTGCCTTGGTACCCATTTCAGTATTCTATGTGACAGTGTAAGCGTGTGCACGAAGCACTCTTGCGACCTTGTGAACTTAGCCGGCTGTCTCTAGGAAAATCACTGCCTCCCCCATCCCCTCTCATCCTCTCCCCCCCTCCCTCCCCAAATCTCATTTTTACTTGAAAGGATGACTGACAAATTGATTGTTGAGACTTGCATATGTTCTCAGATTTCAAACTTACCTAAAAAATACTTGAGACACTCTCTTTACAATGAATGGGGCAAACCTGTCTTTTGCGGATGATACAATTGGAGCCCACCTGCCTTTTAAAAAGAATTTTGGAAAGCTTTTATCAGCTATTATTGTCTTATAAACTCCCAGTACTTAAATTTTTTTCCGGATTAGATTGGTGGTGATATTACATGATTTGAATGCTATGTAGTAAAGTGAGCCAGCATTTGAAAGATCTGTGATACCCAGGAAAGTAATACTTTACAAGGACCATTACATGATGTTATAAAATCACACGTGGGTAAAAGATTCATTCCACATATAAGATAGAGCCATACATTGTAATGTATGATAGTTCAAAAAGACTTTGATTCAGTTCCAGGCTCCACATTGCAACTTTGAAGAAACTGCCATTTGCCGTATTTTGGTTCACAATTACGTGCAAGAACTATTAAAATATTCCTCCCTTTCCCAACTACATATTTACATGTGGCTGGATTTTATCATCTACTCAACCAAAATGTATGCCAAAAGACTGAACGTAAAAACAGACACGAGAATCCCATTTTTTTTGTGTGAAACAAGATATTAAAGAAATTTGAAAAAATGAAAACATTAAACAGTGCCATTCTCATTATTTTTCTAGAAGTCAGTTTTTACGAAAATGTGTTAACATGTAGTAAGTTCATTGTGATTTTTAATTAAGTGATACATATTTTTTTAAATGTCTGTTTGAATTTCTATGGCAACTTAAGTTCTTTGGAGTCTTCAATCATTTTAAAGAGTACATAGGAGTCCTCAGACCAAAACACACACACACATACACACACACACAAAAAAAAAAAAAAAAAAAAAAGAAGAAGAAGAAGAAGAAAAAGAAAGAAAGAAAGAAAGAAAGAAAGAAAGAAAGAAAGAAAGAAAGAAAAGAAAAGAAACACATGAGGTTGCTACTTAAGTCATTCTGATTCTCGCATGGCAGGTGTGTTCCAGAGGTGGAGAATGTGGATGCTCTAGCATGGGGCTTCCTGGGTTTGAGGTTCTTAGTTCTCCAAAAGGAATTTGTATTTACTTTACAGGATTGATCAATGTTACATCCTTTAAAATGAGATGTTATTCTAGATCCCTCTCTGTCTTCCCATTCTCATAGACGATATCCCACACTTACAGATAAATCCAGTGACTCGTGTTGTGGGAAGACGTGTACCTCTTTCTCCACCAGATCAGCCAGAAACCTCGATAGAGAGCCAAGATGGTGGATTTACATCTCACTTCCTTAGGCCTTCCCCTGCTTGTCTCACATAGAAGTTCTCATTAGGACTGACAGTAAAGGCCGATGGGAGAGGAACACGGAGAACACTTGCCCAGCATGGAAACTGGGTATGAACGTACCTTGGTAGATGCCCTGCGGGCCAAGGAGCTCAGTGATGTATGCAGCTTGGGCCCAGCAGTATATGATTCTCTACTGAACACTCATCCTTTTTGCTCATCGGTATTCCACAGACAAAATATCGTCAGGCACTTTTCTTCATTTTTTTAGTGTTCTCTCTCTTCTGGCACTTGAAATGTCAGCGGGAGTTGGAGGCATACACATTCAGATGTAAAGCTTCAGACAACAAACATCCTGATTGAACACAGAAGAACTAGTTAAATCATAGAAAAATCACAACTGATCTCTTCGTTTGGGAGAAGTCGAGTTATTATCTTTGTACACAAGAGACCATCTATCATAATGAAAGTGTAATATGCTAATTAGACCAGACGGGCAAACAGCTGCACAACTGACCGGAAGACCTTCTGGATGAAGCAGGACTGGAGGGCCGAGCCCCTTGCATGAATTTCGTGCGTCGGGCCTCTAGTATGATTATAAAATGACTCCTTTTTTGGCTTTTATATGTGGTAGTGTTAGATGATAACATTTAACTAGTGGATTTTGACTCAATGGTGGGGGGGGGGGGAGTTTTTAAAACCTTGTGACATTATCTAAGGTAAAAGAACATTTGGTTATAGCACTTATGATCTGGTCCCTCTCTGACCCAGAAACACGAATCTGTTTGACAGCATTGCTAAGTCCAGGAACTAATACTGTTGGGAATCTTCTAATGAGATTTGGGGTTTTTAAATGTCCCAAATAAAAATCCTTTACCTCTAACAGATTAACTGAGTAAGAGTTACCCCACCTAACCCATCACCACCATCCCCAAGAAAAGAAATATTAATGGCTCTTTAGTTAATTTGTAGGATTGCTTCTAATACTGTGTCAAGCACAGTGTGTTTGAAGCATAATTAACTTTTTGTCCTTCTCAAACAAGCTTGATGTTAGAGCTGCTTAAATAATATCTATTTTATTCTGGACCTCAGCTGAGAATATAATATTCAGACTGTTACTTTAGAGTTTTGCACTTTGATATTTGCCCTTGAAGAGCCTTCTATAAAGACTTTTAAGACACTTTGGGGAATGGCAGTTGCTGCTGAGGACGGTGTGTGACCATACTGTTCACGTAAGTCATGCAGGAACTTGTTTATGGAACATGTCATCTGTGACACTTCTCCTTTCCACCTTGGTTACAGAGAGGTGCAGAAAGCTGTCAACACTGCCCAGGGGTTGTTTCAGAGATGGACAGAGCTCCTCCAGGACCCTTCCACGGCCACAAGGGAGGAAATCGACTGGACCACCAACGAGCTGAGAAACAACCTCCGGAGCATAGAGTGGGACCTAGAGGACCTCGACGAAACCATCAATATCCTTTCTGTGCCCTTTGGGCCAAAAAGACAAATATACAAGTTTTTATCCAGTTGTCTTAAGCATGTACATTGGGCATTTCCTTTTATAACTGATTGATCTTGTTTTTATTTATCGATATATGCCAAGATCTTTTCTAATGCATGGCGAATCCTGCAACACAGCAGCATAGCACAGCGGTCCTGTGTCCAGATCTGGGAGTCAGTCTCCGTCAGTTACCGTGCGACCTAGAACACACTGCTCTGTGCTTTCCTTTCCTTTCTAGTAGAAAGTCAGGATAATAATAGTACCTCGTTTATAGGGTTGTTGAAAGTTTAACAGGTAGAGAGTGTAGAATGGTGCCTGACCCACAGTGAGCTTCTATAAAAGTGTTAGTAGTCATTACTACATTGAGGTGCATGTTATCAATGTTACATATTGGTAATTGGAACTCAAAAGAAATTCCTTTTGTAGACTGCCTTTTTCCTGTTGAGGAATTGATGCGACAATGCCAATGTCTATTGGAGAGGTATCTTTTCTCACTAAACAGCATTTAGTAAAAGAACTATTATGCCAAGTGATGCTATTGATGTTAAATAAAGTCCACTGACAGACAAGCCCAAGCCCTGTAGAAGCTGAAATGACGTGTCCTTTTCCAGTGGAAAAAATCCCATTTAAAAACAACTTTAGATTGAAGACATACCAGTTGTATGTTCTGTGTTCTACTTTGTTTGTTTAGCTGTGATAAAGCATCCAGGAAACCAGACGTTGTCAGGAACACTCCATAGTCAGCACAGGTTCACATGCAGCCGTTGTGCGAAATGCTTAGTTTCTGTTCATCAGAATGACCCCGGACACCTTTTAAATTATGAAAGGACAAGTGTGTTCTCTACAATGAGTGGGACAAAATATGTGAGAGGGTGGGATCAAGATACGTCTTCCCTTGAGACAAGGGGAAGAGAAAAAGATTGGGGGAGATAGTATGCAAGAAAGAGGACAAAGTTTTAATGAGTAGTCATCAACCAGCAAATAATTATTGACTATTTGTGCTGGAAATTTTGTTAGTTACCAAGATTGGATTAATAAGCAAAACAGTGTCCCAGCCCTTACGGAATGACAGTGAGGGGTAGAGAGGGACTCAGGGACAGACATTAGTTAATAAGATTATAGCACAAACCCATCCTGCAGACCATGAGAGGAAGTCCAGGTAGTCCTGCGAGTGTCTGACTGGGCAGCAGGACCAGGCCGGGGGTGAGGAGATCAGGGGAAGCTCTGCTGAAGAGGCCTCCATCTTCAGATCAAGAAGAAGGGTTCGCTCCTGGACCTAAGTGGGAAGGTTTAATGGCAAATGGAAATGGCTTGCAGAAGCTGTCATGGGAGGCCTGGCTGGCATGGCTCAGAGGTTGAGCGTCAACCCATGAATCAGGAGATCATGGTTGGATTTCCAGTCAGGGCACATGCCCTGATTGTGGGCTTGATCCCTAATAGGGAATGTGTAGGAGGCAGCCGATCAATGATTCTCTTATGATTGATGTTTCTATTTTTCTCTCCCTATCCCTTCCTGTCTATGAAATTAATAAAAAACGATTTTTTTTAAAAAAGCAAGCTATCATGGGAAAGGTGATCTGGGGTCAAGAAAGAATAGAGAGGAGGTGCTGGTCGACATGTGGAAGAGCCCAGCCCAGCTGTGGTCAGCCAGCAGGGCTTCATTGTGGGCCCAGTCAGGCCTGTGGGTCTTCCCCTGGCAGGCGTCCCCACCCTGAGGCACAGGATCCTCCCACGTTGTGGCCAGCGCAAGTCTGAGAACAATGAGTGCCAAGTGGTGCTTTCTGAAGCCTTGGGCAGACTTGCCTGCTTGCCTGTGACAGAGTCTGTGGTCTAAGGGGATGTGTTTGTGAGGCTTGTGGTAATGACATGACTTTCCCTTGACTTTTTGACCCACGCATAGTTGAAGCAAATCCTAGAAAATTCAATCTTGACGCAACTGAATTGAGTATAAGAAAATCCTTCATCACAAGTACTCGGCAAGTTGTCAGGGTAAGGAAGATGATCTTATCATGTTGTTTGTGTGAGAAATAGCCAAACTTCCCAGAACTCTTTGCCTTAATTGTAAACTAATACACCGACTCTGAAATCACTTCTTCATATGAATTGAATGCCAGTTTCCCACATAGAATTTCTGTAGTTGAAAAGAGAGAAATCTGTCTTTAGTATCAGCAAGCATATTTCTTAGAGCGGAAATGAGAGTCAACTGCTGGCTTTGGGAAGTTACTTCAGAGGTATCTACTTGTCTATACCTCTCACTCCTCCAAACCAGTTACCTTTTTTTCCTCTTTAGTTCTTACTGTACTAGGTATCTGGACTAAAGGAAGAATTGCTATTGTAGAAACCATTTGGTGATTGGTGATCACTGCATTGTGAAAGGGGACTCTTTGTTTGGATGGCCGCCTCTCACCATCTGAGTTTCAGCTTCGGGAACTCTTTCCACCCTGTAACTGGCATTTCCATACTCACTGCCTGACAGGCCTTCGGGAGTTATCCAGAGCAGGCGGGCATCTCTCAGAGTGTAAAACCCGGCACAAGTGAACAAATATTTAGTGTCCAATTATTTAGGAAAGAACCCATTGTTTAAAAACCTAAGAGAAAATAGCATTTAAGTCAAATCCTGTGTCATTAAGATTTGTTTGTATTTTGAAACTGTATGGCTGAGCCATTTGATTAGCATAACTAGATGTAAGAGAACCAGCTGTCTTGAACATATGTACTAGAAAGCAGCTTCCTGGAATGAGAAAACTTGGGATCATATCAGTGCTAACATATGGCTTTTCAAGAGTCATCTTAGGCAGGAACCTTGGTACATGTTAGCCAAAAACTTTATATCATGTGATTTCCTTTTGAATTTATTTCAAATGGTAGGTTATCACTGAACTTGAAATATTCTTGTTTCTCATTTTATTCACTAGTTGCCTCTTTACATACATATATCTAAATTGTTTATAAACAAACGTTTTAATGGAGCAGTAATCTTTTTGACCTCTGGTGTGGCCCACCTAGATAATGAGCATTTGGATTAGACAATCCTAATCTCTGGCCAATTCAGAAAGCTATTTTGATAAGGAAGCCCCATTGTTTGATGATGTATGTTTTGGGAAGGTAAATAATTTCCCCCGTATTGATCTTACAAATACAGTTTGCTTCTTTATTTTTTGTCATAGACTTCCTGAAGGACACTGCTGTAAATGTTGGTAGTTAGTTGGTGTCTTGCAGTAAAACATATATTTTTTTGTCCTTATTTATTAAAGTTGTTCTTTCTGAAAGGTTGTATTGTAAATCTTGTCAATTGAAATTCAGAGGTTAATATGTTGAAAGTTAAGTTAGTTGGCACAATTTGAAGTAGAATCCAAAGTTTGTTTTCTGATATCAGAAAATATGTTTAGCCGAGACCAGTTTGGCTCAATGGATAGAGCGTCAGCTTGGGGACTGAAGGGACCCGGGTTCGATTCCGGTCAAGGGCATGTACCTTGGTTGCGGGCACATCCCCAGAAGGAGGTGTGCAAGAGGCAGCTGATCGATGACTCTCTCTCATCGATGTTTCTGGCTCTCTTTCTCTCTCTCTCTCTCTCCCTTCCTCTCTGTACAAAATCAATAAAATATATTTTTAAAAAAAATATGTTTAAAGTGCAGTCCTTAAAAGAAGTGTTCTAAATCAAATCCACGCAGCATAATGTTATAGCTTCTAGAGCTGAGATCTAAACCATCCTCAGCTATATGTGATCCGACTGAATACATAGGGTTGTCAATCATCTTGTTTTAATTTAATAAAGTCTAACTGAAGTCCGGTAGAAGATAAGGAAGCAGTGGGTACTTTGAAAGTTGAAGCAACGTGGTTATCACTCAGACTTTCCACAGTGGGACTTATGAAAGCTGTGGCACTTGTCATGGGTCTTAGAAGTTTCTAAAAGCCTAAAACCTCAACATTTGCATCTATAAAATAGTCTCCCAGCCGACAGAAAATGATAAAGTATTTTGGCAGCCTTAAAAAATTGTATTATAGTAATTACGTACTCAGTTCAAATCATTATAAAGTATATTGGATTGTGGTTACAGTGGATAAGCAAAATGGCTCATATTTAACCAAGTGATTTTTCTTTATTGTAAGTAATGGGTCCATTCATTTTCTTTCCATACAAAATTATTTCTAATGCCACTCTGGAAATTCACTCTGGTTAGAAATATTCTATACTTCACATGAATCCAACTCAAAAATAAAATAAGTGACCTGTTGGTCATATCACTATGGGAAAGTTTTTGCAGGTGTTTAGTGGTAATCATCCTAACGTGCCTGGATTTTCATTATACTTGATACACTAGCCCTTGAACACAGGCGTTTGTGTTTGAGCCCCAAGGTTGCCATTTTCTGACTATGTGACCTTGAGAAAGTACCTTAAGCTTTTCTAGGTGTCAGTATCTTCAACTGTAAAAGAGAGACAATGCCAGCTTCAGAGGGTCATTGTGAGAATTCAGGGATAATGTGCGTAAGCATTTAACAGTGTTTCTGGCTTATAGTAGGTTCCCAGGAAATACAAGTTCCTTTTCTCTTTTCTCCTCATTAAACTTAGTGCCCAGTTATCTCATTTTAAAGGGAGGTTCTCTTTATTTCCCTTATTCATGAGACTAAATAAATAAATAAATAAAACAATGTTGTCTTTTTGTTTTTTTTAAAAAAAATAAAGTTATGTGTATTTTGCTAGTGTATAAAATGTTAACTATGACTCTGTTCCATCTAAGGATATTCATTTGTTTTCTGGTCTTCTCCTTACCTTGTTAGGACATGAAAGATCAGATGTCAACTTCATCTGTGCAGGCATTAGCTGAAAGAAAAAACAGACAGGTGAGTGAACATCTGATTATAGAGTATCAAACCAAAGAAAACGCAGTTAGATGCTGACATCTGTGTATCATGTGACCCAGCAGAAGCCCTGTGCCTGCTGCGTCTGGAGAGAGGCTGGCAGGTTTTGTGAAAGGCCAGTCGTCAGCCTGCCCTGCACCGTGGTCAGCTGTCCTGCCCTGCCCTCCCCCCTCCCACCCTCTGCTTCTCTCCTCTGGGTTTCAGAGTGCCCTTACCACACAGCCATTTATTCTGCACCTGCTGGGCACATTCTGTGTGCCAGGTCCTGTGAAGGGCGGTAATTGCTTAGTTACATGTCTTTTTCTCTGCTGGACCCCAGGCTCCTTGAGAGTAAGGAGGGATTGTGTCATGTGTTTCTTTTTGCAGGTGTTTTTTTGTTTTGTTTTTTTATTTCCAGCTGCTATTATATTGCATATCTCATAAAATTCACTAGATAGTTAATGACTGAAATCTTATGAAATTTAGAATAAAATACAAGACATTTGAAGAACCTTAAATGTGTGTGAATTTTCTGTGTTAAATTTAAATCTTTCATTACTTTAAATATCTTTTCTTTGAGATGAGATCCAGTTTTTATCAGTTATTACAAATGAATCATAAAATCTAATAAATTTCTGAAACCAAAGCACCAATATTAACACATCTAAAATAAAAATTATAAGAAACCAGCTCTTGAATTTTAGGTATCTTTTTAAAATTAGACACTTGTGTATGATAGAAATTCCTTTCCAACTGACAAAATGCAGTCCTTTTAAAAATATATATACAACATTACCTATTATAATAGACTTGATTTAGATTTCATCCAGACTCCATAAAGTTACCAATAGTCCATTTATTAGACTCTTAACTCAAGAAATCAGCTCACCATATCTAACTGACTAGGAATCAGCAGTTCATAATAGAAATCCTTACTTTATCCCTGGAGGTGTGTTTTGACCCGCTTAATGTTGACAAATAAATACAAAAGCTCAGCGAAGGGGAAGGGAGGGGGCTCTCCAAGTATCACCTCACTTAATTTTTCTGTTTCCTTCCCCTGGGTTTCATTTTTCAAGTTATTTGTTTTTATTCTTCCTGTCTCCCTACCTTGTGACAGTGAAGTAGGTAACACCTACTCTCTGTTACTCCTGATCTCTAGATGGTATAGTTGAACATATAATATGTGCATTTATGCATTGCCTTTCCAAGCATGGCTTGGAATTTTGTTTTGGAGGAGAGTGAAATGTCTTGGAGTCACAGATTGTGAAGGAATAGCAGAGCCAGGGTCCTCTAAGCACTCAAGCGGGTAGAGTCTTCCTTGCTGCCCCGCCAGTACCTGGTGCTTTGCTGCTTGCTGCCTAGCCAGGGCCTCCTGCTCTGGCACCTACGCACAGGTTGGTCTTCCAGTGTCCTGGTCCCTCACTCCATCTTCTTTCCCAGTAGAACAGACTCTTATAGGCCAGACTGATGAAATCTAAACTACTGCACAATAAAGCATAAACAACTCTTAACAGTGTTGTTTAGAGTTGTTTATGTCCACCTAACCATAGCCCATGGATAAGCTAGAAAAAATAGCCTTTACTCAGCTCAGGAACACAGGGCCCTAGGGGAGCCCCAGTTCTCTGTCCACAGCCCAATGATGCACTAGAGCCTTTTTTTTTCTGACCTGGAAGAAATTACTATGGGCCTCAGTGTCTTCCACAGAGCGCCTTAGAGTGTGCATCAGAAGAGCAGAAGTTTTAAGTTTTAACTGACAGCCCCAGGACCAAGCTGGGGAGAGCCTTCTGAAAAAAATCCTAGGTCTGCTTTATGCCTGAGAAAGTCACTGGCCAGCCTTCTGATTAGACTGAGGGCACTGGTCTTCTGGAAGCTCTCAGGCTTCCTGATCCTCTCCTCATTACCATCTGGAATTATGCTCTGCATCCCAGGCCTCCCTGAGGTCCCTGGCTGTGGCCATTGGACTGAATTCACCCCTGAAAGTCAAGGGAGGCCCGTGTCGGTATTGATGGGCTGTTGGAGGGCTTTTGAGACACAGAATCAAGTAATCAGTGAGGCTTTCAACAATTCCAGAGATAAACAGGAGCTGATAAGAAGATCTGGCAACTCGGTAAGAATCGTAGTCACCCCAGGAGCGGTCCACGGGCAGGGCTGGGCGAGCAGTTACTTTACCAGCTTGTCAGAAAGGCTTGCAGGGACCCTGGGCAGCCTAGACCGAGCTCACATCCCTGCCCGCCTCTTCATGTACAGAAGACAGTCCCAAACTTACCCTGTCCTTGCTATAGACGTCCCCAAATTCCTATTGGGGGACCTGTCCCTGGCATCTGAAGGTGGTGATACTGACTCGGGCCAGGCACCCATTGTGGCCGTACCTGCCTGGTAAAGCAACGCCCAGTTCCCGTCTGTGATGCTTGTATTGTAGCCTTTTAGCTCAACTGAGGGGCATTGGGATTTATTCATGGGTTACACTGAACAGACATGGATGGTTCTTATGCCTTCTGTGTGTGAGACTATGACTTGGCTTCTTGTCACTCTAGGACTCTCTCCTCTCTTGAAAAAAACAAACAAAAACAAAACCAAACCAAAAACCCCACAAGACTCTAGGTCTCTGTAATGCGTTAGTCTGGAACGTGGTTTCTGGTGAACTTCCGAAGGTGCTAGGCAGAGCTGGCCTGGAGGCCGAGTGCTTTCAGAGTGTAAAGTGTATACAGATGGGCGTTTGTTGATTTAAAGTTGACATTTGCATTTTAATGGGACAAATCCCATTTTTGAGTCCCACTGGGAGAGTGTGGAGGCAGTGCCCTTCCTGGCATCCCTTAAATCGGACCACGTAGGCACCAGCCTATACCACTGTGAAGGCGGGCCTGGGGGTAGAACGCTTTACGTCGGTGATGGAGCTCTTGCTCAGAAAGTAACCGCTTGTTTCCCCTTCCCTCTCGCAGGCGCTGCTGGGAGACAGCGGAGGCCAGAAGTGGAGCACAGGAGCCCCGGATAAATACGGGCGCCTAGACCGTGAGCTCCAATTAGCCAACTCCCACTTCATCGAGGAGCAGCAGGCACAGCAACAGGTACTGGGAACCCGCTGCTGGGGACTGAGATGCGGAGGCGGGCACCTCCCTGGGTCCTCGGCCAGCCAGGGGGCTGTGCTGTTATGACAGGCAGGTTGAACCAGAGCTTGCCCTGCGGCTGCCTGTGGCTGCCAGTGCAATGATTGCATATATCAGGGGTTTCTGAAGCCCCCTTTACAGCACGGCTCTTTCACGAGAACCAGGCCTGATTAGATCTCTGAGGAAAAGCAGACCAGACCTCCAAACCAACAGACAGGGCCACTGGTTTAAAAACAAACAAAAACCCTTCTTCCCCCACCTCCACTCATACATTCAGTTTTTTGTTCATTTCAACAAAGGCACACTTCCAGAAAAAATGAGTCCTGTTTTTTTCATCAAAAATTATTACTGGTTCCATTATACATGAAAATGATTGCTTGAGTGGAGGTGAAGGGTAGAAAGAAAGGGAATTGATTATCTCTGTGTTGTTGCTTTTGATATCTAGTTGGAATAAAAGGAAACTAGTAATAATATACCTGAGGATTTGAGGATTATCTACCCATCGAAGCTCTTGATTCTTAAATATTGTATTATACATACAACTGAGTGGCCAGATTATTATGATCTCTGAATGCATAATCTGGCTACTCTGTGTGTGTGTGTGTGTGTGCGTGTGTGTGTGTGTGTGTGTGTGTGTGTATTAGAGGCCTGGTGCATGAATTCGTGCATGGGTGGGTCCTGCCAGCCTGGCTAGAGGGAAGGGACATGGGTGGTTGGCAGGCCTGCCTGCTGGTCAAATTCCTGGTGGAGGGGGCAATTTGCATATTAGCCTTTCATTATATAGGCTATACACTGAGTGGCCAGATTATTATGTGTTCAGAGATCATAATAATCTGGCCACTCTGTGTGTGTGTGTGTGTGTGTGTGTGTGTGTATTTTACATAGGCTATATGTTCTTTTGCCATTAGCATGTTTGCTTAACCAGCTGTCTGCTTAAATTGCTATTAACCAAGCAAATTTTTAAAAAAATAAAAAGTGAGGAAGTTACCACACATTAAATGAAACATTTATCATTCAGCAGTTAGCCTTGAGGTAACTTACTGTCTCAGGGCCGCCTGTGTGTCCTCGAGGGGGGAATAAAGGACTCTGTGTGTGTGGTTTTTCCCATGACCAGAGCTTTGCCAGACGCTCCTGTGTTTAAGTCAGCTGTGGATTCAGTCCCTGACCCCAGCCCTGGGCTTCCTCTTCCCAGCATCCCCGTGTCTCAGTGATCACTGCACAGGTGCTCTTGGCCATTGTCTGGCCCCTTGTTGGACTCCAGCCAACCAGAATCAATCTCTCTCGGTGGCTTTAAGCCCTGCTGACTGTTCACAAGTCGGATCAGCAGGAGATATCAGGAGCTTGACAATCCAGCCTTTGGAGCAGTGTGTTCTTTGAGGCGCCGGTCTGGTCCTTTGATTTCTGGGCTTTGCTTCTGAATGAGAATTGTCCCAAGTTGACAAAAAAGCGAGCAGCTGCTAGAGTGCTGGGCTCGGAACCAGGTAAGATGGCTTTTAATTGCTTGTTTCCCATTTCTCTGGCACCAGCTGATCGTGGAGCAGCAGGATGAGCAGTTGGAGCTGGTCTCTGGCAGCATTGGGGTGCTGAAGAACATGTCCCAGCGCATCGGAGGGGAGCTGGAGGAGCAGGCAGTGTGAGCATGAGACGCCCCTCTCGGGGCCATGAAATGGAGGGGAAGGGCCATCTTGCAGGACCCCTAACAAGCCTCACAGTTATATGACTAGTAAAACCCAAAACTGGATTATTTATAGCTATATCTTTATTGTTTTATAGACTTGCCTCTCCAAAAGAAGCAAATTGTCAGTTAAAATATTCAGCAGGGTTTAGGCAAAGTTATGATTATTATTTTTCAACATTTGCAAAATCAAATGAATTCCTCTGAGCAGGTACTAACGTGGGAATGGGAAACAGACAGGTAATCTCTGGCGATTTGTGTCCTGCAGAGGACAGGACATGTGCTAATGGTATCATCCCATGACTCTCCCACTACATCGAACAAAACTGTTTGCTTTACATCTTAAATTTCAACTTCATGAGAAAAACTTAAAAATTTAACTCCAATTAATACAAAATATTCCCCTTCAAAAATCAAAAGTAAAAACACACCAGGAATTATAGTTGGAGTTATTTGTGTTTTGTTTTGTTTTGTTTTGTTTTGTTTTGCTCAAGCACAATCTTTTTTAACTCTGAAGTATGACACCAGAATCAGCATTCTTAAATGCTACTCCATAATCCCTTTACCATTTTTTATTTTTCTGGGGGAAAAAAAAAGGTAATCTACTAGAATATATCAGAAAGTCTCCTATCTCAATTTTGTGTTCAGTGTTGTACGTTCATTTGTTATAAATTCAAACCGGGCACTTGTTCAGGGAGGCCCTGGGTATCAGAGGAGGAACAGAACAGTCAGTGTCTCTGCCATCAGAGAGCCTGGGTAGACTGGCCATGATGTCAATGAATGCAAGTCACGCAGAGGTGACGGGGGGGGGGAAGGGGGGTGCTGCTGGGGGGGGGAAGGGGGAGACGGGGACGTGTTCATGGTGCCTGAGAGCTCTGGCTTAGCCCAGGCTCACAGAGTTCTCTGCAACATATTCATACGTGTGATAATGGGGACTGCCCCCGGCCCTGCTGAGGCCCTGTTTAAATTCCAAAACTTCTGAATTGAGAAACATCTGTCCCAGAGATTTCAGATAATAGATTGGGGGCTTGAATCCCGGTGTTGCTGGCTGATGTTGGCTGGAACTAAGGCCTAGGCCCTGTCCGAATTCCACAGCCCCTGCGTCGCCCAGGCTGTGTGCTTACAGATGCCTTCCCCACACCTGCTTCTCTCTCTAGTATGCTGGATGATTTCTCCCACGAGTTGGAGAGCACTCACTCTCGGCTGGACAATGTGATGAAGAAACTTGCGAAAGTATCTCATATGACCAGCGGTATGTATGGTGCCTGAAGCATAAGAATTCTGACTTAATTGTAGAAACAGTCTCGGGGGATTCTCGTATGGTGCACCCATTCTGATCCCTTTCCTGGGGCATTTTCCCACATTTTCCCACAGCTGGTTGGTGGTTGGTGGCTTTTCTCCTGGTAGAGCCACTTGCTTTGCAATTACAAAATCCTTCTTTCTTTCCTTTTTCCCCCCCTATTTCCTTGCCAAAATGGGAACTTATTTTAAAACAATAGTTAAGGAGCCAGTGACTGTTTCTCCTGGACTGACTTCATTGAAAGGAAAACCCTACCATTTTAGAATGAGATGCCCTTGCAGATCTAACTTAAATAGTTTATATTGAATTCCAATGTGAAACATTCCAGCAAATTTGCACCAGGATGGCGATGAGAAAGTAACATCTTTTAAATTAGTTACTATATAGGAAGATGTGTTCCGGTGACTGTTTTTTTTAATTTTATTACTGCAACCTATGTCCCCTATTACAGGAGAAATAACATCATTTTTTAAATCAAAGAAAAATCCAGTATTTCTTTTTTCCCCTCTCTTTACTTGGTGGGGGTGGGGTAGTGAAAGGAGGAACTGAGATTTGCCTTGAGGTAAGGTAATTTAAGTGTTCTTGGACCACAATATCACCCCCCCCCCCCCCCATGAGAACTTCCTCTGTTTCCTGGTACCTTGTTTTTCTTTTTTTATATATATATATTTTTTATTAATTTCAGAGAGAAAGGGAGAGGGAGAGATAGAAACATCAATGATGAGAGAGAATTGATGGCCTGCCTGCTGCACGCCCCCCATTGGGGATCGAGCCCGAAACCCAGGCAAGTGCCCTTGACCGGAATCAAACCTGGGACCCTTTGGTCCGAAGGCCAATGTTCTAGCCACTGAGCCAACCGGCTAGGGCGATACCCCGTTTTTCTTTTGGTTTCCCGGTCAAGTATATGCTAATGAGTCTAATAGTTTAGACTTTTGAGGCAAGACTTAAATATATGTGTATATTTGCTTTTTAGCAGTTTAACTCATAGTCAAGTTACATTCACAGTTCTCTGGGCCTCAGTTTCTTATTGATTAAAAATTAGGCTCATTGTGAGGATTAAATGAAATAGTAGTGATTAATGTTTAGCAGTGTCTCCCATGTATTTTAGTACTTAGTAAATGTTTATTTAAAAAAAATCATAAGACAGGCAGAAGATGGCCATAAAGGGCAATGACCTGGTATGTCCAAAACCAAGGGAAGCTCATAGCTAGGCCTATTTCCTCCTTTCTTCCCAGGATCAAGTAAGTGTGTTTGTGCTTCTAGGAGGCTCGCCATTGCCTGAAGCAGGCACAGCTTAGTTCATCTCTGACACTTTGAGAGAGAGGTTTGAAAAGTGTTTCTCTCCTATCCTCATCCCTCTGCTTTAAAAAAAAAAAAAAAGCATTAATGAAGTATTATATAATCAGTTTAAACACCAGGCCTCTCACTAGTCGCAGTCAAGTAGCTACTTCAGCACCAGTTTTGTTTGGGGAAGAGCAAAGGAACAAAGATGCTCTGTATCTGTGCTTCCCAGCATTCCGAGTATGAATAATTTAGAAAAGTACTTGCATTGTGAAAAGCTGTCCAGTGTGTATAAATAGCACCGAAACTTGCTTATGTTTTATTCTACTTTCTCCCAAACGAAAGGGTTGGGGGAGCAAAGTAAGAACTTGAGTTATATTTGTCTAGGAAAGGGAGCCAGGAAACGGAGCATTTGGCCCGAAAGGCCCTTCAGTTTGGACAGCTCGCCTGTGGTTTTCATTTCCATCCTTGCTTGCTGCCCGAGAAGGATTGTTCAGGGCCTCCTGCTTGGCGGTGTCTGTTTCAGTCTGAGGACACGGCAGTTTGTATTTGTCTCCGTCCTCCATCACTTTTGGGAAAGTTCACTGCTTCTTCATCAATCTGTACATACAGAAAGTAAATTAAGACACACTAAAGTTTGACTAGGCAGTAACTGAACACACGCCCCAAGGTTCTTGAGAGCCCGAACATCTGGCCTCCCAGGGCCGGCTGCTTACCCAGAAGAGACACCATCTTGTCATTTTCCTACCCAGCGTACATTTTTTTTTTTTAAGGTAGATACCACTGGTGTTCCCTTTGTTCCCTGTGCTCTTTGAGACAAATGGTTAAGACTTTTCACTTGAGGCCACAAAAGCTCTTGGGGTTAGTCCCACCCCTTCTCTGGAGAAGTCAGCTCAGGTAACAGCACCCTGAGGTTACCTAGTTCATGCTTCATAGAAGCAATTTACCACTTCAAAGGGACGTGGCTTTAAAGAGCCTTTCTGGGCTGTGCTAGCTTGCATGATGGATGTTCTCCTTGATGAAAACCCCTACTTAATGCAATCACAGACGAGAAGGTGATTGGAGGTGGGGAAGGGGTTGGTAGAAGCCGATGGGAAACCAGAAGGTGGAAAGCTGGTTGAATGTTGGAAATCTGGTTTTGAAGATGGCAGGATGCCTGGGGTTGGGGGGTGAGTGGAGGAATTAGGTGTGAGATGGGGGTGGGGTGGTTAGGAAGCAATTACCTGGACTGTTTTGTCCTGGGAGAATATGGACTATTTTCAATGACAGTGGTTTTGAGTTGTTATAAACATTTTTATTTTATTTTATTTATTTATTTATTTTTAATATATTTTATTGATTTTGTACAGAGAGGAAGGGAGAGAGAAACATCGATGAGAGAGTGTCATCGATCAGCTGCCTCTTGCACACCCCCTACTGGGGATGTGCCCGCAACCAAGGTACATGCCCTTGACCGGAATCGAACCCGGGACTTTTCAGTCCCCAAGCCGACACTCAATCCATTGAGCCAAACCGGTTTGGGCTATTATAAACATTTTTAAATAGATGAAAGAATGTGAAGTTACTGTAGTGTCCTTCACCATTGAAGTGATCTTTAAACAGACTAAAATTAGCTTCTGGAGTAGACCAGCTGCCTACTTTGGAGGAATTCTGCTTCGGAGAAGGACTTAGTGTTGCCTGCGGAAAGTCGTACCATCTATTTTCCTTGATTCAGATCTTTTTATAATGGGATTCTCAGTAGCCATGGTGTGCTAAGATGTGCAGGCTTTCAAATAACCTTCGGGTGGATCAGTCTTCGTTGGTAGTTCTATTCAAACGGAGCTCTTATTTCTAGCAGTTGACCTACATTTTCACAGGCTGGTGAACTTTCCTATAGGAAGTGGCAGGCTCACCATTGGAAAGACTGCTTGCTTTCTACGTCTTCCCCAGTTAGCGAACCGTAGATGAGGACGGCATCCGGTGCCGTGGGCCCTGAGGATGTGCGTGAGGGTGTTCTTGTTCAGCCCGCACAGCAGCCTGTGAGGCAGCTGTTGTGGAGCCAGGACTTGGGCTGCAGCGGGGATTCTCCCGGGGCCTGCATGGGCCTGTGTCCCTCAGGGCTTCCTTGCTCTCAGCCATATAGATGGACTCCAGCCGCCTTGTTTCCTGTGCCTTTTCTAAATTGTTGGTGGGGTAGAAAGTTTCAGAGAAGAAAGCTCACTTTCATGCACAGAGAACCGTGTGGGTTCCTCTCACACGGTCACTGGCTAAGTAACCTTCTTTCTTGACTAGACGTGGCGTCATTAGTCATGCTCGTGATCCCCAGAGCTTGCTTTTTTAGCTCCTCATTTCCTGAAGTGACCAGCAGAAGCTTTCATTCTTCCCTTTCCATCCTCCCATAGTGCTTTGAGAACGGGACAGGGTGGATTTATTGCTTTTTTAAATGATTTGACGTTGGTGGGAGATGAAAGCAGGTGGGCTTTGATCCGCAGTGCCAGGGCCAGCACCTTTTCTAAGGATGCGGCAACTACCGGCAGAAAGCTAAGAGCCGCAGGCTTTCATTAAAGTCAGAGGCACAGGTTTTTAATTAAAGACTTGAGACACGAAGCACATACATACTTACTATCCCAGGGCAGCTCTGGGGGACGGCAGAGTTGCAAACGCAGGTGCAGTGCAGGCCAGGAGCAGGGCAGCGTCAGAGGATCAGGCACCTGGGCAGGTTCAAGAGCCTCCCTGCCCGGGTCATTTGCCCATTCTGTCACTTTTCTGCTTCCGAGTATGGCCTTAGGTTTCTTGTTGTAACCGGACAAACCATGGGTCCGCTCTGCCTGTCACTCACTACATGAGCCAATGCAGCAGAGACAGGGTTGAATCACATATGAGCGGTTAACAGAGCATGATTAATATTTCTTACAATTCTAGCTGGTTCCCCAACATCCTGTTTCTGCCCCTATTGATGTGACTGCATCTCGGGGAAGGTCCAGTCCCGAGAGCTAACCCTCGTGTCCTGCTAACCCTCGCAGATCGGCGCCAGTGGTGTGCCATCGCCGTCCTCTTTGCGGTCCTGCTGGTCGTGCTGCTCCTCTTCTTAGTGCTGTGACGCACAGGACCCGGGAGGACAAGCAGCCCGCGGCGCCGGCTCCCACCTGCTGCTCCGGGGACCGCGGACCACGGACTGCGCCGACTTCCTCGGGGGGACCCCACCGTGGAGGCAGCTCCTCCGTCCAGTGCCGGAGGGGCCGCGGGAAGAGGACCTCACAACCTCACACTCCTGGCACCACCTGTCCCGTCCTCTGCTTTGCCTCCCTGGACCTCGTTCCCCGTGGAGGGCCTCTGAGGAATCCAGAAAAACTCGCAGACTCGGCTAGTGTTCACTGTTGCTCATTGCGTCCGTCCATCTCTGGCGGCTCTTTGCTCCTGCTCAGACCCTCCCTGCTCAGCCGGCAGCCAGAAGGGAAAGGGGCTCCTGGGTCCCCTCCACTGCCCTGTGTGGGAGCATTCTTTAGCCCCTGAGAGCCGGTCATTCTGGGGACAGACGGCCCAGAAGCAGTTGGTGACAGAAAATGCAGTGGTTGTTCTTGCAGGGATAAAAGCAGGGATAAATTGCTTTTCCAGGCACATCTTTTTGTGGAAAGAACAACTAATGGGAATAATGAAAAGCACTGGGCTCTGGGAGTGCTAACGAATGGTGTCTTGAATTGAAAGGAGGAAGGGAACAGGACCCTGAGTGTGCACAGCTGAGGGCAGGGGGCAAGGTCACGGGAGGTCGTAGCCTGGCTGAATTCAGGTGGCTGTCCTGCAGGCTCCTCCCCAGGGGTGCAGCGTGTATTTTTAGGATGACCCTAAAACATATGGCTGCTGAGCAGCACACTTGAATGGATTTAGATCCTGTGGCACTCTCTCTACCTTGGCAGATGGGGTCGGGAATGGTGAGCACAATTATTACATTTAGTCAGAAACTGTAATGACAAAAAGGCTAGTTCTGGACCAGGCTTTTCTAGCCCTGAGAAATGGCAAAAAGGGGTAGGTGAACTGGTTGTTCTTTTCCTTCAGATGACAACTTGATTTTTATCATCCATTCAAATCACTGAGCCACTCCAAATTTAAGTAACGGATGCTTCCGTTGAGTTTTAGTTGCTGAGACACTAAACTTCAAGCTTCTGGTGACTCGCCGTGCTTCCAGCGTGCCCATGTACATAGATATTTTTATAGCCTCCCTGGTGAATAACCTAATACTGAAGTAGCAGCTGCACCTTCCTCTTTTGCACGTGGGAAGCACAGGGACATCAGATGGAGTTCTGGCGTTGACTTCTCATTTCCTAATCTTTTGGGGTCCATTCCTAACTTTTTCAAAAATTTTCCCCCTCCTTTTGTTTGTATTTCATGGTTTTTGTTTTGTTTGGGGCTTTTATTCCTCTTTCTTTTTTTCTTTTTCTTTTTTTTTGTGATTTGCAATGATGTATTTGCCCAGCTAACTTTTGAATTGCACTTTTTAATAAATATTTGTAACAATTTTTTAAAGAAAGGGTATTTTCTCATGTGTAGGGTGCTGGCAGATAAGGCAGTCTGCATGTTGATGAAAGCTGATTTACAAAACTCAAAGGGTGGTTGACACCCACGTTTACACTCAATTCTATTTGATATGTAAATAAGTTCATTTCTTTTTAAATGAGCATAAAAAGGTAATGGTTACAAAGGGCTTGAGATGTAGGGTACTAGATTATTTGTTTTACAAAGTTTCGAGATATTCAAATAGTCTTCTATAAACTCAGAAGAGGGATGGTCCTTAGATTTGCATTAAGATATACAGGTCTTTGTTAAAACTTTTTAAAAATGTGGGCCTTGTTTTAGTACTCTCATCCACACTCTCCACCTTCCACGAAGGAACCGGAGTCTGAACTACATGGCTGCCCTGCTTAAGAGCCATGCCGTCGTCCAGATTTACTGTGTCGCGTGTGTCAGGAGGGCCTGCTGGGAACACGCCTGATCATTAATGAGCGAGACATCCCCTGACTTCAGGGACTACGTTTTGTGATTCTGAGGTTCAATGACTCAATGTTTGGATATATTTAGAATTGCTGACCTCACCCATTTCAGTGTTAGCTAAACAGTGGTTCTTGTAAAGCAGACTCACAGGCCAAAGCTGAATAGAGAAATATTCAGAAAGAGAACATTTACTGAAAATATAAGCACCATGTACGTTCTCCCTGTAGGCTACTGCCCTCCTCCCTCAAAGGAGCTGTTCCTGGACAGCCGAAGCCTCAGAGCTGGCTCTTGGCCCTCTAAGCTTGATCCGGGGTCTGAGCCTGTTGTGCCCGGACTGGGCGGTCCCTACAAACGAGTGGTCAGGTCCCCTCTCCAGATTCCAAACTAGCGTTCCAAGAGAACAGCCCAGGCCCTGGCTGGTTTGCTCAGTAGATAGAGCGTTGGCCTGCAGACTGAAGAGTCCCAGATTCAATTCCAGTCAAGGGCATGTGCCCAGGTTGCGGGCTTGATCCCCAGTAGTGGGCATGCAAGAGGCAGCTGATCAATGATTCTCTCTCATCATTGATGTTTCTATCTTTCCTTCTCCCTTCCTCTCTGAAATCAATAAAAATTATATATGTGTCCTGAGTGGGAATCAAACCTGGGACCTTTCAGTCTGCAGGCCAATGCTCTGTCTGTCCACTGAGCCGAACCAGCTGGGGCTGAAATCAATAAACATTTTTTTTTTTTTAAAAGAAAGAGAACAAGCCAGGGCTTAGGTTGTGGTTAGGCTCTAGACTCCCATCCTGTGGCAGAGGTGGGCTCTCCTCCCTCAGTCTTCACACCCCGTCCCATGCCCATCATGCAGAGAACTGACAGAACGCGCTAAGTCACAGAGAAAGAGCTCACTTTATGTTTATGGGAAGACCATCTTACTAATCAGCTGGCTTGGGGGTAGCAAGGGGAGTGAACCACTGAGACAGTCTGCCGTGGTAGGAACCCAAGTGCAAACTCAAGTCACTGCTAGCTCTCAGTCTAACCTTTGGCCCCGTCTTTGTGGGGACTGTGAACAGCCACAGTGTTCCCCGTGTGCCACTGCGTGCTGCAGTTGTGTGTTACATGAGCATCTTTGTGCCAGAGCCCGAGGGGGAGAAACTTGGGAACTTGCCCATCGTTCTCTGCTTTTAGCCAGAGTTAAACAGACTGATGGGCCTGGGAGCCAACGGCTTGGCAACTTCCCCTCTTTCTCACCTCGTGAGATTAAGGGCTGTGAAGAGAAATCCGGTCTAACTCCAACCGAAATCTGTCTGTTAAGTGCTGTACCTTCTGTACGTGAAGGTAGCAGAGCCAGGATTTTTCTTCTGGTAATTTTCCTGGCTGTAAAGGGAGCCCGGTACCTTTCCAGAGAATTCATAGCTTGGAAGAGCTAAGTGCCGAATGATAGATACGAGTTGCTTTCCAACTCTGTAGACTTTGAGCTGTTCAGCTTTCCCTTCTAAACTGCAGGACGGATCTGCAAACAACACAACGTTCGGACCATCTAGAAAGCTGAGGTTCTAACTACCTTTAATTCTCCCTCTGCTGGCGTTTCTTTCCCTCCCAGATATTTTTAAGAATTTTTTTTTTCTTCTCCCTTAAAGAGTGTTCTTTGTCCATCAAGAACAGAGAGAAGGTAAAAGCAAAGGATTCTCACAGCCCCGCAGGCCCTCTGCGCCTTTCCTGACCAAGGTCAGTTCTGCTCACTGGGAAACTGCCGTCAGGGTCCAGGCCAGAAATCGATAGAGGGGAGAACAGCCCTTCCGATGGGAGCAGACAGGCCAGCCCTGATGTGACCCTCGGGGACTGAAGCCTGGTGCTGGGGTGGAAACTCATCCCAGCTGACTTCTGGGGTTAGTGTTCCCTACAGGCTCAGTGGACTTGAATACTTAGTTCAGTCTCCTTGCTGCAAAGATGAAACAGTTACAGCTGCCCCAGAGACACGGGGGTCATTTGGTGTGTTGCTTCCTGGACTTGGCCCAGGGGCCGCACACCTGGGGTGAGCTGACCTCGGCGACATGACTTAAGGTAGGCTGGTAGTAACTTGTCGTGTCACCCCAGCTGTTTGCCGTTGGACAAACAGCGAAGCACCTCCATTGTGTTGCTGCCACCTACATATACATTATATGGGAGGCCTCTATGTTACAGTGTCTTTACTGATACAGGTATTTGGGGAGCTGAGGAAGAAAGAAAAAGAACTTGTTTCCTTCTGAGATAAGCTCACGTGTTGGTGCTGTTTTCCTTCTGACGTGACCTTTGCCCTTGCCCGAGGCTGTGCCGTGGAGCTGTGCCTAGATCGCCCAGTGACCTGCCCTACTGCTTGGCTCTCACGTGGACATTTCATGGAGCCAGACCCTTGTGAGGAAGTGTATTTTACCGTTTTCTTTTTAAGGTTGAGTTTTCAAACCTAGGAGCCACTTGATTATTCAGGGGGTATTGGATTAAGACCATCCAGCATCCTTATCCTCTGACTGAACTCTCCCCGGCCCTGGCGGCAGCCAGTGCTGCACTCCAGTTAAGCTTCCTGTCAGCCCTGGGGTAGGGCCAAGTTCAAGGTGGCTCTTTCCTGCTCTGTAGAAAGTAGGGTTAGCGGAGACCCACTACTGAGTGGCAGTTTCGACTGCAATTAAGGTCTGTTGTGGGAGAGGCAGGTGTCGTCATCCTCGGGGTGAGGAGAGGCCAGCCAGGTGTCCTCGGTAAGGGGTCGCTGATACGTTTCTGGTCCTGCTCGTAAATGTCATGTGATTGTGTCCTAACTGACCCAGGCTGGGAGAGCGCCCAGGGTAATAGCCTGGAAACAGGGAAGGGCCAAAGAGAGCAAGCTGTAAATGATTATGGATCCGTGTTCTGTAAGTGGAAATATACCTTCACTAGCTCATTTTGTTATTAGAAATTGGTGTGATTTAAAAATAGAATGTGTAGTAATCCATGGCAGCGCTCAGCAGGACTAACCCATCTTTCTCTCACAAGGATAAATAACCTTATAGCATTTTTAATTACTAGAAGGTACAAACTAAAGTGAGATCAAGGACTGAAACGGAAAATACCTGGGTGATTTCCTCTGTCTCCAACCCCCAGGGAGAGCACCAGAGCCGTGGGGCCAGGCGTTCACAGCCCTGGCCTCGGAGGCAGAGCGCGCTTCTCTTCTCTACACGGTGGGTCTCCAGGTGTGCTGTGGGGCCAACGATACAGCTTCCTGTGGGAACCTGCTAGAAACACAGGTGCACAGGCCCCACCCTGGCCTGAGTCTTGGCCTGGGTGGGGCCAGCAGCCCGTGTTCAGCAAGCCCCCCCCGGAGCTCGGAACCCCTCTCCAGTGTGAGAACCATGGCTGCATTGTGGAGGTTCGGCTGCGGTAAACGCTCCCTGCAAAATAATGTATCTGCCACAGCCTTCCTTGTAATCCTGACCTTAAACAAGATTTGATGACATTATAAACTTGAAAAATTTTAAAAAAGACTTGTGTAAAATAAAACTTCAACTAGCCATCTTTTAAAGTGATATTTTTACACCCCAGAGTCTATCAGTAATGTTTCTTTCTTCTGCACTTGAAAATCATTTCACAACTGTATAAAGAATGCTCTTCAGTATTAAAAGGAAGTGGGGAGAACATGAGCTTTGTCCTGGGTCGTTTTTCTAAAAGTTTGGTTGGTTTTTGTTTTTATTCTTTTCATACCTAACATGGCTTCTTCCCTTCCTTCTGCCCCGCTAGCTAATAAACATGGGCATGTGCACACGCCTGGGGGAGGGAAGGTCTAGCTGCTGGAAGATCTGAGTTTCTGGACCAGAGAAAGCTAAGTTGTGCTTTCTTTGGTCGAGCTAGTTATATGGATTCTTAAGTCCCAAAATAACTATACTATGTATTCAGAATATTTTTTTTTTTTTACTTTTACTTTTTAAATATATTTTATTGATTTTTCACAGAGAGGAAGGAAAAGGGATAGAGAGCTAGAAACGTCGATGAGAGAGAAACATCGACCAGCTGCCTCTTGCACACCCCCCACCAGGGATGTGCCCGTAACCAATGTACATGCCCCTGACCGGAATTGAACCTAGGACCCCTCAGTCCGCAGACCGACGGTCTACCACTGAGCCAAACCAGCTTCGGCAGTATTCAGAATATTTTAAAGCACAAGAGTTTCAGTTGGGACTAGGAATCGGGGGCGAGGGGGGGGGGGGCAGAGGGACTAAACACAAAAGGAAGTTAGTTCTTTACTTCTCCCCCCAGTGAATGTGGGCGAACAACACTGGCCATCGGGGATCTGCAGGTGGAGGGGTCTGCCCTCAGGAGGCGGCTACTTAAGCTCGCTGAGGCCAGGGGTCTTCCACCCACTTGCTCTCATCACCCTCGCTCTTTAAATGAGCACCAGTCATGTGCCAGGCACTAAAGACTTAGTCCATATTAACATGTATAATACTCAAAATGGCTGTGTGAAAACTATGAAGTCTACACATCTAATATTATCTCAAATCTGAAGGTGAGGAAACGGACACACACGTAATTTCTCAAGGTCACACAGCTGGTGAGAGGCAGAGCCACTTACTCTGCCCCTGTGCCTGGCACAAAAAATGGGCTCCTCCGAGCTTCACAGTCCTGGCTTGGTTTCCCCTAAAACTGTAACAGCCAGCTTAGGGGAGGAAAGGCAAGTCAGACACTAACCAGCCTTGCTGAAGAGGTGAGCACTTATCTAAGAGGTATGGTTCACACTTGAGGAGGGAGAGATTTAGAAAGGAAATGGTTATATGTATTCCCTAATGAAGGCAGATCACTGCCCCCTCTGAAGGCAGAGGTGTGGAGCAATGAAAATAAATTTGCATAAGGACACAACTAGCAAGCGCTACAGCTGGAATCCATTACATAGCCCAGTGTTTCCCAACCTTCTCTCATGATGAGAATCACCTGGTGGAGTTGTTAAAACACAGATTCCTGAATCCCAACTAAGAAGTGCTAAACTAGAATTTTTGGGAACATATAGGTAAAATTGCATACCTAACTTAGTGCTCTGTATATAACATCTGTGTTAGAGCACTAGTTAAGTATACAATTTTACCTATATGTTCCCAAAAATTCTAGTTTAGCACTTCTTAGTTGGGATTCAGGAATCTGTGTTTTAACAACTCCACCAGGTGATTCTCATCATGAGAGAAGGTTGGGAAACACTGACATAGCCTACCTCAAAAAAAAAAAAGACGCAATTTCAGTAGTGGCAAGCAGATGTTTCACTAAGCTGCCTTTCTAACCAGAGAAAAGGTGGAGGATGGCTGAGAGGGAGAGAGAGCAAGAGCTAAAAGTCCGCGGTGGATTATAGCATTGACCTCCTAGCCGTGCCCAAGATAAAGCATGGCATCCTTGCCATGGATTTGACCACATCTCAAAACCCTCTGAGCCCACAGTGGAGTTTAAGAAACCTGGCCAAGGCAGGTCAGCCTTGATAAAATACAGGGTTAGGCATAAGTAGGTTTACAGTTCATGTGGGGAAAAAACATGCAGGATATGAGGATTACAACAGCTTTATTAACTCAATGTTACCATGCAACTGTAAACCTGCTTTTGACCACCCCTGTATGTTGGAGCTTTTACGCGGCTGGAAATATGTGCAAGAAGTGAGTCGAACTCATTGTATAAACTCAGAAAAGCTGGAGGCTCAGTCTGAGGAGCCCAGGATGAGAACCAGCGTTGTGGCATCTGGATGCCGCTGTGAGCTCCCGTGCCTGCCAACATTCCTTGTTCCTGAGATAACACCAGAGCTGGATGGAGGCTGGTGAGCCCGGGGCTGGCTTTTCTGGGAAGACTTTCTGCTCACTGGGAGGAGTGGGGCTCCTGCCTGGCGCTTCCATTGTAGCCCTTGGCACACTGGTTTGTCTCTTTCCACAGCTGTAGCTGCCTCCCCCTGGGGATATGGGCTTCCCGAGGGCAGGGCAGGTCTCTCCCCAGTGCCTGGCACCCAGCCAGATCCCTAAGGGCAGCTCCACGCTGCCAGGAGTCCCTGCCTAAGCCCAGAGGCAGCAGGGCAAGACAAAGGCAGGCCCAGCAGGCAGCCGGGCATCCACAGGAGAGCCCGGGATACCCTCCAGGCCTGGCAGGGCAGCTCTGAAGGCCTGGCTCCACAGGCACATGTCTGAGCCAATCCCAGCAGCCCCTCCTGGGGGCCCAGCACTCCAACCTGGTCAAACCTGCAGTCTGAGAGAGCTGGGCACAGCTTCTTGCCAAGGAAAGCTGCTGCCATTTCTAAGCAGGTGCTCTGGCTCTACAGGGAAAGAGGGAAACTTTCACAGAGGATGGGGGGATGGGAGGGGAGGGTGTCCAGTGAATAGCTCCAGAACCAGCCTGGGGATTCGGGTGGGAAATGGGTTGGGCAGATGGACCAGGGATGTCCAGGTGTTGCCAGGTAAGTTTGGCAGGATAAACAAGCAAGTCTGTGTTCAAAGGACCACAACAAAGAGCCTTGGTTCCAGATTCTATGGGAGCTAGGAGGAGGGGCCCAAGCCAGCACCCAGTGTCAGGGAATGCTTCTCAGGGCAGGCACCTCTAATATCTTTGAGGGCTGCCGGGGAGCCCATGGGTGGACAAGGGGAAGGGCGTCCCAGCAAAGGCACAGATAAGCGAAGCAATTGAGTGGGTGAATGAATATGTGAAGTTGACGCATGCCTGGATCAGGGAACCAGTAACCCAAACTCCTGCCAATAAATACCTAGTCACATGGGACTCGGGAACCCTGCTGCCTGGAGGCCAGTTGGAGGACCAGGAAGTCCAGTCATATTGCACTTCACCCCTGGGATCGGGGCCTCTTCTGGACCACAGGGATGGAAGACCAAGGAGCCTCCTTCCCAGGCCAACCACACACTGACCAGAACCCAACCCAGGAAGGTTTTGGTAGCCGCCAGCAGGCAGCTCACAACCCCAGGAAGCACAGGGGCCAGAAGGAGGGACCAGACTGCCTCGACCCCATCCCACCCCCCACCTCCAGAGCAGGGCCATTAACAACACTAAATTACAACTCAGGGCGCACACCTGAAAGAAACGTTCCCCACACAAAACCTACTCTTGCTCTGTGAGAGGCACATTTTTCTAAAATGCTGGTGTCGACCCACAAGACAGCTTTTGTGATTCCCAAGTGAATTATGCCTACAGTTCAGAATCACTCAGGAAACTGAACTGTCAGTCCTTCCTTACCCCAGCGGAGAGCAGGTGAGAACGCCGACCCCATTTCCCTGCAGGAAAACGGAAGCCAAGCCCCTTCAGGAAGGCCAGCCTATTCGGGCCAAGGAGGATCCTGGGCGGGGCTCCTGGTAAGGAGAATTCCGGGAGGGCGGATGGATTCAGGCTGGGAGTTAGAGCGCCAGGTTCAAGTCCTCCCTCTGCTAATTATTTGCTAATTTAACCTCTGAGTTTCTGGCTCCTAGTTTGTAACGCGGAGATAAGTGATTTCTCCCTCACAAAATGGCCCTAAGGTTTCAGTGTTGTGTCCTTGGTAATGTCCACACATAGCTCTGGAATGCCAGTATTTGTGGAGGGGACAGTGAGGTGACTGCACATGCCTCAATTCCCAGGTTAACCTTGATTTCCCAAATTCGAGCCACACCTGCAGTTCCTCTCTCATGCATGAGACCTGGGCACGCACCAGGTCCCCACCCTGCATCCCTCCTCACCACCAACTTTTAGTACCTGGTGTGAATCGAGATCTGGACACACAGAGTACCACTGACCTGCCTCGTGGTGGGGGTGGGGATAGGTGAGGCACAGAAAACAGCCACACCTTTGCACATGCCGTTCATTTTCTGTGCCACACCACCCTTTCCCTCTCCCTTCTTGTTAGTGCCCCTCGTTTTACAGAACCCCGGGTGGCGCACCTCCTCATTGGCCTCCCTCCCCCAGTTGATCCTGAGCACTCCCAGGCTCCTTACCCCACGTCCCCCAGGAGCCAGCTTCTCCTGCTGCACACACCTGGCCTTGTGGTAAGGGTTGAGCGTCTTTCCTAGACTCTGGCAGCTTGAGGTAGAGCCCGTCTTTCTCATCAACCTGAGCTCCTGCCTGGCACATGGCCCAGCTCCTAGTTCTAAGTGAGGGTTCTGGTGGTCCTGTGGGTGATACCAGGCCGAACCCTAGGCAGCAGAGATGGGAAAGGTCAGAAGGACATTTGGAGGAACCAAAGTCCCCTCCCACCTAGACAAGACAGGGCCCTGACATCGCTTTACCTTTTTGGAATTAGAGCAAGGCACGGCTACTCCACACAGTCCAAAGTGCCTCTCCCCTTCCTCTTCCTTAATTCTTCCCCCTCCCCCTCATTTCTATGCAAATGAGGAATCCAAGTTTGCACAGCCAGATTGGTCCAAATAGTACTGTCCTGATTGGTCAGAATTATGTGTTCTGATTGGTTATTATGGAGTTACTCTGATTGGTCAACAAATATACAAATAAGGCTACAACTGTGCAGTTCTGATTGGACAGGGCAGGTCTTAGTCCATTGGTTGAAACAGGATCCCAGATTTGGCTCAGGTGGCAAGAACACAATGCAGAAAGCTTGGCACTTCAGTCTGTGGCTTCTCTCTGACATGCAGAGTGCAAGACAGGCCTCTGTAAACAATGGCTGCTAGGCTCTGATTATGAATTTGGGCCCTGTTAACCATGGGGAGTCCTTTTTGGAAGGTATAATTCTTGGGTCAACATGTAAAGGCCAGTAATGGGCATATAGGAGCCACCAGGGTTTCCCCATGCCTGTGGTTTCCTGTTATGTGGGGCCATTTCTAAATTTTGGGGGCCCCAGGTTGGTCTGTGAGGTGTCCCAGTCCCTCTACTCACCTGCTACAGCCTTCCCATTCTTCCTTCATCTCCCACTGCAGGTTGGCCCAGCCTCCCCATCCTGCTGTGCGTGAGGCTCCAGGGGCAGTAAGGAGGGGTTTTAACTGGCTCCTATGCATAAAACCCTGGAATGGGAGAATACTCACACTCCACAGGATTGCTGCCCCCTCTCCTCCTCATCTTTCTCTTAGGCCCCATGCCTCCTTCAGTGACTTTGCTTCTTGAAAGCTGCTTAACATTCATTTTAACCGTATTTATTCTGACCACAGTCTGCACCTGGCCAAGTTCTAAAACAGCCATGAGCTGTCCACTTCACCCTCCAGTTGCACCTCAGCTTCATTCCATCGCCTGCTCATAAACGTACTTTGCCAGGGCTCCTCTCCCAGCCCTAGGACTGACTCTGGAGGTTTCTGCATCTACACTGTCACCCCAACCCCAGGTGCCTCCCCAGCCTTCCCCTCTGGCATGCCCAACACAGCCCAATGTAGTGCCCTTGTCCTTTCTCCCCCCACCCCCCAAACCTCTGCTGTAAAGGTCAAGCAATCGAGCGAGTGTGCAGCCCAAAATATAACAACTCAGGATAGAAGCTTCAGCTTTGGCTTTTAATAAATTAAAACGGACAAATGGCCACCCACTAGCCCTTTGGACAGTGTTCAGTCCTAGAGGAGGGGAGTGACCAGGTGGGACAGCCCATCCGCTGGGCCTGTGCCCTGCCTTCTCCCTGTGGGTTGGCCAATCCAGAACTGCTGTCGGGGAGTCTGGACAGAGAGCTTGTGGCTGAGGATTGCATGGCACTGGCTGCGGCCCAGTGTCCAAGCTCAATAGGAAGAAGACAGAGGCCTTCATGGCCAGGCTTCAGTAGCTCCAGCCTTGCTCTGCACAGAGGCAGAGGCAGAGGCAGAGGCAGAGGCAGAGGAAGGGCAGTGGGGATGGGGCCAAGTTGGTCTCAATTTCCTCCCCCCCCCCCTTCAATCTTATATATTACAAAAAAAAAATTGTAATATTCTGACGACCAGATCACATCTCCTAGATGTTTTCACACCAGACCACATGTTCCAATTTTTTGGTTTGGAATATGGGATCAATGGCTACAAGGCTGTTACTCGAGGACACTTTTCCCATTTCTGGAAAAAGAGCAAAGGTGTGGAATGGAAGCTGGGAGAAACGAGCTGGGAAAAGGCAGCTCCAGGCAGAGATGGCCCAGCACTGTCTTTGGTTCAGGGCTGTTGGAAGCTGCATGGGCCCTTGAGTGGGATGGGACCTGAAGTTAAGGCGATGCTCAGGGACCAACCGAATGATTCCATGACTCTCTTTTCTCCTCCTGCCAACAAAGGTGCAGGATGTGACACCACCCAGGCCCGGGCACACATATTTTCTTCTCCTTGTTTTGCACAAATTACACCCTTAAACAAAATATCCAAGTAGGCCCCTTCCCTCTCGCCACCCTGCTCTTCCAAGTAGCTTTGTGCAGTTCATTCCCAGTCACCTCCTTCCCACATGGACACTCATGGCTTCTGAAGGAGTGACATTGAGGCCCAGAGCACCTCTGAGTCACCGCGGGATAGGCCTCTGCCTCAGCACACGGAGGGACAAGCTCTCTGCATGGGTCAGGAGCTCCTCAATGTGAGCCAATCCCAGCCCTGCAACCTTGGCCCCGTTCACCTCGAGGATCTCATCCCCCACCCCCAGCAGCCCCGAGTACAGCTTGGCCGTACTTGCATCAGCCATCTCCTGCACGTAGAAGCCTGCAAAGGAAAACAGGAGAACTTAAGTGAAATTAAAGACATGCATCTCTGGCACGCTGACCACGTGGGTGCTGTTTTTTTTTTTTTTTTTTTTTGGGGGGGGGGGACAGGGGCAGGGGCAGCTGCTCATACAGGGGACTTCTGAACACACACACACACACACACACACACACACACACTCATTATTCCCACTCAAAATCACAACTACTTTATTTTTTTATTTTTTTAAAAAAATATATTTTATTGATTTTTGTACAGAGAGGAAGGGAGAGAGATAGAGAGTTAGAAACATCAATGAGAGAGTCATCAATCAGCTGCCTCTTGCACACCCCCCACTGGGGATATGCCCGCAACCAAGGTACATGCCCTTGACCGGAATCGAACCTGGGACCTTTCAGTCCCCAAGCCGACGCTTTATCCATTGAGCCAAACTGGTTTCGGCACAACTACTTTATATAGAGATATAGTATAACTTCATTTCTCCATCTCCTCTTTAAAAATGCCCTAGTGCAAATAATGCTTTCAGCTGGAATGGTTCACATATACCCCAGTGTGAATGAGCTAATCTTAGCTTTTTCTGAAATGAGCTTTGATTGTAGAATAGGAAAATAATGTGTAAAAATAAGGAAAATGACCTACGATGTGTCCAGCACTGTGCTAAATGGCCCTCACAAACAAACTCCATTGCTGCCCTCAGGTCGTCAGAGTGGGGCGGGGGGGGGGGGGGGGGGGGTAGGCGGCATCACTGAAGTAGCTGAGGCCCAGTCCAAGCCTGGCTTGCTTCCTGGTATTGTCTAGGGCTAGCTCTGGCCCCAGTCTTCCTTGGGTATGGTCCTCACTTGGAACTCAGAGGCCTCTGGGCAAAAGCCCAGAAACATAAAAATCCTACCCCCATATGTTGCCAAGACCGGTTTGGCTCAATGGATAGAGCATCGGCTTGGGGACTGAAAGGTCCCAGGTTCAATTCCGGTCAAGGGCATATACCTTGGTTGCGGGCATATTCACAGTAGGGGGTGTGCAAGAGGCAGCTGATCGATGTCTATCTCTCTTCGATGTTTCTAACTCTCTATCTCTCTCCCTTCCTCTCTGTACAAAATCAATAAAATATATTTTTTTAAAAATCCTACCCCCATATGTAAAGATACAGTGGCTCCTTTTCCCTTCGTCATCTCCTCCCCCCACCCCCACCCCCCGCCCCTGAGAGGCCCTGCCTGGCCGGTATGACCATTCCGAGTCTCCAAAGTGCATTGGGGGCCTTGGGAGAACCCACTCCTTCCCTGGGGCTGGCTCGGGGAACCCACGTTGGTGGGACAGGCTCGGTGGGGCCTCAGGGCTGGATAGGCCGGGTGACCCTCGCCTCTCCTGGCCACACAGTGCCCCTCTCACCAAAACTTCTGCTGAAAACCTTTCAACCCCCTTCAGCTGCTTCCACCTAAGGCTGTGGTCGGCAAACCATGGCTCACAAGCCACATGCAGCTCTTTAGCCCCTTGACTGTGGCTCTTCCACAAAATACCACGGCCTGGGTGAGTCTATTTTGAAGAAGTGGTGTTAGAAGAAGTTTAAGTTAAAAAAAATGTGGCTCTCAAAAGAAATTTCAATCGTTGTACTGTTGATAGTTGGCTCTGTGGACTAATGAGTTTGCCGACCACTGGCCTAAGGGATTAGAGGAGGAGCAGACTCTTCCAGGTGAAGCTGGTGAGCACAGGTGTCTGAGAGCACCAGCCCAGGTCACTGGAGGGCCACAGGGGGTGATTGACACCATGGGGCAGAATTCATGGAAAGGGGGGTGAAGGGAGGCAGATTTATCGAGGCCTCAACACCCTCCCTGCTGCCGGCCCAGGCTCAGCTGGCTCCCTCCACACTGAACAGCTGCCTGAGCATCACTCCCACCTCCTCTTCCTGGAACCAGCTTCCTTAGAAGGGACACGAAAGGGCAACTTGCCCGGCTCCTTGGACTCTGACCTAAAGCCATTTAACACATCTTGGACCAGTGGGAAGTCATCTCTCTGATCCATGCATCCCAGCCTCCGGCCCCAAACATCAAGCTTTTCAGAGCCCACCCTGTGAAATCTGGGTTTGCATGTACATTGAAATCTCCTCTGAGGTACCTGAAGGTTTGTAGCTCTGGGTGTAGCAAATCCAATCTTTTGTCAAGTTCCCTGTCCCTGGGCTGAGTTGGGGAGCCCCTTTCGGTGCTTCTCAGCCACCCTCAGCCTTTCCTGAGAGCCTATCTCCCTCCAATGAGATACATTTGTCACTTTGACTGCACAGGCTTCTGTCTCAGAGGCCCTATCTCCCACCTCTTCCATCTAGGTGTTTGAACTGCTTGCTGGCCTGTCTGCATATTGGAAAAAGGCAGGTAAAATGGGGAGAGGTGGAGACTGTAGAAATGGCTGCTATGCAGCAGGATGTGAGATGGGGAGTGTTGAGAAAACCCAAAAGAATGCAGCCAGAGTCAGACCAGACACTGATGTCACGCCTGCCCTTTGGGGGAGACTCTGGGGTAGGTTTTACAACTGAAAGTCATGACAAAAATATGACAGAGAGACTGCTATTGTAGGCATTTATTGGCTGCTGGGCATGGCCTTTGTTAAGGATGCATGCTACTTATGCTGCATGAGAAGCAGAAGGCAAAGCCTGCTATTCTCTCATGCTTGTATAGAATCGCATGTGGTAGCCAGCAAGTTAACACCAGCATCTTGACTTGTTAGGAAGGACTGCAAACCAACCCCAGCCCACAGTGTCTCCGAGGCCCAGGAAAAAGGACTCTTGGCTGCAGGCGGATGGATGGCTTGAGGCCTGGAGGCCCTGTTCCGCATGCATGGGGATCTCTGTGACATCCAATGGCTAACTGCAGCAGCAGAGGCAGGACACCACCTGGCAGGACAGGGAAGAGCAGGTGAGGGAGCCTGGGAGACTGGGCCAGGGCAGAGCCCGAGGAGCCCTTGGTGATTACAGACCCCTGCCCATCAGAACTCCATGAGAGGTGATGGGGGAGGGGCTCCCACTGCCTGCAGAGGGACCTAAAGGGCCTTTTGGGGAGTGTTGGGAGGGGGGAGGGGCAGGCAGAGTACATGCTTGTGTGTGGTCTCACACTGACAGATGATGCCAGTTCCCATCTGGAATTCTGCTCCCCAAGTACATTCTCTTTCTGAACAGGAAAGTGAAGAAAAGCACCAGGAACTTTTCTCTGTGCACCCCTGAATGCTCCTTCTGACCACCCTTCACCCCCCCATCCCCTGCCACCTCCCTGACCCCCCTCCCCAGGAGCCCGCTCTGAGGAGGGACCCGGATGCACAGGCAGGCACATTCCGCGTGCCCAGACACACTCAGCAGCTGGAGGAGGGAACCATTTAAACACATCGGCCACATCAAAGAGACTGCCTCTGAGAGCTGGCAAGCACAGACAGTCTCCCTCTGGCTCCCCAGAGAAACGTTGGCCTTCAAGATTCTGATTTTAAGAATGTCTGTCACCAGACAGCAGAGGGACAGTGGGGTCAGGCCTGCCAATAGCTACCCCCTCCCACAGCCCCTGTGGGGAGAACTCTAGTCCTTTTGATAAGAGGTTCTCTGAGCCCAGAGCTCCACTGCTCAGCCAAAGGCCAGAAAAAGCCCTCCGACAACCTCCAGTGCGGTTTGCTAAGGTCCCAGGGCTGCGGGGCCCAGAAAGCAGAGGGAGCATACCTGAGTCCCGGCACCCGTTCCCGGAGGCCACGCAGAAACCAAACGTGCCCTCGGGTGAGCGCTGCAGCTGCAGCTGACTGGTGCCGTCCGGGAACACCTCCACCACGCGGCCCACTGTGCGGGCCAGGCTGGGGGCACCCACATCCTCTACGCTGAGCGCACGCAGGGGTGGGGCCTTGGCTAACCTGCACGGAGAGCGGACACAGAGTGAGGGCAGCGAGGGCTGGCCCTGCGCTCCAGGCCCTCGGCTTAAAGAAGACTCGCCTCTCTGCTGACAGCTGGGGCTCCTGCATGAAGAGCCTGCTGGGGTTGAGACTGGCACACCCGTCTGAAGCTCCTCAGCCTGCCGCTGCGCCAGAAGCCCCGGCCCCTGAGCAAAGTTTTTAACCATTTCAGGTGCAGAGAATTCTCTGAGAACCTGATGAAAACTGTAATTTTATATAAAATTTCCAGGAGTTAATGGACACCCTGGAGTCCCTCCATGGATCTCCAGGTAAGAGCAGCTAAGCTAGAGGGCCACAGGTCAAGGACCTTCTCCAGGCAGGGTCATAGGTCAAGGGCCTCTTTTGAGGTCCCTGTCTCTGGATCTTTCATTTGATCTTTAGCTGAGCTAAGGAAGCTCTCTGAACATTCTGATTTCAAGATGTCATCAGACAGCAGAGGCATGGAGGAATCAAACCTCCCAATTCCCCCCCTTTTCAGCAGCCCGCACCTTCTCAAAGCTCAGCTGCACATGAGGTGCGGGTTCCAAGACTCCTGTGGCACCTGAGGCTCAGAGGATTGGCCTCCCTTTCTCTTTAATGGGATCCCATTCAGGGCCATGCCGCTGAGACAAGAAGTCAAGCTTATAGCTCCATTGTCCATTCTTGGTTTGTCCTCCAAACCACTTGTCCACTCGCTCACTCTTACCTGCCAGGTTCACTGTGGTCCCCTCGCTCCCCTACCAGGTACAGGCTGGACCGGTCCACCTTGCCACTCAGCAGAGAATGGAGGTTCTGAAAGGAGGCCGCTTTCCGACGTTGGTGAGAGGAGGACACCTAGTGGTAAAGGTCCAATATTGCAGGTGAGAAAAGCCACCTGGCAAAGGGTTGACAGAGACTTGACACCCCAACCCTGGCCCTGAGGACCCTCACTCAAAGTAACAGTGGGAGTTTTTGTCACTACTTCAAAGTGCTTAACAGGAATCGCCATAATTTACTCAAGTAGATGGGTCCATACAGGTGATCTGATCTGATCTGAAGCTTGCAGGTTTTGGGTTTTCTTGGCTGAAATAACAACTTAGTACTGTAACACTAATTACCACACTGACTAAGAAAATTAGTTTTCTTGTTAGAAAAAAAAGTGAAATAAAATTAATTATAGGATAACAAACGCAACTTTAGAGTTAAAATGTTAGTGTGGTTTTTTGTGTGTGATTCTTTAGTATATCTATCCTTTTTATGATCAGTTACATTCAAAATTTTTAATCTAAGTGTGCATCTCAAACCATTGTGAATAAAAAGATGGGAAAGACAATAGTCCCTTGAGGACTTCCCCCAGTGGTGGTTGTGGGGTGGGCACAGGTAAGTTAAAAGCCCTAAATGCACTAGGAAGTGCTTGGTTGAAAGTGCAGATGATGTGCAGGGAAGCAGAAAGGGGCTTTGTGTAGCTTAGGAGGTCTCGGAGGAGCTGACCCCCGAGTGAGGCTTGAGGCAGGAACTAGGGAGGTGAAAACGGGGGCAGGGTGCTCCAGGCAGGAGAAGCAGCAGGTGTGAAGACGTGGAGACCAGGGAAAACATGGTCGGCTCTGGATCACACGCATGGTCTGGTGGCTAGGCTGCAGAGGTGATGGGAGGTGGGTTGGAGCAAGGGGCCGGCCCTGGAAGGGCCTCAGGTGGCCTGCTAAAGGGCCCCTGAGTGGTGCTCATCTGAAGAGTTACAAAGTCTGATCTGTGTTCTGGAAACGGACCCAGTGAGGAGCCCATTCGGAAGGTGAAGGGTAGGAATGGTAGGGAGAGGCAGACTTTAAACAAATGTTACAGACATGTATTACATTTGGAATCCATGCTCTAGAATAATAAGGCATATTATCAAGAAATTGACTAGGGGGTTGGAGCTGATTTATATCAGAGTTCAAGAAGGCTTCCTGGGAGAAGTCATGTTAACTCAGACCTGAAGGACAAGCAGGGGTTTCCTGAGAGCCTTCCAGATGCCGGTTTAAAGGTAAAGAGCCACAGCCACCGGAGGATGTGGGCGCATCAGGTGAGAGAACAGGGCCACTGCCCACTCAGGAGGGTAAAATGGAAACCAAGCTGCTGCAGCATCCAACACCATCACCCCCCTCCCCTTACCCTGCATCTGGCGACACAACAGTCTAACAGGAAGTCATTCGCCCTGAGCTATGTCATGAGTAGTTCTGGGTGAGACAGATGGGTTCTTCTTTTATCCTCTTTCCCCAGTTCTTGCACATTTCTTTCTACTACTCACTCCGCCCTCTCTCAGCAGCTTGCTCTCTCTCTTCACCCACTCGGCTTACATTGCTGACAACATCTCTACTACACTGACATTGTTGTCACTTCCCTAGAGGGCTTCACAGAGGCCAGAGCTCTGAGGGCAGCACCCCAGGCGCCCTGGCTCAGATATACAGGGGACAAGTCTAACTTCATGGGGAAAGTAAATTCCTGGAGCATGGTGTCACTCTCGGATCCTCTTCCCAGCTTAGATAAGGCTGTTTTGTTTCTGTGTTTGCCTTCCATTCATTCATTCATCCAGCAAGTGCTTATTGAATGCCGACCACGTACCAGGTAGTGTGCCTGTAGCCAGACTGAAATGGAATTTTCATTCAGTCTGAAATTAAAAGGCTCCAGTGCGGCAAACCATAATCACCTGCTTCCTTCTGCCCAGGAAGGGGAGCAGAGGCTAGAAGAACAAGCATAAAACTTGGAAACACCTGGAACAGAACAGGGTTTTCAGAAACCTAGCTGAGCTGGTGAGCTGCTGTTGGTTTACCCTCCAGCACCTGGGGAGGGAGAATTCAGCAGCCTGCCCTGCACCCACTCACTCACTCACTGTGTAGTATGTCTACTATATTCACCATTGCACTAAATATTGGGGATATAAGGATGAACGGTGATCCCTCAAAGAAGTCACACTCCAGTGAGGGGGAGAGAAACAAAAATCAGTTAAAACACTATGTGCAAGTTCCACCAAGGAGGGTAGCCCAGAATGAGATAAAAACACAGAGCAAGGAAAGGTAGGAAGTGGCTTCCTGGAGGATGCAGTGGCTGAAGTGTCCTTGGATGAGAAGGCATTCACAGACAGAGAAGGTAGGAGAAAAGAAAGATGAAGGCTGAACGTCAGACAGGTGTGGCCTTCATGACAGAACTTCAAGGTCAAGGACAATGGAATGAGTGTTAGTAGGGGAGAGTAATGTGAGATGAAAGCAATCAGATCACAGAAACCCTCCGGCATTGTCAAGTGGCCTGAACTTTATCCTAAGAGTGGTAAGGGACCACAAGGGCCTATATGAAGGAAGGGAATGGCAAGCCAGATTTGCATATCAGAAGGGCCACTATGGAAGCCAGTGGAGAAAGACAGGCAGGAATGCCATTCTGGAGGTCCTTGAGGTAATCCAGAAAGTGATTTGTGCTAGACTTGAGGTTCTAGAATGACCAGGCAGTAGACTCCAGGTCTTGGCAGAGGTGACAGAGTTGAGGGAGGGGGAGAGGAAGGTGTTTAGGATGAGTCCATACTGGAAAGCTGGAGGGGAAGTGTGGGATGCTGCTACCATACTGTGTCCTGGGGACCCAAGTCTCAGAGATCAACTGTGGGGAGGCAGGAGCCTCCTCTTCTCCACCTTCGCCTCCTCAGCGCTTCATTTCTACTTTCACCATTTGTTCCCATGGCGCCTACACCACCACCTGCCTCGCACAGCCCTTGTCTGGGCCCTTCGCACTCACCGGATGCAGGGATTGTAACGATGGGGCTCTCTTCACTTTGGGACTGCTGGTGTGGGAAGCCGGGCCAGGTGCAGGGGGGTGCAGCTGCTCCACACTGCAGCTGCGGGACTTGCCCAACTTGGGCCGTGTGCCCTGGCCCAAGGCCAACAAGAACTTTTTCAGCCCCAGGGTAGTGATGCTGCTGCTGGCTTTCTTGTTCCTGTCAGAAGGGGCAGCTGAGGGCGGGCCAGGTCCTGCACTGACCCCTGGTAGGTCTCTGAAACGCAAGAGTGGACATGAGGTTGGGGGAAGAGGGCTGTGGAAGCAAGGGCGGACTTCTCCTTAGGGTTCTGTGGGCCCCAGGCGAGCCAGTACCACGCCTGGTGGAGGAACAGACAGGCAGGCTGCAGAAAGGCTGAGTGGAATCCTGCACGGTAGCTTTCAGAAAGAGCAGCTCAGACAAGACCCTTGGTATCACACTCCACAGTGTGTTTACCCAGTCATTCATTCATTCGTTTGCTCATTCACTATTTCTTAAGAACCTCTTCTAGGCCTCTCGTAAGCACTGGGACATGTGGCAAATGACCTGGGTAAGTAAGTGATAGTGGTAAGAAGACAGACAAGGTTCTTACTCTTGGGAGCTTATAGCAGCAGACTAGGAAATAAAGGAGAGAAGCCATCAGCGACTGCTGAGTAGGGTGAAGCAGAGAGAGACATGGTGGCCAGGGAAGGCCTCTCTGAGGAGATGATATTTGAACTGAAAGTTAAGTGGCAAGAAGAAGTCAGTCCCACCAAGCCCAGAAATGAGAGCTCCAGGGAGAAAAAAAAGCTGTCAGCAAAGCTCAAGGGCAAAAAGGAGCTCGGTACATTCAAGAACATAGCAGGGCCAGGCCACTAGGACTTGGATATCATCATGAGCAAGGGACAAGAAATAGGTGAAGTCAGACAGGCAGATTACGCTGAACACATAAACCAAAGTAAGAGGTTTGAATTCTATTCCAAGCTAAAGGAAAAAAGATGATGGGTTTTAAGTAAATGACATCATTGAATTAAAGTTTTGAAAACTTTACTATTGTGTGGAGAAGGAACTAGAGGGAGCAAGAGGGAAGGCAGAGAGCAGCAGGGCTGTTAGAGTTGCACGGAAAGAGGTAAGGCAGCTTAGACCAGGAGAAATGCAGCACGGGTGGGCCTGGGGCCGGAGAGGACTGGCCGCTGGGTTGGAGTCGAAGAGGAGAATGGGGCAGCTAAGATGATGCCGAGGTCTGGGAGTGAGCGCTGTGGAGTGGTTCTGTGTTCGCTGGGAAGAGGCCCTGGGGGAAGCGGTTTTGGTCAGAGCAATCAAGAATTCAGCTAGCCTCTCAGACACCCTGGTGGGCATATCAGGGGAAACTGGATGCACAAGTCTGGAGTTTGGGAGCACACAGGGCTGGAGATGGAGGCTTGGCTTTCAGTGGCACGAGAAGCCTTGGGTCATAGGTCACCATGAATGATGCATAGCAGGGAAGATGCCACCCTGGCTAGAGGGTGGCTTCCCAGAACAAGGACTCAGACAACACGCTAAAGAGAGAATGGCAATGTCAATGCTGAGCTCTCTCCTCAATATCTGGTTGTCTGCAAGCCCAGAGCGAGGAACAAGTCCTCTCAGACAGGCTGTCTCAGCCCTGGGGCACCTTGAGGGCTGAGGCTGGCTGGCCAGCTGTGTCTAGCACAGCACCTGGAGCTTGGAGGCCACTCAGTGAATGTTTGGTGAATAAATGATCAAGCACATTAGACTGGAAATGTTTGGGAGGGGAGAATTGGGGTGCCATGGTTAGATGTAAGTCTGGGAACCCTCCAAGGACTTGGGAGCAGTGAGGTCAGTCATGCTACCACTCCAAGGGGGGGGGGGGGTGTCTCTTTCTTCACTTAGCACCTCCCACCCCCCACCTTCCATAGGTAGAGCTCACTCTTGCTCCTGTCACTCACTGGGATGACACAAGCCCTTCAGAACGTGACTCTGTCCTCTGCAGGCCTCTCTCTGGATCCTGGCTGGACTCTGGCTCTTCTAAGGCCAAGGAGAAGGTGACACCCATGGAGCTGATGGTGCCAACACCTGCAAGGGTGAGAAAGTCATGGATTCCTCCTGCAACAACCACAGCAACAACCCTCCCATGTCACTGACCCATCCCACAGGGGAGGGGACAGTCCCAACCCAGGAGGCAGGAGAGCCAGAGAAAGCCGGAGAGGCAGTGGTGAGACCCACAAAACAGGGACAGAGCCTTATTTATTGCTGTTCCCACTTCCCCCGGCACAATCCTGGTGCACAGTAGCTGATTAATTAATGCCTGTTAAATGAAGGGACTGCTGTGGTAAGTCATGTCCCTCCCTTATCAAGAGACATAGTTGAGGACAGGGGAATATTTTGTATTCCTGGGGCATCTGGAATGAGCTGGGCAATGAGTTAAACCCTCCCCAGAGATTATTTCATGGGTTCCCAGGAGACAGGTTCTATTATTACCCTCAGATTACAGCGGAGGAGCCTGGAGTGCAAAGGGGTTCAGTGACATGCCCAGGACCTCCTGGCTAATGAGAAGAGGAGCCTCGCCAGGGCCGCTGCTCCAGGCCCCGAGGAGGTGAAGGTTGGCTGCCCAAAAAGCTCTCAGACTAGAAGACCCACAGGAAGTGGTTAAGGGCAGCCAGCCCAGAGCCCACCAGGGAAGGAAACCACACCTTAGTTCAAGGTGGGGCCTTCTTCCTCAGGGTTCATGTGTGCAAGCAAGGAGGAGGGAAAGTGTATGTCTGTGTGCAGTGGAGGGGTGGCCAGCACACAGGGCGGGGTGAGTCTTGGCATCCACATCCTCAGTAAGGTCAGTACGGCCTGTCGTCTGCCTGCCCTCTCCTTCTCCATTGTGTCTAAGCCCTCCATCCCTCCTGAGCCAGCCCAGGCCCACGGCTGCCAGAGCTGTGGGCACATTAAAGCAGGCTGTGTGGGGTGGGCTTGTATCTTCTGCCTAAAAGTGGCTGAGGCTGGGGTGCTCACCTTAGCTCACAACATCAGGGATCAGAGCTAAGGCTGCTGCTGCCCAGGATTTGCCCACATTATGTGGACCCTTCCAAGAACAGAGCTGATATCCTACATCCTTTGCCTGCTGAAACACACCAGTCTGCCCAGCAGGGCCAGGGTCTGGGAGGTTGCCAGAGAGCAACCCCAAAACACCTTGTAAGAGCTTTGCCTCCTGGTCACCAACCTTTCACACCTCACAGACCACCAGTAGTCCATGGACCACCGGTTGGCAACAGTTGCTCTGGACAGCATGTCTGTGCCTGGCCAGACTTGAGACGGAAGGTCTCAAGTGCAGGACTTTTGCTGAATTAATTCACCTAATGCATTCATTCCCCACAGTGTCTAGAACTGTGCCTGGCATGTAACATGTGCTCAAACAATACTGAATGAATGAAATGAAGACACTGAAGGGGCATTTTAGCATTTACTACTCTAAGCAAACAGTACTAAGTCCTAGAGCTGCTGCCTCTCCCAGCTCTGCTGATGGTAAAATTTCCTTGCAGCCCAGGCCTCCAGCAGCCACTTAGCTTCGACCTTCTATACACCCCTCCAGATCCCCAGAGATCAGAGGCTTCAGCACCACTTTCCCATGTTCTGCCTCCCCAGGGGAGTTGTTAACCCGCCTCCAGGCTGATGTTGAACCCTGCACCCAACCCATAGACCCACATACCCTGCTAGCTTCCCTGACACCTGCCATGGATCTGGGGGCTCCATGGGGCTGCTAGGAATGGTGTGTGACTATGAAACCTATGAAGGTGGGCAGTCAGAGAAGGATGTGTGAGACCACAGACGTGGCCTCAGCTCTAGGACTGCCCCAGACTGGGGCCACCTTACCATCTCTGCCGTTCTCCAGGGGTGCCTCGGGCTCCTGGCTGCTGGTGCCCTTCTCCACCAGATCCTCGGGGATGGCACCCCCCGAGGACTCCCTCAGCCCCCCAGGCACGCTGTTGTTGCAGTTGTTGGTGGAGAGGCCCAGCAGTGGGTGCCAGCCTTGGTGGCCGAAGGGCTGTGTCTGTGGGGGGCTGGGCTCACAGGTCCTGGGAACTACACTTCCTGAAGGAGGCCGGGGGGTGCCCACAGATTCTCCCCGGTCACCGGGCCTGCGGGGTGCCTTCCTGTGAGGCGCAGGTGACGTGGTTTTCCTGGAAGGAGGAGGAGCTGGCACCCAGCCCTCCGAGGAGAGGGAAGAAGTTGGCTGCTGGGCCTTGTGTAGGGCAGAGGGCTCTGCGTGGCTCTGTTGCAGGGGGATGGTTTCCAGAGACTTGTGGCTTTCTATAACCTGGTCTTGTCTGCCTGGCCCCAAGGGTGCCAGCTTCTTACAGGAGGCCGGGGCACGCGCCTTTCCCCACAGAGCCCAGGAATCCACAGCGGGAGCCCAGGGGTTTCTCAGTCCTGGTCGCAACTCCCCTTGGGGCCCCAGGGCGGCCCTCTCGGGTTCCTGCACAGGAGGCTTGGAGGAAGCGTTTTCTCCAGGGAACAGAGCCCCCTCAGGTGTGTGTCCTCCGCCTTCTTTCACTTCATCTGAAAACTCCAGGAGATCAACCCCAGGCAGGTTGTGCGGGGCCGGGGCCGGAGGGCTCTCAGGTGGCTCCCTTTCCGCCTTCCGGAACCACCTGTGGCCTCCACGAGGCCTGGAGCCCCGCAGTCGGGGGCCACGGGCTCTGAGGGGCTGAGAGGTCCCGGCCTCTTCGCTGTCGGTCCTGCAGCTGTCTGAGGTGTCCGTGCTGTCCAGGGCGGAGTCCACCTCCAGGGGACACACAGAGTCTCCAATTTGTGTCTCCCGGATCCATTCGGTGTGGGGCCCTTGCTCGGCGGGGAGGAGCCTGAAGGGGGCGCTCAAACTCCAACAGCTAAGGGGCTCTGCCAGCACTCCCTCCAGCCCACAGGCAGCAGCCTTGTGCTCCTGGAGGACCTTGGGGTCCGGGGCTGCCTTCCCAAGGGCAGGGCGTGCGTCCTCGATGCAACTGCCGCAGGCTTGGCAGGTCCTCTGGATGCCCCGTGAGGGCGGCCACTCCGGGAAGGCTCTCTGGTCCAGGTGGCCCACAAGCCTGTGCAGAGTCCGTTCGTCCCTGCGCAGGAGGCCCCCGGCCAGGTAGTCTGCGAGCTCTGGCTTGGAGCGCAGAGGGCCCTGCTCTGCCATCTGCAGCGCGGGGCCCAGCACCTGGCGCTGGCGCTGCTGCAGCCGGTCCAGGTAGCGGGACTCGGCCTCCCGGGCGGACTCATCCTCGAAGCGGACGCGAGACGGGGAGGGGCCCCGCTTCGGCCACTGCCCGCTGCTGGACTCCCCGCTGGAGGAGTCGCTCGTGCTCCCGTTGTGGAGGTTGTCTCTGCGGGCAAAGGGCACCCTCCGGTCCAGGGCTGGGTTTCTCCTGATGGGGAGACAGAAGCACGGTCACGGGAGTGAGGAGGAAGGTAGCCTGGGGTGCTCCGTGGTAACTACAACCCCAAAGTTACCCCAAATCGGGTTCCTGGGGAGTCAGGCAGCAAACCAGAGCAGCTCACAAGCCCATCCAGAGCCTGAGCCGTAGCGCTAAACAACACCCACAGGACCTTCTTTATTGTGCATTTCCCTCTGTTGCCAGCTCAGCCTGAGTTGAGACGGAACATTACTAAACTGAGGATTGTACAGAAAGATGACACCAAAGTCCTCCAGGGTGGTATGCGTGATGTGTGTGTGTGGCACATGAACCTGGCCATCATGGCATCTGGTAGTGATGACTGTGGCAGTACTGTATTTGCTATAAAGATTTAATGGAAAAAGTACATTTTAAGTCTCTACAGAGTCTGTGTGGGACCAGAAGTTAGGGTTTCTTTCTTTTTTAAAATATATTTTATTGATTTTTTTACAGAGAGGAAGGGAGAGAGAGATAGTAGAAATATCAATGAGCTGCTAACTGCACACCTCCCACTGGGGATGTGCCCACAACCAAGGTACATGCCCTTGACCGGAATTGAACCTGGGACCCTTTGGTCCGTAGGCCAATGCTCTATCCGAGCCAAACCGGTATTGGCAGAAGTTAGGATTTCTTGCTCTCCCTCTGGGTTCCCAATCTCCTTGCTTAGACAAAATTTAGACAGAGCGATGCTGATGCTCCAGATGCTCCCTCTTGTCTGTTCCCACACCCCTTCCTTGTACCTGTCCCACCTCAGCCCCTTAAGCACACGCATCCTGAAACGCTGTGATGAGAATTACTGTGCTAGGAAAAGTCTCTGCATTCTGTCACTAGCCTGTGCTCTGGGAGACACTGTGCTTGGTGGTCAAGTCAGACCTCACACCAGGGTATCCTAAAGCCAGGTTACCTGACTTTCAGACCACTGTGCGAATGGACCCATCTTTCTGTCAGAGGCCAGGTGAGTAAGTACCATACTTCTTCCTCCCTGAGGACCCACCTACACCTGGATCACTTTAGGCTGTCAGGACCAGAGGAAGGGCATCTAAAAAAAAGATCCAGGTCCTGCCAGCCACATCACTGACCTTAACTTGTATTTTATTTTTTTAAATAAATTTTATTGATTTCAGAGAGGAAGGGAGAGGAAAAGAGAAACATCAATGATCAGAGAGAATCATTGATCAGCTGCCTCCTGCGTGCCCCGCACTGGGAATCGAGCCTGCACCCTGGGCATGTGTCCTGACTGGGAATGGAACCTTAATCTCCTGGTTCATGGGTCGATGCTCAACCACTGAGCTATTCCAGTCGGGCTGACTTTAACTTTTTATATATTTTTTTAATTGATTTTTTACAGAGAGGAGGAGAAAGGGATAGAGAGCTAGAAACGTCAATGAGAGAGAAACATCAACCAGCTGCCTCCTGCACACCCCCTACCAGGGATGTGCCCGCAACCAATGTACATGTCCTTGACCGGAATCGAACCTGAGACCTTTCAGTCCGCAAACCCGCTCTACCACTGAGCCAAACCGGTTTCAGCTTAACTTTTAATACAAGATGGTGAATTGAGTCATGGAATTTGGCATGGAATTCATGCCAAAGATAGAAATAATATTTTTGTTCCCAAAGGAGAACTGAAGGATTTCTTAATCACATAAGGCACCTTCAACTCAAGTATTAAAACCCAGAGGCCTCCACCAGCAGTGCTGGGACAGTGCAGAAAGGTGCCATGAGGATTCGGAAGACAAGTGCAGAGCAAACAAGGCACTTCAGCAGTGAGCAAATCCCACCCTGCTAAGCTTCTCAGCCAGCAGGTACCTCAGTATGCACCCTCGGGGAGGACTCTGTCAGGCTCAGAACCTGGGCTGAAAGGCCTGTGGGAAGGATGGGAAGGCCATCTTCCAGAGCCCACTTCCTATAACAATGCTGTCCTCACCACACTCTCCATACGTCCCACACAAGCTCTACAGTTTTTAACCAGCCACTTTCTGACCCAGGAAATGGCACTTATGGTGCCACCTCCCAGGTCCTGCATCTTGCTGACATGTTTATCCTCCTGAGATAAGACCAATAGTGTATCTGTCCCCCAAACGGCAAGAGCGTGTATTTCCAGGAGCTGCTTGATATCAATGCTGATGTGTTTCCAGGGAATGCAGCTACTGCTACTTCTTCACCTCCTGGCAAAGCCTGTCTGTCTGTTCCAGCTGCCCCAGCCGTCTCCACTAGACCTAGGATACAACTGGGGATGGCTCTGCCTCCCCCCACTCTTCCGTCATCTTTCACTGCTCTTTGGAAGGAGTGATGCTTCTGGGCTGGGGCATCTAACCAGGGCCCAGGGCCTATGTGGCATCTCCATGTTAACTCAGCATGGCTCTCCAGGGCGATTTGACAAGCGTAACCTTTAAAAGCATCTGTAGCAAGCCATCTGGCGTTGATTTTTCAGCTCTACCCTCTGAGGATTCACCAGTGCTGCCAAATCAAAGTAATTCCTTTCTGGACACAGCAGCTGCTAAAGTGGGTCACCTTGCTTTTCGATAGCATTTCTACGGCCAGGGGACAGGCTGGCAGAGGAGAACCTACTTTAAGGTCAGTGATTGGGTTGTTGTGAGCTGCTGTCACGATTCAGGGAAGAGGAAGCACGCACGAGTACATTTACGCAGTCGAGTATATTTTGCAAATAGACTTGCCTATGTGAGGCTACCCAATCCAACCTATATATCTATGGCAGTGGTCGACAAACTCATTAGTCAACAGAGCCAAATATCAACAGTACAATGATTGAAATTTCTTTTGAGAGCCAAATTTTTAAAACTTAAACTTTTTCTAACGCCACTTCTTCAAAATAGACTTGCCCAGGATGTGTTATTTTGTGGAAGAGCCACACTCAGGGGGCCAAAGAGCTGCATGTGGCTCGCAAGCCGCAATTTGCCGACCACTGACCTATGGAAAGTGAAAGAGGAGGGTTCCATGGGAGTATGAGACATGAATCATCCCTTTGTTTAGTGTGTCTCCACACTGTATATACTCTCTGCCCACTAGTCACTTAGTAGCTCTTTCAGTTATCGGATCAACTGTGCGGTATTGCAGTGCTTGTGTTCAAGTAGCCCTTACATACATGCAGAGAATGGTTAGGTTGCTTCAGAGAAGCCATGCCCATTCATAACTAGTGCTCTCCACCCAGAGGAAGACAAGGCACAAAATGTGGAAATAAAAGGGTAGCCTGTTTGGCACCTGTTGCCAGGGTATGGGGTCTCCTGAGCCCCTCTCCTAAGGGTCACACTGACACTGAACACAGAGGCAGGCCACAGCCCTCTGCTCACACTGGAGTCATCTCAATGGTGATGTGAAGGTCCTCACCCTTTCATGAGTAGATTCAGCATCAAAGAGCATGTGGTCCAGTTCCACTGAGAATCTTCATTTCCCCTAGTGCCACGTAGTGATGAAAACTGGCAGGCCCACCATGCCCGCCATGCCACGGAAGCCACAGGCCTTGTCAACCACAGAGAGGGTCCTGCTCAGGCCTGGTGCAATCTGACATGGGCTGGCATTCTCACCTCAGGCCCAGAACTCCACATGTAAGTGGTTCCTTGCAGTGCACCATACATGGAACAGTCACAATGATGGTGACAGGGTATCGCTTAGGGAGCAGCCACATATGTGAAGTGCTGGTCTGAATGTCCTTGAACCTGTTTCTTTCCTATATGTCCATCCGTGTTGCACTCAGGCTCACCCACAGCTCCAGCATCATGAAAACAGGGTAATACCCAAATCTGTAGTTCTGACCTCTCTCCTCCTCTGCAGATCCCATAACCAACTGCCTGATAAGGGTCTCCAGTGGGTGTTCTGGGGCTAACTCCCTTCAAAGTCTGACCCAGCACCTAGGCTTCACTCCTTGCCTAAGATCCCATCGAACCTTCAGACACCAAGTCAGAACCCTGAGCTCCGTCCTGGATGCCTCTCCTCTCCTACTTCCTACATCTGTTTAATTACGGTAGTCCTCCCTTTTCTGTGGATTTCACTTTCCGTGATTTCAGTTACTTGCGGTCAACAGCTGTCAGAAAATATTAAATGGAAAACTCCAGAAATAAAGAATTCAGAAGTTTAAAACTGCATGCCATTTCAGTGATGTGATGAAATCTTGTACTGTCCCACACCATCCCACCAGGGACATGAATCATCCCTTTGTTTAGTGAGTCTCCACACTGTATATGCTCTCCGCCCACTGGTCACTCAGTAGCTCTCTCAGTTATCAGATCAACTGTGTGGTATCGCAGTGCTTGTGTTCAAGTAGCCCTTATTCCACCTAATCATAGCCCCAAAGAGCAATAGTAGTGCTGTTGACAGTTTGGATATGCCAAAAAGAAGCTATAATGTGCTCCCTTTAAGTGAAAAGGTATGAATGTAGAGGAAAAACATAGGATAGTTCAGTACTATCTCTAGTTTCAGGCATCCATTGGCGATCTTGGAACATATCCCCAGTGGACAAGTGGAGACTACTTTAAATTACTTTTAAGATGTAACACTCACAGAGTACTCACTATGTGCTGGGAGCTATTCTAAGCACTTTACATGTACTTATTAACTCCTATAACCCTCACAACAACTCTGTAACATAGGCTCTATTATAATCCCCATTGTGCAGATAAGAAAACTGAGGCACTGAGACTTCCCCAAAGACACACAGCTAAAAAGTGGCAGAGCCAAAATTCAACCCAGTGGTCTGGTTCCAGAGTCTTCTAACCACTCAACTGCTGCCTCATTAAAGCTGCTTCCTTCTGGCTCTCAGTAATCTCTTGTCTCCAAACCCTCCTCCCTATCACATTGCACCAGGAGCATGGTGCAGTCTCCTCTCTGCCCCCCGAACCCGAGATCCAACACATCCTTGCAGCCAGGACCACTTTACTGAATCACAAATGTGATCATGCTACCCACCTGCCTGAAACGCTTTGTGATGCCTCGCTGTTATGAGAGACATGCAAACTGCTCAGCAGGCCTGGAGGCTTGCACGACTGGCCTGCATGGAGCTCTCTGGCCTGCACACCATGCACCCAGCAGGTCCTCAGGCTCCAGCCTGGCTGAACTCCTGAGCACAGTGCTTCTGCTCGTGGTTTCTGCCCTGGGATGCTCACCTCTGCCTCCCTCGTTTGTCCAGTGAATATGCACGTGTCCTTCAAGCCCTAACCTAGAAACCACCTCCTCTTGAGCCTCCCAGTCCTTCCCAGGTGAAGGTACTATTTCCTGCCCTGCAAACACATCTTTCTCCCTACACCACGATCCACATAATTGTATTGATCGCCTTGCCTGCCTTTCTCCCTGGAGACAGTGACTTTTGTCCCTTCAGGGAGCTCAGATTATGTTTCATTCATCTTTGAACCCTCAATGCTGAACACTCTAGGCCAGGGGTCTTCAAACTATGGCCCGCGGGCCACATGTGGCCCGCAGAGGAGTCTGATCCGGCCCGCCAGGTTTTTTGGGCAGTGAGCGCAGCCGAGGTGTTACAGTAGGAATTAGTAGTTCATATAGTCCGGCCCTCCAGCTCTCTGAGGGACCGTGATCTGGCCCCACTTTAAAAAGTTTGAGGACCCCTGCCCTAGGCCCTCAGTAAAAAGTATGTTGACCAACTAAATGAATTAAAGCAAGCACCCGATATGGGAGACACACACACACACACACACACACACACACACACGGGAGGAGTGAGCAGAGGCATTTTGGCTAGGCTAGGTCCCATCTCTTTTCCCTGGCCCAGGCCCCACTCACCGGCCACTCTGGTCAATGGGGCCAATGGTGGGTATGATATCATGGCTGGCACGGAGGGGTCGGGTCCTGGCCTTCATGCGGGCGCGCTGCAGCAGGTGCTTGGCTTCCTCGTGCCTGGGGCTCCTCAGCACGGGCTCCGGCTTGGGGCCAAAGGTCCTGCAGGGTGGCGCACAGGCAGGAGCAAGCGGGGGAGGGATTAGAAGAAAATAACACGGATTAGGAGGGCTTTAACAGTATCTAGCACGGCAATGCCAGGAAAACCCTGCATGGGCCTCCTTCCTTGTCCAACTTCCACAGAAGGCGCCCGGCCCTGAGCTACTCTGGACAGGGCTGCAGAGCTGGCCCGCCCTGAGCATCTGCTCGGGGACCAGTGGCCGAGACCCCAGGAGGATCTAGAAAAGTGTGGAGGAGTCTCCAGATTACTTTATTGTTCCTTTCCCGGCAGACAGCAGGAGTTATAATGGCTGGAGGAGGGAGAGAAAAGGGCCTCGGTTGTTGGGTTGGGCCTGTGCCCAGCCAGATGGTCTTTACACGCATCATCTCCCCCTCTCCTTCTGTCTCTTTGCACCCACACATACCCTCTCAAGCTCCCGAGCACACCCTGCGCTCCCCGCACAGGCACAGGGACTCAGGGCTCTGCCCATTGCAGCTTTCCTCCTTGGAGCGATGACATTTTTATAGGTCCCGGTGTTTTTCTGCCTCAGTCCCAAACCAGACCCATCAGGCATCCGTTGAAGGCTGGGAGAAATTAAGCTGGACCCATACCAAGTTGGCAAATGGCTTGATTTTCATAATTATAAGGGTCCTCCTCACCAGCCCTCATCACCGACACATTGTGCTGCCTTCCCAGCCAGTCCAGAGCTGCAGAAAATGACAGCAGCCCTTTTTCAACGCTGCCTTGCAGACAGTGACATACAGCCAGCGCCGGGCTACAGCAGTAACAGCATCCCCACAGCCTCCCCCTGATAAGATGTTTCTCTCCACAGAGTTCATGCGCCCAGCCAGGCTGGCCGGAGGCAGGTGTCCTCTCCATCTGACAGATGGGGGTGTTCCGGAGCAGAGAGGCACATTTGGCACGTTGCTCAAGGTCGAACATCAGTTGAGAGCAGAGCAGACGATAGCCCGCCCCACTGCCTCCAGCATCCTTCCCGTATCCTCTGTCCCCTTTTCTTCCTGGGTCCCAGGGTCAGGCTGAGGATGTTTGTGGCCAGAGTCAGACATGCTCTTTGACGTGACTTCAGTATCCCCCGTGGCTGCCCCGGCCTCACCAGGGAGGCCCACAGGAAGAAGCTCAGGCAGGGAGAGGTTCAGCAGACCTAGATCTCTGCCTGCCCCGTTCCTTCCCACCCGCATGTAACCTGGAGAAATGGGCCTTGGGCTGATAGGGAGAAGGTGCCAAGTAGTTTCCTAGATGACAGGTGACAGATATGTGAGTGGCATAACTCCGACATCCTCTTGGGACATCCTTAGATAAGCTCTGGGCAGTCTAAGATTTTTTTTCTTTTTCTCTATCCCTCTCTTCCTTCCTTCCTTCCTTTTTCTTATTTTTTGTGCCTCACCTTGCTTTGAAGCCCAAGAAAACAAAAAGTGCTGCTGGTATAAAGGCACCATCTGTGCCCATGAACCCTGGCAGGGCCCAGGCACAGTTTTGGAACCAGAAGGGTTGACTAGAGTGATGTGCAAGCGAGTCTCCAGGCCTGCTGCCCTGCGAAGCCTCTTTTGGCAGGAGAGGCCTCCCTCTGCACGGCTTCCCAAGCAGGCGGCTCCTCCAGCACACTGCCGAGAGCAGCTCTGCTCCCTGGGGCTCCTGCTCCGACAGCAGAGATAATGAGGTTACCAGCCCGGAGAGCCGCCCCTGCAGCTGCGGGCCTCTGGCTGCCAGCCTGAAAACTCGGAGCCTTCCGGTGACAGCTGCGGTTCCCTGGCTGTCGGAGGGCATTTGTCACAAGACCCGGTGGGCAGGCAGGAGGGCCCCAGGCAGCTGGCCAGATGCTGCCAAGATCGGCCTTGCCCCGGGTTTCTATTTCCCTTCTGTCCCTCCAATTGGAATGGTTGATTTTTTATTTTTCCCCCCCATTAGCTGCCCTGCTTTGGTTCCTGACACACAAAGCTGTTTTTTCCACTGATTAGAAAAACAGGGCTTTTGGGGCGCCTGGAGGCATCCATGCAGTAACAAACGGAGAAAGGGGGAGAGTGGCAGTCACCTTCACAGATGGCAGCCAAGGTTAGCGGGGGAGGCAATTGCTAGTTATGGTACACCCAGGAGAGGGTAGGCACTGCCCAGCCCTTGGAGGGAAGGTGGTCTTTCTCCCGTGATAGGGGGCAGGCAGTATGGTCCTGAGGGACGGTGGGCCTGCCACAGTCTAACTGCCCACCTCCTTTGGCCGTGTCGTACTGGTCCACTGCCGGGGTGCCAACCCCAGCAGACAGGCAGGTTCAGACTCCTCCATCTGAGGAAGCCTTTCCAGTCTAATCTGACCTTGGCTTCTGCCAAGGGCACACAGCCCTGGAGCCAAACCCTTCCCATCATGGCCTATCACCCACAATCCCAGCTCTCACAATTCTGGGAAGTCTCCTGAAAGGGTTGGGCAGTTAGTACATGGCTAGATAAAGGCAATTCCACCTGAGAACAGATAGCTTTGGCCCCGTTCTTGAAAGCCTGCACATCTGGGCTCATTTGCCCAGGGGGGAGGGCATAGGGGTCAAGTGGCTGAGTACTTTTCCTCCCTGGGCCTCCGTTTCCCCACCTGTAAACAGCAGGCACTTAATAGGGGAGAGGACTCACTACCCTGTGAGTCTGTGAGTGTACCCCAAAGTGGGGTGGGGAGACTTTGACACTCTCTCCCTGTGGGGTTCACACCACAGATGTTTGGCTCCCAAGGAGCAGCAAACCCTACAAAGACAAGTGGAATTCCATGTGAGCATTCTGGCCCTTCCCTTTGCCCCTCCAACCTCCAGGGTCCTAAGCGGCTTCGGCTTCCCGAGGACAAAGGGCAGCCCCCCCCCCCCCCCCCCCCGCTCTCCCCTGACTTTTCCATCCAAGCCAGTTTCGTGTTAAAGGCACACAGGCAGGTGGAGACCTCAAGTTCTCTTTCTGCAGCCGTCATAACCCTGGGTTAAAACAATAAGCTCCAACAAGACTGGGTTTAACCCTTCCATCCCAGGAAGATGATTTAGGGAAATAATTTGGAATGTTAACACCAACTGACATTTCCCAGTTTATAGGGTGAGGCAGGTAGAGAAAACATATAGTGTACAGAATAGATATAAGCTTTCTGCCCAGTATTTGTTCCATTTTTGTACATTATCTAGCCTTTTGGATGACCAAGGATAGAGCACTCCTGCTGTCATATGGTGTGTGGTTTCCTAAGTGAGGGAGGGAAGAGGTAAGGAAGGCTGGGACTTTTTACTCTGGGCTGTGTGCTTCATGAGGCAGGGACCTTATCTTGGTGCCTTCTTCTCCGGGCTGCAGGCTGCTGACAGGCCAGAGCCAAGAGCGGTGGCTCTGGACAGCCTGCCTAGGCTCATATTCTGGACTGCCACTTACCAGCTGTGTCACCCTGACAGGTTACTGAGGGGTGAAGTCTCAGTTTCCCCATCTGCTGACTAAGGGCTCAGTAGTTAAGTGAGACCTGAGTCCCTTTAAGGAGGTTAGCATAGAGCTGTTCACATTTGCTGTGATTATTTTTAAAAAAATATATTTTATTGATTTTGTACAGAGAGGAGGGAGATAGAAACATCGATGAGAGAGTCATCGATCAGCTGCCTCTTGCACACCCCCTACTGGGGATGTGCACGCAACCAAGGTATTAATACATGCCCTTGACTGGAATCGAACCTGGGACCTTTCAGTCCGCAGGCCGACGCTCTATCCATTGAGCCAAACCGGTTTCGGCTGCTGTGATTATTGCTGTTATTAGTAGCACTGCTTGTTTGTTAAATTACTCTCACCCCCCCCCCACGGAGTAAAGAATGCAATCCCTAAAACAGGAACTGAAGTCCCCTGCCAAAGAGACGGCCTGGTAGTCGTCTGTAAGGGAAGTCGTGTTTGGAAGTGACACACCATCTCGAAGCTAGAGGGGGCGAGGTGGTGCTTTTGCTTTAGACTTTCAAAAACCTTTGACAGGGCCTCACAGGAAATCATCTTCCAGAGAGGAGGCTGTTGGGTAGCCGAGGGAACCAGCGGCCTAGACCACAAACAGGAGCTTCTCTCAGCAGAGAAGGAACAGAGGGCATCCTTACGAAGGACTGCTTAGAACATGCTTCATCGAACACCTTGCAAAGGATCTGGGTGGAGCTGCACAGAGTTTTCCTAGGACATCAAAGTGAAGGCTAACACGTTCCCCACTGGGCTGGCCGCCTAGTGTGTGGGGGCAGGTGTCCAAGACACCCCAGGTGGAGGGACAATGGCCTGCTCAGCTCTGGTGGCCAGGAAGGAGGGCTTCCTTTTCCTGAATTTCAGCCTGACTCCCCAACGGTGACTTATTAAATTGGCTTTCTTGAGCCCCTCTATTCATAAAGGTTGGGACCTGAATGAGATTTTAGTGTGAGGTGTGTGTGATGACATGGCATCAAGTCCCAAGTGGCACCAGCTGTGTGGTAGGGCTTCAAGTGTTAAGTTAGCATCCTTCCCTCTCCATCTAGGATTTAGAACACTAGATGCGCCAGGAGCACGGTATTTAAAAACACTGGTGAATGGTTAAGTTACTTTTTCTTTCTAGTTTTGGTCTTGGTGGTTTGGGGAGTGTTAAGAGGGCTTCCCTCTACTTTTCCTTTGGGTCTATATCTGAATCAGTAGGCAGGACGGGGAATGGTGGGGACAAGCAGGGTAGGCAGGGCTCAGCCATTCTTCCTTTCATTCTTGCCTTGGGTGTCCTACAGCCCAGAGAATCCTGGGAGGTACAGGACTGTCGCTTCCCCCATGCTCACCCCCAGGACTCATCATGACCTCCTGATCCTAGGGGCCCAGAAGATCCAGAACCTGACTTTTGAACAAAAATGGCTCCAAACACTGGGCTATATGAAACATGTACCAGGCCAGGGTTGAGGCCAATCTCTGAGCAGACAGCAGTGGGCAGCAGCTCAGACTCACAGATGCCCCCTGAACTCCCACTGTAAGTGAACTCTGACCATCCTTCCCAGTCAGGACACTGCCCACCCCCCTAATCACTTAGTGTGCCCACTTTCCCCAAGACACTGGCAGAGTGGCCAGAGCAAGCTCTGTGGGATAGCAGGGTGAGATTGGAGGAGGAGAGACCCTATACATGACCGGAGCACACCACCTCGACTGGGAAAGGAATTGGGGCAATAAGTGCTTTGCATTTGTACACTTTCCCTAAGGGTTTTTACAACTGCTATTTCCTTTTAGACTCACACAGTACTATGAAATCAACCACACACATACTATTTGTCCCACTTTAAAGATGAAGAAACTGAGGCCAGGCAGGGGAACCGAATCCCACAAAGCAAGATCACGTCGTTTGCAATGTTCTGCATGGTGAGTGGTTTTGCTGAAGTAGCAGGCAGGCCCAGCCTGGGACATGGGGTAACTGGCACCCTCTACTTCACATGTGTCAAACACAAGGCCCGCGGGCCAAATCCAGCCCGCCAGGCCTTGCAATGTGGCCCGCACCGCGCTGTCATCACTGCACTCCGCTGTCAGTTTATGACATTGTCAGTTTATGACTGTTCAGTAAACCATTCGGCCCGCGATTTAGGCTGGATTTTAGATTTTGGCCCCTTCTCTGATTGAGTTCGACACCCCTACCTCGGTCTCAGAGTTGACAATCCATAGTGCCCACTGACCCCTGATCTGCCCTTGTGCTTTCTCAAGGTCTCCTACTCTCCCATTGATAGGTAAATGGAGGGACAATGGTGAGGAGGGAAGGAGAAAGGGTGCACTGTGAGTTCTTACCTGTTCTGGTCTGAGTCCTGCAGGGAGATGCCTGAGTCCCAGTCCATGTCCCCGGGCGGTTGCTCTAGGACCCAGAACAGAAGCAGAGATCAGGGCGGAGCCAGAAACTGGGCTCTCCACTGCCACTTGATGAATGTCCAGGAGAAAAGTGTCTCCAGAAGCCATTTACTTCCCAGATAAACCTGCTCCTCTCCTCTGCCTCTGTCTCCGCCTGAGAGGTGGAGGCATGGCCTGTCACAGTGGCTGTGGTAGGCCCTACCGTGGGCTAAGGGGCCCACCCAGGACCTCTCTCAGGAGTGTATGAGGAGTGAGCTCTTGGAATAGGAAGAAAAGAAGGGACAGAAGTGTCTTCTCAGGCTTGAACACTTGCACAGCCCAGTGGTGCTACTGCCTGAGTTCAGTCCACCTGACAAGATACTTAGCCACTTGGTGGTGAGGGCATCATTGGAGGGAGATGCAAAGAGCCTCTAGAAGAGGTTACTTGCCACAGGAAAGAAGCTATGGTAGCCGCCATCCCCAAGCACAGAGGGTGGCCTCCCATTGGCCTGGGGAGTCATGGGGGTACTCAGCAGATAGGACTGGCTGTGGGGGGAGTGGGTAAACAATCTATGTCAAAGCCAAGAATAAGAGGACATCCTGATGATTCTGGTGACAGGCAGCACTCCTCCCTCTCCTGCCCCAGCTCCTGCTTTTCCTTCTGGACTCCCTTCTGCTGTCCCCACCACCCAGACCTGCAGAGTGAGCCTCACCTGATACAGCTCTGTCCCAGGAGAGAGTCCGAGCTGGGACTCCCACCTTGGGGGGGCCCTGCCCCCCAACAATGAGCATCTCCTGCAGAAGAAGGCGGTTCCTCTCCACCTGTTCAGACAGGGGCAAGGCGCTGTGCCCAGTGCCCAGAGCCCCCAGGTCTCCGGCTCTCCAGAGGCCCCCTAGCAGGCCTGGTCTCGGGACAAAGTCCTCCTCAGAGGTTAGAGACAAGCTGTCCAGGTCTTCCCCTGAATATAGATCATCCTGAAGGGGGCATGACCTTCCTTTCCTCAGGTTGGGCATGTGGGTAATTCTGTCACAAGGTCTAGGGCCCCTAGGTCGTCCTGAAGTGACTCTGTGGATGGAGCTGTCTTGCAAAGAGCTGGAGCCTGGCAGCAGACTCCTCTCATGGTCAGGCAGAGTCCACAGGCTCCTCTCATTGTAGCACTCCAGCCTAGGGGTGGGCGGCCTGGGAGGTCTGGGGCTCCCATTCATGGCAAGTTCCTTCTCATTGGCACTGTTGTCCAGCTGTCCTTCGTTCGGGTTCTGAGCATGGAGAACCACAGCCGTATCCAGCAAGGGAGACCCTGCTGATGGATCTCTGGCTCCACCCCCTTTGACTCGTCGGCATTTGGGTTTCTTGGGGGATGGTCTCTCATGGGTAGTGAGGCAGGGGCTTGCCCCCTGTTTGCCTGCTGTCATCTTTTCCTTCAAGGCCCTGACCTTGGACTCCAGCACGGAGGGTCCTTGGGGCTGTATACCCCATGCCCTGGGAGGGTGGGGGGCCATCTGGCTGGGTGTTCTGTCTTCCTGAGGGCAGGACCAGGGTCTTGGGAGTTGTCCATTATTGAGCTGTGACTCAGTGCCACTTCTCTCCATAGCTGAGGTCACTTCCATGGAGCTGGCTATTCTGCTCTCTATTTTGGATTCTCTGGAAAATAAAATAGACAGAGCTCCTTAGACCCCACACCTGGCTAGCTCCAGCAACTTCCTGGGTCCCCAAAGTGCCTTCATATTGAGCCCTGTCCAGACAAGAATAATCTGGGGGCAGAGCAGGGAATAAATATCCTGTAGATAATGTGAAAGCACTTTGAAAAGCAAAATTCACTGAATGATACAAAAAGATATTATTAAATTTGGGTTTTCTAACTCCGTTTTACAGAGGGGGCACAAACATCAAACAACTAATTCTAAGCCAGATGTGGACCAAAGTGAAAAGCCAGGTCAGATCTCCCAATGCCTGGCTCTTGTTTTCCTGGCAGGTGATCTCAGTGAAGATGTGATATCACACAGGCCCTCGGGATCTGTCTGTTGGGTGGAAGGTGCCCCATGCCTCCACCTCCCCCTCTCCCCACCACCACACACACACACACACACACACACACACACACACACAACACACTCCCTCCCTCCAAACCACAGGACACACCATGGTGCTGTGTTCAAAGGGTGGCCATGATCAGTCACTAGCTCCTACCAGCATCTGCTCCAGGCAGGCCTGCAAGTGCTTTCAAACACACACTCTCTCAAATAATCCTTACATCCTTCAGCCACACAGCATTATGATCCTCACTTTCAGACTGCGAACCTGAGGTACAGCAAGATTATGCCACAGAGGTGCTAAGGGGAAGCCGGTTTGGAATGCAAAGCTTTTTGTTTCAAAGCCATGGCTCTTCCAAAGCACTCAGTGGTCACTTAACCCCGCCCCCCTTATTCTATAATGAGAATGATCCAGACTACGGGCTTCAGTGACTTGCCAGGACAACACAGCTCCTTGGTGGCATAGTTTGCTGTCAGTCTCTTTGTAGGGAATGAAAGTGAGCACAGGATTTTATTCACCAAGTCGTTCTGTGCTCACATACGGGCCATAATGTCTTGATATTTACCCTGCACTCTGAGAAAATGTTCCCTCAACATCATACATCTAGATATGTCCCACTTGAAATAAACGGCATGTATAAAAATCCATATTTACATATATTCCAAATTAGGAGTTAATTATTTACTTCATATATTGACTAAAGAGTCACCATAGAATTATCTTAATTGGTAAGTTCCTCTACTTTTTTATTACAATTTAATTTATACATGTTTCAGGTATGTACACATTTCATAAAGCAAAGTACACACAGTGCAAAATGTCGCACCAGCTTCCAGCCAGTGTAGTTTAAGGACTATCTTTAGAAGGCCGAGATCATCTACTCTACCAGTTAAACTAGGATCTACCAACTTTCTCTTTGCAGCCTAGTCACCGATTTCTCCCTTCTAAGGTTCAATCTAGAGGAAAAGGGATTAGAATATAATGGGAGTCGTTTTGGTTAAATAAAAATAAACTTTCTGACGGTAAACTCTCTAGACCTGTATTCCACAGCTAATCCATCTAGGGAGACCTTCCAGCGGGACATTGTCGGCGGCCTGGGGAGACAGAAGGTGCTGCTGCTTGGAGTGATTCTATGGCCCTAATGCTGCATTTGCTCAAACTCAGAAAGGCTGAAATGAAGATGGACATGGAGGGCAGGCCTCCCCCAACCCTTCCAGCTCCGCGGCTCCGCCACCCCGCCACCCCGCAGCCGGCTGGCTCCTCGCCTCCTCCTCCGTACTCACTGAAGGCCCCCACTGGCAGGTCTGGCCTCTGGCTCCTCCATCCCCTCCATCCTTGGACCAGCGAGCCCTCCTCTGGTCCCCTCTCCTTCCCAGGCCCCGGGGCCAGGCTCCGCTCCCGGCTCCGCAGTCAGCCCTGGGCCCGGGCGGGGTCCAGCTGCGGCCTCCCTCCGGGTCGGAGGAGGGAAGCAGGTCAGGCAGGGATGGCTGTGGCATCGGCTGCTAGTTCGTGGCTGTGCCACGAAGGGGAAAGAAGCCCAGCCTGGCGCCTTCCAGGGCCGGGACAGGGAGAGCGGAGCGGAGCGGAGCAGAGCGGAGCGCAGCCTGGAGGGGAGCGGAAGGGGCTGGAGCAGCGGGCCTGCCCCGCCCGGCCTCGCCCCCTCGGCACCGGCTGCAGCAGCCAGAGCCCCAGAGAGCGAGCGAGCAAGCGTCTCGCAGACGTCAGAGGGGCGGGAGGGCAGGCGAGGCCCCGCTGAGTTCAGGAACCCGCCTGAGCCCCGTGGGACGCAGGGACGCGGGGTGCTTAGCCCGACTGACCCCTCGTGGCCAGGGGCGGACCCCGGGGCAGCTGTGGGCAGCGCAGCTGTGGGATGAGGCTCAACGGGAGCAAAAGCTAAGAAAACAATACGTTCTTCCCGAGCTTCTTCGTGGGAATGCGTGTAACTCTACACCCCAGGCTGCCAGTGAGGCTCCGCTATCCGGGTGAAGCTAAGGAATGCCCTTTGTTTAGACAGCTTTTCCAGGGGAGTCAGTCCGGAGCCCTCTGCCACCGGACGTCCCCGTCAGCGCGGGGCACCATTTTCTTCGAGGTCAAGGTCATTAATTTCTGTTTTGCAGAGGTGTGAGGGTCACCGGAGTAGAGGTGGGTTCCCTCATCCTGTCTTGCCAAAGGGAGAGCCTGGTGCCTGCGTTGCCAGCCCCCTGGGGTAGGCGCCTGGGGGTGGGGGTGGGGGGACCCCTGAAGACACCGCGTCACTTTTTCCAGACCTAGAAGCAGCAGTTAAAGAGCTTCACCTGCATCTGTGGCCCAAGCCAACCGGAGCTTTCTTTCTCACTACCCAGAGGGAGGTGCCGGAGCCTTGCCTATTTCCAAACCTGTTTTCTCACAAAGGATGGGAAACAAGAGAGTTAGGGCCGGGGAAAGTCCGGAAATCTCTACAGAGGGAAAGTGCCCATTCATCTTTCCTGCAGCTAGCAAGCTTCTCTCTTCTGTTTGCATATGTGCGCTACAGTCACCACCTAGATGACAGGCATAGCAACAGTAAGGACCACACCATGAGGGTTTGGTGGCGGATAGAGGTCCTTTCCAGAGGCCTCTTTAGTGAGGAATTCCCCTGCGGAAGGAGGGGCATGTGGGCAGGGCCAAAGCGCCCAGTCCTGAGAGCAACTCTCTGGGAAGCTGTGGTAGAACAGCCTTGAGCTAATTTAGGAACCAGGGCAGCCCCTCTGAAATACAGAAGAGGCCCAAGGTCCCACAGCTCTCGTGACAGGTGGTTTCCAGAGTCTGGGCCCAGTGCTCTTGCAGTTAGCTCCCTTCCCCCTGCATAGTACTAGAGCAAGTGGTTTCTCCAACAGGGCACACTGATCTTTAGTACTGACCACCTCATGATAGGGTACCATTTAGGACAGCATACTGTGCACCTGCATCGGGCTAAGCACACTGCATTCCTTATCTCATAGGGCAACCTTAAAAGATGGGTACTGGGTATTATCTCCTTTCTGCAGATGGGGAAAGTGAGTTACTAGCTCTGTGACCTTAGGTGGTTTTCCAAGGTCACAGAGCTAGTAAGTGGCAGGCCTTCTGGAGTACGAGGCCCTCACATCACACTGTATGTGCTGCCAGTATTCTGCACATTCAGCATGGAAAGCTTTAGTTTAAAAAAAAAAAATCAAAAAAATTTCGGAAGTACTATAATAGTCAAAATATGCAGCCCAGCCATAATGGCCTTTACTTTCTGTGGCCTTTCTGCCTTCCTTATTCATGCCATTCAAGGTGAAATCATCTCTTGGGACTTGCTCAGGGCCACACAGCAAGTAGAGAAGAATCTGAACTAATCCTGTCCAGCTCCAAGATCTTTTTCCTTGCTTCCCTTTGTCAGAGGCATCTCAGGACTCAAATTCTTGGAGGAAACTTCTCCATGACTCCTGTCCCCACCCCTCCCCCAGAAGTTAATGATCTCTAAGGCAAGTTTCTAAAAGTTCCAGCAGAGGCTTAATGTTTAAAAGAAACTTGCCCCCCCAACCTTCTGAGATGCAAATAAATACCTTCAGTTAACTTATTAAATTTATTTTACTTTTAATATAGAGGGAACAGGGAGTCACATCTATACAGAGGCTTTAAAATATCACATATTTAAAAGCACCAATAAGCAAATCCTCTGAATGTGATCAAATTACCGAGACATGTGAATCTGAGGTACTTCTCATTCATTTGGTTTGGTTCAGTAAATATCTGTTGAGCTCCTATTATGTGCCAGGCACTAGGGAGACAAAATATAATACCATAAAGCCTGACCTTGAGACATTTCTGGTCAAGTGGGGCGTGGAAGGGGCAGGTCATAAGCTTTCTGTATAAGAGCTTCCATTGAGGGTGGCGCAGGGTAGCGGAATTGGTGGGTTCACAGGAACACACTGAGGTGTGTGTTGGGTGGGAGGGGATGTCACAGAGAGCTAGGTCTTGTAGAATCAGCAGGAATTAGCCAGACAGAGGGTGGGTGGAAGGCATTTCAGGTGGAGAGACTAACATAAACACAAGCATTGAGGTGTGAAACTGCCTGGCTTCAGTATTACTACCTGTAAAAGTGAAACTGGGAAAGGCCAGGGAGAGCTGAAGCTGCAGCATAGGGTGGTTTAGGGCCTCTGAGGCTAGGAGAGGAATTTACACTCTGCCCTGTGAAGTGGAAATCTCTTAAAGGTGGTCTACACTGGGCCTACCCCCTTTAGCATAGCATGTTTCTGGGCTGGGGAACTACCTTATATCCTTATGCATCAGACTCATTTCATTACCAGCTTTTGGAGAGAAATCTAGGAAGAACACAAAAACATGGTAAGTAGCAATCACATAGCCCTCTTCCTCCATTTGAACAACTAGGGAAGCCCACCTTCCATTCAGCCTGGATAAAAACTCAAGCCTCACTCTTCCTCATGCTCTCAACACTCAACAGTCTGAATGAAGAGCCATGTGGAATGTGGAAACTGGGTTCCACTTAGGATGAAGGTATAGGTGAGAACAGTCCTTCAAGGTCACACTTGGGGGGCAAGTCGGATGGGAGAGACACCTCTGCCATTCCCCTGCTGTACTGCCTGATGAAGCTTGTCCAACTGGAAACCTGAATTTTCTGGTTGCTCCTTTCTTGGCCATGGGGAAACAATCATATGATCTACAAAGTATAATGACTTTATGTACCTTTAAAATAACTATATATCATAATTACACTCATTTTAAATAATTATACATTATAGAACTTATAGACCATTGTTAAATGAATGTGGTCATGCAAAGCATTCTTATTCAGTCCCTAATTTTGGTAGGACCACCCTGAGGTTTCATCAGTCTCTACTTCTGTGTGCATTGTTGAATTTTGTTAGCTACATTTTAGCTTCCATTGAAATCATTGTAATTTTTAAAAAATATATGTTTTTATTGATTTTTTAGAGACAAAAGAGGAGGGATGGAGAAATAGAAACATAGATGAAAAATGTCAACCTGCTGCCTCCCGCATGCTCCCTACTGGGGACAGAGCCCACAACCAGGGCTTGTGCCCTGATAGGGAATCGAATCGTGATTTCCTGTTCATGGGTCAATGCTCAACCACTGAGCCACACTGGCTGGGTGAAGTCATTTTTAATCGAACAGTTGGTATGAGGACTATATTAATATATTTTTCCATAGTTCATGTGTCTTAAGCAAATCATTAATATAATACCAAGCACTTTCTGTTTTTTCTTGAGATCAAAAATTGTCACAAACATGACTTTAGGGTACAGTCACCCTTCAATATCTTTCTCCCTGAATCAGTTCTCATTTTGTGGATGAGGAAATTGACTTGGCCAAGATACAATGATTAGAGATAGGTCAAAGTCAGGTGTCCTGTTGATAGCCTCCCACATGGCAGGCATGGAGTAGGAGGGACAGTACTAAAATATTTCCCCAATCTCAATCATTATGATTAGGATTATGAACTGAAAAGCTGCAGTTTGGGACCAAATGTTTAGGAAAAGTCAGGGTGGATACAGGGTGAGTAGGCATCATCAAAGGCAGTTAAGTCTGGAGGCCATATCTCCAGGGAAGGTCCCTGTCCCATCCTAGTGGGCTCTCTGCTCTCAGGCTTTCCCTTGGAGAGCAGTGCAGGCTGACCCTGACCAGGTAAGAACCCCATTTCTGTTCTACCAAAATTAGGGACTGAATAAGAATGCTTTGCATAACCACATTCATTTAACAATGGTCTGTAAGTTTTATAAATGTATAATTATTTAAAATGAGTATAATTATGATATATAGTTATTTTAAAGGTACATAAAGTCATTATACTTTGTAGATTATATGATTGTTTGCTATGAAAAACCCAAACATTTAATTTGGTTGAGTTCTGGGTATAAGCTTGATCAAGTGAGAGACTGGTAACGAGGACAGTGGAAATGCATTTTACTTGTTAAAGAAACTCTCTAAGGAGGTTTTCACTCAGGATGAAAGTGCTGGGATCCTGGGTTGTGAACATGCCTTCTCATAGCTCTCCCCTCCTACATCTGCAGGGACAGAGGTTAAACACTGCCATCTGCCTCACACTGTCCTTCTTTCTGTGAAAGGCAGACACCAGCATGTGCGTTAGAGCAGCAGTTCCTATTCTTTAATGCCCCCAACAACCCTGCAAGTCAGATTTTGCAGAGGAAGAAGCTAAGTAAGACTCAAGAAGGCCTAGGAAACTGCCCACAGTTACAAGGCTGGTGAGTGACCCAGCCCCCAGCCCTGCTCCAGGCCTAGCAACCACATTTCTGGCTGAGTTATAGCAGGGAGACCGCGGCTCTCAGGTGGGTGCCCTCTAGGAATGCTTCCCTCTCAAGTCAGAGCCTCTCCAACCCCACTAATGCCCAAAGGGAAACAAGGCTTGCACCTGGGGGGGTGAGGGGGTGAGGTAGGGTGGATGTGAGTGCCACCTCAGGCATGGAGGACAGCTGCGCTCTCTCTCTCTCTTTCTCTCTCTCTCTCTCTCCTTTCTCTCTCTCTCTCTCTCTCTCTCTCTCTCTCTCTCTCTCTCTCTCTCTCTCTCTCTCTTTCTCTCTCTTTCTCACATACACACATACTTTTGGTGGCAGGCAGGCAGGAAGGGAGGAAGGCCTAACCATGTGAGTGGAGGTCTAACCTGGCCAAGTGGAATGGATCAGTGTTGGATGGGGGAAGGTCTCCCCAGAACCTCAGAAGCTGCTTTGGGCAGAGGGGAAAGACAGCACATCTTGGCCAACTGCAAGGTGGTGCTATTGCCTTGGAAAGCCCAAGCTCTTCATTTTCTATCTTTTTTTGTGTCCTTTCTCTGGACTGACTCTGGAAAGGGAGTCCAGTGTCAGTTTATCTTGCTGTCGGCAGCCTTTGAGCACTGCCTCAAGCAAGTGGGGAAGTCAGCCTGGAGCCCTGCAGACTCCTCGCTTCTGGCTGGGGATGAGCTTGACAAGGTCTGAAGAGCAGTTGCATCCTCTTTCTCCCTAGAGACATCGTTCCAGGCCACAGTGGGGACAGACACCTGAGAGCTCTCACCAGCAGTCCCCAGCTAGCTTACACCACGAGATGCAGGTTTGTAGGGACACCAAGGTGGCCAGTCTCTGGATCCAGGGGAGGTTAGTGTGTTCCCTATGTGGAAGCTGCCCTCAGGCTTTCCCGCTGCAGACTAGCTCCTCAGGTCGACCACTCTCTGGGGCCTTCCAGAGCAAAACCCTCTCTAAACACCAGGCTGTGCAATGCCTTTTCCTGTGGGGGTTCCAGCCTCCCTGTTCCCTCCTGGTCCCCACCACCAGGAGGCTTTGCTGAGGACACAGATGAACCTCAGAAGCAGCCTCTCTAAGCAGAATTCCTTCCACTTCTGCAGTGCATGGAAAGTTTTTTCCTGGATTAAATTAAGGTACATGATGGGCAAGGTATGGAGGGAAAGATACAATTTGAAAAGCCCAGGATTAGACTCTGGCAGCTGGTATTCAGCTCTGGGTAGGCTCCATCTACTTATGGGACCAAGTGCTGGTCAGTTCCTCACCTGGAAATGCTGGACTGGACTAACAGGTCCCAAAATAAATTCCTCAGAACCTCAGGGTCCATGACGAATTAATAGGTCTCCTATGAAAAAGAGAATTCAGGTCCAGAAAGTTTGGGCAGATAATGTATGTCATCTTGTCCTCCTGGCAGATCTTTAGGCTCAAGGACATTTCAAAGGTTCATGGAAGTCCTGAAGTGAAAACAAGATAAAACGAACCCAGTTTGCTTTTGTTTAACCCTGCCTTTCTCAGAGGTAACTGGCCACAGAGGCCGTTTCTCTTTGGGATACACTTTAGGATAACATGGTCCTAATAACCTCTCAGGTTTATTCCTTCTGGGATAGCCTCGGTTTCTCAACCCAGCATAGAGGAGCAGGCATCTGCTGTACCCCAAATTCTAGATCCCACGAAAGGTCCAGGCTATCCGCAGAAAAGGCTCCCTCGGGACAAGGGCAGCCAATCCCAGCTTTTTTTTATTTTAGAAAGTCTGGTGCTATGAGTCCAAAATGGGGGAGTCTTGGAAAAATGTCAGTTTCCACTCTGATTCCTTGTCAATTTGATTAAGCCAATTCACCTTAAAAACTAGCAGCCTTGTTTACCCATCTGTAAAAAGGGAAAACTAAAAAGACTTGGTTGGCACTCATTCAACATTAGCCCTTAGAACAGAAGTTTCCCAACCTGTGGTCCCCTTACACCTAATGAGGAGGGGAGCATAAACTATTTCTAATATTTAAAGAAGTCTAATGGAAATTATACATTTACCATGAGAAATGTCTTTGCATTTGACTGGTATTGTTATCAACTCAGTTTGACATCAGTTGCCATGGGGACGAGGATTATTATGCAATAAATATGGTTGGTTTGTTGGACAATATCTTTACAAACTTAGGGTACGTAAAGGAGCAGCCAGTAATAAAAAGGTAAGAAGCTACTGATTCAAGAGGTTGGATCCAAAACCGGTTTAAAAGTATGATAGCAGAGCATGAAGAGGTGGATTGGATCCGGGGGAGGTTAGAGTGTTCCAAGGGCAGATGCTGCCCCAAGTAGCCTCTTGGGTACACCCAGGGTGTGTGGAGAAGTATGTTTAATGGTGAAGTGGATGTGACAAAGTGGCTCTTTTCAGAGCATACTGGGGAAGGGTTTCAGCTGACTGAGACTGGGTATAGAGTGCCACCTCTACTGAGCTGAGAGCAGAGACCTCAGAGTCCCCAGGAGGCCAGTGGGCTCATGGATATGGCCAAAGTGGTTTCTTTACAACTTCTTAGAAAGCCTCTCGAAGTGCCAATGTCTGAGGATTTTCAACCACGTGAACTCTGATTTCATATGTGAAAAGTGCCACTGCATTGGGCCCAATTGTCACCCTTCATGAGCAGCCACATCTGGAAAGGTTCTGTGCGATTCATGGCTGTTTACTAGTACCTCTAAGATGTTGCTCACCTCTCTAGTTCCCTACTCTCTTTTTGCCCCTTCTTTCCCCCAATGTCTAGCTCCGTTTTGCAGTAGCTTGGGAGCTGAGCCAAGACTTGTCTCTGCCTCCAGGACAGCAATTGTGAAAATCATGGTTGGTAGAACCCTACAGGTAATCAAAAAGGGGATTGGATTTTTCTTTCTTCCATATCTAAGACAAAAAGATATTGCTAACATCGGTACTGCTAACATCTCTTGCTAAGAGTTGGGTCATTTCTGAAAAGATTTGGAAGTAACAAGAGAAATGAGGTGGATTCCATCTGCCTCAGGACCTAAACCAGGCTGTTGGCATTAGCTGACTAAAGCTTAAAATGTTCTTTTTTTTTTTTTTCCTCTAGAGAACAAAAGCATTTCACTGTTTTTGTTGTTGTTGTTGTTGTTTTTTAATGATGTGCCCTGATAAATATATGCATATTTGGGGTGGAGGAGTTAATCATTAATTAAAATGCAGGGAGAAATATGATTTAGATATGGACCAAAAAGATTATTGGGTATATTGTCTCTAGTGCATCCTTCCAGACTAGTATCTGAGTATTTTGCAATTCTATAAGTTGTAGAACAAGTGTTAGTAATTAAAATGATTTTTGTTCATAGAATTGACAGTGATTTATTTGATGGAACTGCCCCGTGAATATTGACCAGTTTTGATGATTTTGCATTTTGTAAATTTTTCTCAGCATTCCAAATGTCTTATATGTGTGTGTTTTGGATTCTCTTTTGAACAGGTTGCAACATTTTACTGATTGTTTCAATTAATGAAAAAATAGGATTTCTGATGTGTTCATTTTATAGCTACATGAGAGGATGATTAATATGCCCTTTTAAGTTATCTTTTGATGCATCCACAGAGAAAGGCTCATGTAAGGACAAGAGAGAAGGCAGCCTACTACAAGCCAAAGAGAGGCTCCAATCCTCTGGGACATACATCTTATAAAGGTTCTCTATCATGCTAGCCACCTGTTACTCAACAAGTCAATGGCTAAATACCATATACTTGAGGTGGCATTGATCTGATCTAATGACGATACCACATTTGGCACTGTGCCTGAGACTGGGGTTATACTTGAGTGTGTTTGTGATGGTCTGCAATGATTTTCCCTAACCCTTCTAGATTCTCCAGGAATCAGATTGGTTAAACAAACAAGGATTAAGAGGAGGTCAGATAAAATATGGCAATAATCTATTCCAATCTCTCCCCATTTATGTCTACAGGGAGGATTAATTTTAGACTTCCAATTGGCTTTTCTTATTTTGCAGAGAAAGGATGCAATTTAGAGTTTGGTCAGCTGCCAAATAGGTCATAACAAATATATATTTGGAGACTGGATAACTGACCACTGGGCAGATCCATAGGTACTGTGAATTTCTGTAAACTAGATATTGGTCAGGACATTTCTTATCAGACTCCCATAGGACCCAAATCTAGCAAGGGAGTCAAGATGATTCAGGTCTTTGGCATCAATGACTCAAGCCCTATGGTCCAACAGTCCTCAAAGTATCTAGGTGTTATCTTCTTTCAGGTGCATAGTTACCTGAGTAAATAACCATAAGTGCTTGTGGGAAAGATCTAGGAGAATCATTAATGTGTATACTTGCCATTATTGCAATGCTCTTCTCCTACAGTCCCAGCAGCCACTTCTCTTGTCAATAGTCTGGGTCTGAAAACTGGGTTAGGTTTCAACATTGGACAAGGGATAGCAACTTTTATTGGGGCAACTGCTCTCAATCTCCTGGCCATATATTTCCTTCTACTAGTATAATCTGAAAAGTACAACTTGGGTTATTGCCATCATTTATTTCCATGTTTCTAGGAGCAAGTTTCTCCAACTCCTGGAATCCTTACTAGTATCCTGGGAAGCATTCCTGACTGGTGCACATGTTGTCTTGCACAAAAGAAGCCTCTTTAATGTTCCCCATCATGGATGGAAGGGAATGGGGAGTCAAAATCTTTGCGGTAGGGGATCCAACCAGATGTTGCATTTGATGTGTCAGGTTTTCCCAATTAAGGGATCTAACCTTGCATAACAGACTTGCCTTGGTTGGGTGTTTCACTATCTTTGAAATTCTGCTACTCTATTTATAAAGTCTTGGGCTTGGTCCTCACTTTCTCCTCCTTCCTATACTACCCTGTTTCCCCGAAAATAAGACAGTGTCTTATATTAATTTTTTCTCCCAAAGTTGAGCTAGGTCTTATTTTCAGGGGACATCTTATCTTTCCATGTGCTAGGTCTTATTTTCGGAGGCTGTCTTATTTTCGGGGAAACACGGTAGGAGATGAGAGCTTCTTTGTATGCAATCAGAGACCCTCTGGTTCCACATCTGGCTTTCAATTGCCTGATGTTGTCCTCAGTTGTTCATTATTCTTCTGTTGGCATCAACAGCACTGAGCAATAGCCATCCAATCTCATTGTTCTATAGTTATGCTCTCCTCTTTAAATCTCAAATGCTTGATACATTGCAAGTACATGTCTTCCTCTACTATACCATCCCAATTCATCACCAATGAGGACTTTAACAATTGGAAGGAAGGGAAGGGAGGTGGTTGGCTCAAGAGAGAGGACTCCTGTGAAAAGCAGTCAATTAGGGAGCTAATTTGTTACTATTAGTTTTCAAAAAATCCAAAGAGCTGTCTTGGAGGGGCAGAAAACAAATTCCCAGAAAGCAGCAATCAGTGGGACCCAGCTTGCTGAGGAACCTATGATTGTGTGTGTGTGTGTGGTGGTGGTGGTGTTCTTTGATTTTCTTGAAAATGGTTGTATTCTGATCTTGACCAAACCTAGATCTCAAAAGAAGCAATAATTCATAAGCTACTTTCTAGTTTTGACTGCCAATTAGGTAAAATCCCGTTTGGCCCCGTTTTTCTTTAAGGAGAGTGAATGCGGGCTACAGTCAGAACTCAGTGCTAATCCTAGATTCAGTAATTACTGCAGTGTCTAAGGCCAGTCACTTAACACTGGTTTTCTCCTCTATAAATAAAACTAATGCTACACAATGTACTCTGACATGAGAAGTGCCTTGCCTGTGGTAGGCAATGAGGATAAGTTGTGACTGCTCTGCTCTGGAGGGACCTGCTCTTGTGAGATAGAACAGAAAGTCCACAGGATGAAGCAGCATCAGCTAATTATCAGGAGGGAGCATCAGAATAAAATTTCCACACAGGATCAAAGTGAGGAGACCGACCACTAAGCCAGTGAGCAAACATTCTTAAGAGGCACAGCCTCTGTGGCCATCAAAAAAGCCAATCACGCCCTACATTTACTTGGCACCTCACCTGATATAGGCTTTAGAAGTTACTTTCAGTTGAACAAATATTTATTAAGCCCCATACTACTATATCTTCAAATATTTTTAGCAAATAAGATTTTGTGTGACTTCCTGATGACAACAAAGCACATTTGGAAAAAAACTGTCTCTTCTTCCCTGAATTATACTACTCCTAGAGTTCCAGACTAGTAGAGTTTGGGGCATTGCCACATAAGGAAACAAGGGTATGTCTTCATGGACACAATAATTGGCAACAGAGCATACACCCTACTCAGCAAATCTTTTGACTAGGGCTGCCAGGGAGGGGCTTAAAGTTTTCCAGGCTCTGGTTGGGTAGCCCAGTTGGTCAGAGAGCCATCCTGCTACACCACGGTTGTGGGTACGATCCCTGGTCAGGGCACATACAAGAATCAACCAATGAATACATAAGAGGAACAACAAATACATGTTTCTTTCTCTGCCTTCCTCTCTCATAAATAAATCAACCCATGGAAGTGCAGAAAAATGTCTAAATCTAATAGTTTGACAGGCATAATCTTAGGTGAACTGATATTTCTGAACTATCTTTGATCCTTCCTCAAAGGGATACAGAAGCCCTGATTAATTGAATTTTTTAATTTTACTGACTGATCTAGTCAGAAGGCAGTGTTTAAGAAGCCACAAATAAGCAAATTTCTGCTTACTTCACACAATCTATACTAATTTTTAAATTGAATGAAGTGGCAAAGAATTTGGGAGTTACTATTAATATGCTTCTTCTGGATTCTCTTATTACCTGCTTGTTTCTCTTGAGTTAGTTGGTTTTCTCCTTACAAACTTAATGTAACAGAGTAGAAAAGCATAGTAAATCTATTACCAAAAATTATATATTAACATTGGTTGTCTTATTAACTTATGCAGAAAAGAAGCCATGGGGCTGCTGTAGTTGAAAAAGGCAAACTGATATATCCTTCTCATTGTCTCTCAGCTATACAGTCAATATAAATGTTAATATTTGGGGGAAACTTTGTTTTAAAAGGTAAACAATAGTTGAACTTTGGTGCTAATATATTGCTTATATAATTTAAATGTTTCCTGTGTGGGAAGCTGTTCCCAGTATACTTTAAAAAGTATATAATTTTAAAAAGTATAGCCGAAACCGGTTTGGCTCAGCGGTAGAGCGTCGGTCTGCGAACTGAAAGGTCCCGGGTTCGATTCCGGTCAGGGGCATGTACCTTGGTTGCGGGCACATCCTCGGTAGGGGGCGTGCAAGAGGCAGCTGGTCGATGTTTCTCTCTCATCGACGTTTCTAGCTCTCTATCTCTCTCCCTTCCTCTCTGTAAAAAATCAATAAAATATATTTTTAAAAAAAGAAAGAAGTATATTTATTCAGTTAAGACATATCTAACAAGTAAATTATAAGATGAATTGTAGGGACAGTTTTCTAGCACTAGAAAGTTCGGAAAAAATAAATCTTGACAGATTTTATACTTTTATTTCTTAAAGGAATTAAAAAAAAAAAAAAAAAAAAAAAACCCAACCAGAATAATATCTATCTGGGAAGTGGTGTAGAGGAGTCTCTTAACTTGAGATAGAAAATTCAGCTTACCTGAGGTGAATATCTAGTAATAAGACAGTTTGGCTTTTTTGGCATGTGGTTTTAGATAAATTGTTTAGAAATAATTTTATCAACTTTCCCTGCTTGTCTCCATAAAACTATATGATAGGAATTCAATAAACACATACTAAATTAATTTTTAAAAATTCAAAACGCCTTAATTTCCTTAGGACATGGTGAGAAACTAGAAAAAGAAGTAAATGAGAAAGTATAAAGTTAAGTCATTACTATTCTCATAAACTTAAATGATCTAATCAAAATTATCCATATGAAGACAAAGGTCACTAAATACAGTCCAAGGATTCTGGATATGTCTAAGATAAATAAATGGAGAGTGGCCACTGTGAATAATCTGGGATTGTACTCTCAGCTGGCCTAGGTCTTTGTCTGTTCATCTACAAATTGAGAGGACTTGTTAATCCACATATCCAAGATGCTTAGTTTGAAAACTGTAAAATGCGATATGCACATAAATGTTGAGCATGTATCATTATCACCAGATTGTAGAAAGGGATATTAAGCATCCAGTGATTCATATACATTCACAATTTATCTTGAATTTAATCTGAAAACTCCACATTATCACATTCTAGTTTAGCCTACACAGAAATATAATAAGAATAGAGTTTGTGGTATTAAAATAAAAAGGCTTTTATGCTTTAGTCAACAAAATATTTTTCCTTTTGCATTTTAAATATATTTATCTTAGGGTTAATTTCAGAATTTTTCCTAGACAGACAGATATGAAAACTGATAAGTAACCCAGGAATTATATAGAAAGTTAAATGTTTTCATACAGGGCATAGATATATAGTGATAATAGCTGTCCATCTCTCCAAAATATAATTGAATATTTTATTTCACCTAATACTTCAGATTCTTTGAATCAATCCCATTAGTTTAATGTCACACTTCATATATCACCTAAAGAAAAAAGTTCACTTAAGATTATTAAGAGTCAAAATGTTTGAGTTAAACCCTTTTACAAGTTAGTCCAAAGAGGACTCATGTTCAGGAATCCAAGAAACTCAGAAAAACACAATCACACAAACCATTCGCCAGTGACAAAGGAGTCAGAAAACTGTTGGAAAACAGAGAGAGCTTGTAATAATGAAAAAAAGGGACAGAGTTTTATAACCAATCACTTATTTTCTTTTAAAAACACATAACCACAATAACTTTTTGCTTTATACAACCATCTAGAAACTATAAAACAGTACCGCATTGTGCATTTTACCTACTTATCAAGAAGGGAACTCCACACTTCATAATAATTCTATCCATTTAAGAATGAAAGAGGAGACAGCTAATACCATAGTCACAGATACAACATGAGTCCAAGCAAGCATCAATTCTTTGATGCCACCTTTTCCATTTACCAGAGTGGAGAGAGTAAGAAAGGGAGAACAAAGGAAAGCAGCACCCACAGAAGACTAATCACATTTCATAGTTATTTTTAACAACTATAGCTCAGGGTTTTATAGAATAGCATCATTTGACAACACAATGTGGTAGGGGGTAAAAAGAAGCATGAGTAGAGTGAGAGGATTTGAAAAAACATACATTTCACCCTATTCTCCTCCTAAATACTCTTCATTGATACAAGCTTCTATGCTAATCTGGAAAATAGCAAGAAATTAATTAATCTTCACAATATGATAAAGCTTAAGAGTTCTGCTCTTCTTTGCAAATGTGAGTGGCTCACAATTTTACAGTTCAAAAGAATAACAATGTCATGATCAATTACTCTCTCGAAATTCCCCACAATCTTCCTGATTATTCCCATCATGCTGTTGTTGCTATAGGACAATCAGGGAAGTATGGGTAAGGACTTCAGAGATTATGATAAAGGGACAGTGAGATGGAATCTTGCTTTTCCTTAGAACTCTACATCTTTCTGTTTATAAGTCTTCCCTCTGGTTGGTGGTGGTTCAGAGGAAAAAGCATAGCAAGAACTAAGGTAATATGGTGGAAGTTTTATCAAGTAAATGGTTTGAAGGTATATAGATGAGATTGTGTAATTAGCAGACACTAAATCCAAGGCAAACAATTGGTTATTTGATTGTCCTTAGGTTGAATGGCACCATAAAAAAAAATTTTAAAAAAAAATCAAACTCAGTTCCCGCCCCCAAAATCTGAAGGTGGCTTTAATAAAATAAACCAAAGGTCTGCTACAAAGACATACATTAGAGGAAAATTACTATGATTCTCCTCAAGGAAACTCATCTCGTCCCTCTCTCTTCCTCTTTCCTGGTTAATAAATAAGTCAATACATCCTGGGAGATTGTTTTTAAGGGGCAACTCATATCAAGATTTTTGCCAATTCATACAAGGAAGGCATTATCAGCCATACCAATCAGCAGGCAAAATTCCATTCCATTCCCAGGCAAAATTCTCACAGAGCTTATATTTAGTTCTTCAAATCTGATGAGATACTTTTACTTTTTCATATTTGTTGGATGGAATGTGGTTTTGTGCTGGTAAAATTATTAGTGTGTAGCACGGATCAGCACAAATTTCTTATGCTCTAATATAATCAACTCTATCCTATATTACCACTGTGCTCTGACATTATTTAATTTGAAATTAAATTCAGACACTTAGATTTTAAAATGTACTATCAAGCTGATACCTCAAATGCAGACACGCATGCTTAATTTGTAAAATCTCACCTAAACTCCCTTTGCTTCAGTTAATTATCACAAGTAAAAAACAAAATTTAGATGCATCATAAAAAGAAAATGAACTAAGCAGATAAATTGGATTTTTTATCTAACTTTCCCCAAAGTTCTACTAGAACTTTGTCTTAATCTAGTGACTATACATCTTAAATGTAATGATATTGGCTTTTTTATTAGATTTGCGAAAGCATGTTGATTTTGTAGTTGAGAAAGCCAGATACTCAACATGATTATTTCTGAAATCTGAGCAGCTATCTTAATTTAAAAAATTTAAATGTTATATTGCAAGAAGTACTTGTGTCTTAAGAAAAGCACATATTATACAAACAATTAAAAAAACACACAATAATTTGAAATTTGTTTACCAAATAAAGTGCATAATTTCAGAGAATTCTAAGTTTTTGAATAAAATAATGCCATGGATAGTTATTTTCTAAATTATTTTCCTTAGCCTAAGACAATTTTCTAGTCATTGCTTGAAGATGACATTTGGGCACAAAGAACTATTTCTTGAATAATGCAAAGCAATGGACAAAGATGACAGGAAAATAAAGGCCGGTCTCTGGCAGCAACATAACCACTAAAAGGAGAGACAGCATCACCTCTGTGCAATGGAGCTCACCTACCTTCCTAACCGCCCTGCACCTGCTCCCAAGTTCCAATATCTTCTTGCTCTTTTCTGCTATCTCCACAATTACTTGATTTCTCTTCAACTATGTGTCTCTTAATCTGATGCCTGTAGGACTCAGTAATAGATTACTTTGCTCTTTTACCTGGTAAGAAAGGATGAGCTTTCTCTAGTGATCATGAATGTACTTGGGTCAAACCATGGTGGATTTTACTTCTAGTAAAATCTCAGATAATTTCTTAGAACTCTCCTGTTGAGAATATTGGGAAGTCATAGATCCTAGGGGCTGAGTCCCATTTTCCTTCTTTAGGGGTCCATATAGGTTACTGCTGAGGTGACTGGCATTCTCCTCACATCACTGCTTTTGAGTCTGAAGTTAAACAGCTTTCTTAAGGAGAAAAATGGTAGATGCTGGAAAAGAAAGTTGCAAATGGGTTTTCAACTTTTTTCCAATCTTAAAAATAACCATTTTAACCTAATTAATGACTTAACCTTTGATTATTTTGTTGCATGATATGAAATAATCAATTACTCCATTTTAATGATATAGGCAGCCTTAAATAAAGGTGCATATTTGTGCATAGAAAATAAGCCACTTTTATTTTCTAGTTTCTCTATACACATCAATGCTTTCCATACTAACTATCATAAAACAAAAAATGAACTTTATTCTTTTACTTATACTTCCTTTACAGTCCTTTGGGGAGTATTTTAACTGATATTATGAATTGCACACTTGTCAAATAAAACTAGAATTTCTAAACCTAAAATCAAATGAAAGTTTACCTTTGGTTAGATTGCTGTTCCTTTCATATGACTCTGTAATATTCATTTCCTAAGATTTCTACTGAGAGTTTCAGTGCACAGAAGTCTCCATTAAAATTTTAGGTTGCACAAAGCATTCCCAACTGCTAGAACATATAAAACTGAGGAGAAAAGAAAATACACTCTGTCTTTTTTGGAGGAAAAATTTTAAATGTATATTCTGTCTCCCAAACTGCTTCCTCTTATGAGGAAAAGCCCTCTTTTCTCTTTACAGCTTTAGGAGAAACACAAAGCTGTGCTTGTGTTTAAATATATATTTAAGCATCTGTCATGGTAAGCTGAAATTATATAAGCCTTATCATTTTTGAACAGACTATGCTAATAGGACAAATACATCAGAAAAGAAACACATTCTAAACATTATATTATCTATGAATAGATAATACTGATTAGGGCCTAAAATCGTAATAGTTGAATAAACACCGAATTGGCCATAGGACACACTGAGGAGTTCATATGCCAGAAGTCACCTGTAAGATTTTATGTGTGTCATTATATAGAGAATGGAATTAATCATTCAAACAGCTAATAGAGAATGGAGTTGATCATTCAAATTGCTCTGGATACACATTAGTACCACCAATTTTATTTGTATAAGAAATGACTGATCCACTGGACTTACCTATATAATTCAGTATAAATTACTGCTATTTCTTGACAGACCAGTAATATTTCCCCCATAGTTTTAAAGTACAAAAACAATAGTTAGGAAAAAATAATGCAACTTTTAATTTATTATGGGGCACTAACTCGTTATCACTGATTACTATAAATGATTCAATTTATTTAAACTTAAAAAAAATCAGTAATTAAACTTTTCTTCTTCAGTTTTGGGACAAAAAATATGCTTGGCAAAACACAAAAAAAGAATAAAATCCACAAAGATGTATAATTTTTCAGAAGAAAAAAGTATTTTGATTCAGAAAGGGAACATTTTCAGAGTCAAGATGGAAGAAACTACTTTAAAAAGAAACTGGTCAGTTAATTGATATAATTTTGGTAGTAAGAATAACATTAATATAATCTATTGAAATTATGACAGGGATGAATAAAGACTTGTGATGCATGGGAGAAGAGCTGATGATAAAAGCGATATATTAAGGGGCAGTAAACATGTTTTTTAGACTAAGTAAGCAATAATAGCTGCCCTTCAACTCATTTGTTCCTTAAAATTAGGCTGAAAATGACATAAGTAATTTCATTTCACAAATCCACTGATGTTGAATCTTCACCTGGATCTGGAAAGACAGGAGGATTAAAATACATTTTACTTTTCCTGGTATTTATGTTAATTGTGTTAAATAATGAAATGCTAAATTTACTGCTAACCACATTCAAGAGTAAAATCCTTTATAGTTTTTGGGCTTATTTGGGTTAAGTTTGGGAACATAGGAAAGAAATTAGACAAAGTGCAAATGGACATTGTGAACAGACCTTGATAGATCATAATTGTGTTTGATCAAACTTAGAACCTCAAAATTTTACAAGTGAGTTTTCTATCAAGGAGGGCAAACAATCCAATGTTCATCCTTTAAAACTATTGGGAGAAATGGCTGCCAAGCTCTGTTTTATCAGCATAATGTGAAAGAGGAAGGATAATTTGTTCTATGCTCTCAAAAATACGGTTTCCCAAGACAGACTTAATTTGATCACATTCAGGCTAATGGAAGTGAGCCCAGAAGAAAAGCTATCCAATGAGGGTGTAGAGTCCCCGAAATAGCTTTGTCTTCTAATTCAGAGTTAGTAAAGGCTATACTTCAATTACCTTACATGCTAAAGCTTAATAAGGCATAACTTTAGTTGTTATGGTTGAAATATTGGCAAATGTATTCCACATCTGCTCCTTAAAGAAAAAAAAAAGGTATCAGACCTCTTAAATTTTAACTGGTTGTGTGAAAGTGTGTGATGTTTTGTTATGAGAGACATGCTCAGAATTCTAAAGCAGCAGCGACTTAAGAAAAATCAGTAATGAAGCTTTGGCTTAAAATTAAAAAGAAAGAAAAGAAAGTCAAACGGGTGCAAGTTGTCTCATGAAAGAGGTATTGTGGACTAAACCCTCATAAATGCTGTCCAACATTAGTTTCCCCCGTCTTATTTCACTGTTATCACCTTCATTGCACAGGAGTTATATCATTCTTTTATGATTAAGTTTCATAAATAATGAGAAAACTATTTGTAACAAATACATCATATTTCCCACCCACCCAGCAACCCTCCCCAAAATAAGAAAAGTTACATCAAATTAAAAAGTAGCTTCATGAATGAAGGTACTGCTCAAAGTTGCACTTTCCCTGCAAGTGCGGCCAGTGCTTTTGCGCTGGGTATGAAGGAAAGGAAAAAATTCTCCACATAAACGGACGAAAAATTTAAAAACTAATGTCCGGTTTCAACCAGTCAAAACGGGGCCAAGCAGAAGCCAAGGTAACTCAGTACCGTCCCACACAGGGTCCTTGCAGTGCCTATTCTTCATCCTGATAGGTATCTGTGTCCTTGTGATTGTAAACAATCCATTTGATACTATGTTTGTGTTCCTTAAAATGTCCTCTGATTGGCAAAATGAAGTAAATATTAGTTTTAAAAATAGAAAATGAAAATTAACCCAGAATAAAAGAAAAGAAACACAGTGAGCTTGTTTGGAGTCCATAGGATCCGATCTGGAAGAGCTCAGAAAATGTGTTATGCATCTTCTCCTGTTTTCGGCTGGAAAGGTACTAGAGGTTGCGTTGGTCGAGGAAAGAATTGTAGAGTAGGAAAACCAAGGATGTTCATCTGGACTTCAGAGGATTCAAGTGTTAGCTTCATCATCTGTGTCGTCTATCAATACCTTAGTGTCACGAGTCTTGGTTCTAGTAATAAGGGGGGGAAAAGAAGACTCAGTCCATTACTAAAATACAAACACATCCACAGTATCAGATCCACTTCCAAAATACCACCATTAAGAACAGATCCTAAGCAGGCACTGTAGTCTACTGTACCAGATGGACTATTCATCAAGTTTCATCTTCAATTTCTGGTATTATTGGAAAAATACTAGGAAACTAGATTTCAACCAGAGGAAGGTAATAACAATGGCAGGTCATGTGCAGCAGAGTAGTATTCTGTAATAAGAAGATCTGAGTTTGAGTACTGACTTTGATTTTATTATGTACCTCTTTAACCTCTTGGAGTGCCAATTTTCATCTGTAAAGAAGTAATAGTAATGCATGTTACACATATTACTACTCTCACCTCGAGGAGATAATGTGAATATCAAGTAATAAAATGGGTATAAAAAGCACCAATAAAGCATTCAACAAATATAAAGAATTATGATGAAGATGGCAGAAATAATACTATTTAAGGTATACATGAAAAACCAAGCGAGTTAGCCTACAGAAGGCAAGACCTAAAGAAAGGCATGACAGTTGTTTTCAGTTGACAAATGATCCTAATTGGGCACTTTCAGATAACAGTCTCCTTGGAAAAGAAACAGTGTGAGCTTGTTTGGAGTCCATAGGATCTGATCTGGAAGAGGTCAGAAAATATGTCATTGGCTGGAAAATTACTAGAGTTGCATTGGTCGAGGAAAGAATTGTAGAGTAGGAAAACCAAGGATGTTCATCTAGACTTCAGAGGGTACAACTGTGTTTTCTATCAATACCTTAAGTGAAGGATGTGTTGTTAAAGATTGCACGAGTCACAAAACACTCAAATTCAGATCATATTTTAAATTCACTGCTTTCTCCTTGAACAGAATCTATTCCATTGTTCTAAAAATCTTCCGCTGGTTGCAATCTAGTATTCCAGTGTTTTCCCATGAACATCTGAAGTTGAACATAATCTATTGCCAAAGAGCTTCCTTGTTTTTGAGACAGAAACATTATATGTTTAGATTGCCCTCTGCTGGTAACTAACAAGGATTAGATTTTCAAATTTAGGAGCTCAATGTGATGGATAATCCCTACAGCATGGTCTTCATGGACTTTGTGGCATTTATCTAGCAGACCCAACCAACCCCTATACCTCCTTCTCCCACTTCTTCGAAACTCTTGCTTCCTTGATATAATAGTATTATGCTTTGTTTTGAAGTTCTTCCTACTGACCCTAACATTCCTTTTCTGCCCTTTTCATTTATTTTTTCTCTTGCCTGCATTTGTTCCCTAAGACTCAGTTCTTTGCTCTATTCCACTTTTTCTCTTCAGAAAATTTTCAAATTTTATCTAAAAGTTAGGCAATTTCTATTCTGCTCCCCACTATGTATAGGTTATCTACAACCTATTATTATTATTTATTGTTATTATTATTTGCTTCACATCTCCTGCCCTAGCCAGTTCGGCTCAGTGAATAGAGCGTGGGCTTGTGGACTGAAGGGTCCCAAGTTTGATTCTGGTCAAGAGCACATGCCTGAATTGTGGGCTCGATCTCTCCCTCTCCTTCCTCTCTGAAATCAATAAAAATGTTATTAAAATTCTGAAAAATATATATTGCAGTGCCATTAAAACTTATAAAAATACTACTTTCATAGTGTCATTCTTCTATGAAAAAATTCTATGATTCCTTCCTGCCTACATGATCAAGCTTGCACTTTTCAGCCTTTTACAATCATATTTCATCTATTCAGTTTTAATTTCTTACTATAGTTCTAGTCACATGGTTTTTTCCTCCCCTTCATTTCCAGCCTTATGTCTTTACTGTGCCATTGCCCTATTCAAACACCCCCTTATCCTTTAGAAAACTGGTTATGCTCAACTTTAAGTCCCCTCTTTCATTCCAATCCATTGCAATATGTATTATCTCTAAATTTCAAACACAGTCACATTATATCCTACATTGTTATTTTTAACAACACACTATAAAATATACTATTATAGGAAAATAAAAATGGCTTATACTTATTAAGCTCTTTCTGTGAGGAAACTGGTCCAAATTCCACGTCAGAACAAATTTAATCCACTCAGCCACCCTATAAGGGGGCCATATTATTCCCAATTTACAAATAAGAGTTAATATAGAGAAATTAATTTGGTCCAAGTTACATAGATGGCAAGTGGCAGAGCCAGGATTCCTATAGTTTGTAACCTGAAAATTATTTGTACATAAAACATACTGAAGTCATAAATTATTCTCCAACAAATTTTCTCCAGTGTAATTTTAACACCAAATTAGTGAACATTAATTAATGTATTAATGCCATTTTATTCTATGTGCTCATTAAGACCTTCTATAGATTGGATCCTATGAAATTGTTATTGCTGTTTTTTGCAGGTAAAAAATGATTGAACACCATCAATTTCATTTGATTCACCCTGATAACTTATTAATTTAAATATTATCCAGTGCTTAAAAACTGAAGGAAATTCGTCTGACAGAAGTGGAAGCCATACATACTGAGAAGCGAGGCGAGGCCGGCGCAGGGATATGCTCTGGCTAGTCTTCCACAACCGGTTCTTCTGACGGTTTCGTACTCCATCATCCTGATCCATCATCTGCTCTAGAAGTGTCTGATCATCTGCATTCAGAGGGGCCACAGAGATGTCCCGCACAGCACGGAATTCACCACAGTTATTCAGATGTTCATTCTCCAGGCGGAAGAAGTTCCACACAAATCGCCTTAGTAAAATGGAGTAGGCAAATTACTTACAAAATGTAAACACACTACTATAATCTGTAAGTCTTCCAGTATATCAAGTGTCTATGCATAGAAGTAAAAACCAAGGAACTAAGGGTTAGAACATTAAAAAAAAAAATAGGAAAAGATGTCAATGATGAGGGGTGTAGGAGATTAAGAATGAAATAGGCAAAAGGAAGGGACATGGAATCCAGTTTCAGAGTACTGATTCTTCCACTTTATTGAACATATATTTATTGGGTGCCTACATTATGACAGGAAAAGGCAGTGAACAAGACAGACCAAGCCTCTGCCCTTATGGGGTGTGACTTCTAGTGGCAGAGACATCATAATCAGCTAATGGTAAGTGCACTAAAGAAAATAAAGCAGGTAGAGCATGCCTCTCTGAAGAGCTGACATCTACCGTGTTTCCCCGAAAATAAAATATCCTCCAAAAATAAGACCTACTTACAGGTTTCCTTCTGAGTGAAATATAAGGCATCCCCCCGAAAATAAGGCCCCCCTAGGCTAAACATGAGAGATTTGGTCCACTGATTCTGAAAGAAATGGAGTCACAAGAAATTCACCAGGAAATTCAGGAATTGGATTGTTATGATGATGTTCCAGAAGATGATGACATGATTGTCATTGAATAAATGAGTAAATTCTTGATACTGTAGGATTCAGTTTGTCTGGTTTGTGTTGACAACTACTGTACTACCGTACCGTATACAGGTAATAAATTTCCTTTATTTTCATTTAACAATAAATGTGTACCATATTCTTCTTCATGGAAAAATAAGACATCCCCTGAAAATAAGACCTAGCACATCTTTGGGAGCAAAAATTAATATAAGACACTGTCTTATTTTCAGGGAAACAGGGTACCAGAAACTGGAATGATGCAAGGAAGCAAGTCAGGAAAAACCTGAAGTGTCCTAGACAGAGGAAATAAAAAGTATAAGGCCCCAAGTTGGAAAGGCCTTTGGTGTGCTGAAACAGAAGGTGGTCAGTGAAGCAGGAGTGGAATAGGGAGGGTAAAATAGCAGGAGATGAAATTGGTAAGGTAGAAAAGGGCCTGACCCACAGCGGGTCTTATATATCATACTGAAGAGTTTAGATTTTAAGAAAACAAGAGGTCTCAAAGAATGATGTGACTCGTGTTTTTAAAAAAAACATTCCATTTGCTACACTGTAAACAGATCAGAAAGAGGCAGAAACAGCTGAAGGGAAGACCAGTTAGAAGCTATTGCAGTAGTCCATGAGAGATGGAGACTTGGACTAAAGTGATGAGAAGGCACTAGAACTTATGAAGATGGAACTATGAAACTTACTGGTATGTGAGTGGTTTCGGTTTTTGGTCTCAGGAAATTGTAACACCATTTACTAGAGATCCAGATTGTTCCTATTAGGCTAGAGCAGCAGTTGCCAACCTTTCAGACCTCATGGACCACCAGTAGTCCATGGACCACTGGTTGGCGACCGCTGGGCTAGAGCCATTAGGTGTCCAAGGGGAAAATCAGTACCTGGGTGGACTAAGTCTGCAGTTCAAGGGAGAGTCAGTACCGGAGGTAACAAAAGGAGAGTATTTCCTTTTGGAAATACTTAGGAATGGGCTTAGGAATAATATAAGTGGAGGAGAGACAAGGGCAGAGGATTAAATCCTGGAGCACTCCAGCCACTTACAATTTAGGAAGTGGAAGAACCAGTTAAGGAGTTGAGAGGGAATAGCTAGTGAGAGAGAAGAGGATATTTTCTGGGAAATCAAGTGAAGAAAGTACTTTGCAAGACGTAAAATAAATAGAGAACTGACCATTGGATTTAGCAAAGTAGAGAGGCTGTATGATCCAGGAGCATAGATTCTGGGAGACGACCTAGATTCTAATCATGGCTCCACCACTTCCTAGGCATAAGGCTTGGATGAGTTATTTAACCTATGCTACAATGTCACCAGTAAAATGGACAGTAACAATACTTACCGTTAAAATTATTGTGAGGATTCATTAAGTTAACATATGGAGCAGTGCCAGGTACATAATAGATAATACTCAAGTGCTTGCTGCTGTTATAAACTAGAGGCTGGGGCATGAATTCATGCACGTGTGGGGTCCCTCAGCCTGGCAGGCAATCGAGGCCCATCGGGGGCTGGCCAACCTGGGGGAGGGAACCTGGGAAGTTGGTCAGCTGCCACCGCCCTCCCGCATGGGCCTACTGGGAGAAGGGGCCAGCAGGCTTGGGGGAGGGGCAGTGGGAAGTTAGCTGTGGGAGCCAACTGACCACCAGGGAGCAAATCCTGCAATGAACATCTGCACCCTGGTGGTCAGTGCACATCATAGTAACTGGTTGATAGGTCGTCATTCCTTTGTAATGGTTGCTTAGGTTTTTATATATATTATTTTAAAAAGTGATTGAGTTTTGAGTATTGGGGGGGAAAGAACTGAGTTGAGTTAAAGGGCGTCTGGAGGAGACAGCAAGCATAGACATCTCTTATTTTGGTCTAAAGGAGAGCAAAAAAATGGGCAGTTGGAAAAGGAAAGTTGATTCCAAGGAGGTTTTTTTGCTTTTGCTTTAAATGGGCAATAGATCTATCTGTATTAAGCAAAAAATTCTTTAAAAAAAATAAAATAGTTAAGAATGAAAAAGTGAGTTTTTAACTAAAAATTTAATTTATAAAGCAGCATACATGAAAGAGAAAAAAGCGGGTGGGGGAGATCATGGTAGTGATGAACACCTAGACATTTTGGAAGGTGAAGAAATGGTTTAGAGAAAGTACTGACAGCAACAAATACACTGTTTCCAGATTCAATCTTTATCTTTCAGGTTTATCTTTGTTTCTAGGTTCTCTCTTATTTTATCAGGCCATCCTGAATCAGAGGAATATTATATCCCTGGTCTGAAAATACCTCTATTTCACCTCCATTTGCAAAAGATATTTTCACTGGGTAAAGAGTTCTAGATAGGCAGTATTTTCGGTATACCTGAAGTTGATCTTGCATACAATCTGCTATAGGAGTTGAGATTCATCCCCCAACACCCCAATATGGATCTAGTTGACTTGACATCATTATTATAAAACCTGTTTTTCTCCACTGTTATTTAGCCACCTTTATATTAATTAGAAAGTGTCAATGCATGCATAGATGTTCCTGGGACTTCCTATTCTGTTCTAGTGGACACTGTCTATTCTTTCGCCAACACTAGACATTGTCTCAATTACTGTAACTATGTAAGTCTTGATGTCTGAAAGTATAAGTCCTTTAACTTCATTCTTTTCAGGATTTTTTGGATATTCTTGATTCTTAATATTCCGATATAAATTATAGAACTGGCTTGTCAATTTTCACACACCTACATCTTTCATTAAATTTATTCCTAGATATTTGATATATTCTGATGTTATTCAAAGTGGTATGGTTTTTAAGTTTTTCATTTTCTAGTTGTTTGTGACAGTTTTAAAGAACACCACTAATTTACATCAATCCTGTATTCAGGGACACAACTATATTCATTTTAATAGCATATTTGTACATTCTCTTGAATTTTCTACATATGCAATCATGTCATTTGTAAATAATTATAGTTTATTTTTCCTTTCTAACCCTTATACCTCTTAGCCTCTTTGCACTAGCTATATACTTACATGTATAATGTTAATCGGTGACAATAGGCATACTCATCTTACTTCTGATATCAAGGGAGAGCTCATAGCGTTTTACCATTAAATATGATTTTAAGTTTTTTATAATCTATTTTTTCATAAATAGGTATTTATGAAATGACTTATTTCAATAACACTTTCTACATATATTGAGTTTCCTCCCTTTACTCTATTAGTGTGGTGTTACACAGACTGACTTTTAAATGTTAAATGATTCTAAATATTAAGTCTTATATTCTTAGAATGAACCTAAGTTGGTTGTGATATATTATTCTTTTTATATACTGTTTGATTCCTTAAGTAATATTCAGGATTTCAGCATCTCTGTAGATGAGATAGATTGAACTTTCTTGAAATGTCTTTGTAGGTTTAGATATCAAAGTTATGATGGCTGCATAAAATGAACTTGGAAGTACTCCTTTTATTGCTTCTTTTCCCTGGAAGAATTTCCTGTAACACTGATAATATTTCCTACTCATATATTTGGAAGAATTCCCTGGGCCTGTAGTTTTATTTGTGGGGAAGATTTTAATATGGATTTAATTTCTGTAATCTATATAAGCCTACCCAATTTTCCACTTTTTTATTCGTTTTGGTAAATTATGCTTTTTGAGGAATTTGTCTACTTCATTTATATTTTAAAGTCCATTGGTATAAAATTAGTCAATATTGTCTTGTGCTTTAAAAAAAATCTTTAGTATTTTTTGACATTTGTAATTTGTGCTTGCTTTCCTTTTTTGATCAGTCATGTTTAGACACTTTGTCAGTTTTATTAGTCTTTTTCTATTATATATTTTTTATTGATTTCAGAGAGGCGGGAAGAGGGAGAGATAAAAACATCAATGATGAGAGTAAATCACTGATTAGCTGCCTCCTGCACAGCACCTACTGGAGACTGAGCCCACAATCTGGACATGTGTCCTTGACTGGAATCGAATCTGGGACCCTTTAGTCTGCAGGCTAACACTCTATCCAATAAGCCAAACCAGTTCTTTTTAAAGAACTATGGCTTTGTTAATTTTTTATTTTATTTTATTTTAATACTTTTTATACTTCCTTCCTCTTTCTTTTGGGTTTGATTTTATATTTTTAAATTTTCTAATATTTTGAGCTATATGCTTTTCTAATACATACATTTAAGACTACACATGAGCTTCAAAGCATGGCTTTAGCTGTAGTTCACATTTTTTGGGGCACATTTTCAATTTCATTTTGTTCAAAATATTTTTCTTAATTTCTGCTGCAATTTCAACTTGGACCCATTAAACATGTACTGCTTAATTTCTAAATATTTGGGGATTTTCAGTTATCGTTTTGTGATTTTACTCCTCTAAAATTTCCTTTATGCTCCAGCATATGGTTAATTTTGTTAAATGTTCTACATGCATGTAAAATAACGTATATTTAGTATTTATTATATGCAGTGTTCTGCATATGTCAATTAGGTCAAGTTGGTTAGCTGACTACTTGTTTATTACTGAGAAAAGTATGTTAAAATCTCCCTCTACAATTATAAATTCTCCAATTTCTACTTTTTAGAAATGTCATATTTTTAAGCTATGTTTTTAGGTACATACACATTGGAACTGGCTATCTATCACAACTGAACCTCAAATCTCTAATTCGGCAAATTTCTTTAATGCAAAATTGGCATTAGTACTCTGCTTATACTGGGTACCTGCTTTCACTTAGATTTGGGGATATCTTGTTAGCTCATTGATGTTTTTAGGAAGATTTAAAATATTATCCAGCATTTTTTGTTTCCAATGAGAAAATTGGGCTGAATAGCCAAGATTGACAAATTGCAAAAAATGATTCTTAAAGGATTTTCATTTTAATTTCTGTTCTAAGACTTTTCACTTCCCAAATGTTACTCATGACCCTTCCAATAGAGCCCAATTCTTAAAAAGCTTGTGTGTCATCAGTAGTTATTTAATTTGGAAAAATTAATCTTAGTCCTATTAAATTTTTCCAACTTGGAGGCTGATAACATTGAGAAAATTTGTAAAATTTAAGCTTTCCAAGTATAAGTTTTAATAAATGTTAATTTGGACATCTCTTAGGTACAAAGAATCCTAGATAAACTTTTCAGTAGTTTGCTTACCGGAATACCTCAAGGGGAGCTAAGACAGTAGCTATGATGTCCCCAATATGAGGCAACGTAGTAGTCATGGAGGTAACTGAGATTTGGATAGTCCAAGCAAAGCGCAGTATCACATCCTCTATGATGGCACAGTAGTAATAGGCCTGAGAAATAATAAGCAAATTGAGTATACCTACCATCATGTTTCTCACAAATAAGCATACCTATCACAGCAACGAGACACACACCTTACCAACAAGCACGGGTTCAGGAAGAAAGAGAGTTTTATTCTATTTTATATTTTTAAAAAATTCCACAAATTTAATTTCTTTTCTTAAAGGGTGCAATATTCAAGATGAAATTTAACTGAATTTTAGTAATCATTTAACAAATATATTTTCATTCCCATATTGTATACCAGGCTCTCTTCTAGACCCCTGGAATAGAAGCCAGATGAGATCCTCAATCTGAATGAGATGACATTCTAATATGTATTTGATATGCTAGTGACTCAACAGCTATTAGAAAAGATTAAAATTTGTTAACTGTGCTATTTGTACTTTCTTTTTTATTCATTTTAGAGAAAAGAAGAAAGAGAGAGGGAGAGACAGAGAAACATCTCTGTGAGAGAAACCGGCTGGTTGCCTCCTGCAGGGGCCCACAATCTGGGTATGTGCCCTGACTGGAACTTAAACCTGCCAATTTTTGGTGCATGGGATGATGCTCCAACCAAGTCACACCAGCCAGGGCATGCACTTGCATTTTCAAACTGCTTTACCCTATATTTGAAGGAGATGAAATTAGGCTTGGATTTCACAAACATGGTAGAAGTTAAATAATGTCCCATTTTTACATGAGGAAAACAGCACTCAGCTAACCAGTTGTTCCAGATACTGGTACCCAGTAGCAAGGAGTCCAGTTTTAGCTACAGAAGTCTGTACATATTGCCAAAAGACCAGAACCATAATTCATGGATTCACTCATTATTAATATCTGTATAATCAGCTCTTTAAATAACAAAGTGCTTCCTGGGACTGCATGTGGTGCTCAATATTATTCAATGTTAACCCCTAGGAACTGATTTTAAGGTTCAGAGCCATGTTCTTAATTTTTAAATGAAGCTCCACTGCTCTCCACAAATAATTTCTTCCCTTTTCAAGTAGAATGAATAAATCCAAAATTTACCTTTTTAAAATTGAACGAGATGTGGCAAATTTGCGAAATATTATGTAGAAAAGCATCTATTTTATTTTTTAGGGTCCTGAAAATATGTAATAATAAGCTGATTGAAAGATTCTATTCTCTAATTTTATTACATAGAAACCAGTAAGTTAGATTTAAAAGGAGAAATGGATTAACATTTACATAAAGAGACAAATAGTACATCTGTGCATTCAGCATAATAAAGAAATGTGTTATTCTATCTCTCAGTAAAGTAAGAACAATAGAAGGAGCAATAAGACCATATTAATTGGGTGGGCAACAAAGGACCATTTTTACCTGAGCTCATGTCTGCTCTCTGACTTGTGCTTACCATTATAATTTTCTTTTCAAAGGAGATTTATGGAGATATGTCTACCATCTTGGTCCTATATCTAAGTTTGCACCTTGGGATTATTGCTACAGCTTACATAAAAAAAGATCAGTGTCAACGAATATTTCCTTTTCTGCCTTCATTTGCTTATCTGGTTACACTACATATCATCATTTTTATAGACACTCTCATCATTTTTCTTAAATTCTCACACTTGAAAACAGCTTTCCCTAATCCCAGCTGAATATTACATATTCACACATTTCTCAAAGTACCATTTTGAGGTATTGGTGACACTTTGACATAGTATAAATTATTAGTGACCTAATCTATACTTCCCTCCTCATTACAGAATTTTAGAACTAGGAAAAAATCAAGAGATAACCTAGTGTAACACCCTGCCTTACAGAAGATAATACACTACAGTCTAGTTGCCTAAAGTAATATAGCTAGTTAGAGAGTGAGCTTGGATTAGAATTCACTTATCAGGATTCCCAGTTCATTGTTTAATTTCTTTTCAATATCTGTGCAAAAATACTCTTGATCTTTTGACTCTTTAATTCAGCCTCTCATATTTTCATTCATATATATGTAAAGCCTAAAATAATTCCTGAAGAATTCTCCCATATATTTCAGGTTGAATTGGCACCTTAACAAGGGTTGGTTGAAAAAAACAAAAGCAGCTTTCTAGATGCACCAAGCATTCAGGCACTCCCTTTCCTGTGCTTTCACAGTATTGCTCACTCAGTCAGGTATTTATACTTTCACTCCACAAACATTAAGTCTACTATATACCAGAAACTCTGCAGGGCAGTGAGGGATACGTATACTTAACCAAATAATACAACGTGGTAACTGCTACAGTGAAGTTTGTAGAGCATAAAATGGGATTAGAATGAATAGCTAAATATGCTTAGAGAAGTAAAGAAAGGCTTCTGAGAGAAATTAAAACTAAAACTGACTTTTAAAAGGGAGAAACAGGAGCTTGGTAGGCAGACAAAGGGGAGAGAGGGCATTTGAGTGGAGGGAATTGCATGCTCAAAAATAAATCATAAATTGCAGTAAGCTATTTGTTCCTCTATTTTAGTCTTTATTACATGGTATTGCAATCTGTTTGTTTACTAGAAGCTTTGTGCACTGTGAGGGGGAGGGTCCCTCAGTCCAGCCTGCCCCCTCTCATAGTCCGGGAGCCCTCAGGGGATTGCCTACTGAAGGCTTAGACTTCGGGAGGCAACCAGGCTAATCGGGAAGGCATCCCGCCAATCACCCCGCTGCTGCCATCACTGCCAGCCCTGTAGCTGTGACTCGTTTTCATCCACACGGACTCCAATCCCTTCGCTACAAAAAAATGACAACTTTCTTTAGGCATTTTCAAGATGTCTCTTTCATAGGATATGACATTTCTTTTTTTTTTTGTCCTCACTTGAGGATATTTTCCCATTGATTTTTAGAGAGTATGGAAGAGAGAAGGAAAGACAGAGAGAAACACTAATGTGAGAGGCATACTTTGATTGGTTGCCTCTTGCATGTGCCCTGACCTGGGCCCCAGCCAGGGAGAAGCCTGCAACCTAGATACATGCCCTTGATCAGAATCGAACCCGGCCCCCCTACAGGTTTGTATCTCCACTCCAGCCCCAGCAGCCCAGCGACGTGGCTGCAGGACTGGAGCTAGGGGCCAGGCCCTCTGCGTGTTCTCTAGCTCCAGGGCCAGGTGCAGACCACCCTGGCCTAATTTGCATATTCTCTCTCTCTCTCTCTCTCTCTCTCTCTCTCTCTCTCTCTCTCTCTCTCTCTCTCTCTCTCTATATATATATATATATATATCATAGTCCATGGCCTCTTTGAAAACCAGAATTTTACTGTTTTCATTTTTTTTAGTGCTTAGCATATGGTAAACAACTTGATACATTTTTGATAACCAAATAAGTATTTTTTAGTCAACAGTTATTTTTTATAATTATATTAGGTTGGGATTTGGTACCTATTGCATGGGATTTAGCTGGCGGTACACCTGAGGCTTTGTTTTCTTAAACACAAACACTGTACATACTTTTTGGGGGTATACAATCTCTTCCCGGAGGAAGGTGTTTTCTCCTGCATTCTTATCAAAGAGGCCCCAGTCCATCTTCAGATCCCAGATGAGAGTATAGCAGGAACTGATGACAGAAAAGACAATCCACAGGTAAAAGAATACCCTGGTGTCTGAGTGATTTTGTTCTGAAGAAAGAAAAGGGAAAGGGAAAATTACTCAAAGTAAATTCTTCATTAAATAAAGCTAAAGAATTGATTCTTTATACAGCTCCATAAAGGATATAAGATTTTAAACAAATCCTCCTCATAGGATTATTGTCTCACAAAGGTTAAATACAAAAATCTGATTTTCCTGAAGTCCAAAGTAATCATCAAACACTTGTCAGAGTCAAAAACCTTGTACAAATGTGCATTTGGAATTTTGGAGCCACTATGTTAAATACATTAAAAAAAAAATCTAAATAATTGCAATGGAGGTTTTTGAGATTACAAAAGGTGTTATTTTAATTTTTGCCATAAGGTGGCAGCTTAGAGTCAAAGATGAAATACCATTTAACAAGGAATGCATTTCATTTGCGTCAAAAAAATTCTTATTGTTTTTACTTTACAATATTACCTTCATACACTTAGATCTTGTTAATATTAACTGTGATGACAATGAGATAATTTTCTAGATAAAATACCAGAAAGCAACCAACTGATGAGAAATATATCTTTAAGAACATGTATATAAGCAAATTTCTTTCAAGTCACAAAGCAAAGCATATTTTGCTTCTTATAGAGGTATTTATTGATACAAAGGCCCAATGTGATTTTATGCTGGGAATACATAAAGTAACTTTTGGCTTTATGCTGAAAATAATATAAAGAACACTAAATCAGAATAATAAAAATAATTTGCAAATATAGTTATACAATTTAGTCTTTTTTCTGTCTTAAGTGCTTCATATGTTCTCTAAGAAATTATCTGTTAAGTTTGAGAGTCATCATGATATTATTTGTGTTCTTTAGGATATAGGCATATAACTACTAGTATGGTCCTGAGTCATCAGGGAAAAAGGAGACAAAACATCTAATTCAAAAAGTTTAAACTTTTGGTTAGTTTCCCAAAGGCATAGAAAGTAAAAAATGTAAAATGCACTATCTACAATCCTTTCTATTAAAGTAAATACATGTTTATTAATAATTTTCCAGGTATTAAAGTGTTAAGTAAAGTATGATTCAAAGACACTCTTTGGCCACTTATAATCTAGTAAGTGAAAAAACCATTTGTTACTGATGATAATTTGAGCTCAAAATGAATTGTTTATAAAGTACTATGAGAACTTCAAGGAGAATTGGAGTGTTTCCAACAGTAGGAAATCAGAGGAAGTAGCATTTGAGTTATTTCTAGAAGGATAAACAAATAATGTTGCAAAAGTCAGGCTGATGAGGCAAGGCCATTCAAGGCTGAAGGAAGATAATGAAAGTGCAAGGTGTGTTTGAGAAGCTGCAAATAATCTAAACCTAGTGTGGGTGAAACACAGAGGTGTAGGGACGGGTATGAATTGAAATGAGGCAGGAGAAAATATTTTGTATTTAACGGTGACTGCCTTTTTGGACCTTCGGATTAGAACTTTATTTTAGAAAAATAACTGTTTGGCAGGTTACTTGCATCAGAATTAGTTGGTTAAAAAACACACAAAACACACAGATATCTCAGAGCTCCAGTGTTGCGTAGTCAGTTTTTTCAGTTCATGAGAACCAATTGTTAAATTTTCAAAAACTAAGTTTGGTTGATAAACACAGTCATTATTAAAAATTGAATTACATAAACTTGAACTAGTTATATTAAAAACAAAGGCCACTTCCTAATCATCTTACTAAATTTTACTATTATTATTTTTAGGTTATATGTTTAGTTTATCTATATGATGAGAATACTATACAACGTTATGTATTTTTTTCTCAATGTTCAATGTTATCATCTTAATAGCTTGAAATTGTCTATGGTGGAAGTATTTATACCATGGAAATTAGCAAGCACTGCAAATTAGTGCCGCCTCCTCCCACTCTCATCAGAGAACTGCTTTGTTGAATATACACCAGCACACACTATCAGTTTCTCCTGGGAAGTGAGTTGTAGGGAAAAGAAATGAGTATTTTTTAAAATAGCCCACAAGGGATTCTAGTGAACAATCAAACTTGGATTTAAAAAAATTAATAGATTTTCAGGTTTAAATTACTTCCACAAAAACTTTTTTTCATCAAAAGCAAATTGGGTTGAATATTTATACTACAACATTGTATAATATGAGTCATCAACTTAAAGGCCTATCAAAAGGGTTTTTGGCTGAAACTGGTTTGGCTCAGTGGATAGAGCGTCGGTCTGCAGACTGAAGGGTCCCAGGTTCGATTCTGGTCAAGGGCATGTGCCTTGGTTGCGGGCACATCCCCAGTAGGGGGTGTGCAGGAGGCAGCTGGTGGATGTTTCTCTCTCATCGATGTTTCTAGCTCTCTATTCCTCTCCCTTCCTCTCTGTAAAAATAAATAAATAAATAAAATATATATATTAAAAAAAGGGGGGGCGGTTTGTTTTTTTGTTGTTATTTAGGTGTAGTTGGATGTGTTCTGACATACCTGTTTACCTCATTCTACTGACAGCGGGGGTCTAGCTTAGTAATACAGTTCAATTATTAGCATCATGGTTGCATTTTTAAAAAATCCTGTAACTCATCTACTATGGCTTGCAAGGAATAAAGCAAACTTAGCAACTTAAAATCCATACTCTTCTCATAATTTCAAAATCAGATCAACACAAGAGATTAAGACAAGGATTTAGCTGTAAATTACACAGTATTTGCAACTCTTTTTTAAAATTGAATGCTTACTATGTGCCAAGTGTTTTACATATAATATCTTTTACTTTACACAACAATTTGTTTGCTAGAAAAAGTAATGAATACAATAAAAGATACATTCATCAAGAAGTAACAAAATGAGCATTTCTCAAATAAGTGTAAGTAATATCAAGTCATATTAATGAAAGCAGATTTTCTTTCCTAATTACTGAAATCAAAGAGTTCAAATTATTGTATAAAAGGAGATTATGGGCTGAAACCATTTAGGCTCAGTGGATAGAGCACTGGCCTGCAGACTGAAGGGTCCCAGGTTCGATTCCGATCAAGAGCACGTGTACATTGGTTGCAGGCACATCTCTAGTGTGTGTGTGTGGGGGGGGGTGGTGTGTGTGCAGGAGACAGCTAATGGATGTTTCTCTCTCATCTGTTTCTAGATCTCTATCCCTCTCCTTTCCTCTCTGTAAAAAAATCAATAAAATATATTTTTTTTCCTAAAAAAGGAGATTATGGGGGAAATGTAAAAGCAATGTGCTAATTTTCTTTAATTTCTCTTAGATTTTTAAATACAAGCCCCATCCTTAGAGTACAATTCTTAAAATGGTACAATGAGTCAAATACCTCCCTCCTTTCTAAGACTATATTATTTCTATAAAATTTCTATGAAACATACACAAGGACTTACTTTAAAAAAAATAAACGAATGTTTTTAATAAAATATTTTGTAATAAGTAATGTTTTATCTTACGAACCTCTTCAAACAATGATTAACAAACACCTGGTCTAAATATGCTAGCTACATTTTGGTCTCTTTTTAATTATTACCCTTATTTGATCTTTCCCAACTCCCAAATGAGGAGTGCTTTCCCCTGAAATCATCTGCCTTCATTGGTATTCAGAAGATGTACTGGAAAAATATTATCACTTTAGGCAAGCAATTATATCTAATTCTCTCTTGGCTAACTCTGGTAGCCTACTTTAATGATGTTCAGAATCACAGAAAATCAAGTCATTGCTATTCTACCCCTGAGCTTCTATAACGCACCTGCCATGTTAGAAGCATAATTCACATTAAACATATTTATGGTAATGACATCTACTGAATCTAAAACAAATAAAAATAAGGTTCCTCGAGTTTTGTACTCACAGCCATCATAGGAAAGATAAAGCAAAATAATTTGCCAGGAAAAGTGCTAAGACAGAAACGAGAAAAATTATACATGGAAGTCACCCTAAACCATACTTCAGGGTTTAAAAGTAAAAGAAGTGGCAATGTGTGAAGAAAAAGAGAATAGTATTATTTTCAACCCTCTCTACTTTGGTAATAGCTTATTAGTTTGTAATTTGAAATTAAATAAGAAACACCATTTTCAAAGCCCAAAGATACATAGGTAAGCTGAGTTATGAATGAGTTTGGCACCCAACAAATCTTAGTTCTATTCTTATTGCCCAAATAATCAAACCACTAAATTATGAAAGTAATATGGCTTCTGAAAATTAATGGGTATAGATACTTCCCTGATCTTTAGGTGATTTTAGTTAATACATATGGTGATATGTATTACCCCTTCTCGGGTGATCATTATATTTATTGTCAGGGCAAGCCAGACAGACATTAAAAATTTGAGATAGCCGAAACCGGTTTGGCTCAGCGGTAGAGCATTGGTCTGCGGACTGAAAGGTCCCGGGTTCGATTCTGGCCAAGGGCATGTGCATTGGTTGCGGGCACATCCCCAGTAGGGGGTGTGCAAGAGGCAGCTGGTCAATGTTTCTCTCTCATCGACGTTTCTAGCTCTCTATCTCTCTCCCTTCCTCTCTGTAAGAAAATCAATAAAATATATATATATTTTTTTAAAATTTGAGATACTTTCAATAATAAGCCAAAAATAAAAACATTTACCCGAATGTATGTCTTTTAAAAAATTAATAAAATTTTCCCTAGAGAATATTTTTAAAATGAGTGTTTTAATTATATGTATAAGACTAAAATTTGGAAATTCAGACACAGTTCATATTCAAGGTAGAAATAGGGTAACCAACTGGCCATACCCCCAGAAAGGAAGCACTTCAGGACTATGTGTGCTCACTCAAACAATGAAATGACTATTGGCACTGAAGGCACTGGATACTGCTGAGGAATCCTTATTAGGGAGCATAGCACTCTTCCAGAATATTAAACAAGAAGGGATCTAGAAGGGACTAGAAAAACAACAAGCAAACATAAATGAACTCAGCTTTTAAGTCAGCAGAGAATATCTTCTGTTTTTCTCAAGTATTTTTAGAAGTCTAATAGCAAATGCTTGTTAGCATATTTTACCAATAAAATTTAAAGTAAACTATGAAGTATTTTTAAAAGAAGTTTTTTTCTTCTTTATATTTGGAGAACAATAAAGAGTAAAATACACTAAGAATGTATGGATGTTTTAGAATATTAGAAACTGTAAATGAAAAACAGAAAATCTAATGAAGCACTTTCTCCCCATCAACGAGTTAGGAATGACAACACAATGGCCTTCTCTATTATTGTACCTCCCACAGACTTTTCCTTGCCAAAGCCAAAAACCTCAAGGACACACAAAACCATTTAAAACACTTTCTGTCTCTTCCAATCCCAAATCCAACAAAAATTTGTAGGAGTTGGCATCAAATTTAGGCTTGTAATAAAATGTGAATTCTTAAAATATGGAGATTGGTTGCTAGCTAAATCTTTGCTTAGCTAAACTTTTGCTTCTAAAATCAATGATGGAAAAAGAAAATATACTGAAATGTTTAAAATGTGTTCCCTTCTTACTGCAACAAGTAAGGGCTACCTGCAATACTATCATACATAGACTGCCTAAAATGGGCCTAAACCATCTTCCTCATGTTTTAAAAAATTATTCTAGGTACAGAATTCATTCTTGTGCCTCTACTTTTACAAATTATGCAGATAAACTAAGACATATCTTTTTTTTTTTTTTTTTTTTTTTTTTTTTTTTTTTTTTTTTTTTCTGCTGTTGTCAATTCTCACCTGAGGATATTTTTCAATTGATTTTTAGAGAAAGTGGAAGGGAGAGGGAGAGACAGAAAGAAAGAAAAAGATTGATGTGAGAGAGACACATTGATTGGTTACCTCCCACGTGCCCCAATTGGGGCTGGGGATTGACCTGCAACTTTATGTGCCCTTGACCGGAATCAAACCCAAGACCTATCCACTGAGCCAAACTGGCTAGAGCAAACTAAGATATGTCTTTGAAAAATATCTTGAGATCAACCAAAGAACTTTTATTCATGCATATAAGTCTAACCAATGGACACAGATAACGGGGTGAGGGCATGAGTGAGGGGATTGGGAGGGTAATGGGGGAATAAGAACACATATGTAATACCTTAATAAAGAAATTAAATATCCATGGGGAGAAAAAATAAACTCTTTGGCCTACATAACTTTAAAAAAAAAGAAAAAAAAATAATATCTTGAAAATTCCCTGATGTTGTTACTATGGTACCTCTTTTAGGCTAATTCCCTGAAAAGACTCAGAATTTGAACAAGGTTACTTCACCATCTTCTACCCTTCCTCCATCATAAAACTTATCCTTTGCAATAATAACACATACACAATAGAAAAAGATTTACCTCATTAACCATACAGATTCTATTCTTTTGGCCCAATAATTTTTTCCCAAAGTTTATGTTTTCTCGTGCCTTTTCTTTTATAATACTGCCCAAGAAAACAACAGAAATCAAATGCTACTTTTGAGCACTCAATGTTAAATTTTCTGTCATTGGTCCCTCTGAGTTAACTTTTCAAATTTTCCCCTTCTGTTTTAGGCTTTTTTGGGATGGAAAAAAAAAAGTGATAAAAATATTTAATATGTAGCAACTACAAACAGTGTTTTTATTTAAATTTTGGGATATGATTAAGATATATAACCAATGGCCTGTCTAAAAAATGCTTGTGTTTTAAAAAATTTGTCTGGGGCACATGAATCAACTTCAGTGAGTAAAACGTGTTACTAGTACATAAAGCCAAATACATTCCTAATTGATACTTGCCTTATACAAGCCCCCCACCCAGGGTGATCATAAGGGTTTCTTTTAGAAAGACTTACAAATATGCCAGATCTATACAGCAAAGATAACTATATTTCATTTAATGATAAATTCCAATTATGTAGCATACTTAAATTAGAGTACATAAAGTGATTTCAAGTGAATTATCACCCTTATTTAATCCTTTCAAATGGTTAAGTAAACAAAAAAGACATTATTATTTACACTTTAAAGGTGTGGCTTTGTCTGGGGAGAGAAGAGGAAAAAACCCAAACAGCCCTAGGCCAAAGATGAACAGAATACTTCCAGCACTCACAAATTACGTGGCCTTGCACAAAACACAGAATGGGGTAACTGGAATCCTCCTTAATTCAATATAAGCAATAGGATATAGCTTAACCTCTGGGACATCAGTTCTGTACTTCCCATCCTGAGACCTAAAGGCTGGTCTAGGGACATGTGCTGCATTGTAGGTTGTTCTGGTACCTTGCTTATCTCTTTATCCTTTATTTTAATGTCTTTCAAAAAATTATAGTTATCATGGTAAAAAAAAAAACAAAACCCATGAGCATAAAATTTACCACCTTAACCATTTCTAAGCTGTGCAGTTCAGAAGTTTTACATATAATCACATTGTCGTGCAACCAACTTATTCTTTTCCACTGGATTATTTCTCCTAATAAATTATAAATTCTTTAGGGCAAGAATTTGTTTTGTTTGTAGTTCTATTTTTAGTATCTAGCACAACCTGACTCAGAATATTCTCAATAATATTAAATGGCACTTGTTTAATCTCTCTCTCTATGCACCACCTAGGGCCCCCCCCCCGCCCCCCCCCCCCCCCCCCCCCCCCGCAACTTAGAACTGAGAAGCGAGATGTTTACACAGGAGTATATATAAATATGTTCATTCTAAGTCAGAACTTGGTTTTCTAATTAGGGTAGTAGTATATGGCAGATAGTCTCTATAAATTTGATGAGTGTAACCTGCAATTCCAAGGCTTATTTTCAAAAATACATTTAAAAGCAATACTGCATGGACAATTAATAATATTTTATTTTCCTAATTGTACTTGAGTATGTTTGGCTAACCAGGGAGTCTCTAAAATTAAGTATCATATGATTGATCCTATTCAAACTTTTTGGTAGACTGTCCAGAAACAGAAAGTGAATGACTCAAGTGACTAGTTAGCAAATCCTTTTTTTTTTTTTTTTTTTCCAGTTTATGTTCAATGCCTTACTTTATTCAGTTTATTTTCAACAAAAAATCTTTGAGATATCACTAAAAATAATTATTGATGATATACTTCTACGCAATTTTTTTATCACAAAACTCAAGATTTGTTCAAAAACATTGAGTGACACTGCAATAAAACTTGCATTCTCATGTGTATAGCTATGTTAAAGTTTCTCAGCGTTTACTTATTTAAAAACTGAAAAATGCAATACTAATAAGTAATATAAATTTCTTTCATAAGGAGTTTTATGTGTAACAATTATTAAAATTTGTAATACATTTATAATGTTATTTTGATCAACTATAAATAATAATCAGGGCAATGAAAATTATAACAGGAAGAAAAAATTTAATTTCTATATTCATATCAGCCAAAATTCATTAAAACATAAAAATACATTACATTAAAGTAAAGTTTAGTGGGAAACAAATGTAAAATTTCTAACTATTTAAAGAGCTGCTTCATTTAAAAAAGAAGTCATGGTACTTATTATGCTTCTATAGTTAAAGTACTTGGATACATTTAATAGAAACATTTAGCAGTTTTGTTTGAAAAGTACGCTGACAATACATTTTTTGTTATTATTTAAACTTAAGATAAAAAATTTCAGGTGTGAACTTAAAAATACCCAATAAGTAATGTAGTTTGAATAATATTTAAAATAATAAAGTAAAATTATAGTTTAAAAATTTATTTGAAGGGATACATGAGCAAAAAAAGCTTGAAGACCATAATACTATGCAAACTATTATTTCTAGTCTTAGGTTTTTAGATTTAGAGTGCTTGCAGATTTAAGAAATTCAGCTTTTCAGTTTCTTATTAAATTGATGGTACCAGTACTATTTTTATCCGGAATGGGAGAAAAGTAAAGGGTTCTTGAGTCATACAGTACTACTTATCAAATTAGTTGTCTGATTTACAAATTCTCTAGTAATAACCTCTAGTAAAAACTAAATCTTGATGCATGCCTGAACTGAATAATAGCATTCCTCATCAAGAGTTAAAATTATAAGAGTATTGTAAAGGTGTTTCAATCATTGAGGTAATTAAATTCTCATCTAACAAGAGAGCCTACATAGTAACATAGTAATAAATGTTATTGGCTGCATTACCAAAATAGTACTGTAATCTCATAATCTACTGCAAAAAAAAAACTGCAAATATGTTACCCGGCTGGTGTGGCTCAGTGGTTGAGTGTTGGCCCATAAACCAGGAAGTCACCGGTTCGATTCCCGGTTTGGGCACCCGGGTTGCAGGCTCGATTCCCAGTAGGGGGTGTGCAGGAGGCAGCCGTTGGAATCGAAGTTCCTATCTCTCAATCCCTCTCCCTTCCTTTGTCTGAAATCAATAAAAATATATAGTTTTAAAAACTTCCTTATTAAGTGCAACTATGTCATAAAATGTTCTAGGGACCAAACTGCAAGCCTTACAAAAAAACAAAAAACAATACCCTAATCTTTCATGACCATTAGACAGACTTTAGATAAGTAGCAATTCTAAAACACTAAGGGTCCTAAAATACAGTGTCTCAAAAAAAATTACTGAAAAAAATTTTACAAAAAAAAAAAAATTATCAAACTATTTTAAAATAATGGTAATAATTTTAATTAGTAATATTTCTTTACTATCAATTGATGCGAGAATACAGGATCTAAGGTATGGGCTGATACTTATTTAAATAGACAAAGGAAGAATACATTTTAGTAAAAGGAAGCAAGATCTTTGATTGTTCTTCAAAAAAAAAGGTTAAAAATTCAAAAGCTGTGACTGCATGTGGCTCAGAACTAAAAGCTTTTTTCTCCTCCCAACAGAAGAGCAGTCTCAAGTAATAACTGGTTGCCATGGAGATAAGAAACTAGAGAGATCAGAGAACTCAATTTGCAGTTAAATGGGCTGGAAACACTCCTTACAACTTGGTGAAGGAAAGTGATTAAAAATATACATGATTGCCAGAGGGACTCTTTTCCACCTAGCATTTCCCAACCTCATTAATGAACAAGTCTAAAAAAACAAATGAAAACCAAAGGTGTTCATATAGATTTGAACCCATTAACCATAATTCAGGATTTTAAATGTTATCACAAATACTTCTATTACAGATGACTTTGATTCTTTTTAATGGTATTTGTTAGTAAATATTGGAATAAGACTAAAATTCAAGAACAAACTGAGGGGATTAGAATTTCAGTGTAAAAAAACATATAGCTGAGGGGATTAGAATTTCAGTGTAAAAAAACACGATAACTGGAAAAGCATGCAAAATAAGGAAAAGATTCAAGTAGTAAAAATAAGGGTTTTTAAAAATCTCTTTAGAGTCAATCACAGAATACCTTTGTGAGTGAAGTAAAGGGCTCTAAATGTCACCATGAAGAAAGTTGTAGAGTATTTCCCAGCATTAATTAAATGCGGAAAGGCCCTTTTCGTATCTCGGTATCTGCGTAGGCACTGGATGAAGCGAAGCCAAGCAGGAATGCACTGAACAATGGCCCGAACACCATATGTATATTTGTGGCAAATTTCTAGTTCTGTGAAAATTTCAAAGAAGAAAAGATTACAATTTAAGAAAATAACTTGTTCACATCATTTAGTCATATACTATAACCACTAGCAAGCCCATGAAAGAAAAGAGCCTGCGTTTCAGAACCACTTTCTTCTTTGTAACTATTTTAGTCTCAAACTTTTTATTGGTAAGGACCACTAGGAGAGAAGGTAAAATACTTAGGTAAGACCTAGTGGGAAAACTTGCCCTCACAAGTTTCTGACTCTCTTCTGGAAACACTTTCTTTGGAGTGTGATAAAAACATAATAGAATTAGAAGTTGAGTATATTAGTCAAAGAGGAAAAAATTAGCTCTGTATCTCAAATACCAGGAAAATGTACAAATATCACTGATGACACCAGTCCATTTCATGAACTCCAAACCATCCTATCTAATAAAAGGGTAATATGCAAATTAACTGTCACTCTATCACAAAGATGGAGGCATCGATAGCCATAAGATGGCGGTGCCTAGTCCTCTCAGCCCTGCCAGAGTTCCCCAGTCCGGGGGAGGGGGCAGCTGCTGAGAGTGGGCAGGGTGAGCGGCCTAGTGGAATGCTTGCTTCATCGCCACGACGACGACGACGACGACGACGACGACGACGACGACGACGAGGACGGGGAAAGCATTCCACCCCAGCTGTGGAGGGCCTCTGGGCAGTGGGCACAGAGCAGCGGGGAATTGGGGGAACGTTTGCGTCATCACCCCAGTGATGAGGCAAGCATTCTGTGCCTGGCTTCAGATGGGCCTCTGGGCCGCAGAGAGCCTCTGGGCAGTGGGCGCAGAGCTACTAGTCCTAATATATAAAAAGCCAGGGGCTGTCAGGACCTAAATGACCAGGCGGATGACCAAACAGCAGGCTGCATGGGGCAACCAGGATGGGAGGGGGGATAGTGAGGGATGACCAAATGACTGAACAGCAGGCTGCAAGGGGTAACCAGGCCAGCGGTAGGGGGGGGGCAGTTGGGGGCGAGGGGCAGTTGGGGGCAATCAGGCAGGCAGACAGAGGCAGTTAGGGGCAATCAGGCAGGTAAACAGTTAGGAGCCAGTGGTTCCAGATTGTGAGAAGAATGTCTGACTGCCGGTTGGACATCCCTGAGGCATCCCAGATTGGAGATGGTGCAGGCTGGGCTGAGGGGACTCCCCTACCCCTCCTGTACACGAATTTCGTGCACCAGGCCTCTAGTTATAATATATCTACTATAGGTTGCTCATGCATCTGTACTCTTTTTAAAAAAAAACTAAGAGCAAAGTTTGTATTATTAAATGAGAAGGAATTGGCTAGCTCAGTTGGTAGACCATGGGACTCTTAAATGAGAAGGAATTGATAAATCAATTTTTCTTCAAATTCTGGGAATGTGATCAATCTACAATAGTTGTCATCTGCTGGCAATCAATGAAAATGTGTTGGCACTGGCTTCATTAACTTTTGTTACTCAGATGTTACATAAGCTATCTAAATTTGGTGTTTGTTATTAAGGCAAAATTCTTTAATAACCTGAACTCTTAGTATAAACTAAGAGTGGGAAAAAGAGTCAGAAGAAAAACAAGATTCCAAATAAGATTTAAAAAATAGAATAATGACTATCTCAAAGTACTCGATCCAATTCTAAGTAATAAGTATTTTTGATCATTAAAAAGCAATACCATGATGATAATTTGTTGGCACTAAAGCATTTAGTACATTGGTACATAAATACCAATGTACTAGGAATTTTTTTTTTAATTTTAGAATTCATGAAGTATTAAGTTGTAAGTCTCTTGGCAAATGAATGGCTAAAATCAGAACATAATTTAAGAGCCAAAGTATATCAGATAAAAGATTGCTAAAAAAGTGCCAAGAACATTTAATTAAGTTTGTAACATTATTGGATGAGTTTTCACGATGATCTTAAATGTCTTAGCTATCATTTCCAATATTTCTTGGTGTACATTGGCAGTTCAGTAGTGTGTCTGTGCATTCATACTCTACCTTTTGAATTATTTGGCAACAGGCCCTCATTTTCATCCCATTTGAGCTCAAAACTGTAGAAGCAGATCATATATTCCAGGTCTGTCAGTATCACTGACAGGCTGTTCAGCTGATCAGCCAGCCAGAAATCAGCAAAGCCTACCTTATGGAAGGGAGCTGTAAATACTCGAAACTGTGAGGAAGGGGGGAAAAAAAGAAAGACAGAAAAATAAGAAAATTCAAATTAAATTTATCTAATTCATGTGTGACCACCTAATGTGATTACTTTAGCTGATAAAATGGAAACCAAAGAACCAATCACAAACACAGGGACCTGACAACAGTGGCAAGGATGAGAATTAGAAGTTGAATGAGTTGAATGAGAAGGAAATGAGTTGAATGCAAAATGAAGAAAGGAAATAAAGCTGGGAAGGCAAGATAGTTATAGCTAGAAAATAGAAAGCAGAGAGGTGTGAGGAGTTGAAGTTGAAAGCAGAGAGTGGCAGAAGGTAGAAGCACTGATAGAATGTCTAACATTAGGCTCTAACGTAAATTTTGCAGGAGATCCATGTGTTATGATTATTTCTGGAATATTCTCCCATCTTGGCTGGGATGGGAGCTTTGCTAAATGAATACGAAGCTCTCCTTTGCCTGTGAAGTATCGATAGAAAGGGAAAGATGGTGCATCTTATTGTTTGAATCATGCCTTCTTCTCTAACCAAAGTCACTTTCATTTCACTAATGTCATGGTGATGACTATAGTTTTACTTTAGGATGAGGCTTTAAAAAGAGCTATATTAAAGAAATATAACTATGGCAGAAACATTCTTATAAAGCTACAAGAAATAGTCTAAGTGTAAGCTTTCTCAGTGAGATTTGAATTTAAGTTGGCAGGTCAATTAATGTTAAAATTATCTCAAAATATTCTTGGTAACAATTATTACAAATATAAAGAATTACAATACTTCCTTCTGTATTTTAATGATTCTGATAGTACATTTTATTATTCTATTATTTCTTATTATATTACCATTGCCAACCTATTCCATCAACAAGTCCTCATTTATTATTAGTACATAGAAGATGCATAGATAAATGTCTACTCAATGGGGAATCATTCTGCTAATAAGAGTAACTTGTCATGCATGAGTCATAGCTTAATATTTAAACAAAGAATGATGCACTGGGAGAAATGCTCACTTAACACAATGTAAACAACTGTATGTATTACTTTGTTATTGCAATGAAACAGTCATATTAATACCTGAGTTTTCTGAGTCAAACCTCATTTCAAAATAACTATATAGACATTTCACAATAATTGAGGCAGGGAACAATAGGTGGTTAAAATATCAAAGTTATATCCTTGTAAACAGAAGAATACTACATTTTTTTAATGCAAATAACAGTTACAAAACTCCACAAAATCTAGTAATAAAATCTCAAAATAATAAAAGGCTAATATGCAAATTGATCGAACGGGGTAGGGGGGGGAAGAACTATCAGTCGCTATGAGGCACACTGACCACCAGGGGACAGATGCTCAACACAGGAGCTTCCCCCTAGTGGTCAGTGCATTCCCATAGGGGGAGTGCCGTTTAGCCAGAAGCCGGGGTCACAGCTGGTGAGCGCAGCGGTGGTGGCAGAAGCCTCTCCTGCCTCTGTGGCAGTCGACATCCCCTGAGGGGTCCCAGACTACGAGAGAACATCGGCCACACTGAGGGACCCCTCAAGTGCACGAATTTCATGTTCCGGGCCTCTAGTCTAGTATAATAATATTGTACTCACTGGAAATGATTTTAGTGTAGATTCCAAGAGGGAGAAAAATGGCTCACATTTTTCTCCCTTTATTGTTGAAAGCATTACAGATATCCCCCTTTGTTTGTTTGTTTTCCCCACTAACCCCCTCCACCACACATCCTCAAATATTTATCTTTTAAAAATCTTCTACAAATTATTTCTTCTAGATCAGCAGTCACCAACCAGTGGTCTGGGTACCACTGGTCATCCATGAGGTCTAGAAGTTTGGTGACCGCTGGTTTAAGAAAACCTTTGGAGCAGCAGCCGCCAACTAGTGATCCATGGACCACTGCTGGTCCGTGAGGCACAAAAGTTTGGCGACTGCTGTTCTAGATGATGATGAAACCTATTAATGGTAATGGTATACTTATAACTTACCAAAATGCTCTTGTATATCTAATTTCCATACTCAGAATTCAAACCCAAAATTCAGCATAATGGTGCCATACTTAAAATAAATTATTTGCTCTTTTATTTATTTATATTTAATAAAATTGGAGAAAAAGAGGGAGTTCTCAATTTGTGACAAAAATTCAATTCTAGTGGGAAAAGAAATAAGAAATACAAATAAGAAACAATCAGATCCGGGTGGCCCCTCCAAAAAAAAAAAAAAAAAAAAAAAAAATCAACTAATTTTTTTGGGAAAATCAATTAGATTTAGCCATTTTCTTTTCCTGATTGCTATTAATACTCATCTATATTCGAACACAGGTTGCTTTTTATTTGTTGAATGCTTATACTTTTTAAATAGGAAGGCCATATTTTATGTCTTTAGATTTAAAAAATTTAGTTAATGCTAGCTATATGTAGGAAAGTTTATTGCTAAGAATAAAAACAAAAAAAACAAAACAAAAAAATCTAACCTTAAGGGGCATACAAAAGGGAAAAACACACAAAAAGTACAGTTTTTACCAAAAATGGTTTGGCTCAGTGGATAGAGCGTTGGCCTACAGACTGAAAGGTCCCAGGTTCGATTCCGGTCAAGGGCATGTACGTTGGTTGCAGACACATTCCCAGTAAGAGGAGTGCAGGAGGCAGCTGAGTGATGTTTCTCATCAATGTTTCTAATTCTCTATACCTCTCCCTTCCTCTCTGTATAAAAATCAATAAAATATATTTAAATTTTTAAAAAGTACAGTTTTCAAGGAAGTATAGTTTATCAAGTGGAAAAAAAAAGGCAATAATTATGGGAATTCTGAAAGTTTGTAGAGAGTGGTCAATTTAATCATTAATCTTTATCTGTTAGTTGTAATTCATAATGTAAGAAATAATTATATGAAAGCATTCCCAATTTATTTTTCAATATAGAGCTGGTTTAATTTAGGAGTAAGCAGAAGTCCCTTCCCAGAACTAACTTTACACTATCACAAAAAAAATATAGCTACCATTTCTGTATACCCTAATACTATATTCTATGTCCTAATACTGAGACTACATGATTTTGCAATCATTAAGAAATAAAGTGGAAGGAGAAATGAAATTTATTTAAACAAAAATTAGTCAGTTTTTCAAATTAAACTTGGTGACCAATTTCTATTGCTTTTAGAGAACCAATTTTTCATAAAATAAAAACAGTAGACTACTTACATCAATTTAACAGGAAAATAACAATTTTATCACTTTTAAAGAAAAGGAAATTTATAGATTTCTACATGTTATCAGAGCTGATTAAATAATGAACTAAATTAATCATGAATTAATCATTTCAATATCCGGACACTTCATATTCCATTTTCAGAGGGAAAAATGCATTTGTGCTTTGCCAAAGATGCTGCACTGTATAACACCAGGTGTACCAGTCATATTGTAATCTTTGACTCTGGAACTGGGGAGCCACTCACACAGATTACAATGTGAACTGTGCTTCTCGAGCTGTGTAATAAAGCAGGTTTCATCCTGGAAGAAGCCAATGACAAATACAGTAAATTCTCTAAAACTGATACACAAATTTTTGGACTTACCAGTAGTTTAAGCAGCCAAAACCGGGATTTGTAGTAGAAAGTTTTGGTGGGATTGATAAGAAAGAAAAACATAAATCCATAAAGGGCAAGTGGGTACACATATGAGGGGATTACAATAATTGGAGCAAAGAAGCATGCCAGAAGACTCAGGCACCACAATATCCCAAGGAATCCAGCAATCTGATAAAGAATGGAAAAGACAAAAAGAGAAAAAATTTTTATTTTTGTCATTACTCAGGTGGATTTCAGTGCCGACTAAAACCAGCTATATAACTAAGAAAATTATATTTGTGGGACTTTATATCTTGCTTTGATTACCTCAAAGAGATGCTGATGAGACAAATTGCTTCTTGGATTAAGTTCAAAGATGAGCACATGATTTACTCCAGCCTGTCTCCAACCATATGTGTTGATGCCCAACAGGAAAAGGAATTCAATCAGAAGAAAGCCACCCCGATAGATTCTTATCAAGGGCCATATACTTCTATCTGTTTCAAGTTTAAATATAGCTGAAAGAATATAAATTAATTAATTAGAATATTCATAATGTCCCCTTTATTGTCTTTTTTCTAATTCTCAATGATACAGCCCTGGCATAGAAATTTTTATAAATAAATATAAATCTAGATTATCTCAAGAGCCTATAAATTTGCTTCTAGATTATTTCCCATCTTCATTTCACTCTGCAAAATCCCACCAGAATAATTTTCCTAAAATTTGACTACTAGCATATTAGTCCACCATTCCATTAGTTTCTTAGATTACAGAGAACCAAGGTAAAATACCAGTTCTGTCAGATGGAGATTTCTGGCATGACACAACTTCTTTGGTTTGGTTTTGTCCATCATTAAACTGGATATGTAATACCTACTTCACAGAATTGCTATGAAAATTAAAGAAAATAGCACACATGATGGCAATGTGAAAATTAAAAAGTGATATAAATGACAACAGTTAATACTTATAGAATGCTTACAATGGGCTAACAATTGTTTCCAGGACTTTACATGACCAGTATTTTAAATATAATAACTCATCTATTCCTCAATGGCTCTGTATGTTAAAAACTATTATTGCTATTTGATTCATGAGAAAAACTAGAGCAATGATAGGTTAATTTTCTAAGGGTTAATAATCTAGTATAGGGCAGAGTCAGGATTTTAACTCAATTTTGCTTCAAAGCCCACACTCTTAACCACTACATACTATTGCCCATATCAATGTTCAGTATCACTATTATTCTATAGCTTTCTAAGAACATTCAAACACTTTAGACTCCCAATTCAAGTTCACAATCTGATCTCCAACTCATTTTTCCCAAATTTATCTCACAGTACTCCTAAACAATTTAATTCTTATCACTTTATTATCCTTTTAATAAGTTCTTGTTTCACATTAGCTTATATTGCCCCTTGTACATAAAATGGCCTTGCTCTTTCTTTCAGAAAATTCAAATTCTACTTATTTAAGAGCCAGATCCTCATCTGTTCACAAATTCATTGAACCAATGTTTCATTTTGAGCCTACGATGTGCAAAACATTTCAATTTGGCTAACAACTTCTCAATTTTTCCAAAAAACTATAAAATGTACTATTAGTACCATCCATTTAATATTTAATTATATACTACCTTATACACTTAATATAATCATTAGTATTTAACTTTGTATTCTCTATAGTACATAGCACATGTGATACTTTAAAAATACAGAGTGAATAAAGCTTTGCTTTGGAGTCAAATACAATAAACCAAATTTCACATCCTAGCTACACTAGGGGCAAATAATTTAATTTTTCTAAGTTTCAGTTTCCTTGTCAATGGGGATAATATCTATTCTTAAAAGTTTAAGAGGATTAATTATGAACAACATATATTAAATGACTAAAACAATGAGCAATTATGAGCATTCAGTATATATCAGGGTTTTGTTTTTTTTTTCCTTTTTACTTGAGAAAACTTTATTTTTTCCTTAATTTGACAAATATTTATAAGGTGTTTTTATAGCACCTCCTCCTATGCCCAATCTAAGAGCTAGGGATTTAGTAATGAACAACAGACAAAATACCTGTCTCCAAAAACTTGTGTTCTGTATAATATCAGGTAGTGATTTTTTTTTTTTTTTTTGAAGTAAAAAAAATGTAGGGTAAGGAGATAAAGAATGATGTTAGGTGCTATTTTAGGGTGTCAAGAAGATCTATCAGGATATGACATTTGTAGGTCATTTGCATTTCCTTAAGGAAACAAAATGAATCATGTGAATATCTGAAGGGACAGAGCTCCAAGTAAAAGGAAAGTAAAAGAGTCAGACAACAGGTATGAGCCTGGTGTGCTCCAGGAACAGGAAGAAGCCGAGGCCACTATGATTGGAATACTAGTAAGAGAGAGGTAAAGTGGTAAAAAGATAGCCAGGGGAAAATCAAGGCAGACTTTGAAGTACGTTGTCAAGATTTAAGCTTTTACTCTGATGTATGAAGTCAATGAATTTTACACATAAGTGACATGACCAGATTAATAATTTCAATGGGCTACTCTGTTATATGAAAGACAGACTGCAAAAGAACAAGTCTGTTGTTAACGTATCAAATAAGGTTATTAGAAATCTGTAAGAGAAGTTTAAAAAAGTCTAAACAGGTAATTTTTCAACTTCATGAAAGTAAAAATATGCAAATTTCAGACAAATTATTACATATCAAGCCATGTCCCTTTGAGAAACTACAGGAATTTTGCACACAGTTTTTCTGATGTGAATGTTTGAAAAAAGAATCATGCCTGTACATGCATTACTACTGCTGTGTTTCTCTCTCAACACTGTTATCTTTTAAGCACCCGCTGGGAGATAAATAAGGATAGACAGCTGGCTTTAACTATATTTACCCTGACTCTCCCCATACAAACACAAAGATCAAACAAAGAAGGGCTCAGAGGTGAGAGAACATAATCACAACACTAAATGCATAAACCACACAATAAAAACAACTGAGTGTCTCACCAAAACTTAATCTACATTTACAAAAGAAAGAAAAAACCCTCAACTTGTCCCTGAATTTTAAAAAGCTTCTTCTCAATCCATTCACATAAAAATGAATAAAGACACTTATTTATTCTTATGTCTTATTTAATGATGATGATAATACCACATACATCTTGGGGAAAAAAGAAAAAATTCCACATACAAATGACTAAGGTTATCCTTATTGAAAAAACAACTCCCAACACATGCACCATGTACAATGATGTAGTGTTTCGCAACCAAAAATATGTTTTACTTACTAGTCCACTTCTCAGCTGAATTCTATGAACTGATCTCAAGCCAACTTTTCATCCCTGTCATCTAATAATACTCTTCTTTACCCTAGGTGAATATATTACTTCTCCTTTTCATAACTCACATCCTCCTCCTCCGTCCCATCCCTTACCCTGGCCAACTAAAATTAAAATCTCTGCTCCTCTGTCTCCTCTTGACATGTCTTTGATTCCATCAATTTCCAGTATAAATTTCATTTCTAAATGAAAGAATGTTTGAGAGGTATCTTTCTCAAATATGTATGTTTGTATATCACTTAATTTCATCTTGGTCCTTTCTTTTCCATCCATTCAAACTTCCACCAATATTTTTTTAATATTGTCCCTACTATGTCCCAGGCAGTGTTCTCGGTGCTAGCGATAAAATGGTAAACAGGAAAAATAAATGGCCAAGCATCAAGGAAATTACATTCCAGTGGGGAAAACAGATACCAAGAAACATAAATATGAAATATTATGCCATGTACTTACAAGTACTCTGAAGAAAACAAATGTAGTCTAAAGGAACAGAACAAGCTATTTTAGAAGTGATCAGGAAAGGCCTTCTTGGGGAGGTGGCATTTGAATAGAGATTACATAAATGAAGTGAGGAAGTAAGCATAGACATCTCGGGGAAGAGCCTTTAGGCAAATGCAAGGGCCTGTAGATGGGAATGAACTTGGAGTGTTCAAAGAATAGTGATAACACAAGAGTGACTGAAAACAGAGTGAAACTGGATGTGGGAGGGATGACAGGATGTAAAGCCAGAAAGGCCCAGAGGGGTGAGATCCTGTAGAGTTTTATAGACTGTAATGTGAAATTTCAATTATATTGTGAGAAGCCATTACTAGGTTTTGAAGAGGAGACTGATACGATCTAATTTATTTTTTTAAAAAGACCATGGTGGCCGAAACCGGTTTGGCTCAGTGGTAGAGCGTCGGCCTGTGGACTGAAGGGTCCCGGGTTCGATTCTGGTCAAGGGCATGTACCTTGGTTGCGGGCGCATCCCCGGTGGGGGTTGTACAAGAGGCAGCTGGTCGATGTTTCTCTCTCATCGACGTTTCTAGCTCTCTATCTCTCTCCCTTCCTCTCTGTAAAAAATCAATAAAATGTATTTTAAAACAAAAAAAATAAATAAATAAATAAAAAATAAAAAGACCATGGTGGCTACAGGAGGCAAAAATGGCTGAAGGAAGACAAGTTTAGAAGGCCATTGCAATATATTAAGGATGGCACTGGTAGAGGGAGTCAGATTCAGAATCTATCAATATTTTGAATATAGAACTGATGGACTGGAAATGACAAGGAAAAGAGAGGCTAAAGGTTTTGGCCTGAGAAACTGATGAAAGGTATTGCTATATGAAAGAGAAAGTATATTTGAGGGTAAAAAGAAATTTGTCCAGCCGAGACTGGTTTGGCTCAATGGATAGAGCGTCGGCTTGGGGACTGAGGGGTCCCGGGTTCGATTCCGGTCAGGGGCATGTACCTTGGTTGTGGGCATATCCCCAGTAGGGGGTGTGCAAGAGGCAGCTGATCGGTGACTCTCTCTCATCGATGTTTCTAACTCTCTATCTCTCTCCCTTCCTCTCTGTACAAAAATCAATAAAATATATTTTTTTTTTAAAAAAAGAAAAAGAAAAGAAATTTGTCCATGTAACTTTGAGATGCCTATTTGACATCCAAGTAACCAATTAGACAGCATTCAGAGAAAAGAGTATACATACTTGGGAGTCACTAGTATATAAATGATATTTATGGCCATAGGTTTGAATAAGATTGCCTAGATAGGAAATGCATGTAGACAGAGAAAGAGACTTGAGGATTGAGCACAGTAGTATTTCCCAACATTTAGATGTCACAAAGAAAAAGAAAAAAACAGCTAGCAAAGGAGACTGGGAAAGAACTGTCAGCTAAGTATAATAGAAAAACCAGCAGATTATGATTTCTCAGCAAAATCTACTGAAGAAAAAGTTTTAAGAAGGAGTGATTGATAATGTCAAGTGTTTCTTTTGGGAGGTTTAGTAAGATTGTGCCTCTGTTACTGTTATATAATTTCTTTTTTTAAAAATACACTTTATTGAATTTTTACACAGAGGAAGGGAGAGGGATAGAGAAAAACAATGATGAAAGAGAAACATCGACCAGCCACTTCCTGCACACCCCCTACTGGGGATGTGTCCACCTCTGAAGTACATGCCATTGACGGGAATTGAACCTGGGACCCTTCAGTCCGCAGGCCAATGCTCTATCCACTGAGCCAAACTGGTTAGGGCTGTTATGTCATTTCTTGATGTTGAGAATGCACTTGCTTTTAGCAATTCCTTTTATTTCTTTCTAATTTTTAAGTTCTATATAATAGAAAATTATACAACCACACTTCTTAAAATTCTCTATAAAGTAATTATAAGTAGATTCTGGAAAAGATGTGAAAGAGTGTCCAAAAAGCAAAGTAAATAAATCAGTACATCATTTGTAATATCTTCTTTACTCTCATCTGTGATCAAGTTCTTGATGACCGAACACTGAAAAAATGTGTAGAAATTGTACATAAACACTGAAAAATTATGGAGAATAAGTAGTCATCAACTAGCATCTTTTAAAAAATAATATAACCAAGGGGGGAAAAAAATAAACAAATGACTTTCCCCACCCCCACTTATTTATAAGAACAAGAAACAGCCTTACAGATTTTTCTTTCAGAAGCTTTAGTAGCTTAGTAGCTTTGACGAAAGAACAGAGTATGACATATGCATACTTATGAAAACATAATTTAATTCAAAATTTAAACTACTTACCGGCAAGTACAAGGGTAACATTCAGTACAATGAATATTCCACAAAACAGGCCAACTCTAAAAGTAGTCCATGCTGGTGCAGGCTGTGGACAGAAAAAACAGAATTTGGGGTATAGGGCAAAATATTAAGTACATTTAGTACATGCTGTCACAAATCAGTAGCACTAACTTCAAAGTTCAATCAGGAAAATAAAAATATTTTATGATTTGTATTTTTAGAAATCTGAACCAGAGAATCATCCCTCATCATTCTATAATACTAGTATAGAGTTGCCAATTATTTTAATTCTTTTACAGAAATCTGAGTCACTAAATAAACAAAATTATAATTTTAGGCATCAATTTATATATACTCTGATTTTCTTATAGAATAGATTTAGTGCAATTTAGAAGTCTTGAAAATCTTTTGTCATACTTATACCTAAATATTTCATATTTTAATTATAAGTAGCATTATTTTTAAATTTTTCATTTCTAACTACATGATGGTCTGTGGAAATATAATTGATTTTTATATATTGATCTTGGATTCAGCAACTTTGCTAAACTCACTTGCTAGTTCTAGTAGTTAATCTATATTCATTAGATTTTGAGGTCATCAAGTCATGAACAATAAAAAAAAACCTTCAGTTTTATTCTTTCTTTCTAATCTGAATGCCTCTTATTTCTTTTTCTTATGTGACAGTACTGGCTATAAGCTCCAGTACAATGTTGAAGAGAAGTGAATATCTTTTTTTGTACTTAGTTAGGAAGAAAACATTCAGTTGTCACCATTCAGTATGATATTAGTTGCACGTTTTTCATAAATGCCTTTTATAAGAACGAGATAAGAAAGCTCTGTTATTGATTTCTATTCCATTGTGGTCAGAGAACATACATGCTATGGTTTAAATATTTTTTAGTTTATTGAGACTTGTTTTATGACATAGAAGATATCACTTAAATCTTTCTTGCTATAATGAATATCATTTAATAAAGGCTTTTTTAGGTATAACTATTATATTTTGGATGAAGCTGTATAGTAGTCCAGCACAACTGACACCCCAATCATTAAATACACATCTCATCTTTTGGTAAGACAACAAAGTTAGCATGCCAATAAAAATAAACAAGAGAAATATAGGATAAGAAGAGATGGGTGGGAAGACATTACAATTCATTATGAAGTGAGATCTGGTATCTAATTTTTAAATTTAAAAAAAGTATTAAGTACTTAAAAATTTTTGAAACATTATTTAAAGTAATGAAATAGGTATATTTTATCAGCTAAACAGATTGTATTAATTATTAAATTGGTAAAACCAAACAACTGGAAAAAAATACTAACCTGAGCAGCTCCCAAAGGGGGAACACGTAAACGCTTCATAGCTTTTTGTCTGTCACCGTCTTCAAGTTCATTGGTCACTACAGCCTAAAAAGACATATTATTAAATTTTTTAATCCTTCCCCAACAATATGTTTATTGATTTTAGACAGAGTAAGGGGGGTAGGAGAGAGAGAGAGAGAGAGAGAGAGAGAGAGAGAAACACTGATCGGCTGCCTCCTGTTTGCACCCTAACAGAGATTGAACCTGCAATCAGGCATGTGCCCTGACCAGAAATCAAACAGGTGATCTCTTGGTTCCTAGGTCAATGCTCAACTGCTGAGCCACTCTGACTAGGCAAAAGGAGGAAATATTTCATTAAAAGTAAAACGTGTGCCAAAGCCAGTTTGGCTCAGCCGAAGCCGGTTTGGCTCAGCGGTAGAGCATCGGTCTGCGGACTGAGAGGTCCCAGGTTCGATTCCGGTCAAGGGCATGTACATTGGTTGCGGGCACATCCCCAGTAGGGGGTGTGCAAGAGGCAGCTGGTCGATGTTTCTCTCTCATCGACGTTTCTAGCTCTCTAGCTCTCTCGCTTCCTCTCTGTAAAAAAATCAATAAAATATATTTTTTAAAAAAATTAAAGTAAAACGTGTAACATATTGAAAATATCTGGTATATGAGTGAGATTACTATACCTCAGTTTCAGAGATGAGCTGATTGATTTTCTTGCATGTATAAAATGGGGCCACTTCTACATGAGCTACTCGCCAATCTGCTCCACGAGATGTTTCCAGGATCTTGTCATGCTTTTTAAGGATTTTTCGAAACCCTGTAAAATTCAGATTCTACAGAAAGAAGTGAGAAACACTACTATAATTTCCAGCACCATAAAGAAGATAAAAAATAATAAGCACTATGTGTATCAGAACTTACTGAAGATTGAGTACCTAGGGAAATGACAATGTTTTCATAAAAGCATTTACTGAAAGGAAAAGACTCTTCTTTCTTATTTTATTTATTCACTTCAAGGTAGTATGTTATCAGTAATAAAAAGAAACCCTTAATACAGACCGTATTATTTCTATTTCAAGTAAATTAATGGAAGTCCTGAACTCAAAACATGTTTATTTCCATTTTCTTATCAACAATTGTTTTCAAAATAGCTACTTTATATTATTTTGATTATTTGATCAAAAGAATATTTTCAGAAATATTTCAGAATTATCATGCCCTGAATACATTTATAAGTTCTCTGCTGTTTGAAGGACTGGTATAGTTTATACATTTCTCCCCTACTCCTATGCAAATATGTACAAACCAGCATGGAATATTGAAGATTACCTATTTCTCTTAACTTTCATACATTCTCAGTTAAGGAATGGGATTGCAAAGAAGAATCGGTAGAAAAGAAGTGGTCACTCTTACAGGGTTTAGCTGAAAATGAATGGAAGCTGGTATTTTTTCTCCATTTCTACTACATCAAAATCCTACTTTTCTACAATACATTCTCAAATTCTGTTGTTTGATCAACATGCAAAAAAGCAGAAAATTATGGATTTGCAAGGTTCATTAAATGAGAGGTCTCCCAAATTTTCTGATCACATCCCCATTAGTAAAACAACAACAACAACAACAAAACTCACTCCAAACTAAGGCTTTGTTTGCTTATAATTTTTTCCTTAATGAATCATCTTAAATTTTTCTTGGGTTACATACACCATGACTTGAAGACTGCATTCCATCAACTTTTCTTTCTCCTGATTCTCAAAATCAATGTCTTCTTATAGAATAAACAACCCTCAAAGAACATAAGGATAAATCAAAACTTTTATAATTTATAATTAGTTTTGTTTTCCCAAGGAGCTTTTTATAATGACCCCAAACAAAAGCTTCTAGGAAAATTAAAAAAATTCACAAGGGTATTTCCCTGTAACACACAAGCATAAATAATAAATTATGAAATGTAAGAAAGAAAAGAAATACATTTAAAAAAATCCCCACCTAAGGATATTTTTATTGGTTTTAGAGAAAGAAGAAGGGAAGAAGAGAGCGGGAGGCCATGGATCGTTTGCCTCCTGTGCATGCCCTGACAGGGGATTGAACCTGCAACCTTTTTGCTGTATAGGACAATGCTCAAAAAATAAGTTATAAAGCCTATGAATAAATTGCAAAGGAAAGTAATTTCCTATCAGATATATCTTATCTAATTATTTTTCTATTCTTCTAAAATTATTTTCCAACTGGATGATTCTTTCAATGGTAAAAAAAAAAAAAAAAAAAAAAAAACCTCAGCAAACAAGAGAGCAGAATTATAAAAGAGAAAGAGAAATAAATACATGCATTAACAACTTAGATCACTGCAGATATGAGGCTACATTTACTTTTTATATTAAAATACCAGTATTTATACCAGTAAAATACCAGTATTTATATATATGATCCTATAATGATCATAATGATTGGTTAGAACTGTAACAATCACAAGAATAAAATGAAAAAAGAATAGTGCATAAGATCTCTCTAAAGATGTGGGGAAGGTGAGGAAGTTGTATTGCCTAATTTAAATGTTTATTAGTGAATGAATCATCTGTTTTTCAGTAAATTCCTTATAAATTTTATATAAACAAATCTATAATTACAAATGAATAAATGCCCTGTATTTCCAAAATTTCACATACATGGTAGCTCGATTTTTCAGATTGGATTTTTAAAATATTAAGTGATATAGTAACTTAGATGTTTGGTCTGTATACACATTTGCTGTGACAATTCCTTTTTTTTTTTTTTTTTACCAGATTAAAAAAAAAAGTTATCCTGTAACTGCAAGGATTCTTAGTGGCAAGTTAAAAAGTCAGTATCTTTTATATTGTTAGTGTTCATTGGAAAGTTAACTGTCCAATTGCAGTTGTAGAAACTTTGCTATAGTTTTGCAGCAATATAGAAGCTCTTACATAGCCACCAGTGGCTGGGTAGATATACATTATTTCTGATTTCTACTCAGTAAGGCTAGAAATGCCTCCAAAAAAATAGGAAACAAACTATTAGTCAAGGCTACTCCTGAAGAGTGTACAAAAAGGTTTTAGAAAACTGATCTTCGAAAATAGAAGTCTTATTTTACTACCTCTGGTAACATGGTTTTAGCTAGTAAGAACATCAGAAATCTCAGTAAGCACCTAAAGAATAACGGTTTGGCTCAGTGGAGAGAGTGTCGGCTTGTGGACTGAAATGTCCCGGGTTCGATTCCATTCAAGGGCATATACCTTGGTTGCGGGCACATCCCCAGTAGGGGGTGTGCAAGAGGCAGCTGATTGATGTCTCTCTCTCATCGATGTTTCTAACTCTCTAACCCTCTCTCTTCCTCTCTGTAAAAAATCAATAAAATATATATTTTTTTAAAAAAGAATAATGGCATGCTAAGGATTTTCCTTTTGGATTGGCCCCTAAGTACAGTTCCAGGTAATTCCATTTATTGTAATTTCTCAATTATTTAAAAATGTCATTCTCCAGGGTAAGAATGTAAGTACCTGATAGTTCTGCAGCAGGATAAGACTGAGGTAGAACTCGCTGAAGGCCAGTTTAAGGTCTTTAATATTCCTATGTTGCACACGTTCTTCATGGGACAGATGGAAGACTGGCTTTCTGCGCTGTCGCAGCGTAGTAACACCAGTGGTTTCTTTCTGCGCATCCAGTGATGACTGAAGCTCATTCTGAAGTGTAGCAAATCTGCGCTGAGCCTCTGCGAGCTTTTCTATAAGAAATAAAACAGAATTGTCCAAACATCAAGATCAAAATGGTGGTAAAAGTTCTTACCAATTTGTCTGAATTTTTACTAATCATACTAATTTGTTTCCTTAAAATTTCTAGAGAAAAAGTTACATGTAATATTTAGAACTGGATAGGAAAAAAATGTTTTGGTACAACACCCTCTTTTCATCTACCCTACATTTCCCTTCCTACAAAATCTCAAATGTACCCTTACTTTTGACAAATGACACAGAATTTAAAAAGCCACTAAGAGTAAGAATGCAAAAACGGTACAACCACATTGTAATTTGGAAAACAGTTTGGCAGTTCTCAAAAGTTTACATAGTTACCTTAAGATCCAGCTATTTCACTCCTACATATATACCCAAGAGAACTAAAAGTACATGTTCACACAAAAACATGTGCACATACACAAATTAGTATTCATAATAGTGAAAAAGTAGCCCCAGTTGGTTTGGCTCAGTGGTAAGAGTGTTCAGCACATGGAGTGAAGGGGCTCAGGTTCAATTCGGCACGTACTGCAGTCACAGGCTTGATTCCTGGCCCCAGTTGGGCTGCATGCAAGAGGCAACCAATCAATGTATCTCTCTCACATCGATGTATTGATGTTTCTCTCTCTCTCTTTCTCCCCTCCCTTCCAGTTTCTCTAAAAGATATCCTTGGTGAAGATTAACCAAAAAATAAAAAAAGTGAAAATAACCCAAATGTCCATTAATTGATGAATGGATAGGCAAATAAGGTATATTAGAGACCTGGTGCACAAATTAGTGCACCAGTGAGGGAGGTCTCTCAGCCTGGCCTGCTGGATCGGGCTGAAACCAGCCCTCTGACACCCCCCGAGGGGGGTTTGGATTACCAGAGGGCACAGGCCAGGCCAAGGGACCCCACGGGTGTACAGTCAAGGATGGGGAGGGGCACAGATGGTTGGCCAGCCGGGGAGGGACCGGCCGTGGAAGGGCTTCAGGGCATGTCCGGCCCATCTCATTCAGTCCTGATCAATCGGACCCCAGCAGCAAGCTAACCTACCAGTCAGAGCATCTGCCCACTGGTGGTCAGTGCACTCATAGCGAGCAGTTGAGCGACCTTAACATATCATTAGCATATTATGCTTTGATTGGTTGAACAGAAAACCAGAGACTTAGCATATTAGGCTTTTATTATGTAGGATATGTAAAATAAGAATATTATTTAGTAATAAAAAGGAATTAAGTGTTGATTTATGGTACAACATGGATGAATCTTGAAGACACCATGGTAAGTGAAAGAAGCCAGACAGAAAATGCCACATTCTGCATTCCATTTATAAAAAAATGATCATAAGAAATGAATATATTTATCTCTCAGGTAAATCCACAGAGATAGAAAGTAGATTAGTGGTTGCCAGGGTTTGGGAGGAAGAAGGAAAAAGGCAGAGAAAAGAAAGAAGGGAAGGAGGAGGTAAACAAAAGAATAAATTAAGTTGGTTTCACATGGCTTGATTTTTTTAAACTATCAATCACTTTTTTTTAACAAAATGGAGAAAGTATAATATACTGTGAATAGTATGTGTATGTATATATATATATATATGTATATATATATATACATATATATATACATATATATATATAATTTTCATGAGATCTATTAACAAGAAAGCAAGTCAGGCTGACTGCTTTAATTAACTTTCTCTCTGCCCCCATCTTTTAATAGCTCTTAAGTAGCTGATTCTGTTGTAATGAACACAAGATTCAAGATATTCATGAAATAGGAAGAAATGGGAATTTTATCCTAATTAATTAAAAATAGACTTAATCCACATTTTTACCACACATATAAGCATAGAACAAAACCTGTTAAATGTGGGGTACTAGATACATATAATCATTTGAAAGGGAACATTTAGTATTTCAGTGAGATTCTTACATTGCATTACACATTGTATCTTAAATTCAATAAGAATAGCCGGGACCGGTTTGGCTCAATGGATAGAGCGTCGGCTTGGGGACTGAAGGGCCCCGGGTTCAATTCCGGTCAAGGGCATGTACCTTGGTTGCGGGCATACCCCAGTAGGGGGTGTGCAAGAGGCAGCTGATCAATGACTCTCTCTCATTGATGTTTCTTACTCTCTATCTCTCTTCCTCTCTGTACAAAAATCAATAAAATATATTTAAAAAAAAAAAAAAGAATAAAGAAAAGTAGCTGAAACTAGTTCAGCTCAGTGGATAGAGCATCTGCCTGTGGACTGAAAGGTCCCAGGTTTGATTCCGGTCAAGGACAGTACCTTGGTTGCAGGCACATCCCCAGTAAGGGGATGTGCAAGAGGCAGCTGATCCATATTTCTCTATCGATGTTTCTCTATCCCTCTCTCTTCCTTTCTGTAAAAATATCAATAAAATATATATTTTTTTAAAAGAATAAAGAAAAGTAAACACATAGCAAGACACTGTATGACAGGATTATAGGAATGTTACCTAATTATAGACATTTAAACTGACTGTACTTCCGCTTTGCCCACAGCCAATCAGAGTGAGTATGCAAATTAATCCAATAAAAATGGGACGCCTGCTATGAGGGGGAGGAGGGAGGGCAAAAGGAGCTACAGGAGTGGTACTCTGGAAAGAAGCGAGAACTTGCCAACTCTCAGGTGGGCAGGGAATGGGGACTTGCCAGCTCCCAGGCGGCTGGGAGTAAAGCCAGGGGAAGGCCTATTCTTGCATGAATATCATGCAACAGGCCTCTAGTAACTATATAATAGAAATACTTCTGAGTAACTATTATCCAACTGGTCTTGCATTTATATAAAGCCTGAAAATATTTAACAGACAAGAAATAGATCTGGTCATATCCTGTTTGGTTCAATGGATAGTGTCAGCCTGCAGATTGAAGAATCCTAGGACTGATTCTAGTTAAGGGCACATGTTGGGGTTGTGGGCTCGATCCCAGTAGGGGCATGCAGGAGGCAGCCAATAAGTGATTCTCTCTCATCGTTGATAACATCGTTGATGTTATCTCTCCCTCTCCATTCCTCTCTGAAATCAATAAAAATAAAAATAAATTTTTTAAAGAAATCTATTTCTACTGCCATAATTTTCCTATTGCATTCTCCTAAATTTCTTCCTTCTACCACGATTAGACAAGAAGAAGAAATAACTAGTCACCACAAAAAAGATTTCTAACATTATAGCCTTCAAGACTGATACCACTTTTAGTGTTGAAAGAGACCTGGGAGACTTCTAGGCCAATGATCAGCAATGGTGTCACCAAAAAGGACCAGTTCTTTTAAAAAATTACCCTCTCCTCCCAGGGTCTTCAAATATTAAAAGATTTTTATATATAAATATAAATAAATACCCTATCATGTTAACCAAATATATGTAGTAAAAAATAAAGATCAATAAAATAATTTACATCAGGTTTTTTGAAACTTTAAAATAGCTTGACTCCTCACATGTGGAAACCTAGAAGGCTGGGAATCAATTTGCTCATTTTGTAAGCAAGTATATATGGATACCTAGGCAAGTTAAATGGTAAACTTCTTCTAAAAAAAAATAATAAGGGTCAAAAATCCAAAATGTAATTAGTAGAAAATAGAATTGGTGTGAAAATAAATATTCACATTTTAGTAGTATTTATTGTTTTGTTTGCTTGGCTTTTATAGTATTTGCTTGGAGTAATAAGTTTTAGTCAATATTTTTTTTAAAATATATTTTATTTATTTTTTTACACAGAGGAAGAGAGAGAAATAGAGTTAGAAACATCGATGAGAGAGAATCATCGATCACTGCCTCTTGCACATCCCCCACTGGGGATGTGCCCACAACCCAGGTACATGCTCTTGACCGCAATCGAACCTGGAACCTTTCAGGCCACAGGCCAACGCTCTATCCACTGAGCCAAAACGATTTCGGCAAGTTTTAGTCCATATTATATCTCACTTAAAAATGACCATTTTAGCTAGCCATTAAATATTTCTATGAGATGTGAGTAGAGGAGATAGGTGTATACTAGGTAAGCTGAACTCACCCCTGTATTATTTATAGTTTCTCATGTGTCCTAGTGTCTGAAGATTGCAGTTACAAGACAATCTGCCATGAAAAAGGCAGCTAACTAAGGAGAAAAATGATACTGTCTAGGACAAGTGCCAAATTTTATTTCTGTCAATCATGGCTTCATATTACCCATCACTTCCTGACCTGGCAAAAAGTCAGTCTGAAGACTATGAATTTGTATCTACTCTGTGATGACATCAAGAGACATGTCTTGATGGCCCTGCTACATAGAAAAAGGAAGTCGTTAAATCACAGCCCCCAAGTTTTTAATAGTAGAAAGCCTACAATTATTTTTAAAAAGTAACAAGTCTAAGATATCATTTTTTAAACTGAAGGTTTATTTCAATATAGGGTTATAAAAGCAATTCAGTGTATCATAAATCAGGATTTTAAAAATAAATAGAAATAATTAAATATTTAATTAATAAAAACAGAATAAATCATAAGTGGTATGAGTATTGTTCCATAAAAAATTATTTAAATATATTACATAGATACACACATTTATAGATGCATGTAAACACACAAAACACACATATCTATGTGTAACTAAAAAAATATAAAAGGTATTTATCTATTGTTAAGAGTAGATATTTATTTTTCTTTGTAAACTAAGAATGATTAACTCTTCTTTGTGATCTAAATTATCCATTTAGAGTTGGGCTTAGAAATCCACCCAAAAAAAATAATAGTAAAAGAAAATGCTATTAATTTTGACCTCATTTGTTTTTCATTTACAGCCTTAGATCATATACAATGGCCTTTTCTCAATCTCAACACTCTTTCCACTGCAAATCCTTCCTCTTTGACCTCCTCTTCCTCAGCCTTTATTACATGGCTATCTACAATATTGGGTTCCTCTTTATTCTCCTACCTCCTGATTATACAATAGAAATGATTTTTGTCCTTGAAAATTGTCATTCCTTTTGTACATTTTTCCCTTGATTAAATTTATCCATTTGCATGGTTTCAAATAATATTTCCTTTTTTAAAAAAAAAATGCTTCATTGAGTTTTCAAGAGAGAGGGAGGGAGAGGGATAGAGAAATAGAAATATTGATGAGAGAGGAACATCATCAACTAGATGCCTCTGGCACACCCCTAACTGGGGATTGAGCCCACAACCTGGGCATGTGCCCTGGCCAGAATTCAAATGGGTGACCTTTTGGCTTTTGGGTTGACACTCAACTACTGAGCCACATTGGCTGGGCTATAATACAATATTTCTATTTTGTCTGCCTTCTAGGTGTTTATAATGAGTGAGAAGAACATGAATATATACCATGTCCATTAACAGCCATGTGCTTTTGCATAAACTGTTCCCTCCACCTAGAAAGAAGTTCAGTCATCAATGAAAGATAGGTGGACACAGAGTTAGGATATTCGCTTCCCCTTACTTTTTATTCTTTGCTTGAAAGGAGTGACTGGTTAAGGAGACTAAACCAGCAAAAAGAAAAATTAACAATGCACTGATCCAATAATTCTTAGAGAAGATAATTACTAGATCAAGGTCTCAAGAAACTGAAATTCAATCAGTAATTGTAGAGATTTGCATAGACTGAAGAGGGATATCTTTTCTACGATGACTGGAGGAAAATTAATAATGGTAAGAATGTCTATAGGTATCTAGGGAGAGTGAGTGGCATAGATCTACCTAAGTATTATATACCAACAGGAATTGAAGGTCTTTATTTTTATTTGTAAAGTAAGAGATTAATCAGCATGATGGGGAAGATGTTGAGCTCAGAGAATTCAAAAGAATGGTGTAGGGTTTAGAAGAGCACTTTGGAGCATAGAAAAGAACATTGATTAGGACCCAGTTAAGAATCCCAAAATGAATTTATAGTGATTCAAATTTGTTCTGCTATATGACTTTTCCCTAGCCGTCCTAACCAGCTCATGAGTACACATGAAGATGGAAAATGGCATATTGGTCCACAATTGGGAGTTTCACTAGGCAGAAGCATTACAAGCAATAAGGGTAAAGGGAGTAAAAGTACAGGGACGAAGTGGTTAAATGACTGAAGAAGAAGGAAGTCATTCTAGGAGGGGATGAGGGAGTCAAGAAACTTGAGCTCTGAGAGACAACAAACATGTTAAAAAGGAGGGAAGCAAACATGTATTAAAAACAAAATTTTAAAGAGTAAGATATAAATAAACATAAGCTTTAATATTTTCTTCTCAATTTCAATAGCATCTTGTAGAAGCTACTCTGCTAACTGTGAGCTCTAGAGAGATACATATGAGTGTTGCACAATGCAAGGGGGGATGGATAATAAAACTGTCATTAAAAAGCTGAAACTGTAACTCAGCTCTGAAAGAAATTATGAAATTAAGTTTCAGACCCTTAAAGCTTTAGACTGGGCTACAGTGAAGCTCTATCAAGATACTGGTTCACAACGAGACCCCAAATCCTTGCAAATATAAGAACATGGAGGCTCGCGGTCACCACCCGGTGGTAAGACTTAAACACTGAGGTACCAGCTGTGTTTCCACCTCAGCTAAAGAAAATATCCCTTAAGTGCAATATAACAAGGAAAGCAAATTTTTAAAAAATATATTTTATTGATTTTTTTTACAGAGAGGAAGAGAGGGTTAGAGAGTTAGAAACATCGATGAGAGAGACATCAATCAGCTGCCTCTTGCACACCCCCTACTGGGGATGTGCCCGCAACCAAGGTACATGCCCTTGAATGGAATCGAACCTGTGACTTTTCAGTCCACAGGCCGATGCTCTATCCACTGAGCCAAATCGGTTTTGGCGGAAAACAAATTTTAAAATTATGACCAATGTTTAAACAATGACATGGTCGTTTCTCCTTCGCAGCAGAAATTGTCTTTTGTATGTTGCACCAAAAAACCACTCACCTGAATAAAATGTGTTGATTTTGGCAAGTTCCTTTTCACAGGTTTGGAAAAATTTTTCTTCAAACTTGGCAAAATACCTCTTTACTGTGTCTTCATCTGTAACTGAAAGTAAGAAAAACATTATTTGAATTTAATTTCTGAAGGCCAATTTGAAAACTAGGGAAACAAAATTTAAAGTTACTTTTCTTAGTCTTCAAGATGACAATAATATTCGATTTGAAAAAAAAAAGTGTGAACCATATTAAGACAAATCAAAAACCACTTAACAGAAACACAATTATTTATTTTATAATTGAATAAAACTCTCTAAACCTCACCCATAATAAATTTATAGTGGTGGAGAAAATAAGTGTTCTAAGACTTTAGAAGAGGAACACAATACTGTAGACAAGGCTGTTAAGGAAGATTCAAGACGTTGGCAATTGAAATGAGTAGGATTCTGCAAAAGAGTGGATAAAATATTTCAGGAGGAAAATGCAAGAGAAAATGAAGATATGAATATGTCATATGTTTCTGGGGGGGAAAAGAGTTGACTGTTCTAACAATATTAAATTGCTATTTACTCATTGTCACTTTAGCTGCCCAGACACAGAAAAAGAGATGAAGACTGATAGTTATAAATTAGATCTTCCAAACCTCAGATGCTGTGTAGGAACATAAATGAAAGGAGCAAAGTGTGATAGTGCAAGTGTGGTGATAAATGGCAACTGCCACGTTTAGGATAAGGAGTGGTATAGACACTAGCAAATTGGAGAGCACATGCCCATCCAGTTATTTGCTGCCATGTGGTGATATGGAGCTCAGGTTGTGAGATCTTCAAATTTTTCAGGAGAAGCCATAAATCTAGATATTTAAAAAATACTGTGTGCACCAATCCATGTAAGTCTCTGTAGGCTGAATCCATTGTGTGAGTTCTGACATATGGCATGTTGATTTACTAAACCCCATAAGAACAAATATATGAAGATTCAGGAAATCCCAAGTCTTGCCCAAGTAAGGTCTGACTAGACTCCAGATACTATTCACAATATAGAACCATCCTATTTCTGGATCTCTGGGGCACTCTAAGCCTGAAATGTTTAGACAAAGTATAGATGCTTTTATGTCCCAAAGATGCCCCAAATCTTAGTGCAATCCTGGAAACCCTTAAATAATTCACCTGTGCAGAAATAAGAGAAATAGTATTCCCTTGTGTAATACTCAGCACACACACATATATACATACAAATTCACAGTATCAGAGATATTTTAAAAATAAATAAATGCTTAAAATGAAGTTCTAAAAAATAAGTAGATTCCATACACTTAATTTAGAATTTTAAAAATGTAAAAAAAAATTAATACTACACAAAATGTTAACTTTTATTGATATACATCTATTTCTCTATTTCTTCCACTTTAGAATGAAGAGATAATACAGGATTCCATTGATTTTGCACTAAAAAAGGGATGTCACTTTAAGTTCCTCATGTAAGCTCAACAATTAGGTACAATAAAGGCTACAAACTACCCAAATCTACTGAGAATTATTTTTTCAAAGTATAAAGCTAACCTTAAGTTAAAGATGCTCCATGGTAACAGATGCTTTTATAATAATATCTGGCCATAGCTGATTTAAAATAAGAGTACTACTTTATTCTACTTAATTACCTACTTTTTTTCTTTTTTCTTTTATTCTCTACTGTATTCCTAGGAAAGAAAACCCTGAAGCAAAAAATGGACTAGGTCACTTACTTGTTTCCCAATTAACAGGCAACTTTCATTAACCTAACATGACAGAAATAAACAAAACATAGCTTCTGTTTTAAAAATAACTTTAACTCTATATATTAATGTTTATATAGAGATTGCATATTCAGCAACTTCCAACTATTTAAAATATTACTAAGAACCTAGAAATGAAAAAAATCTAAGCCTCTGAGAAACTAAAACATATTTAATAAATTTCTTTTTACAAAGGAAGAACATTCTACCCATTAATCAATCTCATGTGATTTCTCCATTTCCTCAATTTAGAGAGTATTTTATCTAAAGTACTAGCAGTCTGTTATTTACTTTCGTAGTTAACATATAACTTAATAGCCACAAGTCAGAAGAGGGATGAGTAAGATTACAATACTAAGAAGTAACAGAAAAGAGAAAGTAAAGTTATAGATAAAAATAGCAAGAATAGCTATACAAAATAAATAAAATGAAGAAAAATGTTTTAGTCCTTTCAGATTTCAAAAGACATAGTAACTAAGCACAATCAGAAGTGCACTACTGGCAAAGAAATGAGAAAAACACAATGAAAAGAACAGAAAAAGTGTCCAGAAATAAATCTGTATATACATAGAGATTTAGATTAAGCTAAAGGTGGCTTCAAATCATCAAGAAAATAATGTACTATATAACAAATAGGGTTGGATAAACTGGGACCATCCATTTAAATAAACTCCAAATGTAGTTAAAAACCCCCAGATGCCCAGGGCTGGCCCGAGGCGCGGACAAGTCTTGGAAGGCAGCTGTCCATCACCCAGGGCCACCCAAGGCTCAGGTAACAGGGCCAGCCAAGGTTTGAGCTGCCGGCAGTGGCAGCAGCAGAGGTGTGATGGAGCATCGCCTTCCCCTGATTGCCAGGTCACCTTCCACCCTTGAGGGCTCCCAGACTGTGAGAGGGGGCAGGCCAGACTGAGGGACCCCCATCCAGTGCATGACTTTTCATACACCAGACCTCTAGTATAAAATAAATAATATCAAAATGACTACTATGTGTTACATGAGTGTATGGGCTGAATTGTGCACTACCAACCCCAATTTATATGTTGAATCCCTAATCCACAGTGTGACTTTATTTGGAGACAGGTCAGTTGAGGAGATAATTAAGATTGAATGAAGTCATAATGATAGGGCCTGATTCCAATAGGAAAAGACACACCTCTCCCTCCCTATCTCCTTCTCTAGATGTGCACATTGACAATAGGCCATGTGAGAAACAGCAAGAAAGCCCTCGGCAAGCCAGGAAGAGGGGCCTTATCAGAAAAGCCAGCATCTTAATCTGCACTTCAAGTCTCTAGAATTGTGAGAACATAAATTTCGGTTGTTTAAGGTACCCAGCCTGTGGTATTCTGGTATGGCAGCCCTAGCTGACTATGAAAATGAACTTCACATGAATTAAATAGCCACAAAAGACTAAGCCTAGTTACTAAAAGAATCCCAGCATAAATAAGTGCAAATTTCAGCAAGAATGTATTATCAACAATTATAAGATTAGCATCAACAGGAAAAAAAAGGAAGACAAAGCGGTAGAAAAAAAATAGAATTTGTTAAGTATGACTCACAGAACACTTTGCTCTAAGTAAAATATTAATTGAGTCAGTCATACTAAGGAGAGAGAGAAAATGAGGCAAAGATTTTTGTCATTTCTATTATGATATTATCTTTCACATTTGTGGATGACAGGCAATTTCTTTCTCATCCTCCCCCAAAATGACTAACTTAACAGCAAATAACCCTGAGAGTACTCATCAAGGTAAAAATAGTCCTACTGCATAGCAGCCATCATCAAGTGGTTTTTACAGCAATTTTCAGGAATTCTTTTATCTTTATCAGTGTAATCTTCCACATATAATCTCTCAAAAAATAATTCTTTAAAACCATTATTAGCTTCTTTAAATACTTTACATGTCAGAATCTCATCTCTGAAGAAGTGATGAAATCTGAAGGATAAGTAGGCACTGGCTAGAGCAGTAGAAGCGCTCCAAGCAACAGAAACAATATATAACAAGATGCTGTGGAACAGCAGTCCCGGACCTTTCAGACCTCGTGGCCACCAGGGGTCCAAGGACCACAGTTAGGGACTGCTGCTCCAAAGCTTTCCTTATCGTGTAGAAGGTACAGGCAACAAATTGATGGTTGCCAGAAGAGAGGAAGGCTGAAAAAGGGGAAAGAGAGGATTAAGAAATCCAAACTTTCAGTTATAAGCCATGGTAATGTAATGTACAGCATAGGAATTAAGAGTTTATAACATCGTAATAACTATGTATGGTGAGAGGTGATTAATAGACTTACTTTGGTAATCATTTTGTAAGGTATATAAATATTGAATCACTATGCTGTATACCTGAAATTAATATAATACTGTATGTCAATTTAATGAAAAATAAATAAGTACCAAAGGCATGGAAACATGGAACAGACTGATGAATCTCAAGAGGGATGCACCGTCCATGGACACAGACAATTAGGGCGATGAAGGCCTGGGAGAGGGCAGGAACTGGGTGGAGAGGAAAAATAGAGGGGGAAAAAGAGAGGGACATATGTAGCACTCTTAACAATAAAGATAGGGGAGGAAGGGAGGTATGAGAAAGAGGGGAAGGAAGGAGGGAGAGAATGAAGGGAGGAAGGAAAGAGCATGGTACATGTAATAAACTGAAGAGACCAATGTGACTGGAATCCAGGGGTAAGGGGGACAATGGTGTCAACATAGACAGGTAGCAGGGTCTGATCATTTAAGGTCTTCCAGAACAAAGACTAACCTATTTTTCTATGACCAAGGCGACATTTTTGAAGGATTTTTAAGTAGAGGAATAATTATGATCAAATATACTTTGTAAATGAGGAGCTATGGGGAGACCAATCATATGTAGTATAGATATCATGAGAGATCATGATAGCCTGAACTAGGGTGAGGGCACTGGAGACAAAGAAGCAGAAAAGTCAAGAGATATTCTGATGGTAAAAAATGAATAGGTTTTAGTGACAGATTGGATATGGTTGTATTGCCAACCACCTGTATTAACTGAGTAAGTGACTGTCTCTGTGCTTTTCTCTTTGACAAACAAGGGCATTTGAATGGACAATCTCTATGTGCTCACCTAACTCCAAATTTTATATTCCATAATTAAAGCTGCTAATTTCTGCAAAATATGCTGAATCCAACTAGACTGAAGTGGCCTTAATAAGATTTTCTAATCTATCCTGAGATTTCATCATATGAGTGAAATTAAATGTGCTTTTAAAATAGTTCTGGTAGAACAATTAATTCACATTAGTAATATATAATTGAGATAAAATTATTCTCACTGGCACTAGCTGATATAATTGAAACTATTTATCACCCCATTGAAAATTTACCAATGTCTGCTAGGCAAAAAACCACCAATAAATGAAATAATAAAATAATTCCAACAAGGACATAATTCAACAGTAAAACAAGTGTCATAATGCCAATGTTTGCAATTGTGCTTTGCTTTTGTAATCTCTAAAAAAAATTTTAAAAACCATTCTACATATTTTTAAATTATAACAAAAGATTTCAACATTTTAAACAGTTATAAATAATGTAATTTCTGATGCATTGTAATTATTTGCATTTATTAAAGTGACTTTTAAATTTAGCTAGAATTTAAATGTCATAGTAATATGATAACCACCATCATTCATTATCAAATACATAAAAATAAGTTAACAGTTGGAAATTGTATATTATTTTGTTTTCTTCTTGAACTTGTATTTCCATTATATTAACCTTACAGAATTTATTTTAACGTATTTTTAGGTTTGAAAGTTATTTATTGATGATACTATCATACTTCCTAGCCATTAAATATAAATTAAAATTTACATACAAAACTTTCCTAGTTAGAAAGCCCTAAATACTAAATTTTCTTTTACACTGAGCTATTATAATTATTAGAACACACTACATCAGCACAACATAAATATATAATAAACTTTGATAAATATTAAATATAACAAGTAAAAAATTTTATTGGACATTTAAAAATAAACCTTATATTTAAATGGATAGTTTTCTCTCCCAATTAGTTCATATACCCAGTGATAAATATTACATTACTGCTAGAATAATAAATATTACATTATTTGCTCAAATGATAAATATTACATTATTTGCTAGAATATTATGAATACTGTAGAATGAGACCATTAGCAAGCACTGCTATTCTTATTTTTCATCCTAGAGATGTAAGTGCTGAGAAAACTTGTTCACATAAATAAGTAGATAAGAATGAGTGTTTGTTGTAGCAATGTCAATTCTCCAAGTGGAAGAATTCTCCAAGAATTTCTGGAATCCAGAAAGTACATCTTGGTTGAGAATTTTCCCCAATATTTCCAAATTTCATTCTAATTTCATAGCAACATACCAACTAAACAAAGTTCTTAGCTTAAATTCTCTCTAAACCAGGCTTTTATATGCATTCCCCCTCCTTTATATTCTGGACCATTCAGTATCTTCAAATTAGAAAAGAAAAGCAGCTACTAAAAAAGAGACTGACTAAAAATTAAAATCATGCAGTTCCACATCTTCCCATGTTTAACTCTAAACATGTTTTAGTACCTCAATGACTCATAAGAAAATGAGATCTTTTGATTTAACATGAAAAAAAACATCAAATTAAGAAAAAAAGCCATTAAAATATAAATTCATATAATATTTCTAGGAAGCAACAGGGTAGGAATTCTGTAGAAAAGGACAAATACTATTCAAAATGAGTTCCCAAGACAAAAAATAAAGACACGAAGGAAATCAAATTCCCCTAAAAGTGGCCTTCTTAACTAAAAGTTTGCAAATTATAAGAAATTCCTTCTGAAACAAAATGTAAAATGTTATAGATCCCAGGAGACATCTCTATTTTTCTTAAAATACTTCATGACTTTTTAAAAATATATATATTTTATTGATTTTTTTTTTTTTTTCAGAGAGGGAGAGGGATAGAGAGTTAGAAACATTGATGAGAGAGAAACATCCATCAGCTGCCTCCAGCACATTCCCCACTGGGTATTACCTGCAACCAAGGTACATGCCCTTGACCGGAATCAAACCTGGCACCCTGAGCCAAACAGGTTAGGGCCTTCATGACTTATTTGCCTTAAAGAAAGTTTAAGACACACTGCTTCCAAATGCTAAAGTCTCTGAAGTAAAGAAAAAAGATACAACAGCAATTCTGCCCTGTTTTTGAATGCCTGGAACAAATTAGCCCAAGAAGGCTGCAGCTGACTGAATTTACTGAATGTTAGCCAGAGAAAAGCATTATGGGGTTTTTTCTGAACTTATTGAAATCTTTAGTCATAGAATTTTTTTTTTTTTTCACATAAGGGGGAGTAATTTTATTTGGACAAGATTCTGAGAATCATTATAAGCAACTATAGCTTAAAGTCTTAAAGACATTCAGAAATGGCTCCAGTTACTAAAGAAAGGGATCTGAAATGGGTAAGAAGCTAAAATATATTCAGTGGAATAAGGAGCCTTTGATTATTATAGTAAGTTTATGTGCTCCTCAGACTCACATTTAATATTTTTTAGTTAAGTTGTTTAACCACAGTGCACAGTTGAGCAATGGGGAAATTCCTTTAAAAATCTCCAAATAAAGTGATGAAAATCAGACAAGTTTCTCATGCGAAAACACAAGCATATAAGACTTTTGGTAAGAAGTTGCTATTGTTAAAACTCTCAGAAAAGATATAGATAAGAACAGGGAGATACCAATATTGTTTAATGTTATGGTAAACTGTCATATCCAAATAATTTTAAAGAGAACAACAAATAAATCTAGCCATATAATTCCCCTCCACCCCCCCAAAAAAGAAGAGAATATTCCTTTTTAAAATTTAGATATCTATGCTAACTACTATGCTTTATTTTGCCACATTTCTTCTGTTTTGTTTTGTTTTGTTTGTTTTTTATAACCAAAGTTCCTTTTCCATCCAATTGCACCTTCTGCCAGCCAAGGTTAGCATTCAAGTCTGAAAGTAAATGTTAATTAGCTTCAATCTTATTTTCCTCATACTCATACTATCTCCTTTCTCTTTTTCCATTACTAAGTGTCATAGATGATGCTATCATTACATTGCTTTCTGTATTTATAAGGGTCCAAGCTCATATCACCAGACTTATGGACGACATATTTATTCCCCCTAGACATTAACTCTTCCGTTCTTCTTCCTTCTTGATGAAAACAATTTTCAATAGTCTATATGAAAGATGACTATGTGACATTCTTTACACATGTAAAATATTAGACATGCTGGTGAGGTTTATTTTAATGATTACTGCCATCTGCTCTTACTATTTATAGGATAGAGGGTCTGCTACTGCAAACTGAACTATTGGTTCATTGAAATTATTCTACCACTGAAAGTGACCTATATTACAATTTCCCAGAAATGTATAAAATAGTAATTCATGTGACAACAATAATATTCTGGAAGAACACAAAGAAAATTTTAAAATGCTATCAGCAAATTTGACTTCCCTTTTATTGCTATTTAATTTATAAAGCTAATGTTAATGCTCACAAAATAAACCTACTAGCATAAAATAACTGTCCTAAATTTTTAAACAGTAGCCGGTAAAAGATACAGTTTAAAAGAAGCTTAAAAGAGATGGCTTCAGTTTTCTGTAAAAATTCATTCCAAGTATTATTTATTAGGTACTGATGTGAAACTCAAGCTTTGATGATTGGCCTTCTTAGAAAAGCTATATTAAAGTAGTCCTCTATTTACTAATAGCAAGAAAATTGATCATTATATCAAATTAAGGAAGATACTAATAATTAAAACAAAAGATACATAAATAAGAAATGCCTCATAGCTTGTGGATTAACCATTATAAAAATTCTAGAGGTCGGATGCATGAAATTCATGCACAGGTATGGTCCCTAGGCCTGGCCTGTGGTCAGGACCACCTTCCCCAGCTGCCTGTACTGGCCCCGCCCACCACTGCCACTGGGTGATCGGTGCCTGGCGGCCAGGGGAAGGCACAAGAGGTTTGCTGATCCTGCCCACTCACCGGCCCTGCCCCCACAGCGGGTGGCCATCAGGCAATCAGAGCCTGCTTGCCAGGGAAAGGGACCAAGAGGTGGTCAGTGCACCTTATAGTGACTGGTCCAGTGGTTGTTCTGCTGTTAGGGTCAATTTGCATAAAAATGTGAAAAATCAACATTACATGGAAAATTTAAAATGTTGCAAAGACAAAGTAAATAATACCTAAATAAAGTAGAGATATATAACATGTTCATGGATTACAATACTTAATATTGTTAATATGTCTATACTTACCAAAACAAGCTATGGATTCAATGCAACCCCAATAAAAATTCCAGCAGACTTCTTTTTGCAAAACTTGAGAAGCAGATTTCAAAGTTTACTTGGAAATGCAAAAACTCTAGAATAGCTAAGTAATTTTGAAAATGAATATTTATTATTGTCCAATTTTAAAACTTACTACGAAGCTATAAGCAGAGTTTTTCAACCTTTTTCATCTCATGACAAACACATTCATTACTAAAATATTTTTTTTTTGCCTATCTTCCAAAAAAAAAGAAAAGGTTTGATTTTGATTCATTCATATCAAATGGGTATTGTTGTGTTGGCTGTTATTATTTTTTATTTGACAATCCAAGGGAAAAGAAGTCAGTGTCCCTAAGTCAGGTAATGCTTTTAAAAATTCTTGTAGCACACGTTAGAAATGAAGACAAGTGTTACAATGTACAATAGAGAACCCAGAAACAGACCGCATATGTTTGGCAATTGGTTTCCTATAAAAATGCTAATATAATTCAATTATTCCTTTATATATTTTCAAACATTCATGAGGAGGAACACTACTAGCCCATATTATTCTTTTGGAAATAACAGGATTAAAACGTGTAAAGGCTTACTTTTCCCTGATTAGTAACATTAAATCCACACAAAAAGGTATCTCAATGTTTCATCTTTTTTCCATGTTCAGCAATTGATTCCTCTCCTAGGGGAGTTAGAAAGCAATCAACTACGCACTACAGAAATACAGCTGCTTTCATTTAAACTAGACAAAGGTAAACTAGAAGTGAGAAGAGTGACTATATATGACCCCCTAATACATATCCTGAATGTGTAAGAAAAAAACAACAACAACCATCAAACAGAAGCTCTAGAAAATATTTTATTTCAGATTAAAAGTGGAAAAAAAAACCATCACAATAATGGAAAATCTAATGTTGTCAAAGAATCTATAATATATCTTTGTAGTAACTGAAAAAGAAAATCAGCCCATTGTTGAAATGCTTTTTATAAAATCAATTTCCTTATTCACATAGGAAGGTAGATAAGGACGAAAAAGATTGACAATTAAAACCAAAATTTAAATTACTCCCATTTATCAGAAAAATATTTTCAAGAAATGTTGATAATTGCTATGATTCATAGCTGTTTTTCAATATTCAATAAATATTATATTCTTTAAGCTTCTAATGTCCCTCTTTCAAATGTAATAAAGTATTGGTATTTTTAGACCTGAAAGTTCCCAGAATTTCAAAAGAAAACCATACTCCCTCACCCCTTCATTTGTCCTTTTTAACTAAAGTAGTTTTTAATACTGGTAAAGTGGTAATACTAGAGGATATAATAGCCTTGAAGTTAAAATCAGTGTTAAGATTTTCTTTCAGCAACTCTGATTATATTACATATAACAGATATTTTGATTCTATTTGAAAAGGCCAAAGGTGAGAAAGGGATAGAAAAAGCAGTATTTAATGAATGCCTGCTCTGTGCTAGACACAGTGGTGTGCTGATAAATGAACAATCAGCTTTTAGTATGTACGAGTGTACGTGCGTGTGTGTGTGTGTGTGTGTGTGTGTGTGTGTGTGTGCGCGCACGCAGGGGGGAAAAGTATATATGTTTATCATGTATTTTTCTGACATAAAAAGTATATGTGTTTATTATGTATAGGACAAATTTTTTGAAGTATAATAAAATAGACAATACTCTTTATTGTAAATTTCATAGACCCAATTGATTCTTACAGAATGCTCTTGATTTTGCCAATTGATAAATGAGTATAGTCACAACTTGTATGTTATTTGATACTTTCATTTACATTAAAAAATAAGAAAAAAATGAAACAAAGGTGTATGTCATAACCTCACCTGTTCATCAATGACATGAGCAACTTTTTGCTGAACTAGTTAATAGTTTAGAATATTTCCTCAATTTCTTGTGCTACTCACAGTAACAGGCAAGAGACTCAATAAACTTTTAAGTTTAAACCACCTTACTGGGACTTTCTTAAATAGACAATCAACAAAACAATAAATCAAGTTACGGTTTATAATATTTATTAATTTCCTGGCATGACAGCTTTCAAACTACCAATGAATGAGATAGCATTGAACACAGAGTTGGGAAGAGATGTTCAAAAGCACATCATTATATAGTAATTTCACCATAGATATAATAAACATAAATACTAATACAATGTAGTAAAATAATTAGGAAGTGATGAGTTTTGGGCATTTATTGGCTTTGCTTTTAATGTAAGTTAATTATAAATTTATGTAATTTAATTTTTAATAATGGCTGTCTAACATAACAGTCAGCTCATAAGATTTCTAAAAATGTAACTATCAGCTCCAGTACACTACTGGCTGGATAGCATATAAATGTTTCACAAACATGGGAACTAAAACTCAGCCATGATTTGTTCAAGATCACATAGTCGAGCCCTAGCCAGTTTGGCTCAGTGAATAGAGTCGGACCACAGACTGATGGGTCTCAGGTTCAATTCTGGTCAAAGGTATGTACCTCAGTTTCAGGCTTGATCCCCGGCTGTCAGGGGCGTGTTGGAGGCAACCAATTAATGTGTCTCTCTCACAGTGATATTTCTTTCTCTCAGTCTCTCCCCTTTCCACTCTGTTCCCCAAAAAGTCAATGGAAAAATAACCTCGGGTAAAGATTAACAACAATAAAAAAAAGTTAACATAGTTGATAATGGTAACACTATGATTCAAGCCGGGTTATGACTGCCTAATTTGTTTTCTACTATAGTTATAGCAGGTTATCAATGATATAATTTACATAAACTTTAATATGAAAATTTATATAAATTTTTTCTTTGCAAATATTTAAGTGGAAATCTATTTTCATTATATTCCTTTAAATTCAAAGAGCAGATAATCTAATAACTTTAAATAAGAGAAGGTTTGCTACACTGACATAAGTTTGGTTGGAAAGCTAGGGACCCACGCACATAAATCATGATGAAGGTATATCTCATGGGAATTGGAAAGCCATGGCAACTAAGATACCTTATTGTTCTGTGTACAAGTACTCTGTTTATTCTTTATAGACATCTGCATTATCTCACTTTTTTCTGCCTTAAGAGTTCAATTAAAAATAAAAATATTTCTGTATCATCCCACATTAGTAATAAAGTCTTCCCTGTTAACTTATTAAAATTTTTTTCACTAATTTGAATTCCAGATACCTTATTCAACAACTATCTATTGAGTGGGAAATGATAAGTACTGAATAAACAATAATGCCTGAATTTAAGAACCTTAAAAGCTAACAACAAGGCAAATTACAAACAAAATAATGCATTCACCTGTGAACTTTTATGGGCTAAAGTACAAATAAACAGTTCACTACCAAATGAATGAATAAAAGCTTTGAACCTAAGTGTCTTAAAGTTTCTATTCCGGCCCCCTCATACTCTTAACATCTTCTGAAAGCCAGTGTATATCCTGATAGCCCATAAAGATAAAAACCAAGATAAAAACTGTTTTTAGGCAACTACAATAACACCATGAGGCTAAATTGCTAACATTACTTGCATTCTTTTTTTTTTTTTTTTTTTTAAGTATACTAATTTCTAAGTTTTTGATTCAGGCAGTGAAATTATATAATACTTACATGCATACATATAAGCATAACCAATGGACACAGGTTGAGGGCATGTGCTGGGGAATGAGGGAGGCTAATGGCGGGAAAAGGAGACATATGTACTACTATGTGTAATACTTTAAACAATTTTTTAAAAAAAACTATGTTGAGGACCCCCCCAAAAAATTATATAACACTTAGATTCCTTGATCAAAAATACTAAATAGGTTGTGAGTGAAGTAGTTGTTGCAAACATTAAATAAACATGTATTAATTACTAATGATTAGAATAAAAGACCACTTGTCATAAAAACAATACAATTATTAGGCTTTAATTTGAAATATGAATTATAAACCATGATGAATAAAATAAATATATTTTAGAGCTAGTTAGATGGGTATTTTATATACAGATCAACAAACTAACCAGCTCTCACCATTTGACCAATCAATAAAATACTTAATGACCATATACAAATCAAATATTTCAAGTTCTGATGTGACAGAGTATTAGTCACTAAATGTACTTAAAATGTGCTTCAACTAAAAATTCTGAACAATACCTAATTTAAAAATAAAAGGATCAAGCTCAATCTTGTCTTCCCAATTGAATTAACAGATGTTGCCTGTTTCTGTTTGGAATACATGTCATTTCATGGAATTAATTATTTAGCTAATATTTTCTTCCTTATGAAATCTGGTGCTAATTGGAAATCAACTTTTCTTAAGTCTAACTAAGTTAAATGTCTAGAGAGCCATAATGTAATACCCAAATCTGTTTAAAAACATTTAAAACGATATTACTTGATTAGTTTTCAAATAGACTTGGATTATTAAATACTGAACAGAAACACTCTGTTTGAAAATATGTACTTTGGAATTTAAGTGTGTTTCTGCTTTTCAATAGGCATTACTCAATGAAGCACAATAAAACTTCATTAAAGATCAGTTTTCCCTCTAAATTGTATCTCTGTTATTCCTCACTGGCTCATTATAGACAAGGATCTCAGTTCTTTAACTACTAGTAATTACATCTGCAAAGACCCTATTTCCAAATGAGGTCACATTCTGAGTTAATCTTTTTCTTCTCCAACATCCCCTTTAATACAGAGAAGCAATGCTGATTAAATAAAACCTTAATTTTTGACTTAGACACCAATGATATCCTTGTTGCTGCTAAGACAATGAAGGAAAAATACAGGTTATATATTACCTACCTAGTATAGAATTTTCTTTAAAAAATATTTGACTTAAACTTATTTTTAGTTCTTATTTTTTGAGACTCCCTCTTCCAATATTGACTTATAGTTCATGAGGTGAACTTATAGTTCCTACCCCTCCATCTTGGTTTCCAAGATAATAATCTTCAATGGTAGGTTCTTCCTACTAAAAGTCTACCTCTATATGAGAAGGACACCAAAATCTTTTACTCTGGCCCATATCACTACGTACTGAGCTCCAGACTCACAACCCACTCTTCACCCCATCTTTTGTTTAAACAGGATAGGTAAAATGGGAACTAGAAGAACAGAAAAGACTGATGAGCACTAATAGTCACACAATATCCAGAAAGAAAGAAGTTTCTAACTATGTGATACAGATCATTAACTAGCCAAATGTCTCAAGAGGCAAGCTAACTACTTCTAGTAGATGAAGTATCTGGATGATCCTACAAAGAGTTGTCAATTCAGTATAATAAAGAATAGAGAAACCTTAATATGGCTTTGGATGACCAGGGCTTAATGGATATAGAACAAGGAGGAGGTTCCAGAAGGAGATGAAGAGAGATAAGGGAAAGAAAAAAAGGAGACTATTTTATTCTATTTCACTAGAGAAGACAGTGGCAAAATGGTCCTGTTACAATAAAGAGTTACTTACATAATTAACTTAATGATTTTTGACCTGAAACATATGTGCATATGCTAACTTCAGAAGTTCATATTGTAGTATTGCCAGTAATTACTTTCTGACTTTACTATAAATTTGGAATTATAGTATATGTAAAGCTTCAAGAATTTATGAATACTTCAGAGTTATACAAAACTCCCTTAAAAAAACTGTCAAATAAAAAGCAGAAAATGGGAATGAAGAATATGCTTAAAATTTCTATACTATTTACACACACACACACACACACACACACACACACACACACACACACACTAAAGGCCTGGTGCATGAAATTCAGCCCGGCCTGCACCCTCTCCAATCTGGGACCCCCCTTGGGATGTCCGACTGCCAGTTTAGGTCCGATCCCGCAGGGCACCCTTCTCACAATCCGGGACCACTGGCTCCTAACTGCTCACCTGCCTGCTTGCATGATTGCCCCTAACCACTCTGCCTGCCTGCCTAATCACCCCTAACTGTTCTCCCCTGCCGACCTGACGGCCCCTAACCACCTCTGCCTTGGCGCCCGCCACGGGTAGCTTTGTCTGGAACGACATCTGGAAAACATTCGGTCTAGTTAGCATATTACCCTTTTATTGGTATAGATATTTTTATGAATTTCAGAGAGAAAGGAAGAGGGAGAAAGGGATAGAAACTTCAGTGACAAGAGAGAATCAGTTGCTTCCTGCATGCCCCCTATTAGGGATGGAGCCTGCAACCCAGGCATGTGCCCCTGACTGGAATCGAACCCAGGGCCTTTCAGTCCATAGGCTAACGCTCTATTCACTGAGCTAAACCAGCCAGGCTCTACACTCTTTAAGAAGACACAAACACATCCTTTAAATTTTTTTTCAAATTTCAAAGCTACATGGCTTACATATAGTATTATTCCAAAACTCTGGAAAATTCCTATAAAGAACACATTCTGTGTTAAAATATAAAATTAAATAAAGTGTACTCTATTCACCCAATGTAATTACTTCATTCTTTTTAAATACAAAAAGTGATGACAAAACAAAAACGTATTCATATAAAGGTCTTGTGAAACATTGATAATTCCACTGATCTGTGTAAACACACCACCTGTCCAAAACACACTAGCCTATAAATAATCATAGCTCTTCCCATCCCCAAAATGGAAACATCATATCAGGAGGAAAGCAAAGCAAGAGAGACAACTGTGTCAAGTAGAAAAACAGTCTGAACTCTATTTTGGGACCAGTGTTCTGATGGAATAGCATTTAGCTGTCTTAGGTAGGATTTTTCAAAAGACCATTCAAACTCCAGGTTAATAATTATAAATTAACTTATCACTTAAAAACAAAATAAAATTACATTTTTGTTCAACTAAGTAACATTATACATCAGATCATTTCACACCATAGGCTAATTTCTCAACTAATTTCTAGTTTCATTTAGTCTTTTCTTAAAATGAGAATTCTAAATAAAATGAAAATATGTAATTGAATGTATAAATTAATTTAAAGAAACACTGTAAATGCTTCTAGTTTAAGGTTTAACTCTCTCCTTTAAACACAAGTTTAAAAGCTCATTGTGTATAACAAAAACCTAAACCCTAATCCTGTGTCTGAGAAAGACATATTTTACCTATATTTGAACAATGACTTTCAAACTGAGACCCACAAAAACAATGGAAAGATGGTTTTAATTCCTGCTCAAATCTAAGATAGGCACAAAATCTTTCCTCACCTCTATCAGAGACCTATTTTGATACTATTCTAAGTGACATTCCAAACCAATTACTAACAACTACCTAAGTTTATCTTTAGCCCGTCAATCTCAACATTCTCAGACTTGTTGACTAAATGTTAATAAATGGTACCCCTCCCCCCAAAAAAAGGAAAGATAAATTTGTTTGTTATCTAGAACAGTGAAATCTTACAATCTGAATTTCTCCAGTGTCAACACAGAATGGAGAACTACCCTTTTAAATTTTAATGACATCTAAACCACCATATGCTCTGATTTTACTTTTACCAATTATACCTTTTAAAAATTATGTATGGATAGTTTAACTGATTAAGGCACTCTATAAGGGCACACTTCTTGAACAGAATAACATAGATAAAATTTTACTTACTGGCTGGTACAAAGAAAGGACAATAACATTCTAAGTTTGTTTTTAAACTTTAGCATGCATCAGAAGCCACTGAAGAGCTTGTTAAAACACAAATGGGCCGAAGCCGGTTTGGCTGCCGAAGCCGGTTTGGCTCAGTGGTAGAGCGTCGGTCTGCGGACTGAAAGGTCCCAGGTTCGATTCCGGTCAGGGGCATGTACATTGGTTGCGGGCACATCCCCAGTAGGGGGTGTGCAAGAGGCAGCTGGTCGATGTTTCTCTCTCATCGACGTTTCTAGCTCTCTATCTCTCTCCCTTCCTCTCTATAAAAAATCAATAAAATATATTTTAAAAAAAACAAAAAAAAAACAAACACACAAATGGCCCAGGCCTATTCTCTGACTCAGTATGTCTGAACTGAGTTCAAAATTTTACATTTCCTAGATCAGTGGTCGGCAAACTGTGGCTCACAAGCCACATGCGGCTCTTTGGCCCCTTGAGTGTGGCTCTTCAACAAAATACCATGTGCGGGCCCGCACGTACAGTGTGATTGAAACTTTGTGGTCCATGAGCAGAAGTCAGTTTTCGGCTCTCAAAAGAAATTTCAATCATTGTACTGTTGATATTTGGCTCTATTGACTAATGAGTTTGCCCACCACTGTCCTAGGTGACACTAATGAGTATAGGTCAATAAATCACACTTTGAAAATAACTGATCTAATAACGTTAAATTACAATATGCAATTTCATGTCTTATACATGAAATCATACCTCAGATTGCTTTAACTCATCCTATATAATAAAGAGGTAATATGCAAATTGACCATCAAGCCCTCACAAGATGGCTCCCTACGACAAGACCAGCAGGGGGTTAGTGAGAGATGACCAAATGACTGAACAAGCAGGCTGCATGGGGCGACCAGGTCATCAGGGGGGGGTTAGTGAGGGACAACCAAACAACTGAACAGCAGGCTGCATGGGGCGACCAGGTCAGCTGGGGGGGGGGGGGGCTATGAGGGGTGAGAGGGCAGTTGGGGATGACCAGGAAGCAATGGGGACAGTTAGGAGTGACTAGGCTGACAGGGGGGGCAGTTAGGGGTGACCAGGTTGGCAACTGTGGATGATTAGACTGGCAGGGGGGCCAGTGAGGGATGACTAGGCCTGTCGGGGGGTGGGAGGAGTAGCTGGGGGCATCCAGGCTGGCAGAGGGGATAGTTAGGGGCAACCACAACAGCAGAAGGGGGCAGTGGGGGTGACCAGGCTAGCAGGGGGGCAGTAAGGAGTGACCAGGCCGGCACTGAGTGGGGTCCCTTGGCCTGGCCTGAGCCCTCTCACAATCTGGGACCCCTCGGGGGATGTCTGAGAGTTGGTTTCGACCCCATCCTGCAGGACTGGCTGAGGTACCCACTGGTGCATGAATTCATGCACTGGGCCTCTAGTACTTCTAGGAAAAAAGAAAAGCTTCCAAAAAGCTTTAAAACAATGGAAACTGCAAGTCTTCAGAAATTCTACTCTATGTCCCTATTCTATATAATAAAGAGGTAATATGCAAACTGACCATCACTCCAACATACAAGCTGTCCACCCCCATATTGTCAAAGATGGCTTCCCCCATGTGAACACAAGATGGCCACCACAAGTTGTGGGTGATCAGGCCAGCAGGGAAGAGCAGTTGTGGAAGATCAGGCCTATCACAAACCAAGACGCGGGCAACTAACCCGGGGGACGCCACCTCTGCTGCTCCGCCTGCTCTCCTGAGGCCTCCTCCTCTTTTGCTTTGTTTGTTATTAAAACCGGCCCCTTCGTCTCCAAAAAAGAAAAAAAGAAAAAAGAAAAAAAAAAAAGATCAGGCCTGTAGGGGAGGGCTGTTGGGAGGGACCAGGCCTGCAAGGGAGGGCAGTTGAAGGCAATCAGGCTGGCAGGGGAGGGCAGTTAGGGGTGATCTGGCCAGCAGAGGAGGCAGTTGGGGTGACATTGGTTATCTACCTAGTATACTGTGTTCCTCTTGCATTGTTAAAAATTCTTCTCTCCTGTAAATACCCTAAATTTATTTACCATGTGAGTGAACAGACTAGAAAGACTGGATGTAGACTTTAAAAGAGATAACAAACCATTGTTCTATTAAGAAGATAGAGATCCCAAACAGAAAAAAATAACAGTATAAAAATAATAAATCTTACCATATAAATTACCTCATTTTCTTCCACTGTTTGTTAAAGAAATATACAAATTTAGCTATTTCATTTTCTCACTGTACAACCAAAAGATTCCTTTGTGAATAGCCTAATAACATATTGTTTGGACTTACACTGCAATTGTAGAACAACAGAAACTCTTAAATATATTTAATCACACTAGACTTGCAATGTCCTGATTCAAATCACAACTATTTCAACTTCAAATAAGATGTGTTTTGGTGTATATGCAAAATTAATTGCACGTGGTAACACACTGAAGTAAATTCAATTTCCTTTTCCAAGCTCACTGACTATATCTCTTGTAACAAAAAGATAGCTGATCAATTTCTCATCAGGAGCCATAAATTGGCTGTCTAGTAGGTAATAAACTATGTTTCAACTCTCAACCTTCAAGGAAGAAAAAGAAATTTTAATCAGTATTGGTATTCACTACCCCTCAACACTTGAATCCCAAAGAGATCAACCTGTGGTTACCAGGCTTAAAAGTATTATTCAATCCTAAAAATCATCACAGTTAATCTTTTCAAATAGAACATACGGTAACTTTTAAGTTCAACTATATTAACAATCTATCCTTTAAAGAACGAGATATTTTATCTTTTAAAAATATACACATATATATTTACAGATGTGTGCATGTACATGCATGTGCAGATACACACGTATGTACTTCTTGCTGCTGAAAAATAAAGTCTACAACAATGAATAACTCAGTAGCAATGACTAACAGTCCCAGTTGCCAGTATGTAGCTTTTAAAGAATTAACACTCCCTGGTTATCACTAAAAGAACCATGCCTCCTTGGCAGAATGCCTGATCCCAGGTCCTAGGCTGGAATTATGCGAGTCTGAAAAATTTTGCCATATCAGGTAAAAGAAGGAGCTTTCAAAGACTATGAGGGTCATATCAAAAGCAATGAGAAAATTAACTGAAGAGGTTCCCACTGGGCCAAAGTTGAAAACCTGATCGTTAATAAGGATAAAAACTACACTGTACCAAAACATACCAAATACATTTAAATATATTAATTCATTAAGACACTTTTAAAAAGTTTCATTGGTCAACTTTGGAAAATGTCAGAGAACCAATATTATTTTGAAAGCTAGCAACAAAGGGAAAGAATTAGGCAATTATTCTATCTTTCCTATACAGTTTATATAGCTAAGGGTAACTAAAGGGAAGGGAAGTTTCTCTTCACAGAATTCTGATGATAAACACAGGAGAATTAGAATATCACTATTCTGTAAACCTTACTGAATTCATGAATCTAGGGGAGGCAATAATTGTCAACAGCTAGTAACATTACAAAGAGAGACAATCTGCTGATATACATTCCTCCTGATAGAAGCACACATCAGCACTTAGAAAGTGTTGTGAGGGGGGGGGGGGAAATATGTGTGCTCTGTATTTAATCGGAATTATAAGTCCCTAGATTTAACTAAAATTTCACAGGAACTACAGAAAACAGAAACCATGTTAAGATACAATATACCACAGAAGTACAATCAGTAAAATCCAGAATCTGAAAGACCAAAAGAAGCAAACAAACCTCTTTGTTCTACCAGATAATAATAAAAATTTTTAAAGGAAAATAGAAGAAAAATAAAGAAAGTTAGAGGGGAAATCTATAGATGAGCTCTGACCAATAGAACTGTCTTCAGTGAGAGAAATATTCTATGCTGTTCAATACAGTAATTCCTAACGTCATGTGGCTATATAGTTAGTATGATTGAGGATCAGAATATTTCATTTCAATTAATTTAAATAGCTACATCTGACTACTGGGTACCATAATGAATGGTGCCACTATAGATCAAAGAAGAACTAAGAGATTTTTAATCAATCACAGTTTATCAAAAAATGAATGTTATTTGGGTTCTATTCAAACTAATAAATCTTTTTTAAAGTATAAAATAATTAGGAAAATGGTGAATCCTACCAGATATTTAATAATATTAAGAAATTACTATTAATATTTTTATGTGTGATGGGGCAGAGACTATTCTTTAGAAATATTTACAGATAAAATGATACAATTTCTGAAATTTGCTTCAAAACAATGGTGGGATTAAACAAGATTAGGCATTGTATTGATAATATACTTCATAGATTTTTAGAAAGGTAATTCAGTCTCCCATCATCTAAAACTAAAAAGCAAACTCACATCTGTTAAAACAACAAAGACCTGGGGACAGAGGTGAGGTGGAAGACGATGCCTAAAGTGAACTCAAGCATATAATCAGAATGAATAATTTACAAGCATACTTTAATCTACTAAAAGCTGAATTCTAAGGAGCTTAGGGAGATTGTAACACATCTACTAACCAAGTTGAATAAGCAAAGGAAGCCTAAGCAAAAAAGATCCAATAAAACATGTTCATAAGATTGGGGAGTATGTGTGGAGACTAAAGAAGAAATGGTAGAAAAGCAGAGACCACTATAGTAGTGGTCAGTGGCTTATGTCCTTAACTATACGTATTTGTTCCATTTCAGAAAGTCAGAGAGCTGTATTAAGCTAACTAACACTAGCTATGTACACTCCCCATCAAAAGGAATACTTTAACATATGTAGTAGTCTCAACAATAAAGATTTAAAAATATAAAAAATAAAGGAATCCTATCTAATAAAGAGGGAATATGCTAATTGACCATCACCCCATCACAAAGATGGCTGTACCCACAGCTGAAGCCAAGTTCCCATAAGGAACCTTAATGAGCAATCAGCAGGGACCTGAGGCTACACCCTCCCCCACCCCCATGGGACTTGACAGGGGACCTCACGCTGCATCCCCCACCCAGCAAGGCTTGACAGGGGACCTCAAGCCACACCGCACCCCCTGGCATCAGGCTGGGGGACCTCAGGCCACTCCCCCATACCCCTGTGCCAGGCCAGGGGACCTGAGGCCATGCCCCCTGTCCAGTGGAGCTTGACAGGGGAACTTCAAGATGAGCTTCCTGCCGAAATCGGTTCGGCTCAGTGGATAGAGTGTTGGTCTGCGGACTGAAAGGTCCCAGGTTCGATTCCGGTCAAGGGCATATACATTGGTTGCAGGCACATCCCCAGTAGGGGGTGTGCATGAGGCAGCTGGTCCATGATTCTCTCTCATCGATGTTTCTAACTCTTTATCCCTCTCTCGTCCTCTCTGTAAAAAATCAATAAAATATATATTTTTTAAAAAGATGCGCTTCCTGTCCTGGTGCTGGGCTAGAGGACTCCAGGCTGCTCCCCACTCCAGGGCCAGGCTATGGAACCTCAGGCTGCGCCCCCCACCCCAGCACCAGGCCGGGGACCTCAGACCACACTCCCCACCCAGCAGAGCTTGACAGGAGACCTCAAGATGCACCCCTAGTGCTGAGTCGGAGGAACTCAGGCTGTACCCCCTGCCCAGCAGGGCTTGACGGGGGACCTGAGGCTGTGCCCCCATCCCAGTGCTGGGCCACGGAACCTGACAGGGGACCTCAGGCCATGCCCCCAACCCAGCAGGGCTTGACAGGGGATCTCAGGCCATGACCCCCACCTGGCGGGGCTTGACGGGGGACCCCAAGGCATGTCCCCCACCCTGGTCTGGGCTGGGGGACCTCAGGCCACACACCCGGTCCTGGTGCCGGGCCAGGGGACCTGAGGCTACGTCCCCTGTCCAGTGGGGCTTGACAAGGGTGGGACTGGTCAGGTCTGGATCTAGCCCAATGAGGGCAGGGGCTGGCTGGATCTGGGTCTCCTGTGATTTTGAGGCATATGTGGGTGGGCAGAGACTTGACTCTGGGTCCCGTGGTGTGCCCCAGACTCTGACAGGAGGAAGGTTTTCATATACATTTTACTAATTTTCTTTCATCTCTGACACTTCTATTATAGAGAAAGGGCAAATAGCAATATTAAATTATTTCCTCTAATTAATCCCCTTTTAATGTGTACGAATTTCATGCACTGGGCCACTAGTACTTTATAATGAGAACCCAAATGTGAAAAGAAAACAATCAAAGCATCTGGAGGACTTTCCATTATAATTCAAATAATGTAAAAAATGTATTCCACTGAGTAGACTTTTTTTTAAAAAATTCTCCAACAATTCATATATGATTTTTCAAAAAGGAGGCATATCACATATGTAAAACACTAAGTGGTTTAGTATCTCACAAAAAATATACAGTTAACCCAGTAGCTTATAAAATATGATTCTTCAGCAATCAAAGGGAATACAATGCTTGGCATCAAGACAACACAAATGCACAAAAACACAAAATCTTTAAAGTAGGACTTTATATCATCTGCTTCTCCACTGGCTTTAAAGAAATGCTAATGTGTTACCTCAGACTATACCTTATAAAATTATAGTATCGACATTATAAAACAACAACAAAAAATACAATTAGCCATCTACCCAGCATTAAAGATTCTGCATTAAAGATTAAGAAAAGTTAAAAAAAAATTTAAAAACTCAAGTGAGGTTAATTTACTCCCTTTTTTCATAAACAGTACTTCGATTTTAAGAAAGATTGAGGAAAATAATTATTTTTATTTTTTATTCTGACCTACTGATGCACTCTGTAAATATAAGCTGAGGTATGTAGCTATTTTAGATACTAGGACAAAATATATGGTCACAAGGGACTTACACTGGTCTCAACAGAATAAGTCAATGAAAACACACAAGATATCAGAAAGTGACAAATGCTGTGTAAAGAAATAAATTAGACTGATGTAATATAAAGTGACTAAATAGCTATATATACGAATGGGCATTCAGAAGGTCTCTTGAGGGGCACAGCCATATGCCCTTCAAGAATGATCCAATGATTCTCAACGGAGGACAAAAGCTAAGGACCCAAGCTTGCTCTTATTATTATAAGAGCAAGCTTGGGCTGATTTAGAGACATAAAGAAAGGCAATGTATCTGGAGTCTAGTGAGCAAGAAAGAAAATGGCATAAGGTGAAGTCATGGACAAAGGACTAGATTATTTAGGGCCTTCCAGGTCAGAGTAATAAATTTTTATATTATGCCCTCAGACTGTAAAAGAAATAGCCTTATGAAACCCACTGTCTCTGGGCAGTGAGATAAAGAAAAAGTTCTTAACTCTAAATAATGTTCATTTTAGCAGTCTTTGACAGAATTCCATTTTCCTATAAGAACTAGAAGTGTATGAAAATTACAGCATGATCCAGCATAAAGGGCTGAAGAAAGATCATCATAATTTCCAACACATCTGAGTATCTTTGTTACAAACCAGATGGCAAAACTTAAGAAAAAAATTAAAGATAAGTAGCACAACCTTGAAAATAAAATTGAAAGAATCACTATTTAAAGCAAGTTACACAGGGTGAGAAAATCAGTTTAACTTCCATGTAATTTCATTTTCTTACATTCCTAAAATATTTTGAGAAGTTACTCTTTAGGACATATTAAATAAGAGATAATAACCCCAAAAAAGAACTCAACATTTTGATAAATCTTAAATGTCTTCAGTGAAATATTAAGAGAATTAAATATATTATAAACCAAACTTCAGTGACATAACACTAGTATCTGAGTGCCTATATCCTGGTAAAGATTTTGAAGTATTAAAGGAAGCACATTTTCAATTCAAAATGACTAGAAATGAAAGATGTATACATCTATAGTTTTATTAAACAACTTCAGCATCTATGTCATAAAAATAAGCCTGAAAAAGCTTGTCATTAGAATGACTTCATAGCATACCAGTTTGGTATTACATAAAGATATTAATCTGTATTAATCTAGAATATTCTTAGTAAATACTTTTCCACATTCTTCACTCCTAAAGAAAAAAAAAGTGATATAAAAAGGTAAAATATCCAGCCTCAAAAAGAACACTCCCTCAAGAAATAGTTGTTGAATTAGCAAATTAATTACTGACACAAGAACCCATACTACTTTAACTTAGAACTCTCCAAACCTATCAAAGGTTAAACCCATAAAGAATGAGCTGTGAGCAGAAGCTGAGGTAACAGAAAAAGAAGGATCAATAAAGATAATTAGAGAGATAATCAGTGTCCTTAGGTTGTTTTATGACTGCCAAACTGTATACTTGCATATATATAAATGCTTATCTCTCTCTCACATACACACACACAGAGTAAATGTGCTCTGTTGTTTTAGTCCCAGTTTAAAGACATGGCATAAATAGAAAAAGGTGTGTTGGCCAGACTAATTATGGACTAAGGATCCACTGAAGGTTGATGGATGAAGAGAAAGATATGAAAATACATTTGGACGTTTTAACAATAAAGAATTTTAAAAAAAAGAAAAAGAAAAAACATTTGGAAGGGTTGAAAATGACACAGATAAGAAATCTGACTCTAAGCCAGTATATGATTCACAATGCTAAGACTGATTTAAGGACATTTACAAGATCCATAGGGAAAATGTGAACTAAACAAAAAACAATGTCTGTTTGAAATATAATGTAATTATGATATATATTATGAAAACTAAAAAAGATCTACATAATAGGACAGGTTATATTGGTTTAGTACTGTGCAGTTTAAAATCTCTTTCCTTAAAAAGAGATTTTATGCCGAGACCGGTTTGGCTCAATGGATAGAGTGTCGGCTTGGGGACTGAAGGGACCCAGGTTCGATTCCGGTCAGGGGCATGTACCTTGGTTGCGGGCATATCCCCAGTAGGGGGTGTGCAAGAGGCAGCTGATCGGTGACTCTCTCTCATCGATGTTTCTAGCTCGCTCTCTCTCCCTTCCTCTCTGTACAAAATCAATAAAATATATTTTTTAAAAAAAAGAGAGATTTAATATGACTACATGTAGGAAGGAATTAATGCATCTTACCTTCCACAGAAGGTGCCTGGTCCTGAGCTGAATACAGCATATCCTTGAAAGCCTATTAGGAAGAAACAAAAGGAATACATGAATTGAATAATTTTTATATTAAAAGCATGTGAAGCTAAACAATTACTTCTTTTTCAATATCCACACAATAACTACATATGATTCCCTAAATTAATTTAGTGAATTTTTTCCTTTATTTTTCTTGCCTTAAGATATTTATCAGCAAAAATTTTGTTAATGAGATGTTTGCATTTTACTGCCTATGTTTTCTTCTAGGATTTTTATGGGTTCATGACTTAAATGTAAGGTCTTTTCTCTATTTTGAGTTTATTCTTGTGCATGATATAAGTTGGTGGTTTAGTTTCATTGCATGTATCTGTCCAATTTTCCCAGCACCATTTATTGAAAAGACTGTCTTTACTCTATTGATTGCTTTTGCCTCCTTTGTCAAATATTATTTGACAACAATGGCCAGGGTCAATTTTGGGGTCTTTGTTTTGTTCCACTGATCTATAAGCCTGTTCTTATGCAATTACCAGACTGCTTTTATTACAATAGCTCTGTAGTATAGTTTTGATATCTGGTATTGTGATCCCTCCAACTTTTTTCTTCTTTCTCAAGATTTCTGTGGCTATTCATCATCACAATTCATCAGAGAGATACAAATTAAAATTACAATGAGTTATTACAGATGACTACCATCAGTAAATCAACAAACAGTAAGTGCTGTTGAGGATGTAGAAAAAAGAGAACCCTCATGCACTGCTGGTGGGAACACAGACTGGTGCCACCACTGTGGAAACTGTATGGAGTTTCCTCAAAAATTTAAAAATGGAACTACCCTTTAACCAAGCGATCCCACTTCTAGGAATATATCCTAAGAATCCTGAGAGAATATATGCAACCCTATGTTCATAGCAGCATTATTTGCAATAGCTAAGATCTGGAAACAGCCGAAGTGTCCATGTAGATAAGTAGGTTAAAAAGCTGTGGTACATTTACACAATGGAATTCTATGCAGCTGTAAAAAAGGAGCTCTTATCCTTTTCTACAGTATGGATTGACCTAGATAGAGATTATTATGCTAAGCGAAATAAGCCAGCAAAAGAAAGGCAAATATTCATGATCTCACCTATATGTGGAATCTAATGAACAAAACAAACTGACTAACAGAATCGGTCCAGAGGCATGAACACATAGAACAGACTGACAGATCTCAGAAAGAGATTAACCAAAAAACTTATATGCATATATGCATAGCTCATGACACAGACAATAGTGCAACGAAGGCTTGAGGTGAGGCAGCAGCTGGGTGAAGGGGGGCAAAAGAGGGAGGGAAATGGGGGACATTTCTAATATTGTCAATAATGAAAAATAAATTAAGGAAAAAAGGAATCTAGTGAAATGCTTCAATTAACTGTAATAAGCTAAAATATATATATATATTTTTTTTTTTTTCATACCAATCAGTACTATTTAATTTTTAAGACAAGGGCTAATTTGTATACTTTAAAAATCAAATGCCGCTGAAAAATCACCTGTGAGAACATAAACACTCCAACTAAAAGAAAGTAGTTATAGAAATCGAGAACAAGAGCCCAGAGAAATACAACGGAACACCATCTAAGAAAATATGAAACACTAGATGAAAATTTTAAAAATTGTGTTATATACATAACATAAAATTCACTTAACTGTGTTCAATTGTACAGTTCAATAGTGTTAAGTACATTCACACTATGTGTAGATAATTTCCAGAATTCTTTTCATCCTGGGTAGAAATACTTTTCAATGGAGGTCTGGAAAGTCCTCCCTATCAGTTCAGGACTATAAAGAGAGTAAAGATTTTATTGTTTTTTCCCAAACCAGAAAATCAACTAACAACCAAATTTAGGTAATCTGAATGATTGCCCTTTGTTCTCTTTAAGTGTTTTGTGGAACAGGAATAAAAAGGGTTTATTCATATCTATCAAAATGGTATTATTAATTAAGTGGATAAGGCTCCAGAGCTGGTCATCAGCTCAAGTGACCGTATCCAGTTACACAGCTTTAAAGTTTCAACTACCATCTACTAGTGATTCCTAAATTGGCCACCAGCTTTCCTCAACCTACTTATAACTGACATTTTGGGCCATTTGTAGTGAGGGGCTGTTCTGCACATAACAAGATTTTTATTAGCACCCCTGGCATCTAGGGATCCACTAGATAGCAGAAGCAACCAATCCATCAAAGCTGCGACAACCAAAAATATCTCCAGACACTGCCAAACGTCCAGAGGAACAAAATCACCTCTCCCCAGAACTACTGGCCTAAAGTCATTCATACATATTAAACCCTTCCCACCCCCCCACCCCCAAATTGCAAGGAATGTACCTCCAGGGTAACCCACTCTGTATTCAAGTCTAGTAAATTATATTCTTCCCAAATGAATTACCATTGCTTTAGACTAGTGACCAACTTGTTACTTCCATGACTAAATAACCTTGACAATATATAGTAAAAAAGACTTCCAAAGATTCACTATTTATGGAGAATTTGAGACAATACAGTAATACAAGTATTTTATAACAAAAAAATACTTGCTCCTTGTTTCAGGTTTCTGACACAAAGCTCTGAAAACCCTTGAAATGTACTATCATTTGTATATGAATGATGGAGGAGTGGTGGGGAAGGCCCCAGAAAGCTTTAGGACAGGAGTTGGTCCCCAGAAAAACCATAAACTTGATTAGAAGTTTAAAACTTTTAGCCCCATCCCAGACCTCAGAGGAAAGGAGAGTGGCTGAACATTGAGCTCAATCACCAATAGCCAGAGATTTATCAAGTGTAATGGTTAATAATTTTGTAATCAAATAAAATACTATAATTTCAAGAGAAACATCAAAAGTGCTTTATTCAAAGTAATGTCCATTGCTAGCTACACATTTCCCCCATCTTTCAGGTAATTTGTGGATACCGTCCCAATAGAACTTTTCTTGTTTTGAGGCAAACCATTCAGAGACCCAATTTTCCACTTCATGCAATTTGAAGTGCTGCTCAGAAAGTGTGTGTGCATCGATCAAAACAAGTGGTAATCTGAGGTCTGGTGAACACTTCCTGGGCAAGATCTTTTAAGGTGTCTTTAACTGGTTTTGAAGTGTGTGATTGTGGGATATCATGAAGCAAAATTATTTTGCCATGTCATCTGGCACATTCTGGTCATTTCACAATCAAAGTGTTGTTCAAATTGATTATTTGTTGTTGGTTTCACCTGGTTTTAAAAGCTCATAATACACCACACCTTCCTGATCCCACCAAATGCAGAGCATTGTCTTCTTTCCGAAGCGACATGGCCTTGCAGTAAGTGTTGATAGTTGACCTGGATCAACCCATGATTTTGTGCGTTTGGGATTCTCAAAATAAATCCACTTTTCATCACCAGTCACAATTCGATGAAAAAAAGACTTTCTTTTGTGCTGTTGAAGCAACATTTTACTGAGGACTTTTCGGTTTTCCATTTGTCTTTCATTCAGTTGATGTGGCACTCATTTTCCTTCCTTTAAAATCTTTCCTATTGCTTGTAAACAATCAGAAATTGTTTGCTGAGCAACGTTTAATCTTTCTGCAAGTTGTTTTTGAGTTTGACATGCATCTCCATCCAATAATACTTGTAATTGTTGGTCTTCAAACTTTTCTGTTGACCGGGACATTCTTTGACTTTCACATCGAAATCATCACTTTTAAAGCATCTAAACCAGCTGAAACCGGTTTGGCTCAGTGGATAGAGCGTCAGCCTGCGGACTGAAGGGTCCTGGGTTCGATTCCAGTCAAAGGCATGTGCCTTGGTTGCAGGCACATCCCCAGTAAGGGGTGTGGAAGAGGCAGCTGATCTATGATTCCCTCTCATCGATGTTTCTAACTCTCTATCCCTCTCTCTTCCTTTCTGTAAAAAAATCAATAAAATATATTTTAAAAATAAATAAAATAAAGCATCTAAACCATCATTCACAAGTAAATAGACACACTCAAGGAACAGACTCAGCGAGCACCAAAGCCCCACTGAAGCAAGTCCTGCCCCATAAAGGGGTCTCCTGTGCAACAGATTTTCCAGTGTAGACATAGCTGGTCATCACAGCCAATTGGCCTGGAGGTCAATTCCTCCCAGTGACACCAACAGCAATCAAGGGTTAACTACAACAAGACTGTGAAAACAGCCCAGAAAGGGGTGCACCAAGAGCATCCACCTGAGGTGACTGGGAAGGCTGAGCCACTGGGCCCTGTAGGTCACCTACCACACAAGGCCGCTCTATCAACTCAGACTTAGCAGTTACCCAGTACATAGAAACACACAGGAAGCAGCCAAAATGCATAGACAAAGAAACAAGTCACAAAGGAAAGAAATAGATGAAAACAAAATACTGGATATAGAGTTCAAAACCAGAGTTATAAGGTTACACAAGAATCTTCTAGAAACCTCAGAAATTTAGTGAGACCCTAAGGATATGGAAAAAGACCAATCAGAAATTAAGCTGAGGCTTGCGCTGTCGGCAGTGGAAGCAGCAGAGGTGTGATGGGGGTGTTGCCTTCCCCTGATCCCCTCCCACTCCTGAGGGCTTCCGGACTGTGGGAGGGGACAGGCCGGGCTGAGGGACCCCCGCTCCAGTGCATAAATTTTCATGAACTGGGCCTCTAGTTCCCATATAAAAACTAGAGCTCCAAAATATGACAGATTTCATTTCAAATTCTGGCTCCACTAAATCTAGGTTTTCTCAGTAAAATGGAGATAATAAATCATTTATCTTGCAAAACTGTTGTAAAACAGCTGATACCTGGTTCCTAAATGCTCAATAAATGTTAACTCCTTTCTCCTAATGACACACTGACTACATTTCCACTAATTCAATTCAAAGAAGAGAGAATGAAATCCCAGGAAGCCAACTGTCCTTTGCAATGGGGGATATGAAGGGAGAGAAATACCAAAGAATCCTCACCCATGGGGTTCCTTTATTCTCTTAATGTGCTTCCTAAGACTAGACGCTTTTTCTCAGGCCATCTCCTTACTTTCTGATAGGAGTCTTATACTCTAAGGCAGCAACAATCAGAAATTTTTCAGGAAATCCAAAAGGTCAAAACTATTTTCATAATAATACAACAATTTCATTCATTTTTCTTCATACATTTTTTTTTCACTCTCATTCTTGAAAGAATACACAGTGGAATTTTCCAGAGGCTAAATGAAGTGTATGTCATGTCTCTGACCACTAATAAGTGTGCTTGTGTACTTTGGTATCTTTAAGATTTCTCAGTTTTAATTTATAATACAGCATATATCAACAGACACTGGAATCCTCAATAATTTTTAAGAATTTCAATTTGGTTCGGAGACGAAAAATTAAAAGAACACTGCTCTGAGGTATAGAAAAAGCCCTCAAAACACATGGTTTATTCTGTGAATTACAACTTTACCAATTTAGCCCAAATAAGTAACTCACACAATTATCTAAAAACTCCATACATTCCTGTCTGATTACATTTCAGCCCTTTAATCTTAAAAAAAAAAATCACTTGCTCACTAATTATTTATGAATAATCAGTGACAAAGCTGGGTCTAAGGACTTAATATCTCCTTATTCCTGGTGTATAGTCTGTCTAAATACTGCAGGTCAACCTCAATAAAAAAAGAAATGACTAGGTTCTCAATCAACATATTGTCCCTCTTGCTACAGAGATAACAAAATTGTAAGCTATGCTAACAGCAGGTAAATTATACTTTCCTATAACCTCTAAATAAATAAACAACTTTTAAAGGATTTTCTGATTAGTTCCTACAGATACCATATACCTGCTTGGTGATGTGAAGAAATAGATAATTATTTACTCCTATAAACAAATTAGATTTAAAGGTGTATAACATAAAGAGTTTGAAAAACTAAGGTGAAAGTCTTCCACATCATTTACACAGGGATCCAAATTTATAACTGTGTCCCAAGACCTCGATCTGTAATCTTCCCTTTCTACACAATTTTTAATTTTGAAAACAGTATATTTACTGAAATGTAAAGGAAAAACACACACAAAAAAAATACCGGGTTTTTCTACTTTTAAGATAATGAAATAAATATAACAAATCAGCCTATAGCAAAGTAAAACCCCTCTAAATATTGGTTGAATGAATGAATAATTTTTAAGTTATTTATGTTCATTAGCTTTGTCGACTTTGCTTATTTTATTTAAATATATTTTATTGTTTTTTTACAGAGAGGAAAGGAGAGGGATAGAGAGTGAGAAACATAGATGAGAGAGAAACCGATTCGATCAGCTGCCTCCTGCCCACCCTCTCTACTGGGGATGTGCCGCAACCAAGGTACATGCTCTTGACTGGAATTGAACCTGGAACCTTCGGTCCGCAGGCCAACACTCTAGCCACTAAGCCAAACGAGTTAGGGCTACTTGGCTTATTTTAGCATTTACTAGGAAAGGAGAAGACCTGAAGAGGCAAGAACCCTAGTGAATTCTGACACTCTCTTAATCCTAAAGGCCAATTCAATACCAGGCAACCCACAACCCAGCTTTGGTTAAGCTGCACAACTTGAGCAGTCTTCCAAGCATTTTTTGTGTCATATCCATCTCCCATATATATTTATTTATAAATGATATCCTTCTAAAACTGTATACATTATGAAACACAGAATTTTTTTAATTTATTGATTTCAGAGAGAGAGGGAAAGAAAAAAACATAGATTTGTTGTTCCATTTATTGATGCATTCATTGGTTGATTCTTCTATGTGCCCTCAAAGGGGATGGAACCCATAACCTTGGCATATCGGGACAATGCCCTAACCAACTAAGCTATCCGGCCAGGGCCAAAACATACAATTTTTAAAATAGAAGTTATTAAAAGATGAGACAATAATAAAATGAATTTTACCTTTTATTTGTGAATACTACAAAGTATTTTTAATCTAAGAAAGTATCAATAATAACACTTTTAGAGAACATAACTGAAAAGCTTCATTATTTTTTAAAATCTTTTTTTTACTATATTTTATTGATTTTTTTACAGAGAGGAGGAGAGAGGGATAGAAAGCTAGAAACATCAATGAGAGAGAAACATTGACCAGCTGCCTCTTGCACACCCCCTATCAGGGATGTGCCCGCAACCAATGTACATGCCCTTGACCGGAATCGAACCTGGGACCTTTCAGTCCACAGACCGACGCTCTACCACTGAGCCAAACCGGTTTCGGCTATTTTTTAAAATCTTAACTTAATAACTTTGTAATATAGTATTCTAGTTCAAACTTCAGGATTCAGTTGATTTTGAAACTTGATTATGACTATACACTGAAAATTCCTCAAAAAAGGTCACATCAAGCCATTTTTAGTAAAATTTTATTTCTTCCTTTTCTTATGCATAAAAATAAGTACATCTACTACTATGTAGATGGAAATTAGGAGTACTCTCTTTTGGGGTCTATGATGCAAATATACTTGAAACTTCTAACAAGCACAACTCAATCAGTCTCTCAAATGCTTTCTAGATTAGGACTAGATTTGAAGCCAGGATTAGGTTCTTGTGATCTGGGCCTTCACCCAAAAGTTGTTCTAAAACCAAACTGCAGGGATGAATGAACAAGTATAATCTTCCCAGCATCCTTACCCTAACACATTTCATTATAGGAAGATAATAATGAACAATAATACCTTCCTGTCTTATACAACATTTATTCACTCATGTAAGAAACATTGTAAATGCTAGGCATTTTATTGACACAATCATGTACAAATGTTATCTTAAATATAATATACCGTACTTTCATTTACAGAAGCACTGAAAGAAAAAGTGTGATTTGTGCCCCATCGGGTGGCCAAACTGGAAATTTCAAACAAGTTCCAGCAAGGCAAGTTAACCCTAACTAATCAACACAATACCTTTGGGAAATTGAAGCCTACAACACAAGTGTTCTCATGGGAGAGTTCTATAAATGAAAAGCACAATCGTGTTATGGCAATGTTTCCTTACATTTGAAAATAAGGGATGTGCAGTTATGCAGAATCTCTCCTTTCCCAAATCCTGCAACAAAAATTAATCCATGACTAACATTGCTTATTTAATTAAACAAAAGTTTTTTTGAGTTAGCTTTCCATTCACAGATTAAAATATCATAAAAATTTTTTGAAAGAACACTAATGTAAAAGGATGTTATTAATAATATTCCATTAAATTATTTCCTCTTCACATATCAAATAACTAAACCATAAAAACATACAGAAATTTAGAGCCAGATGGGTCCTTAGAAAATATAGGGCTGTGACTTAGAAACCATCAAATCTAGTTGGCTTGGGTTACAAAGAACCTAAAGCCCAGAAAGAGAAAGTGATTTAATCAGGGTCACAGAGCTAGGCTAAGGTGATCTGACTCCCAATGCTTAAACATCTGTGCTCAAGAGACTAGCTAGCTATATCTGATCCTGGACAAGTGACTGAATGTCTCTAGATCTTAGTTTCCTTGCCTGAAAAAATAAGGAGACAGATAATCTCTAAATTTCTTTTAAAGTCTAAAATCCTAAAACTTGGGTGCCTATTTATTTTAGTATCTCACAAAACTAAAGTATACACTGACAAAAGAAACTAAACTACAGGACCCTAGGAAAGAAAATACAAGTCAGCAGCCTAAAGCACCAAATATATTTACTTCTTTTGTTAATATTCTGTAAAATATTAACATAGTCAGACTAATCTATTTGGTTGAAACTGGTTTAAGTTAATTTTGATTAATCAATTACAGAACTCTATACAATCTCTGATTCTAAATTTTTAAAAAATATTCTTACAAAGATTTATTAATGTCTATTTTACATGCCAAGATTTACACTCAAATAGATTACTGGAAACAGTCTATGCTTATTTTTTTAATTATTATTCCTTATAAAAACTATCAGAAGTGAATGAAATAGGTTTTCTTTATACGGTTCTCCATGTTGCTCTATTCTTTTGTGCTTTATTATTCTGTCTATGAAGACCTAGTCTAGGAACTCTACAATTCACTTTTAAATTAGAAACTCCAATAATTTTCAGGAAATTGATGGGTCACTATCAAATAATTTTTAACAATCCAAGGAAGAAAAACAATTGAAAGTTAAATCAAAAACCTATGAGCCACAACAAACCTTAAAAAGCTCTGTGCCTATAGTCTTACTTTATGGAGGAGAAAGAGTCCTGGAAAGGCCAAAAGACTGTCCACAAGGTCTTATGGATAACATACCTACAAAAACTAGCTCTTACTGTGTGACCGTGAATATCCAATAATACATATAATTATAGATATAAAACAAAACTGTCAGCTTCTATGTAATGCTATGCTTATTTCAAGTAAAATTTAATATAGCAAGATGAACATAAAAACCAAAGCTGAAGCACAGTGGTTCGCAGCACTAGAAACCACCCTCGGCTAGAAGTCAGGGGTAATATACCAAAATTTCACTACCAGTGCTCGAATAACAAATGCAAGGGTCTGTTCTGCTAAGAGTGTTTCAAGAGCATCACCTTCATACATGAGAAACTACATTTTACTGCATTACAAGAAAGTTCTTTTCTCTAGCAAAGAAAAGAACCCCCCCACACACACCTAAGTTTTAAAGCCGCCAAAATTTCTGAATGCAAAACACTCTCATGTATTTCTTTAAGTATTTTCAAAGGACCAGCACCAGCTCTTGAGAAACAATAAAACACATAAAAATCCTAGCCCTATTTTTTAAAATGTCTTTAATTGCTCCAGTGCACAAAGAAAAGTACCCCTTATTTAATTTTGTCTACCAAACAATGAGTTTATCCCAGACAGGAGTCACATAGTAGGGACTCTGCAAAATAAAATTTCAATTGTCCACAGTAAATGAATTTTTCCAAAAATGACTTGTAATTGGCCTGGGAAAGATAATACAATCACAAACGTGCTCAGGGATTTTGTCCCTCTGTAACCAACCTTGAATAACCACTTAAGACTAGTACCCGAATGGAGTAAATGAATGAAGAGTCCCAGAATTACTGTGGTCACTCCAGCCACAAAGCTGCCATTACAAATCAAGAGGTAATTGCATTTTCAAACTAGTAAATCGTATGCTTCTACTTCCAGCCCCAGATATTCCAAATTAATACAGTTCTATGAAACAGTTAAGCGTTGTAATACTTAAAATGAATCATAGCAAACAGCCACTATTACTTCTGCCCAAATCAAGCATGCCATACTATACCGCAAGTTGCAAGATGTTGCCTCAGCATGCTATGTCCTATGCCTCTATGAAGAACTGGCAGTGGTGCTGAAAATTACTACTACCAGAAAGATGAAAGACCAATACCCTCCTTTCAATAAAAACCATCGTCTGGACTCTAGCCAAGGTTTAAAACTGACTGAATGTTATTAGGAACAATAAATCAAAAACTCTCCAGGCTGAAAAGCCATCCCCTTATTTCATTCTTACAAACGTAGCCACAAAACACTCTAAGAAAATTAAGTGACAAGAAAAGCATTAATAATTTTAGGCCTTTCGTTCCTGGCAATAATGAAATGCTGTACGTTACAAGGTGAATTTATTTTACAATCTTCCGAGGTTCTGTTTAACCTACCTACATCCCTTTCCCTGTCTTCTTCAATTATTACAACTGCTATATGATTAAATAAACTCATGCTATTGCTTAAACACGCTATCACTTAACTTAAATAGAAATGAGGGTACTAAAATATTCTATTTCATTAAATCTAGCTAGCATATTTGGGTTCATATTGATTTTATACTCTTTGTTCTTGCACATAACATAGATGTGAATTCCTGGCGCTTTCAGAAGAAGTCTTTATCCAGGAGCTGAATTGCCAGCTACTGAGACTAACCTATTGCAATGCTTAAAGCCCTTTAGGTATCTCACCTCTGACTATATAAATGGGTTCATTATCTTTACTTTTCCCTGTATGAATGTAAGGTTCCTTACCACTCTCAATTAAGCACCCTACAGGTTATCAAAGGAATTAGGGGGGAGGGGACCATGATTTCTGTAATAGGCAGGTAGGGCTTTAAAAAAAAAAAAAAGTAATTGTTTACAATAGAGTACTTTTCTCCCTCGTTAACAAAAATTTTAGTGGCAAAAAAAAAACAAAAAAAAAAACCCACCAACCCTGAACATTTTAATAATTCTCTTCTTTCCTCCTTCCTCTTCCCCCTACGCTCCCTTCCAAAACAACACAAGAGTCAAAACCCAAGATGCGATTACTTTGTTATACTTCATGCAGTCAGTAAAACGAGTCTTATTATCAAAACTGATGAGTTGATTCCAATACGTTTGTTTAACACTGCCTGTGTGATGTACATTTCAATCAAGTTTCAACCCAGTTAGTTACAAAGCCTTTGTCAACAGTGCGGGCAAGCGGGAGAAAGGCAGAAGGAGGGCTCTGCGGGATGAAGCCAATCGCCCTGAGGGGCTTATCCTGGAAGAGGATTCCTGGGTGAGAGGTGAGGAGGGAGAAACACCAGCAAACCTGGCGACGGGGGCGCTCGCCCCGGGTAGGGACGAGAGAGATCCGGGTGAGAGGGGGATGCGGGAATGAGCGCGACCCGGGCTGCCCGGGCACCCCGAGCCCCCCCACCTGCGGCTCGCCCTCCACCTCCGTGCCCCAGCTCCGGCGGGGCAGTGCCCTCCTCCCGGCCCGCCGCCTTCCTATCCGTTACCCCAGCGGCAGCGGGGCCGCGGGGGAGGGGAAGGTCAGCGGGCCCGGAGGGGCCGGCACGGCGGCGGGGATGCCGCAGTGGCTCCCCGGCGGCCCCGGGTCAAAGTCTGCCCCGGCGCCGCGGGGAGGCAGCGAGAGCGGAAGGCGGCTGTGGCTGGAGGTCGGGCTGGCGAGACGGCGGCCCCTCCGAGTCCTCCCAACACCCCGGCCGCCGCCGCCGGTACCTCATACTGGATGTACTGCTTCCTCCACTCCGGAGTGATGTGCGCGGAGAGGTGCTCCGCGAACTTCATCCTGACGTCTCCCCCTCACTCCCACTCCGGTCCAGCAGCTCCAGGCGGGCGGCAACGGCGGCGGCGGCGGCAACAGCGACTCCGACTCCTCCCCACATGGGCCCCGGCGCGGCGCGGCGCGGCGCTGAGCTTCTCTCCTCCTCCGCCGCCGCCCAGGTCTCCTCAGAGCCGCCCTCCCGCCATCTTCCTCCTCCTCTCCATGGCCCCGCCCCTTTCCGCCCACTCTACGTCATCGCCATGGTAACCGCCTACGCCGCGCTGACGGAAGGGGCTGAGGAAGGGGCGGGGTTTGGGTTACATTCCCCGAGGCCCCGCCTCTTCTGGGCCGGACGTGCTGGAGGCACCTCCCCTGACCTCTTCCGGCCGGCTCCTTTTGGCCTGACAGCTGCTCTCTACCGCCTGCCTGGGAAGCTGCCGTGTTTTTATTACAATTAATATTAACATAACACTGTAGCAACCGTCATTCATCAAAGACGTTTATAGTTGCAAGGAATGGTGCAAACATTTCCCACTTTAATATTTGGTCTTCATAAAATCCTTAAGGATGGGATCAGAATTAATCCAAATTGAGTTAAGAAGAGCCAAATGTATTTCAAGGAACCAGATTTTTTACACGCTTTAGGGGCTCAGTAAATGCTCGTTGAATTTAATGAAAGACTCCAGTGCCAAAAATTGCATGCATCTTCTGAATTTCAATGTAATTATCCAGTCCCAGGTCTACCAGAAAGACCAGTAACAACATCTGGACTCCAATCAGAACTGGTGCAGTACCAACTGGACTTTTGCGGGTAGGGAAAGGGGAACCAATGTTGAGAGGAAAGAGAATCCTCTAGGTGTAGTAGCAACCTCACCCCCAGGGGAAACCAGAAGTTCATGCAGCTGAACTGTCCTCTAGGTCTAGCATGAGGTATAGATCACTCACACAGCATGGCACTACTATGAGGGTAAAGACTAATTGTCCTAGAGCCGAAACTGGTTTGGCTCAGTGGACAGAGCGTCAGCTTGGGGACTGAAAGGTCCCGGGTTCCATCCCGGTCAAGGGCATGTACCTTGGTTGCGGGCATATCCTCAGTAGGGGGTGTGCAAGAGGCATATCCTCAGTAGGGGGTGTGCAAGAGGCAGCTGATCGATGACTCTCATCGATGTTTCTAACTATCTCTCTCCCTTTCTCTCTGTACAAAATCAATAAAATATATATATATTTTTTAAAAAGGAGTAATTGTCCTGGAAGACCTGACGTGGGACAGAGACCCAGGTCCTTCCCTGAGTGGAGAAGTCCTAGATAATAACAGCTAACATTTATTAGGCACTTACTGTCCGAGTACCAAATACAATTCCAAATTCCTTACATGTACTTTAATTTTTAACAATTTTAACAATTTTGATGAGACCCAGAGACTAGAGGACTACTGTGACCAGGACAATATTCTGAGATATCACTCTCTGCTTTGGGCTTTTTTTTTTTTTCCTACATGTATTTTTTCCCCTTTCCCTTCCTCTTAATTCATGCCAGTAGAGGTTCTGCAATCGTTTTCTCAAGAGAGGGATGGAGCAAATGGAAAATAGGCATAGGCTATAAGCCTTTCTGACTTTTGTGACACAAAAGCCTCAGCCCCTGGTGGAAGGCTAATCAAGGACAAAGAAGAAGAAGAAGGAGAAGGAGAAGGAGAAGGAGAAGGAGAAGGAGAAGGAGAAGGAGAAGGAGAAGGAGAAGGAGAGGAAAAGCAGCAAGGACTCCTCTCACCTCAGCACCTTAAGTACCTTCTGCCCACCATAAACAAAAAAGAGAGCTATGCTACCAGGAAGAAGGCTCAACCACAGAGAGGAAATAACTGCAAGGTGTGTCTAAGAAGACAGAACCAGAAGCAGCTGCAAACGAGATTGCTAGGCCTTTAGCCAGAATGGACTAGAAAGGTGGATTCTTGGCAGCAACTCCTGTAGACTATGGTATCCTGCTCCCAACAGCACCATATCTTGGTGCCTTCACTGTACACAAGATTCTGGAACCATGACCCAAGCCAAGGAAAAAAAGAAATCCTCAATATCAGCTCTGTAACCAACAATTCTTAAATTTTATCATGCCTGATCGAGAGTCCCGATACTCAGTTGGACATAAAAAGCCTAATTTATCTAACGAAGTAGATTTAATAATAAGTTTTCTTATTCCTAGCATTACTTCAGATATTTCACTGACAGAACCAACAAATACTTAGTATTTATTGAAAGTAGGTACTTTCTAAAGAGCACTGGGCTAGGTACTATGAATGATATTCTGAATAGTTTTACTCTGAATCAGAAGGGTCCCAGGCCTTCCACTTCCTTTTGTAAATATGCAAATAACTCTTCACTTAACAAAACTTTATTAAGCACTATGATATGCCAGTCACACTACTTTGACAATGAAAGTGCAGAAATAAAACGACTATATTTTCCTTGGAGAACATCACAATTCAGTCAGAAAGTAAGACAGATGGACCAATATCTAGACCATAATGTGATATGTGCTGTAATTGAGGTAGGTACAAGGAAACACACATCCAACTGGGTCATGAGCCAGAGAAGGTGATTTTGAAACACAGTATTCAACGTCAATCTGACCTGGGGAAAGATACCCAACAATCTCAAAGGTAAAAACCAAGAAGTCAGGGTTGTCAAAGAATGGGAAGAAATTGTCTGACCAGAATATCCTTTAAGGCAATTAAATATTCCCTCCTCAAAGAAATTCTCCCTATTCCCTCCTCTCCCTTCCTCGATCTGGCCCCTCATCCACCTGGTGCACAGCCTTCATTGCACTGCCAACAATAATTTGTGTCAGATTATGAGCTCCTTGAAGACAAATTGTTCATTTCTCTTGTTTTCTCCAATGGTGTCTAGCTGGCATTCAAGCATTCAATAAATGTTGAAAGAACAAAAGAAAGAAAGAAAGAAGGAGGAAAAAGAAGGAAGATGGAAAAGACAGTCCACATGCAGGAAAGTTACAGGAAAAAAATAAATTGGAACGAGATAGTGAAGGAATAGCACAGGCAATATGGGGTCTTTAAAAATGTTTAAGCAGTAAGTAACTTACTCAGCCTTGGGAAAGTGGTATAGAGTAGCTTCTTGGTTTTGAACGCTAGGCTCACGGAATACACACGCCTGACTTAAAACTTGAACTCAGGCATTTATAATCTTTAACAAAGTAAATTAGCTCTTAAGACCTCAGTTTCTTTATCTCTCAAATGAGGATAGTAACAAACCCTACCCCAAACAGGTTGTTATGAGGATTAAATGAGATTCTACATACAAAGCACTTAGCACAATGACTGGCCTCTCCTTGAGACTCAAAAATTGGCAACCCCTCAAAAAACCTGTTAGCAGTGTGAAAAACGCTCTACAGTGGGGGTGAACCAGAGACCAATTAATTAACAAGCACCTATGTAGCACTTACTCTGTGCCAGATTCTGTGTTAAGTGCTTTACAAATACAAACTTATTTAATGCTCCCAAGGACTCTAGGAGATTGCTATTATCATTATCCTCATTTTAGAGATGAGTCACTGAGACAGAATAGTTAAGAATCTTCCCTGGCTGGTTAACTAAGTGATAGAGCATAGGCCCACGGACCAAGGGGTCATGGGTAAAATTCCAATCAAGAACATGTATCTCAGTTGTGAGTTTGCTCCTAACCCCAGTTGGGACATGTGCAAAAGGCAACTAGTTGATGTGTCTCTCTCACATCAATGTTTCTCTCTTCCTCTCTCCTCTCTCTCCTTCTCTCTCTCTCTCTCTCTCTCTCTCTCTCTCTCTCTCTCTCTCTCTCTCTCTCCTCCCCCTCCCCCTTCTTTTCACTCTCTCTAAAAATCAATGGAAAAAATATCCTCAGGTGAGGATTTAGAAAACACACACAAGACTCTTGCTCAAGGTCACCTAGTAAGTGGTCAACTGGGTTTGAATGCTGGCAATCCAGCTCCAGAGTTCTTGCTCTTGACCACTACATTATGCTGACTGTTGATACAATCCACACCAGTCATAGTGATGGAGAGAAGGAGGTTTGGCATGTCATTCTAACTCTAGTGCCTGGGTTGATGCTGCTGCTGTGAAATGAGATAAGGAATGGAAGTAGAGGGCAGGTTTGGGGCATTATTGCATGTGTTAAATGGCTGGCAATTCATGAGACATACAGTACAGCAATGAAAGATATAGAACTAGAGCTTGGGAAAGAGATGGTACTGCTGAAGACGATGGTATTGCTGAAGATGATGGTATTGCTGAGGAGCCATTCACATTTCGGGGATAATTAAGTACTGGTAAGTCTGGCCAGAAAGAGGGCATATGCTGAAATGGAAAAGGTTCTGAAGGAGCATCCTGATAATGAAGATGGGATAAGGAAAGAGACTTAGATATGGCCAGAATGGGCCTAGCAAGACAAGTAGGAGAGAGTAGTGTTCAGGAGGCCATTAAAAGATGGAATTTTCATAAAGGAGGCATGATAAAAAAAAATTGTCAGATTCTACAGAGAAATTGAATAAGATAACGGGTTTAGCAATTAAAGAGTCATTAGTAACCTCAGAGACAGTGGCTTTGATAGCATGAAGGGTTACAGAAGGCTGAGCAGTGAACAGTGTTTTGTTTTTGTGTATCCTAAATTATATTTATTATGTGTACACGTTGTAGAGCCACCAGGAGTGAAAATTTAATAGCATACTAAGCTATTTATCTGGAAATTCATAAGTGCTGAGTCTGAACACTTTATATTTATCACACATAATTCTAAGTTTGGGAACAGTTATACTTACCACAAAGTAACTGTTCTGAAACTTAGAATTATGTGTGATAAATATAAATATTGCCCTGTTTCTTGAGCAAATGAGATGAGCGATCATGCTGAAGGGTGAGGAACTGACCTGCAAAAGGATTAAATCTTATGCTGTACCTCTCACTGAAGCTGAATTAGAAGAATACTCAGCATGCTTATCTCTAGGTTAAAGATTTCAAGTGGTTTTTACTCCTTGTATTTTTCTGTGTTGCTTTCAATTTTTACAAGTTGCATTTATCAAATCTACAAAAAAACTATAGTATTAACTGTTTAAATAACCCAGAACCAGTGATGCCCCATGAGTGTGAAAGAGAGTCTGCAGTATTAGACACTGCAAGCCACAGGGAAGAAACCAGTGGACTAGGAGACGGAAGCTTAAGCAAGGGTTCAGGAAAGGCAAAAGAGTACAGACAAAGGGAGAGATTAGCCTTTGCCATCATTTGAGGAGAGACATATCACTTGAGACTCCGGGGTAAGGGAAAGAGTAATGATTGGGGCAGACGTACATGAGTTTGTATTTGGAGGGAAGGGAGTTTAGGGGGTTACATATGAACTCTCTCTTTCCTCTCTGTAGGAGACAAGTACATCCATTTGCTTTGGGAAATGGGAGCAGTATTAGGGAAGAGGTATGCAAGTAGTAATTTGAGTTTGGAAACTGTTTATTTGTAATGGAATCAACTGGGATGATTTTATCAATTTTTTCAGATGTACTCGGCAGTCTAGGAGCAGGAGAGGAGGGAAAGAATAGTGGGATTGCTCCAAGATTAGGAATTCCTCAGGACAAGGAGATAAAGACGTGGAGGCACTAATGGAAATAAAATATCAATCAATTTTTTTCACATGTATTATTAAACTTAATCTTCATAGCAATGGATAAGGATTGAAAGGACATTAGGTTAAAGTATTATAGCAAAGGACAAGAATTATAAAAGGACATCATAATCTCCATTGTACAGATGAGAAAACTGAGTCTTAAAGGACATGGTAGGCATTTGCCAGATTTTGGGGCTGCCTTCCTAGATAGAAGGATCCTCTATCTCTTAGGTATTGTTGGGAGGCAAGATCTCAGCTCCAACTAGGCCTAAAGAGGGCAGGCTTTCCTGTCTCACCTCCTTGGCAGGAAGCAGGTTTGGCCAAACAGAATCTTCTGCCACAGATCTTGCCTCATGTGGAAGTACTCGAAGACTCAGCCATAAGTAGACTATATTGTCAGAGGCTGCAACAGACTTAAGAGTCCAGCAGAGAAAATGGCGGTGAGTGTCCAAAGTTGGGCTGCCAAAGGCAGTGTCCTAACCTGATTGTTTCTCTGGCATGACCTCCGCTGTTGTTCTTGGCTTCTGGATTTTTCTTAGGTTTGTTTAGAGGACTTCACATTGATATTGTGAGCAACCCAAAGCCATCCGATAACATTTATTTCTGTTTAAGTCAACCAGTGTCATATTATCTTGTTTGTAGCCAACTATTGCTTCTACCAAAGAACTGAGAGAAAGGAAAAATGTCTGTGGAGTATCTCATCAGCTACAAACACATGCCATTACAGAATGACATTATAACTTATTGAAGACTCAGTCCTGGTAACAGCCAGAAGACACCAATCTGATTCGTCAGAGTGTTGTGCTATGGAATGAGATCGCGCTCTAACCAATAGCCCATCTACGGTGATGTTTCTCCCAGTCAGGCTACATGAATCTAGAAATCAATAGGAGTAGAACCTTTATTACATGTAAGGACCTAATCACAAAGTTTCTATATCTGCTTTCATGATGCTTGGCTCTCTCCTGGCTTAGAAGGCTTAAAACCTAGAGAAAAATTGCTCCCACCTAAAGACTCAACAACAGTTCCATTAAAGGGGAAGCTGAGACAGCCATTTGGCCAATGTGGGCTCTTCCTAATGTTAAATCAACATGTGAAAGGGGGTTCCTATATTATTGGAGTGGTTGGTCCCGGTTTTCAAGGGGAAACAGAATTTATACAACAAATGAAATAATGGGTATGAGTGGTTTTAAAACCAAGAGGAATCTCTAGGGCACCCTCTGATGCTGCTCTGTCCGGTGGCAGAAGTTAAAGATACAGCAACCCAATACAGACAGATCACCAAGGGTTCAGACCCCTTAGAGTGAAGGCTTGGGTTACCCCATCAGATAAAGTAGCATGACTAGCTGAGGTGCTGGCTGAAAGTACAAAAAGGAATATGAGATGGGAGTGGAAGAAAGTTATAAATACCAGCTATGGGCTTGGGGTCAGAGGCAGAAATAAGGTCTGTATTTGTGACCCCATTTTCTCCCTTGCTTTGTTGTACATAGAGTAACCCATTTCCTTTGCTTGCCTTTCCATCTTCCTCTAGTATTTTATACTACTGTGTTGGAGGTGGTGAGCTTTATAAGATAGATCTCAGGTTACAATATAGGAAGGTGGTACTGTAACCAACCTGGAGAAGCATGGACATCCCCGTGGGGCCAGGAGTTCCTCTAGAGTCTAGACCTCTCTGGTTTCTCAGGCAGCGGCCCATTCCTTCAGCCACTCCGATGACTTGGTAAGTACCTAGTTCCCTGTCTTCAGCCTTTCCTGCTTAAAATTGCTCCAAACCCCGACCGAAGAGCAAAACAAACAAAACAATGCTGCAAACAATATAAGACATGTTTATTTTTTATTTTTTGTATTGAATCAAAATGATTGTGGGATAGTGGCTTAGATTATTTGTTTGGATTACTGTAAAGAGTTTTTGCTCTTTATTCAGACTCTAAACATTGCTGCAGGCTATTATGTGGCTCACTCTGACGTGCCTTTGTCTTTTGTGAGACTCACAGATGTTTTGATCAAAGGCGAATCGCTGTTTTCTGCCAGCACTTACATCTTTAAAGTTGGAGGAAGAACCTTTCCCAAATTGTAGCTAGGTCCTTAGGGACAGAAACCATTTCTTATTCACTCTTAAAGCACCTACCACAGTAGACTCCACATAGCAATATAAATAGATCCTTTTCACCCCAGGAGTGATAAGCATGACAATTTTGGAATCCATGCAGATCCATTCTTATAAAAACATATCATCAAAATCTGGACTTTTCATCAGTACATGGGATGGCTAGAACTAAAGAGAGACCCGTATGCAAGAGGTAAGACAGATAACTAGGAAAGTCAGAAATCTGAAGTGTTTGGGGAGTGGGGCTTTGTTAGCAAATGTGTTAAAAGTCCCACTGAGATACATAAGCCTTCTGTATTCTGTTTAGTTGTTAGTACATGGAAGAAAAAAATTCTCAACTTCAGGGAGGTTTGATTTTAATTTTAGTATTTTTTCTTAATTATCAAATTAATACACATCAATTGTAGGGAATTTAGAAACCACAGAAAAGTGTCAAGACGCAGAAAAAAAAATAGACCCTCATGTTATCACCTAGGAGAAACTACTATCAACCTTTGGGCATATCTGTGTTGTCTTTTTAAGTTAACATAATTAAGGAGTTAGTTCTGAGAGATTAGAGCAGAAATGTATCCCTCTTTTGTAAATGTTAAGTGTTCCTGACATCAGGGTACAGGTCTCTGAGGTAAGAACCCATTCTCCCCCTTTACAAGACACCTCCAAAGTTACCCCAAAGCTTTTAAGCTTGGACCTTAAAACAAAGAGATGTTTTGTCTTGACTCCAAGGGAAGGAGTTCCTCCTCCTTGCGTGACAGATTCTAATAAGAAAAACCAGTTAGGGAGGCCCAGCACATCCTTCCCACCAGTTTAAGGTGCATTCCATCTCACCTCCTCTCAGCTGGCTTTTGAGAGCCAGGATCTGGCTAGAGGAGGGGGAAGTCAGCAAAGAAAAGAATCAGTGAGAAGTGGAGAGATAGGGAGAGGGGTGAGTGTGTGTGTGTGTGTGTGTGTGTGTGTGTGTGTAGAAAGCGGAGTGTGTTGGTATGCCTGGGAGTGTGTAAGGAGTGTAGATTGGTCAGGTGTAATTTGAAGATAACTCTGATGGGCTCTTGCTAGTGTGTGCCAAGGCAGAAGCAAACAATGGGGGAGGAGACACCAAGCAGGAGACTGTCTACTTAGTTAAGAAAAACATTCATCATTTCCCGCTGCTGCTCTCTGCACAGCTCTAAAAACTGTTTTCTGATGACAGCCAAAAAAAAACCCCACAAATTTTATTTGTTCACTTCCTGAAATCCTGAAGTGAGCCAAACAGCCCCAGGCAAAGCATGCGCTAAAATGCAAGTTGATTCTTCTGTCTGCATGAGAATTGGAGGTTTGGGCCTTGCTCAATGCTGTATTGCCTGAAACACAATGGGACAGACTCTCACCCGGGAACTTCAGTGCTGAGCTGGTGATTAACTTCCAGATTATTTGGATTAGAAATTAAAATAATTCAGTAGCGTATTGGTTAATGCTTTCTTTTTATACTTCCCTAAAAAGAAACCTGTTGACTCTATCTCCAAAATATCTCTTGAATCTCTTTACTTCTTCCCGTCTCCAATCACTGTATCCTGTCTCACCAGTTTCCTAGCTGGTGTCCCACTCTTGGCCCTATATCATTCTCCACACAACAGTCAGAGCATCTTTTAAAACATAAATCTCATCATACCTTTCTCCTTAAAAATCATTCAGTGCTTCCCCTGGCACATATGCTGGAATCCGGAATCTTTACATGGCCATTTAGGATCAAACCCTCACCTTCCCTCTCCTCCATCTTGATTCACCTTCCTCCTTATTCACTGTGCTCCAGCTTCACTAGTCTTTTTCCAATTTCTTTGAGGCATCATCAAGCTCTTTTGAACCCAGAGCCTTTCCATATGCGATTCTTCTGCATAAGATATGCTCCTCCCTTCTCACTCACCCTTTGAATTTCAGCTTAAATATCATTGACCATCCATTCCAATCTCACTTAGGTTCTCCCTATTATACATACCACTCTGTACATTTCTTTTTTTTTTAATATATTTTATTGATTTTTCACAGAGAGGAAGAGAGAGGGATAGAGAGTTAGAAACGTTGATGAGAGAGAATCATCGACCAGCTGCCTCTTGCACACCCCCTACTGGGGATGTGCCCGCAACCAAAGTATATGCCCTTGACCGGAATTGAACCCAGGACCTTTCAGTCCCCAGGCCGACGCTCTATCCACTGAGCCAAACCGGTGCCGGCCTCTGTACATTTCTTTTACCATTTTTATTAACATTGATGGATATATATTTATCTGTAAGATTGTTAAGGTCCAGGTTCCCCAATAGATGGCAGATTCTAAAAAGAGAGTGGTTGTGTCTGTTTTGCTTCTGTTGTATCCCCTAGTGCCTGGTACAGTACCTGATACATAATAGGTGCTTAGTACTTCTTGAATGAATGGTTTAAATTATTTAAGTTTGAACAGTTAAAAAAAAATTTTGATTTGGTTCAGTGGATAGAACGTCAACCTGCAGACTGACAGGTCCTAGATTAGATTCCAAGTCAGAGCACATGCCTGGATTACAGGCTCAATCCTCAGTAGGGGACATAAAGAAAGCAGCCAATCAATGATTCTCTTATCATTGATGTTTCTCTCTCTCTCTTCCTCTCCCTTCCCCTCTGAAATCAATAAAAATATTTTTAAGTAGTAATAATTACCAAAAAAGGTAATGCTCTTGTGTCTGTTTTCTACTAATACAGGACATATAAAAACACACTCATTAGGTACTATTGATTGATGAACTTTAGATTGATATTTTGGGTGGGAATAAAGAAGGTATCACACCTGGAGGCAGGTTAGGATCAAAGACACCCAGGTATATTATGTCAACTTTACTTAAATAAAAAGCAAAGAGAAACACACGTGTATGCACACACAGCACCCAGGCATAATTACAGTCAACCCTTTTCTTACTGTGGTGAAAGTGAAACTGTTATAGTGAGAATTAGGTACAAACATTTATAATTACTTTAATAATAGGGCCTCTTATAAGAAAAAGCAATCAAGACGTAGTATAGCTGGACATGGTTGTGTTATGTGCAGTGAGAGACTATGACTGACTAGAAGGTGCTGTGGACTGAAATCAAATATCACTGGATTCAGTAGGCTTAGAAAGAGGAAAAGAGGAAATGTGAGCTATAGGGGGAAAAGCCCTTTCTGTCAGGCCAGAAGATATTTCAAATCTTGAGCAGTAGATTCAGTAGACAGCCCAGTGATTGGCATCATACTGTGGATTAATTTTTGTATAAAACCATATCACAGGAAGCTGTAGACTTGACTTGAGAAGCTAAGCTGCATTCACCCTAGTATTCCTGTTGCTATTTCTGGGCATGTCTGGTATAGCAAAGGTTTTCTTTGTACCAAGGGGCACGATAACAGCCATCAGACTGGGGCGAAGAGAGGCAAGGCTCATAAGATTGGTTCAAAGACTCTGTTTCAAAGTCATTGTCACTGGAAGGAATGCTTAAGTCCCAAACAGCATCTGTCCTTGTGATTGTCTTCCAGCCCAGCTGAGCAGAGGGAGCAGGACTTGCATGTATGTGGTAGACAAAAACAAAGTATAATGTATTGTACATCTGTCTACAGTGTGGGGAGGCACGGGTAGGGGGTCAGGTCACATTGTTGGACACAGTAGACCAACCTATAACTGGGTCAGAGAACACTGGGTGCTAGTAGCATTAAGGAGAAAAGCATATGGAAACAAAAAGTATGAGTTCATGACCACCCAGGACTTTCAGAGCTACTTGGAAAGAATTTATTATGGGTTGAATTGGGTCCTCCAGAAAGAGATGTTGGAGTACTAACCCCCAGTACCTCAGAATGTGACCTTGTTGGTAATAGGGTCGTTGCAGATGCAATCAAGTTGAGATGTGGTCCTTAGGATGGGCTCTAACCCAATATTACTGGTGTCCTTATAAGAGGTGGAAAATACCATGTGAAAATGGAGACACACCAACAGAGTAGCAAGTGATGACAGAAGTAGACATAGGAGTGACGCAGCTGTAATCCAAGAAATGCCAAGGATTGAGGAGCACCACCGAAGTTAGAAAGAGGCAAGGAAGCATGGCCTTGTGGTCACCTTGATTTGGGTAGTTTCTGTTGTTTTAAGCCACTCCATTTGTGGTACTTTGTTCCCTAGGAAACTAATACAGAATTTGAGGCAAGATTTTCAGAGTGAATAGGACAGAGCCAAAGAGATGACATTTCACTGCTGTTATTATGATAGTAATTTTCCCCATAGATTAGTGAGGCCAGAGAAACACAGCTTCTATATAATATCCTATAAATAAAATGCCAGGCTGCTAACCTTTAATTTGCTGTGCACTATCTAGTACATTTTATGTAAACTTTGAGACCTACCCTGTGTCTAATTAAATAAGAGAAGGTATGGAAAGCTCTTAAAACACCAGCCATCTGGTAAACCAGCAAGCCTGTTAATGTTAGTTAGAATCATTATTATCATTATCTCATTATTCTGATCCTAGAGTTAGCTCTCAGCAGCTCATCCCTCTTCTGCACCTGAGAGCTGCCGGGAGCTGCTGAGAAAACCTCACACCTAGGCAGTCAGGTGCCACTAAAAAATTAAACATCGCCATCCCCACCAAAGTCCTCCACCCTGCCTGGGTTTCCCTAGTAAATATTCTCCCCTCTTTCTACAACCTGCATTTCAAATTATGCCTCTTCAAACCTCCATCCTCTCCTTTTCTCCAATACTCCCAGCAGATGAGCTCAATTCCCAGCACTGAGAAAAGAGGAGCCCTTAGAAAAAGAATGCCAACTCCCTTCACCAAACCTATTAACCCAAACGTGTCCACAGCTACCCTGCTATTTGGGCATTTGAGATGCCCTGGCTTTATATATATTTTACTGATTGCAGAGTGGAAGGGAGAGGGAGAGAGAGATGGAAACATCAATGATGAGAGAGAATCATTGATCGTCTGCCTCCTGCACGCCCCCCAGTAGGGACCAAGCCCATGTGCCCTTGACCGGATTGAACCAGAGACCCTTCAGTCCAAAAGCCAATGCTCTATCCGGCAAGGGCTGCCCTGGCTTCTCCTGAGTTTAGTGATTCTGTTTCAATTGTCCTTCTTCCTCATTCACACTTTCACCCCATAACCAAGGGTTGTTCATTTACTTCCTAGATATCTCACCAATCTATACACTTTTGGGTTATCTCCATGGCCACCTGCTTGGCTTATATAAACCTGATTGTGTCACTGTCCTGCTCAAATCCCTTTAGTGACTTCCTACAGTTCCTCAGATCCAGCAAGTCCTTCATATCCTTCCAAGACCTCCCCTTTCGTCAGCCCCCCATGATTCAAGCTCTATCAATTTTTCTAACCTCACTTCTTTCTCTGTATTTTTTATACATTATACTCTAGGCTAGAAAGTAACTCAAAATACCTCTACTTCCTTGTTAAAATAACTAACACGTAAATAATTCATATTATGTGCTGGGCACATAGCAACTCATTTGTAAAGCCAGCAAACCTATCAGCTGTGATAATTATCTCAGTGATAAGGAAATAAAGGCATAGACTTTAAGTGACTGGCCCAGAGTTATAAGGACAGTAAGTGGTAAGCCAGGATTTGAACCAGGAATACTGGCTGTGTGGTATACATCACTGTGCCGCTCTGACCTTGTTCTCACTCTTCTGGACTCTCCCCTCAGCCCCCGCAGCCATCCCCATCCTCTTAATTTGGCTGATTCCATTGGCTCCTTGATGTCTCAGGGAAAACATCCCTTCCTGGCCTCCTTGCTTAGTGTCTTCATGCCTTCCTAGCCTTCCCTTGTTATTATTACTTAACATCTACCTCCTCTGCTAGATTGTAAGCTCATGTTTGCTTTGTTCACAGCCATATCCTCGCTTCCTAGCACATGACTGACATAGAGTAGTTGCTCATGAAGGATTTTTTGATTGAATAAAAGAATGCAAAGAGCTTCATGTATATGGAACACATAACACAGTGCCGGGCACGTAGCATGGACTTGATAAATACATATTTGATATTGTGTTCAGGAAATGGCAAGGAAGCCGGTTTGACTAGTGTCAAGGGTGTGAAGGGAGGTTTTGGCAAATGGCTCAGGTCTTTTTAATGAGCCCAAGGAGGAGAGAGACTTGCATGCTGGAAGGGGTTATCAGCAGTGTGCAATCTTGCAAAGACAAATAATAGCATTTCAAAAATCCTTCCTATCCAGCCCAAGATGGTTGGGGATTTTTTTTTTTTTTTTTAACTGCATCACCCAAGTTTCTCAGAGCAGACTTCAGCAAAGTGTAATTGGTATGCCCAGGGACCTTGGCATAGTCAGAAGCCTGCACTAATGACCCAGGTGGAAACAAAGATCTACTGTGGGTATGGTCTGTTCAATACAAACAGCTCCCTCCTCCCTCCTCAGAAAGGTCTATCTAAAATTCTAATCTCCCCGAGCACAGCTGAAGATTTCCTATTCCTGCCTCCTTTGGAAAAGGTAAATAATTTATTACCCTCCCAAGGCTTCTGGGACCACTGTGTTAATCCCTTTGAAGAGCATACATCTGGACACCCTCACTTCATTACCATTCTAGGCTTGATGCTACCAGGTATGTTTTTTTTTCCTGCCCTGAACTGAGCGGTGCCAGGGAGTCTAGAGACAGCAGTCAGCAAGGCAGGTTCAAATCGTTGTCTCTTTGTGGCCGTGGGTTGGCAGCCACAGCAACAGCAGGCTCAGCCTTCAAGGAGCAGTCCGCTTCTTGTCACCCTTGAGTGACCCACGACAGGAAAACTGGAAAGAGGAAGGAACAGCTTCCAGGGAAAACAGCTGATCCACCGCCTGCACAAACACGCACCTAACCGGCCTGCCATGAGCGTCCTTGGGGAAGGGCTCTGGGAAGCGAGAGGACTTGCCAGCATGTGCAGTCAAGCCGCTGCGCTCTGCACATGCCAGCCCCACCAAAGGGCGCGCTCTCTGTCAGAAACCACCAGCGTCACCAAGCTGCTTTGTTCCTAACCATTTTGTTCAATCAGATCCCCACCAACTACAGGGTAGTGATTGCACAGGGCTCCTGTCACTGGGTCAGCGTCTTTGGCCCTTGTTTGCACACCACAGGAGACACCTATTCTTTTCCCACTCTCTGGTCTATGGCTAGCTCTTAATTATATTTGCCGCCAAGCACCAGTTAATGAAGGGATATTTCGTGGCCTTTGGCAGAAACCTCAGACTCAGCAACCAAGGAGCTGAAAGCCCTGACCTCAAGGCAGTCTCCACACCAGCCTCCTTGCCTGATGCATATTTCAAAGGTTTTCCAGGTTTTAAGGCATGGATTACTTTTGCAAATGAAAAATTGAACAAGCAGAAGCATTTAGTGGCATGTTATTATTGTTGCAACGATTCTGAAAAGGCTGCTTGGTTTAACCAGAGGCGGGATTTCAAAGGAACATAGAAACAAATATCCATTGCTTCTCCTTCCCCCCTCCATTATTTCCTGTTTATTCTACCTTGATTTAAAATATAATTCGTATTGATTCCCATCTAAGATTTCTTACCATTATAACATGCATATGTCAGCCTTCTGGGAAAAAAAAATGTATAGCAATAAAATATCGAATAGTTTTAGAGGCATTCAATACCCAGCCACCCCCAAGTAGGTTGTTTGTTTGTTTTATCTAAATGGGATTTTGCATGGTAATGAAAATTTAAAATCTTCTCAAAAGGTAGTGTCATATTCTTTCACATATTTCAAACCTTTCACTGATAAGGGAAATAATTAAAACAGAAAGTAAAAGAAAACAGTGTTGCCGAAACCGGTTTGGCTCAGTGGTAGAGCGTTGGTCTGCGGACTGAAAGGTCCCAGGTTCGATTCCGGTCAGGGGCATGTACGTTGGTTGCGGGCACATCCCCACAAGAGGTGTGCAAGAGGCAGCTGGTCGATGTTTCTCTCTCATCAACTTTTCTAGCTCTCTATCCCTCTTTCTTCCTCACTGAAAAAAGTCAATAAAATATATTAAATTAAAAAAAAGAAAGAAAGAAAAGAAAACAGTGTCTTCACCACGGGGTCGCATTTAGTCATTGCCTGCCAGGTATGTGGCATTTTACTGAATGCCATTCATTCTAAATCATTGTACATTGTACAATTGTACATTCATTGTACACCTACTATGTACCAGGCCCTTTCTGAAATGAAAATATTACAAGCACACACTTTTTTGCCCTCAGACAGTTCAAATCTAGAAAGAGAAACAGAGAATTGCTATATGATGTGGTGATTATTATGGAAGTACAATGTATGTCAGCTGTGTTAGATGTATAGATGTATAAACGAAAGAATTAATGAAGGAATGAATTAGCATGGATAGTTACAGAGTATAATAAATTCAGCATAGATGGCAGGCAATAAATATAGAGCATGCAAAAATTGAGCATGGAATATTTTTTTTATTGTCTAAAGTTTCATGTGTCTCCTTTTTCCCAATTGACCACCCCCCCACCCCACCCCCACCCCCATTCCAGCCATTCCCACCCGGGCAAGCACCCACTGCCCCAGTATCTGTGTCCATTGGTTATCCTAACATGCTAATATGCTTGCATATAAGTCCTTTGGTTGCTCTCTAACCACCACCACCCCCACTTCCCCTGCCATTTGTCTCTGGATCTATTTTTGTTCATCAAATTATGTTGATCATTATATCCCAATATGAGTGAGATCGTGTGATATTTATCTTTCTCCATCTGGCTTGTTTCACTTAGCATAATGCTCTCCAGTTCCATCCAGAGCATGGAATATTTCTAAGTGACGAAAGTTTCAAGAGAACTCTACAGGTTACCAATTTTAGCTGTAGGGTTAAAAGAGAAATGAGAAGTCCTACGTTCAATTTATGTACAATATGTTGGCAAAACTAGATTTAAACACAAAACATATATGATAGTGAAGAACTAAACTGCATAACATAGGAAAAGTAAGAGAGCTAAGAATCAGATTGTTGCATAGCAGTGCTATACTCAAAATGTGATTTTGGATTTATAAAGATCCTTGTCCAATAATCATGACATACCAATTTTAGTTCCTCCGTTCTTACAGTATAAGTTACTCCAAGTAGAAGGTACTGGAAAGGAATATAAGATAAAATCGAGCCAATTCTTCCCCTTTGGTCCTTCAAAACACACAACATAATATCCATTTTCACAACAAAGAGAACAAAACCTTCATTTGTCACTCCCTCAGAAGAAAGATAAACATTTTATACATCAAACAAAAACTCATCAAGGATTTCTGTGGGTTCAAACTCAGTCCCGGGATGGGGGGGAGGGGCGGAGGAGAAAGAAAGAAAATGAAGGTAAGTGTATGTCCAAAAATTTGGTAAGTTTTTGGTCTAAAGAGGCAGTATGTTGTAGTAGATTTGATGCTAAGGAAGTGGGTTCCAACTTTGTTATTATTTTGCTATATGACCTTGGTCATCATTGCCTCATCAATAAAACAGGAACAATAATGCATGCCCTGCCTGGTGGATAAGAACACATACTTATGCTTCTTCTTTTTTTAAGAATGCCTGCTTCTTAAATAAAGTAACATGTGACATTTTTTGAAACATTGTGAAATATAAAAACCCCAAATTGTTGCACATTTGAATGATAGAGTTCTGATAGGATGGTATTTTTCATCTCTAAAGGATGAAGACTTTATTACAGGGAAATAAAAGCATATTCCAATATATGAAATCTCCTCTAATAATCCATGCAATAATAGGAATGAACCAAAAAAGTACTACAATTTATCTATTTCAGGTGGAACTATTTCTCGTTCCAGTGCAGTTTCTTCTTCCTTCCTTCCCTTCCTCCTTCCCTCCCTCCTTCTCCCCTCTTTCCCTCCCTTCTTCTCTTCCTCCCTCCTTCCTTCCCTCCCTTTCTTCCTTCTTTCTTGTTCTTCTCTTGCTAATCCTTTCATCACATCTTCGTAACATTTTCTAAGGCTTTTTTAAAAATATATATATATTATTTTGATTATCAAATCTTTATTGAAAACCTAAATTAAAAATATCCTAAACCTGTTCTTTCCCCTAACAAAGTCCAGCCTAGGTTCTGCCAAGAACATCTAGAAGTTGATAAAAATAGCACATTTCTTTTTATTTAGACTCAAATGACTTATACTTCTGTGGACCTGTCCAAATGTTAAATAATAAATTGTTGCCTCTGAATAGAGTCTTCATTGCCCAAGATGCAGTAGGGGGGGAAAAAACGTGTTTTAGATGAGTCATTTATCTGGAATAATTTCCCTTCGGATCAGTAGACTCATTAGGCGAAAAATATATATAAAGGCATGTGAGTAATTTTCCATGTCTCTGGAGTTCAATACCTGAAATGTCTCATAAGCCTTCTGCATCACAAGATGGTTTATTTAAAAACGCAGGCACATCCTGCTCTCTGCTGTGTGTGTCCCTTCCTCTTGAGCAGCTGAAGGCAGGCTCATCAACCATGAGCAGTGTCAGCCAGTGCCCCTTGTGCTTGTGTGTCATCATTCCGAGCCAGCATGTCTGAAAGAGCCTGGCAGAGAGCCTTTCCTCCTCCTCGCCTTTTAGCAACGATGGCAATAACCAGAGTTATTAATAATCTAAACCCCACGTGCACAATGCAAAGGTACAACTTCCGTAATTGCTAGTATAGCGAGCTACGGCCAAATCGCCACCCACGCATTTGCTGCTGTTCCCGGGGAGAAAGGGGAAATATTGCTTTGGCTCAAAGAAGAGGGAGGGAGGGGTGGAGGCAAAGGAGAAGAGGAGGCAGACCCTGTCTGTGACAGGATCGTTCCAACTGCGAAAATCATTTCTCACCCTCCGTCGGGAGCAGGTGAACCGCAGAAACAGGGGGCGTGTTGTTCGTGACCCCTGCCAGAAACTGCAAGGAGATTCGGACACTCATCAGAAGAGACAGTGCCCTGCATGGTGATCTCAAGCTTTGATTTATTTTTTTATTTTTTATTTTTTTGGTTAAAAGAGACATTTCAAATAATTGTATAGCCAACACTCCTACATTAGCCTGTCTTGCTATTGTATATTGCATGGACGCTCTGCTAGAGAAATTTGATCAATATATTAGATTCCTGGCAGAAAGATGCTATCAGACAATGCATGTATGCCTTGACATAGCTCAATTTCAATTCATCCAAGAAGGTATTGATTTTCCTCTCACAGCAGTGCACACACACATACTAAGAGCGTTTACAGAGGATGGGGGTTGGGCAGGCATTTATTTAAGAACAGACAGCTCTGCCATTCCCCAAATGCATTCAAAATACCCTCTGGCTCGGTGACTTAATATTTGGATGATCTATACAAACCCCTCACACCAGGATTAAATCAATGGCTAAAGAGAAAAACAAAACAAAACAGTTTTTCTAAGCTCACTCTTTGAATACTAAGAACTCAATCAACTTCTTCAGAAAATGTAGCCATTTTAAGACTCCCATTTCAGGCTTACTTTGTATGAAATGGCTTCCTGAAGCCACATCTCCCTAATTCAACTGGAAAGAATTCTGTATTATTTGATCACAGTCTTCTTGCTCAATACCTAGAGGCATATTCACACTTCCTTAATCACCTTATTGTTCTCCCATGGTTTCTGGTGGTCTCTTTCTGACATAAACCATCGTGGCAGATATTCAGGCTGCTCTCTGAATATTTCCAGTTATTCGCCTTCTGGTATTGGGCTAGGATTATACTTCCTGGTCCCTCTGTAGTTAGGTAGGTCTTTGTGACCAGTTCTGACCACTGAGTTACACATAAATGTAATCTGTGTCACTCCCATGTTGAGCTTTTAATTGTCTATGGAATAGCTTCCAGAGACAAATATTGACATCGAGAACTTGGACATGACAAAAGGTACCATTAACAAATTTAAAAGATAAGAACCAAACTGAGAGAAAATATTTTTGAAACATATAACAAAAAGTTGCAAATCAATAGAAACGTGTGCCTCAAATGTAAATTTTGCAGGAGAAATATAAATAACTGATAAACATATTAAAACATATTAGAATACACTTAATCTCCGTTGCTAATTGGAGCAAAATAAGCCATTCTTGTCTATTCAATAGACAAAATTTAAATGAAAAATGAAAAAAGCTTAATGGTTTCCAGAATTGGCAAGAGTGTGGTATAACCTTATTGAAGGACAATAAGCAGTATCTTTCAAAGTTACAAAAATGAATTTTTTATCCCCAAATTTTATTTCTAGGATTTTATTTCTAACTTATGGAAGTATTTGCATGTAATATTAACATTTATTGAATACATACCATGTGTCAAGCCCTAACTGCTTTATTTATATAATAGTCATTTACCCTGTAATGTTCAATGAAAAAAGCAAACTTCAAAAACAATATGTATCATATGTTTCCATTTATGAAAAAGGAAGCTATAAATGTGTTTGTAAATGCATAGGGAAAATAATCAGGAAGAACACATACTAGTCCATTAACAGAGGGTTTCTCTAGAGACAACATGTATTTGGGAGAGAGAAGTAAAAGAAAGACTCACTTTTTACTCAGTATACTTCTGTTTTGAATTTCTTTACAATAAGCATATGTTTAATCATTTTAAAAACAAAAAAATGAAAATAAAAACACTGAAACGTAATTAAGCAAGTAAACAAAAATAACCTCCATCAGTAAACCATAGGCACAATAATAGGATGTAATGGGAAAGGCCTGGGCTTACAGCCTTAATGACTTAGGTGGTTTTAGAAAGTTCACCAGGCACCTCCCACCCTCACTTTCCTTATCTGTCAAACAAGGCAAAGGGACTAGATGAGCACCATGAAACTTTCAGCTCTAGAATCTCTGGATTCCACAACAGGCCGTCTCCCTTATTGCTTTGTTACCAAGGTTACTTGCAGCTCATGCTTTTCAGACCATGTTTTAGACAAAGCATCAAATACACCTATGAACTGACACATATTCCAAGGTCACAGCCTTATGGAAACGGGATCATCAACCCCATTGCCCAGCTTCCACTTAATTATGACCCTTTTTGTTTGATTGAATAACAGTTAATTATACAGTCCTGTGGCTGAATTGAGTAATAAAATAATTCTTGGACAAACAAGATAATTGGCCGAACAGTTCATTTTTATTTTTTGTTATAGTACATTGAAATCTCATTTCAGAAAGCACGCTACTCTGAAATCATTTACTTTCTTTTCATCATGTACTGTTGATTTTGCTGGCCTTGGACAAAGAGGAGGTTAAAAGAAAGGCACAATTATCCTGGGAGCTCAGGGGTGCACAGGAGGAGGCTCCATTAAATGCTATCCATGAATGAACAAACAAATACAGGAGAAAATGAGAAAGATTCCTGTTCTCTTCACCACCAGCCTTCCAGCTCCTCTGCTTGGGGTTCAGGCCACTGCAGGGAACAGTGGAGACGATGTATGGACCTGAAGGGCCTCGAAGAGAATCCTCCAGAAGTCGAAGCTTATCCTCAAAAAGCTGGACCAACTCCATCAAGCACAGCGATGCCCCCAAAGTACCAGCATTCTACCCCTCCCTTTGCCCATGGGAGACAGTGAAGTGCAGTATAAAGAACCCGGACTTTGGGGGCTATGAAACCTGGGCCCATATGCTGGGTCCATATGCGGAGGCCACTGATTATATATATATCTATGACCGTGGACAACAGTAAAAACTACAGGATTACCATGAAAGTTAACAAGTTAACTGATAAAAAATGCCCACATTTCTGGGCACACAGTAGGCAATTAGTGGAAAACATAATTGTTTTGGGTGATGGCCTCAAGTTCTGCCCAAAACAGGCCTGGAGGCCTGCTTCAGCAAGATTTGTTTCTAAGAGCAAGAGGACAGTCCACTTTACTTCATATATATATATATATATATATATATATATATATATATAATTGATTTTTTACAGAGAGGAAGGGAGAGAGATAGAGAGCTAGAAACATCGACCAGTTGTCCCCTGCACACCCCCCACTGGGGATGTGCCCGCAACCAAGGCACATGCCCCTGACTGGAATGGAACCTGAGACCCTTCAGTCCGCTCTATCCACTGAACCAAACCGGTTTTGACAGGACAGCCCACTTTATTTTTTTTTTTTTTATTTTTTTTTTTTTCAAATCAATCTTTATTGTTCATATTATTACAAAGGTTCCTCATTTCTTCCCCCCTCCACCAGGTTCCCACCCCACCCTCCGCCCCCTCCCCATCCCCCATTGTCCTCATCCATAGGTGCACAGTTTATGTTCAGTCTCTTCCTCCCTCCCTTTCCCCGATAGTAAATCCCTTTTCAGATAGTAAATCTGTTACTTAGCATTATCTCATATCAATAATACCTCCACATGCCCAATGATACACTTCACACAAAAGACATTTCCAAATAGGTCAACCAGCCTCATCCAGGCCCCACCCAAGGCACTCACATATCAACACCCCAGCGCTATACTAACTCAACACATCCAGATCTAAGCCTTCATCATTGATTCAGCAGACCCTCAAGTTCCCGCAAAAGTTTCCAGCCATGTCTGAGAGGCAGCCGTGGGCAGGTACAGGCGAGGAGCGCGCTGTTTCGGGCCTGGCTGCTCCGGGCCTGGCCTCTGTTGCTCTGGTTCGTTCCACAACCAGCTGCTCCGGGTCTGGTCACTGCCGCTCCCGACCTAGTTGCTCTGGACTTGGCTGTTGCTGCTACAGGCCTGGCCGCACCCGACCCGGCTGCTCTGGGACCGGTTGCTCCGGTCCCGGCCGCTCCGGGCCTGGCCGCTCCCAGCCTGACAGCCGCTGCTCCGGGCCTGGCTGCTCCCAGCCTGGCAGCCATTGCTCCTGGCCTGGCCGCACCAGACCCGGCTGCTCCGGGCCTGGCCGCTCCCAGCCTGGCAGCCGCTGCTCCTGGCCTGGCCGCACCAGACCCGGCTGCTCCGTGCCTGGCCGCTCCCAGCCTGGCAGCCGCTGCTCCGGGCCTGGCCGCACAAGACCCGGCTGCTCCGGGCCTGGCCGCTCCCAGCCTGGCAGTCGCTGCTCCGGGCCTGGCCGCACCCAGCCTGGCAGCCGCTGCTCCTGGCCTGGCCGCACCAGACCCGGCTGCTCCGGGTCTGGCCGCTCCCAGCCTGGCAGCTGCTGCTCCAGGCCTGGCCGCACCAGACCCGGCTGCTCCGGGCCTGGCCGCTCCCAGCCTGGCCGCCGCTTCTCCAGGCCTGGCCACTCCCAGCCTGGCAGCCGCTGCTCCGGGCCTGGCCGCACAAGACCCGGCTGCTCCGGGCCTGGCCGCTCCCAGCCTGGCAGCCGCTGCTCCGGGCCTGGCCGCACCAGACCCGGCTGCTCCGGGCCTGGCCGCTCCCAGCCTGGCAGCCGCTGCTCCTGGCCTGGCCGCACCAGACCCGGCTGCTCCGGGCCTGGCCGCTCCCAGCCTGGCAGCCGCTGCTCCTGGCCTGGCCGCACCAGACCCGGCTGCTCCGGACCTGGCTGCTCCCAGCCTGGCAGCTGCTGCTCCGGGCCTGGCCGCTCCTAGCCTGGCAGCCGCTGCTCCAGGCCTGGCCACACCAGACCCAGCTGCTCCGGGCCTGGCCGCTCCCAGCCTGGCCGCCGCTGCTCCGGGCCTGGCCGCACCCGACCCGGCTGCTCCGAGCCTGGCCGCTCCCAGCCTGGATTCTTCGTGGTTGTCTACTGCTGTTCTGGGCCTGGCTGCTCCCAACCCGGCTGCTCTGGGCCGGGCCTCTCCGGGCCCAGCCACTCCGTGTCTGGGTGTTCCTGGACTGGCCACCCTGGGCCTGGCCGCCTCTGCCTCAGGCCTGGCTGCCACTGCCCCAGGTCTGGCTGCTCCAGTGCTGGCCGTTGATGCTCTTGTTCTGGCTGCTGCTGTTCTGGGGCCTGGCCACTGCTGCTCCGGGCCCAGCTGCCACTGCCTTGTGCCTGGCCCCTCTAGGCCTGGTCGCCGCTGTTCCAACATTCTGTCCCTTTTTTCTCTTCTTTTTTTTTTTTTCTTTTTTAAAAAAAAAACAACAAAACGCATTTATATTGCAATGTTGGCTGGTGCGTTGAGTTCTGACTTAGTCTTTGATTTTTCAAGATCTTCTTTGTATTCTTTCTTAAGTAATTTTACTATCATTTGCTCTCACTTGATTTCTTCACATTGAGAACTTCTTTGGTTTCTTCCTCCTTGTCCTGGGAGCTCAGCAGGTTGGCCTGTGGCACCCCTTTGTTCTCCGCGGGCTCCCACGCTGCTCCAGCCTGTTGCCGGGGTCGGCGCCGCCCAGGAAGCAGCCCCCGTTCTTGGCTCCGTTGCCAGCGCTCAGCAGTCGAAGGCTCAGGGGCACCCCCCCCACTGGGGGCCCCGTCGCCCGGCTCCTTGCTGGCGCCCAGCTGGCCGGTGTCTGGCAGGGGCTCCTGCTCCTCGTGGCGTTCCTCCAGTCTGGAGCTTTCTTTCTCCCTCCCACTAGGGGAGTCCAGGATCAGAGTCAACAGACTGTCCTCTGCGCACAGTGTGCGCGACTCCGGGGGCTCGGCCTTTCGCCGCGCTCCCAGGACTCCACCTCACAGCCCCGTCTCCCCCTGCCCGAGCCTGGGTCCCCAGGGACTGGCCCAGACCTGGAGTTCGGGGAGGTCTGGACTGAGGCTCAGAGCTGCCGCCAGAGGCTTTGTTTCTTCCAGCTAGGGTAATCCAGCATCAGAGTCAACATTCAGTCCTCTGCGCGCCATGTGCGCGCGACTCCGGGGGCCCCGCATTTCGCCGTCCCCCGGGATTGTCTCCTTCTGCCGGAGCCTGGGTCCCCAGGGTCTGGCACATAACTTGGGGCTCAGCGCTGCCGGTTCGGGGGTTCCGCCCAGGCTGGGGGTTCTATTTCCTTCCTGCTAGGGAACGCCAGGCAGCACCCAGCCCTCTCCTCCTCTCCGGCTGCGACCTCTTCGTGCGCGCGTGCGTGCGAGCGCGCAGCATGTCTCCGTACCTTAGGCTTTTTTTCAGCTCCTCTGGTTTTCCTTCTGGTTTTCTCCCTCCTTCCTATTGTAGAGTTTTCAGTCAGTCGACTACCTGTAGCTCTGGGCAATGTCCACTCTACATTTTAGTTGTATTCCTTTGAAATTGTTGTGAGCTGCTGCGGCTAAGGACAGCCCACTTTAAATCCACGCTTGTGGATGTTCAGTAGACAGTTTGGGTGTTAACTGACAAATCTAGAACGTTGGTCTCTATCTCTCTCCAGGCCATCAGACTCACAGCTGAACGGTTGGGCTCGGTGGTCCCTCAAATATTACTTGTGTCAATATTGCTGGTCAGAAGAGTAATGTGGCAAATGAAAGAGGGGGAAAGGCTGCAGGATGAGGAAGAAGAAGTCATGAGTGGCTTCTACAAACAAGCCATCAGATCAAGTTATTTTTAAAGAACAGAGATTTTAACCAGGGTCACAATACAATTAACTAAAAAATAAATACATAATAAATAAGAGAACAGAGATGTTTCCATTTCTCTCTGAGGTGGCTTACACTCTCCCAAGCTACCTGTTAGGATAACTAAGATAAAATGCCCTTGAGCATATGCCTGACTTCACCTCTGTCCCAACTGTGGAACCTAGAGTAGATTCAGGCCCTAGAACTGTCATTTTCATTAAGGGACTCACATTGTACATGGGCTTCTTCTCTCCAACTAGCAAATTCTTTTTGATTCTGTTCATTTTAATTCCTCTGAAAGAGGATCTCACTGGGAGGGAGTTTCTACCGCTGCCTGGGAAGTCAGGAAAGGCCTTGAGAAGGCTGTGACATTTGAGATAGATTTAAAGGATGATAGGTGCTGCATGTAGTGTGTGTGTGTGTGTGGGCAGGGGCGGGGGGACACAATTGCAGAATTTTGCTGCATTATTCTAAATCTAGGGCCTTCGTGAAACTATTGTTTACATTTCTCCTTTTCTAAATCCAAGAGTTACTTTCATTCTTAAGAAACTCCACACCTTCCCTAGCTGATTTGGCTCAGTGGATAGAGAATTGGCCTGTGGACTGAATGGTCCCAGGTTCGATTCCAGTCAAGGGCACATGCCTGGGTTGCAGGCTCAATCCCCAATGTGGGGCTTGCAGGAGACAGCTGATCAAAGATTCTCTTTCATCATTGATGTTTCTATCTCTCTCTCCCTTCTCCCTTCCTCTCCGAAATCAATAAAAATATATTTTTTAAAAAGAAACTCCACACCTGAGGGAACTAGAATGCATCTGTCTTTAAGTCTCTCTCTCTCTCTCTCTTTCTCTCTCTCTCTCTCTCTCTCTCTCTCCCTCTCTAACCCCTCTTTCTCTCACTTTGATATGGACACTTAAGAAAATCTAGAATAATCTCTTATTTATTCATTCACTCAATATTCAGTGTCTGCTCTATGCAGAGCACTTTATAGGTAATAAAGTACATTTTACAGATCATGCTATACAGTAGTTATTGTTACAAAATACATTTAACTCATAAAAACAAGGCTCAAGGGGGTTAAATAACTTATTCAAGATCAAATAGCAAATATAGTGAGGAAGGAAAGTTTTTAATTCAGGCTGACTCTCCAAAACCTATTTACTATCCACTATACCACACTGGGATGACACAAAATAGTATGTTAGATCTTATATAATTGACTTACATATCAATAATTTGCCATTAGGCACTAGCAACTAACATCTGACACACTCTAGCTAAACATTTTCCTAAACTGAGAGTTCAGATTATGTACCCAAAATGAATATCCATAAAATAATTCTATGAGTTTGAAAAAGTTCTCTAAGCAGATTTTTAAAAACAATTTTATTTTCAATGTGTAATACCTATAGAAAATTCAGTTTCTCTGGCATCTGTCTTTTTCCTGAGAAGCATATATATTTATTCATTTGCTAGAGGTCCAGTGCACGAAATTCGTGCATGGGTAGGGTCCCTAGGCCTAGCCAGCGATCAGGGCCAATCAGGGCCTTCTGGCTACCAGCCGGGGCCTCCCTTTGTTCTTTGCCGCCGCCCTGGTGGTCACTGCATATCATAGCAAGTGATGGTACTCTCAGTCTCCTAATCAAACTCCTGCAGGGACACTTTGCATATTAGCCTTTTATATATATATGTGTGTGTGTGTGTGTGTGTGTGTGTGTGTATGTATATGTATGTATATGTATATATATGTGTGTATATATATATAGTATAAATAATTATGCTGCCTTCTACATCATGCATTACTCATTCCCCTCTAAGCTCTTTATGTTTGCTTTTGGGTTAGCTCAGCATAATTTATTGTAGGACTAAGAAATCAATTCAATTCTTATGAGTAACTTTATTTTTGCACCCAATCTTAAGGACTGGAAAAGTAACAGATGCTTATTGTATAAAAGACATATCATACAGATGTCTTAGGAAGTGAAAAACCCTAACAATTCCACCCCCAGACATAACAACTATTAACAACGTAGTACATAGACTGTCAATTTTCCTCTATTCGTATAACCAACACATATTATATTTATACATATTTTTACATAAATGGGGTCTGCCATACATCCTGTTTGGTGACTTTGTCTCTTTTTGACAAACATCTTAGTTATCTTTCTTTGTCAATATCTATAGCTTGATCTCAGAACTTTGGGTAGCTTTTGACAAAAGAGAAAACATCCCCTTCACAGAAACAGAATGAATCGCAAATGTTTTGCAATGCTCGCCTTCATCAAAACAAAGTCTACGTGAGAAAGTGGGGATAGTGCTATATATTGGGGGGAAAAAAGCCAAAGTAGGTTAATAGTTTCTGCTAATAAACAGTATGTTGTAACTAACAGCCTTTTTGGAAAGTGGAGGCGGGGGAGGGGAGTGTTGCTACACCCACTTTTTGAATGAGCAGCCAATGGACAAGAGGGGAGATGAGGAATGTTTTGGAAAATGCTCCTTCCTGGGAGTTGCCTTCAGGTAGTGGGTTGTAAATGCTGAGGCATTTTCAACAGCTTGACATTAGCTGGAAACACACTTCGCAACACCTCAGTGCTGATCTGTTAAAGCCTCTCATTTAGTGAGAAACACAAGACAGATGATTCAGGGCGGTGTGCAATGCATTAACCCATCAAGGGCTTTCTTCCTGAGCCCAGGATAACAGGCAGAAAAAGAAATGTAATCCTTAATGAATAACAAAGGGCGCTGCTGGAGGGATGGGAACACACACATACAAGGCATGCGGTGGGCTCTCCTTTTTCTTCTAGAGCAACCAGTTTTCTCCCGAACAAATAGATTTTCACCCTAGATTGATCCTGCCTGGGAGCGCGATGAGTTTTTCCCCCCAGCTGTCTTAGGAATGGGAAGTGACACACGTGATAGATCACACTCACAGAAGGCCATCTGTCTAGAATCCCAGGTCTTGCATTGTGGAGTGAACCAAAAAAGCGGTCAGGGCCTTGTCAGCATTTTATAGGACACCAAAGAGAATATATGTGCTTGGGTCAAGACATAAAAGTTAGCCCTAACCGGTTTGGCTCAGTGGAGAGAGTATTGGCCTAAGGACTGAAGGGTCCCAGGTTTGATTCTGGTCAAGGGCATGTACCTTGGTTGCGGGCACATCCCCTGTGTGTGCAGGAGGCAGCTGATCGATGTTTCTCTCTCATCAATGTTTCTAACTCTCTGTTTCTCTCCCTTCCTCTCTGTAAAAAAAAAAAATCAATAAAATATATATATATTTTAAAAAGTTAATATTAGTCTAGGGATTACCTGAAATTTGCCCTTCTGGAACCCAAGTAAGAGTCTTCAGAACACGGAATATGCTACGTTCTTTTTCATGTTTTTTACATGGCTTTCGGGCTTATCAGGGAACGGTGAGGCTAGATTTGCTGAGGAAGCAAATGTTTTGTAATAATATTTTTATTTTTTAATCCTCACCCGAGGATATGTTTTTACTGATATTTACAGAGAGGAAGGGGGAAAGAGAGAGAGAAACATTGTTCAGTTGCCTCTCACATGTTCTTGGATGGGAAATCTAACCCGCAACCTACATATGTGTGCCCTGACTAGGAATCAAACCTGCAACCACCTCGTGTATGGGATGATGCTCCAACCAAGTGAACCACCTATACAGGGCTTGTGATAATATTTTATTGATTTTTTTTTCAAAACACCTTTTTCATTTCTCCATAGTATTTCTTTACTCCATGAGATATTTTTATATCCAACTATGGTTCCTGGCTTGGGGATCTTCCTTTTTCAAATGAAAAGTTTAAAAGTGCAAAATATTTAGAAGCTAATCCTTCCTTCTTTTCCCTAATCTTTTGGTTCGCTGTTATTAAGACGAGATCCAACAAGTAGGTTACTGGAAAATTCGTGTCCTTTCTCAGAGTAATACTGTGGGAGTTAAAAAGTAGGTTTGGGAAGGATAGAAGGAGGATAATTGAAATATCTTAAGCTATTTGCAGGGTTGTCTTACATTTTCTGCAATATTACTCTCATTAATAATGTTTATGTTAATAATTATTAGGGTGACCAAAGGTTCCAGTTTGCCCAGGAGAATCCTAGTTTGTGCCTGTAGTCCAGTATAATAATTAATAGCATCCACTTCCTCTTTCAAAAGTGTTCTGGTTTGGGCACAAAATTATATGATCACTCTATTAATTATATAAGACAATATTCTGCCATCACAATGGAAGTAGGGTCATGGAACAACTGTACATTGAACTGTATATTAAACAATGTCAGCTTTCTGTAAAAATTTTAAGTGCACGTATTTTTCATCCTATAAATTTTTCTTCTATGAATTTATTCTACAGAAATTCTCATGCTACGAACAGATTATATGTATGTGCACACACAAGAATGCTTAGTGAAAACCAGAAAATATGTAAATGTTTATCAATAGTCTAATTAGATACAATGAAATCCTAGGTAACTATTATAAAAGAAGGTAGCATGTTTCTATGTGTTGAAGATATGGTGAAATGTCCAAGACATGTTTTCAAATTTAAAAAGCAGTCTGAGGAGGGATATATATGGCACTGCTTGTTATGGATGGACCTAAGAAGCCTTTAAATTATCCCATGATCTCCAGCTCCCATCCCCACAACCCACAACAAATCAAAATCAACCTAAATACTGGTTACTATGCAATGAAATTTCCTGTCTAACCAGATTGCCCCTCCCAAGGTTTTCCAATATAGAAATTTTGGAGATGCCATAACCTACAATATAGTCCTGTTGTAATAATGTATATTGGACCAAGATTCTCAAAGCTCTTGACTGACTACTTCTAGAAGTAACTGTTATTCTCTTCTATACTTTTATTTTAATCCATAATCATATCTAGACTAATAAAAGAGAAACATGCTAATTGACCGTACCTTTGAGATGCTCACCTTAGCCAATCAGGCCTAAGTATGCAAATTAACCCAACAAAGATGGAGCGTTAACTTGCATACAAGGTTGGGGGCATAGTGGAGCACTTGGGGGCTCTGGGCAGTGTGGGAAAGAGGAAAGGCTGCTTCGGTTAGAGCAAAGGCAGTACCAACAGCCAGGGGAAGGAAGGCCCATTCTTGCATGAATCTTTGTGCATCAGGCCTCTAGTATTGCTTATAATTCTTTTAAAATTTTGTTTAAAAGGAATACATATCAAGTCAGTTTGCCATGTAAGCTCAGAAGTGCATCTGGAGCATCTAGGACTCCTTTATTTACAGAGCAAGATTAGAGAGCCAGATCTTTGGTATTTTTCCTGTAAATATACTTGGGAGTACATGATATAGTTATCTCCCAATTATCAGGATAATTGAGGAAATAGAAGTTGAAATCTAGCTTTGTGTTTCCAACCTTTTCACAATCATTTTAACTGGGTCAGTTAAACAAATACATTAGTTTCTTCCTCTGAATCTCTTGTGGAAATAGATTATAAAATATAAACCAACTGTGTGTTTTTTGTGTGTTTTTTTTGTGTGTGTGTTTTTTAATGGAGTTTCACACACACACACACACACACACACACACCCCCGTCATTTCTCTGCTCTATCTTCTAGGACAAGTGTGACTCCAAAGGCTCACAGAAGATGAGTGAAGGTTTGAAGAAACTTCACTGTGAAACTAACAGATCAAATTGCACCATTTCAATTTTCAAGAGTTACAAAATGTTCCCACTCAGTTTTAATTTTGGAGTGAAACAAGAAACTAAAGAAAAATAAGCTAATACAAAAATCTAGAGTTGGAACTATCTTTCATAGATAAACATGCTCTAATTTTTATTTCTCCCTCCTCACTTGCACTTCCCTATCTACTTGGTTAATAATCATCCTTGGAGTGAAAGTTTCCTTTCAGGGTCACCTGCTCTTCCCTGCCTCCCAGCTCCCCTCCCACCCACTAATCCCCATATCCACCTCCTCCTCCTCCTCCCTGGCAGGAGGACTCTTAAATTAAGCACTTCCTCTCTGTTCTCCTGTTCTCTCTTATGGGGCCACATTTATTTTATTGGTTTGTTTCATCATTTGCTCCAATATCCTCTACCACCCCCTAACTATCAATAGATGCTCCTTCAGAGCAGAGGCTGATTAATATTCATATTTGAAGCATCAGTGCCTGACACAATACTTGGAACGTAGTAGGGACTTTAAAATGTTTTTTAATGAATAAAACCTTGACAAAAATACAGAAAAGAAGAAGAAAAAGAGTCCCATCTCTACTCCACAGAAAGAAGCTACAGAAAACACTCCAAACCATTTCAAGGTCCCCCAGGGAGGGGTTCTCTTGGGCAGGCACAGCTTTGTTTTCCGTTGGCTCTTTGGCTGGCGTTCATAAGCTTGTCTGCATTTCTTCCCGTAGTGGGTATTGGTTTGAAATGCTTTAATAACTACACCTTTTGCAGTTTCCCCAACCATTTTCTTTTTTCTGGGGAATCAGAGTTCCATCCTTGGAACTAGCCAAGTGAGACAACACGCATTCCGCATATACCTGCTGTTTATTGGTTGTCTTAGCTGTGCACAATGTTCTGAATGAACTGACTCAGGAGACGAGTGACTCATGCCATTTTCCCTGAAAACAGCGGTGACCTAGATCACTTCAGGCTGGGGAGAAATTAGTTCCCCGCACTCTAGCTCTGTAGCTCTGACTGTAGATAGAGTCTGGGCACCCTCTCGGCATCCATCAACATGACTGAATTAGTTGCTGCTCTATCTGATGGTAATGGCTGTGGCGCCTGGCTACAGGAAACCTTCCCGGCTTGGCTAAAAGCGATTCTGACTTGCTTCCCCATGGTAGAAGGGGAGTATGAAAATCTGCACTTAACTGGAGCTTTAGGTTAGAGACAATTAGAGACACAGCAGCATTAACTGGGCAACCTCTTTTAAAGCCCAGGGAGTATGAAGCTATTAGCTATTCAAATGATGTGAATTAATTTAACATTTATTGACTGTTTCTAACATCTAACAGAGCTACCTGGGAAGTAGGCACTTGGATGGGAAAGTACAGGAAATGCCAGACAGAGAAGAGATTGGGGAGCACAGACATTGGTTACTGAAGACCACAGGTGGGGCACAGTAGAGAAGATTGGGGTAAGGGGTGGGAGCACTGACCTGAGCAATCAGAGAACAATGGGAGTGTTACGGAGGGTTTAGGAAAGGGAGACTCAAAAGGCTTCTAAACGTTGTGTGTCGAGTAGTCCCTTGTTGTATTTGTGATCTCCTAGTCTCGTAAGCTAAATAATGGGAGGTTGATCTAAGGTGGACCCAGGAGGAAACATTAGTATTGATAAGAATGGGTAAAATGGATGCAATTGTGAAGGCCTGATTATTTTTAACCTAACAGTTGCTTGGTTCATTTTCAGAAGTAACATGCATGCAAGAAACTTGGAAAACATAAAGAAGCACAAAGGACCCAACAAACAAACTAAACCAGAATTAACCCCTCCCCTCAGAGACAACCTTACCATTTTAGTATGTATGCTTAGGATCTCTTGTCTATGAACATATTCACTCCCGTGCAGATCTTTTCTAGAATGTATACTATACCTTACTGCACATACTGGGGCTGTGTGGAAACTTTCTCTATCTTCCTATTGTTCTGTACACTCCGTCTTTCCCTCCCTGCCTCACTGCCCTGTTGGAGGGAGATTGAATGTTGTAGATGGACCCTGCTTACCCAGGGGCCTCTTTGTTCACTGACAGAGCACAGCGGCTCTGCTTAAGATGACAAGCCTCTGCTGGTTTGTACATATCTTTGCATATATTGTCTTTCCAAGTATAAAAGGCTTTTAAGTGAGCATGCAAGATAAAACAAAATAGATTGATTCATGTAATCTATAGCCTAGCATTTAGGGCCTCCCATTTGTGGAACTAAACCATGTAATTACAGCCTGGGGTAAGCCAACTATGCACACAGAGGAAAAAGCAGGGATAAGCCAAAGGAGACCTGCACACACACAGTGCACAGGGTACCTGTCCTGCACCTTCTTCTGCCATCTCTTAGGCCAGTGGTCGGCAAACTCATTAGTCAGCAGAGCCAAATATCAACAGTACAATGATTGAAATTTCTTTTGAGAGCAGAAAACCTACTTCTGCGCATGGACCACGAAGTTTCAATCGCACTTAAATGTATGCGCCTGCACGTGGTATTATGTGGAAGAGCCACACTCAAGGGGCCAAAGAGCTGCATGTGGCTTGCGAGCCGCATTTGCCGACCACTGTCTTAGGCTTCAGACTCCCAACGCTGGCCATTTGGGCAGAGTGCTGAGCCCTGTCTCTCCTTCCTACTGCCTTTTTCCGCATGTGGATCATTGCAAAAGCCTTGAACGTTTTCTTTCTGCCCCTAGCCTTGCCCTCTTCTGCTCCATCCTTCCCATGAGAAGATAAATGAACTTTCTAACATGAGGTGGAGCTTCATGGCCCTTTGGGGCTGAGTCTCCCAGTCACATAGCTTCATTTCCACTGTATTCCTTTGGTCAAAAGTCACAAGCCCGCCTCAATCCAAGGAAGGCACATAAATTCTACCTCTAGATGGGAACAATGTCAAAAATGTTGGAGTGATGTTTTAAATCACCTACCTATCTATTTTCTATTTTCTACCTATCTATTTTAATTTGTATATGCACAAATTAAAAAAGACACACGAAACTGCTAAAGATTAGAGGAGGGGAGGAGACATTCACTCTTTATTCTCCACACTTCCAAAGGAAGGAAAACTGGTGGGATTACAGGTGATTTTTATTTTTTATTAAAATAATTGCTTCCCCTATTATTGCAAGCCCCACGAAAGCTAAAAACATGATGGTAGGTCCTAAGTAAACACATTCTAAAAGCAAGTGCCAGACCACCTGGCTATGCAGGGCATGCAAAGACAGTGCCAGCGTGTTATCCACCTTCAGGTCATGAAAGAGAAGCTAGAAGCAGCCTGTGGGAGTGCCAGAGGCCAGATCAGGACTTTGTAGAGAGTGGTCCTGGTACTGTGTGCCACAACTCCCCTCATCCCCCACTCTGCCATTGGATACAGCCCCTCATCTTAAACCAGGGGAGAGGGGTTCACACAAACCATTTAGAGATCATGACCTGTGTCTCCTGGAGTTTGAGGGACACAGGGACCTGAGGCTGACTTTCACCAGAGAAGCCTAAAGGTGAAAGGCCGGCTGGGGAGGCCTGCCTTGCAGCAGAATGAAGGAAGAGGATTCAGGGGTAGGGAGCTGCACTTTCACTGATGGGTGGGCCACCGAATGGAGGAAATCCATGGGCTACTGAATGGCATGAAGGATGCCACCCAAGAGAACCACCTGGGAGGTGAAGAGACCTGGAGGAAGTGCACTGTAGCCAGGGATCCCTGGTAGATGGAGCTGCGCAAGGTGCAGGGGCCACATCAGATGACAACTGTATCATAAACAAATGAGGGCTGATGATCAGTCACACAGTCGGGGCCATTTGTCCCTAATCCTTCCTAAAGGCCCAAGGAAAGAGCAAATAGTGGTTACAAAAAGGAAAGATTAACCAAAGAACTTATATGCATAGCCCAGGACACAGACAGTAGTGTGGTGAAGGCCTGGGGTTGGGGTGGAGTTGGGGTGGAGGGGTCAGTGGAGGGGGAAAATGGGACATCTGTAATATTTTCAGCAATAAAAAAAAAAAAGTTTTTTAAAGGAAAGGAAAAGACAGAGCGTGCACTCCTCCTCCACTCCAAGCTCCTCAGATTGAAGCAAGCCTAGCTGGAGGAATGAGAGGAGTTTTAAAGTAAATAAAAGATTGAAGATTCAGTACTGGATTTGACATGACCTTTATAATATTCAAATGAGAATATTCCTATGATGGAATAGGATCAGAAAAAATATGCATGGGTTTTCTAGAGCAGCAGGAGAAAGAGTAAAAAGTTGCTTCTTTCTAGAGCTATTTCTCTATATTGAATGTCCAGTACATTCAATAAATCTACTATGTGTTTTTTGTGCTTTTCTGATTTTCCAATTTTTATTTGGAACACACACTGCTTGCTATTATTTAAATCCACAACTAGTCTTATCACTTCTATGCTTAAAACACCTCAATGCCTTTGCATTGCCCTCGTGATAAAGGTTAATTTTAAAACATGGCTTCCAAGGCTTTTCAGGATCTAGCCCCTGCCTACCTCTCCAGCCTCCTCTCAGCCACACACACCTATAGTCCAGCCATGTGGACATAAAGGTTCCAAGTGCATCATGATCTCCTTTGTCTTTCCTCAGATCGCATTGTTCATTTGGCCCAGATCATCCCTCACCTCCACCCTTGTCTGAAAGGTTGGCTCGATCCACACTTCAGCTCAGCCACCACCTCTGCAGGTTCCAAAAAATTTCAGTTGGCGAGTTCATTTAGGTCAGAAACTGGGCTTTCCAGTCGGTATTTCTAGTGCCTGTGACCAGGTAACACACAGCAGGCACTTGGTTTCTGATCCTATAAATAAACCGTCATAAACAAATGATGGCTGGTGATCAGCCCACGTTTCATACGTGAGTGAAGTCTGGAGAGGCCAAGAAACATAGTCATTGGTCATCTTTCTGAGATGATGAAAGGATGTCAGTTCTCTGTGCCTTGCTGCCATGAGGCAGAGGACACCATGGAAAGCTTTGGAAAGATGATGGCTCCCCAGGGTTGATGAAGTTCATCCTCTGCCCAGCTGCAGGTCTGGCTGCAGCTGCAGGTCTGGCTGCACCTGTCCAAACAGTGACCACTTTTGCTTAAACTAGACCTTGAAATCGGAAAGATTTGTCCTTGGTGTAGGCTGCTGCTCTATTCTAATTTGGTCATGGTAAACCACTCTTTAGGTTTCTGACTTGTGGGTCTTTCTCCTGAACCCTGCTGAGGGGATTTGATCATATTTGAGGCGATGGACATGGGCTGCTAAGGTTCCTGTGGGACCTTTTCCATGAGAGTGAAAGCTCTAGAAGTTATATGCAGACAAAACTGAATCACACCGAGTTCAAGTAACTGCTAATTTTGCTTCAGAACTTCTATCAGTTTTTTTTCATTTGTTTGTTTGTTTTTTGGGTTTGGTTTTTTTTTGTTTTGTTTTGTTTTGTTTTGTTTTTTTTGCATTTCAATCTAATGAAACATGTTTGTTGGTTCTGGTTTGCTTTCTTTTGTTTTGTTTTGCTGAAAGCCATATGGCCTTACTAAACAGGTGGTTGTTATCCTTCTAGAACTTGAAGGGTAACAACTGAAGTTGCAGACTTCATTTCTAACTTGATGTAGACCTGCCTGCTTCTTGGCACTCTCCGCTGTTAATATTAATAGGGAGCCATGAGGTCCTCAGATTCTTAGATCAAAAGGACAATAATCCTTCATATTTATGCAAGGTTGAAAGGTTTGCAGATAGTCTGGAATTTTAAAATACATTATATCACCCGAATTTCACAAAAACCCCTGAAAGAAGTGCTATCATCATTTTAAAGGGTTTATAGATGAAGGACGTGACAGGCAGCAAGATCAGGCAATTTGTCTGCAGTTACAGAGTTAATTAGTGCCAGAGTCAGGACTCTGTTAACTCTAAATCGAATGTTCCAACCTGCATGAACATCATGGTTTTTCTCTATCTTACTTAGTGCATGGCCCTGTGTCAGTATGATAAGGCCATTAATAACAGACTTTATAGCCACTTGTGGTCGAGAGTTCAGCACAAAATCAACAATGACCGTGCCTCTTGGATGACTGTTTCAAAATTCTTCCAGGTGGCAGCTGAGCCCTCTGAAGTATCTAAGAAAGTAAAAATTATATCAAGAATTCACTTCACATGTTGATTTTCTTGAAGCTAGCAGAGTTTTTGGTTCAAGTCATTCTGATGATGACGTTGGAAGCGTGTCCTATACCTTTAATAAATGGCCACACCCCCTTCCTTCCTGGACAGTAGAACTTGGCCAATGGCGTATTGGAAAAAGAGTTATGCCTCCTTAGAGAGCTTCTAGCCTTTCCCTTGGGATAAATTTGCAGGATAAGTTGGGCATAATTTTCATTATGGAAAATTTGCCATTGATTCATTTACTCTAGTTACACATTCTTGTTTTTACTTCTTTAAAGAGTAAACACAAATATGGCTTGTTAAATAGGAGAGATAGGATTCAAGTCTCTGCTCTGCCAATTCCTAGCAGTGACCCTGGGCAGGTTGCTTAAACCTTTGAGCCTCAGTTTCCTCATCGATGAAACTGGAATGACCCCAGAGAGACTCTTTATGGCCCCGGCTATGAGAACTATTTATGGTGAGCACGTGATCCCATCTAATCCGAGGGCATCTGAGCACGCAGGAGAAAGGTCTCGGTTTCCTGCTGAGAACAGAGACGCTGGAAGACTGTCTGGTGCAGCTCCAGCCACCTGCCCCCACATTGAACCTGAGAATAAAGCCAAGATGCACAAAGGAAGATGGAGCCATCCCAGGAGTTGGAGGGAGACAAGGTTCTGATAACATTGTGTGAGTTCCCATCATGTCTGAAGCCAGCCCTATGCCTGGACTTCCCAGGCTGGTGAGCCCATAAAAACCCTTTGCATTTATACCTGCTTGGTTCAGGTAAATCAAGAACATCCTAAATGATATTCTACCTAAACTTGAGAAGAAGATAATGTAAGGTGCTTAGCAACATACCTGGCACATAGTAAGGGCTCAATGAAAGTGAACTTGATTGTGCGTCTTCTGGAGTTCAGTTCAGAAAAGAAGAGACTTCATAATGTATTTTTGAATACCAAGTGACCTTTACCAGGAGAGCAGTTGTGTCAATGAGTTCCTTAACTCCACTCCCGAGGACAGGTTTTGCGTGGCCCATAGAGATAATGGAGGCCACCGGGTGCTCTGAGGGAGCACGGGGACACGGCTGCCACCAAAGGAGACTGTAGGACTGGAAGTCCCGCTATTGCCCTGCACAGTTTTTCTTGGGTTTCCTTGCTGGGCACCCTCAAGAAGCTCCCATCTAAGATTTTTAGAAGGCGAGTCTTTTGTCAGAACTTACAGAAGAACATTTGGCTAAAATGGCCAGACAGACCTTTATTAAACAGAAAGCATCGCATGTAACCCAGTCCTCCTCTTCTGCCCACATGGCCCCCAGAGCCAAGTTCTCAGCTACGGACATTCCTAGAGAACCAGGGACCACAGAGGACGAGGCAGATGAGAGACCCTGGAGGCAGCCCTAGCTGGAGGGGCTGAGGAACAGGCGTGAGAGAATTAAAACTTTGCCCTATCAGGTGTGCGTATCTTGATCATCTGTGATTCTTGCCCACAAGGGAGATAGCTGGAGGCGAATAATGGAGAGGCTGCTGGAGTGTGGGGTAAACAGTTTAAAGTTCTGTCAGAACAAGAACAGACATGCCCCGAGGGAAGAACCTGAGTCACATTTCAAAGAAATTAGGCAGAGATTCCAGGAAGTGACAATCTAAACAACTTAGACATCTTATTTAACTCTCGAAGCTTCAATCCTCCTTTCTCCCTCCCTCACCTTCTTTCTCCATTCTTTCTTTCCTTCCTTCTTTTCTTCCTTCCTTTCTTCCCTCTTCCTCCCTCCCTTCATTCCTCCCCTTTTTCTTTCCTTCCTTTTTTCCTTCCACCTTTCTTCACTCCATTTTTATTTTTCCTTACACTCTTTAACTTAGAACCTGTTTTCTTCCTGCTTTTGGAGGATCAGGAAAGGTGCTACAAAGCTGGCAACATTTCAGCCGAATTTCCTGCGAAGAAGGAAAATTCAGAAGATGATCCAGGGGAGAAGGATATTCCAAGCAGGGGGACAGCAAATGCAGTTCCACCATGGAGGACCGTTCTGGGAACTGTGAGTGGTTCCATGTGGCTAGAAGAGTGAAAGGCCGAATAAAGGAGAATAGCAGAAGAGGAAGCTAACGGGTAGGTGGAGGCTAGCTCAGAAAGGCCTTAGGGTTTGGGATGCACATTGTAAGTGTGCCATTCTTTTCCCTTGCTAACAGAATTTTGATTTTGTTCCAGGTGGTAAAACGCCTAGGGCCAGAACACAAATCACAATTAGCCTAAGCCAAAGATACGGTAGCAGTCCCCCTTACATTTGATGATAACGCTTGGTCTAGGACTGGGTATGGCACTCAGTTCTAGCCAGAAAAACAGAAGAAATCTGGTGGAAGGTAGTGAGGAAAGAGTTTCATCTCAGATTTTAATTTATTTTTGTTAATCCTCATCTGAGAATATGTTTCCAGAATATGATTTTTAGAGATATCACATCCAAACCACACAGGGTGGAAAGGAGGGAGAGAGACAGAGAGAGAGAGAAACATCGATGTGAGAGAAACACATCAATTGGTTGCTTCCTGCATGCACCCTGACCAGGGCTGGGGATGGATACAGCTTGCAACCAAAGTATGTGCCCTTAACTGGAATCGAACCTAAGACCGAAGTCTGAAGGCTGATGCTCTAGCCACTGAGCAAATCAGCTAGGGCTATCCCTGATTTTAAGAAAGAAAGAAAAAAAAATAATTCTGTACCAGGAAGAGTTTTCTTCCCCCTCCCTCACTCCCTCCCCCCAGTGTGGTTTGGATGTGATATCTAGAATTGTCATCTGTGACCTTAATGAGAAGCCTGAGGGTGAATGGAAGAGAGCAGACAGGAAGTCAGAAATTAGCGAAACCCATTGTAACACTGCCTGCCTTAGGACTTTTGCAAGGAAACCTTTTTTCTGAACGGGCATTCGAATATATGTGTATAACATCATTCGTGGGCCATACAGAATTATGAACTTAAAAATTAGCCTGCTGTTTTTGGTCAAACATTTAATTTACGCACTCCTAATGCCTTGGCAGGGCCAGACCAAATGATTTCGAGGGCCTTTATATGGCCCGAAGGCCTGACTTTCCCCATCCCTGAGCTAAGGGAACACAAATATCCTGTGGTTAAAGCCACCATTAATTGTGCTTGCCATCAAATTTGTCACAGCTGCTGTCATGCTAAGAATGACATTTGTCTAGGTATGGCTAAGGAGTTTGGCCTTAATCATGAAGACAAATGGGAGCTACAGAAAGCTTTAGGCAAGGGAACGAGTTGTTGGCTCTGTGCTTGTACACCAGGACTCTGGCTGCCCTGTGTGGAATGGGCTGCAAAGGGAGAAACCAGGCAGAGACGGGTTAGGAAGCTACTGCGATTGTCCAAGAGATTAGAACCCAAGCAAAAGAAGTAGCAAGGACAACTAGGGAAAAGGGGATACGTCTGAGAGCTATTTTTAAGTCAAACTAGCACAACTTAGTGACTAAGTGGATGTGAGAGGTGGGGAAGGCAGGAGAATCAAGGCTAGCTCGAGGTTTCTGGCCCGGTTGACTTGAGAGAAAGGAGATCTGACTCTAATTCTGGCTTTGCCGCAAGTCAGTCCTAGGCTGGTTTCTGCATTTCAAGGAGGTCAGATTGAAAACATGAAAGCAGATAGGGCTCATGTCTCCTGACAGCACCGACTTTCAGGAGCTCATTTGCTGAGAGGAGTGAAAGGGGCCATGAGGACCACCTTGGGGAAGGAAAAACCTTCCTTTTCCTAGTGGATGCTCAGATTTACTTGCCAAGAGCTGGCTGGTGGGCAGCTTTGAGCTTTTGTCTGCCTTTTCTGGGTTTAGACTGACAACAATGTGAGAAGGGGTGGAGAGCTCTGGTGGTGCATGAATGATGCCCAAGCATGTAAATTAAAAACAGCAAAACAGCATTGCTCACACACCCTCCAGACGTATTCTTTATTAAAGTTCTCATAAAAAGCCTTGTCCGCATCCCCCAGGATTCAGGGAAGTCTTTCCCTTCTGCAGTTCCTTTAGCATGCAGACCTTCCGGGTGCAAGGGGTAGCCATTTGCTTCAGGGGGAAAAATGGAACAGGTAGCAGTGATGTCTTCACCCCAGTGGCGAATGATGCAAACCAGGCACAAAGCCCAGACACTGTTGCCAGGATACATAGCTGCTAGGCTGCAGAGGTCACAGAACCATGGAAAGGGTTTCACAGATGACTAATTACTTTTGTTTTATTTCTCCTTATAGAATGACTAGTTCTGTTTCATGCTCCTTATAGAAGGAGTGCCTTCGGCTCACCGAGACTTACTACTGTTCAAATACTTAATCTCTCTCACTCCTACAGCACATGTTAAATTTCACACATTATCTTACTTGATGGGGGAAGGATTGAGGAATGCAAGGGTCCAGATTTTCCCCTGTACTCAGGGCCATTCTGAAAGGGCCACCCCAGTTCCAGAGCTTCCCATGGGATTAGCTGAGGGCCTCGGTGGCAACTGCATCATAATTCAATGTCTTCTTCTGCTTGTTTCACTCCCCGCTTAGAGGTGCTGTTTCTGGTAGACAACCCCACCCCCTACACACACACACACACACACACACACACACACACACTAAACCCAATAAAATCCCTTTATAAGTCAAAGGAAAAAACAGAGCTGGATAATAGTTAAAGGGGTATTCAGGATTATTGCTATAGGAGAAAAGAGATGTCTGTATAAAACTGGGCTCAGCTCTGAATATAAAAAGAATAAGTGGGGTTTTATAGCCAAACAGCAGAGGGTTGGGGGTTATGGCATGGAAAACTATTAACAGGAAACATCGGAGGTAAGAGGGAGTTCTAACTAAACCAACCTAACAGAATTCTTGCTGAAGGCAGGTTATGATGGTTACACATCACAAGGGAAATGCTCGGGGGTGAAGCATTGGGTCAGATTTTGAGGGGAATCAGGTATTGGAGGGGGGCATCTCTAAATTAACTTAACAGGATTCTTGCTAAAACTGAGTGCTGCCAACCTACAAGGACAGACAGAAGTCAAAGGTCAACACCTAGTTGAGAAGAGGCCTTGGAGCAGACTCGGAAGGATTCGGTCAAGGAGAGATCTGTCACATGCAAATTCATGTCTGTCTCCTGGGAAGCCTGACCTATGACACCAACATAATATCATTAATCAACTCTATTTTTCTAGGCATACACACACACACACACACACACACACACACACACACACACTTCTATCTATTCTTATTGTCATCATTTTGTAAAAAGATACTTTTATTCCAACAGAGAAACAAAATCTCAGAATAAATTTAAAATGCTTTGAGTTACTAGTAAATAAATTTAGTTTAAACAAAAACTAAAACAACTGGTTGACAAACATTTCTTGGAAAGGGTACAAAAAGCATAAACCATAAAAAAATTGGTAGATTAGACTTTATCAAAATTTAAAACTCTCCCCTTTTGAATGTCAATAAAAGACAGGCACAGATTAGGAGTATTTGCCAAAAACATATGAGATAAATGGCTTGTTTCCAGGTTATATAAAGTACTCCCACAAATCAATAAGAACATAAACAACTCAATTTTTAAATGGGCAAAAGATCTTTTAATTACAAAAGATACAAATGGCAAGTAAGCCAACAAAAAGATGCTCAACATCATTAATTATTAAGGATAAGCAAATTAAAACTGCAATAAAGTATCACTACAAACCCATTAGAATAGCAAAAAGCAAGCAGCCAATCAATCAACAACAACAAAAGAAAACAAACCCTGATAATAGGAAGCACTGACAGGAATGAAGAGTAACTTGAACTCTCATACATGCTAGTAGTAATGCAAAATAATATTTCCATTTTGGAAAAGCAGTTTTTATAACATGAAGCATACATTTACCAAATGATGCAGCAATCCTACTCCTGAATATTTACTCAAGAGAAATAAAAACATGTGTTCACACAAAGATCTTTACACAAATGTTTAGCAGCTTTTTTATAATTGCCAAGAACAGAAAACAATCTAAATGCTCATCAACTGATGAATGGATAAACAAATTGTGGTACCACCATATGAGGAATACTACTCAGCAATTAAAAGAATGAATAAATGGCAGCAATTCTACTCCTAGGAATATACTCAAGAGGAATGAAAACGTATTTCCACACAAGAACTTATACGAAAATGTTTATAGTTATTTATAATAGCCAAAAAGTAGGGGGAAAAACACAAATACCTACCAACTGATGAATGGATAAATAAAATGTGATCTATCTCTACAATGGAATATTATCCAGTAATAAAAAGGACTGAGGTGCTGATACAGGCTACAACATGGATAAACTTTAAAAAATAGTAGGCTGGAAGGAAGTGAAAGAGGCCAGCCACAAAGGACCACATATTATATGTTTCATTTATATGAAATGTCCATGAGACAGTTAGGTACTTACCTAGAGGTAGGGTTTGGGGAGAGTGGAAAGTGACTGCTTTAGGATTTCTTTTTGGGGTGATAAAAATGTTCTAAAATTGATTGTGCTATTGGTTGCACAATTCTATAAATTCACAAAAATAACCCCACTGACGTATATATTGTAAATGGGTTAAATTGTATGATATGTGAATAGCTATTTTTAAAAAGGAATAAATGGGGAAGTAAGTAAAGCATAGGAAATATAGTCAATAATATTGTGTTAACTATGAATGGTGCCTATTGGGGTACTAGAAATATGGAGGGAAACACTATGTAAAGTATATGATTGTCTAACCACTAAGCTGTACACTCAAAACCAGTGCATAATAAATTAATATTAAATTAAATAAAAATTATTCTACTATTCACCAGCATATATTAAGATTTTTTTTGTTTTTTTTTTCCAAAACTGGTTTGGCTCAGTGGATAGAGCATCAGCCTGCGGACTGAAGGGTCTTGGGTTCGATTCCGGTCAAGGGCATGTACCTTGGTTGCGGGCACATTCCCAGTGGGGGATATTCAGGAGGCAGTTGATCAATGACTCTCTCTCATCGATGTTTCTAACTCTCTATCTCTCTCCCTTCCTCTCTGTAAAAAAATCAATAAAATATATATATATATATTTTTTTAAATCTCAGAGTAAAAAAAAAATGAACAAATGAAACACACAGTAATATGAATGAATCTCAAAATCATAATACTAAGTTAAAGAAGTCAGAGGCAAAAGATAAATGACAGTCTGATTCCAAATTTCTGACATTCTGAAAAATAAAACTATCAGGACAGAAGTTAGATCAGTGTCTGCCAGGGCCTGGGAAAGAGGTTTACTTTAAAAGGGCAACAGAGAATTTGAGGGGGAAGGTGATGACAATCCTATATAATAATCCTATATAATAAAAGGCTAATATGCAAATTGACCACTCGCTAGAATGACCGCACATACGATGTGCACTGACCACTAGGGGACAGACACTTAATGCAGAAGTTGCCCCCTGGTGGTCAGTGTGCCCCCACAGTGGGCGTGCTGCTCAGCCAGAAGCCGAGCTCACCAGTGAGCTCACTGCTGAAAAGCACAAAGGCAGTGGTGGGAGCCTAAGGACCCTTTGGGGGTGTCTGACTGAGAGCTGGACTAAGCCAGCAGTCAGACATCTCCCAAGGGGCCCAGGACTGCAAAAGGGCACAGGCCGGGCTGAGTGGACCCCTCCCCTGCCCCTAGTGCATGATTGTCATACACTGAGCCTCTAATATACTATATTTAGATTATGGTAGTGGTTATACACTGTTTGTATTTCTCAATATTCATAGAACTATATATGTAAAAAGGTGAATTTTTAAAAATTAAATTTATTGATAAAAGGGTGAATTTTATTGTATTAAATTGTACCCCGGTAAACCAAACTTAAACCTCACAGCGTTGTCTCTTTTTTTGCTGTTGTTTTGCCACAGATTAGTGGCAACTTTGTCATCTGCCAAGCCTGGCTTGTGGACATGAAAGAAAGCAGAAAGAGCAAGCAGTGGCTATAGGATCCAAAGAGAATTTTCCTGGGAGGTGGAGTCTGCAGCATGTGTATAGCCTGTGTAAAATGTCCTGGCTTTTACAATTTGTTTTGAAGGGAAAGACCAGAGTACCTGGAGGGAGGGGGAGCTGATTGATGGAGAAAGAAGACTACTTTCATCAGAATTCTTGATGGTAAACAACAGAAACCCAATTCAAACAACCTTAAGCAAAAAAGGAAAGTATTTGGCTCGCATAACTGAAAAATCCAAAAATTTCAAAGCAATGTTGTCAGCACTTGTCTTCGCTCAGGCTGTTAGAACAAAATAGCATAATCTGGGTGGCTTAAACAACAGACACTTGTTTCTCAATAGTCTGGAGGCTGGGAAGTTTGTGTTCAGGATGCCAGCATGGTCATGGTCAAGTTCTGGTGAGAGCCCTCTTCATGGTTTGCAGATGGCGGTGGGCCCAGATCACCAGCCAGGCCAAAGGACCCCACCTCTGCACAAATTCGTGCACTGGGCCTCTAGTTTTATAAATAAGGAAGCAAGGAAGGAAGGAAGGAATGCAAGGCAGACAAGGGGGGAAAACGAAACTGTGCTAAATGCTTATGATGGACCCACAGACTTGGGAGGGGATGAATTTAAAGGACAAATGATGAGGTCACTCTGCTAGGAGATTTCTCCCTTTGAGGTAGATGGGAATAAGCTCCAGATACATGGAACATAGAAAGGGTGGGTGGATGGTTTTTATTGGACAGAGGAAAATACGGTCAGGAAAATGAAGTCATTTGCACCTGTGAGCCCCTATCTCCTCTATGAAGTTAGAATTAAGGTCAATTGCTGGAAGTGAAGGAGTGGGGGTGGGGGTGGGGGTGGGGAATAGATAGCGGTGGAGACCTTGAAAGAGTGGCGAAAGGTTTAGAAGAAGTGGCAGGGAGATTGGGAGAGGGAGTATGTAGAGACAAGTAAAAGGAGTGCCGAGTGGCACTGAGGTTGGAGATAAAAAATTCTGCCCATCTTTCAGGACTCGATGAAAATGTGTTCTCAGCAAAATTGTACTCCCATTGGGAGATAGCACCTACTCCTCCAAGCTCCCTTCTGTGTGGGGCCATTCTTACAGCCCTTATGTCCCCACAGTACCAAGTATTCTGCTAGCTACATGGAACAGTTTCCTGAGAGTGGAGACTGGCAGTTTGCATAGAGAGGTTAAATACCGATTGCCTGAGGTTTTTGAGTTTTGGAAAGTGAGTTGTGAAGTTTGGAAAGAGAAGAATTTATTTTAAAATGTGTCTGAATCTATTCAGATCCTGAATTTGGTTAGCAAAGAGTTTGAATACTGAGGATGTGCATACATGTGTGCATGTATGCAGAGTGTGTGTGTGTGTGTGTGTGTGTGTGTGTTCGCCTGTTAATTTGCCTGCTGCATTGTACTCTCTTGAAGGCAAAAACCTTGTGTGAATAATTTTCATGTTTCCACAGGTCCTAATGTGGTGGGTCCTGAGCATTTGATAAATGAATAAATAAAAACCAGCTTTCTTTTCCCCCACTTTTCCTTGTTCCTATTACACCTGATTGCTCCGTTAAGATAATTTAGGTGAGACTGAAAGGGCAACTTTAAAAAAAAAAATTGCTCTCCTAATTGGGACTGCTTCCAACTGCAATTATAAGCACGTGCCTTTCTTTTTCATTACCCTTCCCTCCCTCCCTCGGCTCCTCCCTCCCCCACCTCCACCCCATCATTGGGTAAAACTTGAATCAATTCCAGGAGATGGATTTTGCTGCCTGTGTAAAATGTCCTGGCTTCTAATCAAATGGGCATCGCAGGAGTATATAAACATAGTTCTGTTCTCCACACAAATGAATTCATTTAAGCAGCACACAGTTTCGATTTCTTATTACCTTTTGGAAGGGTAGAGCTTTAGGGAATTTAAAGGTATCATTATTGTACGAAAACTGCTGAATAAGGAATACCTAAGTGGTAAACAACTGGCTGGACTGCCCGGGTACATCCGAGATAAGGGAGCTCATTCTTGATTGTCCCTGAAACCTGTTTCCTATTCGAGGACAGTGCACGCCTTGCTTACAGAGGAACAATACCAGGTAACCTTGAACACACAGCACAGGCCTGCTGCTGGCTCTTCGTCTGCAGCTGTGTCCTTAGACAAGGCCAATGCTCGCGGACTCCAACAAAAGGATTAAAAGGTTCTGATGGCGGAAACGTCTTGTTTCTGTGTGTTTGTGTGTGAACGAGGCTAACACGTGGTTGGTGTTCAATAGTCACTGGAAGAGTGGATGGATAAAGAAGCAAGCTCCCCTGCTAGAGATCCAAGCTTAATAAAGGCATTTTCCCAGAAGGAGGCAAAGAAACTGAGTCTCTAGACTCCATGCTTTGTAAGTACCCTAGAACTGTGTCCAGGGGCCCACGGATTTGGGGGAAGAGAAGAAATAGACGTTTCTGACAGTGGACTCAGGAAGGAGGTCAACCCACTCCAAACCGGGTACTTCCATATTTCAGTTCATAACAGCCTACAAATGTGATTTGTCTAAATAGAAGCATGGGGAGGTAAGGCATTGGATTTAATCTCCATTTGCACGTCTTACTAACTCTGTGGCCTTTGCCATCATGTCTTGCTCTTCTCCTCAGCCTCATTCCCCATTTGTAAAATGAGTACATCCTAGGGCGTGATGAGAATTAAACACTCGATATAAACATGAGCATTTATGTGCCAGGCGCTGGGGCTATAAAGGCGTAAGAGACTATAAACTCTAGTGGGAAAGACATATAAATAATGGAGATACTTATGGATGTGCATTCTGGGAGCAAGAGGAAGAACGTCTACATCAGATTGAGGAACCTAGGAACACTTCCTGGGGAGGCCGCGCTCCAGCCGCGTTTTAGAGAAGTAGGAGTTACACAGACAGACATGGGAAGGTCACTCCAGGCAGAGCAGACCGTTTGCACCCAGGCAGGGTGGCGTGAAATCGCTGACTGTTTAGGGAACAACAGATAGTTCAAGTAAGTCTGGAGCAAAGGTATGTGTGTGGGGGAGAGGCAGCAGATGGGGTGAGGCAGGCAGAGGTCAGATCAGGAAGAACCTTGGGTGCCCTGCATAAACAAAGTGAACTTTACCACCACAGGAACGGGCAGTGGAGGGGTGGGGCAAACAGTGAATGTTTATGCTGAGAAAGAGTACCCTGAATGTAAATGTGGGGAGCAGATTGTAGGGGTGCGGCTTGAAGGCATGGGGTACAATTTGAGATCCCTATAGTAATCAGGACCAGGAAAAAAAAAGAGGGGGAGTCTGAGTCCAAGTAATGGGAATGGGGAGGAGGAGATGGATAGAAGAGCCACTGAGGAGGTAGAGCTTGCAGGGCGGGAATCCCGGGAAGGCAGTGAAGGAAATGAAAGTGTCTGAGATGATTCACATCCAACCAGGTGGATGACATGGCCATTCCCTGGGAGGGAGATCACAGGAGAAGGAGCGGGTCTGAGAGGGGGGTGGAGTGGGTAAACACGGTGCTTTCCATCGAGGGCATGCTCAGTGTTCCTGTCTGTGAGTCATCCAGGAAGAGGTGTCCCAGAGACAATCGGCTATAACCCATCTGGATCAAAAGCGTGAATTGGAAAGAACGACCAAGTATGCTAAGTTGTTCCGGTGGTTATTTATTGCTTATTATTCTTCAGTACTAGAATTCCTCACCGTTCCCTACTCCTTCCTTCCTTCCTGCTGAATATTGTTTCTGATTATCTGACCACCTAAAATAAAAACTACATTTCCCAGCATCTTGTGCAACTAGGTGTGATCCTATGACTAAGATCGACAATGAAATGCATGTGAGAAGTTTCATGTGAGAAGTTCTGAAAGCCTTACTTTAGATTCAGTCCATGTGTACCCTGTGCCCCTCCTTTTGCATACATCTCTTCCTCCTTTTTTCCTGCCCGGAAGACGATAGATGTTGCAATCTTGGACAACGAGGTTGAGGCCACTTAGAGGAGAAAACAAGAGAGAAGGCTCCAGGGCAGGGCCCTCCTTGGCCCTCCTCCAGAAAGGATCCTTCATACTGGAAGTGTGCATAATGCTTCCTGTGAGGCCGTACATGGAGGTCCAGGGCCTGGGTCTCTGATATCTCGGAGCCTCCTAACAACGCTGGACTATTTATTCAACATTTACATGAGAAAGAAGAAAATACAGAACTCTTTGGTTTAAGCTTTTAAACTAGTCGTACTTGAGTTTTCTCTCGCTTGCTGCAGCATCTAATCCTACGCACAGAGTCAGTAAACTATGGGAGAGAGTTGAAGCCACAGCCATGGTTCCTGTCACTCAGGGGCTGTGCACAGAGTGAGAGGAGCAGAGGACGAGGACAGAGCCTGGAAGGCTGGCACTGGGGGGTTCCCTGGGACTGTGCCTTTGGAAAGATTCCTTTGCTGCTTGTTCTTTCCTTCCTGCCTCTGGGATAAGAAGAGTAAGTCTTCTCTACTCAACCAGGTATTAAACCATCACCAATGGCATAGACCAGTGGTCGGCAAACTCATTAGTCAACAGAGCCAAATATCAACAGTACAATGATTGAAATTTCTTTTGAGAGCCACATTTTTTAAACTTAAACTTCTTCTAAATGCCACTTGTTCAAAATAGACTCTCCCAGGCTGTGATATTTTGTGAAAGAGTCACATTCAAGGGGCCAAAGAGCCGAATGTGGTTCACAAGCCGCCGTTGGCTGACCACTGGCATAGACGTGCCACTCTAGCCATAGAGTCACAGCTGGGAGTGGGGTGAGGAGAGGAGCAGCAATGGTTTCAATGAGAATTCACATATCATATATCGATAGTTCAGTCATTCAAAGTGCACAATTCAGTGTTTTTCATTATTGTCACAGGGTTAGCCAACCATCACCACATTCTCATTTAGCAACATTTTTACCCTTCTGAGCCCTGGCTGGTGTTGATCCACAGTTAGAGCATCTGCCTGAGCACCGGAAGGATCTCAGGTTCGGTTCTGGGACAAGGGCACATGCCTGGGTTGCAGATTTGATTCCTGGCCTGATTGGGTTGTGTGCGAGGCAACTGATCAGTGTGTCTCTCTCAGATGGATGGTTCTCTCTCTCCCTCTCTCTCTTCTCCTCTATCCCTCCCTTCTACTCTCTCTGAAAATCAATGGAAAAAATATATTAGGGTGAGGATTAACAAAAAGAAAAAGGAGAAGGAGGAAAAAGAGGAAATGAAGGAGGAAGAGGAAGAAGTGGAGGAGGAGGAGGAGGAGGAGGAACAGGGGGAGAAAGAAATGGAATTTGATGCCCTTTAACAGCTGCTTTCATTCCAAGGCAATGATTTTTTTTTTTTTAACATTGTCATTGGTTGTCCCTTTTAAAGCTAAAGTAAACTCATTAGTGATACCAATGCCGTAGAGAGGGAGAGAATGGTAAGCTGAGGGCACGGAGGTTCACTGACACACAGTGGCTGGACCAGATCCCTTACTTTCCCTCCATTGCTATTCCCTTTTGGAAATGATGCTATGCACATAAAGACCCTCTGAATGGAAGTGACAAGATACTATGAAAGAACAATGAGCTTCTTTTTTATTTAGAAGTAATTTCAAATTGACAAAAATGGTGCAAGAACTCCTAGATGCCCTTCACCCAGACTCCCCAATTGTTAACACTTCACCACAGTTGTCTTTCATTCTCTCTGAATGGTTATATAGTTTGTTTGTTTTTTATTTTTCCTGAAAATTTTAAGAGAAAGTTAAAGACATAATGTCCCAGTATAATTTAATCCTTTAGTATGCATTTTCTAAAAACAAGGACATTTTCTGACATAACTACAGTACAAACATTGATACAGTGTTACCATCTAACCCACAAACAATATTCAAATTTTACCATCTGTCCTAACAATATCCTTTATGGGTCTGGAATCCCTTCCAGGATGATGCATTGAATTTTATTGTCATGTGTCTTTGGTCTCCTTTAATTTGGAATAGTTTCTCAGCCTTTGTCCTGCATGTAATTGATATTTTCAGGAAGTATGGCCAGTTATTATGTAGAATATTCCTCATTTTGGGTATGTCTGATATTTTCTCATGAAATATTTTTTTAAATATTTTTTAAATTGCTCTCTAAAGAGAGAGAAAGAGAGAGCGAGAAACATCCATGTAATGGCAAAACATCTATCGGTTTCCTCCTGCACGTGCCAGGCACCCTTGCAGCCCTGACACGTACCCTGACCAGGAATCGAACCAAAAACCCTTCAGGGCTTGGGACAACACTCAACCAACCAAGCCACACCAGCCAGAGCAGTTATGCATTTTTGACAGAGCTACTACAGCATAATAATGCTTTGTTCTTCTCAGTGTATCATATCAGGGTACATGATGTTGATTTGTTTCATTACTGATTAAATTTTGTCACTTAGTCAAGTTGGCTTTTGCCAAATTTCTCTACCATAAACTCAATTAATAAGCATTTTGTACTTAAAAATAAGGAATTAACCAGTATTTTATTGGGAGATACTATGAGATGCTGTAAATATTCTGTTTCTCATTAAATTTTCATCCACTAGTTTCAACATTTATTGATGATTCTTGCCTAAATCAATTTTCATTATGATGGTTGCCAAACGGTTTTATAATGTCATTATTCTATATTTATTAGTTGGCATTATACTATGAGGTAGATTTTTCTCTTATTTACTTATTTATATCATTTTATATGGATTAATATGGACTCATTTTATTAAGAGTGGGTTGTAATAATTAGTCTTGCTATTTATTTTGCTTCTTAATTTTTATTTATTTTGATTCTTAATTGCCCACAACTTGGCCAGTTGGGTACCCTTCAAGTTGGGTCCTTTTGATATGTCTTCATCATTCCTCAGCATTAACTCACTTTCTGGCACAATAAGACGTTCTGGATGCATTCACTGTCCTGGCCTTATCTATATATATAAAAGCCTAGCCTATCAGATGACCAGCTAACAGGCTGACTGGTCACCTGGTAGCTATGACGTGCAATGACCACCAGGGGAATGATGCTCAATGCACAGGCATGGAAACATGGAAGAGACTGATGAATCTAAGAAGGAAGATTGGGAAGAGATTAACCAAAGATCTTATATGCATACTAGGGGCCTGGTGCACAGATTGGTGCACTGGCAGGGTCCCTCAGCCTGGCCTGCAGTGATCAGGTCAAAACCAGCTCTCCTACATCCTCTGAGGGGTCCCGGATTGCAAGAAGGTGCACGAATCCATGCACTAGACTCCAGTATACTGTAAGTTCCTGGGGCTGCTGTAACAAATTATCACTGTGGCTTCATCCAACAGAAATTTATTTTCTCACTGTTTGGAAGCCAGAGTCTGAAATCAGGTCATTGGACTAAAACCTAGATGTTAGCAAGCCCACACTTCCTTTGGAGACTCTAGGGAGAATCATTTCCTGGTCTCTTCTAACTTCGGATGGCTGTCAGCATTCCTTGACAAATGCCCACATTACTTCAGTCTCTGCCCCTGTGGTCACACTGTCTCCTCCTCTGCCAGCAATCTCTTTCAGCCTCTCCTGTAAGCATGATTGTGATAGCATTAGGGCCCACCCACATAACCCAGTGTAATCTCATCTTGAGGAGAAACATGGTCACATATGCAAACATCCCTTTTCAAAAAAAAAAAAAAAAAAGTAACATTTACAGATTCCAGGGATTAGGATGTGAATATCAATTGCTGGACCATTTTTTTTAGCCTTCCATACTCTGGAATGAATTCTGCTATTCTTATTAACAGAGAATGATACTTAGGAGCCAACATGTGGATGCTAGGGATGCTCATTGCTACTTGAGTGCACTTTGTGCACCAACAACCAAGAAGTTACACAGACAGAAAGACAGATAGTATGTATGTCTGTACATATGTGTATACCTATGTAAGTAAGTGTATATCTATTTAGAGACACACATAAATATACATAAATCTAATGAATCTATTTGCATCAAACCCAGGAGCTCACACAGATACCTTCAATTCCAATCCAGCACCACAGTTTATCCTAGCCTCTTCCTTTCTGTATCTGTAACTCACACATAGATCTGTCTGACCATGGGACCTGGCTCCCATTTTTCTCAATATGTTGACTTACTTGCTCAATTTCCCTGTAAACAATCTCCTGACCACGTCAGCTAAATCCATATAGCCAACCACCCTGGCTATAGGAGATGAATCCCATCAGCCTAGGGAGGGGAAAGATGGGTAGGATTGTCTAATGAAAATAGGCACACTATGATTTTAATTACAGAAATAGAATTGTCTTTGTTAAGGGTAAATCTCCCTTTCATTAGTCAAAGCACCGTTAGCTGTGATCCTGCATTTGTTATGCTCAGAGAGAGATCCTCAAAGCCGAGAAACGAGAGAATGATTTTTATAATCCAACATCCTCAAGAGCTTCTCTCCTAAAGACTTTAAGATGACAGTGAAGGGTTCAGAAGTTCCCTTACACAGCATACATATTCACATTTAGGACTGCATTTTCTCATCCTTTTACAAAAAAAAAAAAAAAAAAAAAAAAAAAAGAGTGAATTGCCAGACATGCTGAAGCTTAAATTGCTAATAGACATAAAATGTTTTCAGTCGGATGAACACCTTCATAATTTAAAACCCTAGAAGACCCTGGGGGGAAGCAATTTTAAAATCCACTCAGAGACACTCCCAGCTGGTTTTGCCCCTCTCCCAATGTTGTTCACGGGAGGAAGGGTGGGGTTCTGCAGTGCCATTTAAATTCTAGACAAACACTGGGTTTATAGTTCTATTGTGTCATATCATTGTCTAACACCTCAATGGTTTTCCTATCGGGAAACAGAGACTGAGGGGCCGGCGGGCGGGGGTAAGGGGAATGCCAGGCAAGGGGGAATTAGTGGATTAGAATGCATTTGGGTGACTCTTTCAGACAACGTTCCTCACCCACAATTTTGCTCTTTACTCTCTGGATTAAAAGAAGAAGAAAAAAAGCGGATGGCGGAGTGCTATCTTAGCTGTTGCAATTCCTGGACTGCTTACACACTAATAATGTTCCAAAAATGCAACAGATTTTGTTTTTGCTGCTATCGAGTATGCCAGGCATCTGGGGTGAGACGAGGAAAATGGGACCTGGAATGAAAGCCTTCTGAAATTGTGGAATGATGACAGCAGCTTCTGATAGCAGGACTGAGTCTGATATCCCTTTCCAGTGACAAAGGTTCAAGCATTCAAAGGAGTGCATTAGAAAAGGGGGTGCGGGGACTGGTGACTATACACCATATTTTTTTAAAAAGGAAGAACACATGTCAGGACCTAGAGGAAATAACAAGGCAGATTTGCAATAATTCGGCCTTTAAAAAAAATTTTTTTTTTTTTTAAACAGGGTCCAGCTATGTGGTGTGTTTTACTAAAACATCCAAAGGACTTATATCCACTTCAAAGTGGCCACCCCAGGAGCCCCTGCACAGCTCCAAGGTGCCTGTGGGCTTTCGGAGCTGAGCGTTTTGGAAGCGTTTTTTGGAATTAATTTCAGAGTCACTTAAATAAGCCACATCAAAGTCTGGTCTCTTGACTATAGCAATGACCATTTCCCACCCCCATCCCCCCAACCAAAACTAGAATTTCCAGCCCCATTTTTTTTTTTATCGACTTTTATTTTACTAATTTAACTTTGGAAATTCCCCACAAATGTCACACTAAGAGGCCTTTTAATGCAATTCAAAAGCACATGGCATTTGTGCTAGTTCTAGTATCAATGCTTACTGGGCTTCCTGGGATGTGCCAATACTTGACATACATTTTTTTCTTATCTTTCTTCCCATTTTACAAATGAGGAAACTGAGCCTGAGAGAGAGAGAGAGAGAGAGAGAGAGAGAGAGTGAGTTACGCAATTCGGTCAAGGTCCCACAGTTAGAAAGTGGCAAAACTTGATCTGCAGCCAGGTCACCTGCCGCCAAAGCCCTTGCCTTTGGCCCTGTGCTACGCATAAATGAGCACGCCACAATTTTTTTTATTTTATTTTTAAGCAATGGCTTTAGCCTTAGAAACAGGTATTAACCCGCCAAGTGGGGCCATCTCAAAAGCACAGTGCTCATTGGGTTGTACACCCTCCTACTCCCGTGTTTAGAGTCTGTCACATTGTATTACTGGTCACGTCTCATCTTTTTTCTTTTCTTTTTAATATATTTTATTGATTTTTTACAGAGAGGAAGAGAGAGGGATAGAGAGTTGGAAACATCTATGAGAGAGAAACATCGATCAGCTGCCTCCTGCACACCCCCCACTGGGGATGTGCCCGCAACCAAGGCACATGCCCTTGACTGGAATCGAACCCAGGACCTTTCAGTCCACAGGCAGACGCTCTATCCACTGAGCCAAACCGGCTTTGGCTTTTATGTTGCCAAGAAAATGTTTACCACTGAAAATGCCCATGGGATGTACCCCGTACACAAATGTAGTAATTGTTACTATTACCATTTAGAACAATGATTCTTAGGAACTGGCGGTGGCGGGAAGGAGTTCGGACTCCCACGGGCGCCCCGTCAGCACCCAGCCTCTCCAAGGGGCCGGGTCATGGGCCTGGTTCAGAAACAAAGCCGTGCTTTGTTCTCTGGCACATTTGTTCCCCCGGAAATGTACGATTCCTTTCAGAACATGAAAAAGGAGGGCACGCGATGTTTTCACGTGCGTCCCAGGACTTCTAAAACGCAGGGGTTTTTAAAACGAAGTTTGGGAAAATACTCTAAGAAGGGGAGGCATGAGCTGTTGCAGTGTTCTAGAAAGCTTTTGCCTCCAGCACAAAGAAAAATGCTGACGGGTAAACGTCAGAGGTGAGGCGGTCAAAGAAAACACATCTTCAGTGCCCATTGTTTAATAATTCAATGCACACCCTCCTGCTTAGGCCTCTAAAAAAATCATTATTGTTCTGAGAGCCGAGCCCAGCAGCAGCCTCTGGGCACAGACGAAGACAGAACGTGTTAAGTCCCAGGAGCTGCGGATGCTCAGACATGCTCCCTCCTCTTCACTGAGACCTGGGTGGTGAGAGACAATGGCTCTTGAGCATCTGTTCGATAGACAGTTGTAAATGGCAGGGGTTTCTTTCTCAGCAGATCGGTAGCCTCCGTGTAAACAGTTGGGTTTAAGAAATAGCTCCGTGGGCACGAGCCTATTGTTCCATGAGGAGAATTTGAGAGCGTGGCTTTGGCGGCTGAACAAGTCAGGGTGGTCCGTTGTTTGCCCGGTGAAATGCTACATTTTGAAAGCACTGTGTGTTTCAGGCACTTCGTTTCCACCCTTATTCCGCTCCAGGATTTCCATCCCGGTTTTTCGCTGCATTCATCTTATCTTCAAGTTATCCGTGACTAGATAGAGAATCAAATCCATAGGCTTCGAGGACTGCGTCTGTTTTATTCACCAGCATATACTCAGCATATAGCATGGTATCTGGCACAGGGTAGGAACTTAGTGAATGAATAATCCAAAAGCCTTGCTGTATCCTGCATGGGGCTTGGAGTTGGTCATGACCCAAAGATCAGCTGAGTTCGTGGGGTCAAATTCCAGAGAGAGTGGGAAGTCCATCTTCAATGATGCATGGGCCCTGTGCCATGCACGGCCAGGCCCTCCTTGCTACCGCTTGGAAAGCACCGCGGCTTACCCTGCCTGAGGGGTCCACTAATTCTTGTTCTGGAAACACAAAATCTGGGTTTTCTCCACGGCTCAATCTGGGGCGTGGCCCCCTGGGGCAGAAGCCAGTGTCATCGGCGTGGTCTGCAGGAATAACGATAATTCCCAGACGGGGTTCTTGGTCCGAGCCAAAAAAGGCCAGCCCTTCCTTAGGCAGGCCCGAGAAAAGGAGACCAGCTGCAACGTGGGAAATGATGTGTTGTGAGTCGAGAAGCATGAGGCAGGGGCTGCCAAAGCTAAAGAGAAGCAGGAGTAGGTGTGAGGCCTGGACAGAGCCAGGGCGTCCGCTCCAGACAGGCCCTGCACGGGCCAAGAACCCTCCTGGTGAATCTCATCGCTGCCCCCTTTCTGACATGGAACACGTGGTCTAGTCCTTGTTTTCCAGACTACAAAACAGCTGATACGACAGGGAGAGAGTGTTCAAAAAAAAAAAAAAAAAAAAAAGAGAAACCAAGTAAGCAGAACCGAGGCCACTGGGATCAGAGTGCGGGCAGAGGACAATGGTTCTCATTAGAGCATTAAAATCACCTGGGGAGCTTTTGCAGTCCGTGGATGCTGGACTCCACCCCTCCAGGTTCTTATTTAATTGGTTGGAAGTGGGGCCCCCAGCATCAGTGGGTTGTAAAAGCTCCCAAGGTGATTCTCAAGTACACTGGCCTTAGCCTCGATCAAGCAAAAGTGAGCAGGAAGCAGAGAGAATGCGCTTATCCACTTAACTCCTGCTCCTGTCCCGGCCACTCTCGCCCCAGCTCATCCCAGGCACTGTGACCTAGTCCCAGCCTACTCCTCGTCCAGAGATCTGAGGTAGCTGATTTCAGTAGCTCTGGGGACTGGGGTAATTGGGATGGTCCCTTCTACTTTCTCTTTTTTTGGCAACCAGACGATGCCCTAAATCAGTCGAAGACTGAAAGCTTTACATCATAATCAGGCTGATGAAATTATCACGTCGTAATACAGTAGTAGCAAATAATTATATAGAACCCCCGGTTTAGTTCTAATTTCAAATAAACAAGGGACAGTGTTAGCGTGATAAGGGTGCCCTATTTGCAATATTTGGAACACATTTTATGCTAAACAAATTATTTGGTGATCTTACGTTCAAATTTAACAGGGCATCTGGTCTTGGATCTGGCAATTCTTCTTTCGACTCAAATGCTATGTTTGAATGTAAGAGTGTGACTAGCTTCTTTTAATAAAATCGGAAAGATTGGGTTACTGTGTATGCGTTGGGTAGCTTTAGGTCTTGATTTGCCAGAGACGTCCAACAGAAGTACCAGGTCCCCTTTCATCCTAAAAGGTGTATCTAGTCGAAATGATCAATTTTGTGGTCATCTGTGCATGGTGACCCAAATGGAGATACCTGGCTGTGTGCAGTAGGGTGATGATTCTACTTGGTTAGTCCTATGAAGGAGCTCCTCTCTGCTTTTCTTCCTGGAAGCCTGCGATTTTAACAGAACGTGAACCCATCTGGGCTGCTCCTGATAGAGCCCTCCTACCTTGCTGTCTCCCTGTTGCCCTTCTCTGACTGGGGGAGGTGGGTCCAGGCTGTGCGGGGCCTGAGAGAAGCAGAGATGATAAATTCTGCTACCGGCATGCCCTGCTGCCTGGGGAGAGTGGCAGGAGCTTCACACCTTACTCTTCCCCCCTCTTACTTGCCCACCAGATGCAGAGACCAAGGGAAGTAGCCGTAAATTTGCTTTTGTAGTTTCCTTTCACTTGTGTCTTTATTTTTCTGGCGAGGGTCACTGGTCTTGAACAGTGGTGGGCAAACTCATTAGTCAACAGAGCCAAATATCAACAGTACAACGATTGAAATTTCTTTTGAGAGCCACATTTTTTTAAAACTCTACAGGTAGGCACGTTGTTATTAACTTAATTAGGGTACTCCTAAACTGGCCCTTGCTAACAACTCAAGGGGCCAACGAGCCGCATGGGGCTCACTGCAGTTTGCCGACCACTGGCCTAGAAGAACAAGAATATATTCTCAATTCCATGTTTAGAACTAAAGGAAGTTAGTCTTTACCCAGATGGAAACACTCAGTACTAAACTGACTGCTGTTTATGTCATTCTGTCCCTCTGTCGTCTCTGTCCCTCTAACTGTAGTGGATTGGCCATCATCACATCTTTGTGACCCCTCAGCATCATCAGCCACAGCCATGGCCCTAATTCAGATATTCTCGCCTGCCTCCTTGTGCGCACCCCATCCATCATGGGACGGCGTGTCTTCCCAGGACACCTCAGCCTCAGTGCCCAATATTAGCTTCACTGCGGCCTCTTGCTTGGGTCATCAGACTTACCCCTCCTTCCACCTGTCCCTCTGCTTGGCTTAAGGCTTTCTAGATTCCTAAGTTCCAGCATTCTTTTTTTTTTTAATTTTTTTTTAATATATTTTATTGACTTTGTACAGAGAGGAAGGGAGAGGGATAGAGAGTTAGAAACATCGATGAGAGAGAGTCATCGATCAGTTGCCTCTTGCACACCCCCTACCGGGGATATGCCCGCAACCAAGGTACATGCCCTTGACCAGAATCAAACCCGGGTCCCTTCAGTCCCCAAGCCGACGCTCTATCCATTGAGCTAAACCAGTCTCGGCAGTTCCAGCATTCTTAAAGCTCTAAGGTGCACAGGAGATACACCCTCTTTTATCTTTGGTCTCCTGGAACCCCTCAACACATTATACCTGAGACTCTGAATCACCGGTTGCCTACCTGTCACCTCACTGGGAGCAACATTCTGCCTGGTGACAGCGTTCACAGCACAACCGTATTACTCGGTGTCCCAGACCTCACCAGCCTGGGAGGGCCATGCATACTACTATTTCTTCTCAGCCAAAACACCAGCCAGTCAGTCTTGTCTCCACTTTCTCTCTCTCTCTCTCCAAGGATGCCTGGGTTGCTTACCTGGTCCACATGTCAGCCTCCTTACAGCTGCCTCCTGAAAATAAATAAGAACTTGGATGAGTTCTTGCAGGCCACTCTCCACACCTGCCTCACTGCCACGACTAATGTGGATGGCTGCCTTCCCTGTAGACACCTGGACAAGCTAAGGAGGCCAAAGAGGGGAAAAAGAGAACTCTAATTTGCAAAATCATTTTAATTATATGACTGTACCCAGTAGGTGGTCTTGGATTTGCTAAAGCCACTTTGGGTGTTATCATTCCATGGAGAATTTGGGGGCACATACAGCTTCTCACATCTCAGAATGGACCATGACAGGAAGGGTCCTTCGGACACACCCCAGCCAGGCTGAAGACCCAGCCACTTCATAGGGCTGGCCCATGCAAAGCACCTGCTCCAAGCTGCCAGACAATCCGCTGCTGAGCGCTATCTGCTTATGTGGATCTCCATGGAGCCCCTGTTCTCTAAATCCCTGCTGTGTGCTCCGCCCACCTTCTGCAACACCACCTGTTCTCATGGCTGGATTGTCCCGACAGTGAATAACAGGTCCTTGTGTCATCCCAGTGGATTCACAGAGATTCCCTTGGCCCCACTTCTTGCCTTACATGTAGCTTGGCTGCCACTTAGCATCTGGCCACCACTGTGGTCTAGCTTGGCCTTTCCAATAACCCTCAGCTGAATGACTTCTGAGCTTCCATTCCAATGGCATGATGGGGTGGGGAGGCAGATGGAGAAGAGGAGTGTGTTCAGGCAAGAGTAACCACTGAGGAGTGCCAGGAGAGAGCAGAACAAATATACCAGATAACCCTGCCTCCTGATAACCTTTTTGTTTTCTTTCCTCTTATCGCTCATTCTTTGGGCCTGGAACGTGGTGACTCAAATCCCATGGTAGACCTGAAAATAGAAAGGCCCGTACAGATTTTTCCCACCTTAAGATGACTGATAATATGAAACCTTAAAAAAAAATGTAAGCATAACATTTCTGATATTTCCGAAAAACTAAAAAGTTAAATTAAGCAGATATTTAAAACAACTTAACTTACCAAAAACATTAATTTGTCCTCTGTTTACATTTTTTTATTCATTCCTTTTACTTACCACTTTTCAAAATAATGCAATGTTGTATTTTATTTTTCAATTATGGTTTATAGTCAATATTATTTTGTGTTATTTTCAGGTGTATAATGTATATACTTTTTTAAAAATATATATTTTATTGATTTTTTTACAGAGAGGAAGGGAGAGAGATAGAGAGCTAGAAACGTCGATGAGAGAGAAACATCGACCAGCTGCCTCTTGCACACCCACTACCGGGGATGTGCCGGAAACCAATGTACATACCCTTGACCGGAATCAAACCTGGGACCGACGCTCTACCACTGAGCCAAACCGGTTTTGGCTGTATATACTTTTTTTAAAAAAAGAGCTTTACTACCATGTAAGTCTAGATACTAACCTAACTTGTTGGAGTACAAGTTCTTACAAAATAAGTAAATGCTACTGAACATTTAGTGAACCGAGTGTTCTCTATTTAACTTAGCCAGCAAACACATAGGTTATACAAAGTCATTTCTGATATACATCAACCATGTAAAACCATAACACAATTTCAGTAGTTGCTGGCCCAGAGAAGAAACATTTCTTAGGGAATCTGACGTGTAGCCCCAAACCCTAATGCCAAGTATCTCTAAATGCAACTTCTAGTATTTCTTTAGTTATCGAGACCCCATAGGAGGCCATTATGATTATTTCATTGCATAAGAATCACCAAAAATAATTTCATGGTAAAAAAGAGGGAAGTATTGGGCATCAGTTAAGTTGATTATGTATATCGAGGATCGATGATAGGTACTGGGTCTTATTATACTATCTCCTTTCTCTGTTTCTTTCCATCTCTCCCTGTCTGTCTCTCTGTCTGTCTCTATATACCTATCTATACATGTATATAAATTTTTCCATAATAAAAAGTTTTTTTTTTTTAAATTCTAGAGTCCAAATGTAAGATATCAAGTGTTGAACCTTGGAGGGATTAGAGAGTTAGGATAGTAGCCAGCAGTGGAATCAAACAGTAAACAGAGATTGGACTGGAATAAGTCCTGATATCCCTTCATGTGCCTGCTTAAGTATAGTGAGTGAGATGGTACTTACATTCAAAAATTCAGAGATGGAGCAGACTCAGGAAAATAATTGTCAATATACCTTTGAAAACAACAAAAGTAGCTCTCAGATCATATATATATATATATATATATATATATATATATATATATATATATATATATTATTGACCTTTTACAAAGAGGAAGGGAGAGAGATAGAGAGCTAGAAACGTAGATGAGAGAGAAACATCGACCAGCTGTCTCTTGCACACCCCCTACCGGGGATGTGCCCGCAACCAATGTACATGCCCTTGACCAAAATCGAACCTGGGACCTTTCAGTCCACAGACCGACGCTCTACCGCTGAGCCAAACCGGTTTCGGCAGCTCTCAGATCTTTATTACTACTATGTATACCCCCAGGAATTCTGCAGACCCCAGGATAAAAGAATCTACAATAAACAGTATATTGTTCTGTTCCTTTGTGGATTATACCCAAAAAGCTAATTTGGATAAAGGGAGTAGCAATAAGTGAGGCCCACCAATAACATCAGCAACTAAAGAGTTCTGGTGGCAAATGGTCTTTCTCTGGAGCCTGCTTCAATGAACAAGATCCTTTATAGTGCAGTATTCCTGGATCCCTAAAACTATAAGCAATGGACCCAAGGCTGTCTGTAGAGCCCAGAGTCAAAGTCAGCCCAGCAGCAGTGGTGAAGTCTGCCTCCTCGCTTCCTCTCTGAAAAATCATGTCATGTGTAGTGATTTCCAAGAACTTGCATTTGTAAGGCTGCTTGCTAAATTCAGGGTTTGCCACGGAGAGCTACAGAAGTGCAGTTGTTTTGTGTGTTGAGAAAATGAGCTATTTGTAAATGGATTTCAATGCAATGACTTTGAACCAACTGCTTAACGTTATATATTTTTTACTTCATGGTAATCTTTCATCCACATCACCCCCCATGGAAGGCTGTCGGGTAGCACTTTTCCTGAAAGCTAGGGTGATATGGGAGAGAAGTCAAATTACACCATAGCCCAGCCAACTCCTTAGAACTGAACAGTAGCTATTAACACCCATGATGGAATCACAGAACTATAGAGTTTAAAAGGGCTCTACAGCTAATTTAATCGAAAACACTCAATTTAACAGATGAAGGAACAGAAATCTTATAAGGTAGGGCAACTGGCTTGCGATATATCAGCCAGGCCAAGGCAGAGCTGGGCCTAACAATGAGGTCTGCCTCCTCTTCGGGGACTCTCGCACAAAACTATACTGTTGCCATGGTTCTGAAGCTAACAAGTCAGCCCCAACTTGAGGTGCTTAGGGATGGATGAATGCACGGCATCAAACAATAGCTCTCTCTGGATGAAAAGAAAACCTGGTGGTAATTGAGACCTTGGAACCACAGCGAAGAAAGAAGTAAAAGGCTCGGCAGGCTGCTGCCCTGCCTGGGGGCAGATGGGTGCAGACGATGTGGAGAGGGGGTGGACAGAGACTAAGGTCCTGGCTCCACTATGTCCCAGATGGGTCATGGGGGACGTCCTTCAGTTGCATGACACTGTTGTAGGCACCCTGTGGATTTTACATCACTCAAAGCTATAAATGGCTTTGCATTATGTAAAAAAAAAAAAAATTACAGGTCTTCCACAGCCCACAAAAATATGCTCCACCCAAAAAGAAGCCCATAATTTGGCTGCATCCAGCTGGGTTAAACAAAATCGGAGCCAGGGTTGCCCTGTATTGTCCCGAGAGATGGCCTAGCATTAGCAAGGGGAAAGAAATGTAAAATTACTCACAATGGGCTAGATTTTCTCCATAGTGAAAGCTCTCAGTTACACAGCAAGACCTTGGCATCAGCCAGGTAAGCTCTGCGTAGAAGCTGCAGGAAAATCACTTCCAAGCTATTACTTATAATTGTATAGCATCGCACATTTGCAAATTGCCTCGCCGTGAATTGAGGCAATTTCTTATAACAATTCCGAGTGGGAGGTTGAGGATGTTAACCCTTCTTTTACTAAAACACCAAGATATTGAGACAAATATGCATCCACCATAAAAATGCCTGAACAGTCTATTTATTTTTACCAGGGCTTGTGGTCTATGACGTGGCTCCCAGTAGGATGACCAATGTCCCAGTGTGTCTGGGATGGCGGGGTTTCCCGGGATGTGGGGCTTTTAGAGCTAAAACCAGGACAGTCCCAGGCAAACCAAAACAGTTAGTCACCTTCTACACTGAGTGAAGTTGCCTGTGCCTGGTGCTGACCCCTGGCCATTTCCATCTGCATTTCCTAAATGAATATGGCTTTTTTTTTTTTTTTAACCTAATCTGTTTTATCTTGCTGTATCTCAGAAGACAGAACCTAAAATTGAATTTTTGTTGTCTTCGCCTGTTAGAAACCCTTACCAAAGCAAGTTTGTTCCATTTTTTACTAGTTGATTATTCAGGAGTGTTCATTTAGGGCCGTGGTTGGCAAACTGCGGCTCTCGAGCCACATGCGGCTCTTTGGCCCCTTGAGTGTGGCTCTTCCACAAAATACCACGGCCTGGGTGAGACTATTTTATAGAAGTGGCATTTGAAGAAGTTTATGTTTAAAAAAATGTGGCTCTCAAAAGAAATTTCAATCGTTGTACTGTTGATATTTGGCTCTGTTGACTAATGAGTTTGCCGACCACTGTTTTAGGGCATTCACATGCCTACCACTGACCTCTGAAATGTTTTTATGCGACCTAAAGAGGGCTTAAAGCAAAACGCACATGAGAGAATGTGATTTTATTTTTATATTAAGTAATCTGATTTGAACACCATTCTCTGTCTCCCTGGACACACAGGTCACACTTCCTATCTGGGATATTTGCTTTGACAGGAGAACATTTTTTTTTTTTTTTTTACAGGAGAACATTTAAAGTTATAAGATTCAGATGGCCCACCAAGTGGAGCCACAGCCCATTTTTATCACCAGTCAGGAGGATAGCAAAGGGCCAGGCATGCCAACATTTTTAATAGTAGGATGTCATAGATTGGGTGAAGTTTTCACTAGAATGACAACATTAAAAATCCCGAAAGGTCTAAGTGAGGCAATATAAGCGCTGGTTGGGCCTCCTGACGTGAGGCCTCAGGAGACAGGTTGGCAGGAGAGTGGGCCCCAAACACTTTGTGAGTTACAGGGACAACCACAGATTAGCCTTTATCGGCAGAGCTCTGTTACTAATACATTCCGTTGCCCACAGTGGGAGATAGCATGACCTCTTTCAAGAAGGTCGGAGAAGCATAGAGGGCGCAAAAAAAGAAACCACAGATACAGAACTGGATTGAGGGTCGGGTCAGACAGCTGACTTAGGTACCAATTTCTAATGAATACTTTCAAGAACAAAGCAGAAACAGGGTGCCAGGTAAGTTCTAACACCGGATTCCACATATAACTGGTAAAATGTCAACGGGACCTTACCCCAGGGAAGTAGACCACAACCTCCAGTGAAAAATAAAACACCACTCTTCCCCCGTGTCAGCCCTCACCAGCCTAAGTCAACCTAAAGGCACTAAATTCTTAGCCCACCTGCAATCCCTGCATTTCTTGGTTTGCCATATAGAAAGCCTAGAGGACTTCTCATGCCAAGTACATGCTGGACCACAGAAGGCCCTGCTTCCACCTCTTGGGTACCAGGTCGTCTCTGGAAAACTTATTCTCCAAAATATTCAGGTGTAAATGGTACGGAGTAGCACTATGGGCCTTGAGGAAGGTACTTAAAAGTTGTAACCGTCTATTCTATGTCTGAGGTGACTTCAGATCACCTTGAAGTATTTTTTTTTTCCCTTTCTTGCCTGGTCCTGGCATGGTCCCTGCCTTGTTAGTCAGGTGTAATTGTATGCAGACGTCTGTTACCCTGAGGAAAAGGACAAAATGGATTTTTCTGTGATCTGCAAAAGCCCATCAAGGGGCTCCTTTATCTTAAGGGCATTTAGGTCTTGGCACAGAACCCAGGTCACCAGTCCCAAGCCTTCCTTTTGTCCTGGTGAGTTTCTCGTTGGGGGCATCTGTCCTCTGGTGGAGCGGTTCACCCTTACCTCAGCAGGTCCAAAGTAATGTTTGAGGCCTGGCTTTGACAACCACGGGAGCTTCCGGGGCCCTGGAACCTTGACTATGCTCTGGTCAGCATACAGCCTACACAGGAGGGGCCTTAGGATGTAGCTGTCCTGGCTGGGCACCAAGAGTGTTACCTTATCACAGAACCAGGTGACCATTGCACCAAACCAATAAGGATATCACTGCGGAGCAGACAAGTATTGTTGGACAGTGCGATGCCAGCTTTTGACAACCTCTATTGGCCTGCACAAGCCATTGTTCTACCTCCAAATTAATGAGAAGGCTTGGAATGATGATATCCTTAGATTGGTCAACTTGAGTCAGCATATTCTCCAGGACAGCTAAGAAAAAATGGGGCACTGTGGTTGTGCAAATGACAGTCTGCTTAGGAAATGGCACCATTTCCACTACACATAAGGTATCTTTCACCAGTGGTCCAAGTGCAGTCACTATTTTATTAATTTTTATAAAATCCCGGACTGGGAAGACGTAACTGTAGAAGTATGGTATTCTCTTTCTCTCTCCCTCTCTCAGTCTCCCTTTCAGAAATTCAAGAAGAGTGATTAAGCCACGGTGACACACAAGGAATGTCCCTGATTGCTGTGTATATGTCCAGCATCCTGGTGATTCAGACAACTGTGAGTTGGAAGAGGAAGAGTGTGAGGTAGATTGGCTCTTTGAAGAAGTTCGTAGTTCGAGTTCTAAGGAAAGGTCTTATCCGTGAGGCATGCAGGACAACTAAGGTTGTCAGAGAGCTCTCTCTATCCCAACTTGTCTGGTCCCTCAGCAATAAGAACAACGACAATAATCAGTATGCTGAATAGGAGAGAACACCCCTCGGATGAGCATGTTGACGAGAGAGAAGGACTGAGAAATCATTTCTAGCAAGGTCAGAGCAGAATATATCATGGCCAAGCAAAAGGAGCTGGAGTCCATGAGAGCGTCTTAGGAATCCCTGGAATGGAATGAAATGCATTGCTGAGTTCCAGCCACAAAGAAGAGCTAAATGTTGCATCATCGTGATGGGCTAGAGCATGTGATTGCTTGAGTTGAACGAATAAAGCATACCAACAAGGAAGTCAAACCTTTGGATTTATAAATTGTAAAAGTAAATAAACTGAATTGCATGTGAAAAAAAGTTTTTGTTCGAGAAACAGGGCTTGGGAGAGAAGAGGCCTCACAGTTGCCTGAGTCACTCATAAAATACATGTCCTCTCTCACAGTCCCTTGTAGCCTGTATCATTGGTGCTTTCTGAGAACAGGCAAGGCTGCACACTGTCCATCTACTTTCATTTGCCTAGTAGATTTAGGTAAACAGCGTTCAGCAATGCTGTGAAGCAGGTCATTTAAGTTTTTGTCTTTATCCTCCTAGGGCCCAGGGCCCTGCTTGTGTGCTGGTTTCTACCAGCCTGGGAGCAAAGGATGTGACCTTGGTCCTTTTCACTTTAGCGTGAATGAGCTACAGCCATAACCTAAGAATGTCAACACTGTGAACTTCACTCTAAATAGCAAATGAAAGTCCTTGCCCCTTTAAAATAGAACTCTAGGTAAAAAGGAGCAGAAACAGCCCTTCCCAAGCCTCCCAGAATCACATCATACCTATTCCTAAAAGCACTCTTCAGAGACTCTTGTCATTTTGGGGCATGTGGACTCCAGGAAAAGTGGTAATTCCTATTTTTTACTCCCTCCAAGTTTCCACTATTCCCAGAGGAAAGAATAGCCAAGGACTAGACTATAGAAAGAGGGTAGCTCACTAGAAGGAAAGGCTGAAGGAAAAATGGCCTGAATGCCACTCCATAAACAGAGGTAGTCTCCCTGTGGTCAGTCTCTCCTCTTCCTCAATCCTTCCATGGTGCTGGTCTCAGTTTACTATGCTTCTCTGTCCCTCAGACTCCAAGGATCCAGAATTCAGAGTCACCCAAAGCTCTCACCACCCACAACCCTGGTACCGTCCCCTCTGCTCCAGGTTTCAGCATCCCTCTGTGTCCATTATTATCAGCTGCTTAATTAGTTGGTCATAGCTCAACAGTGTTGAAAACTTAAAGCTAAAGATTATTGACCAGCAACATTCTTTTTGCATAAGTAGAGAAATACCATTGATATTCAATAATTATTAAAGGTGTGCCATATTTATTTGATTTTATCCCCATTTTTATTTTTTTATTTGCTGAAATACTTTAAAGCAAATCCCAGACATCACATTATTTCACCTCTGACTCTCAAAATAGTGACTTTTGAAAACATAACCACAATGCCATTACCACACCTGCCAAAATTAACAGCAGTACTTAGGTATCACGAGTACCCACTCTGTAATTAACTTTCTCTTACTGTCTCTGAAGTGTCTTTTTACTTTGAGTCAGTTCCCAAACAAGGCCTCCACATCACTTCTGGCCATTATTTATGCATCTAAAATTAATTTCCCCGTCCTCGAATGATTTTGCTTTAAGCTCATTTTGAAAAGGCCACCGAAGTAGTACTGTGGCATATCTATACTAATAAAAGGGTAATATGCTAATTAGACCGGATAGACTGGACAACTTCCAGACGTCCTTCCAGACAAAGCCGCAGTGGCTATGAGGGCCCAGGGCCCGCAGCCATGGCAGCTGAGTTGTGAGGGTCAAGGGCCGAGAGCTGGTAGCCATGGCTGCTGGCAGTGGCAGCAGCAGGGGGCTGATGGGGGTGGTACCTTTCCCTGGTCAGCCCAATGGCCTCCCGTAGGACATCTCCTAAGGGCTCCCAGACTGTGAGAGGGACAGGCCAGGCTAAGGGGACCCCCCCCCCCCAACATGCACATATTTTTGTGCACTGAGCCTCTAATATGATTATAATGCTTAAGACTGTTGTTTCTGCCACTGTTATGGTTGCTTGTTTTTTTTCATCGAGATAAACTCTGGTGGTGGGAGGGAGCAGCTGGAGAGGAGTGTTAAGATATTGGCGTCTGAGCAGGTAAATGGCCCTGGATTATCTGCAGAAAAGAGACAAAAATAATAATTACAGCTAGCACCTACGCGATGCTCAGTACATGCCAGCCATTGTTCTGAAGGCTTCACATGTAATTACCTCACTTTTTAAAAAGGTAACTGCATTGGGAGGTTTGAGGATGCTGGGGATACGGGAAGAAAGGGCTGTCTGTTGTGGTTGGGTGAAGGCTATCTAAATGGGTCGCAGAGCTGGTGAGTGTGTCAGGTGGGGAAGCACGGGTGGCTGCAAAAGAAGACTGGCTGGATTTTTCTCTCCACTCCCAAATATAAAGCAATATAAAGAAAATGTGTTTGTTTGTTTTTTTGCTGCCAAAACGTATTCTTGGGAGGTCAGGGGAGAGGGAGGAGTAGGTTGCCAGTGGCCTTTAATCCTTTGTTCGGGACAAGTCTCATTCTCTCTCTCCCCCATCCCTGTCTCGTGTCTGAAGTCATATGTGCACGGCCCCGAAATGTCACGTCCCCGGCGGCCGCCTCGGTGATTCATCACCGGTGGCGGCGGCAGGGGCTGGCTGGAATTACTTAGCCTGTGAGTAAGTGGGATTGTTATTCATCAATACAATAATTTTGGTTTCTTAGCCCTGCAATGGCCTGCAAAACTTGGAGGTCACGTGCTGTTTAAATACTGCTTTCTACACTTTACGGTGCTCCAACGTTTGACCTTGAAAAGTGAGGATCGCCAAAACCAGTTTGGCTCAGTGGATAGAGCGTCGGTCTTGCGGACTGGGGAGTCCCAGGTTCGATTCCAGTCAGGGGCTTGTACATTGATTGCGTGCACATCCCCGGTGGGGGGGGGGGGGGGGAGGGGGGTGCAGGAGGCAGCTGGTCGATGTTTCTCTCTCATCGATGTTTCTAGCTCTCTATCCCTCTCTCTTTCTCTCTGTAAAAAATCAATAAAATATATTTATTTTTTTAAAAAGTGAGGATCAAGGCAGCTGAAGGTGGCACTAAGGACTCCAGGTAGAAGTGCTGTGGGAGATGGGCCTAAGCATAGGGAAGCCCTGGACTTGAGGTGAATCCGGGGTAAGGGTGCCTAGAGGACACTGTAGAGATAAAGTCAGGGACAGAATGAGTTTGGTACTGGGCTGGGAAAAGCTGGGGCTAGACACTAGACTCCAGTCCATGAGAACAACGTAATGTTGAGGCAGTCCAAAGTCAGGTACCTGCTTACATTAGACTCCCAGGTAACAACCCCAGGACTCATCTCGCAGAAGTTGTTAAAAATGAGGCATAACACTAGGGTGACACCAGTCAACATAGAACAGTTCCTTTGGGTAAAATTGCCTGCCATCTGGCCTCCGCTGAAGATCAGAGAAGCTGATGTGATGGCAGGACTCAAAGGCATTGCTCTCTGAACCGAGAGTTGTTGCCTCAGGACCGTCCTTGTGGGCAGGTAGTCCTGCACCCTCCCCAATCCCACCTCCTCTTGCTGTATGTGTCCACACAGAGATGAGCCCTGCTATGTGGCAGGGGGGTAAATACAAGGGGAGAATTTCCTCTTTGGGACAGCTCCTGGTCATCTTTATTAACTGGGAAATAAAACAAGAAATCATTGTTGATGCTAGTATTTAGGTATAAGCTTCCACCATTGATTGCAGTCCCAGTTACATTATTCACTGGGCCTTTGAGAAAATACATGTTTAAGATGCACAAATGTCACTCCTTTATTTACTGCCTTAGGGCCACAAATCTATACAGAGATCCACCACCAAAGTAAGTAGGAATTTAAATCCAATGGGTTTGCACACCTAATGACCCCCTTTGGTGGTAGAAATGTTTAATGATAGTTTAGTTCATGGAAGCTCCAGCGACCAGGTTCCAAACAGTCTCAGCTGGGAAACCCAAGTATTTTTCTTTTGGAAATTCTCAATGATATGTTTTCAAAGCAGCTGATAAAACAGTTAATTATAGTGAGGTGTTTGGGCTCCTCTGTAACATACACTTTCTCCTACTCTATGATTGGGGCTTCTTGTCACGTACCCTGAGCAGGATTAGCTAATGCTACCATATATTTTCCCCCCCTTGGGAGAAAACCTCCTTAAATTACCACATAGGTAAGAACTTCAGATAAAAAGGCAAAATCTAGCATGAGAGCATTCAGCTGACTTTCATCACAAGTCCGGAGAGCTATGTACCACACTTCCTCCGTTTTTCCAAAGCCAGGATCTTTCCGAGGTGGAAGTTGCTTGGACTGAGCTTGGAGAGCTCTTAGCTAGTCAAGAAGCAACCCCCACCCCCTTTTGGAAAGGTGGACCATAAAGAAATAAGCCACCCATCTTCCTGCTTCTCACCACCAACTGCTTCCATGGCACTTTTCTCCATCTCACTTATGGCAACTTAACCTTCCAGTGGCTCAGGCCAGACACATCTTTGCTATCTCCAGGACAGTGAATCTTTTTATATATATATATATATATATATATATATATATATATATATATATTATTGATTTTTTTTACAGAGAGGAAGAGAGAAGGATAGTTAGAAACATCGATCAGTTACCTCCTGCACACTCCCTAGTGGGTATGTGCCTGCAACCAAGGTACATGCCCTTAACTGGAATCAAACCTGGGACCCTTGAGTCTGCAGGCCGACGCTCTATCCACTGAGCCAAACCTGTTAGGGCAAGGGCAGTGAATCTTACTAGCTCCTGCCTGATTCTCCTACCCACTTTGGCTTCTACATCTATAGGAAGTTAAAGCTGAAAGGGAACTTACAAGTCATGAGTCTTACCCTTTGTGTCCCAAATAAGAAAACTAAGATCCAAAGAAGATAAGCAACTTGCTTAAAGCCAAGCTAGGGGCAGGGTGAAACCAAGGCATGTTCTGCTCTCTGTGAAGACCTTGCTTTTGCAGAGTGACTTTTTGAAAGGCTTCGTGACAAGCTGGGATGGACCTCTGGGTCCTTGTGTGCATGTGAAGCTGGTGGGCAATGCTGGGGCTGTCAGGTGGCACCTTCAGTAGGCTGAACCTTTCCTTCTAGCGGCTGTCATCATCCCTGCATGATGCAGCATGGATCCAGATTTACATCATGTGGCAAAATTCACATGTGGAGCCGAAACCGGTTTGGCTCAGTGGATAGAGCATCGGCTTGCAGACTCAAGGGTCGCAGGTTCGATTCCGGTCAAGGGCATGTACCTTGGTTGCGGGCACATCCCCAGTAGGGGGTGTGCAGGAGGCAGCTGATCGATATTTCTCTCACATCGGTGTTTCTAACTCTCTATCTCTTTCCCTTCCTCTCTGTAAAAAAAATCAAAAAATATATTTTTTAAAAAGAAAAAAAAAATTCACACGTGGAGAAAGGATGGATAGAAGCAGCTACAGCACATACCGGTGTAGCACCCAAAGGTTCCAGCTTAGAGGACCTGACCAGCTCCCAGATGTGTTTGCAGAGTATGAGGTCATGGACACAAGTTTCTAGTCTCCAAGGCATTTTTATATAAAAGGGAGATTCCCAAGGCTCTATAAAGTGTCCGAAGAGCAATTGCTGCTGCCATTCACTGGAGGCGGACAAGGACATGGAATCTACAGCCGCAGAGCTGAGGTCATTTCTGTGAAGACAGTCACACGACGCTGACTGTGCTGAAGGCTCATATTTGTCAGACACACTGAAACAAAGGGGGAAGAGATTTCGCAGAGCAGGTCCTGGTGTTGGGAACAGGGCTAAGGCTTGACTGGCCTAAATTTGATGGGCGTTTGCCCTTCTGCCCACTCCTTCTAGAAAATCCTGGAAAGGCTTCTAGCCAATTCCTCAAACTGTTCTCCGGTTGATTCACACTTTAAAAATGGACCACAGTCTTGGAGTAGTTCTAAAAGCGATCCTGTTCTGCACTTCTGTGTAACATTGACCACGTCAGTAAAACAGGCTCGAAAGCTGCTTTTCTACATGATAATGCAGCAATACTTCCATTGGGAGCCTCAAGGCTTGTCAGATACCCCCAACTGCACAGAGTAGATGCTCAATAGACATCTGTTCAGTAACTTCTTGAAAAAAACTATTCCCTCACCTGAACTGGAAGCTTATCAAAAAGCACAGGCATTTTTTGTTGTTGTTAATCCTTGAAAAGTTCATCTCTTGTGCTCATTTGTGCAAAAACTCTTAGCTCAGTGCTGAGCATGCAAGAGATACTCCGTGCATATGTTGGCAGGAGCAGAGGCAGCAGGAATGAGCTACAGCCTTGTTCTCCTGGGTCTCTCCGTATTCCTCTGCTGTGTCCTCCTCCCCCCCACCTCAGGATCTCACACCATCACACACACATTCAGTGCACACCCTCTGCCATCCGCCCTGGCCCTGGCACCAGGGAGGGCCACCTGAGCACTTTTCCTATATCGATGCACCCAAAGCCAGAGCCTGCCAAACAACTACTTTCCAGGAACCATACGACTCTGCTCTGCTTTTGTAACGCAGCCAGAGTGTGGTGCCAACAAGCTCCATGCAAGGATGGATCTTACTCTTCCTGCCACTCGATCAGAAAACTCCGCCACCGGGCCATTTGCCATTAATTAAGTTGCTTAGCGTGGATGAAAGGGTGGGGGAAGGGGCTGGACAAGCCGTCTGTTCCCTGATTAAGTGAATTTCTATTAAATTTTGAAGGGGGGAGTGTGATTTCTTTTTTTTTTTCTTTCTTGAGGTTGAAACATTTTGTAAGTAGACATGGGGAAAAGAAATGTGATTACATGCTTTTCTTTTTCTGTTGTGTTATTCCTACTGCTGTTTATTATTCTGATGTCTTCATTTAAAAAAAAAAAAAAAGTTATCGTCCTTCGAAATAAATGTTGGATCTCATTCCAGAATGATTCCTTGGAGGAAAGATCCCTGGCTTTACGGAACGACTCAGGGTTTCCGCATTGGCCTAACCTCCCCAAGCCACGTTGTCTTGGTCCAAAAACTGTGAATGTACGGCCTGCCCTGCCTCCCTCAGGAGGCCCCTTTGAATGAGAGTCCTCTTGAATGCTCCTTTGAGAAGCAGCGTGCGTGGAATGCCTTATTTTCCAATATGTTAAGAATGTGAGCCTTTGATTCTTTTTAAGAAATGGCTGAGACTGGTAATGACCATTCTATTGTAAGACAGCCCAAGAAACCAGGTCAAGGACCTCAGAGTCCTGAGTGGGGAAATGGCGATGGGGAGGGATGGAGGCATGAGAGTGCCCCCAAGTGGCAATGCGGGCACGAGGTGAGGGATGACCCTGCTGGTGCGACCTGTAGTGGAAAAAGGAAACAATCTAACAGTCCTCTCTCCCAGGAACATTTAAGTGCCATACAGAGAACAGGAAACTAGCGTATTTCATGCGGTCAAATTGTGCTCCAACTTGCTGGCTGCCCTTCTCAGACCTGCCACTTTGTATTCCACGCGCTGCTCTGGGTACACAATGAAGTGTTTAGATTCCATTAAGGAACCTAAAAAAAAAAACACACACACACACACACAAAAAAACAAGCCAACCTTGGACCTTCCAAGACGGCAGGAAAGCTTTTAAAGCTTCTCACAAGCTATCATTTGTGCAGTCAGAAAACCATTAGGACTTCCTCCTTTGAAAATACGTGTGATTTTTTTTTTTTTTTTTTTTTTGGCTTCTGAGTTTAAACATTAATGTCTTCTTACGTTGACCCTTACGCTCCAGAGCACATTCCCCATGCCTCACCAGACCATGCAATCACTCTCTGAGGTGCTGAGCATGTGGGCTGGATTTTTAGCGGTAACGCAGCATCTTTCTAGATGGATGATATGCAGTGATGGGAGGGAATTTGGAGGCAGGCACTGGGTGAGTGGAAAAGTGGGGCACATGGCATCTTGAATACTTAGAAATGCAGTAGGAATCACGAGGGCTTTGGGAGAGCCTCCTGCCAGGGAAGGGTACTTGCCAGTTGGGTGGTGGGGATGTCAGGGCACCAGATGGAATCACAGGTGGAAAACATCTCTTCACTCCTAATGCTCTCAAGAAATGGGGACTTGGATCTTATTCCAGAATGATCCCTTGGAGGAAAGATCCCTGGCAGACACCCCAAGAAGCATCGTGCAGTGACTGACAAAGGCATGCAAACGCCGGGTCAAACTCCTTAGCTTGGCCCCAGCTCTGTCACTAGCTGTATGAACTTGGGCAGCTGCTGTTTTCAGTAGCCTTAAAGCAAAATTCCAGGTAATTCATATAAAATTCCACAATCTCTGCCCTAACCGGTTTGGCTCAGTGGATAGTGTTGGTGTGCAGACTCAAGAGTCCCGGGTTCGATTCTGATCAGGGGCATGTACCTTGGTTGCGGGCACATCTCTGGTGGGGGTGTGGGGGAGGGGGTTGTGCAAGAGGCAGCTGATTGATGTTTCTCTCTCATCAATGTTTTTAGCTCTCTGTCCCTCTCCCTTTCTCTTTGTAAAAAAAACAATAAAATATACGTGTTTTTTTTTTAAGTAAAATTCCATTATCTCCTACTGAACAAGACTACCGGTACTACCTCTTCTCTATACCACAAGCCTGATTTTACTAAATGTATTAATTGGATGGGCCTTCCAACTAGTTTGCAAAGGAGAAAGAACATATGTGTAGATGGAAAAAGTATAGGTTTTGGAGCCAGACTGCCTGGGTTCAAATGTCAGCCTCACCTCAGTTTCTTCATCTGTAAACTGGGAATAATAATAATTTCTGTCTCAAGAGGTACTTGTGAGGATTAAATGCAATGATACATATAAATGGTAGCTATAGTATAATAACAATAATTTTCACCTTGCTATTTGAGACATGATATAATTTGTGGTCAAGTTGAGGGAGAGAGGGACATCAAAGACATCACCTGTATAAATATTTAAATCAGGAGATCTTTCACAGAGCGTTTGACCTTCATCTCTCTCTTTCTTTAAAGTATAATTAGTTGCTTCTATTCCTAATCACTAAAGTATACATGAACACAGTATAAAACTTGGATATATTATAAAAGCACAGAAATAACCGCTGTTAATTATTTGATACATAACAATACTTAAATAAAGAAGTAAATGTGTATATTTTAAACAAAACTGAACTCATTCTGTGCACAGTCGTATAATCAGCTTTTTTTTTCACTCAACAATATGTTGTGAATATTGTGAAACTTGCACTTTGGAAACATAAATGTTTATTGGTGAATATGCAATCATTTAATGCTGTATTATCCAACATTTAGATCCTTTCTAGTTTTTTTCCTTTTGTAAATTATAATGCTTATTTCTTAAAGATAAAAATTCCAGTGGAGAAAGAGAAATAGTTTAAGGCTTTTGATTCATACTGCCAGGTTTCCAATTTGAGACACAATACTAATTTATATTCCCCTAGTGGCTTTTGAATGCTACTTCTCTGAGTATTATAAGAACGTTTGCCAACTTGATAGGTGAAAATGAGATGTCTTTAGTTATTTTGCATTTTTTTTTTTTTTTTTACTTCTAGGGAGTTTGGATATTTAAAATATATATATGTATATATACATATATATGCATACATATATATTTATAATCAATCTCATATTTCTTTTTTGGTGACTTATCTATTCATGAGTTCTTTGTCTACTTCATTGAAGCATCTCATTTTCCCCTTAATTGCTAAGAGCTCTTATCTGTATGATGTGAACCCTTCATCACATATGTTGTAGAGTTGGGAGAGGGGCTTAAAACCTTCCTTTTCCAATTCTCATAAATGAAAATTATGTGGAAGGAGCAGAATGCAAAACTGTGTGCATAGTCTGATAGCAGTTTTACTTTGTTTAAAGCACATAAAAATAAAGTAAAATGCTATAAGGAATCCATTTTAAAAGTTAACAATTCCCTTTTTTATACTTTTAAACATTTCCAACTTTTTTCCAATCAACATACTTAAGCCACAATGATTGTGTACTTTTTCTCCGAATGACATTGTTAAATTCCCAGGGAACAGAGACACCTATGCCTCGTTTGTTCCCTGCAGTGTTTGACAAGTATTGGCCAAATAAATAAATCAGTGGACGAACATATTTGTTTTATTTGATCGTAAAAGCTTTATTCTCAGTGATATATTTCTATGTTATTTCCACTGTGGTCTTGGTTAGCTGAAGTGGGAAGCAGAGGAATTAATTTGTTTAAGAAACTAATTTTAGAAGAGGCAGTTGGTGGTGCTCAGGTTATAGCTACAGGAAGCAATCTTGGAAGCTTTCAGTAAGCATCATCAATTAACTCCCTCCCCCTCAGGCCTTATCTGAGGCTTGCTCCTGGGATGTAGGACTCTATTCGCACCAATATGATACAAGAAGGTGTCATAATCTCCCTCATATCCCATTGCTAGACAAAATCCCACTCATAAAATTTTTTTTATCTGCCCTCTAATAAAAAATATCAGCCTCAGAGCTGTCACTGTGGTCCCTAAGGATGAAAAGGAGTCAGGACTTTAGACCTGTGGAGATGAGACCCCAGCAGCTGGAGAGGAGAGGGCGGTGGGTGGAGAAAGTGGTACTTGGGTAAAACACTGTCCTCCTGGAATCACATTGCAACATGGCACTTCCTTCACAAAACAGGGCAGGAAGGGAATGTCTGGGATTGCTCTGAATCCAGCGAGGCTTGTTAGCAGTGCAGCAAATGGAATCCTGTCACTGTGTGAAAGAGCTATCATAGGGTGTGATCAGTGCTGCTTGCGTTTGAGTCTACTGCCAATGGGCAAAGGTAACTGTTAAGGAATATTGAAAAGTATCTGAGACTGGCTGGGTAGCTCACATAGATAGAGTGTCATCCCCCTACACCAAGGTTGTGGGTTCAATTCCCGGTCCGGGCACATACAAGCATCAACCAATGAATGCGTAGATAAGTGAAACAGCAAATCTCTGTCCCTCCCTTTCTCCCTCCCTTGCTCTCTCCCTAAAGTCAATCAATAAAATTTAAAAAAGTAGCTGAAAAAGGATATTCCACTTAGTACAGTTGGGGTCACAGTTGCCTTGCCTCGGGGGAAAATAAGGTGGGGACAGAGAACTGTTGGGTGTTTAGTGCAGTCTTGCTTTAGGCAGCAAAGCCAGGCATCAGGAAGTGGGTGCATGGATTTTGCCTGAAGGGCTGCCTCCCCTGAATAACAAGGCCCTCTTAGGAAAGTGCTCTGTGCCATTCTTACTGTCAGCCTTCAGAAAAGAGCAGAGTGGTGGGGAGGAGAGGTGGGATCAGTTGAAGCCCAGGCCCCTGCACAGGCGGATGGAGGCTTGTCAAAGCGCTCCGTTCACCAAGAGGGGCCTCGTCTATCCCACCACAATTCTGAAGATGCCCAGGATAGTTGCCTGAAACCTCTCCTGGTCAACTCCCCTCGCTATTCTTTTCTTCTCCTTCCCCCTACACCCTCTCCTCAGCGCCTCCCTTCATGGGACATACTGGAATACCCTCTATTTCTAAACTCTGCTTGAAAACAATACATTCTATGGTCAAATAAATCAGTGTGCACTTGAGGCACAGCAGGAAAGGCCTGTGTCTCTGAACAGAAGAACTTAGAAAAATCTCACCCCGTTGTTTTACAGGAAATCTGTCTTTCAGATACTTTTCTCCCACGGGGAAAATTTGACAGTAAAAAGAGAAATGGTTCATTTAGGAAATACAGTATTAGTGTAACGGTATTTTCTTAGGGTGCTAATTAAGGATCCTCTAATTGCTACATTTAAGTCACGTACAATGATAGATATTAAAATCACTTTTTAAAAAGGAAACTTTGCATGTATCTCATCTTCCCCCAAAGAGCCACCTCTATGATTCCTTTAAGTGTTCTAGAAAAAAGATCTGTTTGACAAAGTGCTTTTGCATATATTTTCTCATTTGGTCATTAAATGGTAAGGCACAACGGCACTTCCCCCTCTCCCCCGCTCCCCCTCATTTTTTAAAATGAGGATACTCAGACAGGTGAGGTGGCCTGCTCAAGGTCATCCAGCTCCCTGCTGCTCAGGTTTGATCACCACCAGTTCCCTACATGCTCTTAGCAGCTCCGGGCTGCCTTCTGATGTTTAAAACAAAATGGAAAACAGCGTATTACCCTTGGCACTATTTTGTGACTAGATTATACTTGACTTAGCTTTGCACGTAGGCACCCTTTGAAATGTGATTCTGAGCTGGAAAAAGGGGCTATTTTAATACACCCAAGTGGTGGCTTAGTTGGATTTTTCCTAGTGTGTGCCTATGACTAAGAGAACACAATGCCTCGAGTAGTGGTTCCTTCTGCACTCTGGTAACCTTTGCTTTGCTACAATCGTGAAGTGAGAATTAATTTCCTTTCTAAATACACTAGAAATGTATGGTAATTGCATTTCACGAGAGGTAGGTGGGTTCAAAATTGTTTTTACAAGATAATCCATCGAGGAGAATGTCCCATCTGTCTGCCATAATAGGCAGCTAATATTGGTGAATAGAAAAATACTAGGAAAACAAAAACATCTCCTATATATAAGGCCAAAAAAAAAAAAAAGGCAAAAAATCTTCCTGCTTATATCTTAGAAGTGGACATGCCTCAGCTTGGCTGGGGAGCCCAGAGGACGACCCCCCACCCCACACACACACCATGAATGCATCCCCGGAAATTCAGAAACACAGGCCAGCATCCCTCAGAAACAGCCCTCCACATCCTGAGGGGATGCACACACCTCCCCCACAACAACTGCTGACGGGGACAGCGCTCAGACGTGTGTAGGTAATGTTACCGGGATTAGTTTCCTCACGGAGACATTCCCTGGCTCCCCGTCGCTTTTAAGCACTTGGACACGGCGGAAAAGTGTGTGATCAATTATGGCAAAGCCAAAATGACTGCTGGACACGGCGCCTGGGGATCGAGGCACTAAGGTGTGACCAGGTTATGTTTCGGATTTCCCAAAGAACAGACTCCCGTCCAACGACAGCACGAAATGGAGTTTCCAGCCAAACACGGGCGAGAGCAGTTTGCCAGGGTTCAAATTCATACCGGGGCTCAGGAACTCTCGCCTCCTCGGTGTCCCTGGGCAGTGACATCACGGGCATATATACTTTCTATATCCAGAATCTGGATCTCACTTGACTCGTGCGGTTTAAAAGAGAGAGAGAGAGAGAGAGAGAGAGAGAGAGAGAGAGAGAGAGAGAGAGAGAGAGAGAGAGAAATTATTATAACCTGGGATATGCCCACTCTGATGTGGCAACTGTAAAGAAAGCCCGGGGGTGACTCACTGTCCTCTGAACACATCCTTGGCATTCCTGCCCCCGCACCTTGGCTCGGGCCCTTCTCCTAGAGCTGCCCTTGCCCCTGCTGGCCTGCCCAGGAAGGCTGCCTGCCTGCCAGTCTCCTCCCCAGCCAAGCCTCCCCTCCTCCTTTCCCCCCTCGTCAGGGCTGTCTCCCTCCCCTGAACTCCTGCAGCCCTCGCTGTCTGCCTGCTGCATTTGCAGCCTGACATATCCTCTCTAATATGGATAATTACCTCTGATATCCTGTCTCCGGAAATAGGCTGTGAGTCCCATCCGTGCAGGCGTATCTTTCTTGCTTTTCCTTAAAAATGAAATGTCCCCCGCGCGTGGGCCTCAGCCCACAGAGGTCCTCCAAACCATCTTGTCTGGATTGGTTCACGAACCCCAACCTTTTGGTGCTTGGAGACAGGACCATCTCTGCGTGTGGGTGGCAGAGCTGTCCTTTCTCAGCACTCCCCGGTGTCAGGAGGCCGTGGGCCGCGGACTCAGTGCTGTGACAGTGTCTCCGGGCAAGGTCAGGCAGGAGAAGCACATGTTTACTTTAGAACTCCATTTGAGTGTGCGCTCTCCCCGCGATGGCTGTCAGCGCAACGGGTGGCAAGGACGTCATGAAGAATTATGAGGATTCAGGAGGGCTGAGAGGCCTGGCTTAGTGGAGGGCCAAGCTCAGCTCAGCTCCAAGAAGGAGGAAGAAAGAAAAGACAGCTTCAGGGTGGGGAGGGTCCCTGCTTCTCTCTCCCCCCCCCCCCCATTCACCCCTCCCCGCTGTGGGAGAAGACACCTGGGAGATTTCACAAACATCCTGTTGCCTTTTCTATGGAGCTGGATTCACCTGCTTTAAGAAGGAAGGGGCAAATGGATCCAAGTTCCTGGATTCGCTGAGGCCTTTTCACCAGAAGAGCTGGCAAAGCAGAGGCACTGGGAGGAGGGAGGCAGAGAGAGCAGAGATAAAGTTATCTCTGGAAGCAAGTGAGCAGAAACAATCCCGTGGAAATAGCAGAGAGGACATGACAGCCCAGGAGATGGAGGGTCGTTTTTTGAGTTAGACGGAGGGTCGTTTTTTGAGGTCTTGGGGAAAAGATTCAGTTGCATGGAAGAAAGGTTAGGGGAATGTTTTTACCTGACTCCACAGAAAACTTTGCTGAGGTAAGGGATGAGTCATAGAGTTGGATTCTGATGACCTCAGGGGTATGTGAAGAATTTAACTATGCAAGGAGGCAGCAACTGTAGCAGAAAGAACATGAACCCGGAGCCGGGTTCAAATCTCAGCTGCGTGTCCTTGGTCAAGTTACTACTTCTGAGTCTCCATTTTCCCCGGGTGTAAGAGAAGTGTGTCTACCATGATGTTGTCGAGAGGATTAAGTGAGATACTACAAGCAGGTAGTGCAGTCTCTGGCCCTTAATAAAAGGTTGTTTCTTCCATGTGGCAGGATGGGATATTTCTTGGTTTCTTAGGGCAGCTCGAGCTTTCGGGGCCCTGAGAGTGCCACAGAGGGACACGGACAGAGAGAAATGTCTCGTGGGGGGAAGGGCAATGGCCTTCGAGGACTGAGGATGCCCGGTGTTGCATTTGAAAGAACTTCCTGCAGCAGGCTCTAACAGCACTGTCTGCTCCCATTAGCCACCTCTTCAGAAAAGTCTGTTTTGTGCAACTGCTTTGTGTCAGGGGTGTTTTTGCAAGAGAAAGGAGACAAGCGGGTCTGTGCAGAGGCCGCCTGTGGTGGGGGAGCAGAGAGCAGACAGCTAGGACTGAGCAGGAGATGGACTCTGGAGCTGGAGCCGCTGGGTGGGGGGGTCAAGAAAGGCAATGACTTTTTTGTTTGTTTGTTTTTGTTTTTTTAAATAAATTTTTATTGTTCATATTATTACAAATGTTCCTCCCCCTCCACCCCCAACATTGCTCTCCTCCACCAGGTTCCCACCCCACCCTCTGCCCTTTCCCCACCCCCCATTGTCCTCATCCATAGGTGCACAGTTTGTGTTCAGTCTCTTCCCACATCCCCCTCTCCCCTTTTCCCCAAGAATCATCAGTTCACTCCCCTTCCATACCTCTGATTCTATTATATTCAACAGTTAATATTGTTCATCAGATTTTTTTTAAATTTCCTTGTTTTTTTAGATTCACTTGTTGATAGTTACGTATTTGTTGTTCATAATTTTTATCTTTATTTACTTTCTCTTCTGAAAGAACCCCCTTCAGCAATTCATATAATTCTGGTTTGGTGGTGATGAACTCCTTTAGCTTTTTTTTATTAGTGAAGCTCTTTATCTGACCTTCGATTCTGAAGTATAGCTTTGCTGGATAGATTATCTTTGGCTGTAGGTTCTTACTATTCATCACCTTGAATATTTCTTGCCATTCCCGTCTGGCCTGCATGATTTCTGTTGAGAAGTCAGCTGACAATCGTATAGGTGCTCCTTTATAGGTAACTACCTGTTTCGCTCTTGCTGCTTTTAATATTTTCTCTTTGTCTTTTGCTCTTGGAATTTTAATTATGATTTGTCTTGGTGTGGTCCTCTTTGGATTCCTTTTGTTTGGAGTTCTGTGACGTTTTTACAGGGAATGTCAGAGGCAAGACGGGCAGTGCACTTGGGAACATTCAGGTTACACTGATACGTACACTGTCCCAGGTCAAAGAAGTAGGGAAATGCCCTAGCTGGTTAGGCTCAGTGGATAGAGGGTCGGCCTGCGGACTGAAAGGTTCCAAGTTCGATTCCAGTCAAGGGCACATGTGTGGATTGCAGGCTCAACCCCTGGTAGGAGATGTGCAGGTGGCAGCCAATCAATGATTCTCTCTCATCACTGATGTTCCTTTCCTCTCTGCAATCAATAAAAATAAAAAAATTAAAAAAAAAGCAGTAGGGAAATAACCTCTAGTTATTGAACTAGCCAACACAGAGCCCAGAGTCAATAGAAAGGCTCTCCTGGGCCCTCGGCCCAGAGGCAGTTGATCACTTACTGATTCAATTAGGTGGAACTGTCTCACCTGGAGCAGCTCTAGCACATTCTACTGAGCAGGCGCCGCTAAGCTTACCCAGCCAGCTTCTCTGAGCGTCAGCTGTGGCTCCGTGCACACAGCCTCTCCTCTGTGCGACAGGAAGTCCGTCCCCCGTCCCTCCCCCACCGGGTCTCCAGCCTCAGGGGCAGGCAGAATGAAAATCCATACTACACCACAATGAGTTGCTCGAAATGGGGAAGGATTTCTAGGACGGTTTCCAACTGCCGTCATGTGTGTGTACAGGACTGCAGTGACTCTCCCCAACTCCCACATCCACCAAAGAAATGATTCACGAAGACCCTCGGATAATGCAGCAGCTGCCGCCACTACCCCCACCGCTGGCTTGCCTCTAGGGCAGAGCTCCCACCTGCACAAGCTTCCTTCTCTTTTCCTTTTATAAAAAAGATTTTTATTGATTTCAGAGAGGAAAGGGGAGGGAGAGAGAGAGAGAGAGAAACATCAATGATGAGAGAGAATGATTGATCAGCTGCCTCCTGCACACCCCATACTGGGAATGGAGCCCACAATCGGAGGCTGTGCTTTGACCTGGAATCAAACGGTGACCTCCTGGTGTATAGGTCGATGCTCAACCACTGAGCCACACCAGCCGGGCCCTTCTGAAGGCCGGGAGCAGGGCCCACCCTCATCACCAGGCTCCTACTCCCTCGCAGGTGCAGCTGAGTCTTTGAGAAGGTCAGCAGCTCTTCAAGGCACAGCTACACTACTGTCATTCGTTTCCTATCTCGTTTGCTCACACGCGTGGCTTGAAAGCCCTTGGCAGCATCTGGCCTAAATCTCCAGCATTTCTCCAGACCACCCACTACATGCTCACTGGCTACTCATCGGTTATTCTGAGCTTTCCCATCAGGGACCTCTCCCTTCCTGCCCACTGCCTGCATCTCCCCAACTTCCATTCCACACCTGAGCTTCTGTCCTTCCTGTTGGAACAGATCCCCAGCTTCAACCCCTGCACTCCTTTGGGCAGCATCCCAGCTTTCTTCCGTCTCAAACACCTGGGGCGGACGAAAACCTTTAACACTCCAAGCAACAACAATAATAATAATAATAATAACAACAACAACAACAAACAATACATCAACGATCATTTTAAAATTATAAATCATAAAATAAATATAAACTTCAATACATTAAATGCTGACCATTCAAATGCTTTTTTTTTTTTTTCTGTCAAATGCTCCTTCCACCCAAATATTTGGGAGGCCCGATTTGTTAGTGCTCAAAGCTTGTGGTTAGTCTTAGTAATGCTCCCCCACACCCAGGTCTCCCCTCCCAGCTCCACCCCCATGCTCTGTTGACCTTAGGGCCTGTAAGGACTGACCAGCACAGCTGCCGGGCTTAACCCTTGCTTCTAGCTCCTTCCTTTCAGCAAAGCTGCCTCTCACCTTCCCATCCATCTGAGGCAGTGTGTACCAGTATATCTCTTTTGTCTCTTTGACTGCTCTCACTGAATTCATTGCTATTTCAACCAAGATGACTAGAACACCCAGAGATAAGCATTACACTGGAGATACGTGTTGACTCTTTGTTTAATAGTCTTTTCCTCCTCCAGCCAGGCCTGTCCTCCTGGGTGATAATTGGGATCCGGAGAACAATTTAAGCAACAGGCGTCGACAATTGTTCTGACCCCGAGAGAATTTACCCGGGTCACCAGGACATCCATCATTTCCCACTTGCAAGTGTTTTCATGCCAGTGGAGGTGGTTATGCATAATTTATTACCTAATTGACTTGACCAAAAGGCCACGAGAGAAATAACAGGCATGCTCAGAAGAACCCCCTCTCTTTCCTTCCCTCCCCCCCCTCCCTGCCACGGCTTCCCTTCATTTATTTTTTAAATCAAAGTGCATGCGGACACGAGTTTACTTTTTATGTATGCTTCAAATATTTATCTCATGCCTTCACTCTTTGTGGCACAACCTCCCTCCTCCCCCGCCCCCTCCCCTGCAGCCCCCGTCTTCTTCAGACGATCCTTGAATCAAGTGGAACGATTGAACCATATCTAGCTCTGCCTTTAACGATTAGTTATTTCAATCGCAAGCAGTTTTCTCATAATAGCGTGTGTCATTAGCCAGGGGGAGAGGCCTCTTTGCCAGGGAAACCAGGAATTAAGTTTGCTCACCTGGGCAGTGCCTCAACTCTGCCTTCAAGAAATATTTTTTGGCGGAAACCGATTTGGCTCAGTGGATAGAGCGTCGGTCTGCGGACTGAAAGGTCCCAGGTTCGATTCCAGTCAGGGGCATGTACATTGGTTGCGGGCACATCCCCGATGGGGGGTGTGCAAGAGGCAGCTGGTCGATGTTTCTCTCTCATCGATGTTTCTAGCTCTCTATCTCTCTCCCTTCCTCTCTGTAAGAAATCAATAAAAATATATTTTTTTAAAAAAAGAAATATTTTTTGAATAAGCTCTTTTAGTATTCCCAGCCTACACCTTTTTTTTCCTCCCAGGTCTTAATGACCAATAGGCTTCTCCCCTCATTTACTCACTCATTTTCTTTCTTCTAACGAACCCTGGTACCTTTAGAGTTCTCTGTTCAGAATTCCCCACCTGCTCCTCGCTGTCTGGCCCACAATAGACATAGATGCTGCAGGAGGGAGGAAGAGTCAGCCGGTCTCATGTTTTGGAGATGATTTAGACATTCTCCCCAAGAAGAGATGTTAAAGACGAGCCACGGGGTGAAGACCAGATAGAGGAGGCAAAGCCGATAGGCATGCAGAGTGTGTGAGTGCCCCAGGGTAGCTGTAACAAAGGGCCACACACCGGGCGTCTTACCACAACAGAAATTTACTGTCTCCGTTCTGGAGGCTCCAAGTCTGAGGTCAAAGTGTCCATAGGACCGGTCTCCTCTGAAACCAGGAGGAGAGAATTTTTTGCCTCTTCTAGCGTCTGGCCACTTGCTGGCAGTGTTTGGCATTGCTTGGCTTGTAGCTTCATCACTCCAGTGTCTCTGTCTTTGTTGTCACATGACATTCTCTCCCGTGTGTCTCGTCATCGTATAAGGACACCCGTCATATTGAATTAGGGATCAGCCTACTCCGGTATGATCTCCTTTTGACTAATTACATCTGCAAAACCCCCTTTTTTTTTTTCCAAATAAGGTCCAATTTTGAATGGCTGAGGGCTAGGCCTTCAACGTATCTTTTTAGGGGTGGACAAAAATTCAACCCATAATAAGTTAAAATAACGGAGAGAAAAATGACGAACTGGTCAGCTTAGTTTAATGTGGAAAAGCTCTCTGCATCTCTCATTCCAGTCCAGAAGCTTACAATTTTTTGGCTGTTGGTCAAAGAGAAATCGAGAACTACCATGCAGGTGAGCCAATAATGTCATCTCTATCTAGCTGTGATTTCCTCTTTTATTAATTCAACTAACGACCCGGCACACGAAATTCATGCATGGGGACGGTCCCTAGCCTGGCCTGTGATCAGGGCCATTATCCGGAGCTGCCTGCAGCTGGCCCCGCCCCCACCGCCACCCACCCCTGGTTCCCTATTCACCATGGGTAATCCGTGCCTGGAAGCCGGGGAAAGGGACCCAGAGGTGGTCAATGTGCCTTGTAGTGACTGGTCCAGTGGTCATTCTGCTTGTTCTACCGTTAGGGTCAATTAGCACTTTACCCTTTTATTATATAGGATCATATTTATTGAGCACCACGTACCAGGATCCATCCCAGGCAATGGGGATTTGGTGGCAAACAAAACAGAGCTGACACCTGCCCTTCTGGGAAAACAACTCAAGTGTATTCTTACCCGTCTTTATCTGTGACCTTCCGCATCAACAAGCAACAGTGTTTAGAAGGAATTCCGGAGAGAAACTTAAAACCAACAGGTGGCAAAATGAAAAACAAATCAGGAAATCACTTTAGTAGCAGGAAGTAAGTAAACATACATGGGTGGGAAGCCTGTGCAAAGCTCTTTCTATGTCCAGGCCAGTGCCCTTGACATACCATAAAGTATCGGGTAACTCACTCCTCCTGACTGGGAAGACATGCTCCTCATTCCCATAGTGAAGACACAAAACCCTCAAATGACCCTGCCGGAAGATGACAATATGACCCATGGCCCAAGGACTCGGCCAGCCACTGCGGTTCGAGATGCGCAGTGGGAAACACAAAGCTATTCCTTCCACGCATTAGGGATAATTGGACCATGCCCGGACAAGCACAATGAGTTGGAAGCAAGCCTTCAACTCTAATCCTGCAGCACGCTTGTTGATAAATTGCAAAATGTCCCCTGGTTTCCATGGCAAAGAGGAAGATGTTGCTGACATGTGACCCGGTGCCATTATGCTCGCTAACCGCTAATATTTTCTATAAACTACAGGTGGTCTCTGAATTGGCCGATATTTGCAGAAATTATATTCTAGTCCTATAAAATACTGCGTGGAATTACCTTTCCGCATCTCTTATCATTCAGCAAGTGACCTACCTGGCAGGGAGGTTTCTAACAGATGACAGAATATGTTCTCACAAAAGGCAGGGAGGAAGGAAGGAAGGAAAGAAGAGTAAGATGGTGAATGACACTGCAGCTGTTCACAAGAAGCCTCTTGTCGCTCCTTCCAGGGACATGGTAGACGGCATTTCTCTGCCCTTTTGCAGTTGGGTTTGTCCATGTGATTTGCTCTGGCTGGTGAAGTGTGTGCAGACGTGACTAACATCACTCCCGAGTAAAAGCTTCAAGACCGGGTGCACCATTTTGCTACATTCTCCTCTATTGTGCTGCTTTTAGAAATCGCAGAAGCAGTTATCAAGACTAGTTCTGTCAGCATGGGTCCCTGGTGACTCTGACGAGCCAAGGAGCACAGAGTGGGTGAAACCAAAGATGCGTGGTGTTAAGTCATTGAAGCTTGGGGGGTTTTGTTACTGATATATAACCTGTCCTGTTATGTTCGACATCAGCAGTTTAAGTTCTTCATGTCAACTCCTACTAAGCAACTAATCAACACCCTCAATGTTAATGGGGCAGAATTCTCAGACGGGTGAATGGTGTCCTATTAAAGGGGTTGATTCTCTTAGGTGTGCACCTGCCAGGAAAGATCTGTCAGGGAGGTCAAGGTTGGGATTTTTAGATAGATTTTAAAGACTTCAGTAGGAAGCTACTAGACTATATTTATTTTTACCACTCAGTTGTAATATATGCTTTGGATATAACTATGAAATATTTCAATACGATAAAGGTTAGTATAAAATACTTCAAAATAAGCACATCTTAACAAAGCCAGTTTTCCTCTTCATTCTCCATTCTTGGGTTCCAAGTTTAAAGAAGAAACAGAATTAGGATTTGGCTGCTGTTTAAAAAAAAAAAAAAAGATATAATTGTTCCATTCACTGTGCCATACGACGTTCAAGGTCTGTGTCCTCCCTAAGCATAAAGACCCTGAGGACAAAGATAATCCTGAAGCCTGGCTCACTGATGAAAAACAAACCTGGCTCTATGCCGCCATCATGTGGTCAAAATGTATATTACGCTTCCACTCAGAGGGTGCCCAGCAAGATGATGGACCTCTGGAATCTTGAGCCACCCCAAAGAGGAGACTCAATCTCACAGGACTTATTTTTCATAAAAAGAAACTATATTTCACAAGGAAACAATATGTCAGTTATGTTTTTATTTTCTTGCTCCTTTAGACTGCAAACCAGTAATTGTACCTCCCCAAAAGATTACGGAGATGGATAAGAAAATTTTTAGTTTCTTACTTTCAAGTCCAAAGATACTTTCCTTAAACATCTTGAATTCTAATGCTTACGAAAATTCATGGATCCTAATATTATTTCTCCAACTAAAATGTAAGTTACTTGATAACAAGGATGATATTCGTCTCCCCAGCCTGAGTACTTTTTTTACTGTGTTACATTACCTGAAAGATTAATGTCAGCATTTTTTGGATTAATTGTTAGCAAGTCAAAATAACATGATGAAATTTTAAAAATACATTTACAAATAAAGAATACTCACTAAACTCCATTAGTGTACGAGCTGCTACATTAACAATAACCACCCAGATGCTCAAAATGTGGGACAGACATCATCCAGAACTAAACTATTAATTGAGCCCACTGATTTTCTGTCCTGCTTTGTGATCCAGATTTATCAGGCAGACTGGAACCTCTTTGGGACTCACATCTAAGAGATTTGCGGTCCCGGGTTCGATTCTGGTCAAGGGCATGTACCTTGGTTGCGGGCACATCCTCAGTAGGAGGTGTGCAGGAGGCAGCTGATCGATGTCTCTCTCTCATTGATGTTTCTAACTTTCTATCCCTCTCTCTTCCTCTCTGTAAAAAAATCAATAAAATATATTTTTTAAAAAGAAAAAATAAAACAATATATTAAAAATTCAATTAAATTAAACCTTGCTGATTATATAGATTTCACAGACTCTAAGATCAAGAGTCTGATTTTCCTGTTGTGATCCTTCCCCCCTTTGTTTGCACTTAGTAAAATGCTGCTGGTTACTTATTTGGAGGTGGTCAAATGAACTTCAAGATTATGCAAATTAGATAATACGGTCTAATCTCTCTCTCTCTCTCTCTCTCTCTCTCTCTCTCTCTCTCTCTCTCTCTCCCTGCTTATCTGTCTATAAGCTAGAGTCTCCCTAATGTGCTTAAAGCCAGGGGTTTCCTAGAAGATTATGTCCTAGATAAATACTGTCAACTTGATTTAGTGACAAAATAAGTCACTGACCCAAAAGAACGTTATTCTTTTAATGTCTGCAAAAAAGAATGCAGTCTTTGTTAAGCAAGGTTTTTCCTCTTAGGAGTAGGTTACCTATATCCCAATTTTTAGTTTATGCTGGTTCAGAGAGAAAAACAGCTAACTATATTTCTGCCATTTGCTTATTGAATCTTTCTTATGATTAAGTGAAAGCCAACAACAACGCTTGCTATGTTTATACCCCTGTGCCTCTGCCCATGCTCCTTCTTCTGTCTGGTGTGCCTTTTCCACATCGCTTGTCATATTTTATTGCCTATATTCATTTTCCATTGGTAAGCCCTTAAAGAACTATAACTGGGTCTCTTATACATTCACCCATTTATTGGTTCAGTAAAGATTTAGCTATGTGTCAGTCAGGTCTGGGGGATACAGAAATGCTGAAAACAGACAAAAATCCCTGCCTCCATGGAACTTACATAAAAATCACACAATAAATGAGTAAAACATATTGTAAGTTAGGTGGAGATGAATGTTAAAGTAGTGGGATAGACAGTGTTAGTGAGGACGAGGTTGCAATTTTTTTTAATAGGGCAGCCGAAGGAGATTTGACTAATGTGATATTTGAGCAAGACCTGAAGGAGTTGAAGATAAACCATGTAAATATCTGAGGATAGGGTGTTCCAGAAAGAGGGAATAGCAAGTGAGAAGGCACTAAGGCAGGAGTGTGCTGGGTTACGCCTGGTTTGTAGAACCATAAGGAGGCCCAAGTGGTTGGAGTAGCCAGAGAGAGAGGAAGAATAATTTTGTTCATCCTGCTGTACTTAACGCTTATCACGGTGTCTGAAACATTAGGAGTCAACATAGCATTGATAAATTAACGAATATTTTGTCCTGATGCAAAAAATGTCAATAATTCACAAACCCAGAATCATACTGAATCCAGTCTAGTTACTTTTGAATGAAAATACCTTGTCCGCTTGCCCAAACTTGGTTTTGCACTGAAACAGATGTGTCTTTTGTTCATCCGGATTTCAGGTTAGTTCAGGATGTTGTGTTGGAGTATTTCATGTGGCCATTCACAGCTTCTTCTCTTTGCACTTCTCCTGTTTAAGTACTTACAAAGACCTATAGCCGATAGTGAATACAAGCATTGGAAATGCCGGCCAACATTGCTGGATAGTAAGTAGTCTTATAACCTAACATTCAGATCACTCAGCTGATTTGAACAGCACTATTCGGAATCACTTAGAGAAATTTCCAGCTTAAGGATTTACTTTGTCTCCAGAACTTATTCCTCAGAGCATCACTCCGAGAATTTATATAAAGTGCAATGTACATATAATGTTTATTTGATTTTCAGGAATGACTCACTGGTGGCAGCAGGTGGGGCTCTGAACATACATGCAACCTGGCAACCCTTGCAAGTAAGACTGATGAGAACTAGACCGCTTTTCTCCTGGCTGCTCTTTCCCCGGGCTCACTTCGGATTCTATTGCTTTCTGTGGGGAGCTGTTTCTCTGTTTTCCGCAACCTGAGCAGGAAAACGACAGGTTCCTGAGTGGAGGAGCTGGAGATTAAGAATTAAAGGAAAAAAAAAAGAGACCAAGAGGCAGAAATAGATTCATTAAGCTGGGACCCGGGTGGGGGGCTGTCACTCGGATGGAGAGACAGTCCACACCCACCACAGACAACACAGCGCATTTATTTATTTCCAAGGTATAAAGGGAGGTTTCCCCGAAAAGCTTAGAATCAAAGGAGTTTTGGGTGTGCCGGGTCCTATTCATTCCCGCATTCCTGGGATTTAGCATATCAAGACCTGGGTAAGTCAAGGTCCTATTTGTTCCTCATTCCAAGCACTTGGATAAAGATAAGAAATCTGTACTGTCTCTGACATTTTGGCTTGAGAGCCACACGCGGTTCTTTGGTCCCTTGAGTGTGGCTCTTCCACAAAATACCACGTGTGGATGCACACATACAGCATGAATGAAACTTCATGGCCCATGTGCAGAAGTCAGTTTTCAGCTCTCAAAAGAAATTTCCATCATTGTACTGTTGATATTTGGCTCTGTTGACTAACGAGTTTGCCAACAACTGCTCTAGGTTGATTGTTAAACTTTAATTCTAGCAGGATGGCCATACTTTCTCCTTTCTGATTGCTCTGGTGATTTTTTTTCTTGAGATTCAGAAAAACATATACAATTCCGCACAGTCCCAAAGAAATGCTTGAATGGGAAGACTGATTGTAAAAGATCTATTTCGTACAGGTCACCAGATCCTGATAGATTTGGAGTTTTAATTGAATCTTCAAGGAATCAAAGGCTCTTACGTGTCAACGACCTCTAGCTGGAGACCCCCCAGGAAGACCCCTGCAGTAAACCAAGTTGTACTTATGACTTGTTGCAGCGAGAACCATAGGAAAGCATGGGCTGTCACAGGAAGAGGGACGCTGTTATAGGATTCGGGCTTTGGTTGGTGACAAAGGGGATTTGCACATGATTGGATGCTGTCAGAAAGCTGGGACAACACTACGACTGGGCATCTTTTTTTTTTTTTTTTAATATATTTTATTGATTTTTTACAGAGAGAAAGAGAGAGGGATTGAGAGAGTTAGAAACATCGATGAGAGAGAATCACCGATCAGCTGCCTCTTGCACACTTCCCACTGGGGATGTGCCCTTCACCAGAATCGAAACTGGGACCTTTCAGTCCTCAGTCCGATGCTTTATCCACTGAGCCAAACCAGTTTCGGCAGATTAGGCATCTTAATGAATCTTACCTGAGGGGAGAAAGGTCTAGGAGGAGAATAAAGCTAGAAGAGCAAAGAGATAGTAATCACACATTTTGAATAATGGTTGTTTGGTATTTTATGGTTGGCAGAGTGATTTTGTTTTTGTCTGTGCTTAGGCAAACTTGTGGAGTGCTCTCTTTTGTCTTATTATTTTTTTTAAGCATAGTTTATTTATTTTTAGAGAGAAAGGAAGAAAGAGGGAGAGAGAATCACCGGGGTGAGACCGCAATATCGATCTGCATGTTTTCAGAATGGCCTTGTTTGAACTTGGTATCTCACGAAATTATCTCCATTTGATAGGAGAATAATATGGCTTAGCTGTGGGTGCCAGGGCAGCTTCTGAATATCAGAAGCTTCTCTAATTAGTTTTTTCTACTTACTAGCTTCTCTTACTAGCCTCTGTCATTAGTTGTGCAGCCTTGGGCAAGTTACTTAACCATTTTGTGCCGATTTCCGACATCTAACTGAAAATGACTACTTACCTAAAGTATAGTAGGAATGAAGTCCCCTAAACAGTAGAGGATTCAGTAAATTATCACTTTTCAGTTGCAAGAACTTGTTCATCAGACATCCCTAGACTGGACTGTGAGTTCCTTGAGGACAGGGACTAAGACTGGCACACCTGAATACTGTTAAAATTAACCTCAAACGGAGACCAGACTTGAAAATTCCCTAGGCAGACCTTTAGTCATAGAAGAAAAGCTAATTTAGCTTACTTTGCAAGGCAAATGAGGCTAACTTGACCTGATTCACTCTTTGCTTACACCTCTGAAAATCATAAGCAACACTTAAATTGTTCCCCAAAATTGATATAGCCACTAAGTAATCCTCTTTCATTTAAGAAATTTTTAATTATGACCAATCACTGTGACAAATAAGCAGTTGCTGCCTCCACACTATGTAGACTATACTGAGTAGCCAGATTACCAATTGGAGGTTTGGCCCCTTCCTAAGCCTAAAGCCTCCACCCAGTGGCCGGCTGGGAGTGACCTGCTGGGAGTGACCTGGGTGCCCAGGAGGTTCCCGGGACCCAGGTATGTATGCAAATTAACCACCATCTTTGTTGGGTTAATTTGCATACTCACATTGATTGGCTGTGGGCATAACGGAGGTATGGTCAATTTACATGTTTCTCTATTATTAGGTAAGACTAGAGGCCTGGTGCACAAAAATTCGTGCAAGAGTTGGCCTTCCTTCTCCCAGCTGCCGCTGGGCTTCCCTCCTCCAGCCACTGACAGGCACCCGGGACCCTGGCTGGCTTCCCTCCAGTCCCAGCTTCATTAGGATGTCCGGAATGACATCCAGAAGATGGCCAGTATAATTAGCATATTACCCTTTTATTATTATAGATAGATAGATACCTCTGAATCTCACTGTGTTTGAGAGCTCCACAACTTTTATTGATTATAGCTTAAGTGACTCATTGGTTTTACTCGTGTTTTTAATAAACTTTGACAATACTTAAGCAATGTTTGTTGAATCCTGATCCAAACTTTCTCATCTGCCTGCCTTTTCTCATTGTTCTCCCATCCTGTCTACCCTTCCCCCTTGTCCACGGCATAGAGCCTAACCCCAAAGGATTAATAACCAGTCTTCAGAGCACTTTCTTTGTACCATTCTGATGGTGCTTATTACAGTGTTTTGAGTACTAACGGAATATGGTGTGTGTTTTAGGACATAATAACTACTCAGTAATGTTAACTATTATAATCACGTTACAGCTTTTGTATTTTTTTGTAAGTTCCTTGAGGACAGATTCTATTTTACTTCTTTGGTTTCACTTTACAGTGCCTGCAAAGCTCAGTGGCAAAGGGCTGAGGGGCTGGCGTCCCCATAAAGCCCCGAGAGCTGGGGGGTTCCGCAGACTTGCAAAGGAGCCGCTGACTCAACCAATCAGCCACACCGGTGGGCCAGGGAAAGCCCCACCATCTCCCAACTTTCCATTCATTGCTCAAGTGAGAGCCTGCAGACTAAGTGTCCATGGAATGAGGAGGCGTTGGCTAGATAGAAAATATAGAGATTTATTCAAGGTTTCCACCAGAAATACACCTGGGCAGGAGAAAACAGAAAAGCTGAGGGTTTTTAACCGTAAAAAGTACATTTTTTGAGAACCAGTTCTGCATTCTTAGCCTCTGGGTTGGCTCTAGATGGTGATCCTCGAACATCCTTTTGTTTGCTCTTCAGGGAGTTATCAGACATACATCTGAAAGTCTGATGTAGAAGCGGGCGTTTTCGCAGGGCTGGGAAGTTCACAAGTTTCCGTTGGCAGGCCAGGTAAAAACAACAGCATCATTTCCTCATACCTCAATCAAAACTTGATTTTAGTAGTTTGACTACAGGCGTTCCGTTTTATTTCTTCAAGCCAAACTGTCCGACCGCAGATGCAGGGACCCCAGGCCTCTTTGGGGGGAATCTGGGGCACAAAATCGGGGAGGCAGGCGGGCGCGCGGGCGGAACCTTAGTCCTCACCTCTGTTTCCCGCGACTCCACCCCAATGGCTACACTGCCCAACCGAAGGCTTCCTTCCCTTACTCCCGTGGTCCATTCGGAGCGCGGTTCCGGAGTTTGAGGCTAACTTCAGCTTAAATGAGGAAGGACCACCTTCCCAAGCGAAGTCTCCCCAGCGCGGTCCCGCGAGTCCCACCCTCCGCCCCCAGGGAGGCCGCCGCCGAGCCTGGAGCCGCGCACGTGACCCCCAGCTGCGCCGAGCGTAGCCGGGCGCGTGCTCGTGCGCATGCTCGTGCGCGTGCTCAGCGTGCACGCCGCCCGCGCTCACGTCGCCCCGCCCCCGCCGCACGCCGCTTCCACTCCCGGACCGGCCGGCCGGCTGCGCTGCTGCCGGGTCCCCGCGCGGCTGGAGGGGCCCCAGCCGCCCCCAGCCCACAGTTAGTCCCAGGAAGCGGGAGGGGACAGGGGCTGCAGGGGAGGGCGGCGGAGAGGGGCGGAACCTGCCCCGGACGCCCCGGGGAAGGAGGCAGAGTGAGGGGAGGGAGGGAGCGCGGAGGAAGTGAGCCGGGGTCCGACGCCAGCGCGGGCTCCGGTCGCGGACTGGACGGCCAGGCCCCCCACCCCGAGCCGGCGTGACTCCCGACCTAGAGAGGACCGAGCGGACACATGGCCTCTTCCTTCCTGTCCGCGGGGACCACCACGGGCGACAGCGGCGGAGAGCTGAGCTCGGGGGACGACTCCGGTGACCTGGAGTCCCTCCCGAGCCCCGAGAGCGGGGCGTCGCGGAGCCTGGCCGAGCTGTTCGAGAAGGCGGCCGCGCACCTGCAGAGCCTGGTTCACGTGGCCAGCAGGGAGCAGCTCCTGTACCTGTACGCCAGGTACAAGCAGGTAAGGTCGCAGGGAAGGGGAGGATGCGGGAGAGCGACGAGAGGCCTTCTCTTTCCAACAAAAACGAATAGCAAACGAGCATGGTAAATGGCTAGTAATGAAGTGGGTGTGTTTGTGTTTTGTTTGTTTCATCTCTTAAAGATTAGCATCATTACGGACATGGAAAGGTCCTGTCTGCTCTCCTAGGAGTGATGTTTGGCGGGACACTGAGTAACAGTTTTTCCTATGTCTTCTCTGACTTGCTCAGTGACTTTGCCGCACTCAAGCTTTTACCAGCTTTAGAACCGTTACAAAATGAGGATGACAAAATTAGATTTGTCAGTCACTCTTGCCAAAGGGTCATATGGATGTAAGGTTAAAAAAGTATTGTGAAACCCAAGAGAATAATATGATTGCAATAAAAAGGGTAATGCGATAGAAAAAAAGGTATTATTACTTTTATTGTGATTAAAAAAAAAAAAAAACAAACCCTAAATACCGTAGACATGTTTTGACAGCATATGCTGAGAGAGTAGGTAACTTGCTTGAAGTCATACAGGTAAGACAGTCAGAACCAGAACTAGCTTGTAGCTCTTAATCCTAAGACTCTGAACTTTACTAGGAAATAAAAATAGTAATATTTAAGATATTTTAATATGTCATTCAAAGTTATTGGGTTAGGTATCAGAAGAAAAAATAATTGCTTTATCATAATCCACAAATACTCAGCATCTTTTATGTGCAAAACACTTGGGTGTTATGCCTACAGGGAATGCAAAGAAGCAAAAGCATCATACTTACCTTCAAGAGACTTTCGAATTTACTTGAGTCTAGATTTAAACTTGCTGACAAGCGTTGCCGACAAGCATTAAATAACAATTCAGAACTCCAGAAGCAATGACGTGCTGGATAATAGCCCATTTTATTTTATTAAAGTTTTAAAAACTTTTGCCTCTTGGTATCTATTTTTCCCTGTATTTTTTTTTTTTTAATAGTTGTGAGGTCCCTCTGTATTCCTCAACTGAATATATTGAATATAGATAAACCCCCTTTTTTTGAAGACTGATGAATATTAGTAAAATTAACCTGAGAGATACAATTGTAGACACAGGTGGTATAAATCATAGTGTTGAATGAAAATTGCCCCTGAATTGGCCTTGGAATTTGCTTTCTTGTAGAAGTTTTTTTTCTTTTTTCTTTTTTTTTCTTTCTCTTTGGTCACTTACATTAAAGTAACATTACGAGGAGATTCACTATCTAATGATTTGGAAACTGCTACTTATGATGTCTTAAAATCCTATAGTTTTATTTTCTCAGTCTTTTCTGGATCCAGAACTGAATTTTGGGATACAAAAGCTCTGCATCAGTTGGGATACTGGTCAGCTGCTGGACTTTCATTTTCAGTTCACATAACAGTCTGGAGGTAGTTGATTTAGGACTGGTACGGTGATTCTGCCTCATGAGATCATCCAGGGGCTTGGTCTTTTTCCATCTTGTAGCTCAGCCATTCCCTGAGGCAGCAGTTCTCAAATTATGGTCTGTGGACCCCAGAGAATGCCTGAGGTTTTCTCAGAGGATCTGTAAGATCATAATCATACTCAGATACTACTTACCTTCTTTCTGTGCTGTCATGGTGGATAAAACTGCTGATGCATTAGAATGAATGAAGACACTGACAGTAAATAGTACTACTAGTCATATTTCTTTGCCAACATGCACTCAAGAGTAAAAAAAGAAAAGAAAAGAAAAGAAAAGAAAACTTTCACTTAAAAATGTCTTTGTTGAAGCAGTAAAAATTATTGATTTTTATTAAATATGAATTCTGAGTGTAAATCTCTAATATTGTGTGTGATGAAAAGGGGGTACACACAAAGCTCTTGCTGCAGCCTGAATTATGTTGGCTATTTCAAGGAAAATTACTTAGTAATTTTTGAGTTGCAAACAGCTATTCACTTTTTAATTAAACGTTTTTACTGAATAGAACAACTCACAGATAAACTATGCTTATTCAGATGTGAGCATTTAGCAGAAAGTTTCTTGAAAATGATTGAAGTGAGTCTATCACTTTATCGAAAACAGCTGATGGTATTTGTTGCCAATGAGAACATTTGAGCCTGCAAGTGAAAATGAGGAGTTTGGAAAATCTGCCTCAGCAGCTTGACAGCTTCCTAATACTAAAACACTTTTATTATTATATTAGTGCTGGTTTTAATGATTGTGAACTTTTGCTATTGTATAGTGAAATGTGTCAATATTTGGAAGGTCTGCATAACTTAGTAGCCATGTTTCCTGATTATTGCATGGAGTGATGTTACACGTTATGTGTGGGTATAAAAACCTTTCAAAGTGCAAGTCAGAACAATGGATTTTAATGTAACTGAAAAATTCATTCATATGACTTCAGATTCCAGATTGCAACTAACCTTAAAGAAACTGTCACTGAGTTTTGGTGTGGCATCAGAAAAGAATATTCACAATTATCTGAAAATGCTGCTAAAATAATTCACAATTATCTGAAAATGCTGCTAAAATAATTCACAATTATCTGAAAATGCTGCTAAAATTCAGCTTCACACAGATATGCTGCTTTCTTTTCTAGCAGCATATCTGTGTGAAGCTGAATTTTTTTCATATACTTCAGTCTAAGCAACATGTGGCAGTATATTGAATGCAGAAGTAGATTTCTGAGACTATATTAAGGCAGACATTGAAGAGACTTGCAAAATGTAAAACAATGTCACCTTTTTTATTCTTTTTGCTTTAGACTGATGGTTATTTTTTATAAAATTTTGTTATGTTAACATATGAGTTTATTATTTTTAAGTGAATTAATACATATTTTTAAATGTCTTCTAAAAGGTGTTCAACAAAGCACCTACTTTCCTTAATGCTAAATATCCAAACTGACCCCAGTCTACTTCTCAGGGATCTTCTAAATATTAGTAGCTATAACCCACATAAAACAAAAGCTCTTTGGGATCCTCAGTTTCTAAGAGTGTAAAGCAGTGTTTCCCAAACTTCTCTCATGATGAGAATCACCTGGTGGAGTTGTTAAAACACAGATTCCTGAATCCCAACTAAGAAGTGCTAAACTAGAATTTTTGGGAACATATAGGTAAAATTGTATACTTAACTAGTGCTCTAAGACAGATGTTATATACAGAGCACTAAGTTAGGTATGCAATTTTACCTATATGTTCCCAAAAATTCTAGTTTAGCACTTCTTAGTTGGGATTCAGGAATCTGTGTTTTAACAACTCCACCAGGTGATTCTCATCATGAGAGAAGTTTGGGAAACACTGGTGTAAAGGGATCATGAGATTGAAAAGTTTGAGAACTGCTGCCCTAAGATCCTCTGTCCATGGCTCACCATCAGCACAGGCATGATTTAGCCCATGCAAAGGGAAAGGGAAGGTCAAGCCTTTTTTTTTCTTTCTAAGAAAGACATTTATATAATTTTTACGCACAGTTAGTTCCTTGTGCCTGGACAAGAGTTGCATGGCTATTTGTAATGTTTCAGTGGATGACCATGTGTTTGGCTGAGACTTCTATTACTGTAGGAGAAATGGAGAATAGATAATAGTTTTTGTTTTTGCATCTGGCTGAGGTCTGGTTAAAAAAACAACAACAATAATAATGATGATGATAACTATTTTTATAATGTCCAGTAGTTAATCTCATTTAATATTTCTGTCATTTCAGTAGTACAGTGGTTTTAGAGATGCCAGAACTGAAGCCTAGATTCTGTGTAACATATATAATAATGTTAATAGTAAAGGAATATTGGATTGTGGAGTCAAGCAGTCCTGGATTCAAATCCTGACGGCTGATTAGCATTTCCTAATGTGTAGAGTGCAACAACCCTCCTCAGCTGCTCTGTACTCATTTATAAAAGGTGTTGTAATGGCAAACCTAACGGGATTGTTGTGTGGCTCGTTTGATATAACATGGGAGGAGCTTTCTTACACCAAATGCAGCTGCTGCTCTCTCACCTCTGTGTCCCTTCATAACAGGGCTGTACACTTTAGTAACAATCGGATGAGTTGTGTCAAACTGCTAAGCAAATGATAGGGCCTATAATTGTTATATTTCAGAGATGGATGGGATCATTGTGGACTGAAAGGGTTCTTAGGATCTGAACCTTGTGTAGGAGGTGTAGCATTTTGGAAAGATCAGGGAAGAAGGGAAAGCATTTGTGATGAGGGGAATTACATTGAGCAAAACTCAATAAAAATCCCTAAGGCAGTGAGTAGAACAGTCTGGTTAGCAAGTAGACCATCGTTTTGATTTTAGCAAAAATTCAAGTGTAGAAGAGTAATAGGAGTTAGTGAGAAGATCCCTGAGAAGTGGATTGGAGTCAGATTGGATATTTAGCATTAGGGAAAGTAGGTGTTTTGTTGAACACCTGCTTAATATATTCACTCTGTAGTCAAAAAGCTTGTTTACCTTAAGTTAGGCACTATATTAGGTGCAATGATTGAGTTATATCAACATACATTCAGTCCCCTGTGCCTGAGTTTCTTGCAGGCTATAGGATGAGACTTTACACAAAACTTTCTAACACAAAATTAAAGTGAAAAGTACTGTCATAGATTGTATTATATAGAGTAAGTGCTATGAGAGTTTATCAGAAAGGGAGATCACTCTGGCAATGGGAATCAGGGGCAGGATAGTGAATTCTGCTCTTGTGTGAAATTCATTTATATTTGTTCACAATGAAGCTAATTTTTGCATAGTTTAATTGGATTAAAAATAAGTATTGACCACAAACAGAAAAGATTATTGTGGAATAGATAGAATTTATATTGTTGAGAAACCCTTGTAATTTTTTGCACAGCTTCCAAAATAAATTTATATTAGTTTCATTATAGGGCACTTTAAAAATAGTGTGTTTTATCTTGGAATTTGGGAGACATAAAATGCTATAGTGTTATGAGCATCAGTATACTAGTAAATAAACAGTATTATGAATTGTGATAATTCTACTTTAATGTTTGTTTATTGCAAACTTTAAAATTGTTCTGTATTATAAGTAGTAATTAGTATTGCATAATCTATATAGTTTGTCATAGATAATTTGTCTATTAACTTGGGAATGCAACTGTTTTTCACCCATATTTTTTAACATATATATATTTTTAAATATATTTTTTATTGATTTTTTACAGAGAGGAAGAGAGAGGGATAGAGAGTGAGAAACATCGATCAGCTGCCTCTTGCACACCCCCTACTGGAGATGTGCCTGCAGCCAAGGTACACGCCCTTGACCGGAATCGAACCGGGGACCTTTCAGTCCACAGGCTGACGCTCTATCCACTGAGCCAAACCTGTTTTGGCTTAACATATATTTTTATTGATTTCAGAGAGGAAGGGAGAGAGAGAGAATCATTGATTGGCTGCCTCTGCATGCCCCCTATTGGAGATTGAGCCTGCAACCTGGGCATGTGCCCTTGGTCAGAATTGAACCCGAGACCCTTTTGTCCTCAGGCTGATGCTCTATCCACTGTACCAACCAGCTAGGGCTTTCACCCATATTTTAAAGTATATTATAGTATTAGATAAATTATTTCATGCAGTAAGCAAAGCCAGCCTATATTTAGAGTTTGTTTTTGTTTGCTTTTGCAAAAATGTTATATTTTGTTACCCTAAATCTGTGGTCAGCAAACTGCTGCTCGCGAGCCACATGTGGCTCTTTGGCCCTTGAGTGTGGCTCTCCCACAAAATGCCACGGCCTGGGCGAGTCTATTTTGAAGAAGTGGCATTAGAAGTTTAATTAAGTTTAAAAATTTGGCTCTCAAAAGAAATTTCAATCGTACTGTTGATATTTGGCTCTGTTAACTAATGAGTTTGCTGACCACTGTCCTATATAGATGCACATATTTTCTAACCAGTAGTGACTAAATACACATAATAACTTTGAAAATAAAAAAAGTTTCTCTGGCATTTCTTTGAAAAATAAGTTCTTGATTTCCTCCGTCTTCATTTAGGCCAAAGTTGGAAAATGCAATACTCCGAAACCAGGTTTCTTTGATTTTGAAGGAAAGCAAAAATGGTAAGAAATTATTGGACTTTATTGGGGTTGTTGGAAATGGTTTAGGTGTTTAGGAATTTGAAATGGATGAGCAGATTAAAGAATTATTTCTATATTAATCTCCCTGCTGTAGACTGCTAAGGGCAGGCAGTTGAGAGAGAGAGATTAAAAGAATCCGATTTTAGCTAAGTCTCCTAAAGGATCTTATGCCATGATGTTGGTATGTAAGTAGTTCACAACAGAAATACATTCCTTACGTAAGAACAGCTTCTTAGTGACCATGTGAGCTCCTGCTGGAGATTTCTCTTTCCTTCATACAGGCCCCACTTCTTCCTCTGAGAAGAGCAGGTGAATCCCCAGTCCGTACTCTTCTCCCCATCCTGTTTTATCTCATCTCTAGTGCTCTTCTGTTCCTGGCCCCACCCGACACAGGAAGGAAGTGCTCACCATAATCTTTTGGGGAAAAAAGGGGAAAAAATCTGATGCTTACTTAGTTCACTCCTTTACTGAATATGTAAGAGGATTATACCCTCCCAGTTTTTTTGCTTGTAATTTTGAAGTTCCAACCTCTTAGCATTTGAGGCCTTATTTCCTCTTACCTTTTCTAAATGAAAAAAGAGGAATTGCACACAATAGGGAACCTTAGTTGTAGCAGGAAGAACTTGGAAGCATTAACCCTGGAATTAAATGTACAGAGGGTAGGGTTTTTAAAAAAAGAAACACGGTTGTAGAGAGAAGTGTTAAACAAGAATTGTAATTTTACTTTCTAGAGCAGTGCTGCTCAAAATGTGGTCTCCTGGACAGGTTGCCTGTCTGAACTGTCTGTTACCCAGCCAGAGAGGCTGAGCTTGAAGCCAAATGTAAATCCGTTACGTTACGGCATCAAGCACACTGCTTGGTTCCGCTGACCTGTTTGTGTGTGTAGGATATCTCAGTGAAGTACACGGCGCTTTGATTTTCATTCCGGCCCAAGGTTTTTTTGCTGGTGATAACGAGTAGTTCTCCGACTGCGCTTTATTACTGTTGTAGAGAATACCTGACATAACTTTTATTATGAGGTGTGCTTTTTAAAGATGTTTTGACAATTTATAACTTCATTATTTTTCTGTTTTAACTTTTTAAAATAATTTTACAAAGTTTACATTTAAAAAAATATATTTTATTGATTTTTTACAGAGAGGAAGAGAGAGAGATAGAGAGTTAGAAATATCAATGAGAGAGACTCATCGATTAGCTGCCTCTTGCACTCCCCCTACTGGGGATGTGCCCGCAACCAAGGTACATGCCCTTGACCGGAATTGAACCTGGGACCTTTCAGTCCACAGACTGACGCTCTATCCACTGCGCCAAACCGGTCTCGGCCAAAGTTTACATTTTATAACCACTCTGATATAATTCAGGCAAGAATCTAAATTGGATGCTAAAACCAGGAGATGAAAAACTATTGGGGAGCAATTTTTATTTATACTTACCCACAATTTATTTATTAATTATAAAGAAGAAAATAGGAGATAACTGCCTTTACTAAGTCCTCAGTCTTATCACCGATGATGGGACAATCTGATATTGTGCCCTCTGACGGAGTGCATTGTAAAGGACATGTCACCCATGTATTGCTCTTGACAAAATATTTAACCTTATTCTAATAATGATTAATTGCTTTTGCCATGAACACTCTTTGGTGAGGGAGCAATCAGATAAGTCCAAATGGAGGGATATTTTATAAAATAGCACATTTGGAGTCTTAAAAATATCAATGTCATAGAAGACAGAAATGCTGCCGAGACCGGTGTGGCTTAATGGATAGAGCGTCGGCTTGGGGACTGAAGGGTCCCGGGTTCGAATCCGGTCAAGGGCATGTACCTTGGTTGCGGGCATATCCCCAGTAGGGGGTGTGCAAGAGGCAGCTGATCGATGACTCTCTCTCATCGATGTTTCTAACTCTCTGTCTCTCTCCCTTCCTCTCTGTACAAAATCAATAAAATATATTAAAAAAAAAAAAAAAAAAAAAAAGAAGACAGAAATGCTAAAGATACATGAAACTCAATGCTGTGTATGAATCTTGATTGACTCCTAGTCTAGGAGAAGAAAGCTATGAAGGAAGTTATTGGCAAATCAGAAATTTTATTGCATTGATGTTAAATTTCCTGTTTGATATATGCTGGTGTATTTATGGGTAAAGTGTTAGGATGTATACAAGGAACACTCAAGAGATTCAGTGAAAATAAATTTAGAAATCTCAGAAAGGTATTATATTCATCGGAGGAGCAGGAAAGTGTTTAGAAAATGTGTGGGTTCTGGCTCACAGTGGATCAATAGGTTTACTTCCTGGTGGAAGTAAAATCGGCAAGGAAAAACCAAGAAGGAGCCTGTTTTGGCAGCTTGCAGGAAAAAAAAAACTAAAATATCACTCTAGGCTTAAATATTACTCTTGGTATTTATACTTAGGAAGTCCCTACCTTCTTACCCATTTGTGTATTCTTAACTCTGTCCTCACCAGCCCTCACTTTTGAAGTTTCTGCAGAGGCCTCAGGATCCATGACTAGCAGATTAGATAATAGCAAAAGGGGGAGATTTACTTTTTATATCTTAAATAAGAGGTTTGAGGCATTTTTCCAAGGAATGTTGTTTTGTGTGATGATTAGTTTCCATGTTACCGAAATGCTGTTAGCACAGTTAAGTTATAAAATGACCTATATACTGACCAAACATTTTCAACAGGGGTGTGAAAGTTTGTTTTGGGAAGTTATAAAATCTTAGATATTACAATGGTTTGTGGTCTTACAAAATTCAACAGATAAGCAATATATCTGGACTACTAAGATTTGATGGGAGAAGGTGATTAGAAAAAAATGTGTAAAAGGTCTTAGGTGTGGTGAGAAGATCTGTGTAGACTAAGGTAAATATAAAAAGAGAGGCTCATCTATGGCTATTATGTCTGTATCCCCAGACCTGTAAAATGCGTATGCCATTTAATAAAGAGAAACATGCTATTTGTGCTACTTACGTACTTAATGATGGGTCCTTTGGGATATTCTAGGGAAGCGTGGAAAGCACTTGGTGATGCCAGCCCGAGTCAAGCCATGCAGGAGTATATTGCAGCAGTTAAAAAATTAGATCCAGGTTGGAATACTCAGGTAAGACTTAGTGATTATAAAATCATATCTTTCTCTCAAATAAGTGTTTAAACTTATGCTTAAGTACATTCTTAAAGTTTTACCTTCTCAAATCAGTGTACAACAGTTCTTTCTCAAAGTCAGGGATGTTAACATTGATTAGGTATTATTGGCAAACTGATAGTTCATATTCAAATTTATCATCTAACTAAAGATGTTCTTTGTAATTATTTTTTAAAATTGTGATTCATTATGCAATCCAGGATCATGCATATCTTCCAGTGGTCCTGTCTCTTTAATTTCCTTTAATCTAGAGCAATTTCTCAACTTTTCTTTTTCTTTCTTGATTGTGATCTTTTTAAAGAATATAGATCAGTCATTTTGTAGAATGTCTCTTATTTTGGGTTTGTCTGATGTTTCTTCATAATTAGATTCAGATAATATATTTTTAGGGGGGATACCACAAAATGTGTCCCTCTCAGTACATTATACCAAGAGAAACATGATGTCTCTTTGTCCCAGTGTTGATTATGTTAACTTTGACCACTTGCCTAAGGTGGTATCTACCAGATTTCTCTAATGTAAAGTCCCTATTTTTCCTTTGTAATTAGTAAGTAATTTGTGGTGAGATAACTTTGAGACTACTATGTAAGTATCCTTTTCCTAATCAGATTTCACCTGCTAGGTTTTCGATTTATATATATTTAATTTCAGAGAGGAAGGGAGAGAGAGAAACATCAATGATGAGAGAGAATCATTGATTGGCTGTCTTCTGCATGCCCCCTATTGGGGATCAAGCCTGCAATCCGGGCATGTGCCCTTGACTGAAATTGAACCCTTCATTTTGACCCTTTAGTCTGCAAGCCAGTGCTCTATCCACTGAGCCAAACCAGCTGGGGTTCACCCACTAGTTTTAATATCCATTAATGATGTTCTAACTCCATCATTTATTCTACATTTGTTATTTGCCACCCACTATAAGGATGGGCTTTCCCTGCTCCCCCATTTATTTATTTATTCATTGTCAAGAACTGTGAAAGGTTTAGGATTGTACCCTACTTGCAAGCTAATAAGTTAGCCTGTTACTGTTTCTTAGATGATGGCAGAGGTACAACACTCTTGGGTCTGAGCCAAAGGACTTTATTATTCATGGCATGGCAAATTGCATGAGCTTCATTTGGTTTGCATTGGTTTCTCAAGTCCCCCAATTCCCCCAGGATGACGCAGGTGGGCCTAGATAGATTCCTGCATATGCAGTGGGTTGTGCTCTAGGGAAGGAGCACTGAGCTTTGAGAATTCACCACTTTTATAGCAGGTGGAAGCAAGCCTGTTCTCTGGCAGAGGTTGGGAAGACATTACCTCTTCCCTGAAGGTGGCTCACTGCACACAATCCTGAGAAATGGCCCAGGTGAAGAGTGGTTAGAGCCTGGCATATTAAACAAGAGTGCATAAGGACACTTATGGTCCATGGTTTATTGCCTCTCCCAACACTCATGTAGTATTTATATCAGTGTGTATTCATGGATTTTTATTTTATTCAGTGGGTTATTATTTATTACCACCATTATTTATTTGGCCTCTAGGAACCCCTTCACAATGGCTCCTGTGTCCTTTTGATATATCCCCATCATTCTTTGGGCATTTTCTTTCTGGCACAAGATGTTTCAAGATGTATTAGTTTCCTACAGTTGCCATAGGAAAGAATTACAAACTTGTACTTTGTAGTTTAAAACAACAGAAATTTACTCTCTCACAGTTCTGGAGGTAGAGGTCTGAAATCAAGGTCTGGCAGAGCCAGGCTTTCTTTGAGGGTTCTAGGGAAGAGTCCTTCCTTGCCTTGACCAGCTTCTGGTGACTCAGGTATTCCTTAGCTTGTGGCAGTGTAACTCCAATCTCTGTCACTGTCTTCACATGGCCTTCTTCCCTGTGTGTGTGTATTTAATCTCCCTCTCCTTTCTCTCATGTAGACATAGCCCCCTTCCCCTTAGACCACATATTAACTTTTTCTTCTTCAGCTTTATTGCGATAACAGTGTTTCATATTGAACCAAATATAAAATGAGGCCTTTGTCCCTTTTTTTGGTCATTTAAGGTATTATTGATCTTATTTACTCATTCATTCTATTCATTAATTGTACACTTGCATGTACAATTTATATCTCTTAAGAGCTAGGGATACAGCAGTGAACAAAAGAGAACCTTCCCTATTAAGGAGCTTGTAGTCTGGCAGGCATGAGTAATTAAATAAGTAATAGGTGTTATAATGTATTAGAAGGTGATTAGTGCTATGGAAATAAAGCAAAAGAGAAGGTTAGGATGTACAAGATGTGGGGTTCTAAATCAGATGGTCAAAGAAGGCTCATTGAAAAGGTGCCATTGAGCATGCATTTGAGATAGTGAAAGAGTGAATCATACAGTTATCTGGGGAAGGGCATTGCATATAGAAAAAACAGCCAGTGCATGTCACTCAAGCAGGCTCATGCCTTGTATGCTCTGGAAACTGCAAGGTGGACTGAATGGTATATGGTGATGTGGCAGTGGGGCAGAGAAATAGGAAACGAGGTAGGATGGAGCACATGGAATAGCCTATTATAAGGATTATGGCTTTTACTCCCAATGACAAGGGAAACACTCTGATTTTTAAGTTATAAAAGATAACAGTATTCTACGTCGTCCAGTAAATATTTTAATGAAAGTAATATAGGCATATGGAAATAATTCCAACAGAATGAAAGAATATAAAATGAAACTTTGTAAAGTTTCTTGCCCCATATTATTATATACTATTTTTAGAACTACTCTCCACTTGTGACTGTTTCTGTAATTCTGAATTGCTACATTTGTAACACTAAACTCTTCCTTTTAAAGAAATGCTTTTTATAAATTGAACATTTGTCTGACATATAAATGAGGGTTAATTTGGGTAGTTCCTACAGTTTCATTTCTGTTTATCCTCTTCCTCAACAATTTCAACTGGTGTCCCCCAAGAATTTTTAAAACATGCGATACCTGACTACTCAGAGCCACTTTGACTTCTTTTTCCTTTTATTGTGAAATTAAAAATGCTAACAGCCAACATAACAATAGCCGTCTGGTATGAATGCCCTATCTTAAACCCTATATAATAAAAGCCTAATATGCTAAGTGTCCAGTTGTCCGTTCAACCAATCAAAGTATAATTTGCTAATGATATACTAAGGCCGCTCAACTGCTTGCTATGACATGCATTGACCACCAGGGGGCAGATGCTCCAACTGGTAGTTAATTTGCTGCTGGGGTCCTGCTGAATGGGACTAAGTGAGATGGGCTGGACACGCCCTGGAGCCCTCCTGCAGTTCCTCCCTGGCCCCAATCATGCACCAGTGGCATCTCGCAGCCTGGCCTGTGCTTTCTCACAATCCGAGAACCCTCAGGGATGTCAGAAATCTGGTTTCAACTTGATCCCGCAGGCCAGGCCGAGGGACCCCACTGGTGCAAGAATTCGTGCACTGGGCCTATATAATAGAATTGCATCTTGGTTATGTTGTATAAGTTTGCATATGGTTGGTTAATTCTGGGTATCAGAAAATCTTATGTATAAGTATAGGCACCTGCTTTTTTTTTTTTAACAAGTCACTTTGGAGCCAAAAGAGTGGTTGATTGCTATTATCTTTTTTTGGTAAATGAATCAAAATTATACCTATTATTTTGTGTCAGATTAGCAAAAAAGTATGATATATTTTTTGGTGTGCCACAGAATTTGAGTAATTTGTTTATGTATGCCATGAGATGAAAAAGGTTGAAAATCGCTGCTCTACCTCCATTTCTACTCACATCTGTAAAACCTCTTATGACCACTGGAGGGAGCAAAGTTCATTATAAAAAAGGATTTCATTCTTAGGAATTCTAGGGCTTTCTGTGTGTTTCAATAGTATTGTTAATACCTTGGTTCTCACTAACGAGTGTCTTACTCCCCCCTTTTCTTAATCCCTTAGATCTTTAAAATTTATATATTTACATGGGATCTTATTAGTAACTTTATTTCTCTTCACTTTACTGCTCTGATAACTCTTAGACCAGCATCATTGTATTATATTTGTGTATTGTTAGTGAAGGTAAATAGTATAAATGGGAGAACTCACACTTTTGTTCTGATAGCCATATAAGTGGTTATTAGCTATCCAGTAGCCATCTGGCCTTTTTGTAAAACCTGAGCTATTCATCATTGTCAGGTTATCTTTTACCTATAAAAAGTCATTGAATATCAGAGTAGATAAATTCATACATGTAGTGTATTTACCTATAAAGCTAGTCATAGCTTTTGAAATTTCTATTTTAAAAATAGTTAGATAGGTTTTTTTTGCCCAGAAAATGATCCTTGATTTTGTTCTCATCATTCAGATTTAATTTTTGTCACCTATCAGGTATTAGTATTGAATTGGGTTTCTTTTCACTAAATGCCTTATGCTAGAGATTTATTCTTTAAGGTACATTTTTTTTTTTCATGTATTGCTCTCATCTCAGAAAGAACCTCATGTAACCCGTAACCTTTACACTTGCTAGTACTACATGTAGCCTATAGGCTTCTCAAAGCCTAAGACCATGTTGGATTCATCTTTTGTGTCCTGGCCGTACTGCCTACAAGATGTAGCACAGGACCCAGGTGCCTACTAAATAATTCTTAGATTATTCTAATGTTCTTTACATTTTTCTCTTATCACCTATTTCTAAACATCTCCTGGCTCCTTTCTTGTTTCTTCAAGATCCAGGGCATAACTTATGCTCAGTATTTGGGGGATTGCTTTGTTTAATTCAGCTACCATTTATAGAGCACATGCGAGATGCTTTTAATTTCTAAAAAAGACCTGCCTGGAAGTAAATAGAAAATTCAGCATTTATGGTTAAAAGAGATTAAAATATACCCACATAGAGAAAATGAATTTTGAATTAAGATTTAAATGTTCGCCACTTTTAAGGTGATATGAATATTTTGAAGCAGATACCTGCATGATTAAATATTGTTTTTCCCAAAGATTTAGCCTGTATTGATGTTTCTCCCTACCATCTTAACGGTTTTAACTACAGCCTATGTTGATTCTAAAATTCCTTTTTAGCCCTGACCTTTTTCTGTGTGATCAGGGCTCAGTTTTTAGACCAGGGTCACAAAAAAATGTATTTTAAAAAGTAAAATGCCTCAGGGACCAAGCCATTAAGATAAATGAGTAAAGTTGGCTGGAGTTTGTATACAGTCATAGCAGTTGTGGCTTATAGCAGAGTGCGTGCCCTGCACTATTTAAACAGGGGAATTCAACTTTAGCTCCAGCCCCTTATTACTGTGAGTGCCCAGTAGGGCCAGATCGGATATGAAATATAGTTTTTATGTGAAACCTCTTGGTTCTTAAATGTGAGCCATATCTTTTATTCCCTATCTTATTTAATGGTACTGCCATATACCTATTTAGTTCAAGTGAGAAACCTAGGCGTAATCCCTGAACTTTCCTTATCACTTCTTAGTGGCCTAGTTACCAAGTTTCACTAGTTTTACCTTATAGTTTACATCTACCAGTTTCTTTCCCTCCCTATTACTTTAATCTTCATATGTCATCATCTCTTAGCTAGGTGTTGCAATACCTCCTACATGTTATCCCTATTTTGTATTGGTTCCATTCATTCCTGTCTTCAACATTGCTTATACGTGGCTTATTTTAAATACACATGGAATCTTGGGTGAGCCAGAGGGAAGGAGATACTTTAAAAGAGGTTGAAGAATATTTGCAATAGACAATTCTTCAGAATAAATCTGTTTTTGAAAAAGATCTTTATGGAGTAGAAGGATTTTCAATAAAAAACAAGGCAGGAAAATCCAGAATTCCTAGTCTGGATTAATATTGTTGAGATTTAGGTAAATTGAATTGTCTATAGAGGGCAGTGTTTCTCAGTTTAAAGTTACTATAACTTCCTATGAAGATAAAATGCACTTATATTGTGTTTATTTTGTGTTTTTGTTTCCTTTATAGATACACATTATAGTAAGGTTAGAAATTAAAATTCTTAGCTATAAGTAATAAAATATAATGTTTTAATGAAAGATAACTATATAGTCTCAATATAAAGAACATTATTTTTCCTATCCAAAAATATCTGGTCTTAGAATTATAGATGAGAACCAAAATTGAGAAAATATTTTGTTTTATTCAAGTCATAAAAGAAAAATAAGATACATAAATTTCATTTGGTAATTCAAGTTTATTAGAAATTTTAAAGAAAATTGGTATCTTGTATAACTGAAATTTTCTTTTACAAAAGAAATCTCTTTTTTTTTTTTTTTAATATATTTTATTGATTTTTCACAGAGAGGAAGAGAGAGGAACAGAGAGTTAGAAACATCGATGAGAGAGAATCATCGATCAGCTGCCTCTTGCACACCCCCTAATGGGGATGTGCCCGCAACTCAGGTACATGCCCTTAGCCGGAATCGAACCTGGGACCTTTCAATCCGCAGGCCGACGCTCTATCCACTGAGCCAAACCGGTTTCGGCTACAAAAGAAATCTTAATATACTTCCCATTTTATAACTTTTTAAAGAGAAATATGCATCAGATTTGTTTCAAGTTGGCTTTGCAGCTTTGTATTTTTCCTTCACAACATACCGGTAGTATTCTTGTATTTCTCACTGAATATAAGTTTGTATTAATGGAGTTATTAATAAACTAGAGGCCCAATGCACAAAATTCGTGCATGGGGGGCGGGGTCCCCTCAGCCCAGCCTATACCCTCTCCAATCCAGGTCCCCTTGGGGGATGTCTGGGAATTGGGCCTAAACTGGCAGGTAGACATTCTTCTCACAGTCCTGGACCGCTGGCTCCTAATCCCTCACCTGCCTGCCTGCCTGGTTGCCCCTAACTGCCCCCCCCCCACCCCCCGCCGGCCTGGTCACCCCTAACTGCCGCCCTCCCCAATGGCCTGGTCATACCTTACTCCTCCCCTCCCCCACCCCCCCCCCCCCCCGACTGGTTGCCCCCAGCTGCCGACCTCTGCAGCTGGTCACACCTAACGGCCCCCCCCCCCCCCCCCCCCCCCAGACAGCCTGGTTGCCCCATGCAGCCTGCTATTCAGTTTGGTTGTCCCTCACTAACCCCCCCTGGTCATAGGCAGCCATCTTTTTGAGGGCGTGAGGGTCAATTTGCATATTACCGCTTTATTATATAGAATTAGAAATTGTAAAATAATAGCAAAGTTGTCTTTTTCTTTTTTAAAAAATTTATTTTATTGATTTTGTACAGAGAGGAAGGGAGAGAGATAGAGAGCTAGAAACATCCATGACAGAGAGTCATCGATCAGCTGCCTCTTGCACGCCCCTTCCTGGGGGTATGCCTGCAACCAAGGTACATGCCCTTGACTGGAATCGAACCCGGGTCCCTTCAGTCCCCAAGCCGACGCTCTATCCATTGAGCCAAACCGGTTTCGGCTGTCTTTTTCTTTATTCTGAAACAAAAGTCTCCATAATATTTTTGTGAGAATTTGCAGAGTTTGGAAGTATTTGGAAATACTACATTTATGTGGAGATTTACAGTGAGAAATCTCAACATGGAGTAATATAATTTCAGAATTTTAATTTTATTATGTATAACTGTATATGTACATATAAACAGGTATCAATATAGACATTAATTAACCTTTTAATGCAAGTATAAGGTTAAGAGAAATATTTTAATCATGTAAATCCAAAGCTTCTGTTGTGGTGATAGTGTATTAATTTGTCATGTGCATGTGTACATGTTGTGTGTGTGTGTTTTTAAATGTCCTTCATACTACCTACTATTATTTAGCATCTAACATCAATAGTATGATGGTGTTATTAAGAAATTAAATAACATTTAAAAACTAAAAAATAGCAAAGTTGTGCCTGCATTTGGTATTAACATTGCATCTCAATCCTCTCTATTGTGTACTTTACCAAAAAAATGTTTGGACAATTTAGTATATCACCATTTTAAAGTTTTTAAAATTCTTAACATTTTGGATATTACAGTTTTATATTATAAACCTAGATAAGTTCTAAATTTGATCTCCCTTTGTATCCTCCAAATTTGTATCATGTACAAAACTTTTATATATTGAGAGACTGAATTTTTAAATGTCTAGTTATTTTGTACAATAGTTGACTAAATAGTTTTTATTACTATTTTAATCCTGTGTCCTTTCTACATGTTGGTTTTTATAGTCCATGAAGCATTTCTCTTATGTTTTATTCTGTGGGATTATTCTATATTTTTGTTCTTTAATCAGTACTGCACTAGATTTCTAGATTTCTAAGTGCTATAGTCTTTGTTTTCTTTTTAGATCTATTTGTGTTGTAAAACTAGAGGTGACTATGTTAATTTGTCCTTTGAGATTCACTTGAGCTTAGATTTATTGAGCCTTTCAGGTTGCATTACTTAGCATAAAGTAATGCTGTAATCCTGCCGAAATCTTATAATAATAATGATTAATTATATGTCATCTGAAATTTTTAAAGAATTTATGCACTTTGTGATTTCCCCAGTAAATTCAAGATTCCAAATCACTTAGTTTTACTTCTTTTCTCTAGCATTTCTGCTGATTAATCCAAAATAATGAAATCATGCAGTATCATTATTGTTATAAAGCATTTGTTTGTATGAAAGTAGTAAACGCTATGCTGCTCACTTTCCTAGGCCACTTTCTTTTTTTCCTGTGATTTAGAAAAAAAATAGTGAATTAGAAGATTTTATGATTTTCAAAATTATTATTGATGAAAACACACACACACACACACACACACACACACACACACCTATACCTTTGTGTTTGTGATATCTTCAAAAAATTTTTAAATTGGGATTGTTTTCCTTTACCAACAACTAACCTCCTTAGGCTTTATCTGGAGTTTCCAGGGATGGCTGATGGGGTGCTTCAGCTGACTTCCCTAAGTCATGATGCTGTTTTGTCATTTTCAGCTACTCTGAGTCATTCATGTCTATCATTAAGGTGTAAAGCAGCATTTTTTCCACAGTCTAGCTTTTTGCCAAGTGTCATCTAGGAATGTAAGTCAACTCTGAGTAATGAAGTAATGGAAGAATTAACACATTTGGAATGTAAACATGTTATGTTATAGGATATGTTAACTTAAAGAACTGTTTGACACTGTCCTTGGAACCTCCTCAGGTCAGGTCTTGGTATGTGTATGTGTGAGTTCCTTAAGTTTCAGCACATCAGAAATAATATCATGAAAAGCATAACTTTAGAATTAGAAATGTAAATAGGTTTCTGTGTTTGAGAGTGGGTATGTGTCTCTGTATGTGTGCATCTTTAAGAGGTTTTTAAGGAAATACATTTGTATTAACCTCTACTAAGGCTAAAAACCATGTATTTTTAATAATTTGTTTTCATTTTTGTGCTGTAGTCTTTTTTACTACTTTATGCTTGTTGGAAAAGAGTGAAGTCACTTATCTCCTTTTTCCCAAGATTAATTTTAGATTATTTAAATAATTTAGGCTCAAGAAAATATACAGTTGCAAATTTCTATTAAGTTATTTTCACGGATTAATGCAAAATGCTCTAAAATTTTGGAAAACTTAGAATATACTTCTATTCAAATAACACATTTTTAAGAAATGGGTTTATTTTAACCAAAAAAATGGTTAAGTATTTTAACCCACCTCCACACAATGACATTTGGTTTAAAGGCCATTTCAATCACATACCTTAAAAATCTAATCACCATAACTTTACATAGACCTTTAAAAATTTTTTTATAGTAAGCACACGCAGAGTGGTCTTTTAATGCCTGGATATTATAAGATGCTTTGGATAAAGCACTTGTTTGTATGAAAAAAGTAAACGCTATGCTGCTCACTTTCCTAGGCCACTTTCTTTTTTTCCTGTGTATTGGAGTTCCTCGTCAACTGTGTAAATATAGAATCATGGAGGCTTGAGAATTGCTAGGTATTTGAAATGTAATATATAACCTCGAATAAGTGTGTTTTATAGATAGCCCTCATTTCATGCAGAGGCCTGTATTTAAATAATTCATATCATTGCTATTCTAAATAGTGCTTTTGCAGTCAAACATCTGAAAGGTGATTGACTTTCCCCCCATAGCTCCATAATTTATAAGAAAACATAAAATGAAAAGACTAAACCAAGATGATTTTGGTACATTGTATAATCTTAATATTAATATAGAGAATACAGGCTGTCTGTTAAAAATAGAGTGGTTAACTTACTGATAAACTTAAATTTCATAAGGTAACTCCTTTTTATTGTTCAGTTTGTGTTTTTTTGCATTTAATTTGTAGGTGTTGGGTATCTTTGATTTTATGTCCTTTGAGAAATTTATGATCGGGTACTTTATTTATGACATCGTAGCCTCAGCTTAGGCAATTGATTGAAATACAATGTAGGGCAATTTAGTATGTATTTTTCTAAAAGCTTAAATTAGGAAAATGAACCAACAGTGCAAATGTGAGTTATTTTGGAGTAAGGTAAGAAGGCAATGGTAGATTAATTTCTTTATACTTCTTTTGGTCTTTTAGAATCTTATTTACAATATTTGATATAATTTGCTTTTAGAAATTTGTAGTATATTGTCATATTTTAAAGTTGTTAAGGAAGATTATAATTCACTGAGATTATATATGTAGAAAAGAGTTTGTAAACTATAGAGTATAATGCCAATAAGTTATTTTTATTATACCAACTATAATATTTACAGGGGCAAGAATTTTATTAATATGCTACCAAAAATAAATGGGATATAATGTTAGTGTAACTGGGGAAGTTAGCGAGTGATAACATGGCACATGGTAGAGGGTGTTGGATAAATGACTAGGTTGAAATTATAGAAAAATTATTCAGAGGGAAAAGTTAATACATTTCCTTTTGTGTGTGTGTGTGTGTTTGTGTTTGTGTGTGTGTGTGGCTGCAAACCCTGAATCATAAAGAACTGATTTAGTTAAGTCTTAAGTCGTATTCCTTTAATTTAGTGTTGGAAAATACAGTTTTTGTCCATATATATCGAATCTGTTGGCTGTATGAATTAGATTTTGTTAACCAAGTTGAAAATAAATATGTTCATTGAAAAGAAATATATTTCAAAGGTTTGAGTTTGAAACACTGAATGCTACAATGTTTTCATTCTGTCTATAGAGTAATCCTCTTGTGGATGCAATGCAGTTATTCCCATCACAATGCATGTGAAGTAAGACTCTGAGCTATTTGACACAATTTATAATTTGAGACCAAAAATATTAGTAATATTGCAGCTTTATAGTTAGAGCTACTAGATGTTTATTGGTCTTTCAGTATTTAGAGTATGGCAGAGGTGAAAGAGAGTAGGTTGACTATTGGGTACAATTAAAATACCAAATTTAAAAAATACATGCTCGGGGTAATTGAAAGGGAAAAAGAAGCATAAGAAGAAATAGATTTTTATAACAAATTTGGAGTTGACCTTCTAGATGCCTGTCTTTGTATGGAAAGGTTTTGTTTTGGAGATGGCTATTTATTTACTAGAGGTCCATTGCATGAAGATATTTGTACAATAGGCCTTCCTTCCCTTGGCTTCCAGCACCGGTTTTCCTCTGGCATCTGGGAACCAGGCCTTCCCTCCTATTGGAAGTCTGCTGTCTGGGCTGCAGACTCCGGAGTTTGCACTCTGTCTTCACTGCGGCCAGAGTGCCGCTCCTGTAGATCCCTTTGCCCCCTGCCCTTCCTTTCATAGCAGGCTTCCTGTCCTGCTTGGCCACTCTGTGCCTGGAGCAGCTGGGCGGCCACCATCTTTGTCCTAATTTGCATAGTCCCTCCTGTTTGGCAGGTGGGTGTAGTGGAGTGATGGTCAATTTGTATGTTTTTCTTTTATTAGTGTAGATTTATGACAGTATTACAGATGATTCCCTTTCCCCCTCCACCTAGCCCCTGGCCCATCCCATACCTTCCCCACACTATTGTCTATGTCCATGGGTTATACATATACCATATTTTCCAGCATATAAGATGACTTTTGAAATGAAAAAAAAGTCAACCAAAAATTGGGGGCAAAAGACCAAAATTGCACAAAAATTACCTGCAGATCTTGACGGCAAAGTAAGTATTTTCTTTGAAGTGGGGGGGTAGTCTTATACAGCGAATATAGGCCTAAACCTATGTTTTAACTGTAAAATTAGGGGGTCGTCTTCTACGCCGGAAAATACGGGTATGCTCTTTGGTTGGAGATGGTTATCTTATGGTAAAAGAATTTAAACTGGTACTGGTAGTGAGGCTAGATTGGCTTGGAGAAGGGTCAGTGTTCTGACCAATACTGAAGTATTCTGGAAGGAAATGCCAACTTTTCTCATATGCCTAAGTTTCCCTAATTGTGTGAAATATAATGATGGAAACCAGGTATAAGGAAATTGTCATGTTCTTGCCTTGTTCTTTTCTGTTATAGCTGCAGGCAGAATAACCAGTGAAGGTTTTATGATACTGTATTTAAGCTCATTAAATAGTTTAAGTATATTGACTCATAGATAACTTGAAGTAACTTTAGGAAATAGGGCAGACCTGAAAGTAACAGAATCTTGTAGTTTGATTAATTAAAACTCCTAATGGAAGGGTGAGAAATTACACCTGAAGTTTATATGAATAAGCCAAGCCCAGAAGAAATACAAATCCAATGACTAGTGAAAGATGCAGAATCTCACTACTAATCAAGAAATGTAAGATACAATAGTGTATACTTTCTTTTCAGCTGATAGGTTGACTTAATAGGCTGCTGGCAAAGCATGAGGAAATCACAGGCATGTACTTTCATTGGAGTGTGAATTGACAGCAGTCATGTAGGGGATGGCTTCTTTGCCTTCTGAAGCCACCTATACATTTAGCCTCCTTTGTTGTGAGGACTAGCTTCAGCAGGGCCTCCGAACTAAGCAGAGTCATGGAAGTTTTGATTCCTATCTCTTCCAGGCTGGTGATGGGACGGGTTGTGTGTGGTAGAAGCTCTATCTCCAGCAGTTGCTTGGAGGTTTTAGGTCACAAGCCTGGTTGGGATGGAGGTAGACGGGCAAACTTTGACCAAGGAAAGGCAGGAAATGGGAGGGAACTGGAAGTGAAATAGCTTTTTCTTTCTTCCTATTCTGAGACCTTGTGGTTCCTTTATCCTGTGTGACCTAGCTCAGTCTAGCCAGCTCAGTAACCGTACTGTCTTTTACTTGCTTTTTCTCCTTTCCTTCCTTTACCTCTCACTCTTCATATCCTGGTATTTCACCTCCTAAGATTTCCTGAGCTTGTTCTTTAGGAAGAGGAAGAAGATATATAATAGATAAAAATTATGATCAACAAATACGTAACTATCAACAAGTAAAACTAAAAACCAAGGGAATTAAAAAAACCTGATGAACAATATTAACTGGTGAATATAATAGAATCAGAGTTATGGAAGGGGAGTGGACTGACGATTCTCAGAGGGGAAAAGGGGAGTGGGGGGTGCGTGAAGAGCCTGAACAAAAACTGTGCACCTATGGATGAGGACAATGGGGGGTGGGGAAAGGGCAGAAGGTGGGGTGAGACCCTGGTGGAGGAGAGCAATGGAGGGGGGAAAAATGAGGAACATTTGTAATAATATGAACAATAAAGATTTATTAAAAAAAAAAAAAAGATTTCCTGAGCTTGCAAGCTTTACCTCAGGTTTTTTTCTTTAAGGAATATAGGCTAAGCCACTAACCATCCCACTTCTGAGCCTCTATTTCACAAAAGTATTTGGAAGTTCTAGAAGATATATGTATGTAGACATACACTGCAGGTTGGAAACCATCTAAATGGTCATCAGTAGGGAAATGGTTAGATAATGATATGTAATAGAATACTTTCTAGCAATAAAAGAATGATATAGAAAGTTATTCATGATATATTATGTGAGGTAACGTGCAGTTCATTATGCTTAGTTTGACCCCATTTTGACAAATTAGGTCACTAGACAAATCAGGTGTGTTTGTGCCCATATGTGGTTTTCAGAATTTTCTTCTGGGTAAATCTGTGACTGCAAACTGAGCCAGAGTTGCTTCATAATAAAGGATGAAAACAAAATATGAGTATATTACTCCATGGGATTTGGAGGGAACTTTAAAATCTATGTAGATTATACTTTTCCTTTAATAGTATTTACTAACATTATAATTGACTTCCTCTAAACTTGAAGCTCTAAAAGTTTAAGAAAATATATCTGTCTAGGTCACTATTGTACTCCTAGTTAGGAGGCAGTGACTGTAAGTTGAATTAATAAATAAATGAGAAATAATACATCTATATACAGTGAAGTAAAATATCTGTTTCCTAGGTCATTTGTAGAACTATTGCTACTGAGCTTTTTGGACATATATTATGATGCAGAAAATGTTTCAAAGCTATATAAGTGGAACCAACATTCTCAATTCATTTAATCAAACAATTTCATTTTATATGTTCGTACCATTCCATAAAGTGAGATAGTAAACCATCATTCTGTCTCCAAATTATGCAGCTTAATTATAAACTCAGGGTCAGACCTATCCTGGGAGGCAGCAAACCAATAAATCAATATTACAAATGATATGCCCCAAAGGAGTGTTTACCAGTTACTTTAGCCAACTTATAAATGCATAGCTTAAAACCATAAGTAATTAGATGGGGTCTGGAATAAAGTGAATGGCAAGTTTCTTGATATTTGAGAGTTGTTACCTCCGTTTTGCTGATTTTCAGTCTAAGTTGTCACTGATAGTCTCTGGGTAGGTGTTTCATGTTTCACTTTTCAATAGAAAAGCTACAAAATTTGATTATAACGACTAGGAAATAAAAATAAATCACTTAGAAGCAGCAAGTTTTCTGGACCATTAGAAAGAATTTCTTAAGCTTTTGGAATCTTAAGCTTTTTTTATCTATTTTTGGCATAAGTAAACTACTAATAAAGATACATCTTAATGAAGATTTCCCATAATTGTTTTAATAATAAAACAAGTATTTTATTTAAAATTTAAGTACACCCAAAAATACATCCTTAATTTCTTTTTCCAACAAATCAAGAAAACTGCAAATGTTGGGAAAATGTCAGGCTCTTGTTCAATGAGCATTATAATCAAACTGTGAAACCACTTACAGATCTTTTGATAGATTGCCAGTGACCACCAAAGCCTGTGAACTTAAAAACATTTAATTTTGAATACTTAAAATACTGTTTGTATTCATCCAGATTAGGCAGTAATTAAAGCTACACTCAGATAAAAGGACACTAGGATAATTAGGTTGATGTACTTGATATTTTTCTTACTGTAAGAAATATGATGCCTCGTCTTTGAAATATTTGAAAATGGTTAGCTAGAAAGACATGGTTTAAATTGTGTATTGATCATTGTTTCACTTTTATTATTTATTTTTTATTCATTATGTTAATAATTTATTTCCTTTTTTAAATGTTTTTAATGTTTTTTTCATTTTTTAAAATGTTCTTCCCAATCATGAGATTCTGTAATTTAGTAGATGTTAAGGTAGCATGCAAAATATTGAATTCCTGTAACTTGCATTGTACTACTATGATATAGCTACTGAGTTACAAAGAAAGATTTAATAATATGTTCATTTGTTCATTTACTTGTTTTTCTTCAATCAACTTGCATGACATTAGTGTTAGATTTGGGGATACAAAGAATCCTTTCTCTTGAAAGATCAACATCTAGTGAAAGAAAAAAACCATTTAAACTGGTTATTTCAGTGGATTATGAAGAATACTATCCTGTTTCCCTGAAAATAAGACAGTGTCTTATATTAATTTTTTCTCCCAAAGTTGCACTAGGTCTTATTTTCAGGGGATGTCTTATCTTTCCATGCGCTAGGTCTTATTTTCGGAGGATGTCTTATTTTCGGGGAAACACGGTAATAACATTGTGAACAAAGATCTGTGAAATCACAGGAATCACTATCTGCTTGTTAATAGCCATGAAGGAAACCTTTAGGGTGGGTCTTATTGTTTGAGTAAACGTATTAGTGGAAGGAGAGGATGGAACAGCATTTTGTATAGAGGCAGCAGATAGAAGTATAAGGGAATCTACACTAATAAAAGAGGAAAATGCTAATTGACCATACCTTTGGGATGGCCACAGCCAATCAGGAGTGATATGCAAATTAACCTAGCAAAGATGGTGGCTAAATTTGCATATGCAGGCGGAAGAGGCCGACAGAGTTGGGAACATGGGCAGGCAGAGTTAGGCTGTGATCCAAGCCGCCCTGCGATTATAGGCGAAAAGCCCGGGTTCAAGCCTGCTCCCCCCCCCCCCCCCCCCCCCCCAAATGATCACAGGGCGAACAGGCCAAGCTGCCTCGCAATCACAGGGTGAAGAGCCCGAGTCCAAGCCGCCCGCGATCACGGGGCGAGCAGGCCAGGCCAAGCCGCCCTGTGATCATAGGATGAAGAGCCCGGGCCCAAGCTGCCCGCGATCACGGGGCAAACAGGCCAAGCTGAGCTAACCCACGATCATGGGGAGAACAGAACAGGCTAGGCCGAGCTGACCTGTGATCATGGGGTGACCAGGCCAGGCAGAGCTGGCCAAGCTGCCCTGCAATCCTAAGTGAAGAAGCCACTCTGCTGACCAACCTGCGTTATGGACCTGTTCCCCTCTAGCCTGCAGCCATGGGAAGTCTCCCTCTCCCCAGAGTTAGGAGCACCAGCCCAGGTCTACCCACTGGCCTGGTCCTGACTGCGGGGGAGAGTTCCTAAGGGCTGGGGTTTGATCCTTATGCATTAGCAGTAGGAGACCAGTGCCTTTGTTATTGCTGTGGGTCCGGGTTTTAATTGGACAAATGCCCAGTGGTCCCAGTAGCCAACTTAGCAAAATGTTTTAGGAGGAGAATTCTGTCTGGGTTTCCTCAAATTCCCTCCGCCCCTACTCACCCCTCTGTAAAGGTGCAGAACAAGTGAGGCCCTTAAATAAAAATCAGTTGCTTCATGAGTATGGCATCCCTTCCTATTTTAAAGGAAGCTGAGTTCCATGTGTACTATGCTATGATATCTGAGGCACAGGACAAGGGAGGCCCTAAGTGTACTATGCTTTGATATTTGAGTCATTCTTTGTTGTTCAACATAATTTATTTCTGTATGCCTCAGTTTGTAATAGTTAAATTCCTAGAATAATACATCTTGCTATAAAATATTACTAGATCAAATGATCAGATGACATTTATTGTTATTTTCTATAATGAATACAATCTCTGGTATGCTAATTGATAGGTATCACAGAAATATTCAGATAGAGAGACCTTCAGGCTTGATTACAAGTGAGGCTTATTATCACAACCCAAATTTATTGCTTGAAAAAAAGCAGGGAGCCAACTAGAAATTGAACCAAAATATAAACTTGAAGGGAAAATATAAATTGGATAAGTTTTGCTATTACAAGAGCAAGAAGAAAAAATTCAGATATAAGAATGAAAGCTACATTGCATCCACTCCAAGTAGCTGTTAAAAAAAAAGAATGATATACTATAAAAATATTTAATATTGATTGTAAAGACATTTGTTCAAAGAGGATTTCCTACAGTAGGTGATATTTCAGTTAATTTTTTTAAGTGTAAAGAGGTTAGCTAGATAAGAAAAAGGTGCAGGGGTCCCAAATTGCAGAGGGTGCAGGCAGAGCTGGGAGAATCCCCTGGGCACGAATTTGTGCACAGGGCCTCTAGTCTATATATATAAAAGCCTAAGTGACCAAATGACCACTTGACTGGTCACTATGATGTGCACTGACCACCAGGGGGCAGATGCTCAATGCAGGAGCTGCCCTCTGGTGGTCAGTGCGCTTCTATAGTGGGAGCACCACTCATCTGACTGATGGGCACCAGACACTGGGCTCAATGGTGAGCGCAGCTATGGCAGCTCAAGCCTTTCCCTCCACAGCAGTGCTACCAAGCCTTCCCAGTAGGTGCAATGGAGCCAGGATGAGCAGGAGCAGCGCCCAGTCCTGGTCCCAGGCTCGGGTTCCTCCCTGGCCGCCTGCCATTTCATGCAGTACTACATCCTCCGAGGAGTCCTGGATTGCCAGAGGGTACAGGCCAGGCTGAGAGACCCCACTGGTGCATGAGTCCATGCACCAGGCCTCTAGTAGAAATATGAGAGAGTTTGACATAAAGAAAATGGAGAAGAACTTAATGTGTATCATTCATTGCTCAGGAAAACATGGAAGGGTAGATTAGGGTTAGACTGTTATTTTAGCAGCATTATGAAGTTCTGTGTGGAGTGAAGAGACACTACCCTTTATAGTTCTTTTAAAGGAAAAATAATTTGCTTTTAAATTGTATAATTCATTCATATATTAAAAAATATTTAAATTCCCACTACTTGGCAGACCTTATATTATTACTAGAGAATTATTAATGTAATGATTTACACTTAAATGTAAGAAGTTTAGATATTGAAAAATTCATATATAGAACTATGTTATATGAAATTTGAAAGAATAAAGGGAGTATATATGGTGATGGAAGAGACTTGACTTCGAGTGGTGAGCATGCAATACAGTATACAGATGATGTATAGTAACTGTATATTTGAACCCTATATAATTTTATTAACCAATGTCACCCCAATAAATTCAATTAAAAAAAAAAATTATGTACACACACACACACACCAAAAAAAAAAAAAAAAAAGAGGTAGCTTAGAAAAGTGTGAATGTATCTATAGTGCTTAAAATTTTTAATGGTAGATTTAAATCTTTTTTGGAATTCTGAATGTGATATGTTAAATTTATACTCTTATAAAATAGTATAAATAAAAGTGCATTCTTAAATAATAAAATATGCAAAATGTTCATTTTTATTCCTATTGATTTTAGTGTGCAAATACTTATCAACATAGATAAATAGAAAAAATTCTGTCCAGGATGTTTTCTCTTTTAAATTTGTAATGCCAACTGTGATATTTTTGTTTTACCAAGGTCTGAAGGATTCTCTTTCATAAACTTTTGGTATCTAATACAGTCTGTCTATTGGCTCAGCTCTATTGTAAGATATACCTTATTTACTAGATTCTATCATAATTCATCTTAGTCTAAATGGCATGTCAGAAGGAACACTATCACTCTCATCTGTTAGGGAACAAGCAGCAGATCCAGGGAAAAGGAAAACCTACTAAGGGTAAAGATATTATGGAGTGGCTGGCAGTTCAAGTTACCAGTTTTAGCTCATGCCTTGAGTATTGACTATACTACACAAAACTTTTTCAGGTTTTGTGTGTGTGTGTGTGTGTGTGTGTGTGTGTGTGTGTGTGTGATTTTTTTTAGGATTACAGAACTCCTAAGACATAATTCAACATAGCCTGGAAGTATCCTTCCTTCTGACGGTTTTGGAAGTGATAAAATAGATCCAGGTTAGTTAGGTTGTCAATTAATAATAATAACTTAAATAACTTCATGAGTTTCCCTTTGGAATTTTGAAGTTTTGGCTAACATAGTTTAAAAGTCACTCTCTTATACTATAGTGCTTATTGTTTATATTTAATTTTGTAGTCTTTGAAACTTTAACTCACAAGATGTTATGGGTGTTTTGAAAATAAATGACTTCATATTGATTAATTGTTAAAAAGTTTACAACCTCATTGCAAGAGACTGCTTCTAAATCACATATGGAGTAAATATTTTTATAGAAATATGGTCATAAATAGCCCCAGGAAATCTCTATTGAATATGCTGTATTTATATTTCAATTTCATGTTGTTGATTTGCTGTTTTGAAATTGAATATAATTAGAATAAATAATATGCTAATGCCTTCATTTTGCACTTTGAGTCAAAGCTTACTAAATTAAACCTTAACTCCCAAAGTAACTTCTTGATGAAAAATATGCAGTTTACTGGGTTTAAATCTTTTCTTGAGATCACAGTGTGTCTGATTTTTCCATTGCATAATACAACTACATGCATAACAGTCTTTTCCTTGTACAAGCATCCTCATTTAATAGAAAACTGAGTAAGAGGAATTTATGAATTAAATTACTAATTGACTTAAACTTTTCCTCTTCCCCCTGGAACTTGAGATCTTGGCATTGTATATATACATCACCAGGCGGGGAGTCAGAGTCCTCTCACTGTGAATGTTATAGTTGAATTAAAATGAATGTGTGAGAACATCTTTTAAATGTACCAACAGCTATTAGTGAGCTCCCTAGTCCCTAATAAACAGACCTTTATATTGAGACTAGAATAGTCACAAAGGACTAGTCTTCTCGTTTGCCTGTCATCATCAGGATATTCATCTGCTATGAGTCCTAGTTATTATGAGCCGAATCTCCTTAGCTAAGTTAAGATTGAATACTTGAATCTCTGGCTTGTTGAATTGCTGTTTTCTCACATGCACAGATGGTAACTGTAGATATACAATTGGGTAGAGATTTTAGGAAAGAGAATAGTAAATTATAATTATAGAAAAGTGCAAAAAAAGTTAAATTATTGAACATGGCTTCAAAATTAGAAATGTTAAGGTAGACTGGGGCCAAATTACTAAAATCCTATCTAATAAAGACGGAATATGATAATTGACCGTAACTCCTCAACAAAGGATGGCGCCCACAGCCAATAAGGCAAATTAGCGCTTCAAGGTGAGAGGCAGAAGGCGGCTCTGGCTGGAGCGAAGGCAGTGCCAGCAGCAAGGGGAAGGAAGGCCTATTCTTGCATGACTTCGTTCATTGGGCCTCTAGTATTAGATATTTCTCTTGAATAGCTGGACCATGTTAAGCATTCTGGTATACTACCAAATTGCCTTCTCTACTGTTTCTACCTGTTTTTATTTAGACCTGGTCAATTCCTGTTCATTCCATGAAGCCCCCAATCCACACTAATTTCTCCTTTCTATAAATCTACCACATTTATTGTTTCTAGTATACATTCTAATATTTGATCTTATCGATTTTTTCTTATCTGTTTTACATGTTAACATTCTAAATCCCTTGTAATATTAAATGTCTTGATAACAGGTACCTTGATTTATATATCTTTCAATGATAAGCTCAGTGTTTATTATTGTGTTGAATTGAGTGGAACTGAAAAATGTTAGGTATATTCGTTAACATAAGTTATGCCTCTTTATGTGAACATATGCTCTTTGAATGTGGTTCTAACAATTATATTGTCTTTTTAAAAACATTCCAGTTACCGAATGATGCTTATTCATTAAGTAAAGGCCTGACAAAATTCATGCACTTGGGTAGGGGTCCCTCAGCCTGACCTGTGCCCTCTTACAGTCTGGATGCCCTAGGGCAGGGGCCTTCAAACTTTTTAAAGTGGGGGCCAGATCACGGTCCCTCAGAGAGCTGGAGGGCCGGACTATATGAACTACTAATTCCTACTGTAACACCTCGGCTGCGCTCACTGCCCAAAAAACCTGGCGGGCAGGATCAGACTCCCCTGGGGGCTGCATGTGGCCCGCGGGCCGTAGTTTGAAGACCCCTGCCCTAGGGGCTTAAAAATAGTGGGCCTAGCCGAAACTGATATGACTCAGTGGATAGAGCATCGGCCTGCGTACTGAAGGGTCCCAGGTTCTATTCCAGTCAAGGGCATGTACCTTGGTTGTGGGTACATCCCCAGTAGGGGGTGCGCAGGAGGCAGCTGATCGATGTCTCTCTCTCTCTCTCTCTCTCTCTCTCTCTCTCATCGATGTTTCTAGCTCTCTATCCCTCTCTCTTCCTCTCTGTAAAAAAATCAATAATATATATATATTTTTTAAAATAGTGGGTCTTGCCGAAGCCGGTTCGGCTCAGTGGTAGAGCGTCGGTCTGCGGACTTAAGGGTCCCGGGTTCGATTCTGGTCGAGGGCATGTACATTGGTTGCGGGCATGTCCCCGGTGGGGGGTATGCAGGAGGCAGCTGGTTGATGTTTCTCTCTCATCGACGTTTCTAGCTCTCTATCCCTCTCCCTCCTTTCTATAAAAAATCAATAAAATATATTGGGTCGGCAGCTAAGTAATTGCGGGTTTCACACATATATGGCTTCAGTTGAATTTTTAGTTTGCAGACGTAGTACAAATGTAAAACACATTTTGTTATTTGATAGTTGGCTATTCAGCTGTTAATCAGTAAAAAAAGTTTTTTGATCTGTTTTGTGGTTTTCGTTTGGCGTTCGTTGAAAAATGGAAAATCAAAAGGAACATTTTCGTCATATTTTGCTTTTTTATTTCCGCAAAGGGAAAACGCATCGCAAGCTCATAAAAAGTTATGTGCTGTTTATGGTGACGAAGCCTTAAAAGAACGGCAGTGTCAAAATTGGTTTGCCAAATTTCGTTCTGGTGATTTTTCACTCAAAGATGAAAAACGCTCTGGTCGTCCAGTTGAAGTTGATGACGCCCTAATCAAAGCAATAATCAATTCGGACTGTCACAGTACAACACGTGAGATTGCAGAGAAGCTTCATGTATCACATACATGCATTGAAAATCACTTAAAACAACTTAGCTATGTTCAAAAACTTGATACATGGGTTCCTCACGAACTGAAAGAATCACAGTTAACGCAACGCATTAGCAGCTGCAATTTGCTAAAGAAACGTAATGAAAATGATCCATTTTTAAAACAACTGATAACTGGCGATGAAAAATGGGTTGTTTACAACAATATCAAGCGGAAAAGATCGTGGAGCAGGCCAGGTGAACCAACTCAAACAACATCAAAAGCTGATATTCATCAAAAGAAGGTTTTGTTATCAGTTTGGTGGGATTACAAAGGAATTGTCTACTTTGAACTCTTACCACCCAACCGAACGATCAATTCTGATGTCTACATTGAACAACTAACGAAATTAAACAATGCAGTTGAAGAAAAGCGGCCCGAATTGACAAATCAAAAAGGTGTTGTATTCCATCATGACAATGCAAGGCCACACACATCTTTGGTCACTCGGCAAAAATTAATGGAGCTTGGTTGGGATGTTTTGCCACATCCACCATATAGTCCTGACCTTGCACCATCTGATTACTTTTTGTTTCGATCTTTACAAAACTCCTTGAATGGTAAAAATTTCAATAATGATGATGATGTCAAATCGTACCTGATTCAGTTTTTTGCTAATAAAAACCAGAAGTTTTTTGAACGTGGGATTATGATGCTGCCTGAAAGATGGCAAAAGGTCATTGATAAAAATGGGCAATACATTACAGAATAAAGTTATTTAGTTCCATGAAAAAATTGTCTTTGATTTTCTTTAAAAAATCCGCAATTACTTACTTGCCGACCCAATATTTAAAAAAAAAATAGTGGGCCTAAGCCATCAGTCAGACATCCTTAACATTGCCAAAGAGACGGGAGAAGTTCCTTCCACTGTCGCTGTGCTCACCAGCTGTGAGCCCAGCTTCTGGCTGAGCGGCACTCCCCATGTGGGAGCACACTGTCCACCAGGGGGCAATTCCGGTGTTGAGTGTCTGCCCCCTAGTGGTCAGTGCATTATTAGTGACTAGTCATTCCACCATTTGGTCATTTGCATATTAGCCTTTTATTATATAGGATATGCTGTAGATGAGGCCTCCTAGAACCATAACAAATGCAAAAAATTCGCTGTTAACTCATTCTTGAACTGCCCCCACTTAAAATCAAATCTCCCCCTACCTCCCGTGGGGCATGTGCTGCACCTTGGGAACCACTGGGCTTGACACTTCCTGAGCTTCATTTCTGAATACATACGCATGTACCATGAGAATTGTAATCTCTTCTCTACCTACCTCACTGGGTTGTCATGAGGAGGTTCTGAGCTAATAACCTAGAAATGTTTCATCAAGTAAGTGATGTCTAAATAGGAAGGGGTTGTTATTTTGAAGCCCACAGGTATCCTCACAGGTAGCAGGTGCTGATTAGGGGAGGAGGGCATGATGTTTCCTGGGACTGTTGCTATGGAAGCTTTGCAGAGGGTTCTGCAGGCATCGGAGTGGTGGGCTCTGGCCAGCAACCCTATAGCTGTGGTGGTCTTTGGAGGCGCTTGGGGGGGGAGGGGGGGCAGGCAGGGCGCTAGGGGGGGGGCGGCGAGATCGAAGGGGGGGGGTAACTGTCAAACATTCCTGCTTGTTCCATTCTTAAAATTGTATGTTGCTGTTTTGCAGCTGTACCTGCTTGGAGCGGGGTGGCGGCCAGGCCAGGCCAGGGCAAAGTCAGGCAGGTTTAGCCATGCCCCCAGCGCGGTTCAGCGCACTTCTGCTGTGGAGACAGCGCTGCTACTGTCGGGGGAAGGGTCTGACCCTGGGGGGCTGCTCAGGCCTGCCTCCACCCATGTCTGGAGTTGTAGGGAGGAGAGGCATGCCCAGCCCCAGCGGAGGGGGCTCGGCATGTTTTAGGACTGAAAGAGCAAGCAGGATTCAACATGTAAAGACTGCATATGGCTTTAGTTGGTGCAACTCAGTGTTCTCCAGTACACCAAGAGGTCGCCTGTTTGATTCCTGGTCAGAGGCAGATTCTCTCTCACCGATGTTTCTATCTCTCGCCCTCTACCATTCTCTCTCTAAAATCAATAAAACATTTAAAAAATAATAAATAAATGAAGGACCTGCATGTGGCAGGTGCCACTCCTCTCTACTTGCTAAGGAATATATCTTTCGAATTAGATAGATCCTGACCATCCTCTCTAGATGTACTCATAATTTCTTCCAGGCTTATTTTAGTTGTTGAATTATTCTAGTATGCTTTGTGTAGGAAGAGGGAGCCAAAGATCTGTGTTTAGTCTGCCATCTTCCTATTGTTTTAAGATAAGCTTGCTATTTATGCTGTTTTTTTTATGTTTCCAGAGTTTTCAGGTTTTCTATTTAATATAATTTTCAGATAGTAAGCTTTTGTTACAGTGTGATGTTATAAAAGATAATTTATTTGATCTCTTGCTAAATAAAGGTCAGCATTTGATCATACACATGATCCCCTATTTATGATATTTTGATTTTATGATGTGCAAGTGATACACATTCAGTAAAAACTATATTCCAAATTATGAACTTTTATCTTTCTTGGACTAGTTGAAATAGTACTGTCTCTTGTGATGCTGGGCAGCAGTAGTGAGCCACAGTCCCCCCTGTCGAGGGACACCAAACAATACTCTTCGGTGTAGTGTTGCCAGAGTTTATTGGATATTGTGTTTAGTGTTTTCACATCCCATCATGTCTTCAAAATGTTCATCTGTGTTCCCTGCTTCTGGTGAGAAGAGGAAGGCAATCACTCTTGAGATGAAACTCAAGATAATTGCCCAACTGTAAGCAGTTGTAAGTGTTTTGAGCATGTTTAAGGTAGAGTAGGCTAAACTATTATGTTTGATATGTTAGATGTATTAAATTCATTTTCAGCTGGTGATATTTTCAACTGGTGATGGGTTTATCAGGACATTTACCCCATCATAATTTGAGGTGCCTGTGTATTCATTGTGTGAATTTTTCTGATATTCTTCATAATTAATTGAAAGGTATAATGGAAATACCTTTTAATGTTGCATATTAGTAGTTTATTTCATGCTTTATCAGTCTCTTATCAAAGTGATGTTCTGCATGCCTGCTGTTCCTATAACCAGTGTTTTCACATGTTCTTGGACCAACTGCATCCAAGGTGAAGTTTGCCGAGAATTCTCTTCAAGCTGACCCTCAACAGTAACAGAAAATACCACACCAATTACTGCCCACACATTAATGGTCTTCTCATCTCCACCCTTGCATGTAATTGCTGCTATCAAATACAATTACTGTCTACGCAAGTTTCTTACCCTGGGAGTAATCATGCGTGTCTGGCTTGATGTAGTTAGAAAATGAGAAGAGCAGTTTTGAAACTTTTTGAAGGTTTTGCTTATAAACTTACCTACTTTGAAAATTTAAAACTATAAAAGTACCTCAAAACACTAAAAATGGAACTCCCATTTGACCCAGTAATCCCACTTCTAAGAATATATCCCAAGAAACTATAATAGAAACACATAATCAGAAAGAATATATACACCCCTATGTTCATAGCAACACAATTCGCCATAACTGGGATTTGGAAACAGTTTAAATGCCCATCAGCAGATGAATGGGTTAGAAAACTATGGTACATCTACACAATGGAATACTATAGCTGCTATAAAAAGAAGGAATTCTTACCATTTGAGCAGCATGGATGGACCTGGAGAGCATTATGTTAAGTGAAATAAGCCAGGCAATGAAAGAAAAATACCACATGATTTCACTCATTTATGGAAAATGAAGAACCTTATAACCTAATGAACAAAAAGATAGGCACAGAGGCAGTAAAACATGGAACAGACTGTCAAATTACAGCACAAAGGCTGGGGAGTGTTAGGGAAAGGGGTAAAGAGATCAACCAAAGGACTATTATGCATGCATATAAACACAACCAATGGACACAAGACACTGTGGGGGTGGGATGAGGGTAATTGACAGTGGGTAGGGGAGGCTGGGGGAAGGTCTATGGAAGAAAAAAGGATATATGTACTACTATATATAATACTTTAAACAATAAAATAAAAATTTAAAAAAAGACTTTGATAAGCCACAAATAAGATACCCATTAGACTTGTTTTTATCAATCTCTGAACCTTTCTTTCATGAACTCATCAATCTTACTAAGATGGTTGAATGGAGGCAAATGTAATGGAAAAGGGTATGGAATGAAAATACATCTAGTTTAGCAATATTAATCTTATTTCTTTGTGTATTCCCATTCATGCATTTCATAAAAAATCACTCAGTTATTGGAATTTATTTTAATTTTAAAGTTTCCTTTTGAACTAATGAACTACTTAAATTTTAAAAGTGTTCACCTAAGAAACAGAACAAAATTTCAATTCAGAATATTGTAAATATGTGATAATAGTTCCTAAAGTATTGGAGAGGTGGCATAATTTAATAAAGACACCACAGGCTTTAGATATCAGAAGATCTCAATTCTGCCAATTGCTGTGTGGCATTGGGTACTTCTCTTAACTTTATAATCTGTAAAATAAAGATATGTTTTATCAAATAGAAGGCAAACAGTTACTCAGTTTTTAACATTTAAAAAATTCTGGATGTGTATTAAATAGATGATTATATATTATATTTAGTTGGCTGTATTTTTTTCTTAGCATTACATAAAATAATGCTACTCTTTATAATTTGATGTGTTAATTAAATGAATACAGTATAAATGCCAACTTTATAGAATTGTTTTGAAGTTGGAATTGGAAAGTATATGTAAGGTGTGAAGCATATGGCAGATATTAAGTCCTAATTTGCTTTCCTTTTTTTTTCTAGTAACAGTTATTTTGTTAGGTTTTCTGGTTGTTTTGGAGTTTTGTTTTATCAGGAGAATATTAGATAAAGACTCATAGTTCAATATTGTAATTTTCTAACTCAAAACATTTTGTATCTGTCTTGCTGAGAAACTTTATCTTTGGATAAATGGCAATATTTTGGAAAAATACTGAACACTTATATAGTGTTCACTTTGTGCTGAGCAATGTTCTATACATATATATATTTAAAATACTTTAAACACTCAGATGATATAGCAACTAATCCTATTTTTACAAGTGAGGAATCTGAAGCAGAGAGATTTATTTACCCTGTCGTACAGCTAAACCTATAAACAAATTAAGTAAACAAACCAATAAAACAGAAGCCAAAAAGGTAGTATGTATAATAGAAACAAGAAACTCAACCCCTTCCTTGCGTATATTAGCCCGATAACATATGGAATAGTTATTTTTCAGATGGAAAGAAAGTTTCACAAGGTTTTAAGTCTTGACCCTGCAACTGACTAATATGGAATCTGAATCCAAACAGTAAAGATTCAGCCAACAACTTATCCTTTCCCTTCTGAGTGAAGGAACATTTCAGTGTCTCAAATAATATAGGCTGAGGCAATGTAAGAATTGGCAAATTTTATCCTATTGACTGCCAAATTGTAGTCTTTCTTTAACTGCTGATGCAACATAAAAATAACTTAATGGATTTTGAGTAGAGAGAAATGGAATAAACTTCTTAAGCCTCTGTGAGAAACATTTCATTGGAGTGGAAATCTAGAGGCTAGAGTAGCCAAAGTTTACCCCTTCTTGTAGATGAAGTGGATGGAGACAAAAACTAATGCATCTTTGGCAGCTTTATTCTGAATTCAATCTGATAATGGCAGATTATTTTTGAAATATTATTTCTGCTTAAGATATAATCTTCCTCTTTTCCCAACCCCCCAGGAATAAAAAAGTTAACAGCAGCATTCTAATATGCTTTGTGCTATTGATTCAGAATAATAAATTAATTCTAGGAAGAAGGAATATATTTAGAATACTCTATATTCAAATTATAGAGTCATATTTGTCCTAAAATTTTTATTATAACTGTGTTATGCTTAGAGATATCCATCATATGTTTATGAGGGGAAAAGTGAAAATAACCTAAATAGGTAACTATCAGATAATGGTTAAGTAATTTATAGTACATTATTACTACATGGAATGTTGAGCTGGTTTTTTAATTAATGCTGTGGGACTCCTGCTCCTAGGCATGGAGTAATAGAAATGAGATTTACCATTTGCCAAAACAAGAAGAAAAGTAGACATAATAGATAAAACAATAGTTTTTAGAAATGGCACTAAAAGTTATATACAACTAGTAGAGAAGGGAAACAAAGGAGCTCTACAATCGCCTCAGCTTATTGCCTGGGAGCAACTTGCAGGCTACAGTGAAGGGAGGACAGTTGAGCTAGAAAATGCAGGACCAAATACTAGAGAAGATGTTCCTGCAGAGGGAGAGAGAGTTCTAAAGATCTGCAGAGGTGTTCCTTTGACTGAATACTAATTTGTGTGTGTGTGTGTGTGTGTGTGTGTGTGTGTGTGTGTGAAAGGGAACTAACAGACTGGGAAAAGAATTACAAGAAAGCAGTAGGCCAAACCATTCTTGGAGCTGACATAGGACTGAGAATATTTCATTTCTTACCAGTAAGAGTGGAAAGAAAATGTAATATATGGGTCATATGGTAGAGGTGTCAAAAGGATTTCATCTCAGTAGTGAGGCTAAATTAAGCTCTAGATTGAAGGCTGCTCTGCCCCTACCTTAACACAGCTTTAAAGTGAATCTTGAAAGGATCAAATTGATTCCACGTAATTGAATTCATGCCAAAACAAAGTCTAACATATTTTAAAGGCCCACAACAAAACCAGCAAACAAGAGTGTAAAATTTACAATATCTGGTTTACAGTAAGTCTCTAAAGCAGCAAAATATCATCTGTAACTGCAGAAATGATAAAGAGATGAAAACATCTATTATAAATATATTCTATATATTCACAAAAGTAGAAGAAAACATGAACATAATGGGCAGAGAAATGGAAAATACAAAAAACCCAAATGGACTTCTAGAGAAGAAAATAATATCTGATATAACACACTGGATAGGATTAACAGAAGCTTAGATTTTGCATAAGAAAAGATTAGTGAACTTGAAGATGTAGCAAGTGAAACTAAGAAAAATCAAACACAGAGCATAAAAAGTGAACAAAAATGAACAGAACTCTAATGAAGTTTTGTTTTGGAGTTTTGTTTTATCAGGAGAATATTGGATAAATATTGGCAGTATCAAGCAATGTAGCATGTTGGAGTCCAGAAAGAAGACAAAAAGCAAGAGAGAAAAAAAACAATTTAATAAATAATAGCTGGTATTTTAAACATTTTATGAAAATTATAAACCAGAGTATTTCATTCTTTGCAGCATTTACATTTGAGGCTGGGTAATTCTTTGTTGTAGAAGGCTGAACTATGTATTGTAGGATGTTGAGCAACAACTGCAGTCTCTGCTTATTAGATGCCAATAGGACCATTCACTTACAACAACCAAAAATTGCCCTAGACATTGCTAGAGATCCTTGGAGGGAAAATAAAAGGGGGAACTCCCCCAGTTGAGAAGCACTGCCATAAACTAATAGATCCAAGAAGCTCAATGAACCCCAAGCAGAAGAAGCACCAAGACACATCATAATCAAATTGGTGAAAACCAGTGAAAAAATCTTAAAAGCATCCAGATTTTTTAAAAAAAGGGGGGGCGGGGGGGGGGGGAAGATACAGAGGAATGAAGGTAAGAACTACAGCAAGAAGGAGAACCAAGATGGTGGCATAGATAAACACCTATACTTGCTGCCTCTCACAACCACATCAAAATTACAAATAAAAGGCAGAACAATTCCCACCCAGAACTGCAGGAAAGCTGGCCTTGTGTAAGTTCCACAACTAGAGAGGTGAAGAAAGCACATTGAGACTGGTAAGAGGTGTGGAGGTGCGGAAAGTGCTCTGCTCTTTTAATCAGGAGGGAGATACAAGCTCCCACTTGATCTGAACTCCAGTTCCAGGCAAGACTCTGGGGGACCCAGACACATACGGGGAGAAACTAGACTGTCTGGCATTAGGGCAGGAATGTGAGGGTGGCTTTCTCTCAGAGGTGCTTGCAGCAATCATTGTTCTTGCATGGGGCGGGGGGGGGGGGGGGGGGGGGGGGTGCGCAGGACACTGGGACCCTGGGACCTCTCCAGTGCAGGGATGACTGGCAGCCATTGCTGTTTGCTCTGCCCTGGGGATTCCCAGAGACCCCGCCCCACCCAATTTACAACCCCACCCAAGCTGTGCATATCTGCTTTTGCATATGAATGGCCTGTCTTTTCTCCACCTAAAACCTATCAAACTGCAGCTGGGTCAGAGAGCCTCAGAGCTTCCAAAAGAAGGCCCAAGGCCCGGCAGCAGCAGCCTGCCTTCACAACTGGGCCTTGTCTGGGCATTTCCAAACCCCATACAAAAAAAGGAGGAATCAGCAGATGTTTCTGTAGCTCCTGCTGGGCGGCCCCAGACTGTGGCTGACCTTGCACCTACTTGGAGATCCAAAAGCCATTGTACCCAGTGGTCAGAGCAAGACCATACTGGGTTACAACTCTTAATATCCATAAGAGACACATTCAAGGGGCAGACTCAGTGAGCACCAAAGCCCCACTGAAGTGAGTCCTGCCCCATAAGGGTATCTCCTGCGCAATAGATCTTCTGGTGTAGTCACAGCTGGTCATCACAGCCAATTGGCCTGGAGGTCAATTTCTCCTAGTGGTACTAACAGCCATTCAGGGGTTAACTACCAGACTGTGCACACAGCCCGTAAGTTGTGCACCAAGAGCATACATCTTAGGTGACTGGGGAGGCTGAGCCACTGGGCCCTATAGGACATCTACCACACAAGGACTTTATCAACTCAAGGAGACTTAGCAGCTACCCAGTACATAGAAATAAACATAGGGAAGCAGCCAAATGTGGAGACAAGTCACAAATGAAAGAAATGACTGAAAGCAAAATACTGGATATAGAGTTCAAAACCATGGTTATAATGTTACTCAAGAAACTTCTAGAAACCTCTGAGACATTTAGTGAGACCATTAAGGACGTAAAAGGACCAGTCAGAAATAAAGCATACACTGACCTGAAAGAATAATATACAGAGATTCAACAACAGACTAGAGGATCCCTAGAATCAAGTCAAAGATTTGAAATACAAAGAAGCAAAAAACACCTGACCAGAAAAGCAAAAAGAAAAAAGAATCCAAAAATATAAATATAATGTAAGGAGCCTCTGGGACAACTTCAAGCATATCCGCATCCGAATTATGGGGTGCCAGAAGAAGAGAGAGAGCAAGATATTAAAAACCTATTTGAAGAAATAATGACCGAAAACTTCCCCTGCCTGGTGAAAGAAATAGACTTACAAATCCAGGAAGCCCAGAGAACAGCAAACAAAAGGAATTCAAAGTGGATCACACCAAGAAACATGATAATTAAAATGCCAAGGGCAAAAGGCAAAGAACCTTAAAAGCAGCAAGAGAAAAAACAGTTACCTACGAGGGCGTACCCATATGATTGTCAGCTGATTTCTCAACAGAAACTCTGCAGGCCAGAAGGGATTGGTAAGAAATATTCAGAGTGGATGAATAGCAAGAACCTACAGCCAAGATTACTCTACCCAGCAAAGCTATCATTTAGAATTGAAGTTCAGATAAAGAGCTTCACAGATAAGAAAAAGATAAAGGAGTTCATCACTGCCAAACCAGTATTATATGAAATGCTGAAGAGTATTCTCTAAGAAGAGGAAGAAGAAAAAGGTAAAGATAAAAAAAATGAACAACAAAGTAACAACAAATATATATATATTTTAACAAGTGAATCTAAAAATCAAGTGAATAAAAAACCTGATGGACAGAACAAACTGGTGAATGTAATAGAATCAGGGGCATAGAAATGGAGCAGACTTGACAATTCTTGGGGGAAGGTGTTGTGTGGGAAGAGATTGGACAAGGAGCTTACACCTGTGGATGAGGTCAGTGGGCTGAGTGTGAACCAGGTGGAGGGGAGCTGTGGCGGGGGGGGGGGGGGGGGAACATCTGTAATAATATGAACAATAAATATTTTTTTTAAAAAACTACAGCAAACTTCAGAAATCTGAAATCAGTAGGGGCAATATTGAAAGGAAAAAAAATCACCTCATAATTGTATACATGTATACATAATTGTATACATGATTGTATACACCTTTAAAAATGAAGGTGAAATTTACTTAACATGACAATAGAGATTTATGAGAAAGCCACAGGTAACATTACATTCAATGGTGAAAGAAAGGAAGCTTTCCATTTAAAATCAGAAATAAGACAAGGATACTTGCTTTTACCACTACTATACAACATTGTACTGTAAATTCTAGCCAGAGCCATAAAACAAGTAAAAGAAATAGCACTCATATTGGAAAGGAGGAAGCAGAACTAGCTTTGTTGACAGGTAACATGATTCTTACATACATAGAATGCCTAGGAATAATCCAAAGACTCTCCCAAAAAACTACTGGAGCTAATAAGTTAATTCAGCAAATTTGTGAGATACAAGAGCAACATACAAAAATCAGTTGTGTTTCTATACACCAACAATGAAAAAAATTCATTTACAATAACATCCAAAATATATAGAATGCCTAGGAATAATTTTAACCAAGGAGGTGAAAGGTTTTACACTGAAAACTAGAAACAATTGTTGAAACAAATTAAAGAAGACCCAAATAAATGGAAAGATTCATAGATTGGCAGGTTTTATATTGTTAAGATGATAGTATTACCCAAATGACCTACAGATTCAATGCAGTCTCTTACCAAAATTCTAAATGCCATTTTTGCAGAAATTAAAAAGCCAGTTCTCAGATTTAGATGGATTTGCAAAGGACTCAAATAGTAAAACAATATTGAAAAAGAACAAAATTGGAGGATTCACCCTTGTTATTTCAAACACACTATAAAGCTGCAGTAATTATACCATTGGTACTGCATAAAGATAGACTAGTAGAATGGATTTGAGTCTAAAAATAAAATCTAATTTTATGACCAATTGATTTTCGATAAGGGTATCAAGACTCAGTATTGCAGAAGTGGGCTTTTGCAAAAGTTGCAATTTAAGCCTTTCAGACAGTAATAACATCCAAGTTCACTGCTTCCACATTACATGTTTTGGAAGAATCTTATTTCTAAATTTAATCTTCATCTTGTGTTTTTTAAGAATATCAAGGGACAGAGTATTGAATATTTGATTTTGGAATGTGTTTTCCTAAGAGTTTATTTGGCTCTTTTCCCTTTTAGTTTATATTTCATTTTCTCTCTCCCTTCTACCTTCTTCCTTTTTGCCACCTGAAATATTTTCTTTATGGTTGAATTTTAGGTTTTACTATGCAGTTTAGGTTCTTTCTTTTGGGGGGATTTTAATTTTGTTAATGTAGATATGATTTTCCTGATCACCTTTATTTCATATTTTATTTTTTTAATATTCACCTGAGGATATTTTTCCCATTAATTTTTTTAGAGAGTGGAAAGGAGGGAGGGAGAGAGGAAGGGAAAAGAGAGAGAAACATCGATGCGTGGCCAGCGTCTCATTTTTCCACATGGAACATCCATATTTTCTACCTTGAACTTAGCTAACATCTTATAATCAGTTAGGGGAATGGCTTTTAGGTGACTTCACAGGCACTAATGGAATGAACATAGCTTGCTAGTGGGTACTCATTCCACTGCTGTGATGACCTGAAAGTCTACTTGCCTTTTTGATACCATCTTGAAATTGATACTAGTGCCTTGAGAAATAGTAGATTGTCAAACTTTTAGTTATGTATCCTTTGCAAAGTAGTATTTTGTAACCAGTTTAAATATACATTGTTTTAACCCTTGTGTCTTTTTTTTCTACCTTTTATTCCCCCCCCCCCCCCCCCGCAACCCCCCCACAGTCACCAGAGAAGAAAGGAAAAGAAGCAAATACTGGTTTTGGTGGACCAGTTGTTAGTTCTCTGTATCATGAAGAAATCATCAGGTAATTTTTTTTCTGGTCTTTGATAATAGGGATATCTATCTATATCTGGATATATATTGTGTGTGTATTTATATATTTTTGATCCTGAAAACTTGCATTTGTGAAGAACTTTTTCTTAACCTGAAACTGATTTGGTGGTATATCTAATAAGATAATAAATGGCAGGAAAGGATTTTTAACATGTATAATCATTAAAATCAGTGTGTCTGAATCAGTGCCAGATAGTAACCTTTCCCACTATATAAATATTTGGTAGGTCAAGGATTTGTGTCTCAGAGAATCTAAAGCTTTGGATTTTTGTTGTTAGTTTTTCTCAAAATACCATTATTTTAAAGATTTTAACTTTTATAGTTCATTCATTCTAGCTACAAAGTAAAGACCACTTTGGAATATAAAATGGTACACTAAGAAAAACGTGGAAGTTCCTCAAAAAACTAAGCAGAGAATTATTCTGTGACCCAGCAATTCTAATTCTAGTTCTGTATCCCAAAGGATTGAAAGATAATCTGAAAGACATATTTGACACACTATGTTCATAGAGCACTATTCATAATAGCCAAGAGATAGAGCCACCTAACTGTCCATTGAATAAACAAAATATGATATGTATAATGGAATATTATTCAGCCTTTGAAAAGGAAGGAAAATTCTGAAACATACTAGAACATGGGTAAACCTTCAGGACATTATGTTAAGTGAAATGAGCCAGTCACAAAAAAATAAATACTATATGCTTCTACTTATATGAGGTTTGAAGAATAATCAACATAAATAGAAGGTAGAATGGTGGTTGTCAGGAGCTGGAGGAAGGGAGAAGTTGTTATTTAATGGGCACAGTTTCAGTTTTGCAAGATGGAAAAGTTCTGGAGATTGGTTGCACAACAATGTGAATTTACTTAGCTCTACTGAACTGTACACTTAGAAATGGTTAATATAGTACATTTTATTTTTTAAAGAAAAAAATTTTAAAGGTCATTTTGTATTTAATAAAGATCTTAAATTTGATGTTATGTATAAAATTTATTGGATAATCTTTTTCTTTCAGCACTGTTTGGGTAAATCAGGAAAAGAATTCTGTCTTGCTTTAAAGTCATACGACACATTCTTCTAAGATTGCTCCTTTACAGATAAAAACAAAATAGGAATCTCTGATGTTCTTACTCTTTTTGAGTTTTCTGAACTTTACTTTTCTTACTCATTAACGTAAAGTAAAGGAGCTCTAATCTTTAAGTGGAAAATTGGCATTATCTAAATTTATTGAGAATGAAGAGGAAATTGTACCAAACTGTTATGCTTCACTCTTGCAAAAGAGTTTGATCACATATCCATCACATAAGGAAGTGATGATAAGAACTCCCAGGTAGCATTCTGGGAGGGAAGTTACTGATAACACTGTGAATCAAAAACTTTAAATGCTCATAGTTTCCAGTTAATGATCAGTCAGTTAATACTAGTATTCCGCTCTTGAATCTATTTTTATAGCAAGCACACCATTTTTTGTTAAGATTAAATGTTTTTTGGGTTATGAAAGGGAAAGGTTGATGGAGAATTAAGGAGAATAAAGATACCCTTTAAGGCTGATACTGGCCTGGAGTACATTTGCTATCCTGATGCCTATTTGGGTCTCTGAGAACTCCTCAGGAGCCCATACAGTTTTGAGGAAGCATAGTTTAAAACATATTTTCAGAGCTTAACGCCCCTGCCCCTTAACTCCTATATATTCAAAAAATATTTTGGGACTCTTAATTTATATATTCCATCTTTAGAGTCTACTTAAAAATTCCATCTTAGAACTCTAACACTACCAAAGTTTATTGAATGTTCAGATCTGCTTCCCCAAGGAACTGATAGTTAGGAAAATAAATTGAGGTAGTTTCTTGACTTTGCTTTTTAAAAATCACCATACATACTTTCTAATAATAGCAATTGCTTATCTATAAGTAGTAATGATCCTTATTTTGTGTGCTGATTTCTTTAAGGGATCCCAGTCTCTAGTATTTTTAAAAATGACATGCTGAACACTATTCTTTTGGAATGTCCAGTGACCTGACTAATTACAGTGCCTCTACAGAACAGAAAGCAAATCACATGTACTCCAATTGAAGTGAGAGTAAATGTCTAGATAATTTGGAGTATTCCTAATATGGAGCTAAGCTACAGTGGAAGAGTTTACCTACCTGATTACTCTCCATCCAATTCCCAAAGAAGTGACCCTTACATTTAAATCAACACCTGTATTTAGAATTGGATCATAAGAAACATAACAAATAATATCGCATTTTTATATACAGTAGAGATTTTAATTCAACTCACATATTAAGGTGGGCACAGGGGTTCTTGTTGTTCATGACTTTGAATATTTCTTGCCAATCCCTTCTGGTCTGCATAGTTTCTGTTGAGAAATCAGCTGACAGTCATATGGGTACTCCCCTGTAGGTCACTAACTATTTTCCTCTTGTGGCTTTCAAAATTCTCTCTTTGTCTTTTGCCCTTGGCATTTTAATTATGATGTGTCTTGGTGTGGTCTTCTTTGGATTCCTCTTGTTTGAGGTTCTGTGCGCTTCCTGAACTTGTAAGTCTATTTCTTTCTTCAGGTAGGGAAAGTTTTTTGTCATTATTCCTCCCAATAGGCCTTCAGTATCCTGCTCTCTCTCTTCTTCTAGCACCCCAAAAATCCGGATGTTGGTATGCTTAAAGCCATCCCAGAGGTTCCTTACACTATCCTCACACTTTTGTTTTCTTTCTTTCTGCTTGGGTGTTTTTTGTTTCCTCATATTCCAGATCTTTGGTTTGACTCTTGGGGTATGTTGATCTACAGTTGCATTTTTGTATATTCTTTTTTTTTTTTAATTTATTTTTTTATTAAATTATTATTTTTGTACATATACCAATGCCCCCCCCCTCCCGTACATACCCTCCCTCCCCAGAGTTTTGTGTCCATTGGTTGTACTTATATGCATGTATACAAGTCCTTCGGTTGATCGTTTATCTCCCCCAGATCTCCCCAACCTCTCCTCTGTAATTTGACAGTCTGCTTGTTGCTTTACTATCTCTATATCTATCTTTTGGTTCTTCAGTTTATAATGTTCTTTATCATCCATAAATAAGTGAGGTCATGTGGTGTCTCTCTTTCATTGACTGGCTTGTTTCACTCAGCATGATGTTCTTCAATTTCATCCAGGCTGCTGCAAACGATGAGAATTTTTTCTTTTTTATGGCTGCATAATATTCCATTGTGTAAATGTACCATAGTTTTTGGATCCAATCATCTGCTGATGGGCACCTAGGCTGTTTCCAAATCCTAGCTATTGTAAATTGTGCTGCTATGAACATAAGGGTGCATATATTCTTTCTGATTGATGTTTCTAGCTTCTTGGGATATATTCCTAGGAGTGGGATTATTGGGTCAAATGGGAGTTCCATTTTCAGTTTTTTGAGGAAGTTCCATACTGTTCTCCACAGTGGTTGTACCAGTCTACATTCCCACCAGCAATGCACGAGGGTTCCTTTTTCTCCGCAACCTCGCCAACACTTGTCGTTTGTTGATTTGTTGATGATGGCCATTCTGACAGGTTGTATATTCTTTATTTCAGACAGTGTATGTTTAATTTCTGACCACCCCCCCCCTTTTTTTTTTTTTTTTTTTTTTTACATTCTCATTAAGGTTCTTGAAGTTTCTTAGTGGTTTTTTTTTTTAGAAGATTCTTGAGTAATCTTATAAATGTAATTCTGAACTCTGTGTCGTCCAGTAGTTTACTTTCCTCTGTCTCTTCCATCGTGACATGCTTCTGTGTCTCTGCATTTTGGCAGCCTCCCTGTGTTGATGGAGTGGCTTTGTGTGGTAGGTGACCTAAAGGGGCCGGTAGCTCAGCTTCTCCAATCACCAGAGGTGGTTGCTCTTAGTATACCCCTTTATGGGCTGAGTGCAAAGTCTTGGTGTAGGTAAGCCTTGATTGCAGTTGGTATCACTGGGAGGAATTTACCTCCAGGCCAATTGCTGTGAGGACCCGCTGTGTCTATAATGGAAGTACTGCTGTGCTGGAGACATGCTTATGGTGCAGGTCTTGTTTCAGTGGGGCTTTAGTGCTGAGTCCGCCTCCCTGAATGTGTTACTTATGGATGTGAGGAGTTGAAATCTGGTGTCTCACATTGACCACTAGGTACACTGGCTTCTGGATCTCCACTGGGATGCAGTTCAAGCTACTGTCAGAGGCCACCCTGCAGGAGCTACAGCAAGAACCACAGTCCTCTCTTCCCTGTTTGGAGCTTGGACGCTTTTGGCTGTCTGTTGCAAGTTTGCTAGGTTAAACTGCAACAGAGTAGGCCATTCATGTGCAAAAGCCGCTGCTTGGAGCTTGGGTGTGTTTGTAGATTGTGCAGGGCAGAGTCTCAGGGCGTCATTAGGCCAGTGTGTGGCAAACAGTGATGGCTGGCAGTGAGTTGTCTGCCTCCCCAACTGCGTTACCGTGTCTCTCGCCCCAGTACAGCGAACAATTATTCTTGCGTGCAGCTCTGCAAGCAAGCCACCCTCACTTTCTGATCTAATGGAAGACAGTCCAGCTTCTCCCCAGAAACTGGATTTCAGAGAGATCGGAAGCTTGTCTCTCTTCGGGTTAAAGCAATGCTCACCACCAGCCGGGCTCCGCTGCCAGCCTGTATCACATGCGCACGCACACCCCCCCCCCCCCCCCCCGTACCTCAGTTTTTCAGCACTTATGCCCTGAATACTCTTTTCTCTTTCTGTCTAGTTGTAGAACTTCCACTCAGCCAGCTTTCCCATGGTTCTGAGTGATAAACGTTATGTCTTTTAGTTATAGTTTTGAAATAGTTGTGCATTAGATGTTTACCTATGCCGCCATCTTGGCTCTCTGATTTTCTTATATTAGAGAATCCATTTTATAATTGAACAGAATTCCAGCATAACAACTAGATCACAATAAAAATTATTCTACATTGAAATGTTGGCTTACTCCAGTAAAGGACCCGATGTAATCCTTATTGTTTCTTAAAATATATTGCAGAACAGTAGTTTTATTGCTAGCTTTACCCAGTGACCAAATAAGTTTATATTAAACAAGTACAAAAAACGTTTTACATAAATGTTAAAGGCATGTTTAAAATTAAATACCCATTGCATTTTATTTTTTTTCCTCTTTTTTTTTTTTCTTTTCTTTATATATTTTATTGATTTTGTACACAGAGGAAGAGAGAGAGATAGAGAGTTAGAAACATCGATGAGAGAGAGTCATCGATCAGCTGCCTCCTGCACACCCCCTACTGGGGATATGCCCGCAACCAAGGTACATGCCCTTGACCAGAATCGAACCCGGGACCCTTCAGTCCCCAAGCTGACGCTCTATCCATTGAGCCAAACCCGTTTCGGCATAAGTAATATCTTAAGTATGATACTTTGTAAAACACTGTGTAATATGAAGCAAGAATGCTTGTGATCTGTCCAATGTATTAAGTATAAGACTATAGTTGCAACATTGGAAACGAGGTATTGTTAGCTTTTATGTAATCAAATATTGCTTGTATTTTGGTGAAATATAGTAGCTGGTGTTTTCTTTTGCAGAGAGAAAGTGGTGCTTTAACGGAAGTTAATTGCAGTCTTGGTAGTATGTTCAACCGAGGTGAAAGTGACAGTAGGATCTAGAGTTTTAGAAACATGGTTAAAATGTTAAATTTGAAGGGAAAGAAAAGTTTTTCTCTACAGAACCATTATTTTTTAAAAGAACATTGAAAATGTATTTTGAAGTTCTTAACTATATAAACCTCTAAATTTTTTTACATTGTTAAAGATCAGGAAAACCAGTTTCTAATAAACCCATTTCTTAAGGCTCCATTGTCCTGGCAGCTTTTCTGTATCTGATAAGGTAAGGGCCCACTTGAGTTTTATTGTAAATGTTTTTGAGCCATGGACCACTGGGGCCAATTCTGAACTTGCTCCCTGCCTGTTTTGGTTCTGGCCTTTATTTCCATCTGTCAGAGAAAGCGATAATATAATTTCATAGGTACAGATCTCTGTGTTAACTTTCCAGAGCCCTGACCCAGTTCCTCCTAGTTAATGGTTCTGAAGTATAATGGAAGGGACATAGTGTGAGGCTAATGAAGTACAAAAACTTATGGAGCCAAACCGCCAGCATTCAAATGTTATTTCCACCACTTATTAGTCCCATGACCTTGAACAAGTTATTTATCTATAAAGTTGGGGTAAATAACTACAGTACCTTTCTCATGTAGTACTTATGTGGATTATAGGAACATACACATACAGGCATCCTAGAACAGTATCCGGCACAAAATAAGATACTATGTCACTGTTAGCTTTAATAGTATTGTTACTCAGAGTCTCCACAGTTAACACCCAGGACATAGGACTTATGTAAGAGCTAAGAATCACATGTCAATCTAGTTATAGAATGTGGTAATGGTTGTTTGCTTTTACAGAAGAAATTGGAAAACAGGGAAGGGAGAGTCAATGCTATTAGATCTGTGTTTGAAACTATAGAAGCAAGAGAGTCAAAAATCTTGTTGCTCACAGTTACTCTAGTCTTGAGATCAGTTGTGTTTCATTTATACTGAGGACTGGCAGAAAAAGCTCTGGTAAATAAGTTTAGGAATTTGCAGAGTCATTTGGTTCTGTACTACATAATATAGTGACTTAATAAACATTTGGGTGAGTTGTATACATGGAAGATTTTATCTAGAAGTTGGCACATAAAGTTTTATCTAGAATTAGGACAAGAATTAAAAATACAATACATGAAGCCTGTAAATATCCATCTCACCCTGCAATAAGATTTGATCTTCCCTGTTATATTTTGTAGTTTGATGCTATGTAATCTATCAGAATTTTATTAATCCCACTTACACAAGCAGCCATCTGGACCTTCTCTAAGCAAGACCAGAGCAGTATACAGCTAAAATGATTGATGGGCTCTAGAATTGATTAGTTGTTCTGTGAGACAAATGAACTGTTTTGGCAGAAAATACCAGAGGTCACTGTTGTGGTCAGACACAAAGGCCTGTAGAATTTTAAAGAGATTCTTTCATTTTTGACTTAGAAAGTTAAAAATTTTAAACAATAATGGATTTCGAAAATACTTTAGAAATGTCTCTTCATTGGCTGCTCTTTAGTTCTGATTATAAAATGGTGATATAAGTGTTAAAAATGAAAGTGAATGTAATTATTTTATGCTTTAATTTTATAATTTTTGGTGAAAATACAAACTGAATAAAGGTAGTATAAAAGCCTGCCACTTATACAATATTGTTCTCTAAGAGAGTATGATTGGAGAAAAAGCTACAATGAATATTATTTTATTGTAAGTGACTTATAAAATGAAATGGTATAAAATTCCATGTAGTTATTTATTCAGAGCCTTATAGCAATCTCTTTTGTGGGAGTTTCTGTTTTTAACAAATCTGTAAGATTCTTAGGCTTCAGTAGTATTATTTTTTAATTGAAATTTTGGATTTTTATGCTTCCAGTAAGTTAAGTCACTCTGGGATACCACTGTCCCATTAATACCACTGCCATTAGCATCAAAAATATTATTCTGCTTCCTTTCATCTGTTTGGCTGGTAATAGTGAAATCCTTCCCTATTTCACTGTGTTGCCCATGATCAACATTGTGTTAACACTTTGGTGATAGGTGATAAATTGGATGACATATGTCTTGTTACATTCTGGTTATTCTTTGAGGACTACACAAGTGTGGATAGGCAAGTGGAAAACTCCCCCTTGAGAATCTGACTGCTTAGAATGAACTTGAGTTATGGATTTATTCAGCCTGTAAAACCTCAGCTGGCATAAATAATTGAGAAAGCAAAGGTTTGTCTGTGGTGCATACCTCAGGGACTCATGGCTCCCTTCCTCCTCTCTACCTCCCTTTCTTATGAAAATGATCCCAGTTGCACTCCTAGATAATAACACACCAAGCAATTAAAAGCCATGGGTGGCTGGAGAGAGGAGAAAAGGTTTAGTTAATGAGCTTTTCCTCTTCCAGTGCCCATGAGAGCCTCAGGAATGACAAGGCGATTAAAGCGAAGAGATAATTATAGATTATGTGAAAATGGGTCCCTTGAGACAAATGGGTCTTGACATAAACAGTAACTGTTGTAAGAGTCTCCTGGCTCTCATAGTCACCCTTTTCCTATGCGCTTTATTTAGCTCCTGTGTCCTCAGTGTCATGATGTCAACCAAGCATATAGGCAAGTCTACCTGTTTGCAGATCAACAGCCTTTTCTGAGCAAGAGAATCACTCAACAATTGAAACCAATCCTTAATTTTCTCTTCCTCTCTCCTTTCTTTTTTCTGCCCTCTTTTCATTTTCTCTACTTTGTTCTCTCTTTCCTGTCTAAACTTTTTTCTAATATTTTTCTTCTTTTTCTATAAGTGATACCTGTGAAATACTAAGCACCTAGACTTGTTTACATAGTTTAGTGTATGTATGTGTGTACACACATATAAAGATGTATATATTTATGGATATGTTGTTTCTAGGTCTTCGTCATATTGTTCTACTTTCTCATCCCCTAAGATATTAAAAATTCTATTTCTTCAGGTTCAAAAATAATCCACATTCTTCTACTTTTTATTATTGCCACTATTATGCCCTTTGCACGATCATTGCTACTCTAAAACAATCTCGTCTCTTGGCCAGGACACTACAGTTTGAAACTGTATTTCTCTCTTCCTGTGCTGTCTCTTCCCCGGATTTATAACTCGGATCTCATCATATCACTCTCCTGCTTAAAACCTTTTAATGATTTCCTATAGCACTTAGGATAAAATTTGAAATCCTTCACATGTCTTACAGGGCCCCTCATCATCTTCATCTAATGCCAATTTTCCCTTCTGCACCACCTCTTTGTTCACTCTGCTCCAACTACATTGGCTTATTTTTTCCTTTAAGGTCAATTAATCTTTGTTAGATGAATTGATTGATAGTGTTATATAAGGATATATGATACATGACCCCAGCTTACAGTATATGCTAAAACCTTATGGTAAAATTGCTAACATTTATTGACTACTTCTTGTAAGCTAGTAACCAGAATGATTCTATGAGATGTAGGTTTTATTAATACTGTATCTGTATTTAATAGATGAGGAAACTGAGACTCAGAAATTAGGTTACTTGCCTAAGGTCACATGGTTGTAACTCTGCTTTTAATTGCTACAATTATAATCTCCAACTGATGAAATCAAATTTGACAGTTGTTATTATACTAATGTAGTAAATATCTTCAGTTTAAATTTTGAATTAAATCTCATTCTACTTAATGTTTTCAAAAATGTGCCTTACTGGTAAAATTAGACTTTAGTCTTTCATTTTTCAGTATACTCAAGATGATGATGATGATGATGATGATGATGATGATGATGATGATGTTAATGATGATGTCTTCTTTGGATTAATTGTTTATATTGATTTTAGACTTAACCTTAATGGTTGAGAATATAACTCAGCTCTACAGAGCCTGTTAGTCAAGGGATTCTGTATATTTTTCTGATTGAGCCACTGGTTTTGCAAGAATTGATCAGAATTGAACTGTTTTTTCTTATAGGCGTTGATAGTATCAGAAATTTTCAACCAACTTTTTTAGAGTTAAGCAGACTTTAAGAGGTGAAAATTTATTTTCAGTAACTGGTGTCTTTATAAATCATGCTAAATAACTTCTAGTATAATGAGTTATCTACAAGAAGTATACATTGATCTTTCCTTTGTCATTGCTTGTTTGAGAAAAATATGTTATAACATATAAAATAATAAGTAGAACTTGGTATTTGAGGCTTTTCGAATTTTCTAGTCCTTTAGGTACACTACTTATATATCACAGTCTGAAAATAGTTATTACTTGGTAAAAGAAGCTGTTGCCATGTCACATAACAGGAGGGGGGGGGAACTAACTCGTTATTTCCCATAAATGATACTAATTGCAGATCTAGCAGTAAGCATTCTGAATTGGAGGATTGTGATTCAGTATACCCTATATGAATTCTTTCAGTTATAGTTCACTTGTCCATTTGGCACTGTATAATTTAAACCTATCCTATTATTTCTTGGACTCTAAAGCACTATTGGTTTTAGAACATCATTTTTTTAAAGCCACTAATCAATTATAAGATGTCACACATTGTAAGATCTATCAGAAATGTTAAGATATGCCGGGACCGGTTTGGCTCAATGGATAGAGCGTCGGCTTGGGGACTGAAGGGTCCCAGGTTCGATTCCGGTCAAGGGCATGTACCTTGGTTGCAGGCATATCCCCAGTAGGGGGTGTGCAAGAGGCAGCTGGTCGATGACTCTCTCATCGATGTTTCTAACTCTCTCTCTCTCCCTTCCTCTCTGTACAAAATCAATAAAATATATTAAAAAAAGAAAAAAAAAGAAAAGAAATGTTAAGATATGGAAAAAAAACCCAAAACATTTATTTTAGAAGCAATGTAATCTGGCAACTTATGGACAATTTCTAAATGACTATTTGTCATCCAGGATTTTAAGAACAACAAAAACAAACGCTTTTTTAAAATGCCTTGGTCTGAATTCTAGGCTTCTTGAGCATAGTTACTGCCCCAGTGTTTTGCCTCTTTCAGGGCTTAGGATCAAGGTATTTCAGAAAGAATACTCTACTATTTGCAAGATTTTATCTGGGGATCATAGCATAGACTCTCATTTGTGGTCTTTGATAATTTTACCTGGTGATCATAGTATAGGCTTTTGGTAAGATTGGATGGGATGTTGGTAAGATTTACGGTCTTTGGTAAGATTGAATGTTTTACAAAGGTGAAATTAACATCTAAAATTTAAATTAAATGTTAATAAAAATGGGGACTTTTCATGGGCTAAACATGACAGCTATGACTACTGTTTAATCCCTGAGTTAGGAATTAACTTTATCTATTTTGCTCTTCCCAGATAAGCCTTACACACCAGCGTCACCAAGCTTCTAATGATGCCTCCTGAGCAAACCTTTTCCCAGCAGGGAAATACTTCAGAATGCTCTTTTCCTTAGATTGTTTCTTTTGGTCTGTGTTTAAATTGGCATCACTAACTTTGCTCCCCTCAGTTGTGTCTGGTTTTTTTTTGTTTGTTTGTTTTTAGATGTGTTAAGTTTAGTGTCTGAATCAAGTACAATAGCTCTTCAAGTCTATCTGGGAGACATTCCTTTTTCTTCTCATTAGTAGCTTATTTAAACTTAACTTTAAGAGGGCAGTTTTATTTCCCTTTATTCAAGTTTTGAAAGGTGAATAACTGTTTTGTTCTCCAGCTAACTCATTACCTACATTTGTTCCTTACCTTATATGCAATGAGTGTGCCAAGGCTCTTTGGGATCTATGTTCAGCGTATCCCTCTAACCTTATCTCCCAATACTTGACCATAACCAAGTGCTTGAGGTTCCCCTGAACATTTCATTTTGATGATACTTTTCTTTCTTTTCTTCGGAATCTTTCAGTTACCCACCTGTGTTGTCATCTCATCCTTCAAAGCTAGGTTGTCATGTCAACTCTCCTATAGAGCTTTTTTTGATCATTCTTGATTAGCCTGCTCCTTGCTTTCAGCCTCTGCTTTCTAAAATATTGGTACTCAAAAAACTTTCTTGCTGATGTGGAGACTCTGTTCTCTTTTACTTCTTTAAGATATCTAAAAAAATTACTTAAAAACTTAAATAATTTTCAAGGGCAAAATCTCTGGCGTTTTGTAAATAATGAAAACGTAAAATGAACATCATTTTTAGATATATCCAATGGAATCTAAGTACTATAATAATAATCCCTTTTTTTTTTTTTAAATAAAAGAACATGTTACCATTGAGAGAAACTGGGAAAATGGTCCAAAGATCTATTATTTCTTACAACTGCATGCAAATCTTCAATGGCCTCAAAATAAAGTTTAACTAAATACAATTCTGATCTTGACTTAAAAATACATGAACAAGTTCTTTAACAGAAATTGTACATCATTTCTACTTCTCTCACGTAATTTTATTTCAAAGTAATATTCGTGTAACCTTATCACACTCATAATTCTTCTCTGCAACAAAAATATGTATATGATTAAATTTAAATTTTTGTTACCCCAAAGCTTTAAAGCATTAACTATTTTTCTCATTTGAGTTACAATTATTTCTATACAGTTGATCAACATACATAATAAATCTTGTTAAATAATTATTAAACATAAGGTAACTTTTATTGAAAATTCATCAATGAGATAAGTTTTTAAAAATACATAGTTTAACAGATGAATATTATTTATATTAGAATGAGACAGGGTTTAATATCAAGTTAGTTTTTTGTTTTTACTTTTCTTCATCCTCTAATGTTAGTTATAAAGGGCTTCCCAACACCAAAGTTTTACCAAAATTGTCCCTTTATTTGGTACCATGGAAGATTTTATAACCTGAGGCAGTATAACCTAGAGTTGATATCCCCCCCCCACAAAACCGTTCCTATTATGTTAAACAGTATTTTTATGCAAAAGAATAACAAGTTTAATTAATAGTAGTTTACTAATTCTTAGTACAGTCTTTCGGTTATACTTCCTAGAAGTAGACCATAGTAAGGAGAGAGGTATGGGCCTTTCTTTTATAAACTAGGGGTGAGGAACAGTGACTAAGCAGAGGGAATGTTGAAAGGAGAATGGTGATGAAATCTTTACCTCAAGAGCTTTTCAGGTAGATCAGTTTAGGAAAGAGTGCATTTATATAGAAATGGAGCTGAAAATAGATTCACATAAAATTTTCCATACCTACATATCCCTTTAAAGGTCTTTCTATACCTCCCGAGCCCACAGATATATTAATACATCCCTTAGTTTGATGAATTGGGAGCATTTGTCTATGCCTGTTTGTGTGGATATTGGCTTACTCTTCTTTGTGCTTTTATTCAATAAATAATTTTCCATTGTCTGTTTACTGGGATACTGTGGTACAGATAGCATATTTAGGAATGGGCAAGGTTTTAGTCCATGAAAGATGTGGTAGATGAAAGATGGCCATACTTAAACACCATCCCTCTTTCTCATAAAGGTGTGCCTTTATTTTTCAAAGAAAGCCAGTGATTTTTTTTTCCCTTCAAATATACAAATATATTTTCTGTCATTTTTGGGAAATTTGGAGTAACCAAAGAGAGACATTCTGTCTTGTGCTAGGGATAATGTGGGAGGGACTACACCCTTGAAAGTAGTCACAAACATAACTTATACTCATTCATAAAGAACAGATTTGATAACTTTATTTCTTATATTGAAAGTGGGAGAACAATAACTGAGTAAGAAACATAAGAGAAAGGAAGATAAGTTGAGAACATGTAGGAGGGCACTAACGTATTAAAGCTCTGCTCTATTTGGTAATGGTTGGAATCACTTGCACACGTTTCCTCTAAGTATGGATCCAGAAGGAGAGTTTGCCTCTGGGAGATTGTATTGACAGGGAAATGTAGAGGGGAAAGAGAGAATTTGATTTGTATATTGTACATAATCTTGTTAGGGGCAAGAAAGGAAGGAGATGTGGAAAGATAGTGCTCCCGATGTTTCTCCATTTTGGCCACTAGGTGGTGACATTGTATTGACAGCTTGTTTGCTGGCAAGTAAGAGAAGTCAGACTTGGAGTGAGGATAGAGAACTATTCAACAACTAAGCCCAAGCCTTATCACTTAATTTTTTTTAATATTAGTCATTCAACTTTGTATCATTTTTGGTGATTTTATTGAATTTCTTTTTTATACTTAATTTACATTGTGTACTCTACCCTGAAATATTTTTTTAAATACTTCTGTGTGCCTGACATATTTAGCAATGATAAAGTGCAGACAATAAGCAGGTATTCAGATGAAAAACTGCCTCTGCCCTCCAAAAATTCTTACACCAAATCAGAATATTTGATTCACTTAAGGAACATTGACAACATATTAAGCAAAATAAAAATATGAATATGTTCGTACTATATTTACTCTTTTACACTGTTTAAGCATAAGTATACATGCACATTTGGGATTCAAGAAGAGAGACCATGCAGAAGGTTCTCTTATCTATGAATAGCACTTACATGTTATTGGGTATGAGTAACTGACATCCCAAGGGTCCTTCTTACTTTCCTTTCTGTGCCCCACCATCAGCTCCCCATTATTTTAAAATTCAAAACAATTGGTAACTATTGATAGTATATTTTGTATGATGACCTAAATGACTCAGCTCTTTCTCACAGTTGAAGTTGCTGCCTCTGAATTAGAGGGGTCTCTGTTACTGGACTGGAGGAAAATAGGTCCCTATTATTACCAAGTTGGTATTCTGAACACACGTTTTCATAGAAACTGTGGGGGGGGGGGGGGGTTTGTTTGTGTGGTTTTTTTGTTTGTTTGTTTTTTTGTCATAGTTAAATATAGCTAAAGTGGTACCATTTGCAACCTTAATTTTTAAAATCAGACTTCTTTCAGACTTCTCCGAACACCTCTGTATTGCTTTTAAACATGATTTCTTCCTGCACATCTATCTCATTTTTTCCAGCTTGAGGCAGACTGTTTCTCCTCTGTACTTTTTTAGGCCTTTCTAAAGATCCAGTTATACCCAATGTTACTGATGTATCGATATTATCATCTCAACTCTACTGTGCATATATTGAATGCAAAGCGTTTTGTTTATCCTTGTTACCTGTTATCAATAGAATCTTGCCCAGTGCCTTGCTTGTAGTAAGTGATCAATTGAATACAACAAGTGCATAAGGAAAACTTAGTTGAATAAGGCCAAAGTAGTGTATTTTAATGTAATTACCTCTGACTGAAAATAATTTTTATAGGGTATAAAGTATTTAAATTGGCTTTTAAAATAGGAGGACTCCTGTGGCTAGGTGCTTTAATTTCTGATGAATGGAAACGTGGTCTTGAGATTATAAAGCACTAGTTTTTAGAGCTCAAATTGCATTCTTTTAAGCCTGTCCAGAAAATGTAGTCCACATAGGAAACAGTTTCATTGTTAATATTCCCAAGGATTATCCTTTTGAGAATCTCATTGAAGCTACCCTCCTCCAACACCCCCCCACCCCCCCCCACCACCACAGAAACACACAACACACGCATTCAGAAAAATGCACATGCATTTACAGAGATAATTCTGTATCCTATTTTAGAGAACTCAAAGACCTCCTGTTAGGAACTGCTTTTGTGTCTAGGATAGATTATAGCTGACTAGTCAAAATGTATCTAGATATAATAGAAAAATGTACTATATATAAAATCAATTGATCTGAGTGAGTTCTAGCTCTCTTGTTCTACCTTTGATAAATTTGATGCCTTTTGGAAGATCATGTAATCTCTTACTTGTTCTTTCTGAAGTTGTTGGATAAGAGTAAATTAATTCAGTATATCAATGTACTTAGAATGGTGTTGGGTACCTAGTATGCTTCTCAGATTTTGTTTCTATTAACTCATGTAGGATTTCTGAATTTTACGACGCTCTAATTATCTTTTACTAAAGAAAATTATTTGTGTGCATGTGTATGTCTCTGTGTGTGTGTGTGTGTGTGTGTGTGTGTGTGTATAATTTGAGTAACAACTTGTCATTCTATTGTCCTATAAAACAACCAGTAAGCTGTATTCTGATCTTTTGGTGCCTCCGTACAGAGATTACAGTGCTTCTTATATATAGATAAGAACTTTTGTCTTTTTCAGAGGTTGGATGTATTATGTCTTATTGAAAATCCATTATTGTTCGTGTAAAATCCTTTATAAAAACAGATTTTGTTAATGTTTGTCAGCAGCAATCAGGTTGTGCTAAAAATGTGACTTATTATTTTTACTCTCATTAGGGAAGAAGACAAAAACATATTTGATTACTGCAGAGAAAACAACATTGATCATATATCCAAAGTTATCAAATCAAAAAATGTGGATGTGAATATGAAAGATGAAGAGGTATGAAAAACATGTCCTGTAATTATATTCTTATGCTTTCTTGTTCTGCCCCAGTGGTTTTTTCTAAATGTAGGCCTGTGAACTACAACTCAAAGTACAGTATGGTTAAAAGAATGTCAGAATATCTAAATGAGATGGTTGACACCAGTGAAGATACTTTTTGTGTCTGTTCTCATCATATTTCTGTCTATGATATAGAAGTTACTAGGTGAAACTTGTACTCAAATTATTCATATTTGTTTATTATAAAGGGAAGACTATTAACATAAGTAAGATCTATAGGAAATCTATAATAATAAAAGCATAATATTATGGTCGACCTTCTGGATGAAGCAGGGCTGTGAGGGAAGCCTGGGATGTACAGGAGGTGGCCAATCAGTGACCCTCTCTCATTGATATTTCTGTCTCCCCCTCTCGTTCCTCTCTAAAATCAATTAAAAATACGCGCGTGTGCGCGTGCGTGCGTGTGTGTGTGTGTGTGTGTGTGTGTGTGTGTGTGTAAATAGCTTTAGTGTTCTCTATCATTATATCTTACATGGTATATTGTCCTTTACTCTAGAAAACTCAGAATTTTGATAAATCCAATCATTTAAATGTGAGCCCACTATTTAAATGTATTTTGTAAAATATATTACTTCTTAAGTATATTTGTTTGTGAATAATACTATTTATTGAGCTTAAATTGTCCCTGAATTTTAGTTGTTAAAAAAGAAGCAAACTTCAATTCACTTTTAATTACTTTTCTCATTCTTTGGTAATACAGTGAAAGCTGATTGAAATGACCAGCAGGTGGCAATTGTTAGGAAAAGGGCATGCAGTGATCATAGATAATATGTAGAGTAGATAAATGATCAACTATGTATTAATTGAGAGCTCTCTGTATAGTAAGCCCTTAATACTGGGTGAGGCAAAAGTAGGTTTACAGTTGTGATTACACAAAAGTTTATTCTTTTATTATTTTCCATATGAACAACTGTAAACCTACTTCTGCCCCATTCGATATTACCTCACTTTAGGCAACATCTTTCCTGTAATATATTGTCAGTGACATCTAGAACTGAAAATGTAAGGCTATAATCCTATACAATAAAAGGCTAATATGCAAATAGACCTAAGGGTGGAATGTCTGAACAGCTGTCGCTATGATGTGCACTGACCACCAGGGGGCGCACCCAGTACATGGTAAGCATGAACAGCAGGCAGCAGAGTGTGGAACATGAATAGGGTTGGCTGCAGCGGGAGGGTGGAGCAGGTGAGTGGAAGTGCCAGACCAAGGCGGGGGGTTCTGGTCACTGTCATTGGGGCGAGCCTCTGGTGGTTACTGAAAATTCTTTGCTCCCACACGCCATGGTCCTACTGGGTACTCGCACCTGCTGTCAGTGCTGGCCCCGCTTGCACCAGCTGCCAGCACCTGGCGGCAGCAGGAGTGGGGCTACAGGAAGACAGGGACCGGAAGCCACAGTGGGAGAGGCTGGGCAGGACATGGAGGATGGGCTGAGACCCGCCCCTGTGCCCACCACAACTTCATGGCCCACAGTTCCTTTTAAGGTGCACGAATTCGTGCACTGGGCTTCTAGTTCTACAGTAAAGGGGAACCAGTAATATTGTTTGTTTTCTCCCAAGTATTGAAACAGTCAAGAAAAACATAACTATAGGAAAGTAGATGCTAGATTGTGAAATAATAAAACTAGGTCATGATTCCAGCTAGGCGTCTATTGCTTTTCAGGATCAGAATACTTTTTCTTAGGGAATCAGGTATGATTATTTCCCTTGACTTTATTGTCTTATTTTTGTGCTCCTGAGTTAAGAATTTTTTATAAAATTAACATATGTGGATAATTCAAAGAATATCAAATTATGTCTTGAACAAAAAAAAAAAAAAAAAAAAAAAAAGGTACTTCCTTACCTGCATCCTTCTCACATTTGATTCCAGCTCCCTTGAGGCAAAAATTTTCCCATTCTTTCAGTTGTTCCTTTTGCAGCTTACCTAAATAATCCTATGTAATAAAAGGGTAATATGCAAATTGACCCTAACAACTGAATGACCCAGGGACAACTAGTTGCTATGACATGCACTGCTCAATGCTGTGCCCTGGTGGCCAATGCGCTCCCACAGGGGAGCTCCGCTCAGCCACAAGCCGGGCTGACCGTGGCAAGCACAGCAGCAGTGGCGGTGGCCTCTCACATCTCCTCAGCAGCACTAAGGATATCTGACTGCAGCTTAGGCCCACTCCCCACTGCCAGGGGCTCCTGGGCTGCCAGAAGGATGTCTTGACTGCCAGCTTAGGCCCAATCCCCCTGGGAGTGGGCCTAAGCTGGCAGGTGGACATCCCCCAAGGGGTCCCAGACTGTGAGAGGGTGCAGGCCAAGCTGAGGGACACTCTCCCTCTCTCCTCCCCACCCCCGGTGCATGAATTTTTCTGCACCATGCCTCTAGTGTAATATAATTAATTATAACTACATAAATATTTTCCATTGTTGAGCTGTGGATTGTACTATATGTGTTAGCTTTTGCTATAGCAAAAATAAACTCCAAATTTCATTGGCTAACAAAAATATTTCTTTCTTTTTTTTTCTATCTCAAAAGGGTTTTTGGGTCACTTGAGGCTCTGCTGGGTTTTGATAGCCTTGTTTGGGATCAGTTCATCTTGATGTTGTGTATTTTCTCATTCTGAGATCCAATCTTAATAGTTAGGAGGAGAAACTAAAAGCAGAAAGACCAGATCCCTCAAATATATTGAAAGATTTTGCTTGGATGAGGCATGTGTCACATCTACTCAGATTCCTTTGGCCAAGACTAGATACAAGGGCAAGCCCCAGGGCAGTATGGTAGGAAGTCTGCTTTGATTATAGAGAAGAAAGGCGAGGGTGGGAAGAGAACGAACAATTATATAGTTATGAAAAATACAGTCTGCATGCCAGGTACAACATTTTGTCTTACTCTCAAGGGTAATAATTGCCTCTTTTCTTTGTTTTTATATTTTCTATGTTTCTGCCATTAATTTTTTTCTCAGATTGTCCAGTAGAGGTCTTCTCTTTACAAACACATTAGGAACTCAATGCCATATATTTCTTAGCAATGTTCCTTCTGAAAACCTCTTTCCTCTTCATGTATAATCTGGACTGGCTACTCTCCAGACCTGTTGCATAGATGTCATCCTGTCCTGCGAATTCTCTTCTCCTTTCTTCTGGATTCTTCTGTTTTCTGATCCCAGGTCTTAATTTCTTACTGTTTATTTCTATGCTTTGATGGAGTATCTCCCTCCCTTATTCATTTCCTGGCTTTGATGTAGTATTTCCTCTAATAACTGCCTGAGAAAGTAAATGTTTTGAGATCTTCCCTGTTGAAAATGTTTCCATCAGAGTTTTGGCATGTTCCAAATGCTAAAAAATAAAAAAATAAAAAAAATTTGCCCTGCTGGTGGAGCAATGCACCAAAGAGTCTCTGATTCCAGGTCAAGGACACATGCCTAGGTTGTAGGTTTGATCCCTGGCTCTGGTTGAGTGTGTGCAGAAGGAAACCAATTGATGTGTCTCTCTCACATTGATGTTTCTGTATCTTTCTCTTCTTCCCTCCCCCTCACCCACTGGCTATCTCTCCTCCCTTTTCCTCCCTCCCTCTCTCCTTCCCTCCCTTCTTCTAAAAGTCAATGGAAAAATATCCTCAAGTGAGGATTAACAAAAAAAATAAAATAAAAGTTAGGAGGGAGCAAGGAATAAAACTTTAAAAAAGATTAATTAATGGATGTTTGAAAGAATGAATAACTAAAAGCAGTCCTATATAATGAAAGCCTAATATGCAAATTGACCGAACAGTGGAACGATCGGTTGCTATGATGCCCCCTGGTGAACAGTGCACTCCCACAGGGTGAGCACCGCTCAGGCAGAAGCCGGGCTCACAGCTGGCGAGTGCAGCAGCGGCCTCTGTGGCAGCACTAGCTTAGGCCCACTCCCTACAGGGACCTTCCTGAGGACTCCCAGACTTAGAGAGGGTGCAGGCTGGACTGAGGGACATCCTCCCGAGTGCACAAATTTTGTGCATGGGGCCTATAGTGTAATATAATGGTGATGAGCTGGACTACATAGGTTCAAGTCTTACCACTGTTACTTTCTAGGTATATGGCCTTTCAAGTTCATTCTGTGATTTAGTTAGGAGTGTAAAATGGTGATAATAATAGCACCTGTGTCAGGATGATTTTGAGGGTTAAATGAGTTAATATATAGAAAGCAGGTAAATAATATCTGACACATACATAGTAATCACTCAATAAATTTTAGTTATCTTGGTTATTCTTAATGAATAATATGCATAAAGAATGAGACTATAATGAAGAAGCCACTTACCTCTTTTTTTTTTTAACTTAATTTTTTAGAGCAGTTTTAGGTTTACAATAAAATTGAGAGGAAAATACAAAGATTTCTCACATACCTCCATTCCCCACACATGTAGAACCTCCTCCATTATTAATATCACTCATAAGATATTAAAAAAAATGGTAATTTTTTTTTTTTTTTAAACCAAGGATGAACCTCCATTGAGATATCAGAACCACTCAAGTTCCTAGTGTGCCTCACGGTTGACTCTTGGTGGTGTACATTCTCTGGTTTGGATAAATGTATAAAAATAGTACTGAAAATCAGATTCACACATGACCTTTACAAAGATTATTGGACAGCAGTGAAAGGGATAACATAAGTGTCTAGAACACAAACAGCTTACACTAATAAACACTTTTTTTTGGTGAAAATAAAAGGAAAACTTGTAAATGTATTGCTTCTGTATCACTTAGTTACTTTGATATAGTAGTTTCCCAGGTTTTCCAGTTTGTTACCCATGCAGCTACCTTTATCCCAGCTTGCCAGAACATTCGATGAAGTGCTTACACATTCATAGACTGAGGCGCCAAGAATTCAGTTGGGTTCTCTCATTGCTCCGAGCAGATTTCTGCCCTCTCAGCCATGACAGCTCAGGCTGAGCTTTGAATACTGATGGCAAACCCTTCTATTATTAATCAGGGATTTGTATGAATTAATTTAAGACCATGAGGGAGATGAGAGCTTAAAATGAGAATTAAACTTAACATCCTAAATAAGATAAATGATACTGCTTTGTGATATTTAAAGCTCTATCAAATAAAACAGCAACTTGGTAAGCCTTGGTGATGGACTAAAAGTATGTAACTTCAAAGTTAAGTTGCTAACTAAATATTTTTAACCTCTTTATCAGAAAAATGACATTTCTCTATAATAGTTTGGGGAACAGTTACAGTTTTGAGAGGACATTCCATTCTTTGTGTTTATCTATTCTATGTGATATATGAACTTGAGATTTTTCACTACTGATTGCCTAAGATTTTTTGGGATGGTATAGAACTGTATTTAAAATGTTTATCCAGCAGATTCAACTCAATTTTAGTCTTGCCCTTAGATAACTAAAAATTATTACACTTAAAATTTGCTATGAGCACATAAATAAATTTAATTATAGTCATGAAATATGCTACATTTGCATTCCCACATATTTTAAATAACCACAATTATTATATTGCCTGAAATGCATATTTGGATCTGTAACTGTTATAGCTCATGAACATATGTAAGATGACTTTTAAATAAAATATTAATATTTAATAATAAAGTTATTTTATTATGTCTAAATATAGTTCCTGATATATTTTGTTTATTTATTCAAGTTGTAATTGTAACTACTACAGTTGGGCATATATTTCTAGTTTGAGAAAGTTACATGGTGTTTCCTACTGATAACAGTAACTAGGACATTGTCTATATGATATATAATGGAAAAAGTTTTGTAGTTATATTTATTCAGGAAGCTATCCTCACATATCAGATGTTTAAAGTCCGAGCTTATAGCATCAAGGTGCTGTGTACTCATTTCTTATTTAAATTATAACTTTTATTACATTTTTTAACCATTTGCAGAAATATGTGGAAATTGAGGTAGGCAATATGAAGAGAAATATAGAAAAATATATCTGAAAATCTAATAATTTTTAATGGTGATTCAGTTTGTATCATTGACCCAAATATTTACAGTTTTTCAAAAATATATTTCTTTTAAGGGTAAAGAATTATTTAAATAATTTTTAAAGTATGTGTGATGTGAGCAGAATATTTTTTATCAGTCGTCAGATACAAATTACATCTGCATAATTCTTGTCACGCACATTATTTCTCAGATCAGTGCCATAGAGACTATACATTAAATACATGCTTATTGATTATATTTAAATAATATTTTAATTCTTTATATAATTAAAATTTTTAGGATCAATGTAGCAATATACCAATACTTGAACAAAATAGATTACAGTATTCCAATGCTAGCTAACCTTGGTTCCCCCAAAAGCATTCATACAATTCATTAGCTTTCCATAGATTCTTATCCAATGCACTCCCAATATCCCTTTTATTGAGCTACATTTTTAGTTAAGTTCTTTCCTTTCTATCCTTTTGAAGGTATAATTGTTACACCATTTTCCATATTGTTTATTGATCCTTTCAAATATTTTGAGGGAGATCACCTTTCTCTTGACTTCATTTCTTTCCCTTCTCACTTTGTTTTAAATCTGTGCACATGTCAGATGCGATTTACATGCTTTTGTCTTGAGAAACTGCTGGAAAATCTGGCAAAACTGTTAGTATTAACCTAACAAAGAAGCACAAGATTTAGTAGGCAGAGTCAGTATACTAAGGCTAACTTTATGCTTTTATTTAAGATTTGAGAAAGGAAGGAAAAAAAAATGCATCCTCTTAAATAACTTTTTACACATGAGTATGTTATTTTAGTTGTGTAATTTATTAAAATATTAATTTGAAGGAACTTTGCTATTCATAATAACAATTGAGAAATGAATTATTCTCATTTGCATTAAAAAATCGAGTATTTGGTAATATTTTACATCAGAAATGCATATTTAGTGCAAGGTCAGAAAATAGTGAAAGTAGTTACACTCATATGAGCTTTTGCAACTTATATTTTTATTATGATAAAATATACATAACATAAAGTTACAATTTTAACTAATTTTAAGTATACAGTTCTGTGACACTAAATTCATTCACATTGCTTTGCAACCATCACCAACGTTTATCTCCAGAACTTTATTAACGTCTTCAAATGAAACTGTATTCATAAACACTAACTCCCCATTTCTTCCTTCCCCATTCCCTGGCAACCACCATTCTACTTTCTGTCTCCATGAATGTGACTGACTACTCTAGATACCTCGTGTAAATAGAATTACACAATATTTGTTCTTTTGTGGCTGGCTTATTTCATTTAATATAATGTCTTCAGTGTTGTAGCATGTGTCAGAATTACCTACCCTTTTCTTTAAAGATAACATTTATATACGATGAAATGCATAACTCTTAAGTGTACATTCTATTATTTTTGACAAATGCATGTACCTGTAAAACTGAAACGCCCATCAACATAAGATCCTTAGTGTCACCCCAGAAAATTCCCTCATACTCCTTCCCAAGTGGTTCCTCAAAGGTAACTGCTGTTCTGATCATTGTTCTACTATAGTTTGGTTTTGCTCTTCTCAAACTATATACATGGAATTCTAGTATTGTACTTCTTTTGTATGAGGCTACTTTTATTTATAATGTTTTTGGGATTCATCCATATTGTTGTATAGATCACTATATTGCTGAGCAATATTCCATCATATGAATATACTAGAGGCCCTCGGCCCAGCCTGCACCTTCTCCAATCTGGGACCCCTCGAGGGATGTCCAACTTCCGGCTTAGGCCCAGTTCCACCAGGCAGTCGGACATCCCTCTCACAATCCAGGACTGCTGACTCCGAAATGCTCGCCTGCCTGCCTTCCTGATTGCCCCTAACCACTTCTGCCTGCCAGCCTGATCACCCCCTATCCACTCCCCTGCCATCCTGATTGATGCCTAACCGCTCCCCTGCCAGCCTGTTCCACCCCTGACTGCCCTCCCCTGCAGGCCTGGTCCCCAGCAACTTCTCTCCCCTGCAGGCCTGGTTCCCTCTCAACTGCCCTTCTCTGCAGGCCTGGTTGCTCCTAACAGCCCTCCCCTGCTGGCCTGATTGCCCACAACTGTCCTCCCTGCTGGCCATCTTGTGGTGGCCATCTTGTGTCCACAAAGGGGCAGGATCTTTGACCACATGGAGGCAGCCATCTTGTGTGTTGGAGTGATGGTCAATCTGCATATTACTCTTTTATTATTTAGGATAGAGGCCTGGCACACAGGTGGGGTCCAGCTGGTTTGCCCTAAAGGATGTCCTGGATTAAGGTGGGGGTTCCCTTGGGACATGGGGCAGCCTGGGCCAGGAGCCTGTGGTGGTTTGCAGGCCAGACATGCCCCCTGGCGACCCAAGCAGAGGCCCTGGTATCTGGGGTTTATTTATCTTCTACAATTGAAACTTTGTAGCCTGGAGCAGAGCCAAGACTTCTGCTTGCTCCTGGTGGCAGCATTTCTATTGAAATTTATGTGTCTTCTATAATTGAAACTTCGTAGCCTTGAGCAGAGGCCTGGGCTGGCCGGGGTGTGTGGAAAGCTTGGCTTCCTCCGTCGCCGGGAGCAACCCTAGCCTCCCGCTTTTTCCAGCTCTGTGGCTGCTGCCATTTCTGTTTGGATTTATGTATCTTCTATCATTTAAACTTTGTAGCCTCGTGTGGAGGCCTAGGCCGGCAAGAGCAAGTGGAAAGCTTGGCTTCCTCCATTGCCAGGAAACCCAAGCCTCCCTTCTGCTCTCTGTGGCTGTAGCCATCTTGGTTGGATTTATCTGCATATTTGCTCCTGATTGGATTGTGGGCGTGGCGTATGGGCATGGCATGTGGGTATAGTGGAGTGATGTTAATTTGCATATTACTCTTTTATTAGATAGGATTATAATTTATCTGTTGTTTTATAATGGACATCTGAGCTGTTTTCATGGCAACTTATTTTTGCTGTTATTACTTATTTTATATAGGATGAAGTTATATCTCCCTTGCTTATTCCTTCACTCTTACATCACTAACATTATGGTAGTTTAGATTAGGAGTTCTCACTGTAGCAACTTCTATACAGTAGCAGCAGAAAAGTGGAGAAGTTAGGGATGGGGTAGAAGATACAGAGTCATTGCAAGTTATTGGTACTAAAGTCAATCTCTACCACAGTTGTACATTGAAATTCAGTTTTTCAAGTCGACCTGTTTGCAGAATTTCATCTGCTAATTAAACAGTACTCTATTATACTATCTTTGATTCAGTGGCAAGGTGACACTTCTTATAAATTTAAACATGTTTTTGTCTACTATATGTATGGTTGACAAAATACCATGTTCTCCAAATACCATGAAAACATCAAGACTTGTTTTTTTTAAAAAAATATATATTTTATTGACTTTTTACAGAGAGGAAGGGAGAGGGATAGAGAGCTAGAAACATCAATGAGAGAGAAACATCGACCAGCTACCTCCTGCACGCCCCCTACTGGGGATGTTCCTGCAACCAGGGTACATGCCCTTGACCGAAATCAAACCCGGGACTTCCCAGTCCGCAGGCCAACGCTCTGGACACTGAGCCAAACCGGTTAGGGCAAGACTTGTTTTATAATACAGTCTTCATTTAATTTGTGATATCCCAAAGAAAATATAATTTTTAAAAAATTATGTGGTTTGAGGACAAGTAACTAAGGATATCAAAGAAGCATTTAAAATATTAAAACCCAGTATTTTCCAGAAGAAGTGAAAGTAATACCACTTAATAGGTTAGCTGCCACCCTGTACTTTTAAAGCACTTTAGAGTCATTTATCTGTCTGAGGTAGAACAGTATTAGTACCTTTGCTTGGTTAATAAATGAGAACTCCCCTCTCTCCCTCCTCCTCCCCAACCCCGCCACCATGCTCCCCAGGCTTTACTATATTTGAATTCCAGAATTTATCCAGAGCAACCCAAACAGTGCTTGTGTGGTCTTCTGGTGTCCTAACAAAGATTCCTTTTAAAAATGGTTTTCCTCCCTTATCTCCTGAATACTTCTGGGATGTCTTTTTGCAGAAGAGTTGTTAAAACTAGAGTTGTTCTTTTTTTGTGGTAGCAGTAAAAATAAATTTAACTTGAAAATTTGTCAGAGATTATATCATTCATAGAAGATAAAACAGTTATATATAAAAATAGGTGAAATGCTTCATAAATGTGGATAAAATCTTTAAACAGATATAACTTTAATGTGCACTTAATTCATGTTTTTCTTGAGAAAAGGGAAAGAAACCATGGGTGTTTAGTTTAATTTTGTCATAAATGGCTATGAGGATGGTATCTCTGCATATTATTGCTTATCATATACTTGAACTGATAATCTTAAATTAGAGCATGTTTATGGGAACTTTTTATTTGAATAAGTAAAGTGTCATCCCATTCAGACACTTGGCTGTGCTAGTTTTTGTTCATTTAAATACAAAATATTTTTATTAATTTTTTTTTTTTTAAACAGAGGGAGGGAGAGGGGAAGAGAGTTAGAAATATTGATGAGAGAGAAACATCAATCAGTTGCCTCCTGCACATCCCCTACTGGGGATGTACCCACAACCAAGGTACATGCCCTTGACCAGAATCAAACCTGGGACCCTTGAGTCCGCAGGCCGACGCTCTATCCACTGAGCCAGTCCGGTTAGAGCTAAATACAAAACATTTTTAAAGCAAAAATTTCAAAGCCTAATTATTTGCAAGTATATTTGATCCAGTTCTTGTTTTTGAGCTTAATACTGCATTAAAATATTAATCATTAGTAGCCTTAATGTAGATATCTTCCGCACTTCTACAGAAAGTCATTGTCAGAATTCATTCCAATTCAAGGTTAATTAGTGTACCATTAAAATAATGTGTTACCAAAATTAATTACATTGCAGGTCAAGCAATGTGTTGAAAAGGATAGTATAAGTGTCTGAGAGCACATCATCCTCCTTAAAACATTGCTGTACAGTGCCGCCCTGCTGGAAAATATATCCAAAGTGGACATCACTACTGAGGTCCAGTCATAGGTGTTCCCCCTAAAGTAAATTTTTGGCACCACATATGGGAAATTTAAAATATAACTCCCATTAACAGTAAAATGTGTTGCTTGTCTGCTTTCCCATCAGAACAGCTAAGGACTTATATTTTATTATTAATCGATGTAACCCTACTGGGTTAATGCTAAGGAGAAACTAGGAACCTGGTGGAGAGTAGAAATTATCTTGTGGTAAAAGTACTAGATACATTAATATTTTATTTTCCTACTTAACTGGTAGGTAGTTCTGGTAGGTGCCCTGTGAAAGTGTATCACACATCACTTTAATTATGTAGTAATTCTTGTTAAAAGTTTGACTAAATAGCCATAAAATACACATTTAAAGTTAGAACTAAATATAATAGAGACTTTGAAATGTTATATAATTCTTTTAATGTAAAAGTTGTAAAACAATTACATTAAACTATAGGATATTTTCTATGTTGGTATTTGTTCTGAGGGTGTTATTAGGATAGCTAGTTATTCATATGGAGAGTTTTGAAATTAGTGCCTTGCTAACAGTAGGTCATTAGAGTTACAGAAATTTTAATATAGGAAACTCTGTTCTCTACTTCACAGAGCATTTTTTTTTTTTTTAACTTGGGTGACAGAATTGTCTCCATTTAAAAAAATTCCCAGTGGGCTCTGAACAAAATAGTTTTGCTACTACAACAAATTTTGAGTGATTTGCTCATATGTTTTAATTTTCTGCTTACCTTCCTGTTTGGATTTTGAGTAAAAGCCTATTGGAAAACATATTGACAGGTAAATAAAAATAAATTGAGCAAAAGAAAGAAAAGGCAAAGAACAATTTGTAGGAAAGAAGTTGTCTTTATTTTTTGTTGTTTTTTCAAGAACGGATCCTACTTTAATTAGTTGAACTAATAGGTGCTTGAATAGGTGCTGGAAGATAAAGTGGGTTTAGAAAAGCTTTCTTGAAAGGTGCTTTTTCCTTTAAAGCCATCTTTATCCCACTTTGTCCTACTTAAATCTTTTCTAAAATGACATAAAGCAGGGATTTCAACTTAATGTGGAAACACATTCCAGTTCTTAAAAATGACAACATCACTACACCCTCAGAAGGTAGTGTTAAGCCATACATCACTCTCTGCTTCTAAGAAGCCCGTAGTTATTGGGGTTTTGTTTATTCATTGGACCAAGTAGCTTCTTTCATTAACTAAACCAAGATTTTCTGATGGTGCAGAACAGAATTAACAGGTTGATAGTAACTCTGAGTCTTTGATAGATAACAGTTAATGTTTTATATTTAGTACTTTATCTCCTAACAATTAATCATCTGTTCTCTTTCACAAATGGCTTTTACAGTCAAAGTTTGAAGCTAGAGAACCAAGTAAACAATACTACTGTTTTTGAGATATTTAAGAGTGTCAATTTGGAATATTAAGAGGAAATACTTACCTTCAAACTGATTAAATTTTCTTGCATTTTAAGGAATAAATATTTAAATATACTGCACTTAGATTATATTTTCTGCGTATGTTTAAGTGCTCTTTTTTTTTTTTTTTTTTTATCCAATAGACTTCTTTCACCAGAAGTGGTAAATGTGGTAATTTAAGAAAACTACCTCTTTCATTTATAAAGTAGTGCTTTAAAATTTTCAAAGAATTGTCTTGCAGCTCAGTCATTCAACAAATATTATTTTCATTCTATAGGGAGGAAACTGAACAAGCTGACCTAAGTCATTGGGCTAGAAGTAGAACTCAGGATTTCCCATTGATTTAGAAAAGTTTACTGCTTTTCCCATAGAGCATTTTATATCATCATTCTTACAATAATTAACCCAGTTTTACTTATTACTCTGTCTTTCTTAAAACATATCTTTTATATGGCCTCACAGTTGTATTAAATTTATTTCTCTTTTTCTGTGTTTTAGGGCAGAGCTCTACTCCATTGGGCATGTGATCGAGGACATAAGGAACTAGTCACAGTCTTGCTACAATATAGAGCTGATATTAACTCTCAGGTAAGAGTGGTTGATGAAGGTGGAGCTTGTTTAAAAATTTGAGGTCAAATCTACATAACATAGAATTTACCATTAACTATTATACAGTGTACAGTTCAGTGGCATTAGTTAATTTAACAGTGTTATAAAACCATCACTACCTTCTTATTCCACTAAATTTTTATCATCCAAAAGGAAACCTTGTACCTATTAAACAGTCACTACCTACATCACATTAGTATATTTCTGGGCTATTCAGTACCATTGCTCTGTTTTTCTATTAATGTTTGAGCTGTGCTTTTTAAAGTATTATAGTTTCGAAATTTGTTTTCATATCTTTTAGGATAAATTCCTTCCCTACTTTTTCAGAATTTTTCCTGGTATTATTGTTTTATTTTTCTGTGAACTTTGAAATCATCTTTCCAACCCTTGCTTCTTCCCCCCCAAGCAACACCATCATCACAAAGTTAAAAAAAAACATACAAAAGAAATAAATTATTGGTACACTTGTATCTTTTATTTGGTTTGGACTGTAAGAGTATATTTTTAAAATTACTTTTGTTTTTCAATTACAGTTGACATTCAATATTATTTTATATTTGTTTGAGATGTATAGCATAGTGGTTAAAACAATTATATAATTTATGAAGTGATCTTCCTGATAACTCTCCTTCCCAATTGGCACCATAGCAGCTGGTTATTACAATATTATTGACTATTTTCCCTATGCTATACTTAGCATCCTGTGACTGTTATGTAACTTCTTACTCCCTTTACCTTTTTTATACCCATCCCCACACCTCCCTCCCATTTGACAACCTTCAGTTTGTTTGTTTCTGTTTTGTTTGTTCATTTATTTTATTCTTTAGATTCCACTTATAAGTGAAATTATATGGTATTTTGTCTTCCTCTGTCTGACTTATTTCACTTAACACAGTACCCTGTAGGTCCATCCATATTGTTGCAAATGGCAAGATTTCTTTTTTTTTTTTTTTATGACTGAGTAATATTTCATTGTGTATATATGTACCACATTTTCTTTATCCAATCATCTGTTGATGGACACTTGGGTTGCTTCCTTATCTTAACTATTGTAAATAACGCTACAAAATGAGGATAGGGGTGCATTTATCTTTTGAATTAGTATTTTTAATTTCTTAAGAGTATTTGGAGGGAAATGTCCCCAAGTTAGGCAGAGCCTGAGGTTTTTGCTTGTGGGTTTTCTGTATTCTATTTGTTTGGATAATATAAGGCAGATGAGCAAAAAATTATGGCTTTATAGAACATTCTTTACTGAATATCAATTTTAATGTAAAGTAAAACTTTCATGTAGGTTTTTAGAATGGATCAGTTAGGACTATATATCTGGGCAGTGTTTGTTTGTTTGTTTTTATCTTTGTATTCTCATGACCACTTTATATTGATCCTAGTTTTGATTTTCCTTTGTTATTGACAATCCTAAGTCATCTGATCGAGTTTCAGTTAGGGAATGCTCTGCTTTTGTCATTTTGGATTGCTAACCTGCTTCCAAGTCACAGGGGACTTTTGGAAATTAGCTCTCAGAATAACTTTTTCCCCTTGTAATTTCTTCTTTGGTTTCAATATTGAAAACTCGTTGAAAATATAGATAATACAAACATAACAAATGGAAGTAAAGGTTCATCTCTCTCATGACTCAGTCTTTCTTAAACAACATTATTATTGACTGGCCTACTGGCTGCCAAAAAAGAAAGTCAATTTTGTTAGAAATATTTGCTTGACCACAGATCTTGGTAACTAACCACCTGAAACAGGCTGATGTTATCATCTATCTGAAGACTAATGTTTACTATTTGTCTGAAACTGAGTAGTAGTTAGAGATATGTCATAGTCTACTCTGTGTTTTCCTGTCATTTTTACCCTTTAGTACATCTCATATACTTTATTGCCCTGCAGTTTCTATATTCTGATGGAATTGGAACTTTTAATTTTATTTCTAAGAAAGATCCTTTATAGATATCAATTTTTATCTAGCAATATTGTGGATACTGTTTTGTCTTTTCTTCTGCTTGATACTGATTTTTAGTTCAAATCTGGAAGCTAAGTTCTTAACCACATTTGACATTAAGACATAAGTTAAATTCACACATATACACTGCGCGTACCTCTTGAGGAACTGATTTTTCAAGCCCTGGAGAAAGACTGAAGCTACTCCCAAAGCACATTAAAAAGTATTTGAATGTTGAAGACTTATTGCTACATTTTCTCAGATTTACTATAAAATAATATTAAGGAAATAAGCAGGATAGAGGGAGGAGTAGGAGCAGTGGTCATGAGATGTCTACACTATGCACTGGGTGTTATGAAATTCAAAAGGAAGTTATTTTGTTTTAGTGGTACTGAAACATTTAAGGACTCCATGTTTTATAAATTACATAAACTTATGGTTAGTATAATGGCAAAGAGCAAACACAGTCCCTCTGTGACCATCTGTGTGTTGTAAAATATTTTGAAAACATGTTAACTAGACTTTAGTGATTATTTCATAATATACGGTATACAAATATTATGTTGTTTAAGAAAGATTGAGTCATGAGAGAGATGATCCTGAAACTAATATAATGTTGTATGTCAATTATACCTCTATAAAAAAAGAATACTTGTGGAATGAAAGAATAAATGAATGAATCTAAAAGAAAAAAAGAAATTCCATATAGTTTTATGAAATGAATAGAAAATATTTTAAAAATTAAAAAATGGGTAACGACAATTCTAGATTTTACCTGGCTATTGTGGGGCTTAAAATGATGACATGAGATCCTCACTTCAAGGCTGTCCTGCTGCTCCTGCCAAATCTACTCCTCCCCGAGTCCACCAAGCATGTTGCTGCCAACAGCCTTCCTAATACTGCTCTTTACTGTGTCACTGACCTTGTCAAAACTCTCTAATGACTGCACAGCCTGTAGGATAACTTCAAAATTCTATGGATTTGGCATCAGAGTTCTCCATCATCTGAAGAAAACAAATCATAAGAATGGTATAAAGTAGTAAATAAAACCATCTGTAACCTATTACGAGAGGAGGTTGTTGACATAAAATAGTTCTTTAATATTTAGTAGGTATCAAGTATTTTATGTGTACTACTATTGTCTCTTTTAGCCATCTCATTCATCCAACTTAGGTATATTATTTTCTGTGTTTTACTGATGAAGAAATAGGAGCTTTGAGAAGTCATGGTGCTATTAAGTGACAAAATCTAAATTTAACCAAGCAAAGCCCAAGCTCTTAACCTTTCCACTGTGAAATTTTAGTACATTTTGTCTCATTTTTGTCTTTTCTACTAACATATATAACATTTTAAAGATACTGTACTTGGTACAATAATGTATATAGAGTAGCTTTCATTCATTCCTTAAAACTAGAGGCTTGGTGCACAAATTCGTGCACGGGTGGGGTCTCTTGGCAATTGAGGGCTGTGGGGCCATCTCACCCAATCTCAATCAGGACCTATCGGGGCCGGCTGGCTGTGGGGAGGGACCACGGGAGGTTGGCTGTGGGAGCGTACTGACCACCAGGGGGCAGCTCCTGTGTTGAGTGTCTGTCCTCTGGTGGTCAGTGCGTATCATAGCGACTGATCGTAATAGTCACTTAGGCTTTTAGGTAGGTAGGTAGGTAGATAGATAGATAGATAGATAGATAGATAGATAGATAGATAGATAATGGAGCTATAAAACACATTCATTGAGGTACATATAGTACAAAAATCTTAAGGATATAACTTAATGTATTTATGTATAATTTTATTTGCCACAGCTTTAATGCAAAGTAATATAAACATGGGATCATTTTATGTATTCGTATATGCAATTACCACCCATATCAAATTAGAATATTTCCAAAACACCAAGAATGTTTGTTTTCTTAACCTACTTCCTATCAACATCAGTCCTTCCACCCCCCACTCTGAGGTGACTATTCTGATTTATCTCACCACCAATTAGTTAGTTCTACCTCCTCTTAAAATTCAAATATTTGGAATCATATAATGCATATTATTTTGGATCAGGTTTATTGATCAATACAATAACATTTGTGATCCATGTTGTTCATATATCATTTGTTCCTTTATTTTTGACTGCTGTGTAACATTTCATTGCAAGCATACACTGAGTGCCAGATTATTATGATCTCTGAACACATAATAATCTTGCCACTCAGTGAATAGCCTATATAATAAAAAGCTAATATGCAAATTATCCCCTCTACCAGGAGTTCAACCAGCAGGCAGGCTGGCCAACAACCCATGACCCCTCCCCCTGGTCAGGCTGGCCGGACCCCACCCATGCACAAATTCATGCACTGGGCTTCTAAAATATATATATAATACACACACACACTGAGTGGCCAGATGGCCAGATTATTATGCATTCAGAGATGATAATAATCTAGCCACTTACTGTATACCACAATTTATCCATTCTCCTGTTGATAGACATTTCATTTTTAAGGTTTTTCCCCCCCCCATTTGGTTATAATGAATAAAGTACCTGTGAACATTCTTCAGGATGGACATATACACATATATTTTTGTTTCTCTTGCATTTTGCTCAGGAGTAGAATTGCTGGTCCATATGGTAACTGTGTGTTTAACCTTTTGAGGACCTGCTCATGGTTTTTCAAAGAGACAGCCCATTTTATATTCTCACCAGCAATATGTAAGAGTTGCTGTTTCTCCACATCCTTAACACTATTATTTGTCTTTTGATTATCGCCATGCCAGTGTATCACATGCCATCTCATTGTGTTTTGATTTTCATTTTCCTGATAGTCGATGACGTTTAACGTCTTTTATGTGCTTATTGGCCATTTTTACATGTTCTTCGGGGAAATGTCTATTCAGATACTGAGCCCTTATTTTTAAAATTGGAGGTAAGAGGACAAAGAACATTATACATTTGGTGTCTGTTGTTGATTTCTGCTCTTTATTATTTTCCCCTACTTTCCTTGGATATAATTTGCTATTCTTTTACTGGCTTCTTCAGATGGAAGCTTAGATCATTGATTTTCAACGATTCTTCTCTAATCGGTGTACTCAGAGGTATAAATTTCTTTTTATGCACCACTTTAAATGCATTTAGCAGATTTTGATGTATTTTTATTATCCTCTAGTCAAAATATTTTTAAATTTTTACTGTGATTTCTTTCTTTGAATCATGGGTTATCCAGATGTATGTTTAATTGCCGACATTTGGGAATTTTACAGTTTTCTTTTCTATATTCATTTTTAGTTTGATTCTATTACGATAAGAGAATCTACTCTGGAGAGTTTCAATATTTTTTTTTTAATTTTTTGTTTTTGTTTTTGTTTTTTTGAGTTTCAATATTTTTTAAATTAACACATGCTTTATGGCCCATTATTTGATGTACTAGAGGCCCAGTGCATGAAATTCCTACACAGGATGGATCCCTTTAGCCCAGCCTGCACCCTATCCAATCCGGGACCGCTGGCTCCTAATTGCTCACGTGCCTACCTGCCTGATCACCCCTAACTCCCCCCTCTGCCAGCCTGATCGAGCTTCACTGCCTCTGCATGCCTGTCTGATCGCTCCTAATTGCCCCCCCCCCATAGGCCTGATCTTCCCTAATGACCCCCACTGCCGGCCTGTTCACCCACAACTGCCCCCTCTTCCAGCCTACTCACCCCCAGCTGCCCTCCCTGCCGGCCTGGTTGCTCCCAACTGCACCCCCTCCCCTCCGCTGGTCTGGTCGCCTCTTACTGACACCTCCCCCCCCACCCCCCAGTCTAGTTGCTCCCAACTGCTCCCCTCTGCCAGCCTGGTCACCCCCAGCTGCCTCCCCCACTGGCCTGGTCGCCTTTTGCCTGGTCGCTCCCAGCTGCTCCTCTCTGCCAGCCTGGTTTTCCCCAACTGCCCCCCCCCCCCACTAGCCTGGTTGCCCTCAACTGCCCCTCCTGCCCACCTGGTTGCCCTTCATGGCTCCCCACCAGCCTGGTCACCCCATGCAGCCTGCTGTTCAGTTGTTTGGTCATCCCTCACTAACACCCCTGTCGGCCTGGTCGTAGCCAGCCATCTTGTGCAGGTGTGAAGGTTTATTTGCATATTACCTCTTTATTATATAGGATTTTGGGGAATGTTGCATGTTCACTTGAAAAGACTATTTTGCAGTTGTTTGGTGTAGTCTTCCACAAATATAATTTAGGTGAAGTTAGTTAATAGTATTAGACAGGTATTCTATATTTATTGATTTATCTATTTGTTTATCAGTTACTAAGAGAATTGTGTTAAAAATCTCTTATGATTTATCTGCTTTTCCTTTTAGTTATGTTCATTTTTTATATCTTGAAACTATGATATTAGATACAAATTTAAAATCATTTTATCTTCCTGTTGAATTATCCTTTTCCCACTGAGTGGTGGCCATTTAAAAATTCTATTAATCTTCTTGCCTGAAAGTGTACTTTGTTCAGAGTTATATAGCCACATGAGCTTTCCTTTGTATAGTGTTTATCTTATATATTTTTCTATCTTTTTACTGTTATTTCTCTATCTTATTAGGTGTACCAGTTAATGCAATTTTTTTTTACAATAGATGGAATTACACATATGTTGATATATATGAGACTTGATATGTATGTTTTTTTGTTGTATTGACAACAAGCTTCCAAACGTCATATGTCGCCGAAACCAGTTTGGCTCAGTGGTAGAGCGTCGGTCTGTGGACTGAAGGGTCCCAGGTTCGATTCCGGTCAAGGGCATGTACATTGGTTGCAGGCACATCCCTGGTGGGGAGTGTGCAGGTGGCAGCTGGTCGATGTTTCTCTCTCATCGACGTTTTTAACTCTCCCTCTCCTTTCCTCTCTGTAAAAAAAATCAATAAAATATATTTTTTTAAAAACAAAACCTTCATATGTAAAATTTGCTGAAGATGTTAACATCATAGATATTTTACACTTAAAAATGTCAAATTTCGTGCCCAAAAAAAGAGAGGATTCACAGGAACTTTTAATTCAATATTTTGAAGAAAAAGTTATCATGTACTTCGGGAAGCTTATATTGAACATGCTCTATCTCACTTATGAATACTGATTTAAACACTTTAAAAGTGATGATTTTGATGTGAAAGACAAAGAACAGGTCAACCAGAAAAGTTTAAAGGCCAACAATTACAAGCATTATTGGATGAAGATGTGTGTCAAACTCAAAAACAATTTGCAGGAAGATTAAATGTTTAGTAAACTATTTCCAATCATTTACAAGCAATGGGAAAGATTAAAGGTAGGAAAATGGGTGCCACATCAACTAAACAAAAGACAAATGGAAAACTGAAAAGTCATCAGTAAAATGTTGCTTCAAGAGTCTTTTTTTTTTTTTTTTTAAATATATTTTATTGATTTTTTTACAGAGAGAAAGGGAGAGGGATAGAGAACTAGAAACATCAATGAGAGAGAAACATCGACCAGCTGCCTCCTGCATACCCCCTACTGGGGATGTGCCCCCAACCCAGGTACATGCCCTTGACCAGAATCAAACCTGGGACCTTTCAGTCCGCAGACTGATGATCTATCCATTGAGCCAAACTGGTTTTGGCTCAACAGTCTTTTTTTACTTGAATTATGACTGGTGATGAAAGTGGATTATTTTGAGAATCCCAAATGCACAAAATCATAGGTTGATCCAGGTCAACCATCAACATTGACTATAAGGCCAAATCTCTTCGGAAAGAAAACAGTACTCTGTGTTTGGTAGGATCAGGAAGGTGTGGTGTATTATGAACTTCTAAAATCAGATAAAACTGTTATTACTGATTGCTACCAACAACAAATAATCAATTTGAACCACGCTTTGATCATGAAATGACTATAATGTTCCAGAAGACACGGCAAATTAATTTTGCTTCATGATGCCACACCATCACACACTTCAAAACCAGTTAAAGACATTAAAAGATCTTGCCTGGAAGGTATTAACCTACCCATTGTATTCACCAGACCTTGCTCCTTCAGATTACCACTTGTTCCATTCGATGGCACACACACTTTTTGAACAGCACTTCAAATCGTAAGAATAAGTGGAAAATTGGATCTCTGAATGGTTTGCCTCAAAACAAGAAAAGTTCTATTGGGACGGTATCCACAAATTAACTAAAGATGGGGGAAATGTGTAGCTAGTGATGGACATTACTTTAAATAAAGCACTTATGATGTTTCTTTTGAAATTAATCGTGTTTTCTTTGATTACAAAATCTGCATTATTAACTGTTACACCTAGTAGTTTGCTTGGGCTGCCATAACAAAATACGGCCTGGTTACCTGTGTGCTTTTTTAGAAACGCTTGCCTGCAACTCGGGCCGGCCCTGGGCAGTTGGGGGACTGTGGGGACTGGAGAACTCCAGAGGCAGGCATGTGGTGAGGCTGAGGGGACTAGGCACTGCCATCTTTGAGGGTGTGGCAGTTAATTAGCATATTCTCTCCTTATTGGCTGTGGGTGCCACCATCTTTGAGAGTGGGGCAGTCAATTAGTACATTCCCTCCTGATTGGCTGTGAGGTGCCATCATCTTTGCGACAGCAGGAGGGTCAATTAGCATATTCCCTCTTTATTAGATAGGATTACACATTATGTATAAAGGGCCAGAAACTGAAGTGAGTGTTATTTTCCCCAAAAAGAGGGCACCTCTTATTCTGTCAGATATATAGGTTGAGGGGCTGGCACCTCATGCCAATAAGGAATTGAGCTGGTTGGGTTAGGTTGTAGCTTTAGTTGGACCTAGTCCACCTTTGCTTTCCTACATATCTTGGGGGAGATTCATTAGGGCTTTTGTTTGTGAGCCTATGGTGCCGAAAGACTGGTGAAAATTCAGTCTGATTTTTTCTGCTTTGTGCTTTGTTCTCCAGTTTCCTGTCTCATTCTGGCAAATGTGTTCAGGCTGAGATTTGTGTTTTTGAGAACGGCCCTCTTCCTCAATAGGACTTTGTCTTTTTTTTTTTTTTTTTTTTTTTTTAAAGCTCTATCATATACCTTTCATTTTAATTATATTTATTTTGCCTTAACAACGTTGGCCTTTTATTTTATTTATTTATTTTATTTTTTTAATTTTTAAAAAAAATATATTTTATTGATTTTTTACAGAGAGAAAGGGAGAGAGATAGAGAGCTAGAAACGTCGATGAGAGAGAAACATCGACCAGCTGCCTCCTGCATACCCCCCACTGGGGATGTGTCCGCAACCAAGGTACATGCCCTTGACCGGAATCGAACCCGGGACCTTTCAGTCCGCAGACCAACGCTCTACCACTGAGCCAAACCGGTTTCGGCAGGACTTTGTCTTTGAAACGTTGCAAAACAGCAGGATAGTTTTCTGTGTGCCCTTACCTTTCTCCCTCCCTCCCTTCTTTCCTTCCTTTTCCTCACTCGAGGATATGTTTTTCATTTATTTTAAAGAGATGGAAAGCGAGAGAGAGCACAGATGAATGTGAGAGAAGCATTGATCGGTTGCTTCTCATATGTGCCCCAAACTAGGATTGAACCCACAATCTAGGTATATAACCTGACTGGGAATGGAACCTACCCACTTCTGGTATATGGGATAGTGGTCTAACCCAGTGGTTGACAAACTCATTAGTCAACAGAGCCAAATATCAACAGTACAACGATTGAAATTTCTTTTGAGAGCCAAATTTTTTTAAACTTAAACTTCTTCTAACAGACTTCTTCAAAATAGACTCACCCAGGCTATGGTATTTTGTGGGAGAGCCACACTCAAGGAGTCAAAGAGCCGCATGTTGCTCGAGAGCCACAGTTTGCCGACCACAGCTCTAACCAACTGAGCCATGCCAGCCAGGGCTTGTGTGCTTTTTTAGAAACTCTGGCTTCCCACATAGCCCCTGGCTCATAAAATAAATCATGTAGCAAAGCAGCACTTTGTGTTTGGAACTTCTAAAATTTTTGAATTGCTGAGCCAACCCCACACAACATCCAAAAGTTTTACTGATTTTATTTCCTCCAGTATCCACTCTCAATCCTCAGCCTGTGTACAAAACCAGCAAATGCCTCAGCTACAAAAGCAGCAGGAGAGAGCCTGACTATTCTTGAGTGTTTATTTTATGTGAACTTTAATATCAGTTTGTGTAACTCCATGAAATAGCTTGTTGGTTTTTTGGAGGAGAGTGCATTGAATTTTTAAATTAAGAAGAACTGACATATTCATAATACTAGTCATCCTATTCAAGTATAGACAATAGCTTTCCTTTTGATCAAGTCTATTTTTGTGTCCTTCAGTATTTAAATTTTTTTTCTCATATAGGTTTTGCACATTTCTTATTCATTTGTTTTTAAATACTTAATATTTGTTGCTATAAACTGTTTGCTATTTATTAGTTTCTCAGATAATGTTCGCAGTTTTAGATATATAATTTTTCTAATGTAGCTCCCATATATAAGTCATTTTCTACATTTCAGATATTCCAATTGTAAGTGAAGGTCTAAATATGTTTAAATTTTACTGTTTTCCCTCACATCTTGTCCTTGTGACTCTAAAGGGTCATTTGGAAAGAATGGGCTTAATGTGTTAAATCACCTGTGTGATTTGCTGGATAATTGCTTTAATTCCAGTTAAGAATATGCAATAATGAAAGTCAGGTCTGAAAACAGCCATTCTTTGTCAAAACACAATACATTTTGTCATCTGATCTTTTTTCCTGCTGAAAATAGCCTTAGCCTTCAAATTATTTCTTTAATCCTTGATTCTCTCACACATTGTAAAGTCCAGCCCTCATACAGTTTGTTTTTTTCCTATATTACTAATATGGTTTGGGTACTGAAAAAGAAATGTTTACTAGTACTTGAGCTTAGAACCTTTCCATGGGAAAATATAAAACTCCTCTTTAAACAAATAAAGTTTTACATAACCTACAGAACTCAAGTGAGTGTGCATATGATAATAAGAAGGATATAGGAGTATGGAGATTAAATCCAATAGCTATACTTTTAAAATATATAATTGTTTTATTTTTATCATATGCCTTTCAAATACATTTCAGTTCTTGGTATTTTGAAGGCGAGTTGATTTTGCATTGTTTTTAATATTGAAATTACTATGCACTTAGGCATGCTAGTTAAATATTTTCTTAATAGTTCCTAGAGCCAATCAAAACTCAAAATGTTAATAATCAAAGAAATAAGAGTTTTTGTCAAAAACATTACTTGATACAGCAAATAGTTTTTAGGATTCTCTTTATAGATTCTTAAAATATTACAATTTTAGTATCAAATACCAAGTACTACATTCCAGAATGTGAACATTCTTATAGAATATTCTTTGTTGCTATTGTTAATCTTCACCCAAGGATATTTTCCATTGATTTTTAAGGAGAGTTGAAAAGAGAGGGAAAGATGTGAGAGAAATGTATTGATTGGTTTCCTCCTGCACAAGTCCTAACCAGGGCCTGGGCCAGGGAGGAGCCTATAGCCAAGGTATGTGCCCTTGACCAAAATCAAACCTGGGACCCTTTGGTCTGCTTTATCCACTGAGCCAAATTGGTAGGGCTATAATATTCTTTGCATTTTAAAATAATTTTTATATTTAGGGAGTAAGTTATAGTTAGAACAGTGTATATTTAGCAAATCCTGATCTCACCATTTATTCTTGATATTAATAAGATTTAGAATTCTCATTGGCCAATATATAATCTGTCCCAATGGGTTATGAATTAGAAATAAATATGTTTGCACATTTTTATGCTTTGCAAGCTTGGATATTGCCTTCTCAGTGACATTCTAATTTGTTTCTTTTCAACCCATTAATCAGCTATAGGAAAAGTGCATTTAGCTAAAGACTGCTATTTTTCCTAAATAATGGTATTTTTTTCTTGATGCTCTGAGATTATTAAATGTTTTAAGTTACATTTTTGCAAATGCTTGTTTTAATAAGTTACTCTCTAATGAAACCCTAAAATAGCAGCAAAGTGCTAAAATGACAAGTAGGACTTCGATTTCTCTGTGCAAAGAACATGTTTAGAAAGCTGAAATAAAGAGAAATTCCAGTGAAGGAAGAGAAATAAAAAGTAAATGAGGTAATCAAAGTCAGAGAAATTGATATTGGCAGGTCCTGAATGATGTTTCTAGATGAGCAATCTTTCAAAATACTTCTTGTACATTGCAGCTATTCCTTTATTTATTATTAAAATAACATGATCCATGAGGAGCTTGGGGTGACTGTGGGCCTAGCTAATTCTAATTAATCCAGTCAGGGAGAGCAGTAGGGTAAGTGGAGCAGTCTATTGGATTGAAATTCATAACTTAATTGAGGTCAAAGTCCCGGTCTGGGAGAACAAAAGTCTTTTGCTAGGACCAGGCAGATCAATAGCAATAAATATCTGGCTTGGATACAAATAGCTTATAGTGACAGATTATCTGACAGTGGCCAGAGGTCTTGGTTCTGTTAAGGGCAGTCTTGAGCATGCCATGGTTCTTGCTGATGTTCAATCCATACCCATGACACTTGGAAAGAAGTAAGTAGTACTCTCGAGAACTCTTAAAAGTCTTATGGAAACACTATGTATGAAACTCCAGTGACTTCTATGTTGTTATTGTCAAATGATCATTTCCTAATGATATGTTTTTTAAGGGATACAGGAGATTCTATCATATTGTCAGTGAGATCCAAAAGATTTGCAAAGCCAATTAATCTTTTTTAAAATATATTTTTATTGATTTCAGAGAGGAAGGGAGAGGGAGAGAATCAGTGATGAGAGAATCATCAATAGGCTGCCTCCTGCATGCCCTCTACTGGGGATCAAGCACAACATAGGCATGTGCCTCTGACTGGAATTGAACCTGGGACTCTTCAGTCTGCAGGCCGACGCTCTATCCCCCTGAGCTAAACCAGCTAGGGCAAAGTTGATTAATCTTGAGAGCTAACTTTCCCATTAATAATTCAAAGAGTATGGTATAGAATTGCTTTGGGGGAGGAACAACACAAGACCATGTTGTCTTGATTTGTATATAACTGTATAAGTTAAGAGGGCCATCCTATATAGTAAAGAGCTAATATGCTAATAAGACTAGATGGTGGAACAACCTTCCAGAATGACCAGTGGGCAGGGGGTGTATGGGAGGTCCATGGGGCCATAAAGCAGCCAGGGCCATGAGGGCTGAGAAACAGCTGAGGCGGCCAGGGCTATGAAGGTCTATCCTTGCACAAATTTTGTGCATTGGGCCTCTAGTGTTATGATAGCCTTAAGGAGTTAGTGTTAATTCTTAAGTTTGAGTGGTATGAGTTTTGTAGGAATTTTCCTTGTTTTTAGGTGCACACTGATATATTTAGGGACAAGATGTTATGTCTTATTTCTTTAATCAACTTCAACAAAATAGATAAAGGTAAAAATAAATAAAAGAAAACACGGCAAGATGTTATCAATTGTTAAATATGAGTAATAGGTCTCTACGTGCCTGTACATATATTTTCATTTTAAAAAATAACAAAAAAGACCCCTTTGTAATAAAATCATTAGCTAGTGTTACCAGGAAAGATTTCCCTCTGTTCCATTCTGTTCATACTTTTAGTTTCGACTTAGTTCTCAAAAGCTTAGCTGTTCCTTTATGCATTATATTATTGTTTATCCATACTAGTAGTTAATTAGTATAAAACTTTGCAGTCTCTTTGTCACCTACCCAATAAAAGAAAGATGCAAATTGACCATACCTTCACAACGTCCACCAGACAACCAGGAGTGAGTATGCAAATTAACCCAACAAATATGGTGAGTTAATTTGCATGCACAGGCGCCAAGCGCCCCAGCAGCTCCAGGCCTCTGGGTAGTGTGGGAAGCCGGCAAAGGCGGTGCTGGCAGCCAGGGGAAGGAAGGCCCATTTTTGCACGAATCTTCATGCATCGGGCCTCTAGTTTAATAATATTATTGCAATTTGAGTATCAACTACCTTCTGACTGTAGGAAAAGAGCTCTTGAGATTTGTGGTTGTTGGTCTTATAAGGTATGGAGAGCTTCATAGTATGTATTCCAACTCCACTTATACTTCTCTAATTCAAACTGTCATTCATTCATACATGGGAACTTATTAATGTGACTTTTTTGTCCTATGTAATTATGACATATTAGTCTTCCTTAAATGTCATGATCTAAATCCTACTTCAGTGTCTACATGATTCTATTATCAAAAACCTCTAGTAGTTTCTTATTTACAATTCAATTCTCAACTTTTATGAGTGACTCTCAAGTGCCATCTCCACGACCAAACTGTTTTACCTAGTGTTCCTCACTTCATGAATTTGGTGAGATCACTTTGTATATCCCAGAAGCTCCCAAATCTGGATTACCAACATTAACTAGATCTTTTTTAAAAATAAGCTTCAGCTCCAGAAATTATGACTCAGTAGATAAATGAGGTTTGGAGGGTGTTGGGAAGATGGAGAATCTCAAAATTATAAAACATGTATACATAATTCTATAGTGCCAGGTTTGTAATTCTGAACCTTCTATTCACCTACTAGTTTTTTATTGCTACCTACCTTAACTAGGAGTTAGGATAAAATCAGTCAGATGAAGCTAATTTCATTCCTACCTGAATCAACAACTGTTTAGAATTATCAGATATGGTTTCACTTTTAAAGGAGGGATACAAATTTTCATGTAATCCTTTTGATCGAACACTTGTTATTTTTCTAATAATTGTGAAAGATGGTCTCTTTTTTTTCTTATAATAACCCTGTGAAATGAATTTTTCCACATAATAATCCAAAGTCTCACAGCTGCTGCAATGCTAAAATTCAAATCCAAGTTTTTCAAAAGCAAATGACCTCTAATTGGTAATTTTTCAATTAGTTTATCAAAATAAAGTGGAAACATCAAAGCTTTTTAGAGCATATATTTTTAAGTAGAACAAAAAATAAGGCAGGCTTTGCAGACGCCACTGCCCCAGGAAAGCCGTCATCCACAGAAAACTTTATGCTCTGAGCACTGGGGAGAAAGGATTTGGTTATAAAACTTCCAACTTTCACAGAATTATTCTGGGATTTATGTGCCAGGGTAATAACTTCACATGCCATAATGGCACAGGTCCATCATTGGGGAGAAATTTGATGATGAGAATTTAATCCTGAAGCACACGGGTCCTGGCATCTTGACCATGGCAATGCTGGACACAATATAAATGGTTTCCAGCTTTTCATCTGCACTGCCCAAACTGAGTGGTTGATGGTAAGACTGTGGTCTTCAGATACAGGAAAGATGGCATGGATATTGCATTAGCCATGGAGTGCTTTGGGTTTAAGAATGGCAAGACCAGCCGAAACCGGTTTGGCTCAATGGATAAAGTGTCGGCTTGGGGACTGAAGGGTCTCGGGTTCGATTCCGGTCAAAGGCATGTACCTTGGTTGCGGGCATATCCCCAGTAGGGGGTGTGCAGGAGGCAGCTGATCAATGACTCTCTCTCATCGATGTTTCTAACTCTGTATCTCTCTCCCTTCCTCTCTGTACAAAATCAATAAAATATATTAAAAAAAAAAAGAAAAGAAAAAAAGAGAGAGAATGGCAAGACCAGCAAGATCACCATTGCTGACTGTGGACAGCTCTAATAAATTTGACTTATGTTTCATCTTTACTTCCAAGCCATTCCTTCTGTAGCTCAAAAGAATACCCCTTAACCTCCATTTCCTTGGAATGTTTTGTAATCATCATGCTCTCGCTGCAGTTCACTGGGTTCCATGTTTTTCTCACCCCTTTCAAGTCTAGCTGGATTGCAGAGTTAAGTTTATGATTATGAAATACTAAACAACAATGACAAAAAACAAAACAAAAACAAGGCAATCCAACATGAGGTCCTTTTCCAGCATGTTTCTGTAGGTTGTGACCTTTGTTCATTTGGAACACACCTTATCCTCCTATACAAAAAAAGCATAATTTGCTAAATGTCCATTTGTCCGTTCAACCAATCAAAGGGTAATATGCTAATGATATGTTAAGGCTGCTCAACCACTTGCTATGATGTGTACTGACCACCAGGGAGCAGATGCTCCAATTTGTGGGTTAGCTTGCTGCTGGGGTCCGGCCAATTGGGACTGAGGGAGATGGGCCGGACATGCCCTGGAGCCCTCCCGCAGTCCCTCTCTGGCTGGCCAACCTCCCATGTCCCTCCCCAGCCCCGATTGTACATTGGTGGTGTCCCTCAGCCTGTCCTATGCTCTCTCGCAATCCAGGATCCATTGAGGGATGTCAGAGAGCCAGTTTCGGCCTGATCCTGCAGACCAGGCCGAGGGACCCCATTGTGCACAAATTTGTGCACTGGGCCTTTAGTTTTCTGTAAGTTCGTGTACACACCAAAAAACAAAAACAAAAACAAAAAAACACAAAAACTCCTTTTTAATGGCAAATTGGTAGTTTTTTTTTAATGGGTCACTTGGAATATAAATATAGTCAGACTACTCTGAGTTCAGGAAAGCATGGTAGAAAAATTACTATCCAAGAAACATAAAATTAAAGAAGAGAAACTGAGGTTCCTCAAGAAACTCCACTAAATTCATAGACTGTTTTCCAACGGTTTTATTAAGTGTTACTATATTATTTGTATTTACTTTATTGTCTACCTTATGGTTTCCAGTTGGATTGTGAGTTCTTTAAGTGCAGAAACAGTGATTTTTATTTCTTTAATATTTCTACTGGTCTCTTGCATAATGTTTGAAATATAGTATACATTCAGTAAATACTATAAAATACTGAAAAATTATTGTCCCTTTGTAGATAAGTACTCACCGGCCTGAAACACAGATACACATGCACACAAAACCTTTTCCCCTACATTTTTCTTTATTAAAGCATAACCTCTTCTGGGAGGATCCTGATCTAGTCCCATCCTTTTCTTCCAACTACAGCCTCTCTTTGGATACCCTCTTTTGCACTCCTATCATATACTTTGTTCACATCTTTTCATAGAATTTATTCTTTATTATAAATATTGCAATTGACTCTAGGCTCCTTGAGAGTGGGAACTTTGATACTTTTCTATTCCCAAATCTTAATGCATTACTGGGCATGTCAATAATATGTGTTTGATATGAACAAAGGTTAAGATTTAGAATAATACCTCCATTAATCTGTTTTATAGAAAGAAAAAAGGAAAGGAATTAGATTAGTAAAACTTGATCTTAATGAGGTTATCTGAATACTTCATGACTTTGTTGACATCTGGTCAATATGCTTATTTATTCTGTAGAGAATTGTTTGAGCGGGGCAGGCCTAAACAAATATGCTTTGGCACATATGTCAGATAGACATCCTTAAGCAGTGGATGCTAAAGACTTTGTTCTAATGATAAATTAGATGTACTTATGAGACCACAATGCCCATATTCAGGTGACTTATTGCTCTTGACAAATATGGCAGTGGACTGGCTTTGTTTCATGTGTCTTATTTATTTTTTCAAGCAGTTCTTTATTAGAAATGCAGTTTCTTATTTAGCATATTTTTAAAACTATGAATGGTCGAAAGAAATATAAAGAATCTTGTAAAACTGGTAGAAGATACTAATTTATGATGAGAGTAGAAAAAGGAAAGAGCTAAGTTATAAGATAATCATGTCTCTTATTTTTCCCTTCTAGGATATAAAATTTATATCCACTTTGTGCTTTTCTTCTTTTTTAAATTTTATTTTATTTTATTAATTTTTAGAGAAAGAGGAAGGGAGAGGGAGAAAGAGAAACATTAGTTGGCTGCCTCCCAGGGATCAAACCCGAAACCTGAGTATGTGTCCTGACCAGGAATCAAACTGCAGCCCTTCAGTGCACGTGAGGATGTTCCATCCAGCTGAGCCACACCAGCCAGGGCTCTACTTTGTACTTTTAAGCCACATCTTCACCTGGAATTCAGTTAGCTTGTATAGAGACCAGTCCAAATGGCCCAGTGCATTTCCAGTATCCACCGTGAGGGTAGATCATGCTGCTGGGGCAAGTGAATGACAATTGTGGAAATTGATTGAGCTTGGACATGGGAACTAAGGTGTCTGTGCTCATGTATGTGAGTCCATTTGTGATGCAGATGGGTCCAGAGAGTGGAAAAAGAAGGCTCTGGAGATATCCATTTGTACTCTTGTCCTGGGGACATAGAATTTTCAAAGTGCTCTTTGAATCCCCACAGAGGTACCTAGAAGTTCCCCTCCCCACTCAATTTTTACGTCTTTAGATTAGGCTTCTGAATAAGATTTTGTTTTGCCGAGACAGTTTGGCTCAGTGGATAGAGCATCAGCCTGTGGACTGAAAGGTCCCAGGTTCGATTCCAGTCGGGGGCATGTACCTTGGTTGCAGGCACATCCCCGGTGGGGGGTGTGCAGGAGGCAGCTGATCGATGCTTCTCTCTCATCGATGTTTCTGACTCTCTATCCCTCTCTCTTCCTCTCTGTGAAAAATCAATAAAATATATTAATATATATATATATATATATATATATATATATATATTTTTTTTTTTTAAGATTTTGTTTTAAGAAAAAGTCCTGTAGTGGATTATGAAAGTAGAGATTAAATCTAGTCCTTGCTGTGTACCAAACTTTTAGTATTATTTAATACTAAATTAAATATTTAGCATTTTGTAAATATTTATTAATTAATAAAAATGTATTCAGCCCCTTATGCAAAGAAATCTCTGCATCTCTAAAAAATGTAGGCAGCTTTCCAGTTAACAAAGAGAAAATGTCAATGAAAAGAAAGTCTGAAAATTGTTGATAAAGATTATGAAATTAGTATTTAAAGATGAAATATTTTTATCATTTTTTTCTGTGCCATAAAATAAAAAATATATATATATATATATATATATATATATATATATATATATATATATATATATATATATATATTAGCTCATTTTATCCTTATAGGAGCCCTGTGTGGTGGTATATCCTCATTTCACAGCTGAGGAAACTAAAGCTCAGAGAGGTTATATGAATTGCTTGAGGATACAAAGCTAGTAAGTAGAAAACAGAGTTCACACCTCAGTATTTTAATGATCCCATGCTTTTTCTTGCACCGAGCTGCCATCACACCCTGTTACACTGACTCCTGCTTTTAGAATTCACAGCCATCTGATGCATTTTATGAGGGTTACAGTAAGAAATTCTGCATGTCCTTAATAGTTTCTTATCTATATATATGAAAGCCTGAGCGACTGTTATGACTGAACAACTGGAACAACCGCTCACTATGACATACACTAACCACCAGGGGCAGACACTCAACATAGGAGCTGCCCCTGTTGGTCAGTTCGCTCCCACAGTGGGAGTGCTGCTCAGTTGACTGACCCTTTCTGGCCCACCCGCCTGGAGACAGCCACTCATCCCTAAATAATCCTGCAGGTCCAATCTCCGGAAAACTGGAAAATTGGCCAGGCACTGTCGGGATCAGTGCCACCAGCACTATCCCGACAGTGCCACTGGCCTCCTGGAAGTTGGCCTTGGGCACTGCAGCCACTTTCCCTAGATGGTCTGCAAGGAAGAAACAATATAAAAGCTGCCGGCCACCATGTGGCTCCCAACTATTGGCACGAATGTCAGGGACAGATCCAGATCCCGGTCCAACAACGGCATCCCACCACCTGCCCGGAGGGCCAAAGATATCCCCACCCCTCACCCCCTGGGGACCCTACTCATGCACGAATTCATGCACTGGGCCTCTAGTTTATAGTGAAATTGTTCAACGTAAACAATATTTTGTTTACCAGGTTTTCCCCTTCAGCATGATTTTTAATACATGTTCCTGTTCTCATAGCTCATAATTTTCTTTAATACGTTATGTTTTTCTGTCATTTTTATATTGAATACTCATTCCTTTTGCTAAGTTTGTATCTGAGAATGAACAACTAGCTCACAGTGCACTGTGAATCAAGTTCAAATTACTTTGAGTTTACAGAACACCCAGTGTCATCTTATTTTTACATCTAACTGAATTATAGGACACTGTCAAAGTGTTATGTCCTGGTATGGTAAATTGCTCCTTCTTAATGGTCCCCTGGCTACATTCTCTCTTGCTATTGCTATAAACCTGAAATTGTTGACATTTTACATTATCGTGAGCTTGAAAACAAAAGAACTGTTCTTTATCCCTCTTCTTCACCATAAAGGTTTCTGAACATCTTAGCTACCTCATAACATTTATATACTTGAAAGTTGTGCCTTCAGAATTGGATTAATTCTATAATTCTTTAACATTTTAAAAAGGCAGGCAATTTTTTCTCATTGCTCTAAGAATGGATCTTCATCTTCTTAAAACTTGTTTGAATTTGAAGTGGTGGTTCATTGATGATTTCTGAGATTTATTATTTAAATGTATGCATGTTATAAAGTATGTTTGGCTGTGCTTAGTGTTGCTGAGTCTAAAATGTTTTTCAAAATGTCACATTATGAGGATGAATTAAAGATGAAAGAATTACACAAAGGTAACAAATGAGTCAACAGAGTAAGGTCTAGAAATGGTCAAGCTTGCTTTTTTGATGGTCAAACTGATATACTCATATAGTGGTTAATAGTGCCTAAAAGATGGGAATCAGAAAAAAATGATTCTTCAAAGAAAAGGTGATTTTTCTGTAAAACAAGTGCTATAGAATATTTATGGACCATGTTCATATGCACATATATTGAGATTGATTATGCACAAATGTCATCTATAGAAAATTTGATATTTTTTTGTGGACCGTCAGTGAACAGTAAGATTACAGTGTAGTGTTGATCTTACAAAAAGCCAACTTAATTCTGCCACTAAGTAACAAATATAACTTGTAAAAGCCAGAGCAAAATACTATTATATACATAGAATATTGTAATTAATATAAAACATAAACTTTAGATTTTATATTTTTAAAAGGATGTTGATAAATTTGAAGACTCTAGAGGGGATTTTTAAAAATCAGTAGTTTGGAAATAGAGTTTTTTAAGAAAATGTCGTGATCACAAACTGGTATGGGTGATATGTAGCCCAGAGATCTATTTTTGTTCGGCATTCATAGTGTTACCCACTGTTTATTTGTAATTTACTGCCATTTAATTTCTCATAAAAATACAGATTTTAGGATTCTCTTGAGAAATCTGAAAATCTGGCAGTCCTGAGCACATTCCCATGTGGCAGCAGTCACATAAAGCCTAGTACCTACTGCCCTATATTGACAATCCCAGAGCTTTCTAGTTCCCCATGACCCGCTATTGCTTCCTGGCCCAATTAACCTCACCCCTTTGATATTTACTGTGAAGTCATTTGAAGGAATTATAACCTTGTATGTAGAAAGTCTAGGCTTTGAGTCAAGTTGCCTAGAGTCCAGTTTCTATTCTACCACTGAGTATGTGACCATGACTAAAGTGTAATTGTTAAATCTTAAAAGTAGAAAGGAATTCAAGGATTATGGTTAATTTCCCACCTAAGGCAGGAATTCTCAACTAAACTTTCAAAAGTAAGCCAGCTAGCCTCTGTTTAGAACATTAGTCTTTTCTTCACAAGGTAGCCTGTTCCATTTTAGAAAGCTCTCATTATTAGAAATTTCTCTTATATGTTGAGTATATGTCTGTCTACATTTAATACTAAAACTGTACAATTATATAAGGTATCTTCTCCTTATTACAGAACAGAGAACTTAATAGTTATGACATGAAAGACAAGGTATCTACCTTCATATTTTCTTTTATTTAAAAGTGTAACTTGTATGTACAATGTGCTAAGCCATCAAATGAGTGAATGCTTTTATGGCAAAGCACTGTAGAGTTACAAACATTATATTAGTGAGATTTCAATAAGACCAGTTAAGAGCTTTATTGTAGACTTAGTAACCAGTCTTTGTTGTATCATTTTAAATATTTGCCATCTTATTGGGGGGGGTGGGGGCAGGGAAAAGAGAGGGAGAAAAGAAAGATTTAAAGATATATTGTGTTCTTGTTGGTATAATGACATTTGTCAGTGTGTTCATACTTTTTAATTTTCCAGGATTTGCAGACTTAATCCCATGAGCTCACTTCTAATATCAGTAAAGGGTGTGAGCCGTCTTTGTGGTTCAAGCTGCCACTTGAGGTTTCTCCTTCCTGCGGAGCTTTCTAATGGAATTCAAGGTTCTCTCTAAGGTTGAGCATTACGAAGCCTTCTCAGGCTGCTTGAGAGCAAAAAGAGCACCATAGATTCAAGGACACACAAAGTTTAATGGGCAAAACATGCTTCTGCTCCTGCTCCTGCTCCTTCTTCCTCTGATTGGCAAGGTTAACTCTAAGAGGCTGAGCTTTTTAAATGATTTGATTAGACCCACCACTTTATTCCTTTCACTTTGCCCCCTCCCCTTCAAGCACCAGTCCGCCACCTTCTTTGTCTTTGTGGTCTTTGCTGTGCCATTACCTTTTCTCTCCTCCTCTTTCCAGATTTCGTGTCAAATTTTGACATTTTGTGAAACAGAATAAGGAATTCACAAGTAAAGTAATTTGCATCAAAATCTTTTGTGCGAAAGATTTCCATACTTATGAATGGTTTCTACACTTATGATTTATAAAACTCCAAATCCCTTACCTTCGTTTTGACTTACCTTATAAGATAAGGAACAAGAGAATTGTCACCTACATTAGCAATTCACTTAGATTGACATATATAATTCTACAGTCCTCTATCAGGAACTGGTTTGTACATAATGAATTCCTTTTATAGCAGTTTTTAAAATATAACCTTTTAATTACAAAAATCACATGCAAAATTAGTATAGCAAGTATAATGAACTTCCATGTACTCATCACCCAGTTTTAGCAATTACCAGTTGGTGGCCAATCTTATTTAATTTATACTGGTACCCCACAACTGGTTTGTAGCTTTTTGGGAGGGATAGAGGAAAGTTATGCACACCAGAAAGAAAGGATGTGCATGCAAAATTTTTGCAAACAGTTTTAATAGGTTCATACACTTGCTGAAGCCCTTCCATGTATTTCCTAGGAATTTAAGAATCTATAATTAGAATCCCTGTATTCCAGCAAAGAATGCTATGAAGTCTCACCTTTTCTGTTCACCTGAATGTCAGGATTTGGAATCTGCTTAAGTTCTCCTACAAAAACAGCACCGTTAAGCCAATGGCAGGATCCTTTAGTGATGATTTAAGTATCATTATGGAATATCTTAATATGCTCCCTTTCTCCCTTGTTCAGCTTCTTTTTCCTTTAGTTCTTATTAATTTGTTATATTTGATATATCTTTTACCAATGTTGACTGATTAAGAAGGCTTTCAGTGATTCAACTTTTTAAAAAATATATATATATTTTATTGATTTTTTAAAGAGAGGAAGGGAGAGAGATAGAGAGCTAGAAACATCGATGAGAGAGAAACATCGACCAGCTGCCTCTTGCACACCCCCTACCGGAGATGTGCCTGCAACCAATGTACATGCCCTTGACGGGATTCGAACCTGGGACCTTTCAGACCGCAGACCGACACTCTACTGCTGAGCCAAACCGGTTTCAGCCAGTGATTCAACTTTTTTTTTTTAAGGCCTAACAACTTAGAATTTCATCTAGAACTTCTGAGTTGTTGCTAACAGCTAAACGAGGAAAACAGCTGAGAGAGAGAGGGGAGGGGGGAGCGGGGAGCGCTCGAGCAGAATGACTAGTAATGAAATGCATTAATTGTTAGGAACTAAGTAATAAAGCTGAAATTTCCATTAAAGAATACTAGTTTTTAAACACTAATTTAATTAACAAAGCATATTTATTGAAAGTACATGGATAGCTGATTATAAATGACAAAAGGGTGATTTTTCTTTTTCCCAACCTATTTCATGTCCTCCTTTCTCAGCTGGCACTTCACTAAGGCTCCCTCTGGACCAGCAATGGTCACAAGGTAGACACAGGACACAAGAGGTTAGTAAAAGGACACTAGCAGCCAGCAGGACTCCCCTATAGAACTATCTCATTGTTGAATCCCATCTGCTACCATCTGCCCTGATGTGAACTAAAACTATTTTTAAAAGGCAAGTAACAAAAGAGGAGTAATTGGCATAATTTAATTGTTAAATCATTTCATTTCAGAATGCTAGGATTATTATCATTTATATTTGGCATAGTTTCCTCTGCGTATCTCAATGTGGGGAGATAGGGCATAGAATAAGGTACACAATTCTCATTTGAGTATGGTTAAAAATACTTCTGTTAAGTTGATAATTCAGGAAAGGAACCGTCCTCATTTGTAGCTAGCCATTAAAAAGAAAAAGTCCTCAGTGTGGCTCAGTTGGTTGGGTGTCATCCCATTCACTGAAGGGTTACTGGTTCAATTCTGGGTCAGGGCACATGCCTGGGTTGCAGTCTTGATCCCTGGTTGGGGGTATGCGGGAGGCAGGCGGTTGATGTTTCTTTCTCCAAAAATAAAGTACTCCATTGTGGTATTCCCCCTATAACATTTGTTTTATTTGGAATTACTTTTTTAGTATTCTATTGAAAAGGGGGAAATTCAACAACAAAAACCCAGAATGTTTAATAGTTATATCTACTCAACAAATATACCAAAATAAATATATGATCTTAGAAAGAAAATATATACTAATTTATTATATGTCTCTAAGGATATATGCAATCCATATAACATCTAAATCAGCTAATTTTTGTTAATTGGTGTTTCTGTAGTATTCAAAAGTTGTAAAATGGGGCAATGCACTGTATCTACTGTTTGGTGCCTCTTTCTATGGGAAAACTGTTGCTTGAGCTCCATTTGAGGTCAGCTTTCTTCAAGGCCAAATTCTTTTAAAGAAATTTTTCAAGAAGCTCAGTATAAAAATACACTTATAAAAAGATTAACCATCACTTTAAATACATTTTAGAATATTTCTTTTTTAAAAGTGTCCTTAAAATTAGTTGCAGCTATTTTACAGATTCCATTTATGGTTCATTTGTTTGTTGTTTGAATTGAAGTTGGGCTGCTGTTTGAGTTAGTGCCCTGACCTCTCTCGATAGAGAGAAGCCTAACCATGTCTAAGCACCTGTTTAAAAAAAAAAAAAAAAAAGTTGCCTGCAACGAAAACTATCCCCACCTACAATTTATTAAACCTTGACATACTGCATTACTTAAAGAGTTCTCAGAGAAAATTAAAACCCTTTTGACTGGGTTATGCAATGCAGGGAAAATTTTAGTGACATTTAAAAGGTTTCTCTTGTGTTCCTCTAATAGGATAAATAAAAAAGGCTTGTTTTAGCCCAGCAAATGGGGGGACAATCCAATTTCCTTGATTCCATCAAGACACTCTTAAAGCATTAGCCTGTGCAGTAAAAAAATTCAACTGACCCCCTTTGCCTGATGGCTTTGAAAAGTGTCCTGATGTGTAGGTATTTGCCCAACACAGCATACTTGGTTATTGCTCTTCCAACACATTCGTTGATGGAAAGATCTTATGTGAAGCTCCAATAAATGTCAGTTTGTGTTACAGAACTATAAAAACAGTGCACCAGACCATAATGGTCTCTCTGATGGGCAGCCTTTCACTGGAAGATGAAAAGAAATCCTGTCAAGTATATTTAATAGTAGGAAAATATAAATCATTTAATATTTTAGAGAACTTTTTATTACATTTAATTATTTTGCTGTGGCTGATATTTCTGTTGTCCAAAAGATCATGCTCATTTACAGAGAATATACACTGAGTGGCTAGATTATTATGATCTCTGAACACATAATAATCTGGCCACTCAATGTGTGTGTGTGTGTGTGTGTGTGTGTGTGTGTGTGTATTTTAGAGGCCTGGTGCATGAATTCGTGCATGGGTGGGGTCCGGCCATCCTGGCTAGGGGAAGGAGACATGAGCGGTGGCCAGCCTGCCTGCTGGTTGAACTCCTGGTTGAGGGGACAGTTTGCATATTAGCCTTTTATTATATAAGATATACATTGAGTGGCCAAATTATTATGTCTACAGAGAACATAATAATCTAGCCACTCAATGTATTAGCATAGGGCAGTGGTCCTCAAATATTGCTTGTTAAAACAAGTTGCTGGACCCAACCTCAGAGTCTCTGGTTCAGTGGGTCTGGGGTGGAGCCTAATATTTGCATTTTTAAAAAGTTTTTAGATGCAACTGATGCTGTTGCCCTAGAGCCCACACTCGGAGAACCACTGGCCTGAGGGATCTGTGAAAAGAGATACTCAACTCTGGGTCAGTGGTTCCAAATTTAAGTCAGATCATTTCGTCTGCAAGTTATTAATATCTGAGAGCACTCTACTGTGTGAAAAATATCTTGATGCATATCAATCTAGTCAAATGGACAGGCATTTATTTGACATTTGGCTTCCTCGTTGAAAGTCTTTAAAAACCATCCTGAAGGTGGGGCAGGGGGGACATGAAGACAGAGCTTTTATTTTAAAGAGAAAAGTATGGGTGCCTGTGTGTAATTTAAAAGAATAAAAACTGATCATATGTTTCCTATGACCTGTTGAATAATAGTAGAATGAAGTTGTCTTTTATGGTATTCTGATATTTTAAAAAATTTTTAACAAGATCTTCAACCTTTAATTATGTAAAAACCCAAAGCATCATCTTACTCATTAAAAAGAATCCTACATAATAAAAGGCTAATATGCAAATCAACCAAATGGCTGAATGACCGGTTGCTATGACACACATGGTCCACCAGGGGGCAGACACTCAACGCAGTAGTTTCCCCCCTGATGGTCAGTGTGTTCCCATAGGGCAGTGGTCGGCAAACTCATTAGTCAACAGAGCCAAGTATCAACAGTACAACGATTGAAATTTTTTTTGAGAGACAAAAACCAACTTCTGCAAATGGGCCACAAAATTTCAATTGCACTGTACATGTGCAATGTGGCATTTTGTGGAAGAGCCACACTCAAGGGTCCAAAGAGCCACATGTGGCTCCCGAGCCGCAGTTTTTGCCGACCACTGCCATAGGGGGTGCGTTGCTCAGCCAGAAGCCAGGCTCAAGACTGGCAAGCATAGCAGCAGTGCAGGAGCCTCCCCTGCCTCCACAACAGTGCTAAGGATGTCCGACTGCCGGCTTAGGCCCGCGGAGTGGGCCTAAGCCAGCAGTCCAGCATACCAAGGGCTCCCAGACTGCGAGAGGGCACAGGCCAGGCTGAGGGGACCCCCGGCCCGAGTGCACAAATTTTGTGCACCAGGCCTCTAGTAAATTGTATTTGATATTCTGATTCCCATTTTGTTTAAGAATTGTATTATCCAGAATATTTCACTCTAGCTATATTAGAAATATTTCCTTTGAAATACTTAGAATTGTTGTAATAGCCCACTTTTATTTTAGAGTCTGGAAGTTAGATACTATTTATTTACTTGTCGTTCAAATGAACCTGTCTAATAAATAGGAGACACCCCCCCCCCCAAAAAAAAATGTATTTTTGACAAGGAATTGTCACAGTGAGAGGTTTGTTAACATCCAAAAAATTCAGAAGCAAAATTAGGATAAAAGAGGCTCTGGAACCTAGGATAAACCCTGTTTAAAGAAGGTGGTCTGGTACCCTGTCTCATTTTCTTCTGGTGGAAGAATACATATAATAAGTACATTATATATTTTCTTACAGTGTTTGAATGCTTTGTAGCCATCATGTTCTTCTGTTCCACATTTCTTTTTTCTTAAGAATATTTTTGAATCATAGCTAATATTGAAGCAACGTAAATGTTAGTTACTGATTTTAATGAGTTATCAGTTGCTTGAGCTTCCTTTGGGAGTAATTGTATTATCTCCATTATTTAATACTCAGTTTCAAAATAATTGAAGGTGACTTTGAAATTGCCATGAGTTAAGTGAATGGAATCGGGTAATCAGCACTTTTCTGGAGTCCTCCTGTGTGTCCCTAAAGTTCTCTGAGCCCTACATTTTGTGATTCCCTTCTGGCACCAACTTTCTTGTTTTGGTTTGGTTGCTTTCCTCAGCTAAGGATAGATACTCAGTCAAATGGTAATGCTCCACCTATCCCAGGCATTATTCTGCTGACCTTCCCCTGTGGGGCAGTGGATATTGCAGGTGGAGCCCAGTGAAGACTGCGTAGAGGAGGTCAGTGCAGAAATGGTAGCCGTTCATTTCTGCTGCTCTGATGTCCGACAGCTGGTCTCACGTGGCCTGCTGCCAGCAGTGTCTTTACAGGCTTTGTGGCAGAGATTATTTAAAGGAGATTAACCCCTTTAAACCCCTTATATTTTAATTATTTCTGTATGTATTTATAAAACCTGCAGTCTGCTTGTTTCAGGGCACCACTGTCCAAGGCCTTGTCTTTAACCTGGTTTCTACTGTCAGAAAAGTATATCTCTGTTACCACAAAGGAGGCACCATTGATTTTTATCTTCCTTGTTATTAAAATTGTTAGGTTTCGGCTTGATGTTGTTATCATTACTGTTTTTTGAAAAGATAACTAAAATTAGTGTGATTTATTTTAGAATACTGTTAAAATGCTATTTTTGTATTATATGATAGAAATCTAAACCTGTAGACATGTATTGTAGAATGTGAAAACTTGAGGGTATTATTAAAAACAATAGGCCTTTCAGGGTATTATTTTTAATGCTGGGTTAGTAGGCATGCTTCCTATGGTTTCCAGTATTGTCTTGTAACTGTATGCCTGATGAGGGTATCAGAACAAAGATTTCTACCTCTCCTGTTTGTTATTGAGGGCTATAAAAAAATTTCATCTGGATTTGAGAGATGACACATATGAAGGAACCAAAAAAATACCACAAGAGCTTATGAACTGTCCTCTGCCATTGGAGCATCACATCTCAGCACCATGGAGTGCTTCTAATAGAAGGAGGCAGTTCTGTCTCTTCATGCACTCACTGCCCCTCCTCCAGATGCTGAGGAAGGGATCATCCTCTTGAGGGTCTTCCAGTTTCTAGGGAACCTCTAATGGGACCTGTCTTGATTCAAAATCTGTTCATGATATTTATTTCTTCTAAAATCTTGTTTTAAGTTGTTTCATGTTAGTGTAAAGTTACCACTTCCAGTTACTGAGACTGTCCTTTTTCCTCTTAGTTTGATTTCTTCGTGCTTAGCTAAATGAATATTGACAGAATTTGAGGGATGGAGGAGGAATGTTGGTTAGCCACAATGTTAGTAACTAAGGTTTATTATCTGAATTCAACGATAACTGTTGCTTATGTTCTAGAAGTGGGAATTAGACATTGAAATTACAAAACTTGCCATTTCTTTGCTTCATTTGTGTGGAGGACATAAGTGTAAGCTCTAGGTCAGTTATTTGGCTTACTATATCACTTTGGGCAAGTCATTTAACATGCTGAATTTCAGTTTTCTTGTTTATAAAATGGAGCTACTACCTACTCGAGGATGTTAGTTTCAGATAAATTGGTATCTGTGAGAGTTCTGTATAATCGTATACAAGTGTAAATTTTTATTTTCTTAAAAAAAAGAATAACATGTCTGAATTAAGAAAAACTTAGTCAAGTTAGATAGTATAGTTAAAGATCTTTACAACCTCTGGGGAGGGAGGGCATGTCTGGGAGGGGGTGGGCAATGGTATATGTACAAAGATAATAATTTAATTTAAAAAAATTTTAAAAAGAAAAAGATCTTTACACCATCCATGTTTTGTGAAGGGTTTTTTAATTGGTGTTAGTTGAGCTCTTTCCTTGTTTCTTCCCAAAACAAAATGTTTTCTCTTTCCTATAACTATTATTTTTCAAAAATGTCCTTTAATGTAATGGCCATTATGGAAGCACATATTACCATAAAAATTTTATTGTAACCTAATGTAATATTACAATGTAAACAATAATATATTCATTATATAATATGTTCTCAGATATGACCTAAACTTCCTATATGTACAGTGTCAATTTTTAAAACATGAACAAATATGCTAAATTCTGTTCAAAGCTAGAAAAATTCCAAGTTAGAAATACTTATCTGGCTTTAAGACAATTAGAATATGCTTCAAAGTTTTAAATAAAAGAATAGCAGGCTTAGGACAATGCTTGAAAAAGAGACTGGAGACCAGATTAATTATAAAGGAGGCTCTTATAAGAATTAGTGGATTAGGATGTTAGGACCTGGATATGGTCCATTACTGTGGAAAAGAAAGAATTAGAGATACTGGACAGAGGAAAATTCAATCAACCTTACTTAATGGGAAATAAGAGATAAAGAAAAGGGATATAAGTTGAATATTACTCCAAAGCCTTGGACAAAAATTATTTTTATTTTTGACATGACTAATTTAGGAAAAATGTCCTAAAGAAAAAGAAAAGCCAATAGAGGACATTCGTACACATAGAGATGTTTTGCAAATAACAAATTCTGAGAGAAGACTGAATCTTGATTTTAATACCTCAGAATACTGAAAATTTTCTATATTAATATGAAGATATACAGGACTGGAGGGGGAGGGGAGAGACAACACAAAATCACAGTAGTGTTTAAGAGCATAAGCTTTGGAGCCAGATTCTGAAAGTTCTGGCTCTGCCACTTGTAAATTAAACTTCAGTTTCTTCATTTGTGAAATGAGATCATTTAATGCCTATTTCATAAGGTTATTGGGTGGTTAAGTAAGAGAACTTGCTTGGTACAGTAAACAGATTAGCCACTACTATCATTGTTTTTACTCACAACCTACTAAAATCAGTCTTTCTTGTTACATTGACAGGTTATAGGCAGAATGATATAGAAAATTAAGTCTTATGAAAGTTGCCTGGAATGCTCATCTTTGTCTCTTTTACTACTCATAGAAAACTTGCTTGTATCTTTATTATGGAATTCTAATGGGTAGGTGACTGGATGAAGTCTTTTGTTCTTAGTTCTAAACTTGTATCAGAAGTAAGACCTTTTTATTTGATTCTCAGTTGTATAGCCATACACAAGTTATTAAATTATAGTAGGACTGGGAGGAAGAGATGGAGCAGGAGAATGAACTAAAGCTAACATTTATTGAGACTCTATTCCCCTTAATACAATCATTCATTCCCCTTAATAAAATTAGTCCCTTATGCCAGAAAAATAGCTCAAAAATTGTTTTACCTTTGAATATATGTTTGTTTGTTTTTACTTTCCGTAGGCTATGTCCTATTTTATTGGGTCCCCAAAGAAATCAGTTTATTAAATATTTTTTGGGGGAACCCAGGGAAGAATTTACACAGTGGGACTAATGTGGACAGTAAAAACTGAAGTAAAAATCTTTCCCTATATTTAAACATTTTTTATAATTACCATAGGAGAGGATGAAAGAGTGTGGACCACCATTTGATAACATCTATAGACAAATAGTTCTGAAGAAATTACAGTACTAAAAATCTGAAATTGTAGCTTCAGGGCATATAGAGGGTTAAATCTCTGAGCTGTAGAAGCAGATTGTGTTTTCCTTTTGTGATCTGGGCTGACAAGACATCAGTATTCTATTCATCTGCTGGGAATTAGGCTGTTAATCCAATCAATGACTCTTGAGTGAGCTGTGGCCTGCTTCCCCCACTGGGGAACAATCGGATCAAACTGCAGATTGTTTAAGAGCACAGTGCTGTCCTCGTGTCAGGTGGAATTCTCAAGCGTTCCCTGGTGAATTGGGGATAGGAAAAGCTGTCGTGGCCCATTTATCCTTCTCCTTAAATAACCAGGTATCTGTCTCATCCATAGGAAAGCATTTGGCAATAGTGACAACAGGAATGTGATAGAAATCCATTACCTTGAACTCACAAAAGTGTGGGTAAAAAGAAGAAATGTTTTCAAACACCCCACAAAACAACTTATATAAAAGTTTTTATACTTTATTCATGCTTTTTTTCCTATTCCTTAAACGCTAAGTCATTTTTTCTGCAGGGCTTTTTTGGGAGGGTTGTTGTTGACTGTTTTATGTCATGAGTTTTGTTCACTATGAGCTCCTTCTGTAAATCTACCCTGCCCTGCCTATATAAGTCAGCAGGATACAAATAAATTTTAATATAGATTATGAGAACACTAATTAAATAAAATTTTAATTTTAAAATATCTTCCTCTGAGGAATGCTAATTAAATAAAATTTTAATTTTAAAATATCTCAGTCTGAGCATACATAATTTTGACATCTTTTGCAGCGTAGCAAAATTAGATTTCTAATTACTGATTTAATAGTCCATTAAGTACATTTGGAAATTATTATTGAATTGATTACAAAGATGTTCAGAGTTGCAGTTCTCTTCTATAAAATGCTATCCCAAATTTTTCCTTTTAAACAATAGGTGACATGAGCTATCATAAAGCAAAATATCCAAAACAACGAAGAGAAATTCTCAAAGAATATACTTATTATTTCCAATCTTGGTGGAGACATGCTTAACGGGTAATTTTGTTGTTTTCTATCTATTTACGTAACAGTGGTCCAAAAAGGATTTCCTAAATCTGCCAAATTTATCTATTCATTCTGTGACTATTTTGGCATACCTTTTATATACCAAGGCCTCTACCAAGCATTGGAATTATCAGAGTGAACAAGACAGACAAGCTCTGCACTTTGGGGGAGCATAAATTCTAGAGAGGAAGACATAACAAAAACAAGTATGTAGTAAACAAGTAAGACCATATCAGATAAGTGTTAAGAAATAAAGCAGATTGGTTCCTATGAACAGAGTGATCAAATGAGTATTTACCAAGAAGGTAATAGTTAAACTGAGGCTTCAATGGAGAAAAGTTGCTGTAAGTCATGCCCCAAATTCCTGAAACGGGAGGAACGAGCTTGACATACCAAGAACAGACTACATACAGGCCCACTATACTCCAGGCCAGGGGGTTTGAGACTTGGCAAAGCCTCTGAATGTCCTTAGGAACTTTGTGAAATAGGGATTGCTGAGCCTGTCCCTGGAAATACTGATTCAGCAGTGCCGATGAAGCAATGGAACCTGTGTGTGCAGCGCCGGGAACAGTATTAAAAACCTATCTCTAGATGGTACCATTTCTTTCCTTGAACACATCACATACTTCGCTACTTATATCTATGCCTTTCCTCATGTTCTTTTAGCCTATAATGTTCACAGAGTACTACTTGTGAAATATCTTACAAAAAAAAAAAATTGAACCCAAATGTAATAAAGTCTATAAATAAATACATCTGGTGATAATATAAATGACATCAAAATAAACTAGATGGCCGGGACCGGTTTAGCTCAATGGATAGAGCGTCGGCTTGGGGACTGAAGGGACCTGGGTTCGGTTCCGGTCAGGGGCATGTACCTTGGATGCGGGCATATCCCCAGTGGGGGGTGTGCAGGAGGCAACTGATCGGTGACTCTCTCTCATCGATGTTTCTGACTCTCTATCTCTCTCCCTTCCTCTCTGTACAAAATCAATAAAATATATTTAAAAAAATAAAAAAATAAAAAAAATAAAAAATAAACTAGATGGCATATCTGCTCTCTGGGACGTTCTGCTGAATAACTGACTCTATTTCTATAATAAGTCTTTGACATTAAAGTAAGGGAGTTGGCTCTAGATGGAAAATTACCTAAGAGGTCTACCAAGCAAATGTAACATGTAAACCTTGTTTGGATTCTCAGACATACAAATCAAGTATAAAAAGACATTTTAAAAACAATCAGGAAACTTTGGTGCTGTGGTTATATAAGTAAATTTCCATGTTTTTTAAAGTTTCATACAGTGATGGGAGGGGATGACATCATGTCTGGAATTTGCTTTATTTCAGTAAGAAAAAAAGGAATAATTGAAGAAAATAGCAAGATTATTATAGTGTTGAATCTGAGAAATGGGTATATGGAAGTTCATATTTTCTATTTTTGTGCGTGTGTGAAATTTTTCATGTAAGATGTTTAAAGGGCATGAGGGGTTTTTTTGTTTATCTGAAGGGAGCATGAATATTTAAAGGTTGAGAAATAGATTACTGCACCATTTTGCCTTACCAGACTGATAAAGTTAAGGATACTTGGTCATGGTATAAAAAAAAAAAACCCACTGCTGTTGCTTCTTGACCTTTTGGCAAAGATCAAGTGTAAAATGATACTGCTTAAAAGGATTTATCAATGAGTGCTGAAACTCCCTATCACGTTCAAAGTATGATTTGATACGTGCCTGACTTTTCAGGAATAAATCTTTTGCATGAAAGGAGGCAAATCTCTAATCCCCAAGGCATCTTCTCACAATTTAAATGTTGTGCTCCATTGAAGGAAGTCTGTGCTTAATCATTAGGATTCTTCTAGCACAGAGAATAGTCACATTTTTAGAAAAGTACTGATCATCTGGTCTCAATACAGTGATGTTTAAAGCAGCCTTTACTTAATGTTTTGTAGGACAGTGAAAGGGTGTGTGTGTGTGTGTGTGTGTATGTGCGTGTGTGTGTGTGCGCGCGCGCACGCGCTTCTGCGTAGAGGGTGGGGTCAATCCAAGTTCTCCATGGAAAAAACTTTGGCCTGCCATGAGGTCTAGAAAAATAATAGCTATTGAATAGTTAAATATGAATAATTTAAAATGGAAATATCCATAGGATTATGTTTATAATAAAAATCAGTAGACCTCAATAAAGCTGGGTTTTATTACCAAGTACATATTACATATAATGTACATGTATATGTGGGGGAAAGGGGCAGTATCATTCTGATAAAATAAAGCCCTCTTGTCACAGTTACAGTAATATTTTCTGTCATTTTTCACAATGACCTGTTTCCTGTTAATAGAAATTTAATAGCACCCAATATTAATTTTGGAATGTTTAGCACTTTTATGTAACATTCAAAACCGCAGGTAAAATAGGGCAAACCTGGCCATGAAGGCCAAACCCAGGAAGTCAGCTAGGAAGAAATGTTTCTTTCAGGTAAATGATGTTCTGGAAGACGAAGAGTTAACTAAAGCAGAGCCTCATATTCAGGAGTATGGACTGTCAACCAGAGTAATAACCTCAGAGCTGGGACTCTGCTTCTATCCTGTTACCTCACAGGATTAAGTAGTCCTGGGCCCATTCATTGAGTGAGCATTTGCTATGGCTAGGCTGTGAACTAGACAGGTAGACAGAACAGGTAAGACTGAGTTCCTGCCAAGGTGTAACTTCACCTCATCCAAGAATGTTAGACACTCATCATGCTGGCTCAGTGGGATGGCTGCTTTGATGGAAATGCATATGAAATCATTGAGCTGTCATCCACATTGCCGAGTGGGAATGTAAAGTGATTGTTTCTGGCTTGGGCTTCACGGAGAAGGTGGACTTTGCCTACTTGACCTTCTTACAGGACTAGACACTCTTTCCTTGACACTCTTCCCTCAGGTTCAGGTTTGGTTCTTGCCCCACTTTTTTGGATTATTCCTTACCAGACTTGCTTTCTTCTGTTCTCTTTTTACACAACAGATTCCACCTTGACCCCATCTCTCCCCATATACTTTCTCTAGATTACCTCATTTACACCTATGATTTCAATTATTTCCTCTGGCCTAATATTTTTCAAATCTTTATCTCTAGTTCAGACCTCTCTCTAAGCTACAGACCCATATTTCTAATAGACTATGGATGTTTTTATATATGTTTGGGGGTCAGAAAGATGCAGATTCAAATGAGGATTGTACTGCTTACTAATTGTGTGACTCAGCCAAATCACATGACCTCTCTGAGTCTCATTTCCACTTGTAAAGTTAGGATAATAATATCTACTTCAAATGGCTTCTGTGAGAATTTAATTATATGTGAAAATGCCTAGCATAGTTCCTGGTACATATAAAAGGTATAAAAATAAGTTTTGGTTTCATATATCTCTCCTCCTACCCCTGGCAAGTCACCATCCCACTCTAGCTCTGTGAGTTTGACAACTCTCAAGTACCTTATATAAGTAGGTTCATTCCATATTTGTCCTTTTATTCCTGGCTTACGTCATTTAGCATTATATCTTCAAGGTTAATCCATGATGTAGCATTTGTCAGTTTCATTCTTTTAAGGCTGAATAGTAGTTCATTGTATGTACATACCACACTTTGTTTATTCTTTCATTTGTTGATGGACATTTAGGTTATTTCTACCTTTGGGCAATTGTGAATAATGCTGCTGTGGATACCTGCTTTCATTTCATTGGGGTATTTAACCAGAAGTGGAATTGCTGGATCATACAGCTATGTTTAATTTTTTTTTTTTTTAGGAACTATTATTTTCTACAGCAGCTTTACCATTTTACATTCCCACCAGCAATTCACAAGTGTTACAATTTGTCCAAATCATCACCAGCACTTATTTTCAGTATTCTTGATAATAACCATCTGAATGGATGTGAAGTGATGTATCATTGCATTTTCAGAAAATTTTAATATATAGCTAACTGACAGGGCACTCAGATTAAATGAATGCCTAACAAATAATGTAAGCCATAAAATGATATAAAGATGTCTCGATTAAGATTAAATCTATTCATTATTTTCAATTTTATATGGGTATATACTTTTCTTGGAATTGTTTATCATGGTTAAGAGAGTAATTATTGCCGAAACCGGTTTGACTCAGTGGATAGAGCGTCGGTCTGTGGACTGAAAGGTCCCGGGTTTGATTCCGGTCAAGGGCATGTACATTGGTTGCGGGCACATCCCCGGTGGGGGGTGTGCAGGAGGCAGCTGGTCGATGTTTCTAGCTCTCTATCCCTCTCCCTTCCTCTCTGTGGAAAAATCAATAAAATATGTTTAAAAAAAAAGAGAGAGTAATTATTAGATACTTAGTAATTATTAGATACTAGAAGCCCAAGATTCATGCAAGAGTAGGCCTTCCTTTCCCCCAGCTGCCAGCAGTGGCTTCCCTCTGGCATCTGGGATCCGGGCTTCCCTCGCAGCCCCGGCTTCGTCTGGAAGGCCTTTCGGAGGGATGTCTGGTCTAATTAGCATATTATGCTTTTATTATTACAGATAACAGGCTACCATAGGAAGAAATCAGCAGTATACACTGATAAGTAAACTAACACCTGGGGTTATTAAATTCATCACACATATTTTTATTAAATACTACTCCATGACTTTTATGCTATAAGACACTAAGGGATACAAAAGAAGTGTCAGCAATGGTCCCCTGCCTTCGGGTTGCTTACTGTCAAGACAATAAGAAACTCATTGAATAACAAGAACAGTTGTGAGATACAATGTGATGAGATATACTGTGCCATGATGAGATATACTGTGGAAGTTATTTGGGAGAAGTAATGGAGGAAAAGGGAGGCCAGAGTGATCAACAGACATCTTCAGCAGGGAATTGTGGCCTGTTATGAACTGTGAAGACTAAGTGATCATTGGTGACCTCTGAGGTTGGGATAGGAATAGGTAGCAGAAACACCATTACATAGATGTTTGTAATGAAGAATAGTTGAATAAAGTGAAATTAGACCATGGAAGCTATGATGCTCAGAGTAAGGAGTAGACTACTGTGTGTGTGTGAAAAAGGAGTACATAATGGATCTTTTGAATGTTTAATCTACATATGTACCGTGTTTCCCCGAAAATAAGACATCCTCTGAAAATAAGACCTACTTACAGGTTTCCTTCTGAGTGAAATAAAAGGTATCCCCCGAAAATAAGGCTCCCCTAGGCTAAACATGAGAGATTTGGTCCACTGATTCTGAAAGAAATGGAGTCATAAGAAATTCACCAGGAAATTCAAGAATTGGATTGTTATGATTATGTTCCAGAAGATGATGACATGAATGTCACTGAATAAATGAGTAAATTCTTGATACTGTAGGATTCACAGTTTGTCTGGTTTGTGTTGACAACTACTGTACTACCGTACCGTATACAGGTAATAAATTTCCTTTATTTTCATTTAACAATAAATATGTACCGTATTCTTCTTCATGGAAAAATAAGACATCCCCTGAAAATAAGACCTAGCGCATCTTTGGGAGCAAAAATTATTGTAATATAAGACACTGTCTTATTTTCGGGGAAACAGAGTAGTAGGTTTTTTAAATCTTTTCAGTGTACCTTTGTTTTGTTTCTTTGCTTGTTTTACATAGTTAAGAGCTTATAAAAACACTAGAGGCCTGGTGCACGAGTTCATGCACTGGTGGGGTCCAGCTGGCACACCCCAGAGGCCGTGGGCGGGGCCAGCCAGGGTGAGGGCCACAGGCATTCTAGTCATTCCGCATTTGGTCACTTTGCATATTATCCTTTTATTATATAGGATTCTGATTATTTTTTATTATACTAATAATGTGATTTTCTAAGTTATAAATACTTTATGACTATTGTTTTAATTTGCTGCATGCTAATATGCTCAACTGACATATTAACTTTTCCTGTATTGTATTGTTGGACTTTAAATTGTTTCTAATTTCTCGCTAATCTGAATAATACTGGAATTAACTCAAATTTTTTGTAGGTTTTTAAATATATATATTTTAAAATATATTTTATTGTTTTTTTACAGAGAGAAAGGGAGAAGGATAGAGAGTTAGAAACATTGATGAGAGAGAAACACCAATCAGCTGCCTCCTACACATCTCCCAATGGGATGTGCCCGAAACCAAGGTACATGCCCTTGACCGGAATTGAACCTGGGACCCTTCAGTCCACAGGCTGACACTCTATCCACTGAGCCAAACCGGTCAGGGCTATATGAAGTATTTTTAAAAATAGATGCTAGCCCTGGCCAGTGTGGCACAATGGTTGAATATCAACCTATGAACCAGGAGCTCATGATTTGATTACCTGTCAGGGCACCTGCCTGATTTGTGGGCTCCATCCCCAATAGGGGGCGTGTAGGAAGCAGCCAATCAACAATACTCTCTCATTATTGATGTTTCTATCGCTCCCTCTCCCTTCCTCTCTGAAATCAATGCAAATATATTTTTAAATATATACATATATTTAAAAAATAGATTCTAGAAATGCAAAACCATAGGCAGTAAACATTTTCTAGATATTATGCTAATTTATATTCCTATTAACAACAAATAAAAGTGTCTATTTCATAGCACTCTCTGTGGTGGACCTAGCACACGCTGAAAATTTTCATTGTGGAAGTAAAGAGTGAATGAGTATGAATGGAAAGAAGCTTTTCTTGAATTTCTCCACTAGATGTCTGCTTATTTACCATGCAAAGGACATAGGATAGAATAGATTGAGATATATTGAATTTTTGCTGTACAGTATTATAGAAACAGTAATGCAATAAACAAAACACCCTTCAGAAGAGAAAGCAGTTTGCCTCTGTTTTCTTATAGTGATAACTGACAGAGCGCTAACCAGCAAGCAATTTTTAAAAATTTATAGATTTAGCTATAGCTTCTTGATATAAGCATACTTGGAAAAGTACAGCAATCAGCCAAGGAGAAGTAAAGATGAGTGCATGGTCCTAAAGAGTAAGAATATTCACTCGCTGAATGTGACATATCAATTTGGAGATTATGATTAACTAGAGGCCCGGTGCACGGAATTCATGCACAGAGGGAGAGCGGGAATGGTGGTGTCCCTCAGCCCAGCCTGCACCCTCTCCAATCTGGGAGCCCCTAGAGGGATGTCCGACTGCCCATTTAGGTTGGCGACCCTAAACGGGCAGTCGGACATCCCTCTCACAATCCAGGACTGCTGGCTCCCAACTGCTCGCCTGCCTGTCTTCCTGATTGCCCCTAACTGCTTCTGTCTGCCAGCCTGATCACCCCCTAACCACTCCCATGCCAGCCTAATTGATGTCTTAACTGCTCCCTTGCCAGCCTGTTTGCCCCCAACTTCCCTCCTCTGCCAACCTGGTCACCCCCTAACTGTTCTCCCCTGCAGGGTTGATCACCCCCAACTGCCCTCCCTTGCAGGCCTGGTGCCTCCCAACTGTCGTCCCTTGCTTGCCTGATCACCCACAACTGCCCTCCCTTGCAGGCTTGGTCCCTCCCAACTGCCCTCCCATGATGGCCATCTTGTGGCCATATTGTGGCCATATGGGGGTGGCTATCTTTGACCACATGGGGGCAACTATCTTGATCTTGTGTGTTGGAGTGATGGTCAATCTGCATATTACTCTTTTATTAGATAGGATAGAGGCCTGGTGCATGGGTGGGGATCAGCTGGTTTGCCCTGAAGGGTGTCCCAGATCAGGATGGGGGTTACCTTGGGGTAAAGGACAGCCTGGGCAAGGGGCCTGTGGTGGTTTGCAGGCCAGCCACTCCCCCTGGCGACCCAAGCGGAGGCCCTGGTATCTGGAATTTATTTACCTTCTACAATTGAAACTTTGTAGCCTGGAGTGGAACCAAGTCTTCTGCTTGCTCCATGGCTCTGCCATTTCTGTTTGGATTTGTTTACTTTCTATAATTAAAACTTTATATCCTTGAGTGGAAGCCTGGGCCCACCAAGATGTGTGGAAAACTTGGCTTCTTCCATTGCCAAAGAAACCCAAGCCTCCCTCCTGCTCTCTGTGGCCACAACCATCTTGGTTGGGATTAATTTGCATACTCTGATTGGCTGGTGGGCATGGCTAGTGGGTATAGCAGAGGTATGGTCAATTTGCATATTACTCTTTTATTAGATAAGGTAATATGACTCGAGATTATAGTTTAGGCCAGCGGTCACCAACCTTTCAGGGACCTCGTGGACCACTGGTTGTAAACTGCTGGTTTAGGCTACCTATTGTCTTTATCCTGCAAAAATAAAAGTTTAACCACATTTCTCCTTACTTTGTATGTATTTGTTTTGATTCCCCTGGCTCCTTTTCAGCCGCATGAACAGTTGAGAAAGCATGTATTTTGAGGATGAAAGGCCGAGGACCTTGGGCAAGTTATATATAATCTCTCTGAGCCTCATTTTACCTGGCTCAAAAATGATAATGTTTATGTAATAGGGTTGTTGTGAGGATTAAAGAAACAGTGTTTGTAAAACTTTCAGCATACATAGGAATTAGCCAGTGTTTGTTCCTTTTACTTCCCCTCACTGTAATAAAATCTCAACTATTCAGTTCCTTTTGGAAAGTTAAACATTCTAGTCTAGTGTTGGTTTCAAATAGCTGAACAGTTACTTTCTGCTTTTTTAGTTTTTAAATGTTTTCTATAAAATACTTTTTCTAAAATATATCCAGTACTTCATTGCTTCCTTCTTCAGGCATTGTACTTATACCATGGGTATTTATAGATGGTGTGAAGCATGGGGCCAGAGCCTCTCTTTCTCTCTTGAGATTGCAAAAATCTACTGGTTGGCATGCAGCCCAGCCCTCTTTATGGCTGGCTGTTCTCTGTGGTCTAAAATGTCTGCAACTTGCCACTGCTGTCACAGCTTTTAATTTCTGCTGGCTGCTACTATTGCTGCCTCTATTCTTTCTTCTAATTGCCATTAGGCTTTGCTGGCCCTCTTGCCATTTCTGCTCTACTCCTTGCTTTCCTTCACTGTTCCCTTTCCATGTCTTCTGCCTCCCATAGCATCTCATATTTCATTGGCAAAGACTGGCCTTGCTTTGCTTTCTCAAACCAGCAAGAAAAATCCTTCTCTGCAGTGAGCCAACTAATCACAACATGTTTAATATGACCCTTATCAGCATTTCCCCCCAGAATCTGGGCCCTATTCCAGGTACTTGAGAATGCCAAAAATCAAGTCCCTGGGTTAGTGAGGTATAACTCTTCAAGTAGTTTATTTTTGGGGTCTTATTTAACTTATTTTTATGCAAAGTTTTGTGCTAGATGCAAGGGATAAAGGAAATAGGGGTCTATAAAGTTAAACTGTGCCATGATCCTTACCTTCAGGAAGAACACAGGAAAACACAGACATATTCACATGATACAAGGTAAAGGATGAGGTGGTTGAGAGAAAGCTTAAGTAAGGATCAAGAAGGCTCATGGTTCTCTAACCAATTGACATTTTTCTCTCACATTGGTGCTTCTCTTTCTCCTTTCCTCTCTCCCTAAAAAGCAGTGAAAACAAATCCTTAGGTGAGAATAAAAATGTTTTTTGTTAAGTTATAAAGAAGAGTGGCTGCTTTTAAACCGATCTCAGAGAAGTGGGTGGTGGTTCCATTTGTAAGTTAAATGGAATTTGTATTAAAGGAGGGAGGACCAAGCCAGATAGAGAGGAGCTGCTGTGGCTCTCTGCCGTTTTAAATGTAATGGGAGAAAAAATAAACTTTTGAAAAAAATAAATGTAATGGGGGGAAATCACATAGGGGGGTCATGGGTGCGTTTTTTTTCCTCTTCTTATTTGAGAGTCTGTTGTTCCCCCCTTTCTCCTCCCTTTGCCTTTCCCCTACCTGTCCCCCAGCACTCCTAGTCCTTCACCACATTATCTTCTATGTCCATAGGCTATGCATATATGCATATATATTCTTTGGTTGATCTCTTCCAATCCTTCTAACTCCCTCCCCTCTTAGATCTGTCTGTACTTTGAATTTTAAACACAGTTGAATTTGTCTACATTTTTACTTTATTATGTGATTTTGTTTATTTTTAATTCAACTGAGTATTTTTATTTTACCCTAGTGTATAATCCCTTGCAAAGATTTCAAATGTATGACTGATTTTAATTTATTGGAATTGTTTTTGCTGCTGTTTATAACAACTCCATACTTATTAAATTTGAACATTTCTTTTAAGCTAAAACAGAAAGGAAAAGCATAAATAACCATGACAAACAACCCTCTTCTGGTGTGGTCATTCGAAATGAAACAACCAAAAAAAATTAATCAACTTAAATTTAGAAAAATTAGCTGATATAAGTTGTAAACCAGATGAGTAAAAGCTTTCACTTACTCATTCTTGACATTCAATTCCATTTATTCTTTGTAATATATTTTAAAACAGAATGTTTATAAAGACTAAGGTTTGGGTTCCTATATCCTATTTTGAGGTTACTGAGAAAAAATGTTTGGAGTCATATTCCTTCTTTAATACAAATTCCATTTAATATACAAAGAGGAATAACAGGTAAAGATTTTGTAGATACAAGATGTGTTTTATTAAAGCTTCATAATCGTAATAGTAAGAGTATTATAATGTAGTTGCTTTAAAATAATTATTATTAATGATTAAAAACTAAATAGGACTTATAATCATCGAATTCTTTGAACAAACATTTCATGAGTACTTATTATGAGCTAGGCATACAAAAAATGAATGAAAGAAGAATTTTAAATTCAGGTCTCTAAAGACTACAATTTGATTAGAGAGTAATTTAAAATAATCACCCTTTCTCTGTTTCTCTCAAATACCTATTTAGACATATCAAGGTAGTTAGATATATAAACAGATCAGAATTGAGGAAAATTCTTGATGTCTCTTTAAAGTACTCCCTTTCTCTAGTACTTTTGGAAAACAGAAAAGATAATAAAATTAGAACACAACTTGGTTGTCCTTCTATCTTTCTATTCTCAGCTTGCAAATCAATTCTGTGATTAGAGTCATGGTTCTTATGTTCATATCCCTGCTCTAATTGATTTCTAGGTGGACATGCTCTAAGTTGAAAGATCAAAAATCTCAGTATTTCACATTAAATACTATAACACTTCAGCTCCCAGCATCTGATCTCAAAAGCCACAAATTAGGCATGGTGATCTGAAGAACATAGCAAACAACAAGTGGATGGTGCAAGGTGGGGTAACCCTGTCATGCTTGTAACTGTAAAGAGCCATTTAGAAGTAACCATGATTTTAATTGGTTTGATAATTTTTATTGGAAATAGCTAATAATTGTACTCGCTGAGAAATGTTTACAAACATATAGATGGTATTACAATTCAGAGAAAGTACAAGTGAATAGTAATTTTTTCTTATTACATGCATGCTCCAAGGGTAGTGTTCCAATTATTTGAAAAACCTGCAGGTTTTTCACTCTCCAAAGATGCCAGTTAAATGAGGTGGTACTATACTTCTTTTTTTGTTGTTGTTCAAGTAAGGAGTATGCCTGTAACCTTCAACTGAAGGCTTACTGTTGTATCCAGAAAAATTCTTTAAAAAGTAATCACAAAATATATTTGCAGACTTCCAAATTGTCAATTTAGTTTAATTTATTAGATTCACAAATCTCATAGAGAAAGAGGCAGTACATTCTAAGCTTAGAAATAATATTTAAAATTATCCCAAATCATATTACTAACTCATCATTTTTATCACTACTTTCAATACCTCATAACCAATTTTCCTTAGTGCTTCCTTGTATACTCACTTGAAATACTATTTTTAAAATAAAATAATTTATCAAATTTTGGAGTAAGAACAAAACCTCTCTTTAGGCACATGAGAAAATGTATCCCCTCTGTGCAGCTCTGCTATTACTCTTAATGTTGCCTTCCTACTGTACCTTTAGAACTTAACATTGGCAGAGATGGTAGGTCAAGTCTGAACTAAATCAGTATCAGTATCACTATGGTCACACATAAAAAAAAAAAAAAAAAGAAAGAAATCCAGTAACATTCAGCAAAAATTTTTGCTCATAGAGAACATCTAGGAAGCACGTTATTCCCTTGACTACCATAGATAGATAGATAGATAGATAGATAGATAGATAGATAGATAAATAGATAGATAGATAGATAGATAGATAGATAGATAGATAGATAGATAGATTTGGAAATATGGCTTTTGATTCAGATTGATAGTTAACAGTAGGGAAGAAATCAGGACTTAGCTATAGTGTTTTTAATGCACAGAAAACAGTGTTATTAGTGGCTTAATGTTAAAAGAATAAAATAGTGTTTCCTCTATATCTGTTCTGAGCAAAATATTAATATTTTAATCAGTACTTCATATGATAGAAGAAGAAAACAAACTTCTTGTATTTGATAGTGTGCCCAATCTAGAGGTAATATGCAAATTGACCATCACTCCAACACACAAGATGGTCACCCCATGTGGTCAAAGATGGCTGTCCCCATGTGGGCACAAGATGGTCAATCCAGGTAGCCAGCAGGGGAGGGCAGTTAGGGGTGACCATGCTGGCAGAGGAGGGCAGTTGGGGGCGACCAGGCCTGCAGGGGAGGGCAGTTGAGGGCAACCAGACCTGCAGGAGAGGAGTTAGGGTTGAGCAGGCCTGCAGGGAAGGGCAGTTAGGGGCAATCGGGCCGGCAGGGAAGCAGTTAGGCATCGATCAGGCTGGCAGGGGAGTGGTTAGGGGGTGATCAGGCTGGCAGACAGAAGTGGTTAGGGGCAATCAGATAGGCAGGCAGGCAGGCAAACGGTTGGGAGCCAGCAGTCCTGGATTGTGAGAGAGATTTCCCAGATTGGAGAGGGTGTGGGCTAGCTGAGGGACACCCCCACCCCACCCATTTCATGCACGAATTTCATGCACCAGGCCTCTAGTTATGAATAAAATGTGGACATGATAAAAATAATAGAAGTACAAAAGAGTCAGTGCAGAGTCTTGTGGGGAGAGAATCAAGAGTGACCAACTCATTCTATGCACATAGGGAAGAAAAAAAGACTAGAAGTCAACACGAATATAGTAGTGATTTTGCACCTAGTTAACTGTAAACTACATATCCTATTCATTATTGTTTAGGCCCACATTGAATTATTACAGCTAGTATTATACTCCACACTATAGGAAATATGTGGGACTTTAAAAAAAAAAAAAAAAAGTTCAAGTAAATGAAAAAAAGGTAGTCAAGAGATTAAGTAATAAATCAATGGGGAAAGATAAACATATTCATTGTTTCAGTTCATGAAAGCACACAGTGTATGCAAGACACTGTGATAGGCCCTGGATGAAAGCCATAATACTTGCCTATAGGAAGCTTACAGCCTCAATAGAAGAGAAAGACTAATTAATACACAGAGTGTATGCTACCCTGTTTCCCCGAAAATAAGACAGTGTCTTATATTAATTTTTGCTCCCAAATATGCGCTAGATCTTATTTTCAGGGGATGTCTTATTTTTCCATGCGCTAGGTCTTATTTTCGGAGGATGTCTTATTTTCGGGGAAACACGGTATGCACAGTGCTAGAAAGCAGGGCCACCTAACTCTGCCTGAGGACTCAGGAGGGTTCCTGAAGAAGATGAACTGAATCATAAAGGTAATATACATGGGTGTTTTTTTTTTAAACCCAAAGCTTAACAAAAAAATAGTGAGTTTAAACCCACAACGGGCTGCCCTGCAAGAATTGGCCAGTCTCAACACTGATGTGGTAGAGATCTCAACACCAACCACCATCAGGAAAAAAGTAGACTTAAAAATAATCTGTCCACCAACATGTGGACAAGGAGAGTTTGTCTTGGTCTGTGCTCCAAGCCTAGTTAGTAGTGGAAAGAGAGAGAGATTTGCCCTTTTAAAATTTGTTGTACTTAAGGGTTCAGAAATCTACAAAAAAAGCTAAGAAATCAACAAAAGGATCTCAGTTTGATAATATCTCACAAGTGCTTGACAGATACAAAAGCAAAATCATTGTGGAGGGAAGGACTTTCAATCCAGAATTTTTCAGATAAAACCCCATTTAAAATGAATTTACAGTCCTAAATTATAAAGCACACAGGAAGCTATCAAAAAGAGAACCCCAGGCAGCCCAGCAAGCACCACGTGTATTGTCACCCAGCCACCTCCTCTTTCTGAACTCAAATAACTAGAGGAACTATTGGATACTACAAAGGAAGTCTACCGAAAGTGTTCCAATATATCAGACAAATTTTAAAACAGGAGAAAAGAGCAAGACACTATCTTTAAAGGCTGCAGGACAGATATGGGAGTCCCAATTGATTAATAATTGGCAGTCACAAAATTGGAGGAGAAGGAATTGGGAGGAAGAATGACCAAGGTTTGGGTCATAAATTGTCTTGCATACTGTATTAGTGAGGACACTTGTTTGCAGTGACAAACTATCACATTTGTCTAGGGAGTATTTTGTTGTTGGTTCATCTAACCAAGAAAGGCAATTGTATAGTCAGAATGACAAGAATCAGAGACTCTAAATCCCTCTCTCTCACTACTACATATTTCTTTCTTTGTCAGTACTTCCTTCTTTTCTCCTACTGCAGACTTTTCTCCAAAAGTGGAGAACGTTGCCTCTTGCAGTTCTTGGCTCACACTTTTACTTTTCTATTTTTTAAATGGTTGTGAAATATACATTTTTAAGTGTGCAGGTTAATGACATTAAGAACATTCACATTGTCATGCATCCATCACCACTATTCATCACCAGAACTTTTTCACCATCCCAACCTGAAATGCTGTACCCGTTACCCAATAATTTCACATTCCTCTCTCCCCACAGCCCCTGGTAACCACAGAAGTTACTATGAGGCTCAAAGAACTAACTTCTTCATTTTATGTATCTGATAAACCTGTAGAACTTTGTAATATCAGATATTTGCTATAGCTTACGTACTTACATACTTTTGCAATAACAGACTTCTAAATGTATTTTTTTGTTTGTTTTATAGGACAATGAAGGTCAAACAGCTCTACATTATGGTAAGATGTTTCATAACTATTAATAATCATTTGAAATTTTTCTCTATATGTTTTTCTCAACTTTGTCCAGCACTATTTAGTGCTTAGAAAAATGCCTGGCAACTAGCAAAGATACAGTAACTTTTTGTTTAAAAAAATAAATTAATCTCTAAAGTTGAAGATATATTAAAATTCTTTTTTTTCTTTTAATCTTTATTTTTGAAAGCATTACATAGGTCCTCCTTTTTCCTCCATTAACCTCTTCCAACCCTCTCCTATCTTCTCCCTTCCCCAGGCCCTCACCACCCCATTGTCTGTGTCCATAGTGAATTTCTGAACTATCAACAGGAATGAAGGCTTCTCCAATCTCCCTTTGAAAATTTATTATTTTTTTACTGTCAGTGACAACCAAGATGCTAATCACTGTTACTGTAGGAGCTATAACCCTGCAAACAATAATTTCTTGATGTAATTGAAGAACAATAGATTTTATTTTTTAACTTATTTCCCCTACTAACTTATTAGCATAGTTAAGTAATCTTCATGTAAGTCACCTATAAAATAGAGGATAATGGCTTTAAAGAGCTACTGGGAAATTCAATGAGGTAAAAGATATTGAAGTATTCTGTAAAGTGTAAACTACTACCCTGTTTCCCCGAAAATAAGACAGTGTCTTATATTAATTTTTTCTCCCAAAGTTGCGCTAGGTCTTATTTTCAGGGGATGTCTTATCTTTCCATGCACTAGGTCTTATTTTCGGGGAAACACGGTAGTAAAAAGTATTCCTATTTTTTTTTTTTTCTATTTGGATGTGAATAAGGTTGAATAAGAGGCAACCATCAATATTTAAATCAGATAAAGGATCAACCACCTTCAGACCTTTTGGGAGGGAATATATTGGGCTATTTTACTAGTTTTGGCAATCCCGGATCACCATTCAGTAGTAAGCATCCCGGGTGCCCCTGAGCACTTTTGTCCACTGCTTAGTATGTGCTTGGATGTCAAGCACCTCACTTGGTTGTCTAGGAGTCTAAATTATTGGGCTAGCTGTTATGGTAACCTGGCCTGATTAAAAAGGATTGAAATGTCACCAAATGCATGCCCCAACTCATTTTTGACTGTAGCTAGTATCATCTGGGTACCCAAAACCAGCTGGAAGTCTGCTTCTAGATACAGACCCTAGAAATACCGCTGGACATGTATATAATGATACATGATTAAGAACATTTATTGCAGCATTATTTATAACAACCAAAATTTTGTTTTATTAATCTTTATATTCCTCTCTGTATTGTACTTAAAATATTTATTAATTAAAATTATATATAATATACACACTCACATTTCTGACATTTGCAAATGAAAATCTCAAGTCCAGAGAAGGTAACACGAGCTGTAAGTAGCAGAGACCAGACACTTGTCTAGGTCTCCTGGTTAAACTTCCAGTGCTCTTTTCATAATTCCATAAATAATTACAGTCCTAATATCCTTTTAAAACAGACATTATTTTGTGGAAGATTATCTCTTCTAGAAATAAAATAAATGGAAATCCTTTACCATTGGTCACCTCAGTCAGTGAATCAAGGCTATTTTTCAAAACCATATTTGTGAGTAAACATATATATCAATATCTGTGTCTGTCTTTGCACTTTTATAGTCTTATTTCTGGACACAGAGTTTAAACATTAATAAAAATTATCCCTGATTCAGGAATCCTGACCAAAATTGATCTTGTAAAACCTCTATTTCTATCTCATTATATTATTTATTGTAGAAGGAAAAAAATAAATATCATATATGTTATAATCAAGATAATTAAGCATAAAAATAATACCATTAGTTAGCGGGTTTTGGCATTACAAATAAATAAAATTAAAATATTCGGACAACCAGGAATGTTTCATGAAATTAATATTTTAAGTTAATAATCACTTATAGGAGTGATTCATTTTTAACTTAGATTTCTTTTTTAACCAGGTCACTAGACTTGCCAGTTTTTAAGCTCATCAAAACAAAGTCTTGCATACAACAATAATAGTAATTACCATTTATTAAATACCTACCAAATGCCAGGGAATCTGCTGGGCATAGTTTATCTTTTTAGTCACTTAACGTTATTTAACCTTTTTTTATTTAATAAGCACTCAATAGCTATTTGTTGATTTGGTTTGATTTTAGGACCCTTAACCTATTCTCGAGACTTCCATAAAACTAAAAGTATAGTTAAATCCAGGGAGTGCAAAGACAATGTTGGGGATGTCTTATAGGCTTAGCTACTATTTTTTATGAATTACAGTTTGGCTTGACAGCTGTCCTTGTGTTGACAGCTCTTCTGATTATAGCAGTTGTCAAACTCCATCCTTAAGCAGGTTGTAAATCCTGGCTTCTTCTGATTAAAACTGGGTCAGAGCCAATGGCAGGTTAACTAGAGGCCATTATTCTACTACTATATGGCCATACTGGTTCTTTCCAAATGGGCTTTGCATAGCAGCATATGAAAACCCTTATTTACCTCAATTTTACTTTGGTGTTTTTGTATCTTCAGCTATTGGTCCTCCTGTTATTTTGTAATTAAACATGATCCTTGCGGAAGAGTATATTAGTATAAGTGTGGTCTTCCTTGTAAATGGCCTGTTAGCCTTCCCCTCCTCTCCCTCCACTGGGAATACTAACATCATTGCATCTGTGTCTCCCAGGGGAAATCAAGGCTTTTCCTTGCACGTGCAGTCATGTGATTTCAGAGTGGGCAGGCTTTGTATCCTCATGAGCCCTTGGTCTTCCACGTAAAGCACCATCTGTTCTGTTCCTTCCACGCTGTTACAGGGCAGTGGGAGGAGGCATTCGAGTGAAAATAAATAAAATAAAAAAAAGAAAGAAATTCATCATCAAAACCCTGAGGATTAATGGAGTCAGAAGGCTTACTGCTCTGAATGAAATTCATCTTCACCTGTGCCAGTGTCAGGGCTGCCTCTATGGCACTTGACAAATAGAGGTTCCCAGGGTACCATAAATTCAGCAACTGTTCTTCTCCCTGTGGACTTGCTCAAGCTTTTCTGAGACGGGCTTATGACTGTTTTTCTATTTTCCAGCACATTGTGGGCACCAATATATCCCCTCATTAATTGGGTAAAATGTTAGCCCCCTTTTTTTCTCACTCCCTCTCCCATCTTCTTTGCCTTTGTCTATTTTGAAGGAGTGGGCAGCTCACACGTCTCTAAAAGATGACTGTCTCGTGAATTGTGCTTCACTGAAGATGCCAAAGGCAAATAAATCAATTAACTAATGAATTTTGAGCAAACACAAGGTTCCCAGCACAGTGCTAGAGGGAGGAGAGAGAATAAAAAAGCATGAAATCAAGTAACTCACCATCTAATTGTGGGTTCAACACCTATTAAAAACAAACTATTTGTTGGGCACTTATCTGCACCAGGAGGCTCTGCTAACCGTAAACATAGTTCATGCCTATCAACAGTGAATCTCCCAGAGGCGGTGCCGCAGTGCCCACCTTATACTGGGTATGATTCACCTGTGTGGTTTCCCTGTCCTGTAAACCAGTCTTTCTCTTCACTTCCTTTTTGTCTCTCTACTACAGCTTCCTGATTCCTTATGCTCTCATGTCAGTCTGCCTTTGCATAAACCCCTGGTACTTGTTAATCAAACTCCTTTCCTTATGGATAGCATATCCCTTACTCACAAGTACTGTTTTGTAATCCGTAAATTCCAAACTTAAATCTCATTTCATAGTTAGACTTGAGCTAAAATTGTATTCACATTTGTTAGGTTAAGGGGATTGTTAACTGGTTATCTATAGTCCTCTAGCTGTGGAATTTAAAATTTTAACTCAACTTTTTCCTGGGTTAGTACTCACAGATTATACCATCGCTCCCTTCCTCTTACAGCATCTCTTAAATCAGTGTCCTTTTGTCTGAGATGGCCAGTTTAGTGTTTTCAGCCAGAGTGCACATCTACTTAGACTGGACCTTCATGCTTAGTATCTCAAGTGTTGGGTTAGATTTGAGCCAATAGTGGTCTGACAGATCATGCTAGTTATTATCCTGTGTTACAGATTTATACACTGGGAAATTTATTCCTCTGATACAGCTTTAAAAGTTCCAATTTTAAAACCTAACCAAGTGTTTCTCACAATAAATTGAGACTGATAGCTGCAGCAAAAAGGTTAAATGATTATTTCTCAAAATACAAATGTCATGTAGTGCCAAAACTGGTTTGGCTCAGTGGATGGAGCATCAGCTTATAGACTGAAAGGTCCCAGGTTCGATTCTGGTCAAGGGCTTGTGCCTTGGTTGCAGGCACATCACCAGTAGGGGGTGTGCAGGAGGCAGCTGATCGATGATTCTCTCTCATCAGTGTTTCTAACTTTCTATCCCTCTCCCTTCCTCTCTGTAAAAAAATCAATAAAATATATATATTTTTTAAAAATGTCATGTAGTGCCGAAACCGGTTTGGCTCAGTGGTAGAGCATCGGTTTGCGGACTGAAAGGTCCCGGGTTCGATTCCGGTCAAGGGCATGTACCTTGGTTGCGGGCACATCCCCGGAAGGGGTGTGCAAGAGGCAGTTGGTTGATGTTTCTCTCTCATCGACATTTCTAGCTCTCTAGCTCTCTCCCTTCCTCTCTGTAAAAAATCAATAAAATATATTTTAAAACAAAAAATGTCATGTAGTTAGTTCTATGCAGGAGAAATATCCTCCTCTCACAGCTACTTAATATTAAGCAATGTGTCTTTAACTTTGTTATATTTTGTAAGAAACTGTCTTCCATTGGAATCTTAATTTGGTGTACAGTGATTCATGGTATAATCATTATTTGGGGAGATATTTTTAAATTCTCGATGGGATGTTATGATTCTAAACACTTTCTGTTGAATCCTGGGCCTTGGTAAATATATCCAGTCTTCACCTTCTTCCCCATCTGTGCCATACCCCAAAATATGATCTCAGCCCACCAATACCTGCCCCAGGCAATTCTTGCCTTTCTCTGTTTTGCTCCTCTTCTCTTTATTCAGTTATCAAATATGTAGTTTTAGTGGCCATCTAAGAAAACCCACTGAAGGCAGAGATAGGGTTCCCAATTGGTCTGATTTTAGTTCAGAAAAAATTCTGCCTTCTACCTCTGTTCACTTAGAACCATCTCTGACCTTGTGCTGTTATGGATTAGAATGCGGGCCTAAGTTTGTCCCAAGTTCACAACTCATCCCAATCTGGTTTGCACTGTTGACTCTGTTCCTACTTTACCTCATATAGCCAGGAAGCTCTGAACTCCACCAGGGAGTGAGAGCAGTTAAGGGAGCCAGAGAAACTACTTTACTTGAGTACCAACAAAGAACAAAAAAAGAAATGTCACACTAAAACATTTAAAACCAAACTCCCAGAAAGTTCTGCTTCCATATAAGATCCAGCAAAGAAAACTGGCTTCCATGTAAGATCCAGCAAAAAGTGGCAAGCCCCTACAAGACACACAGACTAGTTCACTTTGGTGGAGCGACTGAAGAAGAGGCAACCACCATAAAACCGATTAAGAAGAAAACCTTCTTCGAGTGAGCTATAATGACATTTTAGAATAATTCAGACCAAAGAAGAGTCCTCACCCAAGTGCTCTTTATTAACTGAAGCTCTTAAGAGAAATTGAGAACAGAGAGAGCTCTCTGTGGCATACAGTCCTGAAATTCTGCCACTTCCCTGAACCCTTAGTTCATATGAAACCAAATCCTTAAACCACTTGTGGTAAATCAGAAAACTTTTCTGTCCTCCTCCTCTCCCTGGGCCCAGGCAGATACCCGCTGCTTTTGGAGGAGGAATAAAAGCAAAATCTGCTGCCAAGGGGGAACAGGGAACCCCTAGGCTCTGAACCCTGCACCAACAACAAGGAGAGCAATCTCACCACTGGGGCAGGGCAGGAGACTCTCCCACTCAGGACATGTTCTCCCTCATACAAGGCAGAGTTGGGTTGACATTTCTGGGAGGAGTACAAGAACACTGAGGAATCAGCACCCTGAGGGTCTGCCTGAGACTGAAACCAGGCCCAGAGGACAAAGAACTCCATCCCACTCCCACCATGAGCTTTATACTGAATAATAAGCAGTGGCAGTCTTAGAACCAGAGTAGAAGAGAGAGACTCCCTTTGTGATAGACATGCAGAGACTACTGAAAGCTCAAGGTAGAGCAAGAATACTGGAAAAACCCTCTGGCACCCTGCACTGCACACGCAGTAGAAGGGAGCAGCAGCAGCCCACACCTGGAGGAATTGAAATGGGTGATATACTAAAGCTACCTATTGGACCCACAAACCTCAAATCCAGTTCAACTGCTGACTAGATTTAGCCTACGCCCATCCTAATGGCATACAGGAGAAGAGGAACCATTTCTTGGGATAAATAGTATTATTTACTGCAGACCACACTATCCTTCTACACACAGTATTCTGTGTTCAATCAAAAATTATGAGACACAAAAAAGCAAGGGAAAAAAAACAACCCTTTGTCAAGCAATAAATCAGTAATTGATAGAGCAAGTAGATAATAATTCAGCGAGGATATGAAAGATTTGAACAGTACTGTCAATCAATTTGACTTAATTAATATCTATAGACCTTTCCATCTAATAAATAGAATAAACATTATTTCAAGTACACATGGAATACCTTGCCAAGATCGACCATATTCTAGGCAATACAACAAATTTCAACAAATGTAAAAGAAATTGTACAAAGTTTGCTCTATGACCACCTCAGAATTAAATTAGAAATTAATAACAGACACACATCTGGAAAATCCCCAATTCCAAAACATTTAAATACACTTCTAAATAATTCATAGGTCAAAGAAAAAATATCCAGGGAAATTAGAAAATATTTTGAACCAAATGAAAAGATCCTATCAAAATGTGTGGAATGCAGCTAAAAGCAATGTTTATTTTGTATTTTGCCCTGGCCAGTGTGGCTCAGTTGGTTTAGCATCCCCCTGTACACCAAGAGGTTGCTGGTTGATTCCAGGTCAGGGCACATGTCTGAGTTTGCAAGCTCAGTCCCCAGTAGGGGGCATGCAGAAGACAGCTGATCAGTATCTCTCTCTCATCTTTATCTCCTTTCTCCTTTCCTCTCTCTTAAAAAATCAAAAGATTTTTTAAATCATAATAAAATTTAAAAAATGCATTTGTTTGTTTGCTTTTGGGCAACCAAAAAAGTAAATTTGATTTTCCTAACATTCACAAGGCCACTGTACCGTCACAGTTCTGCTTCTGAGGCCTAATCCCCCTACAGCCACTGTAAGGGTGATCGTTGTTCTGAATTCCTCACAGCTCAGCACGTGACCCTCCTGCTGAAGTCTGGTCTTTCTGTCTCCAAGTAACCTTGTGTTCATGTCTGTCACTTTCCCTGTCAGCTGCTGCCTGTGAGTTTCTGGACATCGTGGAGCTGCTGCTCCAGTCTGGCGCGGACCCTACTCTGCGAGACCAGGATGGCTGCCTGCCGGAAGAGGTGACAGGTTGCAAAGCTGTGTCTCTGGTGTTGCAGCAGCACACAGCTGGCAAGGCTTAGGCAAAGACTGGGCCTTCATAGCATAGGGCTTCAGTGATGCAAGAAAATCATACTTCTTTTACCATCTGTCTTTGGTGTACATTGGCTAATAAAATCAGTTCTGAGGAACGGGGAATTTGAAGTCTCAGCAATTCATTCTGCTTGCATACATTCCGGCGAGTACAGTTTTGGCAATGAACATGTGTACTGTGCATAATGCAATCCAGTTCTGCTGAGCATGCTCTGAAATTTATCACTGTTCTTGAGGGTGGGGAGAGGAGGAGTCACATCTTAGTTCACAATATTAAACATGGCTGTTCTTTTAGGAAACATGCAGAAGCAAAACACGACTGACAGTGAGAAAAACGTTCATGAAATCCCAGTGTGGTGGGGATCACACAACCTTGTGGCATTTTATATGGTGGTTCTGAATAGGGAGCTAAAATGTCTAGCCTCTTGGCAGACTGAATTGGGAAGATAAGAAAGAAAAGGGGTGTTAAGAAAAAGAGAAGGCAAAAGGGCAGCATTTTGTCACACTGGGATATAGAAGTCATAGGAAGTACCAGAATAAGATTTAGTGACCTCACTCTAAGATTGAGACACAGGTTCTGGAGAATTCACTGGTTAGGTCAGGATATCTTAAACTCCCCTTCACATAATAGGGAGCAATTTCCCTATGGCCCTTTTTTTTTTTTTTTTTTTTTTTTTTTTTTAAATATATATTTTATTGATTTTGTACAGAGAGGAAGGGAGAGAGATAGAAAGCTAGAAACATCGATGAGAGAGAGTCATCGATCAGCTGCCTCTTGCACACCCCCCCTACTGGGAATATGCCCGCAACCAAGGTACATGCCCTTGACCGGAATCGAACCCGGGTCCCTTCAGTCCCCAAGCCGACGCTCTATCCATTGAGCCAAACCGGTCTCGGCCCCTATGGCCCTTTTAATTGACTATACTGTCCCTGTCACATGGCAGCAGCCTCTGCATACGGGCTCAGTCCTGAACTGTGAGGCCTGTGTGGGAATGCGAAATAGCCATACTGCCCCAGTACTCAATGTGATTAAAGTTATTTCAAGATACCAGGAGAGCGTCTGCTTTTTGTTAAAACACAGACAGTGTGCCATGGTTTTTATGTAAAAGATAGATAAGTATGACACTGTTGAAACTGGCTTCCTACATTTTCCCTTTTAAGCCTAAAGAACTCCATCTGGGGAATTCCTTGACTTTTCTTATTACGTAAGGAAAGTAGACAGTTATAATATGAAGAGAAATGAAGTAAGAAGAAATAGGTTGAGATGCAAAGGTGACCATTTAAAAATAATGTTTCTAATGTGTTATTTAGATAACAAGCAATAATTGTGCTTAGTGGAGCCTTCAACAATGGACAGGATTTCCAGTAGCTTAGGCTAACCTGTCCTGAAACAAGCCCCTTCGGAAATGGGACATATTAATGCTGCTCACTTTGTGACTTCCAAACTATCTTATTTTCTGAGATGTAAGCCACGCCATTCCCAAGGCTATTCAGTTTTCAATTATCTGTGGAGAAATATGCATGTTAGTACGTGCTGAAATGGTACTATCATTCTAGTAAAGCTTTCTCTTCATTATCTGCTTTTCCCACAATCCAGCTACATTGCAACCTACTGTTTAAACACTCTCATGGTCCACATTAATTGAATGTGTTTTAAGAGACATTATGCATTAGTTACAGCAAACACAACCAAGGTGTATGCAGCTTTTATTTTCTTTCTTTTTTTTTTCATTAAAAAAATTTTAGTGACATAATTTCAGGAGTCCCTATTCCCCCTCACTTTTGCCCACCTCCACCCTTCCCCACCTACACCTTTCTTGGCCTTTACCAAATTATTGTTTGTATCCATGGGGTATGCATATATGTTCTTTAGCTATTTCTTCACCTTCTTTATCAAGTCATGCCCACTCCCCTTCCCTTGGGCACTGGCCAGTCTGTTCCATGTATTCATGCCTCTGGTTCCATTTTATTTTGTTCATTATATTCCATGTATTAGTGAGATTACATGGTATTTGTTTTTTTCTGACTGGCTTATTTCACTTAGCATAATACTCTCCAGGTCCATCCATGCTGTCACAAACGGTAAGACTTCTTTCTTTTTTACAGCTGTATAGTATTCCATTGTATAAATGTACCACAGTGTTTTTATTTGCTCATCTGCTGCACTTGGGCTATTTCCAGGTTTTAATTATTACAAAAAATGCTGCTATAAGCATAGGGTTACATATATTCTGATTGGTATTTCAGGATTCTTAGGATATATTCTCAGAAATGGGGTCACTGGGTCAAAGGCAGTTCCTATTTTAATTTTTTTGAGGAAACTTCATACTGTTTTTCCACAGTGGCTGCACCAGACTACATTCCCACCAGCAGTGCACGAGGGTTCTTTTTCTCCACATCCTCACCAGCATTTGTTGTTTATTGATAGTAGTCATTCTGGCATATGTGAGGTATAGTTTTATTTGCATCTCTCTGATAGTGACCTTGAGCATTTTTGCATGTCTATTGATCGTTTGTATGTCATGTATGGAGAAGCGTCTATTCAGGTCCTTTGCCCATTTTTTAATTGGATTGTTTGTCTTCCTGGTGTTGAATTGTATATTTATATATTTTGGAAATTAATCCCTTGTTGTATATATCATTGGCGAATACGTTCTCCCATTCAGGGAGTTCTCTTTTCATTTTGTTGATGTTTTTTGCTTTGCAGAAGCTTTTTAACTTGATGCTGTTGCATTTGTATATGTTTCCAGAGTTTCTCTTGCCCTCAGAGACATATTGGCAAAAACGTTGCTACAAGAGATGTCTAAGATTTTACTGCCTATGTTTTCTTCTAGAATTTTTATGGTATTGCAACTTATATTTAAGTCTTTTGTCCATTTTGAATTTAGTTTTGTGTAGGTGCAAGTTGGTGGTCTGGTTCCTTTTTTGCATGTGCCTGTCTAGTTTTCCCAGCACTATTTATTGAAGAGACTTTCTTTACTTCATTGTAGTTTCTTGCCTTCTTTGTTAAATATTCATTGACCATGGAAGCATGGGTTGATTTCTGTGCTCTCTGTTGTGTCCTATTGATCTATATGCCTATTCTTATGTTCATAGCAGGCTGTTTTGATTACAATGGCTTTGAAGTATAGTTCACAGGGGTCTGCGGGTCCCATCTAGAATCCTTTTTCCTGGCTCCTTGTTAGAGTATTTCAAAAATGAGAATTCTTTTGTTGACTGGCCCAATTTCCATGGTTTTAAGTGCTCTTACTAGATCATATCTGAGGTGTTACGATGCCTATTTGAAAGATTGGGAGATGTGTTTAATTTTAAACAATTGATCAAGATTTTAACAAAATAGAGAGATGCAAATCAAAACAGCCATGTGGTACCATCTCACACCTGTCAGAATGGCCAACATCAACATATCAACAAACGACAAGTGTTGGCGAGGTTGCTGAGAAAAAGGAACCCTCGTGCACGGCTGGTAGGAATGCAGACTGGTGCAACCACTGTGGATAACAGTATGGCGTTTCCTCAAAAAACTGAAAATGGAACTCCCATTTGACCCAGTAATACCACTCCTAGAATTATATCCCAAGAAACTAGAAACACCAATCAGAAAGGATATATGCACCCCTGTGTTCATAGCAGCACAATCTACAATAGCTAGGATTTGGAAACAGCCTAGGTGCCCGTCAGCAGATGATTGGATCAAAAACTATGGTATATCTACACAATGGAATACTATGCTGCCATAAAAAAGAAGAAATTCTCACCATTTGCAGCAACCTGGATGGAATTGGAGAACATCGTGCTGAGTGAAATAAGCCAGTCAATGAAAGAGAAACACCACATGACCTCACTCATTTATGGATAGTAAAGAACATTATAAACTGATGAACCAAAAGATAGATATAGAGACAGTAGAGCAACAAGCAGACTGTCAAATTACAGTGGGGAGGGGAGGGAGATCGGGGGGAGATAAGAGATCAACCGAAGGACTTGTATACATGCATATAAGTACAACCAATGGACACAAAACTCTGGGGAGGGTGGGTATGTAAGGGGGGGGCCAATGGTAAAATATGTACACAGATAATAATTTAATAAAAATAAATAAGAAAAGGGAAAAAAAGATTTTAACAATATAGATTATAGTTTTATCACTAAATACCACACTGGGAAATTTTTAAAGAGAACTGGCCAAAAAGTTGGCCCTTGACTTCTCATTCTGCTACAGGGCAGGAATGAGCCCACCTGTTAATTCTGTGTCACTCATTAATGATTCCTATCTATATGTTTAGCTTTTGCGACTTATCAGAATGCTTTCATAGTATTATCTAAACTGCCCCTCCACAGTAGCCCTATAAATTAGGTAGTGCAGCTACTAGCAGGCGTCTTCAAACTACGGCCCGCGGGCCACATGCAGCCCCCAGGGGAGTCTGATCCTGCCCGCCAGGTTTTTTGGGCAGTGAGCGCAGCCAAGGTGTTACAGTAGGGATTAGTAGTTCATATAGTCCGGCCCTCCAGCTCTCTGAGGGACCGTGATCTGGCCCCCACTTTAAAAAGTTTGAGGACCCCTTAATACCACTTAATCAAGGATGAATTTGAGACATAAACAGATTACTTCAGTTTTCCAAGGTTAGAGAATAACAGTAGAGCCACAATTAGAACCAAGTCTGCTGTATTGCAGTCCTTTCTGTTAGAGCACAAGACTCCTGTGAAGTGTTCAAGCTCTGCCACCAGAGTGTCTTGAGAGTTTACCAAATGGCAGGTACTGTCATTCCCTCCTCTCATCATCGTGTACATTTACAATTACTCATGTTATTTCAAGGTATTGCATGAGATATCTTGAAAAGCCTCATAGAAATTCATAAATTGCTAATCAAAAACTCACTAAATCTTTTAAACCTACTTTAACTGTGTGTCTAATAAAGATGTAAGAAGTCAGCCAACTGGCCACATATTGTTATCTCTTACGCTTGTCAGGTAGAAGGGTAACAACCAAAGTATAATATCTGGAAGCATATCTATTATATCTTTTTTTTAATGTTTCAGCATTTTCCAGCTAAAAGGTTGCTATAATCCAGTGAACCTTTCTATTAAATAGGTATTTCTTAGCTTCCTGCCAGGTTTAACTACTTGGCCATGGGTTATTATTCCGTGTACATGGCATCTCTGAGGATTAATGAACAAGGCGTGTGACTATAGCAAAGCTGAGTTTGGAATGCAGGAGGGATTAGTGCCCAGGCTAATATATGCTTCAGTTGAACAGAAGACTTTTAAATGTTTAACGTTTATCAGTTGAAACATGAAGGCTTTTATCAAACTTCAAGTTCCTAATAGATCCCTTTTAAATAAATGTTTATCACAGAATAAATGTGTACCCACCAGCCACAATTTAGTAATGAAAATATTGTGTTTAAATATTTATAATTGAATTTCAAATTCCAATTCCTGTGGTGGTGTGGGTCAAATACTTTAATAGAATTTATACTATTATCTGATCAATTCTTTTTTTTTTTTTTATTTAACGTTTCCAAATTGTTTCTTTTACAAACAATGGTATGTCCAAGTTTGACAGCATTTTTTTCCTAGTGATTTATACATAAGCTAACGTACCTTACAGTCAATATAACTGAACTTTAGTTGACATGACAGTAATTACACCTTACTTTTTTTATTGTCTAAAGTTTTACATATGTCTCCTTTTTCCCCAATTGACCCCTCCACACTAGCCACTCCCACCTCAGGCAAGTCCCCACTGCCCCAGTGTCCGTGCACATTGGTTATGCTAATGTGCATGCATAAAGTACTTTGGTTGCTCTCTAGCCCTCTCCTCCCCCATCATTTGTCTCTGTATTTATTCTTGTTCATCAAATTATGTTGATCAGTATATCCCACATATAAGTGAGATCATGTGATTTTTAAAAAATATATTTTATTGATTTTTTTTTTTTTTTTTTTTTTAACAGGAAGGGAGAAGGCTAGAGAGCTGGAAACATCAATGAGAGAGAAACATTGATCAGCTGCCTCTTGCACACCTCCTACTGGAGATGTGCCCGCAGCCAAGGTACATGCCCTTGACCAGAATCGAGCCTGGAACCTTTCAGTCCGCAGGCCGACGCTCTATCCACTGAGCCAAATATTTGGGCAATATTTGTCTTTCTCCAATTGGCTTATTTTGCTTACCATAATGCTCTCCAGTTCCATCCATGCTGTTGCAAATGATAAAAATTTCTTCTCTTTTATAGTGGCATAGTATTTCATTGTGAAGATATACCACAGTTTTTTAATCTACTCATCTGCTAATGGACTTAGGCTGTTTCCAAATATTAGCTATTGTAAATTGTGCTGCTGTGAACATAGGGGTGCATATATCCTCTCTGATTGGTGTTTCTGGTTTCTTGGGATATAGTCCTAGAAGTGGGATTACTGGGTCAAATGGGAATTGCATTTTTAATTACACCTTACTTTTATACAGGCCTTTTATGCAAGTGTGTTAATTGAATCTCACAATAATTATAAAAGTAGAAATAATTGGTATTTACTTTATTTTGCAATGACAAAGTTGAACCTCAGAACTGGTAGGAAAATGCCCATTTTTATATATACTTTTACACAGAATTGAGGTAATCTCCCAAGCCTAGTGATACCAAGTTCAAAAGTTTTATGCCATGTTTCAGGATAAGCTAAAGTGCAAACAAAAGCAACCACACTCAAAGGTGCATTGTTAAGCCTCTTAATGAATTTTATATATGTACATTGGATTTTCTCCTTAAAACATAAAAAGCCTTCAGTGCAGTCTTCTGTAATCATGTGGTTTGAAAAATTATGACTGTCATTACTGGGGCTTTACCTTGAGCAGCTTTAATTATTTTAATAACCATCCACAGTTCCTTCATCAGAGAGATTTTGGACCAAAGTATAGTGATTATCAGGCTGATGGGGGAAAGCTTCCTTGTTATACTTATCGCCTAACGTTTATTATGTGCCGAGTGTGATCAATTTTTTACATATGCGTTAATTGCATTAAAGGACTGAACAGGAAAAGCTATTTAACCTCATCTTTATTCACTTATCCTTGAAATAGTCCTGTCATGCTCCTCCTCGAAAAGCAGAGCATAACGATTTGAACTTTGTATGGATCACCATAGTTACTGGGCACTTGTGACATTTTATTCCTTACTATTTTTACTTTTACGTATAAATTCTTCAAAACTTGCTTTCCTGTGTTTTATGATATCATTTTTCCCCTTGGCACAGTTATAAAAATGAATGTCATTATTTTACATCTTTTACTCTGCTTTTGGGACCTGTGTGTGCTGGAGTCATTTCCGAGGGTGCTGTTCCTTCCTGTCGCAATAGGAAGCTTCCAGCCCTGGGAGCCGGAGCGGGGCGTTCCCAAGGTATGTGCCAGTGTGTGCCCAGCACAGACTCTTCTTTGCTAATATTCCTACACATGTAGAAGGGATGAAGATGAGTTTGCAATAGAACAGTGAAGTTAAAACCCAATGGAATCATCCAGTGATTAACTGCGTTTGCCTCATGGTGGAACTCGGGCACTCAGGATGGGTTTCTCTCACATGTGGGAACAGGACCATTTGGACCTGACACTACGGAAGGTCGAGGCTGAACATGGGGCCTGAAGGAACAGAGGGGTGACTTTCAGTCCTGGGCTGCAACAGCCAATTCATCACCCACACTGCAGTCAGGATTTATTTTTCCTCTCGCTGGTGTAGCAGTCCCAGTTTCCATTTTAATACTTAGAAGGTAAGTTCAGTTGATGGACACTTTGTGTAATAAAAAACTCTTTTAAAGAACGTGCCCACATATACACACGGGATAAAAAGTGGCACCACCAGGGCCGGTGGCTTTCACAGAATACATTTGTAGAGCCCAAAGCTTAGTCCTGGATATGTTTATAGCACTTTAGCTCCGTTTGTGAATTTGGAACCCTTCCAAAAAAAGAAGAGAAAGACATATATTATTGTTTATAATCTGCTTTATTCCGCCAAACCTTGACTGAACAGACCTGTGGATTGCTGTTTAAATCCCTCAGTGCCTTTAACTACCGATGGGGAAAGTGGTTAATGCGCATTCTAAACGAAGCTTGGCATCCACTCCGGGAAACCACTTTAATTGAGAAGCATTAAATGTTAAAATGATTCTAAAAAAATAATAAAGCCAGCACACATATTGAGTATAAAAGTCCAGGCCCATCAGTAATATAGTTCTTGGTTCTCATATTCCTCTAGCCTGAGTGAGCTTTAAGCCCTGCAGTTGACAGGTGTCGAAAAAGCGACTCTCAATTCCCGAGGTGGCTGTCTGCGGGCGGCCACCCATCGGCTGGCAGTGAGCAGGCAGTGGCCAAGGGCTCCACGTTAGAGGAGGGGAGCTGGCAACTTTACAGATGTTTGTTTTTCTGCAATAATAAGCTGGTCCCAGATGACTAAAATAGGAGATTTAACCCTCAAGTCCTTGCCTGGGCTTTCCATTGCTGTGCTGGAGCCATCTGCTGAAACCTATTTACCATTTTAATGGCGCTTTTTTTCTTTTTTAACTGCTTTATTTTCAACTCCAAATGTGTGTGCCAAGAGTACTCTTTGGGGTCTGTATTTTATCTTTCAGGAAGCAATTCCCAGCCTTTCCAAAATCCCCAGACCCCTCCCAGGCAATGGGAGATCCCGGTCCAGGGTTGGCAAGCAAGCGAGAGAAAGATAAATCTTTAAAAAACAGAAAACAAAACCTCCCCCCCAGCTTCAGAGTTAGCCATCCCTGAAAGTTGTGGCCGATTCGGTGGTTCCTGAATAGCCCAAGGTGTGCGTAAGTCACATGGCCACTTTTCTGCCCTGGGAGCCCCTTCCGTGGGAGCAAGTGCTTACTGTCAGGGACAGCCGGTGACTTGTCCATTTAATTACAGAATAACATTCCAGTTAATCACATGCCTAAATTCACTGGCTGTGTTTAATGGGGGAGAGGCCAAAGAAAGGGGTTCTAAAGGAAAATTCTGAAATCACATTGAACAAAAAGAAGAAAAGGAATGAAAAATTGATAAAGAAGTGTTACAATCAATAGCCCACTCCCTCTGAAAGGGTGTGATGTACTCTCCCCAGGCAGGTACAGAGAGATGATTTGAAGACCTCTGTTTAATAGTTTGGGTGGATTCCTTTTATCACTCCTTTTAGAAAGATGATAAGTTTCCTCTTTCTAATGATTTGGCCCCATTTTATAAACAGTAAGGTTTTTTTTCTCCCTCCTACCACAGTGTTTCCTCAGAAGCAGGGGCTAACCATTGCTTACTGCTCTGGGGCAGCCATGACCCACACCAGCACCGGACAGAGCACCACTGCTCACTGCACATCCAGCAGAGGACCAGAGGAAAGGCGAGGATCTCCAACGACCAAACTGAAATAGCATCCGTCTAAAGAGGTATGGCAAAGGGATGCAGCCATTTTCTGTTTTGACTGTATAGGACTCTAACCAAATTTTTAAACTATGTCCCAAATAGCACATCTAAGGAAATACATTCAGAAACGTTGAGGATCACCTTTTAGGATTTTTACTTCTAATTTGACAATTGGTTAAAATTTATAACACACTGACTTACTTATCTTTGATCTTTTTTCATCCTTTTCTGACTTTGGCTGAGTGGAATTCTGGGCCCAAGGAGAAAGAAGGCAGGGCAAGCAGTGCCAACACCGACTTTTGTGCCTTCCTCAGTTCTCCTGAGTTTGAGTTTTATTTCATTCTTTCTGGCCAGTGATTTCTTTCCTTTATTCTTCTTTAACACATTGCGGATGGATCAGGAGAATTCTGCTTCCTGTTACACAGTGCTTTACAAAGTATCGTACTTTAAAACGATATTAGCTTGTAAGAACATGTAATAAATAACTTCAAAATGCAATGGTTATTTAATTTTAAAGTATGCCTTTAACATTTACGTAAAACATTTTTTGTACTCGTTCAATAGAAACTTATCTGGCCACTGGGTAAAGCTAGCAGTAAAGCTACTGGTCCGCAATATGTTAAGCAGATGTTCTTCTGAAAAGGCTCTGTCAGAGAATCATGCTCAGGAGCTGGTCTCCAGTGACCGAGCCAGAAAGAAGGACCCAATCCTTTGATAATTCTAAAGTATTGCTATTAGATTAGTGTGGTGGTGGGACCAGAGTGCACTAGAGCACAAAATAGAAACATTCCATTGAATTGTCAGCCTGATACTCTCAAAGCAACTGATAGAGTATGGAAAGCAAAGACTCGGTAGAGACTGCTGGTGATGAGGATTTGAGAATAGACTACAGGCATGGTGTACAGTGTTAAATCAATAGCCCACTGCATACACTGGCAGAATTCTCAAGTCCAATTTGAGTTCCTCAGGAACACCCAGGTAAGTAATCAAATTTAGTAGCAACAGAGTTCTTCATAGCCACTTGGCAAATTTCCCTAACCACCACCCAAGCGACTGAGCAAGGGAAGAAACGAAAGTCCTCATGTGCAGCACCTCCTTGTTGCTCTACCTAAACTTCCCACTTCCATTGGGTGCTCTCATCTTCTCCCTGGCTTGCACCCAGTAAGGTCCTTCTGATCCTCAGCCTTCCTTGGTACATACCCTAGTAAGGCCTTTGCCTTTCTCAGCCTTGTAAAGTATGTACCACAGGAAATATCTCGGCCAGGGACCATAAATCCCTTCCCTCCAGAGCAGATTCAGGTCTCCACGAAAAGACTTTTAAGCCCTCTGAGAATCTCAGTGGAGGTCCTGCCTGGGGAAAGTACTACCTTTCCCGTTTAACTGGCTTGTCTGTGGAGCACAAAGTAGGTCTAAAACTTAGGAAGAATCCCACTAACCTGGTGGCATCCTTAGACTGAGAACTGAGGCCCCGAGCCCAGCCCCATGCTTTGTACCTAAACAAGCCACACAAGATGTGACAGTTGTCACTACCATTGTCGGAGGAGTCTGAGAATACATCCCCAAGTGCTCCAGGTTAACTGGTGGCTAAAGAGGTGATGAATGAGTTTTCTCTGTCCCTTCTCCTGAGCCAGATGCCACCAGCACTAACCAGTAGAACTTTCTGCAGTGATATGTTTTATATTTGTGACCAAATGCCATAGCCACTAGCCACATGTAGTTCTTGAGCACTGGAAATATGACTAGTGTGAAAAACTGAAATGAACTTCGTTTCACTCCATACTGAGCAATTTAAATGTAAATAGCCATGCGTGATTAGTAACTACCATATTGGACAGTACACCTCTGCTTGGATCTTCTCTTCAACCAAACAAAACTAATCACTAATGGAAATAATTTTTCCAAGTTGGGACCCTAGCTCTAAAGAAAGGCTATGACACTTTATTTTTTATTAAAGAATCTCTGTTGCTCTTTCCATCCTCACTGTACTTCAGGTCCTGCACACGAACAAAGCCTCCTCTGGAGAAAGTCTGAATGCAGACTTTCCTAGAAAAGCTTGTCTAAGAGCCCTGATGACTCTGATGAAGTGTTTCTAACCCTTGGTCCACCTCTCACCCAAATGTAGACAATTGCACATTTCTCAAGGGAGAAAATGTGTGAAATGTGAAGGACAAACTAAAAAACATGTAGTCAGTGGGTTTCTCTGCCCATTCCCTAAGTCTAGGAGCAGAGGGTTGGGCCCTAGAACATTGCTGTGAGAGAAATCAGAGAACTCTGACCAACCCTTCACTGAGCAGTTCTGGTATTTATGGTTGTAAGTAGTTCTGGCATTTGGGGTTTACTTCGGGTTTTCTTCTGGTGATGAAAGGGTCCCATGTCAGCACAGCTTTGCATTTGATTTAGATCAAGAGAAAAAACTTGCAGTAAACTAAATGAAAAGCAAGACACACCAGCTTCTAAAGAACATCCATATTTATTTAACATAGTTTTACCATACACATCTCATGCCAACACACAGGAGGCATATACAAACAAACGCACCAGCTTCTGTTCCAAAGTCACATGGCAATAAATAAGGACGGGTAGGTACTTTTTTTTTTTTTTTTTTACTTTTTTTCCTTTTTTCCAGCAAATGAGACTTCATTTCTTTTCACTGTACAAAATTTACACTGGGAAGGGTGAGGGCAACAATCCAGAGCTTAGGGGAGCAGGTGCCTTGAGGTCTGAATGCAAGTTCAGAGCAGCATCTGGGATCCTGCAGCCCCGAACCTGCCCATTTGGCTGCACACAGTCCTCAGTGAGGGAGTACAAATGATGTTGTCTCTAGGTGGGCAGCAGATGAGAGTGGGGTGTCCTCTGTCCACCTGAGCTCTGCCTCCCTAAGCAAAGGAACGCTTGGCACACCTCCAGACCTGCAGCTGTCTCCTCCCCAGAGCTAGCAGCATGAAACTGTGCTTTCGTGGGCCTACCAAGCAGAGGGAGGGTGGGATGACTTTGCTGAACTCTCTCTTTTTTGGCTCCTGTCACTGTGGGAGACAGTTGGAGCAACTACTGCAAAGGGGGCCAATTGACCAATCCAAGAAAGAGAGAGCCAGTGATGTGCTTTTTATTTCGCTTTCAGCGTGCCCAGAGCCCTTCAGCAGCAGGCAATAAAACAGAACTCATTTCCGCTTAATTGAATTTTTCTTCATCTCATGGGTTCCAATTTTTAAAGTGCAATGTTTAAAAATGAGCCTCCTCAGTCCTTCCAGATCCTGCTGGCTCAAGAGGTATGGTCATTATTTCCACAGTTAGAACCAAGATGTCAGTAGTAGCATGTGGGAAGGGTTGGAAAGGAGGGGGTGCTGGATGCACCGTCACCCATAATACAGCTTCTGCTCAGCTGAAGCCTTCCACCCACTCTAGCAAGGAGGCAGTTACTTCACAATAATCAGCTTGAGCCTCAAGAGGTGGTCGTATCTTTTGTTCTACAGGTTACTTCCAAAGCAAGCTTAATTATGAAGATCGAATGGACCCCAATTATCTTACTAGATTTCATGTTTTATATTGGAAAAAAAATTAGAACTTAAACACACAGCTATATGCTTTTCTTTTTGTTGTTGTTGTTGTTAATCCTCACCAAAGGATATTTTTTCCATTGATTTTTAGACAGTGGAAAGGAGAGAGGAGAGACAGAGAAACATCAATGTGTGACAGAGACATCCTGCAAGCAACCAAACCTGTAACCAAGGTACGTGCCCTTGATCGGAATCAAACCCGGATCCTTCAGTCTGTAGGCCAGCACTCTATCCACTGAGCCAAACTGGCTAGGGCTAAATGCTTTTCTTATGTCTTAATTTTGTCCTCTTTCCCTGACATTTCACTATGTTAATTTGGAGGAATAATATCAATATGGTAGTTGATTTGCACTTTCTATTATATTCATAACTATAATATTAGCTGAAGTGAGAAAAAGAAAGCACAGAGACAGAAAGGAGTTTGCCTCAGCTGGCACATCAAGTGCCTGAAAGGGCCAGGACCAGTCTTCCCAATAATGTGACATAGCAGGTGGGCTGGCTTAGCCTTGCACTGGGTATTTCTTCTGTGGTTTTATTACTCTTTAAAAATAGTACTTCCCTAGCCCCGTGAGTACCGTTTTTGCTTATATCAGCTACTACTGGAAGCTTAGGTGTTGCTGGGTTTTTAATTATTATTTTGCTCCTGAATTCAGAAACCTCCTATCCCCCAAGGTCTATCATCCAGGTACTACAGATGAGTGTTGCTACTTAATCGCTCTCTTAGAGCCAAAGACAGATTCAAATGATGTAATTGCTCTAGAAGGTCTCATTTCGTGTTTAAAATTTGTCCATGTCATTTTAGCAAGGGAGAAAGCAGCTCCCAGGAGGCACCTTCTACCTCAGTCACAGCCCGCTGAGCCACGGAGGAGTGCCTGGAGGAGGAGCTCAGGTACGTGGTGTGCTCTCCGTGTCCAAGTCACAGGAGAGCCAAAGAACAGTCTTGGCACGCAGTGGCTCACTGGTGGCACCAGTCTTCTAGAATGTTAACTGCACTTGCAAGGAGAGCCACTTAAAACTGAGGCCTGGCATGGCTGTGCTTCTCCATGGAGCGCCAGTGTTTGCTGCTCTCTGGGAGGAGGCTCTGAGGAACTCAGCTATCCCAGCTTTGTGGCCAGTATAGCTAGCCAACACCACCAACACCAGCTGTCCTGCTCACTTGAGTTCTCGGGAGACTGTTATTAGCACGATGGAAGAAGGCCCCCCATTCTCCAACCATTGAATAAGGCATGAGCTTGATTAACTTGCGTACAAAACAAAAAATGCTCAACTGATCTTAAAGGAGCAGCACTACATAGAGGGGCATGTTCCTTGTCTGCTGCCCATTAACCACCAAAAGCAGGCAATACCTTGAGATTTCAGGAGCTCCTACACCAAGCAAACAAGCTGTGACAGTGGTCTGGGTGGGACAGTCTTTCTCCTGTGCACTGAGAGCTGCCTGCTGAGAACAGTGTGCTCAAGAACCTGTCCTCCCAGAAGACAGCGGCACGTGTCTTCCCTTGCTTGTGAGTATTCATCGCCGACCCCACTGTTCACTGTATTGGGAATTGTCTGGGCTTCACCCTCCGTCATCCCTACTCCTAGAGCCTCTTGAAGAAATCCTGCATCTGCAAGACTCCCCAAGCAAAAATCATGACAATTGCAGCCTGTCAAAAAATAAGGGTCCGCTGCAGAATTGATCAGAGAAAGGTGGCCTGCAGGCTGACCTCCGGAATTCAGTGGCTGTACAATTTAAAGCAGCTTAACTGCCCATAGTTTAGGCCCCTGAGGCATTTGCAGAAGATGCAGGAGCCAAAGAGGAAGGTTTATTTCTTCCTTGAGTCTACCTAGCACACTCTTAAATCTTTGCGGCCTTCAAAACGTGTCAGACATGAAAGAAAGGGAGGTTAGGGTCTTGGGCCCCCTCACTTCACTTGAAAGAAAGGCAATGCCTTTCTTACCCTCCCTCCTGTGCTGATCTTAAGAAAACAGGAGGCCGGGAGAGTAAACCACCATTTCCCGGGGGATGAATAAATTCCCCTGGCTAACTTCCAGTGTGCACATGGAGAACCTCCTGACAGGCTGAGAGGTGGTGTATTAAGTAGGAGCCACGGCACCTTCACCACGATATGTCCCACTGAAGTGCGGTCTGTCGCAGGCCTGGCCTTGCCTCAGGCTTGGTGATGTGCTATTAAAACCCATAAGCTGAGTCTGCACTGCCACTGGCCAGAGCGCTCCCCTTTCTGAGCAAGTGCAGGGCTGGAGCACCACAGGGCCTGGTGTGAGGCCAGCCAGCAGCCCAGAGGGATGCAGCCCAAGGACCACTTGGAACTCTGACAGCTTTAGGGCTGCTCCCTAAATGACTCCTACCAGCCAAAAAGCAGTGCTCGTACTTGGAAGAGGCCAAGGCTCTCCTCCAACTGAGTCAGCTAGCACAGCAGAGAAAGCTCTCACTTTTAAAGGGCTGGAGAGGGTTGGCTGCAGGTGGGTGTGCACTTGCAAACTCATCTAAACCAACTACCTCGAAACAGACATACAATATCATTTCCCCTGCAGGAGGGGGGACTCTGGGAGACTGGCATCTGCTGATTTGGCTAAATGGACTACACGCTTGGAATCCAAATGGGTTTGCAAACGTTTTCACTGATTGTCTTTCTGGTCTCTCCATATTTTAGCTTTGATCATTGTATAATCCACAGCCTGTCTAGTGGAATAAGTGATATGAGCAAATTAAAAAGGCACATTGTGCTCCGAGGGGACTCATCGGGCAGTCACTGTGATGGTCCAGGGCAACTCAGCTCCAGCCTTAGAGTCACCTGCAACGAAAACCACTTCCTGCCATCAGGGATGGATTCAGTGATGATGGGACCGCTCCCAAACCCAATCTGATAGATATTCTCTGGAGAGGGAAGAAGGCCTTCACAGCAGAGGAAAAAGGAGGGGCATGTTTCTACTGGCCTTTTGTAAGTGACCTTTGTTTTATTTTGAAAATTAGGGTTTGATAAGGGTGGTTCAAAAATCACTTATATTTAAGGGCTGTGACGTCACAGAAATCTCAGTTCTGGCGAGAGCACTGGTGTGGGAAGCATCTCATGAGACATACCAGTTGGAGCAGAGTTCCCTAAGGCCAGGGTGGCCTCACAGTCACCTCCTGCTGCCAAGCACTGAGCAGCCACAGCCTGTAAGCAGGGTGGGGGAGGGAGCATAAGCCAGCACCCTAGCGCTCTAGGCTCTGCACTGTTCTGAGAGGAGGCTGTTCCCCACCATTTCTCCGGGAGAGCAGCACCCTAGTGCGGGGGCTTCCTAGCCATCAGTAGAGGACTTCCATTGAAAATAATGGAAATTCACATTGGTGCGCATTTGATCCTAAAACGGTAAGTCTCTTTTGATTCTTGAAGATATTCTCTCAAGCCAGAAGGACGGGTAGGGTGGGGAGGACAGATGTTTAAAAAGGAGGATGATCCATTTCATCGAGCCAAGAGGCTGGGCTAGTAGGAAAGTCGGGATAGCCTACACTGCTGCCTGTGGAGATGTCAGAGGTGGGTCCCCCAGCCATGGCTCTCAGCGTCTGGCTCACTCCCTGCCCTGCATGCGTAATGATGCCCAAATTACTGTCCACCGTGTAATCCAGCCCATTGAGCAGAGGAGCGTGGGGCGGCAGGGACGATATGGAGGATGGAGACTGGGGGATTCCATAGGGACTCCCATCCCTCAAGTCCTGATAGGATTGTCCTGTCCCGTCCATGGAGAAGCTCCCATTCATTAACTGTCCGCCTGTAACGTCCCCCACGTTGCCATAAATCCTATTGGTGTGGCCAAGTTCTGAGAGAATTTGATCCTCTGTGGACAAAAGAATGGAGATTTATTGTCAGCCAACAGGATTCTGATGCTCCTGTTCTTTACAACCTAGGTAGGAATACACATGACCAGGAAAGAAGCCCAAGGATGACAGCTGCCAAGCAGGGTCAAACATCACGTCAGCCCGAGACTGACCCACATCAAAGGGGAGAATAGAAGAAACACCTGCAGACTCAATTCCTAGGACCCAGAAGTCTGGACAGTGTTTGGTGAGTGTTTGACCCCTGTCACTCATGACCCAAGATACTCTCGCTACACTGAGGACTACGAATGCCTCACATCACGGAAGTTCCGTGCTGACAAGATTTAATCTGAAAGCTTTTAGGCTAAGTAATGTGCTTGGGTTGGCAAACAAGCAGGCCCATATGGTAAGGGTACTGAGGACCGCTCTTATCTACTTGGGAGAGATTCAATAGCAAAGGACTTGGTTTGTCTAATGCAGTCTTCACTGAGGACAGTGTTAAGACAAATGGACCTTGTTTCTTAGAGAATTTCACTAAGGGGATCTAACAGGATCTTTGCCACCTGGAAGAAGTCATCTCTCCAACAGAGGGGGCCGTTTTAGCCTTAATACATAATTACCCAGAGAGAGCAATGATATGTCACCCTGGGGACCACCTGCATCCAAAAGAAAGGAGCTGCAGAATGAGACCTGGCAATCCTGTATGTTCCCAACATGGATTCCAGCAGCTCAAATGAGATGAAGTGGCTTTCCCAACCCTACCAAGAGGGCTAGGGTGTGAGCATGAGGCCCTTGAGCAATCTCCGGGGTCCCAGGACAGACCTCTAGGCTGAGCTACCAGCCCCTCAGGTGAGCGTGCTCCTGGCGGGCAGCTTGTTCCATCCTCTGCCCCATAGACTTTTCTATTCCCCACCTGGGCCTGTGCATCAGTTCCTATCCAGGCCTCCCCAGACAAGCCTTCAACACCCACCTTCTGACAACCTGCCCCATTCCGCCCAGGCTCTTTAAAGGGACAGGAAGGTGAAGGCTTAGCTTCACCGTAAAATGGCCATTGTTTGGCCTTTTGCACATACCTGTCATCCCATAGAATCAGGACCCTCTGAGGGAGCCAGGGCTCCCTGTGGGGACAGTCGTCCCTTCCAAGTACAAATACCTGCTGGGTCTTCCCCAAACACAGCTAGAGTCCTTTGTGTTCACTGATTCCCCCCAACATCCCTGTGAGATGGGCAAGGATATGGTTATTCCCTTCCTGTAAGTGGGAAAACTGAGGCTCAAGAATTGAATCCATGTGACAGAGCCACAACTGGAAACCCAGTTTCTGACCCCAGCTCAGTACTTTTCCCTCCCTACAACATAAGGCCTTTCACATTTGAGGACTCAGACTAGGCCAATGGTTGGCAAACTCTAGTCAGAGCCAAATATCAACAGTACAGTGTTTGAAATTTTTTTTGAGAACCAATTTTTTAAACTTCTTCTAACGCCACTTCTTCAAAATAGACTCACCCAGGCCGTGGCATTTTGTGGAAGAGACACACTCAAGGTGCCTAAGAGCTGAGGTTTGCCAACCATGGGGCTAGGAGAATAGGTACGGCTATTTGCAAACAACCTAAGGACTCAACACAGTCATTTGCAATTTTGCTGATGCACCAATTTGACCTTAGCGCATGCTCCAAAGCATTTGTGCGGGGCAGGATGAAGTGCACAGAGGGGGAAGGGATTCAGAAGTGAGGCTGTTCCCCATCTCACATGCACTCACAGTAGTGACTTCCCAGGGCAGAGGGCCAAGGAGCATGCCCTCCCCATCAGGAGTGGAGAAAGGGGTCACTAGGGGATCCTGAGAGGGAGCCAGGGCCCCTGCAGAGGGGCTGAGGGCACAGACTGAGACCCAGCTCCGTTCACAGCTGCATGGGTGATGAGGGAGCCCCAGTCAGCAGGCCAGGAGGGGAGGCCTTGGGGCTCACGGTGCTAGGGAACCAGCTTGCACATCTCAGCAGCAGCGCTCTCTCGTTTCCTTACAGGGCCACTCCATGTCCCCCACCCTTACTGCCAGAGCAGCGGGGAGCCTGTGGTCAGGAGGGAGTTGTCAAGGCCTCAAGAAGATCACTCCTGAATGTCAAGGATCACTGCTTCCCAGGGGCCTTTCCCAAGGCCTGGGCCTTGCCCCTCCAGCCCTGCTCACCTCGGAAGCTCAGCTCACTGTCACTAACCCCACAGTCCTCTGCAGAACTCTCCTTCTCCTGCTTGCTGCCGCCCCGGCTCCTCTTGACACTCTTATAGAACTGTCCCCAGCGGTGCCGTCCGGCGTCCTTCTTCAGGCGCTTCTCCTTGGCCCTTCTGTTCTGAAACCAAACCTGCCACACAAGCACAAGGCACACGTTCAGAGGATGCCAACCCCACAGCCCCCAGGTGGCTGGAGACAGGGACTGGAGTTCAAGGCCAGGAGTACAATGTGTCCAGGACTTCCTCAGAATCTCCAACTTGGCAAATTCCCCAGGATCATGGCCCCAAGAGGATCAGTGACATGGTATGTATACCACTCCCATGCTTTCCCTTGTAGAGGACACAGACTGGCCCTGGGCCCCAGAGCCCAAGGCAGCAAATGAGTACTTGGCCAGGTAGCTGGTGTCTCACCTGTACAACCCTCATGTCCAGGCCCGTCTCCGAGGACAGCTGCTCCCTCACGTGCCGGGCAGGCTTGGGGGAGTTCTTGTAGGCATTCTTCAAGGTCTCCAGCTGCTTGGCTGTGATGGTGGTCCGGGGCCGCTTCGCTCCTGCCTCTGAGTCATCTGCAATAAAAACCTTACTGGTTGAGTTCAGCCCACCTGAAGCTCTGGGTCTCATCCCGCCTTCTTTCCTCGCGTGTGATCTTGCCTGCTATGGGCAGCACAGTGGGGAGGCAGAGTGGTGTGGGCCACTTCTGCACCACAGGCTTTCCGAAGTGATTTAAAAGGAAGGACACCATCATCCCCCATCCAGCCTCCTTGTCCCCTCCCATCAGACTGAAGGTGTTTCATTCCACGCATCTCCTGTCATGCCCTGCACTGGTGGCCATCCTTGTACGACCAATGCTGTGAAGGAGCTAAAGTCTAGGTTCAGGGCTGTCCCTCCAGCAGGAATCTCCACCTCCTCATGGTCCCTTGCAGGGGTGGCCCCCCGTTCACCTACAGAATGTTCATAAATATGAGCCAGAGCCCACCACCCAATCCCCTCCCTGGAGTCCTGAACCCAAAGTGGAAGGATTCCAGAGCCACCGTGGCAGACACCAGAAAACCTCCAAAACTCTAATTCTGTTTTAGAGAATCATTCCTTCTGCACATATAGAGATGCCAACACGATAGCAAATACCAAATAGTGCACTTTTAAAATACCTGTAGTCTTTATATATAAAATTTGAAATAGTGAGACCAAAATATTTTGAGAATTGCTTAATGTCAAAGTAGGCTGCCCTAGTGAATTAGAAATCGCTCTCACCACAACCAGATGGCAGTGCCTCCGGGATACACCCCCGTCATCCTGGCTGGTGGGCATGGCTTCCACACTGCTGTCCACCTGCATGAGACCACCTTCTTGCGATTATGGGGACTATTATGCTGTTATTTTAACATTCACTGTTATTATAATTTAAAATCTTCTTTATATCCTATAATAATGTCATCCAAGTATTCATTAAGTAGTGGTGGCCGTGCTCATGCTGAAAAATGTACCCAAAAATCAATAACTTTGGTACGGAAGTTAAATGTGATAAAACGCTATGAAGAAGGCCAAGCAAGACCATGATACCCTGGGCTGTTAATTTAGGAGAGAGCATTCTGCGAGGTGTTAGAGAGAGTGCTGAGAAAATAAAAAGTAGCATTAAGGCAAAGATACATCTCACCGGTTATGGATTTATGTGCTCCCAGAATACCTCCCTCCCCTTACTTCTTACATTAATTCCTATGGGGAAATTAGCCCTAAAATAGGTTAGCTGTGAATTATTCAGGTTCTCTTAGCACTTGTCCCTGGCACAAAACACCACCTCATTGTATTGAAAATGCAAATATCTAGGGAGGTGTAACAAATGAACAAAATCATTCACACTAAGGTACAAACAGCTGATATCAGATCCTTTGTGTAGCATGAGGGAGGGAACTGTAAGCCTGAAAGAGGGTGTAGCTTAGCAAGGAGGAATTAAAACATAACAATGGAGCCAAATGTCCCAGAGCAGACAAAGGTCCCCTGCTGCCCTCAGCGCCACCCCAAATTCACAGGCGGAACCCATCCGAACTATGTAGCCTTCAGCTCCTGGAAAACCTCCCTGTTTGCATTCCCCTCCCTGCAGGTCTTACCCTCACTTACCACCCCGTTCCACATGCTTTCTCCTGTTTCAGCCTCAGGAAACAGCCCTACTCGGCAGGTGCTACTGTCCCCCATGGAGAGCTGAGAAGGGGGGCTGACCTGTGAGTGACCCAGCAGCGAGGCCCACAAGGTTCTGAGGCTAAATCACGAGTCTCTCCAGGGTCCTAGAGGTCTGAGCACAGACAGTCCCCGCCCGGGGTAAGCCCCGCTGTCTCCCTTCCCGCACCGCCGCAGTGGAGGACGCCGGGCCAGGTGTGCTCAGCGCCCACGCAAGGCCTCTGACAGGCCGGCCCCGGGGAGGCCGTGCAGTCCCGGTATCTGCTGAAGGGCATCAGAGCGCCAAAGCAGCTTGGGACCTCGCAGTCCATCTGCTTTGATGGTTTATCCCTGACAAGACGCCTAATCTTCTGTGACATCATAATTGACTTCAAAGCAACAGCATCGAGTGAGTTTTAAGGAACCAGAGCAGATAAATACATTAAAGCAAAGAGCCTAGAATGGGCTTACGGAGGCCTGTGCACCCCTTCCCACCTTCCACTAAAGCCGGGCTCAACTCTAGCTGACTAGCCCCGAGATTCCCTCTGCCTCCTCCCCACCGCAAACCCTTATTTTAAGCTCCATGTACTGAGCAAAAACACTGCCCCATGTGGTGATCAGGTCTCTGTGACCCTTGTGGGCGCCCAGAGACGCTCTGGAAGGAGATACGTGACACTTGCTATTTTTTTCTCCATCAAGCCCAGAGCTGTCAGCAGGAGCTGCTTGCCACAGTGATACCCGGAGATGATAAAAATCCTAGTCAAAGGCAAACAACCTCGAGGTTTTGTGAGTTTGTGCATCTGAGATGCGCAGGTTGGGTTTGGCCAAATGCCATATTTGGAGCCCGTGTGTGAGGAGCCCCAGGAGGGCTGCAGGAGGGGGGCGTTGGACTTGGCCTTCCTGAGGGCGCTCGGAGGAATGGGGTGCAAGCCCAGTCTAAGCCCTGGAAGGACTCGGGCTGCCCACGAACACGGCATTGGAGGGCAGGAGCAGCTGCTGCCCATCTGCCCAAGTGAAGGCAGGTTTTCCAGGTGTGAAACGCTGGGCCTGACATCGGGGTCAGCCTGGGCTGCTGCTGCAGACCCTGCCCCATGACTGAGGAGGTTGGGAAGGTGGCGGGGGTGGAGTCCCGCGGCTGAGTATGGACACTGGCTCAGTAAGCACTTGGCTCCTGCATCGGGGCTTCAGGAGACATGAGGGTCCTCACCCCTCAGTCCTTACCTCATGGGGGAATGGAGCACAGCTGCCTGGAGTCCAAAGTGATAGGCCAATAGGTGCTGGGGTAAGTGTGCCCCCCAATACACAAGAGCAAGAAGTAAGCCCAAGTGTCCCCTAAGGGCAGACACCCTCTCAGCCCCGCCCCAGGCAGGAGCCACCCCGATAATGACACAGCCCCTGGCTGCTCCTGAGCCCAGTGTGGACGACAGGAGCGCTCACTGGCCACACTGGCTTAAGCTTCGGAACCAGCAGGTGCCGAGGGACTGGGGTGTTGGGTTGTGGGGGGGATCTCAGGAGACAGGTGTGAGCAGGGCCTGAACAAATGCCTGGCGGGGGACTGTGCGGGGCAGTGCCACCTACCGTTCTGCTTGGCCGTCTCGTAGTCTTCCTTGCACACCAGCCGCCCGTCCTCCATGAGGTAGAACTCGTCCCCGGTGGCCAGCTGCCGGTTACAGATGACGCAGGCGAAGCAGTGCAGGTGGTAGACGAAGTCCTGCGCCTTGCGGACCACCTGGGTCGGGGGGATGCCCTGCTGGCAGGCCGTGCATTTTGTGCCGAAGCGCCTGTCGGGACGGCGTGGAAGGGTTAGGGCACAGGGGGCTCATGGTTTCCTCCCGTTGCCCATCGGCCCCCTCTTCCACCCACCACTCCGGGTGCCCATGGGCACCAACCCCTGGACCACCCAGTGCTTACCACCTGGTCCCCCAGCTTCTAACTGACCTCTTGCTTTGTGTCTGAGCTCTTTAACCACAAAATAAAGGGGCTGGATCAGAGCTGGTCTCCAGTGCCTTTCAAAGGCTGACATGACACCACAGGGCTCCACACTGTCCAGGTAACACCCATCAGCTCGCTCATCAGTGGAGTGTGTGTCCCCTGTGGGCATTCCGCTCCGCCCTCCGCCTCTTGGTTTCTCCAACTCTGTGGTGAGGCCTAGAAGGCCCGCCCAGGGGCGACTGCTGTGCCCATACTGTGAGCACGGGGCAGATCACAGAGCTCTTCCCGCGCTCCCGCAGGGGCCTGTGTGGCAGGGAGAGAGCACGTGCCGCCGTGTCCACCATTGGGCAGCAGAGTAGGGCCTGGCCCTCCCCTGCCTCTCCTGCCTCACCCCTCCATCCGGCACAACTGACCCTCCTCGCCCCGTGCCAGCTCCCATCCCCTTCCCATGCACAGCCCCTTAGATGTGGTCCAGGGTGGGCCCAGGAGCTGCATTTTCATATCCCGGTGCCATTCAGGGCAGGAAGTCTGCAGACCTGGTTGGAAAATGCCACTTCCGACCCCTCCCGGGTCTACCCCTCCCTAGACCGGCACTGAGGCGAGAGGAAGGCACCTGCAGCCACCTTGGGCCGAGTTGGGAAGTGAGGAGACAGGAATATCTCGCAAACAGCCCAGCGGGGCCCTTTAAGCTCCTTTCCCGGTTCTAGCCACAGACACAGGCCACACGAGCAGCCACAGAGGTCAGCAGGGAATTGGGGGCCAGGGTAGACGTGGGCGATGGAGGGGGCCGCTCTGCTGCAGGTGAGCCTTCCCCGCATCAGGAGGGAGGCGGGAGGGGTGGGGAGGCAGGGGCAGAGTTTAAAACAGCAATCAACCTAATTATTCATGACATTTCACACAGCACAACTTTATCTTCTTCAGGATGAAAGACTTCGCCTAATGGATCTGGGGAAGGTTTGATTTTAATGGTCCTTTTAACTAATGCTTATAGGCAGCCTGATTTCCCCTGAAAGGACAGTACATATTTCATCCACATTAATACCAAATAAATTAATTATGGTCATGGCTATCATGATGAATCCCAGATTAATGCAGAATGATGGGTCTCTTATGCAGTAATGATACCTGCTGGGGGCTGCAGGGCCTGGAGCAGGCGAGCCAGCTGTGGCTTCCAAAGTCCCCCTCCCAGGACATGTCACAGAGAAAAGGGTCTTTCAGTCTAGATGGGTAACCCTGAGAGAGCCAGCAGTGAGGCCCAGGGACAGCTCTTCTGAGACGAGACCTGAGAAGGTGCTGGGCTGTGAGGGGCTGAGGCACTGGGCTTGGAAGGACTGCAGAGCTCAGCTCCGGGAATGGCCCAGGGTTTTGTCGGGGGCAGGAAGGGGTGCATGCAGGTCTCCATAGTGGGCAGGTCGGGGCTCTTCAAACTACCCCCAAGTTTTTTCAAAACTACATCCTGAGGGGGACTTGGGCTTCCAACAGATTCTCAAAGGGGGCCAATCCCCAAAAAAGTTAGCATTTGTTGAATCATAGATCTGAGGATAAACAAGCATGTTTTCAGAGGATATGCACAGACATGGCTAAATGTGAGCATGAGAACACGGTATACTGTCAGTTCTAGACAGTCTGTACCTTCCAGGACTCAGGTGAGAACCAGGCTTCTTCAACTCCTGCCACGGAGCCACACTGCCTGCATTCACAGGGGAAACAGGCAGGCACCGGCTCTGTCCTGTGAGTGTGAGTGTGTGTGTGTGTGTGTGTGTGTGTGTGTGTGTGTGTGAGAGAGAGAGAGGGGGGGGGGGGTGGGGGGGAGAGAGAGAGAGATTGAGGGAATAGAGAGGAAGGAAGCCCGTATAATATGTGCTCTCGGAGCATGTTTTCAAAATGCCTGTTGTGTTCGTATCCAGTCCAGGCCAGTTCTCACAGCAGGTGTTCAAAATAAAGACCCTTTGCACCACGCTCCCTGCAAAACCCCCAAGTAAACCGCCCACATCCAGGTGCAAACGCCGCGGCAGAGCAGCTCCCGAGAAGAACTGGCGTTTATAAAAGCAAGTCTTACCTTTCGGCCAAAAAAAATGGAGGGGCAGGGCCTGAAGGGGGGCTGTGGGGAGACTCCAGGAGAGAGGAGACACCCCCCCCCCCCCCCCCCCCCGCCAGTGGCCACCCACAGAGCGGGCCACTCGCCACCACAGGCAGGCAGTGGCTTTCAGTAACCAGAAACCCAGTTGACACCAGCGCCCCAGAGACGTGAAAGATAACGGGGTATAAATTTAATCTGCATACCGACAGTGATTCATGCGTGAGGGTGGCAAGTGCACAAGAAAAATGAAAAATAAATGGACTTTTCCACCAGCGTTTTTTAGCAATTGAAGCAATTTTCCTGATTGTGGGATTTATACCGACGGTAAGTGGAAGTTGGTCCTTATTACCTTGCTCCTCTGGAGCACAGCCAAAGGGACCCTGGGCGAGGGGCCTGCGTGCGCTCCCTCGGCCCACGGGGCTCCCCGCACGGCCCACCCGGAGGGGCACGCGCCCCCGCTCAGCCGCGGGACCCGGAATAAGGTGCCGTCTGTGGGGCTGTGTGGGCGATGGAGACACGGCCTCTGAGTCTCCAAGCTCTAGGACCAGCCAGCCAGCCACAGCCGGGAGAGGCTACACAACCTGTGGGATGGGCATGGCGCAGCCAAGGTCAAACTCCCTGGTCCAACTGTGAACTTGGCTGCTCCACAGAGAAGCAATGGTCTAACCGACCCAACAAAGCTGAAGGAAGCTGGGGTGGAGTTGAACGCTGGGCATTGGCCAAGTAAGAGGCTTCCTGGGGATTTCCCAGGCAATCCCCCCTGCGTCCTGTCACTGAGCACCTACTGTGTGCAGCGCCCTGCCTACTCAGCTGCAAACCGCACTGGCCTCGCTCAGCAGGACCATCACCCTGCTCAGTCCTGCCTGGCCAGGTGTCAGGGAGCCCGGGGGAAGCCATTGAAGCTCGTCCAACCAGCATCACCGGTAATTCTAACAGCCCTGCCCAGCGTGGAGTAGGCAGCAAAGACCCACTGCCCAGGAGAATGGATGCATGTATGTGTGAATGAATGCCTGAACTGCTCATAAAACACATCCGACGCACTCAGAAGGATCAACACTCGACATAACCATAGCTCCTAGCAAAAGCTTTCCTAAGAAGGGACTTGAACCCCGGGTTGAAGTGGGGCCCATGGCGTCCTAACACAAACTTTCCAGGCACTTTGCTGTCATCCAGGTCCCTGAGTGCTCTGTCTGGAAGGCGGTGCCTTCCAACGGTAAGGAACAGGCTCAGCGCGAGGCGGGTGCGGCCGCAGCTCACAGGGGCAAGAAGGGAGAGAACCAGGGTTCGAGCTCGGTGCCTCTAACAGGATGGCTAGCACACGGCGGGCAGCAAAGGCAGCAAACATCCACTGAGAAGACGGCTGTGGCACCCGAGTGGAGGGCCCAGTTCCCCTCCAGTGTCCCCAGTTGCTCAGAGCCACTGAGCAGGAAGGCCTGGAATTTAGGGGCTGCCCTGGGAGCCTTCAACTCTGGGGTGTCCACCCCAACCCACCCACAGTCACACCCCACTCACCACCTGCATGCTCCTACCACCCAGTCAGGAGTGAGGGGCCTGGGCCTGCTGGCGCAGGCAACGCACCGGACATCACTGTGACATCAGGGGCTGCTCCTGACCCCAGCCCAAACTCCCGTTTGCCCATGTGTCTGTCCCCCCACTTCCTGCTCTTGAGAGGCCTGGTGGGACCACGCCCGAGAGCAGGGTGTCTGCATCCTGCAGAAAGAGACTAAGCAGGCCCTGCCGGCGCCATACCTGCTAGAAACGGGCATGTATATCCTGCACCACACGTTCTGGCACATCCCTAGTTTTAGGGTCTGTCCTGCAACCAGGCCAGGAACCATGTGAACCTCATGGTAACTGGATTCATGAAAGCAGCTCCCATTCACTAAGCACTTACCGTGTGCCCCTGTGGGTTTATGTCACTCCTCACCACCAGCCCTCAGCCCACAGCCGACTACCCACCTTGTGATGGTCACTGCCCCCTCATCCCCAGCGGGTTTTGCACAATCACTGTCACTGTCCTTCCTGCCATCATTTCCTTCCTGCCCCTGCCCTCTCAATTATTTCACCTCTCCTCCTGAAGATCATGGCCTTCTCACTCCCATGGTCTATCGCAGACTTTGTTGCTCCTAGAAACTGCACTATCTCTAAGAGTGCCCTCCAACCACCCCAGGTCCAGCCGCTACCTCCTGTCCTGTGAGCTCACTCCCTGCTGCTCCCTGACGCCCAGGGTTCTGCAACCTGCGGGCCTCGTCCATCTTCTCACATCCCTCACTCCCCTCCTGGCCTCGCTCACCTCCTCCAGCAAAGATGCAGAGGTCCCTCTTACCAGCCCCTCACTTGCACACACACTCACCTCCCTACCCTGCTGCAGCCCTCCCCTTTCTGCCCCCAGCTCCAGGGGTCTGCACAGAGCTGAAGGGCACATGCCACGTCTCTGCCTGGCTCACTGTAAATCTACCCTCTGCTCCGGACCTCAGGGGCCCTGGGAACCACAAACACTTCCCTGTCCGTTCGCTGTCCCTCCCTCCCACCTCCGGTCCCAAGCCCCCCATCCTCCGTCTCAGCTGGTGGCCCACTTCCTGTTTCCCTGGAAAACAGAGAAATAGCCCTCTGCTTCCTGCAGCCCGGCTGTCCACGCTCCTGCGCAAAGCCGGCCGCCCACCCAGGCACAGTCCACCCCTCCGCGCCTAATCAGATGATTCTTCCAGCAACGGTCCCCTTTGCCTCCCGCACCATTAATTTTCCCTTCTCTAGATCCTACCCGGCAACGTGCAGCATGCTATTATCCCTGCCACTTTAAAAAGTCCCTCTTCTGACCCCCATCTCCCTCCATCTACCATCCAGACCTCGACTCTCTCTACAGCAACACTCTTCAAAAGAGGGGTCTACAGGCAGGGTCTCTAACACCCCTGCTCCTGCTCTTCTCTGGAATCCACTCTGGTGGTTAATTTTATGTGTCAAGTTGACAGCCACGGGATAACCCAAATATTTGGTCAAGCCTGGCCCTGAGTGTGCCTGCGGGGGTGTTTCTGGGTGAGACTCACATTTGAATGGGTGAACCGAGGAAAGCAGACTGCCCTCCCCGGGGCAGTGGGCCTCATCCAATCAGGTGAACTGACTAGAACAGGAAGGCAGACGCTCCAAGAGGAAGAGTACCTGCGCCTGCCTGACTGCCTTGAGCTGGCACATTGGTCTTTTCCCGTCCTCAGACTCGAATGGAAACATCATCAGCTCATGGGGCTCTTTGCCTGCTGGCTTTTGGACTGGAACTTGCCCCCTCAGCTCTGCTGGGTCTTGCTGACTGCAGATCTTGGGCTTCTCGGCCTCCCGAGTCACCCGAGCCGATCCTGACAATAAATATCTTCACGCGCACACACCTCCCCTGACCTCTCAGCAGCGCTGGCTCCCTGCCTGACTTCCCTGAGAACACCGCACTCCCTCGGCCTCAGCACTGGCGCTCCTAGCTCTGCTCTTCCCCGCTGGCAGCCTCTCCACCCTCTCCCACACCCGTCTCCGCCCGCTCTGCTCCCCTGGGCATTTCACACCCACCTCCAGTCAGACCTCTGGCCTCCAGCCCAGTGTGTCCCACCGCCTGCTCAACATCCCTACTTGGATGCCCCAAAACCAGCCTCCTGACCTCCCCCAGAACCAGCTCCCGGGGTCTTCCCCACCTCCCAGAGGGTGACTTCACTCTTCCAATCACTCAGGCCGAGCGCTTTGGACGCCCTCCTCTGATGTGTCAGCAGATCCTGTTGGCTGTACCCAAAGTACATCAAGAATTGGACCACTTCTCACCATCTCCGAGGCTGCCTCCCTAGTTCAGGCCCCAGCACCCCTCACCCGGAACTGCCTCTGCACGGGCCTCCTGCTTCAGGACTTGCCCCCACGTCCATTCTCCACACAACAGCCACCTGGAGCCTGAGTCAAACCATCTCAAAGCCTTCCCCCTGGCTGCCACCTCACCTAGAGTCAAAGGTCAAGGTTCCTAAGACCAGAAGCAGGGAGGCAGGGCACAGACTGATGTGCCTCGATGTGGGTGGGGTTGGGGGAATGAGAAGAGAGAAACCAAAGAACATACACACTTTTACGCACATATACACGTATACGCACAGCCCTGCCCTGCTTCCTCGGCTTGGAACACGCTTACCAGACACCTGTGTGGTCCCTCCTGTACGGTTCCCCTCCAACGTGGCCCTCCCCGGGGCATTCCTTGGCCATCTCCTCACCCCCAGCACTTCCTCTCTCTCTCTCCAAAGCACTCATCTCCAATGGGTAGCCTGTGCATTTCTCGTTCACTGTCTTCCTCCCTCTCTAAACAGCCAGCGGGGGCTGCGTCTATTCTGTCCCAGCGCCTAGAGGAGTGCCTGGCCCAAGCTATGGGTTTGGCGAATATTTGGTGACTAAACACCGAATGGCCCACGTCTGTGGCAGGTGTTAGCATAGCTTCCCCCGTTTGCAGATGAGGAAACAAGTTCAGAGAAGGCAGGTAACGGGCCAGAGGCCTCACGGCCAGGGACGGTGGGGCTGGGATTGGAACCCAATGCCCTTCCTTGCCCTTGGCCGTGGGGAGCCGTGGGCGTCAGGCCAGGCCCACGCCAGCCTCCGTGGGTGGGAGCTGCCACGGCCCAGGCCACCGTCCAGAGGAAACAAAGTAGTGAATAACTTAATTTTATGCTCTAATTGCTCGGCGGTGATTTACGGCAGGCCGTATATTTTCCCCCCCGGCTGACACGTCCCTCCGTGTATTTCTTTTCTCTATCAGCACACTTGACAGGTGAGCTGCTGATATTTACTGTTACTGTATGGACTCATATTGCCAGCATATATCAGCACCTCCGCCATGTCACGGGCACAGCAAGTTCTGCCCGAGAACGGTCGGCCTTCGCCGGACATGGACGGGGCCCTCTGTGGAGAGGGCCTGGCCCCAGAGAACGTGAGCGCCTTGGGGTGTGGGAGCACAGCCTCCCAGCCGACCCCCCTCCCCAGGCACACACTCACTCACACGCCTCCCAGGCCCACCAGCGCCGCCCCACAAGCCCTGCTTTTTATTTGGGGTTTTCAGTATGTTTTTCTTTTTCACAAGCGTTCGATGTTATTGTGAGGTAAATGCTATGGGAAAGGCTTTAGAACCAGGGACCTAGGCAACCCCCTCACTTACATAGGAGGGAGCTCGGGCTCAGAGAGAGGTGGTGACTCGCCCAAGATCACACCGCTCAGTTAGCAGCAGCAAAGAAGCTAGAGCCCAACTCTCCTTTCCCCTCAGCCTTGCTTCCCTCCTCTCCCGCTCAGGGCAGGCAGGAGCCAACCCTCTTCCAGCAGAGTCCAGCTCCCTCCCTTAACTTCTGGCAGCACACAGTAGGCATGCAGCACGCCCAGGCAGTGCCAGGTGAGCTCTCTCTTACCCACACAGCAGCCCTTACAGTAGGAGTCACATCCCCTCACCGCAGGGCAGCCTGGGAGCTGTGGCCTGACCCGCCACAACACTGTCCGCCCTCCCGTGCTCACCTCCAGGCACCCAACCTGCCCTCCTGCCCTCAGGCTCAGTTCTCTGCCAAGGCGGTTACCAGATCACCTGCCCCACTCCTAGCCGAAGAGCCATCTGAGAGGTTTGCTTAAAAGCAGAATCCGCCGAAACCGGTTTGGCTCAATGGATAGAGCGTCGGCTTGGGGACTGAAGGGTCCCGGGTTCGATTCCGGTCAAGGGCATGTACCTTGGTTGTGGGCATATCCCCGGTGGGGGGGTGTGCAAGAGGCAGCTGATCGATGACTCTCTCTCATCGATGTTTCTAACTCTCTATCTCTCTCCCTTCCTCTCTGTACAAAATCAATAAAATAAAAAAATTAAAAAAGCAGAATCCACACTTTTAACAAGCCCCCCCACGGTGTCCCGGATGCAGGGTTCCAAGGACCACTCTTTGAGAAACACTGTGTGACAGCTGCTCTTGGTCCTCATGCGGCATCTGCAGATTCTTGGTCCCTGGGGACCGAAGGCCTCCCTCTCAGTGGCCGTGTGGCAGGCGCTGTGACAGGCAGGGGCAAGGATGTTTAGGGGCAGAGGCCCCATCCAACCCTTCTCACCACACCCCAGGCTCACACCCTCTGTGCTGACACACCATGCCCAACACAGAGCTCAGCCTCCTCGAGGGGGATTTCCGGGGGACAGACAGATCCCAGGATGCTCAGCGACAAGCCAGAGACTGGCTCTCACAGTCCAGCTGCCACCCTTCCCCCCATCCCCATCTGCCCCGTGTGACCTTGGCCAGGGAGTCAGAAGGAAATGGGGTCAGGCCGGATCCTTGCGGGCCCTTGAGTGCTGAGCTTGGAAGTCTCATGGGGCCAGGGCCAGGCCTGGCGGAGGGGGAGCAGAGGCAGCCAATTGGGGAAGATTCCAGTGGTGCAGAGGTTTGGTGACGGGAGGCCTGCCTCAGAGGGGACAGAGACAGCAGGGATAGAAAGAGAAGGCATGTTAGCCCTAGCTGGTCTGGCTGAGTGGACAGAGTACTGGCCTGCGGACTGAAGAGTTCCAGGTTCAATTCCAGTCAAGGGCACATGCTCGATCCCCAGTGGGGGGTATGCAGGAGTTGGCTGATTAATGGGTCTCTCTCATCATTGATGTTTCTACCTCTCTCTCCCTGCCTCTCTGAAATCAATAAAAATATATTTTTTTAAAAAAAGAAAGAAGGAAAGGGCATTTTGGAGGTGGGACCCTATGACTTGGACCCTGAATGGCGGGGGTGGGAGGTGAAGGGGAGAAAAGGAGGTGGAGCCTCAGTGAGCGATGAGGAGAACTGGGGACTGCACCTCCAGGCCCATGTCCCCGGACCCCTCTCTGCCTGGGGACCCCATCTCCACAGCCCAGCTGCCAGCGGACTCTCGGGCTGATTTGCAACTCTTTGGTTCCAAACAGATTCCCCTGAGCAGCGGAGTCTCTGGGATGCAGGCTGCACAGATGTCAGGCCGATGGGCTCCGGGCGGGCGGGCGGGCAGACAGATAATCCTCGGACTCATCACCCCTGATATACAGCCCCGGGCCCCAGGGGGAGCCGCTCTGCTAAGTAATTGCTTCTGCCTTGATTACAGGCCTTCGCAAATGACTGCGGGCCTGGTCCCACCAGTGTATTTGAATCTTACAAATGTCCACCCGCGCAGCCACTCACGGCACCAACTGATCATTACCTTAAAAGGTTTAATTTGCTTAGTGAGGAAATTAGACTATAAACTATTCGGAAATTATGGAAAGTCGCACGTCAACGAGACCCGCCCCCTGTGAGTTCCTTAAGCACATTCGCTATCGGGGGTGTGTGTGGGTGTGTGTGTGTGGCCTCACAGGTGTGCAGTTAACAGAAATTAGTGGCTGGGCAAAAACCTGGCCCCGGGTTAGACCCACAAACAACCGCAGAAGGCAAGGGGCCTCTTCCAGCCAAAACCGGTGGATAGAGCATTGTTGGCCTGCGGACTGAACGGTCCCAGGTTCGATTCCAGTCAAGGGCATGTACCTTAGTTGCAAGCACATCCCCCGTGGGGGGTATGCAAGAGGCAGCTGATCGATAATTCTCTCTCATCAATGTTTCTAACTCTCTATCCCTCTCTCTTCCTCTCTGTAAAAAAAAAATCAATAAAATATATTTTTTAAAAATAAAAAATAAATAAAGAGACCTCTTCCTGGAGCAACAGGGTACCAGCTTGAGGCCCCTCCAGCCAGAGCGGGGAACCCCACCCTGGGAAGGAAGGGGAAGACAGCAGTTACTGCCCCCGAGCTCTGGGCACCCCTCCCCCACCCCGGAGAGATGGCTCCCCACACGGAAAGGGCAGTAGCTCCAATCACCTCCCTGCCATCGCCACCGGACCCGGCCCCCTCCCGCACCAGGACCCCTATCTGGCCTGAGGCCTTTTGCAGCCTGAGCCCCTTCTCTCTCTTTCTCTCCTCCTACCTGGATACAGCATCACGACCTTAATAAGAACAGGTACTGATATAACCAGGTACTTGCTTCCTTCATCATCCTCAGTGCTCATAGGGACTCAAAAAAGGAGATATTTCTATTTCCTTCCCTTTTCCGAGATGGGACAGTGAGGCTCAGAGAGGTCTGCACCGGCCTGGGTTCAAACCTGGCTCCCACTTCCTCTATGAAATCCATGGCACAGAAGTCCTTAGCCCCATAGCCTGTGCACTTCTGCCCTGCTGAGCCAGGGAGGCCAAGGTCACTAGGGAAGACTTGACAGGAGCCAGAGCAACCAGCCTGCGGCCGGGCCAGAGGCAGCGTGTGCCGGAGCGGAAACAGGCTGTTCTGAGCCGCGGGGATAAATCAGCGGCTCCCGGGCTCCCAAGGACGCCGCTCACCTGCCCTTGGCCGACAGCCCTGCTGCCTGCCTGCCTGGAGATGGACTGGCTGGGGGAGGAGTGAGCTGCCGGCTGGGCCCGCGGCTGGCACAGCTCCCCCTGACAAGCGACACCGAGGCCCTCCGTCCCTCCGGGTCCCTGGCAGCGCCTGTCTCTGCCCACCAGGCAGGTGAAGGCCTCGGGGGCAGGGAGACACCCCCAGGGAAGCATGACATTTTAGATAGGAGCCCCTTAGAACGGCAATCACCCCCAGAGTGCCTCCGACTCTTCCCCATGACCCCTCAGGCAGGCAGGCAGGCAGGGGGGCCAGGGGTGCAGCCTGGAATGTTCTTGAAGACTTTACTTCAAGGATCTGTATGACTGTTACCCTCTCTTTGATCCTATAGCTGTTTGCATTATAATCATCATCATCGCTGGTTTCTTTCCCAAGCCTTCATGCAGATCCACATGGCACCTGTACGCTGTGCTTTACCCCAGCACACTGCTGTGGGCCCTCCCCACGCTGCCAGGCTTCCCCACCTCTGACTGAGGGCTTCTGGGTCATTAAAAGTCACCTGAATGGGAAAGTCTCAACCCTGGGGGAGGAGGGAGAGGTCCAGCACTGCAGGCCCAGCACTGTGGGCGGACTCCGACAGCCAGGCCGTCCAGGGCTGTGGGTCCAGCGGCCAGTCAGGGCCCACAGGTACAGATAAAGCACCTAGCCTGTGCTGGGCACCATTTCCTCCTCACTGTCCTCTCCCTTCACAGCAGCTCTGTGAGTTAGAACGAGCACCTCTGAATGGGTAAGGGACTAGGTTCAGAAAGGCCTACTCACTGGTTTACTGACAAACAGCTCGGAAAAGTCAGGACAGGGACTCAGCAAGCAGAGTGGTTCCCCAAACACTCCCTTTTGAGAGGTGCTCCAGGGTGCCAGCTTTCCCAAAGCAGCCACATGAGCATGCCCACCTTTCCTGAAGACGACACTGGAGCTCAGAGATGCCAAGGAAGTTGCCTAAGGACACCCAGCATGGAACCAGTACCTGCAGCAGCACACAGCCTGTCTGGTCTTCACTGCACTTCAGAGCAGGGGAGCTGCCGGGCTCCTCCCGGGACCCAGTCATTGACCGGGAGGGGACCCAGAAGCCCTACTCTCAGACCCCTGCCCTCCCCAGACCCTTTGCAAGGAGACAGGGGACCCACGACATGCTGGGCACACAGTCCAGAAAGGACCTGCTTAGCAAATGCAGTGCAAGGAGCGGGCGTGCTTCGGCTTGCGACTGAAATCGCACGGCCCTGAAACCACACGGCTCTCCTCTCAGGCTCAGAATCTTATTTCCTTTGGAGAAAGGGGAGCCAAGAACCCGAGGAGTAACAGCAGCAAACCACAGCACCAATCAGCCAGTGTTACTGAACCAGAGAGAGCTCAACGCCATCCTCCCCACAAAGAAAAAATGCAACAACCACAGAGTACAGCCTCCCACAATACCTCTTTGTCTGTGACACAGCAACATCGCCCTCTGCTGCCAGGCGTCAGCATTACCCCATCTCCCAGAGGTGGAAGCCAATCTCCAGCTCTCCCCCTGGGCCCTCCCCCCATTTCTGAGATCTGACACACATCCAGGGGGCCACTCTTCACATTACAGTCGTGACTCTTTTCTTCAAGGGGTGAAATCCACCCCTTGGCTTTGAGGAGCACAGAGAAGGGATTCTCCCTGGCTCTGACCAGGCATCTTCCAAACCCACAGCTGAAAGCTGTCTGAGGCTCAAGGTGCAGAGTTTGGGTTTCCCAAACCACTCTGATGATTAAAAACAAAACAAAACAAAACAAACTCCCTTTAGTGAGATGCTCCTGCATGCCAAGTTTTCTAAAGCAGCCACCATTAGCATTTCCCTTTCTCCTGAAGAGGACACTGGCGCTCAGAGATGCCAAGGAAGTTGCTTGAGGGCACCCAGCACTTGAACCAGTTCCTACAGCCAGTCTGAGATGAGGGAGGGAGCTGAGGTCCCAGAGACTGCCCTGCTCCTCCTCCTCCCTGCCTCCGTTCTCTCTGCTCTCAGGATCCCACAGCACCTGTGCCCCAGGGTGCCATGGGAAGGCAGGGCCCTGGGAACACTGAATGCGCTGTAATGAGGAGAGGGGACCCAGCTCTGTAGCCAAGTCACAGCCTGAGCCCAAGTGGGAAGTGGGAGGGGAAGCCACTCTGATCCTGAGCAACTCCTCTCCTCCCTGTCCTCACCGAGGACTGTGGCTCTGCCTGCAGCTGTGCCTCCCTGTACCAAACAGCCAGGGTCCCAAAGAAGGGGCGGGGCCCCACCTGCCTATTGAGCCCCGTGTCCTCCCTGGGGGGCCTCAGTGCTGCCTGATCATCATATCAGATTGACCCTCCATTGGCAGTGGGGAGAACCACTCCCTCACACAGCACCCAATCACAGGGTTAATGACCCGGAATCAGCACTGGCTCTGTGGACAGCTCCCCCGCTTTACAAAAGGCTCCAGCCTTGAGACTGGGCTGTTTTAAGAAGTAGGGCGGGTGGGTCCTGTGGCACAAGGACAAGAACGGTGCTAAATAAGGGGTCTGTGCATCTCCCAGGCAGCCTGGGCCTCCAACACTCGCGGGACACCGTGCAGGGGACAGAAAAAAAAAAAACTGGTTGTAAGTTCACTGTGTAATCTCCTCTTTGACAGCCGATGGGCAAGGTTTGGGGCCAAGGGCCTATTTGGGGGACAGAAAAATGACGGACTAGCAAGCCTTTCCTCAAGTCAACAGGAAGCCGAGCAGGTGCATGAGGAATGAGCAACAGAAGGCCGTTCCCACTGAGTCTCCAGGAGGGAGAAGGGACAGGGCAGCCATGCCTCCCAGGGCTCCCCCCCACTGGGGAGCTGACTCTCGGCCATGGAAGATGGGGAGACCTTGAAAGGATGAACATCATTCCCGGGTGATGAGACAGCCTGAGCCAGAGTGTGGAGGTGGGAAAACGCAGAGGGTGCCTGGGCAGGGGGGGCATCCTGCAGCCGGGTGGCCCGTACCTAGGAAAGCAGTGAGCCAAGGACTGGGAGGCAGGGTGGGCACAGAGCAGGAGGCTCTGGTGATGCAATGCATCTGGGATACTCTGAGCAGCTGGGGGAGCGGGGTCAGGACCTGAGCTGTGAGGTAGGATGCTAGTCTGTGAGGTACAGGGGGTGGGGGATCAGTCAGGGGGTTGCTGCTGAGCAAGGCCGGGAACTTTCCAAATGAGGGCCACGGCCTGGGGAGGCCACGGAAGCAGGGAGGCAGGGTACCAGCTGAGTGTCCTTGTTACTTTTGGTCAAGAGCCTGTGGCCCTAAACCGGTGCTAATCTCTCCGCCCCCAGCCTTCTCTCTGAGCCTCTCCTGGGTCTAGGGGGACCCTCTCTCCTCATCACTACTTCTCCCAAACCCAACACTGCCCCCAAGCTGCTACCGCCCTTTCCCAAACCCGGAACCAGCCAGTCAAGGTTAAAACATCAGATGGTGCTGCCCGGTGGTTCTGGGGTCAAAAGAGCTTCTCCGTGGACAGAGCCCTAGTTCTGTGGCCCTGACAGGCGTTGCCTGCACCCCACGGGCTGCCCTGCCAGGCTGGACCAGCCAGAGGTCTGACCCAGGGCCACCTCAGGACCACCAGCCCTGTCCCCTCCCTCCCAGCTCACTGGGCTTCCCGCAGGTAAAGGGGAAACGGGAGGACGGTGCCCTGGCTATGGGAGCTGGGACAACTCCCCCTCCCCCCAGCTTCCTCAGTTAGAGCCTCCCTCCCACACGGTCTTGTTCACAGGCGCACACAGTTACATGACACACACACACACACACACACACACACACACACACGGTGAAATCCTCCCCTTCAGGGGTCCGCAAGAACGGCCGTGGTGCTTGGCCAGGACACCACTGAGGGAAGAGGACGGGCAGATGTTTGCTGCCCTCTGAGGAAGGGTGCGGGTGGAGGGGATGGAACTGCGTAAATGCCAGAACAAAGGAAGCAACGGGAGGGTCCCAGGCGGGGAAAGAGAGGGAAGAAAGGCTTAGCTGAAGAACCAGAGGCCCATCTCTCCGCTGGAGGATCTGTAGGGCGTGCAGCTACTGCCCCCACAGATACACACGCGCACACACACACGCGCACACAGAGACAGCAGTGTGTACCTGACCAAAGTGTGATGCCGATCGACAACGAGTGCTGCCTTCTGAACCCAGGCCATGCAGGCCACCTCAGTTATCAAGATGATCTCTAATGTACTTTTCTTTTTAAAAAAAAATATATTTTATTGATTTTTTACAGAGAGGAAGGGAGAGAGACAGAGAGTTAGAAACATCGATGAGAGAGAGTCATTGATCAGCTGCCTCCTGCACACCCCCCACTGGGGATGTGCCTGCAACCAAGGTACATGCCCTTGACCGGAATCGAACCCGGGACCCTTCAGTCCGCAGGCCGGCGCTCTATCCACTGAGCCAAACCGGTTTCGGCTCTAATGTACTTTCCAACGCACATTGCACAGAAGTCGCTGGCATCCTCAGACATCCAAACGACTTACTCCCCACAGTGTCAGCTTTGGGCGGGTTTGGGGGGAATCGTGTTTTGCTTCCAGCACCGGGGTTTCCCTCCCTGTCTCCAGAACGCACCATCTCTGAGGGATGCACGCCGCCTCTGGGGCTTGCCCACCTGGCGAGCCTCCCCCAGTCCCTGTCCCGTCCACGGGCCCCCACACTGGGCCCTGCGTCGCTGATGGACAGCCCCCGCCTCCGGTTCTTGTTTGCTGTTCTCAGCTGGTCCACGTCCACGGAAGCACCCGCCTAAGTGCCTCGGGGAACAGATCCTGGGACAGAAGGTCCAGTCTAAATGCCACGGAAATACATTCCAGGAGGACCCTCACCCTGACCCAAAGCTCCAACAGGAATTTTTCGGATGGGCCCAACGTCAGAATGGAAAACCAAGGCAGCCTTAAGAAGCCAGCACCCAGGGGCCAGACACGGTGAAGTCCCAGGGCTTCACACAGGCTGACTCGTTCAAAGCAAGAATAACTCTAAGAGGCAGGGACTATCAGCCCCGCTTTACGGGCAAGCACACGGAGGCACAGAGACGTGAAGTCATTTGCCCGAAAGCATACAACCCATTAGTGGGTTCAAACCCAGGCAGGGACTGGGCTCTTAACCAGCACGTGAAACGGCCTCTTCCAAAGGAGCCTGCCGGCCCTGGAGAGACAACCCTTCCAGGCCTCCGAGGCCGGGCAGCAGCCTCACTAGAATCGGGACAGGACTCTCAACGCACTGGCTCTGAAAGCTGCAGGAATGACACGGCCAAGAGCCCTGAGCACCCGCTCCCCGGACAGAGAGCGCGTGTTAGGATCTGCAGGAACCGTGGTCAGCCACCCTGGGGCATGCTCCCCGGCCGCTCACGTGAGGTGGAGACCCTGGGGTTTCCGACAGTGAGGGGGCTGGTGACCCAAAGGGGGGCCGCAGAGAAGCAGCCTCTCCACAGGAGGGTTCACACCCCCCAGGATAGACCTACCGCCCTCCCCCGCTCCCCACCCTGCCCCCCACTGCCAGCTCCTGCCCCCTCCCCACCCTGCCCCACCGCCAGCTCCTGCCCCCCTCCCCACCCTGCCCCACCGCCAGCTCCTGCCCCCTCCACCGACAGCACAGCGCCAGGCAGACAGAGCCGCAGGGCCAGGAGGCTGCGCCCGGCCGGGACTCACTTGAAGAAGTCCTCCTTGCAGTAGACGCTCCCGGCCCTGGAGAAGCACCTGTCCGCCAGCTGCATCTGGCAGTCCGCACACTTGAGGCAGGAGCTGTGCCAGTGTCTGTCCAGCACCTTCAGGATGAACTTGTCCAGGATGTGCTGGTTGCAGCCAGCGCACTGGGGGATCTCTGCGGGGAGAGGAGAGAGAGGCAGCGTGAGCCTTCCGCACGGCACCGCTCGCCAGACGGGCCCTGATGCCTGCCCATCCTCCCCGCAACTCCCCACCCCGTGGTCAGGAGGCCAGAAGCCAGCCTCCAGGGCTGCCGTGTGCAGTTGCGCAGGCCGTACATGGCACAGAGACCTCTGGTCAGGGGGGCTGAAGTGCAACCCATGCTTTGCTGGTCTTGCTTTGGGTGTCTTTGGCCCAAAGGCGTCTTCTGTGTTTCTTTTTAAAAAAAAACATTTTTATTGACTTTTCACAGAAGGGAAGGGAAAGAGATAGAGAGTTAGAAACATTGATGAGAAACATCAACCAGCTACCTCCTGCACACCCACTACTGGGGATGTGCCCACAACCAAGATACATGCCCTTGACCGGAATCGAACCTGGGACCCTTGAGTCCGCAGGCCAACGCTCTATCCTCTGAGCCAAACCGGTCAGGGCTATCTTCTGTGTTTCTAAGGGCCCCACAAGGCCAGCCGCAGCGGCTCACCTCGGTTACACCAGCTGCAATTCCACAGACAGCCAGCAGGAAGACCCGGCCACATTCTCCTCTGTGTCCATGGCATGTTCACTACGGGGTGGAATCCGGGTTAAAAACATCGTTGCCCAAGCGAGCCCTGCCAAGGCACGGACTGAGAGACCATCTGGCAGAAAAAGCAAATGCCTGTGCCGGGGTGAGCAGAGAGCGAGGTCCAGGTCTGAGGGTCTGTGGAGGTGGGATCTCCTGAGAGCATTTTAATGAGCTGCAGCAGATCCCATGGACCGGCTCCAGCACCCTCCCTCCTCACATGCCTTCCGTGCTGCAGACCACACACCAGAAACCGGCGTCCAGGGACCACACACCAGAAACGGGGCGTCCAGGCTCCCTTGCAGCTCAGGTTCCCATTGTGATTTACAGTCTGCCAACCAGCCGAAACGGGTTTGGCTCAGTGGATAGAGCATCGGCCTGCGGACTGAAAGGTCCCGGGTTCGATTTCGGTCAAGGGCATGTATCTTGGTTGTGGGCACATCCCCTGTAGGGGGTGTGCAAGAGGCAGCTGATCCATAATTCTCTCTCATCGATGTTTCTAACTCTCTATCCCTCTCTCTTCCTCTCTGTAAAAAAATAAAATATATTTTTTTTAAAATTAAAAAAAAAAAGTCTGCCAATCAGATGACTTACAAGGGACCTGGCCCTAGCCGGTTTGGCTCAGTGGATAGAGCACCGGCCCATGTACTGAAAAGTCCTGGGTTCGATTCTGGTCAAGGCACAAAAGAGAGGCAACGACCCATGTCTCTCTCTCCCTCCCTTCCACTCTTTCTGAAATGCAATGGGAAAATATCCTTGGGTGAAGATTAATAAAAAAAAAAAAAAAAAAAAAAGGAGGGCGGGGACCTGAATTGAGAACGAAGTTAAATGGAGGCACAGCCATCCGCCAGGCTCCCTGGTGCGGGAGTGGAGCATGCAGAGGCTATGGGGGTCGGGGGTCAGGCCATGATGTCCTGCTCAGTCATGGCAGAGGCAGGGGCATTCTGGGGGCTGGGAGTTCCTCCCAGAAGGCTGGCCCACACATGGCTCCACTGAGTTGAAAGCTACCTCATGCCATTTCCACGTCATTAGTGCCAGTGGATTCTGTTGTTGGCAACTCAACCCCCAACCACTGTGCTTCCCGCTCTGGTGGCTTTCTGTCCAAGGTCTAATTTTGCTGCCATTTCATCTTTACCAAAGGATTTCGAGTCAATAAAGCATTTTCAAAACAGACAAGATGGTCAGGCTTCCGGGTTGGATGAGTAAACAGAACACCCCCCTCCCCTACCACCACCACCACCAAAAAAAAAAAAAGGGAAGGCAACAAATTAACAACAAAAAACGCATGCAAGTGCAAGCACTTGGCTGGCGTTTCTCCCCTCTATTGAAAACAGGACTTTTGCTAATTGTTTGTTGACACAGTGTCTTCCCATCAGAAGGAGGGGATCCTCAGGGGGCAGCACCAGCGCTTTGTGAGCTCACTGCCTAGCGCTGTGCCTGGCACACAGGCCCACCACAGAGGTTAATCGCTGGATAAATCACCGATCACACCCTCTCTCAGAAGCTCACCGGAGCACACTTCCCTGCTAGTTTCCCCAGCACATTCCAAACCGTCAACAAACCTCCTAAAACCAAATCTCTCACGAATCACCCGGGTTTCTCGATTCATGTCATGTCTGTTGGTTGTTGACATAATTTTCAAGTGGTAACATACGGGGAATTAGCTTCAATGGGAGAAAACTGAACACATCTAAACGATGGAAGGAAGGAGAACGCTTTCTCAAGCATGAAGTCATTTGTACCTAAAACTTACACACGGGCTGTGGGACAGGCACTCAGTGGTCATCACCAGCCCTGTCCACACCTGCCGATCCTGGACCCCATGACACCCGACCCCAGCCTGTTCCCTCCAAGGCTCCGGCAGCCACCAACATTCGCCCGAAAGTCAGACCCCTCCGACGCCTTGCCCTTTGGCCCCATTCTCAGACCAAAATACACCAGGAAAACTACCAGGAGTCACACTTGGTAAAAATACGTGAACACTGGACGCTGGCTACTGGTCCCAGGTTGCATGGGGATTTTTTTTTTTTCTATCTCAAAAGGTTTCCTCTGTGACACAGAAACTGTTCAACCAGCAACTGCTTACCAAGGAGTCCCGATGTGCCCAGCAAAGAGCTAAGCACGTGATCACTACCGGAACCTCCATCGGAGAAGCGGGGAGAGAGCGCGCAGGTAAGACCTCGAATTCTGGAGTTGGACATTTGATTCCTGGCCCTGCTTTATAACCTTCAACAAGTTACTTTGCCTCGGTTTTCTCGCCTGTAAAAGCGGTGGGGCAGAGGGGAGGGTGTGATGATGAACTAGTGCCTCATAGGATTATTGTAAACCAATCACTGTGTGTACAGCTGGAGCTCAGTAAAGGCTTGCGATCACTAGGAGATCCCTGCAGTGATCAGGCGGTAGGGGTGGTGCTGCTGAGGCCGAGGGGAGAGGAAAGTTAGAAACCACATTCCCTGGCTGGATCTCACTGCATCTCCCCAGAGTCATGACCCGCACCCGGAGCCTCAGAGAGCACCCACATCACACAGCCGCTCTGCAAGGCTGGGGGGCTGCTCCCTCAACCACACCCCCGCCTCTCTCCAGGAACAATCAGGATCCCCAGAGTGGCCGGGGAGGCTGTGGGTGGGCGAGAGATGTGGACACACACAGGTGAGCTGAGGAGTGACAGCTGATAACCACAGCTCCTGTGGGGCAGCACGTCCTGGGAGGGGGTTGGGGAGCAGACATCCCAGGCGAAGAGCATCTTAATTAAAGGTTTGGGCCGGAGGGTGAGGTCTCTCCTGCCGGCAGGCATTCGCCTCCAGTCCCTGCAGCTGCGGGGCCTGGGCTTGGGGAAAGGAGTGTCAGGAAGATTGCTCTGGCCTCATTTCAAGGGAGAAGGGAGGGAAATGCTGACCAAGAAGCCTCGGGGAAGTGGTTGCAGACAAAGGGGTGCAGAGTGCAGGGACCTGTGAGCCCCAACCAGCCCCTCAATCCCGGGCACATATGGGGAGCCACGGGGCTGGGCCTTCGGAGGCAAATCCACCCTCGGAGAACTAGACAGAGAACAGCCCTCCGGGTGCTGGGCGAGCCCTGGCGGGGGCGTGCCTGCTCCCTTCTTCCCACCCCCACCCCCACCTCCTGGGTCCGGGGCCAGAGGCCCCCAATTCCCACCTAATTGTTGTTTGGCCTTGCCGGGGAGGAACGCCGCGGCTATATTTCTCCTCCCGGCTGCACAGGCCCGGGGATGAGGGCGAGGATGTATGCCCATAAAATTTATTTCGAGCAAGGTATCTAGCGGGGCCCCTTAATATGATGAGTATTCAGGAGAGAATACATTAAGGCTAATGTATGCAGGGAGGGCAGGCGGGCGGGAGCTGTGGAGGCCTGCAGGCCCAGACAACATCACGTTCAGGAACAACACTAAAAGCAGGCAAGCCGCTGCAGCAGCCAGCCTGCAGGGAGACGTCCCGCTCGGTGGGGCTGGGCTGCCCAAACTTGGGGTTCTCTGAGGGAGGCCTTGGGACCGAGCCAGGTCCTCAGGCTCAGCAAAAAAAAAAAAAAAAAAAAATGTAAGGGACATACTAAGGGTGCTTTTTTTAATGAAAAAAAAAAGTAAGGGGAGAGATCAACCAAAGGACTTGTGTGCATGCATAAAAGCCTAACCAGAGGTCATGGACAACAGGGGGTGGGCATACGTGGGGAGGGGTTTGGGATGGAAATGGGGGGGTGAGGACAATTATGTGACACCATAATCAATAAAGGAATTAAAATAAAACCTCACCCACTGTAGATTTTGAGAGGAGAGAGGATTTGTAAAACAAAGGTAATGCAGAAATGCTTTAAGAGACCCATAATAATAGTAAAACCCCGGGCGTCCAGAGCCTGTGATGAGCTGTGTCAGGTCCTGAGTGCACATGACCTCAAGAATCCACACAACAGGGTGAGGGAGGTATAATTATCCCCGGTTCACAGGTGAGGGAACTGAGCCGGGGAGAGGGTGAGCAACGTGCCCAAGGTCCCGCGGTGGGGGAGCCAGGATTTGAGCCAAGCCCGAGTCAGGCGGGCTAACCTGACCCCGGAGATGGAGGCTGAGGCCTCACCCTGGCTGGCTCTACCCCATTTTATGAGAGGAGGCGGCGAAGAGAGCCTCCAAGCTGCTCGGGCAGATGGGAGCACTGACCGTCTCTCTAGCAATCACGCTCCCTAACAGCTGGAGAAAGGGAAATGGGGAAACGTTTGGGGCACAGGTTTGGGTCCTTTGCACCGCGTATGCAGGTGTGTGTGGGGCGGCCCAGCGCCCTGGGGAGGCCTGGAAAAGGCGCCCTGGGCGGGTCCCCTCTGCCGGGGAGCCAGCTTGTGGAAGGCATCTGTCAAGTTCAGATCCCTCCTGTGCGTGAGGGGCTGCAGCCTCTGGACTCAGATCCCACACGAGTCATTCCTTCGATTGCTGTGAAATGCAAGCCATCTAGAAAAATTTCAAGGAGCAGCAACACTCACCTTTCCAAAAGCTTGTATTAAATTATGATTTTTTTTTTTTTTTTACACTTGAGAGAGAACGAGCAGGACAGCGGTTATATGGGTCTCCTACCAAAGTGAAGTTGCAGCCACTGTTTCTAAGGAGCCAGGCTTTCCCTCTCCCCAGTAAAGCCAACTTATCCCCTGCAGCACTTACTGCCCCAATCCCCACCGCACAGACTGGGATAGCAGCAGACCCGGGAGTCACTGAGAGAGTTTCATCTATAAACTCAGTTCCCAATAGAAGGAGTCATTTCATTTCAGATGAGAATGTTTATCTGCGCACAAGTGGTGTGTGGTGATGCTCCTTCCCGGGACCCTGGGGAGGGAAGCTCAGGCATGATGGACCGAGAGGCCCCTGGGACAGCCAGCTCATCTCAGAGAAGCTGGGCCGCACAGTGCAACACCCCCCCCCCCCCCGCAGGCCCCTCCACCAGCCTCTGTGTCCTGCAAAGTGACTGCTGAAGGCACAGACCTACCCTCCTAGGCACACATGCACACATACAGTTCACACACAGGCACACCATAGAGAGAAACACACACAATCCCAAAGGTTACCCTGTACACAACACATACACACATAGTATATTCACAGTCACACACATATCCACATATACTCAGCACACTTAGCACACATACATACATATGCCCATATATACACAAACATATTACTGACACGTACACACATGCACACAAACACATGCATACACATAACACAGACCAGGCATCACCTTTCTGGGAACAAAGCTCTGAGTCTGGCTGGGAGGCCATCTCTGACGGAGGGGGTGTCCCACCCGGGCAGCGGGAAGAGGGGCAGTGAGTGAAGCAGAGAGCAAGGCAGAAGCAGAAACATTCTGTTCGAATGCTCCTTTGGAAAACCGCTGGGGGGGGGGAGGGGTGAAAGTTTTCAGTTCTGTGCGTTCAGACCTTCAAATCTTTAGGTTTGCCAAACTGTTGATAATACCCCCCAGATCAGACTGTCTGCCGGACCTGGGATCAGATCCTCTTTCCACCAGCGTCGCCTCTTGGAGCCTCCCTTTCCTTCTCTGTAAAACGGAGACACCGCCACCAGCCCCTCGGCTGCTGTGCATCACATCAGACAACAGACACCTGCTCACCAATCCCCCTGTCCCAGCCCCACGGCCAGCTCCTCTCTCCATTCCCGGGCCACTCTCCAGCAAGGTGAATTCACACAGTCAGTCTGTCAGAACTATTTCATGCTTTATTGTTTTCCAATGGACTGTCTTTCCCTCCCTCACCCTGTCATCCCTTTAGCTCTAAAGCACCCGGAAGGAAGGAGCACAGCCCCTTTCTAACCAGCACCAGTCCGGGTGTGAACAGATCATGCAGCGTTACAAGGGCTCAGGTATGCTCAGGATAAAGAGTCCGGCAGGTCCTTTCGGCAAATTCCCGGGACCTGGGACCCCTCCCCACCAGTGAAGTGAGAACAGAGGTGTTGGGGCCACCAGCTGCCTGGCCTCCCTTCAGTTGTGCCGGAATGTACATAAAGCAAGAATGGGCCGAGTTCAAATTGCCATGTAAGGCTTCTAGGGCTTTTCTGGGAACATCTAAATGCTCCACGAAAAAGAGCCCGTGTCTGCTGGGTGAGAGATGGCGAGAAGCCCTCCGCCTGCAGCTGGGACCCACTTCATCAGGAGGCCTGCGACACCCACAAAAGGGCTGTTGTGGGGGCGCCCGAGGGCCCATTTCCTCCGAGCGGCCCATCAGAGAGTGGGCTCCATTTCAAATCCCCAAATTCCCCCATCAGCGAAGTTCCAGAAAGCTGGTGAGCGGGAGAGATAAAAAGGGCTGATGTGGTCCCTGGGAGACCAGATGGCCCATACCCCTTAGTGAATGTGATAACTGCTGTGCCGCTGTATTCCTGCTGGCATCTCTTCATCTCCCAGGAAGTGCTCTCCAGGCAGGGCAGGGAGGGGGGAGGGGGGAGGAGGGAGGGGGAGGGGGAGGGGGAGGGGGAGGGGGGAGGAGGGAGGGAGGCAGGGGGAATGCCGCCTGAAGCATTTCAGAAATGGCCTGTGTGTTCATGTGACCGATTTTAATTCTTTGAAAAATAGTGTTTTCTCTCTCTCTCTCTCTCTCTCTCTGGTCACAGAAGGTCAACAAGGTGAGGGGGAGATTTTTTCTTGTTTCACTAAAGAGACTACAATTAGAATGAACCCTCTCGACCAGAACTTGTAAAGAATATTTAAGAAAGTGCACCTTCCTGGGAAAATAGAATTTCAGACATTTCCATTGGAATGACAACGCTGACAAATAATGTAATATACGTTTTAAAAAAATGAGTTTTTCTCTACTGAGAGGAACCATGGTCATTTAGCCGTCCTGTGAGATCAGAGTAATATTTTGTCTAATGTGGGCCGAGATGGGCCATTTTGGAGTCCTGAGCGGGAGGCACTGCTTTTTAAACTGCCTTTTGGGTCAACAGAATTCCTTTCTGTTTCACAACAGTTTCCGCCGGCAGCCTCCTGCCCAGGGCGAGGCTGTCCTTGCTTCTCTCTGGGTGTGAGGTCTGCTGCCAGGTCTCCCTCTTTCCGGAGCTCACAATAGCGGGGCCACCCCTCGGACCCGAGCACTTCAGCCCATGTAGGGCGGGCGGCTCCATCCGCTAAACGGAGCCCGGACTCTGGCCAGCGCTCCCCTCGCTCCGAACTTCGAACTTCTCGTCAGTCAAGCCTGCGAGCTATTGACTCCTCCTGTGAAGAGTCCCGGTCTCCATCTAAAAGGGCTTCCCTGAGGGCACACAGCTGGGGCCACGCGGGGCTGGAACCTTTTTCTCTGGGACGGATTGGGGGTGGGGAGGGGGGGGAGAGGGAAGACGGAGACTTCCAACAGCGCTCACCAGTCACCTCTCTCTGGCGGCTTTCGCCCCAAATCCTTTTGTGGTGACTTCTCTCCAGGAATAGGTCATTGTTGGTGTTTGTTTTTTTGTTTTTAGCTCTGTCTCAACATTTGGTTCCAAAAATACATAATTTTATTTATTTCTTAAGTTTCTTGACTGACTACAGATTGGAAGGAGAGGCCCAATGGGGCTTCATGGAAACACACACACACACACACACACACACACGCAATTAAAATATTATGCAAATGTTGTTCTTGGAATTCTCCATGCCTCCCCCAATGATGAGAAAACTACAGTCCATGGCAGACTTCCTTGCTCCCATACCCAGGGTTCCCCGAGTCCTGAAGGAGGAAGACCCCTTTTAAAAGGCAGGCTGGGAAAACACTCAGGGGGCTTACTGGTTTGGTCTGGGCATGACTAATTCGAAGGTGCATCAGCGTTAAGGCCACAGGGACATACCTGGCATGGCGCCTGCCTGAACTCAGACCTAAATTCTCGAATATCCCAGTCTAAGGTTTATACCAGAGGCACAGCTACACTGAAATTCAATTAACTGAAAGCTCTACCGCTGGCTCTCTATTTCAAAAACAAGACTTTCTAATTCAAAGTTGCCACCACCACTACAGACAATAAAATCCTGCCGTCTGACCACAGTGTCCCTTTCAGACCACCTGGCAATTGTGCGGGAGGGAATCCGGGACTCATGGGTCCGCACACGCTGTAAACCTGGCACGGAGGACGCAGTTCTACATCGCACATCCTGACTCATGTTCTCCCTCCACCCCCTCCTGGCCCTTTATTTGCCATTTCCCTGTTAAAGACGATTCGTTTTTCGTGAATGATTTATGACTTCCTTGTTTATGTTTCCCTTATTCTAAACCAATGTATCTTGAAGAGACCCAATGTTTTATACATTTTCTTTTAAGGGATCTTCATGCCCTAGGATGCATCATCTCATAAGCATCACAGCTGAAGCACAACATTCCCGAGTTAATTCTTTAACACTTGAGGCGAAAAGGTGCATTGAACATCGTGGTATTTTGGGGGGACAGGGACAACAGAATTCACCAAAGATCTGGGCCAGCCACAAAAACAATGGGAAAGTCTAATTTAAAAAAAAAACAAAACAGCATTCCACTTGAGGTAAATCATATTATCAATGATCACCATATTCACTTGCATACTTTAAAGACACACCATTCTACACATGTCTTATCTGATGTCTAGTGCTTTCTATTTGTCTCGACAAATGATTAACAACCAGAAACAAAGTCAGAAAAGTCCTCCTCTTATCAGAAATGATCACGGAACACTGTCTTTCCCTCAGCTTCTCCTGAACCCTTCTCACCACCCACCGGGCCTGTGTGCTTCCCTCCGTAGCCCGGGGTCCCTGGGGGACTCGCCTTTGTTCTTCTTCTGCTTAGACAGCTCCAACATAGTCCCCTCTTCAATGAAAAATCGAATTCAAAAGCATCCCGGGACACTTCCCATGTGACCGGTGTAAGAAGGAATTTGGATCACGAGCCTTGGAGTAAATAAAACACGCAATGCACACATGGAGTTGCAGGTGGAGGGTTATCTCCCAGGCTGCACATGGACACAGAATTCCGTCATCTTCACTAGGCTACGTGTTCTCAGGAATTGCAGCTAAAACAGAAAATCGCATCCCACACACCCAGGGCCATCTATGGGAATGTCCCCAACACACCTCTGCTTTGAATCCCTGCTGCGTCTCCACGGTGTGTTTCCTGGTGTCTCCGTCTGCAGCTATATTCCCTGTGTTTGCCAACCCCCCACCTCATAGGAAGAAACTTTCCATTAATCTGGCTGCAAGTTTTGCCTCTATTAAGCTATTTCCAGGACCAATCCCTTCACCCCCGAACGTTACAATTACAGCAAATTATACATTAAAGACACTTGAGGGTGAGATACAGGCAGTAAAACATCTGTGGCTGGACCCAGACTGACAGAGCGAGGCGGGCGGGAGCGCTGAAACCAGAAATCCACCAAAACAACGACAGAAGTTAGGACCTGCCTCTCCAGCCCTCCGCGGACACAGTTCACCCCACGAAGAACATTTTCCGAGGGCGAATCCATCTCATTTGCCCATTAGACCCAACCTGTCCGCCTACCCCCAACAGCAGTGGCTCAAAATGGTTGATTTGTGCTCCGTTCTGATCAGGGCTCCTGTCAAAATGGTTAGCTTAATTCCGTCTTGAACCCAGAAATGGCCTCATCCTCCCGGGCCTCCCAGAAAGAGGGCGGGAGGCGGACCTCGCCACCCTGCAGCCTGCTGGGTGCTCCACCACCAAGGAAACCTCTTTGCTGTGAATTCAGACACAAACGCAGCTCCTCCCTGCACGGATTTCACGGAGGAAAGAAGGTGAGAAGGGAGGGAGGGAGCGTGAGAGAAGGAAGACATTCAGGCTACCGTGGGATTTCACTAAAAGCAGGAGCCCCCCCGTTGGCTCACGTCTGTGCTAGGGCACTGTTCACACTCACCCCAGCGCAAAGGCCAGCAGACCACAAGCCCCCACTCCCCCAGCCCAGCAGTTCCCAGTGCCCACAGCCGCTTCCTCCGCCTCCAGCCTGGGGCATCCCAAAGAGGGACCAGCATCCCTCCCTCCCTCCCTCCCATCAGCTAAAGCGTCCCCGGCCTCCATGCATTCCCAGGTTCTTCCTCTCTGACCCTGACAAATTCCCCTAATGGAAAGAAATGACAGCGGTCCTCCATCCAGCGCCACCAGCTTCCACCCCCGCCTCCCCACACATCTCCCGTTTGGAGGAGGAAATGAATGTCCCCGCCAGAGGAAGCCGCCGCCCCTGAGCCCCACCGGAGGCTCCGAGGAGCTCTCTCCCCAGGCGCGGGGAGGTCAGCCCGGGAGCTCACCTCCCGCCGGCCCGCAGGTGCCACCCCGCCCCGCTCCCGGCTAATCCCGCGCTAAGCGGTCCCTAATTGCCTGCGGCTCCGAGTCAAAGGGCACGGCCACCCGGGGCCAGGGGGGCGGTTACCGCCGTGGAACTATTTGGGGCGGGAGGGCTGTCCACACCTGGCCCGCGGGGTCACCGGGTCACCGCTCCGCACACACCACACACCGTTCCTGCTGTCTCCTCGGCCGGAAGAAATCACTTCGCCGGCTCCCTCCGGCCTCCCCCACCCAACCTCACCCCCAGGCGGGCTCGGTGTTTACGGATTCCCCTGGAATTTCCCGTCGGGAGGCGGGTCTCCGGGGCGCACGGAGGGCTCCCGGCGCTCTAATCCCTGGAGCGGCCCGCGCGCATTCCCGCCCGGACTCCTTCCGCCGCGCCCCGCCGGCCCCCCGCTGCTCCCCGCCGACCCCCCGCCGACCCCGCCGGGCCCCCGCCGGCCCCCCGCCGGCCCCCCGCCGGTCCCCGCCGGCCCCCCGCCGGCCCCCCGCCGCCCCCCGCCGCCCCCCGCCGGCCCCCGCCGACCCCCCTCCGACCCCCCGCCGCCCCCCGCCGAACCCCGCCGACCCCCCTCCGACCCCCCGCCGCCCCCCGCCCTCGACCCCCCGCCGCCCCCCGCCGACCCCCCTTCGACCCCCGCCGCCCCCCGTCACTCCGCCCAGGCTCTGCGAGTAATTCCTGATCAGTTTCCCAGGCAGGTCCTTGTCCAGACATTCGCCCTGCCTACTAAGAAGTAGTAGTAGCAATAGCAATTTAATAATAATAATAACAACAACAACAACATCCCATCCTGGGAGAAGCCGACCTCGGAGCCCGGGGGGAGCCGGCGCGGGCCCCAGGTCAGCCGCGGCCCGGCTCCCTCCCGGGCCCTCGGGGCCACCTGAGGCCGCGCCGTTCGCCTTCCCGGCCCGTCACCAGCTCCTCTCCGGGCGCCTCCAACTCACACCGCGGGCCGCCCGGGCCGAGACCTGCTCCCCCGGGGCCGCCCGCGCCCCTCGAGGTCCGCCGAGCGCGGGGAGCCCCCAGGCGCACGCACCCGGTCCCCGCCGGCACCTGGGGCTCCGGGCGGGAGGAGCCGCTCCCCGCCGAGGGGAACCGCTTTCCGGGGTTAAAAGTGACCTCGTGGGTAAAAAGAAGCCTCCCGCCGCCGGAGCGGGCGTTTGGGTCCGAGCTCCCCGAGGCCCGGGGTGAAGTGGGGGGAAGCGGGGGTTCCGCCGGGCTCCCCTCGCTGGAGCGCAGCCTGCGCCCCGCTTCCTCCCCAGTTCCTGCCGCCGGGGCGCCCGGGATGGGGAGGAAAGGACCGGCGAGCGGCCGGGGAGGACGGGCCGCGGCGCGGGGGGCGCAGCCTCTGTCCCATTCGCAGCCGCGACCTCCGACCCCTTCTCTCCTCGGGGTGCGGGACTCGGCGCCCCCAAAACCGGCGCTTCCCCCAGGGCACCCAGTCTGCACCCACCTCTCCCGGCGGCGGGCGGCCTTCCAGCGCTCCGGGCGCGGCGGGACGGCGAATGCCGGAGGGACCGGCGTCCGGGCGGCTCCCCGCGGCTCTGCCCTCTGGCGGGGCGTCCGGCCCGGGCGCGGCGGGGCCCCTCGGGTCAGGCTCTCGGACCCGAGGACGCCGCTCCGCCCCGGGCGCCGGGCTCTGTGTCCCGAGAGCCTGCGCGGAGCGAGGGGCACCTGGGCTTCTCTCCGCTCCGCCGCCCCCGGCCCTCACCGCGCACCCGCCGCACCTGCCGGCCGGCCCAGGTGAGGCCGCTCCGGGAGCGCTGGCCGGGCCTCCGGAGGCGCCCCGCGCCCGGCGCCCTTTCCGACCGAGGCAGCGGCCGGGCACTCTCGCCCTCCGCCATCCTCCGCCCGCAGCCGCGCTCACCTCGGTTCTCCAGGTCCCGCGGGGGGCGCGTAGCCCTGGCCCGGGGTGAGAGAACCCGAACCCGAACCCGAACCCGTGAGGCCCGAACCTGCTGGCGGCGGCCCGTGGGCTCGCACCTGGACGTGTTTGCGGCGCGGGAGGCAGGTGTGCGGCGCGGGAGGCAGCTGCTGGAACACCTGAACCGGAGCCTGGAGAACATTTACTGATGTTTGTGTCTCCCCCTCCTTCCCCGCACCGTGAGAACCCCAAAACCTCCCACAGACACACCTTAGTCCCCCCAAACCTTCCACAGACACGCCGTAGTCGGGATGGGAAAGAGCGCGTCGGAGTGGGAGAGCGCGCCCCGCGGGGCATGAGGCCGCCCCAGCCCTTCCCAAAGGGCCTGGGGGTGCTGGGGGGGAAGGAGGGGGGGGCGGGGCGCCCAGAGGAGTCCTTCACCCAGATCCTCCCGAACACACGGTCAGACACCCTTCCCCACAGATTCGGGGTTCCTAAGAGCTGCAGAAGTAGGTAGGTTAGGAGAGGAGGAAGGAGGGGAGACGCTGAGCCTGCTCCCCATTTCCCACCCCGGCCAGGACCCAGCGGCGCTCCTTCCCCCGGCGGCCCAGCTCCCGCTGGGAACGCGGGCAGCAGGTGCCCAGACAACATGGGCCAGACGCCTGCCTCCCGCCTGTCCAGAGCCCTCTGGGCCAGCGAGAGGGGCGGCAGGACGCAGGTGCGGGGGGGGGGGGCGGGGGGGGGACTGTTTTATTCCGGAGGTGAGAGGTGAGAGGCGGCCTCAAGGGTTAGCACTCCGATTGCTCCTACCCTCCAGGGAGGCGGAGGGGACCGCTAGGCAGAGACAGGATGTGCCTGGACCAGGAGGGACCTTCAACCCTACATCGGAGTCCAAGGGCCCGAGAAGGAAAAAACACGAACCCTTTCAAAAGGGCCAAAGGGCCTTGGGCTCCGACTGGACATGACCCGATGGTGGGGCCTCCCGAACACAGCCCCGGCCGCCCAGGGCCAGGAGTGGAGTTCTGAGTTTTGAGTTTCTTAGGAAACGCTCATGGGAGGCAGGATGGGGCTGGGATTTAGGGGACTGGGCTCTGCTCTCCACCCCAGGCTGCTCCTGGATGATTCCCAGCGGCCTCTGCTGATTCTTCCTGAGCTTCTTGTCCCGGAGGCCACCCACCCCCTCAAACCCATGGATCCCCCCCCCCCCCCACACACACACAGTCTGTCTGGTAAAGTCCCAGACCCTGGGGCCTGGTCTGGAGCCCCAGGGCTGTGGGGGCTTCAGGCCCCAACGCCCAGCCACCTCATCTACCAGATCCTCCAGAGCCAGCAGCGGTGTGAGGCCGGGACACAGTGTAAGGAAGAGGACCGTGCGGAGAGGAGAAATTAGTACATGACTTGGCAAGGGAGAGTGCATGCACCTCGGCCATCCCCAAAGAAGCAGAAGAATATTCTGGAGCCCAGGGCACCAGAGGCGCCAAGGTTGGGGATCCCTAAGCCTGTGCCCCCAAGTGCTTCAAGTGTGTTCCTCAGGGTGAAGGAGCAGGGCGTGTGTGTGTGTGTGTGGGGGGGGGGCAACCCAAACCTCACAGTGGGCGGGGTGGAGGGACCCTAGTTGAGAGCCTCTCCTCTCCCCAGACCCAGGTCTAACCCCCCACAGGCTGGGATTACCCTCCCTCCCTGAGGCCCAAGAACCTCGCCCCCACATGAAGTTCTTAGGCCACAGGCCCCCTGTGTCAGAGACGAGAACTGTGTGGTGTGTGAGGGGACGCGGCCCACCTATGCCCAGCTCCCAGCACCAACAGCTTAGCTCACAGGCGGCGGCCAGGTTTGCTGCAATGGGGTTGGGCAGAAGCCACACAGATCCTAAAAGAAAAAGAAAAAGCTGCATCCCAAAGTCTCCCAGGCCAGCCCAGGCCGCAGCCACAGGCCCCGGGCAAGACAAAAGGAGAGAGAGAGAGAGACCACCCCTCCTGGCTGGGCACTGCCTCCCTGGGCCGCCCTGGAGGAGTCCCCTTTTTCTACCCCGTGGTCCCCTACAGTTCCAGCCCAGACCAGGAGCCCTGGCCAAACTGCAGCTTTGGAGGCAAGTGCTGGGCATTTCAGGAAACGGAGCTCCTGAGTGGAAATCACAGCTGTCTCTCTGGATAAGAGAAACAAAAAGTGAGACCATCTGAGAAAGGCTGTCAGGGCCTCACCTACCCATCCTGTGCTCCAGTCCTAACGGACAGGCCCCCTACGGGTCCCACCCCACGGTGAGCGCGCAGAGCGCTGGGGAACAGGGACGGCGGCACACACACTCTCCTGCTGGCGCAGAGCTCAAGAACTTGCCATCAGCTTAGGGACTTGCAGCACTTTTGCCAGGGTTTGTGTTTTGTGCAGGGGCTGAGGACCCGCTCCTTTCCTGCCTGTGGTGGGGAGGGGACAGTAAGGGGGGCAGTGAACCCCCAAAACCTTCTACAGTCACACCTCAGTCAGCAAACCCCGCAAGGCACTGCGCAGACGTGAAACTGTCAGCACCTGACAAGATGAGGCGCACAGGATAGCTGTGGGCTATTAGGGAAGAAGCAACCTGAGTAGGTTTGGGTGACACTCTGCTCTTCTAGTCCTTTCTCAGGAACTTCGGGGAAGCCCGGGACACACGTAGCTAGTCAGCCTGCCTTTTGCGGTTTGGCCAGGACTGGAGCCCTGTCTGCCATGGTGACCGGGGCGCAGCAGGGCGCGCTGGTGCGCCCCAGTGCCTAGGTGGGCAGCGTCCTAGGATGAACCGGTCCTTAACTTAAAAGAAACCTACGCTACAGAAGTCCGGCGGAAGCACAGCCCATGGGCAAGCGGAGGGAAAGAACCTCCGCCTCTCCGTCATGCTCAGGGGCGACCCCAAAACCCCTCCAGCCTGCGGAGCAGGGTTAGCGATCTCCCCCGCCCCCCCCCCCCCCCCCCCGCTACGAGCTCGACGCTTCAGGACCGGCTCCGGGTCCCACATAGATTCCCGGTCCCGGAGTGGGGGGTAGAGGATGCCTCCCTGCGGGAAAGTCCCTGCGCGCACACCTATGCACACACAGACACACAGGAGGTAAGCACGCCCGGAGCCCCAGCTCCCGCGGCCAGGCTGATGTCAGGCGCGGGAAAGCAGGCGGAGGGCGAGCCAAGCGCTATCCGCTCCGATCTCCGGTTCCCGAGCCCAAGACCTCCCGAGAGCCTGCCCTCGCCTGCACACAAGCTGCTCCCTGAGTTCCCAACTTCGGCGCGGTGCTTCTCCCGCTTCCCATTCCTTGCTACATGGAACATGGCGAGCGGACTCCCCCTCTAGGCGCAGGCGGCCTGGGCGGCGCAGGCGGCACCGGCGGCAGCGGCAGCGGCGGGGACGCACCGGGCGCGCGTGCCCTGCGCGCGGGGACGGAACGTGCGACCTGGGCTCCGGCGCCGCCAGCCCCCGGGGCGGGGAGGTGGGGGCGAGGGAGGCGCTCTCCAACGTCCCGCCAGCGAGGGTGAAGTTGCTGTACCTACGACTGGGATCTCTGACAGTGGCCCCCGGCGGGATGGGGGCGAGGAGGATTTTGGGAGACCACCCAGCGCTCAGGCCTGCCCTGCAAGCTGGTTCCCCTGGTGTCCCCAAACGGCCCTCTCCCCGATGGTCCTAGAGAAGCCACGGGCTGGGGATGCCGGCGTCGGTACTCTCGGATCTGGAAGGCTTTCCCTTTCCGCCCCCAAAGCCAAGAGCCGGGCCCTTCGCCCCTGCCCCGTGACCGCCTCTGCGCCCCGGGCTGCCCCGCGCCCCGCCCGGCCCCCTCGGTCTGTCCAGGCTGCGCGCAGCGTCCGGCCCGCCCCGCACCAGCCGGGGCAGCCGGCTGCCTTGTTATTAAATTAAACCAGCGAGAAAGGGGGGTGTCTTACGTGGCATCGGCACACCAAGCATCTCCGGGAGCCCCTTGGCAGCCCCCTCCGCGGGCACGGCCGCGCTCTGCATCATCTCGGAGGAGCGAGAGCCAGCGAGGCGCAGCAGTCTACGGAGATCTCTCGCTCGCCCGCTCGCTCTCGAGCTGGATTCAGGAATTTGAAAATAATCATAAAAAGCCCAGCCAGGCCGCCGCCGGAGGAGTCACGGCGGAAGCAGGACCCTCCCCCTCTCCGGGAGGATTCCACAGGCTGGCCGCCCCCCTCCCCCCCGCCGGTCCTCCGTCCGTTTCAGATCCCTTTGATCTCGCTCTCCCGAGCTGGTGCACATCCCGGTGGAGACGCTGTTGCTGCAGCCCTGGCTTTTCTCCCCTCCTCCCTCCCTCCTCCCTCCCTCCCCGTCCGCCCCTCGCCCCCTCCCCCTCCCTCCACCCTTCGCGTGCCGGACGCCGCCGGGGAGGCCGCGGTCACCCGGCGTTTGATTCATTCACTCTGCAGGCGCGGCCATGACGTCGCTTTCCGCAGGGAGGCCCGCCCTCCAGCCGGTCCCCCCGGCCGAGCAAGAAGCGGCGGACACCGGTCAGAGTTGGGGGGAGGGGGGAGTCCTGGCGCCCCGAGTGGGGCCGACGGTGCGGGAGGGCGGGGCCGCATGGAGTGGGGAGGGGCCTCTGGGGCAGTCCCCCCACCCCCACCCCACCCCGGCCCCTGGCTCCCGGGTATAAATACTGCGGCGTTGTGGACAGCGGCAGCAGGTGGTCCGGGCGGCGGCGCTCAGGGCTGGCGGGTTTCTGCGGGTCCTCCGGGGGTTCCCCCAGCCCCTCCATTCGGACCCAGGGGCGAGGAGGGGCGGGGCAGACCCTCCGGGGACCCGGGCTGCACCGCGACGCCTTCCCCCCTCGTGCGCTCTCGGTCCCAGGCTTCTCTCTCTCCCCGCCTGGGACTGAGCGCGCTCCGTCATCAGCCGGCTCCACCATCCTCTTCCTCTCTCTCTCCCGGCCGGTTCCTTTCCCTCGGCGCTCCCCAGGCTTGGCTCTCTCTCCCTCCCGCGGCTGGATGAGGCTGGGCCAGGACAGCCGGTCCTCCGGGCCCGGAGCGCGTGTCACGCAGGGGAAGGGGCCGGGGACCGTGCGCGGAGGGCGCGCCCCCTCCTGCCGCGGCCTGCAGTCCGCTCTCCCCTCTCTCCCCACCCATCGGTGCCCCTTGTTTTTGGGCGACAGGGCCTCCCTGGGCGCTCAGCCCTGGTCCACTCGGCCCCGTAAGGCCCTGGGTCCCCGGAGACCGCTTAGCCCGCTGCCACCGCGGGCGCTTTGAAACAATTCCGACCTCGCGCCTGCAAGCAGGACGCCGGGGCTCAGCAGCGAGGGGCCGTCTGCTGCTTATTGCAATTACAAGACGCACATACACGCTTACATTCTCAACGCAGGTTCCAGGAGGAGAGAGCACAGAGGCCCACTGCCGGCGCAGGTCTGCACGGAGGCTCTCTGAGGCTGATCACACACCCGACGCCGCCTGACTGCAGGCAGCTCCGAGGCCGCAGGAAACCAGCGCGGCACCCGGATCCCGGCCCGCGCGTCACCCCCTCTGCGTTTTCGTTGCAGAGATTGCAGGCAGATGTGTCCGCCTGGCACAGTGAGGTCCAGCTCGCGTGGGAAGAGGGACTGGGTACCCTCTCCAGCCTTCATGCACGTCCCGTTTTTTGTTTTTGTTTTTGTTGTTGTTGTTTGTTTTTGTTGTGGTTGTTTTTTGTTTGTTTCCTGGTGTTGTCCCCAAACTGGGGACACTAGGGTTGAGGAGGGACAAGCCTGAGGGTGGGGGCAGATGGCATGACCACCTGCCCTTAGCATTTGTCTTCAGTGTCACAATGGCTTCTGTGGCTACTGGCACTGGGTTGGCATATTTCTTCCCCGTTTACCTGCGGCGAGGTGACTCCAGTCCCCAAGGAAAAAAAGAAAAAGGCAAAGAATCGGGTGGCATTTTCAGTGTTTCCTACAAAAATATCACTAGTAAACAAACATGGGGAAGTGCCAGCCTCTGTCAGCAAAGACAAGCAAATTAAACCACCACAGTACAGACCTCCTTTCACCTGTTAAATGAAAGGTACCGGATACTCTCACAAATGTAGCTGGTATGCGTTATAAACTCTTAAATCCGTGTGGACAGCAAGTTGGCAATTTGTATCAAATCCATAAAACTTTCTCATACCCTTTAGCTCATGTAATTCCACTAGTACACACAGTAATATTGAAAAAAAAATAGTTTCCTGCATGAAGATATTATTACAGCATTATGATTTGGAGAAAAATAACCTATTAAATGCCCCCACAAAATAAAAGACGTTTAGTGAAATATGTTGAATTTGTTTGGAAATGCGTTCTACAATTATTAAAACTAATTATGAAATCTAGCAACATGGAAATGAAGACCGAGTTTTAAAAAATCAGGATGCAATACTATATGATTTTAAGTATTAGAAAAATGTTAACAGTGATAATACCCACTGTTGCTGAGGATGTTCAGAAATTAGAAAACAATTTCCTGATGGGAATTTAAAAAAAGGACAGTGTCTTCTGAGGGCATTTTGGTGATATGTTTTATAGCCTAAAAATTTGACCCAGTTCATGTGGGAAATTATCCATAGACAATAATCAAGAATATTTATAAAGATAGAACTGCAAGGAAGTTCATAACAATTTAAAAAGAGAATAACCTACATATCCAACAATAGGGGATTATGAAATAAATTTGAGTAAATAAAATGGAATGCCATGTAGTCGTTAGAAAATATATCAGAAGGATATTATTAATGTAGAAAAGTGTTTGAGATTTATTAGGAGGGGAAAAAGAGAATATGAAGCAATATGAATGTTGAGATATTTTAAAAAGAGAAGCATAGATGAAAATATGCTGAAATATAAAAGTGGTTATCTGTACAGTGGATATTTTTCTTTGTTTTTGTTTTTTCCCCCAGTTTCCTCAAAAAGCACATTATTTTATAAAACAGAAAAGAAAAAAAACCCTGATAAAATACTGTTTTCAAAAACATTGGGGGAAAACTGAAAGATATCCAAATGCTATTTAAAATTATGTTAGGGTAAACAAATATATTACTGAGCTTTTTTTCTTTTTTCTCTTTCCCAGATTTCCTGTAAAGTGGTTATATTTTTTTCAGTACTATTATTGAAAGATAAAATATTTATATGCAGTGAAATGTGGAGCCTGTGTGGTGATTACTTTCATAATTTAGAATCATGTGTTTCACATGTCCTCTGCTGCTCCTGCTCCCCCCAGTATGAACCTGTCAGGTCCTCCCCTCCTCTCATCACAGGCCACTAGCCTGCCGCTGGGGGAGGGCAGCATTCCTGGGGGCAGAGGGGGGCGCTCCTGTGCCGGGCCCTGAGCATTGGCACTGCTCCTGGATGGCAGAAGAGCCTTAGGAGGACCGCTTGGCCCTCAGTCGTCAGCAGATGCCCTTCCCACATTATAGGACTTCTCCAGAGGCTTTTGCCTCCTGGTGAGAACTGGGTCTCATTCCCAAGGTCTTCTACTCACATCTGCCTCTGCCAGGGCATTTCCCCTCCCTCCAGGGTTCTCCACTTCCCTAGCTAATGAGGAAACCCCAATAAGAAGCTTCCTTAAATCGGTTGTTAGTGCCTGCTGCTGATGATAGTAATAATAATAATAATACAATAGTATACCTTGGTAATCAAAACAGCCAACACTTACTGAACGTTTAAAATTGTGCCAGGTGCCCTAACCGGGTTGGCTCAGTGGATAAAGCATCGGCCTGTGAACTGAAAGGTCCCAGGTTCGATTCTGGTTAAGGGCATGTACCTTGGTTGGGGGCACATACCCAGCAGGAGGTATGCAAGAGGCAGCTGATCAATGTTTCTCTCTCATCGATGTTTCTAACTCTCTATCCCTCTCCCTTCCTCTCTGTAAAAAAATCAATAAAAAAATATATATTTTTTAAACTGTGCTAGGCCCCAAGGTAAGTGCTTCTACCTGCATAATTCTATTCCTCACAACAATTCAATAAATGGCTTTATTATACCTACTTGGTGGATGAAAAAACGGAGGCTAGCTAAGCTAGTCTCTGTCCCCAGAGAATGGGGACTAGCTGAATCCCACAGATAGACCCTCAGGTGGTGTGTATGACTGCCAACAGTTTCCTGTGCTTAACACCACACAACATTGCATCCTGTTGTTTGGGCCTACACCTCTGAGCTGACTCCGTGGGGCTTTTCTCACGAAAAGATGCCCAGGGCTGGCAGGTGATCTCCGAGGAACAGCAGTCCTCCGTGCTCCCCTCAGACGGTGCCTGTGGGATAGGCCTTCCCCAGGTCTCAGTTCTGTCAGGGCGGCCAGTCAATTATGTCGTCAGTAAGAGCAGTGGTCGGCAAACTCATTAGTCAGCAGAGCCAAATATCAACAGTACAACAATTGAAATTTCTTTTGAGAGCTGAAAACCGACTTCTGCCCATGGGCCACGAAGTTTCCAACGCACTGTACATGCGCGCCCACACGTGGTATTTTGTGGAAGAGCCACACTCAAGGGGCCAAAGAGCCGCAGTTTGCCCACCGCTGGGTAAGAGTATCCATTACCTTCTGGACATTTACACATTACATTTCTGGGAACCAAACCCAATAAATATGTCAGTGGTTCCAATCCCGAGGGAAGGATTTCCAGAAACTGGATTTAGGAAAATGGTTGTAGTTTGCATCGGTCTAGCCTAGCACGTCACATTGTTTTTCCAGAGTTCTCCCACATATTTTAGCCCATTTGATCTTCACAGTCAGGCCTGCGCTTGGGTCAGAGCATCAGGAAATGGAAAGGTTAAGTGGTTTGCCTAAGGTCACACCACTCATACGCTGCAAAGCCCACTGGAGATTAAATCCAGCCCGTGACTCCCAATCTGGTGCTCTTCCCGCTCCACATAGCTGACTGGGGCGGCTTCTGACCTTGACATTTTAGGAGCCTCACCCTCAGACAGGAACAATCCTGAGCCCCAGCCCTTTTCTCCACTGGGGAGCGGACTCACCCGCCCCTGTTCCTCCCCATCACACTATCTCCATCATCTCCTCCTTGTCCTCATTCCTCCTCAACCCTCTTTTATCATTTACATTTTGAAACTGTTTCCTTAATTATTCTCCTGCCTTCGGAAACCTGCTCTCCCAGTCTCCGAGGCATCCTTTGATTTATCTTTGTCTGGATAACAGCTCCCGGATTCTCCTTGGGGAATTCAATTTTCATTCATTTTTCTGCTGGGTTAGATTGATATAGACCCTCTGCCCTGGTCCATATTACTCATCCCAGCAGAGAGAGCCGGGGAGACCACCCCTCAGCCCGGCCCCGGGGGAGCACTGTCTTGTTCGGGGAGCCACAAGGAGTTCTCCAATAAAAGGCGAGGGGCCTTTGCTCCTCTCCATCTGTCCGCCCGGTCCTTCCAGTCATTTGTCATGGGTCCCTTTCGCGAGCCCACCACTCTGTCATTTGTCTCCTTCTCTTCCCAGAACCTCGCGGGGGTCTCTCCCCCCGACTATGCCGATCAGAAGGCAGTTGCTGCTCATCTTAAACCTGCCCTGTGTCCTTGACACGGAATTGAAGGGACACGGGGAAGGGATGGTCCTCCACGTGGGCATCTAAGTCTCGAGATAAGATTCGGAGCCTGTACGTGACTGAGAGACAGAATCAGAAAAGGGCCCTGGGATCCTCGGAAAAGAAGCAACGTGACAACAGCGGACACAGACGGCCAGCTCTGCTCTAAGCGCTCGAGACAGGCGCCATTACTATCCCCATTTTACAGATGAGGAAACTGAGGCACAGAGAGGCCAAGGGAGATGCCCAGGTTTGCACAGGTAGGAAGCAGTGGAACCAGGATGTGGTTACAGGTAGTCTGGCTCTATCGCTGTCAGTAGCACAAGCATCACCAAATCACTCTTATTTGAAGGTTCCTGGGCATGACCAAGGGGTGGGTCCATGCAGAGTAGGTTACTGGGCAAGGCCAAGCCCTTCCAGATCCATCTGTGCAGCCATCCCACCCCCTGGCCTGTGCATGGGGAGCTGGAGAATGAATCAGAGAATCTGGTCTTGTTCTACTCTCAGGTTTATTCTCTTTATTTCCCATTAAAAATCTAGTGAATTACGGAAACCGTTTGGCTCAGTGGATAGAGCATCAGCCTGCAGACTGAAAGGTCCCAGGTTCGATTCTGGTCAAGGGCATGTACCTTGGTTGCAGGCATATCCCCAGTAGGGGGTGTGCAGGAGGCAGCTGATGGATGTTTCCCGCTCATCGATGTTTCTAACTCTCTATCCCTCTCTGTGAAAAAATCAATAAAATATATATATTTTAAAAATCTAGTGTATTTTATTTTTTAAAATATATTTTATTGATTTTTTACAGAGAGGAAAGGAGAGGGATAGAGAGTTAGAAACATCAATCAGCTGTCTCTTGCACACCCCCAACTGGGGATGTGCTTGCAACCAAGGTACATGCCCTTGACTGGAATTAAACCTGGGACCCTTCAGTCCCCAGGCCAATGCTCTATCCACTGAGCCAAACCAGTTAGGGCAAAATCTAATGTATTTTAGGTCATGCCTTCCTTCATACATTTATTGAGCATCTATTGTAGCCAGCTCCTTGCGAGGCCCTGGAAGACAATGGCCTGGGGTGCCATGTACAGAGGGTCCACCACTCGCTTTACCCCAGGACTCCAGCACGCCTGTGAAATAGCGTCAGCAAAATGCCCCACGTGCACCTGCCTTCCTTGTGCTAACGGGAGAATGGGTCCTGGGCTCAGAGTACTTGCATTTAAATCTCCCATGTAGGCCTGGCCGGCAAGGCTCAGTGGCTGAGTGTCCACCTATGAACCAGGAGATCACGGTTCGATTCCTGGTCAGGACACATGCCCAGGTTCTGGGTTGGATCCCCAGTGTGGGGTGTGCAGGAGGCAGCTGATCAGTGATTCTCTCTCATCGTTGATGTTTCTATCTCTCCCTTCCTCTCTCTTCCTCTCTGAAATCAATCATATATATATATATATATATATATATATATATATATATATATATATATATATATATATATTTTAAACCTCAATTTGGAGACACCCTAATTGGGGTCACCTTTGGTGGGCTCTTTTCTGTCTGTGCCTCCTCGCCTCCTCACTGGCCACTTGGGGTCAGAATAGTAAGTCCTCCCTCAGAGGTCAGCAGAAGCACCTGGGAGCTTCCCCTGGAAAAGGTGATGGCATCATTATTGCTCACACACCACACTCCGCCTCGGTAACATTTTGCCTGTTTTCCTTTTTTCTGGTTCTGTTTTTTTTTGGAAGAAGCCAGGGGACAAGAAACTCTCTTGAATGTTTTCAAACAAGCACTAGAACTTGTGAGCTCTTCGCTCCTAAAAATGTTCACTGAGAGAGAGAAGCCGTGATCCTGGGGCCAGTGTGGGGTTTCCCTGTGGGGGCGGCAGGAGGGGTGGAGGGGAGACCTGCGCTTGGTCACAAGCTGAGGCCAAGGCGCCAACATCGGTCCTTGGGTGAAAGGTTAGCTCTCTTGTGAAAAGCGCCCACTCTGTCATGGAATCAGGCACCTTCTGTGCCAGGCCAGGGGGCAGAAAGGGCCCCGAGACAGGGCTGGGGGAGGGTTTCCCGTTTCCCGAAGAGAGGCTTCTGGTGTATGGAGTCAGACCCCCAGACTCACACCCTGATACCCAGTGCAAGTTACTTACTCTTACCAACTTCGCTTTTCTCATCTGTAAAATGGGGATGACCCCCCTTCGTTATAGGGTGCTTGTCGGATGAGAGATAATGTGCATGAGCCCCAGAGCCCAGTGCTCAACCCCGGAAGACACTCACACGTCCTAGTGCTCAACTCCCGGAAGACACATGTCCCATGATCAACCCCCGGAGGCCCTGGGATGCCGTGGCGGGGTAATGAGTGACGCGGTAGTAACGAGATGGCCTGCCTCCCCCCCTGCCTTCCCGCAGCCGCCGCCCCGCACGGAGGTGTTCTGTCTTTAGAAGCTGCGCTGCGCACACACCTGCAATTACGCTCTTTGTTTCCGTTTGTTTTTAAAGTTGACTCGATTCGCAAGTTTATTTAACGGAAGAACCTGGATTCCGGAGGCTGTCCATCGCCAAGGCTCAGAGGCATCGTCCGTCCAAAAATGACCTTGGTGACCAGCATTTCATGGAGCTCCTCGGTCTGTAAGGGCCTTTCCCGACCTCGGCTCACCGCGCCTCACGAGGGAGGTGGGCACCTCATTGGAGGGCCACGTTGCAGATGAGGAAACAAGCAGCACGGCGGAGCTCGGTCCCAGAGCCGCTAAAGGGGAGGTTACAGCCCAGCTGGTGTGGCTCAGTGGTTGAGTGTCAACCTATGAACCAGGAGGTCACGGTTCGATTCCCGGTCAGGGCACATGCCCAGGTTGCAGGCTCAATCCCCATTAGGGGGCGTGCAGGAGGCAGCTGATCCATGATTCTCATCATGATGTTTCTCTCTCCCTCTCCCTCTCCCTCTCCCTCTCCCTCTCCCTCTCCCTCTCCCTCTCCCTCTCCCTCTCCCCCTTCCCCTCCCCCTCTCCCTCTCCCTTCCTCTCTGAAATAAATTTTTAAAAAAGATTTTGTTTAAGAGAAGGCTATGTAAGTGTGCAGAAGCAGGGGTGGAAAGTCCAGCCTGGCTCCATTTAAAAATAGCTGCAGGTGTCAAGGTTAATCTATTAAAAACCCCATCATCCTTCGTCGAAAGATTTTTACTAGAGGAGCTTAACTCAGCAATTTCCTCGCAGGAAGTGACTTACAACCCAAAGATGTGGGTGTGTGCGATGTGGGCAGAGGCGGCAGGAGAAAGCCCCCCCCCCTCCGGCCCCCGCCCCGGGAGGGTCGTGCGAGGAGAAAGGGGGCAGGGAGGCAGATGTGACTCTGGAACCAGAGGGCCTTCTGTGCCCGGGAGAGTGCGGGCACTGGGGGCCTCAATGACGGAGGGGCCCCCCAAGGTTTGGTGCCTAGTACCTGCCTGCTGGTGTGGTCACAGGAGGGCCACTGAGCACAGGGCCTGGCACAGAGAGACCCCCACATTGCCAACTCGCTTCAGTGGGGAAGGACAGGAACCAGCACCTTTTCCGTCTCTTCACGCCCTGGCTCCCTATGAAGGGGCTTGCCCTTGGTCACCAGGGTCTTCTGCTTGAACACACTGGCCCACCGAGAAGGCACCAGGGCACAGACTATGGCCACTTTTGCTGTTGTTGTTAATCCTCACCTGAGGATATTTTTCCCATTGATTTTTAGACAGAGAGTGGAAGGAAAGGAGGGAGGGATAGGGATAGGGATAGGGATAGGGAGAGGGAGAGGGAGAGGGAGAGGGAGAGGGAGAGGGAGAGGGAGAGGGAGAGGGAGAGGGAGAGAGAGAGAGAGAGAGAGAGAGAGAGAGAGAGAGAGAGCGCGAGAGTGCATACAAGCGAGTGCAATGTGAGAGAGACATATAGATCTGTTGCTTCCAGTGTGTGCCCCAATTGGGGCTTAGGATCGAACCTGCAACCCAAGTACATGCCCTTGACCAGGGAACCAAACTCTCGACCCTTCAGTCTGTGGGCCACCACTCTAACCCCTGAACCACACCGGCCAGGGCAACTATGGCCCCTTTTGATGATCAAGGAAGAAATACTTGAAGATCTTCGGGAGGGCAAAGACACAAATCCTGGATCTCTCTACCTCCCACTTATGTGGCCGTGAGAATGCAGACTCTGTGCAGGCGGCTCCGGAGGAAGTCAGAGGGTGTCTGTCCCATCCAGGGTAGGAGCTGGGAAGGGGTGTGGTGGGTGGGTGTGTGGGGGCTGTCCCAAGGCAGAGGACGGGCCGGCTGCTCTGTGTTGTGTGGCGATACCCAGATGGCCCCCCCCCGACAAGGTGCTGTGTGAGAGCCGCTGTGAGGAGCCACAGGGGCAAACACCCTGCCTGCTCGTCCCCCCCTGGCCCGGCACTCAGCGCCCTCAGGCTGACCGTGCACCTGGGCCTGCGCTGAATTACAGATTCGGATCCAGCGGGCCTGGGGCCTCAGAGTCTGCCGGTCTAACAGGTTGCCAGGCGACGCTGCTGGCCTGTGGCCACACTGTGTGTAAGCACATGCTCGGCCTTCCCTGTCCCAGACAGTAGCCCCTCGTCACAGGTGACTGCTGAGGACCGGGACCTGGCCACTCAGAAATGAGACGTGTTATAAAAACCACAGGGTAAGCTTTAAAGACGTGGCCCAAAGGAGAGGATGGAACATACCTCATTAAGGGTTTTCAAACTTCTTTGACATGTTGGAATGATAATATTTTGGTGAAACAAAACCCATTATTGATTTCACTTCTTTCTTCTGTTAGCATGGCTTCCAGAAAATCGTAAACCACGCACCCGGCGGGCCCTGTGCTTCTGTTGGGTGCTGCTGTGGGTGTTCCGCACTGTATGCTCCGTGCACCCTCGCACCCGCGCACCCAGCAGCCCCTTTCCTCCCAGCGCCCACCCCGTGTCTGGCACCACGTACAGGACCCACAGGCTTTTGCTGAGCGACCGAGGGGGAGGGTGCGCCCCGGTGGAGCCCCCGGAGAGCGGGGCCGCACAGGCTGGTGCAGGGCCTCAGCTGCACGGCAGGGCCCCAGACACTGAGCAGGTGGCTGTGCCTGAAGAATGACCATCTCCCCCTTGCCGTTGACCCTGACCTGCCACCCATCCATTCTCCCTCGCGCTCAGCCCCGCCCTCTGCTCTTTTCAGGGCTTTGATGGCCGAGAGAATGGAAATCCTGGTGCTCCCTCCCCAGGGGCCGGCTAAAGAGCACAGAGCACAGCCAGCCGGGGGCCGTCTGAAGTCCGGGGCCAGGCTTGCTGCCTTCCCTGAAGCCCCCTCAGCTCCCACAGGGGTGGCACCCTTTTCCTCCGCTCCCCTCCCTCTGTTCTCTGTGTGGTCCTCTCCCCATTCCTGCAGGGGGGTGGGGTAGGGATGAGGGGAAAACCCGGACCAGGCGCACAGACCGGCCAAGAGCCTGCCCTGACCTCCCGGAGCCCCCGTCAGAGTGAAGGCGGCTCCTGAAGATGCTCCCCGGCTCCCGCCTAGACGTTGCCAGGGAGAGAGAAAGGGCCGCCCCGAGCCAGGGCCTCACGCCCTACGACCCTCCCAGTGACTGGCCGGGTTTTGTGGCCACACAGCCCTGGGGTCTGGGAGCACAGGGCCCTGGAGGGAGGGCCAGCACCAGCAGGAGCTCTGGGGAGCCAGGAGGGCTCCTGGGGTGCCCTGGAGCTGGGCTCTGGGCGGAGTTCTGCCCCCGCCCTGGGGCCTGGTGTGTGCACATGGGGACCCATACCCTCCCATGTCAGTATCTCCCTCCCTCTCCTCCCCACTGCTTCCCCCCCATCTCCCGCCCCGCCTCGAACTCGGAGCAGGACAAAGAGGATTCTTGGAGCATGGGCACTTACCAGAGGCCCCGGGAGGACTCTGCCTTCATGGTGAGGGCGCGGAGGCGGGCACGCTGGGTCCTGGCACGCCGAGGCCGCCGCGTGCTGGTGGCTCTGGAGGAGAGTCAGAGTGTCTGTCCCCCTGGGGTGGGCGCTGGGGAAGGGGCGTGGCGGGGGAGGGGGTGTCTAAGGAGGAGGACCGGGCAGCACCAGAGGAGGCCTCTCCTCTGTCCTCGGAAACGGGGGAAATGAGGGCCTGTCTGGGGGAGGGTAGCAGAGGGGCTGGAGGCCGCCTCGGAGAAAATTAAATTGCACTTGAGGGCAAATTCTATTAGGGAATAGAGCCTGTCTCTCAACAGCCTGCGTCCATTTAGGTGATTAGCTCAGCCCAGCACCTCCACCCCCGGAGCCCGGCGAGCACTGGCCCTCAGCTGGGGAGCCAGGCTCCTGGCCTCTGGCCCCTGCCCCCCCGCTCCGGCCCCCCAGCTCCCCGCGCCTGCCCCCCAGCCTGCCCTGGGAGGACCCTCATCTGACCACTCTCAGCCCCCAGGCTCTGCGAGAGTGGCCAGGAGGGCATGAGGACCCCACAGCTCAGAGAGACCAGGATCTACCCTGCTTAACTCCGGGGCAGAGCCAGGGAGGTCAGGGGTCACAGGCGGGAGAGACCAATGGGCATGGGTGGCCAGCTGGTTGGAAGACAGGGAGGATCTGGACAGGGGGAGAAGGGAGCAGAGGGAAGGTGACCTGTGAGGGCAGGGGCAAGAAGAAACGTGCAGAGCTGGACCAGAGGAGGGTTTGAATCGGCACCATTTAGAACCGGGGGTGGGAGGGTGGGGTGTGGGGGGAGAGATACAGAAAACTAGGAGTGGCTGCGTGGAGAGGCTGTCCAATGTGATGGTAAACGGATACCACGCCATGGTCAGCGGTCACACACATGGTGGGACTTTCATGCTGCATCCAGGCTCTGGCAGAAGCATCCAGGCCTGAGGCCCCCTCACCAGCACCCATGGCACCCAAGTCCCCGACGGACAGGCCAGTCTCAACCCCTAGCTTCTCCTCTGGACCCCGCCACTCGTTTCCACCAGTGGACGAGTCTGTCTTACTCCTTCCGTTTCTGGCGGTAACACGACCTCATTTGCTTAACAAAACATCTTAACCGCGGAAGCGGGTCTGGAGAGGGCAGCGCAGTTCCAGAGCAGGGAGAAAACCCAGAGCTTGTGTACCCTGTCACGGACCCAGGACCTTAACGTTCTAGAGCAGGGGTCGGCAAACTGTGGCTCGAGAGCCACGGTCTGCCGCTCTGTTGACTAATGAGTTTGCCGACCACTGACCTAGACTCTCGATTCCAGTAATTACAGGCTGTTGTTCCTTGTGATTAAGCCCCTGTCCCAGTGGTCGGCAAACTCATTAGTCAACAGAGCGGCAGACCGCGGCTCTCGAGCCACCGTTTGCCGACCGCTGTCTAGAGTAAATGACCTTCCTCTCTCAGGCCCCCCTCAGATCCCCCAAGTGCCCCGGGGACCTGGAATGGCAACCCCTCATGAGCTTAACCCATAAACCAAGGGTTACACGGCTCTCGTAGTTGCCCTGGTCCGCGTGGCAAGGACTTTGTTCCGTGGGGCAGGCGGAGGCCCGAGGAGGGAGAGTGTGGGGTGGAGGAGGGAGAGTGTGGGGTGGAGGAGGGAGAGTGTGGGGTGGAGAGTGTGGGGTGGAGGAGGAAGAGTGTGGGGTGGAGGAGGGAGAGTGTGGGGTGGAGAGTGTGGGGTGGAGGAGGGAGAGTGCGGGGTGGAGGAGGGAGCGTGTGGGGTGGAGGAGGGAGCGTGTGGGGTGCGGGGGGCCGGGATGTCCCGTCTCCAATGGCCTGCAGCTAGTCCCAGGCCCCTCTGCCCACGCCGCCCGCCCAGGTCTCTCAGCGGGGCTCCTGCTGGGAGCGGGCTCCCGGGAGTCTCTGCCCCCCCCCCCCCCCCCCCCCCCCCCCCGGGCCCACCTCACTGTCAGGGCGCGGGGTCAGCGTGTGAAGATGCCTGGGGCTGTGGATGGCCTGCCCCACGCCCCCCAGTCTGCCAGCCTCAGACACACCGAACAGCTCTGGCGAGAACGCCCTGCCCCCTCGACCCCCTTGCTAACGAGGGGCCGGGCCCTCCTTGGGGGTCCAGCGGCCTCCATGGCCAGAACATCCCGGGAGCACATGCCTCTGCTCTTTATTTATTTTTTTAATATTTTTTTTAATTGATTTTGTACAGAGAGGAAGGGAGAGAGAGAGTTAGAAACATCGATGAGAGAGTCATCGATCAGCTGCCTCCTGCACACCCCCTACTGGGGATGTGCCCGCAACCAAGGTACATGCCCTTGACCAGAATTGAACCTGGGACCCTTCAGTCCCCAAGCCGACACTCTATCCACTGAGCCAAACCGGTTTCGGCAACACATGCCCCTGCTCTTGACAGAACCTGGGTGCGCCCGCCCTGTTCCAGCCGCCCCTTGCCCGGGCCTCTCGGGCGGGTCTGAGGAGCCCAAGGCCAGGCAGGGAGGGCTGACTTCCATCAGCGTCCTGTCCCAGCCACCCTCCTTCCAGGAGGCCTCACAGAGACCTTGGGCGGCGCATCCTCAACCACAGGCAGGGCAGCCGCACCTGGGGCGTCACCGTGCCCTTGAGCAGCTCCGCGGACGGATAAATGTGGCTCCGCGTCCCGGCCCCCCTCCCCACACCTCTCCCCGCAGGAAGGAGGCTGTCTGTTCACGGTGACATTGCCAGCTCCAAGGACGAGGCCACCTTACTTGCTCCGTGAGCGGATGGATGGAGGAGGAGGGAGGGAGCTCCTGATTGATCCTCCCGGCAGCGGAGTGGCCGCGGGGGCCTGTCAGGCCCGGTTAGGCCGTCGGCCCCGTTATTGGTGTGGTCGCCGCCGCCGGTTAGAGACTGGAGGTTATGGCTGTCAGGACCCTGCTTGCCTCTCGCCCCTAATGGTCCCTGGCTTTTTATGGACTCCCTGCTCTCCCGGGGCGCTCTGCGGACTTTATTACAGGCCACGTGGGCCCCGTGATGAGAGCAGGAGGAGAGAGGGAGAGCCGGGGATGACGGCCGAGACACGAGGCACAGAGACGCGACCCAGGCCTCCTGCTCCGGCCGCGGGGCTGGGAGGAGGCCGGGGGTCCCTGCCTGCGAGCCCCCAGGGTGCCGCCGGCCTAGGCCTGGGTGCTGCTTCTCGCCCGGCCCTCCTCCCCCTCCACGGGCACCTCGGGACCTGATGCTCCGACTGGAAGCATCCGAGAGGCCTTCCGGCCGGCCCCTTCCTGCAGACTCACAGCTGTGCCCCCCGCACAGCGAGCCCCTGCCTGGCCTGGGTGTGACACAGCCGCTCACCAAGGGTCACGCAGGCATACATCCTATTAATGCTTTTCAGGATCTCTCCCCTCCCTAGGAGGCTGCATGCCTAGGACCGAGGGGGTGAGTCTGGCAAAGTCAGGGGGTGTTTTACGTGCTGGTGAGTGAGGCCATTCCCTCATCCATCAGCCGCTCAGGGAGCAGACGGGTGACAGACAGAGAGAGTCAGGGCTGGGCAGGATGCAGAGTTCACAGTCTGCTGGGGAGGCCCCGTGGCCAGCACGCACCTTCGGCAATGTGATGGAGCCACAGGAGGGGACGGGATGGGGCTTGCTGTGGCCTACAGAGGTGGGGAGCCCGGCCCCCGGGGCGGGGGGGGGGGGGGAGGAAGGTCAGAGAGGTTTTCTCAGAGGAGGTGACAATGAACGCAGACAGGGGTTTGGCGGGGAGGAATTCTGAGTGGGGACAAGGGCACACACACAAGGGCCCGTGCAGAGGGAGAGCCTGAGACAGGGGACCCACAGGTCCTACTGACATGTGCCCGGCCGAGGAGAACTTGCCCTCAGGCCCAGACCTCGCACACCAGGGATATCTTTTTAAAAGATACACAAGCCCTGGGCAGGGTTGTTCAGTGGTTAGAGCATCAGCGATGCACCGAAGGGTCACAGGTTCAATCCTGGCCCAGGTCAGGATGCATGGAGGAGGCAACCGATGGATGGGTCGCTCTCTCATGGATGGTTTGTTCTCTCTCTCTCTCTCTCTCTGTCTCTCTCTCTCTCTATTTCCCCTCTCTTCCACTCTCTCTAAAAATCAAGGGGAAAAAATACCCTTCGGTGAGGATTAACACCAACAACAATAGACTGTGTGTGTCCTCTGTGTCAAACCTGCCCCCCCAGCCCCTCCTGCCTGCAGGATCTAGTCCAGACTTCCAGGCTCTTCCTTGGCCCCCAGTTCAGGCCTTGTCAGTGCTTTTCCCACCCCTTCCCTCCCCCCCTCTCCCCTGCCCCTCATGCTAATCCTGGTGAAGAGGAGGTGACTGCTGGGGCCCCACAGCACCCCAGCCCTTCGGGGGCGTCTATCCACAGGCTGCACTGCCATGGAGCTCCTTACGGGGGTCCCCTCTCTAGGCTCCACGCTCCTGGAGGGCCACACAGAACTCTGCTCCGAGTGTTCCTGCCCCTCAGGACAGGCCCACCCCCGGGCTCGCTCCCCCCCCGAAATAAAACAAGACAAACACACACACACACACACACACACACACACACAAATACTGGTCGCGTCTTCGCGGTCCCGGGAACAGGATGGCGGTGACAGCGAGCGTCGCTCAGGCCACGGGCCCAGGACACACAGAGCAGAGCATGCCCCGCCCGCCCGCCAGCGCCCGGAGCCCACAGCTCCCTGGGCCGGTAATCCACCGTGAAGGCCCATTTCACACCCGTGCTCTGGAACAGGCCCCTGGGAGCAGCCCCGGGAGGGTGCAAATTGGAACTCGTCACGGCCATTTGCCCGTGTTACCGCACACGCTTCAGGGCTGAGCCGTGGTGGCCCAGAAGGAAGCTGACCTCGGAGCCGCAGGGGGCTGGAGCCCGCTCCCTCCCTCCCTCGGCGGGGGGACGCCTGGCTGCGGGCCTGACGCGGCCATCTGTCAGCGTGGCATCCGGTTTGTTCACCTGGCAGGCCCACCCTCCCTGGCCCCCGGGGACGGCCGCCTGCCAGGCCTCCCCACGGGGGAGCCAGTGGATCTACACCAGATGGTGACAAGGGCCGGGCCGGACCCTGCGGGCGTCTCCTCCCTCCCAGCGGGCACCTCCCTGCTCCCTCGCCCATGGCATTCTCCCGAACAGCAGCTCTTCATTCAAATGCTTGTGGCTTGGGGTCTCTAGCCCACGGCTGTGGGGCTATGTCAGCCTCCCACAGTTCAGCTGATCGGCTTTGTAATGTTCCTCTCTCATGTGCAGGTTTCTCATCCATCTCGAGTCCATCTCCCGATCGGGCAGAGGCCCGGGGTTTTGTTTGATTTCCTGCAGAGTGAGCCCGTGTCCCATCGCTGCGCACTGTCCCGCTGGTGCCCGATGCTTCCTTTATCAGGTCTCACATTTCCACACATTCATGGCTCCACCTTTGGACTTTCCTATGATCCATTGGTCCATTCATTCGTTCCTAAGGTAAACTCACACTTAAAAGGAGTTCTTGCCCGACCGGTGTGGCCTAGTGGTTGAGTGTGTTGACCTATGAACCAGGAGGTCACGGTATGATTGCCTGTGAGGACACAAGCCCCAGTTTTGGGCTTGATCCCTCGTAGGGGCTGTGCAGGAGGCAGCAGATCAATGATTCTCTCTCATCATTGATGTTTCTCTCTCTCCCTCTCTGAAATAAAAAAATATATGTATGTTTTACAAATAAACAAACACACACACACACACAAGTGGCCAGATTATTATGATCTCTGAATGCATAATAATCTTGCCACTCAGTCTATGTATGTGTGTGTATATGTATATAAATATTAGAGGCCGGGTGCATGCATTTGCGCATGGGTAGGATCCGGCCAGCCTGGCCAAGAGGAGGGGACATGGGTGGTTGGCCAGCCTGCCTGCTAGTCAAACTTCTGGTGGAAGGGACAATTGCATTTTAGCCTTTTATTATATAGGATATACACTGAGTGGCCAGATTATTATGTGTCCAGAGATCATAATAATCTGCCTACTCAGTGTGTGTGTATTTAATTCTTATAGTGCAAACTCCCTACTTTGCTTCAACAGAGTTTGGACAAACAGACCCAGGGCCACCCCTTCTCCCAGCCTCCGGCCACCCTCCATCTCTTATCCAGGCACCACCTTCAGCACCACCTCCGGACCAGCCAGCACACCGGCTTCTTTTCTACGTTAACCCCTTATCGCCGGACAACCATGAGCTCCCAAATTCGTCAGAATTATCCCCGAGGTGGAGGCTGCCATCAACCCCCAGACCCACTGCCTCTGCGGCCGCCCACACCTACCTCTCTCTGGGCGAGCTGGTGGAGGAGAGGGAGAGGGCTCTGAGCCGTCTGTGAAGCTGCAAACCCAGCTTGGTGGCCGCCCTCTCCCCCAGGATGAGCGAGCAGAACTCAGGGCGCCAGGGAGGCCGCCCTGGCCTTGGGGAGGAGCCTGGCCCGGGCCCTTGTGGACCTTTCTGTCCTGGTTCTGCCCCCGCAGTCCCTCAGCTCTGACTTCCTGCAGAGCCACTTCCGGGTGAGGAGGTGAAACTCATCAGGAAGATGGGCCACACCTGGCCCCCCTCCGCAGGCTGAGGCCCCCAGGCTGGGCAGGGCCAGAAGTTCCTGGAAAGGCTTCCCCTGCAGCAGGACTAGGAGCCTGTGGAGCCCCGAGGCCTTTGAGGGGCCCCTCCGCACCCCCTGGTGCCTGAGCCTCTCCCCGAAACCACTGGCCATTCCTTTAGCCACCCTGAGGCCCTCTCCCAGGCACTGGGCCAAATGAAACAATAAAGCTTTTTGCAGAGAAAAAGAAAAAAAAGGCACACTTAAGGCATTTTAAATTACATTATTAAAATATATTTGGTAATAAATATTGTAATAAAAATAGATTTTTGTTTATAGAAATATATCCTTGGACAGCTTATAGCAATACTTGCAAACTCATCTCATTTTAAGATTGCATATTTTGTAATAGTCATATCCCTTTGTCATATTTATGGCATATACGTATATATTTTCCCAGTTTTTAAATATAGCTCGATTTTATTTTTAACTTATTTTGAAAGTTGGCATTAAGTAGATCAAGCTCTCACCTGAGCTAGACTTTCCATTTAAATAAAATATATATATATATATATATATATATATATATATATATATATATATATTTTTTTTTTTTTTTTTTGAGTTTTTACAGAGAGGAAGGAGAGGGAGAGAGAGCTAGAAACATCGATGAGAGAGAAACATAGATCAGCTGCTTCTTGCACACCCCGTACTGAGGATGTGCCCACAACCAAGGTACATGCCCTTGACCGGAATCAAACCTGGGACCCTTCAGTCCACAAGCCGACACTCTATCCACTGAGCCAAACCGGTTTCGGCGACTTTCCATTGTTTTTATACTTACAAAATGAGTGAAATACTCAGTTATATTTTTCTATGCCTTATTATTATTTTTTTTATATCACTGGGATTTATTTGGGTGAAGGCAGGAACCTAGCTAAAATTTACCCAAGTAACCAAAATTCCAACATCCATTGCTAAACAATTCCTCCTGCTCCGAAGCGGAACTCTGGCCACCAGAAGCAAGGAGGTCTGAGAACCTGGTGGGGACCCAGCAGAGCAGGTCCAGGCCGGACGAGGCGCTCCCCTCACCACAGCGGCCGAAGCTTCCAGGCGGACCCAGCGAGAGGCAAGCCACGCTTCCGGGTGATGGGGGGCGGCTGGCCAGGGCACCGAGGGCCCTTCTCCTGGCGGCCCACAGCCCCGAGAAGGCTGGGCACCCCGGAGTCTGAACAGATGCTTCCTGAGTCGTCTGCAATGACCCCCAAGGCCAGTGCCCCATGGACTGTCCCTTAGCTTCATCTCCTCATGCTGGCAGAGGTCCCCGCCTTTGCCTTGTGACTTTGAGACTCTCCTTCCCTGCCTGTGACCCTCGCTTGCACACACCCCCTCAACACTCCCCTCCCACCCCCTTCTACCTCCATCCCACCCCTTTCTACCCGCGTCTCCCCGCCCCCCCCCCCCCACCCCCCGGCCCCTGCCGGGCAGAAGTGAAATCTGGAGGTGAGCAGAGGGCCTGGGCATCAGCCTGTCACCCCAGTGACCCTCCTGAGGGCACCACGCCCCTCGATGAGGTGCTCTCCTCCAGGGCAGAGCCCAGAGCTTCGGAAGGAGTCCTCCTCCGCCATGCCCTGGGCTCCAGGAGCTGGGATCTCAGTGGGAGCGGGAGTCGGGGCCCAGGCAGAAGGCCAAGGAGGGATAGAGGGTGGGAGGAATGAGAAGGGGTCTTCTCTCTGGGTGTGAATGGCCACCCCCTCCAGGCTGGACAGCAGGGGAGAAGCCAGGGCCTGCACTGCTGTCTCTCTCTCTGTGTATGTGGGGGTGTGGGGGGGTGTACAGATACAGGACGGAAGAGGGGGCAAGCCAGCACAGAGGGCCAGGGGTAAAAATCAACTATTGTTTTTGGAGTCTGATGTAGTTCTTACTGTGGAGGGGTTGTGAGGTGTGTGTAGAGATGAGCCTCTGTCCTCACAGGAGGCGGGCCCTGAAGTGGGAGGGGAGGGGAGGAGGGGAGGGGGGTGCCAGGGAAGGGACGGGTTACGCTGCAGCTTCCCTGCACCCTGGAGGTTCCGAGGGGCCGTCTCGGAGAACCAGGCCGCCGGGCAAAGAGGCCTCTGGGTGCTGCTCCTGGGGCTGCAGCCACGGAGCCTCTCACGGCTGCTCTGTGGGGACACAGGCCACGGAGCTGTGGTCTCCTTCCGGAAGGCCCTGGAGGCACAGCTGGCATCACAGGGGAGAGGAAAAGGCTCCGTAGGGACCATGAGCCCAGGCTGTGGCCTGCATCTTACGAAGGCGGAAACGGAGGCTCCGAGTTTCTGGTTCGCCAGGATTAGAACCAGCTGGTCCCTGGGCAGCCAGGGGCACGAGCCAGGTCCTCCTCCTCCTCCTCCTCCAGCCGCTGGGATTTCCCTCCAGGGCCAAGGCGGGGTGGGTCCCCTGGAGCCCACTCCTCACCCCAACCTGGGCTCCCCACCCAACCCTGCGCCAGGAAGAGCCAGGCCGAAGGCGGGGCGCCTCTCGGGACTGATGGTGGCTTCTGTGGTCCCTCCATGCCTACCCGTGACCCCCTCCACCCCTCCCACGTCTCAGAGCTCCCCACCCCCACCCCCAGCCCCTCAGAGTGCTCACCACGTATCTCTTTCCCTCTCACCTTCCCTGGAGTGTCAGCTCCACACAGCAGGGGGAGTCGTGTCTCTCTTCCTTTCACTCCCAGCTTCCAGGCCAGTGCAACTTCGGAAAACTCCTCTAAGTGCTTTTTGTTTTTTTTTGCTTCGAAAGTGTTGTAATGACTACCTTCCTTTGCTGGCCTCGGCGGCACCAGCTTTCTCCTCTGCCTGCAGTGCCCCTGTCCTCCTCATTTCCTTTGCTCACACGTCTCTCAAAGCCCAGCCCAGCTGCTCCTCCAGAAAACCGGCCTGAACGCTCTGCAGGAACATCCAGGCTGGGCGCCGTCTGCCCGGGGCCTGGCGCCTTCGCCGTGCGGCCCCCGGGACCCTCTCCCGAGGGGAGCTCTCCCCCAAGGTGCAGAGGAGGGCCTGGAGCAGAGCGGCAGGCGGTGTTCAAGCCCCAGAAGCCCCAGCTCCAGGCCTGGCAGGCCGGGGCGGGGAGGGCACCAGCTGGCGGGAGGAGCCGGTTATCGATGCTGGATGCTGCCCAGAGCCCTGGGGAAATCAGGGTGAAAGGCAGCTGTCCTGCTGAGGAGGAGGAGGCCGGGCCCTTGCTTATCCATCAGAGGGGCCGGGCTGCACGGCGGAGACCCACCCCTGAGGCCGTCCTGAGTTCTGGATGCCTGACCTTGGTTCAGAAAACACGGTCCCTGGAGCTAAGGGCGGGCACATGGAAACCCTCCGTCTTGGCACTCCGGCGGCGCCAGGTGGTGGTGGGAACAGGTGTGCGCCAGTACCCTGGCCTGCGGAAGCCCTTCACCCCCGGGGCCAGGGCCACAGGGCCCACACTGTGCGGGCCGGGCAGTCTCTCAGCCTGCCAGCCCGGGCCTGTGGGCAGGGGGAGATGAGCAAGCTGGCCCAGGAGGATGGGGAGGGCAGGGCGGTGGCTAGAGCAGAGGCACAGACAGGGAACCTCAGACAGGGGAGCAGCTCCAGGCGGGGATCCACCCGGGAGGTAACACAGGGCTGACACAGCAAGGGAAGGGGGGGGGGTGACCCCTGCTGGCCCCCACCCCCCTACCCCAGCTGCCCTAGCAGAAGGGGCATGCTGGGAACCCACCCCCTCCGTCTGAGCAAAGTGAGGTCAAAGAGAAAAACCCCAAATCGGATTGGGGCTCCGGCTCCCTCTTAATGAGGTTCGTTATCAGCCGCTCTATCCCTGTAAAGCCTGGCCGGCAGGACGGATTAGGGGCAGGCCCTCAATCTGGCCGACTCCTCCTCTGGGCTGAGCCACCAGCTCAGGGCCCCTCTCCCTGCGAGGGAGCTGGAGATGCAGGACGCCCGAGAGCCAGGCAGGTGCAGACGAAGGTGCCTCCAGCCGAACGGAGAGCGTCTGGGCGGGTGTTCAGGGGAGGCAGGGGTGCGGGAAGGCGGGGGGACGGACTGCACCTCCACTGCGGGCTGCCTGGTGCTCTGGGAGGCTGCTGGGCCCGGAGCACCCAGCGCTCGGGGAGGAGGGCCCACTGAGAAGGGGCTGTGCTGGGGCGCTGTGTCCCCTGCAGGCCAGCAGCTCGGTGAGCCTGGGAGAATCGTGTCTCACTGGATCTCTCACAGTCTGCCCAGACCCGGACACTGGGCCTCCAAGTAGCAAGTGACAGGACACAGGGGCGCTTGCCTTAACAAAAATAATTTATTCCACAGCCCTCGGCAGCAGTGGGCAGAGTGAGACTCAAGCCTGGGTATGTACAGCGCCACCCGCCCCTCCGACCCTTTCACCTCTCACTCCCGCACTCAAAGATTAGCGTCTATCTTGAAAATCAAAATCAAGGAAGATCCAGCTCCCACAGAGCTGAGCCGAAGGAAGGAGAGCCAAAGAGCACACGTGAAGTTTGTTCACGCTACCTCCCCCAGCTCAGCCCCGAGTAAGGCACTATAGGTCCCCACGCCCCCAACCTCAACTCCCCCCACCGCCCCTCACCGGGTCCCGCTGAGCCAGCCGCTCGCCCCAGCCCCGCCACCATCACCCAGCAAGCCCCCACACCCCAGCCCCGGCCTGTGTTCTCCCTGCGGCAGGACCAGGCCCTACGGGTCCCACAGAGGTCACCTGGGAGGTCACAGGATTCCACAAGCTTCCAGTCCCTACGCCCAAGCCAAACCCCCCAGCCGGGAGGTCTGAGGGGCCGAGGCTGGGCAGGCCACCAGGGCCGGAGGTGGTCCTTCCTTCTCGGGTGCGAGGGCCTCTCGTATCCAGAAGGGAGGGGGTGGGCGGGCCCTGGGGCGTAGGGAGGACTCCTGCTCCAGCCCACTCAGCCCGGGGACCCTCCTCCGATGGGGGAGGCCTTGGGAACTGAGGCTCGCTTGCCCCCATGTAGGGCCAAGACCGAGCAGGAGCCATTGGAGCGGCAGCAAGAAGGAGGCGGGGCTTCAGAGAAGCTGAAAGAGAGGAAGGAGGTGCTGAGAAGCCGAGGACAGTGCCTCCCCACCTCCCTGCCCAGATCTGCCCGCCACCCCTCCTCCGTGCTGTCTGAGGAGCCTGGACCCTGCGCCTCTTCCTGTCTCGGGAACATCCCTTCCCACAGGGACCAAGGAGGGGTCGCTGGAGCAGCTGGCTCTCCTGGGTTTCCCGGGACCAAGAGCTCGGCGGGGAGGAGGCAGGGGACCGGAGGAGCCCGCGGGGAGCAGCTCCCTGTCCTGCCGCCCGCCCCGGGGTGGGGGACGGGTCAGGCCGTGGGGTGGCCGGCATGGCCCTTCAGGGCCCTCATCCTGGCCCGGAAGTAGGTGTACATGGCCAGCAGCCCCATGAAGGACAGGGAGTAGAGCACCACGCAGAGGCTGACGTCCAGGTGCGAGAAGTCCCCCTCCAGCACCTGTAGCCACTGGCCCCGGCCCGGCAGGGCCCCGGCCCCCGGCTCCCGCTCCCGCTCCCGCTCCCGCTCGGGGACGGCGGCCAGCTGCTCGGAGCTGCGGACCACGCGCCTCCGCTCGGAGGGGTCCCCGGGCAGGTCCTCGGCTCCCAGCCCGGCTCCCAGCTCCCGCTGGGTCAGGGGCTCCTGCCCTTCCGGCTGCTCCCCGCTCTCCCTCCGGAGACCGGCTCCGTGCTCAGGGGGCCCCGGCTCCGGCCCGGCCCCGGTCACGCCGAGGCCGGCCTGCACCTCCTCCGGGGGGCCGCTCGCCCCGAGTCTGTCCGCTAAGGCCCCCAGGACGACGGTCCCGGGGAACGCGGCCCCTGGGCCCACCCTGCTCTCCGCCGCCGCGGCCGCGGGGCCCCGAGTGGAGTTCCCGGCCGCCGGCTCCGGCTGGGCGGAGGCCGCCATCCTCAGCACTCCCCGCCGGGGCGGCTCGGTCGCAGGGGGGTCCCTGACGATGTTGCTCCAGGAGAAGTGGGTTTTGAAGAAGCTGAGGGTGTTGCCCAGGTCCCACACGGGCGTGCCCCGGAGCTCGTTGTGGCAGGGCGAACAGAGCTCCCGGGGCGGCCACTGCACCTTGGGGAACTGGGGGTCCTCGCTGGGGGCCCCTGGCGGGAGAGAAGAGCACACAGGTTGGCGGGGACGCTGGGCGGCCCCCCCGGAAGCCCAGACCTCATTCTCCCATTCGGAACGCCAGCTCCCCCGTCTGCAAAAGAGGGCCCACCCCGAGGAGGCGGTGTGAGGGGAGGCAGCCGAACACCAGCTAGCACTGGGCCTGGGCTCCCCGCCCCCGTGAGGGGAGTCCTCCCGGCCCCACCCCAGTACCCCGGTTTCCCTTCCAGTCCTCCCCCGTATTTTAAAAAAAATGTATTTCTATTGATTTCAGAGAGGAAGGGAAAGGGAGAGAGAGAAACATCAATGAGGAGAGAGAATCATTGATCGGCTGCCTCCTGCACGCCCCCTTCTGGGGATCGACCTGCAACCTGGGCATGTGCCCCTGACCAGGAATTGACCCCGGGACCCTTCAGGCCGCAGGCAGATACTCTATCCACTGAGCTAAACCAGCTAGGGCTCCTCCCCCATGTTAATCTACTCTCTCCCTTTGTCAACTTCTCAGCTGGTTTCTCCCCCTCTCCCCAGTCTTGGAAAGACCTGGCTTGCAAAGGCTTCGGTTGGTCTGCCAGTATTTGTCTTTGCCGTTTTCTGAAATTCCCCAAGTCTTATACAGTGAAGATAAGTTACTTTTGTAATTAAGTGGAAGATTTAAAAAAAAAAAAAAAAAAGAGTTGGTGGCACACAGTAATTCCACTGCAGCCCTTTGGGGTGGGGGGGAGTTGGTGGAGTTCCCTCCCCAGCTGGGCTCCAGGGGTGGGTGTGGGGAGGCCTGGCCCTGGACGGGAAGAGGGTGAGGAGTTCCCTGCCTCCCAGGCAGCTGGGACCCCAGGCAGGGCCGGGCCGTGGGCAGAACCCCCGCTGAGCCCGAGGGCCTGCCGCCAGCCCCTCGCCCGCCAGCCCCTCGCCCGCCAGCCCCTCGCTCGCTCGGTGTCGCCGGGGAATGCCGATCTGCCCATCCCTCGTGAAGGAGGCACCGCTCCAAAAGGCTTCACAGGAAAACAGAAGCTGCTGGTCAGAGCGAGGCCTCGGCCCTGACCGGATTGGCTGAGTGGATAGAGCATCAGTCTGCGAACTCAAGGGCCCCAGGTTCCATTCCGGTCAAGGGCATGTACCTTGGTTGTGGGCACATCCCCAGTGTGGGGTGTACAAGAGGCAGCTGAGGCATGTTTCTCCCTCATCGATGTTTCTAACTCTCTATCCCTCCTCTCCCGTCCTCTCTGTAAAAAATCAATAAAATATATTAAAGGAAAAAAAAAAAAAAAGAATGAAGCCGCAGAGGAGACGTAGGAGCCAGATGGTTATATCGGGGAGAGGCGGCAAGTAGATTCCAAGGGTCCAGTGAGAAGCGGGGAGCGGGCCTTGCGAAGTGAGCGCCCGGCCTGTGCCTCCCCTCCCATCACTGATCTGTTGTAACTGACGGGGGACCGCCCCCCCCAAAGAGAGGGTAGGGAACGGCCTTCCTCAGGTCCCTGGGAGAGAGGCCCGGCTCCTGGCCCACCAGCAGCAGCTGGGCCCCCAGGGAAGCCCGCAGAGGTCACAGGGCGAGGGGGTCAGACGGAGCATTTGGTGGCAGGGCGGGGGCAGGAAGGCAGGGTGGGAGGAGAGACAGGCACGTGCCTTCTTTTCAAAGTCCCCCAGGAGGCCCCAGGAGACCAACACCAAGTGCAGCCCCTGCACCACCACCTGCTCCGGCAGCAGCGCCTCTGCCCTCCCCGCTGGGCCTTGTCCCCGCCCCGCCCCCTGGGCCGTCTGTCCCAGCCACGCACTCTCCCCTCTCCCCGCAGACAGGCCCGGGCTCCCTCCACAGATGGCTCCCTCCCCCCTGCCAGCCGCTCACCCGGAGACAAATGCTTTTGCCTAGTGGACCCATCGGACTCCTGAGCCGAGGGAACAGAAGCTCTGCCGACATGGGAACTCAGCAGGCCAGGGCCCTCCCGCTTCTTCCTCCCGCTTCTTCCTCCCGCCCCCTTCTCCCCCGGTGAAATCAGTCCTTTTCTAGAAAGAACCTGGTCTTTCTTTTCCAGCCCTTTTTGTCATTAGACCCCTCCCAGGGGGGGAGAAAAGCCCAGCGCTCACTTTCCTGTTGCCCAAGAGCCAGAAAGCAGAATGGGGAGACAGGACAGGGACCCCACCCGGCCAGAGGGAGGGGGGGATGTGCAGGGGAAAAGGAGCAGGCCTTAGAGGGTCCAAGCCTCGATGTCCTCATCCGGAAAATGGGCCTGACGACGCGGACACACACCAGCAGGGCTGGCAGAGCACGCGGAGGGCTCTGTGCGTGTCCCGTCTCCTGACTCTGGTCCAAGGCCCCCCACCTCCTCCTCCCCCCGTGGGTGCCGCCTGCCGCGGGGGGGGGGGGTCCCTCCTTCCTCACCTGCTAGGCGGGCGTTGACCTTGTTGTGGCTGGACCACAGCCAGAGGACAGCGCTGTCCCGGCTGCCCACGCGGTGCATGGAGGCGGCGGCCATCTTCTCGAAGTGGCCGGCGCAGTCCCGGCAGCCGAAGAAGAAGCGGACGTAGCCCCGGATGGCCTGCAGGACCTCCTGGGCCTTGGCTGCGGGGAGGAGACGCCATTCACAGGGGCCCTTCGGACCGTCTGCCCTGCCGGCCCCACCCCCCTGCCCTCCACGGCCCACACGGTCACCTCTGCACAGGGACCCCACACCCTCTGCACAGGGTCCCCACACCCTCTGCACAGGGACCTACACCCTCTGCACAGGGACCCCACACCCTCTGCACGGGGACCCCACACCCTCTGCACGGGGACCCCACACCCTCTGCACGGGGACCCCACACCCTCTGCACAGGGACCCCACACCCTCTGCACAGGGACCTACACCCTCTGCACAGGGACCCCACACCCTCTGCACGGGGACCCCACACCCTCTGCACGGGGACCCCACACCCTCTGCACGGGGACCCCACACCCTCTGCACGGGGACCCCACACCCTCTGCACGGGGACCCCACACCCTCTGCACGGGGACCCTACACCCTCTGCACGGGGACCCCACACCCTCTGCACGGGGACCCCACACCCTCTGCACGGGGACCCCACACCCTCTGCACGGGGACCCCACACCCTCTGCACGGGGACCCCACACCCTCTGCACGGGGACCCTACACCCTCTGCACGGGGACCCCACACCCTCTGCACGGGGACCCCACACCCTCTGCACGGGGACCCCACACCCTCTGCACGGGGACACCACACCCTCTGCACGGGGACCCTACACCCTCTGCACGGGGACCCCACACCCTCTGCACGGGGACCCCACACCCTCTGCACAGGGACCCCACACCCTCTGCACGGGGACCCCACACCCTCTGCACGGGGACCCCACACCCTCTGCACGGGGACCTACACCCTCTGCACAGGGACCCCACACCCTCTGCACGGGGACCCCACACCCTCTGCACGGGGACCCCACACCCTCTGCACAGGGACCCCACACCCTCTGCACAGGGACCTACACCCTCTGCATAGGGACCCCACACCGAACTCCTAACCCCCATTCCTTACCTCTGCCACTGACCCAGGCCCTGTCACTTATTAAAGTCTGGACTTGTCAGCAGGACACGCAGGCTCCTTGTGAAGTGGCCAGAGAGGGAGTCGGGGGCCAGAGCGCCCACCCCTCACCCCTCTGCCCCTCCGTGGCCCCACTGCTTTAGGCTTCCTGTCCGACTTGCTCCCCATTGCACCTCATCCCTGGGGCTTGGGGCCAGGAGTCCATCCTGATCTGGCCTGCACATCCTCTAATGTGTCTCCCCCTCCCCTGGGCCCTCCCCATTCCCTCCTACTGGGCCCTGTGGCCTGGCACAGCTTCGGATCGGCTGCCCTGCACCTGCCTCCCCCACTGCAGCCCACCCTCCACCCAGGAATCTTCCTAAGGCATTGGTCATTTGCATCATGTCCTGCTTAAGCTCTCCAATGGATTCTCAAAACAGTAAACAACGACCCAAACCCCATGCCCACCTCCTCTCCTGCCTCTCCCTGCAGACTGCACCAAGCTGGTCTCCCTCTGGCGCTCCCTACAGGCCAGACTTGTTCTCTGCACCGCTAGTCCTCGGCCGGCTGGTGTGACAGGCTGACTTGTGTCCTCTAAAACCCCTGTGATGGATTCCTAACTCCCACCCTAACCCCGTGGCTGTGTTTGGGCACAGGGTCTTTAAAGAGGTGATCACGTTAAATGAGACCATCAGGCTGTGTCCTGACTGGTGCCCTTGTAAGAGAGGACGCCTGGCCACAGCCACGCACACAGAGAAGACCATGTGAAGACACAGGGAGGGGGTGGCCGCCTGCACACCAAGGGGAGGCCTCAGCAGAAACAGACCCTGCCAACACCTTCACCTTGGATGTCCGGCCTCCAGAACCATGAGCAATACGTTTCTGTTGGTTAAGCTCCCCTGTGTGTTAGCACTTGGTCATGGCGGCCTAGCAAACCAATTCCGTCTAGAAGGCTCTCTTCCCAGGGGTCCCACAGCTGCTTCCTGCCCCCATTCAGGTCTCAGCACAGGTCACCTCCCCAGAGCAGCCCCCCCCAGCCCCCTCTAAACACAGCAGCCCCTCCCCTGGGCCCTCTCGCACCCCACTTGGCTCTGTCCTCTCCACAGCACTCATCGTTGGAATTGAATCGTCTACTGTGCGTTTCCTGTCGTTTCCTGTCACTGGAATACCGCCCCCTGGAGACAGGGACTTCCACCTCATACCACTGTGCCTGCCGCTGGAGCAGGGCCCGGGATGCTGGAGACACTCCGTAAACACGGCTGGCACAGGGACCGGCTGGCTGTGCCCACGCCTGGAGCTCCCCTAATGCCCTCTGTCTCTGTTGGGGACGGGATGCCCGTCCTTCCTAGCTCAACTCCTGTCCTTCTGGAAAACACGACACACACGGGGCTGCTTGGAAACCGAGTCGGAGCTGCCGTGCCCGTCCCAGGCCCCCACTCTCTGGAATGGGCTTCTAGCAGCATTATGTCTCAAAGAACTGCTTGCAAATTTCACACACACAAAAAAAGCAAAAGCAGAGATAGGACTGCTGCGCTGATGGCTACCAGGCGGAAAAGGAAAAACATTCTTTACAATTAGCATCTCTCTGCGGGCCGATCTGCACCATCAGGGATGCCTTCCTTCGCGGGTGTAACTGTTCCCCTGCCCGTCCTCACAAACGCTCCCTGATCAGCACATGCTTGGGTTTCCGCCCGAATCAGTGCTCCCCAAATAGGCATTCTTTTCATCCTTTTTTTTAAAAAAAAAAATCTCAAGGAAGTGCATGTTGCCTCTCCCTTTGGCCTTTTTCTTTAGAGTTAACATAACTCACCCGCCTACCCTTCCCCACAGGGGGAGCTTTTCCTCTTTCTGAACTTCCTTCTCCCCCTTGGCTCCTGGCCCTGGCACACTCCGCCTCCCACCTGTCCCACCGACCGCCAGAGCAGGGACTGTCTCTGCTCCACCTCCGCCTCCTCCAGGCTGAGCCAGGGCTTGACACGTCCCTGGTCCCCCGGGAAACGTGGCCTGGCCTGGGCTGGACGCCACCCTTTGGGTCGCTGAGGGCGGAGGTGGGGGGGAGAGGGGAGAGGTGGGTCGTGGAGCAGCTGCACTGTTTGGGGAGAGAGCAGGGTGGGGGGCGGGGGCGAGGTGTCCCCCAGTTTCCACTAGAAAATGACGTTTCAGTGGGAAGCAATAAAACTGTTCAAAGCACATGGCATCAGCCATGTAAACTGTGCATAGACACAGTTCTTTTCTTTATAGGAGTACAGAAGATGGAACCACTTGTTCTCCATGAAGACTGAAAACGAAGCAAGCTTATGGCTCCAAGGACGCCAGGGAGAAGCCTGACGCCTGAGTTTGTGGGGCACCCCCCCCCCCCCCATGGTCCCATCTGGTTGTGTCAGAATCCCCTAGAGAGGGGCCCGCAGCCGGGAGCCCGTGGAGGCGGGACAGGGCCAGGCTGAGGCCGGGGGTGCACAGGCGCAGACTCACCTGCTTCCTGGGAGTGGTCCAGGCTTTGCCGCGTGGCCTGCACGGTCAGGAAGTGGAAGAGGACCCACAGGGAGCAGGGGAAGCCCCGGAAGTGCGGCTCGCTCCCCTGGCAGCCGACCCAGTTCACCTTCTTGGCGATCACGACGCCCTGAGGGACACCGAGGCTGAACGTGAGCGCGCACACGGAGAAGGAAAGGAGGGCGGAGGGAGGAGAAGCTTCCGGGAGCCTGGAAGGTCTGCTCACGGCCCTCAGACCAACGAGCTCCCTCCCCCAGGCTGCCAGCCGGAGGGGGGCATGTCCCTTCCTGGACCACACCCACCAAAGGGGCATCAGAGCTGAAAAGCTGAGACACACAGCAAGTCACACGCTCATTCTACTTCCAGCTTCTCCGTCTGTGAAACGAGGGGCTGGGCTGGAGGGTTACTGCCCAGCTTCGACACCCTCCGAGTCTACGGCTCTGCCCTCTGCGGGCTGCCCCGGCCCGGCCCATCTTTGCAATCGGCCCACCTTTGCAATCAGAGGCATGAGCGGCACCCCCCGGAGAGGCTCAGGGAAGCCACGCTGAGCGCTGAGCGAGCAGCCCGGGGGCGTGGAGGCCACAGGGGGCGGCAGCTAAAATCTGTCACAGCCCGTGTCTCACCATCGCTTTTAAATCCCAACCCAACCACTTATGGGACAAGTGACTTCGCCTCAGTTTCTCCATCTGCTAAATGGGGATGATACCCACCTTCAGTTAACGCTGGGGGATTAAGCTATGCATAGAAAGAGCGCAATAGTAATTTATTAATATTAATGGGAAGACCCAACCAAGATCACCGATTCCTTCCTGAATGCAAATGGGCAGAGGTCAGAGGTCAGTGTTACCCCTCCGCTCCCACAGTCACAGAGCTGGGGAAGAGGATCCTCCCTGGCTGCCCACACTCACCTCCTTCCTGCTTTCCAGGGCAGTCTGGAAGAAGCCGTAGGGAATTTTCTTCCTCTGCTGCTTCTGGAGCCAGTCGTTGACGGAGTGCAGGAAGTTCTGGACCAAGGGCTGGCCGGGGAAGTACTAGGGGAGAAGCAAGCGCAAGCTGGAGAGGAGAAACCGTTCCCCAGGGCCCCACCCCGGGGGTGGCGGTGGGGGGCACAGTGGGCCAAGGCGGGAAAACATCTGCCTGAGACACAGACGTGGCTCCTCACCACCCTGGCTCTGGGCGCCCGGTGAGGGGAGGAGCGAGGCTGGGGCTTCTGTGTGGACCCCTGACCGCATGCTGCCACGGGGCAGAGGGCTGCTGGGGGCCCTGGGGACCTCCCACAGGGCAGCTGACTGACCGACCGACCGGCCGGCTGGGCGGGCGAGGCTGGCACACAGCCTGTCATCTGTATTCCGCGGCTGCCAGTGGGGACGAGGCCGCCCAGGGGCTCCTAGCCAAGATCCCAATCTCGATGGCAACTCCCAGGAGTCTCTGAGGAACACGAAAAGCTGCTCCGACAAAAAGTCAGCTCAAATCTGATTAGTATCAGCACTTTAAAGCCACAGGGACCCCAGGGAGGAGGACAGATGTGTGTGTGTGTGTGTGTGTGTGTGTGTGAGTGCGTGTGCACAAATGCACGAGGGCCGGGGCGGGAGCGGGGGGCACGGGGAGCAGGTCAGGAGGACAACGCCGAGGAACCTGCAGAGGGAAATGCGGGCGAGGAGAGCCGTGTGCGCGAGGAAAGGTCCTGGAGACGGGAGTGATCACTAAACAGGAGAGCCTGCGCACCGACCCGGTCTTCCGGGAAAACCATCCCCGAATCTCATCACCCCTCCTGGTCTGGGCCCGTGCGTCCCCAGAGGGAGGAGAGCCAGGAGGAATCCTGGGCTCGGACAGGCTGCCTCGTCAGCTCACACAGCTCTGGCTCTCAGCACAGATTTACAGCCTGGAGTCCGCGTCCCTCCCTGCCCTTGCCCGACATCGGGCCTGGAACCTTCCGCCTTCTGAGGCCAAGGTGTCAGGAGGAAGGATGAATTAAGGGGCTCAGCTACAGGGAGGCCCCCCTCTCTGCTGTGAGCAGGGAAATGCTGGTGACCACACGCCCCCCAGTGGCCAGTCTGCACACACTCACGTGAGAGAGCAGGGAGCGCCCCAGCTCAGCAGGCAGGGCAGGGGCGAGCTAAGCGGGCCTCCCTCCCGCCAGGCACAGCGGGAGCACGGTGCCCCTTCATGCTCTCGGGGCCCCGTGCACATGGGGGGTGAGGGCATGGGTTGGATGTCATGTGGGTGCATGTCTCAGCTTGGCCGTCCACTGGCTGGAGGGCCTGGGAGAGGTGCTCTCCTTCCTGGGCCTCATCCCCTCTCTGAGACGGGACCCCACCCTGTGGTTTGCTATTGGAACGACAGAGGAGCTGGTACACAAAGAGCGCTTCCCAGAGACGGGCACACTGGGCACACTGTCCGAGCTCATGAAATGGCAGCTGCTGCTACGGTCACTGCAGGCAGGGCCGAAATATGGAAATATTCGCAGTCTCCGGGGGCGTCTCCAGGGGGTGTGGGCCGGCTCACACAGCTCCCTGCTCTCAGTCCTGCACAGCCCGCTCCCCTCTGTGCTGTGGGCAGCCCTGTCCTCTCTGGGCCCTGGCTTCGGGCAGGGAGGGGTCCTTCATGCCAAACTCATTCCCAGCTCCGCCGGGGCCATCGAGAGGGTGCTGTCTGAGCCTCTGTCCGACTCCAGCATTTCCCAGGCCCCGTTCTCCCCCTCCCTCTGGCTGCAAACAGTCACCCTGGGGGTCAAACAAGACTTCATTTCCCTGGTCGGTCCTTCGTGGAGGACCACACTGGGGGTGAGGGGTGCTCTGCTCTCTCTGAGCGACACCTGCAAAGCACCCTGAGTGTCAGATCCGGCTCTGGTCCCCTTCCGAGCCTGACTGCTGCCTCCGCACCCACCACCCTGGGTGCCGGGCCTGAGCTTCTGGGTGCGGGTCTGTGGGGCAGCACACAGAACCACTCCGATTCTCTGGGCCAGCCACCCCGGCCTCAGCGACGTGGGGACCGCGCAGCTCCCAGGGCCTGAGGAACGGCCTCTGTTAGCAGAACGGGCTGGAGAACAGGGCTCAGCGTGGCGGGGCCTCGGGCAGGGACAGTGACAGCACTGTGATGAGTGCTGGCAACCTCATGGGTCCTCCGTGTGATCACACCGGCGTGACTAAGCCAAGTGAGCAGAAGGCCAGGCTGGCCAGGTGGGCAGAGGGACCAGACTGGCAGGTGGTTCTCGAGGGAGAGGTGCAGGTCACTCCCAGAGGTGACAGCCCCGGCTGCCCACAGACCTGCACCCAGCAGCTCAGACCTGGCGCCCAGGGCTGAGGGTGCTGAGTCAGCAGTCAGGCTCTGAAGGGGACCAGAGCCTGGATCTGACTCAGCATCCTCAGCGGCCAGAGCCAGGGGTTGAAGCAGGGCACATGTGGCAGATACGGAACCAGAGGGGACAGAGGGAGGGAGCAGCAGGCAGGTGCAGAGGAAGGAGGCAGCCCACATGGCACCTGCACAGGAGCAAGGAGCGTGGCAGGGGAAGGCACAGGCTCTGGAGCCCGACTGCTCAGTTCACATCCCCGTCCCCCCTCCTCCTGCCCGGGAGGGGGAGGGGCCTCGGGCAAGGCTCTCGAGCATCCCCGGCCCCTTAACTGGGGGCAATCCTCTCCCCGCTGCAGCCAAGTGAGCAGGAGGATTAAATGCGTCAGGCCCTCCGCTGGTAGGTTTGTAGCAGCTACCTCTCAGGGAGAGGCCTCGTGGGCAGGAATAAGGAAGGCCCGGCGAGGGCTTGGCACCTGGGCCTGGCTCTGCTCAGCGTCTGGGAGGGCACGGGAGAGCCAGAGGCTTCATCCCCTCACTGCGGCGCCCACGGGTCCTGCTTCCCCGTGACCACGGCCACGCTCCACGGTTACACCTGACACTGGGAAATCCCCGTACATCTGGGCCGTCCCACCCAGGCGCCTGCACAGTGTGGGCTGGCGGGAGCGGCTGAGGCTGCAGGGCAGCAGCCCGTGGTGGCCTAGGACAGCCATGGGGTCCGGTGTCCCGAGGGAGGGGCCGGCTGCGTGCACACGGACCCCCGGGGAGCCGCTCACCTGCGCCAGGACCGCCATAAACCTCTTCAGGGCCACCAGGCGCTGCCCCTCCAGGAGGGAGAACTTGCCCACTTCCACCCGCAGGATGTAGTGCAGGGCAGACTCCAGGTCAGCCATGTAGATCTTGGAGCTGAGGACGCAGAGGGGCAGAGAGAGAGAGAAAGGGGTGTTCACCACAGGGCAGGCGGGGAGGAGGCCTGGGGCTGAAGGGAGAAGCCAGGAAGGCCACGGCGGACAGACGGTCCCCGATCCTGTCAGCTGGCTCTGGCCTCTGCCGGTGACGGTGGCCTTGGGCATTTTTCGCTCGTGTCTGTGAGCCTCACTTCCTCATCGGAAAGACGGGGATCATGAGGTGCTCACAGGTAGGCAGCGGAGGGGGTGAAATAAGAGCAGAAACATGTACCCCCAGCAGCTCCTGGCATGGAGTAGGGGTTCCCCTCTGCCAGCCCAGGGCCGGCCCTCCCAGGACTCACTAGAGGTGTCTTGACCAGGTCACTAGAGGAAGTTTTATTCTCAGTTCTGAACAAAGACCCCTAGGGACGGACAGACAGTCCCACGCAACATGGCTCTGAAAGGGCTGGGCCCGGTGGGGCGGGTGAGGCTCCACTCACACCTCCTGCTGACCCGGCCGGGGGTGTGGGAGGTGGGGGGAGGCTGCAGGCTCCAAGCAGGCTGCTCTACCCCAGTCCAGGTGCTCACTGGGGTCGGGGCTCAGGGCTCTGATGGGCAGGGCTCCTGAGTGCTGGCTGCTTCTCCAGCCGCCTCCTGAGACCCGAGTTCTGGCCTCAGTGCTGCAGGGAGCTGCCTCCGGGAGCTGGGCCAACTCACCCTACCCCCTGGGCCTCAGGGTCGCCCGACCCCCATGGCTGTAAGGAGCTAACAAGGTCAGCTCACAGGGGGCACTGTGACCACCTCCTGTCTGCTCCACGTGGTGTCCCTGGCCTCGGTTTACCTCTCCAGTCTCGGGTGCTGCCTGAAGGAGTGGCCTCATGACTGAGAGAGAGGGTGCATGGGAGGTGCCCGGCACAGAGCGTGGCACACGAGGCCGGCGGGTGTCACCGGTGACCGTCTCCGTGCTTTGGGCAATCATGACGCGAGTGACCAGAATGACCACTCCAACCTCTGAGGGGCTCTTTCCTTCTCCCCTGGTTGATTAATATCCTCTCCATTGGCACGTTCCGCCCCGGAAGGCCCCGAGGCTGGGGTGCAGAGTTCTTCAAATCAGACGGGCTCCCCCCAGTTCTCTCACGCCCCCCTCCATGGAGGCCGCCTTCCTCATGCGCTGGGTCCGCCGCTGGGGGTCAGCACAGGAGGCTGGCGGTGTGTCCCCCTACCCCCAAAGCAGGAATTCTACAGCCGGAGCGGAGTCTCGGGACCTCAGAGAGAAGAGCAGCTTTCTCCTGCTTATCGCTGTGCTCGAGGCCACAGGCCACCTCAAAGGGCAGCGAGCCCCCGCCTGGCCGTGTGGCTCAGGGGGCTGCGTGTCCGTCACCCCCTGTGGGAGGGTGTGCAGGAGGCAGCCAATCGATTTCTCTCTCACGTTGATGTTTCTCTCTCTCTCTCTCTCTCTCTCTCTCTCTCTCTCTCTCTCTCTCTCTCTCTCTCTTCTCCCTTTCTCTCTTGCTAAAAGTCAATTTAAAAATCTTTTGTTAAAAAGGCAGCGAGGCCCTAGCTGGTTTGGCTCAGTGGATAGAGCATCAGCCTGAGGGGGACGGGAGGGTCCCGGGTTCGATTCCGGCCAAGGGCACATGCCTGGGTCGCAGGCTCAATCCCCAGCAGGGGGTGTGCAGGAGGCAGCCAGTCAATGACTCTCTCATCATTGATGTTTCTCTCTCCCTCTCTGCAATCAATAAAGATTTAAAAAAAAAAAAAAGGCAGTGAGCTCCCGACACCAGAACATTCCAGTGCAGTCGGCGCCTCCCGAGAAGGAAGCTGGGGGGGGGGGGGGGCGCGTGGGCGGGACTCCACCTCCCTGTGCATCTGCACGCACACCTCCCCACCAGCCCTCTCTCCACACCGCCCCCTGGGCAGGAAGCTGGCTTGGGGGCCGCGGATGACCTTTGCAGGCCGACTGTACTTGCTTTTAAATAGAGTTCAGCTTAAGGAATGTGGGTGTTGGGGAGCATTCATTCCATCTCGGAGGACACGAGGACATGCTGCTGTCACACCGAGGGCTCTCCTGGGCACGGCCGGCCGCCGGAGCCCCCACAGGCCCCGGGCGTCACCCATGACGAGGAGCAGAGCGCGGTAGGAAGGGGCATCCGTGAGCGGCGGGCAGGCTGGGGTGGGGAAGGGCGAGGAAAACCGCGGGGCCTTACCGGTCTGCCACTTTCCACGCGGTGGGCGCGACCGTGTTCGAAGTGATGGGCGCAACCGTGGTCTGGGCGGCCTCGCGGGTGGCCCCCGCGAACCGCTGCAGGTAGGTGGTGTAGAAGGACCGGGACTCCATGAGCCTGCGGGGGAGAGCGCCATGGGGGAGGCGGTGAGCAGACACGCGGAACCAGAGCTACCGCACGGCAGGCGCGGGGGCAGGGGAGCATCGGACAGACCGTTCACTGAGAAATAGCTGAACTCGGGTCAGTGTCAGCCAGTGAGGTCACAGCCGGGCATCGATGCCTCATGCACCTTCCTGCCCACTGTTCTGCTGGCAAGTCCCTGAGGGGCAGGGGGGCCGGACACCTCTGGGCCTGGGGTCCTGCCCGGAGACAGGACGACACCTCCCCCGACACCGAGGGCACAGGAAGCTGCCGCTCTGAGGGGCCTGCGGGGCCTGCCAGGGGGGTCACTGCTCCCCAAGGAAGCCTCACAGGTGGTTTTCTAAAACCAGCAACAAATAAACCTGCAACAGTCTCAAATCCTTTGGGTTTCCTTCTGGCTCAAGACAGAGGAGGAGGGGTGCCTTGGCCCGGCCCCGGGGAGGGGGCTGAGAGGACAGTGAGGGTGAGGGAGGGGACCCCGGGGGCTGAGGGAGGGAGGGGACCCCGGGAGCTGAGGGAGGGAGGGGACCCGGGAGCTGAGGGAGGGAGGGGACCCCGGGAGCTGAGGGAGGGAGGGGACCCCGGGAGCTGAGGGAGGGAGGGGACCCGGGAGCTGAGGGAGGGAGGGGACCCCGGGGGATGAGGGAGGGAGGGGACCCGGGAGCTGAGGGAGGGAGGGGACCCGGGAGCTGAGGGAGGGAGGGGACCCCGGGGGCTGAGGGAGGGAGGGGACCCCGGGGGCTGAGGGAGGGGACCCCGGGAGCTGTGTGAGGGAGGGGACCCCGGGGGCTGTGTGAGGGAGGGGACCCCGGGGGCTGAAGGAGGGAGGGGACCCCGGGGGCTGTGTGAGGGAGGGGACCCCAGGGGCTGTGTGAGGGAGGGGACCCCGGGGGCTGTGTGAGGGAGGGGACCCTGGGGGCTGAGGGAGGGAGGGGACCCCGGGGGCTGAGGGAGGGAGGGGACCCCGGGGGCTGTGTGAGGGAGGGGACCCCGGGGGCTGAGGGAGGGGACCCCGGGGGCTGAGGGAGAGAGGCTGTGTGAGGGGGCCTGGGGGAGCTGGCATCAGGAGCATCGCTTTCCACTCCGCTGACCCAGCCGGTGTGTATCCGTGAGCAGATGGCTCTAAGCAGCGTCGTCACAAACGATTTTCCCCTCCACCAGCTCCCAGCGAGGAACCATGCCCTCTGCCCCCAGGACGGGAGCGTCTGGGCCTGCGCAGAGGAGGAGCCCTCCTGCCCTCCTGTCCCCGGTGACGGCCGTACCTCCTCCCCATCCCCCCAGCCCGTCAGAGCCCCGACCCCTCTGCCCGCGGGGCCAGTGGCCGCCCGCTCGGCCTCAGCGCGGGCCCTGACGGCCGGAGGGACGGCTCCCGGGCACCTCCAGCGAGCCTCGATCCCGGCCCTCCCGGTCCCGCTGGCAGGGCCAGGCGACATCAATCATCGCCCGGGGCGGGCACCGAGGCACCGAGGCACCATCTGGCGCCATTTAGCGGGCCGCGCGGCAGCGGCAGCCTGACAGGGGCTGCGGGTGGCCCGATTGTTTTCTCTTGGCATTTTGGAGCTGGCTATTGTCTGGCTCCTAATGAACTTTTCTGCAATTAGAGAGCCAGAGGGAGGAGGGTCAGGCATACTTGAGCGCCCGCCAGGCCCGCAGCCTGCCAGCGCGTCTGTCTGGGCAGAGGCGGGGGGCCGGGGCCAGGGCCAGGGCCAGGGCTGCGGTGGGGTGTGCCAGGCGCCTGCGGCCGGATGCCTGGGCTGGGGTCCGAGGACAGGCTCCTGGGCCCCACTTCTGGCTGTGGAGACACCGTCCCACACCTACAGGCAGACGGCGGCTTCTCCTGCGGAGGGCGCTCCTCGCCTGCCCAGGGGCTGCTCAGAAGATGTATGTATGGATGTAAGCATAACCAATAGATGCAAAATTCTGGGGAGGGAGGGCATGTATGGGAGTGGGGGGAGGGGGATTGGTAAGATATGCACACATATAATAGCTTAATAAAAAAGGAAAATAAAAAAAGATTCCCCGGGAAGAACTGTCAGCCCAGCAGGACAGGCAGGCTCTCACGCAGGAAGAAGGGGTGAGCACAGGGAGGGAGGACACGGGGCAGAGCCCACACTCACACGGGAACCCGGGAGGCAGAGCCGTTGCGGAACAGCAGGTAGCAGGATGGGAAGTCGGTGACGCCGAACTTGCTCACCACGTCGGCCTCGGTGCTGAGGACCCTGCGCACCGCGATGCCCTGGCGCTGGGACAGGTCCAGGATCACCTGCGGAGGCATGCCTGTCAGCGTCTGGGGCCGCGCGTGGGCCGAGGGAGGCCCGGCGCCCCCCTGGGCTGGCAGCTCCAGCCCCTCCACACCTTTCACACGGCAGACTACGGCGATGAGGGAGCATCTCCGGCCACCAACCACACCCACGCCGGAGGGAACGAGAGCCAAACCCTGCCTACAGGAGGGGCCTGGGACTGGGCATCTCGCACTCCACACGCCCCGAATCTCCCAGGACAGCCCCGATGTAGCATCAGCTTCTTCCCCATGAGAGCGACTCGAAAAAGGCAAAAAGGAGCGTGGGTTCATTTTATGCTTGTTCTCATCAGGTTTTCTAGCTACATTCCAAGTCAGAAAGACATACTGAGCCCGTTGTGACGGTTTTATCTTCAGAAAGAACAGGAAGGGGAGAAGGATATCAGCGAACGTATACTGCGTATGTGTTATGTGCTGTACACAGGCTACTTCATTTAATCTTGTTTAAAGTATCACCATGCAGCAGGACCGGTCCGCAGGCCCAGCTGCCTGGATTGGAACCCTGGCCCCACTGCTCAAACCTCTCCCCGACTCAGCGTCCTGACTTGCAGAATTATAAAAACAATACCAATGTTAGAGGATTGGGTAGGTTAATTTTATAAGCGTGCTGGTGACAATGACTAGCAAACGGTAGGTGCTATAAGCGTTCATTAAAAAAAAAAAAAAAAAAAGGAGCCGAAACCGGTTTGGCTCAGTGGATAGAGCGTCAGCCTGCAGACTCCTGGGTTCGATTCAGGTCAGGGGCATGTACTTTGCAGGCACATCCCCACTGGGGGGCGTGCAGGAGGCAGCTGGTCGATGTTTCTGTCTCTCTCCCTTCCTCTCTGTGGAAAATCAATAAAATGTATATTTGAAAAGAAAAGAAAAGAAAAAAACGATTGTAGATGAAGAAACAGAGGCTCCGAGTTCCCAGGTCACACAGCCAGCGAGCGCAATGGGGCTGCAGAGCCTGGGCCCGCCCCCTCCTGCCTCTCAGATGGATAGCCACCCTGAGAACCTCTGCACGGCCAGCCTACAGGGGCCTTGTTCCTGGTTCCTCTGGGGACGTGGGGGAGAGAGGGAGAAGAGCTGATCCCAGTGAACATGTATCCATCACCTGCAGGTGACAGGCATGACCCCTGGCCTGGCCTGGGACCCCGGGAGGGCCCGGCCTGTCTCCACACGGCTCCCCTGCTTCCCTCCTCAGGGCGAAGGGCAGCAGACACCGCAGAGCTCTCAGCTGAGCTCGACGAGTGTCAAGAGGAAAGCCACTCAGAGCCAACGGCGGTGCTGACCGCCCTCCTACAACCCCCCCACTCTCACCTCCTCCATCCCCGGGCACTGCCCTGCACCTCTCCCGTGCCCTGGCCCGTCCCACCCTGCGTCTGGAGATCCGCACGTGGCCTGGTCCACGGCGGCGGGAAGGGCCGCGCCTGCATTAGGCCAGGGGACTGGATCTCTACCCCACACCCTCTCGCGCCAGCCACTCCTCCGGGCCCTTTTCCTGAACCGCCTCGGCTGACTTTGCCAACCTTCCTCTGAAGAAAGGCAGTTACCACTGCTTTACCCATAGGAAGCTGAGGCTCAGAGACGTTGAGCAACTGGATGGCAACACAGCATAGAGCGGAACTGCAAGCCTGCCTGGTTCCGTAACTGCCTGCCTGTGCGGACCCCACTTCCTCAGGAAGGGCTGCAGGATCTCCGATGTTATCCCCCCCCAATACATTTCACCCCAAGTCTACGGGATGAGAGGAGGGCCAGTGTGGAGATGACATGGGCCCTGGAGGCGGGCAGAGCCGGTCAAAAGGCCTGTGCTGCAAAGTCAACGGCTGTGTGACCTTCGACACGTCATGTGCTCGCCATTGTTAATCGTGAAGGTTAGCGACTGTGTGCGCCAGCGATCCAAGCCAGCGCTCAACAAACTGCAGGTCGCATCGAGTTTGGCTCCAATGAGGGAGGTAAAAGCAGACACAGGGACATGGTCGGTAACGATGTATTAACTTGGTGTGGTGATTATTAGATGGTAACTAGACTTACGGTGATTGTTTAAAAATGTACACAAATGTCAAATCCCTGTGCTGCATACCTGAGGCTAACGTAATATTGCATGTCAGTTACACTTTAATTAAAAAAGAAAAATATGTACAAAGGTTTTAAAACACAAAGACCCAGCTCCTGCACTTCCCGTTTCTCCCAGCAGGGGTCAGGCCAGTGCTGGGTTCATAAAGGGTACATATATGAGACCCAAGAACTTGGGGGACAGCCCTGCTCCTGAACTCACTGGGCTCTCCCCCAAGGGCTATCCGGGAGCTACAAAGACCCCGAGGGCAGCTCACCTCTCTACCCAGGTAGGAGCCTTCCTTCTCAAAGATCAGGGCCAGGCACTCTTCGTCGTTTCTTGCAAAGAACCCATCAATCTCCTCCAGCCTGCAAGAGACAAGGCCTGCCGTCACTCCACCGCTGGTGGAAATGACGCAGAAGTGCTGGTGACACCAGCGGACACGGCTGCAAATACAGCCACACCAACCTCCTCGACTCAAGACTTCCTGGAGGTCACACACACACACACACACACACACACCCTGCGTTCCGGGGCGGAGGGGCGGGGTATAAACCAAACCCTATTCACAAAGGACAGTGCCCCTTACCGATCCCTGGTTCTTCATCTCACCCACCTGGGGGACCTGCTTCGCCATCCTGTCTCTTTACGAGTCAGGAGGGAGGAGGGCGTGGTCTGGGGAGGAGGACTGGGAAGGGACACCTGGAGGCCAGCTGTCTCTATGTTCTGGGTTAGGCCCAGGCTTATTGAATATGGATTCTGTTGGCTCCCTAGGACCGTGGTGGGCAAACTGCAGCTCTCGAGCCACATGATGCTCTTTGGCCCCTTGAGTGTGGCTCTTCCACAAAACATCACGGCCTGGGCAAGTCTATTTTGAAGGAGTGGCGTTAGAAGAAGTTTAAGTTTAAAAAATGTGGCTCTCAAAAGAAATGTCAATCGTTGTACTGTTGATATTTGGCTCTGTGGACTAATGAGTTTGCCGACCGCTGCCCTAAGAGACGGGCGATTAGTGGCCACCAGACACGAGCCTTGATCTGTGGCAAAGCACTACCAACGGGGGGATCTGCTCCTTCCTCTCCTGGAGAAGGCACATGGAAGGAACCGACACTATTCTAATCCAACCTCCTCGGTTTAAGGTGAGGAAACCGAGCGTCGGTGGAAATTAATGAGGTGGCACATTTTATTATGTCCCCGAATCGGAGAAATAAGCCATTGGTTATTTTCATAACTCGAAGTTCAACAGAAGATAAACGCCACAAACAAAAGTGATTTGTCTCCTAGCTCTGCGGAAGAGCAGAACGTCATCACACATGCCTAAGCGGCCGCAGGCGAGATGCAGGTGAGATGGCATACGTCTTCCTTCTACCCCCAACCTGACAACCTGGCTCCCGCCGCTGGTGATGTGGTGGCGATCACCTCAAAACAGAGGGCACCACGCGGGCCAGAGTGCACCCGTCAGTGGGTGGGAGAAGGTATGGCTCTGGCACATCGTTTGTGCAGTCACCGGGCCGGGCTCCAGCACTGGTCCCCGTGTTACATGGGGGGCTGTCCTAACTGTCCACAGAGAGGAAGACATACAGGTTGACAACGGCATCTACAAACCCAACTCACGGGACTCCTCGTTTTTCCCAAGTGCCCCTCCTCCGGGGCCTCACGGAGACTTGGTGTGGGGTGGGCCCCAGGAAGCACCCATGCCGAGCCTGCACCCTGCTCCGTACTGCTTCCATTTCTCAATGACCGTGTCTCTGTCTCTCGTTTCCTCACCTCTCTCGTGGTGCATTTTCAGCACCTCACTGTCTTAGGAAAGAGACAGCCCTGGACGCCTGCCGGGAACGCAGACACAGGCCGCCAGCCAGCAGCTGACCCTCGGCCGTCCGGGGAGTGGAGTCTCACCCCACTCCGGTCACGGCCACTGCTCCAAAAAAAAATCACCTTCCTTCACTTCACAGGCACTGGGACTGACCGGGGTCCCCTCCCTGCCGTCCCCACCACCTCCGGCCTCCAGGCCTGTGATCCTGGCCCACCCTGCTCCGAGCCCGCCCCGAGCCCAGTACCCGGTGGGCTCCAGGGGAGGACAGGCGGGGGGCCACGTGGTGGTGTGGGTCTCCAGGGCGTCGATGAGCCTCTGCCGCAGCGTCTGCATGTCCGCTCCGGCCACTGCGGACGAAGACGGACACGGGGAGGGGCGTGAGGAGAGCAGAGCGGGGCTAGGGTCACCCCCAGAGACTAAGGGCCCAGGAAGAGCAGCGCGTGTCAGGCCTGCTCTGTGCTCACCGCCCTGCGCTACGCAAGGGGACTCCTCCCTCAGACCCGAGTCCCTCCTGTCGGGCCCGCACCTCCGATGCCGAGCCCTGACATTTGGGGTGATCCTGGGAACGTGGGACCCTCCCTGCTCACGGGACCCTGGATGGACCGATATGGAAGGGCGTGCCAGCCCCTCTGCTTGAAGGCACCTCCCAGCCGGCCGGGCGGACGGACGGACGGACGGACGGACGGCAGGAAAACACACGTGGCTCTCCGCTGGGGACCTCCTCCCTCTGCAGACCTGGCTGCACTTCTTTCTGTCCCAGCAGAAGCCCCGGGGCAGCGGGAGGCGGGACAGGAAGCCATAGCCCACGCCCACAGGCCACCAGCCGCCAGGACACCCACCTGCCAGCGTCGCTCCGGGGCCGCTCTTGGAAAAGGCCTTGAAGAACTGGAAACAAACACATGGGCAGTCAGTGCGGGGCAGGTGCGGCCGAGGGCCGGCGCGGTGACGCATGGCGCTGCCTTCAGACCCCACTGCTCACAAAACGGCGGCTCTGGGCAAAGACCCTAAGCTGGTGAGCGCCCGTTTCTGCATGTGGAAAAGCCGATAGAGCTGGACTCGGAATCCCCCACCCCCGGCCCCCACCGCCTTCTGTCCTCGCATCCAACCCCTAACCCACAGCCCGAGGCCCTGAGGAGCCTAAAACCTGCCCACATGCCTGACGGCAGGTGGACGGCCTCACAGAGCCCTGGAGCCGGCTGAGCGGCCGGGAACACGTGTGCGTGACCGAACGGGAAGGCCGCGGCTGCTTTCCCTCGCTGACCCGCTGAAAGCGGAGTGACGTGAGGCCAGACACGCCCTGGGAACGTCAGCCGCCCTCGGAGGTCCTGGTCCCTGATCTTGGAAAAGGGGCCTGGAGGCCACTGTCTCCGTCCGCTCCACTCCCCACCCGGCCGGCCAACGCCTCACATTCAGTCCCGCTGAAGGTGAGCCCGAGCTTCCGAAGAGACAAGCCACCTGGACTCACAGCTCTGCCTCCTCCCATTCACATGGCACCCAGGCCCCGTCTGTCCTTCTGGGGTGAGAGGACAGACAGACGGGGGAGGGGGGCTGCCACAGTCCGGCTGTCCTGGCAGCAGCCCCGGAACTGCCGGGAATGGGCCCGCGGCGGCCGGGAAGGGGACTTCTCCTGAGGCCCTGACCCCGGGGCGGCCGGGAACACCTTTGGCCTCGGCCTCCAGCAGAGCGGCCAGCTGGCCTCGCCCCAGGCTGGAGCCCGGCGGAGCGCAGGCCCCGGGTCTGCCGGCTGGATTCCGGCCCGGCTCTGCTACCCCCTGGCTGTGTGACCTTGGGCGATCATAATCCTCCCTGGACCGAGGCATCTTTAAAGCGAGGAGGACACCATCTAAAGAACGGCTGCGAGGGGTCGGTGGTAACACAGCTAAAGAGCTTAGTACGGTGCCAGGGGAATACAGTAAAGGGTCAGGACATGTTATCATTATTGTCGTCATCATCATCATCATCATCCCTCCCCTCGTTCCCAACTCTTTTACACCAGGAGCCACGGATCACCTGGCCCTTGTCTGTAGGCAGAAAAAAGGCAAATCCCGAGGCCCCCTGCCCGGCCTGAGGCACGGAGAGGCGAGAAGCCGCCCCCTCGCCCCACCTGCAGCCTCCCCTGCTCCCTGGGACCGCACTTGGGCCTCACTCCACCCACCGCCCTCGTCTCTGAGAACATTCCCGGGGACTTTCCCTCTGGGCGAGAGCCACCCCGGCACATGCCTCCCACAGCTCCCTGTTTCTAACGGGGTGCTCCGCGGGGACTGAACGCATTCGGAACGAACCGAGTCCCGTGTCAGCCTAACCCCTGTGAGAGCCATCACCGGTGTCGTGGACTGGGACACGCGATCCGACAGGAAGGCACGGGCAGGCACGCATGGGCTGACGTGGTGTCTCAGGAACAAAACTAAAGGTGCACCTCTCTGTGGTGCGGGGTGCTCACCCACAGTCACCCAGGGGCTCATCCTCTCCGCGGTGGTTTCCATGGCGATGGTACCCCTTGACACACAGACAGACCACACCCCGGCTTGTCCCACAGGCAGGGGACACTCCCGACATCGCAAAGCCTGGCGTTCCCGGGGCGGCAAAGGAGCACAGCAACTCCCTCACTAGCGACAGGTGCCAGGCGCTTATCAGACCAAGAGGGCATTTCCTCCATTAGAGGCAGCCACCCTGACCTTCTGAAGGCCCAGCCGCGGGCGGGCTGACCTTCTGAAGGCCCAGCCGCGGGCGGGCTGACCTTCTGAAGGCCCAGCCGCGGGCGCCCTGACCTTCTGAAGGCCCAGCCGCGGGCGGGCTGACCTCCTGAAGGCCCAGCCGCGGGCGCCCTGACCTCCTGAAGGCCCAGCCGCGGGCGCCCTGACCTTCTGAAGGCCCAGCCGCGGGAGGGCTGACCTTCTGAAGCCCCAGCCGCGGGCGGGCGGGCGGGCGGGCGGCGTGGGGTCAGACAGAGCCGGGGTTAGTGAGAGTGGCCCAGGGGAACGCAGGGACTCCAAGTAAGGGTCCACCTCCTCCTCCTTCCCAGCGCCTCTCTGCTCCCCATGCCGCCGCGCGCCCCCCCCCCCCCTTCCCTTCTGTCCTCAGACACTCCCATCCACCTAGGACCGTGGTCGGCAAACTGCGGCTCTTTGGCCCCTTGAGTGTGGCTCTTCCACAAAATACCGCAGCCTGGGCGAGTCTATTTTGAAGAAGTGGCGTTAGAAGAAGTTTAAGTTTAAAACACTTGGCTCTCAAAAGAAATGTCAGTCGTTGTACTGTTGATACTTGGCTCTGTGGACTAATGAGTTTGCTGACCACTGGCCTAGAACAAGGTCACCTTGAGCTCCTTCGGAACTTTTCCCATCGATTCATCTCCCCTCTTCCCCTTTCCCGCCAGCTTCTCCCTACGCCGACAGGTGGATGCAGATCCTCCTAATCAAAGCGGCTGAGGGCTTTTTTAAAGAGAAAGGACCAGAGGGGAAGGAAGGAGCATGGGAACAGAGTACGGCCCTCCTTCCTTCCCCAGTTCCGCACTGCCCGGTCCCTGCAGCCAAAAGCTCCATCCAAACCGAGCTGCGCCCTCCTCCCATTCCCTCTGCCTCCTGCCCAGGACCAGCCCGCCCCTGGCCCGCCCAGCCGCCTTCCTGCTCCCGCGGCCGTGGCTGACACTGTCACTGCCCACTTCCCCCACCGCCTGGGTTTGCCATTTTGGAGCCACATCTTCCCGGCACTCCCTCCTGTGCTTCGGGTCACCACCCTCCCTCGGTGTGCCTGACGCTGACCGGGCCTTCCTGGCCACCTTCACGCCCTGCCCCTCACCGTTGTCCCAGCCTCGCCCTGGACTCGGCTCCTGGGCCCGCAGCCCTCGCCGTGCCCTACCCGCGGTCTCTGCCACGGCCATGGGTCAGGCTATGACTAAGGTGACCAGACGTCCCGATTTTTAACAATTTGTCCCGCCGCGTCCCACGGCGTTTTATGAAAGTCCCGATTTTGTTTCCAAATTGTTAAAAATCGGGGCTGTCCCGCCAAAAGCGGGGTATCTGGTCACCTTAGTTATGCTGCTCTTCCCTTTACAAACCCGGGGAGGCCTCGTCACCACCGGGGGGCTCGCCCTGCGCTCCTGAAGGAGTGAGTGAACAAACGATGCATGGAGAAACCTGCGCTGCCTGACCCCCTCTCCACTGTCATCTGCTTTGTCTCAGGGATTTGCCGTCGGATCCCTCTGTCTCAGGTCCTCCAGGTCCTAGATTTCTGCTTCTTCCTGTGTCCTCCGCACAGGGGCTGGGGCAACACCCCCTTTCTAAGACGGAATCGCCCCTCCCCCAACCTGTTTCTCCACCCCCGTTCCCATCTCACCCAGTGACCATCGCCCAGCCCAGCACTGCCCTCTCCCACAGCCCCTCACCCAGCCAGCTGACAAGGTCTGTGGACTCGACCTTTGTGGGCCCTCCCCACAGTCCTCTAGCCCAGCCGCCTTGTCCAGACCAGGGCTGGACCCTGGCCCCCGGCCTGCCCTGACTGTCCGCCCTGTCCTCACTTCTGCCCTCCCTCAGCAGGTTAACATGCTCCATCTTCTCATTCCCCGACCATCTTCCTCTCTGCCCGCTGCTAATGTCCTAAGGCAGTGCTCGGCAAACCGCGGCTCCAGAGCCACACGCGGCTCTTTGGCCCCCTGAGTGTGGCTCTTCCACAAAACACCACGTGAAGCTTTGTGGCCCATGCGCAGAAGTCGGTTTTCGGCCTGGGGGGCTCGAGAGCCGCGGTTTGCCGACCACTGCCCTCAGGCCTAATTCTGGTCTGACGGTGTCACTCCTCCAATCTCTTCCCTGACTCCGCGCTGCCAATGGATAATGTCCAGCTCACCCCACTCGAGACCACCCAGAACTTGACCCCAGATGACTTAGCTCCCACTGCGCCCCCAGCCCCCCCTCCCTCCATGTCAGCTACAATGGGCTGCAGCTGGAACTTTCCCCCACCCCGCCCGCCCGCCTCCCTGACTGGGGGGCAGGCCTGCCCACAGCTTGTTCGTCTCCGCCAGCCCCATTGTGCCGGGCACAGTGTCGGGGACGTGGAAGTCACTCAGAAGACATCTGTGTTCACTTACACTGAGAGTCTCTGCCCTTTGATCATCGCGGAGGCTCACGTAAAAGTCACAGTAAGATCTAGTCTGGGCACATTTTTCTCCTCTTATTAACTCAGCTGTGGGAGGCGGGCCCTGCCCAGGGCACGCTGCGGAAGCGGGCAATTAGGCTCCAGCGGTGAGCTTTCCTTTCCCGGGGAGCGCTCAGCCCCCGGACCCTCTCCCTCCTGCGCCTCACACAGGAGCGTCTGTCTGTCTTCCTCAACCTCGGAGCGGCTGGGAGACGCCCGAGTCCCCCAGAGGCAGGAGTCCCGCTGGCACCGGAGACCAGCTGGCACCGGGCAGACCTTTGCCAGCCTAACCAGGAGCAACTGGCTGGTGGGGGCAAAACAGGGCCGAGTAGAAAGCACACTTTCTAGCGGTGACCATCTATGGCATGGCATCCAAGCTCTTAGAACAAGTTTGAAGAAATATCACTGAGGCCCCAAATATAAGGTGACCAGACGTCCCGATTTTCAAACAATTTGTCCCGAGTCCTGCGGTGTTTTTAAAAAAAAGTCCCGAGTTTTGGAAAGAATAGGTTTTTAACCATTTGCCGAAACCGGTTTGGCTCAGTGGATAGAGCGTCGGACTGCGGACCAAAAGGTCCCAGGTTCGATTCTGGTCAAGGGCATGTACCTTGGTTGCGGGCACATCCCCAGCCGGGGGTTTGCAAGAGGCAGCTGATCGATGATTCTCTCTCATTGATATTTCTAACTCTCTATCCCTATCTCTTCCTCTCTGTGAAAAATCAATAAAATATATTTTTTTAAAAAAAACAAAAAAACAACAACAATTTGTCCCACGATGTTTTTAAAAAGTCCCCAAAATCGGGACTTTTTTAAAACGTCGCAGGACGCGGGACAAATTGTTGAGAATCGGGACTGTCCCGCCAAAAGCGGGACGTCTGGTCACCTGACCCAAATACCTTAAGGCGAGCCCAGAGGATCTGCAAGGGTAACCGTTCCTGCGCTGTGGACAGCGAGTGGAGGAGCCGTCGGGAGGGCAGGGGACTGCTGAGCGAGCGCCCTCTCCTTTCCCCGGATGGGGGGTGGCAGGTGGCACCTTTCTATTCCTGCCCCCGCCTGACAGCACACCCTCCAGCGAGAGCCACCTAAGGTAACGGCCCCAACACCATCCGACCGGGCGCCCACACTCCGGCCTTGCATGCTGGGGCTCCCCCTTCCCGCATGACCTCAGCCCTGTGCACCAGCCTCCGCTCCGGCCGACCAGTCTCCTTAGCACACGTCCTTCCCACACAGGCCTGTGCTCTCACCTCCCGCCTGCCCACACGCCTCTCTCCCGGCCCCGCCCCGCCCGCCCTTCAGCACCCAGCAGGAGCTCCCCTCTCGCTGATACTCGAGGGAAAGAGCTCAGGGAGCCAGCAAAGCCCCAGCCCTCGCTGCCCACACACCACCCCCTGCCTGGCGGCTCCATGGTGAGCTCTGTGTCCCTGAGGGCGGGACCTTCGCGGGAGGCCTCTCGGTGCCGGGCCTCTCCCACGACGGTGAGCACATGCTGTGCCCCCGGCAAACACTCACGCAGCAGCTGCCTCCAGGGCAGTGCCCAGCGAGGAGCCGCCAGGAGGCCCGGCAGCGGGACGGAGGACAACCAGCGCTTGGCGAACACCGAGTAACGCCTCCGTGTCCCAGCACCGCACACGGAAGACCTCACGTCACACGTGGCAACAATCTGTTAGGTGGCTATTACCGTCCCACTTTTACCGACAGGGAAACTGAGGCGTGCGGCTGGGGCCTTCCCAGGTCACGTCCGGGAAGCGGTGAAGCCACGCCCACTATCTCCTCGAACCTTGCAGAGGGGAGACTCCTGTCCTCTCCCACCCCAGTGCTGCTGGTCCCCATCATCCCGATCCCACCGGGCCTCTGGCCACGAAGGGCCCTGGTCCGTTACCAACTGGGGGGCGGCCCCATGGCCGATGGCAAAGCCCTTTCCCCAGGAAGCCCCCTCTGCCAGGTGCCAAGCTCCGCCCAGAACCTGCTGGGAACCGGTCCCTCCCTGCACTTTTGTTTTCTCCCGCTCCGGTCCGATGGGCCCGCCCGGCAGCGCCAGGTGTTTGCCAAACAGGCTGGCCTGGTGGGAGCTCCCTGTTTGCTCACGGTGACAAAGGGCAAGAGGCAGAGGAGGGAGATGGTGACACACGGGACGATGACCTATGTCACTGGGGGTGGCCGGGCTCCTGTGTGGGCCTGTTCCCGTCCCACCAGGAACCCGCTCTGCCCCTCTTCACCCCGTGCCCTCCTCCCGGGGCCCCCGCAGCCCGGGAGGCAGCAGACAGGGCGACGGGGCTCTCTCTGGCTGGTCTGCACCTCTCTCCGGGGCACACAGCGGGCACGCTGCCCACAGGCACACCGGCTCTCACCGGCCAGCCTCCCTGCCCATCGGGAATCTGTCCGAGTCGTGTTTCCCAAACACTAAACGCAATCTAGCCGTCGGTTGTCAAGTCAATTTAGTGAGTCACAGTATTTCCAACAAATAAACAGAACAGCCCAGCCAGGTGGCTCAGGGGTGGAGTACCGACCATGAACCACACAGTTCGACTCCCGGCCAGGATGCATGCCCAAGGCCAGGCTCCGGCCCCAATGGGGGGCACACAGGAAGCAGCCAATGGATTCTCTCTCATCACCGATGCCTCTCTCTCTCTCTCTCTCCCTCTCCTTTCCTCTTTGAAATCAGTAACAAATAAAAACATACACACAACAGAAAGGACCCGTGTGTACAGCACTTAGAACGCTGTTTCATGAAACATCTGCCTCCGTGGTAACAGACACCCCCTGCTGGGCCTCTGTTAACGTGCACGCCTCCCCGCAGGGCACACGAACGTGTCTGGACGCCTCTGCTCAGGGTCTCGGAGCGGAGACCCACCAGGAGAGTGGCCCACAGGCTCCCTGAACCAGAGTCCCAGGCTCAGGGCACCGAGTGCCCTCTCCTAGCCGAAACTGACCCCGGCTCCCGGGGAGAGAGAGGCAGGGAGGTCACCACTGCCTCCGGGCTCTTAAGACATGGGCAGGTGACGCCCGGCCTGGCCACCCGGTGCTCCCGTGTGGAGGCAGGGGGAGGTCAGGGCCTCGGCTGACACAGCCCGCTGGGCGGTTCAGAGGCGATGAATCACTCGAAGCATCCGGGCTGCGTGTGCTGCGTGACCTGGGTAGGCACAGAGGAGCGTGTAGACATCCCGGCCGCCTCCTTCGCACCCACGGAGCACCGCCTCTCCCGGGCAGACACCGAAAGCCCACAGGCCAGGCCCCACACACCCCCATCGGGCCACGCCGCCAATTCCCTTTCCCCAGGCTGAGGTCCGTCGTTCTCCCTCCCCCCGCCCCGCCTCGCCCCCATCCCGGGAGGGCTCCCCGCTGCCTCCCTGGCTCCCGCAACTCCCACCCTGGCTCAGCAGGAGAAATTGGTCAATATTTTCAGTTCCATATCTTTGGGCCAAGGATAGGGCACGGCCCTGCCAGGGAGATGTTTTCCCTGGAAAGGGCTGAATTATGAACCATCTCTCAGCTGCCGCCTCTGAAGAACAGGCCCGGAGCTGCTGGCTCACCACGCTGCTCCCCGGACCAGCCCGGCCTCAACTGACGGGGCATCGGCCTCGACCCTAAGTGCTCACCGCGGGGCGGAAGGGAGCTCTGTGGCCGCGGAAACCCTGAGCCCCGAGGAGCAGAAAGGTCGCACGGAGTCAGAGCCGGACACGGCTGGAGCCCGGGCCTGGCTCCCCGGACGCACAGAGCAATCAGGCCGAGCTGTGGTTCCCGGTTCTGCTGGGGACACAAAGCCCCTGAGCACAGAGAGAGCTGATTCGGGGACCCTGCTTGACTGATCAGCGTCCAGAGGCCTTTTGTGATGATTATCGGTGGCATTAGACGAAACTGCTTTTGGCCGAGACCGGTTTGGCTCAGAGGATAGAGCGTCGGCCTGCGGACTGACGGGTCCCAGGTTCGATTCCGGGCGGGCACATCCCCAGAAGGGGATTTGCAAGAGGCAGCTGATCGGTGATTCTCTCTCATGGATGTTCTAGCTCTCTGTCCCTCTCTCTTCCTCTCTGTAAAAAATCAATAATATATATATACACACACATATATATATATACACACACATATATACATATATATACATATATATATTTATTATTATTATTATTATTATTATTATTATTTATTTTTTTTTTTAGAGAGGAAACTGCTTTTGGAAGAGGCCGGCTATTTAGAGCTGGAGTGAGAGAGAGAGGTTCGGCTGCAGCCATGGCCAGCGCCCTGGGGAGGGGGCTAGTAGATCCGGCAGCCGTGCTGCTCTGGGCTCTCAGGCTCCCGGTGAGAGCCTCAGACAGCGTTGGGATGTTAGCGGCTGGCCGGCTGGGCCTTCGCTCCCGTGAGCCAGAGCTGTGGTGACGGTGCCAGGGCCGGTGTGCTGGGTGTGCCACCAGCCTTGTGACGTGACGGGGATCCCTGCCACCCAAGGCACCTTGGCATGGTGACCGTGGGGTGAGGCCGCCCTGACAAGTCACCTCCCAGCTCCTGGGGTTCAGGGCACTTGTCTGCTGAAGAGGAGGCTTGCCCGTGTCTCTGGGGCCCTCTTCCGGGGGCCACGGGGCCACCTGAGTCTGATCCTGCCACGGGCGAGTTTTCTAGAGTTAGACCGGACCTCTGGAGCCAGGCGGTCCGGAGGGAGAGGACCTGGGAGGAGGCCCCTGGGAGCTGGGAGCTCTCGCCAGCCCGGGGGGGAGGGGGCGGTAATGCCTTCACAGCCGAAATCTGCCCCCCACCATGTACCCCACACTCCCCTTCCCGTATAAAGGGGACTTGCCAGACTGCGTGAACCTCTTTCTTTTCTGCCTCCTAACCCACATCCCTTTCTGCCTTTCACGGCGTCTCAGCGGCTGGGATGTACACAGACCAGGAGCCTCAGAGAAGCTCGGAGCTGGCAGCCGCGCCCCCCGCCCCCAGGCTCGCTCCCCACTCCGTTCCTCGTCACGCACCCTCACGGTCGGGAAGCCGGGGATGTCGAAGTCTCTGCAGACGGCGCTGTTGGTCTCGTCAGCACAGTCCAGGGCAGCGAGGTTCAGCGCCGGCCTCCAGTCTGTAAGGACAGAAACAGCCAGAGGAGGAAGAGGGGCTGGCACCTCGGCCTGCTCACTCCCCGTGCAGCACCCAACCCCACCCCACCCGCCCCCAAGGCCCTTAGAGAAAGGCCCCCTTCCTCAGAGAAGACCCTCCGGTGCAGTCAGGTCAGGCATCCAGCTTGTGCTGAGGACACAGTGAAACGGCACAAGCCCTTGTGAGTTACGGGCAGAGAGAATGAGGGCACCGTCCTGGGCCACAGCCCAGGGTCTGGGGAACAGAAGACAAACTCATCCACCAGGCAGGCCTCCCGAGCTCCGACTCCAGGTCAAGGTGCCCCTTACACACCCACCAACGCTCCCCGTCACGAGGAGGCTCCTCCGCCGGAGGGCAGATACACACTCGCACGGGGCCACAGGAAGCGCGAGGTGGCAGCGGGCTGGTGCCATGCCGTCTGTTAGAGCTCTGAAGGAGGCTGGAGCCGGGAGAGACCTGCCCTGGGGTCTGAGGGTGGGCCTGGCAGGAAAGGTGGAAACGGAGTGGAACTCCACAGCCAGGTTGTCAAGCAACACGAGAAGCAGCGGGTTGGACCCTCTGAGGGAGACCAGATGGCCAAAGAGGAGGCGCAGGGGTCCTGGGAGCACTTGGCTGGAGGTGGGGGGTGGCTGACTCCCTCAGCACCTGGAGCCCCGGCTCTCCGGGCAGATGCAGGAAGGAGGAAGCTGCCTGGTGGCACATGTGCTCCCCACGGGGCCCTACACCCCCCCTACAGCACAAGGTGGGGTAGGGGAGTGGAGGGGTCGCCCAGTACCCATTAAGTGCAAATTACTAATCCTATCTAATAAAAGAGCAAATTGTCACTCCAATACACAAGGTGGCTGCCCCCATGTGGTCAAAGATCCTGCCCCCAGGTGGATACAAGATGGCCAGCACAAGATGGTCAGCTGGGGAGGGCAGTTGGGAGAGACCAGGCCTGCAAGGGAGGGCAGTTGGGGGCGATCAAGCCTTCAGGGGAGGGCAGTTAGGGGTGGCCAGGCTGGCAGAGGAGGGAACTTGGGGGCGATCGGGCCTGCAGGGGAGGACAGTTGGGGTGGACCTAGGCCTGCAGGGGAGGGCAGTTAGGGGTGGAACAGGCAGGTAGGGGAGCAGTTAGGCATCAATCAGGCTGGCAGGGGAGTGGTTAGGGGGTGATCAGGCTGGCAGGCAGAAGTGGTTAGGGGCAATCAGGAAGGCAAGCAGGCAAGCAGTTCAGAGCCAGCAGTCCTGGATTGTGACTAAACAGGCAGTCGGACATCCCTGGACTGTGACTCCCGAGATCAGGCCTACACGGGAAGTCAGATACCCCTCGAGGGGTCCCAGATTGGAGAGGGCTGGGCTGAGGGACACATCATCTCCCCCTCCCCCGCATCTTCCCGTGCATGAATTTTGTGCATCGGGCCTCTGGAGTCTGAATAACATCCCTGAGAACCATGGCTTTGCCAGGACCTCTCACCTCACCCTGAACCCATCCTTTACGATGTCTGATGCCTACTTCAGAAGGCGTCAGCGCTCCCACGAACAGGTGGTGCCTCAGGGAGGAGCTAGGCTCGCTTCCAGGAGACAGACCAGAGGCAGGACTCCTCCCTGACAGCGCTGGCCCGTCCCTCAGAGGAGAGACGGGGAGCAACTAAGCTGGTCCTTCTTGCGGGGACAGGAGGGAGGGGCCCGGGGCCGGGAGGCAGGCCTGAAACAACACCCGGTCCCTCCCGGTCCCTGCCCCCACCCCCTCTTCCTTTCTTGCCGGCAATCCACTCTTGGCACTGAAGCTTCTGGAATCCTGGCGGGAGGCAGTGAGTGGGGGCGGAGGGGAACGAGGGATCGTGTTCAGTGAAAGCGTTTAGCAGAGACAGGTGGGCCACGTCCTGACATGCCACTTCCCCAACCCCCATTGGCACACGAGTTGGCGTGTATCCAAATCCCTGCCAGCTGGTGTGCACGCGTCAGCTGTAAGTCACTCGCTGAGCAGCCGGCACACACCGGCCGTGCTCAGGGCAGCATCTCTGCGGCCCGGCCCTCCGGACACTCTCCCCGCTGGGGATGGGCACCCCTGGACGGGGCAGTCAGGCAGTCTGCCACACAGATCCGGGAACCCAGCCAGCCTCCGGATCCTGCCCACCCTTCCTCCCAAGCCTCTTCTCATCTCCTCCCCATCCACCGCTAACCCACCCTCCATGGCTCCTGAGCTCGTGCGAGTTTCTCAGGGCAGACACTGCTCTCACCAGCCCACCAGCCACCAAGCAAGCTTTCCTATCTGTCCATGTGCTGTGCCCCTCGACCCGGGATTCTCCGGTGGGATTCTCCGGTGGGATTCTCCGATTGCCTTTAGGAGGAAACCTACAGCCCTAAGGCCATTCTCCCCGTGTCCCCTGCCCACCGAGCCCCCTCTTTCCACCTCCCCAAAGGCTGAGCTTTTCTTCCATTTGTCAGGAACACTCGGTCCTCCCCCCCCCAGGAAGAGCTGCCTTACAGGCCCAAGGCTCTGCTTGTGTTTCTGCCACATGCCTACAAGCCTGGCCATCCCTGAATGTCTCTTCATTTCTGAATCCCCACTGCCGAGCACACAGGGAGGGCTCCCCGCTGCCCTGGGAGCCTCAGTGCATCCTCAGGCCCAGAGAGGGGGTGAGGTTAACACCAGGCACCTGCAAACGCAGGAGGACGAGGGCCCGGGTACAGGGTTTTGCCCTGGGTCACACAAAGAGCACCCGGGCTTTCCTTCTGCCCAGACGAGGCTCCCCCCGGGAGGGTGGGAAGCCACCTGGCATACAAGAGGCCCGGCTCCTGCTCTGCATCGACGGCTCTGTTCCCCGAGCTCGGGGAGCCCCACAGAAGAGGCCCAGCTGTTCTTAAAAGAGTCAGCAAGGGAATTAAACATAAGGCAGGGGTCCTCAAACTTTTTAAAGTGGGGGCCAGATCACGGTCCCTCAGAGAGCTGGAGGGCCGGACTATATGAACTACTAATTCCTACTGTAACACCTCGGCTGCGCTCACTGCCCAAAAAACCTGGCGGGCCGTAGTTTGAAGACCCCTGACATAAGGGCACAGCAGAGGGGCAATAGTGCAGCCTTCCACCGGGGAGGGCCGGGCAGGGTGACCGAGGACCACAGGCCTCGATGCCCTGCTCCCCTCCAAGAACGCAAGTCAGCATCCCTGGGCCGGAGTCAGTGCCTGCCGCCCGCTGGGGGGACCAAGACTGAGGGATGGGGAGCGGGGAGAGGAGGAAGGCAGCGCTCAGTGAGCACCCAGGAGACACCCAGGCGGTCCCACCCCACCACGGCCACTGGAAGTGCCGTCATGCCCCCGCTCTACAAGCAAGGACAGGGTGTGAGAGGCCTCCACCTGCCCCGGGGCTCCCCGGCTGGCCTCACGGGGGTCAGGACACCGCCTCTGTGTCTTCACTGTCTGCCCCGTCCCCGCCTCCCAGGAGCGAGGGAACGGTAGGGCCAGCTTTGTCGTCTGGCTCACAGGGTCGATAGCACAGAGGCAGCTCTTACTCGGAGGACAGTGACAGTGTGTACCTGAGGGCTCACCATGGGCCTTCCTGGTCAGGTTTAATGGTTGTAACTACCCTTTGAGAAAAGTTCAGGTGCTTATCTCGAGGCCTGCTTTCCTGGACTGCGAAACAGATTGGAATACCACGTCCCAGGCACACAGCCCATCCACGGGGAATCTGGGGTCAGAACCTGGGAAGGGAGCCCCAGTGCTGGTCTCAAGAGGGGCCCCGGGCCGAACAGAGAGCGGCTCTGTCGGCTTCCCTCCGTGGGGCTCGGGGCGGGTGGGGCTGGTGGTAAGGACAAGAGGCGGCCTGGGTGCTCCCAGCCCCATGCTCCTGGGCGGTCTTTGGCTCCTTCTCTTTAAGCCTGACTCCCTGTCCCTCCCAGACACGGACCCAGGGCCTCTTCTCACCTGCCCCAGACCCGGCGGGAGCGGGAGGGAGAGGCTGGGGCCGGTGAGGTCAATGTCAATGCCTCCGTGAGCCACGATGCTGTAAGGATATGGGCTGCCCGAACCCCCGGGGGCCTGACTCCTCCTCCCTCTGGGACAGCAACGCAGGGGAGAGGCCCTCCCCCAGTGCCCCCCGTGAAGCCGTGTGTGCCGTGGTCACAGGCACGGGGCCGGCGAGAGGGGCTTTTTAAAGCGGCAGGCGGCTTCAAGGCCATCGCCGGCAGGCCTGACACCACAAGAGCAGCACCTCCCGGTGCGATGACCGCCCTGGCCGAGTCACTCCTCCGCCGGCAGGAGAGGAAATGAGCAAATGCGCAGGGATGTGCGGGGAGGCACCATGACCCGGACAGCCGTGGCTGGGAGGGGGGGCGGGCGGCTGAAGGGACACTGTGGTAAGGGGCTACTTCTGAGGCCCCAAGCAATGTCCCTGCCCCACTCACAAGCCCAGGAAGGGGCACCAGACCCAGGGGCCGAGGGGGAGAGGAGGAGGGGGAGAGGAGCCCACACCTCTCCTCTCTGGGCCTCCGTTTCCTTCAGACGAGGGCCCGGCCTGGTGCTGTCCTCATCCCTTCCAGCTCTGTAGATTGCTACGTGGCAAACGCTCGGCGAGAAGAATGGCCGTGAGGCCTGTGGGTGGCAAGCAAGCCTGGGTGTCTCCTGAGGCAGAGGCCAGACCCACCGAGAGCCCAGCCGGGCCGGGGGGTGAGAACGAGAGCCCCGCCAAACTGTCCAGGAATCGTCCTGACACAGGGAGCCAGCCAGGACTATGAGGTCACCGCCTTGTCCCTTCCGCCCTGGGGCAGGCTTATGGGCAGTGAGGTCACGAGATGCACCGAATGCCTTCCCGAGCCCTCACACCTGGCTGACACCCCGGGTCTGAGTCAGGAGGAGCCACAGCGCCAGCCGAAGGCTCGGTCACTCACACTCACATGAGTCCCGTGAGGCTCACGCCCCTGGCCCGCATGAGTGTCCCGTGGGCTCCTGCCCCGTGCCAGGCTCTGCGCCAGGCACCGCAGGGGAAGGTGGAGGAGGGCTGGCCTGTGCCCTGGAAGAGAAAGGGAGGCGAACCAACGCTGCTCACCACCGCTCAGACACCCGGGCCTCACCTCCACCGCTCTGCACAGGCCACGTCCCCCTGGCTGTTCCCTCCTCCTCCCCGCACCTCACCCCCGGCCCAAGCTCCGGGAAGTCAGGAGGGGCTGGGTTCAAGGACCTCCTCTAGCATCTGTGATAAAAGACAGCATCTACTGCTCAGACACAGCTCATAAAGGTTAGACAGGACAGTGGCCTGTAGAGGCCCTCAGCAAAGTTCCTGGCATTGGCAGAGTAACCCCTAACTGCATGAATGAAGACCGCTGGTGACCAGGCAGCCAGCCTCCTGTGACTTTCCCCTTCCCTGAATTCCTGCAACAAGGAATGACTCAGGGCCCTGGCCTGTGTGGCTCAGTTGGTTGGAGCGTCGTCCTGTGCACTGAAGGGCAGCAGGTTCAATTCCCAGTCAGGACACAGACCCGGAGTTACAGGTTTGATCTCTAGTCAGGGTGTGTACAGGAAGCAACCAATCGATGTTTCTCCCTCTCTCTCTCTCCTTCCTCTCCCTCTAAAACCAACAAAAAAGAAACCATATCGGACACAGACAACAGGGAGGTGAGGGCATGAGTGGGGGGTGGGAAGGCAATGGGGGCATAAGGACACATATGTAATACCTTAATCAATAAACGGGGGGGGGGATGGGAGACACCAGCACTCAGAAAAAGAGAGAGAATATTTTCTTATTTCATTAAACAGTCCAAAGTACTATTTGTTTAAAACCATTAGAATATCTGATTCTAAAGTAATTTTTTAAGTTGTAGCCATTTAAATCACTTGAGTTTTACACACTATTTTTCCCTTATTTTTTTAAATTAAATTATTATCTGTGTTACACACTATTTTTATAGTAATTGATTGTTCCTTATTGTTCAAAATGTTATTTGACAAGTATCTAACATCGTATGTTAGTTCAATTTGTTGCAAAAATGTTACCTATATTAAAAGTTAAATACTTGTAAAAATAAATAAAGTAAATAATAAAATTTTAAAAAGAAATCATGTCCTCAGGGAAGAATTTTAAAAACCTGTAAAAAAAAAAAAAAAAAAAAAAAAAAAGGGAAAAGGAATGACTGAGTGAGCAGCTTTTGGCCCATTTCAAACACCACTTCTTCCTGGTGCCAGGTCTCCTGCCCTGTGTAGTTCATTTCCCACAAATGCAATGCAAACTATGCTCTGTGCAGAGGTCATCCAACAAATATTTGCTGAGGGATTAGCTGGTGAGGAGTAATGAAGGTCTAAACTAACACAATCCATTTCCCAAAGGTACGTACGTGAGGCAAATGAGAGATGCTCCCGCCTGGTCCCCAGCGCTCTGCCCCTGGGCAACCAGGGCCCCGAGAACCTACCCCGCCAGTCCCCGAAGAAATGAGCCCTAGCCAGTCCGATCGAATGCCTGAGGCCAGCTGGGCAGGGCTGCAGAATACCTCTCCCCCCCCACAACCGTCCGCAGTCCTGCTGCTCCTACCCAAGATAGCAGGGGGCAGAGGCCAGGGCCACCCTCCCGGGCCCAGGTTGGTGTGAGAGCAGCCCTTTGCCGGCCCACAACCAAACTTTCTCAAGAACCTCACAACCAAGACGAGGGGAGGGCCACCGGGCTTCTCAGCAGGGTCTCCCCAGGAAACACCATTGGCTTGGAGGGGGCGCATGTTCCACCGCTGTAGGTTCGGCCAGTGTCTCACTCCCGCCATGCACAGGGAACCCCCCTGTACGCCTAACCTCTCACCTCTACAAACTTCAAGGCTCCCATTTTCCCTTCTGATGTTACGTTTTGCTTTTGCCCTCCCCACCCCCCTTTATTTTTAGGGGCTGTCACTCCATGAACTGGGGAAAAGACCCCTTTTGGAAGTGGCAACGCTGACCCAGCAGTAGGCCGGGTCAGTCCCTGCTGTGCAATCCATTGGAAAAGCCTGAGTCAGCTGGAAGCTAGGCACTCTCAGGAGAGGAGACTCTTCTAGGCTGAGTCCACCCGCGGCCACTAAGGACCTATAGGCTCAAAGTGGAACCCGATCTCAGGATGTGTATGATGCTCAGGTCCACAACGTCTCCTAAAGCCCCTGATGTCCCGTAAGGTGTTCCAATTCCCCGTTCAACATTCTTCCTCCCTCCTGCCCTACTCAGATGTGCTGACATCACTGACATGGTGTGAAGAGCGGCCGAGAAATGGCGCCTTCAGGTGATGGGACCAGAGAGGCATGCAGACAAGTGTCTACATGTAAACTGGAGGTAAAATGGCTTATTGGTTTCGTTCAGAAATAACTTCCCTGGGCCCCACGGTTTCTTTGGTAACCACTGTCCAAGCCACTCAAGGAAGAGGTGGCCTGAGTGTGAAAACCATCTCCACGGGGGCTATTCGGCCACCGACAGCTGAGTGTATAAAACACAATACCGACGGCCGGCAGGCGTCCCGATTCTCCTCTTTCCGAGAAAGAGGCCCGGTTCTTCAGATGCCCGCAGTCCTCATTCAACGACCACCAACGACGAGGAGCCCTGCCAGGCCCTAGCATCACAGTCAGGAAGTAGCTCCGTTCAGAGGCAGCAAGTCAGAAGCAAACCACGACCCCCAAGCCACCCCTGCCCCCCAACACCACGGCGAGGCAGATGTGTGTGTGACACCGCAGCGGTCTTTAAACCGTGGGGAGGAAACTTGTGGAAAGGAAACTCGGAGATATCGTCTGACATACAGTGAGCCCTCAGTAAATAGGAATTACTATTATCCCCGTATTCCCTCAGCTCTAAGCCTTAAGCTTTCAAAAACGTTACCATTTCTATAGCAGGGTACACCTTTCACTCCCTACACACAGGGGTCTTCTGATCGCTCTACCCCCCGGGCTGTTAGTAAATGAATGGGGTTTCCCCCAATGGATGGGGCTTTTCGAATCAAAGCTAGAGTGGAGCAAGGGCCAGACACACACTAACCGGCTGCCTTCCCTCAGTCAGGCCTCCGGGCCCACGAGGGTGAAACAGGAGGGTCTGAGAGGGAGGGCGGGAGCATGGCGCCCAGGGGGAGAGAGAAGGATGCGGCCCAGAAGCTGAAGAGCTGGAGGCAGCAGGCCTGGAACTGACCCAGGAGAACTGCCCCAAAGGTAAAGCTGAGAAAGGACGTCTGCGAACCAGCTGGGTCAACTGCCCCTGAGGGGGGGCCAAGAAGGAGGGGGGCCGAATGAGTGTCAGTTCCTGTTCCCCCCAGCACGGACCCCCAGCAGCTGGGGCGCCTGGCAGGAAGGACGGACACTGCCACAGGCTGGACGGGAGGAAGCCCTAGGGTGTCCCAGAGATGGAACAAAGGAGCCCCGGCCGCAGGGAGGGGGCAGTCAGCCGGGAACGAGAGGCCGGGAAGGCAGAGCCGGTCTGGGGTAGAAGCTCTGACAGGGGCCAGGGGAAGGCGGAGAAGCCGGGGAGCCACCAGGGAGTGGATGGCTGTGAAACTGGGGGTAGTGGGAGGGGCGGAGAGGAAGCGGGTCGAGGGGGAGGGGCTCTCTGCGGGGCGGGTGGGTGGGTGGGGAGGGTCGGCCCGGGGCGCCCGGGGTGCGGGCCTTCCCTCTGGCCCCCAGGGCTCCTCACCTTTGACGTCGTTGGCCAGCGCCTTCCACATGGGGGCGAAGGCGATGCAGTGGCCGCACCAGGAGGCGAAGAACTCCACGGCCCAGGCGCTGCGCGAGTCCTGCACGGCGCCGCGCACCGAGTCCGCCTGCAGCAGCGTCAGCGGGTCGGACGGCGAGTAGAGCGCCGAGCGCGGGGCCGCGCCAGCGCCGGGCGCCGCCAGCAGCACCAGCAGCACCAGCGGCAGCGACGGCGGCGGCCCCGAGCAGCGGCCGCACCAGCCCATCCTCCGCGCTGCGCCCACCACTGCGCGCAAGTTTCGGATGAGTTGGTGCTCGCGGGCGCCGCCTCACCTCCTGCCTCCGTCCCGTGGGCGGAGCTACGGGCCCCGCCCCCGCGCTCCGTCGGCCCCTCCCCGCGCTCCGTAGTCCCGCCCCCGCACTCCGTTGGCCCCGCCCCGCGCTCCGTAGTCCCGCCCCTCCCGCAGCCGGAGAGCGGGCGGGGGCGGGGGCGGGGCCTACGGGCCCACGTGCCGGAGTCCAGGCTGGACCACGAGCGCCCCCTTCGTGGCTTACCGAGGCCTCGGAGGCGCGCTAGCACGGCCCGGCCTTGGATCCAGGGAAGCGGGGAACGCAGCCCAGGCCCTGGAGCCCTCCCTCACCCCCAAATGGAAGAAGGAGCGGGGCGTCCGCGGGTCAGAGGCCCGCACCAGCGTTCGCGGAGCTGCTAGGGCCTGGGGGAGGTCGTTTGGCTTCCCGCAGGCCCTGTATCCAACCGAAAATGAGTTGGAATAAGCGATAACATTGTAAGTTAAAAACAGTTGGGAGAGAAGACCGACTGGTGGTGCTATGACTCCCACAGGGATCAGAAGTGTCCACACCGCCTGAGGCTCGGACCACTCAGCTCTTTCCCATACGCCAAGGGGCCAAGGGGCCTGTAGCTTCCCTGACTGTGCATCCTAGATCCTGTAGCATCCCTGTATGCACACCCACCCGCGCTTCCTGCACAGAGCCACTCCTGGCCCCTCAGAGGAGAGACAGACCTGGGGGTTGGGGAGTCTAGAAGCTGGCCTGGCGCTCCGGGGACAGTGAGTCCTAGGGTCTTGAGAAGTATGATCTGAGAAGTGAGGAGCAGGAGCTTGGGGGGGTGGGGTGGGGAGAGGAGCACATCCCTTAGCCCATGAGTTTCTTGCTCTTTGAAAAGGGGCCTGGTTGGAAGAAGGCCAGAAGGCTCAGAACCAAAGACCCAAATGCGGTGTCGGAGGAAGCCTCGTGGCAATCTGGGATGAGGGAGCTCGGGGGAGAAATCTGGAGGTTGGGCTTTTGCTGCCTTCCTGTGTTCCTCTTCTCTTGAACTCCACAAAGAAATTACATGTTGACCGGATGGAGTGTTAGTACCTCCCCAGATCCTCCCGCCAACTCCAGACACTGGTACCTCTTCCTCACTTCTGGCAGCCACGGAGAGCAGGCCCGCCCAGGGTCATCAGGATAGAAGGCTCTCTCCTCACCTTGGATTCCAGGGGCTGGGAGGATTCCAGTGGCAGGATTGGGTGCCAGTAAAAGTCAGATGCCTTCAAATGTCTTCATTGTTAAGCAGTGGTTATCGCCACCGGGGAGCCAGATAATTAAGGAGACAGTGTCTGCTAAGCACCCAGCCTGAGAAAGACACCCTGGATGAGTACACAGAGATGCGCTTGTTCACGTATCTGTTTCGGTGTCAGAAATGGAAAAGAATGCAAACTCCTCGAATAGATTAGAGGCCCTTTCTTGGCGATGGGGCCAAAGAAACCGAGAGTTACAACAGCTGGGGTTCCAATGTCTTGGAACAGGGGTTTTTGACGTTTTAGTCTCGGAAGCCTATTAGTTTAAATAGAATCTTGAAGGGAAGCTTAATCAGACAAAAGCAGGCTAACGTTGTGACCTAGAGTGAGTCCCTCTTTCTGTGGTCTCTGAGGCTCCTTGGGAACCCAGGGCTCCCTGTGTCGCCATGGGAAAGCCACTGGCCTGGAACTGAGAGCAGAAAAGGAAAGAATCACAGTGTGCCTGCTTGCCCTTCCAGCGGCTTCATGGGATGAAAAGGTGGCAGAGAAGGAAATCTACTCAGGAATGGGATACAGAGAGGGAATGAGTGCTGAGGAAAGCATGGAAACTGGGGGTGCATAGGAATACCTACCCAGGTCCCCTGCACCCTTAAATATATATATATATATATATATATATAATGGATTTTTTCCAGAGAGGAAAGGAGAGGAGGCATAGAGAGCTAGAAACATCAATGAGATAGAAACATCCATCAGCTGCCTCCTGCACACCTCCTACTGGGGATGCGCCCACAACCAAGGTACATGCCCTTGACCAGAATCGAACCTGGGACCTTTCAGTCTGCAGGCCGACGCTCTATCCACTGAGCCGAACCGGTTAGGGCCCTGCTTCTCTTCCTATAAGCTGTAGGCAAGTGGGCCAAGATAAACCCAATGAGAATAATAACAGCATTCACCGAAACTTTGCACCTGCTATTCTAAGCACTTGCAGATATCACTCAGGTAGCCCTCAAACCAGCTCTGTGAGGTTGGTGGTATTGTTATCCCATTTCTACAGACGAGGGAACTGAGGCAGAAGGAGCCGGCTGACTTTGCCACGTGTGATTCATCCATGTGTTATGCATGACAAAAATGAGGTAGATGGCGAGAGGAATGCAGCTTATACACAAATACAGGTCATTGTTATGAGCAACAGAATCGTTTTGGGTGAAATATGTCGTCTAATAGCAGCGCAGTCAGTGACCTGCCACTGACTCATTTGCAGGGAGGATCAGAGAGGCAGGAAGCCGGAAGACAAATGCCCAGCTACGGAGAAGGGACCTTTGCCTTGTCCCTTCTCAACTCACCTTCCCAATGCACCTTTCCAAGCTGAGGTGGGTTAGAACACCAGCAGCGAAAGCTCGGAGTCTGTGTGGGTCAGGCACAGGGGAAAGTGAAGGCACATTCAGAGGGCTCGCTGAAGGGGTTCATGGGGTTAACGGTTCACTTACAGAGGTGTGTGTATATGGGGGTGGGTGGTAAGAGGAACTGACCAGAGCTGTGAGGTCCCCAGCACCCAACAGCGGCAGGAAGTCCTTTCAGCATTCTTCCCCTGGAGGGGCTTTACAACAGGCTTGTCTGTGCTCACTGCCTCCACTTCCCGTGATGAGAGGGGCGGGAGCTGGAGCCCAGAAAGAGGAGCCACCCAGCTGGGCCTGTAACTGCGGCCACTGCCACCAACACAGGGAGGCGAGGGCGGGGGGGGGGGACGGTTAGTGGGGGGCGCGCACCAGGAAAGTCTCGCTCCACCTCTTTCTCCTCCATCCTCTGTTGTCTTGCCAGGGCTTCCCATTGGCCAAACCCTATCAAAGCCAGAGGGTGAGGCTGCCCTGATGATCGTCCATAAAAGTGGGCTTTCAGCACAAAAGGCAACTCACAGGAAGCGGGAGAGTGGAGAGGACTGTGCCCGGTGCAGGGTCCCTAAACCTGGGTCCTTCTAGGCCTCAGAAGTGAAAACGGACAACTCGAAAACCCCAGCTCTCCCCTCTCCTGTCCACACGAGGCCCAGATGCCTTATTCTCTATCTGGAGGGGAGACTGGGGCCCAGCAAGAGTGAAGGGTCGTGCTCAAGGCCACACAGCGAGGTAATGGCAGCGCCCATTTTCTGTGAGGCTCTCCCCGGGGCTGTGGCAGCGCTGAGAAGGGGCATTTGGGGCAGAACCCCGGTCAGGGGGAGCTTCCCTGGCCCCAGGTTGAGAGTGGGAGAGGCATGTGTGGGAACAGGACAGATATGAGAAATCTGTATTCAAAGGAATAGCGCGCACGCGCACACACACACACACACACACACACACACTCACATGGACATACTAATTATTAAAAGTAGAATGAGTTTGGCTCATGCTGTCTCTTTTTTAAATTTTTATTTATCGAGAGAGAGAGAGAGAGAGAGAGAGAGAGAGAGATTGATTTATTGTTCCACTTATTTATGCATTCGTTGGTTAATTCTTGTATGTGCCGTGACCAGGGTTTGAACCCACAACCTTGGCATATCAAGATGGTGCTCTAACCAACTGAGCTACCTGGCCAGGGCCTCATGCTGTCTCTTTTGATGGAAAAAGCAGGGCAAGCAGGATTAAAATGATGAGGTGGGATGGGGGGTGGTGGGGAGAGGGGAGGACTGAGGCTCAGGCAGGCTAAGAAAGCTGCTCCGGGTTCTGTGTCCAGGAAGTAACATTCTCCAGAGCCCACCCCGGACCCAACAGACCACTCACAGGCCTGGTGCGGGAAGGAGGGGGGAGGAGGGGGGAGAGGAGAGAAGGAGGCAGCAAAGGCTGCTGTAGCCATGCTGTTCTACCTCTGCAGTTTGGTGGCTTCCCACGTTCTGAGATAACACATTTTAGATCTTTCCTGTCTCTTTGAACCTCCAACACCCTCATATCCCCACAGGAGACCTCCCTTCAGCCGTTTGGATGAGAGCTCCGTTCCTCCCACCATCAGCCTTGCACCTGTGCTCTCCTGGCTCCCAGCTCCTTCCTCCCACCAAGGCCAACCCCTGCCCTCGGTTCAGGGACTTGGCTCCTGATCCCCCTCCACCCGCCCTGGCAAAGCTGACTCTGGTCTCCATGAGGCAGGTTTCTCCAGCAAACCAACGTGCTCTCTGGCTCCCGCTAAAAACCGACAGCATGCAACTCCTGGTGAACATCCTCTTTCCAGTCACGGCCCCATTTCCTTCCTTCCCTCCACAGCCAAGCTTTACAACAGGCTTGTCTGTGCTCATTGCCTCTCCTTCCTCACCCTGTCCTCACTCCTCAGCCCACTCCCGGCTGGCTCCTGACCTCACTCCTCTGCTGAAACTGCCGCCACACCCAGAGCTCACACCTCCTCCTCTTGCTCAACCTCCCTCCACCTTCCACACAGCGGCTGGCTCCAGCCTTGAAACACTTTCCTCTTTCTTTCGGCTTTGAGTCGAAGCCACGTGAATACATCTTCTATTGCTGTAGTAACAAGTTATCCCAAACTTGTTCGCACACCCAACATTGCACTCCACACACAGTTCTGCAGGTCAGAAGTCCATCAGAGGGGTCTCATTGCTAAAATCCAAGTGTTGGCAGCGCTGAGCTGGAGGGCTGTGTCCGGGGTATCCCTGCCGCTGGGCCCTGTGGGCCGTGGGGAGCCAGCGCCATCCTGGGTCCGGGACCTTGGCAGACCAAGCCTCCACCTTCAGAATTCTCCCCTGTCCTCTCAGATTCTCCCTGTGAGCTGTGCCTGACGGGGGCCTTCCCCTTGGCTGATAATGATGGCACCACACACACAAATCCATAGATATGCAAACTGTGTTAGGTGAGTAATTTTTAGGGGCTAAAGAGCGACCATTATTTGATAAGCCTTTAATGTCCTTATTGAGAAACACAGGCTGCCTTTCAACCCAAAGGCTGCCGTGGGTGGGACGGAGGAGGGACGCACAGGGATTTGTAAACAGGATGTCGAAGCTGCCGTTCCTTCCTTTGCCGGAGGAGAGCAGATATGGCTGTGAATTCATAGACAGGAACTGGACTTTTGTGGTCCTCACTCCTCATGGCTGCAGACCTAAGGTGCTTTCTCTCTTCTCGGCTTGTTTTCTTTGGATCCGAGACCTCATGCTGGTGCTCATCTTTGGACAGATGCAAATAGAGTTCTTTAAAAAAAAAAAAAAAAATTTATTGATTTCTTTACAGGGAGGAAGGGAGAGGGATAGTTAGAAACATCAGTAAGAGAGAAACATCAATCAGAGGCCTCCTGTGGGAGGTGCCCACAACCAAGGCACATGCTCCTGACTGGAATCGAACCCGGGATCCTTCAGTCCACAGGCCGATGCTCTATCCACTGAGCCGAACCAGTCAGGGCAAACAGAGTTCCTGATCCACTGTCTGGATTCCAATCCAGCCCTACCACTTGCTAGCTGAATGATTCTGGGCATGTTAATGACCTCCCCCAAGCCTCAGTTGTTTCCTGTTAAATGGGTCTACCGGTAGTATGTTTCATACATGTAAATGCTCAGAAGTAAAACGCTTAGTATGGCAACCAACCAGAGAAAAGAATCAGTCATTTGCTTATCATTATTATTCACCTCCACGGGGAGCAGCCAGAGGCTTGGGAAATGGTGCCACCGAGTTACATTCTTAAATGGCTCCCCTTCATCAGAAACCAGCAGATTCTTCTGTTTTCTGGTCTGGGTCTCTCAGAAATGCTAAAAATAATACAGATACTCCTTGCGACATTGTGTTGTGCATATTTTAGGCCACATTGCAGCTCCCAAGGAATTCCTGAGTGAATGCTTTTCTCTAAGTGAGGAAACTCAACCTTGAGACCCGCAGTAGGAATTTGGAGTTCTAATTCCATTTTGCTCAATTAATCATTTGAATGAATTCTCTCAAAATAGCAGCAATGACACCGATAGAGCCGTTAGGGAAGTTACTTAGGTGATTATTATTTTTAAAATATATTTATTGTTTTCAGAGAGGGAGAGGGAGAGGGAGATAGAAACATCAATGATGAGAATCATTGACAGGCTGCCTCCCACAGGCCCCCTACTGGGGATTGAGACTGTAACCCGGGCATGTGCCCTTGGCTGGAATTGAACCTGGGACCCTTCAGTCCCCAGGGCAATGCTCTATTCACTGAGCCAAACTGGCTAGGGCAGTGATTATTATTTTTAAAAATATTTTGACTTACTTCAGATAGGTCATCACACATGCCCTTTGTGTTGTGGGAACTCAGAATCCTGGAATGTGTTTGGAAGAAAAGTGTGGTTTCGAATTTCCCGGCATGCATTTTTCAGGTGGGGAGACACATGTATGAACTGTGCTTGTTTTTTTGTTTTGTTTTGTTATGGTTTTTTTGGTTGTTATTGTTAATCCTTACCCATGACTTTTTAGAGAGAGTGGAAGGGGATGAGGGCGAGGTGGAGAGAGAGAGAGAGAAACATCGATGTGAGAGAGACACATTGGGGACTGAACCTGCAACTGAGGTAGGTGCCCTTGACTGGGAATCAAACCTGAGACCCTTTGGTGCTTGGGCTGACACTCTAACCACTGAACTACACCAGACAGGGCATTAAAATGTATTTTTAAGGAAATTCTTGTCCAACTTCACTGGAAGGAGAAAGGTAGCAAGTGACCGTTGACTCTGGGGGCGTCTCCAGATGTAAGGCCATTCCATTTGTCCAGAGGAGGGTCCTCCCGTCTTCCTGCTGTTGCTCATTACGTGCTGGGCTGTATCCTCCGCTCAGGGCCTCCCGGTTCCATCTCACCGGGGATCAGTGATCACCGGCGGCACTGGAGAGGGGATGTGCGGTGACCCGATCCGGGGAAGGGACGGGTGCCAGGAGACGCTACCCGATCCTTTCAGACTTCCGTCAGCCTCTCAGTTTCCGCTCCTGCTGCCCAAGGTCGTGAGCAGACGCGGCCTTGGCCCTGGAACGCGTCCCAGAGCTCTGGGCCGGGCGGCTGAGTGGGAAGGCCTCCGCTCCGACTCACGGTGTGCTCCCCGCTCCGCTTCGGCGCGGGTGGCAGGGCCCTCGGGCACGCCCCCAGCTCCTGCATGTCAGACCCGGAGGAGCCTGGCCAGGGGGGGTCTGTGCACCAGGCCAGGGGCTGGGTCGTGGTGGCTCTCCTCTCTCGCTGTGCGTAACCACTGAGCCACGGGAGCGTGGGGCGCTGCTGTCTGTCCTCACAGCCTCCTCTCACACGCTGGCCTCTTCCCTGGAGGGAACGGATCGGCCATTTCACCTTGGCCGCACAGCCTGGCTCCCCGGGAGGGGTGAGAGAGATTTGGTGCGATGAGCCCGGTTATGAACGAAGCCTAAAACTTGTTCCCTGAAGCGCCTCCCACAGTACTGCCGGCCTCTGGGGCTGGTGGGAAGGCTCACAGGAGGATAAGGAAGGGACTTAGATGGCATCATCTGTGGATGGAATAAAAATCCCTCCTATTAATTGTGTATAATAAAGAATCATTAAAAAAAACAACAACACTAAAACACACATGGAACCCACACGGCAACCTAACGTGCTCAGCAAGTCACCGTCATTGCCCTTTGGGTCCACCGCAGAAGAGAACATAAAAATCCACCTCAGCCCCAGCCGGTTTGGCTCAGTGGACAGAGCGTCAGCCTGGCACGTACCTGGGTTTGCAGGCTCCTCCCAGGCCTGGTCCAGTGTGTGCAGGAGGCAACCAATGAATATGTTTCTCTCACGGGCATCGATGTCCGCGCGGGCATCGATGTTTCTGTCTGTTCTCTCTCTCCCATTCTCTTTGAATATCAGTGGGAAAATATCCTCGAACGAGGATAAAAAAGAAAAGACAGTCCATCGCAGGTAGAGAAATGGACACAATCACAAGAACCCACCCGCAACTGGGCCCCGCCGAGCGGGCACAGGCCCCACACACCTGTGGGAATTAGCCACAACGACTGCCGTCCCAGCCACGATTCCAGCTGCTCACCGCGCGGGCATCCATTCCGGGTGCCACGTAGACACAGACACTGTCGTGGCTTAGAAAACACCTTCGCCACATGCTCAGATGGCTAACACAGCTCTCATCTGATCACCACACCACGTCCACAGCCCCAACACCACAGCGGCATAGGCGGCCTTTCACACTCCCATCACCCCCAGACAGACGGGGGTGGGAGAGGGAGGGAACAATAGTGAAATGAGCTGCTCAAACAACAGCTACACAAAGTCAGCTCAATAAGACAACTTACCAGATGGTACCACCACCCAAGAAAAGCCATTCGCACACCCAACACTGCACTCCACACACAGCAGGAGACGGTGAACTTGGGGTGGGTGGGGGACCAGGCACCTGCCTGATGAGGCTGCGATGGCGGAATCCCAGCCTCAGGATACCTGTCACTCTTTTCTTCCGCTGGAGCACACGCCCTGGGCTGGCCTGTGCTCAGGGCCCAGTGGGCTCACCAGTAGGGTCTCCCAATTCAAATGTGAGGCCCTGCTACCTTTTGGGCGACTCCCTCCTGTATAATAAAGAATCATAAAAAACAACAACCCCACATGAACAGAGGAGGGGGCAACGGAACATCAGGGCACTAGGGTCTCCAGCCTGCGGAGACCTCTGACCTGAGTGGGGGATTGGAGGCTCTGTCCAGGCGTGCCTTCACTCAGCGGTGACTCTCCTCCCAGGTGGGGTGACTGGGCCGAAAGGTTGGGATCAAGCAGCAGGGGCAGTGGGCTCTGAGGCCGTAGGAGAGGAGCATGGCGGGCCTCAGGAGCTCATGGAGCGCAGCGAGGTGGGAATTTGAACCTGTCTTCTCACTCCCACAGACGCCTCCCCTGGCCCCGCACAACACTGATAAGAACGAGTGAGCACAGCCTGGGGAGAGGAGGCGAACTCAAACAATGCTGCATCTGTCATCCCAGAATAGAGCCCGCCTCCCGTTTTAATGGCATGGCCAGGGCACGGCGACCCGAACTTTCCCCTAGAGTCTAGACCAACAGGGATCGTCAAGGTAGTGACGGCACCTGAACAGCCCTCCGGTATCTGCTGGCACAACCGGGCAGCTTTTGTGTTCTTGCCAATGCCTCCTGCTGGCCTGCGGGCCTCTCCGCAGTGCAGGGGAGGAGGAGCCACAGCAGATGTCCCAACGCAGTCCCCCGAGACTCATCTTTTGACACTGGGGGTTCTGGTGGCGGACCATCCTCCAGAAAGGCCTGATCATGGTCCTGGGTCTGGTCTCCCAGTGACCACGGTGAAGTGCTGTCTCAAAACGACCAGGAGGCTCCGTGAGCACTGTATCCATCGAGCTGTTCAGGGGCCCATCGACCCGCTCCGCCTACACATCCAAGGTATCGATGGCCGGCCTGGAGGTGTGTGCTTTACCTGCTACCTCAGCGGCTGCTCAAGGCAGTGAGTGGGGTAGGCTGTCAGGAAAGGCAGTCGTGCGAGGCTCCGGCTTCGGGCCTCCTGCACAGTCACATCCGAATGGGCCTTGGGCCTGGAACACTTCCTTCATTGCCAAGGGAGAAAGCGCTCCCAGCCTGGGCCGCTTGTCACCTTGTGTGGGAGTGCCATTCCTGCCGTAGGTTCAATGCATGCTCCTTCGCTCTGCGTAAGCACAGGTGGCAGCTTCCTGTGGTACTTCCTCCCGTTGTAGCAGGCGGGGGTGCGTGCAGCCACATCACCCCTCCGGCTTCAAGTGAACCCGCTGGCCATGGGGGATTGATGCTTTGCAAGGCGCTGGATCTTGTGTACTCTTCTCTCTTGCTGTAAGGAAACCTTGTACCACTCGGGCGTGAGCCGCTGCTGCCTGCTCTCAGCGACCTCTTGCCTAGCATGGGTCTTTTCCCTGGGTGGCAGTTATCTGCCTTTTAGCCTTGGCCCCACCACCTGGTGTGTGTGTGTGTGTGTGTGTGTGTGTGTCAGGCCTCCCAGTTCTGAGCCTTTCTGGGGTTTGGTAGGGCAGTTGTTTATCCTGACAGCATTTACTTCTTGTAGGTACTCACCATTCTTGGCTCTGCTATGTCAACTACCATCTTCCCATCTACCATTTTCATATATTTTGAGTCAAGGACAGGGATATTTAGTCTTTCCCTAGATTCAACCTGTCACTGCCGTGTGTCCTTAGCACCAAATGCAGTCTCTGGCACATAGTGGGCACTCAACAAAGAATTCTTAGAATATGCTGCAACCTGGGCTCAGTCATTTTCCGAGAACTTCCTTAAGACCCATGGTTGTGTGGGGTTGAAGGGGTGGCAGGGATGGCCATCAGCAGGCTACCAGAGGAACCCAGGTGAGATCGTGGTGGTTTCTTCTGATCTGTGGGAGCAGAGATGATTCACTATCCTGAGGGCCACACACTTCAGGGTGCTCCATCTTTGAAATTCTTTTATTCTTCTATTAGCGCTAGCTCTTCTCAGAGTTCCTATTTCTGGAAGTAAATTATAGCCTCCACACCTAGTCATCAGATGGCTGCCCTTCTGTTTTCCTGCAAGGGTGACCAACCAGACCCAAGTCATCTGCCGTGAATTAGAGGGAAGCAGCTTGTCGCTACAGAACACGTCGCTCAAATTTACCCTGAACTCTTCCCTGACCACTCCACCCTTGTTGGGTCCTTCCATTCTGGATTCTCAAACCCACGTCCACTTCCTTTGCAGCACTATTGCAATCTGTCATGCCTTGTGTTCGATGGCTTTAAGCTCATGAAGTCAGGGACCACGCTGCCATCTTTGCTGCTCCCAGCACTCAGCACAGCGCCCAGACGGGAAGGTGTGCTGGCCGCTTGAGTGGTGCACACAGGCTGCTCCCATGTGTGGGGCCAGGCATCCATGTGCAGAGCGAGTAGCTCCCACACACTGCTCACCTTATCCTATGGCCCGAGCACGGGTGCTCTACAACCAGAGAGAAATCAGGAATTAGTGTACTTTGGGGAGACCAGCTTTCTAAACTTGACTCTAAATCATGAAAAAGTGAACACCCGACAGGACCTTAATTTATAAATCAGTTTATTTACAGATTTTTTAATCTTTTCTTAAAGTACATTTCAGTTAACAAATCTATTTACACAGGTGTACATGGGAGCTCATCCCAGTTATTTTACAGATCATACATACAAACCACACCCTAAGTCTTGCGTGCAAAGCCGCACTGGATGTGACTATTGGCTGAAAACGACCTGATGACCAGGCTATTTACACATACACAGTAAACGGGTTTGTTTCTCATGTCTGCACGATACAGTACACACGCGGAGGCCGGCCTCCCAGAGAACGCTTTGCAGTGTGTTTCCCGAGAAGGCTTTGCGAAGTCCGGAAGGAAAAGCTATTAAACAAAGGTTAGTTAAAATGACAGTACCTCCTTTACATCAGTTTACATTGTTTTCTTCACATTTTTATAATACAAAGATATTTTATTGAATTGCTGCACAACCAGTTTAAGATGATTTATTTGTAAACATGTAAATTCCTACAATTTGCATTAAACATCATTGTAGTTTCTATCACTTGCTCTTTGAATTAACGTTTTACTCACTAGTATCGTTAAGGTAGTAAGAGAAGATGTAAGTTTGAACTCCTTGCAGAAAGTTATGAGTCTCTAATGCTGTGCGAGTACACACTTTATTCAAGTATTGCAAAAAGCTAAGGCCACTTTTTTTTCAAGACAAGAAAGTGAACAAAATTGTTTTTATCAATAGGCCACAACACTCTTATGAGCAATGAAATCTCTTCTGAAAGATAATTTCTCAGAGACCTGTAGTCACAGAAGGAATTTTTCTTTTCTTTTAGATAAAAGAAAAACAAATAACCTTCCTTAGTAACTACTTTTGAGCTCTTCCCACTTTTCCCTAGAGTAAAAATTCCTGTTTAGACCTGAAGAGGGAATCTATACCCTGTACTTGTTTAACCCAGAGCTAAGCACCCTGGATAGCACAAATTGTTTTGGACTCAGAAATAAATCTGAAGCCTATATGTTGGTTTACTACTAAATTTTGAGTGCTATTCTAAAAGATATTACTGCTGATGCAAAGATCTTTTTCTTAGAGGAATTATGAAGTGAAAGAGGATGGGAGTGTGGGGAGAGGAACAAAGATCACAAAGTGGGAATATTTAGGTTCATGGTTAAGAGGCAGAGCTTGATTAAAAAGATCCCAATATGGAACAAGTGGCTGGGTATCCATAGTTATCATTCCAGTCCTAACAATTATCACGCTTCCAATTATATCCAAATGGTTAAAATAATAAGAAATCTGCTAATTATAGATTCCTTTGTTTTCCGCTACCGAACTATGGATAATCATTGATAGCCAAGAGTAAGACTGATCAGGAATCGCTCTCATCTGGAGCCCAGGGCTCCTGGGCCGGTGAAGACAGCGGGAGTCTGTGGGGACTGCTGCCACCACATTCTTGGCAGCTTTCTTACCAGGGACTCTCAGCCCAGATTGCTGACTTCACAGACTTACTGCATTTCTTTGCTTTTCTGAAATCATAATGTCACAAAGAATAAAGATAAACTTTCTTATTAAAAATTGATTTAGGTCCAAATTATGAGGATGTAGAAAAACAACCTATAGTCCTATTATATTGTTTTTATATTCCTTTATAAAAAAAAATTACAGCAGCTGTAATGTTCCAGGTATTGTAAGGACAATGTTATTTTACAAACGGCCGAAGGATGTAGACAAGATGTTGTGCTGTTTTCCAAAGCACGCAAACCGGACAGGAAAGGCCTTTGCTTTTCCTGGGCCACATGAAGCACATTCCACACCACTGGGCAGCACCCCAAGAAACCCTCGCTTCTCTCAGTCCATTTGCTCACTATGGCTGTGAGACCGCAGCTCAACCTCAAAAGCCCAGAAGAAATGCTGGCAATACATCAATCTGAGCGTTTCCCGAGACCCAATCACAACAGTTAATCAGTGCTTTCCTTATTTGTCAAGAGCTATCACACCAGTCATTGTGCAAAATGCAAATAGTCCAATGTTAGTTCAGTGAGATTCTCATAATGACAAGATGAAACCAAGAGGAATGGAAGTGTGCATAGTGAAACATCTGAGACGCAAAGGCAAGTCTGGAGGGAAGATGCAGAAATGAACGAACGTGCACACGTAATGAATACACCATCTTTGGGGTTTTTCTAACGTATTCTGAAGCTGTAACATTCCAGGATGCTTGTAAATAGGAATGCAGTGGATGTCTTACATCATGCTTCTAATCGGGACCTTCAATATTAAGGCATTTTACATTCACGCCTAAGATTATCCACATTCTTCTAGGTACTTGAAGGACAGGACTGAGGGAGAGGAATCAGGAAGGCAGGGCACCGAGGTCCCGAGAGCATCGCACATGCTCTAACGTAGCAGCTGGAGTCTAGGAAATTTTTCAGATACAGGTAACAGTTGTGAGAAGCAATGCTGCAAGAGAGGCAGAACTGAACGTTACAATGTCTTTCCATCATGTTAGCTCATTCCTGCTACTGCAGGCGATCTTGGAAAAGCCTGTCTTTTCTTCACTGAATTAACAGCCTTCTTTGATGTGTGTGTGGGTTTGTTAAAATCGGGTGATTCCTGTGCAAAGACCACGAACCAGAGAAGCTTCAAGACGGAAGTGGAACTATTATAAGAAGAATCTTTCGCTTCTGAGTAGGGACACACATTTTCAACTTAATAATTTATCTTAAAATAAATTAAAAAAATGTTCCATAGCACAAAACAAGCACACAAACAACAGACAATATCTTTTTGTCTTTGGTGCACACACTCATTTCCTAAATCATTCAAGTAACAGCGGCTCTGATTTCTTGGGGAGAGATGGGGCTGAAAGTTTGAAGGCCAATGGATGACTTCACTGCTGCCATGCCTGGATGCCTGAGATGGTCTTGAGGGCCTCAATTCTGGGAGCAGCAACGGAGGTTCAGAAGAGGAAGAAGAGTACGGGGCAGGCAAGGGGCAAAAAAGCCAGCCCAGCATCAGTCCTTTGAGCCCAGTCTTTAGTGGGGGCATTATTTGTTTTCATGCCCATACAGAAAAAACTAAAATAATGCAAAGATTTCCAATTCTTTCGATGGTGCTCAGAAAGCAAGGCTACTATTAGTTTCTGTTAACGTGACAGTCCACATGGTGGTACTCAACTACAAAATGGAAGAGAATGGTCTTCAAAGAGAAATGAAATCCAGAATGTGAACTAGGCACTCGCTATTAAACTTGCCTATTTAGAAGTGGTTAAGGACTTAACACTGTTTAAAGACTATCACAGACCAGCATTACATCTCAAAATGGTATGATGCATTTATCTATATACCTCTCCTGCCTGACTTCAGACTCAAAAAGTGAAACCCTAGTCTAAGCTACGAGGTAAGTCTGGTGTTTTCAGCCCTCATCTGAGACCCAGGAGGGGTGCTAACAAGAGGTGTAGAATTATATACTGTGTCCATGTCAGATGTGCAACCATGCCCACTAAAAATCAACACCAATCCAGTGGACAGTCTCTAAAGGCAGAGGCTGTAATACCAGATACCGCATTGTCCCGTGGGCTCCAAACCAGTAGTCTTTGAGAACAGGTACCAGGTCCAGAAGCATTCTTGCTATGATGGCGATGGGGTGTGTATCAGGAGGCAGAAAGGCCCAGGACTCATATTAGCACTCAGTGTTCCATTTATTTGCAAGATGTCACACAAGTAGCACTCTCCCCTGTTTCTCACTTATTTGATTCAGAACATCAATAGTATCTCTGATCAAGGTCTCAAAGATCCCATCCGCTAGTTGCATCTTCACACACAACTCATCTTCATCATAGTTCACCCACTGTGCCTCCTCTTCATGGAGCTCCTGCACCTAGAATTTAGAAAACACAAAGGTTAGAAGTTAGCATAAAAGATAGGAAATGTATTATACTTGATGGCTTTGCAGTCCCATCCCTGGGAAAAGAGGCCAAGGAAATAAGCCAGAGAAAAAGGGTAAGTTAAATGATTCTATCAATAAACTTTCAAAGTTGCAAAAAGCATCAAAAAACTCAACTCAACTGCCAACTAAAAGTGGTTTCAAAACTGTCAAAATGGAATTTAACAACATTCCAGTATTTTAGTTAGTAAGGATTGCAAGCATGCTGTCTGTTAACAGAAGATAATGTGTATGAGAACTTGAGGGAGAAGAAAGCAAATTACTAGCTATCTAGCCTTCCAATTATAAAATGCATATATATCCAAGGACAATATTGGATATGATTCTGAAGTATCTATACAGGCAGTCCTCAAGTTACGGCGGACTTGACTTATGTCGTTTCATGGTTACGTGGCCACCTCCTATTTACAGTATTTATAAAAAAAAAAAAAGTTCCATCATTCCGACATATGTACTTTACGTTTTTTATTATTTATTTATCACAAGCTCAGGAATTGTTATCTTTCTTTTATATATATATTTTTTTTTTTACTGTTTCACTTTATTACTGCTGTACATGTGCTCCATGTGAGTGACGCAGGTGCTTATGTAGGTGGGTTCCAACTTAGAGCGAAAATCAAGTTACATTGCACTGTAGGAACGGATCACCATTGGAACAGATTTCCTACGTAACCCAAGGACTGCCTATATATATAAAAGGCTAATGTGCAAAGTATCCCCTCGGAAGTTCGACCAGGAAACCTGGAGTCTGCTAGCTCTCTATGAAATGTGCTGACCACCAGGGGGTGGCACAGAATGAAGGAAGGCCCCCCGGCACCTGGCAGCCAAGGAAGGGACCACAGCAGTTGGTCCACTGTCAACTGAAACATCATTATGTGATACTTGATTGTATAGTATATAGGAAAAAGAAGAAGGGTGTATGACTGTGCTAATGTAAGCACTTCACAAAATATTACATGGTCTAGTCTGAGCACTGTATTTACAGAAGGGCACTAATAGAGCATAGAAGGGACTGAGAAACTCTCAGACAACAGGGGAGATATCAATGTTCAGCAGGGAGAAAAAGACTCAGGTAAAACATGACATCTGTTTCAAAGGTGTGTAGGAAGAATTAGAATTACTATATAAAACCTCAAAGCAAATTAGAATTAAATATGTAAAGTTCAATTTAGGCTTAACATGAGAATTTACCAACATTATAAGTAGAAAATCAGGAGCTATCCAATAACTTATCAGATTATAAGGGGATTCAATCATTAGCTAGGTAGTTTTGCTGCAGGATTTGAATGTCAAGTGCATTTCTACCTACTGTGGGAATATTTTTCAAAGTTACTGTATATAAAGGACATACAAAAGTTGGTTTAATTATAACAGTTTTGCTTTCCGTGGTTTTAATTACCCATAGTTAATCTTGATCAGAAATATTAAATGGAAACTTGTAGAAATAAACAATTTAGAAGAAGCAAATGTTTATTATAAAATGTTTAATATAATAATTTACCATGTCATTTGGGCTTTAAAGGGCAATTGTCCTTTTGAGGCCACCCCTCCCTGTGTGGACCCCATCACCCCTGCCCGTTCACTCCAACAGTTAACTCCTCCTCTGCATCATCAGATTTTCTCCTTTGAATTCCTCCTACCAGCCTATTTCTTTCCAGCAGAAAAAACCCTCTCACCACCAATTCCCTCTTTACTATTTTCTTAAAAAACAAACAAAAAAACAAAACAAAACCTCCATTGAATTAATTACTGTGAAGATCAAATAAAGCATGAGAAAGGATGATGAACTGTAAAACACTAAACAAATGTTTACCTTAGTAAATGAAGCACTAGAGAGGTACATACTTGGGGAAAACTGACCAACTTAAGTATTACTCATTTTTAATTACATGAATGCAAATATAGATAAAATAGGAAGTTCAGAATGAAAATATTTAGAGATAAACCTGAACCCAGTAACATCTGAGTTTCCTAAGGTTTTCAACTCAGGAATAAAGGACAAAAGACCTTTTTTCCCCTTTGCTTTTTGTTTGCTTGATAAACGTTTTTCTAACGCTAGAGAAATGTAGCACAAAATGGAATAAATCCTATCCAGCTAAAATTCTGAATAATATGATGAAATAATTATTGCTAATATCTATTGAGTTATGTGCAGGGAACTGTTCAATATAGACATATGAATGCTCATTTAATCCTCTTAATAATTTTATCACCTCCATTTTGCAGATAGGCACAAAGGGGTTAGCTAGATGACTTGTTGGAGATTACACTCCAAGTAAGTGGTAGAACAGGGATTTCAACTTAGAGTCTACACTGGTGTCTTCTCAATTCAGTTCCTTCAACTTTGCTTTCTTAACTTTTTATTTCTCAATCCTCCACACCTACAAAATACTGTTCAGTTAAATATTCATCTACTGAGTTCAAAAGAAAGCAATTTCCAAAACTGAGGAGCAAAAATGCAGCAGGTGAAAACTTTACGACGTTACTATTATAGACGTAAGGTCAATTCTATTCCCTTTCCTTTTTAGAAGAGATGGTCAAAATAAAAACAGCTGTTATATATACTGACCAGGATATGATCCACTCGGTCTCTTTTCTTTCTTCCAAATTTCATCATTTTCTGCCAATCTGTTTTGTGGTTTGGCTCCTTTTTAAGACTGAACAACTTGAGTACTTCAGTTGCTATAAAGTTCTGTAAAAATAAGAGGAATGAATAAAACACAAAGTTTCTGAGATTTCATGCTTATAATAATGCAGCAAACAGATTTATGCTAAAAATATAACATGCATAATAAAGAGTACACAAATTTCTCCCACTTAGCAATGTGAAGAGAAAAGTATTCTAAAAGCTCAGACATTATTTACTTAAAGAATTTTGTTTTTACACAATATAAAAAAGTAAAACCCATTGATGAATCTGCAAAGAAAAATCACTTTAGAGGCTCACAACCCAAGAACCATTAGCTGACTTCAAGCTGGCAAAACTAGGTAAGAAGGCATAAAATATATATCTGACCCTGAAAAATCCAACATAAATTTGGGAGCAATGCCATGTGAGCAAAGTACAAGGCTTTGGCTGGGATAGTTTATTTTGAAGTATCAAGATTCAGTTAAATTTTAAAAATGTTACAAAAATTTGGTGTAAGAAGCCTAATAATTTTATTGCTAGCAACATTAGGACTATCATCTTTTTAAAACTTTATGAAATGTTATTTCAATATTAAAATTAGTGAGAAGCATCATTGTGAAATATATTGATATATACTCTCTGATACTGCTGATATATATCATGTATCATGTGTTATTTTCAACTTAATTTCAACAAAATTACTGTTGTTACTAATAATTTTTATTTTTATTACTTTTTAAGTATACTTAAGGTCTATTAAATATATATTTAAGTCTATATGTTATTATTTATTAAAAAACAATATCCTTAATGGAGGAAATGGCACACTTATGAATCAGAATAATTTGAAATGATTCTCAAACTATAATTGTGCTCCTCAAACTCCACCACTCCCTGCCTACACACACACATTCAAGGATGTATAAACTGTGAAGGGCTGAAAAAAATGAAGGACACTAGTGTTTTGAGAAAGCTCCCTAGGTGGTCCTGATAGTCCTCAAAGTTGAAAGTCATTTTAAAAGTTTCTTTTCTTTAAATTAATCAAATTAATCTTCAAAAACTTTTTTTTCTTTTTTTGCTACTTACCTTAATCTAAACAGAGGCTAGAAAACTTTTTCTATAAAGGGCCAGATTATAAATATTTTAGCAGGAAAGTAGCCCTATAGACAATATATAAACAAATGGATGTGGCTATGATCCAATAAAACTTTATTTATAAAAATGGGTAGTGGGTTCGATTTGGCCTGTGGACCATAGTCTGCCTACCCTGATATAAGCATATATCTTACAAATCCCTATCAGTACAAATATTTTCTAAAGCTTTCTGTAGTCAATAATACTGTCTGATACATTTGAAAGTTCCTAAGAGAGCAGATCTTAAAAGTTCAAAAGGAAAATAATTTGTAACTATGTGTGATAATAACTAGGCTTATTGTGGTGATCTTTTCATAATATACACAAATATGTTTTATATCTGACACTAGTATATCAATTTTTAAAAAAAATATATTTTATTGATATTTTACAGAGAGGAAGGGAGAGAGATAGAGAGCTAGAAACGTCGATGAGAGAGAAACATCGACCAGCTGCCTCTTGCACACCCCCTACCGGGGATGTGCCCGCAACCAAGGTACATGCCCTTGACCGGAATCGAACCTGGGACCTTTCAGTCCGCAGACTGAGCCAAACCGGTTTCGGCTGACACTAGTATATCAATTATATCTCAAATTAAAAGACTTTTTTAGGCAATGCCATCACATTATATACCGGGATAATGTATATGAATAGTATTAATGCATTTTGATAGTTCACATATACTCCTGGATGGTGTAAGAAAATACACCAATAAGATGAGCAACTAGAGCACATGTGTCAAACACAAGGCCCGCGGGCCAAATCCGGCCTGCCAGGCCTTGCAATGTGGCCCGCACCGCGCTGTCATCACTGCACTCCGCTGTCAGTTTATGACATTGTCAGTTTATGACTGTTCAGTAAACCATTCGGCCCGCGATTTAGGCTGGATTTTAGATTTTGGCCCCTTCTCTGATTGAGTTCGACACCCCTAAACTAGAGGTATGTTCTTCGGAAAAAGAAAAGCTTTCTATGATCAACTAAGTTTAGAAAACAACTCTAGAGCTTTGCTCCTCAGAGTGGTTCTGGAATCAATAGCATCAGTGTCACTTGAGAGCCTGATAGAAATGCAGAACTTCAGGTCCTACTCCACACCTACTGAGTAGGAATCCCCATCGTAACAAAATGCCCGGATGGTTTGTATGCACATTAAAATATGAGAGGCACTGCACTGAAAATATAACCTTTGCTGGATTAAAGAAACACTTAAATAACCAGAGAATTTCCACCAATGTAACTTAAAAGTTGGTTTGATGGAAGAACTTGTAGCTTCAGGTCACTTCATCTTTTCAGGGGCTTCTTAGATAACAAAGTATTTTTTATACATCATATTACTATCCCACATATTTCAAAACCACATTACCAATTTGAAACCTCCAAAATGGGAATCAAATATGGAAAGGTAACACCTATGTGTCTAGGGTGGACATGTTTGATACATGGTGTACTTCTAGAATATTATACTTACCTTTAAATAACCAAAAACTCATCAAAAATACCTATGAGATGCAATAATTTATCTCTCCGAAAATTTCCCAATTTTTTCTTAGACCTTATATATATATGAAATGACTTCTGAAAGTTATGTTTTGTTGCCCTGGCCAGATCCTCAGTGGCTAGAACATCAGCCCTCAGACGGAAGGGTCCCAGGTTTGATTCTGGTCAAGGGCATGTACCTCGATTGCAGGCTTGATCCCCAGCCCTGGTTGGGTGGGTGCAGGAAGCAACCAATCAATGTGTCTATCTCACATTGATGTTTCTCTCTGTCTTTATTGCCCCCTTTCCACTCTTTCTAAAAATCAATGGAAAAACATCCTCCAGTGACGATAAAAATTAAAAGTTATGTTTGTTTTGCAAATCTTGAGGATTCAGGATTCCCTCTTGTCCCCTCCCTTCCACTGTTCATGTTTTCAATGAATCAAGTATTTATTGAATGCCCAGTATGGAACAGGCTCTGAGGACAGCATGTATAAATAAGCATTCAAAAAGGAGATACTCTATAATTTTCAGTTTACCTTAATTTCACCAAGGTTATTTGGATTTTTCACTCGTCGGAAATAATTAGAGTTGACTCTACATGGCTTCATCCAGACAGGTTGATTCAAGTTGGGATCCTCAGCAAATATTTCCTCAAAAATCTCTTTTGTTAAATCAAAAACCGCCTTAATAGAGAAAAAATAAAATAAAATGGCTAAGAACCCAAATTTCAGACAAAAGAGAGGTTAAAGTTAGAATTATCCTTCCAAGTTACATACCTGTTTGTAGACCCTTTTACTAGTGCTTTCTAAATCGAGCCCCTTACTGGCACAGCCAAGCAGCTTTGCAGGAATACTGATGCTATGAAGGTCATGACCTAATTCTTTCCATTTCCAAAGTTCTTCTGCGGCGCTGTGCACAAGAACCTCTACTTCCTCCGCAGTATGTGGGACTGCCAAGAGTGTTTCACATGGCTTTTGGGGAGGTCTTTTAGCTTCTGCTATTAGAGGTACAATTGCTTCTTCTGCCTTGTTTTTTTGGATCTTGTGAGAAGAGCTCAAACCAAAATCTTCATCAAACCAGTCTTGATCATCTCCTAACACGCTCAGGAACTCACGGCTGATCTCAAGTTCAGCAAGTCTCTTAGCAAGCTCTTCCTGCCCACTAGCACCAAATACTGGACTCTCCTACAGAAATGGCACATTCAAATACAACATCTTTTAGTGACCTCAGATCAATTATGTTTTTTTTTTTTAAGACAAAGCAAATATATTATTTGTATATTTACTATATCTCTAGTAAATAAGCAAAGCAAAAACTATATGGTGGTTACTAATTTAAGAAAAAAACTACCCTGTGTCCCATAATTCTGTTACATAAGCTGAATTTTTATAAAATTTTTGTTGATGTTTTTGTTTTCTTTTTGAATCATTATTATTCTGTTTCTGTAGAACTGTCTCGTCTCTGGGATTTAGAAATGGGATATGAAATTTCTCACCTTAGTGATTATCTGGCTCATGTTACTCAAAATCATTACTTTTGTTCAACTGTACATGAACAACCTAAACAAGTTGATGGTCTGAGTAGATGTTATAATAGATATAATTTAGTCTTACCAGAATCAATATCATAACTGGTCATTTTTGCAGAACAACTATGACTGAGTAGATACGAGGACAAACAAATTCATAGGCAAAAAAGAACTGGGTTGAGAACCACTGTAAAGCTCCATGGGAAATCTGTTCAATAAATCTGAAAGGGAATCTATGTAATCTGTGGGCAGTATTCAAGGGCTGTCAATCCAACATAAACCTGCCAGTGTTTGTGACAACCCTATAGTGACCACTCATGACATAACAGAGGACAATTATACTTCAGACAGAAAAACAGTTAAAGGCCCTTAAAAATCAGTACACTGATCTTCACACATAAAATCTGAATTAAAAGGCATGACAAAAGTGAGGTTAATCGACATTTCTTCTAGGCAAAATACTTACAGGTCTGGGACACATATCTGGAGAAGAAATCTCTTCTTTTTCATCATCCAATTCAGACCTTAAGAAGTCACCTGGGACACCTGGTAATTGTTCCTCAAGATTTGGAGATAAGCCTTGGGGTGGTACTTTCTTTTGATCATCAAGAAACTCCTGATTGCTAAGCTGGATTTTCTCATTCCTAGCTTTTTTAATTTGTTGTAGTTGACTGACTGTGTCTGTCACAAAGACTTTCAGTAAACTGTCTGTCAGTAAGCTGACTGTTTCTAGTTGTTGCTTTGACTTTTTTTCTTCACTTACTGATGACCTCAGCTGGGCTTCTAACTGGTTCTTTTCTCTTGTTAAAAGATCCAGAAGTGGGGTAGAAGGTTTTTCTGAAAACTCAGAATATAGGTTCTCGTCCTTCTCTGTAATCTGCTCTTGCTTCTTTAATTCTTCAGAAAAGGTATTGTCTAAAGTATCATCTTCTACAGCAATGGAAACATCTTCTGTGGCACCAGAAACAAGATCTTTGTTTTCCTTTGAAGAAATCAGTGAATTCACTGGAGATTGCTGGTGAGCATGGGCTTCAAGGACCTCAGAAATGTCCTGTGAATGGTCCGTTTCTATTTTAAGGCTTCTATCAACTGATGCTTCAATATCGTGCACACCAGGTAAAGATTTCTCATACAAATATTCAACGGCAACCTTTTCTCTATCAAACGTGGGACCCTCTGTATCTTTTTGTTCTTTATTATTGTAGTGATATTGTTCATCTGAGTAACAGTCTTCATCTTCATTTATGTCTACATAGTCTTCAAAGTTTTCTGGAAGGTGAGATATTTTTTGTGGAGGAGCAAAAATACCATGCTTCTCTTTGCACACAAAGTACACAATGCCATCATATGTTCCATTATTATTTCCTTCAGGTTTATCCAACTCCACTCCAGCCCAAAATCCTTTAGCAAAACTAGTCACACCTTTGAATCGAAGAGTTCCTGGCTGAACATTGCCAATCAATACCCTATCACCGATGTGGAAATCAAGTAACTCATCTGCAACAGGAACTGAGGTCAAAGAAGAGCATTCAGTAACCCCCTGTTCATGCTCCACATCACTGCGCTCCTTACTTTTCATGAGCTCAGTAGGAGACTTGAGTTCTAACAGCCTTTCAGAGTGGATATTGCTATGAATAGAAAGGCTTTTCTCACTGAGGCACTCACTGATTTCACCATCAGTACTAAAGCTGTTGGCTTCACTTTTAGAGCTTCTTGTTGACTGTAAACTATCTTTGCAAGACTGAGAGTCTTTCCTGCGTGACAACAATGATGATACCTCAAAGTTACCTTTACACAATTCAGCTGACATGTCTTTCTTGAAAGACGACACTTCAAAATCTTCAGAGTATGATATTTCTTTAGGAGCAAGAAGATGTTCTGGCAAAGACAAGTCTCTTTCCTTTATGTTCTTTTGTTGATGAATGCCTCTTTCTGATTGGATGTTTTCACTATGATCCATATCTTGATCTGATTGTCTCTCTTTCAATTCTTTTTTGTCAAGGTCTTCAATGGCTAAGCTAACTAAGTCTTTCTGAACATTTATAGCATCTAAAGAAAGATTTTTCCTTGAAAGAATTCCAGATGAATCTCCTTGTTCCAGGTCTAGTTTCAGTAAGACATCAGACTTCCCAGATTGTTTAAAATAGGCTTCTTCAACCGTACTCTCCTCTAACTCTGTGTATTTTACTTCTTGTATTTCTGATTTTTGATTAGCTGCTTCTTCAACTGTGGCACCTGACACATCCAAAATTCTATTAGGGGCATTTAATTCTTTGGGAGGAGGTAATGAAGGTATATTTTCTAGAGAATCTCCAGATTCTGCTCTGATTTTCCTTGATGATCTAAGAATTGGTGACGAAGACTGAAAATGCTCTTCTATTCGACTGTCCAATTCAATCATTCTCCTTGAATAAGCAGATAAAGACCTTTCTGATACTGATCTCTCAGAACCTGCCAATGCAGCACCTTAAAGGAGAAAAAAAAATCACATAAAATTATTTAATCACAATTTCTCAATTTCTAGAACCAATGTTTAAATAAAAGCCAAATCTTAGTTAATAAACACTTTGGTCAATAAATCTGACCTCTTTTGGTTACAATATAAGGTAAGTTTTTCCTTTAAGAGAATATACTGAACCAAAAATAGATATTAAAATGACTGAAAATTTAAAGTTGGAATAATTTCTTGCTATTCTAACTTATAAAGTGAAAAATGGATCTAAGTTTATGGAGGCATTGTTTTACATGATCATTCTCAAATAATGCAAAAACAGAATTTTGTGACAAATATTACATGGTATATACTATATTTGTCTCTCCTTCATTCATATATTTTTATATATATTTCTGAAAGAATGAATTTTTCTGAGGATTTTAATTAAGCTTTTGAATATAAAAAGTGGAAAGAAAAAAGATAAAGTATTTCTACAAATATAACACTTTAAGAGCTTAAATAGCAAAATAAGAATAAGATCAGATGTGCTAACAAATCAAGAATTAAAATTTGAATTCAAATCGCTATTTCACCATTGTTACAAGGTAGGGTTTTTATGCCTCTGTTTTATTTCCTCATTGACTAACACTTTATTTTTAGTAACTATTATCTTTCTTTGTATTAAATAGAAAAAATATACTATATATAATCATTTACCCTGAGAAATAGTATAAGTTGAAAATATACATAATCAGAAACAGAATCTGACTAAGGAAGAATATAGGGATGCTGATGATACACTCAGCCATTTTAGATTAATGTCTCTATGCCTCAGTTTTTAATCATAAATTTGGAACAATAAAGATGGATTCATATAACTGATGCATAATTAAGAAAAGTATAAAAGTATAAAAGTAACTTAAAATATTAAATAATCTATTATCTTTAAGAAATTCATTTCTTAATCAAAAAGCTAAAGGGAAAATTGTGTAGGCATTAGCATAAATCCTCAGTCTATGTACATATAATGTCTTTTTTTTCTAGTTACATACCAACATGTTCAGCAATAGACTCTAGGGATCCTCTGGAACGTTCTGAGTCCGTTAGTGATTTCCAATTCTTTGCTGTTTCAGATCTGAAGTAGAAATTAATGAACAGTAATAAATGTAAGGCTGATACTATAATAACTAATAACAGAGCAGTCAATTCTTAGAAAACCACTTCTTTCTTCTTATCCTCAGGGGTATTTCCAACCTTTGCCACTTTCATCAAGCCTATGCCTGACCCACATCATTCTCAGTAGATGATCTTGCCTCTTTTAATGAAAAAACAGGCCATCAGCATGAACTTTTTTGTCTTCAGCCTTTAACCTACAAATTTATCTATAATCACAGCCATTCCAACTGCCTTTCCTCCTCTCTGCAGGAAAGAAAAAGATGTGTCTCTCGAATTTGTTCAAAGCTAATTGTTCAAATTCCATTCTGTCCCAAATCATACACATTTCCACAGCCTCATTGATGATACTCCTCAATTATCCATTCTCTTTTCTACAGTCTTTAGTTCTTCATTCTGGAAATTTCCCCCCTCAACTTATAAGTATGCCCCAAGCCTTAAAAAATAAATAAATAAATAAATAAATAAATAAATCCCCCTTAGTTTTTCATTACTCCACCTCATGCTATCGTCTCTCTTTTGGCATCTAATCCTGCCTTTTTATAATGTTCTTAAATGTTACTATTTTATTATAGTTAGTACTTGACTCTCTTTTATCTCTCTGAATGCATACCTTCTTTGGGTTATGTTCCTATATTTTATGGCTTCAGCCACCATCTCATCCCCATAAATCTAACCCTGACATCTTTCCTGGATAATTCCACTTAGTTGAACTACAGGCACCTCAAAATCAACATTTTAAAACCAAAATCATGAACTTCTCACAAAACGATACCTGAGGATTATAGCTTTTAGGTTAATGAAACTTTGACGGAACCAACTACTTAAAAGAAACCTGGGAATCATCCTAGATTTCCCCTGCTTCCCTATCAGTCAAGACTTCTTCTTGAATATTCCTGAAATCTATCTCCTATTCTCTATTCTTATTACTGCTGATTATTTGAGGCCTGGCTTAGACTACTTTCTCCCTACTTCTAGGCTTATTCTTTCTATCTTTCCTTCATATTGTACTCAGAAAGATCTCTCCACACACAAATATGTTTGTATCAATCTCTGATAAAAATCCTTCAGTAGCTTGATTAATAAAACTCTAAAACCATTCAATAGTATATTATGTAGAAATTAAAATAAAATTTATAGTTTATAATAAAAAAGTAACAAAAACACACAGATCTAAGCACAAAAAATGTAAGAAAGAAATATATCTAATTGTTGACATTTAATTTTTGGGGAGAGCTAGGTATGGCTATGATTTTAAAAATTTTTTATTGCTTTCCTGAATATTCTAATAATAATATTAATAATAACTAATACATAGTGCTAATTATGTGCTAGGCCCTATTCTAAGTTAAGTATTTGAACCCTCATTAACATGTTCATTAGTAAGGTGTTATTACAGGAATATAAATCTCTACTAAATGAAGCACAACCCTGGCCAGTGTGGCTCATTTGGTTGGAGCGTCACTGTGCACACCAAAAGGTGTCAGGTTCAATTCCCAGTCAGAGCACATACTCAGGTGCAGTTCAATCCCAATGAGACACATTTGGAAGGCAACTGATCAATGTTTCTCATATCGATGTTTCTCTTTCTCTCTCTCTCTCTCTAAAAATTAATTTAAAAATTTTTTAAAAATTGAAAAAGCAAAAACAAAAACTGAAGCCCAGAGATATTAAATAACTTGACCGAAGCTGAATAGCTAGCTGGTACTGGAGCCAAGATTCAAACTCAGGTAATGTTAATTTAATTGTAATGAATCTGTGTTACTTTTGTAAAAAAGAAAAAAATTTCCTATATATATATATATATATATATATATATATATATATATATATATATATATTTTAATCCTTTAAAGGCTTCACATCTAAAAAGTAAATCAGAAACAACTAAAAATAAATATATGTAAAGTTACCACAATTTTTCTTTGTTTTTCTGGTTGTTTCTCACTCCCACAAAATGTTATGTTCAGCCGAAACCAGTTTGGCTCAGTGGATAGAGCATCAGCCTGTGGACTGAAAGGTCCTAGGTTCGATTCCAGTCAAGGGCATGTACCTTGGTTGAGGGCACATCCCCAGTAGGAGTGTGCAAGAGGCAGCTGATCGATGATTCTTTCTCATCGATGTTTCTAACTCTCTATCCCTCTCTCTTTCTCTCTGTAAAAAAATCAATAAAATATACAGAAAAAAATATTATGTTCAGCTTCTATTATATGCTTTTGGTCATTCATGAATATCCTTCTCTCTGAAATGTCCATTTCCCAGTCCCATTGACTGCCTAAGCCCTGCTCAATGTTCAAAATTTAGTTTGAATATTACAACCTCACTTTTATATCCCATACTAGAGGCCTGGTGCATGAAAATTCGTGCACTGGAGGGGGGTCCCTCAGCCCGGCCTGCAGCCTGCACCCTCTTGTAGTCCGGGAGCCCTTAGGAGATGTCTGACTGATGGCTTAGCGCTGCCACCACAGCTGCTGTGCTCGCCAGTCAACAGCCCGGCTTGTGGCTGAGCAGTGTGCCTTCTGTGGGAGTGCACTGACCACCAGGGGGCAGCGCCAGCATCACCCCCACCACCCTGCCACAGCCTGCTTGCTGGCCTCCCCCCCCCCCCCCCCCGTCATTCCACTGGTCAGTTGATTTGCATATTAGGCTTTTATTATATAGGATTATGCATGCTTATGTTGCTACTCAGTGTCTTCTGTATATGCATTTACTGGCTGCATAGTATTCTGTCCTGAAAAGAACCATAATTTATTGGGCTATTCACTCATTTTTGGACATAAAGATTGCATTATTGTTTTATTAATATAAAGGATATTGTGATAAACAATATTCTTTCAAATAGAGATTTCTGGTAGCCTGTATTTTCTCAAGCTAGATTTCCCAAAGTGGAATTATTGAGTCAAAAGTTACAAATTTTTGCCCTACCCAGCTCAGTGGATATAGCATTGACCTGCAGACTGAAGGGTTCAATTCTGGTCAAGGGCACATACTCTGGTTGCGGGCTTAATCCCTAGGAAGGGGTGCGCTGGAGGCAGCTGATCAATGAATCTCTCCCATTATTGATGTTTCTATCTCTCTCTCCCTCTCCCTTCCTCTCTGAAATCAATTAAAAAAAACATATATATATATATATATATATATATATATATATATATATATATATATATATATTTTAAAGTTACAAAAAAATTTTTTACTTTTGAAACATTGGCAAATTGTTTTTCAAAAGGTCTATACAAACTTACAGTGCTAAGATTAGCAATATTAGAGAATACTATTTTCATTGTACCTATCAGATTTCAGGATTCAAAATATATTTTAAAGTCTGTACTTATTATAAATTTGATTTTTAATTATATCATATATAATAATTACTTTAGTGAAACTAAAAATATAAACCAGTATTTTTACTATTGCAATTTCACAGTTATTTAAGATAGCTTCTACTAAAAGTCTTTCCTTATTCTTTTCTCAAACAAGGCGGAATATAGAGAAGTTATCAAAAATTTCTACCTGTGTAGTGGAAGGGGCTTGATCTTGGGTTTTTCAGAAGCTGAGGAGAGCGTTTTAATCTGAGGCTTGGCTGTTGGTGATGTTTCCAAATCTCGATTAAGCTCGGCTTCAGTTTTCTTAATGAATTCATCATATGACTAAATTTAGGAAAATCAGAAGTGTCACTATATAGAATTTTAAAAACTATTTTAAATCATAAAATAGTGTATTTTATAAAATATAAAACAGTAAAATGTAAAAATCTTTCTCCCAGCATCAGTATCATTCCTGAGATCTCTATCAAGAGTTATTTGTATAATCTTCTTGAAATAGTCTATGTATAAAAGCAAGTCGTAGAATTGTAATCCTAATATCAATTAGAAAACGATAAAGTCTCAATCTGCAGTATCTTAATACTTATAAAGCAATAATTCAGGCCCTGACACATTAAAAAACTTATTCAGCTAATATAATTATTCTCTAAAAGATGGCCTAATACTTCCCATGGACTTTTAAAGAAGTTAGCCATTATGCTGAGTTTCGATGGAAGGGGTAGCACTTACTAGAAATACACATCCTAAAGAGAAAGGTGTGGTTGGGAGTAGAATAGCTCAGAATCGCAGAGAATGTTTTCTAGTTATTAGCCATTTTGTAAATAAAACTTTCTTCATTTATAATTCTAATTTGTATGAAATCTAAGGCAAGCTCTCCATATATTAGTTGATCTTTAGTTTTCTAAGCTAAAAGCCCTAGTTTTACAACTCCTACTATCCATATTACCTTGCTTTGAAGTCTTAATGTTTTAATAAAGTAACTTCTGACATTAGACAAATACTACAGCTAGATTATCTAGCTCACTAGGTATATACGAGAGGATGAGGATGTCTTAGATCTGAAAGTGATACTTATATACTTAGTAAATCTGTGATCAAATAAAATCCAAAAGACTCTTTTCAAAATGTGAATCACTATGATTATATATTTCTACATCATATATTAAACTTTGAAACCCTAAACGCAGAACTTTCTTTCGTCTTTATTCAAACCATTTAATAAAATGCTGACTAAAATAGATCCTGATGCACTTCTCTAGAGATCTTTCTGCCTAACATATCCATGAAAGAACATTTTTGAGCAACGCTATTCAGTCTAATAGATTTCCTTTAGCTTTCAATGGCTTGTTACCTATAGTTATGCTTTTAAATCCTGGGGCCCACCCTAGGCCGATTAAATCAAAATCTCTAGGAGAGAGACTGGATATTTGTATTTTTCAAAAAGCTCCTCAGTTAATTCCAATGTGTAGTCAGGTTGAAGACTACTGACCCACAGGATGAAGTCCAAACTCATCAGTCTAATTTCTAAGGTCCTCAACATGATTCTTTATATTTAAATTTGACTTCTCACTACTTTCCAACATGAACTTCCAAGTATGACCACAGTATCTTAACCACTTTTTCTTAATTCTAAACATCTGTGAGTTTCAACCCCAGTCCCCAATGTCACTGTGTAACTGTCTATTTTTTGAAGGTGTGCTAGCAGGCCATTTTCCAGGTGGAAGACAGTGTAGTAAAAAACAGTTAAGGACATAGGATTTAGAATTAGAGCTAGATTAAAACCCTAGCTTTACCACATTTAAACTATGTGTCCCTGGATATCATTAACCTCACTGAAACTCAGTTTTCCCATATGTAAAACAGCGATAGTAATATACCCACTTCCATTTCTTTGAGAATAAATGAAAAATACATATAAAGTAATTAGCTGACTTCTGGTACATAAGCGGGGACTTGAATATTTGATGAATTTAATTTAAAACTGTACAACAAACACATGTTTGGTGTTACCAAGAGGACAATTAAAAGGACAGAAATTCTGGCTAAACCTAACAAAGCTTTCTAATACTTAGAGCACCTAGAATCCAGCAATGAAACCAACGGCCTTGATAATTTGAAATTTCCCTTTACTTGAAGTGTTTGGGTAGAAGCTGAATGACCTTCTCTGGTGATGCCACGAGAAGGGATTCTTGTGATGAGAGAAGTTCTAACCAATTCTATGATGAACAGTAGGCTGGCAGAATGTATGCAAGCACTAGGGAAGCAACCAGAGGCAGGGACATTGAAGAGGCTAAACAGACAGTAGAGGCCAGAGGTCAAATACTGCCAAATAGTCTGATGGCAGTAGAAATAGGAAAGGACAAGCAAGAAGCTTTATAAAAAGCAATCAATGGCACCTGGTGACTGAATGGATAGGAGAAAACAGAATGAGGAAGCTATCAAAATCAGGTTTCCAGCCCACAGAATCAAGGAAGGCTGCTAGCTTTTGGGAGAAAAGTCAAGTTTAAGAGTTATTTAAGAACCATTCATATAGTACAAAGAGCCATACTAATAAGTTGTGTGGCATGAAACATCATTCTTCTAACAATAAAAAAAAAATGTTTTAAGGCAGTAACAGCCTGGCCAGTTTGCTCAGTGGTTAGAGTGTTGGCCTGGACAAGTGTGTTGAAGAATCAATTCCCAGTCAAGGGCAAGTACCTGGGTTGCAGGATTCCCGCCCCCAATGGTCAGGGCATGTGCAGGAGGCAGCCTATAGCTGTATCTCCCACATTAATGTCTCTCTCTTCCCCTTCCCTCCCAAGACACTCCTTCCTTTCAGCTCTTTCTAAAAAAAAAAAAAAAAAAAAAAAAAAAATTAAAAATCAATGGAAAAGGGCAGTAATAATTCCAATAGCTAGAATTATTTACCTAATGGTTCTTTGCTTAAAGGAGCATGGATAGTAATCTTTCTTTCATGTGTATAATCTTTCTTATTCAGAAAAAAAACACCTATTATAATACTTTAATTCATTTTAGTATTTATTTTAATACTATTATAATGTTTACTATTAAATAAATAATATTTAATTTAGTGTTATAAGCAAGAGTTTGTTTAGGTAGCCTCAGATTTTTATTTTAAGAGTTAAAATAAAATGTGGCATCAAAGTAATACTGAAAAATCCTAATTCATTCCTTTATTCATATATTAAAAACATCTGAGGCATCACCTCTGCATCAGCCCTGACATCATAAGCACCTCCCCCCAGGTCTAACCTCTAACTGTTTGATCAGGCTGGCTTCCTGGGCTTTCAGTCTTTCCTTCTGCCTTTTTTTCTGTTCCTTCTTCAACTGGTCCACAACTGATTTTCTTTTCCGCAGTTCATCCTTTAGAGCTCTGATCCTACCTTCAATGTCACTCTGGTCAGATGTAGTTTCTGAAACAAATATAAATCTTTTATTTAATTTTAACTTAAAAATAAAGTTAACTCAATAACTACTATTGAAAAGCAACAATGTAATATTCCATTTAAACAAAGCCAGTTTAGAAACTAATACAAAATAATATTAAGAAAATGGTCAGTGAAAAATAAATCTTAAAAAAAAAGGCAAAGTCAACCTAACATTTAAAAAGAAGAAATTTGAGCTTCTGAAAAAAAATGTATTAGTGATTTGCTATCCTGTTTCATCACCTCCCATCTCTCCTCATAGTCATCATTAATTCATTCAAGAAACGTTTAATAAATACCTACCATATGCAATGCAAAGGACCTGCTAGATTCTGGTGCTATAACCATTAACAAAACATACTCTCCTTTCCAGGAGTCTGTATTCTAGGAGGGGAGACCTGCTGGATAACATTTGGCTACAACTGATGTGCCACCTGGTTTAACAAGCGGAAGCACAAAGCACAATAGGCACACATAAGCATGCCTGACAGAAAAAATACTACAAATGCCTGATGAATAAATGACACACATTAACACCAGAGAATCTAAGTTTGCCATATTTCATGTAATTAGGGATATAATTAATGATCAATGAAATTTATATATGAAATTTAATTCTGGCAAGAAAAAAAAGGCTTACTAGTAAATGCAACAAAGGATAACATCATACCAACATATAGTTAGACAAAGCTTATTAAGGAAATTCAAGTATGGTACAAAGTAAAAAACTCTTCTTTATCAGTCTTACCTGACTGTGTCATAGATAATGACTCATCTGACCAACTGTAACTGGGTTGATGGGATCTGACAGGTGGATACCGTTGTCCGCCAATCCTATGACTTCCTTTGCTGGACTCCTGCTTTGACACAGACGAGCAGCTTTTGGGAGGTGACTGTGCAAACAGAAAACTAAATGAGATCTGGTCTGTGAAATAGTTGTAAATTCTATTTAAAACTCCAGATACTAACCAATTAAAGGTATTATTTACAAAGAATTTTAAATAACTCTATGACATAAAAAATGAAAAAACACCTTCATAAATTTTATAAAGGATAAGACCTCAATTTTTTAAAGGAAAAGAAAAAAGTTATAAAAAAATACTTTAAAAGATGTTTATAATGAAGTAGTAATAATTATTGTTTAAGTGATATTACCTCTTATTCTTCTTAATTTAAAACATACTAAATTAGGGTGTTAAAGCTATCTCTTCAACATAGTGATTTTATATCCTTTGGACATCTACCCAGAAGTGTAAATGTTGGACCATATGGCTGTTCTCCATCAACAAATAAATGGTACATCATGTATGATAAGATGGACGGACCTTGAGGGCATTATGCTAAGTGAAATTAAATCAGAGAGAGAGAGAAAAACAAACACTATATGATCTCACTTGTATGTGAAATCTAAAAAAAGAAAACCAAACTCACAGAAAAAAAACAGATCAGATTTGTGGTTACCAGATATGGAGGATGGGGAATTAAAGAATTGAGTGAAGGTGGTCAAATATATGAACTTCCAGTTATAAGATAAACAAACACTGGGGATGTAAAGTGGTACATGATAACTGTAGTTAACACTGCTGTGTGGTATACTTGAAAGTTGCTGCCCTAGCTGGTTTGGCTCGGTGGACAAAGCGTCAGTCTGCAGACTGAAGAGTCCTGGGTTCAATTCCAGTCAAGGGCACAATCCTTGGTTGCAGGTTCCTTCCTCAGCCCTGATCAGGGTGTGTGTGAGAGGCAGCCAGTAGATGTGCCTCTCTCACATTGATGTTTCCCTCTTTCTCTCCCTCTCCTTTCCATTCTTTCTAAAAATCAATGGAGAAATATCCTCGGGTAAGGACTAACAAACAAAAAAGACAGTAGATCCTAACAATTCTCCTAACAAGGAAAAATAATTTTGGTAACTATATGAAGTGATGGATGTTAACTAAACATAGTGTGGCAATCGATTAATAAAATATGTGAGTCAAGTCATTCTAAGCTATACACCTTAAACTTATACAGTGTTATATGTCAATTATATCTCAATAAAATGAAAAAAAATTAAATACTAAATATATACTACTTGTATTGAAGGAAGAGAGGGAAGGAAGAAGGGAAGAAAACAGAGCATAAGAAGACTGCCCACAAGAGATTACAAAGGACATACTTTCTACCTTGATGTCAACTGGAAGTGAGAATGCCTGATCTGATTGCTTGCCATCAATCACTTCCTATACCTGTGATTCTGGGCAAGTTTCCTAGCCTGCGAAGCTTCTGGGTGAGCACTGTGAGGTTAATCCACATAAGACATTTAGCACACTTCCTGGCACTTGGTAACTAAGTACTCAATAACTATTATTTTTATTATAAAAACCACTTGAAGGCACACTAATTTTGATTTTCTTTATATATTTTCTTGTGAGGGAAAAAAAAGAATTTTTTTGTATTCGATCAGATGGTGGCTATCCTGAACCTCAATAAGGATGCTAGGTAAAATCTAATCTATTTATAGCAAGTGATAAATAAGATTGTGTAAAAAGGCATAGTTTGGTTAATAATTTCACTAGTTGTATTTAAATTCCTGGAAGGTAGGAATCATGTAACAAGTAAATTATATATATAATAAGCCCATTTACAGATAATAACCAAGAAATCACTAATATGAAAATGTAATTAGAATCTTTTTACAACCTATAAGCTGTTTTCAAGGATGTGCACAAAGCATTGGAATATTTTGCAACATAACATGGAATGGGCTCTTCATTGGATAAAGAAATGACATTTATCATCCAAATTTTTCAGATGTTGTCACACATGTCAATCTGACTGATTTTCCGAAGGGAAATGCTATTCTTTCTTCACATCCACAATAAACATACACTTTAACAAAGGATATTTCATTCTGAATTTAGGTGAATTACTTTTTAAAACACAGACAGGCTTTCACAATGTTTGTGTCCATTTAATATTTGACATTTTAGGTTAATTCCTTAATATACTTTATAAAATCAAGTTAAAAAGAAAAAAAGTTAAGTCTGGAGCTTAAATTTTTACCAGCTAAATTTTATTTATGAAGTATAGAATTAAGAACAATGTGGAAAATATTTCTTATTCTAAAAGTGACCATTATTCTAATTTGGAATCAATAACCATTTCAGATCCTACCTTAAAACAATGAAAACTTACTTTTATTCTGACTATGAGTTATAGAACAATTATAAACATTATAGAGCAGTTATAAGCTACATTACAGAAAAGACACACTGTTTAAGTTCTTATTGTTTCTATTATTATGACAAAGCAGACTTTAATAACAACTTGTGATATTCCCAATATTATCTTTTCTATACCTTCAATATTAACAGACTTAATAGCATATAATTTTATATCTGTCACTAAAGCAAAAGGTCAGATATTTATAAATCTTTAGGAGTCAACGAGAAGCTTTATTTTTGCTCTAATGTCATATACAATATGTTACAGGTATAAATGATAGATGACACTGCCATTAGCAACAAGACTATAACTATTAATAATATACATTTTAGACAGTTTTTTCCTAAAGCTTTAAGATATCCTATATAATAAGAGGCTAATATACAAATCAACTAAATGGTGGAATGACCGGTCACTAGGATGCGCACTGACCACCAGGGGGCAGACGCTCAATGTAGGAGCTGCCCCCTTGAGGTCAGTGCACTCCCACAAGGGGAGTGCCCCTCAGCCAGAAGCCAGACTCACGGCTGATGAGTGCAGTGGCAGTGGCGGGAGCCTCTCCTACCTCAAGGCAGAGCTAAGGATGTCTGACTGAAGGCTTATGCCTGCTCCCCGCAGTGGGAAGCGGGCATAAGCCGTCAGTCGAACAGCCCCCAAGGGCTCCCAGACTGCGAGAGGGTGCAGGTCAGGGACCCCCATCCCGCGAGTGCAGGAATTTTGTACACTGGGCCTCTAGTAAATATATATTAACTTACATGTTTGCTAGGAGAAGTAGAAGATTCCAGTTCTTGTGAAAAAACCATGTCTTCAGTAAGTATACTGTGATCTGGACTACCAGGCTGCTCCTGAACTATGGACTCCGAATGTCTATATTCAACAGCAGGGCTGCCTAGTTCTTCTGGAATAGAGCTTTCACTGTGCAGATGAGAGTAGGAAAGTACTGGTGATTCCGTCTCACTTGCTAGTTCTAGAAATAGAGGGTGAAAACAAGAAAAGGTACACAATCTTGGTGAATGGAAATATTCCACTGTTATACTTTATATTTATTTTTAGCATAATTTCACTAGTTGTATTTAAATATAAGTTTTTAGTCCTATCATTTAATGAACTGCATTTATTTACTATAAAGTCTATTAGTCTAATTAAGAATTTTGGCCCACACAAACTGAGAGATTATATATAACATGTAATCAGCAATGACAGTTACTGACACCCTCAGTGTTTGTGAAGATGAAGAGCAATTACAACTCTTATATTCAGTGGTTCAATAACTTTGGAAGACAATTTGGTAGAATTTGGAAAAGATGAAAACTCTGATCTAGCAAATCTACTCCTCAGTATACATCCTAGAGAAATCTTGCATATAAACAGCAGGAGATATATACATGGTCAGTAGCAGGATTGTTATAATGGTGAAAAACTGGAAGAAATGCAAATGTCTATTGACAGTAAAAATAATAAATTATGGTATATTTATACAATGAAATGCTACATAGCAATAAAAATTAGTAAAATATGGCTTATGCACCAATGGAGATACACTCTAAACTTAAATTAGCACTTTCAGAATTTGTAGCACTGTCTTGCCTCTGGAATTTCCTGTCCATTGTGGCCTGTGCTCTTTCTAAGAAAATAGAAATATGTTTGACACTAGATAAGAAATTCCTTTTATTTTTGACTTTTACCCAAGGATATGCTCTTTGAAAATTGATTTTTAGAGAGAAAGAAAGAGAGAGATATAGATAGATAGAGACAGACAGACAGACAGACATGGACTGACTGCCCCATGTACACACCCAGACTAGGGATAGAACCAACCCACAACCTAAGTATGTGCCCTGACTGGGAATCAAATCACAATCTTTTGGTACATGGGACAATGCTCCAATCAACTGAGCCACTCAGTCAGGGCTAAGCAGAAAATTCTTGACATTATCTATATATATACATATATAAAAGCCTAAGCGACTATTATTACTGGTCAACCTAATGACCAGTGAACATGATGCACACTGATCACTAGGGGGCAGATGCTCAACGCAGAAGCTGCTCCTGGTGGTCAGTGCACTCCCACAGCCAACTTTTTCTTTCTTTCTTTCTTTTTTTTTTTTTAAATATATTTTATTGATTTTTGTACAGAGAGGAAGAGAGAGGGATAGAGAGTTAGAAACATTGATGACAGAGAATCATCAATCAGCTGCCTCTTGCATGCCCCCTACTGGGGATGTGCCAGCAACCAAGGTACATGACTTTGACCGGAATTGAACCTGGGACCTTTCAGTCCACAGGCTGACACTCTATCCACTGAGCCAAACCGGTTTCGGCATCATTTTGAAATTCTTCTCCCCCCAACCCCCCTCTTTTTTGCCTTTCTCTTATTTTTTAAGTCGTAAAAATAATACAAGAACATAGTAGAAAACAAACAATCTTGAAACTGTGCAGATGTATGTAAAGTGATTAGTTTATACAATTATCCCCAAGCACTTTCATTGGCCCAATTTCTAATTTCCAGTCCAGTAGGTTGCTTTGTGTGTCTTTCTAGACCTTTTACTATATAACCCGAGTTTTAAAAAATTAATTTTTTTAAGTTGTGGTAATACACCTAACAAAATTTACAATCTTAACCACTTTTAAGCATACAGTTCAGTGAAATTAAGTACATTCCCATTGTTGTACAACCATCAGCACAAGAACTTTTTCATCATCTCAAACTGAAATGTACTTTTCACTCTCCATCCTCTACTCTTCTCCCCAAAGGCCCTAGCAACAATTTTACTTTCTATCTCTATGAATTTGACTATTCAAGGGTACCTCATATAAGTGGAATCTATATATATATATAAAAGCCTAAGCGATCAGTTGACTAAACAACTAAATGGTTGACTGGTCGCTATGACACTCATTGACCACTAGGAGGCAGACGCTCAACAGAGGAGCTTCCCCTGGCCGTTAGTGCACTCCTGCTGTGGGATGTTGACCACCCAGTTGACCATCAGGTGCAAGATGCAGGGCTCACAGCTGGCAACTGCACCCCAGAGACGACTGTGGAGCAGCAGCAAGCCTATGGAGCAGAAGAGGCAGGCAGGAGCAACAGGCAGCACTGGACTGCTGGTTTCAGCCTGATCCCTGCAGGCTACAATGAGATACCCCACCAGTGCATAAATGTATGCACCAGGCCTCTAGTAATAAAATGTCTTTTTAAGACTGGCTTAACTCACTTAGTATAATGTCTTCAAGATTCATCAATGTTATAACGTGTCAGAATTTCCTTCCTTCTTAAGGCTGAATATTCCATTGCATATAGGTACTACATTTTATATATCTATTCATCTATTGATAGACACCAGATTGCTTTTATCTTTTGGCTATTGTGAATAATGTTGCTATAAACATGAGTGTGCAAATCTCTTAGAAAATTTATTTTCAGTTCTTCTCAGTATATACCCAGAAGTGGAATGGCGCTCTTTGTTTCACCTACATGAGGTTTAATTAATATTGTAAATGGCTTGAATGATGACACCCCCCTTCCCCCACTCCCAAGACATCTAATCTTATTTGGAAAAAAGGTCTTTTCAGATGTAATTAAGGATCTCGGGATGAAATCATCCTAGATTATGTGGGTTTATCCTAAATCTAACGACAAGTTTCTTTATGAGACAAGAGAAGACAGACACAAAGATGATTACGCGAGACTGGAATTATGTAGATACAAGGAATGTCTATAGCTTAGCCACCAGAAGCTAGGAGAAGGAATAAAAGAATTGTCTCCTGGAATCAAGAGTCCCTCCAACCCCTTGAGTTTGTACTTCTGGCATCAAGTGAGAAAATAAAAAACTTTTTAAGCTACCAAATTTGGGAAATGTATTCAGGTATGCAATGGCATTTCTTTATGGTTTTTATGCCCTGATACTAATGAAGTTAAACATCTTTTCATATGTTTATTAACTATTTGGAGTTCTTCATTTGTGAAGTATCTGCTCTTTTGTCTACTTAAAAAAAAAATTTCTTTATTTTTTAACCCTCACCAGAGGACATGCCTAGAGAGAGAGAGAAACAGTGATATGAGAAACATCCATCGGCTGCCTTCTGTACATGCCTTGACTGGGGACTGAACCTGCAACCCAGGTATGTGTCATGACCAGGAATCGAACCAGCCACCTTTCAGGGTACAGGCTGACAATCAACCAACGGAGCCACTCCGGCCAGGCTGCCTATTCTTTTTTTTTTTAAACATAGTTGGCATTTTCTCTTTCACTCACAGGAGTTGCTTATATATGCTTGATACTATCCCTTTGTCAGTCAGATGTGTTGCAATCTCTTACCTTGTTTTACTTTATGGCGAATTAATGAATTTATTGAAGTTGAATTTACCATTTTTTCCCTTTATGCTTTTTGTTTTGCATAGCATGTTAAATCTTGCCCTCCCCTGGGTGTCACAAAAATACCTCTCCAATACTGTCTTCTAAAAGTTCTATAGTTTTGTCACATAAAAGCTTCTTTAACCCTTGAGATGGATCTTTTTATATTGTCATGTAGGGATCCAACTTCATTTCTTTTCTCCCACAAAAAATTATTGGAGAGTCCCTTCTTTTTTCACTAGTCTGTCAAGTTACCTGCCAAAAGTAAAATTTTCTTTTCTTTTTTTTTTCAGGGCTGTTTAATAGTCCATTTGTCCTCTGTACAAATGTCATATTGTTTAAATTATTATACTTTTAAAAGTCTGCTATCTGGTTAAATAAGTTCTTGCATTTTGTGGTTCTTTTTTAGGAGTGTCTTTGCTTTTTGGTCCTATGCTCTTTCATATAAATTTTAAAATGGGCTTATTAAACTTTATGATGAGATCTTGCTGGGTTTCTGATTTTAATTGTCTTTAATCTATATATTCAGGGAGACTTAACAAGTTTATGATACTGAATCTGTGAATATGGAAAGCTTTCCATTTATTTTGGTCTTTTCTAATGTCTCAATAAAATTTTTAATTATATAAACGATCATGTATACTTTTTGTAATATTTATTCTTTAGTACTTCATACTTTTTATTTCTATTATAAATGGTATTTCTTTTAAAAATTAGATTTTTCTAACCAATTTCAGCTAGTCTATATACATGTAATTGAGTTTTATTTGTGAATTTTATATCCAGTAACCTTGCTAAACTCACTTATTAATTCTAATAACTGTCATGTGAGTGCTAGATTTTCTATGTGCATAGTTCTATCTGTAATAATGGAGAGTTTTGCTTTTTCCTTTTACTCCTTAGTTCAGCGGTCACCAACCGGTGGTTCATGGACCACTGGTGTCTGGGAGGTCCAAAAGGTTGGCGACCACTGCCTTGGGTGAAAACAAACATCTTTGGCCCTAGCCAGTTTGGCTCAGTGGATACAGCATCAGCCTGTGGAACAAAAGGTCCAGGGTTCGATTCTGGTCAAAGGCACATACCTTGGTTGCAGGCTCCTCCCAGCCCAGGCCCTGGTTGAGGCTCCTGCAGAAGGCAACCAATCTATGTGTTTCTCTCGATGTTTCTCTCTGTCGTTCCCTCTCTCTTTCACTCTCCCTAAAAAAAGAAGAAAAAAAAATCAATACTATAAAAAATAAAAATAAAAAAGGCATTTTAGTCTTATTTCCAAATCCAGTGGGAAAGCCTTCTATGTTTTATCATTAAGTATGATGTCTGTTTTAGGACTGGCTTGTGCTTTATTACAAATGCTTTTTGGATTTTAGATTAAGTGCCTTTTTTGAATCCACTAAGATATCATGGATTTTTTTCTCTTTAATTTGTCTAAGTCATTCACCACATTATCAATTTTTTAATGTGTTAAACTCCACTTGGTCATAAAATACCCTATTTCCATTTCATGGAATTTACTCATTTCTTCTAATTTTTCAAGTATATTAGCATAAAGCTATTCACAATATTCTCCCAACTTTCCAATCTCTGTAGCAAATGTAGATATATGGCCTTCATCACCCTTAATCATTCACATTTTTAAACAATAATGAAGTAACTTGTTATATTAGGTTTGAGTTTGTAGTCTGAATACAGTCAGTATTTATTACCTTTCTGTTCTGTTCTCTGGTCCTCCAATTCTTTCTTAGGAGTTTTAGGTTTTATTAATTCTTTGTCCCAGGCAGCCAAAGCTTGTTTTTCCATCTGACGAATTTCTGCTTCCTCTGCATCTAAACGTCGCTTCCATTCTAGCAGTTCTTCTGCGTGTTGTCGCCGTTGCATTAGCTTTTGCTCCCGCTTTGTCAGAAACCTATGGTCACACCATGAAGAACAGTGAGAGAACAAGTGTACAGGCAGAGATCACTTTGAGGGTGCTATCACTCAGCACCTTATCAACAAGCTGTGTAAGAAAGAGCATTCACACTACTTCTCTAAAAAAAGTTTGCGATAACAGAGGCTTTGATAAGTAAACTTAGAAAATGAGAGAATTATGTTTTACTTGTAATTTTAAGAGTAGCAAAGGAGAAAAGGATGATAATTCAGGGGAAAAATCTTGAGAACATCTGCACAACCATGACTGATAATATATATTCATTTTTCATAGGCGATTATTTTTCATAAGGAATTTTTTCCAAAGGCTCAGGCCAGAAAACACAAATGCAAAACAACAAAGACCAAAACAACAACAAAAGAAATCCCAAAGCCCCCAAACAAGCAAACAAACAAAAACATGTTTATGTCCCTTTTTCAAATGCAGCCTGGTTTTGCCTCAGGTATAGTGAGTTGGTCCCCATTACCTAAGAGATACAATGTCAAGTGTCACTCTGTTTTTCACGGAGAAAACACTGAGCACCACAGTCAGGTGTGTAATGTATATAAACATAACTGCTTATTTTCTAGAGTAAAGGATATACCAAATGCCTGAAATTTCTCAATTTAGCCTGATCTTTGAAATTAAATAGCCCAGTATATCTTAGCTCCAAAATATTAGGAGAAATTACCAATTTAGGAAAAGTTTTTTGTACTGTCCTCAAATGTAGATGCCACAGCTAAATAAAAGGTGGGCTGCTTATATTAGTGGAATTAGATCTGCAATGGTAGCTAATTAACAAAAATGCACCCACGCATCCAAGAAACACTTAATAAAAAGCACAGGAACTGTCACTCCACTCCTTGAAAAGCCAGCATGTTAAATTAATGTAGAAACAAAAAGCTGAAATCTATGGGACATTTGACAAGAGGCCTCTATGCTGTTATGACAAACAAAACAAACAAACAAACAAAAAACAAAAAAAAGAGAGAGAGAAAAGCAAATAAAACAAACAGAAAGAACAGAGCATGCTCTATCAAAGAGTGCACTGAAAAAGGTGCAGTTACCTGACCAACTGGTTGTAGATATACAGCTGGAATTTGGGATGAAGGTTGGGAAAACAGACACTGAGAGAGGCCCAGTGATGAGACGTAAAGACAGAGAAGAAGTAGTGAACAGGAGAGCAGTGTCTACAAAATAAGGAGGAAGATTTTAAAACCAAGAGATCAAGAGGCAGAAAGAATGAGAAAGGGAAAGCATAAGACTGAGTGAGGAACTTTTCATATGTTTCCAGGAGAACATTATAAGCTACTCAGTTAAAGCAAGTGTTATACTCTGTGTGAAACATAAAACATGTACTTTTTATAGACCTTACCAATGATTTCTGAATAAACGTCTCTTTCTTCTCACATGCTGCTTAACCATTATCTACACTTTTAAATAATTTACTTGTTTGTAGTAATGAGAAGTACATTCTGCAGCTAAATAAATGTTCCCATAAGCTTTAGCATAAAGTACAATTATGGCTGTGAACCTATGTATCAGCAATTCTACATACATATGTAATCCTGAGCAAGTGATTTTTATATCTGTGCTTTGTCATTTTTTATAAATATACCTTATATTTGTACTTTATATCTATACTTATATTTTAAGCTTGAAATTAAACAAAAAAGCACTACATTTGCCTTACTTAATCTTATCATGATCAACTTGAAAATAATAATTTAGAAAATCAGCTTATAGTAAAAAATACGCTATTTAACTCTACCACAAAAAAACTTACTGCTACTAACAAGACTAGGTAGAGGTTTCTTACTTTATTTTTAACAAAGGCCCACTTGAATAATGATATTGAAAATACAATATCCATCCTATAAAATATCAGGACACATAATTAAGAATAAACTAAGCTAATTCCAGTTTTAAAAATCATGCTGTGGACAGCTCAATCACAAGGTTAAAGGTAAGAAAATTATATGTTAAAGTTATAAAAATAGCAAAAATCCACTAGTTTCCCTTCTTTTTAAATAACAAACAGATCACTAGATACATGAAAGAATAAATAAGTCAAGTAAGTTTGGAAAGGCTAATTCTCTTTGACAGAGCATGCTCCTGTTCACATGCACACAACAATAACTTGTGGATCAAGGCAACATTAATTGCCTTGGAAGGGCAAGGAATAAGATCAGCACGTCACAGAAGTGAGAAAATCTAGGTATAAATCCAGCCAGTCATTTGGATTTTTAAAAGTATGCACAGTCTTTCCCATGTATATATTTTTAGAAAACAGACTACCTCAAGTCTGTTTTCTCTATACAACTTAGTATTTAACCTCTCTTTCATTTACACACACACACATCTGGATTGCCTTGATTTTCTGCACCAAAGTTTGAGGAAAATAATTTTTCCAAATTTCAGTAAGGCACTGCAATCTTCCTTGCCATTCTTTAATGCAAGAACATATAATAAACTTATTTTGATGCCAATTATCAAAATACTATGCAAAAACACATTTACTTGGCAAAAGGTCAAAAAAAAAAATCTATTCATAACACTCAAATTTCACCCACCCTCTTATTAAGTGTATAACCGCTAAATGCATGCATGACCTAGTACAAAAAGTAGAATATTGAAACATGTGAAATAAACTGTAAAAAGATACAATTTAATTTTTTTGTCCAGCCAATAAAGGATAATTTTCTCTATTAAAACAAATAGTAATCTTTTTCTTCATTTGTAAAGATTAAGCATATTCAAAAGCTCTAGGTTAGAAATGAACAAAAGAAGAAAGGGTTAACAGAAAAATAAAATAAAATAAAGAAATAGTATAAGAAAAGTTTAACTTAAATTTAGAACTTCTTCCTAGAACATATATTTCCTTATTTGATATATGTACATTTTAGAAATAAAGAGTATCTTTTATTTTATTTTTTAAAATATATTTTATTGATTTTTTATAAAGAAAGGAGAGGGATAGAGAGTTAGAAACATCGATGAGAGAGAGACATCGATCAGCTGCCTCCTGCACATCTCCCACTGGGGATGTGCCCGCAACTACGGTACATGCCCTTGACTGGAATCGAACCTGGGACCTTTAAGTCCACAGGCCAACGCTCTATCCACTGAGCCAAACCAGTCTCGGCAAAGAGTATCTTTTAAAAGCTAAACTAAAGTTGAGAGAAAAGCACAGTATTTCACACTAGATTTAACAATCCTTCAAGATGCTGCACTAGTAAGAAATAAACTTTGTGACTTATAGAGACATAAATGCCCACTAATAGAAAATGCTGCTAATACACTTTATAGTTGTAAAGGCATCACCCCAACAAGGCCTCTGACAGTAAGAGAAGTGTACTAGGATTAGATGTATGATAGATTTAATGGAGTATGAAGATTATTATGTTCCTACTAGAGGTGGGTGGGTTCCCTCTGCGTGGCCTGTGAGGACTGGGCCGAAACTGGCAGTCCAAGGCTGCCTGCTGCTTCTGCTCATCCTGGCCCCAGTGTGCCTGCCTCTGCCGCTCAGTAGGCTTACTGCCGCTCCACTGTGGTCTCTGGGCTGCAGTGGCCAGCCCTGAGCCTTGCATCTGGCACCCGTTGGTCAGCAACATAGTGCTCCTGCTGTGGGAGTGCACTGACCACCAGGGAGCAGCTCCTGCATTAAGAGTCTTCCTCCTGGTGGCCAGTGCGCGTCATAGCAACTGGTTGACTGGTTGAACAATTGCTTAGGTTTTTATATATAGAGAATACAGAAGATAATATTTAATCTTAAGAAATTCAAGAGTCATTTTTAAAGTCACAATTTCACACTCTAAACTTGAGCGATGCAGCTATTCAGCTCCAGCAATCAACCAATGGGTTTTTTTCCAGTTTCAATAAATACTATTTAGAAGTCTCAGTTTCTACTTAGATAACTTTAAGTCATCAATGTAGTTTTTTAAAAATTCTGAGGTTAAAAGCAGATAGGCCAACTTAATTCAACTTTAACTTTAGTTGGCTAAAGTTCAGAGAGCAGGGTTCCAGTTCCAGCTCTGCTATTTGATGTGTGTGAGACCTGGGACCAATTACTTAATCTCTGTCGGCATCATTTCTTCCTGTAAAACTAAGGTACTATACTAGATGACTTCCCTAAAAACCCTTCTAGTAACAGCATTTTATGGTTCCTTCTTCCTCCATTTAAGTATCTCCTTACACTTTAAAAAAAATATATATTTTATTGATTTTTTACAGAGAGGAAGAGAGAGGGATAGAGAGTTAGAAACATCGATGAGAGAGAATCATCGATCAGCTGCCTCGTGCATACCCACTACTGGGGATGTGCCCGCAACCAAGGTACATGCCCTTGACCGGAATCAAACCCAGGACATTTCAGTCCGCAGGCCGACGCTCTATTCACTGAGCCAAACCGGTTTCGGCCTCACACTTTTTTAATACAACAAAACTGCTAGGCCATGTGACATAAATTAGAACCTCTCCCCCCACCTCCACTGAGCTTTTATAACTATAGGTTGTCCCAACATATTATAAAATCATATAATTTGAAAGAGCAAAATTAGAATCTAAATTTTTAAATGAAACAACTCGTTCTAAAATCATTTGGTTCTGAAAATATTAAATAAAAATCTAATATCCTAAATCATTTTAAAATTCTTTCTGCCTCTAGGATTCATTAATTTTATATTGTTATAAGTAAAAATAAAATTTATTTTAAGTTTAAAAATGGATTCTTTCAAGTCTCTAAGTATTTCCTCTCTTTTTTTCTTGAATTTATTGGGGTGACATTGGTTAATAAAATTATATAGGTTTCAGGAGTACAATTCTATAATATATCACCTATATACTGTATTGTGTGTTTACCACCCCAAGTCAAGTCTCCATCACCATTTATCCCCACAATATTATCTTCTACCTCCCCTAGTCCTTAAAACATCCTTAATGATATTCAAAAAGAAAGATAAATGAGGATAACTGACGTAAAAGAAAATGCAGTCTAGTAATTTTTTCCTATAGAAAATTCTATTCAATTACTTAACATTATCTAATAATTTGCATATACTATCCAATAAGGAGGGAATATGCTAATTGGCCCTCATGCCATTGCAAAGATGGTAGCGCCCACAGCCAATAAGGGAATATGCTGACTGCCCCGCCCTCAAAGATGGCGGTGCCCACAGCCACAATATGAAGGTGCCCAGTCCCCTCAGCACTGCCAGGGCAACAGACATGCAGCCACTCCATGCTCTTGCCTCCAGAATCCCCCAGCCCCCTCAGCCCCACAGCCGCCCAGGGTTGGCCCGAGGCGCAGGCAAGCCTCAGAAGATGGCAGCTGCCCAGAGCCTTCCGAGGCTCAGGTAACCAGGGCCAGCCGAGGCTTGCGCTGCCAGCAGTGGCAGCAACAGAGGTGTGATGGGTCGTTGCTTTCCCCTGATTGCCAGGTCACCTCCCGCCCTTGAGGGTTCCCAGACTAAGAGAGGGGATAGGCTGGGCTGAGGGTCCCCCTTCCAGTGCATGAATTTTCATGCACCAGGCCTCTAGTACTTCAATAAGTAAAATAAGATAGGTATATTATTCCTATCTAGAAAATAAATAAAATAAAAGTATATTAACAAATTATCAGGATTTACTCAGCTATTACACTCAGTCTAGAATCTTCTTTATAAAAATTATATTCCTAATTTAAGGCAATATGTGTTACATTCTTTTAAAATTCTAATTAAAATATCTTCTTTAATTAAATATCAAAAGCCTTCCCTTGCACGTTAAATCCTTAACTTTCTTAAACTCATCAGATATAGTGAAGATTTCAATATTAGTCAGGCAATACCATAAATAATTTTTGGTTTTGTTTTGCCTTCACTAAATAAATTTTATTTTTCAATTGCAGTTTAGATTTAATATTATTTTGTACTAGAGGCCCAGTGCATGAAATTTGTGCACTGGGGTGGGGAGAGGCCTCTCAGCGGGCCTGCACCCTCTCACAGTCCAGCAGCCCTCAGGGGATGTCTGACTGCTGAGGAGGCGGGAGAAGCTCCCACCACAGCCACTGTGCTCGCCAGCCATGAGTCCAGCTTCTGGCTGAGTGGCACTCCCCCTGTGGGAGAACACAGACAACCAGGGGGAAGCTCCTGCATTGAGCATCTGCCCCCTGGTGGTTAGTGCACATCATAGCAATAGTTCATTCCTCTGTTTGGTCAATTTGCATATTAGCCTTTTATGATATAGGATTTCAATAAATTTCTATTTGAAAAAGCCTTAATTAGTCTATTCCACGGAAATCATCCAAAAGGAATACTTAGACATTGATGAATATTTGGTTTTATCCCTTATATTTTTAAAATTTGTATTTATTTTTAAACTTATTTTTATAATCACCTCGGGTATTTTTAAGTTATGAAATGCCAATATTAAGTTTTAAAATGCAATTTCAGCCAGGCTGGTATGGGTCAGTGGTTAAGCATTGACCCAGGAGCCAAGAGGTTGCTGGTTTGATTATTCGTCAGGCACATGCCGGGTTTCACGCTTAATATCTAGTAGGGGGTGTAAATGAGGCAGCCAATTGATGATGTTTTTCTCTCATCAGTGTTTCTATCCCTCTCCCTTCCTCTCTAAAAAAAAAAAAACAAAACAAAACAATAAAAACATACTTTTTATAAAAAGAAATGCAATTTCAACTAAAGCAATGATGTGCCAATGTATAACACAGCGCCTATAGTTATTAAAATTTGACTTACAACACCTTAGTTGTTCAGAAACTAATTAAATCATAGGTTAATTTAATGAATGTAGAGCATTATTTTGAATATAGAGCATATTTATGAATACAGAGCATTATTACATTTAGTGATGTGTGGTACACTGCCAAAGGATATAAAGATACAACTTAAATTCAACCTGTGGTTCAAATTGCTAACTTAAAATAAAATGGCAATCAATAAAAATTTGTTATGTGTTTCCTTCCATATTTAAAGGAAGAGGTTCTTCTTTAATCAAAGATAGGGTCCACTAGCAGCTAATTTACATATTAATAAAATGTATACCAAAAAGAGTAAACTCTCACATAAATGTTATTTTACATGGTCAAAGGGGACATACAACTGAGCTACCTTTAAGTACCTTCTTTAAAAGAGCCTTTAGAAACTAATACTTAGAAATGTTTTAAAAGAATGACAGAGTAACAAATCACTCAACATCCCAAGAGAATTTTAGTCTTTGTAGTTTCAATTGAGTAATCCACACCTACTCACAAGGTTAAATTTCTCTCTTCTATTGGAATAAGCCTGAGAGTTGTCAGAAAGCCACAGGATAAGATCTCAGGACATATCATTAATTAATTGCTTCCCAAAGTCAGGAGACCTGTCCTCAGATTTCAAAGAAAGTACAAATTTCACACTTACTCATAACTTTTGGTAAAAGAAAGGAGAAAACATTGTCATATGTATATGTGCAATTACTACTTTTGATTTTAAAGATAAGAAACCTGGCTATATTAGAAATAAGAATATTTGCTTTATAAATCAGATCTATAGTTAACTAACTTGTAGACTGATAATCATTCTAAAATGCTACTGAATCCATAAAATACTGTGTTATATCAAACTAATCTAATGAAGTACATTAAAAATATTTTTTAATGCTACTTTTAATGAAAACAGGAACTATTTATGAAAATGAATTACTTTTCATCCATGTGGCTTCTCATTTTCTTCAGTTTCTGCATAATGCTGCTAGTTTCACTGCTGGAGATGGAAATGGGGGAAGGACTTCGGGTCTCCACATCAGTTGGACCAGGACTAATTGCCTTATTATTCTTTGTGTCATCATCACTATGAGAGTCCTACAAAGCAGGGGGATAAAGTATTACACTTTTACCGAAATTCAAGATCTTAAAGTGATCATAAATACTGTCGTCATAAACAAAAATTAAGTTTATATCCAAAACAGTATTTATAAAATAGCTGAAATTATGGTATTACTTGGAAGACAAAATTATATTACATATTTAAAACTGATTAAAATATAAATTTTATGTTATGTGTATTTTACATTTATTTATAACAAATAAATATTTTTTTAAGAAGTAAACATTTTTTTTAAAAACTTCCGCTTTTAGTAATCTGGTATCTAAATGTCCTCTCTAATTTATATATATATAAAAATTATATATATTCCTCAAAATGAATATAAAATTACAGACATTGTAACTATATAAAATATATGTATAGACACAAACAATGAATGGAACATATAATTATTTTAATCATACCGATGGATAGATCTTTTTCTTTAAATATTCCTTATAGAAAACAATGTTTTTACAAATTAAAAAGTTTATAATAGCCGAAACTGGTTTGGCTCAGTGGATAGAGCGTCAGTCTGTAGACTGAAAGGTCCCAGGTTCGATTCCGGTCAAGGGCATGTACCTTGGTTGTGGGCACATCCCCAGAAGGTGTGTAGGAGGCAGCTGATCAATGTTTCTCTCTCATCGATGTTTCTAACTTTTATCCCTCTCCCTTCCTCTCTGTAAAAAATCAAAAAAAAAAAAATAAAAAAAATAAAAAAAAAAAAAAAAAAAAAAATATATATATATATATATATATATATATATATATATATATATATATATATATATATATATATTAAAAGTTTATAGTAAAACATTTAGGAATCATTAGTTTAATAAATATAACTAATGAACAAAAATAAAACTTTAATTGCTTAGTAAGACCTTCCTACAAATAATCATTTATTCTCTACTTTTTTTTGGAAGCTGGGTAGGAACAATCATGACTTTTTATTTTATGAATAATACAAAGCAGAGGCCTTCTCCTTCCTCAATGATTCAGTCCTAAAATCATTAGGTGGAACAGAACAAGGTGGAGAAAAACAAAGGGGTTGAAAGTGAGGTGTTCCAACCTGAGTGGGATGAAGAGCATCTAATGCAGGAGAGTGGCCTAAGTGGAAAATAAGAGCCCAAGTCGGGCAATGGGGATGTCCAGTGAGACATGGCAAATCATGAGCCCAGAGCAAGGTGGGATTCCCAGAGAACACAGTCTGTGTCTTTACTGAATTATATATCATTACATTAACATTGAATAGCTGAAATAAGTTTCGTATAAATAGCAAAAACAGTCTCATTAATTCTAAGGAATGTATCTGGATTGATGAGAAATAACAAGGTTCTCTGTTTCAACTGCGTTCATGAACGGAAAACATTTTTAAACTAATATATGAGCTATGTGTATCTTCCAAAACTTGAACATTCCATAGCAAAAAAGAAAAAAAAATACTATCCCTGTACATAAAGGCACATACATAAAACTTTACCCTAGTTCAGTGGTCAGCAAACTCATTAGTCAACATAGCCAAATATCAAAAGTACAACGATTGAAATTTCTTTTGAGAGCCATATTTTTTTAAACTTAAACTTCTAATGCCACTTCTTCAAAATAGATTCGCCCAGGCCATGGTATTTTTTAGAAGAGCCACACTCAAGGAGCCAAAGAGCCGTATGTGGCTCGTGAGCCACAGTTTGCCGACCAGGGCCCTAGTTCATCATGTATCACAGTGCTAGAATAAGGGTACCAATCATATCAGAAAATGAGGCAGGGCTAGATATTAGCAAGCAGCATGAGACCAAAAACAAAGAAATAATAATTTCATGTTGATTTACCAATTTATTTTCCCCTGCAGACTTTAACTTCTCCTGCAGTTTTATGGTTGTCTGTCGGATCCTTTCTATCTCTTCCTGCTGTTTAAGAATCAGTTGTCTTTCCTTCCGAGCTGCCTTATTGGCTTCTTGAAGACGTTTAATTTCTGCCTAAGGTTTAAAGAGTTAGGAGAGGCACTAAGATTTGGAGGAGAAAAGTCCAAAGTAATATTTTAAAAAGAGAATCCAACCATCACATTTACGTAACAAGAATAAATATACAGTATTTCAAGATAAAAGTAATATTGAGAGAGAAACCAAGATGGTAGCATAGGTAAACACCTGAACTGCTGCCTCGCACAACAATTTCAAAACTACAACTAAAAGATAAAATGGACATAATCCAGAACCACAGGAAGGCTGGCTGAGGGGAAATTCTACAACTAGAAGGGAAGAGAAAAGCACATTGAGATTCAGAGCTGCTGCAGAAGTAAAGTGCAGAGGTACAGAGGCGTGTTATTTTATGGCCCTTAAAACATTTGTTTTGGTTTTTTTACCCTTAAAAGTTTTAAATTTGCTTTCAAAACAGAATTGTCTTACACTTAAAATGCCACCAAAAACATGTAAGACTACATTTCACCAAATTCTCTACAGAGGATATTATTAAGCTCTCTATTGCTAATTAAGTGAGCAAAAGATGATACACTTCACTTTTAATAAATGTTAAAATTTAATGTGGATTGTCCTTTTTTCAAAAATGTTTTAATCTGTTGTCAATAAAAATAAGCATTATAAAGACATTAAGAATTTGTTACTTATAATTTCTTGCACTCCTATTTCCTAGGTAAACGGAAAAAAAAAAGTTATTTAAGAAGTAATCGGAGGGAGGGTATGTATGGGGGGGAGGGGCAATGTTAAAATATGTACACAAATAATAATTTAATAAAAAATGTAAAAGAAAAAAAAAAAGTAATCCAACATATAACTTAAATGATTAAGTTCATTGACCATCTAACAAAGTAGTAACTAGCAACAAGTCAATAAGGGAAAAGAATCTATTGATTCCATACTGACCAGGCAATATAAAATATATTTACATATGTTACTGCATTCAGTCCTCACAATCACCACATAAAGTCTATATAATCTCACTCCTACAGATAAGGAACTTAAGTCTTGGAGAGTTGCTTAAACTTGACTGTGATTACACAATTGCAAGTGATAAAGCTAGAATTCAAGTAATAACAACTAACATTTATTGAGCACTTACCGTGTGCCAAGGGCTGTTCTAAGTTTTTATATTCACTTATCCCTCCCAATAACCCTGCAAAGTATATTATCAGTATGATCTTCAGTTGACAGATAAGGAAACTGAGGCACCGAGAAGTTAAGTAACTTGTCCTAAGTTATGAAACAAATATTGATAGACTTTGGATTTTAACCCAGGCAATCTGACTCTAGAGCTGAATTTTTAAGCACTACACCATGCTGCCTCTCCAAGATTCAAATCCCAGGTGTTTCTGAGTCCACTAAACCAAAATATTTGTCTACTTTTAATTAATATGCCTTAGATTCCTATTTGGGAAAACAGTGACTAAAATATATTAATCTAAGTAAATTCTTATAAATACCTTATTTTTTTTAAAATATGCATTTTAAAGGACTATTTTGTTTTACATACTAAATGAAGGCAGAAGACTTGATTCTATACTGCAGCAATTTTCAACCTTTTTCATTTCATGGTACACTTAATTACTAAAATTCTGCAACACGCCAAAACATTTATTTTTTGCCAATCTATAAAAAAAAAAAGGTATATAATTTTGATTCAAAAACACTGGATGGCTATTGTGTTGGCTGTTGTCATTTTTTTCATTTGGCAATCTAAAGGAAAGAGGTCAATAACTAGTCAGGTATTACATGTTTTAAAAATTCTTGTAGCACACAGGTTGAAAATTGTTGCTATCTTGTATTAAATCACCAGTGACATGCAATCCTAATTTGGAGAAATACAGTATACTACCAAGCAACTCCTGTAATGATAGTAGTATAGGCATAAACAGTAGTAAATATCAATTAAATCTTAACATAATAAGAAAAAGAGATTAGGCAAAATAGTAGATTCCACATCTAACCTGCCCTATGGTAAGTTCTTTTACAGTAGTCTTTTTCCTAACATACCTTTTCTTGCTGCAACTTTAAGAGCAAGCCACGCTGTTTCTTACGAAGTGGGGGCATTTTATCATCTTCTCCTTTGTCTCGGAGATGTCTGCAAATATTTCCCATCAAGACAAAGATTAGATTAAATTTCTATTCTGTCAATAATTTCAACCACTAAAGCCTCTAAACCAATTACACATTTTCAAATGGGGAAAACAGTTGCTGCATGCAGCAATTGCTATCCCAACAATTATTTCACTGCACAGGCAATATATGCAAACTAGACTGTGTTCTTTAAAGAGAAAACAGTTTTAAGAAATTTACAATATAATAAGGAAATTAAGTATAAAACAACAACATAAGAGTCGGTTAAGTGAAAAAAGAGAAATGCAAAGAAAGTGTTACATGAGTAGCTGAAACCGGTTTGGCTCAATGGATAGAGCGTTGGCTTGGGGACTGAAAGGTCCCGGGTTCGATTCCGGTCAAGGGCATGTATCTTGGTTGCGGGCATATCCCCAGTAGGGGGTATGCAAGAGGCAGCTGATCAATGACTCTCTCTCATCGATGTTTCTAACTCTATCTCTCTCTCTTCCTCTCTGTACAAAATCAATAAAATATATATTTTTTTTAAAAAGTGTTACATTAGTAGAAGGTCTTAAAAGCAACATGATTCAAATATGGCAGCCATATTTCTAGATTGTGAAACTGGGTTGATCAAATCAAATTAAATGATTAAACAAAATCATCTTTAAAAACACAGCATTTGGTTTTAATGAGAGAAATTAAACACTGAAAACTCTGCTCACTGAAAAAACTTACTTTTTCTGATGCTCTAGCCAGGCTAATTCAGCCTTAGTTTTCTCCTTCAAGGCTTTTTCACGGAGACGCAGAAGCGAAGACTGGTGAGCTGCCCGCATTTCCTCTTCTTTCATATACTGTCGAACCATCTCCATGGTAAACTTAGAAAAGCTGTCTTGTCCTCCTGAGAATGGCATGCTCAGCTCCTAATACAGAGAGTTTACTTTGAATTTATCATCATCTAAACCTTTTGGAACATAATTAACTTCATTAAAGGAGGTATGCAGAAAAAAAAAAGAGGCATGCACTTATAAAATATTATATAAATAAAAAAAATTAAATAAATTAAAAATGTTGCCAACAGCCCAGCTGGTGTGGCTCAGTGATAGAGTATCAAACTATGAACCAGGAAGTCACGGTTCAATTCCTAGTCAGGGCATGTGCCTGGATTGCAGGCTCAATCCCCAGTAGGGGGCATGCAGGAGGCAGCTGATCAATGATTCTCTCTCATCACTTATGTTTCTCTCCCTCTCTCTTTCTCTCTGAAATCAATAAAAACTTTTTTTTTTTTAATATTGACAACCATGTAGAAAACATTATTCACAAAAGGCACAAGAGGGAGTAACATTCATCTGCTAATTTATTCAGCCATTAAATTTTTTTTAAATATATTTTTATTGATTTCAGAGAGGAAGGGAGAGGAAGAGAGAGATAGAAACATCAATGACGAGGGAGAATCATTGATTGGCTGTCTCCTGCATGCTCCCCACTGGGGATCGAGCACACAACCTGGCCATGTGCTCTTGACTAGAATCAAATCTGGGACCCTTCAGTTCATAGGCTGACGCTCTATCCACTGAGCAAAATCAACTAGGGCAGCCAGCCATTGAATTTTAATAAACAACCACTGTAAGGCCTGTACTGCTCCAGGGATATAAACATGGTAAGAATTTGTCTTTATTATCCACAAGTTTACATTTTAGAATGACATACATATAAATTTTTAAATGCAATTAAATTTTTTAAGAGTGGAACAAGTAAAAAAGCTAAAGAGATAACACTGGCTCAGACACTCAAAGGCCTTAGGAATAAGTTTGTATTCTACGTTGTAAGGAAGGCAAAGCCTAATTTTATAGCAAAAATGTAACATAAAATTGGTATCTTAGGAAAATCACTTTGATAGCTAACAATTGAGTTCAAGTACAAAATGTATCCTCACAACTTTGAGAGAACACATTCACAACTACTTATGAAGTATCTCTATGGGCACACTGAAACCCACCTTGGCAGAAGACAGTGTAGTCTTTTCTGGGGAAGTTTCTTCATCAGAGTCATCATGATGGCCTCTTCTCTTTTCCATATTAAATCTGCGATGACTCTCAGAAGGCAGTAAAGATCGAAATGACTTTTCTTCTATTTCATCTTCTGTCATGGATTCATCAAATTTCAGGGAATATTCTGTTACAATAGAAGCTGAATCTAAAAGAATATGGAGCAGTAGACTTTATCATTTTAACAATTTTTAGTAGATACTCCATTAGTGGCAGTTGCTGCCTCTTTATGAGATAATATAAAAAACTCATATAATAATCACTAGCAGTAAGCATGAAATAAACAAAATTCATTTATTTTACAAACAAGTAAAGAACTCTAAAATATCTAATATTAGTACAAGAAATAGGGTAAAAGTGTAATGTACTTCATTTACAAAGAGCTCCTATAAATCAATTAGAAAACTAATACCTTATAGAAAATTGAGAAATGGTCACAGGCTACATTCTATCCTGGTACGAGGGTAGGGAGAGGGTGTTTGGTGTGGCTGATGTGTATATTTAGTTTACTCTTTGTGATGTATGATTCTAGGTTTTGATAGATGCATAGCATCAGACAGTGCATACAACTATATGAATGTGCAATACCTTACATAACAGCTGTTTCACACTGAAAGTTCTCCTGTGCTATGTGCCCACTTTATAGTCAATCATTCTTCTTCCACCTAACATCTGGGAACCAAAATCCCTGTAGTTTTGACTTTTCCAGGATTTCATATAAATGAAATCATACAATATGTAATCTTTCACTTACTAAAGTTCACTTAAAATGCAACCATTTTGTTGCATGAAGCAATAGCTTCTCCTTTTGATCACTGACTAATATCCCATTGTATAGGTATACCAGTCTATCCATTCCCCTCATATTGTAAAACATCTTGTAGCTTCCAGTTTTTAGCAAATAAGAATAACAGTGTTATGAACATTAGTGATAGGTTTTTGTGTAGACATATGTTTTTAAGCCACTTGGTAAAACATGATTGCTGGATCCTTATAAAATATTGTTTCCAAAGTAGCATTCTGTACTCCCATCAGCAATGAATGCAAGCAAACTCCTGTTGCTCTGCATTCTTACCACATATTTGTTGTCAGTTTTTTGGATTTTAGCCATTCTAACAGGTATGTTGTAGTATCTCGATGTGATTAAAATTTCATTTTCCTAATGATACATGATATTAAATACCTTTCCTATGTCTAGTTGACATTTGTATATTTTCTCCAATGAAGTGACTATTCATTTTTTAATTGGGTTGTTGAGCTTTAGGAGTTTTTAAGATAGAAATTTTGCGGAGAACTCAGTCCCTAACATTCCATCTTCTGGCTCCCCAAAATTTGTTCCTTCTTGCTTACAAAATACATTAAAGCCATTCCAAGGGCCTCCAAACCCATCCCAGCATCAACTACACATGCAAAGTCCCATCTAAATGTCATCTAATTAGATATGGGAAAAACTCAAGATTTCCTGAGGCAAAATTTCTTTCTAGCTACGAACCTGTGAAACAAGGTAAGTTTTGTGCCTCAAAACACAATGGTGGGATAAGCGTAGAATAGACAGTCCTATTTCAAAAGGGAAAAATCAAAAGAAGAAAGGGGTAGTAGGTCTCCAGCAAAACCAAAATCTAGCAAATTCCATTAGATTTTAAGGCTCAAAAATGATCACCCTTGGCTCGATGCTTTGCCCTTCAAGCCCGCAGAGTGGCTTGATCCCAAATCAGCTAAATACCCAAATTCATCACTTTAACTTCCTTTTTATTTCTTCTTTTAAAAAAATAATTTTTATTGATTTCAGAGAGGAAGAGAGAGGGAGAGAGACAGCAACATCAATGATGAGAATCATTGATCGACTGCCTCCTTCATGCCCCCCACTGGGGATCAAGCCCACAACCTAGGCATTCTCTGACTGGGAATTGAACCATGACCTCCTGGTTCATAGGTTCACACTCAGACACTGAGCCATGCCAGCTGGGCTCATCAGAATCACCTTTAATGCCCATATTCCCACCAATAGGTCTGCAAGCCAATGTAGGCTTTTTCTAGCATGTACCTCAAAACTTCTAAACTCTACTTATTAGACAATTCTAAAGGCATGATCACATTTTTAGTATTTGTTATGGCAGCACCTCACTTCTAGATACCAAGACCTAATTTAATTAAGGTTGTCATAATTATAGACAGCTATATCTAAATATAATATTCATTATAAAATGTATAAAAGTATCTTAAAGGGTTCTGGAAGCCTCCCAAATCAAGTAATTATACATATATGTGCAAGGAAGTTACCTTTCTCATCGGGAAGAGATGGTACACTGTAACTTCGTAGAGAATCATCCACAGCAGTCTGAACCTGTTCATCAATAGAACTCTCCGTCTTTCCACCATGAAGTTTCTTCTCATTTTCCTTCAAAGATGGAACTGAAGGACTTTCTTGACGGCTGCTACCACTACTACTTCTGTTTATGAATATTATAGAAATAAACAAACAAATTAAAAAGGCAATAAGGATAACTTCAAAGTAAACTTATTTGGCTAAGGAAATAAAGGTTATGATCAAGATACAAAATGATAAAAGGAGCAATATAAAGCATAAAAATAGTAAGTAGACACACGGTAAGCCGGAGAAGAAACTTTTAGAAAAGATGAATAGGAGAGAGGAAGGTTTCATGATTAACTGGTCACACTGGGCAACCAATATTCTAAGGCTCTCACACCCGTATTTCCTTTCATTTTAAAACCAAGCTACTGGCTCAGTGGTTGAGTGTCAACCTATGAATCTGGAAGTCACAGTATGAATCCCAGGCAGGCACATGCCAGGGTTGCAGGCTTGATCCCCAGTGTGGGGAGTGCAGGAGGCAGCTGATCAATCATTCTCTTTCTTTTCTTTTTAAAATATATTTTATTGATTTTGTACAGAGAGGAAGGGAGAGAGATAGTTAGAAACATCGATGAGAGAGAGTCATCGATCAGCTGCCTCTTGCACACCCCCTACCGGGGATATGCCCGCAACCAAGGTACATGCTCCTGACCGGAATCGAACACGGGTCCCTTCAGTCCCCAAGCCGACGCTCTATCCATTGAGCTAAACCGGTTTCGGCCAATCATTCTCTTTCTCTTTCTCTCTCTCTCTCTCTTTGATGTTTATTTCTATCTCTCCCTCTGCTTTCCTCTGTGATATCAACTAAAAAACAACAACAATATAAAAACAAAGACCCAAGCTACTGAAAAGAGGCTTCTACTTGGTATTTCCACCCCCTACTTTTCATCAATATCACGATTTATCACAATCCGCTTCAACCCCAACTACTCTACTGGAACTACTCTTTTCTAACATCTACCTAAACTCTAATTGCCAATCCAATAGAATATCTGCAACCTTAGATGGTGTTGACCTCTATCACCTTCTTTAAAAGTTCTACTTGCTAAAGCAAATATAAGTAAAATGTTAACATTAGGGTAACTTGGATGAAAGGTAAAGTATAAAAAAACAAATTTATATAGTGCTTATATAATATAGGTTCTCAAGAAATGGCAGATATATTGTTACATGAAACAACTGTTTTGCAAATTAAATGGGGAAGATAAAACTTTCATTTAAAGAAATAAAATCGAGAAGTAAAAAAAAGAAAAAGCAATTGTCAGCTACTTATCATACTTTACTACATCAAACTCTTTTCAGAATGTGTAAAATATGGCTCGAACTGCCATTCTTGGATCATTATCTCAATGTGTTGAGACTTTATCTCCTGGTAATTGTTGACAGTCTGGTTCAAATAAACTCACAAACATTAAAACAAAACCCTCTTTTCACCTTCTATCGTGATTCTTGTATCTTGAAGACTCAGAATAACTATCATATGAAGAATACTTCTGATGTTTTGAGTCAGGGGTTCCTTCATTATTGTTAGAGAGTGAAACAGATTGACTTTTCCTATAAAAACAAAGCAAAACTGGTTCAACATTTAAGTCTCTAATAGGACTAAGATTTTAATACTGCTCAACAGTATTAGATAAAATCTTGAATGAACAGGAATTATGAAACTTACAAAGTATTTGAAGGCATTCATTTATGAAAAGGATGTATAACACACTAAAGAGTATCTTCTGTCCTGGCTGGTGTGGCTCAGTGGCTGGTGTGGGCCTGCTCACCAGAGTGTTGTGGGTTTGATTCCTGGTCAAGGGCACATATCTGGGTTGCAGGTTTAATCCCCACCCCGTCAGGGTGTGTGTGTGAGAGGAAACCAATAGATTTGTTTCTCTCTCTCTCTCTCTCTCTCTCTCTCTCTCTCTCTCTCTCTCTCTCCTTCCCTACTCTCTCCCTTTCACTCTCTCTAAAAGTCAAGAGAAAAAAAATATCACTCCTCAGGTGAGGATTTTTTAAGAAAAGAGTCTTTCTTTTCTAGTATGAGCAATAAGCATAAATCACCCCAAGTATCAATGAATGTGAATAGACTTAAAATCTATGAATTAGAGGTAGTCAAAATGTGGTGTAAAAGAAAAAAGGCACACACAAAACATGATCACATTACCCAGCCCTGCCTAAAACACTCTGTAATGACTTTTCACTGCTCTAGAATAAACAAAATCCTACGGTCTGCAAGGCCCTACCATGATCTGATCTCTGCATCATCTACCATTCTCCCCTTTGCTCTCTGCCTCCAATGCCATTGGTCTTCCCTCCTTTTCTCTTCCTACCTTTACGTGTATTGACTTGTATATATATATATATTTTTAATATATTTTATTGATTTTGTACAGAGAGGAAGAGAGAGGGATAGAGAGTCAGGAGCATCGATGAGAGAGAGTCATCGATCAGCTGCCTCTTGCACACCCCCTACTGGGGATATGCCCGCAACCAAGGCACATGCCCTTGACCAGAATCAAACCTGGGACCTTTCAGTCCCCAAGCTGACACTCTATCCATTGAGCCAAACCGGTTTTGGCTGATCTGTATATTCTTTACCTCCTTTACAACACCAACTCCTTTTCACCCACTGATTCTTACCATAAGCTTTACTTCTTCAGGAAAACTTTCTCTGACCTTCTTATACTCACAGGCTATTCAAATTCTTTTGTTATGTATCTCAGAGACAACTGTTCTTTCTTTCATAACACTTACCTTAGTTTACAGTGATCATTCCTTAAGTGACTATTTGAATAACATCTACCTATCCTCTAGACTGTATGCCCAAAACTGTATTCCCAGCACCCACAAGAGTGCCTGGAACTCAGTAGATACTCATTATATTAGCAGAATGACTGAATATTAACCTATCTGTTTCAGCTCTGGTCCTCAGTTGCTTCACGAAGTCTGGAGCATGTATCCGCTGGTGGTCATACAGCGTTGCTAGGGGAGCTCCTGAAGCAGTAATGGCATCTGATATATGAGTTCGAGTCAACTCTGCCATCTAAATATGAACACACAAGGCAAAAGTAGATGAACTGAGAGGGAGCAGAGTGTCTTGGGAAGATCACTGGATTGAGAGAGAGCAAATTCTGCAGTAACAGGTAAATATTATGGGCAAGTCATTTAGACTTTTTAAGTCTCAACAGCTTCCTTATAAAAATAAAGAGATTAATACAACATGATTTCTAAGGTTTCACCCAGCTATAACAATCTACAAATTAGACAGAAAACATTTAAGTAATATAATGAGCCATAGTAAACCAAAATTAAATCTTCCTTCAAGAATCAATTCAATTACTGCTTCCTATCCGAGACTTTTCTGAGGAATAACATGAGTTCGTTTTCCCTACTCTTAGCCACTAGTGCCACTGCTGCGTCTGTTATCCATTTTTTATTTTTTCAGCCACTGTCTTGATGACCTGAAGTGTTTTTGAAATCTTTGTTAATGTTGTCTAAAATTTCCCTGAGAAAAGAGATGTCACTTTATACTTATTTGCACAATTCCACAATATCCAACATATATTGGGTTCATGGCTTATTAATAACAATCATTTCACAAGCAATCCTAAATGATAACTGCTTAAATAAACTGAAATTATATCTATTGATTATGATATCCTATATAGACACGTAGTAAAACTATTTCTAGCTTTGTCCTTGGCACTAACAATACTATAAAAGACACTAACAACCCGGGGTAAAAATGAAACATCTTCACAAAAGCAGACCAGTGGCTCCCTGGACTGAGGTTGGGGACTGACTGCAAAGGGGTATGGGAGAACTTTTTAGAGGGTTGGAAATACTGATTATAGTAGTGTGGATAGGGATGGGAAGATAAGCTGTAGAAATATGCAGATACAGGTATCTAGATATTTGTCAAGTCATCAAACTGTATACTTAAAATGGGTACGTTATTTTCTTTGTAAATTATTAATAAAATTAATATCTTTTTAAAAATATATTTTTATTGATTTTTTATATAGAAGAAGGGAGAGGGATAGAGAGTTAGAAACATCAATGAGAGAGAGAAACATTGATCAGCTGACTCCTGCACACTCCCTACTGGGGATGTGCCCGCAACCAAAGTACATGCCTTTGACCAGAATCGAACCTGGGACCCTGGAGTCCTCAGGCCAACGCTCTATCCACTGAGCCACACTGGTCAGGGCAAATTAATATCTTTTTAAAAAGTTACTCAAGGGCAGAAATTTAGAGTTCATCTTTTTTTTTCTGCCTCTATAATTTCAAATGTTCAAGACACTGCAATAAAAGGCCAAAGTTATTCAGACTGACTAAAAAGAACTAAGAAGAAAATGGTTTCCAGTGGCTCTCACCTCACAGATTTGGCGTGCTGCATCTGTGGTGAGGCGAGCAGTCTCTGTTTGCTGAGCAGCTATTTTACAAGTTGCTTCCTGTAGGACTTCAGTTACATCCCGTTGTGATTTAACCACCTGCTGTAATGACTCCGCATGGACCTATAAATAAAAGGGTAAAAAGAAAACTTCTGTCATGTCAGAAAGTTCTGTTTCATGGATTAAATGCCTTACCAAAAAACAAAACAAACAAAAAACAACAACAAAAAGAACAATGGGTTTAAAATAGGAAGTCTTAAAAATCACTGCTGGAGTTTAGTCTTAACTCCACTGGTTATGAGTTGATGTGACTGTAGATAAGTAACTACCACGTAGTTACCTCAGCTTCCACTTATTAAACTGGGACTACATCCTGATTACTTAATTTCACAGGGTTGTGACAAGAATCAAATGATATGAAATTAACCCATATGACATATTTTACATCTTTTCTTTTTTACTCCTATATAATTTAAAAAAAATACTAAAGTGTTTTCAAAGACACAAATTTAGGTTTAATAACTTTGCTGCAAATAAGGTACCTGAGCTGCTTTGTTTCGGGTTTCTTCTAACTGTCTCTGACACTCCAGAGCCTCTTGTTCAGCCTTTAATTTCAAAAGGGCCAAGTCTCTTTCATGGCGTTGCTGCTGTGCCTTCAAGATAAAGAAGTGATCAACTATTAATTCTAAGATATTAAACTATTACAACTCAGTGACTACATTAAGTCCAGGGCTATTTTCTCAACATAACAACCATTTATCAAAATACTAAGTGACCACCTACTATGTTCTTTTAATTCACCATTAAGATGATTACTTTTTAATATTATTTTAAATAGCAAAGAAAATGGGGGGAGGGGGGAAACACAAAGAAAGCTAAAGAAGAAAACCCACAAATACCTTTATGATCTGAGCCAAAGACACACTTTCTTGCTGAGCGAGTGAAATGCCTCTAACTCTTTCTACATCTGACAGTTGGCGCACTGACTCCTCAATGGCACTCAAGTAGCTCAGTTCAGCTGCCATTCGATGCTGGAGGCCAGCGGGAGAAAAACGTTTAGAACCTAGAGGGCATAACAATTGCCAAATGTGAAATTGCACATGAAATTAAATTGCATCTCAGATTTCTAAAATTCATTTCTAATTTTAAAAGCCAAAAACAAAGACAGTGACTTAGGAGTACAGTGTCTTTTAATAGTTACTTCTTGTGAGTGTGTGGGCGGGTTGTGTGTGGGGGAGTATGGACACGAATAGGTATGTACATACATATATACCTATAAACACTTAGGGAGTACATACATGGCATACATTTTTCAGTGTTTTTGTTAATGCTGGCAAGATGGGAAAAATCACCACTATTGAATCCCTGATGCTTAATATTTATTTTCCTGTACAGTTTCTGTTTAAAACTTCAAAAAGTAATCACATCCATTTGTAAAAACATTTTTCTATAATTCAACTGAAACAAATTTCCTCAAAAATAAGTAAACTTATTTTTTAAATTATAACTGCACGGGTCAACTTGCCTGGTGTTGAAGTCATCATTTCTGTAGTTGCTCTGCTGGCAGCCATGTTCATATCAGGAAAAGCTGCACTAGCCTTGAATCCTGCTGTAGTTGGAGGCATTATAACTGAGGACTTAGATTTTTCTAATGAAGTTCCTGGAATGTCAAACTGCAACAGTTTCTGGGAACTTGGAGATAGGGGAGAAGTTGGAGTTTTCTGAGACCTTCCCTTGTCTGAGGAGACACTAGAAGATTTGTTTAAAAAAACACATTAGAGAAGGGAAAACTATTCCAGGAACCAGCTAACCAATTTGTAAGAATACCACAAATTACTTTCTTTATTAACATCAGTTTTAAAAAGCTGTGATTCAGGCATTTATTCGTTCAACATAGTCACTATGCTGAATGTACTCTGAGCATTCCTCTTATTTTCATATTTACAGTGGTGAACAAAACTAGGGACAAACCCTGCCCAAAAGGAGTCTATGGATTAAACTGCCACTTTAACTCTTTCCTCTATAATGTAAATACACCATGAATCATTATTGTAGTATGAAGCAAAATCCTCTAATAGCAAAAAATTACAACCACATATAAAAGATCAAGCCTTATAAAAAGTGTCTTAGCATGTCTCTGAAAGAGAAAAAAATCATTTTGTACTAAAAATTAAGAAATGAAAAAACTACTCTTTTGTTACTCCTTTTAACCCAAAGGGGGGGGGGGCAGTATGCAAGCTCCATAATCAATATAAAAATGAGATTTCAAAATCTGCCTGAGTCATCTAACTTGAGCAGGAGAGAAAAGTTTGAGAAAAAACAACAACAATGAGATCAAAAGATTGCTATGCAGTTGTGTTACAAGAGTAAAAGAAAACATCTGAGAAGCAAAAGGTATAAAGGAAATGAGAGAGTTTGTGAAAATAAACTTAGCTTAGTGAAAACACTTCGGATAAAGCTAAGTTCTTAGAATTGATGTGTGGGGTAACTGTGAGCTACCAAAGTACCCTAAGGAAAGTAGTTGCTTGGTCAAAGGGTTAAACTAAGAAAATAACTATGGCAATGGCATTTAGAATAGAAATGGGTTGTGCTAGAGGCAGAGAATTCCTGAGGGAGAGAGGTTGTTAATAGTTTACATGAAAGTTGGCCACACACTAAAATATATAATATATAAAAACTAGAGCTATGAACAAAGCTACAGTATGTATTCATAAAATACAGAAATTTATTAAATGGATTCACTGGACATCAATAATATTGTAAGTTTAATTAAAATGAATTACCGTATAAAATATACATTACTTTACCTCACAGAATGCCCAGAAAGATCCTCCAAAGTGCTATCTGTGTCAAGAGTCTGCTCATAATCCTTGACAGAGAGTTTGCTACTGGTCTCAGATTTCTTCTCTTGATGAGAGTCACGTTCTGAGCCAGAGTGTACTTTTTCCTCATCAAGAAGTGAGCTCTGAACATTTCCAGTGAGTGAATCCAGCCCTATAAAGTAAATTTCTTATAAAGCTGATTCTCAATAGAAGAGACTGAATGGTAATTGATAGATACCCAGATTTCAGTAAAATAATAAGTACAGAACAGAATATTTAAAAGTGGACTTATTTTTAAAATGTGTTTTTCATATCTTTCTGTTTTCACTTTAGGAAAGTGATGTTTCTTCCATTAACATCCCCTATTTGCTATTAAAAATAAATGGTTCTTAAATAAAATGATTAAAAAATGTAAGTATATAGTACTATTCAACGCCCATGAAAAAATAAACAAAAAGAAGTCTTACAAGGGTAAAACCAAAACCTGCCAAAAATGTTATCAGCTGCCAACTGGACTACACAATCCATTTGAAAAACTCTAGGACAAGAACTATATAGCCAAATTCATAAAACTGTTCAGATTCTCAGAATAATTTCACCTATAGGAGTATCTTAATGAGATTATGACACCAACAAAAATTATATACAATATTCCATGAACAACTTAATATATAAATTTTTAAAGTTTACATTTGCAACAGAAGAGCTGTCTATATTACACAGATAATAGTAAACACTTAAATAGCACTTTGTAACTTAAAATGCACTCCATATATATTACCTGATTGCCTTTAAACATCTTTTTTTTTTTTAAATATATTTTATTGATTTTTGTACAGAGAGGAAGAGAGAGAGATAGAGAGTTAGAAACATCGATGGGAGAGAGTCATCGATCAGCTGCCTCTTGCACACCCCCTACTGGGGATATGCCCGCAACCAAAGTACATGCCTTGACTGAAATCGAACCCGGGACCCTTCAGTCCCCAAGCCAACGCTCTATCCATTGAGCCAAACAGGTTTCGGCTGATTGCCTTTAAACATCTTATGAAGTGGGTAGCATATGCTCATTTAATGCTTAGATAACTAGAGATCTATGAGACTACTTGCTTAAGGATACATGGTCAACAGCAGAAATAGGACATAAACCCAGGCCTTATGACTCTACATCTAGTGCATTATTCACCTTGATATGTCTCAATAGCAGCATGGGAAAATATTTGTTACATTAAAAAAAAAAAGAAAGCAGAACAAAGAACTGCATTTTAATGGCATCTAAACAATTTTTTTAAATATAGGCATGGTTAACAATTAAAAGAAAATGAAAAAGTTAAAAAAATTTATACTGTAGCCCTAACCGGTTTGGCTCAGTGGATAGAGCGTCGGCCTGCGGACTGAAAGGTCCCAGGTTCGATTCCGGTCAAGGCATGTACCTTGGTTGCGGGCACATCCCCAGTAGTAGGGAATGTGCAAGAGGCAGCTGATCGATGTTTCTCTCTCATCGATGTTTCTAACTCTCTGTCCCTCTTCATTCCTCTCTGTAAAAAATCAATAAAATACATTTAAAAAAAAATTTATACTGTAAACCCATATTGATAGCAGCATTATTCACAACAGCCAAAAGGTAAAAGCAACCCAAGTATCCTTCAACACTTTGATGAATGTATAACAAACACTAAAAAGTGGCACCTATATATTAATACATACAATGAAATATTATTTGGCCTTAAAAAGGAAGAACATTCTGACATGGTACAACATGCATGAAGACATTACACTTAGTAAAATAAGCCAGCCAGAAAAGGACAAATATTCTATGATTATACACTTATATAGGTACATAGAATGGGCAAATTCATTGAGACACAAAGTAGAACAGCTGTTACCAGGAGTCAGGGAAGAGGGGCTGGGAGCATAAACTTTACTTAATAAGTTAAGAGTTTCAGTTTGGGATGATGAAACAGTTGTGGAGATGCATAATGGTAATACCTGTACAATAAGTAAGATTACTTATTTCTACTCAACTCTGTGTGCACTTAACAATGGTTAAATTTCCTAGTCAAATTCAAAGAGACAGAAAGAATGTCTCTTTGACATTAAGTTCAACCAGGAGGTCACAGTTCAATTCCCAGTCAGGCCTCATGCCCAGGTTGCAAGCTTGATCCCCAGTGTGGGTGGAAGAGGACATGCAGCAGCCAATCAACGATTCTCTCTCATCATTGATGTTTCTATCTCTTTCTCCCTACTCTCTCTGAAATCAATATAAACATTAAAAAAAAGAAATATTTTCCCAAAAAAAGTAGAATGGTGGCCAGTGGGGTAAGGGAAGGAAGAATGGGAAGTCATTGTTTAATGGGTACAGAGTTTAGTATGGAATGATGACTGCTACTTTAATCTACTAACTACTTTCAACTGCACTGGGAAGGAGCTTTTTGCACAGAGCATGTAGACACTCCTTTTCACCACCAGATGGAGTACACACAACAAAAATTACACTGATTTTATAACTTGGGGATAAAGAAGAAAGTTTAAGATGATGCTGTGGAAAGTAAAATACATAGAGTATTTCTAAGGCATTGTTATGTTAAAGGGCATTGGGAATCTGAAAGCCACAAAACACTACCTATACTACATATCATCCTGTTTTACATTATAAATTTTAAAAACCTATAATGAATCATATTGCTTATACTCCTATTCAATAATATATCATGATATTTTAAGTTGTACAGTATATTATAGTAAAAGATTTGAGATTCAAAAGTCAGAATTCAGGCTTTGCCAATAACTAACTTTAAGTGAGACACTAATGTAAACAAAGCATAAAATTGCTAAGTAAAGAATTGAGCAAGATCAGCATTTCACAAAATGTGTTCAATATGACTTCTAGTGTCATAACATGCTAGTTGAAGAAATGAGTCTGTGGTCAAATAAATCTGGATAGAATTTCATACTACATGGCTTCACAATCTTCCTAAAGTAAATAATGCGTATTAGCATATTAGAAGTGTTGATGAATTGGTAGGTAAGAGGCCTGTTTCACTCTTAAAAGTATTTCCCCAAATATACAGAACCATGTAGTTCTTTCATAAGCCTCAAAACAGCTGTGAAACAGCCTCTCCCACTGAATAAGTTTTTCACAAGAAAAGACAGACTCTGGGAAGTGCTGATAAAATGATGTCTAATGTTCCTACTAAAGACTTTCAGAATGTTTCCAATCTGTAAGAGAGTTATGACTAGGTTGATGATTAAGAAATAATTTCTGCTAGCACTCTCATATTGGAAGTATAAAATGACACTGGCTTTCTGGAGTTATTTGGCAAAATGTATCTAAATTTTAAACATGGCATACTGTTTGCCCCAATAATTAACTTCTAGGATATTCCCTTAAAGAAAAGAACCAGTAACACATAAAGATACATTTATAGCCCCAGGTGGGGCTCAGTGGATAGATCATCGGCCTGTGGACTGAAGAGTCCACATATTCGATTCTGGTCAAGGACACCTGCCCAGGTTGCAGGCTCAATCCCCAGTAGGGGGCGTGTAGAGGCAGCCCATCAAAGATTCTCTCTCATCATTGATGTTTCTATCTCTCTCTCCCTCTCCCTTTCTCTCTGAAATCAATAAACCTATATATATATATATATATATATATATATATATATATATATGTCCTTTTTAAAATATGAATATAGAATGTCCTTTTTAAAATATATATATATTTTAAAAAGGACATTCTGATAAATGATACAATATTGATGAAACTTGAGGGCATTACACTAAATGAGATAAGCCAGACACAAGAGGATTAATATTGTATGATGCCACTTAAATGAAGTACCTAGAAGAGCCAAATTCATAGATATAGAAAACAATGGTTAGCAGGGGCTGGAAGAAGAGAGAAATGGGGAATTATTGTTTAACTAGTGACCCAGTGCATGAAATATATGCACGGGGGAGAGGGGTTCTCTCAGCCTAGCCTGCATCCTCTCCAATCAGGGACCCCTTGGGGGACATCTGAGTGCCAGTTTAGGTCCAATCCCCTAAACTGGGAGTCAGACATCCCTCGTGCAATTTGGGACTGCTGGCTCAACCACTCACCTGCCTGCCTGATTGTCACTAACTGCCTCTGCCTACCTGACTGCTCCTAACTGCCCTCCCCTGCTGGCTTGATCTCACCCCCAACTCCCTCTGCCTGCAAGCCTGGTTGCCCCCAACTGCCCTCCCCTGCCAGCCAATTTGGTTCTGAATTGTCAGTTTCTATTCCAGTCTGCTTCAAAAGCTCTGCCTCCTAGGCAGCCAGTGGCTCCTCACAATTCACCCAGTTTTGGTTCTGATTGGTCTGTTTCTATGCCAGTCAGTGTCTCCAGGCCTATCTCTAGTCCTGATCAAAGAGGGAGTCAGTGTCTCCAGGCCTATCTCCAGGCCTATCTCCAGTGCTGTTCAGCAGCCCCATGGAGGCCCAGAGAGAAAAAGAGAGGCAATGGCTGATCAACAGCTGCCACAGAGGCTGTGGATCAGACCCTGCCTCTCTCTTCAGGCCTCTCTCCAGGCCTGATCCACATCCCCCTTGGGAGTCCGTGTTCTGTTGAGCCTTCGGTTGGTCGTTACGGACCCTGGGTTTTTATATATTAGGATGGGTACAGAGATTTAGTTTGGAAAGAGGAAAAAGGTCTAGAAATTTATAGTGGTGATGGTTACACAACAATGTGAATGTGCTTAATGGGCTGAACTGTTCACTTAAAACAGTTAAAATGATAAAGTTTACAGTATATATATTTTAGTACAATAAGATAAAATCTAAAATGAAAGTTAACACTCGTTAGCTGTAGGTAGTTTTTAATTTTTAAATAGTTGTCTATATTTACAGCCTTCTTCCCCCCCACCCCCCACCCCTTTTTTTTAACTCAATGAACGATTTTTTACATTTAGAAAAAAACAATTTGGAAGAAAATCATTCCCTAAAGATCATCCTGTGAGTTTAAGAGGCCTCTGCCTATTTATTCTATCGTCTCACCTCTATGGCAACATAGCCAAGATAAGAATGGAGGGGACTGAATGATATTCTTTTCAATCACTCAAAATATATAGAGTGCCCCAAGGGCCAGTTGCATATGAAACTATTGCTATCATCCTTATTTTTCAGTTAAGAAAATTTGTCTCTCTATATAAAAGGCTAATATGATAAGTGTCTGACCATTCACTATGACGCACACTGACCATCAGGGGCAGACGCCCAACACATAGGCCTGGAAACATGTAACAGACTGATGAATCTCAGAGGGAAGCGGGGGAGGGAAAGGATGGAAAGAGATTAACCAAATGTCTTATATGCACACTAGAGGCCCAGGGTCCCTTGGCGTGGCTTGCAGGGATCAGGCCAAAATCAGCTCAGTGCACGGTTTCATATAACCAGGCCTCTAGTTATATATAATGACACTTAGAGATGTACATGACATACTATGAAGTCTTTTTAAAAGCCGCTGTAAAACATCATTTTATTTCTTTTTAAAGCAAAGATGTGTATTTTTGTTTGTTTGTTTGTTTTGTTTTCATGCTCACCCAAGGATATGTTCCTCATTGACTTTTTTATAGAGAGGAAGGGGGAGAGAGAAAAACATCAATGAGAGAGAGAAACATAGATGGTTACCCCCCTGTACACACCCTGACCAGGGATCAAATCTGCATGCTAGGTATGTGGCTTGACAGGGAATCAAACCTGCAATCTCTTGGTATATGGGATAATGCTCTAACCAACTGAAGCTACTGGTTAGGGGGAAGTATGTGTTTTTATGTATATACTAGAGGCCTGGTGCACAAAATTCGTGCACAGGTGTAGGAGGTTCTCTCAACCCAGCCTGCATCCTCTCGCAATCTGGGACCTCTCAGAGGATGTTGGGTCTAAACTGGCAGTTGGACATCCTTCTCACAATCCAGGATGCTGCATGCACCAATGACCATACTTTTCATACAAGTGAAAGGCATCTTGCTTTTCTATGGGCAGCTACATTTTTTTGCCCTGATTACAAAAAGCAGTACATAACATGATCCTTCTGAGGCAGTAGTACCATTTTCCCCATCTTATGGGTGGAAAAACTGAAGCAGAGAGAAGTTAAGTAATTGGCTTTGTCACACAGTTATGTCAGAATCAGGGCTGACCACAAAATGTGCAAGCTAGAATCCTTGCATATTATCATTGCATCATCCTGTGTTTTCAGTGTTAGAGTAGCCTTGCCAGGTTTTAATGTTTAAATCTAAGAGACTGTTCCCAATATATAAGATAGGGACCCTAGGCCTGGCCAGCAATCAGGGACATCTGTGGGATGACCAGCAGGTAGGGCAATTGAGGGGCCCCCGCTGGCACCCACCTTGTTTGGTGACCTGTCGCTGCTCGTGGGCCAGCCCTGTTCCCCATCACCACCACTGGTCACCTCCCTCTCGGGGGCAGTGCACGTAATAGTGACCAGTTGTTCTGCCATTTGGTCAATTTGTATGTTAGGGTTTTATTACATAGAATTGAAAAAATAGGCATCAAGAATTAATAGTAGTTATAGCTGAGCAGAGGGCTCAATGGGAATTTCTTGTATGATGGTGTATCTACAATCCTTAAATTTTTATCACTGCAAATGTATTCCTTTTGTCTAAAGCAATAGATTTATACTGTTATATATCAAAAGGTATTACTACAATAATATGAAAGCTAATTAAATTATTATAAAGAAATTCACCTAACTGCTTATGGAATAAAATAACTTTAGATCACTATCACAAAATCATTGGCAAGAGAAAAAGTCCCCATGGAGAATTCCACTTACATTCTGTTTTTTCCTTTTTTCCTTTTCTTCCTTTAGAAGAAGTAGATGAACAAGAAGATGCAGCAGACTGGGTCCCTGATGAATGCTGGGAAGTAACATCCACAGAGGAAAGATCATAGGTTGACTTCCTGCTAGAATGGTCCTCTTTAGTACCCAAAATGCTACCACCAATACTGTCAAAGAATAACAGTGGTTAAAAAAAGAAATAACAAGTATTAAAATGCAGCTAATGTATAGATATTTTAGATCTATTTGATCACAAGGAGAATATAATTATACTCAAAGATGCCTTCCACTTTTCTTTTTTGTTTTCTTACTACCATAAGCCAGAGTTCTTTCCTATGACTCAATTTATTACTGAGAAAAATATCAGAGAGTTGTTTATTAAAGTGAAACCAATAAAAATGGATAATTTAGACACAAGAGAAAAAAATATGTTGGATACTAGAAACTGCAGCCTCAATTTCTATTCAGATTTATAATTTAATATGTGATTATTATTTTCCTTTTTCCCCCATTATTTTTCTTTTGACAACCTTACAGGGAACAACAATTTAATATGTTCTACTTTAACCTAAAAATAAAATGTAATAAATCATATTAATTGGTAATATGAAATATCATAATTAAATCCTTACAAGTTTTTATTTTAAAATTTAATCTTTTCCTAAGAGCTCAAAATTTTAAACTACACCTTTCCTGATATATAATTTTAATAATACTTATTTTTGTGAGTCCAACCTAGATATAACTATTTTTTAAAAAAACATCCAAAAATTTTATGTAAATTACAATTTGTAATTTTTCAAGAAAATTATATTGAATGTAAGTAATTACAGAGTACTTTATATAGTAGGAAAATTAGGAAAAGTCTGATTCACTTGCTGTATGACTTTGTACAAGTAACTTAGTGCTTTACTTCCTGAAGTAAGAATCCTATATAATAGAGGTAATAAGCAAATTAACCCTCACGCCCTCACAAGATGGCTGCCTACAACCAGGCCAGCAGGGAGGTTAGTGAGGGATGACCAAGGCTGCATGGGGAGACCAGGCTGGCGGGGTGGGGGGAGGGGAGGGTATCTGGAGGCAAAAGGTGTGTGGTTTGTTGTTCATATTGAAAAGGAGGAGCAGAGGAAGCACTTAGGTTTGTGTAGGCGCCTCCAGGTCCTGTGAAGTCACCTCCTGAGTGTCTACTGAAGTAAATTGAACCATCTCAGCAACATGGTGCCACTTGAAGCAGGCAAAAGTGTCTCTGACTCGCTTCCTGGCAAGGCTAAACTATCGGGGGCATTCACTGGACACCAACACCACAGACTCAAGACACAGCACCACATGGGTCAGAGAGGAAACTCTGGAGTTCCTGCAAAGAGTATCTGACACCTTAGAAGACCGAATCACATGATGAATCACTGTAGCTATATGAATATCATTACTTTTCTTCTCATTGCTTATAAATTACTCTTTAAAAACTGTTCTAGCCCTAGCCGGTTTGGCTAGGATGAGCATCAGTCCACAGACTAAAGGGTCCTGGGTTTGATTCTGGTCAAGGGCACATATCTCAGTTGCAGGCTCTATCTCCAGCTCCAGTCTGGGCACCAGATAGATCCTTGAAGTATCTATCGGGCACATACAGTAGGCAACCCGTCAATGCAAAGTTTCTCTCTCTCCCTCCCTTCTACTCTCTCTAAAAATCGATGAAAAATATCCTCTGGTGAGGAATAATAAAAACAACAGCAACTATTCTACACTGTATCTAATCATCAATAATCTTGGTCTTTTAGTTTCCAGAATTCACCAGCTAAAGGTTCCTTCTTTGAAAGTGTAACATTTGTAATATTGTGAGTTTCTCAGATTACCTACAGGGGACACAATTTCATTTACATAGTATTTATGATTTCTAGAACGCCATGAGTCCAGACCCCTGAATTCATTTTAAATGCTAAAAACACCATTACTATTTCATTCAACCATTAATACATTTAAAACTAACAACAACAGCCGAAACCGGTTTGGCTCAGCGGTAGAGCGTCGGTCTGCGGACTGAAAGGTACCGGGTTCGATTCCGGTCAAGGGCATGTACATTGGTTGCGGGCACATCCCTGGTAGGGGGTGTGCAGGAGGCGGCTGGTTGATGTTTCTCTCTTATCAATGTTTCTAGTTCTCTATCTCTCTCCCTTCCTCTCTGTAAAAAAATCAATAAAATATATTAAAAAAATAAAAAATAAAACTAACAACAACAAAAAAGAATGAGCTAATACAGGTAAAGCCCCCTCAGTCCTCTCAGTGCCTTGCACATTAAGTGACCAATAAATACTAATAATAGTTATTTTTCAATGTTTTGCAAAATTTTAGATGTTATCCCAATTGTAAAAGAAATTTTCTGATTACTTTGGATCATGAAGTCAAGGATCTATCTATCACAGAAAACCATTTCTTAATCTTCTTACATTAGTATAATGTGGACTAGTTCCCCAATACGATCCTCTACTCACAGACTGATTTAACAACCTATATCAGGCTTACTATGTGCCAGGCCCTGTTCTAAGTACTTTGTATTTAACTGAATATTCATAACACTCCATGAGATTAGTACTGTTATTCTTTCCCATTTCACAGGGAGGAAAACTGAGGCACTGGGAGGTTAGTAATATACCCAAAGACAAACGACAAATAATCAGGAGAACCTGGACTTAAAACCAGAAAGTCTGAATCCAGAACCTGTGTTCTTAAAAACCAGTGCTACCCTAACTGGTTTGGCTCAGTGGATAGAGAGTTGGCCTGTGGACTGAAGGGTCCCAGGTTCGATTCCGGTCAAGGGCAAATGCCTTGGTTGCGGGCACATCCCCAGTGGGGAGTGTGCAGGAGTCAATGTTTCTAACTCTCTACCCCTCTCCCTTCAATAAAATATATTTAAAAACAAAACAAAAACACCAGTGCTATGAAACCTCAAAATGTATCTTTAAGCAAGCAAAATCTGCCTAATATTCAGATTACAGCTCTCATTTTTAAATTTCTCTTATTTTTCAGATTTCATGCCACATTGTCAACTTATTCTTACTTAGGTTCAGGAGCTGGTTTTTTTTCTGTCAAAGTCCCATTTCCTGGAGAGGAGACAAAATCATCCTCATATGAAACACTGCTTAGAGGAGTTGTGCTGGCATTCAAGGGCTGTGATGTTGATGCTCCTCTTTCGAACCTGTCTTCAAACCCTGTCAAAAGTAATAGTTGAAATGTGTTTTAAAACAAAGATAAAAATACCACAAGCAAAACATTCCACACATGGGGATTAACAACAAAGATTTAAGGATATTTTTGTTTGCTTGTATTAGTGCTTTTCAATTTATCTTTGTTTCTAACAATACATTTTAACTTTTTATTACTTTTCAAGCATGAATCAAAGTAGAGACTAGCACAATGAAACTGAAGTATCCATCACCCAACTTTAACAATTATCAATACATGATCAATCTAATTTCAATTAAATTTCGTATTCTTCCCATCTCTCATTCCTCTTACAGATTACTTTGAACCAAATCCAAGAAAACATATTATTTCAACTGTAACTATTTCAGTATAACTATAAAATATTAATGAAAATCTAAAGGATTAAGAACAAACCCAAATTTCTTATTTAACAAAATAAGGATGTTGATTTAAAAACACTTTGCTTTCTTCAAAAGAACTTTAAAATCCAACAAACTTAAAAATTACCTTCTACAAAAATGTGTTAAATCAAAGATATCAATAGCCTATATAAGTCTACATATGATCATAACAAAGTAGCTAAATATGAATTCAGGGGAAACCCAATGTGATACTCAATTAAGCATAAGATGAACAGATGAAATCACTCCATTTGTCAAATAAGTTGTTCACTGTGTGGAATGGAAATTTAAAAAACCACAGTATCAATAGTTGACTTAAAGCTCAGCATCACTCTCCAACCTGAAATTCTTAGGTTAAACATAAGACTGTTGAATCCACCTATGGCAGTAAGAACAAAGAAAGGGCTTGAAGGAACTGAGTCCATTATAAAAAATTCTGTTGTAGAATCTTAGGCCAAGCAGGGACCTTTAGAAGTTACTGTTTCAGGAACCAACTATAGAGCTACATTAATCTTCAAAGTCTGTTCTTAAAATTAGTTTTGACAAACAGAAATAGATTTGTTTTCATTATCAGAAATGTTACTATAGTTGCCCTTCTTAATTCCTGACCACTATATTCCCAATAATTCACAAGTCACTACATTAAGAAATATACTTACTATATAAATTACATATCTATGGTCAGAGAAAATCTAGTATACATACCAAGCTTCAACATCATTTATGAATTTCTCTAAATTAGACCAAAATTTCTATAATTATCAATCAACGATTGTTTTATGACATTAAAAACTAAAAATAAAAATTTAAATATTAAATTACTATATTCTAATTGAAGCTGGCAGATAATTTTGATACAATGTTTTCATTACCCTCATTATTAACAATGAAAATTTGTACTTAAGTATTATCTTTATAGAATTATACAAATATTACAAAGCTTACTTATTTTTCTCACCTTTTCCATATGACTGATATGATTTTGTGAAAATATTAATGACACTACGTGGACTTCCCTTTGCCAATTCTTCCCATGGTTCTTTGCTTTGTATACCACCTATGTGACCCAAAAGTGGTAAGAATTTTTCAGCTTCCTTCTGAAACTGTTTGATGGGTTCATAAGCATTTCTTTCTCCAGCACAAAATTCCTTTTCCTTTAAGATTTCTGCTATCTTCAAAGAGGGCCGTCCATCCCGGCCTCCCTCTTCTTCAGAGAGACTCCCCTCACTAAGAAGAGGCCCTTCACTGACTGAGTCTGTGCTGGAACCAAGGGACTTTTTGGCTTTGTATTGAGAACAAGGCTGCAGATCGGAGCTAGAAGAGTCACTCTGCTTCTTACACAACTGTGCCAGCAGCCCTTCTGGTTTGGGACCAGGGGATCTCATTCTGAAGCTTGATATAGCACTGTGAGGTCTTATCATCTCAGGAAGCTTTTTAAATTCACTAAGGTTGCCTACACCAGGAAGCTCATCATCAAAAGTTGCATGAGATACACAGGTTCCCAGCATCTTTTGAATTCTGGCAGTGAACACATCTTCAGTATCCTCTTTCATAGGTGGACTTATAACCTTTGTCCAAGGTCCCTCTTCTCGGGGTGTTTGCTGCACATCATACTCAGTGTTCCACACTGACCCATAATTAATGTTAGCCCCAGCTAATTTCTTGGCTTCATTTTCAATCCTGCTGGACAAAGAAGCAGCTGTTGCTTTCAGGGCTTCAATACGATCAAGTTTACTCTTATATTGGCTGGCACTAGGTTTTAACAAGGCATCTTGATGAGCAGCTGGTGAGGTCAGATATGGTTGAGGTGTGAAAGTTAATGGCCCTGAAGCAATATTATGGTTCTTCCTGGTTGGTAAAATAGATTCCAAATCCTTATGCAAAAATCCTGCATGCTCTAGACCCAAGAGATGGGAGAGTAAATTTCCAGCTGATCCAACAAGAGGCTGTGGTTGAGAATGATGGACACGTGGGCTCAGTCTATCAGGCTGCACCCAGGTAGGTTCTGTCAAGTCCCTTCTGCAAATGAAAATCACAATATATTTGTTAACACAGCAACTCATAACTAAGCTACTGGATTTTTTTTAAGTTTTGCTTTTTTCTGATTATAAGCGTAATGTACATTCACTGCAAAAAAAAAAAGGACAGGCAAAGGGGACAAGAAAGATAAAGTTCACTCACAGCTAAACAATGATAAAGAGGCACTATTAATATTTCAATTAGAATTATATCTTCCCAAATGTTTTTCTATGTGTATGTAATGTTTTGGTGTTAATTTCACAAAAATATAATTTTATCATCCATACATACTGCTTTGCAAACTGCTTTCTTCAACTAAGATATTTTGAGATATTTTCATGAAAGAGAAGGCATTCTTACCTTTAAGACTGTGGATAAAATTTTTTACAACCTTGGCTCTACACTTTTCTTTAAAAATAATGCTACATAAAAGAGAATGCTAAGATTGATAAATATTAGAGAAACATCAAACAGACTGTCAAACTTCAGAGGGAAAGCAGGAGAGCATTGGGGGTGAGGGTGGTAAGAGATCAACCAAAGGACTTGTTTGTATGCATGTATATAAACATAACCAATTGACACAGACAATAGAGGAGTGAGGGCATGTGGAAGCTAGGGCTTCTCAATAGCCCTCAATCACCAATCTGGCATTAAATCAAATACCTTTAGTCCTTATTCATGTGTTCACATACATCTCCAAATATAATTTTTGAGAGGTAAGATGAATAAACTGATATGCTGTATGAAGAAATTTTGATTTAATGGATACAGAAGTGCTTTTAAAAAGTTATTTACTACAAATACTTTAAAATATTAATTTCACTGTGATTCATTCATCCAACAAACTTTTATTGTGTTTAGTTCAAAGTAAGAGCTTGTAGGTAATCCCCAAGAGGAACTGACATTTACTTTGGATATTAAAAGATAGGTAAAAGTTGAATAAAATAGAAGATGCAGTAAGTAGAAGTGTAACCATGCTTAAATCTCCATTGGAAGATATAAACCAATTTCTAAACAAACCTCTTGCTCACATAAGTCAGTCAACAAAATTAACTGAGCATAGACCACTATACTGAATTTTATGGAAGAGAGACCCTTTTTTACCTTGCAAGAGGCTGTGGTGGTTCTGACAGGGACATGTCACTGCTGGAAGATGCACTTGGGGGACGTTCCTGCACTTTGTTTTCTTTGTCAGATTCTCCAGATGGCTGATATCCTGGTCTGGTCTAGGAAGAAAAGCACATCAAATCCATCTGATTCCAATCACCATGAGACAAATATTAAATCATTTCACCTTTACAAAAATCAGGAAATGTAGAGGCTTTTTCCCCCTATCAAATAAAACCCATTTAAACTGTTTTAAAAACAGCCATTATAATTAATAGCAAATTTATACCTGAAATCCAACAAGGGAAAGTAATATTAACTGCATAATTTAGAGGATATTACACTCTTTCTAAACCTGTTTTTCACCAGATAAGTAAAAAACTAGTAGTATCTACATCTTCTCAGACTTGTGAAAATTTACCAAAGCTAAGTCTGTAAAAACCTTTAAAATGGTACACACTTAATGTTACTCTTATTATTTTAAAAAACATTAGCAATACTCATAAAATTACTACAATGAATTAGGACTAGGCTTTCATTATCATAATCTAACTAACTTCATGTGCTCAGCAATACAATGAAAACTAGCAATGAATGATGAGATGGAACAGATCGGTAACAGAGAAATAGTAAATCTCTAATTGAGAACTTACACTCAATCATATTTATCAAATAACTCTTCAAATACAATAAATTTCATGAAAGCCCATCATTACAAATTTTGCCTGAGCATACAGGAATGGTTGCTAATTTTTAAACAGTACAGCAAATAAACTTTTTCTAACCATAAATTACTTCCCTTTGTATTTCTGTCACTACTATTACCTGTGTTTCCTGCATAGTATGTTGATGAGACGGCTCTTCAAGCAAGGTCTTTTCTAGTAGCAATTTGGAGTAAGTTTCCTGTAGACGCCTAGTTGCTGATGGCTCAGAAGGAGGTACATTTTTTACTTTAGTAAAGGCTTCTTTCTGCTTCCGGTAGAGCTCCTGTAATCGTTTGTTCTTTTGCTCAGTGGCCTCCTTTTGAGCCTTCTTCTCTTCATTTTGCTTCCTCTTCCTTTCCTCCTGCTGTCTAACAATGTACTGTCGTACCTCATCTGAGTCATAGTGGCGCTTTTTAGAAATAACAGGGGGCTCTTCATTAGTTGTTATTTTGTCAGGTTTTCTTTTTATTGAGCTATGACTCCTCCAAGCTTGTATTGGTGCTGAAGACTTCTGATTTTGTAACTCTCCCTCTTGCCTTGCTGCCTGAACTGCAGAATCCAGCTGTAGGTCATCAAGAATTCCACGAATTTCAATAGGTAAAAAGTCTTTATTTAAGGCAGTATTTTCCTCCTGTTTATTATCTGGAAGAGATGGAGCTAATTTCTTTATATTATTTTCAGACCGAACTCTACTTCTTGAACGTTCTGAGTTTCGTGGAAGATGTCTATGTGAAATATTCAACCTGGGATCAGATTCTGCTCTTCCAATATGACTTCCTGCAAAGGATGATCTGTTAGTGATATATTAAAATTCTGTATTCTTTCCTAAAATTTATTGCATTCAGTGACAAAATTTCTCTTTATCTTAAACTCTAATTTAAACATCATATAAAGTTTTCTAAAAAATATTCTAGAAGGAAGCAAAAACATCTTTTTTTTAACAATAGAAGAATTTCTATATTCTGAAACACTATACTTCCTTGGCTTTAGAAAAAAATCCATCTTTTATTACTTTAAAAAAATATTTTATTAAGTTTTTAAAGAGAGGAAGGAGAGGAATAGAGTTAGAAACATCAATAATAGAGAAACATCGATCAGCTGCCCCTTGCACCCCCCCACTGGGGACGTGCCCACAACCAAGGCACATGCCCTTGACCGAAATCGAACACAGGACCCTTCAGTCCGCAGGCCAACACTCCATCCACTGAGCCAAACCGGTTTCGGCAGTATAAACAAAATTCTTAGTAGAGATCACCATAACACCTCTGTGTAGAAGTTATCCATAGACAAGCCCAATAGAATGTCTTTTTTTTTTTTTTAATATATTTCATTGATTTCTTACAGAGAGGAAAGGAGAGGGATAGAAAGCTAGAAGCATCGATGAGAGAGAAACATCAACCAGCTGCCTCCTGTACACCCCCTACTGGGGATGTGCCCGCAACCAATGTACATGCCCTTGACTGGAATCGAACCCGGGACCTTTCAGTCCGCAGGCAGACGCTCTATCCACTGAGCCAAACCAGTTTCGGCTAGAATGTCTTCTTTTTTGAGCTACATTCACAATTTTACATATAAAGCAAAGTCAATACCAAAAGAGTATTTTCTCCCTCTTTAAGTACTTACATAAGCAAATTTTAATTATTGAGATAATGTAATAATTCGATTACTTACCAGATTTAGTAGTTCTTTCTCTTCCACTTCTGTCACTTGATACTGTCCTTCGCTCTTTTTGCTCCATTTTGGGTGCAGGTCCCAGAATCTTCTTTACTAATTTCTGTCCATCTCGCCAAGAAGATGTACTTATCAGATGACTGCTACCTAAAATATAAGCATTGAATTTAAAATTTAGTTGTAAAAAGTATATCTACTCAATCATACAGGTTTTCTAATATTCTTAATGCTTATCTTATGCCAAAGTCAAAAGATTTATAATCTAATTTTTAACCCTAAATCTCCAAAATCAAAAATGTTTGTTTAAATCTTGATGTACTCACACACAGTTAAGTACCAAATATTAATAATGATAACTGAAACCTCAAAAACTAGGTCACTGAATCCAACAATTTTCCACTTAACAAAAATATTGTTAACTATAAAAGTGTTTGGTATATCCACACTAGCACAGTATCTGGCACATAGTAAAATGTATGTTTGCTGAACTTAATCTAAGCATAGAAAAAAATTTAAAATAAGTATATAACATATAACAACTGTGATTACCTTTGGAGGTGGTGATATTATAGGGAATTTCACAGATATATACCAAAACTACACACTACACTTTTATGCATAAAATAATGACATTAAACAAATACTATCAACATTTTCAATTATCCCAATTATAAATATTCATAAAAATAAAAGAATGTTCCAGTAAATACAGCGCTTTATCAGGAGAAATACTTTTAGTTTACTATTTTCAGATTGTACAAAAATTAAAATTAGACCATCATCTCAAAATAGACAGTAACTTAAAAAAATAAATGATACAAGACTGTTTATAAAATAGAAACCATAAAAAATAAGCATGAGATATATATATTTAAATGAAAAGTAATATAATAAATGGAATAAAAATAATAAAATAGTCCTTTAAACCTAATTAAATTAGAAAAATGATTTTTACATTCATAATCATTGCTGGTAGAATTATAATAAAATCATTCTAGTTATGCATTGCTTGTTGAAATATAAGTGGGTATAAAACATACACACACACACACACACACACACACGCGTACAGTTTCTTTTTAAAAAACATACAATAGCCCTAGCTGGTTTGGCTTAGTGGATAGACCATCAGCCAGGGTCCCAGGTTCAGTTCCAGTCAAGAGCACATGTCCAGGTTGTGGGCTCACTCCCCACTGTGAGGTGTATAGAAGGCAGCTGATTAATGATTCTCTCTCATCATTGATGCTTCTATCTGTCTCTCCCTCTCTCTTCCTCTCTGAAATCAATAAAAAAAATAATAATAAGGCATGCTATTTTTCATGAGATACTATGTAATACGGTTATCAGGGGAATAGTTTGAAATGAAACACTGGAACTACTGTAACTTTTGAACACTGATCTTGGATTATATTTTTCCAGTTTGTGGTAGGCTAATTCCTATGTGTACACTGGGGCAGTGACTGAGACAGTCACTAAATGTTCAAAAGCTGTATTAATAGTTTATCTATAGTGAAAGTCCTCTTTTTCTACCAGTGACTACATGAGACTATTCCAGAAAGCCAGAATTCAGAAATAACCAATGAAGATATTCAGAAGCCAACATTTATAAATAACTACCAGTATATTTATGGTTGCTTGTTTTTGATCCAGAAAATTAAGCTGAAATTAAAGAGAGGCCTGTTCTCTCATTTTGCTTAAAAGCATAAAGTTCTTTATAATTAAATTGAGCAACAGATGTAAAATCTTTTAAATATTTTAGATAGACGGTTAATAACAAGTTGCAAAATATTTTTTTTCTAAAATAAATAGCACACATTTATAATTCATGTTTCTTCATAATAGATGTTTTCATTAAAACTATACTTGCATTTAAACTTTTAAATTAAAGTCCCATTTAAAGAAACTCTAAATGGAATGTCTTTTATTATAAACTAGAGGCCTGATGCATGAATTCATACATGGGTGGGATTCCTTGGGATTGGCCTTCGGGAATCTGGCCGAAACCCACAGTCCAACACTGCCTGCTGCTCCCGCCTGGCGCTCCCACTCATCCTGGCCCCACTGTGCCTGCCTCTGGCTCGTACCCAGTCAGTCCTGATCAGGAGAGGCTTGCATCGCCGCAGCGGCCATAAGCCCTGCATCTGGTGCCTGTCTGGAGGGAGGTGAGGGGGGCCGGGATGCAACTGGTCATCTGGGTGGGCAGTGGGATGCCCTTGGCAGCCTGAGATCCAGATCTGTCCTGCTGACTTTTGCGCTGGTTGCTGGGAGCCACCTGGCAGCCTCTTTTATATTGTTTCTTCCTTGTGGAGCAACTAAGGAAGGGAAGCAGCTGTGATGTCTGAGGCCGACTTCCAGGAGGCCGGCAGCACTCTCAGGATTGGGCCTGGCCCATTCTCCAGAGATTGGACCAGGGAACTCCTGAGGAAGGGAGTGGCTGCTGCTGGGCTGGTGGGCCCCTGGGACAGGTCCGTCAGCTGAGTAGCACTCCTGCTGTGGGAGTGCACTGACCACCAGGGGGCAGCTCCTGTGTTGAGCATCTGCCCTCTGGTGGTCAGTGAGCATCACAGTGACCGGTGGTTTGGTCACTTTTATATATATAGATTCAATTAAAATAGCATTACCAAAAAAGCTTGAAAAATAGAAGAAAACACTACCCACAGTTAAATAAAGTACTAGTATTATTTTGTGTACTTCCTTACAATAGTTTTAAAAATCATAATATGTGATTGTAGTCATTGCATATATAAAATTTTATCTTTTTCTCTTAGAAGCTTTCTATAAACATTTTTGTTATATCTTATGGAAATTGCGATTTGAAATGGCCACACGGTACTCTATCTAGTAGAAATCTAGTTTAATTAACCATTCACCATTCTTCAATATTTAGGTTAATTCTTATATTATAACTAATAGCTCTGCACATTAATCCATTTGCCAGTAGGTCTCTGCTGGAGTCTGGCCAATCCAGACTGGGCAAGATGGGCAAGACATGCCCTAGAGTCCTCTCATGGTCCCTCCCCAGCTTTGACTGTGCACTGGTGGGGTCCCAGACTGCAAGAGGGCGCAGGCCAGGCCGAGGGATCCCACCAGTGTACAAATCCATGCACTGGGCCTCTAGTGATATATAAACTGTATTCCATTTTTATATGTGCCAAACAATGAAAAATCTGGTTAACAAACATTTATTTCCATGTAGATATATTTCAGTAATATCTAACTTTAGGAGGTACATGATATTGAGAAAACTAACCTGTTTTGCATTCTGGACTTGAAAATTGTGCTACCTTTTGGACTTTTCGTACTGGCTTGACCACTTTCTTCTCTTTATTTTTTTCAGTAGGTTTCTCTTTCATAGAGGTGTCTTCTGAAAATCAGAAACATTTACAGCAAATATTAAAATTATTTCTATCCACCTACTCGTCCTCTCCCCAGTATGAAAAATCAATATAAACTACATAACTCTCCACTGAGGCTATTGCTATGACCCATAAGCTACCAATGCCAATTCCTCTTATGGAAAAGTCTAAGGATTACCACTATCCCACTGTTAAGTTCCAAATCTTTGTATTTATTTTTTTCAGCAAATACTTGAGAAATGTAACTCAATTCCTCAAACTGAAAGAAACTTCAACAATAATGCTTTCCAGCCCAGTTTCCACAGCATTTATAGAATCTCAAGAGATAAGCACTTTCTCAGATTCCAATTTCATTTAAAAATTCCTATGTAACTGAGATATTAATGAACTTCTAGAATAAAACTTCATAACATACTTAATATTCCTAAATTAGGCCCTTCTATAGTTATGTTAGTGAAATATGTCAAGTATTTCACATACAAATTACTACTCCTTAATTTTTTCAATTCTAATCTGGGAATATATACAGGGGTGGGCAAAAGTAGTTTTATATAGTACAAATAATACAATAATTAATAAATAAATAGTACAGGAATAAACTCTGTTCCACGTATTCACAACTATAAATCTATTTTTGCTCGTGTGTGTGTGTGTGTGTGTGTGTGTGAATTAACCTTCATTATAAATAAATAAATAAATAAATAAATAAGCTTTAAAATAGAGAAAGTTCAGAATTCTGGGCAAAGTGGAAGTAAGTATGAGTCAAAGGCAGGAGCATACCAAATGTCTAAGAAACAGCAGGAGGCCAGTTTGCATGAAGTGAAGAGAACAGTTGCAATAATTGGGGCCAGAAACATAGGTCATTGTAAGAACTTCAGGTTTCACTCAAGATTGAGATGGAAAGAGTTTGGAAGATTTTTAGCAAAGGACTGATAAAATCTCAATTAAATTTTAGCAAGCTTAATCTAACAGCTGTGATGAGAACAGACTCGGATGAAAGGCAGAAAAGTAGGAACACCAGTTAGAAGGCAACTGCAGTAATCCAGGCAAGAGACTAATGGTGGCTTAGAGCTAGGTGGTAGTGACAGAGGCAAGCTAAGTGGTTTTATTTTAGATACGGTACATTTCAGATAATATTAGATATAAGTTATGAGGGAAATATGGGGGCCAAGGGGCCTAAACAATAAGAATAGGATTATCTGAGGTAGAGAGACTACCAGAGGAATAGGGTTAAGGGGTGTACAGTGGCCCCATTTAGTTAGCTCCATTTTAGATATATTAAGCTTAAGAAATCTATTATATATCCAAAGGAAGATGTGGTGTTAGCAGCTGGATATAAAAGTCTGAGTTCAAAGGAGACGTTTGGAACAGAGACATAAATTTGGAATCATCAACAACAAATATTTAAAGCCCTGAGACAAGTTCATGTGTATGTAGATATATAAAAGTTTAAAGGGGAGAAGAAAGAGACAGATCCAAGTACTAAGAATGGGACATGCCAATTTTTAGAGATCAGAAAAAAACTGAAAAGGTGCAATCAGACTGAGGAGGAAAACCAAACATTTATGGTATCCTAAATGTCCAGTGAAGAGTTTTAAAAGAGTTTCAATCATGTCCAATGTTGTGAGAAATCAAGATGACAAATAAAAACTAAACATTGGATTTAGCAATGTGGAAGTAGCTGATGATCTTGATAACAGTAGTTTACAGAGAAGTAGGAGCAAAAACCTAATAGAAAGGATTTGAGAGTGAAAGGAAGGAGAAAAATGGGAGACAATGGGTATAGGGCAACTTTCTTAAGTTTTGCTATAAATAGGAGACAAACAGGGCAGCAGTTGAAGAGAATAGGGCCAAAAGAGGGGTTCTTTTATGATGGCTGAGAGAACAGCACGTTATCAAATACGTATGTTTGTTGAAAGGCATAACCTTGCAGAGGGGGAAACCTAACGATGTAAAAGAAAGGAATCTGGGCTAAAGTAATGTTCTTAAATGCACAAGAGCAAATGGAATCTAAAACACAAGTGGGGATGGGTTGGTCTTAGCTAGGAGCACAGAGTTCATCTACCATAACAACAGTATAACAGACAAACCTCTTTAAGAGATCTTTGACCTACAGCATTCTAATTATCTAAAATGATACTGTTCTGTGAGGAGACTGGGAGCCGCCATTTTGTGGCTTGAGGGTGTGACAGTCAATTAGCATATTCCCTCTTTATTAGATAGGATACTTTTTCTCCACAAGAGAAAAGAATTTCTGATACAGTGCTCTAAAATTAACAGTAGGAAAACTGGACTGAACACTTAAATGACACCAAAAGTATTAGAAGGAACTCTATGAAGGCTTACTAGAAACATCTCTGGCTTTATAGTCAGAGATTGCTTTGAATCTTGACTTCAATTCCTTTTTCTATTGTTGACACTATTATAGATGTCCTCATTTCCCTGTCTTTATCCTCTCCCACCCAACGCCCACCCCACTTTGCTTCAATTCTTAACTACTATATGAAACCTTGGGAAAATTACTCTTTGGGTCTCTATTTCCTCAACTGTAAAAACACAGAATACTAAATACTAGAATCTTGTTCAAAATCAAACTAGATGTTCAATACTTAATAACATTATGAGTATGACTTTCCTATTCCCCTCTTCCTGTCTTCCAGAAGTACCTCATATTTCCAATCCTTTAACATTATTCCCTTCCTATAAGGTTCATTTTTCTTCCTGCATTTTGCCCTCATGTATCTTCTTAACTGCTGCCTGCCTATCTCACTCTGACCATTTCAAAGATCTCAAGAGATCTAGTAGAAGAAATAAACTTGGAGAGTAGGGCCTGTTTGAAGAATAGGCCCTACTCTCCAAGTTTGTATTTTCTTCAATCAGGCCCTACTCTCCAAGTCCCTCAGTTTAAAAATAGCCTCGCTTCTGTCACATCAGCCCTGTATGCTAATTTTAACCCTGGAGCAGAGCCTAGAGGCTAAGAGAGCCTTATGACTAAAACCACCACCACTTTAGTATACCACGTAGTTAGAAAAGGGAAATATCTTTAGCTTGGTGACCATTTTTATGTTTAAATATTTTAAGCTAGCTAGCATGCATGATATAACACTAAAAATCTTAGAAAGCTCTACTCTCACCTGCAAAGTGAAGTGCTAAGTCTTGATACAGTTCTCTACTCATGTTTTGAAACTCAGCCTCTTGCCACACTTTGCCATCAGGTGTTCGAATCTTGGTCTCTGATGGATTGAAGCCTAATACATATCAACACACAGAACATTCTTATCAAAGTTGCTTTGTAAGTTTTGTTCGTTATACTTTTTTAAAATAAAACATAATTAACATACTTTACATTCACTCTTTTAAAGTGTACATCTCAGTGGTTAGTAGTATATTTACAAGTTATACAACTATCATCATCTAATTCCCAAGCACTTCATCGCCCTGAAATGAAACCTTGTATACATTAGCAGTAGCCACACACACACACACACACACACACACACACACACACACACACACACGTCTCTGTTCCTTGGCAACTGTTCATCTACTTTGTATCTTTATGGAGGTGCCTATTCTAGACACTTCATATAAATAGAATCATACAATATGTGGTTTGGTGTCTGGCTTCTTCACTTAGCATAATGTTTTCAATATTTATCCACTGTGTAACATGTATCAAAACTTTATTCCTTTTTATTGTCAAATGATATTTCAATGTATGAATATACCATTTGTTATCTATTCATCAGCCGATGAACATTCATCAGCTGATGGACATTCTATTTTTTAGCTACTATTAATGCCACTGCAATGAACTTTTGTGTACAAGTTTTTATGTGGACGTATGTTTTCAATTCCCATGGGTATTATACCTAGAAGTGGAATAGCTGGGTCATATAGTAACTCTATATTTAACTTTTTGAATAACTGCTAAACTGTTTTCTAAAATAGTTGTACTATTTTACATCCTCACCAGCAATGTATGAGGTTTCCAGTTTCTCCACATCCTCGCCAACAGTAATTATTGTCTGTCTTTTTTATTACAGTCACCCTAGTAGATGTGAAATGGTATCTGTAGTATGGTTTTGATTTGCATTTCCTTAATAACTAATAATGCTGAGCAACTTTATAAGGTTTATGAGAGGAATGAATAATTAGCTAACATATAATGTGTAGACAAATACTATTTGGAAAAAGTAAGCTTCAGGGAGATAAAAGCAATATATATTTCTTCAAAAAGATTAGAACTGGCTCTAGCTGTTCTGGCTCAGTGGATAGAGCGTTGGACTATGGACTGAAGGGTCCCGGGTTCAATTCCAGTCAAGGGCAGATGCCCACGTTGTGGGCTCGATCCCCAGTTGAGGACATGCAGGAGGCAGCTGGTCAATGGTCCTCTCTCATCATTGATGTTTCTATCTCTCTTTCCTTCTCCCTTCCTCTCTGAAATCAATAAAATATTAAAAACAAAACAAATAAACAAAAAAAAACTAGAAGTGGAGAAATACTAAATTAAATAAAAAATGTCAATCATAAATTATAAATATCAGAGATTTAAACTATCCTTCTTAAGACTGACAGAGAAACTACACTACTTATTCTTTTATTTGAAGATAGGCATTAGTTGCTAATATCTGTCAGACTTTGCCTATGACTGAACTAACTTCTAGAATAAACAAACCTTAAATGTATAATATGCATTTAATGGGTTTGATATAAATATAGCAAAAGTTTTGGATAGTGACTCCCTATCTCAGAACCAACAAGCACATTTTGATCCATCCATTTGCTATTTGCTCTGTCAACAGTGTGGACAATTACTACATGGAACACAACTAACTAAAAGGTATAAAAGAATTTTATTAATAATACATTAGACCAATCATGGATAACAGAGCAATTTTTTTTCTTCAGGATTCTAAAGAGAACTACTCACAATTTTATCACAAATTAGCTAGAAATGCAAATTGCCTGTTTTTAAAAATCTAATTCACAATGAATGTCATTAGCAAAACAAAACTGGTACTTCGCTTAAATGTACACAGCAAAATTTGTTCTGCAGAAAAAAAATGACTAAAGACACTTTAGAACTATAAAAAATTACAAAAGGGGTCAGAGAAAAATTGGATTTAGTAGAAAAATACAAAACAAATTTGAGTAGAGCAAAAACTGTCCTAGTTTTTAAATAGTAACTTAAATTTAACAGAAGAAACAAATCTTGACAATATTTTGATCTTCATACATTTATGTAGAAAAACTGAACTTGGAAAAATATCCACAAAAGAAAAGTTACAATGGCAGACATTTTCACGACAAAGGTCTAACATAAACTAACCTGATCAATGTATTAACTCTGTAATAAAAACTACATGATGACCCTATGAAAATAATTTCAGGAACATAAAAATAAAACTTCTTAAAACCACTATATATATAAAAACATGACCTGGCTAAAAACAGACATTATCTCTCATAGAGTTACCAACTCTATCAATGTTGGTATATGATTTTAATATTGTTTTCTTAAACACAGGGGGGAAAACTCGTGTCGAAACTTGAAAGTTAAAATCAAATGTTAGTGCCAAAATATTCTGTAACTAAATATTAACTCACACTGACTGAACTGTTCTTTAAGTATTACTTGTGAAAGAATTCCTAATAACAATCTAAATACAATGGCAGAATAAGAGAAATACTTTCAGTTCTCTGAAAATGTACTAGTTCTTATTTCCTCTTTTTGTCAATTTATTAAATGTTCATATTGTGGTCCTGATGGACTTATTAAAGATTCAATTCTGTACTCTATCCCCAGAAGTTCTGATTTAGGTCCAGTGTAGGATCCAGAAACCTGCATTTTTAAGTTGCACCTTGAATTAATTTCTTATGTGTTTGAGAATCACAACCTGTTTTAAAGATGATCATCTCTACTCAAATACAACCTGGGGAGGTAGAGGGATAAGGAGGCAGAAAGAGAAAGATACAAGGACTGATTACAAACCTTTATATGCTGGAGCAGGTGGTGCTGTTGCCACTTTCCTGACTTTTGCTATCACTGAGCTATCAACATTAACAACCATTACTGGGTGGTCAATATGACCCTGATTTTGGCCCCGGCCATTTATTTCTTCTGAGTGTTCCCACTGTTTCCTAATCCGCTCCTTGAGTTTCTCCAGTTTGACATCATGTTGTCGCCGCTTTAAGATATCTAATCTTTGGGAATTAGAAGTACTTGTAGAAGAGGGAGAAGAGTCAGCTAGCCGTAACACTTTCGGATCAATATCATGGCCTATGTTATTGCCAGAAGTCTTCAAATTGTTCTCATTTCCCTTTGTTCTATTAGGCTTTTCTTCCTCAGTTCTCATTGGAGCTGCCATCTTAACCAAACTTTCAGAATTGTGCAATGCATCAATTGCTGGTCGATCATTTAAAAACCTAACAACAGTATCATTCATGACAGATGATTGGGAACTCTCAAAATCACGACAATGTGTATTCCGTTCTTCTCGACTGGTTACCATCCGATTCCCATTTTCAGGCTTTTCTCCATTAACATCCACACAATATACATGCTTTGACTCCAAAGGATGGGGACTTATATTGGAAGGTGTGCCATGAACTTCCCTAATATTAAAAAATAATCATTAGTTTTAAATAAAAAGTACAAAAACCAGTTAAACTGAAACCAGTCTTGCAAATGGAGAACTCCAAACTAAAATTAGAGAACAAAAGATACCCAGAAATTTCAGTAGATTAAAGCTAATAAAATAACCATTACTAACATTAAAACTCAATGACCTCTCTATCAGGTTCTAAATCATAATGTAATTATATAAAAAAAAAATACAAAAGGTGTGTGGAAAGATTTCTTTTTAAGAATGCCAGAAAATAGTAGTATAATCTGATTTTGGATATTAACTTGACACCTTTTACCAAAATGTATATTTTACTCCTTTATGAAGTCTTAAGTACAATAATAGGAAAAAAGTTCTTAAATACTGGCATTTCATATGCATAACTTCTAAATAACATACCAAATTAACAAATAAATTGGGAGCAGAAATAAAGTAAAAGTACAATAAATATTTTCCTTCAAATAAATATGGTTAGTAAAGTCAAACCTCTCTGAACCACAGACTACTCTTTTGGCAGCCTCAAACTATGTAAAGCATATCAAGAAACTCTGTGGTAAGCAAGAAGACTAGACATAGCCAAAGTACATATCACAAAGTCCACATTCTGTATTCATAAAAACACTAGCACAAGTCTTCCTTCAGAGATTATTTTTATTTTATGCATCATTCTAATAAGTTATATTTTAGGAACAGAAACAGTTTATTAAAAGGGAAGTTAATGAAGACAAAAAGGCCTCAGCAGCAAGAACACATGAATCATGAAAAAACACCCAACAAAATTGTAAAAGCACACATAACAACCTGGACATGCAATGTCTGAAAGAGTAGACATTTGCCGCCTGTGGCTATTGAGCACTTGAAATGTGGCTAGTCCAAATTGTGATGTGGTATAATATAAATCATATATGAATTCAAAAGATTTAAAGCATTAACAAAAGAATGATGCATGTGTGTATGTAACTACTAAAAAATGTATAGATTACTCATGTGGCCGCATTAATGGGATTATTATATAGCACTGATGTTTCGATTAAAGGCTTAAAACTGCCACAAAAAAGTCTTATAGCCATGACTGTTATAGCATAATATGATACTCAGATCTATTATGAATATTTGAGCATGTGTATTTATCTAAGGAGATAGTCTATAGTTTTCATCAGATTCTCATTGAGGTCCATGACCCAAAAAACATTAGACCCTGTTCTGAGTGGTTGATTATTAAATTAGATGGGGGCTGAGAACTGAGTCCTGCAGCTTCAGGACTCAGTTCTCAGCCCCCATCTAATTTAATAATCAACCACTCAGATATCATGACTAACTGCAATTATTTTCACTATCTTGACCAGACTGTAACACTTCACAGTTAAAATGATTTAGGTCTAAAATTAGCACATGGGGAGAATATAATAAAACATTAAAAATAAATTAAAAGACGTTACATACCATGCTTCAAACTTAAAAAGGGAAGGACACTGAAAAGGAGGGCAGGAGGAATTCATTCACTCACTAAATATTTGCTAAATACATGTAAGGGTATTCACTATACAATTTTTTCTACATTTCTATAAATATGAAAATTTCACAATAAAATGTTGGGGAAATATTTATGGAATACTTAGTAAATGATAGGCATTAAGACAGGGCTTTGAGAATAAGAGATTTACAGGCTTATATAAATTAATGCAATGGGTCGATATAGAAACAAAATATAATGCAATATGAAATGCTCTAGTGAAGGAAGTTATATAGTATTGTGGCAGTATAGAAGAAGGGTTAAACAGGCTGGGGGAATGAAGTGGGGTAGAAACAGATCTCACGATGTTTCAGACAGATGGTGATAAAAGATGAATTTGAAGTGATAAATGCAGTTGAGTTGGCCAGGTGAAGGGCGTTTTACTCACTATTAGCTTATAGGCATTTTTTTCATAAAAGATGCGTAATTTATACAATTTTAAATATTAAGTAGTATTCTTAGAAGAAAGAACATTAAAATCTATATAGTCAGTAATTTAGTTTCAATACTGATAGTTATTACGTTTCTAAGCAAGTTGCTTAATATTTTTGTGGTTAAAGATTCTGAACTCTGGTTATTTTTCAAAATTTCCTTTCTCTTTTTTCTAAACGATGAACTTTTACCCAGATTAAGTCCATAGCCTTCTCTTTACATTTTTTTCACCATTTTGATTATTACAACACTAGTGACAACTCCAAAATTTATATTCCCAGCCCTGACCTTTCTGCACACGTTAGTATCCAAATTTTCAAGTGACTACTAAATATTTTCACCTAGACATTTCAAAATTGCACTAAATTGAGTTACTGAAAATGGAACTCATAATCCACCTCCATCTCCCAAATTCTTTCTCTCAAATTTAAGAGTACAAACATATACCCATTACTATCAAGCAGTATCATGAAACTCCTTGATTTATTGATTGGCACTTTAAAATACTACAAGTGCTTATAAATGCAACAAAAAAATATAAGGGTCAGTGTTTATTATTTATTACTATTTGCTATACTAACAGCACGAACACATTTATATCATTAGTAAAATGTCCCTCAAAGACAAAATTTGATAATTTTATCTGTTGAATATTCTAAATTGTTACCTAACCAAAAACACAAGAAGCATTGAATATCATTCATACTATCAAAATTCATTAATTAAACTTGAACATTTAACTAAATAAGTTGCTGAAAGGAGCCTCTGGCAAAAGGTAAAACAATAAACCAACCCACACTCTCAAGAAGAAATTTTAGGTAACTGATTAATGCTATCAAAAAAAGAAGAAAACTACACTATACAAAGTTCATTATGTATAATATCCCATATGAGATATTGGGGAAGCGGGGGAGGGAGAACCACACTTCCCGAGCAATTTGTCTGTAGAAAACTACTTATTGTAATGGTAGTAGAGGCCTGGAACAAATATTACTACTTCTTCCCTCCCCAAATATTTAATCAATAAATGTAGAAAGTCAGTATTTCATAATATAAAAGACTTTTGCTTTTTTTTTTTTTTTTTTTAATGAAAAGGTAATAATTCCAAAGCCAGGGTGCTATGACAAAGTCAGAAAATAAACTCTAATCTTAAATATAACAGGATAGCCCTATTAGATAACTTTTTAAGAAAAACAACACTAACCTGTAAGAAGCCAAAGGTTCACGGAATTCCACACGATTGTTTTTCTTTACATTACTTTCCAGGGTGGTAACTCTGAGAGGACTACGAGATTTCTCTTTCCGTGGTTTAGAAGATTTGGAGGTTGGAGCATTAAGCCAAGAATCATCCAGGTATCTACCATCTGGAGAGGAAAAAAATCTGTGAGAACGTATGATATAAAATACTACTATCTCTGAATCTGGCAAGGATCTAAGAAAATAACTTAGGCATTGTTTATTTCTGAGATCTCTAGTTAGATATTATATAAGTAGATGGAAAAAACTCAGGCTACTTAAATTATTATAGTAACTCAAATCTATAGAGAAAGATTACATTCTATACAAACAATGCAAAATAAAATTCAACATATAAAATTTCTTTTTGTCAAAGGCTCTCAGTCACTTAAAAAAGGAAATATCAGCTAAAACTTAAAAGATTCACAGATTTTTTTTTTTTTTTTTTTAAATAACAATTTCAGTGGAAAGTACTAACCTGCACATTTTAGCCCACTGATTAGGAAATCAAAGAATTAAATACTTAAAAAATAAACCAAAAAAAATGGCATTGTGTGAATTTATGATAGTATCTATAAGATAGATATTCCATTTATGATTTTAAACTCCAACAAAAGATATAAATCTTATTAAGCCAACTAAATTTCTAAGTGACATAAAGACCTGTGAATTTCTTTTTTTAAAAAGACATATAACCCCAAAGGCTCAAAATCAAATTCTCACCAATAAAAACAAATGAAAGTTCAATGTCAAAGGTGATGCAGTGGTGCTTAAGTCCCTAATTAACCGATGAGGAAAAAAGCACTTACAGTCACTAAATTTGAGGTTGCTTCATACCTATTTAATACCAAAGGAAAAATGAAGAGGTATAGTCTCTGACAAGGGAGCAAGCAAATACATGGGACTATAAGAAGAAATTCAACTGAATCAAAACCAACAGGAAAATGTTATATTAAATATATCCAGTAACTGCATACATACCTTTTCTACTTATTTTTCGGGTAGCACTTGCAGAAGATTTCTTGGTATCCATGACAGAATCAAACATAGCTGTACTTGTAGGGGTTACTTCTAATTTGTTTTCAATGTGTCTCAGCTAAAGTGAAATACCATTACAACAAATAGATTAATTCTGTAAATAGCCAACTACTATCAAATTACGGAGTTATTTAAAGCTATATTGCCCAATACCTTTCTCCAAAGTAGGAAAATCTCAGGAATATTTTACTTTAATGAACAAAAACATAGTGTTTTCATTATTTACTAATTCAGCTATACCAACAGTTGGCACAATGCTGCCCAAATTTAGACAAGAAAACCAAAAAGATTCTGAGGTATATCAAAGACTTTCTATTTGTCTTGACCTATTTTTTAATTTTTTTTTTTATTAAAGCAGTAAAAATTTTATCACATTATACGCTGCATATCATTATGCATAGATCTTATGCATGTTACATGCAAAAATTAGGAAAGAATAACTCAGCCATACTAAAACTTAAGAGTACTATTCAAACAGCCACAACTTTTTATAGTCTTATGTCTGTAAAATAAGTTTCACAATAAGGATAAAAATAACAAGATAGAATTTGGGTTTCCATACAATTTACAATATGTTAATTTTTGGTATAACCACCAATGTTCTTAATGATTTTAAAAAGCATTTCCCCCTAAATAGTAATCATTTGTAGTATCAAAATGGTGGGGGGAAAAATGTATTTAGATCTATTAAACAGAAAACAAATTAAAATAATAAAAATTCCATCACAGAGAGACAAAAAAGACTTTGTATAAAATTCTGACTTTTCTTTTTCTGAATCTTTGCAGTGCAATGTACTCACAAAAGTGAAATAATCCTATAATAGTTCTGTATCAGGCTTCTCCTCCTCCATTTATGAGCCCTTATCACCCTTAAAAATTCTTTTTAAAAATCCAATCATTTTGAAAAACCAACTAAAAGTTCAGTTCTAAATTAGTTTAGCTCTAAATTAAATTGGAGGATAGAAACTATCCCTAAATTCATAGATTTTTAATGCCATGTAGAAGAGAGAAAATATAGCTCTGGCCAGGTGGCTCAGTTGGCTGGAGCATCTTTCTATGCACCAAAAGGTTGCGTATTTGCTTCCCAGTCAAGGCACATATCTAAGTTGTGGGTTCAATCCCTTGTCAGGACATGTACAGGAGGCAAGCAGTTGATGTTTCCCTCTCTGACCCCACCTCTCTCCCTAAAGTCAATTAAAAAAACATATCCTCAGGTAAATTGTTATTAATGAGGTCAGGTTATTAATGGTGGTTTTGCTCAGTGGTTATAACATCAGCCTGCCTGCATAACTCAGTTTCAGGTTCCCCTGACCCTGTAGGAGGGAGTAAGGGAAGCAACCAATTGATGTGTCTGTCTTACATCAATGTTTCTATCTTTCTCCCTATCCTCCCTCCCTTCCATTCTCTCTAGAAATCAATGGGGAAAAAACATCCTCAGGTAAGGATTAAAAAGAAAATTTTGACCCGGCATTATAACCAAATGTAGGTTACTGTACATTTTCCAGATTGGTTTTCAAACCAGTTCAAAAGATTAGGAGACAGAAAATAACATCCTATATAATAAAAGACTAATATGCAAATCGACCGAACAGCAGAACACTTGGTCAATGGGGGGTGGAGCCAGCAAGTGGGCAGCGCAAGGCCAGCTAAGTCAGGTGCCAGTGGGTAGAAGGAGGGGACAGCGATTGGGGGCGGTGGCGGAGGGGAGATGGGGAAAAGGGGAGGGCGCCAAGTGGCTGACCCTGCCCCCACCACCCCTCCACCACGGCCCCCAATCGCTGTCCCCTCCTACAGAAGGTGGCCAGACTTAGGGGAGCGGGCCTAAGCTGTTAATCCGACATCTCTTGAGGGTTCCCAGACTGCGAGAAGGCGCAGGCCAGGCTAAGGGAACCCCCGAGTGCACAAATATTCATGCATCAGGCCTCTAGTATTCAAATAATAAAGAAGTAGGTGATTCAAATTCAGATAGAATACAAAAGAAAACAAAAAGGACATATTAGAAGATCAATGTGCCCAGAGAACAAATGAAAAAGGAAGGAGTCTCCCTTCAAAGGGACTATGCATCACATGCCATATGTATTTATTTTACTAAACTCCTGACAAAACTAGACAGAAACAAATGAGAATAGGTTGCTCACAGTCATTCTTCAGTAATACTGAAAGAAAACCTTCTATTATTGCCACAAAAAAAGAAGATACAATTCATAGTCCATTCAAGAAGTAGTTCTTTCATTTCCTGACTGAGCCCTTTACATAGACTTAGCTCCACCTTCCCAAATTCATTCTGTTTTAAATCTTCATTTCAACATACCAAATGAGCAAATTTAATAAATGAGAATAAATAGCAGAAATTATTTCAATATTATATATGTCATAGTGTTAATGTTCCAGATACCTCAAGTGTCTTGATTATTCTTTTATTATTTAACTAGAGACCCGGTGCATGAAATTCATGCATTGCGGGGGAGGGGGGGGGGGTCCTCAGCCCAGCCTGCACCCTCTCCAATCTGGGATCCCTCTCACAATCCAGGACTGCTGGCTCCCAACTGCTCGCCTGCCTGCCTTCCTGACTGCCCCTAACTGCTTCTGCCTGCTAGCATGACCATCCCGTAACCACTCCCCTGCCAGTCTCATTAATGCTTAACTGATCCCCTGCCAGCCTGTTTGCCCTTAACTGCCCTCCCCTGCAGGCTTAGTCACCCCCATTTGCACTCCCCTGCAGGCCTGGTCCCTCCCAAATGCTCTCCCCTGCAGGCCTGGGTACCCCACAACTGCCTTTCCCTGTAGATCTGGTCACCCCCAACTTCCCTCCTCTGCCAGCCTGGTCACCCCTAACTGCCCTCCCCTGAAGGCTTGAATGCCCTCAACTGTCTTCCCTTGCAGGCCTGGTCCCTCTCAACTGCCCTCCCCTACTGGTCTGATCACCCACAACTGCCCTCCCTTGCAGGTCTGGTCCCCCCCAACTGCTCGCCTCTGCAGGCCTGGGTCCCCCTTAACTGCCCTCCCCTGCAGGTTTGATCGCCCCCAACTGCCCTCCATTGCAAGCCTGGTCACTCCCAACTGCCCTCCCCTGCTGGCCATCTTGTGGCGTCTATCTTGAGTCCACATAGGGGCAACCATCTTGTGTGTTGGAGTGATGGTCAATTTGCATATCACTCTTTTATTATATAGGATAGCTGTCATTAATGTTCACTTTGTAATATATGATATGTAATTTCTTACCAAAATGTCAACCTTATTATGTTACCAAAAGCACTATAGAAAAAATTTTAATTTATTCAATCACAACACGTAATTGATTTTAAAATAGAAAGAAATAAATGAAAATTATAACTACTTACAGCAGCCTTGGTCTGAGAAAGTGCATCCCACGATGTGGTTGTATCTGCTGGGGAACAATGATATTTACTGAATCAAAAGCTCTGAAGTAGACCTTGGTATCTGCATTTTAATAAGCTCCCAAATACATTCAAAAGTTTGAAACCCACTTTATTAGGCAGAACTATTCTCTAACAAGTGCTGTACTATATTGAGCCAAAACATGGTTCTCCCATCCAATAATGTTGAGCTTCCTAATACAGTATACAGTTGATTGTATTAGACACTGGTCCTATTTGTCCTTCGGACAGCTGGACTAACCCATTTCACATCTCCAACAACTTAGCCCAATGAGCTGAACAAATACAAAATTTTGCATTGTATGGTAAGTCACATTGTGTATAAAGATTAGAAAACTACATCTAAAATCTTTTATATAACAGCCCTTCACATAGTATAGGCCATATATTTCCCCTTAGTCATCTTTCTCTAGGATATTTTCATTCCTCCAAACACTCCTTATGTGACATGATTTCCATATCCCTCAGAAACCCAATAATCTTCCTCCAGATGTACTCCAGTTTGTCCATATCCCTCAAAAAAATACCACACTCTAAATTACAGTTACTCCCAAAAACATCATTTTAAAGAGTTCAACGAGACTATTATTTTTACCTGTGCACTATAGGTGGATATTAAGAGCTATGTCATATTACTTAAGTCAGAATTTCTAAGAAATTGTATAAAACTAGTTTTACATATACTGATTCTTTTACAAAAAAAATATTTTTTTTCCTTTACCATAGGATGCCTTAGAAGTTACCTTGTATTTTTAAAACAAGATTAAAATTTTAAAATAGAAAATACTATTTTTTAAACTGTATTAAGCATACATTAAAAATTTTAAATTATTCCCTTTTATAAATCAAAGCATGTATATAATTTTTATTTACTGATCAGTTCAGAACTTTATACAAAAGATTAATAAATTCAGTTTAAAAAAACACACAAATCATACCTTGAACAGAATCCTTGCTTTGGGAGTTTCTTGGATTTGGTAAAGGCACCTCTTTTGATTTGCTGCTCCTCATCCTGCCAATTTACCTGCAATAATACCATCAGTATTCATTGAGCATCAATATAACAATGTTAGTAAAGAAAATGTCCTTATTTATCTTGTCTTTCATTAAAGTCAGGAAAGGATTTTGTCCTCTCTAATAGTTATCTTTATACCGTCATAAGAATTCCTGAAGTTCTATCTAAATAGGTCTGTTCTTCAAGATACCCTGTTTCCCCAAAAATAAGACAGTGTCTTATATTAATTTTTTCTCCCAAAGTTGCACTAGATCTTATTTTCAGGGGATGTCTTATCATTCCATGCGCTAGGTCTTATTTTCGGAGGATGTCTTATTTTCAGGGAAACACGGTAGATATATAGATACACACACACACACACACACACACTCTCTCTCTAATAAAAGGGTAATATGCTAATTAGACTGGGTCAACTGGACATCTTCCAGACAAAGTCATAGAGGCGGGGACCGAGGTAGAGGCAGTTAGGGGTGATCAATCCAGCAGGGGAGAGCAGTTAGGGGTGATCAGGCAGGCAGGCAGAATGGTTAGGAGCAATCAGGCAGGCAGGCAGGTGAGTGGTTAGGAGCCAGCAATCCCAGTAATACCCTTCAAAGCCAAACTAATGTCATCTCCTATAAGCCTTTCCCAGATTCCTTGAACATTATTACTACTTCCCTGGTTTCTAATAGCACTCTGTACTTTTTATATCCCTTATCATTTTACACACACACACACACACATATCATTCATTCATTCATTCATTCAATGAACATTAGTTGAACGTACTTAACCTTCACAATCTAATGAAAGGGGCACATAAGCAAATAGTTAATATACATTGTGATGATTATATCATAAAGTTACAAATGGGACAATGATATATATTGTCTCCACAAGGCTGTCCTTATGGACACTATTTTCTGATTCATCTTCATATCAAGAGAGTCCCTCAATTAAGAGATAAACAAATGACAATGGTAGAAGCTATTAGGATCTCAATTTACACAGAAAAGAATAAAGAATCAAAGGCACAGTTGGCAGTGAAAGGATGATAGAAATGGGAGGGGGGGTAAATCAAATAAAATTCCAAAAAAAATAACCAAAGAAACAGAAGAGGTGCTTAAAAAGCCAGGCTGGAAAATTACTCATAAAAAGGGAAGAGAACACACATACACTACTAGGTCCAAAAGGCAGGAAAACAAAAGAAATGGAAAAGAGAAATGGAATTCATATACTAATTTGCAAGTAGCCTGTAAAAATTTATGGTAAATTACAAGGCACACACACACACACACACACACACACAAACACACACAGCATAATTATTCTTGTTGATAAGAGAAAAGAAGAGAGCTAAAGGTGGCCATATAATAAGCTAAATTGTATGATGCCATGGAAACAATGGGAGTCACATGATAAAAAGCACATCATCGATATGAAATGAATCGGAAGACTGCAGCAAATGTAAAGCCCTTGCTCTGGCTATACTCAAGTAAAAACCTTATTATGAAGCCAAAAAAAAAAATAGTATAAGAACTATGTATAAACTGTATTGGAGGTTCATTTATTTACTCTCTGGACATGAACAAGGTAATGAACAGTTAAACTGGAGCAATAAAAGACTGCCATCAAGATTCATTGATCAGCACAAACTACTCAGAAAGGGAGAAGATATTTCTCCCAGCTACTCACCCAGAGCAAAAATTAACTACTGGCCCAGCCAGTGTGGCTCAGTGGTTGAGCATCTCCTATGAACCAAAAGGTTTAATTCCCAATCAGGGCACATGCCTGGGTTGCAGGCTCCATCCCCAGTAGGGGGCATACAGGAGGCAGCCATCAATGATTTTCATCATTGATGTTTCTATCTCTCTCTCCTTCTCCCTCTCTAAAACTAATAAAAATACTTATTAAAAATAATAATTAACTACCAGATCCATGGCCTCAATCTCACAGATACAAAAAAAATCTTAGTGTTTCTTAGAGTGGAATGGTGTGGCCCCCAGCTAAATAGATTCTTTGCAGGAATTACTAGAGATAATACTACCTACCAGGCTACAACTTGGCAAATACATCTACCTTGTTAAGAATTCTGTGTCGCCCTAGCCGGTTTGGCTCAGTGGATAGGGAATCGGCTTGCAGACCAAAGGGGCCCAGGTTTGATTCTAGTCAAGGGCACATGCCTGGGGCTCGATCCAACGTGCAGGAGGCAGCTAATCAATGATTCCCTCTCATCACTGATGTTTCTATCTTTCTCTTCCTCTCTCCTCTCTGATTAAAAAATAAAATAAAATAAAAAATAAATTCTGTGTTGTCCAGCCCGTGTGGCTCAGTGGTTGAGTGTGGACCTAAGAACCAGGGGGTCACAGTTTGATCCTAGGTCAGGGCACATGCCTGGGTTGCAGGCTCGATCCCCGGTAGAAGCCATGCAGGAGGCAGCTGATAAATGATTCTCAAGTGAGCTTCAGAGCAGCCACACACTACCTTCCTCCAAGCAGCTGCAGAGTTCTTGCCTTCTATCTCTCTCTCCCTCTCCCTTCCCCCCTGAAATCAATAAAAATATATTATTAAAAAAAAAAATTCTGTGTTTGTTATCAATCAAGTTCCCAGATTCTAGAAGTGTGGTGATGTTGCTGAGTGCCCATCCCTTACAGACCTAAATTCAGCCTGACCTATACTGAAACCCAGCAGCAAAGATGCAAGGTGCACACTATCCAATGGACAGTAAGCAGCCAGAATCCGAACATGGAAATTGAAATAACTGAAAACAGAAATGTAGGCACATTGTCCTAGACAATACTTTAAAATGCCCCCCCCCCAATTTATTGATTTTACACAGAGAGGAATTGAGAGGATAGAGAGTTAGAAACGTCAATAAGAGAGAAACATCGACCAGCTGCCTCTTGCACCCCCCCACTGGGGATGTGCCCACAACCAAGGTACATGCCCTTGACCAGAATCGAACCCTGGGACCCTTCAGTCCGCAGGCCGACACTCTATCCACTGAGCCAAACCGGTTTCGGCAGACCTCTAACATTTTGAGGGATCCACGGGGCAGTTAATAATCATAGCTATCATTTTCTGTGTTCTTTCTCTGTGAGCCAACCACTGTATAGTTTCCCTATTTTTTTCCCTAATCTCTATTACATATGAGGCAACTATCCAACTATCCATAGGTCCATTTTACTGATGAAGAAACAGTATCAGACAGACCAAAGAACTAGCCTAAGGTCATTCAGCTAATATGTGACAGAAGAGGAAATTAAATATCCCTTTCAAAACTCTGGAAACCTCTAAGGGTCATTCACATAATGCTTCTCATATTTAAATTCAGCCACTATCTATAACACACCCCCTTATCCTCTCTTGTAATTTCATTACAAGGCACCCTGCTTTCCCACCTACATTCTATACTCTTTACAACCTCTGTCCAGTTAACTTTCCATGCACTTTTAACTTCTTTTAGAAACTGCTCACCTAACCAACATGCCTCAACTGTTATCAAATTCACCCCAAAAAACAAGGCTTCCTAACATATGTCTTCAGATGAAGCTTTTTATTTTCACTTCCCTCCTAAACAGAACAGGTGAGATTTTTAAAAAAACATATTTTATTGATTTTTCACAGAGAGGAATGGAGAGGGATAGAGAGTCAGAAACATGGATGAGAGAGAAACAGCGATCAGCTGCCTCCTCCACACTCCCCACTGGGGATGTGCCAGCAACCAAGGTACATGCCCTTGACTGGAATCAAACCTGGGACCCCTGAGTGTGCAGGCCGAGCCAAACCAGTCAGGTCACAGGTGAGGTGTTTTAGCAAACTCCTTGGTCCCCCAGTGCAGCATCAGACTGTATTCTTTTATACTCTTGGAAAACCTTTTCCTCAATCTGACCCATCCCACCCATTCATTTAACAAATATTTGCTGAGTGCCAAGTATGTAGTAGAATAAATAGTGCCCAGCAGTGGGGATATTAGCTGTTAAAAGAACAAACATGGGCCCATACTCAAGCAGTCTAAAAGCTTGCTTTGAAGTAGATATTCAACAAATATTACAAACTAGAGGCCCGGTGAATGAATTAGTGCATGGGTGGGGCCTGGCTGGCCCTCCCCCATCAGGGCCCATCGCACCGGGCTGGCCGGGGGGAGGGGCCGTGGGCGGTTGGCGGGCCAGCCCCAACCCCTGGTCAAACTCCTAGCCAAACTCCAAGTCGAGGGGACAATTTACATATTAGCCTTTTATTATATAGGACTAGAGACCCAGTGCACAAAATTCATGCACGGAGGAGGGGGTTGTCCCTCAGCCCAGCCTGCGCCCTCTCACAGTCTGGGAGCCCTGCGACAGATCGCCCCTGCAGAGGGAGGCCCTGACCATCCACTGCAGTGCTTCTGCTGGGTAGCCTGGGCCTTCCCTCTTTGGGGTGATCCATCACGGGACTCCACAATGGATTGCCCCAAAGAGGTAGACCCTGCCCACCTGGCTGGGGCTCCACAATGGATCACCCCCCAGAGGTAGGCCCCGCCCAGCTGCTGCAGTGCCGCCAGGGGTAGCCTGAGCCTTCCTCTTCGGGGCGATCCGATCGCGCCCCACAGAGGGAGCCCCCACCCACCCGACACAGCCCACTGCCCAGTGGCCTGGGCCTTTCTCTTTGGGGAAATCATGGAGCCCCCCTGATTGATCACCCCACCGAAAAGTGGTCTGAGCATCCTGCGGGGCGATCATGGGGCAATGGCCAGGCCCCCAACCAATCGCATCGCACCCGCCTTGGCTGGCCTGACGCCAGTGGGTGTCTTAGTGTGGTAGTCCGGACAGTCCTTTTGCTGTTTGGTCATTCCGTTGTTCAGCCATCAATTTGCATATTACACTTTTATTATTATATATGGGATGAAAATAATTTTTAAAAAATGCTAGTGCTATAGAAACATAGTCAGAAGGAACTCATCTAATCTGTGAAGTAGAGAGGAAAAAATCATTTAATCTTAGACCTAAAGGATAAATAAAAAATTAAGCCCAGCTGGTGTGGCTCAGTGGCTGAGCATTGACCTAAGAACCAGGAGGTCACTGTTAAATTCCTGGTCAGGGCACATGCCCGGGCTGCAGACTCGATCTCCAATAGGGGCTATGAGGGAGGCAGCCGATCAATGATTCTCTCATCATTGATGTTTCTATCTCTCTCCCCTTCTCTGAAATCAGTAAAAATATATGTTAAAAAATTTAACTAAGTGTAGGCAAGGAAGAGCTTTCCAGGCAATAGAAAGGCTATCTGGAACAGCTCTGAGACAAAAAAGACATGACATCCTTTAAGCCCCAGGTGGTGGGAGAGAGAAAATGGCGAAAGCTGGAGAAGGGAGGAAACAAGATCATGCAGGGTCTCTGACATGATTACATTTGTGTATTTAAAGGATCAAGTGTTGGCCATTCCTCTCATAAGCACTGGCCATAGTTTTCAAAACCAGTAACAAAATCTATATCATTCTATTGCACTTTGTGTCTTACTATACTAAAAGCTTCTTAAATTTCAGAAAACTGAAAAAATACTTTTATTATCCATTTAAGTGATTCAAGATTTTTTTTCTACTCTCCATTTTACAGTGAGTTTAACTGGCATCTGAAAGAGAAACAAGTTGTTTCATGTAAAAGTTGAAGCATAAATGAACAATACTGCTTTGTTCAGATTAAAGTAAAATATCATGAGGATTAAAAAAGAAACTATATTTGACATGATTCTATTTGCATCATGTAAAATATAAATAAAGCACAAAATAATAATAAACTTCCCAAGTTGGCTAAGGATGACTCTAACTTGCTAACAGAAAATAGAAACACAATTTCACTAAAGCAATAAATGATATGGAGAGCATGGTTAAAATGATAGGGAAAAAAAGTAGAAGGCCCTATAAATCAAATAAGGATGCAACTTTTTTTTTTAATATATTTTATTGATTTTTCACATAGAGGAAGAGAGAGGGATAGAGAGTTAGAAACATCGATGAGAGAGAATCATCGATCAGCTGCCTCCTACACACCCCCTACTGGGGATGCGCCCGCAACCAAGGCACATGCCCTTGACCGGAATCGAACCCGGGACCTTTCAGTCTGCAGGCCGACGCTCTATCCACTGAGCCAAACCGGTCCCGGCTAAGGATGCAACTTTACAACACTATTTGACTGCTTATAGCAATCTAAAGCCAACTAAGAGTACGCACTTCAAGTACCATCAAAATATTCACCTCATAAGTATAGAGGCTCACAGAAACTAATAGCCAATAAATTTAAAAGAATTTTACTGTCCCTCTTAGCATGCAGGCTGAGAGTTCATAAATAGGGAGAATGGGAAAAGAACAGAAAAAGTAACTCTTAGAGGCAAGGAGCCATAAGAATACTTCATCTGTTTCAAGATCTCCCCACCTCCACATTCTCTCAAGAAACATCAACCATTTTATTGTTCTCTTATGTATCTCTTTTCTTCTCCTCTCTTCAAGATTCCTCCTATCAACATTTATGCTTAAATCAAGTCTTCTTGCTTAAAACAAACAAACAAAAGTCTCTCAACCCAGCACCCTACTCTGCTACTGCTCTTTTTCCTTCACAAATTCCTTAAAAAAAAAAAAAAAAAAAAAAAAAGACTATATATTCAGTCAATAAAGTTCTCAGGACCCAGCTGTGGCTTATTCTTGGTGACTATACTTTTCAATCACCTTTCAAGCAAATCCAATGTGGTTGCCAAAAAACCTCTTCACCTCTAAATCTAATGGACATTTTCAAATAAAAAGCCCTAATCTGCCTGACATCTTGGCAGCATTCATCACAGCTGACCACTCTTGAATCACTATTCTCTTTGCTTCTATACACTACATTCTGATTTCCCATCTCCAGTTCTCTTTCTCATTCTCCTTTGCTAGCCAGTCCTTCTCCATTAAATCTTAAAGTTCAATGGAGTTTGACTTTTGGGATTTTTTTGTTGTTGTTTTTAATATATTTTATTGTTTTTTTACAGAGAGGAAGGGAGAGAGATAGAGAGCTAGAAACGTCGATGAGAGAGAAACATCGACCAGCTGCCTCTTGCACACCCCCTACCGGGGATGTGCCCGCAACCAATGCACATGCCCATGACCGGAATCGAACCCGGGACCTTTCAGTCCACAGACCGACGCTCTACCGCTGAGCCAAAATGGTTTCGGCTGACTTTTGGGTTCTATCTAACACTATACTCTCTCCCTGGGTGACCTTAACCAGGCCAATGATTGCCTCTTACAGTGAGTCAAGAGTTCTAGAGGTTCCAAGCTTTCTAAGTTCACAAACTACATTTTTTTGTCTATGTATGTGTCTGTTTTTACAAAATTGAATCATATTCCACAGTGTAGTGCAACTTATTTTCCCCCTCAATATTATATAATGAACATTCTTCCATGTCAATATGTAATAGTAAATGCAAACACTTATGTGGTTATTACTATGCTTACTTAGGGTTTAAATATTAACTTAATTAATTCTCAAAACAGACCTGTAGGAGAGAAGTATAATTATATCCCCTTTATAGATGATGTTAAGTAACTTGCTAATGGTCACTGCTAATAAATGATGCAGTTAGGATTTGAACCCAGAAAGTCTGCTACATGGTCCCTATGCTCCAGGATACATTCAGCTGTTCCTCAGGAGTAAATATAACCATCCCTCCAACTGTCACCTAGTACCTCACACCATAAATATACTATAATATTAACTAACCGCCTACCAAAGAGCATTTAGAACACCTTATTTGGGGGGGGGGGGGAGAGGGGGGGACAGGGGTGGCCCTTTCTTGTTATTTGTAAATATTAATGACATTAATTTGTAATAACGCTAAAACAAAAATCCTTATAGATTTGTTCTTCTGCTCTTGTATTAAAATTACTATAAGATAAACTCCTAAAAATGAAATAACTTTTGCCCTAGCTAGTCTGGCTCAGTGATTAGAGCTGCAGGCCTCGGAATGAAGAGTCTCGGGTTCGATTCCAGTCAAGGGCACGTACCTTGGTTGCAAGCTCCATGCCCAACCTGGTTGGGGCACATGTGGAAGCAACCAATCAATGTGTCTCTGTCACACTGATACTTTTCTCTCTGTCTCTCCCCTTTCGTTCCACTCCCTCTAAGAAACAAAACCAAAAAGAAAGCAAACAAAAAAACCAATGGAAAAGATTCCTCTGGAGTGGATTAACAACAACAAAAGAGTGCATTATTAATTATAATTTTTTAAAATATATTTTATTGATATTTTACAGAGAGGAAGGGAGAGAGATAGAGAGTTAGAAACGTTGATGAGAGAGAAACATCGACCAGCTGCCTCTTGCACACCCCCTACCAGGGATGTGCCTGCAACCAACGTACATGCCGTTGACCAGAATCGAACCTGGGACCTTTCAGTCAGCAGACCGACGCTCTACCGCTGAGCCAAACCGGTTTCGGCTATTAATTATAATTTTAATAGGTAATACTAAATGTCTTTCCAGAACATTGTCCCAGCTGTACCAGTTTATAGTCCCAATGACAGAGAGGGTTGAGATTCATATTTTAAGTTAGCAAGTACTTTTGATTCCTAAAATGAGAGACCTGTTTTGAGTTTTTAACTAACACTGATGTAGAATAGATTACCTGGTTGTTCATAATTATCCTCTCATTTAATAATTATCTAACACATTACACAAATGTAGTTTACTTATGTACAGGGGAAGACTGAAAACTCCCAATGCTGTAATTAAGAAGTGACTTAAAGTTATTATTACAAGCCTATAATTACAGTACTAATGTAACAGGTAGGGTCTTAAAGCATCTATATTCTTTAAATTACACTATTGCCAGAACAGCTAGGCAAATCTTTAAAATGGTCAATAAAGTTCTCAGGACCCACCTGTGGCTTATTCTTGGTGACTTTTTAATCCCAGGCTGTCATTCCCCTTCTACCTAGCAAACTTCTATATATCTCTGGAGTATATTCCTAGGAACTGAGGTGTGCTTAGGACCCATGTGGTTTTGGTTTTTGGCTTTTAAATATTATGTCAAGACCATTCTTTAGTCAATTTATTCAACCAATATTTACTATTTGCAACACTAGAAATTGATATGGGGTAAAAGTCAAAAGGTAATTATTTTGGGAGTGCCCTTTAGTTCCTAGATAGGATGCTGCCCCAATTCGTGAATTGTTTAAGTAACGCCATTTAGATCTTTAAAAAAAAAAAAAAAGAATTATTTCATAACTTGCCCCACACTGCAATAACAATCACAAGTATAGATGGCCAGTTAATTTTTTAAATCATCAGTTGTCTCTACAACAAAATCACCAAGATGTTACTAGTTTTCAGTTATGCTACTGACCAGGTTGCTTTCATATTTCTTTTATATAACCAAGAATATAAATGATTTGAAGTACCTAAGATGACCGAACTATGAGTATCCAAACAAAATGAGAAACAACAAATTAATTACAATTTCTTTTAGGAACATTGTTCAAGCAAAAAGTACATGTAGAAGTAAAGAAATACATTATCAGAATTCATGACTTTTTAATAATTAACAAAATGCTATAAAAATATTAATGTTTTTAAAGAACTGACAATCATCAGCAGAAGGAGCAACTAGCAGGCCAAAAGTAAAATACATATTTTTTTAGATTTAAAAAAACCAAATGCCAGAAGTGTCTACATTAATATTCAATTAAAATAAAACGAATCCTAGAATGTTAGACTTACTGTGATCATTTCTCAACATGTACAAGTATTGAATCATTATATTGTATACCTGAAATATGTTATATGTCAATCATGCCGCAATAAGAAATAATGTGAAAATAAAACTAATTCTAGATATCTGCAAAAATAAGAGCAGCATTCAAATAAATAAATGAATCTCATTGTGTGTCAATTTCCACAACTGCAAAATAAGGATGATATTTATTGAACCTACTTCACAAAATTGCTATGAAAACTAAATAAAATGACACCAAAAAATAATGTCAGTTATTTTGAGCAACTTGTTTTTTGTTCCCACTATAATTTAAAGCAATTTAGTAAATAATAAAATTGGTTAGAAAAGGACTTCATCTCCTTTCTTCTGTCCATGATATGGTAGATGTGTTTAAAATGAGCAAAAAATTGGCAATCACCCCTAGCTAATTTCTATCAGTGAACAGTGTCCACCTGTGGACTTAAGGGTCCCAGGTTCCATTCCAGTCAAGAGCACATGACCAGGTTGTGGGCTCCATCCCCAGTTGGGGGTGTGCAGGAGGTAGCCGGTCAATAATTCTCATCATTGATGTTTCTATCTCTCTCCCCATCTCCCTTCCTCTCTGAAATCAATAAAAATATATATATTTTTTAAAAACTGGCAATCAGAAGCATTAGAAAAAATTTCAAAACTTCCTACTTCATAAATTGATTACCCCACAGGTTGTTCAAGTATTAATGCTCTTACATAACACTACACACCAACACAACTTAGAGAATCAGAGAAATTTTTTCACATGTGTACAAAATTGTTTACATATACTTCAACTTATTATTAAAAAGTCCTGCTACTGCCGAAACCGGTTTGGCTCAGTAGATAGAGCGTCGGCCTGCGGATTGAAAGGTCCCGGGTTCGATTCCGGTCAAGGGCATGTACCTTGGTTGTGAGCACATCCCCAGTAGGGGGTGTGCAAGAGGCAGCTGACCAATGATTCTCTCTCATCGATGTTTCTAATTCACTATTCCTTTCCCTTCCTCTCTGTGACAAATCAATAAAATATATAAAATAAAAAAAATAAAAAAATAAAAAGTCCTGGTACTGACTATGAAAAGATACATATGTATTTACCCACACATACAATGTATTCTAACCTGATGTTTATTTTCTGAGTAAACATCAGGTTAGATGTTTAGAGTATCTTAAATTCAGTGCAATGACGGTTCACTGGTTGACTAATTTTATTACACTGGTGTGTCAACTTCGCACACCAAAACAATTACACGCCCGCCCCATGAGTCTGGGGCAACTTCTACCCCAGGCCCAACAACCGATCCTCCAAAGACACAATCTCATGTCATCAGTAGCACACTGCCTTATTTAAGAACAAAATTTTAAACCGAGACATGGTTTAAATGCAGAACAGCTTTCAGTATTTTATCGTTGCTTCTACAAACCTTTCTCGGGTTGTCACTAGATCTAAGATACCCTTAAAATACAGGGCCGGAAGAGGTAGTTAACATGGCAACCTAACCATTAACGACTTTATCCAAATTCAAAACAAGGATCACCACCAAAACAAAACAATCTGGTGGAGTGCATGGATACTGACCACCATTCCTGGCAACCTGTTCTCTCCTGTCTGAAGGACCTGTCGCTACACCACAGCCACCTAAACAATCTATCCCCGTGTGCAGCTTCCCATCTGAAAGCTAAACACCCCGTCAGACTCCAACCCATATTTGTAGCATTCGCGAAATGTTATTTAGCATAGTGGGCTACATTTAAAAAGGGGGGAGGGGGAGAGAGAGGAAAATGGCAACTTTCAAAGCGTAAACCTTTTTCTTTTTTTTTAAATGTCCCCTGAAATCATTAGTTAGTAAATCAGAAGATGACATGAAGCAGCTGCTGGACTGGAGCAGAGATCAAAGTTTTCCCTAGACTTGAGAAGGTTTATCCCCACCAGAAAGGAACAGAAACCAAGTCATCCTTGCCACGGGAACCAGCTCCCCGGAATTCCCCCAAAATATGCCTGGTCCCCGAATGCAGAAGAGCCACTCCGGGGACCAAAGGGGAGCGGGATCTCACACCTTTGGCAGCAGAGGGGAGGGGCGGCGGGCACTGGCAGGTGAGGGGAGGAAGCCCGTCTCCGGCAGGCACCGGTGGGGACTGGAGACCCAGGTCCAATCCAGGTCGGCAAAACCTCAAGGACCCGGGGAGGTTCGCCGAGGGGCCCCCCGCGTCCCGACCCGCCTCTCCCGCCGCCGCCACCGGGACGGGTCCGCGGGCAAGAGGCAGAGGGAGCGTCCGCGGTCCCCACCAGGTCCGCCCGCAGCTCACCTGAGAGTGTCGCCTCCGCCCTCGGCTCCCACGGTGCATCCCGCGGGGCCTGGCGGAGGGTGCGGTGCGGCCGCCGCCCCGACCGGCCCCAGGGCTGCCCGGCCTGGCCTCCCCGCTCCGGGGACGCTCCGGGTGCCCGCCTCGCACCGGCTCCGCGGAGCCGCGGGGTCCGCAGAGAAGGAAGGAGAAGCGGAAAGGCTGCCTCCCCTCCCCCACGGCAAGCCAGCCCCTGAGCTGCGGCTTCTCTGCAGTCCCCTCCGACGCTGGTCCGGCCCCGCTGCCCCGCCCGGGAGTCACTTCGGCAGCGGCGGCCCAGTCGCCATTACGGCCCAGCAACTGACACGGAGGCGGAGCGGCGCCGGCAGCGGTGGCGGCGGCGGCGGTGGCGGCGGCGGCGGCGGCGGCGGCGCGAGGCAGGGCGGGAGCAGTCGGGGGCCCACGGCAAATCTCGCGAGAAACTCCCCGAGACGTTTCCACAGGAATGCAGCCTGCGGTTGGCGGCCATGTTGAGTGTGGCCGAAAGTTGAGGGCGGCGTACAGCGAGGGGAAGCCGCCCGAGGCCGCCATGTTTGGTGTGGCGCAGTCAGAGCCTTGCAGGACTCGGGAGGAGCCGAGGAAATCCGCAGCAGAGACTTCCCCCGCCCGCTTTCCTCCTCGGACTTGAGCTGGGCCTTCTGGCTGCGCATTTCACCCTGGGCCAAAAAAAAAAGACAAGCCCGGGTGAGAGAGGGGCGAGGTGGACAAGGATGAACTCTTAAGTCTAGAAATGGCACCTTCTCAGAGTTTACGATGCTCCACCAATTGTGCAAATACATCAGTTGCAGGGCGATCGCAGCTCTGCGGCGGCGACTGCAGGGATCCACGGCTGGGATCCATTGAAGCGCGAGGGTTACTATTCTGATCCGCATGCCCTCTGGCTTAAGACTCCAGAGCAAGCAAAACGGAGATTCCTCCCGCTGGGTGTTGGCATTGATATGACTCTGCTCTGAGAAACTCTCTGTGATCAGCGCATCTCCCAGCATCGTTATCCTCCGTTCCCAGTCTCCGCGCGGCGAATGCCGTCGTCCTGTCAAGATTTGGCTTAAATGACAGCAGATCCGCTGCCCAGTACGGCACCTTCAGCGAGGTGTTCCCCGCACACAAGCTCCCCACCCACCCCGTCCCTCCACCTTCTGAAGTCCACGTTAGCTATTCGCCCAGAGACCGTTTTCTCGTTTTTAAGTATTTTGAAGGTTTTTTAAATATATATATATATATATATATATATATATATATATATATACTTTATTGATTTTTTACAGAAAGTATTATAAGAGAGAGGGATAGAGAGTTAGAAACATCGATGAGAGAGAAACATCAATCAGCTACCTCCTGCACCCCCCCCCACCCCACTGGGGATGTGCCCACAACCAATGTACATGCCCCCGACCGGAATCGAACCTGGGAACTTTCAGTCCGCAGGCCGATGCTCTATCCACTGAGCCAAACCGGTTTCGGCTTGAGATGGTTTTTTGTTGTTGTTGTTGCTGTTTTTTTTAATTTTTATCTCTCTATACCCCAGTAGGGCCTAGTACAATAGGCAGGACATTGTTAGATGCTCAATAAATGTTTGTTGAGGAGATGGTATCAATGAAAGGGAGAGACTAGAGCTGTGCCTGAATAAGGAGCTAAGAGGACATACACATTTGCAGCACTTTTCTAAAATAGGGACTGTGTCTCCAGGAAGCTATGCTGGAGGAAAGAACAGGAAATGTGGGTATCTCAATGGTGCAAGAGGTAGTAAGAAAAACATCATAAGAAAAGAATATTTTAGGTTTTCCTGTGTTGTTTTTACAGAATTTATATAACCATGTCATTGAGTATTATAATCACTTTTTACAAAAGAAAATGGGCTTTGAAAAGCTAAGTCATTGGTCCAATGACTTACCATCAGTAAAAGGTAGATATAAAATTTGAAGTCTCCCTTACTCCAAAACCCATTTATACTTTTTTACCCCCAAGCTACCTCCTGGGTAACAGAGAAAACACAAGTTCCTGCCACTGCCTGGGGAGCAATTTACCCTCATATCAGCCTAGGCACAATTTCCACCTCTTATACCTGGCCCCTGCCCTCTCTCTCACCTCCTAAATACTTCAAATACATCAACCTTCCCCAAGCCGGTTCGGCTCAGTGGATAGAGTGTCGGCCTGCAGACTGAAGGGTCCCTGGTTCAATTCTGGTCAAGGGCATGTACCTTGGTTGCGGGCACATCCCCAGTGGGAGGTGTGCAGGAGGCAACTGATTGAAGATTCTCTTTCATTGATGTTTCTAACTCTCTATTCCTCTCCCTTCCTCTCTGTAAAAAATCAATAAAATAGATATTTTTTAAAAAAAAGACACAACCCTTTAGTCTTATTTTTATACCCTACAGATTGGCTCTTGAGTATGTTAAATTTTGTCCTGTTTGCCCACGGTTTCATAAGAGCGATTAATCTCTAAAACAAGATTAGATGCTTCACGAGAAAAGTCTGTCACCTTCCCAGTAGTTTCTACAGCACATAGCAGGGGTTTAATATGGTTCCCCTTTTCTCCTACTTCTTGGTAGACACCAAGATTGGGTTTTTCTGCACTTTATAGTTTATGTTGACCACTATGTCTTTGACTCTCAGTTTTCTTTGTGTAACTGGATCTTAGCTCCAAACTTCAGACTAACCTGTCCAGTTTTCTATGGCCCACCTCTACATAGATACAGAAGTCATCGGCACCTCGAGCTCCCATATTAAGTTTATTGTTTTCCCTCTCCTTAATCTCACAAAGCTGGCTTCTCCTCCTGCCCTGCTTTTCTGTTAATGGCCATTGCAGAAAACCCTTCTGAAAACTGAGAGGCTCAAAAGTTTAGAAATATATATTGTTCTCTATGCCTTGCTCCTACCCAATCAGTTTCTAAGTCTCTAAATACCACTGACATGTATTTCATATATCTACAGTGGTCCCTCCTCACCTCGGGGGGCTATGTTCCAAGACCTTCAAGTGGATGCCTGAAACCATAGATAGCACCACACTCTCTCTAGATATATGATTTTTTTCTTATACATACATACATACATATATACATACATACCTAAGATAAAGTTCAATTTGAAAATTATGCACAGTAATAGATTACCAACAATAACTAATCATAAAAATAATAATTATAACAATAACGTAAGGGCTACCTGAACACAAGCACTGCTATAACACAATGCCACGACAATCTATCTGATAACCAAGACCGCTGCTAAGAGACAGACAGCATGGGTGCATGGGACAAAGGGGGGGCTCCTGTCCCCGCGGGATCGAAGGGGTCTGCGCAAGGTTTCATCATACTGCTTGAATGGTGTTCCATTTAAACCTTGTGGGTTGCTAATGCTGCAGTTTTTCCATTTAGCGTTTTCAGAACGGGTGTGTCCATGGGTAACCAGAACCACTGAAAGAGAAACCTTGGATAATGGGGTTGGGGGGAGGGGGCTTCTGTACTCCCCTTTTGTCCAGTTGCAGCACGGCCCTTCTTATTGAAGCTCTCATGCTTACCGCCCAGATGATTGCAGTTGTCTTCCCCGCGTTCAGCCTGAGTTTTGTCCTTGCCCTCCTCTACCTGACAAGGTAAATAAAAATCCTTCACCCCAGTCATCAAGGCCCTTCTCACTATGGCACCAGCCTAGCTTTCCGTCTCCCCGAAGTAATGCAGCACAAAAAATAAAATAAAAAGGGCAGAAAGGTGGTGTCAGGAAAAAGGAAGACTCCAAATTGTGGTTCTGCCACTTACTTGCCCTATGACCCCTCAAAACCTTCATTTTATTGTCTATAAATCAAGGCCAATAATATCTATCCTGTAGGGTTGTCTTAAAAATTATGTGTCAAGAACGTGGCACATAAAAGATAGAAATGAACAGTGGCTATTATTGCTTTCCTAATTGGATGTTACATTTGAGCCAGCCTGGATCTCAGACACGGCCTGCTCATTCCTGCCTCTAGGACTTCATTCCCTGTGCTGATCTACATGATCACTCTGGTTTTTCCATTCCTGCCACACTCTGGAAGTACCCATTCAAAAACTGCCTGCCCCGGCAACAGTCCATGACTGCTCCTACTCTGCAGGTGTTCTTACACCCCTGAACTCCTCAGGCTGTGGACTCTCTTGGAGATGCATCTACAGTTGATGGCTCTGTGTTTACCTTCCATTTCCTGTCACATGAGAGTGTGAAAGCCTTTTAACTTTGATCCAGGTACTTAACCTCTTTGTGCCTCAATTTCCACATCTGTATAGCGGAGGTTACAATAGTACCCATTCCATAGGGCTTTGTGAGGGTTAAAAGAAACAACACCTGTAAAGGAAATAGCTTGGTACTTGGCACATAGTAGGTGCTCAGAAATGTTGATTATCGGTACTATTTTTTTTTCTTTAAATAAACCGGATAGGCACCTTGCATAAACTAGGCACTCAACTCAATATTTGTTAAGTTGAATTGAATGTTTGTTGAATTTAATTAAACATTGGGGATAGCAACGTGTTTTCTCTCCTGAGAATGTGAAATTTGTCATTGACCTCTAGACATAACAAATTGAGAAATGGAGTGATACCGCTGTCGTGACGTAATGATGTCACTCACTGCTTGAGGTTAATTAAATAAAATTGTGCGTCAGGATTGGCTAAAGACATTTCTCTCGAAATGTCAAGCCTAAATGCCAAATCCGATCTGTAATCCTGCCCACTGCTTTTTCAATAATAAATTCAACCATTCAGATCACAAACCTAATAAAGTGTGCCATTCTAGCAAGTGATTTTAAAAACAAACACAGCTATAACCCAATTATTTAAAAATGCCAAATGCTCTGCACCACTAGCAGTCAGTGACAAAATAAAACATTAATGAGAGCCCTGGCCAATGTGACTCAGTTGGTTGGAGCATTGGCCCTGTACACATGATGATTGCACATTTGATTCCCAGTCAGGGCACATGCAGAAGGCAACCGATAAATCTCTCTCTCTCTCTCTCTGTCTCTCTCTCTGTCTCTGTCTCTGTCTCTGTCTCTCTCTCTCTCTCTCTCTCTCTCTCTCTCTCTCTCCATCTCCCTTTTCCCTCTCCCTCTCCCTCTCTCTAAAACTAATAAATAAAAAAACATGCCCTCTCATGGGAATTTTAAAAATAATAAGAGACCATCTCATACCCACCAGATTAGCAAAAAATAAAATAAAATAAATTGGAAGGTCTGATAATACTACATATTGGCAAAGATGTGAAACAAGGGGAATTTTTTTTCCCTGGTGTTTCTCATGACGTTTGCATCTCAGGCCTGAGACCATGACTCAACTCAGAAGAATCGCCTATGAGAGGGCACATGTTGAGGCCTGTTGCTGGTCAGAAATACGGAACATGGGATGTACCTTAAGTTCTTTGAAAATTCAGCCGTAGTCACAGGTAAAATACGCCAGTAAGGTAACAGGGTTTGTCTACCTCATCGAAAAAGAGGAACGTGGGATTTGAGCTCAGAATCTCACTCTTCTTAAATGTGAAAAGTTATCTGTCCATTACAAAAAAAAACCATAGTTTGGAAGAAAAGAAATTATAACTAAACAGGATCTATTAAAACAAAGCCCTTACTTAATTTACCCACAACTTCTCATTGAGTAAATATTAAAACAAATTGGTTCTGACATATTTCAAGGTAAAAGATTTATCCCTGTCTCGGAAAGTCAAGATATCACTCTTAAGAAAGAGATCAGAGATTTTCAATGTACGTTGCACCTAAATGAGTTTAGCAAGAAACAAGCTCAAAGAAGCACAAACTCATTTTGGGTGGTCTGGAAATGTATTTTCTAACCTTAAAAAGGACTTTAAAATTCCTACTCCAAATAACCTATAAACACAACTATTTTTGACTTTGTGCAAACCAGGTGCTGAGAGTGGAATGTTTGTGATAAAATTCTTCAGGGTTTATCAGGGCTGGTAACTTTCATACCAGGGCAGGGCATTGTTGATCCAGCCACATTTGATTCCAAACTGTCTACTCACAGCAACTTGCCCTATGAGTCTAGAACAAAAAATATAACATGGATGGGCCTAATGTTAGCAGGGATGCTGGCTCTAGGGGTATATATATATATATATATATATATATATATATATATATATATATATGAAGTACATTCTATAATGTGTAAAGTTGACATGAAAAGGACAAACATGCTCTCACCAAGGGTATGTGAGACCTTTTTGAGACCAAAGCAAAACATAAATCCGTTTAACAGTGCCATGCATTTAGCTCTAACAGTTAATAAAAATTCATTCAATAGATGGATGGGTAGACAGATGGATTCATCCCATCAATGAATTAGACCAGAAGAATTAGCTGGAAATCTAAGACAGGACAAAATCCATTTCTTACACACTTTTTGTTCAGTTCAAAGTAGCTTTTAGGGGATTGAATTACCTGGAAAATTGTTTCAAACCCACATCTCACTTTTGATAGTTAATCCCTTCCTGAAGATGAGTACTGACGTGCTTTGGAATAAAGCCAGGCAATGGGGGTAGAGCGTTTCTTCCTTCCCCTTTCTGGTAAGGTCAAAAGAAAACCAGGACTTAGCACAAACTGAGGGTTTGTTTGTTTTAATAGAGACTTAGAATAACAGATTCATTTATTGTAGTAATTATGAGACATTGGAAACAATGGGTACATCTCAATACCCTTGTCTAATAAAAGCATTGGTGAGTGTAAAAAACAACTTGCTTAACTAAAGGACTTGCATGGATGCATATTATCATAACCAATGGACACAGACACTGGGGAGGTGGGGGCTTGTTCAGGGTGGGAATGGCTGGGGGACTGTCAATTGGGAAAAAAGAAGACATATGTAAAACTTTAGACAATAAACACACACACACTCACACACACACACACACACACACATGCTTAAATGATATCTACAGTCTGATGTTTATGTATATAAATACCAAAATAATTCTATACATGTTCTGTGGATACATGTATATAACAGTATGTAAAAATGATATATACTGGTATTAGGGGGCATATCTGGATTAAGGCGAGGCTGCCTTCTGATCATTTTATTACTACGATTTGCTTCCTATCTTTTGAGGTTTCCTCAACAAGAGTTGTCAATGAGACAACCAATGTGTTTAAATCCGAGGACTAACCATTACCCCAAAATTAAGTTTTATGCTTATTAAGAACAAAAATACTTCTTCAATGTGTGATTTTCACATGTTGTGAAGCTTTAAGAGTGATGTTTCCCTATATTCAATTCCCATGGACCTTCAGAGGTCAGTTTCTTTTCCTGGGGAGCACCTTCTTTTCCTTGGCATTTTCCCTATTGGCGTTCCTTTTAAAAAGCTTAGCTTAACAGACATGATCCCTTTACTCTCTCTATACCAGCAATCCCTTTTTCATAAAGAGCATTTCTCTTTAGCGTCTCTGTTCTGAGGATGCTTTGTAGGCTAGTCATAGAAAGGGAATATGCAGTAAAACATAGCAAGACAGCTGCAAGGAAGAACAAGCTGCAGAATATAAGTCAGAACAAGGTTATCTTTTTTTTTTTTTTTTTCTTTTTTTTTTTTTGCGAGGGGCGAACCAGCTTGTGAACAGGCGGTGGAAAGTTTTAAGGCCTTGACAGGAGGCTTTCTGTGGCCCTTCCCAAAATAGAAAAAGGCAGCTGGGTGCCCGGGCTGGAAGAAGACCCAGGAGTTTTAATGAGGCTTATCAACTACTAAAACTCTCCTGCGTGCTCCCCACCTGTTGAACAAGAAATGGGAACGTGTGGGTATTTGGTTACCCATCCTACTGCATTAGTGGGAGGCCCACAAGATTACAAGGGGGCAGAAGCAGAAAAACCGACAAGCGGGAATAAGGGTGTCGGTGAAGACGTAGCTGGCTTTGGAAATGAAAGGAATTGCATATAATATCGCGCATGAATTGAAAATTTTGGCAGAGCAAGCATATACTGTCCTAAGATATGCTGATAATTATTTTACATCTATATGTGATTGTATTATAAACCCATACACATGCACTTCATGTAACTAATATATAACATTTACATCACTCTCTATAATCTCTGATAACCTCAGTTATTCAGACACATTGCTTGTTTCAATGCTCACCGAAGCCTGTGCTGTGTTACCACCATCCCTCTTTCACAGATGAGGAGGCCGATGCTGAGGAAGGTGAGGGGACTTGGTGTCAGTCACAAGGTTAGACGGTGGTAGAGCTGGAACCAGAACCTCATCTTCTGAACTCAGAATGGGTGCCCGTCCCACTACACCGCTGGCTGCTCAAAGCAAGCAGAGGCTCTTGAGAAAGAACACTGGCGCCCTAACCGGTTTGGCTCAATGGATAGAGTGTCAGCCTGCGGACTGAAAGGTCCCAGGTTTGATTCCAGTCAAGGGCATGTACCTTGGTTGCGGGCACATCCCCAGTAGGAGGTGTGCAGGAGGCAGCTGATCGATATTTCTAACTCTCTATCCCCCTCCCTTCCTCTCTGTTAAAAATCAATAAAATTTATTTAAAAAAAAAAAAAAAAAAAAAAAAGGAAAAAGAAAAAGAACACCAGAGGGTGGATTTCTGTGCTTTGGCCAAACACAAAAGTTATGAGTGCCTAACTGAGAAATAGTGCTCTTTGTTGAGTTCACGATTCCTCTCTTTCCCCCAACTCTCTCGTCACCTTTGAACCAGAGCACACAGGTGATAAAGGATGTGCAGGTTGGGGCAAAAGCAGGTGTATGGTTGTGAGTACGAGAAACATGAAATTTATTCTTGTATTATTATTTATTGTATTATTTTCCATCTGAACAACTGTAAACTTATTTTTGCCCTACTATATATATATGTGTGTGGGTGTGTGTGTGTGTGTGTGTGTGTGTCTGTGTATAGCTGCATATATATATGTGTGTATAGCTGCATATATATATATCCGTTGATGCTATACACATCAATGGATATTTAGATGTAGGTCTTTGCCCTAAATTAACTCATCTCCTGTCAGTCACTTTAACCCTGAGCTCAGGTCAAAATAAAAGAGAAATTTATTAATCCTTCATTTTGAAATGTAGTTAGAGCTTACATGCAGTTAACATAAAACTCTATGTGATTATAATTTACTTTTAGCATAAGTATATGATGTTAGTCTCATGAAATTATATTTGTGGTTTTCATCAGGAGTGGTGATGTCAACTTTGCACCACAAAGTATGGGTTCATGCAGCAGAGTATAAAAGATTTACAGGAGCTCGGCTGGCGTGGCTCAGTGGTTGAGGATCAATCTATGAACTAGGAGTTATCAATAATTTCAGAGAGGAAGGGAGAGGGAGAGGGAGAGGGAGAGAGAGAAACAGCAATGATGAGAATCATTGATTGGCTGCCTCCTGCATGCCCCCTACTGGGGATCAAGCCCACAACCCCGGGCAGGTGCCCTTGACCAGAATCAAACCCGATGCTCCACAGGCCGGTGCTCTAACCACTGAGCAAAACTGGCTAGGGCTCACCATGGATGTTTCTATCTCTCTCTCCCTTCCTCTCTGAAATCAATAAAAAAAATATTTTAAAAAAATATTTATAGGAGCTTGGAGAGGACTACAGGCAGAGAACAACATTCTTGAAAGGACAACCACCATGAACCACCCCTTCTTCCCACAGTATGTCCCCAAAGACATTACAGAATTTTCAGTAATGAAAATTACAGTTCTGAGCCGAGTGGGGATAGAAAGTATAGAATAAGTAATTCCTAGGCCTCTCCTGTTCATGGCCCACCCTCCCAAAAATAATGTCTCCCACACCTGCACAATAACCAGCAGGACGCTGGCTATCAAATGATGTCCTTTCACTATGGTTCTGCATGAGACACCTAACATGGGTCCTGCTCAATAACCTAACCCTAATGTGGATATAGAACCCTAATGTGAATCTGGGAGAATTTATTTTTTAATCATCTCTTAATTTCTCCCACAAAAAAAGCAACATGACTTACCCTGGAAAGCCTTTTCGCCAAACTGTTTACAGGAGATAATTCATTTTTAAAAGTACATCCACTACACATTTACAGCAAGAAAAGTGCCTTTTGGTATCTGGAGAGTTGACCTAGTGCTAGGAACAACAAAGTGGATTCAATTCCTGAAATAATTTCCTGGTTCCATCACCAGCTCGTTGTGCTTGCTTAAGCAAGGTACTTTGCTGCTTGAGTATGCTAGTGTCCCCGCCTATGAAATGGGGTTAACACTGTTTGCTATGAGATAATGTCAGCAAAGCGCGTGGAGCGCCTCCGAGGGAAGGCGCCACGGGTATCTCACTATCTGAAGCGTGACCTCATTCTGTCTGGACGTGGACTTCACCAGGCTCGCTGATACCCCAGCACCGGCCTTCCACACTTTTCCTGTTCCACTTGCTTTTCACTTTATTCATTTCTGTTTATTCTCTTTGTGTATTTGCACTTCATTGTACTGTTTGCATTGTTTTGAGGAGAGGCGGTGCTTTGAGGAAACCATGAGACCACACTGTAATGCGTTTTCTGCTTTTTTTGTTTGTTAGTTCGTTTTAAATGCATATGCTTATATTTAAGATTTGCAACAAACACAGAAGCACTTGGATAACCTTGTAATTATAGCTAGGAGAGTTATTTTAGCTTTCTTCCTTGAGTTATTTACATTTTAATTCGTATTAAAAGATAATTTTCAGCATGCCTGCTTATCTTTGTATTCCTTTGTGGAAGACTTGAGGCAGATGTTGAAACTGCTGTCAATTTTAACGTGTTGTGCCCCTTTTCTAGAGGAACAAGAGGACAGGATACAAAGGGTCAAAAGATTATTTGCTGAGGACTAAATCTGAGCTTAACCTCTAGTCCAGCCAACTAATACGTATTGATCTCCTCTGGCAAAATGGCAAAGGTCAAAGGGCTACTTGAGAAACAACCAGATGACTCAGAAAGAAGAACTGCTGACTCAGTAACAGGTAAGACTCACGGGTGAAGTCAGAGGTAAGAAGTCGGCTGCATTTCCTGAAACTGTGTCTGTCAACCTTCTTATCCGAGGCGAATAAGAATGTTTCAGAGGAGCCGACTTGGTCTTTGAAATCTACCAATTAACCTCAGAAAATCTAATTCTTGGCACTATTTCCAAAGGAAAAGATTTCATCAGGATCTGCCCACTAAGATGTTATATTTCAAGTGGCAAGTGTTACGCCATCCAAACCCAGCTTGAGTCATCTGTTGAACAATGGACAGATTATGTCCTTCTCGAAGAGATAAACTTTCATCAGAGACAGCAAGCAAAATACCAGGGGCTTTACAATGTTTCCCTTATATCTATTATGCATGGTTTATAAGGTATGGTTTAATATCGTTGTTGCTCCTTAAGAAGTAGATTTTATGATGAGATAGAATATAGCATGATGGTTCAGAATGTAGGCTCTGGCGTCAGGAGAGTTCAAATCCCGTATCCACCAGTTACTAACAGTACAACTTTGTGCCTTTGTTTCCTCATCTATAACGGGGAGATAGGAATAGTATCTACTTCAAAGGATTATGGAAATTAAACGAGAAACCATGTGTACAGGGCCTATGATGGTGTCTGGCACATAGTAAGTGTTCAATAAATGTTAGCTTAGACTCTACTAGGCTTGGTGTGACACAGGTTGGGGCCTCTGAAAAGCTGATTGTGAGACAAACTTTCATGTGCAGGATATTTACTAGGGAGCACCCTTGGAGAGGAGGAAAAGGAACAGAATGAGGGAGGAGAATTCACACTGTACTGGCCTCAGCCACCCCCATAGGGAAGCTTATATGCAAATGGCCCATCTGAGTTACACTGTGTCGGACTGAGAAGACTGAGCCTTTATATGGCCTCCATCAGTAACTGCGTGTGCTCCGCTCTCCCAATCGCTGGACATGTCCTTGGGCAAAGAGGCTCTCTGCAGCTGAGGCAATCCAGGAAGTGACTGACAGTGCAGACTGTCCGGGGACTGCACGCCCAGCAGCGGGTGCGACAAAGTCTTCCTTATAAGGCATCTAGGTGGCCCACCTTCCTTGTTCAACACAGGGTGGTCTGTGCAGCATTTGGAAAATAATGTCAACACATTACAGGTGCTTGAATAAGAGTGAGGTCTTTGAGGATAAGAGCAGGACAGTCAAGCCATGGGAACAGGAGAAAGAACTAGATATGGACGATGGAACGTTTTTCTTGTTCTTTTGAATTCCCCAGATTTTTGGAGAGGTTGGATTCTAATTCCTGGAAGCCCTTTGCTGAATGAACGTTGTTGATGGGCTGGGGTTTGTAATGGATGTGTAACCTGGGAGAAAGCCCTCCTATTCTGCATATTAAGGGTCACCTAGGAGGGTGGGAATAGAAGCCAGCCACAGCCCATGCCATTCCGAAGGGCTAGGGAGAATGATTGTTAAGAATTTTTTAGCTAACATGGTAACTGGTGATGGCTAACATTGGATCTTTGATGTCCTTGACGCTGAGTGTCCTTCATGTATTTCCTGACTTGATCCTCACAACACTCTAATAGTCACCATGATTTCTCCCGCTGTAGAGAAGAGGAAACTAAAAGAAGAGAGGTCATTTGCCAGTGTCATTCAGTGAGAAAGCTGTGGAGCTGGGACTGGGACGCAGGCAGAAGCCAGGTTGTAGGGCCGGTGCTCTTCACCATCCTTTCCCGTCCGTCTCTGTGCAATTGCCAACGCTTCTGATGCAAACGGACTCTATTCCAGGAATTCCAAGAGGTGTCGTTTTGCATCAAGACCGAGAGAGGGCAAAAAACAGAGGCTGCGTGGTATGCAGGGAAAGGTGACACCCAGGTTGCCTGTTGGTATTTTGAAAAAGATGAACCGTGAGACAACACTGCAGGCCTTTAGTTATAAAAGCAGGATGCCAGTGTGGGCAAGCATGAGTCAACAGAGAGGATGTGCGATGCCTGTCTCACCCCACTTGAACTTCTTCAGACCCTTGGTACATGCAATCCTGGATTCCACAATGCTGAGCAAGGAGGATACAGAGAAAAGGGCGGAAAGGAGAGCCACAAATGAGAACCTGCAGGTTGGGAAAGTACTCATCTATACAGAGTCCAAACAAACTGGGGGGAAATTCCGTACATTGGGTCCCAGAGACTATATATACGGTGATCCCAATAGATGTTTTAAAGCCAATTGCCCGAGTTCACTTTGCTGCTTCACCACGTGCTACTTGGGTATTTAACTTTTTGAAATTGATTTTTAGGAAGGGAGAGAGAGAAACATCGATCAACTCTCTCCTGCACATGCCCCGACCTAGGATTGAACCTGCAACCTGGGTGTGTGCCTGAACCAAGAATCGAATGGCCACCTTTTGGTGCATGCGACGCTGCTCCAACCACCCGAGCCAGACCGGCCAGCGCACTACTTGGATGCTCTGCTTTCTCCACTTCAGTCTCCTGTCTATTAAACTGGATAACAATACCACCTCACAGGGTTATTGTGAGAATTGGGTTGACTAATGCATAGAAAGCACTTGGAACAGCTTTAATAAGCACTTGGTAAATAGCTAACAACCCATTAAAAAGGGTGAAGGCAACTTAATACATATTCAGATATAAAGGTCTTTACATAGCTCTGTTCCATCTTTGTTATACAAAATATGAGGAAGTCCATTTAAACTGAGATTGAGAATAGATTTGTAAAAAATGCTTGCCCATCAAGAAGTGCACATACTTACCGGGTGAGTGTTCTCTGTAGAGGGCGGTAAGGCATGGAGCATATTCTCTTCGTGAGTTAGCCTACGAATGTTGCTAAACGTGGGAAAACGCTGAAACATTAGGGTTGAATCAGGGCTACATGGTCACCTACCTTGCCCAAGAAATGGACTGCAAACTAAAGAAAGCTCAGTGTTCTGTTGAAGATCTTACAAGTAGTAGCCATTATCTATTAAAAACAGTACCCGGAGTTTTGGTAACTGTTTGCATTTTCAGCACAGGAAGCACAGAAGCAATGGCAAGAAATCAGAACACATTTGTCGCAGAGATACAGACTTATCTAGATTGAGCCATGACCAGGACCCAGATTTAAAAGCTTTCATATTATTTCCATTACCTTTGACTTCAAGAAAATGAATTAACAGTATGACATCACATCATGTAGAGGTCATATATACTTGAAGATGTATTTACATCTTCAAGTTGCCCCTTAACCATCTCTGCTTATTCTTTGGTCTGACCTCTCAGCAGACTGCCATTCCCACTCCTGGACCCTGTGAAAGGGGTGATCTAGGCAAACGGGTTTAACCATGTGTTAACCAGGGACATTCCGATCAGATTCACCCCTTGGTGTGTTTAAGTCACAAAGGGGAAGTGGCTAAGTCTCAGTGAACCGGAAGTAGAGAGGCAGAGGGAATGGCGGCTGAGGCTCCATCCAGAACAGCCTCCCTGGTTCCTGTATTTTCCTGTTGTGCGGTCTGAGATGTACACCCTTAAATGCCCTCTCACGCCTCCTCCTTTTCTCTTCTGCTGGTTAAACAGAGTTTTTGTTTATAATCAAACAATGCCTGGCTAAATACATGACTATTTCTACTTCAAACGCTAAAAGTCAACATCAAGACATCATGATTATCACTGTATATGTAATGATCACATGCCTGCTCTCGGAGGCATAAGGCAGTGGAGAGTGTGCTAACTGCTGTGTCAGTGGTGATTCAGGATGAATAAGAGCACAGAGACAAGGCAGCTAGACCAGTATTTGGGGGAAGGTTTCAGTGAAGCTGTCTTAAAAAAACACCAAGGCCTTAAAAAACAAATATGAATGAGCAGAGCATGAAATTGGGGAAAGGGAGAGGGCAGGAAATGAAGCATTCCAGAAGGTTCCAGGCATGTGCAGAAGGGACGAGTACAATGTATAGATTGTGAAAGGTTATTCCTTGTTTATGCTCAGGTGACAGGCTGTGTTTTTCCTACCGCCCAGAAGAGTCCACAAGAACGCCAGGACGCCTCTGAAGCTAGGCCAGAGAGAGAGGTATTCAAATTCAATAGCAGTTTCCTCTTTTGACAGCCAATGGCAGCTTGCTGGATTTGGTCCCCAGACTCAGGACTGATGTCTTCACTCCAGGTGGCTAATGCCAGTAGAATCGTCATCCTGTAAGATTTTGCCTTGATAGGGACACTATGGCAGAATAGTCCATTAACTTTACGCCTTCAGCAAGAAATACTTCCTTACATTGCCAGCGTAAAGATTTGATTACGTTCCAAAGATGTAAGATTGCAGGGAAACCGGGGTTTGTCTTTAATTTAGGAAGGAACTATATAAACCCTTCTGTTATACTTCTCACAGAATGAAAATCAAGATCTTTCTCTTTTTTTAAAATTTTTTTATTTAAAAAACTTTAGCTGAAACAGGTTTGGCTCATTGGATAGAGCGTCGGCCTGTGGACTGAAGGGTTCCAGGTTCGATTCCATTCAAGGGCATGCACCTTGGTTGTGGGCACATCCCCAGTACGGGGGTGTGCAGGAGGCAACTGGTCTGTTTCTCTCTCATCGATGTTTCTGGCTCTCTGTCTCTCTCCCTTCCTCTCTGTAAAAAAAAAAAAAAAAAAAAAAAAAAATATATATATATATATATATATATATATATATATATATATATATATTAAAATAAATAAGTAGATAAAGAACTTTATTTTTCTTCTCCAGATAGGAAGCCTGAAAATTTTATTATGCTTTATCAGGAAAATACAGGGCCTTTCCCAAAAGGCCTCGTATTTCAACTCTATGGGGCAGAAACTGCTATTGGACAGACTGAACCAAGCCAAGGGGCAGACCTGATACTAACCAATCTACTTTCTGACCAGCGGCACATGGTCCCTGACCGCCTCCACTCTCCGGATTCTATGTCCGTTCAGCCATGTGAGCATAGCACTTAGGAGAAATGTGCACATCGCTTCCATCACTCTCCACTCCTGGATCTCTCTCAGTCCAATCAAAGTCTGCTTCCTGCCCACAGTAAACCCCAGAGGTCAGGAGGCCGAAGGTTCTCGATGTCCACCCGGGGTTCCTTTGGAGGCCCAGCAACGACCCTTTCCTTCAAGATCCATTCTGTACCTTCGGATCACGCTAGTCACACATAGTAATAGCCCAGAGTTCCCGAGGCGGGATGACATGGGGTGAGGAGGGCCCATGGGATCAAGCCTGCTAGAGAGAAGGCGAGGAGGATGCAAAAAGATGATCAAGTTTACTTCAGGTCTTTGTTTTTAGAATTGGAGGTTTAGAAAACTTCCTAAAATAGAAGGAAGTCATTAAAAAAGAAGCAAATTAAGTTTCTAGATATTTCTATGATACAGTACTGTACTACAGTTTTCCCTGGACCAATTTGTCACCCAATGTCACAATGTGACTCATTTCTAAACACCCTAATGCCCATTTTCAAGCTGACGACATTAAAATTTCCCTTGCAAAAGGATTATAACAACATAAACAGAAAATAAATGTTTTAGGCAGCAATGATCTGAAATACAGATGTTCTTGAGCATACCTTCCCAAATGGGCAAAACTTGGAACTTTGGGGAGCAAAAAATATTACTCTTCATCTGTATAAAGCCCAAAACTGTATACGGTCCCTAAACAGATGCCCAGAATCAGAGTATGTATTAAAATTTCTTGGGGATAGACAATTAGAAAAAAATACATCTAGAAAGGCTCTTTAGTGAGGAGAGAATGAAAAATTTGAGAAACACTGCTACCGATTCTTCTGTCAAATCAGGAATACCTATATTGATTTCACTCTAGTGATAATTCAAAATCCCAAAATAAAACAGAAAATCATGGAGATTCTACTTCTAACCTATGTACTCCTGACTGGATCTAATTCTGTGGCCTTTGTTTCTCCCAGCAGAAGTCACTCACATTGTTCAAGTGTAAAGAAAACCCTAGGATTAGTAATAAAAAAATTTTAAAAAGTTGATGAATCATTAAGTTTACAACACATACAAAGAGTACAAACCAAGAAAAGTAAATTTATTTAAATTACTAAAATAGCTTTTAAAGTCATTTATAGATCAGCTGCTATAATTATTTTTCCAGAAAGGTAAGCAAAACTAATTACTTTAAAATTATTTTGGTCAGTGAAACATTTAATAAAAACAATTTGTTTCTCCATATAATATATAGGTATAAAATAAGCCTCTTCAAAAACTCTTCTTGTTTTAGAATCCTCTATAAATCAGACCATCTGATTTCTGACAGGAACAAATGACAATATGAGGTATAAATTTATGAATACTGGTAGTCTTAGGGAGAAGAAATTAGACCATACTCTGCTACCAGTCATGGGATCATCAAAAGGGTTGTTAATAATTAAAAAACAAACAAACAAACAAAAACCCCACAAGATGGCTCTAGAATTTTAAGATTCTAAGACAGGGGTCCTCAAACTTTTTAAAGTGGGGGCCAGATCACGGTCCCTCAGAGAGCTGGAGGGCCGGACTATATGAACTACTAATTCCTACTGTAACACCTCGGCTGCGCTCACTGCCCAAAAAACCTGGCGGGCAGGATCAGAGTCCTCTGTGGGCCGCATGTGGCCCGCGGGCCGTAGTTTGAAGACCCCTGTTCTAAGAAAACCAAAGCAATCAATAGATGAGAAAGTTGTTACATATGCAAAAATTATAACCGAAATACTATAGTACAATAATGTACAAATAGTACATTTTAACATTCTTCACACATGGTCATGTTTACTTTCTTTGTGGCTTGAGGCACTCAAGTTTATCATGTACACAGTAAATCTTTATATAAGAGTAACTAAAGGAGACTGTAACAAGTGGACATGTAGAAAATCAAATCCTTCAATAGCCCACAAAAGCTGGTTAACCAATGGTCTACCAAATCCTAAAATTATATTCCTTTTGTTTTTCCCTCCCTCCCCCAGAAACTACATTTCTTAATTCAAAACGAAGCTTAAGGATATATCCAAAATAAACCGCTCTGGATTTACCTGCCCTTAAAAGTCATATGAGTAAGTATACTTAATCTTGTGATATCATGCTTCACAATCATTGGGTGGACCAAAAATTTCTTAAAAGTTAAAAAAGGATTTGTGAAAAATAAATCCCAACAGAACGCAGTGAGAATGGAGTTTATGTAACTATGTTTGACTAAGTCTCTGTAGCTTATTTTAACATTTTACCTTTAAGAGTTATTTTTCCCCTCCTTTCCTTCCCCAATCCACAAATTCTGTTCCCTTGCCTCCTTCTTTCCACCCTCCCAAATCAAAGAAAAAAATAACCCAAAACCCAAACACACACTCAGATGACCTTTCGTTATTTTTGTTCCTATAAGCAGAAGGTAAGGAACTCACACCCAAATGATGGAAAAGAAAAACAAAGCGGGAAAACCCACAGTTGCATTTAGGGAGCTGCCTTACTAAAAACAAACTGTAAAAAGTCTACGTTAAAAATCGGAAAGCTGCGCAGGAAGGATTTTCTAGTCCTTCCCACTGTCATTCCAGAGTAATAATGTTTCAGCTGCATCTAAAACGATCCTCTGTGGAATTGCATCTAACTTACAGTTCTCTGATGCCAGTAACACAAATCTAATGGAAACAGGGAAATGTTTCTCTCAAACGACAGGTAACAGGTTGGAGAAATGATTTAGAACTTTTACTTCCTTTAGAAAGACAACAGTTCTTTCACAAAGATGCAATTTATCTCTGGTTACAAAGTCCAAAAAATTCTCAGAACTTGGGACATGATTTCTCTTCTGTCATCGCTTATAAGCAGATTCCCCTTTTCAGGGCATTTTCAGGCTGGACAGGCAGGACCAAGTGGGAAATGCGGCTCCAGAGGCCACTCAATTTGTCTGGGTCCATATGTTTGTAGGAAGTGGGTGTGTTAGAGTTGGTGAACTTGACTTTGAGGAAATCCCTCACTTTTTCTTCAATTTCCTTTAGGCCTAGACTGGTTCCAAGTGTCTCCTCCTCCAACAAGACGGTCAGGACTAAGGCTACATCTTTGAAGGCCGCGTTTTCATGGTCACAATACTTATAGAAGATCAGAGTGGAGCCTGCGGGCAGGGACTCGAAGCGGTGCACCACGGCTGCGGTCTGGCCGTTTTGGAATCCATTGCTCAGTTCTTGGTCCACCTCTAGCTTCACAGCATCACTGTCCTCGGTAGCCCTGCCCGTCCCATCGATCCGGATGGCGCGGACGCTGCGGGAGGACGAATAGGCGTCGGCGATTCGCTCGCTCAGGCACTTGAGAGCTTCTTCGGCGTCACGGGCGGCGGTCAGCAGCAGGATAGCAGGCTGGGGACGAGGCTCGGAGCTGTTGAGATGTTTTTCCAGGAATGTTAGGCTCCTTTTCCACAGCTTCTCATCCTGTCCTTGGTACTTCGTCATAAGTTGTTTCATCTGGTTCTGGAACTCTTGCACAGCAGTGCTTTCTTCTACCTGAGGAAAACGAGTGTACCACCAAATCCCAAGGACAAGAATAACGAGCACAAGAAGTATCCACCGCCAGTCCCACTTGACAAAAGATGCATTTTTGGGTTGTCCAGTCATGTCTGCTCAGGAGAAAAAAAAACGACAGATACAAATATAAATTTCTTCATGTCAAGGGCAAGTGACTCGTAAAACCAATATTAATCTTTTAAAAAATGTGTTTATTGAATTTTTAGAAAGGATGGGAAAGATAGAAACATTGATAAGCGATATATCAACATCAATCAGCTGTCTCATGCACGACCCCTACTGGGGACTGAGCCTGCAATCCAAGCATGTGTCCTGACCAGAAATCAAACTGCAACCTCCTGGTTTACAGGTTGATGCTCAACCACTGAGCCATACTGGCCAGGAAAACCAATACTACCCCTTATAAACGGACAAAAGAGGAAGAATTTAAAGAAGGGAGCTGATAATCTACTTTTTTAATAATTTATTACACATTTTTAGAAAATCTCACACCCATGGGTTTTAAGGTATGTGTGTAAGCATCCTTATATCTCTTCATTACCAAACGATAAAAACTCAAGAGGAAGAAATAAAATTTAAATGTATCAAATGGCATAAGCAAATTAGAAATAATCCTATATAATAAAAGCCCAGCCAATGAACAGCAGAATGACCGCTTGACCAGTCGCTATGATGAGCACTGACCACCTGGGGCCAGACACTCAATGCTGGAGCTGCACCGTGGTGGTCAGTGCACTCCCATAGGAGGAGCAGCTGCTCGGAGGGCAGGTCCACAGCTGCTCAGCTGACTGGGATGATTGGCGCTCCCACAGTGGATTGATCCCCACAGGCCATAACCCCCACCAGTGCTCAAATCTCATGCACCGGGCCCTCTAGTATAATTTATAAAACAAAACTATTACTACTGTGAATACTGGGGAAGTAAGCAATATTAAAAGATATGTTATAAAGCATTTTTAAATTTGAAACCCAGAATTCAGATGGCTAATTATTCAAGATAGAATTTTTAAAGTTTTTTAAGTGTGTAAAAAGATAGAGAAAAGGATGCACTCTAAGTGAACACCTTGCATATATTGTAGCTAGCTGTCCCTTTAGTTGCACTGATGCAAGTTAACACTGGTAAAATTTAGTGTGCAAATCCCTAATTATTATTGGCTATCATGGTATCAAGTTACTTATCTATTGCTTTTCAGTTTATAAAGCACTCTCTCTTACATGACACAATTGTTTAATATAATGGCAATGAAAATACTTCTACACCTTCTAATTCTTGACTGATGCTTTAGGCTAATAATCCACTATGGACCTTTTAGAGCAATAGTTGTCATAGATCTCATAACACTAAGACATTATTAACTTTTCCCACCTCATTGACACTTGCATTGATGGTATAAAAAACAAATGATGCCTCAGAATGAATCACAGGGCAGTGGCACCAAACTGTATGATTATAGTTTTTGTATACTTCATGGCCATGCATTCAGTTTTACTTAAGAATATCCTTCATAAAGAATATCTTACTATAACTTGAGGTTAATAAGAAATAATTTGAGCACAAATTTTAATATTCTAGGTGAAAAAATTGGAAACACTTATATAAAGCACTTCTTTTTATCAAAACTGAATTTACTGCCCTAGCCGGATTAGCTCGGTGGATGGAGGGTCAGCCTGCTGACTCAAGGGTCCCAGGTTCGATTTTGGCCAAGGGCACATGCTTAGGTTGCAGGTTCAATCCCCAGTGGGGGTCGTGCAGGAGGCAGCCCATCAATGATTTTCTCTCATCATTGATGTTTCTGTCTCTCTCTCTCCTTCTCCCTTTCTCTCTGAAATCAATAAAAATTTTTATTTTTTGCTGAGACCGGTTTGGCTCAATGGATAGAGCGTCGGCTTGGGGACTGAAGGGACCCGGGTTCGATTCCGGTCAAGGGCATGTACCTTGGTTGCGGGCATATCCCCAGTATGGGGTGTGCAAGAGGCAGCTGATCGATGACTCTCTCTCATCGATGTTTCTAGCTTTCTATCTCTCTCCCTTCCTCTCTGTACAAAATCAATAAAATATATTTAAAATAAAATTTTATTTTTTAAAATAACTGAATTTACTGAGGTAACATTGGCTAATAAAAGTATATAGGTTCAGTTACATAAAGCACTCGGATACATAGCCCGATACAATGGTTGTCTCAGGAAAAGAACTTGTGCAACTGAGTTGTGAGCTGCCCTGGTGCTTCTTTAATTGAAAGAACAAGTGAGAAACTATGATTACTCAGATTTGCATATCTGATAGGCTTTTTCTTGAAAATGAACAAAGTGAGCCCAACTGACAGTATTTGCTGCCAATTATAAAATTCAAGGTTTCAAGTGAAAATTAGGATTGTGGGAATATTGTATCTACTACTATCAGTTTGAAAGCTCCCAATTCTAAAAGACTTTTTTGTTGGTGGTGATATTAACAAATGTACTCTTTTGATATTGTATTACAAATGTCTCAACATTTGGAAACTGCATAACTTCATGAATCATATTTTCCAAATGACCAGCGCAGGATAGTCTATTCAAAGTACAACAAAGACCAATAGATTTTATAGAATACAAAAAGTTTGTTAACGTGGCCTCAAATATTCGAACAGAAGTTAGAAACTACCACTTCTTGAGTTTTAGAGAGTATCGAAATTAAAGTATCCACAATTATCTGAAACTATTAAAGTTCTACGTATCTGTATAAAGCTGGATTTTCTGCGGATACTTCAATCAAAACAATACATTGCAACAGACTGAAGGCAGAAGTAATAGATAGGTAGGTTCCATTTTGTTAAGCCAGACATTAAAGAAATTGGAAAAAATATAAAGCAAGTTACCGCTCTTCTTATTAAATTACTCAAAAATAAAATAGTAAGTCAGAAAAAAAATTTCAACTTTATCTTCTAGTTAAATATGGTTATGTATAACTCATATTTTTTTAAAATAAGAGTTTTTTGGGGGGTACTTATTAATTTCACCAAACTCAGTTTGGTACCGAGACCAAAAAGTCTAAGAATCGGTTATTTTTTTAGTACTTATTCAGGGTAATACACAGGCTTAGAAAACTAAACTTGCCCCCAATACTACAGAGAAGATAAGAGATCCAATCTAATTCAAATACAAGCCTGTGGGCTCTGAAACCCACGACAATCCTGTTGTGTTATGCTATGTGAGGTCTTTTTTTTATTTTATTCAGAAAGGTCCACTTGGTTAATAGTATTAGTAGCTTTAGTTTACTAACTTTTACTTTGGTTGTATGGACAATAAAGTGAAGGGGGAAAGCAGTTGTTTCCTATCGTTTACCATTAAAGAATTTCACTGCTAGAAAAATATGAACTTTTCCCTCTGAAGTGCTTAAAATACAATTCTTCAAATAGCATTAAGTTATTTTGCTGTCACACACAATTAAAGAGAATTATGGATAACCAATTTTAAAGACTCACTTAATAAAAACTGAAAACAGACTTACGTTGGCTGAAGGTTGATGAAGACTGGTTTCCAAACTCTGATTTCTGGAAGCTGTTATCTAATGATAGGAGTAATAAAGACCATCAATTTATGTTTCATAACTTACGTATTTCCAACAGAGAAAGAACATAAAAATTCCACCAAGAGAAAAAAAAGGTGGAGATCAGCCAGAAACAGAAGCAAAAAGCAGAAGTGCCCATTAGAATGACAGCTCCTTGAGACAGGGACCTATTTCCATCACAACTATTGACGGCATGCCTAGTACAAAGCATATTCTTAATACATTCGCTCTGTGAGAGAGCCTTTGAGTATCTGATCCAAATTATTTAATGGGAGCCGTGAAACTTCTGGGATAAAGATAGGAAGTTCAAATAAGAACTGAAATATATTGAAATATTTGTCTGGTACTGATGCTGTAAAGAGGAAAATAAAGAATAAAATACAGATTATGAACACTGGGCTATCTGGGTAAGGTGTTTTATTTTATTTATTTTATATATTTTTATTGATTTCAGAGAGGAAGGGAAAGGAAGAGATAGAAACATCAATGATGAGATAGAGTCACTGATTGGCTGCCTCCTGCAACCCCCCTACTGGGGACAGAGCCCTCAACCTGGGCATGTGCCCTTGACTGGAATTGAATCCGGGACCCTTGGTCCACAGGTTGACGCTCTATCCACTGAGCCAAACCAGCCAGGACTGGTTAAGGCATTTTAATGTAAAGCTCCATCTTAACACTATTTTCTACCTCAAATTGATTCAAAGATTCCTCTGGTGCTTCTGACCACTTCAAGTACCAGTAATTTTAGAGGGGCTTGGTGAAGAAGGTGAAAGGATTAAGAAGTGCAAATTGGGCCAAAACCGGTTTGGCTCAATGGATAGAGCGTCGGCTTGGGGACTGAAAGGTCCCGGGTTCGATTCCGGTCAAGGGCATGTACCCTGGTTGCGGGCATATCCCCAGTAGGGGCTGTGCAAGAGGCAGCTGATCGATGACTCTCTAATCGATGTTTCTAACTCTCTATCTCTCTCCCTTCCTCTCTGTACAAAATCAATAAAATATATTTAAAAAAAAAAAAAAAAGAAGTGCAAATTGGCAGTGACAAATAGCAATGGGGATTTAAAGTACAAACAGTATAGGACAGTGGTCGGTAAACTCATTAGTCAACAGAGCCAAATATCAACAGTACAACGATTGAAATTTCTTCTGAGAGCCAAATTTTTTAAACTTAAAATATATAGGTAGGTACATTGTTATTAACTTAATTAGGGTACTCCTGAGCTGGTCTTTGCTAAAAACTCAAGGGGCCAAAGAGCCGCATGTGGCTTGTGAGCCTCAGTTTGCTGACCACTGGATAGAGTCAATAATATTGTAATAACAATATATGGTGCCAGGTAGGTACTAGACTTATGAGGGATCCTTCATAAGTTATATAAACAACTGACCACTATGCTGTACACCTGAAAGTAGAATAATATCAAATGTCAACTGTAATGAAAATTTTAAATGTTTTAAATAAAATAAAAAATTTACACTAAACAAACTTTTCACCATTTTTGTTAATAGACAAGTAAATCTGTTTTATGTTTGTGGTTAAACAATAGGTTTCAAAAATAATATTCTCACAACTTCATCAAATCTCTACTTCTATTCTTACTTCAGAAAACAAATTAAAAACTACCCCAACTCTTTTTTTCCCCCCTTCATCTTTCTTGGCTTGGCCACAGATTTTAACTTCTAAGAGAGAGGTTACAGAAGGACAGGGGCTCAGAAGGTGGAGAAGGTAAGTTACTCATTCATATGATCTACGTTTACCAATAATTAACATTTATCAATTGTCTGGAGTCACAACTATTATGTGTGTGTGTGTATATATATATATATATATATACACACACACACACACACACACACACACACATATACATATACATATACATATATACACATACATACACACACACACACACATATATTTTATATATATAAATAATTAAATTATCTTTCTGGTGTTTATCACCAGCTTTCATTTGAGAAACACTAAACTAAACTGGGGAAATAAAATTAGCTCTGCCAAGATCCAGAAATAACCTTATTTTTGGTTACGGTATTTCTCAAATAAAGCAAAATGACATCAACCTTAACTATAAAGACACATTGTTTTACAAATTCATACTTCAGCCCAAGACACTATGTCTTTTAGAAGCTGCTAAATTAGTTTACCAAATATACAAATGCATAAAAATATTCAACAGATTATGTTAGCTTGAATACCTCACTCCATGGCTGCAAAGATCCAATGAGAAAATAGTATATAAAAATGTTGTGAAGTGCTATACTACGATGCTACTAAGGACAAACAGCTAAATAATAGTTATAACATGTAATATTTATATAACTCATAAAAAATAAACTAAGAAAACAAAATGAACACCAACAAAATCTAGAAAATAATCTTATTTACAATGGTACCAGAAAGAATAAAATAGAACTAAACTAAGGAAGTGAAAGACTTGTATACTGAAAACTATAAAACACTGAAAATGAATTTAAAGCAGACATAAGTAAATGGAAAGACATCCATGTTCATAAATTGAAGAATTAAAAATCCTTAAAATGTCCATACCGCCTAAAGTAATCTACAGATTCAGTTCAAGCCCTATAAAAATTCCAATGGCATTTTTTACAGAAATAAAAAACAATTTTAAAATTCATATGGTACCACAAAAACTCCAAATAGCCAAAGCAAGCTTGAATAAAAACAATAAAGCTGGAGGTGTCACATTTTCTGATTTCAAAATGTATAACAAAGCTAAGACAATCAAAACAGCATGGTTCTGGCATAAAAGGAGATATATAGACCAATGGAAGAGAACAGAGTATAGAAATAAATCCACGCAAATATGGCCAACTGCTCTTAGACAAATGTGACGGAGCTCTGTCTCCTCAATAAATGATGTCTGGGAAAAATGGATATCCACATGCAAAACAATGAAACTAGACCCTTATCATATACTGTGCACAAAAATCAACTTTAAAATGGACTAAAAACTTAAACCAAAGAACTAAAACCATAAAGCTCCCAGAAGAAACACAAAGGAAGAGCTTCCTGATACTGGCCTTGGCAACGACTTCATGGATATGGTCACAAAAGCAGAAACAAAACATGAGATTACATCAAACTAGAAGGCATAATGAACTATTATAATTTGAGACAAAGTAGGAATGCAAATAGGTAAAATATAAAAAATTAGCTAGCAATTTAGCAACTAAAAGGTGTATTTCTACATTCCAATTATATCCTCAATGCAATTATTTTCCTTTCTACACTGCATTTGTAGTGTCTTATTGAAGGAAGTAAAAATTATGCAAACTTTTTTTTTTAAATATATTTTATTGATTTTGTACAGAGGAAGAGAGAGGGATAGAGAGTTAGAAACATCGATGAGAGAGAGTCATCGATCAGCTGCCTCTTGCACACCTCCTACTGGGGATGTGCCCACAACCAAGGTACATGCCCTTGACCGGAATCGAACCCGGGAGACCTTTCAGTCCCCAAGCCGACGCTCTATCCATTGAGCCAAACCGGTTTTGGCAAACTTTTTTTTTTTTTTTAAGGAACATGTCCACCTTATTACATAAAGTCTCCTAATTTTGTTTTATTTATTTTTAAACCTTTACTGTTGAAAGTATTACAGATGTCCCCTCGTTTCTCCCATCGACCCCTTCTAGTCCACCCCCACCTCCTGGCCTTTTTCATATACATTTTTGATAATACTGTGCACTATACTTCACTTATCTGGAAGTAATCTGATATTAATTACCCAGAATATAGAATGTCCCCCAAAATGCATACACACACTTCAAATAATTATAAAGGCAGTGTTTATTAAAATACATCTCATTTTCAAAACTGAGCTACCAGCTGTTAAAGTGTGTAGACATTTTTGGAAACACCCTGTATAGTTAAGAACTAAGAAATAACATATAAAATCTCTGACCTTTCATAGAATATATGCTCAAACTCAGTTTTATTTCCAAGAGTATCTCTCAGATCTTCAAAATAAGTTTTAACTTTTTTAAACTAGTTATAAACAAATCCTAAGAATCTTAATAATTAATAACCTTTCCTAACTCTAGTAGGAAGGACGAGCAAACTGAGAGGAAATGATCTTCTAATAGCAGGTACACATAGCAATAAGAAATGACAGCCAGCATTAAGGCAAAGGCAAAAAGCTAACCCAGAGAGCATCCTTCTAGGGGCTAGAAGGGATGCTAACTCATTCATGAATTGCTTAATAAAGCCAATTATATCTTGGGGGGGGGGGGGGGAAGCTAACCCAGTTTTGATAGCTGAAGAACTCACTTATATGTGAGGTAAAAACTTCACTGCTGGGAAAAAATGAATTGTGAACCATTACTATTTTGCTGATGGGAAACAAAGCCACAGAGCTCAGCTTGTCCAATTATAGTTTGTCACTTCATGAGCAAGAGATACATGATGGGGATTTTTACGCTATCTAGATAATAATAAGGGGTGATGACCTTGCGACCTACTGTGACTAGGTGAGTAAAGAAGGGAGCGAGGTTAAGGGTCACATAAGGCATGGACTTTTATTTTATATGGTCAAGGTTTAACATAAACACATTGCTACAGAAATTATGATGGACACTGAATTCAAAATGTGATTGCTTCATCACATCTATTCATGGTATGTCCTTATTAATGACATCACAAACACCCTAAGTGCTTATCTGAAAAATTACATATTTTTGTATGTTAAATAATCAAGAAAAACAGCAAGTAAAATTATTTCAATAACAGGTAGAGGCTTAACTTACTTGGCATCGTCTTCCTTATTCTTGTGGTTTGGTCAACACGTTGCAGAAGGTTTCTTTGATATCCCGGGCCTGTAGCAAATATATATATATATATATATCAAAATATGATTTCATATGCTTTGAAAATGTATCCCATACTCCAGTGTTAGACAATGTCCAAGGACCACATCGGTGAGGATGAACCACTTCCCAGCAAAACAGGTAGCAAATAAATATACCGGGATGGGCAAAACTGGGTTAATAATAATAATAACAGTAGATAATACAATAACTAACTAAATAATAATACAAAAATAAACTCACAAAATCACAGCTGCAAACCTATTTCTGCCCATCCCTGCGTAATCACCTGAGAAACAAAACTCTGTACAAGTGCTTTGCTCTGGTCTGTGAAAATGACTGAGCTCAATGACATTTCAACTTGATTTTGATGTTAAGAAGGAAAAGTTAACTCTTGCAAATAAATTACTTTCAGAAAAACTGTCCCAAACACATTTCCACATCACAGAGTAACTACCACATAGAGCACCAATGTGTGGTGAATTAAAAGGCAAAAAGGATAAAATGACTTAAAAAGTCCTACATAGGTAGTACTTTTTGTTGGCAGAGTAATGACAGGTTAGAATTGGTTGACTAATCAAGAATCACCGACCGCCGAAAGTGGTTTGGCTCAGTGGTAGAGCGTCGGTCTGTAGACTGAAGGGTCCCAGGTTCGATTCCGGTCAGGGGCATGTACATTGGTTGAGGGCACATCCCCGGTGGGGGGTGTGCAAGAGGCAGCTGGTCAATGTTTCTTTCTCATTGACGTTTCTAGCTCGCTCTCTCTCTCCCTTCCTCTCTATAAAAAATCAATAAAATATATTTTAAAAAAAAGAATCACCGACCACTTACTTGGCACTGAATGTTGCTTATCAAAAGCTGTGAAGTCTTGACCTGAAACAGAAACAGAGATAAAGTCATAGAATACTTGAAAATAAGAACAATAAAATATTGCATAAGTATTTTGCTTGTTTATTATAAATACATAAATCAAAGAAACAAAAGCAAAAACCTTTCTTTCATCAGTCTCAAACATATACAATACATAACTGTTTTCCCTCATCTAAACTTCAAAATGTTCAGGAATTAGATAATTAGTAGTAAGCTTTAGGATCAATACCATTAAAATAATGATGAACTGTCTTCAATGTTTACCAGTTGTCAGTATAATTTTACTTAATTCTTATAATTTGTGTGGTGAATACTATTATTATTCCTATGTTACAAATAAGGAAACTTAAATTAATAATTTGCCCCATTATATATCTCAAAGTAGTAGGGCTGAGATATAGACCCTGGCAATCCACATAATGTTATGCATTATATAAGCAAATTTGTGGACACGGTAGAGTAGTAATGAAATAAAGGATGCTGCGGCATGTTTTGCGCTGATACTTAAGAACACCTATAAAAATCACACATGGAACTTGAAAATGTTACAATTCTAACAAGAAAATTTCCAAATCTGCCCTGAAGAAATGAGTTACTTCCACCCATTGATACAAGTATCAATGTAAATTTATTTTCGACTTTTTTTTCCTGAAAACAAGTGCGATATATGCTAGCTGTAAAAGAAATGCACCTTTTTAGAAAGGTATAGCTTAAAAATTAATAAATATCTAGTAGTGCCTACTATGTACAAAATTTATTTTCGACTTTTTTTTCCTGAAAACAAGTGCGATATATGCTAGCTGTAAAAGAAATGCACCTTTTTAGAAAGGTATAACTTAAAAATTAATAAATATCTAGTAGTGCCTACTATGTACAAAATATTACATGTAGAAATGTCATAGTGTATGAGACAGATGTTCTTCCAGATTTGTCTTTAGTCTATACTAACAAAATACAGTACTTTTAAAAAAAGTAGACACATGATTTTTAATATTTCTTTTCATTGATTCTAAAAAGTACTTTTTATAGCAACACCTCAGATTTAGGGTTGCATCTTATAACCAATGGTATGTTATAGTTTAACTGGATGGCTTTTCTTTCTTGGTGATGCATAAAATCGACGGTATCTTAGATTCAAGAAAATATATCTTGTTACCTATATTCATTAGAATAAAGCATTAATTAGGTAATTAATCATACCTAAACAGTATTCTAATGCATGAGTGTAGCATGATTTATATAGAAAGATACATGTAAGAGCTTCCAAAATCAAAGATTTTGAGTAACAAAGGACAAATATATAAGATGATACAGAGTCTCTTTTCCACAATGGTTTATTTTTGTTTCAGCAGCTTATTCATTTTGTTACCTCTGTTTTTAAACCACAAACCTAGAACCCACTGAAAACTAAAAAATACAGATAAAGTGGAATTACATGTCAATGCCTCTTTTGAAGATCAATGAAAGATAAATAAAGTTGAACAGAATGTAAGTAGAACCACAGAGCTGAAGGAAGAAATAGATGTAAAAAAGAACTCCAAAATTTAGATGATGCTTGTGAGGGCATCATGCTTGCAGATGACAACTGCTAATGAGGCCTTATCAAACTGATGCTTTCATTAGCCATTCTCAAGAAGAAACACAAGAAAAATTTGCAAGGAGATACTGACACCTTAGAATCCAAAGTGGAATCAACTCAATGGGTGTTGGCAGATTCGAAAGTTGTTATATGCAAAATTTGGGCAACATAAACCTTGAAGGTGATGCAAGTTAAATATTTTATAATATTTTAATAAACGAATATTGTTCAAATGATAATTTGTCTTCAAATGATATAGAAAGTAAAAATTTTAAAAATTTTCATTTATTTTATGGAAACTTGCCTATTTTCATGTCTTCCATATTAATTAATATGTTTTTACTGACTTCATAGAGAGGAAGGAGGAGGGAGAGAGAGAAACATGATGAGAATCATTGACCGGCTGCTTCCTGCACACCCTCTGCTGGGGATGGAGCCCAAAACCTGGGCATGTACCCTGATCAGGAATCCTGGTGCACAGGATGATGCCCAACCAACTGAAGCACACCAGCCAGGGCAGTATACAGGATATTTTTAAAAATCTATGAATAACTCAAATTCTGGGGCTTGATTTGAAACTGTGAGAAAAACCCCAATATCATTTCCATTTAACTTAAGAAATACATATTCATTGTTGATAATCTGCAAAATAATGAAAAAAGTGAAAGAAAAATGTCACTAATGATTCCGCCACTCTAAACAAATCACTGTTAGCTTTCAGCATATTATTTTCCAATCTTTTCTTGAGTTATATTTTCTCAACACTTTATTATGAAAATTTTCAAAGTTGTAAGCAAGGCTGTAAAACTTTTATATGCCCACCACCTAACTTACCATTAACTTTTTACTACATCTCATTTATCACTAATTTATTCATCATTCCAAGTCTTTGCAACAGTTAAAATTATATTGCATATAAAACTTTATATCCTTATTAAATTATGTCTATATCAGTGGGCTCAAACTACTACATTAGTTAAATAAAACTTTTCAACAAATTTACATTGTAACCAAAAATACTCAACAAATCACTGAAAGCAGTTCTGCGTTTTTAAATTCTAATTCAAGGTTGAATACAGAGATGGCTCACTCAAAAAGCAAATTCAAGATGCACGATGAGGGTTTTAAAGCATTCACCAAACCCCCTTTCCAACATTTTACATAAAACTTGCAAAAGAAGATCTTTAAAAACAAAAGCAGCATTGACCACACCCACAGGTAGACTTGTAAGAGTGTAAAACGTACTTTCCTTACTTTGTGATGACCGCCAAAATGATTCTAGATGTTGACTTGGTCTGCTGGTTTGATCTAAAAAATAATGAAGAAATATAGTACAATCAGATTGCTATTTTGGCAACAGAAGCATTTAACACACTCAGGTATGGTGACTAAATATCTATATATATAAAAGCCTAAGCTACTGGCCAACCGGTAGCTATGACACACACTAACCACCAGGGGGCAGGTGCTCAATGCAGGAGTTGCTGAGCTGTGGTTCTCAGGTGACTTGCACCTGGAACCAGAGAGGAGGGAGCCCGATTCTGGGGTGCGTCACTTGAGAACCGCCCTCTCACAATCTGGGACTCCTCGGGGGATGTTGAAGAGCAAGTTTCGCCCCATCCCTGCAGGCCAGGACGAGGGACCCCACTGGTGCATGAATCTGTGCACTGAGCCTCTAGTATACATATATACATATATATCTTTTTAATCCTTACCCGAGGATATTTTTCCATTGATTTTTAAAAATTGATTTCAGAGAGGAAAGGAGTGGGAGAGAGAGAAAAACAACTTTATATATATATATATATATATATATATGCATACACACACACACACACACACATACATATATATATTTTTCTATTGATTTTAGAGAGGAAGGGAGAAGGAAAGATAGAAACATCAATGATGAGAGAGAATCATTGATTGGCTGCCTCCAGTGGGGATCAAGCCCACTACCCAGGCATAGCCCCTGACCAGAATCGAACCTGGGACCTTTCAGTCTGCAGGCCGATGCTCTATCCACTGAGCCAAACCAGGTAGGGCTTACAGTATTTCTTAAAAAAGCAAATTCACAGCCGAAACATGTTTGGCTAAGTAGATAGAGCATCGGCCTGTGGACTGAAGGGTCCCGGGTTCGATTCCGGTCAAGGGCATGTACCTTGGTTGCGGGCACATCCCCAGTGGGGGGTGTGCAAGAGGCAGTTGATCGCTGATTCTCTCTCATCGATGTTTCTAACTCTCTGTTCCTCTCTCTTCCTCTCTGTGAAAAATCAATAAAAAATATATTAAAAAAAAAAAAAGGCAAATTCACTGAATACCTTTCTATTTTAACTAAAAATACAGCTCCTAAGTGTCATATGTGTATAAAGCAATCTTACCTCCAGAGTCAAGAGACTTCTTGGATCTGTCCTTATAAGAATTAACAGCACTGTCAGAGCTGTCCTGATCATCTTCTTCAGTGTCACCTAAAAAGAAAGAAAGGATACACTAGTATAGTCTCTATTCAAATGCTCTAATGATCAGGATTAAGAAACAAAAACAAGCATTCAAGTTAAATCTTATTAAAGTTAAATCTTTTTTTACAGAGAGAAACATTAATGGGAGAGAAACATCAATCAACTGCCTCTTGCACACCTCCCACTGGGGATGTGTCCGCCACCAATGTACATGCCCTTGACCGGAATCGAACCCGGGACCCTTCAGTCCACAGGCCGATGCTCTATCCACTGAGCCAAACCGGTTTCGGCGTAAAGTGAAATCTTCTTGATGATCAGAATCAAAATTGTTCTTTATTAGGTTTACTTATTCTGAGTCACGATGTTTTAAATAAGCTAAAATTGAGCTCATTTATTTTATATTCTCGGAGGCATATCATTGTATTCTAACAAATACTGAGAGTAATATTTACTAAGATTATATTCCAAAGCTTGAAAAAAATTTTTTTAAAAAATGGAGCATTAAATAGTGGAAAATTTTTACCTTATTAACTTTAACTTATTAGTGTGAAAACTCAGACAAGATTAGTACATATACAGATGCATGTCTGTATGTTTGGGAAGGTTATATACATGTCCACACACAAACATTTCAGTATGGAGGTGACTAATTTCAGAGTAGGGTGGGCTTTAAAATGGACTAAATGGTACTACACTATTCAAACATAGACTGGTTATGAGAATTTGAAAAACTGTTTTAATAACATAATCAAATGCCAGAATGTCAGAAAACTGAAAATACTAGCTTTGCTTAAAATTATTATTATTATTATTTTTTAATATATTTTATTGATTTTGTACAGAGAGGAAGGAAGAGAGATAGAGAGTTAGAAACATAGATGAGAGAGAGTCATCGATCAGCTGCCTCTTGTACACCCCCTACTGGGGATATGCCTGCAACCAAGGTACATGCCTTTGACTGGAATCAAACCCTGGACCCTTCAGTCCCCAAGCCGACGTTCTATCCATTGAGCCAAACCGGTCTCGGCTGCTTAAAATTATTAACTCAGACAAAATTTGCTAAAATGTACAAAGGCTATCAACACTCATTCTATACTATTTTACCTGCCTATTTGACAGGTAAGAATGATTTTTTTTTTTCCCCTGAAGAAAAAGACACTATTTTCTGCTTTCACTCTTAAGTATCTATCAAAATTCTGATAATGGTAACAAAAAAAAAAAAAAAGATTAAGAATACACTGTATGACATTTGGAAAGAAAATACCTTCTTCGGAGAAATTGACCTTCTGTGGGACACTGGTGGCTTCTAGAAGAGAAAAGCATACATGTATAAAACATCAAAGGCTAAAGCTTAGGAATAAAAACATCTAAATTAAGAAAAGGGACCATAAAGACAAACTGAACTATTTTTTGTTTGTTTGTTTGTTTGTTAAATCCAAGAAGAGTTTATTATTTCCCTCTAATCCGTTTCAGGAATAAGTCTGATACAAACTAAAATCAGAAAGTTTATTATTCCCTTACCCACAGGTCTATTTGTACTCTAAAATGTATTTCCAGTTTACTAAGTTTTTATATGAATGGGTGTTGGAGTCTGTCAAATGCTTTCCTTGCATCTACTGACATGATCATGTAATTTTTCTTTAGTTTATTGATGTACTAGATTACATTAATTAATTTTTAATAATTTTTATGTACATTTTTTTGGTTCTAGCATATGGGCCAGTCACTGACATTTAGGAGGAGGTTAAAAATAAATGTCTATTTTAATGAATGAATAGATTTCAGGGTCACAGAATAAAAGCTTTTAAGACTTGCTAATATTTTTCATACTTTAATAAAAAAACATTACTTGGCAACTTAAAAAAAGTCACCTGAAATCAATGCTTAAATAATCAGATTTCATACAAGGTTTTAAACATTCCACTTGTCTTTATCTTTTCAACCTAAGCTGCAAAATATTTATAGATATATATTTAAATACCATCTGATAATGAATCAGCAGCATCTATGATTACATAAGTTTTAATGTCATTTCCTTCTTTTGTTATTCAGCTTCCTGTATTTTAAACATCTTGGCTGCTACATGCATAAGTTTAAAACATTAAATAAATATACCCAACTGGTGTGGCTCAGTGGTTGAACATCGACCCATGAACTAAGAGATCACTGGTTTGATTCCCGTTCAGGGCACATGCTCGGGTTTCAGGTTAGATCCCTACCAGGAGGCATGCGGGAGGCAGCTGATGAATATTTCTCTTTCATAGATATTTCTATCTCTCTCTCTCCCTTCCTCTCTCTGTAATATTAAAAAAAAAAATTAAATAGATATATATGGTATTATTCTTCCTTATGCTCATACAGAAGTTCTGATAAATTAAAATCCTTTTTAGAGCAATAATACCCTTAATTTTAAAAAGTTATCTGTGGCACTGACAAATATATAGACACATGGCAATAATTCAATGTGCCAACAATCTCAACCATTTACAAAAAGGTACTTTCAAAAATCTTAGGTCTTTGTTGCAAGCTAGATCACTTACAACCATCTCCTCTGATGGAGACTACTAATTATAACACTTTGTTCACGTTTTTTTGTATGATCACAGTTTTTTGTTTGTTGTTATTTTTTAAAAATATATTTTTATTGAATTCAGAGAGGGAGAGGGAGAAACATCAATGATGAGAAAGAATTGGCTGCCTCCTGCACCCCACTATACTGGGGATCGAGCCCACAACCCAGGCATGTGCCTCTGATTGAATGGAACCTCCGTGATGCTTTATCCACTGAGCCAAATCGGCCAGGCTGTTTGTTTTTTACTGCAGTTTTTAAAGAAAATACAAGGATCCTGGTAATTTCTACTACTGTATAAATGTTCCTATTCCTAGAGATCTGTGGAATGTGTTGGTGTGAGGAGGGAAGAGTACTCAAGTAAATATAAACTTTGCTAACCTTGTTTTTTGTCTGGGGGCAAAGACAGGAAGATTTCATAAAGGAGATTACAACCTAGCTTGGAGTGTTACAATAAATCCATGTCCAGACAAGGATGTACCCCTTTGAATTTACTCTTAGAACAAACAAGTGACAATTTGAGTAATTTGCTGTCTCTATTCCTGCCATTGGTATAAATGAGGGGTCAGCCAACTTATTCCATTTAGGGCCAAATGACAAATATTTTAGGTTTTGTGAACCATGTAAGTTCTCTGCAGTTCACACATATATGAATACACATATTCTCATAGATATGTATGTCAAATATAGATATTTCACAAAATATAAATATTTTTAAAGCTCACAAGCTGTACAAAAAACAGGACTGCAGGTCAGATTTTACTCAGAGGCTATAGTTTTCTGACCCCGGTATATATACCTTTAAAAATAGTACCTGTAAAATTATTTGGTGCCATCCATGCTTTTTAGAACAGTCAGAGTGGAGCAGGAAGAAGAGATTAAGGTATAGCTTGAGGATATTACTAGTATTAAAGTTCCATGAATACCATTTGATACACTCCATTCTCTCTATTAATCTCAGAAATTTCCTTCAAACCGGAAAGCACTTGATTTAAAGTTAATTTTTATTATAAAATACTTATAAAAGTAATTTTTGTTCAAGCATAGAAAGTAAAAGTGCAGGATTATCTTAGCTCAAAGTTCTTTCTAATTAAGAGTCTGACTTAATCACCCAAATAAATTCAATACAAGAAAAAAATCCTAATTTTAAAAGAAAAAAAGATAAAAAACAACAACAAACCTGACATAAAAACATTTTTTTTAATTTTTTTACTTTTTTTTAGTTTTAAAATAGAGCACTTGAGAAACTCTGGTGTTTGGCTAAAAGCCCACAATTGCTGTACACTGTAAGGATCATGTTCAGTACCCAGACACTAAAAATCCTAAAGTCTCTAAAGAAATTAACCTCAGCTTAAGTGAAAGACAAATTTTTTAAAAGCTGCAACTATTTATGAAGAAAAATTAAGCCTCTTTCCTTTTGACTCATCTCCAAATTTAGAAAAGGGTTGTAACTTAAAACTAAGTCTAACCACAATCAATGCAGATTCACATAAAGCCACAGATCTTGGTATCTCATGTCCTATATGAATAAAACACTGAAAAGAATTAAAACTAGGTCAACAAACATGGCAAAGGACACTAAACTTACTAGAAAAAAATTTCAAATTCGCTTTCTAAATCAAGAAAAAAACCTTAATTGTTAAGTTGTTATCTCCTTTCTCTCAATAGTGTGACTTTAGCAAAGGCTAATTAAAATGAAAATGTATTTGTTCCTTCACAAATTTTAACAATAGTATAACAAAATACATAATTTCAAATGGAACCACCACCAAGGCTGCTAAGAAAGATCTTGGTCATAGGGACAGTGCCCCACACACTGAGATAATGAACAAAGTAATATTCTCAAGCCAGTGACCAAAAGTGTGTACTCCTGAATTCTACTGATAATCAGAATCCTCAAAAAGAACCCAGAAAAATTAGAAATTAACAAACCTAATTCACTCTTTTCAGTACTTCCATTTGTTTTGTATGATGAATCTGCAAGAAAGAGAGATAGTGAGAAAAAGATTAGAGCTTAAAAGGAAATGCATCATATGGTTCTTTACCACAGGTTCATCATCAAAACCATAACAGATCTTTATCATTGTAGTACTTGATAGTCATAAAAAAAAATCAACCTAATTTTTTCTTATAGAATATGACTGAAGAATAGAAAATTAATGTGAAGATAAATAAGCTTCCTTTTCAGTTCCCATAATAAAGTATCTTTTTGGGCCAAAAAACTGAAAATGAAGCAGAAGTAGACTTCACTAGTTTTCTTTCAGAGCCATGAAATCAATTTAAGGTAACACTCTTTTAAGGTATTAGTCAAAAAGGAAGGTACTGGAGGCAGGGAAATTTTATAGCCCTGAGCCACAAAGCCTCAGTCTTGAATTTTTTATTAGCCTCATACTGCAAAGAATAAAAAGTCCCTGACCCTAGTGTGAAGTCAGAGCGCTAACAAAAAGAATCATAGCAACATGTAAAAAACACCTCCTAAAAAGGCTGAAGAAGCAAGCCCTTGATATAGTTATATGAAAATGTCACAATATATGTTAAATGAAATAAACATTATAGAGGTGCAAAAATATTTATTGGACTAAAGGGAGGAAAGATCATTTATACATGAATTTCCTTGTATCTCCATAAAATATCTCTGGAAGAATACCCAGGAAACTGACAACACTGGCTGCCTCTGATGAGTTGGGTGGGTAAAGGAGAGAGGGAGCAGGATGACTTTTCATTGTGTATTTAAAGTAACTTTTGAATTTTGAATCATATGAATACATGTGCTACCCTACTTGAAAACAAAATTGCATTTTTAAAAAACGTTAAGCCTACAGACAAATAATTTCTTACCAGGTAGTGGACTTCTTAGAGGGGGTCTACACAGGTCAAGTAGAGAATCTTCACCCATCACTAATATGGGAGAAAAAAACACTTAAGAATACGTAAAATATCCAACACATGAGATTTATTATACAGTCATCTATTAATTCAACAGAGGTGTTTCTGCACTTCCCATTATGTTAAGTATAAGAGTATACTAGTGAACTAGAGACAAGTTTCCTGCCATAAAAAATTTATGGACTTGATGGGAAAATTGATAATTTTTTTTCAGCAGACCGTACCTGGATAAAAGGAAAGGAATACCAAATAAAATACTCCTAAATTTCCCAGATAGAAACCACAATTTGATGCTATACATCTCAAGTTAATATAATTCTGAATGTCAACTGTAATTGAAAAAATTTTTTCAATGAAAAAAAAAAAAATCTGTATGAGCATAGAGAAGAAAAACAAACAAAAAAACACCTCTTTCCTGTATGCTCCATAGGGTGGTGTGTGTGTGTGTGTGTGTGTGTGTGTGTGTATGTGTATGTAAGATACTTGAAGGAGACAAAGTACCAGGAAGAGGTATCAGATGATCAGTAACACAGTTATTTTTTCCTAGGTTGTTTTAGAACGTGGCCTCTTGGGTTAAGTCTTTATTCTTAAGGGCATCTTTGGATAAATTTCTCTCAGACCACATCAGTGGCCCTATATGCAATTACAGAATATATAATATTCAAAATATCAAGTTAAACTGAAACTCTATAATTCTCTAAGGAAGAGAAAGGGCCTATCCTTAAACTTTTTCTAAAAGCAATCTTCCAACAAGATTGGAAGTGACTCCTATTTAAAAATTCCTCTGCTAGACAGACTCCTTTACAAGCATTTAATAATAACCTAAACTTTTTCTCCTTTCATTCAGAAGCATGAGACGGGAGCATGCCGAGTGCTGGATGTGGAAAGATTTCTAAAAGCAACTTTCAGAGTAAGAGAACCCTGAGTATCCCCAATCTCCCAAAGATGAACATAACCTAATTTCTAGTTATATAGTCCTAGAGGCCTGGTGCACAAAGTTTGTGCACGGGGGTGAGAGGGGGGAGCTCGTCAGCCTTCACCCTCTCCAATCTGGGACCCCTTGAGGGATGTCCGACAGCCCATTTAGGCCTGGGTTAAAAAAATCCAGGGATGATCAGTTTCAACAGTTATAATTATCTGTCGTGGGATTGTCCTAATATCAAAAAGAGCAAACTGAAAATAAGTGGAATTAAAACAAAATATACTAAACACTAATAAATTTAGTTAATTCTTTCCCCTGCTTTTCAAAATAATTGTTTTAAGAACTTAAGTAGATTATCGGATGTAGCCTACTTCCATGTGACATTGACTCTAAGATGCAAATATTTTTAGACTTTAACATTTCTGAATTGGGATGCATTACACAATCTATGGCATATTACAGTTTAATAGCATTTCTTCCTTTTAAGTGGTACATAAAACAATGACAGTGTATCTTACAGATGACTATCTTAGACTTCATGAAATGTAGTATCAAATGGACAAGATTTTGCTATACAAACCACTTAACCCATTTTAAATGAAATGTGGGTAAGGCAGTTTACCCATTTATACTACTGGGTAGCTAATTATTACATGGTCAAGTGACAGTGATACTTGGGGGAAATAAAAGGGCTTTGCGACTGAATAAGACACACAGTTATGTGACTGAATTAATATATATGAAGCAGCTGGTACTCAATAAGTACTAAAGTAAGCTCCTTGTCTTTTCTTGACACATTGCTTAATTCAATAAACAACTATTAAGATTCACTGAAACTGAATGAAGTATGACTTGGGACCCCTGATGAACCGGGTTATAATCTGTATATTAAAAAAAAAGTTGCCAGGTAAAGGGAAAAACCAAAATAGTTCTCTCACCTGAAATCTCCTGTGTTCTCCTGACAGTTTTCTTTGAGACTGTCTGGCTTACATCAGTTTGCGGAGATAGCTCTTCCTCTAAAGAATAGATATGACAATTGTCAAAATTCAGAATACATGATCTGGGTAGAGATTATATATTCATGTTAATAGCAATATATGATCAGAAATGCAAGTAATGTGGAATTAAGTTTACCAAAACTTATAAATATAACTAGACATAACTACAATTAAAAAAAAATAAAACTCCTCCCCACCGATGCTTTACCACAAAAACATATTACTTTTAAAATCTTAAAAGATGGGCTAGAGCAGCAATTTTCAACATGTGTGCTGCAAGAATTTTTAAAGCACACAATACCGGACGACTTGACCTCTTTTCCCTTGGATTTTCAAATTTAAAAAATGACAGCCATCTGGTGTAAATGAATCAAAATTATACCTTTCTTGTTCTTATCGGCAAAAAAATATATACATTTTGGTGAGCACAGAATTTTAATAATTAGTTTATGTGCGCCATGAGATGAAAAAGGTTGAAAATCGCTGGGCTAGTATCAAATAATGTGGAAGAAAGCAGAAAAGTAAAAAAAATGTTTAGATCCTTAGAGATGTACTTAAATAGTGGCATATCCTTTATGTGTTAAAAAATATTAACTTACACAGCTTCATTAGACTCTGAAGAAGAGTCCATACAATTTAACAGGTCTTGTTAAATAAAAATATGTGCAAAGCATTCTTCCAGACATTGAAGGAGATTAATAAGCGCTATCAAATATATATGATAGGATCTTTGCCTTCAGGAACACACGGGGTGGAGTAAAAGTGGGTTTGCAGAGGTGAGTATGAGAAACAGAGTTCATTCTTGTATTATTATTTATTAAGTACTGTATTACTTCACATAGGAACAACTGCCTCGAGTGACTACACCCTATAGTAATGTACATTTCTTTAACATAAAGTTTCCAAAATGAACACATCTTCAAATGTGTCAGCACTTCATGTGTCATCCGGTAAACGGGCAGCCTATTACTCTAAACTGAGAATCCACGCCCTCTCCGTATCAATGGTCTAACTACTGTATGTCATCCCATTGTGATTCAGACCCCCTGGCTCTTACCTCACAGGTGCCTTACATGGGCTAACATGAAACATCACTGGGGACTCTGCTAGATGGGGGCCTGGAGGCGAGGTGGGGAGGGGGTGGATTAAGGGTGTTGATTCACCTGTGACTCGAGTAAAAAAAACTACACACTAACTTTGTCAGCATCCTTTTGGCCCGTTTGTCGGGCTGCTCCTTAATCACTGAGATGACAATGAGGGGGCCCCCAGAGTGGCGAATGTGGGGCACAGACATCAGCTCAAGTCTGTCAGACACACTGGGGGCTTCAAGTTCAAGATAACTGGCTCACCCCATGTCGCTGTCCGGATTTGGGTGGGGTCGCAAATCACTTCCCCGACTACTATGCTACTACCCCGCACAAGGCCCTCCCTCTCTCCTCTCGTGGGCAGGGCAAAGAACAGACTGGAAGGTGGATGAGAACCGTAATTCGTAGCTGGGGACTTTGGGCCTCTGAGAATGAAAGGAGGAACTAGAAGCTGCTTTTTAGCAGAAACGGCCGCAGGCTAGCGGAAACCGAAATGAAACTGAGCCTGGAGCGATCCGATGTCCCGCCGGCCGCCTAACTCGCCGTCCCCCGGGAAGGCAATCCTGACACCCCTAAACCGATGCCCGGGGGTGCAGAGCTCCCCGGCTCCGCTCGCTGCTCCCACTAAGCCTTTCCAGTCCTCCCGCCGGTGCCTCTGGGCCCCCTGCGGTCAGGGTGGACGGACGAGAGGACCGGAGGAGCCGCCGGCGCAGGGGCTGGAGGAGCCCGTGCGGCGATGAATGAGGTCGGCGGGGACAGCCCGTCCGCCCTCCCTCCCGCCCGCCCCACTCGCTCCCCGACACGCGGGACTGTTACCTCCGTCCGCCTCACCTTCAGAGGAGTGAGAGTCCCGAAACCGTCTCCGGGCCATAGCCGGCTGCAGGGGAGGCTGCGGTGAGCTCTCCGGCTGGAGGCGCGCAGAGCTTCGCGTCTTCATCTCGCCGGCGTCCGGGAGCCGCGGCTGCCTCCGCCGCTGGGACCGTAGGTTGTAGGCGCTCTCCCTCACTTCCTCTTTGGTAGAGTGGGGCCGGAACTCTCTCATCTGGACTCGCTTTCCCATCGGAGACCTATCGTTGGCCACCGGGGGCTCCAAGTCGCCGTACACTTCCGGCGGCTCTTCCGAAAACCTCACTTCCCGCCGGGCGTGGCGCGTCGGCGACGGCGACGGCGTTGCGTGCGCCGGTGCGTCACTGCGGCCGCCCAGTTCCGGGGCGAGCCGGCGCCTCCCCTCCCGCAGGGGGGCCCTGGGTGTCACGTGCAGCCCCCATCCTTCAACCACCGACTCCGCCCGCCGCCCGTCGCCCGCCATCGTTGTTGTCGTAGCTTGGCGCCTGCCGCCTAGATGATCTGGGGGCCCTGAATTCACCTGCCGCTGGTGTGACGATGGCTTTTCGGGGTTCCGGGCGGTGGTCGCGGTGGTCAAGGAGGCAGTTGAGAGTCGCCGGGGCTGCCGCCTGCGTGGTCGCTGCTGCGCCGCAAACGCGCGTCTGGGCCCATGGTGTGTCCGAGGGCGAGGGCCGAGGGAGAGGCAGTGCCCTCCCTGCTGGGTCAGCTGCTGAGGTCACCCCCGCCTCTTGGCTGAAGGCCCCAAAGAGGAGGAGGCGGAGAGGGTGGGGACGGCGGAGAAGGGACACCCGGCTGGGCAAATGGCGAGCCTTGCACCCAGCCGCTCGCGGCAGCTGTTGGCCGCGCGTGGAGACGCCCGAGCTGGCGGCCAGTGGCGAGGGGAAAGCGAGGGAGACGGGGATGGAGGCGTTTGGTCCCCGTCCCCAGGCTGTGGCGCAGTTTCCGTGGAACCGTTTTGGTCCACCGCTGCTTTAGCGGAGCCTGGACATGCCCCTCGCAGGGGTGATGACAATAAGGAGACCTTTGCAGGTGTCATCTTTTCTTGGAGAAGAATTTGGTTTCGAGCTCTTGATGAGAGCAGTTGCCCAGTTTTATATTGTAAGTCACCTGTTGAGTGTAGAAATGGAAACTGCAGTGAAACACACACACAGCGAATGGCATTCCCGAGAAGCTGTCCCAGCAGCGCTGTTCTGAACCTTAGTGCTGCTGTATTTTATGGACAAAGAAGTGAACAAATACATCGATTAAAGACAGCTGTAATTTTAACTTGGGGTCCATTACTTTTACTTTGATTCTGGGCATGACTTGATATACTGCATTTGATTTGGGGATTCCTGTGTTTACTTGAATAAACATGAATAAAAAGCACTGTTAGTTTCACATCCGTATACCATACTTAGGATGTAGATAATTACAAATATCTAACCAAATTTACACACACACACACACACACACACACACACACGAGAGAAGGGGAATTAAGTTAGTGTAAAGTCTGAAAAATTAAAAGATTAATGTTACCTTCAAAATATACACTTCAAAATCCTCTTCTTGGAGGATTTTTTTAAAATATAATTCAGTGTATAGATTTTAAAAATTGATTCTGAAAAATTTGAAGGTATTGTTTATTTTTTTCAAGTATTTTAAATCGCCTTAGAATGATTTTGAGCAACTCATTTGTTCAAACTGGGCACAAATTTAAATATAATGAAATCTTAACATGTTCTATGTTTTCACTAATAAGCCATATATTTGGTCACAGACACAAGGAGTTACATGCGTTAGGGAAGTTTTAAACTTCTAGTGTAGCTTAGCTTTGTTTGCTACATACAATATAGCCAGAGAAACTGGAGAAAGTCTCAAGGCAGGTGCTTCTTTAAAAAAAAAAAAAAAATCTTTTAAGGGCAAATTAAAAGCATTCTCCCTTGTCAGCTTGAGTTAGTATGTTTGGAAAACATGTGGGGACTTCTTTTTCAACAAAATGCTTGGTCAGTACCTGGCCTTTGTCCTCAGTAATGCTTTCTGTATAAGGTGCCTATAGCTTACTCATTAAGCTATAATAGTAAAAGTTCTGTAACACAGTTATTAAAGGATATAAAACTTTATGGTATTAATATACAATGTTCACATTATGAACATTAATGCATATATTAAAAGCCTCTAACACATTCACCAAGTATAAAAACTTGGATATAGACTTATAAAACTTAGGTTTGGGTAACATTAAAAAAGAAAGGACAAAAGGCTCCACATATTATTGGCTAATCAAATCAGTGTGTTATTTTATAATTAAAATGCTTGTGAAGATTTAGGACTGGCTTCCTAAAAAAAAAAATGAATCATGAGAATCTTAAAATGAGAGGCATGGTAACTAACAACACATATTTGCTTAGGATTTTCCCTACTTCATCTAAATAAGAATACATTATCCTCGCTCTGCCATACCTGCCTCCCACACCTAGCAACCTTACAAATACCAACTTTCGTTGTAACTGTGAGGTGAAGTTAAAGTCTAGGCAAACCAGATATTCTGCTGTAGGTGTTTTCCAAACCACAGCAGTGTCCCAAACCAGTGACGTTACAGAGACAGATTCAGAGCCAAAACTAGGAGGGAACTGGGCCACTGACACCGAGAGGAGGCATGCGCTCTGGATGTTAGCAAGTTACTTCGGGGATTTTAAATATGTAGAGTAATTCAGTGAATCAAAGGAGAAGACAGGTAAGACAGGACATGATTACAACATTATACAGGGGTGGGCAAAAGTAGGTTTACAGTTCATATAAAAGACATTCAGGTTATTGTTTTATTAATTCAAAAGAATGTCAATAGGGCAGTGCACTTAGGTACAATCTTGTAAGTGCTCAAATTGCTGGCCTTATTTGTACATTCTTATAGTTTTTGAAAATCAGTAAACATTAATTTCATTGACCTGTTTGGGTAGCCTCACTGACACCTGAAGTGGTTGAATTCAACCTACTGCCCACCCCGTACTCATTAATTCATATGTTTATTAAGTATCTATGTTGGCACATAATAGATATTTAATGCATATATGAATTAACTAGTATATTCTTTATCCCTAGAGAATTTGCCATGAATTAGGGAAGACATATACAAAAATTACAATTCAGATTAAATGACTGGCATTAACATATACTTTGCTGTTAGTACTAGGTCTAGACATCTATTCTTGACACTGGATTTCTAAATAAAGCAGCTATTTAAAATTAAATATTTTGCCCTAGTTAGTTTGGCTCAGTGGATAGAGTGTCAGCCTGTGGACTAAAGGGTCCCGGGTTCAATTCTGGTCAGGGTCACATGCCTGGGTTGCAGGTTTGATCTCCAGTATAGGTTGTGCAATGTAGGGGCCGGTTTGATCTCCAGTATAGGTTGTGCAATGTAGTTCTCTCTCATCACTGATGTTTCTATCGCTCTCTCCTCCCTCTTTGAAATCAATAAAAAATATTAAAAAATAAGACATTTTAAAATAAGAATTTTTTTTTTTTAAATATATATTTTATTGATTTTTTACAGAGAGGAAGGGAGAGAGAGATAGAGAGCTAGAAACGTCGATGAGAGCGAAACATCGACCAGTTGCCTCTTGCACACCCCCTACCGGGGATGTGCCCGCAACCAATGTACATGCCCTTGACCGGAATCGAACCTGGGACCTTTCAGTCCGCAGACCGACGCTCTACCACTGAGCCAAACCGGCTTCGGCTAAAATAAGAATTTTTGTATATGTATTTTGTTTAGGGTAAGCAGAAATCCAGTTATATAATGAGGGAAAAAAATCTATCCATTCACAATTGTACTCAGCAAGGCAAATGACTTTGAGATTATATCTTAGTAGAAATAGGCAACATTGTTATTTTTAATAAGGAAATAATAAAGTATTAAAAATAAGAGGAAGAAAATTAAAGACATACGTAGTAGCTGGTTTCATTTATTCCCCATTCTCACAAGTGATAGACAAAATATTTTAAAGACTGTTAATACAAATGAAAATGTCTAGCTGGAAAAGTTATGCTGAAGTTAAGAAAATGTAAACCAAGTTAAGTTCACTGTTCTGTGAAGAATCATTAATCTAAAAAGTATTTGGGCCTCTGTGTACTAACCAGACCCTGTTTTAGGAGGTGGGGATGCAGCAGTGGAAGGATAGATCAAAAGACAACCCTCTCCTGCCTACTTGGAATTTATATTCTTTGAAGTCAGATAAAAATAAAAATAAGTAAAATGGTGTGTTGGAGTGGGGAGAAAACGAGGCACAGGGAAGTGAGATTTAGTGAGCACACTTCTTCTCTGTTTGAATTGGTGTAGGTGAGGAACAGGAATTTTAGACTCACAGTTAGCCCTTGAACAAGGTGGGGGGTGGGGGCTCTGACCCCAGCCCAGTGGAAAAACCGAACTTCAGTCTTCCCTCCATATTTGAGGGGGATTGGTCGCAGGACCACTGCCCATACTAAATCCAGGTATAGGTAATTATATAAAATGGGCAAGGCCATTATATAAAATGTCATGGAACAACGTATGCGGCCGGTCTTATGCCTGCCTGGATTCTCAATCCCGGATGGAAAGCCCTGGTTGGTTGAATCTTGGGGGGCCAAACTCTTGTAGGGAGGGCAGACTAGATATTCATTGGGGGGTAATTTTAGTACCAGTGGACATACAGTTCAAACTTCTGTTGTTCCATCAGCTGTCCTCGGCTTTGCCCTGATGGATTATGTGTTCTTGGGCAAATTGCTCTCCATGCTTCAATTTTCACATCTATAAAAACGAATAGGCCAAAATAGTAGCTATTCTTATTCTTTTGCTACTGTCATGTAGCAGACACTGTTACCTCACTAGCTCTTTACTCACAAGGACCCCATTGGACATGAGCAAGCTGAGTCGACGTCTGCCTGGTGCTGGCCCTGACCATTGGGTAGTGCCTCTCCTTGTGCTGGCTCCGAGGGTCCTACCAGCCTGTGAATTTGGGGTCATCATAAGGGTTAGGCAGGGTCCTCTGGCAGAGATGCCCGCCTTCCCTGTCACCAGCAGCACGGGGACACTGGGACATCTGCGCTCCCATTACGCGCACTCACCACTGCCCGGCGCTGGCGGTAGAGGGGCGGCGGGGGTGGGGTGCAGAGGGAGGGGGTGCAGACTGGGAGGGTGGGTGGGGCCGGGCGACTACCACTCCCAGCATTCCGCGGGCTCCCCTCCCCGCGGAGCTGCCGTCACGTGGGCGGGGCCGGTGTCACTCTCTCCGGCAGCGGCCGTGTCCGAGGCTGCAGCCCCGCTCCGCGGACCCGCACACCGGAAGGGCTCGCCTGACATTGACCAAAGACGACTTAGGACTCCGCCAGAACTGGTAAGTGAACAAAATGCGTACACGACGTCCCCACGTTTTAATTTTGGATCCGATCGATGTCCTTTTGAAAGATCTTTCCGAAACGATCCTTCCCCACCCCCACCGGCATACCGCAAACATCTTAACACGAAGCAGGTAAGGGAGTATTTTTGTGTTGGAGTTAAAAAAGAAAAAAAGAAAGGAGAGAGAGAAACAATCTTAAATACCGAACGGGATCAGGTGGGGACACGCGTTTGGGTTGGACTTTGGGGCCAGCAGAATTCCTTGTGGCCCAAAGTGCAAACGGGAAGCCTACCTGTGCGGGGCCGGCCGCCCCTGTCCTCCGGCATTTCCCACCGCGATCCTCAGGGGAGAGCCCACTCCCCTCTCTGAACCTCAGGGGTGCCAACAGGGCAGGGTGTGAAGTTGTAGTAAGACCCTACAGTTACCGTTTTGCTGACATGTTATGTCTTCCCAGTTGTATTTCGCAGCCAATGAGGAGGTTTACCTCTTTCTTCTCTCCTTCAAGAAAGTGTCTAGTACTCTCCATTTTGTGTTCGACTTTATACACAAACACAGAAATGAGTGCTCTTAACCTGATTCAACTTATTTGTTTATTTATTTATTTTGGTTTCAGTTTTACCTGTCTAGGTTTTAAAACCTTTTATTCCGGATCTGTATGATATTCTCTCTCTCTCTCTCTCTCTCTCTCTCTCTCTCTCTCTCTCTCTCTCTCTCTCCTCCCTCTCTCTCTCTCTCTCTCTCTCTCTCTCTCTCTCTCTCTCTCTCTCTCTCTCTCTCTCTCTCTCCTCACCTGAGGATATTTTTGATTTTTAGAGAGAATGGAAGGGAGGGGCAGAGATAGAGAAACAAAAATGGATGAGAGAGACATGGATTGGTTGCCTGCCGCAGGCGCCCAGACAAGGCCTTGGATCCAGACTACAACCAGGTAGGAGCCCTAGACCTGAATGGAATCCGAGACTCTTCAGTCCGAGGGCTGAGGTCTAACCACTCCTTGTCTCTCTCTCTTTTTTTTTTTTTTAAATTAGGGCTGTGGCCGTTCAGCCAATGATTAGTACATACATGGCTAGTGAAAATCATTTAATTTAACTAGGAACTTTAGGGTGAAGGAACTGAAAAGGTCTTTGGAAGCCTTTGTGGGGCTTGGGACAATTTGAAAGACTGGCATTTGCTAGGAACACTTGGAGAGCCTCTCTCCTCAGGAATGCTTATTGGCCGAGTGCAGAGTCCGTAACCTGATAACCAGTTTTGCTGCTGGTTATCACGAAGCCATGAGTGACTGACTCATTGTCGCTCTATTTCACTTACTTTCCCTTCCAGTGTAGAAATGATACTACTAGTCTGAGAGCGTCTAGAATTCACAAGTAACTTAAGGATTTAGTTAATTACTTGAGGATTATAGGATATTTTAATAATGTGTTGTCTTGTATATACCATTTATTTTTGCCCGAGATGTCATCCTTGGAAATCCACATTCCTCTGAAGCACCAGTTGATTTTTCTGAAGGAAAGTATGCTGAGAGATGCCTAGTCTCCTTTATGCTGTTTTTCATTTAGAATTTGGTGTTAAACTAAATTTTATTCATATTCCACATCTTCTGACTACACCTTTGTCCCACAAGAAGTGCTTCAATAGGATTGCACTTGATCCTTGTTCTGCACGGCACATCCAGCATTTGTGAAAAAAGAAGGATGGCCTCCACATTGATTATGAGCGTAGACTTTGGAGTCAGAGCCGTGTTGAATTCCTGTTCTCTCACTGTGTGCCCGGGGCAGGCTGCTTATCACTCAAAGTCCATCTCCTCCTCGTAGTAAAGTGGAGATTTGAAGAGTTATTTAGAATATTGAATGGGGTCATTTAGACTCAATAAATGGGCACTTATTAATTGGGGTACTTTCCTCTTTATTAATATTAAAGGAGTTGTTGGCACATGATTTTAATAAAGAAAGGAGAAAATCCATAATTTCACTGCCTCAACAGATCAAATTGTTTTAATTTTTCATCCTCTCCTTTAGCCCTTGACCATAGCTATACTTAATGTGAATGTCATAACATTTTAAAAAATATATTTTATTGATTTTTTACAGAGAGGAAGGGAGAGAGATAGCTAGAAATGTTGATGAGAGAGAAACATTGACCAGCTGCCTCCTGCCCGCAACCAAAGTACATGCCCTTGACCGGAATCGAACCCGGGACCTCTCAGTCCACGGACCGACCAACGCTCTACCGCTAAGCCAAACTGGTTTCCGCGAATGTCATAACATTTTTATAAAAAATCAAATTTAAAACATTGATTTGTTAACTTCTGAGGGCTTTGTTTTGATTATATAAATAAAGCTGTCTGGTCCTGTCTTTATTCTGATCTACCAGTGAAAATGCAGCAGGACTTTCTTAGCACAATTTCCCCTGCTTCCCCGCTCCCAAAAATGAAACCTCTAGTTGCACTTTTACTTAATAATGCAAATAAAGTTTCTGAGGACTTCTTTTGTGCCCCGTAGTGGTAAGTGCTGCACATTACTCCCCCCTTCACAATGCCTCTTTCATCTGGGGAGTGTTGTTCCATTCTGTGGTTGAGAAAACCAAGGCCTGGAGGAGAGTTCAGCAGGCCACGTGCTGGAGCAAGTCCAGTCGGGCCCAGGCAGTCTGCTTCGGAGGACAGCACTGCGAGGGTTTATATTTGCACATTCACTACGTGGCTGGTAGGTCAAACATATAGGCAGGGGTTGACTGGAGCCGACTCACACCTTCTTTCTATAAAAGTAACAGTATTTGTGCTTTATACCACTACTGTGACCACCACATTTAAAAACATTTTTATAGGAAAATAGAATAGCGAAGTGTTTAGTACCTTAACAGATGAGGCATTCACCTATAGCTCACCACTGAACAACACCAGCCAGGGCCCAGCTCTTGGTTTTTAAACATTATTCTCCCATGAAAGGAATCCTGGAATAGATGATTCTGGGGTTGGGGTGGGGGAAACATAAGATCATACCGGAACACCTTGTGGTGCTTGAAATTAAGGAAATGCTCAAGAAAAAAATTGAGAGCTTGTTGAAAGGATTTAGGAGCCAACTTAAAGGAGCTCCTCATGGCCAATGCTGGGACAATTTGAGCAACAAAATGAAAATGACAATATTGGATTTTAATGCGCAGAATAAAGTATCCATGAGTTGATACTAACAAAATTGATAAATCCTAGGGGGAAAGGGACAACTCATTTTTGCAGAAGAATTCCAATGAATAAATATGGGCAGCATGAAAAAGAAACTCATGAAAAAGAAACAATACTGTAGTAATTACCTGTGATTCTAGTGGGTAGAAGTGTGAGGAAAATCAGGATATATGTTTAATCTCATAGTATCTCCCCCAAGATAATTATTAGAGACAAAGGAAAAATGTAACTTAATAGTGGAGATACCATGTTCACCAACTGATTGAGGTTAACATCTCTAGTGGACATCAGGAACCTGGTAATAAGATACAATTAGGAAGAAACCTCATCATTTCTTTGGTGTTATTCTAAAACAATGCATAACCTTTTTTTAATTATGAGGAAGCATTATGCAAACCCAAATTGAGGGATAGTCTTCAAAATAACTGACTAAGTACTTTCCAAAGTCTCAAGATTACAAACACCAGGGAAGGCCACAAAAGACAGGTAAAAACCGAAAAGTTCAGATTGCAGACCCAGGAGAATTAACAACTAAATGGAACGTCGGATCCTGGATTGGGCCCTGGAACAAGAAAAGGACAGAAGTGGAGAATGGGTGAAATTTGAACAGTCTGTAGTTTAGTTAATTGTACCATTATCCCAGTGTAATTGTAAACATTATACTAATGCTACTTTATTAAAAAAAAAATTGTACTTTAATTTTAAGAAATGTTGTCTTCAGGAGAAACTGGATAAAGGTATAAGGAAACTTCCACTCCATTTTTGCAATGTTTAAAATTACAATCATGCACCACTTAATGACATGGATACATTCTGAGAAATATGCCATTAGGCAATTTTGTCGTGTTAATATGGAGCACACTTACACAAACTTGCACCTACTACACACCGAGGCTACATGGTATAGCCTATTGTTTCTAGGCTACAGGCCCGTGTAACATGTTACTGCCAAAGCAACCTGAGATTAAATCAAGCACAAGAGAAAATGATTTAATCAAGAGACTTGGTAAACACAAGATGTTTTACAGCAAACTTATTTGTCTATAAGTAGAAAGAGTGCACTCTAAAGATAAAAAGTGTAGTGTAGTAAATACATAGTAAACCAATAGCATAGCATTGTGTACTGTACATAACTGCATGTGCTGTACATTTATACATTTGGCAGTGCAGTAGGTTTTTTATAGCAGTATCACCACAAATGTGTGTTGGGCTATGATGTCTACAATGTCACTAGGCAATAAGGATTTCTCAGCTTTATTATAAACTTTTAGGATCACAGGCCAATAGGTAAATGATACGGTCCATCCTTGACCTAAACGTCATTCATTTTATGTGGTGCATGACTATAGTTGAAAATAAAAAATTTTAATGAAAATGTGTTTGTGTCATGTAGATACTAAAGGTGATTAGGGGAGTTGAGCTAAAACTGGGAATCAGTTATGCTTCCCACTGTTGAAAATCTTAGCCAACTCTGATTCTTTGCATTGCTTTTTGTTTATACTGGTCCACCTAAACCTGAGGTGCAAGTCAGGGGAGTTGAGAGGGAGAAAGCAGGGTAAGAAGGAAAGGAAGGCTTTCTGTACTCTGAAAATACATATAGTATCTGGAAAATTGTTAAAGTAATATTACTGGCTTATTATGACAGTGGATATGGTGAGAGGAAGTGGGCAAAACTTAGAAACAATTTTTAAACACAGACACAAATAGCCGGTACAAGTATAGAAAGAAACAACTAAGCTTGGCACTAGGTCCTGCTGTAGAAAGCTGCATATTAATATAAGGTTTAGCTGGCTGTGTTTTAAATAAAAACTGCAGGTAACTTGAACCCTGGACTTTTAGTCGATAGGGCAAAGTGGATTGCAGTGTGCCAGTATTCCCCTTTATGGTATGCTAGCCATGGACACACACACCTGTTTTATCATTTCCTGGGGTGAGGGGAGAATCATCTGCAGCTGTTGTCCGAGTCAGGCTCATATTTTCCCTTTGGCTTATCTGCTCTTCCTAAGAGGGAACAGTGTGTGCATGGAATAGTGCTCAAGGTGGTCAGCCATGTGCCTTCTCTTGGTGACCCCAAGACTTGGCCAGTTTTTAAAAGTAGTGCATCACAAAACTTAGGATGAAGACTTCCTGCAGGAGCATTTATTTTCATAACACATTTTTAACAAGTAATTTCATTTGTTTGAATTACAAAGAAGAGTAGTTGATTCCCCTTTTAAAAATACTCCTTAATCTCCCATTATCTAAATTCCAAACTAGTGAAATATGAAACTCCAAATATTTCACTTTAGAGTTTCTGAAACTTAGAGAAACTGTCTTGTACAAAAAAATAAATAGTTTTGATTACTCTAGCCTTTCTGTGGAGAAAATATTTAAAATGGAAACTCAAGATGGTTTAAAGCATTTAAATTTTTTTATATGTGCCTGTCTTTTGGTTTTATATAGCATGTGAGGAGCTGGCTAAGACTTAAGTCTAATGTTTCCCAACCTTCTCTCATGATGAGAATCACCTGGTGGAGTTGTTAAAACACAGATTCCTGAATCCCAACTAAGAAGTGCTAAACTAGAATTTTTGAGAACATATAGGTAAAATTGCATACCTAACTTAGTGCTCTGTATATAAAATCTGTCTTAGAGCACTAGCTAAGTATACAATTTTACCTATATGTTCCCAAAAATTCTAGTTTAGCACTTCTTAGTTGGGATTCAGGAATCTGTGTTTTAACAACTCCACCAGGTGATTCTCATCATGAGAGAAGGTTGGGAAACACTGGTCTAAAGGGTATATTTGCCTTGAGAAGTCACCCAGTCCTGACTCATTCTGAAATTTATATTATCCAACCACCAAAAAAAACAAGGGAATAGTATTTGTTGATAGCCAGAATTTTTAGAGAAGATACTTATTTAATATGTATTAAGCTGCCATCATCAGTGTATGTGAATTTCAGTGGTTTAAGTAAATCTGCATTTTCTATTTTCTAGCACATTAAAAAACTATTATTTCTTAATCTAATAAAGTTTCAGGAAGACTCTTAAATTTACTTGAGTTGTCACAAAAAAACAAACAAAACATCTGATCTGTGTTTTTCTTTTATGTAGTATTTGTGCGATAGGAAAGCTCTTAAACCTTGGTTTTTGCCCACTGTTGTTGGTTACATTTGTTTGAAAATAAAGGCATTCAGCTTCTTTTGTGGGCCTTCCTGAATTTCATAGGATCTCTACAGGCGATCTTTTTATATCCATATAAAAGCCCCTTAGCCTTTACCTAAATTTTGCTTCCAGTCTAGATTCCCTGCTCATCTACCCTGTTTCCCCGAAAATAAGACAGTGTCTTATATTAAATTTTTCTCCCCAAGTTGCGCTAGGTCTTATTTTCAGGGGATGTCTTATCTTTCCATGCGCTAGGTCTTATTTTTGGAGGATGTCTTATTTTCGGGGAAACACAGTAGAAGTCCTGTAAGATTTTTCTCTCGATATCCGTAGAACTTGACATTGGGCCTTGTACATGGTGGTTTCCTTAACTTAAACAATTATGTTTAATAATCAGTGGAGTAATGTTGGTTCTTTAGGTGTTTTTCAGCATTTCTCCAAGCCTGACAGTAATCAGATATTAACTTCAATCAACTGCTTCTGACTTAAGCTAACAGAGTTGAGGAAGGAAGCAACACCGAATGGTTCTGAGCCATTTCAGATTCCTTTGGGAGTCTAAAAGTATGTCAGAATCTCCTGAAAAAAATGCATATGTGTACATAAAAAAATCATATGTAATTCCAGGGGGTTCAGGATTCCCTGAAACCTATCCTCGACCTTTTTGTGTTGAAGAGGAAAATTATGAGAGATAATTTTCCTCCATGTCCACCTCAATCAATGCATACACACAATTGAAGAGGATCCTTTTAAATTTGCACATAGGTTATGAAGGATTTCTAAGCTCAACTGTCACTGCTTCAGAAAGGTGATATCTCCCAGTGGCTGAGAGTACAGGCTCTGGAACCAGTCTGCCTGGATTCAAATACCAGTTAATTACTCTGTGACCCATGTAACCTTGGGCAAGTGGCTCAACCTCTGTTTCTTCAAATGAATTATTGTAAGAACTACATGAGTTAATACATGTAAAGAGCTTAGGATAGATAGTGGTACTCAGTAAGTGTTAACTATTGTTACTAAGTATTATTTATTACCTCACAGACAGGATTACTGTTGAATACCTGGCAAAGTGAGGTTCTCTGGACTGCCTTTTGCATCCAATCGAGGGTACCTTGCCTTTTTCTAACTTGCACAGAGACACCCTGTGAGATAATACCCTCCCTGCAAACATGCATGTCTTTGTGGAGTATGCCAAGATAAACTTTCTTTTCCAAACTAACATTAGGGTAAGCCTGTACACCCTATTTGTAAGATAGTTGCTTACAGTTTTATGAGAAAAACAAAGATCCAGATCCTTCTGTGGGTCTCCTCTTTTCACCCACTTTTCCTCTAAGCAGAGTAACTGCTGCTGCTCTTACTGTCCACAGTGTGACAGTTTGGTTGTGTCTATTAATCTTTTTCTAGTCCGTTGCTATTTCCACTATATATATATTTTTTTCTTTTTTAATGATAAAAGATGGAATAGAGATATGTAAGCTATTAGGATTTATGATTCAGTGGAAGGAAAAAAAAACCAATGATTACATCCCCTCCCTCTCCCATTAATAATTGGCCTTGTGCTTACCGTTTTCTTTTCAGCTTTATTGCATATATATACCTAAACAATATTTTGAAGCTTTATGTAAATGGAAACTGTGTGTGTGTGTGTGTGTGTGTGTGTGTGTGTGTGTGTGTTTTCTGCTACTTGCTTTTTACTTTTCAGCTCATTATTTTCTTGAGTTTTTATCTATGTATAGTATTTCATTGTATGGCAGTTCTTCAATTTATTTATCACTCTACTGTTCATGGACATTTGGCTGTTATTTTGCTACTATACATAATACTACCATGAATAAATATTTTTATTCATTTTTTAAATGCACATGGGCAAATTTCTCTAGGGTGTAAAAGCTAAGAGTGGAATTACTGAATTAGAGGGAATGCAAGTCTTGTCTTTACTAAATAATACCAACTTAATTCCAAAAGTAGTTGCATTAATTTATCCTCCTGTTGTTGGCATAAAATTCAAGTTGTTATTTATTCATTCAAGAAATGTTTATTGGGCATGTTCAGCAGTGAACAAAGACAAAAAGTCCCAGTCTGTATTTTAGTAGGGGCTAAAAAGTAAAATATTTAGTATATCAAAATGGTACAAATTTATGGGGGAAAATTTAATAAAGCAAGGCGAGGGAATGTTATCTCACTGCTCTTCGAGTCATGGGGGTTAGAGACTAAGGGATGAACTGCATCAGGAAGCTCTGGGCTTCATGTGGTGATGACACAAAAAGGTACAGGTATGGTGAGATGGGTTGGTCCTGATGCTTTCAGGCAGATGATGGTACTGAAGCTGTGAGTTTGAGGTTGGGGGTAGAGTTTGAGGCTCTTGCTGGGAACATTTCTGGAGGCCCTCTTCACTCTTCCAGCAGTGATAAGGCTGATCTTATTCTGAGCACTCAGCGCTTTGCGGCCCACTTTGACTCTTGCCCATGCTGGTGTAAGGGACCAGGAGAGGGGGGTCTTGTCTGGAGCATATGGAACCTAGTGTTCTCTTGGTTCAGGAATACCTGGGACTCTAGTGCTTGCTTGACTGTTGAAGTTGGAGAAGCGAAGGTTGAGGTAAGGGTGGATTTACTCTGAGCTTTTGGAGCATTAGGGCTTTCTCTCGAGCTGGCCAACGGAGATGTCCTCGGGGAGGGATGGTTTTGTCTAGAGTCCACAGAGTTCCCATTGTCAAACTTGTTCATTATTGACAGTCCGGTGGATGTGAAAGAGTATCCTGTGGTGTTAATTTCACTTTCCCTTTTCACTCTAAAAATCCAAAATTCTGTATCTTTTCTATGTTAGACTCAGTCATATAACTTTACTGCTAACTCCCTAGTTAAATTCCATGATCATATAGGTTCATCATCAAGTACATGTTCCATGTACCAGGCACCCAAGATTTCCCAGGACCACAACTGAAACTTTGACTTTGGTGCCTCTTGTCAGTAGACCCACAGGGAAATCCATTCTGCCCTGTTGTCACCACAAAGGTTGAGTTAGAAATCCTACCATATGTTCTCTCTGTTCTCAACTGTACTTTATTACTAACCTCAAAAAAAACACATCAATATATCTACACTGATGTTTTCTGCACCTCTCCTGGGGCTTCAATCAAAATACTGGCCCCTTGTGGCATTAAACTTGCCATTTCTGGAATCTGAGAATCCCTTTGTCCCTTAGTGCCCTCACAGCATCCAACCTCAAAATTCGCAAATAACACCAGAGAAACTCGGGGAATACATTGTCCTCTGATGACCTGTGGCACTCCCTAAGTGGTTCTCTGGTTGTCAATACATCCTGCTACCCCACCTCATCTACTTGTTATATTCATGCTATGAAGCATTACAGAGATCATGGTAGTATCTGCAAATGCCAATTGAATTACTGTGTGTTTTCTAAGAATAGCTCAGGACCGTTGCTCAGGAGTACGCCTTACTTGCCTGCTTAAACTTACACTGTGCACAAACTTATAAAAATAGATGTGGGCATTGCCTCTCTTGGTTTCTTTCCCAGCCTTCAAAAGGATTTCATTCAACTTTCTATTGTTCGCTATTAAGAATATTATTGAATAATTTTGTAATCTTTTTCCTGAATGGTTAGAAAGACTGTCATTGTTAATGTTCTCCCACACATTATGGGAATATTATGTATGGCATCCATTTCACAAAAGAGATATACAAGAAATCTCAAAGTTCTACCAGGTTAAATATGATTATGCAGACCTTATTATTCCCCAAATGTAAAAGGAGTAAAAAATGGAAACATAGTCTTAAAAAAAAACGAAGCTAGTAAAAATCTTAAATGAACCAAAACCCTTCCTAGTGCCAAAATAAGCATAGGAATAACTCCCAACAGAAAAGTTAGTTGGAGCCTAGATGAAATTGTCATGGGGAAACCTGTGAGGCAATTCTCATCCACCTTGATTGACTCAAATGATTTCCCAATGCATGTTCCTAATAATATTGTGAGCAACTGAAAACCCAATATGAGTCGTCTGAAGTGTTATCATTTACAGGTATGTGAAGCATTCCCAGACCCTCCAACCAACTCAGCATCAACTACTTCTCTGACGGGTCCTGATTAAGGTCCTCCCAAGAAAGACTTCATTGGATCCACGCTCAAGAGGACTCTCCCAGGTTTTCCTGACCCCCCTACGTCGCTGTAAAGTGCCAAGACCTTAAGACTTGGGTACGTGTATCACAACGGCAAGAGTGCCAGCGCCCACAAAGACCCATTGGATCTGTCAGCTCCTCTCTTTGACCAAGCAGACACAATAGCTAACCAGCAAAGCAGAGTAAGCCAAGTGCCTCTGCATGAGATCATCAGCTGATTAACACACAAGAAAAAATAACTAATTTAGACCAAAGTTCTAGCTTTTCCTGAGAAACTGGAATTTGAAGGAGCTATTCTGAGATCTGTGCTCCTAGCAACTGACTGATAACATTATAGACTGGACTGTTCGCTGAGTTTAGAGACTGAGTTGTAACTGAGTGAAAAATAGACAACGAAATCTTGAAGAATTGCACGTAAGTGCAAGCCAGACTTAACTCTTTCTCTGAGTAGTACTGGTTGGACTGAGAAATTGCTAAACCAAACCTGTGATAGGACTGGTTATTTGGGTATCTCTCTCTGTCATTGTTTTCTCTTACTGTTACACTGCTTTCTGTGTTACCGCTGGAGGACCAGATGTTATCAGATAATTCACATTGCCCCGACTGTGGGCAACAGTGGTTTCCTAGTTTAGAACTAGGCCACTGGTTGTACCAAACTGAACTTATTGAAAATGAGTGTTACCAGGTCTTCTTAGACCGTATTAACAGAGCTGACTACTGCCCTGAGTGTTATCCTGATAATCCTGCTAACAGAAGCCTTGTCCTTCCTTGGTCTTTCCCACTTGAATGGGCTCCCCAAAATCTTACCAGGTGGACCTTTGAGAAAGCTTGCCACCCGTTTCTTCTGGGTCCTCCGCTGGTTAGAAAAAGGATACATGACTCCAGACTGGCTGGTTTTAACCCCGCATTACAATTAATCTTGGCCAGAACAGACACGACCTTAAACAAAAAACTTGGCCAAAGCAAATAACTTCTTAAAGAGTCACAATCATGGAGACTCTAGAGGGTTTTGTGCTAGTAACCCAAGGAAGATGGAACAATGACGCCTTCTAAATCCGATTCAGACTGTCATTACTTCGGGGAACTGCTTACATTGTTGGGTCTGCCCCCATGGCTTACACTATTCTGTTTGGCATGAATTTAGTCAGTATTCCAGCCAGGCTGTTCATCTGGAACCAGAGTATTTCATGTTCCCTATGTTTTGGAATTAGCTTACCCCTCCTAAAAAGCTCCATAGCCTAATTACTGACATTGGACAAGGTAGTCCTGGAGGAGCCCCATACTTTGTATACCATGATGATATTTCTAGTGATAACTTCTGTGGGGAAGCATCTTCATTGTAGCTGGCTTCTAGATCAGCTGTCGCCTCACTGGTGGTCTGTGAGGGCCGAAAGGTTGGCAACTGCTGTTCTAGATTATTTCAGTAAAAGAACTAGACATTTTAATAAGAAATTACACTGTTCTAAATTCCACCTCTTCTGATTTTATATATAATTTATTCATATATAATTATTTATTCGTAATTGGCTCTATTTGGCCTTAGTGTGGCATTGGGATTATAGATAACTGCTCACCGCCAGAGAAACTACATTCTATTGGGTAACACTACATAGGTTACACAAAAACATGCAGAAATGCCACTGTCTATACTTAGTTGGCTCTACACTGTCCTGTCTTTGTGGTGACTGAACTTAGACTGTCCTACCAGGAAATGATAAAGTGCCTGTGCAGGAGATAGGCTGGCAAAGGAGGTATCCAGCTTGACTCCATAACAGTATGAGCAGTCTAACGGAAGCATCTTAAAACCAAGATGGTCTTGCTGGGTGTTAGCCACATTCTGGCCTTCACTTGTTCATGAGAAATTTAGAAAAAGCTCTGTTGGAACATCTCAGAGGCCATGGGATAAGTTTAAAATTCCACTTAAGATGCTAGATAATCCAGAGCTTGTGTAGCAACTCAACAATGTTCTCAGGGTCCCGGGTCCTTTCTGTTTTCCCCCGCTGGGATCCTTATCGCATTAGCTTTTGTCTTCTTAGTGTCCTCAGTGATTACAGTGTGGCTTGTTGCTGCTCTAGCATTTCAGCCCCATATGGAAACAGGGAGCGAAAGCTTTCTCCATTGCAGACTCTGTCTTAGTTGGAAAGGAAATATTTCCCAAAAGTCCCTCACCAGTTTCCCCTTACATCTCATTAGAAGGTACTGGTTCAAACGGGAGCCTGGGAAGCCAGGCAAAGGAGAATGGGGCTGGCAGTGCCTGGGCGGGCACCTTGTCTCCCCTAATAAAATGAGGGCTCTTTTAGGAAGGAAGAAGCGGGGAATGAATGGCTGTTTTTATGCAAGAACTCACGCCTGCCACATGTTGTGAAATCTGAGTTGTTTGTTAGTCTGTATAAAGAATGTACCCCAGAGACCTACCCTGTATCTGCCTTGTATCTATCTTGGTGGAAGTTCTCTCTTGTTATATTGCTGAATAAACTGTGTGGACTGCTAAACTGAGTGAGGATTAGTAGTTTATCATTATGCCTTGATTAAGAACTCCTTCACTATCCAAGAGCTCACTCCAGAAAGTGAACATTTACTTTGAGGTATTGTTATGATCAATATTATTGCTCCCTACATTTTTTCAGATACAGACTAAGAAACTTTCTACATATGTGCAATCCTAATGATCAGCAAAATAGAGACGAGGTCTTGTTTTAACCAATCTCTTCTTTTAGTAGTAAAGACAAATTAAATAGATTTATACCATTGATTTTCAAATCGGTACCTGGATGAACTTGTCAAAAATTATGAATTTCTTGATCTTTCAGAAATCTTGGCTCCTTAGGTTACTCGCAGGGCCCGGGAATCTGCATTTTATAAATCATGCCTTAGGAGTCTTGTGTAGGTGCTCAGTGGGCCATACCTGGAGACATACAATAGCAGCATATCAAGGGTGTTCAGTTATCTGGCTTAAAAAGATGGGAACGGAGTGCTAACAGTGCTACACAGTAGGGATAGGTAATTGTACTTTGCTGGTGACAGAGAGAGATCTCCCGTCAGACTGAAGTTCACTTGATATTTGAGGTTACAACTCAGTCACATGTTTATCATAAATTAAAATGATTGCACCGTTGTAGCCTTCCTCACAAACAGTTCTGTACGGTGTCATTATAAGCCATGTGAGTATATGGGCAAAAGAAAGGAATAAAAAAATATTAATTTTAATTTTACCTTAAGTAAAATACTTGGCCTTCAGACATGATTATTACATACCAGTTATATGGTTCACTCAGAAATAACATCGTGTGGGAGATAACATTGAGCAAGGGAGAAGATTTAGAAAGCTTTAGCTGAGGTCATTTCAGTATGACCACTCTTGGTTTAAAATACTGTAGATCATTCTAGAGTACTCCAGAGTTATGAATAATGCATTTTAAAGTATAAGTGTGTTCCTAAAGTTAATTTTCATGACAAATGATCTGGAGAGTTATCCACTGTTTTGGATTATGTGAGCCATATCATCTTCACTTCCATCCTGTGGACAGGTTGATAATACTACGTACACATGTTGGTGGCCATTTTAAAAATCACTTTTACAACTACCTGTTATTTTATGGCAGACCTGGGAGTGGAAGGCTAATGGAAACATGCCTGGGCAGACGGGGAAGAAAATGTCTCATCAAAAGAAAGCTGCCCTGGGTTGTGTGGATGACTGTTAAGATTTATCTCTTAAGTCATAGGAGAAGGAACACCAGGCAAGCCCAGGCAAAAAAAAAGAAAAGAACTCTGTGGCATTCAGAGTATGCGGCTGTCAGCATGTTATAGATGTCTATAAAAGTGAGGTTGAGTCATACCCCTTCCAGCTCTTCAGGTCCCTCCAGCAGCCCCAGTTGCCATGGGATCTCGAGGACACAATTTGATAACAGCTTGTTGTAGAGGAAAAATGATGACCTTGCAGCCCGCTGATCTGGGCTTGTCCTCGAATTCTGACTATTGAGTGACCTTGGGCGATTTAACTTCTGTAACCACTTCATCTGGAAAAGAGAAGGCACAATCATGGTCCGCACATCGTAAGATGGTTGTGGAGATTACATAAGTTAATCCATAAAGCGCTTTGGAGGCTTCCTGGCCCAAAGAACACGCTCAATAAATGGTAGCTATTATTGTCGTCCTGTATGTTTTGTTATTTGTCTCCATAGCAGGACTGTGAATTGTTTGAGGACCACGTGATCTGCTACTTTTCATCTCTAGAGCATAAATGGCATCCTTCATTAAAAGGAGCACTTAAAAATAGAATAATAGATACACACTTATTGGGCCTTGTCATACCTTTGTCATGATGGCATTTATGTCTACACTACTGTCCTGGATTGAAGGATTCTCTTACGTCCTCAGCTGCTAAACTTCTAATTTCCTTCTCCTTTTTGAAAGAAACATTTAGCGCTTGGTGTTGCAGACACCTGTGCTTCCTGATACCTGCCTCTTGCCATTTCTGCACGTCCCCTCCAAGTCTCTAACCCCTTCCCACTGCCTGCCTGGTCCCCGGGGCCAAACTAGAGGTTTTCAGAGTGGAGTGGAGGTTGGGGAGGTCCTACTGTTTCCCAGCAGCTTTCCCTTGTTCTGTCTCCTCTCAACTGGTTGTGACAAAATGTATGGGAGACTGTGGTTGAATGGTGACTCTGGACTGTAAGTTCAGAGTTACAGTCACAGGCCTTTCCTTTCTATTCTTTCCCCCACTAAAGCTAATAGGTTTTATTTTATTACTCATTAATACATTATTCATTACATCCAACATATAGAAAAGTGCAGAAAATAACGTTCAGCTCTGTACCCACATTTATCTCTGTTCTTTCTTTTAAAAGATACTTTACAGATACAGTTGCCTCCCATCCTTGTTCTCAGCCTATTCCTGTTATTCCCTCTGCAGAAGCAAGCACTAAATGGGAGCTGATGTCTATCCTTTCTAGTCATGCATTTAATTTTTAATTTCATATCTACTTAAACAATATACAGAGCAATTCAAAGAATTGGGTATTTTCAAATTATTATAAATTTATACATAAATCTGTACTATGCATCAGCTTGTAGAGTTACCCTTACAACATTTAACTTTGTATGTTGGAGTCTGCTTAACTTGCTCGTGTTACTTAAGTCATTCTGTGAACACCTCCCAGGTGGTCACGGCATTGCCATTGGTACAAGGAGATGAGCACAAAGTGCAGCCACATCTGCAGAGGAAGCAGTGAAGCAAATTGGTGTACCTCTTTAGAGAAGTCCCAGGATATCAAATTGAGGAAAGGCATTCCTCAATCTGCCAGCTGGTGTGTTCTCCATAAATGGAGCATAAAACCTTCAGGTCACAGGGGAGTGGATACACTGCCAGCCATGAGCCTAATTTTTACTTAACGTGGAAAAACAAATCCCCTCCTCCACAGATGGGGCACCGCAAACCAACATTTTGCGATTGAACGTAAAAGGATCTCACTAAACGTACATGTCCGTATGCCGTTGAGGTACATGGGTTCTTCCTCAGTTTGTTCTTGGGAAAGGTCCCTTTAAAGGTATCTTTTTTGGACTTGTTTCCTACAGCTGCAGAAGGTCTCCAACATCCCCATTTCCATGAGGACGAGGCTCTGCCTCACTTCCATTGTGCAGTCCAGGGCTTCCTAATGCGCACACGTCCTGGTATGTGGGTTGGACACATTCAAAGGACTGACCTGCTTCTGGAATGGTGGCCTCCACATCTCCCTGATACCCCAGCCTGTGACTGCTTGTGAGGCTGTGTCAGGAAGCTCCTCTGACTTGCAGCCTTGAGGGAATACCACTTCAGCCATGAACATGCGACGAGGATGTATTAGAAAGGGTCCGGATGCAATGGGCCTCAGGAATGGTGTGTGCCTTGAGACAAGAAAGGTGTATAGTGAGCATTTGAGAAATTATAGAAATACCTGCGACGGTCCCTTTGCAGGTTGTTTATTGGCTGCAACCTAGTAATACATTTTGTTTCCAAGTAATACATTTTGAAAGCTCTGTGTTAGAACTTTTATTGAAGATGGTCTACGTGCAACAAAATGCACAGATTTTAAATTTGATGACATTTGATTGTAACCACCACCTCAGTAAAGACATGAAGTACTTTCTGGATGCCACAATGTCTTCTGATGCCCTTTTCCAGCAAGTACTTCTTCCCCCGGGAGCCACTGACCTGTTTTATTTTTTTATCCCCACAGTTCAAACATCGAAAGGAGTCCTGTCCCTAACTCCTCCCTTCCCTTCCAGTTTATCAAGTAGCAACACTCTTCATATTAATTTCAATTAAAATGTGGATTGAGGGCCCTGGCTGCGGGGCGGGGGGGAGGGGGGGAAAGTGGATTGAAAATTCTACACCAGGCACTGTGCTAGGCATTTGGGAGTAAAATTAAATATTACAAAATTGTGCTGTCAGAAAGATACAAAGAAGGCTAGCCTCTGAAAAACACTTTACAAGGCTCTTTTACATACATTTTTTTATTGAGTTAAAGTTGGTATATAACATTTCATAAGTTCCAGGTTACAACATTATAATTTGATATCTGTATATACTGCAAAGTGATCACCACCAAAGGTCTCCTTACTATCCTTCACCATACAGTTAATTATCAAGCTTCCCTGTACCTATGGATTTTGTACTTTTATTTGTTGTTTTTTGTGTGTGTGTTTTTAGATTCCACATACGAGTGAAATCATATGGCATTTACCTTGTGTGACTTACTACACTTAGGTCTATCCATGTTGTCACAAATGGCAAGGTTTCACCATTTTCTATGGCTGGGTAGTATTCCATAAGTATATATATACACCACATATTTACCCACTCATCTGCTGACGGACATGCTCTCCTCCAAACTTCAAGGCAGCTGTCTCAGTGTGCAGGTAGCCCCTGTTCATTGTTACTTGTTTGGGATAAACTTCTGACAGGCAAACTCCGAGAAATGTGTATGGGACAGAAATTGAAGACAAAGGAAATCGGCAATGAGTAATCCATCCGTGACTTAACTTTCTACTCTTAGAATGACTTTTTATTTCAGTTTCATAGGTATTCTCGTTAAGATTCTGGTCACTTGGTCTTAACTTCTTCATATCCTTTCAGCCGAACTGAAATATACGGGGAGATTATTCAAAGTTAATAATCTGAAGCTTTTTTCTATTTGTAGTCTAGAATATGGAATGTGATCCTGGAGAAAGGCAGAAAACATTCCTATCTTCACTAGAAAAAGTTTCAGCGAGGAGATATTACTCAGACGGAACAGATTTCATAAGTAAAGCTGAAATTGGCATTTCTCCCAGGTATTACTAAAGAGTCATTTAAAAAAAAAATTTTTTTTTTTTCCAGTTTTATTTTAGTGACTGTACGTATGCCTGGTTTCCTGGGTCCGCGGGAAGCATGAGTGTGTGGGGACTTGGGACAAGAAGAAAACAAGATTTCTTCACAAGGAAAACCAGACACTAACAAAACGAACCGCAAGGGCCTGACGAGAGAGAACACAGCCATGGCGGACAGAGGACCCGGGGACCCGCCGCAGGGTAAGGCCGTGTGTGCAGCACTAGGGTTGGTGCTGCAGGAAGCCAGGGCTGGGCTGAGGGGAAATCTCTGATGACTGAAACCTGCCTCAAGTTCGGAAGTAAAAGAAGTTTTAAGTAAGATGAATGTTTTAGAGACTCCAATCGTTGGAATCTATAGTATTGGAAAAATTAAATGGCTCTTCAAAAAAAGGTTGTAGAGCTGAAACCGGTTTGGCTCAGTGAATAGAGCATTGGCCTGGGTACAGGGTCCCAGGTTCGATTCCCGTCAAGTGCATGTACCTTGGTTGCGGGCACATCCCCAGTAGGGGGTGTGCAGGAGACAGATGATTGATGTTTCTCTCTCATTGATGTTTCTAACTCTCTATCCCTCTCTCTTCTTCTCTGTAAAAAAAATCAATAAAATATATTAAAAAAAAGACTTAAAAAAAGGTTGTAGACAAATAGTTATTTATTTAAAATATCAAGATGTTTTTAAAAAGTAAGAAAATGGTGACATGCTTTATATTTAGAGGGGATCTTTTTATTATAGGGAAAGATGATTTAATACATCCCTCTGTCCCTGTATTTCTTGGGAACTGGTAGTTAGCTTTAGAAACATGATCGGATTCAGAGTCATCTGTTTTGCAGGAAGACTTCCTAGGTGGTACGGTGTACTTCCTATTGCATTGACTCGGAGGTCAGTGCTGTCTGGCTTCCCTCTGTGTGCCATGTTAAGATTGATCAGCTGGTCCAGCAGTTCTCAGCCTAGTCATCCGTTATAAAGTTCCTCATCAGCTTTTTGCATAATGGTTTCAGTTACTGCAGTTGATGATTGCCTAGATCAATTATTTTATTAGGGAAGAGGATGAATTTAATACAACCAAAAGTTGGTTCTGTCCTTCAGAATAGTTTTACATTAGTATTTGTTAAACTTATTAAGACAATAGTTCGTTTGTTTTGTCTTACTCTCCATTAGTGTATGTCAAGAGAAATAATGTTTATGCCTTGTAAATAATATATATAAATATTACTTCATATTAATCAGGGACTTGTTAGAATACAAAAAAGGAAATTTTTTTTTCAATAAAAATGATAAATCTTTATCTCCACAGACTCTCAAAAGGATTTGGAAAATGACCCATCAATAAATTCGCAGGCACAGGAGACCACAGTCACTGCAAGTACCACCAAAGAGGCTCAGGTCCTGAGCCCCGCCTCTGGTCTCAGCAAGGACCACCAAGAAGTAGAAACAATAGGTTCAGGAAGTGCAGAAACAAGTGACCAATCAGAAAGTCCAGATGAAGCAAGTTGTGGGAACCATCCAAAGGATAAAACAGAACTCGAGACCAACCAAAGTTTTCAGGGTGGCAACCTAGGGCGTCAGCCCTCCTCAGAAAGTCTGAGTAAAGAATCCTTGCAGCCTGAAAGTCTGGGTGAGGAATCCTTGCATCTAGAATCCGGCTGTTGTCCAAGCGAAGAGGGAGCAAGAGCAGATGCACAATCAGGGAGCAGCTCCGTAGACCTCCCTGAGGAAGCGAGCCACAGACCTGACGCTACACAGGAGCCACTGGCCGTAGACCCCCAGGGTGTCCGGGGTCCTGGTCATTCCGGTGCCGGGCCCGAGAGCCAGGGGACACTGAGGAGGCGACTGGTGGAACCAGGTGAGAGAGCCCACTGGTTCTGTCCTGTTCTGTATTGCTTGTCACTGAGAACACAGCAGCTCAGGGTCCTTTCCAGAGAACATCTCTTTCCTTGAACCTTGTCCAAGGTCACATACAGAGCTACGAATGAGGTTTCTTATCTCCTAGACCAGCTCATTCCATTACTGGTACATTAAGTAAACTGCATTTTTAAACAATGTCTTCACTTATTTACTGTTTGTATTAATACAGTATGATGGAAAACAATGGGGGTGTGACCTTTTAAGAATTTACCTCTGGTTTTTCTTTATTTCTCAAGAGCAAGCTTTCACTTACAGTTTTTAAAGTCTTTTATTTTGGGGAAAACTAAATGCTACAAAAATCAAGAGATGGGAAATTAAAAAGCCAATGTCAGTGATACAAGTACCATCTCAGTTTTATAGGACTTTGAGCAAATCAGTTAATTTCTCTTTATCTGATCCCCTTCCCCCCCCCCCCCATTTGTATATAAAAAACAATTATCCTATCTTCTCTTAAGAAGATGTGCTTAGGACTTGCTAAGTGGATTCTGGTTGTGGCCCTCTCACTGGGTGACCCTGGGCAAGTCTCTTAGCTTCCTGGTACTTCAGTTTCCTGTTTGTAGGATGAGGAAGTTGGATAAGATCTCCAGCTGGCCTCTTCCAGCTCTCACCTTCTGTGATTGTACGTGTGGATTTGTATCTTATAAGCACTCTGAAGAGCTCAGTCTGAATGGCTGTTTGTCAGTGGGAAGGAATATAAAATACAAGACATTCTGTTCGTTAGAGACTTGACTAAAGGCTAGAAATTCATGTTTCCCTCGCAACCAATTACTGATCTCAAACACTAGATGTCTCATTCATTCGTTGATCATTAGAAGAGTCTGTAACTTCAGTGAAGGCCAGGACTGCTTCTCTCTCATTAATTGTGTTTCTGTGGCACCTGGCACAGAGAAGCAACTTAGGAATATTTATTAACTGAAGAAATGAATGAGAGTTGTATGGACCATCATCTGCCATCAGGACTTCACCAGTATGCAGAGAGATTCTTTTAAAATGTAGTAGTTTATTGTGAGAAGCAACTTGATATAATGGAATGAGCTAATAATCTAGAAGATGAGAAACCATGTTCTAAGCTCAGTCACGTCTCATTATGTGACTTTGGGCAAAGCCCTTAACATCCTTGGATCTTTTGCCATAAGAGGTAAGGGTCGGGGCTGGAGTAGTGATCGTTAAAGATCCTTTGGCCCTTAAATTCTGTGATATGAGATATGAGATTTTAAACATCTATTTTGTGTGTGTGTGTGTGTGTGTGTGTGTGTGTGTGTGATATGACTACATGAACTGTCTTTTGCAGGTGAAGGTAATCCTATTTTTTTAATGTTATTTTATGTTAATACAGTATGACAGCTGAGTTGTGTTTCCAGTAAGGGTTGTGGGCAATACTCAACTTTCACTGTGGGATGAAGTACCTGGCTGGAGCCCAGCACACCTCCAGACCTTAGCATGACTCAGCTTAGAGAGCTGCAGAACACTGCCCGCTGTTTACCCGCACATTTTAATATTGGCATCTCACCCCACAACTACGTTTTTATATAGTCGATAAGTATTCTTAACCTTGTATTCCCTGCTATTTAAACATACCTCCTTCACTAAGAGTTTCAGGCTTGATTTTGTAAGCTGTTTTGCAACTACAGCAACCTCTCCCGACTCTTAGTGCCTCTGTGATTTGTATACTTGGGGCCCTGAGGAGCCATGCGAGACTCGAACGCTGGACTTCCAACATCACTGCCCTGAGATGCTGAGCCTTGTGTACAGCTGACATGACTTAAATCACTTCTTAATTTTGTATGTTTTTGGTTGAATCACAAAGATAGGTTTGCCTGCAATATTAGGATACTTTTGTCGTTGATGTAAGGACCAGTGAGGAATTGTGAATGTAGCAACAGTGTCCTTCAACAAATTCCATGACACTACATTTTATTCTGCTAAGTTGAATAAAAATAATAGTGAACCTTAAGGAAAAGACAGGGGGGAGAAAAGCCTTATATAATGGAAAATTTTACAAAGAATAGAAATCCCCTCAGTCAAATAATTCTTTGGTTTGGTTAGAGGTGTAAAGGTATACACACTCTCATTGCTGTACTGCCTAGAAATAATGTTCTTTTCCCCCCAGAAGCTGAAAGTCATCAACAGGAAATACAAACAGAAGAAAATAAAGAGGATGCACAGGACCCCGTGAGAAAGAGCAATAAAAAGAATTTTTGGAGTTATGGTGAGAACAAAGCTGGTACAGTGTCCATTCACATTCAGAAATCCTCAGAGAGAATGCCTAGAAAATGTGCCGATTTAACCAGTTTGATCATGTGTTTAGAAATGTTTGACAGTAGGTAACAGGAAAATAGAGCAGGAGAGTTTTAGGGTTTCTCCTTTAGGGGTGCTTGCTGGCTGCTAGTCTGCCACCCTTACCAAAATGGGAATTCCCACTGGAGGAAAGACATTTCATAAACAAGACACTTCAACTGCCTTTTCCGTTAGAGAATACTAACCTCCCAAATGGCATGTTCACATTTTGACCCTTAAAAATAAAAGGCATGTTACAGGTGATAGGTATTTTGAGAAGGTAGAATACTACATCACATCTTTATATTATATTGTAGCAACATATTATAGCAACAAATACAGAAACAGCTTTTTAACCTTCTAACAAAGATATTGCATCTTCAAATAATTAAGTCTTAAGAAATCAGGAAGAAAAAAAAAGTGTATCTGGGAGATCTTAAGAGTAGAAAGTTTAAAGGATTTTGGCAAAAGAAACTCACCACGATTCCTAAAAAATCGAACAGTATCTCTACCTCCTTTCCGTTCTCCAGGGGTTTTGCTCCTGACACGTTCTCTCACCTTGTTTGTCTTGCTCATTCTCTGACAGGTCCCATCGTTTTTGTCTTCCTGGTGATTGTGGTTCTGCTGAACTCCGCGCAGAGCTACTACTCCTCCCCGGCCCAGCAGGTGCCCCGGAACCCGGCGCTGGAGGCCTTCCTGGCGCAGTTCAGCCAGCTGCAGGACGCCTTCCCGGGCCAGAGCGCCTTCCTGTGGCAGCGGGGCCGCAAGTTCCTGCAGAAGCACCTCAACGCCTCCCGCCCCACCGAGCCCGCCACCATCATCTTCACGGCCGCGCGGGAGGCGAGGGAGACGCTGCGCTGCCTGAGCCACCGCGTGGCGGACGCCTACACCTCCGCCCAGAAGGTCCCCGCCATCCAGATCGACGGCGCCGGCAGGGCCCGCGAGGACAGCGACACGGTCAAGCTGCTGGTGGACATGCAGCTGAGCTCCGGGTTCGAGGACGGCCGGAAGGCGGCCGTGGTGCACCGCTTCGAGTCCCTGCCCGCGGGCTCCACGCTCATCTTCTACAAGTACTGCGACCACGAGAACGCCGCCTTCAAGGACGTGGCGCTGGTGCTGACCGTGCTGCTGGAGGAGGACCGCCTGGCCGCCGGCGTGGGCCCCCGCGAGACCGAGGAGAAGGTGCGCGACCTGCTCTGGGCCCGCTTCACCGACGCCGACACGCCCGCCTCCTTCAACCGCATGGACTCGGACAAGCTGAGCGGGCTCTGGAGCCGCATCTCCCACCTGGTGCTGCCCGTGCAGCCCGTGCGCGCCATCGAGGAGCAGGGCTGCCGGCTCTGAGCCGCCCCCGGGGCTGCGAGCCACCTGCCCACCGGGCAGCGGGCCTCTGAGCCACCCACCGGCTCTGAGCCACCCACCAGGCAGCGGGCGGGGAGTTAGGGGCTCCATTAAAGGCCTTCCCTGTCTGTGGAAGGGATGTAAGGAGATGGCCTGAAAAGTACAAGTGAGCTTATTTTAGGGAAAAAAAAAAAAATCTTTTCTATTTTACTTTTGGTAAAGATATTTCTAATCGAAGCTTGACAAAGCTAAAAGCTGACCTGACTTTTTTCCCCTTTGCTTTTTCAAGCAAATCAGGTTTGAAATAGATACCAGGTATGGTATAATATAATGGGATTTTTTTTTTTAATCTAAAAATATAGCAGAAGAATTGTAGCACAGGAAAATACTTTTCTCAGAGTAACTAGAGAGTGATTTTTGTTTTTTTTGAGATTCTAAAAACCCTCTAGGATAGTGTTTGGACTAAAGCAATTAGAGTTATGAAGCAAGGATAATTTAAACACATTTATATCATGTTATAGATTTTTAAAAACCTACTTTAATAGCTTTATTGTGGAATTACATTTTATAGTAATTTGCACTGCTGAATAGTATGAAAAAAGGAAATTTGTATTCAAATATCTAACTACTATATATGTAAGGCACTGTGGTTTTGTTTTCTTTTCGTGAGCTGGAGTAAAAGCAGTTATATTCAAGAAATGTTCTTAAAATTGAAAACAATGGGGAGTTGTTTATAATCATTGGGGATGAAGGAATTCTAATTGGCTGTATCTTTACTTCAGCTTTTAAAAATTAAAGCAATGATTTCATGCTGTGTCTACTGCACCTCCCCTCCCCCCGCCCCAGTATTACAGCAGTTCTGTTTTGACTTTTTCATTGGGATTCTTCATAAGATTTAATTGGAACAAAGATTTAATTGGAAAACCACAATTAAGTAAAGAAACATCTTAGAAGATAGTAAATGCATAGGAAAAAAATGAATGTATTAAAATTCCTGAGTACAAAGAGGACAAAATATAGGTTTCTTGTAGAGACATGCTTTTTATGAAAGTTAAAGACATCGATGAACATGTTTAAAGTAACATTTACTGGCATATTTCTGAAGCTTCTGTTAATTTCTGTTAATCATCATTTCTGTCTCCCCTGAATGGAATTTTACAATGGTCTACAGTATGTGTGTCCTTTAAGAAAAGATTTTAAATGAATAGATTTTATATAGGTACATTAGCATAACTTGACCATACTGCTTACTTGTTAAGCAGTGATAGAACGTTCTATAATGCACCTCATTTCTTTATCTGCTATTTAGAAGTGCCATTAAGTTCACAGAGAAATGCAAGAGGTGTGTATGTAGTGAGAGGAAGAAAACATGATGGATAGATAGTTCCTAAGAGGTTCTCATGGTCAGTATTAATTCTCAGGCCATGTTCTGTGGGTGTAGAAAGACTGAGACAGTATTGACAGACACGGGAGTTTTCTGTTTTGCATTTCAGCCCTGAAAGCAGAACTCTCGTAAATGACTTTGACCTAAGGAACGGTGTCCCATGACATAGCAGTCCTATCCCAGCTTCCTGGGGCATTTCAACTACTGGAATGTGTCAGCCAGGTTTTGGCCTCTCGGTTGCTATGAGAACAGAGAAGTCATGGGATTAAAGCATGGAAGGAATTTGGAAACAGTAGGAAGATATAGGTATGTTTCTTAATACCTAACAGTCAACCATAAAGACATGGGGAGAGTCTATTTGAAAATATCTGTCTCAGGAAACACGGATAAATCTATTCTAACCAAGGCCTGTGCATACCAAAAGGAACTATTTTCATTTGGGACTTTATGAGGGAATCTCCCAACAGAGTTGAGGCAAGCCCTGCCTGAATAAGATGTTAAAACAAAGTGAATATAGAATCAATCCAATATACACTCAGAGAAAAGTGAAGAGAGGTCTGTATGCCATATTTACATTTTTTTCTGTGTTTCTGGAGCTCAGATGCTAGCATTCCAGCCCATAAACCAATGGTGCCTTGTAGAACTGTGACGCTGGCCAGCTGACCTGGGCTCCCTCGGGTCTATCAGTGTGAAGAGTGCATGTCTAATCCATCAGCGACTCACACCACAGTTGCAACAAGATTCTTTTTTAATGCACTCAGCTGAATATGGTTTTTCATCATTTCCTTTGGATATAATTTAGAAAAGGAAATTTCAAAGTCACAACTTCTTTTTGCTGTTTAGCCTTTGTTAAAAAAAAAACACACAAAAACACGCTTCCTTCCATATATCAGTGCAATCAACTGAAACTGTTGTCAGTTTTCTGTCTATTACTTCAGAAATCATGTTAAAAAGAAGCAGTATATTAACTCTGGGTCTTTGGGGGGAAAAGATTATTTTTAAAGCATAAAACTTTATATTTTTAAATGACCAAATAAAATTTATTACCTAATAGACACTTAGGTTAATTTCTACTCAATTGTTTCTATTTTTTTACATTTTTCAAGTTTCCAAATTTCCTTTTGTGTGTCTAGTAGCTCATCTTTCCTTACTATAATCAATATTTTGCTTATTTGACTTAGAACAGTGACTTGTGGGCACATGACACCGTACATAATACCCAAATGTCACCATTTAATTATCATCACAGAACAAATCTCGTTACGTTATATTTGAACAGAAATCACTTTTTGATTGACACCAGAATTCTAGAAGCTACTGGAGGACTTGAGCTTTCACCTCTGTGGGATAGTTTGTGAGGGCAGGGGGAGTGGGGAGATCACTAAAGGTAGTAATGACATTCTTTCTGTTTTGTAAATCAATAAAATAATTTCACTGTGTTTCATTTGAAAGCCTCTAAGCTTATGGTGTTAAGGCTCAGATGCCAGAGGCCCACCATCCCCCAGCTGAGGGCCCCCCTGCACAGGGCTAGCTGCTGAGGTGGCTTTGACCCTTTCAGTTTTTAACTGTTTGATTTATATTTTTATCCGTTAAAAACAGGCAGTATAATGAGCACGGACATTAAGAAATAACCAACAAATTCAGCATGTGAAAGTGACAATCCAGCAACATGAATTTCACCAGCACCGAATTGGCATATCTCTGACCAAAATTTTTATGCAGTTATATACAGGTGTTGAACACTTCAAGGACTAATGTTAACATGGAAATGTTATTATATTCCTGATTAGGGTTATCATTTGATGGGAATAAAGCTTATATCCACGCAGCTCATTTCAAATAGCAACATGGAAACTATCACTTGAAAATAAAACAATTATAAAAATAAACCAGTACATCTTTGTAAAGTGCTCAATATATCATTTTATAAAAGCAGTTTTTACTCTGTTTTTCAAGTTGAATATGTAGTTAAACATCGGTATTCATTTTCATATTTGGTTTACCAATCTGAGTAATTCATTTAGAAATTGGTTGAAAAGTCATAATTTTCCCCCCCTCAAAATTAAAATATCTTGAACACTGTGCATCACTGTGGATATGTGTCTTTATATATGTATTTTGAATATTATTGATTATAAATACCTTAATCATAATCCATGGAAATACAAAAAGATTATTTTAAAATTTTTCTAAAGGTGTCCGTTAAATTATCAAAAACTGAGCTTAAGAGTCACATACTTGCCAAAACCGGTTTGGCTCAATGGATAGAGCGTCGGCTTGGGGACTGAAAGGTCCCGGGTTCGATTCCGGCCAAGGGCATGTACCTTGGTTGCAGGCTTATCCCCAGTAGGGGGTATGCAAGAGGCAGCTGATTGATGACTCTCTCTCATTGATGTTTCTAACTCTCTATCTCTCTCCCTTCCTCTCTGTACAAAATCAATAAAATATATTTTAAAAAAAAAAGAGTCACATACTTGTGGATAATACATTTGCAAAAGAGGTGTTATCAATTCTAGACAGAGCTAAATTAAGATGTCTGTGCAAAACGGTTTCTCCAGATGACGTTCTTCCCATTTGTTAACAGTGTAGGTGTCGGGTTGTGGTCTAAATTTGCCTCAATGACACTGAGACTGGGCTCTTGAAACTCGTTTCTAATAAACTGCCCTGTCACAACGAGGGCATGGCTTCTCTGCCTGTTTTTAAAGATATATGAGTAAACTAAGCAAGAGCCCCAGCACATAACCAGCATCCCCTAACCTGCAAACGACCTGTAAAGGCACATGATTTGGTCTTCAGTGACTTCCCTCCCAGCATTACCTGCAGTATCTATTTCAGCTTGTTCTGTCTTACAGGGGTCTTCAAACTACGGTCCGAGGGCCACATGCAGCCCCCAGGGGAGTCTGATCCTGCCTGCCAGGTTTTTTGGGCAGTGAGCGCAGCCAAGGTGTTACAGTAGGGATTAGTAGTTCATATAGCCCGGCCCTCCAGCTCTCTGAGGGACCGTGATCTGGCCCCCACTTTAAAAAGTTTGAAGACCCCTGCAAGAAATTCAGAGATCAGTTCCTGTCCTGGGAAACGAGCACCCATTTTCCTCACTGGGGCTCATAAACTGAACTTGCCGTTGGCTAAGCGCACTTACCTGAATGAAAAAGACGGCTTTGGACTTGGGAAGCAGCAGGCGGAGTGGGCAGGGCAGGGTAGAGCTGGCAAGGCCTTAGGCGCACTGATCTCGATCTCCATCTTCCTTTCCCCGAGGCCGCGCTGGGGAGCAGCCTCATCAGCCCGAAGTGTAGGCAGCTGCTCCTCGTTGATCTATTCGCCGTCCCTGTCATCAAGTCAAGAAGAGCACGTTGGCTTTCAAACACACCTGCATTTTGCTTTTTTTCTATTTAACGAAAAAGAAAGGGCTTTGCCAGTGCTGGTGCCACCGGTCTTGGTGTTCCCCTTCATTCCTCGCTGTGACTGCTTTTGCGTTTGTTTCTTACGGATGTTGAAGAATGTGCCTTATTTAAATCAGTTTTATTTTTTGAATTTACCAATAATAAAGTTCCTTCCTTTTTCTCAGTTGACTGGTTCTTGATTATATCTCCCAAAATAGCAAGTTTATAGAGATGGGAGGAGAGAAGATAGCCCTCATTTGGCAAATTCAAAGCCCGAGGAGCCCTGTGTGGAGTGGTGATGCCGCAGTCGAGGGCAGGATGCGGGGCACCTGCGCCTGGAACCTGTGCTCCCGTCGGGCTTCTCCGGGGCTCGGCCTCCGTAACGAGGCTGCTTGGCTTTGGCGTTGTTAGCTGGGGCTTGGGAATGGCTCCTGACCAATGGCTCCTGTGCAGACAGGAAATGCGTTCAGTTGTGGGGGGAGTGGGAGAATCCAGATGGAGCTCACAGTTTCTGCCTAGGACGGCTGCCGAAGGAGAACTGGAGCAGAAGCACTGCTATACCCATCTCCGCCCCTTACCCCCTTCTCCTGGCTCCTCTACCCCCACTATTCTACCCTCAGCCAAAAACCACCACCTACTGACCTATCACACAGCACAGCTTTCTGCGAGTCTGAATTTGACTTTGAAAACCTGGTTTAGGACAATAGGCCTTTATGGTGGGAGGAAGAATTCAGGGGATGCTGTCAGGAGGGTCAGGCCTCCGCTTTGGCTTTAGGATGTTTAGTTAGACCCAGAACACAGACCATCCGCTCAGGAGCGTAGTCCTTCGTTGGGAATAAGGATGCAATTCCCACTGGGCGGGAAACCTGTGGCCCCAGGGAAATCCCAGCCCGGGAGGACGCCCGGGGATCGGGACGGGGTGGAGGGCAGCGGGCGGCGTGTACCTGCAGGTCAGCACGGGAGCGCCGAGCTCCTCCCGGTGGCCGGGGTCTGTGCGCAGCGCCGGTGGGCCTCGTGCTCTTCTGGGGAGACCTGGAGGGAAGGCGAACTCGGTGCCCAGTGTGAGCCAGCCACCACGCCTCTGGGCACCGGCTCCTGTGAAGACCCAAAGTGTCCTGCCCACTGGGGAGAGGGCTGTGTCGCCCCCTTCCCCCCAACTCCTGGCTGTGTTTCGGGGCTCCTTGCTGGTGGTGGTGGTGGTGGTGGTGGTGGTGGTGGTGGTGTGTGTGTGTGTGTGTGTGTGTGTGTAGAACAGGGGTGGGGGTGGGGTGGCTAATGACAGAAAACACAAGAAGGGTGGGAGCTAAATGCTGCCCTCGGGGCCTGGGCAGATCCTCCCCCAGGGACCAGCCGCCCTTCCCCAGGAAGAGGACCCCCGGGAGGCAGCTCACCTGCGATGCCGGGTCTTCGGGAGAGAGGGCGCTGGACTGCAGCCAGGGCTCTGGGTGGCCCGGGGTGGGGAGAGCATCTCGCGCTCTCTCACACACACAGTCCCGGGCACACATGCAGACCCACATCTCCCCCTCCCCCGCCCTCTCCCTGAACCCCCCCCCACACACACACTCACACACACTCACACAAAGCTGTCTCCTGGTTCTCTGGCTCTCACCCTTCTGCCGGGGGTCAGAGCTGGGGGTCGGGTCCTCATGGTCTCTCCTCACACCGAGGAGCCCCGTCCTCGGCAGGCAGGGCTGCATCCACCTCAGGGAGCAGCAGCTAGCTGCCCTGCAAGTCCCCTTTCCCACAGCCGCACAGCTCCCTGGCCAGGAGCTGGGGCTGAGGCAATGGGGTGCGGATGGCAGGACACACGGAGGGGGATGAGGGGGAGAAGGAGGGAGCCACACTCGTTAGCGTGGAAGCAGGAGGGGAAAGGAAGCTGGTAGTGGACCTTACGTCCGTGCCCAGCTCCCCGATGAAGAACGGAGGACCCTGTGGGGTTTGTTTCAAACTCCTCATTTATTGACATTCACTCGGCTGTGTCTCCGAGTCACCAGAGGCGCGGGAGAAGAGGCCCGCAGCAGGAGCGGCCGGTGGGGAGAGGGGGGCAGGACAGGGTGCTCCCGGCCTCTCCTCCTCCAGTCTGGGGTGCAGTTCGGAAAGTGTCCGGATGGTGTCCCATCACGGAAAGGTGCCGTGCAGCGGAGTGGGGCGAGCTTCCTCTTGCACAGGTGAGGCCCCGGCGGCAATCCTGAGCCTGGGCCCGAGCAGCGTGGGGCTGCGTGTGGGAGAGCCGGCGCCCACCATCTCTCCAATGCCTCCAAACACATTTCCATTTGTGGGATGGCAGGACTGAGGCTGGGGAAGCTAAGGAGACAGGACTGCACAGGATGGTTTTCTCTTGGGGACCCTAACAGATCAGGAGTAAGGAGCAGGGGACCATTGACCATGTTGCCTTGATTTCTGCGAAGGCAAAGAAGGAAGATGACACTGTTTTGTTTTGTTTTTTGGGGGTTGGGGGAGGGACAGCCCTTGCTCAGGGTGATTGGCTGTGGAACTCCAGGGCAGCTAGGCACTGGGCTGGTGGTCGGGATGTGGCCAGGGCTGCCAGGCCCAGCTACTCAGGTCAAAGGGTTGCACTTGACCCGGTCCAGTGGCATGGGGCATGTTAAAGCTGCTGTCCTAAGCTGGTCCCTCTGGACTCAGAGACAGGTCTCATTATACCCACCTAGGGATGTATCCTGATCTAAGAGAAATGGTGCCATGTGAGGTCACTCATGGGAGAGTCAAATGTGTGCTTTTTTACATATAATTGGAATTGCTTTGCCTGCTAACCCCATGTCTGACTGTGGTCTTTCACCCCTTAGCACGCGTCCCTGCACACAGGATCAGGCAGCTGGCAGGAGTGTCCAGCTCCTGCCAGGACCGGGGCGAGAGAGCGTGGCTGGCTGGCAGACCTTTGCAGGCAGTCCTCAGAGGGCTCTTGGAGTCCTCTGAGAGAGTCTCAGTCCCCTGGAGGAAATGGGGTCTCAGAGAAGATGAATGACTGGTACTGGAGCGAACGAGCGACCAACGTGTGGCTCAACGGAGGTCCACTGGTTCTCAACCCAGTGAGCCTTCCAGACTGAGATGCAGGGTGCCCCGAGCCTGAACGGTGATGCAAAGGGGTGATGAATCCCCAACCCCCATCCCCTTCCTGGCTGCACCCCGCCCTTTCTCAAATACAAAATCAGTGTTTCAACAGAGGGGCCAGCTCCTTTCCTGCCCCACCCGCTGCAGCATTCAGTGATTCTGGAGTGGGTGGGGTTAGTTATGCCCTTCAGAGGGGTGCAGCCCCTCCTTACTGCAGAGGCAGCTGGAAAACTCACCGGATGCACTCACTCAGACTGGGTAAGGCCAAGGCTGAGCTACAAGTGGGAAGTGGGGGTTGGACTTGGGCCAGGGTGAGACAGCCACGAGAAGGCCCTCACCCGGAGACTGGGGGGGCCCTCGCCCGGAGACTGGGGGTCAGGCGGCGGAGGGAGGGCAGCAAACAGAATCCAGAGGCTAAGTCAGATGCCTCGGTCCTCAGGCCCTGCCCTGGTGGAACCAGCGGTCTGGCAGAATGACAGAGGAGAGGGGCTGACAGGGCGGCAGCATCCCACGGGGGGGGCGCCTCGGCCTCTTCCTGGAGCAGCCACCTCACTGCTGTGGGGACTGGCCACCTCGAGCCCCCTCTGCGCATGCTGCCTGCGGGTCAGACTCCCCTTCCAGGTGCTACATCAGAGACCCTCTCACTCTGCGGATCCTGGAGGCAGCAGAGCCCGGTGCGGGCGGTGGCAGGTGTGTGTGCACACACCGGAGAACACACACGCCCCGCTGGACTGTACCCACACACACCTCTGGGTGTGGGGGACCACGGCCCCAGAGGCCGTCAGCAGGACCTCACTGGCTAAGCTACTCGAACTCTAGTAAGGTTCTCAGCGGGGCAGCTGGTTCCCGAAGCAAAGGAAGGATGTGGGGGGAGGCAAGGTTGGACGGTCGCTCTTTGGTGCATCCCTCTCAACAACCGGACGCCTTAAAGCCAACGCAACGTGCCCCACAAGCAAGGGTGCGGCCACAGCTGTGCTGTGGTCAGGAACCAACTTTTATATTCGAGCAGCTACAGGCTTTGCGGTCTCTATGACCACCAAGAGGACAGAACTAAATCGCGAACTGGCTTTTGGATGTGTTTTAGCAAGTCCTGAAGCAGGCCTTTTACCACCATCCTCTTCCTTCTCAAATGGTGCGGTTCTACTGTGCCCAGGCCCCCTGCCCTGGGTCCCCTTCCTCTTTCACCGCCCGAGGATGCTGGAGGCCTCCGGACCTTTGCACGGCGCTCCTTCCTCTCACAAGACTGGCAAAGCCGGGGGTGGGGGGGTGGGGGGAAGGAGAGGGCCTGGGGGGCTGGGGCTGGCCCGAGGAACGTCCCAACAGGGAAACGGGCACAGGGCACAGCTGCCGTCAGAGCACCCGATGGCTTCCATCCTGGGGAGCCCCCCTCTGCGGGGCAAGGAAAGCCAAGGACACGAGACAGGCCTGTGGGTGTAGGAGGCAGCCGCGGGCGGGCCCAGTGCCCCTGGTGGAGCAGCGTGAGGGTGTGTGTGTGTGTGTGTGTGTGGGGAGGGGGGTTCGGGGTGAGAGGGGTCACACTTCTGTACTAATAGCCCTTGGATTAGTGAAAGCCTCACGCCCAGAGCCCGGCCACGTCACCGGGTAACTCTGGGGTGCTGCCAGCTGGAGGGACGGGAGGCCCCCCTCCTTGTAATATGTGGGCGCGAAGGAGAACCTCTCGCCCCCGCCCCCGTTGGGCACCATGTCGGCTGTCCGTATGTAAAAGGGGGTGCTGTATGGGGAGCAGGTGGCGCAGTGGCCGGCCGCCACCCCGCCCGGCGGGCCGCAGGGCTCGCTGGTGACGGGCGCCAGGCCGCCTCTGCCGTCCAGGGCTCGGGCGCTGCAGGCATTGCAGGGGGGGCCGCTGGAGGGGGTGGGCAGGTCGTGCTCCTCCTCCTCCTCCTCTGCATCCTCCTCTCCGCTCCTCTTGCAGCAGTAATACTGAGGGGAGAGCAGGGCCCCTCTGAGTGGCACAGGCAACCACGCCCCTGCTCCACTGCTGGCCAACTCACCCCGAGACCACCTTCCACAGGTGCAGACTCCCAGCCTGGCAAAATTCCCCCTTTCCTTCCCCTCCGCCCGAGCAGTGGTCGGCAAACCCATTAGTCAACAGAGCCAAATATCAGCAGTACAACGATTGAAATTTCTTTTGAGAGCCAAAATTTTTAAACTTCAACTGCATAGGTAGGTACATGGTTATTAACTTAGTTAGGGCACTCCTAAGCTGTCCTTTGCTAAAAACTCAAGGGGCCAAAGAGCCGCATGTGTCTCTTGAGCCGCAGTTTGCAGACCACTGCCCTAGTGTATTAACTCCAGGCCTTGGCCTGGGAGGCAGGGGGGTGGAGGGCAGGCCATACAATTGTACTGAGGACAGGGCTGGGGCGGCTGGCAGCAGCTGCCCTTCCCACCACTCAGCCTCGGGGAGACATAGCACAGTGAGCTCTCTGGGTGCCCCTCTGGCCGCCCTCCGACTCCCAGCCCCCTTGACTTGGACTTCCCCCAGCACATGGCTCTGGGCCTTGTCACGCTGAAGTGGGCTCCAGGTCGGCCCCCACAGGGGGACGTGGTCTGCTGGCGGCTTCTGGCCGAGGCCCGGAACTGACCTGGAGCCTACAGTAGCACAGGACGGCGATGATGGAGAGGAGGATGACCGCAGCTAGGATTCCGCCAGTGATCACAACTGTTCCCGCTGTCATCCGCCCGATGCCCCATCCAACTCTGCGGAGAGATGCGTGGGCAGGTGAGGGCAGCCGCCAGGAGCAGGGAGCCTCCTGGGACTTCCTGCACAGCTGGCGCCAGGGAGGCCCCTCCACAGATCCCACCCTCCCACCCCGCTGAGCCCCGGGACAGCTGAGGCTTCCTGAAGAGAGGGGCTTCCAGCTGAGGGAGGACGGAGAGGAGGCATAACTGAGGCATAACATGATTCTGCTTCCTGTTTCTACCCAGTTTCAATCTCCTTTAATTCTCGTTTCCTTCTCCTGTCTCCTGTCCTCACACCCTCTTAAACGTAAACTATACCCCTCCCCCACCCTGTGTCCAAGACACAAAGGAAAACAGCTTCTGTTGGCAGCGCCCTAAGCTCTCCCCTGGTTATCTCAGTTAATCTTCCACGTCATCTTTGGGCTAGCTCTTTTTTGTTTTTTGTTTTGTTACTTCTCACCCTAGGATATTTTTCCATTGACCTTTAGGGAGAGTGGGAGAGATAGGGAAGGACAGAGAGGAACTTCAATGTGAGGGAACCACGTCATTTGACTGCCTCCTGCAAGCCCCGACCAGGGCCCAGCGCAGGGAGGAGCCGCAACTAACCTTGATCAGAATGGAACCCTTTGGTCCATAGGCTGATGCTCTATCCACTGAGCCAAAACTGCTAGGGCTGGGCTGGGTCTTAATAATCTCTGTTTCACAGCTGATGAGCCAGGCTTTGATTTAGCGGAGATCCCACCCGGCATGGTTCACCCCCGTGGCTATTCTTTCAATCACTGCCCTCCGGAGTCCAGGCACCAGTGGTCTCTGAGCCCTTGATCCAGGTGGAGCGGACAGGGTCTGAATCTCAAAAATGCTCCCCAATTCTGCCCTGGAGCAAACCCACACTCCTTTTGGGGGGAATCTCTCCTCTCTTTCCAACTCTGTGGAAAACAAGGGCCAGGCGAGCCCGGAGGAAGCAGGGAGGCGGCCCCTGGCTCCTTGTGACAAGGCTGGGGAGACGGTCCTGGCTAATGTGGGTTCACAGGACGGAGGCCCGCCCGATGCGAGGCTGTCTGGCCTCAGGCCGACTCCCCTTTCAGGACACTGAACGGGATTTCCAAGTCCCGGGCTCATGGGGCCCAAGACTGGTTTTGCCAACAGAGCAGGAGGGTGGGCGGAGCCTTGGCATCTTGAGGACGGAAGAAGGACCGTGAGCACTTACGTTCAGTGAGGGAACGGTGACCTGCAAGACAATAAAAGGGACAGAGATGTTGGAAGAAGAGTGTTGCCCCTGAGGAAGGCCCCACAGGTTAGATTGGTCCCTGAGCTGCACCTCACCTCCTCCTGCTTCCCTCACTGTGTGCTCCACCGACAAGAAGCCTACCGGTCCCAAGGCTGGGTCTCCGGCTCTGCCTCCTCCTGCTAGCGGACAGACATCCCGCTTGGATGTCCCACCGGCAGCTCGAACTCAGGCTAAGTCACCACCCGCATGGGTCCCCCCTCCCACCTCCGTCTGCCAGTGGTTCCCCAGAGCCGCTACGAAGGCCCCTGCAGGTGGTTGTTACTCAAAGGGCAAGTGGGGGCGGGGCCGCACATTGCATTCCGCTCCAGAAGCCACGCACCACCCCGCTGTGTTCAGGTGGAGGAAGGAGCACCTTTCCTTCACCCACAGACAACACCTGCTCCTCACCACGTGCTCCTGGAGCACAGCATCCCCCCAGCCCTACTTCCAATCCACTCCGCCTGCCCACAGCCAGGGCTGTGGAACCCGGCATGGGCGGCACCTGGGGGCCCCGTTGGAAACGCAGCATCTCAGGCCGCACCCCAGGCCTCAGGAGGCAGAATCTGCATTGTGACGAGATCCCAGGTGGTTAATTTGCATAGTAGAGTTTGACAAGCCTTCAGCATGTTCCCCTTGTTGCCCAGACGTTCAAATCCTCCAATTCTCCTAAGGCTCCGCTAGTCCTCTGTTGTTCATCAGTGAAGACCCTTTGCATGTCATGCCTGCCCTGGTGCAATGGCTTCCTGATCGATTTCACTAGTTTGTCCCTGAGCAGCCACCCACACTTTAGCCTTTCGTTATGCCCAATGCCCTTCTCTTCCCCCAGAGCCTTCCCAGCATCGCTCTGCCTGCAGGGGATGTTTCCCTGGGCAGGAACTTTTAGACCAAACTTCAAAAGCTTTGTTCTGCCCCTCATCCCTGCATGCTCACTACCAATTCATGTCTACCCTCCCCTCCCCCTGAAGGGTCCCCCCCTACACGAATCCTCTGCCCATCAGGCAGGCCTCATTCTTCAGAAGCTTAAAGCCTGGGGATGCAATGACACTTAACGTAGCTTCTAATATGGTGTTTGTAGCCTCGTGATGAAAAGACACTGGGTGTGCCTTCTGATCTGGTGTAAGACACACAAGAAGAGACACACAGACCAAGGGCGGGGGGCACACAGAGGGGGGCCACGAAGTCCTCGGGGAAAGGTTACAAGGGAGGCGTAAGCATGAGCAGAATCCTAAAAGCTGAGTAGGAGCTTGTCCAGTAGACATGGCGGAGAGGGCAGGAGGTGCTCCAGGACCTGTAGGAACCTGGAAAGGCCTGGATGAGGTGGGGGGCGGGGAGAGGCACGAAGCTGGACAGGCTGTAAGCCAGGGGAGGGGATTTAACTCTCGGAGATGATCGGGTTTCCAAAGGGCTTTCGGGAGGGGAGTGCATGACCTCACTTTCTCCATCTATTTAAGTCCTGCCCGTATTTGGAGGCTCCAGGAAGTCTCCCTGACTGCCCCTCTGCGATGCTCCCTCTTTCTGTGCTCCTCACAATGCCTTTCCGGGGGCCACTTTTCAAACCCTGACTTGGTAGGACTCTTGTCAACATCCATGTGCGAACGTCTTGACTCCTCTACTAAGTTATGAGTCCTTTGGGATTAGGAGTTGTGCTTTATATTGCTTTGTATCTCCCTGCAGCATTATACACAGCAGCTCAGTCTGGTATAGTATTTCTGGCGGTTATGACTCTGATCCACCACCAGGGGGCAACAAGTTGCATGTCTCAGTTCACATCCTATATGCAGATGTGGTTCAAGACAAGTGTGACTTTGTCCAGGTGACATGGTGGGCCATGCTTCAAGGGTTCACTGGGCATTTGATGTGGGATGAAGCTCAGCCTAGGGAGGATTTATGTACCTTCACATTTATGTACCACTGAGGGCTGCTTAAGAGACACAGGCCCATGGAGTGAACTGAAGTTGGGGGAGGCAGCAGTGACCCACGCTGCTGAAAGTTCTGGCCTGGTCCCCTGTGTGTGCCCAGCCTGTTAGGAGACAGGGGATTGTGATGCCTCATGAGAACAGTGCCCTCCCACCTTCCCTTCATGCCTGCCCTCCCTTCTTTCAGTACCTTGAAGGCTGTAGAGCAGAAATGGCCCCGACATGGTCGGGGGTGGAAGGGAGAAGAAGGCAATGAAAGCAGTCATGGGTGTGAAAGCCCATTCAAGACCCAGTTTTACCACTTACCAGCCACCCCAGCTCGGAAACTGATCACCTTTCTCACTTGTAAAAGAGAAATTAACCAAAAACTCAGTTTACAGGTATGATCCTGAGCCAAAAGGTAAGATCCATGTCTGTGAGGGCCCCTTGTAAACTAAAAGGTCCTTAGTTGTCGGGGAAAGGAAGACCTAGACATTTTGTGGCTGCTTAAGTCTGGCCTTACAATCATAAACCAAGAAGGCCTGCAGTGAACTAGCGAGGCCCCAGAGCTAATGGTACAATTTAGCATTTAAATTCCCACATCCAGTGGCTCTCTGTTACTTCAGATAGGGGTAATTTTCTCTTTGTAACTATATGCAAATGATAACAATAACTCAGTGCATCTAAATAGCACCCTACAGTTTACAACATGTCTTCATTTGTATCCCCTCCTATGACGGGCAGGCTCTAAGGCCCTAAATGATCCCCATGTCCTGTGTATTCCCCTCCCCTTCAGGCTAGGTGTGACCTGTGACCTCTTCCACCCAACACAATACAGTAAGGTGATGGAATGTCACTTCTGTGGATAGATTATATAAGATTCTTTTTGTAAAAAAACATATTTTATTGATTATTTACAGAGAGGAAGAGAGAGAGAGAGAGAGAGAGAGAGAGAGAGAGAGAGAGAGAGAGAGAGTTAGAAACATCAATGAGAGAGAATCATTGATCAGCTGCCTCTTGCACATCCTCTACTGGGGATGTGCCTGCAACCAAGGTACATGCCCTTGACTGGAATCAAACCTGGGACCTTTCAGTCCGCAGGCCCATGCTCTATCCACTGAGCCAAACCGGTTTTGGCAGATTATATAAGATTCTGACTTCCCCTTCTTGCTGGCCAGCTTTTTCCCTTGCTGGTTTTGACACAGTAAGCTGCCATGTTGAGGAGGCCCATGTGACAAGGAACTGAAGATTCTTCTGTCCCTCAGCCCACTGGATAGAAGGAATGGAGGCCCTCAAGCCAATGGCCCAAAAGGAACTAAATAATCACCTAAGTGAGAGTGGAAGTGAATCCTTCCCCAGCTGAGCTTTCAAATGAGTGTCACCCCAGTGGACACCTTGAATGCAGCCTCATGTCAGACCCTGAAGCAGTGGACCAGCGAGCCACACCTGGAGACCTGACCCACAGGAACTGTGAGGTCATCAAAATGTGTTGTTTTAAGAGGGTCAGTTTGTGGTAGTCTGTTATGGAGCAAAAGAGACCGACCACCTCTTTTGGACTGTACAAAAAATCCACACACGAGGGGAACCCAGGCCATTAAATGACTTGCCCGGTCATACCACAACAAGAGTCTCAGTTAGGACCCAAGGATCCTTGCTGTGGAGTTTCCATCATTCCAGCCTCCTCCTGAGGACAGGAGAAAGAAGTTCCCATGTTTCCTCCCACGGCCTCACAGGTCTGGACAGAATGGATTCAGTGGGGGCCAACTCAGTGGGTGAGGGCAGCCAAAAAGGACAAATCTGTTGTCAACTAAACACTCCGAGGCTGCCCTCTGTGATCAGGATGCACTGGAGCTCCCTCCCCACTAACACTCCTCACCTTGTTCTTTGGGGAGAAGGTTGGTTGGCTTGAGCCGCACACTTACCTGAAACACCTGGGGCAGCGATGACTCAAACAGGCTGAGCCTGAGCAGACAGTGGTTGGGGCTGCGTCATGGCCAAGGGCATCAGTTCCTGCCAGAGGAGAGGAAGGGAGGTCAGTGAGAGCCTGAGGGGAGGCCGAGAGGAGAGACAGGCTCACTCTGGCACCAGGTTGTGACCCCAAGACTCTGGAGTGGATGTCCCCAAAAGGCTTCCTTCTTGACCTCTGCAGCTGCCATGGTTTCTGAGGTCCCTGACCTAAGAACCCGAGGCCACATCCTATCTCAGTGCCGCTGTCCAGAACCCTCTGCCCAGAGCAGCAGCAGGGTGCTGGCAGGAGTCTCTGCCTGTTCTTGGAGGTGAGGCTCAGCGGGTGAAGAGAGTTGTCTCGTGCTTCCCTGGAGGATGCTGACCTGTCTACATGGTTGGGGTGAACGGGCCAGACAGTAGCAGGAGGAGGGGAGTGAGGGATGGAGCCAATAAAGAGGTCAGGATGGGACCTTACAGGCCATTCTTCTAGTGGAGGCTGGGGCACATGAAAAGCCCTGAAAGAACGTGTTGGGAAGTAGGTATCCCACTCTCTATAGGCCGGGGTCTGTGCTCTCTCTGAAGGGTCCCTGCCCTCAGTGACTTCCTTGCTCTGAGGCAGGGTCACCCACCTCACTGCCTGGGTGAACACGGGGAGGAAATGCCAGCCGCAGCTGGCACCAGCACATGTAATTAATGATGGCTGTCCCCTGCTCCCTGCCCTGCCCCCTTAGGAGCAAAGGTTAATTGAGTGGGGCATAAGCTCTGGCTGATCTCAATTTCTTCTGATGCAATTAAGCCTTCTCCAATCATTTATTAGCTCATGAAATTGACACAGCAGGTTAGCAGCACCAGGAAAGAGAAACAGTTTTTTCCTTCTTCTTGGACAGCAAGCCTCAGGCAAGCCTGGCAGAGGGTGTGGGAGAAAAGGGCTCCTTTTACTTTGACTGGACCTATGGCCATTACCAAGCCCTGACCCCCAGGATGAAGGTATGAGGAGTCAGTGGTCAGATCGGTTCCTTTGCCTCAGATGAGCAACTACAGCATTGAAGAGCCCTGTGCAGTTTGGGAAGGGGCCTAAGAGATACAAGGAACTTTTGCAAATCATCAAGGTGGAAAAAAGAGCCTCAGTATAATAATGGGCAGGTGGGTTATGAAAGAGGAAACTCAAAGACTAACAAGAAATGATATCCAAACTCAATAGTAATTTGAGAAACACAAACTGAAACCAGAAAGAGCTATCACTCTATAGGTAGGACTGGCAGAAATGAAGGAGCTGGATAATGCCAAGTGTTGGCACAGATGTGGGATTTAGAGGCACTGCCAGTAAGGTATAGCTAGGGCAGCTGTTGAGGGAAAGACCAGGTACTACTTGGTCATATTAAGTTCACACATATCCCATAAAAGAGCAATTCTACTCCTGTATCTATGTCTCCCAAATTTCTCAACACATTCATAAGTGGGATTTAAAATAAAAAATGGAAGAGGAGATGTTACAAGTGATACCACAGAAATATAAAGGACCATAAGAAACTACTATAAACAATTATATCCCAACAAATTGGACAATCTAGAAGAAATGGAGAAATTTCTTAAAACACACAACCTACTAAGACTGAATCATGATGAAATACAAAATCTGAATAGATCAGTTACTAGTAAGGAGACTGAGTCTATAATTAAAAACCTCCAACAGCCCTGCCTAACTCCCTCAGGGTAAAGGCTGGCACTTCGGGGGCTCTGTAGAGTGAATATTTAGACCTCATCCTTACCACCCCCATCGTATTGTGCAAAGCCCCTCTGTGAAGTGTTTCCTGATTTCATCCCAGGCCTTGTAATAGGTGCTATGTATTTTCTATTACCATTGCTCTCAGGTACGCAATTATTTGATTATAGACACAAATGAATGTAGGTTAGGGGCTGGGTCTTGTTCATTTCTATATTGTACATATCAGGTCAGGACCAACACATGCTAGCAGCTCTACAAACACTGAATTGAATGACTGACTGACTGAATGAATATAAGCATGCATGCAGTTACCTTGAGCTGTCATTTATGTTCACTTTAGATCAAGCAAGTCTCAAGAACAGATGTGTTTAGGGTGAACACTCCTTGCTCAAAGGCCTACATAGCTTACTGCATTTACCACAAATTAAGAGAAGCCTGGGCTAAAGAGGTTGCCAAGGAGTTGGAAGACTCTGCTTTGGTTTTAATACCACTTATTTCATGACCATTAAATGTTTCTGAAATAATCTCATTTCCGACATTATTAATAACGAGAGGCCCAGCGCACGAAATCACGAGAGACCCCGGACCTGTCAATGCACCTCCTGGTGACCAGTCATTACGGCGTTGCAGCCACAGCCTTTTATGATATAGATACTGTTTCTAAGTCAAAGGATGTCAAGGCTCGCCTAATGGACATTATCTAATTCACCCTCCCATATTCCTGATGGTTAGGGAGGTCCCCCTCCCTTTTCCTGGCAGCAGGCCTCATGTGGCCAGTGTGCAGGCAGAGCTGCTGGCAGGGTGCCACTGATATTTCTATCTCTGTGCAGGGCTCTGGGGAGAGGGTCCTGGACAGGGACCCTCCACTCACCTGTGCCTGGTACTAGACCCACCTGGGGGGACCTGGGACCTTGGTGCTGTCTCTGTCCCCCTCCGGAGGGTGAGGATCGCAGAAGAGCCTAGCTGAGGATGGGGAGAAGGAGCAACCATGGCAGGTTAAGCTTCTGGGGGTTCTGGGAGCTTCTGTGATGTATGAGGAGGTGCTAAGTGGTTGTTTAGATTTAGAAAAACATGACAGCTTTTATGAATCCACCAAATTGGTAGTCAGTTTGTCTCAGGAAGTTAGGAAATGGCCACAAGCATACACTAGTGAAGTGTAACTAGATTAAACCTTCTAGAACAGTTATTTTCAACCAGTGTGTTGCAAAATTTTTTTGTTTAATGGACTTGGCCTGGAATAGCCCAGCCAAGGCCCAAGAGCCCAATCTAGTCCCAAAGGGCTGACACTAGTTCCAAAAAGCCTATCCTCGCCCCTAAGACCCCAATCTAGTCTCGAATAAACAATGCCAGTCCCAAAGGGCAAAGCCTAGCCCCAAAGATGGGAGCACAGAATGGAACAGCTGTAGCCAGACCATGAGAGCCCATGCCAGTCCCGAAAGGCGAAGCCTAGACCTGAGTAATGGAGCCCAGAATCCAAACAGCTTTAGCTAGCCCCGAAGGGCGGAGCCTAGTCCCCAAGAACCAAGTTCAGACCCAAAGCACGGAACCCAGACCGGAAGAGTGGAAGCCCCATGCCTAGGCCTGGACCTTGCCTGGAAAAGCCAAGGCCTAAGAGCCCAATCTAGTCCCAAAGGGCAGACACTAGTTTCGAAGAGCCATGCCTCGCCTCTAAGACCCTAATCTAGTCCCGAATAGACAAAGCCAGTGTCTGCTGCCAGAATTTTAAAACATGGAATACCTGTCTATTAATTAGGAGCAATGACTTCTTTTTCCGTAGATTATTAATAAAAAAAAATTATACCAGCCAACACAATAGCTGTCCAGTGTGAATGAATCAAAATTATACCTTTTTAAAAAAATCAGATCAGCATAAGGTACAACATATTTTTGGCATGCTGCAGAATTTTAATAATTAGTTTTTGTGTGCCAAGAAATGAAATAGGTTGAAAATCATTTTTTCAGAAAGTCAATATGTACCAGTCTAAAAAATCAAGGACCCATCACATCCACATCACATATTTATCCAAAAGAAGTAGTTACCACTCGGCTGGCATGGATGAACATAGACCTATGAACCAGGAGATCACGGCTCAATTCCCAGTTGGGGCACATGCCTCGGTTTCGGGCTTGATTCCCAGTGTGGAATGTGCAGGCGGCAGCTGATTTATGACTCTCTGTCATCACTGATATTTCTATCTCTCTCTTCCTCTCCCTTCATCTCTGAAATCAATGAAAATATATTTTTAAAAAAGAAGTAGTTACGGCTATCTGCAAGCTGTAAGTCAATAATGTTCACTGCAGCATTACATATGAGTGACAGCCTGGAAGCAATCCACATGCTTAACAGCAAGGGCAAAATTGAATACATTATGGTACCTATAGAATACTATGGGAAAATAATCCTATATAATAAAAGGGTAATATGCGAATTGACCCTAATGGCAGAATGCTTGGCTTTTATAAATATAGATAAAAGCGGAATATGCTAATTAGACCAGACAACCTTTCAGACAAAGCTGTGGCTGCGAGGGAAGCCTGGGTCCTGGGTGCTGGAGGCTGGAGGGAAGGAAGGCTTACTCTTGCATGAATTTTGTGCATCGGGCCTCTCTTATTGATTATAAATCTCAGAATAGGGACACAACTCCTCTCCAATGCATCCTTCTCTGTACCAGTGGGCTTTGTCTCCCACAGGTAGCACCAGTGACATACCTGCAAATGAGCAGCCAACCTAAGCTGTACATGGCCCAAGGAAGGACCCTATCAGCCTTTCCACTGGGCATGTCTCTCACCTTCATTGTTCAGTTTTATAACAGCATCGGAGAGAAATTCCACACACACAAAACCCAGCTTTATCTGGCTCTGAACAGGTATGGAAGTCAATGACCCTCTGGTAGGAATTCTTGCAGATTAGGCTAGTACAGTGGTCGGCAAACCGTGGCTCTTGAACCATATGTGGCTCTTTGGCCCCTTGAGTGTGGCTCTTCCACAAAATACCAAGTGTGGGTGCACACATACAGTGCGACTGAAACTTCGTGGCCCATGCGCAGAAGTCGGTTTTCGGCTTGGGCGCGTCTATTTTGAAGAAGTGGTTCTAATGCCGAGCCACACTTAAGGGGCCATAGAGCCGCATGTGGCTCGCGAGCCGAGGTTTGCTGACCTCTGGGCTAGTATATTTTAAAATGCTAACAGACTTTTTTGTAAGGGGTGGGACCATATGCCATTATTTGTCCATTTTGCTTTTCAGTGTTTTCCAGGTTTTTACCTTTAACTCATATACCTTTTATACATTGTGAATAATTGATATAAAGAAACCCAAAACCAAGCCAGGAGCCTGGCGAGGTGCGGGGGTGGGGGGTGGGGGGTGGGGGGGTAGGGGTGGTGGTGCCCACACCGTCCCGCCAGAGGCTCGGCATTCCCAGGTGCACCCAGACGGCGGCGCTGCGGAGTGAGCCTTTCGGAACCCCAGCGGGCTGTTCTCCCATTTGCCAAAGGAAAACCTCAGCGGGAAGATGTGGGTGTGGAGGAGGGAACGTGCTCCAGACTTCTCCCCCTCGTGCTTTAGAAACGCCTGTATTTATAGCCTGTGCAGTGACCTTTCTAGTCCACAGCAATTTATCGTTTCTTAATTGGTTTTCTCGAAACAGGCAGTGGTGACTTATGTCCCAGGCAAGGGAGGAGCAAATCCCACCAGAGGCCTGGGTGAAGGGTGGGGGTGGAAGGGAGGGGTAGGGGTAGGATGGGGGGACAGGGAGGTAGCAGGAGAGGAGGCTCCCTGACACACAGAATTACCGTGCCTTTCATCGATCCGGTGAATCACAGCAAGGAGATGCTGGAGAGGCTGGGCTCCAGATGAATAATGCTTGATGTGCTGTATTTATTTGTCCTCCTGCAGTGCTGTCCGGGGCAGCTTTCCCCCCGCATTTGGGACCACCTGCCTGGTAGCCAGGCAATGGGAGAGTCCAGCTGGCCCGGCAGCAGTGAAGGGACAGGGATGGGGAGGATTCAAGTCACTTGTGAAGTGGCTGAGAGAAAAGAGTCACAGGAAGGGGACCGGAAGGAACGCCCTGCACCCCCGGCATCTGGCTTTTGTGAACTATGTCTCCATTCTGGGCCATCTCCCACATGAAAGAAACGAGGCACAGCACCTTTTTCCTTTTCTGGCATTTAGCAGGAATGCAGCAAAGGTATATTTTCCTTTCCAATGTTGTGTTTCATGTGTGCAGGTGTTTTTGCCCTCTAAGGACCATGCCACGTCATATTTTCTCTGGACTTGGGCATGCAGGTACAGTTGTCCCCTGAACAACACAGTTTGAACTTCGCAGGGCCACTTATTCGCACAATGTTTTCAATAAATATATACGGTACTGTATGCGGATTTTCTTTTCCTTATGATTTTCTTAATATAATTTTCTTTTCTATGGCTTAGTTTATTCTAAGAATACAGTATGTAATGCATATAATATACAAAATAAGTGTTAATCTACTGTTTTTATTACTGATAGGGCTTCTGGTCAACAGCAGGTTATTAGGAGTTAAGCTTTGGGGGAGTTGAGTTACACGTGGATTTTTTACTGTGTGGGGGATGAGGGAGACACAACTAACCTCCATGTTTTCAAGCATCAACTGTATTTAGGACAAAACTGGACACAGAGTGTGAAGGGAAGTGCAGGAGGTTAGACCAGAGGAATAGCTTCATTGTGCCAGGCACTGCGTTAACGGCAAATTTATTCATCCTCACACAGAGTCTATAACACAGACTTGTCTTTCTTTTCAGACCAGGCAAGCGTTTCGGGGACTAAAGGAACCTGCCCAGGTCCCTGGGAAGCAGCATAGCTGGGATGTGGACTTAAGCAGCATGGCTTTGAGTCCCCCACACTTACCCCCACCCCCACCCCTGCTCTCAAAGAGAGGCCTGGGCCTGGGAGGGGGGAGGTGATAGTGAGAGGGGAGACAGGGGTAGCTGTGGCCAGGTCATTCTTGGAGAGGACAGGAGGTCCTGGGAGACTAAAGGTTCTGGGGGTGTAGGACAAGCTTATCTTCAAATATAAGCAACTCTGCCCAACCCGGAATAGCCCAGCATTCCAGAAATCCTCCAGTCGGGTCACTGCAGACCAGAGCCAGCCTCCAGCTCGTGTGCAGCTGGCAGGCCTCTCGGTGGGCCGGAGGGGGCAGGAAGGTCACGTACACATCTCTCCTTAGGGCCTTCCATTCCCAATGTGTCCCCCAGGGTGAAGACGGCCAGGGCTGAGCAAACTCCGGAGCCAGGAGGTACACCTGAGAAATGTCCCGCCAGGAGGCACAGTTGGGTTTTTTATGTGCTCAATTGTAGAAAATTTGGGAAGTGTAGAGAAGTGGCTGTCCCACGTAGTGACTAAGGTTTCACACAGACTTAGGATCAGCATCAAGGTGACCTTGACAACTTTTTAAACCTTTCTGTGTCCTGCTTTCCTCATATATCAAATAGAACGATCTTCTCCTACTTCTGTTATTTCAGGGAAATGTTGAGGGATAGAAAACAGACCTAGGGAGGCCTGAATTGCAACCCTGACACCATCGCGAATGAACTGGGTGACCTCAGAGAAGCTTCTAAACTTATTTGCAAAAGGAAGGTGTGGACTCAGGACCTTGGAGGATTATTTAGCCCTCATGCTCTTCATTCTCAACCAGGATGGTGGGGTGGGCCTAAAACTGTGGGTTCTAGAAAGGGGAGGAGACGGCAGTAGCTGCAGAGTCCGTGGGAAGGCAGATGGACACAAGAAACTGCCCAGAACCCTGGCAATGGCCCTTAAAGCAAATGCCCCTTCCCCGCGTGTCAGAACATAAGGAGGCTCTGCCCCACCCCTCCCTGCACAGCTCCCGAGACAAATGAAGGCCATTCAAAGGCAGCCTCCTGACCACATCCCCGGGCCTCACGGTGTTCCTGCTGACAGATGCCTACCAGGCCCCCCTGGCCCCTGCCCATCTCTACCCCAGCACCCCTCCCATTAGCGCCCTCCTCACCCCTCTCTGCCTTCGCTAATCCAATGAGTCACAGGTCTGTTAAATTAAGCCCACTGCTGCCCTGCCAGAATCCTCTAACAGCCCTAATTGGAAAAACAGCCTCAACCTCTGCCTATCACAGCTGATTATATCTGTGAGCAGAGGGGCCTGGTCCTTGTCCAGGCTGCACGCTCCACCCAGGCCCGTGAGGTCATGCCGTCCCCCTGGGGCTGTCTGAGTGGGTGGGAGTCAGCCCGGGGAGGCGCCTTCTCCACACCAAAGGGCAGCAGCTGGCCTCCCGGGCTTTGCCTCTGACCGCATAAACCAATTTGTGCTCATCGCAGGGAACTGGAAACAACTCGCTCTCAAAGCAGGAAGTCTTTTTTCCCTCTAACCTGCGTCCACAACCCCAGTGGAATCTCGAGCTAGAGGGGAGGATTTACTCCAACAAAGGGTACACTTGCCTCCGGGAGCTGTCCTGAGGGACCACAGTCCAACCATGTCTTAATCCCCAGGTTGCCTGCACATTCGAGTTCCGTTCTTGGGGTTCAGAGCAGTCAACCGATCAACAGAGAGCTCTCTGGGCATCTATTGCGTGCCCCAGCCATAGGTGGCTGGAGAAGGGAAGGGGGATGAGGAGGCACACAGAAGTTTGATCACTCTTCCACATTAACTCATCATTACAAAACTATCTGAGATAAAATTCAAATTTTAACCATTTAAACGTGTACAATTTGGTAGTATTTTAGTATACTCACAATGTTGTCAACCATCACTACCTACTTCCAAAATATTTTCATCACCCCAAAACAAACCCTGTTTCCATTAGGCAGTCACTCCTCATTCTCCCCTCTTCCTCGGGCCCTGGAAAACCACTATCTCCTTTCTGCCTCTATAAATCACAGGGTTTAATAGTCATCCTGCATACCCGCTTCCCCTCTCTCCATCTCTCCATTCTTTCATAACTGGGTACCAAGAGGCCTTTGCATGAAGCACACTGGATGCTTTCACTTCCAAGATCTCAAAAGCAACTAAGAAACGGCATGTTCCTCGGTTCTTGCCACACATTGTGATTGACAGGTTCCCTCTGTCCCTACATCACCAAGATGCTGAGAAGCACAGGCCTGGTCCTTTGGTTTACGTCTGGAACATCGCTCCAGTCTAGCTGATATAAGTAGATAGTGTCAGATGGCTCACCTGTGTTAAGAACTTGAGTTACTTTGGCATGAAAAGTAAGGCATTTTAAGCAAACACGAGAAACCACAAAGAAAGTTAATGCAAACGGTTTTGGGCCAGGTGCTGGAATAGGAATCGGGAAATGTTTAGCGAGCACCGGAATGGTGCTGGTTACAATGCATTGCCGGCCCCAGCCCCAGAGCTTCTGCCTCAGCGGGTCTGGAGTGGGCTGGAGAACGCGCATTTCTAACAAGCTCCCAGGCGATGCGCATGCTCCCGGCCCAGCACCACACTCAAAGCAGCACTGAGGTGTGGACTCTGGACCCCCCGCCCCCCCCCGGGTGGACTGATGGCCACAGCACAGAAGAACAGCCATCACCTCATGCATTTGGCTTTGTTTATGGGCCACGTCTTCAAGCTCACTGATTATAGTCACTGGCAAATTACATTGCCTGTGTTTTCATAAGTACGTTTCACATTCAAAATTTTCCATTGCGCTCTAGAGAGACAAGCTCAGCAACTCCTTAATGTGCTTGCGAAAGGGCATAATCAAGTAGTAAATAATTCTCTTTCTGAATAGAACCGTGGCTATAAATTTACATGTTATATTCTCCTACTACTTACGGTCCCCTTGGAGATCCTTACCCGTAACATAAAAATACACTTGTGTGGTCCTGAGCCCTTTTGGCCCATCACCTATAGGGCTCTCTTTTGAACGAGTGTGTCTAGCCTTGTCTCATAATATCCACATGAACCTGCTGGGTTCCAGCCCCCTAGGGATGGAGCCAATATCAGACTTTGGGTTATGGTCAGACATCCTTCAGGGCATGCATGCTTTGAAAAAAAAAATCAATTATATCTCATTGGAAAATAAATGATAATATTTGTAACAGTAACTTCATACACATATACACACACAAGCACATATAGTATTTTCACATCATCTGATGTAAAGCTCAAAGCAACCCTGTGACATAAGTGAGGTGGGATGGTATTATTATTCAATTTAACACATACTCAACTGGGGCTCAGTGTATTGAGGTGATTCTCTCAAGACCCCCCAGCCAGTGGAAGCCAGGCCTCTAACCAAGGCCAAGGCCATGGCCACCTATCACCGCTTTCTCATTCACACGAATCCCCAGAGTTCAAACCCCACTTGTTGCCCTGACCAGTGTTTCTCAGCGGTAGAGCATTGGCCCACGTACCAAAGGGTTGTGGGTTCGCATCCTGGTCAAGGGCACGTACCCGAGTTGGAGGTTTGACCCACTGTCCTAGTCAGAGCATGTGAGGGAGGCAACCAATCAATGTGTCTCTCTCACATCAAAGTTTCTCTCTCTCTTTCCCCTTGCACTCACTCTAAAATCAATGAAAAAAATGTCCTCAGGTGAGGATTAACAAAACCACAACAAAAACAAAACTCCAGCTGTTTTTATGGAGGCTTTGGGACATCCACTTGAAAACAACTTAAATCTATCAGTTTATCTACAGTGGGACAGCAAAAAACAGTGGGAGAAGATAAGCAGGAAATGAGAATGCATATTAATATTCAATTTTTAGTCTCAAATGCCAAAATGCAAAACCATGTTCCCTGGAACATTTCAGTCTATTCATTTAGCTGAAACATCATCTTATAACTGCCTGGGCTCCTTCTCTGAGACCCACTAACCAAGTCCCAAGGGGGCTTTTGAGGCCTTGGGAGGAAGGAGTTCTTTGTGTCAGCTGAGAGCCACCCGACTCATCAAACTGCTGGGCGATAGGAGCTCTGAGGGGCCAGGGGCACCCGGGCTCTCGGGGGCTGCTTTATTGTGAAGGAAGGATCCCCCCGCCCAGCCAACTCTTCCCCACCCCCAACCCCCCTCAGCCAGGCTAACTCCCTCTTCAAATCCAACCCTTCTTCTATTTCTGCAGCCAATACCTTGCTTCAGAGTCCAGTGACCCATCTCAGACTATGGACAGTATAAAGTATTTTAAATGTTTATTTTAATATAAGTTTTACTGACTCCTTTCCTAATAACATAAATAGTAGTAAATATATTTTTTTTAAGTCTAAGGAAAATAAAAGCCACCCAGATTCATAACCCAGGATAATCACTGTCAATATTTTCTACCATGTTTCAATATATGAGCATATATTGAAATATGTAGGTTTTATCTCTGAGAAAAAGATAAAGCCTAAACACTCTTTGCCTCCCTGGGTCAGTCTTATCTCGGCCCAGAACCTCTTTCTCAAGCCCTGTAATTCTAGCTTGGAGCCTGAGATGCACAGCCATCAAATGTGTGTGCGTGAGTGTGCGTGTGTGTGTGTGTGTGTGTGTGTGTATGTGTGTGTGTGTGTGGCTGGTTGGTCAGTTAGGCCCGGCAGTGTTTAAAAGGACAGTGTTACTAGGCCAGACCCCAATATGAGCCCTTTGGTACCTACTACCCTACACACACACACACACACACACACACGGCTTTTAGAGATGCAAGTCAACTGAGCAGTCCCTTGGCCTGTGTGTGGAGCAGCCTACAAGCCTTTGCTTGAGAGAGTTCCCCTGCCTGCAATGCTATTATCCTTCCAGCTGGAAAGAAAATGTGGATCAAGTCTTCGTTTTGTTTTAGGTTCCGTGGTACGAAAAAATGTCTTGCTCTCCTTTGCTCCTGGGGCATGTGACAATCGCTCCACTTCTATGTAACTAACCACCGTCCTTAATGCACATGCTATCTTGCTCTCTAGAGTTCCTAGTCGCCTGAAATAATCCTTATGCTGCCTTTTATTTTTATAAAGTGCTATTCACAAGTAGGTGCTCAGGGTCGGTTAAACTGAAATTGATAATAATGGATAGGGCCTTGGGCCCATCCGCCTTCACCTGATCTGTCCTGGGTGGCATCTTTTTGAAGCCAACGTGAGCAGGGTCTGAGGAGGCTGCTCTGGCCTCCCACGATCTTTCCTGGGTCAACGGGATTCTGAGCTAGAGTTTATGGTGGGAGAACAAATATAGTCACAACTGCCAAGATGAGAAATGTTTCTTTATATCTTACTTCAACCCACAAAGGAGTTTTAACTTCAGAAATATATTAACATTCTGTAGAATAAAAATTAAATAGATTGAGAAGGCAAGGGGGGTAGCATAGCAATGTGTGGCCAGCCGTAAAGTTAATATACAGAATGGCTGGACATGGGCTGCAAATCTGAGATTTTTAGCAACCAAAGCAAAAAGGGAAATATGATCATTTAGAGCAAATCACAGTTTAGAAGGAGCTCAGTTTGCTTTCCACTAATCCTTGAGAAGAAGGTCTCCAGAGGGGAGCTGAGATCTAGAGAGGAAGGTTGGTAGCTACTACATTATCAGCAATATAAAAAGGCAGCTCCTAACTGTATCTCCCAGGGCCGAGGACCTAGCACCCAAGCACAACTCTCTGAAAGGAAGTGTGGGGAGGTGGCACACCCACAGCTCTCGATGGGGGCTCTTCATCTGGAGCTTAGGGCATCGGAGCGGTTCTGATGGTGGCTGCCCAGAGCCCAGAAGGTCTAGGGAGCCTCTTCGAGTCTTCAGGGCAGGAGAGGGGAGGTGGCAGAGTGGCCGGGGGTGTAGAGAGGCTGATTTCACAGACCTTCTGGCCTCCTCATCCATCTCACCCAGAGCTTCTCTGCTCTTCTATTTTACATAATAGAGTTTGGGCTCAGCTGTTTGACAAAAGAGTTTTGCATCAAAAACCTCAAGCTCAAAAACCTGTCATGAGTAATATTTCTCTTCGCTGACCTTTTGACAAGCATTTGCCAGCAGAATTTAAATTCATGTTTAAATTTTAGGGCAAAAAACTTAAAAGGTTTCTATTACTAACGATATACCCAGAAGAACTGAAAACAGGAATTCACACAAATACATGTGCACACATGTTTATTCACAATAGAGGAAAGGTGAAAATAGCCCAAATACTCACCAATGGGTGAATGCATAAAAATTTGTGGCATATACATACAATGGAATATTATTCAACCATAAAAATGAATGACATAGATGAACCTCAAATACATTGTTAGCCCTGGATGGCATACTCAGTGGTTAGAGCATTGGCCCATGCACTGAAGGGTCTCATGAGCAGGAAGCAACCAATTGATGTGTCTCTCATATCTCTTTCTCTCTCAAAAAAAAAATCAATGGAAAAAGTATCCTAGGGAGAAGATTAACAACAACAAAAAAACATTAAGTGTAAGAAGCCAGGCACAAAAGTTCATATATTGCATGATTCCATTTATATGAAATTTCCAGAATGGGAAAATTCATAGGTACAGAATGCAGACTGGGGAGAAACTACTTAATGGGTATGGGGTTTTATTTTGGAGCGAGGAAAATGCAGAACTGGGTACAGGTGGTGATTGCACAGCACTGTGAATGTACTAAATGCCACTGAACTGTACACTTTGAAATGGTTATTTTATGTTAAGTGAATTTCACGTCAATAAATGAAACGGAAAAGTCGGAGGGTGAATCACCAATGTTGCCAGGGAAAGGCCACGTCATAGTTTGACCGTCAGCCGAGCAGAGGGTATGGCCGACATCCACGTGGAAATTAAAGGACACACACACTCCCCCTACAGAGCACGCTGAGGGTATACATGGATGTGAGGGAGGCAAAGGTGCAGGCTGCTTTTCTTTCATGTCATTCCTGCCTAGGATTCACACTGCTCTTCTCTCTTCAGCACCTGGCCCACAGGAAGTCTCTTAAAATGCTAACTGGCCAACTAGACCACAAATCAGTGTAGGCCCCTGTCATTCTGACTCCATGACGCACCTACTTAACTTACCCTCAAATGTAACTATTTCCTTATTGTCCTTCACCCCTATCAATTTATTTGGCCTCACCTGCTTTTGAATAGATAACTAAGAATTAATGAGAACAAATTTTTCCTACCAAGGACTCCACGAAATGGGTAGAAGTAGGCTTAACCTCAATGAAGATACAAAGTCAGACTCAGCTTTCTCCTGTTCTTTCCTGCTCAATTAAAGTCCAGCTCAGCTGCTTTCTGAGGGGCCTCAAGCTAATCCCAGGGTGTCCTGTGCTCACTCATAAGACAGCATACTCTTTCATATTTCCTCCATCCATCCATCCATCCATCCATCCAGTTGATATTGATTGACTATTGAGTGTCTATCACCTGCTAGGCACTAGGTGAGCCCACCACTGGGGCTGCAACTCTAGACAAGACAGGCAGGGCCAGAAGAGGGAAGTGCAAACCCCAGCACACTGACAGGGGTGCTGGAGCTTTGACAGGAAGTGTAGGGGGCTGTGGGAGGGGTTTCCCAGTGGGGCAGGCAGGTCTGGGGGCTCTGAGCTTGAGGGATTCACTAAGCTGAGATCAAGAATTAGACCAGTAGGAACCAACATGGAGAAGGGCTCCTCCAGGATCTGGGAGTGGAAACGGGCTGTCCTGGCTACCCTGGTCTTGACCTCCACCTGGACTGAGAGCAGCTTAGGCCATCGAACCCCACGGGGAGCTCACTGAGAGGGTCAGTGCTGCTGGTACCAGCTCAGCCACAGCTAAGTACTTTCCCACACGCTTTTCTACTCTGGCCCTTTACCTACAACTCCCACCCCATCAAGCCCCTTTCTTTACCATGGGGTGTCTTTCTCAGCCTTTAGTGGTTTGTGGACCCTTCTGGAAATCTCATGTATGACATGGACACTCTCCTGAAAAATAAACCCATCCTCACAGAATTCTGCGCACAAATTCAGGGAATTCATGGAACCCTCCAGAGCCCACCCCTGGACTCAACTCCTCCCCCTCACTCTCTCCTCACTCTCTCCTCCCTCCCCCACCCCCGGCAGAGTTCATGAACTCAGGGTTGAGAGGTCCTGACCTGCAGCCCAGGAGGCTTCTGGGCCTGAGGGAGCTCTGCTGGGGGGGGGGGGGGGGGAAGTTCCACGTTCTTTTTCCAGGCCCTTTAATGCTGGTTCTGCCTGACCCCCTTCCTTCTCCTCACGTTCCCAGTCCTGTGCCCTTTTTCTTTCTCCAGATGCCTGTCCCTCTCTCTCTTCAGGATCTTTCTGCCACCAAGGGCCCTTTTTCCATGGTTGAGGCTCCATTCCAGGCCCTTGATCCTTCCCTCCTCACCAGCTCACAGAGTGCTGCCCTTGGCTGGGAAAAGCCTGCGGAAATGGAGGATTCCGGTGGAGCAGAAGCTCTTGACAAGCAGTGTACTTCCTTCCCATGGGGCACACTCAAGTTCAGCAAAGCTGCCCAAGGCCAAGGCCGAGACAGCAGCTGGTGCTAGAAAATGCCTTGAGGGAAGAGCACCAGAACTTGGAGGGAGAGGACAGGCCGGGTTCTTTCAAAGTCATTTTAAAATACGCTTCAGTATGTCCTGCTCTCACTGTAACTTGTTCAAGCCATTTAAAAAAATTTTTTTTAATTGATTTTTTTACAGAGAGGAAGAGAGAGGGATAGAGAGTTAGAATCATCGATGAAAGAGAAACACCGACCAGCTGCCTCCTGCACACCCCCCATTGGGGATGTGCCCGCAACCTAAGTACATGCCCTTGACTGGAATCGAACCTGGGATCCTTCAGTCCACAGGCCGATGCTCTATCCACTGAGCCAAATCGGTTTCGGCAAGCCATTTTTTTTTTTTAAGTTGTTATATCCATCTGAACTTAACCCTAACTAATCAAAGTGTTTTAACTTTTTTGATTGTTTGTTTATTGGCCATTTTATTTTTTAAATTTTTATTGTTGAGAGTAGTACAGATGTTCCTCTCTCTTCCCCCCACATTGCCTTCCTTCACCTGGCTCCCACCCCTAACTTTTTAAGCAGAGGAGAAACCTGCTTAATGCTGGTTTAGGGCAGTGATTCTCCAACGTTAGTATTCATCAGAATCACCAACACAGACTGCTGGGTCCCTCTCAGAGCTTCTGAACCAGTAGGTGCGGCGTGGGGGCTCAGAGCACGCACTTCAGCTGCTGCTGAAGCTGCAGGTCCAGGGCCTGCACCTGGAGAACCACTTCAGTGATGGACACACTTGGCAGCAGAATGAACAGTGGGCCAGAGGCATAAAGACAGACTATGACCTAGGGGAGGAGAAGGTGATCAATGGCTCCTGCCAGCAGCAGTGGAGCCTAAACCAAATGTACCAGAAGGAGGAGGAACTCAGAGTGATGGGTGTGAGCACTTCAGGGGCAGCAGAAGTGGCAGAGCCCATGGGCTGGCCGGATGTGAGCAGAGGGAGGTGCTGAAGGTGATGGTGGGCATTTGAGCCTAGAGCACCAGCGGACGACAGTACCACTAACAGGGGAGCAGTTGAGGTTAGCCTCCTTTAGCAATGTTAAAAAGAGGCCTGGAGACCATGACCTGGGCGCTGCCCACTTACGGGGTCTTTTGGAGCCGCTGGGTAAATGGTGTAGGAAGAGGACAGATTCTCGAAAACACAATCCGAGGTTACGAAGAAGGGGATGTGCCAGCAGAGAAGTCAGAAAGAGTGACAAGGGGCCAAGACCGGTTTGGCTCAATGGATAGAGTGTCGGCTTGGGGACTGAAGGGTCCCGGGTTCGATTCCAGTCAAGGGCATGTACCTTGGTTGCGAGCATATTCCCAGTAGGGGGTATGCAAGAGGCAGCTGATTGATAACTCTCTTTCATCGATGTTTCTAACTATCTCTCTCCTTTCCTCTCTGTACAAAATCAATAAAAATATATTTAAAAAAAGAAAAGGAAAAAAAAGAAAGAGGGACAAGGACAAAAGCCAAGGTAGGCTGGCTTGGTCAGTCAGTGCAGGGAGCCCCAGAGTGTCCGAGAGAAGAGGATGTCCCAGTGTCCAGGGCAGCAGAGGCCACGGAGGCTGCCTGGGACCTGAGACTGGATGGGCAGGGGTAGTTTTGATGATGACTGTGAGGCCACAGAGTGAGGAGTGAATGACAGAGGCAGTTCGACTTCCCCGGTGAGGAAAGGAAACAGAGGAGGTATACTTATCGGGGTTACAGTGTGAGGGGGGAATTTTATAAAAGTGAGTATCCAAGCAGGAGTGTAGACAGAAAGGAAGAACACAGGCAAGAGGGAGGCAAAGATACTAGAAAGAGGGGCAGTGGTGGCACAAGGTCCTAAACAAAGAAGGAGAGGATGGGGTGGGAGCAGAGAAACGTAGAGTGGAGACTGTGTCCAATGGGTAAGAGTTTCACTGCTGCAAGATGACAAAGTCTAATATTTGTTGCCCAACAATGTGAATATACTAAACGCTGCTGGACTGTACACTTCACGTGGTTAAGAGGGTAATTTCTATGTTGTTTCTCATCACAACAAAAAGCAAACAGAAAACAACCTCTGAGGGCCATTCTGGCTGTAGGGGTCGGAGGGACATACAATCCTGGGATACTGCTGCTTTGATTTGTGGTGGAAGGCGGATCAGAACACCATCACTTTCCTGCAGGGCAATGTAGTGGCAGGGAAGCTATGTTTGGAACCTTCTCAACTTTGGCTGAATCATTAGGAAGCACGAGGCTGCGTCCCAGCTGGCTGCAGGTAGGGGGCGCCAGGGCGGCTGGACAGGCTCTGTACCCTAGGAGTTGGGGGCTGGGGCTGAGGCTCACCAAACAAGAGAAATAAAAGCGAGTAGAAGCCTTTATCACCACCGGGCTGTCCTTGGGGAACATTCTGGGAAGAAAGGAGAAGGCCCCGTAGTCCGGGGGCAGCCATGTGGCGGGGATCAGAAGTGACAGGTACAAATGTGTAGTACACTGGCAGACATGTGGAGATCAGTGTGCAGCTGCTGACGGCAGGGTGTGGAGGGGAGAACGCTGGGGAGATTGGGTCCCCGAATCTCTTCGCAGGGCTGCACTGGCTGCAGTGCTCTTAGCACCCATCATCATAAGCCTGGCCTCAGGGAACCCGGGTGGCGGTGGGCAGAATTGGGGGTCCAGCTCCACCTCTCAGGCCTCTCCTGGGAAGGCTCCTCTGGAATCTGTACGGGCCAGAGAGCTGAGACCATGTTCACTGCGCTGGCCGGCAGTATGACTTTGGTGCCTGGGAGAGGGATGGAAGAGGACTCTAGAGTTCTAGGCTTCTAAAACGGGAGTAAAGATGCTCTTATTATGAGACAGGCACTGTTTTAAACAAAAGTGCTTTACATGTGTTTATTTATATGATTTTACATAGCCACCCCTTGAGGTATAGATTATCATTATCCCCATTTTTATAGATGAGGCCACTGAGGCACAGAAGTCAAGTGACTTGTCCCAGGGTCTGGCATGGGTGCGTGCCAGAGCCAGGCTCGGCACCCGGGCCAGGTGCCCAGAGTCCACCCTCTTAATCACCATGTGAGACCACCTCCAGAAGGGAGCATTCTTCCCGACAGGAGTTTCTTTGGAAGCTATGACATACCTTTAGGGTGACCAACCATCTTGGATGGCCCAGAACTGAGAGGTCCCTGGATGCGAGGCTTTCAGTGCTACAAGTGGGAGAATCTTGGGCAAGTTTATTGCTCTAATGACACCTGACACCTTGCCTCTCACAGAAGAGTAACAACAGAAGGGGAGGAAATTAAATGTAATAGGAAATCCTTGGGATTCTAGAATCTGAGCTGTTGGAGCACCGACTCATGTCTGGGCAACCTGCGTCTGTTTGAGGAACCCAAAGCCTTCCCACAGGACGCTAACCAATGCTGGCTCACCATCTGTGCTTCAATTTCCCTGCCCCTCACATACCTATACTTTTATTTGCCTCGCTCTTTTCTCCCACTTCTGCCCGATGTAGAGCTGGAAAAAGGAACTTGTGAGCTCTTTCCGAGCACAGTAAGCAAGGTGAACAAGAAGATAATGAGAACCAAAGTGCCCCTCACTTTCTACTCACCGACCCGATAACCAATCTCCAGCATTCCTAAAGCTGACCGCACACAACTGTACATGAAAACCAGTTCTTCATTTAAGCCAGGGGTGGGGAACCTTTTTTTCTGCCAACGGCCATACAAAATTATCAACTTAAAAATTGCCTGCTATGTTTGGCCAGACATTTAACTAATTTACCCCTAATGCATTGGCAGGGCCAGACCAAGTGATTTCTCAGGCCTTACATGGCTCTGGAGCTGTTCATTCCTCAGCCCTAATACAAGCCAAGGGAAAGAAGGCTTGTCAGTTTGATACAATCTTGTAAAAAAATGAAAATAAAGCATTTTTCTAACAAGTGGCCCAGGAAGCACGCTATTTGGGCCTCCTTGTTGCTCTGTGTCCCTAGACCAGTGCTCAACAAACTCATTAGTCAAGAGAGCGGCAAACCACAGCTCAAGAGTCACATGTGGCTCAAGAGCTGCAGTTTGCTGACCACTGCCCTGGACCATGAGGACAGAGCCATGCAGACAAAGAGCGAGGACACCTGGAAACCAATTTGCAAATGAAAACAACAGACTTCCATCATTGTGCCTGGGAACCAGGATTGCACCTCTCCTCCCCAGGACTGCGGACTGGTGGGCCCTCATGCCCAGCAAGAGCCCAGTTCCCTCCAGCACTTGAAAAATGACTCTCCTAGGGCTCAGTCCCATTAAAGTCATATACTTGTAAATCTTGGGCAGGGAACAGAAAGAACTGCTGAATCCTGGTCACATCCATTTGCAGCGATTAATCTATGAGGTAGGTTACTAATGTGATTACTAGTATCTCTCTGTCTTTATGTGGTTATATGACCTTTTAAAAATCATTCTTTCTTTTGTTCACTCATTCACTCATCCATTTAACAGTAACATCTGGTGTCTTCTCCATGCTATGTAACTTCTAAGCCCAAACCAAGAGGACATTTTCCAAGCTTTAAAACTCCCCACCTTTAAGCAGTATCCTTAACTAGGGAGCTGGGGGAGGGGGTTGTTCAATGAGGAAACAGCTAGTAAGTTAAAACTTAAGCTCTGTTACTAACTGGTTATCATTCTCTCTGAGTCTCAGTTTCAACAACTCTAAAACAGGAATAATTCATCTTAGAACGGTTGTGAAGTTTAAATGGAGAATAGTGTATAAAGAACAATACTCAATGCTTGGCCTTCAATAAAGGTTAGCTTAAAGACATTGACCCTAGAATCCAGTTTGTCCCTTAACTTTCAATTCCCCTAACTCCTCACCAAACCCAGTCAATATTTCTTCAAGCTCATCCTGCCTCCTTGGACAGTGTTCTCCTTGCTTTGATCCTCGGCTGAGCTGGTCCTGACTTTGTTCTCTGCCCGCCAGGCTGTACCAGTTGGAGAATGAGACCTGTGAGGGTCCTGGAGCTGGCGGGAGGAGGGACTCGCAGAGTCCCGTTAATAGATAAGCACGCAGACATCAAGGCTACCAGCTGTCGTAGTAACAAGGCCTTAATGCTTTCCTGGCTCCTGTCATCTTCAGGACAGAAAGCACTTAATGAATTAGTCTTGCTGGCAGTCCCGGACAAAAATACTGCCGTGTCTACAAGGAGCAATCAGGGTGAGCAGCCAGAGGCCAAGCACTCTGGAGAGCGTGGGTCAACCGAGAGATCCCCAGAGCAGCTTTGTTTGTAGAAGTAATAACTGTGTATTAGAAAAATGTAAAAGCGTAGACATTAAAAAAAATAAATAAAAATGGACCGTAACTCTTCCACTTGCTGATAAGCAATGCTAACATTCTGTCACACTCTCACACACATACTTACTGTGTTCATGCTGGTTTCTAATTTAACAACAGACCATGAATACATTTTCATGTAAAGTATGTTTCTACATCACTTTAAGTAGCTGCTGGTTTAATAGAAAAGACCCCTATTTTTAGACATTTCAGTGGATAGTAGTTATTTTCACTGTGAGAACAACCTTGTGACTTCTCTTTTTGGGATTTCCTTTTAGGATTTAGGGGTCAGCATGAGGGAGGGCTGGGTTTGCAGATGTAACTGTAGCTAGTGTGCCGGGAGTGGAATGGGATGAGGACACTCAGAGCCACAGCAGAGAACCTCATGGAACAGTCTTACGAGGTTCTAGGCTTTTGGAAGAACCCTGTGGTAACAAGAGGAGGGATGCATCGGAGGAGATTAGACCCCACACCTCTCATTTGCTCCTGTTTCCACGTAGTCACTGCCCCTTGAGACCTAAAAGTTGCATCTGCTGTCAGGATCCGGCCTTTGCCAACCTCCCAGCCTCCTCTCTCCTGTCCCTGTCCCAGGTTTTATGCTTCTGCCCTGGGTAAATGTTTGGGAAGATTAACTGGATTGAGGAAACTCTGAAATCCAACTAAGCACTCTTGCCCAGGTCATATCAGCATGTTCTAGCCCAATCTCCTTTTCCACATTTGACCTTTCCATTAACGAGGCATCAGGAATCCAGTAACATATCAACTCCTCTTAGCCCATGTCACTCGGCACTCAGAGACTCTCCCACAGCAAGCACTGACCCTCTCATGGGTTTCTCCTCCCCCTAGCTCTGTTACCAGTCTGGAGGCTGGACAGGATGCTGGCTTTTGACAGCCATGTCCCCGTGAGATAGGCTCACCACCTGCAGGACTTGTTCTTATTGGTTCCCTGTTACTGCCCCAAATTAAACATGCTCACAAATGTCCCTCCCATTCTCCCAAGTTTCCCCCCAAACAATTCCCATTTCTATCAACACAATCTTCACTGCTCAGTTGTCTGGGCTTAAAACTTGAAGCTTTTAGTCACAGTATTTCTATTCCCCTTGGAGACTGTCCCAAACCTTCACCCTCCTTCTCATGACCTCACTGGAACCCCATCTTCTTCATTCTTCACACACAACTTTGTCTACATCATGGAGGGTACCGATGCCATCAAGGGTGAACTACGTGATCTCCTGCCCTCATCTCTAGCCTAATCCAAAATCTTATCTAGGATAATCCCAAACTGTGATACAGTCATTATAACAAGATCTGATCAGATTAATATCTGAGGGCAGAAACCACTCCTATTCATCTCTGCATCTCAGCCTGGGTACAGGCCTGGCTCAACGTTGGCTTCAACAGATATTATGAAAGGAATAAAGGAATGAATCCTATAAATGCCTCATCCTCTGTTATATGAATGAGGTCAGGGGAGATTGGGCTCTTGAATTAATTGAAACTCTTCTCTCTTCACCCTGGCCCAGTGCCCTGCCCGTACGATTAAGTTCCTTAATAGAATCTGCCCTGGCTAAGCAACACATAGAAATCCCTCAGCATTAAGTAGCGGAAAAGCTTCCAAGTGCTTAGAGAAGAGATTGGTGCTTCGGCATTGGGATGTGAGACAAGTGCTGATGGAGGAATGTCCATTTACTCCCTAGGTACTAACAATCTGGAGGTATTGATGGTTATTTCATACCAAAACCAATTCTGTGTTCGGCACTACACCGACAGTGAGGATGAAAAATCAAAGCAGCAGCCCACGTTTGCTGTGGGCCAGGCACAACTCTGGAGTAGGCAACCTCCTTACTACTCCCATCTTACAGGTAAGAGAATGGGCTCAGTGTCACATAGATAATAAGTGCCCCAATATTACCATCGTTCTTTAGTTTCTTCACCCTTTCTCTTCACTGTCCTCATCACTTCTGTTAAATAAGTGACTCCTCCATCCTGTCTCCCAGCTAGCCACCCTTCCTTCGATGGCACCACCCTCATCTTCCCACCACCACCCACAATTATACTGACATCTGCCCTTTCCCCTCCCCCTCCTCTTTTTGGCCTGAAGAACGGTCAGCCTCTTCTCAAAGCCAGTCCCTCCACATGCATATTTGATGCTATCCACACACCTTCTTGGGAATCTTATTATGAATTATCCTTCCTTAACCTATAACTTTTCCATTCAAGTAGATCCTTTCAATTGGCACTTACATGTGCTCAATTGTCTCTCAGTAAAACATAATGAAACCACAAACCTTATATCCCCGGTGACATTCAATACTATTTGCCACTCAATAAATATTTGCTGACATCACGCCGAAACCGGTTTGGCTCAGTGGATAGAGCGTTGGCCTGTGGACCAAAAGGTCCCGGGTTCGATTCCGGTCAAGGGAGTGTACCTTGGTTGCGGGCACATCCCCAGTAGGGGGTGTGCAAGAGACAGCTGATCGATGATTCTCTCTCATTGATGTTTCTAACTCTCTATCCCTCTCTCTTCCTCTCTGTAAAAAATCAATAAAATAAAAAAAAGCTTAAAAAAAACCCCACATGTGTCAAACGTCTTTAAAAAAAAATATTTGCTGACATCTTGTGAATGCAATCCTCACTTTTCAACCTAATCCTGTCTAGGTTCTGGCCTCGTTACTCCTCTGAGGTTGCCCTTGCTAAAGTCATCAACAGCCTTCAAACTGCCAACACTGTGCTCCTGTGGAGCCCTGGGGTTCCACCAGCTGGACTGAGGGTTTCCTGCACTAAAATAGAATCTTGGCAGTCCTTCCCCAATTCACAGAAAAATGAGCTGACAGAATATTCTCAATTAAAAGTTTTTGTTCTATAAAGTTTTCTTTCTTAAAACTTAGTGCCTGCTATTCTATGTCTGTGGTAGAATCTAGCATAAGATGCTCTCTGATTTAAAAATTATCATATATGCAGCCTTTTTAATATGTAAATATTTCACAGTGTTATCCGGAGAGCATCACAGCTTCCACGGAGTTCAGGGCATGAACAAGAGTTTGGCCAAATCCTAAGAAATAATGTTTTGATCTCTGATTTGTTCTCTTGGAGGTATCTGGTATTGCTTATCATGCTGCTTCTTTATTTTAGCAACCAGCATTTATTGAGCACACATTTCCCCATTGCCCTTTGTCCCTATTTTCACTAAGGCATTCAGTACCTTCTCTTGTGATCTCTCCCACGTACAGGCATACCTTATTTTATGGGGCTTCACAGATACTGCGCTTTTTACACACTGAAGGTTATGGCAGCTCCATGCTGAGTGAGTCTGTTGGTACCAATTTTGCAACACTGTTTGCTCACTCCGGGTCTCTATGTCACAACTTGGTAATGCTCATAATATTTCAAACTTTTTCATTATTATTGTGCTTGTGATGGTGATCTGTGATCAGTGATCTAGGATGCTGCTAGGGTTAAACCCTCCACCAGCAAAAGGATTACAATTCACTGAAGACTCAGATAATGATTAGCATTTTTTTTTTTTTTTTAGAAAGAAAGCATTTTTTTACTTTAAGTATGTAAACTTTTTAGATATAATGTTATTGTTCATTTAATGGACTATAGTATAGTGTAAACATAACTTTTATATTCACTAGGGAATCAAAACATTTCTGTGACTTGCTTTATTGCAATATTCCCTTTATTGCAGTGGTCTAGAACCAAACCTGCCATATATCCGAGGTCTGCCTGAGTTCCTGGAGGCATTTCCTTTGATCTTCCTGTGGTATTTCCTTTTACCTCTCCCTAGCCAGCCAAGCAGTTGGCCCAGACACACGGATTATGTCTGTTGAATGCAGGAATAACTGAATGAGTGAATAAGTGTGAATAAAATGGCCAGGAGGAAGGTGAATCCTCCTCCCAGTGCTCCTCCCAGGCCTCCTCACTAGGCTACTTTGTCACTGAAAAACTAGCGGTGACAGCAGTTTGATGCACAGAAATGTTGATTTTACATCTGTAAGACACCATCCGTTATTTTTTAAAGCAAAATGAATCTGACACAAACTTATACAGCTTTATAGATCTTGGGCTTGTGGCCTTCACTTTTAATATCTAATCTATAATCAAGCCCTGTTGATTTTACCACCCCCAAAAAATCATAGTTAGTGATTATTTTATGGGGATATAACAGTTTCATTTTGTTGAGTGCCTAAAAAAATACTATGTAGTGTGCCTAAGACAGAAGTTGGGCAAATGATGACGTTATAGATATCGATTTACCTTTAAACACTCCATATTCTATTGCAGCCCTATGCTTTTGGCTAAGCTGTTCTCTTAGCCACTTCTACTGAGCTTGCCTATCAAAATCATACTTAACATTCAAGGTCCAATTAAAAACTCACCTCCTCCGAAAGGACCTTAATAATCTACCCGGGTTACTTGGGCCAGCCTTTGACTCACTTTGGCCCCTCTGCACATGAGGGCACATTGCTGGTACCTCTCCCTAGGGTGAACTTTAGTCTGCAGAGCCCTCTTGGTGATGTAAATGTTCCCCTCCCAACTCTGCCTTGTGGGCACCTCAAGCCCAGGGACCACGCCACACATCTTTCTGTCTTCCCAGGGCCTTGAACAATAGATATTTTCTAAATTGAAGTGGTTAAACTGGTCATCCATTACAGTATGCTATATAAACAACACTTTTTGTGTGTGATATAAGGTTACTTAAAAAAAAAAAAATAGTTGGGGCAGGCACCCTCCTGCTAGGTTCTGGCAGCCATGGCCAAGAGCCTGTTCCGGCTTCTTTCTCTCACCCCTGTGGGCAACAGCAGCACACAGAAGCAGCAGCTGCCCGGTGTGCTCCAGAATTTATTTGGGGGAAAACTCAAGCTGTTTCCTTCTGAAGTGGAATGTGAGTCAGAGGTGAGCCCAGGCCTGTGAGCTGCGTGGGAGGAGAAAGGTTTGCAATGAGCGGGGCTCTGAGTTCTCAGGCTATTTTTTCCAAACAAACTCCCGGCACAGACCTGCAGTTCAGAGACCACCCCGTCCGCCTTCCTCATTGGGTGCAGACACAGGACCTTATAAGCCCACCCTCACCGCCCTTCTCAGCACCACATCTGGACCAAAGCAGAGGCAGTCGCTCCTTCTCCTCCCTCCGTCCCTGGGGAACCTCACACACAGTCCACTCAGCCCAGCCCTAACGCACACAGAGATAGAAGCAAGAGAGATGGAAACCCAAACCCAGAACTCTGCTTTGTCCCTGCACTGTGCCTTGTCCAAACCTACCCAGACTGCAAAGATTCCAGATCGTCTATCAGGGCATGAGATGCTCAGCCACATGCTGTTAATACCCAAACTGAGTCTGTGAGCACCTGTGTGCAGGTTACTGTGCAGAGAAGGGAAAAGTCACTGAAGGGGGAGCAGAAAGGTGCTGTTTGCTTGATAGCAATGAGCCTGGGCTCTCACATGTACTCGGTTAAGAGATGAAGTGACATAATGTAGGCAGAGTGCTCAGCAGAGTAACTGAAATGAAGCCTAACCCCCCAACAGTGCAGGGGAGCCCCGTCTGGTGTGGCTGGAAGCACGCCTTTCTCCCGCTGCTCCTGCTGCTCAACAGCCTGTCCTACCCGAAGGAGGGGAGGCGGTGCCTGGTACCTGCCTCCGTCCCCTTCGTGCATCCATGGGCCTCAAGGCTGGGTGATCGAGAAGGGAATTCTTGGGGAAGAGGGGACACCACTGAGCTGGGCATCTGTGCAAATAAAACACACCCAAAGGGGCATCCAGGGACACACTGACTGATAGTGTGACAACTCAAATACTAACCTTCCCTCCTCCTCTGGGGGAATAGAGCTCCAGACCCCAGGATAATTTCCAACCCTTTTCTTTCAAGTGGATCTCTCTTCCTCTCCAAATACAACACCATAAACTGGCATCCCTTCTGCCCCTCAGATGCCCAACCACAGTGCTCCTCCTGTGCCCTTATTAATACCATCCGATTGCTGATGCTTTATCCTGTATAGGGGAATATTAGGGCAGTAAGAAGGGTAGTTTCTAGTTCTCCATTTTGCTTTCAAAGTTGGAGGATAAGATCTTGCCTATCCAGCTCAGAGAGGTCTAAACAAAGGGTTTACAGGTCCACTCTCCCTGGAGGCAACAGATATTATTAGGTTTTGTGTATATAGTTATGCACTGACAAGCAAATGTCCTGAACTCTCCCTCTTCCTCCTCTTTTATCACATGAACAGTAGCATATTATAAACACTCTCTGCATGTTTTCCATTTAGCCATGCATCTTGCAAATTGTTCCATGTCAGTTTTAGAGTAAGCTTCTCCTACTTTTTTTTATTTTTTATTTTTTATGGATAAAGAGGACAGTATTTGACTATCTGGAAGTATCACAAAGTATACCCCATTCGATGAGTACATAGGTTGTTTTTCCACAGCTCAAATAATGCTACAATATACATATGTTTCTTTGTGTCCATAGGCAAGTATAACAGCAAGATAAATGTCTAAAAAACCGGAACCACTGTGTCAATAGCATGGGCATTTCAAATTTTGAAAGATGCTTCTAAAATGCCTCCCAAAGAAGTCGTACCAATTTATTCTCCTGCCAGCAACATATGAAAGTGCCTGTTCAGAACCTCATCAGTGGTTTATCAGTCGTTATGAAGTTTGCTAACTGAATGGTAAATACGTATGTCATTGTAGTTTGCATTTTACATGTTAAGGAATTAAGCCTTGTGCATTAATTAAATCCCTGAGTCCTACGTGGAGTGAAGAGCATGCATTTACCAGGCCAGCATGATGCGGGAAGTCTAACGGGGTCACAAACATCTCCTGTACACAGTGGCTCTGGGCTTTCAGTTACCGTGTGGGTCATCCATGGGAGGAGAGTGGCCTGTGGAAGGAGCAGGGACTTTGGAACCAGAGGGACCTGCATTTCAAGCACAGTTCTGCCACTTACCAAAGATCTTAGCAAATTATTTAACCTCTTCCAAACTCAGTCTCCTCACATGAAATATGGGGAGTATAATACTGATTTCACAAAGCCTTGTGTATGTCACATAGAAGGTACTTAATAGATGGCAGCAGCTTTCCATCAGGCCAGATCCTAGACCTCAGGGCACTTTTCACAACTGACAGGACCTGGAACAGCCCAGCGAGGGCCAAACAGCTCTTTTGTCAAATAGCTACCCGGAGGGTTCCCGGCTCCTCGTCTGACCCACCCGGCCCCCTTCCACGGTTAGCAGGAGAAGTCACGAAAACCCCTCACTGTGCCTGGGGGGCAGGGGGCTGTTTCTGGGCCAGGCATTCCTGTTCCCAGATGATGTTTGCATTCAGACAGAGGCACCCTCTGGACTAAGCAGAGCTCACTTCCAATTACAGATGGGCAAGCTAGAGACAAAACAGAGATCCTTGGGCAAAGCATGAGGGATTTGCCCTCATCAGCATCGGAGCCTTTCCCAAGCACAGTTTTCGATGAGGTCACAAAAGGCAGATTTCTAGTTCTGGCAGAAATGCCAGTGATGCCCCAAACAAGGTTTGTTTGTACACATGGGACCCCCACCCCCACCCCGCCCCCACCCCCACCCCAAATAACTCCAGAGGCTTTTCCCATTCCCACATGGATTCAGAAACCATAGCAATGCCCCTCATGTGCGAGGGGAAATGATGCTACAGACTCAGCTAGCACCACAGCTAACCCTTGGGGAGCACATTTTAGTTCCTGTCTGGGTGCCCACATGACCCCCTATCTCTAGGTGCTGGCTTCGGTCCCCTCGGGCATGGAGCGGAGCCCTCCCGAGAGCGAACTGAGCAGTTATAACTGCTTTCGGAGAACATCCCTTTGCTCTGTGCCCCCCCAGAAGGAAAGGGGCGGACCTGAATGCACTTGGGAGCACTGACCGCACTAGCACACAAAGGAGACAGCCTTTCCCCTGAAGCCTCCGACTCTGAAGCAGAATGGATACGCCGGATCTGAAGTCCCTGCATCATTGTTGGCGTCTTAGAGACATAAAATGTGGGTCTGGCTCGGACACTGGCAGGGCATCGGGATCCCACTGCACAGACTTCCACCCCTGCCAGTTCCACTGCGGCCTCTTCAGATGCCCCTAGCCCAGCCCACGAGGCTCACTCCTCCCAAACCCTGCCTGCAGCCAGGCCATGAGCGTGGGCTGGGGTTAGGGTTAGGGCTCCGGCTGGACCCCTACCCCCCAAAGTTTTTAGGAGAGCTAACTTCCAGATCCCCACAAACCCACTCAGAGAAAAGGAATGCCCACGTGTGGCTGAAAAACGCGGGTGGTGTATGGAGCCCCGGAGTGCTGATGGAGAACCCAGATCTCCGCCCCTGCCCCCCTCGCTGCCGTGGGGGACCCAGGACGCCACCCTGGCCGCCGGCCTGCTGCAGCCCCGCACGTGGTCCGCCCCAGCGTGGCCAGAGACTGGGAATGAAGGAGCAGGACTAAGCTTTCTTTCTGACCCGAGGCTTTTTGCTTGCCCCCTTGTCTCTCTGCTTGGAAATCCTCCTCCAAGGCCACTGAGTGAGGGGGGAGAGAGGGTGGCTTCGCTGGGGTTGGAGTCTGGAGCCCAGAAGGCCACAGCAGCTCCAAGGGATGGGGGTTCGGGCCACGGGCTCTGGGGCCTTAGAAAGACGTGCCTGGTGGCCCAGGTGAGGGTCGGGTCTCTCCGATCCTGTCCTGGACCCTAACGCACAGGCGGAGATGCTGAAGCCCGCCGCTAACCGCCTCCCTCCTCATTTTACACAACTCCAGGAAAATCTCCAGCGAACCCAGCGGGCGGCCAGGCGGGCCCAGGGGTGCGTGCGCTCTCGGACCCTCCTGGCCGCACCGACGGACCCGGCTGCTCCCCGCACTGGCCCCCCCCCTCCCTTCACTCACGCTCGCCCAGTGCTCGGGCCACTGCATGGTCCCCGGTGGCAGCGGCACGGAGGAGTCCGGCGGGTCCCGCTGGAGGAGGAAGGTGCCGCGAGGAGATAGATGGGCGAGGCGGGCGGAGGCCAGCGCTGGCACTGCGCTCTGGGGCAGGGACTCCGCCAGTCCTGCCAGGAGGCGGGGACCGACCTGCAGCCTGGCTGCCAGGCCGGGGCCGCCCACCTCCCCCAGCGCACCCGCGCCCTTCAGAGCGAACGGCTGGCTCACTGTGCAGAGAGCGAGAGCCAACTGCAGCCCCAGCCCGGCCCACAGCGCCAAGGTCAAGACCGAGGTGGACAGAGGGGGGCAGCCCGGACGCACCTATCCCGGTTTAGGGGCGCGCTTTCGAGGGACATCCGCTGGCGCGCGGAGCCCGGTGTCCTGCGGGGGCTCTCCACTCGCCCCGGACCCCGTCTCCTCCCGCTTTTTCCTCCCTTGGAGGAACCCAGGTGCCCAGGAGCGCCCCGACCCGTTACCGTTACCGAGGCTGAGCCAGCTCCGCCCGGAGGCCACTCCCGCGGGGTCTGCGCTCGCGCTTTCGGGCACCGGGGACCCGGGTGGCGCTCTGAGACCGGCCCTGCACGAGGCCCGGAACCCCCTGGCCCCTCCAGGTGGCCGGGGCTGGGGCAGGTACTGAGCGACCTGATTGCGCTGGCCCCGCCCCTGGAGGATCCCCCACCACCGAGCCTGTCCGCACAGGAGCCACCGGCAGGGATAAAACGGTGCAGGCAGGTGCCTTCCTTCCCAAGAGTCTTCCTCCAGTTCCACTGCCCTTTTGCCTAAGAAATGGACACGCGGTCAGGGAACCTGGCGTGGTCTGTACGGAAAACCCTGAGAACAGGTCTTAGGACCACGGGATGTCGCTGCCCACAGGGCTTTGCCTAGCCACCGCCTGAAAAGCTCATATCTTTTCCTTTTTCTGGTCCACACGGGTCCCTGGAAGTCCAATGACATCTGATGTCCCTGCCTGATGTTGAGGGGTACCCCGACCTCCGGGCTGAGCCGTGTGGAGTTATAGTTGTGATGGGGAGATCTGGCAGGAAAGAAGCAAAGCCACTGCTCCCTCAGTTAATGTTTAAAAGTCTACCAGCTGCTTCTGTGCTGTACCCCTAAGGACACTTGCTGACATCAGTCTGCTCCGAGAACATGGCCGGAGGAGATGGAAGGGAACTGACACTTTTTAGCACGTCCAAAGCAGCTCAGCATGGAACTCTTCCCTGCCCTGGTCTGTTTGCTCACCTTCTCCTAACTCTGCTCTCCAGTCCTGGCTGGACTGAAGACCAGGGGGAGGGAGAGATAGGGCCATCCAGCTTAATGCTCAAACAGGGAGCATTCTCCTCAAATCACATGTGCTCTTTCTCATACCCTGGGTAGTCTGCATGATTCAAGTCAATGGTGAATAATGCATCAATAATAAAATAACATATGATAAAATAAAAAGCTTGGTCCCTCAGCCCAGGCCCAACTTGTAAAGGAGAGGGAGTAATAATTTAGCACTTGGAGCAACCTGTATTATTCCTACATCACTGTTCTAAAAAACAAACAAACAAACAAACAAAAAACAAGCAAACATTCAAAGGCAAGCTACCCACCTGATCCTTCCAGCAGGTTTACCGGTGGCTTCAGCACTTCACTTATCTCCCCCCTCTTGTCACAGGTTTTTAATTTTGACCTCAGGTTTTCACATGCTGCCTTTTCTCACACAAACTTCACACCTCCATTCCTCCATCTCGTTTCTTCTCAAAGGCAAAACTGAAATATGAAGAGATGTGTTACTTGGTTATAAACAATTCGACAGAAAGTGAAGACAAGATACATGTGCAGCCTCATGAGTTGTCATAAACCAAAGCTGTGCAATAAGCACCCAGGTCATTGCCATCCCCCCAGAACCTCCCCTGCCCATCGATTTCCATTCACAGCCCTTCCGTTCTCTCCCCCATAAAGCAACAGCGATCCTTACTTTATAGTATTTACTTCCTTTTTTAAAGTTTTATAAAATTGTTAAGCATTCCTGAATATGACCATTTAGTTTTACTTTCTGTATAGCATGAACTTGTGTGTGTGTGTGTGTGTGTGTGTGTGTGCGCGCGCGCACACGCGCTTTTAACCTCTTTTTTCACTTGGTTATATCTGTGAGGTCATTCGTTTTTGTTGCATGTAGTTGTAGTTGGAGCCACTACAAATAATACTGCTAATAAAGTCCTTGTATATATGTCTGGGTGTGCAAATGCAAACTTAAAAAAAAAAATTTTATTGATTTTTCATAGAGAGAAAGAGAGAGGGATAGAGAGTTAGAAATATTGATGAGAGAGAATCATCGATCAGCTGCCTCTTGCACACCCCCTACTGGGGATGTACCCGCAACCAAGGTAAGTGCCCGTGACCGGAATCGAACCCGGAACCTTTCAGTCCGCAGGCTGACGCTCTATCCACTGAGCCAAACTGGTTTCGGCAAGTGTAAACTTTTTAGGCTGTATACCTTGGAATAGAATTGCTGGGCTATAGGGTATGCTTATATAACTTTATTAAAAATACCATATTGTTTCCCAAGGTGATCGTTCAAATTTATACTCCTACCAAAGATGGGTGGTAGTTTCAGTTGCTCCACATCCTTGCCAAAACATCATATTGTTAGACTTCTTAATTTCTATCAATTTGGTGGATGCATAATTTTGTAAAAATTGTGATCTTCATTTCATACCCTTAATTTCAAATAAGGCTGTGTGCTTTTACATGTGTTTATAGCCTATTTGAATTTTGTCTTGTGAAGTGCTTGTTCAAATCTTTACCTATTTTTAAAGAGAGTCATCTGACTTTTTCTTGATTCATAAAAGCTTGTTGTTTATTCTGGCTACATGCCTTTGTCAGTTGTAGGTTGCAAGTATCTTCTACTTGTTAATCTTGATCATTTGATCAAGAATAATTTTTAAAATCAGGATGTTTATTTTGAGATAATTGTAGATTCACATGCAATTGTAAGAAATAAGACAGATAGATCCCAGGTTCCCTTTACGCAGTTTGTCCCACTGTTAACATCTTGCAAAACTTCAGTGCAATATCAAAACCAGGATATTGACATTGACATTGGCATTGAGACACTCAAGATACACAACAAAACCAGAAGAATCCCTCATATTTCCCTTTTATAGTCACTTCTACTTCCTTTTGACACCCCCTCCCCATCCCTAACCACTAGAGACCACTTACCTGTTTACCATTTATAAAATTGTGGAATTTCAAGAATGTTATATAAAGGAAATCATACAGTATGTAATCTTTTAAAAAAAAATTTCCAGTGTAATTTTTGGGAGATTCATCTAGGTTTATTTATTGGGTGGTATGGATGTATCACGGTTTAACCATTCACTCACTCATATAAAAGACATTTGGCTGTTGTTCCTTCCCCCACTCCCAGTTTTGAGCTATTACTAATAAACCTGCTATAAACATTCATGTACAAGTTTTTTTTTGTGAACATGAGTTTCATATCCCTGGGATAAATGCCAAGGAGTAAAACTGCTGGATCATATGATAGTTGCATGCTTAGATTTTTAAGAGACCGCCAGCTTGTTTTCCAAGATAGCTGTACCATTTTGCATTCCACTAGCAATGTATAAGTGACCCAGTTTTTCCACATCCTTGCAAGCATTTGATATTGTCACTAGTTTTTAAGTTTTAGCCACTTGACAGGTGTGTAGTGATATCTTATTGTAGCTTTAACTCTCATTTCCCGATGGCTAATGATGTTGAACATCTTTCCACTTACTTATTTGGCATCTACATTCCCATCTACTTATTCTCTTTGGCTATCTACTTATTTTTTGGCCATTTCTAATTGGATTTTTTTGGTTTTGTTTTGTTTTACAAAACATTGTTGAATTTTGACAGCTCCTTAGTCTGGATCCTAGTCTTTAGGCAGATATGTAGTTTGAAAATATTTTCTCCCAGTCTGTAGCTTGTCTTTTTACTCCTTCTACATGGATTTTACAGAGAAAGTTTTTAATTTTAATAAGGTCCAAATTTTCACACAATGGATCATGCTATTGAGATAAATCTATCTAAGAACTCTTAGCCTAGCCCTAGATACCAAGGATTTAGATGTTGGTATCAAGTTGACAATTTTTCCTTCTATTACTATTTTTGTGAAAGTTTTTGTTATAAACGGGTATTGAATTTTGTTGAATGCTTTTACATCATGTGAATTTGTTCCTTTTTAAGCCTGTTAACATGGTAGATTACATTGATTGAAAACAACCAGCCTTGCATTCCTGGAATAAAACCCACATGGTTTAGTATGTAATTTTTTTATATTGCGTGCAACAATATTTATTAATATGTTTTAAAGCATTTTGCATCTATATTCATGAGAGACACTGGTCAGTAGTTTTACTTTTGGTTTTGGCACCAGGGTAACACTAATGTCATAAAATGAATTCGGAAGTGTTCCCTCTTTTTTATTAATGGAAGAGTTTGTGAGGGATTGGTATTAATTCACTTTTAAACATTGTAATTCATCAGCTATCTGGGACTGGATCTTTCTTTGTGAGTAGTTTTTAAATTATCAATATCTACTTGCTATAGGTATATTCAGATTTTTTAATTTCTTCTTGAGTCAGTATCAGTAGTTTACATCTTTGTGGGAATTTGTCCATTTTATTTAGATTTTCTAATTTGTTGGTGTACAATTGTTTATAGCATTCCTTCATCATCCATTTTATTTCTGTACAGTTGGTAGATTACCTCCCTTTCATTTTTAAGCTTAGTAATTGGAGTATTTTTTTTTTTGTCAGTCTAGCTAAAGGTTTGTCAATATTAAAGATTTTTTTTCCAATGACTAGTTTTGGTTTCACTGATTTTACATTTATTTTCTATTATACTTATTTCACCTTAACATTTTTATTTCCCTCCTTTCTTCTTGCTCTGAGTTTAGTTTTTTTTTTCTTTCAATTTTTCTATGGGGAAGATTAGATAATGAATTTGAGAGATTTCTTATTTTTTTAATATTGCTGTTTACTGGTATAAAATTTTCTCTTAGCATTGCTTTTGCTGCATAAGTTTTGGTGTGTTGTTTTTACTTTCATTCATCCAATATTTTCTAATTTCCCATGTGATTTCTTTCTTGTCCTATTGGTTATTTGGGAGTGTATTAATTTATTCATATTTCTGAAATTCTCGAATGTATTTGTTAGTATTATCTAATCTTATTCCATTCTGGTAAGAGAACATGCTTCCTATGATATCAGACCTTTAGAATTTATTGAGGCTTATTTATGGCCTAACATATGGTCTGTCCAAGAGAATGCTTCATGTGCTGTTGTTGGGTGGAGTGTACAATGGATGTATATCTAGTTGTTTTATAATGTTGTAGGAGTCTTCTATATTGTCATTGATCTTCTGTCTAGTTTTCTATGATTGGAAGTGGGATTTTGGAAGTTTCCAACTTTTGTTTGTTGAACTGCCTCTTTCTCCCTTCAATTCTATCACTTTTAAAAATTTATTTTTGAGCTATAATGCCATTTTTCAGATCTGAATATGCAAGCACAACTTTTAAAGTTTCATCATTAGGTATAAAATTTGCAGGTCTTTGTAGATGTTCTTTATACAGAAGGAAACTTCTCTCATTCCGGTGGTCATGGCATTTTGCAGTATGACTTTGTACTTCTCCCCTGAAGAGGGGTCCCTCTCTTCACCTCCTAGACTCTGGCTGTCCCTTGGATTTACTAACAGAATATGGTGAAATATGGTGCAAGTAACATTGTATGAGTTCCAAAGTCTAAGGCTTAAGAAAGAAGCCTTGTAACATCTTCCCTTGTCATGTTAGAGCCCCGAGACCACCATGGTGTAAAGAAACCCAGGATGAAAGACCACGTAGAGAAAGAGCATCTGCCACTTTTGCCATATACTGTTCATGAGGAGTAAGTCACTAAATCCAGCCCACACCCAAGTATAAGTACTGTTCCCCTTCCCATTGACCTGACCCTAGAGTACATGATCCCAACCCAGAGCAGGGGGTGGGGCAGCAGCCAGACCCTGGGTGAACCATGGACTCCAACTTTAGACTTCTAACCAGAATCCCCAAATGTCCCCAGTAGCCCCAACTGTAAAACTCATTTCTTTGTATTTCTATCTTCTCTTGGTGCTTAAAGCTAGTAATTCTTCATTAACTTGTTAGCTCTTTGGTGTTTTTCAGACTTAAAACATTTTAATTTAGAAAATAAACTTTTAACCAACCTTTTATTATCTTCAGTTTACACTTCAGGAGGCTGGGTCTGAATTACTTAATCTGCCATTATTGGAAGCCACGGCATGTGTTCATGTTCTATTGTTTTAATCTGCAGGGACTTATTTTGGCTGAAAACATCCTTTCTGCTAAAGATATAAAGGATAACATCCAGGGGGAAAGTACCCATAGCCTTTGCTCTCTTAGTAAAGCAGCTTGCGAAGGCAATAATATTTATCTATTGACTTTCATTATAAAATCAAAGGACCATTTGCCTGGCCGTTGAGGCTCAGTTGGTAGGGGTGTTGACCTGTACACAGAAAGATCACAGGTTCCATTCCCGGTCAGGACACATACCGAGGCTGTGGGTTCAATCCCTGGTTGGGGCACATGCTAGAGGCAACCAATGTTTCTCTTTTACATTAATGTTTCTCTCTCTCCCCTTTTCTTATCTCTAAAAATTAATGAAAAATGTCCTCAGGTGAAGATTTAAAAAGAGCAAAGTAACATTTAGACAGGGGCCACATCACTTAACGGAAGTGAGATGATACTCAGATATCAATCTAGTCTCCTTGGCCAGTGGACACTTCCTCCTCCCTTACCTGAGGAGGCTGTTCTCCATTTTCCGAAGCAGTTGGTATAACTGGGGGAAAATACTTTTTTAAATCTAAAAACAGGTTCTTCTGTTGCAAGCTTCCAGAGATATCAAAAAGGAGAGTTAGTTTAATTTCTTCCACGTGGCCAACTCTGCCATCTGACATTCACGCTGTATATTAAGTCAGCGTTAGGATTTAAGTTTGCTTTTTTTTTTTTTAAAGATGTCATGTACTGCTTAATCAGTAATTTAAGACCACGGATTTCTCTAGAGAGGGACCAGATTATGAAGCCTAGATCAATAGGTTTTCTCTTATACAAGCCTATAATTCCTTATCCACAATTTGAAATTTAAAAATGTCAAAAAGTTAGCTACTTCCTATGGCATTGGTTTCTACTTTATATCAAATGACAAGAAAGGGAATGTTACCAGGGGGCTTCTTCCTTCCAAGAAGCTCACTGCCGGTCCTCTGAGGAGCTCAGAGGAGCCAGCAAAGCCACATCAGAGACCAGATGTGAAGGCTGTCTGGCTGGAACATCTGTCACTGTGATCGCCAGGACTGCTTGGAATGACTTTGCCTACTTTGATGGGAGTGGGGGCTGTCCTCTTTGGTTTCCCCCAAAGAGGAAGCCCATTCCTTTTCAAAGGTGAACAAACGTTACAGAGGCTTAGCCTTGATTTTCACTACCGTTTTAAAACCACTGTATGGATGCCAACACGTGGCCTTCTGATGGCTTCCCTAATGCAGTCAGTGCTTGCAAGTGGGAGGATAAATGCCCCTGTGCAATAGGAGAGGTGAGTAGGATGGAGGGTTGGTGGGTAAGGGCCCTTTGAACCCAACCTATCTTTCTTCCAGTCTCAAACACCATCCTCATTTCTGCCAGGGCTCATGGGAGGCCAGGCCCCAGAGGTAGGCGGCTGATGCTCAAATCTCCTAATGGAGTTTGACAGCAGCAGGATTAAAAGCACAGATGCAACACCCAGAAAGCAGCGCAGGAAAGCATATGCGCCCTTTCTATGCCCATTCTCTTGCTATTGGCACTTTCTTTTAGAGAGAGAGCTGAACCATAAGATAAACCTTTTCATAGAAACAGAGGCTTAAAAAAATAATAGCGATGAAAGAGCTTTGGATAGCGAGGGGGGAAAGAGGGCAGAAGAAAAATTTGCTGTGAGGTTTCCAAGGGCCAGGAGCTGGGATGGTCTGCAGAGCAAATTCCTTTTGGGAAGCAGAGATCCGTGTGCAAAGGACAAAATGACAGCTGCGGCAATACTACCATGCAAGCGAGATTCATTTGTCACACCAGGCCAACTCTGAAGGCAACTACTGACTTCTTCTCTCAGGACACAGTGAGGACTGTTACAGGCAAGTGCAAGCCTTCTCAGACTGGCCCAGCCTCGTGACTTTTTCTCCCCTGATCTCCTCAGCACAGGACCCCCTGGCTCTACAGTTCTACTCTGGCATGGAATTGTTGCCTTGTCCTGTTATTGTGCTGTTTCGTCTGGTTATCCCTTGCCTCCCCAGTGAAATTCTAAGATCCTTGAGGGTAAGCACATGTGTCAAACACAAGGCCCGCGGGCCAAATCCAGCCCGCCAGGCCTTGCAATGTGGCCCGCACCGCGCTGTCATCACTGCACTCCGCTGTCAGTTTATGACATTGTCAGTTTATGACTGTTCAGTAAACCATTCGGCCCGCGATTTAGGCTGGATTTTAGATTTTGGCCCCTTCTCTGATTGAGTTCGACACCCCTAGGTAAAGCAATGCATTAAAACTAATTCAACAATATTTACAGAATGTCTGTCTATACTCTATATTCAACGGAAAGGAATTCAAAGATGTTTAAAGGGGCTCACAGTCACAGTTGGAAAAACAAGATGCCCACAAAACAACTATCTGTCAGTGCAAGGCAATGGGTGATTGAAGTCACAAATACATGGGATGATGTAATGAACATACACTGTATAGCTTTGGGAAAAGGAGACCGTGCTAGAGAGACAACAAGGGAGGGCTTTTAAGAAGCAACAACTCTAAAAGAAGAGGCTTCAGGGTGCTTGCTGCCTTTCAGCTGGCAGGAGAAGAACAAAGGGTCTATTCTGACTGTCAGCCATGAAGATGAGAAGGAATGTTCCCTTCCTAGAACAATAGACAACTGGGTACAAACAGGTGCATTTACTGAGAACGCTGGGATTAACTAACTGATTCCTTCAACAGGACTTAGTGCACAGATGCCCAGGTTTGGAAACATCTGGATCAGTTGCCTGGGAAGTGAGCATGTGCCTTGCAGAACAGCATTGCAGTGACTTGAGGAAGATCATCAGCCCACTTTCCCTTCTGCAAGTTGCTTTGTCTTTTTATCCCTGTGGATAGTCTTTGACCATTTAAGTGATGACAACCAGGGAAAGGTGTCTATTTGGCAGACATTTAGCAAACAAAAGACCAAATAAACCACAAACATGCCAACACCACCTCTCTGGATTTGTCTGGAAAATATGGGAATGCCAGAAAACCTGTCTGGAGACAACAAATTCCCTGGGTGGTCTCACATCTGCCCTGTGACCAAGCTGAAGGTCTGACAGAGCAGCAGAGTTAAAAGGAGAAAGATCACTTACTGTCTGAGATTCGTACTTCGCAGCACCTCCCAATGCATGATTTCAAGCTGACATGAGCTGTCCTCAAAGTGCGTCCTATCAGCACCAAATGCACTCTGACAGGCCACTTAAAGCGCAAAGCCCTTCCCTTACAGTTTCTCAAAGAGTAGCTTTTGGCCAACAGTGGCCAGAGATACACCATGATTCATAAGACCAGGTAACTCTTTGAGTCACTGTACACTCCCAGGACTCAAACAAGATAAGCATAGATGAAAAACATTTAAAGGAAAAAAAAGAAAAGAACTTGGACTAGACATAGAAAGGACTAGGGATAGGAAATATAATACCAAGAACAACTATGTGCCGCTCTGTGCCAGGCACTGGGCTCAGCACTTTATATGCATTGTTTCATTTGGCCTGCACCCCAGTCCAGCTCCTGCCCCGTCTCTCTGCCCACTCACAGCAGATCTCTAGAGTGAGTGTCTAACCTGGTCTCCACCGTTACAGGCTAACACTGTCTCACGTTCCGGTCATTCTTTTGCCCATGATAACCCAGCTCCTTTCCCTACCCTCTGCTGCCAAGGTCACCAACCATCTTTCTGCTGGGAAACCTTACAGACATACCACTACATCTTTCTTCCTACTCAACCTTTTGGCAACATTTGCCAGAGCTGACCATGACCTCCTTGAGAATCTCAAAGGCTGGTCCTTCTCGGGCTACTTTATTTTTCTCGTAGGATTTCTCAATAACTAAAGCTCTTTTGTGTCTCTCTAGACTAGAATGGAAGCTCACTGAGGATAGGGGGCTCTGTTTTGTTCACTGCTCTATCCACTGGACCTAGAATAGTACTTAGCATTGCTGCCCCTGGGACAAACACTGGAGGATTGAGGGAAATGGATGGGAGGGAAATCTTTTTCTGTAGATACTTTTGAATCTTCTAAGTTTTATACAATATGTATGTTAGTAGCTGTAAAAATAACAATTGCACAAAATTTCCCAAACATTGGATTTTATACTCTGGGTAGTTAAGGAATCTTGAGAAGTCCTTCATCCCTCTCCCCTAACTTTGACAGGGCCCTCCCAAACTGCCCTACATATTGTTTTAGAGGAAGAGGAAAGTACACAGATGGGAAATAATTTTTGTATGTCATCTTGATAGGTTTAATTTTGGTTTTCTTGTCATCTCACTCAAACCGTACTATGTTAGCAGTTATTTTTGTTAGATATTTTTGGTAGCCTTTCATGAATCTGAGAAAACATTATACTTGGGGAAGATTGACATTTTTCATCAACTCCATAATCCTGGGAACGTTTGCAGTGGGATTCCTTGGATATTGACTGTCCTTGGAAACTGGGAGCCAATTCAGGTTTTATTAAACCTGGCCCAGGTTTCTGGCCACAGATGCAAACTTCTCATCTATAATTAAGCAGATGATAACTTTGCAGGGAAGAAAGGTGATTCGTGAGCCCAAGATAGATTCAAGATGGTGTGTGTCCCTCTCTCTGCCAAAATGTCAGACGTGGCCTCTGTGGGTCTGGACCACATCGTGGGAGGCACCACCAGGTGTGGGGATCATAAAACAAATGAAGGCACTCTGCAGGGTTCTTGCCATGAGTCATTCTTCCTTTTTTGGGACCCAATTTGTTTGGAACAATCCTCGAGAGTTTGTGTTCTAATACTTGCCAAGAATGAGGCTGTGAGCAACAGGCTTACCTACACAATGCCATTCAGTGATGGAGACTTCTGGTTTTCACTAGAATTCACATTTACTTTTAAACAAATTAATTCTTATGCCAATTCTTTTTATTCCAAAGGCATTGCAAGTATTATTACAGAAGCTACTATTCCAAATCCCACTAGGGAAAGCTGTTCATTCCTAAAGATCTAGGGGTTCAGACATAAATTGCCATAAGGGAAAACAAATGTCACTTGAGTACCTCTAACATGCCTGCATTGAAATTTGGAAAAGAAGGATCAGTGACTAATATATTCTGTAAGTACTCTTCATGAAACATGAGGAGGACAAAAATCATTGCTGAATCCAAGATCATGAAGATTTATGCCTATATTTTCCTTGAAGAGTTTTACAGTTGCAGTTCTTAAATTAGGCCTTAGGTCCATTTTTTTTTTTTTTTTTTTTTTTTTTTTTTTTACAGTGTAAAATTTTTATATTTAGAATTAGGCAGCTGGACACAGTTTAGATGATTCCAATTTTGTTGGCAACATCCAAAGCATCATAGTCAGGAGCCAGTCGAACATATGCCTTCTTCTCGCCATCAGGCCTGATCAGGGTGTTGACCTTGGCCACATCAATGTCATAGAGCTTCTTCACAGCCTGTTTGATCTGGTGCTTGTTGGCCTTGACATCCACAATGAACACAAGTGTATTATTTTCTTCTATCTTCTTCATGGCTGACTCGGTAGTCAGGGGGAACTTGATGATGGCATAGTGGTCAAGCTTGTTTCTCCTGGGTGCGCTCTTCCGAGGATATTTAGGCTGCCTCCGGAGCCTTAGTGTCTTTGGCCGTCGGAAGGTGGGTGACGTGCGGATCTTCTTTTTTTTGTGGCTGTGGACGCCTTTCAACACTGCTTTCTTTGCCTTCAAAGCCTTTGCTTTGGCTTCGGCTTTGGGAGGGGCAGGGGCTTCCTTCTTCGCTTTCGGCGCCATCTTCGTGAAAAGGGTTTACGAGACCCTTAGGTCCATTTTTTGTTAATTTTGTATATGATGCAAGGTAGGGCCCAACTTAATTCTTTTTCATGTGGCTATCCATTTGACCCAGCACCATTTGTTGAAAAGACAATCCTTTTCCCAAGGGTGCAATCCTTGGCACCCTTGTCAAAAGTCAATTGACCACAAATGTATGGGTTTATTACCTATCAATTCTGTCCCACTGACTTACATGTCTATACTTATGCAAGCACCCACAGTTTTTATTACTGTAGCTTTATAGTAAGTTTTGAACTCTGAAAGTGTAAATTCTTTAACTTGGTTCTCTTTTTCCCCCCAACCTATGTTGTTTGGCTGTTCTGAGTCCCCTGAATTAATATATTTAAATTTTAGGGCCAGTTTATCAATTTCTACAGAAAACCAGCTGGGATTTTGATAAGGGTTGTATTGATCAGTTTAGAAATATTAACTTCTTAACTATATTAAGTTTTCCAATACATGAACATGGACTGCCTTTTCATTTATTTAGGTTTTCTTTCTTTCAGTAACATTTTGTAGTTTCAGTGTACAAGTCTTGAACTTCTGATAAATTTATTCCATGTTTTATTCTTTTTAATGCTATTGTAAATTGAATTATTTTCTTAATTTCATTTTCAGATTGTTCATTGCTAGTGTAAAGGAAAACAATTGATTTTTGTATATGGATCTTATATCTGAAACCTTGCTGAATTTGTTTCTTAGCTCTAATAAGTTTTATGTGTGTTTATTAGGGTTTTCAGTTATATGAGATCATGTTATATACAAATTGAGATAGATTTTCTTCCTCTTTTCTAATCTGAATGCATTTTATTTGTTTTAGTTATCTGATTGTCCAAACTTGAACCTCCAGTATAATGTTGAATAGAAGTCACACAAGTACACATATTGTCTTGTTCCTGATCTTTTGGGGAAAGCTTGTTAAGTGGTTTTTCACCACTATGTACAATGTTACCAGTGGGTTTTCTTCAAGGCCCTTAGTCAGTTGAGGAAGTTCCCTTCTATTTCTAGTTTTAATAATAAAAGGGTGTTAGATTATGGCAAATGCTTTTCTGTATCTATTGAGATAATCATGTGGTTTCTGTATATATTTTTAGTTAATATTTTAGTGGTTGCTATAGGGATTACAATTAACATCCTAAATCAGCAGTTACCAACCTTTCAGACCTCACAGGACACCAGTGGTCCATGGACCATCGGTTGGCAACAGCTGTCCTAAATTATAGCAAATACTTCAGATTAATGCCAGCTTTCAATTCAATAGTGTGTTGGTTAATTTTATGTAAAAATTTGGGCCATGTTTTTTAGTATTTGGTCAAACATTCTGGGTGGGTATCTCTTTAAAGTTTTTGTGTTTTTTATTTTTTTTATGAGATAAACATTTAAATTTCATGTATTGAATAAAGCAGATAACCCTCCCAGGTGTAGGTGGACCTCATGTAATCAGTAGAAGACCTGAACTGAACAGAAGGAGTGATTTTTCTCTTGAGTAACAGGTGATTCTCCTGCCTGATGGTCTTTAACCTGGAACATTGGCTTTTTCTTACCTTCAGGCTTGAGCTGAAACACTGGCTCTTCCTGGGTCTTGAGCCTGCTGGCCTTTACACATGAACTACACCATTGGCTCTCCTGGGTCTTCAGCTTGTTGACTAACCCTGCAAATCTTGGGATCTGTCAGATTCCATGATTACATAAACCAACTCAGAATGAATGAATGAATGAATGAATGAATATCCTGCTGGTTCTGTTTATCCTATATGGTGCCATTTCCCTCCTTCTTCATGCTACTGTTTTCATACAAATTACATTTTTATACATTACATATCCATCAATAAAAATTTATAATTATTACCTTATACATTTGTATTTTAAATAAGAAGAAAAACAGTGAAACAAAATATATTTTAGCATCTTATATATTTGTCTATGTAGTTACCATTACTAGTGCTCTTTATTTCTTCGTGTGGATTTGAGTTACTGTCTAATGTCTTTTCAGCATGAGTTCATTATATTATTTCTTACAGAGCAAGTCTGCTAATAACAAACTCAATTTTTAATTTATTTTGGAATGCCATAATTTCTCACTCATTTTCAAAGGATATTTTTACTGGCTATAGAATTTTTATTGACAGTCTTTTTCTTTCAGCATTTCGAATAGGTTATCTCATTGCCTTTTGGTCCCAATAGTTTCTGATGAGAAACAAGCTGTTTGAGGATTCCTCGTATGTGATGAATTACTTCTCTCTTGTTGCTTTTAATATTATTTATCTTTGGATGGCTTGATTACGATGTGTCTAGGTGTGAATGTATTTGAGCTTATTTGATTGGAGTCCATTTGGTTTTTATTTTGTATTAAATTTGGAAGTTTTTGGCCATTATTTCTACAAATATTTCTCTTAGAACCTATTCCTCAAGTTAAAATGTGTCCGTTGACATTGGTATTAGTGGTGTTTTTGCGAATTTGACTCCAAAGGCAAGTTAAACAAAAGTAAAGAAATGAGACTACATCAAACTAAAAGTTTTATATAGCAAAGGAAACCATCAACAAAACAAAAAGGCAACCAACTGAATGGGAAAATATATTTGCATAACATATTTCCAATAAGAGGTTTAATAACCTAAATATATAAAGAACTTATACCACTCAACAACAGAAAAGAAACAACACAATTAAAAAATTGTCAGAGGATTAGAACAGAAATTTTTCTATTGAAGGCATATAGATGGCAAAAAGGCACATGAACAGATGTTCAATATTACTAATTATTAGGGAAATTAAATCAATACCACAATAAGCTATCACCTCACACCTGTTAGAATGGCTAATATTAAAAAAATAAGTGTTAGGATGTGGAGAAAAGGGAACCATCACACACTGTTGGTGGGATTGTAAATTGGAACAATCACTATGAAAAACAGTATGGAGATTCCTCCAAAGACTTAGAGCTTCTATAGTATCCAGTAATTCATCTCTGGGTATTAATTCAGAGAATATGATAGCCCTAGATTGAAAAGCTCTTGCGTACCCCTATGTTCTTTGCAGCATTATTTACAATAGTCAAAATATAGAAAGTGTTTATCAACAGATCAATGAGTAAAGAAGATGAGATACCTAATACAATGGAATGCTACTCAGCCATAAAAAAAGATATAATATTGTCATTTGTGACAACATGGACAGATCTTATGGGTATTATACTAAGTGGAGTAAGTCAAACAGAAAAGAACAAAAACCATATGATTCCACTCATGGAATACTATAAAGTAAAAAAGTAACAAACGTACGAACAAAAAAAACGTAAACTATGGATACAGGGCAGGGGAACTTTGTCATGTACAGTGAACAAAGGTCAGAGGGAAAAGAGCTGAAAATGAAAATCAGAGAATGCTGGGGATGAATATGGCTCCCTCCCAGTTTTGCTGGGACAACCCTGCTTTATAAGATCTCCCAGGGATAGGATTTCCCTGTAGAACCCAGGGTTGCCACCAAAGGTGTCCTGAGACAGCTGGTCATTTTCACAAGAAAAAAGAACAAATTCTTGCTACTGGCGTTACTGTCATTGAGTTTATCCCCAGGGCTACTGTTTATCCCTCGATGTCTGGTCAGCTGCGATAGGCGTCGTCTTCTTTCAGTAAAGGATGAGCTCTTTTTTACTATGGAAACAGGAAGCTACAGAGCCTGCGTCAAACAGGCCCGAAGTAAATGTTCATTGAATTAGAAGATGACAGCCTCTCATTTAGCGACTAGTACATGTCAAGGTGCATCTAGAGTGACGGGGAAAGGAAGAAGAGAAAGCCGTCTGCCGCCAGATACTTCTCTCTCCATCTTTCAGTTTTTGCATTTTAGTCATGTTACTACTACATGCCTGTAAACTGCCCTAGATTTTTTAAAAATATATATATTTTATTGATTTTTTACAGAGAGGAAAGGAGAGAGATAGAGAACCAGAAACATCGATGAGAGAGAAACATCGACCAGCCACCTCCTGCACACCCCCCATCGGGGATGTGCCCGCAACCAATGTACATGCCCTTGACCGGAATCGAACCTGGGACCCTTCAGTCTGCAGACCGATGCTCTATCCACTGAGCCAAACCAGTTTCGGTTGCCCTAGTTTTTTTTACTTAGCAATTGCCTATGAAGGTGGTAATGACTCAAATCAATAATTCAGGAACATAGGAGTGCGGGAATAAGGTGGGTTGAAAATTCATACCAGGCTATTGAGTAAACATTATCATCTCAGGCATAACATATTTTGTTTTATCCCCCCCTCCTAAGATGTTGTGGAGGAAAATGATTTTCAGCAGCAAATCTGTTTCTCTGTGCCCATGTGTACACTCACACACTCTCCCTCTCCCGTTCCACCTTCCTATTGGCGTCATTGGAGACTGACGCCAACAGGCTTCCTGCGCTCGCTTTAATTTATCTCTGCTGAGCTACTGCATTGGGGTCACAGGGAGGTTAGAGCAGATGTTCTTCTCCCTGCCCCTGCTTAATATTCACTTTGTTTTTCCTCTTGGGGTTTACCAGAGTAGAAAAAAACCTAGGGGAAATATAAGATACAAAGGGGACTTGCAAGCTGGGAGATGACAAGATACAAAGGAGATTGGAAGCTGTAGTGCTTTCTTTGGAAAGGGGCATATGCGACTAGAGAGGCCCAATTAATTCCCTTTCACTGTATCAGACAGGCAGGAACTTCCACCTCACGGTAAGGTCTTTCTAGGTAGGAATGATCTTGCTTATTCTCATATCCTTGGAGTTTTGTACAGGGCCTGGCATACAGAAAATAAACAAGTTTTATGTTAGGAGGTAAAGCTGAGATCTGGGGACACGGTAATTGCCTGGGCAGAGTGTTGTCAATCCCGAGCCTTGACCCAGAATGCTCCAGCAGAAGGACCATAACAACTGGGAGGTAAGTGCACTCCTCACGATGGCCAATATCTCCTCTCCGGATTAGACTCGCTAAGGTTCTTCAAATATTTGTCATAAGACAAGTTGAAATCAAGGGGATATAATGCAGTGGAAAGGAGCATAGGCTTTTGAAATCACTCATTCATTCAACAACTATTCGGGTACCCATGTGCTATTGTTTTAGTCTGTTAGGATACACTAATGAACAAAATGGACAAACACATGCCTTGTGGAATTCATAATGTGGTTGTTGGAGACAGACAGTAAACAGTTATATTGTGTTTTAAAAGTAGGTGCTATGGAAAAAAAGTAAAGGAGAGTAGGAGGGATCAGGATGAGTAGCAATTTCCAAAATGACATCTCTGAGAAGATGCAGATACTGGTGGGAGAACAGCCAAGGCAAAGCCCAGAGGTGGGAGCTGCCTGTTTGGACTTAGGAAAGCAAGGTCAGTGTGAGTGGTGAAAAGGGTAAGGAGGAGATTGTCAGATAGATAATGGGAGGCACATATCACGTAGGGCCTGTCAGTAGGGTTGGCAGATTTAGCAAATACAAATTACCAGTTAAATGTGAATTTCAGATAATGAATATTTTAAAAATATAACTATGTCCCAAATATTGCATGAGAGATACTAAAAATCTATTTGCTGTTTATCTGAAATCTAAATTTAACTGGCTACCTTGCATTTATCTGGCAACACCACATGAAGACCATTGTAGGAGCTCTGAGTAAAACTGGGAGTCCTGGGAGGGTCTGGGCAGAGGAGGGGTTCCTGGGGTGCCTTGTGGAAAAGGGTGAAAGAGCGATGTCGGAAGCAGGGGCATCAGATGCTGGTGCTGATTCAGACCAGGTGGCAGGAGTGCAGGTGGAGAGAAGGGGCCAGATTCCGGATACATTTTTAAAAAAATATATTTTTATTGATTTCAGAGAGGAAGGGAGAGGGAGAGAGAGAAACATCAATGAGAGAGAATCATTGATCAGCTGCCTCTTGCATGCCCCCTACTGGGGATCAAGCCTACAACTCAGGCATGTGCCCTTGGTTGGAACCGAACCTGGGACGTTCAGTCCGCAGACTGACACTCTATCCACTGAGCCAAACCGATGAGAGTTCCAGATACATTTTGAAGGTACAGCCAAAAGGATATCCTGTCTGACTGGGTGTGGAGCAGGAAAGAAAAGGGAAGAGTTAGTGACAACTCCGAGGATTCTGGCTGTGTAGTTAGATGGAGGGAGTTGCAATCACCTGGGATAGTGAAGACTGTAGGTGATGTGATCTGATGCAGATGGGACGAGGATATTGAGCTCCATGTTGAAACTGCTAAGTTTGACATCGGAGTGAAGAGGTCAAATAAGCATTTTACTATGGAGTTCAGGAGAGAGGTCCCTGCTGGTGATACAAACGAATCGTAATGTAAATATCTGTGTTTCCCGATGGTCTTAGGCAACCCTGCTAGCAGTTCTCGATCTGTGGGTCATGGTCATAGGCTCTACAGCAGCGATTCTCAACCTGTGGGTTGTGACCCACAGATCGAGAACTGCTAGCAGGGTTGCCTAAGACCATCGGAAAACACGGATATTTACATTACGATTCATAACAGTGGCAAAATTACAGTTATGAAGTAGCAATGAAAATAATTTTATGGTTGGGGGTCACCACAACATGAGGAACTGTATTAAAGGGTCTCAGCATTAGAAAGGTTGAGAACCACTGCTCTAGAGGAATCAGACATATTTAGTTCCTGCCACTTACTAGATGTGACTTTGGGTAAATTTCTTAATTTTCTCAGCCTTAAGTTTCTCTTCTTATAAAAAAGGAATAGCAATTGGGACACTGCGAGAATTAAATAAAATATGTAAAGGGTATGGCATATCCTGTTAATATGATGCAATATGAATTTGTCCTAGTGTGGGCAAGATACCTGGTGCTTAACCTTTCTGTGCTTCAATTTTCTTATCTGTAAAATGGGAATAAGAGTGATACCCGCCCCATGGTGTTGTTGAAAGATTAAGTGAGATAATCTACAGAAAGCACTTGGAACAATCCACTTGCAGCACTCAATAAAGCTGTTAATATTCAACCAATTCTCTCATAAATGCTGGTCTACCTCTTTTGTAAATGCACTGCTACCCAGAGTGAACAGGGTACTGAACTTATAACTTCCCATCTATCCTTGTGTTAATGGATCTAAACTCATTCACTTTTGATGGCAGTGTCTGCTGCTTTGTGATACGTAAACCTGTGCACAAGTGATGGTTATCATAACTGACTCAAGATCTTGTTGTAAGCTAAGCCCACTTCTGCACCACAGAAGTTGCTTGTCTTCACTTGAAAGTGAGTCACAAAGGTTAGTAGTTGTTTTCCATCTTCCCAGAAAACCCAGAAAGCATATTAGGCTTATTAACTCAGGATGCAGAATTTCTGCAGGCATTCTTAATCATTTTTGAGAATCTGAGGAGGCTAAGAACTTTCCTCCAGAAAATATACAACCATCCATAATTTAACACCCAGAAAAAGAAAAAAAAAATCCTTCTAAAGACTCAAAATGTGTTTAAATTATAAGAATTTTGCATTTCTCTACAACAGAAACTTATAAAGGAGGTAAAAAACATATCTACTTGAAAAGTCCAAAAGAAAGATGGAAAGGTGACTCTTCCCCATTGAACTTCTTCAGTGGAGCATGATAGAATTAGTCGCTGTAGCTTCCGAATAAGATGAGGGGCTGGTGGGTGTTTCCACACCACCTTATGCAATAAAGACAGACAGATGGACAGGCAGTGTTAAAGTCTAAGTTCTGTAATCACAGAAAGCTCTGTGGCAGCTTCCAGCAGGATTAATTTAGGAGAAATTTTAAATTACTCTAAGACCCTTACTTCCCAAAGGATTCACTAATGCCACGACTTGTTTTTACAAGTAAAAGAGAGGTTAGACGAAGTGAGTTCCAAGTTCCATTTTCAACTCTGAAACGACGGGCCATGGAATCAAATATTTCAAGGAAAGAAATTTTATTTTATTAGCACAGGGCTTGGCACCAGAATTCCTGTCCTAGCGCGCCACCTAGCAGTGAGGAGAGAGCAAAACCTAATCTCCAAAGAAAAGCTATTTCATTTGACTTTTAGAACAAAACAAAAATTTAAAAATAAAAGATGATAAACTAAAAGATGCCAATTTGGTAAATCAAACTTTTTTTTTACAGTGTAAAATTTTTATATTTAGAATTAGGCAGCCGGACTCAGTTTAGATGATTCCAATTTTGTTGGCAACATCCAAAGCATCATAGTCAGGAGCCAGTCGAACATATGCCTTCTTCTTGCCATCAGGCCTGATCAGGGTGTTGACCATGGCCACATCAATGGCATAGAGCTTCTTCACAGCCTGTTTGCTCTGGTTCTTGTTGGCCTTGACATCCACAATGAACACAAGTGTATTATTGTCTTCTATCTTTTTCATGGCTGACTCGGTGGTCAGGGGGAACTTGATGATGGCATAGTGCTCAAGCTTGTTTCTCCTGGGTGCGCTCTTCAGAGGATGTTTAGGCTGCCCCGGAGCCTTAGTGTCTTTGGCCGTTGGAAGGTGGTGACATTCGGATCTTCTTTCAATACTGCTTTCTTTGCTTTCAAAGCCTTTGCTTTGGCTTTGGCTTTGGCTTTGGGAGGGGCAGGGGATTCCTTCTTCGCTTTCGGCGCCATCTTTGTGAAAAGGGTTTACGAGCTGGTAAGTCAAACTTTTCAAAAGGAGGGTGAGAGGCTGATTGTTGAGAACCTGCAAATGTCAAACTGCTTTTTTTCTTTCATACTTTCTTTTACAAACCAAACTAGAAAAAGAATCAAATATGGTGTGCAGAATAACAGTTCTTATCTGGAGGGCACGTTCTTTAATTCTAAGTGCAAAGTTTAAATGGGATGTTGTTTGCTTGTGTGTGATTAGACTCTTCCCATCCAAGCCTTCTGTTTTATATTCAGAACATAGCAATGTAGAAAAGAGATCAAGGTTTCAATGGACCTTATTTATATCTTATACTTTGTCCTGTTTACTTATTCGTTCACTCAATAAGACTGACTGAAATTCTACTATGTGCCAGAAAAGACAGGAAGGTGGCTTGGCCTACGTGAGTGGCAGCAGGTCTGCAGGAAAACAGGCCGACTAATGAGATAGAAACTCAGGAGATAGAATCTGATTTGACTGTGGCAATGAAGGGCAGGGAGCGGTCAAGGATGATTCTACTCCTGGGTTTATATCGGAGGCAACTAGTAGGTGGTGGCAGGGAATACAGGGGTAGAAGTGGGACAGGGGAGGAAGATTTTTCTCACTTTTTTTCTGTCCAAGAAAGTGTAAAGAGGGTTTCAGGAGTCATGGATTCCTAAGATTAGGGAACAATGTGTGCTTTCTGGGAAGACAGTCCTCAGTGTTCGATATTTATTTAAAATAAAGTTATGATCCCACCAAAGGTTAGGGATCACTCCCCCATAGCATATAGAACTTGAAAATTTTTAAACATTAAATTCATGACAAACAGAGGGCTCTACCAAGTTGCTCAAGCACATGGTCTTTAACAGGACTCTATCTCAGGAGTATCCCATGTTTATGATCTGGTCCAAGGGCAAAGCAGGACCAGTGAGCATGAATTTCTTTCAACTTAGCTGAGAGACTTGACAAAAATTCCATAGGACTCTAGGCTTGATACCACAAATTCATTTTCACAATACATTGAATGACTGCAAATCTGAAAAGATCTTAAGTAAAGCCAGTACTGATAATTACATGGTATTTTCTACAACTGATTTTGCTATTTTTGTTAAACTCACAATTTTTCTCTTAAATCAAGTTTTTGAGGCAACTTTCCTGAGTCTCATGAATCCTGGTAAAGTCAACAATTGGACCAATTCCAAGTAGAAACCAGATAAGGAGTTATGTTTTTGAATCTAAAAAGTTTAACAAATATAAATCTGCACCAATTGAAGAAAAGATTGTTGAAAAACCCATTCTACTTGACCATAACAGATGTTCCACTGCCTAAAATGTGAGATGTTACAACCAAATGTTCCACTCCTCTACTCCCAATTTGTTTAACTGCCCTACTCTCATCAGTACAGGAACACTGTTACTTTTAAAACTCATACAAGGATAAACCTTTGGCTCTAGCCCATGTCATGTATCTTTGCTTAAGTTTCATCCTGCTAAGCAAAGGGGAAACATACCCGTTAAGGTATCATGAGGAGGAAATATTGAACATCCCTCAGGGATATGCTCTGCTTAATAGCATCCTAAATGATACACACAGAGTTTTATTTACCTGACAGGTATTTTCATATGTGTGGTGTAAGAGGAGGCTTTCCATGAGTATCAAGTACCATCCTACAGTAACAGGATGCTTTGTCAAAAAGTAATTTTTCTACTAAGTTATGAACTTAGCAGTCTTTGGTTTCTACCTAAGAGTCCAGTGGGATGACAGATGAAAGAAAAGTTTGTAGGAAATGTCACCAGAGGAGTGTGAGGACCACCAGTAACTAATCTGCTTTAGGCAGAAGAATTCCTGCAGCAAAGGCTCTGAATGTGGCTTCAGGAAATCAAGGCAATGCAGACACAAGATGTGACGAAGACTGGTATTCAGTAATTTAAGAATTTAAGAAACTGGAAGATGGCTTATAAGGGTTTGATATGCTCCTATAAACGTAAGAAAACAAGTCTTAGAAATGTGAGTGCCAGATATTTAAGAAGTGGTTCCAGTGCGAGTTAATTTCCAACTTAATGGAATATAGGTATTTATCTACAATACAGCAAAGGTCTACAAAGGCCAAAGTAAGAATAAAGAGGTCGTGCCAAAAATAAAGACAAATATTTTAGTCAAGAAGAATATCAAATCTCTGTTTTCACAATTACACAAGGAAATTTTGTATTTTACTCAAGTTCTTTCAGTCACATATTTAGGTGAAAGTTTTCATTTCTGCAGAATCATTATAACAAAAAGCTAATTAAAAAAAACAACAGGGTCTAGACACTTTTGACAAAACAAATTCCAACTTCATAAATATTTAAAGCAAGCAAGCAAAATGCTGTTACAAATGCCAAAGATCAGGCTAATAATAATTCCTTAATCCCAATAGTTATCTGTTTGTTTTGTAACAAAAGTTTAAAGAGCAAAGATTCATAAATTTGGTTTCCTCACCAATTTATCTAAATTGCCTCAAGAATATTAAACAAATTGTTGTAGGAACATTTCCCCATAAATTAAAAAATATTTTTAAAGACTGACTTGCCTCCAGTCACACTACTTAAATTCCCTATCTGCTGACTCGGTGCCTTCTCCACAGGAAAATATATTTTTTAAAAATTTTAAACAATAATATAAAACAAAATTTAAAGTAAAACAGAAAGCTAAAAGCACTTTCTGAAAACTGTTTATAACCAAGAAAATTTAGCTGTGTATAAATTCTCTACTCAGTTTTGGGGTAGATCAAAGGATTTCTTGTGAAAAGTGGCACACCAATCAGTCATGGTTCTAAATATCAGAGCAGTCCTTGACTGCGAAGTTAAAACCATTTCTGTCTACATGGTTCAAACAGCAGAGTTTACGTATTCTGGTTCCAATCGGATGACTCCAAAAACTTAGTAGGTTGACTGATGACTAACAATATGAGACAAATGAATAGGGCTAAGTTCAAAGTAAATAGACAGGTTTAGTTGATAACATCAAAATCTGAATTTCATTTCCTATAGCCTTGGAAAACATCAAGATCTTAATGGGCTATAGGAAATGAAAATTTTAAATGTCTTAGTGATGGCTCCTGCAAAATTATGAATAATACCATCTGTGGCACTGTATATATAAACAGGATGAATTTAAGTCTGAAATGACATCAGAAGTTGGTTAGAAAAGCCTTGCTACACAGTATAAACATTAATAGGAAGCTTCAGGAAGTTGGCTTTATAAGATGTTGGTTTTTCATTCCTTACTAAGCCCCCTTCCAGATGTTTTTTTAAAAAAATATTTTTATTGATTTCAGAGAAGAAGGGAGAGGGAGAGAGAAATAGAAACATCAATGATGAGAATCATCTATCAGCTGCCTCCTGCACGCCCCCTACTGGGGATGAAACCCACAATCCAGGCATGTGCTCTGACCCAGAATCGACAGTGACCTCCTAGTTCATAGGTCAACACTCAGCCATTGAGCCATGTCAGCCGGGTCCCTTCCAGGTTCTTCAGTACAACTAGTCCACTGCTATTTAAGCTATCCATGTTCAAGAATATGAGCTCTTAGCAAATCCACCATGCCCTCCCTTCCAAAACCAGGGGTGTTTCTTCAGCTATCAGAACCATCTCTCTTCTGGATGTACCTACGACACACTGTCTTCTTGCATCAAGTCATTTAAACGTCACAAGCAAGAGTTCCAATGTTTTCCTGTGGAGAGGGCACTGAGCGACGGGTCAGCATATATGGGAATTTAAGCAGTGTGACTGGAGGCAAGTCAGTCTTTCTAGGCTTCAAGTGTCCTCATCTAAGGTCCCTTCTAGATCAAATTTCTATAATCCTAAATCTCTCAGACATAGTCTGACTGCTGGCTGAAGCCTCTAGTTACCCCTCTCCCCCCTTGAAATGGACAACTGGCACCTCAATGAGTGAAACTCAGAGGGAAGAGGCATGCATGGCTAGCTGTAGCTGGAATGACCCCTTTTTTTGATACCCATGGTGTTTTTAGAAGGAAGAGGGGTATTGGCGACAAGCCACTGGAGTCAAAATCTGAGATCTATTAGTAAAGCCACTCCCTCTTCCACCCCTATAGAGTTTATAACCAAGAATTTCCTGCATGTTCTCACCCCCATTCCCTCACACACACCTCAGGCTCCTACTTCCCAGTTAACGTTTGTTATGGACCTCCATTATTTCTAATAGTTCCTTAACACCAAATCTGTGGGAAGCGGGGCTGTTTTAACAATAAAATATAAGTAACTTAACCCTAAACCATGGAGCATCTACCTATCTTTTGAATAGTTCTTTGTGCTGTTCCAATTGAACAGAGACCTATTTACTCATCTTCAAATGACCTATTAAATTTGTTTCATGCTTTAACTACACCAAACAAAGCCCACCTTTTGGGAGAAGACAGGTAAACAGATAGGCAGATTGGCTGTCCTAGTCAAAGCCAAGTGGTCAAAATATAAAGCCACTCAAAGGTCCATTATTCACTCTGCTAACTCAACCAGGATATTAACTGTTATTAAATAGGTTTCTAAGAATGTTGACAGACAGTGTGAGATGGCACTGTCTAAATGATTCTTCTCTATCAGGGCATTTGCAATTGGATAGGATTCTGAAAGAGCCTTCACACAGGGATTCCCTAATCCCTATCTAACTGGAAAAGCATAACATTAGTCACTGCCAGGTTACTCAGCGTTGGCAGAGTTCCTGCTGGTAGCTGAATGCTTTTCAGAGGAAAATGTAAATATTGCTTCTACCAAATTTACCTGACCACAAACCCAATGACTGCCATCTGGACAAGTGGAGTATGTTACTCAAACTTGGTTTCTTCTTTAAAGAAAGAATTCTAAGATAAATTTTCTTCTTTAGAAACAAATTGTGAATAATTACCTAAACTTACAGAAAAAACAAAGCTTTCCCAGGCCCTATGACAATATCACATATGCCATTTAACTGCCACATTGACCATTTATTGACCTTCCGTGTAACTCTTCAAATGTCTTCTCCAATAAAAAATGTCTTGATATAAAATCACAAAAATCCAAATAAGTAACTGTTCTTTCCAGTGGGCCAATGATGTTTCCAGTTTACTATTTTTTTTTTGGTTAATTGTTATATCATCATTCTTTGAGATAATTGGAATTAAAGGTGAATCTAGATTTTTAAATTTTATTGCAGTACACATGTTTTTTTTCCTAAGGTTTTTAAACCAAAAACTACCATTAGTTAGCGACTCTGGGTTTAACTTTGTTTTATGAGTACTTACTTCTAAGAAAGAAGTTTCAGCCAATAAGATTATAAATTTAAGTGCATTTCCATATCCACTGTCATCTCACTCCCTTCCTTAGTGGATATTGTGCTGGTTAAGTAGCTGAGAAGGAAAGAGGAGAGATTCCTTATTGTAGGAAGAGAGAAAGGAACCAGGGGCCAGCTCTCTGTTTAATGCTAAAGCAGGAGGCTGCAGGAGAGGGGCTAAGAAAGTGAGAACAGGTCATATAATATTTTATATTAATAGGTCAGATAATATTTCAAACAATTGGACTTCAGAGAACATAATGTTATATAAATGCTTAAATACCATGGTTTAACTACTGCAACATTAAGGCTCCTGGGAACAGTGATGACTACAAAGAAGGCTCAGCTCAGTTTCAACAGTCAGCCTCTAATTCAGTTATCTCCAAAGAATTGCCTATACTGAGAGACAGCTTTTTAAAAAAATATATTTTTTTATTGATTTTTTACAGAGAGAAAAGGAGAGGGAGGAGAGTTAGAAACATTGATGAGAGAAAAACATCAATCAGCTGCCTCCTGCACACCTCCTACTGGGGATGTACCCGCAACCAAGGTACATGTCCCTGACTGGAATCGAACCTGGGACCCTTCAGGCCATAGGCCGATGCTCTATTCACTGAGCCAAACTGGTTAGGGTGACAGCTAAATTTTTTTAAATGTAAAAGTATTTCTATGACCAAAGCTTCAGATGTGGATTTTCTTACTGATCCTAGTATTTCAAAGAAATACAGATGGTAAAAAGTCAAGCCCTGAATTCTTTCTCTGATAGAGAAGTTTGCAAATGAATAGAAAAAGTAGCTTCAAGATGCCAACCTTTTTTTTTTTTCCCCTGGAGATAGAGATGTGAGATAATTTTTACCTTACTAAATATAGATCACAAAACCTTAGTTTTTCAGTTTTCATTTATCAGTCATGATACGTATAAGAAAAACATTTATATGTAGCAACATAAAGAAACAACAAATATAAAAACTCCATTAAACTAATACATTAAACAAAGGTGAACAAAACTATACAGAATAAAAAACATCAATAAAAAATTAACAATACCAATACTTACACAACAAAATGGACTATTAGCACAATAAAGATAACACACAGTCACAGAGAGACAAAGGCCTCAACTATCAAAATACTATTTTGTTTCAATATTTCCTCTTATTTTTGGCCTGGAAAATCACCAAGTCTTGAGCGGTGGGTTTATTTTCTCCCCTTCCCCCTTCCTCCCTTCCTTCATCCTCCCCTCTCTCATGCTTCCATCCTTTTCACACTGGGGTACCAGTGTAGGAAGCTCCTGGATGTGGCTAACCGGGCAGCAGCTCCTAAGGCAGCAGTGGCTGTACTTCGAGGAATGTAGAGTTTCTGAGAAATCTGGTGCTCAGGAGACAAAATCAAAGAGAGCTGGTCCATGGCTCCATAGCTTTTATCTTTGAACACTGTGATAGCATGGCTACTAGAAAAATCTTCATTCTTTAGGCTCTCTGGAGAGCTTTCCACTGAAAAAGAAAGAAAGCACAAGTCTTTTCAAGGGATTCTCACACGGCCTTCTCTCTCCTATTCTAGATCTCTACTGTGTGTTATAAACATCATCTGTTAGGTGGTGATAAGAACCAATGAAAAATCAGAGAGGATGAGACTTAGAAACTAATCAACAAGTGGAAAGGAAATGAGGATGAGGAATCATGCTTTGAGATAAAATAAACTCCTGTCTGGATGAGGGCAAAAAGAGAGAGAAAAAAAAGCACCCTGAACAAGGAAAGTAAATTTTATTTCTAAGGCACCTCATCTTATATCCAAAGATTAGATATAATTCCAATCCCAGGGGAGAGTCCTGAAGCACTCTATTTCCTTCCCTGGCCATTATCTATTGCCAAAGGGGTCCCAATTCCAAGTCTATGACCGTGTGAAAATAAAACTGACCAAGACTGTGGTTGCTATGAAGTTCTAAAAACCAGTTATCAGCTATAACATAAATTCTTTAGAAATTAGTTTCAACTAAGAAGAAAGAACCTTTTTTGGTTAAGGGATTAAGCAGTAGAAATTGGTAGTTGTAGACTAGTCACAGAGATGTGGACTGCAGCATGGAGAATATAGTAAATGATGGTGAGATAATGAGGTGCAGGGCCAGTCAGGGGACCACTCTGTTCTGGTTACTTTGCTGTACATCTGAAACTGGTGTGAAATGGTACTGAATGTAAACTGTGGTTGAAAAATAATATATATATATATATAAAACTCAAAGCCTAAGCAACTGGCCGACCAGCTGATCATCCGGGAGCTATGACGAGCACTGACCACCAGGGGGTAGACACTCAACACAGGAGCTGCTGAGGGACAACAACTTTGCAGAATGCCCTCTAGCATTCTGGGACCCCTCAGGGGATGTCAGATGGCTGGTTTCAGTCTGTGCACCGGGCCTCCAACATCCCCCAAAGGGGTCCTGGATTGCAAGAAGGTGCAGGCCAGGTCGAGGGACCCCACAGATGCATGAATCTGTGCACAGGAAGGAAGGAAGGAAGGAAGGAAGGAAGGAAGGAAGGAAGGAAGGAAGGAAGGAAGGAAGGAAGGAAGGAAGGAAGGAGGAAGGAAGGAAGGAAGGAAGGAAGGAAGGAAGGAAGGAAGGAAGGAAGGAAGGAAGGAAGGAAGGAAGGAAGGGCCTTTTAAGTGAAATAAATTGCTGGGAACTCATATTTCTCAGAGTTCCAAATATCCATAAAGGGGAAGCTAGGCATTCCTACATGTGTACTCTAGACAGTTCTACTAAAAGTAGCTGCTCTATGAAGTATTTATTACTTGCCTACCATGAGAGAAGTAGCTTTTCCCAGCATTCTGCTTTCTTTAACAAAGTCCTGCTTTAGAAAAAAAATCTACATGAGCTAGACAATTCTCTTTTGTGTAGTCCACCATATAAATTTTGTGTAGTTCACACACTGGCATCAGTATTCTGACTACATTTTGAAAGCACTGCTCTATACTTTAAAAACACAGATTTAAAAAAAAAAAAATTCAGAGAAGCCCTGTCTACTCAGTGGATAGAGCATCAGCCTGTGGATTGAAGGGTCCCAGGTCTGATTCCAGCCAAGGGCACATGCCCAGGATGTGGACTCGAACCCTGGTGGGGGCATGCAGAAGGCAGCCAAACAATGATTCTCTCTCATCATTGATGTTTCTATCTCTCTCTCCCTCTCCCTTCCTCACTGAAATAAAAATATATTTTTAAAAATAATAATTTTTTAGAAATCAGAGAAAATAGCAGATATAATCCAACATTTTATTCATTTCTCATCTTTAGCACTAACCACAGTAGTAGCATGTGGTATATGTTCCATACATTTCTGATTGATTAATTATATTCAAGATTTGACAGGTTATTCTAAAAAGTAAAACTGCAATCATTAAAACTATAATTGATGCCCACAAGAGAGGAAAAGAAATGGTGTGTTCTAATACAATCATGTGGTTTGACAGAAAGTCTTCAGTGAGCTCAGGTTTCCAAAAGTATAAAAATATCAAAGCAGGGTCATGTGATCAAAAATTTAAAAAGAGCAGCAAAACTTCCATTTCCAGACATGATGTTAATTTAATAAGGATTGAAAAACAAACTTCCTGCTTTAAGCAACTGGAGAACTGGACAAAATATAGGAAAAAAACAGCTTTCAGACCTGGACAACAAATGTGCAGGACAGAGATCTCGAAGAGGAGGTGAAAAATCAAAGTGAGCCCCACAAGTGCCTTAGCTCACTGGAGATGGTTTCCAGGCTGCAGTACAGAAGGAAGAATCAAAACTGAGCCTGGAGGTCTTAGTGGGCTCAGAAGACCAAGTCTGGAATTTGGGAGGAAAGTATCAGAGATGGAGAGAGAAGCAGCTGGCAGTCTATGAGAGGTCCCTTTGAGTCTTAAGCCAAGCAGTGATCTGGCCACAATGTAAAGTTAATAGTGTCCACCACCCAATAAAAAATTACCAGTTATGCAAAACAGAAAAAAATGACCTGTTATCAGGAGAAAAATCAACCAATAGAGGCTGATTCAAAAAATGATAGAGATAACAGAATGCAGAAATGATATATGTGCTAGAATCGCAAGTCAAGGGTATGACAATAGCTGTTTTACAGAAATGCCAAGTTTTCAAGAAGGCAGAGGAAAAATATGACTGATAAGGAGAGGAATGGAAGATATAAAAAAGATCCAGACCAAACCTCTAAGGATGAAAAACATAGTTCCTCAGATGAAAATATATTCAATGGGAAAAGAACATATAACACATGGAAAAAAAAAGTTAGTACACTTGAAAACATAGTAATACAAACTATCCAAAATGAAACACAGAAAGGAAAGACTGGGAAAAAAGAAAGAGTATTAGTGAGCTGTGGAACAACAGCAAGTGGCCTATCACATGTGTAATGTGAAAATGGAGTAAAAGAAGGGGGGAGGGTGACTGAAAAAACATTTAAAGAAATAATGATTTAAATTCTTCCAAATTTAATGGAAACTATAAACTTACAGACCAAGAAGCTCAATGGACCCCAGGCAGAAGAAATAGAAAGAGAACCACACCACGCCACCTCATGATAAGATTGCTGCAAACCAGTAATGAGAGAGAAAATCTCAAAGCATCCAGAGAAAATACCACATTACAGCAGTGTCCCCCGTTTATCCATGAAGGATATGTCTCAAGAACCCCAGTGGATGCCTAAAATCACAAATAGTACTGAACACTAGATATACTATTTTTCCGTGTGTGTGTGTGTGTGTGTGTGTGTATATAATTATGATAAAGTTTGATTTATAAACTAGGCACATTAAGAGATCAACAACAGTAAGAAATAATAAAAATAGAATAATACTAACATAGTGTAATAAAAGTTATGTGAATGTGGTGTGTGTGTGTGTGTGTGTGTGTGTGTGTGTGTGTCTTCCTCTACCTCATAACTGATCTGATAACCCAGATGGCTACTAAGTGATTAAAGGGTGGTTAATGCATATAGTGTGACTATGCTGGAAAAGAGATGATTCATATCTTGGGCATGAAGAACCAGGATGGCATAGGATCAGAACAGCATGCAATTTAAAATGTATCAGTAATCTCTGGAAAACTGAAATCATAAAAAGCAAAACCATGAATAAGGGAGGACTACTATACAGAGGAACAAAAATAAGAATGACAACTGACTTCTTGCTAGAAACAGTGACAAGCAGAGTGACATCTTTTAATGCACTAAAAAATCTGTCTACCTATAACTTTATGTCCAGAAAAATAATTTTAAAGAAATGAAGGAAAAATAAAAACTTTTTGTAATGTATGAAAGCTGAGATAATATACCAGAAAGCAGACCTGTATTACAAGAAAATTTAAAGTTCTTCAAGCAAAAATAATAATAATAATACCAGATGGAAAGTTGGATTTACAACAGGCATTGGCAAACTACACCAGTGGGCCAATAACAGCCACTCACTTGTTTTTTAAATAAATTTTTATTGGAGCACAGCTATGTTCATTCATTTGTATATTATCTATGGCTTCTTTGGGGCTATATTATAGAGGTATGTGCAACATAGTCCATATGGTCTATGTAAGTATGGCCTATTTACTTTCTGGCTCTCTACAGAATCTGTAAAAATCAGATTTCCTAATTTACACAATAAAATAGAGAACACTGGATATAACAAATGAATAAACAAAAGAGAATTTTCTCATTTTTAATGTTTTAAAAAAATCAACTGTAGGCCAAAACCCGTTTGGCTCAGTGGTAGAGCGTCGGTCTGTGGACTGAAAGGTCCCAGGTTCGATTCCGGTCAAGGGCATGTACATTGGTTGTGGGCACATCCCCGGTAGGGCGTGTGCAAGAGCAGCTGGTCGCTGTTTCTCTCTCATCGACGTTTCTAGCTCTCTCTCTCTCTCCCTTCCTCTCTGTAAAAAATCAATAAGAAAATATATTTCTTTAAAAATCGACTAGCAAAAACAGTAAAAATGGAGTTTGAGATTTACAATATATGAAGAAGTAAAATATATAACAATAGCTCAAAGGCTGAGATGGGAAAAATGGAAGTATGCTATTATAATGTTTTCATACTATACACATGATAATAAACACTGATCCTTATATCATACTGTTTGCAAAAAATCAATGAACTGGATCACAGACCTAAATATAAGATCTAAAATAATAGAATCTTACTAAGAAAATATAAGAGAAAATCTTACTTGGGTTAAAAAAGATTTCTACATAGAACAAAAAATAAACAAAAACAATAACAACTCAAAACTTTAAAGAAAAATAAATCAACAAATCTGACTTCATCAAAATGAAAGCTTTGGTTCTTCCAAAGAAATTAAAGGAAATCCATGAACTGGGAGGAAAATATTTCCCATTTTATATTTGACAAAGGATTTATGTCTATAATAAAGAATATTTTACAAATCAATAAAAAGGAGATAGTGCAATAAAAATTAGCCAACCCCTGGCTGGTGCTGCTCAGTGGTTGGAGTGTGAACCTCAGGAACTGTGAAGGTACAAAGAACTGTGCGCGCGAAAAGGCGGCTGCCCGACTTCGCTGTTGGCTTGCTTGCAAAGAGCAGAGAGGGCGGCCTGAGTTCGCTACTGGCTTACTCCTGGTGCAAGGAGAGGGCGGACAGCTAATGTGCGGCTGGCTTTCTTGTTCAGGAGGAAAACAGAACCACCCTATTGCGCTGATAGATGGCCTCAGAGAGGGAGAGGCCAGACTGTCAGGCAGTGGGCAGAGATCTCTCAGAGGTGTGTGAAGCCATCAGCTATTACTGCGGGACTCAGAAACCAGACCCTTGTAGGGAGGGGCTGAATAAAGCTTGTCTGCACCACCCGAGACTCCGCCCCATCCAAGTGGAGCACAGAAGCCCTTCCAGTGGCTAGCTTTCTCGTTTGAAGTGAATGGGACTCTCCTAGGGAGTGACAGACAGGAATTTAAAGCTTGCTTGCACCTATACCAAAGAGGTGCGCGTGCCTGCAACCAACTGTGCGGGATTCAACAAAGCTTGTCTGTGCCACTCCGAGACTCTGCCCCATTCAAGTGGAATACAGAAACCCTCCTAGTTGAGACACTTCTGATCCTCCTAGCCAATTGGCTTGGAGATCAACGCTTCTCAGTGATACCAATAACAAGCAAGGCTTAACAACTAGATTGCACACACAGCTCACAAAGGGCTACACCAAGACTGTCCACCTCAGGTACCTGGGAGGCTGACTCACTGAACCATATAGGACACCTTAGCACACAAAGCCACCCTACCAACTCAGGGAAGCTGTGAAAATGCTGAGACAAGGAAACAGATCACAAACAAAAGAAATGGAGGGAAAGAAGCAACTGGATATAGAGTTCAAAACTACGCATATAAGGTTTTTCAAGAATTTCCTAGAAAAGGCCGATAAAATAAATGAGACCTATGAGGATATGAAAAGGGATCAACTAGAAATAAAGAATACATTGTCTGAAATAAAAAATATTATACAGAGTCCTAAAAACAGAATGGAAGATTGCAAGAATCAAGTAAAAGATTTGGAACACAAAGAGCCAGAGGACACTCCTCCACAGAAGCAAGAAGACAAAAGAATCCAGAAAGTTGAAGATAGTATAAGAAACCTCTGGGACAATTTCAAACGAACCAACATCAGAATTATGGGGGTCCCAGAAGAAGAGAGCAAAATACTGAAAGAATACTGGAAGAAATAGTGACAGAAAACTTCTATTAACAGTTAGAAATATACTTACAAGTCCAGGAAGCGCACAGAACCCCAAACAAAAGGAACCCAAAGAGGACCACACCAACACACATCATCATTAAAATTCCAAGAGCAAAAGACAAAGAGAGACTATTAAAAGCAGCAAGAGAAAAGCAGGTAGTTACCTATAAAGGAGCACCCATACGATTGTCAGCTGATTTCTCAACAGAAACCATGCAGGCCAGACGGGAATGGCAAGAAATATTCAAGGTGATGAACAGCAAGAACCTACAGCCAAAAATACTCTACCCAGCAAAGCTATCACTCAGAATCGAAGGCCAGATAAAGAGCTTCACAAATAAAGAAAAGCTAAAGGAGTTCATCACTGCCAAACCAGAATTATATGAATTGCTGAAAGGGGTTCTTTAGGAAGAGGAAGAAGATATAGATAAAAATTATGATCAACATATATGTAACTATCAACAAATGAAACTAAAAGCCAAGGGAATTAAAAAACCTGATGAACAATATTAACTGGTAAATATAATAGAATTAGAGGTATGGAAGGGGAGTGAATTGTCGATTCTCGGGGAAAGGGTGCAGGAAGAGCCTGAACAAAAACTGTGCACCTATGGATGAGGACAATGAGGGGTGGGGAAAGGGCAGGGGGTGGGGTGGGAACCTGGTGGAGGGGAGCAATGAAGGGGGGAAAAATGAGGAACATTTGTAATAATATGAACAATAAAGATTTATTTTAAAAAAACAACAACCCTATAAACTTGATGAAATTCTAGAAAAGGGAAAGAAGCCAGCAAGCAGGGGGAGGGATTGACTGCACAGGAACACGACAAAACTTCCGGATTCATGTAAATGTCCCATATCACAATTGTGGTGGTAGTTATAAGACTGTATACATTTGTCAAAATTCACAGAGTTGTAAAAACTGGCAAATTTTACTGTACGTAAACCTGACACCTCTCAAACTGCAGTAAGAAAAGAAGAGTGTCAAAGTGAAAGGGAACAACTGAGCCCAGGACTTGAGGCAAATGCTAAAGTCAGCATTTTCCAATTCATGTTCTGGAAAAGATAAGTTTTTTAGCAACATGGTGAGTCACATTTGTCAGTTCTATGTACACCTACCTGAACCAGAGTGATTTTCTGGGGAATCCACCATGGTCGGGGGTGAGTCGAGTGCTGCTGCAGAGAGCTGAGCCTGCTGTGGCTGCGTCTGCATGCTGTGCAGCTCGCACGGGCTCCCTTCCGCTGACTGCTGTGACTGGATAAGAGAGATGTAGAACTCTTCCAATTTGGGCAATGGGGAAGAATAGGAAGAACCTTCTGAGTTTGGTTGCTGCAGAATGGGAAAAAGGAGGCAAAACCATGGAAAGTAACTGTTAATATAATGGAATGATTAAGCCTGTTTTGTTTCCTTACTTAAAAATAAAAGATAAATATTTTTATATCATAAATTTTAAAAATAATTTTTAAGAATCTACATACTTTCTGGAAAAAACAAGTCCTCCAACTTAGTGACCATCAAACATTCATTGAACACATATTTTAAGCAATCATGGCACCTAATAACCACTGCCACACACGGTGAAGGAAGAGTAGCAGGAAATGAAAGACAGTGCTAGGTTATTTGTAAATGTTCTTCATTTCAACATCAGAATGACCACTTTTTGGTTAGGTGTTATGTTTTCATATTACAGAGAGCTAAAGTAAGTTATCCAAAGTCAATCAATAAATGAAAAGACAGAAATCTGAACTCAGTCCAGTGTGTGTTCTCTGTGCTCAACCACACCATTTTCCAGGAAGATGTGATCCTGGTCCCTAAGGAGCTCACGGTCCTGAGTTAGGGAAACAGTGTGTGCTGCAGCTAGCCATGAAGACAAAAGAGTTAAACAGAAGGTTCCTCAGAAGTGACAAAACAGAGTATTAAGAAACCATGGCTTCCAGAAACACCAATCAGAAAGAATATATGCACCCTTATGTTCATAGCAGCATAATTTAACAATTGTTAAGATTTGGAAACAGCTTAAGTGCCCATCAGCAGATGAATGGTTAAAAAATGATTAAAACAAAACAAAACTGTGGTACATCTACACAATGGAAAACTATGCCGCTATAAAAAGAAGGAACTTTTACCATTTGCAACAGCATAGATGGAACTGGAGAGCATTATGCTAAGCGAAATAAGCCAGTCGGAGAAAGATGAATATCACATGATCTCACTCAGATGTGGGATATAATGATCAACATAATTTGATGAACAAGAATAGATCCAGGGACAAATGGCAGGGGAGGGGGCGTTTAGAGAGCAACCAAAGGACTCGTATGCATGCATATTAGCATAACCAATGGACACACACACTGGAGCGGTGGGGGCTTGTCCTCAGGAGTAGGAGGGGGAGGGAGTCAATGGGGGAAAAGGAGACATATGTAAAACTTTAGGAAAAGAAAAGAAACCATGGCTTAAGAGAAAAAGATGAATGTCCCAAAGAGAGACTGAATTTGAGCTAAATGGATGGAGTACCAAATTTTAATACACAAACCACAAATTGTCCTGCTGTTTTCAGGAAGCTCATAACATAGTTGAAAAACAAAAAACAAATGTATTTTATTCCAGGGTTAGTGTGCCTGCCAAATGACATGAAAGAAAACAGGGCTAGATAACAGGACAGATACAGAGTTAAAATTTACAGCTAAATTATAAAAAAAATACCTGCTTATCTATCCTTAACAAAGATGCTTAATCAATCTTTTAATTTTAGGCTCATAATTTTCTTTTTATTATAAGTATTAAGTTCTCTGACATTTTAAAATCAACATACATTGCCGAAACCGGTTTGGCTCAGTGGTAGAGCATCGGTCTGCGGACTGAAAGGTCCCGGGTTCAATTCCAGTCAAGGGCATGTACCTTGGTTGCGGGCACATCTCCAGTAGGGGACGTGCAAGAGGCAGGTGATTGATGACTCTCTCATCGATGTTTCTAACTCTCTATCCCTCTCTCTTCCTCTCTGTAAAAAATCAATAAAATATATTTAAAAAAAAAATTAAATCAACATATAGTACATTGTATGTATATGTATTCTACAAAATACTAAGGGAGGGATCATTAATCAGAATTTTACTTTCTAAAAATAAAAGCACTTCCTCATGCAAACCTGTAAAAATAACATTCATTAAACATTTACCTTTTGAATGCTGGTTGTCCCAGTATTTTTTTCCTGAGCACCCAGTCCTTCTTGTTTTTGAGCTTCTTCTTGCATTCCATTCACAAGGCCTAAAGGCTGACATGAATCATCCCATGTATCTTGTGTAGAAATACACCAATCCTACAGAGAAAAAATTCCAACAATAAACTGAAAAATAATGACATATGGCCCAAACAGAGGATAATTTGGGCAAAGTAAAGACAAGGAGTCAATGTATATTGAACTAGAAAAGGTACTTATTAATTTTCTGTGACTTTTCCTCCTTTCATTATTGATTGATCCAGGCCTAGTATCCTAAATTTCTCTGAATACCCATCCTATCTAATAAAAGAGTAATATGCAAATTAACCACCACTCCACTAAAATCACAAGCAACGCCCACCAGCCAATGTGGAACTAGTATGCAAATTAACCCAACTAAGATGGCTGCAAACAGGAGGCTTGGGTTGCCCCCTCCTCTCGATGGAGGAAGCCAAGCTTTCCACACACTCTGGCCAGCTCAGGCCTCCACTCAAGGCTACAAAGTTTCAATTATAAAAGAAAAGAAATCCCAGATACCAAGACCTCTGCTTGGGTTGCCGGGGAGCATGGCCAGCCTGCAAACCACCACAGACCCCTTGCCCAGGCCACCCCAAACCCCAAGAGAACCCCCACCTTAATCCAGGACACCCTTCAGGGGCCCCACCCATGCACCAGGCCTCTAAAGAGTAATGTGCAAATTGATTGTCACTCCAACACACAAGATGGCTGCCCCCAAGTGGTCAAAGGTGGCTGCCACAAGATGGCCAGCAGGGGAGGGCAGTTTGGAGGGAGCAGGCCTGCAAGGGAGGGCAGCTGGGGGCGATCAAGCATGCAGGGGAGGGCAGTTAGGGGTGACCAGGCCGGCAGAGGAGGAAAGTTGGGGGCGACCGAGCTTGCAGAGGACAGTTGGGGGGACCCAGGCCTGCAGGGGAGGGCAGTTAGGGGTGACCAGGCCTGCAGGGGAGAGCAATTAGGGGCAAACAGGCTGGCAGGGGAGCAGTTAGGCATCAATCAGGCTGGTAGGGGAATAGTTAGGGTGTGATCAGGCTGGCAGGCAGAATTGGTTAGGGGCAATCAGGAAGGCAAGCAGACAAGCAGTCCTGGATTGTGAGTGGGGTCCCAGATTGGAGAGGGTGCAGGCTGGGCTGAGAGTCACACGTCCCTGTGCACGGATTTTGTGCACTGGGGCTCTAGTATCTCATAAAAACAAATATTAGTTATTTGCAGTATTTTCCTCAATACTTTTTTCACGGCTAGATGATTTTTTTTATCATCATACTAGAGGCCCAGTGCACAAAATTTGTGCATGGGGGTGTGTGTCCCTCAGCCCAGCCTGCACCCTCTCCAATATGGGAACCCCTTGAGGGATGTCCTACCACCCATTTAGGCCTGATCCCACTGGGCCTAATTGCGCCTTTGGACATCCAGGACTGCTGGCTCCCAATTGCTCTCCCCTGCAGGTCTGGGTCTCCCACACCTGCCCTTCCCTGCAGACATGGTTGCCCCCAACTTCCCTCCTCTGCCAGCCTGGTCACCCTTAACTGCCTCCTCTGCAGGCTTGATTCTCCCCAACTGTCCTCCCCTGCTGGCAATCTTGTGGTGGCCATCTTGTGTCCACATGGGGGCATGATCTTTGACCACATGGGGCAGCCATCTTGTGTGTTAGAGTGATGGTCAATTTGTATATTACTCTTTTATTAGATAGGATAGTATTTAAATGGCATAAACTAGAAGGAGCACCTTAACTGGTGGGAAATAAATTAAAATTGAAATATATAGTTAGGACCAATATTAGCAAATGTTCTCTCACTGCTGACATCCAGAAATTATATTACAAGACTAATGCAGCAAAAACAAAATTCGGGAAAACAGTTTACTTACAGATCCTAATGCCCTGACCAGATGCCAATGATGAAATAAAAATCATGATTGAAAGGGTAGAAAGGCACAATAAATCAATGGTTTATTTGTTCCTGTTTCATTCTATCCCCCTTCCTACCATGACTAACTTTAAAAGAAACAGAACATTTTTTTGAATTATCTTCTGATAAATCATTTTGAATTGAAGAATATATGGCTTTCTTGAGGTGTCAACAGGTGAGTTTACTGTTTTTTCAGTAGTGATTCACTTTTTTCTCTCTCTCAAGGATCTAACCTTCTCTGGCATTTCTTTACATGACAGGTTTGGCTTCTTTCCACCATGGCTGGAGGTAAGTAAGTGAGAGGCATCGCCCTCTTTTCCCATTTTAGCTCGCAAAGGTAACCAGTTTTCATCCCAAACATCATCACCTATGGTCACTGACTCCAGGCATGGCATTCCAGTGGGGATCTCATCCTAGAACGTATCAGAAGACACAAAAGCTTTAATTTATAGTTCCAATATGAGTATATTTTAAAATTTAGGTTTACAATTTTTTTCTGATTCCAGTTAAAGATGGTAGTTTGAATACACAATTTATTACTCTCTCTCTCCTAAAATATTACCAAAATAAAATAAAGAAATTTAAGGTATAAACTCATGGTCAAAGGGAACAAAAGAGCAGAAAATACATTTACATTCTGGATACAGGAGAGCAGACAAATGACAACTGATCATCAGTCCTGAGAAAGTGGAATCCTAAGCTTAGAATGGAAAAACTAAGAAGAAACCCAAATTTATACCACTGATACCACAAAAGTACAGGAATTGGCACACAAAGTTTTTTTTTAAGTAAGGAGGTAAAGTGGAAATGAAACAAAAGCACTAGTTGAAAGTCTAAGTAAGAAGCAGCTAGATGCAAATAAAATTGAAATAGACTCATAGACACAGAGATCTGGCTGGTGGTTGCCACAGAGACTGGAGGGTGAAAAAGGTGAAGGGATTAAATTAAAATTGGTAGTTACAAAACAGTCAAGGGGATATAAAATACAGCATAGGGAATATAGTCAATATTATTGCGATAACTGTGTATGGTGCCAGGTGGGTACTGGAACTACAGGGGTACCACTTTGAAAAGGATATGACTGTCTAACTCTAAACATTATGCTGTACACCAGAAACAAATGTAAAACAATACTGAAAGTAAAATGTGGTTGAAATATATAAAATGCAAAATGCAAAAAAAAAAAAAAAAAAAGCAGTAGTAGTTAAAAGCACCAGATTCAAGGACCTCCATCTCAAGGAACAAGGAAGCTAACAAGTTTTCCTCCCTCTGGAAGGCCAGAGGGTCTTCTCAAGACAAAAAATTGAGGGTGGAGCACAAAACCATACATGTGATAAAATTGACAGGACAGTGCATCAAAAGAAAGTCAATTTTATTGTATGCTGGGTTAAAAAAAAAACATTAACACAAGAAAATAGAAGTTATGCAGGGAAGGAAAGTTGCCATAACAAATTGACTGTGAACAGCATTTACAGAGACATAACACTGTAAATATTGAATGGTGAGCTAACAGAAAGCTTGGTAACTATATTGGTGAGATGGTGAGGAGAGGTAAAAAAGGATTTGGTTGTGTGTGGTCCATACATATACAGTTAACTGAAAGATCAATAAATAACATGAGCATCTTATGTAATGAAAGAAATAGAGGTAAATTCCAAAAGCAGCAGCTAAAAGAGATTAAAAGGATCTGTGAAACAGGAAATATAGGGGGAGGAGTAATGGGGGACTCTAAGCTATGTTCATAAACATTTGACTAAAATAAAAATATGTCCTCCAAAAAAGTTTTCAGCATTTTATCATGATGGGCTTTCCTAATACTGTTTCTCAATAATAGTTTCTAATCACTGCATAATTCTTGAAGAATGCTCAAAGCTATGGGTAGTAACTGACACAGCAAAGACAGATAAGGCCCTTTCTTTTTGTGATCAAGACTATGTTGCTTCTACTTTGGTTTTGGTGACTGCTGAAGGGAGAATTTATAATTCATCTGTGGCAGATGCTCTGACTGCACTGAGAGCAATAGTAAGGTTTAAAGAGCTATTCATTTCAGCCCCCTTCACTTATGGATTATTTGTATTACATTAATAACATTTTAAAAAATCTTTCCTTCTACCTCATTTTCTTCCTTCAGATCCTTTAGCTTAGGGATAGAACACTTTGTATCTTCTTCAGAGCTCTTATCTTGAGTTTTCAAAGAGCTGAATTCAGAATCCTTTAATGGTTTCTTTGACTCATATTCAAAGTCAATGACAGCCTTTTTATCATTAATATCTTGCTAGTAGATATGAAAGATAAAATATTATTGTTATTTTTTGTTAATCCACACCTGAGGATATTTTTTCCATTGCTTTTTGAAGAGAGTGGAGAGAAACATCGATGTGAGAGAGATGCATTGACTGGTTGCCTCCTATAGGTACTCTGACAAGGGGCAGAGAGCAATGCTCTAACCACTGAGCACACTGGCCAGGGCTATTTTATTTAATTTTTATACTAATGCTGTTTCAAAAACTGTATGCCTATATTCGGGAAGGGAAGGATTATTTTGTTGCGGTTCACACAAATGCCACATTGTTTTCTAACTTTACTCATGACCCTCGGACTTCCCATCCTGCTGAACTAGTTCAGGCCAATAAACATTTATTTAGTATATACTATGAAATGTATACAGGAAAGTTCTGTGAATTTAAAGATGAGTGCAACAGGTTCCAACTCAAAAAGAACTCAAATATAGCAGGAAAACACACAACTGGATAATCACAGTACAACTAATAATGCAGGTCCCTCTCAGTGCTAGAACTAAAATATTACCAGGGAAGGAGGATGTTCTGAGAAGATGCAATAAAGAATTTAACACACAAACTATTGGAATGCCTACAAGAAGAGTGGGAATTACTGAGAACTCCGTGTATATCTGTGTATCATAAAGCAGTATTAATATGTTAAAATATAGGCTGGATGGAATAGGGGAATTTTAAGACTTCTCTCTTGCAGAAAAGATGGCCTTATTTCATTTCTAGGGCTGAACTATGATTATTTGAAGACATAAACAGAATGAGGATAGTATATTCTACAAATATTAAAGGTTGAATTCAATTATTTTTAAATCAGGAAATATAATTGTTCTAATCAAATAATAATGACTAAGAAAACTTCAGGCTTAAAAAAGCCAAACAAACACAATTAATTTTAACGTAAACTAGAAAGAAAAAAAATCTTTAAATTGCATTAAACATGCAACAATAGCCCTAGCTGCTTTGGCTTAGTGGACAGAGTGTCAACCTGCGGACTAAAGGGTGCCCGGTTCAATTCCAGTTAAGGGCACATGCCTGGGTTGTGGGCTCGATCCTAGTAGGGACTTGCAGGAGGCAGCTAATCAATGATCCTTTCTCATCATTGATGTTTCTATCTCTCTTTCCTCTCTGAAATCAATAAAAATATATTTTTAAAAACATGCAGCAATAAACTTTCACATATATTTTTCAAAGCCAGTTAAATATCCCCAGTAGTCAAATTTGCTTTTTCTTTTCTCTTTTTGTAATAACTAGTGTCTACTAAAAAAATATAATCATATCAATAATTTTAAAGTCACATATATAATACATACTAATATTTTCCTATTGTATTATAAGAAAATAAGTCCTTTGTGTCCAGAAAAACACTTTTTGGCACTCCAATTTGAACATACCCTATATTCTTAGCCCAGTACTTGCTGCCAGGAGGAATATAAGACTCAAAGGACATGTTTATTTGTTCACTGGTTGAAAATCATTTAAGTTCTTATTATGTGCCTCATTTATATGTAAAGTAGAGATATGAAAGTACCAACCTGATAAAGTGGTTGTAAAAATAAATTAATTAGTACATGTGAGTGCTTACAACAGTGCCTGCCACACAGTATGAGTTCAATAAGTGTTGCTGTTGTTTTATGTTATTACTGCTACTGGAATAATAATAATGTTTGTATTGCTGTGGGTGGGAGCCGCAAAAAGGTTTACAGAGAAATGAGAACATAAGAACACCTGAGGAAGAAACTGAGGACTGTCAGCATTTGGATTGGTGTAAGTGAAGTCACAATCACACTGAGGCAGCTATGGAATTGAGTGCAGAAGAATTCGTGCAGGAGGAAGCATTACTGAAGCAAAGGGTGAAACCAGAAATTTATGAGAGGTATAGGTAAATGTCTCTCACTAGACACTTCCTAGGTTTGGAAAGCCTCTGTTTCCTTACCTGTAAAATACAATTATTATAGTAACTATGTCACAGAGACTTTATGAAGGTTAATATATCATACTTCAAGTTCTATTTATAGTGTTTGGCATATAGTAAGCACTAATTAAATGTTAAAAATAAAAATAATTATAATCATATTTGCAAAAACCTATTACCGGGGTATATAAATCACTCTCTTTTGACTGTGGACTTATCTCTCGGTCTCCATTAAAATAGTGGTTCTGGGAAGGACAACCAGGTACTGTCAAGACGTCCTCTGGCCCTTCACTGGATTTAGTGTATAAAACTAAAGGATTGAGTTCGCTGAAACCCTAGGATAAAATAAAGAAGAAAGTGTTTAATTACTCAGAGAAAAGTGAAAAAGTTAGTATTTCATAATTTTCAATTGTTGTGGAAATGTATTATCTTCTAAAATTAATAGTTAAAAACAATGAAAGTTTTTCCTAGTCAGAAAAATTCTCAACATCAATATTAATGGTAATGCAAACATTGCTATCAATAATTGCAAAATAAGAAGAGTACAGTTCTTCTCTAAGGACACCTGAGAGAATTAAAATACTTCAGGGTAAATTCTCAATCAATTATTTAAAATACAAGTATTCAAGGACAGGAAACGAACTGCAGTTTTTTATGGTCATTTGAAAATGAAGAGAGTGCTCTGTATTGAGAAGGCGGGAATCTCACAGGTATCTAAGACTAGGGAATAAATAAAATAACCTTCTGTATTAAATTCTCTTATACCTGTTGAGATTAAATAAAATTACAAAATACTGCTCCACCTTAGAAGGGACATTTTCTCGGCATACAATAGCATGGCCCTCTGTTCTCAAGACATGATGGAAATAGATGTCTTCATTTGAAGATGTATCACACAGAAAAATGTTAAGGATTCCATCTATGTATTCATCTACTACCCCAACTAATGGCTTCAAACCACACAACTTCTGGAACTGTAAAATGGCTCTGGATGTCCAATATTCCTGAAATAGAATCAAGATATAAAATTCACATGATAAACTCAAACATAAATTATATATAGTAAGCATAAGCAAAAGTGAATTCCCTGCTACACTGCAAGTTCATTTGTTAGGTCTAGTAGTTTTCTGATGGAGTCTTTGGGGTTTTCTATGTACAGTATCGTGCCATTTGAGAATGAGGACAATTTTACTTTTTCTTTACCAATTTGGATGCCTTTTATTTCTTCTTGTCTGATCACTATGGCTCGCACTTCCAATACTATATCGAACAGGAGTGGTGAAAGTGGGCATTCCTGTCTTGTGCCTGTTCTTAGGGGGGATGAGTTTAGTTTTTGCCCCTTGAGTATGATGTTGGCTATAGGTTTGTCATATAAGACTTTTATTATGATCCCTCTATTCCCACTTTGCTGAGTTTTTATCAAGAAAGGGTGTTGGATTTTGTCAAATGCTTTTTCTGCATCGATTGATATGATTATGTGATTTTTGTCTCTCAGTTTGTTTATGTGATGTATCACATTTATTGATTTGTGAATATTGTACCATCCTTGTATCCCCAGAATAAATCCCACTTGGTCATAGTATATGCACTGGTGATCTAGTGAACAAGATAATGTCCTTGACCTCAGGAGCTTACACTTCTGAATGTGAACAAATAATTAAAATAATACCAGAAAGTGTTATGAAGATAAAATAAAGTCACTCTGAAGGATGGATGTGGAAAGGTGCATTTTAAATTGGCAGGTCAAGGAAGTCCTTCTTAGGGAAATAACATTTGGGCTTAAAACTGAATTGACGAAAAGAAGAATTCTTTGCATAAACTATTCCATTGATCAGAAAGGGCAAATCCCTAAGGCCAGAAGCCCTAAATTCAGGAAAGAAATAAGAAAACAAAGCAAAGAGAATCAGTAATGATAGCGATCTGGCAGATATGAGAGTAATGAACATTGGTCACAAATTTAGCGCTGAGCTTCGTGATGTAAGTCAGGGCTACAATTCACCCTTAGAAAACAATCCTGAATACTGACTTGCACAAAAAACATACACTGCATACATTATTTATAATACTAAAAAATCAGAAGCAGATTAAGTGTCTAACAATAAAGGGATAAACAGGCCATGAAGCACATTTATCTAACAGATTACTGTGAGTCTATTAAAACTGAGAATTATGGTAACATAAACATATTTGTGCTAAAATGCTGAGTGAAAACATGAAATATGAAATAACAGGATTACTATTTTATGAAATGCTCAAGACTACAAAAATCCTAACCTCCAACAACCAATAAGCTAACCTAAACTGAAAGAAACCTTCATCAAATTTCTAAATTTAATGTGTTCAGTGGTAAAATTATACATAATGGTTTTTCTTTTTCTTTCCTCTTTACTGTGTTTTTTGTATTTAAAAAAATTTAAAGAGAAAAATCCATGTATACGTAAGCAACTGATAAACAGACAAATACAGTATAATAATATGTATGGTATGTACAAGTTAGAATTCTGAGGGAAAAACATATATTAAGTACATAAATATAACTATATAAACAAATTTAACTACCTGGGTGAAAATACCTCCTGCTTCATCCCACTACAATCATTTCCCATGAAGATGTTACTAGAGAATCTTTTAAAAAAACATAGATTGACTGTGGCAGCTCCCCATGGATACTCTTTAGCTGCTCCCCAGCATCTAAAAGACAACGTCCAGATTCCTGAACAGGAAAATGGGTCCCCTTAGGTTTCTGTCTATTTCTCTGCCATCATTTGCCATGCCTCAACTCCAGCACATCCTATATTACATTGCCAAACAGAACCACTTCAGACTTCTCAAATTTGAGATGCTTTGTGCTATTCTCATTTAGCCTGGAATGTCTTCTCTTTTTTGTCCAGTTATAGTCTTAATCTTCCTTCATAATTCCACTCAAATACCACTGTATTATGAGGCCTTCCCTAATTACCTTGAACAGAGATGTATATTCTTCTTCATACATATTTCCATACAAAGCAGAAATCTCTATAGCAAATATGGCACAGTACAATTATTTTTATACATCTGTCCTCCATATTTTCTACAATGATTTCTTTGAGAAACTGAATCTGTTCTCGGCATCACATAATTTCTGAGTAAGAGGAAAACAAGTAAACATACCTCTACTGGTCTCACCCAAGCCAAAGAACAAGGGATAGCCTGAGCTGGAAGCTTTGTGTAGCAGCATCTGCAATTGATAATCAAATATATTAATACTTAATCATGTTTTTATACTGTATGCTATGGAATTTCTAAGCCATTTCTTGATTTTAGCTATCACACCATTTCAGAGTATTTTATTCATGCATTTTTAAATTAATGTCTTATACTTTAAAGCACTCTAAGAAATACTAGTAAAATTATTAAATATAGTAGTTTTTTAAAACCATGCAAATAGGTAGGAAGAGGAAATCTTCATGCCATATAAATGCAACTCTTAGCATAACCCAAAGAAACATTTTCTTAATAAGAGGTTGAAATTCAATCTCATAGTCTATTCAGATTCACAGTTATGTGAAAAAAAGACACAAGAGATTATAATCCAGCTGTGAACCTAAATGACCATTTGCCAAGTCTGCACTAAGAAGAAAGGAATGGTAAGCAGGGAAGGATAGAGAGAGGAAAGCAAAAGAAAACAAAACAAGGAGGTCTCCTAACACACAAAGCTTTGGCAGTGATTCAAAACTTGAGTTGTCCTTCCTAAATTTGTTAACTCACTTGAGGAACCTCAAGGAGGACTTCTGAACAGTTCCAATATTTCCAAAGTCTGGGTAGAACACTTCAACTTCCTGTTTCCCAAGAACTCGATGGATAATGACTCGATACCACCACTTATCCTCAGAAATCTTTACACAACAGAGATGTCCTGGTTGGATAAAATATTCTGGCATGGCATATCGATCAGAAACCAGTTGGTTAGAATAACAGCGCCTGTGGAATTCCGTAACATGGGAACAAAAGGGAAGAACAATTTTTACTAGTGTATCAAGAGCAAGGAAGTCTTGGAAAAAAGCAAAGGAAAAAGCCCTCACTTTTTCTGATTTGTTAATGCTTATTATTACCAATTAGTTTAATTTTCCTTTCTCTTTTCTAAATCCCTCTCTTCATCAACAAACATCTTTAAATAGAAAACTCATACTCATTTTGCCTCACATTCTCTACTGAAGAATGCAGTCTAACTTCATTCCCCACAACTTCCTAAAATGGACATTGTAAAAATAATAATGGTCTGTTAATTCCCAAATCCAGTAGCCTTTCTCCTCAGCTTTCAATATACTTGCTCTCTCTGCAGAATGGCCCGGATCCTTTCCTCTTTCAAATTCTATCCTAGTTTCTAAGATACTCTCTTTTCCTACTACTTTCTTGTCCATAATTATTCCCTGAAAGGCTCTGTAATTGCCTTAAAAGTTTGGGTTCTCTCGGGGCTTTTCTTTAGGGAGTGTAATATATTAAAAGCTTAGGCTCTAAAACCAATAACTTGGGTTCACATCCATCATTTACTAGCTGTGTGATGACTTCATTTTTCTGTGCTTCAGGTTACTTGTTGAAGATGGGAATGGTGATAATAAAGCCTTACTTACAATATGTGAATGTTTAGCAAAGTCCAAATTAGTAAACACACAAATATTAACTATTTATTATTATTCTTGCTGTATACAATCTCATTCATTTAAAAAAATTTTGGTTTGTTTTTTCTTTACTGCATCATCCATTTTCATACCTTATACTACTATTGATAAACTGATTATTTTCCATCTCTATGTTTGACTCTGCATCCCTTCTGCACTTTTAAAACTTTATTTCCGCCGAAACCAGTTTGGCTCAGTGGTAGAGCATTGGTCTGTGGACTGAACGGTCCCAGGTTCAATTCCGGTCAAGGGCATGTACATTGGTTGCGGGCACATCCCCGGTAGGGGGTGTGCAAGAGGCAGCTGGTCGATGTTTCTCTCTCATCGACGTTTCTAGCTCTCTCTCTCTCTCTCTCTCTCTCTTCCTCTCTGTAAAATATCAATAAAATATATTTTAAAAAAACAACAACAACTTTATTTCCAACTGTATGGAAAAGATGCTAGTTGTTGCCAATTTCCAATCTCTTCTCTTTTTTTGTAGTAATAGCATCCCTATTCTTTTTTTAAAAAAATATTTATCCTTACTGGATGACATGTTTCATTGATTTTTATTTTTTCATTTAAAAATTTATTATTAATTTTTAATTGATTTCAGAGAGGAAGAGAAAGATAGAAACATCAATGATGAGAATCATTGATCAGCTGTCTCCTACATGCCCCACAATGGGATTGGGCATTGTCCTGACCAGTAATTGAACCGAACCATGACCTCCTAGTTCACTGGTCAACGCTCAACCACTGAGCGATGCCAGCCGGGCTGCTTCATTGATTTTTAGAGAGAGAGGGAGAGACAGAGAAATACTTATGTGAGAGAGAAACATTGATCAGCTGCTTCTCAGACATGCCTACGTAATGTGTCCTCCAGGGAACTGAACTCATAACCATTCCAACCAACCTAGTCACCTGGTCAGGCAATAGAATCCCTATTTTTAACTGCCTTTCCAGGCTCCTTTACATCTAAATGTGGCTACATGAATACTAAGTTCTGGCCAATGGGATGTGATTTGTGAATTCATGTGTATTTTATCACAATTTTTAAAAAAGTAAAGTGTGAAAATCCACCTTGTGTCTTTTAAAGAAAAAGGGATCCTCCAACCCTCTACCTCCCCTACTTCCCTTTCCAACGGGCTGTAATGAAGACCTAGAGGATCTGGCAATGAGCTACATCCTGGACCATGTGGGTGGGCCAATGTATTATCTTGGGCAGCAAGACAAAAAACACCGATGTCCCTTAACACCTGGAGCTATCATATCAGAAGTATTACTTATACATGAACTATTATGGGAAGAAGAAATAAACTTTTATCTACTATAGCTAACTTAATGTCTTTGTAACACTGGCTAAACCCTAATTCTAATATTACCCACTCAATATTACCAATTCAGTATCTCATGATCACCTTAAATTCACTATCTGTAAACTTCTAACTTCCAAGCCCAGCTGAAACCTACCTAATTTCTAAAATCAGCAGTTTTCATGTTTTCCTTTTCTCTCATCTTTTCAACCACATTCTTGTCATCAAGATTTGACAATTCTATTTTCCTAATTTCTCTCCTTTCCACTCTCTCTCACCAACACTAGCCTATAACGGATCTTCTCCCCTTCACTCTTTCAATCCTCCACACTGCAACTAGAGTTATCCTTCTAAAATATAAACCTAATATTCTCTCTTAAAACCTTTAGAGGTTTCTCTCTGTATACAGAAGAAATAAAATTCCCTTCCCGGAGTGTCCATACTTTAGTTTGTCCCTAGTCTTCCAGTTTCACATACAGTCATTGTCCCCCCATCTCACTCAGTGGTGACTTTAATTCCCTATTTGTTGTTCCCAGAGCACACGGCTCACTCCTTTGTTAATGTTAGCCTTGGTTCCAGTGACTGGATCTGCACATATCCACTCACACCTCCTCGTCTGGAAAAATTGTTACTTATATTTGAGGCCTAGCTCAAGTGTCTCCTTAATGAAGCTCTCCTCCACCTTGCCCAGGCAGAACTCCTGCCTCACACAATAGCCCCCTTATCCCTCATCTATTTTCCTAGCTAATCACTGTGTTCACAAAGGCAAAGACTCTGACTGCCTTTCCTTGTACAGCCAGTGCCTCAACATCCCAACACCAAGCAACAGCAGATACAGTATTAATAATAATAGCAGCCAACATTTGAGCCAGACTCTATTCTAAGTACTTCTACATTCACAACTCTGAGCTAAGTACTATCAGTAACCCTATTTTGGAGATTAGAAGACCAGACCCAGAGAAGTAAAATAACTTCAAAGTCACAGAGCCAGTAAGTGTGCTTTAAAACATAGACATATATTATAAAATGGACCATACAAGAATATATTTATCAAGTGATTATTATGTGACTTACATTATTCTAGGTATTCTTGGAGGGATGTGATTATATTACGTAAAATTAGAAAAAAAAACATGAGGTACTTTTGAAGAGATACAAAATAAATAACAAAAAAACCACTTGTATGTAACACTAATATAAAAATTAGACATTATTGCTCATGAATAAATCTAAAGTGATTGAAAATGTATACATTTTACATGGTGTTTATTAATAAAGGACATCATTTTTCAGTAGAGAAGAGAGATAACTTAGAGCATCAGTTCTCCAAGTATAGTTCACGAACCCCTGGAAATCCTGGTAATATCTTTTGGGAAGTCCATAAGGACAACGCTATTTTAATATTTTAGTATTATTATGAAAATAGTTATTTGCCCTTTTCACTGTGTTAACATTTCAACTAAAACAACATATCTCAAAACAGAAGCAGATATTTAAAAATCCAAGTTTCTTCTATTAAGCTAGGTATTAAAGCGATCTGCAAAAAAATGTAAACAATGCCACTCTTCTAATTTACAAAAATATTTTCATAAAAATGTTATTTATATTCACACACTTGGATTTACTACATTTTAAAAAAGATATTTTAAAAATCTCGTCCTTTTAATTTCTATATAAAAATCAATTAAACGAAACTCTCTTGGGTCCTTAATTTTTAAGAGTCCTGAAGCCAAAAGATTTGAGAATCACTGATTTAGAATGAGATACTTTGAAAACAAGAGACTCCTACCGCATTTCAATCATCATGTCTTCAAGTAACTCTGATGAATCCCTGCTATATATTTGGATGTAGAATTGACTAGGAGAGATTATATTTTCCACAAAGACTCCCACAAGGGTACTGGTATCTAATGGCGGCAGTCTGCATAATTTCTTGTCCCAGGCAGCATCTGGTGGGATATCATGATTTTCCATTGCCAGAGTGAGCTGTGATTTTTCGATTTCTACTTGCTACAAGTTAAGAAAGAAATCAAAGAAGCCAACATAAATCTTTGGGTAACATTTCAAACTTCATGACATTTCTCCAAGTATATTTCATGAATCACCTTTATCAGAATCACCTAGGAAATTATAAAAATGAAGATTCTTGGGCTTTAGTCTACACTTACTAATTCAGAATAACTGGAAGTGGGGCCCACAATTATGCATTTAAAAAATTCCCTCAGTGATTCTTACCTATGATAAAATATGAAAACCTACTTCCTTATGTTATTAGGTAAAGAGTTAAAAGTGTATTGCTCAACAACCCTATACAACACTAAGATATGGTACTTCAAATATTCAGATTGAACTAAGGTTCTCATCTTACCCAACCTTACCAGCAAAGGTAATCTGAAAGAATAAATTTCAAACTAGTTTTGTAATAAAAAGTAGGGTTTCTCAAATACTCATCCTAAAATATATTATTTTCCTTTAGGCCTTCCTATTGTCCTCTAGAAAACACAGCAGACTCTCATAGAACAACGTTTCCCTTCCGTGAAAAAAGCAGGTATAGCGGGTAGAAGGGAAGGAGCATAACTATTAATTCCTTAATAACAATAGAGTAAGTAATAGGAGACGAGAACACAAAAAGGGAAAATGTCTGTGGAGAGGTAATAAAGTAGAAAAAAGAAAGCTCCCTATAACTGAGTATAGGTGGGAGTAATCTGCAGCAGCTGTTGAGGCATACAGTTGACACAAAGCTCCTCAAGTCTTCCCTTCTAAAGCAGTCCAGGGTTTAGAGAATCAGCAATGTCATCTTAAGAGAACTGTCAAGTCTTCAAAGCCATGTGAAAACTTGAAAATGAGACTTGAAGGAAAGCTAGGGAAAATAAAAAAAGATTGAAAACCAGAATAAATGCTGCATAAAGTGATTTCAGACCAAAACTCTAGTCTCTTCCAAGAAATCAAACTCCCAGAAATAAGACTTTCTAAAATAGAACTTTGGTTTAATGAAGCAGTCGTCCAGTTAGCCCTCCACCATGCTGGATTTCCAGGACCAAGTCTGTAAACCTCACTCACCAGCTGCAAAGGCTTCACCACCAGGTTAGGCTTCTTGTAAATTCTCTGTTCTGGCTCTTTATGATTTTTAAAAGACCAATTCCATGGAGTTTCCTTAATAGGAGCAGTAGACAATGCATTTCTAGGGGGACTGGAGACACAAGTTTTGGCTTCTATTTTCTTATCTGATTGCACTAAATATGAACTTCTTACTGATGAAACAGCTCCATCTGAAATGACCAATAGAGAAGCCTGAGTATATCTGTTAAAATATTGTTATAACTGCTATTAAGCACATTCTGTGTGCCAGGCACTGGGTAGATAGTGCTGAATAAGAAATACGAACCTGTCTTTGCAGAACCTTTCAGTATGGAGACATATAAGAGGAGTTCTAGATAGGAACAAATCTTAATTATGTTGGTGGAAGAGGGTAATTCTGATAAGGCTTCTTAACCTTTGGTGGAAGGTTTTTTTAATCTTTCAACATTTTGATTTCAATTTATTTCTCCTTCAGCTTTAGCAGTGAGCATTCATTGTTGCATCATGTAGCGTGTCTGTGACTACTTAGTAGTCCATAATACGATGCCTTAATTTTTAGGGGAATTCCCAAATCAATCACATATTTTGTTGAAATGTATATATGTATGATGATTACAAGAGATTGGCATATTAAAACAGACCCCAGATACATCTAAAACCATAGTGGCTCCTAAAAAGTAAAATGAGTGCACAAATAGATACAATATCACTGTAATTTTTCACAATTGATATGTTCATTAATAGATTAGTTAAGTGAATTGTAATATAGTCATATAAAAGAATTATATGTAGTTAAAAAGAATGAAATCAACCTGTATATGCTGATATGGGAAAACATCCACAATATATGAAGCATAAAAAACAAGGACTAATACAATATTCTATCTAATAAAAGAGTAATATGCAAATTGACCAACACTCCAATACACAAGATGGCCACCCCCATGTGGTCAAAGATGGCTGCCTCCAGGTGGACACAGATGGCCGCCACAAGATGGCCTGCATGAGAGGGCAGTTGTGGGAAGTTAGGGGTAACCAGGCCAACAAGGGAGAGCAGTTGGGGGGGGTACCCAGGCTTGCAGGGGAGGACAGTTGGGAGGGAACAAGGCCTTCAGGAGAGGATAGTTAGGAGGGACCCAGGCCTGCAGGGGAGGTCAGTTGGGAGCCAGCAGTCCTGGATGTCCAACTGCCCATTTAGGCCCAGTGGGATCAGGCCTAAATGGATGGTAGGAAATCCCTCAAGGGGTCCCAGATTGGGGAGGGTGCAGGCTGGGCTGAGGGACACCCCTCCTCCTTCTCTCCCCATGCACAAAAGTTTATATATACTAGTATTGTCTTGTGTAAGAAAAGTTTACATACATAATACAACTACTAGAGGCCTGATGCATGAAATTCATGCAAGGGTAGGCGCCTACTTCCTTCCCCCAACTGCTGATACCAGCTTCCCTCCGGCACCAGGACCTGGGCTTTCCTCAGGCCACTGGCAGGCACCCGGGACCCGGGCTTCCCTTGCAGTCCTGGATTCGTCCGGAAGTTTGTCTGGAAGGACGTCTGATCTAACTAGCATGTTATGCTTTTACTATAGAATAGAGAGGCCCAGTGCACAAATTCATACATGGGTGGGGCTCGGCCAGCCCAACCTAATCAGAGCAGATTGGATCAGGCCGGCTTGGGGGAGGAAACATGCGCAGTTGGCCGGCCAGCCCTGCCCCCTAGTTGAACTGGTTGAGGAGACAATTTGCATATTAGCCTTTTATTATATGTGATATGATGTCTTACAGAAGAAATCCATAAGTAATCCAAAACTACTAACACTAGTTACTACCTCTGCATTTTTTGAAATATTGAAAGAAGCAAATATTATTTTTGTAATATTTAAAAAACCTAGCTATGCTTACATATATATTGAAAAAAGTCTGGCCCTACCCGGTTTGACTCAGTGACTAGAGCTTCAGACCATAGACTGAAGGTTTCTGGGTTTGATTCTAGTGAAGTATACATACCTTAGTTGCAGGCCTGAACCCTAGCCTGTCAGAGCACATTTGGGAGGTAAGCAATTGATGTTGTCTCTCTCACATTGATGCTTTTCTCTCTGTCTCTCCTCTCTCTCTTCCACACTTTCTCTAAAATTCAATGAAAAAAATATCCTCAGATGAGGATTAAACAAACAAAAAAAAACAACAAAAAGGTCTGGATCACTACACAAAAATTCTAATAGCATTTTTGTGGGGGTAAAATTATGAGAAATGTCCATTTTCAACTTTCTACTCATTGTGCTATTTGAATTTTTTAGAATGAGCATGGATTATTTTAATCAGAAAATATACAAACATTATACTTTTGAAAAAAAAATAGCTGTTTATTGTAACCATTTGTAGAAACTTATCTCTATATATAAAAGGCTAATATGCTGTGTCCTTCCCACTGTCCAACCAGTGCTATGATGCGCACTAACCACCAGGGGGCAGATGCTCAATGCAGGAGTTACTGTGATGCACACTTTCCATTACAGAGAAACAGCAGCGTGGACCTGGCCAACCAAGCAACACTTGGCATCCCCCAAGTGGGACATGGCCCCGCCACCACTCCTAAGCGACAGCCCACCAAATCGCAGACACACTGCTGAGACCCCATGGCCAGCCCAAAAATGGCCACATAGCAACGCCTGGCTTCCTCTCCCTAGTGACTAGCCTCCTTGGAATTTCTTCAGCCCAGGAACATGACTTCCTTTATATCCAGGTGGAAACATTTACACATTAACCAAATGTCTGTAAAGCATTTTCCCATGCCTCATTTCATTTGGTCCTCTCAGAAATCTTGGAGTAGGTAGGTAGGAGATTTGGTGGAATCCTATTTTCTTTTCATTAGCTGGAAAATGAAGATTTAGAAAACTTAGAAACTTGACCCAATTGAAAAGTAAGAAATGGTGAGCCTTGAAAATGACTTCAGGTTTTCTCACTGCACAGAATATTGTCAAACACTGCTGCAGTGAAATATTTTACCCTTTGTTCTCCCTGCGTGATCTATAATAATAATCTGCTTTGTGTTGATATTTACTGCTGTGTTGCTAACAATTGCCGGAAAGAGAATTGGGGTGCTTCACTGGCTAGAAAAAGTTTAACTACATCAGAAAGCAGGTCTAATTAAGCAAGTTTATTCTATATCTATAAAAGGCTAAGATAACTCACGTATGCACGATACATATAAAGCTCTCACAGGCGCCAATTGCATGGGTGTGTTTCCATCTGTCATTGTCGATTATGAATTTGGTTGACACTTTTCTTATAGAGAAAGGGCAAATAGCAATATTAATACATGGCGGACGGATCACGAGAATTTTCGTGTTTTCTGCTCTAAGGCTTGTGGCCAATAATGAGAATTTTTAAAAAAGATATTAGCTGCCAAAATTGGTTTGGCTCAGTGGATAGAGCGCAGGTCTGCGGACTGAGGGGTCGCAGGTTCATTCTAGTCAGGGGCATGTACCTTGGTTGCGGGCACATCCCCAGTGGGGGGTGTGCAGGAGGCAGCTGGTCAATGTTTCTAACTGTCTGTCCCTCTCCCTTCCTCTCTGTAAAAAATCAATAAAATATATATTTAAAAAAATAAATAAATAAAATAAAAAGATATTAGCTTGTAAAAACATGTAATAAAATAACTTCAAAATGCAATGGGTATTTTAAAGTGTGCCTTTAACATTTATGTAAAATCATTTTTTGTACTCGTTCAATAGAAACTTATCTGGCCATTGGGTAAAGCTAGCAATAAAACTACTGGACCTCATGGGTTAAAATATTTCTTCTAATTAATTTCCTTTCAATGTGCAGGAATTCATGCACTGGGCCATTAGTAAAAATATAAGTACAATATTGTACTATTGGCTGGAAAGATATTATCAATGAGGGACTGAGCAAAGAATACATGGGATCTGACTATTAATTCTTAATAAGTGTATTTGAATCTACAGTAATGCCAATAAAGTTTTCAAAAGAAAAAAAATTAAGCCACATTAAAAACAAAAATAAAACAAAACAAAAAACAAGTGCCTTAATTGCAATGCAGTGTCTTGAAGTGGATCCAGAAATAGAAAAAGAACAATTTTTGAAAACTGGTAAAATCGGAATAAACTCTGGAGTTCAGTTAATATGGTGTACCAATGCTAATTTATTAGTTTTAATAAATGTATCATGGTAATGTAAAATGTTACTATTAAGAGACACTGGATGAAGGGCATATGGGAACTCTGTACTATCTTTGCAACTTTTCTATAAACCTAAAATTATCACAAAATAAAATGTTCATTTTTAGAAAAGCACAAGTGCTGGATGCCAAGGACACCCATTTATTCTGAATTTCCATGTATTTATTTATTTTAAGAAATAAGTTAATTGATTTTAGGGGTAGAAATAGAGAAAGGGAGAGAGAAATAGAAACATCAACATCCATTGGCTGCCTCCTGCAAGTCCCCTACTGGGGAATGAGCCTGCAACCCCAAACTGAACAGTGCCCTCTTGGATCAGGGACTGATGCTCAACTACTGAGCCACACCAGCTGGGCTGAATCGCCATGTATTTCTAAATAGCTTTTGATACACAGCTAGAGTTAAGAACTACCTAGTGTTTCCCCATCAGATCACTGTTTCAGAAAACTGTTTTATTTTTCAGAATCATCCAAAAATCTGGACAATGAAGAAAGTAAATTTTTAAAAAATCAGATGATCTTGAATAGTAATACAGGTTAGCATATTATAACAAATCTCACCAGAAATAAGGTCATTATATACAAAACATTTTCAAGACTAACATGTGATCTGTTTGGTTATAACAAAGAATCATACACATACAAATAATGCTTTCTCTTTCCTTGTCCTTCTAGGAACAACTAAAAATCAGGTTTGCTTCATATTGTAATTAAACTCACCACGTGGTAGGGGCTTCATATCAGCATCAAACACTAGTAAGTCTTGCTCTCCTTCCCTGAACTCCACATGGAGAATGTCACTAAGAGCTCCAACGAGTTCTATCACATTTAAGAAGCCCAATTTTTTTGGTGCAAGTTGTTCTTTAAAAATTAACTGTCATACACACACACAAAACAAACAAACAAACAAACAAAGAGGAACAACATGAAATAACAATGTTAGATAACAGAAATATAATATCTACAGACATCTTAGACAGTGCTTTATTATGGATTTAGCCAAGCTAAATCTGTAAGGATCAGTAAACTCAGGTTCTACAGTAAATGTTTGCTTCCATACAAGTATAATATAAACCAAGAGACCTATATAATCCCTCACTATAAAACTTATAGGCCAATCATGAATATCCCAAGAAATAAAGAATTGGTTGAGAACACAGGAAAAGTGCTGGTGAATTAAACTTAGTATCTTTACTTCTTTGTACCTTACATATGCATTGTGGTTTCTTTCCCTTTTATGTTCATTAGTTACTTTAATGGTTTCTCTACCTTTTCTGTAGTGTAGGTATCTAGTACTATGAAAATGCAATTCAGTGAGCAAAAGGCTAGTTTACAAAGAATTTTTAAAATATGAATTATTTAAATAAATGATATTTAAAAGTCTCAGGAAGGTATAGAGCAAAAAACAGTCTCTATCCCACTCCCATCCACCAGTCACCCAAGAGATCACCTCCCAGGATGTAACCCTTTTCACCAGTTTATTGTGCAATTTATATTACACCATTTTATTATATATATTATCTGTGAATTTTTAGTTTTGCTATCTGGTTTCTCTCTCCATCTTTTTAAAAAATATATATATTTTTTATTGATTTCAGAGAGGAAAGAAGAGGGAGAGAGAGATAGAAACATCAATGATGAGAGAGAATCATTGACTAGCTGCTTCCTGCATGTCCCCTACTAGGGATCAAGTCCACAACCTGGGCATGTGCCCTTGACCAGAATTGAACCTGGGACCCTTCAGTCTGCAAGGTGACACTCTATCTGCTGAGCCAAACCGGCTAAGGCTCTCTCTTCATCTTTATGTGGAGCTGCAGGAAGATCCTGAAACTATACTGTTGATATATTACCTTCTCTTCAATTAGAAATTTAATAAGGGATGTTGAAAGAATGGCAGAGTGTTGACCAGGTATTTCAAGAGCAAAAAATCATATAGGTAGCTTTTTTTTAATCATGTTAGATAAAATAAAGGGAAGGGTTGGCAGGTGTTGCTATAAAATTTAGAATAAAATTTAGAATAAAAATTAAATTAAATCTATACTCACTATGTATTTATAATCATAAAATTGAATTTCTGCCTAAGTCTATTTATTAAGAAAGGCAAAGAGCTTCCCTGCAACATTAAAAGACTTATTTTAATTTCTCCCTAACCTTTGTAATCTTAACACCCTGAACTTGTATTACACAAAGTACATTTGCTAAAATGTTTGTGATAAAAAAACAACAACTGCTCTCTCTGAGCTGTGAGTCTGGTACAAGAAGTTGATTTTACCCATAAATTTTATATTAAATCATATTTTATTACTCAGACTTTATTCTGTCATTGATAAGTGACAGAATAAAGTCTGAGTAATAAGTGACTTCACTTGTTACTCAGACTTCACTTGATAAGTGACTTCACTTGTTAATCTAAAACACATCAGAGCCTTTGTTTTAGCTTCTCCCATTGGTCTACTTGAAAACACTTTATGGCTCTAGATCCTAGAAGATACATTTCTTTAAAACAAGATGAATTTAAATTTTCTCCATCTCTATCCTGAGAGATGATACGTATTTTCTAAGTTTTCTTCTTTTTAACATTTACTGAATAATTATTATATAGCAGGCACTGATCTAAGTACTTTATTTTTAAGTCATTTAAACTTCACAAAATTAGGTAATATTATCCTGACTTTACATATCATCCATAAAATACCACAAAGCAATGTATCTTACTCTTTATGCTGTAGTATCTCACAATATCTGTATTCATATCTATAAATATATGTCAGTTTTTATGGCATAGTAGTTAAGAGGTATAATTCTGAAACCAGACTGCCTAGGGTTCAAATCTTGACTCCTCTGTACTTGCTATGTATACGCCCTGAGACAAGTTACTTCTTTATGCCTCATTTTATTGTAAAAATCTAATGAAAGAAATTCAGAACAGTGTTGCACACAGCTAACATATGTATAGGTTTTAACCATTTTTAAAAATTGGATATATGGCAGTATCTGAATTATCATTCTGCAACTTGATTTTTTTTTTCACCAAATGTTCCAAAAATGTTCCAGGTTTCAGAACAAATCTAGTTCATTTATTTTATCTACTACATATTATTCCATTGTACAAATGTCAATTCAAATTTATTTATCCATTCTCCTATTGATGGTCATGTAATCTGTTTCCAATTTTTTTTACTATTCTGCAATGTGCACATTCCTTATGAATGTCTTCATGTGCACGTGTGTAAGAGTTTTCTCTAAAGTGCATGTATAGAAGTGGAGTGAGGTGCTATCTTAAGCTTTTCTAGGGACTGCCAAAACGCTCTCCAAAGGGGATTTGTCACACAAGCAGCAGAGGTATTTTGTTTCTCCACAACCTCTCTACTACTTGGTATTATCAGATATAAAAAATAATGTGTTTTTTTCTAATAATATTGTAACAATAAGCAGTAAAAATATCCTTCCTATGGATCATGAATTATTCATTAAAGATCATATTCTTGACTCTTTTAGTAAAGAAAAGGACATCAGAAATCAAAACAAGATGTTTAAGCTCTAGAGCAGGGGTCTTTAAACTGCGGCCCGCGGGCCACATGCGGCCCGCAGAGGAGTCTGATCCTGCCCGCCAGGTTTTTTGGGCAGTGAGTGCAGCCGAGGTGTTACAGTAGGAATTAGTAGTTCATATAGTCCGGCCCTCCAGCTCTCTGAGGGACCGTGATCTGGCCCCCACTTTAAAAAGTTTGAGGACCCCTGCTCTAGAGCATAGACTTGGAGGGTCCAAGAAGTAGCAACAAAATTTCTATCTATCAGAAAAATATAAGCTATAAAAAAACCATGGTTTATGAAAAAGAAAACACTCACCTCAAACTCTCTAGCCAGTTTAGAAATAAGTAAACCCTCTGGAAACTTGGACACAACCTAATAAATAGAAAATGAAATAGAATATAAATAGGTACCATTGGAGTGTTTGGTGATAAAATATAAGACAGTATAAGTTTAAATATTAACAAAGATAAAAGCAGCATGTTATTGAATGAATTAAATAGTCACAATATTTTTCAGTTTCCAGTTTTAAAAAACATTATAACAACAACAAAGTGACTTCCAACATTTCCAGAGTTAAGAAATCATTCTTGCACAACACTGGAATTCCACAGCTCTCCACAAATTCCTGTAAGCTCTTTAGCTTAGATAGCATACTTACCATTAGTTCATATTAAAGAAAATCTAAAGAAAATTTCCATAGCATAAATTCAAGCATTTTAAATGGTAGAAAAGAAATACAATGGTCATTATAAAAAAAAAAAACTTTAAAAATACAGTACAGAGAAAATATCCAGTTAGCCATTGTTGTCTATATGTACATAAAATATCTATATTTAACATAAAATAGGTCATTATTTCTATAATCAGTTTTTAAATATCAAACCAAACACATCTTCCATGTTAGTAAATATGCACCAACATGTTTCTAGCTTGAATTTTCAAAATATTCAATATACAGCCGAAACCGGTTTGGCTCAGTGGTAGAGCGTCTGTCTGCGGACTGAAAGGTCAAGGGCATGTATGTTGGTTGCAGGCACATCCCTGGTAGGGAGTGTGCAAGAGGCAGCTGATTGATGTTTCTCTCTCATCGATGTTTCTAGCTCTCTATCTCTCTCCCTTCCTCTCTGTAAAAAATCAATAAAAATTTAAAAATTCAATATACTTAAATTTGCTTGCTCAGTCCCCTAGAGCTATTTCCTATTTTTCATAACCACAAGCACTGAAGTGATTATCCTCATAGTTGCACCTTTTACTTTTCCAGTTATTTTTTTAGGATAAATTCCTAGAAGTGGATTCAGTCCTTCCCAATAAAGAATAAAAAGCTTTGCACTGGCCATGGCCAGGTAGCTCAGTTGGTTAGTGCTGTCCTGATACTCCAAGGTTTCGGGTTTGATCCCCAGTCAGGGCATATACAAGAATCAATCAATGAATGCATAAATAAGTAGAAGAGCAAATCAATGTTTCTCTCTCTGTATATATATTTCTTTCATCTCTTTCTTTAAAAATCAATTAAAAAATGTTAAAGCTTTGCGTTTTCCTAGATATTTCAAGATACTATATATTTTATTTTAAGTTTCAGTAAAATGCAAAGTAGATATGATTATAAAATCCTATGATTCAGAGATAGTTGTTGATGCATTTCAGAAACCAACTTATACACAAACATATTCAAATTATTTATGATTTACATTAAAGGATAACATTAAACATGTTACTCTATAAAATCTATTTTTAGAGCCCAACAGTATGTCAAGGAGATACTTCATGAAAATTAATTGAGTTACACATAAACTTCCTTATGAGCCACACGATATTCCCTAGTTTGGGCAGATAATTTAACCAATCCTTATCAATGAATGCTTACTATTTCTCTAATATTTTGTTATCATAAAAAAGTCATATTGAACAAATATCCAAACAAGAAGACAGGGCCTGAATTCCCGAAAGTTTTTCCACTTCTCCTAGTAAAACCCCGTAGCTCAAATGAAAGTAAGGCAGAAAGAGTGACAATGGCACTCTGATTCTTCAAATTGCAATTAATAGCTACCACTGAAATTTTAAGTGAACAAAGAGCTTTTACAAATTAATAAAAAGAAATAGTAAATTAGGCCAAAGACATAAGAAATATAAATGACTACTAAGCATATGAAAACATGCTCAATGTAAAAATCAAGATATAAGTTAAAACTACATAGACAGTAACATTTCACTGATAATAGGAGTGAAAATCTGTTCAAATCTTTTTGAGGGAATATTTATCAAAACTTAATCAATATCTCTGTCAATTCCACCACTAGATAAATGTTCAGACATTAACTACAGCATTTTTTAATAACCAAGGCTAGAAATAACCCAAATGTTAATCAATAACAACTCTCATGTGAAATATTGTATATCAACACGATGGGATATCATACACAATTTAGAATAGTATTTGACATCAATATATAGAAAACTGGTATTAGAAAGAACTTGACAATGATTCATTAGGGTAAGGGGAAGAAATCTGGAAAGAGAGTACATTTATAAAGGAACTTAACATTTTCTAAAGAATTTTTTTTTTAATCTTAAGATTGTAATCTATTTACTTTTTTTCTGATCATAAATGAATAGCCACTCCATTTGCAATATATTTGAAAATATGAGGCATAAATATAAATATTAAACTAATAAATACTCTTAAGCAAATTAACTTGGCCACAAATAATATCTAAATGTATAATCAAGTATTCTTATCCATTTTTCAGAAACAGAAAATACTTACAAATTTTATTTTATGTTTTAGTTCTGGATTAATAGTCCCACCAGGTCCAATCTGTGCAATAACTGATTTGAAGGTGTTCTCCAACTATGAAAAAAGAAAGTTCAAGTTATAGTCCAAAAAAAGTCAAAGATAAATCTGAATAATATGCAAATATCTATCAAAGGAAATGTATTTAAAGCAAATGGATAAAAAACTGTTCTCAAATCACCATAACATTTCATACATAAAAGAACAATTTGATTCGAGTCTTCAATTACTCAATCCCATACTCTTACCCAGAAAAAAACATTTGTTACTAATTTTCTTCTCTTTATAAAAGCATTCAATGTTTATTAAACACATACTTAGTGTGTGCCTAATGCAGGGAAGAGAGAGGATGGTGAAAGATCCCTGGGAGGCAGGATTCAGTGTGAACCAGGGCACTGGTGGAATAACTGGCCATAAAGGGCAGAAAGAAATGCTCTTCTGTTGAAATAGAAATGAAGAGGAAAGAACCAATAGGGATGCAGAAAGATCTGTGAATGTGGGGTCAGGAAATAGAGTTACTATCTAGTGTATTCTGAGTTTAGAAGCAAGACTCATTCCTAAGGATAGTGGGAAAGGGGAGGAAGTTCACAAAGTTGAGCAAGTGGAAAATAAAGTTAAGGAAACAACAGATGATTATCTGAACTCAACAGAGTAAAGACAGAAGCGGCCCAAGTTAAGCAGGGATAAAAAATAAAAAAAAAAGACAGCAGGGACCTGAGGATTTTATTGGAGAAAAGCCAATGGCAAAGGGAGACCCCAATAAAGTAAAAAGATGAAGAGACTATTGCAGGAAAGTGATAGAGAGGGCAATGAAGGTAGAAGGAACTTAACAAAGGAAAAAGAATAGTTTTCCTGAGGTATTAGAAAAGTAGTGGAAGAGGAAACTGAAAAAGGTAGACTCAAATCATATTACAGAATATGCCAAACTAACAATTTTTTTTTTTAGTTCCATAAACAAAAACGACACAGAGATTTTTAGCAAGGGAAAAACATTATCAAAATTTTAATCTGGCAGAAAATTAGATTTGGAGGGATGAGCAATCAGGAGACTAGGGTGCTAAGAGAGTAAGAATAGAAACAGGAAATAATAAAGGTAGAACCCACAGAAATTAGGAAAGAATACAATGGAGAAGGAATTGCTGACCCTACTGAGATGAATAAGAGACCAAGGAAAAAGACTCAGTGACCTCAAGTTTTATGCAGAAAGCTAAAGGACCTTGAACACAAAGGTAGGTTTTTGCTCTATTTTAATCAATTTCAATAATTTGGGAAACTGGGAAGTAAATGGCAGGATACTGAATACAAATGTGATTTGTTTCTATGAAGAACGGCTTGTAACGGTAAGCAAACTATGACCCATGGGTCAAAACTGGCCCACCATCTGTCTTTTCATAGTCCATGAACTAAGAATGGTTTTGACATTTTTAAATGGTTGGGGGAAATAAAAAATATTTTGTGACACATGAAAATGATACAAAATTCAAATTTCAGTATCTATCAATAAAGTTTTATTGGAACACAGACTCACTATTGTCCAAGGTTATTTTAGCACTACAAGGGCAGAGTTGGATAATTACAACAGAGACAATTTGGCACTCAAAGCCTCAATTATATACTATGTGACCTTTTAGGGAAAATATTTTCCAAGCCTGGTTTCAAGATGTCAAAATGTTGGGCTCTTACTAGGAAAAGAATTCTACTCAAGAAGATGAATATGGTTTTTGCCCCAAATTAAGAGACTTAAAATGAATGGAGTGAGGGAGGTTTTTTAAAGTCCAGGTAATTTTGAGGATATCTATAATTAGAGGGTAGAAGTTATAATGTGGGAGAAAGTAAGAACAGCAGGTGATCAGTGATTGACATAAAGAAATTAATCAAGAGGGTCCCTAATTTCACAATGCCGGCCTGTATACAAAATACAAAGAATGGGCAATAAGTCAAGTGAACAAAAGATTACAACACAGGGGCATAAATAAAGATGTAAAATGACCCTCCCTCCCCCAAAAGCCATATTCAGATAGAAACTTATAGGACCAGAGAAAAGGCAGAAAAGAGCTTTGAATCAAAGATATATACCGTGTTTCCCCAAAAATAAGACATCCTCCGAAAATAAGACCTAGCGCAACTTTGGGAGAAAAAATTAATATAAGACACTGTCTTATTTTTGGGGAAACAGGGTATTCCTTAGAAAAATGGATAAATAATGAATAGGCAACTGATTAAAAAAATAACACTAAAAAGATAATAAAAGCATAAAGTTTAACCTCTAATAATCATACAGTAATAGTTATTTACCAATCAATTGAAAAATTATTTTTACAAAAGAAATATGCACTTTCACTTATTAATATGTTTTCTGAAATTTTTAATCAGTAAATAATTTTAGAAAATGAAAATGAGAACTTTACATACTGAAAAAGACAAAGGAAAATTATTTATAAACATTATTATGGTGTATTTGGGAAACCTATGAGAAAATGATTAAATAAGTTCAAAGTTCAGTAAGGTGGCCAGTTTCAAAATAATATTTCAAAAAACTAATTTCTTTCCTCATAAACCTTAAGTAGTTAGAACCCCATTCTCAATAGCAGCAAAAGTGTCACACTATACAATACCTAAGAATACACTTACAAGACTTGCACCAAACTCTAATAGAGAAAACTAACACATCTGCACTGAAGAACATAAGATAATACTGAATGAATAGAAAGCTACATATGTTATTGAATAAATCTATTAAATGTAATGTGTGAAGTCTTCAAATTAAAAATTTAATTCTAAGAGAAATCTCATTGAAATCTTAGAATTTACTAAAGTAATTATAAACTTCCAGGAAAAAAAAATACATTAGAAGAGATAAAAAGACTGAAAAGGGACTAATTAGTGGAGACTTGCCCTAACAAAATTAAGGTGAATTTAAAAGCACCAAAATAGAACTGACACAGAAACATACACCCACAAAAAAATTATAATCCTGCTAGATTAAAACTTGATCCATACCATGTACCTTATACAACAAAAAACTTGAAATCAATAATAAACCTAAGAACTAAAATCATAAAATGTCTAAAACACAGGAGAACGTTTTATAACTTTGTATTAAGCAAAAATCTATTATGGCCAAAACCAGTTTGGCTCAGTGGATAGAGTATCTGTCTGAGAACTGACGGGTCCCAGATTCAAGTCAGGGGCATGTACATTGGTTGCAGGCTCATCCCCAGTGGGGAGAGGGGGGACAGCTGGTAGATGTTTCTCTCTAATCGATGTTTCTAACTCTCTATCCCTCCCCCTTCCTCTCTGTAAAAAATCAATATGTTTTTAAAAAAATCTATTATGTAGGCAAAAATCAAAAGAAAAATGTAAATTCAATTTCTTGAAAAATACAGACTTTTCCACAAAAGTCAGATTAAAGAAATAAAGAGACAAGTATAGACCAGAGAAAATATTTCTCTGATAAAGGACCTATGTCTAGATTATATAAATAATTCTTCCAACTAAATACAAAGACTACTCAATTTTTTAGAATGAGCAAAAATATGAATAGACACTTCAAAGAAGATATACAAATGGAAAATACTCATATGAAAACATGCCCAACATTATTCATCATTAGAAAAATCTCAATTAAAACTAATGAGATCTCATTATACACCCACTGGAATGGCTATAGTTTAAAAACTGACAATATCAAATGTTAACAAAGCTGCAATGTAGCTCATGAGAAAGTAAAATTGTACAGACAATTTAGAAAACAATTTGGCAATTTCTTATAAAGTTGTTAAACACATACTTAGTGTATGACCCAACAATCCTACTGCCAGGTATTTTCTCAAGATAAATGAAGCCTATATTCACACAAAGTGTATATATAATGTTCATTGCAGATTTATTTATAATACTCCAAACAGTAAATAACATCTAATTGAAGTATATCAATACAGTGGAATGATATTCAGCAAGAAAAAGAAACAAACAGATGATATATACTGGATGAATTTAAAAAGCATCTTGCTAAGTTAAAGAAGATAAACACAAAGCTAGATGTTATTTAATTCCATTTTTATGAAACTCCTGGGAAGTTAAATTACAATTATAAAAAGCAGTGATCGTAGCTGCAGGCAGAGAAAGAGATAAACTACAAAGTGGCATGAAGGAACTTTGGGGAGATGATGGAAATGCTCTGTTTCTTGATTTTTATGGTTCTTACATGACTAGATCCAGTTGTCAAAACTCAAACTGTCCATTTAAAATGTGTAAATTTTATTATATATGTTACTAAAGCTAGTATTTTAAGTTATAGAAATAAAGCACTTCTATGTCTCAAATTTAATTTCCATATGCTTATTCTGAGCTCAACTTGTTATCTTGCTAATTAACCAGGCCTTTGTTGGTTATATTTTTTATTTTTAAATATATATTTTATTGATTTTTTTATAGAGAGGAAGAGAGAGGGACAGAGAGCCAGAAACATCAATGAGAGAGAAACATCGATCAGCTGCCTCCTGCATACCCCTCACTGGGGATGTGCCCGCAACCAAGGTACATGCCCTTGACCGGAATCGAACCCGGGACCCTTCAATCCACAAGCCGACGCTTTATCCACTGAGCCAAACCGGTTTCGGCTGGTTATATTTTTTAATATAATATTAAAATCCTTCAGCATTCTAGTCACACAAAGATACCAGGATTGTAGTGCTCAGGGGCCCGCCATTCAGGTGAAGATTCTTGAGGTAAGTTATAAATATGCTTCTATAACTTTGGTGAGAAGCTGGAACTAGAGATATAGAACTGAGAATCATCTGCAGAAAATAGTAGAAACCCTGGAGTTGACAAAATTGTACTCTTTTCTCACTGTCACTTCTCATTTCTTACTAATCTAGAGAACCATAGAAAATGCTTAAGTTATATCTGAAATTAGTGAATGACCTGAATTTTAAAAGACCAGCTTTTCCATCAGATATAAGTAATAACCACTGAATTTAAACATACATTTTCAGTGTATTTATATCTCCAAACTCTAATATCTCACCTGATGTAATTTTTCAGTGTGATTCAGCCTTGAATTCTCTGCTACGTTTGACTTAGAAGTCCTTTCCATGTTCAGTATTTGCTTCAATGGCTCTATGTTTGAAGTGGGTCGTGAAAAGCGTGTCTTTGCTAGTGGGAAGCTTGGAGAGTATGATCCTTCTTGTTTCATTCTGAAAGGCTGGGTAAAAATTTTACCTTTTGTGAATAAAAGGAGAGAAAAATTGTCACTAGAAATTTCTAGTTTATTTTCTGGAGGTTACATACGAGGCTACCATGAATTAAATTGCCCTCAACTTAGAACTAAAAATTAATGCAAGTAAGCTTACATTTTAAACATTAAGTCAATAAAATGTACATGTAATGGAAGTGATTAATCATCAATAGAAGAAAACCAAGAGATCCTAAGTGTGTTACTAAAAAAGGGGACATCTAAAACTGCACTTAAGGTCATCGTATCCTATCTAATAAAAGGGTAATATGCAAATTAACCATCACTCCATCACAAAGAAGATGGCACCCAGTCCTCTCAGCGCCACTGGAGTCCCCCAGTCCAGGGGTGGTGGCTGCTGAGAGCGGGCAGCATGAGCAGCCCAGCAGGAATGCTTGCTTCGTCATTGTGGCAACAAGGCAAGTGTTCTGGCCTGGCTGCGGAGGGGCCTCTGGCCAGGCGCGGAACATTTGTGTCGCCCCAGCGATGAGACAAGCCATCTGCACCCGGTCACGGATGGGCCTCTGGGCCACGAAGAGCCTCTGGGCAGCGGGTGCAGAGCAGCCAGACCCCGCAGAGAGCTACTGGCATACAGATTTGTGTGCAGGGCTACTAGTCTGAATATAATTACAGAGATGCAGGATTCAATAGATAAAAACTCAAAAAACTGTATCTTGTGTAGGAGACAAAAAGTCTCTAAGCAACGAGTCTTCTTAGGACCATGCTTCTTAAACTTGATAACCATCTAGCAAGCAGTATGTGGATAGCGAATGGGAAGAATGAAAAGATATAGAATAAAATATATTATTCTAGACTGTAGAGTTTTTTATTCAACATTTGTAGGAAGGAGAATAGCATTGGAGAGGTTTATTCTTTTGTACAACATGAAAGATGTATCACTGGGCCTCACCTCTTTCTTTATCCTAAGTTCAAGCTCATAAAAAAAAACAAACAAAAAAAAAAACCACAATTATTTCCAAGATAGCCTGATGATAGAAAGAAGGGCCATAGATTGGGAACAGGAACCTCTTGTAAGTTTAATCGCATGAGTTAGTCTCCCTAAGCTTGAGCACCTCAAGAATCCTATATAATAAAAGCCTAATATGCTAAGTGTCTGGTTGAATGGTCTGCCATTCAACCAATCAAAGCATACTATGCTAATGATATTCTAAGGCCACCCAACTGCTCACTATGATGTGCACCGACCACCAAGAGGCAGACGCTCTAACGAGTAGGTTAGCTTGTTGCTGGAGTCCAGCCAATTAGGACTGAGTGAGACAGGCCAGACAGGCCCTGGAGACCTCCCACTGTCCCTCCCCAGCTGGCCAACCTCCCGTGTCTCTCCTTGGCCCCGATTGTGCACCGGTGGGGTCCACTGGCCTGACCTGAGCCCTCTTGCAATCTGGGAGGATGTCAGAGAGCCGGTTTTAGCCCAATCCTGCAGGCCAGGCCAAGAGAACCCACTGGTGCACGAATTCATGCACCACACCTCTAATACTAATATAATTGAGGACTAGACTCTAAATACGTAGTGACCCCAAGGTCTTTCCTGACCAGAATATGTAAACTCTCCAGCATATCTTTGCCCAACTATATTATCCACCACTGTTTAAATATTTATTTGTAAACTCCTGACAGACTCATGTTCACCTATATTAACCTAAATGTAGATTTTGGAGCAAAGGAAAAAACCACTGAAATAGGGATAGAATGCCCCAAAAGGCTCAATATATAGATTCTTAACTGTCAAGGGTCTAGAGAAACAGTATACAAATAATTATAGTGGTTTCTAAGCCTTTGAGAGTGACAGTGATTTGGGAAGGAAAAACAATGAAGGAACAATAATAAGAACTGGGTGTCTAGCCGGGACCGGTTTGGCTCAGTGGATAGAGCGTCGGCTTGGAGACTGAAGGGTCCCGGGTTCGATTCCGGTCGAGGGCATGTACCTTGGTTGCGAGCATGTCCCCGGTAGGGGGTGTGCAGGAGGCAGCTGATCGATGACTCTCTCTCATCGATGTTTCTAGCTCTCTATCTCTCTCCCTTCCTCTCTGTACAAAATCAACAAAATATATTTAAAAAAAAAAAAAAGAAAGAACTGGGTGTCTAACCTGGCTCTAGCACTTTTCCAACCATGTGACTTTGGAAAAGTCCTTTGGCTTTCCTGAGCTTTGGTATCCTTTTCTGTAAGACAGGGCTATTCACAATACTTGTCTATGGTATGGCAATGACAATCCAAGGTCAATGGTATATAAATAAGGTGGTCATCATTACACGACATAAATTAATGCAGTGCCTGCTATGACATCAAAGATCAATGACAGCAAAGATCAGATGGCAAATGCTACTAACTAGTATGACTTTTAAAACTTCATTTCCCATGTTTCATCTTTACGTGAACACATAGACTTAATGTTCATTCACAGAGTTCTAGAAAGAGCTGATTTTGTGTTTTTATAACAGACTAGAGGCCTGATGCTTGAAATTTGTGCAAGAGTAGGCCTTCCTTCCCCCAGCTGCTGGCACCTGGGACCCTGGCTTCCTTCCGGCCAGCCAGCAGGCACCTGGGACCCGGGCTTTCCTCTGGCTTCCTGCAGGAACCCAGGACCCAGGCTTTCCTTCAGCCCCAGAATGATGTCCAGAAGAACATCCAGTCTAATTAGCCTATTACCCTTTTATTATTAGAGATACTACTTATTGTGACCATACTAAATGCCAGGCACTTACAGACCTCATCTCATTTTATCCTCAGCACAATTCCAAGGTGCAAGTATTATTACTTTTCTTCTAGCGATGAGGAAACAAATGCTTAGGTATTTTACATAACATGCCTGACATCATCACCCAGCTAGTGAATGGTAAAGCCAACATTTAACTTCAACAAATTGGTGGAGCTTAGCCATCGCATGCCTCTCTCTGTGTCACGAGGGCTCCGAAATTTGTTCATCCACAGTAGGTACCAATGCTAACAGGCTTACCTGCCGGCCACCCTCTCTGCTTTTCTTCTGATATGCTCTTCTTTAGCGTCAACAAAGAACCTGCTCTGGTCTGCTCTACGGAAATAATATCCGAAGCCGCATTCAGCACTTCAAACATGGACAGGAACCCATACTGCATGTACTGGAATGGTCGTCCAAAGCGCTTGGCAAATGCCTTTTCAAAATCAGACAGAAGGACAGGAGATAATGCCAGGAGGTCCTTCAACTCACTCTTCACGACAGCTGGGAGGATGGGGGGCACCCTTCCTCGGTACGGTACTCGCCGGTGAAAGCCTGGCCCAGAGCAAACGCTGGCCCTTCCCTTCTGCACGGAGTTTCGAACCTTATGACTGCTCCTCTGCTTTGCAACTAAACTTGCTATTCCTTTGGTGGATTCATCTGGAATGGCTGAAGAAAAGAACAAAGGAACCATATGTAGGTGAAAACTTACTCCCTTCTTTCTCCTTTGTATCTGTGGTTGTGTAGACATTTTTTAACGCTCCATGTAGATGTATATCTGGGTAGCATGAATATGAACCCCTGGTTCTTTTATCTTTCATGCATTTTGGACAACAGCTTATTAGTTCCTCTACCAGAGGATGAAGAGAGAAAGGTAAAACCCAATATGTCATTATTACTGCTAACTGACTCCCTGAAAGGTTTGAAAATCTTGAGATGGCCAAAACCGGTTTGGCTCAGTGAATAAAGCGTCAGCCTGCCTGACTGAAAGGTCCCGGGTTCGATTCCAGTCAAGGGCATGTACCTTGGTTGCGGGCTCATCCCCAGTAGGGGGTGTGCAAGAGGCAGCTGATCGATGATTCTCTCTCATCGATGTTTCTAACTCTCTATCCCTCTCTCTTCCTCTCTGTAAAAAAAAATCAATAAAATATATATTTTTTAAAAATCTTGAGATGAACAACAAACTTCCCTTCAATTTTTTTTGTGTGTATGTGCACGCCTGCCATGTGAAATTAAAAATATGATTTTATAATAAAAAAGTCCCATTGCTATGTTTTTCCCAACTAAAGGTGCCATCATTTGAAATAATATGCAAAATGCAGTTTTTGTCAATGTACATTTGGTGGTGGTGGTGTGGGGGGTTCTTAACTTTGCTAACGCTCTAACTTAGCCCACAACCTTAAAGGTAGACAGGCCTCTGATCCTCTCTGCCCCCCAACATGAAAATACCCTGCCTCGGATGCAGGATAACTGTTAACACTTCACTGAGTGATTGTGATTCCAACGTTTACCTTTCAGTATCACGGTGCCGTCCCCGCAGGGGCAGACACTGACGACATCAGGCATGTCCAACACCAGCTCCATCGTGGACCGGTACCCGAGGACGCGGAGTGGTAGGTGGCTCCCGACCATCAGGAGGTACTCCTTCTCCAGCTGCTGCGGGCTCAGCCCGTCTTTGGTGGAAATGAGCAGCGACCTGATCTCTTTCCGCAGGCACTCCAGGATGCGCTCCTGCTCAGACATCGCGCCGCCCACCCTCTCCGGGGTTTCAGCCGCAGACACAACTCCTGAGGGCAAACCGACAAAGAGTGAACTCTACACACCACGGAGGCACTCGAGTTTTAAAAAGTGTGGAAGGCAGCCGAAACCGGTTTGGCTCAGTGGATAGAGCGTCGGTCTGCGGACTGAAAGGACCCGGGTTCAGTTCCGGTCAAGGGCATGTACGTTGGCTGCGGGCTCATCCCCAGTAGGGAGTGTGCAAGAGGCAGCTGATCGATTCTCTCTCATGGATGTTTCTCTCTATCTCTCTCTTTTCCTCAAATTATATATATATATATATATATATATATATATATATATATATATATATATATATATATATATATATATATAAATTTAATTTAATTTTTTTTTTTTAAGTGTGGAAGGCAGAAGCAACATCATGAGAATCCTCCGAAACCTGCGCGGCTTCGCAAAGCCCTGTCCCCTCCCCACCCACCCGCAACCCAAACTCTCAATCTCAAAAACAAAACAAAACAAAAACACCTCAAACGGTGTTGATTTCACCCACAGGAGTCTCTGGAAACCGCTCCCTGCGCCCTCCCGTTGCCCCCTCGGCGAGGTGAGGGGCCCCCTTCCCGCCCCCAACGTCTCGGGGCCTCGGGGGTGTGCGGGGTGCGGGGCGGCCCTCCCGCCGGGCCGGCTGCGCTCTCCTGGGGCGCCGAGGCCCGGGCACCGGCAGGAGGACCGCCCCGCGGCGGCCCGGCCTCGTGTGGCCGCCACTCACCGGTCGGGCCCGGCGCCGCCGCCGCCGCCGTTGTGGGCGCGGAGAGGGCGGGAGCAGCAGGTCCGACGAGCAACGCCGAGGAGCGCGCCGGCCGCCCGCGCCTGCGCACCGCAGCCCAGGGCCGCCCGCGCCGCGCCACGTGCCGCCCCGAGGCGCGCGCCGCGGACGGTTGGGCAGCGCCGGCCGCTCCGGGGTCCAGGCTGGGGGCTGCCCCGGTGGCGGGGCCGCTCGGACCGACTCCCAGCAGCAAGCGTCGTGCAGGCTGCCTTCTGGGACGGCCGCGGCCTACCTGCTCGGAGGACGTGGTTGCTAGATGCAGGGTGGGGAGGAGAGCCTCTCCGACCACCGCGGTGCTGCCCTGGGGCCGGCAGCCCGGAGGAGAAAGCGTGGAGGTTCTACACCTGGGGGGGCCTCAGAGTCACCAGGGCGGGGTGGTGTGGGTTGGGGGGGTTGTGCGAGGAAAATGTCCGGGTCTGATCAGATCCTGGTGCAGTGGGTGTAGGTTTGTTAGGGGTAATCGCAGGCAATTCTGAGGGGAGAATCACTGCAGAGCTAGAGGAGGGCTTCCTGAGTGAGTGAACATTCCTGGGGCCACTGGAGATAAAAGGAGCTGGGAAGCTAAAGATGAGGGTGTACTTGGGAAACTAACCTAGGGGGGTGTGTTTAATGGATAGGTGGAATGAGCCAGATGTACTGGTATAAAGTCCTTGAAAACCAGAAAAGAGTAGAAGAGAGAGAGACATTACATATTACCTTAAAATGTACAATATGAAACAGATCCAGAGACAAGAGGAACATCAGAGCATCAAACCTCAGGGGGAAAGTGAGGGTAACGGGGAGATATCAACCAAAGGACTTGTATGCATGCATGTAAGCCTAACCAATGGACACAGACAACAGGGGGGTGAGGGCATGAGTGGGGAGGATGGGGGCGATAATGGGGGAATAAGGACACATATGTAACACCTTAATAAAGAAATTTAAAAAATAGTTTTTTAAAAATGTACAATCTAATTAAAGGAGCAAGACAAACCAAAAGATAACCAAGAAATTTGAATCAAGAAGGAAATCTTGATACACACATGTACCTTACTTTCTATCTAAAATTCCAGAGCATAATAAATCCAAAAGAAACCCTAGAGAACAAAATGTTCCATGAATGAGCCAGGAATATTGAAGAATTCCTTAAAGACAGAAAATAGGAAGGATGAAATGATGAGCTGGTATATAGCAGAATGGATAGAGCTAAATAGCAAATAAAAAGAAAAATGATGAGATGGGAAGAACAGATCCAGACATTTCAACGTGTGAATGACAGGTGTTACAGAAACAACAAAGAATGGTGGTGAGGGTTGAGGGTTTCAAAAGCAGAAAATGTCCCAGATTTGAAGAAAAAGACAAATTTTCAAATTAAAAGGACCCACTAAGTCCTTGGAATACTAGTAACTAATAAAATAGGTTACCTATTAGGCAATGGAAATTAGGTTGCCGTTGGGTTTCTCAATGATGCAATATTTCAGAGCTGAAACTGAAATCCTATACCCAGCCAATTCCATATTGAAGTGGGAGAAAAGACATTTTCAGATATGCAAGGATTCAGAAAGTTTATCACCTCACTGGAGAATGACTACTGCAAAATGAATTGGGAAAAACGGCATTAACCCAGATTCTCATCCCCAATTATCTGAGATAATAGGTGAACATTTACCACATGCTCTTTATATAAATTATCCAACTTCCCAATTATACTGTGGGAAGACACACTTATGATCCCCATTTAAAAGTGAAGAGACTGATGTACAGACATAAACAAGGATATAACAAAAAATGATAGGCAATAAAAACTTATGCTTGGGCTGAAACAGGTTTGGCTCAGTGGTAGAGCGTCGGTCTGCGGACTGAAAGGTCCCGGGTTTGATTCCGGTCGGGGGCATGTACCTTGGTTGTGGGCACATCCCCGGTGGGGGGCGTGCAAGAGGCAGCTGGTCGATGTTTCTCTCTCATCGACGTTTCTAGCTCTCTATCTCTCTCCCTTCCTCTCTGTAAAAAATCAGTAAAATATATTTAAAACAAAAACAAAACAAAAAAAATACTTATGCTTGGGGGGGAAAAGGACTTTCAAAAAAGATTCTGGAGCTAAATTCCAGATCAATAATGCAAACCAAGTGCCTGGGGTAGTGTGGGTTGCTTCAATAAGAAGACCCCGTCTGGAAGAGCCCTACAATTGGAGTCCTCACTTGGGTTTACAATAGTGCACTATCATTCATTCTCCACGATGGGCTGTCTTGTGTGGTGACTAACCTAGGAAATGGATGGGAATGAGGTGGGAACACACACCTGGCATTTTTCACACCATTGATGGTGACACTCACCTCTGCAATTCTTCGGGTATGTGGTAATGCTTTTGACGTATTATTTTGGTACTCCAGTTGGCATTTTCTACTAGAATAGCCCTTACTCAATGAGTGAACTCAGCAATGAAGAAATTCTGTCAGTTGCTAAGATGACCTATTTCAGCTTATTCACTTGTCAAACAGGGTACCTAACCATAAGATCCATTCAGTACTGCCAGCCCTACCCAAAGGTGAACTTGGGCCGGAATTCAGTTATCACCTAACCCCTCTATCAGCACAGAAGGTTGAAGGCAAACCATGCCGTTTTGGTACCAGAAATTAGTGATAGTCTCTGAGCAGTTTGGGTACTTCCTTTTCTCCATCCGTAAGGAATCACAAGGCCTTTGGGGAAAGGCTGGGACAAAGGCTTCTAGTACGGAGGTAGTGTTTCAGCAACATCCTTCTTTAAGAACACCCGGGCTACCCTCAAGAGGCTCCGGGCCTGGGGTCTGAGTTAGCTCTGCGGATGGGGTGACAAGTCAGGTCGCTCACTCCTGAGATGCCTCTGTTCCCAGCCCTAGAATTGTGTTTTCTTGCTTTTTGTGGTTACACTGAGTTAAGTTCATTCCTTGAATCCTACAATGAATTAACCCCAACCAGAGAGCTCTGTGAGTCAAGACCAACGTGTTTTCTACCAGCTGCCTGTTGTGATGACTAGAGCCCATTTTCTTCTGGCAATTAACTGTGGCCACCTGGTCTCCTCCCATCCCTGCTTGCATTGGGGAGTATATTTCAACTGCAGCTGCTCCTACCAACATTCCTGCCTTAGAAAACATCCAGTAAGGAGAGAGAGAGTATGTTTAAGCTTCTGAAGCTTCAATATACACCTCATGACAAAAATGACTCTTTTGAAAAACCTACTCAGGAATGAGTGAGGATTGAAAAAAAAAAAAAAGCCAAAAAAACAACAACACGTTGTCGCATCCACCTGCTCTGGAACCACGTGTGGAGAAACCAATGTCATAGAAGTTAAACAAAAGTGTTGTTCCTACACTCCATTTAAATCAGCCTCTTCTCCCTTACTCGGGTTGATTTTTCTTAAGAGCACTTGGCCTTACTTGATATTATGTATTACATACAATTTTAATGTCAATTACACCTCAGTAAAGTGGGTAAATAAACACATAAGTAAATTTAAAAAGAAATTGTGTGAGCATGTTTCTCATCAACAGTAACAAAAATTTGAAGAGCGTATTAAAAATCCTTGATTAGACTTTTCATGTAGCCATTTCAAACATGAAATTACTTTTGTGGAAGCTCAAGCTGTTTTTCCTCATTTAAAGTGTCATTTTTTATTTATGTAACATTAATGTCAGATGAACAATATACAGATTCGATATTTGCATATGTTGCAAAACGATCACCAGAGTAAATCTAGTTAACATCCACCCACATTCATAGTTACAAAACCGTTTTTCTTGTAATGAGGACTTTTAAGATCTCCCTCAGCAACTTTCAAATATGCAACCCAGATGCCTGAGGTCAGTACAGTTAGGGAAACCAACTCTGACAGAGCTGCCTGCAGTTTTAACCAACTGCTCTGCCTATAAAGGTAGGAATTTCCATCTTTCTCAAGTCCCCACTCTGCCTCCCATGACCCCATGTAGTCTCCAAATCCTACTGATTCTCCATCTCAGAGAGATTTCCTGAATCCAAGCCATCTCCACTGCAAAGCCTGGGACCCAGCTCTCATCAGTATCCATTTCCTGGGCCACTGCTGGGCACTCCTGGTTGGTCTCTTGGCCATCTACAAACCGAGAAAGTCAAAGTCAAATAGGAAAAAAAAAAAAAAGTCAAATTTAAGTCGTCTTAGTTTCTTAAGAGCTCTAAAATAAGATTTGCAATTTTATCTAGTGACAATGAATTCCAGCCTTTTCATTAAGTAATTCATATAAATCAATATTCACTCCTTTATCCAAATGAATATAACATTTCAAAAACAATAAGTGAAATAAGTATAATTTTTAAAGCCTTGAAATCTTTGATGACCTTTTGTCTCAGATACAAACCCAAAGTCAACAAGTTTAATTGTTCCTCCCCATTCGCACACACGTCAGTCCCTTAACAAATCCAAACAAGAAGGGAGGTATTGAGAGTTTAAAAATGTCTACGTATAATATTTTCAACAAAGGGATGACCAACATTAATTAAAAGGGAGTCTGAAAGAAAACAGCAACATCCTAAGAGTAGACGAGGCCAGCCAGCTAGAGACTCGTGTTGCTGCCTCAGCACTCCCCTCCTCCCGCACCTCTCAGAGATGCTGTGCTGACCGTTTTACCACGGAATGAATGCGATGCACTTTCTCAGCATCACTGTCATTTATAATCCCAACAGGCCTGTGTGATAAGCAGGTGCTTGTATCGATTGCAGTTAAAATAAGGATATAAAAAAAATGAAGAAATGATTACGTACCTTGTCAGTGGTCCTACAGCATAAGAGACTGAGAACAAACACCCAACACAGGGCATTTTCTCACCAGTTTTTCTTCTGCAAGAAATCCCTCTATCTTACTGGGAGACAGGGTACAGTTTTGAGAGCATCATTTATCCAGATACCTTGCCAATTCTTGGAGTAAAAATTGAGATGAAATTTTGGTTCAAGAGTTTAGGGCTCTAGATCGAATTAATTTGTAACAATCAAAGGCTGAGGAAAAAAATATCAGTAAGTGCTACCAACAGTTTCATACTTTTTCAAACAGGGAAATCTTTACAGGATGATAAACTAGCAATGTATAATGGCAGCTATGTATGTGAGCGGATATTGAAAATCAGGAGACTTTTCCCTCTGTGGGCCAAAGGCAGCCTCAGAGTTTTTCTCATGGTGCTGCTCTCGGCAGGAACATTCATTGAGGCAGGCATATGAGAGGAAATGTTTGCCCTCTCTTAGGGAACTCGGGCAATAAAAAGGTTTAGAGAGTAAAAACCACATTTATTCAACTTGCTTTATTACTAATTTTTTTAATGACTTTATTCCCAGAAGCCTACACTTGGAATATATGGAAGAAAGTAGTGGCGTAGTTTCTCCAAACCCTTTGGTGTTACTTCAGGTTCTCATTCTCCAGTAAGATTTTTGAGAGGGAAAAAAGTTACAGCTGAGTAAACTCAAATATTGGAAAAGAAAGATAAGTGAGCGTTATTTCTACCATCATGCGATCTGAGCTACTTGATCTTGAGTTTGTAGGGTTACCTAGAGTCCTAGGCCAACCTCGAATTCAGTGTGAAAAGGATCATGAGTAGAGAGTGACAGAGAAGCTTATTCACTGTTTCATGCTCCGGGGTGGGGTCTGCTGCCCATAGAGCACTGCCAGGGATCCTTGGAAAAGCCAAGCTCCTGCCTTCAGCTGGGAAGCGGAACAGGCCTGGTCAGCGACAGAGTGTCCCTCCCCTACGCACGGAAGTTTACTCAGATCTCTTCCCCGCTAAGACCCTTCAAGGAGCATCACACACACAATCAACAGGCTCAAGTCCTAGTAACAATAACAAATAAAAATAAAACCTAAGTATGTGTACGTGTGAGGATAGCGATCCAAAAGACTTCCTTTCCCCCTTTTAAAGTCTAAATCCTCCCAAGAGTAGTGCCAACACCATCGCCAGCCAAAGCACTGGCAGGAGGAGCAGGGCCAGGACGTGAGCTAAGTGAGGGGCCGGGGAGGGCTTGGGGAGGACCCCAAGGCGCGTAAGGACCGGCTTGGGGGAGAAGCTTCTAACTTTACCCCGGAGGTACCCCAGTGGACGGCTTTTCCGTTCCTGCGCCCGCATTTCAGGCGCATCATCCCCAGCAAACACGTTCTTAAACCCGCGGCCCGGCACGCGGGCTTCCCAAACTCTCCGCCCAAAGTCACCCCCGTGGGCGGGCGCGGCCACAGCTCCCCCGAGCGGAGCCCCCGCCTGGCGGCCCGCCCCGGGCCCACCCCCGCCCCCGCCCCCGCCCACGTTCAAGACGGTCCCGGGCCACCCCGCAGCGACTCTGCGGGCCCCGCGCTCCGGCGGAGGATGGAGAGGAGGGCGCGGAGCCGCTCCAGGGAGGCGCGGGGGAGCGGCGGCGGGGCCCCCCGCCAGGAGGACCGGAGGGCGAGGGCCGAGAGGGGCGGCGGCGGCCGCGGGCGCCGGGATGCGGGGCGCGAGCGGCGGGACGGCGGGCGGGAGGGGAGCCCCGGGGAGCCCCGCGCGCCCGCGGCCGCCGTGGCCGCCACCGTGGTGGACGTGGACGATGTGCGGGGCCCCGGCGAGGAGGGCGCCGAGGCGATGGCGCCGCTGGAGAGCGAGCGGCCCGAGGAAGGTAGGGCGGGCAGGTGCGGGCCGGGAGGGAGGGCGGCCTTCCTTTCCGATGGCTCCCAAGGGATGTCAGATGGAGTGGAGGGAGTCACCATGCCCAAGGCCAACGAGGCCGGGCCTGAGACATCCCCAAGGGGCAGCTACCAAATGCATCCGAAGGAAGACAAATAACATCAACCAAGTACCATGGATCTCAGGGGCCAGACAAGAAGGGGAGGCGGGAGGGAGTGTGGTCCAGGTTAGGGACCAGTGCACACAGCAAAGAAGCGGTGCAGCTGGATGTTATGGCCATGGAGGAGTACAGGGGTACACAACTGAAGGGAAGACATGCATGAGCTGGTGGCTCCCGGCAACTATGCCACTTACTTTTCCATCCTCATCCCCGCCCCGTCAATCCTACGGAAAAGCCTGTTCAAGCTTCTTTGGGATGACCATTTTTCCAAAAGCAAAGGAAGCAGAGCCAAGTACCTAAGAGCCAGACCGAGTTTAAATCCCAGCATTGGCACCAACCAGCTGTGGCCTTGGGCAAGTAGTTTCTTCTGTGTGGGCTTCATCCAGGCTCTCCAGCTATCCAGTGAGGAGAGCCGGGGGCCCTAAGCAGTGGACGAGAAGTCTCACTGAGGGTGAGGCCGCCTTGCTGAGCCCTGTCTGGGGGGTTTCTGTGGCTCCCCAGGATTAAGGGGAGCAAGAGTCAGCAACATCCACTCCCCTGCCTCCCTTAGCCCCTACTCCCCACTCCAGGCTTCTTAAGATTTAGGAGAGCCGAAACCGGTTTGGCTCAGTGGTAGAGCGTCGGTCTGCGGACTGAAGGGTCCCGGGTTCGATTCCGGTCAAGGGCATGTATGTTGGTTGTGGGCACATCACCGGTGGGGGGTGTGCAGGAGGCGGCTGGTCGATGTTTCTCTCTCATCGACGTTTCTGGCTCTCTATCTCTCTCCCTTCCTCTCTGTAAAAAAATCAATAAAATATATTAAAAAAAAAAAAAAAGATTTAGGAGAAACTAAAGAGCACTTCTTTTTACCAAAATGCTGGGGATTCTCAGACTCTGTCATATCTAACGGCTCTTCCTACTTTAACATTTAATGGTTCCCTAGTCACTTAAATCAAACAAATCAGATATGCAAGGAACTGATTCCAAGAGAATATTTTGTGAGCAAAGCTTTCAGTTAGGTTTGGGGTATAGATATTAGTTTTTCTGTTCATATCCTTAATTACTGTTGAGGCCTTTTTCACTTATAAAATGTAATTTTTTCTGTATGTACATTTATTTATTTTTACCTGGCATGGTTACCAGTGTAAGTGAAATATTTGTATTTACTAATTAAACAGAGCAATAGAACTATTATTGCTCTTAAGGAAGAATAAGGGGGGGAGGGGGGAGCTAGCATGATGTTAATGGAGCAGCATTTTCCAAAGTAGATTACATGAGAAACAAATTCCATAGAACGTAATCCTTGGATAAAGCATTGGAAATGCTTTTCAGGGGCCTGCTCCGCCTTCCATAGGCCCACATGGCCCTTCACACAGACAATGCCCTAGCCCTGTGAACTGACTTCCCTGATATCCAGCTCATTCTAACAATCCCACGGAAGTCTACAACTGTTCTGACCCTAATACCAAGGACTGGACAACACATGCTAGTCAGTGAAGATAGTGAAGTTTCAATATACTTCTTTTTCTTTTTTCTTTTTTAAGGTACCAAGTCTTCTGGGTTAGGGGCCTGTGAGTGGCTTCTTGTCCTCTCATCCCTGCTCATCATCATCCTGACCTTCCCTTTTTCTATCTGGTTCTGCATAAAGGTGAGATCCTTTAAGTAATTTCCCGGAGCCTCTCAGGAACCACAACATGCCCACTTTTACTTCTGTGTTTCAATAAGGGCTGTCTGCTCCCCATGGAATGCCCTCCCCACTCACCTCCCGGGAGAGAGCCTGCTCCTTTAAGACGTTGCTCACATGTAACTGTGAAGACTTCCTTGACTTCCTCCAGCTCTTGTGTCACTCTGCTTCCACATCCATTCTAGCACTTACCACGTGTATAATATTTGTTGACACCCCATCCCTCCAATTACATGGAGAGCCCCTTCAAGACAGGGGCTACACCTAGGTCATCTGCACTCGTAACACAAATGGTGCCATTGTAATAACCTGGTTATTATGTAACAGGAAAGGAAAAAAGGGAAGACTAGAGAGACCACATCTAAGAGGTGTGCCATTTATACAGCTTTGCCAAAAAGCTGCCTTTGACATTCTCCAAGCCTGTTCCCCACTGACTGATGGGGGATGGGACTAGACAAAGGCAGTTTAGATACGTGCCCAGTAAGGTCAGTGATGTGGGTACACACTAGTGGCCAGGATGGGGGAGAACTTGTGACTAACTGGTATTACTTTTTCTTTAAATGTTTGGCAGAATTCACCAGCAAAGCCATCTAATCATGGATTTTTCTTAGTGTGAAATTTTTAAACTACTAATTTAATCTCTTCCTCGTAGTTCTTTTCTGTTTTTCTTATTCTTCTTGAGTCAGTTTTGGTAGTTTGTGTATCTATAAGATTTTGTCCATTTCATCTAATAGTTCATAGTATTTTCTTATAATATTTTTTTATTTCTGTAAGGGCAGTAGCGATGTCCCTGTATCATTCCTCTTTGATTCCTGGTTTTAGCAATTTGAGTCCTCTTTTTTATTGGTCAGTCTAGATAAATATTGGTCAATTTTGTTGATGTTTTCAAAGAGCCAACTTTTGATTCTGCTGATTTTTCTCTATTGGTTTTCTCTTTTCTATTGCATTTATTTCCACTCTAACTTCATTATCTTCTTTCTTCTTGCTTTAGATTTAGTTTGCTCTTCTATTTACAGTGTCCTAAGGTAGAAGATTCAGGTATTATTTTGCGATACTTTTCACAATTTGAAACAAAATATAAGAAGTGATACTAAAATATACTCCCTCTTTCTATTAAATAACTGATAATTGATACATATAAAAACTAATCATGCAGAAGAGACAGAAAAATACAAGATTGAACATGCTGTGGAAAACATTCTCTGATTTCTTTGAGTTAGGGACTGTTGAACATTAGTGGAAGCATTATTTTATTTATTTATTTTTTTTTTTAGAAAATCATGGCTCTTTAATCAATATTCTGTTCATGGGCTCAAAAATTAACATGGCCAATATAGTTTTTTTATTATTATTATTATTATTATTATTATTATTGGTTTCTGAAATTCTACACTTACTAAATGTAGATTTTGGAAACCTACATAGCAAATTTTTTCTTGGTTCTCAAAACAAAAGATTCCTGATACCTAGAATTCCTCTCATGTGAAGGCTTTTTGAAGACTCTCTTTTTCTTTCTTGAAGTGATTCAAAAGTATTAAATTTGCTTTTAGGTTGTACAAGAATACGAGAGAGTAATTATATTCCGACTGGGACATCTGCTTCCAGGGAGAGCCAAAGGCCCTGGTAAGGAACCGTTTCTTAACCCCCTGTAGACTTGCCAATTTCTTCAGTCCCTGCATATTTGTAATATGGACCTTAGATTACATGAGATAACTTGATTCCTGATATCTCCACTTTCCAATCTGGTACTGGTAACATGGTTTATTAAGAAATTCTTCAGAGAGCATTACTACCAGGTCACAATAACCAAAAGAGAAGATGGGTGCAGAGAACTAAATGCCAGGGCCAGGCTGCCCAGAGTAACAGGTGGGCTTAGAACCCATGTCCAGGCACGAGTTTTAGTAGAATGTGTGTATGGTCAGAGTTCTGTGAATTCTCAGAGCAAAGCTAAGCTAATTCGAAGTCTAGAGGGTCAGACCAAACTATGGGAAGTAGGCAAAGTTCAGCATCCAGGTAACACATTGGTTTTCAGTTGGTGGGATTGAAGAAAAACAGAATGAGCACTTCAGATACTGTATAACTACCAGAGATATCAACAGGAATGAGGCATGGTTTCTGAGTCCCAGGACCTCCAAGTCCAGTGGAGCTGATGTTCAGAGGTCCAAGCGGATAATGGGCACTGACAGAAGCATGGTTAGTCTGAAAGGTCTAGTAGTTGGGATTTAGAGAGCCACGTGAGCCAGGAAGGCATGAAAAGGAGCCAAGTCCCACAGTGCATATATTGGAAAGGGTCCAAAGTTCCCAGCCAGCTCTACAGAAAAAAGTAGAGAATAGAGACCAGACTAGAAGACATAAATCAGAATTAGAAGATTCATAATCAACTGACCAAGGTGATCATGCAGCCTATTTTGCCAAGAATGATCTCTTTTTATGCCTGTTGTCCTTGAGTAGGTTGTAACTGTGCTCTCTTTTCACTCTCAAAAGTGTTCTGGATTGAACAACAAATTATATAGTAAACTTAGCAACAACACTATAGGGGTAGTGGTGGGGTTGCCCAAGGGCCTGTGTGTGGTTGCAGGTTAATAAAAGCAATAAAATGTGCAGCCTGACCCCCGAAAAGTGAACCCCAAACAGTATCCACACTAGCCATTCACCTGTAACTTTCTCCTCTCCCTCTTCTAGGTCTTTTCTTCTTTTTGCCCTACCTGGATACCTACCACAAGGTTGACCTTCGTCTCCAAACCTTGGAGATTCCCTTTCATGAGGTAAGCCAAATGATGGATTTTGCTCTCTCTACATTTTACATGGCTGGTCTAAGGCAAAATAACTACTTAAGATCAAAAGTAGAAAAGGGAAATAGAGATATGGACTACATCAATATGAAAAAATTCCTGTACATCAAAGGACGCAATCAACAGGATGAACAACCACTCTATGGGATGGAAGAAAATAACATGTCTGATAAAGGGTTAATATCTAATAGATATAAAGAAATCTTACAACTCAACAAGAAAGCAAACAATAATAAAAAAAAAGTACTTGTGATGATTAATTTTTATGTATCAACTTGATTAAGCTATGATATCTAGAAGTTTGGTCAGGAACATCTGGATATTGCTGTAGAAGTACTTTTAGATAAGATTAATAGTAAATCAGTAGACTTTGAGTAAGGCAGATTACGTTCTATAATGTGGCTGGGCCTCACCCAATCAGTTGGAGGCTTCAAGAGAAAGATTGCACTCCCCTTGAGGAGGAGAGAATTCTGCAAACAGGCTGCTCTCGGGCTGGAGTGGCAACATCAACTTTTCCTTGAGCCTCCTGTTGACCTCTCTTGAAGATTTTGATACACCAGCTGGGCTAGCATGACTTTTTGTCAGTCTCTCAATATGTAAGTCAATTCCTTAAAATTTCTTACACACACACACACACACACACACACACACACACACACACACACACACAGATTCTATTTCTCTGGAGAGACCTGGCTGATACAAACTTGAATAGCATGTCTCCAAAGAAAATATAAAAAATTGTCAACAAATGTGAACAAACGTTCAAAATCACTAATCAATAGAAAAATGCAAATCAAAATCACAATGAGATCCCACCTCACATCTATTAGCGTGGCTACTAAAGCGAAGGGAAAAAAAGGCCAGAAAATAACAAGTGCAGGCATTGCAACCCTTGTATACTATTAGTGATTAGGTAAAATGGTACCGCTGCTGTGGAAAACAATACAGCAATTCCTCAAAAATTTTAAAACCGAATTGCCATTTAGACCAGTAATCCCAATTGTGGGTATATACCCCAAGGAACTGAAAGCAAAATTTTGAAGATGTATTTATATATCTATGTCCATAGCAATATTAGTTACAATGACCAAGAGGTGAAAGAAATCCAAGTGTCCTTCAGTGGCTGAATAAACAAAATGCGGTATATACCTACCATGGAAAATTATTCAACCTTGGAAAGTAAGGAAATTCAGACACTTACTACATTAAGGATGAACCTGGAGAACATTAAGCTAAGTGAAATAAATCAGTCAGGAAAAGACAATACTGAATGATTCCACTTACATGAGGTACCTAGAGTAGTCAAACCATGGAGACAGAAAGTAGAGGGGTTTACAGAGGTTGGGAAGAGGAATGGAAAGTTCTTGCTTAACAGGTTTCAGTTATACAAGATGAGAAGAGTTCTGGAGATTGGTTGTACAACAATATGAATGTACTTAACACTCCTGAACTGTACACTTAAAAATGGTTAAGATGGTAAATTTGATGTTATGTGTATTTTACCACAAATAAGAAAATTAAAAAGTCGAGGTAACAACACCTAGATTTTTTTCTATTAGTAATTTAGATTTATAAGTCTTTCCTAACTGTTCCTCACTTTCAGTTCGAAGATCTTCCTTATGCTTTCTTTTGTTAAATAAAAACAGAACTTATATATATTTAAAGGCTTATTTCAGATAATAAAATGTAAAAAAGAAAAATAAAATTTACCCCTAATCCTATTACATATATATATATATATATATATATATATATATAGATATAGATATTTTGGAGTGTATCATTTCAGACTTATCTGTGTGTGTGGTTATATTTACAGACAGGAATATATATATCAAACCATACATTCCATAGTATCATGACTTATTTTACTTTTAATATATTTTAATTGATTTCTTTTAGAGAAAGAGGAGGGAAAAGGGAGAGGGAGGGAGGGAGAGAGATAGAGAGAGAGAAATGACAGAGAGAGAGAGAGAGAGAAATGACAGAGAGAGAGAGAGAGAGAGAGAGAAATAGAGAGAGAAATGACAGAAAAATATCAACATCAATCAGCTGCCTTCTTCATGCTTCCTACTGGGGATCAAGCCCAAACCTGGGTGTGCGCCTTGACCAGAATTGAATCCTTACCTCTTTTTTTTTTTTTTTTTTTTTTTTTTTTTCCAAATCGTTACCTCTTGGTTCCTGGGTTGACATTCAACCACTGAGTCACACCAGCTGGCCTAGCATGACTTTCTACCCAACAATTTTTGTGATTGTCTTTTCATATATTAGCCATGTTTCCACCCTTTTATTTTACATGGACACAAAGCATGCTAGTGTATGGACGTATGTACCACAATTTATAATTCCCAGTTGTTGATATTAGGTTGTTTCCAATTTCTTATTACGGTAAGCAATACTGTGAATAACATCCTTGCAGCTAAATCCTTATGATATGTCCTTGTGAAGGGTCTGACCATGGAAATGCCGAGCACATGCGTCTGTGAGGGCACTGGGCGTGCAATGCCAGCCTGCCCTCTTGTGTGCACCCAGCACGCAGAGCGTGCTCGTGCTCATTTCCCAGACCGTGCTTCTCTTCAGCACATTTTTGGGGGCATCAGTTTAAAAAGACCTGATGCACAACTGATTTTTTCATGTCAGAAAATTCTTTCTGATTTTTTCTTTTTTACAAAAATATTTACAACAGGATTCCCTTAAATTGTGAGAGTTTTGGTGTAATTAGTAAAAACTCCTTAATCTTCAGAAACATGTTTATTTTGAATAATGGGTAGGCCCACTACTCTTTGGTTCTTGCCTTGCTAAAATCTTCCTTTGGGAAAATTCCCCTTGAACACACTTAGTTCTAGTTCCTTTAATCCCAAATGGGAAAGAATCAGGCCTGTCAGCCACACTCTTTTCTGCGTAGGTTGTGACCAAAGACATGTTTATAATGGAGATAGATGCCATCTGCTACTACCGAATAGAAAATGCCTCTCTTCTCCTGGGCAGTCTTGCTCAAGTGTCCAAAACTATTCAGTTCCTCGTGCAAACCACCATGAAGCGTCTGCTAGCACATCGATCCTTCACTGAAATTCTCCTAGAGAGGAAGAGCATCGCCCAAGATGTAAAGGTACTTCAGTAAATTTAACACTGAATGTGTTGAAATTTTATCTTTTATTCATTTTCTTCATCGATCATTTATAGAATCTGCCAGGTGCCAGGCCTTCACTGTTGAAGGTAAAAATTATCACATTGATCCTGAACCAATCCTAGTCACCAGTATGGTGCAGGTTAGGCAGTCATTGCCACCGTGCTTGCTCTCAACCCTACTCCAGCAGCTTCAGACTCATTGTAAAGTTCCCACATGGCACAAAGTGGTGGGAGTGGGAGCTGGCCGGGTGAGGATGGGGGTTGGATGGGAAAGGTTGGTGGCATACCAAGATGATAAGTAATGTCTCCTGGGAGCTGTCTAGTTGGGAAAACTAAGTTAAACAATGATAAGTTCAAATCAGACTTTCAAATAAAAAGATGTCACAGACCCTTCCACGATTAATTTCCCAATCATGTAGATTTAACTGATTTGGAATTTGGGGTGGTGGGGGTGGGTAGAGAAGAGCCAGAACTGCCTCTCAAGATTGGGAAAGGTATTAAGAAGAGAGGCAGGAACAGAGCAGGATTCCAGAAAACTGACCGGTCAGATGGTAGTCACCACCAGTGACAGAGCCTGTCATGAGGCCATGGGGCACAGAACTGAGGTAGGGGGTGATGAATCATGACTGAAAGCAGGACTCCTAAAGGAGGCTCTAAGGACCAAAGGCATTTATAGTAATTGTGCTGATGGGGCCTGAGCAGACACTAATCTGAGAAAGTGAAGTACCCAAATGTTTGTGAGTTGTCCCACTTGTTAGTGATAAAACAGTGATTAGCATCCTGGTTGTAAATAAAGGGAAGAATTCAGTAAATAAGAGAAGCTAAAAAGAGGAAACGTTATAACAAGAGGGGCACAGGAAAGTTGTTGCTCTGGAATTTAAAAACCAGCCAAGTGGTGTGCCCCCCTCCGTCCCTGTTCATTCGCTCTTCCTGTTCTTCCCTCTCCATTGAAGGATAAAGTCCAGATTCTTGACATCCAAGCTTGCCTTGTTACACTGAATTATATTTTGTGTATTTATACATTTGTCTCCCGTGTTATGAACTCGGTATGTCAGGGGCCATATTTTATTCATTCTCTGTCTCAGAGCCTGGCACAGGGCGGTCACACAGCAGCCGGATCATGCTCTTTGGCTGAGTGAAGAATCAGCCCAGCTGTTGCAGCCTCACTTCTTGCTGTCCTTCCCGCGTGTATCTGATACTCCAGGCTCCTTAGTATTCCGCCAGCTTCCTTGCCTCGGAGGCCTAAGACTTAGGCTGTCTCCTCTGCATGGAATACTTCCCTTCCTCCACAGGCAAAATCCTACTTGTTCTTTACCATGCCACCTCCTCTGTGACGGCTTTTTCAACATTCCTTCCTCTCAACAAACTACCAAATTAGTCAATCTTCTCAGATTTCTCAATGCACTAAGCTTATCAGTTATCTAACAATTAAAAAATCATCAGAAATGATTTAAAAGGAAAGGAATATGAGCCCACATGTGGAGCTCCATGCCTTGTCCATTTTTCTGCAGAACCCACAGTTCATTTCCCCCCACCTCCTGGGATTGGACGTGGGGGGAACAGATGCCACCAACAGGAAGGCCATGCAAGCACCTGTCATTGAAAACACCTGTTATTTAAGAGAGAGACTACAGACTCTGGGTTTCTAATAAATGCACTTTAAAACAGATTTAACAAGTACGCCATCTGTAGCATTTCCCATTGCTTTTATGACAAATTGCCACAAGCTTGGTGGCTTAAAACAACATATATTTAATCTTTGTTTTTGAAGGCCAGAAGTCCAGAGTTAGTTTCACTGGGCCAAAGTCAAGGGGTCAGCAGGACTGGTGCCCAATGGAGGCTCTGGAAGGAGAATCTGTTTCCTTTCCTATTTCACCTGCTTTTCTTAGCTCGCGGCCCTTCCTCCATCTTCAAAGTACATCACTCCGCTGCCTGCTTCCGTCATCATCATTGCATCACCTTTTCTTCTGGAGTCTTATCTCCCTCTGCATCCCTCTTGTAAGGACACGTACAAGCACCATCTGGAGGTTGTCACTGACATCTCAACTCTTCCCTCTACAGGTCGCCTTGGATTCAGTGACCTGTATTTGGGGAATCAAAGTGGAGAGAACAGAAATGTGGGTAGGAAATTAACTGGGAAGAACAATATGATAGATGGAGATATTTTGGTTTTATTAAAAAAAATTTATTTGATAAGTTATTTTTCATTGCGTGAGTATATGACTATAGCCATAATAGCATACATTTGGGGGGAGGAAAAAAAACCCCAAACACCTATATCTATTATTTCATAAACGTAACACAATCATTGTGACATTTGGGCCAATGACTTCCATTTTCTGAGAAATCTCTCTGTATGAATTTAAAAATATTTTGAAATAAAATCACACAACATAAAACTCATCTTTTAAACCACTTTAAAGTACAATGCAGTGGTTTTTAGTATATTCACAAAGTGGTGCAACCATCACTACCCACTAATTCTAGAATATTTTTATCACCCCAAAAAAGAAAGCCTGTGCCCTTAGCAGAAACCCCTCATTTCCCCTCCTCCCATCTGATACCCACTCTCTCTCTCTCTGGATTTGCCTGTTCTGGACATTGTATATAAAGGCAATTATACAATATGTGGCCTCTGTGTCTGGCTTCTTTCACTTAGCACAATGTTTTCAAAGTTCACTCATGCTGTAACATGAATTAGTATGTCATTCCATTATTCCATTGTGTGACTAGAACACATTTTGTTTATTTTCTCATCGACTGATGGACATTTGGGTTGTTTCCACTTTGGGGCTATTATGAATAATGCTGCAATGAACATTCACATGCAAGTTTTTATGTGAACATGTTTTCAATTCTGTTGGGTAGGTACCTAGGAGTGGAATTACTGGTTCATATGGTAACTCTATATTTAACATTCTGAGGAATTGCCAGGCTGTTTTCAACCCATGTGTTTTTTATTGTTGTGTTCAGGGTAAAAGCAAAATGTTGTATCTTTTTTTGTAATACATTAAGTATTGTTCTTATTTGGTCAATTCTGTGCTTTTCAAGACAATTCTCTTGTATAAACTAAGATAACTTCCCTTATTCTTCTTATTAATGACATGGTTCTTCATGGCTTTTTTTTTTTTCATTGTTCTAATTTAATAGCTGGGATTTAGATTAAACTAAATTGGGGGGGGGGAGGGAAAGCAACATAATCCATCAACACAAAATTTGTTCTCCATGGAAAGAGAAAACCATAGCTCTACTGTAGCATCAGTGATAGTAAAAATCTGCAATAAGGCACTGACCCTGAGACACATCCTTAGAGCCGGCTGTCTGCCCAGGGATCTGGGGATGGCACTCTGTTAATCAGGATTTTCTGTGCGTCGTGAAACAATAGTAGGGAAGAAGGTAAGACTGTACAGAAGCTCTGACTGCTGAGAGCAGAGCCGCACACCTACCTGGCCACGTTCTTTCTCTTTCAGTAAGGATGTACGGCTGCCGGCCGGGCTTCAGCACTCCCTGGCTGTGGAAGCCGAAGCGCAGAGACAGGCCCGAGTGCGGGTGAGCCAGCACCGAGCAGGCCATCTGCCCTCCGAGGCTGCTCTTTGAGGAGCTCCGGGGAATCCGGAAGGCCTGCTCATGCAGAGCATCTCCCCTTTGCTTCCCCACCTCCCATCTGTCCAGGCGCTGGGAGGAATCTGGCTTGTGCTCCCCACTCCAACCAGCTGTATTACAATCGCTCGTGTGCTAGTAGCTCCTAAATGACTAATGCAACCTCTCCTCCTGCTACTCCCTCTCTGAGGCCATTGGTAACAGTGATCATCTCCTCCAGCCTGAGTCTTGTCTTCGTTCTCTCTCCCTGAAGGCATCTCACTACATTTCATCCTTCTTCTCTTGTGCTGGCATCTGTCCTGGGTACTATCAGTCACCTGTCACCTATAGGTTAATGACACCCAGATCTGTCTCCCTAGCTCTGCGCAAACTCGGGAGAGACAACCATGCTCAGGGGCCAGTTTCCTCCACACCAGAGCCAAGAGAAGGCTGTGCATCCCACAGCCTCTACTCAGACATGCCAATGAGAAGCAAGGATGTGGCTGCCAGCAACTCCTGACTTGTGTGGGTGGAATGGGAAGAGGAAAATGAGGACTGAAGGGGAGGCAGATTTCTTTTAAGGAACATGAAGTAGGTGGAAAAACCTCTAACCACATAGAAGGCTGATAACTGAGGGGAAGTGGAGGAGAACGAGGAGGAAGATGGTCTTCTGGGCAGAATGGTATCTAACCCTCTCTGCCCATTACAGTGGCATTTAGGTGATGAGGTGGGTGTTTTTCCTTCTGAAAGGCTTTCCCACTCATTTTGTTGAGTTGGGAATTACCCTTTCAGGATTCCATGTTTTTGCCTGGAATATTGGCCAACCTTTTCTCTATATGGCAAAATCCTTTTAATCTTTCAAGGCCCACTAGGCATAACTCCCAAACACTTCACTATACTTGCCATTTTTTGCCTCAACAAATTCTGCCCTAAATTACAATTAATAGTGTAATCTGTCTTCCCTAGAGCAAGATCCTTGAAAACGAAGACCGTCTGTTCTATGCTTCACAGAACCTGCCACATAGTAGATGCTTGCTGAATAGTGATTAAAACTGTCAAGGAGCGAAGAAGGGAACTCACTTTGCTTTTCTTCACGTCTGTTCTCTAGATGATCGCTGCAGAAGGGGAGAAAGCCACCTCCGAGTCCCTGAGAATGGCAGCTGAGATTCTGTCAGGCACTCCAGCTGCTGTTCAGCTTCGATACCTCCACACCCTCCAATCCTTGTTCACAGACAAACCTTCCACCGTGGTTATACCTTTGCCATTTGACATGTTAAATTTCGTGTCTTCTCCCAGCAACAGGACTCAAGGAAGCATTCCCTTCCCAAATCCTTCCAGACCTGTTGAACCATTGAATCCTAGAAAGAAAGACTCTCCCATGTTATAAGAGGGGCGAAGGATAATACCTGGGAGCCTGCCATGTAACAGCCACATCCCTGTGTTCTCACTTCCTGCTTTTTGCTTTAGTTGCCAGATAGAATGCCCTTGGAATGTATGAAGTTGCAATGCAGCAACCTACCTACATGAGAAGACAGTGAAATCCTGTAATGACCAAGAAGAGATACAAGTAGATCATCTAGTCAGAGAAATGATGGGAAAGAGCTTTAGCCAATGTTCTATTTTGGGAAGAATTTTGAGTCCATACATGGCTAAACTTAGATGTGGTCCAAATGTCCTTTTTGCTGTGTGCCCCCTGGCCCCTTTGGCAAGGTCTTTGTTGCTCTCATGGCCCTTTCCGCACGCCCTGGTCATTGTGTTTATCACACTGTGTCGTATAATCCTGTACTTAAGATGTAGGCTTCTCTCCAGCTGTACTATGAATTTTTCAAAGGTACATCTTAGTCCTTCTCCCCCCACCACACTCAACCTTGTACCCTCCACCCCATCGTCCTCACTCCTAATCCTGATACCTGCACTACAGTGACACTTAAATGTCCCTGAGAGAATGAAAGTAAAAGAGATAGTTGGGATAAATATAAATAAAGAATTTAAAAGGAATTATTTTTTTATAAAGACTCCTTTTTGAAATACAGAAATAATAGGACAAAAACATTTATCTGATACATGTTGCTTAAAATCGGAGGAAGCATCACTATAAATATGGGGCCAATGTATTTTCAGTATAGAATTGACCAGTTTGCTTATTTTTAAATAGTAACATTATGTGATCTATACACACTTTGAAGTATTCTTTTCTTGTATGTATTCCCTAATATGAATACATTTATATAATTGGTCTTATTTTCTATTAACTTGCCTATACAATTAGAAATATATATCTATAGAAAAAACTTAGTTAAGTAAGAATATTGATACATATATAGTGAATCTTCTTATAAACTTAAAAAAATCAATAACATTATAAAACATTACTAACATTACAAAAAAATGACTAAAAATCATTATGATAGAGATGATCCTGGGGTTTTCCATGTTGTTGTAGCAGAAATAAATGGTGGTAGCTACCCTAGTGCTCATTAATTGGTGATTTCTCTCCGTTAAAGTGTCTCTTTACTCTTCATGTTATCTGATGTTGTTATTGGAGATGTCTTCCTGCTAGCCTGTGAGAACTTTATATATTTGGTATAAAAATTCTGGTAAAGGACTTTTGTTTATGAATGTTATCCCACAAAACCCTGTTGAACATTATTTCAGAGAGAAATGTATTCTGAGCTCCTAACAGTGGACCTAGAAATTTTGTTAGCGTTTTGTCTGTTGGAGACAGGCTGTTTTCCCACTATGTTTAAAAATCAGAGATAAGGCTCCAAACCAAGAGTGTTTTGCCCATTCTATTATCTCTCAATCACTCCAATATTCCTTCCCTCTGCCATCCTTCTGCCCTCTAAAAAAGAACAAAACTCCCTAGCAGTCTAATATAGCAGTGCACCACGAGGCCAACCGCAGGGTCATCTCTGTCATTTGTCTCTAGGCCATCTCATCACCTCCATCCACACGGGGATAACCACACTATCTAGCCCAACCTTGCTATGCCCTTTGACTTGAGCCAAGCAATGAATCTTCCTAAGATTATGCAGGATTATTAGATTATTTTAGAATCTACATAATCATACTGCTATGCCAAATTCATTTATTAATATGACATCTGCTTATAAGGTTACTATATAATGAGGTGATAATTTGTTCCAAAAGGCTGTTTCATCCAGTCCTGAAAAATGTTTCCGAATGTTGTTAATGGAGTCTCCCTAGTCCCTGCTCCCAAGGACCAGACTTGGTTGTGGGGGAAGGGCTGGGCAGGAAGCCACAGATCAGACAGGCTCTGGGGCAATGGGAGATTCTGAAGCAGGAAAAGCTCTAAACCATGTTCAAGTGCCAACATAGAAAGTGTGGAATCCAAAAGGTGATCAAATCCAAGTAAGCCAAAGGCCGGTAATGAAATCTGCCAAGCCAGGAGTGTGGCGCCAAAGAGAGGAAAGCAAGCACTAACGAGGCAGACAGACTGGGGAAGGGGAAACTCCTGGGTGATTTCCTAGACTGTCTAATCCATTAGGCTTTGCAGTTTGTTTTTGTGCACCAGCCAGGGCACCAACGTAGGTGGCCCAGCTCATTTAAAGGGCCAATGGCAATTAGAGGATTCCTGAGCGGGAAGAATTTTTCATTACCACTGTGTTGGCCTGTACCCATTCCAGTGTACTGTTGATTGAAGTTAAGATGACATCAAGACTTGTTGGTCACCTTTCACCCTCTATAGATGGTTCCTGATATTGGCTTGGCAGATGTTGGAATGACTAATGAAAAAAGGAGGTAGGGTCATGCTGGTTCAGGTAAAACCAGAGCCAGGAACGGAACAGTGAGAAGTGAATGCCAGGGTGACAATGTAACAATGGCTTGTATGGACATTTAATAATTCCTAGGACCCTTGACGTCAACAAAAAGTATTCTGAAAAACTTACTAAGAATTCTTTGTTGCCATGTTGAAAATGTGAATGCCTCCTCCATAGTTTTGTAAATCCCCAAGTCTGAATAAAGTTTACTACGTCTTCAAAAAAAAAAAAAAAAAGAATTATTAATTCCCACCTAAATTTGTTAGGATCATCCAAGATCTGCTGGGGAAAGCAAAAGGGTACAGCTGGGTATGCCTGGCAGGTGGTAACTGTACGTGTGAGTCTCAGCCTTGGCTTTCATTTAACCATGAACACAGCCAACTGTCTGAAAAATTTTGTTTTCTTCCCCCAGATCTAAAGAACCGTCCAGTAGGCTCAGCATTTCTGATACGCATCCCATACACACTTTGGTGATGGCCAGGGGCAGGCCTGGCCAGGGCTTTGGCTTAAATAAGGCTGGGGTTCTAGAGTCAGGGTGGGGTTGTCTGAGGGTTAAGGAACAGGCAAAGGTCTAAAGTTTCAGGAGACAAACCCAACGGAACACCAAATATGTGAGCCAAAGCAGGTGCAGAAATCTCACCACGTGTTTGGAGCCAGAGAGATAAGAGCAAATCCAACTAACCCAGGAGCAGAGAACTAGAAGGAGCTTTTGTTATGTGACTACTCAGAACGTGCATTTGTCGTTTGCAACTTACTTTTGCAGGTGAGTCCAACTCTAGTGCCTAGAAGAATCCACGGTCACAAACAGAACAGACAAATGAGGCAATGAAAGCAAAGAAGGAAGATTCTGGGTGAACCTTCAGCAACACCGGTCTCTGTGAAGGAAATCATTTGAACGTTGATGGCCCATGGCCATTGCCAAACAATCCAGACACCAGTTCAGCAAGCTGGGGGCTCTGGCACTTATCAGCTCAGTGACCTAGGGGGAGGCTTATAACCATTTTTGCGCTTCAGTGTCATCTTCTGAGAAATGAGGATAACAGAATGAACCCACCTATCTTATAGGGTTATTGTGAAAATCAGATAAACCATAAGAATGCCTGAAACCATAAGAAGTTTGAAAATGCTGCAGAAACCTCCGAGTAATATCAGGATCCTCTCTTTTAAAGTGAAAAATAATGCTTTTTATTTGTCATTCTTCTCTTCAAAAAGCAGTATTTTTCTTAACAGAAAAATTTTTTCACAGACCTCTGGTAGGAAATAATTGAAAAGGTTAGCAAACTTTTGCACAAGCTCTTTTTAATCTGGGAAGTAAGCCGATATACTGATTCCCTACAGCAGTCACTGACTTTTGTGTGGTATGTCATGGCTTTTCTCATAGCTATTGCAATGCAAGTCCTTCCGTTGAGGCACAGTGTCAGCTGGACAGCACAGAGATGCCGGGGGTGCACTCGGGTAGGGAGCCACGGCGATGCCCAGCACCCTATGGATGCTTTGGTTTGCCCTTACTGGATTTAGTCCGGCTTTTGGATTTGCTAGCAGTCAAAGTAGTCTCCTTGGGTCGTGTCCCTGAAAGACAAAAGCAATTAGAATGTTACACTAACACGATCTCATATTTACTATGTACTTTTTACTTTATAAAGCATTTTTTTTTTGTGGTAAATTACCTTTACCTGAGGGTACTTTTTCTTTTTTTCTTTCTTTTTTTAAAACATATTTTATTGATTTTTTTTTTTTTTTACAGAGAGGAAGGGAGAGAGATAGAGTTAGAAACATCGATGAGAGAGAAACATCGATCAGCTGCCTCCTGCACACTCCCCACTGGGGACGTGCCTGCATCCAAGGTACATGCCCTTGACTGGAATCAAACCTGGGACCCCTCAGTCCGTAGGCTGACGCTCTATCCACTGACCCAAACTGGCTAAGGCCTGAGGGTACTTTTTCCATTGATCTTCAGAGAATGGAAGGGAGGGAAGGTGGGAGAGAAAGACAAGCACATCGATGTGAGAGTAACGCATTGAATGATTGCCTCCCACACATAGCCTGACCAGAACCAGGAACAGAACCTGCACCCCAGGTATTTACTCTTGATGCACCACCCTCCAGTGTGTGGTATATGGACCAACACTCTAATCACTGAGCTACCAGCCAGGGCTACAGGGCAACTTTAAAATCCTGTTCTGCCTGAGTAACTGCTAAGCTGTCAAAAAAATTCTGTGCCCAAAATTGGACTCTAAATTTGATATTGGAATTCAGAATGCATCAGCCTGAAGTCTGGGTCCTGGAAGGGGACCATATGGTAAAGGAGAGAAGAGAAAGAGGAAGAACGTTTTCTTCTTCCATCTTGCACACACCCCAAGCTCGGTGAGAAAATATTCAAATAGAGCTAGTATCCAGAATCCTGCCAGATCCATCCCTGTACTCCTGTTGTTTCTCTTCGGCCTCCTGAACACAGACCCTGCACAAGCCCTATCCTTGGGATAGGTACAGGAGGCCTTCTGCCATCACAACTGCTATGTCTGGCTGCTCCATGACACAAACGTCGTCATCTGAATCCTCCTGACTGGCTACAGCCACCTCGATCCCACACTTGGTCACCTTGTTCGCATCCTTGTCTTGCTTTTAAATGTATCTTCCCACTCCTAATCGTGGGCTTCACTGAGATCTGATTCAGTTTTGTAAACACCCCTCTCAATTCCTTTCTTCATTCACAGCTCAAAATCATTAAAAATATTGATATAAAACAAAAATAAGTATCTCTCCCTACTCTGTCCAGATCTTCCCTTAAGCATGCATAAGGCTTCTTCCTCTACCATATAGAATCTTCCATTCTTTCACTGCACAACTCTCAGGAGAAGAGTGGTCTGCCTGCACTAACTCATACAAATATGATATTGTATATGCCATATGGGTATCACATTGCTTCAGACCTGTTGGAATGTCTAACTTAGGATTTTCCAAGGAAAATGTTCCGGTCACCTGCATAGCTTGGGGACTGCCTTACATAGGAGCTAATTCCCCTAAACTTTTCAGAGCTTCCCATCCGTAGTCCTGGGAACAGACCATAGGTTGAAGATGACAGAAAAAATAAAAAAAACAGTCTCCAATGTTGGAGATATTGAGAACTGCTTGAGGGAATATTATAGCACTCATTAGAGGTAAAAAAAAAAAAAAATAAAGAACAGACCGGGGGTGGGAGGGGGGCAGGCAGGCAATGGGGAGATAAGGGCATATATGTAATACCTTAATCAGTAAATAAAAAAAGAAAAGAAAAGGAAGTACTAAATGACAAGCCCTAGATGGTTTGGCTCAGTGGATAGAGCATCAGTCTGCAGACTGAAGGGTCCCGGGTTCAATTCTAGGCAAGGGCACATGCCCAGGTTGCTTGATCCTCACTGGGGTGTGCAGGAGATAGCTAATCAATGATTCTCTCTCATTATTGATGTTTCTCTCTTTCCTATCTGTAATCAATAAAATATATACTTTAAAAAAACAAAATACCTTTTCCGTTTAGTATAATAAAGAAGATACTTTCATCACAGAAAATCCAACAATTATCCAAAAATAAAGTCAAAATTTCCCATAAAATTCCATCAACCAGAACAAGTCTGCCAGTATTTGGGTATATTTACTCTGGCCTTTTTTTAGCTTTAAAAAATAGTATTGTATGCATGCATATTAGCACAACTAATGGACACAGACACTGGGGCAGTAGGGGCTTGCCCGGGGTGGGAATGGCTAGGGGAGTAGGGGTAGGGTAGGTTTAATCAGGGGAAAAAAAGACATATGTAAAACTTTAGACAATAAATAAATAAATAAATAAAATAGCATTATAATTTATTTCTTGTATTTGATATGTTATAAGAAATTTTCATGTCTTGTAACATGTAAGCACCATTTTACTGTATTCAGGCATATTAATGTATCATAACTTATTTCATTTTTCTTCCATAATTGGAGAGATTATTTCTTTTTTTTCCTATTACATATAATAATGCACTGAACATCTTTATGCATTCATTTTTTTCTGTATTTAGGATTACAAGATTCTCAAGTGAAATTATTAGGTCAAAGTATATGTTGCTTTAAAGGCATATCCATACATACTCTCAAGTTATTTTTGTCTGTCTACCCACAAGTAAAACTAACTACTTTGCCCCTCTGATCAGCATTGTATTCTTTTGTTTTAAACAATCTTTGCTGGTTTTATAAGTCAAAAGTGTATCTCAAGTTAGTTTACTAGTCTTTAATTCTTAGTCATTTGGGTGTTTGTTTTTTTTTAATGTTTTCTGAATAAGATAAGTTATATAGTTAAATGTATGTGTAATCCTATGAGAAGTATGAAGTAGAAGATCAACACTAAATTTATTGATATTCTTCTAAAATGTCTGTGACTCTTGTCCTGGACAGTATTGCTCAATGGTTTGAGTGTTGGCTCATACACCAAGGGTCTCAGGTTGGATTCCCAGTTAAGGGCATAGAGCTGGGTTGCAGGTTTGATCCCTGGCCCAGGTTGGGATGCGTGCAGGAGGCATCTAATTGATGTCTCTCTCTCTCACATCCATGCTTCCCTGTCTCTCTTAGTTTCTCTTTCTCTTTCCTCCTTCCCTCCCATTCTCTCTTTCTAAAAAAAGAAAAAAGAAACAGAAAAAAAAAATATCCTCAGGTGAGGATTAACAAAGAAATATATAAAATAAAATAGTTGAGACCTAATCAAGTTCTCTTTCATAAATACAATCTAAATAAAGCGAATCAGAAAGCAAGCCTTACCTTTCTGTAAAGGTTTTGAACGTTTTAATAAATTATAAAAATCATCTTCTTTATCTTCTTCTGCTCTTTCACCTTCATTTTCTTCTTCTTCAAGCTCCTTCTTTCTAGACTTCTGTATTTCCTCCAGTTCTTTCTCCAGTTCTTTATTTTTTATAAGGGTAAAATGAAGTTTTTCATTTGCTTCATCAAATTTCGTCTCTGCTTTACTGGCTCGGTTTTCAACCTCTCTGATGCGGACAAAGTCCAGAGAAACAAAACAAAATGGAAAGGTTCAAAAAAGTATCATTCATATATAAAAACTCATTGCCTAAAAAAGTAGTAGGATGAGGTAAATCTATCTAATGATGAAGGGTGCAAATAGGGGAAGCAGCAGCATCAATGATTAGCCAAGAACTGGAGTCCGCCAAAACCGGTTTAGCTCAGTGGATAGAGCGTCAGCCTGTGGACTGAAAGGTCCCAGGTTTGATTCCGGTCAGGGGCATGTATCAATACATTGGTTGCGGGCACATCCCCAGTAGGGGGTGTGCAGAGGCAGCTGATCAATGTTTCTCTCTCATCGATGTTTCTAGCCCTCTATTCATCTCCCTTCCTCTCTGTAAAAAATATTAAAATATATTTTTTAAAAAGGAAAGAACTGGAGGCCTGGGAACTACTCTGGGTGATGATGTCAGAATTGCAGTCATTTAAGAACATACTTATCATTTCTTAATAAAATCTGATTTTGGGGATTTGGAAGGCTTCATGAATATCCAAGGAACCCCTTTTCAGAAGTTAATTTCTGCTTCTCCTTATTGATGTGACCCAATAAACCAAATCCAGCAGTATCCCTTTGTTAAAAAATAAATTCTTAAGCACAAATGCCTAGAAACACAGTCTTTTTTCCCCTTCTTTCCTTTCTTTTTCAGCACCTTTAAAACCAGATTTTACTATCAAGTAAACCAGCTTGAGATGTGCTTCTTAGTTACTTCAGCACACAACTTATATGGCTATGCTTCCGTTTTGGCATTCTCAGCCACCTTAACTATATTGTTCATCCTACTTTTGGGGTTTTGTAAACTTTTTGTTGCTGTTAATCCTCACCTGAGGATATTTTTTCCATTGATTTCTAGAGAGAGTGGAAGAAAGGAAGGCATGAGGAGGGAGGAAAGGAAAGAGGAAGGGAAAGAATCAGAGAGAGAGGAAGGGAGGGAGGAACATCTATGTGAGAGAGACATGTCGACTGGTTGCCTCTTGCATATGCCCCAGGGCTAGAGATCAAACCTGCAACCCAGGTACATGCCCTTGACCAGTAATCAAACCCATGAGCTTCGGTGCTCAGGCTGATGCTCTCTCTAAGCACTGAGCTATGCCAGGAAGTGCTACACTCCTTGTTCACAGTAGTGTCTCCCTGTTTCATCTATTTATCTAGTTCATTTATTAGAAACATACTGAATTGGATCACTTCTAATTCCGCCCCTTCCTCCCCCACTTTGACTTCCTCCATCTCTACTGTGAGTGAGGACAGATGTTCCTTCTGTGGGGATGGGAAGAAGCAGGAGAACCAAAGTCAGCCAAGAAGGGTGATTTCTCAGCTAAACCTCCTGGCCAGCATCTTTATCTTCTTACCATTGTGGAACCTCATACTTACATTAACTTGTCCTGCATGTGTTCAATTATAGATATTGCTTCACGATACTTTGAGGCCAATGTGCCTTGATTATCTGGATCTGTCTGACAAAGAAAATATGCGCAATGAATAAACTGAAAGTCCCAACAGTTAAAACCCTACTTCCTCAGGATGTTCTGGACCAAGCCTTTCCGAATATGTTTTCAACTATCCATATTTACATAGTCGATAATTAAGCTCACTCCTAACAACAAAAATGGGAATTTCCTGTGGCCAAACAGCATCCCAGCTTTCAAATTATTTATGCTGCAAGTGGATATAGATTTGGTTAGAGTTGTAAAGAAGAAGCAGAGAAAACAATATCAACAGAAAGAAACGGGGAAGGAAGAAAAGGCTTAACAATAAATAAAAGGAAAACATGTTTCTCTATCAAAGCAAATTAAATAGCAAGGAAATTATCTATATTTGTCTTAATAACTTACTTTACACTAAGCACATAACATTGCAAAATCCAATAATATCTTTTAGTTTGATATGGAACTTCAAGGCAGTAAAAATATGGGGCGGGGGAACATCTCTATAATGGTCCTAGAACTTTGTGGAGGAATTTTAAATCTGTTTTTCTGCTGAGTTTCTATAGCCACTGTCTAAAAGTTTCTAATTTCCCAGTAATTCTGATGGTTGGAGGTATGTGCTTATCATAAGTCTCAATAGAACATGCTTAATAGATTTATTTAAAAATTGGTCAAATATTGACCAATAAATTGTTAAATTAAGGAAAGGAATGCAATGCTTATTTTAAAATAAGGTTTACACCCAGCAGGTGTAGCTTAATGGTCGAGCGACAGATTATGAACTAGAGGGTCACTGTTCAATTCCTGGTCAGGGCACATGCCCAGGTTGTGAAATCAATCCCCCGTGTGTGTGGGGGGGGAGGGTGCAGGAGGCAACCATTCAATGATTCTCTCTCATTATTGACGTTTCCATCTCTCTCTCCCTATCCCTTTCTCTCTAAAATCAATATGAGAGGTTTTAGGGATGATGTGGGAGGAAAAAAAAAAGGATCTGGAAAATATATTTCTTAGAAGCCCCCGTCCTCTTGGAGAAGATAAAAGTTATGTTAGAGCTGTACCATTTTTGTAAAATGTTAAATTTCCTGGCTTTTCTCTCTAGCTTTGAATTTCCTAGTTGGATTTCAGATACATACCCAGGAAGATAACTTCTTTGCTCCAGATAGAGGTTTGGAATGAACGTTTTTATCCTCTCCAATGAATCGGATGAGTTTTTCATCCTCTGTAGATGTGGAAGGTTCCTAGGGCATAGAAATACCACAGACCTGTCAGTGAACTCAGTGTGACACAGTGCCATGTCTAAGCTTTTTTTTTTTTGTTTTTTGTTTGTTTGCTTTAACCATTTAACAAGCATTATTGGAAAACTTACAGCAAATACCTTGCGATAATTTAGTATGGATGGGGAAGTACTGTCGGACAAAGGAAGATACTGTGAGAAAAACAAAGCAGATTTCTTCTAAACCTCAGGAACTTACAGCACAGTAGGAGAGATAGACAATAAAGTAATTATAGTATACGTGATTACTGCTAACATAGAGGGCTATGTATACTCAGAAAAGGGCCCTTCATTCTGCCTAGACACTCAGAGAAGTTTCTACAGAGAAACTGATCTTTGAAGGCTAAATAGGAGTTTGTAAAATAGAGAGGAAATGGCCTGATCTAAGGCCACCGAAGAAGGAAAGGGGAAAAAGAAGGTGATGCTCTATATATTTAAAAGGTATGACGGAGTTTAGTGGCCAAATAATAATGTTTTCCATTTATGTTGCACCTTCTATATGTAAGCACTGTATCATAAATAGAACAGAAAATGCTGATCCAAAGAAGCTTGAGTGTTGTACAACATTTTTGTTCTGTTGTCCTGCATGTACAGCGAGTAGAGAACGTAGGACAGATCCTGGGTTATGCCAACATTTAAACTATTTGCAGAGAAGAAACATCAGGAAGGTAAATTAAGGCAGTATAAAGAGTGTTAGATAATCATGATGAGTTCTGAAAGCCAAAGATGGCATTCATTTTAGAAATTAACCAGGACTTGTCTGGGTTTGAATGCTGGTTGTGCTACTTAGAGTCATATGATTTAGGGCAAGTCAACCTTTCTGATTTTCAGTTTTCTAATCTGTAAAATAGGGATGGTAATATTTACTTTGGAATCTTGTTGTGTAGATAAAAGATAACATGTAGCTCATGCTAGGCATCAGTTTTTGGTAATTATCATTGTATTTTTGTCATTATCACAAGTGTCCCAGGAAAGGTTATTACTACTAATGCCTCAACAGGGGTGGAGACAGGGTACGGAAAAGAGAGATGTGGAGATGGGATTAGGAGGAGAGGGGAAAGGCAGCTCAGAATGGGAGCTGAAGAAGTGGAAAACAGAGTTTACACTATTTAAAGAATTTGCCTCCTGGCTGATGCTCATCAGTTGAGCATCAACCAATGAACCATAAGGTCACAGTTCCATGCTCAGGTTGCAGGCTCGATCCCCAATAGGGGGTGTGCAGGAGGAAGCTGATTGATGTTGATGTTTCTTTCTTACCCATGTTTCTCTCTCTTTCCCTCTTCCTTCCTCCCTGGAATCAATAAAAACATTTTTAAAAAATAATTTGGCAATTAAAGAATAAAGAAACAGAATCAGGGTGAGAGGTTGATTATTTAGTTAGTAGGAATATAGGTGTGAATGAGGCTAATGGAAATGGCTGGATTTGAAATGAAAGGAAAAAGGACATTTCTTCTTTAGAAAATTAAGAGATAAGATGTCTCTCCTATATGAGAAAAGGCATTTTGTTGAAGTTGAAGAGTTTACTCCAGATGATCTGTTTTTATTTTCAACAGTGTGTGTGTGTGTGTGTGTGTGTGTGTGTGTGTGTGTGTATTCTTTAAAAAATGATTCTAGCACTAACTGGTTTGACTCAGTGGATAGAACATGGGCCTTGGGACTGAAGGGTCTCAGGTTCAATTCCAGTGAAGGGCATGTACCTTGTGTGGGCACATACCCAGTAGGAGGTGTGCAGGAGGCAGCTGATCTATGTTTTTCTCTCTTCGAAGTTTCTAACTCTCTACGCATCTCCCTTTCTCTCTGTAAAAAATCAATAAAATACCTTTAAAATTTTTTTTAAAAAATAAAAAATGATACTAAATAATCTTACTTCTTTCTCCTCTTTTTTCTCAAATTTCTCAGTACTTTCTTCTTTATCCTCTTTAAAAGGCATGTCTATTTTAGCCTGCATGAATTCTTTTAAAATTTCCTGTGAGATAAAACAATAACATAATTATTTAGTATAGTTTAATATATTAAATATAGCTTAATATATATAAAATACAATAACTTAATTTATATAGCTTAATATATATTTAGTATAGCTTTATATATATAATATAGTATTAAGATATATAAATATATAAATACATATAAATATAAATATTAATATATATATATATATATATATATATATCTTAGTGCTATATTAGCAATTACTCATTCAAAAATATTTAAAGGGCATTCATTTTAGAAATTGAATCCTTATTTAGAAATTGAATCCACTATTCCTGTGCCTGGGCCCTGTGCTAAGGATAAGGATACAAAAGTCAGTAAGAACGGTCTCTGCCCTCAAGATGCTTACAATTTAAGTGTTCAAGGAAATGCTATGTATTCATGTAGTCAAATGCTAGAAATATCCCATCTTGCTCTGGTAGAGTATAGGGGTAAAAGAAAGGGTGGTCAGGAAGGTTTCCTGAAGAAGATAATGTCTGGGTTTCTTCCTGGCGGGTAAAAGAAAAACAGATGGCACAAGGGAGAGGATACTAATACGCACATACTGGCTCTGAGAACAGAAGTACTGTATGTAGTTCAACAGGACAGAAACTTAGAGACAATCGCAGCATGTCATGCAAGAAGACTGGATTTTATCATGAAGGCAATGAGACACAAAAGGGAGAGGACAGTGAGCATTGGATGAAGCGCTCAAAGGAAGACATGACGTGGATGGGAAGACCAAGACTGCAGGGGAGGAGGGTGCGTGTGCAGAAGCAGGTCAGTCTGAGGATGAGCCTCAGGAAGGAGCAGACTGCTCGCCACTGAAAGCCATCCTTTCCTTTCTGAAGTGGGAGACATCATCCTTCTCCAAGAAAGTGAAGAGAGGGCGGTGGCGGCAGCAGCAGTGGGTTCGGTTGCACGTGGCGCACGGGGTGGGAGCGGAGCCCAGGCCGGTACAAGCACTGCTGCCATCAGCCCTGGGGAACGCGTTGGCCGCTAGTTCGCTGTCCACGCCCGCCTTCCTTCGTGGGACCGCAGGCGCCTCCACCCTCTCCTTGGGCTTCCTGCTGCCGCCACTGGGGCTAGCGCGGGCTCGGGCGCGGGTCTAGGTTCAGAAAGGACCCCTGTACTGCAGGCACCAGCACAGCAGGGGCGATGGGGCCAGCGGCTGCCTTCCCAACCCGGGCTCCTTCGCCTACTGCCTCCGCAAGTGCGAGGAGCTGTTTCCTATTCAGATGGAAAGTGTTAAGCTCAGTCAACAAAGGGTTGAGTAACGGTTTCCCAGTGAACCACACAGTCGCCCTCAGCACAATCGGGGAATCCAACTATCATTTCAGGGTCACATATATGGGGACAAAGCAGCTGAGTTCCCACAGAGGCATTCCCCATGTTGGTGGGTGACATGGACAATAGTGGCAGCCTCAATGCTCAGGTCATTCACCAGCTGGGTCCCCGTCAGGTCCAAGGTGACCATCCAGACCGTGCAGTCAAAGTTTGTGAACTGGCAGGTGGACAAGGAATATCGGGGTTCTGACTTCACAGCAACTGTCACTCTCAGGAACCCAGACATCCTCGCAGCCCACTACCTCCAAAGCATCCCGCCTGGGAAGGAGGGTACTGTCATGTCTCCAGCTGGGAAATACATGTTGAACAACTGGTTGGCGAGAGTAACGTTGGGCCAGGCAGGCATGCACCACATACTACCACATACTACCACATATTACCACAAAGCCAGTGACCAGCTGCAGGTAGGCGTGGAGTTTGAGACCAGCACAAGGATGCAAGACACGAATGTCTCCTTCCGGTACCTGCTGGAGTTGCCCAAGGCCAACCCCCTTTCAAAGGCTCCGTGGACAGCAATCAGATCATGGGTGCCCCGCTGGAGAAGAAGCTACCGCCCCCGCCCCTGATGCTGGCCCTCGGGCTTCCTGAATCGCCTGAAGGACCAGTTCCAGTGTGGCTTTGGCCTCACCAATTGCTGAGCCCCTCCTGGCTCCTACCTCTCACACCCTCCCTCCTTGAGATTCACCCTGCTCCTCCCCGATAGGGAGGGGAGACCTAAGCGCCCCACTCTCTCCCTTCCCTCCCTCCTTGGTGATGGTGGTGAGGGGCCATCACCCCAGCAGCTGAGTGGGGAATTCTAGAACCATGGGTGCTTCAGGATTCAGAGCACCGGGAGCTGTGTGCCCAGTAGACCTGGGGCCCAGAAGGCGCTCTGGAATCGAGGGGCACGCCAGATTCCGAGCACCAGGGGCAGAGGCTGTCAGACAACTTCAGGGAGGTGTTGGGGCATCTCCCCTCCCCCCCTCAAGATCTTGGGGCCCCACTCTGAGGGGGCAGCAAAAAGAGGAGCTTTCCCATCCCAGGTCTGCCCCCACCCACTTCCCCATCCACTTCTCAGTATAAATCATGTTTATAAGTTATGGAAGTATCAGAACATTTTACAGAAGGGAAAAAAAAAAAAATATATATATATATATATATATATATATATAGAGAGAGAGAGAGAGAGAGAGAGAGAGAGAGAGAAAGAGAGAGAGAGAGAGAGAGAGAGAGAGAGAGAGAGAGAGAGAGAGAGAGAGAGAAAGGAAGAAAAAGAAAAAGTGAGGAGAGATGTTTGGGTGGAGAACTCTCTTCCTTAGAAGGGAGAAGAGCTGCCAATGCTCTTGGTTGGCGCCAAAATTCTCTTCTGATAGAGTAAGTGAATGAGGAGGATTAGAAACACTGATTGCAAAAAGTCGCTGACCCCTTATCTATTAAAATACAGGAGGAACCTGAATAATGACGTGTGTTAGCACATGACAAATACCTCTTCTTCAGTCAGGCGGTCCTCTTCTTCATCTGTCAATAACTTTACTTTTCTGCCTTTGACCCCAGAGAGGAGTTGAGAGCATGTGGTGATCCACTCACAGCATTCTTTCTGAGAAGAGATAAAAAGATCATTACTAAGCAGAAAAAAAACAGAGTACACCAACTCATTTATTCATTCACTCCTACTGAGGAGCGGTTAAATACAATCCTCTAAATATAACTTCAATGAACATTGCATCACTTCAGTTCATTGATTTGTGCAGAAGTGTTTTTCTATAGAGACCTAAAACGCCATTGTTTGCTTATTGACATCATTATAATGGGATAAGAAGTAGTGAAGTGTCATAAAATTAGATGCAGAAACATTGTTAGATTTACTATGGACAAGCAGTCTGTCCCAACAAATATACAACTGACCAGCTTACGCTCTGGCTGGTGTTGCTCAGTTGCTAAGAACACTGACCCACGCACCAAAGGGTCATGGGTTCAATTCCTGGTCAAGGGCAGTTGTATATTTGTTGGGACAGACTGCTTGTACCTGGGTTGCAGTTTTGATCCCTGGTCCTGGTCAGGGAGACAACTGTTACTGTTTAGATGTCTCAACTATTAACTAACCAAAATAGAAGGCAATTTAATATTTTGGTTTCCCCCCCCCCCCGAGTTTTATTGATATAAGCAACATATAACATTGTATGTAAGTTTAAGATGTATGACACAATGTTCTGATATATATATATATATATATATATATATATATTCACATTAAATTTAGTTAATGTCCATCACCTCACATAATTCAGTTTTTTTCCTTATGATGAAAACTTTTAAGAACTGTTCTCTTTAGCAACATTCAAATATACATTTCATCAAAGGAGAGATAGAGATGACAAACACATGAAAAGATGTTCAACATCAATTGTCATTAAAAAAAATGCAAATTAAAACCACGATGGCATACCACTACCCACCTATTAGAATGTCTAAACTTGAAAACACTCATCATTATCAAGTGTTGGTAAGGATGCGAAACAACTAGAACTCTCATATACTACTGACAGGAGTCTAAAATGGCTTAACTACTTTGGAAGACAGTTTGATAGTTTCTTGAAAAATTAAACATACACATGCCATATGACTCAGCCACTCCATTCCTAGAATTTACTTGAACAGTTAACTGCCACGATATTTTAAATTTAATTTAAAAAGATTTGCCAGGTGTGTCTGTAGATGCTTATGTTGTACAAATGGTCAGGAGAAATTAAAACAATGCACATGTGCATAAACATGCATTGAAACTTTATTTATCATCATTGAAAAGTGGGAACGACTCAAATGCCCATCAACAGAGAATGGGTGAATCGTGTATATCCATACAATGAATACTACTCAGCACTAAAAAACATAACATATGTTTTATGAAGAAAAACAAAACAATGTGTGTGAACCTCAAAAAATTTTGCTTAGTCAAAGCAGTCAGACCAAAAGCATATATGTTATATGATTCCATTTATATAAATTCTAGTATATAAAAAACAATCTTTGGTGTTAGAAAGGTGATCAGACATTGCCTGTGATGAGGATGGTGTACAAGGAAATTTATTTCTTATCACAGTAATTGTCTTATGGGTGTATACATATTTTAGAAATTATCAAATTGTACACTTTAAGTATGTGTCACTTGTAAATCATTAAACCTAAAATGTCTGCTCAGAACAAACAAAACAAAAGCAAGGGGAAGACAGAGTAGTTACCTTCATGTTATTCAGATCATGAAGTTCCTTGGCGGGATTTTTTTGTAGGGTGCCGGCTATAATCAGAGCCATAGCTGTTACCATCGCTTTGCAACAACTGAAGGGAAAGCACACACACACACACAGAGCATGACCTATTATTGCTGGTTCTCCTCGTAAGTGTTTTAAATCCAAACACAGTGGAAGTTTACCATTAACAAGTAAGCTACGGACCCACCAAAGACTATAATTTGTCTCTTTCTCCATTTTTCACTATTGTCTTCTTCACTCCCCTCCATGACTCTCACTTTTGAGCAATGGTAACATTGAATGGAAATGAGGTGGGTAACTGGCTAGATCATAAAAGCTACTTCCCAAATTTGAAGTAATCAGAGACAGTATGCTTACTAGTTAATATTTTACAATTTTCCAGACTTCATCTTTATTTGGTGGGAATCCTCTAGGTTTCCAGACAAAAGGTTTTTAAAAAGAAATCTTTTGGTTGGTGTTTATTGAAATACAGAAAAGTATACATCCAGTTTTGGGTGGAATTACACAGGACACTATAAGCTTCTTCATAAATGCCCCAACCTGAGCAAAAGTGCAAAACGTTTCTTACTTATGCAAGTGAGTCTTTTTGTTTTGTTACTAATTGTCACTCCCACATCTGTACATACTTCCCATCCTGCCTATGCTAACATTGTTTTTAAAAAGAATTCTAAAGCCATTGGGAAAACACCAATATCTCATATTCCAACTGGGCAGTGTCAGAGATAGTTTACTGAAGAATTAGTGTTTCTTTCAAGGTTTTAGAAAAATTCCTTATTGCTGCCCTTCTCTCCTCTGCTTTATGTCACATTTAATCTTCAAAAGGGCAGAAATAAAAAGAAAAACAGATAGTTTTACCTGTTCAAATAACTGGAGTATTGGGTCAGATTTTTGGCCAGTGAAATTGCGTCTAGCTCTAACTGTGCAATTCCTATATCATGTTTTTCATCACTTTCCTCCTCCAACTTTGGGAGACTGTCTCGGTCAGTAAAGTCAGGTACCATTATTATCAGCAAATGTACCATCCACTTGATCATAGATATATGCAATTCATCCATCTGTTTAAAAAATATATAATACAAATGACCCATTTTAAATAAATCAAACAGTAAAAACCATGCCAAACTTAAAAATACCTGCATCCACATATAAGTACAACCAATGGACCCGAAACTCTGGGGAGGGAGGGTATGTATGGGAGGGGAGGGGGCAATGTTAAAATATGTACACAGATAATAATTTAATTAAAAAAAATACCTGCATCCAATTTTTAGCAATGCTATCATCACCCTGCAGCTGATATAACCTTTTTTTTTTTTTTCTTGCTCACTATACTACATTAAACTCTTCTTTAGCTCGGTCAAGGGTATTAAAACTGTAGTTACCAAACTGTTCACCAGGTATCTTAGGGCTCCACTGTGAACTCTCAAGGATGCCATGGGATTTTAAATTTTTGAGGGAAATAACAGTGATATTTGACATCTGTCAGACCTGACTTAGTTCACACTCTCAACATCAGATGCACTATATCACTTTTGCAAAGCTGATTTTATTGGTGGTGATACGGTAAAAACAAGCTCTGTGTGAGCCCTGGCCAGTTTCTTGGTGGTTAGAGCATCGGGCTGCACACTGGAGGGTGGAGGGCTTGATTCTTGGTCAAGGGCATGTCCCTTGGTTGTAGGTTCCATCCCCTGCCCCAGTGGGAGGCAGGGTGCGTTTAGGAGGCAACCAATCGATGTATCTCTTTCACATTGATGTTTCTCTCTCCCCCCACTCCAAAAATCACTGAAAAAAATATTCTCTGGTGAAGATTGAAAAATTAAAAACAAAACAAAACGAGTACTGTGTGAAAATCTAAGTGAAACAGAAAATGAAGGTGGCAACATGAAATCTGATTCCAAGGTTAGAAAAGTTGTACAGTGCCCCGGTATATACATCTCTTAATAATTTTAATTGAGAATAAGTTTTTTACCAATGTTTATATATGTAAAAAGGTAAACTGAGACATTAAATTTTACAAAGTTTATTTCAGCAAAAAACAATTTCAGTTCGGCAATGCCAAACCTGGAAAATGGTTAGGGGTGCTCTGTGGGCAGGGGGTAGGGCAGAGATGTTTATAATTGCCTGTAATTATTTACATGTTTGCCTTATTGGGGAAATTTTAGTTATTTGGCTGTTAATGATAATTGTTCTTCCAAATCACAGAAATTTCCCCCAACCCTGGATGCGTACTTCCAGTCTTAATAGATTTGCTTGTCAACTCTTGATTCTATATATTTATAATGTGTTGTGATATACTGTAATATAATGCTTCATAAGTAGTATTCCCATATAAATGATGAGATCTGCTTTTCAAATTCCCAATTAAGACAATATTAAAATGAATTACCGTAAGTTCATTTTATCATATTAAGTTTACTTATAATAATTTTTCCAATGTAAATTTAGATTATAATTATGAGGTGAGAATAAATATAATAAACTAAGACATCCTCTAGAAATTATTTCATGTTATGCTGGCTAAGAAGACAATGTACGTTCCCATTTTGCCCTCCCAATCTCCTGCTTTAATTGCATAGGCATGACCTGGTTTTTTTCTTAAAGAAAACTCTCAGCCAAGGCAAAATTAGCCTCGCAAATAAGTACTTATTTGGCGCTGAAGTCAATGGGTTAAGTTCTTCGGAACTGAAGAACAATTCTATTGGTTCTAATAATTATAGACTAATAGTATTGTGGCATCTTGTCTTTACTCCTAGCAACATGTTTCTGTCATCTCTTCAACCAGTCAGGGGCACCAACATAAATCCTTAACATGGCCACATCCCTACCAAGGGAAAATATTCAGTATACTGAGTAAATATAATAATTAGAAGCCAAACATTTTTTGACATCTCTGAAACTTAATTTCGGTGGCAGAAACATACCCAGCAGGGGTATTTAAAAATCCACTGAAAATCATTTGAGTAATTATGTAAGTTCCCTTTTCGCCCTCCCAATCTTCTGCTTTCATTGCATAGTCATGACCTGATTTTTCCTTAAAGAAAACTCTTAGCCAAGGCAAAATTAACCTCCCAAATCCCTTAAGTACATACCTGGCGCTGAAGTTCAATGTTATCATTAGAAACCTCATTGCCTATCTTCAAATGCCATTCTTTAACCATGTTAAATATATGTGCTGCAGTTGCCCTGAAGGAAAAATTAAGCAAAATAAAGATAAGTGACTTACTTAGAATACAAAAGTAACTATCAGTTAAAGGAAAGGGTTTTATTTCGGTGGGCCTAATATACTTAGTGTTGACAAATGTTTGTGAATTCAAGGAAAGGAGAATGAAAACCCTGAATTATCTGGTATATTGGCTAACCCATGGACACGGCTTCCTAACATCCATAGCAATCAGCTTTGGATAATGTAGATCTTACCTTCAGTGCTAGCTCTCTACTATAAAAACTCACCCTCACATCCTTTATATTCACTCTTAGGCCAGTGAGACCATAAAGTGAGAATGAATTTTTAAATACTCTCAAGAAATCAGCTTCCAGCACGACAGTGTGAGGAGCAAAGCTGACCCATTTCCCAGTGAAATTAGTGAGATTTAAAAAACAAACAAACAAACAAACAAACAAAAAAACGAGCCCTAGCTCATTTGGCTCAGTGGATAGAGTGGGCCTGTGGACAGAAGGGTCCCAGGTTGGATTCTGGTCAAGGGCACATACCATGGTTGCAGGCATCTCCCTGGCCTGGGCCCAGGTCAGGGCACATGCAAGAGGCAACCAATTGATGTGTTTCTCTCACATAGATGTTTCTGTCTGTCTTTCCCTCTCTCTTACAATCTCTCTTTATAAAAATCAATTGTACAATATCCTTGGGTGAGGATTAAAAATAAAATAAAATGAAAGCCTCTAAAATGGTCCCAAGAACAAATAACAACTAAAGAGACATCTCTTCAAGACAGTCTATGATGGTTCAGTAAGAAAGACAAGAATCTATGGTAACTGAACCATGATTGCCCCCACTCTTCCCCTTCCCAGCTCAGTGAGGCAGAAACCCCACTGTGGACTCCTGCAGTCATGAGCACAGGACTCCCTCACGCTCCTGCTCTCAGTGAGATGGGCTTTCTTCCTGGGAGGAACAGGATTTTAATGCTTGTCATCTGACCCCAGCTACCTGTGGCTGAAGTTAGATATTGAGGAAATGCAATTGAGAAGCAGAGAGCTATGGGAACTTACGAGCTAGAATCTCCCTCAAAGTCCTGTGGAACAGTACCAACAGTGTGTAATAATGCATCCATTTGAGATACCATTTCATTAGTTTTTTCTTTAAGTGTCTCCCATTCTTCAAGAAGAATTTCAGGAATCTCCAGATTGTCTTCGATCTTGTAAGAATAGTACTCAAGATTACTAATCAAATTTAAAAGAATTTTAGAGAGACCTAGAAAAGTGAGAAAAGCATGAATTGTTAGAAATATTTGTAAGTTTATTATTTCTTTTTAAAAAAATATATATTTTTTTATTGATTTCAGAGAGAAGGGGGAGGGAGAGAGGGGGAGAGAGGGAAGGAGGAAGGAAGGAGGGGGAAAGGAGAGAGAGAAACATCAATGATAAGAGAGAATCACTGATCGGCTGCCTCCTGCATGCCCCCTGCTGGGGATCGAGTTCGAAACCCAGTCATGTGCCCTTGACTGGAATTGAACCTGGGACCCTTCAGTCCGCAGGCTGATGCTCTAGCTACTGAGCCAAACCATCTAGGGCTAAGTTTACTATTTCAATAACCTTATATAACAAAAGGCAAATGTGCAAATAGATTGAATGGCAGAACAAGCGAAACAACTGAACAATTGTTTGATATTAAGTGCACTGACCACCCAGGGGCGTGTACAGAATATGGTGGGCACTGGCTGAGGCAGGATAGTGGAGCAGGTGAGCAGTAGCACCAGACAAGCCTCTGGTGGTTACTGAAAATTCTTTGCTCCCTTGTGCCGTGGTCCTGCTGGGCACTCACACCTGCTGCCAGCACCAGCCTCACTTGCACCCACAGTCAGTACAAGAGCCGCTGCTCATACCCTCTGCCAGTGCCTAGCACCAATAGCAGGTATGAGCAGCGGCTGCCAGCCCAATTGCCCAGGGCTTCTCCACCTCCCTCTGCTCCTGAGGGGCAATTGGGGCAGCAGCTGCTGATCGCACCCACTGCTGGTGCTGTCAGAGAGTAGTAGCGTGTCCAGCACCATCAGCACGTGAGAGCAGCAGGAGTGGGGCTGCTGGCATGGGATTGGGGGCTGCAGCAGGAGGGGCTGGGCAGGGGCACGGAGGATGAACCAAGATCCATCCCTGTGCCCACTGCAGCCTCACGGCCCACAGTTCCTTTCTATGTGCATGAATTCGTGCACTGGGCCCTTAGTAAATTATAAAATACTAATGGGCAGAGGCATATCTTTTTTCACCTTTTTATTATCCTATAGCTTGCTTAGAAAAAATCTTATTAAGAGCAGTTCTTAGATAAATGTTTAGTAAATAAATATTGGATAATTAGTGCTTTTCTGACTGATAGACTATTTGATGGCAACTTATAAAGTATTTTCAATGCCTCCATCAGTAAACTTTGACCGCTTAGGAGTATTCAAAGTGATCTGTTAATTTCATTATCACTCTTCATTTTGACTATCATTATCGTAAACCATTTACTAACTTAGTTTTGTCTGCCCACGATAGGTATATTCTCATAGATAAGTATTGCCATTTTATCTGTAACTACCATGTTTCCCCGAAAATAAGACATCCTCCGAAAATAAGACCTACTTACAGGTTTCCTTCTGAGTGAAATATAAGGCATCCCCCCCGAAAATAAGGCCCTCCCTAGGCTCTGTCTCAGAATGCTATTGCTAAACATGAGAGATTTGGTCCACTGATTCTGAAAGAAATGGAGTCACAAAAAATTCACCAGGAAATTCAGGAATTGGATTGTTATGATGATGTTCCAGAAGATGATGACATGATTATCATTCAATAAATGAGTAAATTCTTGATACTGTAGGATTCACAGTTTGTCTGGTTTGTGTTGACAACTACCGTACTACCGTACCATATACAGGTAATAAATTTCCTTTATTTTCATTTAACAATAAATGTGTACTGTATTCTTCTTCATGGAAAAATAAGACATCCCCTGAAAATAAGACCTAGTGCATCTTTGGGAGCAAAAATTAATATAAGACACTGTCTTATTTTCGGGAAAACCGGGTATATTACTGCTGTAACAGATCATAAAGATTGTGTCTCCCTACCTAGAGTAGTTTGATATTGAACAACAGTGGTAGTTAATGCATCAGAATTGCCTGGAACACTTTCCAGAGGATTGATTCTTAGGTAACATATGATAACATAGGAATTAAAAGTGTTTTGATGGATTTTTAATGTCTCTCATGGGTTTTGGAGGGCGAATTTTCAATATGTCTCAAGGAAAACTGGGATATTAGGTCACCCTACTGGGGAAATAAAATTGAAGTTCAAAATCTGCTAAGGAATAGAGGCCCTGGTAAATGCACCAGGCTTTCACTTGGGACCCCTGGATCCCTGAAGGGCTACATCTTAGAAGGAAGGGTGGAATAGAATAGACCAGTTCTTGCAAAGCCTGGAGCAACACTTCATCTCAGTTCAGTCCCTTTTTGGATTAAAATGATCCACTCCTATCCTAAATAACCTGCCAGAATAAAAACTATAATAAAACCATTCTTTTGAAATATAGCATTATCCCATCTTAATTATTTCTAGAATTTATCATACATGACGTCTAACATCAATCAGAAATAACCAGGAATATGAAAAGAATAGACTCAAAACCAAGACAAATTGCAAACAATAAAAAAGACCTAAGCAAAAAAGGAGAGAGAGAGAGAGAGAGAGAGAGAGAGAGAGAGAGAGAGAGAGAGAAAGGGAACACCATGGGCACAGAAAACAGTGTGTGATTGTGGTTTGGGGTAGGGGGAAGTGTAGATGGAAGAGGGTATAGGGGGGATAAATGGTGATGGGAAAAAATAAAATTTAAAATTAAAAACATACTTAGTATACCTGAAACTAAAATAATATCATGTCAACTTTAATTTAAAAAATGAAGAAAAAAAAAGACCTACAGGAGAATTATATAGCATCCAATTATCTAAAACTGACTATAGTGATGGTTGCACACGACTGTGAATACACTAAAAATAATCTAACTGTACACTTTAAACAGGTAAACTGTATTGTATAAGAATGACATCTCAACAAAGTGATGCTCAAGGGTTTATTTTGCTTTATTTCTAAAACTATTCAAGTACTATCTTTATTTTAACTATTAATTTTATTGAAAATAATTGTTATTAAACTCCTTTATGTTAAGCAATCTAATTATCATTGGTTTTTTTCTTACCATTATCCCCAGTTATTCTTAATTTAAATTCTTTGTAGAGTTTGTCTGTGTTTTTTATAATTTCCTCCATAAGTTGGAACTCTGGTGGCATTGCCCCCTCCATACTTCTATGGCGATGAAACATCCCAAATCCAATATCTGTCCAGTTTCCCTGTAAATATTTGATAATCTTGAGAGAATCAAGTTTTGACACTAGAGAACTCCCAGTAAACTTCTCTTTATTGTCATTCAGTGTCTAGAGAGTGAAAGGGAGGTAATAAAATTAACACATTACCAACTAATGATTTCACCAAAGTCAAATCAGATCTTTATTCCAATTAGATATTTTGGAGTTAAATATCCTATTATTGTTTGTTCATACCATTTCTTCATCTGACATACATTTTATTTTCAAAATTAAAGTAAATTTAAATTTATTTACTATATTATAAGATTATCCATCATTTACCAGGATGAAAATAATTATATTAAATCTATATGGGTAAAAATTTGGTGATAGGCAATTAAGTACCAAAGAGCTAAGCATGGATAGAAAGGAAATTTGACACATGCTACGACATGCATAAAATTAAGAATATTATGCTGAAGGAAGGATGAAAGTCACAAAGGCCAAATCTAAATAATTCCACTTATATGAGGCGCCCAGAGTAGTCAAATTTAGAGAGACAGAAAGTAGAATGATGGTTACCAGGGACTAGGGCAGGAAGAAATGGGCAGTTAATGTTTAATGGGTAGGTAAAGTTTCAATTTGGGAAGATGAAAAAAGTTTTAGAGATGGATGGTGGTGATGTTTGCACAACAATGTAAATGTACTTAATGTCATTGAACTGTACACTTAAATTGGTAAATTTTATGCTTATGTATATTTTACCACATTTTTAAAATGGTGTTATTAATTTTAAAAGTCCAATTTGTCCTTAAGACAAAAGCCAGGTATAGGAGAGACACAAATGTTACATCTTACAGTTACAGAACTGTAATTTAAAAAAAGAAAAAAACCTATAGGAGAATCAGATATCTCCTCCCTGCCTTTTTTTCTGGAAGCTTAACTTATTTGACCCAAAAATCTAAAATATAACTGAAAATAAAATAGTTAAGCATATTTTTAAAAGCTTCAGTAGTCTTGCTGTTTTCCTTGACTTACCCAAAACTTAGTATGGCATTTTATTTTATTTTATTTTTTAATAAATATTGTTCATATTATTACAAATGTTCCTCATTCCCCCCCCCCCTCCATTGCTCCCCTCCACCAGGTTCCCACCCCACCCTCTGCCCTTTCCCCACCCCCCATTGTCCTTATCCATAGGTGCACAGTTTTTGTTCAGGCTCTTCCCGCACCCCCCACTCCCCTTTTCCCCAAGAATCATCAGTCCACTCCCCTTCCATACCTCTGATTCTATTATATTTACCAGTTAATATTGTTCATCGGTTTTTTATAAATTCCCTTGGCTTTTAGTTTCACTTGTTGATAGTTATATATTTGTTGATCATAATTTTTATCTATATATTCTTCCTCTTCCTAAAGAACCCCTTTCAGCAATTCATATACTTCTGGTTTGGCGGTGACAAACTCCTTTAGCTGTTTTTTTTTTATTTGTGAAGGTCTTTATCTGGCCTTCCATTCTGAGTGATAGCTTTGCTGGGTAGAGTATTTTTGGCTGTAGGTTCTTGATATTCATCACCTTGAATATTTCTTGCCATTCCCGTCTAGCCTGCATGGTTTCTGTTGAGAAATCAGCTGACAATCGTATGGGTGCTCCTTTATAGGTAACTACCTGCTTTTCTCTTGCTGCTTTTAATAGTCTCTCTTTGTCTTTTGCTCTTGGAATTTTAATTATGATGTGTCTTGGTGTGGTCCTCTTTGGATTCCTTTTGTTTGGGGTTCTGTGCACTTCCTGGACTCGTAAATCTATTTCTTTCCCCAGGTGGGGGAAGTTTTCTATCACTATTTCCTCCAGTATTCTTTCGGTATTTTGCTCTCTCTTTCTTCTTCTGGGACCCCCATAATTCTGATGTTGGTTCGTTTGAAGTTGTCCCAGAGGTTTCTTACACTATCTTCAACTTTCTGGATTCTCTTGTCTTCTTGCTTCTGTGGAGGAGTGTCCTCTGGCTCTTTTGTTCCAAATCTTTGACTTGATTCTTGCAATCTTCCATTCTGTTTTTAGGACTCTGTATAATATTTTTTATTTCAGAGAATGTATTCATTTCTAATTGATCCTTTATTATTTCTAGTTGATCCCTTTTCATATTTTCATAGGTCTTATTTATTTTATCTGCCTTTTCTAGGAGATTCTTGAAAAACCTTATAAGCATGGTTTTGAACTCTATATCCAATTGCTTCCTGTCCTCCATTTCTTTTGTTTGTGATCTGTTTCCTTGTCTCGGCATTTTCACAGCTTCCCTGAGTTGGTAGGATGGCTTTGTGTGCTAAGGTGTCCTATATGGTTCAGTGAGTCAGCCTCCCAGTTACCTTAGGTAGACAGTCTTGGTGTAGCCCTTTGTGGGCTGTGTGTGCAGTCTTGTTGTTAAGCCTTGCTTGTTGTTGGTATCACTGGGAAGCGTTGATCTCCAAGCCAATTGGCTATGAGGATTAGAAGTGTCTCTAGTATGGCATTTTAAAGATTGAGATGTGACTCAGTTGGAGGTGAGGAGTGGCAAGTCTTACCTTTAGCCAGTTTTTTACGTCTAGAAGAATTGATACAAATACATTTTCTTTACCAAGGAATAAACTGTTTTGTGGTCTGAAAGAAGGAAAAAGAAAAAGAGCAGGTCTCAGAACATGGTATAAAGAAAGAAAATCATGAATCCATACACCACATGACAATATTATGGCTTCTCCTTAATGATTTTCTAGCATGCCTTCCAGGTTCAGCCCCCCTTCCATAGGCATTCATCTTTAAATTTTCAAATAGATACATAAATTCAGATTCTACTCAGGCCTGAATAACCAAGTAACAGAGTTAGAGGCCATAGTAGTATTAAAAAAATCATTTTGCCCTAGCTGATTTGGCTCAATGGATAGAGCTTCCTGTGGATTGAAGGGTCTCAGGTTTGATTCTGATCAAGGACACATACCTAGATTGCATCTCAATTCCTGGCCCTGGTTGGGGGGCATGCAGGAGGCAATCAATCGATGTGTCTCTCTTATATTGATGTTTCTGTCTCTCCCCGTCCCTTCCATTCTCTCTAAAAATCAATGGGAGAATATCCTCAGATGAGGATTAAAAAAAAAAAAAGGTGATCTCTGGGTCTTCTGTATCCAAAATTAGATCACCATAAGAATAATTCCTGTTGGACACAGCTATCAAAACAACATGTAATTAGAAAGGAAGCCTAATGAATAATTAAGGTTAGGTGCCCCAACTTCTGGTAGGAAAGTTTCCTGTCATATCTCTAAAGTCTCAAGGGAAGAAAGCTGTCAATAAAGAAGTTAAATGAGAGAAAGGGAGAAGAGAACCACTGCCATCTGTGTTCCCCTCCCAGCTAAGGGTCAACAAATGGGAATGGCAGCAGCAACTAGCCTTAGCCTGGATATATACCAGCTTCAACTTCCAGAACTTCCAAATCTACTAACAGAGGATATGAAAAAACTGAAACCACCATTCTCAATTTGAAATGCAATGATACTTAAAGGTGTGGAGTCTAACCTACATTCAAAGTATAGATTCCAGGCCTAGACTTAACTACTTGATAGACAGCCTCTTCCACTGTCAGATTTTTCTAATTGTTATATAATACTAGAGGCCTGGTGCACAAATTTTGTGCAGGGGCGGGGGTGTGTGTTCCTCATCCCAGCCTGCACCCTCTCCAATCTGGGACCTGTCAAAGGATGTCCTACTGCTGGTTTACAGGGATTGGGCCTAAACAGGCAGTCAAACATCCCTTTCACAATCTGGGACTGCTGGCTCCAGCTGCTCACCTGCCTGCCTACCTGCCTGATTGCCACTAACCACTCTCTCTGCTGGCCTGCTCACCCCCAAATGCCCCCCGCTAGCCTGATCACCCGCAACTGCCCGCCCCCCCTGGCCTCTCATCCCCAACTGTCTCCCTGCTGGCCTGCTCACTCCAAACCACCCCCCTCCCCTGCTGTCCTGATCATCTATAACTGACCCCCACTGACGACCTGCTCACCCTAACTGGTCCCCCTGCTAGTCTGCTTACTATCAATGGCCCCTGCTATCCCATCCTGGCCTGATCACCCCCTGGCGACCCAAGGTACCAGCCCATCCTTTTTTCTTTTTCTTTTTTTTCAGCACCTCCTTGAGCGGAGGCCAGGACCGGCTAGAAGCAAGTATCTAGAATTTATTTATCTTCTATAATTGAAACTTTGTAGCCTTGAGTGGAGGCTAGGGCTGGCCAAGGCAGGGAAAAAGCTTGGCTTCCTCCATTGCTGAGGCAATCCAAGCCTCCTCCTTGCTCCAGCTCTGTGGCCGGCTGCCATCTTGGTTGGGTTAATTTGTATACTTGCTCCTGATTGGCTGGTGGGTGTGGCTTGGCATAGTGGAGTGATGGTTAATTTGCATGTTTATTAGTATAGATAAGAGCCAATCAAAATCAATTTCCTTAGAACTGCCACCCATGGATTCCATTTCTCTGCACCTGATTTGTGCTATGCTAAAGAATTTGCAAATAGATCTAGATAGTATCCAAGTTTGCCAATAGTTAAGAGGAAAGAAAAGAAAGAGTTGGACTTGAAACAGAAGTAGCAGCAGATGGACAGAGGGATCAGGATGGACTACCAAGATGATTAGCACTTGAAACCATTAGACTAGTAGTCGGCAAACTCATTAGTTAACAGAGCCAAATATCAACAATACAATAATTGAAATTTCTTTTGAGAGCCGAAAACCGACTTCTGCACATGGGCCACAAAGTTTCAATCGCACTGTACATATGTGCCTGCATGTGGTATTTGTGGAAGAGCCACACTCAAGAGGCCAAAGAGCCGCATGTGGCTCGCGAGCCGCAGTTTGCCGACCACTGCATTAGATCATTCAAACTTCCAGAACTGTGTCCTCATAAGGATTGCTGGTACATTACCAAAATCAATGGTAGAGTAATTACAAGGTAAAAGAGAGAAAAGAGTGAGAGGAAGAATTGAACTGAGTTATCAGACATGACACAGTATAATCAGAAACACAAGATTCTTGGAGGCTCACTTATTAGTTTTGAAGAACTTCTGCCATTTGATAAGGCCTTTGTTAATCACGAGCAATTCCTGCTTTGTACATTCTTCGCTTTCTTCCACTTCCTGTTTAAATTTATTCACTGCGTTTTTCCATTTCTGTGTCAACTTCTGCAACAATGCAAGATCCGAAGTGTCCTAGATAAAATGCATGGAATCAAACCACTTTTTCATTTATTAATATAACAAAGTTATTAGCATATACCAAGCCATTATCAATATTATAATACCAGAGACATCCATAGAAAATGGATTTCAAAATTAAAAAGGTATTCCTCCTTCAAAATATCATCAGTGACACTACTATACAGTCCCTTCAGTGGTAGATTTTATGTGGAACAAGTATTAGAGGCAAATGTTTTTTCCTTTGCAACAAGAGCCCAATTTTCCCATGAAACTTTTGTGGAAGGTAGTGTAGTAGTGCACTGGAAAGAACAGAAATTCAAAGCCAAACAGAACGAAATGTGAATCTGAGACATTTAACTGGCTGTGGAACCTGGGGGATTGTTATTTAATCTATTTGAGATTAATTTTCTTATCAATTATAATAGGCCTAAATAAAGATGTTGACCCTTAGCTGGTGGGGGAGCACAGATGGCGAAACTTTGTGTCCTGCTGCGGGAGGGGGGGGGGGTACGTCCCTCAGCCCAGCCTGCCCCCTCTCACAGTCCGGGAGCCCTCAGAGGATATCCTACTGATGGCTTAGGCCTGCTCCCCGTGCCTAAACCACAGTCTGGCCTCCCTCGGCAGGAGGTGACCCGGTCAAGTAGGGGAAGGCGCCACCCCATCACTCTGCTGCTGCTACCACTACTGGCCCTCCTCAGCCCTCACAGCTGCTGTGGCTTTGTCCAGAAGGACATCTGGAAGACATCTAGTCTATCCAGTCTAATCAGTATATTACCCTTTTATTAGTATAGATTGTCAAAAGAATTAAATGAAATGACTAGGGTAAATAGTTTGACTCTAGAAACAACTTTCCTCCTTTGTAACCTAGTGTGCTCACTGAATTTCCCCATTAAATTGCAAAGAATGCATCAATAATACTACTATTTTAATAAACACAGCTCATTACAACTTTTTTAGTTTAACTAATAAATAGAGTAACTATAAGTAACATTTACAGTGTTATTAACTTAGATAAACTGCTTAACTTGCTTTGATTAGAAGACTTTTATTCACCTTTCCTTTGATTTTTCATCTTGCCACAATAAAGCACAAATGTAAAACTATATTTAAAATTTAACCTATAAATTTAGCAAAAGCCGCTTATAGTCTCAACCCTCAATAGTTGGAGTCTCTTTTTCCATAAGTTACATGAACTGAAGTTTACCTTCGTTGACATCATGATAATGAAATGCTTAGCATATTTATTCCAGGCTTTTTCATTGAGGTAAAGGTTTTTAGCTGATATGACTCTATTTCTTTGAATTACCTATATTAAAAAAGAACTGAAATTAAAATCCTAAATCATTAACAAACCACTTTAATTTATTAAACTCAAACCAATTTTACACTGAACTATGAACTCAATCACTATGACTTATATAAATCATGAACTAATTTGAATCACAAATTTATATTTTCTAAAACTACTAAACTAGAGCCAAATTGGAATAGAGTAGGTAGCAGAAGTTCTCACACAATTTGATACCAAATACCTGTTACAGCCCTAGCTGGTTTGGCCCGGTGGATAGAGTGTTGGCCTGCAGAGTGAAGGGTACTGGATTTAATTCTGGTCAAGGGCACATTGCCCAGGTTGTGGGCTCAATCCCCAGTATGGGGTGTGTAGGAGGCAGCCAATCAGTGATTTTTCTCTTATCATCATGTCTCTATTTCTCCCTCTCTCTTCCTCTTTGAAATCAATAAAAAACATATTAAAACACACACACACACAAAGTCATACTCTTAATAATTATTGAGATCTTCAAAGAGCTTTTCTATATGTGATTTTATCTATTGATATTTATTATATTGTTAGTTAAAACTGAAAATATTTAAAATCCATTTGTTAATTTACTTAAATATAACATTAATAAATTAACATACATTAACATAAATAACATTTTTATGAAAAAATTTTTATTTTCCAAAACAAAAAAATTTGGAGAAAAGATCACCACTTTCACATTTTAAAAAATCTCTTTAATAGAACAGAGCTAAATTTCATAATTTGCTTCTGCATTCAATCTGTTGCAATATTTCATATCGTGTAATTTCAAAAAAATCCACTACACTCATGTGAGAATGACAGTGAGGCAAATAACATTCTAGCATTAAGATGAAAGTAGTTTTAAAAGAAAGAAAGAAAGAAAGAAAGAAAGAAGAAAGAAGAAAAGATGAAAAGAAAAAAATTTGACCTCATGAAAAGATCTCACAGACCCCGAAGGGGTCGTACTTTGAGAACCACTGATATACTGAATCAATTACCAGTATATAGTCATTCAATGAATGACTGTTCTAGACACTGTGCATATAGCTGTAAACAAAAGAAATAAAGTCCTTATTTTCAGGGAGTTGACATGCTAGCTGTCATGTCCTGTTGGAACTTTAGGGGTGATCTAACACAAAGCCTCATCAATTCGAGGCATTCTTTTAGAGAACCCTCTGCCAGCAGTCAATTCTCTACTGATTAAATACTTCTAGAGTGAGGGAACTCACTTGTCTTCTTTATTTTTCCTAATGAATATGCCTAGCTCCCGGATTTGTTTCTTATATTTACTGTCATGACTATTTCCTCTGGGCATGACAATGTCCCTTTTAAATTCTGTATCAGGATAGAACATTGTGTCCTGGATGAGTTCTGACTATTCTGGAGGGAAATGGGACAAAAATCTGAAACTGTTCCAGATCATAATTTGCTATTAATTTTCTAAGTCCCATATGTGAGAATAAGCAACTTAACAGCACACACTTAACACTTTAGAAAAATAGAAGATTCTTGCTCATACTTCAAAGATTCTGGTGAGAAAAAAAAAAAGAAAAAAAAAAGAACCCTTTAAGTGAGCAATAACCACGCACCTAAGAGTAAGGAAACAAACAAAAAAATATAACTTACCCTTTCCAAGATTCATTATATCTACCATACTCATCAATTAAATATGCATATTCATGTTTTCATTTGACTCTACTTTTTTTAAATGTATTTTTATTGTTGAGAGTATTATAAATGTTCCCCGTTTTTATCCCTTTGCCCTGCTTCTCTTGTCTCCCACCCCATCATTTTTGAACTTTTGGTACAATTAAAATTTGTAAAATGAAATTTTATTCAAACAAAAAAAGAAGTTCAAGTTATGATTCCTGATGAACCAACCTTTAGGGCCAATTTATATGTGGCTGTGCTCCAGATATCTCTTTCTGTCATTAATTGTTTAATATCATTCTCCATCCTTCCTCTTTGTAACATATATAAGTCATGGTAATCTTCCACAATTCTAAAAGAAAAATTAAGAAACAGCTATAAAGGACATTTTTAAAAAGAAGAACTTTTTTTTTTTAAAGCAAGTTGTCCCTTTAAAACTGATCATAAGGTAATTATAGTATAATTGCTGGATATTTTGATAATAGAAATATAAGAAAAATATTCATAGTTCGTTTAAAAATCTCACAAAAGTTAAAGTAAAGCTCTATCCGGTTTGGCTCAGTGGACAGAGCATTGGCCTGCAGACTGAAGGGTCCCAGATTCAATTCCGGTCAAAGGCATGTACCTTGGTTGTGGGCACATCCCCAGTAGGGGTAGTGCAAGAGGCAGCTGATGGATGTTTCTCTATTAGAGAGTTAGAAACTTCGATGAGAGAAACATCCATCAGCTACCTTACCCTTCCTCTATGTAAAAAGTCAATAAAATATATCAATATATATATTTTTAAAATATATTTTCTTGATTTTGTACAGAGAGGAAGGGAGAGAGATAGAGAATTAGAAACATCGATGATAGTCATCGATCAGCTGCCTCTTGCACACCCCCTACTGGGGATATGCCCGCAACCAACGTACATGCCCTTGACCGGAATCAAACCCGGGACCTTTCAGTCCCCAAGCTGACGCTCTATCCATTGAGGCAAACCGGTTTCGGCTAAAATATATTTTTTTAAAAGAAAAAGAAAAGTTAAAGTAAAAAGTTCAATATACTGTTCTCTGCTCTAAATATTTTTCAATATATTCTTCTAGTAGAATTTTCACAACACGGTATTCCAAGAACGTAACACTATATCTAATAAAAATTTTAGAAAACAAGTAGCAATAATACAGTAATTTTAGTTAAGTTTGTATTTCTCACAGACTTGGGATTCTTTACTAAACGCATTAAGCCCAACCGTTGTGAGACATTACATTTTAAAATTACATGTAGAGACCAGTTTGGCTCAGTGGATTGAGCATCAGCCTGCAGACTAAAATTACATGTAATTAGTATAAGATTTGAACAAATTCACTTGCCATGAAAAGAAATTCTCTACCAACCAACCAAAAGCTAAGTATAATTAAGTACCCTTTTCTTAAATATGTTTCCTTTGTGTTTACCAGAACATACCTTTTCCTTCTAACCTACACTGGAGCTTCTCTTAGAACTAAAAGCCCTTCTGAGATTAAATACAAACACAGAAGTAGTAAAATGAATAGAAGCATTTGATAAACCTTTTAAGACACATCCTCCTAAGAAATATCAACTTTGCTACATGAGTTAAAAGCCAGCAAAGCTTTGAACCCTGGCTGCTTTCAAAATTGATTAATTGCATCAGAAACCATATCTCACCATTTGACCCTTTACAGAAAAAAAAAAAAATTGCTCACCACAAATAGAGAATAAAACATTAAGACCATAGTAGAGCCCTAACCAGTTGGGCTCAGTGGAGAGAAAGTCTGCGGTCTGAAAGGTCTCAGGTTCGATTCCGGTCAAGGGCATGTACCTTGATTGCGGGCACATTCCCAGTGGGAGGTGTGCAGGAGGCAGCTGATCAATGTTTCTCTCTCATCGATGTTTCTAACTCTCTAACTCTCTCCCTTCCTCTCCATAAAAAATAAAAATAAAAATATATTAATAATAATTTTTTAAAAGACTATAGTAGAATCACTAAAATCCTCCCCCCAAAAACTAGACTCTCACTATTCATTACAAAAATGCAAACAAAAACCAGGTATCTTTTCATACCTATCCAATTAACAAGATATGGGCAAAAGGTAACTCTCCCATACTGATGAGTGGATATATACGGGTGCAACTACTTTGTGGAATATTTGGCAACATCTAGCAAGAGAAGGCTGTGCATATTATATGATGCAGTAACTCCACTTCTAGGTATACATCCCTAGACTATCACTCAAGAAGACATTAGACATCTTACAAGATGTGCATTGCAACAGTGCCCGGAGGAGTTAGTATATGCAATGAACTTTACACTGTTGTAATTTAAAAAAAACTTTCAAATGTTTCTATAAAATTTTGAAATAAAGTGTGAAACAAGTATGACATAATGACAAACATTTGGTAACTCACTTGGCATTCTTTTCAGCATCTAAAAGAGCTTGTGTCAAATCCTGGTGGGTCTTCTCTGCATCCTTTGTTAACTTCATATCATGTGCCCGAACCAAACACAGCTCCCTTAAAATAAAGCAAAGAACTTTTATAATCATAGTTAAAGATTTCCAAAAACTTTCTACCCAGGAAAATCAGGTTTGTACTCAAGAATCTTCGCAGTTATCACTGTACATCTCTTCCTAGCTTTTTTACTTTACAAACCAAATCAATAAACCTAGTGCACATCTGGATGGAATCTTGCCAGGTTTGTCAGTGGACTCAGGCTGGTTAGAAAAGGCAGAAATAAAATGTGGGGGTATCCTCTAGAATGGAGTGAAGGTAGGTGCTGACAGGCAAGGCCTCCAGGCTGCTCTGTCCTACCCTCTGACCTGCCTATCCTACCCTCTTCATTCTTGCCACTAATTACCTTGCTATGAGTTTATCACTGACCTTGATTGCTATATAATGCTTATTCTCTTTGGCATTTGAACCTTAACATCCATAATCAAGGCACTGCTCTGTAAACCTGATTTTTAAAAAATCTCTATCTTAGATGGAAGAACCAGATCTTTTCCCTACTGAATATACACAAAGCCCCAGTTTTGTGTTCACCTGTGTAACCCATGCCTATATATCTATATCTACATCTACATCTATATCCAGCCCTTTCTGTTCTCTTGCTAAACATGAAAAGAAAACAAGAGTCCTCACCTTTAACCATTCTACTTTCCCTGAGTATTCTTGACTCACTTTAGAGACATGGCTTTGACTTTTGTGTTTAAGATAATCAGTTTTTACCTGGTCAGTTCCTCAATAACATTCTTAAAATTGTACAATTCTTGCAAAATGCGCTGATCCATCAGTCGCTGAGTTACCAAGTCCTTATAGAAGTCAATCATCTGCCGGGCAATTTGGTCAAGCATTTGTACATACCGTTCTCTGCATGATAAAGAAGGAAACCAAGACATCATGCAGAAAAGGAAAAAGGAGAGAAAATACTTATATAAATAAACCATTATGAATGAGACTCAGAATGAGAAAGTAGTGTTAGAGAAACACTGAACAGACACAAATACAGAAAAAGAAAGAGATTTATGCTGTGTATTCCTACTATACTCATACATGAACTTTGAAGAATTTTAACCAGTCATAATTGGAACATCAGAAATGCAAACAAAATGGAACATCTTTCTTTCCCTTGTTTTAAAGTATAAACTCTATCAGAATGTGAACCATGTCCTACATATTTATAACATCTAACAGAGTGCCTTGAATATAGTGTGATTTTTATAAGTAGGAAATTCGTGAATAAAACCACTTTCCTCAAACTGACCAAAATTAAAAACCACTATTTAAAAAGAAAAAAAAAGACCTGCCCTTGCCAGTTTGCTCAGTGGTTAGAGTGTCAGCCCACAGACCGAAGGGTCTCTGGTTTGATTCCTGGTCAAGGGCATGTACCAACGGCAGGTAACCTTGTTTATAGGTTCAAACCCCAGCCCCTGGTTGGGGCACATGTGGGAGACAATCAAAGTGTTTCTCTCACCTTGATTTTTCTCTTTCTCTCTCTTTCCCCGACTTCCTCCCTCCCACTCTCTCTTAAAAAAAAAAAAAAATCAATGGAGCCGAAACCGGTTTGGCTCAATGGATAGAGCATCAGCCTGCAGACTGGAAGGTCCCGGGTTCGATTCTGGTCAAGGGCATGTACATTGGTTATGGGCACATCCCTAGTAGGGGATGTGCAGGAGGCAGCTGGTCGATGATTCTCTCTCATCGATATTTCTAGCTATCTATCCCTCTCCCTTCCTCTGTGTAAAAAATCAATAAAATATATATTTTTAAAAATCAATGGAAAAAATCCCCATCAATGTAAAGATGAAAACAAACAAACACCAAAAACCTTAAATACAAAGTTGTTTCTTTTGTTTCTGAATAAAACCAAACAAAATATTTGAAAATGATTACAGATGATAAATTACAAATACCATTAACTGAGCAGTCTTTGTTTATATTAAAAGTGACTGAAGTATTTATCCTAACCCTGAGATCCCAAAATTTTAAACATTTCACACACAAAAAAACACATCCTCAATAAGCTCATGAATAAGTGCTCAACCTAATCAGTTGGCAGGGAAATGCAAGCTAAAACCATAATAACATAGACACCCACCAGAATTGCTAAAAATAGAAAGACTTGCAAAACCAAATGTGAGCAAAAATATGGAGTAACCAGAACACTCCTACATTATCAGTGGAAGTATATACAATGGTACAACCACTTTGGGAAAAGATAGGACAATTTCTTATAAAAAGAAATGTAAATTATGATGAAAAACAGTTATTCTAAAATGCTATTTTCATATGAAATCCTCCTTCTGCAGCAACAGGCCTCAGAGGCAGGTTCCTGAAAAGCAGAGACACACTCTAGCTGACTAGACAGCGCTCAATGAGACAGAACACAAAGCTGCAGTAACATACAGAGAGAGGAGGTTCGAGGCTGATGCCAGGCATGATTTCCAGGGCATGCACGGTGTTACCATTTCCTGGGGACTTCTAATGGATCCTTACAACAAACTTGTGAAGCAGGGAAAGCTCTCTAAGACAGTGGGCGCCCACCGGCAGTCCGTGAGGTCCGAAAGGTTGGTGACCGCTGCTCCAAAATACTGGGCTCAGGACAACAAAAGACTGTCTGATTGAAGGTTGCCCCTAGGCCTTCAAAAGAGCTCCTACCAAAACGAAATGCTGGCCACTAGATTATTCTGGACCTGCGGAATGTTTCACCTTTCCACCACACATCATGAATGTTTGCAGCAATCACCTCGAGACCTCATTGCCTATTCTCACCTACTTTGTATTCTTAACTCCAACTTTACCCCATTCTAAATCCTTGGCTTTGAAGACCTATTCTGATCCCATCTCTGGAACTTTAGAGTTAGTATTTTTGTCTCCCCAGTGTCTGACTCAACTTTTTTTAAAAGGGCTTTGGCTTGCCTGCCTGTCTCTTTCTGTTTAGACTTCTGGGATAGAACCCCACCCTATTTTGGCCTCTGGAAGCTAATGCCTAAAGTCAGCTAGAAGATTCCGGCTTACACCAACTCATCAGAAGGGGAAGGTTTGGATACACTGTCGGTCATGTAGTTCCTTTGCCAGGATTCCTCACCTATCCCTCCTGGCTTTGTTCTTAGGTTGACACCTCAGACTTCAGTTGTTCCTATCCTCATTCTAATTTGCCGTCCTCCAGTTCTTGATGATGTTCCAACAACTTGCCCCTTCATATCTAATCTTGACCGTCTCTTATTAATGGCCTTGCTCCTAGTGTCTCAGCACTGTCAGACAGGGGAGGTCAGCTTCCATAAATCACAGTGGACAAAAAGGGCAATTTCATATTATTAATGCCCATTCGGGAGAAACAGATATGACTCTATAGCAAGTAAACTACAGAACCCAGTGCTTTACTTTTACTGGATTTTCAGTTTGGTTTTTTTTTCGGCTTTTGGAAAGTACCAGTGTCATGAGGATGATGTACAGATTATGATAATAAATACTACTACTATTATTATTATTATTATTATTATTATAGTATTTATTATCATCATCTATAATAATTATATTTATTGGGTACCTAATTCTGTGCTTTCATTTAAAACTCACCACAATCCTATAAAACATCTTAATGCTTAACAGAGCAGGTAATCAATAAATATTACTGACTGAGTAATGATCAAATAAACAAATGAAAATTTTCACAGTAGCTATTATCTCCATTTACAGATGAGAAATATAAGGCTCAGACTTTTGCCTAGATCACAAACAGCTGATATTTTGAAACCAGATTAGTCTATCTTCAGAATCTAGACTTTTCCCACCATTTCACATAGCAGTTCACTCCCAATCACAGAAGAACATGATGTCAAACATCTCAACAGCAATCATCTTAAGGAAGTTCTCAACTATTATATTTTTATTATAGAAAATACAATAAAAATGTAATTAGGCTCCTTCTTACCAATAGGACAGAGAAGTGTACTTTTGTGATTTTCTCAGATGCAGAGATAAAAACAGAATTCTGTTACATTCTGGAATAGAAACTGGAATCCTCCAATAACAGCTCTCACCTGATTTTGGACAGTAGTTCTCCTCTATCTGCACAGTCCACAGTGACTTGTCGAATAAGTTCATGAAACACTGTATTGTAAATGGTCTGCTCCTTCTTCAATGTATGTAGCAGTTTGTGCATCTGGCAGAAGATAAGTTAATTAGCATTTATTATGGTCTTGCCAGTAAAAACGTTTTAGGATTTAATCACCCTGAATATGAACTAAGTTTTAGAAACATCTTGATTAATTTATTTCACTTACATTTTCTGTTATATTTATATACGAAATTATAACTTATTTTTTAAAATCTGTGTCTAATCATTGAACCTCTTTATATGATGCACTGAGGTCACAATATCACTTTTATATTATTTCTGCCAAAATACAAAACCTGAATCTAATTATGACTACACACTAGACAAGCCAAAATTGAGGGACATTCTACAGAATAGCTGGTCTGTGCTCTCCTAAATATCAAGATCAAGACACACAAAGAACTCTTTTGGATTACAGTTGTCTAAAGGAAAATGACAGCCTGGCCGGTGTGGTTCAGTGGTTGAGTGTTGACCTATGAACCAGGAAGTCACTATTAGATACCTGGTCAGGGCACATTTCCACATTGTGGGCTTGATCCCCAGTAGGTAAGGTGCAGGAGGAAGCCAATCAATGATTCTCTATCATCACTGATGTTTCTTTCTATCTCTCCCTCTTCCTTCCTCTCAGCAAACAATAAAAAAAAAATTTTTTTTTTAAAGAAAAGTGGCAAGAAAAAGCACTGAAAGAGCAGGAAAAATAGTGATGAAAGCCATTAGAGGGACAATAGATAAATCTGAATTTGGATTATCACATCAATGTTAAATTCCCTGATTTTGAAAATACTATGAATATGTAAGATAATGTCCTCATCCATAAGAAATATATCTGAAATGTGTTAGGTGATAAAAAGGCATGATGTTTTCAGCTTACTCTAAAATGGTTCAGAAAAACTATACTTACAGAGATACGCAGAGAAGGATAGATAATGATAAAGTGTATAAGGCACAATGTAAACAATTGGTGAATCTGGGTAAAGGTTAGTGTCTTATTTTGAACTATGTTTCCAATTCTATAAAAATAAAGATTTATAAAACAAAAAATAGCCTTCATAAAATCTCTATATCTATGTAAGATTGAAAGAGCCCTTCCATTAAGCACAAAATAAAAATTACAAATGGTAAGAAAGCACAACTTAATTGGCAGTGCTTTTTATTGGTATGCAAAATAATAAAGGTCTTATAATCTACTAGAGGCCTGTTGCTCGAAGATTCATGCAAGAATAGGCCTTCCTTCCCATGGCTTCACTTCAGGCCATCCAGAAGCCTTTGCAAATCTTTGCTCCCAGCAGCCTCCTCGAGAGCCTGCAAGTCTCTGCTCTGGGCTAGAGCTCTACTCCTATAGCTCTCTCCACCCCCCACCCTCCCCAATAGTAGGTGTCACGCCCTGCCTGGCCGCTCCACGCCTATGTATGCAAATTAAGCCACCATCTTTGTTGGGTTAATTTGCATACTTGCCCCTGATTGGCTGATGGGCATAGCAGAGTTATGCTAATTTGCATATTTCTCTCTTATTAGGATAGTTAGTGCTTAATATCCAATGAAATGCAGTAACAATAATACAGTTGACCCTGGAACAATGCAGGGGTTAGGAGCATCAACCCCCATGCAGTGAAAAGTCCATGCACAACTTTTAACTCCCCAAAATATAATTACTAGTCTACTGTTGACCAGAAGCTTTGCCAATAACATAAATAGTCAATTAACACATATTTTGTATGTTATATGTATTACATACTATATTCTTACAATAAATGAATCTAAAGAAAATGCTATTAAGAAAATCATAGCCGAGGCCAGTTTGGCTCAGTGGATAGAGCATAGGCCTGCGGACTGAAAGGTCCCAGGTTCGATTCCGGTCGGGGGCATGTGCCTTGGTTGTGGGCACATCCCCAGTAGGGGGTGTGCAGGAGGCAGCTGATCGATGATTCTTTCTCATCCATGTTTCTAACTCTCTGTCCCTCTCTCTTCCTCTCTGTAAAAAATCAATAAAATATATTTTTTTAAAAAAGAAAGAAAGAAAGAAAGAAAATCATAAGGAAGATAAAGTATGTTTACCTTATTTACTGAAAAAATGCACATATAAATGGACAGCATAGTTCAAACACCTGTTGCTTAAGGGTCAACTGTACTAACAATTAATTATACAAGGTTTACCACATACCAAGCACTGTTCTCAGTCCTTTACATTCATTATGTCATTGATCTCCACAACAACTCTATGAGATAAATATTATTATCATTTCTAATTTACAGGTGAGGAAAATAAGGCACAAATACATTAAACGAGTTGCCCAGAGTCACCAGCTAATAAACGGCAGAGTCGAGATCCAATACAGGCATTCTACCATCTGGGAGTCTATGCTTGTAACCACTAACTAGGTCACACAGACCTTTACATTACCTGGGTTGGACCGGTATGCTCCTTACTCTCCACACCAGCTCTCTCTAGCATAGCATCCATCACATCATTCAGCTGGACCACTTCTACTCTTCTATTGGGTTTCCTAAAAGATTAAGGTGGCAGACTTGGTAATTAGTGTTACAATAGGTCATCCTCAAATCACAAAAAAAAATATATAATATGTATATACTATGGAATATTAATGGTATCTTAAAGCATTAGACCTGTAAGTACTGATCTAATGGGCCTATCAGCAACGACAAGAAAAGGACAGAGAAGAGGAAAAAAACAACAAAAAAAAAACCAGACTGTATTAGGCCAGCCGGCATGGCTCAGTGATTAATCATCAACCCACAAATCAAGAGGTCACAGTATGATTCTGGATTGGGGCACGTGTCTGGGTTGTGGACTCAGTCCCTAGTAGGGAGCATACGGGAGGTAGCTGATCAATGATTCTCTGTCATCATTGATATTTCCATCTCTCCCTCGCCTTTCCTCTCTAAAATCAATAAAAATATATATATTTTTTTAAAAAGACTAGTAAAATGAAGAAATACTAGTGGTTAAATGTAGCACACAAAAGTATTCTGTTATTTTATATACTTTATTATATATATGATCCTACAATCCCATTTCTGAGTATTCATCCAAAAGAATTGAAATCAGGATCTCAAAGAGATTAATAGCACCCCCCACATTCACTGCAACACTAGTCACAACATGTAGAAGCAACATAGATGCCCATGAATGAATGAATGGATGAGAAAATGTGGTATATACAGACAGTGAAATACGATTCAGCCTTAAAAAAGAAGGACATTCTGGAGGATATGACATAAAGTGAAATAAGCCGGTTACAGAAGGATAATACTGCACGATTCCACTCACATGAAGCATCTAAAACAGTCAAAATCGCCGAAACCGGTTTGGCTCAGTGGATAGAGCGTCAGCCTGCAGACTGAAAGGTCCTGGGTTCAATTCTAATCAAGGGCATGTACATTGGTTGCGGGCACATCCCCAGTAGGGGGTGTGCAAGAGGCAGCTGATCGATGATTATTTATCATCGATGTGTCTAACTTTCTATCCCTCTCTCTTCCTCTCTGTAAAAAATCAATAAAATATATTTAAAATAAAATAAAATAAAAAAGAATAGTCAAACTTATAGAACTATAGACTGGAATTGTGGTTTCCAAGGGCAAGTAGGAGAGGGAAACAGGAAATTGCTAATTGTTAGACATGAAGTTTTTGTTATGAAAGGTAAGTTCTGCAGATTTTCTGTACAACACTATACTTATAGAGTTAACACTGTATTGCACAAACATTTGTTAAGAGAGTAGATCTCATGTTATGTTCTTACCACAATAAAATATAATTTAAAATCAATCAAAACAATTTTAAAACTGCTAAAAAGCATTTTATAGTACTTAAATATAATAAATATGCAAAAATTGAATATGCAATTGGACAAATGAAAACACTGATTAGATAACAGAATTGTGGGCAATTATTATTTTGGGTTTCTGCTGTCATCTTAATATTTTTATGTAATAAAGTACCAAGAGCTGAAACTGGTTTGGCTCAGTGGATAGAGTGTCGGCCTGCGGACTGAGGGGTCCCAGGTTCAATTCCGGTCAAGGGCATGTACCTTGGTTGTGAGCACATCCCCAGTTGGGGGGGTGTGCAAGAGGCAGCTGATCAATGATTCTCTCTCACTGATGTTTCAAACTCTCTATCCCTCTCTCTTCCTCTCTTTAAAAAATCAATGAAATATATATTTTTTAAAGTATCAAGAAAATTATATATTTTATACATAACATACACAGTTACTCTTTCTAAGAAACACTTTAAATAAATTGTACTTACATAGATGGGAAGAGCAATAGCCTGTTTTCACTATCTTTGAGGAGAGTCGTATATTTGCTGCAATAAATAAGACAGGTAAATGTTACTCTAAGAAAATTAGCTGGCCTGTTTATCACATATCACAACATGATCAACTTAAGACCTCATGGAACTGAGAAGCTGACGGTAATCAGAGAGGTCCACCATTTTGCACACAACATCAAGCCTAAATAGTTTCAGACATCTACAGATACAGGTGCAATGACATCTATCATATTTAAAGCTTTTTTAAATAAAGGACTTTAATCATATTCCTTAATATGTCACAATAGGAAATTTTCCTATATTCATTCAAAAAACAGCCTTTTTGAAGAATCAGGGAAGGAAAAAAATGGCGGCAGAGTAAGTGGATGCTGCACGGACATGCTCCCAGGAACAAACTGGAGTTACACATAAAAGACAGCCTCTTCAAAGGTGGAAGAATTTTCTAAGAACACTGAAGTAAGCAAAGTTAAGTGTCTAAACAAAACCCAGTTTTCCTGACTCCCAGCCCTCTTTCCTCTGGAAGTGCTTGTTTAGAGCTAAATGAGTATTGTGAGAAGGGTGATCTGGTAATCCTTTAAATTCATTATTATTTATACATCTTTTTTCCTCCCCCTAGTTAATAAGCATTTCCTTTGGTTCTTACCCCTACTGGAGCAGATTTGGTTAATAAGGTCCATTTTTAGAATTTAGATCAGTGAAAAATCTCCAGAAAATATAAAGACTCGGGTTAAAAAAATGATTGTGTGAGGAAATATCCCAGGGGCAATGAGCACACCTAGCACCCAGATCTTGCTTTCTAAATATTATTTCATATCTGAAAAGTTTTGAACATTGAAATAAATATCCCAGTGAGGAATTATAACTCATTGAAAACAAAAAGAAATTCATGAGTCTATAGGATAAAATGTGAACTAATAAATATAGAAGTCATCAAAAAGATGTATAACTAGTGGGTTGCTAGGAAATATAAAATAAGTATTTTTGGTAAAGGGTCATGATGTCTCCAACTTACTTTTGAATGGTGTGTGTGTGTGTGTGTGTGTGTGTGTGTGTGTATGTGTGTGTAAAGCAAATGAAGAACTAGGTGAGTCAGGATAGAAGGTATAGGGAATTCCTTCTTCTATTTTTGTAACTTTTTAATAATTTCAAATTATATAAAAATTAATGTTTACCCCCCAAAACAGTTCTATTTAGTTACTTGAAATCCATCATCACAAGGAAATGCCATATAACATATGTATTGGATAAGGTAAAAAGAGTGAGACATTCTAGGTATCTATAATAATAAAAGCGTAATATGCTAATTAGACCGAATGTCCTTCTGAACGACCTTCTGGAAGAAGCTGGGGCTGAGAGGGAAGCCTGGGTCCGGGTGCCAGAGGGAAGTGGGTGCCAGCAGCCAAGGGAAGGAAGGTCTACCCTTGCACGAAATTCATGCACTGGGCCTCTAGTTTCATTATAAAACATTAATCCAGTTCTAGTTTGTTGTTGTTAATCCTCACCCAAGGATATGTTTTCCATTGATTTAAAATTTTTTAAGGAAAGTGAAAGGGAGAGTGGGAGAGGAAGAAGGAGAGGGAGGTAATCAGTATATAACATAGTACTCACTCATCAAAGCACTCTAAACCTGAAACTCCTGTATTTGACACAATGTGAAATTCTTCAGGAATCAAAGTATCTGTTAGTTTCTTTGGCTTAAGAAGGACAAGAATTAAAACATTAGATTTAAAAAAAAAAAAAATGAATCCCCCAAATCCTAATTCCAGTCCCAAAAGGATGCTATTTATTAAGAGATTTTGATTAGAAAAATAATATTATTAGTAATATGGGATATGGCAAGTAGTAAAAAAAAAATAAAATAAAAAAATAAATTAGCAGAGCAGGTCTTTAAAAAAAAAACAAAAAACTTGAATTAGCCCTAACCAGTTTGGTTCCATGGATAGAGCGTTGGCCTGCAGACGCAAGGGTCCCAGGTTCAATTCCAGTCAAGGGCATGTACCTTGGTTGCAGGCACATCCCCAGTAGGGGGTGTGTAGGAGGCAGCTGATTGATATTTCTCTCTCATCGAAGTTTCTAAATTCTCTCTCCCTCTCCCTTTCTCTCTGTAAAAAATCAATAAATGTCTGTGTTTTTTTAAACTTGAATTACATAATAACTTTGGTCTATTAGCTACAGGTGTCCCATATACTATTCAGAAATCCATTGACTTTAAAATTAAATAGAAATTTAAAATTCACCTTAGCAACATCCCCAAATAAGAATTCTACTTTAAACTGTGGATTCTAAAAAAAATTTTTTTTAATCTCCTAAACAACATTTTCTAGAAATAATTAAAAACACTATGAAAACTGATAAGCAATGCAGATTGTATTACTTTATATTTTGGGAAAACAATTTTTTTTTTAAGTAAAGAGAGGAAGATGAAATGATCAAATTTCTTTTTTTCCAAAGCCAGTCCCAAAAGGCAGAGCCTGGCCCCCAATAGGTGAAGCCAGTCCCAAAGGGTGAAGCCTAACCCAGAAGAGCCTAGCAAAGAATTAAGAGCCAAATCTAGTCCCAAAAAGCTCCAATACTTCCTTTACCTTATGAGGCACAATGGTACCATCCTGTAACTGTAATGAATGTTGGGAACGTGGGGGACAAAGTGCACTCTCCCGAGGTTCTCCTTTAACGTATTTAACATCGTACAGAAAAGAAATATCCCTAAAAGCAAGAAAAATTTTTTTATAAAATCGATTTTCAGTCTGGCAACTGGACGAGCGTTGGTAAGGTCCACACATAGCCTTCTCATAGGTAGAAAGGGGCACAAAACTGGTCTCTATACCTCATACTTACTAGGGCTGAGGCATTAGACCCGAGTTCTCCCCATATTCTGCTCTCCTCCACCTCAAATTTCTCACTCGCATCACAAATTCCTTTCCTTCAATCAGAGTTTAAGATACATTCCCTTTCTTGGGATTATTTCCTCCACTTAACTTATCTTTGCCCACATTCTTGGTGATCTCATTTCACCAGTCATAACCTCTTTGTATCTCACCCCTATTGGAACATTCTGCTTGGCTTATACCTGAATTCTTTCCCCCTTCTAAAAATCTCCCTTGACCATGTACTGTCATTTTTACCAGGATGACTAGTTTATCAATCAATGGATCTATTATCTATCTCTCATTTTCAGTTAAACACCAAACTTCTTGAAATTTCCCAAAAATCTGATTTTCATCTTCATCTCGGTTCTAAAACTATTCTCCAGAAAGACAATGGCTTTCTGCTGCTAAGTTATCAGTTCTTATCTTCCACTACTTCCCTGGATTTCCTCCAGGGTTGGTCACCTCTCTTTTTAAAACATTCTCCTCTATCTTGTGTTGCTGGAATCCCCAAGTTTTTCCTCTCTAACTACTTCTCCTTGGATTTCTGTGACCTCCTGGCTACTAAATGGAAATGCTCCACAACGCTCTGTCCTTCATCCCTCTGTTTTTTACTTACACGTTCTCTGGGGTCAATGTCATCAAATATTACCTTATCACATTTGTTACCTCCAGGCACAGCTGATATCGTCCTCCATTCTAACTTTCATCCTCCAATATTCACTAATTCTGTCAGCCACCACCACTCTACTCATCAAAATCTTGGCACCCATAATTGATTGCTTCCCATCCTTAGCCCTCAATGTCTACCTTTCACTAACACATTAATTTTACAGCCAACCTTGTGTCATTCATTTGGTTGGTCCTCTTGTCTTTTGCCAATGCCAAAATTACTCCTCCAAGTTGTTATTATTTAAGTGTGCTCTCAAGTTTCTCTGGTATATTCTACATGCTTCTACTAGATTTATCTCCCTACAGAGGTTATAATCATGTCACTTACACTGCACATAATTCTCATAAGTCTCTGTCCCCTCCCCCAATAATCATTATGGAATACAGTCTATTGGTTCCCCTGGATGGTTGTCAGCTGAAGGCCATTCCCAGCTTCTAGAGGCCAATGACAATTTTCAGCTTGTTTTCTCGCTTCCTCCATCTCCGAAGCCAGCAATGGCTGGTTGAATCCCTCTTAGATTTAAATGTTATCCTTCTCCTGTCACATCTCTTCAACCCATTCAACTGCCTTCCTTTTCCACTTTTAAAGACTTGGGCAATTAAATTGGGCTCATCCTGACAATCCAGGGTAATCTCTCCAGCTCAAGGTCCCTAACCTTAATCTCATCTGACAAGCCCCTTTTGCTATGTAAGCTTCCAAGGGTTACAGTGAGAACATTTTGGGGGAAGCCATTATCCTGCCTACCACAAAACAGATCTTCACATTAAAAAAATTATAGTCAGGAGTCATTTGACATTGAAGTTTTAATGTCAGTTAATTGCCATATTCAGATATAGCTATTTTTTTCAAAGTACTTCAAACATCTCCTAAATACTGCTTATTACTGTTAATAATTATAGCCATGATCTGGTGGCATAAAATATACTTTATGACACTTAGACCCCAGGACACAAAAGGCAATGGCCCAAGTTTCTGCCACCTTTTCTAGTACTGATATAGCTAACACTTTATATTTATGTGTTTTTTTTTGTTTAAAGTATTATAAATAGTAGTACATGTGTCTCCTTTTTCCCCCCATTGACCTTCTCCCAGCCTCCCCTCCCCCTGTACCCCCCCTCCCCCAGCACATGCCCTCACCACCCCTCAGTGTCTTGCGTCCATTGTAACACCTTATAGTTAAATAGCACTGTGTATTTTTACAAGTGCTCTTCCATTCATCATTTCATTTGTTCTATATCCCTGGGAAGTGCACAAAATGGAGCATGTCTATTACTGTCTTTTCATAAATGAGAAAACAGAACTCAGAAAGACTGAATAACATACCCAAGTACCAGTAAACATTTTCTTTTTCGATGAAGTGATATTTCAGTAAGAAGCAAACAGAATTACAATAAGTAGACAAATGGGCCATGCACAGAAAATGAGCAGGTCATAATCTTAACAAGAAAATGTTGACATTTTTAGAATATTTTTAGGAATGATATGAAAACAACAGAGTATTTATAGATTTGATCTGAAACAGTGTAGGTTAAGCATTCACTTTGAGGAAAACCAGGGTTTAAGCGCTTATTTGTCCAGGTTTTCCACATCTTGAGGCTATGTTACCCGGCATTCCTCAGATATACAAATACAAGAGGCATTCTGCTTGTTTGATCTTGTCCCTTTTACTAGGGCACAAGGAATAGACAAATAAGGGGACAAATAAAGAAAGGCATGCAAAAAGAAAATTTACAGACTGTTGAACCTCAGAGGGAAGGCAGGGGAGGATGGGTAGGAACAGATCAAGCAATGAACTTTATACATATATGCATAACCCATGGACATGGACAATGGAATGGTAAGGGCCTGGGGAGAGGGGCAGCTGCAAACTAAAAGAGGTTGGAAAAAAGAGGACCACTGTAATACTTTCAACAACAAAGATTTTTTTTAAAAAAAGAAACATAGCAGAGACTGGTTTGGCTCAATGGATAGAGCGTCGGCTTGGGGACTGAAGGGTCTCGGGTTTGATTCCGGTCAAGGGCATGTACCTTGGTTGTGGGCATATCCGCAGTAGGGGGTGTGCAAGAGGCAGCTGATCGATGACTCTCTCTCATCGATGTTTCTAACTCTCTATCTCTCTCCCTTCCTCTCTGTACAAAATCAATAAAATATAAAATAAAATAAAAAATAAAAAATAAAAAAAGAATTATCTAAAAAAATAAAATAATAAAAAAATAAAAATAAATATATACAAAAAATTTTTAAACAAACTAAAATTACAGTTATCACCTATTGCCATCCTACTGATAAGGTGGTCCCTCTTCAGACTGTACTGTGATTCATCAAAGATACTGAAAGCTTCAAAATGTTTGATTATGACTTTTCCAATGCTGCCCCTCCCAAGGAAATCATACAAAATTAAAAAAATTAAAAAATATTCATCTGTATCTACCCCTATTATCTTCCTTTATTACCTTCCAGCTCCCGTTAGGGAAACAGGATGGTCAATCAGATATTTGAACTTATTCCTTCGGAGAGGGTGATGCCAGACGGGATCAACAGCACGCGGAAGGGTACCCTGGTAAAGAACAAAAACATGAATATACAGCAGAGGGCGCACTAGTCAAATAAAACTTACTAATCATTTTGATTATTTACATCTGGGCATTTGTTTATTCTACATAAAAAAAAAGAGAGAGCAAAATTCTTATTCAATATTATGGAGAAATACTGAAACTAGAACAATTCAATATGAAAGAAAAATATCAAGACTAAGAGTAATAGTGGTCATTTAGGTAAATCACACAAAAACAAGTTAATGGAAAGGAAATACTCCAAGTATTTCCTTTGAACATCCATGCAAAGGATTTTAGTTTTCAATATAGGAAATTAATGTAAACATACTTTTTAAGTATATATATAACATTTGTATTGAGAATATATAACATATGCTCAAATAAGTAATGGATGCCCAAAAGCTAAGTGTTCCAAAGTACTTTATACCTGTATATACACACCTTTGGGGCTTTAATTTTCTTAGGAGGCAGTAAGTTTTCAGGACAAGAACCAGCATTGGCTACAGAGGTCAGAGAAAGAAGAACTTCCTGAGGGATGAACTCATTCTGAAGAGGAGTAGGACAAGGTTTTGAGCCATTTGAACTATCCATCATGGTTTTTTTCTCTGTTAGCTCAGGAAGTCCTAAGAAAGTAATGGGGGGGGGGGGAAGTGTTTTGGTTTTTTGAGTTAGTTGGAGGTTCCCAGGCTGTCTCATCAATCCCATTGATATGTTTCTAACAGAAGAAACTCTGCATTTGGTTGCCAAGAATATTTAAAATATTTGGCAGCATCTGATCAAGAAAAAGAAACTCATAGTGCCTGCCCTACTTACACTTCTATCAGACACAGGTTCAAAAGCTCATTATCCCATTACTGCAAATTCAAAGTTGAAAAATAAGTTCACTTCACTTGCTCAGTTACCTTGGGCAGCCCTAAAATGATGGGAATGTCTATTTTCCCGTTGATGTGAAAATGACAAAAGAAGCCTCTTTTTCTCAAAACTGTCAAATTATTTAGTATATTTTGTCTATGTAAGTTCAAAGGTGGGAATGACATTAATTTGGGCATTTACTTTTTCTCCACCCGAGTTAGGCTCGGCCTGCAGGTCTGTGGCAAGCTGTGGCCATGGGTCTCTCTTCCGCAGGATGGGGTTTGTGGAAGTTGTCAAGAACAAGGCCTACTTCAAGCTATACCAAGTGAAATTCAGAAGACGGCAAGAGGGTAAAGCTGATTACTATGCCCAGAAACACTTGGTAACGTAGGATAAAAATAAGTACAACACACCTAAATACAGGATGATACTTCGGGTAACAAACAGAGATATCATCTGTCAGATTGCTTATAGCCGTATAGAAGGAGATATGATAGTTTGTGCAGCTGATGCTCATGAACTCCCAAAGTATGGTGTGAAGGTTGGCCTGACAAATTATGCTGCAGCATATTGTACTGGCCTGCTGCTGGCCCGCAGACTTCTCAATAGGTTTGGCACGGGCAAGATCTGTGAAGGCCAGGTGGAGGTGCCTGGAGATGAATACAACGTGGAAAGCATTGATGGTCAACCTGGTGCCTACACCTGCTATTTGGATGCAGGGCTTGCCAGAACTACTACTGGAAATAAAAAGTTTTGGGGGCCCTGAAGGGAGCTGTGGATGGAGGCCTATCTATCTCTCGCAGTACCAAACGATTCCCTGGTTACGATTCAGAAAGCAAGGAAATCAATGCCGAAGTACATCGGAAGCACATCATGGGTCAGCACCTTGCAGATTATATGTGTTATCTAATGGAAGAGGATGAAGATGCTTACAAGAAACAGTTCTCTCAATATATAAAAAACAACGTAACTCCAGGCATGATGGAGGAGATGGATAAGAAAGCTCATCCTGCTATACAAGAGAATCCAGTCTATGAAAAGAAGCCTAAGAAAGAAGTTAAAAAGAAGAGGTGGAACCGTCCCAAATTGTCTCTTGCCCAGAAGAAAGATCGGGTAGCTCAGAAGAAAGTAAGCTTCCTCAGAGCTCAGGAAGAGGCTGCTGAGAGCTAATAAACCAAATCACAATTTCATATGATTTTTCAGAGACAATAAACATATTAGGCAAACAGCTATTTCTGTGTTGAGCTCTTGTTAATGAAACTGTAGGAAATACCCTGAAATTGGCAGCATTTTTCCTCAAGAAACAAGTATAGATTTTTCCAGAAAAAGATGTCTTGCGTATTTTCTCACACCTGCTGCTAGGGCTTCTGTTCTCAAGTCTGACAAACAACATACCAGCCTTCCACTAGAAAATATTTCTTTGTAACCAGATGATTAGTACCGGTAGGAAGAAAGGTACCTTCAAAGTATGTAATTTTTAAGTAATCAAAACATGTTAATCCATGGGTTTAATTTTTGAAAGGAAGCTGTCCGATGAAGGTCACACAGCTAAAATACTTGAATCAGATTAAATCTTTGAGCAGAAAATACTGGGTCTTTTCTCTAAAAGAGGTGTAATTTTATGGAGATGTTGAAGGATACATGGCCAGATCTGAATAAACATGAGAGAGGAACAATTTTTAGTATATTTAGTTTATATGAGAAAATGATTGATGAATAAATTTATGTGCCTCTAAAAATAAATAAATAAATAAATTGGGCATTTGTAGAGTGGATGGGATCTGGATTAGGTTTAAAAGTAGAACTGGGCTTGCTGGAAATGAAGAGAGTGAAATAATCTGAGCAAAGTGTTAGAGGAAGAACAGTACAGAGTGTCCTACTCAGCCTGACGAGGGCAGAGGAATTAATTATAAAGGTAGGGCTAATGCCGGAAAAGGTCTCCTATAAAGTCAGTAAGGAAAACTAGGCTGTCACTCTTAAAGAACTCTCCACTAGTCTCTGCCCCTTTCTTAGTATGGCTTGTGTTGATTTCTATAAGAGGTATCATGCTTTGACCACCACCAAAACCTCTAAAGTTCACATTATGAAATCTGTTTCTTGAAAGTTTGGGGTGGTAACCAGAGTTATCAGAGGAAACATGAAACAAAGTTCAGATGAGCTTTAGCACAATTTCTCCTACAAACAAAGAACGAGTCCAGCTGATTCTTATTCTAATATAGACCTGCATTTATCTGTATAGGGATGAATGTCTTAAATAAGGTATTTTCATTTAGAATAATTACAAAAACCTGATACAAACTGGTTCCTTACTAGGTATCAAAAAAAAAAAAAGTACTTTTTCATATCATTATTGGTATTTAGAATAGGGTGAGTTTAAAACAATATAAAATCATCAGCCTTTGAAAATAAATTACACAGGTGGAGTAGTGAAACAGCAGCCTGACTCGAAAATACTATAAAATGAATGGCTTTTATTGCAACAAGTGTACTGAAAAAAACAAAACAAAAAACAACAAAAAAAACGAAGCTACTTAAGGTATCCTGAAATCTCAGATCAGAGAAAACGGTGGACGGATCATGATCTCTGTCTATGCCCATGATTATTTACGTCTGTAGGACCCTTGAAGAACTTTACCTGTCTCTTCCTTGGATACAAAGACTTTTACTTTCTTGCCCTCGAAAGACGTTTTCGAGTGAGCCATAATAAACAATGCTCAAATCACTCTCCTTAGCAATTTGAAATAGCCTTCCAGAAAGCTAACCTAGAGACAAATCAGCAGCATGTTAGGCAGGGCTGTCACAGTGACCTGCAGGCAAAAAAAAAAAAAAAAAAAAAAAAAAGAGGGAAGACCCGTTAGGGGCTTATGTTAAATATAGGAATTAACAATTCGTCTATCATGGCTAGTCTTCCTGGAGGAGACTTCTGCGTTCCCCACCCAACGCGACAGAGAAGCCTGCGGGTGGGTCAGGGTCAGGGTCAGCGTCCGACGGGAAGGACGCGCTGGCCACCCGCCGTCCGCCGGCGCCCCGGTGTCCGGCTACCCACGGGCTGCGCCTCGCACGCCAGCTCCACAGGCTCGGGTCGGGCACCGTTCGCACCGTTTCTGTCTTGGACCTGAAGGGAAACGGACACGGGCGACCGACCCGTATTCGTAATCACATTTCCCGCCAGACATCTTGCGCCCCGCCTTTTCTTGGGACGCCTACGTGTCGTCATAGCAACCTAGGACCCCGACCCTTAGCCGCTCTTAATGAGGGCTGCCTTCGGCGGTGCCTGAGAAGGAGGGAGGCAGCTAAGAACCCCAACAGTCTCTCGGGGACTCCGTTGTGTTTTAAATCGCAGCAAAAGTTCAGTAGCAACGAAATAAAAATGTTTGATCGGGCCGTTCTCCCAGAGCCCGAGTGTGTCCGGAGGGCTCCCACCCACGGGCTGGCGATAGTGCGCATGCGCCATCCCCCCCCCCCCCCTCAGGCGGACCGCTGCAGGCGCCCCAGGATTTGAGCTTCAGTCCCTTACGCGTTGTTCTAGTTCCCTCCTCATTTTACTCCCTCTCCTCCGCCCAGGTTTTCGCTGTTTTGCATATTTTCTAAAAGCCAAATTGGGGGCGGGGGCGGTGGATAGTTTAAACCTGAGTTACCATTGGGGTAGCCCGGTCCTTGCAATCTGGATCAAGTCTTCCTAGGACACTTAAGCAACGCCCTCCCGAGCGCGCGGAAGGCAATCCTTGGTCGGAACGTTTGTAGGGGGAGAGGGAGGGGAACAGAACAAAAAGAAACCGCCCTTAAGCCTGAGCTCAGGCAAAATCGTTGGGTTTTGCTTGAAAACCTGTTCTCAGGAAAGAGTGTGATAAACACCTTTGCCCCTTGCAGCCACCAGAGACCACTTTGTACACGATGGAGCCTGTAATGCCAAACAGTGCCGCTGAAATCCCAGCGTCTGGATGCCTCTAGTCTAGAAAATAACTTTCAGAAGGAAAGAAAACTTGCCTTGTTCAATTGTCATATTCCTTAGTGTGCTAAGCACAGCGCCTGGCACAAGCACCCTTCAATACGTGACGCTTGGAAACCAACTAGACAGTTATATTGCTTTTGTGTGGATAGACAAATTTCTGGTTTCCAGGGTAAGAGTAATGAGAAATATAAGCAAAATGTTGAAAATAAAAGCAATCTCAAAGACCCCTTTTCGTTCTCCTAATCAAACACGTTTAGCCTTTACAGTATTTAGCCCTATCTTCCATCATTCTAATTTTTCTCTAGATTTTCCAAGAATTATAACACACATATAGCATTCACATAGCAAGCACAACTCCATTAAGGAGTTGGCAGCCTTCAAAACCGGTGATGCAATGCACAAGCAGGTGGAAGGTAATTTTCTCCCATAGTGTACCCTATTTGCTTTCCTCGCCCCTCACTGCTGTTGTGACTCTGCATTATAATTAGGAACCATACAAAGGTCCCAAAACTCCAAATGAGCTTAAACATGGTTTCAAGCATTTAGGCACTGGAAGAACAAAGTACCATCTTGCATAAACTTAACCTAGTTTTTTTTTTTGTTTTTTTAAAAATCTAAGTAGGACATTGATAGATGAAAGAGATAAGTGAACAGATTCAAGAGATACACAGTATAGTCTATAGGATTGGGGAAGTGATTGAAACTGTGGTGGAGACATAAGAGTTTACTTCTCACCTTAACCTGTTTGGCTCAGTGGATAGAGCATTGGCCTGTGGACTAAAGCATCCCAGGTTTGATTCCAGCCAGGTTGTGGGTTTGATTGCCCAGCCCCAGTAGGGGGCATGCAGGAGGCAGTCAATCAATGATTTTCATCATTGATGTTTCTCTCTCTCTGCCTTCCTCTCTGAAATCAATGAAAAAAATATATTAAAAAGGAAAAGAATATTGTTTTTTAAATGTTAAAAAAAAAAAAAAGGTTACTTCTCATTTTCTATCCTGTGCCAATGGTGTGATTATACATGCTGTTTCCTGAGCAAAGGTCTGGGTTAAAGTCGCAGAAATATGTAAAGTAATAAGTACAGTAGATGAAAAGATAAGAGCATTACACTAAGACCATTCAGAATACAACTGCTACTTTTGTGAAAGATCCTCTCATAATTTTGAACTATACCAAGAACCCTAAAATGGAGATAAAAATGCAGAATGAGCAGGTAATAATTTTCCTAACTAGAAACATGAAGACATAGAAGTGACAGTCATAGTTGTAAATGGGGCCAACATTGCTTGTTGGCTGACTTCTGTTGGCAGTCAACATCAACTCAGCAGCAGAGTCATCTGGGGCCTCAGGTGAACCAACCGTTTCCTCAGAGAGCCCGTCAGTGTGATCATCAAACATGCCCTGAACTGGGAAAAGCACCAGGAACAGTAGGTGTGCTTTTGCAATGATGTCCTTTTTACCAACTCATTTCCCCAGTGTGGGCAGGGTTTACACACACATCTGTGAGCACACAGCATGCAAGGAGTCTGAATGTGAAGTAGGCCAGAATTGTTTAATGTAACTAAAAAAAATCAAGGCATTAACCAGAAATGGTAAAGAAGGGACACTGAGAAATCTAGGCACTGCTCAGCCAAACTCTTCTCTGGGGCAGAAGAGCTTCTAGTATTGTTTTCACACAAGTACACTACTAAAATGGAACTGATGTCACCAATTGTCTTAGTTTCAAGTCAGAATTCACCTAAGTACCATCCTTCTGATTCCACAGGATTGTGCCTACATGATGTGAAATGCTTTTTAAAATTTACTGACCTTAGAGAAAGGGGGAGAGACACAGACATTTTGTTGTTCCACTTATTAGTGCACTAATGGGTCAATTCTTTTATGTGCCCTGATCAGGAGTCAAACCCAAAACCTTGGCTTAACGGACAATGCTACGCAGCCAGGGCAGTAATATGCTTTCTGTCTTATTCATAAGTGTATCTTTGGTGCATAGTACAGTACCTGGCACATGGTGGCGATTCAATTTAAAATACATTCATCTTTCTCATCATACAGTAAATTGGATTTCTACAGAGAACAGATTCAGCGGCGATACCAACCTAAATATATCACTCCATGTGCGATTTCTCATGGTATATTTACAAATTTGTATTCTTATTTATTAGTCAGATACATGAACCTAGCTATTTTGGGTCCAAATGCAAGCTGAGCCTAGGACAGGACACGAAACACTAATAAATTCATCAAGGAGGGGGCATGTCTAATTTCTGAAGAGATTTCCCCTTCCCACTTGTCTACAGAGACAGGTGAGTGAAGCCACACCATGGAAGGTACCTAGAGAATATTTTTCTGGCTGTAAATACCATACAATGGGCCCTTCATATCCACACATCCTGCATCTGCAGAATCAACCGTGGGTGGGAAGTACTTGAAAAAAAGTTAGACTGTTGCTGATGTGTATCATGTAGTTAATTAAGCCTGTGATGCTTGCATCTCCTTAACATGTATAGGCTTCCTTCCTTGTCATTCTAAACAATAAAGTGTAACCATTCATAAGCCATTTATATTACACGATGTATTACAGATAATTTAGAGATTAAATTGTACAGGAGGATATGTAGGTTATATGTAAACAGGCCATTTCACATAAGGTACCTGAGCATCCTCAGATTTGGATGTCCGCAGAATGCTCTTTTCTCCCTGCTGGTTTTCAAACTTGGGGGTAGGAGATAAAAGGGGGTTAAAACACAAAGGGCTCCAGCACCCCCATCTATGTCTCAACCAGAAGCAGTGATATTTTTATCTGTTTTACATGCTGGGCTAAAGCGTAACAGTTTGTTTTTTTACTGGTCTAGGCTACCTATTTCCTACAGTTATATAAGTTTACCTTCATTATTTTTTCCCATACAAAACAATGAGCTGTACACAAAATTACTTATGATCCCACAAAACAAAGATTATCTTTTTTTGCATAAAATACTTCAACAATTCATAAATTATCTCTTTTCAGGCTACACAACCCACGTGACCAGCTTTTAAGCATACAATGTTCTGACATGTTTTCTCTAAGACTTCAGGATTCAATTTTCTAGGCAAGTGTAATTCTGATAGATGAAATGTGCCCATATTAAATAAATTTCTTCTACAGCATAATCTGTTTGTAAATATAGAACACTTACACTCTGTACATCTATCAGAATTACACTTGCCTAGAAAATTGAATCCTGAAGTCTTAGAGAAAACATGTCAGAACATTGTATGCTTAAAAGCTGGTCACGTGGGTTGTGTAGCCTGAAAAGAGATAATTTATGAATTGTTGAAGTATTTTATGCAAAAAAAGATAATCTTTGTTTTGTGGGATCATAAGTAATTTTGTGTACAGCTCATTGTTTTGTATGGGAAAAAATAATGAAGGTAAACTTATATAACTGTAAATATAGAACACTTACACTCTGTACATTTAACCTGTCAATGTCATTCACTTTTACCTTGCAATGATTAAAAAGGGGAAATAAACATTTTCCCCACTCCTCTTGCTTCCAAATGTTGTAGTCTCAATTTTCTAACTAAATTCTAATGCAAGGCACCTGTAGCACATTAACCCAGCAAAGTAACTCCATTTCCCTTCATTACCCAGGACTGAGAATATAAAAGCACCTAACAAATTTATGACAAAGTTAGAGCTCTTAGTTGTTCTCTTGGATAACAAACTCAAAATAATAGTTACTATCAATATCTCTTGCAGGAAAGAAATTTTAAATTCATTACTTTCAAAGGAAAAAAGTATCCAGTATCTGAAAATAATTTTAGCAAGAGGGGAAAAAGAATCAATCAATCTACCTGAAACATATTACTAAGACGTTTTTGTTTCACTTGTTTAAAGACTTTTGCTAAAAGCAACTAGTGAGAAGACGAGGACTACCAAACTAGTTCCTTACACAGGAAGTTGCTATTCCTTTGAGTGTTTCTGAAAATTTCTCAGGAAATTCTTATCATTCTAAAGTGTCTCTAATTAAACACAAATTATTTGTTGTCACATAAAAATCTAGGACAGAAAAAAAAAATCACTAATAAACAAAGGGAAGGTAGGTTTTTTTGTATTTTTAACTGATAGAGTCAACTTTAAAATATATTTTTATTGTTTGCAGAGAGGAAGGGAAAGATAGAAACATCAATGATGAGAATCATTGATCAGCTGCCTCCTGCACGCCCCCTACTGGGGATCAAGCCCACAACCCAAGCAGTGCTCTTGACCAGAATCAAACCTGGGACCTTTCAATCACAGGCCAACGCTCTTTCTATCCACTGGGGCAAACCAGCTAGGGGTGTGTGTGTGTGTGTGTGTGGGTGTGTGTGTGTGTGTGTGTGTGTGTGTGTGTGTGTGTGTGTGTTTTAAATAGCCTTAATCAGTCCAACAAATACAGTATTTAGAATCAGTACAGAACAACAAAGTCCTCTCTATGAGAGTATATGTTTACATTACTTAACAGAAATACAGAACTAAGAATTTCATTCTCTCACTTTAATAGGTTGGCTTATTCATAACCAAATTTTACATCAAGCTCATTTTTATCAGCTCCCTCATATTTAAAATGCAGTTGTAAATGTAAGTGGTTGACTAATTTTAATTTTTAATAAAAACACCAGTAATTAGAAGGTATATTAAAGCAGTCCTGTTTGGAGGTTATGGTTCCATTACTGTGTAAGAACATGTGGAAGATAACTTTGAGGTGCACTTCTGTCTGTTGAAATTGCATGTGGTGTTTAAAAACCGCCTAAATTTACCTGAATCAAAGATATGGGGAATAAAATAGGTGATTAAACTGAGTACATGTGCTACAGATTAAGTTGTGACTATTAAGAAACTCCCTCTACTTCTTATTAGACTCAAACTGTCTTTAAAACATTTTGGAAAAGATTTCCCCAAACCTTTTGGATAACAGTAGGACTGTTAGAATTCCAAGAGGGCCTGTCAAGTTGTCTGCCCTAAATAACAGTAGTTTTTTGAATAATTCGTAAGTCTTACTTCTTTGGGTAGAAAGTTGAACTACATGCAGGGTCTCAGATACTCCCTCCAAATGCTCAATCTTTACAAACATAGTCACACCTCATACATACAAACAAAATAAGTCCTCACACCACACTATATGAGCAATGGGCACCTTATAACATGGGAACATCACATAATAGAGTACATTTTCCTGAAAATGAGCACATAATAATTTGTTTCACCTAAAGTATAATACCACTAAAAGTATAATTGAGAACATACAGAAGCCAGCTTCTGGATCTTTAAAAATCACTTTAATATTATTGGAGGCGATTAATACTTCAGTTACAGACTTACTAGTCTGCAAATTAATTCAAGTCAGTAGTTATTAGACAACAAAATAACTGTACCAAAGGATACTTTCTAAATAACTTAAAAGAAGTTATGACTTTAAAGTTTTTAAAAATTATTTTCCATACAAGTTCCATGATAAAATAATTTAAACACATGATTGACTACGCAAGTTTTTTTTTTAAATTATTTTAAAAGTTACAAGAGGAAATATTTTTCTTTGTCCTGTGCCTTCTTTCTCTTTCCCATCCTATTTCTGTCCTTCTCAATAGATATTATGAATGAAAATTCAAGAATTCAAGGTGAAAGATGTAATTTTGCTTCATAGAAACCATGACTTACATTGTATAGTAAAAGCAAGATAAAACTTGGGTAGAACCAAACTTTTTTCAAGAAAATATAGGCTGAGAAGAACAATAACCCACAAATTAGGATTTATAATTAGATTATCTTTGGAAAGTAGATATTTTCTCTCTAATAGAAATAGCAAAACGTTCCATATTCTTTTCTGTCCCAATTGCATGGTTAATTAGCATACATCCCATCAGTGTGCATGAAAACAATTTCTAAGCCAGAGGTATTTAAATGATTTCTTCATAAGTGTTTTGGCTAATTCAATGGCCAAGAAAACATGATCAGGGGTCCTCAAACTTTTTAAAGTGGGGGCCAGATCACGGTCCCTCAGAGAGCTGGAGGGTCGGACTATATGAACTACTAATTCCTACTGTAACACCTCGGCTGCGCTCACTGCCCAAAAAACCTGGCGGGCCGGATCAGACTCCTCTGCGGGCCGCATGTGGCCCGCGGGCCGTAGTTTGAAGACCCCTGCTCTAGATAGTCAAGAAACAAAAGATGTAATTTCTGAGGCTTAAGCCAATATGACCCAGCAAACATCTGTCATTACGTTAGCTGTAAGTCTTCCTTCTCAACAAAATAAAACAAAAAAAGCACTGCTTAAGTGTACATTGATTCCAGTAAACTTCCAACAGCTCAGCTCCAGATGACCTAGGAATGGAGTGAGTCATCTGTCAAGCATGGAGTGGTCCAAATAACACGGATAACTTCATCAGTAACAGCTGGTAACAGATGCTGGCCCCAAGTCAGGTAGAATACCCAATCTTCATTGTCAAGGAAGGAAACTAAGTCCAATCTTCTAAAACACGTAACGGCAAGTCCAGGAACGTGGCCGGATATAATCCAGAAATGTGGGCTTTGAGGGGGGAAAAAAAAAGGAAAATAAATGTAACTTATTTGTGTGCACTATGTGCATGAGGTGTGGGGAGAGATAGGGATGTTAGTGTCATATTTGAAAACCTCTAAAATGCCTCTCGGCATTTCAGTAACCTTTAAGCTATAAAGAGTTCAATAATTCAAAAGATGTTCATTATTTTTATCTACAGCATAGATTTACTTGGTTTAGAGGCTTTCCACAAAGCTTTTAAAGTCTACACAATTGCACTTCTGACCAAATGTCAAATAGGTACTACTTCTTTATGTGTACTGCATTTTATTTTAGCACACCCCTACTTTTAGTACTCCTGAACAGTTAGTTCAAATGCGCACAGAGGGTTAGTAGGAAATAAGGAGGGAGCATTGGGCAGCATAACAAAAACATTGTAGACAGGAGAAGCTTTGGCAGAGAAACTAATTTGATCGTGGGCATCTTCAGTTATGGGTGCCTGTGAGAAATACCCGATATATAAAGAAGGGTCCCGCCCCCCCTTAATTATTTGGGAGTTATCCACATGCAGCTGAAAGCTAAAGCTCTAAGGATGAGACTCTTACATGATCACGAAAGACCAAACAACAATAGCAACAAAAGAAAATCAAGGGAAATGGGATCGTAGGCATATGAGTGTACCTGGATATTTTTACAAAGACGTGATACTTTGGAAGGGAAGAGGTAAAATATACATATATATTTAGGTGTGTGTGGAGGATAGGATACACATGTCCTACATTTTTAGGACACAGGAAGAAAATTAGGAGCTAAAGAAAAAGCAGTGAAAGAGTAGGAAATTAAAAAAAAAAAAAAAAAAAAAAAAAAAAGAGGGGGGGATTAGGGTGGGGTGGAGCACCAAGTAGGAGAGTTCAAAGTGAAGAAAAATTTTAAGAACAGTAGCAGGAAGATCAGATAATATTTCTCTCTGCTTAACATTACTTCATCATAATCTCCCACTACTCTCCTTCCCCTTAAAATTGCTCTCCAATCCTCACAATCGGGTACAAACATGTCACTTTTCCACTGCAGCCTGACGGCGGACTCACATTTTTCAGAGGACAGTGCTGACGTGCATACCACTCTTGAGAGTAAAAGCATAGGAGGACTCCCTGGCCTGCAAAAAGGGAAGTCCACATCATGACGTTCCAGATTGGCCTTTTCCGGCTATCATTTACAATGAAGTTGAAAGCCACTAGAGTTAGGAAGAGAACAAAAGATATATATCCAGACAATCTATAAACAGCCTCAAATAGCTACTATAGTCATCTAAGTATCACAATGAGCATCAACTGTGCATACATGGTTTATTCTGGCTGCTGCTCCTATAAATAAAAATGAAGCTTCACTGTTGAGGTTTATTAATAGTGATGAATTGGAAATCAGATAGTATTCAGAACAGGTGAACATATATTTCATTGAATCATTCATATTCTAACTTATCCTTTCCTCCCAACCCAAAAAAAGGGTCAGTTTTTTTTCAGCCGGGAACAATGGTAGAGTTGAAGAATGGGGAAGTTGTTTTTGTGACCTACCAAATCACTGTTACGTGGCTCATTTCTCTACTTCAAAGTATAAACATTTTGAAACAGAGTGTGTATAATTACTCAAAACAATGTTCTTTACCCTCTGATAAGCAAACACTGCCTTGAGATAGTATTACAGCTTATTATCTAGCTTTCTACATTGATTTGATACTTTATTTTCTAAATTTCTCTTTTGGCATCTCCCTCAGTCTGCATGGCATGCCAAGATACTTACTTCCAAAGAACATGAAGAGCACGAAGAGCACTGGGTAGAAAAAGCTCAAGCAAACAGCGATGGCATATTCGTGGACGACAGCAGACACAGCAAAGACGGCTAACATGGCAGCAGACTTGAATCTCTTAGTGAAAAACTAGGGTAAAAGGAAAATATTAGAAAACAGTTTTTAAAAGGGTAACTAAGCACAAACTACATAAGACTTATAATTATCACATGTTAAAGGCATAAATTTAGTTATGTTTATACTGGAGGCCTGGTGCACGAAATTCGTGCACGTGGGCAGGAGGGTGTGGAGGGTCCCTCAGCCTGGCCTGCACCCTCTCCAATCCAGAACATCCCTATTGCAATCCAGGACTGCTGGTTCCTAATTCCTCATCTGCCTGCCTGCCTGATTGCCCCTAACCCCTCTGCCTGCCAGCCTGATCGCCCCTAACTGCCCTCCCCTGCTGGCCTGATCACCCCCTAACCACCTTTACCTGCCAGCATGATAGCCCCTAGCCACCTCTGCCTCTGTCCCCGCCACTGTGGCTTTGTCCGGAAGGAAGCAGTCCAATTAGTATATTACCCTTTTATTAGTACAGATTGGACTTTCCAATCTACTCCTTGGATTAACCCAAATATATTATAATTAGAGAAAACACCTATGCTTTAAAAATCCTTATTTTCAAATAAGGCATTTTCAAAACCAATAATGTTGAAAGAAAGATCGAGGCATATTTTTAAAAACATTAATAACTTATAGTGGTAAGTCACTCTGAAGGACAAAACATAGTTTTTATATATCAATGAAGACATCACAGGTCTCAACCTTTAGAGCAGCACAGTATGGTAGACAGGGCAGGCATCCTCTCCATTTTTACAGGTAACAGAACTAAGATTTAGAAAGAAGAGACTTCCCTTGTCCATAAGTGAAACTACTTACATAAAGGAAAGAACACTCGAATACAATGCTATCTGAGCCAATAATCTGGAGGAGGTACCAGCATTAATCAACCCTGATATTCAAGATTTCATTTCATCAGTCTAGATACATTCTGCTTTGAAGAATATCTCAAAGACCTAGTATAGGATCAATTGGAGAAATGTCAAGTCCAAACATAGAGTGGTTCTCCACTTTGAACAAATAAAAAAAAAAAAAAAAAGTAAATGAAGAAAAAGTTAGAGGGAGATTATCTGTTATCAGTGAGATTCATAAGAAATGACCCATAAATGATGGATCATTTCAACTTATCTGAATGTTTGCCTGCATTCTTACTTTGTAATTGTTTAAAATAAAATCCAGAATGAAAACATGGTATTACACCCAGTAACTGTCCATACTGGTCTCTCCACAGTATTATTCAAGGCAGAAGATTTCTTAGACATAAATGGCTCCTAAGAGAATTAAAGACTACTAAGTATAACTTCCTCCAGCTGTACAATATTAATACCTGTACTGTCTGGAAAAGGATCTCCATTTCTTGAACAACATCAACTAAATGCTGCTGCTTACCCAGAGAAAGTCCTTGTAAGCATAGTAATATAGCCAGTCATGGACCACCACATTCCAGGTCCTGTAATAGTTGGAGTAGGATGTGGAATTCCACCAATCCTGAGGAAAAAAACCAAAGCTATAAAACTACACACCTGCCACCCACACACATATACATGTATATACACACAGAGCCAAAGCAAAAACCCCTGAATAATCCCAAAGAACATACACACATAATACCCAGTGTGTTATGATAAACTGTCAGTCCATACACGGATGTCAGAAAAATCTTAAAAGGCATTTTGGTGAACTTATGTTTAGTAAGACATTAATTCTAGTTCTATAGGATTCATTCCCTAGGTTCATTTTGTCTCATTAGAAAACAAGTTATGGTGGAAGACACAGAACATAAACGATCATTCACTCTATTATACCTCTAAATAGCAATCAGTTAATCCCCATTGCCTTGCTTAAAACACCAGAGAATTCTAAGGTCACACAGGGTTACATAGCATGCTAAAGCTGAAGAATATAAGGAGTGAGATTGTGGCTACCTCCAAAACCTGGTGCTCCTTTCCATATATCTTGCTTCCTACTTTAATTCAGACTAAGGGATGCCAAAACCGGTTTGGCTCAGTGGTAGAGTGTCGGTCTGCGAACTGAAGGGTCCCAGGTTCAATTCCGGTCAAGGGCATATACATTGGTTGCGGGCACATCCCCAGTAGGGGGTGTGCAAGAGGCAGCTGGTTGATGTTTCTCTCTCATCGACTAGCTCTCTATCTCTCTCCCTTCCTCTCTGTAAAATATCAATAAAATATATATATTTTTAAAAATTCAGACTAAGGGAATCAGACATCTAAAATTCACAGCCTACATTCACTATTTATTTGAGAAAGAAGTGGTAGGCTTGGAATGTTACCAAAACCACAAACTAAACTTCAGATCCTGGGTTTAAAACTTAATTCTAACTTTGCAAGTATAGAATGCTATTTTAAGCAGAATTAATGCTTTTCATTAAAAAAAAGGAAAAAGTTATTTCCTCCCTTCAGCAACTTTAAATGGAATAATTTACTGAAATTACTCCTACAGCACCAGGCAGCCAATTTCACATGAATGACCAGTCAGCAAAGTATCATACCACCCACATGCTTTCCTTCTGTAATCACCAACACAGGATCCAGCAGAAAACATATGTCATGGGAAGGGGAGGATATCAGAGGTAGAAGATAAGGCTTTACTAATTACATTGATATCAGAATTTCAGACTTCATACCTACAATGCTCAAATACCTGGCAATGAGGACATAATAAATTGTGAAAAGAAAAATGAGTCCCAGTATACATTACCTTATAAAACATTCTGTCACCAAAGCGTAACATCTCGGCAAAGGCATTGAGCCAACAGTGCAAAAAGGCAAAAAAAGTAAGTAACAGCCCCAGGACACCTGAAAATAAAATTAATAATGTTGAGTAATTCCAAATAGCTCATATAACAAGCAGCTATTTTTGTCATCACCTGCTTAGCTAGAATTATTTTGCAAAATAAAAATGATTATTCCAGCTTACTCATTCCAGAGGTGATAGTGCTCTTCTTAAAGTTAATTATTTCCATTTTATAAAGCAGTCACTTTCTTCCAAATGGGTTTTACAGATGACAAATGAGCCTGTTTTTAATAGAAATGCCTCAACACCCAAGGCCCTTTAAAATCTGGCCCTCGTGCATTCCCATAAACCAGTTGTTTGAAACTGGGGGACAAGTCCCCCACAACCACCACCCACCAGGAACATTTGACAATTCTGAAGACATTTTTGGTTGTCACAACTCAAGGATTGGAAATGTGCTATTGGCATCTATTTGTTAGAGGCCAGAATGGTACAAAATATCCTATAATACATAAGACAGCCCCCCAAATCAAATAATTATCCAGCCCTGAATGTCAATAGTGATCAGGTTAACTAATCTCCGATTCCACTCCCAGTGTCACACACTTCATCCCTACCTGGACTTCGACCATTCTAAAGTAGGTCTATGCCCTTGCACCCATCCCACTACCTGAAAGCGCCTATCCACCACTTCTCTGCCAAGCAAATGTCCATCTATTTCCAATACCCAACGTTAAATGTCATCTCCAGCATGATACAAAGTTCATCAGCACTTTGTTTATTCTCCTTATGTAGTATATATTATTACTTTAATGTAAAATACATGCTCACCGCCTTCGCTCATTTATTCAAAAGTATTTATAGAGCATCTGCTACGGATTAGACAATATGGGAGAGACTGTGACTGGCTGAGTGGCTATAAGACACAATCCTTGATCTCAAGGAATTTGTAGTCTAGTGAGGAAGACACACAAGTACACATATCCTGTAGGAAAAGATGAGAGTTTACTGGAGTAACCCGTGAAAAGCAATCAGGGAGAGTTATTAGAAGTCTGGGGGAGAGAGAAGGAAGAGACAAGGTGATCATGGAAAATGTTACCAACATTTAATGGGTAGAGAAAAAAAAGAAGCAAAGAAACTGTATATTTAATTAGACTGCAAGCTTCCAGAGAGTGAAGAGTATGTCTGTTCACTGCTATATTGTCAGCATCTGAAATATAGTAGGTACTCATATATTTCCAGGAAAAAAAATATGAGCAAGTTAGAAGTCTGAAGTGTGGCTGGAAAGACAGGACAATAAGAAAGAGTGGTAGGGAGATTTCAAAATGTGGTCAACAACAGCCAGTGCTTCACGAAGATCAGAGTAAGGGCTAAAGCATCCACTGGATTTAGAATCAGGAAATAACAAATGATTTTAAAAATAAAGTCTATTTCAGTGCTCTGCTTGGATTAGGAACAAGACTATAGGGAAATAAAGCATAAATGTGCATTATCTAGTCAGAAAAAGCAAAACTTGAGTAAAAGCCAGAAGGCCAATGGAAAAATTGGTCTGAGACTGAAATATTAATGAGACAGATGGAAAGAAGCCAAGATAGGAATAGATATGTAGATGAATTTATAAGTGAAAAGCAGGTAAATCAAAGGTGCATTAGCTTTCTATTTTCCTTGCAACTTTATAAGTGGCCAAATTAACCAATACCCATGTTACCTGGCAAGATGGAGTTAAATACACACAGGATCAGAACACGAGCACTGAAGGGCTCCTGCTTGATATTCCGAAACAGGGGGGCACAGAGCCTTTCAAAGACGTAGTACATATAAAACAAGCAGCCAAACACCTGGAACACAACAAAGATAGTCATAAGAATGATGGCTCGGTAAGGAAAGATGGTGATTCTCCTCCAAAAGAAGATACATATGTGACCTCTAATGTTTACATATATATTCCACTTAACACTTATATGTAAGATTGCAAATTGTACCCTCCAGATATTACTCACGCCTAGTTTCTTGCGTATCTTTTCCCAACCCCTTACCAAAGGGCATTTGTAAAAGATCAGACTCTTGGGACCTGATTTTCCTGCTACTTGAACCCATACCAAAATAATTTGTCCTAAAAACAATAATTTGTTTCTTAAATGGGTATTTGATTGAAACAAGAATTTAAAATGGGATTTTCTGGGATTTGATTCTGATAAGGGGTTTAGGAGGAAGAGGTAGTGAGGAGTGTCAGGCCCACATATATATCCAAAAATATAAAAACAGGAGGGGAGGGGGAAATTAGTGTACGTGCAGACTGAAGTAACCAAATGGAATTACTTTAATTAAAACAAATTTTTTTCTTGAAGAAAATTAATTTTGATATTGGCAAAACAAACACCATTCACTGTATTGAGAATAATTTCAAAACTTCAGAAAGAGTTCTACAGCTCCCAATAAACATAAATTTACTAACACTTTAAATCAGGGGTCTTCAAACTACGGCCCGCGGGCCACATCCTGCCCGCCAGGTTTTTTGGGCAGTGAGCGCAGCCGAGGTGTTACAGTAGGAATTAGTAGTTCATATAGTCCGACCCTCCAGCTCTCTGAGGGACCGTGATCTGGCCCCCACTTTAAAAAAAGTTTGAGGACCCCTGCTTTAGCCGAAACCGGTTTGGCTCAGTGGTAGAGCGTCGGTCTGCGGACTGAAAGGTCCCAGGTTCGATTCCGGTCAAGGGCATGTACCTTGGTTGCGGGCACATCCCCGATAGGGGGTGTGCAAGAGGCAGCTGGTCGATGTTTCTCTCTCATCGACGTTTCTAGCTCTCTATCCCTCTCTCCTCCTTTCTGAAAAAATCAATAAAATATATTTTTTTAAAAAAAATAAATAAATAAATAAAAAGTTTGAGGACCTCTGCTTTAAATAGATTAAGTTGTTATAATCAATTCAAATCCCCAATCTCCCACCAATCACCAAACCTTAGGCAGTGAAAAAAAACTTACCTGTGCAAACTGCATAACCACATAACTCCATCTTATAGTGGGAGTCCTAAAAAAGAAACAACAAAATAAATTTTCTAAATAAAGTACATTCTGTCAAGAATTACTGTGATCAAATAAGACTGCTAGAATCACCATTTGGGGCTCTCCAGGCTAGTGAACAAAATGAAAACTCATTCTGCATTCTCTGTAGCCCTATGTGAACTGGCCCTTGCCCATCTGCTGCACCTCACTCCTGTCACTTCAGGTGCTTAGCCATTGGTACTTCATAGAGCCATTACCTGGGGTAGTTGTCCCGGTAGATGAGGGTTGGAGCAAACAAGAAATACAAGTACTGGTTGACTGTGGGTACCGGAACAGTTTCTGGAAAAGGAAAACTTGGCTAGCAAAACTACAAAGGGAAAGTAAGGAAGCATAGGATAGGGAAGAATAAAATGACTTCCCCTTAGCTTATGTTGTTCTTCCTGATCTCCCAAAATGATGACTTCTTATTCTAATATTAACAGACCAATCCCTCTAGACTGAGTTATTCCTGTGACTGAGATAACCTCTAGAGTTTTAAGCAACAACTCAAATAGTAGTAAGCACACATGGGTGTGATGAGTTTAACAGTCTATAAAAATTACATAAAGTTATAAGAATCTAACGATCAACGGTTTTAAATGGCAGGTACCAAGACAAAACAGAAACAATCAGAAAATAGTGAGGTAGTCTTCCAAATCAATGTGGCGGCTACATAATTAAAATCAAACAATGTCTGCAGAATATAATGTGCCATCCCCCTAAACCCTATAAATACCCTATGAATAGTCCTTTGATGTAATAAAATTACATACTTGATTTCTCCTTAGCTGAAGTTAGTACCCGAGGCACATTCTCTCTGACAAACGAATGGACCTTCATTATCATACGAATCTAAAAAAGGAGAGGGGAAAAAAAGATGTATTTTCTATCACTGTCTTGCCTCATATAAGCAACCCCAGAACAACATTACATTATAGTCACATGAAGAATGTTTTAATTTTGCATATACCAATTCAAATTCACTTCTATGGAATAAAGCAAATTAAAAACAACCTCTAAAGAAGGACATATTATTTTGTGCCTAAAAGCACCATATTACAAAACTATCAAAGAAAGGCTCCTGACATGGTCCTTTCCATTACTGAAACAGAGCATTATGGACACCCAATGTAAGAAAATCGGAAGGGTGTATGGACAAAATAAATCTGTTTTGGTTTTTTTTTATTATTATTATTTTAAATATATTTTATTGATTTTATACAGAGAGGAAGAGAGAGGGATAGAGAGTTAGAAACATCGATGAGAGAGAATCATCGATCAGCTGCCTATTGCACACCCCCTACTGGGGATGTGCCCGCAACCAGGGTACATGCCCTTGACCGGAATCGAACCCGAGACCCTTCAGTCCACAGGCTGACGCTCTATCCACTGAGCCAAACCGGTTTTGGCTAAATCTATTTTTTAGATGGAAACAGTTATATGACAAAATAATGAATCTGACATTTCAAAAGTGGGAGGTTTTGATTACAAAAACATTTTATGGTATAAATGACTACTAAAAAAAGTATTCAAGAACAAAATCTGAATTCATCAAGAACAGTTCAATATGATTTATTTCAATTATTAAGCATCAGAGAACACTGAAGTTAGAACAAGTTTTATGAGATGAGATGATCTAGTTTAATACTTTAATTTTAGACAACAGCATAAAGAATCAGTTATAAAAATTTGTCCAAAATAACAGAATATCAGTATTATATTGTTATAATGATAATATTATGATGATGATGATGATGATTACTATTATTCCATCATTATTTTAACTAAGCACAGCATTTGAGAAACACTCAAAACCTTACCTGTTCAAAGATAATAATGCAACGGGAAGCTGGAGGCAGTGTATATGCTAATACAATATATGTTGGTCCAAAACCTATAACTCCAATCTGGAAGACCATGAGAAGAAAGCCATGGAGGAGAGAATGGATCACTGGATGAGAACTCTTGCTGTAGCCTCTGGCCCAGTGTTGAAAGAGGAAATAGGGAACTGAAAGTGTACTCAAGAACATGGCGCACCATGTGCATATAACAACAGGAAACTGGCCAAAAGCATAATATATGAGACTGAACTCAAGCACCAGCCTGGGGAGAAAAAGCACAGAGCAAAGACACAAAAGCACATTTTTAAAAATATGCATTGATTCACAGATTTCAAAACTCTCAGCTTTAGGAAACACAGCAATGTTAACACACTGAAGTCATTTAAGTTGTGCTACTGAACTGCTTCTAAGACTGCTTCACAATATGTTTCAATAACAAAGTTTCTAAAAGTCCTAAGATAATACAGTCTTTGCACATAAAATGCCTAATATAACTTAAAATAGTAAGTCTCTAAACTTCTCAAAAGTTAGATTCTTACATTAATACATTTTAAACTCTAAAATATTCTATGGCAAAGTCCATATTTAAAGTATACAAACAGCAATAACTGTTATGTACAAAAGATGATTTTTCAGAAGAAAATAGGTATAAGTAAAACAATCTATGGGGGGTGGGAGTGGCAGGAAAAGAAGTCAATGGGGGGAAAAAGAGATATATATAATACTATATTTAATACTTTAAACAACAAAGAATTAAAAAAATAAAATAAAAAATCTATTAATATATTAAATCATCTCAAAATTTAATTTCTAATAAAGCATATAATTCAATGTATGATTACTACACTGTCATTTTTAAAGTTACAATTTGATTTTTTTAAAAATATATTTTATTGATTTTGTACAGAGAGGAAGGGAGACAGAGTTAGAAACATCGATGAGAGAGTCATCAATCAGCTGCCTCTTGCACACCCCCTACTGGGGATATGCCCGCAACCAAGGTACATGCCATGCCCTTGACCGGAATCGAACCCGGGACCCTCCAGTCCCCAAGCCGACGCTCTATCCATTGAGCCAAACCGGTCTCGGCTACAATTTGATTTTTATATTAAAAATACATTTTTCAAATGTGAAATTCCAATAAGCTACTTATTGTTAGTACCTAGCTAAAATGTATACCATAATTAAAAAAATTTGATAAATCATATATACAAAATTCTCCCATTTAAGAAAATTACATAGAAACTACCAATTATGGTCTATTCAAATAGACCGTTTAGAAAAATAAAATAAAAGTAATGAAATTTCTAATCTTCTTTTTAGTTGTATTTACTTTTTGAGAGACAGACATCTGAACCTCAAATCAGCTATTTTGGAATTTTCTGAAGCAAATTTAACCAAATCACCCCCTACCAAATTTTACATAAAATGAAAACTCCCAACATCCTATGAGCCAACTAACCAACCATCCTTTTTCTTGTCTTACCTTCCTTCGTCAATGTAATCTACCACAAGTGTGCTGAGGATAAAGAGAATGAGGAGGGCAATAAACATGTGATATATTGTTCTGATGTGGTCCACCTCGAACAGCTCACTGTAAATGTAGTTTAAACAAATAAAATGAATAACTTATATTTGATTTTTAAATGTCATATATTAAAGATTTTAAAGCAGTCCAGAAATATTTAATCTACCCTCCAAAATATCTCAAACAGTAATCACAGAATATTAAGCCTGAAGTAGAGACCGTAAGTGACGTGACCAAAGTAAAACTTATTGGAAGAGCTTAGGACAAGGCTCTTTCTGATAAGATAAATAGTGCTTCCTAGAAAACAGCATGGATATCAAACATTTAAAAAAAAAAAATGGTGCGCATTCCTGAAAATCTGCCAGAGGTGACTGTCTTCTAATGTAGGCAAAAGGCCATTCACTGAAAACAGGGGACACAGGAGCTATTTCAAAGGCTAAAAACTTTTTTTAAAGTCTTACATTCCTCCCCCCCCCCCCCCTCTCTCTCTCTCTCTCTCTCTCTCTCTCTCTCTCTCTCTATATATATATATATATATATATATATATACACACATATACACACACACACAAATTAAGATAGCATTTCTATAATATTGATCTACCCTATAAGTTTATAAACTTAACCATTTACAAATGCTTTTATTTTCTAGCCTCTTTGATCTTTTTATTTTACTAAGACTGGGTTACTTTTAAAACACACCAATTACTTTCTAGATGACTTTTTCTAAATAAGGACTTTTTATATTTGATTAAAACAAGTGCTTTAGCTTTATTTGTGGCAAGATGTAAGCTAATCTCCTAACTTTTTGAGACATCTAAAATACTATTAAATGTCTGGGTTAAGGACCTTCAATTCTAATAAAAACCCACCTGAGCCATAAAATACATGTTTTGTTTCCTTGATTTAAAAATGTATATTTTAATTTTGTTTATTTTTCATATATAGAATACTATCACTTAAATCTTAATTATAATGTTGAAAATATTTGCTTTAATTTCTCTTTTACATGGAAAGCCGGCATTTCCCCCAGATATAGATGTTAAAAGCTAAATCTCTTCAACATAATACTGAAGTGATAGTCTACATTAGATATTTAGAAAATGTCGGCTTTCTAATCAAAACTAAGTAATACAGACCAATTTGGCCCATAGAAAATAAATTTTGATAAGAATATGATGCATTTTTAAAAGAAAAGCACATCTATAACTAAGATCCACCAGCCCAACTATTTCAGGTGACCTACACTAATGCAGATTAAATTACAGGAGTATTCTAATGAATGAATGAATGATCTCAAGAGAACATTACAAAAGAAATATTAATTACATACTCAAAGTGCACCTTTACTTTTCAGTTCACAAATGATGTCACCACAATTAATTTACCTTGCCTGATGTCTTTTTCATAAGGTCCACACAATCAGGGTTTTAAAATAAGTAAATCTGAGAAAACTATCATGTGTTTACTCTGGCTAGCCAAAGAAGAGATTAAAAATTATATATCAAAAAGGCAGCAACACTAAAACTCTCTTGAAGTGGTTTACCTAAATAGAAAACCCTATCTTAGCTCTTTGAGTAACCAGTTATCTGCAGCACAAATGGAAGGAATTTATCAAAGTCAGATAACCATTCTGATTTCTAACTCCTCCTTTGAAACTAGATGCAGAGCCAGGGCACAGCAAATGTACGAAGAGCATTATCAAAACAAATGATGTATATGACTATAGAACAAACTCTTTAAACATTCATAGATTAAGCAGTGGTTCCAACAATCAGAATAGTTGTTTTTGTTTTTTGTTTTAATTTAAACTTATAGTTAACAAAAGCACTTAAAATACTTACTCTAAGAGAGATCGCCTTACAACAAAAATCTTTCCGTGTTCTGGAGGTGCTCTCAGATCTCTGGGAAGAGCAAAAAGTAAAACAGAATGTAAGTACTAGTACTTCAAGTATTGTAAGAAATGTAAGCCTAAGAATAAGAGGAAGAATATTACCAACTGCGGCAAGTATAATTAACTAACAGCCTCTCAGTAGGACGCAGGTCCAGTGAGTAGGATTTTATGCGTGCTGTCTCAGTTACTCCTGAGCCCTGCTATGAGGCAGACACACGCCTATCTGGGCAGGGAGGAAGAGGGGTTAGGCGCACCTCACTAAGGCAGCTCTAGTTCTTGACGCCACACAGACCACCATCTTCCTTCTCCTAAACATCCGTAAGTCACATTCAGGCCCCAGCCATCCTTACTCCAGACCACTATTGTCACTGGTCTGTTCTCCAAGATACACTGATATCTGTGATGTCCTCTGCAATGTCAAATTCCGACAATCCCCAACAGCCTCTTGCTGTTAGAGGCTGCCTCCAGTTATTAAACTCTGCTAACATCTAGCATGATCATCTTCTTCAGGGCTTTCTGCAATACTGCCGGCACTTCCATTGACTATTCCTGGTTCAACCTGTCCTTCAGAAAAGGAGGGACTGACAAAGACCAAAGACGCACAAAACCAAGGAAAGCACCGAATGGCTAATTAGTGCACAATGGCCTGTGAGAACCTTCCCTCCATTCTCTGGGTCAATGGTAGGCAAACACATTAGTCAACAGAGCCAAATATCAACAGTACAACGACTGAAATTTCTTTTGAGAGCCAAATTTTTAAAACTTAAACTTCTAACACCACTCCTTCAAAATAGACTTGCCCAGGCCGTGGTATTTTGTGGAAGAGCCACACTCAAGGGGCCAAAGAGCTGCATGTGGTTCGCGAGCTGCAGTTTACAGACCATGGCTCTGGATGACCGACCGATTAGAAAAATAGATACTAACGCACTGTACTTTAAAACAAGTATCACAGAGAATACAACAGAGAGGCAGAATAATGATGTGGCGAAGAGCATGGAATCTGGGTTCAAATCCCCGCTGCAGAATCCTGGACAACAACTAACTGCTGGCTCTGTGCTTCCGTTTCCTAATCTGTACTAGGCAGATAATTATACTACCTACCCTCAGGGTCACAGTTTGGTATAATGAAAAGCACTCAAGGTTAGTGTCAGTATAGTCTTAAATGAAGTAGTATGTACATTTGTTATAAGCCACTTATTAAGATGAAAGAGCACACCCTTCCGGTGGTTAAAAGTATGTCTAGAGCAGCACACAGCTAAGGAAAAGTGGTGCCAGGTTGTGCATCCAGGCATTTTTACCGCTGAGCTACACTAGAGCAGATGTCTGCATCAGAAGAATCCAATACTCATACTTACTTAGCTCTATGGTTGTTCACTCCTCCGAGAACAGAAAAGGATGTGAGAGTACACCCACCACTGTCCAATGATACTGATTTCTCAATGAGATTGGTCACAAAATCATCAAAGTGAGTGCCAACTTCCTTCATAAAATATGGCTTCAATTCCTAGAATTTTAAAACAAATAAAGGAAAACATTAGAACACATGCTTATGGGTTACGAACATTTTTCTAAAGTGTTCTCTTAAACAGAGCTGGATCAAAGAAATCCATTTTAAGTGGCTTCACAGGAATAAAAGCAGGAAAATGATTTCTATAGCTGACCTGTAGTTTCAGAAATGGCTACTAAAAAAACATTATTTATGTCTTTAAAAAAAAACTTAGACTATTTTAAGCTTAAATCAAGATATCAAAGTAATCTACTAAATGAACTATAAATAATAAAAACAAAATAACAGAAATGATAAAAATGACAGTCTATTTTTTTTTCTTTACTGATTAAGGTATTACATATGTGTCCTTATCCCCCATTGCCCATCTACCTCCCCACACATGCCCTTGACTGGAATCAAACCTGGGACTCTTCAGTCGGAAGGCCGACACTCTATCCACTAAGCCAAACCTGCTAGGGCTATTTTGTTTTTTAATGTAAAAAGCCCTGAAGCAGGAACACCATTGGCATGTTGCATAAATAGCAAAAAGCAGGACTCCATAGTTAAAGCAAAGAAATGATAAGAAGTGAGATCAGGAAAGATTGGGGGGGGGGGGTAAAAGGAGGGTCTAAACTGTGTAAGATCTTAACATTTAACCCCTGACTCACATCAATCTGTCTATTGATATTTTACTCAACTTTATCCTTTATTCATAGCAATCAGCCCTCTGATATTTTACTCAACAGTAAAAAAGAAGCCTGGAATCTTGAGAAAGGCAAGCTATTTCTTTCAGCAGGCTTCCTCATACTTTGGAACTAGTCTCTTTCCCCAGCTTAAGTATTGGGTTAAGTAGACCACAGGATGAAAAAAACAGCATAATGTTCTATTGATATAAGTGTCAGTACAAACTGCTAAAATCAAGTCCTATTCCATCCAACTCAAGATGAATAGAGTAGTCAACTCCTATGGCATAAGGTCTTGTGCCTTATTTACTAGTTGCCCACAAATGAGCCTTTACCATACATTCCAAACTACATGAAACTTTAAATAAGGGTTTCCCTGATTATCCCAACTCACTATCTGAACTCAGGGACCAAACAGATCTGGATAACAAGGACTACTTCTATTATTTAGTAACTATGGTGGTGAACAAGATGCAAACATGAAGAAGCGCACAGAGCAGTACTTGACATAGTTATCACTCTATATGTACGTGTAGCTCCAACCCCTTCCCACTCCGTCAGAGCTAGCCTCTGATGACAGAAGCAAAACAATGCACAATAAAAACTGCAGTGAAGCCAATTCTGCCATTTCGTGCTATTACTATTAAAAGGTAGCTATTTAAATCCACCATATTTTAATGACTTTCTTCTTTGAGGAAATACAGTTGACAGAAGCTGCTGCTAGAGGGAGACAAGGAAGAACGCTTCCGTGACACCATTAAATTTCTTTAGCCTCCTCCTTTCATCTATCAAATATAGCACTGGTGAAAATAAAGAGGGAATACAGAAAAACACAGCACAAGAAACCCTCCCATTTGCCTTCTTCTGAGCCTTGGAACTGGCTTCGATTAGAACTTCAGAATGTGATCACAATAAATCTAATAATATCCAATACCAGGAACTTGGAAAGGAGGCTGAAGTAATAGGCTTTCTACTTTGCTTATCTCCCCAATCTCACCTCTATTAATAATAATTTCACCCAACCCATGGACTGTCTCATCATGACGACAGATGGATAGAAGGACAATGGAAGACAGGCAGTTAACTAGAAACTAGAAAAGCAGGTGCATAGGGAATCTATTAAATAGAATCACTGTATTTTAGAGCTCAAAGAAACCTCATTTTTGAAAATAAATAGCTGAAGTGCACAACTTAGGATACTAAGAATGGGGAATCACCACTTTGAGGCAAAGGCCTTCTGGTTGGAACACACAGTGAAGGCACACACCCCCAAGTGACCAGAGATGAACAGACAAACAGGGTCTAAAGACTACGTCACATAAGCCATTTTAAAATTTTCAATGTATCCTAAGAGCAACTGGAAACTGATGTTTTAAGCATATAGTTATGTCATGTTCAGCTTGCATTTTAGAAAAATAATTCTCCTAAAAGGGTTGTTCCAAACAGAGGTTATTTTGGAATGAATCTTTAAAAGAGAAAAAAGCAGGGGCATTTATGGATAAAAAAAATAACCCTTTCAAAGGCACAGAAGCATAAGAAAATTTTTTCTAAGTAAGTTGAGAGAAAAAAACACACAGTAAAAATGTATACTCTGGCTCTGGGTGGGTGGCTCAGTTCCTTTGAGCATTATCCTGTACACCAAAAAAGGTTGTGGGTTCAATTCCTGGTCAGGGCACATACTTAGGTTGTGGGTTTGATCCTTGGTTGGAGTATGTACAGGAGGCAACCAATTGATATTTCTCGGTCCCACTGATGTTTCTCCCCCCTCCCCACTCTCTCTAAAATCAATTATTTCATAAAAGAAATAGACTGGCACTTCCCAAAAACATTTTTAGAAGAGGTTCCTCAACAAGTGACAAACCATAAAGAGAAGGCCTCATCTGCAGACGGGGCATCTGCGTCTTACTCATTACAGTTTGCTCTTTTAGTGTTTGGGCAATAGCATGAGGTAACAATGTGAAAAACAATAGTACTTGAAATGCTCTATAAGAAGCAAATGAAATATGTTACAACAAATATGTATTTTTAAGTAGAAAGAGGAAGTAATTTGTCATCTGTTCAATTTTCATATTATACTAACATTTCCTCTATAAAATTGTGTACGTTAATAAAAGTTCTACAAATACTGAGAGTAAAGATACTTCCTTTACCCTCCTCAACATATTCGCTTTTCTCTGGAACCTGTGCTCAAGGTGAGAACAGTCACCCAGGATCCAGGCCAGGACTTACTATATTATATGGGTCCTGCCCTTCTAGCCAAAATCCAATTCTCTCTCTCATAAATCTGAAACTCTGAGCTTGGAGAGAGTGACTGGAAATCTCACTAACTGAGAAATTGAGGAATACCTCAATTAATATCCTTAAAACCATTTCCCTTTCCAGCCGAAACTGGTTTGGCTCAATGGATAGAGCGTCGGCTTGGGGACTCAAAGGTCCCGGGTTCGATTCCGGTCAAGGGCATGTACCTTGGTTGTGGGCATATCCCCTGTAGGGGGTGTGCAAGAGGCAGCTGATCGATGACTCTCTCTCATCGATGTTTCTAACTCTCTATCCCTCTCTCTTCCTCTCTGTACAAAATCAATAAAATATATATTTTTTTAAAATCATTTCCCTTTCCAAAGCCTGGATGTCCAACTTCTTCCAGGATTCTACAAGATACATTAATATCAAATATGCTTAAATTGAAGCCAAAGTAATATACTGTTATTTGCAACCAAAAGGAAAAAGTGAAATAACACAATGTTAAAACAGAGCTAATTCATCTATTAACATAAGTTGGTTGGGACTTAATCATTTAAACTTCCTTGAACTGTTCCAAGGTCTTTCAAGTTTTGTTACAACACAATTCTAAGGATTTCACGAGGTCATGGCTCAGGGTTACGCAATGTTGCATAACCTCAATAGCACCATATTTTTTTTTTTAAATAAGTACTTAAAACTTTTTTATAACAGTATTTAGACCTAGAAGTGGTCTTCAGAGATTCAATCAGTTGAATCCACTAGTTTCAACCCATTGATGTCATAACCTCTTTCATTCCTCTTCGCTTCAGACTAAAAAGCTCAGTACTTGACAACCTTCTTCACTGCTTTCCTTACTATGAGCTCCTCTATGTCCATATATAAACTTTTAGGATTCTTTGTAGGTTGTGAGTTTTAGCAACTACAAATATAGGAACTCCCAGTTCAATTTGATAAACAGCAAATAACCTTTCCAGTCTGTCTCGAACATTGCATGATGACTACAAAACTATTTGTTGTCTATCTGAAATTCAAATTTAATTAGGCAGACCGTATTTTATCTAACAAGTCTAGTTCTGTGGAGTTGAAAGAGCTGCCCAACAAGATCTACAGACTACCCATTCCCTTTACAACAGGAAATAGTGAAGCAGGAGCTGAAATTGAAGTTAGCTACACAATTATGACACAGAATGTTATTGCTAAAGGGGACCTTAGAGACAGCTAGTCCAATATTCTCACTTTAGAGATTAAGGGGAAATTGTCCAATAAAGATGAGTGACAACTGGGTTGCCAGGAGAACCAGCCCTGTGATGAGAGGTTAGGAACTTTCAGTCCCATCACTACCTCCATAAAAACTCAGGAAGCCAGCTTGTGAGCCCTACATGCTAGGGAACCAGGATGCTTCCACCGGCCAGGCCCCAGGCCCCTAAGGACAGATAATCCTTTGTTCAGGACCTCGCCCCGAATCTCTTCATCCGGTTGTTGATCCTTATCTTTTGTAACGAATTGGTAATCTAGTATTAAACTGGTTTTCCTGAGTTCCCTCCGTCATGTCATTCTAGCAAATTTATCATCCCAGGGAACCTCTGATTTATAGCCTCTGAAGTACAGGGGACAACCTGGACTTGCAACTGGCATTCTGAGTTGCAGGAGAGGTTTGGAACTTCCAATCCACAGCCAGATGTCAGAAGCACAAGCTTCCAGCACCTGAAAGGGAGGGCAGTCTTGTGGGCCTGAGTCCTTAACTGCAGAATTTGATATTTATCTCCAGGAAGACAGTATCAGAATTTAGTTGAATTCTTGAGACACCCTTGCTGGCATTCAAGAAGTGCTTGTTAGTATGGAGGGAACCTACACCCCTATGTTAGAACGGGGTCCAAGAACCCCATATAAACATGATGCTAAAAAATAAAAATTTCTAAATTTGTTATTCTAAATCAGTGCATATGCACATGCATGCACATGTAACTAAATTAATAGATAAGAACAGGGCTATTTCATCGATAGCATTGGATATTTAGATATTCATGTTGGCCAGTAAATTCTTAAAGTAATCTCAGAAAGAAGAGAGGCTGCCTTGAAGTCAAATTACATTTAGGCACACACAGTATTTTTTTAAAATTGTTCTTTGTTCTCCAGAATTCCCTGAGGGCACTGCTCAATTCTGATTCACAGACTGTTTGCCCAGCGTGAAATGGCTCCATGTTGTTGCTTTTTAGTTGATATTTTCCCTACATCCCTATCAGGGAATCTGCTTCTGGATTCACAGATTGATCATTTACTGGAAGCCTATGATTTCTATGAACCTTGCTACTTTCACAAAGTACCTACACAGACATTCATATAGAAATTCAACTGTAATATGCTTCACTAAAACGAAGTTTTGCCAGTCAAAGTCCGAAAAATGACAGTGACGGATGGGACAGAAGGGAAAAGAGCAACCTGGTTCTTACGTAGGATGACAAGGCAGCAGACCTCCTGTTCCACAGGACAATATCAACTGATAAGAAGGTAAATAATTCTTTAAAGACTTTATCATTAAAAATGACACTCCACATTTTTTTTTTTTTTTTCCAGAGAGGAAGGAAGAGTGAAAGTGAGATAGAAACATCAATGATGAGAGAGAATCATTGATTGGCTGCCTCCTGCAGGTCCTCTACTGGGGATCAAGCCCGTAACCTGGGCAAATGCCCTTGCTGAGAATTGAACCTAGGACCCTTCAGCCCACAGGCTGACGCTCTATCCACTGAGCAAAAGCAGCCAGAGCACACTCTATATTTTTGTTTCTGGAAGAGGAAGTTACTTACCTCTGCCTCTGCTGTCAACTGTTTCTTCTTTGCAATTATCTCTTTTACGTCAACCCGGCCTAAAGGAAAAAAAAGTAACTTTTAAATTGATGAATACCAGCACAATTTTTTCCCCCACCAGCACTATTTAAATCATTAGGTTGAAAAACAAACAAACAGAAAGGATGACTATGTAAACTACAGTACTACCACAAAACATGACAGCTCTTGAAAATGAAGCACGAGCAATAAAAACAGAAGGAAATCTATACATAAAAATACTACGTAGAAAAAACAAAACTATATGTATACACAGTAATTACAACTATATATTATTCATATAATGCAATAATATACAATTCTGACAGCATGGGAAATTAGATTCTCTGAGTGGATCCTGCAACTGTGACTAATAAAATACACAAACAACATTTAAAATAATAGATAAATTGGACTTTAATATTTAAAAAAGCAAAAACTTTTTTTTTTTTCCTGCAAAATTCAGGGCACTATGAAGAAAATAAAAAGACAAGCCGCAGAATGGGTGGGTGGGGGAAGGGGTTGCAAATATAATCAGGATCTTGCAGCCACAATATTAAAGAATACTTACAAGTCAAATATAAAGACAAATAATCCAATTTAAACATAGGCAATGGATCTGATCAGACATTTTTCCAAGAAAGATATAGAAACGGCCAATACCACTTGAAAAAATGTTCAACATCACTGGTCATCAGGGAAATGCAAATCAAAACCACAATGAAATTTCACTTCCTAGGCACTAGGATGGCCATAATAAAAAACACATAAGTATTACCCAGTTAGCATGGCTCAGTGATTGAGCATCAACCCATGAACCAGTACGTCACAGACTGATTCCCAGTCGGGGCACATGCCGAGGTTGCAGGCTCGATCCCAAGTGTGGAGCATGCAGGAGGCAGCCGATCAATGATTCTCTATCTCAGCATTAATGCTTCTCTCTCTCTCCCTCTCCCTTTCTCTCTGAAATTAATAATATACATATGCATATATTAAATAAGCTCTCGTTAAACATTTTTGAATAATTCTTGAAGAAATAATAAAATGGCTTTGCTTTCAGCTCTGCTGGATCCCCAGCAGCCTTGCACCTTTTCCAGGACTGGTTCAAAGAAACTGGGACTTTAGAAACCGAGGAATATAAATCCACACAAATAAAGCTTTCTACCACATCTCATCCTTCCGAGGGGGCCTCTGGAAATTCTTATTCCAGCAGCATCCCAAGAACCCTACTCTCACTAGGAACAAAGAAATTCCAACCGTGCAATTCTCTGATAACACTAGCAAAGTGGTTTACACTTCCCATCTTCACTTTCTCACTAGCTATTCATTCCCAACCTATTTCTGCAACTCTTCTCTTTCAGGTGTTACTGTGGAGCCCGAATTTCTAAATCTTCATCCTCATTAAACCTGTTACAAATGCCAATATTTATGAACTATTTATCATGCACCATCTCATTTATTCTTTGTAACAACCCAGTAGATGAGCAAGAAAAATTGGTTTCATATCTATTTTTAAATATGAAGAAACTAAGAATCAAAGAAATTAAACGACTTGACCATAAGTCACATGGCCAGTAAATAACTGAACAAAGAAGTAAAACTAGGGGTCTTATGTGCTCTAGTCACGCATTGTGCATCTTAAAAAAGTTAAAAATAAAAACAATCAAGGCCTATAGTGACTAAATTCCGAAAGATGACTCAAGAGTACTAAGCAGTGACTAATATCCACTTCTTTGTTTCAGTTATTTTAGCAAATATATTCTTTTGTCTCCTTGTAGCAAGTACAGAATTAGCTAGTGCATAGGCACTAACAGGTTTTTACTGCCTAGAAGTTCAAACTCATTTTAAAATCCTAATCATTTTCTTAAAAACTCTCAATAAGTATGCTTTAGAACAGTGATTTTTAAACAGTGTGCTGCAGGTATTGAATTTTTAAAACATTCAATTCCTGTCTATTTAACCAGAGGTACTGACCTCTTTTCCCTTAAATTTTTAAATTAAAAAAAAAAAAAATGACAACAGCCAGCACAACAGTAATCATCTAGTATGAATGAATAAAAATTACTGTATTTTTTGGACCATAAGACGCACTTTTTTTCCCCTAGAAGTGAGGGGAAAAAGTCCCTGCGTCTTATGGTCCAAATGTAGCCTACACATATACTGTAAAAAAAAAGTTTTTTTACTTGCCCGGCTCTGTGTGGTCTCTGTGTGCTTGCCCGGCTCTAAAATGGTTCTAAATGCTGCTGTTTACTTTACAGGGTTGATTACATGTGTTTATGACTGTGATGTTGGGTTTTAATGCACATAAAATATTTTAGGACACTATTTGTTTCAGAATCTTTTTTTCTTCATTTCCCTTCTCTAAAAACTGGTGCGTCTTATGGTCCGGTGCGTCTTATGGTCCGAAAAATACGGTACATCCATTTTTTTGGTCAGATTAGCAAAAAATATATTTTTAGTGTGCTGCAGAATCTTATAATTACTTAATTTGTGCTGTGCTATGAAAAATGTTGAAAATTGCTGCCTTAGAAGAAGGTCATCCCGGCCTTGCCTAGCCTTCCAGAGATATGAGTAATCCAAGAGTCATGTGGAAAGTACTTTTATGTCCAGATAAAGAACTATTGGATTTAGAACTATTCCTTGAAAGATATTATCTATCTTTAAAAAAAAAAAAAGGGAGAAAAAATAATTATAGTCTATCACCTTTTATTGCTCCACTGACCTCAAAATCTCAACTAATCACATGTCTGCATGACCATAAATAAATGGATTCGAAACTAGAAACAAGGGTCAGTATACAAATATTCATACAGAAAAGAAGAGTTAATAGATAACATTGAAACAATTTAGCTAGTCATTTTGAAAAACTATATTAGAGATCTCTAACACTTATTATTAAAAATAAATTTCAAATGGATCAAATATTTGAATCCGAAAAGCACTAAGTAAAAAATTTGTCTTTCTTACATGACAAGAAATCTAAAAGCAATAAAATACGTGATTACATAAAAACTAAATGTGGCAAGGCACACTATAGCAAAGTAAAAAAATCATAGAGCAAGTTAAAAAATATTCAAAATATATAATAATCAGAGGGTTAATTTCCTTAATAGAGAAAAAGCTCTTAAAAAAAAAGAAAGAAAAAATAATAGTCACCAGATAGGGTACAAAAATGGGTAAAGGACATGATAAGAGCTTTTAAAGAAAGAAATACATAGTCAATAAGTATATTTTAAAAGTTCTCTACCGCACTTATAATTTATGAGAACAAACTTATGCTATGTGTTTTGTTCCCATCAAACTGCAAGTTTTAAAAAAGACCAAACCTTGGCATATCAGGATTGTGAGAGGGATATCTGACTGCAAACAGGATATAGAATATGGGGCAATAATATAGATGAGAATATAAATTGGTATAACATTTTATAAAGTAAATTAAGAAACATCTTAATTTTAAATGCAAACACTCTTTGACTCAGCAATTTCACTTTTAAGAATGTATCCTACAAGTACTAGTACACTAGCACAAGTAAGCAATGATACTGTTTCAAGGATCTTCTATACAGCACTATTATAATACTGAAACCTTGGAAATAATTTAAATGCCCATCCATAGAAGTTAAATAAATTACCAAGCATTTGTGCAACAGAAATACTACACAGATACTTTTAAAAGAATTACACTAATATACACATCCTGAATAAAAAGATGTCTAAGAATTACTAAGTTTAGAATAAGCAAATTGCAGAAAATATTCCAAACACAATGCCACGTATAGGAAAAGAAACAAAACATGACTACTTAAGGAGAATTATTACTTAATGACTTTCTATGATGCTTGCATTTTTAAGTTAGTATATATTACTTTAAAACTTAAAAATTTATAAGCATATTTCAGCAAATTTTTAATGAAACCAAAATATCTTGCATTTTTTGAATTAGGACAATGAAGAGAAAATAGCCCCAGTATTTAGCATGAGGACAACAGAATGAGATTTTAAATGGGTAATATGAATAATCTACAAAAGCAATAAATGGAAATACCAATCACAATTGGTTTATAACTTTTTCAAAACTAAAAACAGATTTCTATTCTGTAATCAAAATAAATCCAGAAACTATATTACTCAATCAGAGTTAACTTTGCTTTATTTTTCTTTTATCACACACCTGTATCAACTGTGTGGCTTACCCACACAGAGCTGAACAAAACTAGGTTTACAGTTGTGAATATGCAAAACAGAGTTAATAAAACTATTGCAATAATCATAACCTGTGTGTCTCTTTCCATACAAATAGCTGTACACCTACTTTTGCCACCCCTGTATATGCAATAAGAGAATTAGCCTTATTATCATTAAACTTTTATAACATCATATGATCCCATTTTTAAATCCAAAGAGAGAGTGTCTGGTAGAAATATTAAAAGATTTCATGTAAAAAAAATATCTCATGTAGATTTTAATTCTTAGTTGATTTATTATATAGTATTTATATAGCAGAGAACTGTAAAGCTACCTAAGGATCTGGGACAGAGAGCTGCAGCACCACCATCAATGAGGAGATAAAATAACACCTTAATGAATGGAGTGTTATATATTGTAAACAGTGCCTTCACATTTGCCCTCCTTTGTTCTGCAAGAGGAAATCCTAGCACTGACAGGCTATAAGTCATCCACTATGTAGGCAGTCAGTCATGACTACATACACAGTAGCAGTAAGACTTCAAGCCCTACTTTCTCATTTCCTCCTGGCCTTTCCCCCCCCACACCTCCCACATAGCTTGCTGCTCTGCTCCCTCCTGTAGCTCTCTGCTGCCCACTTGTAGCTCACTGCCCATCCTCCTGCTGATCTGTGATCTGGTCATTAAGCTTCACAGTGTAATGACTATTTGCATATTACATCTTTATTATATAGGATTTTAAAGAGAGAGAATATTGATTATTCTGCTTATTAGTGTATTCAATGGTTGCTTCTTTTATGTGTCCTGACCAGAGATCAAACCTTGGCATTATCAGGACAACACTCTAACCAACTGAGTTACCTACCCAGCCAGGGCCAACAATGTTCTTGATAGGACAATGAAAATATTAAAAAATATAAGCTCTTTCCTCAAACATTTTATCCATACATATTTCTTGCAACTACACCTTTAAAAACTGTCAGAAAGTGAACCATATTAATATTTTCCCCATTAGAAAATGGTTACAATTTATTATTATATTCCTGCCCCGGGTTTTGGCAACACATGGAGATAAAATCAGGAAGAATATCTCTTTAGAAGCAAAACATATCATAGACTTCCTTTCAAAATAGTCAGGTTGTACCTCATGCCCCATTATTTAAAACCGAATGTATCCATTATACCTGGGCAAAATTGTACCCAAATGATTTTTTAGCAATTCTCTTAGAAGACAAATTTGCCTCAAATACATTTCACCTCAGAAAACAATTATCACTGATAGTATTTTGTAGGCCCTCTTAAAATTTGAAACCTTTATGGGCTGATTTTTTTCAGTATAACTTTTCTTTAAAAAAGTTTAAAAAGCTGTCAAAGAAAGTACCAGCTAATGTCTTCTATTTCTTTTGACTAATCTTCCTATAATGAGCTAAAACATTCAATCTCCTTCTTTTGATCTTAAAAGCTATAAAAAGTATTAATTAATATTCAGTAACTTTATTTCTGCTGGTAACTATGTTACCTCTCATTGCTCAAAGCATTTTTTCTAGTTAGTAAAATTTTTCATCTCTCAGAATACCACATAATTTACTCAAAAGGTTACATCATCCATGACTGAAAAAGGTTTGAAGTAACAGGTACTCCCAAATTGCCACTGGGAGTGCAATATTTCCAGAGGACATATTTGGCAATCTCTACCAAAATAATCATATAATATGGATTCCCTTTGACCTAAAAACAATTTTCTTGGAATGTATCCAAGGAAAAAATCACAATCATTTGGACTTTAGCATACCTGCTTTTGCTAAAACAAAACATGCTTTTGCCTTTATCCTAAGGGGGGTGGGAGGGAATATATCCTCAACCTATTCAGTAGATAAAGGCTCTATGTGGACTGGTCAGTTTTATGATTAGATGCATATATTGGATGAAGGGGCAAGATTACAAAAATAACTGATTTTTTTTTCATTTTTGTGCCAATATATTTTCAAAATATATTACAAAAGGCCGAGAGACATTAAAAATCCTATCTAATAAAAGAGTAATATGCACATTGACCATCACTCCAATACATAAGATGGCCACCCCCAAAGATGGCTGCCCCATGTGGACACAAGATGGCCGCCAAAAGATGGCCGGCAGGGAAGGGCAGTTGTGGGCAATCAGACCAACAGGGGAGGGCAGTTGAGGGGGACTAGACCTATAGAGGAGGGCAGTTGGTGGAGACCAGGCCAGCAGAGAAGAGCAGTTAGGGGTGACCAGGCCGGCAGGGGAGGGCAATTAGGGGCAATTAGGCCAGCAGGGGAGCAGTTAGGTGTTGATCAGGTTGGCAGAGGAGTGGTTAGGGGGTGATCAGGCTGGCAGGCAGAAGTGTTTAGTGGCAATCAGACAGGCAGGCAGGTGAACGGTTGGGAGCCAGCAGTCCTGGATTTTGAGAGGGATCCCAGATTGAAGAGGGTGCAGGCTGGGTTTAAATTACTCTGATTTTTACATATTTTCAGTACTCCCCATTATTAATATTAAGTTTTAATTATTCCAGGTTTTAGATATTAAAAATTAAATTCTTAAGCTTACTAGTAAATTAAGTATGACCTTCTTCTTGGTTTAATGTTAAGTAATGCTCATCTGAAAATAAGATTGTGTTTCTCTAGTTATTTAAATATTTGGTCACAATCTTATTTTCAGATGAGCATTACAGCAATCAATAAACTTCATTATGCAAATGGAAACTGAAACATTTTGGGGATCCAGCTGCTCATACTTACAATTAAATTTAACTGGGAAAAGCAAATGAATGTTTCTTTATTTAAGAAGTTCATGATGCCAGAGAACTTGTCTCATAGTTTCACTTCTATTTGTTAACCAAACAAGCCTCAGACTTTCAAATCCTTGTTGAAATGAAACCTATACAAATGTCATTGCAAAAACAAATATCCTGATGCAATAAATGACATCAGTTGGAGCTATCCATCTTAAGTATAAACCTTGACCTTAATAAGTATTATGTCATACTTATCTTTGTATTCATGTGCTAAACAGACTTGAATATAAGAATAAAACTTCCTAATCTCTCTACCTCTCCTAAGATGTATAGCCCGGTAGTGAACTAGGTTAGTTATCCCGGTTATTACTTTCAGACTCATTACATCTGTTCAGAGAGTAATCAGTAGTGCTTATTCATAATAATCCAATGATGTTCATTGCAGATGGAGGGTTACTTATTCATTTAACTTAGAGCTCCATGAGGACTGATCACTACTGTAAGCCTCAAGCACCTAGCAGGGCACCAACCATTATTGGTAGGTTAGGTGGTTGAAGAAATGAATAAATGGATGAATGGTGTCTAAAACATGGTAGATACCCAAAAAATAGTCACTGGATAAATTAAGAGCTTGTTTTCTAATGTATTCATTACATAAAACACTATGTAATATAAATCCTACATTAGAGTATACATTGCAAACTCCATTTACATCAGTAAAGCTCACCTCTATGAGATGTGCCATGTCACCGGTAGTATCTAAGGTGGCTGTGACCAACAATTAAATTGGTGTTTCTTTACATTCTCAGTAGAGTTTTCTCTTCTACATCTTTGCAGTGCCTGCCAGCAAATCCATGTATAATAAAGAGAGCTAAAGAGATGGCTCAGTGCTCTAGAACATAAATCTGCTCTCTTTCACTAATTCACCTCAAAAACAAATGAAAAGCCTCACCATTACTAGGTGTCTCTGGGGCCTGCTTTGCAGGGTTTCCCTGGTCTTCCTTTTCTTCAGGACCGTCACTGGACTTTGACAGCCGTTTTCTTAGAGACATCTCCTCGCCCACCATGGTGTTATCTAGAAAAAAGATGCAAAACGTTTTGAACCAAGTATCTGGTTTAGGCAAATTTCACAATATCACAATATATAGTGGTAAAAGAATGATATATTCTCTCCCTTCTGTTTTACTTTGATCATGTTTAAGCATTTTCTGAGTATAAGATACTATAACAAGTGTGAAGAAATTAGCCCCATTAAAGTAATTGACTGGTTTCAGCCGAAACCGGTTTGGCTCAGTGGTAGAGCGTTGGTCTGTGGACTGAAAGGTCCCGGGTTTGTTTCCAGTCAAGGGCATGTACCTTGGTTTCGGGCACATCCCCGGTAGGGGGTGTGCAAGAGGCAACTGGTCGATGTTTCTCTCTCATTGACGTTTCTAGCTCTCTATCTCTCTCCCTTCCTCTCTGTAAAAAATCAATAAAATATATTTTAAAATAAATAAATAAAGTAACTGACTGGTTTCAAAGGCTCTTATTTAAACATAGCCCTCATTCTTAAAGAACATTTTAATTGAACAAGGCATAAGTATGTAAAAAAATCATGTAAAGTTTTCATAGAATAGAAGGTATCTTGAAGGAGAACAGGGCACTCATGGGTAAGAAAGGGTTAAAATAAGGAGCCCTGCCGGACCGGTTTGGCTCAATGGATAGAGCGTCGGCTTGGGGACTGAAGGGTCCAGGGTTCGATTCCGGTCAAGGGCATGTATCTTGGTTGCGGGCATATCCCCAGTAGGGGGTGTGCAAGAGGCAGCTGATCGATGACTCTCTCTCTCTCTCTCCCTTCCTCTCTGTACAAAATCAATAAAATATATTTAAAAAATAAATAAATAAATAAATAAATAAAATAAAATAAAATAAGGAGCCCTGTTCAAGAGATCCCAACAGACCACGTTACAAGAGGACAAGAAACAAGCTTTTGTTGAGTATCTACAAAGTGCAAGGACTCTGCTATGTGCTTTCCGTTTTCCCATCTAATCTTCATAACAACTCTGCAAAACAGATGGTGTTACTCCTGGTTTCCATGTGAGAAAAAAAATAAGACTCACCCTAACTGGTTTAGCTCAGTGGATAGAGCATCGGGCCTGCGGACTCAAGGGTCCCAGGTTCGATTCCGGTCAAGGGCATGTACCTTGGTTGTGGGCACATAACCAGTAGGGAGTGTGCAGGAGGCAGCTGATAGAATCAGATAGATGTTTCTCTCTCATCAATGTTTCTAACTCTCTATCTCTCTCCCTTTCTCTCTCTTAAAAAAAAAACAATAAAATATATTTTTTAAAATGCTGCTTCAAATAATTTTTTAAAAGTAAGGCTCAAAGTAGTTACTGTCAATGCCTTCCACCCCCACACCAGTTGCACAACGTGGGTTTACTGGGAACACACACCATGGGAAACAGTGGGGTGACTCAGTACGGGAGCATTAGAGCTGACTTACTTAGGATTTGGAACTTGGCTAGCTGATTTTGGGTGAGAACACAAATAAGCAGAGGTTCACTGTTGCTTGGGTGAAAGCCAAGACAATGCTATGACTGGGTTTCCCAAGAAATCTCCATGGGAAGGCTCCCTAGAAGGAAGATAAAGCTGGACTTGATAAAGCAGAAACCCTAACTTAGGGGTGTCGAACTCAATCAGAGAAGGGGCCAAAATCTAAAATCCAGCCTAAATCGCGGGCCGAATGGTTTACTGAACAGTCATAAACTGACAATGTCATAAACTGACAGCGGAGTGCAGTGATGACAGCGCGGTGCGGGCCACATTGCAAGGCCTGGCGGGCTGGATTTGGCCCGCGGGCCTTGTGTTTGACACATGTGCCCTAACTGATGTTACTCTTGGGAGGAGAATGCTGGAAATGTTGTGACTTGGACAGTGATCATGTTTTGCTTGTGTTCAGACATGATGATGGCATGGACTTGTTTTTGTCTTGACCCATCGTGGTCACAGAATGCCTTTTCTGATGCTGACGGTCAGTGAAATTGTTTTCAACGGAGCACCCAGAACTAGCTTTAAGCACCGGGCTGTCTCGCAGCATCACCGAGGCCTAGCTGAAAGCCCCCGTGCAGCTCCCAAGTGCCAAGGTTTGCTTTCCTCCTTCTCTTTACAGTAACCTGTGGAGACCACACAGATAATGACAGGGTCATATTTGAATCCAAGTCCAATTCAAACTACACTATTTCAATTTTAAGTTGACAAAAGAGAAATATGACAAGAGGAAAGACTAGAAAAGAGGGCTGGAATCAAAGTGGAAAGGCCTAAGAAATGAGGAATTTTTTTTTTTTTCTTTCTGTTAGGCAGTGGTGAGCCATTTTAAGCACTGAAAAAAATATGATCAAAGTCAAATTTTGGACAGATCGATGTCAAGACAGAATAAGGCTTACTCCAAAGCAATGTTTACTATATGTTACATTTTCATTCATCTGAAGCAAAAAGAAAAAACAATGAAGTACTCACCACATTAGTTTTACAGCTACATATTTTTTAATTCTAAGATTAACATCTTTCTAAACTTTTAGGTTAAATTGTTCTTTTCTGTATGAAATGTAGTACATGGGAGTTTGATTTTTTTTTTTCTTGAATATTACTGCTTGACAAAGTAAAAATCTGACAAATGTAGATCAGTTCCCTTCCAATATTTTCTGAAATTGAACAAATGAAACAATTTTGGAAGGGTAGATGAATGTGTTAAGTAGAAATTTTAGGAGACCAATTAGATCTAATTGAGAGGAATCTAAGAAAGAGGTAAGGGCAACTGACACATCTGAAAGGCATTTGTGTGACAGTGACAGAGGAAACCAGAAGAGCTTCTAGCTCTCCAACAGAAAAGATCAGAGAAGTGAGAGCAGACAACTAAACTCTGAAACATGTCCTACACATCTTGAGGTAACACATCAAGAAGTAGAAAATAAACCAGGCAAGGAAACCATAGAGATTGAGAAATGCAAAAATAACCCAGATGTTTAAAAAAGGAACTACACAGGGAGAAAAGTGGATTAAAAACCAACTCTACTTTTGAGTGCTTATGTGCTTTATTATACATGTATGACATATTTTAGTTTCAATATAATCTTTAAAGTAGTTACTATTATTACCTTATTCCTCAAATGTCTTTGGGCACCATGTCTTCTGTTACCCTCTTTCCTGTCTCTAGAAAGCCCATTCTCCTCTGCCTTTCTTTATCTAGCTAACCCTACTCACCCTTCAAAGTAAGAGTCACAACCACAGCAGCAGGAACAGCAATGGTAACCACTGCGGCTTTGACTTAGTGAGCAGCTACCATGTGCTGCTGATTCCTTTCCATTTTCCTATCAAGTCTTTACAAAGTTAGAAAGTAGGTATTATCCTCATTTTACAGATGAGAAAAATATTGTTAAGGAAGTGATTTAACTTGCCCTAAATCATATGATTCTCTATCAGCACAACTGGGATTCAAAACCAGAACTACCGGATTCCACAGCCTATCCTGTAATCACCAGACCCCGGTTCCTCTGCTAAGGTTCCTCTGACCATCACCAGTCATCTCACATTCCTGGCGCTCCCACTGTGACTAACACCTTACTACTTACTACACTCAGAGAGCAATGCTGTCTCCCTCTTACACTAGCATAAGCTCTTCAAAGACAGGGACTACGTGGTATTTACTCGTTGAATCCCCAAAATCTAGTGGGGAGTCCCTGCAGCATGGCAGGCATGCATTATACAGAAAGTGGATGTATCAGTTAATACCACAACCCATTATCCTAAGTAAACGGATACAATGCTCTGAGAGAATCAAGAGAAAAATATATGCTAGGAGGTAGCCAGTAAGCATCATCTTTACTGTTAACACCTTTACACATCAACTGCTCTTAATTGGGGGAGAAGGGGTCCCTGGGACTCTTAAAGGTATGCAAAAACTACTTTAACTATTTCAGTAATTAAAAAAAAAATTATCATTTGTCACATAAAACAATACAGCCGAGACCGGTTTGGCTCAGTGGATAGAGTGTCGGCCTGCGGACTGAAAGGTCCCGGGTTCGATTCCGGTCAAGGACATGTACCTTAGTTGCGGGCACATCCCCAGTGGGGGGTGTGTAAGAGGCAGCTGATTGATGATTATCTCTCATCAATGTTTCTAACTCTCTATCCCTCTCTCTTCCTCTGTGAAAAATCAATAAAATATATTTTTTTAAAAACAACAATACAGGCTAACAAAAATAATGTCACTTTGCTTTTGGCTGAGTCTATCAATTCAGTGAGAAATCAGTTCTCATGCTGATTAAAAGCACTGATTAAGAGGTGAAAAAAATACTAAACCAAGTTTGACAATAAATGATGTCTGATAGACCAAAAAAAAGTTAAGCCTGGATACCCTGTAGAAAAAGACCTTTGTCATGAAATTAGGAACCATCAGCTTCACCTAAAGCTAAAACAGCAGTCCTAAGTTTGCACCATCACAATGCCATACTTCCACCTACTTATTTTAGAAGTGAGCCAAAGAAGAAAATCCAAACTTCATAACAAAACCTTTTTATCAGAGCCTATACCAATGCCGCGGGCCTCAAATCCCTCTATTAGCAGGAAGTGAGAACTGTAAAAGTGGAAAAGCACAGGATTTGGTATCAGAATACAGTAGTTTACGTCTTTGCTCCATCTTATCATTATGTTCTTGGGTAAACCTTCCAAACTCTCTCAATCTGTTTCTTCAACTAGAAAATTAATATAAATGCTGCTGCAGTGTATCATCATAAAAAAAAAGTATGATAATATGCACTGAAGTGCCAACATTTTATTAACAACCAAGTGTAAAGAATTAGGTGATCTGATATTTACACACGTACCTCCTGTCTGCTAAATGACACAAACATTAAGCCATGTTATTCCTCAAAGTCTACTTGTTTGCTTTATGACGTACTAAATGAGGGCAAATAAAGTGCTAGGATTACATACTTCCTCAAGTGCAGCTCAAACATCGTGTGGTTTTCAAGGTAATATTAACATTTTATTATTGTCATACATACAGATTTAGGAAGGATAACTATTACTTAAAATGGCTCACCTCAATTCTGACCAAATCCTTACATCATGTAGATGGTAAAATTATAAGATGATGTCTAAACTGAGTTCCTCCTATCATGCATGTCAGCTAACAGTATATAGCTGTTACAGCAAAAAAAAAAAAATAGAGGCAAATTATAGTAATGCTCAGCTCAATTGTTCCTGCTCTAGACAGATGGATCATTTTGACCTCTGTATGGAGAGCAGACCACAATGAGGTCAAGAGTGCAAGCAAAGGGCCAGTGAGCAGACACTGCATTCATCCAGGTGAGGGGGCAAAGAGACCTTTTGACCACTCATCTAAAATAGAACTGAATGAAATGGTGATTTCTTCCTTCCGTACTATTTTTTAACGTAACACACAGAGCAAACCAATCTCGACAGTAGCGAGGCAAACAACCTCGTTGTTGCAAAGTCAGTAATTCAACCTGTAATAAATGCTACATGGTTTCTAAGTGCTAACATGGAACACTGATCCTATGTGGGGTGTTCCATAGTGTTTTCTTGCCCTCCCATTAACACAACACCTGGGAGGGGAGTTCTCCGGGTGTCCTATTATCTCCAGGTCACCTCTCTCCTCCCCAGGTCAGCCGGATTATCACAACTGATATCTCCCCTGTCTTCCTGATCAGTCCTCTCATTCACTGAGGAATGAACACCTCACTCACTCCCCATCTCCTCACTAATTCTTCCACACTTCATCACCATGTACACAGAGTCATCCAATACCCTGTCTTTCAATATCGACCTCTTCTTGTCTCCAACAAGCTGTTCCTTTGTCTGTTACACCTTCTCCTAGAACTTGCTGTCACCAATAACTATTTGGATTTCCAGCATCTAACCCTCTGAACACCACCAGTTCACTTACTCTGATACCATCACATAAATTCTTTAATTCCCTTCTCAAACCAGCCCACATTTCTCTGAGCTCTAGGCTCATAACCAAAGGCCTACTTTAAGTAGATGTCTCATAGGCATTGCACAACATGATCAAAACTGAATTACTAATGTTCTCTCCAATTCCATTCTTCTTACTGCCTTCCCCATCTCAGTTAATGGGACTAACAGTCAATCATTGCCTGGATTAAAAACAAACAAACTACGCTAGGAAGTGATCCTTGATTCTTTCATCTCCCTTATCCAATCCAACAGCAAGTCCAATTTACTCTGCCTTCAAAATATAAACCCAATTCTAATCTAACTCGCCATGTCTACCACCTTCACCACAGTCTAAGCCACTGTCATCTCTCACTATAGTAACCTCTCACCAATTTCTCCCTTCTGTACTATTTTTTAACGCTAACACCCAGGGTAATCCTTTTTAAAGATGTCAGAGCAAGTCACTCCCTGCTCCAAATCCTTCAAACACTGGATGTTGTTGTAAGTCCTCATCATTGTCTAGTAACTCCTCCGTGATCTGCCACTTACCTCTTACCCTCTCCCTCCAGCACCCTCAACCTGCTACTACAATTCTCTCACTTGCTCTACTCTAGTTACTTTGGCCTTTCGCTATTTCTTGAGCAAGCCAAGCTCATTCCCACAGCTAATCCTCGAGGCTTTCTCCTTCACTTCATTCAAGTTCTCTGCTCAAATGCCCCATCAACTAAAATAAACACTCTTACACCCTGTTACTCTTATTCGTTACCTTGCTTTTTCTTCAAAGCACTTATTACCCAATACATTATAGCACTTATTATCCATCTACCCCACAAGACTATCATCCCCATGAAAAGTAGAATTTTGTCTAGTTCACCATTTTACCTAAGTATCTAGAACTACACCTGGAATACATCTACTCATTTGTTGAATGAATAAATGGGTACCTAGCATTTTCACATACATTAAGAAAATAAAACAATTGTGCTTCACATGTTCATGATACAATCATTAATAGGCTAGTATAACAGCTGGAATTGATGTTCCCTTTTCTTTCTAACTTTACCCATTAATATTAAATGATAAATATAAGGATGTTATATAAGTAGGTCAATGAGGATATTTACCTAGTTTGGGATTTAAGTTGTAAGGATATATATAAAAATGATCTGTTCTAGAACTTAAGACTATTCATCAACATTTGCCATACAGGACCCAATTCTAACCTTAGGTTACTAAGAGACTCTGAAAAACAATTTGCTGGCAAATGCCATACCCTTTACTCCATTGGAAATCTCTCACACTTGAGCGCCTGTTCTCCTGACACAATTCAAATAATTAGAATAAACATGAACAGAATTGTTAGTAAGTTCTCTTAATGGGTACTTACTATTTTCTTCTCTCTCTGATAAGAACTTTGTGTACATTATCTCCTTTACTGCTAACAATAACCATACGTTGGGGTAAATCCTGTCCCCATTTTCAAACAGAAAAAAAAAAAAACCAAAAAAGTAGTGACTGCCAAGAAGCAAGTAAAGAAAGAAAACTTTAAAAGTATGACTCAACATTAAAAAAAAGAGAGAGAGAGAACAAGTAGAAGTTTTATGTTTTGTTTTTCGTGTGATCAAAGGAGTTATGTTTCCTAAGCATCCCCTCATACGTCATTGTATCAAAGCAGACCTTCGCTGAAGCTCATGCTTTATGACCCTGGCACATCTTTAAAAGGCTATGGTAGTTTAAAAATAGAAGGCAAGGCAATTTAGACTAAAAATCTTTCTTAAGTTCTGACATTTAAAAGGTATGTGCCAATCAATTAAAATCCATGTATATTAAGCACCTCTTTCTACAATGATGTTAGATGAACATGTAATAACAGAGGTCTACCCCATTACATTGTGTACACACACACACACACACACACACACACACACACACACACACAATATATGTCAAGAGAAGGGATAACTACTTAGGGAAGTCTGGAGGAAGTAGCATTAGAGCCAGAGTTCAAAAGAAGAAAATGGAAGTTTGCCAGGCATCAAATAGGATGGAAAGAGAGCACACTATGAAAAACATGAACAAGTACAGACTGTGTTCATGTTTTTAATGACCTAGACAATCTTTAAAAGGCTGTGACAGTTTAAATACAGAAGGCAAGGCAATTTGCCTAAAAACATTATTTCAAACATTTTATTGAGGTATGTGCCAAGCCCTAAGATACACAGATTACCACAATAGTCTGTTACCCTCCAGAAGTGAAAATCCAGCGGGCAAAAGTCATTAAAATGTAATTATAACACCTCATGGCGTTACAGAACTGTAGTTGAGATATCATATAGTATGAAGGCAGTTCAGCCTGGTGGCCAATTGATCTTAGGGGCGATTAGAAAAGGTTTTCTGAAGAAAGTGCAATTTAGTTTAAATCTTAAAGGAAGAGAAGGAATAAAGCTGAGCACAGAGAAAGCAGAAGGGCAACAATAAAAGTCACAGGGCTGTAAGAGGCCATTCCAAGCAGTCTGGAACTTAGCACACAAACAAGGAGCTGATCATTTGTCATTTAGTAAGATAACTCAGGTGACAATATGACAGCTGTGCTATGAAAGGAGATATGGACAGGGAGAACAGAGCTCACACAAAAAATGATGTAAGGATCAAATGACATGAGTTTACTAAGTGAACAAATGAAGAAAGAAGAGATAAGGGAGGTAAATTTACAAACATTAATCTGAAGCATCTATGAGATATTCAGATGGCTATATCCAGAAGGCAGTTGTAAATACAGATCCCAAGTAAGTTTTCTAACTCAGCAACTTTGGAAGAGAAAGAAATAGACAAGTTTAATATGATGTGGGTATGGGTCAGCCAAGGGATGATGACCAACAGGCAGATGAATACACAAGTTCAGAATGAAGATGGAAATCTGGGACTCATCAGTATATACAGGCAGCAGCTGAGGCCAAGGCACAGAAAGGAGATCCCCCAGGGAGACCATAAGTCAAAAAAGTTACTTAGGAAATAATAAAGCTAATATTAACTTTACACTATGGTTCATTTAGTTTTCACAACCACCTATGCAGGTAGGCAGGTACTAATAAATACCCCATTTTATAGGTGGTTAAGTAATTCCCCCAATAACAATTCAAGATGTAATCTATGGCCACTATCAAGAAAAATTTAAGAAGGACCAAAAAATGGAGGCCCCAACCAGGTAACTCACATTGGTTATAGCATCGTCCCGATACTCTTAAGGTTGCAGGTTCAATCTCTGGTCAGAGCACATACAAGAAGCATCTAATAAATGCATGAATAAATGGAACAAATCCAAGTTTTTCTCTCTTTCTCTCTCTCTCTCTCTCTCTCTCTCTCTCTCTCTCTCTCTCTCTCTCTCTCTTCCTTTCTCCTTCCCTTCTATCCTCTCTCTAAAATCAATAAATATTTTAGCCCTAACCAGTTTGGCTCAGTGAATAGAGGGTTGGCCTGCGAACTGAAGGGTCCCAGGTCCGATTCCCATCATGGGCATGTACCCTAGTTGTGGTACATGTGGGGAGTGTACAGGAGGCAGCTGATTGATGTTTCTCACTCTCTATCCTTCTTCCTCTCAATAAAATGTATTAAAAAGCAAAATCAATAAATATTTTAAATGGGGGAAAAAAGAGATGGTAATATTTCACAATTTAGGGACAATAATAGCTGTGATTTACTTCTACAGCTAGTTTCAGGAAGGACAAAGAAATGTATTGGACTGGGTTGCAAAATGAGCTGAGGAAGTGAAAACACTGATCATAAGACTACTCTTGCAAGAGATCCAGCAATGAAGACACCAGGCAACAATTTTCACTAAGTCAACAACACTCATTGAGCTTGACACCAGGTCCAATACAACACATATCTCATTTAACATTTCCATTGTAAAAGACACAAAAGATTTAGAAATGCCATGAAACTTGTTCAAAGTCACAAAGCCAGCAAGTAGCAGTGGAAACAAGATGACATAAAGCTGATCAGATAACTATTTTAAAATACAGCACACTGATTAAACCATTATCTCTTAAGAATCTAATCTATGCCTTGGTTTTGCAATATTCAGTTTAATAACATCTAATTTGGCTTAATAAAGTGTTAACAATCTGCTGTTGATTCCACTTAATGTATTTTTCATTTCAGTTATTGTATACATTTCTGATTGTCTTTTTTTAAAAATTAAAGAAGTATTAAAATTCAGCTGAGTAAATCTGAAGATCTAATTGTTTTTATTGAGCGATTCAATCGGGCAGCATCTCATTAGCAACTAGAAGGGTACTCTGATAAGTTGTACTAAGAAGTTAAGAGTGGATTATTTCAGGCAAGGACACCTTCCCGTAGGGGAAGGAGGGGGTCTTATCAGGTAGAATAAGATTATTATATCTCTGAGAGATCAAAACTGCAATCAGATCAGGTATTAAATCTAGATTTGGGATCATGGGCTTTCAGCAAAAATGTTGCCATATTGGACCGGTGGTTTTCTGTTTAACAAAAGCCAAAAAAAAAAAAAAAATTGATTTGAGAAACAAATGAACCTAGTTAAAAGAAGTGCCATCTTTAGCTTGCCTATAGTGTTCCTATAAATAAAGCTTGCAAAAGAACCTATATAAATCTATAAAACAAATAAATATTGAGCACCTACTCTCAGTGAAGAACTTTGCTATGTCACACCCCGCTTCAGTGGGGGAAGAAGGAGTGTGGGGCAGAGGGGAGAAACAATTGTGGGATAAATTTACAATCCAAAACATAGATTTGCTCAATGCAATTCCACAATATTTACATATCAAAGAATTAGGTCACTAAGTCAATTAGCAAAACTAAAGAACACAGGCAGGTTCTCAGACATCTGAATGGTGACCATATTTACTAATCTTATGAGATAAATTCCAAAAGTAAGTTTATTAAAAGCATTTTCCACTTCCTTTCCACAGGAAACAGGCACTCTACCCTACTTAATTATTTCCTATTTAAAAGTTCCTTCCTCTATATGTACACAGATAATAATTTAATAAAAAAAAAAAGTTCCTTCCTCTGTCCTCCAACTCATTCATTCATTCTCTGTGCCAGGTGCTAGGCCAGACTCTAGAGAATGAAGACATAAATAAGATGGACTAGTTAGCGTTCATGAAATGTACATGCCAGTAGAGGAAACAAAGCATCTAACTAGTGCAGCTTATTACCATGGGTCACTAACTGCAGGGAGGAAAACAGAGTGCTGGGAGAACTTCAGCACAGGTCCGGTTCTCTGAAGTGATAATCTGGGCTGATAATGAAGGATATTCAGAAGGAGTTGGAGGAAGGGAGAAAAGAGTGCCTAAGAGGCGGAGATCTTAAAGAGAAAGAGGCTTTCTTACCACAAAAATAAAACCCCTGGGGCTTGAGCCCAGAGAGCCAAAAGAAAAGTGGCCCCAAATCAACCGGAGATAGGGAGAGTGGCGGCAGTAATTTGGTCTTGATGCTAAAGACAAGTGGGAAATCTTTGAGAGTTCTACGAGTGTGATGCATTGAGACACATGTATTTTTAAATGATTACTTTTTTTTTTTAATTAGGTGATTACTCTTGAATGTCTCAAAGCCCCTTCCAAAATCCATTCTCATGTCTAGACAACAACACATCATTTCCCTAACAAGTCACTCCTCCAAACCGTCTAAATTATAGCAAGGGGGAGAAAAAGGTTTCAAGTTTAATTCTATGTCAAGAGAAAGTCAAGTACTCTGAAAAATAAAAAAATAAAAAGTAGTTTTAAACAGATGGCAGCCACTTAATTATTAAGAAGTGGCCAATAAATGTACTCTACATAAACATACAGACTATAGAGTTTCTAGTTGTTTTTTTCCTTACAAATAAGTTCAAAATAGACATGTCACTTACGTTGCGTGGCTGTTAGTAGTAAGAGCCACAGAAACTTATTCACATTATAATATTTAAGACTACATCATGAGCTTAATTGAAGGCTTTGGCGTCAAAGCAAGCAAATTCAGATGTATCGAAATGTCATCCATCCCTTCGCACGTGTTTTTTGTTTTGGGGTTCTCCCCTCCCCCTCAATCAACTAGAAGCTGACTTCTTGAGTGCATTTCTGGTTTAAGGAATAAAATGTCCTCTACGTGATAACTTTCTTGACTACCGACTTGAGAGATGCCCCAGCAAGGGTGGGACCCCAAAGCCATCTCCAAAGCTGGGGGCCCCGAGGGTAACTTTCCCGCCCTCTCCATCACCCCAACTCCCGGGGACTCGCGGAGCCGCCGCCTCCTCCTCCTCCGCCCCCCATCCCGGGGCCGGGCCAGGCCCGCGGGGCCGGGGCTGCAGCCGCCGCCTCCAAACCCCTGCCCCTCGGCCGGCCGGGGTGGGTGGACCCGGGCGGGAGGTGAGGATCAGATCGGGCGCAAAGGCATTCATTACCTGGGGCCGGAGCCCGGCAGCGGGGGACCTCGGCAGGGAAGGCAGTCCCGGGAGGTCGTCGGAGCGCGGCTGGCAGGAAGGTTGGCAGGAAGGTCGGCTCAGGGTGTCCGAGGCCGGAGACGCCGCCAGCCCAGCCGCAGACGGAGAAAAAGCGCCCGGACCGCCGGCCCCTCCGCCGGCCCCTCCGCCCCCAGCCTCGGGGCCCGCTACGTAGCGTCACGCGCACGGTCCGCGCCGGCTCGGGATTTCATTGGTGGCCCGGCGGCCAGCAGGCCCCGCCCACCGCCCGCGGCGGCCCCGCCCCCTTCCGCGCGCGTGTCTGCGGCGCGAGAGCCCCCCGCCGGCCCCGTCGCGGTGCGCGGGGAGCTGGGCTCCCGCAGGTCGCAGCGGCGGCGGCGGCAGGGCGGCAGCTTGCTTTTCGTTTCTGCCCTAGCGACCCGATGTGCGGCAGGTATGGGACCGACACAACTTCCTGCGAGTCCGAAGAGGCACCCCCCCGCGCGACCGGTGCCTCTTCTGGGGACTCGCGGAAGCCGCTTCTAAAAACTGAGGATGGTTGCAGTTCGCGCTGACCCTCCAGGAACCAAATGGAAGCGCTGGTCAGAGGCGTTTGTCGTGGGATGCTTCTTGGTCAACCACACGGGACTCTAGGTGACCCTCGGCACGTGCGAACTAGGTGAAGAGACAGTGAAATGATGGGCAATTATGTCATCAAAAGGGGGCTTCAGAACCAAAGGAAAGAAGTGATGCAGAGAGAGGTTTAGGATGTATTATAGATTCGCTAGGAAAGTTAATTGCTTAGGGTTTACGAAGGTAAAGGTGTTAGGTGCATTTAAAGTAAAGGAGGTGAAAAGGGAATGAGAGCAGCAGGGACTGAAGGGTCACAGTCACAGCCTGCAAACCAGCACAAGCTAGCCTCGCCTGCCTAAGTCACTCCGACCCTTTTCCAAACAGATAGGGTCAGGCTGCCCTGAGCAGATGGATCAGGTTTATCTGAACTGACTACCCTCTGTGTCCCTTTTATAACAGAGGATGGACAACTACCTGTCCACCCAGAGCAGGCAGCACTTCACGCCAACACAGAAGTTGCATTAGCATCCAGTCCAATTCAGTACTGCCTACCCAGTTTGCCTCTTTTTAAAAATATATATTTTATTGATTTATTTTTATTGATTTTTTTTTTTTTTTTTTTTTTTTTTTTTTTTTTTTTTTACAGAGGAAGGGAAAAGGATAGAGAGAAACATCAATCAGCTGCCTCCTGCACACACACCACCACCACACACACTGGGGATGTGCCCGCAACCAAGGTACTTGTCCTTGACCACCGGAATCTGGGATCCTTCAGTCCGAAGGCCAACGCTCTATCCACTGAGCAAACCGGTTAGGGCATCAGTTTGCATCTCGTACAACTGTGATTGCTGCTTCTGCCAACTGGATGACAATAGAATCTGGTAGATCCCAGTGGCTTTTGTACTTGACCTCTCCCCTCCCATTGACTAAGGAGCAGTAGGAACACAGGAGCTCATTTCCGTTGAGACTATGCTGGCCACTGTAAACACCGAGAAGATTGTGCGTTTCTCTCATTTATTCATTCAAAAAAAAAATACTGTTTTGTTATTGGTGCTAGGGGTACAGCAGTGAACAAAACAGAAGCTCCTGCACTTAGAAGCTTAGGTTTCTAGAGCAGAAAACAAATAATGGAACAAGTAAATGAGATTATTGCAGGTGGTAATACGTGTTGGGAAGAAAGCAAAACAGTATGGTCACGGAAGGACTTTTTGAGGAGGTGATCTGAGCTAAGACAAATGAGAAAGTTGCCAACAATGCCAACTACGGGAAGATGAACATTCAGGACAGAGGACAGTGAATGTGAATTTAAGGTTCTGATGCTAAGCAAGTTTGGCTTGCTTGAGGAACAGAAGGCCAAGAGGCTTGAAGCACCATGCAGAGGGTAGGAGTTTTAGGTTGGACAGTTAAGCAAGAGCTTAATTGTATTGGATTTTTTAAATTTTAGTTAGGTTTTGACTTGTTTTTTTTTTTTAAATCAACTTATTTTGTAGAGAATGACTTGGAGGAGAACAGAAATGGAACAGGGAGAAGCAAGAGAATGATAGGAAATTATTGGACAAGTTATGAGATAGATGATGGTGACCTGGATTAGTGTCGTTGCTATGGAAATAGAAGTAGAAGAATTTCAAGGCATTTCTTGAGGTGCAGGTGTGAAGAAAGGTAGTAAACAAGGTAACTCCCAGGGTATTAAGTGAATGGGAGAATGGCGATGCCATTTACTTCAAGGAGGAAGACCACTTAATGACTGGAGGGACCTTGAAAGCCTCTGCCCTTACTAAGCCTCTTCCTGCCACTGTCTGAAAATCCTTGGGATCAAGGCTTGGTTAAATTTGAATGTTGCTTCATCATATTCCAAAAAAAAAAAAAAAAAAAAAAAATCACATGTAGCCCTAGCCAGTTTGGCCCAGTGAATAGATGGGCCTGCGGACTGAAGGATCCCGGGTTCGATTCTGGTTGAGGGCATATGCCTAGGCTTCAGGCTTGATCCCCAGTAGGGGGTGGGCAGGAGACAGCTGATTCTCTCTCATTATTGATGTTTCTATCTCTCCCTCTCCCTTCCTCTCTGAAATCAATAAAAAATATATTAAAAAAACCGAAGACACGTGTAATAGTTGCTAGGGATAAAAACATGAATAAGAACAACTGTCTATTGGGGAGATGGGTAATAACTAAACCATTTCAAGACAGTAAGATGTTTTATAATAAAAAAGAGGAAGCTTGTGCACCAAAGGATCCCTGGTTTGATTCCTGGTAAGGGCACATACTCAGACTGTAGCTTGGTCCTCAGTAGGGGCTGTGCAGGTGGCAGCTGATCAATGTTTTTTGTCTCTCTCCCTCTCCATCTCTAAAATCAATTAGAAAGGGAAGGGAAGGGAGGGGAGGGGAAGGTGGGGAGAAGGTGGGGGAAAGGGAGGGGAGATAAAATTGCCTAACAGGGTCATGGTAAGGATTAAATGAGTTAATGACTACAAAGCTCCAAGTGCAGGCACTGGCATATAAAAGTGCTGCGCAAATACATTGAAGTTCATCATTATCGTTGAAGCTATTATTTTCTGGATACAATGGAAGCAGAAGGAATGGCTATCACTCTATGAGAGGAAATGTTGAAATGGAGGAAGGCTTTTTGAACCAGTAGGTGGAAGGACTTTAGTGGGCAGGCAAGGAAGGAGAGATAATCTAAGCAGAGGAAGAACAAGGTCAAAAGCCAACAAGACTAGAGAGAGGGAGCCAGACCATTGTTCTAAGATACTTGCTGAGAAGTGGAAATACAAGAAGTTGGAATGGAAGCTTAAGAATTTTGTTGGCAATGATCAGATAACCTAACTCAGATTTCCATAGTCAGTGGGGAGCCAGTGAAGGTTGTTAAGCTGGGGAAGAGTCATGATTTAGGCAACTAGGCTGGAGGGAGATGTGACTGGAGGTGGAGAGATCAAGAAGGCCTTTGCAGGAATAGAGGTGAGAAAGGATAAAGGCCTAACGTAGAGCAGTAGCAAGTGATATGGAAAGAACAGGGCATATTTGGGAGAGATTTGGAGACAATTGATAGAATTTGACAGTGTTGGATGTGGAGGGTAAGGATGTACCCTGGATTTCTGGCTTACCAGTCGGGATGGGTGGAATTAACGTTAACTGAGGTAAGAGAATGCATTTGAAGTAAGAAAAGGAGGTAAGTGGTATGAATAAGCTTTACTTGGGTTACCATTGAAGTTGAACTGGTCCACTTCCTACTGAGATATAAAGGAATTGAAGAAGAAGCAATCAATTTTTGTTTTGGTTTACAATGAAAAAACTTGCACTTTTTTTTCTGATTATGTCAATAATGCATATCTCTCGCAGAAAGTAAAATCAAAGACAGAAAAGTACAAAGGTAAACACTATCTAATGTCTTACGATCCAGAGATGCAGCTAAAATGTTGACGTGGGGAAGGAAAAGGAAAATGGCCTGAGCTTGGGGACTGAGCTTTTTTGCAGGAAGGTGCAGGGAGCTAAGAAGGGAAACAGAACAGGAACCAAACCAGGTTTTAAAATACAAACATCTCCGTTCTTCAAAGGGTCACATCTCCATTAATGATACCAAACAAGCAATAAGTATTCATCCCCAGTGTGGGTGATTTCCCCATTGGCACTCAGGCTTAGTGAAAACATAGACTCCTATGGAGTTAAGGTTGGGAGAGTAAGACAAGGACAATGAAGCAAGAGTGTTCATCAGGGTAACCTAGATCATGGGTAGATCCCAAACAAAATAGAAATCAGGCATCATTCCTTCTCTTAATGATTCAGTTATCGCACATGCTCTGTCGTCACTTGTTTTTCTAAAAAATGACTACAAAGCTCCAAGTGCAGGCACTGGCATATAAAAGTGCTGCGCAAATACATTGAAGTTCATCATTATCGTTGAAGCTATTATTTTCTGGATACAATGGAAGCAGAAGGAATGGCTATCACTCTATGAGAGGAAATGTTGAAATGGAGGAAGGCTTTTTGAACCAGTAGGTGGAGCTTTGAATTCCTTACAAACAAGGCAGAGAGCCATCTCTCCCAGGTAAGAAGGCTGCCCACTTGACTTCATAGATTCTAGTTCTAAAGCAAAGTACCTTTTAGGCACTGCAGTAAATGTAATAAGTCCATATATATATATATATATATATATATATATATATATACACACACACACACACACACACACACACACACACACGAGGAAATATCTTCAAGAGTTCCTGAATCACCACAATTTATTTTTAATCTCACTGGAATTAAGTTGTCGTAAATCTAAAGAAGATTCTGATTGCCGAAACTAGTTTGGCTCAGAGGATAGAGCATCAGCCTGCAGACTGAAAGGTCCCAGGTTCGATTCCCGTCAAGGGTATGTACCTTGGTTGCGGGCACATCCCCAGTAGGGGGTGTGCAGGAGGCAGTTGATTGATATTTCTCTCTCATGGATGCTTCTAACTCTCTATCACTCTCCCTTCCTCTCTGTAAAAAAAATCAATAAAATATGATTTTTAAAAAAAGATATTTCACTTTTCTTTAAGTCATATAAAAACTACAGCTTTCATTTATTTTCTCACTTGGTTGTTATAAATGTTTATTTATACTCATTTGTGGAGTTAGGAAGGTATACCATATTTGATAGTCTGTTAACTTGATTTATAACTTTTAAAGACTTAAAGATAAGGCATGTGGACCTCAATTTGTTTTTTCTCCTCAGTCACATAAATATTATTGGTGGGCCTACATACAGCATGTGTGTGCTGTGTTGTTTGCAGTTATCTATATACTTCTTAACTACGTATTTCAACCTCATGCGCACACACACCCACAAAAAAAAATTTTTTTTGTATTGCTTCAGTAGAAAAGAGATAGTTTTACCCACTCTTGATTCCCCTGTAGTGCCTATCACAGTGAGTGTAGGCACCTATAAATAGGTTTTGACTTTAACTGACTTACATATATAGAAAGTTGGAGGTATACTTGAAGAGATTTTTCTTGGATATGGTAGATTAAAGAAATCCAAAAACAGGCAGGAATGATAGGTATGAAAAGTCAAGTCATTTGCCCTGCAGCCATATAAAGCATAAGCAATAGGGAACAAGCTTACCCAATTTGCTTCACTAATGTGCATCCTTTGGCAAAATGAACAATTCACCTAGGTAGGTGAGAGGTTCACTGACTCAGAGTTGGGCTGGCCAACACATGGTCATGAGACATCTCTTCTTGATATATTGTTTTAGAAGAAGTAGAAAGACATTGTAGTTCATACTTAGGGATAAAAAGCCACTCTCTAGAACTGTATAAGATCCTCTACTCAATATTCTAACAGTCCAATTTTAAATATATATATATAATTGATTTTTTACAGAGAGGAAGGGAGAGAGATAGAGACTTAGAAACATCAATGAGAGAGAAACATCCAATCAGCTGCCTCCTGCACACCTCCTACTGGGGATGTGCCTGCAACCAAGGTACATGCCCTTGACTGAAATCAAACCTGGGACCCTTCAGTTCACAGGCTGATGCTCTATCCACTGAGCCAAAACAATCAGGGCTAACAGTCCACTTTAAAAAAAAAAATTTTTTTTCAACTGGACTCTAACTTTATAGAAATTAACAGTAAAACTTCAAGTAAAATTTGTGGCAGTTTTAGCAATATAATAAATAGCGATTCATTAGGAATTTGACTAAGATTCCCTAATAGGTTGTTGGCGCTGAATAAATTTTAAGTAACAAAAATAATATAAAGCAACAGCTAATGTTACCAAACAGCTATCATCTAGAAGCAATCCCCCTCACTGGCTAAGTCCACACTGTTGCAGAGTCAGTATGAAACAATGGACCCAGGACTGCAAATTTCAGGTCAGAAGGCAGACTTGCGCAAAGGTTAGACGTTAGAGGATTGTCTCCCATCTGTGGGAACACAGAATGTAGGTCAAAATGCGCTGCTTCTGGACAAGAACAAGTTGTGTTGTCACAGTGGCTCTGGGCAAGAACAAGTTAGTCTGTCACCTCCTACATATTCAGACTGAATTGTGTGACTTGAAAAGTTAGTATTGGAGATAATGGCAGGAGCAAAAACGTAGAAGTCAGAAGACACAGATTGTATTCAGGAAATAATGAGGAATCAAATTGGCCAGGAGACCTAATGCTTTTCAAACTTTTTTGCCAAGGTATCTCCTCGCAGAAAAAGAATAAACTTGAATGCCCCACTTGCTAAGAAATTTAGGCATTTGTCCCTTATCCACTCCCAATGTCTTTGAAGCCTCTTGTTTTATCTTCAAAATGAATGCACATGTTGCATATCAGTCTATCATATGAAGGGTATCATGTAAAAATAATGTTTTATCCCTGGCCAGTGTGGCTCAGTTGGTTGGAGTGTCATCCTTTACTCCTAAAGGTGGCAGGTTCAATTCCCTGTTGGGGCCTGTATGGGAGGCAACCCATCAATGTTTCTCTCTCACATTGATATTTCTCTCTATCTCTATCTCTATCTCTATCTCTATCTCTATCTCTATCTCTATCTCTATCTCTATCTCTCTTCCTTCTTCTCTCTAAAGCAGTGATTCTCAACCTTTCTAATGCCTCCACCCTTCAATACAGTTTTTCATGTTGTGGTGACCCCCAACCATAAAATTATTTTTGTTCGTAATGTAAATATCTGCGTTTTCTGATGGTCTTAGGCTCTACAGCAGCTGTTCTCAACCTGTGGGTGAGAACCACTAGCAGGGTCGCCTAAGACCCATGGTCGGCAAACTGTGGCTCGCAAACCACATGCGGCACTTTGGCCCCTTGAGTGTGGCTCTTCCACAGAATACCATGGCCTGGGCGAGTCTATTTTGAAGATGTGGCATTAGAAGAAGTTTGAGTTTTAAAAATGTGGCTCTCCAAAGAAATTTCAATCGTTGTACTGTTGATATTTGGCTCTGTTGACTAATGAGTTTGCTGACCACTGGCCTAAGACTATCGAAAAACACAGATATTTAACATTAGGATTCATCACAGTAGTAATTACAGGTATGAAGTAGCAATGAAAATAATTTTATGGTTGGGGGTCACCACAACATGAGGAACTGTATTAAAGGGTTGTGGCATTAGAAAGGTTGAGAACCACTAAAGTAAATCTTTAAAAAAATAATAATAATGTTTTAAAGAACTATTGGCAAAGAAGAAAACAAGTTTGCTATACTATTGTTAGCTAATAGTCTTTCTTAGAAAAATAGGTTCCTACTGGTTTTACTCTATCAACATTTGACAAAACATTTTAAATAAACGTACATTTTTCAAATTTTGTGAGAATTATCATAAATATAAGTATTTTCAAAATATGCATATGTTTTAAAGATTAACTATAAACTGAACAGTAAGCAACTACCACTCAACGTAAGAAACAGAACATCCCAGAACCTTAAAGCTCCCAGTGTGCCCCTCCCAGATGTTTCTCCTGCTCTTCTCCCTTCCTGAAACCACTATCTTGCCCTTTAGGTTAATTATTCTTTTGTTTTTCTCTATAATTTACTAATTTACCACAAATGTAGACTTTTCTAAACACTATAACGTACAGTAGCATAGATAACTTTGTTTATTTGTGACCTTGATATATGTATAGTGCACACTTTGCTTTTTTAGTTCCACATTGTTTTTGTGATTCATCTATGTCCATGTGTGTGTGACTAAAGGTCATTCATTTTTGCCTACACGGCATGTCTTTTTATATTCACACCCATGTTGCTGGACATTTTGATGGTTTTCAGTTTTTTTAATTACAAAGTGTTGCATCTCCAGATGCACACGGGAAAGAATTTTCCTAGGGTGGATATCAGGGAGGGAAATTGCATGTCATGGGTATATATATCTTCAATTTTAGTAAGTTTTCTAAGGATGACGACAAAATTATCTTCCATCCACATGCTTTTTTTTTTTTATATAATGTGGCTTTGACACACCTCCCTTTGAAGGTGGGGGGGTTCTGTATCTGCATCCTTGGTTAGCAGGTGGGCTTTCTGTAACTTTTAACCAATAAAGAAGTATGTGAGTTTCTTTTTTAAAATATATATATATATATATATATATATATATTATTGATTTTTTAAAATAATTTTTTTAATGTTTACAATATTTTTTATATATATTTTTATTGATTTTTTACAGAGAGGAAGGGAGAGAGAGTTAGAAGCATTGAGGAGAGAGAAACACCAATCAGCTGCCTCCTGCACAGCCCCTACTGGGGAAATGCCCTTGACCGGAATCGAAACTGGGACCTTTCAGTCCGCAGGCTGACACTCTATCCACTGAGCCAAACCGTTTTTGGCAAGAAGAATGTGAGTTTCAAAAATAACTCATAAAGAGCCATGCATCTACTCTGTTGTTAACTCAAATTCTTGCTCTTAAAATGGTTAAGCTTCCATATAAGTACTCTGACTACCCCCGCGCCTGAGTCTACTTTGCTGTGAGCTCAATCTAATCACCTATGTGGAGAGATGACATGGAGGAGCCCTGAGGCAATATGAAGAGAGATCCCAGCCAGTTCCCTGGTCCCAACCCCCAGATGTTCCCCTGTGTCTGAAGGAATGATTGTAGAGCTGCCAGCCAAGCCCTTTCCACTTTGCTGACCCATAGAAACTGGGTCATCAAGTCACCAAGTTTGGGGTGGTTTATACACAACAATGGAACACCAGAAACATACTAAATTGTCTTCAAAAGTGGTTATTATCAACTCTACTAGTGCCCATTATTCTCCAGTCTTTAGTCTGTGCCTGTCTGGTACATGTGATTATGGTTTTCGTTTGAATTTCTCTGATTACCAGTGACATGTGGGCTTTTTCATATATTGAGAGGCCATTCGTGTTTGTTGGTTTGTTTCATTACATCAAGATTTTTGCTTGTATTTCCAGGAGACTTTCTTTGTACGATTTAAAAATGTTACAGATAGCCCCAGCCAGTTTGGCTCAATGGATAGGTCAGCCTGAAAATTGAAGGGTCCCTCGTTGGATTCCGGTCAAGGACACGTGTCTTGGTTGCAGGTTTGATCCCTGGCCTGGTTGGGGCTCATGCAGGAGGCAACCAATCTATGTGTCTCTCTTGTATGGATGTTTCTCTCTCTTTTTCTCTCCCCTTCCCTTCCACTCTCTCTAAAAATCAATGGAAAAATGCCATCGCGTAAGGATTAACAAAAGAAAAAATTATAATACTTTGTCACTTATATACATTACAAATATCTCTCCTAGGTTTTTTCTTGCTCTTTTCATCATTATCATCATCATCATCATCATCATCATCATCATCATTATTATTATTTTATTGTTTAAAGTTTTACATATGCCCCTTTTTTTCCCTTATTGACCCCCTCCACTCACCCCCATCCCCATCCCCACTTATTCCCACCCCTCAGGGCAAGCCCCCAGTGTCCCAGTGCCTGTGTCCTTTGGTTATCCTAATATATATGCATACAAGTCCTTTGGTTGATCTCTAACACCCACTCCCACCCCCCACCCCTGCCATTTGTCTCTGGATCTATTTTTGTTCATTAGTTTATATTGATCATTATATCCCACATTATGGATGAGATCATGTGACATTTATCTTTCTCCAACTGGCTTATTTCACTTATCATAATGCTGTCCAATTCCATCAAATGTTAAAAGTTCCTTTTAGCAGCGTAGTATTCCATTGTGTAGATGTACCACAGTTTTTTTGTTTGTTTGTTTGTTTTTTACATATTGATTTTTTTTTTGCCCCCCTCCCTCCCTCCCACTTATCCCCTCCCTCCCCAGAGTTTTATGTCCTTTGGTTGTACTTATATGCATGTATACAAGTCCTTCGGGTTGATCTATTATCTCCCCCAGATCCTCCTCCCCTCCCCGCTGTAATTTGACAATCTGCTTGTTGCTTTACTGTCTCTATATCTATCTTTTGGTTCATCAGTTTATAATGATCTTTATTATCCACAAATGAGTGGGGTCATGTGGTGTTTCTCTTTCATTGATTGGCTTATTTCACTCAGCATGATGTTCTCCAATTCCATCCAGGTTGCTGCAAATGATGAGAATTCCTTCTTTTTTATGGCAGCATAGTATTCCATTGTGTATTGGGTCGGCAGCTAAGTAATTGCGGGTTTCACACATATATGGCTTCAGTTGAATTTTTAGGTTTGCAGACGTAGTACAAATGTAAAACACATTTTGTTATTTGATAGTTGGCTATTCAGCTGTTAATCAGTAAAAAAAGTTTTTTGATCTGTTTTGTAGTTTTCGTTTGGCGTTCGTTGAAAAATGGAAAATCAAAAGGAACATTTTCGTCATATTTTGCTTTTTTATTTCCTCAAAGGGAAAAACGCATCGCAAGCTCATAAAAAGTTATGTGCTGTTTATGGTGCCGAAGCCTTAAAAGAATGGCAGTGTCAAAATTGATTTGCCAAATTTCGTTCTGGTGATTTTTCACTCAAAGATGAAAAACGCTCTGGTAGTCCAGTTGAAGTTGATGACGCCCTAATCAAAGCAATAATCAATTCGGACTGTCACAGTACAACACGTGAGATTGCAGAGAAGCTTCATGTATCACATACATGCATTGAAAATCACTTAAAACAACTTGGCTATGTTCAAAACCTCGATACATGGGTTCCTCACGAACTGAAAGAATCACAGTTAACGCAACGCATTAGCAGCTGCGATTTGCTAAAGAAACGTAATGAAAATGATCCATTTTTAAAATGACTGATAACTGACGATGAAAAATGGGTTGTTTACAACAATATCAAGCGGAAAAGATCGTGGAGCAGGCCAGGTGAACCAACTCAAACAACATCAAAAGCTGATATTCATCAAAAGAAGGTTTTGTTATCAGTTTGGTGGGATTACAAAGGAATTGTCTACTTTGAACTCTTACCACCCAACCGAACGATCAATTCTGATGTCTACATTGAACAACTAATGAAATTAAACAATGCAGTTGAAGAAAAGCGGCCCGAATTGACAAATCGAAAAGGTGTTGTATTCCATCATGACAATGCAAGGCCACACACATCTTTGGTCACTCGGCAAAAATTAATGGAACTTGGTTGGGATGTTTTGCCACATCCACCATATAGTCCTGACCTTGCACCATCTGATTACTTTTTGTTTCGATCTTTACAAAACTCCTTGAATGGTAAAAATTTCAATAATGATGATGATGTCAAATCGTACCTGATTCAGTTTTTTGCTAATAAAAACCAGAAGTTTTTTGAACGTGGGATTATGATGCTGCCTGAAAGATGGCAAAAGGTCATTGATCAAAATGGGCAATACATTACAGAATAAAGTTATTTAGTTCCATGAAAAAAATTGTCTTTGATTTTCTTTTAAAAATCCGCAATTACTTAGTTGCCGACCCAATAGATATACCATAGTTTTTGGATCCAATCATCTGCTGACGGGCACCTAGGCTGTTTCCAAATTCTGGCTATTGTAGATTGTGCTGCTATGAACATAGGGGTGCATATATCCTTTCTGATTGGTGTTTCTAGTTTCTTGGGATATATTCCTAGGAGTGGGATTACTGGGTCGAATGGGAGTTCCATTTTCAGTCTTTTGAGGAAACTCCACACTGTTCTCCACAGTGGTTGCACCAGTCTGCATTCCCACCAGCAGTGCACGAGGGTTCCTTTTTCTCCACAACCTCGCCAACACTTGTCTTTTGTCGATTTGTTGATGTTGGCCATTCTGACAGGTGTGAGATGGTACCGCATTGTTGTTTTGTACCACAGTTTTTTAATCCACTCATCTGCTGATGGGCGCTTGGGCTGTTTCCAAATCTTAGCTGTTGTAAATTGTGCTGCTATGAACATAGGGGTGTATATACAATATATCCTTTCTGATTGGTGTTTCTGGTTTCTTGGGATATAGTCCTATAAGAGGGATTACTGAGTCTAATGGAAGTTCTATTTTTAATTTTTGAGGAAACTCCATACTGACTTTCACAGTGGCTGCACCAATCTACATTCCCTCCAACAGTGCAGGAGGGTTCCTTTTTCTTCACATCCTCGCCAGCGCTTGTTGTTTATGGTTTATTGATGATAGCCATTCTGACAGGTTTTGAGATGGTATCTCGTTTTAATTTGCATCTCTCAGATGATTAGTGACTTTGAGCATATTTTCATATGTCTCTAGGCCATCTGTATGTCCTCTTTTGAAAAGCGTCTATTTAGGTCCTTTGCCCATTTTTTGACTGGATTGTTTATCTTCCTTTTATTAAGTTGTATGAGTTCTCTGTAAATTTTGGAGATTAAACCCTTATTCGAAATAGCATTGGCAAATATGTTCTCCCATGCAGTGGGTTTTCTTGTTTTGTTGATGATTTCTTTTGCTGTGTATAAGCTTTTTTTTTTTTTAGTAAATCTTTATTGTTCAGATTATTGCAGTTGTTCCTCTTTTTCCCCCCCACATAGCTCCTCTCCACCCGGTTCCCACCCCACCCTCTACTCTTACCCCCTCCCACTGTCCTAATCCATACATGTGCCATTTTTGTCCAGTCTCTTCCCATAACCCCACACCCTCTTCTCCCCCCACCCCCGAGAATTGTCAGTCCACTCCCTTTCTATGCCCCTGATTCTGTTATATTCTCCAGTTGATTCTGTGTTAGATTTTTTATTCACTTGACTTTTAGATTCACTTGTTGATAGATATGCATTTGTTGTCACTTTGTTGTTCATAATTTTTATCTTTACCTTTTTCTTTTTCTTCCTCTTCTTTTTTTAAAATGTTAATATGAAATGGTCAGATCTGTATTTTATTTTATTTTTTTTAATGTATTTTATTGATTTTTTACAGAGAGGAAGGGAGAGAGATAGAGAGAGAAACATCGATCAGCTGCCCCTTGCATACCCTCTACTGGGGATGCATCCGCAACCAAGGTACAGGCCCTTGACCGGAATTGAATCAGGGACCTTTCAGTCCACAGACTGACGCTCTATCCACAGAGTCCAACCCGTTTAGGCTTCTTCCTCTTCTTAAGGAATGCCCTTCAGCATTTCATATAATCCTGGTTTGGCCTTAACGAACTCCTTTAGCTTTTTCTTATCTGTGAAGCTCTTTATCTGACCTTCAATTCTAAATGATAGCTTTGCTGAGTAGAGTAATCTTGGTTGTAGGTCATTGCTATTCATCACTTTGAATATTTCTTGCCACTCCCTTCTGGCCTAAAGAGGTTTTTTTTGAGAAATCAGCTTACAGTCATATGGATACTCTCTTGTAGGTAACTAACTGTTTTTCTCTTGCTGCTTGTAAGATTCTCTCTTTGTCTTTTGCCCTTGGCATTTTAATTATTATGTGTCTTGGTGTGGTCCTCTTTGGATTCTTTTTGTTTGGGGTTCTGTGCACTTCCTGGACTTGTATGTTTCTTTTATCAGGTAGGGGAAGTTTTCTTTCGTTATTTCTTCAAATAGGTTTTCAAAATCTTGTACTCTCTCTTCTTCTGGCACCCCTATAATTTGGATGTTGGTACTCTAGAAGTTGTCCCAGAGGCTTCTTGCACTATCTTCATATTTTTTTTATTATTTTTGCTTTTCCAGTTGGGTGTTTTTTGCTTTTTTGTATTCCAAATCTTTGTCTTGATTCTTGGGATCCTCTAGTCTGCTGTTGGATCTCTTTATTTCAATCAGTGTATGCTTAATTTCTAATTGTTCCTTTTTCATATCCTTGAGGGTCTCACTCAGAGGTTTCTAGAAGATTCTTGAGTAACCTTATAACCGCGTTTTGAACTCTATATCCAGTAGTTTGATTTCCTTCATTTCTTTCATTTGTGAACTATTTCTTTGTCTCCACATTTTGGCTGTTTCCCTGTGTTGATAGAGTGGCTTCGTGTGCTAGCTGTCCTTTAGGGCCCAGTGGCTCAGCCTTCCCAGTTACCTGAGGTGGACACTCTTGGTGCACCCCTTTGTGGGCTGTATGCACAGTTTTGTAGTTAAGCCTTGATTGCTATTGGTATCATTGGGAGGAATTGACCTCTAGGCCAATTGGCTATGAGAATCAGTTGTGTCTACAATGGGAAAACTTCTGTGCTGGAGACACCCTTATGGGACAGGTCTTGCTTCAGTGGGGCTTTGGCATCACTGAGTCTGCTCCCTTTAGTGTGTCTCTTATAGATGTGAAGAGTTGTAATGTGGATGGTCTCACTCTGATCACTGGGTACACTGGCTCTTGGATCTCCAAGGAGGTGCAAAGTCACCCACTGCCTAAGGCCACCCAGCAGGAGCTACAGCGACATCTTCAGATTCCTCCTCTTTGTTTGGGGTTTGGAGGTGCCCAGATGAGTCCCAGCTGTGAAGCAATGCAATCTGCTGTGGAGCCTTGCCTCTTCTTTTGGGAGCTCTGGAGCTCTCTGACCCAGCTGCAGTTTGTTAGATTGCAAAAGGCTAGACCATTCATATGCAAAAGCCTTTGTGCACAGCTTGGGTGGTGTTGTAAATTGGGTGGGGCAGGGTCTCTAGGAATCACCACGGTGGAGCAAACAGCAATGACCTTCAGCCCTGCCCTGAAGAGGCCCCCAGGTCTCTGTGTCCCGAAGCACCTTTCAGGAACAAGGATTACTGCAAGCACCTCTGAGAGAAAGCTGCCCTCGAATTCCAGCCCTATGCCAGACAGTCCAGTTTCTCTCCTTATGAGTCTGGGTCCCCAGAGTCTTGCTCGGAACTGGAGTTCAGAGCAGTTGAGAGCTTGTATCTCCCTCCCTATTTAAAAAGACAACAGTGTACCCAGTTGCCAGCCCCTTTTGCCAGTGTCTCTGTACCTCCACACTTCCACACCTCCATACCTCCTACTAGTTCAGTGCACTTTTCTCTTTTCTTCTAGTTGTAGAATTTCCACTGAGCCAGGCTTCCCGTGGTTCTGGATGATATTTGTTTTGACTTTTAGATGTAGTTTTTGTTTTTGTTTTTTAATATATTTTATTGATTTTTTTTTTACAGAGAGGAAGAAGAGAGATAGAGAGCTGAAACATCGATGAGAGAGAAACATCGACCAGTTGCCTCTTGCACACCGCCTACCGGGGATGTGCCCGCAACCAACTTACATGCCCTTGACCTGAATCAAACCTGGGACCCCTCAGTCTTCAGGCCGACGCTCTACCACTGAGCCAAACCGGTTTCGGCTTTAGTTGTAGTTTTGATATGGTTTTGCGCGGGAGCAAGTTCAGGTGTTTATCTGTGCCACCCTCTTGGTTGTCCCCATTTTATATTCTCCTGTGTAAAAGGTTTTTATTTTGATGTAGTCCCATTTGTTTATTTTCTCCTTAGTCTCCTTTGCTCCAGGAGCTGTATCAGTAAAGATATTGCTACAACATAAGTATGTCTGCCGGGACCGGTTTGGCTCAAAGGATAGAGCGTCGGCCTGCGGACTGAAAGGTCCTGGGTTCGATTCCGGGCAAGGGCATGTACCTTGGTTGTGGGCACATTCCCAGTAGGGGGTGTGCAAGAGGCAGCTGTTTGATGATTCTCTTTCATGGATGTTTCTAACTATCTCTCTCTTCCTCTCTGGGAAAAATCAATAAAATATATTAAAAAAAATAAGTATGTCTGATATTTTGCTGCCCTTTTCATTATTTAATTCTTTATTTTGATGCATAGAAATTAGTCATATTTTCCTTTATGGTTTGAGCTTTTTCTATCTTAAATTCTTACACCATGAGGTCACAGAAGAGAAGGTCTCTTATAATTTATTTGAGAAGTTCTACAAACTTTGTTTTTCCACATTTAAATCTTTAATCATCCATTTGAAATTTACTTCATAAAAAAAATGTTTTTACCAAGTTCAACTGAGCATCTTTTCTTAACTGAAAACCCTGTTACATATTGAGTATCAACAGCAGTGTCTGTTTCTATGCTTTATTATCAGTTGCATTGGTTTGCTCGCCAATCTTTTTGTCAATACCACATTGATTCAATTATTACAATTAAATAAGATTTTTTATCTAGTAGGGTATGACTTTCTTGCCTGGTTTTTCTTATTCACAATTTATTTAGTATATATATATATATATTATTTATTATTTTGTTTTCTTTAATATCTTCAATAAAGTTTTATAAATTTCTCCACCAAGATCTTGCATTTTTGCTTGATTTATCCCAAATAACTTATACTTTTTGTTGATACAATAAGGCTATCATTATTATTTAAAAAATGTTTTTATTGATTTTAGAGAGAGTAAAAAGGAGATAGATAGAAACATCGATGAGAGAAAAACATCCACCGGCTGCCTCCTGCATACCCCATACTGGGGATCAATCCCACAACCTGGCATGTGCCCTACTGGGAATGGAATCATAATCTCCTTGTTCATGGGTTGATGTTCAGCCACTGAGCCATACCTGCTGGGTAAGGCTATTATTTTAAAATAAATTTTTCTTATGTGTTGCTGGTATACTCTTATATCCAGAAATCTTACTAATTCCTCTAATTAAATAGCTCAAGGATTCTTTTCACTTTTAATGTAGAAAATCATATTATCTTCAAAGAGTTACAGTCTTATTTTTCTTTCAAATTCTTATAGATTTTATTCCTTGTCTTGCCTTACTACTCTGGCTGAAGTCTTTAACACAATGGTAAGTAAACTGGGGAAAGTGGGCATTTCTTGTATCATTTGTGTGTGTGTGTGTGTGTGTGTGTGTGTGTGTGTGTGTGGTTAATCCTCACCCAAGGATATTTTTCCTTTTTTTTTTTTTTTTTTTTTTTTTTAGAGAGAGTGGAAGGGTGAAGGAGAGGGGGAGGGAGAGAAAAAAACATACATGTGAGAGAGACATTGACTGGTTGCCTCCTGCTTGTTCCCTGACCCGGGCCATCGGGGATCGAACCAGCAACCCAGGTAAGATGCCTTTGACCAAGAATGAACCTCAAACCTTCAGTGCTTGGGCCAACTCTCTAACCACTTATCAGTACTGGCCAGGGCTTGTATCTGGTTTTAAAGGAAATACTTTAAATGTTTCACCACTAAACACAATGTTTAGAGTAAATATTTTGAAATTAGTCTTTATCAAATTTAGAAGTCCTCTTGCATTACTAAATCACTGAGAGCATATTACTTTCTGTATATCTAGGTAATTATATGGTAAGTGTTATATGATACCTACCATCCCAGATGACCCCAAACGACTCTCATCTCCTGGTATTCATACCCTCATATAGTTCCTCCCACATTATACCAGAGATGATCTGTGCAATCAATAGAACATGGCAGAAGTTATTACATGTCATTTGTTAGGTCATAAAAGATATTGTGACGTAAGTTTAGATATATAGATCAATGGAATAGAATTGAGAGTCCAGAAATAAACATTTCATTGTGATCAATTGGTTTTGAGAAGTGTGCCAAGTCACTTAAATGGGGACAGAATAGTCTTTTTCAACAAATGGTGCTGATACAAATACACAGTCACATGCAAAAGAATGAAATTGAACCTTACACTATTACAAAAAAAAAACAAAAAAACAAAAAAAACTCAAAATAAATCAAAACCAAATGTAAAGCCAAAACTATATAAAACTCAGAAGGCCTAAATCTCTGTGACCTTATATTAGCAACGGTTTCTTAGATATGACACCAAAAACATGAGCAACAAGAGAAAAAATAGATAAAATGTACTTTGGCAGAAACTCAAAAAGTTAAACATAGACTTACCATAGAGATGCTCATATTCCTGAAAGTCTGTGAGGACAGAGGCAGTGCTTTCTTCCAGAGAGTATTTGCTCGGCCAGGTGGAGCAGTACCAATCCAAGATCACTTTAAGCTATGTTTTTTTGCTAGAGTTTTTTGGGTTTCTTTTTGCATAGTTTAGAAATTTCAAGAGTCTTATTTTTCTTCCAATAAAGTTTAGGTTGAGACTGACAAAAGTCACTGACTTCTTGGTGGTATTTTTCTTTTCCTAGTTTATGTGCTGAAGTCAAATATCTTTTTTGGGGGGGAGGGAGGGATAGAAGGGAGTCCCAGATCCATATAGTAGTTTCTATTCAATCTTCCAAAGCAAGTCTTGGTTTTCTCTCCTGCTTACTGAGCCCATTAAAATTCAAGCGTTAGGCCACCCACATAGACCAATAGCCTTGGAACAAACCCCATCAAATTGCATTGCTGATTTCAAGTTTTCATGTGTTTGTGTGTGTGTGTGTGTGTGTGTGTGTATTAGAGCATTTTTAGGTGTCCTTTACCAGGAGGATTTCTCTAAACATCTAATCTGCCATAATGCCTGAAATGAAAAATCTGACAAAGCATATTTGTGCAGAAATTCACCTTCCTAATCCCTTTCAAAAAATAAATCTTGCCCATGTCGGTTTGGCTTAGTGCATCAGCCTACAGATTGAAGAATCGGGGTTTGATTCCGGTCTATACACATGCTCGGGTTGCAGGAGGCAGCCAATCAATAGTTCTCTCTCACCATTGATATTTCTATCTTTCTCTCCCTCTCCCTTCCTCTCTGAAATAAAAATTTTAAAAATTCTTTAAGTAAACACTAGTCTCTGGGAAAATGTATCCTGTTCATTCTGTGGCTTCTTTTACCCTTGGACTTGGTTGCATGAATCATTGTTTAAGAAACAGAGGAGGAAGAAAGGTTAGATAGAAAAGTTAGAACTTTTAAGTGACTCCATTCCTGTGTGGACACTTCCCTTCAGTGCTGTGTTAAATTAAAGGCTTTTGCAAAGCCTCCTCCTCTCTCTCTAAATGTATTAAGTTACGGAGTCTTTCTTTGTGACCATGATGTCTTTGGGTCAACTACTAGAAGGAAGTCTGCATAGAAATATAAAATGGGTCTTCATTTGAATTCAGTCTCATCGGGAATAGATGGCCATAAGGAACAGAGAGGGGAGATGGTAGAACATGGTAAATCAGTGCTTCTCAAACTTGGATGTGCCTTCAAGCAACCACCGCCTCTCCTGTCTTGTTGAAAATGCAGAGTCTGCCGAAACCGGTTTGGCTCAGTGGACAGAGCGCCGGTCTGCGGACTGAAAGGTCCTGGGTTCAATTCCTGTCAAGGGCATGTAGATTGGTTGCATGTATAGTAGGGGGTGTGCAGGAGGCAGCTGGTCGATGTTTCTCTCTCATCCAAGTTTCTAGCTCTTTATCCCTCTCTCCCTTCCTCTCTGTAAAAAAAAAAAAAAAAAAAAAAAAAAAAAAAAAAAAAAATTTAAAAAAAGAAAAGAAAAAGAAAATGCAGAGTCTGCCTAGAAGGGCTAGGAGGGCCTGAGATTCTGCGTTTCTTACAAGCTCCCAGATGATTCTCCTGCAGGGGGTCCTAGGACCTAGCTTAGATAGAAGGGTGTAGAGCAGAAAGGCTTTCTTTCTGCCACTGGCACTGTCCCACATTTCCCTCTACTCCCTACAATTCTTTGGCTTTGCTGCTGAATCTAAAATTCCACCCGTTATACTCTTTCTGGGAAAAGTTGCAGATTGAGTCACAACTTAATTTTCAGTCAGAAAGTTAACCTCATCATATCTGCTGAATTGAGGAACTTTAGGAAAGGACACAGATTTTTGTGGGTAAGAAGGGATTTTAACAGTGAGACACTGGCCCTGAACGGTTTGGCTCAGTGGATAGAGTGTCAGCCTGCAGACTGAAAGGTCTCAGGTTTGATTCCAGTCAAGGGCATGTACCTTGGCTGCGGGCACATCCCCAGTGGGAGGTGTGCAGGAGGCAGCTGATTGATGTTTCTCTTTCATCAATGTCTCTGACTCTCCCACTCTCTTCCTCTCTGTAAAAAATAAATAAAATATATATATTTTTTAAAACAGTGAGGCCAAAGCCGGTTTGGCTCAGTGGATAGAGTATCGTCCTGTAGACTCAAGGGTCCCAGGTTTGATTCCATTCAAGGGCATGTACCTTGGTTGAGGGCACATCCCCAGTGGGGTGTGGCAGGGGAGTGCAGGAGGTGGCTGATTGATGTTCCTCTCTCATTGATGTTTCTAACTCTCTATTTTTCTCCCTTCCTCTCTGTAAAAAATCAATAAAATATATATATTTTTTAAAAAAGCAAAAACTGTCCTTTAAAAAAAAAACACACACAGTGAGGCCGAACTGGTTTGGATAAGTGGATAGAGTGTCGGTCTATGGACTGAAAGGTCCCAGGTTCGATTCCGGTCAAGGGCATGTACATTGGTTGTGGGCACATCCCCAGTAGGGGGTATGCAAGAGGCAGCTGGTCGATGTTTCTCTCTCATCTTGTTTCTAGCTCTCTATCCCTCTCCCTTCCTCTCTGTAAAAAACAAACAAATATATATATATATATATATATATATATATATATATATATATATTTTAACACATTGGGACACTGTATTAAAGGGTGAGTATAAAGGTGGAGCATGAGGAGGTTAGGAAGAGAAGTGGGCGTTGTGCAGGTGTACAGAATTAGGAAAGCAGGGCACCTGGGGTCAGCCAAAGGCAATATTGGGAAGTAGGAGGAGATGAAGAAAGAGAAGTCAGAGGATCCTATCACAAACCTCATCCTTTAAAAGCCTTGCTTTGGGCCAGTCTGAGGAAACCTGATCCTCATAAAATCCATGTCTATTCCTTACTTCTTACAGAAAGATAAGATGGCACCAGTCCTGTACAGGTCATAAAGATTCACTGTGTTTTCTTTATTTGCGTATGCCATGGTGAAATTCAAGATATCGGTCTGCTAAATACACCTGATAGTTGAAGCTGTAGGAGAGCACTTTTAATAAATATTAAAAGCTCCAAGATAGGATTTAGAGCTAAAGGTATGACAGGTGACTGACAGCACAGAATGATTAGCACTTAAATGAGTCAGAGATCACCTAACCTTTTTATTCTGTGGATGAAGAAATTAAAAACAAGTAGGTTCAATTGGATTGCTCAAGTTCATCTGGGTAATCAATGAAATAGCCTGGACTTGAATACCAAAACTTTTGACTCTTAATCAAGTGCTTTCTATAATAAGATATTCTAGTTTGAAAAACCCAGGTTAAAAGGTTCTGAGAATCATGGACAACGGGGGTGGGGGCATACATGGGGAGGGGTTTGGTATGGGAATGGGGGGATGAGGACAATTGTGTGATACCATAATCAATAAATCAATAAAATAATAATAATAAAAAAAGGTTCTGAGAGGCTTCAGGTTTTAATTTTAAGTTCTTTTTTAAAAGCATTTTTGTGCAGATGATTGGATCAAAAAACTATGGTACATCTACACAATGGAATACTATGCTGCCATAAAAAAGAAGGAATTCTCATCATTTGCAGCAACCTGGATGGAATTGGAGAACATCATGCTGAGTGAAATAAGCCAGTCAATGAAAGAGAAACACCACATGACCTCACTCATTTATGGATAATAAAGAATATTGTAAACTGATGAACTAAAAGATAGATATAGAGACAGTAAAGCAACAAGCAGACTGTTAAATTACAGCAGGGAGGGTAGGGAGATCTGGGGAAGATAATAGATCAACCGAAGGACTTGTATACATGCATATAAGTACAACCAATGGGCACAAAACTCTGGGGAGGGATAGTATGTATGGAGGGGGGGGCAATGTTAAAATATCTACACAGATAATAATTTAATTTTAAAAGATTAAAAAAACATTTGTGTGCTTAATAATCTTATACTTAAGTGATCAACTAATTTTGGCTAATTTCCGTGTGTTTGTTTTTACTTTTTATTTGTCCTTTATTTTCTTTCTTTCTTCCTCCCTCACTTCCTCCCTCCTTCTCTCCCTTCTTTTATTCCTTCATTTCTTGTGTCAAGGGCTCCATATATATATTTTTATAATGGGGTCCATTTTCACTTCATTTTCACAACTATAATGGGGTCCATTTTCACCCACACAATTTATTATCTATAAGGCCCAATCTGATATAAATCCATTTATTTTCTGAACTTATTCCAGGTATCACCAAGAGCCCTCCCTTTGATTAAACAATACAACTTACTCTCCTATCCCTAACTGGTTTGGCTCTGTGGATAGAGTGTCGGTCTTCGGGCTCAAGCGTCCCAGGTTCAATCCCAGTCAAGGGCATGTACCTTGGTTGTGGGCACATACCTGGTATGGAGTGTGCAGGGGGCAGCTGATTGATGTTTCTCTCTCATCGATGTTTCTAACTCTCTATCCCTATCCCTTCCTCTCTGTAAAAAATCTATATATATATTTTAAAAAGCATTATGATAACAGACTCCAAGGCAAATTTTCACTCAACTCATTGCATTTTCTAAAACAGTTTCTATTTTATGCCTCCCTCAATGCTCAACACTAAGTAGGCGTGCCAAAAGGTCAAGTCTTTAGTCTTCCCCATTGCTGGCAATGGGAGAGAGCAAGAGAGCATTGTCTTAGAAGACAAGCTTTGTGGAACCCCTGAGATCACACTGGGTAGAGAACAGATTATTCTGCCATTACCATTATAGTGTCATAGAAATCTTAAAAAGACTTGTCACTTCATGGAAGATTTGTCACTTCATGTCTCTTACAAAGATTTATCACTTCTCTCTTTGACTAGCTTCCTCCCTTTAATTAGCTTTTGGAGCAAGCTTATAGTTCTGAGGGTGCAATCCCCAGGAATCCCACGCTTCAGACACAGAACTCAAGTGAAAAATAAAAACGCAGTGTTCTTGCCAGTTTCTAGGTAAACTTTCAGTTTTGCTTTCCGGGTACATTGCTTAGGGGTATAGTTTATGCCAGTGATCGGCAAACTCATTAGTCAACAGAGCCAGATATCAACAGTACAATGATTGAAATTTCTTTTGAGAGCCAACTTTTTTAAACTTAAACTTCTTCTAGCGTCACTTCTTCAAAATAGACATGCCCAGGTAGTGGTATTTTGTGGAAGAGCCACACTCAAGGGGCCAAAGAGCCATGGTTTGCCAACCACGGACTTATGAGGATTAAAGAAGTTAGAGTTATATATAATAAAGCTTTTCTGGAATAATTTATGAGGGAAAAAAAGAGATGCTAATCTCTAGAGATTATTTTCTCTTTAGTTGATCAAATCCAAATGTAGCAAACTAATTTGCACTCCCCAACTGCAGTCGATTGTTTTAATAGCTGCCAACATATCATGAGTCCCTTGGTTTCATGGTTCTGTGTGAGATGTCTGTTGTCTCTTCTTAAAAGGTGGGGTCTGTTATTCTACTCCCTAGAATCTGGATGGGCCTTATGTCTTGCTTTGACTGACAGAGTGTGGTGGAAGTGACATAATGTGAGTTTGGGATCCAGTGCCTTAAGATGCTCGAAGCTTCTACCTTGACTCTCTTGGAGCATAGCTGCCGTGTAAAGAAGCTTACGCTGGTTACCGGATGATGAGAAACTACTGGGAGAGGAAGGTCCCAGCCTCCAGCTACCCCCACCAGGTCAAGGGACAACTCTTATGAGATCTTTACATTTCTTGCTTAGTGTGGAATAAATATAGTGTAGAATACAGTAGACCCTCCTTATCCACAGTTAGGGCATCAGTTTGCACTTTAAAACAACTGCATCCCAATAACACTGGGAAGCAGATGGACCGCACTTCAATGGTTAAGAGGATCTCTAGCCGAAACCGGTTTGGCTCAGTGGTAGAGCGTCGGTCTGCGGACTGAAAGGTCCCGGGTTCGATTCCGGTCAGGGGCATGTACCTTGGTTGCGGGCACATCCCCAGTAGGGGGTGTGCAAGAGGCAGCTGGTCAATGATTCTCTCTCATGATGTTTCTAACTCTCTATCTCTCTCCCTTCCTCTCAGTAAAAAATCAATAAAATATATTTAAATAAATAAATAAAGAGGATGATCTCTATAGCTTCAGTGTCTGGGTGCAAATCCAGCCTCAGCTACTGCCGTACTAGATTTGGATCTTGGGCAAATTCTTCTTCATGCCTAAGTTCTTCACCTGAAAGCGCAGGCCAGTGATAGTAATTATCCCCTAAGGTTATGGGGGGAAAGATTGTTAAGAAAACAATATTCAGATTCTAAAGTATCTGTTTGGCAATGGTTATTTGATAAAAATAAAAATAAATTAAGAGAGAAAGATATATTTCTCATTCACTCAAATTCCTTACAGATCAGGAAAGAAAAAAAAATCAACCCATGTTTAAAATGCTGCTCATTCCTAGAAAGAGTATTAATCATAGTAATTCTTTATATATATATATATATATATATATATATATATATATATATATATATAATTGATTTTTTACAGAGAGGAGGGGAGAGGGGTAAAGAGTTAGAAACATCGATGAGAGAGAAACATCGATTAGCTGCCTCCTGCACATCCCTAGCTGCCACCTACACACACCCTACTGGGGAAGTGCCAGCAACCAAGGTACATGTCCTTGACCGGAATCGAACCTAGGATCCTTCAGTCCACAGGTCAGCGCTCTATCCATTGTGCCAAACTGGTTAGGGCTAATCATGATAATTCTTAATACACTTTATATAGAGTCCTTGTACTTCCTTCAGTAATAAAGCAGCACAAAACCAAACTGTGAAGTAGATGTAATTTATCTTTACTATTGCTCCCTTCATGTTTCGGTGCCTTCCCCCTAATAAAAAAAAGCTTCCCCAAGAGCCCTTCCTTTTCCTGCCCTGTCTTTTAGAGATATTAAATTGTCTTATAACCCCTGCTAATGCTTTAACAGGTCTGAACTTATCAATGAGTTCCCTCAGAGAATTGCACTCTGGAAACTTTTTGAAATAGCATCTTATCCAAAGGCAGCATTCAACTGGGAGTGATTCCAAGGACATTGGTAGCTCTGTGATCAGAATATTTTGGAGCAGTTTCTAAAGAAATCTTACCACATAGACACTGAACTGGCAGCTCAGTCTCCAACACAAGCATAACTAGACTTGTCCCTATAAAAATTCTCCCCAAAATTATTGAGGCAAATGAGACTTCCCCTTTCTAATAGCATATGTAAAATCGTTAATCTGATCAAGGATGAAATAGTATCAAATAAATGCCTTTAATGTGAGAGCCAGACAATAAATGCCTTTAGTGTGTTGAAATTGATGCTTTATTTTTTTATGCTTTACTTTTTTAAAATAACCAGCAAATATCCCTATAATACATTTTGGGCCAGAATATCTTCAAATATAATCATTAGATAGATGAATGAATATTTACTGAGCACTTACTAGGTGTCAGATACTGTGTTGTGTGGCTTCAGATGTGTATGAGCATACTTTATTATTCTTACTATACCAAATCCTCCTCCCTTTTATAAAGTCAGTGAAGTGTTTAGTGTTTACAATCAAACCTCTAGATTTCACATAGGTATGAATGAATATAATGGATGGATGATAAATATCCGGTAGACGTATTCCTTGAGGTGAAAGACTACCCATTTACTTTTCTATCCTCTGAGTCTCTGAGCCTTGTCCAGTGCTTTAGTACAGTGGTTAGCAAACTCATTAGTCAACAGAGCCAAATATCAACAGTACAACGATTGAAATTTCTTTTGAGAGCCAAATTTTTAAACTTCTTCTAACACCACTTCTTTAAAATAGACTCACCCAGGCCATGATATTTTGTGGAAGAGCCACATTCAAGGGGCCAAAGAGCCACATGTGGCTTGCCAGCTGCAGTTTTGCCGACCTCTGCCTTAGTAAATACAATAGATTCGTGGTTAAATTATTTTGTAATTCTTGAAGAAATCATGGAATGGTTTGTAGGACACATCATTGTGATTACTACTTCATACCTGTATCTACTGAAAGTATTGGTGTTTTGAGTTACTAGGGCAAACGGGATTAACATATTAGCTTGACCTTTGTAACAGTGCTTGGTACATCATAGGCACTCAATAAAAACTCAATTGAATGAGAAATTAAAGAAAGCATTGTGAGGGGTGCAGAGCTATAAATGACATGTTTTATGAAAGTATAATCAGACCCTTCCTTACCGGGACCCCAAGCTTGGGGTTTACTCATGCCCTAGTTTTCCTGAATGTGGATACTGGATCCCTGTCATCGAAGATTCTTGCAGTATCCAGGGTAACCAGTGCATAGAATTTCTTGCTGCTATCGTGAGATGGAATGCTGACCGCAAAATGGCAGCTTGCCTGCACAGAGAGCTGGGCTGGCTCTGTCCCAGCTTCTGCCAGGGCACCGGCAGGATGTTCTATCATACCATCTCCTCCATCCGCATGCGCCGCGGGCTTGTGGACCATATGCTTTGGCCTCGGTCTCAGAATCAGGATGTGCTCAGGTATGTGCCACCTCATAGATCCAAAGCTCTGGCTAATTTTTTCCTTTTCCTCTTTGGGATCCTGACCGGTTACTCTAGTTGCTCCAAACAGAAAGATACACGGATTTTCTGAAAATCCAGCTAAACCTTCTTTCTCCTCAGACTTATGACCATCCCCTAAGTCTCTGGGCCCCACAGAGGGAAGAAACAGCTCCTTGTTTGTATTTATGGGCCATCATTGCCATACTTTCCTTGGTTCTTGCCATGGGATTCAAAGAATGGGCAGTAACTACCTTTTAGGAAACCAAATAGGAGAGGATCTAGCTTGAAGGTGGCCAGTCCTGTCTGTTTTTTGTTATTTTGCTCCATCTTTAATCCTTTGCTACCTATGAAGGGAGAGCTGGTAGCAGCCTTGGGATCCTCCTTTCTCTGGGATCACCCTTGTTTTCTGAAAATTCCAAAATGTGCCTTCGTGTCCATGGTTCTCCTTTGTGAATATCCATCTTCTTCAGAGCAAAGACCATAGCTGGATAGTTCCTTCTGGCCGTAAGAGTCTTTGATGATTACTCCCAGAGTTCTGAGCTGTAGCTAACCTATCCAATTGGCTGCTAAGACTCATGGTGGGTCTTGATGGCTCTTTCAAAAGGATTAGATTTTCCTTTCCTCTTTTAGAATTAGTCTCCTTAAATCTAGAAATCTTAAGGCAGTTTTCAAGCTTTCGCCTAAATCTCTGCCCCTCATTAAGAGAAGGTCTTCGATGACTTGGGTTTTCTATGGCACCCATAGGATACGTTTTTGGAGCAAAATCTCTAAATGTGTATGATGTCTTAATATTTTTTTTTTATTTGAAGATTCTCATTTCTCTGGAGTTTAGTCTTAACATTTTTTTATTTTTTTTATTTTTTACCAGAGAGGTCTGATGATTCTCTATATCCTAAAAAAAAATTCATCATTTTATTATTCTGCTTTTCCCTCAGTTCCAGTTACTCTTTAATATATCACTTGCACATGAATCCTCATTTCAAGGTCTGCTTCCAGATAACTTGATTTAATACACTCACCATCCAATTTATAGAAGCCCTAGGTCACAGATCCTTGCTCTAGGGGAAGTGGTGGAACGAGTTTGAATGCAATTGTATTTCAGGTTGAACTTGCTGCTCTCAGCAAGTTATTGTTATTAAGAGGCAGGTGAACCTAGACTAGACCAGAGCTGGAGTAAAATCAAGCAGAGATCAAAGCTAATGAAGAAAACCTAGAGATCATGAGATTTATAGAAACTACCTCCACTTCCAGGCTCCAAATATTAAGGGATAAGATAGAAAAAACCTTGAGTGACAAAGGCTTAGTAAGATTTCTAAGTAAACAAAATGACACCTGTGTGTGGCAATTGGATTAAGATATTCTCCTATCTGCTGAGCCCAAAGGTAACTACCTTTTAGGTGAAAGAGCAAATCATGGAGGAAAGGAACAAAGAAGTCAGACAGTCTTGAGAACTGGATCTAGATATGGCTGACAAATTTAGCAATTAAAAATAAAGGACATCCAATTTTTTTTTTTTTCTGGCAACCCTAGGTCTAGAAAATAACTTTAGTAGTAGTTACAGACACCTGAGTCTTTCCGAAAGCAAATACAATAGATCAGAAATACCTAAGTCATAGAGAGTACTGTATTGATAAAGAAATGATAAGCCTGGTCTACAAAAAAACAAAACAAAACTGTGGCCTATCAAGAGATCTTAAAAACAACCCTCAAGTCTCCTAATTTGCATGAGCAGAAAGCACATGATGTAAGCCCCAAAGATGTCATGTTCTCCGATGCCTACTTCAGACGTGGCTAGGAAGTGTGATGTAAAAAGGACAGCCTCTCAGGGAATACAGAGAAAAATGCTAACAAAAGTCTCCCCAAAAGGTAGGACCATAGTCTAACCAAGGAACTTCTCCCACCCCAAGATAGAGGTCTTCACGACGCCCACCCAGCTCTTTTTCACCAGCTGCTAAGGGCTAGTAACTATATGTACCCCCTGAATGGGTGTGTGTGTGTTTGTTTGTTATATTGTGGATAGTTTGCCCTAGCTCCGCTATTGTATGCAGAGGAGGGGGAAAGAATACTTTACCGAAAACTTGTTTTTCCAATTCAAAAGTCATTAGACCATGGGGAGCCATATCCAACCTAATAGAGAAGAGTGGGTCTCCCACAGATATTGGATTTTGAGCTTGGTTCAGTGACCATTAGAGACTTCGGGTTGTTTTGGAGAAAGGCTTGTTTTCTATGTGTGGTGAAACATGAAGTGAGTATTTGATGACCAGAAGAGTGCACTACCACAGAGACCAAACCCGTGTTCTCCTCTTCCTGGGCACATAAGTAGACTACATTTCCCAGCTTCCCTTTGCCGTCAGGCTGGGAAATGTAGTGTGGCTATGTGTCTGAGTAATGTAATAACTATTGTATTATGCCTGATCCATAAAAACCTCCAAGGAGTGTACCTTCATACTTGTTCCCCCTGTTGGTTGACTGGAAGGTGATGATCCCAAGACAAACATGGGAACTACATACTGAAGATGGCAGAACCAATGATGGAACTTGGGTACTTGAATCACCACTCAGAAGAAAGCTGCCTTAGAAAACTACCTAAACACAGATGCACACTTTGGACTGTTGGGTAAATGAAGGTTATGTTAAACCACTGAGATGTTGAAAATTCATCTAAGACAGTGTGGCCCCAAACCAGCAGCATCAGTCATCTGGCAACTTGTTAGAAATTTAAATTTGCAGTCTCCCTCCCAGAGCTGTTAAATCAGGAACTCTGGGGATGGGGGCTAGGCAAGCCCACCAGGTGATCCTGATGCACACTGAAGTTTGAGAACCATTAATATAACAGCTAGTGCCGTGGCTGGCAAACTGCGGCTCTTTGGCCCCTTGAGTGTGGCTCTTCCACAAAATACCATGGCATGGGCGAGTCTATTTTGAAGAAGTGGCTTTGGAAAAAGTTTAAGTTTAAAAAATTTGGCTCTCAAAAGAAATTTCAATCGTTGTACTGTTGATACTTGGCTCTGTTGACTAATGAGTTTGCCGACCACTGAGCTAGTGTAAACTACTCCCGAAACCTGCTGATGTTAACTAATAAAACATCAAGTGGGCAGCCCCTAAAGTTGATCAGGCAGTAGCTTAGCCTTCCTGAATCACTCCTGTCAGACATCTCTCATACAGTTTCTTTTTTTAGGTTCATTCCATTCTGTTTCTCTACCCATTTCACTGAGGACTATAACAAAGGCACCAAATATCGAGCCATAAAAACGTTCTTTTAAAAAGGGACAGAATAGGGGAAACAAGTGTGTGAAATGCTTCCACTGGTCTATTTTTGCCCTGACACTTTGCTTATTGTCTTCCAACTCTCTAGCTCCCAACCTTGTTCATGGGTACCAAGTGTTTGAAGAATCATATACATTGAGCTTATTTGTGTTCTGTTTAGAATTTTGAAACATTAGATTTTTTTTTTTTTTTTTGTTCTGTGTTGACTAGAGAAAAAAAAGAGTCTCTTCAAAGAATGACTGTTCTGGACAAGTCCTGGGTAGCAACCACAGATTTCCACTATCCAAGGAGGACACCTAGAGGCTACTTGTGATGTGGTAGCCTATCGTGAAACATTTTCCAGATTGTTTTCTTCACGGACCCAATTAGCATTCATAAATCACAGGTCCAATAAGTCCAAGTAAAATAAATATTGATGTACAGTTAATCTTTAAGAGGAGGAAACAGACCTAACGAGGTTGCATTTATTTCCCAGGTCCAGTAGAAGTACATTACAAGGTAGAGAACTTGTGAATGTGATAGCTGGACAATTGGGAAAATTTGAATGGGGACTGAATGCTGGTTAATGTAATTGAGTTAATGTTGATTTTCTTAAGTCTAGTGAGAGCATTATGCTTGTGTGGGAGCATGTTTTCCTTCCTTTGGAGCTTCGGGCTGACATTTAAGAGTAAGGTTGGGAGATGTCTGAAACCTACTTTCCGATGTTTTGGCAAAAGGGAAGAGTGTGTTTACATATAGAGAGAGGTGTAGCAAGATGTTGACAGTTGGGGAATCTAGGTGGAAAGAATACTTCATTACACTGTTCTTTTAACTTTTCTGCACATTCAAATTCTTTTCAAAATAACAAATTAGAATGCAAAAGCTTTGAGCTGCCACTTAAAATGTTAACTGAATTTGGGTGTCAATAGTTGTGACAGCTCTTGTGATCACACACAGTAATCTGCTGCTTTTTGTGTCTTTCATGGGGAACACAGCAAACACTCACAAATATTAGCTGATTGATTTAGAAGTGCTTGCTTTTCTCATACTGGATTTGTGAGATTCTCAATATCAGTGCTTTCACTTCCCCTTTGCCCTATTCAATCCCCAATTCTTTTTTTTCTTTTTTTTTTATTTCATCTACTGGTTTTTCAATTTTATTGAGCTTCTCAAAAAATAATTCAGATTTCGTTCCCCAATTCGTTCTTTAAAATATATTTCTTATTGATTTTATTTTATTTATTTATTTTTTTTTTTACAGAGAGGGAGAGGGACAGAGAGTTAGAAACATCAATGAGAGAGACATGGATCAGCTGCCTCTTGCACACACTCTACTGGGGATGTGCCCAGAACCAAGGTGCATGCCCCTGACCAGAATCGAACCTGGGACCCTTGAGTCCGCAGGCCGACGCTCTATCCACTGAGCCAAACAAGTTAGGGCCCCAATTCCCTTTTACAAATTGTGCAGTATGGTTTGCTTTGGTTATTTACCTATTTAATCTTGTTAAATGGATCCCTCTATCTCTCTCTCATGAAAATAACAAAAAAAAAGTTGTTTAGCTTTCTTTTTCAATGATATGTAGGTCATGCTGGTGTAGGTATTGTAATTGTTCTCTTTCATTATCTGCATCCTTAGAAAATATGGTCACAATGCTAACAATTAAACTAGCACTATCTTGATACAAAGCACAATAGTTGAGCCGGGACCGGTTTGGCTCAATGGATAGAGCGTCGGCTTGGGGACTGAAGGGTCCCGGGTTCGATTCCGGTCAAGGGCATGTACCTTGGTTGCGGGCAGATCCCCAGTAGGGGGTGTGCAAGAGGCAGCTGATCGATGACTCTCTCTCATCGATGTTTCTAACTCTCTATCTCTCTCTTTCTCTCTGTATAAAATCAATAAAATATATTTAAAAAAAACAAAAAACAAAACAAAAAAAAACCAAAGCACAATAGTTAATCCACAGGCAAAACCAAAAAACTGGTTGTTTCAAGGCACCTAAATTGCCCGCTTAACTTGTGTCACTTGGAGGAAGGCAGCAATAGATGGTTTCTTTCTGTGAACCAATAATCAAGGTTGTCAACATCGGCCTCAGGGGGGAGACACGGTAACCAAAAGGCGGATAATTTGTGTCACTTTCAGCCTCTATTTTTGAGGGCTGCCACAAGGCTTTTGCACCTTTCCCCCCAACCTATGGCACAGTGCAGAAACCAGGACCTTTCACGTTCAGGTGAGGGGTCTCCCAGTGCCAAAACAGGAACCGTCTCTGGCAAACTAGGAAAGTTGGTTACTCCAGCACTGGTGACAACCCCTAAAATAACAGAGACCCATGAGCAAAGAGACTAGCAATGATCCATTTTTAGAAATATGTCCCTTTGGGAGGAGTAACAATTGTAATAATCTGAACAATAAAGACTTATTAAATTAAAAAAAACTTATTTGAAAATATTAATTTTGACATGTTATTAAAAAAAAGAAATATGTCCCTTTGAGACTGCAATATCAATCTCTAACCTAAAGCTAATTAGTAGATTGTTTGTCAGCACAATATATCCAAAAAAGCAGTCACCACTCAAGACAAATTACCAGTGTTAATTTAAAAACAAATCATTCTAACCTGGACAGTGTGGCTCAGTTGGTGAGCATCATCCCATGTACCCCAGAGGTCCTGGTTTGATTCCTGGGTTACAGCTTGATCCTTAGTAGGGGGTGTGTGGGAGGCAAACAAACAATGTTTCTATCTCTCCCTCTCCTTTCCTCCCTCTCTCTAAATATCAATAAAACCATATTTAAGAAAATAAAATAAACTAAAAACAGCCGAAACCGGTTTGGCTCAATGGATAGAGCGTCGGCTTGGGGACTGAAAGGTCCCGGGTTCGATTCCGGTCAAGGGCATGTACCTTGGTTGCGGGCATATCCCCAGTAGGGGGTGTGCAAGAGGCAGCTGATTGATGACTCTCTCTCATTGATGTTTCTAACTCTCTATCTCTCTCCCTTCCTCTCTGTACAAAATCAATAAAATATATTAAAAAAAAAAAAAAACAAGTAAAAACAACTGATTCTAAAGTGATGGGGTTATAAGATTTGTCAGTGAGGGTAATATCATAGACCTATATACTTGATTTTTTTGGTAAGGTATTTGAACTATTTGAGAATAAATTGCCAATATGATGTGCCATTATTCCTTAGCAAGTTAATGTGTGTTTTCTATAAATATGCTCCTGTATAATCACAATACAGTCATTGAAATAAGAATCAACACTCGTGCATTGGTACCGTCTACTTCAGACTCTGCTCAAGTTGTACAAAATGTCCAGGATCTGATTAAACAGATCTATCCAGGACTCTATGTTGTCTTTAGGTTGTCATAACTGTTTAATCCCTTTCACTCTGAAATAGTTCTCACTTTTGGTAAGAAATCCATGTTTTTTCATTGCAACCAACCAGCTAGAGCTCAATTTTGATTAGTCCCATGGAGATTTTGATCACTTGATTAAAATGGTATATATCAGTCTTCTCCATTGTATAGTACTTATTAATAAGTATTTTGGGAGGATACATTGTAATATGTATACAACTCTTGACTTAACAAACATTCAGATTATTTACATATTAATTTATATCAGTATGGACTCACGGTTTCCTATTTTATTTGATAATCTTCTCCCTTTCTGTATCTGTAACAGAAACCTGGATCATCTTGAATATACAGGGGTGAGTAAAAGTAAGTTTACAGTTATTTGTATGGAAAATAATACAATAATTAATAAATAATAACATAAAAATAAGCTGTTTCATATAAAAAGCAGTCACTGTAAACCTACTTCTATTTGCTTTTCTCATATTTATTTATTTATTATAGTGTTGTTGTTTTATAATCCTCATCCAAGTATATTTTTCCATTGATTTTCACAGAGTGGAAGGGAGAAGGAAAGACAGAGAGGGAGAGAAACATCAATGTGAGAGAGACATCCATTGGTTGCCTCCTGCATGCATCCCTTCTTCTTCTAAGAATCTATGCTTTCATGATTAGCCAAAGGCCTTAAACTAGTTAATTCTTATAATACAGGATCAGATCCTGTGGAAGATTAAAAACATAATCATAAAAAAACACATTAAAAAACAAACAAACATATGATCATAATGTTTTCCTGGGCCTACTATTAAGAGGTGGAGTCTATTTCCCCACTCTTTATTTATTTATTTTTTTTTAAATAGATATTTTTATTGATTTCAGAGAGGAAGGGAGAGAGAGATAGAAACATCAATGATGAGAGAGAATCATTGATCGGCTGCCTCTTACACACCCCCTAAGGGGGTCAAGCCTGCAACCCAGGCATGTGCCCTTTACAGGAATCTAACCCGGGACCTTTCAATCCACAGGCTGAGGCTCTAGCCACTGAGCCAAAACAGGTAGGGCTATTTCCCCATCCTTTAAATCTGGGCTGGCCTGTGACTTGCTTTGATTAATAGTATGTAGTAGAAATGATGTTGTGAGAGTCTTGGATCTTAAGCCTCAAGGGATCATGCAGCTTCTGCTCTTGCTCTCTTAGAATACTGAGACCTGTCACAGTTTGATTCCTGGACAGGCCACATGCCTGGGTTGCGGGCTCTATCCTCCAGTGCACAGGAGGCAGCTGGTGTGCAGGAGGCAGCTGGTCCATGATTCTCTCTCATCATTGATGTTTCTCTCTCTCTCTCTCTCTCTCTCTCTCTCTCTCTCTCTCTCTCCCTTCCTCTCTGAAATCAATAAAAATTTATTATTTAAAAAAGAATCCTGAGATCACCATGCTATAAGAAAGCTCAGTTTTATGGGCTGAATTTGTTTCCCCAAAATCGTATGTTGAAGTCTTAACTCCTAGTACTTCATAATTTGACCTTACTTGGCAACATGGCCTTTACAATTTGACCTTACTTGGCAACATGGCCTTTATAATTAGGTTAAAGTCAGGTCACCAGGCACACCCTAATCTAATTTGACTGATATCCTTATAGAAAGAGGAAATTTTAAAAAATATATTTTTATCCATTTCAGAAAGGGAGGCAGGGAGAGAGAGAGAGCACGTGCGAGAGAAACATCAATGATGAGAGAGAATCATTGATTGGCTGCCTCTTGCACGCCCCCTACTGGGGATTGAGCCTGTATGCAATCCAGGCATGTGCCCGTGACCAGAATCAAACCCAGGACTCTTCAGTCCACAGGCCGAGGCTCTATCCACTGAGCCAAACCAGCTAGGGCAAAAAAAAGAGGAAATTTAGACAGAGTTACACACACACTGGAAGGACACCATGTAAAGATGAAGGCAGAGATAAGAGTGATGCACCTACGCATCAAAGAACACCAAACATTATCAGCCAACACCAGGAGCTAGAAGAGAGGCAAAGGTCAGATTCTTCCTCACAGTCCTCAGAAGGAATCAGTCCTGCTGACACCATGATCTTGAAGTTCTAGCCTCCAGAACTGTGAGTAAATACATTTCTATTGTTTTAAGCCACCTTAACATACTAATAAACGATTATATCTGCTCATTCTGCAAGTAGATTATATTGTTTATATTGGTTTACTAGTGCTGCCATAACAAAATACCACAGACTGAGTAAGTTGGACAACAGAAATTTACTTTCTCAAAGTTCTTGTGGTTGAACTCTGAGATCAAGGTGTCAGCCGGGTTAGTTTCTCCTGAGACCTCTCTTTGGTTTGGAGGTGGTTTTTCTTCTGTGTCTTCACATGGTCTTCCTTCTGTGTGTGTTTGTGTCCAAACTTCCTCTTCGTATTAGGACACTGGTCACATTGGTTTAGGACTCGCCCTAATTGTAATTTAATCACGTCTTCAAATACAGTCATGTTGTGAGATAGTAGGGACTAGAGCTTTGGCATATGAATTGGCAGAGATGGGGTGCACACAACCCAGCCCGTAACAAGAGGCCATATAGAGGAGAGCCAAGATGCTAACTTACAGCAGCACTAACTGCCTGATATGAGGCCATTGTGAGCCTTCCACCCAGCTCAGCTGACCCTCCAGTTGAACGCTGTTAACATGAGGGAGTGTAGGTGAGATCTGCAGAATTGGCTGGCCAACCCTTAGAATTGCAAGGAGTAATAATAAATCACTATTGTTTTAAGCCCACTATGTTTTGGGGTAGTTTGTTATGGCAGCAATAGATAACAGAAACAACCCCGTTTCGCATAAATTCTAAACCAGGCCCCTTTTCATTACACTACAGTGATGGGCTACATGTTAAATGGATTGTTTAATCGGCTGTTTCATTATTACCGAAGAAAAGGAATGAGTACTAATTTATTAACTTAAAATGAATAGATGGTATTATCGCTACTAGTTGACATTTATATAGCACTTTGCCCATTTGAAAGAGTCTCTTAATAATTCATAAAGTTTTCAATCGAAGAAATATTGAATCATAGACCCATGGGAGTTAAGTGGAACAATAAGAGGTCATTTAATCCATCTCCTTATCTTAAAAGAGAATGACTTATTCTATCCCAGCCAGATGAGAGTCATTTTCCTCCTCCTGATTGTCATCCAAAAAAACTTTTAAAGTGTGTTTCTGTAAATGGAACTGTATTTAGCGCTCTGTAGGCCTTTAAAGATTTAGTACAACAACAATGGAGAGATGAACCACACACAAACAAAATTCAAAGTACTGCATGCACAAAAGGCTTAACAGAATGAATAAAGAAGATGTGGTACATATATACCATGGAATATTATTCAGCCACGAGAAAGGAGGCAATTCGGCCATTTGTGACAAAATGATGGTTAGCAGGGGTTGGGGGTGAAGGAAATGGGGAGATTTTGTTCAAGGATACAAACTCCCAGTTATAAGCTGAATTAAGTTCTGGGGAATCTGTTGTATAGCATGATGATATAGCTAATAATACTATATTATATACCTGAGATTTGCTAAAAGAGTAGATCTTAAATGCTTTCACCACAAAAAAGAAATAGGGGGTGGGGACAGCGGTCAATGGGAAAAACAAACAAACAAACCAAGGGGGTATCTGTAATACTTTCAACAATAAAGATAAATAAATAAAATGTTTTTGTAGGGGCAGAAGAACCATGGTCCTGTAAAAAAACAAACAAAAACCTACTTTGGAATAAAAAATGTGAGTATTGTTTACTGTTAAAAAATAGCAATTATGTGAGGTAATGTAGATATTAGCTAAGGATAAAGTGATAATCACTGTGTAATATGTAAGTGTATCAAATCAATACCTTAAACAATGCTAAATTTCAATTATAGCTCAATAAAGCTGGAAAAAAAGAGAAAGAAAACTACATATAAAATGACCTTTTTTTTGGTTCCAAATTATCGACATATACATTTTAGCCCATGTAGATAATACAGACAGACATAAACATAATCATACAAACACATTCATGTATGCAAGTGAAAGAAAAGGTTTAGGGAAATATGACAACTCTCAGATATTTGAAGGGCTGTTGTGTAGAAGAAAAGTTAGATTTGCTCTGTGTAGCTACTGGAGACAACTAGGACCAGGAGTGAAACAGGTGGAAATTTCAGGGAGGCATGTGTCAGTTTATCTTTTTAACAATTAGAACGTTTTAAAACAAATGGGCTCCCTCACTGGAGTTATTATAGAGGGAATTCCAAGAGATTTGCCTAGATGACCTCTAAAATTCTTTCCAACCCTATGACTCCGGGCCACCTGTCAAAATTAAACACATTTGGGGGGATGTAGAGGAAAGTAACTGAATTTTATAGGCAAAGAATTGTTATCAGTCATGCTTGTGGGAGGTAGGGACAGCATAGAGGCCAGGGAAATTGTTCTATCTCTATGTATGAATCTGAGATTTTCTTATGAAGGAGGTAGGATCGGAGTAGAATCCTAAGTACCATAAGGAGGATCACTCAGGAGCCATGTTGGGGAGAATATGATTATTGCAAAAGTCATGGCTGAAAAAGAAGGCACCCCAGAAAGAGGCTAATTGGATGTACCTATACCTGTCACAGACGGGGTTCGGATTTGAGGAACAGGAGATGGTGAGCACTAGGCAATTATAATCCAGGGTGTCCTGGAAAATAATCTTGAAACATTAGATGACAAAACTAGACATTGTACATAAGGAAGGGGAGGGGAGTACGGTCAAAGCAATGAGAGAAAGAAATAATTTTTTGCTTTTGTAGATTGCTGGGTGCTAAAGGTTTGGAACCTGGGAGGAAAAGGCTAGTAGCAGGCGAGTCCAGCAGAGAGATGACCTGAGTCCAAATGAACACTTGTGTCCATACAGATGTAGGGAAAGAAGTAGATATGGGAGATAATGTAAGACTGTCGTAGCAAGAGCCTGGAAACGCAGGCTGGTGAAGACAAGGATCAGTGAGGCATGACTCACACTCTTCTTGCTTCTGGAAACAGTGGCATTCCGTCTGGAGAAGATCAAGATGATGAGCATCTGTGTCTTCGGTGTGCCTGCTGGTGTTGGTGCTGCATCTGATCTTTCATGCCAGTTCCCTGGCCCTCATACAGGTGAGGCTGTCCCTGCGCTACTGTGCACCGTCCCTGTTACTCCCCCCTCAAAATCCCCTCCTCCTCCCGCCATGCTTCTTTCTGCCCCTGATGGAAGCTCACAGCTGCACTCCATTAAGATAATGTTTTGAGATTATTTTGAATGTTAAAATGTAATTCTCCGGCAATTCATGTTGGCTCGGTTATGTTGAGAGGAAATAGTTTCCCTAACTTTGTTTCTCCCCACCTCCCTTTCTGAAAGTTCCCATCTCACTTTGAAAATGAAAGAATGGAAAAATATCTACAAGACAGTGCATGTATCCTAAGTCTCCGCTTACAAGATATTTGCTTTGGCCTAGATAGGATCTTAAGAATCAGTGACAGAGGAATTTTCATATGAAAAACAAAGGTCTTATGTAATTGTTCACATGTGCAGGTAGCTGGCGATAACCAGGTAGGAATGACTAATAAAGTGACATATGACTCTACATGTTTTTATTGGTTGACTGGTGTTTTGTTTTTAGTTAAATGCGAAGTGGCAGGTGGTGGTGGTGGCTCATCTGAATAAATACTGTAGAATTTGTTCTATGACCTAAGTTTATACCACTTGAAGAAATTAGACTTGGAAAAGTTGATGGACTTCTGAAAACATTACATTTTATTTTATTTCTTTTAAGTTTATATCTTCTTTTTAAAAAATTTATTTTATTGTTTAAAGTATTATATATAGTAGTACACATATCTCTTTTTTCCCCCAATAGACTTTCCCCCAGCCTCCCCTAACCCCTGTTACATTTTATTTTGGTATGAATAGTAAGTGCTTGTATGACACTTACATGCCCAAAATTGTTTTAAATGCTTTATACATATTAACTAATTTAATTTTCATAAGAGCACTATAAGGTAGGTACTATTGTTATTATCATGACCTCACAGATGAGGAACTGATGCATAAAAAGGTTATTTGCCCAAGACCAAATAGCTAATAAGCATAAACTCACCTTTAAAAATATATATATTTTATTGATTTTTTTACAGAGAGGAAGGAAGAGGGTTAGAGAGTTAGAAACATCAATCAGCTGTCTCCTACACATCCCCTACTGGGTGTGCCTGCAACCAAGGTACATGCCCTTGACCAGAATCAAACCTGAGACCCTTCAGTCCGTAAACTGACGCTCTATCCACTGTGCCAGACCAGGTAGGACTATAAACCCACTTTTGAACTCCAGCAGTCTAGAGTCAGCATTCCTACACCTAACCACTGTGCTATACTATATGCATCTATTACATTATATAACACTAGAGGGCCAGTTCACAAATTCATGCACAGGTGGGGTCCCTTGGCCTGGCTAGTGATCTGGCCCATTGGGGCCATCTTGCTCAGTCCTGATGGGGGCTGGCTAGCTGGCCTGCGGGAGGGACTGTGGGAGGTTGGCCAGCCTAGGCCACGGAAGGTTGGCTGTGGGAGTACAGTGGGCAGCTCCTGCGTTGAGTGTCTGCCCCCTGGTGGACAGTGTGCATCATAGCGAATGGTCAACCAGTCGTTTGGTCAACTGGTCATTCTGTTGACCAGTCCTAACAGTAACCTATAGACAGACTACCAGAGAAGCAAAATTGTTACCCCCAAATTGAAATTCTCTAAGATAATACAAACGAAACAAAAACCACAAATTTTTGCTATGTGACCACCTTTATCCCTTGTGAATGATTTTTTTTCAGCAGTTGCAAACACTTTGATAATTAAAAAGGGATGTGTGTATGGCATTTTAAACACAGGGAAACTTTGATTCAAATATAAAATTCATATTCTATTCAGTGCTAAAGCATAGTTCTTGTTTTTTTTTTTTTGGGGGGGGGCAGCCTCTGTTATTTCTGGCCACAGCCTGGATAGCAATGGAATAATTTCATACTGCTCTTATAATAGTGTCAATGTCAGGGATGGTTCATCTAAAGTCAGGCTTGTAAGACATGTAAAGAAGACCAGCATTTACCTCTTCCCCCTAAACTCTATCTCCCCAGTGATTGTTTTGTGCTTCTTTGCCATGGTACCCATCCTCTCTGCTTTAATTTTAAGCAAATTTTCAGTGGGATACCTTCAATAACTGATAATTTTGTAAAAGAAATAGAAAAGCCAAAGGAAAATAATTATCTAGTTCTTTTAAAATTTAAAAAACTAGATCAATATTAAGATGCAAGAATGTGTAGTGGGAGGATAAGTGAATATTTAGACACATAAATATGTATTGTGTGTGTGTATAAAAACACTTTTCTGCTTGAGTCACTCTCTTTAGATAATATGTTAAGGGTGAATAAGTAAGTTCTGACTCAGAAACAGAGTTAAAGATAGATTTTGCCCTCCTTTGTCATCAAAGGAAGACCTGACCACGTGCCAGGTTTATAAGGCACGCCAGTGGGAAGATTATTAGCTTTACTGTCAAGCACTGTGAGGGTAACAGAGACACACATGTGGTTAGGTGGTAAAAAGGATTCATGGTAATATAATATGAGGACTGGGGCCACATCTGCTTCCTCCTGTGAGCCTGTAGAATGCAGACAACCGAGCCGACTGCACTTTACCATCATGCAATAATTTCAAAATGAGACAATCATGTACCTCTTTGCTATCTTCGTGTACATTTTGGGTAATTTTGATCCTAGGCCTGCTGCTGACGAGGGTGTTTAAAGAGATTCTCCCCCGAGCATTTTAGGGACCCTCACCTGGAAGGCAAGCACCTCTGTGCCCTATGCTCGTCTTTCCCAGCTGTGCCTGCTAATGCGCGGTGAGTGCACGTGGGGCGCCCGGCTGATTCATTTGGCAGGTGGAGGTGGGACAGGGAGGACTTGACACCCACCCACCACCAAAGGCGGTCGCGTGTGGGGCGGGACGCGGGAGTCCGAGATGCGGGGAAGGGACAGAGGGGCCGAAAGACCCGACGGGGCAGCGGATGTGCTACCGAGGTGGGCACTGGGGCTCCCGCAGGGGGCGGGGCCTGAGCAGGGGCGGGGCCTGATGGGGGCGGGGCCTGCGGGAAAGCCCGCCCTCGGAGTAGCGGAGATGACTGGCTGGGCGGGGGGGCGGGGGACGCTCTGCTCCACGCTTTCCCAGAGCTCGGTGGTTTAAAGATGGCGGCGGCGGCGGCGCTGGGGACGCGGAGCCGCGGGAGCAGGAGGGGAGGAGAGGAGGGTCTGTGAGTCGCCGAGAGGCAGCGTGAGGAGTGCGGGTGCGGAGCCGCCGGCCACCCGGCTCCCCAGGGCCGGGGCCAGGACTGGCACGGAGGCCGAAGCAGCCCCAGGAGCCCGAGGCCGGAGCCGGGGAGGAATGTGACCGGGGGTCGGCGGGGGCGCGGGAGTTGGCGAGCGCAGGGATGGGGCAGCAGGTGGGCCGCGTCGGGGAGGCTCCGGGGCTCCAGCAGACGCAGCCCCGCGGGAGCCGGGGCAGCAGCGCCGCCAGGCCGTCCGGCCGCAGGCGGGACCCGGCGGGGCGCACCGCCGCGGAGGCCGGCTTCAATATCTTCACCCAGCACGGTGAGTGCGTCCCGGAGGGCGCCGGCGCCAGGGGCCGGGAGGCCGCGGCCGGGGCCGGGGCGGAGTGGGCGGCGGACCGGCAGCCTGAGGGGGGTCGGCGGTGGAAGGGTGCCCGGGAGGAGTGGGGGCGGAATCCGCTGCCATCTGGGCCAGTCACGGGAGGCGAGTCACACCCCTCCCCCTCCCGCCTCCAGCCTGGCTGGCAGCTCCGGGGGCGGAGGCCGGGGAAGTGGGCTCCGGGGCCGCGGGGGGACCGTCCTCTCTCTGTCCCGGGCCCGGGCTGCGCGGCTCCATCGGGGAGGAGGGCGCGGTGGGTAGCGCCGCCCGGGGAGGGGAGGGGAGGGGAGGCGTGGGCTCCATCCTGGAGGTGTTGGTACAAATCGATCGTCAGCGGAGAGAACGGGGAGTTGTGTCTCAAAGGGATTGGGAAATAGCAACGGAATCTCAGGAGACGGCGGCCTGTAAAGTATATTTGTGAGTCGGGCCATGTGCAGTGCCAGGACAGGGAGCAGTGCCTGCCTGTGGGAGAGATAAGGGTTGTATCTTAGCACTTTTTTGATTACCACCCCCCCAATATTGGAAATGAAGGGCTTGGCCAAACCATACCTCTCTCTGTTCTGCTCTTTTAAGGAGGATAGAATTCTGAGATGGCTGGTAGGGGTTAGAGGTTGGTGGGCATGGCTAGGATTTTGGATTACGCACACATTTTCCTACTGTGTGTGTGCATGTATTCATACGTACTTCCTCTCTGAAGTCTGGAGCCTGTTACTTTGTTTGGTTATCAAGGTATTTTTTTAGAATAGTTGTCTCCAAACTCTTCTGATCATACCCTTGTATCAGTAAAAGAGCATTAAACCTCAGGAATATTTAATGTGTCTTTTAAGTTTTGTGTTTGTCTTAACTGTGTTAGTATGTATACAACTGTATAATGTACAGATAGAATTTCAGAAAGCATGACATGAACAATAAGTATAATAAATTAAGCTCTAATAGATATCTTTTCCTGCAGCCCAGTGGATTCCTTTGCACTTCCTCTGAGCTGCTCCCACCCACACCACTTTTGAGACTTGATTTTTTAGAGGAAGGAAGAGAGGAGAAGGGAGAAAAAAACCCACAAAATTGACCTTCATGAGGTTTAGATATCCTAAGATCTGAGAGAAGCTGAACACATAGATATGACCTCTCTGTAAGGAGGGGATAGTTGAGGTTGGATGAGAGGTAGCAAACTGGAATCTCACTGAAGAGGTCTATATTAAATAATAAAGGATAAAAGATATTCTATACTGCACAATATAGGGAATGGGAGCAGGGGTGGGTGGGAGAAACGGAAGTGTGAACTGTTCCTTAGAAAGGGGAGTTTTGGAGGAAGCAAAGGAAAGAAAATGATAAACCCAGGGAGCTATGGCTGCTAGGTGAGTTGTATTCAGAGATTTCTGGGTTTGGACTTTGTGAATAAGCTGTGTTGTTCCTTAGTGGAGGAGATATAAGTGGTTTGGGGCCATTCAAGAATTACATGTCTACTATTAAAGACTTGAGTGAATATGTTATAAAGTTGCAATATGACTTATTCTTGATTGAAATTACTTTCTAAAACACAGGAGGCAGTCCTGGCTAGTTTGGCTCAGTGGTTAGAGTGTCGGCCTGCAGACTGAAGGGTCCCGGGTTCGATTTCGTCAAGGTCACATGTCCGGTTGGGGGCATACAGGAGGCAGCTGATCAGTGATTCTCATTATTGGTGTTTCTATCTCCCTCTCCCTATTCTTTCCTCTCTGAAATCACACACACACACACACACACACTTAAAATAAAACACAGGAGGCAAGAGTGGGTGAATAGTGTTCAGGGAAGAAATCCATGTAGCTTTGCTTTGTGTAAAGTGTTAAAGCACGTTAAACTTGGCCCAGTAAGCAATGGTGATCCTCTTCCTCTTCCATCTTATTCAGGGACATAAGATTTTCAGAGAATGAGGAAGTCATGAAGACTGGAATAGGAAGAGATTTTGAGGGGTGGATGGGAGTTGGATTTATGGAGCAAGAAAATTAGAGCAGGCTGGTCAGGAGAAACAAATTAAGCATGGACAAAGGAAACAAATTTGTGAGGATACATCTGTCAGGAGTTAGATACTCCAGGAGTGAATAGTAGAGCAGAAATTGCAAGAATCAATTCTTGGTCCTCGCTACACCTGGCTAGGTTATTTAGTCACTTACCATCTTTGGTTTTTTTTTTTAATCTTTAAAATGTTGGACTGGATGATTGCTACGGTACCTTCTGATTCTTAAGATTTTATTCTTTTAATTGAGAAGCAGTGGGAAGAAAGCTTGGAATACGTTGGATGGGCTCCGGTTTTGGAAAATGTGGGAGAGGAGTTTATATCAATTTACCTGGCGGGCTGGTTTATAGGATACCTCAACAAACCCAAGTCTGAGGCAGAGGAAATAGGAGGGGTACGTTCAAGGGATATTTCATTCATTTAACAAACAAAATTTTTTTGAGCATTTGTTATGTACTGGGCTCTGGGGATGTTGCTGTGAATATAAGAGTCCCTGTCTTTGTGGAACTTCAAGAACTTAATGATTTGACATAGAGGGTGAAATAGGAGAGATCACTTTGGAATATTGATTAAGGGCCTGAATTCTGGAGCCATTCTGCCTGGGTCTGAAACTTGGCTCAGCTGCTTATTATCTGTGTGACCTTGGGCAAAGTATTTAACCTTTTGTGCCTTGGATTCTCCATTTGTAAAATGGGCCTAATCAGAGTACTTAGTACTTAAACCTAGATTTAATGAGTTAATAGAGGCACTTAGAAGAGTGCCTAGTATATAGTGAAGAGCTCAATATGTGTTAGCTGCTACCATTTCTACCATTCTGAGTCAAAGATTATAAGGTTTTGAAATTGGCTGAGATGGTGATTTTTTGTTGACAGGTTTGGAAGTTAGACACTGATTGAAAGGATGGGAATAGGGTAAACTTATTGCCAAAGACTAGTATGAAAACAAAGGAATTAGCAAATAATATAGAAAACAAAGGTGAAGTGAGTACTGTTCTTAGACAGATGGTGTTTACAAACTTTTCCATAGATCAGTTTCTCAACCTTGGCAGTATTGACATTTTGGGGTGGATAATTCTTTGCTGTGGGGTGCTGTCCTGTCCTTTTTATAAGATGTTTAGCCACATTCCTGGCCTCTACTTACTAGATGTCTGTAACGAACCTTTCTGGAAACAGCTTTCTCTCCCCTCCAGTTGCGACAACCAATTGGTAAATGTCCCCTGGGGGGCACAGTGGCCCCCAGTTGAGAATTACTGCTTAGAAATATGTAGTAGATTCGGAATTGAATGAATGAATATAAGTTAGGTTAAAAAATTCCTCAGTGGACATATCATTTGATATTTACATACAAAAATCTGGATCCTAGAATTAGTATACAAATCTCTATCTTGAGTTTCAGTATTGAGGTATTTGCACATAATTTTATATATGAAAGTTAAGTCTGACATGCTATTGAGTTTACATGTAGGTTTAAAGTAGATCAAATACCATATGTAGTTAATCAGTAAACATGTACATTTTATAGAAATGGGTTATCATAGTCCATGATTTTTCTTCTATAGAAAGGGTATTTTCTTATTGAAAATGAGAATGGTATTTTTTATTGTTAATATATATAAATTGTTATAATAATTTGCCTTGCAATTTTTGTGAATTTTGTGAATGCAATTTAGAAGGAATAAAAATAATAGGGCTGTTTTTGGTATGAAAGAGATGAGTACTCTGTGGCTTTTCTGAACTCTGTTATTAAGCCTTTTTGGTGAGCTGAAGTTTTGTGACTAGTAAGTAATCTAAGGTTCAATACTTTTTAATATCTGACATACCTCACAACAGTTGAATGGTCTCATTTCAACTTCCTTCTCTCACTCATTTACTGAAAATACTATTAAAAGTTAACCTTAAGTTATGAAGTTTTGAATAATAGAAATTTTCCTGTAAATCAACTCATTTTGAGTGGTCTGGTTTGTTTATTTTGGACCTATAGTTCATGTCTTAATCTTTGCAGAATGAAAGATACGGGCATCCCATGTTGAACATGATACTGTAGAAAAGAACAGGAAGGCTATTGCACGGGAATTTTAATTATGGCGACCTTATATTGTGGCCACTTGTTCTTATGAAATCAGCTGTTAGATTTTTATTAATCTCTAAATCTGTATAAGTTACAGATAAATAGATAGCTGTGTCTTTTTTAGCAAAATGGCAATATATATTGTGGTACAGACTTATTAGACCAATTGCCAGTAAGTTCCAGGTAAATTATGAAGTCTGAAGTATGCTTTAAAAAGAAAACAAAAGAAAAACCAGCATCTTTTTTCTTCCATCCCCCATTCTGTGTTGTTCTTCCTATTCATTCTCTTTAACAAAATTGGGAATGATGATGATAATTTTTTTTTGTGTAATTTTTTTAGTGTTTATGAAGACCTTTTATGGTTTTTACTTAATTTGATCTTTACTATTACTCTGAAATAGGTGGGGGCAGGTATTAATCTTGTCATTTAATAAATTAAGACAAGTTAAGAGAATTGACTTTTCAAGGTCACCTAGATGTTAAGTTGTTGGACTGAAACTCAAGCCCTTTTCTCCAAATATTGCCATAGTATGAATATTTAGAGAACATAGATTCAAATCCTGCCTTGTATTTGACATTAGTAAATGGTTTACAACTCCAACCTCAGCACATTGTTGAATTAAATAATAATATTATGTAAGGCTCTTAACGGAAGTGCCAGGCACAAAGTACTCAATAAAGAGCTTTGTTGTCGTTGTTACTTTCCTCAAGACGATTGTGAAGATTGAGTCCTATCTGAAAATGTTTTGTAGACTATCTAAGATACTGCTATTGTCAACACGAAGGAATGCTAAAGTGTAGAATTGTCTTAGCATTTACTTTCAAAGTATGTTTTTTGTCTCTAAATCTTTATTTTTCTCTCAAGTGACTCTTGGTTATTAAAGGACTTCCAGAAGCAAAAAGGTAGGGAAAGCTTGGGAATCTTGAATCATAGGAGAGTCTGATTACATTAGGCCAACATTCATTCCTCTGAAGGTACATACTATCCTCTCATGGTGACTTGTCTTACGGGTTTAGGTGTCGATTAGAGCAGCAGTCTCCTTCCTTTTGGACCTCATGGACCACCGGGTTGGCGACCGCTGAATTAGAGGACAGTCCATAGTTCTTTTTCATTCACTCTTTTCATAGGAAGTTTTTTCTTCATTCAGAGATGTTGAATCCAAAACACAGGCCAAGGCAAATGTAAAGTTTAGAAATTTCATTCTAATCTGGCACATTTGTTTGGTTGGTAATATTTAATGACTTTGTGTATTGTAACCTTTGTCATCTGACATCCTTTGGACATTTTTGTTCCTACCTGTATTATTTTAACTCTGATTATAGTTTTTGTTAAAAGCGTGCTTTAGTAGGACTTTTTATGTTCTTGATTTTGTAAGTCAAATGAACTTTTTCTCATACTGGGGAAATGAGATTTCAAAATAGTTAAGAATGTTAACTCATCAATTTTAACAGATTTCTGGAATAGGTAAATTTGGAGTTTTCACGATACTTCACCAAATCATGTAGAAGAACTGCTCTAAAACTTTAGCGTAGAGAGCTTTTTAAGACAGATTGCTGGGTCTCACTCCCAGAGTTTGATTCGGATTTCAGGGGACTCAAAAATTTGCATTTCTGCCAAATTTCCAGAATTGCTGATTCAGCTGGTTAGGGGGAGTCATACTTTGAATACCATTGGTGATATGAGATTAAGATAAGTAATGGAACAAAGGTGATTCAAAGATTCTGTTGTCTGAAAACAATATGTATTAACTCTCTTCTACCTAAAAATGGTTCAAGTCCATGTGTCCCATGTCTGGTGTACACACACAGGCTTTACCTCATCTTTTGGTGGTGGGAAGAGATGATGTATGTGTCTTTGCTTTGGCCTCAACATTTCTTTTTATCTCTAAAGATTCTTATGTTGAAAGTCTCTTGAGAGATGGCACTTTTGAAAGAATCTTGAAATCAGGGAAAAGTGAGATAGGGCACATAGGGTGGGCCTCAGTTCTTGGGAGAAATGGTAAAGAAAAAAATGCCCCTATTGGGTACTGTGCCAGTAAGTACCTAATACCTGCTTTGTTCTTGTTTTTTAAATCAGATAAAACCCTACTTGTCCAAATTGATAAAGATTAGAGATCAAAAGAATTTGGATACCTATTTGTGATTCTATAGTTTTGGTGTATGATGGTGCCTCAGCTTTTGAGGTGTGTGTAAGGCTTTCTGCCCATCTCTTTTTAAAAAAAAAAAATATATATATATATATATATTTTATTGATTTTGTACCGAGAGGAAGGGAGAGAGATAGAAACATCGATGAGAGAGAAACGTGTATCAGCTGCCTCCTGCACACCCCCGACTGGGGATGTGCCCGCAACCAAGGTACATGCCCTTGACCGGAATCGAACCTGGGACTTTTCAGTCCACAGGTTCATGCTCTGTCCACTGAGCCAAACTCGTTTTGGCTTGCCCATCTCTCTTGAGACCAGTATTGAAGTTTACAGAATGGTAGGCCAGGGTTAGGTGTGTGTACTCTGGGGCTACAAATTCAGACTTAGATATGGTCTAACGAAGGGAGCAGTAGGCACTAACAATGCTATTTGTAATCTCATGGTAACACTCAACTACTGCCTTAATCTAGGTTTATTATCACTAATATTTCTTATTTGAAAACTTTTATATCCTCCTCCTCCCCCTTGTTGTAGATTACAACTTTTACTCTCTTTGCTTTTTAAAAATTATTAAGAAGTTTAACAGATATCAGTGATAGTATATTGTGCTTCTATAAGAAAATGAATATACTAAAGCCATGTTTCTCTACGAATGTGGAAGAAAGTATAAAATATTATCCTATCTAATAAAAGAGTAATATGCAGATTGACCTTCATTCCACCATACAATAGCTGCCCCTGTGTGGTAAAAGATCCTTCCCCCATGTGGACACAAGATGGCCACCCACCACAAGATGGCCAGCAGGGGAGGGCAGTTGGGAGGGACCAGGTATGCAAGGAAGGGCAGTTGCGGGTGATCAACCCTGCAGGAGTAACCAGGCCAGCAGAGGAGGGAAGTTGGGGGCAAACAGGCTGGCAGAGGACCAGTTAGACATCAGTCAGGCTGGCATGGGAGTGGTTTGGGGATGATCAGGCTGGCAGGCCAAAGCTGTTAAGGGAAATCAGGAAGGCGGGCAGGCAGGCAAGCAGTTGTGAGCCAGCAGTCCTGGATTGTGAGAGAGATGTCCAACTGCCAGTTTAGTAACTGATTAACTGGCTGTTGGACATCCCTCGAGGGGTCCCAGATTGGAGAGGGTGCAGGCTGGTCTGAGGGACATCCTCCTCCCCCCGCCCAGCCCCATGCACGAATTTTCATGCACCGGGCCTCTAGTCTATATATATCCTCTAATGTTTGTAGTTGATTTATTAGACCATACTGGTAGAGAGCCTTTAGAATCTTTAGAAAACTACCAGCTGATAATATTGTGTACCAATTGCACAAATATTGGTGTAAATGACTCTTGGATTCTAAGATAGTAGGTTGTGAGAATTGATTTCTTTACCTGGTGTCCTTCACACACAGTACATGCCACAGTAAGCGATGTCTAAACGGGAGGGATCCTCACAGGTAGCAGGTGCTGATTAGGGGAGGAGGGCATGATTGTTTCCTGGGACTGTAGCTAAGGGTTCCGCAGGCCTTGGAGGGGCGGGCTCTGCCCAGCAGCCCTGTAGCGGTGGTCGACCCTGGAGGAGCTGCCCGGGGGTGTTAGGGGGGCAGTGAGGCTGAAGGGGGAGTAACTGTCAAATCTCCTGCTTGGTGCAATTCTTTAAATTGTATGTGGCTGTTTCGCAGCTGTATGTGCTCAGGGCAGGGTTTCAATCTCCTGAAGCGGAGTGGGACAGGACAGGACAGGGAGGGGCGGGGCGGGGGCCAGGGAGGTGGAGGAGTGAGCGGGGCCAGTTTAGCTGTGACTCCCGGTGAGGTTCAGTGCGCTTGGGCTGCGGACTGTGCAGAACTAAAGGTAAAGTGCAGCTTGAATTCACTTCTAATATTTGGCTGTGGAGACGGCGCGCTGCTGCTGCTGCTTGCGGGGGGGGGGGGGGGGAGATATGGGTGTGACCCTGGGGGGCTGCTCGGGCCTGCTCCCACCCGGTCTGGAGTTGTAGGGAGGAGAGGTGTGCCTGGCCCCAGTGGAGAGGGCCCAGCAGGGGTCTTCTCCCCATTCGGTCAGCCTCCCTGTTCCCCGGGGGTGCAAGGTCTGGTAGGATGTCTGTGTAGGAAGATCTGAAGAGCTCCCGGTGGCTGCTTCCTCTTCCTTCTTTGCAGTCTGGGCTCCTGTCAGGCGCTCTCATCAGACCCCCAGGATCTTGGCTCTAGGCCCCCTTCCTCTCCCCCCTCCCCCCCCCCCCCCGCCCTTCCGTGGCTCCCTGCCCCACTCAGTCAGGAGGCTGCCAGGGCACCCTGTTGCAGGCAGCGTGGTCCTGGGGTAGGGGGTGGGGGTGTGGGAGCAGCTACGGTAAAGTTTAGTAAACCACGGGTCGGCATCAGGAATTGGCTGCGGGGCTGCGGGGGAGTCTGCCTGGGGGGACGAAATCACGCAAGACCTGGGGTCCCGCCCTTGCAGCCCTGCAACCTTGCCCACTCTGCTGATCAGTTGTTACTGTGACAATGTCCCAACCAATTTGCATACAGTATTACCTTTTTATTAGTATAGATATTTTTTTAAAAAAAATTAAGGATGGCTTTTGTGCAGTGATTTATTTTTTAAAATGTCTTTTTAGCCGAAACCGGCTTGGCTCAGTGGATAGAGCATCGAGCTGCAGACTGAAAGGTCCCAGGTTTGATCCTGGTCAAGAGCATGTACCTTGGTTGCAGGCACATCCCCAGTAGGGGGTGTGCAAGAGGCAGTTGATCGATGATTCTCTCACATCAATGTTTCTAACTCTCTATCCTTCTCTCTTCCTCTCTGTAAAAATTCAGTAAAATATATATTTTTTAAAAATGTCTTTTTATTGATTTCGGAGAAAATGGGGGGAGGGTGGGGGAAACATCAGTGATGAGAATCATTGATTGGCTGCCTCCTGCACGCCCCCTACTGGGATCAAGCATGCAACCCAGGCATGTGCTCTTGACTGTAATCGAACCCGGGACCCTTCAGTCCACAGGTCAGCGCTCTATCCTACTGAGCCAAAACGGTTAGGGCTCCTTTTATATTTCATTAGCCAAAGAAAATAGTGTGGGTTCACATCATGTCAAAGGGATGGGCAAAGGGCATTTTGCTCTTTGCCTGGGAGGGCAGCTAGAAGTATTTGATGGAGAGCAGTAATGACTACCATAGTTTGCACTGCTGGTTGCTAAATATTGGCTCACTTTTTGTGTTATATGCAGCACATTAGCGCCTTCCTTAGGGAGAGAACCCAAATTTCTACCTGGTGATCACATAGATCTCCAACTCTAGAATCTTGGTTAAAGTCTGTTAGATTCGGAGGAGGTCCCTCTTGGACCAGACAGCTATGAATGAAACAGTTATACCATCCTATCAGTATTTTCTTAAGCTCCTTGGTGGGGTGTTGGGAGTGGAGATGTAAAGGAAAATTTCACTCTTAATTACATATTGCATTCATTCATTCATTCATTCATTCATTTACTTTACAGTGAGCAGGTATTGTGTAAAGAGAAATACCTTAAGACAGCCTACCACAAAATAATCATCTTGTCCTGGCTGGGTAGATCAGTTAGAATGTCAACCCATACACCAAAAGGTTCTGGGTTCGATTCCTGGTCAGGGTGCTTATGGGAGGCAACTGATCGATGTTTTTTTCTCTCTAAAATCAATAAACATATCCTCTGGTGAGGATTTTAAAAAATAAATCCTCATCTCCTATGCATACTAAATTAGAAAATGTATAATATGTTGCACAGCTAGAGCTGGAATGTAAGGTAAGACTTACGTTAACCCACTGTGCTTTCCAGTATACCATGATGTAACAGCTTCTGTGTATAGCTTTTTAACAATAATATAAACGCATTTTTTTGTTATTTGTATTGAACATAGAAAAAAAAAGGTTCTTTGAGGAGGATGATCTCTGGGAAAATAACAGAAGTGAAGAATGATTAAAGAAAGGATCTCATGAGGGGACAGTCTGTCCTAATAGGGAGGGTGCATATTAACTGGTTTCTAATTGAAGTATTTAGTATTTATCTTTTTTGATCACTGAGTTTTAAGTTACAGCTTACAAACAAAGCCAATAGAAGAATGGCCAAGTGTAAAGTGTTTGTAGTTTATATTAGTTTGTCTAATGTGAAATGTTTATTAAATACAAAGCTCTTTCTCCATTTTTAAACTAGAAAAAAGGGAAAAGCCATTTATTTACTAATTTCCTTCATTTCTTTAAACTAATTTCCTTCATTTCTTTAAACTAATTTCCTTCATTTAATTTCTTATGAAAACAGTATATTTTATTACAGTAGAGAAAGAACATAGCAAAAAATAAATCAAAACAAACCCCAAAATGTACCTTCCTATTTGGAGACAACAATCATTAAAGATCTGGTGGGTAACCCTGCCTGTTGGCTCAGTGATTGAGTGTTGAGTCATGAACCAAGAAGTCTCCAGATTATCCCTGTTCAGAGCACATGTCTAGGTTTCTGGTTCTATCCCTGGTAGGGAGTGTGCAGAAGGCAGATGATCAGTGTCTTTCTCTCATTGATATTTCTGTCTCTTACCCTCTCCCTTCTCTCTAAAAAGCAATAAAGATGTATTAGACCTGGTTTATATTCTTTTAAATCCTCCTTTATGCATATGATTTGTATTGTTAGCCAAAATATAAACAAAGCAAACATACAATTTTTTGTTATTTTATATATTATGTAACATAATATGTATATTACTTTATGTATTTTGAATCTTGGTAATCTTAAAGGAGAAAGGATTTTCTTGAACCCTCTTTTTAGAACTTCTTTTGCATTTACTTCTCCTCACACTACTTAATATCTATACTTTGGTCTTACAATTTTTGTTATTCCTGTTTAAGTTTCTTGGAGACTTCTGTATTCTTCATTTTGTTGAACTCATATTAAATTTATTTAAGGGCAGGGCATACAGTAATGCAAGTAATTGTAGGGAAAAAGAAGACATTTCAGCAATTATTTTAGGGTTTAGATCAATCACTAATTCACTTATAGTCCAGCATTGCTTAATTTGCTGATATAACAAAACTAAGAAAGTACATATTTTATACATTTATTTAAAGCCATCTTTTTAAAAAGCTAAACTAAAATATTCCTAGGATGTTACTTTTTTAATGACCTTTTTTGCACAAAACATACTTACTCAGAAGCGTTAACTCTTGAAAATAAAAATGTGGAGGAGGACAGCAAGGTTATATTCTATTCCTTTTAAAATGTCATGAGTTGTTTAATTTCCTTCAAGGAGAAGGAAACGTGGGTTTACTGTCTAGTTTTTTAGGTGGTGATTTATAAAAGAATTAAATAAGGTACAGTGATATATATATATGAAGCTTCTACCACTATGTCTTACACATAACGACTCAGAAATTGTTAGTATACTTTTTTTTTATGGCCCTTGAAGATGTAGAGATTGGAGAAATTTAAAGGTGAAAAAAGTGAAGGTTGTATTTTTCTTAATCTGACGTGAAGTTGCATAGGAAGGTTAGTGAGGAGACAAGAAAATGGAATTTTAAATTTATCTTTAAAATCACCCAATGGATTTTTTCATAGTTTATTTTAATGGAATTTTACCAAGCCAGGAAGTTTGTGTTGATTTAGTTGAGAATTGAAGGATGGGTAGGAATCAAATAGTTCAGTGGCTAGGAGTAGGGAAGAGTGTTTCAAAGAGAGGGATCAGAAAATGTATGGACTGGATGGAGGAAGCCTCGGAGCATTTCTTACAAAGGCTTTGTACTCTTTGTATTCTTCAGTAGATTTTGCTTGATTACTTGGAAAAATATGAAATAGTCATTGTTTAGTTTTTATTTTGTGTAGGGTGTTGATGCCTTAAAAACTGGTTCCTAGTCATTCTTATTCCACAAAACCAGAAATTATATGCGGTATATAAACAAATCATTTCTTTTGTTGTTGTTTTTGTTATGCCTCATCTGAAGATATTTTTCAGAGAGTGCGGGAAGAGAAACATCAATATGAGAGAGACACATCACCTCATCAACTGGTTGCCTCCCACATGTGCATGTGCCCTGATTGGGGGGAGGGGAGCGGAACCCGAAACCCTAGGTACATGCCCTTGACCTGGAATTGAACCCTCAACCCTTTGGTATGTGGGTCAACACTGTAACCACTGAACACACTGGCAAGTGCCTAAACAAAGCATTTCTAAGCATCTTTCAGTTTATTAAATTCCTTTTTGGTAGCCACAGGCTCTTTAGAAAGCACTCTGCTTAATCATAATTTGAATATTGATTGACATTTGCCGGTAGAGCAGTGAGCTTCTTTGAGTAATTTTTATACAATAGTAACTTCCTTTGCTTTAAGTTATATTATTAGGAAACTCTTAAATAAGATTGATTTTAAATTGAGTACCCTATATAACAAAATTTTTGGAAAAGATTATATTAAGAAACAACAACAACATTTTATAAAGAAATGGGTTTGTTTCTTGCAGGGTCCCCATAGAATTCAAAATTATGAAATTTTACAGTGTTAATGCTTTGACCAAGGAAAAAAAGACACTCTTTGGGTAGTATTGTTACTGAATTTGTTATGATCAAAGACTTACAAGGTTCAATTTAATAAGCAAAAGAACTATTCCTCACCAGTCCACTAGGGGATACTCCAGCACTTAGGAAGAAAATCCAGTTACTAGTATAGTTTAAAAATTATCTCCCATTTATTTTTTTTTATTTATTTTTTTTTGTGTGTGTGTGTTAGAAAATTATATCCCATTTAATAAAGTTACTGCTTTCCTGTTTGCTTACATGAAAAAAAAAGTAAGTTTTAGATCTACTTTGGGCTATAAGTTTGACAATATTCACTTATGGAAGAATTTGCAGCCTTTTTCAGTTTTATTAAGGTATAATTAACAGATAAGAATTGTCTGTATTAAAACATCAAGTTGTATGTTTGATGTATTTTGATGTATGTTGATACAGTATACATGATGTTGTTGATATATATATGCATACATTATGAAATGCATGCCACAGTCAAGCTAATTAACATTCATCAACTCACATAGTTACCATTTTCTTTTCTTTTTTTTCTTATGGTGAGAACACTTAAAATCTACACTCTTAGCAAATTTTAAGTATACAATACATTATTAACGACAAGGAACCCAGTGCATGAATTTGTGCACCTTGAAAGGAACTGTGGGCCATGAGTCTGCAGTGAGCACAGGGGTGAGTCTTGGCCCATTCTCTGTGTCCCTGCCAGGCCCCTCCCACTGCAGGCCCTGGTCTCCTCTCTGCTGGGAGCTCCCCACCCCCCCTGCTCCCATGCATTGATAGCTCCAGCCCCACTCACACCTGCTGACCTCACAGAGCAATTGGGGCCAGTGCCAGCAATGGGTGTGAGTGGGGTCCCTCAGGAGCAGGGGGAGGTGGAGAAGCCCTCAGGGGAGATTGGGGCTGGTGGCTGCCACTTGCACCTGCTAAGAACACAGAGCATTTGGGACTGGCACCTGCAGCAGGTGCAAGAGCTTCTGCACAGCAAAAGAAACCAACAAAACAACAAGAAAGCCCACTGTATGGGAGAACATATTTGCCAATGATATTTCAATTTAATCTCCAAATTTTACAGAAACTCATACAAATTAACAAAAGGAAGATAAATGATCCAGTCAAAAAAATGGGCTAAGGATCTAAATAGACACTTTTTGAAAGAGGACATACAGAAGGCCCAGAGACTATGAAAACATGCTCCGACTCAGTAATCATCTGAGAGATGCAAATCAAAACAGTGAGATACCATCTCACTGCCTGTCAGAATGGCTATCATCAACAAATCTATAAACAAGTGTTGGTGAGGATGTGGAGAAAAAGGAACCCTCCCTTCTGCACTGTTGGTGGGAATGCAGACTGGTGCAGCTACTGGAAGACAGTATGGAATTTTCTCAAAAAGTTAAAAATGGAACTCCCATTTGACTCAGTAATCCCACTTCTATGACTATATCCCAAGAAACCAGAATCACCAATCAGAAAGGATATATGCACCCCTATGTTCATAGCAGCTCAATTTACAATAGCTAAGATTTGGAGGCAGCCTAAGTGCCCATCAGATGAGTAGATTAAAAAACTGGTACATCTACACAATGGAATCCTATGCCGCTATAAAAAAGAAGGAACTTTGACCATTTGCAACAACATGGATGGAACTGGAGAGCATATGCTAAGTGAAGTAAGCCAGTCAGAGAAAGATAAATATCACATGATATCACCCATGTGGTATATAATGATCAACATAATTTGATGAACAAAAACAGGTCTAGAGACAAATGGCAAGGGTGGTGGTTAGAGATCAACCAAAGGACTTGTATGCATGCATATTAGGATAACCAGTTGACACAGACACTGAGGCTGTGGGGGTTTGCCCGGGTGGGAATGACTTGGGGTGGAGGAGGTCAATTGGGGGAAAAGGAGACATATGTAAAACTTTAGACAATAAAAATAAATTAATTTAAAAAAAAAGATCAGACTTATTAATGTTTCAGAAAATACTTCATTTAACAAAACATTTTTTTCTAACCTATTCTCTGTTTTACTTAAATGATCTACATTCTTAGCAAATATCAAGTATACAATACATTAACGACTAGGGGCCCAGTGCACGAATTTGTGCACCTTGAAAGGAACTCTGGGCCATGAGTCTGCAGTGGGCACAGGGACTAATGGCCTACAGTTATGATAATGAATTTTCTGGGTATTTCATTCTTCTGTGCCTGGCACATAGGTAAATATTAAGTGTTTTGTCATATTTAACTCAATTCACTTGATTTCTGTTGTTTATAAATACAGCTGAGTGAAATCACATGCTACATGATGACATGACTTTCATGGGAAATCAGGTAGTCTGGGATAAGAAGAATATTTATCCACAGAAAATAAAGGTGGTAAGGAATTTCTGAGTTTAAGTAGAGTTTGGGTGATCATTTTGTAGGATAATACAGAGGTAGCATCTTTATCTTGGTAGGATGATTGCATTTGACATTCTTATATTGTAATTTAAAAAAAAAAATTTATCTCCCTCTCCCTAGTAAAATGGGGAAAGTGCTAGAGAGTGTTGGGATAATTAGGCCTTATTAGTTGTGCATCTGGATAGGTTGACTGGCATGACCAAGATCAGCTGTCTGTATCTCTGGTCATGCCAGAGATATCTGTGGACCATTTTTCATAACTAGTTCTATATTTATTGAGCAGTGTTTGATACTAATCACGGGCAAACATAGCCAGCTATACTGAGAGTTAGTTATCTATACTAATAAAAGAGTAATATGCTAATTAGACCAGGCAATTTCTGGACAAAACCATGGTGGCTGGGCTGAGGCAGAGGTGGTTAGGGGTGATTAGGCCAGCAGGGGAGAGCAGTTAGGGGGATCAGGCCAGCAGGCAGGTCATTAGTTAGGAGCCAGTGGTCCTGGATTGCTAGAGGCATGTCCCAGATTGGAGAGGGTGCAGGCTGGGCTGAAGGAACCACCCCCCATGCATGAATTTTGTGCACCAGGCCTCTATTAAATAATTGGCAGGAAAGTCACAACTATCAATGGCAAAGGAAATAACAGCTCTTTCCTTAAATAACAAACATGTGTGTCTTTAATGTGATGCACACATAGTGTGCCTCATGAATTTTAACCAATAGCATTTCATGTAATACAAATTGTTTCTTGGTTAGTCATATCCAATTTGAGTTTTGAAAACTTATTGTAGGAGAAACACCTATGCTCCCCTCAGTTACTTGGGAGATTTTAACTGGAAAGCAGTTTCTAGTAAAACAATAGTTTCCAGTAAACATAACATATAAAAATAAGCAATAAAAAAAAAAACATTCTGCCAAAACCGGTTTGGCTCAGTCGATAGAGCATCAGCCTGCGGACTGAAGAGTTCCGGGTTTGATTCCAGTCAAGGGCATGTACCTTGGTTGCGGGCACATCCTCAGTAGGGGGCATGCAAGAGGCAGCTGATCGATGACTCTCTCTCATCCATGTTTCTAACTCTCTATCTCCCTTCCTCTCTGTAAAAAATCAATAAAATATATTAAAAAAAATTCCTGGAACAGAGAAAGGATTGTTAGTTGTAATAGTAAATAAATTTAATGCAAGGGTGATCATTTTTAGCATCAGAACATACCCATTATTAGACTCAAGCCAGTATTAATGGTTTAAGAATCTAGACATTCTACTATTTTCTTATTTTTGAGACATCTTCTTGTTACTTAAAATTTTTGATGCAGTAATTTTTTTGAAATAGCATACTTAATGAAATTATTGTTAAATGTAATATACTGTTTATTTTTGGTGTGTAAACTTTATCTCTTCAATTCTGAATATAGTATAGATGTTTTAAAAATACATCTTTTGTAGATATGTTTTAAGTCACAATCTAGCTAAGCTTCTGTTTCATTTTTTATGTTTTATAAATGAAAAATTGAAGCTGAGAGAGATTGGACAGTTTAAGATTACAAAGCTAGCAAGGTGATTACCTGGGATTCAGACTCCGTTACTCTGTCAGTACTTACTCCTCTACCATCCTATATTAATTTTTTGTAAGTTAGTGACTAACTGTCCTCTCTTTGAATCTAAATGGCCCAAGTCAGGACTTTTGAGAAATACATATTTCTCGAATAAAATTATTTTCCTCTTCAGGAATCTTCAGAGACCTCTTTGGGGTAAAGGTGGTATTAGAAGGGTTCATTGCTACTTTACCTAACTGATCATATTCAAAACATACACACACACACACACACACACACACACCATACTTACATATATACATTAGAGGCTTAAATTTGACAGTTTTGTTTAAATTCCCATTTGTAAAGGGGCTTAAAGTGTCTGGGGGACAGGACAAGTAGGGATGTACTATTCTTTCAGCAGCATGCCTGGACAGACAGCTGTTAGAATGTGTCTGTCCAAATCTGTGTACGCATTCTTTATGGTGGCAGTTTGCATCATGTCAAATCTCCAAGAAAGGATAGTTTGGCTATTGGATGATACCCACTTGGGATATGATTCTCCTCTCTCCCCCAATAAGATAGTAATTATCATGCTTTTTTGGTGTGTGTGGTCTTATACATTTAGTTTGTGGTTGGGCATAGACTTTGAAGAGTTCTTTAAATGTGAAGGAAGAATGAGAGAATTATAATTAAATATAATATGAAGTAACTAGAGGCCCGGTACACGAAAATTCATGCACTCTTGGGGGGTGGGTTCCCTCAGCATGTCCTGCACCCTCTCGCAGACTGGGATCCCTCAAGGGATGTCCATCTGCTGGCTTAGGCCCGCTCCCCAGCGGATTGGGCCTAAGCTGACAGTCAGACATCCCTCTGGCAGCCCGGGAGCCCTCGGGGGATGTCCAACAGATAGCTTGGGCCTGCTCCCCATGGAGAGCAGGCCTAAGCGGCAGACATCTTTAACACTGCTGTGGGAGAAGCTACCCCTATCACCACTGTGCTCTCAGCTATCAACCCAGCTTGTGGCTGAGCGGAGCTCCCCCTGTGGGAGTGCACTGACCACCAGGGGACAGCTCCTGTGTTGAGCGTTTGCCCCCTGGTGGTCAATGCACATCATAGCAACCAACCGGTCATTCTACCATTAGGGTTAATTTGCATATTACCCTTTTATTATATTAGATATTTATCATTTTAAATGTTTGCCAAGGTAGAAAAATAGTATGGTTAGATTTTTATATATATATATTTAAATTGTTTTAAATTGTGGTAAAATACACATACTTAAAATTTAACATACTATCAGATTTATTTTTTTATTTTATTTTATTTATTTTTTTACAGAGAGAAGAGAGAGGTTAGAGAGTTAGAAACATCGATGAGAGAGAATCATCGATTAGCTGCCTCTTGCACACCTTCTACTGGGGATGTGCCCACAACCAAGGTACATGCCCTTGACCGGAATCGAACCTGGGACCACAGGCCAACGCTCTATCCACTGAGCCAAACCGGTCTCGGCGATACTATCAGATGTTTTAATATACTTGTTTATTTTGCTCATATAGTCTTTTTAAAAAATGAGTAGTTCCTGGTGATGACCATTAGGGACTTTGTCCAAAGGAACTCTTCTTTTCTCTGTTATCACTCTTCCATCTCTTACCTGCTACTGAAACTTTTTACCTCATTTAGAATGCATCCAGCGACAGAATAGGAAAATAGAGAAGTGGTAGACCTGCTGTTCCCTCATCCCTTGTACAATATCTGTGAAACCTGGGTCACGTCGGCTCTTTCCTTTCTTTTCCTCTGGAGCCTTCATGCCAACTCCTCAGGGGAAATATGTAGGAAAGCCAGAGTCTGAGTGCATTCACCTCTGATCCTGTTACTTCTGTAACAGCTTTCATTGGTTCTTTTTTAAAAAGTATATATTTTATTGATTTTTTACAGAGAGGAAGGGAGAGAGATACAGAGTAGAGAGTTAGAAACATCAATGAGAGTCATCGATCAGCTGCCTCTTGCACGCCCCCTACTGGGGATGTGCCTGCAACCAAGGTACCACCCTCAATGTACTATTTACATGATGCAAAAATTAAGTGAATTAATTACTATTAAATTCAGGGTTTCTTATTCTGTTTATTGGGTTTCAGTGGATAAAGAAGTACAGTAATAGTAACTGATTGCCCTTCTGAATTATGTCTTTAGTCTCAGGGCAAGATACTCCCAAAGACTAACAGTCTCCTTGAGGATGACTGTAGTTGGAAGGGGATGGTATGTCATGACTATTCTTGGAACTTGACTTGGCTGTTTCTGTGCTGCTTTGGCAAGAGCCAGAAGGGTTGGGTTGGATCTGAGGGCATCTTTGGAATAATCAAGATGCTTAGTATAGCAGCCCAGCTTGCAACTAGGGCTCATTCCTCTCACAGGCTTTGTTTTTTAATCTCTTACAGCATTTTTTAATCTTACTTTTCTTGTTAGTAATAGAAACCTACTCTTCATTAGTCCACCTCTTCCTCTAGCTTGGGCGTTAGTTTTTTTTGTTGTTGTTGTTGTTTTCTGTTGATATACTTACTAGTAAGTTTGATCATTAAAGTCAGAGTATACTTCTAAAAAATACTCAACTGCTTATATTTTTCATAGGATAGGAAATTGTAGCAACACTAAAAACTAAAACTGACTGCTGTTAATAACAACAACCTTAATTTGTTTTCTTAACTAGCACTTGTTGAATCCAGGTATTTGCCTATATCTCCCAATGTGACATAGTCTTAGAACGTTAATAACTCTTTTACACACATAGTTAAAAAGGAGTGATAATTTATTTGAATCAATTTTTTATAACCTTTTTTGATTGTAGAGACTGTGGTAGGAATTTGTCTAGCTTGTAATCTCCTTTATTAATTTGCTTCATCATTCCCTTTCATCAGCCTTTATGTCTTACTGCCTAGAGCATGAGCTCACATTCCCATTTATTAGATGGTGGCATGCCAGACAGTAGTAAAACTTCCTAGGATATCTGTCTGCTAGGAGACTAAAATTAAGAGCTAGATGTTTATTCCTTAAGTACTTCCATTTAAGGAGAATAGTTCCCCTCTCCCATCCCACTCCTCAAATAGCTAACTTATTTTCTTTAGGTAGCTTCAAACTTGTTTATTCTAATATTCTGAATAGGCCACCAGATATTTACTAAGCTTTTACTATTATGAAACTATTATCTTTAAATTCTAAGACTCTAGATCACAACCGTGCTAGAGACCTTACCTGGAGAAGTAAACACTGTTAGGTCCTGTGTAGTTAAAATAAACGGGGTCTGTTCTCTTCCCCCTATTACTATCCTCCAATCAAATATAAAATTACTCCAGCCCTTCAGATAAGAAAATACCAACTTGGGACAATCTGCATGTGCAGGTATGTGTGCATACAGAGAATCATGGGAGTATCGTGAGGGTTATAGTCCTTGGGATAGAAGAGGACAGATTCACAAGAGAGACAGGAAGGAGGGTGTGCCAGTCCCTCAGGGCCCACTTCCCTAGGACCAGACTAATTAAGGAGGTACCTTTCCTTGAAGGGTAGCATGTACCAACTTTGAATTCTCCTTCGTCTTTTTTTTTTTTTTTTTAACAATGCTGATAACCTGTTTATTATTTCTAATAAATATGAATTTGCTTTTTTACTTTGCTGTGAATTATTTTGCGCTCCAGTTCTATGAATAGTTTTAGTGAGGAGAAAGGTATTTATTTGCGGTCTCTATTGGGATTCTTTTCTTTTCCTTGGAAATATAACAACTAGTAAAGAACATCTGTAACCAATGGTAGTTAAATTTGATGATTTTATTGTTCTTGTTCAGAAAAGAGAAAATAAATTTTACAAGACTTTTCTGGGTACATGAAACATGAACATGAAAACTTAATTCTTTCAAGTTGCATGGAGTTCCTTACAGAATTTTATTTCTGTTTCTTTGTATTTAGATGTAGCATAATTAAGTAATTGTTGTACTTTATGATAGTGTAAAATGAACTTATTCTAACCAAATCTGTAGTTTAGATTAAGCTCCTTGAGAGGTCTCTGTATCTTTTATCTTTTTTTTTTTTTTTGTCCCCATTGTATCTAGCTAACAATAAAACCATCCTGTTAGTACAGTCCAAAATGGGGTGTGGTATTAAAAGGTTAGTAAAATTGTCTGTGATTCTGCACAAATGGCCATTAGATATAGAGCCAATCACTAATCATATTATATCAAAACTATAATTCCTTAGATTCATAGGTACAGAGAACATACAACTGTCAGAGGGAGAGGGGAATCGGGGGCTGAGTGAAAGGTGAAGGGATTAAGAGAAGAAACATTATGGACACAGACAACAGTATAAAGATTACAGGAGGGAACAATAAAATCATCAAATTTGCCAAAACCGGTTTGGCTCAGTGGATAGAGAGTCGGTCTTCGGACTGAAAGGTCCCAGGTTTGATTCCGGTCAAGGGCATGTACATTGGTTGCTGGCACATCCCCGGTAGAGGGTGTGCAGGAGGCAGCTAGTTGATGATTCTCTCTCATCAATGTTTCTAACTCTCTATCCCTCTCCCTTCCTCTCTGTAAAAAATCAATAAAATATATTAAAATAAATAAATAAACAAAAATAAAATCATCAAATTTAACTAACATTGGTTACAGATGGGGAGAAGGTAGAAGAAGGTAGCTGGGGCGTAAATGTTGATGAAAGATACTTGACTTTGGATGGTGATCACACAATACAATATACTGATGTTATAGAATCGTATACTTGAAATCTATATACTTTTATTAACCAATGTCTCTCCAATTCAATAATTTTTTAAATACAGTAGATCTATAGTCCCTTAAACAGAATAGTTCAAAATTTTTGAATGATTGAGGGTTTCTGTTTTTATTAATTCATACTAATATAACAGTATATATTTGAGGCTTCAAATTTTCTTGGATGATAAATCTTGTTCTTTTAATACCACACCCCATTTTGGACTGTACTAACAGGATGGTTTTGCTGTTAAATCATCTAATATAGATGATTTAAGTTCCCACTTTCTATTTCTTTGTTATTCTCAATTACAATTATGTTAGGAATTTGTATTGTGGTTTTTGTTGTTGTTGTTGTTATTCTTTTTGTTGTTTTGATGTTTTTTAGAGAGAAAGGCATTATTTAATGTTTGGTCTTCATGACTAGTATAAAGAAAAGAATAATATTGATTAGGTGTTGACCTGAAAGGATTTGGGAAAAAGAAAGGGTTGCAACTTAGTGCATGCAAATTTGGCAAGCCACATCCACACTCTGGCCTGCATGCCAGGATGAGGGGTATTAATGGATGGGAAAAGGAAGTTCAGGGAAGGAGAAGCTGGAACCGTAGAGCTTTATGATAAACAGAGTTCTTCCTGTAGGGTTCTTGGGTATAGGGTTCTTAACAATTAAGCCCTAGCTCCTCCTATAGCAATGTTATCTTAAAGTTCCACTAGTCTTTATCACTAAAGTCATCCACTTTTGTTACTAGGGTTTTCTATAGAGTTTTATAGGATTAAAACTATGTTCTTAAATAATTCAATGAGAACCACTTTAGGTTATTTTCTATATTTGACTTTCCTTCCCTTTTCCATAACTGTTTATTTAAATCCCTTGTTTTTGACTTTTGATGCCTCTCCTAGTGGTGGTAAGCTTGGTGTTTTGAGAAAGACTGGCTAAAACCTTTGTGTGCAAAGGAGTTTATGTTCTTTGTTTTAAAAGGTTAGTAAAATTGTCTGGTATACTTGGATAATTTTCATTTGGAATTGGTCTTTAGAAGTGATATTAAGTCAACTTTCTCAATAATTAAGGCAAGCAAAAAATGGGAGAAATTTTAACTTGGAGATTTTTTAATGTATAACCAAGCAAATCTATTTAAAGATAGTTTTCAGATGAAATTAGCCTATATGATTTTCTATGAATATTGTGGAGAAACAAAGTATTGGCTGCAAAGGACTGAGTCAATAAATACATTAATCAATTCAGTGTTTATTGACTTGAATATATTACTTGGTTCACAGAGTAGATTTTGCCATTGCTTATGGTAGGGGTGTCGAACTCAATCAGAGAAGGGGCCAAAATCTAAAATCCAGCCTAAATCGCGGGCCAAATGGTTTACTGAACAGTCATAAACTGACAATGTCATAAACTGACAGCGGAGTGCAGTGATGACAGCGCGGTGCGGGCCACATTGCAAGGCCTGGCGGGCTGGATTTGGCCCGCGGGCCTTGTGTTTGACACGTGGCTTATGGGATATTTTTGGCAGTATTCATATTATATAAATGTGGCTGAAAATTTGAAGCCTCAACTGAACTAGTAAGTCATGCTAGTTAGTGTAATATAACAATGATTTTTCCAACTTTTTTGTTCATATATATTTCTTTTTAAAAGAACTTCTAAAAGGCCTAGGTGAGACAAGAATGCAGGATGTTACTATAAGGAGGATAGTATGAGAGAGATTTATCGTTTTTGTTTCTTTTACAAACAGGTGGTGACTATATGTATCTATACATGTATTAAAATTCATAGAATTTATACATTAAAATAAAATGGCTGTCTATTCTCTTGCATATTTTTTAGGTGATATATGAAAACTTTTTCAACACAAGTTCAAATCATTGTAAGTTATATATTTTCAGTGTGTTTAGTGATATTTTTAAGTTAAAGTATCATATCATTTAACAAAATGTGTCCAGGAATCTAAATACCACAGTGATTTATCATCCCATTATCTATTTTAAAATTACATGAACAGGCTCTTTGTTAACAGCTAGAAGTTGTAAATTATTCCTATTTTTCTTTGGATTTATATTTCTTTTTCACTTCCCTCATAGAATTTATCCTAATATTGTATTTTATTGATTATTCAAATACCATAAGGAGGAGGAGAAACCACCACACAAAGCCTGTTAAATCTCCAATTCAAAATTGGCATATTGCCCACACTGGTGGAGAAAGTCACATGGCCACGACCAGTATCCATGGGGCAGGAAAATGTACGTGCCCGTTCTTAGGGGTGGGTAACTCCAGATTATTTTGGTCAAGCATGTGGATCTGTAAGCTATAATATGGAGAAACTAAAAAATTGGGAACAATAATTCAACCTATCCTGTGCATTTTTAATGAGACATTTAATGATATATAATGTGGATGATATGTAATAGAATAAGACAGCAAAATAGAGATCTGAGGTAGAGGAGTTAGCCAGGCAAAGTAGGGGTGGGGACAATGGGCAGAAAATACTTGGGGCTGGAAGAACAATATTTGGGAAAATAAAAGGGTTTGGGGAACTATAGAGTTGAGTATGCCCAGAGTTTAGGGTGAGAGGTCAGGTGTTTTATACCATGTGAGGAATATGAGATTTTAATTTCAGTGCTCTGGGAAAATTATTGGAATATTTTAATCAAAGTAGGGATGTAGTCAGGTTTTCTTGTGTTCTAGAAAAAAAATCATTTTTATTTAATATTAGATTGATGATGAGTTGATAAGTGAATATGTTGAATATAAGAGAATATGTTGCAACTAGAGAAGCTTTATTTAATGATTATCTCCGTGACCTAATGTGTATTGTACAGTAAGAGACCAATGAGGTGACCATTGCAAAAGCCTAGGTGAAGAATAAAAATGGCCTAAACTCTGGTAGTGGACTTAGGGCGGAAAAGAGATATTGTTGAGCCAGAGAGAACTAGGTTGAACTATTTTCAGCCATTGAGTATATTGGTCACATTCTCTCAATTATATATAATTTGAATATTAGAAAAGCGGCATTTTTAAAAATTAATTTATGTTCTCAATCTTTAATTTTATAGAACAGTGTGAATGTTAGCAGTGTATGTTAAAATGATTTGTAAATAGTAAAGTTTAATACAAATGCCAATTATTAATATTATGCAGGAAGCTCACTGAATTCCTTCGGAAAAGAATTGATAAATGAATATGTTGTTTTATTGCAACTAGAGAAGCTCTATTTAACTATTATCTTTGTGACTTAGTGTGTATTGTACATATTTTCCATTTACCTATTCCCTTCCCTATAATTGGAAAATTCAAAATACGTACTTATTTGTCTGGGGGGAAAAACCAAACTTCTCTTGAAGTTGTTACTGCTCTGTAATGCCTTCTGATTGCCAACAAGATAAATCTGAATTTCTCCAAGATCTGGTCCTTGCTATATCTTCTACTTTAACTTCCTTAGCACTTCATTTCATGCACACACACCCTCCACACAAAAAACAAACAGAAACCCTGGTGCCATACTAATTCTTTTTTTCAATTTTCAGAATATACTATGTAGTTTGCTGTCTAATATTAATCGCCTTTCACTTTTACCTATTTCAGATGGTTCATATAATAAAAATGACTTGCGTGTCTACACTGGAGGTAATACACAAGGACCAGATTTCATTTTTTTCAGTTTACTAATATATCCCTGGTGCTTGTTACATAGTGCTTGGCACAAGGTGGGTGTTTTATTTGAATAAATAATATTTGAATAGTTAATACATGATGAATTATTGAGAGTTAGGCATTTTAGAATTTCCTATAGATTGGGGTATTTTGTTTACGTGCACACACATTCACATACATTCCATGCCCAGAAACATGTGTATGTGTGCAGTTGTTGCATGCTTCCATAGAGTCAGTGAAACAGCTGACTGCTTGGATTACAGAGGATTGCATTATAGATCTTTAGGAATGATCGAGGTTTTTTTGTGAGTCCCTCTGTAGGAATGTCAGTTCTGAACTTGTATTGAAGTCATTGTACCAGGTGCTAGTCTCATTGACTGGGAATTCCCTGAGGAAAAGAGGACTGGCACATTCCTTTCATCCCTTAGATATTTTATTATCTTTTGCCAGAACAGCATAGCCACTGATGTATTCCTGCTAAGATGCAAAGATCTTGGAATGCTGAATTCCACAAATTTTATCTGTTTAGGAAGGATTTTAGTTTCCTCTAAACTTGTGTCACAGTTCTGAACAGAACAGTGCTTATAAATTAAACGTAGAAATTTCAGGTTCTGAAGTGAAGCTGCAAATTCTCATTTGTAGGTATTGCTAAAATTTAGTGTTCTGTGATGATATACTTATGGCATGACTTTTTAAAATTAAATTTATTGGGATGACATTGGTTAATAATATTATATAGATTTCAAGTGTACATTTCTGTGATACATCATCTGTAAACCGCTTTGTGTACCTGCCACCCAAAGTCAAGTCATCTTCTGTCACCATATATTTAGTCCCCTTAAACTTCCCCCATCTACCTTCCCTCTGGTAACCACCATATTGTTGTCTGTGTCTATGTGTTTCATATTAGCAAATAGAATATAACAATATGTAAAAAAAATTTTTTTTTTTAATCCATCACAATCAAGTAGGTTCATTCCAGGGGCATTCCCTGAAATACTAGTCTGTCGATGCTCAGTGGAAAGAGACTCGGAGAAAAGAAATCCGAGGTATGTTCATGCTGTACCTACTTTTTGGAGGGCTACTCTGAACATGACTATATCAATGATTCTAATAAGTTAGATGTTATATTCTTTGTTGTAGGGTTTTATTCAGCATTTTCCCATTTTATTTAACTATGGAATACTTGGCCTGTGACATGTACTAACCTATTTTATGGAATACACTTTGGGAAATACTGGCTTAACTTGTTACTCAAAATAGTATGGCACATGATAAGTCTTTATAAGCATTTAAAAATATATTAACTCTTGTCTTGATTTGGGTTATATAGCCGATCATATTCTTCTCTTTAAAAAGTGTTCTCTTTTTGTAATTCATTTTCCCCATTTCTAAGGACATTCTAGGCAATGGTTTGAAAGTTTGATTACTAGACCAGTAGCATCAGTATCACCTTTGAGTGAGATGAGAAATACAAATTCTTGGTTACCACTCTAGGTCAACTGAATAAAAAACATGGGGTGAGGCCCTGTAATGTGTTTAACAGGTGCTTCAGGTGATTCGTGTGTATACTGGTGTTGGAGAACCCACTTTAGGGAATCATTCAGTTTGGGGGTTTTTAGCAGAGCACCAAAATCTGAGAAGGTTTGGGCCATTTGGGTCTGACTAGATTAATCAGAACACTTTCCTGTACTATCTGTTGATGCTGAAAACTTTGTAAAACATATTAGAACACTAATACAACAGTTGGACACATTTTATTGCCTTAGTAGTTTTACAGTTTCTGGTTGTGAAATGAATTCATTGGGAAGCCACCAGGAATTGAGAAGATAGAGAGGGAAAGGAAAGGAAACATAAGAATGCATCATATGTAGTAAAAATATGCTTTACAATTCTATTTCATAATGTACATGTTTGTATGCAAGCACATATTTTTCTTAGTGTGGGTTATGGGCTGGGGGCATATAAAAGGAAGCAGATCTGTTGTAGAGGAACGAACACTGTATTCAAAGTATAAAAACAGGCTTGAGTACCACTCAGTTATGACTTTCAAAGCTCTATATATCGTAGGTTTGTTGTAAAGATTAAACAGGCTATTCTCAACTGGGGGCAATTTGCTCTCCAGAGGACATTTGACAACCTTTGAGACATTTTTGGTCATCACAGTTGGGGATAAGGTGCTATTTGCATTTAATGGGTAGAGGCTAAGAGTGCTGCTAACAATACTACAGTGCACAGAGCAACTCCCCAGAACAAAGAATTACTTAAGTCAAATGTCAGTAGTGTCACAGTTGAGGGAACCTGGATTTAAATGATTAAGCTTGAAAAGTTGTCATATAAGGTATATATTTGTTTTATTATTAATATAATTTAAATATTTTAAGAAGACTTGCATCTCAGTATTATCTTTCAGAGATGAATTTTTATCATAAAACTAGAGACTTGATGCAGGAAGATTTGTGCAAGAATGCACCTTCCTTCCCCTGGCTGCCAGCATTACCTTTGCTCTGGCCAGAGCCACCTTTTCCCTCTGGCCTGGAGCCACCTTTGTGCCTTCCCACTCTGCCCAGAGGCCTTGAGCGGCAGGGGTGGTGTACAACACCTGTGTCATCGCCATGGTGACGATGCAAGCATCTTGCCTAGCCCTCAGCCACTTGGCGCCTGTGTATGCAAATTAACCCAACATCTTTGTTGGGTTGATTTGCAAACTCACTCCTGATTGGCTGGTGGGCATTGCAAAGGTACGGTCAATTAGCATGTTACTCTTTTATTAGTGTAGATATAGTATATAGGGCAGATGAAGGAAATTGGAGCAAATCTGTATGATCTTAGATTAAGTTATTTACCTGACAGGTTTTTATGAGAAATAATTAGATATGTACTAATTATATACATCTAATATGTTAATTAGGTATATACTGATATATGTTCTAAAAGCCTCGTATTCAATTTAAGTAGTGTTTTGATATATATAGGAATGGTGCATAAGAGTATTTGTATAAGAAATGATTTGCATCAATACAAGCAGCTTCAGAGAAGCCTGTATCTAAATACATTAATTTAGTCCAGATTATTTGAGAGATTAATATCATTCTGTTAGTCTGTGTTAGCCAAGTATAAAAAAAATGTAGCTACCCAGGACTTTTAATTGGAATTCAAATTTGTGGAATAATCTATTAGTACATTCTCTTTCCTGTCTTTCTTTTAAACTTTTATTTATCTACAATTCTACACAGACAGAGGACAAGCTCGTCCAGTCTTAGGGCCTTAAATATTTGTTGTTGATGATTTCCAAATTTATGTCTCTGGTCAAAACTTCTCTGAATTTAGACTCTTAAATTCAGCTGCTAATGCCACATCTTCTTTTTGGATATATAATAGGTTTCTTAAGCTTAATATATCCAAAATGGAGCTAATTAACTACATGGGGTTGCTGTACACCCTTTAAACTATTCTTCTAGTCTCCATCTAATTTTTTTTCTGTCCCGTGATTTTTACCCCACATCATAAATTAGGCCAGTGCTAATGGCGAACTTTACTATGAGACATAGTACACATAGTCATGTGAATATATAGTATTCACATAGTACTTATAGTTCTGTGTATTCACAGTTTGATACTGACAGATATAGTAAAAATAACTTTAATATAGAGTTTTATTAACTAAGATATATCATTAAAATTTTCAGTAATTTTGCAATTTCAGTGATAGTTTTAAGCTGGAGAGAAATAGAGGATTCAGTAATGAAGTAACGGATTGAATGCTGAAGTTTTTTTTATAGATTATTTGAACAAAAATGTGTATTAATATGAACTTTAACCAAAAGAATTTTGTAATTTGAAGTGTGGTTTTTTCTTATTACCTCTAACACTTGCGCTGTAGGGAGAATTCTGTTGCTTTGGATAGCCAGCGGTCTCTGAAATAAGGGTAATGAATAAGGTCTTTGTTTCCCTTAGTTAAGTCAATTGGAAATATGTGAGTTGAGCCAGCAGGAAAGAGCTTATAGCCAGGACTCAAGTATAGAGAGTGTAGTATATATACACATGGACATGTCACTTCATAGATACTGTAATACTAGCTCCATGGGTCTGAAACAGGAAAAACCAGCCTTTTGATTTTTAGCATCACATGAAAGGATTGTTATGTTGCTAAGTTATTTGCAGGACAGTGACATGCATCCTGAAGGGTAAGGTTAGAGAACCTTTAGAACTGTAAGAAATATCTCCTACTGCATACCCACATATACATTATTTTTTGTGTGTGAGATGTTCGTGAGGTGAGTCATATACTAAGGAAAGACTTTTGTCTGCTCATCCTTGGAGGAGAAATCAAAAGGAAAGACAGTCTATTTTGTTTGGATCTAAATAAGATTGCTCAAAGAAGAGATGAAAGTTGTACAGTTAATTAGAGAAAAGATTATTTGTTAAGATGCATTCTAAGTTCTGGCATGACCTATACAAATTTTTAAAACTCTGAGTCATTGTGCATTAACTCTGGAAAAATGTGTGATTACTCAGCTGCAGGGAGTACATGATTAAATTTCCAGTCCTATGATGAATGGACTGGTTGGTAAGCACATATTTAACATTCTGATTAGTTTCTTAGTTTGATTTTCAATATTATCCTATGTATGAACAGATGGATCAAGGTCATTCCACTTGGGGAGTCTGGCTCTCTTCACATTCTTTTGCAGAAGGATGAAGAGACTTTCCTCAGTGTTTTTGTACTACTCTCTTGAGTAAGGGAGGCAGCCTGAACTAGTGAAAGGAGCATAGGCTTTGGTGTGAGACAAGACCTAGGGTTTTAAATCCTGGCTTTACCAACTCATTAAGTTACTTAATATTTCTGAGCATTTGTATATTAGTTCTCCGGGCTGTAGATAATGATATTATAAATGATAACATAGCAGTAGGAAGACTTTGAGTCCTAAATATGTTGGTATCTGTGGTTTTGTAATTAGAGAAAGCCCCCACTCTAACAGGAGCAAATGAGCCCTGTGTTTGGAGGTTTTGGATGGGTATGGAATACACAGTCTCAGCCAGAGTGACAACTTATTTACAGTGGTTCGTGACCCTCCAAAGCTCAGTGCTACTCTACAAAATCTCATCCTTTTGGATTTAATTTCTTTTGTTAGGGAAAATTTGAATTAAAATCAGTAAATTAAAATTATTTAGATTAGTTTAAGTTAAATTTAATTCTCAGAGTAGTATTATGATTCCTAAAGTTAGTACACACTTTTCTTAAATCCAATAAATCTTTATTTAGCAGCTTTAAACTCTGCCATTCAAAAAGTGTGGTATCATTGGTTAAATTATTTAAATATCTAAGTGGACAATTTTCATTTGTAAAACGGGAAAAAATGGTTAAGTGCATTATGGAGTCGAGTCCTTAAATGAGATTATATGCATGCAAAATGCTTAGTGTAGACCTTAACATTATAACTGAAAACTTCAGTTCTTTCTGTATAATCTAAAAGGGGTGCTAAATCCATTAAAAGGTAAGGATAAATTTATTGGGCTCAAGTTGAAGATTTGTATGGCTAAAATAAGTCAGAGGTGTAGAATCTATATAAATACTACTAAAAGCCTAATATGCAAATTATCCCCATGGGAGTTTGACCAGGAGACAGTTCACTTGCTATGACATGTACTGACCACCAGAGGGCGGCACGGAACAAAAGAAGACCCCGCTGGCTGCCGGGGAAGGGAGGCCCTGGTCAGCAGCCCACAGCTGGGAAAGAGAGGCCCAGGTCAGCAGGCATCAGCCAGCTGCCAGGGAGGGGAGGCCCCAGTTGGCAGTCAGAAAGCCTTTAATTGGCTATAATTGTTGGCCAGGCCAAGGGACCCTACCTGTGCCCGAATTTCATGCACTGGGCCTCTAGTTAAAAATAAGCTACTGAAGGATCCTGGGACATGGCAACGTGGTAGCGTGAAGTGCGCTCGGGACCTTGTGCCTGTGTTTCTGGCAGGAAAGCTTAAAGGAAAAACAGATGGCAAATTAAATATATATAGCACCATAGTACCATGTTTCCTACAACTACAAGTATTGATCCACTAGGGGGAACTGACAATAAAGGATTTGGAAAAGCTGGATTGTTGAGTTATGAGGCACAGTAATGATGTAAAATGGATGGTTCGAGGGACTTTTCTGTAAACTGTTCTAAGAGCAATACACCCTAAAATGGTGGCTTTCTTCTCAGTTCCAGTATGAAGTGGATACAGTTTTCAAACCTACATGTTGATGTTCCCAAGAATTTGACCAAGCCTGCGATAACCTTTCTGATGAACCAGACACATTGTATAAGCGCCTGTCAGTTTTAGTAAAAGGCCATGCATGATAAGGCTGTGTTGGACAGTTATGAATAATGTGTAGTACTTGCTGCTAAAGAATTTGGTATCTCTATTGAAGTATTATACATGAACCTACAAGGTAAATAGAGCGATTTACTCTTCTCAAATCAGTGCATATTTTCAAGAAGCACAGAGTTCAGTATAAACTGAGAACACTTTACAGATGCTTAGAGCTAAACCATCTAACTGGAAGTACAGCAAATGTCTACTTGGAATACATTCAGTGAAACTTACCTGAAGGAGTTGTCATGGAAATTACAAAGACAAAATTAGAACAGTTACCAGAACACATCAAGGAGCCAATCTGGGAAGAGATAACAGAGGAAAAGGAAGAAAGCTGGCCATAAAGTCTCAGACTAGTTGTGGAGGTTTTGAATGAGGTGGGCCAGTCATGTGGACTGAAGTGGAGAGTGCTGCAGTTGAGATGGTCCTCTGTTGAGTCCACATGTCCTGATCATGGGCAGCAGGGGATGGGGCATTAAGGATACAATGGACTGTAGTGAAAGAACCACTTTATCTGTCTTTTTACGTGTCATCATTTTGGTTCTGATTTTATCAATATGAGTAAACCATTTTGACCACTAAAAAAAAGCAACTGAAGAGGCTCTAAAATATTGCAAGATTAATTCTCTTTAGGTCAGTTAGTAATTGTAGTTAATGGCCTTTCTTCTTAGCTTGGATGCACTCTCAATTTGAGTGTATCACCCAACAATCAAAGTGGCATTTTAATCACTATTATGCTTGGTATCTCCCTTTGTCTATTTAATTCCTGTATTATCTTTCAAATGGTAGTCCAGGTTCTTAGATTCTCCTTGGATCTGACCTCTCACCATTTCTGATTAATCTTTTCCTTTGCCTAAAACAGCAACTGTTGTACTAAACTAAGGCACTTAATAGGTATTTATTATAATTATTACTTCCTGTTTTGTCTTTCTTCCTCTAATAAGATGAAGTTTCTACAAGTACAGAATCATTATGCCTCTCCAATAAAACCCAGCAAAGTGCTTTGCTAATAAATAACGATTAGTAAAAAGGATTGCTAATTTAATAACTCTTGAGATTCCTGTCACAAAATAAAACCGGTCCAGCTGGCATGGCTTGGTGGTTTAGCATCAATCTAGGAACCAGAAGGTCACCATTCAATTCCCCGTCAGGGCACATGCCCAGGTTGCAAGCTCGATCCCCTGTAGGGGGCGTGAAGGAAGCAGCCGATAAATGATTCTCATCATTGATGTTTCTCTCTCTCTCTCTCTCTCTCTCTCTCTCTCTCTCTCTCTCTCTCTCTCTCTCCCCCTCCCCCTTCTTTCCTCCCTCCCTCCCTCCCTCTACCCCTCTCTCCACTCCTCCTCCCTCCCTCCTTCCCTCTTTTTCTTAAATCAAATATATATATATATATATATATATATATATATATATATATATATATAAAATACTTAAAAAATAAAAAGCTATAATGGCATCTCTTCTATTTCTCTACAACAGTGTTTCTAACTTTAGGGATCTTTTTGTAATGAGGGGCCAGTATTTGTTCCTAAAGCTTTGAACTCACAAAAGGAAAGGTAAAGTGGTGAATGCTGAGAGTAAAGTATCATAATGATGCTCTCCTTTCTTCTTAGAATTCTAGCCAGCTGCTGTGTTTGGAGGGTGAGCAGCAAGGGTTCTAACAGGCAGGGACATGGCAGCTGCCACCTCAGAGATCATCTGGTTCTGACACCAGCTTTGTTTCTTCATCTCAGTAATAATGGAGCTGAATGTATTTTAAGATCTATCATTAGATCCTGAAGTGGTTTGTGCCCACCTCTCTGCAGTGCTCTCTCGAGTGCTGATATGAAAAAGGGATGATCTGTTGTGGGTTAGTTTACCTGTTATAAAAGCTCCATTTGTGAGGTATTTGAAATGTAGGGCCTACAATAGGAAGAATCAAAATTTTTTCTTATATCCAGAGATAGGAGAAACATGAAGTTATATTTTATAATTTCCTATTTGTTGATTTTTATTTACTGCCCGTACTTCTGACAACTTGCAAAATGGGAAATATAAACAACACAATAAATGGGAAGTGTTCCACCTTACTAGAAATAAATTGAAATATAGTTAGCAAAATAAATGGGAAGTGTTCTATCTTACTAGAAGTAAATTGAAATATAGTTAACAAAATAAATGGGAAGTGTTCTACCTTACTAGCAGTGAGTTACAAATTTAAACAAGTAACTGCTGTTTGTCTTTAAAATTAAAAAGATAAGCACCATTCTGGAGTGAGCATTCTTGCATAGTTGATGAGTATAAAGAGATAAAATTTTTTGGAAAGTGGTTTGGAAATATGTATTATGAGTCTTTGATTTGAAAATTTGCCCTAATGAGGTAATGCTAAATAGAGGAAAAAATTGGGGGTTTCTTCTTTCTGTTTGATCTCTTAATGTGGGAGTACTTCAAGGCTTGTCCTAGATCCTGCCTCTGGGGTGTGTCGCTTGTGGACATGTAGAGTTATAATCTGGTATGCTCTGAAGCTGTCCACCGGATGCACTGGCTCTGGGGCCTCCCGGGAGATGCACAGTCAGCCACTGCCTGGGACCACCTGGCAGGAGTCACCCAGCGATCTGCAGAAGTGAAGCCCATGTTATTTGTATTGGGCTTGGCAATGCCCAGGCCAGGCCAAGTTGTGAAGTAAGGCAGACTGGTGCTCGTGCTGGATCTTTGGCCTCATATTGATAGGTATGGGATATACTGATGCTAGCTGCTGCTTGTTTAAGAGATTTTAGGAAAGTCTGAAGCCTGAGCCACAATAGGCTATCTATATGGAAAAGCCATTGCAAAAGCTTGGGTGAGGCTGCAAGTTGGGTAGGGCGGGGTTTTGAGGAATCACCAGGGTGGAGCGAAAAGTGTGAGCCATGCTGATGGAAACTCAGAAATGCCTGCCAGTCAGCTCTGCAAGGGGGTGAGGTTCCGGTACAGAAACAATGACCCTTCTGAGCACATCCATTTGGGAGAAAGCCACCTTGAGTTCCTGCCCGGGTGCCAGACAATCCAGTTCTTCCCTGTATGTGTCTGGTTTCCCCAGTGATACTCCCCAGTGCTGGAGCTCAGAGGGAAGGGGACTGTATAAGTCTGTGTGCTGGCCCTTTAAGAGGGACTGCTTGAGTCTCCAGCCTCTGTTTCACTCAGCCACAATCCCCACTGGTTTTTACAGCCTGAAGTTACAGGGACTTCTCTCCCCAGCGCAGGGGTCTGGTGTGGGGTTGGGGCCCCTTGCTTCTTTCTCACGGGAGGCCTCTGCAGCGGAGAATCCCTTCGGATTAAAAACACACCTCACGTGGATGTCAGACCAGCCTGTTTTGTGCCTCTACCCCTTCTACCAGTCTCAGTGTGCTTTCTTCTTTACTTCTCTAGTTGTAGGACTTCATTCAGCCAGCTTTTCAGGCCACTCTGAATGATGATGGTTCTGTATTTTAATTGTAATTTATCTTTCAGAGAGGAAGGAAAGGGAGAGAGAGAGAAACATCAATGATAAGAGAGAATCATTGATTGGCTGCCTCCTGCACGCCCCACTGTTGGGATCAAGCCTGCAAGTTAGGCATGTGACCTTGACTGGAATTGAACCCGGGACCCTTCAGTTCACAGGCCAATGCTCTATCCACTGAGCCAAACTGGCTAGGGCTATTTTAGTTGTAATTTTGGTGTGGTTGTGAGAGGGGGCAATTACTGGCTTTTACCTACACCACCATCTTGGTTCTCCCAGCATAATGTTTTCAAGGCCCCTCTATGTTGCAGCTTCTATAAAAAAAATAATTTCTTTTTATGGTTTAGTAACATTCCATTGTATCTATATACCACATTTTGTTTATCTAATCACCTCTTTACTCCAGCTGGGCAATAAAGTGTTTGAAAAATGTAACTATTAGTTATTGGTAATTTAAATAGATTTACTAATTAAATAATACATCATATGCTCTAGAATCCATACAATCTATGTAGATATGTATAGAACATAGATTACGGAGTTTCTTTTCCATATATATATATTCTAAGGAAGGAAAAATTCAACCTAGTATTTGAAATTCTGAGTCATTAACTGAGATAATCATAAGTCATTTATGTTAACAGAACTAGTTTTATAAAGGTTAATTTTATTAAAAGTATAAGCTTTGTTTAAACAAATAATTACTGCCATCAAAGTCATTCTTCCTCTAAGGTTACATTATAATTTGTTTCAGCTTTATTGAAGCTTATTTCAATCCTGCTATCCTATCATTTTACCTTGTTACCTTTATTGATCTGGAACCTGGCTCATAATAGGTGCTTAATAAAATATCAAATCATTGAGTGTTTTCAGCTGTATAGTTACAAACATTCTAGTATTATTTTTGTAGATTATACCAGTAAATTCATTTGTTATTTGTTGGTGTTACTAGTTTAATTCTCATAAGATAGTCTTATTTTCATATTCTTAAATTTTATTTAACTTTGTTCCTATATATCAAAGATTAGGCTTTGGCTTTTAAAAGTTTTAGCACTGAAAAGTTTTCAACACTATTATGCCATGTTTTTAAACCTTTAAGCTACTTAGGCCCCAGGGATTGGGCCTAAGCCAGCAGTCAGACATCCCTCTCCCAGTCCAGGGCTCTTGCAGTCTGGGACCCCTCACTCCTTACTGCCTGCCTGCAGCAGAGGTGGAGAGGCTCCCACCATCACTGCTGAGCTCGCTAGCTGTGAGCCCGGCTTCTGGCTGAGCAGAGCTCCCCCTGGGGGAGCACACTGACCACCAGGGGGCAGCTCCTGAATTGAGCATCTGCCCCCTGGTGGTCAGTGTGTGTCATAGTGACTGGTTGTTCTCCCTTTTGGTTGATTTGCATATTATGGTTTTATTATTTTGGATGTTATATAGGATAGAGTCACAATGTTAGTGAAAGGAGTAATTTCTGGGATTCTGTGTTTATGAATCAGATTGTAACTATTCCTTTGGCTTTGGATTTGTGGTTTCTTGAACTAATTTAAGTGATGCAAAAGATGTCTCCTTAGGCGTTTCCTGTTTTTAAAAAGTGTAATTGGTGTTTTATTATAAACAGATTTTCTCCAAGGAAAACTTCATCATCCATTATGAATGAAATCCCATCTATATATATTAGTCCCTATATATTTTATTACTTGCTACCCATATGTGTGGGCTCTTACTTATTTGTTTTTGTGTTTGTTTGTTTTTTTCCAAAAGAGTTCCTGTGGTTTTGAAGTAACTATTCTGACTCAATATTTTGCTAATGGCTAAATATTTTCCTTTAGGTTATCACCAACTTACTTGGGCATTTATAAATTCTTACACTTCTATTGGTTCCCTCTGGCCACTGGGTATGACTCAGTGTCACATGCATGTGGTATTACTTGTCAGAGTGGAATTCTAAGACTTCCTCATGACATTGAACAGTTTAACTTTCGTGCTTTCTGGGCAGAGAAATGGTCCTGGGAACAGTTCTCCTTCCACCTGATAGTTATGGCAGAGATCAGGACACGTTGCTTTGCTGCCTGTGCAGTGAGGCCTCAGAAACTGCTCTACCCACCTTGACAGGTATGATTCGGAGATGATAGTTTGGGGAGGGTAGATAAGCACAGTAATAAAGTGTGAATGGAGATCTCAAAAAAAATGAATCGTATCTATTATTGTCTTTTTTCTTAGCCAGCTCTTTTGGCTAGAACTACATAATGTGTAAGATAATAGTTTTGGAATTCATTTTCAGAGTTCTATTTTAGTTTGTGTGTGTGTGTGTGTGTGTGTGTGTGTGCGCGCGCGCGCTGGTATTTTACAATAGGACCTCAATAAGTACTTACTGAAAAGAAGAATAAATGAGTAATATGTAGTATTTTGTGGTCTTAAGATACATGTGGCTTGATATGAAGAACTTAAACTATTTTTTGAGAATTGTTAAATGATTTATCTAACCACCTTAAATAATTTTGAAGAGGTATTATAAAGTATTAGCTTATAGGAGAATATGCAGTTTGGTAAAGTAGAATTCTGGCAATATAAGTGTTTGTAAAATACTTGGAAATGCCTAAGCTGAAAATTTGTAGATTAATTTTTCTAATTTGTACCTGACAGACTTCTAATTAAATTGCTAAAAGCAATTGAATGACTAATTGGTGAAAAGTGTTTTTAAATACAGTTAAACGTTAAAATTATCTCTGAATTTGAGTTTGAGTCTTAATCTGGATTTTAACTTGCTTAATCCTGATAATTTACTTTGTATAAGCTATTTTTTATGTTTAGCCTTATTTTATTGTATCCTGCAAGTGTATTAGTAGAAAAAGGTAATAAAACTACCTTTTCTTAATACTCATAATGTATTTCTGCTACCTGTGTTTTATATTTTATATATGAAAATTAGTCGTCTTTTGTCTCATATAAGTGTGATCTACCCTATAACAATGATTAATAAAAGATCTATCTTACTATCTAAGGTACCTAATGTGTAGTAGTCACTTCACATTGTTTAAAAGTAAGACATTTCCAGACTACACACTGGAATTTGGGAGGGTGCAGGACATTTGAATCATGTATATGTTTTTCTGTTTTAAACTGTTGAGGAAAGCGGTGTAGACTAGATGCACTGGATAGCACTCTAACATTTACTACTTGCTTTTCCTGTGGGGTTTTTTCTTTGTCTTTTTTACCTTGTTCTCATTTAGTTCTGTAAGTCTTTATGATTTAATAAATGTTCATCTTTGGCCTTAGGAAAATGTCAGGATGTTGTTTTGTCTTTGAAAAAATTTCCCTTTGTTTAGTGCTCGTGGTAGGATGGCGTTTCTGTGGATATCCTGTGCAGACGAATTGTACGGAAAGTTGACCCTTAGTTTTCTGAGAACAAAAGATTGAGCAGGGCAGGGGGTGGGGGTGGAGGGCGGCGAGGTTGGAAGAAGAAGGAAGGAAATAAGATCTTTTGACTTGATCATAAAGGTTATAAAGCCAGAGATGGGGAGAAGGAGAGTGGGGAATAAAAAGGATTGTTTTCCATTATGGTTCTTTAGTACTTTGGCTTCAAAAATTACTTTTATCCTGTTTTTATTATTTTGTATACTTGAGAAATGTACATTACTCTTTGGTCTGAATATAGGATGAGCAAAAGTAGGTTTATAGTTGTTCATATGGAAAATATAATAACTAATAATTAATACAGGAATAAACTGTTTTACATACTCATAACTGTACTTACTTTTGCCTAACCCTGTATATCTTTTAAGTTTATATAAGATTGTGCTGTAGGTCTCATTCTCTTTTCTCCTTTTGTCAAATAACATGGCTTTTAAGAAGCTGACTTGCCTTTAACAATCCTCTTTTGAGCTTGTTGGGAGTTCCTCTTCAGTACATGTGACTACGTGTCAAAGACATGTCTTGCCCTTTGACAGCCTGTCATTCTATTGTCTTCCGTGCAGATTTCATGCTCATCCAATTTTAATGCTTTTCTCTGAAACATTTACCGACTTCAGAGCTTGGTGTTCTATTTCGTCCTCTCAGAGCATCCTCTGAGTACATGATTCATTTATACAACATCTTTTTTGAGAGCCCCTTATATACATGCACCAGTCCGGGTACTTATAATTTATCAGTGACCAAAGCAGACAGAAATCTCTGTCCTCATAAAAGTGGTATTCTGGTTGAGGGAGTTAGCTTAATACACATGAATATAATAAAAAGTAAATTATATGTTTTGTGGTATTAAGAGCTTTGAAGAGAAATACATTGGGAAGGGAGATATGGAGAATGCGTGAGTGTTGCCAGGAATAGATGTATTTTAAAATAAGACAATCAAAAAATAGAGCACTGGGGGAGTAATATTTGAGCGAAGTGTCATGTGGTGGATATCTTGGGGAAGAATGGTTTAGGTAGAAGGTAAAGCCAGTACAGGGGTCCCAAGGCAGGGGAGTGCTGGGAAGTCCAAGGAAGGCCAGTGGTCAGAATGGGGCATTTTAGGGGAGTAGGAGTAGGAAGATGAATTGGGTAAGATAAGTTGTAAAGGGCCTTGTAGACCCTTGTTAGGACTTTGGTTTTTACTGTAAGATACAGGGAGCCATCTAAGATTTTGAGCAGAGGAGTAATACAGTCTGATTTATGCTTTAAAAACTGGCTGATGTGTCCTAGCCGGTTTAGCTCAGGGGATTGAGTGTTTTGCGCCCTCCCCACCCCCCCACCCCGCAGGTCTGAACAGCCCCGGATTTGATTAAGTCAAGGGCATGTACCTTGGTTGCAGGCTTGATCCCTGGCCCTGGTTGGGATGCATACAGGAGGCAACCAACTGATGTATCTCATGTTGATGTTTTTCTTTCTGTGTCTCTTTTTCTCCTTTCCACTCTCAGTGGGAAAAATATTCTAACAACAAAAAAATCTGGCTGGTGTGTTGAGACTAGATAATAGAGAACTAATAGAGAACAAGGATAGAAGCATGGAGATTAGTTAGGATAGTGAAATAATCTAGGTAAGGGATAATGGTTGTGACACAGTATAGTAGTGGAGGGGGTGAGAAATAAATAGATTCTCAATATTGAAATTAGTGCCAGTAGAATTTCCTGATGGTTTAGTTGTGATATGTGAGAACAAAAAAGGAATCATGAATGATTCCAAGGTTTTTTTGTCATTCCCGTCCCATCACCCAGCTTTATTGATATATTGACATACAAGAATATGTAAGTTTAAGGTTTATGATGTGTTGATTTGATACACTTGTGTATTGCAAAATGATTACCACCATAGCCTTAGGTAATACACACATTAAATCACATCATTACCATTTCTTTTTTTGTGGTGAAAACATTTAAGGTCTATTCTCTTAGTAACTTTCAAGTATATAGTACAGTATTATTTATAATCACTATGCTTGCTGTACATTAGACCCCCAGAACTTACTCATAGCTAGAAGTTTGTACTCAAGCTTTCAAGGTTTTGGTTGGCATTTCATAACCCAATGGAAATTCTGCTAAAGTAGTTAATTTTTCATTAGAATAAATAATAACATAGAACATGTAGCCAGTTTAAAGGATGTTTCATATAACATAGTGTTTTGTTTGTTTTTTAATTCTAATTCACTGTAACTCTGCCTTTAAACAAAGAGCTACACATTTGCTTCAAATTAACTGTCAGGACATCTGGACATATCTTTACATTTGTCATAGTTATTCTAAAGGTAAAACAGAATTTAATTAGCTGTGGAATTTTAAATATACATTCCTTTTAAGAGGAGAAGGAATGTGATGAAGTGAAATAAACTCTAAAACTGTTAGAATTACAGATAAACCTACAACAGGAATTTGTCTATTTTATGTATAGACAGTGATGAAACCATTTTTAAAACCTTGATTAATGCTTTTTAATATTAAAATACGTGCCGTTGTTTTCTGTCGCTTACATTTTTGTGTAATTTGATCATTCATTCAATCAACAGTTACTGAATACATACTATCTAATAAAAGAGTAATATGCAAATTGACCATACCTCCACTATACCCACAAGCCATGCCTACCAACCAATCAGGAGCAAGTATGCAAATTAACTCAACCAAGATGGCTGTGGCCAGAGAGAGCAAGAGGCTTGGGTTTCCTGGCAACGGAGGAAGCCAAGCTTTCCACACATCCTGGTGGGCCCAGGCCTCCACTCAAGGCTACAAAGTTTCAATCATAGAAGATAAATAAATCCCAACAAAAATGGCTGCCGGCATAAATGGTTAGGGGCAATCAGGAAGGCAGGCAGGCAAGCAAGCAGTTGGGAGCCAGCAATCCTGGATTGTGAGAGGGATGTCTGGTAGGATTGGACCTAAATGGGCAGGCAGACATCCCTCAAGGGGTCCCAGATTGGAGAGGGTGCAGGCTGGGCTGAGGGACAAACACCCCTGTGCACGAATTTCGTGCACCAGGCCTCTAGTATTACATAACTCCTTGCTAGAAAGAGAAGATTCTTAGCCAAAGAGCACATTGTGAAGTTTGGGAGACAAACATGAATTGAGGATATAATAAAGTTAAAGATAGAGGGTATTAATGCAGCAAATGCATGCTTTTTTTAAGAGCACCAGGAGGAGGAATCTATGAGGCTTCCTTGGGGAGGTATTGGAGCTGAGTGTTATGAAATGAGTCTGAGTCAGCCAGTCAAGAAAAGGGTAGAATGAAACCACATTCCAAATAGACAGGACAGTGTGAGCAAAGGCAGAAAGGTAGCAAGCATCACAGTGTATGTTAAGATTTAAAATTTGAGATATAGAGTGGGTGGAGGTAAAGCTAGAGAAATAGGAGACCTGGTCTTAAAGCCCTTGAAGGCGATAGTAAAGAGATTTTAGCTTGATGATAAACTATTGAGGGCTAATCTTAAAAGAGTGACATGGTCAAATTTTTGTTTTGAATAGATCACTTTGCCAACTGTGTGGAGGATGGATTTGAGGGAGACAAGACTGGAGGCAGTAGCCCAGGTGAGAGATGATGGGGATTTGAACTAAGGCATTGGCTGTAGAGATGGAGAGGAGGAAATGGATTTGAAAAGAAATAAAACCACTGATTAAAGGCTTATTCTCCTGTAAATATGATAAAACCAATTTTAAATTAAAAATGATTGGAGAAAAGTTAGTGGCATATAGCTGCTAAAAATAATTCTAGTTATTAAGAAAATTGCTATTAGAAGAAAAGAGTATTTTTTTGTATAATTGACCTGGACTGTAAAAACATGGTTTGTGTAGTATGACTAAACTTAGGAACCATTACACATGACAGAAACTCAGTAAATGTACATTGTTGGTGATATTTTCTAGAGCATTCATTTAAGTGCCTATTTTACAAAAATGTATCACCAAGAAATAGAAAACAGGATAGAATTTTTTCATTAAAACAATTGTAAGCTATTATGGACAGTGTTGCCTGGTAACACAAAGTTATTTTAGAGAGGCGAGAATATTGTATGAAACCAAAACATTTTTCTATTGTTTAACAGGTAATTTTAGGATATTTTTTTTTTTCTAGAAGTACTATTTTTAGACATAAGTGGAGGGTCTGGATTTATACATGGAGGATCTGGATTTATACAATATGTGCATATTTTAAAAAATCTGTTATCTTTTTCACAGTTTGTTTTATATGGACAGAGTAAGGGAAGGAGGGGAGTTTGGGAGCACTTATAAAACATAACTATTCTTTCTTAAAACTACCACTCCACCATAACAAAATATCCTGTATTTTTATAAAACAAATTGCCAGTTCTTTTTGAGATTTCTTCTTTCCATTTTGAGAAAAGTGCTTTTCCTGTTAATTTCTAATGTTGGTGACTGCATATAAAGCACGGTTAACTGTGTTCTTTTCATTTTGTGTTTTCTCTATCTTGTTACATCTTCAACAAGTAGACTTCTCTTGTGTTTAGGAGACATTTGTTCATTCTTCATTATTCTAAAACTATATCGTTATGTCCCTCCCTGGAGCCGTCCATCTGTGCCAGCAGCTAAAATACCGCCTACTTACTGAATTCAAATGGATTTCCAGCTGTGAAATTCAAGTGAACTTACTGTGAATCTCTTTTTCTTCTTATGTCTTTCAGAAGCCTTGCACCGCCCCTATGGCTGTGAGGTTGAACCCCAAGCACTGAACGAGGCCATCAGGTGGAGCTCCAAGGAGAACTTGCTGGGAGCCACTGAGAGTGATCCTAATCTCTTCGTTGCACTTTATGATTTTGTAGCAAGTGGTGATAACACACTGAGCATCACTAAAGGTAAGCTTCTGAGTAATATCCCTTACTCTTCGGTTTTCATTAGTGGATAGGAAATAAAAGGGTCTGTTCTAGATTCTGCCTTTAAAATTAGCTAGGTGATCTGGGCCCAGATACTTTTGGTTCATAATTGTCTGTTTTTTAAAAGTGAGAATATGTTTTTCATTGATTTTAGAGAGGAGAGAGAGGAAGAGGGAGAGGTAGAGGGAGAGAGAGAGAAGAAAAAAAAAGAGAGAGAGAAAGAAACATCAGTCAGTTGCCTTATGCATGTGCCCGGACCGGGGATTGAACCTGAAACCTGGGTATGTAACCTGACTGGGAATTGAACCCCAGACTCTTCAGTGCATAGGGTGTAGCTCTAACCGCTTAGACACCGGCCGGGGTGTAATTGTTTTTTTGAACCTGTGTATGAAGAAATGCCACGTTGTCTACTTTATAGGCTTATTAAGGATAAAATGAGATTGTCTTTTAGAAAAAACACCACACAGTATACACATAAACTTTCCTCATTCTCAGAATTTGTATTATATGTAATATGGCAGCATTTGTCTGCCTCAGAGGGTTCACTGTATATCTCTTCTCGTTGATTGAATCATGTTGTCCTTGACTGGCTGCCTGTCTGAGAACTGTTTGTTATCAGTTAGCAATGAGATTAAAAACTTGTACCCAAAGTGCAAACCAACTACAATACATTACCAAGTACACTATTATTTAGTTCAACTGACATTTCTTTTTTTTTTTTTTTTTTTTTTCTCGAGCAAGAGTTTGGGCATGAAGAAAGTAGTCTAGAGATTCACAGTTTGGCATAAGCCTCTTAAATTATTGTGGACTTGCTCTGAGCAGCACTGGCCTAGGCATTTTATCTCTCATTTTTGTTTATATGGATCAGTGAAAAGAACAGTACCAAGGGTTTCTATTGTAGTAATATTCTCAGATTAGTTTATTTCAGTAGTAAATGCTTATAAAAGGGAACACTAAGAACATGACCAAATAAAATCATCCATTATTGGTTTTTTTGAACAGGATAGGAAATATGAAACTTTTATGAGAAAGAAATATAAGTATGGGAGATTGTCATTGTGTATATGATTGGATTGCTAATTTGCGTAAATTTGTTCTTCTCTTTTGAACCTACTGGGAGAAAATACATTTCAGGATAATTTTTCACTCCACAAAACTGTCACATTAAGTAATTATTTGTCAAACATGCCTTTTAAAATATATATGCATTTGTTGATTTTAGAGAGGAAGGGAGAGGGGGAGAGAGTAGAAACATCAATGATGAGATAGAATCATTGATTGGCTGCCTCTTGGGTATCCTAATGGGGGTCGAGCCTGCAACCCAGGTGTGTGCCCTGACCAGGAATTGAACTGTGACCTCCTGGTTCATAGGTTGACTCTCAACCACTGAGTCATGCCATCTGGGCCAAACATATTCTTTTTATTTGTAAGCTTCAGAATGGGGTAGGTATTAATTGGGAGTGGACATACCAAATTAAGAACATAAGCCTCCATTCAAGGAATGTTACCTTTAAATAAAATTTTTACATCAGTTTTTGAAATTTGACCAGATTCATCAAACGCAGAAATGCTAAAAACTGAGTTTCTCACCTTGGGTGGTTTGGGTCAGTGGATAGAGCATTAGTCTACAGACTGAAGGGCCCAGGTTTGATTTGGGCTAAGGGCACATGCCCGAATTGCGGGCTCAATCCCCAATAGGGTGCATGTACAAGGCAGCCGATCAATGATTCTCTCTCATCATTGATGTTAGTATCTCTTTCCCCCTTCTCCCTTCCTCTCTGAAATAAATAAAAATATTTTTAAAAAACACACACAAAAAACAACTGAGTTTCTCAACTGGGATATAAATATGTCCCAATGTGAATGTGATGGCATGTGTACATGAGCCAGGAGGTTCTAAAGGCACAGGAAAAGTAAAGTGCATTATCTCCTCGTGCCAATTTACTTAGAGATTTTGGGTAGTTTTGGGGATGGATGTATGAGAGATGGGTGTGTATGCATTGGGAAGAAAGTTTTAGGATAAAACAAAGGACTTCATATAAATTTTATTCTTGTGGTTGTCTTTTTGAGCTACAATAGACCCTTATTATACCTTTACTGATACTTCAGTGGAGAAGTTTGTGAAGCTGTGACTCAGAACATTCTTTCCTAGATATAATGTGCATGTCAGTTATTTTCCAAGATAGCTCAGTCACTGAGGAAACATTGATAAAGTTTATTGAGTCTTCAGTTACCAGTTGTGGCAACCACTAGTGTACAGCTCAAGGAATAGGATTCCCTTTACCTTATGGCCAGCAGGGATTTTTCATAAAACCTATGAAATGCCAGATTTTTATATTAGGTCCTTATTATAAAATAATGTTATGCTAAATCTTTTTAATTATTTTAAATATAAGAAAATATATTTAAAAAATAAAATAATTATTTTACTTTCTTTTTTTTTTTTTTTGAAGATAATAATTTGCTTGAAGTAAGAAACAAAATTCTACCAGGATTCCTCTGTCAATAGAGTAATACTTTTCCCATAGCTCATACCCCTGTCAGTTTCCTTCCAGAATAGAAAATTCTTCTCCCAACTGCCAAAAAGAGGGGAAATCAGACAAAAACCTAGGGTGTTTCACTGTATCCTAATTTGATTACCTGTCATTAACAGTTCTTTATAAGGAAGCAATAATAATATGCTTAGTAAAATACTTAATGTTTTACTTTTTCCAGTTCTTATGGAGTAAAAGTAAAAGAGAAAAGCTACCCTAGCAAGTTTTATTTTGTTTTTCTAGCAGTACTAAGATTTTTTCCCCCTGTGCATTTCCACCACCACACTCCTATTTATACATTTGTATATTTTATATGTATAAAATGCAAATCAGTCCATACTCCTGTATTTTTTTCTCGCTGAATGTTTCATATCCAGGTATGTTGGGTGAGATAGTAAGAGTCAATAGAAAGTTATCCTGTGGTAGACATTTCTATAAATCACTGAAAAAAGTTAGATAACTATCATAATACTGATTCTGAGTTTTTCCTCTAATAGCCTTTGCCTGATATCTGGATCATATATGCTCTTGATTGATTGGGCTTTTTCCTGCTTTCTGATAGTGAGAAGTGGGTGTGAACTCCATAGAAAGGCTTGCATCTCTCAGATTTAGGGGCCTAAATTGGAAGGTTTATTTAGGTGGTCAGTTATTACTAATGCTATATCTTTTGCTTTCCCCATCTTGTCCATGCTGCAAGTGTAGGGGCAAGGTATATGTTGCTGGAGTCTGAAGTTGATGTTCACAACTTTAATGGAGCAATCAAGTACACAGAAGTCATTAGCAAAGATACTTTGAGTAACTTGAGTTTTGGGTTCCCGCACCAGACTCAGCTTCCTTTCCCACACACTAAATTTAGAGGAATGGATAGGAGTGACTCATTCTTCGTGGGGAAACTGGGAAACTATATCTATTTAAAACTTGAGTCCTGGAAAAGATTGTGCTTTGAGAGTCCTCACTACTCACCTCCCTTCTCCAAACAATTTTCTTCCTGAAAACATTGCTGAAAGCTCTGTGGCCAGTGCTTTTGTTTTTTACATTGATGGTTTTGTTGCCTTGGTGCCATGTGAAATTTAGAAGTGATGTTGTGTTACCCATAGCTTATCCTTAATCCTGGAGTGCTTGTTAACATTGAACCATATATAAGATACATTCCTTGACTAACTGTTTCGGGGAGAAAAAAATGAACAAAGAAATGTTTTTGAAGGGTGAGACTATGTCATTTTTCAGCTATTTGAGTAATCTTTTTACTTTGTATACATGTATACATGGAGTTTTCTAAAGACATTTTTAGTTGGTATAAAAACCTTTGAAAACCTGTAGTAAATGCCAAAATGCCACTTTTAACTATGCTTCTTTTGTTGAAGCTACAAGCTAAAGAGATCAGTAGAGGATATGATGAACAGCCAAGTTTGTTTTTATTATTTTAAAAATATTTTCATTGATTTCAGAGAGAGGAAGGAAGAGAGAGATAGAAACATCAGTGATGAGACAGAATCAGTGATTGGCTGCCTCCCGGGCATGTGCCCTTTTTTTACTGGACTCGAACCTGGGACCTTGAAGTCTGCAGGCTGGCGCTCTATCCACGGAGCCAAACTAGCTAGGGCTGTTTCCATTAATTAAAAAAAGCATTTGTTGCATAAAAGTTCCTATTTATGAATTTAAAGTTTGATAATAGATTGCTTTTGAGACAGAGTGTTAACATCTCTTTCATTCTGTGTTAACCTTATGACTAGGTGAAAAGCTACGAGTCCTTGGTTACAATCAGAATGGTGAGTGGAGTGAAGTTCGCTCTAAGAATGGCCAAGGTTGGGTGCCAAGCAACTACATCACCCCAGTAAACAGTCTGGAAAAACATTCCTGGTACCATGGACCTGTGTCACGCAGTGCAGCTGAGTATCTGCTCAGCAGTTTAATCAATGGCAGTTTCCTGGTGCGAGAAAGTGAGAGCAGCCCCGGGCAGCTGTCCATTTCGCTCAGGTACGAGGGGCGTGTGTATCACTACAGGATCAATACCACCACAGATGGCAAGGTAAGACTGGCGACCACCTTTAGGTGTGGATGGTCTGCTCCTTAGAAATTATATTCAGAATGACTGAAGAATATAGTTTTTATGTCTGATGAAAGAAAATAGTCACTGATGTTAGTCTGGCATGTTAAAGAGAGCTTACTTCTTTCAAAAGAATATGATAACGGAAATTTAAAACAGTATTATAATAGAAGTTTAATGAACTAAATGCAAAGAAGAATGAAGGAAATTGCTGGATAAATTAGCTGTTCTAATCATTGTTAATATGTAAATAGACATACTAAGTGTATCGGTTAATAATGTGGATTTTTTTCAATAGATGAAGTTACACATATGTTGATATATATGTGATTTGATATGTATGCTATTTTGTTGTATTGACAAAAAGCTTCAAAGCTTCATATGTCAAATTTGCTGAAAGTGTTAACATCATAGATATTTTTACACTTAAAAATGTCAAATTTCGGGGCCAAAAAAGAGCATTGTGGAAAGTTATAATTCATTACATTATTTTGAAGAAAAGTGCTGCTGAATACTTCGGGAAGCTTATGGGGAACATGCTCCATCTCAGGATACTTGAGAATGCTGAATTAAACGCTTTAAAGGTGATGATTTTGATGTGAAAGACAACATCCAGGTAAACCAAAAAAGTTGGAAGACCAACAATTACAAGCATTATTGGATGAAGATGCATGTCAAACTTAAAAACAACTTGCAGAAAAATTAAATGTTGCTCAGCAAACAATTTTCAATTGTTTACAAGCAACAGGAAATATTTTAAAGGAAGGAAAATGGGTGCCACATCAACTGAACAAAAGAAAAATGGAAAACTGAAAAGTTATCAGTAAAATGTTGCTTCAGCAGCACAAAGGAAAGTCTTTTTTGCATGGAATTGTGACTGGCAATAAAAAGTGGATTTATTTTGAGAATCCAAATGCACACAATCATGGGTTGATCCAGGTCAACCATCAACATCAACTGCAAGGCCAAATCGCTTCAGAAAGAAGACAATGCTCTGTGTTTGGTGGGATCAGGAAGGTGTGGTGTATTATGAGCTTCTAAAACCAGGTGAAAACGTTCATACTGATCTGCTACAGACAACAAATAATCACTTTAAACCATGCTTTGATCGTGAAACAACCAGAATGTTCAAGAAGTCACGGCAAAGTAATTTTGCTTCATGATGACGCACCATCACACACTTCAAATCCAGTTAAAGACACGTTAAAAGACCTTGCCTGGGAAGTAGTAACCCACCCGCCATTTTCACCAGACCTTGCTCCTTCAGATTACCACTTGTTCCAATCAATGGCACACGCACTTTCTGAGCAGCACTTCAAAATGTACGAAGAAGTGGAAAATTGGGTCTCTGAATGGTTTGCTCCAAAACAAGAAAAGTTCTATTGGGAAGGTATCCACAAATTACCTGAAAGATGGGGAAATGTGTGGCTAGTGATGGACATTACTTTGAATAAAGCACTTGTGATGTTTCTCTTGATATTATTGTGTTTTCTTTGATTACAAAATCCGCTATTAGTAACTGGTACACCTAGTACACCTAATGCATTGTATAGAATTGATTTACTTTTTAAATACATTTTTGTTGATTTCAGAGAGGAAGGGAGAGATAGAAACATTAGTGATGAGAAGGAATCATTAATTGGCTGCCTCCTGCATGTTGGATGGAGCCTGCAACCCAGGCATGTGCCCTTGACTGGATTCGAACCTGGGAACCTTTGGTCTGCAGGCCGAAGCTCTATCCACTGATCCAAACAGTCGAGGGCTGTATAGTATTTTACAAGTTAAATCTTATATCTGAAAATTATAATAAACTCTACAAGGAAGTTAACAGAGGAAGAATTTAGGCTTCTAAGACTGGTGTTAATCATATATATATATATATATATATATATATATATATATATATATATATGGCTAAGTGACCAACTTTCCATCTGACTGACCGACTGACTGACTGATGGCTGTTACGTATGTCGTGCATTGGCAATTTAAAAATAAATGTTGACTCGCACATGTGCGGTGCATATAAAGCTCTCGCTGGTGCTAATTGCATGTGTGTTTTAATTTTATAATACTATATTATATATACTATTTTGACTTATAATTTTTGCAGTAACGTAATTACCGCATGAATCCTTCTTCTAATTAATTTCCTTTCAATGTGCACGTATCTGCACCGGGCCACTAGTGATAATGTAAGTAGATGAATCACTTAGCAGTTTACATGTTGGAAAGACCAACCAGTTTAGAATGGTTGTGTTAGATTGGAACGATTTCTCACTTTATAAATTGTAAAGCATAGGCTTATGTTAGTTCCTCTATTGAACAGTAAATGTAAATTGAATCATTTCTTCCATTCTTTTTCTCTCGGGGATATGCATACAGGGGAAAAGCACAGGCTTTAGAGCAAGAAGAACCTGGTTTGTTGTATAATTCCACCGTTTATTTATAACTTTGTGATCTGACATAAGCCTCAGTTTCCCATTTCACTTTATTGCATTCTTGTGAGGATTAAATGAAATAATTTTCATAAAGCATAATGGCTGGTATAAAGGAGAAAATAAGATAATTATGAATTTTCTTTCTCTTGCACACTATCTCATATTGTCTCTTGATGAAACCAAATATAGTCAGATAAGTAATAATATACAAGAGACAGCTCAACAGAAGTGAGTGCATATGTGTACAGAAGGCATGCACAAGAATGTTCATAGTAGTGTCAGTTGTAATAACTCTAAACTAGACTCTCCTAACAATAGTAGAATAAACTAATAAATTGTAAATTGCAGTCTCATATAACAACAAAAATGAACATAGTACTGATATACACACTTCAGGAAAACTATGGCCTGCCAGCTGCCTGCTTTTGTAAATAAAATTTTATTGGAATATAGCCACACCCATTTTTTTTATGTATTGTCCATGGCTGCTTTTTCATTATTACAGCAAATTTGAGTAGTTTCAACAGAGGTGCTATGGCCACAAGCCTAAAATATTTTTTGTCTGGCCCTTCACAGAAAAGTTTGCTGATCCCTGCCATAGCGGAACCTCACACATATAAAATGGAGCGAAAGGCATCAGTGGTTGCCTGGGGAAGGGATGGGGCAGTGGGAATGACTGCAAAGGGTGTGGGTTTCTTTGTGTGGGGTGATGAAAACATTCTAGAATTAAATAGTGGTGATGGTTGGACAGCCTTGTTGAATATACTAAAACCACTGAATTGTACACTTGAAAATGGTGAATTTTATGGTATGTGAATTTCATCACAATAAAAACAATCTAGACATTTTATAAACAGAATCTTGGATAAATAGACAATATTTTTTTCTATATTAACATTTTAATGCCATAAAATACTATGTAAATCTCTTAAAATTCTGCCATTTCGTAGTCAGTATTAGACATCCTAGTCTTACAATGTTTTACTTCTGCCTTAAGATTTAAGTTTCTTAAATGTATTTTGCCTGAATTAAGTATTAATTTGATGAAAAGTTCTTTTAAAATCATCACTTAGTGGGTTCTAATAAATTAAAAATTAAACTTGAAAAAAAATTGAGTGAAAGAAAACAGGTAATCTAAGGTGCTAGAAGTCAGCAAAGTGGTCACCTTTCCAGAGGTATATAGATGGGAGGGCACAGGAGAAGGTGCTGGGGTGCTGGTGATGCTGTAATGCTTGGTGTGGCAAATGTGAGTTCATTTTATAAAAATCAGTAATTCTCCATTTGTTGTACATTTTTTTGTTTACAATACGGCCCAAAGACTGCTATTTTACTTTACACTTACTGCCTATCACAGATTAATTACTGTTAATAGACCATCTAAAATTAAATTGTGACTCTTTTTTAGTAAATGGTTTAGACCACATGTGTCAAACACAAGGCCCGCGGGCCAAATCCAGCCCGCCAGGCCTTGCAATGTGGCCCGTACCGTGCTGTCATCACTGCACTTTGCTGTCAGTTTATGACATTGTCAGTTTATGACTTCAGTAAACCATTCGGCCCGCGATTTAGGCTGGATTTTAGATTTTGGCCCCTTCTCTGATTGAGTTCGACACCCCTAGTTTAGACACTCAAAAGCACATCCTAGTTAAATAAAAATTATGACATATTTAATATCCTTGCTCTACCAGAAAAATCAAAACGGTGGTTTTCAAGTTATGTTCTGTGAAAGATTCTGAGGGAGTATTTGATAAACTCACAGGAGGTCGAGTTCCCTCTTGCCTACTTTAATCAGAGAATCTCTTCCTTTATATTTATATACTGTAGTTGAATTTCATGCTTAAAAAGTATTTGAGATCCAATGATCTTGATGATCTAGAAAGATATCTTTGAAGTTTTTTCCCCAAGACTAGAGCTAATTTAGTAAGCATAGGAAGAGTGGGTTAAAAGTAGGATAAAATTGAAATTCTGTGTTATCCCTTACCATCATCATTTAATTCTTTGATAATTAAGATAACCTCCTGGCTCTATGCCTTCAGATCAATGAAAAAAATGGGCTTTTAAAAAAATTTTCTAGCCCTGGCTGCATGGCTCAGTTAATTGGAGCATTGTCCTGTACACCAAAGGTTGTGGGTCCAATTCCTGGTCAGGGCACATACCTAGGTTGCAGTTTCGGTCCCTGGTTGGGTGCATGCAGGAGGCAACTAATTGATGTTTCTCTCTCCCTCTCCCTTCACCTCTAAAAAAAAAGTGAATAAACATTTCCTTGGGTGAGGATTAAAAATTTTTTTTTTCTGATCTCTCTTCAAGTTGGCTTAGCTTTTCTCCTGCCTTTCTCACCAGGTATACGTGACCGCCGAGAGCCGCTTCAGCACCTTGGCAGAGCTTGTCCACCATCACTCCACAGTGGCTGATGGGCTGGTGACCACATTGCACTACCCCGCACCCAAGTGTAACAAGCCTACAGTTTACGGTGTGTCCCCCATCCATGACAAATGGGAAATGGAACGGACAGATATTACCATGAAGCACAAGCTTGGGGGTGGTCAGTATGGAGAGGTTTACGTTGGCGTCTGGAAGAAATACAGCCTGACGGTTGCTGTGAAAACATTGAAGGTGGGTTGCTGAGAATGACAGTGCTCAGGCATCTTTTTCTTTTGTGCTCACTTACTTGGAAATACCAGCATGCCCATCTTTCACTTTGGAACGCTTTCCACCCACTGGTGTCACACGGATCAGCAAATGGTAATGATCAACCCTAGTGCCTTCGCTGACAGTACAGAGGAAGATTATTCATTGCAGTGCAGTGAAACCCACATGTGGGGAATGTTTATCTTTGGAGGCTGTTGATGGAGATCTTAGTGGGAGGTTAGAAGCAAATTACTAGTTATAAAGCAAAAGAGCTTGTTTTGCTTCCTCAGCACGACCCCTGCTGGACAGAATTCTTCATGCATTGTTTGAGGATCATGGGTACTCTTTCTGGCTTGTTCTTACTGCCCCCTTACCCCCCCCCCCCCCCCCCCAATCTCTCTCCACCTCTCTCCCAAGAGAATAGACTCCTACTTCTTGCTCTCCTTTTTAAACATCCTATCAGATTGCAGGGTTTTCACTCATCCCGTTCTCTGAAGATTCTCCCGTGTGCCTCAGTGGCTCTGCCACATTACTCATTGTAATGAGTAATTACTCATTGTAATAAGTAATTACTCATTGTAATAAGGGCTGCTCTTCAGCTATGAGTTGTAGTCAGTTCTTTTCAGCAAGCATTTATTAGGCATATTTTTTTAGTATGAATATTTAAGGCCTTGCAAGCATGCATTGCTCCTTAAAGAATTTGTCAGGAAAACAAACATGTAAACAGCTAACTGTTCTGTCTCCTGTTTCAAAGCTGAGATGTCTTGGGACATAAACTGTCAGAGAACTGAGTTATCCAGGCTTCCCATGTGTGTTTCAGCTGTGATAGGATGTGATTGCTGAATTTTGCTCATCCTGCTCATTTTTACTCATTTCAGATATTGGATAAATTTAATTTATTTCTTAACACCTTAAGCGCCCAGACTGTTTTGTCTTCGGATGGAAAGTACAGTATCAGTCACTGGTGACTGGGCGCTGTAGAGCATATTAGATTATGATAAGATTCTCTATGTATATGTTAAAATATTCAAAAGATGCCATTTTTTAAAATATATTTTATTGATTTTTTTATAGAGAGGAAGAGAGAGGGATAAAGAGTTAGAAACATCGATGAGAGAGAATCATCAATCAGCTGCCTCCTTCACACCCTACACAGGGGACGTGCCCGCAACCAAGGTACATACCCTTGACTGGAATCGACCTTTCAGTCCGCAGGCTGACACTCTATCCGCTGAGCCAAACCGGTTTTTGGCAAAAGATGCCATTTTTTAAAGCTGAAGTTTTTCACCTTGGCCAGTTCTTAGTGGTTAGAGTATCAGTCTGCGCACTAAAGGCTCATGGGTTTGATTCCCAGTCAAGGGCATGTACCTGGGTTGAGGGTTTGATCCGAGGCCCCGGTTGTGTGCATGTAGGAGGCAACTAATTTATGTGTTTCTCTCACATCAGTGTTTCTCTCTCCCACTCCTCCCTCCTTTTCCCTCCCTTCCACCATCTAAAAATCAATTGAAAAAAATATCCTCAGTAAAGATTAACAACAAAACACCCAAATAAAAGCTGAAGTTTTAGGATTGTGAGTCGACTCAAATAGTTAAGATGGGAGTTCACTCTGAAATGAAAAAAAAACAAAACAAAACATTTTTTATAAAAAGATGGGGGTTCATTCCTCTTTTTATTGTTCCCCCTTTTCCAGGAAGATACCATGGAGGTGGAGGAGTTCCTGAAAGAAGCTGCAGTGATGAAGGAAATCAAGCATCCTAATCTGGTACAGCTATTAGGTGAGGAAGCTTGCCTAGACCAAAGGTTTCCTCAAAGCTGCTTGTCCCCCAACACCCCATTATCTCCAAATCCTCCCTAAATCATCATGGTGGAAGCTCCAAGTGTGAATCTACTTCAATAAATGGTTGTTATTTATTTATTTTTAAAATATATTTTATTGATTTTTTACAGAGAGGAAGGGAAAGGGATAGAGAGTTAGAAACATCGATGAGAGAGAATCCTCGATCAGCTGCCTCTTGCACGCCTCACACCAGGGATGTGCCCTCAACCAAGGTACATGCCCTTGACCGGAATAGAACCTGGGACCTTTCAGTCCACAGGGTGACGCTCTATCCACTGAGCCAAACCGGTTTCGGCCAATAAATGGTTGTTATTTTAATCAGCAGGCTCTGTGTTTAAAAGTTGCCTAAGAAACAGTGGCCTGGATTGATTGCAATGTGTAAAACTACCCATTTTGTGGTGATTGCCCTAGATTCAAAGTTCCAGAAACATTTAAAATTGTTTTAAATAAAAAACTACCATAAGCTCTGGCCATTTTTTTTCTCAATGGTTAGATCAGTGGTTCTCAACCTTTCTAATGCTGCAACCCATTAATACAGTTCCTCATGCTGTGGTGAACCCCCACCTGTGGGTTGAGAACCACTAGCAAGATTGCCTAAGAGCATCAGAAAACAGATATTTACATTACAATTCATAACAGCAAAGTTACAATTATGAATTTTTATTTCATAAAATATAGCAATGAAAATAATTTTATGGTTAGGGGTCACCACAACATGAGGAACTGTATTAAAGGGACACGGCGTTAAAAAGGTTGAGAACTACTGGGTTAGAGCATTGGCCCTCGGACTGAACGGTTGAGGGTTTGATTCCGGTCAAGGTCATGTACTTGGTTTATAGGCTCGATCCCCGCCCCAATTTTGGACATGTGTGGGAGGCAACCAATTGATGTGTTTCTCTCACTTCAATGTTTTTCTCTCTCTGTTTCTCCCCCCTCCATTCCACTCTCTTTAAAAATCAATGGAAAAAAAATACCCTTTGGTGAGGATTAACAAAAATAAAAATAATCATAAAATAATTTTACAAAATGGACACTAAACAAAGTACTATTGAAAAGAAGCAGATTAAAAATTGTGGTCACACTCATCAGTTTACCTTGATGATCTGAAAATGCTATCTATGCTCTGTTAGATTTATTTCTCATCTGTTCAGGTCACAAAGAAGTCTGTGACTGAACCCCTTTTCTTTTCAAAACAGGACCATGTTCTTTGGGTGTTCAAATTGAGCCCAACTATCCCAGAGGAAATTGTTTCTTGTTGGTTCTTTATACGGAATCTGCCATGTATTTGACTATGGAAACAAAGCATTATTACAGGCTGGGCTCATACAGTCTTCAACATATGCATAGTTGTGGTTATTTTAGATAAGCTTCATTAGCACCCAGTGGAGAATGGGAATCATGGGCCTATATGGAACTCTAGAAATTTTGGTCTCATGACCCCTTATGGAATTAGTACAAGTAACTCTGCTTTTGCCCACAGCAAATACTCAAGTGCATATGAATTTCCAGAATTACTAAGTTTTAATGGAAGTAAAAACTTCCTTATCAACCATCCTCTTAACTTGGCTATATTATTATCAGAGAATGTGATAGCAAGAAGGAAAAAGATTACTGCCAAACAATATTTTTAAAAATTGTTGATTAATTTTGTCAAAGTTGTTGGGAATGTTTGAGTATATACTAACAAAACAAGCTGTATTCTCGAATTCTCAGGTGTGTGTACTTTGGAGCCACCATTTTACATTGTGACGGAATACATGCCGTATGGGAACCTCCTGGATTACCTCCGAGAATGCAACCGAGAAGAGGTGACTGCAGTCGTACTGCTTTACATGGCCACGCAGATCTCTTCTGCAATGGAGTATTTGGAGAAGAAGAATTTCATCCATAGGTGTGTAAATCCTGACTGTTGTCTGTGATAACCATGAAGCTACTTTACTTATCCTGTAAATAAAGGGAAGAAGGCAAGAACCTCTCTAGAAATTTCCAAATGGCTGAGGAAAGGGATTTTCCCATTCAAGGGCCCATTATGATGTCATTCCCAACTTATAAACCTATGTGCTCTGACAATGTTAATGAGGGGCCTTTGCTTTTCTCAAAACGGGTCTGTATTTTGCCCAGGACTATATTCAGTAGCCTTTTGCTCCATCTGGTAGCTTATTTAAAAAATAGCTTTCTGTCTTAGTAAAGAACTTCAACACTTGTAGGAAAGTTGCTCACCTCTAAAACCTATGCCAATGTGCAGTTGACTCTGGAACCACATGAGTTTGAACTGTGAGGGTCCATTTATATACTGATATTTTTCAATAACTACATATAGTACTGTAAATGTATTTTTTTTCCTTCTGATTTTCTTTTTTTAGCTTTCTTTATTATAAGAATACAGTTTATAATACATATATAGCTAACAGTAATTAGCTGCTTTAGTAGCTAAGTTTTTGGTGAGTCAGAAGTATACATAGATTTTTGGCTATGTGTGTGTGTGGGGAGGCGGGGGGGGGGGGGGTAGGGTGGTTACCTCTCACCCCTGCATTAAGTGTCAACTGTACTTAGGAATAGGAACCCATTTTCTGAAGCCTGCTTTATTCCAGCATTATATAACTGCCTCTTGATAAGTACTCTACAAGTGATACATAATTAGTGATTTTCTACCATGTTAGTTATACCATAAAAACCTGCCATATCTGTTAAGCACTTGTCTACTCGGCTTGAGGCACAAAGAACTGAGAATAGAGCATTCACAGTCACTTTCCACCTCGTCTGGATAGAATCGCATTAGGGTTGGTTCTCTTTCCTGCAGAGATCTTGCAGCCCGGAACTGCCTAGTGGGAGAAAACCATGTGGTAAAAGTGGCTGACTTCGGCTTAAGTAGATTGATGACTGGAGATACCTACACTGCTCATGCTGGAGCCAAGTTTCCTATTAAATGGACAGCACCAGAGAGTCTTGCCTACAATACCTTCTCAATTAAATCTGATGTCTGGGGTAAGGTTGGAAGGGGCTTTTTTCTGGATGTTATTTTGTTTATAAATGCTCTTAATTCTATAGAGCTTATCTTTTACATGATCACTATCCTCTGCCTTTACCCCCACCTCTTCAATCATTCAGCAAGCATTTATTAAATACCTGTTATCGGGCATTGTGCTAGGTGCTTAGCATAGAAAGAAGTGTAAAGAAGATAAAGTCCTGCTTCAAAGAGCTCACAGTCTAGAATCTCTCCTTGCCCTGGAGTTCTGAGGATCCTTTAAAGCTCCCTGTTTTCCACATTAGGTTTTAGTGCTCGTTTCCAGAACGCTGGGGGACACAGAATGGCATCCTCTTTTCAAGAAATGCATGCTGAAAGTTTAGCTAGGTTTATCTGGTAACTGGTAACTACTAACTGGTAACTACTGCCATGAATTAGTACAAGCCCAGTGGACTGAACCTCTCTGGAAATTTGGATTGTGGGCCAATAGAAATAATTGTAGGATTCTAAGTCACTCTTTACCAGAAATCTCAAACTCGGAAAAAACCTGTGACAAAATCAAGCAAATTCTTTTTTCCACTGTGAATTTTATCTGATTTCAAATGAGTTCATTTTTATATTTACTCCTCTAATATTAGCTAACATAAAAACTGTAAACTCATTAATTAGATCATAGATTATTCTAAAAATAGTTTGATTATGCCCCAGACTACTTATATGGCCATAGTTTAATTTCCCTTTATTATAGTAAAGGATGTCTAAATTAAAGGTGGGAAATATAAAGGAAGCCATCTTTATATTTCAGGTTATAGCTCAAATGTTCCCATGATAATTATCTTAGGAGGAATACTTTTGGTAATTGAATATTATCCAGAATTTGAAAGATAATTATCTAGTGGTATAAAATAATCAGAGAAGAAACATTAAGCTCCTTTTTTTTTTGTCCCTTATGCAGCTTTTGGGGTACTGTTGTGGGAGATTGCTACCTATGGAATGTCACCATATCCTGGTATTGACCTGTCTCAGGTCTATGATCTACTAGAAAAGGGATATCGAATGGAACAGCCTGAAGGATGCCCCCCTAAGGTTTATGAACTTATGAGAGCATGTGAGTATTTTTGCATATATTAATTTTGAGGGTCTGAGTCAGTAATTTGGGATGATTAGCAAAATTAAGAACATTTTTCCTCTTAATGTTGTTAGATTGAATCTAACCACATGGCATATAAAGAGTTGGTCATTGATTGGCCAGTTGGCATGTCATATGCTATACCATTGAGTCTTACTGAATCCTAAGAGTCATTGTCCATGGCTGAAATGATGAGTCAGTTTCCCAGAAACACTTGCACATTTAATCTATATTATGAAAGGCCAGTGGCCACAATGCCATAACGACCAAATGACTGATGACCAGGAGGTGCATGGATAACCTCTCAGATGCTCCCCCTACCCGCACCCGCAGAGTGGTGGCAGCATCAGCGGAGCGTCCACGTAGCGTGCGAGGCCTCGCGGGGCAGCAGACATGGCCCTGATGGCAGGCTAGGCCTAGGGGACCCTACACACGCACGATTTTAATTGTGCGCTGGGCCTCTAGTGGGATAGTAAGAGCCCTGGCCTGTATAGTCAGTTGGTTAGATCATTGTCCTGTACACCAGAGGGGGCAGGTTCGATTCCCAGTCAGCACATACCCAGGTTGTGGGTTCGATTCCCATTCATGTGGGAGCCAGCCAGTTGATGGCTCCCACATGAATGGGAAGCCCCCCATTCTCTCCCCCCCCCACACACACTTCTCTCTTCCTATATCTAAAAATCAAGATATTTTAAAAAATAGAATAATAATAAATTGGGTTTGAAGTTTAGGTAGGAAAAGTGATTGAAAATGACTAGATGAAAATGATTGCTAAAAACTGGGGAGAATATATGCACGTAACCTCAGTGATGAATAAACAAAGCATCTGACTCCTTGAAGATGGGAAGGTGGTAGTAAAGTGCAGTTGTGTGTGAGCATAAATCTTATTTTCTCATTGAGCATTGGCATTGCCTGCTGCCCTGTCTTTATCAAATATGAACTGCAAGCCCCTTTTTGATAATCCAACATATTTCTGAATATGTACAACTCATGATTTCTAAGGTTAGAGGGAAGTTGAAGACAGGCTTAACTTTTATTTTTCCAGTGAAAGAAAACTTGCCATTTTCTAAATTATCTTCCCATCCCTCCTCACCCCATGTAGAGGGATAGGATTCTCTTCTCCGTGTGCTTTTGTCCTTGCTGTCACAGTGGTAATAGCCATGAAGGGACTTGCTCTAGGAAGTGGGTTCATTACCCTCTTAGCGGCCTCACTGTCATTGTGCACCTGCTGCAGCTCTGCTCTGAGGGGCACACGTCCTGATGCACGGGGCTCACTCAGGCACCACTGGGTGTCCGTTCCTGCAGGGGCTTCAGCTTTTCCTCCTCTTGTTACGTAGGCTGGAAGTGGAGCCCTGCTGACAGGCCCTCTTTTGCTGAAACACATCAAGCTTTTGAAACCATGTTCCATGACTCCAGCATTTCCGAAGGTAAGAATCTGGTAGTTTATTGGTGGCTAGTTCTGGATAGTGATAATATTTCAAAAATGATGGGCTTTTGTAGCTTGGGACTCCATTTCAGGATATTGAATTAATTCTTGGCTTCATTCTTCTTGTTTTGCTTTTTTATTTTTTGCCTTTTTTAGTTTCTTGTGTTTCTGTCATTTTTAATATTGAAAATATACTTTAATTGCAAATTAATACAGTTTCTTCATAAAGTAAAGTCAGTAGTTTTTTAAGCATTAACACTTATGTAGGGAAGAGAAAGGGGAAAAAATGAGTCTGAAAAATATTGCAACTCCTTGAATCATACCAGCAAAAGCAGAACCAAGTCATAAGAGCAATATCCAGAAATTTTATTTCTAAAAATAGATCCCAAGGAAATAATTATGGGTGTGAACACAGATTTGGCTACAAGAATATTCCATCAGAATATAGTTTATAATACTGAAAAATTAAGAACAATTTAAATATCTAGTGGGCTGTTAATTATCATATTCATATAATTAAATATTTAAAATGATATTCTTGAATTGACATGGAGGGGAGTTTAGAATGAGCATATACTATGTTATGCTGTGAACAGTGAGAACCCTTATCTAAAAACAACAGTATGGACACATATATAGGCAATTTTCTACTTTTGTATATAATGCTTCTAAAATTGTCAGCAAAAGTCAAACAGTAAACTTGTTATAAAGAGAGACTTTTTCTAAAGAGCTAAAACCACAACATTCTTAGTTAGACTTCCTATTAGACACTTTGATATAGTTCCAGAATGTTATACTTATTTCTCAAATTTTTTATTTCCTTCATAATTGAACATAGGACTTTACTGCTTAAGTTCAAGTTTTAAAATATTAGAAGATATCAGGCAAGTTGATTTTTGTCTACTTTCCTCAGTGGTTTATTATATCTAGGTGAGAAGAAAGAGAAAAGTATAACATCAAATGCAATAGTGTTTACATTCTAGTTCTGTGATGTATGGAATGTCTACAGGTTCGGGGCACAGCTGGCCCGTGGGCAACTGCCTATCACGAACTCTTCTCTTCTCCGTGTGCTTCTGTCCTTGACGTCACAGTGGTAAAAGCCAAAGAGTAGGGTCCATTTCTTTGATACTTTTAAAATATATTTTATTGACTTTTCACAAAAGAGGAAGGAAGAGGGAGAGAGAGTCAGAAACATTGATGAGAGAGAAACATCAATCAGCTGCTTCCGGCACACCTCCCACTGGGGATGCACCCGCAACTAAGGTACATGCCCTCGACCAGAGTCGAACTCAGGACCCCTGAGTCCACAGGTCCAACACTCTCCACTGAGCCAAACCAGTCAGGGCTCTTTGGTACTTTTGTATCAACTTTTAACCTCTGTTGAATCCTGAGTTAAATATTTCTGCTTCTCTTGAAAATGTTATATCGTTTTAGAAAATTGTCCCTTACCAATTTTTAAGGCTAATTTCAATTCACTACTGCTAAATAAGAAACTTAACATTATTCAACCCATAATTTGTTAAGCATTTAATCTGTGGCAAGGACTATACTAGATCTGAGGACACAGAGATAAGACACAGTTCCTACCTTTAAAGGATGTACTTATTAGTTATAAGTAAAGGAACCCTAACTCAAACTTTAAGTAATAAGAGAAGGATTTATTGGCTTATAACCAGACCATGGGAAAACAGGGATGGTGCTCATCTCAGAGTCATTTGAAGCCATGGACTCAAGTAGCTTCAGGTCTTCATCCTTACCCCTTCCTCTTTCCTAAAGCCACTCCCACCCAACATCTCTTTATTTTATTTTTTATTTTATTGATTATTTACAGAGAAGAAGGGAGAGAGATAGAGAGTTAGAAATGTCGATGAGATAGAATCATCAACCAGCTGCCTCCTGCACACCCCCTACTGGGGATGTGCTCACAACCAATGTACATGCCCTTGACTGGAATGGAACCTGGGACTTTTCAGTCCACAGACCGACACTCTATCCACTGAGCCAAACCGGTTTTGGCAACATCTCTTTGCTTTTGCTTCTATGTTGATCTCTTCCTCAAAATCCTCCAATTGTCTTTGGACACAGTTGTCAGCATCATGAGGTAATGTCTGTCTCCTAGCTATTTTTATAGCAGTGTAAGAACGAAATCTCATTGTATTGCCTTGTGTTATGTGCCATTTATTCACTCTTGTGAATAATTTTTAAAGATAATTATCAGCCCAGCCAGTGTGGTTCAGCAGCTGAGCATTGACCCAGGAAACTAGAAGTCACTGGTTTGATTTCTGGTCAGAGTATATGTGGGTTCAGTGCCCAATAGGAGGCAGCTGATTAGTGATATTTTTCTCTCATTGATGTTTCTCTCTATCCCTCCTCGTCCTCTCTCTCTAAAACTCAATAAAAACAGCCCTAGCTGGTTTGGCTCAGTGGATAGAGTGTCAGCCTGCAGACTAAAGGGTCCTAGTTTCAATTCTGGTCAAGGGCACATGCCTGGATTGCGGGCTCGATTCCCAATAGGAGACATACAGAAGGCATCATTAATGTTTCTTTCTCTCTCTCTTCCTTTACCTCTTTGAAATAAATAAAAATATATTAAGAAAAGAAAATAAAACTCTATAAAAACATATTTAAAAATAATTATCAAAAGATGTAAAATAATTACAAAATTTCACAATTTAATTGATCCTACGGGCTTCATTTTTGTTTAGAAATGAATAGCAAATTATGTGTTGCTTCAGCAAAAGCCACAGAAGCCATGGTCAGATTTAGTCAGCAAAGCTTACTTACTAATGGCTCAACCTTTTTGCAAGAGCCTCATTTGCATGAAAGGGACTGTACCTTCCCTCCTTTTTAGTACAAGGTGCAACTGAAAAGTAAAGATATCTGTAGACATCTGTCTGCTTTGTTCAATTTCTGAATAGGGGACATAGTAAGCAAGAATAGCTAAATGACCAGTAAGCATATGAAGCCATGCTCAATATCATTCCTCATCAGAGAAGTAGAAAATAAAACAATGAAATCCCTCCACGTACCTAACCCAGAATGGCTTAAAGTAAAATCAAACAAGAAACCTCAACAAAATGGACGGCTATTCGGAGTAATCAGAATTTTATACTGTTGTTAGTCTGAGTGTGGATTGATTGGTACAGGCATTTGGAGAGATAGTTTGGCAGGAAAAAGCTGAATTTATATGCACCTCATGATCACGCATCATTCTTAGCATTTGTGAAGCAAATTTGTATCAGAATGGTCCCTAGCAATATATTCATAATAGCCAAACACTGGAAACAAATAGGTGAATTTTGGTATATTCATTCTCACATTTGAACGATACACAGGAATGAGGAAAAACCGGCCACATGCAGCAATATGGATGAAGCCACAGATGTAATGTTGAGCAAAAGAAGCCAAAAATAGAGTGCATCTCTGGGGTCCATTTAGATCTTAGTACTCTCCAGTTCTTCGCAGTCGTACTCCTTTTCTGAAAAGAACTGTGCTCTGCCATGAAGTTTTTTTTTATCAGTCCCCTTTTCTTCCTCACAGAGGTAGCTGAGGAGCTTGGGAGGGCCGCCGCCGCCTCATCTGTTGTCCCCTACCTGCCCCGATTACCTATACTTCCCTCCAAGACGCGGACGCTGAAGAAGCAGGTGGAGAACAAGGAGAATATCGAAGGGTCCCTAGAAGCCACCGACAATTCTGCTTCCAGTTCAGCACCAGGTATGAGTCCCAGGGCAGGCAGTCAGGCTGCCTTGTTTAAAGAACCATGGGTTACGGTGCTTCTATTCCCACTTCCCTGCCCGTCTTCCCCAAGGAAAGCATGGCTGGCACCCATTTTACCTGCCACTCTAGTCCTCAGCTCTGCATCACAGTGTATGGAGTCCTCATCTATCCATCCCCTGAGCTCCAGATTCCCAAATGCTTAGCTTCTTTGCAGTTCTGGCAAACATTCTTCAGTGAACCTTAGTGAGGGCAGTTTGTATGGTAGCTTTTGGAGAAAAGGGGAAGGCCCAGGTAAACACCAGCAGGGTTTTTCTTTCCATTACATCCCATGTCACATGTGGAATACTGATTAATGTGAAGGGATAATGTACGTATTAGTTTCCTCTGAGTCCGCTATCGCCTGGCATTTAATAGATGCTGACAAAACTCTTACAGTTCAGCCTTAGTAACTCAGTGTAGCAGGGTGCCTCCTTGTCCTTCACGTTACTGACTGGCCGTTTCTCATCAGGGTTCATTAGAAGTGCACAGGTCCCCAGTGGGTCCCCAGCACTGCCTCGAAAACAAAGAGACAAGTCGCCCAGCAGCCTTTTGGAAGATGCTAAAGAGACGTGCTTCACCAGGGATAGGAAGGGCGGTTTCTTCAGCTCCTTCATGAAAAAGAGAAACGCTCCCACACCCCCCAAACGCAGCAGCTCCTTCCGAGAAATGGAGAACCAGCCCCACAAGAAATATGAACTCACGGGTAACTTCTCATCTGTTGCTTCTCTACAGCATGCTGATGGGTTCTCTTTCACTCCCGCCCAGCAAGAAGCGAATCTCGTGCCCCCCAAGTGCTATGGGGGGAGCTTTGCACAGAGGAACCTCTGTAATGACGACGGTGGCGGGGGAGGGGGCGCTGCGGGGGGCGGGTGGTCTGGCATCACAGGCTTCTTTACACCGCGCTTAATCAAAAAGACACTGGGCTTACGAGCAGGTAAGCCCACAGCCAATGATGACACTTCCAAGCCTTTTCCAAGGTCAAACTCTACATCTTCCATGTCCTCAGGGCTTCCAGAGCAGGATAGGATGGCAATGACCCTTCCCAGGAACTGCCAGAGGTCCAAAATCCAGCTGGAAAGGACAGTGTCCACCTCTTCTCAGCCAGAAGAGAGTGTGGACATTGCCAGTGACACACTTCCCAAAAAGTCAGAGGAAGGTGCTGCTCCCACCAAGGAGAGACCAAAAGCCAAACTTTTGCCCAGAGGAACCACAGCCCTTCCCCTGAGAACCCCCTCTGGGGACCCAGCCCTTACAGAGAAGGACTGTCCAGGGGCGGGGGCAGCTGGAGGGGCAGCTGCCCCGAAGAGCAAGGAGCGGAACGGTGGGGCGCGCCTCGGCATGGCCGGGGTCCCGGAGGATGGCGAGCAGACGGGCTGGGCTTCCCCAGCCAAGGTTGCGGCCATCCTCCCCACCACTCACAACCACAAAGTGCCCGTCCTCATCTCCCCCACTCTGAAGCACACTCCAGCCGACGTGCAGCTCATCGGCACGGACTCTCAGGGGAACAAATTCAAGCTCCTATCTGAGCATCAGGTCACGTCCTCTGGAGACAAAGACCGGCCCCGACGGGTAAAACCAAAGTGTGCCCCACCCCCACCGCCAGTGATGAGACTCCTGCAGCATCCGGCTGTGTGCTCGGACCCCACGGAGGAGCCGGCGGCCCCGGCGGCCGGACAGGCCGCATCAGAAACACAGGAAGGAGGGAAGAAGGCAGCTCCGGGGGCAGTGCCCGGCAGTGGGAAAGCTGGGAGGCCTGTGGTGCCTCCACCTCAAGTGCCTCTGCCCACATCTTCCATCTCGCCGGCCAAAATGGCCAACGGCACAGCAGGTACTAAAGTGGCTCTGAGAAAAACCAAACAGGCAGCTGAGAAAATCTCCGCAGACAAGATCAGCAAGGAGGCCCTGCTGGAATGTGCTGACCTGCTGTCCAGTGCAATCTCGGAACCGGTGCCCAACAGCCAGCTGGTGGACACGGGGCACCAGCTGCTTGACTACTGCTCAGGCTACGTGGACTGCATCCCTCAGACTCGCAACAAGTTTGCCTTCCGAGAGGCTGTGAGCAAACTGGAACTCAGCCTGCAGGAGCTGCAGGTGTCTTCAGCCAGTGCGGGCGTGCCCGGGGCAAATCCTGTCCTTAATAACTTACTGTCGTGTGTACAGGAAATCAGCGATGTGGTGCAGAGGTAGCCACTGGTAGACTACTGGAAGAGGCACATGTTTCTGAGGGGACAGGGGAAGGGACTTGTTTTCCTGTGTTCTTGTTTTCAAAAAATGAAAGACTGATACTTGAGTGTGTTTATGTGAAGTACCTCAGCTCTCTGAGATCTCACGTTTACAGGTTCATCTCAAAAATAAAACGCAAAACTCATAGGAGAGGGAAGTTGGAGGGACCGGGCGGTGGTGGACAGGATTGGAAGCTGCGCTGGAATATCAGGGAATGTGTGTACGTGGCTGTGAAGAACCAGATCCAGCCATTCTGACCTGGAGTGTTGCGAGGTGGTTAGACAGGGCTGCCCGTGGCAGTGCCGGGAGACCGCCCAGACGGGCCTGGCTGCAGCACTCGCTGTCCCGCCCAGAGGAGACTGGCTGAGGGCTCCAGTAGGTACTAATGATGATGTCCCACCTCACTAGGGAAGTCAATGGAACAGAAGAAAGGAGAGCTGGGAAGGTGCTAAGTGAAGTTTCATCCAAGGCTGTTGGAAGCAGCTATTAGCCTTGCTTCCCAAAGGTCATTGCTGCAGTAAGAACTGCAAATGAAATTGCTGGAATTACAAAACCAGAAAGGTGGCCCTATCTATTGCTCCTCTCCAGTTTCCCATTGATGTGTTAATTGGAGCCGGAAGTAAAGAAATCTAGGAAGTACAGTCAGGGAGCTTGAAAGCTCCTAAAATCTCACGTTGATCAGCACAAGTCACTTGTCCCAGACTAGTATGTTGTATCCTAATGGACCAGGATTATAGGGGTCTCTACTGGTTCCTCTGCCCCCTGCTGGGCAGGCCGTCTTCCTTTATTCCTGCAACATTCAGGCATTAGCCAACATTGATTTTGAAATTAGTGGTCATGGACAGGTTCTCACAGGGAATCCTTTTCCGATACAGTGCCCTGCATACTGACATACTAGTCAAAGACTTGGGAAGCTGTGTATTTAGTTACCAACTAAAATATCTAAGAAAGGGGCTCTCCTTGGAACCCAGCAGCCAGGCCCAGAGGCCTATGACTGAGGAGAAGCTGGATTGGTCCTAGTGGCTGTTTCTCTGTACCTTTCCCTTCTGCACCTTAGACCCGGTCTGGGTAGAAAGTAGAGAGAAGCACACACCCCCTCTGGATTTCAGGTGAATCACCCTAAATTATTCTCACATGCCTACTCCCCCCATCCCCTCCCATTGTTGTGCTTGTTTGTAAAGATCACATTGGGAATATTCTTTGATATTTATTTCAATAACATATTTTAAGAGTGTATAATTGAAGGAGCACATCATTTCTAGGAAAAACCAATTAGATCCTGGAAATCTAATGACTTAACCCTCAAATATATTTTGCCTTTGAAAAAAACAGGCCTTTTCCTTCCCTACTCATTCATAACTATGGAAGCTAATTAGGACTGCAGGGAGCTGAACAGTAGATATTATAAATATTCCCAATATCAGGTCTAACCCCAGTTACCACTTCATTCTGTTTTTAAAGCTTTGTGACTCCCTCCCCCAAGGAGAACCCAATACAAAAAAAATAAATTATTTTTTTTCCTTCCAAAGGAATATTAACTTAGGAAGATAGGAATTCAGCATCGGTGAGCAGTGAATTTTCTTCCTGCCTCTGTCATCGATCCACTGTCAAGCCACAGCCCCATCTCTAAATCTGTTAAATGAAGGTAATGATACATGTCCTCATGGGTGTTTCACAAATAAGGGTGTAGTTCTCCCTCTCAGCCTCCCTGCCATGCTATTTAGTGCAGTGTGGTATGTTGAGTGGTTTTCAGTCTCTCCTATGCTCAGTAGCCAATCATGAAATTTAGAGCTGTTGAGATTACACTGATAGCGCTAGAATACTAATAGGGAAAAACTATGTTTTGGACAGAGTTTGATATCTTTGACCAAGGACGATATTTAGTTTTCATCAGAAAGAAAGGAAACCTTGGTTCGTATCATGGCTGCCGAAAGGGGGCCCCGGCCAAGGAAGGACTTGAAGGGAGGGGACAGCCTGGGCATTCCTCGCTGGGGGTGGTCTCGGTCTGATTCCTGAGGAGGCAGCATAGGCAGCTAGCGGTGTGCTCCGTCTCCTTGCAGCGGCTGGAAGAGAAGCTAGCGTTCCTTTCAGTGTGGGTTTAAAAACCAGCAGTCCGCTCCTATCTCCTTCCTAGCCACTTCCCTTCATCACACACTTCCATAAACTTGAAATTGTTTTAGCAAGTAGCCTTTTAAGGGTGGGGCAGGGAAAGCTAAAACTTTAGAATATTTAATGCTGCTTTTTAAGTTTATCCCTGTCATTATGGGATGCAAGTTGAGGGATTATAATTGTTTTTCAGGGGATTTTTTTTTTTTTTCTAAGCAAGGGATCTTTCATCGAGAGCTCTGAGAATAGGCCTTGGAAGAACACTACTGAGTGTATTTAAGCTCCCGATTTCTCACCGAAATAGTCTTGAGGGTGGGGGCTGTGTGTTACTCAGGGGTGGCACCTGGCTCTGTCTTGCCTACAGTAGGTGCTCAGTAAGTTAATGAACTGCGTTTTCTCAACACTGTCAGCAGTAGCATTGACTTTTGCAGCACTCCCATCCACATGATGCTTGAACTGTGGAACTTCAGGATTGAGAGCTCAGGGTTAAGGTTAAAGAGGCACTGTCAACTTATAAAAGTAATAGAGGTCTTTCCTTTTTCTACTGGAAAAGAATTAAATAATAACCTTAAGTAAATTTAAAAGTTTGACTTCAAAGCAGAGAAAACTGCTTTTTAGAAATTAAAAATGTAGTTTAATTCTAATTGGTGAAAAAGCAAAGCAGAGAGCAAGAGCAAAAAGACAATGTTGAAAACTTTATAAAATGGTTATATATGTGTGTGTGTGATTTTATATATATATATATATATATATATATATATATATATATATATATATATATAGGGTCGGCAACTAAGTAATTGCGGATTTTTTAAAGAAAATCAAAGACAATTTTTTCATGGAACTAAATAACTTTATTCTGTAATGTATTGCCCATTTTGATCAATGACCTTTTGCCATCTTTCAGGCAGCATCATAATCCCACGTTCAAAAAACTTCTGGTTTTTATTAGCAAAAAACTGAATCAGGTACGATTTGACATCATCATCATTATTGAAATTTTTACCATTCAAGGAGTTTTGTAAAGATCGAAACAAAAAGTAATCAGATGGTGCAAGGTCAGGACTATATGGTGGATGTGGCAAAACATCCCAACCAAGCTCCATTAATTTTTGCCGAGTGACCAAAGATGTGTGTGGCCTTGCATTGTCATGATGGAATACAACACCTTTTCGATTTGTCAATTCGGGCCACTTTTCTTCAACTGCATTGTTTAATTTCGTTAGTTGTTCAATGTAGACATCAGAATTGATCGTTCGGTTGGGTGGTAAGAGTTCAAAGTAGACAATTCCTTTGTAATCCCACCAAACTGATAACAAAACCTTCTTTTGATGAATATCAGCTTTTGATGTTGTTTGAGTTGGTTCACCTGGCCTGCTCCACGATCTTTTCCGCTTGATATTGTTGTAAACAACCCATTTTTCATCGCCAGTTATCAGTCGTTTTAAAAATGGATCATTTTCATTACGTTTCTTTAGCAAATCGCAGCTGCTAATGCGTTGCGTTAACTGTGATTCTTTCAGTTCGTGAGGAACCCATGTATCGAGTTTTTGAACATAGCCATGTTGTTTTAAGTGATTTTCAATGCATGTATGTGATACATGAAGCTTCTCTGCAATCTCACGTGTTGTACTGTGACAGTCCGAATTGATTATTGCTTTGATTAGGGCGTCATCAACTTCAACTGGACGACCAGAGTGTTTTTCATCTTTGAGTGAAAAATCACCAGAACGAAATTTGGCAAACCAATTTTGACACTGCCGTTCTTTTAAGGCTTCGTCACCATAAACAGCACATAACTTTTTATAAGCTTGCGATGCGTTTTCCCTTTGCGGAAATAAAAAAGCAAAATATGACGAAAATGTTCCTTTTGATTTTCCATTTTTCAACGAACGCCAAACGAAAACTACAAAACAGATCAAAAAACTTTTTTTACTGATTAACAGCTGAATAGCCAACTATCAAATAACAAAATGTGTTTTACATTTGTACTACGTCTGCAAACCTAAAAATTCAACTGAAGCCATATATGTGTGAAACCCGCAATTACTTAGCTGCCGACCCTATATATATATACATACATTATATATATATATATATATATATATATATATATATATATATATAATCACACACACATATACATACACACACTCCTTTGGGCTATGACAATTTGAATCCCTTCATATACATATAATACAATTTCAGTTTAGATTTCCTACCTTAAAATACAATATTTTGTGTAGAATACATCTTTACATTAAGTATTTTCTTAAAAGGCTTTGTGTAAAATTAAAATGTGTGTATTTTCTATTGACTGCCATTGTAATTTTCAGAGATACAGCCTTAAAAAAAATGGCCCTAAGAAGTTCTTTCAGTGTTTTTCCAGATGACCTCTGCACATTGAGGTCTATACGTGGAGCCACTTGCTCAGCTGCATTTTGGGGTTTAAATTAGAATTTTCTTACAATTCAATTGAAAGTTGGCTAATAAAATAGTGCCCGGTTAATGAAATATGCTCTGCTAAGTCATAGCCCATATTTATTTAAGTAACGTCATGGAGCTTTTGAGTTGAGGATACAGTATAGACAGTGATTAAGAGCTCAGACTCTAAAGCCAGTCCAGAAGGCAAGTCATTTAATCGCGCTGAGCCTTAGTCATTTAATCCTTCCTCATTGGAAAACCGGGATAATAATAGTAACTACCTCAGGTTGTCATAAGGATTAAATGATAATATTTGTAAGAAACTAGCTTTCCTGCCTGGCACATAATGAGCACTCCATAAATGTTAATGACCACTATTATGATTGATAAACTTGGTCCAGCGAATCTTAGGAATGTGCAACAAAACCTTCTGCGTTTAAAAACAAAATAAAATCTGATGATTGATGAGAATTTCCAGTGGGGTGAGGTCTCAGCCAGAGTGTTTTATAAGAACCCTGCCAGGTGTTTCCGACACCCAAGCTGTCTGAACACTTATCAGCATCCCACCTTTTTCTTTAGAGCTTAAGATAGGAAGAGAAGGTAGTTAATTAGTGGCAGAGCTCACCCTCTCAACTTTCTGGTTGTGGGGTCCCCCGCCATTCCTGCTGCCTTGTGAGACACTGCAGAGAAAGTGGCTCAGATAGACAATCAGTCTGCACAGCGCTGCACACTCTCGAAAGCACATGCTCCTGGCACCCTCTGACCTTCAGGGGCTTGAATGTTGAATAATGGCAATACTAGCAAAGCAGGCAATCTTCAGAAGTCAGGAATTCAAAATCGGTATGGAGTCATTCTTTGGGACAGACCTCAGCAGCACAGCAATCTGCACTTTGTAATAAAGAAATACCAACTTAAGTTTAAAAAAACCTAGTCCTACATTCCTCTTTCTTAAGAAAATAACAACATAAAAGTTTATTATTCTGTGCCATTTTGATGACTGAAATAATGTATACGAAAGCACTTTGAGGAAAAAGTATCAAATCTAATATAACTATAAGGTCATATTATTAAGGTCTATTCAAAAGTTAAAGCAGTTGGTTACATGCTGATCGACTTACAGGCTTTCTACCTTGTGGGACCTGAAAACGCAGGTCCTCTGTAACTTACGACATTTATAAATACGGAACTGCTAAATGACTGTGTGCAGGCATAGTAAGTCTTTTACTGAAATTGTAGCTCAATATTGAATAACTTCAGAAAACTGGGGACCAACCTTCTGGTCTAATGATAATCATTAGAAAGTAACACCGGGCACTCACTCACAACGCAGAAGCTCTTCCAGGCTCTCTGACTGACTATGGGGCCCTGCTGTTGTGAACATTTGTCACTACGTGTGCACTCCTCTGGCATCCCAAACGTGGCGGCAGCAGGCACATTGCCAGTTGATGTTGACAGTGTCTTTTTTAACCTGTGTCCTGTGTGGGGTTTTTTGTTGTTGTTTTCTGCGGGGCAAAGGGTGGGAGAGGAGATTGGATGGCTGTAGAACCAGAGCGTTTTAGGATTTCCTGTCAGTTATAAATGAGTGTGACATGCATAATCCATGTTTATTTTTTTCTAAGAAGAGTAGCTGAACGTAACTCACCTGTTAGATTATAAAATACTGTAAAAGAGGAAATTGCATTGGTGGCCACTTTGAGTGACAGCTGCACTGTCTCCTATATTCCCTTCCTTGTTTGCTACTGATGGCATCACTCCTCTCAGGCTCTGCTTCCACAGGGACTCACGTTGGGCTGACGGCGTTGTCTGCAGGTTTGTTCTTGATGACTTTGGGGTTTCAGCATCTTGCTTCCATTAATTTGGGATCCATCTCTCTACCCTTAGCCTGTATGACCAGTCCTCTTTACGTTCTAGGTAGGTGGGTCTCTAGACATAAGTTTCTTCTAATGTATTTAACAGACCCCAGCTGTCTAGATCTCTGTCTTAGCTTCTGTCAAGCCAGTAGCTCGGTTCTTTTGTAAATCCCTGATTCAGTTTGAGATCTGTGGGAGCGAGAGAGAGAGAGAGAGAGAGAGAGAGAGAGAGAGAGAGAGAGAGAGAGAGAGAGAGAGAGAAAGGCAGCCCTAAGGGCACCTGACAATCCCGGGAAGTTGCTGTTAGCCACAGCCTGGTCACAGAGGAAGGCCTGGGGCTGGTTCTAAAACGTGTCCTACTGTTAACGGATATCTGTATCTTTGGGGTAGAGTTTCAGTTTTCCAACTCCCAGACTGTAAAAAAAAAAATCTAATGTCAGGCTTGCTTTTTCGGGCAGGTGAATAGTGCCTGGCATAACAGCTACCGTTCCCTGCTCTGTCACCGTGGGCTTCCACTGCCCTCCCGGTCTCCTGTGTTACCGGGGAAGCACGGTGATTGCAGGGCTGCTCAGTGACTGTCTTCTGTGGAGTTTACTGCAATGTCCAAAATGATGAGCTTCCGCTCTGGTCCTGCCGCCTTTCATGCCACCCCCCCGAGGTGCACGTTATATCTTGAGAGAACGTGTCCTGTTTCCAAAGAACAGGAAACGGGAAGGCTTCACCCTGTGATTGTCAGGCAGGGTGGAACACCCCATGCTTCTCCCCTGGGGAGGAGGCCTGGGCAGCTGCGAGTGGTGGAGATCAAGGATGGGTTTGTGTGTTTTGCAGAGGAAAAGACGTGCCATCCCGGTTGAGGTTGTAACGTTATTGAACTGGTAGACATGAACATGATGGGTGCAGTGGCTCCGAGCCCTGGTCAGGGAGCGTCCCCATTTGGAAGTTCTCCTCACAAGGGCCACTGATGTTGGCAGACCACTGCTCTTCTCTCCGTCCTGCTGGTGGACGGGGGAAGGATGCCCTAACTGCACCCTGCCCTCCCTCCAGGTGCACTCGCTTCTTTGCTCCCATATACAGTTATACATTTGAAATTGTCCACCTCTCCTAGAAAAGTATATCCTTTAACCTCCTCATTGCTGACCCAGTAGCAAGGCCCTGTTAACCCGTGGTCACAGGTGGTGTGTGAGCAGATCTCCAAATCTGCAGACCCTCTAAATCAGGGGTGGGGAACCTTTTTTCTGCCAAGGGCTATTTGGGTATTTGTAACATCATTCGAGGGCCATATAAAACTATCAATTTAAAAAGTATATTGCTAAGAAAAAGCTTCTGGATTTATTGAATTTCTAGTCCCTCCTGCAGTCACGCCTGGCCGGGCCGGCTGTGCGGAAAGGATAGCTCCTGTAAGTTGAAAGGCTAGACCACTGGTCAGCAAACCGGGGCTCAAGAGCCGCATGTGCTCGCGAGCTCGGTTTGCCGCTCTGTTGACTGAGTTTGCTAACCACTGACCTAGACTCTCGGTTCCAATAATTTCAAGCTGTTGTTTTTTTGTGATTAAGCCCCTATCCCAGTGGTCGGCAAACTCATTAGTCAACAGAGCGGCAAATTTCGGCTCTAGAGCCACAATTTGCCGACCACTGGGCTAGACCAATACTGTCCTCAGACCACACCTTGTACCTCTCTCTTGTGTCCTTTCTTTGTTCATCGTTGTACTGAAAGCCAGTTTCTGGGTCCTACATGTCACTCATACTTCTGAGCTGTACACACAGGGCTTGAGGGCTTGGAGCATTCCAGTTAATTTTTCGGATACAGTGGAAATGAACTGTCAGGTGCTGGCAGACTTAAAGGAAATATAGTATGTATGGTTGGAGCTTGTATAGATTTGCTTCTGAGTCTTAAGATGGTATTAAATCATGTGTTTAAGCACCATAAACGTTAGTTGCAGAATGGGACTTCTGGTTAATAAAATAAGCATATGTAAGGATAGTTAATTTCAGCAGTTACAACAATAACACAGGTATGCCAAATCAGCGTGTTCTGGATTCGGGAGATCCTGCAAGAGTGGCGTTGCTTTAGGCGGTCAGCCCCTATTCTGTGTGATTCAGATACCTTCGGCCTGTGTGCAGAGCGGCAGCAATGCCCAGAGGCAGAGATGCTTCTGGTAGGTGAGGCCTGGATTTCCTTCATTTTGAAAAGCTATTTCACACGATGGCCCCTGTTTTTGGAACTCCTTTAGGAGAGAAATTTTCAGAGATCTGGAGAAGTCAGCTTGATTAGGCTAATTGCCCGTCAGAGAAAGCAGTATTCAGAAGCTGGAAAGGACACTGAGGTACTCATAGCTATTTAGGACGTATGTTTGAAAACCTTATCTCGGGTCTGTATAGAGAACATGCCATGCCCACGCTTCGTGCATACACTGTTGCCGTGCTCACTATGAAGGGGGGTAATAGAGGGAGGAAATGGGATCACTCTCGGTGTGAGCAGAGGCTGTGCCCTGGTGGTGTGTCTGCGGAGAACAGGCTGCCTGAGCTGTTGTCTGTGCTCAGAGCCGGTCTCCTGGGTGTGCCCCATACTCTTCCTTCTCTGCAGTTTGATTCTATGACTGTCAGTGGAGGAACCCAGTTTTATGTTCACTTGGCAAAAACCAATTAGAGAATTTTGTCCTAAAACATAGGCTTCAGATTCTTCAAAACTTATTCAACGTTTATACCAAAGGTCACGCTCTGCAGGTGCATGTGGTGGGTGCGCAGAGGGGGAGGTCTGGTGGGCCTGGCCCTGTGCGCGTTGCCAAGGGGACACAGTGAGACAACTCGGGATTTAACTGAAAACACATCAGTCATGGTCACACTGCGGTGTTGTCAGGTGTTTGCTCTTGTTATTGTAATATATTTTCAGGTGTTTTGTTTTCTAATTTAATTCTCTCACCCTGTTGTCTGACTGTGAACTGCTAACAGTGTTAAACTTGATGTAAATAAAGGAGGCCCTGCAAAGGGGAATGCTGTCTGCCTGTTGTCTCACAAGGCTTGCCAACTTGTGTTTTATTTTAAATAAAGGTTGCAATATTTTATTGGCAAAGAAGGCTTTTGATTGGAGTGTTTCTCCCATCATTTTAACTGGCAGGGAATCTGAGCAGAATTTGTGGGTAATGTCTGTAAGGTCAAGAAGCTGGGTTTGGCAATCATCCCTCCGGTGCATTCTGTAGAATGTCCTCTGTAGGGGTGAACACTTCTCCTTTGATGATTCCGTTTTTGAAAACGGCCAAAGGCAACGTCTGGAGTCCAGCTGGTACATCAGGTGGGTAAGTGTGTATGTGTGTCTTGTCTGTCCGTCCCATGTGAGGTGACTGTAATAATGAGATGTAGTTCTTTCCAAGTCCATTTTGAGGACAACTACAAATAAGTTCTAAAAGTGTTTTGAGCCCAAGCAGCATGAAGAGAGTAAGTGTAGACCCTCACAGGGAACGTTCTATTCTTGTTTGACTTGATCTTAAAGCGTTTAAAAATGAGCCATTGCTTTTAGACGTCATGTTTTCATTACCAGAGTAGGAAGTACTCAGGTGGTGCCCTGTGAGGTCATTAGTGGCTGTTAAACATCAGCTTGTAACCCTCTCACTCCACCTGCCGTCCTTTTCTCCCATCTGCTTTGGTTGGAGAACTTTCATTTCCACAACTGAGGCTGTGGCATTTGCTGAGGAAATATGGAAATTGTTTTAGAAACAAGTCCTTAAAGCACAGGAGCTGAAGTCGGATTGCCTGGCTCGAACGCCCCCCTCCTGGCTAGAGCTCTGACTTTCCAAAGACATCTCACCCCTCGGAGTCCAGGTGTCTTTTATTCAACAGCAAAGGAATTGGTCCCTCAGTCATCGTGGTCAAGATGATGGTTGTCCAGCGCTTAGCACAGGGCCCAGCACATGGTAAGTTCTCAGACGTTGGTTACCTAGCCAGGCTCCAAGAACTAGAATGGACAAGGGCAGCCATGGCTTGGAGCGGTGTCAAAACTGACAGCAGTTTTACCACGTTTTTATTGTTCTGTTACCCGAGCACTTGATCAGTATTAACCAGTTTAATCCTCACAGCATCCCTGTGAGGTAAGTACAGTTGTGCTCACTTTCACAGAAGTGGAAACCGGATTATACCGGGATTAACAGCTTTCCTGTCATCGCCCAGTGGAAGGTGGCGCAAGGCAAGTGTTCGAACCACTGACTTCACTGTTTGTCTTGTTCCCGGGCTGGAAGAGGTTTAGACTTATAGTCACAACATCAGACATGGCTGGCCAGTGCTGACGGGTGCCCGCTGTGACTCAAACCTGAAGCTACAGAATGCACCTCTTAATGTGTGCTGCAGTTTAGAGCTGGGTATGAGAGGATCGGGTGGCCTGCTCCTCCCTCCCCAGATGCTCTAGCCCGAGACAGTGACAACACCGGCCCCCATCGAACCGGTGCTGTTAGGCCGTTTACTTTGGCCCACGAGTGTTTCCTGGGGACCTGCGGGGGCTCGGCACTCCCTAACCAGGAGGCAGTGAGGGAGTGAGGACTACGAAGTGTCCCCAGTCTGCCACTTCACCCTGCTCGGTGAGGCTCTAACTCAGAGGCGACAGACAGGTGAGGTGGTGACAGTGACCCGTGTGTAATTCAGAAGTGGGTGTGGGAGGAATGTGAGCACTAGTCAGTGTCTAGGGCACAGCGTACACGTGGCCATTCAGTCCTCAAAAACGACTTTGCAAAGCTGGGAGCATGGGAGTGACATCCTTTTCTTATGTAAGAGCATATGAAGGAAGCCTTTTCAGTACGAAGTTGAAGTAAACCGGCAGAACAGACACCTGGTGTCAGCTTGGTGAGTCCCCACCCCGTCCCCCGGCATCGGCTGAGGGAACAGGATTACTAGGTCCCATTAAGAAATTAGGCTGAAGGATTTAGAAAAATAGAAAATTTTAATTTTTACATATGGCACAGTGATGTCAAGGCCCTTAACTTTAAATAAAATTTTTTTAACCTGCAGAACAAATTTCAGCCTATACCGATGTATTTTTAAAACATTATTCTATTCTATGTACCTTTATTTTCCAGCCCGAGGCTCTTCCCTGCTGTGGTCACAGGTACAAGCTGCTCAGCTTCCCTCTGAGAGCAACAATGTGAAAGCGCCCCACCTGCCACGGTAAGAACTTTTTTCCCTTCGTGTCACGGAGAATCCTGCAGCCTCAGGTCCCACACCCAAGGCTACGAAGCCACTGGGATGTGTTTCGGCCCACGCTTTGGAATGTGGCTCTGGCTTCTGATCGAAGGCCTTCCTTTCACACACCACTGTGTCAGTGAGTGCGGGCGTCTGCCGACCCCAGGGTCCTGTTAGGCAGCTTCAGGTCTTCATCTTGCTCTCAAGGCAGGAAATAGTTAATTCTCTGGGAAACAGATTTGCATCCCTGGGAAGAAAAGAGTTGTTCCTCTTTGGGGACATACACCATCATCTTGGCAATTTCGTCCAGAGCCTCTTCTGTATACGGGAGCTCCTGGCTCAGGAAAGCATCCCGTGCACACAGCCTCACGTGGCGGTGCTCCAGCGGCAGGAAGGGGACAAAGAAGTCAATCAAGTTCTCCTTCACCAGGCGGCTGTGGCCAAAGCCACTGTCTGAAATTAAGACCACAGTGACATTAAGGTGACCAGACGTCCCGCTTTTTAACAATTTGTCCCAAGTCTGGCAGCATTTTAAAGCAGTCCCCTTATCGGACTATTTTAATTTTTAAAAAAAAACATTTTATTGATTTTTCACAGAGAGGAAGGGAGAGGGATAGAGAGCTAGAAACATTGATGAGAGAATCATCGACCAGCTGCCTCCTGCACACCCCCTACCGGAGATGTGCCCACAACCAATGTACATGCCCTTGACTGGAATCGAACCTGGGACCTTTCAGTCTGCAGACCGATGCTCTATCCACTGAGCCAAACTGGTTTTGGCAGACTGTTTTAATTGTTAAAAATCAGGACTGTCCCGCCAAAAGCGGGACGTCTGGTCACCTTAAACATGGCGATCTGGACCCAACTGGAGTGAGAGGTGTCCTGACCCTAAGGCCTGGGCAAGGTTTGCTCTCGGGGCCACTCCAGGAGGGCCGAGTATCAGGCACCATCTGCTCTAGAAAGAGTGACCCTTCCCTCTGACTGGAGGCCTAGCCCCAGGGTCCACAGGCCACTGCGGCATCTCCAGGGCAAACTGCTCTCAAAGCCTTTTCAGAAAAGGAGTTCAGCTTTCTTGTGCCTCCCTGAAGCTGAGGAGATGATCACAGGGTGTGTCCTGTGGTCCTGAGTGCCCTGTGGGGCCTCAAAAGCACACATTCGAACCCGCGAGTCAGGTACCTGTGGACGCCACAATCTCAGCCTGGAGGCCGGACTCCAAGTGTTCCATCGTGATATCTTCCCGGGACCATCCAGCCTTCAGCAGACCCAGGACCACCTCATTGATGACATTGCCTCCAAGGTTACTGAAAGAGACAGAAGCCTGTTAACCGATTTCATCTTTATGCTTAGGTTTTAGGTGGAAGACTTGCCCCTGAGGCCACTGCACGCGAAGAATGGGAGCTGAGGTCGGGGCTCCGCCAGGAGATGTCACTACAGAGAGACATGGTCCTGCCTTGCTCCCTTTTGACAAACACTGAGGCAGGGGGTGCCGGGAGCCCAGAGGTGGGTGCTGTGGTTCTCTCCGCTGACTTCCATGTGTATGTGATTCCAGGACAGTGGCAAAGGCTAATGTAGGAGACAACTCCAGAGGGAGGGCAAGTTTAGGAGGCACAACTCAGAGGGGCCCGTGACTGAAGGCTGAGAGAGAGAAAGGTCATAAAAGAAAAGGCCTGTTTGCCTTGAGCTGCCTCATCCTAACAGAAGTGTACTGTAGAAGGTGGAGACATGTGCCTATGATATTAGGCAACTAGAATTTCAGGTCTGAAGCACAGGAAAGAGGACTGGGTTGGAGATATGAAGGAGAAAAAGGGTGAGAAGGAATCTTAGTGCCACCACTGGGATACTGGGAATGGGGAGGGACACCTGGAGTTGGCAGTGCTGCTTCCTTCTCTCCCCTCTCCTCGGACTCTGCAGCTCCTAAACCAGGCTCCCTTTCCCCAGGTACATCAGCTCAAGTGTCTGTCCGAGTGCGGCCCGTGTGCCAGGCTCCGGGGCACAGAAGCAGCTGACTGGTTCTCTCCCTGCCTAGCAGGTAAGCTGACCATCTAGCCAAGTGACCCAGTGCCCAGCTGGAGCCTGGCAGCAGCAAGGGGAGTCTCTGTCCCGTTGCACAAGTAGGGAAGCTTCTGCTCCACGGCCTGCCCGGGAGGTCATCTCTGCACGCGCAAGTGGCCACACTTGCATCAGCTGAGGTAAGACCTGCGCGCAGATTGCCCCATCAAGGGCAAGACGGGGCATGTGTGGGACTCGCTCACTCAGCAGCACAGATTCCAGTGGCTTCCCCCTTCCTCCCAGAACCCTCCACCTGACACTAAGCTTATGGAGAGCAGGAGCTTAGCCTATTTATGTGACCACCGTGTACAGCACATAGCACCTGCTCAGGGGGTATTTCTGTCTGCACCGTTGTCTCCACTTCTCTTCTGAATTTGTTTTGTCCTGCAGCCACCATCTCACTCACCACAACATAACCTGGCGCCTTTTCTGTTCACCCCTAATCCTTAGGAGCTGCTGCACCGGCACCCACCTTTAGACAGAGGTTGCCTTCCTCATCCTCCCAGGGCACCTCTAGAGGCTAGCCCTGGCTCTGGGGGAGGACATGTAATCTCACGAGCCCAAAGGCCTTTTCGGCACGCTAATCTCTGAATCTTACTAGACAATTTAAGATACCCTCCTTAGGCTCTACAGTCAACATACGTGCATTGGCTTCTTCCCTGGGGTACAAGTCCTTTCTTTCTCCTCTCTGCACTGTTATCAGGAAAAGAAAACAGCCATTAATGTCCCTCCTTATTTCCCAGCAGTGAGAAGTGGACAGGCCCTCTGGCCTGGGAGTTCCGAGGCCCTGCCTGCAGCAGAGGTGGCGGCAGTGAGTGTTCGGGCCCCGTCTAGGCCTCCACACCCACATGTCCTTTTCAACCACCACCTCAACTCCAACAGCAGCTTCAGGAAAATTTTCAGGATGAAACTGCTATGAGTTGTTCACACTAGAAGTTTGAATCAGCTGTGCTTTTCTTTCAGTTAGAGGAGTTCTTACCACACATTCTAGAAATCAAGCCCAGAAACTCGTTAAAGAGAAAAACTAGAGTCACTGTGCTGAAAGCCTCATGGCACCAAGCCTAGACTTCCCCAGTCAACACCACTGAGCTGATCTGTCACACAGCCCTCTTCTATCACCCACGGACCTTTTGCCAGCAGCTTTCATGTCCTGTCCAGTTTTGCCTATAAAAAGCTTTCCGTTGTCCAGCTTCTCAGAGCATCTCTATTTACTAAATGGGCTGCTACCTGATTCAGGAACCACTTAATAAAGCCTATTAGCTCTTCAAATTTATTCTATTGAAGTTCTGTTCTTTAACATTCAAATCCATGTCTTTCCCTACCCATCTCTAACCCTTTGCACTCCGCTGTCCCCTCTCAGGGGACATTGCAGTTTATTAGTGATTACAGGGAATTGAGCAAAGTAGCGTCGAGTAGCTGGTAGCCAATGTCCAGAATGGTTCGGAGTGCAAAGGGTTAAATAACTGAAAACCTTCAAGGTTTAAAGGGTGGTGACCTTGCTGGCCCTTGGGTGGTGGCGCCTTTCCCCTACCCTGCCTCCACCATTCATGGCCCGTCTGGGTCGCTGGTGAGGGGGTACAGAGACCAAACTACTACCCTGGCAAACATGTTAGAGATACAGCAGGGTCACCGTAGGGAGCCTGGCACAGGTGCCAGGAACTGGGCCGAGCCCCTGCGGAGGAACAGTCAGCTGCAGCCACAGGCAGAAGTGGCTCAGGTGAAGTGAGAGGAAGGAGAAGCTGTGCACAGAGTCAAAGGATTTCTACAAAAGTGAGAAAGAATCATGGGCTGGTCACCAGCCTCCTTCCATGGGGGAAGGACTGATGTCTGCAGCAGGTCAGGGGGTCCCCTGGACTCCCCCCACCTGACAGGGTTTAGGTGGAAAAGCTGTGAGGCTGCCTCAGGTGGCCAATAACACAGAGCCAATCATATCAGCAGATCTTTCTGCTTTTCTCTTAAAACCACCTTGGTCGGCCTCCTGCTCTCCACAATGCACTACAGTTAGTATCCCAAAAGCCTTTCTTATAGGCCAGGAAGGACTTGCTATCAATGCATCGAAATCACAGCAGTTTAAACTGGTCTCATGTTGTAGGTCCACAGTCAAAAAGGATCTGCCCTCCACAGCTCATCCTCACTCTCTCCAAACCTTATGCACCCTAAAGCTGGGGAGAATTCCCTAGCAAGCATGTACTAGCCTGGGGAGGGAACAAACTGGTTTGTCTTCCACAGAGTGCGAGAAGCGGCTGGTGAAGCATTCAAGTTGGGCCAACAGGGACCCAGACTTTAACAGACTTGGGCAGTACATTCCCAGTTGGAGCCTCCATAAAAATAAGAAGATTGGACAAGTTGATTTCTAAGCCTGTTTTCAGCAGAGCCTTTTCCAGAGCCTGGGTCATGTAGCACAAAACAGGAAAGGTCCTGTGTGGTGGGCTTGCAAATAGGGAGACACAGAGCACTTCTCATTTAACACATTTTCCCTGAATTTCAAGCCAGTAACAACTTCTCATGATCAGAGAAGAAAAAGACTTTCCAAGGATGGGTAGAGAACACACCATGTTGGAGTTAGTAAAAACTACCCTTTGGGTCTACATTAAGAATTTTCCAAGGTAGTTTGTACTTGATTTTGAACTCATTTGCTGACTTGAAAACTAATGCTCTACTAAGAGGGGAATTCCCAGTGTATGAGCTACATTTCAAACTATATTACAAAGTTACAGTAATCAAATCAGTGTGATAACAGCATAAAAACAAACCCATGGACTAGAACACAAAATTCAAACCCACGTGTATATGGTCAGAATATGACAAAGGAACCAAGAATAAATAATGGGGGAGACAATCTATTCAATAAATAGTGCTGGAGAAACTGACAGTCACATGCAAAAAGATGAAACTAAACCACCATCTTATACCGCACACAAGAATGGCCTCAAAATGGATTAAGTGCTTGTATGTAAGATGTGAAGCTCTAAAACTCCTAGCAGAAAACTTAGGTGGTAAGATCCTTAATAATGGTCTTGGCAATGATTTTTTTGGATTTTACACCAAAAACAAAAGGAAGTGGGACTACAACAAAGGAAATGAATAAAAGGAAGAGGCAACCTACTGAATTGGAGGAAATACTTGTAAGCCATATACTTGATGGATTAATATCCAAAATATATAGAGAACTTAAAACTCATTAGCAAAAAAATACACATCCCAAACAAGCAGATTAAAAAATGGGCAAAGGATCTGAATAGATATTTTTCCAAAGAGGATATACCAGTGGCCAATGAGTACACAAAAAGATGTTCAACATCACTAATCACGGAAGTGCACAGTGAAGACATCACCTCATGCCTGTTAAAATGCCTGGTATCGAAAGGAGGAGGTGAATGCTGGTGAGGGTGTAGAGCAGAGCGAACCCTTGTGTCCTTGGTGGGATTGTGCAGACGGGGGTGTGAGGGATCCCACCATCCTGAGAACAAGGGGGGAGGCTAGATGAGAGGCAGCTGCTCTTCCCCACACAAGTCCCCAGAGTGAGTTTGTACTTAGCTGGCCATTGGGGGGACGTGGGGACCACACACAGTCCAGAAGTGTCCTGGGGTACAATCTGGGCAGGAGCCTGAGACTTAAGGCTCCCCACCTGGTAGCATAGACCTTTCCTGTTTTGTGCTATGTGACCCAGCTCTGGAAAAGGCTATGCTGACACCCCAAGCAGCTAGGTTTCTATGTTCTTGACTACAGTTGTATTGGTTTCCCTGTGAAGAGGGTCTGTAGCTTAGGAGAGCACAGAAGCACACACAGCACCTGGCAGAGGTTCTCCCCCCCTCGCCATCCCTCCCGTTTTCCCTCAGGCCTCACCTGAGAAAAAGGAAGATGGTTCTAGGGGACTCGGCCTTGTGGTTCTCCAGGACCTGGCGTTCCAGATGTGGCCCGAGGGCCTCCAGCAGCCCTGGGTGCAGCTTCTCAGCCTCATCAAAAATGAACAGGGTCTGGTGGCAGTGCTCCTGCGTCTTCCTCACCTGTTCCGTCAGCTGCTCCTGCACAGAACACAGGGAGCAGTTGGGGACCCCTAGCGGCACAGGGCCCTGGTGAGGCGCCCTTGTACCCTGGTGAAGCATCTGCAGTGGACTGCCTAGGGCTGGGTTCTACTGGTGGAGGTGGGGCTAGCCTGGGAGAGGGAGAGAGAGGGCCTGCCTGCTCTTGGTAACAGTCAGCAGGCACTGCTCCCTCCCCTCCAGGAAGAGGTCTCGGAACTAAGAGCCAACTCACCCTCCCCAACGGATAGGAATCAGGCTCTAATACAGGGGTCAAAGGTAGAGACAAGCTCAAGTGCCAGAGGCAGCCACAGTCCCACTTGAACTTCCGGGAGCAGAGCTCCCACTGGGAAGGACCTATCTGAGTTTACTTGGCCAACTTGGAACTGGGGCTTCCCATTCAGGCAAGAATATCTTTTGAAAAGATGCCGCTTTGTGGGGTTCACCAGATCAGGGCCAGCTCTGCCCCAGGGTGGGGTGTTTTAGCAGAGCCCATACTCACTGTCGCCTGTAGCCTTCCTGGATCCTGACGTCAGTGCCCTGTGACCCGAGTGTGTAATATGTGCAAGGTGTGAGTGTGTACATGTCATTTTTCATGGTGAGGAAGCCACAGTCAAAGCTGTTCTGGGAAGGCCTGGCTGACCAGCTGCCTGCCCTTAGGACAGTTCACCCTACCCTGCCCTCTGAGGCCACACTGAAACTGCCAAGTGACTCAGGCAATCGCTCCTCAAATGCCTACCTCATCTTCCCAGGTTATCGCGTTCCAGGTATTGGACTGGAAAGCCAGAGACAGACATTGTCCAGCTTACTTTAAATACTACATCTAATGGGAGAAAACCAAACTAACAGAGCAGCAAAGACATTTTTTGTCTCTCCACTTGGGGGAAATCACTTATATGATAGACTTCTTTGAAAAACAGGATATGCAACTTTCTGTCCACTCTAATGGCGGTGACATCAAGCAGCATAAGGAAAGGCTTGCAGGAAGCACACCGAATGCTAACTACTTGTGTCTGTGTGGGGAGGTCACGATAAAGCTTTTGCCTTCCTCTGTTCCGCATTTCCTGCAACTTCCACCACCATCACAGAAAATTAGCACATGGACTCTAAGCTCAGTGTCTGGCAGGTAAGGAGACAGCTCGGGACAAGTGGTGTGGAACCTGTCAGTCCTCCACGTGCTCAGGGCCTCCTCTGTGTGGAGTAGACGTTTCTGGGGGCTACAGGTTCTGCTGAAATGGACCCTGTCCCCCAAACCGCACACCAGGCTTCTCGAGAGCCCATCCCCCAGCACAGAGGGCTGCGCCTCGGGCCGTTCAAGCCTCATTCCAGCCCCAGCACTGCACTGCCAGCCTCACCTTGTACAGGTCCACGTACTTGGGGTGAGGGAAGTGCATCATAGTGATGAACACCCTGACACAGTCACTCCTCAGCCCCTCCCGGTACAGGTTCTCCGCCAGCAGCCGAGCCACGAAGTTCTTGCCTGTGCCAGACCAGCCGTGGAACGACAGAGCCAGGGCCTTGTCCGGCCGGGGCAGCTCCAAGTAGCTCCTCACTGTGGTCAGGACCAGCTCCCGGGCCAAGTGCTGGCCGTGCAGCCGCACACTCAGGTCCGACTGCAGGCCTGGGGGTAGGGGAGAGGAGGCCACAATGAGAGGTGCACAAAGTGCGGTCCCCACCAGGCGCGGCAACAGCTGAGAGTGAACATCGCTGAGGTGGGATCACTTTGGCCTCAGAACAAGCCCTGGGCACACCTGGCAGCAGAAGGGACCCGAGGGCTCTTTTCTGAAGAGTTTGAGAAGTCGCCATTGAACTTAGGGAGAGAATGATCCATCGCTCTGAAGGCCCTCAGAATGGTTGGGAGAGCCCCGTCTGGAGGAGGAACCGCACACGCCATGCTCGCAGTTGCTCCCCCTGGGAGTTTCAGAACTCCCTACATACTTCATGGAACATCCTCACTTTATATTCATTTTAACAATTCAGCAAACACCTGTGGACAGGGTGTGCAAAGTCTCCTGGTAGGCTTTCCCTCCGCACGGCCATGAGGCTGCGGAGTGGGGACAGGAGAGAGTGCTGCCAGCTGTGGAAGGATGAGAAAAGGTTCCCTATACCTTAGCCATTTCCCTGAACCGCCTCCCCTTCCCACAGATCTCTATCCCCTTAGAGGTATGCAAGGTCCAACCTGTGAAGTTGTTGGAGACCCTGCAGTCCCCATGGTCACAGCAATCCCGGAAGCTGCAGTACCACGTGGTCAGGATATCCAGGTACTGCTGGCCCAATAGGGGAAGGCTCCAGCCTGGAAGAGGAGGGGCTGTGAGACACACAGCAGGGGGCCCAGAGGGAGCTGCCCTCCCTGCCCAGTTCTTCCAGTCCCTCGCCCGCCCTCCGGAGCCACTCTCGCTACACTTTTCCCTGGGGCTCCCTGTGCCTGGGCACAAGTGGACACCTCTAGCTTTGCTATTCATGCAGCTCCAGGAAAGTCTCGGTTGACTCAACAAACATGCCCTAGGCACTGTGCCAGGGTGGCCCGGAGCCCAGACCCTGCCTGCAAGGAGTGGCCATCTAGTCGGGGACAGTAAGCCGGTGATCATCATTCTTCCTACTCGCTCTGGGTTCCAAATCTGATCATAGCCAAACCCAAAGGCCTCTAAATTCTTTTGCCAAATGTCAATTTGAATATACCCAGCATTGGCAAAAATAAAAACCATACGCTGGAAATTAGAAATCTTAGACCTAACAAAAGAGGTGTAGAGCACCATTACTGCACTGTTACCAGATGTAGAATTATTAACAGATCAGACCATCCGGTCCATGACAGTGACAGAACGGGAACTAGAACTCAGGTTGGGACTCCTAGCCCAGGCTCCACCTCCTTAAGCAACAGAGGAGGAAAGGGGACTTGGGGTGTGTCCAAGGCGTGAGCTGTCTGGAGGAGTCAGGAGCCACAGAGGACAGCCAGGCCCATCCTCTAAGAGGGCTGTACCTGGGATGAGGGTGGCAGGGGTGAGGCCTCCTGGTCCTCCCGGGACTGGGCAGCACAGCTAAGGCGCCAGCAGGGTGGTCCTGAGGTTGCGCCTGGGCACGTCTCACCCCCGGGCCTTACCCTGCACCCCCGCGGGGGCCTCCTTGTCCAGCGAGCAGGTCTCGGGCCACACGCGGCAGCAGAAGAGCGCCCAGTACCGTCTGGAGAGGGCGCCGGCCGCCCGCGCCCACTTGCGCAGGTCCCGGAAGGGGAAGGACGGCCAGGCGGGTCCTGAGCCGGGCTCTTCGGCCGCCTCTGCGGGCCCAGCCGGGTCGTGGAGCTCCAGGGCGCCCGCCAGGGGCGGCGGCGGCGGCAGCAGCAGCAGCAGGAGGAGGACCCTGAGCGGGAGCTGGCTCCGCAGGCCGCGAGGCATGTCCGGCCGAGCTCCCGCCGCTCCGCCCGGCCTCGCTCGGCTTCTCAAGTCCCGAGCTTCCTGTCCACGGCTGAATCCAGGTCGCCGGCTGGAGATTGGAGTTGCCACAGGAACTGCAGCCCCACGTGACCCGGGCGAGGCGGGGCCCCAAACCGAAACCTAAGCTGGGCCCAGAGGGCATGGGGAGGCTGAGAGCAAGCACCGCCCGCCGCAGGGCGGCATCGGCAGCGGTGTGTTCTGAGCTGGTTGTGGCTTCAGGGTGAGGTGGAAAGGTCCCTGTCATCACCCTGCTATTACTTTCAGGCAGCTCCGGGGCCCAGGAGGCCTACCGCGTATGCGCACCCTCTGTGCCCTGCCGGTGTCAGATCAGCTTTCTGCCAATCGGTTAGAGGAAAGCGGGGCACCCCCTCACCCAGAGGCAGAGGCTGGTTTGGCGGGACCGTCAGCTGCCTGGAGAGGAGGCCCTGAGAGGGAGAAGGAAGGGAAAGGAACCTGGCAGCTCGTCACCGGCAGGTTTCCTCAGTTGGGCAGCAGCACAAGCAAAGGGAAGCTGTGGGCTCCCATCTGGAGATGTGGGTTTTGGAAACTCCCAGAGTCATGGGGAAATCATAAGGTCTCATGTCAATGTAATCAGATCTCATTAAAAAGAAACACTGTGAGACTTTCGTGGCTATGTTGGCAATTTTTAAGCGCTTGGGACCATAAGCGGCTTCTGACACCACTGGCCAAAGACCTGAGGGCCTTCCTTTCCCATAACACGGGCATCCTGCCAGGTTGTCAGCTCTCAGAAGAGCTTAAAGCAGTTTTCTGTCACCTGACTTACTGTGTACCTGGCCTACAGCCACCTTGTCTTAAGAAGCTGCTTAATAGGGTCCATGGGACTTGGCTACTGTCATAGGCTCAGTGGCTCTGAGGTTGGACTCTCCCGCCAGTACAGTGAGTCCAGCGCCATGTCTCACTAACGTCACAAGCAAATTGATTCACCTGTTCCTCCCAGTCTCTGCTCCTTCCTCAGCAGCTCACCAGATTCATTGTTTCTTTCTTTGAATTCATTCATTCATTCATTCATTTCAGAAATCAGGCAAATACCTTGGTTAGGATATGAGAGCCAGATTGCAGAGTACTGTTATCTAAGTATATTGTACATCTTAGCCACTCAGAGTGATGTCAAAATTGAACTCAAACCTTCCAGAGAACAGTGCCCAGTCCACAAGTCCATATTATGTCCAGTCCAGCTCATGGAATCCTTCAGGGGAAACTTAACAAGGAACATGCTATCCTTAGTCAGAAATTGAAAACATTAACTCATTCAGTATATGTTGTTTGAGTGTGAATGGCAATCTAATATGCTGGTTAGCTGGCCCCTACCATTTTCTGTATGTGACCTGGGTGCTACTTAACTGACCTGTGCCTCAGTTTTCTCACCTATAAAATGGGGGTAATATAATATAGTCAGATTATAGAGAAGCTATGAAGATCAATGGGCTAATTCAATTATATGTTATCTTTCATTATCACATATGCCTCACCCTGGACGAGGCCCTGGATGGGTACACAGCAAGTCTGAATGGCCGAAACCGGTTTGGCTCAGTGGATAGAGCGTCGGCCTGCGGACTGAGGGGATCCGGGTTCGATTCCGGTCAAAGGGCATGTATCTTGGTTGTGGGCACATCCCCAATGGGGTGTGTGCAAGAGGCAGCTGGTCGATGTATCTCTCTCATTGACATTTCTAACTCTATCCCTCTCACTCTCTGTGTAAAATCAATAAAATATATATTTTTTAAAAAAGTCTGAATGACTTTCTTTATACTAGTGAAGTTTACAAGTGAATGTATGGTGATAAAATTATTAGAATTAACCTATTTTAAAAAATCTAAATTTTAAGACTGTAGAAATAATAATCTCTTTACTGTAACTTTCATGTAATACTAACTGCTAATTTCTGAGATATTCTGATTTAAATTTTGCATTTCATGGTAAATAAAGTAGGCAGCTGGAAAATTCTTGGACAAGCAACTTGATTTCAAGAAGACATTTCTTTTTCTAAAAGGAATACAGCTAAATATTTTTTTTCACCAAAATCAGTAACACATAGAAATAATGAATCAAAATGAAAAAGAGTCAGGCCAGTATTGCTCAGTGGTTGAGCATCGATCTATGAACCAGGAGGTCACAGTTTGATTCCAGATCAGGACACGTGCCTGGGTTGTGGGCTCCATCCCTAGTGTGGGGCGTGCAGGAGGCAGCCAATCAATGATTCTCTCTCAACACTCATGTTTTTTCTCTCTCGCCCTCTCTGTAATCAATAAAAACATTAAAAAATTAAAAAGAAACAATGAATCCAGTTTTTAGACAGCCTCTAGTTTCAATAAACTGCTAACGTTGCCTATGAGTTGAACTCTAGGAGCAAATCTCATGGAGGATGGGGACATCTAAAGGCACATGTGAACACTACAGGCAGCAACTCCTATCAGTGATAATCAATTGCGGTCCAAGGACCACAAATCTACTCAAATTCTGCATTTTAACAGAGAAAATGGGCCCCCAGCAACTTCACTATCACCTGAGTGGGACAATCCCCCCCCCACCCCCCCGGTCCCTCCGCTGCAGTCAGTCAGACAACCCTACTGGTCCAGAAAACGATCTTTGGGTAAAAACCAAATCTATGTCCAGATAAGCTTGGCGTGCAAAACACAAACCCTGAAAACATAAAATGAATGTTTTCACAGCTTGTCTGTGCCAACGGCTCCTTTGTTTACCATCAGACACACCACAATGGACTGTTCCTCCCCAAAGACTCAACTAGAAGAACCACAGGAAACCCTTGAAGGGACATTTCTGGTGACCAGGAACCACCAACAGAGCACAGGCCAGGAGGCCCCGCATTTCTGGAGCCAGGAGTTCTGCACACCCCATGCCAGGCCTGTGTCAACTGCTTCTTCATGGGGGTCCTGTCTACCTCCCCGCTCCAAACACCACGGTTCCTTCTTGAGTCTTATTTTCATTGTAGTGAACTTACGTCATTCGTCATTCCTGAGGCCTTCGGTACTTCACAAGCAGCTTTCTTCTGCTAGGATTACAGGCTCTTTGAAGAAAGGGAGTCATTACCATCTTGATGGCATCCATGGCTCAGAGCACAATGCCCAAATGTCTACTAAAGAAAGATCAAATACTTTACAAATCATGACTTACTGTTACTCCCTGGGACTTATACAGCACCCGACCTTACAAAACCCACCCATGCAGGCAGCCAATCAATGATTCCCTCTCAGGGTCATTGATGTTTCTTCTTCTTCTTTTTTTTTTTTTTAAATATGTATTATTGATTTTTTTTTTTTTTTTTTTTACAGAGAGGAAGGGAGAGAGATAGAGTTAGAAACATCGATGAGAAAGAAACATCGATCAGCTGCCTCCTGCACACCTCCCAGTGGGGGTGTGTCTGCAACCAAGGTGCATGCCCTTGACCAGAATAGGGACCCTTTAGTCCACAAGCTGACGCTCTATTCACTCAGCCAAACCAGTTAGAGCAATGTTTCTTTCTTTCCCTCTCCCTTCCTCTCTGAAATCAATAAAAATATGTATTTTAAAAAACCCATCCTTGTTATACCAGTAATTATGACCATTCTTGTCTCTTATAAAATGAGGGCTGCTAAAAAGTTCTTATAGGCAAACACACTGGGTAAAATTAGCCCATAACAGAAGCATGCCCTCCCTACTCCCAGCTGCCTTTTCAAGCCATCCTCCCAGTCTTTGTGATATGCTGAGAAGCAGACGAAGCCTGAACTCTTCTGGAAAAGGACTGATGTGGAGAGCCTGGGAGAACATGTCCTAGGCTTTAGCCTCCCATTGGTATTCAAGCACAGATGACAAAAACTGGCACAAACAAAATGCTGCAAATCAAGTAAAAAAAAAAAAAAAGTCTTAAGAACTCTGCCCAGTTGTCTGGTTGAGACTTACGATACTTGATTTCCATTTCAAAAGTTAAAAATCTGGGGCTTTGCTGGTATGTAGTGGTTAGAGCCCCAGCCTGAGCACCAAAAGGGTCTCAGGTTCAATTCCAGTTCAAGGGCATGTGCCTCTGCTGCAGGTTTGATCCCCAACCCCTGCTGGGGCACATGCAGGAGGCAAAGAATTGATGTCTCTCTCTCACAATGGTTTCTCTCTCTCTCTCTTTCCCTCCCTCACTCCCTCTTTCCTTTCCACTCTCTGAAAATCAATGGGAAAATATCCTCAAGTGAGGATTAACAAAAAAAAAAAAATTAAATTACAAAAAAAGTTAAAAATTGGAGTGTCCTAGCAATTATAATCAGGGCACCTGGTCCTCTTTTCCGTGCCTCTGTGGAACTGCCCTGACAAGTTCTTTAGGATTCATAATTTTTTATCTCTAAAGAAGCTGCACGAATTGAGTTAAAAGCATCCAAGAAATATCCTTTGGAAAATTTTGGTCCAGTCACAACCTGGTCTGGGCCTTTTGAAGATTCCTAAGGAAGCTAAAGGTCTTATCCATCAGATCCTGTGAAAGTATAAGATGTAACCTTCTGTCCCCTACTAAAATAGGTAGGAAAATGAAATAGAAAACACTGGAAGTATCCTAAAATGGGGGAGAAAGAATAAGAGGAAAACATGATACATCAATACTTATTAAAATCTTTATTTTCTTTTTTCAGAATCGAAACCCATAGAACATATTAGAAATTTAGGTATACATCTGTCTCGTTTGGTGACTCACCCAGCACCTCCTCTGTTTGGGAGGAAATCCTTGGTAGTTCAAAACAGAGAGTGGTGTTCTTACACTTCTCTTTTAAACAAATAAATTAGCTTCCCATTAAGTTATTCCCAGCTCCCCCCATTCTGTATCTGTAACCCCTTAGTTCCTTAAAAACCTGTGGCAGCCCCTACCTTTCAAAGAAAAACTGGCTTTCCCTGTACAAGAGGTTTCGTGAAGTCAGGTCTGTCTGGCTCATACATGTGCCTAGAGGGGCTGGCTCATCAGAGATGCTCAGTGGGCGTTTTCTGAATGAATGATCTCTATGCACATAGGGTCCACGCTCAGAGACTGAGAAGAGAACCTTTTACTAGCTTCAAGTTCTTCAGCAACATAAATCAGTGTTTCCCTGTGTCAAAATAAATACATTTTTTTTCTTGCTAGAATACATATATGACTATATACATACATATATCTTTACTCACGTTTCCTGAAGCTCAAGCTCCCAGGATATAAGTCAGCTAGCTCACTGACAGATGCCGTATTACCATTACTGAGGTGTGGTCACTTGCTGGTCAAACAAGAATACAATACAGGGACCACTGAGAGGGGAGGGTGAAGGAATATGGTGGATGGGAAGGGGAGGCCAAAAGCCTTTTGTTTTGTTTTTTAGAAAAGATGGATTTCTTTGGAAGAACACTGAAAAAAATTGCCACATAGGATTAGTCTTTCCCAAAATAATATGAATTGGATGTACACAAATTCTCCCATTTCATTCTTAAGTTTCATTTGACACATTAATTCTGAATGTAAATGCCTTACTAATATACTATTGAACAAATATGCTGAGCAAATCAGATCCTGTCTATAATTTGTTTTGTACAGAATATTACTTATGGCCAAACCCACAATATAGACTCACATTAAAGAACAGTTTTAGAATGAAACCTCTCTCCTCATATTTCCCTACTCAGACTCTGGAATAAACATATTTAAGAAGCAGAAGGAGACAAGGAAATAGCAGTCACTTCTGATTTTCCTAGCTTTATAATATTAAAAGGTATTCACTCTATCTTTAGGTGTCAGCTAGACACACTCTACTTTGAGCTGACCAAAACCCTTTCAATGACTTGTCTAATAGTGCCAGATTCTAATAAATAAACCATCAAGGGAACACTGTTAGAAGACTTTTGAAAAGATATCTACCTGTTTTGTTTTGTTTTTCAAATAAAAGTTAGTTTGTGAATTTCAGGGCTATGTTTATGGTTGATTTTCTCTAAGGTTCACCCAAACATACTTTTCTTGCTTAATCCAATCCTGACTTCGACTATACATTTATATTCTCAGTGTCATATAGTTAGCACAATGCTAACTTTAACCACTACAGATCTGAACATCTTTTAAGAGCACGAATTTTTAAACAGCAGGGAAAGAGAAGAACATTATTCATTTCCGGCAATGTTATAAAAAGGGATGAGACAGTTTCAAAGCAGCTTTCTCTCCTACTCTTTTTCTCAGCAGAGTCTTCTGCTTTGACATTATGAATCAAGTTCGCAGTCCGCGAACAGCTCGTATGCACTCCAGTGTGCCGCAGCGACGGGACCATGTCTGAAAGACACTAATCAGTTCAGTTCAGCGGACATTTACCCAGGAGAGCGGGGCTGACGTCCTGCCCTATCTCCCCCCAAGGGCTCGCTGATCCTGCAGGGTACGCACTCTCCACGGTATCCGCCCGCTCAGCTGTGGGTTTCTGGGCAGGTACACAGTCAATGGCCTTACAACTGGAATCAATGCCGCCTTTTGTCAACAAGATTTTAGTGTTTTGTGCTAATACTGTCTTCTAAAATTCAAAACCTTTTTAAATAACTCAGCCCGTTCTTGTGTGCATCTCAAAATGTATATACAAAGTACAAAAGTATCCTAATTTCATGCTCTTTTAAAGTAGTCACAGGATACTTGGTTATCTTTCATTGCGAGGACATTGGGGCATAAATTCGAAACTGCTTTTGAAAGAGTGGTTGCTTACAACTGGTCTCCAATGGCTGGCATTAAAGGTGTTCAACCTCCTGTTAACTATTAGTCTCTGCGTGACAGAAGCACAGAACTGGCACAGCACCCAGCGCGGAGGACACACTGAGCGGGCACAGCAGGCCTGCCGCCTCTGGCCCCACATTTTGCTGCAGCTGCTTCCATGGCACAACCTCTCTGCCAGAACCCAGAACTCAGCCTGTGTGTTAGCAACCTGAAATCCGAGAATCTAACAAGAGACAGAACACGGGTTAGAAACTCCAAACAAGATTAAACGACAAAATTAGGTTTGGACGTAACTCAAAATCTTAAGGCTCTTCCTGGTACACCCTCCTTAGTTTTAAGGCTCAGAGGCTTAAATCTTTGTTTCCAGTCACCCACATGGCTCAAATCGTAAGTCAGCCCAGCCAGCAGCGGGATGTACACGTTCATCTGCCAGAGTGAGCCGGCTCTTCTCACAAGAAAGGCACAATCAGGGTTGCCCATCTCTGGGAATAGCAGCTTCCAAGGCCTTAAAGGCCGAGATGGAAATTCATTTTAGAAGAGAAACCAGGATGGCAGAGGTCACAAGTAACCTATAACTGTTATTCAAGGTATTTTTTTGTTTGTCTTGTTAATCTGGAAAAGATTTGTCTCCATTGGGCAAAATAAAGAAATAAAAGTCTCATAAGAGATTCATGCTTGGGTTGTAACAATAAATCTTCCAGAGATAATTTTTTGGTTAATTAAAACACAACTGTGAGAATGCAAACTTTACTCAGGTACAAGTCACATTAGCTTTTACACACTTTAAAAACTTAACTAAAACCCAGGGGAACCTGCTTTTGCTAATCCAGTCATCTCCCCGATTCTGGTCACCTTCTCTCTCCCTTCTTCCCTCCTTTAAGAATCATTAAAAGTGCTACTGCCTCATCGCTGAAAAGCCCAAACACCTTTCCTGCTTTTGATCTTCCTCCAAAACATACCCCACTCCAACAGAGCCTGTTCCTTTGGCTCCACAAAAGGTCAGGTTTTACTTGCTGCCACTCCTCAGAAGGCAGTAAAATTCTCAATTTGACTAGTCCTGGTAAAAAAGGACTCAAGAGATGGCAAAGTTTTCTCAGAAAATCCACAGGTATGGTGAAAGGACTGTAAGAATGAACTCCAAATACCCACTCCAGAACCGATCCCAGCACGAACATATCCAAGCGTCACACCTGTTGTCCTTTGGCATGAGAATTAAGACTGACCAACTGCGATGCCCACTAGAATGGGCAAGGGCCGAGGACGTCAGGTAACTCGGCAGAACATCCGTGTTCTGAACCGACAGTCCTCACTTCAGTTTCTACGACGGGAAACACCAGTAAATCCAAGGCCACTCTGTCCTGTCACCAGAACTTACTGCCGGCTGTTTCCAATCCATCTCATACCATTTGGAATTGATTGTGCTGTTTCTCTATCTTTGTAAAAAGAAGTTTCAGTTATTCTGTGCTGCGAATTACAAGTGGGAGAGAGGCATCCTGTCTTCCACCAGCACAGTGTCCATCCCGAACTGGTCCGTGCACTGCTTCACAGTGGCCAGGACACTCAGCAGCCGCTGGTCCACAGCGTCCAGGTGCGGGTCGGACAGCACTGGGGAGATGGGGTCATGAGCCATGGCAGATTTTAAGGCAGACTTCAGCACACCATTCTTTAGGTAATTCAGTCTGTTCCAGGTAGAAACCCGAATGCTGGAAGAAAAAGGTTTCGGATGGGTTACATAAAACCTCTCACTATTAAATGGAATTTAAAGCCTGCTTGGCAAACAAAAGAAAAGAAATTATTATGTAAAATACCTCAACTAAAAATATCAGTATGAGTAAGTCACTATCACATTTTGATATTTTTTCTAGGTAATTGAGGGATAATATAAAGATTTATACATCTTCACTGCAGTGCTATTTATAAAAAGGAAAATGTGAACCAAACTGAATGTCCAACAATTGGAAAATAATTACGTTATGGCTCATCCATTCAAGTTAAATACTATGCAGCTGTTAACAGGAGTAAAGAAAATGTCCATGATATTGGGTATATGGGAGTAAAGAAGCTGTTTTACTCCAAATCTATGGGGAAAGGAAATGTGTATTTGTATACACAGACACACAAACAAAAACAGACACGTGATTAGAAGTCACTATAGTGTGAACAGAAATTATCCTTACATCTTAATGGGTAATTTTATTTCCTTCTTTTTACATTTTTCAATTTTAAAAAATTTCTATCATTAATATTATAAATTAAAAGATTACTATAAGGATACCAGTTTTCCTTATTTCACTAAGTAAAGAGGATCTTTTGTTTATCTCAGAAGAAAAGTACTGATCTGCCTGTAGGTACTGTGAGAATTACTAGGTATGCAGAAAAATTGGACTCTGCAAGAGGCAGCCTGTTCGGTAACTATTTAAAAAGCAAAGGATATCAAACTTTGGCTAAAGCATGGAAGGGATGAACAAGCAAAGAAACAGTATGGTTTTGTATTTTTAAATACACTGCTAATGCCCTGAGCATCTGAGCTTCCTGTGTGTGACTAAGGTATCACTGATACAGCCTGCTGTAATGGACAGATTTCCTTGCAGCATCTCTCTCTCTCCTAAGCTTTCTCAGCAGAGGGCGCTCGAGGAACAATGCAGAAGAAAGGAGTTCTCCAGCTGCTACTGGCTGTTGCACAGTGGGTCAGTCATGTGTGGGCAAGGTCATCATATGGAGATCTGCCCCAGCCACATTCCCAGAACGGGCAGGCCCTTTGTGCTCTTGCATCTTCAGCCTGGCCTGGTGAAAACTATCCTGAGGCCCGGCTGATATGGAAACCATTGTGCCAAAGGCCACCTGCCCATTCTGGCACCCTGCAGACCCAAAAACATGCCTTGCTCACAGCCTAGAGGGCTTCTACTCAGTCATCCGTCCCTCTGTACTTCATGGTGCCGGTTGTGGACTGCCTGTACCTTGCCTGCACCCTAGAGCTGCTTCTTGCTCACCAGCGCCTGCAAACTCACGGACTTCTCTGCCATCCAGTGAGCTGAACGACAAAGCTTGTCCTGTTTTGGGTGCTCTCCCTCAGCCCTTGTTTTCCTTTATAGTCACTCCTGCAACAGAGTTAATAATCCTTTACACTAAACTTTCCCATTTAACCCACTATGGTTTTTCCATCTCCTGACGGGACCAGACTGCTAACACTAAGTATTAATATAAAAACAAATTCCTTGAAAGATACAGTTTTTGCTTGGCCGTATCATTACTTCCCAATATTAATTAAGATAATTAAAGGGTTGCCTGGATAATCTTTCTGCAGAATATTTTTGTGATTAAAAAAAGGCAAGCCCAGACTTGGTGGCTCAGTAGTTGAGCATCAACCGATGAACCAGGAAGTCATGGTTCGATTCCTGGTCAGGGCACATGCCAGGTAGTGGGCTCCATCCTTAGTGTGGGGAGTGCAGGAGGCAGCTGGTCAATGATTCTCTTTCATCATTGATGTTTCTATCTCTCTCTCCCTCTCCTTCCTTTCTGACATCAATAAAAATATATATTTAAAAAAATAAAAGGAAAAAAAATAGATAAGTAAAAGTACATTTAAGAAAGAGCCGAAACCGGTTTGGCTCAGTGGTAGAGCGTTGGTCTGCAGACTGAAGGGTCCCAGGTTCGATTCCGGTCAAGGGCATGTACATTGGTTGTGGGCACATCCCTGGTAGGAGGTGTGCAAGAGGCAGCTGGTCGATGATTCTCTCGCATCGACGTTTCTGACTATCTCTCTCCCTTCCTCTCTGTAAAAAAATCAATAAAATATATTTAAAAAAAGAAAGAAAGAAACCAAGAAAGAAAGAAAAGAGAAGGTGAGCTGCCAGGAGGAGCAGTCTCACCAGGGACCCAGGAGTTGACCAGTGGGAAGTGGTGCTGCTGAAATTGCATCTCTGTGGGGATTCCAGCTGGTTCTCAGTGCTCACTTTAAAATTGTACCGCAATCAGGAGCTTCTTAGAGCCAGTTTTTAATTTATTTTCTTGATTTACCTTTTCTTTGTTCTATAGCATAGACTTTTACAAAAATAACAGTTACTAAATACGTTTGGGAAATGTTACTTTTGGTTTATGCAATTTCAAATTGAGATATGCAACCCACAGGATGTTTGTGGTGGTGAGTGAGAGAACTTGAAACCATAAGATAAACACAATACAGCAATCAGGAACACAGATTATACTAAAAATTTTTTTGGGGGGTGGGACTATATTCTGATATTAAAACAAACATGGATGTATATAATTAAATAGAATGAAGACTTTTATTCATTCAAAACTCAAAATGAATTCTGAGTTTTGGGTCACCAGTCTCCACTTTTCCTTTATCCTTCATGTCAGGCCCTTAAGGGGTTCTAGGTTAGAAAAGCATGAAAAGCACTGCTCAGGTATTAGAAAGCTTTAAGGCCAAGAACACTGTACTGTTATCTGAACCTGGCATTCGATGTGCGTCACTTACATGCAACACTGATAGAGAGGGGCAAGAATGCTTCTCTCATCCAGCGAGGGGTTCCCGAAGCTGAAAATGAAATGAAATTCGGTTAATTAGGTAGAAGCACCAGTTCCCTTCTTAGCATCAAAGCAAGAGCAAATTCTGAAAGAAACCCAAGTGTGATCCTAATCAACGCCATGCTCCCACAGCTCCAGTCACTTAAAAACAAACAGGGCCTAACCAATCAGACACAGATCCTAACAGCGTGTGCTGCAGCATCGAACAACAAACATACGCATTTACGAGAACCCTCTCTCCTGACAACATACAGCAGGTGCTGAGGCACCACCATGGCACCACAGACCAGAGCGGGAAGCTGAGGATCTCTAAGCCTGGACAAGTTTTAAGTGTGGGTGGATAATACAGGCTATTCATGCCAGGTATCCCGCCAACAAGCAGATGGTCATTACTTGTAGAAACAAGTTATGCTGTTCTCCTCCAAAATTACCAACCAGAAAAGGTCTGAATTATCCTATTTCCTGCAAGTATATGAACAGATTCAGAATGCAAAAACTACTCGCAGAGGCTGAGAAAAGTCAGTTCAAAGCAGATGTAAAAATGATCTGTGCAGGAATTCAGAGTAAGAAAAGGAGAACTGGTGCTCTCTTTCCCAGGAGCACACCCTCCTGCGCCTTTCCCTTAACGCCATCACTTGTTTCCTAAGCCCATTTCTTCTAGGAATTACTTTTTCTACCTCTGTATTTTATCCAATAAATGTTCTCTTGTAATTTGGGTCTTGCTCTTAATTCTTTCCTAGCCAGAACTCAACTACACAGATTGCTAGATTAGAGAGAGAGAGAGAGAGAGAGAGAGAGAGAGACAGAGAGAGAGAGAGAAGGAGGAGAGAACTGATTCTAGAAAAACTATTAATCTCCTTCTCTTCCTGAAAGCTCCTCACAATAACCACAGTAACCCAAAGCACAATGCAGGCCCTCAAATAATAAATGGCAAAGGCAACTATTTCAATGTATATTTCATAGTTCATGTGATCTTTAAAAAAAGGATTATTTTTACAAGGATAAAAAATTTTCCAGAATGTATGTAGTACTGACTACTGCCTGCTCTGCTGGCAAGTGGTGGGGTGGGAGGGTGGGGAAGAGGGCAGTGTTTGCTGGCCTCTCACTTTCTACTGTCATCACCTTTCACAGAGCACGAGGTGCCTGTGCTTGGTGTAAGATGCTGGCATCATTAGCAAATGCTGCCCAAGTATTCTTTGCTGAGGATCCATGTCTCAGCTTACTCTCAGCAACCAATGTTAACAGTAGTGACCTGGACAACTCTGGGCTCCAATACAAAAGTATTCTATTAAGTGTAACAAAAGTGAGGTACTGAACTGGGCATCATGGAGAATGTAGAGTGTAAACTGAAAATACAATGTGTTCTTCAAAGAGCCCAGACTTAAAAAAATAAGGACATTGATTCAAAAATAGTAAAATAATCTTATTGAAGATAAAAGTAAGTTGTCTTTATATATAATCACTAAGCAATTCCTCTTCCTCTCATGATAGTGAAAAGTTTGGGCAAACACTTCTACAAAAATAGCAAAGCAGCCTATCAAAAAAATTAATCTTTTATTTATTTATTTTTAAAAAATATATTTTATTAATTTTTTACAGAGAGGAAGGGAGAGGGATAGAGAGCTAGAAACATCAATGAGAGAGACACAATGACCAGCTGCCTCCTACACACCCCCTACCGGGGATATGCCCGCAACCAATGTACATGCCCTTGACCGGAATCAAATCTGGGATCCTTCAGCCCGCAGACCAACGCTCTACCCACTGAGCCAAACCGGTTTCGGCCAAAAAAAATCTTTTAAACGGCATGAACCTTTGGGTAAAATAAGTTGAACAGTAATCAGATTTCATGTTCTATTATGTATTTCTCAAGATTCTAAATATCATCGTTAAGAAAGAAATGTGGCTGAAACCGGTTTGGCTCAATGGATAGAGCGTCGGCTTGGGGACTGAAGGGTCCCGGGTTCAATTCCAGTCAAGGGCATGTACCTTGGTTGCGGGCATATCCCCAGTGGGAGGTGTGCAAGAGGCAGCTGATCGATGACTCTCTCTCATCGATGTTTCTAACTCTGTATCTCTCTCCCTTCCTCTCTGTACAAAATCAATAAAATATATTTTAAAAAAAAAAGAAAAAGAAAAAAGAAATGTGAGTGGTGGCAAAGGCCTTGGTTTCCAGCTGTCTGTGAACAAATCAGTCTTTGACTCCTGGGAAAAAACCACTCTTCCATTTTTAACGTTCTCAGATCCCTGCGGGTGGAAGGAGTGCAAGCCTGAACAAGACAGAGGATGGGATCGCCAACAGAGAAGACCCCAGTGGAAACAGGAAAGATGCCTTCCGTCAGGTGTGCTCTGGAGTTTTAGAGCCACCACCTGACAAGGTAGTCCTGCGGTCCTACCTTTTGGCATTATCGAGAAGGATGAGCATACTGGCCCCCTCATCATCTTGAAAACTCTCATAGTGATGGCGGTCAGCATTGCCGATCAGGTAATCAAAGACAGCCGTGTCAATGATGTCCAAGAGACGCGGGCCGGAGTCATAAGGGGATGTCTTCTTCACTGCGTCACAGTAGCTCTCATCGTACTCCCACCTGGAGGCAAGCAGCAGCCCAGGGTTATTTACCGAGAGCCGACATGGTGCCTGCATTGTCTCAACACCGAGAAGGTGAAGTCTCTGCCTAGCAGGTTTGCCCCGGACGCTCCACCATTCTCTTTAGTCTTGGACAGAACCCCTGGCTGCATTTGGGCAGCCCTGGGCCAGGCACAGGAGAGGAACAGTAGACTCACAGGAGCATTTACCTGGCCAGTTTGCCCTCTCGGTAAGTCCTGCCCCAGGGATGTCGGTGTTTCTGAAGAGGCCACACATCTGGAAGCCAGAGGGTGACAGATCCCTCCATCGTGTCTCCGTCGGCACAAGCTGGCTCTGTTTCTCGGCAGTAATAACACTTCCCATAGAAACAAGTATTATTTCCTAAAGGAGAGAAAGGAACCAAACATACTTAAGGGGGGGGAAAAGGAAGATTCCAAATTCTCCCTAAACAATGAAGAGAGCAGGTAGGTAAGCAGATACTGTGAAAACCAAGATCCTGAACTTACATTTAAAACAGTATAGGTAATCAAAACACAAGGTATAAAAGAAATCAAAAGGTACTAAAGGACATATAGGGAAAAGTAAGTCTCCCTTTCTCCAGGTCCCTCCTACCCAATCTCTCTCCAGGAACCCACTGCCGCCACAGTGTCTCTCTGCACTCACTTTAAGGACAGGGAAGAAAAGGGAGGAAAGGGAAGGAAAGGGAAGGAAAGGGAGGAAAGGGAAGGAATGTCCTCTTCTGCTTTGCCAGAGTGCTCAGAGGGGGGAGATGCATGCACAGGTGGGTGGGGAGCGTATACAGGTGGATACCCTGGACCAGGGGAGGATTCGCACGTCCCAGGATGCCGAGCAGACAGGTAAGATTTCATGACACTATTCAGAATGGTGCACAGTTTAAAACTTATGAACTGTTTATTTTAATATGTCCACCAATTCTTCCCATTCTAGAGTATCATATACTCTGACTTGCTGCATATGAATTCACTCCAAGAGCCCCCAGTGCTTAAGGAGAAAAGTTTCGACTTGTAGGTTGGTGCACAGGGCCCTCTGGTGACACTGTCCTGACCACCTGCCTTGCTCCGTCTCCAACCCCACACAGAACCTTAACTTAGCTAAATCAGTCTCCTGAGCTGCCATGCTTTTCTCAACACCCTGTGTGCTCTGTCTTCCACCCAGGAACTGGATGGGAACAAAATCACGTTTTATTTTCATTAATTTTCTATTTGAAACTTAGCGTTTCCTTAAATTATTATGGTAGGAAGCAAACTATAAAAGTATTGCCATTATCTGTGACTTTTTCACTAGAAGAAATCAGTTTTCATAACATAGCAGCATTGTTGTTGCAAATACTACAAGGTATCATTTGTAGTCTCAAATTACAGTAGTTACTAGATCTGCTAGGTCTTGTTATTTAATATGTTAAATAACAAGGCACAGGTGACTGTCACAAATTTGCTATTTGTAATTTTTTTTTTACCAAGTCTTTTAAATGTTCAGTTTCACCTCAACATTATTGGTTTCATTTGCAAGTCTATGCTTCTATTTATTTATTTTAAAAAACATTATTGTAGGAAAGGATTCATAAGCTTCTCTAGACTTCCCAAGGAGTCGTTAGCACAAAAAAGGTTAGGAATCCAAACCTAGGATGTTCCTTCCCACTGAATCCTCCTGTGGGATTGCCACTCCTCCCTTTGAGACTTGGTTGCAATAGCACCTCCACTGAGTAACATCGCCCTGGCCCTGACTTTCAGGCCCCTTCCCCTCCACGGCCCTCTGCACATGTCCGGCTTCCCCACTGGACAAAGCTCCTGAAGCAGGAAGGTATCCCTCATTTTTTTACATTCAGCATCAAGCACAGAGTTTGCCACACAGAAGTTAAACAACATGTTAATGAATGAATGAATATTAAAGAACATAAGCAAATTAAATATTTTAGGGTTTTAAAATCTAAGCATGAATCCTGGATAACAATGAGTAGCTTTGTGACTTTGGGAAAACATTTAACTTTTCAGCCTCTTTCTCAACTACGACACGCGGCTAAACCTCCCCAACTTACCGCGTTTTTTTTTTTTGTTGTTGAGAATCAAATACAGTAACTGCTGTAAAGTGCTTAAAATTGAACAAGCACAAGTGCTTAGAAAATATAAGAAACAAATCAGTGACACTGTGTGTTTTTGGTTATTTGTAAGAACAGCATAGCTCTAGCCTTGTAAATTTAAACTCTGCATGATGAATCTCTCACAAGTCTTTTAAATATTCAGTTTCACCTCATTTTAAATGCAAACCCATTCATTCTAGCAAAGCAAGGTTAAAGTTCATCTTGCAATGACTGTTTCAAGTCATAATGTGAAGCTCTGTGTCATTGAAAATGTCACCATGAAGCCGCTGGGCAAGAGACCACAGCACCTCTGAACTGCCCCAATTCTCACTGTGCCCACAAGAAGAGGAGTGAAAATTTTAGCTCAGAGTGAGGTACCACCAGGGAGCAGGGCCCAGAGGGACTGTAGCCAGTCTCATGCATGTGAGTCACAGGTTACCCCTTGCAGAGGAGAAGGCAGTGGTGCTCTTCCAGCCAAATGAAATCCTATAAGGGAATCCTACATAGGACCTTCTCACAAAGTTGCCTTAAGGATTCCTCAATTCTAAGGAGACAGATCCCAAGAAAGTACATGTATATGAAAAAAACTACCCAGCCAACATTACACAGACAATAAGACTTTTAGGCCAAAAATTGAGTATGTGGTCTAGCTAAGAGCAAGCAGAAGGAAATTGTTACCAGCTACTTACATTATCAGTAAATGATCTCACTTCCTACCTCACAGACACAACAAAGTACACGTTAGGGAAAACCTTGTTTCCTGCCGTCTACCTTTAGATCCATTTCCCCCAGGAATCCAAGAGCAAGTTGCCTGGCTTGCTTCTGTGTTCCCTTCAGTTCTTCCATTCCTGAAAGTCACGAACCAGCTTGCTCAATGACCCCCAATTAACTTAATAACTGTTCCACCATCTCAAAGTTCTTTTTAGCTTCTTACCTACAGTTAGGAAGGTGCTCAAGAGCTGCTCTGTGGCCACAGGCTTGATCTCTGTCCGAAGATTAACAAATCTGCCAACCACCAACGGGGCTCGACGAAAACCCAGAATCCTGGTTTGGAGGGATGAAGAAGAGAAGAGAAAAATCTTTGGGGATACAATTTAAACAGCAGTCTTAAAATTATGGTTAATTATGTTAGATATATACAGGAATTGTTGACAGGTATAAATATTTTTTAGAGGTGCATATATTTATGAGTTTAATATTAAGATGTATGTAACTTATTTTAATATACACTTCAGCAAAAATGATAAGGCAAATCTGGAAAAAATGTAAACTATTGTTTATTCCAAGGAGTGGGTATATGAGTTCATTATACTATTCTACTTTTGTTAGAAAATTTTCATAATAAAAAAATTTTAATAAATTTTAACAAAGGTAAAATAAAAACAAAAACAAAAAACAACCTGGGTCTAAATCCATACTTGGGTTCCAAGCTTTGGATAAAACAGTACACTGACAGAAAATAATATGGTTTAATCTAAAAAGATAAACCCACAGGACAAATTAAATACAGATTTTTTTTTCTAACCGTCTAAAGTAGAATTTTATGGTTGAGCACAATAATTCTTTCTTTAAATGAAATTTCCTGTCTAAAAAAAATACACACTCACTGAAGAAATATTGGAGGGACAGGACCTGGAACACAAAGACAATTTATAATGACGAAAATAAAGATCACCCATAATTCCAAAATCAGGAAATAACTGACATTTTGGCATATGAGCATTTTCCTTTACAAGTATATATAAACACATATTCACTCTGTGTATATATACACACAATATGCAGTTGTGTGTGTCCTGTTTTTCACTGATCATTATAGTAGGAGCCTTTCCCCATGTCATTACAAACCCTTTAAAAATGGCTGTGTAGTACAGTGGTTACCAGAGAGAAAGGGGGTGAGGGGAGGAGGAAATGTGTCAAAGGGAGTCAACTGTATGGTGATGAACAGAGGCCTGACTCCAGAGGGTGAGCACACAATGCAATATACAGATGACGTATTACAGAACTACACACTTGACAAATATCTTAACAAATTATCACCCCCAAATTTTTTAAATAAAATTTTTTTAAATGGCGATGCAATAAAAGTCATTGTTCCGGGCTTCTGACTTTGTCCTAAACTGAATCTTAGAAAAGCCACAAAAGCAGAGATCATAAAAAAGAGAGAACCTCCCGAGGCCAGAGACAGTGGTCAAATCCTAATGAAACAGCACCGCAGAGCAGGAACGTGTCAGGAGCCATGGATTGGAGAAAAAGTGGGAAATATGTTTTCTCTGAATGGCCATTATCAGGCCAAAGAACAGCAGCCAGCTTAGTGCCAAGGAGCCAAGTCACAGAGGTGGCAGTTAACAGAAGGGGTCGGGTGACTGGCTAGAGAATATTTTTTTTCAGATTTTGAGGTAGGGAAGGACCTCCCAAAGCACAAGTCATAAAAGGAAACATTATCATATTTAATTAACACCCACTTAATTTAGATTGGAGTAGTCTTTCTGTACAAAGACTACTCCAATCTAAATTAAGTGGGTGATATGCTGTGAAAAGAAGGAAATACTAAATTTTGCCAATAATTGGGGAATTACAAAATACCACCTTACATATATTAGATGAACAAAAACTGATATGTTGGATAATATAAAGTATTGGTATGGATGTGAGAAAACGACCTTCACATACTGCTGGTATCCATCAATAGGGAAACGGGGAGGGGTTTGGGGATGAAGAAAATTGGGAAACAAATGAGGTATTGGAAAGACTAATTCTAGTGTACCATCAAGTGATGGGTAGGATTTACCCAACTCTTTCCCATTAGTTCTTAAACGAAGCAGTGAAAATTTATGGGATTGTGAACAAAACATTTTAACCTTCCCATGACATCAGATGCTTCTTTGATTTCTACCAGCTACAGCTAAGATTGTGGTATTTGTATCTTTGAATTTCTAATTATTTCTCCATGGTCCTTCCTAGAAATACCCAAATAATATTCAAACCCTTTGATGCAAATAAGTTTTTTGACACATAAGGCCAGAATTCTTGATTGAACCTATTACTGCCAGAGGCAGCATCTGAATCTCAATGAATTCACGGTTCAATTCCTGGTCAGGGCACATGCCTGCGTTGCAGGCTTGATCCCTAGTAGGGGGCCTGCAGGAGGCAGCCGATCAATGATTCTCTGTCATCATTGATGTTTCTATCTCTCCCTCCCTCTCCTTCCTCTCTGAAATCAATAAAAATATATAGGGGGGAAAAAGAAATGTATTTTGGTATTCTTAGTACCACCTGAATTATGAGGGACTCATACAAATTTTAGGGAATCAGTCAATCAGCTCTCCAAAGTAGGTAACAAGTCAAAGTTATTAGTGTCACAGCCTTTATAGGGGAAAGAGGGTGAGTCTACTAGCCCTCTCTTCCAGGATATTTTTGAAAGGAAACAATGCAAGTAAACCACTGTGATTACACACGTACCTGTCCAAGTGAAAGGCTGCCACCTCTGCATTGTGTCTGTCATAACCAGCGTAGGGTTCGCCTTCTACCACGTAGTCTCGGTTATACCTGCAGAGAGAAGTGGAGACATGAACACATCAGTACCACAGTGCCAGCACCAGCAGCTGTGCACAGATATGATACTTCTGAAAGCCTGGTTCTGCTCCCAACATCTTCCCTGACAACCCTGAGACAATCGTGGATGACACGAGTCACTGGTAGACAGGGTGAGGATGAAGTGGAGAAGAAACCAGTGTTCTCTCTCTACTGCAGCAATCATTCTATTAATAAAACTCAGAAGATGTCATTTTTTACCCCATCGAAGACTTTCTGGAGGGCAAGGACCATCTTTGTATCTCCACAATAGTGGTAAGGTCTATAGCTGTTTGGCTACCGCAAAAGGCTTGTAAGAGAAGTTTCAATTTCTTGGGAAATGGTCCCGATACACCTTTTTCTGTTAATAAGTAGGCAAAGGTGCATTCGAAAAGAGCTGGTCTGTTTCTCTCTGTTTATGATGATATAGTAGAAGAAACACTGGACTGGAGTAAGAGCTAGCTGCCTGAGTCAATGAGCAAAACCCTTTCTCTGGGCCTTAGATTCCTTACCTACAGCACCTAGGGGGTTGATTAGGAGGCAATTTCTAAGATCTGTGTCACCTCAAACACCATTCTATAATACATTATATGCATGACTAACACAGGATAAAGAAAACTGGCATATTTCTCTCCACTAATCATAAAAATAGATACAGTTTAAACCTGTTAATTTAGAAGAAAAAAGACACCTAACTCACCTTTGACCTCTATGTTCACCTACATTTCCTGTTTCAAAAGGAGGCCTATTAGCTATACAGGAACTGTCAACTAGAAATAAACTGAGACTGAAGTAGAGGTGCTCTGCTGAGGACACATGGATCTCCAAGAATGTGGGGAAGCGGGAAATGGTACTAGAAAAGGCATGACCTTCAACCTAAATGACTGGAATATAAAGTGAAAGCATGTCCACGGAACACATTTATCAAGGCAAAGCGATGAAACACTTATGCTAGAAGACAGCCATGCATCAGCACCAGGATGGACACCTTAGCAGTATCAATATACTCAAATGGATCTTTTTGTTTCTAGTGTCAAAGCATTGTTTAGGCCAGTGTTTTTCAACCTTTTTTGGGCAAAGGCACACTTGTTTCATGAAAAAAATCACGAGGCACACCACCATTAGAAAATGTTAAAAAATTTAACTCTGTGCCTATATTGACTATATATAAAGTAATTCTCTTGAATAGGAATCAAATAAACACAAAGAAAGTATTTTATAATTACTTTATTATGAAATATTAAGTAAACAAAATAGTGAAAAATAATAAAATTCTTGTCTTGTCTGCACCTACGGCACACCAGGCAACATCTCGCGGCACACTAGTGTGCCGCCGAACAGCGGTTGAAAAACGCTGGTTTAGGCTACCTAGGATTATACTGGCCCCCTCCAAATTAAAAGTCTCCGTTGTGAAATAGAACTGAAGCCAAAGCTGTCACTTCCAGCACCTCTCTCCCCGCTACAGCTGTAGGCGGCAGTAAAGCTGGGGCAGTGCTTGGACACTGCATTTCTGACTCCAGTGGAGCCACAGGAACATCTGGGGATGAGCATCTATTCCTCTTAGTGAGGCAGAGGCTGTTCCAAGGGAAAGGTAAGACCAGAGGAACCCGGGACTCTGCAGATGGGCTGGAGGAGGCGGGGAGGGAAGGGGAGAGAAAGGACTAAGAATCAGAAGGAAAGAGCTTTACAGGAGTCAGAAATTCCGAACTCTTAGCTCATGTTTCAGGTGTGTGAAATGTGGCATCAGAACTCTGGGTCTCATTTTGGGCCCCCATGAAATGAGATGCTGGATAAGCTGAGCTCCAGCGCCCGCTTCAGCACTCCCTAAGATCACTCCCTCACTTCTACCCACTCTCCGGCCCCTGCCATCTTGTCCTCACCATAACTACAATATGTGCCTGTGACAATTTACTTCCAGAATGGAGACAGCTACATTGAAAAAAAAAAAAAAAAATCACTTTTATAATGTGAGGCAAAATGTGTAAATAAAAGCGTCGCTGTGGTCCCACATATCATCTATCTTCCATCCCCACCTCAGAGAGCAGGCCATGGACAACAGGCTCCAGCACAGCCAGAACCACACGGCTGTACAGAAAGGGGCAAGTCTCCATTAGCAGTGAGGACCCAGCTCCTCCTCTCAGCACAGTGATTCATCTTAAGTCCCTGACAGAGCAGCAAAATTCATACAGTAACGGCCAATAAATCACTCCTACCCTCTGGCAAAGGGCATTAGTCTGACCAAGGACATTAATTTGCACTTACACGAGGACTAAATAGTCTCTGAAGTCCCCGGGGTCACAGTATCAAGTGCTGGGTCCTTCAGGACTGGAATCAATTTCTATGAGCACTTAACCATACAGCCACCTTCCCGAGTCTGCGACAGTGCCGGGTGGAGTCAGCACAGGTCAGTGTGTGCAGGACTCAGCACTATCGCCACTGCAGGGGCCCCTGCAGCTTGCTGGGTGGGGGAGGACAGTCCCCTGGAGCTGAGGGTGGACACAGGCTCTTCAGGAAGTGGTGAGGAGAAGGGGACCAGTCCGACAGAAATAAAAAGTTGGGTGCAGAGAGGAGGACTAGACTGTGGGGGGGTCTATTAGGCTGTGGTCACTGATTTGGTCTAGTGAGCATTGAAAAGTCCCTGAATGTTTGGAAGCTGGGCAGCACAGGGATAATATGGGTTTGAGGGAAGAATAAAAGTGTTCAGCATGTTCTGGAAGAGGAAGGTAATGAGAAGATTGTATGAGATATGAGATGAAGCAATAGTGACTAAGGTTAATTTTTGCATTTATCTGAGACCGCCTCCCCTAGTCACCAGCCAGGCTCCTCTCCCTCCACTTACATTAGCACCTTGTCTGAACACCCAGGCGTACCTGCAAAGCACCTGGACGGGTACTAATACTGCACACTTCCCGGACCACCTGACTTCTACACTTCCTGCTGTCCCAACTCACTCTCAAACCTCTGGTATGCAAACAGTGGGTGTGGAGAGGATATCCTCTTATCTAAACACAAAATGCCCACGACTCATCTATTTGCTTATCTCTCAGACTACAAAACCAAGAGGTCAAAGACCACATTTCAAAACTAAGCAAGCTATTTTTGATGCTGGGTGTGCCACGTCATCACACTTTCAGGAAGGCAAACGAGAATTACATGTGCAGCACACCACCAGCTGCTCACACTCCAACAGAGCCGAACACCAACTCCATTCATGGCTGCAGGGTGACCTTGTCAGGTTAGTTACTGTTCCTAAGCCTCAGTTTCTTATTCTGGAAACAAGTACTATGACTGCCCACAGTTGTGAAGAAGGTTAGAGACATTAACAGATACAAAAGTTGGTACAATGCCTGGCAAACAGTGTGCATTCATTGGAAATTAGGCCCCAAAGCCCATATAACTACACTCTTTCCTTATTACCTGCCAATCAGACTTGTGTTTGCCAAAAGTCTACTGCATTTTTAAACTTCCCTACTTTCTACACCTTCCATATATCATGCTTCCCAGTTCCAGGTAAATGCAGATTCTCTTCAGTTTCTGGGATCCAATATATTAGTTCTCTGGCTGCCTATTATCTATTGAGAGTTGGATAATGAAGGCACAAGGCCAACTACTCTGCTCACAGTTGAGTTATGTATATCTTTACCCCGTATTCCTTCTCCTACCCCAGCAAGAGACCCAAAGTATGTGTTTTAATTCCTTCAAAAGCTCCTTTGAGAAGTGGGGGGGAAAGTTAGTACACAGAAAATTTTAGATATTACAAACTTTGAGAAAATTCACCCCTTACTAATTCCTGGCAAAGGAGTATGAATTACCATGTTAACCTATTTCAAATTCATACTAGTATGTTTGCAGAAAATTTTTCAAAAAAGTAATTATACTACAGAACTGAACACAAATTATCTCCATAGATCCTTACAGAAGTCCCAAGGGGTAACTGTTTAAAACATACAGTCTACTCTCCAGTTTAAGTTTAGACCAGGGTAATTAAAATGGCCCTGTTGCCAAAACCGGTTTGGCTCAGTGGTAGAGCGTCGGTCTGCAGACTGAAAGGTCCCAGGTTCGATTCCGGTCAAGGGCATGTACATTGGTTGCGTGCACATCCCCGGTTAGGGGTGTGCAAGAGGCAGCTGGTCGATGTTTCTCTCTCATCGACGTTCCTAGCTCTCTATCTCTCCCTTCCTCTCTGTAAAAAAATCAATAAAATATATTTTTTTTAAAATGGCCCTGTTTTCTGCTTAATGCAGGTAAAAGGAACAATGAGATATCACTGTACACCTAGACAGTGGTCGGTAAACTGTGGCTCGCGAGCCACATGCAGCTCTTCGGCCCCTTGAGTGTAGCTCTTCCACAAAATACTATGTGTGGGCGCGCACGTACAGTGTGATTGAAACTTCGTGGCCCATGAGCAGAAGTCGGTTTTCAGATCTCAAAAGAAATTTCAATCATTGTACTGTTGATATTTGGCTCTGTTGATTAATGAGTTTGCCAACCACTGGCCTAAGAGAATAGCCAAAATCCAAAACACAGATACCAAATGCTGGTGAGGATGATGTGGGACAACAGGAAATCTCATTCATTGCTGGTGGGCATGTAAAATGGTACAGACACTTTGAAAGACAGTTTTTTACAAAATTAAATATATTCTTAACATATGATTCAGCAATTGTGCTCCCTGGTATTTACCCAAATGAGCTAAAAACTTACAACTACATAAAAACCTACACATAAATGTTTATAGCAGCTTTATTCATAACTGCCAAAACTTGGAAGCACAACAATGTCCTTCAGTAGGTGAAATGAATAAACAAACTGTGATACATATAGACAATGGAATATTATTCAGCACTAAAAAGAAATGAGCTGTCAAGCCACAGAAAGACACAGAGACCCCAGCTAGTGTCGCTCAGTGGTTAAGCATCCACCTAGGAACCAGGTTATCACGGTTAGATTCCTGGTTGGGGCACGTGCCTGGGGTTTTGGGGCTGGATCTCTGGTGGGGGCTTGTGGCGGGCGGGGGGAGAAGGGGCAACCAAGCGGTGATTCTGTCTCATCATTGACGTTTCTGGCTCTCTCTCCCTCTCTGAAATCAATAAAAATATATTTTTTAAAAAGCAGAAACCTTAAATGCATACTGCTAAGTGAGAGAAACCGATCTGAAAAGGCTATAAAAGGTCTGATTCCAACTCTATGGGGTTCTGGGAAAGGCAAACCTATGAAGACGGTAAAAAGATCAGTGGTCGTCAGGGGTTAGGGAGAGGGAATGAGGGAAGGGAGAGGGAGGGATAAATAGGTAGCACACAGGGAATGTTTAGGCCAGGGGAGCTATTCTGTATGATACTGTAATGGTGAATACTTGTCATTATATGCTTATCAAAACCCACAGAATATAAAACACAAAGTGAACTTTAATGTAAAGTATGGACAGTAGTTAATAAATATTGGCTTATCAATTATAACAAATGTACTACACAAATGCAAGATAACAATATGAGAAACTGGGGAGAGGGAATACATAGGAGCTCTCTGTACTTCACCCGCGATTTTTCTGTAAACATAAAACTGCTTTAAAAAAAAAAGTCTAGCCTTAGCTGTGATTGCAAGCATGTCCAACTTGCAGCCAGTGGGCCACATTTATAAATGAGGCATGCAGTCTACTGGCCGTGAGTTTGACATGCTTGGAGAGTATTGACCCTTGGACTGAAAGGTCAATGGGTCTCTCTCTTATCAATGTTTCTCTCTGTCTCTTTCCTTCCCTTTCTTTCTCTCTAAAAATCAATGGGAAAAATATCCTTGAATGAGGATTGGAAAAAAGTCTATTCATTAAAATTGAACAAAACACAGATGAAAGAATTATAGCTTCAGTGCTAAGAGGAACTTAAGTCATTGATCCAAAACCCACTCCAGTTCTGGGTAAATTCCTTCTCTAAAACATGAGTTATCTAGTCTCTAACTGCACAGTTTTGGTGACAACTGGCTTCTTTCCTAACCAACTCATTTTGTATCTCTAACATCTGGAACATAGTAGATATTTGATAAATTTAGAAGGACAGCTCTAACTGTAAAAAAAATTGTCTTAAATGGAACCAAATCATGTTCCTAAAATTTCCCCTACTCAAAGACTCACAAAGCATTAAGGCCTAGAAAAGACCTCAGAGATCTTCCAGTCTACCCCTCTCATTTTACTGAAGAGAAAACCAAGAGAAGGAGATAACCCCTCTTACACAATCCCAAATCACACACATCAACCAACTAGCACATGTAACTTCTAAGATAACGACTTACCGCTTAGGTTTGAAGACAACTTTCTGTCCTCCTTCAAGTATCAGTAAGGCTTTCAGTTGTGTCCCTTTGTAACCCACATCAGCTTTAATGATTTTTTTGGTGGCCATGGCATGCATGATTGCCCCCAGCTCTGGTGTCTCATCAGGATACACTTCCCGAGGCACCACCCACTGGGCTGCAATCTCCCAGGGAGACTGCAAGGTGTGGTCCAACTTGGATGCCAGCTCCACCCGCAAGCCAGCTATCATTCGGTGAAAAGCCCTCTGGTCCTCTCGGTTGGCAGCCGATGAATCTAAGTTGTCAATCAGGAAAACTTTGGTGAAGATAAAGATGACAAGGAGAATTGCTAACAACACGACTCGCTGCTTCAGCTTCATGATGACCTCTTTCCTTCTCCCCAGACCCACTCTCTCTCACGTATCAGGGAGAGCAGGTGGTGATGGTTAGCAAGGAGCCTCCATGATTATGCACACTGGTCCATTTCTTCACTGAAGCACCTCCCACAATTCCTGCAAGCCCAAGTATAAAGCAAAATTCAATCAGAAATCCTGTCCTTCCCTTTGAAACTTTTGCAAGCCTCAAATACATTGCGCCTTGCTAATCCTATGCTTGAGAAGACCTAATAACTTAACATTAACTAGTCTGGGGGAAAAACTTAATAGGTAAGAACAATACTGCTTTAAAAGATGCAGAGCCATCTAGTCGCCATTTGGACAGCTACGAATTCCCAAAAACCAAAACAATGAGGAAAAACACAATGAAAGTAAAATATTAAGAATTGAATAAATCTGCCCTGGCCAGTGTGGCTCATGGGAGAGTACTGGCCCTCGAACCAAAGGGTCTTGGGGTTTGATTCTTGGTCAAGGGCTGGACTGCAGGTTCACTTCCCACCCCAGCTGGGGCATGAGAGGTAGGCAGCCAATTCTCACACCGATGTTTCTCTCTTCCTCTATCCCGTCCTCCCTCCCACTCTCTGTAGGAATCAATGGAAAGAATTTCCCCAGGTGAGGATTAAAAAGAAAAAAGAATTGTATAACATAGTAACTTTCATTTTTACCTTTCAAAATCCATAAAGGAGTTTTGAACATCCAAACCACCAATATCTGGTAGCTTTCCAGTTCTTCTCTTCTCTGAAGGTAAGTTTTATGACACACTGTAAGACAGGAACTCCTAAAAATACCAATGAGAGTACAGAGAGACAAATAACTCCTCCGAATCCAAGTTCCCAGCAGTAATATCTTTCATATGATACATGTCATATCTGCTGACCATGTATTTACATACAACACCCAAACACATCTCTACTTATTCAGCCTTCCACTAATTATTTTTCAAAATTAAAATCTCTGTAAAATATGGATAACCAAATCTGGATAAACTAAGTAAAGGAAAAACATATCCCTATACCATCTGGCTATAAGTGAAACATGACAGGAACACTAATGAAACCTGGTACTATAGCAACACAATTAAGTCTGGACTGATCAAGCACATAACAAAAATACTGATGCCACAGACATAAGTAAGTGCTACTTGCAGTTGGGGCCAATCACATTCAGTCAATACTCAAGCTAAAATATTCCAGATACATGATCTGTGTAAGGGTGTCAAGAGCATACAATCCAGCCTCATTTGCATGCTGACAGGTTGCTTTCTAGCCCACAGGGTCATTTGAAATCCTGCACAAGCTTGCTCTTCGTGTGCTTACAGACAGCCCAGTATTGGGCTAAGACAAAGATGACAAGATAACAGGGTGTCGCCTCACTCTCCAATCCATTTAACAACATAAACCATTAATCGAAGAAATAAAACCGATTAAAAGGTTGGGTAAATGATTCCGCCTGAAGCACATCCACCCCAACTGGAGACTGACTGTTCCCCTAACAGCAGCTGAAACACATCCCCAGCAGTCTACTCAGCAAATAAATGTGTTCTAAGGAGCACTTTGAGGTGAGCCTGCTGATATGCAGTGTCTTCTTAGTGAGTGACCAACTATTCTTTTCATATTAGTTTTCAAGAAGTAGAAAAATCAGAGTCAAATTCAAGTTCTAATGATCTCCAGCCACCTGTTGTTTCATCATCATCATTTCTCAGGGAGTATGTAACACTGTTAGCTGAAACAAAGGCAATTCCAGTGCATCCAAAATGTAATTGTGACAGTTACCAAATTTGGTGTGGCATTCAGTAAAACAGTTCCCTGTGATTAATGATAACAGCAATGCTAGGAGAACAGGTTGCAGGCTTTTGCTAGTCTCAACACGACCTGAACCACACGATTTCTTCAGTTATTTGTTCAACAGTACACACTTCTCACTGCAGTGATGAAAGGGAACACGGAACCCTCGCTGTGTCACCAATCGCTTCCTCAGCACCTCCAGCTACAGCTCCCTACAGCCCTGGTAGTTTTAGAAAAGGCGTCGGTTCAACAGCCTTTCATTTGCCATAAAACATTCTTCAGAACTAAAGTCTGCTTAACCTATAAACTTCTAATGATGCTGCTCATTTCATTTATAATAACAGGAATTACATCATACTATATAAACATATCATATGTAAACATTTAGAATAATCGTTAGGAATACTGAGCTATTTTTTCAAATTACCAATATAGAAAGTTCTAGCAGCTTCAAAACTCATACAAAACAAACTGTCCAATTCTGCAGTCTGAGTGTGTGCTTTTAAGTTCTGCAACCTTATTAACCTTTGGAAAAGGCTTCAGAAGAACATGTTTATCAATTCAGGGCTGAAAACAATTCACCCATTCAACTGGAAGTTTCTATCAAGTGAACTGAAGAGTTCCACTGTCAGATTATTTCACTATTTACCACTGCAGATTAACAGGCAGGGCAGGTTTAAAAAAGAGACTAAGCAAGTTTTCATGCTGAGATGTCATCAGCTCGAGGTAGAATAATATCACACAATTTGGCACTGTTCTCTCCAACTGTCCATCCCCACAGCGCCAATTTAACTTAGTGCTTATCACCTTCTACTGAAAGAACGGCCTTCCCGGCCACCAGGTTCTCCAATCCAGACTAGATAATGCAGCAACACCAGTTTCCTAATCACATACCACGTTTGATTTCCACAAATTCCTTAGCAAGGCATTAAAGCCCTCCCCTACATGGCTTCAGCCAATCTCGTGGGCAGGCATCACTCTCTTCTCAGCTTCAACCTAAATGAGTATATATCAACTGGCGTTGGCTATCCATAATCAGCTGTCCTCCCTTTTTTGGCAATCTACTTCTCTACCTATACTATTACTACTGACATTTCAGAAAACACAAAGATATTTAAGAAATTGACAATCTACTAGTAGAGATTATAGTGGAATTTCTACAAAAGTTTGAGTTTGCCCTAGTCAGTTTGGCTCAGTGGATAGAGCGTCAGCCTGCAGACCAAAGGGTCCCAGATTCAATTCTGGCAAGGGCATGTACCTTGGTTGCAGGCTCCTCTCCCCGCCCCGCTTAACCCCATCCCCCTTGCAGACTGAGCCCAGGTTGGGGAATGTGCAGAAGGCAACCAATGGATGTATTTCTCTCACATTGGTTTCTCTCGTCTTTCCCTCTCTCTTCTACTATCCCTAAAAGTCAATGGAAAAATATCCTCAGGTGAGGATTAAAAAAAATTTTTTTTTTAATTGAGTTTGCAAGACTCCTCTTCCAGAAAAAAATGTATGACATGGATTAATTCCATCTTTTAATGATATTTTACTCCTATATTCTTGAAAGGGTGCCCAAGACAGGCTTTCCATGGTATATTATCTTCTTTGAGATAGCAGCATACTATATCATCTACAAACTGGATTTCTAACATGCCCATTACAAATATTAAGGAAATTAAAGCAATACCACTGGGTATTTCCAAATTATTCATGAAAACTTCACCTGCATTCCAGCACTATTTCATGCCCTCACCGCCTCTTGTAAAAGCCTCTAACAGTGTGACACTGCCCAGTTAGAGTATGGTCCTTTATCTTCCTGTTTCTGTTATGTGGAACAGAGCCCACCTCAGAAAACAAATAAACTCAAGGTAATAACATAACTCAAAAATGTTAAATAGAAACGAGGCAGTGCAAATAGTAGTCCTCACACTAAAAGTTGGCATAAACTCTCAGATTCGAGTTCTGGAAGGTAGATCTTTATAAGGAATTTTCTTACTGAACTCTGGCTTCACTCTCGGCTCCATCACCTAAATGAGGCTTGCTATGGAGGCTCTATTTACTTTCATTCTACACACACATACATCATCCTACATGGATGATAAACTTAGGACTTTTAAGTTGTTTGAGAGAAGAGTGATAGATAACATAGAAGTGAGGACCTACTATAAAGTTCTCTGTTCCAGAATCTGGCTGATGTCTGGAGAAATATAGATAGAGAAAAACATATTGGTGCAGAGGTCTTCAAGTCATATATCTATAATAATAAAAGTGTAATATGCTAGTTAGACAGACAGCTAACGACCTTCCGGATGATCTTCCGGACGCAGCTGAGGCTGCAAGGGCCAAGCCCCTTGCACAAATTTCGTCACCTGAATACTGTGGAAGTAACTGTGTTGGTTCTGGGCTTAGGGCTTAAGAGACCTAACAGTTTCCACCTGGGACTGAACCAAGCACTTAGGGCAGACTCTTGAATGATAAGAGACCTGTAGGGAGAAGGATGCCTGGCCAGCCCCTAGCTCTTGTGGCACCCTAGCTGAGGTGCCAGACACAGAAGTGAAACGATCAAGGGCATTATAGTTCCAGTTAAAATGCTAATTGAATACAGCCACACATGTGACCCCAGCCTATACCATGTGAGCAGAAAAACCAAACAGCTGAACCCAGCTGTCCTACATAATTATAAGAATTAATCATGATCTTAAGCCACTAAATTTTAGGGTAGTTTGTAAAATCCACATTCTCACATCTATTCTGTACATATCAACTATTTGGGGGACCTTAAAAATATGGAGGGGGGGGGGTGGCGCTCCATAGGTTATGTGACAAAAAACAACAACAATTTGCTCAGGGAGTGGGGAAACATTAAATTCACTATTAAATAAAGACTAAATTAATTGTTAGGCCGTATTTGTAAATTATTATTAATGCCTTATAGAATAAACTCATTATGAAAGTAATATGCCATTTTGCTTTCTTTGTCATTGTAGATATTTAGGAAGATACATAATTAAGGACTCTTAAAGGTAACAAGAAGAAAAAAAAAGAATCTCAACTGGATCACTAAATCCATTTACATACATTAGAGCAATTAAGGCTACCCTTATACATAAACTCACACTATTACACATGCCCCGTTTATAAAGCCTAACCTTTATACTTCAGCCAAACCATAAATAAAAGCAAAAATCACAATCCTTTAATGAAAAAAAAATTAGAAACACACACTTTAACCTGGGCTAAGTCTGATATATTGCCCTTTTGTTTTGTAATTGGTAGTGACAGTAGAGCATTGTGCTGTATTATCATCAAAGGTCTCCTAGAAATAAAGCACTCTCTTGATGGTTAGTAGCAATTATTATAAGTAAAAGCAAGAGCATTCAGAAACCTTTCCACTTAGCACGGTGTGCTTCTATCCAGGAAGTCAAAGCCTCCAGTACTAAATGGCATCGTTTATCACCTGAACAAACCCCAAGTAGCTTCAGGAAGCCAGCCCACCCACCCTGCACTGCCACCAGTTGCCCACCATCATAGCATATTACATCTCTCTTTTTTTTTTTTTAGTCTTTATTTATTTATTTATTTATTTTTTATTTCAGAGAGGAAGGGAGAGGGATAGAGAGATAGAAACATCAATGAGAGAGAATCATCAACTGGCTGCCTCCCACATGCCCCCTACTAGGGGGAATCCAGCCGCAACCCAGCATGTGCCCTTGACTGGAATCGAACCTGGGACCCTTCAGTCCGCAGGCCAAACTATCCACTGAGCCAAACCAGCTAGGGCTACACCTCTTTTTCAGCTTCAAATGGTAGTCTTCACTTAAAACAACAACATATACCAAATAATAACATTAAACAGTATCTGCATATAGTTTTCCTTTCTCAGCTAATTCGCCACTTAAGAAAGATTTCTAAATTCACCTTCTTATTCTAACTATAAACTCAGCTGTAGCAGAGGGATTAAGGGTATGTGCTCCGATTGTGAATGCCTGGCCTGAATGCCTGCTGTATCCCCTACTGCGGGACTTGTGAAAGTGCTTTAATGTATAACCATTCTGGACCTGTCTCCTCATAATGAAAAATAAAATAAGAACACTGTTACTTAGCTCAACAGAGTTGTTAAAAACGAATGACATTACCACATGCACTTTGCTAAAATTAGTGCCTGGATAACCCATAGCAATTGCTAGTTAGTCATTATTACTGTTATCAACAACTCAAAGATGACTTCCTGAAAGGAGAAAGAATTACAAAGAAAATAACTCTCACTGGTTATAGTCTTCTGAGTTAGTCACTCTAAACTTGTTGCATTACTGGGTTCAAGTAGTTTTATATCCCTGAACCAAATCCTTTCCCAATTTGAGGAGCAGCTAAGACTGTAAGCAAGGAAAACCAAGATGGCGGCAAAGGAAACAACTAAATCTGCCGCTGTGCACAACAATTTCAAAACTACAACTAAAAGACAAAATGTCTATCTCCCAGAACCACGGGAAAGCTGGCTGAACGGAAGTCTTACAACTAGAAGGAAAGAGAAAGGAGCACAGGGGCTGAAAAGCTGAGGTACAGAGGCACGCAAATCGGGCTGGTGACAGACAACTGGGCGCGCGGGTTTTTTTCAACCCAAAGGGAAACAAGCTCCCGATCACTTTGAAATCCAGTTTCTGGGGACACGCGGGGTATACAGACACCTACGGGGAGAAACCGGTCTGTCGGGCATTGGGTCCCAAAGTGAAGGTGACTTTTTTGCAGAGGTGCACACAGCAATCATTGTTTACTGTGCTGGAGTGCGGGGGACACAGGAACTTATAAACACGGAAAGGCAGAGACAGCTGATGGCAGCCATTGCTGTTTGCCACACCCCAGCTTAGTGATGCCCTGAGGCCCGGCCCCGCCCATTCTACAAACCCACCCTGGCTCCACACAGTGGCTTTTGCATATTAAATGGCCTGCAATGTGGCAGCTTAATGAAATAAACTGCAGCCCCAGTCAGATTGCTACAAAACCGCCAAGTCCCAAGCAAAGAGGAGAAAATTATAGTTCTTGCTGTAGCTCCTGCTGGGTGGCCTCAGACTGTAGCTGACCTGCACCCCATTGGAGATCCATAAACTAGTGTATCTAGTGGTCGGTGTGAGTCGACACCAGATTTCAACTACTCTCATAAGGGACACATTCAAGAGGCAGACTCAGTGAACACCAAATTCCTACTGGAACAAGTCCTGCCCAATAAACTCCAGCACAGCAATTCTTCCATTAAAGACACAGCAGGTCCCCAAAGCCAATTGGCCTGGAGGTCAATTCCTCCTAGTGACACCAACAATGCAGACTTAACTATAACAAAGCTGTACACACAATCTACAAAGGGGTGCACCAAGAGTGTCAGGATCAGGTAACTGGGAGGCTGACCCATTGAACCGTATAGGACACCCAGCACACAAAGATACCCTACCAACTCAGGGAAGCAGCGAAAATAAGGAGATAAGGAAACATCACAAACGAAAGAAATGGAGGAGAACAAATGACTGGTCACAGAGTTCAAAACCATGGTGTTAAGTTTTTTTTAAGAATTTCCAAGAAAAGGCCAATAAATTTAGCTGATAAATAATTCCAGAGATCCTCAAGGATATGAAAGAGACCCTTAAGGATATGGAAAAGGACCAACTAGAAATTAAACATACAATGACTGAAATAAAAAATATTATACAGAGACCCAACAGCAGACTAAAGGAACGCAAAAATCAAGTTAAAGATTTGGAATACAAAGAGGCAAAGGACACTCCTCTGGAGAAGCAAGAAGAGAAGAGCATCCAGAAAGTTGAAGATAGTATACAAAGCCTCTGGGACAACTTCAAGCATACCAACCTCAGAATTGTGAGGGTGCCAGAAGAGAGAGAGCAAGACACTGAAAACCTATTTGAAAAAATAATGACCGAAAACTTCCCCCACCTGGTGAAAGTAATAGACTTACAAGTCCAGGAAGCGCACAGAACCCCAAACAAAAGGAATCCAAAGAGGACCACACCAAGACACATCATAATTAAAATGCCAAGAGCAAAAGACAAAGAGAGAATCTTACAAGCAGCAAGAGAAAAGCAGTTAGTTACCTACAAGGGAGCACCCATACAATTATCAGCCGATTTCTCAACAGAAACTATGCAGGCCAGACGGGAGTGGCAAGAAGTATTCAAAGCAATGAATAGCAAGAACCTACAACCAAGATTATTCTACCTAGCAAAGTTATCATTCAGAATTGAAGGGCAGATAAAGAGCTTCATAGATCAGAAAAAGCTAAAGGAGAACATCACCACCAAACCAGTATTATATGAAATGCTAAAAGATATTCTTTAAAAAGAGGAAAAAGAACAGAAAAGTAAAGATAAAAATTATGAACAACAAATAAATATCTATCAACAAGTGAATCTAAAAGTCAAGTGAATTAAAAATCTGAGGAACAGAATAAACTGATGAATATAATAGAATCAGGGGCATAAAATGGGAGGGGATTGATAATTCTCAGGGGGAGAGGGGTGTCTGAGTGGGGGGTACGGGAAGAGACTGGACAAAAATCATATACCTATGGATGAGGACAGCAGGGGGGGACGCAAGGGCAGAGGGTGAGGTGGGGACCAAGTGGAGGGGAGCTATGAGGGGGAAAAAAGGAGAAACAACTGTAATAATCTGAACAATAAAGATTAAATAAAAAAAATAAGCACACACACACAAAAAAAAGACTGGCTCAGTGGATAGAGCGTCGGCCTGCGGACTGAAAGGTCCTGGGTTCGATTCCGGGCAAGGGCATGTACCTTGGTTGTGGGCACATCCCCAGTGGGGGGTGTGCAGGAGGCAGCTGATCGATGATTCTCTCTCATCGATGTTTCTGACCTCTATCCCTCTCTCTTCATCTCTGTGAAAAATCAATAAAATATATTAAGACTGCAAGCAAGCATGCATATTCAGAGTGGGTACTATGTGAAGCACAAGACTGGCTCTGTCACCCATTTGAACCTGTTTCTCTCCTCTACAAAGTTCAGTTCCACCACATTCAATCTTTTGTGAATTTAAGTGAAACAAATAAGAAGCATGAACTTATTCTATCACAAAAAAATGTTGAAAGAATGCCTTTCACAATATTCTTCAGTTGGGAAAATTAGCTGTTTTAAAGATGACAGCTTTGCATGTTCTTAAACACTTAAGCCTTAAGAATAACTTAAGCCCTAGCCAGTTAGGCTCAGTGGATAGAGCGTCAGCCTGCAGACAGAAAGATCCTGGGTTTGATTCCAGTCAAGGGCACATACCTAGATTGCAGGCTCGATCCCTGGCACTGGTCAGGGCACAGGAGGCAACCAATCAATGTCTCTCTCTTACATTGATGTTTCTCTCTCTCTCTCTCTCTCTCTCTCTCTCTCTCTCTCTCTCTCTCTCTCTCTCTCTCTCTCTCTCTCTTCCACTCTCTAAAAATCAGTTAAAAATATCTTCAGGTGAAGACTAACAACAACAAATAAGGAGTAAAGTTACAGGCATAGAAAATCTAATTTCCATAGAGGCCACATTGTTCTGAGTGCTAGCTTTTCCTCCCTGTTTTCACTTCTCCTTAAACATGAATTCCTCTCTGTAAGCTCAGAATCCCTGAGGTGTAATCCTCTGACAGTTCCTGTGAAAGAAGCCGACCCGAAATACTCAGTGGGCATCATGAAGCATTAGGTAGCCTTTCTTCCCTCCTGGGTGTGAGAGTAAAATGAAATAGGCAACAGTGCTTGTTCCCTCTTTGAAAAAAATTCAATGCCTGCAATCTGTCCCATTTAAACCTTGATTTAGGGCAGCCCTCTAACCATCCTCCTTGAAAATGCAAAAGAAAAAATGTTTTCAGCTCAGACTGCTAGTGAAGTCTGTTCTTAAAAACCAACACAGGCAGTGTTCACTGATCTAAAACTCTGGAAATGCCTAAGAATTTGCATTCTGTTTCATATGGGCCCAGAATAATGAACCTTCCTGAGTTTTAGGTATTTCACTGTTCCGTTATTAGTGTATAACTATTGAAGGCTTACTGTGGGATGCAATTTCTATATAGTGTGGAAATATCAAATTTCAGTTAATAGAACATTTTCCGTTAGATTTTCATGTTTTCCATCTTAACTGTTAGGTTCACTACAGTTCTTGGAAAGGTATATAAAACTTTATGCAACAATAACACTTCATATTTTTAAACCTTAAGTTCTAGAGGGGTGTCAAGCTGACAGGCCACAAATCACTTTAGAAGCAGAACCTCAAGCAGGTCTCTGCTGAATTATGGCTTGGTGGGTCCAGCCATAATCCCTTGAATACACACACACACACACCTTTTTGGAATGCCTGTCTCTACTATTGTGAGTTCCTTAAGGACAGGAGATATGTTTTACTCTCTTTGTACTTCCAAATAGGCTAGCCCAGTGCAGGGCACATGAGAGGTCCTCAATAAAAGCTTGAATAAAAGGAGTGAAAAGCAAGGAGGAGAGACCTTTATGGTCTCTGTTGAACAATTTCTGAAGCTCTTTGGTTTATAGGTGGCCTCTTTTTACAGACACAGGGAAACTAAGTTCCAAAAAATGCAGAAATAGCAGTTTTGTATACCAATTTTATACACTCAATTCTAAATTGCTGCCTTCTGCATACCCTGTTTCCAGCTTTTAAGGCAATACTGCTGTCAGCCTGGATCCTGAGACTGGTGGGACTGGGAGTAAAGATGAGCTGGAAATATTCCAGGAACTGCCCATGAGTGATACAAGACAGGGCTGGAACCAGAGTTTCAAGTGGTAGCGGCAATGCTTTCTGAAACAAAAACCAATGCTAGTACTTGCACATCATTTTCTTTTTCTGCAGAAAGGACAACAGGAACATAAATGCACCTATATATAGTGCAAGTTCACTACCTAAACCAGGGGTGGGAACCTTTTTTCTGCCAAGGCCATTTGAATGTTTATGATATTCACAGACCATTTAAAATTATCAATTTAAAAATTAGCCTGCTACTTTGCAACTGGTCAAACATTTAATTAACTCTCACCCCTAATGCCTTGGCAGGGGCAGACCCAGTTCCCCACTCCTGATCTAAACCAGGATAGGAAACAAGAAATAAGTAAAAGGTTTTTGGGCAGCCGAAGTTCACCCATTAACAGGGAAGAGGCTGCAGACCCTCATGAAGCCTATTTAGCTGCTTTACATTCAATTGCAGGAGGCAGAGTTATCTGGGTTGCTACTCCACAGACCAGAAGCTGCAAATTAAAAAGAGGGCAGCAAGGACACTAACAACAGCAACAGCACAGCTTTCCCACCTTTGAAAGAAGAGACAGATTGACTATAAAAAGCAGACTCAAGAATTCAAAAAGCAGACAGGGCAAACAACCTGCATATTTCAATCACCTCAAAGCCCCGCTCCATTACTCTTCGTAATGGATGCCAGGAATGACCTTGTTTAAACCATACTGTTTAAAAAGCAAACAAAGCACATAATACACTGTAATTTTTTCCACAAAATGTATAGGTAAATTAAGATATTTTTTTTGTACATAATACTTTATTCCCTTACAGTAGTAGATAAATGAGATACTGCTCTATACATAAAGCAGAGAGTCAGCATTTGAGAGATGGAATGATGGACTTCACTGCCTCATCTGTATTTGGTTCTATACACATTCATCGTTTCATATTCCTTGACCTCCTTTCATAACGTACCCTCCCCTCCATATGGTTGTTGCTGTCTCAGAAAGTACAGACCCCACCAAAGTACACACACACACACACCAAAGCTTACTATCTCTTTTCTACATCAGCCTCCTTTCCTTATCTTATACTGGGATAACTGACACCCTCCCCCACCCCGCCTCCCCATCCCCACCCCCACCCCAAGACAGCAAGTGCAGAGCCAGGCCTGTCCTCTTTTACTTCTGGGTAAGAAAGATAAAACCGTTGTTAGATCTTTACATTACATTCTCTCCAGCAATCATATTGGCATTATCAGTGGGTCAGAGCTAGATTTAGTTGTCAAGTGAGGTCTCCTGTCCATACCCCAGGCCTGTGCTAATGAGTTCCTTGTCCTGGGAGTAACACGGCAGTTCAGGGAAGGACAGAGAGAGGCGTAGCAGGAAGAGCTGCTGGAGAAGCATTCAGCGAGGGTTAGGTCTCCTCTCCCACCCCCAATATAAGGGACAAGAAGATGGACAGTTACAGTCAGTGTTACTGGCAATCACCAAGAGATATAATTCTACCATTATTGCAAAAATACTATCAATCTAACTTCTCAGTTAGCCTAGGCCAGTGGTCGGCAAACTCATGAGTCAACAGAGCCAAATATCAACAATGAATGAAATTTCTTTTGAGAGCCAAATTTTTAAAACTTAAATTTCTTCTAATGCCACTTGTTCAAAATAGACTCGCCCAGGCCGTGGTATTTTGTGGAAGAGCCACACTCAAGGGGACAAAGAGCCGCAGTTTGCCGACCATGGGCCTAAGCAGAGAAGATGGAAGTCAAGTCTGTGAAGCTTCACCTGCCCGGAGCACCACAGGCTGCTCCCAGGCTGCAGGTGGCTATAGCATCACATAATCACACAATCTGATCTCAGAGCAGCTCCAGCAAGATACACCCTTTACAGATACCCACCACATAATTTCACCAGGAATCCAAAACATTTTTTTTAAAAGAGGAATGAAACGATTTAGTCTATGTATTAGAATTTTTCCCTTTCTTCATACTGTTTTCCATTTACTCATTCACCTATCAAATATTTCCTGCCCATCTACTCTATGCTATGTACAGTTAGGTACAGAGAGAAGAGTTCCCCAATCACCATCACTATTACAACGAACTGTAGTGCCTCATTGCCACTGTGCTTTCCACCCCATCTACAAACCACCAGCACCTAGTCCCTGAGTGACGTGACACCAGCGTCAGAAGATTGTCTCCTTTTTACTGTCTGCAACTATGGCCACAGAAAACGAAGAGCACCTTCTGATTCTGTTTGTGATTGCAGCATTCACCAAGAGACAACCACTGTGGTTACTACTGCAAAAAGTTATCAATTCAAGAGCTCAAGTATCTGGCTTCAGGGTTTACACCACTGAAATGGCAGGTCATACAAAGTTTGGGAAGCTGACGACTGCCAGCAAGTAAAGGAAAAGAAACATTTAGGAATTCAAAATTCAGAAAAGATAAAGAGCAGAAGCTTGAAGGCTGTGTGAAAGAGTTGGAGTCTACAAATGGAAATCAAGAGAACAGACTAAAAGTCAAGGAATCAGCAATTCAATATGAAATAACTCTGTGACATAAGGATTAGCTGATGGCCCTGGCCAGTATGGCTCAGTGGGTTGGAGCGTTGTCCCGCACACCAAAAGGTCTCAGGTTTAATTCCCCAGCAAGGCACATACCTACATTTCAGGTTTAGTTCCCATGGGGCATGTCTGGGAGGCCAATGATTGATGTTTCTCCCTCTCTTCCTTCTCCTCTCTCTAAAAAAATCAATGAAGAAGTCCTTGGGTGAGAATTAAAAAAAAAAAAAAAAAAAAAAAAAAAAGATTAAATAGGAACAGTAAAAAATGATTTGTTTTTTCATTAATTCATAGTACCTAGAAAGAAAAGTAGAACATGTGCTTTCAAGTTTTCATTCTTTAACGAAATCATAGCTATGGTCCTAACTGGTTCCAGAGAAACAAACAGAACAAATGAATGTCACACTTTCACCAGCCACACTGAAGGAATGTTATGAGCCCAAGATTTCCCCATCATCTTTTATCTCCATTCATTCCTACCACTGCACTCTGCTGCGAGGCCGAGAGTCCGAATTACTTGCTTGTGCTTTTTTATCTTTGATAAGCACTTTCAAACTGAGTGCATTGTATGGTTCTAGGGGCCAAAGTCCAACACCTTTGCAAACTTTAGAGAAGTTATTAATTGAAAACAAAACATTAACTTTAAATCTACCTTTGATTGGCTCTGAGTCTAGGCAAGTAATTTAGCTTCTTTACACCTGCCCCTCGGTTTCAGGAAGACATGTCTCGATGATAACCAGATTCCGTATGTGGCACGCTCTAAGGCTTAGCTCAAAGGTCCTGCACCAACTCAAGGAACGTTTGTCATACACAAGCACGCCGAGGCGTCCAACCGACTCCAGTGAAATCCGGGCATTCCCTTTACAGCTCCAGAAGAACAGGCATAACTGGTCAACAAGCAACCTTAATGACTAGGTTGCATGTTTATCAAGTCCTACACGTTCACAGCTAAAGGATCCCACAATGCCTACTTTCTTTTCAAGGTGAGAAATCCAACCTCCAGAGATCAGCTGGCTGTGTGGACATGATATCCTGACACCAGGCCCTCGACTCAAGCCCAGAGAGTCTCAAATCAGCATCTCCCATCTCCCCAAATTATAACAAACTCCTCAGCCATCCAAAAAATGATGCTATATGGCCACGAAAGGACTAAGATTTCCCTAATGACCAACCATGCTCTGTCCTCTTACCCTTTCCCTCCAACCTCCTCCTACCCCTTCCTTCTCTTCCTCCCTGATTACAACTAAACTCACATCAAATCCCACAACCAACCGAGGACGCAGCTAGACAACCCCGCACACAGTCATTAACGGCAACATTTTAGGCTCTTTCTTGAGGGTGGGGCCATCACACCCGGAAGTGAAATCTCAAGTGCAACCCACGTTCTCATTTCCTTAAATCGCTCCCGAGGACAAGTGTCCTCGGGGGTGTAGGACCCCGAGGGGAGCACGGCCCTGGGCACAGCTACCCCTCTGCCCGCCCGCCCGCCCGGGGCCTGCAGGTCACCCGCGTTTCCCGGCCACGAGGCGGGTGGGCCCGGGGGTGCACGATCCTCTCGGGGGCCCCTCCTCCCCGCAACTGGCGCCCGAGGGGACGTGAGGGCAGCCCCAGTGCCCATCGCCTCAGGTGACCGCGTCCCTAGAAGGACCCCCGGCGGCCGGAGGCATCGCCAGGTGAGGCCGGCGCCTCAGGCCAGCCGCGGCCACGTCCCACCAGCCGCCCCGGCCCGCGGGGACCGGGTGACGCGGCCCGGCCGCTCTCCCTCGGGGGCCGGCGGCGGCCCCCGGAGACCCTTCAGGACCCGGGCGCCGGGCTCCCCTGGGGAGGCGCCCCGCCCCCAGGCGGCCCCCCGCCTCGCGTGCCCGCACCCAGCGCCCCGCACTTTCCCGCCAGCGCTGCCCAGGGGCAGAGCCCGGGGCTCCGGGGTCACGCACCCTCCGCCCCCCTCCGGCCGCTCACCTGCGGGGGCACTAGGCTCGCTCCGTGGCCGCCCCACGCCGCCGCCGGGCACCGCAGCCCCCGCTGCCCCGCCACCTCCGGGGAGGGGCCGCCCCGCGGCCCCACCCCCCCACGCAGCGCTCACCGGTCCCAGCCGCCGGCACCGGCACCGCAGCCGCCACTGCGGCTCCCGCCCGCCCCGGGCCCGGCCATTCCCGGCCCTCTCCCCGCGCGGAGCCAGCGGTCCCACCCCCACCCCCTGCCTCTCGGGCTCCCGACCGTTGGTACCGTCCTAGCGTAACTCCTGCCTCTCGACCAATCATAGAGCTTCTTCCTCGAGGCCACGCCCCTGCCCTCCGGTGGGCGGGGCTATCATCTCCGCTCTGGACCGCCCCCCTCCCCCCTGCCCTTAACCCTTTCAGTCCTGGGCCGGCTGCTTGCAAGCCTGCTCTCATCCTCACTTTTTTTTTAAAAAATTTTATTTATTTATTTTTTATTTTTTACAGAGAGGAAGGAAGAGGGATAGAGAGCTAGAAACAGACCAGCTGCCTCCTGCACATCCCCGTGCCCACAACCAATGCACATACCCTTGACCAGAATCGAACCTGGGACCTTTCAGTCCGCAGACTGGCGCTCTATCCACTGAGCCAAACAGGTTTCGACTCTCCTCCTCACTTTCTGTCAATGACCTGCCTGCAGAAAGTGACCTCTCCCTTCTCTGGCTTCCTCCTCTTTCCTGGTTTCCCTCCACGGGCAATGGGGCTGGGGCCCTCAGGTCAAGTTCTGTTGGTGGGAAGCAATGTCCCTCCTCCTTTTGCCCTTTTAATTTGCCTGGACTTCTGCCTACCTCAATGCATCCCCTTGCCCAGGCGGGGCCAGCCTTCCTCCAGGGAGCTCCAATCGCTCTTCCTTCGGACCAGAGCAAAGCTCCCTGCTTACGCTTAGTTGCATGTAACGAAATTGTGATTAGTTTTTACTGCAGTGTTAGTTGTTTAACGTCTGTCTCTGGCAATGGACTGTAAGCCCCATGAGGGCTGGGCAGTGCTGGGTCTCCAATGCTAGACACACCCTGTAGGCTCTCCAGGAATGGCCTGAAAGATGCTCCCTGCCCTTCAGCTGTTTCTTTTCCACTGACTCCACATAGAGCATCCCCTGTGCAACGCAGCCACACATTTATTCACCCTACACCAAGCTTGGCCTTAGTGTTCCTGCCACTGAAATATTATAATTCATGTTAGCCACACATAAGATGTGTGATGGGGAAAGACAGCCTCCGGACGCTCCTTTCAGCCTGCATAGTTCACATAAGAGTGTCGTGGAAAGAGTAAGTCCTCCTGATAGGCTGTGCCCTTACCCTCTCAGAGTATCGGTCTCCTCGTCCGTCCGGAAAATGGGAGTTAATCATAGTACTACCTACCGTTCACAAGGTTGTTTAAGGACTGATTTCAGAAATGTGAGCACTTCTCTCAGACGATCCTAGAGATCCTTGACACCAGCCCCAGGCAATCCAGTGAGGGAGGCAGCCCTCCTGCCGAAAACATTCACTGCTGTGAGGAGCACACGGTCCGAGGCAGGAGAAGTTGGATCAGCCTTTTACTGCAAGGTCTGGAGAGGTTGGGGAGTCCTTTTCTGCCCGCGGAGTACACGATTCTTGGCAAAAGGAGCTGGATGGTAATGAGTCTTCCTTATTTCTCTGCACGGGAACAAAGGTCTGCCTGTCGTCAGCTAATCTCCCTGCACCTTGTTCATTTGATGTTCAGATCAGAAAGCAAACATGCAAGCCCACAGTTCCTCCGAGACGTTTTACCCCCAGAGGTCTCTCCGTTCTCACCTGCAGCTGACAAAGTCAGCGCGGCCCGGGAGGAGGCCAGGGCGCCCCGCAGCCTGTGTGCTGGCAATCGCCCCTTTTAAGGATATTCCGAGAGGATGGTTTACGGTTTCTGCTCCAGGACTTCATTTCACATCCATCAAACCCTCTGTCCACCCCACACGCTGCCGGACAGACACCTTCCCCCCGTCTGTCCTCAGAGGAGAGCCGTGGGGTCAGGGCCTCTGAGTCAAAGGCTCTCAGACAGCAGAACTGTCCTGTCCCCGAGGGTCCCTTCACTGGGCCACTTTATCCAGGCTCTGAGTGTCCACACAGCACCAGCACGGTGCCGGGCACGCCAGGATGCCAGCTTCTGCCCTCTCCTCCTGTGATGGGCCTGTTTCCCAACCCATCAGCAGTCAGTGTGGCCTAGGTATTGTGGGGGTTGCGATCGCTTGAGAAGGGGTTAGCATGGTAGCACACAGGAAGCAGCTGCAAGGAATACGGGGATGTAAGTTCTGCAGCACAGACTCTTGTGATCCCTGAAAGAATCCGGGTCTAGGAGTATAGTGTGGGCTGCTACCACCAGGGAGGGAGGGCAGGGGAGGGAAAGCGGGGTGGGAGGAGAGAGGACGATGTGAACTACAGGTAGGCAGTGCTCGGTGAACTTGAAGACAGGCACACTCAGCAGATGATACATGATGGATGAGTTGTTACTCCCTCCCCCCTTTCCTCCCTCCCTTCCATCCTTCATTCAGTGAATGTCTACCAAGTGCCACACACGGAGCTAGACCCAGGCCATGCAAAGACAAGGAAGGCCTGACCCTCATCCTGAGACGCTTACAGCCCAGCGCAGACAGACAGATGGAAGGCCAGGCAGAGCCCCCGTTAGGAAGGCCCGAGCACTTTGCCAAGACTCGCATGGTGCTTCCTTCACAACTCACGTGATGTACTGTGCTTCTAGCCATCCGTGTCCAGTCTCCCCACCTTCCCTCTCTCTTCCTCGTTCCCAAACCGCAAGGCTCTGAAAGACCGATCTGACCGCACTTCGGCACGATTTCCGCCTGTGGCGTGCCTCATGCAGGGCGCCTTCTAGGCACTGCGGTGTCCAAGTGCATCCAGTCAGAATCACAGCAGGAATCCGGCCGCCCCCCTCCAGCCAAGGGCGATGCACACAGGTCCTCAGTGGGGGATACAGTGCAGAACCCTCCGGGGGCCTGTCCACAGCCTGCCGACCCCAATGGCCACTCCTCTGCTCGGCATTCCCGGGCCCGTTTTCTGCTAATTCCTCACCCTCCACCCTAAGGGCTCACTTACTCTCCGAAGCCACCTGGCCCTCCTCACCCCGCCGCCCCACATGGCTGTGATAGAGCCTTCCTCTGGAACCCCCCCTTTCCCACTTCCAACTCCGTCTCCAAGGCCTTTTGCTCAGGGAGCCTTATCCTGACCGTCCTCTCTCACTGCGGCTTCTTTCCTGGGCTTCTGTGCCTCAGTCCCCCGCTCGGACCTCTTGTAGGCTGTGTGGCGCATCGACATCTCTGGGGCTGTATCTGACCCCTCCCCTGGACTGTAAGCGCCGCAAGGCCGAGGACAGTGTTTTCTTCACACCTGCTTCTCTGTAGCCCTGACTCTGTATGTGGCCCATCGTAGACACTCAATTCTCAAAAGAGAAGGTTTGGGAGAGCAGGTCCCGCAAACACGGGGCATCGGGAACTTTGCACCTTTCCTTCTTGGCCCCTTCCTCATTGCAAGCATTTTCCTAAAACTGTATCAGAATTTCCAGTTTTCTGACTCAGATAACCGTCCAGCAGTAGGCAAGGCCTATGGGGCATATTGTCTCGAGATGCCTGCACACACGAACAAACACACACACACACACATGCCCTCCTTCTTTAAAGAAAAATACACCCACAATGATGGATCCTACTGAAACTAGTGAAGTGAATTCTGCATCAAGAAAACTGGCCGAAACCGGTTTGGCTCAGTGGATAGAGTGTCGGTCTGCGGACTGAAAGGTCCCAGGTTCGCTTCCGGTCAAGGGCATGTACCTTGGTTGCGGGCACATCCCCAGTAGGGGGTGTGCAGGAGGAGCTGATCGATGTTTCTCTCTCATCGATGTTTCTAGCTCTCTATCCCTCTCTCTTCCTCTCTGTAAAAAATCAATAAAATATATTAAAAGAAAAGAAAATTGAAGGGAGCTGGTAGCACAGGGGAGGAGGACAGGTGAGCTCTTCTGTAAGGTGCAGGAGCCTGGGAGGAGGTGACAGGACATTGGTGACGGAGCACACTGTGAGGCGCACTGAGCAAGGATGCAGCGGTGGCTGAACTAAAGCCACAGCATCATTCACCGTGTACCCATTCAGTGACGTTAGCCAGCAGTAGGTAGGTTATTCTCACGCAATACACTTTTTGACAGGTTTGAGGAAAGCATTGGTTCTATAAAAACATCTGTGGCTCTTCCTAGTGCCTACTTCCTAGTGCCTACTTGATTCCCAGTGTGGCACGTGAGAGGGAGGGATAGTGGAGGATGAACTGCTCCCTGGTTAGGTCTAACAGGTGGTGGGGTGAAATGGGGGAGGGGAGAGAAAAGGGTTATTGTCAGGAGATGGAGAGTTGTTCTCAGAATGTTGCTTTTTAAAAGTGCTTCCAGCCGAAACCGGTTTGGCTCAGTGGTAGAGCATCGGTCTGCGGACTGAAAGGTCACAGGTTTGATTCCGGTCAAGGGCATGTACCTTGGTTGCGGGAACATCTCCAGTAGGGGGCGTGCAAGAGGCAGCCAATCGATGATTCTCATTGATGTTTCTCTCTCTCTATCCCTCTCCCTTCCTCTCTGTAAAAAATCAATAGAATATATTTAAAAAAAAAAAAAAAAAGTGCTTCCAGGAGGAAACCAACCAACCTCAAACACACCAACCAAAGCAGCTCAATGCCCTCCTTTCCACAACCTGCCAGCAGTGAAGTGGCCTGTGAGGATGCACTGGCCTTGGGTTTGGTCCAGTCGCCTCCAGTTGCTGATGTGTTATAGAAACTGGGCCGGAGTTAACGTTAACTTTTCCAGAGAAACACAACCGGTTAGTGCAGGATCGGAACTAGAGATTGGGACCCAAGTCCAGTTCTGCCTCCTGAGGCCTACTGGACGGGCTCCCCGAAACCCCCGGGGCACCTTCTCACCTCGCCCAGCCCTCCTTATCGGAAAGGAGCCGTGTCTCCCTGGCTAGTAATGAAGTCTTTCAGCAGAACGCCTGGCTCTTACTAAATGGGGTGACACGAGAATACAAGAGCAACAGCCGCCACCCACCCCAGCTGAGACAGGGTGCCAGGGAAGACCACACCCCGCCCGGAGCTGAGATCCAGGCCCCTAGAGAGGGCACAGCCCTGGCTCAGGAGGATGGGTGCGCCCTCCCCAGCACAGCCACGTCATCCTCCCGAGCCAGGCTGTGCCCTGCTCTGGATCTCAGCTCTGGGCATGGAGGGGAGGGTCTTCCTTGTCACTCAGTCTCAGCTGGGGCAGGCGATGGCCGCTATATTCTCATATTCTAGAAAATTCTATTCACTTTTTACTAGGGAATCACTCCTTACCCCAAGCCACTGTGACAGTTAATAATCTTTTGTATTGAGCTTTCTCTGTGCAAATACTCTCTAGTTTTTATTTCCCGATTAGACCCTGATGGGTATAGTCCTTTTCTGATGAGCTTTTTGGTGTCTTTTAAAAAAAAAGTTTTCCTTTTCCTTTGTTTATTTTTCCCTATTGTTATTATTTCAGTACAAAAAGCTTTGCCCGTTTAACATTACACAGGGAAATGTTATTTCTCACAGCGTCACCCTCTCTAAGCAACCCCTCCTCGGAGCTTCCTGACTTTTGTGCCTTTCCTGCCTGGTCTTGCTTTCATGTCATGTGAGAAATCTCTGTGGACTCTCCTGTGTGCATCCCCGTTAGCCAAGCAATCCTAAATTTTGTCATTTTTGCCTCCTCCTCCTCCTCCTTCCTTCCTGTCTTTGCAGGTGTGTGCCTTTAAAAAATACCCTTTGAGGCCCTAGTTTATGTTCCTTTAGTCTAGCTTTAAAGCAAATTTTAATTAACTTGTTATCCTTTGTGGAGAGCCTATATTTATGAACATCACTACTAAGATTCTCATAAAGCAATGATTTTATTTAGGAAAAAAATTCTTTTATTGTTTTAGTGAGGCTTGGGGAGGAACCAAAAAACGCATAACAAACTCTCCATATTATTACTTATCCTTTTAATACAGTGTTTCCTTAAACTACTCTAACATTTAAAAATGAATACTTTTTGGTATTCTATGCTGAGGACCTACTGTAATTTATTTGACAGGTTTCCATCTGTTGGACAGTTAGGTTATTTGCATTCGTTTGCCACCGAGAAATGTTTATGAGGGTCCTGGGGCAGACCCGTGTAACAGGCAGCGTGTCAGGTACACAGCACAGCCACACACTCAGAGGCTCTGGAGAATCCACAAGCCACTGGATCTATCTTCTCTGACGCCCCATCCATCCTGCCTGCCTTCTTAGCTAGCTGCTAAGCCGCAGCTCACCCAAGAAAAGATGAAGTTCATGATTTCCAACTTGTCTTCCGTTTTTCCTTGCCCCCTTCCTTCTCTGTTTTGCATTTAACTCCTAATCTTGCCTTCAATATACGAAATAAACCTATTGCTGGTTTCACTTGCGTGCAACCGAATTAGCGTGCTGGTAAGTCCCTTTATGCCTCTGAGCTAGTCTCCGATACCACAACACCCAACGTTCCTGTGCTCACTCTCCCGGCCAAGCCAGTGTGCTCACCCAGCACCGCCTCCCGAGGATACATTCAGGGGTCCTCAAATTTTTTAAAGTGGGGGCCAGATCACGGTCCCTCAGAGAGCTGGAGGGCCGGACTATATGAACTACTAATTCCTACTGTAACACCTCGGCTGCACTCACTGCCCAAAAAACCTGGCGGGCCGGATCAGACTGCTCTGCGGGCCGCATGTGGCCCGCGGGCCGTAGTTTGAAGACCCCTGCTAGGCCTTCACTTCTGGGAGGTGCCCTGCACCATCTTGGCCCATCTTGGCCCATCGGACCTCAGCACACGAGTCGGGCAGAGAAGCCCTCGGCATCTCCAGTGATAACATGCCCCCAATAATGACCTAGCTACTCAGAAATGAACAGGCTACTCCATGGACAGCCAAGTTCTGGAGAAACTTCCAAGGAGAGTGAAAAGAATTTGGACCCTTCAAGTCCTCGCCCGCCTCCATCCACACACACAGACTGGCAATTCACAAGTCAACGCAAGGTTTTCCACATCCAACGGTTTGGAGGAATGAGAAGGAAAAAAAAAAAAAAAAAAAAAAGTCAGAAGTAAAGCCCGCCTTACAGTGCCTTTCCTTGTCCTTTGTGAAACTCCAAAGAGCCTCAAGCAACAACATCCTCCTTCTGAGCTGAAACCAACAGGGGCCGAGGCGGTCCAGGACAGTGCCCCTTTCATGGGTGAGGGAAGACTGGGCTCATTCATGGGACTTGCCTGGCTGGTGGACCACACCCTTTCTGGGCGCTGCCTGAGGACCCCAGGGCTGACCTCTAGAGGGCAGTAGAGGGTCTGCTTCAGAAGGATCTTCCCCAGAAGGAGCCCCCTGAGGCGGAAGCCTTTCTGTCCTTCCATCTGTGGCTCTTGCTAGGCTTTCCACCCACCTTTCCCCGAGATGCTGCCAGGTGCCAGGCCCGGGGACAGGGCACCGGTGTGATGAGAGAGACATGCTCACCCAGAATCATGAGACTCTTTTCCTGCTTCCGGCTCATAAACACACACACACCCGCAGGCTATTTGTGCCAGCTCAAATAGAAGGGGGGGGGGACATATAAGGGGGACCCATTTGATTAGGAGAAGAGCCAGGGAAATGGACTGAGCAGTTCCTTCGTAGAAGGCACCCTAATGAATAGAGCAAAAAAATTCCAAAGGTGCTCTTACTCATGTACGTAAGATTGAGAAAATATCAGTTTTCCATATTAAATATTTCACCACAGTTAAAGATGTTTTTCTTCTTTTCTTGTTATGTTGAGGTGTGGGAGGTGTTGGGGGGGGGTTTGTAGGAGGCAGCTAAAACCCCCCACTCCCCATCCCCACCAAGCCAAACCTCAGGCTGTCTCTAACCACCTGCGGCCTCAGTCTTGTGTTGCTGAGTGATGTTGCTTTGTGCGAACAGGCCTCGGAATAACGGATTCATACTCCTGTGAGGGACATCTGGGTTGGACCCAGTGTTTGGCTATGAGGAATAAAGCTGTTCTGAAACTCTTGTCTGTGCCTTTCTGTATGTCTTTGGTGGACACAAGCACTCATTTCTGTTGGACATATACCCAGGAGTAGAATTCCTGGGTATGTGTAGCATTAGCAGAAAGTGCCAAACAATTTTCCAAGAGTCGGACCAGCTTACAGCCCCCTCACAACGCAGAGGAGGGCGCCATGTCCCGACACTGGCCTGGTCAGGCCTCCCCGCTAATGAGAGGGGTGCTGGATGCATCAGCATGATCAAGTTTCTTAGTTTACCAGTAATACAGCGCTTCCCCCTCCCTCTGCCCCCAACACACAGTAGACTGAAAGCTATATGTGGTCAGGAATTTGGCCTGTCTGGCCTCCTGCTATATCCCCAGAGCCTAGAAGTTGATACACGTTGGGGGCTGGATAAAGGTTTGCTGAATGAATGAACATTGTTCAAAGGGCACCAGTCTGTCACTGCTCACGTGTTTTAAGTCCCAGGTGGGGATGTGGCGCAGAGGGAGCGTGCTGGGGAAGAAGATCAGGGAAAGGACCCAGACTAGAGTGGGAGCAAATGGGGACCAGAGGCCTCCTGACGGAGCTGGGGAGAGAGATGAGCAGCTGGCGAGGCCAACCTCATGCCCGCACCTCTTAGGTTCCAGACCGGTGAGGTCTCCGAGGGGAAGCTTACAGCTAATGCCCACGCCTCCTCCTCGCCCCGGGTCTCCCCTCCCTGCCAAACAGCCTGGCCCCAGCAGCAGGCGCCTCTCTCTGCTCTGCTTCTTTTCCAAAGTCGGTCAAGCCACCTAAAACCAGGCCCTAAACAGACAGGGTCCTGATGAGAATACACTGCCCCTTCATGAACAGATGGGTCGAGCCTGTCTCTCTAGATCTAGCAGGCAGAAGGAAAAACGCAAAATCCCATTAGCAGCAAGGATTTCATGGAGGCCACCAAGGTGGGAGCTGAGGTTAACTCCTGACAGAAAACCATCAGGTAAATATTTCCCTCATTACTGAAGCTTCCATTTCCCCAAAGCTTGGGAGAACAAGGGAGTTCTTTTTTTCTTTTTTCAAATATATTTTATTGATTTTTTTTTTTTTTTACAGAGAGGAAGGGAGAGAGATAGAAAGCTAGAAACATCGATGAGAGAGAAACATCGGCTAGCTGCCTCCTGCACACTCACCACTGGGGATGTGCCCACAACCAATGTACATGCCCATGACCGGAATGGAACCCGGGACCCCTTAGTCCACAGGCTAATTCTCAATCCACTGAGCCAATCCAGTTTCGGCCAAGGGAGTTCTTAAACGCTACATAAACACAGTAACCAAATAATTATAGGAACATGGACTATGAATGAGCATGATTAATCACCCTAGGTTGGGGGCAGAGCGAAAAATCAACACCATTCCAAGCACACTCATTTAGTTCACTGATTTTTCGAACACCGATTCAGCACCTACTTGGAGTTAGACACTGTGCTGGGACTGTCATACAGAGATGAGGAGACATCGGGCCCGCCCCCAGGAATTGTATGGCTCAGTGGAAGCCCGTCAGCGTTGATCGGGAGATCTCAGGCACGGAAGTCTTGCCATTCTGGGTCAAAGATGTGCCGACAAAGAACTTCGCTGCCTTTCTTGTCGACCTCAGAGGTGATGTTTCTCTCCTGTCCCCGCTGCTAACGGCCACCACGAGACCTCAGAGTATTAAAGCGGCCCTGGGCCCTAGCTGGCTTGGCTCAGTGGATAGAGCATCGGCCTGTGGACTGAAAGGTCCCAGGTTCCATTCCCGGTCAAGGGCACATGCCTGGGTTGTGGGCTTGATCCCCCAGTTTGGGGCGTGCAGAAGGCAGCCAATCAATGATCCTCTCTCATCATTGATGTTTCTCTCTCTCTCTCCCTCTCCCTTCCTCTGTGAAATCAATTAAAAAATATATTTTTTTAAAAAGCAGCATTGGGTCTGAGCAGAGGGGGTAGAAGACGAAGTGGAGAAACAGCTGTGCTGAAGCCCAGGGTCCTACAAAGATAGTTCTCTGTCGTCTGGCCCCAACTTACTCCTCTCGTTCATCTGAGCGGGGCCCAGAGATCTCACTGTCCCCTCCGCCGCCCCATTCTCTCCTTTTAGGTCCCCCACCCTCAAAACACACACACACACACACACACACACACACACACACAAAACAAACAAACAAAAACACAACACCCTCAAAACACTCCTTCCCCCTTCAAAACAAAAGCTACTCTGCCTCTCTCATTTGGCCAACAAACACAGCTTCTGTTAAAAACAAGCAGACCCAAAATGGAGTTGCTCATGCTAAGTAAGCCTGATGTCACCAAACTGAGACTTAAATAACAATTCACTTTCCCCAGAAGTGGAATCTGAAACCAGTCATTCAGGAATCACCTGACAAGCGGCCCCCCGTTAGGCCATCAGCCCGATAGGCCCCTGCCGTTCCTTGAAGGAAAGTAATTTTGCAATAACCACTCCACTCTTTTTGGCCTAAATTCCTTGTCCCTGCTCCCTTCTGCAGATAAAGTCTTTCGTTTTGTGCAGCGCCTCAGAGCACCTATCTGCTAGAATGAATACTTGAATAAACCCAAAAAGATCTTTAAAATTTACTCAGGTTTTTTTTTTTTTTTTTTTTTTTTTTTTTTTTTTTTTACATTTTCATTCATATAAGGCGCTCACACAAGACAGGAGAAATGGCATCTCTGATGTGGCAGACATTTCAGAAGCTCACACACTGAACTAATATTTGGTGATTGAATGAATGAATCTACAGTATTCATCTTCCAACAGCTTTCAATCACACACCCACTCCCTCATACACCGCAGAGGCTCCAGTGTCTAAACCTGCTTTCTCCTTCACCATTTAAATGGATTTTCTCAAGTGCCATTCACAGACTCAGGGCTGCCAGAGGGCAGGCAGGACAATAGGCATTGTTCTGATTCAACACATTTTCAGTGACTTGCTTTCCAGCTCCCTAATGCACCTGGAAAGCTTTCCATTCTGCCAGTGCAACAAAGATGTGTCGGTATTTACCCTGTGCCAGTTACTCTGCCCGAGGCCAGCACACGGAAGTGAGCAAAAACGCAGTACAGCTCAGCCCTCACAGGAAGCAGCTCACAGCGCAGGGAGGAAAGCGACAGAGCGGGGGAGGACAGACAGGGACAGGCACTAAGGCTCCTCAGCCAGGCTTTGTTATGTTCTAATTTCTTCTTCTGGAAACTTCCACACACACACACACACACACACACACACACACACACACACACACAAACGTTGAGAGGATACCACAGCACACCCTCCCGTATCCATCACCCAACTGCGTCCATGGATGACACCATTCTGCCATTCTTATTTCGGGTGTCTCCTGCCCCCGTTTCCCCCTGGAGCACTGCACAGCCGATCCCAGGCATCACCATTTCGCCCATTTCGGGTTTCTCTGTGCAGCTCTGACGGATGAGGCATGCTCTAGGCCCGCAGTCGGCGAACTGCGGCTCTTTGGCCCCTTGAGTGTGGCTCTTCCTCAAAATACCACGGCCTGGGCAAGTCTATTTTGAAGAAGTGGTGTTAGAAGAAGTTTAAGTTTAAAAAATGTGGCTCTCAAAAGAAATTTCAATCGTTGTCCTGTAGATATTTGGCTCTGTGGGCTAATGAGTTTGCCGACCACGGCCCTAGGCAGTCTCGAAGGGGGCAGGAACGCTTCCTGGGGACAGTGGCACCTGACCTGAGGCCCGAGGAGCAGGGCTGGCAGGCAGGCAGGCAAAAGAAACGGGGGAGGGCAGGGAGAGTAGCGACAGAAGGATGCAGTGGTGTGGCCAGGGCAAGGGACAAGGGGAGGCAGGCCCGCCGAGACTAATGATCTGGCATCACCTCCCTCCACCCCCCCAAACACACACACACACACACACACACACACCAGCCGTGGCAGTTTGGAGCAGGGCGTGATGGAACCGGATTTGCCTTTTGGACAATAGGTCGGCTGCGTGGGGGGGAGACCAGTGGGGCTTTTGTTCCCTGAAAAGCTGCAGGGGGCCGGGGGCTGGGCGTGGGCTCTGGAGCTCCACAGCCTGGCCTGCGTGGCATTTTCACTGCTGCCGTTCAAACCCCAGCCTGGCTCCCTACAGACGGAGTGGCTGTGACTTGGCACCTAACTGTTTAACTTTTCCGAGCCTCTCGGTCCTCGCCTGGCCCAGCCGCGGCATTTGCTTTACGTGGGACCTTGATGCCAGTGGCGATGCAGAGACAGAGCCTAAATGACTCAAAGGCTTCCACTGCCCGGCTGTGCACCCACTCCCTCCTCTAGCCCAGACTGCAGCATTCAGGTCCCTTCCCTTCCAGAAAATTCTGTGGTCAGAGAAAGAGCACAGAACTGGGGCTGGGGACTCAGACGGGAGAATTCAGTGCTCTGCCTAAGCTGGAACCTTCGCCGAGAGGCGGCTCCACTGGCCGCCCCCATGTATGTCCCCAAACCGGCCTGCAGGCCTCGCTCAGGCCTTCCCCTCAGCTGGATGCAGGTGTGTGCACGTGTCTGCTCACTCTGCACTCCTACGTGAGCATTCACCATGTTTGGGACCCTGTGCCCTGTGCTCTGGGGGCCTGAGGATGGATGAGAAATAGCACTCGCCGCCCCTCAAAATCTTTCCTATCCTTTGAGCTGATGCCCATCTCCCCTCCATGGCACCCTTGTGCCCATGCTGAGCTCAGAAGGTCCAGGAGCCGCAGTCCAATAACAGCACGGAGTGGAGGACCCTGATGGGGACAGGTCACCAGAAGAGAAGTCAGCAGATTCTGAGGGGACTCAGTCCCTCCCCACAGGTCCTGTGCTGTGAGGCGGGACAGAGCTGGGCTGGTCAGGAAGAGCCTGTAGCTGAGATCAAAGGGCCAGGGGACCCACCCCCATTGGTGCCAACATGCCTCTCTGGCTGCTGCACCTCCACAAGTGGCCACACGGGGTCAGTGTCCTTTCACGCTTCAGTTGGCATGGCCCAGGCCCACAGCCCTCCCCGCCCCCTTTCAGGCAGCCCAGGGTCCCAGAATGGGGGACGATGACTAGTAAACACACACACACACACTCTCACACGCACACACGCACACACACACACTCTCTTTGCCTTCTGCTCATGTTTTTTGGGGAAATGCTCAGAAAACACTATTTAAAACAACCACCACGTTATTACATCTCCAAAGTAAATAGAATTATTCTTATCTGCTAGGGATTGGACTGAGTTTTGAAAAACAAGTTTTTTAATGAAAAAAAAAAAAAAAGCTTACAGAAACTTTGAATCACTAATACTATTCACGTAGCTGTAGGTTTATGACGAATGTAATGATCCAAATAAGTTTTCACTTATCTGGTGACTAATTCAAGAATAGGGGTGTTTACCATGCACTTGTTTTATTGAAAACAAGTTTAATGCAAATGAAATTTCTTACTTTTAATTCCTGGAGTGTCATTAGTTTTTAATAACAGATAAAACAAACAGTGTATAGTATATGCAATCCGATTTGGGATTTTACCTACCAAAGCATTTTATTGGGGACACACACACACACACACACACACACACACGACCCACTCTGATTTTTTTTCCTTTAGAAGGTAACCTTTTGATTAGACTTTGCTCAGATTTTGCTTTTTTGGCTCATGCGTTGTTGTTTTTTTTATCCATATCAGTCAGCCCCCAACATTAAAGACAGACATCACAATAAGCCTACAAAAACAAACAGAAAAAAGGACCCAGGAAATAGTAGTGTAAGGTGCTGAAGATAACAAACCATTATAATAACCTTCAGAAAGATCAAGATCCATTAAGAAATAGAGGACTCTGTATATAAAGGAACAAACACCCAGAGAAAAAGTAGCAGCCCTTGAAAATGTACCATATGATAAACTAAACTCCGTGGGGGTGGGAGGGGGCAATGAAATACGAACTCATGGAACTCCCCCCAAAACAGAGCAAAAAGACAGAGAGAAGGAAAACAAGAAGGCCAAATAGACCAAAGACGTTTCGCCGGCCTGGAAGAGACCAGAGGAACTGAGAACAAGGCACAATCAATAAACAAATGCAGGAAACAGTTTCAGCCCCGAGGCCATAAATCACCGGCTGAAAGAACCCAAAGGACCAGCGAGAGGATGACGAGGGACCCACACGGCGGTGCTTCATCTCGGCTTGTCAGCCCGCCAAGCACCAAGGGGTGATCATATCAGCGTGTGAGGCGGAGGAAGAGTCGCATGCAAAGACCGGCACCGACAGGGGACGCAGCTGCTTGCCGGCAGCCAGGAGCTAAAAGACAAGGAATGACACCTTCAAAACAGTGGGAGCACTGCCTTCTGGTCCCCTATTCTGTTTGCAGTCACACGTAATCCTGGTAGAGCGGGCTAAAGGCACCTGGTCGCGCACAGCTTTAAATCTCCTCCCGTGCCCTTTCCTCAGGAAGCGACGGGAGCAGGAGCTCCACAGAAAATGAAGGGATAGCCCGGTGGGTGTGGCTCAGTGGTTGAGCATCGACATACTATGAACCAGGAGGTCACGGTTCAATTCCCAGTCAGGGCACTTGGCCAGGTTTTGGGCTCGATCTCCAGTAGGGGGTGGGCAGGAGGCAGCCGGCCAATGATTCTCTTTTTCTCATCATGGATGTTTTTATCTCTCTCCTTCTGAAATCAATAAAAACATTAAAAACTTTTTTTTTTTTTAAGTGAGGGAATAAACCAAGAAGGAGAAAGATAGGGGCTACAAGCAGCTCAGGAGGAGGAATTTCCAGGAGAAGGCGAAGGGAAGACAGCCCTGGGCTCTTTGAAGCCCAGGCAGAGCGGAAGCTGAGGGCGGGGCCACGGAGCCCAGAGAAAAATAAGCGTCCATCACTCAGGGTCAGGTCCCGGGGAGAGGGGACTTTGGAGAGAGGTTAGTGACAGGCACCTCGAGGATAAAGCAGACAACAAGGGCAGTTCTCAACATGGGAGGGCAGAAGGAAGCAGCCACGCAACCCAGCAAGAGGAGACTGAGCTGGGTGCAGGATTTACCCAGGAGTAATGCCAATACTGATTAAAAAATATATATATATTTGTATTGATTTCAGAGAGGAAGGGAGAAAGAGATAGAAACATCACCGTTGAGAGAGAACCATCGATCAGCTTGCCTCCTGCGTACCCCCCACTGAGGATCAAGCCTACAACCTGGGCTTGTGCCCTTGACCCGAGTCAAACCTGAGACCCTTCAGTCCACAGGCCAATGAACTATCTACTGAGCCAAACTGGCTAAGACGCGAATACTGATTTTCAAACATTGCCACCCATTGCTGTGAGGTGGTGGAGAGCGTGTGTGTGTGTGTGTGTGTGTGTGTGGCAGGTAAGATAAATAAATCCTTATTTTTCATAGTGGCAGTTAATAAAGGATGTCTGAAATGAAAAAGAAATGAAATGAATAAGTAGCCTTTAAATATGGAGATGAAGATTTGAAACCAGCTAAAGGACGTACAAGTGGTTGCCCGTGGGGCCGGGGCTAGGGGATGCAGATGGCTCTTGGTTTTTGTTAGAAAGCCTTGAAGTACCATTTAACTTCGAAAATCTCCTTTTGCTTTTATTACACTCAACGCAAAAATTAATGGCAATTCCCCAGACCTCTGCCCCCACAAGCCCTCTGCACTCAGAAACCAGGCAGCCATGAATCTGAGAACAGGCTTCATGTCCCCCCCGAAGCCCAGCAGAGTTCCCCCAATCAAAAGCACCCTCTGCTCCTTTGTAAGAGAAAGAAACCCAGCCGACAGCACACCAGCGGGTCGAGCTCTGCGCCAATCCCCCCACCTCCCTCCCTCCCAGCTGCTGGGCCTCTGCCAAGACTTGGTTCTTTCCTGAATCAAAGCAGTAAACCCTCAATCTCCTGCCCCATCCCCCACCCCAGATCCAGCCAAACTGACTTTGGGGGATTTATTAAAACGGGAGGACTCTAACCCATGAAAGGACACACACACACACACACACACACACACACACACACACCTCGAACCACAAGGCCTCTCCCCAATGCCCGCTGTCCTCTGGGGAGGGCAGAGTGGATGGGCGGCCCTGGGAGGCCCCGCAGATGGGAAACTCATTAACAGACGTGAGCCTCGGAGTCGGAGGGACACTTGGAGACCTGTGCATTTCAGGAGTCCGGGGGTATTCATGGGTTGCCTAGAAACCAGAGGCCAAATAGGAAACAGGAAGCCCATGGGGGAGTGAGGCTTGAATATTTCAGCATCATTTCCAGAGTGGAGGCTGCATGCCAATGTCTGAGGGCTGCAGCTCTGGTCCTTATTTCTCTTCAGCCTCGGGTCCCCGGAACCCCTTTCACCTCATCACCCCCCTTCCTCCCCCCGAATCTCACTTAAAGGTAGATGTAGGCTTCTTAAAGGGTCCATGTTAGAGCCCACATGTGTGTGCGTGCGCATGCATACACACACACACACACACACACACACACACACACACACACGGGATGTGAAGCCAGTTTCTGGGAGTTTAGCAGAAGTATCCTCTCACTCCTCTAGGTTTCCTGCAGCTGCAGGCGCTGCCTGAGCAGGGCACTGATTTACTGCCTCCATTTGTGCGTCCCCAGGTGAGGCTGTGTCTGTCTGAGCTCGTCCCAGAATTCACTTCGGGAGCCACGTGTGGCCAAGCTTGGAGACAAGGGAGCCCAGAGCATCCCCCAGCCGGACTCGCCGACCCCGCCTTTCTGTGCTGCAGACACAGGCCTGGCCGGTGCAAGTCCCTTCAGAGGGTAGATTCGTGCACTCTTCCAGTCTGTGTGTCTGTCACTGCCAACGCAGGTGGAACCCGCTCCCTGATCCCGCCTGAAGCTCTCCACGGGGCCCCAGTTCTTCATGCTCACCCCTCCTCCACACCCCTAGACCTCTGACTGCCGCTCTCATTGGGCACCAGCATCTGCAAAGTGTATGGGGTGTGGATATCAGGGTCAGGCTAACCTTGCTTTCCATCACGGATTCAATAAACATGGAGCAGTGATCCTACATAAACATGGAGGTCTCTGGCTTAGCACAGCTAAGTCTGATCGTTCCCCTCCACACAAGCTGAGGGACCTGTACTCCAGGTGCTGTTCTCTTTGCCACTTGTTAATGTCTGCTGGGAGTCCAGTGTGCTGATTGCTGCTAACAGTCAGGGTACGATTAAGGTGCTGGAGTTGGTGTGAAAGGTTTACTCAAGTGAAACTGTACTTGGTCCTGCTGACGTATATCTGCAGCCAACGGTGAAAGAAGATAGAGACTGTCACGACAAGTATCCCCCCAACATCATCATGGGTTTTGAATTTGTTTTGAGTATTTTTTTCTTTTACTCCCCCCCCCCGCCCCCCCCCCCGCCTTCCTTTATGCTCTTTGGGACATTGGGAATGCCCAGTGAACTCTGCACCATCAATGTATAATAACTCTGTGGACGTTGCTGCTGTTGATGGTGTAGTTATCTAATTTTTGTGATAGGGAAACAAATTCTTTTAAATAAAAGTAAATAACAAAACAAACAAATAAATATGGAGCAGCCTAACCTCTCTTTAGCCTTGGTCTCTTCCTCTACAAAAAACAAAACAAAAACAAACAAACAAAAAACATGGATGATCCCCCCCTTCAGTGAAGTTGCGAGGCCGGGGGGATATGAAATATATGGGTCTTCAGTAGACGATTCTCCCAAGGAATCATACAGAGTCTACAAGCACGTGGGAGGAAGCCCAGTGTCATCTGCCATGAGGGAAAATGAAAACGAAAACCGCCATGAGATACCGCTCCACTCCCACCAGGACGGCCGTAAGGGAAATGAAAGACAACAAGTGCTGATGTGGATGTGGACAAATTGGAGCCCTCCTACGTCCCTGGTGGGAACGTATGATGTAAGCTGCTGTCGGAAACAGTTTGGCGGTTCGTCAGAAAGTTAAACATGGAATTACACGTGACCCAGCAATCCCACCCTTAGATATGTATACCCCAAAGAATCAAAAGCAGACACTCAAACAAAACAAATGTGTACACGGAAGTTCATAGCAACAGGACTCACAGCAGCCCACGTGTGGAAAAATACCCAAATGTCCTTCAACTGATGAATGGACAGTGACCTCTCCACACAATGGGGTCTCACTCGGCGACAGAGAATGGAGTTCTGGCACATGCTACCCCATGAGGAACCTATACGAGGTGAAGGAAGCCAGAAACCAACGTTCCCATGTTATATGGTCTCATGGATGTGAAATGAGATGAGGTAAATCCACAGAAACAGAAAGCAGATTAATGGTGGGCTGGGGCCGGGGAAGGGGGACAGGCGGGAAGTGATTGCTTATTGTGTACAGGGTTACATTACGCCGAGGAGGGAGGGGTGTCCAATCCTTCTGAAAATAGGAAAATTCTCAACATGCTTTTCCAATGGCCTTTTTGGGGGGCAGCCTCTCTAGACTTAATTCTGACCAAACACACACACACACACACACACACAAAACAAAACACACAAAACTGGGAAGTACAGATGGCAGAGCTAGTGAGCAGGTACACGTGCCATCGTAGAACGATAAGCCACCATGACAACCAGCCAGCCAGGGAGCTCCGGGACCAGGACCTCAGAGTCTAGGTTAGCCATTGCTGTGTAACCAGCCACCCCGGAGCCAGGTGCCTTCCACGAGAACCATTTACAAACGGGAGACAACACCTCACGCCCACTGAGATGTCTCCTCTCAAGGCAAACAACGAACCCAAACCGAGAGAACAGAGCTAGGAAGCGTCGGGAAGGACGCGGAGAGACGGGAACCCTTGTTTCTGCGGGTGGGGCTGTAAAGAGGCGCAGCTGCTACGGACAACAGTATGGGAGTTTCTCAAACGACTGAAAATAGAATGACTACCATCCAGCAATTCCACTTCATGTTTTAGACCCCAAAATAGGCAGGGTATCTTGGTGGCAGAGGACTGGTTCTTTGAAAGGATCAATAAGATTGATGAACCTCTAGCCAGGCTCACCAAGAAGCAAAGAGAGAGGACCCAAATGAACAAAATTAGAAATGAATGAGGAGAAATAACAACAGACCCCACGTCTGCACAAACGGAACGGGGCGCTCTTTGTTAAAGGACGCACACCTGCTCTGGGACGAGGGACAGAGAAACAGGCATGAACGCGAGGGAAAGTCGAGAACGCTTTCTGAACAGACTAAAGCCGAGCTTTGCAAAAAAAAAAAAAAAAAAAAGCTTTGTCTGATTGGTTTTTGTTTATCATTGTTTGTCTATCTGTTTCCTATTACTGCTATTACAAATTTAGTGGTGTAAAAAAAAAGCACAAATTAGTAATCTTATGAGATCAGACGTCTCACCCGGGCCTCACTGGACTAGAATCAAGGGGCCTAAGGGTGTCTTTCTGTGGGCATTCAGGGAGAATCCGTTCCTTGCCTCCCCCCACCCCCCCAGAGGGCGCCACATTCACTGCCTCACGCCCCCTCCCTCCACCTTCAAAGCCAGCAATGGCGGGGGAGGGGGGGGAGGGGTCCTGCTCGTCCTATCCCATCACTGGCTTCTTCCGCCTGCCTCTCCCCCTGAAAGAACTCTCGTACTGACACTGGGCCGTGTGGACAACACGGAATCACCTCCCTATTTCAGGGCAGCTGGTTAACCACCCGAATTCCATCTATGTCTTTGCTGACATGTAACAGCACACGCTCACAGATTCTGAGGATCAGGACAGGAACGTCTCTGGGGGCCGTCTGCCCACCGCAGATCGATCTGTTGTGGTGTTTGGAAGGTCAGTAAGAAAGATGGTAAGACGGGGGCAGACGCCCTGCTTGGGGAAGGCGGTACATGGATGTCAGAGCTCACTCAGATGCTGTCCGCTCCTTCAAGGGGAAAGCGAACCAATGGAAGAGGAATTTACAGCCTGGGAGGTGGTGTCGCAGAGAAGAATCTTGGTTTCCCAATTCAAGCGGACGAGAAAGGTCACCTCTCCTCCATCTGCTCCCAAGTGACATCAGCTCGACTCCACGTTCCTATCCGACCACCTTGGCAGGAAACGCAATGTGAATGATCACCAAGGCTCCTCCTTTCCCCCGAATTCCTCTTCTTCCTCCTCTTCCTCTTCCTCCTCCTCCTCCTCCTCCTCCTCCTCCTCCTCCTTTTCATCATTATCATCATCAATAGCAGCAGCAGCAGTAGCACAGCCCCATGGCAAGGCACGGTTTTAAACACACGTCTATGAACTCATTTAACCCTCAGAACAATTCTGAGACAAGTAATATAAATGCCCCCATTGATAGATGAAGGACCCGAGACCCAGGGAGGTTCAGGAACATACCCGAGGTCACACAGCTCTAGGTCATGATGGCTGTGGCGGACACCCTCCTCGCCCAGACTCAGAGTGGCCCCTGGAAGTATCTGTTTCAAAGCCACGTGTGGGGCATGGAAATCATTGCTGAGCTGGGGCACCTGGTCCCTGTGCCCTCGCCTCTCCAAGGCCATCCTGCAGCCGGCTGTTCACCTCCCCGGGCCTCTCTGTCAGACGGCACTACTGCTTCCCTGGGCCACTGTGATGCCGGTCCTAACTGCCACTGTGGGCTGAGGAGGTAGGTCTTGTGCTCTGACTGAGGGCAGCGCGGGTAGGGTTGCTAGGCGGGAGTGGAGAGATGTCTTTTTTGTCGGGAGGTAGGGCTGTGTCTAATTTAAATCCAGGTGGGAAATAAGAGAAGAAACACTTCTTTTCAAAATGCTTTAAACTAACAGCGCTCCCTGTCCTGAACCCTCTTCCCACAAGACCAGCACGGAAGACACCCCGACTCACAGCCAGAGCCCAGTGCCCAAGACTGTGGCTCCAGCGGCCCGGCTGGAGCCCTGCAGGCGTGTCTGACAAACACACCTGCCCAGAAACAGCTCCACTGTCCTCCTCTGGCACCTCACCCCCCTCTCCACCGCCCCCCCATGGCCCTGCGTGCCTCCCTTTTCCTCCTAAAGCACGCCAGGCCCGCACCAGCTGTCCCGTCACCCCCATCATCTTCCTCCAGGGATCTGTGTGGCTCCCTCCCTCCCTCCCTTACCTCCTTCAACTCTTCGCTCAAATGTCACCTCCCAACCTCGGCCCTCAATAGATATTTGTTGAATAAATAAAGGAATCATCAACGAATCCTTCTGTTGCCTTCATCAAGTCCCGAGTTAGAGAACTCCACTCCAGGCATTGATCTACACATCGCATGCAATAAGAATTACAGCTATTTTTTTTTTTTTTTTTTTTTGAGTGCCAAACACAAGATTACAAGGCAGAGATCTGGGCATTTTACATGTGCTTACCCTCTTAATTCTCAATCATTTGGGAATTCATTCCTGAGCTCAGAGCTGTATGATTCCCATGGACCAGACGGGGAACCTGAGGCCCAGAGAGGTTAAGGCCAGACCCACTGGTCTCCATGTGACTCGTAGAGAACATTCTGGAGCTCGCAGAGGAGGAGCCCAGGCAGGCAGCCCTTAAGGCCACACTCAGCACTCGGAGCTGGCCCGGGAACTCCGGCCATCACTTCCTCACACCAGTCTCGGGGTGACCGAGGCAGGAGCCTGTGCTCGGAACCAGGGGGGGCAGGCAGGGGGCTCAGCTGCCTTCCTGGGTGAGAGGTCACTGGCTGACTCCGTGCCTGGTTCCCATCTCAGGAGGTTTTAGGTGGTTTAACTGCCGGGAAAACTCCCCCACATATGCTTTGGGGGAGAAACACCCAATGATATAAATGAACTCCAGCCCCTCTCCTTGCCCTTTAATTTTCCAATCCCTGTGTATTCTTTGGAAAAACTCAATCCATATGTCCCTCCGCTTTTATCCATCGACGTTTCCTAGGGAGTATCCAGCTTCCCCAAACCTCAGAGCTCCCTCCACTTTCCCGGTCTTCCCATCCCCCCCCCTCCCTCTCCCCCCAACACTTTACAGACAGCAATTCCGTCCCAGCCAGAGCAAACCTTGGGGGGTGCCCGAATGGCTCCGAGCCACTGAGGTGCCTGTGGGGCACCCCCAGGGCCTGCCACCTCCAGGCCTCCCCGCTCAGACAGGCTGCCTGCTCTCCGGGGCGTCCCAGCCCCGAGCATCCCATTGGGAATGGGGGCGGCCGCTTGCAGGACCTCGGTACCCGTTCTGCATCTGGAGACAAGACAGCCAGCCAGGACGGCCTTATGGGAACCGGATGGAGCCTGGCCAGGCGTCCCCGATCACTCTGCCCGCTCCTGGTGGCGGCGTTCCGCCGGGCCGGCGAGGGACAGGGCGAGGAGGGGCCGCGTGCCGGGTGGCAGGCTGGATGCAGCCGGCTCTGGGGCCCCGCGCCAAGCTCCCCAGAGTGGAAGTGATAATTATTAGTGCCTGACATTGTGTAACACTTCATAGTTTAAGAAATGCTGTCAGCAGTCTGATGGAGCCAGCTTTTTTGGAGCCAAGACACTCGAAGCGTGATTCTTTGTCCCAGCTGCGCAGCCCCGGGCGAGCCACCTCGCCTCCGAGCCTCGGTTTACTCCTTTGTGAAATGGAGACAAGACGGACCCCCGCCTCACACCCTAGATGGGCGCCTCCTGAGAAGATGCCCACGAACGCACTCGCCAACTGCAAAGCACTGACAGCTGGGGGGGGGCTGGCGGCCGGGCAGGCACCTCAAATCAAGTCCTGATGCTCCACAGCCGGAGGGAGCATTTCAGGCTCCCCTGGGTTTTCCCCACAAAGGAAGCCGATGCGTGTTCGGGCCTACCTTCCCGTCCTGGACGCTCCCCGCTGCCAGCAGCACCTGCGAGTCCCGGATTCTGGGCGCCAGGAGGGTCCCGGATTCTGGGCGCCAGGAGGGCGGGTGCAGCCCCGGGGAGGGCTGGTCCTACGGGGAGGAGGGGAGAAGGCGGCTTGGGTGGCCCTGCGGGGAGAGGGGCGGCTTCCTAGCAGGAAGGCCCGCAGACTCGAGGTGATGAGGGATTTCCCGAAGGGCTGGGTCCGACGGGAAGGGCAGGCCACGCACCATCAGGTGCTGCCTGCAGACACGGCCCCCAGTGACCCAGGCCCCCTCCCGGGGCTGGGAGACAGGCACGCAGGACAGGGGTGGCGCTCAGTGCTAGCGTGGCCCCCACCGAGACACCCCCGAGGACTCCCAGAATTCTGGTGCCTAGAAGGGGGTCCCCCGATAGCAGGCGGAGGCAGAGAGAGCAGCACTGCTTTGGCTCATGTGTGTGTGTGTGTGGGTGGGGGGCACACAGGGCCACCAGGATAGGCCTGAGCTCCCTAGCGTGGCCCACGAGGTGTAACCGGCCCCCTTGTCTTTCCCCTGCAACATGGGGTCCCACCATTCACAGCCCCGAGCCTCTGCCCCATCTCTCCCCTGCCGACCGGTCCCCGCCTCACCCTTTCCTCCGAGCCCCACGCCAATTCATCTTTGCTTTCCAGGGCCCAGCAAAGTGCTTCAATAATGTCGGTGGAAAACAAGTATGAAAAATAAGTGGAGAGCACGAGGCACCCACCCGGGAGCCCCCAGTGTTCAAACCAAGGCCCACACCCGAGTCTCCAGCTTCCGCTGCGTTTGGAGCTCCTGCCCCCCTCTCTCCCGCCCCCCTCTCCCCCGCGCTCCTGTGAGGGGTGAAGCCGCAGACACACGGCCCCCACAGCCCCGTCCAGCCAGGCCGCTCACCTCGCCGGGGCTGCCTCCCATGGCAGGGACCTGTCTCCGAGCCCCCGGCCTCTGAGCAGGATGAGCCCGGCCCAGCCCCGAGCACGGCGGGCGCAGCAGCCTCTTGAGCAGACGCGCCAGGTGGGCCGTGTTTGCGGACGGGAGGGCCACCTGGGAGCCGTGAGAGCCGCAGTGCGCAGGCTCCCCTCAGCGGCCACGTCAGAGCCCGGGGCGGGGGCGGGCACGGGCGGCCGAGGTCAGTACCGTCCCAGGTGGCTCCAGGTGCAGCCAGGTTTGAAGCGAAGTGATGGAGGGAACGTGAACGAGATCAACGCCCCGGCATCAAGCCGGACAGCGGGACGCAGACCCGCGGTTGGTTCGCTTCTGATACAGTGGTCGGCAAACTCATGCGTCAACAGAGCCAAATATCAACAGTACAATGATTGACCTTTCTTTTGAGAGCCAACAACCAGCTTCTGCGCATGGGCCGCGAAGCTTCAATCGCACTGTAGGTGCGCGCCCACACGTGGTATTTTGTGGAAGAGCCACACTCAAGGGGCCAAAGAGCCACAGTTTGCCGACCACTTTTCTGATAGCTCTCCAGGTGGTCCTACTGTGCGCGAGCGGGATGGAAACCTCTGAGCAGGCCCAGAGCCCTGGCTTTGCCGCTGAGGAACCTGCAAGCCCAGAGGGGTCAGAGGTTACTTGCCTGAGGACCTGTGACACCGGGTGGGACCGGGATGTGGATCCCGCTCCAGGAGCCTGGGACCTGACCCAATGCGCTTCCTGTCACCGAGGGTAATCGGCACCCAAGGAGACGCCTTCTGGCCATCCATTTCACAACGGAGGCCTCAGATTGGCCAAGAGGGTCGCGGGGTCATCTTCACTCTGACCGGAAAGTTTGCACGGGGCACATTCTCCTTCCCGGACCTTTGACAAACCCAAAGGGCGAAGCCCCGAGAGACTGACTCCATTTCATTAGAGGTTTTGTGACACTGAGACTGACTCAGATGGCGATGGTAGGACGTGGGCTGGCTCACAGAAACCATCTAGAATGAACCATGGACCCAGAGAGGTTTTTGGGCCGCACACATCCTGCAGACTGCCTGGGGTTTCGATGCCTCTTGCTGTTTCATTTCATATCACTCTTTCTGTCCCTCCCATCAACGAGTGCTGGAAACTGACCGAGTGCCTGCCATGGGCAGGCCCTGTGCGTTCATGCCCTTGGCCTAACAGTCAGGTTGGGATCGTTAAGTGCCCATTTCACAGATGAGAAAGCTGAGGCCTGGGGAGGGTAACAGCCTGCAGCAGGTCACCTGGGTAGTAAAGTGATGGAGCTGCGATCTAAACCCAGGTTGCGAAGTCTGTGCTTTCTCTCCACCATGAGCCTCACCGGTGCACATCAGTTAGCTCTGAGCTCTTCTTCCTGGGTCAAAATTCTCGCCTTCTGAGACCTCAGTGATTTGCTTTCTGCCCTTGTCACCACGCGGCCCTAACCTGCCTGTCCTCTCCATGGGGCCATCTCTCATTTTCCTCCTGACCCCTGGGTGCAGGGTCCGGGGGGGGGGGGGCTGGAAAGTGTGGTGGTCTCTGCGGCCACCAGGGCCCTGATTCTCCAGCCCCAGGAGGAGACACACCAGGTGTTAGGACAGCAGAGACCTCGCCTCCTGGAGTCTCCTCTCCAAGAGATTTCTCTCAGCTCCAATCCCAGGGGGGGGAAGGGAACCACTTGCTATGATCAGCCTGACATGAACTCACTTGGAACGGACAGTGGACTGGCACTTTAATTCTGTGTGACATTTTTATTACTAATGTCACTTTACAACGCAGTGAAATCTGGAGGGAAAAACACTCTGGTGACACAATCCTCCCTACTCTTCTCACCACAATTGTTTTTGTTTGTGCCTCTTTCCAATCATTAGTCAGAGAAATGCAATTTCCTACTTAGCTCTAATCAGTGTTTTATAAACACGTTTGTGTTCTGTGTGTTTTACACAGGACTAGCTTACAACATGTTTCCATGCCGTCATCTTCACATGGATCCATTCAGATGTCTGTAGTCATCTGGCCCGTGTATTTTTTTATTTTATTTTTTATTTTTTTAAATGGAGGTTTTCCTTGAGAAAATCCGTGTAAATTTTCCTAACAGGTTACCTTACATTTATTTATTTAAAATATATTTTATATTGTTTTACACAGAGAGGAATTGAGAGGGACAGAGAGTTAGAAACGTCGATGAGAGAGAAACACCGACCAGCTGCCTCTTGCACACCCCCCACTGGGGGATGTGCCCGCAACCAAGGTACATGCCCTTGACCGGAATCGAACCCGGGACCTTCCAGTCCGCAGGCCGACGCTCTATCCACTGAGCCAAACCGGTCCTGGCCAGTGCGTGTATTTTGTGCCGTAAGTTGTTCCCAGGTAGTTGGGGGTTGGGGTCACCTGATAAGGCACCCACACCTTTGCTCTGGAGAACAGGAAGCCAGGGTTGTGGTGCGTGGCAGGGGCCTGGAAGGGGTGGGGGTGGAGGAAGATCACCTTTGGCCTCCACTGTGTCTGCATCAGCCGAGCTCGCGAAGGATCTTCCTGGCGGCCACGGTAGAGACGGTTGAGTCAAAGGCATCCTCAGCGATTCCTACAGCCCCCCTGGCTCTGCATCCTCGGCCTTCTTCCCTGCTCCCTTTGTAAACGTGAACACGAGGAACTCTGCTTCCTTAGAGCTGAGGATGTGCATCTGTGTGAGGGTCGGGTGGGGATGGGATGTACTACCCAAGGCCGGGATGCTGGCTTGGATCTATTCTAAGTACTCAGTGCTCCATGTGGATGGCCGTGTGTCCTCCCACGCGGTGAGGTCGGTGTCGATGGAGGGCCTGAGGCTCAGGAGGCGCACTCTCTCCAGGTGCTAGCAGGTGGTAATCCCCGGATTCTCACCCATGCATGCCAGCTTCACCTCACTCCACTCCAGGGAGCAGGAAGTCTGAGCACAGCAGACAGGGCCATTCCTCAGCAACCTCAGGAAGCAGCTGGAACTCTGGGGCTAGCTCTCGCCCACACCCCAACCCTGAGAGGAAGGGGGACTGGGGTGGGCTGCGGTGACAATGAGGAAAGAGGCAAAAGCTCCTGGGTCACACTCTATTTTTTGTTAATCCTCACCCGGGGTTTGTTTTCAATTCATTTTCAGAGAGAGTGGAAAGGAGGGAGCGGAAGAGAGAGAGAGAGAGAGAGAGAGAGAGAGAGAGAGAGAGAGAGAGAGATATCAATCCATGTGACACACATTGATTGGTTGCCTCATCCAGGTACCCGAGTTGGGGGTGAGGATCGAACCTGTAACCTATGTACGTGCCCTCAGGAATCAAACCTGGGATCCTCTGTGTGTGGGTTAACTCGCTAAAGACTGAGCACCTGTTAGAGCCCACACTCTATTTTGATCTTGAGAATCGATAGGCTACAAGCAATGAAGGCCGAGCTCACTCTCAAAGGATGGGGGAACCGCAGGTGGTTTAAAGAAATGGGAGGGCACCCCGGCAGGAAGTGGGAGCTCAGCCTGGAAGGTGGAAACAGCCCAGGCCACCGGCAGCATCTCCCCCAGTTCTAACCTCTGTGGTTCCTCCAGAAGCTCCAGGTGGAGGGGGCAGGGTGGGGCGGGGGTGGGGGGAAGTACAGCGAGGAGACGGGAAAGGTGAGAGACCAGGCTGGAAGCAGGGCCGGCCCCCGAACGAGCCCCCTGCCTGGGGAGACTTCCTTTCCCAGGTCTGCCTTCCTCTGGCTCAGAGAGGAGAACAGGGATGAGGAGGGGGTTGATTACACTTGGCCATTGCTTATAATCAGCAAAGGGGGAAACATAACCCAGCACTAGATTAGATGAACAACAGAGATCAGCGTCCAGCCCTGAAGGAGCACAGGCTGCCTGGCTGTCTCCATGCAGACAGAACGGAGGAGCACAGCCCTGCACACGGCCCGGGAAAGGGGCCGGGGTCTTCTCAGGGCGGGCCCAGCCGCTGCCTTGGCCGAGGCGGGGTCCTGGGGGCAGGTGACGCTGGGGCCAGGGCTCCCCACAATAAGCACTGCCAGATGGCTGCTGGGGAAGTGGGAGGGGGGAGGCCCGTTCTCTGAACAAACCCCCTCCCCCCGCCCCCTCTCCATCCCTATGTCTCATCTCTCTGGTTCCCCCAGAATCTACCAGGGAAACATGGGAAGGCAGAACCCACCCTTCGGGGCGGCCGGGCTTGCCCCTAAAGTCTCGGTTGCCTGGTCCTGGGTCTCCCCACCCGCACCTGCTCTCCTGGGCTGTCAGAGGGCCGCGGGGGCCAGCCCTCCGCGGGGCCCCCACCTCCTGGGCTATTTGCTAATTCTGGTCGGAGCGCTGGTGGTAAGTAAAAACATCAGGGATTCCGGGCACGGACTCAGACGGAATGAGAAGCAGGAAAACAGCAGCGTCTCCGAGCCCCCGGAGCAGCGTAAGCAAACGGCCCGGCCGCCGCGGCCCCCGGAGGACGCGCCTTGGCAGCAGGAGCCCCGAACCACCTGCCTTTCCCCCGGCGGCTCCTCCGCCTGTGGCTCGTGTTAGCGCCGGGCCCCGCGTCCAGCTCAGCGCTGGACGTTTCCATCTGAATGGCAACACTTCAGACTCAGCGGGCCAGAGCCAAACCCTCCCAGGCCCCTCCCAGGCCTGCGTTCCCACTCCGTCCTCGCTCTCTGTGGCTGGTACCACGGCCCCTGCAGCGTGGGACGCACTCTTCCATCAGACACCAAGCCATCCCGCTCCCCACCGCTTCCCGGGTTCGAGCCTCTTGCTCGGAACTGTCTAAACAGACTCCTCAGTGATCTTCCTCCCTTGATCCTGCCCGTTTTCAAATCCATCCTTGACCCAGCCACCAGCGGAGTCCACCCAGCATGCAGGGCGGTCACGGGCCCTGGCCCATGTTGGGGGCGGCATCCTCTCAGGGTGAGGGGGCAGCCGAGTTTCCATCGGTGGGAAATAAATCCGTCTCTCCCTTCCCCTTGCAGGAAGGGCTGGGGGGGGGGGGAGGTGAGAGCTGATTGAGGACTCATTGTTGGGGGCACGGAGGGCTTCTGGGACGGAATAGACAGAAGCTGCAGGGCACACGGTGCAAAGCTGGAAAGAGGAGGATGAATACGTTCCCTTACAAATAAGTGTTTTCTCTCTCTGTGACCACCAAGGCCGCGCTCCTGCCCCCGTCCCCACCCATGCTCCACCTGCCTGTGGTCTCCAACAGCACTCTCCACCCACAGGCCCGGGGAGGACTCTGGGGGCTCCGGGGACGACGGCTGATTCCATATCTTGAGGCAGGAAAGAAATCAGAGGGGTCTGGGACATCTTGCTGCTGCCAGAAAGCAGGAACGCTTTTCAGAATGCCAGGGGCAATGCAGCAACGACAAGGGGCCAGAATAAGGGGCTCCCGGGCCCGGCCTTGACCATTTGGGCATCCATTAGAACAGGCTGAGCTGGAGAGGGAATGTGGGCTCATGACAACACTCAAACACAAGACAAAATTCTAGAGCGTGCCGAGAAGTGGCTGGTAGGCCCCCAGGAGGGTGAATGTAATGGGAGATGCTAATCTGATCGGCTGGAGTGAAAAAGGTATTTCATATAAACCGGCCCTTTGATTCTTCTCCTAATTCTCTTTCCGGTCTTCAAGGATAGACGCGTGCTGGTTTCCGTCTGCGAAGGCAGGGAGGAGGACGTACAGGGAACTCCGAGTCAGCCCGTTTCTCCACGGGGGGGTCTCCTCCCAGCAGGGGTGGGGCTTGGGATTGGCCCCCGTTAGTTGTAATACAACCCCAGCAGGAGCCTCACGTTTTCAATGACGCTAACTGATCAGGTCAATACATCATGCTGACAGGACAATAGATTGCGCCACGCTGGCCTGGCCAGCAGGATGGGGATTTATCTCCTGTCAGGGAGAATTCAATGCTGCAAACCCCAAGACCTGACCCAGCGGCATGGACTTAAAAAGACCCGTTGAAGTAATGGATAGCTAAGGTTTAATTGTGACCAGGAAGCGTCGCCCGGGGTGATTTTCTTGGCCTCCTGTCCTGATCCAGAACCAGCTGCTCTGCCGCCCGGGCTCTGCCACTCCAGCGCTTTGAGGCGGCTCTTTTCCTCCTCCTCTTGCTCTGGGAAGGTTGTTAAGATCCCTACGAAGGTAAAAATAGTCTTTGGTGAACTCACTGAAATCCTAGGAAGGCGTCAAAATTGGCACCCCCTGGAAGGCGTGGGGTTCAGGGTAAGAAACCCACCGAAGCCCGCAGTATTAGCGCCGTTACACGGCGCAGGGATCACGATGTTTTGCATTATTTAATATGGTTAGAGATTTTAAGAGGATCTGCTGTGTTACATTTGTGAATTGCACTCAGTATAAAGGTTTTCAGCTACTGCATTTCTTCCGCCTTGCTTTCTATCGCTGTTTTTCCCCACCTCCTCTCACCGGGATAGTATTATGTTGAATCCTCTGAAATCGATGCGGTTGTAGGCAAAACCAGTAACACAGCCGCGAGTTCGTGCCGTTTAACCGAATAACAGACAATGCAACTTGGAAAGCCTTCTCCGTCTTCATTGCTCCGTCTTCCCCAACCCCCAACCCCCAACCCAGCTCTACCCTCTCTTCAAGGTTCAGCTTGAACAATGCCGCCCTCCCTCCTCCAAGAAGGCGTTGCTGGTTCCCATCTGGAAGCTGTCCTTCCAAACCTATTTGCACGCCGTGCTGCCGCTGTCAGGCATTGTGGTGATCCGTTTGCATGAGCACATGCTTTCTTCATGGTGGGGGGACCATGCCTAATTCATCCCGGGCTGGCTGGCTCTCAGCAGAGGCTCTGGCACTCTTGTGCCTGACAAGAATGTGTGCTGAGCTCAGTTATGCCCTAGGAGGGACGTGTCTGTCTGAGGGCTCCACACTAGCTTTAGGGGACTCTGAGAGGTGGTGGTGGGGAGGGGCAGTACTCTTCCCAGCACCCCTCCGACTCCTGGCTGTCAAGACCCCCCCCCCCCCAACCAACCTGTGCACTCCTGGGTGGGTGGGGGGGGTGAGGTGTGAAGATGAACCTCTGGCCTTGCTTGAGTGATGCGGGGCCCAGGAGACCCTCTGAGTCACTCTGAGTGCAAGGGTCATGCGAGGACGACACGGGATGTGCCGGAGACAAGACTCCCGTCATGTCATTCTACCCCAGAGAAAGGTCTCCCCAGTCTGGCTTGATGGGCAGAGCTGTGAGCCACGATCGGGTCATTGCTTTGTGCACAGCCCAGGTTGTGGTCAGCTGGCCAGTGAGTCAGAAGGCAGGTGGCTCTGCCGTTTCCAGACTGATTGCCTCTGGAAAGGGTCCCTGGCCGCCCGTCCCTCCCGGGCCTGGCTCACATGCAGGGATTAGCGAAGCTGCATGTCCTCCAGAGAGGTGACATCCGCACATACTGAACACATTTTCTCTGTGGAAAATGTGGGTTGCAGCAGACTGCTGACCCTTGAGGAGCTCATGTAGCCTCAGCAGAGCTGCGGCTCCACTGCCTCCCTTCCCGGTCCCCCTGCCTCCCTTTCTGTAAGCGGGACCAAAGGAGGCGGCAGGACTAACGGGCGGACAATCTCCACTGCTTTGTGGGCAACCACCCGGTGAAATGAGGCGCCAGGGAAGAACACAGGCCGGGAGTCTGGGCTCCTGGGCCTTCCCTGTCCCAGCTGCACCCCTCCCCTCGCCCAGCCTTGCCCGGAGGATAAATCAGAATGGGGCTGGCCGGAGCATTTGAAGACAATCTGGGGCAGTGGTTGGCAAACTGCGGCTCTCGAGCCACATGCGGCTCCTTGGCCCCTTGAGTGTGGCTCTTTCACAAAATACCACGGCCTGGGAGAGTCTATTTTGAAGGAGTGGTGTTAGAAGAAGTTTAAGTTTAAAACATTTGGCTCTCAAAAGAAATGTCAATCGTGGTACTGTTGATATTTGGCTCTGTTGACTAATGAGTTTGCCGACCACTGATCTGGGGCATGAACTCCAACCCCAAACACATACAAAGGTGCTTGGGACAATCGCAAAGAGCTGCATGATGCACCCATTCACTCCTTAACTCAGCCCCTGGACGTTAGGCAACGTGATGGGTGCAAAGGCAAGAGTTCGTATCTTCAAGGAGGTCTGACCATAGTGACAGACAGACAAGCAGAATAACCAGCGCTCGACAGAGACGCAGGCTCGTGGGAGAGTGTGAAAGAGCGTGGGTGCTGAGCTGGTGAAGAGCCCCCTCCACGCCCCCAGCAGAACCCCGAGTGGCAGGAATTTCCCACTGGAAAACGGCGAGGATGGGGAGGCCAAGGCTCTGAGTCGGGGAGACAAGGCACCTTGGGGGCTTCTGCCTGCTGTACCTGTGGGTGGGGAGGTGCAGGGAGAGGGGCTGTGCAGGCGGGCAGGGCAGGCCACGGAGGGCCTCGTAAGCCAGGCGAGCATCTGGGACTGTGCTCTGGAGGTAAGAGGCCGCCACGGAAAGGTCTGAGCAGGTGAGTGACGGGAGCAGGTTTGGGGTGCAGGGTAGAATGCCGTGGCTGCGCTGTGACCCCGTGTCTGGGGGCCCAGCTCCATCATTAGAGAGGGAGGGTAATGGGAGGTCCAAATCAGGTGGCAGAGGGAGGGGCTTGTGTGGATGAAAGTAGAGAAACTAAATAAGTATGAGGAAGCTGGGTGCAGAGACTTAGTGAGTAACTGGAGGAGTGGAGTTAGGGAAGGTAGGAGGAGGATGGGCAAGCACTGGCTGAGGACAGACAGCTGGTGAGAAGTTGGTACAGGAGGAAATCGGAGAAAATGAGTTCCATTTGGGGTATCCTGAGCCACTTCTTTTTAAAGTGAGAAATAGCTTTCCCTCTTTACACCAATAATTTATTTCATTGCAATTTGCTTTGTTGCCAAAAAAATAAAAAATAAAATTCAGGCCCTGGCTCGTATTGCTCAGTTGGTTGAGCATCATCCCATGCACCAAGAGGTCGCTGGTTCAATTCCTGGTCTTGGCTGGATCCCCAGTAGGAGGCATGCAGGAGGCAGCAGGTCAATGTTTTTCTCTCTCCCCCTCTAAAATGAGTAAAAACATATCTTAAAAAATTCAGGACATAGAAAAGTATGTAAGTGAATAAAAATTCCTCTTAACTCTGCTACGCAGAGTCAGTCAGTGAACATATTAGGGAATGCACTTCCAAATCTATTTTCTGTGATGCATAATTTTTAAAAAACAACAGAGGATAGTAGTGCTGTTTTTAAAACTTCTGATGCTCAGCTGTACCCCAGATCAATACCAACAGAACCGCTGGGGGTTGGGGACAGGGATCTGCGTTTCTTAAAGCTTCTCTGATCCTGACGCACAGCCACACAGGCGGTGTGGAGAACCACACCCTGGACTCCACGCTGCCCCTGAAAGCTCCAGAAAGAACCCCGAATCTGTGCAATAACAAGCGTCCGACCAGAAGGCACTTTTAGCCTTCTGCTCTAGGCCTGGGCGATGGAGGGATGGCGGGGAGCCGCCTCAGCGCTCACATTAATAGCATCTGGGACGGGGGCAGGGCATTAGGCCTGAGGACGCCGGTGGCCGCGGGTCGGGCGGACTCGGCGCCAGCGGGGAAAGGGACTGCCACCTGGAACGGGCCGTGGCTCTCGGCGAAGGGGAAAGGGCGCCTCCGAGTCACATCAGAGCTTTGAGTCCAAGAATTGTAAACATGCGCAGGCTGCCAAATCTCTCTCTAAATATATCCCGGTGACCTCATGCTCTCAGATGCAGTGGAATAGAGAGAGGCACTTTTATTCATCTTGGATGACAGCATCTTGAGCTTTTATGGGTGCCTCACGAAGGATTCGCTCAGCGAAGAGCAGCGGTCCGCGTTTCACCCGCTCAAAGCCCCACGACGGGCACGCGGAGTGCACGGGCGGCCACATGTGCCTCCTTGCACGCTGGACCCTCAGATGCATTCCCGAGCGTCAGCAGCAAACCCTCCTCCGCGAGGGGAAATCTCCAACCCGAGGAGCCAGCGGCCCGGGAGGGAGCAGCGCGGAGTCGGAGGTGATTAACATTTGGGTTTTGGCCTCGCCATCCGCTGGGGCCTCATCTGTTACTCGTTTTCTCTTTGGCCAAGGAGACCGCATCCCATGTCCCGAAGGAGAAGGCTGGGAATTCTTCTGGAAGCCCTTCTAGGCGAAGCCCGGGGAAGGGCGAATGAAGCTTCACTCCTTTTAAGGCCATATCTCACCAGGAGAGAGGGAGAGGGGGAAAGAGGGAGAGGGGGAGAGGAGAGAGAGAGAGAGAAGGGACCCTCTTGTTACCCACAGGGTGCAGGCACCATCAGTACCCTCCGCTCCCCGCCCCTCGGTGTCTTCACCCCTCCAGGACCCGTGCTCCTGCCCTGTCTGTGCATAAATCAAGCAGCAGGGTAGCTCGGAAACATGACGAACACGTTGGCAGCCGCGGCCTGAGGAGCCGGGGGGGAGGGGAGGAGGGGGATCTAAGTAACCGGGCTTGGCTGGAGGGCGCGGACTGAGCGTTCCTGGAGCTGCCCCAGCCGCTCAGAGGGAGCTGCCAGGGGGCTTCCCCAGGGGCAGCCCGGGCCGCTCGCTGCACAGGGGAGGGCGGACGTGTCTGTCAAGAACATTATTCAGAAATTCTTGGACACATCTGAGCCCGCACTGTGAGCGAGGGGAGAGGGGCTCAGGGAAGTCTGGCTCGGCTGGCAGGGCCCCGGTACCAGCCACAGGCTTGAATGCTGCTATTTCCACGGGGGGTCCTCGCAGAGGTGGTGGGTGCCGCCTGTGTGCGCACATTGTTGGGGGGCCCACCCACCCACCCACCCCTTCTGAGGACCTAGCCCAGGGCGCCTCCTGCCCTGTGTTTGAGCTGCTGGGACTCCCCTCTCTGTTTCCTAGTTTCACTAGTTTCCATGGCTCTGGTACCTCGTTTGCTGTCGGCAGGTCAGGACCCTGTTGGAAGGACCAGCAATGCCTGCTCTGCCCTCCCCACCAGACTGTCCCGGGGGCGGCCATCACCTTCCTGCCTCCTACCTGCCGTGCCCCCGGCCTGTCCCAGGACCCACGGCGAGGCCCCTGAGGGTCCAAGCCCTTCCACCAGGGGCCACCGTGGGGGCCGCACAGGACCGATGAGGCCTCAGGAAGCTGCAGTCTAGAGAGTCTTTGCTTTGTTTCGTTCTTGAGTCACGGAGAGGGTATTCCAGGGTCACGGACAGGAGAGCCTCGCACCTGCAGGCAGTGGTGCCCCCTGGAGGTGCTGCTGGGTGGAGCCCAGGTAGGGCTGCCTCGGCTCTGAGCACATGTGGAACAGAAGGGCTGCCCCCAAACCATCAATCACGTCAAATATTCCCTCCTCTCTCCAAAACCTCATCAGCACCTTTTAATTATAATCTTTTTTAAATTTTTATTTTTAAGGGAAGAAGCAGTGAGACCCTCACTGCGAATAGGCACAGCCCTACCGCCACCCCTCCCCCCTGCTCCCCGCAGAAACCCTCCTGACCTCAGCGCGGATCCCCCGAGCTCCTGGTGGAGTGATTAGCTGACCCTGTGGCTGGGGCAGATCACCAAGCGAGGCCTCCGTCCAGGGGTTTCCTGTCACCAAGGTCACACGAGTGCCAACCCATTTTTCATTCGGAGAGAATAAAACTCATAAGCAGCATCAGCTGAAAATGGTCTTTGAGAGAAAGTTCTTTCCATTAAAAGCTAAGCACATGACAGCTGGTGACTTTTAATGGAAAGTAGAATTTGCTGGGATGAATTACTATCAAACCACTTGAGGATTTGTGTTTTTAATTTTTTCCTTGTTGGAGAAAGGCAGCACTTTGAAGTCCAGAAGAGCAGATGAGGAATGGAAAGTTCTGGTCTTGTCTCTAATTGTGGCCTTAAAAGACCTAGACGATCCTCAGCAAAACCATGTTCCAATATCTAGGTACATTCATTTCCTTTACTCTTTACTTGAAGCTCATTGAATAAGCTGCTTAGAAAACAAACCTCTTTGCCCACTATTCTTTTGAGCTTATGTGTACTGAAGCATACCCCCCATTCCCCATTTAATAGGAAATATCTGATACAAAAGAACCTAGTGAGTATCTGCTATGGACTGTTTGTGTCCTCCTCCAGTTCATATTCTAAAAACCTAACTCCCAATGTGATGGCAAGTTGGAAGCCCGGCCTGTGGGAGATGAGGTTTAGGAGAGGTCATGAGGGTGGGGCCCCTGTAATGGGATTAGTGCCCTTTTAAAAAGAGGAAGAGACCAGAGTTTTCTCTCTCTTTCTGCCACGTGAACTCATAGCAAGAAGACTGCTAGCTGCCTGTGATTTTTAGCACTATCTTTTTGGATATGTCTCCCCAGACAAGGGAAACAAAAGGAAAAATAAACAAACGGGATATTTATCAAACTAAAAAGTTTTGCACAGAGGAGGAAACAATCAACAAAATAAAGAGACAACCTACTAAATGGGAGAAGATATTTGTCAATGATACAACAGATAAGGGGTAATTATCTAAAATATATAAGGAACTCATACAACTTAACACCAAAAAAACCCCCAAACTGTTTATAAAAATAGGCAGATGACCTGAATAGATATTTCTCTAAAGAGAACATCAGAGTCCTGAGCAATTCGGCTCCAACCCATGTTTCCAGTTTTGCATGCTGCCACTTCATGACGTGAGCTCTTCCCAGCCTCAGTTCTGGCTCTCAGTTCTCCTCTGGTCCCAAATCCTGTCCACACACTTTCCTGGTCCAGCAGGCCCGGGTGGCATTTAAGTAATTGGGACTGTCTGTTTTAACTGCTCTGGGTTTTGTATTTGTAGAAAGTCTGTAAAACTCCGGGGGCCAGATCCAGGGCAAGGCCCACAGCGAGGCTCTAGCCTGGCGCAGCCATTGGAAAAGAAAAATTCCATTTCTATGTTGACAGCATGTAAATTTCTTCAGCTAGAAACGGTCATTAGCAGGAATAATTAAAACAGGAAGCTGTTGAGTTGTTCTTTCTTTTGAGTCACATAATAAATCACAACATTATCTGCCAAGCGTTTGTGCTGCTAGCAATGGACACCGAAATTCCAAGTTACATCTGACAGCCAGGGTCCACCCAGGGTGGAGAAGTGTTTGGATCCTGGCTCTGCCCCTCGCTGAGTGACTGGGCAAATTCCTAAACCTCTCTGACTTTTCCTGTCGGAATTTGGGAAGAATTGTCCCTACCTTCTAGGGTTGTTATAGGGATCAATGAGATATTTGCTATAAAATGAGTAAGGTGGTAACCATAACACCAGCGATTCTATGAATCGGACTGCTACGTTTTTGAGATGTACATGGGGAACTTACAATGGTGTCTGTGTGGACACAGGGAGGAGACCCAGGATAGGACCAGAGGAGGGAGGGCAGGAGACTAGCTGCAGAGTCACCTTCGCTGAGGGTGGGTTTGGGCCCTGGGTGCAGGGACGGGGTGATGGGGAGGTCGTTGCACCCAATCAGGAAGATGTGCCCTTTTCCCAGCGGCCTCTCTTGCTGACCTTGATTGCTGGATGACTCGCTGCCTGCTGCACGCAGGTGATCGACCCCTCGCCGGGCACTCGCTGTTCTCTGCTGCCATACTCCAGGGAGACTGAGCATCTGGGTTGGGGACTGCCCGCCCTTCCCCAGGACCTGGCACAGAGCAGACGTTTAGCACAGACTGGTCTTTACTGGATAGTCCCAAGTGCCCGCTTTCCAGGAATAAAGTGAGAGAGATTCTTCTTGGGCTGACTCGCTAATCAACCAACAGACAATGAGGATGCTGCAAGAAAGCCACTGGCCCGGGCTCAGGGCTGCTTTGCTCACGCGCTGCAACGGGCAGGGGCACTTCCGACAGCAATTCTGCAGCTGAGGGCGGACGGGAGAACGGCAAGTACAGAGAGCTTGACTCGAGCAAGGCTCTGGCTTTGTTTGGCAGCTGTTTACCGGATACCATAGTAGCATGCCTTGCCCAGGGTGGTGTGGAGAGAGGCCTGTTCACCAGTCAGGGAGAATGCAAATGTTTGAGAATGCAAGCCGAGATATTTTAAGACACTCCAAAACAAAAGCAAGGAGGGAATCAATCTGGCTGTGGCAGTTTATGAGAACCCAGCATCACTGAAGAAGGTGGTTGTTAACAGCGAGAACAGGGCCCTGGGGGCAGGGGGCCTGCTGTGGGACCTGAACTGACCCCAGGAGGAGGGGTGGCTGTCAGCTGGGCAGTTTCCCGGGTTCTGTTTACCTCAACAATCAGCAGGGGCCTGTGTTCTGCTCTGTTTACCTAAACAAAGGGACAGAATGTTCCTCAAGCACAACTGCAGTTGACGGGGGCTCTGGGGTGGAGGCAGCCCTGGGCTCTCTGGCCATGGCCAGGGCAGAGCCGGGCCAGGGCGCCACGGCCTTGCCAGTGTACCCCCGTCTCTGGTTTGGGGAGATGGCATCTTTATGGCTTGCAGAGGTTGCAATTCCTCTTTAATAAAAAACACACACAAGGAATTGGAGTTTCTCTTGAGACTGTTAATACTACCTGGTTGTACTTCCAAAAATTAATATACCCGGGGCCTGAGCAGCAATCTTGAGATTTCTCCATCAAGTATGTTTTGTCGCTATGTCATTCCTTACCAGCGCCTGCCCAGGTGGCCAGCTTCCCCCCCTTCTTCTTGTTTCTTCTCCTTTCTCCTCCTTCTCTTTTCTTCTCTCCCTGTTCTCTATTTCCTTTATCTTCTCTTGTTTTTTTTTTTTATTCTCTTAAAAAAGAAAAAGAGATGATGATGATGATACACAAGCAGTGTGGAAGTGAGCTCCTCTGGGGCTGGGCTAACCCAGCCTCTTAGGACCCAGGCTCTTTCCTCTCCCTCCTGCTCCGGGAGTCAGACCAGGTGCCCTCTTGGTCGTAAAATGGAGCCTCAGTTCCAGGCATTACATTTTAACACCTACTTTGATAAAGAAAATTAGTGGAGAAAAACCAGTCACAAGACTATAAGGAGTAGTGAGGACCATGAATTACAGTGATTGCCCCTGCCTAGGGCCTTCAAATATAAAACAACCCCTCCACCCCCATTGCTTCAAAAATAGAAATAGACCGTTACAAGCCATTCAAAGTCACTGCTCCAAGCTTGCAGCTCCACACTGAGCTGCAGAGGACAGGTGACCTGCCCCGGGACAAGTGAGTGTGAAGGCTTCTCTGCCCCAGCCTCCCTGCTGTCCACAGCCCCGAGCTTTACCTCCTCAAGACCCCCCGCTTCTGAAGAGCTGAGGTGGCGTTGTCTCCTTTCCTGCCCTCCCATCGCCCAGCACCTGGGCTCATGCTCCCGAGGCTCACCCATGGCACTCACAGGGAGGAAGCTGCACTCACCGTGCAGGACAGACCCTCCCATGCTTTCTTCAATCCAATCTGTTGTTTCCAGTGTCTCTCAAAGTGAACCCCGCAAAGTGTGCCGTCACCTGGGCTTTCTTAGAAATGGACATGTTTAGGCCCCACCTCAGACCTGCCGATCAGAAACTCTGGGGGTGGGACCTGGACACTGCGGTCTCCACAGGACTCACGTGCCCTGAAAACCACTGTCCTGAAGTCCCTGCCATGCTTAGCGGTCAAGGGGAGCTTTAAAAAACCATGAATGCCTGGATCCAATCCCCACCCCCACCCCCACCCCAATTCTTCAACCCACAACCTAGGTGTGTGCCCTGACGGACAATCGAATCAGCAACCTTTAGGTCTACGGGACAACGCTCCAACCAACTGAGCCACCTGGCCAGGGCTCCCCACCAAATCCTTACGCAACTGGACTGTGGTATTTTTAAAAGTTCTCTGGACGACGCTAAATTGCAGCCAAGACTGAGAACCACTGATGTAAATAAAGATGGAGACAATTATACTGTAAATGATTAAACAGAAATGAAAAAAAATTGAGACACACACACGGACAAAAAATAATAAGTCCTCTTTACTGCTTCAAAACACAGGGTTCACTGTTATGAATCACGGGTGCATTTGTTCCCTTAGCTGCCCTTTTCCCTTTCCTGTGAGTTCAGAGAGAGAGGGTGGGTAAGACAAGCCCGAATGGTAACAGAGAGCCTCACCTCCCCTCACACAGGAGGAGAGGGGGCCCCACGAACGCCCCCTTAATGCACGAGGCCCGGCCGCCACCAGCCGGCTCTCAGGACAAAGGGCGTCTTGGACTGTGTCAGCCCACGTGAAAATGGAACACGAGCCACTTAACGAGGGAAAAACACGAAACGGGGAATATGTCTTCCTTTAGGAGGGGAATCCGTTTTAATTTAGGAAACGAAGGACTCTCACATACCATTTGTTACCCAAGAGCAGTACAGGACCTCCTTAGATGGATCGTGGAACCAGAGGCCTCAATTCAGATTGCACCAGGCCATACTCTGGGCTTTTTCTTAGGTTGTCTGTCCCAAAGATCCGGGAGACGTAACCACACTCAAGAGTATAATTGTTTACCCCTAACCTGTTTGGCTCAATGGATAGAGCATTGGCCTATGGACTGAAAGATCCCAGGTTTAATTCCGGTCAAGGGCACGTGCCTTGGTTGTGGGCACATCCCCAGTAGGAGGTGTGCAGGAGGCATCGGACTGATGTTTCTAACTCTCTATACCTCTCCCTTCCTCTCTGTAAAAAATCAATAAAACATTTATTTTAAAAAGTATAATTGCTTCTCTCTCTCAAAGTAGAATTCTAACCAAGTGTCATTTAGGGCGGATAAGGCCATCAACCCTGTGGTTGGCAGAGGCTCGCTGGTTGTCTATTAATTGTGTAAGGTGTAAGCAGCTCATGGCGAAGCTCCAGGCCCTTCTTCCACACCTAATAACAAAGGGTCCTGCTTTACCTTAAAATCTCAGAAGTCTCCAGCAATACGAACAGCAGCTTGCTTATTGTTCTGCCACAATAGCTTACTATGGGTGCTAACAGTTTTGAACCTAAACTGGATGGGAAAACTTGGCTTTTCATCAACTGTTACTTTCAGGTGAGCTTGGGTTGTGGACAAGTTCAGCCCAAATCAAATTCCAATTTTATTGTGCACCACCAGGTACTGCCCTCAGATTCTGAGCGAGCCATTCTGGGGTGGTGTTCAGAAGTCATCACTTCAAACAAGCACCCCCAGTCGGTGAAATACTGGTCTTAATAACCAACAGTAATAAACGGGGGTTCTTTTATAGGTGGCTTTTCGTCATGTTTTTCTCAACTTGCCAGTTTGTCTAAAATGAATATATAGCTGGCTTATTTGATTAAAAAGTTTATGATAAAGTTCAATGATTGCTGGATGTAAGGATTACTAGGAAATGTAACAGGAAAAAGGTCATATTCATAGTAAAAACAAAAACTAGTTTACCTGGAATTCTAATATATAAAAACTCTGGGTCATAACAACCAGTCACGATCGGAGGCTGACCCACCGGAAGTCAGTGCTGGCCCAGACCCCAAGCAAGCAGTTAGGGGCAATCAGGCAGGCAGGCAGGCAGGCAGAGTGGTTAGGGGTGATCAGGTAGGCCACATGTGTCAAACACAAGGCCCGCGGGCCAAATCCAGCCCACCAGGCCTTGCAATGTGGCCCGCACCGCGCTGTCATCACTGCACTCCGCTGTCAGTTTATGACATTGTCAGTTTATGACTGTTCAGTAAACCATTCGGCCCACGATTTAGGCTGGATTTTAGATTTTGGCCCCTTCTCTGATTGAGTTCGACACCCCTAAGGTAGGCAGACCAGCGGTTAGGGGTGATCAGGTAAGTAGGCCAGTGGTTAGGGGTGATCAGGTAAGCAGACAGTCCCTCAGAGGGCTGGCCCAGTCCCCCAGCAAAGAAAAGAGGGAGGCCCAGGCTAGCCAAGCCATTGCACCCCAGCCTGTCACCTGTAGAGGTAGGCCACCAATGGCAGGGGAGGCGGGGCAGCACCGCACAGATGGCAAGCAGTGGCAGCGGCCTGCAGCCTGGGGAAGGAAAGCCCCGATAGGCCCTGATCTCAGGCCAGGCCTAGGGACCCTACCCGAGGGGTCCCAGACTGTGAGAGGGTGTAGGTCGGGCTAAGGGACCCCTGCCCCCAAGTGCACACATTTTTGTGCACTGGGCCTCTAGTAAGTAAATAAAAGCTGTGTGAAACCAGTAGAGCGAAAACTGTAGAGCTCTGAGGGACATTACAACCCTAAACAAACAGAGATATATATATATATTTCATGTTCATAAACGAGAGGGACAAACTTTTCACCCAAACTGTATTCTCAAATTAATCCACATATTCAAAGCAATTCTAATAAAAATACCAACAGTGTTTTCATTGAACTTGACACGCTGATCCTAGGGAAGACCAGAGGAAGTCTAGGTAAGGCAAATTGGAAGAACAATGTTATTAGCTCACCAGACAGCAAAGCCTAGACAGCTGTACAGTAATGAACGTGGTACTGGCTCAGGACAAACTACTACTGAGACAGGAAAAGGAACCTTAGCAGCAAGCATCGCACAGGTGGCACTGTGTGAGGGAAGACAGGCTAACCCTATCAGAGAACTGTCACTCTCTTTTGGTTCCAGGATAGGGAGGGGACAATTTCAGAGGCCAGTAGAGACTTAAGAAAATCCAGTCCTGTCTGGAGATTTCCCAAGCTTCTTAGAGGCAAGGACATAACCAACACCCTAGCCGATGACTTCTAGGAGACTCAATACAGGTATTTTTGTACTTCTTCCAATGAAAGCTCCATTGGGGGCCTGGCCAGCATGGCTTAGTGGTTAAGCATCTACCTATGAACCAGGAGGTCAGGGTTTGATTCCCGGACAGGGAACATGTTGGATTGTGGGCTCAATCCCCAGTAGGGGGTGTGCAGGAGGCAGCCGATCTCTCATGGATGTTTTTCTCTCCCCCTTCCTCTCTCTGAAATCAATAAAAAAAAGAAAAAAAAGAAAAAAAGAAAAAAAAAGTGAAGGATAAAAATGTAAGTATGATAATAAATTATCCCCACACAACCTATATTTTTAAGCAATTTATTTCAATAGAAATATTTCAGAAAACTGTACTTAAATTCGTTTTTAAGTTAGCGTATGCAAACACACTGAAGATCTCACACTCACATTTGCATATTGAACAGAAACAAAAAGTGAGAGAGGAACCGAGCTGCACGTCACTCAGGGAGGTCATAGTGCAGCCAAGTGCTTTGTCATGAGTATGCAAGCTCACTGGGGTGAAGGGTAAAAATGGCTTGTGTTGTCCTGCATATAATCGTCACTGGGCACTTATCCCCACAGATGTTGACCTCCTCTAGATTACACTGTGGATGGTCCCTCAACCCCCAAACACACTTCAGTAGCCTGTACAACAATGAATTTGTCAACAACAAAAGTGGAGAAACTATTGAGAACCTGGTGACTTCTTAAGAGCTATGCTGTCAGACCTAAGTCAATAGTTACCAGACTATCTTTGTGAATAGTTCTAATAGGCGGTATCTTGAGGGGAAACGTAGTATTTCTGATCTAGTATCTAAAGCATGGCTAATATTTATGAAGTTTTCTATTAAAAAAAAACAAAACATTTTAATCTCAAAGCACTCTAATTATGCATTCTTCGAATCTCATCACTACTTTGCAGTCTAAATGACCAGATCAAAATTTAAATTCTGCTAATTATTAACCCTCAAGGACCAGCGAGTTAACCCTTCATGTGGCTTTAAAGACCATGTCTACTTGCCTACTCTGGAACAGACGAACCCTTTCATATTTGTGAAAACAGCATCCGGACTCAGTTGGACAACAGTAGTAATCATAGAGGAGCAAAGTGTTTCCAAGCTTCGCTTTTCCTGGGAAATTTCGTTTAGTCTTTTAACTTCCCTTTAATTTGTATACTGGAGCTGCTTTCACTTTCCCATCATAATGTTTTCAGGTGAACAATAACTGGTAGGTTAAGTGACTGCTTGTTTGTTCTGAGCCTTATTTAAATATAAGAATGAACCAAACGAAACCTCATTTCTGACCAAAAGGATTCTTATCACAAGACTTCAATAGCTTCCATAAAACCCAAACACATCTTCCTGGCTGCATCATATTCTTTTAGAGATTTCCTGAAAGGCCTTATAATTAAGTGTATGCTCAAGATGACAACAACAACAACAACAACAACCGAAAACATCAACACAAAATAAACAAACTCCGTGATGGGTGCTCTTCCAAGTTGTTCTTAAGAGCGCTCATCCAAAGGGCAATTTGGGTGGATTTATTTTTAATCTCCTGCCTGGAAGGAGAGGAGCAGGAAGGAAGTTTGTCTAAAAAGACTCAAAACCAAGGACTGCAACAATTACCTAGGAATATCTACACAGACATTCTTGGACGGGATGTGAGAGAGAGTGAGCTGGTGGAGAGAGGGGCACACACTCCTGAAACAAAGGAGGAAGAGGGCCAATGATTACTGTCATACTCAATGCCTATAGTTGGTCTTCAAATTGATAAGGCACTGACCAAATTTTCCCCATACTACAACTTGAGATACGGTGAAATGAAACTGCTTTCAATAAGCTTAAGAGTTTGAACACAGAGATCTCTTTCATTAGAATTCTCTAAAGAGAGAAAAAAAAAAGTCACTTTAGACACAAGCCATTTTTGGGAAGCATTTTGAAAAGGCTGACTTCACATGAAAAATAATTATCATCTATGTGATTAAATAACAATGTTTGTCTCTGAAAGCTTAGGAAAAACAAAAACAAAGTATCACTCTGGTTGTAAAACCTTTGAAAGAAAAAACTACAAAAACAGAGAAAATAAAAGCAAATCCGTAAAGATCACAAAGTCAGGCAAACCTCACCATTTGTTCATGCATCAGCAGCGCTAATACTGTTCCACCGGGACACGGGCGAATGCATCTTCCTTCCCAAAAAGGGATCCAATTATTTTGAAAGCCTTTGAAGCAGAAGATTTCTGTTATGAAAGATTCTCTTCTGCTAAGCAACACTGGCGCCCCTTGTTTGCAGAAGATAACGTGGCAGTTTGAAAACTGGTTGTGAAGGAATGTGCCTCAAAAAACAGGAAGCATGTCAACTGTGGATATCATCTTTACAGAAGTGGATGGATTAAATCTGTTTTGATTTCCAGAATTAATATGATGCCTTACAGTTTCGTTTTCAGTAGCAAAGACATAAGAGCTTACAGATTTAACCTAAAAAAAGGGGGGTGGAGTGGGGAGGAAAAAAGACCTCTGCTCAAGTCATTTGCCAGGTAAATTTTAGTAATCCCAACAGATCAACAGACCGGCCTGCCCTGAGAGGGCTCCTGCTCCAATTAATCTACAGAGAGTGTACACTATACACTGTAAACATTTTTTCCTTCCATAACTATGGTGCTCCTTGGTCTCTTTTATAAACCTTCTAGAAGAGGAGTAAAGCCACTTATAAAAACTTTGCAGCTATAAACATGGTAACTCTTGATGTACAGAAAGACCGAATGCCAGAACAGTCCACACAGACGGTGGTGCAATGGTCTATGGCATTTCCCACACAGGAAAGACATTTGTCATCGAAGCACAGGCCTAGGGAGAAAAAGCATTCAGACTCAAACTGTTTCCATCCCTTTTGGTAATGTTTACACAAATGACATTTACACAGCAAAGAAAATGAAATAGGAAGGTGTCTTTGATCAGTTCTCTTTCAATTCTTACATTTTGGAGGTTACAGTAAAAAAATAACTCTGAAAAAATAAGCAGAGCCCAAACACACAGGGGGCATAAACCAAAAATAGTGCTCATTATGCAGTTATTTTTATAGTTATATTTTAAAAACTGGTATGTTACTTCCATATGAAAAATAAACTTCTGTTCAAATAAACTGTTACATGAGTTGTGTCTGAACTGTATTCTGGACAATATTATATTCTACTATCCTGGGCCATATAACACACCAACCATTAATCTTAACATAAACCAGCTTAAATTTAAACTTTTGTTTCTATGAGCTCTTTTAGGCTAGGACAGAATCAGATGACCTTAATATTGATGGAAATTTCAAGCTTATGAGTCACCAATTTACTAATTTATAAAGGGCAGGCCTAATCAGAGAGAAATGAATTTATCATCCCACTAATAAACATTCTGGTGACAAACTTTCTTTGCATGAAATAATCATCAGATATCATTTGGTGAATAACAGATAAAAGATTCACTTAACAGCAGTTTAATCCACTTTTCTCACTGGTTTCCATTTGCTTCAAATGCTATAATAATCTCAAAAAGCAATGACTAATCTTTTGAATGAGTAAATTTGAAGACAAAAAACAAAAAAAACAAAACAAAACAAAAAAAAAACAATGGCAACTTCTATGCACGCTTATGTTAAGAGTTTCAGACAAAAGGGCTGTTTACCAAATTGAAAGCTATTCTTCGTCTGTGCAGGCATCCATTCATGTTTAGAGCTGAAAACATCAAACACATCTTCCAGTCTAGCTCCCCTCTTTGGCAAAACATCAGGCTCTGACTTCCAGGTGCCCACCTCCACAGACGTGGTTCCTCTATGACATATCTACTGTAGCTTATTTACGACAAACAAACAAAGCAATAATAATAAAAAAAAATCCACAGGGTTCTCATCCATAGCATTTTTTAAAAAGCACATACTATTAAAAACATTTCTTTCTGAATAAACAAAGAAATAAAAATAAAAAAAAAGCAAAACAAAAGTGAGATGTGCAAGGTCTACACAGTAATACTGCTGGCTCCGCAGGAGGGGTCCCTCGTGCACCCAGCATGGGCCAAGCGCAGGAGCCGGTGATTTAAACATCACTCAGCACAGGCAGCACTGTCCTCTCCAGCCCGTGTCATCGCTCCCCACAAAGCCAGAAACCAAGGCATTTCTAACTGTGCTGTTTGAGAGAAGTATCTGCACTCTGCATGTCCTCTGGAAACAGATCTAAATGGAAAAAACTCCGTGCTCAGAGAAAGCTCTTCCACTTCCCTTTGAATGGACTTTTAGCTAATTAGTCTGTGGACAATATTTTCTACTGAAGTTTTATAGATTCAAGAATGAAATACTTATGATAAAAAAAAAAAGTACAATGTTTTCTAAGAATACAAATGCAAGTGATTTTACGTGAGGCCTGAAGCCTGGTAGAAGGTATCAGACAGAGGCGTTCTTACTCTGGGCCAGTGCTGAAACCTATGATGCCTCATGAGTTTATAACATCCAACGTAGCCTTTGTTCAAACGCCAATTTTTGTTAAAACTCTAAGGCATCATATCTTCAATCTTCTTATTTATTTTTTTTTTTTTTAGTGAGTCAACATTTATTTTGGAATTAAATGCATTACAGCATAGAAGAGCCCTCATAAAACTACTTGGTCAACTACTGATTTCATGGCAGGGACCTATACATAATAGTAAGTTTTCAGGAAAATGTTTTGCAATAAAGAAAAGTTGTATAAGGAGAGTTCTGATACTTTAAATTCTCAGAATCTCAACCTTTTACTTTTTATCCTTTAAAATTACTTTGTCTGCCTTAGAATGAAATGAATACATACATATATGGAATCTCTTTTAAACAAATGTGACCCTGAATCTCATATTGAGCAAAAATAATGAAAATGAATAATAATAATAAAAACAACAACTGGCATTGTGCACAATAAACAAGGTAAAGGAAAACATCAGTTTATCTCCTTGGTGATAAAAACCACCTGTGACTGGTAGAAGAGGGAAATCAACTAAAGTGGAAAAGTAATGACTATAAAATCTGAAGGAAATTTAGGTTGGGATGCAATCCCCACTACGAAGATCTGTGGCCCAGCAATGAATTCATATAGAGTCTAACCTTAAACACAGTTAGAAACAACCATGTCTTCTGGAGCCCCTGTGAAAAGTGTCTGGCAGGTGAACACTCGGCCTTTATGCCCCTGCAGGAAGTCGTGTTCCCCGTACAGTACTAAATCTCCGAGGTTTAGTGTTTAAAAATACCTTTCCTCATCTAAAACCAAACAAAATCCCTCCCTAAGCCCCAAACAAAGTCCCAACAACTCACAGTACAATATTTCTAGTCCCTCCACTCGTGCCTGAGAGCATGAGGCCGCAGGCGAACGGAGGACAAACGCACGCACGTTCTGGGAGGCTGCTGGCAGAATGCTGCTTGTCAGACCTGTACACTCCGGTTCAAAACCAGCTCCTCATGTAACCCATGAGAATGACGCTTTTCCTTTTTAAAGTCTATCTGAAAAAGGCGATTCCCCCCTCCAAAATTAACACAAAGTTAAAAGAAATGCAGATGAGCTACGATCTATTCCAAGCACAGCACCGCCAGGAGATCGATCACACACACTATTTGGTGTTTGATGTTGGTTTTCCTTGCGTTCTTTTAAGGCAGTGGTTTCCACAGGTCAGTTCAGAGATAAGAAGCGTGGTCCATGGCAGTTTGTTTTGCAACTGCAATTGGTTCTCTGGGAATGTCTCACTTCATTCCCTAGAATTAGTGCTTTTTTGGTTCAGAATCCGGAGGCAAAAGGGAAGCTCGGCTCCCCTGGCACAGGACTGGTTTTTGCTGGCGCTGGTCCACCAGGCCTCGCTCCCTCTGTGGAGCAACAATTCACCTCTCTTCTTTCTTAGGCTTTTACTCAAAAGTCATCAAGTTTGTAGGAACCTAAAAAATACGAGCATTACAAAACAACATTATTTATTTTGATTAAAATACTCGAGTCCTGGCGCATGAAAATTTGTGCCTAGGAGGGGGTCCCTCAGCCCGGCCTGCCTTCTCTCACAGTCTGGGAGCCCTCGGGATGTCCTACTGAGGGCCTGTGATTAAAAAAAGTCACAATCTGGCCTCCCTCTGTGGGAGGTGACCGAGCCAATCAGGGGAGGGTGCCACCTCCATCACCCGCCGCTGCTGCCTCTGGCCTCCCTCTGCAGGAGGCCAACTGGGCCAATCAGGGGAAGGCACCACCCCATCACCCCACTGCTGCTGCCGCTGCCACTGCTGGCCCTCGCGGACACCCAAAGTAGCCTTTTATTATGCACGATATACACCGAATGGCCAGATTATTATGCAGTCCTTGCAGCCGCTGTGGCTTTGTTTGGAAGGATGTTCGGTCTATCCAGTCTAACATATTAGCCTTTTATTTCAGGGGTCCTCAAACTTTTTAAAGTGGGGGCCAGATCACGGTCCCTCAGAGAGCTGGAGGGCCGGACTATATGAACTACTAATTCCTACTGTAACACCTTGGCTGCGCTCACTGCCCAAAAAAACTGGCGGGCAGGATCAGACTCCCCTGGGGGCTGCATGTGGCCCGCGGGCCATAGTTTGAAGACCCCTGGATAGATTTTTCAATTACAATTGATGTTCAATATTATATTGGTGTCAGGTGTACACCCCTATGATGAGACATTTATGTAACTTATGAAGTGATCCCCCAATATTTCCAGTACTCACCTGGTACTGTCCATACTTACTAGAGTATTACTGGCTATATTCCCTATGAGGTATTTTACATCCCTATGACTATTTTGCAACTACCAATTTGTACTTCTTAATCTCTTCAACTGTTTTCACCCAGCTGGCACATGTCAGTCTGTTCTCCCTACCTATGAGTCTATTTGTTTTATCTGTTCTTTTGTTTTTAGATTCCACATATAAGTGAAATTATGGTATTTGCCTTACCCTGTAGGTCCATTCACAAAGTGGTAGCATTTAAAAGTTGTCTTTCAAAGTACTATTTCTTTTAAGTGAGCCCAAATGTTAAAATCTTTCTGACCTAAAGTATCTTTTTGAAAAAATTAAATATATTGGGGTGACAGTGGTTAATAAACCTATATAGGTTTCAAGTGTACAATTCTATATACACTGAGTGGCCAGATTATTAGGTCTAGTAATAATTAATGTCGTTTTCTAATACTTTTTTAAATCGAATTTATTTAAACAATACAACAAAATTTAATCAACAATATAGTTGCCGTTGTTTTCTACTACTTGTGCCCAACGCTCAGGAAGCATTTTAATCCCTCTGTTGTAAAATTCTTGTGATTTTGATGCAAAAAATTCGGTCATTGCATTTTTGAGGCATTCTTCATTATTAAATTTTTTTCCAAGAAGAAAGTTTTGCAAAGAACGAAACAAATGGTAATCGGAAGGGGCAATATCAGGAGAATATGCAGGTTGAGGGAGAACTTCCCATTCCAACTGGCGCAGTTTTTCAGCAGTGATTCTTGCAGTATGCGGTCGTGCGTTATCGTGGTGAAGAATTACGCCCTTCCGATTAATCAGCGCGGGTTCTTTTTCTCTTAAAGCTTGGGCTAACCTTTCCAATTGGGCACTATACACTGCACTTGTAATGGTTTGGTTAGATGGTAAAAGTTCATAATGAAGAATTCCTTTAATTCCACCAAACACACAACATCACTTTTTTCACATGCAAGTCAGGTTTTGGCGTGGGCTGCGGAGCCTCATTTTTGTCCAACCATTGAGGCCGCCTTTTCAAATTAACATACAGCACCCATTCTTCATCTCCGGTAACAATTTGCTCTAAAAACGGCAAACGGTTTTGACTAGAGAGGAGCGAACTGCAAATTGTGACTCTTTGATTACGGGTGTTGTAGGTCAACTCATGAGGAACCCATTTTCCAAACTTTTGGACTTTGCCAAGTGGACGCAATTGATTGGAAATTGTTTTTTGTGAACAATTTAAAGTTGTCGCAAGCTCTTGTTGGGTAATTTGAGGATTTTGCACCAAAAGAGCTTGAAGAGCTTCTTGATCAAAATTGGACACACGGCCTCGACCACTCTTGTCATCTAACGAAAAATTTCCCTCGCGAAATTTCTCAAACCAACGCTGGCATTTTCTGGCGCTAACTGCATCTTGACCAAGAGCACTACAGATGTTTTTTGCAGCCTCACTTGCTTTTCTTCCTAATTGGAACTCGTAAAGCATGCAGTGCTGAATATGCTCTTCATCCGCCATCTTCTTAGCCCTAGTTCTGCAACAAAACTCAAACCAAACACAAACTTTTTCAAGCAAAACTTGTTAATTGCACTTCACACGTTCTGTAGATACCACGTGTTTGAAGGTTATGTCAATACAAGTCAACGCCAAGCAAGATTTTAAACGAATGTTTAAAAACGACATTAATTATTACCGGACCCAATATTATGATCTCTGAATGCATAATAATCTGGCCACTCAGTGTATACCCTACATTAGGGGTGTCGAACTCAATCAGAGAAGGGGCCAAAATCTAAAATCCAGCCTAAATCGCGGGCCGAATGGTTTACTGAACAGTCATAAACTGACAATGTCATAAACTGACAGCGGAGTGCAGTGATGACAGCGCGGTGCGGGCCACATTGCAAGGCCTGGCGGGCTGGATTTGGCCCGCGGGCCTTGTGTTTGACACATGTACCCTACATAATAAAAGGCTACTATGCAAATTGTCCCCTCAACCAGGAGTTCGACCAGCAGGCAGGCTGGCCAACTGCCCATGTCCCCTCCCCCTGGCCAGGCTGGCCAGACCCCACCCATGCACGAATTCATGCCTCTAATACACGCGTGCGTGCACACACACACACACACACACACACACACACAGAGTGGCCAGATTATGCATTCAGAGTTCATAATAATCTGGCAATTCAGTGTACATCATCTGTATATTGCATTCTGTCACATATATGTGACGCCCTTAAAGTATGTTTTTTTTAAAGGTTTTTTTTATTTTATTGATCTTTATATGTAAGAGTGAAACATCAATATTATGTTTATATCTTTTCAACCAATTTGTGGCTCAACTTTATTTATTAAAGTATATATTATTGATTTCAGAGAAGGGAAAGGGAGATAGAAACATCAGTGATGAGTGAGAATCACTGACTGGTTGTCTCCCGCATGCCTCCTACTGGGGATCAAACCTGGGACCCTTCAGTTCGCAGGCTAATGTACTCTATCAAACCAGCGAGACTGTGTCTCAACTTAAACCTGTAATAGGGATTGGAGAAAACAACACTGTGAATTTATTCGCCTTTGCAGCTGAAAGCCTTTGTTTCAGTAAAATGAAAACAAAAATATCCAAATGGTTTTGGGTTTCACTGCAACCACAGAAACCCACATCAGCCTGTTAGTAGAACAAATAAAGATGAATAAGAATGAATTTTATTAATTTGAAGTGCCCCCTCTTTTTAGCCCCTCTAGAACTACATTCCCTTGCTTCTCACTATAGTCTACCAGTCCGGGCTACATATTCTTATTCTGAACAACTGAAGCTCATTGCAGCGTCAAGGTCTTTGCACCCGCTGTTCCCCCTAATTTTCACGTGGCGGTTCCTTCTTGTCATTCATGCCAATGTCATCTCCTCAGGGAGAGGTTTGCTGCTCTCTCCTATTTATGTAAAGTTGTCTCTATCCCCATCACTCTGCATCACATAATTCTATTTTGTTTGCTTGTATAGTTTTCACTATTTGAAAGTTCGTTATTTGTTTATTGCCCATCTCTCTAAAATGTGAATTTCATGCCTTGTTGACTGATGTCAACAAGAAAAAGAATAAGAATAAAAACATATTTCCCCACTCCATTCAAAAAATTAGTCTACTTCTCTTTGGAACTCTTAAATACATGCCCGTTAGAGACTATTTGGGGATTAAGAGAAATGCTCACCTGTTGTTTGTTACTTTGGCAGGCAGCACTCAAATGCTTAAACCACAGCATTGCATTCATCCTATTGCCAGCTTGAAACTTGTATGAATTTCCTAAAATCATAAAAAACAAAGGGAAATAATAAAAGCTTAAGGACTCTGACATATAATAATTCTGCCAGCTACCAAAGCAAATAAAATAAGACTAGAGTTCTCCATTTCAGAAGTCTATTTCTCCAACACCTGATTTTCTAACAAAAACGGTTCTCTCTGCTACATTCATGTGACGTCCCTTTCGGAGAAAGTCGTGGTTTTGCTGTTTGTGAATTGGAAGAGAAGTAAATGCATCTCCCTAACTGTTCATTAGTGTAAACCACACCTAAATAAATTTGTTTGGCTTCTTTAGATTTGTACGTGTGGATGAGAGTGCAGAATGCCAGTTCTCAACACTGCTTAGATTATGTATTAGCAATGTTAACGTGAGGTTTTGACAGGTCACAGCTTCAACATCTAGTGTCTAATACTCAGACACCGACTATTTAATGTGAATAAGGATTAATTGGCTAACATCAACATCAGCTACCTTTTTAGTTTTTAGTTACATCTGTTAAAAATTATTATAGCTTTCCAGTCTATTGAGGGCTCTCAGGGAAAATATAAGAAGGCACCTTTTTCTCTTAGAAAATTAGAAATTCATCTGTATTGTGTATATTAAGTAAACCTTATTTTAAGACTGGCACATAAGGATTTTTATATGGTTCTCTGTATTACGGTAATAAACTGAGGAAAGAATGAGTTCATGTATTATACAGACTGCCTTAAGTTGAGCTTTACTCCCTTTTTTTTCATTGACCTAAGTTCTTTTTATTCCACAATTCTTACCAGCTTCTACTTTCCTTTATAACTACAGTCAATGGTCCAGGAGCCTAATCTATAATTAGACATTATACAACTTTTCTTTGAGATTTTAACATTCAAAGAAGTTTTTCACTTTCAGAAGCAATTGTTTGCCTTCGCCACATATGTAATTATTCAAATTAAAATACTGTTTTGCTGGCTGAACTGAGATGCAGACACCAGACCAATCTAAATAGAAAGCATTTCTACAATGAAGTTTGCCACAATTATTATTTTTTCTGTGTTCAACATATTTTGCTTACATTTTCACTTAAAACACTTCATAATACCCTAAAAGCACACTATCTGTTGATATGAAATACATTCTGAATAACATTGGTCAAAATATAATTGCACAGCCCATAAAGGTACTGCTGCATTCCCGCTGTGAGCCATGGGCAGAGAGAAGGCGCTTCCCGGCTGGCTTCCTGCGGTGCTTATCCACGCCAGAGGCTTCTGAGGAGGAGCCGCGGTCATGTTGGGACTGTTCTGCCTGCCACCCGAGGCAGGCCCAGCTGGCATATGATTCTACAGCCACCCTCCAACATCTCTATTATATTTTATGAGCAAAGTATTATAATTAAAATTATACTTCTTTGGAAAGTGCTTTGAGTCAAATAAGCAATTAATTTGATTGAAAGTAATGGAATCAAGATCATTTAAAGGAAAACCTCTGCCACATTTAGAACTTAAGAATAACAATTTAATTCCAGGTACAAATGAAGGCGTATTACATATATGGCAAACCACTGAGATTTTAAAGCAACAGTGAGCCATAGATTCTCAAATTCGCTCCCTCCATAAGCTTATTAAATAAGCATTTAATAAATACTGATAATTACAAATATTAACCTCATTACTATACATTATGTGACAAAAATATTTCTCAAGAAATAAAATTACACAAATCTTCCCCCAGTCAAGTATAAACCCTGTGAAACTAGGCTTTGGCATACTACAAAGTTCCCGATAAGCCCTGGTTTCTCTAAAGACTCACCTTTCTCAGAGTCAGTCAGTAGGAAGAGGTCAGGATGTTCTGGGTCATCAGCCATCATCACCATCCATCCTACCACAGACACATTCTTATTTGATGTGGATTTGAACTGAGAGACAGAAAGACAACTAGTGGTCACCTTGGTGGCTCATCCTCAGCAAAGCTGACGTGTCAGGGGGAATGTCTTCCGTTTCTCCCAGGGAGACATGAGACCTGTGACTTTGTGCTGGTCAGGTGTGCTCAGGGCCTTTTACGACTAAATTCGGCCCCCATGGAGACACTCTCCTGCCTTCCAGATCTTTCTCAGCGTCAACTCTCTGTCAACACCTAACTGTCCCACTGTCCAATCCCAAAGAGCAGGACTGTTAGTGGAACGGTAAGTTCATCTAAGTTGTTTCGTCTGTTACTGTGCTCCCTCTTCACCCCTTTCTTATAGAAACACATCTGCAGTTTAATACAGATGTTATCTTTCCTCCAATTTCTTGAGATATACTTGACTTACAACATTGTGTAAGTTTAAGATGTACAACGTAGCCCTGGCCAGTTTGGCTCAGTGGAGAGAGTATCAGCCGCGGACTGAAGGGTCCCTGGTTTGATTCCAGTCAAGGGCACATGCCCAGGTTTCGGGCTCAGTCCCCAGTGTGGGGCATGCAGGAAGCAGCAAACCAATGATTCTCTCTCATCACTGATATTTCTTTCTCTCTCTCTTCTTCTCCCTTCCTCTCTAACATCAATAAAAATATATTAAAAAAAAGATGTACAATGTAATAGGGGTATTAGTACAATGTAATAGGGGTATTCTCTTAAACCAAGTGTTATCAGACACTTCTTTATATCTATATCTATATACAGTATATATACAAAAAATATTCTTAGCATGCTTGTTACTTTTCTAGTTTTTATTTATTTATTTATTTCAGAGAGGAAAGGAGAGGGAAAGAGAGATAGAAACATCAATGATGAGAGAGAATCATTGATCGGCTACCTCCTGCACGCCCCCTACTAGGGATACAACCCAGGCATGTGCCTTTGACTGGAATGGAACCAGGACCCTTCAGTCCACAGACTGATACTCTATCCACTGAGTCAAACTGGATAGGGCACTTTTCTAGTTTTTTTTTTTCTGGGTTCTAGTTTTTTTAAAGTTACACTTTAGTAACAAAAAAAAAAAAAAGAACTGTTATGAAAGGACAGAAAATTGGATAAATCTCATTCATGAAAAGGCTGTGAAACAATGCTAACAATTTAGAGAAGGAATACTTACATGTTTTCTTTCTGTAGCTTTTAGAGATTTGGCAGTGTAGTAAAAAAGTTGTGTCCCACACAAAGCTGCCCAATATTTTGTCCAAGATGCTACCTGGAGAGGACAAACACATGAACACACGACGCCACTTCAGCCCTCTCAAGCCTAACCTTAGAGCACAACTCCTGAAATCGTTAACTCAAGCACTCCTCTCACTTCCACTTACTATACTGCACTAGTACTTGCCTTCAGATAATTACCCATCTCATCAAGAATCCTATCGCTTTTTCATATTGTCTAGTATCTTCACGGCCTCCCCATCTCATGTCCCCCTTCTCCTTTCTTCATGTTCTGTCTGTATTACACGGTTCTGCACTATACCCATCCCCTTCCGAATTCTTCCATCTCGCTGCATGCTCCTGACATAACCCTGACCCTAATTAATCTAACCATCTTTTCTTCTCCAGCGATCCTTTCTTCATACATCACCCATCTCACCAGGCCCATGCTTCAAATACTATGCATATGCTAAAGACTCCCAAATCTCCATCGCCGGCCATCACCTCCTCTGCTCCCCTTCTGAATTGTGCTTTTTGAAGAGCCAAAGTGACATCCCCACTTGCAGCCCCAGCCGCTCTGACTTCATCTCTTCCACCAACTGCCCAGTCATCGCTTCAACTCCACAAGCCACCTTGTCTCCTCAACGCGAGGTCTTCACGTGGCTAACTCACCCTCCTCAGTCAGACCTCGGTTCAAATGCCTCCTCTAGTGACAAGTCATCACTGTCTGTCTCCTCTCCTCACTTTAAGGGCTATTTCTCCCCAGTGGAACGCCATCTCCCTGAGGCAGGCGCTTGTTCACTGCTCTATTCCTGGCATCTGGCACACGTTAGGTGTGGTGAACCTCAGTTGCTGTGCTGTTCTTAGTTTGCTAGCTAGCTGGTCTAGTGTAGCTTCTGGATTATAATATAAGCAGCAAAAATCAGATCCCTTAGGTGTAAGAAGCCCTCCCTCTTCATCTTCAAAAACTTTCAGTGCAGATAGACATCAAAGTTTATTCCAAACTAGATATACTATTATTTGAGAAAAGAAAATAAATCTTTCTTTTATCATCAAACTACTGTGCTGCTGTTGGGGAAAAACTTCTTCTGAGTTACATGTGAAAATCTTTGTTTCACCAAACTTTTTTTTTTTTTTTTTAACATAATTATGGTTTGGAGGACATTTAATATCTGGGTTCTATTTCATGTGGGGAAAAAACCTGCATTATTGATTTCAACAACTTAGAACCAGCAACAACAACAACAAAAAAATGATTGAATTCTATTTGAGGGTTAACTTTCTTTTTTCTATTTTCCTGAACTTATTACTAAAATACTTCTGTACAGTATGTACTTCAAGGTTCTCTGAGAAACAGTTTTGAACAAGAACTATATTAGAGGGCAGAGAAGTACAGGCATGCTTTAAGCTCCCTACATGTAGGATCCAATTAAAATCTAAATTAAGAAACATGGGGGGTGGGGTGAGATCGGGATGGTCAGGGGGGAGGCAGGGGACATCTGTAAGACTTTAAATGATAAAGATAAATAAAAAAAACATGGAGAGGCAAATGTGTACCTGATATCACTTCAAGTGTACTATATATGTGATTTTATTTCAATTGTCTTCATATTTCTTAGGGTCCTGTACATTTATATATTTTTAGAAGTGTGAAAATATGATAAAGTCTTACTGTAGGCTTTTTGCCTTCCTTTAACAAAGTTTTTCTCTTGAGAACACCTTGAATAGTAACAGCTCCTGGATATAAATGTACTGCCAAATCTTCTGATTCTGCAGAACTATAATATTGAAACAAAGAAAAAACAGGTAAGAGCTTTTATGTATGGTAGTTATCAAATAGGTACTTAAATGAAAGTAATTATTCTTTATTTCAAAATGTTGTTACTTTATTCAGAATGAGAAGACACTGACAATTATAAAAGTTTATTGATCTGAAATTTATAAGCTATTACATAAGTTAATCTGGAAGTTACTCAAGTCAGCAGATGGTTAAAAACACACACTTTATTACATATTTGAACAAGTATAATTTAGAAAGAATAGGGTAATTTAATTTAGTAACGATTAAATACATTTAAGACTTTGCTTCTTCTTAACATAACACACTGCATCACTGCTGTAAACTTTCCCCCTTAGAAACCTAAAGTCCTGGTAGGAAAGATGAGGATTCTATTTGCTGAAAGTATTTAAGCATGTAAAACTCAAAAATAATAAAAGCTCAAAAAAAAAAAAAAGGAAAACACACACACACATTTAATTCTAAATAGTTAAAAGTAGTAAAAAGCAACAGGAACATGTTTTTAAATTGGCTTTCTGCAATCAATTTTAATTACATTTAAATGTTTCCAATGCATAAGTATTTGATTATAACCTACTCCCAAACCCAAGATTTCCTTTCCATATATCTTAAGAAAACCATTAAAAATAACCACACATTTAAGTATGCCTCCCCAACTGGCTTAAGTTCCTATAGTATTTAAAACAAGAGTAATTTCCATAGCAAAAATCTGTCATCCCCTGAGAGCTGATTTGAGTGGCATAATTCCTGTAACAGTGATGAAAACTAAAGTTTGCCAATTTATCCCTTTATGATTATTTAGGTGTCTTCAAAGTGACTTAAACCCTAAAACCATCAGAAATTTCAGGCTAGAGCTATTTATATTCAAGGAGATATACAAGAGGAGATTAGACACCATCAAAATGACACAGGTTCACTTCTAAAGTTGGCTATTTTGTTGTATTATCAATTTGTTGATTAGCACTAACCTATAAACCCGAATCAATGTGCATTACTCTTACTTTCTTCTGCAGCTAATACAGGGCAGAAAGAGGTCTCAGTTTAACTTGATGAACAATGGAATGAACATGCATTTAAATACACAAGTATTATTTAATGAGACAGACTGGTCTAAATTGCAGTTTATAAAAAACAAGTTCTTTCACAAGGCAAATCTGATCAGCAAAGTAAATTCTTTGATTCTAGCCTTTGAATAGGCTGCAAGTTGATTTTTGTATTGTGCATCCAATAACTTAACAGCATGAGAAAGACCTGTGCACTTAAAAAGCTACCAACTTGGAATTATTTTAAAAATGTGACACAGAGATGCAAGTTTTAGCAATTAACTGTGGATCAGAAAGAATAATTCAAATTAATATCTAGATTAAATCTTGGAAAGTTTCCTAGGCATTTTTTTCAGTCTTTGAATCAGTTAGTTGAGAAAGAACAGAAATGATGTGAGACCACGCCCATGTAAGCCAATCACCAACACCAGAGGGAGTTCTGTGGCCCCTGAGTGCAGGGGAAGTGTACCTGCTGGCCTTCATGTGGCTTCGATAGCCATTTCGTGCCCCTCGTGTCACCGGGCCGAGAGAATGGTACAATCTGTTCCTGTTGGATTCCATTATAAATTGTATATATTACATACACTTTAATTCACACAAACATCATCAGTACCTAGAACAGCATAATAATTTTTGTGTAATAAAGCTTTCTACATCTTACAAAAGGTTAGTCTGTGATCGTTTCTGATCCTTTTAAAAGCATGCAGCATAGATTTAAAAAACTTGTTTTTTTTACTATTGATGCTAGAATATAGCTGCTTAGAAAACATCATACATTCATATATACATTCACTTTCACAAATCTGCTAAAATAATTAAAAGAGCAATTTATAACCAGGTACTATCAAAACCTGAAAAATACTTCAAAAATACTTTTGTTTCTATTTTAGCGCTTGGATTCAAGTTTAAATATGACACCTGGGTTCATATAAATAATTCATTTTTATTATATGTCCCTATGAAGACACCTAAACGCAATGTGGCCAGTAAACTTAAAAAATTAATGCTGCCCAAACACCTTATTTTCCTTCCTACCCTTTTTATTAAATCCAAGAAAACTAAGAAATCCAAGAAAACCTAAGAGACATACACTGAGTAATAAATAAAGGCATTGTTTTCCTTCCATGTCAACTTAAACAAATGACAAAGCCAGTAAGAGATAACAATGGTACGAATTAATATTTACCCAAAATGACGTGTAATGCTTAACAAAATAAAATAAACACACACATAGACACTGACACTTCTTTGCCTGGGAAAAGCCAAAAGTTGATAAATGATATTTAAAACAAAAAGCATTATTTTAGCAACTGGAGCAACAACCTATTTGATGTCTGTCTAGGAAGTAAGAACAGAAAATGGCATGTTTTATATTCAGAGTACTACTTTTAGTTCATTATCTATAGGTAGTATTTTAAATCTTAGTTCTTTATTTCTTTATTATTATTTCATGTCTGAGTCTTGCTAGGCAGCTTTAATTTGCTCTCAAAATGTTTCAAGAGCCACTGATTTAAACTTGGCATTATTATAGATTTTTTTTTTTTTTTTTTTTTTTTAAGCTGCAAATGTCTGCAAAGCAAAGCATTTGTCATAAAAAAAGAATTGAGATGTGAAGGTAACACCATTAAATGCTGTCTTTGAAAATAACTCGCAGGGATGAGAACAGGTTATCCACACCACTCTGGTTATTCACAGATATCTCAAGCAATCTGAGAAACAATTTTGTTCATCAATATTTTTTATCTAAAGATTACAACACACTCTATAACCAATAGGATGGTATTATGCTCTTTCAAGAGGGAAAGAACTAAGACAATTTGTATAGACATCATGTGCTGGAGGCAACTCTTGTGTTTTTCCCATTTCAGGCAAACCCAAATAAAGAAATTGAAAGTAAAAGTTGGAAAAAAAAAATAATATGCAAAAACAAATTGCTAAGAATCCCCCCAAAACAAAAAGAACAAAACTTGGGAATACTGATAGTTTAGAAAGGCTTAGGAATACTTTAAAATATTGGGTTTCCAAGTAAAATTTTAATCACATAATGGTGAGAATTCTTTGTAAAGTGTCATTGAGAATGAGGTTATAATTTTCCAATTAAACACAACAAAATTGAAATGTAGTGTAGTTTAATTTTAAGGAGGAATTTAGTATAATTGTTTTCTATTAAAAGTGACTGACATGAAGTTAGATAACTAAATATTTCAATTCCAACAATTTTAACATGACATTCAAAATTCAATTTAAATGACACTTCTGCTTAGAAACATAGCTTGCTTAGTATATACAATAAAGAACAACTACTTTGGTCAAGAGTCAAGTGTCGTATAAGTATGAAAATGGCAGAAATGAAATAGAGACAACATAAAAGCTCCAATGAACACTTAGTATAAACATGTATTTGCACTGTTCGGCTACATTTTTAAGGCCATCTTATTTGGAAGTTCAATATAACATGACATTTGCTGCAGGCCAATGGCAGCTTTTATAGTTTAAAGCAAAAGGAAAGGAGAATGCATGCACAGTATCTACTACTACACATATAAAAGCCTAGGTGACCTTTACGACCGTTATGACTGGTTGACCAGTTGCTATGACTATGACGCGCATTCTCAACGCAGGAGCTGCCCCCTGGTGGTCAGTGTGCTTCCACAGGGGGAGCCTCTCTGGCTGCCTGCCGCTTCAGCACTGCTATCTCCTATCTCCCTTGACTGACGGTTTCGGCCCAATCCCAAAACCGCCAATAGGACATCCCCTGAGGGATCCCGGATTGCAAGAGGGTGGAGGCCAAGCTGAGGGACCCCACCCGTGCAGGAATCCGTGCACTAGGCTTCTGGTTTCAGTATAAATCTGTGGCCTCTGTGCAAACTAAGTGACAATTTAAATTCAAACTTTAGACTGCTTTGTTTACAGTATAATTTAAAATTTACTAAGTCATTTTGCCCTTGACAAAGCAGCAGAGAAGGAAGTTGATCATTCTACTTAATGTTTAAATTACTTAAATCAATCAGGATTTTAGGAAATAATTTTACTTTTCAACACATAAGTAGATACATTGACCATGATTAATTTTTTAAATTGTATTTTTAAATGTGCTAAAATTTATATACATGTGTTAAGCCACCAAATAAAAATGTATTTACTAGGTAAGACTCAATTCCAGACTTGAATATCAACTTCTAATTTCTGCCACCAGCAGGAAGTTCAAACAGTCCCTTAGAGCTATGTAATAAATATTACCTCTTAAGTATCATACAGTCATAGGTGAATTATATTATTCATATACTTTCAGACAGACCAAAAACCAAACCTCAGAACAGCTCAAATGGACAATTTTCTTACCTTTCAAAAGCAGGCCATGAGGTCTCTTCACTTAGTTCAGAACCATCACTGCTACCTAAAATTACAAGTTATTCTATTTTTTAAACATCAGAATTTCAGTTTGTGTTTTTTAATTTTAGAAATCGTTCCTATAGCTGTGCTTATAAAATGAGAATCATGTTATTTGTGGGTAAACATCCACATATTCATTCTTCATTCTAATATCATTGCTGCTAAATTTATTTTACAATGTATTGGAATACAGTTGACAAGAAAATAAATGAACATAAAACATTTTTGCATGTCTACTTATAGCTCAAATTCATTGTTAGTAAACAAATTTCTTGTATGATCAGAAAATGCATATAAGTATATTTTTCCTTACTAGCTCTGCCATAATTTAAGACCAATATAATTATGATGACCTCCCGGTGCATGGGACGCCGCTTAACCAACTGAGCCCCACTAGCCAGGGCATCACCACGAATTGTTAACTTCAATACTACTAGTAAGGTGAGTCTAGGTCTAATTACTACTTTGCTTTCATCCAATTTTCTGTATTTGGAGTAGAGATAATGGCATTTTCCCAGCTGAGTTTGGTTAAACACCACATTTTAAAAGTAAGCTGGAACCCTCCGGAGAAATATTTCTCACCTATTGATATTCCACTAGACAGAGTAGAGCTTTCGGCTTGGCCTCGAGATGGTGCGTGGGGCTCCATGACACTATCGTCTAACAGATGCGTTGGCCCTGCATTGGGGAATGTCGCGCTCTTAAACTCTGCTGTGTTCATTTTATGAATGAAACTGGGAAGAAAGAAAAATATTTCGTTACTATTACTAATTCAGGATATAGAAGATACTCCTATAGAGAGATCTAGGAAATACTAGTAAAAGATTTACCCACTATCCTGAACTTCTGAACTCTCATAACTAATGAACACACAGATTTTATTTATTTGAAGGTCTCAAACTAGGAGTACAGTTAAGTATTTAGGAAACAAGGCCATATCTACTTATGGAATAGAGAATGCTTTAAGTCTTCAGTGTATTAAAAAATTGTTTTCACGCTCACTTTTGAAAAATAGCTATTATATTTTCACAAAAATCATGGCAAAGGTGAGCCATAGGCCCCATTTTGAAAAACAAAAACAAAAACAAAAAACGATCTTGCAAAGCTCAAGAAATTAAACACAAAATCATTTCCCACTGTTTATATTTAGGAATGAAAAGAACAATTTATATAAATCCTAATTTATGGTGATAAGCATTAATTGTCTCGATACAAAGAAAGATTACAATTTAAAAGTAAAACAGTATAGTGCTTTCCTGATTTCATTTATGATGATGCTCTCTGATACTCATTTATCTCCCCAAAATGTGAAGGCACTGTTGGGAAAAGTTCATTTCCAAATTAAGGTAAAGGAAGAAAAAATGCTTTTAGTCAAAAGTATACAAAAAATTATTAGGACACTATTTTCAAAATAAACAGAAAGTAAGTCAACTGAAAATGATTTAAAAATTGGAAAGAGAAAATGAGAAATGCTGACTTATAGCCCAGGCTATGGCACTTCCTGTGTCCGTGAGGAATCAGGTTCCGAGGGGATGGCAGTGTGTGTGGTAACAGGGCTCCTTCAGCTGCCACGCTTCTCCCGCTCTGTGGGGATCCCACTTCAGGACCTACGGGGTCAACGTAAAAATATAAAATGCGGTTTAACTTTTAAGGTATGTTAATTCCACTTAACTAACCGAACGTGAAAAACAGTCTTTTCTAAGTCTTAAGACACAAAACCCACTGATTCCCAGCTCTCTAATGTGCACTAGGTAGGCAGTATAACTATTTCCTCGTTACAGAGGCAGAAGCAGACTTGAAAGGGCTGGGCTCGGGGTCTCCCACCACAGATGACGCCTGGACCGAGCACCCGGGTCTCCCAGCCCCAGCTCCCAGCTCTGCTGTTCAGTGTTACAGGCAGCTTCTGTTCTCTTACTCCCAGCTTCCTTTTAGGAAGATAAAAAATCGAACTCCAAAGTACACAGATTTGCAAAGAATGACTGTAAGAAAAGCAAACTTAAGAGATTTAGATAGAAATGTTTTCCTTTGCCAGGAATCCTCTCCCCACTGAATACAGCCATGGCTTGTTCTCTCGCTTCCTTCATACATTATTAGATGGCTCTTCAAATGTTTTTTACAACATACGGTAATATGAAGGTTATTACCAAGGTCTGCGTTTGGAAATTTTAAAAAGGCACTTATCAATTATTTGTTAAATAATGAGTAGTCTTCAATTTTATATATTTTTTAATATGTGTGGTATATATGTAATACCTTCATTATAATGCAATAGGTAAATTAAGGACTATATTTTAAAATATTTTAATACTATTGGGTCGGCAACTAAGTAATTGCGGGTTTCACACATATATATGGCTTCAGTTGAATTTTTAGGTTTGCAGACGTAGTACAAATGTAAAACACATTTTGTATTTGATAGTTGGCTATTCAGCTGTTAATCAGTAAAAAAAGTTTTTTGATCTGTTTTGTAGTTTTTGTTTGGCGTTCGTTGAAAAATGGAAAATCAAAAGGAACATTTTCGTCATATTTTGCTTTTTTATTTCCGCAAAGGGAAAAACGCATCGCAAGCTCATAAAAAGTTATGTGCTGTTTATGGTGACGAAGCCTTAAAAGAACGGCAGTGTCAAAATTGGTTTGCCAAATTTCGTTCTGGTGATTTTTCACTCAAAGATGAAAGACGCTCTGGTCGTCCAGTTGAAGTTGATGACGCCCTAATCAAAGCAATAATCAATTCGGACTGTCACAGTACAACACGTGAGATTGCAGAGAAGCTTCATGTATCACATACATGCATTGAAAATCACTTAAAACAACTTGGCTATGTTCAAAAACTCGATACATGGGTTCCTCACGAACTGAAAGAATCACAGTTAACGCAATGCATTAGCAGCTGCGATTTGCTAAAGAAACGTAATGAAAATGATCCATTTTTAAAACGACTGATAACTGGCAATGAAAAATGGGTTGTTTACAACAATATCAAGTGGAAAAGATCATGGAGCAGGCCAGGTGAACCAACTCAAACAACATCAAAAGCTGATATTCATCAAAAGAAGGTTTTGTTATCAGTTTGGTGGGATTACAAAGGAATTGTCTACTTTGAACTCTTACCACCCAACCGAACGATCAATTCTGATGTCTACATTGAACAACTAACGAAATTAAACAATGCAGTTGAAGAAAAGCGGCCCGAATTGACAAATCGAAAAGGTGTTGTATTCCATCATGACAATGCAAGGCCACACACATCTTTGGTCACTCGGCAAAAATTAATGGAGCTTGGTTGGGATGTTTTGCCACATCCACCATATAGTCCTGACCTTGCACCATCTGATTACTTTTTGTTTCGATCTTTACAAAACTCCTTGAATGGTAAAAATTTCAATAATGATGATGATGTCAAATCGTACCTGATTCAGTTTTTTGCTAATAAAAACCAGAAGTTTTTTGAACGTGGGATTATGATGCTGCCTGAAAGATGGCAAAAGGTCATTGATCAAAATGGGCAATACATTACAGAATAAAGTTATTTAGTTCCATGAAAAAATTGTCTTTGATTTTTTTAAAAATCCGCAATTACTTAGCTGCCGACCCAATACTTGACCCAGTATTAAAGTAAAACTTAAAAAAAATTAGCTCAATAAAATTGACTTCTTTAATTATTTGAGACAGAATTTTCCATTTGACCACAGAAATTTCTAATGTAGTCTAGCACAATGTATTCTTAAAAAAAAAAAAAAAAAAAAAAGGAATATTTATAAACATTTACCTGTTATTTTCTGTCTGTGGTATCTATCTTCCTTAATTAGAATATCTTTTTTCCCTTTTTTAAATTAAATTTATTGGGGTAACATTGGTTAATATGACAGAATATCTTTTTTTACATTACTGACAAACTACAAGTAACAACTTTTTGATTAAAAACCAAAAAAGCCCAAGCAGCAAAAAACATATATTTTAATACTAAAAGTAAATGTTGCATGCAGTATAAAATGTGCTAAGTATTTACTTACTTTGCAGCATTTTCCTTGCCATTAGGGTGCCCGATTAATTATGGTAATGAGAAAAAAACTGCACTAACCTACTAAGTCTTCCCTAGAGGCAGCCGAGCGTGGTGTGCTGGTCCCCGGTTCTATCTTTAACGAGAGCCTGAATTCCAAAAAGAAACAGAGCACATAAAATCACTAACATCTGACAAAATATTAAAATCATGTATTTCCTACAAATGAACTAAAACATTTTAATGAAAGAATCTCAGCTACATAATTTTCTTTGAATGCAAACTTGAATAGTTAAGTCTCCTATCTCTTCCATACTAAGCTCATTTTATGGTAATTCTAGGAAATATTAGAAAGGGGGATAAACATTAAAAAGTCACATTTAAAATCAGAAAAAAAAATCTCCCCAAACTACCCCAACATTGCCAAACAATTCATCATTTTTAGAGATATTTGATGAATGACTAAAAGGTGGTTTAAACAGGAAGTTATATTGATACCTAATAATTCAGGAACTTTCACTTATATTATTAAACATATTATGTAAATTCATCCTAGAATCTTTACTAGATGGGCTAATGGCCTCTGTAGCACTGGACGTTTGAAAAACACCTTATTTAAAACTCGCCATACAAAAAAACCAACCAACTCAACTTATCAAAAGATAGGCCTATACAAATAAAAAAGGTTGCTTGCAAAATTCCTGGTAAATCCCTGCCCTAAGTCACAGTTTATTAGTTGGTACTTAACTTCCATTTAGGATCACAGACATAGTTTTGAATTCCACAGCAAAAAGAGATTATGATTCATATCAATGGAAACTATTTCATGAAATAGGATACTAAAGCTATTGTGGAAAATTCTTTGGTGTAGTCCGCAAAGCCTATTATTATTAAGCATTAGCCTGAAAATTAATGAAGCCATTTTATTTTTAGCATTCTGTCAACGGATTTATGAAATTACATAATACAAGTGACATTCATTATGATAAATCTATTATAGGTCTTTAACTCATCACTTCTTTGGTAACCTAAGAGGGGATTACATACAATTATATTCCAATTATTGGACAGTATTAAATGCATGTGTTGAATATGATTAGCCAGAACTCTCTGTTTTTCTTTTAACAGAGCAGTTTAATCACTTGGGTTGCAGATATACTCAACTCATTTTAGTTATCGAGCACCTGCTTTGTGTTGGGCACTTTGGCCTCGTGGGGTATAGTATTATAAGAGGCCAGGGCATACACGGTGGCCCTGCCCTCCTGAAGGTCATCGTCCAGTACGTGTAAGACAAAGAAGTAAACAAAGTAACTACATTTCCTGACACGGAGCAAAGGGGAAGAAACAGTAAGGAAGCTATGGGTGAATCACAGGGCTACGGAGGCAGCAGCGCATCACCGACAGCAGCACAGGAGGTGGAGCATCGAAAAATGCAGCAGTGAAGGCTGGCCAGTGTCAGGGCCTTTATCATCATCAAAAATACCGTGAGATACCAGGGATGCTGAGTCAATGAAAAAAAGTATGTTCAGTATTAAAATGAAAGAACTTCTATAGAATTTCATCCTGATTAAATCCTATGCATGTAATTTGTAATATCCACCCTGACTGCCTATATAGATGAAGTTGCCCAAAACAGAGACATTTGAATAAATAAAATGTCATTTTTACTTAAATCTCTTTCATCAGAAAGATACATCTCCCCCCCCCCCCTGCCCCCAATTACTTTAATGGCTCCTATCTTAAAATGCTCTGATTTTCAACATATTTAATTAGTATGCTCATGCAATACAACTGCAGCTTTAGAAAAACAATCTATCTTCTTTAGTTTCCCATCTGATGTCCCAACACCATCAAGTGGCTTGGAATCCTGCAGCAAACTCAGTGTTTGATCATTCACTCCCTAAACACCTTTCCTTACCCTTCAACACGGAGCTAATTCCTGCTCGAATTCAGCCTCATGTGGCACTGTCTCCTAAAGCTGTTCAGGGTTCTCTTCCCTTGTCCCACAAAAAGCTGAGTCAGGTCCTCCCTTATACATGCTCCCATAATATGCCGGGTATATCTCTATTACAATTCTGTTGGAACTGTTTTGTAACCATCTATTTTGTGAATGTGTTTTGCATTAGACTGAGCCTCTTAAGCATTTTTCAGAAATTTCAGCCTTTTACTGGTATTAATTGTATTCTGCAAAAATTCTTTAAAAATTATTGAAGTTATAGAAACAAGGAAGTTGTTCGTTACTATCAAATGAGATAAAAATATTTTTATGTAATACATTAATATTGAAAAGTAACCTACTCTTTCAATTTGATAAAATTTTAAAGACCTCTGATTGGAAAAAATATTGGAGGAAGACACAAAGTTAACTTTAAACTTTGGAACAACTGGCATAATAAAGCTGAACACAAACATTTTTTAAAATTAACAAATGAAGCAAAAGACCCCCGCACAGAATTCTAAAGGGAAATAAGTTCTTTACTCTCTCATATTTAGAAAAAACATGGCAGCTGTGATGTATAGCATACCACTGAGAAATACCAAGGGCTAATTCCAAATTCCCTCATACCTTGGTCAGTATTATAGATGATAATGAGAAGGAAATGAACACTATTTTAATAATGACTTTTAAAATCTTTAATAAAGGACTTGCTCTAAAATAAAGGGTAAGTATGGTGCTATATATAACTATATATCCAAACCAAAGGCAAGATGTTCAATGTTTTCTCAAACCACAAAAACAATTCCAAATAAGTTCAAAGATGTGCTAAAAATCACCATTAAAAAAAGAGTAACTTTTCTATTTGTAGATGGTTTCATTAATTTTCCAATCTATTAAAAGGTAAATTTCCATAAAGATTCTTAATGCTTAAATATAGAAAGAAGGCATTTAAACTAGGATTACCAAACATAACTATTAACAATCTGAGAAAGATGAAATACTTTTTAATAAAAGAATAAATGAGCCCTGGCCAGTGTGGTTCAGTGGGTAGGCATCATCCCATGCACTGAAAAGTTGCAGGTTCAATTCCAGGTCAAGGCACATGCCCAGGTTGCAGGTTTGATCTCTAGTAGGGGGTATGCAGGAGGCAGCCAATTGATGCTTCATTCTCACATTGATGTTCCCCTCTCTCTCTCTCTCTCTCTAAAAATCAATTAAAAATCTTAAAGAAAAAAACAGATGAAATATTTGTGCACTGACTCAATCATGTAAAGTGATTAAAAGAGATACATGTAAATACCTTTACCACTGCAAATATATGGCTGGATTAGGCATTTCGTGATATGATGGAAGACTTAGATGTTTAAATACATTGGGATGAGCAGAAGGAGGACAGTTATACAAACCACTTTTGAAGATCCAACCTACTTGTAATTATCATCTTCCACAAACTTTTGTAGTTCTTCTATATACTGAACAGAGTTCAGATATTTTTGGACGTGAGGCAACATGGGGATATCTAGGTAAAATGAGGAAGTAATTAAACATCTGACAAAGTACATCTCAAGCACAGTTTTAAAAGTTAAGTTGAGAAAATGATAGTATTTAAAGGTGAATTAAGGCCACCTGGCCCCAAATTTAAATTAATTATAGAAGGACATTATTGAGGAAAATCTTATTTAAAATAAGAATGTAAGTTGAATAGATTAAAAAAAAAAAAACACGACAAAACCCAAACAGCCCCATTTACAAAGTCCATCATATTTGAGAAATTTCTTAGAAAAAAAAAAAATCAGACTTCATTGTGACTTATATTGAAATCTTATCTAAAGGCAAGATGCAAGGCAGTTTTGTTTTCTTTTAAAGAAGCCTGGCTCCCATTTGTAAATGTAGTTTTTCCTCTCCTAGTTAAAAATTTCAAACATTAATTTCACATTATAATTTGATATGTTTAAAAAAAATGAGAAAAGGACAAGAGATTGTTCGATTTAACTTTCAGTAAGATTCACCCCCACACTCCAACTTTTAAGAAGTTTTTGAGGTTTTCTTAAAAGTATAGACATAGTAATGTTAGCTTTAAGACAAATTTATTTTAAAGTAATTAGATAGTATAAACTCACTGTTTTATAATACCATGAAAATTATGTCAGTAGCCTATATTTAACTAATTCCCTATCAAATGAAAAGAATCCTAACATTTAAAAACTATTAAAAAACACACACCTTTTGTAATCATCTGGGCTTGCATAAGCTGTTTCTATACATGTGTTTCCACAAAGTAGAACTTAGAAAAAAATTGGTTATTTACTCAATATCAGACTCAAGAAACTTAAAATTTTAACTAGAAATACTTCAATGTCTTAAAAGCGAGATCTTAAACTGGATGCTAAATATTAAACAGTGAAATGAAACAGTCACTGTCATCCTTTATGTTAAGATGTTTTCTGCTCCGTGAAAAGTGGCCTTCACTGTGTGTAAATGAATCAATCAGCAGAATCACAACATAATGGCTTAGTATCATCCCTCAGAAACTTACCATATTCACAAGACTGCTGTAAATCAGAAATTATTCGAAGAATGTTATTCATCAAATTTGATCTCTGCTCACTTTCTAGAATGCTGCCAGTTGACGGGTATGCTGAATCAATGTAAGTTAAGTCTGACAAATAGATACCTGAAATGAAATTAGATAAATGAGTTTTCCTACTTGTAGCTTGGAAGAGTATGGCAAAGTGAAGGGGAAAAAAGCTAGCTTATAGCTTTTTCAGTTTATATCTATATCATCTATATCTATCTATCTATCTATGGCTAATATGCAAAGTGTCCCCTTGGGAGACCAGTTCCATCGTTTGCTATGACATACACTGATCACCAGGGGGTGGCGTGAAATGAAGGAAGGCCCTGGCTGGCAGTTGGAAGGCCCCAATCAGTCCTGATCACCAGCCAGGCCTAAGGGCCCTACCCATGCATGAATTTTGTGCACTGGGCCTCTAGTATACCATATTTAGAATGTAGCATTATGAATACACTGCAGCTTTATAAAACATGGCCACCAAGGTCTACATTTCCATGGTGTTGGGGCCAAACATGGAAATACAGGGTAGGACAAAAGTAGGTTTACAGTTGTTCATAATACAATAATTAACAAATAATAATACAAGAGTAAACTCTGTGTTTCACATACTCACAACTATAAATCTACTTTTGCTCCACCCTGTAATTTTTTTTTTTTTTTGTAGAAGTCTTCTTCTGATACTATCTTAAAGTATGGATTTAAAAAAATTCTCACCCAAGGACATGCTGAGTGAGAGAGAAAGCAAGCTTTTTAGCAATATCAATCAGTGGTCTTCTGCATGTGCCCCAACTGGGGATCCAACCCCAAACCCAGGTATGTGCCCTAATTGGGAATAGAACCGACCACCTTTTGGTGCATGGAATGCTGCTGCAACCAACCAACCGAACCATCTGGGCAGGGCTCGCTGGTTTGGTTTTTAAAGCTTTATAAATTCATACTTCCATGACAGTATGTAAGTTCCCACTGATCTACACTTGATATTATCAGCTCCTTAATTTTTGCCAATCTTGTGAGTGTAAAATATCAGTTTTAATTTTCATTTCCTAGATTAATAATGAGTTAAATGTTTATATTTCTTTGACATGTCTTTTGTCTATTCCTCCCCTCTGAGTTGTTTTTTTCTTATTGATTTCTAAGATCTTAATATATTGTAGAAATGAACCCCCTTAACAGTTCAATTTTATCCAGTTACTCTTTAACCTACTATCTAATCTGAAGTCAATATTTATCTCTCTCTGCTGGAACTTATAATGACAAAGGGATAAATGGCCTCCTCGTTATTAGATCTTTAAACATCTCTCTTGGTCTCTTCCTGTCTCTCTGTAGTCTTTTTGCTATTCCCTGCGTTCCTTGGTCTTTACTGGCAAGAACCTTCCTACCGACCTCTGTTCTTCCCCCTGCCCCCCTCATATTCCTGGAACTTGGTATTCCTCATGATTCTTTCATTAATCTTCCTACTTTACATGTACTTTTTCTGGATTATTTTACTTCGGTAGCTTCAACTATCACCTAGTTGCCAATGACTTCCCAAATCTCTCTATAGACCTGATCTCCTGACTCACTTTTCATGCCAAACTAACCGTTATTTGCTCCGAAACATTTGCTATTCCAATTTCTTACTGTGTTTAGTGATATTATTAATTGCTAAAGTCTGAAAGCTCAACTCACTCTAGTGAAAAAACTCAGGAGGAATTTACTACTCATATTTTCCCAGATTAAACTACTAGTGAATAAAACATGATCACTGAATGCTCATGCAATGTTACATAATATAAATCAGAGGCCAGAAGCTGGTAGTCCATCTGTGCCAGTGTTTGTAAAATCAGGAAGTATCACAGGAAATACCTCAATAACTTTCTTTTCCTAAAAAATGGGGAGATCTGCAACGAGGTATAGCAGAAAAGGGTGCAATACCCACAATAGTTTGTCATAACTCTCATTTTCCTGTTATGGTCTGATTTACTTTGCTTATTACATCACCTACTTCATTCTTGTTTTTTTTTGTTTTTTTTTTAAATTGATTTGTAGAGAGAGGAAGGGAAAAAGAGAGGGGGAGAAGGAGAGAGAGACACATTGGTCGGTTGCCTCCCACACACGCCTTAACTAGGGATCAAACCTGCAACCTGAGTATGTGCCCTGTCTGGGGATTGAACCTGTACAGGACAATGCTCCTACCAACCAAGGCACACCAGCCAGGGCTCTGCTGCATTCTTGTGGTGAGCATTTGTCTTTATAGGCCCTTGAGCTTGCAACCCCTGGTATCTATGTATGTCACAAGAATTTAAAGAAACAATTCTGCAAAAGAGGCAGAAACTTACTGATTTAAAATAAGTATATATGGATCAACAGTTGAATGTAGAGTATCAGAAAGATAAAGTACATCAACATGGAGGGGAAAGCACATGGTGTGTATAGGAAGTTGCAGCAGCAACCAGCAACTATACACTCCAGGGAGAGTGTGGCATAATGCTTCGGAGTTAGGGTTTAATCGCCCAGTCTACCACTTAGTGTTGAAGTACTAAGCCAAATCAATTAAGATGCCTAAATTTGTGTTTCCCCAGCTACTGAGTTACTGAATCGCATTTCCTGATTTAATGAAATTTGTTAGCATAGTTATAGTACTCAACAAGTTCTCTCTCCAGCACCACCCTAATTTCATAGCAGAAGAACTGGGCCATAGGTTGGTAAAAGTGACTTGTCTAAGTTTACAGTGAGTGCGTGCATATGTGTATGTGTGCATATGTATGCATGTGTGTGTGTGTGTGTGTGTGTATACATGCCTCTGTGTGTGTGTGTGTGTGTGTGTGTGTGTGTGTGTGTGAGAGAGAGAGAGAGAACCCCCACCCCTCAGGTCAGAATTATGTTTGCATTTATATCCTGTCAACCATAAGGATAACCTTATTCAGACAAGAGGTGCTATGTTGTTAGAAAGAACAGAAGGAAGTGACATGTAGCATCAGAGCTTAGGTTTAAAAATGTTAAATTTCTGAAATAATTTTACACATAGGTTTCCACTTATTTTTGGTAATGATAAACATATTACAACAACATTAGGTTTCTGATAACGTTTAAAATCTTCTAAAATGGCAATTCAGTGAAATGTTTAAACCTTCTAGGCTATAAAGACCATTACAATCTTTAGGTGGCTGCCTCCTGACCCAGTGCGACTTGTTCTTTGTAACAAAAGACAAACTCATCAGCCTGCAGCTACTTCTAAGTGAAGTCGAGTACTGTGCTGTTTCAGTATTTAGCTTAAAAGATCTCTGGCCAGCAGACTACAATGTTTGTTTTACGACTGCCCGCTGAACGAGGATAGTTTGTTTCCAGATGGTGCCCTTCCTTCAACCTGCACAGTCTCTCCTTGTTCGGAGCTATTCCTCTCCCGCTGGTCCCACTCCCCGCACCCCCGTTTTAAGGCCACAGAGAGGAAATCCTGGGGAGGAGACTTCCCCACGCCCCCAGTCTCCAGCAATTTTTTGGTGACGTAAGAGGTGGGCTGAACTTGAGTCTGCTGAGAAAGAGGGAATCACTATTCGAGGGCACTGTGCATGCAGTCTGGTCAGCTGCAGCTGGTTACAGCGCTTCTCCATGTGGCAGACAGAGCAAAGCCACACGCTTTCTCTGCTGGATTAAGGACAGCCCGCAGACCAGAACTTCCACTCCACTACTTAAAATGACATAGGTGGCTTGTCAAACTCAATTGATTAGTGTGGTCAGAAGAAAAAGAAGCTCCTTATTACAGCCTGGACTCAGCGGCCCAAAACAAAGATGCAGTTGCCATTAAAGTCACAGATGAACAAACTCCTACACTGATTTTTAAAAGCAAGAATAAGAGCGGCAAGTTTCTGGCTGTGCTTTACCAACAGATGCAAAAGGTATTTTAATGCTTTTGTTTTTACTTAAAAATTCTAACATATGTCAAAATGCATAATTATTTTATATCTGTCATAGAAATTTCAAAATCTCGTATTAAACAAAGAATTTTGGAATACACTAACATTTATTTAATCTGGAAAAGGTTTTGTTTTTCAACTTTATGTAAAACCTGGTCATTACGTACTTTATATGGTGATTAATGCGTTATTTTTCAACTTAATGATATTTAGTGACATGCTTTTAGATTAATGCATGTAAGCTGGGTTTCAGAAAACAAGTGCTATAGTGACACTAGATAGAAATGTTAACTTAAAGATTTATGTATAAGGTCTGTATTTATAGCATAGAGATTAAAAATAAAGGAATACAAACTTAAAAGTTATAAACATTAGTCTTCACATATATACAGGGTGTGAAGATTTATATGCTGTTAGATATCTTAAACTACAGCTAAAAAATACAGAAGATATAAAATTAACTGAAAGGCTTTGCAACAAACCTCATTATGGTATAACTAAATGTCAGCAAAAATCCTTGTAATGATATTTCGTGCTAAAACTCAAAATCTTAAATATCTTCCCAGGTTTACATGTAACAGTAATTTAACTTGGGTAACAGGAATAAAAACTATTATAATCGAATTAATTAAAATAGCAAAGTTATTGATATATAAACATCGATAAAACCTTACAGATTAGGATTAGGGAGAAAAGGAAAATGTGATAAAAGCATTAGGTAAGTCAGCATTGACAACAGAAAGTAAAACCCCAAAGATACAGTTACTTAAATATATGATTAAAAGACAGAAAACATATTTACTTTATACAGAAATAATTTTGGTAACCATAAGCAAGAGTGTTCTTCCAATATTTCATCTGGGGCTTTAATTGTATTGTGAGAATTATTAATGCCTGGTTACTAATTAGTAAGCTTTAACATGAAAAATACTTGTTATGATTTGGGGATCCTCTGTCCTTTTAAATATTTAAGATACTAATTTTAAGTATCGTCAATAAGCAAATAACAATAAAGCTAAGATTTCTCCAACTTTCAGGTCCTTTCCTTAAACATTCTTAACTCTAACCACTGGGAAGGTCTCTGTGAAATGTGTTTCACAAGAGATTCTGATAAAATTTCCAAGCAACACTGGATGTGAAATACTTGCCATCTTTTCATCGTTTGCTATGCAAAGTGCAGGATCTCATTAGATCTCAATTCGTACTGAAGCCCGAGGACAGCACTTAATCTAAAACCCAAAGCACACAGACAGCTAGTCTCTTCCTAGAACACAAAAACACAAATGGAAATTCTTTATCTAAGGTATCTCCAATGCTTCCTAAATTCAAGTTCGCTGCCTTATGCTGTTTTCAGGGCCTGGCACAGGCAGTGAGGTGCCTCTATATGTTTACCAGCCGAAAGGAAGTCAATTTCTTCTCTCCACTAGCTGACCCTGTAGCCACTATGAAGAGGGAAAAAGTACCAATAAAGTTAACACAAAGCATGGAAGACCTTCCCCCCCCCAAAAAAAAACCGAGCAGAGACAGATTTAAACCTAAGCATACTGTAACTAATTTATAACATTCTCTTGGGATCTAGGAAAATTTTTACCATACACAGAAAGGTTTTATGAGGTAACACAGATTTATGGATCTTTCACTTTTAAAACTGAACATATGTGGGAAAATATTAAATAAGAGAATGTTTCAGAAAATGTAACAGTAACTGTATTTTTAAAAGCAGTTCTTTACCCATGACGTAGCTCAGTCTGCTACTTAAAAATTTGGCTCCTTACTCTGTTTTAGATGACAACAAAGTCAGTACACTTTTGTAAGGATAAGGGAGTTGTATTTATTTTTTTAATCCTCTAAATACAAATTTAGGTCAGATTCTCTTAAGGTAGACAGTGACTTCGGTCATGATTTAATGAACAGGAGCCCATACACAGCTAAGGCAGAGAGAATACATTTAAAGGAAGCTATGGCTATTTTAATTTATCTTTGTTCTTCTGTGAAAAACTGATGTAAAGTCCCAACAGTCTTGGATTATATGCTTAGTTGTTCTATAAAAATCTGTGTCTGGTAGGAACTCAAGCTTTTCAAACAGAAATACTGTTCATAAAATTCTACTTGTTTTGAAGATTCATACTACTTTCTAAATTTTCCTTGTTTTTGGTAGCTTATTTCATAGATTATTAAAATGATTTCATGAGCCAAGAAATGAGGGGACCTGAGCACGAGGTGAGTAACTATAGGAGAAATCTGTGCATCTACCCAGGAGGCTGAGGGCTTCTATTTTACTGCCCTTAGTTTGTGTTTTATTTATTTTTGCCCTCAGTTTTTAAATTAAACCACATCTGAATTTCATAAATCCATAAATATAACAAGAAATCTTGTATTGGTTTTCTGTGTGGGTAACTCCATGTAGTAAAGCCCTTTTAAAAATAAAATAGAAGACTCTTAAATTCTAAAATGTCAGAAGGCAAAGTACGAAGATAAAAAACTAAAAGTATTCATGGACGTATGCTTTTGATGAGCAGTCAGCAACAGAAGGCCTTTAATATACATATGAAATATTATTATGCTCACCCTTACTATCTAAACTATCTTATAAAAGGACAATAATTCCCCACACTCCATCCATTCTGTATTTTCATTACCCTTCTCCCCCTATTTGGAGAAAAGAGACACTCTGTTGTTATGAATGACCAGGATAAAAACCACAGGTCTAGAGAAGTCACAAGGAGATCTGAATCCCACGTGAGTGTTTTAGCTTCTCCATGACTTTATTCCTTTGCAAAATGGAATGTGCCAAGTAAATATAAACACAGGGGGTTGTTGTAGTGCTGCTGGTAGAAAAAGGAGAGAACGTGTTGCCATGTGATGTAGTGGTTAATGGAAAACGTGGACCCTGGAGTTTCTGCCTGGGTTCAAACGGTGGCTCCATCTCTCGGGAGCTGCGTGACTCTGGGGGAAGCACGGAACTCTGGCTGCCAGTTTCTTCATCTGAAAACGAAGATCATGACAATCTACCTTCGAGGATTGTAATGAGAAGCAGATGGTTTAATCCATGCGGAGGGCTTTAAGCCACGCCTGGCATTTAGCAGGCATGCAGTAAGTGGGATGGCGTTGTAATTAGCACTAACGGGCACAAACAACCTGGGCCCTAGCTTCTCCAATAAGTGACGCCTGGTGGAAAACAAGCAGAAAAGCTCTGTTTTAGTGTCTCCACTGCCATCCTTCCACAAGAGCAGACAGGAATGCAGTGTTCAGGAGAAGGTGGGTTACACCCAGCAGGTGATGAGGAACCTGAGGGAGGGACACGTTCTCTCTGCTGCTCCTCTTTAGGGAGGTAGCTGCCGAGAAAGGGAGAGGCTTCGGTTCTTGGAACTGAACTGGTTCTAATGAAAGTTCCCACAGAAACTACAGCACAGAGGACAAGTATCTCTCATCTGCCACGGGAAAATCGACACACCCCACGCAAGCACACGTCTAGTGTGTGCACCACTGCCATAAACACTCACTGGAGAGCCAGGGAACCTGTATTCTTGACCTGGCTCCAACAGCACCTGCTGGTGTGGCCCAGGCCCTCACCGGGCACTCAGGCCCAAAGAGGTTCTTGACTGGTCTCCGAGGCACTTCCCAACTTTAACCACCACACTCATCACAGGTAGTTCCTTTCCTTGGTAATGGTCATAGAAAGGTAACATTTTATTAAAATACAGTTAGGCAGAATGAACCTGCTGAATTATGTATTAGCTTAGAGCGTATATAATATTATGGTTGAGAAACATGATTACCCGCAATAATGACTGTACGCATGCTATTATTCTTAAACTTGTCCCCGATCCCAAAAGGACATGCTATAAAACAACAACAACGGAACACCGATGCTAAACCTTTTCCATTTTAGATTTACCTAAAAATGTTTCTTGAATCTGGTAGTTTATAAAGGTATTCATCCAGAGGGCTAATTCGATCGAAAGTGCACAGGATAAATAGAAAACACTGACTAGTAGTCACCTAGTAACTGTAACACTAGTTAGGGAACACTGTTTTAATTAACGCCTTACAGACAACATATGACGTTTTAAGAGTTTCCAGGTAGTGAGTGAGCTTTTTAAAAGCTAGAAAAGTCTCTGCGTAGGTGCCTCTGCCCACAGTGGGCACGCACTGAGCTGGGCACAGAAAGCAGGAAGGAGGCACTTGGAAAGGTAGCCTCTGAACCCTAATTTTTAAACAAATGCGAAGGTGCTGTGATATGAACTTGAGAAATTAATAACTTCAATTCCGGTCCAATTTGTTAATGGATGTTCAGTCTTCCCCTTGGTTACTTCTTTACATCACTGACTTTAAAAGTAGATTACTACTCATTCCTCTTCCTTCTTCCCTTGGCTGGTTTGTTTTTTAGAAGACGTTACCCGAGCTCATTTCAAAATGAAGGCTTTTATCTGGACCCTAAGTGTGCTCCTCTTCCTGTTGATGGGCACTGAACACTGCAGAGGAGAATTCAAAATAAAAAAGATAACCCAGAGGAGGTACCCCCGGGCCACAGACAGTAAAGAGGAGGTCAAGAAGTGTGCGTACACGTTCCTGGTCCCTGAGCAGAAAATCACAGGGCCGATCTGTGTCAACACCAAAGGGCAGGACGCCGGCGCCATTAAAGACATGATCACCAGGATGGACCTGGAGAACCTGAAGGACGTGCTGTCCAAGCAGAAGCGGGAGATAGATGTGCTGCAGCTGGTGGTGGACGTGGACGGAAACATCGTGAACGAGGTCAAGCTGCTGAGGAAGGAGAGCCGGAACATGAACTCGCGGGTCACCCAACTCTACATGCAGCTGCTGCACGAGATCATCCGCAAGAGGGACAACTCGCTCGAACTTTCCCAGCTGGAAAACAAAATCCTCAACATCACCACGGAAATGCTGAGGATGGCCACAAGGTACCGGGAGCTGGAGGTGAAATATGCTTCCTTGACTGACCTCGTCAATAACCAGTCTGTGACGATCACTCTGTTGGAAGAGCAGTGCCTGCGGATCTTTTCCCGACAGGAGCCCCATGGGTCTCCCCCTCTCGTCCAGGTGGTGCCGCGGCACATTCCCAGCAGTCACCAGTACACGCCTGGGCTGCTGGCAGGTAACGAGATACAGCGGGATCCGGGCGATCCCCGAGATCTAATGCCACCCCCTGATCTGCCGACTTCTCCCACCAAAAGCCCTTTCAAGGTACCACCAGTAACTTTCATCAACGAAGGTGAGTTACCACTTACTGTTAAAAATGGAAGTACGGGGTTCGTATGTTTTATAGTTGAGGAAACAATCCTCATCTTGGTGAAGTAACTATACATAATATTAAAATTCCCATTTTTGTTTTCTACTAAGAATTGAAAAATAGGTCTCTCAGCTCTAAGTCTATAAATAAGTATAAATGTTTTCACTAGCAAAACAAAACAAAACAAAACACACACACACACACACACACACACACAAAAAAAAAAAAAAAAAAACACAAAAAACCCCAAACCCTAAACTCCAAACCTAGAATTCATCCTAAGATCTCTACCTCTCGTCCTTAATTTCATTCTTTCCTTCACTCAGTAACAGTCACCGATCTAGGTGCAAAAATAAGCCATCTTTGTTGCAGTTTAGTAAGCTCATTGCTAATTCATTTGTGTTCAGAGTCAGAACTCTAGTTTTGATCCAAACTATTTATGGGAGTAAGGATAGGAACTTCCTCAATTACTGGCTGTGTGGCCGTGGGCGGAGAATTGCTCTATACCTCAGTTTCTTCATCTTTAAAATGGAGATAACAGTGCCTGGAACTCAGATGTTATAATAGCCTGTCAACTAGCCTCCATAACTCCACTTTATCTCTCCATGAGAATATATTCTACATGCCAAAAAAATCCATCTTCTTTAACCACCACTTTGATCACATCACACTTCTGCTTACATGCTCCCCGACTGCAAACTGAAAAAGTCCAATTTGTTTAGCCGGGTAAGACTAATATCCTCAAAAGATCCATCCTACTTCTTTAGCTTTCCTTCTATTGATTTCCTTTACCCGCTTCAATAAAATGGATCAAGTCACTGTCTTCTAACGATTCAAATCATAAGGCCCAGACTAAAAGAAGGAAAATAAAATAAAAGTAGCTGCTCCTCCTTGAAGCCCCTATGACTCCCATAGGCTTGAAGTGATTGCCTCCCCCCATGAACGTCTCTTCTCTCTCTAAAACATTTCTCATATTAGCTCTTGAATTATCAGTTATCTTTATATATACACACAGGACCTATACACGTATAAAAAGATGCCCTCCTACTATAAGCTCCTTCTTGATAGATGGGTACTGTGTCTCATTTGCAGATGCTAAATAGATGCTGACTGACTTAATATTCCATTTTTATACAGCTTCTTCAAATTGTGTCATTTCAAAAACCTTCAAGAAAGTACTTTATGCATTCTATATACTGGGTTCATTCAGTAACAATAGGCTAGAGCAGTGTTTTTCAACCTTTTTTGGGCAAAGGCACACTTGTTTCATGAAAAAAATCACGAGGCACACCACCATTAGAAAATGTTAAAAAATTTAACTCTGTGCCTATATTGACTATATATAAAGTAATTCTCTTGAATAGGAATCAAATAAACACAAAGAAAGTATTTTATAATTACTTTATTATGAAATATTAAGTAAACAAAATAGTGAAAAATTATAAAATTCTTGTCTTGTCTGTACCTGCGGCACACCAGGCAACATCTCGCGGCACAGTGGTTGAAAAACGCTGGGCTAGAGCACCATTAAATTGTGTAAATGCTGATCATTATTAATATCTCCACCACCTTTGTTTTCCAAAGGAAAGATATGTACAAAATGATTCACGGGGTATAGAAAGAAAAATATATTTATTTTGTATATTCTTTTAAAAATGTATATATTTTTATAAGCTTTTAATGTACACAAAATCAGTATAGTAGTTTATACATATGATTTATGAATAAACATAATTGAAGCATGTGGATTTTAATAAGCTGGTGGGTGTACAGTTATGTACACATGGAGACAACCGTCATGGAGTACTTTCTGTGGATGCTGAATGTTAAGTGGATGGTATCACCATTCATTCTAGAAGAAATGAATACTCACAGATTCATATGCCGACACACTAAACAATACTTATCTGAAATGAGATATCAGTTCTAGGTTTTATTATACATTGAGCTACAGTCCAAGAAAAATCTAATATTAAGGAATTACATTCCATGCTAGGGATTCAGCATATCAAAAGTCCCATTAGACAAGACTTTTTGCTTTAATGAAACAATGGTATATATCCCTACTAAATCAATATTTAATGTAAAAGTTAAGAACAGGTATAACTTTTTTCTGTTATTATTTGTTGTTATAAGCAGACATTAAGTTTTTAGTTTTTTTATTCTAGAAATGTCTGTCTCTGAAATCCAAGGATATATTAATTACACTATAAGAATGTTCAATAGTACACTAATGAATATATAAGAAAGTGCACAGAATTGAGAAAATGTGTTTTCTTTGTTATTGACCTTGGGTAAGTCACTTTGCCTGCCTCTGTGTTCTCATTTGTACAATGAGCATTGGTTGGACTGGATGATTCTAATACCCTTCTTAGATCTAATATTCTGTGATTCTTATCAACTATAACTTATTACAAGAAACAATAAACTAGTTATTTTCTTTTCTTAATAATGTGCTAAACTCTCCTAATATCCCATGGACTGGAACATATGTCTAAGCTGTTTGCACAAAGACTGCGAAGATGGGGGCTATTGTTGTATTTACATATGCTTCGAACACCAAGCAGCTCAGATTACTGGTCTCTACATGTAGGTTGTACATTATCATTCTAAAGTCTTTAAATACATCATTTTTATGTATTCTCTAAAATGTGTCTTAGTCACAAAAGTCAAATACGTACAATTTCATTTTTTTGAGGTACTTACAAGAGGCAAATTGCTAAGGACAGAAGGAAGAATGGGGGTTGCCAGGAGCTGGGGTGAGGGAGGGAATGGGAATTGTAGAATGAGGTATAGTATTTTCAGTTTTGCAAGCTAAAGCGTGTCTGGAGACTGGTTGCACAGTAATGAGAATGTACTAATGCCACTGAGCTGCACACTTACTAATGGTTAAGTTGGTAAATGTCATGTTATCTATATCTTACCATCATTTTTTTAAAAGGTGTTTTAATGACAGTTTTATATTTTCTTTCAAAATGGTCTTTAAAAAATAACAAACTTATTATGAACTTATAGCAAGTAATGGCATAATATTGTTAGTTCAACATAACTTATCTCCAGGCACACTGCCTTCCCTCCACCGTAAAAACAAAATGTTTGGGAATGGCTACACTCTGGCAAACTGCCATCAATAAAACGCTTAGCAGTCAATGTTATTCGGTGGCTGCACTTTAGGTCAGTCTTTTACAGAAGAAAACACCACTCTTTCACAAATGGTACCATTATAAAAAATAAGTTTATCCCTTACAGGTAAAGGGCATTGTGAGCTTCCCTGCGGTGTGTTAGAGCATAGACCTCAATGCCAGGAACCTTGGATTCGGGCAAGGCTTTTCTGAGACCGGGCTGCCTCTTTTGTAAAAGATATTGTTGTGATGATTAAATGAGGTGAATCATGAAAAAAGTGATTTGTGTGTGGCCTGACCATCACTGATGATAACTTTTGTGGGTGCACTTCTCTGAATGTGCTTTGCTTTCATATGTAAAAGGTCATAAAAGTGAATTTAAAGTTAAACTTGAAAAAAATCATTAGAAACTAAAAATATGCTGTTAAGTGCACAATAAGATAATTTTCAATGATTTAAAACATTTCCTATTTATAAATTTTAAAGATGCAATTGGTTTTAGTGGAATACTTATATTAACAGTTAAAACAACCAAACAAAAAATAAAGAAGACTGGTGGATAAGCAAAGGACCCATTAGAATATAATTCCATTAACTAATTATGAAAAACAATAGGTAAGTTCTTTAATAATTTCAAAAATAAAAGCTCAGGTTGGTAACTGCACTTTGAATTTAAAGATTAATAAAGTAATTCATATTATTACAAGACAGAATCTATTTTCACTTTAGAAAGTATCTGCCTCACACTTCTCATTCCAGAAATGCTGTCAAATACATGTACCTTATACTTAACTCAAACCCAATTAGAGAGTTTACCTTTCAAAAGATTTTACTTGCTGACTAATTATCTGAAAGCTCTAAATTGGTGGGTGTTGGGTTTTTATGTTCTGCTTCTCCTATCACAAAGAGAATAGTATTTGGACAAAGTAAGAAAATAAATGAGAAATTTAAAAATAAAAAAGGCAAGATTCTCCTTTTTGCTTAGGTAATTAGTTTGTAGAAAAAGGGCAGGTATGTTAAAGATGATTCCTAGCACAAGTGTTATTCAAAGTATGGCATCTTTTTTTTTAATCTTTACCTGAGAATGTTTCCACTCATTTTAGAAGGAGAGGAAGGGAGAGGAAACATCAGTCAGCTGCTTCCCGTACACACCCAGTCCGGAGATGGAACCAGAGACCTTTCAGTGTACGGGATGATGCACCAACCCACTGACCCACCAGCCAGGGCTGAAATCTTTTGTTTAATTCACTGCTTTGTTCAAAATATGGGTTCTTTATGCTCTATACCCGCTGGAAAATTACAGGTCAATATTTTTCTTTCTATGAATCAGATCTATTAACTGGAATTCGTTAGCCCTGTACAAAATTTAATCATCAAAAAAACTGAGCCAGAAAGAGATTGGTCCTTCAAATTCCATGCACAGAATTCTAGTTTCTTGCCTAGAGAAGAATCAAGGTGTGTGTCAAGGAGACGAAGAATATCACAAGATTATCCAATGTAAGAAATGGGTTAATAAAATTCCTATTTTAAAGCAAAGGTACTTCTATATCCATTGAACCACTATGAACAAATTCCTAAATAATATGTCAATTAATTTCTGATAACATTCAAATCAACAAGTTATATTTGATCTCTCAAAAAGAAAACTGGTCCTTTTCTACCAGTCATTTAAGAATTCCCACTAAGCAATTTTTTTTACAGTACAGAGAAAGTAGTAAAACATATATTATAAGAATGATTTGTCCTAGAGCAGAAAGTAAATGAGATATGTAAGTAATGAGAAAATATTTCTGCCATTCTTATATTTACTATCTTTACTGATGAGAAAAAAGGTAACAATAAGCACTACTTTTATTAATTTTATCCACATGTACTGAAGGAGAATTTCAACTAAATTTTCCTGAGCCTTTATATCAACTAAGTCTAACAGGCACCCACCTTGTAAATATGAAGCCCTCTAAAAAACATGTGGGTTGAAAATTAAAGTTGAAGATCATTTTAAATTTGCATAAATTGAACCCAGAATTCTTTCATGTGTTTAAACATCCAAGGGCATATTGAGCAGCAGAAAGAAAAAGGTATTTTATAAATATTCTGTCAACGTTTAAAACCTTCGTGTTTCTAAATATTTTATAGCACTGCCCTAGCTGCTTTGGCTCAGTGAACAGAGCATTGGCCTGTGGACTGAAGGGTCTTAGGTTCAATTCCGGTCAAGGGTATGCACCTTGGTTGCAGGCTTGATCCCCGCCCTGGTCGGGTCTTATGCAGGAAGCAACCAAACGATGTCTCTTTCTCACATCACTGTTTCTCTCTCTATTTCTCCCCCTCCCTTCCACTTCTCTGAAAATCAATGGGAAAATGTCCTTGGGAGAGGATTAACAATAAGAAACAATAAAATAAATATTTTACAGCATTTTAAATAACCTCATGAAAGTCCAACTCATGAATATATACTTAAATATAAACTGTCCAAGCTATACTCCAATGTGTGCAGAGTAAATATTTACAAAGATTATATTCATGAACTAAACAATACAGAGATGACAGAGATTAAGCAAATTTCTGAAATGAGTTATCTGTATTGCAAAATCACTTCATGCTTACATTGATTACAGCACCAATAGGTTTTAAAACAAGATATTCTGACTACTCTGAAAGTGACAACTTAGAAGACTCTAGCTAACTTTGGAAATAACTCTGATGACTACTTTTAAACCGAGGAAACCAGTTTCAGCTCCAGCATCTACCTCGCGAGCTCTCAGTGGCACCCTCAGTCACTCACACTGAGGCCCGCTGAACTCTAACTCCTCTGGAACAGAGCCCTCCTCCGCCTCTGCCTCAGCGCATGACTGGTGTGGCCTTGATCAGACTTGCTAGCTCCGCCAGCCTAACTACTAACCCATCTTTGAAAGTCGGCTCTGATACTGGTGGACTGATCTCTTTCCTAAAAATCTGGGTTAGCTATTTCTTAGCCAGTGTTCCCATGTGCACAACCTGGATGTATGACTCCATCAAAGCACCTGCCATGCTGTAGCGAAATTCTCTCTTGCCACTTCCCCACTTTACTCTATGGCTGTTTCTTTACCACTTGAGCCTAAAACAGTGACTAGCCTATAGCAGAAGCAGCAAAGACATTTCTGGAAAAACACAGAACTGAGGAAACCACTGTGGCTTTTTTTCATTTAGTTCAACAAATACTTGAGTGCCCAAGTGGGTTTAAACTGCCGATACACAACCAAAAGACACAGTTCTTGCTCATGGGAAGTTCCATGAATATATAAGTGAATATATTGCCATGCATTACACAGAATAATCTAAGAATAGACTTGGAAATCATACTTCACTTTTCCTTCCATTTCATTCCCACATATGACATTTAAATTCTCTAAAGTTTATACTGTTTGAAACACAACTTCTCTGCCTTTCTCTGACTGGACTACAATGCATGATTCTGTAATGGGAAGGAGCTCACATGTGACTAGCAAAAGAGGGAGAATATCATCAGTAAAACAAAGGGGTCATTTCGGTTCACATGGGATTTTCCCAAGCATTTCCTCAGTTTTATGCCACAAGTTAACTGAACAGATTACAAAGTATGCTAACAGCTAACACTGGCTGTTATGTTCAGTGCATGATTTTGCAGAACATGGGTTTTTCGAAATACGATATTCTTCTACAGTAGAAATGACCGTGTGTTCATCTTTGAACAGCCACCTTAAATCTATAAACGAAATAAGCATATATTTATTAAATTATTAAATACTCAGATTATTAAATAAGCTATGACTTTGTGTGAAGGTTAAAAAGGAAAAAGGGAGAGAACTAACAGTTACTGACAATGACTACATTAAGTGTTGCATCAAAAGGCTGTGAACAGCCCTGGCCAGTTTTTCTCAGTGGTTAGATCCAAAAATGTGGCTATCACAAGTTCACGAGTTAGACACTCAACAAATGATTTTACAAAATGCTTTGTCATCTGAGACAGGAAGAAATTATCAGTGAGTTAAAAAAAATTAGAGACTCCATAAAACTCTAAAATGTAACAGCAGGTCAGAGCCTGGTCTCTGGGTTTAGAAAGAAATAGTTTTAAGTCCAGGGTTTACTACTTTATTTGATATGGGACCTCAGTCTACAGTTAACTGTCTCATCTATAGAACATCTGCAAACTATCACAGGGTGATCGTGTAGATTCAATTTAAAAATTACTATTAGTCATAAAATTGATACAAGTCTTTAGAAAGGCACACTGCCAACATTCCTGAAATGGATTCTCATGGACTATTTGTTGCACAGGGGGGAAAGTTAGAAGATTTTACAAGTTTGGGAAACCATGGTTTATTTCAGGGCTTTTCAGTCTTTAAGATGTGAATGTACAGTCTGAGTTTCCAAAATGCTAATAGAACATTCAGCAATTCTAAAACTCATCATGGCATGATGTTTTTAATATTTCAAAGAACTAGTGTACTCCACTGAAATCAAATTTTAAAAACGGTAAATTGGGAACTCTGGAGAACTGTAAAAGTTTCACACTCTCCTGATCCAGATCAATCCCACAAAATTTTTGTAAGAAAATATGAAAAAATGAAACCTAAGAAGACACTTTGTTTAGTGTCATTTTTATCCGCAAAAATCAGATAAAGCCTCAATGTCCAATGTCCAATGTCAGCGAAATAAATAATATGTCAACATCGTAAGTGCTAGAATGCAGACTATGGAAATGCTTGTTAAAATAAAAAGACGGAATCCAACTTTCTATATGTGCTATGATGATAACAGTATAAAAACGTGTGTATGGGTACAAAGACTTGCAAGAACAGTGGAAAATGACACAAGTCACAGTGGGGCTGTGCTAATCCTTTTATTGAGCCTTTAACTTTTATAGCATTGTGTACACAATAGACAAAAAGTGGTTTCTGTAAAGAAAGATACAAAGGTAAGGCTCCTGATTAAAAACTATTTTAATATGGCTGTTTTCGTATTAAGTTTCCAGCCAATCAATATTTCAATTACAGGACCATTCAAAGATTGCCAGCATGCAAAAGAGGCTGGCTACTCAGTCAGTGGAATTTATATGATTAAACCTGAAAACAGCAATGGACCAGTGCAGTTATGGTGTGAGAACAGTTTGGACCCTGGGGGCTGGACTGTTATTCAGAAGAGGACAGATGGCTCTGTCAACTTCTTCAGAAACTGGGACAATTATAAGGTAAGTTAGTGAATCAGACAAGAGAACAGTACACATTCTATAAATTAGACACACAGGTAAGAAAATAACTATCCATGTTTTTTGTTAGTGACATTTGTAAAAATAAATAAATAAAAAAAAATACGGTTCTCATCTCTAGTTTTAAAGTAAAAATTAAAATATAAAAAGGAAACCGAAGATGCATTTTAAAATGACCCCTTTCCATCTGGATGACTCATACATGTAAGTAGTTCTTTGCAAAGACTTCTCCTAATTCCATTTTCTAAGGCAATAACTGCTTGTTTACAACCACATCTATACCCATCAAGTATATTTATTTATTTATATTTATTTATTTAATTTATTTTCTTAAGTATATTTAAACAATAATATAAAATATAGGACTTTTAAAAAAATTACCCCTTCTAGGACTAATTACCTCTGATAACCATGTTAATGTTTTGTTTTTAATGAGTGGTATATATTTTCCATTTAAGCATGGCAGATGGTAGAAACTATATTTTCTAGATCTAGATGGTTAATAATTCAGTCAAAACTGTGAAATAACATGTGATTATTCACTCTTGGTAACAAGTTAAGAGAAAGCAAAATAAAACTAAGTGACTATGAGGGGGCTCATAAAGATGGGGTGACTACTAAAATGGAATTTCACATTACTACTTAAATGGCCAATGTCATTATGCTAAAACATTTAAAACCTATCTATTAAAACATGTACTATCACTACAGTTATTTATGTACTCATGCTTTTTTTTTTTTTTAATTCACAGAAAGGGTTTGGAAACATTGACGGAGAATACTGGCTTGGATTGGAAAATATTTATATGCTTAGCAACCAAGATAATTACAAGTTGCTGATTGAATTAGAAGACTGGAGTGATAAAAAAGTCTATGCAGAATACAGCAGCTTTCGCCTGGAACCTGAAAGTGAATTCTACAGACTGCGCCTGGGGACTTACCAGGGAAATGCAGGGGACTCTATGATGTGGCACAATGGCAAACAATTCACCACACTGGACAGAGATAAGGATATGTATGCAGGTGGGTAGGAAAAAAGCTGATGTGCTTTCTTTGTAGAATCACCACTCTCTTTGCATGAAATAGAACCTGTTACTAAAGTGTATACCATTAAAAATCTTTCTAGAAAGGTCATTTCGGACTCAGTCAAAAGGAAAATAATCTGGAAAGGAATAGCTTTAGGATCTCTTCTACAACTGTAAGGCAGTGATTTCCAACCTTTTTCTTCTCAAGGCACACATAAATGAATTACTAAAATTCTATGGCACACCAAAAAACATATACTTTTTGCGGATCAGACAAAAAAAATGTGGATGATTTTCATTCATTCACACCAGACAGCTATTGTTGTATTGGCTGTTGTCATTTTGTTATTTGACAATCTAAGGGAAAAGATGTCAGTGCCTGACTAAAGAATCAGGTACTGCGTTTTTGTTTTTGTTTTAAATTCTTGCGACAACCAGTTGAAAATCGCTGCTGTAAGGCAATCTCAATGCATGACCTCTGTGAAGAAGGTTTTTTAGTGGTCTAAGTTGGAGGGAGGGGAAATGGAAAACAAAACAAAAAGGCACGGATCTTGAAATAAAACTGTCAACTGCCTAAAATTCATAACAAACACTAACTGGACACCTCCCATGTGCGGGCTGGTGCTGAGGACACAGCCGTGAATGAAGTTCCTGCCCTCTGGAGCTTGTTCTAGAGGGAGACAAATGCCTCTAAGAAAAAGGAAGCTCAGTAAGGGAACAGGGGGATGGGCAGCAGGGCTGGGGTGGGTGCATTTTTCTGTGAGAAGGCATTTTCTGAATAAAGAGCTATAGATAGTGAAGGAAGGAGCCACTTGGGTATATCTTCCCTTCCAATCTCTCTCTTACATGCAAATAATACTTGCATTTTATTTACACTGCTACTTGAAAAAATTAAATTAAATCACTTAAAAAACAACAACAACAACATCAACAGAACAAATCCTAAGCAAGCAAAAGGCAAGATAAGAAAGTTCCAGTGATCTTCCATGTTCTTAATATTTAAGCAACAGTGACAGAGTAAATGAAGAAACAAATTTATGAAGATAAAGGCTAACGGAAATCAGTAAGGAACACGTACTGTTCCTCAGATAGAGTTAGGTTTGGGTGGTGTGCAGAGTACCACACTTAGAAGAAACTTACTCTGATAACTCTGTTTTTCCCTCACAGGGAACTGTGCGCACTTTCATAAAGGAGGCTGGTGGTACAACGCCTGTGCGCATTCTAACCTGAACGGAGTGTGGTACCGAGGAGGCCACTACAGAAGCAAGTACCAAGATGGAATCTTCTGGGCCGAATACCGAGGCGGGTCATACTCCTTGAGAGCAGTTCAGATGATGATCAAGCCTATTGACTAAAGGGAGACCGTCTACAACTTAAATAGAACTGTATTTTTCAGTCCCTGAAAATGTAAATTTTACATGTATATGATTTTGCACAATCCATTTCTACAGATATAATTTTTTAAACAAATTTTAATGTACCTATAAAAGAGAATTTATGAATATGGTTTCATTTTTCCTCAATATACAGCAGAATATTATTAGTTGCCATAATCTTAGTTACTTTAAAAATTACAATGACTAAATATGGGCAAAGCTTGGTTTTTACAATGTAAATATTTGCCACAAAGTAAAACAAACATCAGCTTTACTTTAAATCAAAATTGAATACATGTTCGACATCTTTACCAATTTATTTAAAAACTTTGAGATTTTTCTTCCTATGAAAAATTATTTTTAAAGATTTCAGTCAAGTCATACATTTTATTTATAAAAAAGACAGGAAATTAGAGAAAACTCTAGTTTTGCCAATAAAAATATGTTTTGCATTAAATAAAAGTTATTTCAAATGGAATCTGTGCCTTTCACATGAAATAATTAAATCTAAATTCATAACAATATTATGTTATGCCAATTTCCCAAAAGAATTAAGTGACCCACAGTATTAAAATGTTATTTTTAAAACAAAAAAAAAAAAATAAATGTAGACAATATTTAAATGGTCAATTTACAAAAACAGAAATATACAAATACATTTTTTTGTATTATCTTCATATGATTTGCTAGACAAAATCTTCTGAAGTGCATTTTATGTTGTTATATTAGTAAGATATTAATATTATACAAATGCAGACTATTTAATAAGCCAATGGTCTAACAAAGATATAAATTATAACTCTAAGCTTATTTATAAACTAGAGGCCCGGTGCACGAAATTTTTCCATGGGGAGGGTCTGTAGGCCTTGCCGGCGATGAGGACTGATCTACGAGGCCACTGGCAGAATGATGTGGGAGCCCCCACTGATATCTGCCTTGGCTGGCCTGGCACTGCCTGCTTGCCAACCCCAACCCCACTCCCCACTGCCGCCGCTGTCGGTGTTGAGCATCTGCCCCCTGGTGGCTAGGGGGCGTCATAGTGACCAGCCATTGGGTCAATTTGCATATTAGGCTTTTGTTATATAGGAGGATACTTTCCCTCTCTAACTTACTGATTCTTACTATTTGGAAAAATCGTGCTATTCAATTCAGAAAGCTTGGACAGCTTTGTAACATTACTGCATACTTACAGGTAAGACTAAAACAACTGTAAGAACTTTAGGTATTCCCCCAATAGGGAGATTCTGAGATTCAACTGCTTCAGAGCAGAATCCATAGGGCAGTGGTTGGCAAACTGTGGCTCACGAGCCACATGTGGCTCGCGAGCTGCGGTTTGCTGTTCTGTTGACTAATGAGTTTGCCAACCACATCCAAAGGGGTTTGGCTAGTTCAAATGTTAACTCCATTTTATAATGTGTATATCTTTAACTCATCTTTGTTACCAACCTTCTGAAACAACTTCCTTCCAGAAACATGTTCATTGCTTAGAGCTGACCTTCCCTTAATTACTTTGTGAACTAGTAGTAAAATTTTAGAGAAATCTCTTCAGACTTCTGCTCAAACAAAAAGAAAATCCAATTGGAACTGAAGACTATCATTTATTTGAACAACTCAAGTCCACTTGACGAATGTTTTTTCTCTGACACATCTCAAAATAAAACTTCTGGAGAGAAGGTAAGAGAACACTAAAACCTTATTGTGTTTTATTCTTTATTTTACCTCTTCCTCTTAGAATGGTTTTCAAGGCCCTCCTCACCATCCCCAGAACTCCCCCCATCCCTGAAAAATCTGCTCTAAGATTTTTGGGAGGAATTAGATATCTAATTGTTATATAAAATCTTAGTTAAGTAAAACTTTACTAGGGCATTTCATTTATTGACACAACTGTAGCATATCATGTGAACATCCAAACTCAATCAAAGACAAATCTTATAGAATTTTCACAGGAGAGGAATATTAGTAACACTAGAATGATGTGCAAGTCAACAAACAAAACTGGGCTGAATGTTAAACTGCCTTGGCTGCTGGGCCTTCTACTCTCCTTCAGGGAGCTGATACAGCTCTGTTTGGGAGTGTCTGGAGAGCTTAAGGATAACTTATGCAAGTGAACTCCTCGAGAGGAGGGAATAAGAAGCAGTATTATGTAATGATTGAGGGTAGGTTCTAAAGCCCAAGGTGCATGTATCTGTGGCCCAACTCTACCATCTACCAGCTGTGCTACTCTGGGCAATTTATATATCTTGCCTCAGTTTCTTATCTATAAAATGGGGATAATAACAGTACTTTGCCTAGCTCACATGATTAGTGTGAAAATCAAATAAGGTAGGTAATACATGTGGCAAAACATTTAGAATGCCTGACACAGTGGACGGTAGCTATCAGGTTACCACTCATCTACGTACTTTCTGAAATACTTATTACAGTGCCTTGCATGGAGTAAATGATCAATAAATGTGTTAAAAGAAATAATATCAAAGTTTTCAGGCATAAAATTACACTGGCCTATGATCTTCATTATAACCTAATAGATCTATGTCAGCTATTACGGCAGATAGGAAAGAGAGTGGACCATAAAAAAATAAAAATTAAGGCAAGAATAGCCATATTAGGAATTTCAGCCTAATGGGGCTCTTTTGTTATTATTTTTAAAAATTCTCATCCAAGGATATGTTTTTCATTGACTCAAGAGAGAGAGAAGAAGGGAGAGGAATAGAGAGAGAGAAACATCATGGTTGCCTTCTGTAAGTGCAATGACTTGGGGATTTAACCTGCAACCGAGGTGAAATGCCTTTGATGAGGAATCGAACTCATGAGCCTTCCATCCAAAGGTTGATGCTCTAACCACTGAGATATACCAGCGAGGGCTTACTGAGGATCTTATGAGAGAGTCGACAGGTTGCCTATGTGGTAGGAAAGGCCTAGTAGCTAGCTACTATGCAGTTTACCTAGAATAAAACCGTGGTTGCCGTACCTTCAATAAGATTGACTATAACTTTGGAACTGGCTTACCGAAAGATTCATGTCAGTTATTCTTAATAAATGAAATGGAGCTTATCCTAAAAAAGATTTAGACTCTGCCGCTCTCAGTGGGAGGCCATCAATGCCTAGGAAACTTGGCATCTCTGCAGTCTACTTTTAAAACTTGAGATTTTGGACAATGCCAATATTAGACACCACCTTGAAATTTAGTTGATATCTATAAATAAACATATCCGTACGCTTCAAGCCTGGTGGAGTATAAAGACCAAATTTTCTGTCTAATGTTCACTTGAGAGTTATCATGTGAGAATGCTAATTCTTCTAGCATTATTGTTCTTAGGTCTCCTCCTGGTAATAATATAAAAAGCCTGTAAAAACTTCTACAATCATGAAAATGTTTTAAATTACTTGTAAATGTAATGTAATACTATTTTTATATACTTAATAGTAAGTTAAAGATTATTACAGCCTAACAAGTTTTTAGTTTTTTATTTTAGGGTCTATGAAAGATAACCAAGTAAGAAAGGACAATCCCACCCCCTACCTCCAAAAAAGCCACCTAAAAATAAGCTCACTTTTCAATTTTTATCAGTGGGGTTAACAGTTATTATATGTTGTAGTTCTATAGATAATTATAAGAAAGATTAAAAGATTGAACTAAGTTTCAATCTACATACAAATTCCCTAAATATTAATACAACTTCATATTGTTTTTCTTGAACTATAAGTGAATTACTTAAAATGCATATCTTTATAAGTCAATTAACCTCCCTTATCTAAGTTTCTCCACTTACAAAATATGAATAATATCCCTTACCTTATAAATTGTTAATAATTAATTTATATAAGTATACAGCACATCAGGCATATAGTATTAAGTACTGAATAAATGTTAATTATTAAGATTTTTATTATTTCCCACTTGATGTGTCTCAGTGGTTGACAATCAAACTATGAACCAGGAGGTCACGGTTTGATTCCCAGTTAGGGCACATGACGGGGTTGTGGGCTCAATTCCCAGAAGGGGGTGTGTAGGAGATAGCCGATCAATGGTTCTCTCTCAGTATTGAGGTTTCTATCTCTCTCTCCTTCTCCCTTACTCTGCGAAATCAATAAAATATCTTAAAGAAAAGGATTTTTATTATTAATCTTTAATTTTTTTCTTTTAAAAAAATATATATTTTATTGATCTTTTTACAGAGAGGAAGGGAGAGAGATAGAGAGCTAGAAACGTCGAAGAGAGAGAAACATCGACCAGCTGCCTCTTGCACACCCCCTACTGGGGATGTGCCCGCAACCAATGTACATGCCCTTGACCGGAATCGAACCTGGGACCTTTCAGTCCACAGACTGATGCTCTACCACTGAGCCAAACCGGCTTCGGCTAATTTTTTTCTTAAAAAATTACTAATTATTGAAACATCAACAGTTAGAAGTACCACTGGCAAAGCTGCTGGAACTTGAGAATTAGATTATATTTATGACTGAGATGCAGTACTATATAGTTGCTATGCATTATTATTATTATTTTTTTTAAAGAGATAGGCTCTTAAAGAAAAACGATGAACACGGGAAAGAAATTAATGCAACCCCTCCCCAGCCTTTTTATATCATAAGCTAATGAGTGATCTAAAATAAACTTCAGAAACTACGTATACCATTAAAGAATGTTAGCGGAATTTTAAATATATAAAAAGAATAAGGATAAAAAAAAGGATATAAATGAGGTAATGGAAAATGGGGATGTAATTCTGGCCAAAGAAAAAGCTAGGCTAGCTGCCACTTGGTTAGAGCTCATTCTCAGGATTCAAAGAAAAAAATGCCTGAACATGCTTGACTGCTATGTCCTAGAATACAATATATAATCTACTGAGAAGAGTAAGGTAAAGCAATCCATGGTGTACATTACCTACAAACCAAATCAAAGAAGGGAAATGGAATAACACTCTTTAAATACGGAATGCGAGTGACATTTTTTAACCATTAGGCATTTTTGAGATCAGTTTGGAGCCTTTTATACATTTAACCAAGTACAATTCTACCACTGGGGAAGGAAAAAAACAACACACCTCAATACCCACGGAGCCACAAAAAGCTCTGGACTTTGTTGAAATGATCTGAATAAAAATATGAATGCAAAGCTATTATTTTTGAAAATATTTGTGCACCAGTTAACAGAAGTTTGTAAAACTAAAGAACCATATTTTACTAAGAGATCAAGATAGGAAGAAACTACTGAAAAATAAAGGGTCCGATAAAGCCTGAAGATCCTTGTAAATTTAGGCATGCTTTAAACATTCCATTGGCTAAGATGAGGACACCTCAAACAAGGCCTGCAGTGACATGCACGTGCCACTTCCACAAAACGGGAGAGAGAAGATTCACAAGGCTAAAGCAGCAACCTCAGCCATGGCTTTAAAGAGCTGTGATGTTCCATAAAGGCAGCAATGAAGCCCATTTCATTCATGCTATGTGTCTACCCTGTTTCCCCGAAAATAAGACAGTGTCTTATATTAATTTTTTTTCTCCGAAAGTTGCGCTAGGTCTTATTTTCAGGGGATGTCTTATCTTTCCATGCGCTAGGTCTTATTTTCGGAGGATGTCTTATTTTTGGGGAAACACGGTAGCACCAAGCCTACTGCTAAGCAAATACTGATTAGCCAGCTGATGCTCCAAAATAAAACTGGGGTGGGTAGGAGTTAATGTATACAAAAATGCCACACAAATAAAATTATAGGACCAATGGGAAGAACCAGAAAAGGATCATTTAATTAGTTAATACAACCAACAAATATTACTAAGTGCCTATTTTTGTTCTAGATGCCAAGGACAAAGCCTTGAACCAAGACAAAGAAGGTCTTACAGCCCCACCGGTTTGGCTCAGTGGATGGAACACTGGCCTTCGGACTGAAGAGTCCTGGGTTTGATTCCTGTCAAGAGGCCAAGAGTATGTACCTCAGTTGCATGCTCCTCCCTGGCCCAGGCCTGTGCAGGAGGAAACCAATAGATGTGTTTCTCATTGTATTTCTCTCTGTCTTTCCTTCTCTCTAAAAATCAGTGGAAAAATATCCTCAAGTGAGGATTAAAAAAAAAAAAGGCTTACAAACGGCTGACGGGGATAGAGATTAATGCAAACATCATAACGAAAATAAAACTGTGCTTTTCAGAGAACAGGAGATGGAGAGGGCACTGTATTACAGAGGGCTATTTTAAAAACAGCTTTTCTTTTCTCAAAAAATAAAGAGGAGGGCTATTATGAAACCTAGCATATTAAATAAGAAATTAAGTGCATGGGAGAGGGAGCTCTCCCTATAAGAGCAAGGAGTCATACCTAGGTACACCAAAACAAGGTATTTGTGTTTCACAAGAGGAGAAGCTTAACAAAAACTGGGCTTCTACTGAATAGAAAGCAATATATACAACTGCAACAATTTACTTATTGGCAGAATTTTAGAAATACAGGGTGGGCAAAAGTAGGTTTATTGTTGTGAGTACGTGAAACTCAACTTTTATTCTTGTATTATTACTTATTACTAGAGGCCTGGTGCATGAAATTCAGGCACAGGGGGTTGGAGGTGGGGGGGGGGGGGTTATCCCTCAGCCAAGCCTGCACCTCTCCAATCTGGGACCCCTCGGGGGAACACTCGGACATCCCTCTCATAATCCAGGACTGCTGGCTCCTAACCACTTGCCTGCCTGCCTGCCTGCCTGATTGCCCCTAACCACTCTCCCTGCCAGCCTGATATCCCCTAACTGCTCCCCTGCTAGCCTGATTGACGCTTAAACTGCTCCCTTGCTGGCATGATCATCCCCATTGTCCTCCCCTACTGGCCCAATCGCCTCCAACTGCCCTCCTCTGCTGGCCTGATCACCCCCAACTGCCTTCCCCTGTGGGGCTGAGGGGACTGGGGGACTCCAGCTGGATGAGGCAGGGCTGAGGGGCCTGGGAAACTCTGGCTGGATGAAGTGGGCCTGAGGGGACTGGGCACTACCATCTTGTGGCTGTGGGCACTGCCATCTTGTGAGGGCGTTGCAGTCAATTTGTATATCCTCTCTTTATTGGTTGTGGGTGCCACCATCTTATGAGGGTGTGATGGTAAATTAGCATATTCCCTCTTTATTAGATAGGATTGTATGATTTTCCATATGAATAACTGTAAACCAACTTTGACTCACCCTGTATACTTTATTTCCCAGAAAACATTAAGCCAGTTGGGCTACTGCATCTTCCCAAAATTACGTAAAATAGAAATGAGACTAGAAAATGCACATGAAAGAATATCAAGTTTCATACAACTAAATTATTTTTGCACAATGTTCTGCTTTTCTTCCTCTCCAGCAAGCAATACTTTCTATGCCAAATTCTTCCATAAGCCCCTTAAGATTGTTCTTCAATGACAAGAACAAATGAGTGCTGTTAATGATTTTCAGATTGTAAGCAATAATTCTCATATAAAACAATTTTTTCCTTGAGATTTGCCAAACTTTTCCTCTCCAAAAAAAATTGTATCCTTGCTCTAAGAATTATTTACTGGATCGTCTGTCCAGGCTAATTTTTACTTTGAATGAGAACCAACAGAAGAGACAACTTTTCAAGAGATGAACTGAAAGCCAGGAAAACATTTTCTACTTTGTAGAATTGAATCCACATTGAATTATAGATAAATCTGGCAGTATCAAAGTAAAGAGTTTGTCAGCATATAAAACTCCACCTCCTTTTTTATGTTTCACAAAGAATGGTCAGTATTGATCATAATTTTTAGGGGCAAACACCATTAGTTTGGATCACATCTCTCATGTGAAGAAACATGCCATGAGTCTTTACCTTCTCTCTAGGCACAACAGATTGTTCCGGTTGATACATGTTTGCAAATGAACCTTTACAGACATAAGGGATAAAGGGTAACATTATGCAAATTCAGTGTGCTTGAAGAGGGCAGAGAAACAGAAACTACCAATTTCCATAATGAATGTTATCTTTCAAATGTCTTCAGAGCAAATTCTGTCCTATCAACCATACAGCATCTTGTAAATGTTGACATTTTTGGCAACTGTTTCTTATGAGGGGTAAACAAGACAAGTTAAATTAAAAAATCACAACCCTAATTCATTTTAAATTAGAACAAAATAAGAAATATTTTGTAAATATTGGCAGAATATAAATTATTGTTAAATCTTCATTCTTCAAAAACACTTTGGTACTGAAGATCAGGAATAAAAAAAGAACCAGCTGTCTATGATGTAAATAAATCAAGTAGTCACGGCTGTGTAAGTTGAAAATGCTTCACATTTCCTTAAGAAAAGCATATGTGTTTTGATAGGTAGAATACATTTAATTTCAAGATTTGGTATAAAATAAAACAAAATCATCACTATATTAAAAATATTTTCATGCTGGAAATAAGCTAAACTGAGTCACAATGATTTATCTGAGAAATGTTTCATTTTCCTTTCGCAAGTCTACCAAATGCCAAGTGTTGTACAATCACATCACAGCCTCAGGTGCTTCTCAAACTAGTAAAGTGTTGAATTATATATGAAGACTTCCAATACATAAAATTATATAGATATTAAAATGTATGTTCTCTAAGCTCTTTGCCATTTCCCCCCTTTTGATTTTAAATTTTGGATAGCCCTCAGAAAGATGCATCTCAATCCAACAGAGAATGAGTAGATGAGGAGGAGAAATTCGGTAAAACCCCCAGGTTTCTAGTGTCGGGGAGCAGTATAAACTACACCATGATCACTGGTACATGAGGCTGGGAGATAAGTTGGGGATCTGGTTTGGAGGAAGGAGAAAGATGCTGACTTAGAGTTATTACAGTTATCTCATGCAATCAATATCTGAATACCTAAGATGCTATCAGGCCTCAGGAATTACATAGGCAGCGAGACATAAATGTCTAGTCTAGATCTGAGAGTCATCAGGTGATATGTGGAAAAAGTCTGAATGAGACCACTCCAAACGAATATAAAGAATAAGAGAAAATGTAAACTGAGATACTTCTAGAAGAACAGATTTAAGATAAAGGCAGAGAAAGAGGAGCCAATAAAACAAAAGTCAGAATACAGAAGGTAAACCAAGAGAGACAGGTGCTACAAGTGGAGAATTTCAAGAAGCAGAAATAACTAGTATCAACCTCACAAATTTAAGATGAGGCTTGAGAAATACTTATTAAATACTTCACCTTGGAAGTCAGTGGCGACATGAAAGCAGCAAGGAGGAATAGGGTGACTTTTTTACTGGCGTAGGTGTGAAGGAGAATTACATGGTGATAGTGAAAGGGAAGATTCTGAGCCAGGAGAACATACAAGACTAAAGAAAACTGAAGAGAAGAAGTCAATGTACACCAAACTGAAGATATAGGAAAGATAGTGGTTTTAATGTTTTATCCAAATTAACTTGTGCATCTCAATATTTTCTTCCTTGGCTTTAACCCACAGAAATAATTACGGTGTCTGTTTCAGGGACCAGCATTTGGAGAAAGCAGGTATATTCTTTAATGGAAAACCTTTCCAGATTCCACTAAACTCCAACCATGCTTCTCTCTCTGTATACGCATCAGAGTACACGTATATGCACACACAGAGACAACTTCAAATCCTGCCTGTAGTCTCCATTGCAGAAAATATAAAACAAGGACTCTAAACTAGACATATGAGCACCAGAATTATTATTTTGCTGTTTTCTCCTTTTCAATAGAAAACAATACTGACTTCCATTTTTAAAATACAAATTATGGAATTTGAGAAAAACATTTCAATGAGAAAAAAACAATCACAGAACAAGCAAATTGTAGAACAAGAGCTTAGCAGGTATAATTGAAAAGATGCTAGATCACACCTTCAGATTGAGGGTTTGTAGTAACTAGGTTTTAGGACTATGAGTCAGGTCAGCCACCTTCTGGACCTTTGTTTTCTAAAACGTAAAGGGATCACTGTGGTCCCATCCAGCCTTAAAAAGATCATGATTCTGGTCCTGTGTGTATTTCTAGGGAAAGAGAGCAGGGCTCAAAGAAGACAATTCAATGATGTGAAGAGCTGGTATGGTGGTGCCGTTTTGGAACTGAGGGTTGTCGATTTTCAGTTAAATGTTCTTTATGCTATGAAAAATTTAAGTTCTTATAAAGTTTGAATACACTGATATTTTTTAAATGCTCTATTCCTTCTCTCCCCAAAATCACATTTTCAAGACTGGCACAGCCAAGGCTACAGCAAAAAGGGGACACATGCAGAATGTCTCTCCTAGTATCCAGCTTAGAGGCTCTCTGGTACAGTCATGCTCACGATGGCCCCGAGTCATTTACCAAAGAAACAGGACACACCATGCTGGTATGTGGTGCCATTATCTACACTGTGTCTAGGGGTATTCTGCCTTCGACATCGGGTGCACAAGATTCCCGATTCCACTGGAATCCTGGGAGGCCCCTAGTTCTTCTGGGACAAACTAAGCCTGATGCCCCATCACGGCTCTGTTTTGTCTTCCACGTCACAGTTCTGTAAGGGCATCAAAGATGGCACTGCAGCAGCTCCTGAACACTTAACAGGCTTTTCGATTTACTTTCAAAAATAGATATCGAAAAATCCGTATGAGTAGTTACATAAAAGACAGAGTGGAGATGGGAGAAAGAAGGATATTAGAAAGAAAGAAATGTTTATCATTTCATTATTCTCCATACAGGATCAAACCAACTTATTTTTTTGAAGGACAGTTTGAAACTTTTTATTTAAACATCTAAAAATTATTCATATTTTGTTGAAAATAATCTTATAATGTTATTGTTTAAATAATTCTTGGCATTTATAAACATTATAAAATATATAGTAAAGAGGTAAATCTTTAGTCAGGTGATATATCAAATACAGATTAATTTTCTTAGCACTAAAACTCAATTCCCCCAGCCAAACAGCTCATTTCATCCAGAAAAACAATAACACCAACATTTTTTTTCTTTAAAAAAAAAAAAAAAGATATTTTATTGATTTTTCACAAAGAGACAGAGAGGGACAGAAAGCTAGAAACATCAATGAGAGAGAAACATTGACCAGCTTCCTCCTGCACACCCGCCACCAGGAATGTGCCCACAACCAATGTACATGCATGCCCTTGACCGGAATCGAACCTGAGACCTTTCATTCCGAAGATCGATGCTCTATCCACTGAGCCAAACCGGTTTCGGCAACACACCAACATTATTAAGATTACTTTTCAAAACACACCCTAAAGTATCTGCCAACTGTATAAAACATGAACTTATGATACTAAAAAATTCAATAAATTTCTTGGTCAGTTTCTTTAGTTAATGCTAAATATTGTTACAGCATTAAAGTTCCATTGCAAACTACTGTTTCATTCTTTAAAAATATTACAAAATTGCTCAAATGTATTGTTTTACCAAATAGTCTATTTTTAAGAGAAAATGATAGTCAATGAAAAATCTTCAGGGCAAAGGCTAATTTAATATAAAAATACATTCCTTTAGTCAATCTCTTCAGCCTAATAATCCCAGAAATTTCTTTAAAGGTTACAAACACTTTTACACTATCTTGAATTTTATATAATTACTGATTAGGCAGAGCAACAACCAGGCATAATGAACACACGGTGATGTCAACTCACCTAAATAGGGAATGCAGGGTGTCATCTTTAAGCTACTTATATAGTCTCTGAGCCTTTTGTAGTTATCTTCTTTACTCATTACATATTCTAATTTTTCAAAGGTAGTTTTGTCTTTTCGACTTAGTAACTAAAAAACAAACAGAAAAGCCTAAGTTATTTCCAAATCCCATTTTATTATAGCAAAGACTTGAAGTTGTGTTGTATTTACTGTAAATTTGAATTTAATTTCAAAGTTATACGTTCTTTAATTATATTTTGGTAATGCATAAATAATAAAATCAGACATGTACATAAAATCATTAAGTTAGTAAATTATAATACATTATTTTCATCTTTGCTATTTTAAATGGTTAAGCAATTTTTGTTGACAAGTTTTTCTTGATAAATTTAACTATGGCCACAATATTTGTAAACTGGTTTACATTTTTGGATTTTGACATTTTTTTTTTTTTAATCCCTTTGACCACTAGCTGTATCCACACAGTTGAATAATCAACTGAAACTGTTTTAAGAGGCTTGAGGGTAGATTTGTTGTGCATGCCCTTTGAAAAACATGAAGATAATCAAGGAGAATAAAAGAAAAGCAATGTCAGTCACCCAAATAATATCTACGCTGCCCTGAATATCAGCAAATAGTTTCTCCAATATCTGAATCGATGCCATCTCTCTGGACTCATCTCCTACCATCAACCACTCCCTAGCTTACTCCACTGTCAACACTGACCACCCTGCTATCCTTTGAACATTATTGGGGCCTTTGTACTGACTACCACCTGTGCTTGGAATTCTCTCCTCCCAGATATCCATGAGAATGGCTCTCTCAATTCCTCCAGGTCTCTCCCCAACTCTCACTTATCAGAGTCTCTTACAACATATTATATGAAATACTTCCCTGCTTCCCCTTCTGTCTCATTTACTCTACTTTGTTTTTCTTCAGAGAGTTCATCACTATGATACATCATTTATTTATTTACAGTTTATCTTTTCCCAGTAGACGATTAGTTATGTGAGAATGGGGCTATCTATATCACTTACTGTTTTATGTTAAACAAATTACACAGTGCCTGGTACAGTATGGAATATTTTAAAATTTAATATAAACACCAAAAATTTTAAAAAATCTTTCCCATGCAAATACATGAAGGAGAAAATAAAAATATCTTCAAGGAAAATGAAAATTAACTTGAGGAAAATGTAGCTCATTTCTTAACCACAATATAAATCAGAGTGTAATTCTTTTCCCTAAAAACTTCAAAGATGGAATTCATAACTGTATATTTATAATCATTTCCATTCCTCCATGAAATTCAAATTAAGAAAAGAGAATTAGGACATCATAATTTTAAAATAAATTTTAAAGGAGGAAAACCCTTCACTCAGGTGTTTCTGAAATATAAAGAGGGGTGTAAGTTCTTCCACACTAATGTTTTTCCAATATAGAAATCTACCCTGGATTTCACGAGTAACATCTGTCTGCAGACACTATGAAAAGTGAAAGTGACACTAGGCTAATCCCTTTAACATTGAAGAACAGTATTAAACATGAACACACTTATTTAAATGAAACCCCCCAAAAGTTGACTAAAAATTAATGGCAACTAAGTATACTTTTTGAAACTTATAATTTAGATTTTCCTTAAACTTTTCAAAAGCATAGTTTTTACATGATTAAATGTATTTACACTTCCCATCAGTAAACATGAAAGTCTGTACTGTCTAGATGCTTATTAAAGACAAGCACCAAGTTGTAATTTATCCCAAAATTATCAGATAAGCCTCCTGAAACACTTGAGACATAAAAATGTAGGTTTCAAAGAACAGAAGACAAAGTGATTTAAAGATCCTTATCTATTATCATAACATTAACCTTACTAAGCACTACAAAAGAAACGAATACATCTTTACTTCCAATAGGAAATCCAACCTTTCATCAACTTAAGGAGGATTACTCACCGCCCATGTTTTGGTCAACCTAAAAATCGGGGCGCTCTGTAAGCCAGAAACCACTGCCATGAGTGCATGGAGGTTGTTTAGCTCGTACAGTTTCTGAAGATTTAAGAAAAAGGGAAGAGGTGACAAAGAGCATTAATACAAAAAAATCTTTAGATGAACAAGTAAAATCTAGGTAATTGGTAGTGTCAATACTTTGCACCCTCACTGTTGAGATCTGTCTTATAGAACACTCCTATTTTACCCCTAAGTTGCTTTTGGCCCTCAATAGAAATTCTGTGTTCTAACCCGGGATTGCCCCCAAGCTCTGGGAACCAATTTTCTTTTTCTTAGGTAATATAATAACAAAAACAAAGATATGGCTCATATCAACTTCACCTGGTACGATCCTGCACTCTGGTTCCCAGCAAGCAGTCTCCTTCTTAACGCTAAAATATTACTAAGCCTCTGTCCTAAGATCCAAGTTTCAAGAAAAGGATCCTGATTTGGTTTCCTACTCAATACCCCCATTATTCAGGGTTAGAGCTCAAACCTGCTTTTGACAGTCCTCCTCACTTCCCTGCCTCCTCCTGCCCGAATCCCCAGATCCAGGCTTCCTTGTTCATGCTTGGACATCCACCTGCTTCCCAGGATCAGAACTTGCTTTTACTTTTTACCTTACAGTCTCCTTGCAGACAACTTGTACCTAATAATAGCTTCCATCCGTTTGCCAAGACATCTGCTCCACACTGTGATTATTCCCAGACTTCTTCATACTGTGAGATGTTTACATCCCAAGAGCCTTATATAAAAATCAGTCATTAAAATGGTCCTGCGCCCTATCAAGCGACTCCAAGACAAAAAGCATGTTCTGAACATTAGAACAAAGAGAAGAGAAGGGTCCTGTTTCTCTGGAGAATTCAGCCAGTATGCCACCTTAACTCAGGTCCCAAAGAATTCCCATAAAGTCTCAAGAAATATAAACACAAGTAAAAAAAAAAAAGGAAAACACACAAGGAAATAAGAACTCACAAATGGAGAACAACATCAGGTATGGCCTTCAAATAAAATAAGATTAAATGTGAAGGCCCTGTCCAGAATGCAAAATAAAAGCCAATGAGTTTTAAAAATTCTTAAAGTTAAGGGACATGAAAGGTACAGCAAAAAAGCCAACATTTATCTTATTTGTTAGGAGATAGTAAAAAATAATGGGATAGAAACAGTATTTGTGAGATAATGGCAGATTATTTTCCCAAATTACTAAACGACAGTCATTCCTAAGGCCAGGAACTCAAGGAATCCCAAACAGAGTAAATACATTAAAAGAACAATAACCTGTAAGTCTGAAATAGCATTTTTTCAAGAACAAGTGTGACAAAAAGGTGCTGTCAGGCAAAATAAAGAGAGCTTTAAGAAAGAAGGATTTTTAAGAATGCTGCTGGAATTATTATTCATGGAAAATTATCAACTGGAATACGTAACTTATTCATATTACATATATGGAAACACCTTAAGAGAAAAAACTGAGGTTTCCTGGAGAAGAAATTCTGCCTCCAGGCTGAAGCCTCAACTCCGGCCTCAGGTTCAGGGCTGTCTACCGGCCCTACAGCTGTCAAACGCCAGCCCCGCCCCCAACCCCAGGAGTCATTCTTTAAGTCATTTACACATTACGTATTTATACATATTTATACATATTTCACTGCCTCCCGAGAACCCGAACTGAGACAACCTACTGAAAGAAGAGAAGACCTGCCAGCTTTGTAACAAACTTAATGTAAAAGGCAGAGAGTCAGAACAGATTTAAGAGACACGGATGAGACAGATAGTTATAAATTTAGGGCTTGTGATAAATAAAAGCAAGCGCCGTCAAACATAACTCAAAGTCTAAGAGTCTAAACTGGAACTAAATGCCTACTTGATGAGCAGGATAATGGCAGGTTTAATGGGCAAAAGTTGGTGATTTTAAGTAGAATACACAAGCACATTAAAAAACTAACAAAATTATGAGAAAACAATAATGCAAATTCATAATCTATGGAGAAAAGTCATGAATTTTTATAAGCTAAAACCCAATATTTACCTAACATACCACTATGAACGTTTAAAAATTTTTTATGACACTTGTGCAGAATATCGAAGTTTAGAAGGCTAGTTCTGCCATCTAGTGCCACAAAATGTTAGAATCAATTGTTCCATGAGCTCAAGAAAAATAAACAAGAGGTATGACTTACAATAATTGTAATTTTACAGTAATTACAAAACTTAAAACTATTAAAATGGTATACTTATTTAATTACATCTTCATTCATTAACAGGTGAGCTAAGTTATATAATTATTACAAGAAGAATGATGTGGCTACAAGTGCACCACTTTTTAGTGAACTTAACATACATTTAGAGTTGTTACAAGTTTTTAGATTTTTTTTTTTCAGAGAGGAGAGGGCAGGGGTGCGGGTGGGGGAGAAACAATGATTGGTTGCCTCCGGTTTATGCACCGACTTGGGATTGAACCTGTAACCTGGGCAAGTGCCCTGACCAGGAATAGAACCGCTATCTTCTATGGAATGATGCTCCAGCCAACAGCCACCTGGCCAGGACATGGAGTTGTTACAAGTTTTAATAAAATCTTGGGATCGTCTTATGGAATGTTTGTTCCATCTTCCTCTCTAAATTCTGTCTGTCCTTTAAATATATGTTTAATTTCTCTTGCTGCATTTATTACATATGCCTCCCAATAACTACGCAATTAACATATTTGGTTAACACACTCATTTATACTATTCTTTTTAAAAATAAAGTCCTATTATTCCCCACATCCTTAGCAGAATGATCTATTTCAAAAACAACTAACTGCCATGCATTCTCCTATTTAATTCTACAAGGCTTTCTTAATCACTTGCAGTATTTACTAGTAAATACAGGACTTCACCATCATCTGACCTGTCTACTTATTCAGTCAAATAAATCATGTCATTCAGCTATTCTAATAGAGGGAGAAAAAGGTATGAAAGATATAAAAGATAGAGAAATAAAGAAACAAGTGAAAAAAACAAACATCTAGTTTAAAAAATTGACTTGTATGAATCAACAGGTCTTACTTTCCAGGATCAGTAAATAGTAAATAAAGTATCACAGGCAAATATTCACAAACATTGCTGAGTGGTTGAACTAAAAAAATAGAAACACAAGTTTTTCTTACCTTTGCAGTTTTAATATAGTGGCTCAAAACTTCTGCCCTAATTTTTAATGTTTGAGCATGAAGAATCTCTCTAACAACCCAAAAGCTTACCTGTAAATAAAAATTAAAAATAGGTGAATGGCAAAATTCTTTACTCACTAGGATCACAGTAATGACAAGAGCTACATGAAGACCCAGCTAGAGCTTTCTGTTTCCCTTGACTCACCACCAGGACATAACTAATCTTCAAATATTGCATACACGTCACATATATAGACAAATATAGATACACATATGTGTATATGTGTGCCCACACATAAAAACTCCACTACTATTTTTAATTTGTAAAGTTAATATAAATTTTGAAGGAAAAGAGCTGAAAGAGTGCAATAAAGCCAGCGTAATACAACGTGAACAAATACAAATGTTTTTTGCTGTATTTTGAAAAACTTTGGCAGAATCGGGTAACCTCTTTGGATAATAACACACAAATTATAAAATAAAACATTGTGCTAGCTGGTTTGGCTTAGTGGATAGAGCCAAGGGCGGTAACTGTAGTTATAGGAGGCCCTGGTCGGGGTGCATGCAGAAGGCAACCAATCAATGTATCTCTCTCACGTAGATGTCTCTGTCTCTCCCTCTCACTTTCTCTATAAATCAATAGGAAAATATCCTTGGGTGAGGATTAACAAAAAATAATACAATAAAATGTTGAAAATAATTTAAGGACTTAAAAAATAAGAAAAAATGACACGAGGGGGAAACCACAGATTTAAAACAGATATGACACTTCTGAAGAGAATGAGTGAACTAAATTATAGGTCTGAGAAAAATCACACAGAATGAGCACAAGGGAGAGGAAACAACATATAGAAGGTTAAGACAAGCAGGAAAAAGTGATAAATTCTAACAAATTTCTAATAGGAATTTGAAGAGAGATGCCCTGAAAATGTCCCAGAACAGATGTAAAGTTAAACTATTTCTTTATAAAAAAATTACATATTGAGGAATTATATTTCAGGAACTAAACATCAAAACTTTATAAGCAACTCACATGATTAAATCTTCTTGTGAAAGCAACTGCATTTGGTGCAGAACTATATTTTTCTTTTTTATTCCATCCACAACTTGAAAGCTCCTGAAAATTAAGTTGGAAATTAAACATAAACTCAAGAAATAGCCGGGTTTTCCTGTCATATTAAGGCTTTCAAAATGTTAAAGACAGCCCTGACTGGTTTGGCTCAGGGAATAGAGCATCGGCCTGTGGACTGAAGGGTCCCAGGTTCGATTCCTGTCAAGGGCATGTACCTTGGTTGCGTGCACATCCCCATTGGGGGGGGGGGGGTGCAAGAGGCAGCTGATTGATGTTTGTAAAATGTTAAAGACAGTTGCATCCCTTCCCAGAGCTGTCTTATTTAGTAAGAACGGATGTAACAAACATTATCACCATTCAGTAAAATCACAAAAGCAAATGCTATTAGCAGACGAGACAAGGGTGAACACAGATGACTTGAGTTCTGCTCTATAGGTAGGTTGATGGATCCTCCTCTGAAGAGGCTTGATTCTCCAGAGGAAAGATCCACAGATCGTGAAAGCCGAGCATCCCACAGCCCAAAGTATAACTGTTAAAAAATATTTTGATAGGTGTATTTTGGTAGAATTTATTTCCTTTCACTTAAAAAAGTGTTCAGCCCTGGCTGAGCATCTCAGTTGGTTGGAGCATCGTCCCATACACCAAAAGGTCTCGGGTTTGATTCCTGGTCTGGGAACATTCCTGCGTTTTGGGTTTAATCTCTGGTTGGGGCACAATGGGGAAGCAACCAAGCAATGTTTCTCTATCTCTGCCTTCCTCTCTTTCTAAAATCAATAAACATATCCTTGGGTGAGGATAAACATGAATGAATGAATGAATGAATGAATGAATGAATGAATGAAAGAAAATAAAAAAGCGTTTAGTTCCACAGGCTTGTCTGAAGGGGTCCAACATTCAAAATAAGAGCCCTGCTGGAACACGAAAGACCACCAGAAAGAAACCCGGAATCTATAGGAAGAAAAAAAGAACTCAGGAAACTGAGTTAGGGCAGGGAACAAAAGAAAACTGAGAAAAGAAAAAGACAAAACCATGTAATTATTATTCTCAGATAGATAAGAATAAACACTTGCTCCCATTAGAAAAACCAGGAGGATTAAAAAAAAAAAATAACCAGAGAAAAAAATAGAGCTTTTAGAAATGAAAAATAAAATTTGAAACACACACACACACATATGTATATATATATATACATATATACATATATATATACACACACACACACACATAAACACAGAATTGTGAGATAAAGTGATAAAATCTTTTAAACAGTAAAAGTAGGAACAAAAATGTAATTAAAAGAGTCCATAAGAGTCAACATCTGAATAAGAAAAATGATTTTAAGAGAGAACAGAGAAAATGGAAACTTATACAAGAAAACTCATGAAAATGCTCTAGATCTTGAAGGACAAGAAAAGATGTGTCTAGGACCTATTACAACGAATTAAGAGGGGGGAAAAAGCCTCAAACGGAGGCCTAGCATCAAAAAAAAATTATAATATACTAGACACAAAATCATAAAATCTGTCAAATTAAAAAATAAAACAAAAATATATCACATACAGAAAAACAGGAATCAGGTGGTTATCAGATATCTCAATAGCAACACTGGAAGCTAAAAGACCACTGAGACAATGCTATCAAATTCCTAGAATTCTAAATCCAAAAAAATATACATTAAGTATGAAAGTATACTACAGACATTCTCAGACATTCAAGTCTCAGAATTTTCCTTCTATGCACCTATTCTCAGAGAACTGGTAGGATGTGTTCCATTAAAACAAACTAGCAAATTAAACAGAAAAGAGATGGGATCCAGGAAACCAGAAGCCAACAGAGAAAGAAAATATTTGAAATCCCCAGGTTAACAGTAAAGGGAGATCCTGAACAAAGCGTTGAACAGACCTTAAAGAACAACAGTCCAGACAGTAAGTACCAGGAGGACAGCGATTCTAAGAGACTTGAGTCTCTGAGAGAGGAAAGATATCTGAAGTGTTTAAACAAACCGAGTGGACACACTCAATACATTTACTTCTGGCAGAAAAATTAGTGAAAGTACAGAAAAACGAACAGAAGTTATTAGCTTAAGGAAAACAGAATTTAAGAAATCATGGCTCAACTGTAAAGAATAATTAAGCCAAGAATAACTTGTGCCTTACAACTAAGCCATGGTTTACTGATTCACGTGACACAACTATATGGGAAAAAGAGGAAGTGAATTGTGTAAATGTGAGGGGAAAAGAATATACGAGAGTGAAATCATCTTCTATAATAGAGAGTCAATAAGTCATATCCAAAATTTAAAAAAATCACAAATAACAGGCATTTAGATTTTGAAAACTGGACATAAACTCCTCCAAGGAGGAAGAGCTAAGAGACTTTGGTGTGGGGCTCAAGGGTGGAGGCTGGAAGGGTGGGAGCAACTGGACTTGCGTATTGCTATTTATGTTCTCTTCTGGAAATAATATTTAAATTCTTAAACATGATGAATACATGTCTTCAATAAAATTTAAAATGAAATAGAAACTAACACAAAGGAATGGACTGAGTCAGGGAAAGTTTGAGGAAATAAGATACTACAATACTCCCAAGAAAAATGTAGTTCCCTCGACTAGGATGGATCAGTGGATATTGAAAAAAGTGGTATATTCAAGTTATTGTGGAGGCAAATAGGACTTGGTAAAAATTTGGACTCAAATACAGTCAGTGTAAGCCAAGGATGAGGTATACAGAAGTACTAAGATTTTCAAGTTTCCGACTAGAGCAACTGAGACGGGCATGATGACATTGCTTCAACACTGCTGATAAGCAGTAAGTACTCTGAAGATATAAATTATTAACATTTTTAAAACCTAAAATTAAATTATAACTATCAAATTTGATATTACTGAAGGAAAAAATAAAATGAAGCAACTCTATAATAAAAAAATTGCTTGGTACTCAGCCTAGATATTTGCTCATTTCACATTATATTCTAGTACAGCCAAAAATATTCAGTGGTAGATAGTACATTAACATAAAAATAACATTATATAATTGTATTAGAAAACATCCACCTCTTGAAATCATTATTCCTCCTAAAAATCAGTCTTATACAACTATATAAAAATGCCATAGTTTCAGACAAAATTCCTGGATTAAATCCATAAATACCAAAATTTTTAACCAATTAATACAATTTCCAAATTTATACTAATGCTATGATCAAAGTATCTCTATAAAATTGCTGTTAAACTTACTAATCCATTCAATGCAGCCATTTGACAAAAAGTACAAACTAAATTATAGAGCTTTTCACATAAGGCAAATTTCATTTTCCTGCTAAAAGGTTATGCTATAAATAATGAATATCCTTGTGTCTTTTCCTACATTTGTGATCATCTCCTAAAAATATAGTACTGTGAGTAAAATCAGTAGGTCAAAGAGTATGAACGTTTTCAAGGCTCTGACATGTAATTGCCACCCTGAAATACTGAATTATTTATATTAGCACTACACAACAGTCATACCAAAACTGGGTATATTTAACTATAAATCAAGAAAAAATTCTTAATTTTTCTTAGAGGGAAGGCAGGGGAGGTAAGAGATCAACCAAAGGATTTGTATGCATGCATATAAGCATAACTAATGGAAACAGAGAGTAGTGGGGTGAGGGCCTGTGCTGGAGGCATAAGAGGGCAGGGAGAGGTTATTGGGGAGGGGGGGAGGGAAGAAGACATGTAATACTTTTAATAATAAAGAACTAAAAATAAAATAAAGACTAGTTATGTTTGTTAAATAGAGAGAAAATAGGGAGTGGGGCTCTGTGAATCACCTATGAACCCACCACCCAAAAAAAACCTCTATAATACACATCTTCCCAACCTTCGTGATGTGCTTATGGGACCTGGAATTTTATTTCTTTAAAACAGCCATTACACCTGACATTTTCTGTGTGATTTAATCTGAGACTTTTTGCTTTAAAAGTTCTTCTCATCCTGAAAACAGATATCTTAACGGCAGCAATAAAAATAATAGTTAACACCAATTTAAAGATGACTATGTGTGAGCCACTATACATACCAACTCATGCGATCCTACCTTCACCTTTATGTTATGAATAGAGGCCCGATGCATGAAATTCATGCCAGATTAGGCCTTCCTTCCCGCCTGCTGCCTGCACCGGCTTCCCTTGCAGCCCCGGCTTCCATCAGGAAGGTGGTCCGGTCTAATCAGCATATTACCCTTTTATTATTATAGATAGGTAAGGACCTTAGACAAAAGTACTGGTGACTTATGGCTTTATGTTTTACATTTTTCCTCAAATGAAAAATGCCAAGAGGTTTTAAAAAATTTAATTCTTGGAACATTTCCACATCATTAACTTAATGGAAAAATATGTTGCCCCTTTAAGAAGATTTTGTTGGAAGATGGGTAGAGGGCGATGAATGAATCTGTTGTCATATTACTTGGGGAGCAAATGGATTAAAATTCAATTGGAGACCTCCATTAAAAATAAATGTATAATTAGAAAATATGAAGGTTTTTTAAAAAATTACTTAAGATGGTAGTTTCTATTACAGAAAATATTTCCCTTTGAGACAATGTCACATTACTAGTCCATCTAAAACAATAAAGCACAAGAACTCCAGAGATGGAGAATAGACTGGCAGTTGCCAGGAGTTAAGGATGCTGGGGTTGGGGTAGAAGTGAGATGGGTATGACCTAACGGGGAAAGTAGCACAAGGGAGAGATCTTTTCAATAGAATTGTTCTGTATCTCTACTGAGGGGGTGGTTAGACAAATATACACATACTAGAGGCCCGGTGCATGGAAAGTCATGCACTGGAGGGGGCATCCCTCAGCTCAGCCTGCCCCCTCTTACAGTCCGGGAGCCCTCAGGGGCAAAGGCGACCCAGCGATCAAGGGAAGGCAACGCCCCATCACACTTCTGCTGCTGCCACTGCCGGCAGCACAAGCCTCGGCTGGCCCTGGTTACCTGAGCGTCAGGCAGCCTTGGGTGGCTGGGCAGCTGCCATCTGAGTCTTGCCTGCGCCTCAGGCTGGCCCTGGGTGGCTGGGGGTCTGAGGGCACTGGGGACTCGGGAGGCAGGCGCCTTGGCTGGGCTGAAGGAACTTGGCATTGCCATCTTGTGACTGTGGGCGCCACCATCTTTGAGGGTGGGGCAGCAATTAGCATATTCCTGCCTTATTGATGTGGACGCTGCCATTTTTGTGATGGTGTGAGGGTCAATTAGCATATTCCCTCTTTATTGGTAGGATTATAAAATGTCACAGACATGCATTGAACTATATGTCTGTAAGATTTAACTCTAGGGGAAACTATGTGAAGGGTAAATGGGACTTCTCTGCACTGTTTTTTGCAACTTCCTATGAATCTATAATTACCTCAAAATAAGAAGTTCAAAAACAACAAAGACCCATGTAATGGATTATGAAGTTGAAAATGCATGGACCCCACTACTTCCTTCCGAAACCCCGACATGCACCTGGCCTGCAAGGTATTTTGTCCTGCCCCACCTCCAGCTCTCAACAGTCACTAAATTTCTCTGCGAGAAAAAGAAATTGCCTTTTCCTTTGTCTCTACCTCTTTTTGTCTCAGACTCTAGGGTCTTCTTTCAAGTGACGTGACAATATAATCTAAGAAATAAATTCTACCAGAGTCACCTTGTACCCTGGTTGAGTTATTGTATATTAAATATCTCTCATGAACACCAAAAAAAAGTTGAAGTAATTAGTGACTCAAAGGATGTTTCTGACTTAAGAATAGAACTGATTTAACTCAACTATACTATGGTAAAGGCTCAAGAAACTATAGCATTTAACTTAATAATTTTTAAATCAGGCAGTGATGAGAAATCCTCTAACTCTCATATAGAAAGGCAATTTCTTAATGGTCATTAAAAGTGTAATTAAAAGAGTATTCATGGACTCATCTGTTCCTTTCAAGTATCATTTTGAGCCATGAAATGTTAAGCCCGATTTCCAACTGCGTTTACTTTGGAAGCATGTGGGAAGGCAAACACAACTGAGGACCACCTACCCTGTGAAAGAATTACTGAATTTCACAGGAGCCACAGCTTCTCTTATGTCTTGTAGGTTTGTTCTGTAAAGTCAAATTCTTGATCTAACTTTCATCCTGTAGGTTCCAACACTCTTAAAAGGACTGCTCTAAGGGTGATGTTGTAGGGATACCTAAAGATAGAAGAAGAGAAAAGGCCGATATAGACCAGCATGTAGACAGAGACTGAGGAAGAACAGGAAAGGCGATGGAATTTGTAAAGACTGCAGGGGCCCGGGCATCCTCACAAGATGATAATACCTGCCGAGGTACACTGGCTCAAAAGTGGGAAGCTTTAAAGGGGTAGAGTACATCCATTAGCAGTCAGCCAACATGGCTATTTGGAAAGATGTCTCAGCCACAGATGAAATCCTCACTATGATTCCTGCGTTTTTATTCAACAGAATAAGCTTTGAAATTAGCATTCTTCCTCAAATTATATAACTCCAATGTAATATGTGAAATAAAAAATATCACTCTGCCCAGTGGTTGATCATATACCTATGGACCAGAAGGTCACGGTTTGATCATGGTCAAGGGCACATTGCCCGGGTTGTGGGCTCAATCCCCAGTGTGGGGTGTGCAGGAATCAGCCAATCAATAATTCTCTCTCATCACTCATGTTTCTATCTCTCTCCCTCTCCCTTCCTCTCTAAAATCAGTGTGACTTAGTTGGTTGGAATGTTGTCCCATACACCAAAAGGTGATGGGTTCAATTCTCAGTCAGGGCACATACCCAGGTACCAGGTTTGATCCATGGTTGGGATGCATATGGGGAAGCAGATGATTGATCTCTCACATCAATGTTTCTCTCTCTCTCTCTCAAATCAATTTAAAAAAATAACTTTTTCTGATATACCCATTCTCTCTTCCCCTCCTCCCATTATCTTAACCATTTGTATGCCATAAGTGTCTATAGATGCAAGCAGTGGACCTTTTTAAATTAAATTAAAAATATCACGGCAGTTAACTGGTTAAAGCTGCCTCCATCATGAGATCCAGAGTTAAAGGAAGTTCATGGTGATAAACAGCAATGGTGTGAAAAGATAAAACAACTGCCCCTGCCTCTGACAGAACAATCAGTCTACTTCAGTCCACAGGAAAACCTTCAAGTCAGCATGTCTTTTGCTTTCTTCAAATTTCTCACTGCATTCATGAACTGTTTACATTTTAATTCTATGTAAGTGATAATCTTCACTGAACAAGATATTCCTGATGCTGGAACTTTGGATGTTACCATGATGACAGTCTCCTTGCATACACTAGAAACTCTGCAGAGGGAAAGCTCTTTCTACATGCTGTCAGGAATAACTCAATTGAAAGTTTTTAAAAAATGGCTTAAGAATCAGAATTTCCTATTATGTACTTACCCTCATTTTAACCAGCATTCTTCCTCAATCTCTAGTGCACCCCAGTTTTATAGGAGGGGCCTATCAATCCTTTGTATTTAATGTCTGTTTGCTGAGAATCTATATGCCTTATTGTATGGACCTCCAGAACAAATAAAAATGTGAGCTCTTTCTTTTAATGGAATACAAGTCAGAGGACTTCCAACCAGAGCCTGACACTTTAGGAACCCTTGAGAACCTCAGAGAGGCAGACATTATCTAATGTAATGACGGACACACTGTTCCTTCCTTTCTTAAGACTTATAAAAGCACCACAGAAATGCTCCTGAAGAGGAAACCTCACTGCAAGCAGGTTCCTGTCATCACTCATCCTGTGATGAATGACATAATGCACATCCTGTCATAATGCACATCCTGACATAATGACATAATTTCTTTGGAAGAAACACAAGCTTTATAGAGCTGCAGAGGTCATAATTGACCAAAAAAAACCAAAAACCAAAAAAACCAAAACAACCCTATGAATGCAATAAACATGGGAAAACCTTCAGTATACAGTCACTGCTTCCTCAGGAGGAAAGCCCTCTAAAGGTGTAAGAGCTTTCTGCAAGAAAACAAGCCTGCAGGATCAAAACAGTAATCACACTGGGAAAATCTACACCTATAAGCAATGTGGGGAAAGTGGAACAACAGCCGAGCTTCAACTAAATACCCCAGAATTTATACTACAAATTAACCAATGTCCAGAACCATTAAGCTAAACTTTTGCCTTACGAAGTCTTGAATACCTTAGACTAGGGAAGAGCCTGGAAATGTTCTGAATTGTGGGCAGAAGAAAAACCCCTCCCGTTTCCACAGAATATTACTGAGTGTCCTCCCCATCACTGAGAGATGGCCACTTACAGGGAGAACAGAAACTGGAAAGGTTTTGTGTAAGGGGGATGACCATGCGTAGAAGCTTCCAAAGTTGGCCATGCTGCTGGGGCTAGTGGGCGAGTGAAGATTCTTAGGATTTCTGTAGCACAAGCTATGGGATCAACAGGGCCAAGTGTTCAGATGGAGAGGGATCCACTGAGCTGTCCCAGGCCTAACAGCATGCAGACACTGAGGGATGCTCAAATTTCCAGAGACACTGAGTTGCAGCCTTGCAAAAACATTGTACTCTTAATAAATGTCCTTCAGACTTGATAGGGAAGTAGAAGGGGAAAATTATTTAGGAGGTAAAATCAATTGGCAATATTAGAGAAGAGGAAAAAGAGGATAAAGGGAGGAGGAAGAATGACTTGGGAGGTTTTTATTGGAATGAAAAATGGGAAGATGGTACAAATCTCTCAGAAAGGGAACCTTAATAAATAATACCAAAGCAAACACTTTGTAATTATATTCCTATTTATATAATATTTTTGAAATTACCGGTGAACTTTCCTTTAATATTAAATTCTTTTATTGGTAAACATATTTTTTCCCTACCATAAAACAAACAAACAAACAAAAAAACCACAAGAAGCCAAGTATCAAAATCTGTTCCTTTGCCCTAGCCAGTTTCAGCAGTTAAGAGTGTCTGTCCCCAGAATGAAAGGTCATAGATTTGATTCTGGTCAAGGGCATGTACTTCAGTTGCAAGGCAACCAATCCATGTGTCTCTCTCGAATCCGATGTTTCTTTCCCTCTGTCTCTCTCACTTCCACTCTCTCTCAAAAAAAAAGAAAAAAAATCAATGGAAAAAAAATATCTTCAGGTGAGGATCAACAACAACAAAAATCTGTTCTTTTGTCTTCTTTCAATCTGTGTTAATTTCAAGAGTGATAGAGCTGGCGAGAAACCAGATTAACATTATGTGTGATTCAGATCTGCTCTTAAAGACATGATTTTGATTCTGTATATTTTCAATGAGTAAAGACAGACCCTAGGTAATAAAAAATTACTTTTCACACTTCAAAGATAAGGCAGTTAGTTCCTACAGTGAAATAAAAGGTTTGAGACTTTTCTCCCCCGCGAGCAATTCTGAAGTCTAAGGCCCATCAGACGTGATCAATAAGCAGCTTCACCAGAAAGCGACTGCACTTCTTGTAGCTGTTCCTTACTTCCTACAGGTCAACAACAAGTTTAGGTGGAACATTTAGCAAAATTCTGCTTGACATGAAAGCCTCGGGAATACAGACAGGAATTCCACAAACTGATGGGAATTACAGGGTCCTACGTAGGGCACTGAATTAGCAATAGGAGATATCTATTTTAATAAACAGAAATGGTCTCTAGTATAGATAACTGAGACCTGTGTAGTTCAATCACCAGCCTGCCAGTAAAATTACTAAGCCATATAGGATTCAGACTCTCATCTTCAAAATTCAAATTTAGTACACTTAATTTCAGAAAAATGTGAATAAATTATCACCTGCAATAAAGGTACATATGAATATAAAAACATAATAATGAGCTTTAGTTTAAATAGTTCTGGTGTAACTACAGGTTTTACAGTTTCATAAAGTACACACACACACACACACACACACACAACACAAAAACACAGCTTTTAAAGTTTTTTGCATGTACTGAAACTTGAACATTGGTATATTGGACAAAAACAAAGATAAACTTACTAGATTCAGCGATAACTACTATCTTTTCATAGTATTTTGTTAAATTTTAACAAAAATAATTCCTTCATTTTTAAAAGAATTCCTTCATACTTTAATGAAGCTAATACTCTAAGTACATGCTATAAAGTAAGAAGAACTCATTAGACTGGCTGACATCATAGCTTAAACAATGGTTTGTCCAATTATTCCGTAGCAATAATCTTGATAAAATAACCAGTATCTGGACAAACAATTTGGAAAACAATTTGAAGATGCTTATGCTCTACAACTCAGTAACTAATGTACTGGGAGTACAGATATCAACATGGATGCTTCTCCGCAACACCGAACATAAGAAGCATGCTAACGAAGACCAAAAAACAGGATTCCATTTACATACAGAACATAAAACCGCAATAGCACATATTGCTAAGGGACATATGTACTTGCAGAAAAAATATACTAAGTGCACAGGAATGACACAGATCCGCAATGGAGAGTGGCGGCCTTGGTGGGAGGAGGAAAGAGAGGAGGTGAATGTAGGAGAACGCAGAGCAGCTTCAACAGTACGAGTTGGGTAGGTACACAGGAGTTCTTCTTTATGTCTTATGTTAAATATTTCATGATAAACTAGAAAACATTTTTTCTGCCAGATGACAAAGTCCAGTTGTCATGTAATCTTGGTGATTATGGGTAATGGTTTTCGAGGTGGCATACCATCTAGCCCTCCCTCGACCGCTCACCTTCTGCTGTATGTCCACTATAAACTCACTGTAGCTCACCTGCCATTGCCCTGGGTTTCACAACTCACTTCAGCAATAGTTCCCCTATATAAACATCATAAGTGGCTTACAGTGGGTAAATGCATAATAAATGTTAGTCTCCCTCTTTAAAACGAAAATGCCTTTTATTGATTCTATCTCTTCTCACCAAAATGTCAACATAATGTCATAATATAAAGTCATAAAATAAAGGTATTAGGGAAAAGACAACTGGAGTAAGTTGGGAAACAATGTCTTATTCTCATTCTCCCATTAAAAAGCTTCAAAGCATTGGGTAAATCATTCAACCTCTTGAAGTCTATTTCTTCCTTCACTAAAGTCATGAAGCCAAATTGACAAAATGACTCCTATAGTCCTACATGTGACTGAGTGATATATAGCTATGAACACCACTTGAGTTTTTGAGGCCTGAATAATATACAGACAAGTTATATCAAGAGCTTTAAACGTTTATAATTTAGGAAGCATAATTTGACAATTCTAAAACTTCTTAATTTGGGATACTATAATTGCCTATTTTGTATATTCAACAGAAAAGTTCTTTAGAAGTACTCACATCTGGTTGAATGGCTTTAAATACTGGGACATCCATTAGCGTTATTTGACCCTGAAATAAAAAGTAAAAACAAAAACAAAAACAAAAGACAATTTCCTCTTTGGAATTCCATGATAATGACATATATATATTGTATAATAACATATTAAAGTGATATTCTGTACTAAAATATATATATTGAATAACTAAGTCTTTACCAGAAAAATGTCAATTTATAAAGACTAAAAAAAATGAAAATTGAGTCCTAGTGGCATTAAATCAATATAAGTATTTCACATTATTTTATACCTACTCCTATTTTCTTATGAGATAAATGAGGTAAAGTTAAAAAATAAAAATAATTTTGAAAATTTGAACGCAGTTATACATGAAATCAAAACCAAAAATCAGATCTACTGGTTCATGGAGCTGTGTTCAGTATCAGGAAATCAATATATTCTGTTAATAAGTTAAAGGAGAAAGAGAATATAAATAAACATTTATGTCATTTAAGAAATAAAAGTTTTTCTGGGTAACTTTCATGATATTGTAATAATGCCTTCACCTTTCATTTCTCAATTTTTTAATTTACAAAAAGTAAAAATACCCCAACATGTCAATAAAGTCCAGTTGGCTTGGGGAGGTGGTACAAGTAGGGACTATGAAAGCAATTACCATGAAGGTAAATACTTACAATTACTTACCAAGCTGAAATAGAAGTTTATAAAGCTGCTCTAAAAATATCTACAGCTCTTCTTCCCTTTCCCATTTCATCCCTCTGCTTGCTCCATCCTTGGGTTACTCTCCCTTTTAATTCCCACCCCCAGCTTTGTTTATTTTCACCAGGTCCTCTGTTGATCCTAAAATTCTAGCTCAATAACAACAGGTAAACTATGTGCAAAAACTGGAGGAAGGAGGGGGAAGGCTTACCGCATATTCTTCTGGTGTAACCTTAAGAATATCAAATACCACGGCATCAAAGCTTTTCTTCAATTCAGAACCTTTGTCACTTAATGATTCAGAACTGCTACTTTTCTGTTAAAGTAAAAGAAAATGCAGCCATTTTAATACTATCTCATAGTCAACATCACAGAAGCGAGATTGGCATTAAAAACTGAGAAAACCGAGTAGAGTGGGTTAACAGATGCTGCAGGAAAGTTGGGCAGAATATGTTCCTTATCTGGATAAAAGGCACAAGATAAAAGGTCAGGCAACTTGAGGCCTAATCTCAACTTGGGGTGTTTAGGTTCCTTAGTAAGACATTTTGTTGTCTGTCAGTTTCCTCACCCTGACAACCCTATTATTTCTATACAAATACAATATTTTAATAAGTTCAATGATTTTCAAATGGGTTAAAAGGGAAGTTTAAAGAGAAGGATATACCCTATTTATACTAGTAATTTTTAGACTAATTTTTACTAAGAAAAGGAAAGGTTATTTTCTTAACATAAACCACAAGAAAATATTCAAAATTCTATTAATTAAGTAATCCAGTACTATTTGTGACGTGAATGTCTGTGATACTGCAATTGATACTATTCTTCCTATTATATTACAAATTTTCTACTGTAAGGTTACTATTTTATGTTTGAATTTGCTATTATTACATTAGACCAAAAGGTGGCTTTGGGCTCTGAATATCTTATTTCTGGTCAGTTTCCATCTCCTTTGACCACATGATAAAAATGTACTCTGCATCTTTTGGCTGAAATCAGAGCTTCATCACTGTAGCAATATTTACATTATGCTCTACTAAAAGGTAGCAAGAAATCAGGCACAGTTCATGGCAAAAAAATTTCACCAAAGTTTCAATTACCAAGGTATAATATGTCAGCCTATCAGCTGATAGACACCAATTTTGAGCACTTGTCCTTATGCCTCATTTTTACTTTTCCCCTCTCTTTCAGGAGCAGCTATTATAATTACTAAAATCGTTACAAAGGAAGGGATCCATCATTAATTCTGGAAAGCTCTCAACCATAATTACTTCAAATATTTCTTCTGCTCCCCCTTCTCCTCTGGCAGTCCCGCTATGCTACAACTCTGTCACTGTACCACAGTGGTTGGATAGAGGTCTACTTTTTCATTCCATAAATGGCTTTTCTATAGTTTTATTTGATGTGTTTATAATCTCTGTAACTATGACAAGCTTACAGTATGTCAACAACATTATTTTATGTCCTAAGACTAATATAGAAATTTATTCATAATGTTAAGTATTCAAACAGAATTCAATTTAGCAGTATCCACTAATCCAGTAACCACCCAGTCAGGTAGTAATCTGGTAATTAAATATAGTTGTAATTTTTTCCAAGTTTTTAACTGCTTTAAGACAAGCCAGCAAATCACAATGGTAGTCTTCCTGGTCATGAAAATGAGTAATCACTTTCCTTTTGTCCTTACAATTACAAGGGATGTCTTCTATCTGCTTTCCCAATACCAGTAAACACAACAGTGATGATAAGAAGCTAAGCAGTACTTAAGCATAATGTACCCTAAGAGAACAGTTAGTAACTCTCTATTCAACACAATACTAAACACAGTACACATTTCTAAAAGTCTGAAGCAAAGTTTACTGTAACTCTACTGATATTGGAAGCTTTGAGAGCTCAGGTTAAGAATAAAGGTATGTAATACTTTCAACAATAAAGATAAATTTTTTAAATAAGAGTAGAGATACTGAGAAAGAAGAAGTCAATCACCCAGAGAAAGAATCTTGTTCATTCTGTAAGCTTATCACATTTATGAGAAATCTTTGTTTTAATATATTAATAGATCTAGACTTTAAGAGAAGACGAAAACTATTTTATATCTGAAGCCTAATGTTATTCATTCACTTTTAGGGAAGTCAACAAAATTTTGTATAGAAGTGAAATGATCCATTTTATTTAACTAATAATTGTGTACTGCTTCATGTAATACTAGACAAATGTTTCAGGACATATAGTTATTAATATGCTATCCACATACACATATAGTTAACATATGAAAGTAATATGGTTATAAATATATCAAGTAAACATACATATAATACAAACATACATAAACATATAATATAATCCCTGAGGAAGAAAAGCTATCTATAAATTTGTGAAAAAATTATTAAAAAGTATATTTTTTTAAGTGATAGTTTCAAAAATAGAAAAGCTCCCATCTGTTTAAGGGATCAGGAAAAGACTTTCCTAAGAATATAGCATTTGAAACAGGTTTTGAAAGACAGACAACATGTATTTTTTGTGCAGTGAGAAGGAGGGACACATGAAAAGGAGAAAAGAAATTCCAGGTAAAATAAGGTTTATATATATTCTTTCATGAGACTATAAATTTCATTTTATAGAGGATTAGCAGCAGTTAAATCCATTAGAGAACAAATTTAGGGCCATTTTGAGAAAAGTCTTGAATGCAAGGTTGAGGGTCATTTGTATTTAATTAGGCAATGAGGAACCACAAATAGTTTGGGGGTACAATAAAGTTTAACAGCTATATTTGAAGAATACTAAAATTGAACTGCAGTCAAATGGACCCAACCCAGCTTAGTAGAAGTATAAGATCAAACTAAAAAGCTGTTATAATAATTCAGACAAGAAATAATAAATGATCAAATGAAGACAGAGCTAGCAGAAATAAGGAGGAAAGCACAGGACCCTAGAGATGAACTGTGGGGGACAGGCTCTGTCTAAGGCAGCTTCCAAGGATCTCTCTCTCTCTCTCTCTCTGTGGTCACACCCTTGTGTAATCTTTTCGACTTGAGTGGGAGCAAGGCCTATGACGTGTTTCTAACCAATAGAATAAGCAGAGACGACAGGATGGCAGTTCTAGGACTACATCACAGAAGACAGTTAATTTCAGTTTTGCAGTTAATTGTGATGGGCAAAGGGGAAGTAACTGAATGAGAAATCTAAAAATTTAAACTTGGAGAGTATGCAGGAGGCAGCTGATCAATGTTTCTCTCTCATTGATGTTTCTAACTCTCTATCCCTCTCCCTTTCTCTCTGTAAAAAAAAAAAAACAAAACACAACAAAATATATGTTTTTTAAATTTTAAACTTAGATGGCTAAAGAGATGGAGATGCTATTAACAGAAGTCAGAGAGAGGGGATGGACTATTTTCTTTACAGGTTGTACAGCAGTAATTTGATTCTGTTCATTTTGTAATTAAAATGTCTGGTCCTTCAGAAATGCTTAATAAAATTTATGAGGGAAGCCAGAGCTAGAGATTAAAATCTGGAAATTATTTTTATAAGACAAATAATAAAAACTATAGGCTTAGAATAATTTCAAAAATAGCAAGGCCCAAATAATTGTTCGGGGCAAAATGAAGTTGAAGTTATTAAAGAAATTTGAGGTCAAGGTGTTAAAGGGCCATTATTCTCAAACTATACAATAAGAGTAAAATAAAGGAAGAGCAGAGAAGCTGGATGCTAAATTAAGGAAAGCAGGCAAGTACCCTAGATTTATAGACAAAACAAAAGAGGGGGAAAAAAGGTGAGGCAAAAATAAATAAATGAGATATTAACTAGAGAGGTGAGCACCAGTTCCATCTTCATCTCCATCCTTAACACTCTAAGCTACATCACCAGGGTACCCCTTCCTAATCCAGCCCCGTGGCTCTTTAATCTCTTTCAATTGGCTTGGAATCACGGGTTCTAGACAGTGACCAAAATTATACATACAATTCCAAATAAAAGAATCTTTCTGTTTCTCTTTACTATTGCCCTCAAGGTTCATATCATGAAAAATACCCATAAAAGAAATTCTAGGTGTCCTTTAGAACTAAACCCAAGAAAGGATTTTAAGTAATCATTATCTGTAAAGCATTTTAAGTAGATAAAGATTAGCTGTTTCTAAGATGCACAGTGAACATCTATATGGCACAATTAAAACGCTTGGTTTTTGAACTAAAAAAATTTTAGCCTTTTTTTAAGTTCTGATTTAAATCTGTGAGCACGATAATGCTTGAAAAGTTAGAATGCCAGGAAAGAACCTTTTGAAGGCAACTTCTTCAATGTCTTACCTCCGAAGCGGTAGCAGCAACATTAACACTGCTTGCCTGCCCGTTCAGTAGGTCCATGCTTCCCACAACATCAGTCCTGCTGCTATGTCAACAGCACAGAAGACTGACTGACTGTTTCACGTCGAAGGCCACAAATACATTATTATTCCTGTAAAAAAGAAACAATTTTAAATGTGTGTTTAATTATTATTGGAAGTTTAAGAAACCAAATCCAGGCGTATGACCATGTTAAGAAACACATTTTTTCAACTTTACCGAACTCTCTTATTTCAGTTAAATCACGAAAGCCAGTTTGAGGACAACCCAAATGCTATTTCACATGATCAGAAACACCAAACGGACAATGTTCAATACTGTTATGGTTCTTCATCATCAAAGCAGAAGTGCAACTTTTTACTTATTGTGAGAAAAATTAAAAAAAAAAAAATTTTTTTTTAGTTTTAAGTAAATAAAGTATTAAAAAACACATGGCCTAACAATAAATATTTAGAGATCTAAATGACATCCTTTATTCAACAATGAGTAAGTTTACCATGGCTGATTATTTTAGTTTACAAAGACATTACAAATAAATAAAGTATTATGGAATGTGTAATAAAAATACCACAATATGTATTTATTTGTATAGGGTTTTAAAGTTTATTGAATATCTTCAATCCACTGTCTCACTTATCTTCACAACTATCAATAAGACTAATTAAGGAAGATATTTTACTCATATAACACAAAGAAACAGCCTCTGAGAACAGAGGATGGTACATGAGCAGCCAAGAATAAAATTCAAGCTATCTAAAATTCTGGTCAAATATTCTCTCTACAACCCCGTATTTCTTTCCACTTTACTAGAAGTCAGAATATTTACCTGAGGTTCTAATCCCTTTCCACAAATAGCTTCACCTATCTAGGGCAGAATTTCTTCCTCTCTGAAAATTAAAGGAATAAATGGGCTTTAGGGCCCCTTTCCAACTATAAATTTCTATGATCATTTTTGTTCTTTATTTTATTTTATTTTTCAATTACCATATACATCTAGTATTATAATATTATGTATTGTTTCAGGTGTACAACATAGTGGTGAGACAATCACATACTTTATAAAGGGTATTTTCTCCATTGATTTTTTTGAGATAGTAGAAGGGAGGGAGGGGGATAAAGATGGAGGGAGAGGAAGAGGGAATACAAAAGGAAGGGAGGGAGAGAAGGAGAGAGAGTGCTGTGAGAGAGACACATAAATCATAGCCTCCCACACGCACCCAACCAAGGATGGAGATTGATCCTGCAACCCAAATATGTACCCTTGACTGGGAACTAAACCCGCTCAGGCCAACACTCTAACCACTGAACCACACAGACCAAGCCCTCTCATTCAGTTCTCTGATGTTTTTCATAAGAGAAATGCTAAATGTCTATAAATTAGGTACTTTAAACTATATCCACTTTAAAAAGCGTGAAATAGCAATAATAATTCTTTTGATGCTAAGTTTCCTCTCTCTGGAGTGCATTACGTGACAGTGATTCAGAAGCACAGACTAGAACAGACTGCCTAAGTTTGTACACTGTTGGACTTCACGCTCACTTTCCTCACGTACAAAACAGAGCTGACAATGAGTACTTACTTCAGAGTTGTGTTGAGGAGAAATGAATTAATAAAACAGTGCTGACACAGGGTTAAGTGCGATATTATAATGATGCATATTTTGTCTACTACCTCCTTAGGCTACATAATGCTAACATTTAGTGGAGCCTTCTAATTAAAGAAGACAAAAACCTTAGAAATATACCTCCAGCAAAATATCTGTTGGTGGGCATCACCAAAATCCTAACTGCAGACACCTGAATGCTTAAAAATTATTAGTAATGGTAGTACCCTTAGTCACATCTTAAGTTAATCTTCATTTCTTTAGATATAGTCTCAGAACCAGCTAAGAGCAAAACATTGTACTAGAATTTTTTAAATCAAAGTGTATTAGAAATGATGGTTTTTAGCCCAGCCAGCATGGCTCAGTGGTAGAGCATCAACCTAGGAACTAGGAGGTCATGGTCTGATTCCTGGTCAGGGCACATGCCTGGGTATGTAGCCTTGATCTCCAGCATGGGACATGCAGAAGGCAGCTGATCAACAATTCTTTCTTGTTATTGATGTTTCTACCTATATATCCCTCTCTGAAATCAATAAAATACATATTTTAAAAAAATAATGGCCTAAAACCATTTAGAATTCATTTAGAAAATCAATGTAAAAATGAATAGCTCACAGAAATACTTTAACTTTCTTCAATCCACAGTATTTCATTTTATAAGCTTCACTATTCTTAAAAATCCAAATTCTCTCTGAAGGCAAAACTCAATTTGTAATGAAATGTTTTCAAATAATTTTACTTCATTCTACATTCTATGAATAAAGATTAATTTAGGTATGAATTAATATGTCAACAGTGCCCCCTAGTGTTAAGAAAAATATTTTAATTAATTAGGGAATGTATTCTTAGTCTACTTTATATCAAATATATACATTTTGTTGCCACTACTTACTAAAAAATAGGTAATACAGACCAAGAACAAACATTAATACTTTGGTGAACTACAATATATCAGTAAGGCCAGAGAAATTGATAATCTATATCAAGATTCAAGTTTTCTTGACCTGCTTTTAAATAAAATGTCATTCAAATTATTCCTCAAGAATTAAAATCATATTAAAATAAATTATGCTTTTAGTAAAAAAAAAATAGTATACAGCAAAGCATACCTCAAAGAATATCCTATTCATAACTATTTACAAATGCACTACATGCCAACAATATTTAATACTGTTTAAGGACAACAAAGCCTCATATGATACCATAAAAACATTGTAATTCCTGAAAGACAGTTTATTTTTTTTATTATATGCTTTAAAACTTTCCTGGATGAGGATTAAAAAAAAAAATTCAAGTGGACAATTATAAAGAAACATGAAAACAGGAGTGACAGGTCCAGCAGAAACTAAAACTTCTTGTTATATTTTTATAAGTTTTGTGGGGGGAAAATGGCATAGGTAAGATTAAAAATAGCTACATAAAAGTTATTTCAAAGCTTGCTTTACTTTAAAATTTATTATTAATTTCACATTAAAGACATATTTTATATGACAGTCATAGAAGGCCCAAAGATTTAAATGGTCTATATATATCAGAGCATAAAGACTCGCTCACTTCAACACACGTGACAGCTAAACTTGAATGGCCTCCTTAATACTGTTGACTTACAAAAATGGTAGATTAGTCCAAAATTTCCTAGTACTTTATTTCCAACAATTATAGCTATCAAAATGCTGATGAGTAACAAAGATTGTGTTTTCAACATAATTGATATTGAGCTATTCTGACTAAAGTTTAATTAAAAAATATGGTTGCCTCTTAAAACCATTTCTGGTATAGTACTAAGCAAGATTATCTTTCTTATTTGCCTCCCCTTAAAAAGTGTAAGTCATTACAAAGGAAAAAGAAAGGGGTCCTGATGTACACCAAGGGTACGGAGTTGCCCAGTGTCTCCCACAGAGACTAAGGACATTAATCTCTTGCCATTTTTTGTGCTTTTGATGTTCTTTTCAAAATTCTACTGCTATATTTTTTGCACTGCTATAGTTTTTGCACTGATTTATCTCCTTAAAAAACTCATATTTATAACAAAACACATGGGGAAAAACAAGTGCTTTTTATTCAGGCACATAAACGCAATTCTTAACCTCAAATTTAATAAATACCTGTTGAAAGAATGAGTAAATGACTGAACAACTAAGTCATTATATGAACGTTTGATTAACAACAATACAGAAAAAAATGGCAATAAAATAACCAGTACACACAATACTATGCATATTTAAAAGAATATTATGAAGATTTCAATTTCCAGCAACATGGCTGACAAAACAATACAAGAAATCTTGGCTGGTGTGGCTCAGTTGGTTGGGTGTTGTCCTGTGCACTGAGAGGTCACTGGTTCAATTCCTGAGTTGCTCGCTCTATCCCTAGTAGGGAATATGCAGGAGGCAGCCGATGGATGTTTCTCTCTCTCTTTCTCTCTCTCTCCCCCCCTTGCCCCTCCCCCCCCCCCCCCCCCCGCCTTCCTCCCTCCCTTCTTCCTTCTTTCCCTCCTTTCCCCTCCCTCTTCCCCTCCCTCTCCCTCTCAAAATCAATAAAAATAAAGAAATTCAGAATGGGGGATTGAATTTTGGTGACAGGAGGATAGCAAAGAAAAACCAAGATAAGATAATGGAATTGAGACCCATACATTCTCCATCCCACCCCATTCCCACATCTTTACCTAGAATAAAGCCAGAGACTGATAGTCTACCTCTATCACTGATATGATAGTCTATTCTGAAAAAATGGATACTGGTACAGGAAGATAAGGAACTTACATGTCTTGGCTTAGGCTTCACACAGAGGCTGGAGAAGGACAACTACAAATTTGTCTATAAATGGGTAATCTAGACATGGAATTTGAATTTATACTACCAGCATGGTCCAAGACCATCAATTCAAGAAATTCACATTTAATATGTTCATAAGGCAGTGGGAACCCAAGGCAGATGAAAGCAACAAAAATATGGGGGAGGGACATTCTTTTAAACCAGGCAATGTGGGATTTTCATAGATAAAGCCCCAGTGGCGAGGTAGGAATAAAAATTTACCAGATCTATAAACAAACAACCCCACTACAAGTAAAAGCAGAAAACACAACTATTATTAGGTTATCACTTGAGAGCTTTAGATGTGAAACTATTAGATACAAGGCTATCAAAGAGGAAGATTAAAACCTGCAGCCTTAAAGGAGAAACTGAAAAAGACAAACATTTATAAGAAAACCAAGTATTTTTTTAAAAGAAAAAAAAAGTCATTGGAGAAGTAAGCATCAGATTAAAGAATTAAAGAGAGAATTTGTGAAGAAGAATCTTATATAATAAAACCCTAGTATGCAAATTGACTGAACAGCGGAATAACTAATTGCTATGATGAGCACTGACCACCAGAGGGCAGATGCTTAATGCAGGAGCTGCCCCTTGCTGATCAGTACACTTCCACAAGGGGAATGCTACCCAGCCGGACATCCCCTGAGGGGTCCCAGACTGCAAGAGGGTGCAGGTGGGGCTGAGGGACTCCCCCCACTAGTGCATGAATGTTGTGCACCAGGTCTCTAGTATAAAAAATTATGCAAAAATTCTGCACAAAGAGTTAATGAAATGGAAAACTATGAAACTAACTAAATAAACAAACAAATAAAGAATAATAAGATGTAACAGCTTAAAAGCAGTTCCTGAGAAAGAGAGATACTGAAAGGAATTCTTTAAAGAAATAAAGGCTGAGAAGTTTCCAGAACATGAGGAAGACATATACCTTCCTATTTAGGAATCACAAGCCTTGAGCAGGATAATAAAATCTTAAAAGCCATATATATATATATATATATATATATATATATATATATATATATATAATACACACACACACACACACACACACACACACACACACACACTAGTGGGGCCCGGTGCACGAAATGAGTGCACAGAGGGGGAGGTTCCCTCAGCCCAGTCTGCACCTTCTCCAATCCAGAACCCTGGGGGATGCCCAACTGCCAGTTTAGGCCTGATCCCTGTGGGACATCCCTTTCGCAATCTGGCTCCTAACCTCTCTGCCTACCTGCCTGCCTGATCGCCCTAACTGCCCTCCTCTGCAGGCCTGATCTCGTCCCCCAATTGCCCTCTACTGCTGGCCAACGTGGTTCTGATTGGTCGGTTTCTATGCCAGTCAGGGTCAAATGCTCCACCTCCTAGGCAGCTATTGGCTCCTCACAGTTCACCCAGATTTGGTTCTGATTGGTTGGTTTCTATGCCAGTCAGCATCTCCAGGCATATCAGAGAGGTGGAACTAATCAGCAGCCCCTGTGGAGGCCCAGAGAGAAACAGAGGTGCTGAAGAAGCCCAGAGAGAAAGAGAGATGCAACAGCTGATCAACAGCTGCCATGGAGGTTGCAGATCAGACCCTGCCTCTCTCTTCAGGCCTTTCTCCAGGCCTGATCAGCAGCCCCTTCGGCAGTCAGTGCTGGGTCGCTGCGCCCGCACCCGCAGCAACACTGACTGCAGGACTAACTTCCAGTGTTCAACTGAGCCTTCAGTCAGTCTTTACAGAACATGGGTTTTCATATATATATATATATATATATATATATATATATATATCACTTTAAACTGTTTAAAAAGCAAAAAAATAAGTCACTTTACTTACAGAGGAATAAAATTAAATGGAAAGCTTCTACAGTACCAAAAGACAGAGAAGAAAATAAAATATCTTCAAAGTGCTAAGAGAAAATAACTGTTAACCTAGAATTCCATACCCAGCTAAATTCTCATTCAAGAGAAAATAAAATAAAGATATTTTAAACAAAGAAAGAATTTACCACAAAATTAGTTCAAAGTGATAAGCAGCTGGAAGGGAGAATAAAAGAAGACAGATGAAGAGAAAAACATGACAGGACAGATGAATAAACAGATAAGAAAAAAAAAATACACAGGACAAAAAGGGGAGTGGGGAAGGGAAGAGAAGGAAAGAGAAAGGGGAAAGGGAAGGAGGGGGAAATGAAAAAAGGAGGGAAACAGAAATGGTTGTTCCTACTCAGTTCAAGTTTATTACCCTGTTTCCCTGAAAATAAGACAGTGTCTTATATTAATTTTTGCTCCCAAAGATGCGTTAGGTCTTATTTTCAGGGGAAGTCTTATTTTTCCATGAAGAAGAATACGGTACACATTTATTGTTAAATGAAAATAAAGGAAATGTATTACCTGTATATGGTATGGTAGTACGGTAGCTGTCAACACAAACCAGACAAACTGTGAGTCCTACAGTATCAAGAATTTACTCATTTATTCAATGACAATCATGTCATTACCTTCTGGAACATCATCATAACAATCCAATTCCTGAATTTCCTGGTGAATTTCTTGTGACTCCATTTCTTTCAGAATCAGTGGACCAAATCTCTCAAGTTTAGCCTAGGGGGATCTTATTTTCGGGGGGATGCCTTATATTTCACTCAGAAGGAAACCTGTAAGTAGGTCTTATTTTTGGAGGATGTCTTATTTCGGGGAAACATGGTATATAGCTAGAGGAGGAAAGAGCAGGAAATGAGAAGAAAAAAAAAGAACACAGAATACTACAATCCTTTACACTGTGATTCAGCTTCAAGAGTCACATGATTTCTGCAGGAGGAAATGATGTTTAGGTTTATAAAGAAAGGCAAGCTGAATGTCAAGAAGAAAGGAGAAGTAAAAACACTATAAACAAGCGCACACATTTAAAGTAAAGATAGTCCCAAGGAGGTGCAGTATGGAGCTCTGGAGGACCTTTCTGAGAGGGTCAAAGGGCGGAATACAGACTGAAGAGATCTGGCACTAGGAATCATTAAAGGTTCCTGAGTAGGGCAATGGCCTTAGGAAATGAAAACCAGTTTTTCCAGGTTTAATGTGCCAGGGGCATGCCCCTGGGCTTTTAAAACAACAAAGTATCCGAAGTGGTGTGCAGCCCCTTTCCACCCAAGCTTCTCCAATCTCTGCTCTCCAGAACCCTCTTCTAGTCTATAGTGGTACAAAGCTTCCCATGGTCACATTCTGTCTCCTAACTCCAATCAGATCATGTTACCACCACCAGTTTCCAATGCAGATTCCCTAATTCTGTAAAAATGGCAATTTCACCTACATAATACTTTAATGAAAACAAAAACAAGTCAGAATTCATGAATAGCACCCCCATGATCCCACCATCCCCTCCCCCATCCAAACTTCGGCCAAAGGGCACAGGAAGTAAGCCAGTGGGAAAAGCAGGAGACAGGAAATACTCCGTTTAGGACTTTAAACAGGTGTGTTATGTTGGGTAAATTATTTAATCTCTGGACTTTGGTTTATTCATTTATAGGTAAGAGATGATAAAATGTACCTCAGAGACAGTTTGAGAGAAATGAATCATATAGAAAGACAAAATCAATACTTCTAGAAATGATATACTATAATGGAAAGAACACAAATTTTGGAGTCAGAAATTCTGGGTTCAAATCCTAGCGTAAACACTACCAGCTAACTATAAGGCCTGGGGCAAGGAACTTTGCTGATATTGAAGTCCATCTATCAGTGATGTGATTTAAAAAGAAAAGCAAATGGAAAAGAGAAGGCAGATCTCTTCTACTTCTAAATTCCAGAAGCATGTGAAAATTCCAATATCAATTAATGGATTAAAAAGGCAACTAAACTATTCCTCTAAATTAAGCATTTTGAACGCATATTTTAAAATACAGGTATACTGAAAATTTACTAAATAATCCAAAAACGTTCTTAATTTAAAAAGTATTCATTTTTTAAAAAGAAGTCCTAAATAAGCAAACATGTTAACTGATAATAATCATATCTCTCAGGACAAGGAGATAAATCTACAAAGAGTTTGCAATACTAAGTCATTGGATTTAATGATGAGAGGTCCCTTAGGTGAGATACCATCTTGCATATTAACTATTTTCTAAGTGTGGGGAAAGTGTAGGGAGCGGCTATAGGGTCAAACCTCAGACTGACCTGTGGCAGAGCCACATACAAGTCCCAGCTTGGAGGGCAGAGGCCTCCTAGCACAACTAAGCTTGACCCTATAGCTGCTTCCTACACTAAGTATAGATTAAACATACATGTTATATTATTTTATGAATTTACTCAAAGTACACATCTTGAAAATATTCCACATACCTTAGTATGTATTTAAGTGAATAAAAAATTCTAAACTTCACTTAATTCTTAACCAAAGGATAGCAAACATTTTTCAAACAACAGCAATTTACAATCTGAAACTAAAAAGACAAGGTCTGAGAAACTTCAACACTATAAGCCAACCACAATGACAAGTTTTAGCAATTTCAGGTTGCAAAAGAAGAAAAAAAATTGATAATGTCTAAGTTAATCTACATATTTAGAAGTCTCATGTCAAAAGAACTAAATAAATTATATTCCAGCAAGACTGCTTACTAGATCACTTAACAAATTGTAGTTTAAAGTTAATATCTAATATGTAGTTTTCAGACATATTTTATTTCTAAATATTTTAGTGACATATTCAAGGTGTGTGTGAAAGATGATTTTCAAAACAAAATAAGCTAAGACCTTAAATCAGAAGAAAAAAGGTAAGAATAGCAGGAATTTTTCACATCACATGCCACCTTAATAACACCACCTGAAGTAGAATGCATATAGTAAAGGCCAATGAAAAGAAACTGGTCCATTTAAAAACCTCTCCATCTATAAAAATAGCAGACATTATTTCTGAAAGTAGACAAAAACTTTAAAATAGTGAAGCTACTTTTAAAAAATTCACTTGGATTAAAACTGTATTACCTTAATCAATAGAGACTCTATACACAAGTCTTTCAGATACAGTTTTGTTGCATTTGTATTAAATTGTAGAAGCAATGGGGTGATCCATTTATAAACTGGCTCACATCTACACAGATTGATGTTTATATTTCCATGTACCTAATGGCCTACATAAATACTTACAGTGGAAGAGAGACTTTCAAATTACTAAATATTAAACAGGGGGAAATCTATTAAATGATGTCTTTGAAGGTTATATGCCATCTCCAGCATAGAAGTTTGCTGAAGATAATTTGACAGGTGGTTCTAATACACAGGAGCTCGAGATCTCCTGTGTGACCTGGCCCAAAATAGAAATGTAGGTTAACCAGATAACAGGAAGTTCCAAGCAAAAAGATAAACTGTGCTCTAAACATTTGTTTATTTTGTCTATGTGTGTGCACACACATGCGTGTGCGTGCACATATGGCCAGGTGCTCCATTCAGAACACTAGCCCATAAGGGTGTTTAACTTATAATCCTATATATTTGAAATAAAACAACAGAAACCAAATTCTGAACATACTGAATGACAGTAGCAATTAAAACATGAAAACTATCCCACTGAATCAGAAAGAGATTTATATAATTAGCAAAAGCGTGCCACTGAAGGCCCAGGAATGGTCCGAGAAAGGAACTCAGCCTGTTAATATCAAACTAGAGGCCTGGCACACAACATTCGTGCAGGCTGGGGTCCCGAGCCCTCGGGGATGTCCGCCTGCCTGCTTGCTGCTCCTTAGCGCTGCTGCCACGGTGCTTGCCAGCCTTGAGCCCAGCTTCTGGCTGAGTGGCGCTTCCCCTGTAGGAGCGCACTGACCACCAGGGGGCAGCTCCTGCGTTGAGTGTCTTTCCCCTGATGGTCAGTGTGCATCATAGCAACCGGTCTATTTGCACATTAGTCTTTTATTGTATAGGACAGTGGAACAGAAAAACAATGCTAATAGGGGCAAGACAGATGTCAGGACTTCAAGACTGGAGCCAACATTTCAGGTGAGGTAACAGCACAGCAGTACCTCCCTTAAAGCTGCAAGAGGAAGGAGCCTAGAGAGAATGACAATGAAATAGCCCAGCATCTAAGAGGTGAATCTAAATGGTACATTACAGAATCATCTACAGGCAAAGGATTATACACAATATAACACTAGGCAACCATTGGAAGATCACAGAAGAAAACTCAGTGATGCAAGGGAAAACAATCACAATGTACACTAAATGAATAAGGCAATTTTTCAAACAGTATGAAAGCTATGATACTCGTTGGTTGTCATTATCACTAGTATAGATATATTATAGCACAGCATATTATCCTATATAATTAAAGGCTAATATGCAAATAGACTGAATGGCAGAAGGACTGGTCACTATGATGTGCACTGACCACCAGGGGGCAGACCTAAACCATCAGACAGACATCCCTCGAGAGCTCACGGACTGCAAGAGGGTGCAGGCCAGCCTGAGTGACCGACCCCTCTTCCCCCCCCCCCCCCCAGTGCACGAATTTCATGCACCAGGCCTCTAATAGCATATAACCAGCATACACTGAAATGTGACTATCTCCAAGTTTACAAGTTAATTTTCCCCTAACTTTTGGCTTAACTACAGACTTTTTAAATTTTCTACAAAGATAATTTAATTAGAAAAGAGTAAAAAATAGTGTTTTCACACAGACTGCTTACTAGTTGCAAGAGAGAAAATAAGGAACTACACTGTGTAGATCAAAGTTACCGCCACCAATGAGGAGCACGGACTCCACGTGCCTCTCACGTGACACATGGAAGTAAACAGCACTTAGATCACGTCCACAAGATTCGGGACTGCAACCCCGAATCTAATCTTGAGGAAATGGACAAATATAGCCCCAGGAACCTTCCTTATCTAATTTCCAGGAAAGAAACAAACGTACCTCAAGGAACCTCCCCTAAGTGCATTCTTTTTAAATGTCAGGAAGCATGAAGAAAGGTATTACACAGAAAAAGAGACCTGTCAACTAAAGGTCCTAAATTAAAGGGCAGTAAATGCTACACAAGATCTTATTGGGACAACTCACACAACTGGACTACAGACTGTGGATAAAAGTACTGTATCAGTTTCCTGAATTGATAACTGCACTGTGGTTACACAAAAGAATAATTTTTGCTCTTAAGAATCATAGATGAAGTACTGTAAGTTAAAGGAGTATGAGGTATGCAAACTAATCTCAAATACTTCAGGAAAAGAGTATGTATATGTATGTGAGAGAAATAAGTGATGAGAAAGCAAATGGGATAAAACATTAACAATCGGTGAATTTGTATAAAGGGTGAACTATCTTATTCTCTTTACTACTCTTAGAACTTTTCTGTTAGCTTGAAATTATTTCAAAATAAAAAGCAGAAGGGGAATTCTATAAATTATCCTTGAATTATACAGAAGCTCCTCAACTTAAAAACCCACAACTTGCAAAATTTCACAGGAACTAAGAAAGCTCTACATCCACTCCAGAGGACAACTCTTCCCACCAACAGATGGCCTCAGTGGTCGCTGGTTTAGTGTTACTTTGGCCTTCAGAGCCTGCTTGGTGAGCAGCCTTTGGAACTGAGCTATATAGATCCAGAAATACTGTGCCTCACGCTAATAGCTAATACAAAGAATAATACAGATGAACATTACGGTACTTAAGAGGTGGAAGGTACTTCGGAAATCTCAGGTTGGGGTACATTTCAAATCCCCAAGTCTTCCCTTATTTTAATATTTGCCCCCAATATACCAGGGCATACCTTACACTCCCACTCCTGAAGGAGAATTGTGGTTGTAATAGTTTACTATAAAGAGATGGGGAAGTATCCTTCATATATGCCCAAGAATGAAAGAAGGGGGAAGAAAAAAAAGCAAGTAAAGAAAAAGAAAAGGGGTGGGGCAGTAAGTTTATCTACTGCTTTATTCCAATCCCCTGATTTTACAAAGACAACACTCCAGTGGGAGGCCAGGCTCACATAATGTTAATGGCAGAGGTGGGACTTCAACCAGTCTTTGGTTTGCTGACCTCAGCACTTTCTACAAAGCCAAATTACCCTCTCCCTACCAACCCTAATTAAACGTTTAAGTACTGTGGAAATGTGAAGGTGGCTGGGATGACATATCTAGTTTCCCTCTTAACATCTAATAAAATTCCTTAGGTGAACAATATGACAAAGGAAAGAACATGTACAAAGGCTAGGAATAGTCAAAATCTTTTGTCCCTGGCATTCAGGGAAGCGCCGATAGTTAAATATGGTATAATTAGAGGGCAAAATGTAAATGAGACAGGAAGCATCAGGAACTGCGTCTGGAGGAGTAGGTTTAAAGAAAGGACGATGTTTGTCCCAGTAAAAAGAGGCTGGACTTTATCCTGTGGCAATGAAGAGGCAGAGCCCTTATAAATGTACTAGTAAATTATGCGATCTTATAAGTTTCATTCAGGAGGAGATACACACACATACTGAGACTGTATTATTCATTCCTATTGAATTCAAGTCTCAAGAAACGTGATAACTTCAACTACGACCTTCGATGTTGATTACTGATTTGTCCCAAAACATTTTGAAAAATCCTCAAATTAAAGAATATTACTATGGCATATAACACATTAAAGCATAACTATTTTTTTTTACTCCTACAGACTTTTTAAAAATATATATTTTATTGATTTTTTTTTTCACAGAGAGGAAGAGAGAGGGATAGAGAGTCAGAAACATCAATGAGAGAGAAACAATGATCAGCTGCCTCCTGCATACCCCCAACTGGGGATGTGCCCGCAACCAAGGTACATGCCCTTAACTGGAATCGAACCCAGGACCCCTCAGTCCACAGGCCGATGCTCTATCCACTGAGCCAAACCAGTTTCGGCCTACAGATTTTTTAATGATTCTATCAATACTGAAATAATTTTTAATATTTAATTATCATAATAATTGCAGAACAGACTGACTTACACAATGAATTTAAGCCACCACAGAGTCTTAATTTATCCAGAATTCCTTTTCCTAGACTTATTCAGTGGTCACCAGCACTAGGAGTTGGCTCCAGTAGCATAGAGTGCTGGAATAAATAAAATTACTGTACGGAAAAAAGCAGCAGAGAATAATGAATTGCACTGAGGTGTGTCTATTGGGTAGTGAATTAGGATCAAATCTATGTGTGCTCAGCAAACTGACAAACTATTACATGTCATAACCCTCCCAATCACTCATGGAATAATGAAAACTACAGTGTTAATTTGTGAAACACAGAGCAAATGACTAGTCAAAAAAGCATCATATACTCTGATAGTAAAGAGTCCAGCAGTCTTTTAAAAGTGACAATGCCTATAACAACAAAAATATTTGCACAGCAGCTTATAGCTTACAAATTTCGGCAGAAGGATTTCAAGATATCTTGTTTTAGCTCTGGCTGGTGTGGCTCAATTGGTTGGAATGTTGTTCTGAAAAACAAAAGGTTTCAGGTTCGATTCCCACTCAGGGCACATACCTAAGCTGTGGGTTTGATCCCTAGTTCAATCTCTCTCCCCGCCCCCTTTCCCTGCCCCGCAAGTCAATGGGCATGTCCTCAGTTAAGATTGGGGGACAGGGGGAGATAATGTGTTTTAGTAAATTTACAACCTAACTTTCCACTGTAACATTTTAGTAAGAGCCGAGAGTACCGGGTGTCGATGTTGACTCCCACAGGTCCTGGGGCTACCCAATGACCCGATGAAGAGAATTTCCTGTGTAAATATTGGAGTGTTATGGAGGCTACAACACTGTTCCTCCTTTATTTTAGCAGCCCCCTAAGATAAAAGTTGTTACATGCAACTTAAAAAATGAGGCCCAAAGAGGTTGAGAAGAGGGATATCTCTTAAGAGCAAAAAAATCTTTCCGGAAGTTTTCTCCTTCATCCTACTTCCCCACCCAACCCCCCAAAAAGAAGGTTTCCCTACATGTTGCATTTGCTACAATTCCTTCCTATTTACTTATGTGCCAAAGAGGAAATGTCGGGAAAATCTTCAGAGAGATCATATTGAGATGCATCTTAATGAGTAGAAACTGGGCAGATGAAGAGGAAATAGTAAGGACATATCTGGCAAGAAGAAGAAATAGTAATTACAAAGACATAAGAATAGAAGAAATTGATTGTTATGACAGGAGAATGTTAGTTAATTCTTTGTAGAGAAAGCACAAGTGTGAGTGAGTGTGTGTGTGTGTGTGTGTGAACAAGAACAATCAACTACAAAGACTGACTGTAGTCCTGGCCAGGTAGCTCAGTTAGCACATCATCCCAAAATGCCAAGACTGCAGTCTGATCTCTGGTCAGGGCACATAGAGGAATCAACCAATAAATACATAAATAAGTGAAACAACAAGTTGATGTTTTTTTCCTCTTTCTCAAATCAACAAACAAACTCTTTAAAAAGTAAATTTTCTAGATTCACAACTATCAAGTGATTTTCAAAGGGACTCAGGAATAAAAATGTTTAAGGACCACTGTTCTGAATGACTACGAGTCACAGTTTAATTACAGGCAAGGATATGTGCCATAATACTTTTTAGAAAAATCACTGGCAACACCTATGGCAGTTGGTAGTTAGAAAGGGAACCTTAAAATCAAATACAACAATAAAAAGGGTTATTGCCCTATTCCAGTGGCCGGCAAACTGCGGCTCGTGAGCCACATGCGGCTCTTTGGCCCCTTGAGTGTGGCTCTTCCACAAAATACCAAAGCCTGGGTAAGTCTATTTTGGAGAAGTGGTGTTAGAGGAAGTTTAAGTTTAAAAAATTTGGCTCTCAAAAGAAATTTCAATCGTTGTACCATGGATATTTGGCTCTGTTGACTAATGAGTTTGCCGACCACTGCCCTATACTATCCAAAAGATTATAAGTACTTTTTTAAAGAAGCATTCTTTTAATTTTTAAAAATATGCTTTAATTGATTTCAGAGAGAAGGAGGGAGGGAGGGGAGGAAAGAGGGAAGGAGAGAAGGGGAGAGAAAAAGAGAGAAAAACATCAATGAAGAAAGAGAATCATTGATTGGCTGCCTTCTATGTGCCTCTGCCACTGAAGATGGAGCCCACAACCCAGGCATGTGCCCTGGCGGGAATGTGCCCTGCTGGTTCCGGGTTATAAGTGCATTTTTAAAAACGTGATTCCAGAGACTTTTCAAAGGTAAACTTGCTATAATGTACTGCCCATCTGCATGTGGGTTGTGAGCAAGAGAGGAACTAAGCATGCCTTATCATTCTCCTTCCCATTTAAAGTTCATGCCATACACTTATTCCACACCATCATCAGCAAAAGCCGTTAATACAGCGGAGCAACGCCTGGTGGAAGAGAACCCCTTTCTCCCACGTGCAAACAGCCACCAGGGGGAAACTAACCAGAAAATGCCAAATGCCTCACAGAGCGAATGCTGATGGTCTAGAACAGGGGTGGCAAAGTATGGCCCCTATGCTGAATCCTGCCCTGTTTTTGTGAACTGACATGCACTCATGCATTTACATTGTTTATGGTTATCTTCACAACACAGAGGCAGACCTGTATAGGTGCACAGAGGCTTTAGGGATTGGGGAGGAAAAAAATAAAAACAACTCAAGTATTTACTATCTGGGCCTTTCCACAAAATTTGCCAACTTCTGGTCTAGAACAAAAACAAGAGCAGGTTATACCCCAGAAAATACTTCCAAACGGAAAGTATAGTGGCAGTCACCGGTGACTGACTGGGCGCTTAATGTGTTAAGGACAAGATTTGGGAGTCATATGCAGGGAAGGCTGTATGAGGACCAGATTTCGCCATGGAACATCAGTGCCTGAGGAGCAGCAAACTACTCCTAATCAAATCGAATACAGTACAAAAGTATTATCCTATCTGGAAAAAACATGGCTCCTCATAAGCAACATACTAAGGGACAAAGTTCTCAACCCAATTCAAATCCTTGTCCTTTTCCTCATTCTTCCACTTTTTAAATGAAAAACCAAATGAGGTATCGGCTCTGAGAACCAGTGTCCTGGCCTGTTTGTGGAACACTGGCAAAAAGGCAGCTAAATAGGCCTTTTAAATTACTGAATCTTAACCCAGAATTTCCGGTTTCAGATAGCACTAATTATTTCAAAAGCAAATAAAAACTAAATTTTAATCCATTGATTATAATTACGCATCACTGGTGGTGATATTTTAAGTTTTTTCCCCAAATGATATGAAAACAAATACTGCAAATAGATTGACCCCAGGTGGCTATACAAAAATAATTACTTCAAAAGTGAAGGTCTCATATACACGTCATCCAGACAGTCCCAAATCCAAGACAATTTTCTCCAAAGGTTTTTGTCAATATGTTCAACACAGGATTCAAATAGTAAGAGCTAAACCGACTTTCGACACTCGAAAGCAGGGCTTCTCTACTATGGCACCATTGTTATTTGGGACCAGACAATTCTTTGTTGAGAAGGACTGCTGTGCATGACAGGCTGTTTGGTAGTATCTGTGGCCTCTAGCCATCAGATGCCATCAACAGTTTGGCAATCAGAAGTCTCCGGATGCTGCCAAATATCCCTCGGAGGGCAAAATCCCCCTCATTGAGAACTGCTGCTCCAAATTAACTAAATTTCTTAATGATCTCTAAGAAAAAGATTTCAATAGACTTTTCTCTGTGCATCCTACATAATAAAAGCCTGGGTATCTCTAAGAAAAAGATTTCAATAGACTTTTCTCTGTGCATCCTACATAATAAAAGCCTGGGTGGTATCATGCGACATCATCCCAAGATGGCTGCCACAAGTTGTTCACCACAAGATGGCTGGCAGGGGAGGGCAGTTGTGGGTGATCAGGCCAGCAGGGGAGGGCAGTTGGGGGGCACCAGGCTGGCAGAGGAGGGCAAATGGGGGTGAGATCAATTCTACAGAGGGCAGTTGGGGATGACCAGGCCTGCAGGGGAGGGCAGCTGGGGGCAACCAGGCCTGCAGGGGAGGGCAGTTGGGAGGCACCAGGCTGTCAGAAGAGGACAGTTGGGGTGAGATCAATTCTGCAGAGGAGGGCAGTTGGGGGTGACCAGGCCAGCAGGAGGGGCAGTTGAGGGTGATCAGGCCTTCAGGGTAAGGCAGTTGGGGGAGATCAGGCCAGCAGGGAAGTGCAGTTGGAAGTGATCAGGTCAGGAGGGGAGGGCAGTTGGGGGCTATCAGGCTGGTAGACCAAAGCAGTTAGGGACAATCAGGCAGGCAGGCAGGTGAGCCATTAGGAGCCAGCAGTCCTGGATTGTGAGAGGGATGACCAACAGTCAGACATCCCACAAGGGGTCCCAGATTGGAGAGGGTGCAGGACGGGCTGAGGGACAGCTCCCCCCCTTTCCAGTGCATGATTTTCATACACCGGGCCTCTAGTATATGTATATTTTTCTATCTATCTTCAGAGAGAGAAGGGAGAAGGAAGTAGAGAAAGGGAAACATCGAGATTGATTCGAGAGTGAAACATCAACAGCCTGCCTCCCGCACCCTCCTCACCAAGGATAGAGCCACAACTAGGGCATGCACCCCAATCAGGAATCCAACCAGCAACTCCTTGGAGCAAGGGATGACACCCAACCAACTGAACCACAGCAGCCAGGGCAGCTTTGTGTATATTTAAATAACTATGTGAAAGGTGCAGTAATACATGTTATATAAACAGTTTTCCATAAATATTTTATCAATATCTTATCTATATTAGGATCTTCACTACATCACTTTTGTAAATGGCTTTATTTACATATAGGTGGCATGCAACGGACTGCAGAGGTTCAAAGTATATAGTACATATCCGTGAAAAAATCTCCACCATCAAGATAGATAATGAGCATATCCTGTCACTCCCAAGTGCCTGGCTTCTTTCAATCAGCATATTTATTTTGAAATTCATTGAGTTGTGTGTATCAATAGTTCATGCCTTTTTTATTGCCAAGTAGTATAGATATATCATAATTTGTTTATCCATTCATCTACTGATGGGCCTTTGGGTTTTAGTGGTTATTACAAATAAAGCTGCTGTGAATATTACTATACAAATCTTTCCAATAAATATCTAGGTGTAGAATAGCTGGTAGGTCTATATTTAACATGTTAAGAAACACCAAACTATTTCCTAAGAACTATTTTACAGTCTTAACTACAAAGTACTGTATCGAGTTCCAGTTCTTCCACACCCTTGCCAACAGCTGGTAAGGCCATCTTTTTTATTTTAGCCATTCAATATTATATAAACAATATATATAAATGGCACTCTCAAAAACTAGATTGTTAAGGATATATATATATATATCCTTAACCAGATAGATATTTGATTGACAAATTTTTTCAGCTTGTCTTTTCATTCTCTTAATATCTTTCAAAGAGCAAACATTTTTAATTTGATGAAGTTCATTTTATTAACATGTTATTTTATGGATCATACTTTTAGTGGTATACTAGTTCCTAAAAAAAATATCTGCCTAACTCAAGATCACAAAAATTTATTCTGTTTTTATCTAAATAAGTTTGATAATTTTAGATTTTACATTTAGGTCTATGATTCATTTTGATTTTTGTATACAGTGCAAGATATAGATTGAAGTTCATACACTTGTATATAGCCAACTGTGCCAGAATCCTAAACAAATAACCTTTCTTCACTGAAATTGCCTCTGCACTTTGTTAAAACTCAACTGTCCATGCATGGCATGTATTGACTTATTTTGGGGACTCTGTTTCTCTATCACTGCTTTGAGAAGTTTTATAATAATCTGTAGTATCAGGTAGTATTAGCTCTCTAATTCTGTTGTTCTTTTTATATATATATATTTTATTGATTTTGTACAGATAGGAAGGGAGAGAGATAGAGAGTTAGAAACATCGATGAGAGAGAAACATCGACTAGCTGCCTCCTGCACACCCCCTACTGGGGATATGCCCACAACTAAGGTACATGCCCTTGACCGGAATCGAACCCGGGACCCTTCAGTCCCCAAGCCGACACTCTATCCATTGAGCCAAACCGGTTTCGGCCTGTTGTTCTTTTTCAAAGTTGTTTTTGCCATTCTAGGTCCTTTTAATTTCTACATGAATTCTACAATCAGCTTGTCAATTTCTTCAAAAAAGCCTGTCAAACTTTTTATTAGGACTGCAATGAACCAACAGATCTTGGAAGAACTGTCATCTTAGCAACAATGAGTCTTCCAACCCACGACTAAGGAATACCTCTCCATTTATCTAAGTCTTCTTTAAATCATGTTCAGCAATGCTGTGTGGTTTTTAGTATTTCATACTTGTTGCTATTATCAATAGCACTGGTTTTATTAAATTTCAATTTCTGAGTGTTCATACACTGATATTTATATATTGATCATGTATCACATAACTTATTACTTCTAGTAGTTTCATAGGTTCCATCAGATTTTCTATACAGTCATGTCATTTTCAGAAAAAGGTACTTTTACCCAACTGGTGTGGCTCAGTAACTGAATGTTGACCCATGAACCAGGAGATCACACATCAATTCCCAGTCAGGGCACACGCCCGGAGAGGCAGACTCAATCCCCATAGTGGGGTGTGCAGGAGGCAGCCGATCAGTGATTCTTTCTCATCGATATTTCTACCTCTCTCTCTCTCTCCCTTCTTTTCTCTGAAATCAATAAAAACTTTTCTTCTTTAAAAGTTGCTTCTTCCTTTCCATTCTAGATGCCTTTTATTTCTTTTTCTCACTTGGCTGCACTGGCTAAAATCTCCAGTAAACTTTGAAACAGAAGTGATGAGAGTAGACGACCTTGTCTTATTCCTGATCTTAGGAAAAAGTATTTGATGCTTTATGAAAACTACATTATCTGTAGTTTTTTTTGTTTTTTTTTTTTTGTGCTTTATTGGGTTGATGTTCCTTCACAATCCTAATTTGCTTAGTTATTATCTGAAATGAAGGCAAGGTTGTAAAATACTTATTTCTTTTTGCATTTATTGAGATGATTATGTGGTTGGCTGGCAGAGTGAATTACATGGAATGTACATGTTAAACTAGCCTTGCATTCCTAAAATAAACCCCACTTGGTCATGATGTATTATTATTTAAAATAAATTGCTGCATTCAATTTGCTATACTTTTGTGTAGAATTTTTGTATGTATGCTCATGTGGAATATTTCTGTATAGTCCTCTTTTTTCTTTCCTTTTTTTTTTAAAAAATATATATTTTATTGATTTTTGTACAGAGAGGAAGGGAGAGAGATACAGAGTTAGAAACATCGATGAGAGAGTCATTGATCAGCTGCCTCTTGCATACCCCCTACTGGGGATATGCCCGCAGCCAAGATACATGCCCTTGACCGGAATCGAACCCGGGACCTTTCCGTCCCCAAGCCGACGCTCTATCCATTGAGCCAAACTGGTTTTGGCTAGTCTTCTTTTTTCATAATGCCTTTGTCTAGTTTGAACGTAAGGGTTAATACCAGCCTCATAAAGCTAATAAGTAGTCCAACCTCTGCAATTTTCTGAAAGTGCTTGTGTAAAACCAGTACAACTCATCTTTAAAATTTAGAATTCACTTGTGAAGTCACCTGGGCCTAGAGTATTTTTTTCTTTGGTGAGACTATTTTAATTATAATAGATTCAGAACTCTTCAGGTTGTCTATTCTTGAGTGAAGTTTGGAAGTGTGTACCTTCTGAAGACTTTGTCCATTGTAGCTCTGTTGTAAAATGTACAGGCATAAAGTTGTTCATAGTATTATTATTTTTTATTATCTGTAGAATCTGTAGTTATGTCACCTGTCATTTCTGATGCTAACCAGTTTGGTTAGAGCGTTATCAATTTTACTGATGTTTCCAAAGAACCAGTTTCTGGTTTCCTTGATTTTGTCTATGGTGTTTGTTTTCTACACATTGATCTTTACCATTTCCCTTCTTCTAATTACTTTATTTTACCTTTTTTTCCTCATTTTTAAGGTGGAATAGAGGTCATTAATTTGAGATCTTTTTTCATTTCTAATATAGGTATTTGGTACTATAAACCGACCCTGAAGTACTGCTTTACTGGCATCTTACAAAGTCTGATATATTGTTTTCATTTTTATTCAGTACAGTATATTTACTAATTTCCTTTTGATCTTTTCTTTGATCAATAGGTTATTTAGAATTGTATTACTTATTTTCCAATTATTAGAAAAATTTCCAATTTTCTGTTAATTCTTCATTTAATTCCATCGTGATCAGGTAACATGAAATCTAAATCCTTTTAAATTGCTGAGACATGTTTTATGTCCAAATTTTGAACTTAAAAAGAATATTCTCTGCTGGTAAGTGGATTATTCTATAAACATTAGGTAGGTCAAATTGGTTGACAGTATTGTTCAAGTCCACTATACCTCTGTAGTTTTCAATACTCAAAGAAGAGTACTGAAATCTCCAACAAAAACTGAGGACTTGACTGTTTCTCCTTGGAAATCCATCAGTTTTTATTTCATGTATTTTTAAAATTCTGTTATTAAGAGAGCACAAATGTTTAGAACTGTTTGTCCTCTTGATGAACCAACCTCTTTATCATTATGACATCCTTTGTCCTTGGAAATATTCTTGGCTATGAATGAAGTTCACTTTGATATTAATATAGCCATGTCATCTGACAACTATAAATATGGTGTTTTCCATCCTTTACTTTTAACTTATTTGTATCTTTAAAGAATGTTTCTTATAGGCAAGTATATAGTTGGGTCTTGCTTTTTTATACAATCTCACAATCTCTGTCTTCTAGCTGGTATGTTTAGGCCACTTATATTTGACATGATTATTGATTTGTTTATGTTTAAGTTTGTAACCTTGTTATTTGTTTCCTTCTTATTATGCTTTCTTTTGAATTACATAAGTATAATCCATTTTATCTCTTTTGTTGGTTTATTACTTGTAACCTTTTAAAAAATATAATTGCTTTAGAATTTATTATATGTACCTTTTAACTTACCATGGTCTACCTTCAAATAACATTATACCACTTTATGAATGTATTGTATAATCTTTTTAAAAAATATATATATTTTATTGATTTTTTACAGAGAGGAAGAGAAAGGGATAGAGTTAGAAACATCAATGAGAAAGAATAATCAATCAGCTGCCTCTTGCACACCCCCTACTGGGGATGTGCCCACAACCAAGGTACATGCCCCTGACCAGAATCGAACCTGGGACCTTTCAGTCCTCAAGCCGACGCTCTATCCACTGAGCCAAACCAGTTTCGGCTTAATCTTAAGCAAGATGATTAGCTTCCCTGTTTCTCAGTTTTTACCTCTTTAAGATGAAAATAACAATAGTACCTACTTCACCAGGATATCATGACTATCCAATGAGTTAATACAGGTAAAATTATTAGAATAGAACCAAGCATCTATTAAATGCTATTTATAAATAGCAACTCCTATTGTTCACATTGAATAAGACAGTATTTTTAATAATTTCTCTATGCACTACTTAAAGTAATCTTGCTTACCCAGCCCACATATTGGTTTGCACTGCTCTAATAGAATCTGCAAGCAAATTAACTCCTTAGCTTGCAAGAAATTCACTTTTAATTGCAAGAAATGCAAATGATCCCAAATAGCATTATATATGATACGATTTACTGAGCATTTATTATGTGCTCAGAATTGTTCTAAAAGATTTGCATGTGTCATCTTGTTTAATCTTCACGTCAACCCTATGAGGAAGGCAAGTATTATGATGTTCATTTTACAGATGAAGAATGGTTACAGAGAGTTAAACAACCTGCCCATGGTTACACAGGTATAACTAGTAAAAGATAGAGCCAGAATTCCATTGCCAAAAGTCTGGCTCTTTCCTGAGAAAAAACTGAAATGAGCTCCAGAAGAGCAGGAGCCACAGAAGACCAGAGTAATGAGAGGAGAGTACCTACAGGTCAGAAACCAGAACCGTCCCTCTCATACCCTGTGCCTGTCTCTCTCTCACCACAGGAGTTTGCTCTTAGAAGTTTGTGCTTCCCTTGGCACAGATGCCCTATTCTTTTCTAGTTACTAATTGGCTTCTTCATCTCCGGTGTCATTTCTTTAACTCACAGCTTCTGCTTATACTGTACTTCCTTTCCAATCTCTTAAACTTTGGTTTTACAGGCTTGTACACTAATGCATTCTTCAAGCTTCAGCTCCCATGGCTCAATTGCAAAGTAGCTCCATGCCTCCCAATTATGGCTACAATTTCCCCCACTAGAACAAGCCTAGATTGTTAACTGGCTTCCAAATTGGTAGCCCTTAAGTTACATGCCCACTCCTGGGCCAAGCAGTTGCAATATACTAGGACTTGTAGTACTACAAGGTAAAAAACAAAACCCAAAACAGCCCCAGAGCTATTTATTGAGGGTTCCTCTGCAATGTGCTATAGAAAAAAGTATTTTCCTCCAAAGAACTGTGGGCAGACCAGAATTATAAAACATATGTCTAGGACAGTGAGTCAGCTAAGTCAGCTCGCATCTGAGGCTCAAAGTCTTGTCAGCATTACTCATTTATTTAGTTATGATAATTATGCAGTTATAAATATGAATTTTGGTTGTTATTAAGGAGATCACAAAATTTACAGTGTCACTAAAGTATGACATGAGTCATTGGTGCAGCTATTGTTAAATCAAAGGCTGCCTGCCATACTATGACAACAGTATAACCACTGAGAGAAGGAAAACCCACTGTCACCTATCACACTCCATTCTGCTCAGAAAGAAGCAAGCAGTAAACATCACTGATCCTATCCACTCCTACAGCTGTATCTGCCGGGCCACACTGGCCTGAAGCAGGTGGGGAGCTGGATGTATTAACAATTGTCTTCTCTACAGCCCAGTCACAGCTCCCACACTGTTTAGATAGACAGCCGCAGCACAAAGGCTTCAACAGTACCTCCAGTTCCCTGAAGTTCAAACCTCCAAGTGGGATCTTTAAAAACCTTTCTGCAGGTGGGTTCTATCCTACACCTTTGGTTTCCTTAATGGCAGAGAAAGGCTTTAAATTTACAACTTTCTGCTACATAATTAGCTAAGGGCAGAAAGGATAAAGTAAACATAATACTTATTAATAAAACTTCCCTATCAATGTTATTTTAAGCCCTTTTATTGGGAAGATTACCTAATACACAAAAAGTTAAAAAAGAAAAAGGCAGGTTCTAAACTGGATTTTTCTTCCAATCTTCATTTACAAATTTTAAAAAGAAAGGAAATATTGAGAAGCTAAAAGTTAGTAATAATAAGTACTATCATTTTAATTCTAACCTGCTTAATTTCTAAGGGCTGAGTAAGCTGGTCCCACCTTATCAAATGTAACTGTATTTTGCACCCCATCCCAAATAAACCCTTCAATCAGAGCATTCCAGAATTCTTGTGGCTGCATTTCCAGTCATGCTTATTCCAATACTACATGTACTTTCCACCTGAATGAAATGTCCCCTGAGGACCAGTGTGCTCTCTCTGAGCCTCTCCTGTGAACTGCACTGCAGTGTGACACATAACTACATATGGTCTTACGTTACTTACTGTGATTTTATGTAGAAAATTTCGTGTCTCCCCAAGATGTAAATGCATGTAAAGTATCATACTTCTATGGTAACATTTACAAGTATTATGCTCACAGAAAACATTAAAAAATACCGCTGTCAAAAAGAAGCAAGTCGAAAGCGAAGTTTCTTATCCATAAGATACCCTCAAAATGCTTCTCTTTTAGTAGACTTACTCCTGTCCCCCGGCTTTAAGGGGTAGGATTTAAACCACACAAGCCTATAAAAAGAATATCTGCAAATCAAAACTAAAAGAACAGCAACAGAGGTTTTCTTAGCAACAACCTACAGAATAAAAAACTATATCAAACTTAAAATACCCATTAATCCACCAACCTACAACACCCTGAAATGTATGAAGATCTAGAAAGATTCCAGGACATTCAGAAGAGCAGCTTAAAAACAGCAAAAGAAAACATACAAATTTGTCATAGAAGCTAATGCCAGAAGGCCAGGGACATTCTGTCAAATCCTGTGAATTTAAGTCAGGATGGGAAGTGGTCTAAAGAATAATTGCTCCGGTAATCCAAGAGAGCTGGAGTAACCCCACATATAAGCCAGGCTGTGATTACACCTGCTCTTCGTGGTCCTGAAAGAGGAAGAGGGAAGAGCTAGTTCAAATGAACACTCTGCTTATTACACTTTCTCATTTAATCTTTACAATGATCCTGGGAAAAGACACTCTTACACCCACTTTACAAACGAGGGAGGCCGAATAATAAAGAAATTAAGTAATTTGCCTAGATTCATTCAAATCTTAAGCACAGGCTTAAGAGAAACCACTCTCTATATCACACACAAAAACTGACTTGCAATTTAACTTAGCAAACAATTCGATGGATTCCAAAAACACTCTAATTTTTCATCTTTTTATTCAAATGGTTAGTTAACTGTCTTCTCTTTTCTGGTTTAAACTTTTTGTGTACTGTTGAAAACAAACACACACCTTTGCCTACCATAGGGTCATGTGAATATTTTTGTTTTCTTCTAGAAACTTTATGTATTTAGAAATTTAAGGCAACATTCCTTTCAATATATATTAAACTACAGGATTTATACATTTGATAGAAAATGCAACTGATAATTTTTAGACTAGATGAAACCAAAATTAATGTTTCTCAAACATGCACATTTGAGTCTGCCACTCCTTGTTCAAAACACCGTTAACTTTGATACTTAGCTAACAATTTGAATAAAAAGATAAAAAATTAGAACTTACTAAAATAGGATGAGTTAAGATGCAAAACTTTTAAGCCATAATACTAGAAGTAAATAAATATAGGTAAATGGCTATTCCTGTCTTTTGCCCAATTGTTTTGAAATGGGCTGTGTGTGTTTGTGTGTGTGTGTGTGTGTGTGTGTGTCCTCATCCAAGGATATGTTTAGAGAGAGGAGAGGGAGGGAAGGAAAGGGGAACATGAAGTGAGAGAGCAACACTGATCATTGCCTCCCTTACCCACCCTGGCACCCGAAGGGAATGGAGCCTGAAACCCAGGTATAGAACCCGCAACTCTTGGGTGCGAGGGATGAGGCTCCAACCAACTGATGGATCCGGCTAGGGAAACATACATATTTTTACCTGGTATGGTTACAAGTCCTCTGTAAGATTTAAGTATTGCAGGCATTTTTTCTAGCGTGTTACTGACTTTTCACTATCCTAAAGAGTATCCTTTGGTGAACATAATGAAGGACAACTTATCAATCTTTTCTGGTTAAGAATTTTTGTGTGCTGTTGAAAACAAACCTTGCCTACCAAGGATCATGCGGATATTTTTCTGTTTTCTTCTAGAAACTTTAATTTTCACCTTCCATGTTATATCCATACTTCCCTGCAGAAGCATATAATTCCTGTGTTACCTAACTATTTCAGAAAACAGGAAAAAAAGGGGAGCTTCACAACCCATTTTATATAGCCAGCAGGCTTCTGAAGCTACAATACATACATAAAGCTTTGATAAGATTTATTTACTGATAATTGTGGATTTTAAAAAATTGTAAAATAATGGTAAATAAGTTCAGCAGTGTAGAGGGAAAAAACAAATGCAACACAGCTAAGTAGGATCCAATAATACAAACAGGAGATATTCTAAGAATGTAATACATTTTATTAACAGATTAATGGAGGAAATACCTATGATCAACTTTGCCGATATAAGAAAAGCGCTTAATAAAATTCAATACTTATTCATATATTTTTTTAAAAAGCTAAGACTAAGACTAGAAAGTATTCCTTAATCTTTTAGTTATCAAAAATGTATAGTAAATTGAGGAAAATGGGGAGAGATTTGTAAAAAGGTACAAATTTTCAATTATGAGATAAGTAAGGTCTGAGGATCTCATGTATAACATGGTAATTACGGTGGATAACACATTATTATATAACTGAAATTTGCTAAGAAAGAACTTAAATGTTATCTCACACACACAAAGGGTAAATATGTGTATACATAGCTCAACTTCACTGAACACTTCAAATATCTTACACATTTTTAAATTAATGTAGATAAAGCTGAAAAAATAAATGTAATAACATTATGTTCCCTCTTTTCTCTGCAATGTTACTTTCTTACTAATGTATATGTGTATATCATTTACTGTTAAAATGTAAATGTACATAAAGGCAAGTATTTTTGTCTTTTTGTTTATTGGTATATTCCCAGCATCAAGAACTATTCCTAGCACATAGAAAGTGCTATATGATGTAGTGTGTTTGTTTTTTAATGAATAAATAAATGAATGATTTCCAAGTCAAAATTTACATTTGAGAAAAAATTATAGTACTTTCTTTTAACATTCTTGTATAAATAAGCAGTTATAGAGACTAAATGTGTACATGTAAAAATACACATACATTTATGTTTATTACTTATGAAAATATTTCTAAGATTAAAAAAATAACCCTACCTAATTTAAGTAAATAACCTATGTGTGAGATTTTTTAAAAAATTTCTTTATTGATTAAGGTATCACATATTTGTCCTCATCCCCCCATTCCCATCCCAAACCCCTCCTCACTTCCCTGTTGTCCGTGACTACTGGTTGGGCTTATATGCATACAATATGGTGAGATATTCTTTTTTTTTTTTTTAATATATTTTATTGATGTTTTATAGAGAGGAAGGGAGAGAGATAGAGAGCTAGAAACATCGATGAGAGAGAAACATCGACCAGCTGCCTCTTGCACACCCCCTACCGGGGATGTGCCCGCAACCAATGTACATTGCCCTTTGACCGGAATCGAACCCGGGACCTTTCAGTCCCCAGACCGACGCTCTACCACTGAGCCAAACCGGCTTCGGCTGGTGAGATCTTCTTAATGATGAGATTTTAGCAGTATTCCTATTAAAGTAAGAAATATGGAACTTAAACCATCTATCTCAAGTGAGCCCTTAATGTTGCCTGGCAATCACACTATGTTTCTCTATTTTATTCCCTTTTCCACTCTTGGATAGGTGATTATGTCATATATTTTTCCCTCTTCTCAAACCTCAAATACACACTCCCTTTATTTCCTCTCTCGGCCAATGACCTTGCTCCCCATTCACTAAGGTAAACAGAAAACCTCAGATGGGAGCTTCCTCAAATCACCATCATCTGTCAACATAGTATTTTGTCTTCTCTCCCTACCTCTATCCTCCACCTGTGCACAGATCAGGGCTCAGCAAACCACAGCCCACGCTGTCGAAGGCTGCTTTCATGCTACAGAAGCAAAGCTGAACTGTATGTAGTGTATTGCCCATAGAGACTATATCCTACTATCTAGCCATTTAAAGAGAAAATGTGCTGACCTCTACGCTAGGTCACCTCTCCTCTCAGGTATATAACAGGCACTGTTCATTGACAGGGCCCACTGAGTGCCATGCACAAGAAATGAGTACGATCCACACAAGACATGTACAACTTCAGAGACATATCAGATATACTGAAGACAAAGAAAAGACCTTAACAGGGCACTATGAAGATTGGGAGGCATAAGACTTTTCAACAACCACCTGAAGCTAGATAATTATAATGGGAGCCCTTGAATTTTGAGGGAAAAATATTTCCTTGGCATTCTATACTCAGACCAGCCAAATAATCACCCAAGTGTCATGATAGAAGATATTTTAAGCAATACAAACATTTCAAAAGTTTTACCTTCTCATACTTTCTTTCTTGAAAGTTACCGAGGGAGGCATTTTACCAAAACAAAGGTGTAAATTGAGAAAGAGGAAGGCAGGGGTCCAGAGATCACAGGCTCAACACAGGGAAAAGGCAGGGAGAATTGTCAGAATCTATGTGAAGGGCAATCACAAACTAATGTGTTGCAGGAATGAGCCACAGTGCAAATGTCAGCAGAAGGGTAAGAGTCCCTGGACTTGCCCAATTAAAAAAAAATTTTGGCCGAAACCGGTTTGGCTCAGTGGTAGAGCGTTGATCTGCGGACTGAAGGGTCCCAGGTTCGATTCTGGTCAGGGGCATGTACCTTGGTTTCGGGCACATCCCCGGTGGGGGGTGTGCAGGAGGCGGCTGGTCGATGATTCTCTCTCATCAATGTTTCTAGCTCTCTCTCTCTCTCCCTTCCTCTCTGTAAAAAAATCAATAAAATATATTTAAAAAAATTTTTTTGAACTATTACTTGATGTGTTTGAATGTAATGAGGCAGTTCATAAAAAAAAGTTAAAACAAACAAAATTAATGGTTTTTGTAACCCTTAATACCTATTAATTCAGTCACTCCACACATAATACCTGGGATTGACTATGGTGCCAGGCACTTTTCTGGATGCTAGGAATACAACAGTGAATACAACACAAGCCCTTGCCTTCATGAAGCTTACATCCAGAGGAAAGCAGACAATAATATAAAGAAATTAACATATGCTAGAATATCAGATAAATTAATGTTGTGAAGAAAAATAAAGGTAAGGGTAAAGTGTGATAGGGGTGTTATTTAGGTACAGTTTTCAGAAAAGGGCTCTCAGGCCCTGGTCAGTGTGGCTCAGTTAATTGGGTGTTGTCCATGCAGCAAAGGTTGTGGGTTTGATTCCTGGTCAGAGCATCCCAATTGCGGGCTCTCCCTGATAGGAGACAGCCAATCAATGATTCATTCTCTCCTCCCCCGCCCCCCCACTCCCTTCCTTTCTCTAAAAATCAATTAAAAATCTTGGGGGGAAAAATACATAAAATGAATCAATGAATAGAAAAGGGCTCTCCAAGACACAGCCAAAAGGAAAAATCAACCTAAAAAGGAGAATCTGTTTTGAGAAAAGGTCATGTAAGTGAAATAACAGAAGTGTATGAAATTAAGTTCAAGGTAGGATAGACGTTTTAAGCTTCTCACATTCCAAAGCAACAGCTCACTGAAGAGCCAGTACCGAAGGGTCTCCGCAGTGGAATTTACAGATTGCCAGGCACCTCAGCCTCAGCCACTGCTTATTAATGTGATGGGGTACATTTATATACACAAAGTCGTTTCTTCCCATAGATTAGGTGGGTATCAACCATTTCAAATTCCAGTGTTTTATTCCTAAATCAAAGGCTGAAGATATTGATCAAGAAAGATTACAGATTAATTTCAAGTTACCAAAATTTATCACATATAATCTTCATTCTCTCACAAAAAAGAAACACTAAACCGATGGGAATAACACACATTTAAAGAAACAATTTATGGGATAATGCAATCATTCACTTTACTCTCCAAGGACCCTCACTCAGGCTGATGTAGAGTTTCAAGATATTGGAATTATCTTTTCATTGAAAATTGAGTAATTAAAAAAAAATGTTCAGATTGAAGCAACAATTTCACTCCATATTTTCTTCCATTACACAAGAAAAACCACATAATCAAAAAATAGAGTTGATTTTAACACAACTTATTCTATAAATATTTATATCATGAGAAATAAAACCAAATTATCTCACTTAGATAGGAAAATAAGCAATACTTTTAGATATAAATAGGTTTGGAAGTTTAACTCACAAAAAGAAAAATTCAGTTAACTACATTTCAGTAACTAGTTGAGTTTAAAGTTTAGAGGCTTCTGGACGAGCAGCCCAGGAGCTATACTCTATGCTGAACTGTAGTAGCAAGAGATGCGGATGCTCTTTCCACAGCTTTCTACACTCCAGGATGGAACAACACAGTATAGCCCTGGGGGTTGGGATTCTCTGCTTTCCCTGTATGCTTACCATCTCCAAACCCGTTTCCTCATCTAAAATGGAGGTGATAATGCCTACATAGGGTCCTGTCAATGAGAAGTATCAAAGTACCAATATAGAGAAAAACTTTGTAAATCTGTAAAGAATGACACCAATAGTTGTCATATTTCAATCAAAAAGGGAACCAATCACTTTCAAACTTTTCTGATTTCAGCTATTAATGGTTATAGATTCTATGGAAGAAAAGTATGACATTGGTCCATCCACACACACACACACACACACACACACACAGCCAGCCAGATGATTTTTCTTTTTAATTTAGACTTGAAAAAGAATTAGACTCTCCTATTATAAACAAGCACCAAGAGGGAATATTTTTAGCAAACATTTTATTTAAATAAGCCAAAAGAATGAAGCTGTTTAGCCACATGTAAACTCTGTGTCATCTAATTTCAGGTAGGATGTTTATTTTTGGTATAGCTGGGATCCAGACACCCAATGTATATAAACATTAGTATATTTTTAAAACAACTGTCTTACTGCTTTTGTTCACTCAGTATTAATTCCCACTATTCTTAGAAGGAAAAAAACACACAAATAATATCCTTAATTAAAAAAAAAACAACTCATCAGAGTTCTTACTTAAACTAACATTAAACACTGTTTTTTGACAATGAAGCAGTAGACTATTTGCCCTCTTACCCTTTAAGCTCTATCAGGACACAGACCTATCTTTTTCTTTGTATCCCCAACATTTAGGTACGAAGCAAGTACTCAATAAATATGTGTTGAATGAATGAATGAATGAGGGAATGAAGGATCTGGACAAAAGCTTCAATGTTTGAAGTTGCAACAGAGCAATTTCACCTCCATAGCCATCATTCACTACAAACAACTACTCTCTCAGGTATCAGACGACATGTACTAGATATTTAAACACACACAAATACACTACTCACATGTGTAACAGAAGTACATGAAAGATTCACAAATCCAGTTTTTCAGTTGTATTTTCTCTCAAAAAATTTTGGTGTTCTTTCTGATATTAAGGTATGTTGCAATCCTGATAATGCAAGCACTATCTTTAAAGTCCTGTTGCAATATTGAATTATTTAGGCAAGTGAACAATATTTCCGGAGTCTCACCAATGTATTTTTATTAAAAGTCAAATTCCTAATTGAAAGAAAATTGGAATAAAATGGAAAAAAGGAAGATCTTGCCATTTCAAAATTATTATATTGAATTTTTAAAAAGAGAAAATAAACTGCTGCAATTACAACGAAGTTATTTATTCAAAAAAACATTTACTGTCCTTATATTTTAGCTATAAGCTAGTAAACTTTATGCTTGCAAAGAGTGAGTTAGAGGTTATTTTTATTAAAATAATAGTTTTGGATAAGCTCCTTCATAACGCTAAAGTCTACAGTAAAACAGTCAGCAACAACGTTATAATAAACATTGTATGTATGATTCTACAGCACTTGTATAAAGAGCATAATCATCTGGGTTCAACAGGCTTTTATGAACAACAAGGTAGGATCTGTGACTGCAATACTATGCGTGCACGGGATCAAAAAAAGTTTTTTCAAATTCTGATGGTCCTCTTCAAAAAGACTTGAAAACAAGAGTCAATCTGAGGGTGAACACAAAAGAACACCCAAGTCAACCCATCAACGCTGGTACGAGAACAAGGGCTCTCTCTACAGCAGCTGCCGCGTTGCATCTTAAAAAAACCCAGGGCCTATGGGAGATAAAGCTCAATGAACCACTTCGTGGTCTGAAACACTGGGTATGAAGATATATTTCTTTGTAGCGCTCTCCTAAACAAGAAATTCTTAAGTGTTTCCACTGCCCCTCCTCCACGGCGAACACCGGTGCCCTCTCTTCCTCCGCCCTCACCCCTCCCAGTTCAAACAAATTAACATTTGCACAAGGTGCCTCCTATCAGCTCGCAGCTTCTTCCCAAACACGCCCACGTACCCTGAAACTCGCCTGCGTCTACACCACACACCCGGCCACAGGGAAGGAGTGGCGGGGGGCTGCAGGGGGGGACCGCGCGGCCCCGCACAGGTTTGCGGCTCTTTCCCAGAGAGGAGCTCCACGCACGCTCGGGGGGGGGGGGGCTCGGTTGCTCCCAAGTCACCTCCCCGGCGCGGTGTTTATGAGCCCTGCTAATCCGATACTGCAGTGGAATTCCGGATATTTGCAGACAGATAGCCGGGCTTTGCAAGTGTTTGATCTGAGCGGTCCGGAAAATCTCCTTTCCACCCGCCCGCTCCGAGCGGTGCAGCCGCCCGACCGCTGGCAGCGCCCCGGGCCCCGCACCGCGCACCGCGCACCGCGCCGGGCCAGAGGCCAGCGCAGCCCCGGCCGCCCCGGGTCCGAGGCTGCTGGGCCACGGGGGCCGCGGCCCGCTCCGCAACAGGTCACCCTGACGGCGATCGGGCTCCGGGGGCGCCGCGGCCGGGCCGGGGAGGGGGTGTGGCTCGCCCGGCGGTGCCCGCGCCGCTCACCTGGCGGGAGGCTGCGGCGCCGCCGGGCAGCGCGGGCGGAGGCAGGGGCTGCAGCCACCGCGGAGGGAAACCCGGCGAGACGAGCTCGGGGAGGGTCTACTCGCCCCCGGCTCCCAGACAGAGACCGGGCGGGGGGACCCCGAGCCGCCGGGGGAGGTGCGCCCCGGGCCCCGGCGCCCTCCTCCCTCCGCCCGGGCTCCACCGCCCCTTCCCCGCGCCGAGGCCGAGCAGCGCGGGCCGGCAGCCGGGAGGGCGCTCACGCCGCCGCCGCCGCCGCCATTCCCCGCGCCGCCGCCGCCGCGGCTCCGCGCCGCCCGGGGGGCACCGCGCACCCCTCTCCCTCCCCCGCACCGCCCGCACCGCCCGCCCCGGCTCCGCAGCCCGCCCGCGGCCGGAGCACCGACCTGTGCAGCCGCGGCCGCCGCCTCGCGGGATGGGGAGACCCGCTGGCCTCACGCTCCGCCGCCACCGCCGCCGCCGCCTAGGCGAGCGCTCGGCGACCCGACCACTCGGCGTCTCTCATTGAGCGCCCGCCGCCGCCGCCGCGGCACTCGGGGGAGGGGAGCGGGCGGGATCCACCCCGTCCGCCGGGGCTGGGGGAGGAGGGCCGCCTGGCGGGGACGCGGGGACGCGCGCCGGGCGGGCGGGGCGGAGTCGCGCTCGCGCACCAACCGAGCGCGCTCGCGCCGGCCCTGCGCGCGCCGCGGCCGGTGGGGTCTCCCTGCGCGCCCCCGCCCGCCGAGCCCAACTGCCGCCCGGCGCCCGCCGGGGCCTCGGCGCGCTCCCGGGAAGGACGGAGGGAGGGAGGGGCCGCTACCCGCCAAACTTGGGGGCGCGGAGGGCAGGCCGGCAGGTGGGCCCCCCCCCTCCCCGCACCGGCCCTCCGCGGAGAAATCCATCCACGGTGCTGTCTGCCGGCTTCAGCACAGGCACCTCACCTCCAAGGCCGGAGAACAAAGTCTGGAAGCCCTGGGCCCCCAGATCGCGTATCCTGCCCGCGCCCGCAGTGTTTTTTTAGAATTCGCTGCAGACTGGTGTGTGTGTGTGGGGGGGGGGGGGGGCTCTGAAAGCGAGGAGCCACCCCAGGGCCTTAGGGTCCTCAATTATGGTGGCCGATACTCTCACATTGAGGTTCGGAAAGTGTTAGAAGCAGCCTTCCTGTAAGTGTGGTGCAGGCTGCTGCCCTTGGCTTAATGAGCAAATGACAGACATTTGGCATCCCCCCCACCCCCTGGGTCTCAGATGGATGAGTTGCAGGTGAACGGTATTTTCACACGTCAATGCACGGAGATTCTGAAACAGTAAATACTTCCGTGAATGAAAAAGGGATGGATTTTGGTATAAATGGTGGAAAGGTGTGGTTTCGGCGGGTGCAGTAAGTGCATGGGGTGGCCTACTTAAAATTAGCACCACTTGATGCCTTGTGACTATAAATGGATGGTTTTAAGTGAGCCACCTTTGTATATGTAGCCATTAGCCCACTTGCAAATGGATGATTATTCTCTAGGCAACGTGCCTGGGGAAGGAATACTGTGTAATAGCACTGGGTAGAAAACGTGAACGGGCCAAAATTGTCCCCACTTGGTTTCCTTCCTCTCTTTAGTAACCACTAAGCAGAACTGATTAATCCTGTATATTGAAGACCACTAATTATTTCTTCTTTTGACAGCCTTGTGTCATAGCTCTTTACTCTAGTTAGGGAAACCGGAAAGTCTTTCCACCCCCTTCTCTTAAATAGGGACTCACCCACACAAAGACAAGTTTAAAAAACAAAAAGGAAAAAAACAAGGATGGGCAAAGTTCTTGGCTTTTCATTGTTATTCCATTTTACTTTTAAAGAAGGTTTTTAAAGGAATCATGATGAAATCACTGGGAGAAGTAAAGAAACCAAAAGAAGAAAAACAAACAGCTTTCAAATGAGAATAGACTGAAAAAACAAAACAAGGAAAACGGACCATTGATAAAACGCGGGGGGAAATGTATTATGTATACATAAGTTTTCCCATAGATGTGAATTGCTTCAAGTCCCAAAGAAACAACAGGAAAACAGGATTAGCACTTAAGAGGAAAAACCCTTCTCGTTATCCAGTTGGATAAATGTTAGTAAAAGATTAAGAAAAAGGGAGTTGGCTGAGTGCCAACAATAATACAACAATTATACATATATATTTATAAATAATTATAATGGGCTATTTCTTGAGTATATCCCATTATCGCTATTGTTACAAAACAGGAAAACTGAGGAACAACAGGGTGTCCTATTTTGTATAAATGTCTTAACAATTACTTTAAACTTGAATTGAGGTTTCATAAAAGTAAATGAACCTGTGTTCCTACATCTGCCAATAATTTTCACCGTTTACTGTAAGAGCAGTGAAATTTCATTTGGTCTTTGAAGAGAAATCGTCATGTGACTCATGAAGATAGGCCATGGATATAAAAATTCTTATACAGACTGAATTTCTGAGTTTGGAATAATTTACTCAAAATCTGTTTCTCATGTTGATAACTTGTGAAATAATTTTATTAGCCTTTAGTATTCTGTTAAATTCAGATTTCTGAACTTGATAAAATTAAGAGTTTTATGTTAAAAATACAAAAAAAAAAAAAGCTCATTCTCTCTTTTGTGGTCATAGTTTGAGAATTATTTGAGAAAGTAAATGTCCCTTTACATTCATTGATATGCAAATAAAACGACAGCTTTTTATAATTAAATAGGACAAGCAGCAATTTTTCCTTACCCCGGCATCTTTTATTACAGGTACATTCTGTAAGTTGCTTTTTGTATTGCATTTGCTTTTGCCAAAAGACAAAATATATGAAATGTCTTAGTATAACAAAAAGTACTAATGTATAAAATAGGAATGCCATTATGTAAAATAAAATCAATAAGAATTCAATATGCTTAAAATCACTTCGGAGGAATCACCATTATGTAGCAGTTTTACTACTATCCATCAAAACTATTTCCAAGGGGTAAGCCAAGAACTAATTTAGATGGAGAACAAGCAGTTTCAAAATCCAGAGACCACCACTGCAAAGAACAGCTAATCTCATTATAGCTGCCAAGATAGAATCAACCTGGTATGGTAAGAAAGCGCATTATTTCAGTAACACCTAATTAGTAGTTCTATTACAGCCAACAAAATTTCAATATTAACATGTACCTCTATTATTTCTCTTAACCTTGAATTTAGGCATTTTGAGAACATTTTTCAGTTATATTCTGATTTAAGATACAGGCAAAGCAGCATAACTCAAACCCACTTTTAGGAGAAGGATGCACAGGGACATTGAAGAGATAGAGAATGTGTGACCCCCAAGGTACAAAGTGAGCCTGCCATGATTCCCAGTCAAGGGAAACGTGTCAGAGATGTTAAGGTACCGAGAACAAAGATAATCACCAGTCCATTCAAATATGAGCATCAGCTTTCAGAAAGCATAAGACCTTATTTTACAACTGAGTTGTTTCACAAGGGCGACTCTATAGGGCAGGGATCAGCAAAGATGTATTTACTTAGTGACAGAATAGCTCTCGGAGAGACCAGCTAGTGTACAAATAAATGTTTGCATGAAATAATAACTTTCAAGACAATTTCAATAATGCCTCATAAGGAAAGGAAGCAGTGAGGGATTGAACATAGATATTCTAGATAACTGAGGTTTTCATCTTAAACACTAGACACAGCTTATATCACTTGTATTTTTCTTTTTTTCTTTTTCTGAAATATCACCAGTTCCTCTGCCTTCGACTAACAAAACACAGTAAAGCTTAACCCATTCCTAAGGACTCAGAGATGTCTTTACAATGAAAGCTATAATACCAAGATGTCCCCAGGAGCTCGGAAGTACTCAGTACCCTTCATCCTATGATAAACTAGTGGCCCGGTGCACAGATTCATGCACATTGAAAGGGAAATAATTAGAAGAAACATTTTAATATTACTATTTGCCCTTTCTCCCTCAGTGCCTGGGAGCCTGGCAGTGGCCCTGCCGCGCCCCTCCCTCCCCCCCGGTCACCATCTGCGGGGCCATTGGCAGGGTGATCGGTCCCCCCTTCGGAGTTCCCCCCACCTCAGACCTGCTCTCACTTGCCTTGGCCTGGCGCTGCCCACTCACCTGCTCCACCATCTTGCTGCACTCCTGCTCTCATCAGAGTCCAGTGAGTGGTTGAACTCCCAGTTGACAATTTACATATTAGGCTTTTATTATATAGGAAAATCGTGGCTGACTATGTTTCTGCATTCCTTGGAGTCTGATTGATCTGAATGGCACCCGGCACTGACCTTCAGCCCTTCCCTTCCATCATTGCACCTCTGTCACAGCACCGCCAGTGTGTGCACAAACACACCTCCCTTAGCATGTTAGCCTGGAAAACCAAATAACTAATATTTTAAAATATATGCATTTATTATAAAATAAGAGTAAAGAATCTCATAAAAAATGCTAAAAACAAGTCTGATAATGGTAGCATTTACTTCGTATAAAGGCCATTTTCCTATTTTCCTCTATATTTTGGATAATTGAGTTTATTAGGTAAGTGAATTCTTTTTACATCTTACTTTCCTTATAAAAATTTTAGGCATTGCTCTTCTGGCTTAATGGAAGGTCAGGATCTTTTTCAATAACGTTCATCAAAGTAGTTTCCTTATGTAGCATGCATTCAAAATAAGGTTAGAATTTATAAAAATACAAGACTTCATAAATCCATTCCAGTAATAAATAAAATAGAGAATAAGGAAATACTTTTGCTTATGGTAGCATGTTGAATGCCAACAGGTAAATATGGAGGTTGTGCTGGAGTTGGACAATCATCATTTCACAACCATTGTAGCAAAAATTGGATAAGACAAGAACCATCACTGGATGCTCGATGTAGGGAGAATTTTTGATGAGGAACAGGATATTTGCACCATCTTAAACTTGTTTTCATAGACTGCTGAATGGTTGCAAGAAAGGAAAAACTGTGTTTATAAACTGGAACAATTGGATAAAACCTTGACCAGGCAATCAAAATTAACATCATAAAGGAGGGATAGATGGACACTGTTTGCCTCAAGATATGAGTCCCACTGGATACAACATCTAATGAGGAAGTGAGAAAACCTAAGAAGGAATCCTATATAATAAAAGCCTAATATACAAATTGGCCGAATGGCAGAACGAACAGTTGGCAGGGGGCAGGGCTGGCAAGCGGGCAGTACCATGCCAGCAAAGGTGGGTGCCAGTGAGCAGAAGGAGTGGATGGTGATCAGGGGGCGGCGGTGACTAGTGGCGATTGGGTAATTGGGGTGTGGGGGGACTGGCCACTCGCTGGCCCGCGCCCTCCAGTCACCTCCTGCAGAGGAAGGCCACCAGCAGTGGTGGCAACTAGCCTTCCAGTTGCCTCTGCAGAGGGAGGCCATTGGTGGTAGTGATGGGGCAATGAGAGGCGGGATTGGCCCCTTGACAGCTTGCGCCACCCTGATTGGCCAGCTGGTCACCTCCTGCAGAGGCCAGGCTGTGGCTTAGAGAGCGGGCCTAAGCCATCAGTTGGACATCCCCCTAAGGGCTCCCAGACTGCTAGAGGGCACAGGCCTGGCTGAGGGACCCTCTGAGTGCACGGATTTTCGTGCACTAGGCCTCTAGTCTAATGATGAAATGTCAGATAAATCCCAAATTAGGAATGTTTTGCTGTTGCTTTTAATGGGGGACGGACTGTATTCTTCAAAACCATCAGTGCCATAAAAGACAAAGGCTGTGATTATTCCATATTCCAGTTAAAGAGCCAAGACAACTAACAGAAATATGGGATATTAGACTGGATCCTTCACTAGAGGGGAAAGAAGTCTATGGAACACATTATTGCATTAATTGGAAAACAGATGGTAGATTGATTAAAAAGTATCAATGCTAAAATTACTGATGGTAACTATACTGTGGTTATGTCCCCAAATACTGCAGTATTTAGGAGCAAAGGTCTAGGATGGATGTATGGTTGAGAGGGAAAAAATGTGTGTGTGTGTGTGTGTGTGTGTGTGTGTGTGTGTGTGTACACAGAGGGGGGCGGGGGGGGGGCTGGAGAGAAAACAAAAGTAATAAAACAAGTAAGTAAAATGTCAACAATAGGGGATTCTGGGTAAAAGGTATTTGGTAATTTTCCTATACATTTGAAATTATTCTCCCAAAAGAGCTTTTAAAAAAAAAGTTAGAATTTCAAAACAGCAGCAGCAACAGTAAATGATCCATAGACAATAGCATCATAATTATTTTAAATGACCACTCTACTGCCAAATTCCACATGCTTTCTAAAATTGTATACTACTCTTGGGTTAAAAATAGAGATGCAATGAATTTTATAGCTTAAGAGTCATCATTTCCAACCTTTCATTTTATAAATGAGGAAACTGAGGCTCAGAGATTCACCCAAAAATCCCTTGACAAGTTAGCACAATCTTGATTCTACTTCTATCCCTGTAACTGCTCAGCTATCAATTTCCCTTTTCTCCTTTCTAACTCTGAATTTTCTAAAGACCTTCTAGTCTGTTCTTATACAGGAACTTAAATGGCCTTATATTTTCAACTATCACTGCTTCACTGTAATTCTCATCTAGATTTCTGTACCACATGTCTTATTGCCTCTGTGACATCTATATGTGGACACTCCATTATCTGTTAAATCTTAATAAGCTCAAAATGGAAAAAAAAAAAAAACCCACAGGAGAAAAAAATTAAAAGGGTAGAAAAAAGTAATAAAATATGTCCATCCTTACTTTTCACCACAGAAAGACATACTAAAACGAGATATGTTTTCCCTAACAGATCGTCCAACTAATAAGATAATATTCAGGGTCAGCCAAGATGTGGGCAACAGACTCACACACTGATGGTGGGAGTGTGCATGAGCATGTATCTTTGGTCAACAAATAGCTAAAAAGCAAGGAAATTTTTAAATGTACACATCCTTTGAACCAGCAATTACATACATAAACACACACACACACACACACACACACACACACACGCGCGCGCGCGCGCGCGCGCGCGCGCGCGCAATTTGTCCTTCAAAAACACTGTGAAAACATTCAAAGCCCTACAGAAGACTGTTCATTATGTAATGCTTGTAATAGCAAAAGTTGGAATATTTAATATCTATCAATATGTGAGTGGGTAAATGCAATGATAGTATTTTCTTACAGTGAAAAAAATAGCTCTGCCCTAGCTGTTCTGGCTCAGTGGATGGAGCATTGGCCTATGGACTAAAGTTCGATTTTGGTCAAGGGCACATGCCCAAGGTTGTGTGCTTGGTCCCCAATAGGGGGCATGCAGGAGGCAGCCAACCAATGATTCCTTCTCATTGTTGATGTTTCTATCTCTCTCTCCCTCTTCCTTCCTCTCTGAAATCAATAAAAATATATTAGAAAAATAAAAAATAAAATAGCTCTATCTGAACCAATATAGAAAAAAAAGAGTTGTACACTAGTTTCCCTTTCCTTTCCTTTTAAGTTGGGATGCACATAAGAACCCGCCTGGAAAGCTGTGCAAATGGTTACCTCGAGAGAGAGGAATTGGGGGTGAAGAATAGAACTTTCATTTTTCTACTTTGTATACTTCCATCATTTGCTGTTGCTGTGTTATAGTTTTCCTTTCTAGATGCATGTATATCACCTATGAAAGCAATGACAACAACATAGAAGATATTGCTTTCTTTTCAACTGAAAACTTTTAATTCCTTAACCGGCATCCCCTCCGACATTGCTGTTTTCATCATTTCGTCTCCCTCCTAAGCTTTAGAATCCGTGCTAACGTTTATTTTCTCGCCTTCATTATTAATCCATTTAGTCCTGATCTTTACATTTTTGTAGTTTTTAAGGGTAATTATGAGCCCAAGCTATGTACGCAGAACTTCTGACTGATCTCTTAAATTTAGCTACTCTCCACACACTTTTTTCTTTTTAGCACACCTTTCCCTACACTGTTTTCACTGTGCCACACTTCTTTCCCACCTCCACTCATCTCCAAGTAAAAAAAAAAAAAAAAATCCCCAGTTGTTCCTTGTGGTTTACCAAGGTGGCATCCAGGGACCTCCATAACCTCAGTTTACCCTACTAATGCACCTCATCATCACTCCACATACTAGCCAGGCCATACTTTGATTTATTTATTCAATTGACAATTACTCCTCCTAATAAGCCCCCAGTTTGGACCTCTCTTATCACTCCATTTCGGCACACCTTTTCCTGTACCTCTTGTCTGTCTGTTCCAACCTTTTCTTTAGAGTCTGACTTAGGCCCTGCCTCAGCTCCTTCCATGAGGATATGCCAATTGCTGCATCAATTTCACACTGACACCCTCTTCTCCAAGCCCCTGCTGAGGATACCATTGGTATCACTCTCTCTTTCTCTCTCTGAAAATGTATTATATTGTATAATTACTTACAGTTTTGCCCAATGTGTGTATTTCTTATATTGCCCAATAGATTGTAAGCTCCTGGAAAATAAAATACAATCAATCAAGCTCTCTTTCTCTATTTCTCCTTTTCCCTCACCCACTCCTCCCTCTCTTTCTCCTATCTCAATTCGTCTTCATTGAGCTTTTACAATAGACAAATAACACATTAAATGCCAAGGCTGTGTAACCTAATTTTTTTTCTCACAACAACCTTGAAAGATAGATATTGTTATCCCATTTTGAAAATGAAGCTTAGAGAAGTTCAATGACTTGCCCAAAGTCTGACCCACAGTCTGACTTGCAGTCTTCATGCTATATGGCCTCCCTATAAAATTGTGCTTCTTATATATTCTTGTCAGTTAACAACATAATGTCAAATACATTAAAAAAAAACTTGGAAAATACTTACTGAATATAATGTACTTTATGCTAACAATGAATAACTTGACATGTGATACCCAATACATATTTCACTTAAGAATAGTATTTTCTACTAAATTGTACACCTGAAACTAATTTAACACTGTATTGTCAGCTATAATTAAAAATAAAATTATTATTTTCAAATTTTAGTTTGGTTATAGAAGCTTCCTCAAGAGTTCCAGAGTAAAAGTGCTTTCAAATATCTAAATACTTTAAGAATAATGGAAAAAGTTAAATGGGGGTGGGCAGGAGGACATTAGGCCCAATTCCTCCTATTGCCCAGTGTATTAAAAAATATATTGCAGGAGATAATTTTCTACCATAGTAGTGCGGTAATAAAGTTGGTTATCATATTACAAATGGAAAAAGCTTACTGCATAACCACTGAGTCCATTTCCCTGGAGACATGCAATTCTATCTGTGGTTTCGCATTCCAGAAAGAAATATTCTTATTCCTTATGAAGATTAGTAACATAAGCATTTTAAAGTACTTCCATTAGATCAACCAATACATTTAATGTAATATTTTTTTTACTATATTTAATTGAGACTTCACTTAGCAAGAGAGACTTTCTTAATTAAGACTTAATCCTGTATATACAGATTTGAAACTCATTGTTGAATGCTGGAAATTTTATTTATCAAAAAAAGCCATGATATCTATAACATACTAATTATTTAAGAGTATTCGGCCTAAGAAAATTTAAGTGATGACAAGATTACTTATAGATTGACAAATTGTGACCTCAGTTAAAAGCACAACTTTAAAAATAAAAAACAGCCTAGCCTTCACTTGTTTGGCTCAGTGGATAGAGCACATGTGTCAAACACAAGGCCCGCGGGCCAAATCCAGCCTGCCAGGCCTTGCAATGTGGCCCGCACCGCGCTGTCATCACTGCACTCCGCTGTCAGTTTATGACATTGTCAGTTTATGACTGTTCAGTAAACCATTCGGCCCGCGATTTAGGCTGGATTTTAGATTTTGGCCCCTTCTCTGATTGAGTTCGACACCCCTAGGATAGAGCATTAGTTTGTTGACCAAAGGGTCCCAGGTTCCTTTCCCATCAAGGGCATGTACCTTGGTTGCAGGCTCCCACCTTTCTCCCCCCCCCCCCCCCCATGCACACATACACACCACAGTCAGGGCTTGTGCAAGAGGCAACCAATGGGTGTGTTTCTCTCACATCGATGTTTCTCTCTCTTTTTCCCTATCTTCCACTCTCCCTAAAAATCAATGGAAATATATCCTTGGGTGAGGATTAAAAAAAAAACCAAAAAACAAAAAAACAGCCTATGTTAGTCTTTTCAAAAACTGTCTTTAATTTACTGATATGTACTATACTATGAACATCACCAGCCTAGATACTGATAATAAACTAAAACCACTTTATTTTTTTAAATATTGAAAGAGAGGGGGGGAGAGAGAGAGAGAAATGCTAATTACATCGACTGGGCTGGCAGAAAGAAGCAGTTAGGGGCAATCAGGAAGGCAGGCAGGTGAGCAGTTGGGAGCCAGCAGTCCTGGATTGTGAAAGGGATGTCTGACTGCCCGTTTAGGCCCAATCCTCCGAGGATCTGGTCTAAACAGGCAAACATCCCTCAAGGGGTCCCAGATTGGAAAGGGTGCAGGCTGGGCTGAGGGACACACACACCCTGTGCATAAATTTCATGCACTGGGCCTCTAGTGTGTAATAATAGAACAAATATGTAAAAAGAAATGTCTAGAAAAGTAATTGTCCTGATGCAAAAGTGTAATTAAAATGGAAATATTCTCAGAGTGAAAAATGTCAATCTATCTGATTCATACCAATCACTCCCTTGATCGATGTTATTCCCAAAATGATTCTATTTAGCAGGAGTAATGAGGGTGAAGGGGGGTGGGGTGGAGAATCAGAGGCCATAGAAATGATCAGTCTTGTTGTCTGGCTAGATTATTTAATAAATCCTCATTCAGATTCCTCTCTTGTCATTTAGTGGGGTCTCCTCAGCTTCTAGATAGCCTGATTAAATTTCTCATCCTACAAAGCCCAAGGAAGACCAGTCCCAATACCTATTTTATCTTAAGAGGCCTTTCTAAAGAGACCAAGATCTCCCTCGTGTGAGTTAGGCATCTGGACTCTTTTGTGCATCAAAGTCTAGCCCACATTTTTGTTTAATTGTTTAGTACATATGTCTCCTTTTTTCTTTTTTCCCCTGGAAATTATTGTGTTACCTACTGGTGATGCCTTTTCCATGGTACTTTCCACCTTGTGTTCTGTTAGTAATAACTTCTTATAACAGATCTTAATCTCCTTGAGGATAAGAGCTCCTTCGAATTTGTAGTCCTTCATTGCCACTAACCAAGAAAAACAATATTAAGCTTCTTGCACAAAGAAGTTTTCATTAAATACATAATGAACAAAGATTAACAACACTGATCATGGATAAGTCACTACTCCAAAATCCTTGAATGAAACAGTCTGTAGTGGTAAACCAGCAAGTCTTTCAAAATCCAGGTCATAGCTCACTTTCTCTTTTCTTTCCTTAATTCTTACTTCCTTAATTTTTAATAGTGATACACCAGCGTATACCTTGATGAAAGGAGATGTGATTATGTTGTACCTGTTTCTAAGACATACTATATACAGATGCTTTCTAAGTTCCTGGAAAGCAAGGACCACACCTTTAACCTCATCACACCATTCGTACAGTATTCTGATACAGTATTTACTAGTATTGACCCCATGGATCTGGCGCTTTCTAAGCACTTCACATGTACTTAATCACTTCACCCACATGCAGCCCTATGGGGTAGTACTAAACATAAGCAGCTAGTTCAAGGTCACACACTAAGAAGTGGAAGCATCAGGACTTGATCCGAGACAGTCTTGTTCCAGGAACATGGTGGTCTTAACCCTTCTACTTAGTGCCTTCTACACAGAAAACATTAAGTGGCTTTCTGAGCAATTGGTTTAATCTAAAATATTTATTAAAGACATGATTTTTAGTAAACAATGGTTCATAAAAGTAGGCAGTGTAGACTAACTGAATCTTGGAATTGGAGGAGTCTTGAGGCTCTCCCCATTTTTCCACCTCCTCAAAAAAATGGCAGGTGGTCATCCACCATCTATGAGAAATGTAGAGACCTGGAGATGTGGGCTCTGGTGCCAAGTCTGTTACTAGTCAGACAACCCAACCACTGTAAACTCCAGTGTTCTGTGTGTGTGTGTGTGTGTGTGTGTGTGTGTGTGTGTGCAAGCGCGCGCTTCCGTTTTGAAACACTGGCATTCTATCTGACCTACCCAGCTGCATCCTCCCCTCTGCCACCCACCCCAGGAAATGAGAGGCCCCAACTTACAAATGGATCTAGTTCCAAAAGATCACTGAAGCCTCTTATTTGGAAGTCAGAAAATATTTCCTGTACCATATTATAAATGACTAGAGGCCCTGTGTATGAAATTCGTGCATGGGGGGGGAGGGGGGAGGGGTGTCCCTCAGCCCAGCCTGCACCCCTCGCAATCCAGAAACCTCGGGATAAGTTAGTAGTCAGAGATCCCTCTCAGAATCTAGAACTCCTGGCTCCCAACTGCTCACCTGCCTGCTTTCCTGATTGCACATAACCACTCTGCCTGCCTGCCTAATTGCCCCTAACCCCTCTGCCTGACTGCCTGATCACTCCTAACCACTTGCCTGCTTACCTGATCACCCTTAACCGACTCTGTCTCGGCCCCTGCTACTGCAGCTTCATCCAGAAGGTTGTTCAGTTGTCCTGTCTAATTAGCATATGATTCTTTTATTATTATAAATGGTTGGGACTTCAAGTTTTTCCACAGCACTCTATTTCATTTTCATAATGAAGTTAACTTATGATACTAGTCCAAGAGTAAGAGGTAGAAAAAGAACTTCTTCCCTTTTCTGGATGCAAGTCAACACTGGACAAGGCTTTGAAATGTGTGCTATTGACTTTAGCACCTTCTCACTTCCTTTCCTTTTCTTCCCTTCCATCTTCTAATATCCTTTGTTCTAGGGGCCCAAAGACTCCAGCTGTAGCATCTTATCCAGGCCCCCATGCTCCCATCGGCTCCCCTCTGCCTGAGTCACAGTGCCCAAGACCCCACACAGAGATGCGGTGAGGGCGGCCAGACGTCACAGGCTGAGCAGCAGTGTGGGCCTCTGTGGGTGCGGCATGGAAGTCAGGTGGGCAGTGCATTCTCTCCCAGCAGGATTTGCAAACCAGCTTCTGCATGAACCCACAGGGAGCCCGACCCGGCCCCTGCGGTCCTGACAGCTGCGGCCTGGCGTACATTTTTTAATGTACTCCATTGTTATATATTCACTTTCATGGTTGCATCTATGAATAAATTAGAAAGATGTCTATACTTATCAGGGCTCCTTCAACTCAAATGATCTTAAAAACACTCACACCTGACCAGTGTGATTCAATGGTTGAGCATTGACCCAGGAACCAACAGGTTAGGCACATGCTTGGGTTGCAGGCTTGATCCCCAATAGGGGGCATTGATCTAAAAATCAATGAAAAAAACAAACAAAACATATTTAAGAAAACAACAACACACATGTGTGAGGGTGCAAGGACACAATGTAGTACCTGAACTAAATCTAGGGGACCAAGGAATATAGTCAGGTCCCCCGTTCCATCTCTCAGATTTTATTCTATTGGAAAGTAGACCTGTTCTACTTCTACAGCTGAGGAGACAGAGGTCCATATGCATCTCCTTCCAGCCCCATAATCTAGAAATGAGAACATGTTTCCATCCATGTTTGGCTGAAAAGTCCCAGGGAAGAACTTTAATTGGTTCATCATGGGTTGTATGTTCACCTTTGACCAACCACTTTACCTGGGGAATTGGGTTACTTTGATTAGCAGGCTACTTTATTGACTTGTCACCATGATAGGCAGAGAGCAGGTGATTGACAGCCACCAAGCTCTAGTCAAGTACAAAGGGACAGTTCTCCAAATAAAGGGTGGCTTTGGCAATAAAAAGTTACAGTTGCCCACTATAATGTTCAATGTTATGTCTAGCTTGAAAATTAGGGAAATTAAAGACAAAATATAGCTTACATTGGATGACTCAAAAGAACAAAGCTAGCTTTAATGTATTTTTACTTAGTGTATGTCTTTAAAATTACAATCAATGTTTAAATAAAAAGTAAAAAATTCAGCCAATATATAGACATTTCTAAATATTTACTTATTTTTAGGAGTTTCATGAAAAATAGGGATAATTGACTGACTTCCTTTATTTTTCTATCTGGATGTTTTAAAGCTATATACTAGTAAACCCAGTTAAATGCCATTTAGAACCTAGAACATGTAACCTGGTCACGATTACATAATAAGAAAAAAACATTAGATTTAATAAGTGACTTAGTGTTTTGCCACATGTTTACTCTCAACAAATTAGAGCTAAACCAGAGAACTAATATCAGATAAAATGAAGAAATTGTGTTACCATTTATATTTCCAAAATAGAGTTGAATAGAGAACTAAAATCAAGATGTGTTTTATTTAGCCCTGGCTGGGTAGCTTTGTCCAGATACACCAAGGTTGCAGGTTCAGTCTCCGGTCAGGACACATAAACAGCAACCAATGAATGCATACATAAGTGGAACAAATTGATCTCTCTCCCTATGTCTCTTTCAAATCAATCAACAAAAATTTTAAATATATATATATGCTCTTTAAAAATTAGAAAATAATTTAAGTCTTTATCTATACTTACTCTCCTTTTTCACTATATTCAGTTGATGATTCATGCAATGAAATATGAGTATGTCAAGGGAATTTTCTCTTCAAAGTTAAGGCTTTGCCTGTTTCTCTTTCAACATATTCACTATCAGTACAGCATGTTAATGCCCAAATTCCCAGCTGTAATATGGTGTGTGAAAGTAAAATAAGCATTTAATTTTGTATTGTTAAGATAGATTTCTTTCCTTACTTGTTACATAAAACACATTTGTTGAAATCATTCAATGAGACAGGTCCTGTGCTAAACACTGTTCACGTTTTATGAATTGAGTCCCCCCAACCCCCTTTGAGAAAGAGCATCTTACAGGTGCAAAAACTGGGACATTCATTTCATCCCCAAAAATAAGTATATAAAAGGAATAATATTTTGATCCTCTACTTGTGATCCTCTACTTCTGAGGAAATTGAGGTATAGAGAGGTGTTGAAAATTACCTAAGTTTACAGAGATACGGTAATTAAAGGTAAAACTGGGATTTGAACCCAGGAAGTCTAGCTCTTTAAAAAGAGAGAGAGAGAGGGGGGGGGGAGGGGGAGAGAAAGGAAAGGAGAAAGACAGAGAGATAGAAACATTGATGACAGAGGAATATCATCGAACAGTTGCCTCTTGCACAACATTCATTGGGGATTGAGCCCGCAACCCGGGCATGTGCCCAGACCAGGAAATGAGCCAGCAACCTCCTGTTTCCTGGGTCAAGGCTCAATGCTGAGCCATACCAGCTGGACTTGAGTTTAAGCTCTTAATCACCAATCCATATCTTCCCTAATTACTTAATGGTTAGTATAGTAAGTATAAACTTATAACTAATGATAGATAATATTAACCATAAAATGTGTGTTAAATCTTGTAGTATTAGGATACTCCTGGCCAAATTCTTCCCTATAGATCTAAAGTAACCATGACATTTCCCCCACATTTCTCTCCTTTTGAATAAAAAGTAGAAATAACTAATTGTAACTCTAACTTACTATTTTCAAGTGAAATACACCAAGATCTGTATGCACAATTTTCCAAAAGAGAAAAATTCACAATATTGCAATAATAGAACATGTAAGTGTTACATGGTCTTATGCAAAAAAAAAAAAAAAAAAAAAAAAAAAAAAATCTTTGTCCTGACCTGTGCCTGTTTCCTATTTAATGAGACAAGTAAAGAGCTAAAAAAAGGAGGTGGCCATGAAGGTCATCTGAAATTTCGTTGTTGGGCAAATGAAAAAGTAATGACTGGACCTCTTCACAGCCAATTAATTTTGCCCTGAAAAAAAGGACCTAAAGCATGAAGGCATGAAACAGATTGACATACTTCAATGGCAGGGGGTGGGGGTGGGGGAGGGGGCGGGTTGGGAGTCGAGAGGAGAGAAACCAGAGAACTTAATGCTTATATGCATAGCCCATGGACATGAACAACAGGGTAGGGGCTGGGTGTAGGGGGATAAAGAGGGGAAGATGGGAAACAATGAAATATATATATATAAAATAAATTTTAAAAATATTTATTTTTTAGGGTTCCCTCATGGTAAATTTTTAAAAGCTGACAAAATATTGTTTTAAAAAAATCTTTATTAATTAACCACCTAAAACACTTCTATAATGCTATTTTTCCTGCATTTTAAAATTTGGATAATCTTTATATGAAAACTATTTTGCCATATCATTTTATATAGAGAAAATAGGAAGATAATTCATTGTTCTGGCTTGGTTGATAAATAAATATTTTTTTCTTTTTATTTATTTTTGTTAATCCTCACTCGAGGATATTTTTTTCATTGACCTTTTTAAAGAGAGTGGAAGCGAGAGGGAAAGACAGAGAGAGACATCAATATGAGAGAAACACAACCATTGGTTGCCTCCTGTATGCACTCTGACCAGGGCCTGGACTGAGGAGGAGCCTGCAGCAAAGGTACATGCCCTTGACTGGAATTGAACCCGGGAGCCTTTGGTTCACAGGCCATCCCTCTACTCACTGAACCAAACTGGTTAGGGCTCAACAATTTTTTAAAATATTGATAACTGGGATACATGAAGTACTCAAATTTCTTTACAGATGTATTCATAGTTTATAATACCACCCTACAAATACAGGATTCTACTATGTTCTATTTTGCCCTATTTCCATCAAGAAAGGGAAAAAAAATTGTGTGACATGTTTATCATCGCATGTACTGCATAATTAAGTATATTCCTGATGGGTTAAACTTTTGTTTTGATAGGCATTAAAGATAACTGGATTTTCTACTTAAGAATTTCGTATGTGTGAAGATGAAGAAATTTCCATGAATTTTCTTCTGAGTGTATATTTCAAACCTTTGTTCTCTTCCAATCTCCACACAATTTTGATGCATAGAACATACTCATATTGTAATATGCCTTCTGGCCCAGCGCCTTCCCTGTCTCATTGCCGGGTGAGAGCAGACTCAGTGGGCTGCAGAAAAGCATTCCCAGAAGCTGTTCTGAGATAGGGAAGCCATTCAATGACTTAACTATTTAAAGAAGTGACTGTGAGCCACTAAACCCAAGCAAAATATATCCCTAAGTCAACTCCTCCTTTTCCAGATTCCAAAAATGCCTATGACAACTCCAATGCCATCCAATTCAAGAGAAAGTATGACTGCGGAGACGTAAGAAGACAGATGAAAGCCTTAGCTGACTGCATTTAAAATACTTGTTTTTGAAAATTTTACAAAAGCATATTAATGAAGGCTCCTCCCACAGTCTTGAGAGGAGCCAGAAAATTTACGTTTTAATACTTGCAGTGAGTCTGCTGGCAGGCTTGTTTAAATGTCTGCTAAATGAATAAACGAACCAAACATGAGATACTTGCATTCCAGGAATCTCTCTTGTGAAGTAGGAATTGCCTATCTGCTCCCATCTACGAGGGCTAGGATAGATTCTCTTTTACTAATTCCATTCTCATCAAATCTTTGGATAAACAGCTTTTCCTCAGGCACCTTGCTTCAGGGGGGATGGTTACTACACAGAGCAGTATTTTGATTATGGAGAAAGTATGTTTCCCATTGCAAACAGAGAAGTTGTCCATGTGGTGAGACTTCAGTCTCTTGTGTAGCTGAGTCCTGAGAATCTGACACCTCAGAACACAGACAAGTGGCCCGCACTGTACTGCCACGTGCAGTCATCCAGGCTGGCCCTTCCCAGGAAGAAGCATATTAACTCACCCAGCCATCTCAAAACTGACACTCTGACAACTCTGTTGACTCAAAATAACATTCAATTGGGTGAGAATTATTGACTAACTGAATATACAGAGGTGAGGTTTAAAAGGGGAGGTAAATGCCTTTTATCTACTATCTTTTTATACATAAAAAAATTAATGCTATTTTTGTAATAACTTAAAGTGATTTTAAAAAATTACTTGCCAGTATGTGGGATTTGGAAATAATTTTTTGCAGCCACAAGACAAGCAATTCTTAAACTCTCTAGGACCATGGCAGCAAAGAGCAGACACTGCTTATCACCATTTCACAACTGACCCCATTGTTCTTATGGAGTTTTTAGGGCTGGAAGCATCCAGACCCCACTGCCCTTCCATTATACAGACAGGAAACCCAGAACCAAGGGTAAGTTACTCCTGTAAGGTCACACGGCTAGCGATGAATGTGGGGACTCTGGAATGGGGTTAGGACGTTATTTTTAGGAATTTTAAGAAATTCAGAATCGAGTGTCACAGAGGCTGTAAAGGAAGATATATAGTGAGCCAGCTGCTGTCTCAGATGGTTTGCAAAAGGAGAGGCAGATCCCCCCACATTAGCCAAGTTAACAGCTGGTAACAGTTGGAGGCAACTGTCAGTTCTTAGGATTTTGAGCTTGCAAAAATCTTGCACTATTAGAGAATGGCCGCTCCTCCTGGTCCCATCCATCACTCACTGGAAGGTGACTGGGCCCACCAGCTGTCACATACAGACTTACTCCTAGCTAGAGCAAAAAACTGGAGTTGCAGGGAAGATAAAACCAAAGTCAACCAACAACCAACTGGTCTTTGGAAGAAAGTCCTCAGGGGAGGTTGGTCTTGTCTCCTTTAAGAAGAGATAGGAAAGAGAGGAAAGCGTGGCAAGATAAGATAAAAAGACTTAAATACATGCCTCCAGGGGAAAACCTGACAGTAGAAAGTTGATAATCAAATATATCTGGAAGAACAAAGAAGGGACCTTGTCTCCCTGGAGGGGAACTAAGTCTTGGGGTTTTAGGTGTAGGAAGACTTTTCACTGTGTAATCATTTTTCATGTAGGCTTTGAAATTATGTGAATTTTTTATCTATTTTTTAAAGAAACCTTAGATTTAAAAAATGAAAATAAGGGGATTTTTCTTAAAATTATAGTGGACGTTTAATAAGTATCTGAGCAGCTAGCTCAGTAGAACTGGGGCCTTTTGTGAGGATCCCAGCTACTTGGCCAGGCTGAACCTCCTCCAGCCTCTGGAAGGAGCAGCTGCCCCGGACTCTGCCATCGCTTTCCAACAGAAGGCCAACACACATCCCTCATTCTTTTCTAATGTTTCCTTCGGTAACTACTAGATACCGCCCTGAAACTAAATATTTCCTTTTTTTGGAGAAGGATTAAGTATAAGCAGAGTCCTATTTTAACAGCTATCATCATGCTATCTAGCTCAATATAACAAAGGTCCTGTCTTGGCCAATGGCCCAATAGGAGCAGGGTTTTTCTCATATATTTGTATATATGAAGGCAATAGTAAGGATTTTATACACACACATGCATGTATCATAAGTAGGTATACATATCTTATTTTTTCTTTCAAAAGTACATGCATGTATATACTTTTTAAGAAAAAAAAATTAGAAACACAACATTATAAGAACTCAGATCTATAGAGGACGGTGTCAAATATAGGATATGAAGTAATCAATGTAGTACGTTAGGATGTAGCAACAAAGGTGAGTGTGCAGCATTGAAAAACACAGCACTCAAGTGGCAGTAGAGCATAGCTGGAGCCAGGGAACTTATAAATCCAGCTTCTCCACCGAAGTAACAATGCAGCTTTTATTGGGATGCTCAAAATCTTAATGCAGTCTCAGGTTCAGACGTAACAACACTGCATTCTAATCAGGGCTCATGAGAGCACCCCTGTGACTTGCACTGGCCAGGCTCCATCTAGAACAGTAGCTTTGTTCTGGGAACCTGGTAAGAGGGTCATTGGCAAACTGGAGTCTGTCCAAAGGAAGGCAACCATAGGAAAGAGCCATCTCGCACACGTCCAGTCAGGATATTTTTAGTTGGGGGTAACAAAACACTAGAATCAAATTGACTCATGTAATTGAAACCACATACTTCTGAAGAATTGCTTTCAGACAAGGCTTTTCTGGGGGAGTTACATCAGGCAACCAGACAGAACTCGGGTTTTCTCTCCATCTCTCCACCAGCCTTTTGGATATTGGCACCGTTTTCAGGAAGGCTCTTCTTTTTGTGGTCCAAGGGAGATGTCAACAATTCCCAAGGTTCCATGCATCCTCAACCCATCCCATACCTTAGATCCAAAGAGCTGAAGACCGGAAATTTACTCTGATTGGATGGGCTTACATCAGATACCCTCCCCTGATGCCATCCCAGTGGCCAGGAGAATGCAATGGACTTCACCATAGGAGCAGGGGTGGAGACAGCTTCTCCAGAACCATATGAAGTTCCAGTTGGAAATGAGGATTCTTGAGAAAAGAGAACAAATGGATGCTGCAGAGATGTAACAAAGGGGCATACTTCATCATACTTCATCAATCGAGGAACATAAAAAGAAATAGGGGTCCTGAGCTTGAAGAAGAGTAGACATAAAAAGAACAAGGTAATTGTCTCTGAAGATTTGAAAGTAACTTGTAATTGGCACTTTGAGTTGGAGAGGGGCCCTTCAGATCTCCTGTCTGTAGTCAGCTGGTCAGAAGCACGGGTAAGAGCCTGGGCTGTAGCTGTGTTTGGATTGGGGAATGGCATTAACCTGTGGAATTGGATGCTACCTCCAGGTAAATAGTGTCAGAACTGAGCTGAATTCTTAAATACCCTGTTAGTGTCTGGGAATTGTTTGTGTGGGGGACTCTCCCCCTCCCCCAACACATTGGAATTGGGTCTAGGAACCCAGTTTAGTTATTCATAGAAACAAATTTATCCAGGGGAAAAGAAATAACATTGCAAAGAAATAACATGCCTAGTGGATTTTCAGAGGAGTCTAAGTTCTTTAGTGCTTAGGTATGTGAAGTGCAGAACAGCCTCCCCTTCCCCCCTCTTTGTTATGGATTTGTTTTTGATGAGTTGGATAGCAATGACACATTTCTTAGGCTTGTTTGGAAATGTGTACTGAAACCTTGTGAACTCTGCAGTTCCTATGGACACACATTTTTTCTTCATGATTGTTAAATGACGTGTTTTTTTTTCTCCTAAAATTCATAAGGGAGTATGACCTCCTTTAACCAGCAAGTCTCAATGTTCCAGAAATTTCCTTTATTTTTTCACCAAGCTAGACAATGCATTTCCCAAGTTCCCTTTCAATTTAGCAAATCTTCCTATGCTCAGCCTCTATACTAAGACCTGTGAGAATTCATGAGGAGGACACAGTGGATTGGGTAATTTTTACATTATTAGTTCTTCAGAGGGGTCACCCTTCCCAGTGTCTATCCTCATTATCCTCTTATGGTTCCCTCGTTATTTCTTCTCACAGCCTATGATCTTTCGTTTACCTACTTGTGTATCAGATGTCATGACAAAAGGATTTAAGTTCTAGAGGGTAGAGACTTTTCTGTCTTCCTCACTGTTGTGTTCCCAGCAATTTATAACAAGGTGCTTGACAGAGGAGACTGAATAAGTGTTGGTTGATTGACTGAATGAATAAGGCTATCTCCAGAACCTAGCAGTGCCTACCACAAGACAGGTGCTCTGTGGCCCTTCATAATGAATGAACAGGCCTGGAGGGTTAAGGCAGGAGGCAGGGTTTGATCTGGTCCTACAGGGGAGCAATCGACATTTTGTCTGTTCAGAACAGACGTTATTTTGGGACGTGATCCTTAACACCAAGTGGGGGCTACCGTAATGGGAAGTGCTTCGGAGGAAAGTCTCGTGGCTTGAGCTGAGCCAATCACTGTTCTCCACTCCCCTGGGCACACTGATCAGTCCCTGCATAGGCACAAAGCCCAGGCAGGTCAATCTCTGTTCTTTAACTAATATTTATCACGCTTGAGCTAGAAGAGAGATATTCCTTTTTCCTATGATCAGAGAGCTGGAAGTATGTGTGCCCGAGGCAGTGATGTCTTCACTCCAACGGAGGAAGCCGGTCTGGGAGGATGACACCAACAGGCAGAAATTCAAAGGCAGGAGATGGCCAGAGAGCCCCAATGGCCGGGCTCCAGTCGACACATCCCTTTCAAGGCTTAGCTGTTCAGCTTCAGACATGTGAGCCAACTCAGTCTTCTCTCATAAATAATGCCCCTCAAAAACAAAACACGTGAGCAGCTAGGTTGAGTCTGAGACTCTCAACTAATACAAATGTAGGTGGGTAGAAAGGAATAGGGAGAGGTTGTGGACAAAGGTATAGGAGTAGATTAAATAGGATTTTTTAGGAAAGCTTGTAACACATGATAGATAATGATGACCTTCAACCAATGTATATTACCGCTCTCTCTCGTATGGTCTGCATTTGCGATTAGTTTTAGCTTTAAAATAGGAAATGAAATGTGATAACACGAGGAAATACTTAAAATATAAAGCTAAGTGGTAAAAGATGGGTATGAATAAATGTACAGCAAGAGGACAACTATAAAGCCCAATGATGTGGTGAAACTGCACAGACTTTAGAGTCACACACTTTGATTTGAATTCAATTTCAATTCCTAGGAACGTGACCTTACACACATTGCTTTGCATGCATTGCTTAACACTTTGAGCCTTTGGTTTTCTCATCTGTAAAAGAGGTGTAATATCACTCAGGGTTGCTGACAGATTAAATAACAAAAAGTATGTAACCTCCTTAGCACAGTGCCTGGAACTTTTCCCCTTTTATGTTAAAAATAAAACTCACTGCATTAAAATTTAAAAAATACTAGAAGAAACACATCTAACTAAATGTTAATATTACTTGTGTTTGAACTCATTGATTTATTCAATGAATAGCCATAGAACGCTGACAAGGGACAGGGAGTAGGCATACAACAACCAACAAAATGAAAAAAGTCCTTGACTTCATGATGCTCAAATTCCTCTGAATAGAGACAATATGCAAATAAATATACTAATCTGTGGGCCACATAGCCTGAAGTGCTATAGATGGGGAGTGCCTGGTGTTTGTGTGTGTGGTGGTGGTTGTGCAAGAACTTTGAACCCAGTTTCCAAAAAGCCTCACTGAGAAAGTGATATCCAAGCAAAGACTTGAAGGTGAAGAAGGATGGGAGAACTATGGATGATTTTTTTCTTTTTCCTCATATCTACTTTTCTGATTTTTTAAATATTTGGAAATTGATTTTTAAAATAAAAAAATTTAAATGGAAACTAAAATCAGAGTCTTTCTAAAAGCATTTATTATTATAACTAACTTATCTGTGGTGTTTGGTTTTAAAATATTCTTTCTTATTATTTATCCATAAACACCATAACGCTATTAAAGGGCAAGTAATATTTTTATCCCTGTTTTCCAAATTGAAAATGAACTTCTGAAAGGTCATACAATGAATAACTGTTAGAATGGATTCCTGAAATTCAGGTTTTCATGCTCCAGATCCAACATTCTTCGTTAAGTTTGGATTTCTTACAGTCCACATACGTAGCATCATCTATCTTTTCTTGAAGTTTATCTATTCATCTAAACCTTCACAGGCACTGTTGAATAACTTCTAACAAGTCAACAGTTATTCATTGATTTCTCAAGTGGGAGCTACAGCAATTGAATAGTCCTTACACATATAAGAATATATGGAAATTGAGCGAGATTGTATTATTGAATAATATAGGTGTTATTTAGTATGATGCTTTTTAAATCTTACCCTTAGTCTAAATTTTTTTGTTGTTTTGCTAAATTATTTTGTCTAAGATGGTAATCAATGACCTACTGCTAATGCCAGATCAAGGTTATGTTTGGAGTAATCTGTGTGTAGCCATTGTGCTCATTGTGTTCTTTTTACCAAAAATGAGAGTTAGAAAAGGTGACTTGCGCTTGTTAGGAGTGGGTGTGTGTCAAATAGTCCATTCTTCTGAGAGCCTTATCCCCAGTTGATAGTTCTCATCCTGACTTCCTTTGCAAACTTTCTGCATATGCTTGTGACAGTTTTAGCTCAAACCCAGCGTTTTTATTGCAGTTCAGAATCAAAACATACAATTAAACTAAGCACAGTAGTGATGTTCTAACTAAAATGTGTAGTTATAATAAAATATAGTTATTAAAAATGCTGGCTTAGAGATCAATATAATTAACTTTATAATCTTTCAACAAAAACATGCTGTTTCTGTTTGTTAGAAAACTAAAAAATGTGTCTGACTTTTAGAAGCAGTGGGTTAAAATAAAGTAGAAATGGCTTCTTGTTCCTATAATTAAAAAAAGAAATGAGCCGAAACCGGTTTGGCTCAGTGGTAGAGCATTGGTCTGCGGACTGAAAGGTCCCGGGTTCGATTCCGGTCAAGGGCATGTACGTTGGCTGCGGGCACATCCCCGGTAGGGGATGTGCAAGAGGCGGCTGGTCGATGTTTCTCTCTCATCGACGTTTCTGGCTCTCTATCTCTCTCCCTTCCTCTCTGTAAAAAAATCAATAAAATATATATTTTTTAAAAAAAAGAAATGAAAAAAAAGAGAGTGAAGGAGAAAAAATTACTTAGCTGAGAATGAAATCATTTCTCTCAAAAAGAGTACCTTGATATTCTAATCTATGTAGAGAGATGTAGATATGGCTGTAAGTTAAATGAGATAAAATGTGTAAAAACACTTAAAACAGTACAAATAGGCATCCAATGATCTGTTTGTTTCATCATCATCTGTACATTTGCACAAAAGACAGAAAATTTGTAAATGATGTCACTCGTCATTTCTGCCTTTTTCAAATTCTTTTACCACTATTTCCAAAATTATATTAGCTCATTGACTTTGGTGTTAAATTCAATGAAATGCTTTCAAATTGAGCATCCAATATACTTCTGTATCTATTTTTGAAGGCTTACATTAATGAGCACCCCTTTAAATTTTGCTTTTCCCCCCAAACCTCAGAGAAGAGTCAGCATTAGAGGGGAGGCTTTCCTAGATCAGAGTTGATTCATAAAAGGCATGGTGTATTTAAACTTGTGTCATAATCACAACTTGTACAAAAGTATTCAAATATTTAAAAAGCAAACTAGAAATCCACACATGAAACCTATATGTACATGTTGAACAATGTCACTCCAATGAAATTTAATTAATAAAAAAAAAGGCAAATAGCCCTTGCCAGTTTGGCTCAGTGGATAGTGTCAGCCTGTTGATGGAAGGGTCCAGGGTTTGATTCTGGTCAAGAGCACATACCTCGATTGCAAGCTCCTCCCTGGCCTGGGTCTAATCAATGTGCTTCTCTCACATCCATATTTCTCTCTGTCTTTCCCTCTCTCTTCCACTCTCTTTTAAAATCAATGGAAAAATACCCTGGGGTGAGGATTAAAAAAAATAATAATAAAATAAAAAGCAAACTAGGTAGTTTGAAGGGCCAAGAAAAACTGCTTTGATCCATAATGATTTTACTGCTTGCAGGTTCTGCCTTGCATTGGTCTGTACATTTATTAGCTGTAGCTCATCAAGCATTTTGTGAACAGTAAATGCTTTAGTGAACAGAAAACGCCAAGCAGAGATGATTAATATAGCTATATCTCCCCCTGCTTATTCTATTTCACAGAATTTCCCTGAGCTGTAATTCTTGCTTCTGTGCTCTTCAGACTTCATCACTGGCATGAATGAACTCTTCACTGCTAGGGAAGAGAACCCGAGAACCGAAGTGAATGTAGTGCTTATTCAAGGGGCAGTTTCTAAGCTCCCCATGGCCACAGTGCTTGGTAAGTACCCAGCTGAAGATGGATGACCAGGAATTCTGGCAGAAAACACAAACTGGTATTTTTTCCTACCTTTCCCTGGGGGAAATGTGGAAAACAAAACTATTCTATCATTAATTTTAGAGTTCATTAATTTTAGAGGACTCCACTCTTCAACTCGAGGGTGGGAGTGGGGTGCCTGGGAAGGAAGTATAGTGGGAAAGGTTATTTATAACCAAGACAGGCTGCTATTCTTCATCATCTCCTCAATGCCCACCAGAAAAACTAAAAACTTGAGTCAAGGGGTTTTGAAACAGACTGATCCTCCATTAGTTCTGGGGATGAGGAACTGGTCTAGCCTGATTAGAAGACCTACTGAGAGAAAAATCTATGGAGACAATTTCAAATACAGCAGCAATTCAGGACTACTCATGCCAGATGATTTAAAACTTTTCTTTGAGTAGCAAAATATACCTGACATAAAAGGTGCTGTTTTAACCAATTTTAGGTGTACAAGTCAATGGTATTACTACATTAATTGCAGTCATGAATAAATTCATTCATTGATTCAACAAATCTTAATTGAATGCATACTATGGGGCAGGCATCATGCCTGTGAGCACAGCAGACATCCTGGATTTATGGGAGTTTTCTTCAAAAGAGCAGAGAGAGGCAGAAAACAGACAGCAAACACAATAAACAAACAGACTATGTGGCATGTTAGACCAAGGTCAGGGCTGGATTAAGGCTCCTGTATTTTTCCAACAGCTCAGAGACCTTTGCTCATCTGCCTCTTCCCCACAAAGCCTGCCTTCTATGACTGCTTGTGATTTTGGAGAGTCCACTGGTTACCCGATTGGGTAATTAATAAAGGAGATGTCTTCATTTGAACTGATCATTTACTTAATACAACAAACTCGGGTGGCAGCTGGGCTGTTGATAAAGGAGAGCAAAGGTCTCTGCTACACGTAAACAGTGTGCATTCCCCCAACCACACTTCTCACTTCGAGAATAATACGTGTCAAGGCACAGAATTCAAACAGAAATACATACTTTCTTCAGTAATGTGATGCCTTTTTTTTTTTTTTTTTTTTAAAAGAGGGGCTTGTATAGAAATGTTTGCATTTCAAAAAGCCTTTCTCTCAAAAACCTAAAGTGGCAAAGGCGGGAAGGGCTGAAGAATAAAGTAGTTTAGTGTGCTTGGTGAAATGACAATGGAAATGGGGCCCTGAAAAGGTTTCTTTTTTCAAGTGCAAGAATGTCATTAGATGCTCCCTAAAAAAAAAAAAAAAAAAAAAAAAAAAAAAAAAAAATGTACCTTCTGCTTAGGCTCTTTCACAGGTTGCAAGGGGCACTTATATACTGTAACAGAAGTTTACTTGAAGAGTATATGGGGAGGAAAGTAGCAAGTGCATGATTGTGAAACTGGACCACACCTTCACCATGATTAAAATGAACCTACCCATGTGGGGCAAAGGGACACCTGTGCCTCCAAGTGCAATACTCCAAAAGGATGCAATATTACTAACGCAGTATTCCAGCCAGAAATGCCTAACCTGGGAAAATGTCAGGTAAAAGCAAATTGAGGGGCATGCTATGAAATACCTGAGCTGATTTCTTTAAAAAATGGCAACGAAAGACAAAGAATGGTAGAGGAACTGATATAGATCCAAGGAGACTAAAGAGTAGGCTGGCCAACTGTCCCCCTTTGCCAAGGACTGAGTGGTTTTCCAGGACACAGAACTTTCAGTGTGAGAACTGCAAAGGTCCAGGTAAACAGAAATGAGTTGTTCCTATGTCGCTCATAAGGAGACCTAATAATTAAGTGCAGTATGTGAAATGCATGATCCTAGACAGTGGGAGAGGGACAATCCACAGAATTTGAACATGGGCTTAAAAATTGTATTTATGACTATTTTAACTATTTTTAGGTGTCTAGTTCAGTGTCCTTAGGTACATTCACAATGTTGTGCAACTATCATCATTATTCATTTCCAGAATGCTTTCATCTTTCCAAACAGAGACTCTATGCCCATCAAACAAAGCTGCCTATTTCCCTTCCCCAGCCTCTGAGAACCACCATTCTACTTCCTGTCTCTATGAATTTGACTATTATAGGCACCTCATATAATGGAATCATACAGTATTTTTCCTTTTATGATGGGTGTGTTTCATTTAACATGTCCTCAAGGTTCATCCACATTATAGCATAAATTAGAATTTCATTCCTTTTCAAGGCTGAATAATATTCCACAGTATGCATATACCATATTTTATTTGTCCATTCATCTACTGATGAATATTTGGGTTGTTTCTACCTTTTAATTATTGAAAATAATGCTGCTATGAACATTGATGCAGAAACTTGAACTTTTAAAGTATTACATTAATGTAAAATTTCCTGAATTTGATATCTGTATTGTAGTTGCATGAGAAAATATCCTATTTATCACAATATACACTGAAATATTAGGAGGCCATGCTTCAGAAACAAATGAGAGGCGAAGGAAATGTGGCAAAATATTAAAGATGGGTGAATCTGGGTAAAGAGTATGTGGGTCCTCTGCAATTTTTCCATAACTTAAGACTTTTAAAAAATACATGGGAAATTAAGAAAGAGAGCAACTGCACTTGGGACAACCAGGCCTTGTGGAGAAAAAAAAACTGTGAGTAGCGGGACCTCACAGAGCTGAAATGCAATGAGGTGAGTGGAAGGTAACTCGGGATTCAACACGGCTTCTTTGGTACCTGGTCCCGCTGAGCAGAAGCTGCCACTGCACCCTTTTCCAGAGCTCTGCTGCTCCGGTTTCTCAACTACTCTCTGCTTTTTCTTTAGCTGCTGCTGTTCCTACCAACCAATTTCTACATCCCGTCCTCTCTTCCTCTTGCCTTCATAGTTTCTGCTTCCTCATGGCTTTTGCTTCCTCTTCTGTGTGTGTGTGCGCATGTGTGTGGGTGGGTGTGTGTATGCGCACGCGCACATTGGCCGCTGCTGTCATCTTCTGGCCCCAGTAGCTGCGGTGGGGTCATGTGGTCCAGAGCATGACAGTCTTTGCCTAGAAAGAGCTGCAGCCGTACCATGTGAGCACGCTGCTTAGCCAGTCCAGCTCAGCTTCAAAGACTATGACTAGAGTTGGTCCGAAGGTTGTGGGTTATTGTTAAGCTGATTAACAAAGACTATGACTGGAATGCTTGGTGTGGTTTAGGGAGCTGGTATTGGGGAAGGAGGGGTTTGAGGGGGGGGGGGGGGGCGGTAAAGAGGAAAAGCAAACCATCAAATCTCACCCCAGGCCTTATGATTCATAATTGATTCATCTTGAAAATATGTGAGAGAAATAGAAACTATGTGCAAAAGTTCAAGAGCATTGGAGGAGACAAGATGTCATTGTACTATTGGAGAAAATTAAGATTGAGTATCAGGAAGTCTCCCTTCCTTCCTTCCTTCCTTCCTTCCTTCCTTCCTTCCTTCCTTCCTTCCTCCCTTCCTTCCTTCCTTCCTTCCCTCCTTCCACACAAATTCAGTATGTGAAAGACATCATAGTTGATGCTGTGGGGAATCTAAATTGTGTAAGATGTGGTCCTCATCACAAGAAGCTGACAGTCTAGGGCAGTGGTCAGCAAACCGCAGCTCGCAAGCCACATGTGGCTCTTTGGCCCCTTGAGTGTGGCTCTTCCACAAAATACCATGGCCTGGGTGAGTCTATTTTGAAGTGGCGTTAGAAGAAGTTTAAGTTTAAAAAATTTGGCTCTCAAAAGAAATTTCAATCGTTGTTCTGTGGATATTTGGCTCTGTTGACTAATGAGGTTGCTGACCACTGGTCTAGGACAACGTGTTCTGAACTGAAGTTTGCAACCTGTTAGTGTACATCTGACCTTCGTTTAAAAAATTAAAAGGGGAAATTATTACATTCCATTGCACTTAGTAATATTATAATAAGTGTTGTTTAGTGAATTTTTAAGTGTATGCATACGTGTACACAAGATTGCTTTATAAAATGTATTTCTATTGTGGGTTATAAAAAAACTGCCTGCAAGCCATTGATCTAATAGAAGTTAAACCTACAGCTTCGGTGATTACCCACCATGTATTTTTAAAATTCATCTCTCCAGCCTAGATCTTGTTCCTAAGCTTTGAACCTGGCTCTCTCACCGCCAGCTGGAAGTATAAACTTAACATATCCAAAATTGTCCACAGTATCTTCCTCCCCAAGGTGTGGCCTTTTCCTATCTTGTTTGTTGGTTAGTAATATCAATATTCAACCTGGTAAGTGAAGCCAGCAGCCTGGGGGTTTTCTAAGGTGTCTCCTCCTTCTCACTCTTTGCATTCAGCCGGCCAGCATGCCCCTTCTCGCCATCCTCCCTGACGCTCCTTGGCGTAGGCCCTCTGTAATTTCTCACCTAGTTTCTTGTCCTACCTTCCTACCCAGTGCCCCTGTCCCCAGTCTAGTTTCTCAACTCCTTCCCAAGTGATTGTCCAAAATGCTAATACGATATTTCTGTTCCTGGGTGAAAACCCTTCAATGGTTCCCCACTGCTTTCAGATTAATGTCCAATCTTAAGAGTTAGAGACTTTCTTAATCCATCTCTGCTGCTTCTTCAGCCTCACCTCAGGCTCTAGGTACCAACTAGCTGTGGTTCCCAACAGCTCAGGTGCTCTCATATTTCACTTTTACTTCTGCCTCAAATAACTTTCTTTGCTTCTCCACCTGTGTCTAAATCCTACCACTTTTCTGGACACAGGTCCAGTGTCACCAGGTCTTGGGACCCTTTCTGACTGCCCTCCAAGGCTTCCCTACTGTCCTTGGCATGTAGCTGTCCCAGCACAGACCAAGCTGCACAGTCACTGCTGTTTGGATTGGCTTGATGGTGAGCCTGCGAACAGCAAGTACTCTGTTTTGTTCATCTCTTTAAAATAAGCCGACCAGCCTGAAGCCTGACCTGTACGGCACCGACCAAACATTCGTTAGAAGAATGAATAAAGCTGAAATCTTTTATGGGACACTCCTGATTGTGATAATAATGCAGCGATGATGTTAAATCATTTTTGCAAATCAAGTCATTTTTCAAGTCATTAGAACTAGAGGTTTACTGATTGGACAGATGTGCTTTGTCTAATTCGGATTCAATTATTCCCTTTCCCAGCGCCCCTTCTCTGTCTGGTTCCTATAACTCCAGAACAAGAACATTGCCATCTGCTTGTGGAAACATCCAGAAATTCTCCCACCAACAGATCTGTTGTTGTTGTGTGAGTGTGTTTAACAAAAAAGAAAGAAGGAAGAAAGGAAGGAAGGGAAGGAGGGAGAGAGGAAGGGAGGGAGCTGGCTAGGAAAGGAGGCAAGAAGGCAATGTGGATCATGTTTGCTTGACTTTAGGCCTCTGTTTTTCTTACTGTCCATCTGTGTGGTTTTTAGGCCTTAAGGAGGAAGGCCAAGTCCTTTTGTTGATTACCTTGGATGTGAACCTGCTTAGAAGCAGGGGACCTGACCCATAGTGACTCAAGAAAACTTCCAGAGACAAAACACTGAGGGGTGAGGGCATGTATGGGAGTGGGGTGGGGTGGGGGGCAATGGTAAGATATGCACACATATAATACCTTAATAAAAAAAAAAAGGGGGGGGGGGGAGAAAACTTCCAGTCACTCTATACAGCAAGGGCCCAAAGCCACCATATGAATTCATTTGCCTCCATAGAACCATTTCATTTTCTTTCTATTCCAGGCACTGGGGAAATAGTGACAAAGAAGATGTGGCCCATATCTGGAGGAGGAAAGGACAGGGTTTTTTTATTTTTTGTTGTTCCTGTACATATTCTTTTGTTGCTCTAGACTTATTTTTTTTTGGGTGTGTGTGTGACATAAGTGAGATTTAGCCATTTCTGTTATTGATTAATTTTGTCTCAAAGGGTTTTTCCTCTATATGACTAGGTAGAGCTATTCTTCTTCCTTTTTTTTTTTTTTTTTCAATCCTCACCCAAGGATATTGTTTAGAGACAGGAAAGGAGGGAGGGAGAGAGGGAGGGAGGAAGTGATGGTGGAAAGAAAGAAAGAGAGAAAGAGAGAGAGACAGAGAGAGAGACAGAGACAGAGACAGAGAGAGAGACAGAGACAGAGAGAGACAGAGACACAGAGATTGGCTGCCTTCCACACACAATCCAACCGGGGACTGAACCCAAACACAGGTATGCACCCTGATCGGGAATCAAACCCACCACTTTTTGGTATATAGGACAATGCCCCAACCAAGAGAGCCACACCAGCCAGGGCTTGGTGGACTGTTCTTAATGCAAAGATTTGGAGCCCAGAAATGGGAGGTCCAAAAGTCAACATATTACTTATCCAAAATAGAAAGACTCTAGAGGCAAAATTGTTCTCTGAGGTTTACTTTTTTTACATGTGACACGAGTGCGATGTTACGGCCTTCACACGTGAGGATTCGTTGAGCTATGAACTATGTGAAGTACCAGCAGAGAGGTGGAACACTCAATGGTTGGAATTCCCATTTCTGATTCCCATGCATCAGAAAACAGAGGGGACACAAGATTGAACCAGGAAGAGCGAGGCACAGCTCAGCGTTCATACCACTCATATGAGACTGCGGTGTGTGACACAGTAAAGGAACAACAAAGGGACGCCCCCCCCCCCCCCCCCCACTTCCTGGCAAGGGGAGTAAATGGCTGAGTTACAAGCTTATAAATAAATACTGAAGCATTCTTTAAAAAGGGTTGCTTTGGTGAGACATACTGTGCTTTTATCATCTTTGAGGAGAGGTGGAAATCAGGGAACTGTAACGGGTTTTACCAACTAATTAGACACTTGATGTTAACAGAAAAACGATCGAATCCTTTGGGTTTTGCTATACTCATCCAGGTCATTTCCACCTTTTTCTCACAGCAAGTCAATTCTCCACCACTGCTACAATTAGCAACATCTGGAACAAGCATGATTTCTCAAAAGAACAGTGTGTGCATCTTTAGAGCAAGGCTACAAAAATTCACTTAGAACCAGAACAAATTATGTTTTTAAGGCATCTATAGCAAAATTAGGGGGGGATTCACTTGAAATTCTGTTGAGATCATTTTCTGTGTCATTAAAAAATCTGACATTTTCTCAACAATATCTTGGAGGTGTTTTCAGAAAGTTTGAGATTCCCATGCCTCCACACAAGAGCCACTACTTCCTGGATTCTATGGCAACATCTAGTTATTCCCTGACAACAGTATTGTGAGGTCCTCCTGGCGGGCCCATTCTCAGATTCTGTCCTGACCTCTAAGCTTCTGAGATACATCCCAAGGGCAAAGGAGTTTCTTCCTGGAACTGTTACTCAAGCTATGGGGGAAATAAGCCTGTAGACCCCTTTATCTTTGCCCAAGGCTTTGCCTGACTCTTGTTCTGGTGGCAGAGCTCTCCTTTATTCCCAGTTTCAATCACCATGTCATGCCACACTTGTCATTGACACCTTGCCACCCCCTTGGAAGAAGTCATGTCCCCATCAAATTATTCTTCCAGGTGACACATCCAACAGCTGCTCTGGTCTGACCCTTTTTTTTTTTTTTTTTTTTTTTAACTTATTCAACCTCAGTCTCCTTTTTCATCTTTTATTTGCTCTCTGCCTCTATCAGGACAGTTTTATTTTTATTATTATTATTTTTTTAATATTTTATTGGTTTTTTACAGAGAGGAAGGGAGAGAGAAAGAGAGCCAGAAACGTCGATGAGAGAGAGACATTGACCAACTGCCTCTTGCACACCCCCCACTGGGGATGCGCCCGCAACCAATGTACATGCCCTTGACCGGAATCGAACCTGGGATCTTTTCAGTCCGCAGACCGACGCTCTACCGCTAAGCCAAACCGGTTTCGGCAGGACAGTTTCTTTTTATTGTCTCACAAATACTGTGGCCATACCTGGCTTTGCTGGTGCTATTTCTGCACCTGCTAAGCCATTTCTTCTTCTTGTCACCTGTCCAAATCCTTCAAGCCTTGCAAGGCCCAAATAGAATATTTTTTGTTTGTTTGTTTGAAATATGTTTTTATTGATTTTTATAAGGGAAGGGGGATAGAGAAGAAATATTGATGAGAGAGAAACACCAATCGGCTGCCTCCTGCATGCCCCCTACTGGGGATGGAGCCCACAACCTGGGAATCAAACCGGTGACCTCTTGGTTCATGGGTTGATACTCAACCATTGAGCAACACTGGCCAGGCATTAAAAAAAAAATGTATTCTAATACTCTCTAGTTCCCAAACTCCTTTACTATTAATAGTTGGCATTGATTCATCACCCATTCATTAATTCATTCTTGCAACAAATATTTCCTAGGAACCCACTCTGAGTTATCACCATTCTAGAATTCAGAATACCATGGTGAGTAAGACAAAGTCTGCCCTCTAGGAGCTTTTATTCTGGTGTGGAAGGCAGACATTAAGCAAGTAAACAAACAAGCAAGTAGTGTAGCTTCAGATGGAGACATGTGCTATGGGGTGGGGGGTGGGGGGGCAAGGTAAGGGCTGGAGAAAACTATGGGAGTGCAGTCTGTTTTCTACACTGTGATCAGGGAAGGCCTTTTTGAGGATGAGACATGTGATATCTGAGCAGAGACTTATGAAAAGAAATCAGCTATGAGCCAATCCAAGAGAAGGGTGCTCCAGGTAAAGGGAATAGAAAATGAAATCCCAAGAGCAGGAATGTTCTAGAAAGATGAGTGGTGTTTCACTACAGGTAAAAGGCTCATGTGGAGCAGAGTGTAGTAGGAGATGAGGATGAAGAGGAAGCGGAGGTGAGAAACTGTAGGACTTTGAGGGAGAGAAGAATAAAAGTGAAATGCAAAGTCTAAGTATCTGATAGGAAAAGCGTGGGGAAAGGAAGTGAGTGCAAACATGTGTAAAAGAGCTGTTAGATTTGGAAACAAGTTCATTTTTTAGGCGTGTTAAGCTTGAGATCCCTTTAGGGATCCCAGTGTAAATGCTGAGTAGACAGTTGGCTATATACAAGTCTGAAACCCAATGAAGGTCAGGCTGGGGATACAAAAAGCCAAGGGCCTTGGTGAGATCACCTGAGAATTGAGTGTAGAGACTAGAGCCGTGGGCCCACCAGCTTTTAGAAGCCAGGGAAGGGGAGCCGGAAAGGAAACCCCGAACTTGTGGCTGCTGAGGTTTCCAGCATATCCAAACTTGTCCATGGTATTGTGTGATACGCTTGCTCAGTGATTGCAAACTTCTTATGACCACTCATATCTAGCTACAAGAGTCGGGGTGGGTGCGTGGGGGGAAGGTCCAATGTATTTCATCAGTGCCTACAGTCTTGGCACAGTCTTCATGTACCATGTATTTCTTGCTGCTCCAAACTTTCTCACGAAGCAGAGTAAACACCACCAGGCCATTGGGGCAAATGTAGCCATTTCCTTTCTCATGGTCTGGATCTAGGAGTTAGTTAGGAATTCTTTTACCAGCAGTAAACTGACGCACAGAGATGGACTAATGCATGCACAGCCCACACTGTGTCAGTAGCTAGCCTGCAGAGTTCAGTCAAGTGTGGGCTGAGGACTGCCAGCATCCACAGTCATCTGGAGTGCTGGCTTATTTAAGAAAAATGTCAACAACTACGGGTTATCTACTAAGTGCTTTACAGATAGTAACTGTTAATCCTCACAACTCCATGTAATAGGCAGTATTCCCATTCTACAGATGAGGAAACTGACCCCGAGGGAGTTCCATAGGTAGCCAAGTGGCAGGTTGGTCTGCTCCTGCATCCATGCCCTTTACCACAGTGCCACACAGCCTGCTGAAGCAGAGGCTCTGGGAAGGGCACACAAGTGTAGTCTGTACTGAGAAAAATCTCTGGGACATTTTTATCTATATGAAAGTTTAAGAACCCAGGGTTCATGGGAACTCGAGTTTGTTCTTTGAAGCTCAAGGACATCTTAATATTTGCTCTTCTGAATTGTTTATTTTTAACATTTCCAAGTATCAATGATTCAGTTCATTTTTTAAGAGTCTCTCTTAGGAGTAGTTTTTTGTTAAACTCAGGCAAGCGTGTACTGCACAATTTGTTAATTCCAGAGAGGTGAAGCACCTGACTGTACATTGAATCAGCCTGCACCATCTAATATAGTGACAATATTACCCAATAATTTAAAGCCTCCTGCCATGGACATTGACAACCTACTCTCAACACCAATAATGAGTCTCTCTCCACGCCCACCCTCCCACCGCCCATATTTATGACTGACTCCCCACATTTGCCTACTCAGACACATAAGCAATAATGTAATTAATCAATCATGTGGCCAGCAGAATGACTCCAGGGTGCTGTCTAGAGGTGATTGTGATAATGGGGCACCTCTTAGCTCTGCAAAAGCCTTTAGAGGTATGGAATGGCCCAGGGCCCTCAGAGAAGTCATCCATGGAGTACTCTCTCTGATGGCCTGAGCGGATGGGGTGAAAGGGAAATGAAGTCACTGAGATAGATTAAAAAAAAAAAAAAAAGAAAGAAAGAAAGGAAGGAAGGAAGAAAGAAAGGAAAGGAAATGAATCTAGTTCTCAGGTGAAAAAAAGAAACATGTTGAATACACCAGGCCTTTAGATCACAGCAGATAACATTCAACAGACACATTTCTGTTGACAAGAAATAGTGTTTTACCGTCACAGGTCTCCACCCACTCTGACCTTGGAGCTTGTTGCATTTGCACAGTGAGACTGGTTTCACCTGTTTACAGCTGTTAAACCATTAGTCATCAGTTCAGAGGTTGCTGAAGCCAATTTCCCCAGCAGTTTATCCTAGACACATTTTTTTTTTTTTATCCCAAAGAGAAACCAACAAGGGCTACAATCTATTGTATATTGTCAAAGGGGGGGAAAATAATAATTTGGAATAGAAATGAGGCCATTACACTAGAGAGAACTGAAACCTGAGTCTTTTATCTGAAAAGAAAGAAATAAAACAAATGGAATGGAGGATGGAAAAGAGGGCCATTAGGAGTAGAAGGAGGAAATTGGGACAGACTTCTAAGGCTTACATCTTGGGTTTAGGGTTGTTAGGTTAAAAACAGAAAGAGAAAGAAAAAGAAAAGAGAAAAAATATATGTAAGATGCTAAAATAAATTCAAATTTCAGATAAACAATGAATAATATTTTAGCATAATTCTGTCCTATGTAATAACTGAGGCACATTAACACTAAAAGTTATTTGCTATTTATCTGAAATTCAAATTTAGCTCAGTGTCCTGTGTTTTATCTGCCAACTGCACTTGAGTATGCCTTTAATCTCAGTTTGAAAAAAAATCCTTTTAGAAAACAGATGTCTTCAGGAAACTAGGTCATGAATTCAACAGCATAAATACTTGCTAATTATGCTGTGTGAGGTGATGGGGTTATATATTTATTTAATATAAATGAACTAGCAATAGTAAGGACTGAAACAGCTATTTCAATCAGAAAACCATCCATTTTATTCACCTATTTGATATGAGTAGGAATAAACTAAAAACAGATAACACCAATTCTAAGACTTATGGACAAGAAAAGATCCATCCATTCATTTATTTTTTTTTTTTTCCTTTTGTTAATCCTCACCCAAAGATATTTTTCCATTGATTTTTAGAGAGAGGGGAAGGAATGGGGAGAGACAGAGAGAAACATCGATGTGAGAAAGACACAAGAATCAGCTACCTTCTGCTTGGGCCTCAATCAGGGCCAGGGATTGAGTCTGCAACCAAGATACATGCTCTTGGCTGGACTCAAATCCAGGACCCTTCAGTCCAAGGGCCGATGCTCTATCCACTGAGTCAAACTGGCTAGGGACATTCACTCATTTATTCATTCTCTGCTTACTTTTTATATGTACAACTTCTGCTGGTAGATAAGTTTTATTAAATGGTATTTTAATGAGCAAAATAATTACCATATATGGGAATCCCTGATCTGGTTGCTTAAATGATTTTTGCATGGTAATAATTTAAGTTTAAAGAAATAATAGACCCAGCCTAAGACAAAACAAAGCCCTCCAAGAAGAGCCAACACCACCTCCTTGCTATTATAGTAATCTGTCCCATTCCAATTTGTCCAGGATGGCAATAAACTAACACAATAATCAAACACAGAGTTTGAAACAATATAGGCTTAGAGCTGGGAGGCAAGAAGGGAGACATAGCCTGAAGAAGAAATGAAGGTGAAGTAAAAGAGTCCAAATGTGTCCAACTCTGAGGCTGAGAAGGAGTCAGGCAGGGATGGGGGAAGATAAGGGCAGGAGGTCTGATCTGGGTGTGGTGGGGGGGAGGGGAAGAGGAGACCGCAAAGATGAGGGGTAAAGATGATGAGTTTGTGTACTGACCAGTATTAGAAGGGCTGTCAAATGAAAGAAAACTTAACTTATTTTGTCTAGCTCCAGAGAACAAAACCAATGCCAATAACTAGAAAGAGCAGGAAAACATAGTTTTGACACCATTCAGGCAAGAGTGTTCTAAGCATCAGGGTTCACTACTGATATGTCAGGCTATCCCTGGGAATGGGAAGTGGGGGCCGGCCGAGTGGCGGTCAGACTGGGGAGGAGAGGTCAGGAGAGGACTCTGCCTCGGATAAAGAGTGGACCTGATGCCCACTTATGGTGCATGTTCCAACACAACAGGGCCTGTGTCTTTTATTGATGCTATGTCCTCAGTGTCTTGAATCCTGCTCAACACATAGTAGAGTCTCAGTAAATCTGCAGGATCATTGGGGGACTGCTTTTCAGAGGAGGTGGTGCTATTCTGGGCCTTGGTCTTGATGTGATGGAGAAAAGGGAAAATAGCTTATAATTCAAATCTACACACAGTGAGCATCTACATTTCCTGGGGGTGGGGGTGGAGGGGCATCTGTCCAATTCCAATTTGTCTAGGATGGCAATAAACTAGCACAATAATCAAACACAGGCATTGAAACCAGTTTACTCCTTTGCTTTAAGTGAGTCACAGGCTTAGAGTTGGGTGCTAAGATGGCATCGGGAGGCCAGAAAGGCTTTGGGCCTTTAGTTTGTGAGAGTTGCCAATACGTAATCCATGTTCCCCCATTCCATACCAACCTGGAGAGAAAAGTGAGAATAAAATCATAGTCAAAAGCAATACTTCTCTGGTACCCCCATTCCACTTATTTCACTTAGCATGCCCTTAAGGTCCATCCCATGCAAAACCGAGGGGAGGGTTTGTGTCAGGCAAAGAAAACGAACCCCAACAAGGGGACCCAGCAACTTGCCTCCTGGCTGGTAACTGCAAAGAGGTAAGCCACACCCAGCTGATATAGCTCAACGTCAACCTATGAACCAGGAGGTCACAGTTCGATTCCTTGTCAGGGCACATGCCCAGGTTGTGAGCTTGATCCTCAATGGGGCATGCTCAGGAGGCAGCCAATCAATGATTCTCTTTCATCATTGATGTTTCTATCTCTCTTTTCCTCTCCCTTCCTCTCTGAAATTAATAAGAATATATTTTATTTAAAAAAAAAAAAAAAAGAGGTAAGCCATAGTGGACTCTTCTGGGATTTCTTGGTGGTTGCTTTTTCCTTGGCTTGTTTACCATAGTGCTTGGGAGCTAGAGAATCAGAGATGGTGACAGACTCAGAGGGAGGCTGTGTGAATAAAGTAATAGCCTGTGACTCACTTAAAGCAAAGGAGTAAACTGTCACCACGGTGCCCTGTGCCTCATTTAGCCTTCTAGTACCAATACTGTGGCCCCTCTGTGTCCTCTGCCACATGGCGTGGGGAAGCTGCACACACAAGCCAGAACCCAAACACTATGTGAGACTGGAGGTACCAGCAAGCACAGACCTCTTACCCCTACACTGCCTTTCCAGAGATTGGTGACGAGGTCACAATGGACATGAGAGCCAACAGGGAATCTGAGTACAGCTCTCAGTGTGCTCCAGGGGCTGAGGAGGTATGCCCCGAGAGTCTGTATGAAGGTGGCAACCCCTGTGCCATCCAACAGAATCACGCTCATGCCCAAAGGACAGCTGGCCCTGTGCATACCGGGCAGCAGGAGTTGAGTCCAACCAGTTCTGATGGAGCCACTGAAAGACTCCTGTGGTGCGTCACAGCCAGTGCTGTAAGACACTTTGCTCTTTAACTCAGGACTGTTTTGTGAGGAACTATTTCTATAATACACAGCACTCTTACTTAAATAGTTTCATCTTTTCCTCGGGAGGAAACTGAAGGCATGGTTTTCACAGGACTTGATGTCACCTAGGAGTGACACGTTGCAACATGCAGGCATGGGCGGATGTCTTGTCCTGTGCATGTTTCTGTAGGGAAGTGACTTATGGGGTGGTTCTGAAGGACCTAGAATTGCTATAAATATATAGGGGGCTGTTTTGGAATAAAATGTTTGTAACTTGATCTCAGTATTGAACAGCTGTTCAACCTGCTGAATCTCACCAGATGTCACTGAAACAGAAGGTGTGCTCTTTATCCCCCCATCTCCACCCAAAAGAAATGTAAATCTTAACGCAAGTTATCACTTCCATTTTCCTTTAGGAAGAAGGGGGCAAGGAGGTCTGGGCAGCTTTAATATGCCCGGGCAGCTTTAATATGACTTTTATACTAGCTAGTTAGCTAGTATCAGCGAGTTAGCATCTTAATGTTTTGCCCTCGCAGAGAAAATCGCCACAGAGAGACGCTGGGGGAGAGGGTGTGCTTACGAATGAGTTCAACATAAATGTTTATGCTTATTCTCCCTTGTTACACATGCTCATTGTAAATATTTCTAAGACCATAGACCTATAACCCCATCCTGTTATAGACAAGCAGGGTTCACGGCTTAAATATTCTTGAAATTTTAGATACACAATCACATGGATGATGAAGAAACTACTACCCATAAAAGGAGAGGGAACATACAAATCCCTGGGAAAACGCATTCCCCGTGGGAGGGATGAGATAAACGCCTGTAATGAGATGTAGTAACTATTCTCAGAGACAAGATGCAACAGTCACAAGCAACAGCAAACTGAGGTGCGACCGCCGTGGGCAGCTAGACACCATCCTTGCAGGCAAAGCAGAAGGCACGAGATTTACCGAGCTCCCTGCGCTGGCGCATCTGTCCCTTCTTTAAATCCGATTTTCTTACCATCTGTTCGTTACTCCAGCCGTGGCTGTAAACAAAGGTTATGCATTGTGCTCCCAGGCAGTTCTCCTGGCTCCTCCACAGCAGTCGGTTCTTGCCTGAAAGACCGTGGCCCCCATGATCATCCACTCGCTCTACCAGTACATACAATCTGTGAGTGCATTGAAAGTGCTTTTAGAAACGGGATTTTTAAACTTCCTTTGGCCAGTGTGGTGGGACATAACGATCTGGTTTTGGAAATTCTGTAAGGAAACATGTAGATGCGTCAGGAAGGGTTAGCTCGCAGGAGAGGTGTTCTATGCCCTCCAGGACAGCGAGGACACTGTGGGGGGCAGTCCCTAACCCACAGTGAAGGGGCAAGGAGACACCGAGACACCGACCCAGCAGCTGCACTGAGGTTACCATGTGACATGGGGGAGGAGTGGAAGATCTCTTACAGACGTGTATCTCGGACGTGTCTCTGAGAATGTGCTGGAAGAGCCAAACCATCTGGCCGCCCTGGGGAGGGATCCGCTGACCTCTGGCCTCCAGCTCTGGGTTTACAGCTATATAATATTTATCAGGCATTCTTCCTGGGAAAAGCTGGGAGCACTCCACATCTTTGAATGGATTTAGGTCATCCTATTACCATCCCATGAGTAATTAGAGAAGTGGAGAGGAGCGAACAAGGGGGGGAAAAATTCCACATCAAAGAGGTCACTGCCATGGTAAAGAAGAAAACATTCACTCTGCTAAGCAACAACAGGAAAAGAAAAACTTGTGATTCTTCCCTGATCCTGAGTCCAGGCAGTGACACAAGCGGGCAGAATTCACTCAAAAAGTGTGAATTCTGGCCAGGCCAGTCATTGTTGATCAAAAATCCCTTCATGACAGGGGAAGGGATTTGCCTGTTTCAGGGGCCCATGGTGAGGGGTCAGTTGGGGGACTGGTGACATAGAGGGATGACTGAGAAAATATAAGCATGCATTGAAGATTTTTTTTTTTTTTTCTGTCACAGGGAATTACAAACACGGAAAGAGAAATGCTGGAATAAACCCCGTGGTGTTAGATGGGAAGTGGAGGAATCAGTGTGAACTCATGGCTTTATGTAGACACTAGAGGAGAGGCCTGGTGCACAAAATCTGGGCATGGGGGCTGGGGGTGGGGGTTGTCCCTCAGCCCAGCCTGCACCCTCTCCAATGTGGGACATCCCTCTCACAATCCAGGACTGCTGGCTCCCAACTGCTCGCCTGCCTGCCTTCCTGATTGCCCCTAACAGCTTTTGCCTGACAGCCTGATCACCCCCTAATCACTCCCATGCCAGCCTGATGGATGTCTAACTGCTTCCCTGCCGGCCTGTTTGCCCCCAACTTCCCTCCTCTGCAGGCCTGGTCACCCCTAACTTCAGGGTTGATCGCCCCAACTGCCCTCCCTTGCAGGCCTGGTGCCTCCCAACTTCCCTCCCCTACTTGCCTGATCGCCCACAACTGCCCTTTCTTACAGGCCTGGTCACTCCCAGCTGCCCTCCCCTGCTGGCCATCTTGTGGTGGCCATCTTGTGTCCACATAGGGGCAGGATCTTTGACCACATGGGGGCAGCCAGCTTGTGCGTTGGAGTGATGGTCAAGCTGCATATTACTCTTTTATTAGATAGGATAGAGGCCTGGTGCATGGGTGGGGGCCAGCTGGTTTGCCCTGAAAGGTGTCCCGCATCAGGGTGGGGGTTCCCTTGGGGTATAGGGCAGCCTGGGCGAGGGGCCTGAGGTGGTTTGCAGGCCTGGCACACCCCCCAGCGACCCAAGCGGAGGCCCTGGTATCTGGGATATATTTACTTTCTACAATTGAACTTTATAGCCTGAAGCGGAGTCAAGTCTCCTGCTCCCTCCACGGTGGCAGCCATTTCTTATTTACCTTCTATAATTGAAACTTTGTAGCTTGGAGTGGAGGCTTAGGCCTGCTAGGGCAGGCGGAAAGCTTGGCTTCTTCCATTGCCAGAGAAACCCAAGCCTCTGTGGCTGCAGCCATCTTGGTTGGGGTTAATTTGCATACTCACTCTGATGGGCTGGTGGGCATGGCTTGTGAACAGAGTGATGGTTAATTTGCATATTACTTTTTTATTAGGTAGGATACAGAAATAGAAATAGGTGTGAATGTGTGTGCAGATGTTTATATGTGTGCCCATGTATATACACCATATATATATATGGTGTATACATGTATACATGTATACATGTATACACACATATACATGTAGGCAGATATATACTTTTACTTCCTAGTTCTACTTGAGATAGCTAAAGACAAAGATAACCTGGCAGCAATAAGCATTAAGATTTGGCTACTAAATATTATTTATTCTCCATTTAAAGGAATCAGGGTTCCTTAGAGAAATGGTTGACTATAGGGCTGGAGTAGGGAAAATAAAAGGTAAGACAGGACCATCTTGTACTACGAGATAAAGATGTTCAAAGAGACACAGATATGGGGGCATATCAAAAAGACACAGAAGCTGCCTTAAATGAGCTCACACTGGCCAAGTCTGGGACAATTTGATTATCACAATAAATTACAGTTTGTGATTTTAACCCTTTGAGTAAAATAGGAACTCATATAAGTCCACAATGATAAAACTTAAATGAATAAATGGAAGACAAAGGGAAGCTCTATCTTATAACAGAACCAACAAGGCATCTCCTCGCAAAGTCCTTAGAGTCAGGGGAGAACACTGCACGTCACTATCTTTACCAAATGTGGCAGAAAACCAGGAGTGGGACAAATGGATGTCCTATGTTTCCCGATGTGATGCTACAAGAGCAAGGCATTGCTTCTGAGGTGTCCTCACTACAAAACATCAGATAAACCCAAGCTGCACAGCATTCCACAAAGTAACTCTGTGCTTTGAAATATGTCAAGGTCGTGATAAAGAAGGAAAAGCAAAGTATTTTTCCAAAACGAAGGAGATTGAAGAGAAATGATGACTATAAGGGACATAGACCTTTACAAGATATTATTTGGACAATAGGTGAAATTGGAATGGGATCTGGAAAAACATGGTAAATATTGGATCAATGTTAGTTTTCTAAGCTTGATGGTTGTATTGTGTAAGAGTATATCCTTGTTTATAGGACGCAAATACAAAAAGGCATGTGAAAGGATTAAGGAATCATATCTGCAAGTTTTTCTCAAATGGTTTGGGAAGGAACTTCAGTGTGTGTGTGTGTGTGTATGTGTGTGTAAAGAATAGAACAGATATGATAAAATGATAATGACTGGTAAACTGAAAGATAGATAGAAGCTTCAAGTACTACTTTTATGGTTCTGACAACTTTTCCATAATTTTTTTTTAAAGGTGGAGGGAGAGAAAGAGAAAAAGAAAAAGTTAGCTGGACCTATGTGGCTCCGTGGTTGAGCATCAATCTAAGAACCAGGAGATCACGGTTCAATTCCCAGTCAGGGCACATGCCTGGGTTTCGAGCTCAATCCCCAGTAGTGGGTATGCAGGAGGCAGCTGATCAATGATTCTCTCTCATCATTGATATTTCTATCTCTCTCTCCCTCTCCCTTCCTCTCTGAAATCAATAAAAAAAATTTTTTTTTAAAGAAAAAAACAGAAACATCTATTTACTGTTCCACCAGTCATGCATTCATTGGTTGATTCATGTATATGCCCTGACCAGGGGTCGAACCCACAACCCTGGAGTATTGGGATGACGCTCCACCCAACTAAGCACCTGGCCAGAGCCACTATAAATTTTAATTTTCAAAATAAAAATATAAAAAGAAGGGGAAAATGCCCACTCTGGGTCTCTACGTACATAGATGAGAGTGAATCAAACTGAGCAGGTCAATTCAAGTGGAATAATGATGAGGCTTAGGCCCAGCTCTTCCTTACAAGAGACCCAAACCCTGCCCTCAGGCTGCTCCCCAGGAGTGCTAGGAGTGCAGTGAATTGAATGGGGCGGGGAAGAGGCTGAAAGGCACCAACAAACTGCTCCAGGAATTCCTCCCAGGATCAGGAGGCTTCATGAAGGAGGCATGGCATGAAGAGGCCCCAGATGGCATTGGGGCAGGACACTGGTGGTCCTGCCTAGCATGTCATTTAGGCATTTCTGAGAATTCTGACTCTGCTTTCTTTTTTATTATCACGTGGCTGGTCAGTTTCTTACCTCCAAACTCTTGCTCCTCATTCTGCTTCTGCCTGGCAGGTGGGCAATTTGTCAATTTGGAAGAACCATCACATCCATGTTTTAAATTTTAGCTCAGATCCCTTTCTTTGACTTTTTTTTTTTTTTTTTTTTTTTGACAGGCTTGCTCCTCTCCTGATAGAAAGTCCTTTGCGCTTTCATGTCTCTCCTGTGTGAGTACATGCATCATGGCACACGCGGCTCCTTTGCTCCTTCATGTCTCTCCTGTGTTAGTACATGCAACATGGCACATGTGGCTCTTTCATGTCTCTCCTGTGTTAGTACATGCATCATGGCACATGCGGCTCTTTCATGTCTCTCCTGTGTTAGTACATGCATCATGGCACATGCGGCTCTTTCATGTCTCTTCTGTGTGAGTACATGCATCATGGCACACGCGGCTCCTTTGGCACTTGTCAACTCATCTGTCCCTCCCTCCCAGCCTACAGTCTCCTTGATGGCTTTGTATCTTTGAATTACCACTGTCTGGCCATAGTGGGGGCTCAATAATTGTTCAAGTAGTCAGATTAACCTACGACTTCTCCAAACTGTATTTCTTCCCTCCTTCTCATTTTTACTCCTAGGCTAACTTAGGCTCTATATTCAGCGAAAACACTTCCTGGACTTTTTTATTTCAACTAGTATGAATCCAAATGTGAGGGAAAACATTTTCTTCTCGACCCTGAGACCACCAGTGAAGGTGAAGGGAGAGATGGACCAGCATGGTGGGCGTAGCAACAAGATTGCCACACCAGTGGCTTAAATTCTCAATTAATGACTTTGTGACTAACCCACACAGAAATACGTGAACTGCTCCTTGGGTTATATTAGGGGAGGCACCATAATGACCACAGCGGACTGTAAGAGCCAACCAAAATTATGCTAACCACTGATGCTTGGGAGCTTCTTACATCAAAGCAGAGTACTTATACCAGCTGCTATCTGCTAAAGGCCAACAGACCTTCTATCCACAGTACTATTATAATAGTAATTAGTGCTCGCTAACATTCCTGCAAGTCCTCTTCAGCCAGGCACCATAAGCACCGAACAAATGTCACAAACTCTGTGTCCACAGGTGTCACTGGACCCATCTACACACTGAGGCCGAGTTGGGAGCAGAAGGCAGCTGCTCCCTGGGACACACCATACTTGAGCCCTAGGCTCATGTTCCATTGCTGACGTTCCAGCTACAGAACCCAACACCCCTCCCCTTCTCCATGGCCATTGAGGTTTCAGATTTGAAAGACCATCATTTGTGAGTCCATTCACGTCCCACCTCTTACTGTAAACCTTAGCAGCCCTCAGTCACCCATCTGCTGTGGAAGGTTGAGGGGTTTCTGCCTGGAAAACACCTCGCTTTGCTACAGTTCCCGCATAAGTGCTAAGCCTATCCTTTGTCTGCTGTAGTCACCAGTTTGAAACATTTGTTGGCAGGGCTGTTGCCTCACCCTTGCGGGAGGCAGCCTTCCCACCTCGGAGGCAAGCTGGCAGCTGTTGGAGGCGTTTTCAGCACCAGATTATTTTAAGGCATCTGTAAAGTGGTGAAAACTAACCCCAGATAACATTCTTTAAAAAAAAAATTGTTTTAGAAAAAAATAAGAATAACAGCCAAGTCCCGCAGAAACACTGGCTCTGCAAACACCTAGGACACCACTTAGTGCCCAGAAGTGTTGGCGCGATTCTATCCTGAACACCGTGCCAGGGGCCACCCTTAACGAGGAAGAATGTATGAACCTCCCATTTTCACATGCTGTTCAGCAGAGTGAAATCTGACCAATAGAAGGACAGCTGAAAGATTGCCCTAATTGCAGTTTCTATTTTCAGCAGTTTTGCACCAATATGATAAAATGAGAAAGCTCATTGGCACACGTTGTAGAATTTTTAAATATATACTTAGTAGTAAATATCAGCTTGATTTCATAGCTTGTAGATACGGCCTTAAAGCAAATTAGAAAAACAAAATGTTTGTTTCTACATAGTTCTCTACTAGTACCACAGACCAGTACTGCTTAATGTGGAACCAAAGTACATGGAAACGCTCACCACTATTACCACGGTATCCGCGGTGGTTCCTTTGTCAGTCCATAGGCGGAGGGAGGGGCTGTTACTGTCCGTCTACAGATGAGGATAGAAGGCCCAGGGAAGAGGCATGGCAACCGGTCCTACATCGTGGTTCTCACGGTCGTAAATTTAGCCCACCAAGTCATAACATCTCTTCTGGTTGGGGATTATGGTTTCAAAAACGATTGCTCATGCAGCAATTCATTATTATAAATATTCTCATAATTCATGAAGAATGAGCCAGAAAACCAGGGCTAACAACAAATGTGTGACAGCTTGAATTTTCACCAGCTGTGGTCACTGGCCCCAGGCCAAAATGCTAGTTGACCTTCAAGCTGGCCAAGCACATTGGCATTTCTTATCAATCCTCAGGACCCAAACATCCCTAGGATATTCTAGTGATACAGAATTCCCTCGGGTAGGGAAAAGAGTAGAAATCATAAAAATGCCATTTGTTTCAAATCAGACTTATTATTTCTCCTCGGATGTGACTCTGAGGGTGAGAAGAATCAACGACATTAAGCAAGAATTTGTTGGGCACTTACTTATGAGTCTAGCCCTGCATGTGGATTTTATGGAGAATAAGAAAACGTTAACATGCAGGTTTGAGCTAAATGGTTTTCTGCCTAGTCGTGGAGACTATGAACATAGAAGATGCAGCCTGAGCAGTGCTGGCAAACTTTAGCCCAAAGGTCAAACCCACAGCCACTGCCTGTTTTTGAACAGAGCATGAGCTAGAAATGGTTTTCACCTATTTACACGGTTGGGGGGGAAATTAAGAAGAGCATTATTTTGTGGTGTAAAAATTATGTGAAACTCAAATTTCAAAGCCTGTGAATCAGGTTTTATTGAAACCCAGCCACACTCACTCACTCACATCTTACTTGTGGCTGCTTTTGTGCAACAGTGGGCAGCAGAGTTGAACAGCTGTGACAAAGGCCATGTTAGCCACAAAACCTAAGTTATGTACTATCTTGCCCTTTAGAGGAAAAGTCTGCTGGCCTTGAGGTAGATAATACCCTGTTTCCCCCAAAATAAGACAGTGTCTTATATTAATTTTTGCTCCCAATGATGCACTAGGTCTTATTTTCAGGGGATGCTTTATTTTTCCATGAAGAAGAATACGGTACACATTTATTGTTAAATGAAAATAAAGGAAATTTATTACCTGTATACGGTACGGTAGTACGGTAGTTGTCAACACAAACCAGACAAACTGAATCCTACAGTATCAAGAATTTACTCATTTATTCAATGACAATCATGTCATCATCTTCTGGAACATCATCATAACAATCCAATTCCTGGTGAATTTCTTGTGACTCCATTTCTTTCAGAATCAGTGGACCAAACCTCTCATGTTTAGCCTGGGGGGGGAGGGCTTATTTTCGGGGGGATACCTTATATTTAACTCAGAAGGAAACCTGTAAGTAGGTCTTATTTTCGGAGGATGTCTTATTTCCGGGTAAACACGGTACTTTAATGGTGCTAAATGGGGTAGTTTGGAGCCAGATGAAGAACCAGAGGACTTCCACAAGGAGAGAAATGTCTTTGGGTAAAAAAGCTTCAAAGGAGGAAGGGCCTTCAACGAAGGATAAAGACACTGAGCGTGGTGGCCAGGAGAAAAGGCCACCCAGCTGGGACGCATCCACCGCTGACAGCAATGGGACCTGGTAGGTTTTTTACCTTCTGGACCTCAGTTTCCTCAGCTATGAAATGGAAGTAATAACACCCACCTCTCGGGACAGTTGGAAAACCCACAAGAAGGTCCCATTCGCAAAGTTAGCACAGAGTTAGCACTCCCCATTACAGAGCTGGTGTCTGCCAGGGTTAGCATTCGTTCTCACACGTGGGCATCTATGAATAAAAATAAGTCAAATTCCATCTAAAAATTAAGTCTTGCAGAGGTGATTAGTGAATAGGTTTTTTAAATCTTTTCTAGAAGATAAATTCAAGCAATTGAATCCTATGAAGTTCTTAAAAATGTTGTCATTGGAGAATTATAGTACAGGGAAATATTCCCAATGTGTTCTGTGAAAATAAGTTTTGTAAGCCTCCAAATTTTATTTTTCCAGGACATCCAGATTTGAAACTGTGTATGAAAATCTGATTTAACACACACTGATAAACACACACTGCACGCTTTTGCATACAATCTTAGGACTGAATGGATCTGTGGAAGCCCCATCCTTGGTTTTCAGATTAAGAACTCCCTTTCTGGCCCTAGCTGGTTTTGCTAGTGAATAGAGCATCGGCCCACAGACATTAGAGTCCCGGGTTTGATTCCCATCAAGTGCATGTGCCTCAATTGCAGGCTCGGTTCTCTCTCACACCGATGTTTCTCTCTCTCCGTCTCTCTCCCTTCCTCCATCTCTCTCTAAAAGTCAATAGAAAAATATCCTCGGGTGAGGATTAACAAAAGAAAGTACTCCTCTTCTAGTTTCTCACTCATACTTATAAAACCCACAAGATATTGATATGTGAACCAGATTGCTAAATGATTAATTTATGAAGAAGAAATAATGTCAAGTGGGCTAAAATCCTTGCGTTGGCTGATCAGCTCATTTTCTTGCTATACAAAAGCCACAAGAACAGCCAAGGCACAATTAAAAGTGAGTAAGGAATCACAGCAAAGGGAATTGGAGAATGGTTTTAATGGCTCCTGTCACCAGGCTTGATGGCCTGATGCATCCACTTCTGCCACAGAGATACCTCTGCCAAGGCTACTGGAACAGCCAGTCCAGTCCCCTCCTCTGGACAGTTCTCGATGCTTGTGCTCTCTGCTTATAGACGCAATGAAGGCTAAACTCCTCCTGTTGTCACTTGTGCCAAATAAAGGCCCGGGAGAAGCAGTTGGATCCTACATTCAGACATACTGATTTTCTCACACTACACTTGGTCCTTCTTTAAATAACACACACACACACACACACACACACTATATATATATAGTATTTTCTGGCGTATAAGATGACCCCCCTAATTTTACAGTTAAAACATAGGTTTAGGCCTATATTCGCTGTATAAGACTACCTCCCACTTCCGAGGCAACACCAGTTCTTTTTTTAATAGACCGCCTCTCTGACTCTGGCCAATCTGAGTAGGCTTTTTTTCGTTTCAAAAGTCGTCTTATACGCCGGAAAATATGGTGTGTGTGTGTGTGTGTGTGTGTGTGTGTATAGTCCCCAAAAAAAGATTCCAGCTTAGGATAGGTTTGTTGTGCTTATTTTTTATTTTTTCATAATTTCCTTTTCATAAAAAGTGTTTGTCTTCAAATTTAGGAGGTTCCTTACTGTCCCCAACCTCTTCACTATCTTCAGGAGAAACAGATCCTTCTGCTGGTCCTTCTTTCCTTCTTTCTTAAATAACCTTTTATTTAGAAATAGTTTACCACTTTCTACAAGTTTCAAAAGAGGTACAGAATTCTCATGTACCTTTCACCCAGCTTCCCCCAATGAAAATACCTTCCTTACATAACCACAGTACAGGTCAAAACCAGGGAATTACAGTGGTATAACACTATGAACTCAGGAATAGTCTTTACTCAGATTTCACTAGTTTTAACATGCACTCTATTTGAGTATATATGTGTGCAGTTCTATATTTTAGCACATGAGTAGATTGAGGAATCAACACCACAATCAGGTACCACAAAGAAACTTCCTCATGTTACTCCTTAACAGCCAGTAACTTCCTTTTACAAATACAGTTGACCCTGGAAGACAGGTTGAACTTCATGGGTTCACTTACATGAGGATTTTTTTCATCTTCTAAACAGACAACATAAACTTATGATATTGATAAATATAGTGCAGTACTAAAAATGCATTTTCTATTCCTTATGATTTCATTCATAATGTTCTTTTCTCTAGCTTACTTTATTGTAAGAGCGTAGTAGGTAATACATATAACACACAAAATATGTGTTAATTAACTGTTCATGTTACCAGTAAGGCTTCTAGTCAACAGTAGGCTATCAGTAGTTAAGTTTTGGAGGATTCAAAAGTTATACACAGATTTCTGATTGATTGGGGGAGGGAGAAGAGATTTTTGTTAACTGTGTGTATGGGGGGATCAGGGAGGACTTTGGTGCTCTTAATTCCCTGTGTTGTTTTTGTTTTCAGTGTTAGAAATCTCAGCCCAGCAGACTTTCACTATTTCGGGCACCTGAAGTTCTTATGAATATGACCTCAAGGGACAACAGTTGTGACCTCACCAAACCCTTCCCTTGAGTGGGTAAATGCAGTTAGAATTACCAAGGCCTCAAGGGTAATGTTTAGATTAGAACTGTCTTGAGTTTTATTTCTAAATCTCTGAATAGTCTCCATCATTGAGCAAAGTTTTTGAATGTATACTCTTGCTATTGTGTAGAAGCAGTCTACTAGGCTTTTAGAAAAAGTCGGAATTTCTGACCAAATTTCCTTTAACTATAGTTGCGTAATAGAAAACGTCTTAACATCTGTGAGACGTGTTGGTGTGTAGCTTCACGCAACCCTGAACTTGTTTTGTTTCTTCCTAAACTTGTTTCCTCTGGCTGGGCTCCGAGGTTTCCTCTATCTGTGTCTTTCATAGTGACTTTTCAGCTTAGTGAGTTTCATGTGGACAAAGTTTGGTTCCCTTCTAGTAGATACCATCTTGGGTTAGACTCTGGAAATCTACTTTCCGGGGATTCAGTTACCTGGTGGGTCTTCTGAGCAGTATGCTCTTATCCACACTAGTACTTTGCATCGCCATCCCCTGAGACAGTAAAAAACTAAGTGATTATTGGAGCTAGTCTAAAGAGCTGAGTATTTTAGATGAGTAAATATGGCACATGTACATACCAAGTGCAACCATCATAAATGTCTATTTAAGGTCACTGTAGAGAGCAAAGCATAACTCAACCCAAGAGAGCATAGCTGAAACATTTGCAAGGACCTAATTAATTCTTGGACTAAAAAAAAACTGGGAGTTGATCAATAATTAGAGGATGCCTGTACTATGACTTGGGGGAGGAGAAAATAACCCGAGATCGCTCATGGGAATGAAAAACAGGAAAGCTGCTTTTGAAAGCAGTTTGACAGTTTACAGCCGAGAGTTAAACATAAACATAATTCTACTCCTCGCTAGCTACTTCAGAGAAATTATAATAAATAATCTGCACAAAGATTTGCATGCAGGTATTCCTGACAGCATTAGTTATAACAGTCAAGAGCTGGAAACAAATGTAATGTCATTCACGTGGTAAAGGGATAAGTAAAATGTAGTACACTACACAATGGAATACTATTCAGAAATGAAAAAGGAATAGATAGCTGACACGTTACATCGTGGGTAAACTTCAAAAACATGCTCAGGGAAATAAGTTAGACACAAGAGACCGCATATTACAATCACATTTGTATGACGTGTCCAGACAAGGCAAACTTACAGAGACAGAAAGTTGATTAGCAATTGCCTGGGGCTAGGTTGGGAATGAGGTTAGGGCACCAGGGGCCTTGTTGAGGGGATGAAAATGCTCTAAATATATGTATAGTGATGGTATTTGTTACTACAGATATTTGAGTAGTACACTTGAAATGGGTAAATTTTCTGATATGTAAATTATATTTTGATAATTTTTTTTTTTTAAGGAAACTAACCCACATTTTTTTTTTTTTTTGAAGGCAGAAGGATCATCCTTGGTCAAGTATCCTAGGAAACCCTGCCCTTGATAAAGGACTTCCCAAATCTCAACTTGTGCCAAAGCATACGGAAGATGCCACTCACTCTCCAGGCCCAGCTACCCTCACTGTATTTCTCTCTTTAGAAGGTGTTCTTCCCCTCTGGTTTCTACTTTGGGAATAGAAAGCATTTCTAGTCCTGGCTGGCACTTGTGTGGAAGATACTTGTTGCCTCTTGTATCCTCTGCTTCCCTAGAGGAGAAGGGCCAACTCTGCAGACTATGATGGAAAATCTTAGTGGGAACAAGAAAAAGTTGTCAGTCCAGTGTTAAAAAAGGGAAAGGGCAGGGCAGAGGCTTGGGGAGAGAGTGTCCTAGAGACACAGAGGAGTGAAGGGGAGGGGAGGGGGAGGACTGATTCCTAGGGAGGAACCAGGGGTGTGGTGAGCATCCAGGGCTGGAGAAAACCTCACACTGATGAGAAGCTGCCCACCTTACTCAAGGACTTTCAATGCTCTCAATAGTCTTATCTCACCTAGGACATGCTCAAGACAGCAGGGCTAGGGGAAGCTAGCTTGATGGGGAAGTGGTGGTGAGGAGGGGGTGTAGTGGTACAGACCAAGAGAGGATCCAGGGACAGGGAGAAACAGTCGTGATGCCTACCTATAATTTCTAACACTCAATGACTATCTGCTTTTATCATTATCACTAACATTACTACTGTTATCATACTTTGCACTCAGTTTTATCAGAGTAAGGGAGATATGAGAGTTGGATACCAGGAGGGCCTAATCTACGAAGTCAGGACAGACTTTCTTGAGAAAATGATGGTTCAGCTGAGGTCTGGTAGATAATTGAAAAGTTTACTAGGCTAATGTGGTCAGTGGGAAGAGCATTCCAGGAGAGGGGACAGCCTGTGCAAGGGCCCTGAGGTTGGGGGACTATGTGGCAACTACCACAGCCAGAAGACAGATGATTATATAATGTTGGTATTGCAAACCTAGAGATGTCCCCAGGGTGTCATGAACAGGCCCACCTTTTCAGCTGCAGGGCCCAGGGCAAGGTATAAAGAGACACCCATAGGCTGTGCGTCTAAGTGTTTAAAATTATAAACCTAGCTAACCAACTATCAATAAAATATGTTCTATCCTCCTACCTTCTCAGACTTACCCCTGGTTCACTCCTTTGAGTTCCCAACCCCGGCTTCATCCTGTACTGTGCGGGTCAGGTTCACATGCATGTGAATCCCCTCCACCCCCATTCCAAGCCCCAGACTGCATATCTAAGCCTCTCCCCAGCAGCAAATACCCATTGCCTAACACACGCACCCCTGGGGTGTGTTCACCAGCTGTGTGGTCTACTTTCAGGATGAACCTAGAGAGGAGGGCTGTAGGCCATTCAAGAGGGCATTCTGGGGCTTTGGGTACCCAGATGACAGTCCGGAAGGGAAGGCACAGGCTCTGAGTGGGCACATCCCCTTGGTCTTTGGGTTATTTGTCTCATAAGGAAGACCCAGTCCAAAGGAGGGTCAAAGGGGAGCCCCTAAAACAAGGCCCAAGACAGCTCCCCTCACACTGGGAACAGTAGTGGGTATGGAAACACTGGAAAAATAACGGAAACTAGGGGAGGGGAGGCTGGGCCAAGAAGACTTCCTGGAGGCGGAAATGCCTGAGCCCAATATTTTCCTGCAGAGGAAGCATCTGCTGTGAATTGAGGCACATGGCCTAATAAATCTAATGTTCCTTAATCAACTATGAAATATTGCAGCCAGGTGGCAGATGTTTTAGCTTTGGTTAAGCAGCCATCTCTCTTTTAACCCCTTTATTTGGCAGGATTACAAGCGTTCTGATCAATGGCAAGTTCAGTTGAGAAGTCTTTCTCTACTAGGCTCAAACATGGCTTAGGAGAGAGCACTTAGAGGTCTGTGCACTCATTTTGACTTGTTATTAAGGGGACGAGAAATATATATATTTTAATTTAAATACTTTTCCTGCCTGGTGTTGCTAGGTGGTTAGAGCACCATCCCTCCCACCAAAGGGTTCTGGGTAAGGGCACATACCCAGGTTGCAGGTTAGAACCTCAGTCAGGGCACACGTGTGAGGCAACCAATGGATGTTTCTTTCTCACTTTCCCGCCCTCCCTCCCTCCCCCTTGCCCTCTTTCTCTCTCTCCTGCTTCTTCTCCCTTCCCCTTCCTTCTCCCTTTCTTCCTCAATGAAGAAAATGTCCTCTGGTGAGGATTAAAAAGAAAAAATTAAGTGCTTAACTTAAAAACTTTTTTAAATGACTCATAGGATTAGATTTAAATACAGTCCTTGGTATAAAATTTGCTAAGTATGGAAGGACAAAAATATGGTTGATTGAATATAGATCAGAATGCAGAAATGTGAGCATCCGCATGGTCCTTTCCCTTCTAGTGAAATGTTGACCCAGGGCAGCGAGCCAGTCCTTCGTTCACATCTCTCCTCTCATCCCCACGGTCAAGGCTGTCTTTTTTTTTATTATTATTATTTTATTTTTCAATTACAGTTTACATTCAATATTATGTTGTATTAGTTTCAGGTAAACAACATAGTGGTTGGATAATCATATGCTTTACAAAGTGGTATTTAAGCACTAGAATACTTGACAGATAGGATTTGTTCTAATGTGTGTGTGTCTTTCACTGTGAACATGAGGATGACATTTGTTTGTGGAAGTTCAGGATGGGAAAAGTAAGCTATTGTGGCAGATTAGATGCACTAAAGAGAGCCAGGAAATTTTATATTTTAAAATATAACAATCTCAATCACTGGACCCAGGGGGAAATAGCAATGTCAGGAATGAACTACTAATGACTAGCAATGTCCCAGAGGAGAGCCAAGGAGCGTCCATGTGGGAAGGGGCACGGGGCAAGGCGTGTGACCCATCAGCTGAGTCTCCTCAGCAGGCTTGTCCAAGAGCCTTCACAAGAAAAGGGCAGCCTCCCAGCGCATTTTTGTCTCATTCCAATGGCCCAATCCAAATCCCATCCAGAAAGGAATAATATAAAGCTAGATGAGCCAAAATATCTGGAGTGGAGAGAAAGGAGAGAGAAGGAAAACATGAACTGTAGAGTTGCCAATTTGGAAGATTGGGGGGAAAGGCAAAACCACACCCAGTTATTTAATTTAAGCAGAGCTGATGCTGATTATAGTGTTATCAATAATGAATTTTTACGGAGTGCTATTTGCCCAGCAGTACTAAAGTTTACAAGTAATGGCTGTACAAGGAATATACACATCCTATGAGGAAAACACTATCATTATCCCATTTTACAGATGAAGACAAAGAGGTTTAAAGCGTTTGGGGTCAGGGTAATGGGGAAGCTGATGGTTTTGTTTTAGACAGACTCTATTTCAGGTGACGTCAGTTCTAAAAGGGGATCTCGGATCCTAGCTAATTTGGCTCAGAAGATAGAGCGTTGGCCCACAGACTGAAGGGTCCCAGGTTCAATTCTGGTCAAGGGCATGCACCTAACTCAGTTGCAGGATTGATCACTGTGCAGGAGGCAACCAATCAATGTGTCTTTCTCACATCGCTGTTTCTCTCTCTGTCTCTCCCCTCCACTCTCTCTAAATATGAATGGAAAAATATCCTCAGGTGAAGATTAACAAAAATAAATTTAAAAATGTATTCTAGATAGTACTAGTCTTAGGGTAATAGGAGAAGTGGGCATGGAGATTTCTACTCTATGCCTTTTTGTCTCATTTGAGTTTTGAAGTATATGAATGTGTTATTCATTCAATAAATAAATGAAAATGCAAAAACAAAGATAAAAGTCAGAAATTGAAATTGAGGCAAGGTCAGGACTGAAAAAGTAGCTTTGAGTCAGGTACTGTTGAACACAAGGGAGTGGGCGTCCTCCAGTGACAGGAGCGATCCATAAGCCAAGAAGGGAGAGACTTCTGTTTGTTTTTAACCAGCCAATCAGAGCAAACTTAATACTTCCTTGGGTCACAGCTTAGATTCCTCTAACAGTCAAGAGTTAACTCTGGACTGGTGGAGGAATTTATAAGGTGCCAGAAGAGATTCTTACCACCTGAGTATAATCCAAGAAACATTTATCCTGAAGAGAAGGCTAAGGTAAACTTTTCTACGGCTAGTAATAGAAACTCGTAGGAATGATTTACAGCCCTGCTCCTTCTAGAAGCAACTGGCTCCAGCATTTTAGTAAGAGACCAAGTTAGATAAGCCTCTACGTGGAACTTAATTATGCATCAACTTGGTTTCTGTAATGTTTCATGAGCAAGAAGGATTATTAAATGCTTTACTTTTAACCTATACCTACTGCAAGCAGAGGTTGGGTCTGAATGCAGGAGAACCATTCCCTTGAGTTTCCAGGAACTTCCAGATCCCTTGAAGGCCCTTTGTCAGCATCAAATAAATGATGAATGAACTGGGAGAAAGGGTGTCCTCAGTAGGAGAGACAGAAGAGAACCACAGAACACTAAAACTAGCAGAGACCTCAGAGATGGACCAGAGCAGTGGTTCTCAAACCTGAGCTTTCATCAGGACCTCATAAAGGACTTGTTAATACACAGGCTCCATCCCAGAGTTTCTGATTGGAGTCTGAGGTGGGGCCTGAAGAAGCTGCATTTCTAACAACTCCCAGATGATGCTATTTTAGAGACCACACTTTGAGGACCACTGATCTACTGCAACTTCTTCATCTTACAAATATGAAACCAAAACCAGAGGGTTTAAATAACTCTAAACACATTTTGTTTCAGAAACAAATATAGCAGGCTCAGAATCATAAAGAAATAAAAATGTCATTTGGAGTCCCACACACCTCTGTCCTTCAAGATGTATTCCAAGGGAAATTCCTCTTGGGATTTAGCCATTTATAACCACTATTTGAATTATTTAGAAATAAGACACCAAACCAAACAAGGTTAGGTTGGAATGTCTAATGCCGTGGTTTTCAAACTATGGTGATACTGCCCCTCAATGGGGCTTTTGGTAGAGGATGGATGTGTTTTTATGGTTGCCATGAACAGTAGGGTGGGGGTACTACTGGCATTTTAATGGGCAGGAGTCAACATGTTAAGCCTCCTTCCATACAGCATGAATTGCCCTGCCCAAAACACCAATAACATCCCACAGGGGGGAAAAATCAAGGAGTTTTCCCAGGAATTTGGAATTAAGCTAAGATTCCAATTCAGTACACTGTTCTCTTGAAGTTACAACCTGAGGAGCTGTGGCCATTGTTTCCTTTGTGGATTGGGGAACAGAGAGCTACTTTGACATACATAGGTAGAAAAAAACAAAACAAAACAAAACAAGAAAAGGGACCATTAGACTCCTGCCCACATTATTCAAGCTCTTTGCTCTTATCAAAGTGTTAGGCCCATTTATAACCCTGTGTTAGTTTCTCTGACATCCTGTTGCTTGCAAACAGAAATCTTAACTTTGGGGAGATTGTCATCTTCTACCACATGGACTAAGCAACAGAGAAAGCTAGTGTGTAGAGAGAAAGAGAGAAGCAGAATGAGAGAGAAGCAGAAATATGCTACTCAGGGTGTTGCCTGAAGGCCTTAGAGTTCCTGATCAGTTTCTGAGGCCCAGCTGCCCATCAAGTGTGGCCTGAGAGGTGGGTCTAGGAGATGGGTCTTTCCAGAAACCGCACTGTGATTGGGTAGAGCTGTTCCAAAAAAAGGAGGAAATGGTAGGCAGCAAATTGTACAAACAAGAATCCACTGCACCTCCACTGGAGGTCAGACTGGACTCAGACAGACTGGAAGGGACCAGAATGAGTTTGAATGAGGAGAAGCTGTCCAGTATAGACTTGACTGCTAGGGATTAGGGGTCAGTTGAGAAAATATCTATGAGTTGAAATTATGAGAGTCATTTTTGTTAAAAAGAAAACACAAAATCCCAAGCCCTCACCCTCAAGGGAAAACATCCTTTAAAATGGTGGCCTTGCTCTCTTCATTAGCTTTTTCATCTGCTTCAGGACACTCCAGTTTGTATTGAAGATGGCAGGTTTCATTTCTGTTACTATTTTGAGGAAGGTAGTGGTTTTGTGGTGTATTTCTGTGGGCTGGGGCTTAATAGCATGACTATAACTTTTCACTCAAAAGAGAAGTTGGAGACAATGTAATTCCAAGAATTTTGGTTTTGCTAGCCAGCAAATTATTGAAAAATGATAAAGATATGGCTTCAGAAGAGGTAGTTTCCCCTTTTAGCTGCCATTTACAGGCAGTGAGTACACACAGATGAAGGGAATGTGGTAGGTGTCAGTGTTCTGTGGCTGGAGTGAGGTATGAGATCTGAGTTGTTCCTTGCAAGGCTCCCAGCCCAATCTTGCTTTCCTTGGATTTCAGAGATGACTGGGATCCTGGTGATTGATCAACACTTTTCACCAGGGATTTGTACCCTTGCTATCTCCCCACCCATTAGTTCCTTAATCCAGTCCTCTGAGTCCTACAGCTCTCAACATAGGATTCAGAATTGTTAAAATGTTAATTATTCTAAAAATGTAATGGAAATATTTCTTAAAGCAAGGCAAAAATCAAATCTTGTGAAATACTCATCTGAGTAAACCCACTGCCGTCTAAAGGAAGCTGTTTCTTAACATGTCTCTAGCAGTCCCGATTCTGTCATTCTTATTATTCAACCCTACAAAGCCTGAACAGCTCTGGACTGACAGGTAGGGAATAGTTCCTGAGACATGGTAGGCAATCCCATCTAATAAAAGAGAAACATGCAAATCGACCACACCTCCGCTACACCCGCCAGTCACGCCCACCAGCCAATTAGGAGACAGTATGCAAATTAACCCAACCAAGATGGCAATGGCCATGGAGCTGGAGCAAGCAGGAGGCTTGGGTTGCTCCACTCAAGGCTACAAAGTTTCAATTATAGAAGATAAATAAATCCCAGATACCTGCTTCCAGCCTATGCTTGGGTTGCCAGGGGGCATGGCTAGCCTGCAAACCACCACAGGCCCCTCACCCAAGCTTCTCCATGCCCCAAGGGAACCCCCACCCTTATCTGGGACACCCTTCAGGGCAAACCAGCCAGCCCCCACCCATGCACCAGGCCTCTATCCTATCTAATAAAAGAGTAATATGCATATTGACCATTGCTCCAATTCACAAGATGTCTGCCCCCATGTTGATGCAAGATGGCTGCTATAAGATGGATTCCACAAGACAGCCAGGGGAGGGCAGTTGGGATGAACCAGGCCTGCAAGGGAGGACAGTTGGGGGCAATCAAGCCTGCAGGGAAGGACAGTTGGGGAGGACCAGGCCTGCAGGACAGGGCAGTTAGGGGTGACCAGGCCTGTAGGGAGGGCAGTTTGGGGGGACCCAGACCTGTAGGAGAGGGAAGTTGGGAGGGGGACCAGACCAGCAGGGGAGAGCAGTTAGGGGTGATGAGGCTGGCAGGGGAGGGCAGTTAGGGGTGACCAGGTCATCAGGGGAGGGCAGTTGGGGGTGACTAGCCTGGCAGGGGAGGGCAGTTAGGGGTGACCAGGCCGGCAGAGGAGGGAAGTTGGGGGCAAACAGGCTGGCAGGGGAGCAGTTAGGCATCAATAAGGCTGGCAAGGGAATGGAATGGTTAGGGTGATCAGGCTGTCAGGCAGAAGCAGTTAAGGGCAATCAGGAAGGCTGGCAGGTGAGCAGTTGGGAGCTAGCAGTCCTGGATTGTGAGAGGGATGTCCCATGTTGGACAGGGTGCAGGTTGAGCTGAGGGACCCGGCCCCACTCCTCCCCACACCTGGGCACAAAATTTGTGTACCGGGCCTCTAGTCAGTAAATAAGAGCTGAGCTGAACTGAAGGTAAGCCTGAGTTCTAATCCTATTTGTTCCATCAGTTGAGTGAGTTGGCCCTTGTTTTTTGCATTTGTGCTCCTGCCTCTGAGCAATTGCTCTTGCTATCCCCTCTGTTTGGGATGCTTTTCTTCCACATTTGACAGGATTGGGTGATTCTTATCACTTGAACCTCAGCTGAAATGGCATCTTCTAAGAAGTCTTCTGTGATGACTTATTAGAACAAACATCTCCCCCAGGCCAACACTCCATTATATCCTCCTCTTTATTTCTATGCAGTTCTTATATGTTCCCTGGCTTATTATCACCCTCTCCCCCATAGACTAGAAGCTCCACAAGGGCTGGGGATTGTGTATATCAGTAGTCACCAACTGGTGGTCTGCAGACCAATGGTGGTCCATGAGGTCCAAAAGGTTGGCAACTGCCGAAACCGGTTTGGCTCAATGGATAGAGCATCGGTCTGTGGACTGAAGGGTCCCGGGTTCAGACACATCCCCAGTGGGCGGTGTGCAGGAGGCAGCTGATCGATGTTACTCTCTCATCGATGCTTCTAACTTTCTATCCCTCTCCCTTCCTCTCTGTGAAAAATCAATAAAATATATTTAAGAAAAAAAAATATATATATATATATACACACACACAAAGGTTGGCGACTGCTGGTCTATATTCTTTTTCACTATATTTTTCAGAGCAAGATTTCTAGGAATCCATCTATGTATAAAGCCTTTTCCAAAATAGAAAAGGCTGCCTCTTCTCTGAAGACCAAGCCCTGTGCTGGATCCCTGGCTTAGAGAGCCTTTGGGCCCCTTGACAAGGAACCCTTGTTCAGTGAACAAGATATATAGCTGTGTACACTCTTACTGCACAGCACCATACAATGTGCCTGCAGAAACATCACATTAGTTGGATGAATACACCAACTTTATTGAGGTTTTAATTTACTTTCAATAAAACACACCATTTTAAGATTCCAGTTCAGTGAATTTTGGCAGATGGACACACCCAGGGAACCACTACCACAATCAAGATATAGAAATTACACTATCCCGAAAAGTTCCTGGATGTCCTGCTGCCGTTTTCTCTCTTCCAGTGCACCCCCAACCTCGAGCAATCACTGAATCTTCATTTCATTTCATTTAGTTATATCTTGCCTCTTTGCAAAATAATGAACAATAGCCGTAAAAAGGAATAAGATATCAAAATCAATAAAAGAGAGGGGATAAAGAAGAGAAAAGCAAGATTGACCTTTGTTGACCACAAGGGTCAACAGAGCATTTATGACTGAGCTTGAAGGCTGAGGCTTGGCTGCAGCATCCTTAAAGCCAAGATAAAGATGGAATAGTGGTTCTTCAATTATCGTCTGAGAGGAAGAAGCATTTCAATTCCCAGGGGAGACAAAGTTTCCCTAGCACAGGATCTGAGCTAGCCCTCCTATGGGTCATCAGATAGAAATTTTCGGAAGATGCTCTGAATGGTGCTAGTGAGAGCTTCATAGTAAACATAGCAGGAACACTTACTTGTATATTTCATCTAGACAATCTTCCATAATCATTCCTATAGCAAATATTAAATTATCTTCCTTAAATAAGATGTTCTTACTGTTGTTGTTTTTTTTCCTCAGGAAAGCATGATAGTAAACAATTCAAAATTACCTTCCCGAGCAGAGATCTGGACTCAGGAACTCCTTACTGTCCTTATAGGCAGAGAGAGGCATTCACTTTGAAACCCAGGTGGGCAGATGGGAAGGTTAATGCTCAATTATGAAACTTAAAAGAAACTGGCCAGGATCCCCGTGTAGATCAAAGGCCTTCCCATCTCTGCCTGGAGCTGGTTGTGGGAGTAGAAATGTGTCTCAGGAAAAGCCAAGATTTTCTTAAGGAATCAGTCTTGGAGCTGGGCCTACAAGAGCCAGGCCTCTGTTGAGATGCCAAACTTCTACACACTAGAACATTCCAAGTAACACTTGAACATGAAAGGTATTGTGGGCAAGTGTTGACAGTTTCTCACCACAACCTTAGCGATTTCTTAGTAATCACCTTGGAAGGGTGAGTTCTAAGCCACATCACCCTGGCCTATTGATGGATTACAACTGCCCTGAAGCTAATAACCACCTCCCTGCTGGATTGTGAATCGATTGAGAAATAAGACAAATGGGTAAGGCAAATGGGAGCAAAAATACATCTGTTGTTGGGAGTTGAGGCTGGTGTCTGTGGGCAAGTGAGTTTTTTGAGGTCTGAGCCCCAGAATTAGACAGCCTTTTCCACCCGATCCTAGGCAATACCTGGGTAGCACAGGCTTCTGTAAGAAGTGGAACAAGGAGAAACTGAGAACATGTGGTCTCCAATGGGGACTCGCTCCAAATTGGAAGGGGAAGGGGAGGGGCGAGAGGGCTAGGCAACCCCATCTGGTTTCACCTTTTAAACTTACCAGTCAGGTGAATTACTCCCCCTCCTCTGGGCTAACCTCTTCTTCTTTCTTTTAATAGAGATCTTAATGACTGATACCATTTTTAGATAAACATAGACACGCACCCTGCCAAAATTAACAGCAGGTAAAGTCTTGTAGAAAAGCAGAGAGAAGAAAATAGAGCTGGTATCTACCCATTTTCAAAAAAAAAAAGGGTTTAACCTCAACCACCAGATACTTTGATGGTTACACAAAAAGTATTCTGTGGAGCAGGCAGCTACCAGCATTTAAGTGACCAATACCAAGCAAATTCATGGTATATTCCACAACATACCTTCAAGCCCTTCAGTGGTACTTTTGTGGAATGAATTAGCTGTACTTTTATTTTCTTATTTTCCTATAATAAGTTCACCATCTAATATGTAACATTAGACAGAGAACAAAGGGGATGATCCTTCCCCGCCCCGCCCCCCCCCCCCCCCCCAGGTTTCTGAGACAAACTAAAAGAAAACAAACAAAAATGATCCCAAATCATAGCAGGCTGTGTATCCCTGAATGTGGCAAGGACCCCGAAAAGTGACCTGGGATTCTTCCTCAGTTTGGTCTATTTGCTGAGTTCAAGGCCATTTCGGGTTCAGCAGAATTACCACGCTGTTTTTCCAGCCCTTGGACAGCAAGAGAATGCCAAGCCCATTTTATGATAGGCTTTCAACACAGAGGGTTCCAAGATAAATTCAATACATATGGTTCTGATTCATTCACATCTAACTCACTAAATCACTATGTGATAGCTAAGACTTCAGAGTTTTAATGAAAAAAAAATCTTCAAAGTATTTTTTCCTTTGAACCCAGCAGTCATATTTTCCTAAGAATTAATAATGGCCAGGAGAATTGTAGGTGTTTGAAATATTGCCAAAATTCCTCTTTTCTCACCTTCAGGGTGCCTTCAAAACACTTATTGCACACAATCATAATTTTTTAAAATCACATACATGATGTATGAGTGTCTGTGTGTGTGTGTGTGTGTGTGTGTGTGTGTGTGTGTGGTGTGTATACTATGTGGGTGTTTCAGGGACTGTGCCAGAAACCTTACACACATTGTCACTAACATTTACAAAGTCTGAAGGGTGGTAGTCTCTCATTTACAGGCTTGGATGCTCAGGCTCGGAAGGTTTTATGACTTGCCCATGGCCAGAGTTGACAAGTCACATGACAAAATTCTATTAAATTCTCTCTGAAACATCTTAATTTTGTCCAATTCAGCAAATATTTATTAAGTGCCTCTAGGTACCAGGTGCATGAACATAATAAAGTACATACTGATGTCCAATTTATAATATTGCATACCTGAGACTTACATAATGTTATAAACCAATATCACCTAAATTTTTTTTGAAAAATATATTTTATTGATTTTTTTACAGAGAGGAAGGGAGAGGAATAGAGAGCTAGAAACAACAATGAGAGAGAAACATCCATCAGCTGCCTCCTGCACACCTCCCACTGGGGATGTCCCCAGAACCAAGGTACATGCCCTTGACCAAAATCGAACCTGGGACCCTTCAGTCCTCAGGCCGACGCTCTATCAACAGAGCCAAACTGGTTTTGGCCACCTACATTTTTTTTTTAAAGAAGCAAGCAAACAAATACACCCCCCCTCCACCCCTCCTCTCCCCGCCCCCCCCCCCCCCCCCCCCGCCAGCAAACATCACTATTAATAGGAAAATGGCAGCATTCCATTAAAATCAAGAACAAGGAGGCCCAACACTGTCAAGGTTGGAATGTCATTCACAAGTGATTATTATCTGCACAGAAAACCCTAAAAGCGTATAATTTAATTATTAGAAATGATTAGAGTCTAGCACGGAGAAAAGAATGCTGAGGAAGTAGAGAGTGAGTTTAGTGACTTAATAATTTAGTCCAGGGCTAGTCCTATGCAACCCATCCGGAATGACAAAATGGTAGCCATTGGATTCTGTGGCTGTTGAGAGGCAGCAGCTCTACCAGTATTACTTCCCATCTTGGATGCACCAGTGGTTGCCAGAATTCTTGAAGCTTTGTTTCTTACTCATCCATCTGGCCTGTGGCACGCCCACATGGCTCAGTAGACAGCCTCGTTAAAATGACCAGAACTCCATAAGTCTCTCCAAAGTGGAAAGGAACAACCAGAGGGAGGGCATTCATTTGGGACAGAAATCATGACAGAGAAGGAGTGAAATCAGAAACAGTGCCCCCAAATGGGACAGAGGGAGTGAAGGTACAGTGGAAAGCAAAAGCTCTTTTCCATTATTTTCTACCAACTCTAAAATAAATTCTACAATAAATATCTTTTTCTGTAGTGAATTCATTTGGGTTATATCTTCCAACAGGCCATCAGTTAAGTGGCCTTTTTAAGCTTATCCAAAGCTGTCAGGACCTAACTGATTTCTTCTGAAGGGCCTATGGACAAGAAAGGGCCACATGCTAACCTAACTCAGGAAAGGCCTGTGTGGAGGCCTTGCAAACTCAAAAGAGACCTAAAGTAACCACAAAGGATGGTCTGAAATTAAAACGTTTAATTAAAAAGCAGTTTATAGTGGATAGTCATGTCCTAAGCTAGAATCTTCCCTGACAAAGATCAACTTAGATCTTTACTGAGCCTATTGTCTTTTTGCATCTAGATAACATATCTGTGGAATGTCGGGGTAACTTATAATTTCCCTTTTTCTGGACTCCTCAGAGCACAACAAATCATGTCTGGGCAGAGACCACAAATTCCCTCATTGTTATTGTTATCTTGTTAATTGTTGACTGGTAACTATCCTGTACCCACCCATGTAATGTGTCTATCGTTTTAATTTTTATCCAATCCCAGAGATTTCCCTGCTTTGCTTTCTCCCACCTCCCTAATCTATCACTGATGGGTTTCATGTAATCCACTTGGATCCCCATTTTAGATGGTAAGGTATAAAAATAGGTGAAAAACCACCATTCTTGGAAGTGCTATCTCAATATGCTGAAATTCTGCTTCCTGGCAACTGTTGACAGTTTGGCTCAAATAAACTCACAAAAATTCTTTACAGGTTTAAATGTTTTTTTTTACCGTTAACAGGCCATTTCTAAAGTGGTTTATTTCATTCTTCCAACAGTGTGTCTTTGTCATTCCTGGGCCATTCATATATAATCACATGGCAGGAGAAAGGTGATGGTAATGTTAGATGATAAAAATGTAGACTCCTGAACTCTACCCAGAATCCATTGCACTAGACTTTATGGGAGTAGAGCCTAGAAATGAGTATTTTAAACCAGCAAATCACAAGATTCTAAATGTACTCTAGAGTTTAAGCACATTGATTCCAAGAGTGCCATTAATAATACCTTACAAAGACCTTTGTATAATACCTTAGTTGAGCCTGACCAGGAGCTTCAGGGAAGAATGTCAAATCAGGTGTTGCAATTTCCATTTCACATGCTCATAAATGGGGTAGCCTTGTAACTCAGGTCTTACAGCACCAGGTTCAGTGCTCCTGCCACTACCCTGACTAAATATGTAACCCCATCTTGGGCTGCTGAAGGGAAAGAAAACAGACCTAATCTGAGCAGCCACTAGAAAGAGCATCCTTTGTTGGCAGAGAAAACAAAACTATAAACAGTTGGACAATGTCAATAACCAGCATCCTAAGGCCATTAATGGTCTAATCAAACTGTTGAACTTGTTCAAACTACAAGTATAATTAAAAATTAATTTTGCTACATACTGAAATTTGACCTGGTTAACTCAATTAATTGGAGAAGAACGATCAAGTTTTCACAATAGTGGGCCATGTGATCAGAAATTCAATTAAGTGGATGCTAGTACATTCATTTACTTTTAATGATAATCATGTTGAATGAAAATCATTATGACTATATAACATGAATCAGAGGCATAGGAGGAATTATTCTTACCTACTTTCCTTTTCCCAGTGATCCATGATGTCTCCGTTCATTTTGAAACTTAGTGGAATTAACCTGAGGAATTAAGAAATTTATATCATGAACTATAAATTGGTTCAGTTACACTTACGAGCCAATCTACGCCTGCTAATGAGACACACATTGAGAATGTTTCAGAGTCAGTGTTAGGCAGCTGAGTAATCCTTGATGATCCCCACATACTTGTGTGACGGCTCATTTTGTGTCAACATGACTGGGCCAAGGGATGCCCTGATACCTAGTTAAGCTTTACCTCTGGGTGTGTCCGTGAGGGAGTTCCTGGAAGGGATTTGCATTTGAATGTGTAGACTGAGTAAAGCAGATTGTTCCCCCTAACGTGGGTGGATCTCATCCAATCTGTTGAGGAACTGAATACATCAGAAAAGTGGAGGAAGGGCAAATTCTGTCTCTGCCTCACTATCTGAGGGGAGATTGGTCCTCTCTTGTACGAGAACTGGGACTTACTCGTACATCATTTTTCCTCAGTAAAATTAAAGATCTAATTGGTTTTATTAAACGATTCATGAGTTAGGCAGCAACCCTATGCAGTAAATAAAGACATGCACAAGGAAGTTAAAAGAGTGGATAATTCTAGATCAGATCACCTTCCCTTGGGGCAGGGGTAATTTGGATATTTATAATATCCGTGGGCCACACGAAATTATCAACTTAAAAATTAGGCTGCTAGCCAAAACCGGTTTGGCTCATAGATAGAGCGTCAGCCTTCGGACTGAAGGGTCCCGGGTTCCATTCCAGTCAAGGGCATGTACCTTGGTTGCGAGCACATCCCAGTAGAGGTGTGCAAGAGGCAGCTGACCAATGATTCTGTCTCATCAGTGTTTCTAACTCTCTATCTCTCTCCCTCTCTGTAAAAAATCAATAAAATATATATTTTTACAAATTGGCTGCTATATTTGGTCAAACATTTAATTAATTCACCCCTAATGCTTTGGCAGGACCAGACCAAATGATTTCTTGGGCCTTATAGGGCCTGAGGGCTGGATGTTTCCCATAGAGGGTCTAATCAAGTAGATAACCTCAGTGGAGCTGACCTGGAAATTCCAAACAGAGAGGTTTGAAATCTCACTCCTAGGTGAGGATGAAAACTACAATTAGATTAGGTATTAAGTCTTGGTGGAACCTACCACAACTAACTCAATTTCGGGTTGTTCTCTCTTTTCAACTATAGCTATATCATCTATATCTATAGCTACAGCTCCTATTGGTTTCATTTCTCTGTAGAATCTGACTAATATATCATGTAAACTTTTTTTTTTAACCTCAAAATCTCAGTGGCCAAATTGTGGGGTCAGAGGGGTCACATTGAGCCTTGACCCTTGCTAAATGGATAATGACATAGGAGCTCTAGATTAGGTGTTGGTCCCCACTGAAACTGTTGACGTGGCTTTGTTTCATGGCATTAGGCTTAGCTCTGCTTCCCAGCAGCATCCTGTGGTGTGAGAGAGCATGACTGTTCCTAAGAGTCAGGAGGGTAGACCCCTCCAGCATAGCTTCAGGAAGAAACCTCAGGTAAGACACTGCATAAGCTGAATAAATCCTTTGTTCACCTGGACTCGGAATGACCTTTTATGTCAAATGTAGTTGAAAATGCATATCACACTGCTGGCCTTATACCTCTGTCCTTGAAACATTTTGCTAATACAGTCACTGATAGATTACATACAGCTGACCCTGAGTTAGAATAACTCCCAGGGCATGTGGGGGCAATCTGGGTACAATATGTGATTGTGTTTCTCTAAATGCCAGTCAGGCTGTACATTTTTCCATGACCCCTCTGTCTAATTGCCTCTGCTTTTTTTAAAATTTTTTTTTTTTGGATACCCAGAAATGCATCTGTTCTCTACCCTTGGAATAAGCATACTAGCTTGTTTTCTAGTTTTTAAAATAGTTCGTGGTTGTTCTGTAATAATTCTTTGAAGCACCTGGGTTTATCGAAATGTATGATGTGTGTAATGGGTATGAATTATTGTGTTGCACTTGAGGTGCAAAAACTATCACTTTACTTTTCTAGCTCAGGATCGGGCTCTCATAGCCTATTAGTAATTATTCAGAGAGGAGCCCTCACTTTCCCTCTCCTTCTCTGGGCTGTGTCAGGCCCTTAGGAGTCACTCAGTCTAGGAGGATGGAGAAGAGACCCCTGTCACTAGTCCAGCTGGTTACCACACAAGATGCTGCCTCTCTAAACCGACTTAGGCCTCTGGATGGCTGGTAGGTTCTGCAGCTGCACTGTTTCCTCACCAGGCCACACAGCATGGCAGTTGCTCTCCAACTGAGCAGCTTGCTGTCTCTGGCCTTGACAACATCCCTGCACCCAGGCCCCACTCCAGGTCCCATCACCTCCTGGGCACTGTGTTCTCCCAGCTCCAACCAGAGAACCAACCATCCCCTGCCTGGCTTCAAGTTCTCCCCAACTCTAGACATCTCAGGTCCCCAACCCAGTCTCCTCCTGCCTAGAAACCAGTGCTCCCCAAACAAGGCTTGTTTCCTTGGGAACCAGGAACACAGATTGCTTGGCTGCCTTTTCTGAGAGAGGGAAGGGGAAAATTCCCTTCAGTCTTTGCTGATGAGTCCACAGCAGAAAAACAAGGCCCCGCAAAACCATAACCATGTCAAAAGGCAAGACCCCAGATACTTTCTTAATAAGTCACTCTAAATAGAATGGCATGTGCATATATATAATTATTCCCCTGCTTTCCTACAGATTGTTTAAATAATGTTTCTTTTTCCACTGTTAAACTGCTATATTCCTGACCGCCATCCAAACATTTTGTCCCTAAAGCTGTTGACTCTATTAGTGATTTCCCTACTCTCCCTGTTTTGATGTCAATACCATACAAATTTCATAAAGATTTAGTTATGTTTCAATATTTAACAGGATGCATCAATAAACTAAAAAATATATATTTTGTTAATTTTTTTGTTTTTTGTTAATCCTCACCTGAGGACATTTTTTTTTCACTGATTTTTTTCATAAGTGCAAGGGAGAGAGGAAGGGGAAGAGAGGGAGAGAGAAACATCAGTGTGAGAGAGGCACATCCATTGGTTGCTTCCTGCATGTGCTCTGACCAGGGCCAGGGATCAAACCTGCAACCCAGGTACTTGCCCTAAATGGAGAATCAAACCTGCCGCCTTTTTGTGTGCAGGCCAATGCTCCAACCACTGAGCACACCAGCCAGGGCTATTTTGTTGTTCTTAACTACTCTTTTTTTTTTTTTTTTTTAAATATATTTTATTGATTTTTTTAACAGAGAGGAAGGGAGAAGGATAGAGAGTTAGAAACATTGATGAGAAAGAATCATCGATCAGCTGCCTCCTGCACACCTCCTACTGGGGATGTGCTTGTAACCCAGGTACATGCCCTTGACCAGAATCAAACCTGGGACCTTTCAACCCGCAGACAGACGCTCTGTACACTGAGCCAATCTGGTTAGGGCTGCTTTTTCTTTTAAATTGCCACTGCACGTCATATATACTGGCCAGTCGGGTGGACAGACAATCGGTCACTTAGCCTTTTATATATACATATACGCTGGCTCATAGTTTTATTTTTATAAGAAAAAAAACCTATATTTTTAAATTATTGATTTTAGAGAGATGAAGAAACATCAATGTGAGAAACACTGATCGGCTGCTTCCCTTATGTGCTCCAATCAGGGGTTGAATCCACAACCTATTTATGTGTCCTGACTGGGAATTGAACCTTCCACCTTTTGGTGTATAGGTCAACACTCCAACCAACTGAGCTGCACAGTCAGGGCTAAGAAAGAAACTAATACAGAAACCCTTCTTGTTAAAAAGTTTAGTTTTCAAAAGGAATAAATGTTGATTTGACTTGAATTGTTTCTTGGCATCTATTGAGAGGATGAGATCATTTAACAAATTTTTCTTATTAGCATGATGATTTAACACCTGTTCCTTGAATGGATATGTGGGCAAAGCAATATTATCTAGATTCGGCTCAGAACTTAAATTCAAACAAGCAAGCAAGTAAACCAACTAACAAACTAAGAAACAACCAACCAACCAACTCAGTACTTGGAAAGGTCCAAGCTTCCTTCAGAAAGCAGCTCCACTTATTTGGGGGTGTTTATTCACAGGAGGCGCAGCACTAGCCCGTCCCAGATCACTTCTCAACTCCTCCTGCTCACAGCCGCACCTGACTGAGCTGTGGATTGTGGTCAGGCCCCTGCCCGGCCCTGAGAATGTCCCTATATAATCCAAGACTAAGATAATGATTTCCTCCTTTGGTTCAGCTGTTGCTGATCTCTACACATTTGCCACATGACTCTTGTGGTATAATTATCATCTTTGGGATGATCCAATCCCATTTTTTCCTAAGACCCGACTTCTTTATGCAGCAGCCATATTTGGCCATAGCTGATTAGAACAGGGGTTAAGTTTTGGACCAATATGAATATCTGTCTTTTCTGGGACTTTGGAATTGACATTTAGGATGCCAGTCAGTATTGGAGCAAGAGAGAATATGTATCTTCAGGAGTTGAGCCGCCATTGCTGAGTGGCCATTTTGGACCATCTGGACACACAGGAGGAGAGAATATTGTCCGCTAAGAAGATCCAAAAGTAATGAAGAGAGACCAAAGGCCATATAACCCCAGGGAGAGTGACAGAGAGGAAGTGCCTCCGCCTCAGGCAGCTTTCTTATTGAGGGTTCCAGTGCTCTAGAACCACAGCTGTGCTTACCTAGTAGAGCTATGTTAGGCTCCATGAAGTAACCCTTTGTAAATGAATGGCTCCCTTTTGCTTTTGAAGAGGAACACATGAATCACCATAAAATAGGTGATGCAGTAACAGAGACATGCCCAAAGTTCTATGGAGCACCAAGGAGTGAGGGACGGTGCTGAGGTAGGTAGTTGGGAATGGGAGTCAAGGCTTGTTGGTCCAGTAGGGAGGGTGTTTCAGGCTGTGGGAACAGTATGAGCAATAGCGTGGTGGTGGGAACTATAGCAGTTCAGTGTCATTGAGCACAAGGGGTGGAGAGGCAGGATTGGGGTTGGCTGGAGAGGTGGGCAGGTTCTGGGCAGGGAGAGTCTTGGGTGCAACAGAAGGAGCTTGGACTCCTTCCTGCAAGTCAATGGTTCTCATTAGAGTCTGCACAAGTAAGAGTTCCCTAGGGAGCTTAAAAAAAGAAATATGGATGCCTTCTCCAGTTAAATCAGAATCTCTGAGGTGGAAGCTGGACACTGAATTTTTTTTTTTTTTTTAAAGCTTCCCAGGTGATCCTGACATGTAGATAGCATGGAGAATCTGGCAGGAAACTTTGGAGGGTTTTAAGCTCGAGAGAGAGATATGGCTTTAGAAATTGTCTTGGTGGTGGGACTCACAGTGCATGAGGAGGAAGATGGGGAGACTGCTGGGCAAACTGTTGCAGTGTGCAGGTGAAGAGCATCTGAACTGGACAAAAGGCTGTGGGAATGAAAGAAGTTTATGAACACTTACTTAGGAGATAAAATGATGTTAATTTTAAGACGGTGATTGGAGAGGAAGGGAAGGGAATCATGATTACCCTGAGGCCCCTTGTTTGGGTAACTGGAAATGCCTCAGACTGGCAGAGACAGGAGGATAGTCTTTGGAGGAAGCAGAGGAGTTCCCTTCAAACAAGTGGAATGTGAGGTGGTATCTGGATGTCCAGGCAGAGATAAAGCAGCTGGATAGTCTAGCACTTTTAGGGATAGGCCAGGGGGACGTAAATGAAGTTTGATTGAGGTCTGTTTTTCATGTTGATCATTTACTGAGAGTTGCCTCCTAAAAAGTCACTTTTCTAGCTTACAAAGGTGTTATGGGTGTGTTAAAAGCAAGGAGTGGGCCCCACCCCAGATCACCTCCTGAGATAGGGTGTGAGGTGCATCTCCAGAGCGCCTTGAAGTCAGGTGGCTGCTCGGAGTGTAAAAATAGCAGAACAGCTGTGCGTGGTGGGTGGCGAGGCCCTGGCTCGCTCAGCCGAGCACTGGGCCTTCCTGCCGTGGGCTTTGTTTGTGTGAGTGGGTTGGGGATCAAGCAAGAATCTGTTTTCTTTGAAGAATTCCTCAGCAGCTGAGTGCCATGCCAGGGTGCTCCACGGGGACGGAAAGGGTCTTCTGCTGCCAGGTGGAAGAAAAAGAATGGGGAGGGGCTGTTGGGAAGGAGCCTCATGAAAGGATGATTTTTTTCAAGAAAGTTCACTTTGAAATGACATCCTGAGAGACAGGTGAGGAGGTGGTTCACACTGGAGAAGTCAGAATTAGGTCCGAAACTGGAAACCGGCTGTAGGGCTGTTTTGCATAGAACAGTCCAGTGTAAATGCTTCCTGATTGTGGTTTTGACTCTCCAGGGTGGTTCAACTTGGCCTCCAGATAAGGGCCCTGCTGCCAACCAAAAGGATCTGGGGGGGAGGGAGGGCAGGAAGGTAGAAGTAGGAGTCTTTTCAGGGCACATTTTTATTTAAAATATATATTTATATAGACATCACATTTTGAAACAGATAAATGGCAGGGGAGGAGGTTAGAGGGGGTGGGGGAGTAAATGACAAGATATTTCCCCATGGTTCCATCATGCTGGCTTCTCCCTTCCTTGAGCCTTTGTCTGCAGGCCATTACACATGTAGAGGAAGGAGGACTGAGGAAATTAAAAGTGGCCTGGTATAAGATGTGCTGCCTAACTGAAAAACAAACCAGGGACAGGCCGTAGGTCATTATAAATCCAAGAGTATGAATTTCCATAGCATTTTCTATGAATACCACCACAATCCCAGATAATGCAAAAGAGATGTAACAGCAAGATTAAAGAAGGCTTATGTCCTTGATTTGCACAAGGAGGCCCCCAGCCATCGCCATAACTATTGTGGGTGCCAGGCCACCTGGAGTGTCAGTGGAATTTGACCTAAGGACTGAAATGGAGGACTTCTTGGCTGCCCGAGAGGCTGTGTCAGTTGGCCAGTGTGCCCAGATGTGTGTTATCCTAGGCCACGACGCTGTGTCCGCACTCTGAAACACTTCCTCTGCCTGGAATATTCTTTTTGTTTTGTTTAAATCTTTATTGTTGAAGGGATTACATATGTCCCTTCCCCACCCCCACCCCCACTGACCTCCTCCAGCCCACCTCCAGCCCCCACCCCAGGCCTTCATCATCACCCCACTGTCTGAGTCCATGGGAAATACTCTTTTTGTGATCTGTGTCTCCTGGGGAATCCTGGAATGGATTCAAGGAGGGCTTCATAGGTAGGAGGGCAAGAGAGCAGCAAGTTCCCCTGTGAGGGAGGACAGAGTCCCAGATGGGAAGAAAAAAACCACGGGCTGTGGGGTGGGGGGAAGTGAACCCTAGAGGTGAGGACTTTGGAAGGAGCAAGTTGGAGGCAGATACCATCCAATGCCTTTTTAAAATACCGTCAATCTTGTTTTTCCTAGTTTTGTTGAGTATTCAACATTCAGTCCATTTACTTTACTTTTCATAGCTGGCAAAGGCCTTTGTAAGGTGACCAGATCGTCCCGCTTTTGGCGGGACAGTCCCGATTTCTAACAATTTTTCCCCGCGTCCCACGGCGTTTTAAAAAAGTCCCGATTTTTTAAAAGAATAAGGCCTTTTGAAAAGAAAGGCCTTCTACAGTGGCCAAGAGGCACCACTGGGACCAGGGCATTCTGTGTCTCTCCCTCACATCTAATTAAATGGGCCAGAGCACCCCAAACACAAGTCCCTGGAGCCTCTAAAAAACCTCCCAGGGATCCCTGCCTCCTGGCATTCTTTCCCTTGAGTCCTCTCCTCCCTTGGGTATGGGCTGGATTTAGAGAGTCAATTCCCAGGGACAGAACAGAGCAATGATGGATGTCACAAAGACTGACTTCCATCTTACCTGCCCTCTCTTGCTCACGCTAAAGAAAGCCAGCCGCCATGCTGTGCACTGCTCCGTGCAGAGACCCGGGTCTCTCCCAACCAACAGCCATTGAGGAACAGAGGCTCTTATTCCCACTGAGACTCTTATTCTAGATTCAGGAGGGACTGCATCCTGCCCACGACCACTTGAGTGGCTAGAAAGCACGGATTCCACTTGCTGAACCCTGGGACGATTGCGCCTCAGTGAACGGCCGGAGACCTGGAGAGACCTACTCTGCCCAGGCTTCCCACAGACCTGGGCCAACCAGAGGCGGGCTCTCTCACCCATTTACAGTGCCCTCCTGCAATGTGGCATTATAAAAAACTGCCTGTCATGGCCTCCTTGAAACCCCTTTAAATGAGGCAACATTTATTCACATTATTAACATTTCCTAATAGGTTATCTTCATTTCCAGCCCGTCAGAAAGAAGACCAGGTGGAGTCTGGAGGGCTGAGCTTGAAGCTAGTTCCTAGCCCCCACCCTCGTAGCCCCCAGCAGGGATCCCCCTCCCAACTAAGCCCCACTCTGGGCTGTGGGTATGAGCAGTGGTGCAAGGGTCAAACCCAGATTGAGAGAGAGGCAGGAAGACCTTGGAGCTTGGAGCTTGGGAGGCAGGTCAGGTATCGGCATACAAAGGGCAAGGCACACAGGAACGCAGGCCTCAAACACATGTGCCAGCATCAAGCAGACACTGACAATACTTGTACTAGACCTTGACACTAAAGCAGCTGTCTTTCCAGGGTGCCCACGGCTCCCAGGTACAGCAGGCACTGGCCCAGGGCACGAACTTTCTTCACCTCAGTGACTTCACACCTTTTACCAAGTGCCCTCCCGCTCAGAGAAAGGAGGAAGCGAGGTCAGGCTGGTTGCCTTTCACACTCCACAGACTGGCTCCCAGGGCCCTTGGGGAGCAGGAGGGGAGCCAGGCAGGGGCGGCGGTGGGTGTCCCGTCTCTCTGCCTATCTGTGTCTGGTCTTAAAAGGAAAGGAGAGGGCTCTCCTCGCGCTGGGCTGCATTAGGATTTAGGGGACAGTGGTTGGTCAGATCAAGAGGATAGCTGCTCCCTAAGATCCCAGATAAATCCACAGAAGTCTTTGTTTTTAATAGAGCCACTTAAAAATCAGGATACTTCACTCAAATTCAGATTTTTCTGGCTTCTCTGGCTACTCTGAGTCTCTGGCCTCTGGTATCAGATGGGTCAGGTACTCCCCCAGGTCCAGGCCTCCAAGATCCCAAGATCCTCACTCAGATGACACGGGCACAAGCAGGTGAACCCTGCCTGTTTCATTCATTCACCTTTTATCTTCCTGGTCCCCATAGGCATCTGAGATTTTACCCCCTGGAACTGGAGGAGTAACCTGGCCCAGGAGTGGATACAGGCATGTAACACAAAGATACATATTCCTATGCTTCAAGTACAAGTCGATACCCGGAAAAGGATCTTCATAATGTCCCTAATTACATGTCTGCTCCATTTTTGTTCTTTCTTCTGTGTTGCACTTTCAAGAGCTCTCATAATAGAAATTGTCTGAAAGCTCTAAAGGCACCTATGTAATTAGCATAACGATATTGGTCAAGATTAATTAGCTTTGCACAAACATGAAATGAACAGAGAGAACCATTTCTCATTATCCTAAAGAGATCGCACGGTGTAGATTATATCCAGAGATGCCACTTTGGTTGAAAATAATCTGCTCTGATTAAAACAGAAATAAAGTAACTGAATTATAACAACCGAACAGCTGCTAAACTCACTGCTGATTCCATCAGGAGACAAGGGAGTGGGGGCTTCTAATATAATTTCTGAGTCTCAGCCAACAAGAGGCACAGTTATTTTTCTATCTAGTGTCAATTTTTTTAGCAATTTAAATGAATATTCCTACTTAACTGGTTAAGTAAATTGGATTACTCGCTTCTGTTCTACTCTGGTTTTTTTTTATTTTATTGATTTATTATTATTTTTTTTTTAGCAAGAGAGGAAGAGAGGGAGAGAGAGAGAAACATTGATGTGAGAGCAAAACATGAATTGGTTGCCTCCTGCATGCCCTCTAGCAGGGATGAGCTGGCAACCCAAGTATGTGCCCTGACCAGGAATCAAACCCGCGACCTTTCTGTGCACAGGACAACACCCAAGCCACGCTGGCCAGGGTGTTTTTCTATTGTGTACTTTATTTGATTGCATTTAACTTGCCCGACACAAAACAAATCCCTACATGTAGCTGTTCAATATATTCCAATTTAATTTGGAAAAGTGTTTTTCACAAAGAGCACTTGGAACCAGTGAATCCTAGTTTGTAGTTGGGCTTAATTGCTATTTTGCTTACAATGCTGAACAGGGCATTTCCCCCCTGGCCTCCTGCTTCCCAAGTCTCTCACTCTCTGAGACTCACAGACACAAGCGCTAGACCTCTAGGTCTGCAACAAGAGCCTTTTAAAAATTCAGACTGAGACCCAGGAAGAGTGACTCTAAGAGTATGTGGCCTGGAAGGCCCTCCCCCGCCGATCTGTCCTCAGTGCCCTCCTGGCTGTCACAGGGGCTGTGGGTTTTGGAAGAGCACACGAAGACAGCTAATTCATGTTAAAAAGTAGATGGATTTTTAAAGTGACCGTACAAACTGAAGTGTAAGGAAAGAACATAGATCAATACAGTATTGCTAATTAGAATAAGGAAATATGTTATGAGAGGATTTAATTGTGAAACTTGTAACTTAATTTGCTTCTCAAAAACATATACCCTATGGCAGTCTCTGTAGGTAGGTGACTGGTTATATGGCATGATTAAGGGGTAGTAGCAACATGACTGTCTCCAAGGAAAGGAATCCAGTCCATTTCCACTTGCTGTTATGGTGCCCTGGGTTAATTTAACCAGCAGTTAATTTAAGGAGCTGACTGCAATGCCTGGTAAAATAAATACGGATAACTAAACCATGACCTACTCTCATGTTGACGTTTCCTCCATTTAATGCCTCTCCTACCTGTCTACCACAGGGACTGAAATCTTATTAAAGATGCATCTCAAGTGGCATGTGTGTGCGAGATGGACAAGCACACTGGAGACCAAACATCTGCGCCCATGCCAAGATGCCAACACACTGCAGCGCACATGGCTATGCAGTTGCATACCTCACACTCTCATTCTGCTGGCGTGCAGTCCTTTTATCTCTAACTTCACCCCAAACATCTGGTTTTCTATTTTGTCTTCAATGTGCTGTGAACTGAAGGTTCTTTTCTCCGTCTTCAGAAGACGCCAGGATGTAGATATACACACCGCAGGATGTGGGAGATGTTAAAATCCCCCAGGTTTGCCCTACAATTTCCATTATTTTCTCCTATTCTGAGCATGAGCATTACCTCCAACTGAGCCAAAGCTGTAATGCTCAGTTTTTTGTTGTGTCCTTTTAAATAATTCATACTTGGTGAGATGTGCAGTGTTTGGGGAGACAGGGGGAGGCACTTCAAAGTAAACAAGGGGAAGTCTTATTTTTTATAGACTAATAGTGTGGGGTAATCATGCTGGTGAGGGTAGGACTGAGATGCTGAGGGGGCCCCCTGGGCCACTCCCCAGGATTCATTAGCTGGCCTGGCCCCTGGGAGCCAAATGCAAATGCCTGTCCTAGTCACAGCCAAAAAAGGATGTTTCTTCTTCCTCTTTCTTCTTTCCTTCTTAAAACAACCTTTTTTCCGAGCACAGACTCGAGTGGAGAGGGTGGGACATGTTTTCTCCCTTCTGGTTAGAAAAACAAAACACACACACTCTGCATCTCCAGCTGCTCCATCCGATTCATCACACCCTCCCTTATCTCTCCGGCTCAGGGAAGGGAGCCTCACACCCAGCCGAGTTCAGTTTCTAGGACACCCAGCCCCCACCCCCAGCCTTGGCAGGGACCTCCCTCTTCCGGTAAAAAACGGATTCTCCTATGTTGCTCGGTCCCTGGGGCTAGCTCTCTTACACTTTGGGGGCATTTTCTTTGAATGCAATCCAGTCTCTCAGATTCTCATGTCCCAAGAAGCTGCTCCCTGCCCGATGGAACATTCTGTTGCTGTTCATTGTGAGCCAGGCTTATTTTGTTCCTTTCATTAGGAAACGTGCCCAATCAGGGGCCTGTGAGTTGAAAAGGGTGCATGCTCCCAAAGAGGGTGGCTTTGTCTCTTCCCCTTCCCTGACCTCTGTCGGAAGTTCTTTCCAGGCTCCAGATAAGGCATAGCAGGGGAGAAATGCTTAGAGTGGCACTGATAAAAATTTAAGATTTTCAAGGAAACTACTAGCCAGGCTGCCTGGTTTATATTAAAATGTCATCTCTATATTTTGGATGTGACTAGCTTGTTTAGTTAATGCTAGAGGGAAAAATAGAGTTTGTTCTCAAGGGAGAGCAGCAGAAGGAGAAACCAGGCACACGGACAGCTGACAATGTTCCAGCCACTTTGTCACAAAGAGCTAAATCCACCATTATTACATTTAAAAATCATCAGCTGATTCAAACTTTCAAACTCCCCTGGAATATGGTGGGCTCCAGCAGAGGTGCCCAAAGCCCCCTCAATGGAAGTGAAATGCGAAATTCTACTCTATCAACTCAGGTTCTTTGGACAGGAGGGAGCGGGGTCTTAACATTTGTTATTAAACATGTGGGCTCAGTGCTTTTCTGTATTCTACTTAATGACAGCATCTTGGAAAATAGGTATTACCACTGCTGTGCATCTATGGGTTTATTTTTATTTACATTCACATCACTCACATCCTTACTGGCTCAGGTCACCACTCAAGTGTCTGCCTCCTCTGACAAGCCTTTCCCGAGCCCCTATCTATCACCACAGCACGGGTCATTCTCTATCTTATTTTTATGACCCCTTCGAAGCTGTTACCTTCTGGGTGAATTCCTCCCAATTCCAATGTCTTAATTCTCTCTTCAACTACATATAGTAGTAGAATCTATCCTATTAAAAAAAAAAAAAAAATTCCAATGGTTTGCACTGGCTTGTTTGGCTCAGTGGATAGAGCGTCGACCTGCAGACTGACAGGTCCCGGGTTTGATTCCGGTCAAGGATGTAATATCTTCATTTATCTCTTCAAGGATCCTGCATGTACATATTTTTATGTCTGTTTCATATTTTTTACTATTTTGTTTTTATTCCTGTAAAAACTCATATTCTAATTATTGATTTTATTGGCTGTCTTTCTTGGCATAAGATTTCTTCATGTATTTTAAAACTGGGTTTATAGGATCATCATATATGGAGCCTCTAACCCCTCCCCTCCCCTTTCTTTTTCTCTCTCTATGTATCCCTCTTCTGTCTGAACTGGTTCTCGAGACACTAAGCTACACCTCGGCGGTGGTGAGTGCGGGTTTTCCAGCTTCCTTTCACAAACCAGGGAAGCCCTGGCCTGGCCTCTGGTGGTCAGCGTGACTCTGACTGGCGTGCCTCCTATGGAGTACCTTTTCCCCTGTGGGGGCTTTTTCTGCAGAAGCCAGACTCACAGCTCCGATACCTGCTCCTAAATCCAGAGCCTGACAGGCCCTCACAGCAGCTTCTACTTTTCACTTTGCATTTTGATTCTATTATATTATTTGATTTCTCTGTAACCTTCTAAAGTTCAATAAGCCATCCTGTCATTATTTAAGCATGCTATATTAAGTAATATTCGGTTCTACTAACTCCCTATTCATTACCAGTGATCAAAAACACTTGTATGGCACCATGTTCAAAGTCCCTTTATCTTAGGAAAGCACTGGTCATTTCTACGGCTACCATCACCGAAGCTAAAAATAAAGCCGCCAATTGTTGCCCCGGACTGTCAGCAGTCATCACTAACACAACACTAATTTTGTTGGGATGGTGGTGGAGGTCAGTGGTGTGTAGCAGCAATGTACCTTGACTTCAGGAATAAATTAAGATTAATAAATTTAATGCAGTCACGGTTATACTATTTCTCTTAGTAAAATTTCCCATCCTCCTTGCTGTGAGGAGTGAAATGTTACCAGCTGGGACCATTGATACATATTATGAAAGATGGCTGGAAATTTCCTAGGAAATCTTCTACTTTTCTGATCAAAAACTCAAAGGAAAGCTTGGGGCTATTCCTTTCCCCATTCTCCTATCTGGAATATGGATGTGATGCCTGGATCTGAGGCAGCTACATTAAGTCCATGAAGCAATAAGCATGATGATGAAAAACAATATGCCTAGTGAGTCAGAGAAAGAACGAGCTTGAGCTCCTTGATAACGCAATTGACCATCCCTGAGACCATACCTCTGCGTTTCTTGTTGAATAAATACACATTTCCTTATCATTTTAGCCGCTGTTGGTGCATATCCCTTCAGTTGTAACTAAAGAACAATTTCGCATTGAAAAGCAAGGAAAATAATGCATGGTAATGGCACATGGCCATGGAAACGGGGATACATGTTGCTAGACTTGCCACGGTTTTGGTGTTTTTTTTTCCAGACCTCTTTGTACTGAGCAGGAAAGAAAGCCACTCTTTTTGTTCCTCTCAGTGCTTAATGATCACCAAGTATCATCATAAAGAAACCGTGTCTCACGGTTCCCTCACTACAACGGCTCTTAGGGGAAGAGGCATGTAACTCTGTAGGTAAGTGATCCCATCCTAAAATCCTTTTGTGCAGCTTGGAAATATAATCTCATCTGTGCTATACTATTTATAAATAGGCTGGGGACCAGGAGATCTGCTAGACGCTAGCAGCTAGAGCGATGTTTTCTGGGAAGCTGGATTAAATCTATGGCAAGAACAAGGTAACTGCCTATAGTGGGCTGGGAGTAGTACTTTCAATCAGCTCCCCTCTACAGAAATAAGACGAAGATTCAGCCAGTGCTCAAGTGCACAATAAGTCTAATCCAAGCCAATCCAAATAGCCTCTCTTTTGGTAGGAGGATAGAGCTTACCTTGGTCAAGAATGAGGAAATAGGTGAAAAATGAATTATATGGAGAAATGCTATAGAACAAGATGAAGGTAACATCATCCCGAAGACTCAGAGGAAGACTATACCACTGGAGGTAATTTAGTACAGACACCAGAAGATTTGGGGAAAGGTGTGGCATCCTTAATAGACAGAAAAAGGTAGGGAGGAAGGAAAAACAAAACACAAACAGAAACCGAAAGACACAAATAGGTTAAAAATGAACCATAAGACTGAATACAGTAGTTCCTCTTTATCCACAGTTTTGCTTTCCAGTTTCAGTTACCATGGTCAACTGCAATCTGGAAATATTAAAAGGAAAATTCTAGAAACAATTAATAAGTTTTAAGTGAGGCACCATTCTCAGAAGCATGATAAAATCTGGCACTGCCCCTGTCCACCTCGCCCAGTATGTGACTCATCCTTTTGTTGTCACCAGTAGCTGTCTTGGTTGTCAAAGAGACTGCAGAGTATCACAGTGCTGGTGACCAACTAACCCTGACTTTACATGAGAATGGCCCCAAAGCCATTTACATAACTTCCACTGCAGTGTATTGTTGTAATTGTTCTATTTTTACTTATTGTCGTTAACCTCTGAGGGTGCCTAATTTATAAATTAACTTTATCATAGATATGCATGTACTGGGGAAAAACACACACAATGTATATATAAGGCTCAGTACTATCACAGTTTTCAGGCATTTACTGTGGATTTTGGGATGTCTGTACCCTTAACTTCTGAGTACCTGCTGCGGACCAGCACTGCGCTAGGAGCAGGGGCTCAGAGATGGCTAAGGCATAGATAGTTCTTGACTACCCGGGCTCACAGTGCAGTGACCCCATTCCACCATAATAACTTATTCCAGATTGAATTACAACAGTGAGCTATGATATCACAAACTTCTGCTGTGTTTAAGAGTGCTTATTTTCTAGACATAGCCACTCTATTTTGGAAAGAAATTAAATGACTACCTTCTAAGTAAGTAAAGGAGACAGGGAGTACCCCAGAGGGATGGAAACCACTGAATATTTTATTGAGTTCTGGTTGTTTCTTGCAAGACACTAAGAAAATCCATCCTTGTTCAGAGGACCTACTTCTCCTTGCTTATATGGAAGAGATGGAGGATGTCCAGGAAGAGAGGTAAGGTAAAGCTGATGATAGAAGCTGCTGCCTCCATCTGACCAGCATCCAGGCCGTGGGCTGAGCCGTAAGTTCTCTGAGGACCCAGGTGAATCTCTGCACCAGCACAGGGACATGTCAGGGAAGCTCACCCACCGCTTCCAATATTGACAACTGTCAATCCAGTCCTGGCCACCCTGTACCTCCGCTGAGAACAGGAAGTAAGCCAATGTCCCATCTTCTCTTCTTCAACTCTGAGGAAATATCAGTTTAGACTGGAAGAGTAGAGAGGGCAGGTGGCAATCATCTCTCAACCCATTAATTAAGCTCTTCTTACAGGACCCTGCCTTCTGGGCCACATTGGTGGATCTAAGAGTGAGAAGGGGCACGAGCTGGGCCAGTTACGAAGCACTGTCAGGGCCTAGGACAGCAACTGGTTAGGGACAGATCTCTGACCCAGTGGGGCCGACCACAGCATATCTTGGGAAACGATGCCTGAGGACCACAGAGCTCACGCTGTTTGTGTGTGCAGACGAGCAGCTCTGAACTCACTGAGATGGTGTGACCTGCCATGGAGGAGGCTGACCTGCAGTGGAAGGAATTATACCGACACCCAGACAGTCAGTCTGCCAGATCCATTTCCAGTTATCCTGAGGCACAGCTGCGCCTTGAACCTTCCAGTCATATAAGCTTTCAATACATTTTCCATGGAGTCTAAATGAGTTTTAGATAGCTTTAGACATTTACAACGACAACAAAAAACAACAACAACAAAACTACTTATTATTATACTACACACTGTATGTGTTTTGGTATCCCAAAGGAAAAACTTTTTCCTATTATAAGAATTGATACTCACAAAAATTCCAACAGTATTGAAAAGAATAATATGTAACATTAAAATTATTATAATTCTACCATCCAGACAGAACCACTGCCTTTTAATATTCTTCCAAACATTTCTTTCTTTTGAAAGATAAATAATTTTATATGAGTGCAATTTTCTAACACACCATTTCACCCAAAATTCTGTGTTGGGTATTTTTATTGAATAGTAATCCTAAATCTACATTTTAAAAGTGGGAGCATAGCATTTTTTTATATTCAAAACACTTCATTGTACCTGGTCTTATTTCTTGGGCATTTAGTTTATTTCAAAAGTTTCACTGTTGTAAAGAGCACAACAATGAACATTTCTGTATGTACGTTTTGGAGCATTTATTATCTCTTTAGGATACATTTCTCACTTCTCAAATTATAACTCTGTCAACTGTCTTATAGGACTCAATACTTCCTGTGGCGTGTCTCATCAGTTTCATAAATGAACCTCTTGATTTACTCCATGTATTCATTCATACTATCAACAAACATTTATTGAGAGTATATTATGTGCCAGACACTATAGATTTCATAGATAAGTTTTGGCTTTTATCCTTAAGGATGAAGAAGAAACTAGCGTCTATTGAAATCTGAGTCTGTGTCAAGCACTGTAAAGAAATATCTTCATTATTTATTCTTCAATGAAAACAACACACCAATCTTGTACAGTGGTTAGTATTTTTATATAGGGTTTCCCCCAAAAAAATGTATACATACACTTTGAATAATTATAAAGGCAGTATTTATTAAAATACCATTTCATTTTCAAAATTGAGCTATATCAGATGTTAAAGTGTGTATACATTTTTTTGGGGGACACCCTATATAAAATGAGGAAAGTTTGAGCCGTTTGTTCAAGGTCATACAGTTAGTAAATGCAAAGCTGAAATATACCCCCTGGTCCATGTGGTTTCCTACTGTCACACATAGTTAAAGGAGAGAGAGATGAAAACAAATGACAAGACAAGCTGTATGTGCTTTGTAAAAACTTGAGCATCTCAGACTATCAACTGTGATGATAAGCAGACAAGTCCTTTATCTGTAGCAGGGAGCTTTTTAGTAGTCCAGGTTAAAGGGTCAAAACTCAAACCAAGCCCAGCCGGTGTGGCTCACTGGTTGAGGGTCACCCCATGCACCAAAAGGTCACTGGTTTGATTCTGGGTTATGGGTTCAATCCCCAGTACAGGGAGTGTGGGAGTCAGCCTATCAATGATTCTCTCTTATCATTGATGTTTCTATCTCTCTCTCCCTCTCCCTTCCTCTCTGAAATCATTGTATTAAAAAAAATAAATCACAAAATGGCTTGCCGCACTCCGCACAGATCCAGGAGGCCCTTGGGAAGCCAGAATATTTGCCAGATGGGAAGTTGGGGAGAGTAGGAACTGTTTCTAAACAGTTCCTGTTTAGAGAAGCTGAAATCAGTCGGTGCAATGCAGGGTTCTGGAAAGATCAGAGCCATTTCAAAAAAGAACCTGGAGGAAAAGGGACACACTATTGGGAAGTCTTTGGGCTCAGACTGGTGGAGGGGACACCCTGAGTGGCCTCACACCCCAGTACCAGCACATCCTTGGGATAAGCATGCATTTCACTGGAGGCTGGGCGTGGAGGAGTCTGGAAGCACTGCTTGCCAGGCGTGGGGCTATAGTAGCTGGCTAAGCTTGGACAGTTTGTGACTGAGAGTCTACTGAGGGCTTTAGGGTTGTCTGGACAAGATCCACAAAGCTGACCAAGCAGGAGCCAGGATGTCAACCCCAGAAATACTTCCCCAACTGGACAGGCCTCAGCTCTGTCTTTCTCTCTCTCTGAGAGAAGACCTGTGGTGCAGACCACCTGCTTGGGCAGTTGCCCTGTGGAGCCAGTACCTCCTTCCTCCTTTCCTTGAGTGTGTTCCAAGTGGACTCTTGTCCTCTGGCTGGACCCCCACTGGAGGGATCATGGCAGAGTACAGTGACTTCCCAATCTATCTCCCCTCTTTTCTTACAGAGGAGATCTTGAGTGGAACCCGAACAGATAAAATTAGAGCTGCTTCCATCTGAATGGGAGTTGGGATACCTTTCCTCTCTGGGAGATTCTGTTGGGTACACAGTTTGAAATCCACTGCCATAGCTTGGAAGAGCCCTGAGTTTCAAGTTAGAACATCTGGGTTCTAAACCAGGCTCTGCCACTTAAAGTGTATCTTTTAAGAAATCATTTGACCTCTCTTAGACTCTGTTTTGTTTTTCTTTGTTTTCATCTGTGAAATGAAGATGAGGATTCTTATCTACTTCAGAGGTGATTGTGAGCATCAGATCCAAGCACGTGAGTAAAGGCAGCTGGAAAATGCCATACGAATGGGAAAGGCTCCTTTGTTTGGCTTCTCCACATTTGCACAGCCCCGTGACTGACTTCTCCACACCCTTGGGCTAGAGGTCAAAGACACACTACTTGGGACCAAACAACGTGATCTTACTTTTTGGTTTCCAAAGACAAATGGTCTTTTTGAAGGTAGAATTCTTTGGATTTTTCTCCCTTCCATGTTGTTATTCTTGGATCGCCTTCTCCACTTTTCTCTGACAGACAGACAGACCCCGCTCTGTGTCTCCACGCCCCACCCCCACAGCTGGGTCACAGTGTCTTCTGCAGCAGGTGCTCCATGTGTGCCAGCTGGTTTTGTCACTTAGATTGATGACTGTCTGGAAATCCATATTAGCAGGAATAACAAGGTCATGCCCTGTGCTTCTCTAAAAGTACCCCATGTCCATACAAAATAGTTCACCAGGTTTCTTCCCTGAGTCATATCGGAGAAACCGTCATTTATAATTCTCCTGCTGCAGCACTGCGAGTGGTGAAAGCTCATCTGAGGTAGTGATCACATGTCCACGCTGGGACAGCGAAGTCAGAAACCTCAGGAATGAAAGTGGGGGTGGGAACAGTGGTCTGTGCATGGGGTTCATCAGAGGGAGCCACGTCCATTTCTCAAAGTCATGGGCTGACTTAAATAGCAGGCTTGATTTGGTGGGCAGTTTAGGAAGTCATGGTGCCACACTGCCCACACTGCCAGGGCATTCCATCTATTGCATGACACCCAGTGTGGGATTCGAAACTGACTTGGGTAACATGAGTTGTAGCTCCATGTTCCCAGATAGTCACCAGCTGTTAAGCAAAGGTAGAGGGGTGTGGGTACTGTATAAAACTGGATAGACTTTGTTTTCTGAGTAGGAACTCAACTTATATTGCTGTGATTTCTAGGAGTAGAGTGGTTTTAGGTCCATGACATCAATGGTCCCCCCTTAAACGAGATGGCTCTCCCGAAGGGCCTGTGGTTTGGATGACTTGTTATGGGCAGGGCAGAAACTGGATTTCAAATGGGTGCAATAATTCTGTCCCACATCCCATCCACCCATAGAGCTCCCTTTAGCAGCTGTCACTCAGAAGACCTCTACTTCCTCCCTTTGCACCTGTTTTGACATCTCCTATAGGTTCCGAGCCCACTTGAGTTTAATGGAGCCATAGAGACACTTTCTGGAACTACGCAGCCCATCTCCGCATTTCTTTCTGAATGACAGAGTCCAGTGAAGAGGAAGAATAAATAAGGTAAAAGGAGAGAGCTACCAGCAGAGAATTCTAGCCCTGGGATTCCTGGCAGTAAGATCTACTCTTCTTGCCAGGGGGGCACTTGAGACATGAACTTTTGGCCTCTTCCTATTGCTCAGATCTGTTCTTTGATGTTTCTCTAAAGTGTGGTCATCCTTGGGCCAGACTTCAGGGCGCTGTCATTTGCCCAGAGCTGAAGTAGGAAGAGACATTGCCTTGCCTCTTCCACTTTTTTCACTCCTGTGGCCTGTCCCTGTGTCCTTCCATAGTGCCCCATTGTCTTCACTGGCAAGGCCTCCTGTCCTCCAGTCTGCAGGCAAGTGCATGGTGTCTGTTGCCTAATGACATGGGTCCCAGAGGAGCATCTTTCAAGCTGAAGAGCAGAGAACTCATAGGCAAATGGGTATAAAATGTGTTTTGTGCCTACATCCGACATTCATTCTGATCTCTGGCTATGCGCCGTGCAGGAGCCAGAGAGCTTATGGGAAAACTGAAATCTCAGTTGGTTAATTGGTTCTAACTTCCTTCCCACCAGACCTTTTTACCAGAGCTATTAATTTCCTCACTTTCCTCCTTTCATTTTCTCTGTCCAACCTCTGTTTAGCAAGCTAATCGACCATGACAAAAGCAAAAGGCTGCAGCTAGAAGGAAGGGAGATTAAGGAGCCTGGATCACCTGCAAACTGAACCTCGGGCTCCTGGACTGATTGTAGGATCATATTCCATCTCATAGGGGAGGTCCTCCACGTAGCCCTCCTCCTGAAAGACCCTCCCCCCACACCACCCACCAAGAAGCTTTGCTTCTAGGGTAGGAGGGGAGGAATGAGCTGGCTGTTGCCAAGGGAACAGGGAGTCCTGTTGTCAGTCTAGGAGGGTCTCAGCCTCAGGTCTGGCCAGCAAGGTCTGAGACAAGCATGTCAAACTCACGGCGGGTGGGCCACATACCTCCTCATTTAAATAAATGAGGCATGTGGCCCTCCGATTGAAAGTTTGATATGCTTGCTCTGAGACATGCAAACCTCCACAGGTGCAGGATGTAAAACAGAAGTGCCCTGGGTGAGGCTGACGGGGCAGCTGGCTCCTCACTTTGCATGCGCTCATAGGAGGCTAAAGTTAGGTTCTGGTTCACACCAGGTGAGGGGCCGCATTTAGCTACTCCCACCACTGGGGTGGTGACTTGCTTATGCTTTGGCTAGGACAAGGTCTGGCTTGCCTTTCAGAGACATAAATTGGGCCCCAGGTCATCACTAGGTTGACCTTAAAGTCAAGGAAAAATTACGACTACTCCTTCCCTTCTCCCCAAACAAGTCTCAGCATCATAGACTTAAACTCTGGCTGACGCAGACCCGAAGAATCGTGGAGTCTTGCCTAAACACCCGGAGGCTGTCAAGCCCACCTCCCCCTTTGCTTCACTCCAGACCTAAAACATCGCCAGATCCCAGCCTGGGAATGCTCATGGACTTTCCCCTGAACTGTCCCCACTGGCCTATCTCCTACAACCTTACTTGCTGCACTTTCACCCTTTGGACATCTGACCCCAATCATGGGCCTTCCTTTCTGTGGCCTCACCCCTCATAGCCAATGCTTAGCTACCCTGGCTTTCAGTTTTGCTTTCTTCCTCAGCCACAGTTTCATCCTATTGCAGTCAGCTGCCTCAAGCCACCCAGGCCTTCAGGTGTGCAGATCCAGGACGAAGGTAACCACTTCTACTGAGAAGGCTAGCCCCTATTTTGTAAAACTACTATTTGAAATTTTCTATTTTTTTTTAGACAGCCTCTTATTCTGAAAAAATAACTTTGCTTTCTAGACTGCTTCAGCCTGCTTGAGTAATAAGGAAGGTAAACGTAGCTGTCTGACATTGTAGGCCAGAGACTAGATACGCCCATACTCTCAATGCCATGCCAGATGTATTTTTTAATTGGATAGAACTTTATTGTTTTCAAGGCTAGTGAGATAACCACTAAGCACACATTGGGCTGTTTTGTTTTGTTTTTAATAAAAAGGATAGTTCTGCTTATAGTTCTGCTTAGAATTTGAATTCATTTTTCTCTCAGTGAATAAAGTGTGACTCCAAACTCTCTGAGCATTGCTTGATTTATTCCGGTTTTCTGTAACACTATGACCGAAGGAGGAGGCATGTCCACCAAAGAGACCCCGGGGAGAGGAAGTCTGTGGGCTGTGTGTGCTGAAGGCAGATGCCTGCACCCCTCATTCTTGTCAGTGCCCCCCGGCAGTGACAGGCTTCTTCTGAACAGACCCCTAAAGTCCAGGCCAGGAGAAAGGGACCCTACTTGCCAAACCCCAGGCATTGTGTTGTGCCACAGGCATGGTGCCCTCACTGTGTCTTTGAAAGACTACATAATAGACAGAGTATTATTACTTTATTATTTATTCATAAATATATTTTTATTGATTTCAGAGAGGAAGGGAAAGGGAGAGAAAGAAACACCAACAATGAGAGAGAACCAATGATCGGCTGCCTCTTGCATGTCCCCTACTGGAGATGAAGTCCAAAACCTAGCATGTGCCCTGACTGGGAATCAAACTGTGACTCCCTGGTTCATAGGTTGATGCTCAACCACTTTTAAAAATATATATATATATTATTGATTTTTTACAAAGAGGAAGAGAGAGGGTTAGAGAGTTAGAAACATTGATGAGAGAGAATCATTGATCAGCTACCTCTTGCACACCCCCTACTGGGGATGTGCCTATCTGCCCTTGAGCTGAATCGAACCTGGGATCTTTCAGTCCGCAGGCTGACGCTCTATCCACTGAGCCAAACAGGTTTTGGCTAAACCTCCACTTTTAAATCAAGCCAAGGATGCACCTGATATCACACCCAATTGATGACATTTGCTTGCTTACTATGTGTGTGTACTGTGTGGAAGGAAACAGGTTCTGAGAAAGGTAAGTTATCAAAGAAAACTCTTACCTTACTCTAACCAAGGGGGAACAGACACAGAGAAGACTTTCTTTTTATGGAAGTTAAACCTGTCAGGAGCAAAACCAGGGTTTCTCAACCTGGGCACTATTGGCATTATGGACTGGATAGTTCTTGTTATGGGTGGGGGGCTGTCCTGGGAATGGCAGGATGTTAAGTAGCATCTTTGACCTTTACTGGCCAGCTCCCACCTCTAGTCATAACTATAGAAAATGTCTCCCGACAAGGTCCCTGAACAGATGCAAGGGGTCGGATTCCAGGCACACACCCTGCCACTTGCTTTGGAAAGTGCCTGACTTCCAAAATGGAAGCAGAATCACAGAAGGGTCCGATGAGGCCCTGGGGTCAGTGGGGTCAAATTTGAATGACGTGTGGTGCCTTCCCAGGAAAATAATTTTTAAGGATTCCCAGTGTTGACGTACATTCCCTTGTAAGATTGTTAAATATGAACATGAAACTGGGCATATATCCTCCTGGGCATATAACTTCTACAACCACAGAGTCAAAACAAATTCATGGTTTGGACAAGCCAGTAAAACTCAAGGTAACAACGTTAATTGAATGAGACAGATGATGTGCTTTTGTGTAGTAACTCACCCCTCGCTTTGTCACTTGTGTGACTTCTTTGGGGCAGACATGGTTCCATGACACCAAGCTCACAAACTCATGTGAGAACCTTGGCTGTAAACTTTTCATGAGGTCATTTGGCAAGCACAGACCTGACGCATGGTCACCGGTGTTTTCTTCTCACTGGCTTGAGACAAGGAAAAGAGCACATCTGGGCCCCAAGGTGACCCATGGGCACAGAGTTATGATGGCACTGCGAGACCACCCAGATGCTGCTCCTATTCTTCAGGTTCATCAAATTGAAAGAATTTCTTATTAAAACTTTTTAAAGTTCACACAGAGAACTCCCAAAATATATTAGGAGACTCTCAGAGGAGTTCTGATCCTCTTCAGAGAGGAGGAACAAGGCCGGGAGAACTGCCCAGGGAAGCCGCTGCAGAGGGTCAGGGCTGGTGCAGCCACATGCTCTCTTCTCCTCTGCACCATCTCTGATGTGGAACTGTGCATAAGACCTGGCTTCCTGTTTTAAATGTTCATTCAACTAAACTGAACACTTAAAGTTCATTTTTCAAAGGTAGTACATTTAACTAGGGAGGTTTTTTTTGTGTGTTAATTCTCACCTGAGGATATTTTTCCTATTGACTTTTAGAGAGAGTGGAAGGGAGGGAGGGAGGAGGGGAAAAAGGAGAGGGGGAGGGAGAAGGAAAGGAAGAGAGGAGAGAGAGAGAGAGAGGTGAGACACATCGATTGGTTGCCTTGCAAGCAGGGAAGGGATCAAACCTGACTGCTAATGGAACTCAAACTCATGACCCTTCCTTGTGTGGGATTGATGCTCTAGGCACTGAGCCAAACCTGCCATGGTGAAAGTTCTTTTTTGTTTTGTTATTTTAATCTTTATTGTTGAAAGTATTACATATGTTCCCTTTTCCCCTCATTTTCTCCTTCTAGCTCTCCCCGCCCTTTCCCGGAGGCCTTCACTACCCTATGTCTATGTCCATGGGTTATGCATATATACATACAAGTTCTCTGGTTGATCACTTTCCACCCACCCTCCCTCCCCTCCCCTCCAAGATTTCATACTCTGCTCTGTGTTTCCATTGTTAATTAGATTCTGCATATGAGTAAGATCACGTGATACTTGTCTTTCTCTGACTGGCTTATTTCACTTAGCCTAATACTCTGGGAATTCTTTTAAAAAAAATCTTGATCTTTTAGTATTTAATAGAATGGTCAGAAAGCATGTTATTCACATGCATATAAAATATATATACATAGTAGAGGCCCGGTGCATGAAATTTGTGCATGGGGGGGGCAGTCCCTCAGCCTGGCCTATAACAACACCAGTGTTCCATGCCCTGGCCTCTACCCAGAGGCCCTCCCTCCACACAGCCAGGGCACAGGACACTGGGCTGGTCACCAGGGCTGACCACGAGCCCAGTGTCCTGCACCCCGGGCTCTGGCCAGAGGCCCCTCCCTCCACGCAGCCATGGTGCTGGACGCTGGGCTCACATCGCCAGGTGACACTGCCAGTATTCCCCCCGCCCCAATGCCACATGGGCGCTGGCATCTTTGTCTCGGAGTGACAGTTAATTCGCATATTACTCTTTTATTAGATAGGAAGACTACAGTGCATTAAATATTAATATCCAGTTTAGTGAATAATTATAAAGTGAAAACATATAAACCACAGCCAGATAAAAACATAGGTCCTTTCCTGGATGCAAAAGTTTCAGAGTATTCTCTTTGATCACAAGCCTTCCTTTGCTCTAACCACCCATCCTGACTTTTATTATAAGGATTTCCTAGTTCATTATACCATCTACTTAGGTAACAAAGTTGTTTTGCCCACTTATGAGCTTTTTGTCCCTTGACCCTTACTTTGTGTCACATCTTGCTCCTTTTGCTCAACATTATGTTTGTGAAATTCATCCCTGCTGCTGTAAGTGGCTCTGGTTTTCACACACCTCTCCCCGCTGGGCGGACGTGTAGGTTGTTTCTAGCTCAGGCTATGAACCATGCTTCTATAAACATTCTTGTATAGGTCTTGGGCTGCAGGATATACATATGGACATTTTTCCACAGTGGCATTTGTTAATTGTGAATAGGGTGTGTGAATCATCAACCTCAATAGATAACAGCAACTGTTCCCCAAAGCTGTTGCTTCAACCTGAACTCCCACCAATCAGGTATAGTTCCCATTATTGGCCATCCTCATTAGCACTTGTTATTGTCAAACTTTAAAAGTTTAACTCTGTATTTAATATGCATTTCCCTGGCTGCTAATAAAAATGAAGCCCCCCGCCTTTGCCACACTTATTGATCACATGAATTTCCTCTTATGTTAGGGGCTCATCCAGGTCTTTTGCCATCGTTCTATGATCAGATTTAAATTTTCTTTTAAAACATATTTGATCTTGATTTAAAAAAAATTGCATTTGACAGAAAAGTGTGTCCATCTTCCAAGGTACCTGTGCTCACCTGAGAACTGTACACAGTTAAAGGCAAACTGCTTAAGATCTGTAAGCTGCCAAGACTGGTTTGGCTTAATGGATAGAGCGTAGGCTTGGGGACTGAAGGGTCCCGGGTTCGATTCCGGTCAAGGGCATGTACCTTGGTTGTGGGCATATCCCCAGTAGGGGGTGTGCAAGAGGCAGCTGATCGATGACACTCTCTCATCGATGTTTCTAACTCTCTATCTCTCTCCTTTCCTCTCTGTACAAAATCAATAAAATATCTTAAAAAAAAGAAAGAAGATCTGTAAGCTTAGAAATGTTTGTTTTTCAACCCTAAATCATTGAACACAATAGACATTATCAGAAACAATACCATCCAGACCTTTTTCTCTCCTCATCTCCATCATTATATTGAATTTTGCTCCCCTGTTGTTTCCTTATATTTTCATAGAGAACAAATATACCCTTATATATCAGAGTCATTCGTTAAAATCACCAAGTTTAGACAAGGTCATTTGTTATTCTAGTCTGTGTTTCTCAGTATTATTATGAGTTAGCTAACTGTCAATAATAAAGTAATGCCTCTATTGCATGTGATGTTTGCAGCTGAGAGAATGTCAAAATATGTATATATGACTCTATTATAATACATGTCTAACAAAAAATAAATAAACCGTTCACCCAAGCCTGAGTTCTGGCTTGTGCTCACCTTATCTTCTTTAGACATTTGGGTATGAGCTCATTGGCAAAGAATGAAGCCCATATAATCTACCATTAAATAAATTATTCAGTAATCTGTGATGTCCTTGTAACATGAGAATCCCCTATTGAAAAAATAAATAGCTGCACTGCTTACGGAGGCATGTGCCTGCTATTTATAGACATTATAGAAGTTTTGTTGCTAGTGAACCCAATTAGGACTCCCTGGTAATCCATAGAGCTGGTTTCTGTTCCGGGGTTTTTACACCATTCATTCCACGCATTTGTGGTAGGGTGATGTATACACACCCCCAGACGACCAGCAGAGACAGCCCAAAGAGATAGGAGTTATTTGTAGAGCTGTCTCATTCTCTCCTTAATGCTTTGGACATTCAAAAAGGGAAAAAGTGACTACAGGTCACCTGCAGATTCAATATGTATTCTTGATTGAATCCAGGCAACTGGGTCTCTACTTTTTTCAAAGTAAACATTCTAGTTTTTGCTAAAAATGTCAGATTTCCCTCTCAGATACATAGCAGTCTGGGAGACTGAGCTCCCCCTCTTACCTTGCTTCCTTTCAGGTGCAAGTTACAGTGACTTGAAAGCTGGGCGGGGGAACCCGGGGTGCACATAGTGGAGGAATCAAGGAGAAGCTTATGTGAATTTTCATTCTGGAAGGGCTGGGAGAGAAACAGACAGGTGTTTATTTTTCATAGTCTTCATTTTTAATTAGAAAAAAAAAACTTGACTATGACTATAGAAGCATAATTGGTATACAGATAAAGCAATTCTTTTTACAGTAGGCCCATGAAAACCAGAATAGCCATTTAACTTCATTAGTCATGTAGTCTATGTGATGTCAACATTGGAGGCGACGATTTTCAAAAGGTTTCAAAATTGTGCATCAAGGCATGTCTCAGAAGCAGGTGTTGACGGAATTCTTGGCATACTGAAAAAAGTGTGTACTGATGAGATGGAATTATGTGGAATAATATTTAAGTTTTTCCAACACTTCACCAAGTGTTCAAATAAAAATACACAGAAGCTGTACAAGTAATCAGTAACAATTTAAAACTGAAATATAAAACTAGATATATTTTAAAAATTAAATTAGCACAGTGAGATCTCACTACACACATATCAGAATGGCTAAAAGAGTCCTAGCCGGTTTGGTTCAGTTTGAATAGAACATCAGCCTTTGAACTGAAGGGTCCCAGGTTTAATTCTGGTCAAGGACATGTACCTCGGTTGCAGGCTCGATCCTGGGCCCTGGTCAGGGCTTGTGTGAGAGGCAACCAACTGATATGTCTCTCTCACATCAATCTTTCTCTCCCCCTCCTTTTCACTCTCTCTAAAAATCAATGGAAAACATCCTCAGGTGAGAATTAACAAAACATACAGAAAAGGGAATGGCTAAAATAATATCAACTGCTGACAAGGATGCAGAGAAACTGGATCACATTGTCCAGATATCCTTCAGTGCGTAAGTGGTTAGACCAACTGTAATACTACTCAGCAATGCAAAGGAACCAACCATTAATATATTAAACCTGGGATGGATTTCAAGGGAATTAGGCTAAGTGAAAAAAAAAGCCAATCCCCCCAAGATTACATATGTTATGATTTCATTTATATAACTTCTTGGAACAAAAAAATCATAGCAATGAAGAAAAGATTGGTGGTTGCTAGGGGCTATGACTGGGGGTCAAGGGAGGATGGAGTAAGAGGGAGATGGATAGGGTCATACAAAGGGAATATAAGAAATGGTGACTGATACACAAACCTCCACATGTGATAAGATAGCATAGAACAAAATAAACTTTCACACACAATGAGTACACATACGACAGGGGAAATTCTGAATAAGATGCGAGAATTGTACCAATGGCAATATCAGGGTTGAGATTTATACTATAGTTTTGCAAGGTGGTACCGCTGGTGAAAATTGGGTAAAAATCACATGGCATCTTCCTGTATTATTTCTGACCATTGCATGTGAATCTATAACTATTTAAAGACAAAGTGTTCAATTAAATTTTAAAATTAAATGAAACCTGGTATTCTCATGATGAACATCTGTTAACTTTTGAAGAAGCCTTAAAAAAAAAGCTCAATGTGGGGTTATTCTTGCACGTGTGTGTGTGTGTGTGTGTGTGTGTGTGTGTGTGTACCTGCACATGCATACGTGTGGAAGAAAGGCATAAGCAGAGGTTATTTTGGGGTACCAGGGCAAAGGAAGGGATAGATGGCAGCTCCCTATGGGGCTCAAGGTCCAACCATGAGCTTTCAACTTCAGTAGCCCAAACATACACCATTATATAGAGCTAGAATTACTCCAGCTGCTGGAGCCATTTTTATTTTTCCTGATTCAAACCATGGGGGATAGTAGATTATCTTTGAATGGGGTTGTATTAGTCACCACAGCTTCAATTGTCCTTCTGTTTGGTTATCAAACTGCAGCTGCATTGACATCCCTTGGTGAGTGTGTCTCTGTGCACACCATGAAATGAGCTGTGCCTGAAAACCTGCCCTGAATTTGTAGTTACAATATGACCTTACTTATTCAGAACTCAATGAACTCAGCTTGAGAATAATCCAAGGTGAAAAAAAAAAAAAAAAGAGTTGATGAAGAAAGAAAAAGAAATGGTGAATCAAAGCAGGCCTTAGAGTCTGTTCCCTTGGGTCGTTGGTAGACTCAATGGGCCTTTATGACCTGGGGTTATGTGGTTCCCAAGCCCCCAGAGCCAGATGTGAGTAGAATGGACTGATAAAAACCTCCCCAGTGGGTGAAGTGGGGCCTGGGAGTCCAGGAGATTTGTGGGAAAAACAAGACAAAATGGGCTTAGCTTTCTGTTCAAGACTACACTTTAATACTGATTTCTAAATAGCAATTCACAACCTGTACCAAATTGATTCCTTAATCCTACTTCAGAAAGTAAGCAAGTTTCACTTGTCTGTTTCTCACTCGCTCGCTCTATTTCTAATAATCTATCAACTTGGTTCACTTGCTGCCTTTCAGGTGCCTGCTGTTGTCCCATGTTTAAAGAACATTCAGTGCACTTTATTGAGGCTCTTAATGGGCATTTCCAGCTTGAACAGTGAGGTCTGCTTTTTTGTCATGGTTGTGAGAGGCCCACCAGAGTAAATGATAGGAAAAAAGTAAGTAATAGAAAAAGGATGATCTTTGGGGCCAGCTATGCACTTGGCAGCTATGGGAGCTTATCAAATTATTTAACTTCTTGGAATGCAAATGGCAAAAAAGTACAGGCTTTAGGATCAGACCACCTGTTCTGCACACTGCCTGGGTGTCCTTTGATAAAATCCTAAACTTCTCTAAACCTCAGTGTTCTCACCTGTCAAATGCATGTGGCAGAAAGAGCTAATGTTCCTACTTCCCTAGTAACAGACCCTTGGTTTTAAGCTGGACACATGACCTCCTAAATAAAGACCATATTTTTCAACCTCCCATGTAGCTAAGTGTGACTATGTGACTGTGTTCTGAGTTATCATGTGCAATTTCTGGGAAGTCCTTAAAGGAAGGGTGTGTGTTCTGCATCACCTCTTCCTCAATCTCGCTTCCTGGAATGCAGATATGACAGCTGGAGTCTTGGCATACTCTAGTGATGCAGTTGAAAGCTGAAAGAAGCTGCTGTCTCTGAACATTCTAAACTTTTGGAACTTACTTTAAAGTTTTTATGTGAGAGAATAGAACTAGTGTGCTTAAGCCACTGTTACTTCAGGTTTTTTGTCACATGTGGATGAACCCAATTTTAATTGATATAATGGGAATGATAGCTACCAATTGACACGAGTGAAAAAGTCAGAGTAAGGACCTCCAAAAACTCTTTCCTCCATAAAGGCAATGAGGAAACTGGCAAAAATTGGCAGAGTCAACTTTTTCAAAAAATTGGCAGAGTCAACTTTAAAAAAAACACAGTATTCTACAGATATCTGTTAGGTCTAGTCAGTTTATAGTGTTGGTCAAGTCTTCCATTTCCTTGTTGATCTGTCTAGTTTTCATTATTAAAAGTGAAGCATTGAGGTTTCCAACTATTATTGCTAAATTATCTATTTCTCCTTTCAATTCTGTCATTTAGATCATGTATTTTGGGACTCTGTTGACATTTTGCATTTTTTATCTTTTTTGATGGATTGACCTTTATCAAAATTTCCTTCTTTTTCTCTAACAATCTTGGAATATATTAGTGTGATATAGTATGATTAATTAGTATAATATTTTATCTGCTATCAGTATATAACCCTTTTAGTAACTATATACATGGTATATCTTTATTATTTTACTTTTGATCTATTTGTGTCTTTGGATCTAAAATGTATCTCTTATAAAAGACATATAGTTGTATGATATTGGTATATTTTATCCATTCTGCCAATGTCTGCCTTTTAATTGGAGTGTTTAAGTGTTAATTTTATTAAGAGTCTTTTGTATATGATGAGTTGCTTCTCTCTCACTGTTTTCAAGATTCTCTCTTTGCCATTGGCTTTTATTCATAGTGCTGCTGGCCCTGAGTTCAACATTAATAAGTCAACAATATATATTAAATAAGGTATCATTAAGTAGATAGATACGTACAACAAGGTAATGTATTGACCAGTTATGAAAATGTGTTCCAAAGCTCATAGGAACCTAACTTAGAATTTCTCCTAGGAGCAATGGTTCCATATTCTCTAAATCAGTGTTGGCAATGACTTTATAGAATGTAACTATCACAAATAACAAGAATCAACTGTACAGATACCCTGCTGCAATAGATTAAAACACATAGCTACATATCTACAACCCTTTCATCAAGAGACTATTTCCCCATACTTTGAATGTGGGCTGGCCTTTGACTCCCCTTGGCCAACAGGATGTGGCAGAAAGGTTGTGTAAGCTCAAGACCTTTCAGTTTTTACCTTTGTCCCCTTGGAACACTGTCCTGGGGTTATCATAGATTAGAAGGAAGTCAGCTGAGACTACTGGAGGAAGAGAAGCCACCTGAAGCCACCAGGGCACCCCAGCCAACAGCCAGCACCAACGGCAAGCACATGAACTTAGGACTTTTCAGCTCAGCTGATCCTCCAACTAAATACAGCTATAGAAGTAAACCCAGGAAAAACCTAAGGGTTGCCCAGCCTTCTCATAAAAACACGAGAAATAATATACTATGTCGCTGAAAGGGTAAGTTTGAGGTGGTTTATTTTACAGGAACCAATAACTGATACATCTACCTGCTTGGAGTTCAGTGTGGCCATGGAACTTGTTTTTTGCAAATGAAATATGACCCATGTCACTTCCAGGTGAAAGCATTTATTTGCCCCTCCCTCCCCTGGCTCTGTCCCTGCTGTGACAATCAGTGTGTTGATAAGGAAGAGCCACAGGAATGGAATGCTGAGTCAACATGTGAGGGCAGTTGCCCTGGATAACTGCCCAAAGCAACAACAGCTATGATGTGAGCTATAAACTTTTGTTGCATAATCCTATGATCTGAGGGCTGTTTGTTACCATAGCATATCTAGCATATCTTGACCAACACAGTTGGAATAGTAGGACTGGAGATTTAAACAGACATTGTCTGTCTCCCCCGTCTCCCCGCCAAGATCTCTAGATTTCTCTGGGAAAAGGAATTTAGGCTGACAGTTCAGTGCAAAGTTAGGCTGTCTAGGATTAATTACACATACTAATCAATCCATTCATTCTATATACATTGGTTGGTGTCCTTACCAGTTAATTGTACACAAGACATTCTTAGGCCACTCTGGTGCTAATCTGATAGTCTTTGGAGAATAGAGAGGTGATCCTGAACCAGGTCAGGGGATATAGCATGCCGAGGAGAACAGAACACTGGTCAGCTGACCTTGCTGTCTTTGCTGATCTGTGTCCCATTATCACAGTCAAGTTCACCTTACAGCTCAACTAACTTGCAACAATTTTCTCATGTGTCAAGTGAAATGAGAAGTAAAATGTGCCCTGAAATCTAAATGGTAGCTTATATAAAAGCAATGATCCCTCAAAACAGTCACTATATTATTGCCCTGTGAGATCTAGTTACCTTCCCTGCCTTTGCTATGTAAATGTATAACATATGTATATATGTGAATATGGATAAATGTTTGCATCTTCATTTTTACACACACACACACACACACACACACACACACCAACTAGTTACTTCTAAAGATGGGGCCCTGCATGGAAGCAGATACTGGTTAGGTTTACAAATTGTAGCACTGCTACCATCTGAACATGTCCCCTCTGCTCCAAATTCATGTTAAATCCTAATGTCCAGTGTGATGGTCCTAGCCTTTGGGAGGTGATTAGGTCATGAAACCAGAGCCCTCATGAATGGGATTAGTGCCCCTATAATAATAGAGGTTCCAGAGAGCACCCTATCCTCTTTTTTCATGTGAGGACACAGGAGAAGTCTGTGACCTGGAAAATGACTCTCCAATCATGTTGGCACTTTGACCTCAGACTTATAGCCTCCTGAACTGTGAGAAATGAATTTCTGTTTATAAACCTGAGGTATCTACACTAATAAAAGAGTAAGATGTAAATTGACCGTACCTTTGTGACACCCACCAGGCAATCAGGAGTGAGAATGCAAATTAACCCAACAAAGATAGCGGGTTAATTTGCATATGCAGATGCCAGTGGCCAGGGGCAGGGCAGGATGCTTGCATCGTTGCCATGGCAAATGAAATATGACCCATCAATATCTACAACCCTTTCATCAAGAGACTGGGGCAGGTGTTCCATACCACCCCAGCCACTCTGGGCCTCGGGGCAGCATGGGAAGGCAGAAAGGTGGCTCCGGGCCAGAGCAAAAAGGTGTCTCCAGCTAGAGCAAAGGTGGTGCTGGCAGCCAGGGTAAAGAAGGCCCATTCTTGCATGAATCTTTGTGCATTGGGCCTCTAGTCATATATATATATATATATATATATATATATATATATATATATATATATATATATTTATTTATATATTTATATATATATATATATATAGTTGGATGGTCATATATATATATATATATATATATATGACCATCCAACCATGATGGATGGTCATATATATATGACCATCCATCAATTTGCCTAATAGCTATAACACACAATGACCACCAGGGGGAAGACACTCTGATCAGTAGAGAAGGGAGCCCAATTCCTCCTGGAATGAATGTGGGTTAGGTTGTTGCTGAGGCACTGTCAGCCCCAAATATGCTTCACTCACACCCTGGACCCAGAGAGGAGAGAGCCTGATTCTGGGGCATGTCACCTGAGAACCACTCTCTCGCAATCCAGGACTCCTCAGGGGATGTCAGAGAGCTGGGTTAGGCCTGATCCCTGCAGGCCAGGCTGAGGAACCCCAATAGTGCACGAATCTGTGCACTGAGCCTCTAGTATTGTTATAGTAACTGTACAGACTATATTTCTGCGCAAAATACCCTGAGCTTAACAAGGTGTGGCTGTGTTAACAAACAAGAGAGATTTTTGTTGCCCAGGAAGCAGGCTTAGGTCTGGCATCACCCATAGACAGAAGATGGATTTACAGGTGAGATAAGATAGGGCTGAGGAGATGAAATTGTGCCTGACAAAGTTTGGATACGTTTGAACTAACGATGAGCACCATTATTCTATTTTGTGGTCATGTTGTTGGCTGCTTCTGATGGGCGTCAATCAACATGAGAATTTAAACCACTGGAAGAACTAGATATTTCTGACTTTCCCTATAATTTATTTCACCCAGTGGGAATTCACTATCTTTTCTGCAGAACAGGAATAGCTCCTTCCGATGGCTGCAGTCCCAGCCTCTGTAACTGTGTAATTCATTTTCTAAAACTGCTGGGTCCACAATTTCCATTGACTCTGGCCACATACTCTCTCTTCCCCAGCACGCCTTTTTCTACAATTCTGGATTTTGTGAGTCAAAGTTTGGGACACTGGCAAGGATTCAACTGGAGCCTAACTTGAAAAAATTAGATCTGAATCTGAGTTTAAAAGGGAATGATTTGGAATAGATGTAAAGGAGTTCTTGGTAAACATTTATCTTCAGATTTGGAGATCAGTGCTCTGAAGATACGGGTCAACAACAGACTCCCCTTTTCCACAATGAAATCTCCAGTTTGTGACTTGTACTTGGGCCGCCCCCATTTTCATTTCATGCCCAACAAGTCCCATCCCACTTCTGCCATTCCCCTCCCCCATTAACTCCCAAAGCACCAATGAGTAACAAATTTGACGAACCTTTCACAGGGAAACACAGGATATGTGGACATCACACAGACACATTCCACCCCATTTCTCATCTCCGCTCTTCCTCCGAAGTTCCTTCCCCTATCTCTTTTTCGGACTCTCTAGCCCCTGCTCACTCCACTCCCATCCCCCAGATGCCCTCTCAAAATACCACCACCAGAAAAACAGAAACCAGCAAACATTTGGCACAATAAGACCCACAGTTTTGGGAAGTGATTAGGTCATGAAAGCAGAGCCCTTTACGAATGGGATTAGTGCCCTTAGAGTCTGGTGATCACGCCTGTGGGAATGCAGGTGGAGAGTGCTGCTCAGGTTCCCCCACCCAAAGGGAGGCCGCCAGACATGAGGCTGAGTTGAGAGAGACCCTGAACCTTCCGCTCTGAACTCTGAGGCAGGTCGTGGCATCACAAGGCCCCCTCAACCAGGTAGAAACCATTGGTTTAGGCCTCCGCAGAGCTCAAAGCAGGAGGCTGGCTACATGGTCTTGGTTGACCCCTAATGGCTGCATGGTTCTGTGACTGACTTCCTTGGTGAGTTAAAGAAATTGTGTTACCAAGAACACAAGCACCTGGGAGAAGCCAGGACACTTTCCCTGGAGATAGACGTTCTTGTGAGAATCAAGAATAAAGGGCATAGGGACAAGTCAGAACAAATGACAGTGGGGTTAACAGAAAATACTGGGAACTAAAAGACAGTTTCCCATCTTGCTTAGCCTCAGACTGGCTGTTCCCGGCCTTGGGCAAATCACTCAGTTTTTTGGAACCTCCATCTTCACTATAAAAATGGACATGGCCTTCCTATGTTGTAGGGCTTATTGGGAGGCTAAAATGAGCCAGTGCATAGGAAAAGATGTTAAGGGGTTGGAGGAAGCTGAGCAATGAAATGAACAAGCTGACCTGCCTTTCTTTCGGCCTGAATACAGAAACTCTAGGTACAGTTTGGCCAACCTTTCCCAGGCAAGCTCTTACCGTTGCCAACGTGTTGGCACTTGTGGCAAGCGTACACTCTGTTTCAAAAGAAAGCTGTTGTGTTTTTTTTTTTTGGTTTTTTTTTTTTTTGTATGTGTGTGTGTGTGTGTGTGTGTGTGTTTTTAATTATGAAATCATGAGAGACTGCCCTAGCAAACCATTATAGCCAAAAGACTGGGATCGCTGAGATGAATGTCAGAATTCTCCCTAGTGGAATACCAAGGAGAGATTGTTTCAAGGGAGCTCTGCAAATGTCAGGTGCGGGTGTTCTCACTAAAACCCTTTGGGATCGGCCATGGTTTCCACTCGCTGTCCTCCTGCAGGAATCTGTCACACCTCACATTTGGTAATGATCAGGCAGGGGCCAAGGAGAGGCCGTGTTTGAGGCCAAGGTGCAGCTGTAACTCGAGAGTTCCCAGGGAGTGGCCCTGGCTTGTCCCCAGGAGAGCTGCTGTCGGGGAGCAGAGCCAGCTGGAGGCAGCAGGACAGGAAGCTCAGAACCCCTCCCCTAGATGTGTGAGAGCCAGTTCCCCAGGAGAAGCCTGGATGCAGACCTCCCCCCTGCTGGCTTCCTTCCCTTCCCCCTCCAGTCACAGCCCACCTTGAACCCTGATCCCTCCTGTGTCCCTGGAATCCACTTCCCCCCTCACCCCCTTCCTCTCTCTGGTGGTGCCTGGAGCCATCAGGCCTCTGTCTTCTGTCACACGATGTAAACTCACACTGATCTGGCCTCCAGCTTCCCTTCCCTCTAAACCAGTCTTGCACCCTGTCTGCAAATCAATGCATCAGTATCATGGGGGTGGGGTGGGATGAGTTCAGAGTGCAGGTTCTCCAGCCCTGGCCGGGCCTATTGCCTATTGAATGAGACGCTGGGGTAGGGCCCAGGGGATTCTGCTGCAGGCTAAGCCCTCCTGTCCTTGGCTGTCCCTCTAAGCTTATTAAGCCCAAGGCTGCTTATCTCACACGTTGGCTTATGCATTGAGGTGGGTGTGGGTGTGGGTGTCTAGATATGCCAGGTGAACTGGTGGGACTGGCCCACCTGCAGCCTCCTATCGGAGCAACTGCAGAGAAGACATGGCAAGGAGCATAAGCCTCATACGGGTTGCAGAAAGTTGATGTTTGCCCTCAATCGATGCCTGGCCCTGTCCATGAACTGATGCCTGAGGAGAGAGGGAGTTGTATGTGAAACTGAAGGTGCTATTGCACCTTACTTTGCTAACAAACACTCGTGCACTCACACACAGCACCTTCTGGGCACAGCAGCAGCTTTCACAGGCCCCCTGGGGAGTCCATTTCTCCCATTTCACCAACCCTAGGCCCCGAGGACTCCGTGTGTTGGAGATGATGCCTGACTAGAGAATGAAGACAGCGCCTGGGAAGGGACACTAGGACCTGCTCTAAAACAAGGTTCCCTCCCTTTCCACATCGAGCTTCTCCCTACCTTTCTGGACTATCACCCCTCTACCGCTAGAAGTCACTCTGATTTCGAATCATTCCAAACTGAAACTTCACCCCTGAGTGGGGTTTGGCTACAACGACTGGGGTAGGATGGACAGTTTGTGGTTGAGGAGCTTACGCCCTTATGATAAAAACAGGGTTGGGGATGGAGGCAAGAGAGAAGCTATAGAAACCTTTACAAATATGTATCATTCACTGCTATATAATAACACAGGATAAAGACACTATCTGTGATATTTTGCTCATCTTTATTAATTTTCAATAGAGTTTGTAGGGAATTCCAGGATCTTCTTTCCCTATATCTGAAAGGAAATCCGATGAATTGGTCTTGCTTTGTCCCACACTAAGTTACATACACTAAGGCGTTGTCCTCATTTGTCTTCTTGATTCTTTGGTTAAGTACCATTCTGATTTTTTAAAACGCAGAATTGTGAGCGGGTATGCTGTTCACAGGACCCGCAGCTGCACTGTCACCGGGGGAGTGAGTAACCTGGATGTTTAGACAGAAAACATGCAGTTGTCCTGTCACTGGGCTCACAGAGTCCTCTCTACTTGAGATCTCTGAGCCAAAAGCTCACACCATCTCTGCCTCCCTTCTCTCGGACCCCACCCACCTTCTGGGCCAAGCCAGGTCCACCTCCCTCTATTTTCCTCCACTCCTCCCTGGCCATCTGCTTTCCATCCCCAACCTCATGCGTTCATTAGAATTCCTTCAGCTAAAGGCCATGGGATTGAGGAGCTGGGGAACCCTGGCAGCCCTGGACCTTAAGGAATGCAGGTGTGGCCCTGATGCTGCCCATCCCTCTCTCAGCCCCTCATCACCTTCTCTGGATCCTCCCAGTGGCAGAGGTTATAGCTCAAATCCCAAGAGAAGAGAGAGAATCTGCCCTTCCAACTCCCACAGAAACATTCATGGACAGACTTCAACCCCACCCAACAGGGTCACAGGCCCATGCCCACATGCATCTCTGGGAAGAAGATGGATGCTAGCACCGGTCACTCTCGTCACTTATCTCCTTCCTCTCATCTTCCTATAAACCAGTCTCCATAGAGTAGGTAGAATAATATTTGACAAGTGGAAATTGATTTGATCACTTCCCTACTTAAGATCTTTCAACGACTTCACATTCCAAGAGAGTCCAAGAGGGTGGCCATGGCCTAGAAGGCCACATGATCTGGCCTCTGTGACTCCTTCTCCCTCATCTCCTACCTTCTCCTCTGTGAGGTTCAGCTGTGTTGGCATCTTTTTGCTCATCCTCAAATACATTGAACTTCCTTCCTGTCCCATAGCTGGCTCTTTCCCTGCTAAGGTGTCACCATGGAGAGGCCCCTCTGTCCCTCCATCTCACTCAATCCCCTTACCTTGCTTTATTTTCTACAGCACAGATCCACATTTGCATCTCTCAAAAATGATTTATCTACTTGTTTACAGACTGTGTCCTCTGACCAGAATGTCAGCTCTACAGGCCAGGGACCTGCTTTCCTTGTTCATGGGTGTGTCTCCTGACTCAACCCAGTGCCTGACACATAATTAATTCTACATAAATGCCTACGGTGAACAAATGAATCCAGACCTTGAAGAAAGGCGGCCTGGGAAGGCTGGGCCATGAAAGTGGCACACCCACCTGCAGACACTTGGGTCCAAGAGATAACCAGACCTTAGTTTAGGGCTTCGCCAGCTGATGAAGGTGTGGGTGTTAGTCACCGATAGTGGTGTTCGCCTTGGCCACCTCTTCTAGCACCTTTGTCTCCTTCCACCTGACCCCCATTATCTGCTTTTCCCAGTTCCTTCTCATGCAAACCAGCTTTCTCACCTTCTTAGTTTTATAATGCCTATCACAGAGATTAGACCATGCCAACACTTTCTTTGCAGTCAAAACAGCTAGATCTTAACCTGCCTGCTAATACACAGAGATAGCTTTCCTTAGCTATTATCAAAAGTTGGAGGCACCTTTTTTTTTCTTGGCTACTTTGAGCCTAGAACAGTCTCTACTTAAATGAGTTTGCCATAAAAAAAAATCTTACAACATATTTGCAGAATTCCTTTGTTAAACAGCTCTCAAACCATAGAAGATGAGACGGTCAAAGGAAAATTAAGCTGCCACTTAGATACTTAACCAATTTTCTTTTGAGTTTAAACTCATGCTTGTCTGCAATATTATGAACTTTTCAAAATTGCTCTTCCACAGTACAAGCCTCTTAATTAAATGAACACAGTGCTGCAGTTCTGATAAATAAAATGAGCATTTCCACATGAATTACAAGTGCCAACTTGTTAATAGCCTCCCTGAGGTTTTGTTACAAAATCATTAGTATTTCTGTCATAGCTCAAGCGTGATAAATACCACGTTACAATCTGGAAATAAGAATGTTATTCGGGCAGTTGATTCCCAAGTGTGGATTAGAGATCACATCAGAGCTTTCCCCTCATTCCTGTTATAATATGTGGCAACAGTTAATTGGTTAGAAAAATCTCATGTTGTTCTATTTTAGTGAAACTCACCAAATTCAGATAAGCTAGAAGATGAAGCTGGTCTGAACTTAAGAAAATTGGAAAATGGACAACATTAAAAATAAACCGGATAGTAAACTTCTTAAAGGCAGAGAGCCTGGTGTGTCTATCTGTCCTTCCCGAGTATTCAGCTGGGTAATTTGGGCAAGGCACTTAGGTTCCAAGTGCCTCAGTTTTCTGATCTGTAAAATGGCTATAATATAGTATCTGATGCTTCATAGGCCTGCTGTGAGGGCTAAATGCTCGGAAAGCACTCAACTAAGGGCCTCATGCGTAATAAACACCCAGCAGATGTAACCTGTTTTCAGGCTTGAAAGAACCCCATAATTATTGCTAGACAATGATGAAATGCAATTTGCTTCCTTTCAACTACTCAAAAAGCTCCCCAAGTCCTTCTAAAGAGAGATCCTATTCAGGCTCCTTCAAAGAATAGATGACTCACTTATAATTCACAGCACTATCCACACACCAACAATTATTGTGCTAAAGTCCTTTAATGAGCTGATTTCTTAATTAAGCCTAACATCCCCCCTTGCACTTTGTTGTTTGTCCTCTGAATCTTCTTCCTAAGACTGTTAAGCAGTTTGTGTGTCCCTAGCCTAACCGTGTACATTTACACTTTAAGTCAGAGGCATCGAAAGGAATGAAGTTATGCTGTGGTTTAAGTTAATATTACAGATAATGCACATTTGTTTTGGAGATGTGTCAGTTCCATCTGGGTTGCCTTTCTCTCTGCCTTAAACTCTCTGTTTAACATTATTTCCATCTTGGAACAGAGTCTTTTCATCCATTCCACTTCGTTTTTCATAACTTGTTTATTTAGAAAGTCCCCATGGTTTTTGTTTTTTAAGCTTAGCCGGGCACTTCATTCTTTTGGTGTCTTGTTTCTTGGCTCCAGACAGGTGATAGCAATAGCAGGATGAGAATTAAACAGAGATTTCAGAATTTCAGAATCAAACTGAGCTGCCCAGGACATACCCAGACTGCCTCAAACTTTGTGGGGCTGGAGAGAGATCAATGGAAGCCCACATTCCTCATGCAGGGAGCCTCTTCCTCCCCTCCCACTCCAAGCCAGGCAACCTGTGTGCATCAAGCACTCCTAGGTCATTGCCCTTCAAGTTCCTCAGAGCAACATGAGGCTAGAAAGTCCATTTCAAATGCAGAGTCCTCGGCCTCCTTGTGAACTCCGTATTAGAACATGGTGGCCCAGGGGCCACAGTGCCTGGCCTCAGTCCAACCCCATCCTCTTCCCACCAGGCTCCAGCAACCAAGAAAAGACGCACATACAGGCATGTGGACACCCGGCTCTGTGTCCAAACTCTGTCAGATCCCCTGCAAATAGTTGCCCCCTAGCCGTTGCATGACCTGGCAACATGGTCCACCCAGGGAGGACAGACCTACATGCCCCAAGTTCCTGAAGAATGTTCTAGAAGGTAGGATGTGGGCTTATACGTCAAAAGTGCTGCCCAGGGCCAGCATTCCTTTTGCTTGGATAGAAAGATAGTCACACTGGGCATTATCATTCTTCTCATTGAAGATACAGTCCCTGACCCCAAACTGGGCATTGGAGAAAGGAGTCAGCAAATATAAGAGTGGATTGTTTTTAACACTGTGGTGTGTTCTACACACACAAAAAAACTTTGAGATGAGGTTAAAGAAAGGAACGTGCCTGGATGCTAGTGTGGCCTCAGGATCCTCTCTGGAGGAGACAGGACCTGAACCAGGTCTCAGGAGAAGAGGGGCAACACCTATCCGTTATATTTATACTAGACTTCAGAAGAGGCCACCATCATGCACTACCTTGATCATTTTTTTTTTTTTTTTATGTTTTGGTCTGGAAAACCACTCTGGCAAGACCTCACTTTCCTGCTCATCTTGTTTTTGTGTGGCCCTCAGAATGAAGACAATCTCCTTAACGACCATCTCTCCATGACCTGCCATCACTGCATGTGCTTAAATGGTCCCTAACATGTTCAGATGGGCTCTTCCATCTTCAAGAGCCAAGAAGGTTTCAGAAGTTTCAGAAGCAAAATGTTTTGTCTGAATCAGGCTGCTTTGGGTTGTGTCTATCCAACACAGGCACTGGCCTGCCAAGAATGGCCCAGCTGTGACAAGAATCAGGTCAGACACGAGACATTTTTGTCTTCTCTATCTCTAAATACCATTCTGGGATTTAGAAACTAATTCCCCAGGCTCTGTGTAGCTGTCCTGCAGGTACTTGTCTTCCCTGTGGGCTGGAGCTTGTCCTTTGTAATGTTCATGTTTATAACTATTCAGTTTATTTTTCAGTTTAAGGCATGGAATGGTAATCGGCTTAAGCAGCTCCAGAAATAAAGGAGGGAAGACCGGGCAACAGATATCTCGGGTCTTCAATAAAAAAGCTCAAGATCACTATCCTGGTTTTTCTTTTTCTTTTTTCTTTTCTTTTTCTTTTTTTTAAATATATTTTATTGATTTTTTACAGAGAGGAAGGGAGAGAGATAGAGAGCTAGAAATGTCGATGAGAGAGAAACATCGACCAGCCGCCTCTTGCACACCCCCTACCGGGGATGTGCCCACAACCAATGTACATGCCCTTGACCGGAATCGAACCCAGGACCTTTCAGTCTGCAGGCCGACGCTCTACCACTGAGCCAAACCGGCTTCGGCTATCCTGGTTTTTCTATTCCAGAAGTCATGATGAAGTGTAGAGAATTTAGACTGCAATCCACAGCTAGGCTTTGTCCCAAAGCCCTTCTCCCATGCAAAAGCACTTACTGAGAGTTTTGATGTTCTAGGTCCCCAGGATGCCCAGCTGAGTGGCACACATTCAGTGAGGGAGCCGGTTTGTGGACCTTCCTCCTCACTTTCTCCGTCGGCAAACAGGCAACAATATGGACACTTCTCAGGGATAATGGGACAATTTTAAAAGTGGAAACGGTATACTCTGTGCTTAGGTGGTCAAAAGAAATCTCGAAGGGCCCATGTTCTGGGGCCCAGTGGTGTGCTCCTGGTCTGGGCCCTTTGTGTGGCTCTCAGGTGGGGACCACAGCTGGCGAGGTCCCCAGACAGCCCATGGCTGCCGCAGAGCAAGTTCTCTGTGGTTACCAAAGACAGTGAAACTGCTGTCTCTGTAGCAGAGGATCCTAGCACGTTTAGCCTCCTACAAACAAAGAATGAAATGTATCACCTCTTTCCTGAAGCCCCATTAAGTCCCGGAAAAAAAACATGATCAAATTTAACTTCAACATATAATTTTTAGGAAAAGATTAAAGTGTGCCCCTCCCCAGCCTTCTAGAGGGTTTACATGCACCTGGAGGTCAGTTATGACCCTCTCCAAGTTCTCCCACCTCACACAGAACCCATCTGCCCTCACAGAGTTGAGAGAACATTCATTTTTGTGGGTACCAGTGTCTTCAGGACATGAAGACAGAGGAAATTCTAGGCAAGGCCCTGCATTTACTGGGAAGGTAAAGAGACCATTTTCCATTTCTCACCTCTCTCTCCAAGGGCACAAACAACAGGCCTGCCCAGCCCAGTTGCTGTTTTCTGTCTGAGAAGCATTCCCGGCGCCAGCACAGAGCCGTCCGCTTTATTAATGTTCTGTGATGATCCCTTCCTGGGCCTTGTGTCCCTCCCACAGGGTTACTAGAGGGCAGACACCAGCAGGAAAGGTGTTGTTGACTCACTCACATGGATAACATCCCTCAGATTATCAGAGCGACGATAAAATACTGCCCTTGAAAATGCAGTAATAAAATATGCAACTGAGGACCCTGTATAATTTGTCTGCCAACCTTCTATCTCAATGTTGTTATTAACCCTCACCTGAAGATACTTTACCATTGATTTTTAAAATGTGCATTTTTATTTTTTTTATTGATTTCAGAGAGGAAAAGAGAAGGAGAGAAAGAGAAACATCCATGATGAGAGAGAATCATTGGCTGCCTCCTGCACACCCCCTACTGGGGAGCAAGCCCGAAACTGGGGCACTGGAATCGAACCTCAGATCCTTCAGTCTGCAGACTGATGCTAGGGCTCCATTGATTTTTTTTTTTTTTTTTTTTTTTTTTTTTTTTTTTTTAAAGAGAGAATAGAAGGGAGGGATGGAGGGAGAAGAAGAAAGAGAAAGGGAAATATTGACATGAGAGAGACACATCAATTGGTCGCCTCCCAAATGCACTCTAGTGGGGGGCTGGGATCAAACCTGCAACCCACGTATGTCGAACCAGAGACCCTTCGATGCATGGGCTGAAAATCTAACCACTGAGCAACATGGGTCAGGGTTGCCAACCTTCTCCTTTTACAATGGAAGATTGAGTTATAAGGGGAAAATAAACCCCAGAGAAGTGCGCTTACTTTAAGTTTTAGTAGATAAAGAAATCTAGGCATTTTCTTTTTTTTCTTTTTTTTTTTTTCTTCAAATCCTCCCCCTCCCCCAACCTACCCCTCTAATGCCACGAGGCATCTAAAAAGTTAAAGAAATTGTGATTGACAGCTCTGAGATTTGACGTTCAGAAGGCTCAGAGAATTGGGGGTGGGTATGCTGGGGTTTAGGCTCAAATCAGAACTTTTCCATTTAAGAAAAGAAAAGAGTTGCAGAATGCAGGTTCTATAAGAATGACTAGAAAATGAGAATTCCATTTCTTAGAGAATTTATCCAATGCTTCACAACTGTCTTAAGGTCCCTAAAAACTGACTTATCTTCTGTAAGAGCTTATCTTCTGTAAGAATCTGGCTCAACATTCCAGAGAATTCAAGGGGAAAACACAGCAACAAAACAAAAGCCAGCACTGGAAAACTGAGAAGGCTGGGGGCGGGGACACAATGGCACAGGAGGCCTGAAGCCATACGGGAGCCCTGGTGGGACTGCTGAGTCCATGCTTCTCATCATCCCACAGTAGTGCATAAAACCCCAGCTGATACTTCTCCACTTGTGGCCTATTTGCCATGCCTCAGATTAGTGGGGGGAGGGAAGGAGGTTGTTAAAAACTCAGCTTCCCGGGCCAATCTTAGTCTTACCAAATTAGAACCTTGAGGAAGAAGTGAAATCTGCAAACAGCCCAGGGCACAGTATTCTGATACTGCTTTCCTTCCTCTGGTCAGATAATAAGACCACTGTGGTCCATGAAGTCTGAAAGGCTGGCAACCACTGGTTTAAGGAAACCTTTGGAGCAGTGGTCGCCAACCGGTGGCACATGAACCACTGGTGATCTGTGAGGTCCGAAACGGTGGTGACTGCTGCTCCAAAGGACTCCATGAATGCTCAGGCTCCTGTCCCCAGGTCCACTTCCTGGCTTCCCAGACAGTGTTCATAGGAAGTTCCAGGGCCTCCGCCTTGCCTGTGTCTCTCTTCCTACAGGGAGAAAACCAAATTCACATTGGCTAGATGGTTTCTTGTCCAGGTGTGGAGGAAGGGTCAACTCAGAAGTAGAGAGAGAGGGCTGGTTCCCACTAGAATCTGAGACACTCAGGAGAAGATACTCTATGGGAGAGGAAAGGGAGGCGAAAGGGGAGGGGGAGGGCCCCCACTCCACTGCAGCAGGCCTGGGCCCTACGACCAGGTATCTAGTCCTCTCTCCACTGTGTAACCACCCCCAATCTCCACCCTTGATTCCCCTCACCAGGGAGAGCCTCCCTCACACCTCCTATTCCTGCAGCAGCATCGGCACAGGAACCCCAAGATCAGGACCCAGCAGGCTGACCACGAGCCTGGCCTGGACCACAGATCACCTTGTGTCTCCTCACTTCACACAGCAAGCGCCTCCCTCTCACCCCAATCCTAACCCTCACTTCAGTCCATCTGTGGTCAGGCCCATGGCTTTGGAGCCTGCTCTGTGAGATGCAAATCCCACAGGAGAAAAGTTGCTGTAAAGCAAAGGAGGGAGGGGGAAGCGCGGGAGTGGGGCTGCAGCATCCCCGAGGTCCTGGGTGTGCAGGACAAAGTGCTGCGCCTGCGCCACCCAGTGGACTCAATGGGAACTGCATGTCCCCGTGATCCTAGCTGCCTCCCACCGCTGGAAGCTGAGATCACCAGACAATTAAGAACAATGCCTGGCGCCAAGTCAATGCGGGTGTAAGGTTGCTATCATTCCTGTGCCAGGAACGAAGCCACTCTTAGCAAAAGAAGAAACCGGAATGGTAGTGGAACTCATAGTGCGGGCAAAGATGGTAACATCTACTATTTCAGTGGCGCTTTAAATTTCCCCAAGTGTCTGAGTTCTGTTGGACAGCGTGGAGCAGAATCAAGACGGTCAGCAGCACTGCCATCGGGCGCTGTCTTCGAGTCCTGAGTTAAACATTACTTAGAAGCACTCATTTATTCACTGAGCTGCCCTGTGAAGTATATTTATTATACTTCAGTCCCTGAAACCTGTGGGACAGCTGCCCACAAAACCCCTCCAGCCTCCTCTGGGTCTCCACACCCTTCTTTCAGCCTCCAAAAAAGCAAGCAAAGGAGTATTTTCTGCTGGTAACTTCCCCAACCCGACCCTGGAAGCAGACAAAGACTCAGAGAGGACGAGGGAGGCTTTGGAGAGGGGAGGGTGGTGTGCTGCCTCAAGCCAGGTGCTAATAGAACACCTGACTCCCCCAGGCTGCCCTGCCGCCCACCAGCCCTTGGCACTGTGCCCTGGCTGATGTGGACCAGGAAGGCGGTACTTGGCCACCCGAGGAGATCGCCTCCAGCCCAGGCTGCACCCCCGTGCCTGAGGCTACCTTGCAACCATGGATACTTCCCTGCAGGTGCAGGAGACTCATTGGACAACTGGCAGAAAATCAGGTCACTGTGAAAAATAATTTTGGTTTTCTTTTTGCTTTCCAACACCAGGTATTCGCATGGCTTTCTCCAACACTTCAAGTGTGTTCCCTTGTCACCTCCATAGAGGAACTTCTTCTCACCACCCTAGGCCAGCAGCCCGATCCCACATCCTCTATTCTGGCATTATTCTAGGCACAGGGGACTACAAGGGCAAAGGAGGGACCGCTGAGAGACATGCAGAGCCAAGGGGGGAAGGGGAAGTGGTAGGCGGTGAGCGGTGAACAGGGAGCGTCTTGTTAGCCATAGAAAGGGGTTCTTAGTCTGAAAAGGATGGATATGATCTGATTCACATTTTATTTTTATTTTTATTTTTTTAAATATATTTTTATTGATTTTTTACAGAGAGGAAGGGAGAGAGAGAGCAAGAAAGTCAATGAGAGAGAAACACCGACCAGCTGCCTCTTGCACACCCCCCACAGAGGTTGTGCCCGCAACCAACATACATGCCCCTGACCGGAATCGAACCTGGGACCTTTCAGTCCGCAGACCGACGCTCTACCACTGAGCCAAACCGGTTTCGGCTGATTCACATTTTAAAAGACCAGTCTGGCTGCCACTTGGAGAACTGACGTGAGGAGGCTGGGCATCACAGAAGCAGGAGACTAATCAGAAGCCAGTGGAAGTGACAGGCGTGGCTTGCTGTCAGCCAGCAGCAACAGAGATGATGAGCGGAGACAGGATTTGGGATATGTGTCTGAAGGTGGAATGGACAGGTGCTGATGGATTTGGGTGAGAAGTGTAAAGGAAAGAGAAATAAAGGGTCATGGAACGAACTCGGAGAGAGTCTGAAGGCTTTGTTATCAATAAATAATAGAGATGTATTCAAGGATCTTAAGAGTTTGCAAACTGGGAACGTGACTAGGCAAAACCCCAGACGTGTTCCAAAAAACAGAGAAGAGTTAAAAGTTCTCAGTAAAAAAAGTAGGTTCTTGCGAATCATCGGTCTTGCATTCTTAGCCCATGGAGTTGGTCCAGGATGATTATCAGTCAGATGTCAGGAGGTCAGGATGGTGGATGCTCAGGCCTGTCACGTCCAGTGGTCTGGGTAATAGATGTCAAAATGTACACATGAGTCCTTCAGGGTTATCTGGAGGTCCAGAAACATATCCAGGCATTGACACAGGGCTGGAAAGTTCAGAACCGTTTAAGTTCCCAGGCTAGCTAGGACAAGAATGGGCTCTTTCCTCATGCCTCAACCTTTACCATGGTAACCATTTTAGCAGCTGGTTAGAGTGTCTCCATTTCATATAGTCCCTCTCTTCACTCTTTCCTCTGGATAATTCTTAGCATTTTGTCCCGAGCAATAGGAATAATGACAACGGCTAATATTTATTGTTACTCAGCACTCTTTTAAATCCTTGACATACTTTAAAGATATTTAAATTTCATGATACTTTTATGACCCACATGTTATTATTATCCCTGTTTTGTAGAAGACGAAATTGAGGGACAGAGCGTTAATCAATTTGCATAAAGTCACACAGCTAGCAAGTGTAAAACCTGGGATTTGGACTCAGTGTGTGCTAAACCACTGCATGGTTCCTCCTTTTCATAAAAGAGAATAATACCATTTACTGTGAAAGGGAAAACTGAGGGAGGATAGGGCTTTGGGGGGAGGGGGGAGTGAATCAAGAGTTCTGGTTTGGATATGTTCAATGAAATCCCTTTGAAACATCCAAGTTAGGTGATGACTCTGGCTGCAGGTGGCAGTGAGGGAGCATTTGGGGCTGGATGCTCACCATGGCAAGGAATGAGAAGACAGCAGAAGGCTGAAGTTGGGATTAAATGCATGAGTTGAATGAGAGGGGGATGGAAATTGACCTTTCAGTGCATCCCATCAGGCCTTGGGAGCATCAGGAAAGTGTTGGGGAAATATAGTTCTAGAGCAGTGCTGTTTTCATCAGAGGATCCCAGGAAAGCCCTGACCTTGGAGAATGACATGTGCACACATGCAATATTTTTCATGCAATTTCAGTAAATTCATGGGCCCTCAGGAGACATCAAGGACCACTCTGCTGTTACTATGAAGCCTCCCCTTAGCCATCAGCAACTAGATGTCATCACAGCCCTGAAGTCTGACCCGACCTCTGATGAAGACTCTCTGGTCATAGCACCCTCCATGTCTGCAGAGGTAGGAACTACACCACTAAGAAAACTCTGGAAGGTGAAAAATGAGTCATTTGGATGGCTGGGTACAGTACAGCTACTCACTCCCCTCCTCTTTCACCCCCTCCCCCCCCCTCCACGCCAGGACAGGTTTTGCACCTGTAAATGTTTGCTTTGGATATGACCTATATGCAACTGGAGGATGTATCCACACAAAGTCTTGCCCTTTTATTCACCTCTAGGTGATGTTTTTAATCTGGATATTCTCTAAATTTAAAGACAAAACTAGTTCATTTCACTGTTTCCATCAACAAAATTGCCCCTTAGGCCTGTTACTGTTGCTTTGTTTTGGCTGCCTCGCTTCTAGCACCCTTCCCTCATTGGGGGAATTCCCCCAGGCGAGTCTTGGCAGGAGGAAGGGCCCATCAGGCCCTGTGGGAAATGAAGGCGTCGGGTGCTCTCATTTCTCCCCACCCCTGTGGAACTTTCGAGCTTCCTATCCTGGCCCAGGCACCCGGGGAGTCTGACCTGTGAGGGAAAAGGTGTAGGGACGGAAGAGAACTTATTTTCGGCTATGGCAGCTAGACCAGGAGGCCAAGGAGCTCCCATGGTGGCAAAGGAGATGTCCATCCCACTTCCACCGGGCGAGCAGGTGGCAGCAAGGGGCCTTGCTCTGTGCCACAATTAGTACCAGAGAATGGAATTTTGGCAACTTGAATCACGTTTTCCCAGAATGTCTCATGACTGCCGAGACACTGCCCTCACCCCCAACTGCCAGAGAGCAGGTGGCTCCTGACACGTTTGCTTTAAATCTCCCTGTCGCCTGTCAATTAGCCAGTTTAACTTTCCACTGTGGCCCAGATGAAAGTCACTATTCAGTGCTGGACCCAGATCCCCATGGGTGGGGCTTGGTTTCCGTGGAGACGGAATCTGGGCTTGGCACTGCAGGTTCAGCAGCTGGGGTTCCTGGGGTTGACACAGCTTCGCACTCCCACTGGGCAGGAGGCCAATTGTGTCCACAACCTCACAACCTGTCCCCGCTCCCAACTGTGACTTCTGCTGACGAGCTACTTTCCCTTGGTGCTTGATCTGTGTTGCCAAAGCCTGCTGCCACGGGAGCCCACACAGCTGACCCCATGGGAGCCAACCTCCGGCCTACTCGGATCTTAGCCACACCCTAGAGACCCAGAGAGAAGTGACTCAGGTTGGACGCAGTAGTTTCAAATAACCTCAAGTGACTCAGAAAACAAAACAAAGCTGACACTCCATTTGTCATTTACCTGGCAGGGGCTGTCACCATTTCCCAGCATGCTTACTTAGCTACATTTCAATGTGAGCAGACTCACTAAAATCCTGACTTTGTCTGCCTGACACCACGCGTCTCCCTGTGACCACACACCTGAATCACCGGGGAACACTGGCAACCACAGAAGCCCCAGGCCTCCTGCAGGATGGTGATCTAATTGGTCTAGGGCAGTGGTCGGCAAACTCATTAGTCAACAGAGCCAAGTATCAACAGTACAACGATTGAAATTTCTTTTGAGAGGTCCCGAGTTTTTAAACTCAAACTTCTTCTAACGCCACTTCTTCAAAATAGACTCAGGAGGAAACCAGGAGCCAGAACAACAGAGTAGTGGCACCTTCACTTTTAAAATAAACTCTTAAAAATTATTAAACTATAACACACAAATAGCAAAGGGCACACATCATTTTTTTTTTTTGAGGCATAACTCATCATAAAATACCATGTAATTCACCCTTTTAAAATTACAATTACAGCCAAAGCCGGTTTGGCTCAGTGGTAGAGCGTCGGTCTGCGGACTGAAAGGTCCCAGGTTCGATTCTGGTCAAGGGCATGTACATTGGTTGCGGGCACATCCCCAGTAGGGGGTGTGCAAGAAGCAGCTGATCGATGACTCTCTCTCATCGATGTTTCTAACTCTCTATCTCTCTCCCTTCCTCTCTGTAAAAAATCAATAAAATATATTTTTAAAATTACAATTACAGTCAGTTTTAGTATATTCTCAGACTTGTACAACCATTGCCACTGTAATAATCCCAGGACATTGTCATCTCCCCCACAAAGAAATCCCGTATCCATCAGCAGTCATTCCCCATTTCCTCCCCCCCCAACCCCGGGCAATCACTAATCTAGTTTCTATTTCTGTGAATTTGCCTACTTTGGATTTTTCATATAAATGAAGCCCTATAATATGTCCTCTTTTGTGACTGGCTTCTTTCACTTAGCATAATGTTTCCAAAGTCCATCCGTGTTGTAGCATGAATCAGTAACTCATTTCTTTTTATGGCTGAATAATATTCCATTGTATGGAACAGACCACCTTTTGCTTATCTTTTCATCTTCATTTGGGTTGTTTCCATCTGCAATATGAATAATGCAGCTATCCACGTACACATTTTTTGTGCGGCTGTGTATTTTCAGTTCTTTGGGGTATATGCCTAGGCGTGCAATTGCTGGGTCACATGGGAACTCCATGTCTAGTTTTTGAGGAACTACTAAACTGTTTTCCAAAGCAGCTTCACCACCATCTTACATTTGCAGTTTAAGGAATACTTTTTTTTTTTACACTCAGCACACACCCATATCACCCCACAGATCAAGGAATAGGTCACAGGGATGGGTAACCTTTCTTTTGCCAAGGGCCATTTGGATATTTATAACATCACATATAAATGATGTTATAATTTATAACATCATATATAAATGTTATAGATAATTCTGTGGGGCATGCAGAATTATCAACTTGAAAATTTGCCTGTTACACTTGGTCAAATGTTTAATGAACTCACCCCTAATGCCTTGGCAAGGCCAGACCAAATGAGTTCGTGAGTCTTACACAGTCCTGAGGCCAGACGTTCCCCACCCCTGGAACAGGATCTTGTCAGCTCTCTCTCGGACTGTCCCCTGGGCCTCTTCCCTGTCATCTGCCCGCCCTAAAGGTAGCCACTGGTTTGAGTTCTGTCACCACTGAGACGGACTTCGAGAGGCAGAACAGGAGGTGAAAACAGTCACCCAGGCCGAGGGGTCCCAGCGGCCAACTCCTCTGTGTGGACTGGTGTCCAGATTTTCCCGTTACCACACCAAGGCCTGGGGACAAACAGGCTTCCTCCCCGAGGCCCCCTCTCTGCACAGCCAGCGCCCCTTTTGGAGAAATAACAAGCGGGTGGGTTTCTCAGCCGGACCTCTGGGAAGCCCCGGAGGCGGCTAAAGAGGAGACCAATGTGCACGGTGCCTGCGGCTCATCCGAGGGACAACTTTGGCTCAGCCAAGTGCCACCATTGTGCCCACTTGGGGCTGCAATAAGTGTTTTGTCTTGGTGAAGGCCCGTCACCACTGCCCTCCCACGTCACACTGCCCTCCTCACATCACAGTCCTCCCCACGTCACATTGTCCTCCTGACGTCACATTGTCCTCTACATCACACTGCCCTCCCCACGTCACATTGTCCTCACGTCACAACTATCCTACTCGCGTCACATTGCCCTCCCCGCCCCTTTAGTTTGCACTTACCTCTCCCCCACAGGTGCTCAGAGGAGAGACACAGCCCGTACACGTCCGGCCCCGCCCCACCCAAGGCAGGACCTTCGGTGCAGGTGGGCGGTCAGCAGGGAACTGCGCATGAGCAGGGTGCCAGCGGAACTGCGCATGAGCAGTGGCCGCCAGCGGAACTGCGCATGGGCAGTGGGTGCCTCGTGCAGCTTCTGCCCCGGCCCAATGCTGCAGGGCGGGCTCAGCGCGGCGAGGCTCCCAGTTGGTGGCCCTTGGAGAGTTGGGCCTGCAGCTGCCACAGCCAGGCCCCTAGCACCTGGAGGCTGTTGCTCCTGCCAAAGCGGTTCTCCGGCATCCAGCCCACCATTTCCTCTCTAAGGGACCTTCTCCCTCTGGCCTCATCCACACCGAATTACACTCACAAAGTCACTGCCACACCCAGAAGCGCTCAAAGACCAGACCTGAAAATACTCGTTTTGCCAATGACTTTCCCTCCCCCCAGAAATCCCTCCTGCCAGTTCCTCTGATTGTGTGAGAGCCCCAGGCTTTGCTCCCGGACACAAACAGCCTGAAATTGTCATGTTTCTATAGCCCAGTGGACAGCAACCTCATTAGTCAACAGAGCCAAATATCTACAGTACAATGATTGAAATTTCTTTTGAGAGCCAAATTTTTTAAACTTAAACTTCTTCTAACGCCACTTCTTCAAAATAGACTCACCCAGGCCTTCGTAGTTTGTGGAAGAGCCACATTCAAGGAGCCAAAGAGCTGCAAGTGGCTCACAAGCCGCAGTTTGCCGACCACGGCTCTAGCTCACCGTTTGGAAATCAATCAGAGATGAATTCGGGTCCTCTTTAAAAGATGCAACTGGTCCTCCTTTAAAGGGAGGGGCAGTCTGTCACACATCAGGGCGCATTAGTTTAATGAGCTGATACCCTACCAACACGGAGCTACAGGCACTGGCGTGTGGCTGGGAGAGGAGAATAAGAAACTCGGAGAGCATGGCAGCCATGATGAGCAGGGCAGGCTACTCTGTGCTGCAGTTCTGGCCGCACCCCATGCAGGAGAGATATGTCATCCCCCTCAGAGTCTAGAAAGGGCAACAGGAAGGTGCCCAAGACAACCTTTAAGGCCCAAAGTTTTACCTGCAGCAGGCAGAGGTTGGAACCCAACTTCCTTCCTCTTCCCCAGGGTCCTGTTACTCCTCCTCCTCCTCTCAGTCTCTTCCCACATTTCCCGTCCTCTCCTCCACACTGTGCTTCCCCTATGCCTTTTCTCTGACCCAAATCTATTGTCATTGCACCACTCTATGGGAAAGTGCATGACCTGAGCCTGTACCTGGCTCAGAGTAGATGCTCCACAAGTGCTGGTTAATAAGAGAGTGAATGAAAGTTGCTTCATTCTGAGTTCCAAATACTGGACTTGGGGGGTGGCCTTTTGGAACTGATCACTGTGTGGGAGACCACTGGCTTTTCTGTAGGCACAAATCAGAGGTGTCCTCGGCTCCGACAATATTCCAAGATGAAGCCAGGGTGGGAGCCATGGTGTAGACTCTAAGCTTCATCTGATATCCTTCCTTTCTTGGATTTTTTGTAGCTTTTCCTTTTGGAAAAGAAGGAACTGATGGGGACTCAGCACCCTCTGCTGGTATGTTTTTATAATTGTCTTTTGCAAAGTTCTTGGGTTTTGTATGTACTCTTGTTTTTAACAGGCCCTGGGCATGGCTGTGAGTGAGGATTTTATTCTAGGCCCATTCCTCATAGATATCAAGTCTGAAAACAGCTCTTGGTGCTAAAAATGGGTGTCAGGTTGGGTTCCCAGGCATTAATAATTTAATTGAAAGTCGGTTTTGTTATGTGTTTTAACAACCTCCTTGGCCTGAGTGCTTAAATGTCGAGTAGAAATACCTTCTACTCCAGGCTCAGTGCTGATCTCTGATGCCAACGGGTCTTCTCACATGCTTTGGAGAGGGTTAGGTCTGGTTTTGCCTAAGCAAACTGAGAGACTCCTCTGAGAAAGAGCAACCCTGCCCACAAGGGGTCTGGCTCCTGGACAGAGGCTGGCACTGAGTTTTCATTTATCAACAGGAAACTCTGGCTCCCCCTAGAGGCCCACGGGGCAGCTGGATTGGGAAGCCAAAGGCTTTGCTATCTGCACCAGACCCTTTTCAGCATTCCTGCAGGACTGCCACAGCAGATACAGAACAGCTCCTGAGTGTGGACAGGGCGGCCAGGGGAACCACCTATACAGGTACAGACTCCAAGGCCAATCTAACTCAGACTGTGGGAAGCCCCTTGTTCAGAGTGAGGGCCCCTATGTTCCAAATATATAGCATGGCACACTGCTTCTCAGACTTCAATGAGTCTTGCGATCACCTGGGAAGGCTAGTTAAAACGCTGACCATGGTTCAGCAGGTCTGGTCTGAGATTCTGCATTTCCAACCATCTCCTGGATAATCTGATGTTGCTGGTCCATGTCCCGAGAAGCAAGAGAAAATAGGTTCTGAAATCAGATGCTCAGGTTCAAGTCCCAACTCTGCCACTTATACTGTGACCTTGGACAGATTACTCGTTACCTTCTCTCTCCAAGCCTGTTTCATCCCACATAAAATAAGGACAATGACTTCATAGGCGACAGACAGAATGACTTCATAGAATGAGAGACGGAATGACTTCATAAGTTGTTGTAAGAACAAAATGAAAACAACGCAGGTAAAGCTCTTAGCACAGAGCCTACAGTGCTTGGCATATGGTGAACATCTTTACACTCATGTGTCCTTTCAGGAAGTGTTTATCTGTCCCCTGCTACACATTGAGATAGGGCAGTGACAGAAGCAAAACCTCTGCTCTCAAGGAGCCCACATTCTAGTAGAAAAAGACAGACAATGACAAGTAAAATATATGGTATGTAAGTTGATAATTAAGTGTGCTGAAGAGAAAGTAAAGTAGAGGAAAGATAAGGAACTCTGAGGATGGGGATATTGTTATCTGCATAGAATACTAGGGAAAGCGTCACTGAGGATGTGATTTTGAGGGAGTGGAGCTGAGGAAATGGGAGAGAACACTGTATGTAAGTGCAAAGGCCCTGGGGCATCAGTGTACATGGTCGGTGTGAAGAAGAGAAGGAAGCTGAGCTGTGGTTGCAGCTCAGAAAGCGAGGGGAGAAATAATGTGTGTGTGGAGGGGAGGGGATAACAGTGGCAGGGCAGTTTCTATAGGGCCTTGCAGTCCATTGACTTTGGATTTTGCTCTGAGAGAAATGGGAAAAGACTGGAAAGTTCTGCATAAGAGCAACATGACCTAACATTTTAATATTGACAACTTTGGCTTGTTGAGAGCAGACTCTAGGGGACTCCTACTATATTCCAAGGCCATTGTAATAACCCAGAAGAGGGAGACAGGGTGGCAGAGTTCCTGGTGGAAGTGATGGGAAGATATATATTGAATCAGTTATGGCTATAAACATAAAGCCATTTGAGTTGAGTTTCCTATTGTCCTTTTAGTGGGTTAATCGCCCCCTCCTCTGGATGGGCACTTGGACAGAGCATGACTTCACTGCTCATTCCCAGGAAACAGAAAGCTCTAAGGTGCTTTCCATCACAAAATATTTTAGGAGATTTCAACTGACTATTTCTCCATTCCAAAGGGTCTTTTCCAAGACATCTATCTCTTCCTTTAAAGAAAAAAAAACTAATTTTTTTTTATTATACATATAATACCTAGAAACATTAGAATGTTAGTACAAAGAATGACAGAAAAATCATCATCCTACTATCCAGAGAAAGCCACTGCTGTTACTCTTGTGTATTTCTTTTCACTTCATGCATGCCTCTCTTAGCACACCACACACTTTAAAAACACACACGTTTTTACTGATTTTAGACATAGGAAGATAAAGAGGTAGAAACATCAATGATGAAAGAGAATCATTGATTGGCTGCCTCCTGCATCAAGAACACAACCTGGGCATGTGCCCTAACTGGCAACTGAACCATGATTTCCTGGTTCATGATAAAATACTCAACCACTGAGCAACACCAGCTGGGCCACACACACACTTTCACCAAAAATGAGATATTCTAATACCGTTTCATAATTTTTTTCATTTAACATTATATAATCAACACCTCTTGATGGCATTAAATATATTTTTATTTTTTTATTTTTTTGTTAATCCTCACTCAAGGATTTTTTCCCACTTTTTTTTTTTTTTCTTTTTTTGAGAGAGAGAGAGAGAGAGAGAGAGAGAGAGAGAGAGAGAGAGAGAGAGGGGAAGGGAGGGGTAGAAATAGAGAAACATCAATGTGAGAGAGACACATCGATTAGGTGCCTACTGCACATGCCCCAACCAGGGCTGGGGATCGAGCCTGCAACTTGGGTCTGTAGCCTTGACCAGAATTGAACCTGGGACCCTTCAGTCTGCAGGCCAATCCTCTATCCACTGAGCCAAACTGGATAGGACCATTAAATATATTTCAACAAGATATTATTAGCAGTTGAGCATTTCATTTTATGCGTGTGCCATAATGTATTTAGCAATTGGTGTTCACTTAAGTTGTTCCTGAGTTGTAAGCATATGTGATAAATGACTCTACAACGAGTACCCCTGCAGTGAAAACCTGGCAGCCATCTATAATTTTTCCTAACAGGCATCAGGTATGTCTCATCCAGAGCTGTTCATCTCCCCACAAATTCATCACCCATAAAAAAACAAAAACCTCCTTTGTCACTTTTAAAAGCTGGTGCCAATATTAAAGTCTCAAATGGACAGAGGGCTTCTTTAAATGTGGCCCCATCACCTGCTGAGGGCCCTTCCCCAACTGTGTCTTCTCCAACAGGAGCTTTCACACTCGCTGTTTTATCTCAGAACTTGGTTGGGTTGCATTTCAATATAAACAGAAGTTCCAAAGGTCACCTTAATCACACACATAGGAAGGCGAATCACCTTTGAAACACTGAAGGCTGGAACAGAAAAGCAATAGGGGTAGCTTGATGCCATGGAAATTGGTGTAATCAGACCTATTGAGTCTGAGATTGGTCTGTGGTCCCATTGGGGGTAGTAGATGCCTGAGCCTGTCCTCACCCACTTTCCAGGGCTGGCTGCAGCCTGAGACCCAGAGAAGCTGTGAGCGGGCACGTGACGAGCCTATGGCACTGATGGAATGGATGATTGCTGCCAAATGACTCACCCTCATGTTTCTCTGGTGACTGCTTGGGTCAGGGCCCGGGGTGCAGCACCTGTTATTTGTGGGTGGGCTGGGGAGAGCCAATTATGGGAATGGGACACTGAGGTCACAGGAGTGAGATGCTGTGTCACAAGGGACCCATTCTGTCCTCTAGCCAGTCCCAGTCCCCTTACCACTTCTGTATTTTCCTAATGTTTGATTTCTTAATATGCACATCCTCCTCCTCTCAAAACAACAGCTAGAGGTCATTTGCTTATTTCTTAAAGTAGAGCAACATTCATTTCATTGCACACCTGGCTATGTTATGACTGGAGTTAGTCATGGTTTCAGGACACTGACCTTGAGAACGGAAGGCCTGTTAATCTAGGAAAGGCAGTTCTGACCTCATCATCATTGTTGTCATGGCATTAAAAGCACGCCTTAATTCCTCTGCATATACCCTCATTTAACCCTCACACCCCCCTGTGAACTAGATGTTCCTAGCCCCATGTTCCAGATGGAAACACTAAGTTTCAGAGAGGTGAACTGACTTACCTGCAGCCACACCATTGACTTGTATTCTGGTCCAGCTGACCCCAGGTCTGTGCTCTCACCTCATTTCCGCCCCTTGGAAGTGCCTCGAGCCCCAGAAAGCCACAGAGCAAAGGGGACAAAGAGCACTGGGCCTGGAGTCAGAACATCTGGCTTTGGGCCCTGGATTTCCTTCAAATTGATTGTGTGACTGAGGGCACCTCACTGCACCTCCAGGGGCCTCCAAACCTCATTGTCAGTTGAGGAGATTGGATCAGACAATCTCAGATTCCTCAGTTCAGGCTTGTTTGGTGGGAACAGAAAGCCTCTCTGCTTTAATGGAACCAGACCCTGCAGCCCAAGAGTCTGGGGCTCTCCCAGTGAAGGCGGGGCTAGCCTCAGACCTGCACCCCCTCCCTGGAACTGCATGGGCCACCACTTCCTCCAGCTTCCCCACTGTATTCTGTCTCTCTGAAAACTGGGTTTATATTTCTACAGATCAGCTTTCTCTGCTTCTTTGGCTGATGGTGGCAGATGCCTCTCCAGCTGCCAATGATGAGGCCTTAGTTCTGGGGGCCAGCTGAGTCTCACCAAATTCCAATTCTGAATTCCCAGGGAAAGAAACTTGCTTGAGCAAGTTGGTTTGGATATCCACCTCGGGCTGCCCTTTGCCTCTACACAGCTCTTCAATGACTTGGCCACTTGGCCATTTAGAGTTTCCCAACTTCTCACTGGTTGCAACCTGCATATGCCTGTCCTCTCCATGAAGCTCGTTGGTTTCTAAAGGCAGCACTTAACTCATCTTCATCTTCATCCTCAGCATGAAAGTCAGAGCCCTGCACAAGAATTGTCACCTGAACTTTTGCTGCCTCCCCTGAGTGATTCATGTGTTGGCCCCATCTTGACCCCCTTCAGGACTTGTGGCCTTAGCACTGTGGACATCCTGAAGAGTCCCAGGGGGCTACCCACTCAGGTCCCTCAGGACCAAGCAGGTTTGGGGGAGGGAGGGTGAACCCAAGAAAAATCTCCCAACTCCTCAGATTTCCATCCCAGATCGTGTCTGCAAATGGACACACAGGACTGTGACCTGTACTCACATTGGCACATGAATGAGGGAGACTTGGTGAGGGCTCTTAAGACTTGATTTTGTGGCCACATTTCCCCTTATGCATTTCCAAACCTAAGCAGATGCCAGCTTTAAGAACTAAGACAAGGTCATCAGGGAACCAGATCTGCCAAGCTGAGCTGAAGTGCCGAGTCTCCTTTGTGCATATTATTCTGCAGTGCTTGTCAAGCCCGAAGGCAGTGGCAGTGGTCTCTGCAGTCCTTGGCCTTTGACCTCCCCAAACTCCTCCAGGCCCCAATTCCACATCATCCAACTCAGAGGCAACAGAAGGACAAGCGTGTGTGTTGAGGGGGCGGTCTGCCCGGCTGCAAACAGCTGTCCCATCTGTCCTTGGGAATGGACCTTCAGGGAGCCACAGCCCTTCATTCCTGCTGACGCTGCACGTGGGCTAGCTTCGCTGGTGAGCTAGTGCTTTTTCTGTAGGTCTCAATGTCACCTCATCTACAATGAAATTATACTAATCTTGTCGCTTCTGCCAAAGATGCTATTCCTAACCTGTGTACCGAGCCTCTTGGGGGGTCTCCCCAGCCTACATGCCCCCACTTCTTTGTGACACAGAACCCAGTTGATCAGACCAAGGTGGATATGCAACCCAACCTGCCCAATTAGATTTCTTTTTGGAATGAGTGTCCAAGAGAGAGCAAGACAGACATAGTCACATGTCTTTTATGACAGTCTTGGAAGCCACACAGCATCATCTCTGCTGTATTCTATCCTTTAGAGGCAATCACTATGTCTAGCTCTCATTCAGAGAGAGGGGATTCAGTCTCTTCTTGAAAGGTTATCAAAGGATTTGTGGGCCTATTGGAAAACCACCACAGCCCAGAACTGAACAATGAAGTCTTTCCAAATGTTTGGGGGTTTGGTAGTCAAAGGATAGCATCTGGGGAGTCCCCTGCAATAGGCAGAATAACAACCCCTAACGATGCCCGTGTTTTAGAACCTGTGAATATGTTATGTTACACAGCAAAGGGAAAGAAGTTTGTTCATCAACTGACCTTAACGTAAGGGGACTATCTGGCATTTCCAGGTTGGCCCAATGTGGTCACAAGGGTCCTTAAAAGTGGGCACCGGAGGCAGAGGAAGAGCCAGGATCAGAGTGCTGCAGAACTGGACTGGCGCCATTGCTGGTTTTGAAGAAGGAAGAGGCTGTGAGAGAGGATGCAGGCAGCAGCTGAAAGCTGAAAAGGCAAGAAAAATTCTCCCCTAGAGCCTTCTGAAGGAGCACAGGTGGCCACTGCCTGGGTCTCAGCCCAGAGAGACCCATTCTGTGTTGACTGCAGGCACTGAATGCGTGGTAATCTGTTATCACCGCAGGGAACAACACAGGGCTAACCCTGGCCTTCTCCCATTCCTTTCCTGCCCCATTGATGCTTACATCACATGCTTACGACCACTGTACCGATTTACTTAGGGTCCAGATTTTCATTGTACAATACATGTTTACCATCTCCTTAAAACTATAAAGGCAAGGCTTACATTTTATTGTGTTTTTTTTTTAAAATATATATACATATATATACACACATACACACACACATACACACACACACACACATATACACATACACACACAAATATATATAGCAGCGGTCGCCAACCGGTGGTCAGCGGACCCACTGGTGGTCTACGAGGTCTGAAAGGTTGGCGACCCCTGGTTTAAAGCACCCAATACACCGCTCATTACTGTGTAGCCATGACCAGTTATTTACTAGACTGTCTGAAAGCCAAGGCAGCCAATCTGGCAAAGAGATGAAACAGTCAAGAGCTGGTGTTAAAATAAAATACGAACTCCCATGAGTTTCTCCATCAAACTGGTGCCAAGAAGCACACCCATGGCAGGAGAGTAGTACACTGAAATCCTGTTTTCTCTGTATCTTTCTTTGCTCTCGTTTTTAGCTAGCAGCCAAGCTTCATCCTCCCCGAGGTAGAGGATTTGGGGCAGGACAGAGGGTAGCTGGGGGAGGTCACTGGCTCATCCCCACCTTTGCAATGACCTAAGGCCTCTGAAGGGATGGATATGTGTCCTTTCTGTGGAGAGGCGGGAGGAAATCTGCTAGAAGATATGGAGGGTGGATCCTCAGTGCCCGAGGTGACCACTGAGCACCGGGTCCTGAGTCCTGCGCACTAAACTCTGGGCCTGGGGGTTCCCCACATTACCTCAAACTCTCAGGTCTCCCTCCACACACACATACAATGCAAGACCCACAAACATGGCGGGGGATGGTTGGATAGGGCAGTGGGGGTGTCTCCTGTGGCTACACAGGAAGGTGATATCTCCAGAGCCTCTCCTCTCTTCTGACCTGGGGCCTTTGCAGAATAAGGTGGAGCAGAGGGGACAGTAGGGAGAGGGGATGACCCCAAGGATGACCAAGACAGAATTTCCCACGAATCCACCAGAAAGCAGGAAGAGGGAGTGGAGAAAAAGGAAGTGATACTCGAGTTTGGTGACACCTCCTTTGGCTTTCCATGAAGATTTTAATCCGGTGGCGGGAGGCCTGGGGCGGGGTGGTATGGAAGGGGCAACAAGCCTCTACTGTGCAGCTCAAGGAGTTAGGGGAGGATGAACTGGAGCTCTGGTGGGTTCCGGTTCCGTGGCAGCACTAAGTTGGAAGCATGTCCTCGATCATGTAGAAGTTGTAGCACAGATACATCAGAATGCAGCTCCAGATGCCAACGATGAGGAGGGTGCCCAGGCCCGGTGCGGTCTCCTGCCGGGTGGGGAGAAAGGCAGGAGTCTGAGGCAAGGTCAGATCAGCAGCTGGCGAGCACCCTCCCCTCCACGGGAGCCTCCGGGCAGCCGCCTCCAGGCTAGGCTACCCAATCCTCCTTCCTCGTGCCATGTTCTCTGAGACTGAGGGGATGTGGTGAGGGTAGAGTTTGCCCGGGCACAGGTAAGGTCTGATGCAAATGCAGCCTGAGCCTCTGCCTTGGGGATGACGGGGCACCCAACTGAGACAAGGCACATCTCGTATGGATCTACCTACCCCTGATTGTGGCTGTTCTTTAGGGCACACAACATACATTTCTCCTGTAGAGGACAGAAACAGCACAAGAAAGATCATTTTTCCCAGGTCCAAGATGGCCAGACTGCTGGGCACCTCAAGTTTTGCTATAGGAAAGGACAGAACAATACAGTGGCACTTGGGGCAGACACATCCAGGATTGAGGCCTATAGGGCAAGACTCCAGAGAGGACTTCAGGCTTCAGGGCCTCCCCGGGACTGCAGAGGGATGCAATCCTTACAGCGAAAGGTTTCAGTCAGGAGGGCCCAGGGGGAGGGAGGGCAACAGCAGGAGCCCAGGGTACAGCTCCCCAGCAGGGTGTGGGGGGTGGGGGTGTGGGGGGAGGTGGCGAGCTTCACTCACATAGCAGGTCCCACATTGAAGGGAGTCCAGTGGGTCCTTTTTGAGTTTCTGTAGTGCCATATTCTTCTTGTGACTACAAAGCGATGCTCCTTCAGCTCCCTCCAGTTTCTTGAACAGGTGCTGTGATTCTATGTCAGGCTTTCCTATCTGCCCGAGTTCCTGATGCTCCTTTGGTCCTCTTCTAAGGGGACTGGGGGAGTCAGGGAGGAGCAGAGTTGGGGAGACAAATTCCAACATGACAAGGAGATACCCATAGCATGGGTGCCCGTGGAAAGCCTTGACTCCAAGCCATTGGGGCCACAGAAAGCAAGACAGCTCCTCCAAGGGTATGAAGACCGAGGACACTTAGCAACGTGAAGGGGGAGATTTTTTAGGGACGAGGAGAGGTAGGTGCAGGTTATACTTACAGCTTGCTGTTTTTCTGTATATTTATTAAAACATCCATCTTCTCATCCATATCCTTCTGCATTTCCTTCAAGAGAGAATTCAGAGCTAGACTCTACATCTTGAAGGGTGTTCGAAGTCCCCTCCTCCTGCCTCTCTGCAAATCACTCAGAGATCACAACTCAGCAGTGTACCTCCTCAGAATCCTCACCAGCCTTGGGTGAGGGGGTTTATGAAGTGCAGCTGACATGGGCTGCTTTCCTTCTTACCCTCCCCCATTCCATGATTAGGCTGAGCAATAGACCAAGTCATAAGGGGCTTGTCCAAAGTCTCCAGGTGAGTCAGAGGCCAGGCAGTGATTTATCTGAACTCACACTGAGATGAAACCATTACCTGCCTTGGTCCATGCCTATAAAATGACAGAACCAAGAAAACAAATCATGTGATACCCTCCCCCCCCCCCCAAAAAAAAAGACACATTGACCCCAACGTTTGGCCTCGCCACACACCCAGATATTTCATACTTGTTTGCTCCATCTTTTACCCAATTCCAGGCAGAAATGGTCAATACAACACAAAGCTGATAGTATCCCAAATGGCACCTCCCATTTATTATTTTCTAAGAACTAAAAGGGTAGTAAAATCTCAGCAAAGTTTAGATAAATTGACCTGGGAGAACTAGATAGGAATAGCGGTCACAAAAGAAATTCTGAGGTGGCAGATGTTATCAGAGACAACATTTGTTATTGACATAACTGGGTTGGATCAAACATCATAAAGTGTAAATGAAAAAATAATTTTTGAGGAAAATAATTTTAATTAAAAAATGAAAGACTGGGAAACAGTTTACTGAACTGCAATGAAAACTGGGTGGAGGTGATTTTAAAAAATACCTTCTTGAAAAGCATTTTTAAATGTTAGTACAAATGTTGAATAAAATATTTGTATTCATAAGTAGAGTTAAAATATCCTGGAAGTCAAAATTTCTCGTGGGTCCAAAAAATCAGAGCCAAATATCCCACATTTTTACAAGTCTCACTACCACTTCAAACTCCTCGCATCCCAAACTGACCTCCTCGTTTTCTCTTCTAAATTAGTTCTATTTCCCAAGCACCCCTGTCATTGTCACCACTTCCTTCTAATTACACAAATTAAGGTTTTGATACCATCGTGGATGCTTTCCTCTTCTTTCATTCTCTATATTGAATCGGTCACCAGGAATGTTGTTTTTCCTTCGATGCGTCTTTCAGATTCACCCTTTCCTTTCTACTCCTACACCTGGTCCAGCTTTCTTCACCTTGAGCTGGATGTGGCTTCCTGTCTGATATTTTAGCTCCAGATGACCCCTCCCTGCTCCCCAGGGCCCCCAGGCCACCTTGCAAACAGCTGCCGGCTCAGCTTTCTGAAATGCTGCTCCTAGCATGTTCTTTGATTAAGAATCTCCAGAGGCCCCTTACTGCTTACATAGCCAAGTCCCAGCCGGTCTGCCTGTCTTTCAAAAGCCTTCATTACCCACTTCCTTGTGCCCTCTCCATTTTATTTCTCACAGTTTCCCCAAATGATCCCACTTTTGTGACTAATCTCCCCGCTGACTGTGATACGCTTCATGTTCCTCCTGCCTCCATGCTGTGCGCAAGCTGTGCCCACGCCCGAAATAGCCTCCTTTGTGTGCTTTTCATGCCCAGTCCTACCCACTAACAAAACACTCACTGTGCTTGCATTTTACCACAGAAATAACACATGCCCTTTGCAGAAAATCTGGATAACACAGAGGAATATAAAAGAGAAAATTGTCATCATTTAGGAGTAACAATAGCCCTTTTGGTATATTTCTTTCCAGTCTTTTTTCTGTATGTTCATTTACCTATTTTTTCCCCATTTATTTGAGATCAGCCTGTACACATGCCTTGTATCTTATTTTACTTCTCATTACAAGCATTCTTCCTAAGCACTGTCTCTAATAGTTCCTAATTTTCCATATATGAATATACCATAACTTATTTGCCTAGTTTTCTACTGTTAAAATTGTGGAAATGCTTTTTGATACCTGTAGTCAAATTCCCTTTTCAGTTTTTTACAAACTTGAACTCTGAGCAGCAGTACAAAAGCATTCCTATCTTATTCTATAATTATCATAAATTAAAATTTTGCTTGTTTGAATGTAACAATCTAATCATTGTTTTCATTTGCATTTATTTGATTACCCATGAGGTAAACTCTTTTAATGTTTATTGCTTTTTAATTATATTCCTTTCTGTGGACTATCTATTCCTGCCCTTTTCCCATTTTTCTATTTGGTTCTTATTGATTTGTGTAAACTTTATAATTTGCAGATAAAAAAAACCTGTTGTCTCTGCCTATCATATTTGTAGGGGGGGGGAAATGTTTCTCCAGCTGAAGCCAATTTGGCTCAGTGGATAAAGCGTCAGCCTGCAAACTGAAAGGTCCCAGGTTCGATTCCGGTCAAGGGCATGTACCTTGGTTGTGGGCACACTCCCAGTAGGGGGTGTGCAAGAGGCAGCTGATTGATGATTCTCTCTCATTGATGTATCTAACTCTCTATCCCTCTCTCTTCCTCTCTGTAAAAAAATCAATAAAATATATATTTTTAAAAATGTTTCTCCAAAAATGTTGTTTGCTTTTAATTGTTTATGTGTTTTTCTGTGATAATTTCAAAATTTTTAATATTGTTTAATATACCAATATTTCTTTTGTGACTTATTCCATTGTATTTAATGCTTAGAACATCTGGTTAAATACTTATATACACTTTCTCCTTATTGTTTTTTAATATTTAAATTCACGTTATAGATTATTTCAGTTTACTGAGTTAAATAAATTTAGTCTTTTCTTCATATAGTCAAGCAATGTTAATAGTAAACAATCCTTTCCTTCTCACTGACCTTTAAAAAAAATCTTCATTTTATTTTAAATTTTATAGAGCTGGGAGGAAGGTTCCCAAACTTGAGTGTACAACAGAAACACATGGGGAGCTTTAAAAACTACTGACCCTGGACCTCATCCCAAGAGGTTTTGATGCAATTGTTTTGGGGTACAGCCTGCGTATGAGGGGGCAGGTCAGAGCCACAGTTCAGGTGATGCAGCCAGGTGAGCAGCCACAGCAGAAGTGCTGAGGACCGGGTTCTCATGCAGGGCGAGTATCACAACTGTGCCCCAGCCTCTTACTCTGGGCCTAGGCCTGGGCATATGAATTTCAGGAACCCTCACAAGTATCCTCATTGTACCAGGCAGAGAGGCTCTTATGGGGTTCTCTGTGCTGGTTATCCTGGGGCTGTTCCACCTTAATTTGATTATTATGGCTTTATTATGAATTTTAATATCCAGTAGGGGTAGTTACAGGTCTCATTGAAATAGGCCTCGGGCTCTGCTGTGTTTACTTGTGCTGGTGATTCTGCAACCACCAAAGTCTGAGAACCATGCTTCTGGTATCTAGATGATCCTCTTAGTGACTGTTGAGTTCAAAAATAATCTTATTAGGCTTTTGGTTAGATTCTCATTAAGCCTTCAATGCAGCCTTCAGAGCTCACCTGAAGACTCATTTTTTTCTATAAGGACTTTTCTGGTTACTCCAGCCCATCTTCATTACTCACTTCTCTAAACTCTTCATAAAGTGACATACAGTTATCATTTACTTGTTACTCACCTGTAAATTCTTTCTTGCAATAGAATTTGGGGCAGGGCCCGGTATCGCCTTCCACAAATCCTAGGATGGTACTGGCCCATTGTAAATGCTTACCTTCATAATCTCCACAAATTCCTGGAGTTTATCGAAATCCTTGTCCATTACACATTTTATCTACCAAGGAAGAAAGGCGCAGAGCCTATATTACTGACTGTGGAGTCATTTTAAGCAAAGGGCAGCAGCTGCTCTGCTGGAGTGAGCTGGATGAAGCTCGAGGAATGAACTAGCCATGGCCCATGAAAGCCTCTTTCTTCTCAAGGGGTCGGGGAAGGGACGAGGGTTCCGTTAGTATCTAGTCAGCACCACCAGCAGCCTTGGCACAACTTAGATCTGGCCATTGCCAGGCTTCCATGTGGAGCTCAGACCACAGCTTCAGTGACACCTTCTCGCGTGAGCATTCATTCCCCTTCTTTGTAAGGATGCTCTAAGTGGGCCCATCAGGGAAACAAGAGGAGAGGCCTTGCTCTGAAGCTTGCTAAAGGGAGGTGAGTAAGAAGAACTGAACTGGTCCCTGACTGCCCATCAGCCCCTCTCTGTCACTAAAGTTATATCTCCCCAACCTTATCCCTAAGACACCTTAGGAGTCCTTATCACTCAATCATTGGGTTGAAGCATCAAACAAATACAATATCTTCAGATGCTAGACACTTAAATGCTCCAGGGCAGTGGTCTGCAAACTCATTAGTCAACAGAGCCAAATATCAACAGTACAACGATTTAAAATTCTTTTGAGAGCCAAATTTTCTAAACTTAAAACTTCTTCTAACGTCACTTCTTCAAAATAGACTCGCCCAGGCTGTGGTATTTTGTGGAAGAGCCACACTCAAGGGGCCAAAGAGCCGCATGTGGCTCCCAAGCTGTAGTTTGCTGACCATGGCTCTAGGGGATTTGGGCTGCATTCACTGCAGTGCTTTCTCCATACAACTCTTGATTTCCATCTCTTTCAAAGTCAGGCACTGCACTTTCCAGAAGCTACCAAGTTCTGGAAAGTCCCATCTTGTTACCTGTTTTATCTCCTCCATCTTTTCCTTGAGCTCTTCCCTCACCTCCCTGAGATCATTCTGAGGAAATAAAATGGGGAAGATAAGAGTAAAGAAATGGCTTGGATGGAAGGAAAGTGTCAAAGGAGGAAAGAAAAGATCCAGGGATGTGGATAAGGAAGGACAGAGAGATTTCCCATCAGGGAGGAGAGAAAGGAGGCTACTAAGAAAGTAGAAGAATCCAGCTGACGTGGTTCAGTGGTTGAGAACAACCTATGAAACAGGAGGTCATGGTTCCATTCCCGATCAGGGCACATGCCTGGAGTTGTGGACTTGATTCCCAATAGGGAACATGCAGGAGGCAACTAATCAATGATTCTCTCTTGTCATTGATGTTTCTCTTTCTCTTTCCTTTCCTCCCTCCCTCCCTCCTTTCCTCCTTCCCTTTCTCTCTGAAATCAGTAAAAATATGTTTTAAAAAAGAAAGAAAGAAAATAGGAGAGTGGGACATCCAGACATCATGTGCATTCGACACTTCTGGGATATGACCATAAAAAATATATAAACAACCCAAAATAAGGCTCATTCTACAAAATGAACAGTCTCCAATCCTAAAATATGTCAGTGCTCAAGAGATAAAGGTTGAAGAACCATTCCAGGTGACAGGAGGCTAAGGGACACAGAACCTGGATGCAACATGTGACCCAAGATTCAGGCTGTTGTTTTTTCTCTTGTTACGAAAGACATTAGTGAGATCATTGCAGAAATTAGAATAAAAGCTGTAGATGAATACTGTGTCAAAGTTAATTTCCTGATTTTGATATATGATAATAATACTGGCCATGTAAGAGTTTTTGTTTTTAGGAAATTTACACCAAAATTTGAGAGAAACATGCTCCCCAATGGTTCAGAAAAAATATATATTTATTGTGTGTGTGTGTGTGTGTGTGTGAATATATACGTATATGAGATAGAGGGAAAGAATCATGATTAAATGCCAACATTTGGGAAATCAGGGCAAAGGGTATACTAGAATTCATTGTGTCATTTTTTGAAACTTTTCTGTAAGTCTGAAATTATCCTATATAATAAAAACCTAATATGCTAAGTGTCCAATTGTCTGGTTGTCTGTTCAACCAATCAAAGCATAATATGCTAATGACATGCTAAGGCCACTCAACTGCTCTCTATGACGTACACTGGCCACGAGGGGCAAACGCTCTGACTGGTAGGTTAGCTTACTGCTGGGGTCCAACCAATTGGGACTGAGCAAAATGGGCCAGACATGCCCCGGAGCCTTTCCACAGTCCCTCCCTGGCTGGCCAACCTCCTGCATGGGGTCCCTTGGCCTGGCCTATACCCTCTTGAAATCTGGGACTCCTCAGGGGATGTCTGAGAGCAGGTTTCGGCCCAATCTCGCAGGCCAAGCCAAGGGACCCCACTGGTGCACAGATTCGTGTACTGGGCCTCTAGTTTCACAATTAACAGTTAGAGGAAACAAACCAAAATAACTAAAGAGAATGGAGTCACAGTTTATCCCCCATGGGAGTTGTTAAGCTGCTCAGCCCCACTTCACTGGGCTGATCCTACCGTACAACCTGGGTTTAAACACCTACCTTTAGCTCCCTCGTCCCGGCCGTTTTGGTAAATGGCCCTTCTGGTTTAATTCCTTTGCATTCATATGTCTGTTGATTCAAACCAGAAACACAGGGTATTGGAAACTGCAGGTGTGGGGTAGATAAGGCAGGAGAGATCACCCCGAGTTTCTGTTCCTCCCTCCCAGCCAGGGTAGACAGAGAGGAGCTGGTGGCCCCACCTGTGCAGCTATGTCCTCCATCCTTCACTTCTCTCTGAGCTCCTCTCATTCCACTCCCTTCCTGGGCCTCAGCTCTGTCCCCGAACAGCCAGGCTCATTCCTGCCTCAGGACCTTTGCACAGCTGCTTCCTCGACTTACAGCGCCCCTCCTTAGTCTTTGAGTGGCTGGAGTCTCATCCTTCAGCTCTCAGCTCAAAGAGAGGGCTATCCTGACCCCTACTCACAGCGGCATCCCCGTCAGATCTCCCTGTTTCAATTCTCTACATAGCACTAACACTACTGATTCTGTTTCCTGATTTGTGCATTTATCTGATTAGTTACTACCGTGACGTTCTAAGAGAGCAGAGAGCGTGCCTGTCTCTCAGTGTACCCCCAGCATCTGGGGCAGGTCTTGGCCACAGCAAAGCGAATGACCGGACTCCAGGTCAGCTCCCACGGCTCTCAGGCCTGGGTGCTGGCAAGGGTTCAAAAGAGCTTCTTACTTTGATCGGCTCTGGCTTCAATTCCAGGCAAATTGCCTTGTAGTTCTTGCCCTGCGGAGAGAGGCAGTTGGGATACAGGCATAGGACCAGGGTGGCTACTACCCCTGCCCCTGACAGGAGGACCCTCACCGGCCCTGCCTGTCCAACGGTGCTTGAGCCCAGGCCCACATGTCCCCCGGCCCCCGATTCAGGATGACTCCAGTCTTGTCCTGCTGTTACACATCTCTCACGAGCATCGCCTGCCTGTTCGGCAGGCAGCTCTCTCCCTGCTGGGGGTGCCCGGGCGGAGAGGAATTTTACGGGAACTTTAAGAAGCCACGTAAGTACTGTTTCAGGAGCGCAGACTCAGGTTCTAATCTCAGCTGTCCTCCCTACTGGCCATGCCAATGTGGGCAAGCTATTTAGTCTTTCTGCCCTCCATTTCCTCATCTGTGAAGTGAGGAAGATAATTTCGTTTATATAATAAGTCACTGTACACCTTAGACATGCCCATTAGATGCGGGCCGAACGCCCACCTCTGCTACTCCCGCCCCGGGGAGTAGCAGAGGTGGGGTTCGGGACTATGTGTCCTGTCCCTGAGGGAGCCAGTGAGGCTGCTTTCCTTCCCAGGCCGAGGCCGGGAATCAGTCCCACCCTCCTTCTGGGCTAAGTGGTCACTTCATGCTCAGGCAGAGAAAGAGAAGCCCAGCTTTCATCAGCGGGTCTCTGCACCTACCCCACCCCTCCCCACCCCATTCACAGGGGCTCAGAGGCCCCCCAGGGTCCAGGCCTTTCTCCTTTACCAGGTTTGCTTTCTTCAGTTCTGCCTTCTTGGCCGACATGATGGAGGAGGCCAGAGTGTTCTTTTCCCAACCTCCCCACGACGGGCCCTGTGACCAGGCCACTGTCCTATGCAGATTACAGGCCTGGGGAGGGCGGGTGACCGCCTCTGTGTGTGGAGCTGCTGAGGTCACAATGCCCAGGACCCCCCATGCCATCCTGGGGTGTCAGCGCAGCTCTGAGCCTGGGGCGCCTTGGCCGCTGAGCTGAGGGACTCAGGTCTGACTGCCGCGTGGGGGAAGGTGTCCTGCAAAGTCCACGCGAGGGACCGGGCCTGTCCTGGCCGAAGCACAAGGCGCACCTCAGGAGAAGCAAGGGCTGCTGGCTCCGCCCGGTAGGCTCTTCCCCGTGCTGCGCGGACCAGGGGGTGTCTGCGCGCACACCGGCTTCCAGAGCCCACGCCGTTCCCTCTGCCTCGCTCTCCTGACGTGAATGGACCTCCCTCAGCCTGGAAGCCGTCTTGGGCTGAGAAGTCTCTCTGGCCCAAGGCGCAGGTACCGAGCTAACCTGGGTTTTTCTGTCCTGTGGGGGGACCGGGGTGGGGGCGGCTTCAGTCTCGGCAGGATGAGTTCTGACTCCCTGTCTGACTGCATGGCTGGCCCTGTCCCCTCTGCCCTCCACCGGTCTCTGCCCCTGCTTCTCCCATCATCCTGGGAGAGGGTCACCCGCGGACAATGCTGAAGAAGAGAAGCCTCGGGGGGACAGAAGGGGTGGGAGTGGGGAGGCCGGAGGCAGATTCTAAAGAACACTAGTTGCTTCTGAAATGGCCAGTTTGGAAATAGAGGACAGACAGCACAGGCGTACAGGGACCAACGCAAACTGCATGTGAAGTCCGTGCCACCACACACCTCGTCGCAATGACCCCTCACACCCCCCTCCACTCCAACCCTGTCTGCGCCTGTCCTTCCAGAGGCTGCGGGCACTGGGACTTCCTGGGGAGCGTTTCCTGGGGGTCATTTCACAGCCCCCAACCTGGTGACAGCCCTCGCTCTTACTCTGTCACAGCCACTGGAGAATATGACTGTCCCTCTGCTCAGTGTGGGGAGGAGGGAGTGGTGGGGAGCTTCCCAATCCTCCTCACCCTCTCACAGCTTCCTAAAAACCCCAAGGCCTGAGCATGACACGCCAGAAACTGACTGGTGCGTCTGGTTACCGGATGTGGGCACATCTCCTCCTCGCTGCGGCTGCCGATCTCCCTGCCTTTGCGTGGCTGGGCTGAGCTGCCGTTCCAAGAGCTTCCTTCCAGCCGAGCAGATCCCAGGAGGCTGTGGCCTGCACGCCAGGAAGCTGGGTCTTCAAAGCAATCAAGGTCTCCTTGTGAAGCTGCTCTATACATTACACATGTAAAACCATCATGGTTTGGACAGACATTTAACAAGACCTACAGCTCCCGGCTTGTGCCTCCTCACGGTGCTCACTGTCAGGCGCCCAGGACCTCACTGTTGTCATGGATGCGCTCCAGAAGGGCTCGGGAAACCCACTTGACAAACCGGAGTCGAGGAGTCTCACGTTGTCTCCTCTCCTTAAGATGTCGCCGCTGCACGAAGCACGAGGGCGACACCACGGCATCGGGTGTTGCTGCAGCAGCACCGTTCCCTGCAGGCTGTGGCAGCTCCTCCTGAGGAATGCCAGCTCCGCTCTTCCCAACCCCCGGTCCTGGCAATACCCGGTGGTATGGGGCCAGGAGCACACGCCCACAGAGGTCCCACTGGAGTTTGCTGGAAAAGGAGCAGCCACAACGGAGACACAGAGGCAGCCGCACGTCTCTCTTCTCCGACGATGCCATTTGGATTTCCTTTACGAGGGTTTCTCAGGTTCTTGAAGACAGTGTTTGTGGCAAGGCTGGTGGGGAAGAGGGGATTTCAAACTGGCCTTAGGCCTCTGGGTTTGGTCTCTTGTGATTGCAGGGGGACAGGATCCCAGGATCTGGGCTACAACGAAGCCCAGGCTCAGCCCATGTAGCCCAGAGAACATGACTGTCATTCATGCTGTAGGGCCTGTTTGACCACTGGGTGACCCAGAGCTAAAGGCCTTGGATCGGGGTAGAAGGTTTCATCAAGGTGCCCAGGGTGGCGACGGCTGTGGTCTCCAGGCCACCTCGGATGGACCGAACCAGGTGACTGGCTCTCACAACACCCTGGGAACATCCCCCCACAGTCGGGTACAGCCCTCAGCCAGAGGGGCTCGCTGGTTCCTACCCCAGAACCTCTCACTTACAGCTTTCAGAGATTTAATGTGATTGGCTACTGCATTATCCTACTTGACCGATATACAGAGGCCTCATAAAGCTTTATCACACCGGGACGGTCCCCTCTGCCCATTGACACGTTGGTTACTATGCGATTTCTGATCATCTCCATAAATAGTGTGCCCGGCCTTGACAAGAATCATAATCCTATTACATTGTTTCTGTGGAACAGTGATCCAGTTTCTACCATGGGAACTTCTAGGACCTCTATTTCAGGAACAAAACATAATATGCTGAACAGATGAGTGTAAGTCTCCAGCTAATTCGAGGTACCTAATGGTGAGTGAAAAGCCGGAGCGAAGGTATTGTGTGAGGATTGCGGGCTTTTTCCTCCTGTGCATTCACAGGACAGGGGCGTGTTTGCCAGGGCCTCGCGGAACCCGGCGAGGGGGACCTGCTCCTCTGCCCACAGCCGGAGGTTAAAGAGCGGTCTGCGTGGGAGATAAAGAGCCACCAATAACCAGAGGCTCCCTGCTCCTGCCAAATATGGCCCCTGGGCCACCTCGCTTGGCCGGTGTCCCTTTGCCTCTTCGGGTGGAGTCCAAATAGAGGAGGGCAGCTATGCTCCTGGCTCTTTGGGCCTCTGGGCTTGCAGGCTCTCTACAGCTGCCATCCTAGTCCCCAGCAGCCTTCTCTCTACATCGGACACCTCCAAATCCCCATTTAGTACAGAAGCAATGAAACTGGGTGCATCCTCTTTGGATGGCTCTTGTTGAGGGATTATAGTTGACCCTGAACAACACTGGTTTGAACTGCATGAGTCACTTATACGTATGCACATTTTTCAAATCCATACAGTATTGTAAATGTTTTCCTTACAATTTTCCTAATAACATTTTCTTTTGTCTAGCCTTATTATAAGAGTACAGTATATAATACATACCTACCTATATAGAAAGCTAAGCAACCATCACAACCTAACAAATGACTGAACAAGCTGTGTGGGGCGATCAGGTGGGCAGGCAGAGGCAGTTAGGGGTGATCAGGCTGGCAGGAGGGGCAGTTAGGGGCAATCAGGCAGGCAGGAAGGTGAGTGGTTAGGAGCCAGCAGTCCCGAATTGTGAGACGGATGTCTGACTGCCAGGGATTGGGCCTAAACTGGCAGTCAGACATCCCCTAAGGAGTCCTGGTTTGGAGAGGGTGCAACCTCCCCTCTCCCGCACACAAATTTCATGCACTGGGCCTCTAGTAACATATAAAATACAGTTTATGTTAATGGTGAGGCTTCCTATCAACAGCAGGCTATTAGCAGTTATGTTTTGGGGAGTCAGAAGTTATTTGTGGATTGAAAACTACACGGAGAGTCACCTCCTGCAGGCACCAGACCATGTGACAAAGGAACCTCTGGGGCCCTGGGCTCCAGCTTGAAGCTGAAGAGGGAGGCATCACGCTTCTGTGTGGCAAAACTTCTGTGAAAGTGGCTCCCTGGGAAAGACTACTTGCATTGAATCAAACACTGAAGTAAGCCACACATTTGCAGAGCCCCCTAAAGTGTTACTTTATTTTTTTTATAAGTTTTTAAAAAACGTATTTTATTGATTTCGAAGAAGAAGGGAGAAAGAAAGAGATCAATGATAAGAATCACTGGTCATCAGCCTCCTGCATGTCCCTACTGAGGATCGAGCCTGCAACCCGGGCATTGTGCCCTGACCAGGAATCAAACTGTGACCTCCTGGTTCTTAAGTCAATGCTCAACCACTGAGCTACACTGGCAGGGCTATTTTTTTTTTTTTAACCTAATTCTTGATCTAAAAAAAGGGATCCCATTGTGTCCTCATCCCTCTGAAAACTGTGACAGTATAAGCCATCCAGAGAACTGTGACTGCTGAGGCCTGCCCCGCCCTTAGCCCCACACCTCCTGCCAGGCTCCTCTGGTCCAGGCTCAGGGCCAGGCCAGCTCTCAGCAAGGAGCTCAGGTTCCCTGTGCAGGGACTGCACAGCGAGTCCCCTATTGGCTCAGGACACTTGCTAAGTGCCAAGCACTCTGCACGGCCCTGGCCCCTAGAACTCATCACTGACAGAGGTGACAACAGAGTGGCACTTACAATACGCGGAGGGAGCCCAGGGGAGGGGCATGGCCCAGTTCTTGGAGCTGGCTCTCTGCTGTGTTCCGCTGGACCCCATTCCCGGCCTTGAGAGCTTCCCCGTACCCTAGTTCCTCTGGACGCAGGTGCTTCCCTAAACCCCAGCACAGGAGCCAGGCAGGGCTCTGCTACCCCCCCTCCCCACATGCCAGGCTGGCCCAGCACCAGCACCTGCCTGGCCCTCGGAAGAGGATGAAGGCGACAGGCTCCCTCACTGGTCAGTGGGACCACCTCCTCCACGCTGGGCCCTGTCTCCGCAGATGAAGGGGCTGTCCTCGGCATGGCTCCCCGCCGGCCCAGCAGGAGTGCTGCGTGCACAGCCGCTTCCGCTGCTCCACCTGGCCCGCGCTCACCTTCAGCTGGCCCTGTCACACTGCATGGCAGTCTGGACTGGGCTTAGACCTGCCATCCTCCAGCAGCGCACAGCAAGGTGTCCTCTGAGCGGTGTGCGTGCCAAGCTGACAATCCACCACGTCAGAGGGGGTCTGCAGGGAGCACAGTCCTGTCCTCAGAGGTCCTCGGGAAATAAGGTAGACCTTGCTTTATAGCGCTTCACAGATATTATTTTTTTACAGATTGAAGGCAAAACCCTCCTCCCACAAAAAAAAAGATGCCGACTCACTTTACTGCAATGGTCTGGATTATCAAAACCCGCATTCTCTCCGAGGGGTGCCTATCATGGGATATTCATAAGTGCAACCACCATTGGGGTTTGTACACGAACCTCCCTCAGCTCCCAGAGAACTGGAAACACGGAAGCCCCAGAGTCTGCAGGAAGGAGATGCAGTGCTGGCCTGGGGTCCATCAGATTCGTCTCTCTGACCCCACTGGGAACCTCAGCAGCCTCCTTCCTATCAGACCTGAGGCCCTTCTCTTTTTCTCTCTCTTTTTAAATTATATACTTTTACTCCAGCTTTCTTGTTCTTTTAAAAAATTTTTTTACAGAGAGGAAAGGAGAGGGATAGAGAGCCAGAAAGATTGATGAGAGAGAAAGATCGATCAGCTGCCTCCTGCACACCCCCCACCGGGGATGTGCCCGTAACCAATGCACATGCTCTCGACTGGAATCAAACCCGGGACCCTCAGTATGCAGACTGACACTCTATCCACTGAGCCAAACTGGTTTTGGCAAGAGGGCCTTCTCTTCTGCCTTCCACTTGGTTACCTGTATTGTTCTTCATACCAATGAACAGGAGACCTATCTGTCTATCTAACTATTTCAAGAGATTGACTCACGGGATTATGGGGTCACACAATCTGCCCTTTGCGGGCTGGGGATCCAGGAGAGACAATGGTATCAGTTCCAGTCTGAGTACACCATGTCCCAGTTCCAAACAGTCCAAAAGAGAAAGAACTCTTTCTATTTGACCTTTAATTCTACTCATTCCTCATGACTGGAGGGGGCCTGCACGCATCAGAAGGGCACTCTGCTTTGCTCTGTCCACCGACTCAACTGTGCATCTCACAGAAACACCACACACACACACACACACACACACACACACACACAGAATCACGTTTGACCTGGGCACCTTGTGGCTTAGTCAAGTTGACACATAAAATTAACTATCACATTACCTGTCTCTCCCTCACCCTCGATCCATCACCACCCATTACATCATCCCTGGAGCATAGCTCATTTCCATCCATCTGTCTCCCTCAGCTTCCAGAACACACATGAAAGCAAGCTGTGATCCTTTTGCTTGGGGAGAGTTTTGCCTTCAAACTATAAAAAGCCCAACATCACAAGAAAGCATAGCAAGGGATGCCTGTTTTCCCAGACCTCCGGGTCCGTCCTTCCAGGAGGAAATACCCCTTTTTCCAGATTCCCTGGAGCAACCCTTGACCTCCATATCTATCCTCCGTCTGGACCCCGCTCTGGGCTTGTTCTCAGTCCTGCTCTCAGGAGAGTGAATCCCAGTTCAAGCCCTCCCCTCCCCCCCAGCCTCCCCAGTCTGCTGCCTCCCACGGCTTGTCTGCAGCTTGGTGAGTACCAGGCAGTTGTGCAAGTCAGCCAGAGCATCTCAGCGTCTTTCCTTGAGGCAGAATGGGATGGTTCAGGCATACAGACTTTGGGCTGTCCCATCGCCAAGGAGGGACTGTGTCACCCAGGAGAAGGGAGAGGGGCCGGTGGACCCGGATTCTCAGGCTCAGTGATTACCTGGAGACCCTGCCAGTCTTGCCTGCAGGTTTGAACAAGGTCAAGGGTTCACCTCCAGAAATAGGGGGAAATCACGGTAATAAAACAGTGTCTCAACCAAGCATTTTGAATGTGTTTATTTAATCCACACAACCACCCTAAGAGGTAGGCACTATCGTTATTCCTATTTTACAGATGAAGAAACTGTTTAACTCAGAGCTGGCATTTTTCTGAAGTCAGAGAGCCTGGTGGGGGAGCTGTGAAATGAACCCAGGCAGCCAGGCTACAAAGCCAACACATTTAACCTCCCCCCTAAGGGCATGGACTGTCTCATCCACAGCAGCCCATGTCCCATGTCAGCATTTCCCATTGACATTTATGAAACAGGGGTTAACAAAGGTAAGATCACAGGAGACCTCACGCACAATGCAGACGGAGGAACCCCGTCCCTTCTGCACGTTCCCCGTCCCCGTCCCCCGCCCCCCCCCCCCCCCCCCGGCCCAACCCTCAACCCTCTACTTGGCAGTCCTGAAGAGAGGCCTCAAATAGCACCTCGGGGAGCACAGGCCCCCTGGCCGGGAGCCCGCTGCTTCCCCAGCTGTGCAGGGAGTTAGACCGGCTGCTGCACAGAACCTTCCCCTCAGGCGGAAATGGCCCCATGGGGCACAGCTGACTCCAACAGGTCACGTCCACAGGCATAGGGTCAACAACAGGACAGGGCTCACTCATTCATTCGGTACACACAGGCCCACTGCCCGCTGGCCTCTGCTTGGCTGTGGCCACAGTGCACATCTCTGACGAAGACCTCAGACGGGCGGCAGCCGCCACTTTGTGGAACACCTCCCTGATGTACAAAAGCAAGTGTGGGAGGTGCAGCTTCCACTTTGGGGATCTGGCGGGTCCAGGAGAAAAGGTCTATATAGACCGTGGGACAGTGAACACTGTAATCCTTTACCTAAGGATGTCCTGTGTGCGTGTGCGTGCGTGTGCGTGTGCGTGTGCGTGTGTGTTGGGAGGGGAGGTTCAGGAGGGGAGGGTGGAGATGCTACAGAGTTCCCATGAACCTCTTTGTTTCCTGCAGCTCATGCAAACCTTGTGTTTGTTCCTGGGTCACTGAGTGAGCCCACTCCTGCCTTCTCCTCTCACCCCTTCCCTGCCTGGCTTTCCTTCTCCCTCCCCCCTCCCCCTGCCTGGCTTTCCTTCTCCCTCCCCCCTCCCTCTGCCTGGCTTTCCTTCTCCCTCCCCCCTCCCCCTGCCTGGCTTTCCTTCTCCCTCACCCCCCCCCCCCCCCCCCCCCGCCTGGCTTTCCTTCTCCCTCACCCCTCCCCCTCCCCCTGCCTGGCTTCCCTTCTCCCTCACCCCCTCCTCTGCCTGGCTTTCCTGACACACCACCAGTGAAACGCGGGCCCTGAGGAACAGGGCTGTCCTCCTCCCCCATCACCAGCCCCCTCCCCTGCCCTGCATTCAAGAGCACTGGGTGCAGACAGGGTCCTAGGTAGGAGGAGGAATCCAAAGAGAATAACAATAGCAAGTCTTCCTAATACAAACCATAACGCAGAGCCTTACCGAGAGGCCTGCTGCCCTTGTTAGGGGTGGTCAGGTGCAGACTCTGTTCTCAGGGAGCTCAGGCTCTCCGGAGAAAAGAGAACTGCGATTTCAACCCCAGGGTGCCCAGCAGGGCCCTTAAATGAAGAGAGAGGGTCCTGGGGGAGGGGTGCTTCCCAGGCCAGGATGGCAGCTCCCCCCCATCCCCAGGGAGTGACCTCAGAGGCCGAGGCAGACGGGGCTGTGTCCCTGGGACCCAGCCATCTGAGGCCATGGCTGCACAAGAGAACACGGCAGCAGGCTGTGGCTGGAAGCATCACCAGCTCCTGCCTCTGCCTCTTTAGGGGCTGTTTGCTCTTCCCTCCGGGAAGGGTGGAGAGCAGAAAAAAAAGTTTTCCAGGCTGTGGTTTCCAAAAGCTCAGCCCTTCGGGGAACAGAGAGAAGCTGGACATAAACAGGATGCTGGGAGGGAGAAGGAAAGAGAGAGTCTGAGCTGTGCTTGCTTCCCTAGAGAAATGCCTTGGTCGCTGGTCTGTGCTTAATCAGGGAGCCGAGCCTGGCCCTGGGCAGGCCTCGGATCTCACCGAGGTGGGACTTGTGGGACCCACTGCCTCCCCACCTTACGCTTGCCAGTGACTGAGTGTGAACTGCTGCCCTGCTGTTCCCACTATGCCCTGAGCAAGTTACTTCACTTCTCTGAGCCACAACTTTCTCTCCTGGGACGTGGGGGTCCCGGCCTCCCCTGGTGGCTGGTGTGGCTGCTGTGAGGGAGGAGAGTCCAGCAAAGCCTGGCCCACACATGCCCATTCCTTCTCCCACCTCAACGGTCCTTTCTCTCCTTCCACTCCTGGTCCTCTGGCCCTGAGGAAGCCTGGGCCTAACCTGGCCGCCCTCTGCCGCCCACTCCTGCCGCCCCAGCAGCCAGCCCCAGAGCCGGGCTCCCCTCGTCTCCTCTCATCAGTTTCCTGACCCCTGTTGCCGCCCCTGCCCCTGGCAGAAGGACACACATCTCTGCTTTCTTCCAGCTGCACCCAGCACCTCACACAATGGCTGGCAGGCAGCAGGCACCGAATAAGCATTTGTTTAGTAAAATCTGCAGTTTGGGTAGGAAGAAGGCGAGTGGAGAGCAAGGAAGAAGGGACCAGAGGCTCAGGTGCAGTCGCTGCCGGAGGCGAGGAGCCTGCCTTGTGCTGCAGCCATGCAGGGCCTGGGGCTGCGGAGCCTGCTCTGCGCAGCAGGTGAGGACCCCGCGTACCCCTCTTCCCCCCCACTGGGCTCCCTGCATGGGTTTGAGGCAGAAGGGGAGACAAAGTGGAAAACAATGTTTTTCAACTGTCAGTCCAGGCCTGGTAACGGAGGTCTCAGCCCCCTCTCCCGCTGGCTGCCTCCTCTCCCCCTGCCCCTGGCTGGGCTCCTCTCCCCCATCCCTCCCCTTCTGAGGCCCAGGGGCCAGAACCCAGCGCCTGCTGTGCTTCATCTCATCCCACTCACTCATGTCCCCACGGAGGCATCTAACCAACAGGTAGTAATGAAGTGCCTCGCATGTGCGTGGCTTCCCAGAGCTCAGGGTCTACCGGGGGTTAAAGACATTTGGCAAGAAGACAGTAAATAAAATGGTTGCAGAATGGGACAAGTGCAGTTAAGGAAACAGTCAGGGTGACAAGAAGGAATATCTTAGAAACGTCCTTCTGTCCACGAGGGCAGCAGCGAGACCCCCTGGGGCCAGTGCTGTGAGTCCCAGTGAGAGGCCAGTGACCTGGGCCAGGGTGGCAGTGGGCATGGAAAGAAATGGGAAGTTCACGAAGGCTCAAGATACACATTGGGTAGAGCTGATGGGATTTGTTGTGAGACTGGATGCCAGGAATGAGAAAGAGATGGACCAGCCGTGACTCCTGGGCTGGGGCTGGAGACACTGGAGGGAGAGAGGGAGCCATTTAATGAGCTGGGGGCACCAGGACCGAGCAGACGGAAGGTGAGTCCATGTGTGTGTGGACAGAATGACAGCCGGAAGGACACATGCAGGAGGAGTTCATGGTGGAGGGCAGAACCTGGGAGGCCCCAGGACACTGCATGAAGCCAGGAAATCAGCGGGGCAGCAGGGTTTTTCATTAGAGCCTAAAATCAATCTGGCGGGCCACAGGCAGTGATTTGAAAAAAAAAATTGAACAGATCAGGATAAAACATGGCAAAGTGTCCCTGGCCGGTGTGCTCAGTGGTTAGAGTGTCAGCCCAAAGGGTCATGGTTCAATTTCTGGTAAAGGGAACGTACCTGGGTTGCTGATTCTATCCCCGGCACCTGTGGGAAGCAACCAAACAGTGTGTCTCTCACATCGATGTTTCTCTCTCCACCCACCCCTTCTCTCCCCCTCCCCTGATTTCTCCATCCACTCTAAAAAAATAAAAATCAATGGAAAAAATATCCTCTGGTGAGGAGTAACCAAAAAAAAGTGTCCAAGTGACTCACACATCATATGAAAAAATAACATTTCTTTCCTCTGATGCAGTGCTTCTCCAATTCTTCTCAGCGACAGGTGGCATCTGGAACTCTGGTGGGTGTAAGCAGCTTTGTTCCTTTTGGCAAGTGCCTTCCTGGTCCTTTCCCCGTGCCCCCCACACCGGGCACAGGCTGGGCACTCTGGGTGCCAGTTCTGTCTCAGCTTCCTCTCCTATGGCATCTGGCTTGAGGCTGGTTCCTTAAGGCCTAGGCCCCCCAAGATCCTGGCCCCAGGCCTTCCTTCCTCTTGACCCCTCTGCACCGCGGGACCTGGGACCCTGGCAAGGGTATGGAGTCAGGAAGCAAGGAAGCGAGCACAGAGGTCTTGAGGCTGGTTCCAGGAGAAGTGTAATTTGCTCCTTAGTTCTTTTGTTCATTCATTCAACACATGGAGCCGTTCTGATGTGCTGGCTGCTGAGAGAGTGACGAATATGGCTTGTTCACTGCTCCCAAGGTGCCTGAACCCGGTGGAGGAGACAGACAAGCAAAAAGGTCCTTTCCCCGGGGGCTTTAAAAAATCCGGATGCTGGTCCCAGCACATTCCGACCCTTGCCATAGGGTGGACCTGAGCGTTCGTGTATTTGAAAGGCTCCCCAGGTGGTTCTATGCGCAGCCCCTATTCCGAGCCCCTGACGCCTATGCCAGGGCGGCACACGGGATGACTAAGGGCCTGGACTTGGGAGCCCCACCCACGGCTCTTGGGTCCTGGCTCTACCCCTTCCCGCTGGGTGGGTGGCCAAGTCACTCAACTCTCTGGACTTGGTGTCCTCAGAGGTCAAATAGGCACAGTGACACCTGTCCTGGGGGGTTGCTGGGAAATCATGAGTGCTCAGTAAACACTATGGACTATTGGTAAGCACTGACAAGGTGCCCCGCAGCACACATGGCAGGGCACCTACCCAGAATGGGGCACAGGGTTGAGTCATTAGCATGAGGGGCAAAGGGAAGGGGGAGGTGAGGGGATTGAGGGACCAGTTCTTCCGGGGACCAGAGAGCAGAGCTATGAGCCATGGGAGGGCCAGTGGCAAGGGACAGAGCGGAAGAGAAGAGGCTGGCTTTGAGAACTAGCGGGGAGGGAGGGGGGGGCGGGGGGAAAGGGCGGGGAGGGGGAGGGAGTGGAGATGGCCATTCGGTGACAGCCTCTCCTGCCCCAGCAGCCCAGGAGCTGGTGAGCAATGGCAAGACCTTCACGAGGGTGGAGGAAAAGCTGAGCTGGATGGACGCCCTGCGGTACTGCCGGGGGCACCACACGGACCTGGCCGACCTGCAGAGCATGAACAGCGTGAGCAGCATGATGAGCCTCTACTCCCTCACCAGCGGCTCTCAGGCGTGGATCGGCCTCTTCTACAACGTGCGCATCGGCGGCCTGAGCTGGTCCAGCGGTTCCACCTTCACCACCCCGATGTGGAGCTCGCTGCCCGTCTTCAAGGAGGGCATCTGTGCCACGCTGTCCTCCGCGTACATGGTCCCCAGCCTGGGCGCCGCCTCGTGCGCCCATCAGAAGCCCTTCATCTGCTACCACGGTGGGTTCACGGCCGCAGCCCGGACACCGCCGTCCTCCCAGGGGCCGCTTCTCAGGGGCACACGAAAGCGAGAGCGCTCAGGTCTTCCCAACGAACCATTACCTTGGCCCTGCTGGCTGCATTCCTCAGCCTCAGTTTCTCTCTTCCGCCCCTCAGTTCCTAGAGCCCGCCAGCGAAATGGGGTATAAATCGGGGTAGAGAAAAACTAAAATCGGGAACGTTCCACTTTGTCCCCCTCCTCCTGCCAATTAAAGGTTCAGGAGAAGAGAAAAAAGGAAGAGAGGAAGAAGGCAGGCAGGTTGGGGGTTCATTTGCCTCTGGGCAGAAACTAGCAGAATCCAGTCTCTCATCTTTTCTTAAAGCACAGGCTGGTTCTGGCTCCTGGGGGAAGGGGGTGAGGGTGGGGAGGAGGAGTGTAGACCAGCTGCTCTCAGGGTGGCTTCCTGCTTCTGGGAAATGGGTGGGTGTGGCCAGCTCCTTGGGGCGTCTCTGCAGGAAGTCCCGTCAGTACTAAATGCACATGGTGCTGGCCATCCTTGCCCTGGGCTGGCCTCTCTGCCCAGGTGGCCCACTCCACTGACCTTGGTCTGAGATCACTTGGGGATGGTTAGAGACCAGAGAGCACTTTTCTGGTAAAAACGCCAGTTTCTGCTTTTCTCTCAGTCAGTCACGGCCAGCCCAACTCAGTACCACCCCGACCCCTCAAATAGGGGCACAGAGGACCGACCTGCTGAGTCCCCCCTTCTCCACCATGTCTGTCAGAGAGCCTTGAAATGTAGCCCACAGTGGCCCAGGTGTGACCTAGGATTCCGGATGCAGTGGGATGGGAGCCCCTCCAAGGAAGTGTGTATGAGGTGCTTTCTACTATTAAGTCTGGTGTCCTGGGCGCCACCAAGACAAGTCCTGACTCCACCCTCTTCTCCTCTCCCTGCGGGCCCACCCACTAGCACACCCCTCCTCCTGGGGCCTGCCCCACCTACAGAGGGCTCCCTGTACAAGGAACTCTAAAACCTGTAAATCAGACATTTTGCTTACACACATTCACTAGACCCCTCAGTACTTAGAATCACACCCCTTGGTAGCCACCTGATGTGCTGGACCCCTTTGGCCTCATGTCCTATTTCTCTCCCTGACTACACTGGCTGCTTTCTTTTTCTTTTTCTCTTTTTCTTTTCTTTTCTTTTCTTTTCTTTCTTTCTTTCTTTTTTTTCTTCTTCTTTTTTTTAAAAATATATTTTATTGATTTTTTACAGAGAGGAACAGAGAGGGATAGAGTTAGAAACATCGATGAGAGAGAAACATCGACCAGCTGCCTTTTGCACACTCCCCACCGGGGATGCGCCCGCAACCAAGGTACATGCCCTTGACCGGAATCGAACCTGGGACCCTTCAGTCCGCAGGCCGACGCTCTACCCACTGAGCCAAACCGGTTTCGGCAACACTGGCTGCTTTCTGCTCCTCAAACCCACGTGGCCCCTTCCCACCTGAGGACCTGGCCTTTGCCCCAAGGCGGGTTCCTTCTCCAATCCTCTTTGAGAGCCAAGATCCTGCCTATCTTATTTCTGCTCTATTGCTAGTGCCTAGAATGCCATCTGCCACACAGTAGCTCAATAGGCATTTATATAGAATGAATGTCAACAGGAACAAAGGAGCCTGTCTAACTTGTTCTCCCAAGTTCAGCCTGGCAGGTCCTGGTGCCTGCAGAGGATCCCGGCAGCCCATGCCTGCCCCGTAAACGCGAGGTCTGTTTTCTGTTTTCTCCAGATCCTCTGGAGACACCCTACAACCTGGAGGAGCCCGTTCTCAGCCTGACCACCACGCCACAGCCAGGTGCAGACCCAGGAGCCTGCCTTCTGCTTGACGTACCCACTGAAACCAGCTGGCAGGGTCGCCACCCCTGGGTCCCCTCGCCCCTTCACGCTGGCTTTGCTGCCCCCAGGCTGACACCCCTGGAGAGAGCCAGTGCCTCTGTTACTAAATGGATCCAGTGGGGGAGGTGACTTGGTCAAGGGCCCCACCCGAACAGCGAACAGCAGCAGAGCCCAGGCTGCACCTCAGCTCTTCAGATGCCCCCACCTCCATGGCGTGGGAGTGGGGGTCAGGAGGCACCTCCTCACAGCCCAGGCCGAGCCCTCTTGTGGGGGTGGGGGGTTTCCCTCTGGATATCACTGCCCTGGTATTAAAAAAAAAACGTTCCCCCTTCCTGCCTGGTGTAGAGAGACGCTGTGACAAAGGCAATACCAGTACACTCCTCAATCAACCTGCCTCGTGGAGTTGGTTTTCTGCCTGCTATGGAGGAGTATGGCGTTGTGGCATGGAAATGAGTTTTCCAAGGTGGCCACGCCTGCGTGTGCCCTTTGTCTTGCCAGGCAACAGGGCATGAGTTTGGGCAGGTCATCATCTCCCTAAGCCTCTTCCTCTATAAAATGGAGTTAGTAACACCTACGTCTCAGGGTTACAGTGAGGATTTTAAAAGAGGATGGGTCCACCTCCGTGAGTACTGTGTGCTTTAGAACTCAGTGCAGACAGGGGAAGTGAGGGAAATGCCAGGCAAATCTCGATGGGCTTCGGTGAACAGGTGTGTGTCAGAGTTGGGGGGGGGGGGGCCCATTTGAATCTGAGGATGTGACTCCCAATTCCGCAAACAGGCGGTTCCTTCCTCAGGTCTCCTTCTGGAACCCATCCCTTGGGTGGTGCCAGACCACGCCCTTTCCAAACTTCCCTTGCTTAGAATCACAGGTGTTTCGGTCTCTCTGTTCTTTTCCTCCAGCGGTGGTCCAGATTGGCAAACGGACCTTCAAACGATTTAACCAAGGAATGACATGGCAGTCAGCCCTGCTGTACTGCCGTACCCACCACACAGACCTGGCCGACCTGCAGACGGTGACTGACGAGGCAGACATGGAGGCCCTGAGATCCATCATCAGTGAGACGGAGGCCTGGATTGGCCTCTACTTCAACGCGGCTTCTGGGTCTCTCAGCTGGTCCAGCGACATGGGTGCCAGCATCCCCACCTGGCTGCAGGTGCCCAAGTTTGGGACAGGGCTGTGTGCAGGGCTCCGCACCTACGTACGCTACATCCCCAGGGTTTATTCGGTGGTCTGCGCTCTCCTGCAACCCTTCATCTGCTTCTATGGTGCGTGGCAGTCCTCCCTCCGGCCCTCGGTCCGCATGGGATGGGAGATGGGTTTGCTTGGCAGCAGGAGACACTGAAGGTAGACCTAAGGAAGCACTTCTGGTCCGGAGGGTAACTGAGTTTTGGAGCAAAGCTCATCTTAACTCTGGGAGTGCTTTTAAAGAATGGGCCAGGCCCCATCCAGCCTCCAGGGCATTCGAAATTAGCAACAGGAATTGGTTATTGGGCAGTGAAGTGGTTGAAGGCGGGGCCTTTGGAATCACATTTTATCACTTGCTAGAAATGAGTCTCCTTCTCTTCAGGAAAATATATATTTAACAAAATGGTACCAATGACCCGATGATGACCCGCCTCACAGGATGGCTCTGAGGGCTGAATGAGGATGCATGTAAAGGACCTCGGAGAGCCCCTGGCACAGAAGGAAGCACCCCCTGTAGATTTCAGCAACGGTCACTGCTGTTGTCACTATGAATGCCGAGAGCCAGAGGCTACCCTGGCTGTTTGGATCTTGCGCATAGTTTGCCTCCTCAGCAACAGGCTTCCTCTTATCTTCTTCCTTCCTTCTTCTTCTTCTTTTTTTTTTTTGGAACTGGCTTTATGGTGATAACATTCACTCTTTTGAAGCATCTGATTCCATGGGTTTCAGTACATTCATAGGATTGTCCAATCAGCACTACCTAAATTTAGGACATTTTTTTTTTTTTTTTTTTTATCAGCCCCAAAGAAACTCTTTATTGTGTAAGATTAGAAGGGAGGCCTTGCGGAGCCATTGTGCGGATGGAAGCTGTGGCGGGCTCGAGGAGGTGTACAATACGTGCGTCCTCCGAGTCTGGCCTGTGACAGACCGGGGAGCGGGGGTTCCCTCACGCTCACCCCCAGCCTTTCCTTGCAGACCCCTCTGTTGGACACCGGCAGTGGGCAGCACTACCCCAGCTTATCCCCGCTCCCTCCTCAGAAGTGACTGAGGGGAAGGCGCCCAGACCAGGTACGCCCCTGTTTTCTGCTCTGTACGGGTGGGGTGCGTGGCCTAATTCTTGGCTGGATCCTGGGGTCTCCAGGGTCTGGAGGTGGAGCGGGCGGCCTGAAAGCAGCAGCAGCATAGGGTGGGCCCCGTGGGTTCTCCCAGAGGGCCTGGGAGAGGCCAGAAAAGAGGAGGGCCAACTGGATGGACACAGAGAGGGATTTCCCTGTCAGCACCCGGCTGGTGAGCTGGGGTCGGGAGCAGGCGGCCTCCGTCACCAACAACCCCCCTCCTTGAACGGGGCCGCTGAACTTGCGGTTCCAGGGCCAGGAGGCCGAGAGAGGCTGTGCAGTCTCTCAGGGGAGGTGGCCAGGGCCTGAGACGCTGAGCGGAAAAATCACCAGAGGCCTCTGAGGCTGGATATCCTGAGAGAGACGCACAAGAGAGGGGCCTGTGGAATCCCTTCCAGTTCTGAGAGGGGAGGAGATGAGATGTGAGCTGTGGGGGCAAGGCTGGGAATGACAGTGACAGTGTTCTTTCAGCATTTTTAAATTCCGGAAGCATCTTCAGAACTATTACTTGGTGCTGCTTCCCAAGCCTTTCGAAGCCAACTAGGATAACCGAGGGCATGTTCCCAGTTCCGCTGGCTTCTTTACAGATTCCCACTTCAGACAAAAATAACACTATCCTTTTGGAGGGCGTGGAGAAAAGCAGGGGGTGTGCTCCCAGAGCTTCATTCATTCTGGGGACACAGACAAAAGGCAGGGCCGCTGGGAGCACCCTGCGAAAGGCGGCGGAGACTGTGTAGTCACAGGCACGATGGGGACATGGAAGGGCCTGGCCCAGCTCCTGGGGGTTTCCAGGAGGAGGAGGAGGTGATTTTGAAGGCAGAGAGTTAGCCTGCAAAGGGGAGTGGAGGTAGACTGGGTGGCGGCTTGCAGGTAGGAGCTGCAGGTGGGTTGGGGGTACCGAGCGGGTACCCCCAGATCCTGCAGGGCCCCCCTGTGAGCTAAAGAATGTGGCCCTCACAGCACGAGGGCAGCGTCTGTGGTCAGATTTGGTCCAGGAGCCGGGAAGAGTGTCTTCTGCTCTCCCTCTAAGCTCTCAACTGGCACCGGGCTGCCACCCAGGCCGCACCCAGCAGGCTCAGGAGGCCCTCCCTGCTTCGCTGTCACAGTGGGTGCGCAGGGGCGGCGCCAAGGGACCGCAGGGCCACTGCAGGGCCGGGGCCACCTTCGGACTCATGCTATATCCAAGCGCTTGGGGCCTTGGCTCCGTCCCGGGCACAGCCCCCGCCCTGGGCGCCCTGGACGCTCCTGCGGCTCCTCAGAGCCCAGGGGCTGCCGCCCCGAGGGCCACCTCTGTCCCCAAGGAAAGGCCCTGGACCCCATGACCTACGGCTGGTCCGTGACTCCGCAGGGGGCAGCGGCGGGGGAGGGGCTGACTCTGCTCACCCTGCGGTGCCTCAGTTTCCCTCAGATGGCGGTGCTCGGCGTCAGCCACTTACCTGCCTCCGGTCGCGCGGTTCTGAGCCTGCAGGAGCTTTCCGGGCCCCAGACAGCGGCTCGGGCCTTGGGTTCAGGGAGCGCGCCGGGCAGAGGAACACCGCGCACCGTGCACCCGCGCCCTGAGTGGGCAGCGCGCGCGCGGGTTGCTGGGAGCGGCCAGGGCCGGACCACGTGCCCGCCGCCCGCCTGCCCTCCGAGGTGGGGCCTGGGGACCCCGTAGCCGCCGGCCCCAGCGCCCGGCTCCTCCTTTAGGGAGCCCCGCCCTGGCTCCCACGCCCAGGTGGAGGGTGAGGCTGGGCGGGCGGGGTGTGCTGGGCCACAGGCCCGGCCCCTGGCCACATGCAGGTCCACTTGCAGGTGATGCTGCCCCCGAGCCAGCCCCCCAACCCTCCGTGGGGAACAATTTTTTTTGGGGGGGGGTGGTCTGGGGGGAGAAACACTCTATTTAGATGCAGAAGACCTTAGGCAAGTGTCCTACCCTCTTGGCACTTCATTTTTCTCATCTTTAAATGAGGAGCGGGGAGGGAAAGGGATTGGGAGGGCGGGGGGCAGATGATGCCATTGCCATGAGGTAGCTTTCAGTGTCTGGCATCTGGCAGATACTCAAGAAATGGTTATTACCATTTTAACCTCAGTGTTCTAGTGAAATGATCTGTGATTCATTCATCTCCTGCCTCTGTCCTTGCCTCGTCTTAATCTTATTAATTATACCTGATTCTGGATGATCACAATTATGAATGCACGGGGCTGCGGAATCTCACGGGCAGGGACTGCTTTGCGCCTCCGTTTCCTCTCCAGGCCTAGAACACTGTTTTTGCACACTGGTGGATGATTTAGTCCAGCAACCACTTCCGGAGTACCTGTTTGGAACAGGCAGTGGACTGTGGATACCAAGACCAGCAGGCCTCGTCCTGTTTCTGAAAGGGCTTCGCTGATGGGGGGAGAGAGAGACAGTTTGGTGGCGCCGCTCCAGGGTGAGCCAGAGCCCTGGCAGGAGAGTGCCTTCCACTCTGCCTGGGAAGGGGGCACAGTATCCCTCTTATCCAGAATTTTACTCTCAGTGTGTTACCTGTGGTTAGCCCCGGTCTGAAAAGATGTATTAAATGGAAAATTCCAGAAATGAGAGATTCCTAGGATTTAAACTGTGCATGGTGGTTCTCAATAGCATGATGAAATCTTGGGCTGTCTCTCTCTCTGCCCACACTGTAGAGCAGCGATTTTAGTAATCAGTTTGTTTAGTAAACTGTTTTTTGCACATTGGTCTATCATTTAATCCAGCAACCACTTCCTTTGTGCCACGAGGTGAAAAGGGTTGAAAATCGCTGCTGTATGGGCTACCTCATCAGACACTTAGTAGCCATCAATTGAAAGAGGGAGAAGGGGGGGGAGGGGAAGGTGGAGTGAAGAGGGATTAGCACAAAGTTAATCTCTTACTGTGACTAATGTATAAATTAAACTTTATCATAGTTATGCATGTATGGGAAAACACGTTAAGTGTACATATAGGATTTGATACTATCCATGGTTTCAAGCACCCATGGAGAAAATTGGAACATACACTGAGTGGCCAGATTATTAAAATCTCTGAACGCATAATCATCTGGCCACTCGTGTGTGTGTGTGTGTGTGTCTGTGTGTGTGTTTGTGTGTATTAATTAGAGGCCTGGTGCATGAATTTGTGCATGGGTGGCCAGCCTGACCAGGGGGAGGGGACATGGGCGGTTGGCCGGCCTGCCTGCTGGTCGAACTCCTGGTAGAGGGAGCAATTTGCATATTAGTCTTTTATTATATGGGATATACACTGAGTGGCCAGATTATTATGTTTTCAGAGATCGTAATAATCTGGCCACTCAGTGTATATCCCCAGGGGTAAGGGGGTTATGACTACAAAAGCTAATGGGGGATTTCATCAGGCAGCAGAGAGCAGAAGGATTTGCACAGGCAAAGGCAGGTAGACGTGGAAGTGTGTGGTGTGGGAATGGCCAGCAGTCTGACGTGACCAGATGGAGGTCACGTTTTTGGGAAGGCAGTGGCAAGGGGTGAGTGGGAAGAGGTAGACTGGGGCCAAACTCTGAAGGACCTGATCCCGCGGCCGGTGGTGGGACCATCAGAGTGAGCCAAATGCTCAGGTCTGCAGTTACTAGAAGCAAGGCAGTTATGATGACATGGGACAATGACTGTGTTAAGATGCTAAAGGAAAAAAGCATGAATCAACATTATACACACAACACAGTCACACAATGTTGAAAGGAAACATCAACAGATTGGGAGGAAATGTGTGAAAATGTTAACAGTGGTGATATTCAGGGGATGAGATGTGAGTGTTTCTGGGTTTTGCAGATTTACTCATTTCATTAAAGACATTGGCAATTCTTGGGGCAGGGAAGGAAGATGTCCTTTGAGGAGGCGGCCGGCCAGGAGTGGAAGGAACCCAGGGCAGGTCTGGAGCAGCAGAATGAGAAGGGACATGAGGGAATGGATTTTACATCATATGCAAGTGACATTAACTGAAGAGATAGGAATACAAACACACTTTTAAAAATGCTCAGCTTTATCACAGAAATGCAAATTAAAAGCAAGCTGTATTTTTTTTTTTTCCCAGTGAATTTTTTTACTTACCAGTTTGGCAAAGATTTAAAGGGTGATAAAGCTGACGAGAACATGGGAAAATCAGCCATCTCAGACATTGGGTAGGAAAGTAAACTGGCGCTGCCATCCTGGCAATGCATGTCAGTTTTAAAATGGGCACACCCTTCCATACAGAAATTCTACCCATGGACATTTATTAAGGAAATAATAGCACAAGATGTACACGTATGCCAGTACACGCATCCTCCACACATGGGGTTGTTGGTTGCAGCACTGTTTGTTACACTGAAAAACTGGAGGCAATCTAATGTCCACTGAAAGCAAGTTGGTGAAATAAGTTTGGGTACATTCGATGAAATACTGCACAGCCTTGCTCTAGCTGGTTTGGCTCAGTGGATAGAGCACGGGCCTGTGGATTGAAGGGTCCCAGGTTTGATTCCAGTCAAGAGCACATGCCCAGGATTCGGGTTCGATCCCCAGTGTGGGGCAAGCAGGAGGTAACCAATCAATGATTCTCTCTCTCCCTCTCAGAAATCATCATATACATATATGAGAATAAGGTAGATTTTTATGCATTCAAAAAAAAAAAAAAATTCAAGTTAATAGTGGTTGTCCCTGGATCATCGGAGGGATACTTTTGCTTAAATGCTTTTCAGTAATATAGCATAAAAACAATACGGTGATTTCCACGTTTGAAATAAAAGATACCAGCAAGGCACTGACAGGACTTTGGTGACTGAACATGAGAGCAAGTGACAGGGTGTAAGGCTGCAGTTGAGGGCACCTGGGGTCCCTGGCTGGTGCCTCAGCAGCTGGGTAGCCTCGCAGGGCGGAGAAGGTTGTGAGGGAGGCGGAGCTTGGTTCTGGAATATTTTGATAACACACTTTTATGAAGATGTTGGGGATCCCTGGATGCCATAGTGGGGCTCAGTGTGGCTATCAGACATAAGGGGTCGGGGCCTCTTGGGTAGGAACTGCTAAAAGAAGACGTTTGCGACTAAATAGAAATCTCATAACATTGCACAAGCCCCACACCTCCTGTACCAGGGACATTTGAGATGATGGAGTAGCAACTCAAGGGCTGGAACATCAGCCTGCAGGCAAGAGGACTGGCAGGGAGGGGCTCAGCTTCCCGCCTGAACGTGTCTGCGCCAACTGTGTGCATGGGCAGTGAGGCCCAGGCCTGTCTCCCAGCTCAGGGGCAGTCACCAACCTCAGACTGCCTTGGTCCTGGCCATCTGTGCGGTAACTCCTTCATTTCCCCTCCTGCAGCTATCCCCAGTGAAGAAAGTGGCACTGGCGTAAGAGGTACAACTGCTGACAAGCAGGCCCATCACGTGAGCAGATCTAACCACCCGGAGTCACAAGGAAAAACCCCAGCGCCAGAATCAGGTAACTGCCTCTGGTTACCACCTTCCCGCTCACTTGTAACAAGTAAGCAGTTCGAGGTGGACAGCCACTCCTTCGCACAGATTCCCTGAGACCTTCTTATGAGGCAGCGCGAGATGGTGGGAAGGTTCGGAACGGCAGCAGGAGGAACAAGGGTGAGGATCCTAGTTGGCTCCCTGACGGCTATGAAAGCTTAGTGAGCCCTTTCCTCACTGGGCAATCTCTCATTTCTCACCTGCAAAAGGGGAGGGGTTAAAAACTACCCTGCCTACATCACAGTGAAATAATTCTGTACTTTATAAACCATAAAGTGCTACACAAATATAAAGTAGTCTTACTATGAGCTGGTAGTTCCGTGATGATTACAGTGGCCTGCGGCCGAAGGCTGAGCTTGTTTATATGCTTAGAGAACTTAGTTTCCTGGGGCAGAGTGGGCTTTTACAAATGTGGGCCCAGGGAGGGGGTGTATATTTCCAGCATCTATTTCATAGAGTTAAGAGGGAGGTGGGAAATACAGAATGGAAAATAACTGATGTGTGAGGAGGGCCAGTGTTACCCTATGACATAAGACTATTTCAGCCACTGTTGGTTGGTCCTAATTATGGCCAAGTATTCTCCTGGTCAGTAGGTTCCTTCCTCTCCCTTTCTGAAGCCCTAAATCACATGTACCACCTGTGGTGTCCAGTGTGCACTCTGACTGCTATGAACTTGAAGTTTTCATATGGCAGTAAGATCATCTCCTTTCCTTTTCAGAGCAATTCTTTGGGATCCTGAAAGCAGATTTTACCATCCCAGCTGTAATGGACTTAGAAGATATGAAAGACCAATTTTTGAGTGAGGTGAGATTTCTGCCCACTTCTAATTTTGACCAGATGATTTGACAATGCAAGGCAATACTGTCAGAAGGGAGACAGTATTATAGGGGGAAAGGAAAGAAAGGGGGGAAAAAGAATGAAAAGAGGGAAAGAAAGGAAGGAAAGAGAGAAAGAAAGAGAAGGGAAGGAAGGTGAAAGGAAGGAAGGATGGAAGGAAGAAAGGAAGGAAGAAGGAAGGAGAAGGAAGGAAGAAGGAGGGAGGGAGGGAGGAAGAAAGGCAGGGAGGAAGGGAGGGAGAGAAAGAGAGAGAGAGCGCACGAGAGAACCCCTAGAAGGTTTGGCTCAGTGGATCAGTGGATAGAGCGTCAGCCTTTGGACTGAAGGGTCCCCAGTTCAATTCCAGTCAAGGGCACATACCTCGGTTGCTGGTTTGATCCCAGGCCCTGGTTGGGGTGTGTGCAGAGGCAACCAATGTATGTGTCTTTGTCACATCAATGTTTCTGTCTCTCCCTCTCTCTTATATTCTCTTAAAAATTCTTGGATGAGGATTAATACACACACACACACACACACACACACACATACACACACAAATTAAGGCAGCATAGTCAGAAGGACCTAATTTGGGTCTTGGCTTTCTACTTAATTGTGGTGACCTTAGGCTAGTAACATAATTTTTCTGAGTCTTAGTTTCCTCATAAGTTAGGAACTACACTCATATGGTTGGTATTAAATGAAATATTCCAAGTGCTTAGCAAATTGGCATATAGTAAGTCCTCAATAAAAATTAACTTTAGGTATTATTATTGTTCTAAATATACATTTCTTCCAGGAGTTTTTCCCCTTCTTTTAAAGTACTAGTGTGTGAGAGGTGGCAGATTGTCAAGAGGAAGAATCATTCCTAAATATTATGACAAAAGCCTCAAGCTTATTTTGAATTTGGCCTAAGGGTACATATTTCAGTTATATCAGATAATCATATAATGTCAGAGCCAGAGAGCTCATTATGGGTCACTCAGCCCAAACCATAACTTTACAGACTGGCATGTATCTTGTAGATTATTGCAATTTACTCATAGGCCAAAGAAAGAACACCTAGGCAATTTATTCTAAAATCTCACAAACTCAGGTTTCTAGAAAGAATTGTGGTGTGTGGATGTGCACACGCGCGCGCAGAGAACGGGGAGGGGGACTGGCGAGCTTTTAGTGCATTTTGCTATTGAAGAAATAACAGGTACAAAGATGCAATTTCAGCATCTGAGATATATTAATTAAAAAAAAATTTTTTTTTAGTAAAAGTCCAAGTAACTTCAGACTGCAGTGTTGAATATCAGTTCTATAAATGTCAAGGATTTTTTTTTTGGGGGGGGGGAAGGGGTTTGAGGCTAGGGCGACCAAACTAGAAGCAATCTACCTTTTGTCTTAAATTAAATCCAATAATAGGAAGATTGGGCTCCAAATGGAGAATTCCATCTCTGGCCACCTTTGTTGGAATGTATCTATTCCATTTGATGGAGAGAATGTCTGTCTCGCAGATTTAAAGGATGGGATTGGTAAGGACAAGGTGTGTGCGAGAAAGGTAAAATATATATCATTAGTTTTAGCAGCATATAAAATTCCACACAGAAGACAAACACCGGTAGCCGACTTATCCCAGTTCCAGGGACACAGACAGAGACACACTGTCACAGACACTCATACACTGTCCTCAGGGACTCGTGGGTGTTAACCCTGTTGGGGTTAGAATCCCTGGGGAAGTTAAAGAAAAGCGTGGCCCCAGTACTCAGAGACAGTCTATGGAATTGTTCAGAGGAGAAACTCAAAGGCAGCCCTGCTGTGTTATTTATTTTTTTTAAGTTCTACAGTGATTCTGATGAACAGTCCCGGCTGAGAAACACTCATTAAGTCATTTGTTTTAGCCTCCTTTGTCATCAAACTTTCTTTGTTGGCTGGGGTGTTGGAATGGGCCTGACAAACCGACTTATGTGCCTTCACATTGGTGACAGTGCTAATGACATAGGTAGGCAGCTGGAGGGAGGCTGAGAAAAAGGAAGGGCACATAGGTGGACAGTTTAGGATAGAGACGACAAGACAGTATTAACAGTTTTTCTCTCTTTGATGTTTCAGATCCATGAAGTCTTAAAGCAAACGTTAGGTGATGAGCAATTCAGATTGGAATGGGTTGGCTTTGAAGTAAATAAAAAATAGCTCATTGTACTGATCTGCAGTCTCCTTTTCACACAGTCTTCTCTGGGTTTTGAGTACATTTTCACTTTTTAATTCCAAGGAGTTCAGAATGAGAAATAACTCCACACTTGTGAAGAGGCTAACTCAGACCTCCCCCAGCACGAAAGAAAATGTCATATACAACTGGTATGAGACAAGGGAAGGTGGAGGTATTTGGGAACAATAACTTTGAGGATGACAAGCAAACAACAACAACAACAAAATTAAAACAAAAACAAAACCCAAATGCTGAAACAAACTCCATTAATCTCTCTGGGGAGCTAAGAGAGGACAGTAGAGGTTTGGGAAGCCAAGTGGGGCCAAAGTTCCAAATAGAGGGCCTGCTTTCTTTACCAGCGACAATCTGTTAAAGGGATTTTAAATTCTCCAAAATGAGGAGCGCTCTGGGGTCTTATCACAAAACCACACTGTATGTTCATGCTATTTGCCCTAAATCTAAATATTTCTTACCTGTACGTTGGGGAATTCTAAGACATTGTTTTTAATGTTAAAATATACCTTCAGAATAATGTTCCTGCATATATATTTTTTTTCCTGGTCTTTATCCAAGTGTCCTAAATCACCCAGATATACATGCAAGAAATAAGAGAGTAATATGTCACATACCATAGCAACTTTAGTCTGAAATGTTTAAAGTTAAAGTTTATTTGAATTCTTTGTAAGATTATCAATAAAAGACTTCAAACGTATCTATATCTGTACATGTACAAGAACCATCAAAAATTATTCACAGAACAAAAATAAATCTTCTTTAGAACAAACCCAGGTAATGAAATGCAGATATGGATCTCACATGTGGAACAATCTAAGTGCTACCAGCACAAAAATATGGCTTTAAAAATAAAATAAAACCTTGGGTTTTGTTTTTCTAAGGTGTATTTCTCTTTCTTGAAATAAAAAATAAATTATTTAGAGCTATCCTTGTAAAATAGTCATGTGTATTAACACACTTTTATTAAGGCCCTGGAGATGAAAAAAGGAAAGCCAATTTAAAAGGTAAATTCCTCACAGGTGTGGTTCAGGCTAATGTGCTGCTGTCTGCTTGAGTTAATTTTAACATAACTAGGGAATGTCTAAGCACCAGTCAAAATTTAAGCTTTGCTATTTATTTCAACTTCTCTACAGGACAAGGGGCTATTGACTCACTTAGCATTTAATCTTTTGGTGAACTGGAAATTGAAATTTTTCCCTTGGGAGTTTAGAAATGACACAGATATGCTATTTATACACAAATGTGTACCCCCACACAGATGATGGAGGCTCCTAAAACACAGCTTTTGTGTTAACCTCTCTACAGCAGGTACATCTGCTTCTAGGTCCCAAACTAAAAAATTCCCTAGGGAAAAATGAGGGCATTTGATTGAAAAGTAAGAACTGGGTAGGAAATTAAAATGCATGATGAAATTTGGGCAAAAACTACCATTTTGCTTTCCTTGGGTGGTTTACTGCATTTGCCAAGTCCAGCTGGGTTAGTTATGCAAACACCTGAGGACTAACTGATCAGGAACCAAAACTGCTTCTTTCTGGATCCCACTGATATTCACTGATCTGAATCCAGATCAGCGAGATTCAACGGTCTTTCTATGACACCCTGAGGTATCAATAACGAAACCTAGGGTTCTTGAGACAATGTCAAATCAAATCAATTTCAAGTTATATATATATATATATATATATATATATATATATATATATATATACACACACACACACACACACACACACACACATACACACACATAACACATATGGTACATTTTTAAAAAAAGGGAACGACTGTCATACAATCTAATAAATGAGAACAAAATCTAAACAACCCAAGAAAGTTTGGGAATCACTGCTCCGTAGGTGGATTAACATTCAGAAAGAGGAAGCCCCAGGATTTGTGTTTTGTGGGTGTGCACGTGGTGTCTGCAGAAACTGTCTCTCCATGTATCTATGCATTTTAAGTGCAGGCAAGCTGTAAATCCTCCCGTTTCCTTGAACCTCTGGGCTATTGAGAAGGCTGCTGTGCACAGTCCCCTTTTGGATCATGCTATCTTCCTCAGGTTCTTTCACTCCTCATGAGATATTTATCATATCTCATGCAAATTTCATCACTGTTGTCAAGAGCTCCATAACTGGGTCATGACCACAAAGAATGCTTCGGGAACTAAAGCAATCACTCAAACACAGAAAGAGATTCTATTTAAAAATTCAACACCCCAGTATATCTTACTTAGAAAACACACCAAAAAAAACTGCCCTAGCTAGTTTGGCTGAATGGATAGAGTGTCGGCCTGTGGACTGAAGGGTCTCAGGTTTGATTCCAGTCAAGGGCACATGCCTGAGTTGTGGGCTCGATCCCCAGTATGGGACATGCAGGAGGCAGCCAATCAATGAGTTTCTCTCATCATTGATGTTTCTATCTCCCTCTCCCTCTGAAGTCAATAAAAATATATATTAAAAAAAAAAACTAGTAAAATAGGTCTTTCCAATTGACATAGCAATAAAAACAAATTCTTGGGTGACGGGAGAGAGAAGCCCCTCCCAGTCTGCAGGAGAAAGTGGCCTCTAAAGGTGTGGGTGAAAAGTCAGCGAAGCTGTGGCGTGGGCTTCGGAGCTGCTGAGTCAGGCCCAGGGACAAAGTCCAGTCTGGTGACAAGCCTGGGGCTCAGGGTCATATGGGACTCGGTCATCCTTAAGAGGTTTCCTTTCCCAAGTTCAATCCCACAACCAGACTTCCCAGGAACTCCCAACTGGAGATAACTAGAGCTAAACCTAATGAAAGGAAAACAAACACCGATGCAAGCTCACTGGATGGCAACTGTCTCACTCTGGGGCTTCCAACAGAGAACTGCTCCCAACCTGGTGCACCTCTGTGGACAGGGTGGACAGAACTGCAGATCCACAAGCAAAGACCACAGGTAGACTAGGATGAGAGAAGCCCGACTTCCAAAGTCAAGCTCATTCTCAAGGGTACACAGTGGTCATCACAGAAAATTCTGCTTTCCCTTGCCCTGACAGCATCACAGGGAAAGGTGGCAGCAGCCCAGAAAAAGCTAATTCTGACCAACTCCATACCATGTGGAAAAAGCCAAAAGCTACAGCAGCATGGCTACCTCATTTTGCCATCTTTCTTGCAGACAGATTGCCCTAGACCCCAACGGCACCTGGGCGATAGAGCCCGGCACACAGACAGTGCTCGAGTTGCCTAGTTACAACCTCCCCTCTGCAAGCGCTTAGTATATTGCAGAGACTCAGGGAATATGATGCATTGATGGAAATGTAACTCCTTTGGCCCATTGATATAAAAGGGTTATATTCAGCTCTTTTCCTGAATCCTATCAGCACTGTTCTTGTCAATGGCTACACTTGATTGGTAGTGGGACAAGCTAAACTTAGTACATGCCCCCTGATCTCCAAATTCCACACAATCCTGTTCTCTGCAGTGCACACAATGTGGCGATGTGCTGGGTAGAAGTGCAAGGCCGGGCCATCTGAGTCCACCCACTTCTTCCCCATGTCTCTCCTCCCATTTGCACACAGGCTGGTACCTACTGGGGCTGAGCAAAGCCAATGAAGCTATATCTCCTTAAAAAGTCAGCTGTTTCTACCTTCTTCCATACTTGAGAAAAAAAAAAAGCCTTTCAGAATAAGCTCTACAGATTGCAGCATTTTCTAAAGAAAAACTCAGAAAAATATTTGTATTGAAACAGGCTCAAAGGATAATCTAACATTTAACATCTGGCAACAGCTCTGAACTTCTAGCTTATGTCTAACTTTATTATTTTTTTATTCTCTTCATTCGAGATAACCTGATAATAGAGGGCTGCATAATCTATCCAAACATTTGAGCATTTAATCTTCCAAAGTAGGCAGCTCTATGGAGCTCCCACATGCCAACAAGATAAACTGCATCCACCAAAAACACAATTGATGTTTTGTGTCTAGGCCCCTCGGACAGGTAAGTTTATCAGCCGTCTGTAACCTATAACCAACATCTGAGAGCTTCCGAACCTCAAGCAGCACATCGCCCATGTTACATATGTAAGGACCTTGACACCAACAAACTTTTGCCAGGTTTTCTGCAGCACAGTTAAAGGCTTTTTATGAAGAATGAATTAGAATTAAACCTGGCCAGAGCTGAGAAACAGTGGACCTATGTTTATGTTATCCTCTCCCAACAAAGAGCACAACTGCAGAATTGGTTACCCCCACCCCCATTTAAATAAGTGATTTTGACTACAGTGTGCCCTCAGCTTGGAGAGGAGAGAGAAGAATTTATAAAATAACTACCATATTCAAGAAAATACATGGGTACCAAACATGTGGACATGAGGTCTGCAGATCAGATAAGCACTGTGAGAAACTCCTGTTTGAGATTTCTGACTGGACTGGCACAAATGGGAGTGTTATGAAGGGAAATGCTTTAAAAATTCGTGGGTTGGGTGGCTGCTGAGATACAAGGACCAACACAGAGCCTACCTGAGAGAGGGTAGCGCTAAAGTGTCAGAACATAAGTTGGGGCACAGTGGAAGGGACTCGGGGCTGCTGTCTAGGCTTCACTCAAAAGAGGACCCAATAGATAAATATTCTCCTGTTCCCTTCCAAGTATTCTGTTATGTAGAAACACTCACTCCTGCACAGGGCTCCCTCCAGTCTTTCTTCCTTTTTTAAAAATTTCCTTCAAGTTTACCATTTAAAAGAGCATTAACTTGAGAAATGTTCTCTACCAAATGAAACAACTCCTTAGATCTTGCTTAAAGAGATTCAACACCCTTTTAACATGATATCTCACAGCACAGAAGGCATGAATGAGTTCTATTTGTGTGTTTATATGTACACATGTGTGAATATATATGTATATATATTTGTATAATCTAATGGCTAATATGTAACATTCTATGCTTCTGATAATCAGGGTTGCACTCAAGATGACAATTCACACTTTTGGAAAAAAGGAAAACAATCAGCTTCCACGACTGTTTCTGTCCTACACTAAAGCCAAGGAGGACTACTGGTGAGGCAGTAATCACCGACAACCTACTGAGAGCCTGGGGCAACACACGGGATGCGCTGCCCCACCCCCCCCTGCTTAGGGTTTCTTTTCATCACTTTTCAGAGTGATGCTTCAGATCTGGATTTCCTTCCCAAATTTTACTTCAGTGATTAAAGGACCAACTTAAAAGTTAAATATTGAGATAAGATTACCCTGCCTAGAGATATGCTAGTATAATGAATAAAATCTTTATCCCAAATAAAAATTGTAATTTACAAATAGAAAATGTTTTGTTTTTAAGTCGGAAATAGTCAGAGATTCCTGCTATGGTATGGTTAGCCCTTTTCTGTGCGGAAGAAAGGGTATTTGCTTTGGATGGTTTATGGACAGCATATTGGAAGAACCTCTCCAGAGGAGAGTAAACCCTGTGGGTGACGCTGATGCCACCATGGGGGAGCGGAAGGGCAGTGGGTGTGGGAAGGTGGAGATGGTGTGTAGAGACACAAATATTTATAGTTTTGTAAACTCTAAAGAGGAAAGAGAACACCCTTTATTACAACTGGGGTAAAAAAAACAGCCCCCTACCTAAAATGGAAACTTCCCATCTGCTATAGACAGAAAGGATAAAACATCAACAGGAGTTCAACAGAACTCACTCCGAAAGTCCAGCTTTGATGCAAGAGCTCTCGTCTGTGTCCTCTGAAGCAGCGTATCCCCAAAGTGGAGTAGCTGTCGATCCAGAGCCAGTCTTGGTTGGTCAGTGGGATTAAATGTTTTGTTTAGACCTTAGTATTTGCATGTTTTCCTAAAGGACCAGGGGGCCGGAGAGGGATTTTTTTTAAACTGGCAGATGAATCCCTGAAAAATTCATTCTGACAACGTTCTATTGTACGCCGTGAGCTTCTTTTACCAGACAGACAGACACTGGGTCTCTACCTACTGACCCACTGGGCTCATTTCTCACTCATTCAACTAACAACTGCAGTGCTTTCAACAAGAGGAAAACAATAATAAAAATAGCAATAATTAAAAAGGTAATCTACATTATTAACTTCCTTTGGGTATATTACAGTGGTATTTTCTGTACATGGCCCAGAACTAAGTTCCCTATGTACACAGAGACGTGGGGGGAAAGCATCGACCTCGGGAGTCTTCGCCTTATGCCCTGAAAGACAAGGTTCCTTTTTCAATCGAGAGTTTCTCACCTCACTGCTGTTCTGAAGTAGCAACATTCTGTAAACCTGGTGGGGCTGGGGGAAGGGCAGGGGACAGGAGAGCGGGGACATTTCCTTCCGGCTCCTCCCACAGTCTGTCTCGTCACCAAGGCCATCAGCAGCTGCTGTTTTTGAATTCACCATTCTCCGTGATGGAAAGCTTGGTGGGGTTGGTGGGAGAGAGGCCATTTCGGACCTGCATGCTGTACCGCTCCTTCACCTGGGTCAGCGCGCTCATCAGTCTGGTGTTGGCCGAATCCAGGGACACGATCCGTTTTTCCTACAACACACCAATCATGGCTTTAGTCCGGCTCCACACAGGAAATCACGCCATGATGCTCTTTAGAATGACTGTTCTAACACTTTCTATCACACCGCTGCACGCAGGATGCTTTCTGGATCAATGGAACGTCTCTGCCTCTTTCTGCACACCGAGTCCAACGGGTCTGTGCTTATTTTCTCTTTTTGTTCTGTCGGCATAGCAGGATGTGTTATTAATAATCCCCCAGGACTCTAAGACATCATGGTAAAGTGACACCATGTGTTACTTCAGACTATGCAACACAGGGTCAAGCTGCCCGACTGTATTCAGTGCTTTTGGTCAAATTTAAAACATGGACATTGGATGGCAGAGAAAGAAGCACCAGAGGTTTCATTTCACAGAGAGGTGCAAGTGATCTGTGGGTCCTTAGCCCCCAAAGAGGGCACGTCAGTCGTATTTGCAGAGAACTCACATTGTGCTCAAGATAAGAACAACACATGGTGGCAGCTCATAGTCACCAACAAAGTGCGGATGCAACACGCAAGAGGGGGGAAAGCAGCCAAAAGCTCAGACCAGGGAGTTACTTGGATACAGGTAGGGAGGTGTGGCCGAGAGGGGTGCCATAAACATAACACATGAAAACAAACAGAGAACACAAGCTCCTGGACTCATTCCAGCTCAGAGTTACTCCAGGAAAGCTACCCAACATGGAGAGTGCTTTCATTTTAGTTTTGAGTCTCTGAAAAACAACAACACACGCTTTAGAACCAGTATTTTGGAGCCAAAGGGTGTTGAATACACACACATTAAAAAAATAAAAAAGAAAGAAAAGAAAGAAAACCTGAGGGGGGAGAAAAAGCCCCGCCCCCACAAAAAAGCATCTCAAGAAAAGTAGGGCCATCTAAATTAAAAAAAGAAAAAAGAAATCACTCTACCAGCAAGGAAAATAAGTTAATGCCTATGCCCATAAAATTAAAAAGAAAATGGCAAATGAGGAACAATCGCCAAAGCCAAAAGAAGCTTTCCTACCCCGAAGCTTCCGCATTTATGGGGAAAAGCATGGTGAGGTGAGTCACAGTCGGGCTTGGAGAGGACAGGAGGATGAGGCTTTGGCGCTGCTCCTTGCTGTTGAAGTCAGCAACACAGGGCCCATGGGGGGCTCTGTAGGGAACTCACTGCAGTGGATACAGAGTGAAGACCACTGCCCAAGGAGTGGGGGATGGGGGATTTAGGTAAAAGTACAGACTCAGCATCAAATGATGCTTCCCTACTGTGGGATGGGGCAGGGATCTGTAAGGCAGTAGGGTGGTGGTTATAGTTTCAACAGTATAAAAACCAAAACCCAGCTAATGCTTACTATCATTAAAAAAAAAAAAAAAAAAAAAAAAAATTCTTCCTTTCCCTGATGGAGAACTCAGGTGGTAAGAACCCAAAATCAGCATTATTAACTAACCACCAATCTTATATGGTTTTGACATTGGAAGGTGAGTATCTTGTTGGAAGGATAGGCAAACTCAAAGAAAAAAAGATCCATGAGGTTTTAAAAAATGATATTAAAAAAATTACAGCCAGTGGAATTTACTGGGATAATAAGTATAGATCTTATCTAAGTCAGCCAGTCGGTAAGGACTGGCCCATGGTTATTAGAAAATAAGGACTGGGAGCCAAATCTGATGTTTTACCCTATGATCCCTACACAGAAAAACATAATTTCTTGAAATAATGAAAAAAGATAATTCAACATTAGGCTAATCTATAAGGCCCCAATATTAAGGAATATTCATTATACTAGCATATTTATAGGATTTTCCAGGTTTATAAAAAAATTAGGCATTATAAAACATCATTTGATTCTTAAAGGGTTACAAAGAGGTTAAGGTTGAATGTAATTATTTATTGACTATAAGAGTAACAACAGAAGCTAAACAACTCCTCTCCCCCAAACCGATAAAGTTTCTAAGTGGAAAAACTCCCTTTTGTAATTCCCCTCAATGCCAACTTCTCAAAATAAAACAAAAAGTAAAAGAAAAAAAAAAAAAAACAAATAAGGGATTTTTGAAGTTCATGTTTAGTTAACAAAAGATGCTCTGACATTGTGATTCTGCCTGGATTGAAAGACAGAATAATCTGGTCCAGGCCTGACAGGAAGGATGTCAAGGGTGGGGAGTCAGGAGCTGGAATGTGTAGGAGGCCAGTGCACTGGGCCAGGGCTGGGAGCTGCTCGGCTAGAGAACGACAGGGTTTACTTGCCTGTTTGAATAATCTCATCTCCATTTAGGACCTGTAATTTAACACAGTGGAGGTATCACTTGCAACAGTACCTAGGCAGCTGGTACTTGCTTCTCAGAAGAGGAAGCCCTTCTCTGTTCTCCACCTGAGTCACATGGAGAGATCCTGGAGGGGGGTGAACGGCGGCACAGTCCCTGGACTGATGTTTGAGAAATGTCCCTGAGTACCATCACCAGGCTCCCCGTGGCCATGCTAAAAGGTCGGACAGTGGACCCGCCCTCACCGATGGAGCGCTCATCTTCCCCCTTCCACTTAGAAAGCGGCTGGCCCAGGCTGGCCTTGCGGCATGAACTGACTCTAGGAGATGGAGAGGCTGAATTCAGGGACAAGCCTTCCCTGTGGGACACAGGGCTGCTGAGAGAGATGAAAACCAGTTCACTGGACATCGGGCATAGCATTTTGGGAAATGCTGGGCTCAACTCTAGTATAAGGAAAGATACTAGTATATTCATTTCAGAAATGTTTTTTCTACTAGTGGCACCAAGCCACTCATTACAAATGGAACCAAAGGATGTTCACAATCTCTTACTTTAATAGTATTTTAATGGCTCAGTATGACAACAGCTGGGACTGGGAAACCTACCTTTTAAGGAGATTATAATGACTTTAGTGTTTGATTTGTGCTGTGCATGGTACAGTGGTTTCCACATGTGCTCTAGTGGATTTTCCCAGTATTCTTTGGGGATCCACACTGGGCATCTGGTCGAAAATGTACTATACAGTAATGCCTGTGTTGAAATCTGTAAATTGATTATATTCAGCTAGTTTTGGTGTCATTTGACCTATTATTTGAGAGTGGTTCTTGTTGCTGAGTGGCCAGTAGGAGCAGCTGGAAACTGATCTATAAAAGGTGCCTCTGGTTTTAGCCAAGTAGTCCATTTGAACAATCAAACCATTCGAACAGCAATGTCTTGAGGGATGGACACAAAATATTACCTAATTGAGCTAGACCACAAGTCTGGTGCATTGAGGGTAATATTTCTTCCATTCCTGATCAATGCCACACTCCTGGTTAACAGACAGAAAGTCCTTGTTTTCCAGAGCATTTGAGCCCTGATAAATTCAGTTCCCCTTCTTGCTTTCACCTTCTATCCTAGGGCTCCTACTGCATACCCAGTCATCTAGCCCTAGATGTCAACACAGGGCTGGGGTGGGCTCACAATGCAAAGCTGATGATGAAGCTGTCTTGATGAACAACCGAGAAAAGGGCAATCCTGCATGCAGAGCCACCACTATGACACAGCCACGCTCCCTCTGCTTCAGGCTAACACAATCTCAGGCCAGGTGAAATTATTAAAATGGTCTGTTGTATCTTATTGGAACTAAAACCTCTCCTGGTGTGGTGATTAGAACTCTCCCTGCTTTTTACTGCCATACTGAAAATTCCAAAGTGAAAACTTATCAACGCTAGTTTTCCTGGCTAAATTGCCCTCTTTCTCCAGGCTGTTTCTCCTAAGCCTCTGGGATGAGTTTTTATAGTACACAGCAGGATGGCCTTGTCTCCACTACCATTCCCTCACTCACCCTGGGGACGCCTGAAAGTTTTTGTCTTTAAAGGACCCTGTAAGATAATTACAACAGAAGTTTCTTCTGCTACTTAGGAGGTCTATATAGCCAGAAATTACAGAGTTTAAAAGTCCAAAATATTTTGGGAACTATGCTGACGAGGGAGCATCACTCGACTTCCAGGGCAGGTGTCTCCTAAGGAATACAAGGCCCATGGAGCATTCTTCCGATGGCTGTGCTTTCAGCTTCACCCCCAGTGCCTTAAAAACAACTCCACCCAGCACCTAGACTGGAGTTGGCAAGGACATGTTTTAGAACAATGGGAGCTCTAACACAGACTGACGTGCAGAGAAGAGAGTAGAACATGAAGTCCTTGCTCCCAATTTTATTTTACAGCTGAGGGATATGGTATGTACTTAAGGGTGAGAAATGCACACCGGGCTGGGTTGTCTTCAGGCAGGTGGCACATTCAGTGGGTAGACCAGACAGTCTCAAAACCACACCTGCCTTTTGTGATTTGTCTCGTTCTAAGACATGAGACTATATGTTGCATTGATAAAATGAAAAAGAATTAAGAAACATTTTCTGCCTGCTGGATTTTGTTCTGAACATTGACGTGTCCCTGTGAGGTACTCTTGGCAGTCATCACACCATTGCTGTCACAGGTACAGAGTGAGCAAAGGCCCAGACTGATTTCATCAATCGAAAGAGGCTCTCTAAGCACAGCCAACAACCAAGCAAATTCCAAGCATCAATGCCAAGCCTTGAAACAAAGGAATAAGGAAGGGTACCTTTGACAACCTTGTCTCTCCCCTACAGTTGGGGGCTAGAGGTTGATGGCACAGTGGACGTGACTGACAAGACCGTGAACATCACAGCCAAGCAATGGTCAGTGGAGGTCACAAGCCAGACACATGCAGTTACTTTTCACAGCTATTCCCTTAGAGAACGCCCTACTTTCCATAAGGAAAGAAGTAAACCCCATCATGCACTACGTTGAGACCTGTCAAGCAACTGTGCTAAGCACACTAATACTTTGCTGGGTTAACAGACTTGTCACTAGTAAAAGAAAGGAGAAGTGAGAGATCATATAGAAGTCTTCAAAAGGTAATGCTGAGAACTTCCCAGTGACCCATTTTCCAGTACATGCCTTGGCATGCACAAGGGACGGGAAGCCAGGAAATAACAGTTATTATAAACAAGTGCCTTCTACCAGATTCCGAGCCTGCTTACCTGTGCATCGATTATTTTCTGCTTTGCATCAATAACTGCTTGCATCTCAGCATGATCCTTCTTCAACTCCTCTTCCACAGCCATTAGCCTAGAAAGTGGCAGGAAGGACATTTCAGCATCTTCAAAGAGAGGGCTTCATAATGAACACAGAGGACAAGACATCCAAACTCATCCTAGTTCAATATTTCCACTCCATCCCAATCAGAGATCTGAAACTGTGTGCTCTTTCTTCTCTCCTACCTTGGAATACACCCAACGTTAATTTCTCTACCTGTGACTAGGTCACTCACATTTTCATCTCTTCTGGGACATTATTTCCATGATCACTTCTTCCCTCAGATCCCCCAGCACAACTCACTTCATCTTAAAATATCAAACCAGTCAACAAAAACCCAACAACTTCCTCTTAAAGGATAGCTGTCAAGTCACCCTGTGACAGCTATCCTTTCTGTTCCCTGCACAGGCTGGTCCTCAAAGAGGACTCTATACTTAGCGGGCCTAGTTTCTTTCTCATCTACCATTTACATCTCACCCCACTGAGGTTTAAACCTCATCAAACTGCCCTCAGTAAGACTGTTACGGCTGAAACAGCAGACCTCTTCTGTCTTCAGCTTACCTGACGTTCCACAGCTTTTGACAAGATGGAAGCACAGTGATTACTGAGCATGGACTCTGGAGCTTGAGCCTGGCTTCAAATCTTGGTTGCACTGTGAGGTGACCATGGGCAAGTGACTTAACTTGTTGCTTACTTCTTTATTGGTAAAATGAGAATACTAATATGCCTACCTCAGACGCTGGCATTAAACAAATTATTGCTAACAGATTAAACAATCTGTAAAGGACTCAGAAATGAGCCAGGCCCATAGTAAGTGCTCTGTGAGTATAGGGTAAAATTAACATTCCCTTAGTCTCCCTTGACATCCTTGGCACTCTCTTCTCTTGGTTCTCTTGCCCTCACCAAGAGAGACTTCCTTCCCTGTTTTTGGAAACACTAAGTTAGTTGTGGACACTGAATACTTAGGTTTTAAAAACCCAGTTCTCCTCGAAGGCCTCTTAAGGGCATCATTAAGTTTTTATTTTTCCTAATTGTTACAATGAAAGAAAACAGACCACCTCTATCTTTAAAGGGAGTGCACAGAGGTCTCCCACTGGGAAAATTTAAGGGACAGAACCAGTCATCACCTTTGTACTAAGTACCATGAACGTACGCAGAGTTGCAAGCGGCACTGCTACCGTTCCTTGAGGAGTGTCTGGCTCCTCTTTCCACCTCTTTGTGTGCCTGGCTACCCACCCCCACGGCCAGGTGACCCGCTAACCTGCTGATGATGCTCTTCATCTGGCTGTCCTTCTCTTCTTGCTGCCGGCGCAGCCGTTCCTCGCTGTCCTCCAGCCGGGCCTTGTACTCCAGCAGCAGCTTCTGCATCTGCTGCTCCTGCACCAGCAGCCGGCGCTCATACTCCTCTAGCCTCCGGCTGGACACTCGCAGGCGCTCCTTCAGTTTAGTGATTTCCTGTTCATACTAGAGGGCAGAAAAAGGAGTTCCGCAAGTTGTAGAATCAGTGATTTGCTTTTGAAAAAAGAAGCCTTCTGAGCTGGATACCGTCCAAGCTGCCATCCCACCTATTGCTGATGTTCTTGAAAATTATCAACAGGCACAAATGGGAATGGAACTCTGCCCTCCTTCTAAAATTACATTTATATTATTAACTTGGCATTCCAAATCTATATATTAATGTGTCTCTCTCCACATTAAACTACCAGCTCCTGCAAGCCACATCCAATCTGTGATGGCATCAAATAAGAGTAGGAAAATAAAATGATCAAGCACTCAGAAGCCTGAAAAATCACTTAAAATGAGCCAAAAGCCAGTTGTTGACAAGAGAAAGGTTCTGTCATTGCCTTTGTAGTATCTCAGATCGAGATTGGCTCATTGTTCCTTCACTCTACTAGAATCAGCCCTGTGGAGAACACCCAACATTTCTGTAATGTTAAGCACTACTAAATAAATAACTAGAAATTTATGGCTATTAGACTACTGTCGACTATTGCTTCTTTCTCCCCAACTAGAAAATTATAAAATATTCAGGTCACAAGCATTAAGCCAAAGGCCTACAAGTGCTTTAGGGCTGATGGATACTGCCTCTTGGCCCTTTTTATGATGTGGTTCACCTTTCTCAACTTAGTTCTCCTTTCTCAACACACAGGTCTGTTTTCTCACAAAAGCTTTATAAGAGCAAAGCTTTATATAATTAAATTGGTTACACAGCCCTTTATTGTACTGAAGTTGCTGGGTTCGGGGTTTGAGTACACTGGAATGTCAAATTTCTAGGCAAGGTGAGAAGCATAAGCTTTGTTATAGATGGTCTACATAAATTCATTAGGAATTAGTGATAAATCTGTACAATAATTTGTACAATGCAATCTATTTTCACATAATGTTTCATTTAATTGACAATCAGATAATTGGCTTCTTCAACAACATGGTCCTAAATGATGATTTAATCCAGAAGGTCAAAGATGACAAAGTTTGAAGATTGCATCAATGAGCATGTTTCGGGTCATGCTGATAGGTAAGCAGAAGCTAGCTGTCTGGTTCTTAGTCAAATAAGATAATGCCATACATGGTGTCAAGTTCTTGTTTGATAATTTTTTTCTATGTCAACTTTAAAAACAAAAACAAAAAATGAGTCGATAAATATCTTTCTTTTTTTTTAAATCATCTATAAAACCAAAAGTTCTAGAAAAGACAAAAAGAAAAAACAAACAAAAAATTATTATCAAGTCAGAGAAAGGAAGTTTAGTCTAAGGGAAATTTGGGTCTTGGATGAAGAGTACCAACCAGTTTACAGAAACCGTATAAGTGCCTAAAATTACTAGAAACTTAAGAGTATTCTCTAAATAAAGGCAACCTACATAAAAAGAAAATAGACTGGTGCCCTCCACCCCAGCTTAATGGACATTTTCTGTATATTTCCACATGAGGACACTATTAGTTATCACTAGTTATTATTCATAGATATGTACATGATGGTCAATATAAGAGGTGGAGCTGAAGCTGGGGAGGGGCAGAGCAGGTCCTTGGCTAGACAACCCTTTTGTGGCCTATCACTGTGAGGCAATAACGTCAATAAAGACAGACGTGGTTCTACCTTCTCAGCATGCTTGGCTTCATCTTGATTTTGCTCAGTTTCTTCCACATCCTCTTCATACTGCCCATTGTTCAGAACCCAGGCTGCTGTCCTCTCTACTGGGGACATTGTGGCAGAGTCCACAGGTGACTGAACCTGCATTAGAAATACTTATTAGCATCCCCAAGACAGCTCATCCACTAGTCATGTTTCACAAAGAGAACTAATGTTGGAAGCCATAACTATGATCCCTGTTTTCTACTATTCAAAAGTAGTTTGAGCTAAAGTAGCCACCAAAACTAATAACAATTTCACTATTTGGAACTTATTACATCAAGGCAGCTATTTCAATAGCTTTCTGCTTTATACACGTTAACAAGATGATGCTTGAATAAATTTTCTTTCCCTATGATTTGTTATGGTGTTGAGTGCCTCAAAATGCACTGCAAACTAACAATACTCCTAAGGACACACTAAGGAGAAACTTTAGCCCCTAAAAACATATTAAAAACAGCAGTTCTTTAGGGTAATCTCAGCTTTAACTGTTAAATGAGAAGCTATAAAAATAAGAGTGGTTTCATTCTACTGGTGATGGTGGTAGCTACTATATCTCCAGGATTAACAACATCCAATGAATTATGAGACCGTACAATGGGAACTGGGCATTCAGGTCTATTCCTATTTTATTGGTTGAATCTGATTTTCAACCCCTTCCTAATATATCCTAGCACTTTCTGTGGCATATGGGGGGTAGTAAATAACTGTTGAAAAAATAAGTGACCAATATTAACTATGCCTTGTATTCATGATAAAACCTTAACACAATTATAAAGAGATGAAAAAGTAACATTGAACAAATCAAAATTAGTTATTGTGTTAGACTGGAAAAAAATAGAGGTGATTTTTGCTTCAAAATTATTTTTTGTTGTTGTAATATACTCTTCATATGAAAAAAAAACTACATACTGTTTATATTTTTCTCTATTGGTCTTACATGTGCTGGTCTTATTTCCTAATTAGACTGTCAATATTTGAGTTATTTATTAATTAATACTTTAGACAAAATTCATTATAATTTATTACTAAGGGAAAGATACACTGTTTTCCCTCTAAACCTCCTCTTAGTAATAAACTACACTTTATTACATAAAGTGCAGCAAAGGCTTTTCTCCAATAACTATTCCATCTTCTCCATAAGCTGGATAGATAGCAGAACTTATTACCTCCAGTTTATAGACAAAGACATTGAAAGAGAGGTTGGTAAGCTATCCAGATCCCACTTTGCTTCGCTGTAGCCTCAGGAAGACTTTTTACGGCCACTGACTTTCAATAGTGGATCATTAAAGAAAATGAAGGATGAAAAAAAAAGGGACAAAAAGTAAAGGAGTAGGAATTCCTACTAAGAACATCTCGCTCTTGAGATAAAGCTGTATAGGGTTTCTCTGGGAACAATCATAATAATACTTTAGGGCAAAAGGGCCTGAGGAACAGTTTCGCTGACCCTATGATTACTCATAGCCTGGCTATGCTGAGGACAACTGAGAAGGGGCAGCTCCCTGGTTCCTTGCTAGTATTTACTATGTATAAATGAGACTTGTTGGTTTCGGCTTCTCCACAGTCTGAAATGGTCAGGTTCCCACCAATGAATAACAACACTTCTGCTATCAACACCAAAGATGGGTGGATTAAATTACTAAGTAAATGCCAAGAGTACTTGAAGAGGTTGGTTTAAGGGAGGGGGTCAACAAATCCAAATGTGAAAACTACAGCCTCATTCCAATAGGCTGGTCAAATACCAATTTTAAGAGATTCTTCAAATTTGAACTTCTAAGTTTAGGTAACATGCTATATCTGAACAACTCAGACATTGCAGATAAAGAGTTTTATATGTACAGAGTACATGATGCATGCAAAAAAAATGAAGAGAAAAATAAGAAAAAATAAATCCACACAAAAATTAAAGTTTCCTGGAAAAAAAATCCCTCTGTAGATTGTTTTACTGGAATTTTATTTCCTTCTTACTCAGTAAATGGAGGAGACTGAGGCTAGTTACATTGCCAACAATGGCCGCTCCTTTGTGCTCAGATACAAATGGAATTTGCACAGGACAAAGCCACGGATAATTGCGGACGCCCACAGAACAATCTCCACAAAGAGGTCCTCTAGTTTTGGGGAGAAAAGAATTCTCTAACACAATTTGCAATTATAATATGTAAAGGAATTTGCCTGAAAAATGCGCTGATTATATAGAATTTCAGAGGCTTCATGGGAGTAAGATGAGAAGAGCAAGAAATAAACAGAAAGGAATTTTAAAAAATAACATAAATTCAAAAGAATGAACCATCTGCCTAGAAAAAGCCAGTGTAGAGAAACCAGAAACTTGAACAATCAAAATATAGTGATTTATGGTTTAACTGATATGAGGTGGCAGTATCAGCAAAGGCATAAGCAAAAGTGACTATTTAAAGCTGTGCTTGGACATCTCACTGTGGCTATGCCTCACTTTATGGCAATATAATATGGACATTCTTCAATGCATTAATGGCTGTGATAAAATTTTAAATTGGTTGTTTGGAGACTGTATACATTTATACATTTATTACTGCCCATCTATCACCTATAGAAACATGTTCTGAGTGCTATGTGATAGGTGTTATATTTTCCTATAGCACAAATATTATAACGAACAATTGAATAATCTGACTGAGTCATGAGCCCTGGGAATTATGACTAGAGGAGGAATGGGTGAGCATTCCTCTCTTCTGTCCAGGGATGGGCTGACATCCACTGTCAACCTTAAAAGTTAGTAGACATCCTTCCCTGTCCTGTCCCTTGCAGGCCGGTTCCCCCCCCCCCCCCCCCCGCCAACTGCCCTCCCCTGCCAACCTGGGTCTCCTCCAACTGTCCTTCCCTGCAGGCCTGGTTGCTCCCAACTGCCCTCTCCTGCAGGCCTAGTCCCTCCCCAACTGTCCACTCCTGTTGGTCTGATCACCCACAACTGCCCTCCCTTGCCAGCCATCCTGTGGTGGCCATCTTGTGTCCACAGGAAGGTGGCCATCTTGTGTGTTGGAGTGATGGTCAATTTGCATATTACCTCTTTATTATATAGGAGGGTAATTTTCCTTTTCTTTAAATGAAAATGCTTATTAAATCACATGAACTGGTAAATTTGGAAAAATACAACAAAATAAAACTGAAAAACTTAAGACTGAAGAAAACCTTTATTTCTTAGGAAAGAATGGCTAACTAGGAAGTTTTGCCCAGAATCAGCCACCAGAATCAGCTGAAGTTGGACATGTTTTCCATCCCTTCCTCTTTCTCTGCATCCAAGAATTCTGCAAATGTTCTAATTTTTTAAACAATAATTAAGCAATAGTTATCAAAGTAGGAGCAAGGACCCTGATCACAGCAGAATGGAGGCAGAAGCATTCAAATTAGTAAAGGCCTACGTCTAAAAATGCAAATATATTAAATAGATACATTGGGGTTTTATTTTAGTCTCCTATGACAAGTTATTTGGCTGACAAAGGCCTTTTTTAAATCACAAAGCTTCCTAGTACTTATAAAGTATGATCAGGTTTCAAAAAAATTTAACAAATACAAAACTTTTTAGGAGAAAAATCTTTTTCAGATAAGAAAAAATATTCCTCTCTCTCTCTTACACACACACACACACACACACACACACACACACTCATACATATTCCTAAGGTTTTTAGTTTATTTCAAAGAACAAAATATATATTGTTGCCTCTTGGGAAACCTTTTTATCAAGAAGAAAATATTTTACCAATCTTATATTAATATTGGGTAGGACACCAGCTGGGCTTGTGCTTGTAAAGCATGGGTGGGGAACCTTTTTACTGCCAAGGGCTATCTGGATATTTATATCATTCACAGGCCATACAAAATTATCAACTTAAAAATTAGCCTATTACACTTTGTCAAACATTTAATTAATTCACCCCTAATGCCTTTGCAGGGCCAGACCACATGATTTTGTGGACCTGTGGGCCACAAATTCCCTACGCCAGATGTAAAGAGAAATTATAAGGAAGTTGTAAATGTTTAGAATACTTGTCAACCACCTGTGTTTCTATCCACTCCCTTCCCTCCGCTTTACTTTGTCACTGTTGATGTTCAGTTGTTTATTTTCCTAGCGATTTCCAGGAAAAGGCACAAGAGACTTGATATTTCCAGAGGGAGCTGGGGGATGGAATAGGGAATAGTTATATTAAACTCTTGGCTCGGAATACAAAACTTTATTTTGGAAGCTTAAAAAAAAATATTTAGGGAGAATCAATGTCCAGGTCCCCAAATACTTTCTAGTTGATTTGGCCTATAGATTCCATAGTTTAAGTGTGTAATTATTCATTCAACATAATGGATCTGTTCTCAGTGCTGAGTGAAGGGAAGGCAAGGCTCCTGGGTGGTTGTTACAGTGTCCTCGGGGTGATGAGTCAAGCTACATTCTGTTGCCTCACCTTACTAGAAGCCTCCCAAACCTTTTATTTCCTCTTCCTATTTAAAGGCGGCAGAAATATTTTTAAGTGGAGACCTTGTTTGCAATGGGGTTTCCCAACAATTTCTACACAGACCTGAGGAGACAGTTGGACCGGGTAGAAGCCAGGCCATCCAGCGCTCGCCCTACCTGCTGTGTCTGCTGTCTCTGGATCGCTCTCACTTTGGGGACAGGGCTTTCTCTGGAGGAAGAGGACTGCTGCCGGGACCGGCTTCCATTCTGCACAGGCTCGGCCACCAGGGCGGCTGAGGCCACCGACATGCTCCCCGTGCTCCGTAAGGAAGCACTGTGTGGCAGGGACGGCACGGCTTTAGCCCGGGCACCCAATCCGGCTTGGTCCATTTTTCGGATCTGCGCCTGCCCAGTACTATTTTGCCGGGGCAGAGCAAGAGGTATGTGCCTGTCTGGCATAGTGTGCCGCCTGGAGAAGTCCTCACTCTGAGTGCTACGTTTGCTGAAGTCTTCCATGCTGCTATTGCTGGGTCCGCTGAGCTTGAAGTCCTCACTGTTACTTTGGCTTCTGGAGCTGGCAGTGCTTAGGTTCTCCAAACTGGAATCCACGGAGGCCTTTGGCATTGCTGGGGTTGGGTTACTGAGGTGATAGACAGGGTTTTGGAATGACAAGGGCTGGAGGCTGCCTGGCTGGTTCAAGGCCGGGTGCAGGGGCCTTCTGACCTGGGGTGCACTCTGGGGTGTGCTTTGGGTTTCCCGCAGCTGCTTGATGCTGGCGACCTGGGTTATGGAAAGCTGACTTCCGGTCAAGCGCAGAGGCACATCGAGCATGACGGTCGCATGCTCCACTTGAGCAGCGTGCGTGTCCTGGAGGTCCATGAGGGAGATGCTCCGCCCGTTAGGAAGGCTACCTTCCTTTTCATCCTTCTCAGAATAAGTCATGCTCTGGGAGGAGGCTTGCTGAACCAGCAATAATGTTTTCCCCCTGAAATAGCTATCTGTGTTGTCCTGGCTTGGAGACTTTAGTTTATGCAAATCACTGTGGAAACAGAAAGAACCCTTAATTACTCTTGAGACACATTCAACATAGTTAAGATTCCTCAATTCAGGCACATGAGCTCTTCTGAAGGCTCACAGGCCCCATGCAGATACTTCCATCTAACTCAGATTTCATCCTTACGATTCTCAGAATAAAATCCAACATTTTTAGTTTTTCTCCAAAGATGGGGAATGACACTGTGTATACCACTCCATCACTGTCTTCCATTTTTACTAGCATTCCGACCATTTTCTAGTTTGACTTTAAGTCCTCCCACGGTATCCCAATTCATATTTAATTTGTTCAAGAGGAGAGGCTCTAAGTGCACAGCCCAAGGGCCCATGCCAAAGGCACAAATCTTGACAACACAAAGTAAACAAAGTCTAAGCATCAATACCGTGTCTACTGTGTAGCTGAAACTGCCAATTACAAAATGTGTTTAACTGAGGTTCTCCAGATTTTTGAGTGCTATAATATATGAAAATGTCAATTTCATAGAGCCCTTAAGTCTTCTATTAAGCAGGACATAATTTTTTTTTTTTTTTTTTTTACTGCATTTGTTAAATATAACTTTACAATATCATTCTAGAAAATAAGTATCCTAGATCTTGTGTATTATTATGACAAACAATTGGCTTTATCTCAGATCAGATGATTATTTTCAATTGCTCAAGACTTTAAAGTTTATAAATTCAACACATAAGTTAAAAAATATTTTTGCCAAACCTCTAAGCATTATATCTCTGGGACAGTACTTCAAATTCTCTTTCATACCTGTCAGTAGGGTCTTCAAATATTTTCTGCAGCCCAGAGGAGAGGCTTCCACTGACATTGGGACTGGAGTTATGCTCAGTGAAGCGCCTCAATTGCTGTTGTATTGGCGTAGGGTTAGTCAGAGACTTGGTGATATCAGCAAGAACTCGAGGGAGAGGTCCCAGTTTTGCCACAGTCGCCTGTAGGAAGGAATTTTCACCCTAATTGGATAATAAGCATTGTGACATCCACCACAGATTGTTTTGGGGACCATGATGCCCATTGATGAATGGGTGTAGTTGGAGGGAAGGGTAGGTGTTTGCATGTGGGAGTGGCAGGTTCATAATGCATTGTTATGGAGCAGCAGAACCATGGCGTCGAGATGGATGGAGGACGCGAAACAAGGTGCAGCAGACATCGAGGAAAGAAAGGAAATAGAAATTAGGATTATGCAAATAAAAATTAAAAGACATGCTCAAAACAACCAAAATATTGCCATTCCAACTAAAATAGGCATGCAAAGCAAACAAAATCTTTGGAAGGCTAGTAGATCAAGCTGGGAGTAGGGTAGGGGGAGAATAGGGGAAGGATCAAATACCTTCTAACCAAAAGGCTAGTGTGATAAAACTTACAAAGAAAAGGGATTATGTGAAGAAAGAAATGCATGCCACATACAAGAAAGTGTTGCATCCAGGGGTCCAACACACAGTTGACATTGCTATCAACTATGCCATTTAATCTTGGGAACCCAAACCTATTATTGCCAACTAGGTTGGCCTAAGCATTGCAATTTAAAAAACAAAACAAAAAACCAACAACACACATACACAGAAAACTCAAGTAAACTTTCTCTATAAAATATGTCTAAATGTACTCCTGGTTCCCAGGACCAAACAGAGATAATAATAATAATAATAAAAAAGGAGAAAGTGTATTTACACAGCAAAGCCTGTTAAAAAGACCTTGAACCTGAATAAATCAGGCTTATTTCACAAGAAAACTGTATCTGCATCTCAGAGATACAGCTATTCAACAAAGAATAACTTTTTAGTACTTGTTTTATCCATCTCCATCATTTTTTTCTTTGGGGAATTCTTATTTTCATGGCATCTTATAGGATTGCTCAACTGATAGGCAGTTTTACATGGCTGCCTAAGGGTCTTCTATGGTTTTTCAACAGCCAAGAGATTCTTCAATCTTGCTCAAATCAGTAGAATGCGTGCTCAAATGTCACCTGGAGGATGCCTTTACATGCTCAACCTTCTTGAGCCACGATTCATAGTCAATGGATTTACCCTCAGCACAGCTGCAACTTAAAGTCCAGCTGGCATTTCTACAAGTATAGAAGGGGTCCTCAAGAATAAGGAATAGTTTCTTATTTTACAATGTTTAAAGCACCCTACCATTTACATTTCCTCAGGAAAGTGGTCTTTATTAATAGGTTTTACACCTCTCAATATTATTGGAACATTTTTAAGGATAATAGAAAAATGAAGGAAAATAAATTCTCATCACAGAAAAATAACTTTGTCTTTTAAAGTTATTCTAACATACCACACCAACATATTTACAAAGTACCTGTAGTAAAGAAAAGCATCAATAAATAATTATTGTAATAAATCTAACCTAAATCTGTTAAGACTATTCTCCATTATAAAACCTATTCCTCTTTGCAAAATCCCGGAAGGAAGAAAATGATAGGCATGGTATATATCTAGTTATTAATATAAAATTCTTATTAAGATTTAATAATAAAATTCTTAGCTTATAGTCAGAAAATAAATGATTAAAAATTATAATTGTTTTCTGTATTCTTAATTTACATCTAGAGAGAAAGAAACCACTAGGATTTTCAGATCCCACATAACTTTGTAGTACTAATAGTTATTTTAAGCCCTCTCAGTAGCATAACAACAACAAAATTCTCAAGGATAAAGCTGATTAAACATGATAGTCCACCCTTATATTCTGAAGTCCACCCTTTTGTTAGAAATTACTATATAAAGCTTCATCTCATCTTACTCACATGAATAAGGCTACATACACTAATAATAGATATTAGTTTCTAGGCAAGTTTTTAGATTTGTTATATATACTGTACTTATTTATTTATAGAAAAATATACTCGATTAATGCAGATAATTACTTGAAAAATAGGTAAGTAATTTCATGGCTTTCTAGAATTTCTTGGCTTGTAGGGTGCATATTTCACTCAGAAATGACAACCATTTATTCTGAGACTTACAGGACAAAAGGTTGCTTTCAATTAACAGAAAGGTGAGTGCTATCACCCTGTGGATGCTCTGCCAGAATTCAGGTACATTCAAGTTCTCTACCTCCCTTCTCCCTTTACTATTCCAGCCTACTTTACCTTATCGAGCTGGGAAACTACTTCCCACAGTAAGGAATGCAAAACTGAAAGCTCCCGGCCCAGGTCAATGTAACCATCAAAGCCTGGGGTGTTTGAGATGGTGTCTGGATTAGAGATCTCCAGAAGAAAGCGCTTCATTCCACCCCACTCATGTTCTAGAAAATCATTCATGAATGCCATGTATTCTTCTTTGTTACCAAATCTAAAGGAGAGGGAGAGAAAATGACAAAGAACATATTCAGGAAAAGAGAGGTGATCATTTTGAGTTGACTGTGCACAGAACTATAAATTGAATATTTACGTTGTTTCCAATTCTTTTTTGTTATTTATAATAACACCACCATGAAAGTCTTATAACATGAGTGACGAGTATCACTATCATTTCCCAAATTTTAGATCTCATATATTTTTTTAAACAATGTTTTGTAAAAAGGGGTTATGATAGCAACACGTACTTGGCAAAGTTAGCCAGATTCTGAATGACCTTGGCAATCAGAGTCAGAGTCCGAGACGTGCGGTCATCAGGATACTCCTGCATTAGGTTGAACAGACTGGGAGACATGATGGCTGGGCACAGGAAACGCAGGAACAACGAGGCGCTGATGAGCCGTTCGCTGATGTCTTGCTTCCCACGGTTCAGGCACTGCTGCTTCCATGATGCAAACACCTCTTTCAGTTCACGAGGAAAAACACTGGGGAAGGAAAAAAAGATCAAAATCTCTAAATACCCAAGGAAACCGCAAGCAATCTCACTCTGGCCCAACACACCTCTGGTCTAGAGCCAGGCGAGGAGGACCTAGGGAAGACCTTAAATGGTTTGTGGCTGAGAGGTGGTGGAAAATTCACAGAAGCCCAGATGGAGACTAGAAACTCAAAGCTGTAAAGCTCAGGAATTAGTATAAATTTAGTTTTGCAAAGTGGGAAAATGGCATGAGGTTCCTGACTATGCCATCTGGCTTAATCAAGATAACCATAATCTCTCTAAAGACTGTTCATCCAAAATCTTCCAAAATCTCACCAATTGCTGGGGTTGGAGCAATGACCAAAAATAACTAACACATCTTTTTTAACACCAGTAAATATCTTAGAAACCTATTTGAGAATGTGGTGTTAATATTGCACATAAACATTGTATTTATGTATATATTGTAGTTCAGAAATTCTTGGGCTCACAATGGAGATTTAGATTTTAGACAGGAATGTCAGTTTCCCCCCCTAAGCCCTTCCTTTGGTTGGGAAATAATAGTTAACACCGTGATGACTTTTATATAGAAAATGAAAGTTCCAAAGATGGTGGATGAAGCACTGACACCAGCTCACCAGTAAGAGTTGATGATCTTGCAGAAAGCCAGCTCACAGCACATTTTCAGGTTGCTCTGATGGTCTATCAATTCACTAGATGAACATTTGTTGGGATCCACTTCACAGTTCTCATCTGACTCATACAAAGCTTTGATGAACTCCCCTATGTGAAGAGAGATGACAGACAGAACAATAAATAGGGTCTTCCTAAATAGAACAATAGGACTTAAGATTCCTGTCCTAAAATGCATAATGGGGAATCTTTCTGAGATCTGACAGGGAGGATACAAAAGACTGTTCATGAAGGGTCACTGCTTTGGAAACCAAGAGTTATCACCTCCAAAACATCATGTTTATTTTCTTTACCCTGGAGGTGAAAAAACAGCAATCACCACCAGCATCATCATCATCATCAACATCACCATGATATTTACAAAAATAACAATGATACTACTATCAATTATATAACTTTAAATCTTTTATCTGAAACCACAAATAAATGAGCATAAATTCATTATTCATTATAAGGCCCCTTTACCCAGGGTGAATAGTGTTAATAGTGTTATTATTTTAGGAGAAAAAAATAACCTTGATGACCACACATCTTACTAACTAGCCCATTTAAGGTTTTAATTGCTAATTTTGGTACCAAACATAGATTTGAGTAAGGATGTCTAGACTTACCTCTTGAAATGAGAAAAGTCATTCAATACAGCACAAGTTTGTAGCAGAACATTGCTTTATATAATCTGTATTGTTTTTCCAAATAGGTTTAGCTTAGAACCCCTTTTCATATATCCTATTCTCTAAAAGGATATGCCCAACATTATCTGAAAGAACAAGTTCTTATCTTACCTGTTTATCCACCACTATACCTATATACCGTATTTTTCGGACCATAAGACGCACTATTTTCCCCCCAGAAGTGGGGGGAAAAAGTCCCTGCGTCTTATGGTCCAAATATAGCCTACACATATACTGTAAAAAAAAAAGTTTTTTTACTTGCCCGGCTCTGTGTGGTCTCTGTGTGCTTGCCCGGCTCTAAAATGGTTCTAAATGCTGCTGTTTACTTTACAGGGTTGATTACATGTGTTTATGACTGTGATGTTGGGTTTTAATGCACATAAAATATTTTAGGACACTATTTGTTTCAGAATCTTTTTTTCTTCATTTCCCTTCTCTAAAAACTGGTGCGTCTTATGGTCCGGTGCGTCTTATGGTCCGAAAAATACGGTATATTCTACTCCATGAGTTTTGTGCTTATTTGTTCATATGTCTGTCTCATCTCTAGGATGAATACCTTTGGAGGTCAGGGACCAGTTTCTATTCATGTTCAGATCCCCAGCATACCAAATAGCTTCTAAAGCATTGCAATTGCTCAATACATATTTATGATGCCTGGTGCTATGTGTCTTTGGGTTTTTATAGGCCTTTATGAAAGAGGAGATCTTTCAAAGACCCTTTCAAATCTGCTTATATTACTTGATAGGCTCGTTTAGGCTCGTTATAATAGATTTTATGAAAGTAAATAATGATATCTGCAAAATTAAGTAGCGGCAGCGATATAAACAGCATTTTTTCCCTAGCAAAATGGCTAGAACTGAGGTAAATGAAAGCTTTTAAAAATAGCTATGAGGATGAAAAGTGGTTATTTGAAAGAAAAATGCGTGGAGAACAGGAAACAGTGGTGCACAGAGAAGAAAAAGGGTTTGGAGCCAGTCAGATCTGGGATCAAATCCACAATCCATGACTGTGGGCCTTGAAAAGTCACTTAACTAGTCTAAGCTTCAGCTGCCATATTTGGAGAATAGCATAATGACTCCCATTCTACAGAGCTGTGGTGAGGATCTGAAATAATGCATGAAAAAAAAAAAGTGTTTAATATGGTGTCTGGCATTTTGGAGGGGCTCCATACAATAAGTATTGTTATTTGCAAATTAGGCAACTTTAAAATAGTTTTTCATAAAGTAAAATAACTAAAACTAGTAAAAGGCTTCTCAAAGTGTTTACCAAAAGATTTGTATTTGACATGCTCTCAAAGTCTCTATGCTATGTGCTTCTATACTATTTATCTCTTTTAAAGAGTATCTAAATTTAAAACCAAGTCGTAACTGTTATATATTCCATGTAAAAATTGACCCACCTTTAGATTTATATTATAAATATTCTGTTTAGTGAGTTCATTAAGGTTATGCCATCCTGGGGGAATATTACTAATATTAATAAATAATTTGTGATTTTTAAGAATATTTTTCTTTTATTCTTCAAGAAAAAGAGCCAAATATATCAAGGGTCTGGAAGTAAATTGTCTAAAATTGCAGCCTAAAATTATCCCCCCTCCCCATTATGATATATTTACAATCCTCCAAAACAGAGAAATTATTTTTACTTTTGAAACTATAACTCATGTCTGATAATGTGGAAAGTACCACATTGAAAGGTGAACCTTTTATAGGTTTGTATCCAGAAGCTGCTTACCTAATAAAAATTACTGAGACAAAAAAAATATTACTGAGACAGATTCAACAATCCATTTACATTTGCTCTCTTGCTGTTCCTCCACTGGTGAGTACTGCAGAGACTTCTTTAAGCCAAATCTTGAATAACACTCTAATCAGCTAGACCTAAACAACACCCAGAAGTTTAGCCTAATTTGTTTGTCTCATGAGGATGAAATAACTTGAAATCAAAGGGGAAGAAAAGAAAATGTTTTCCTTCTCCATACCCAAGGCATCATGAAGATACTGTTGTCCCACCAACTTGAGGTATTCCTCAATGGACTTGGTGGCAATGGTATTCTCTCTGAAGATCAAGACATCATGTTCTCCACAACGATCCACCTCAGACATCACCAAGTCCGTCAGAAAATCCTGGTAGAATAATGTTCAATCAGGCAGAAAGCAACTGAATAAATAATATACATCAGAAGAGACTGATGAAATATCAGACATCCTGGGAACCCTGCTTTAAAACTAAAGCTACCAGATTCACTTTAAAGAAAAAAGTTAAGTCAGGATAAACTCTTAGGTGTCACCACCCCTTAAGTTTAAAATTCCTTCACAGATTTTTCCATTGCACTTGAATAAGGACCATAATTTTGAGTGCAGCTGACAAGTCTCCATATGTTCTGGTTTCTGTCCACCTTCCTAGCCTCATCTTGTGCCACTCTCTCTTTATTCTGCTCCAGTCTCAAGGGCCTCCTTTATAGGTCCTTGAACACATCAAGTCTTTTTTAACACACAGTGCTGTCCATTCACCACAAATTTTGTGCAAATGCTGCCCTCAGTTTTGCTTCATTCACCCCATCATCCCTGCCCCAACTGTCATGAAGTAAATTCCTGGGATCTTTTCTATCTTAGTCCATACATGCTTTCCTCAGTGAAGTCTACTCTGACCACCACCACCATGAACCCCATTAAGTCAGGTCCCCATAGCGCACTGCTCAGCATTTCTCACTCTAATTACAGTTTTTATTTCTGTAATTACTTGATTAATATCTATTTCCTCTAAAAGACAGTAAGCCCCATGAGGTCAGAGACAGTGTCTATTTTTGTTCACCTCTATATTTTTAAGCATTTAACAGTTTCTGCACATATTAAGTATTCAATATCTAACAATTGCAAATTGGTCCACAGTATCAACATGAAATTTCTTGAACTCAATACTTTAACTTATTTTCTAGGCAGTCTGTCTGCTACACCTCCACCCTCAATCCATCCAAGGAGAAGGAAGGCATGATGAGAAATAAAATTCTTAAGAAACAGCTGCTTCATTTATTAGTGGTCTTAAAGAACATGTTTATGTTCAGTTTGAAATGTGATATCAAATATTTTAAATGTTATGTATTCACTGGATATATCAAAGTCTCTAAGTATAAGAACAGGGGATACTCGGATTTATTTTAAAATTAAGCACTTTAAACATTAATGGGATTTACTCTGGGGCACTTTTAAGTGTGTAAAAAAGTTATAGACTAAGGAATCACTATTTAAACTCTTAGGCTAAGGGGCAGGAGGACACTTCTGAAAGTTTATGCTAGTGGTTTCAGTGGGAGCATCATCTGTCAAAAATCATTTAATTTTTCACTTTAAATGGGTATAGTTTACTAATTGTAAATTATACCTCAATAAGGTTGTTTTAAAAATTCTGGATATATCCTGAACTTTGAGCTACTAAAAAGCAGAAAGAACATACCTTACAATTTCAAAGATGACAATTAAAATTTCAGTGATATCTCACCCCAAATTCTTGAGCTTTTTAATGGCAGAAACCTAAAGATTACCACCAGTAAATCCAACCACAAAAATTATAATTAATAGGAAGGCAATAAGATAAGGGACTAATTGTTGAATATATCAGCATATTCTGATTTATATCAAGAAAGTGTAATAGCACTATTGTAAATAAATTATTTTATCTGTGAATGCCTCTAGGTCTGAAACACAATTTTACTGTGGCCAATTTGTATATAATGTAATAGTGACTCAGCCTAATGAAGTGGATATGCCTCATAGAGGTGTTAATTACTCTAGTTCAGGCTGATCAAAGACTATCATTTGCTTGTTGTTCTTCATACAATTAGCACATTTCTCTTCCTTCATCTTCCTAAATTTTTACTTTTATCCAGGATGAAATATGATTCATATTACACCAATTATATAACATCCCTTGCTATTTTTTATTTCAAATATAGATTTTTAATCCCATGAAGAGGCTTGCTAATACCCAGAATGCTTCTGGAATACCTCCTTCTGTGACCAGGGGCTATGTCACCGGTTAATCTCAACTCAGACAAGTTACAGTGAGGAGTAAAACCACTGTAAGAAACATCCTTGAATGTACTGTGGGATTATCACACCCATATCATAAATTTATTTTTCAGACAATAAAGAACTAGCTGTGGAATCTATCTTCAATGCAAATGAACTTTAAATATTTGTGATCTCTCCATTTTATTCCTTTAGTTTTATAATCTCTTATCTTTTCTGGATCTAAGAACTGCTAATAGGTTTCCTTCTCATTTCTTTTTTCCTTTTTTGAGCATTAGCAATAAGCATTTCTCTAATATACATCTCCACAGTATCATAATTTGGTTTCTTCATACAAAGAAGGAAAGAAGCTTAGGGTAATGTAAACCTCCTTTCCACTTACCTTGGCTCTGCCAGTACTTTGAAGAATGTGCACTAAGGCACAAGCCAACTCCTCTTTATTTCTCACACTAATTACTGGTTCAAGGACAGAACATAGCATGGTATAGTTGCTGGTGACAAATTCTGCAAATTCTTTGTACTGTTCCATAGGCAGAATGGTGATAGTTTGGAAACGTGATTTAATCCGAATAGAAGGTCCTCCTGTCTTTCCTTTGTTCGGTGTAGGTGTACTCACTGGATACCACTTTTCTACAAATTGGCGACCAGTCACACTGGCAGAGGGGATGTTGACTAGTCCTACATAATTATTCTTGTCCTTCTTTTTCTTTTTTTCTACATCTTTATAAATGTGAACTGTGATGCTATGAAGAGGTGGAAGGCTGTAGAATTCAAAATGTTCGCCCCAGAAAATATTGTCTGCTTTGGTCTTGCTGGTTGTACGAGCAAAGAGGGTATCATCAAGGCACAGTTCACAGAAATATTTTTTTTTAGGGGCAAGGTCCTTAGCTTCAATGATCCATAAACGAAGAACATTTTCAGCTCGTCTGCAATTGTCCTATAAAGAAGTAATAAATCTAAGTTTGAGAGCTGAAATCCCAGAAAGACAACATTTTCCTTTTGAAATAGGTGATGCTGCTTATATATTTTATTATGAGTAATCCTATATAATAAAAGCCTAACATGCTAAGTATCCGGTTGTCTGTTCAATCAATCAAAGTATACTATGCTGATGACATGCTAAAACCTCTCAGCCGCTTGCTATGATGTGCCCTGACCACCAGGGGGCAGATGCTCCGACTGGTAGGTTAGCTTGCTGCTGGGGTCTGGCCGATTGGGACTGAGCGAGATGGGCTGGACATCCCTGGAGCACTCCCGTGGTCCCTCCCCAGCTGGCCAACCTCCTGCGTCCCTCCCTGGCCCTGATTGTGCACTAATGGGGTCCCTCGGCCTAGCCTGTGCCCTCTTGCAATCTGGGACTCCTCAGAGGATGTATGAGAGCTGGTTTTGACCCGATCCCGCAGGCCAGGCCGAGGGACTTTATTGGTGCGTGAATTCGTGTGCCATGCCTCTAGCCAGTAAATAATGAAAGGAATTGTTATACCATTGTTTAGGATAATAGGAAACTCTAAACAGAATGTATCAGAATCTTACAGAGCCATGTACATTCTATTTTACTTGGATTAAAAATATCATTCTGTAACATAAGTTCTTATGTAGCTAGCCTTGTGGCAACTAGACTGATATCTACAAATAAAAAGAGATAAGTAGTTAAGAAATTTGTGTTCTAGTCCCATTTCTATCATGTATTAGCTTCTGATTTGGGTAGGTTTCTTAAATTCTGAGTCTTCTTATCTACATTGGTAAAATCATAATAATATATGCAAAAAATATGTTTGAAATGGCAAATGTGCTTAAAAAGTCCTATAAAAATTAAGGTATTATCACTGCATTTCATTTCTATCAATTTACTACTTATAGTTACACATTTTTTAGACCTCAAAGCCATTATTACCTTATTTGGTTGAACTGTCCTACGAAGGTTTTCCATCCACTTATCTCTTTCTGAAGCGGAGTTACAGCTGAAGCATTTACTTCCACTCAAGTAGGTAACCTTCAACATAAAAGTTAGACATAAGAAAAAGAAAACATAGGGCTTGAGGGCTTTGGTGTCCTAGTTGTATTGTTTATGAGTTAAGATATGCTCTGAACCGAAATCATACTACATGAAACCAGCTTTATGACTTCTATGTCTACATCAACATCTACTTTTTGCTTTGTATCCTTACTTATCTCCTAATGAGACAACAAAGACCAGTGAGAATTCAGCTTAGGATCCTAAAACTGTTCTGAAATACCAAAATTAAAAACCTTGCAGGACACACATCTTAAATAAACTGCTAATGAATATGTTCAATTCTGAGAGAGTTAATAAAGAATAACTATAAAGGGAAGAGAGTCTCTAAAACAGCTTATCCAGTTTCTTGGGACTGCTTTTGAGGCATCAGGCTCTATCCTTCCCCTCCTCCGTCTTGTCTGGAACACTACAAACTCAACCTTCACTCATCACCTGTTCCCCAGCTTCCCCTTCTCCAGTTTCCTATAATTGGAGGACCAAAAATAAATAAATAAATAAACAAATAAATAAATAAATAAATAAACAAACAAACAAACAAACAAATAAATAAATAAATAAATAAAAATCACTATCCGGAGAGGAGAGAAAAAGATGAGCTGCATTAGCAGTCACCCTACCAGAGTTAGAAGCAGAGGACCACATAATCCCCTAACCCCTTGCCCATGTTTAATAAAAACCTTCCACCCAGATCCTATGCACCATGTCTCGTTCTCCAAGATTGCCTGCTCTCTCTTCTGAAGTGCATACTGTCATGTTAATAAATTACTGCGCTTTGCTAAATCTTTCTGTCCTGTTCTTGAATTCCTTCTTGTTCTGTGACAAGGACCTAGGTCAAGTTGAGGTCTCTCCGGGTGCCCCCTAGCATCACCTTCATTATAACATTGTGAGATAGTAATGAAACTGAAAAGAGTCACCAGTATTGGGTTATTGTCTTTGGAACCTATTTCTCCTCCACTAGGCAACTCACCTGTGATTTTTAGTCTTTAGGAGGTTAACCTGACCACTATTATTACTTTTCTTTAAAAATGGAACATGTGCCGAAACCGGTTTGGCTCAATGGATAGAGCGTCGGCTTGGGGACTGAAAGGTCCCGGGTTCGATTCCGGTCAAGGGCATGTACCTTGGTTGCGGGCATATCCTCAATAGGGGGTGTGCAAGAGGCAGCAGATCGGTGACTCTCTCTCATCCATGTTTCTAACTCTCTATCTCTCTTCCTTCCTCTCTGTACAAAATCAATAAAATGTATTAAAAAAAAAAAAAAAAGGAACATGTGACCTAAATGCCTAGCAGTTAACACTGGGCTTGGTATACAACCTGTTGTGCTGAGTTTCAAAATACAGGAAGTTCAAGTGTCTTATAATAAAAACACTAACAAGTGACTTGTCCAAATTGCTAAGTGTGCTCACATATTAACTCAATCTGATTATAATCTAGTAAATTAGATCAGATTATATATTATTCTGATCTAACATGATAACTACTAGCCACATATGACTAGTGAACACCTGAAATGAATGTAGCTAGTCCAAATTGAAATGCGCTATAAATGTAAAATTCACAGGAGATTTTGAAGACTTAGTACCCTCCTCCCTCAAAAAAGAATGTAAAAAAAACCACTTATTGATAAGTTTTGTATTAATGACATGTTAAAATGGTTAAGGACAATTTGTTCGTTTAAGAAATCAGGCACCTGTAATGTGCCAGGAATTGGGCAAGGTGCTGGGGATTATAAAAATAAATAAGACATGGTCCCAGGTCTTAAACTACCCATGATACAGTTAGAAAAATTACCGTTTGGTCAATTTCCTCTGAGAATCATTAAAATTGAGGCTTAGACTTTTAGGAGAAAAACAACAAGATAGTGTTTGATATCTTTACCAATATTAAAAAACTGAAATACAAATTTAATGTTATTGTTAGTCTTATGGCCTCTGCTGAGAATGTACTAAAGAATTTATTTACTTCAAAAGCAGATTAAGTCAAAAGGAATGAGAAGCCATCAGTGATAACTTTAACCACCAATATAATTAGATTGACAGATTTCCAAGCCTTTCCCCTAGAAGTAGGTAATTTCCAATAACTGAAAACTAGTTAAAGATGATCAAATCATCAATACTATAGTAATAAAATCACAGAATTATTAGATAGAAAATCTGCTTGTTGTTCGACTACTCTTCCTTCTTTCTATACTTTTTTTTTTTACCTCGAAGCAGAAGTCTTGTCCAAGGATGCTACTATGAAGTGGTTTCACCGATACGGGCTCCCCTCTTCCAAGATCCAGACACTCCACTGCACTGCATGGGCTCAGCAAGGACTCATGGGAACGGGACTCTTTCAGTTTAGGCAGCCCACGAGACCTAACATAGAAAAAGATGTGTAAGACAGTGTGACTACATGGACAACAAGGAAGTGACAGTCTAATACAGTGGCGGCTGACAAGAACTGTATAAATGAGTAAGGAAAAAAAATAAATGAGGAGCAAATTAATAGTTAATCTGTAACAATAATAACAGTAAACATATTTATGTGGCACATATAAATCGTACATATATGTGTGTACTCACACACATTTTTTCCTCAATAAAGCAAAAATACATCCCATAATTTTATTAGTCTCAAGGGAGCTCAAAGCTCCAGTACAGACGTTTTTATCCTCACTCCTGTTTGGAGATGGAGAAATATATACTATTCAAGGTTATCTTTATATATTCTTAGTTATACAAAGGTATTATCAAAAGACATTTTCCCCCCCAGATTATCCTCTTCTATTACTGATAAAATAGTAGTGGTTAAATCCGCATTCTGGTTCTTTCTGCTTTGGCAGGATAAACACACACACACACACACACACACACACACACACACAGTCAAAGCCAAGCTTTTCAGCACAAGACCCTGCCTTTCAAAAGGTCTGATTTCCATCTCAATATGACATTCTTTTCTGGCAAGCTTTTGGTTCTATCCATGCTTTACTGTATAAATATGAATAAAGAATAAAATGCCTTGAAGAAACCTCCCACCCACAAAAGAAATGTTCAAGCTCTCATCTAGAAGAACAGTTCTTTGTAAACACCATTCAGGCATCCTGACTTTGTTTCCTAGCTGTTTAAAAAAGAAGGCTGGGAATTATGACTCTTGTCACCACAGGAGCTAGAACTTTACTATCTTCCCCTTGGAGGAATTAGCAAAGTCAATATAAAGCATAATATTTTTGAATCCAGTAATGGAGAGCCATGCAGTTTTACCCAGTAACTATAGTATTTATTGGCTGAAAACCCCACAGTTTTTATATATATAAATAAATAAAATATATATTTTTTAGCAGAAGTACCTAGTAATAGGGATAAAAAGAAATGCCTTGTGTGAAGAAATTCATTTTTGTAAATCACATTAAATAAGCAGCTTCATTTATTTCCTTAAAATAACCAAGATAACATTAAAAGGAACTGAAATATCAGAAATGTCAGAGTAGCTTTCAGTTAAATTATAAAGTAAAGGCTGCTCTTTCCCTCTGTTTCCTTTCTAACATCATTCAATAAACTCCATATAATAAAAAAACATTTTAAGCAATAGGATTTTAGTTCATTCTTTCCATATATAAAAACCCAACCACCATTTAATGTTTAGACTAACAAACGTGTGCTCTGATATTGAGCAGTCTTTTTAAGATCAAAAAGGCAATAATTATATTTAGCGTTAATAATACACAAAAGAGTGCACAAAAGCCAACTAATGTTGCATGGAAGTATGCACAAAAGCCAAATAATGTTTTATACATAAAAATGTAGCAGCTCCACATTTATTTCCTTTTGTTTTACTGGATAAGATAATGACATGTTATAGAATGCAAAGACAGTACAACAATTATAAATAATTAAATGTTAAAGTAATTTTACTTTAATGTAATTAGCATTCAACTTTCCCACTATGCTTCATAGGAAGCTTGGTTGAGGCGATAGGATACTGTAATCTTTTTTAATCATACAGAAAACAACAATTCCAGTCCGTTTTCCCAGGAGTTATTTGGAGGGAAAAAGCCTCACAACAGGAAACCAAAAGGCATATTTAATATAGAAGGAGGGATGACAAAAGGCTCACTTTTATTTTTAAAATTCTCTAGGAAAATATTGTAAGACAGAAATTAATTTTGTTTCAAACAAAATAAATGTCTACCTACATGAAGCAATTGTATAGCCAACTGGCAGTGCAACCCCAAAGCATAGCGGTGCCACATGCCACGGTATAACAAGTCACTCTCTGAACTACATCTCAGAAAACAGCTCTCTGTTTAGAAGACAAGAACCAATAGAAGATGGTTTCCCCGCTGCCTTCCCGAATAATGATAACATCTTTGGATCAATGTTTTCCGCGTGTAATTTCAAGTCCTCAATAGAAGCAGAACAGAAAGACAAACAGCACAACATGAAGTCATCTTCCAGACAGACAGCAGGATCGGTAATATTCCTTCCTCTCTTTCTCAGACTGCATCAGCCCCTTAGGTAACACAAACAAGGTTCCTGGGCTCTCAGCTGGGCCTGTTGCCATGGTGCTACACCTATAAGGAGATTAGAGCTGAAGGCAGTAGGGAGAAGCTGCAGCTTGAAGGACTGACTCAGGAGCATGCTCTGCAAGCCTGACCACTTTAAGAGGGAAAAAAAAAAAAAAAAAAAGGAATGGAAAGGCCCTCACCCATTTCCATTAACAATTTCTCATAGTCAAAGGCTGTAGGAAAAACTGAGGCAACCTGGAGGTGGAGGAGAATCTCTTTACAGTATTAGGAAACAAAGCTGAGAAGTTTTAGCTTGCTTCATATGATTCCCTGCCTCCTATTAGAAGGTATTTGCTACATCCTACTCTGCAAGTACAATCTTTCTCTTATATTTGTTCTATTTTATGTGCAGTACTACTTCTAAGGTTTTTAGGTATGATTTTACATTTATCTTATCTGGGTTACACATTCTTTTTTCTTTTAGAAAAAAACTGGGTAAATTTCTTTATTTGCTGAATTTCTAATGCTTAACAAACTTCATTTCAGTACTTAGGTCTAACTTCCAAACACACTATAAACAGATTTTGCAACCAAGTTATTTGGAATTAGAATTCAAAACTCCTCCCAGTTACTGAAATGGCAATTATTAACAGAGTTCAGAATCTTCTATTGTTCACCATTTATGTATGTATGTATGTATGTGCATATACTAACACCCACCCAATGAACTGAACTCCAAAGTCACTAATATATTCCACATTACTACTGAATAAACAAGCAAGCCCTTCCTGTATTGAGAAGAAAGTATCTCTGCAAAGACAGAAGTATAATAATTCCCAGAGAATTATGAGAGAGATGTCTAACTGCTGGTTTAGGCCCCATCCCCAGGATCGGGCCTACACCAGAAGTCAGACACCCCCCAAGGGGTCCTGATTGGAGAGGGGGCAGGCTGGGCTGAGGGGACCCCTCCCCCCTGCACCAATTTCATGCACGGGGCCTCTAGTTTATACATAATAGGATCAGTACCCTCAAACCCCCTGTAAATCATGCTTACCATCTCCTGTACCTTCATAAGAATTTATTTTCTTAGATCTGCTAAATAGAGAATATTAGCAGCTGGTAAGGCAGCTTACTTACTTCCCCAATGTAAAGCAAAATATGAATTTTTGAGAGAATAAAGGTTTAAAACATTTTTTCCAGTCCATTTTGACAATGACCCTCATTAAGAAACCTAACCTTGAAAGTGAATCCCTTAAGTCCTTTCCCTGATCCACACCCACACCCTTACCCACTAATGCCAAATACCATGTAAGGATAATTCAGGGCTCCAATTTAACTGTTTCTCGCTTTCATGAAATTGCTTTCCAGAAGTGATATTAGTTCTTAGTAGTTCTTGATTTTTGTCTAAGACCTCCCTCTAGCAATGTGAGATGTTAAGGGTTAAAAATCTAACTGCTTTGCAAATGAAGATTACCTGCAGCTTCTGACCTCTTTAAGAGATAAACTACAGGCTGGAGAGGCTTTCCATTACTTACTACAGGACGTGATTATTATATTGCTTTAACACACATGCATATCTGAAATGAGTCTTAAAAGACAAATGTGAAGGGGTGAGGTATGAGGTGCCAACACCATTGAATACAGTGATGATGAAGAAAAAGGAGTCAACTTAACTTTGATTAGTACAGTGTTAAGTAAAACACAGCTGGATTTTACTCAGCTTAACAATCCAATTTTTTAAAAAGCCAGATTTCCCCTGAAGCACCAATAGTGCTTGCATGTGCTAGCTCAATCTGCCACATGTTTAGATTCAGCTCCAAACTTGGGAAACTTTTCATTAAAAATGCTTATTGCCACACAAAATCCTGTACTCTGGTGCAGGTGAATTTCTGCTTGGCTTGGCAGTCCTGACTCCATATTTTGCCACTGAGTTCTTGAAGAGAGAGCTCAGCCATAAGTGGGTGAAACAATATATACTTACATTCAAGACAGTTTGCCTCACCTGAAAATTTCCCAGATAGTAATTAATAAAATTTAGTTATCCTAACACCAGCAAATTTACACAGGGTCTAATCATTTTTTAAAAAAATGCATCTGTGATCTCACTTTGGGAAAACTGTAGCTTTACTTGTTTCCCAATTTCAATTGTTTTTCAAACCTGGTATCCAGGAAAACATCCAATTGATGTTTTGTTTGTAAAAGCAGATCCTTTCCTACACCACAATGCCAAAGGTTTCCGTTCATGAATTAAAGGAGAAAGAAATTAAAGTTCATTCACCAGAGTTCTATTTGTGTGTCAAAAAAAAGAAAAAAAGAAAAAAAAAGAAAGTCCTTCTAGCTGCACTGGGTACCTGCTGCAGTTAAAGCCAGTCCCCACTGCTTATATTACTCACTGCTTTTATGTTAGCTTAAAAGAAACCCACACAACCAGCCACACAAAAAGCTATTTACGGAAACCTAACACACTCCTGATCTTCCTTCTCCCTGTTCTCTGCCTCTAGACAGGATGGTCTAATGAGCCCAGCTGGTAATGGTAAAAAAGGATACTTGTCAGCCTGAGTTGTCACTTAAAATGAACAAACACATGGGAAGGAAATATATCATCATAGACAAAAATGACATTTAAGGTATTTTTGTACAAATACACATATACATACAATGAACTTGGACACAGAAGGAAGAGAAGATTATAAATGTTAAAACATGTTCTGGAGGGCAAAAAATTCAACTAGCCTCCAATATGACAATCTCTTTATAGAAATTGTACCATATTCCTTTTTGTCCTTAAATTACAAATGGAATAAACTCTACTATGCCTACTAAACAATTTAATGTAAACACAACTATATTGAATTAAAAAACACCCATGAAACTAAACCAAACCACATTCATAAAGCAACTCAATGAACATACTTGGTATTTAAAGGGTGAGTGAAAAGACTACTAATTTTTCTTTCTTTTTCTGAATTTTGTTAGACTTTTAATCTCATTATTGTCATAAAATTAAGTATGGGTTAAAAGAGTTAGGTAAACGAAGGAAAAATTGATGGAGTTCAATGACATTTACTTGTTAATCATTCCTAAATCCTTGACTATTTGCTTTCCCATTAGTTTCTAGTTTAGCTAAATAAGTGAATATATGCATGAATCCAACTATTCATAAATAATTACTAGGTGTGCGATATGCTAGGCACTATGTTATGAGTAGATGAAAAAAAAGCAATGAAAGACAGACTCCCTATAACTGTCTTGGCAGGAGCAACTTTGCAATTTCGATTAATATCTTAGACTGAACAAAAGCTAAAAATCATAAAACTTCTAAATTTTAGAAGAAAACATAGGTGAAAATCTCTTGGGACACCAAAAAAAACCCCATAAACGTTGATGGTAGGAATGTAAAATAGTACAGGTACTCCAGAAAATAGTTTGATAGTTTCTTATAAACCTAAACATGTACTTACCATACAACCCAGCAATTACATCTTTGTGTATTAATACCAGAGAAAGGAAAACATGTGTTTACAACTATTCACAGCAATTTTATTAATAATAGGTAAAAACTAGAAACAACTCAAATGTTCTTCAGTGGGTGAATGGTTTAACCAGCTCTGATACATCCATACAGTGAATACTAGCCAGCAACACAAGGAACAAAACTATTGATAGATACAACCACTTGGATGGATTTCAAGGGCATTCTATTTAGTGAAAAAGAAAAAAAAGAAAAAAGAAAAAGCCAATCTTAAGTGGTTCACACTATATGATTCCATTTATATAACATTCTTGAAATAAACCTATAGAAATGTAAAAAAATAAAATAAAATAAAAAATTATGCCCTGGCTGGTTTGGCTCAGTGGATAGAGCGTCAGCCTGAGGACTGAGGGGTTCCAGGTTTGATTCCAGTCAAGGGCAGATGCCCAGGTTTTGGGCTTGATCCCCAGTGGGGAGCATGCAGGAGGCAGCCAATTAATGACTCTCATCATTGATGTTTCTATCTCTCTTCTTTACCTTCAATGAAAATATATTAAAAAGAAAAAAAATTAGTGGTTGCTAGGAGACAGGGAAGGGTGGGAGAGGCGGGTATGACTATAAAGGGGCAGCAGGAGTTCTTTCTGGATAAGGAACAACTCTGTACCTTAATTGTGGTAGTGTATAGATTATCAATGTATACATAAGATAAAACTGCAGAGAACTGTTTTTTAATTCATCAGTTGATGGATGTTGGGGCAATCACTACTTTTTGGCTTTTGGCACACAAATGAGTGCATACAAAAAATTGGAGAAAACTTATAAATATCTGTAACCTAGTTAATAGTTTTATACCCATACTACTTACCTAGTTTTGATATGCATACAATTATAAGATATCACTACTGGGGAAGCAGGGAGAAAAGGTTTGCAACCTATGTACTATTTTTTTACAACTTATTTTGAGTAGATAAATTCAAAATAAAAACTTTAAACAATAGATCTAAATAGGAGAAGCTCAAGAACACTACACTCAGTTTTAGGTATCTCCTGACAAAGAACAAACAAGCTTTGTCAGTAAGCCTCAGAATAGAGAATATTACTTTGAAGGTTTTTATTTGAGGGACATTAGAAGAGGGTGAGAAAATTCTACATGTGCTTTATCTTTACTTCAAGACTGGTGGAGTTAAGCAGCACTTCCAGAGTAAAGTTGGCAACCTGACAGGCATTTGGAATCCTGGAATGCCTGACAGTGTAGTTGACCACCGTTTTTCAATATTTCCTAGTTTTTCAAAATTTTCAAAGTATATTTGAATAAAAGGCAGAAATAGCAGAGTCTTCTCCTATCCCAATACTCTTCCACATAACATGGCTTTAATGTGAAAACGCTGCCAATATTGATTCTAGGAAATCACTTTACCAGCTTTTATCTGATTAGATGGCTTTGGAACAATAATGACTTTGTGACATCCTATTGATTTTGCCTCTAAAATGTTCCTCCTATCTTGTCTCTGCCTCTTCATTCCCATTGCCACTACCCTCTTCAGAGCTTTCATTATTTCTTACAAATAGCTTTTTGCTAACTGGCCTCCCAAACTTAGTTTCTGCAAACGAAGTCATTTGAAATTCCACTGCTCGATTAGACCATACATAGCACAATTCTGATTAGGTTAAATGTTTAAAGGTTTCCCGTTGCTTACATAACCAACTCCTGCCTTCTAAGTCTCACATTCAAGGACTGCCCTGTGTTTGGAATATTGGACTGAAAATAACTACCTACCACTCAGAATTTTGCAGACATTGCTCCACTGACTTCTGTTTCTCAATATTTCTATTCATATGTAATCTACTTTTTCTTTCTAGAAGCTTTTAAGATATTTTTTAAGTCTCAGTGTTCTGACAATTCATGATGATGTGAAGTGATGTGTATGTATGTTTGTGTGTGTGTGTGTGTGTGTGTGTGTGTGTGTGTGTGTTTGTGGGAGGGGAATGTCTTTTTTTCATTCCCTGTACTGGGAATTTAGTGCTATTTCCAATGTGGACTTTTATGTTTTCTTGTTTTAGGAAATTTCCTTGTACTATTTCTTTAACAATCTCCTCTCCAAAATTTTTCTATGTTCTCTTTTACTAGAATCTTCTGGGTTGATTTTTCTCATTTTCTGTTCTACTTTCTGGGAGAGGGATAGGACTGTAGCTTTTGTGTTTTTAATTTCCAAGCTCTCTTCCCTATTTCATTAGTGTTCCTTCTTGCTATTGTCTCACAGATACACAATCTTATCTTTTGAAAATATTCACTATGTTCTGAAGTTGTTTTTGGCTCTATATATTGTCTCTGTTTCGTTTGGGTTCTTTTTCCTTCCTCTTATTTATTTGTCTTTCATGTTGGAGTCTTTCCTCCAATATCTGGATAATCTTGGCTATCTGTTTTTATTTAAGAGTAATGCACTAAAAAGCTCAATGCAAGCTTTGTTTGCTGGAGTGGAGCTTACAGACTAATGAGGCTCATAGTAAAGTACTTCCTGGCTAGCTCTTTAAAAAAACAATTTACCATCTTTATTGAGATATAATTCACATACCATAAAACTACCCATTCAAAGTGTATTTCAGTATACTCAGAGTTGTGGAATTATCACCACAATCTACACTTAAAACATTTTCATCACTCCAAAAATAAACCTCACGTCCATTAGCAGTCATTCCTCATTTATCACCCTCTGTCCCACATATCTCCAGCCTCTAGCAATCATTAATCTACTGTCTCTAAATATTTTAAAGATTTGCCTATTCTGGATATTTCATATAATTGGAATCATATAATATATGGTCTTTTGTGACTGGCTTCATTCACTTAGCATACAGTTTTCAAAGTTTACCAATGTCGTACCATGTATCAGTACCTCATTCCTTTTTATGGCCATATCATATTGTACTGTATGAATATCCTGTGTTTTTTAATTCATTCATCAGTTGGTGGACATTTGGGTCATCACTACTTTTTGGCTTTTATTAATAATGTTGCTATAAACCCTGATGTATAAGTGCTTGGGGTGACATATGTTCTTTTTCTTTTAAAAAAATATATCTTATTGATTTTTTACAGAGAGGAAGGGATAGGAATAGAGAATTAGGGATAGAGAGTTAGAAACATCAATAGTTAGAAAAATCGATGTTTAGCTGCTTCCTGCACACCCCCCCATGCAACCAAGGTACATGCCCTTGACCGGAATCGAACCTAGGACCTTTCAGTCCACAGGCCGACACCCTATCCACTGAGCCAAACCGGTTTTGGCTGTTCTTTTTCTTATGCACCAACTACAAAGCAGTGATATAAGAAACTCTAGAGAATAATCTTTTGGTAATTCAATCCAAGAATTCCTATAGGTTACCTAAAGCAAAATGTAATAGAAGAGAGCATCTGTTTAAAAATAAGAAAGTGATATTTAGTGCAAATTTAAAAAAATAAAGCATACCTCATGTAAAATCTATCTCCTTGTCTCCCTCATTTACACAGGATGCTGCAAAGCTAGCTATTGAATTGTTTTAGTTGCTGGACAAACTCCTTATTCTTAAAAAAAAACCAACCCAATATTCTGAAAAAAATTGTCATTCCCTTTTATTAAAATATTTATAAAATAATTTAAATTCTTATAATGATAAAAGCTGCAGAATAATAGGAACTAAGGAAAAGATATGAGGAGAAAAAAATCAGTTTTTTTAAGATTACCTTAATACAAAGGTATAATAGAGATAATGAACAATACAATTACACTGCAAATTGAATAGACTTGCAAATTTCACAGAACACCTCTAATGTACTTCAGAGATAAGGAAAGTAGATAAAGCAGTAGTTCTTATCAACTCACTATGGGAGACACATTTCTTCCTCTACAAAAGGAGAGTGATTCTTTCTGGTAAATCTATAATTTGCTATTGCAGAGATTATAATCCATATGTTTGAAGTTTGTTTTGCAGTTAATTGAAAACAATGGATTTACTGAAACAAAAGAAACCCAAGTATAAATAAGAGTATCAAATATGAAAGGCAGATGTGAGTTCAAATGTGACTTTGGGCAAGTGTCTCAATATCATAATTTTTGCCTTAGGTCCTCATCTGTAAAAGTGAGGATAGTAATAGTAGTACTTAGGGTTGTGTCACATGAGAAACTACACTAAAAAAGTTTGGCACATAGTCAGTATTCAATAAATACTGATGATGGTGATGATGTGTCAAGATACAATAAGTGTTATCTAGATTTTATTTAATAATGATGAAATATAAAGTATTAAAAATGTACCCATCCTAACACACATTCAATGATTTTGGAAGGTTGTTATCATTAGTGAGCTATGCATTTGGAGTTTACTCAAGCTGGTAGTTCTAATTATTGAAATCCAGGCTTCCTTTTCATACATGTCTTCCAGACGCCACTGAAAAGCAGTAAGACCTAATCCATATGCTGGACAAGGAAAACATAGCAGTGAAGAGTGTGGACCCTGAAGCCAAACTGCCAAAGTTCAAATACCATTTTTGTCACTTATCTATAATAATAAAAGTGTAATATGCTAATCAGACTGAACAGCCGGGCGACCTTCCAGAAGAAGCCGGGGCTGCAAGAGCAAGGGCAAGCTGCAGTGGTCATGGCTGCGAGGGCCAGGCCCCTTGCACAAATTTTGTCCATCAGGCCTCTAGTAGGATTATAAGAGGTTAACTTCATATCTTATAGGATTAGTATAAAGATTAAACAAGAAAATGTATATAAAGCATTTGGTACAGTGCCCATAAAAATGTTAGCTATCATCATCACCATCATTCTACAAAAAAAAACAAACACAAAACAAAACAAAAAAACACAAACCATATCTCTGACCAGTAGAACTTGATTCTATAAAACAGTACTATGTACCCATACATTCTCCAATATTTTAAGATTCTTAAACTGGCTAGGTATTTGAGTCAATATTTTAGACCTTGCTTTAATATGAGCAAGACAAAAAATAAGTTTTGTATTGGATATTTCCAATTGTTCTTGATGCAAAGTTACAGATGGCCAACATGTCTTATAAAAAACAAACAAACAAAAAAAACACACCCCACTGTAAAACCACTTTTTCTGTTTTAAGCAAGTTAATTTCCTACCTGTCATCTGTATTGCGAAGAGATGGAAGCCGAAAGCTCGTGTTTCTGTCAAGCTTTGATTGGCTTTTGGTCCTCTTGATGGAGCCTTTCAGGCGCTTGCTGAAGAACCCCTGGAACAAAAAGGCAGAGGTGATGGGAGGGAACTAGGAGGGAACCCTGCTGTCTCCAAATTCTTCTGCACTACCTTTGCAAACGCTATTCAGATTTTTAAAATGAAGACCAGAAACAGAGCTCAGCATTTAATTTTTTAATTTGTAAATAACAGTTGCTTGAAACCACCTGATAATGAGATCACTTTTTTTTTTCTTCTATCATAATTGGGATAATTAAACTTTTTGATAGCATTTCATTTCTTATTTCTTAATTTCTATACTAGCAATAGTAGAAAAACTAATTCTAACAATATATTTTAAAAACATAACAACATAATACAGAAAGATATAGAAGATGGTGTCAACAATTTCAATAGAAATAGGATCCAGCAATTTTCTGAACTAAATTAAAGAAGAAAAAAAAAAAAAGAGAGAGAGAGAGAGAGAGAGAGAGAGAGAGAGAGCAGCATATACAAAGGCCCTGAGGTGAGAAGTTATTTGGTGCATTGAGGGATTTAAAAAAAAGATTAAGTAATTAGTACAGAATAACATGTTGTGGTCTCAAAAGTGTTAAAACTTGGTCTATATCAAGTTGGATATATTTGTAAAATTAAGTTTCAAATGTAGAGAAACTATTTTAAAATGAAATAAGTATCATTTATGAAACCACTGAAGTATCTAAACTTCAAAAGAACAAAGTCCTTTATAGGATTTGGCCCCTGCTTGCCTCCTGCTACTTTACACCAAACTATCTAAGTTCCTAGAACATCTTCCTAGTCTTAGCACCTAGTAAATAATGGTCTTTCAATAAAGAATTTGTTGGCCCTAGCAGATTTGGGTCAGTGGATAGAGCATCAGCCTGAAGACTGAAGGGGTCCCAGGTTCAATTCCAGCCAAGGGCACATGGCTGGGTTTCGGGCTCAATCCCTAGTTGTGGGGGATATGCAGGAGACAGCCAATCAATGATTCTCATCATTTATGTTTCTTTTTCTCTCTCCCTCTCCTTTCCTCTCTGAAATCAATAAAAACTTTTTTTTTTTTTTTAAAAAGGATATACACAAAATAAATTAGTTAAGGTAGTCCTAATTCTTCATTCTCTGAGCTACTGTTTGACTCAGAGGAGTTGTCATTCATGTTTTTTCATAGACTATCATCCTGTATTCTTTTGAGAATGTTGATGACAGAGCATATCTTAAAATAGTAATCTACAAAGATGTTAAACAGTGAAAAAAAATGTGCATCTTAGAAGTGATGAAACAATGTGTTATTTTAGAGAGGTACATAGGAAATGATTTTAGGAATTCAGAGAAAAAAGAGATTACATCATCTGGAGAAATAAGTGAAAGTTATATGGGAAAATGGAATATGCTAGATCCGAAAGGTAGATTGAATTTGGGTTTGGGGGTGCCAAGGAATACAGCATGAGAAATGGCATGGAGGTAAGAACCCACAGGGTATACATTTAGTATTATAGATTAAGTCTGGCTGGCATATGATTAGGATAGTGGAAAATAAGATTAGAAAGGAAGTTTATCCAGCTATTAATGTATAATTATTGCTTCCATTGTCCTTTAAACTTTTGAGGGTAAGTATAGAGCTATCTAATTTCTACCACAGTGTCTAAATTTTAGTTAGTGTTCAATAAATATATGATAACTATACACATGAAATTATGGTAATTTGTGGAACACAGATAAAGGAAATTTTAAAATAGCCATGATATTCCACAGAGATAATAGTGTATGCTATGTAAAATTCTTTTTTTTTTTCTTCATCTTCTTGACATGACTGAAACATGGTTTTCACCTGAGAATACAATTTAGCTTAGAACCCTATTTGATGGAAGTTTTTCATTATCCTTTGTTCAATATTTAGTGGTACCCAGGCTGGGGTGTTGGGGTTTTCCAAGCTTACTATGACAGCTTTCAAACCATTATTCCATAAAATAATAGTTTGGAATCAATTTATTATTTCATAAGATAATTTTATTCCATAAAATTCTGGTTTGAAATAAAGCATATTCTTGAGGTTTATACCATCTTGATTTAGTATCCTTTATTATTCTTTGCTGTTCTCATGAATTAATCTCTCCTTCAATTTCCTTTAATCATTAAGGACGTTAGCCCCAGGTTTGCAATAGTTCCATCTCTTGACTCCTAACACCATACTAGTAAATAACCAGGTAGTGATCCATCTACTATCATAACTTCATAATTCCTTGACTCCAAAATCCTTATCCTCCTCTCTAGCCACCCACTCCTAGAGCCATAACCTAGATCTTATCATCATTCAGAGAATCTCCACCTCAGACATCTTTAGGAGTAATATTCACCTTTGACTTTTCTTCCTAACCATATATTTCTTCCAATACATCTGCTCTTCAACTTCACAGAAACCTCCAGTCTCTTGACCACACCATTTTTCCCTGTCCCTGTTTTCTATCCAACCTGGACTTCATGGTCAATCATTTGAAGCTATTTATTAACTAACAACCTCCAATCTTGTAATGATCAGCTACCCAAAATAAAAAACTGGACTAATGTTTAAATTCTAATCCCATGCCTAACCCATTCAGGAAGACCACATAGGCAAACATAATAGAAAAAAATTTACTATCTCCAAGCTAGACCAGGCGTCTGTCCTGGACCAACTATGCACTGAGCAACATTACCTACTCTGGGAGACCTCACAGTGTATGACATGCCCGTTTTCCCAATGGTCCCCTTCTGAGCAATTCCTTAAGTACAAGTCACTATGCTTTGCAATTCTTCTGCTCTGGCTATAGCTGACTGGACTGGGCGGATAACTGGTTTAAAGATACCTATACAAGTGGTCCTGGTAAAGTTCTGTCTGTAGCATATGGTTTCATTTGGTTTCTACTAACCACGCTAGCCTGATCCCTGGCCATTTCTTGCTTCATGCTTTACACTCTGGCAACTCTAAAAGCCTATACACTTCTCTACATTCACCATTCATTTCTGCTGTTGCTCATATTTCCTCCCTTGTCCTTGGCTAAGTTACTCTTTCAGACTCAGCTCATGGATGATCTCCTCCAGTGTGTCTTTTTGGACATGTCCTAACCCTGTTCTAGATTAGGTGCCCCTCCTCTGTGCTTCCAAGAATCTATAAATAGCACTAGCCTTACACTTAGCATAGCACACTGCATGCCTACTTATATGCCAACAGTCTTCCCTGCTAAACCCTGAACTCCTCAGGGCAGGGACTAAACACTCTTTGCATTCCCAGAACAGGTCTGAGATCTGGCATTCAGTTCTACAAATGTTTGCAGAACTGAAACAAAACAGACAGTGGAATGAATAAAAGCCATCATGTGGTTTTTGCTACAAGTACCATAATAGAAAGAACAGGGGGCTCTGAATCAGAAAGTGTGGCTTCAAATCCTGGCTCCAATTTCTAAGTTTCTGATTCCTTATTTGTAAAATGAGAACTTAAAAAATCCCTTTTCATAGCACCATTCCAAAGAATAAGATAACTGAATACAAAAGTACCTTTAAAGTAACAAAAAATGGGTATTTGTAAGTATTAACTGAATGTGAATCTAGGGTGAGACTACTGAATAGGCTGGGTGAAATCACAATTTTTCCTCCCAGAAACTACCCCACAAAGGAAGGGAAGGAAACTAGAAGTTCCACAGTAGCTGGGAGTTTTGGCTGTTTTATTCAGTGATGTATGCCAATGCCTATAGTGGTACCTGGTACAGTATAAATGTCCTATCAATATTTGTTGACTGAACGAATTTTTTGAAGCTTTCCTGGGTATCAAGAACTGGCCAGGTGCTTTCCAATATGTAACACTATTTAACTGATGACACATTCTAATTCTTCTTCAAATACTCTATTATAATGTATCTTCCCCCTTTAATTTCTACACATTTAATTAATTTCTATCCATTATATTATGATATAATGTATCTTCCCCATGTATACTTTAATTTCTACACATATCTTATTATAGAGTTATATACCACAAAGAAGCAGAAATGCAGTATGTTAAAAAATATGAATAAACAAAAAATCCACTAGTGTGACAACCAACTTAAGAAAAATGTGTCCCTAGGACTCCTATCTGCATAATTAAACTAAATTGAAACCCTGTTGATATTCTTTTTATATTTATATGGACACTGAGAGAAAAAAATCCAAATATAAAATTTAAAAATAGATGCCAAGAGGAAGATGCTTCTCTTTCTTTTACCTGAAGTTATGATGTCTATATATTACGTTAATGTGAGGAGAAAAGGATGCTCCTAACATCCACACTCTTAAAAACCCAACAGCATAAACGGAAACAAAGGAAAAGACTACAAATGAACTGATCTCATCCTTCTCATTGACACCAACCTAATCTGAAATAATACTAATAAACCTCGAAAGAAATTCTACCTCATCCAATTCTCCTCTGAAATGCTGACTCTTAAAAAGAGTACAATTCTTAAAAAGATATACAGCTTATCATTTTAAACAACAAAGGTGTCATCACAATTCATACAACTTTAATTAGTTGGTACTCACTATTTTTCTGTCAAAATAAGGCTTAAAATTAGCAACTGCCAGAAAAGAAAGAGCCAAATGCTGCCTTTCTCGGTAGCTTGGTAAATGCGAAGATAATGACAAAAGTTGTTCACCACCCGAAGACTTGGCTATCAGGGCATCGTTGGTAACGGAAATAAAACTGCTGCCAGGCAACCACGCTCCGAAGCCTCAGTGGTGGCCATAAGAGAAGACACCAACTTGCCGTGTCCTAGTGTTTCTGTTCCCTTAAGACATGGTGAAGTGGAGGCAGAGAAGCATGTCATCACCTTTCCCACAAAACCAGAGTGATGTGCAGCAGAACCCTGCTTCAATTCTGTCTGAGGCTTTCATATCAGTGACCACATAAGGGATTGTGCAATTTTAGGTGACTAAGTAATTTGAATAGTTACTTAAAATGGTATATGACTCACTAAGGTATTGCCACCTTGTCAACTAGAAAGGACCCAGGTGAGAATTGTTTTCATTCTTGCTTTTGATGTTTTAGTTTAATTAGTAAATTAATCTCTATGTATTCTACATAGTTTAGCAGTTCACATTAAGGATATAATTACCCCAGAAGAAGGGCTATGTCATATATAAATAATTCCCTTCCTTTATCTCTTAATATAACTTAGAACTTGTAGATGTTCAATAAATGACCAAAACTTAATTGTAGAAAATTAACAAGGAAAAGGAAAAGGAAGCATAACAGAAAATTACCCTTTGGAAACTCCATTTTCCAATCATAATATTTTATTTACTTAGTTTATCTTCAAGTTATTGGAAATCTAGACAGGAAGGGAAACTCTAGGTCATAATAATAATAAAATAACAAACAGATGCAAGGTGCATTACAGTTCACAAGTAGTTTCAATGTGGGTAATTTCTCCCCTAGTGGAGGTGTTCAGGTTTTGGATAGGAGTTGTTTTGTTTGTTTTGCAACTTTAAGCATCAAAAGAAAAGGTTCTATCATAAATAAAAATTATTTCCCTAGATCAGAGCTGATGCTTCAGAATCTCTGTGTGTGTGTGTTTGTGACAAACATCCAATGCTTCTCTTTTATTAAGCAAAATGATACTTTTATTATGAAACTTTTAAAAATATAAAAACACAGAAATTAATATATTAAACATCCTTTAATCAGATCTTGATTCTATTAGGTTAAATTAGAATATACAAGCAAAATATGTGTATATTATAATAGATAACAGATATTATTATAATAAACGTTGTCTTCCATTTAACCCAGTGATCCCACTTCCAGGAATATATCCCAAGAAACTAGAAACACCAATCAGAAAGGATACATGCACCCCTATGTTCACAGCAGCATAATTTACCATAGGTAAGATTTGGAAACAGTCTAAGTGCCCATCAGCAGATGTGTGGATTAAAAAACTGTGGTACATCTACACAATGGAATAATGTAGGAAGAGGTTATAGGGTTAAGCCTTGGATTGACCTGCTGGCAAAGCCTCAAACAAGTCCCAGCTTGGAAGGCACAGACCTCTAAGCATAATTAAGCTTGATCTTGTAACTGCTCCCTAGATCTTTCCTGGGTAGCTAGTGGGCTGTGGGAAGGGCAGCAAGTGCTGCCAAAACAAGTGAAACTTATAACATTGTAAATTACCTTATTTGTCCCTGACAATAAATAAAGCATCAGCTTTGCAGTCTGGCTCTGTTCTGTGGCCTCATCCAGGCACAGAAGATCCAGCTAGACCCAGCTTTTTCTATTTGTCTATCATTTCTCCATTCTTCGTCGCCCCTGCTCAGGCTTGCTGAACCCATGGCTGTGCTGGCGTGGCACAGAATACTACACTGTGGTAAAAAAGAAGGAATTCTTACCATTTGCAACAACATGGATGGAACTGGAGAGCATTATGCTAAGTGAAATAAGCCGGTCAGAGAAAGATAAAATCACATGATCTCATTCATTTGTGGAATATAATGAACATAAACTGATGAACCAAAACAGATCCAGAAACAGAGAAGCATCGATCAGACCATCAAACCTCAGAGGGAAGGTACGGGAGAGTAGGGATAAAGGGGAGAGATCAACCAAAAGACTTGTATGCATGCATATAAGCCTAACCAATGGACACAGACACCAGGGAGGTGAGGGCATAAGTGGGGGAGTGTGTGAGGGATAGTAATGGGAGGATAAGGACACATATGTAATACGTTAATCATTAAAGAAAAATAAACATATTGTTAGGTCAAGATTTGCTATGGGGGACAAATGGAAGATATTTAGCATACTGTCTCTACCCCTAATAATACTCTTTGTCTTAGAGGTTCATTTTTATTTGATAGGGCACTGTAATGTCAGGTTCCTTTTGATTATTTTCCTATTACATTTTTTCAAATCTTTGACTTTTAACTTTAATGTATTATGTTTTAAATGTATTACTTCTTTTAAAACATTAGGTTTATGTAGATACAACACACAAAGGCAAAATTCACTGTTTTTAGTTGAGTAGCTTGATGAGTTTTGACAAATGTATACTACCACAATTGAGACAGAGAAATTTTCTATCACCCCCCCAAATCATAAAATTTTAAATAGTTAATCCCTTCCTTGCCCCTTGGCTCCTAGTAAAGCACCAATTTGATTTCTCCCTCCATCTGCCATGGTGTTGTTAATTTGTTATTTATTGCCAGGCTCCCTTGGGCACAGAGCAAGTGCAGACCTTCCTACTTGGGCCCAATAGCCCATGACTCACTATGTAGGTGGCCCACTGGCTGCCAGGTTGCCTCTCCCCAGCCACCAAATCCACATGCCATGCCCTGGCCCAGGGCAGGGAAATTGAGCCAGGCCTTTTCTCTTTCCACAGCTGTCACTGCAAGTCACTAGGTATCTGGACTGGGGATGGGCAAGAGGCTTGTCCCAATGGAACTCTGGTCTTTGGTCACCTGCCAGATATCAGTGATGCTGACAGGCAGGGGCAAGGAGGGCCTGCCATACCCTTCCCCTGAGGTGAGAACAGAGTGTGCTTCCCAAGTTTGTGCCAGGATCAGAAAGTGACAATCGTGGCTAGGTGAGGCAGAGAGGGAAGGCTGGTTGAGGCTCTAGGGGTGGGGATGTGGGCAATGTAGATTCCATCCCAGGGAGGCAGCAGGAGGTGGGACGGAGCCTTGCACATGCTCATTGTCCCATCGGACTTCAGTTACAAAATGCAAACCCAAAGATGAATCAAGAATTTTGAGATGGCAATCACAGAGCATTAAACCTCATGTACAGGACCCTCTGAGAGCAGGTCCTGTGCGCTGTACTGGTCTCATGCTCATGAAGCTGGCCTGGAACTGGCTCAATGGAATAATAGTAAGACTGATAATCGAATAATAGTAAGACTGTGAGTGGCAGTGGATCCGGAATGGATGAATTTGAAGACAACTGATGATTGAATTTGGGAGGAAAAAAAGAAAAGAATACTATAGCTCTTCAGGTTTTTGGCTCTGAGGACTGCAGAAATTTGTAGTACTACAAAGTTAGAAATACAGGGGAAAGGAGTTTTTGGGAAAAACATAAGTGAATATAGTTTGGGTTGAACTGATTTTAAATTACTGTGGGACATAAGAAATAAGTGTCAATGGAATACAGAGGACTGTTTACAAGAAGATTCTCCCAAATAGCATTGCTTTCTATTTCCTGATGTGGTGATCATTAATTTCACTCCTAAACAATATTAAGAAGATCCTTCTAATAGGAAAATCTCAGTATTATCCCACTAAACTAGCCTACATAACATATAAAACATCTTCTAAGAATGCAGAGGCAGAGATGGAATACATACAAAATGAAAAAGGTCAAGCAGTTTAATAGACATGAATTTATGAAAGAGATTATAAAGTATCTATCTATCTATCTATCTATCTATCTATCTATAAAACCCTAATATGCAAATAGACCAAATGGTGTGACATGTCAGACTGACCACCAGAGGGCACATGCGGAACATGGCGGGCATTGGCAGCAGGCAACAGAGCATGGAACATGGCAGGCATTGGCCGTGGCAAGATGGTGGAGCAGGTGAGCAGGGGCGCCAGACCAAGGCAGGGTGCCAGTTGTTGTCACTGGGGCAAGCCTCTGGTGGTTACTAAAAATTCTTTGCTTCCATACACCATGGTCCAGCCTGGTGCTCACACCTGCTGCCAGCCCCAATCACCCCTGAGGGCTTCTCCACCTTCCCCTGCTCCTGAGGGGTAATCGGGGCATCAGCTGTTGCTCCCACCCATTGATGGTACCGGCCCCACTCACACCTGATGTTGGTACTGGCCCCAATCGCCGCGCTGTCAGCATGTGGGAGCAGTAGCGGCAGGGGGCGCGGGGCTGCTGGAACACAAGGGGCCAGGGTGGGAGGGGTCAGGCAGGGGCATGGAGGATGGGCCGAGACCTGTCCCTGTGGCCACCACAGCCTGGCAATCCACACAGTTCCTTTCAAGGTACACAAATTCGTGCACTTAACTCCTAGTACTATATAAGATATGAATAACTCTTCAGGTCGGAAAATTGGCAAAAATTAAAAGTATTCCATATTTATAGGCCTGCCATAATTTGCTTTCTTCTTTTAAAACCAAATGTCATGTTTCTTATGTTTATATGCTTGAGTAAAAATGTATGTAACTAATTTTCTTATAACAGGCAAAACTATGGTAGTTTGCATAAAAAGGCAAATATGCAATATGTCAGTAATAAGCATCTAAAAAAACTTAAAGGAAATAAGCAGCCATTATATAATAAAATTTATTTTGTTTTCTTGTTTACTACCTGAATACATTTTATTTAACCCAAAATACCCCAAATATTATCACTTCAATTTGTAATCAATATTAAAAAATATTCAGACATCTTCTATTTTCGCCCCTGAACTTAAAGAAAACCCCCAAACAACTTTATTGAGATATACTATACATGTCATGAAATTCCCCCTTTTAAAGTATACAATTTAGGGATTGTTGCATATTCAAAAAGTTGTATAACCATCACAACAGTCTAATTTCAGACATTTCATCACCTTCAAAAGACATCCTGTACCTAATTATCAGTTACACGCCCTCTCAATTTCTGCCAACCATTAATCTATTTCCTTTCTCTATAGATTTGCCTTTTCTGGACATTTCATATAAACTGAATCATACAACATTTAGCATGCATAATGTTTTCAAGATTTATCCATGTTGTAGCATGTATTAGCACTTCACTCTTTTTATGGTGGAATAATACTCCATTGCATGGACGGATCACATTTAGTATATTCTCTAGCTGATTAGGCATCCTACTGTGTACAAAGAGGTATCACACTATAGCTTTGATTAGCATTTCCTTAATGACTCATTATGTTGAGTGCCTTTTCATATCTCTGCTGCCATTTGTATATCTTCTTTGGAGAAATGTCTATTCAAATGCTTTTAGCACCTTTTCTTTTAATAGCTAATTAACAGCCTGACAAAAAATTAAAATAATATCTTAATCAAATACTAAGCTGCTTGGAATAAAGTTCATTTACAATAAAATTAGTAGGTGTTTAATATAAAATAAATAAAGTATTTAAAAATCAAGTGGAATGGTACTGGTACTATTGAATAGAATGAAAGGGACTGATGCTAGAAAGGGAACTCAGGAGTATTACTGTTTACCAGCAATGGCTATACCTTGCTGAGTAAAGGTATAGCTGAGAGGTACAAAAATACCTTTCTGTACAGCTAATCCTAGCAAAATCAAGAAATTGGCAAGGTTTCCTTTCCATATTTCTATCTTCCTAAATATCTAATATCAGTTTCACTCAGAGGCTAATTATAAGCTCTCTTAAATAGGCATTATGCCTTGAAAACGTTTACCTCTAATTGTAAAATGAATATTAAGCCTCCTTTAATGGAGAAGAAAAATATCTGTGCTTCGAGGAGAGGGGAGTATAGTACACAACCCATAAGAATGAGCTGTTAGTGAGCTTGTCCCCTCCTCCCTTTCAAAGAGCCCTCCTCTCCTGGGCAGGATAAGCGGGAATCTCTCTCCACTAGTTAGCACTGCTGCAAACCCATGTCTAGGAATGTCCATACACTAGAGGCCCGATGCACGAAATTCATACAAGAGTAAGCCTTCCTTTTTCCATCCGGAAGGACATCTGGTCTAATTAGCATATTATGCTTTTATTAATATAGATTGAGGAGGGTTTCAAATTTAGAATCTTGGCACTATTCCCTGCCACACCTGCTCCCTTTTCCTCCAGGTATTTATCATGTCCTTTCCATTTCACTTAAGGGGTCATATCAATTCTTTTTTCATTTTTTCTCTGCTTCAAATTTTATATTTTCCAGGACATTTATCATGAAAAGATTTTAAAATTATACCCATTCTGATTATAAAATGATTTAAAGGTATAGTTAATATTTAATATCTTTAGACTATAATTTTTTCTTTTCTGACATCCCTGTGTTTATTCATTACTTTTACCTCTGGTAGTAAAATTTTGATAGAAATATAATATGAATATGAAATAATATTTTATATATTCATACATATATGAATGCAAATATACCCTTTATTAAAGGAGATATCACCACAGGGTGATCCTATTATGGATTTTAATTCCATGTAGATGATCAGCAAAGATAAGAAAGAAAGATGGATATAGAATATTTAAGCAGTAGGAGAAAGAACTTTAAGGATCCTAGAATACAATAGCAATGAGAATACAAAAATTGAAATAGTATAATTGCTTGGGTACTATGAATTCAGACTGATTATTTCAGCCCTGAGGCTGAGATTCTTAGGCTGGTCAGAGGTCACCATACCACAATAAAGCAATGTTTTATAAATGTAGACTAGTCACCTGAATTGACTGTGGCAAACACTTAGAAGGGTAACTAATATGCAATGCAGCAATCTATTTGTGAGCAATATTAGACATACTATGAGAAAATATCAGACTTGAAGGTACATACAAAAGAAAACACTGATGTCTACAGAAAGACAGTGACTAAAATGAGTTCCTAATATTTTAACTATTTAGACAAATAGTTCTAAATTCTGGGTACATGTTAGAATCTTCTGGGAAGTTTTTTAAAAATACAAAAGATTAGGTTCTAGCCCAGAGATTTTCATTTAAGTGGTCTGAGGTGGATTCTAGGCATTAGTATTGTTGTGGAGTTCCTTAAGTGATTTTTTAGGTTTAGTCAGAGTTGAAAACCACTGGTTTGGACAATGAACACTTTCTGGTCTTTATCAAGTGAGCATGAAGCTTTATGTTTCCTTTTTTTTTTTTTTTTTAACCTGGAAAAACAAAGATCTTGAGGCTTTTATTGGTCTCATTCAGGATTCTACACAAAACAGAGACCAATATCAATGCACCTAAAATCTCAAAACTTAAGGATGTGACATTTCTGTTTATGTAGGAATTTAACTTAGTCTACATTTATTATTCCAAAGCTTTACTTTCTCCCTAAAACTATGCAAAGGTTTCATCTTTGACAGTCTTTTGTATCTAGTCCATGTATCTGATTGGGAATGCTCAGGTGTCTCTGTGACAAGAACACAAGAAGGTAACAAAGAAATAGTCAGCTACTGCTTTAGTTCAACTATGCTTTCTGGTTGTCTTGGCGTATATTTTAGTGCCTGAATTCTTTCAGAGCCAAGCTCAAAGCTAATACGAATGAAGCAGCTGCAACTGCATTGTGTTATATTCACATGGAAGGCCAACACAGACCATTGTGTTATGGAAATGAGAACACTACATCCAGCACCTGGCCCGGAACATAAGCAGCCTTCTCTTAGCCAAAACTAAATTGATGGCATCTTGTACAGAGAAGTGATAAAAAAAAGTCATAAATATCAATAGTCACTTTATAAAAAGAATATTCAAGAAAGGAGGCTGTTCCAAAAACTAAGGCAAGTGAAACAAACACATACAATTGCAAGACATGATTATTTTCCCATTCTGAATTAAATTATAAGTACGTACCTAAATAATTTTTCAGTAGTTTACTCATTTCTTCCTAACAACACTTATAATATTTAAATGTAGTTTTAACAATGTATGAAACATAGAATGGATATCTTAAAGGAAAACACAAGTATGACAAATATGACCAAAAAAATCTACCAGGATATTAAAGAAAAAATGAAAAATAGGACCTCTAAAAAGAGGCAAGAACTATTCTAATGATTAAAATTGTTCTTGAAGAATCTAACAGTCAAAACTCAGATCTGTAGAAACACTGTGAGTTTATGTATATGTATGACACCAAAAGAGCTCAAAGAAATAGCCGTAGAAACAAGTCATTAAAGAAATCTATCTAATTTCACTTCCTAATCAATGTAAGTAGATACAGCATATCCTCTACACATAAAATATCATAGCCCTGAACTCCAAATACAAATTCAATTCTCTCTCTGTTGAGGAAAAATATATTCTGTAACAGGTACACTCATTTATTCCAAATGATCCCTTAGTGGTTATTAAATAGTTTAGTAATCTATTTTGAGACATCACCAGTAATACCAAGAGAATATGTGTAGAGATACTCTATTCTTGTCCTTCAATAATTCACACATATTTTGTGCATTCACAATTATTGTTGAGAATCTACTATGTGTAAGATTCTGTGTTAGGCATTGGGGTAGCAACAAAGATGAGTAAAGGAGATATTTATTATCTAATGAGGTACAAAGACTGACAAATACTATTTTCGATCTATAGTTGGGAATCCACGTATGAAGAGGTCTGACAAATTATACGCAAATTTTCGACTGCTGGGATGGTGGGTTCCCCTAAGCCCTCTCATTGTTCAAGGGTCAACTATAATTACAATTGGAATTAAGGTGAAGAAATATTGGGTGAGAATGGAGGAAGAAAAGAACAGCTATCCTGCAAATCGCTGCTTTTTCTTATGGCTAAAATTAAAATACAAATACATTTAAACATTCCTAAAAAACAAGTTATTGCCTTATATATGTTCACATGTCCATATAAGTTCCCTTTTTCATTTTGTATGTCCTTATTTTTAAGCTTACTGACTTTGCTGCCTACTACATGCACAAAAAGATGGCTTAGACTAAGTAAGGAATATACATGAACACATTTATATAAAAATATAAATTTGAGGGAGTGGGGAGGACATACAAAGGTTTAGGCTTACCTGATGTGGCCTCACTGCTATAGTTATTCCTTGGCTCCTTTCTGCCTCATCTAGCAGCAATGAGCAGGATATAAGCAACTCTTACCCATTGGCTTCTCTTGGATCTCCCTGATGCTAAACCCTACTCTAGAACTATCAGCAGTGTCCGCTGGTAGCCAGAGGTGGGTGCTGGGCTGGCCCTCAACACAATGATAGCCCCTCACCCATCACTCATTGAGTGTTATCAAGAGGAAAAAGAGTCGCTTGGAGAAGAGTCAAGTAATTTACCAATACTTCACAGTATTTATAAACTTGATTTAGCTTTTGAGCAAGGACAAATATTTCAATAAACAAATACCTAATGTTTCAGCAGCCAGCAAAATTTAAACTTGACAAACAAATCCACTCACAGCCTTGTCCCAACTTACCTTCCCAGCCTTCTCTCTTGCCATTTTTACCTATATACTTTTGATTCCCGCCTCACTGAACACTTTTCATATTCCCTGAAAGCATCAGTTACTGTATAAAGTGTATCTTTCCAAAATGTTGTTCCCTCAGTCTGGTTTACTCTCTCCCCTTGTCAATTATTTTCATTCAGCCTTGGAAACTCAGTTCAAATCCTGGTTCCTTGGCAAAGCCTTAGTTTACACAATACAATGTTAAACACTCATGCCACCATGCTTATCTACCTCCTTATGAATCTGGTCCTTTTTCTGTCTCTTGCTACTAGACTATATGTACTCTGGGAGTGGAAATTTCTGTATCCATTTCTGTTTCCCTACTACCAAGCAGAGTGCCAAGAAAGTATCAATAATTGGTGAATCACCAATACTTTGCTCAAAGTAAGCATTTGATAAGTGTGTCAGTGTCAATAATTTTAGTCAAAGCTTGCTAAAATCTATTTCATCTGTTCTACTTTCAGTAAGCCTGAGTATGTTAATATGAGAAAAAAAGACCTTTTGGGGAATCCACTACTAGGTCCTTTTTGGGTTCATCTAATGAGCAGTGAACCTGCTGTTCATCATAGTAAAGACACTTGAACCTCAGAACCACAAGTACTTGTGCTTAAATCTCACTTCTGCCCCTTCATAAATTTAACATGGAAATGATCTCCTTTGTGATACTGTGTAAATAACTTACAGTTAAGTATCTCAAGGTTTGGTTCCTTTTTGTACTAGTTTTCTGTATTCAGAGAGTCCACCATAGCATACATTATGGAAGTATTTTGTATTAGTCTAAAAACTACACATACTTCTTACTGGCGATACATTTAAGTGATATAAGTAAGTCACATTAGCTATTGATGTTATATGTAAATTTAAAAAATATAATGTACGTCCACAGACAGCCACGTACTACAGTGCCTCATTTAGCCAGCATATTATGATTCTCTTTAAAGAATATAAATTATTTATCCAGCATTACCAAGGAACAGGTACTTTACAAACCAGATTTTTCTGATAAGTTTTATAAGCATCACATATCTTCAAAATTTTAAATATTCTCACTGGATATATATCATACAATATTATACAGTCCCACTTTTTAAAAGTCCAGCACAACAAATATAACCTCACTTTTTCTTGATGATTCAAGATCATTATTATCAACATCAATTACTGCACTATGCACCATCCATCTGTAATGTAATGTTACCCATAGGGCTATTATGAATGTAAGGCTATTTGCCTTTATCCTAAGTGGATTCAGATTGTTTCTTATGACTCTGCAAACAGTGTGTTCTGATAGTTATTTTTCAAACAGTCATCTAGGTGAGGACTTGGGAATGTTTAAACTCTCCTCAAGAGCTCAGTGCATAGGTTTGGTGACTGCAATTTGTTCGGTAAAGGTCTCTTCTTTCCCTCAATATTTCTATATCTATGAGGTAGCTGAGACTGTCGGGAGACTAACAACTGAGTAAGTTGTCCAGAAGTAGTGCTAGCCTTCATATGTATGCATTATTGCTTTATTACTTTTACTCAAGAATAGTTAGTCTTATTATTAAGGTAAACCTTAGATTAGATATCAACTTATTAAATACAAATAAAATTATTGTTTTTAATTAATTCCAAATTTAAAAGCCCAGTCATGAACTTCAAACTCAACTTATAAGTACCATCCTGCAGAGGGATATCCTTCAATTACTGACTTAAAAAAAATTCTAAGAATTCACCATTTTATTCCAGCATGATGGCTTAAAACTTCAAATTCTAATTCAATCCCTTTGTACCACACTCAGTATATGGATAGTTTCAGTATATTTGATCTCTGTTTCATCAGGAAAATAAGGAGAGGAGAGGGGGAAATGCTGCCTTCATTCATAAAAAGTTTTAAAAATAGGTAGCTATGTCTATGGTACGAAGAAATTTAATAAAAGGCATCAAGTCTGATATTTTGATATTCTTATCAAAACTGGTTTAGAATATTAATCCAACATTTGCCTATGAACTTTAAAAATGAAAAGTTTGTAAAAATTTGAAAGGGCACAATAACAAATATTCACAAACTCTACAAGGCACTAAGATACAATAAAGGGAAATCTTTCTCCTCAGAGTTAATCCAAAATTAAACATCATTTAAGTTATTAACTTACTAATGAATAACTACTTATATATCCCAAAATATCAGTTCTACTTAAAAGGTCCCAACTTAAAAAAAAAATAGCATTGGAATAAGTAAATAACATATTAACTTGGCTGAATTAAAAAAAAACAAAACACATTTTTTCCATAGAAAAATCTATTTATATTTTATATTGATTTCCATTGTATCTACAACAATGACCAAGATCATGAAAGTAATTCTTTCCAATGAATTTTGGAATTCATTGGAAATTTTGGAATTCATTTGGAATTCATTAAATCATATACATCCTAATATGATTAGGATGTATATGATTTAATTATATGATTCTTGCTCAATAAACAAAATAAATGGATGAATTAAAAAATGGATTAGTCAGCGTTTTATCAAAATGGTCCAAACTACACCTGCAACTGGTGGTCAGCTGACCTGATCACTTACAGCCTTTCCATCTCAGCATTCCTTTGAAGTTAATACTGAGTCTCAGTACTACCTGTCAGTTTAAGGGTTATTTTTAAATGGGATATTTCTTCCAGGGTAGTTCTAGAGCATTTCAATGGTCATTTAAAATAGACTTAGTCAAAGCACAGACCAGATTTCAGAATGAGAACTCACAATTGTTTAAATTCTCTTATAATTTTCTCTGCAACTTTATGAGTCTTATCATTCTCTACTTATGTTTCAGTTCCGGAAAATAAAAATAAAAAAAAATCTCACCAGCATCTCTATAGAATTGTGATAGGTTTTGGCCAGTGACCTGATAAAAGGGCATTCTGCAAAGATTTGTACTCTATTGTTCAGAGGAATTTGAATTTAATGTACTTAGGTACATAATTTGGAAGTATCCCACAAGTAAAATTAAAATTCCCTAAAAACAGTTAATCTATAGAAGTTGACAACTCTGTCTTTAACCCTAAGTATTGTGAAGAAATTCTTGAGAAGTAAAATGTTTTACTCCTTAGCAAGTGTAACTCTAAGAAGCAACCACAAAAGTGAAATATCCTTTTAGAGAAGAGAAACACATACTGGTACTTTGAAAGGTGAGGTATAAGCAGTGTCCATGGAGTTGGGTTTCTCGGAGGTACTGGTCCCTGAGATACTCCGTCTGCGAGGGGATCTTTCTGCTGGCACCTCTGAAAAAGAAACACCAGTAAGAACCCAAAATTTAAAATGCGTAACTTTATTGGAAAATTATTCCTACTCCCAACCCCCTAAAAAAATCAGTTTGCTTTAAAGGTGCATAATAAATATTCTAGAACCACATAATTTCTCTTTTTATCTTTGTGGTGTTTGAACTATGTAGACACTAGGAGATGGTCACAGTTAAGAATATGCTTTAGTGTGACTGCTTATGTTTCATCTGTGCACATATAAAAATAATTTCTTTTGAGCTATGTTTAATATCTATAAGTTCACTTAATATTTGTATTTTACAATGTATGAATCTACTTCTCTATTTGTCAGCAGCAGAGGAGTTAATAGAATTTTTTTATATTCTTGTGAGCAAAATAGTCTAGTGTTGCTCAGGATTTGAAGGTGTTTGCACAAAGGTCAAAGTTCAGTTCAGTGCAAATAAGATGATTCACCAGACTGCAACCAAAGGGCCATGTGAAGACTGAAAGCTGCTGCCAGGAGAAAATAACATATATGCCTATGCAGATATAAAAATAGATCAGCTTCTCCTTGTTCTCACAAAATGACCTTACTAAGACATTACTCTGGAATCCTAAATCTGTTCAAACTACCTAACAAGCTTCAGATTTTGCACACAATGTGATAAATATCCAACTTAACTACTATGCACTACGTTAAGGTTACATTTAATTTTTATAGAGTGATATACATATGCATATTTATGCACATACACACACAGAGATGATAGATAGATACATATTATACCTTTATCACAACTGCTTCCCATCTCCACTTCAACTGACAGATACATAGGAATCCAGCTTCTCAGATAACATTAAATAATCTCAACATGAACAAGGAAAAAAAAAACATCCTAAAAAAAGTATTCTGTGTTATCTTCCAGATCTTAAAAAATGAGAAGTAAATCCTGACTCCGGAGACTGACATTTTGCTTCCTGCTGCTCTCCCTTTAAAAGATAGATGCAGTTTAAACTTCCATTTCTGGCCTCCTGGCCCCTGGGATCCGTGCTACTTCCACTTAAGAGAAAGCGTCTTTCTCTCGCTCCCTCCCTGTGTCTTGCTCTCCCCCCACCCCTCCCTCTCTACAGCTTGCAGAGAGAGTAAGCGAGAAAGAACACACAGGACTGCAGCTATTCAATCAATCGCTCTCACTGCACATCCTCATTAGATATTTTCAGGCTATTAGCAGACGCACAACCACTGCCCCCCCCCCCCCCAATTACAGAAAATTTCACTGTATTGTACTAATCTGCAGCAAGAAAAAAACGTTTTCTGAAATTTATATTTAGCTCGTGCCAAAAGGACACCATTTTACACAGATTCAGTAATGCACACAGTCAATCCCTCCTATGAAAATCCAATTGGAAGTGCTTACCCTATTACTAGGTTTGCCTGTTGGATAGCGATAGGCTTCCCACGACTAAATATCATCTCTGTGACATCTTGACTAGTGAAACATAAGCCAAATTGCAGCATTCCTAATGACTGAGAGGCTGGCAGCAAAGTGCCTTACATGCCTGCAGCAGATGAAAGTTGCACGCTATTACTGTGTTTTACAATCATGACCAATAAGTAACTGTAAGTCTCAACTTCTCACTAACCACCAATGGTTAAATAAGCCTTAATGTACAAAGTCATTTTCAGAATTAGGCACACACAATTTAGTACACATTGCTAAAAAAAAATTTAAAAAAATAGCAGTATATTTAGCTAAAATTCATAGGCATGGCACAAAGCATTGAATTTAATTAAACAAATCAGTTAAACACATTGAACAAGACCATCAGACTTCAGCAACATGACATTAAAGAGTGATCTTCCAAGTTAGGAAAGTCATGGGGAGCAGGCAGTTGGGTGGAGGAGGGGCTGGTTAAGGTAGAATATAATCTCATCTTTCCTCTGATGAGTACTTATAATTAGAAAGCCTGAATATTACAATAAAATATATTTTAATCTCTGAATAATTGATGGAGAAACCAAATTAGGAGAAAGCTCCATTAAGCAAGGATAAAATGAAAGTTTCCTTTAATTTGAAATGTTCTAAGAAAATAAAATTGAAACATTTTTTCACTTCCTTCCAAGCATCTAATTTTATTTTTCAGGCATATAAATTCATTAAATAAATATATTTCAGTGCCTTTAGCTATTTTGAAATTATTGGCTAAAATGAACAACCACATTTCAAACTCTAACAAATACATTATTTGTTTGGTTTATTTTTGCTTTTAGATTCTCTTTCTGTATCATGAAAAAGACAACTCACAACTCTGATATAGCTTAAAGAATTTATTTGGGTTCAAAAGAAGAAATTAAATTATTCTTGAAATTTGAACAACTGCCCCTAAAGAGGGAAAAGAAAGCATAAAGAATACAAGGTAAACTTAATAAACTATTAAAATAGTAAGAAGTCTATACTTCTTGACTTTCTCAACCCCAATAATCAAAAAAGAAAGAAAAAAAGGCCTTTTAATATCCAGGTTCTTTAGTTCTCAGAATATTCTTCACTATTTCAAAGCTGAGAGAAAAATATAGACCCCAGGAACCAATGTCCATTTAGAAACAGGGTGGCAGCATCAGTAAGAACAGTATTAACAACTCACTGGGTTAGTCACAGGCAGGCCTGCATAGTAAACTGGCTCAGCCACCTTTAACTTTTAAGTCTCCAATTAGAAAGGAAAGCTGCTACTATGCTCTTAAAGCTACATTTCTGCTGAGTTGGACCAAAAATCTATAGTGGTTCCAGTAGGCCAAAATTAGACAGCTTTCTCCCTTACCCCCATTTCTGCTATTATGCTATCGCTTTATTTTCACCTGCTATAAATATTAATGATCTTTCATAGTCACAATATTTTATAGTAATTTAAAAATATGTTTGCTCTCTAAGGCTGAGACATATAATATTGTTTCAGTAAAGGTCTGAAACATTTTGTTCAGTTTCTCATCATCTAAAAATAGTATTTTTCATCTTCAGATTGAAAGACAAAAAAAAAGTTACAAAAAACCTTTAAGTTTTAAATTTAACTCATCATTTCCTTTGCCATTAGGTATGAACTGAGATGAGGTGACAACTTTAATTAGAGATAACCTCCAACCCAGCCCTACAGAGAATGATGTATTGAACAGAGAGAACATTTGGATGCTTTTCTTAGCAGCACTATCAACTATCTGTGTGTCCTGTATGAGCCACTTCACCTTTCCTGCTCTGATCCTCATTAATAAACTGGGTTATTCAGACCAACCAGCGATGAGGGCCAGATGAATGAGTTCATATGCTTTGATGCAAAATTAGCATTTTGGAAAAAAGGGGCTCTCTAAATACAAAGTGTAGTGTTATAACATCATTTCTTCAACATGCACATTTTCCTCTTTGTCAATGCGCTCTCTCTGATAAGTGCGGTGAAGAAATCAACAACTGGACAATTATAAGGGCAAAAGCACTTTTGGTGGAGGATATGCTTGTTCAACAAACGGAACTCAACCTCTGCCTTTAGAATGTAGTAGTGTTTTCGTGGCCTTTAGTTTATTTTTCAGGAAGCAAATATCAAAAGTGATTCAGGGGTGAAAAAAAAAGTAAGACAGCGCTAAGGAGATGAAGAGGTATAGTAATTTAGATACAGTGAATAGGTAGTTGCCTTGGGAAGGTGAGTGAGAGACAATACTTAAGAAAGTAAGGAAGTCAGCCTTGAAGATTTCTCAGGGAAGAACATTGGAAACTAATGCAAAGCTTCTAGGGTAAACAGCAGCAGGGGGCCCATGGGACTCTTGTCACTGAGCAGGACTATTTGCAGCAGAGTGCTCCTATTTGTTTGTATCTTACAGGCCTACACATAAAAACGCAAAGAAAAACCACCGGGTGAAATACACTTCACCCAAAGGTACAAATCACAGAGAAACCCTATGAACATATACTTACTGACACTTTCTTAATTATTTTCTTTTCAGGATTTTGAATAATGAATCTGATTGAAATAATTCTGGAATATTATGTTTGGAAAGAGAATAAAAGAAAATGTTTTTATCATATATGTTTGCTAATACATAAATGTTTTAACTGAGGGTTAGTTTAAAACCTTCTGAAAGTATCAAAAGAGAAAGGTTATCTGCTATATGACATCATTATGACTATACATCTAGAAGCATAAAATAAACTACATTTACTTTTTGTTCAATCATATTTAACCAAAATTCATATGTCATCATCATGTCATATATGCATATATTGATATGTAACATAAATAATGCAGCTGAAAATGTCAGGAATTCTGGTAACGTCTACCACTTTTAGGTTAAGTTACAATAGCGTTTTTTAAAGGTAGATAGCCCAGCTGGCGTGGCTCAGTGGTTCACCAATGACCCATTCACCAAGAGGCTGCTGGTTCAATTGCTGGCTAGGGCCTCCTACATACCCCACACTAGAGATCAAGCCCACAACTCAGGTATGTACCCCGACCAGGAATGGAACCATAGCCTCCTGGTTCATAGGTTGACGTTCAACCACTGAGCTATGCAGACTGGGCCAGTGGGGGCAAATTTTAAAAAAGGGAATAATCTCACCAACGTGAAAGTCATTTCAGAAAATTCAACATGAAAGATGAACAAAATGTAGAAAGTTATTTATAAATTTTAATTTGGTGGACAATGACGCAGGAACCAAAATATCTTTCTCATAGCAAGTTTCTCTAATTATGACAGACCAGAAAAACATTACATATTCATAGATTCAGTCAGTTTGGCACATATAGTATGTCTAAATATTTCACATGAATAGCAACCCAAACCAATTCCTAGTCATTTTGTTGTCCAGGATTATAAAATATAAATGAATGGGAATGCCGTTCCAATTCTAATATTCACAGGCCCCTTTATTATTTTGATATTATATTTAAGAAACAAGTGTTCTAATATTCTTAAAAGAATTTTTCAGTTCACTTTAGAAACCTTTTTAAAAATCAATAACATTTTAACACAGCATGATAGAAAATTGAATACACACCAAACTGTGTTTGTGCAACCATTCAGATCACTGAGATTTCAGTGTATAATGTTGCTGTGAATGAGCTGACCTCACTATCATCTATTTTCTCTTATATTGTGTAAATGATGATAACAATAAGTAGGAGTGGTTCAAATTATTAATGAACTATAGGCCCAGTGCACAAAATCGCAGCCCCGCCCACCCGCCTGCCACTTGGCCAACCCATGAGTGCCTTGGTGCGCTTGCAGCCCTGCCCACCACTGTGCTGCGATCGGAGCCTGTGGGTCACAGGGGAGGGACCCAGAGGTGCTCCATGCACTTCATGGTGACCTGTTGTTTGGTCGTTTCAGTAGTGATGACTCCGGCCTTTTATTAATATGATAAGGTAAGCAAATAACCTAGCTCTCCATACTGTGAATTCTCAATTAGAAGAATACTTCTTCCATTTTAGGCACATAATACATTTAAGAAACAGAATAGGCCAGGACCGGTTTGGCTCAATGGATAGAGCGTCGGCTTGGGGACTGAAGGGTCCCGGGGTTCGATTCCGGTCAAGGGCATGTACCTTGGTTGCGGGCATATCCCCAGTAGGGGGTGTGCAAGAGGCAGCTGATCGATGACTCTCTCTCATCGATGTTTCTAACTCTCTCTCTCCCTTCCTCTCTGTACAAAATCAATAAAATATATATTAAAAAAAAGAAACAGAATAGGAAGGAAAGAATAGTATTAGGAAATGAGTTTGTACCTCTCTACTGAAGAAGAATTTTAATAACAAATAGCAAAAAGTGAAAGAAAAAAAGGCTTCATGAAAATGGAATTTCATATTATACTTTTTGTTGGACTCCTGAAGGCAATGGAAGCTTAAAAGTGTAGGTTGAGGACCATTTTATGAAGGAAAAGGAACAAGAGCCAAGAAAAGAAAATTGCATATTACATTTATAGTTGCTAATACTATAGGCATGTAGGCATTTCATAGACTTAATCCACCTGATTCTCAGTGGGACATTCTCTGCTGTGACCCACTTTTACTGCTTTAAAGCCTGTGTACCAATAGTCACTACCATTCAGCTGCTCTGAAATAAAAATCCCCAGAGTCACTTTAATTCATCCAATTTGTATCACTTATAATGCAATACTTCACTCAAACAAGAAGTCCTTTCAAGTTTGCATGCACTAGACACTTACTTCAATACACTCAAATTGGTACTAAGTATGAAAATGTGGTGAATTCTCAGAAAGTAAAGACACCTAGTCTCTTCACCTTTACTTCAATAAATTTATTCTCTGTTATTATTATAATAAATTTATTCTTGTTAATATAACAGGAGAACAGATTTCTCTCTGGTCAAGGAATCTGAACATCCACAAGTATTCCATTTCTTCAGCTTAGGACTTACTTCACATGATGATATTGGATGGTATGGAAGAGACTTAGATTTAGTGCAAATAACATTGCAATCAGAAGAGCTAAGAAACAGCTTAGGGTTATAGGGCATCTTTAGTTTCAAATACAAAGCATATATCTGGGCCTTGATGCTAGCAACCAGGGATCTTAATAACAATGATGAAAATATAAGGATAACTACAACACTCAACTATCATTTCTTAATCCTTGTTAAATGCCAAGAGTGTTATATGAGTTCTCTCTTTAATCCTGACAATAATTTTCTGAGTTGGGATTATTGCCCCCATTTTACAGGTAAGGAAACCGGAGATGTTCCGTTACTCTGCCCATGTTCGCACAGGTGGTAAAGGGCAAAATCAGGACTGGAACCCATGTGGTTTGGAGCCTGTACTTTTAATCACCATGCATACTATCCTATTCTCCTTGTGCTTTGTATTATTGACTGTACTGGAGAAAAAATAAGATACATAATCATGGAGACTCGACCTAAAAGTAACTCAAAGAACTTGAACCATAGGCACACAATTCTTCATATTTTAAAGAAAATGAAAGCGCACTCTTTCAGCAATAAATTACTGCAAGCAAAGCCCACCAGAGAAAATTTTCAATCCTGAAATTCTGATGCTAAAAAGGATATTCTAATCAATCAACAAAGAGCAGTGAAGCAATGGGATGAAGAGGGAAAAAGTTTACTAGCTTAAAGTAATGGTGAAAAATCTGAACAAAATAAGAAACAAGCTATAAAAAATATCTACTACTAATTCCTTGAATAAAAAAGTGACAAAAAGCGCTCCAAAAAATAACTTGCCCTTAGAGATAGAGATGAATAGGTGAAGCACAGAGGATTTTTAGGGTGGTGAAAATACTCTGTGATACTGTAATGATGGATACATGCCATATATTGTAGTTGTCAAAACCCACAGAATGTACATCAAGAATAACCCATAGAGTTAAATGTTAAAAAAAAAAAAAAAAGCTTTGCTCGTCTATCTTGCTAAGTAATCTTCAGTACACACACACACACACACACACACACACACATATATATATAAAAGCATAAGCGACCCAACAACTGACTGGTTGCTATGACGTGCACTGACCACCAGGGGGAAGAAGCTCAATACAGGAGCTGCCCCCTCGGGGTCAGTGTGCTCCCACAGCCAACCTCCCATGGGTGGCCCACTTCCCATGGCTGGCAGGCCAACCTTCTGCAGTCCCTCCCCGCAGTTGGCAGGCCTCCCTGATGGGCCCCTACTGGGACTGGGGAGTGGGGAGAGGAGGTCAGCCAACCTCCCCCAGTTCCTCCTCTTGACCAATCAGGGCCAATCAGGGTGGGGATGGGCAGCTGGCCAACCTCCTGTGGCCCTCTCCCTGCCCCCCCCTCCCACATCCCAGATCAGCCCTGATCACGCACCAGGTCAAGGGACCCCACCTGTGCACAAATTTGTGCACTGGGCCTCTAGTCTCTAAATAACTAAGAAAGCATTATTCAGCATAAAATGACTATTTTGAGCATTTCAATCTAGTTATTTATAAAATTTTCTTAATCTTACAGTTTCATTTTGGTGAGTCATATTTTGTCCACTCTAGAAGACAATGTCTTCTAATTTACAAATATTTCTAAGACCTTATCTAAACTTTTTCTGTAACTGACTGTTGTTCTCATTAGTATGTTTCATATATAACTGTGAGTATAATCTGATTTACTTATACTATGGCTTCAGTATTCATCTTTAAAATCTTAAAAAGGAGTTGGTCATTGGGGTTTCATCCTAAAATAGATTTTAACAGAAAGTAATTAAAGTATTGAAAACATATAAACTTTTGCGCCCCTAATAAAAGATGAGAATTATTTCAAATATGCATATGAAACTGTGTGAAAACAAAAATTGCTTATATTGGACATCACTTATTAGTGAAGGTAACAGAAATGGGAAGATCCTATGATGTTGACCTTTTGCCTCCAAGCACTGCAAGTCTCTCTTCAAAGTGTCTGTGGGCTTCATTTTGTCTTCTTTTTCCCCCATTACCATCTATAACCTTACTCCAGGACTTTTTATATCTCATGCAAATTATGGCAGGACCCTCCTAACTGACCTCAGTGACTCTAGTCTCTCTCTCCTTAAAGCTATTCTGCTCATCATTGCCATATTAACCTTCCTAAAACACTACTTTCTTAATATAATTACCTTCCTTGAGATCTTAAGATAGACAGGTACCTGCCCCCATCTTATTATACCAACACTCTCCAACATATTGCCTTATTCAGATGATCTTTGATCTATCAAACTGACCATATTCATTCCTTGTGTCTACCTTTACTAATTGTTTTTACTTATCTGCCACATCTTCGGTGTCCTTCGATGCAAATTTCAATTCATCTACTTCTATAAAACCAGGCCTAATTACTAACATTTCTTTGATTTTCAATTAATACATTTATAAATTCCTATTACTTGATTATATGTTCTCTAGTTTGGATTACCAAACTATATTTATGTCCAATATGTACTCTAAGATTTAAAGAATGGTGATCTTGTCTAAATTTTCAAATGAATTATCTCTATTTTAAATATTTCTCCCATAATGTTCAACAGAATTATCTATATTTTAAATATTTCTCCTATAATGTTTTTTTGTTTTTGTTTTTTTTCTTTCTTTCTTTCTTTCTTTCTTTCTTTCTTTCTTTCTTTCTTTATTTATTTTTACATATCTCCTATAATGTTTTTATATACCATTTGTACCCTTTCTTGTCTGCAAGAATTAAAACAGAATAAATACAACATAATAATTAGTAAGAAATAAATTTTAACTAAACTAAAAAATAGTTCAGCATAGTCTACATACCTTGTTTTCTCCTTTAATAAATACGTGATCATACAGAATTGCCATTTTTGTATGCTAATTAGTAAAATATTAATAAATTCATGTGGTTTGATTTAGTACATGATAAAATTATCAATACATTTTCTAGTTATCTCTCATTTACTAAAGAGTGCCATCTAATCAAGTTTAAGAAACACCCTCTTTTTATATATATTAATGTGAATCATCAGCTATAATTAAGATTTTGGAAAATAAGCTTCATGGGAGATTAGGTTTAAAAGTTTTGAGGTTTTTCCTTCTATGCATCACTCTATTGGAAAATTCACATATTGCTAGACTTTAATAAGAAGCATACTTAAACATAAATGAATCAGGGATAAGTCTTGATATCTTCTTATTCATCCTTATTGTCTTTAGATATCTGTTTGGCTTGATTTCCTTTAGTTTTTAATTTGCATATCCCCATAAGAAAATACCCGAAAGTTTAATACAGTTCCTCATGTTGTAGTGACCCCCCCAACCATAAAATTATTTTCGTTGCTACTTCATAACTGTAATTTTGCTACTGTTAATGAATCGTAATGTACATATATGTGTTTTCCGATGATCTTAGGCGACCCTGCTAGTGGTTCATTGGATTAATATTTCTAATGAGTAATAAATTGAGTTTTTCACTGATTAGAAATATTAATCCAATTGTAATACAGGATTCATTCTTTTTTATAAGTCAAACTTTATGAGAAATTAAACCAAAGTGGTAGATTTTAAACTATTGAAAGTAGCAGGTCTACTTACATTTTTATTTTTATAATAAATTTTAATAAATTACTTTTTAAAAATATCAATTTTCTCTAAATTATTAAGTAAATACATTATCACAAAGTTTTTCATGACAGCCTTCTATTTTTAAAGTCTCTGGTTTTTTGTAATGGTGTCCCTTTTTTAATGGTGTCACGACCCACAGGCTGAGATCTGCTGCTGTAGAGCCGAAGACCATCGAAAAACACAGATATTTACATTATGATTCATTAGCAGTAGCAAAATTACAGTTATGAAGTAGCAATGAAAATAATTTTATAGCTGGGGTCACCACAACATGAGGAACTGTATTAAAGGGGAGCGGCATTAGAAAGGTTGAGAACCACTGCTGATGTAAGACTTAAAAGCTCTTAAGGGAACAATGACTCCCTTGGGACTAAAAATGGATTCAAATGATATGCTTAGGTTTTTAGATGGATCATGGTATTTTTTGTTTTTCAATTTAGATACCAGGATGCCAAGTCACTCATTTACAGTGAAAAACTCAATTTATCACTGATTAGAAATATTAATCCACTTGTATTACAGGATTTATTCTTTTTTATAAGTCAAACTTTATGAGAAATTAAACCTTAATCAGTGGTAGATTTTAAACTATTGATTCAGTTTCTTTAATGGTTATAAGTAGCAGGTCTACTTACATCTTTATTTTTATAATCAATTTTAATAAATTACTTTTAAAAATATCAATTTTCTCTAAATTATTAAATAAATACATTATCACAAAGTTTTTCAGTCTTCTATTTCTCAAGTCTCTGGTTTTTTGTAATGGCGTCCCTTTTTTCATTTCTAACATTGTTTACTTGTGCTTTCTCATTTGTCTTGAACAAATCTTGGCAGTTTTATCTATTTTCATTGGAGAAATAACTTTAAAGAAACAATACTTGGCTTTTTTATTCTATTATATTTACTTCTGTTTTCTATTTTACTATCATTCACTGTTGTTATCTTCATTATTTCTTTCCCTAAACTTTTTTTGGGTTTATTCTTCCTTTTTCTAACTTGTTGAGTTGAATACTTAATTACTTCATTAATTCTCATCTTTTCTCCTTTCAATATAAAAGATTAAGGCTGTAAGTTTCACTTAATAACTTCTTTAGCAATATCCTACAAGCTTTGGAATGTACTGCTTTCAGGATATTCAGTTTTAAGTATTTTATAATTTCCATTATTATTTTTTCTGGGACTAAAGAGTTAAATACAAATAACTTTAAAAGTTTCTAAAAGTAAAGGTTTTTATTTATTTTTTTAAGGCTTACATTCTTTTTTTTTTAAGATATATTTTTATTGATTTCAGAAAGGAAGAGGGAGAAAGAGATAGAAATATCAATGATGAGAGAGAATCATTGATTAGCTTCTCCTTCATGCCCCTTACTGGGGACTGAGCCTGCAACCAAGGTATGTGCCCTTGACTGGAATAGAACCTGGAACCCTTCAGTCCATAGTCCGACACTCTGTCCATTGAGCCAAACCAGCTAGGGCGAAAAATAAAGGTTTTAAAAGTAAACTTTTCATTATTAATTTCTAACTTATTAAGTTCAACTATGATTAAGAGAATGCTTTCTGTATAAGATAGACTTTGACATTTGTTGAGATTTATTTATGCTTCAATCTATTGCCAGTGCGCATCATAGCGACAGGTCTTTCTGATGTTTGGTCCATTTTATTAGCCTTTTATTATATAGAATTCATATTCTTCCCTCAAAAACTGTCCCTTTCACAACTTCTCTACTTTTGTTAATAGTATCATTATCCTCCCAAGTTCAAAATTAGTCTTTGACTCATTATGTTCCTCATTCCTCTTTAGGGGTGTCGAACTCAATCAGAGAAGGGGCCAAAATCTAAAATCCAGCCTAAATCGCGGGCCGAATGGTTTACTGAACAGTCATAAACTGACAATGTCATAAACTGACAGCGGAGTGCAGTGATGACAGCGCAGTGCGGGCCACATTGCAAGGCCTGGCGGGCTGGATTTGGCCCGCGGGCCTTGTGTTTGACACATGTGCTCTAATTTGTCACCAATTTTGCTGACAGATCTATGTAATCTCTCCACTTTTTCATCTTATTCATCTGAGGTGCACAAATATTCATCTGCACTTAAAGTGTACCAGGAGCTAAAAGACAGAGGATTGAGTCCCTGCAGGCATTCACAATCTAGTGATAATAATAAATAAGCAAATCACTAATTATAACATAGAGGGTTAAGTGCTGAAACAGAGGCACTTATTTAATATCTGGAGTACTGTAATAGCTTTCAAACAGGTTTAACTGCTTCTAGTCTCTTCCTCCTACTGGGACACTTTCAGATATGCCTGCCTAAAAAGCTACTTTGACCATATCTTTTACTTGCTCAAGAATCTCTAATTCTTCCCTCAACTGCTTTCAGGATAAAATAGTCATTAGCTGTTGTGAGAGTCCTACCCAGTGAGCCACCAAATGCAGGGAGCCAACAAACACAGCGAGCCACCAAATAGCCTTCAAGCATTATCTCTCACTACTTCATTAAATGAACTTCCATTCCTTTCAAGTCAATTTACTATTTGGACATGAACATCAATTTGATATTCCTCATGCCACTCCTTTCACACAGAAAACACTCGTTCTATAAAAATCTATTCCATTGTTTAAGATTCAGATTTATATCCTATCTCTGTAAAGCAATCTTCAGTGTTACTAATCAAAAATAACGTGTCCCTTCTTCAAATTCCCAAAGCAAGTTTTGCCTGGATAAATCATTTCACCATCAGGTACTGCCTTACTTTATTTTATTATCTCCATTGTCTTAAATTATTAAATCTTTCTCACTTAATTGTACATAATTCATGTTTTCTCCCTAACCAAATTCTATGCTTTGCACAGACAGCTTTATCTTATACTTCTTTGTGCCCAGCCATAGTACCTAGCACAGTATTGTTCATGAGCAAGATTTGAAACAGGGGTGGGGTTTTGGAAAAGTTCAGTTTGGATAAAGGGACATTGCCAATGGAAGAAACAACACCTGCAAAAGTTGGGAAGGGCAATGTTTGTCCAAGATACAGAAAGTAAACCAATTTGATGGAATGAAGTTCTCCCCACTCAAAGGAATGCTGGCATCTCAGGTGGAAGGGTAAGAATAAGTTCCAGAGTAAGGTGTTTTGACTTTATCTGATAGGTAATGAGGGAACCATATAAGGTTTTAGACTAGAATAAAGAACAGGACACAGTTTTATAAAGTGTTATCAACTCAGCAGTGCACTAATTTAACAGGAAGGCCTGAACATCAATTAAGTGGCTATTGCTCAAAAGTGATGTAGTAAAGCCTCACCAACAAAGTACTTTTCTTTCATTACTTCTCCTAGAGAGAAGGCTCCCATAAAATTCTTGGGCAAACAAAGCATAGTTTGATAGGTTCTCTGACAACATCTCTTGACTCCACTTATTCTAGATTCATAATAAAGCAAATTCAATATACTTATTTTTTTCCTTAGCATCTTTATTGCGAAGCTCTTATTAATGATAATTCCATTAGCAAGCGAGCTTTGTTTAATCCTCTAGCTATTACAAACTAAATGTGAGATGATTTTGCTTCTAGTTTCTCTAGAGGAGTTTAGGAAATTCCTATTTACCCACAGAAGGAGGTATTAGCTATTTAAGGTCAGGAAAGAGTTTCAATCCCCAAAATAAGACTTGCTGACATCCAGGGCTCAGCCCTGCCACCGTGGAGCATGGGATACACAACTATCACTCACTCAATAACTCAACTTCTCGTTATAGCCATTGAGTAGAATCTGACTTTGACTTATCTGTGTTTTATCTGTTACATATGCCAAAGTTTTCTTTCATTAGGTGGATAATTTGTAGGAATTTGCATTTTTCTTCCAAGCATGCTCTATCTTTTGTCTTTATCACGTCCATCTGTGGACCAAGAGGGATTCACTAACTCTCCTAAACAGAGGATGGATGTAGGGGCAAGAAGGGGCACAGACTGCAGTACTTTTTTATTTGCCCATTTCTATTTAATTGACCAAATGCTTTAAAGGCATAGTGGGGTAATGGCCAAAAAAGGAAGACATTAATCTTGAGGGAAATAATTGAAATTTATAGAAATATTATGCAAGAGCAAGGAAAAGATTTTCAGTGGTGACTCTGCCTTCCTTTCACATGATGCAGTAGGGTCTAAGTGGCTGGTTTCACTCAGGGATATTTGTATTTGCTTTTTTTTCTCTGATGGTTCTTTATGTGTGTGGGGGGAGGGGAATGGGAAGCAAGTAGAATGAGAAAGGCTTCAGAGAAATGAGGAGCTAAGAGGTGTCCATATTTCTTAAAGTCACCTAAATGTCCAAGATATGTGAAACTATGATAAGAAAATAAGAGTAGAATTAATGTCTAAATATGTGTACCTGGGTTTCTATAAGATTAGAAAAAAATTGATTAGGATGATTCTTTACATCTAAATTGCATGAAAAAAAAAGGAAATAATTTATAAACTGTTAAGATAGACAATATAACTGAATTAAATAAAACAAAACAAAAACTTATGCTAAATATAAAAAATATTTTAAAAGACAGAGATATTTTTGGGGGTAGCAGAAGACTTATAGGTCAGAGAATATTTATGAGAATAAATCAGAAAACCATAAATTTTGCCCATTATGATAAAATTATCCTTATGTGTAGGAAAATATATTATGAGATAAATCAAATTGATAAAAAAAAGATAACTTTGAAGGCAATTACTAATCTAACAAAAAATAGGATTTTTTAAGTATCAAGCCATCCTATTACATTTAAGATACAATTGGATATAATCTAATTTTCCTAAGAATTTATTATATCAATATCATGATCAATAATTTTTTTCCTTAAGAAATTCATTAGAAAGCATTTGTAATTGGGAAGTTAAACTAATGGCTGGTCCATGTGTCCTATTTCATTTACTCCAGATAAATCTTCTATATGAACATTACAGATATTTCACACCCTGCATAAAAGCTACTTCTCAAACCATATGCTAGCTTTTCTTGCACACAAAGCCTACTCCCACTCTCATACAGCAAGCCTCATCACCATTGCACTGAGGGGTATGGCAAAACAATAACACATTTTGGCTAGCAGAAGTTGTCTAAATAGCATGAACAGCTGCCCAGATGACAGGATAAGCCTTGCATGGAGCTGGCACTCTTTGTTAAAGCAAAGCAAACTGTCTCTTATTTCTCATAGCAAATGTTGTGGGCACCATTTCTACAGACATAAACAAAACTTGAACGTATTTTCTTAATTTCTATTCCCCTCTTTAAAAAAATCCAAAAGTGGATTTTGCAAAATGTGGGGTCTTACGCCCCCAAAGTAAGAGAAGTGCAGACAACAACGGGTTAAAAGAACAAGCGGAGCCCTACCGTACCCAGAAAGGACAGAAGGCTCCTCTCCTCTTCGGTGCCACTATCCAACCACTCGGCCCCATCGCCGGGGGAAAGGAGACTCATTCTCCAGCCAGAAAACTTTTCCATACAGAGCACAATTAGTGAATGATGAAGTGGGAAAAGAAAGATACACAGACTGAATTCTTGGGAATGCAACACTCAAATTGCTAGCCAGGCTGTAATAATGAAAGAGAAAAATGTGATCCTCCCTCCACTCTGAATTCTGTCTCTGTGACATCAATCTAATACAACGGGGGAGGGGGAAGGAAATAGAGGGTTAAAAGAGGGTGATAGAAGAGAAGAGAGAGGTTTGTCTGTCTCTGGGTGTTGAGTCTGAAAGAGAAAGCAGGCATAAAATTGAATAATGATTTGTGTTCAATGACAGGAGAAAGCAAAGGAAAATAAAGAATAAAGACACTCAAAGAAAAAGAAACAGGTTCCTACACTGGAGCAGCTTAGATAACTGGACAGCACAATAGCTAATCAGTTAAGTAAAGCATATCATCAAACAAAAACAAAGGCAAAAGAACAAATTCAGCATTTTGTTTTGTTCTGAGAAGAAAGGTTTTCAAATTTTCTTTCAGTCAGTCAGTCAGTCGAGAGAACTGCAGCCTCCTAACCCCTTCCTGCAATAGCTATTTCAACAGCATCCCAGCCCCCTCTACGGAGATTTCCTGCAAGCCGAGGCAGGTTGATAAATCTGTGAATAGGAAGCTCTCATCCCTCCTTTCTTCTCCTCCTCCTCCATTCCTCCCCCCACCTCGCATGGCGACTGCATTGATCGACAATAATGGAATCTGTAACTGACTGCCAGCAGCAACATTAAGGATATTACAAGTCCACTTCATAAGAATTCGAGCCGGTGGTCGGAACTTAAGGGCAACTCTAGGCTTCTAGTCAATAGCTCTGTCTTTCTTAGTGAGAAAGAAAAGAGGGAGGGAGGAAAAAAGGAAGGGGGTGAGGGAGGGAGGAAAGTCGGGGGAGGGGAGAGAGAGGAAGCTGAAAGCTGAAAGAAGTAAGAAAAGTGGACTTGCTGGGCTGGAGGTTCAGAGATCCACTGGTGAAGCAAATGACTGTCCTTCAATCCGTCACACACTGTCATTGTGAAGCAGTCAGATAAGACAGATTTTCAATATGATTTACATTATGTATTTACATAGTTTAAGATTATTTCATAGGCTTACACCTAATTTATAGACAGAGAAAACTCAAGCAGAAGAGGTATTTTCAGAGACATATAGATCACTATTATCCCTATTCTCTGGAGATCGATCAGATTTGTTGCTATAAGAAAACACTCTTATAAAGATAGGGTGTTGCCCGGCCAGCGGGGCTCAGTCACTGAGCGTTGCCAAATGAGCCAGGAGGTCACAGCTGGATTCCCGGTCAGGGTACAAGCTCTGGGTTGCAGCTGGATCCCCAGTGTGGGGCATTAGGAGGCAGGCAATCAATGATTCTCTCTCATTATTGATGTTTCTATCACTCTCTCTCTCTCTCTCTCCCTTCCTCTATGAAATTAAACAAAAAACAAAAAAGGTAGGGTGTTTTTCATTCACAAGACCATTGCCTTTGTTCCCAATAACCTGCTCTTTCTGTTCTAGTAGCCTACCTTATGTGAGAGAATTCTTACTGCTTAAGAGTTACTATCTCAAGAGAGGCTGAATTCACACCCTTCTCTCCATGCTCACTTTATTATTCTTCATCTGGACTCTGCTCATTTTGACTGTAAGCTCCCTGAGGACACAGTAGACAGATGTTTATTAATCTCTGAAACCCAGTGGCTAGAGCAGTGCCTGGCACTTAGGAGTTCAATAAATGTTTACTGAAGTTTTGGCTGCTTTAAAAGTGTGAACAGCTTCAACACTGGCAGGAGTTATCAGCCAGAATATTTTAGGATCTCTTTTTAAGATTAGTCATTTTGACAGATAGTGACTTAAAAGCAGTTATAGTAACAGCACCAACTGATTGAGAAAACAGAAAATGTAAGAAAAAGGTATTATGAATTCATTATGTGTAAATAAATCTTTTATTACTTAAAATAACTACATAAAACTGAAAAGGTATGATAAATATCAAAATCCACAGGCTACGCTTGCTTAGCACCTAAGAATGAACTAGTAGATAATCCTTTTCCAACAAATAACTTTATGAGACATAGTATTTGCGTAGCTTCCAGGCTGAAACAATGGTCTAGAGACCATCAAGTTCAAACTTCTTGTTGTCATGTGGCTAATGCTTCTCTCTAGGGAGGGGCCCCCAGACTCCCCTTGGCTCAGCCATGCATGCCCTGGCATGTTTCACTAAAAGTGATCTACAGAAGAGCAGGAAAAAGTTATCCTTTTTATTCAATGGTGTAGAGCACTATAAGGCCATAGTAGGTGCTAATTTTTTTTTTATTGAATTTGGCATTTCCTGTGGAGTATCATTCTTTCTACTGTATATACTTGATGTCAAACTGACTCATTGAGACTCAGCTCAAATATTACCTCTCCAGGTCTTCCCTGATATCTTATGATAGAGTTAATGGTTTTCTCACCTACACTTGCTTTGTTATTACTATTCGTTTATTGAAATTATTTGTTTCCAAGAGATTTCCTCCACTATATCTTGCACCTGTAGAAGGCAAAAATTGTGTTTTACTAATTTAAAAAAATGTTTTTTTAATGCCTAGTACCTGGTAGGTGATTATACATGTTTATTGAATGATATATTAAAGTAAAACTGTGATTCAATATACTAAAGGTAGAGTAACGCTAAAGAACCCCATATATTCATGATGGAAGGATCCATACCATTAGTCTGAAAATCAATAACCAAAACAACATTTGGTTTTGGATATAATAAAATAAATATTTTATTTATTATATAGAAGATAGGGCAGAATAGGCAGAAAAATATCATCAAGATAATCCAGTAGCATACATTTGCCTTTTATAAACAGAGCTATGAAGGACCCAAGAAAAAGTTCTAGATTATGCTTAATATTCCTGATTTTTGTTATAACAGCCTGTACTTATACATTCAGATTTACTCATTTGACAACTTAAGAGTCAAAAGGTATCAAGCATTGTTCTAAGCCCTGGAATATAATTGTGAAGAAGGGACAAAAATCTCTGCCTCATAGAGCATATATTCTAGAGGGAAGAGATAAACAAAATACAAGATAAATGTAAAATATATATTGTGTTAGATGGTGAACGTGCTGAGGAGAAGAGTAAAGCAAGGAAGAGGGATAGGTAATGTTGGAGAGGTTTACAATCTTAAGAGGGCAGACAGGAAAAGCATCTCTGAGAGATTAACTTTTGAGTAAAGGGTTTCTGGGTTCTCAAAAGAAAAAGAAACACATTGAAAAGGCCTAGAAGCAGCAATAGTCAGGAGACCAGTGCAGGTAGATTGATATGAGCCAGGGAAAAATAAAAGGAGATGAGGTCTGTAAGATAATAGGGAGACAAACCATGTAAAGTTATCAGGTCTTCGCCTCCTTAATTAGGTGGCAAGTCTTGAGACAAGAGTGATCTGTTAGGCCTTACTTTTTCTTTATATAAGAGCTTTATTAAAATACTAGAGGCCCGATGCACAAAATTCATGCAAGAGTAGGTCTTTCTTCCCCCAGCTGCCAGCACTGGCTTCCTTCTGGTACCCAGGACCCGGGCTTCCCTTGCAGCCCCAGCTTCGTCCAGAAGGACATCCAGTCTAATTAGTATATTATGCCTTTATTATTATAGATGTAGATAGATTTCAGAGAGGAAGGGAGAAGGAGAGAGAGAGATACAAACATCAATGATGAGAGAGAATCATTTATCAGCCATCTCCTACACACCCCACATTAGGGATGGAGCCTGCATCCCGGGCATGTGCCCTGACCAGGAATCGAACTGTGACCTCTTGGTTCATAGGTTGATGCTCAACCACTGAGCCACACCAGCCAGGCAGCATAAAATTCATTCTTTTAAAATGGTTTTAAATATACTATTCACATAGTTGTACAACCATCATTATAAATGGATTCCAGAACATTCTCATCATCTCAAAAAGAAACGTAGCACCCATTAGCAGTTACTCTCCATTCCTCCCAACATCCAAGCCTCTAGCAACTACTAATCTATGAATTTGCCTATTCTGGACATTTCATATAACCGAAATCATATAACATGTGGCCTTTTGTATCACATTTAGTTTTATCCATGTTGTAGCATGTATCAGTACTTCATTCATTTTTATGGCTGAATACTATTCCTCTGGTAGACATCTGAGTTGTTTCCACTTTTTAATATTATGAATAATGCTGCATTTGAACATTCATGTACACATATTCATATAAAAATCTTACACTTTAACAGGTTATCCAAATAAGGTGTAAAAAATAATCTGCTTTTAATCTGTAGAATTTTAAAATCTACAACAGAAGAGAGTTATTTTTTTATTTTACAAGCACCATATTTTCCTCCTAATTCATCAGGTATTTCCACCCTTCTTGAAGAAACAAAAACTACTGACTCTGTCTCTTTTCTCCTGCTCTATTATGTTTGCACACAAGGACAGATTAATACTAGATACTTAGGAATGAACAAAGGCAGGTGAAATGTGACAATAGACCATTTCCTTAATTGATAACTAATGATAGTAAAATTGGTGGAGATTTTTTGGGGAAGGAGGCAATTTTCTATTTTTCTAGTTTCAAACTTATTATAAAGGTAAAGTATACGGAACTCACTAACACACACACACACACACACACACACCCTCTTTATCCAGATTCACCAGCTGTTTACATTTTGCTACCTTTCTCTCTGTGTATACTATCCTATATACTAAAAAGCTAATATGCAAATTGTTCCCTTGTCTGGGAGATCAAACGGGAGTTTGACCAGGGGGCAGGGCCGGCCAGCTGGATCCCACTCATGCACGAATTGGTGCACCAGGACTCTAGTTATTAAATATATGCATTTTTTCTAAACCATTTGAGAAAGACATTATGCTCATAACCACCAATAATTTTCAGAGTATATTTTCTAAAACAAAGGACAGCCTCATATAACCAAGAACAATTATCAAAGTCAAGAAATTTAACAATGATCTTGGTTGATATTTTAAGGATAAAATTAAATATGCCACTATGTGTAAAGTCCACTATATAAATTATACCACAATATCATACAAAGCCCTTTATTTGAAAAACAAAATATCTTCAAGCAATGCTGACTGAGAAATCAGAAGTACTAATTGCAAGTATAATTTAAAGTAATAGTCTATATTATGCTAAAATGTCTATTAAATTACTAAAGGATTACTATTGAACTTATTAACATTCAATATACTGTTATGGCAAAGAACTGGAAGAAGGAATAACTAGTTTTCAAAAAGGAATTAGAGCTCAAGTAAAATGAATGCATTTCCATCTTGATATTCTTTTGAATTATGTACAACCTTTGCCTTAGTATATGTCAGACTATAACTTTTCCCTATATTTTGCTGAGGATATATTTAATGTAATAGGAATATAGTTAAATTCTATGAAATCTATAGTTCAGTACTTTAAATAGTACCCTAAATATATAAATATGTATAAAAACCTCACACCACTTACATATAAATCATATAACAATGAATACACTCCCACATTGTTTTCACTTGCCAGAAATGTTAGCATAATTATTAGAGCTGAAGAAACTAATGAAGGTAGGCTGAATTTTCATTCCTTTGGATTTAGGAAGCAATACTTTGGACATGCAAAGCCCCCAAATAACAAGGATGTTAATGTTGTAAGAGGCATTCCTAATATATGTTATTTGAAACATATAATACGTAAAAAGGGGTGGAGGACAACTTGATTCTACAGCTTATTTGGAAAAGTAAGTGCATAAGTAAAAAGCTAAACATATTTTGAAAGAAAGAACTAATTAGAGGAGAATTTACTTTATCAAAGAGGAAGGCATTAAAACCTGTGGTTATTAAGTTATTGTGATATTGATGTAGGAATAAAACAATAGGTCTCTGGAACAGAAAAAGAATCCATAAGAAGACATACACCTTTAGCTGATAATAAAGGGTGTTTTAAAACCAGTGTGGAAAGAATAAAAATTTCAATAAAAGGTATTGAGACAATTGGCTAAAAAACTGGGGGGACTGAGGAGGGGGTGGGATCTCACTTCATAAAATAAAAAATAAATGTCAGAAAAAGGCCTAATCTCAAATTGAAAAAGGCCTTTCTAGGCATGGCACAAAAGCCAGAAACTACAATGAAAAATAGAGGCAAGACCAAAAAACCTAAAAATTTAAAGCTTCAAATAGCAAAAAAGACACCCTGAACAAATATGCAAGGCTATTTAATATACTCTATCAAAATATGAAATGCAAACTACCTTTTTCTAGGAACCAATCTAGAAATATCAGCACAAACAACTAAACACACACACACACACACACACACACACACACACACACATATATATATATATATATATATATATATATATATATATATATATATTATACAAAGATGTTTAACACAAAGTTGGTAATGGCAAAAACAAAAAAACACTAAGTGTTTATAAGAAGGGAAACAGATAAGTCTACAATGAAATAAACATCCTTTAAGGATCTACAGGTATAGACGTAATGATGTCTTCAATAAAAAAAATGTGAAGAAGAAGAATGGCACAGGTTGTCAAGAACTATGAAGCAGTAAATGAGAGGCATTTGGAAAAGTCTGTAATTGGAAGGCAGTTTTGAAAATGAGTAGAAAACTGTCACAATGATGAGGATATGCAACATATTTAAGGGCCTAGGGGGCCTCCTTAGAGTTCAGATCATTCTTTGACAGCAAAATAACTTGAGAATGGGTAGGTCTTTAACTTTTAATTCAGTTTTCTTTTTTAAATTTAGGACTGTCATTCATTGTTTGATGATGGGGTCACATATTCATCAATAGTAAATTTGGCATTAAGGCTTGTTCAGCATTGTTTACACAAACACTTTTTTGTGTTTCCCATTATTTTAATAAAAGCGGGTGGTCGATCAAAAATACAAATGCTGATATCACAGAAAAGCAGAGACCTCATAAAACAAATATTAATTTAATTGATATAAAGGTAAGAGTTGTTAACCATGCCAGAATTATAATATCATTAACTCCAAGGAAATGGTCTACATTCTATTGTGAGATAGAAAAGGGAGAGCACAATTAAGAATCATGTACAAAGATTTGGTGTTTGTGATGTGGGTCTATGTACATATCCTTGTATAATCCCTTACCCTTGAGTGTAGAACCTAGGGCCTGATAATATGATAGGATAGCCATTCCCTTGATTAGGTTGCATTATATGACAAAGGTGATGATACATTATTGTGTTAGATTCTCTCACTGGTTCTGAAGAAGTAATATGCCATGTTCTGAGAGTGCTATAGGAATGGCTGCCAAAGGCAATTTCTAGGAACTAAGAACAACTCTTCACGCATAGATAACAAAAAAATAGAGGGATCTCAATCCTATAACTGCAAGAGGAGTCTAAGCTCCAGATGAGAATGCAGCCTGGATGATACCTTTGTTTTGACCTTCTGACACTCTTAGCAGTCAACCAGCTATCCTGTGCCTGGGCTTCAGATCTATGGAAAATGTGAAATAATAAATGGGTGTTACTGTAAGTCACGAAGCGTGTGGTCATACAACAGTGGAAAAAGAATGTAGTATGCTAACATGAAAACACCAAGAGTGAGTAAAACAGGTGAGATGTGGGGATCTACTGAAGAACACCACTATAAATGAACCCAGATGGAACTCACCCCAGTAACCAGCATCTGGATTAAACAAAACAGAAAAGAATATTACTGGCAACCAGAAGCATTCTTCACACACCCTTTCCAGTCATTACCCTATCAGGATTATCACTTCTTGATTTCTTTTACATCAGATGAGTCTGAATTGTATCTAACAGAATCACACTGTGCAGACAGTCTTTTGAGACTAACTTTCATGCCCAACATACATTTTTGAGATTTATCCATTCTGTGGCATGAAGCAGTTTGTTCTTTGTCAATACTGTATGGAATTCCACTGTGTAAGGAAACAAAATGTATCCATTCTATTGCTGATGAGTATTTGGGTAGTTTCTGATTTTTTTAGCTGTTATAAACACTTTTGTACAAGTCTTTTGAGAAACCTATGTATGCATTTCTATTGGGTACATAAATTGGAGTGGAATTGCTGGGTCACAAAGCATTGTTCAGTGTTAGAAGATATTGTCCAATAGTTCTCTAAAACTGTTGTAAAAAATGAATACTCCCATCAGCAGTGTATAAAAATTCCTTTTGTTCTAGATTCTTATCAACATTTGGTAATTTCTGTTGTCCTCATTTTAGACATTCTTGTTGGGTGTATAGTTCCATTTTAGTTTAAATTTGCATTTTTCTGATGACTAATGAAACTGAGCACCTTTTTCACAAACTAAATGGCCATTTGGATTACCTCTTTTATAAAATGGGCATTCAATCTTGCCTTTTTCTCATTGATGTGTAGAAGTTCATTACATATTATGATTGGATAATAAGACTTAGAATTTCCTCTTTTCATACTGTCAGATTATCATCAAATGATTATCAGAGAAAATATAACATAAGCAACATCTGGACTAAACATAAAGAGCCTTAAAACAGCTTCTATTCTCTTGTAACAGGTTTGATAAGAGAAAAAGAGAAAGAAAAAGTCTACCTTTGAACATTTAATTCAAAACCTAAGCAAAATGGGTTATAACTTCTGACACTGGGAGAAACCCACTGGGAAGCTGCCATAAGTCACAGTACTTTATAGCAATAAAATCATCACACCCTTGAAGCTCACTATTTCTTGTTAATTAAAATTTCATTGTCAGAAACATTTTGTAATTTCTTAAGAGAAATACACGCTTCTGAAAAAAAAAAAAAAAAAAAAGCAAATAATTAGCTGGATTTTCTTTTAAAAGGGACCAGAGGAAACCCTGACTTCTGGTTTAAAAAAGCTGCCATTTCAAAATTAAACAAATAAACAACCCCCAATAAAACAAACCTTTAAAAAAAAAAAGTGGTGTCATCAAGGATTGACAATTAGATATGCTTCCACTAATTTTCTGCCTTTTAGATTATAACTAGGGGTCCAGTGCACATGAAATCGTGCACCTTGAAAGGAACTGTGGGCCACGAGGCTATAGTAGGCACCGGGGGGTGTCTCAGCCCATCCTCTGCACCCCCATCTGGCTCCTCCTACTACAGCCCCCAGTCCCCTATCTGCCAAAAGTTCCACTCCTTCCGCTGCTGCTCCCATGCACTGATGGCACTGGCCCTGCTCACACCGGCTGAAGGTGCAGAGTGATTGGGGCCGGCACCAGCAGTGGATGGGGGCAGGCCTGGCACTGTCAGTGGGTGCAAGCGGCAGTTGCTGCCCTGATTGCCTCTCAGGAGCAGGGGGAGGTGGAGAAGCCCTCATGGGTGATCGGGCCGGCAGCTGCCGCTTGCACCAGCTGATGGCACAGAGTGATCAAATTTTATCTCTCTGTGTATTGAAAACATGCTGGGTGAAAGGATCAACTTATTGATTTTTGTTTTGTTACTAAAAAGGGTTGACATTGGCTCCAATAAAAAAAAAAAAGGATACTTTTTAGGAAAACTCACCTTTAAAAGTTGATCATCAATCAAGTACCTACTGTTACATTTATAAGGCAAAGAAATAAATAAAACTACTAAAAATATATTTCAAAATTTTAGCAATTGTATTTGTGCAAATATTTACAAGTAAAATGATGGTACCCATAAAATAGGGTGACATTTATTATTTTAAGAAACTACCATGACGTTTCAGTGAATTTCAAGTGGAGGCAAAATGCTTCAAGGAAAATCTGAACATGTATGTTAGCAAATTATATGGATTAAAAAGATTTTGATTTATTAAAAGTATCCTTAAATTTCAGCTGTGTAATAGAAACTCACAAAAATTGGACCAAATACTGTTATGTAATTCCCATACCATATGCAAAAGCAATAAAACAATCTATTACCCTGTCTTTGAGTAATTAGTTTCTCACACTTGGAGAAAATCCTAATAAGCATTTTATAATGATACTGAGCAAACTCTTAGAAATGAGCTCTTTGCAAGCAAGCTGTTGGTACACAGAAGATGATTATCCTTCTCTCTTAATTAGACTTACTACATCTTGTCCTGTCCTTTGACTAAATAAACCTAATTTTTTCTATGTAATCACACAGGCTAGGGGTGTGTGTGTGTGTGTGTGTGTCTTCCCCCCACTCACTTTGACACATCATTCCTTTTTAAAAAAAAAAAAATGAAATAAATTTATTTACCTGACACTATATTCTAGGAGTTACAGGGAAAAAAAAAAAAGATTATTGATGTAGGGTCCCAAACATTCTAACCTTCTCCTGACTCAAGAGACCAGAAATAAAAATCAACCACACACAACCCATTTGAAGTATAACTTAGAAAAAGAAGTTACAAACCCAAATATTAAGAAGGGAAAGAATATCCAGTTTTTTCTAGTCTTCATATTAACTAAAGGTAGTATCTATGAATAGTTCACTATACAACAGAGCTGTTAAGTTCTTCAAAGATACGCCATCATCTTTGGAATTAGATGCAAGACATCGGAGTTAGCAACCTGTCCAACAGGTAGGCTATCTTAGGTGACACCTGATCTCGAATGACACCTGCTTGATCCTGGCAGCTCAGGTTTCTTACTTTCTCAATAGTCTGTCATAAGAAAGAGCATAGATCCAGGTAATTTTTCCTTCTTCAAAGAACAGGACTGCACTAACCTAAACTAACCTCAAATTGCTGTTTTAGCAATTCATTCACTCATAAAATACTATAAGCCTGAGAATGACAAAAATGTGGAGTCAAATTATTGATAAGACCTCCTCCCTGACTTCTTCTCCACATGTTAAGTTCATGGTGCTCCTAATTCAGCTGAATAGTAAGGCCTGAGTAGGGGCGAGGAGGGCACCCGAGAAGATAGACTTTCATCTGAATTTTAATGACTGACTCTAAGACTCTCATACTTGTCAAGTATGTACAAAGAAAGTATTCTCAGTGGCAATGCTTAAGGCTTCCAAACCCAAGCTGAGATCATACCCATAATTAAATGTGGAATTTTGATAGACCGAATCCCCATCAGCACTTAAAAAAAAAAAAAAAAAAAAAAGAGGAAGAAGACAACTACCAACATTCTTACTGCTGAGTCAAGACTCATTTTCTTGAATCACTGTTCACTAGAAAACAAGAGGATATAATCAGTTATTCCCTTCTCTGCAATAAAGAATTAGATACTCTAAGAAAGTTTCTGCAACTGAAGTGTAAAAATCTGGTAAAGCTTATTTCACAATAGTCACCTGCTTCACTAAAACTGTCATAGAGGAAATTGAAAACAAAAACAACCTAGAGGGAATGAAAGAACAAACAGGAACAGAAAAAACAAAACCAGTCTGTAACTTTGCCTCTTTAGTGGCCACTGAGGTTAAGACTGGAACAGAATTCGGAGACATGGAAGCATGGAACAGACTGATGATGTATCTTAAAGGGAAGAGGGGTTGGAAGAGAGGGAAGAGATTAACCAAAGAACTTACATGCATATATGCATAACCCATGGACACAGAAAATAGTGGGGGGTGAGGGTTCCAGCTGGAGGGGGTCAATGGGAGGAAAAAGGGAACATCTGTAATACTTACTTTTTAAAATATATACTTTTAAAAAAATACTGGAACAGAAAGGGATATATCACCATGTTGTCTACATAAAAGGATTCCCAGAGTTTCAAGTGAATTACCAGGTAATTTTTGTGAGTAAAGAATTAATCTGACAGCTCAGAGCGTTTTCACATCCAGCCTTAAGCCCTGACCCCTGGCCACTTCTGTTTAAAGAGATTTCATTCTTACAGTTTTAACTGGGATGTAAAAGACAGAATTATACGCAAGAGGTAGAAAGAAATTGCAGCAAGAAAAGAGATATAACAACTCCTTTGGCTGAGACTAAAGTTTTGATCAACTATAGCCAAACTGTTTTACAAAAATGGCACAGCTATATTGCAGAGCTCTTTACCTTCTTTGAAAATTTAATATATAAACTTTAATATATAAACTTTAATATATAAACTTTAATATATAAAATAAGGAGAATGTGTTTCCTTCTAATGCTTTTCTCTTTCTAATGCACAGTAATAAGTTTTACAATGCTTAGTTTGGTTAATAAAGTAGTTTCTTTCCAGTTAGGTCAGTAAACTACCAGCAACAACAGATTAATGACTCCTGATTGTTTCTGACATGGGAAAATACACCCCGGCCAAAGGTCCCTATCTATCTATCTATCTATCTATCTATCTATCTATCTATCTATCTTTCATATACACACATAATATACACACATGTATCATGGCAATTCTTTCCATAGCCCTTGCAGGATAAAAGATCAGAGAAAAGCCTAAGTCCTGTGTAATATAGCATGTGCACTGTTAAATTGGATAGAGCATTATGTCCTCATTCTCACAGCCATCAGTCCTCTTATAAACAGTGTGCTCAAGTAATGCACTCCACAGCAAGACAAACAGTCTCTTGTTGCCTTCTTGGGTGGAGAATGCACTTTGTAATTTGGTTTCTGATAGCCGAGAGCAATTATGAAACTTACTGCTATTCCTTTATTCCTTACAACGTAACTGCTCATCCCACACAGCCTTGTAAATCACAAGTGCATTTACACAGACCCAGTCGAAAACTGGAATGAGCAGGTCAAGCTTTAACACAAAAGAACAGCATTACTTCACTGTGCTTATAGTCAAGTCAAGCCAAACCTGTTCCCAGGAGTTGTAAAGGGCCATGACAGATCCTTTTGACAATAGCTATCTTTACTATTTAGCTCACTAGAATAGTATGGCCTCTCTCAACCCCACAATGGTCTCCAGAAAAATGGAAAGGGCAGCAGCCTTTTTTAGGAACTAAATGAAAATGTATGAAGACAGATGTTCACTGTGCATTGTGACTCTCAAGATCCTCCACTTAAGTTATCCTCTAACACATAATTCATGAGGTGAAGTAACAGAGGCCCATTATAAATGGAAAGAAACGGAGCTAGGCCTTGCATAAGAAACCAATTGGTCCAAACAGTTGGGATAATTTTTAAATGTTTTCTTATATATTTAAGAAATTAACAAAGAATTGAACAGAGGGTGATATTTTGCTTTCAGTAAATAGGTAAAAGTTTAAAAAATAGATATTAGCATCTAAGAAAAGCTTGATTAAAATTATGCTGAAATTTTCTTAGTCTCAAAGTCTTTAAAAAGACATTAAAATCTATTTGTCAGTTTTAATTTCATATACAGATATTCAGAATATTCCACAGCCATATAATTATTTACATAAAAGCATCATATAAACTATAGACATTTTCCTTAACTGAAAGCCACTTTATTTTTCTTCTCTAAATATTTTATTATATAGTTTTGGTTTTGACAAGAAGCATGGTTATCAATATGCTTTGATGATGTTTATTCCTCAATATTTCCTCTCCACAGATTTCAATTGAAGTATATAAAGCATTTGGCCTATTCAGGCATTAATTCATGGTTCCTGAGGCCTGCAGTTATAGTATAGATGGGAAATAAAACTTAAATGTAACTGATTCCATAAATAAAAGTAGCAAATTGAAAATAGGGAGCTCTGGATTTTCATTTTAATTCTGTTCTTAACTCTGTGACCTTAAGCAAGATTAATTCCCTCAGACCTGAATGTTCTCACTGGAAACGGAGAAATGGGACTGAAGATAATCTCTGAAATCTCTTTCAGATTTAATGAGCTAATGAGATACTTGTCATCTATTGGCAAAGAACATTATAGGCATACCTTGGACAGAAAGAACAAGCAAGATTCTCATTGGAGTGCTTTCACTGTTTTTTTTTATCCAACTTGTTGAATTTTCAAATGACACAGACTTATGAAGTGCTACTAAGATTGAATCAAGGCTGTTAGAATCTTATTGATGGTCAATATATTTTGTCTCCTTCAGAGAGAAATGACATGTACTCATTTCCAGGTATTTAATATTTCACAAGGAATTTGGGGGAAGATCCGAAATGATAACTCACTTTAACTTATTAAAAAAACAACAACAAGTAAACATTGCGATGTTAATATTTTGCTACGATCATTACCCTCTTAATTGGCCTGTGTTTCTCAGGTGGCTATTCTTGTGCTGTATTTTATATGGGAACACTGGTAGCCTCCACAATATCCACATGAACTCACAGTAATGAAAACCAACCTATCTTTTTAAAGCCAGTCATCACAAAGGTAAACATTCACTGCATTCATGTAATCAAAACAGAAAAGCTACATTCCCTTTACAACTATACAAACTTTTCATTTCAGTCTCAGACAGACTGGAGGAACTCTTACCTGGGGTCTGCATTCTGGGAAGTTTCTGGGTGTTGTTAACATGATCTTTCCGGCATGCCAGTCAGAAACTCAAAACACTTTGTACACTGTGCTCACCCGTGCTCTCTCGCTCTCTCTCTTTTGCTCTTGCTCTGTGCCTCAGACAGTTTGGAATGCAGAAAAGCCAGAGCCAATGCCAGTTAAACTCAATTCTTTTTTCCCCTCCCAGTTCTTTTGCTAGAGAGCACTAAACAATAGCCACCCTTCCTTACTCACTGCGTGTCTTTCACAGCACCGGGTGCAGGCAATCTGCTTCAGAAGCAAATGTTTTACCAACCTGGTAATTCTTTTTTCTGTCCCAAGGGGCAAGTAGGTGGGTGAGTGCATCTCTGTTTTAAAAAAGTGATGTTTTTAAAAAGGAATCTATTTCAAAATCTGTCCTATTTTAGGGGTAGAAAAGTAAAACAAATTCACCTATCACAAAGGAATTAATTTAAATTTAGAAAAGAAAATTTTTATTTTCCTAAAGCCATTCATTCAGGTTTTAAGCTAGAACTTCATTTTAAAAAGAAATAATAATTAAAAAATTAATTTTATAAATTGAGTGGCTCTATTAAGTCATCTAAATGTGAAGAAACTATAGGCAATATCACTTTTCTCAGTCACCATTATAACTGTTTCAAAATCAAACACATTTCTAGGGTTTGTTTTTTTCCTACACTCCAAAAAAGGAAGGCAAGTCCATGATGTCAACTTCATTAACAATATGATGACCTAACATATTATGCAGCTGCTTAGTTGCTGAGGTTAGCATGTCAGGACTGATCAGTTAAAAAATTCAAAGTCTGAATCACTGAGAAGAGCACAGTATCAATCTGTTACCTACCATTTAACAAACAGCTGATGGAACACATATATTTTCTCTTTATTATGTGTGTATGTATGTATGACATTTCACACAATATCTAGATATATATACACATATAATTATATATGTCTGCATATATTTATACATAATTCATATGTATGTATAAGTGTGACTATCTTTTTTTCCTCCATTTTCTTCCCCAATTCTCAATGAGCAAATTTAAAGTCTCCTTTAATTAAGTCATGATTTCGTTTTGGTTATCTGTCTTATCTTCTTCCAAGAATTATAATGCTCTAACATTGACCTTTTCTCTGCTTTTACTTTTGGTTTCCTATTTCTACTTCAGATGAAATACTCCTTTAAACTATATTGCTTCTCTAATAAGAATCAAAGGGAAAGAAAGACAAAAACAAACGTATAGAAAAGAACAAACTAAGGGTCTGACTGTGAAGACTGACAAGACTGCAGATTCCAACCCTGCCCTAGAGCAACTAAACACCCCAACAACCCTTCCTTCTCTCACCAAAGGTAATACCCAACCTTATCATTAAGTGTCATTTATAATCAACTTTAAAATAGTGCAAAGCACCATGAAATTACTTTTACTTGTTGTTCCTGAGAATAATCCTAAGAAATGGATCCTGATTTCCATAATACTATCCAAGAGTTAGATCCAAGAACAGTGTGTCTAAGTTACAAGAGAGATTTCAGCCCACTTAAAGGAAGTCAGAGCCATTGGAAACGGCCTTCTGCAGCACTGCCTGCTGCAGGAGACAGTGCCTCTCCAGCTCTCTCCGCACAGGTAGACTGTACGTTTGATGAATATACTGGGGTGCAGCAGCTCTCAAACTGTGCTCCTGAACAACACTGGTGTTCTGATTAGAAAACAGAATAACAGCTGTCTTTTCCCAAATGACAGAAAAAGTTCATACATGTAATTTTCTCAAGTGTGAACTTTTATTCTTAAACTAGAGGCCTGGTGCATGAATTTGCAAGCCAAGGGCTCCAAGGGGTGTCCAGCCCGTTTCACTCAGTCCCAACTGGCTGGACCCCAGCAGCAAGCTAACCTACCAGTTGGAGCATCTGCCCCCTGGTGGTCAGTGCATGTCATAGCGAGCAGTTGAGCAGCCTTTAGCATATCATTAGCATATTACACTTTTATTATATAAGATATACTTAATTATTCTTAAGTAAACCTTAAAGAAGTCTGAGACCAAATTCAGATCAACAATAACATCTTTAGGTATCTGAAGTTTAATTTAAAAAAATCGACTATGTTCTGTAAAAAGCACTTTTACAACTTGGAGTTCTAATACCTGAGTAAATCTGAGAAGCATTGTTGAGGAAATAATTTTTCTTAAATCCTGAAGTCCCTCACCCCAGCCAGGCGCCATGCAAGCCTCAGATCCCTGCTGTTCGGTCGTAACATTACCGAGTCCTAGCTAATTTGTACATAGCTCTATTATATAGATAGATTAGCCCAGATGGCATAGCTCAGTGGTTGAGTGTCAACCTGCAAACCAGGAGGTCATGGTTCAATTCCCAGTCAGGGCAAATGCCTGAGCTGCTAGCTTAATCTCCAATAGGGGGCATACAGGAGGCAGATGATTCTCAATTGATGATTCTATCTCTCTTTCCCTCTCCCTTCCTTGCTCTGAAATCAATAAACATATATTTAAAATAAAAAATCAATTTTATTTTATTTATACATTAACATTACATGTTATTAATTTACAACTATTAAGAAATTAATCAATATGGACTCTTTTTGAAAAGTAAGGATTACTATTGGTAATTCTGCTTTATGTCTTCCAGTCTTGGTGTGCTGCTTTTCTGACTGAAAGTTCCTCCCTGTCCTGGGCTGCCTGTCAAACTCTATTTACCCTTTCAAACCAACATTTTAAATTATTTTATTAGGGCTGTGGTTGGCAAACTGCAGCTCACGAGCCACATGCGGCTCTTTAGCCCCTTGAGTGTGGCTCTTCCACAAAATATCACGGCCTGGGCGAGTCTATTTTGAAGAAGTGGCGTTAGAAGAAGTTTAAGCTTGAAAAACTTGTCTCTCAAAAGAAATTTCAATCGTTGTACTGTTGGTATTTGGCTCTGTTGACTAATGAATTTGCCGACCACTGCCTTAGGGTGATTTAACTTATTTCCTACCCAGAGTTCTCCTCTGTATTCCCACCCCTCCCCATGCTATTCTTTTCATTATTACCTAGCATACTATATATATATATATATATATATATATATATATATATATATATATTTAATGTTCTTTTCACCACCAAAATGAGAGGTAGATGGGGGAAAGGGGCGCTTTGTCTTGTTTTCAGGTTATCCCAGAGCTTAGAACAATGCCTAGTATTAGTAGTAACTGCATAAATGATAAATGGATGGATCAATAGATGGTGAAATAAAGTATTTCCTGTATCAAACCTATGTAAGTATTTAGACTTAGGAATACTTTTAGAGTAACTCTAGATCAGGGGCCATGTTTTTCCACTTCCTCATGCCTGAGCCAGGCACTATGCATGTCATGTGATGAAAAAAGAACACATATATCTCAGGTTTACATGACCTTAAGAAACTAACTGAAGCCAACAGAATAATATACCAGGGGAAGACAGTCATTTCATCATTCACCCAACTAGGACCTACTTGTAATAGTTGGGATCCTAGTCTGTAGAAGTGGCCTCTCAGAGTAATTTTCACTGTCTATAAACCCACAGCCAATGCAGTCCACCATGGCCAGGGGAATTCAGTCGTTGGTTTGTAAATATTCTGTATTATTTTTCTGTAAGAATATTATTCCTTGTTAAAATGATGTATTGGCCTAACTGGTATGGCTTAATTGGCTGAGCGTGGTCCCATACACCAGGAAGTTGCAAGTTCAATTTCCTTCTAGTCAGGACACATGCTCAGGTTGCTGGCTCAATCCCCAGTAGGGGGCATGCAGGAAACAGCAGATCAATGCTTCTATCTCCCTTCCTCTCTCTGAAATCAATAAAAACATGTTTTTCTAAAATTGCTAAAATTAAGTTACTGACCCTTTTCACTTATTTTTTATCCTTTTTATTAGAAAATTCATTCCCTAAAGAAAAATTTAAGTTCTTAAATTCTTACTTCTACCCATTGCTTCTGAACTATAAAAAACACCCTTTAAAAAATTATATTCAAGCTCCAAAAGGGCAATCCTGTCCGATTTAATAATACTAGTCTTATTATATTTTAATTTCTAATTCTACATTTCAAAATGCTTTGCCCCCTATTTTTTTTAGAAGGGTTAGTTTTGAAAGTTCCTCAGTATGACATGAGATTTTTTTCTCCTTTTTTAAAAGATGAGATAAATGATCCTCAACTCTGCTAAAGAAAAGTTTAAAACACTCTGGACATGGAAAAAGCAATTCCATAAATCATCATTTTTAGTTCTATAGAATCTCAGTAAATATGAAAAATAACTTCCAAGAGGTCAAAATTTCCTTCTAAATTTTGTCATGCACAATAAAAAAATATTAGTTACGGAAAAAAAGTTTTATGCCATTAAAAATGAATTAGATATTCTCAGAGAAAAGGCAAAAGCAATGGTATAAAAGGCTCAGAACTATGTTACAAGGCACATGATCAATTCATGATCAATTCCAACACAACGATCCTACAAAGAAAACACAATGTAGTTCAATTTATAAACACAATGTAGTTTATAAAAAATAAATAAATACTGCATTCAAAGACAGATTCATGTTTGCTTTGAAAACAAGTCAAATTTTTCTATTGTCACAAAGGATAACATCTTTTCTCTTGGCAATAAATAATGACATCTAAATTTATTACTGCTGAAGCTAAAGACAAAAAATATTATTACCAGGGAAAACTTGAAAATCTTCTATAAGAAATTTGTTTCAGTGAGAGTGGCTATGTAATTTCAATAAAAAGAATTTCATTTTCAGGATACTCACTCCCACTCCTAGATTTCTCAGGAAGCCATCCTGAGAAATAAAAACAGAGATATCTGGATATAGGAAATGAAATTATCCCTTCCCCCTCATGTCAGGAAATAAATACATTAGTGTCTATTTTATTTGCAAGAGAACGCCGGGCCACAACACTAATTTTAAGAATATAATTTTGTCCCTATGTATAAACTAGAGGTCCAGTGCATGAATTCTTGTACCAGTGGGGTCCCTCAGCCTGGCCTGCGGGATCAGGCCAAAACCGGCTCTCCGACATTCCCCAACGGGTCCCGGATTGTGAGAGGGTGCAGGCCAGGCAGAGAGACCCCTGGGGTGCACGATCGAGGCTGGGGAGGAACATGGGAGGTTGGCTAGCCAGAGAGGGACCATGGGAGGATTCCAGGGTGTGTCCAGTCTGTGTTGCTCAGTCCCCATTGGCCGGACCCCAGCAGCAAGCTAACCTACCTGTCTAAGCATCTGCTCCTTGGTGGTCAGTGCATGTCATAGCAACTGGTTGACTGTCTGCCCCATGCTGGTCAGTACATGTAATAACAAGTGGTTGAGAAGCCTTAGCATATCAATAGCATATTATGCTTTGATTGGTTGAACAGACGACAGGGTGACCAGACACTTAGCATATTAGGCTTTTATTATATAGGATTTGTAAAATTTGATTACTAGGGACATTCTTTACCTGTACCATCAATTGCTGCCTAATTAAAATTATTGCCTAGGAAACATTAAAAATGTCCTAAAACTTTAATAATGCACATTTTAAATTCTATATCATACTTATGCACATAAACATAAAATTTTTAAAAATATGATGAATTGGAAAATACTGAAAATGCATTCTTGTTCAATGTTTATTTGGACTCAATACTGAATGAGTGTTATAAAGTTGGAAACATGTTCTTTGTAAAGAAGCTTTTGCCCAACCTGTATTGCTCAGTGGTTGAGTGATGACCCACTAACCAGGAGGTCAGGGTTTGATTCCTGGCCAGGGCACATGCCTGGGGTCATAGGTTTGATCCCCAATAGGAGGCTTGCAGGAGGCAGCCTATCGATGGTTCTCTCTCATCACTGATGTTTCTATCTTACTCACCCCTCTCCTTTCCTCTCTCTCTGAAATCAATAAAAATATATATTTTTTTAAAAAGTTCTCTAACTTATGCCTGAAATTGCATTTTCTGTAAACATAATTTCATTCATCACAGTCATCCCTATGGCTGCCAATAGCAACCAAAATAACCCCATTATTATTTTAATATTTTCGAAGAGATAACTACACTTTTTTTTTTACATTAAATAACAGTAAAACAGACAATTCTACTATTAAATTTATTTTTGTAAAGGTACAAGGATATATCCATTGACAGTGTCATAGGACCAAGGAGTATAGAACTCAGCCTCTTTTGCTCACCATTATAAGATCATATGAGCAAGTAGAAGGGGCATAGTATAATGGTGACTTTAAGGCCAGATTACCAGGTTCAAACACTAGCTCTGCCATTTAATACTTGCAGGGACTTGGAAAAGCAATGCCTCAGTTTCATTAAATATTAAAAAATAAATTAATAAGGATAATAACAGTATCTAGCTCAAAGGGCTAAGAGAGTAAATATTTTTAAAGTGCTTAGAACAATATCTGGCACAAACCACTAGATAAGCATTTGTTGAGTAAAACAAAATAAAAATAGTATTCTGTGTGTTTGGGGAAAGGGAGTACTATAAAAAAGAGGTGGGTAAAAAACAAAACAAAAAAACAATAGAAAATGAGAACAATTTTTATATTTCATCTCTGACTTGACATTGTATTCTTTCCCTAAAGCTTACATCTTTGTTGTGTTAGTATCTTTATGATTTCTACATTTAGCAGGACTCACAAGCTATTACCACCTTAGATTCTCTGTGATTACATGGTCCAGAGTACATCCTACTTCAATTATCATGTGAAAAAGTCTGTGACTTTGTCAAAAAATATTCCTCTTGCCAAGAGTACCATTCAGTCCTCTGCTCCATCCACAGAGAACATCTACACTAATAAAAGAGAAAGATGCAAATTGACTGTACCTTCATGACACCGACGAGCCAATCAGGAGTTAGTATGCAAATTAACCCAACAAAGATGGTTGGTTGATTTGCATACATTGGCACTGAGCAGCCAGGGTGGGACACTTGCGTCGTCGCCATGGCGACAAAGCAGGGTTTCCGTACCAATCCAGCCGCTCTGAGTCTCTGGGCAGTGTGGGAAGGTGGAAAGGCAGCTCCTGATGGAGTAAAGACGGTGCCAGCAGCCAGGGGAAGGAAGGCCCATTCTTGCACAAATCTTCATTCATTGGGCCTCTAGTTTGAAATAAGACACTACATTCCTTGTACTATAACTTTAGATGCCTTGATAAGAAGATGCTGACATTATAGATTACCCAAGGACAGGTGCAAAGGGTATGCTTTTGTGACATAATTTCCCAGTAGGTAGTTTGCTGAATCTTTGTTATACATTCCAAGCAGCAACATTAAAACAAAAAAGTTTAACACATCACTTATGTTCCAGTATTTGCCCAATCTTTTGGATTTATCCAACCAAACAATTTTGAGGAAAGATTTGTGCAGGGCTTACTAGCCACCTGATTATCATGCTGTCACAAAGTGGATCTGCTATAAACTGGTGTCTTCAGTTTAGCATTCAACAACATTTATGCTTTTCCAACCACAGAGGACTCTGATAACTTAAGGCAATTTAGTCAATCAAGATTTACTGAATGTATAATAAATTCTGATCTCAATATTGCTTGAGACAGAGACTGTCATGTTTTAATTGACAGTGAGGCATATATTGAAAGTAACTGAAGAAAAAGAGTGCAGAATTTCATCAAATAAAATAAATTTTTGGTTTGCACTTCTTTTCTAATTATATTTTTACTATCTCTGACTTTATTTTTTAATATAGAGAGTTGTTCTCCCAAAAAATCTGGCCTCATGAGAATGTTTGTCATAATCTATTAAACTATGAATAATCAGTACTTAAAGTCTGAAATTACAGTGCCCTAATTAAAAATTAGATGGGATTTTAAATGTGTTCACATATTGATTGTTTGGAACTCAAGATATCTTTTCTTACAGACACCTCTCTGCAAAACTGGCAAAGAGAAAGAAACTAAAATTAATGAGCAGCTACAATGTGCCAGGACTCTGCTAGGAAACTTAATATCTTATTTTCACAACCCTACAGTAATTATCATGCTGAGTTTACACATTCAGAAGGCTGTTTCCTTACATCACACATTAGTTTACCAAATATATGCACACTGTGAAAAAAAATCAACCATACTTAAAATCAATTAAGCTAATAAAAAAAATAGCAGCCCCATAACTCACCCCACTAAAGGCATTCATTCCTCTTTTTAATTTTTAGCTTTTCTTTTGGTATTTATCACAACATTTCTAAATAAAACCTAGTGGTATAAGAGTATTATTCGGAAATGCTGACATTAGATTGGCAAGGCCCTAAAAGCCTCCCATCCTCTAAGCCAGCTACACAGTGTCATTCTGGGACTTCCCTTCAAGGATAATCTGGGGATCCCCTTTGTTGTCTTCTGTTCTTCTGTATTTACCCTTTCTACTATTTGACAGATACTTTAGCTTGGAATACAATTTCAGTTTAGAAATCATGTCTACTTGGAACTTGAATGTGACTGCTCCATGGTCTTACTTTCTAATATTATTGCCAAGAATTCTGATGCCACTCTAATTTAAAAAGACTTTCTAGCCTTAAGAAAACTCCTGCTAATGTAAATGGGTACTAGAATACAGTATGCCTTTAAAAAAGCTATTTAAGAGGCCCTTAATAACAGCAATTAAATTTGGATATATACAAATACTAGAATTTAAAAAGAGTTTGGTAATTTTTAAGTTCCATTCAAAATTGAGAAGAAATGCGCCCTGGCCAGTGTGTTCATCTTTTACCTCTAACCCTATGCTATATCTCTGTTGTCAAGCATTATTAGAAGGGGCCGAATTTTCTCCTCACTTCTATTTCGCATGCAGTTTCTTTTTGGGAGACTTACCTACCACTTGGGAACTGTCTAGCTTTAGTGGCTACTCCAGGGTTATTTTTATCTACTTGTGATGTGCTTTCCCAATGATATTCTGCTTTTACTGTATTCTTCTTTCTCCTCTTACTTTTGCTCACATCACCGTATTATTTCACTAGCTCCCTCAGTGAATAATACTAGCTTACCTGGTTCCTAGGAATACATACAATTAAATACTTCTCTATAATTCCTACCTTTAGAAATTACAAAAGATTTGTTTAAAAGTGTTTTTAACTCTTTTGATATAACTACAAAGTGAGAGGGAAAATCTAAAGGCCTTCAAGTGGAAAAAAACATGAACTGAGATAAAACAATTTTTTTCTTTACTAGCTGTTCTCTTTCTAATTCAGTCTTTTATTTCCTCCTATCCTATGAATTCATGTTGTTTTCATTATTTTCTACCTTTCTGTTACTCTCTACTCTCTAAAGTTAGAAAGAACAAGCCAAACTCAGACAAAATAAGATCTTGTTGAGCAGAAGGAAAAAAAAAAAAAAAAAAAAAAAGGATGGTTATTTCCTGTTGTGTTGTATTTAAATACCAATTATAATGAGAAAAAAGTTACCATGCACATTTCTGAAGACAACAGGAAAGAAAAAATAGGTGGTAAATGTCAGAAAAAAAGAAAAAAGAAAAAAAAAGTAATCAAAACAATCCAGTGAACACAACAGCTTCATGAGAAACTAGGGAGCTCCTTTCTTAAGCACTGTTACCGTAGAAATCGATGGGCAGGTGGGTGCCCAGAGAGTCAAAACAAAACATGCTTCATTCCTGGAGGCAGTTCCAATCTATTTTGAACACAAATGCAACCAGATTTAGACCAATCTGATATATAAATCCTTCTGTTTGAAATATAAACTAAAAAGGTTTTGGTAAAAGTTTAGCCAATCCTGGATGAGAGACAGAGAGGGAGGGAAAACACAATCAAAGTATGTAACGGTTAGGTAATTGTGCTCAACCTATCTGAATCATATATTTTTCCTTTTGGAAAAGGTTCTATGGCAGTCAAGGGCAGAGATCAAGACTCAAAAATAAATCTCAAGATGCTTTATAAACAACTCCACCCCTGTGTTTCTACTTCCACTGCGAAACAGAATGATGAACTCTGACTATACTTGAGAAGAAAAATATTTGTCAAACTATGCAAGTATAATAGAAATGGAAAAAAGGAACAGGTAAAGTTATGAGATATAGACACAGGATGCTTCCTAAAATACCACACCTCAAATTATTTAATTTGTTGATTTAAACATGTCTAAGCAAAATGAGAAAACAGTGACAGAAACAGTAACACCTGATTCAATCATATATTGTCATAGGCACAACATTTATGAGCCACAGAAAACTTATCCCCCAGCATTATTTCAGCTAAGTTTTATTTAACAAAGGGGGAAGGAGAAGAAAATATCCTTTTAAATTCCTGGAAAAGCCAATAGACGTTACTTTTATAATCTACTAGATTATAATTATCTAACATAAAAATGTCAAGAAGTTTTGTTTAGTCAGATTCAATTGCTCTTCTTTACTGCAGATAAAAAAACTAAGTTGTTTTAATGGCCAATTTAATATCCTGTTACAAATGAATGACTGCGGAGTGAGAAGAAAGTCAGCTAATTTTTAAAGCAGTATTTTCTAGTAATGTGAAAGGCACAGGTTGGAGTCAACAGAACATACTCTCCTAATTTAATTCTCTCGGATTTTAGTTAAAGGTTTCCCGGTTTCTGGAACACATCATGAAGAGCTGAAATGCACCTTCAGTGCAGGCAATTTCTTTTTCCCTTTATTTGTCTCTCTTCTTCCTTATTATAGTTATTAATATTATTACCATTATTATTAGGAATGTTAACTCATTCATTTGCTTGCAAGTTAAAAGGTTAGGAAGCTGTTACATAATGAAAAGTTAATCTCCTTGCCCCACCCCTACCCCACCAGGTCTCCAGTTTTCTTCTCAGAAGCAACCACTGCTAAAGTCTTCTATACAGTTCTAGTGTTACACATATATGCTTATGTGCACACATGGCATTTCTTATATTAATCATAGTATAGTATATATACTATTTCTGCACCTGAGTTTCCCCCTCTTCCCTTAATAATGTATCTTGGAAATTGTTTTACGTTACTATACATGAAGCTACTTTCTTTTTGATAGGTGGATAGTAGCTCATGACACAGATTTCACATAATTTATTTAAATAACCTCCTATGGAGAGACATTTAGGTTGTGCCTACTTGTGTTATTATAAACAATGATACAATGAATAGTGTGAGTAAATCTGGAGGACAAATTCTTAGAAGCAGTCTGTTTCTGGGAGAAAAGGATGGATAGTTTGGCCAAAATGCTCTATGTAGAAGCAATTTGGCATAAAATGGACTAGAGTGAAGAGAAACCAAGATGGAAAAAGAAAAGGTAAAGATAAAAATTATGAACAACAAATACATATCAAGTGAATCAAAAAATCTGATGAACAGAATAAACTGGTGAATATAATAGAATCTGGGGCATAGAAAGGGAGTGGACTGACAATTCTTGGGGAAAAGTGGTGTGGGGAGTGCGGGAAGAGACTGGGCAAAAATTGTACACCTATGGTTGAGGACAGTGGTGGGGGGTAAGGGCAAAGGGTGGGGTGGAGCAGAACTATGGGGGGGGGGGAAGAGGAACAATTGTAATAATCTGAACAATAAAGATTTATTTTTGAAAAATGGACTAGAGTGCTTGTTCCCTCCTTATCTTCCAAGCATTTTTATATTTGCTAATCTCAGAGGTAAAAATCAATAGTTCGTTATAGTTTTAATTTGCTTTTGTTACTTATAAATAAGGTACAGCATCTTTTTGTTGTTTAAATGGCATTTTATTTTTCTTTCCTGTGAACTGCATATGCCTTTCCCTATTTTAAAGTTTTCATGTTAATAAATATATGCATGTAGTTTAGAGTCTACTGATTTTATAAGACTTGTAAAAAAAAAAAAAAATCCACCAGCAATCCCCAGCCTTCCTCTTCTAACACTTTTCCTTCCACAGAAACAGCTACTTTTATCTCTTTTAGACAAGTCTATTGATAGTCATCACCAAGTCTTAAATAATATGGCTATATCGATATTTTTAAATTCTTCCATTTTAGACACATCTACTGACTTTCCACTATGGAAGATGAGGGTTTGACTCTTTCTTCCCTATTATTAGCCCAGTAGGTTCATACACACCTGCTATATTCTCTCACCCTCCCTCTAGTTACATATAGTAACTCTGGTAAGGACAAGCAATATTATGACTATACTAGAGGCCCAGTGTATGAAATTCATGCACTCGGGGGCATCCCTCAGCCTGGCCTATGCCCTCTCACAGTCTGGGAGCCCTCAGGGGATGCCTGACTGCCTTAGCGCTGCGTGCTGCTAAGGAGGTAGGAGAGGCTCCCACCACCACTGCTTGGGCTCACCAACTATGAGCCCGGCTTCTGGCTGAGCGGCCCTCCCCCTGTGGGAGCACACTGACCACCAGGGGGCAGCTCCGGCACTAAGTGTCTGCCCCCTGGTGGTCAGTGCTCATCATAGCAACTGGTTGTTCTGCTGTTCGGTCGATGTGCACATTAGCCTCTTATTATATAGGACTAGAGGCCTGTTGCATATGCAATAGGCCTTCCTTCCCCTGGCTGCCCAGCACCAGTTTTCCTCTGGCACTTGGGACCCAGGCCTTTGCTCTGACCACCACCTTCAGTTTTTGCTCCAGCCAGAGTACCACTCCTATAGCTCCCTCTGCCCCCCGCTCTGCCCCTCATAGCAGGTGTCCTGCCCCACCTGGACACTCTGTGCCTACATGCATGCTGCCCAGAGGCCCAGAGTGGCTGGGGGACAGGGAAACAGCCATCTTTGGTGGGTTAATTTGCATACCCACTCCTGATTGGCTGGTAGGCATCATGAGGTGATGGCCAATTTGCACATTTCTCTTTTATTAGTGTAGATTATTATATAAGATGTTATTCAGAGACCTCCACATAACAAATCCTATGTCTAATACAGTATAGTAGTCAAGAGCATGATCCTGAAGGCAGACTGCTTAGGTGCAAATCCTGTTTAGTCCTGTTTTGTTATAGGCAAGTTACTTAACCTCTCCATGCCTCAGTTTCCTTATCTGGTGGGTTTACAAGGATTAGCAAATTCATATACATAAAGTGCTTGATATGCAGAAGGTGTTATTTAAAGATTTTTTTGTGTGTGTGTTCTGAGCTACCTTTTTGTTTCTCCTGTAGCTATTGTCTGGTTGTTCATTTGCTCAGGTTTCTATGTACTTATTGTTAATTCTATCCCAATTCATTTCCTGTCGTTTAAACACAATTAGTTATATCAGTTGTGTCTTCTTGGAGAAGTCTTCACTACAGCCTTCTGACTGCTCCAGTCTGAACTATTGTCTGTATTCTGCAGCTGGTACAGAGCTGGTTAACTCGGCTCTACGGCATTCTCCTAAGGGTTCCCTCTGGCTGCCCTGTGCTAGCTCTCCTATCGTACATCCCATGTCCTACTCCTTCTTGGTGAAAAATACATTCCACTAGCTTCAGGAGAATCGATGTGCAAGAGGTAATTTAAAAAATATTTCATGTCTGAAAATATCCTCATGTGTGGTTAAAGGCTTATAGCTAGATATAGAACTAATTTCCCTGCAGAAACTGGAGGACATGCCTCATTGTTTCCTAGCTTCGGAGTTGCTGATGGGAAGTCTGAAGCCATTCTGATTTCTGATCCTTAGCTTGTAATGTTCTTCCTTTCTTCGGAAGTTTGTAATACTGTCTTTATCACCACAGACAAATTGAGATTTCCTGAAAATGCCTGTCATAGGCACTCAGTAAACCCTTTCAATCTGGAAACTAGAATCCTTCACTGGGGGAAATTTTATTGAATTATATTGCTAATGATTTCCTTCCCTTGTTTTTCTTTTCCTGAAACTCAGTTTTGGTATTGGACTTTCTAAACTGATACTTTTAATTATTTTATCACTTTCCCTCCGCTTTCTAGAATATTTCCTCATTTTTATCTTCAAGCCCACACTAAGTTTTACTTCTGTTACTTTTCTTTTTTTAAACACACAGCAGCTCTTTGGTCTTGTAGAACATTCAGTTCTTATCTCACACATGCAATATATTAAACTTTTTGAGGAGACTAATGATTCTTTTTAAAATTTTCTATTCCCTGCCTATCTCTGATCCTCCAAGTTTCTTTAGTTTGTTTTGGTTTTTCTTCAGGTGTCTGCTAGTCTTGGGAATGTCAGTATCTTTAGGTCTTTCCTCAGACTAGTGTAATACTCCAAATGGTATTCCGATCTTCTGCCTGGAGGGTACAGGTGAGAGAAGCCACGTGGCGTAGTCTCATTCAGTGAATGTGCAGATGTTCACACCATTCCCTTGAATTAGGAAAGGGCCCTGTGCTCTCAGTTTTGCCTGGTATGCCCCAATCTGAGACCTTTAGGGTTTTCTTCTTTGGAGAATTAACCTTCAGGCTTGTATTAGGGTTGAGGTAGGGGTGGGGAAAGGAGAAGACTAAGGGATCTACCATCATATGTTCCTGATACCATCGATTCCTGAGCTATTTGAAAACTTTGTGGTACAGTTCAGGTTGGTTCTTGGCTTTCTTCAGAGCCAGATTAAGATTTGGCTTTCTTAAGTCAGCTAGGTCATTTACCACACTCCATTTGCTTTCCAGCTTTCAATCTATTATTATTATTTTGTGGTTGTTTTCTTCTTTCTCATTTCCCTTGTCCTTGATGTACCGTATCTTTAAAAAAATTCCTTTACCATAATTATAGTGTGGTTTCTGGGGGAAAAAATATAAATGCTTATCAATTTTATCCCCAAAAGTCCAAGATAAATCTTAAAAAAAACTACTCTTGGCTGTTTATGGCATTCATTTCCCCTTCCCACCCAATTCTCCCACCACCATAGTAGTTTACAAAGATCAATATTGCCTTAGGGACTGGTCAAGAAGGACTCCTTGCCTGGGCATCACATTTTATTTTTTAAATTCCTTATTGTTTAAAGTATTACATATGCCTCCTTTTTCTCCCATTGACCTCTCGGCCATTCCCTTCCTCCAGCACATGCCCTCATCCCCCTACTGTCTGTGTCCATGGGTTATGCCTATACGTATGCATACAAGTCCTTTAGTTGAACTCTTAAACTACCGGCCTACCCTCTGAGCTTGGTCAGGCACCACATTTTAGAGAGCATGACTTTGGTGCCCCTGGGCACCAATCCCATTAAACTTGACTGTACAGGCTGGCAGACCACATGCATATCTGTGGGTCTCTCATGATGTGAGGCCAAATTTGGAAATTCTTTCCAATATAGAAAAATTGACTGTAGAAAAATATAATCGTGGTTGAAGGATAGAACATACTTTATCTTTTTATTTGAAAAAAGTTAGTTAGCCCTAGTCAGTTTGACTCAGTGGATAGAGCATCAGCTTGGGTACTGAAGGGTTCCGGGTCTGATTCTGGTCAGGGTACATGCCTGGGTTGTAGACTTGAACCCCAGTGTGGGGCATGCAGGAGGCAGCCGATCAATGATTCTCTCTCATTACTGATGTTTTTATCTCTCCCTTCTCTCTTCCTCTCTGAAATCAATAAAAAAAAATTTTTTTTTAAGTTAGACTAACAAATATTAAGATATATGACACAGCTTTATTAACCTAGCAAATAGCTGGTCCATAGAAACATTGACTTCCTTCATGGTTTCTACTTCCCCTGGTCTTCTGGCTTCCCTGCAACCCAAACAGTAACCCTTACAAATGACTTACATGAATCAGAAAGGATTCCATGATTTAAGACACTATGCTGCCATCTGCTGGAGATTTTATTAAATAACTACAAACCAATGAAGACAAATGACAGGCACCCCTAGTTGCTGGGTAATGCATCATTTGCACAACCAGAGGGGCATCACTGCCTTGAACCAGCTTTCACAGAAGTGAACAAATCTCTATTATGCCAGGATGAGGATGGGGGGAAGACAACAGAGCAAAGCAGGAATCAAACTCCCACTCACAAGTTAGAAGGAACTGAGGTATGGCACCTTGACTTAGAACTGAGAACTACTTTCTTCATAGATAAAAATATTCTCACTGCTAATCTAAATTTAGTTCATAAGAGTAAAATAAAAATTGGCTTTAGCAGTTAGCTTGAGAATATAAGTAGTAGTTTTTATTTTATTCTTACTAGCTTTGTGTTCCAAATAATTAATTTCCAGAAGAAATATAAGAGTGTGTTGAAAAGTGATTTTGGAATTAAATGAAAGCTGCTTCTTTCTAACAGACAAACCTGATTAAATCAGGTTGGTAGTTAGGTCAGTTCTGTTTCAATCCTTTCTTTGTAAATGTGAATGTTTCACCACAACTTACATATTAGGGAACACTTGCAATTACATCAATTTTTTTATCATTATTTCATCTGTGAGAAACACTAGGTGAACAAAAAAAAGTGCACTGAGCTGAACCAAGCCACATATGAATACACAAAAGGCTCACATACACAGCTCGAACATGTACCATTGACCTCACTTCACTGCCTGTGCTATAAACCACACTCATACACATCTTCTATGACAATGTTCTATTCAATTTCCAAAAAGCCCTTCCTCCATCACTTCACAATTAATTTAAAAACTTCTCTGATGCCCAATACCACAAGTAAATTTCAGGATAATTTTCCAAGGTAAAGTGCTATAGTTATTGTACTATTTATGTATTCCTCAACCATTTAGCACATGTAAAAATATATTATTATTTTTACTAAGTTCTTGTCTTTACATGTTTTTAAGTATAGTGATCCTAATTCCTTCTCCCCCCCCTCCCCCGTAAGTACTGTGATTTTTATTGTGAAGTTCTGCACAGCACAGTGATTTAGGCACATATGTCACATTATCGTAAAATTGACTGTGCATGGCTATATTAACCTAGACTTAAGCCCATTCTGCTAGACTAGTCTCAGCAGAATTACCACATGTACCTTATAAATCTTACAGATTTCAAAAAGTAAATATATACTGACGTACGGTTTTTAAGAAAACCCAAAGCTACCCATCCAAAAACCTCAGTGAAATTATTCAGGGCTTCTACCTTAATTATTCATAAGGCTTTTGATAATTCTTGAGCTCATTTGACCTTTCCTCAAATAACTTATCAATTTTTACAAAACTCAGGGATTGGTCGACTGAACATTGGACCAGTCACTATGACGCGCACTGACCACCAGGGGACAGATGCTCAACGCAGGAGCTTGCCCCCTGGTGGTCAGTGCACTTCCAGAGCAGGAGCGCTGCTCAGCTGACCTGTGGGCACCAGACACAGGGCTCATGGCTGGGGAGCGCAGGTGCAGCAAATCCAGCAGCAGCAGGCTCAGTGGGGCTTGGATGAGCGTGAATGGCATGGTGCCTGACCCAGGTGGCTGACCCAGTGGCTGACCCAGCTTGGGCTCCTCCCCGGCCTCCTGCCGCTTCCCACACTACTACATCCATTGGGGGAAGTCGGACTGCCAGTTTCGGCCCAATCCCGAGGAGTCCCAGATTGTGAGAAGGCACAGGCCAGGCTAAGGAACCCCACTAGTGCATGAATCTGTGCACCAGGCCTCTATTATGTCACTGAAATCTGGGAATGATGGAATACAAGTACAAAGGATGGATATTATATAGCTCTCTTAGCATGAGCTTGCTTAGATAATTGTGAAATAGTCTTAGTTTATTTTATTGGAAGGAAACAAGACAACATTTTTAGGGCATTTCAAAGAAAACCAAGCACTGCCATTATTCACTGAGTTCTAATTTTCAGAGCTAGAAATACCAGACTGCTGACTTTTTTCATAAATGTTTTGCTCATTTGTATGTTTATTACCCTAAAGTTTACAAGTTTCTTCTATTGAATAGTGTTAGTATGTATGTATATAACACACACACACATAAATATATACACACACATAACTTAATAGTCAATCTAAATATTGAGTGCTACAAAACACAGGCATTATTTATCAGCATTTTTAATTCTATTACTTGAAAAATTCTTGAAATATTAAATCTTCATTACTCATTTATCCTTCCTTCAATGTTATTATTACCACATATTTTCATAGATTTTAGCATCTTAAAAATATGTCATAAATTGCCTAGATACTCCTAATAAATAAATATCTTGGGAATAAAGAGAGTCATCATTAGTTTATACATAAAGGTAACTGAGATTACTTTAACATAGAATGTCAGAGTTAAAAACTAATGAATATCATTCAAAAATTTGGCCTATAAAAGTTATCTTTTATAATTTTAAAAAAGCCTTGGAGAAAATATTATGCTTTAATATTTATTTTCTTCAAAGTTTCCTCAAATTTTTATCACTTAGGTCAATAAATGTAGAAAAACATAGTTACAAGGTTATGAGTGCAATCCCTGGGAGGGGGCATGCAGGAGCCAGTTGATAGATGTTTTGCTCTGACACTGATGTTTCTCTCTCCCTCTCCCTTCCTCTCTCTCTCAAATTCAATTCAAAAAAATTTTTTTTAAAAACTACACATGACAATTTCATTCTTACTGCTCTAGCCATTTTTTGTTTCTCACTTCCTACATCCAATCCAACAAGCAAATTCTACTTGCTCTACCTTCGAATGTATTCATAATCTAGACATTTATCAGCCTTTCCACTATTACCATCAGGGCCCAAGTTTTATCATCTCTTCTCCACATCATTGCAATAGCATTCCAATTGGTCTCTGAACTCCCATTCTTGCATCCCTGTTCTCAATATAGAAGCCAGTGGCTCCCTATCTCACAGGATAAAAGCCAAAGCCCTCATGATGATCTATCTACAAGGCCTTCATCTGCTCAATGAAGTCATCTCCTACTACTCTTCCCTCGTTGACTCCACTCCAGCCTCCCTGGCAGCTGTGCTGCTCCTAAAACATTCCAAGCGTATGTCTCCTTTACACTTGCTGTTCCCCTGAGAGGAAATCCTCACCCCAGGTATCCACATGCCTGACTTCCACACTTTTATCAGGTCTTCACTCAAATGTCACTTAACAGAGAGGCATTCTTTGGTCAGCTTAGCTAAAAATCATTCTTCCTCAACGCTTCCTATTTCCTTTCTTTCTTTGTACTTATCTCCAACTAGCACAGTATACAGTATATTTTACTTACTGCTCTTGCTTACTGTCTATCATTCCTCAGTAGAATGTAAGCTTCACAAGGGGAGAAAGCTTTGTATATATTTTGTTCACTCTTGTGTCTCAAAGTGCCTAGAACTGCATCTGGCACATAGTTGTTACTCAATGACTATTTGCTGCATAAACAAATGAATTTTTTTAAAAAAATTAAAAATCAATGAAAGCCACACAAAGTAACACAATAAATAATAACATGTACTGTGAAAAGTCATCAATAATCTATCTTCCTAATTATGTAAGAATCTTCTAAAGACAGAAATGTTACACCTCTTTTCACTTAGGGACTGGCATAGAATGTTACATATACAGCAATTATTCAATTCAATATTTGACAGCATGAAATTTTGCTAAAAGGAAAATCACTAGGAGATAAAAATAGAATAGAATAATGTTATAATTCAACATAAGACTGGCATGTAAGAAGAAAAAAAAAAAGGCTCTAAAAGTAGTCTTTTCCCCTCTAATATTTATGAGCAATAGCTTTCAGTGCTAATTTAGAATATCCACTCCAAAAATGATCACGGTCTGCCATGAATCAAGATGTTTTGTCTAGGACAGAAAGTGGAGGATTGGCTCTGGAACTAAGCACCTTGGCCACCTCATCTTAGTTTGTCATTGGGACTAGTGCGTGGAATGTTGAAGATATTTAACAATTTATGATATAGTTCTCTCTTCTTTAAAATTATTCCAATTCTTCAGACTATGAATATATATTCTTTGTGGGTAAAAGCTTGCCAAAGGTTTCTAGAGTGACAATGATAGTCATCAACATAACAACATTATGAATAATAGCAAAGGAACTGAAAGAAGGTGACTTTGAACCAGTCCAAGTTACATAGAACACATACAAGAAATACAAACAGGCTATAATATGGTTACACCCAGACAGGTTTGCAATACAATTTATGCCAATACCTAAACTGGATTCAACACATGCTAAAGAAGTACGATGTAAATAAAATGAGAGGAAAATCTGATTTCTCTAAGTGTGATTCCTTGGACAAAAATGTTTGCTAATCTAAAAATTTCTAGAAAGGCAACAACTGTTACAGGATAAAAAGATAAATAAAATATTCAAATTCTGACCAAGAATTCTGAGTTCCAATTAAATTATGAAGAGAAATGAAGAAAAACAAACAAGAAAAACCAAACCCTGATATTCAAAAACACATATTCACCAACATACAGACAATAAATAGTTCTGACTTACCTACCTAGCAAATGTCTATGATTAAACGTCTAAGTTCACTAAGCAAATAATAACACCAATGATATAAAGCACTTCTTACTATTCTAATCCTTTCATTATTTTATTTAATTTTAATTATGTTCCCTTAAAATTACCTGACCTAAATATTTATATATCCACTGGCAAGCACGCAAATATGAAACAATACATTTGGTTGGAAACCAGGAAAGAGCTGCTTTGATGCTGACAATTTCTTTAGGGTATAACAACTCACATGTTTTTTGTTTTTTCCCCCTCTCTTCTGTCACCCCTTTAACCATAGTCCCGAATATAATTTACATGAGATACGTAAAATTAGCTCAGCTATAGTAGCCTGATCTGACATTACATTACATAAGGTGGAATCAGTAAACAGGACACAAACCACTTAATACTAAGTTTCCATACAATACTAGCTACCCAGTTAATCCCAGTACTTCAACAAGATCACCTAATGGTCTTTCAAAATTTAAAGCCAAGCAGTAAACTCAGAAACAACTTGTCTAGGGCTGTACAGCAAACTTACAAAGCTTAGATAAATGTTATCTCTGTAAAAATAACTTTGCTGCCACTTGGTTTCAAAGAATAAAACTTTCTAATGACTTCTAACTCTTATTTAACATATCGATGTGCTTCCTTAATGGGAAATACAGGATGTTTTGTTTTATTGTAACACTCAACAACAAACCCATAAGTTACCAGATAAAAGCTAGCAATTTATTTTATTAGCTTACCCAGTTTAGTGGTGCCCTCTGGTGGGTACTCAGGAAACTGACCCTCGGAAGGGACACTGACAGTTCTTCTCAGGCATCTCCCTTTGGTGGAATCGGCCTGCTGCTCCTGACCTCCCTCCGTGGGTATCTAAGTTAACCAAAAGAAAAGGAGATGAAACTTAATAGTGAGTTTGCCATAACAACTTTCCAACTGAATAATGTTTTCAGTTAATAAAGACAGGAGTTTGTAATCATCAGAGCAAAGTAGAAGAAATGTAGGAAGAAAGTATACACAATGGTAAAGTTTTACCAACCCCTTTTCAGGAAGCTTTTCTTTAAAAAGAAAACCAAAAGATCAGGAAAGGTGAGTATGTAAATTAGCTTAGTTGAAGTATGTACAAATCTTATCCAGGTGTGCATCTGTTTTGGGAGTTCAGGAAACAAAACAAAACACCCACACAAATAAAAGATTCTTTTACACAAGACACTGGCTCACAAGTTCCAATTCTGCCCAATGCTCAATAAGGTAAATGGAAATAAAAGTCAACCAGAAAGATTTAGCTACGACATTCTCTTAAAAGGAGGTTTGGCTAGATAAAAGTAGTAAAATGACCCAACTTTTCTTTAATTTTGGAATTAAGCACTTGTCTATATATGTATATAAAAGGCTAATATGCAAAGTGTCCCCTTGGGAGTTTGACAGGGAGACCAGGAATTCGATGGCTCGCTATGATGTGCACTGGCCACTAGGGGGTGGTGCGAAGTGAAGGAAGGCCCCAGGCAGCAGCCGGAAGGCTCCAATCGGCCCTGATCTCCTGTCAGGCCTAGGGACCCAACCCATGCCTGAATTTCATGCACCTAGCCTCTAGTAGTTAATAAAATACATTTTCAGTGAGATTTTGCTAGTAATCTTTATCAAAATTAAGATAACATCTATTTTGGTAACATCTTAGTTTGGCAAAATATACCAGTAATTAATCATAGTTTCTTATTTCTTATGGCTATCATATTGAAATTTCAACAATTTCAATAATAATGACTAGCACTGAGTTCTTGCTATGTGCAGGACTAATGAATTTACATAAGTGACATTATGAGGGAGCCACTATTAACCCTCTTTTACAGATGGGGAATAATTTTATTTTTACAAACGACTGCAGTGAATATATATCACATCAACTGATCTAGAAAAACTGGAATACACACAGGCTTGCATGTACATGTCTTCAACTTTGCCTCAGTAATCTAACTCCTATGACTGGGGTCAAGTGGGTAATAGTAAGGGAAATTCTCTCTGTGCCACTGAGAATCTGAAGAGCAAAGTCCTCATGTCTTTATAATGGACTGAAAATTTTCACACTCTTTATAGGACCAAAAATTCACCATTTCCTCATTACCATAACTATGCTTACATTACTTGCACACTGAGAAATCAAGAAGCAGAATTAACAATGGTAACATTCTAAAAAAAAAAAAAAGGGGAAACCAAATAATAGTATCAATAAAGAGATGAACTATTCCAAAAGCACTCTGTAATATAAAACTTTACAAATGGTAATCCAAGTCATCCAGCCCTTTCAGGATGAAAATTATATTATCTCTCATTAAATAATTAAAAGAGTAGTAGAGAGAGGTTAAATAGCTCTCATCTAGTAAGAGGCAAAAATGTAACCTCCTCCTGCCTTCAAAGTAGAAAGGAACAGAGGTAAATATAAATAGAATGGAAAGTTTGTATCTCTGAACAAACAGAAGAACCTAAATAAACAATCATTTTCCTCAAAGGTATAAAAGCACCTATTATCTGAAGTAATGAAAGTTCAAGCAATAAAAAAAAAATGTAGTTATTTTTTATATTATAGGAGGAAATGACCTATGATCTTTTCCTGTGAAAATGTATAAAGACTACATTTGGGGGGAAAATAAGAAATGGCCTCTATTATTAGATATAATATACTTTACCTCTACTATGTCCAAGGAGAAGATACATAAAATATATAAAACTTATTTGGGCCTAAATTTCACTCACAATTATTTTCTCAGTTTTCATGTAGACTCTTCATTTCCCACTATTGTAACTTAAAATGTAATAAAAGGTTTCATTCAAAGTATCACTTACTATTGGGGTATACTATCTCTCACTTGGGATATATGGGAGAATAGTGTTGACTTTTATTCTAAACCTGCACTTCTTATGAATCTTTTACAACATTATAGATTGATCCCTATGTAAAATATTTTTACAATATATTGATCTACTTGAAAATTAGAGGGATCATATTTCAAGTATTTTCCAACTAAGTTGGAGTTCATCAATCTTTGTACATATCCTAAAAAAAGAAGAGGATACCAAATCAGAGAATCGGTTTTAGAAAGTCAATTTTAGAAAAGCTATGCTGTCCATTCTAACTGCCCTAATTTAGTTTACTAGTTTAATTTTTTAAAAGATTTTTTATTGATTTTTAGAGGGAGGGAAAGAGAGAGAAAAGCATCAATGTGAGAGCAGAACATTAATTTGCTACCTGCTACATGCCCACTACCAGGGATGGAGCCCGCAACCTGGACATGTATTCTGGCCAGGAATTGAACTGGCAACCTTTTGGTGCATAGGACAACACCTAACCAACTGAGCAATACCAGCCAGGATATTTACTAGTATACATTTATTGTTTATATTGAATTAGTCTTTAAAATTTGTATATCTTCCAGGTTCTATAACATGAGAGGAATTCTTTTTAACCTCTTTGGCCTTATACTGTGCCCCAAGTCTAATTTTTCCTCAGGAAAAAAATAAAATCAAGTGCTTTAATGAATTTAATTCATTTGCAGATGAGGCAAATGGAACACAGTAAGGAGTATATGGCTTCTCATGGATCTAAGATATGCTAATAACAAAGTTGAACATAATTTCTGAATCCTGATCCTGTTAGTTCCAAACCATCCATGACAAAGGAGGAGCAATATGCACAAGTAAATTTACTTACAAATACTATTTATATACATATACCTCATATTTTCTACAAATTGCCTTTCATTTTTTAGAATTATACATAAAATAACTTCAATTTCAATCTGTGTACATGCAGAATAAATAGTCAAGTAAAGGAAACCAAGTTTATGCTAACTATCAAAAGAAAATGCTCTGTAATTTTTTTCTCTAAAGATGTTTAAGTGATGTTCAAGTCTACTGTATCCTGACACAGTGGATGTACGTTATGGGTAAAAGCAGCCTTCTGTTTCAGCCAGGGCATAATTCTGAACTGTTTGCTATATAAGGCTTCTCATAAGTTTTTCTACAAAAAACAAGCAAACAAACAAATAAAAAAACACCAAAAAATTCTTCTCCTAAAAGTATCAGCTTCAGATTTTACATTATCTAGAAACACCGAATTGCTTGCATTTCCCTAATATAGTCCTTATTGTGTAGTTCAGTGCCTTTGCTTGGTCTGTTGTCTCAGCTTGAAATATTTCCCCCCATTTTCTTTTCTATTCTTTACCTACCAGGTAAAGCTATTCATCCTAAGGCACAGGACATGCATTGCCTCTTCCAGGACTCTTCCCTTTCTACCAACTCCCTAAGGAGGAGATTCAGGTACACCTTCCTGAGGTTCCTCCAAAAACAGATTTTTCTCTGTCATTCTACTGACTACTGAATTATAATTATTCCTTTGAGCAACTAATTCCATGTAGGTTAACAGCTTGTATTTTACCAATCAATCCCCAAATCTTAAAATAGCTCCAACCCACAAATGAATGAATGAATATTTAATAGGTAAAGAGGCTGGTCATTTGTAGGCAAAGAAAAAAGACATAACATCAGCAAAGAAGTTGGTAAGCATATGACTTTTTTATTTTGTTTTGCCAATTTAATTAGAGTATCTTCAAGGGGAGAAATGGGGTAGAACACCAAAATATATTATGACCGAATTGGGAGGGCATTAATACCAGACCATGCATAATTCAGGAAGCACTGGGAAAGGTTTCAAGTTTTTAAATTAGAGAAATGGTAGTCTCTTAATTGGTCTCTCTCTTTCCTATCTCTCCCTCTTCCAATACATCCTATAGATTAATATTCATAACACAGCCCAGCTGGTATAGCTCAGTGGTTGAGCACTGACCCATAAACTAGGAGGTCATGGTTCGATTCCTGGTCAGGGCACATATGTGGGTTGCAGACTTGATTCCCAGTAGGGGCACGCAGGAGGCAGTGGATACATGTTTTAATTTCTTATAGATGTTTCTGTATCTCCTTCTCCCTTTCCATCTATCTGAAATCAATAGAAACATATTTAAAACATATTCTTAATGCATAACTTTGATCAAATCCCTTTCTTTCTTAAATTTCCTTTGGTAACTGCCCATTACCAACAGCATCTTCCAATACCCCAAAGTGTTGTACGCGTACCCCCAGGGGTACGGAAGAGTTTGGTGGGGGTACGCGTTGCACCGGAGTTTGGTGGGGATATGCACTGCACTGTGCTTAGCTGCGCCTAATTCTACATTCTCATGAGTACGAGGGGTACTCAGCGTTACAAAAATTATAGAAGGGGTACACATATGTCAAAAGTTTGGGAATTACCCTTGTCATAGACTATAGTCCTTTAGAATAAATGGATTTCTTTATTTTATTTTATCCAGTTTATTTGTGATATTTCTCAAATGCCATTTTAAAATTATTTGTCTTATTTCCACAACTAAATTTGGTATGTGGGGCAGAGAGGAGAGAACTGTGTCGTATTCTTTATAACTCCTAACACATGAATTTTCCACATGATCAACAGGGTCACATTATGTATCTGCTGAATAATCTGAAAGTTGTTCTGAATGAAATGTGCCATGGGTGGTTACCCCAGGATAAGTAACAGCCAACTTTTGACTGTTTGTGTAAAAGCCTAATTGTTATTTTCATTAATATAGCTGAGTATAAATACTGCTTTCCCAAAGCAAGAAAAAAATTTTATCTTAAAATTACATTATCACCCTGCTACCTGTGCACTAGTATCCTGCTTTAAAAATCCCACCTACAGAAAGTAGACCCTGAAAGAAGAAAAATGGAGCCATGTTAATTCTTCCTAATGACTTGTTATTGCCAAAGGAACTCAACGAATTTTGAGTTGTTTTGTTTGTTTGTTTAGGAGTTCCTTAATGGGAAACTCAGTATTTTTATACTGGCTACACTCAGAGGGGTTCATGATTGCTTTCTCCACCATTTCCCTCAACTCCTTAATCTCTGGTTTACGTGGTCTTATCTCTTGCAAGCAAAATGGAATTTAAATGGCCTCCTACACCCTCTTTAAAATGGCTTAGTACCAAGCCAGCTGGGGCCTTTCCTGGCATCCGGGCAGGGAAGTATATCTCATAGCACATAAGCAGTGTCTATTTGGCACAGTTTACATGAAGCAATTAACTAAGCCAGTGTGTCATTTCTCAAGGTGATACTCCTGGCACACTTCTCTTCTTTCAGCATTCTGCCCAGACCAACCCTTCTGCTACGTTCCCAAATTGGCAATCGGTGTATTTAACACTCTTCCCATGTACATCCCCCAGGCAGACTTTTTCCCGTTTCTGACAGGAAACATGCAGAGTTAAGAGACAGCATTAAAAGATCCCACACACTGAATGCACAAGTGATGCTAGACTAATATAATCCTCCCACATTCCAGCAGTGCCTGGCTAAGGATTCAGTTTAAAGCCTTACAGAATCTTCTTAATTGATTTCTGTAGCACAGCAATAAACACCCCCATGATTTGTTAAGGTTTAAAACAGCCTTTTAAAAATAATTTTAACAGGAAATTCCTTAAATTCCTTATTTCAAGAAATTCTAATTTGTTCATGAAAAGTTGTGAGGGAGAGAGCTACTCCTGCTGATAGTGACAGCACACACACACACACACACACACACACTCACACACACTCACACACAATATATATATTTCTAATAATTTCTTATAATGAAATTAACAGAATATTAAATTTATCACTTATACAGTAGTTACAGCAATGGATTAACATTTTCTTATTGAGAGACTTAATTCAGTTTTTCCAACTTAATAACAGTAGAACATACCTGTCTCATGCATTAACTATTTTTGCAAACTATTTCATGAACTGCTCATCCCTTACCTGGTCTACTACAGTAATCTAACTTTCTATTTTCTTCCAGTAACATTCATTCAATTTTCCACATGATTAAGAGAGTTACTTCTCTAAGAAGTAAATCTGATGATGTCTCTGACTTTTTCAAATACCTTTCCATGGTCCAAATCATTTCCAGAATTAAGTCCAAATTCCTTAGGATGGCCTTCAAGGCACTTCTCATTTGATTCTTGACAACTATCACTTTTCTTCAAGCTGTATTCCAAGGATTCTGAGCATTTTGCAATTTACTAAAGAGAGAGATGTTCCTGATCTGTCTTCTTATATTTGAAATATCCTTCTCTTCTTTTCCTCCAGGTGAGCTCCTATTTCTCCCTGGATATGACCCAATCACAGATTTCTCTGTAAAACCTTTTTTGGCAAGCTCCAGTTCACACCATAACCCACTCCAGGCAATATCTCAGTTAATCTTTCCTTGTGATTATATTGTAATCTTAAGAAAAAATAATTTACTGAGGTGAAATTCACCTACCATAAAATTAACCATTTTAAAGTGAATTAACACAGTGACATTTAATACATTCACAATGTTGTGCACACACTACCTGCATGGAGTTCCAAATGGTTATAACTTTTAATTTATCATAATATGTCCCCAAACCTGCATCTTTGCAATCACAATACTGCATACATAACACATTTTCAATAAATACAGATGGAATCACATAGCAACAATAGAAAAGCATTTTATGGATTATTTTTAATCCCCTTTTATTATCTAGTTTTAGGGGGGAACATGGGGTTAAGCCATGGTTAATACAGAAAGAAAAGATAAAAGGGCAGATGCATCTCCTCTCATACTTATATTAAGAAAATGGATCTTCAGGAATCAAATTTATAATTTGGCTTGTTCAAAATTTATTTAAAAAATACTTATTGAGAATTTACTTACGTGTCAAGAACTGTCCTAAGCACTGAGGGATACAACATTGAACAAAACAGAAAAAAAATCCTTGCCCTAAAGCCTACACAGTAGTGGTTAAGAAAGAAAATAAACATAACAAATAAATTCTATAGCATTTTAGAAAGTGGCAAATGCTATGGGACAAATTTTTTTTTTTTTTTTAAATAGAGCCACATAATTAGATCAGATGTTCTGGATGGAGATACAGGAGGGATTGCAATTTATTTATTTATTTATTTATTTATTTATTTATTTATTTATTTGATTGATTGATTGATTGATTGACTGACTTGGCAAGAGAATAGTGTGCAAGGGAGCAATGGCAATGATTCACCATAATATTCAGGCCAGGTGAAAGGGGAAGAGAGGATATCAGAGGTGTGAGGGGCAGACAAGGTGTAAAGGGGTTGGGGAGAGGTCAGACAGGAAGCAGCCATGGGAGGAGAAGGACAACTACTATAGGCAGCATGGTCTGAGGGCTGTGGGAGAAAAACAGCCAACACTTGACAGGACCTCACAGAAGACAGTATCCTCAGGGAAGATATAGGCTCTCATGAGACCAAAAATTAAGGGACTCCTTCAGGAAGAGATGGAAGAACGGCTGAGTTTGCTGCTGATGGACCATAAGCTGCAGAGGGCAGAGTGAAGGGGTTTCAAGAGGTCGGGAAGAATGAGTGAACGGCAGAGACAGAAAAGGAGTTGTACAGAGCCAAAGGTAGAGAGTGAGAGATGATGAGTTCCCTGGTTACTTAAGATGACTGGCATGAAAATGCATAAAGTACCTAAGATAGTGTTTTTAGAAAATTATTCATCATGGACAGCTATTTTATGAGACAAAAGGGGACCCAAGCCTGGATTATTCAAATGATCAGTAATATCTAACCAGTGGATTACTAGGTGTACTGGTTAATACTGTGGATTCTGTAATCAAAGAAAACATGAGTATTTCAAGAGAAACATCAAAAGTGCTTTATTCAAAATAATGTCCATTGCTAGCTTCACATTTCCCCATCTTTTAGGTAATTTGTGGATACCATCCAAATAGAACTTTTATTGTTTTGAGGCAAACCATTCAAAGACACAATTTTCTTCTTCTTCATACGTTTTAAAGTGCTGCTCAGAAAGTGCATGTGCCATTGATCGAAACAAGTGGTAATCTGAAGGAGCAAGATCTGGTGAATACAGCAGATGAATTAATACTTCCCAGGCAAGATCTTTTAACGTGTCTTTAACTGGTTTTGAACTGTGTGATGTGCATCATCATGAAGCAAAATTACTTTGCATGTCTTCTGGCACATTCTGGTCGTTTCATGATCAATCGTGATTCAAGTCGATTATTTGTTGTCAGTAGCTATCAGTATTAACAGTTTCACCTGGTTTTAGAAGTTCATAATACATCACACCTTCCTGATCCCACCAAATGCAGAGCATTGTCTTCTATCCAAAGTAATTCGGTCTTGTAGTCAATGTTGATTGAGCTGGATCAACCCATGATTTGAGATTGCAAAATAAATCTTTTCATCGCCAGTCACAATTCAATAAAAAAAAAAAAAAAAAAAAAAAAAAAAAAAAAAAAAAACACTTTCTTTCATACCATTGAAGCAACATTTTACTGATAACTTTTTGATTTTCCATTTGTCTTTTGTTCAGTTCATATGGCACCCATTTTTCTTCCTGTAAAATATTTCCCATTGCTTGTAAATGATCAGAAATTGTTTGCTGAGCAACGTTTAATCTTTCTGCAAGTTGTTTTTTAGTTTGACACACATCTTCATCCAATAATACTTGTAATTGTTGGTCTTGAAACTTTTTCAATTCACCTGGACATTCTTTGTCTTTCACATAAAAATCATCACTTTTTAGGTGTTTAAACCAGCATTCACAAGTATCTTGGGATGGAGTATGTTCACCATAAGCTTCCTGAAGTATTCCGCAGCACTTTTCTTCAAAATAAAGTAATGAATTATAACTTCCCCCAAATGCTCTTTTTTTGGCACAAAATTCAACATTTTTAAGTGTAAAAATATCTATGATGTTAACACCTTCAGCAAATTTGACATTTGAAGTTTTGAAGCTTGTTGTCAATACAACAAAATAACATGTCAAATTGCATATATATCAACATATGTGTAACTCCATCTATTGAAAAAAATTCACCTTATTAACCGGTACACATAGTATATTTTGGTTCTAGATAAGGCAGTTTATACTATCTATCCTTAGGCTATTACATTTCTTACAGTACTAAGCTGACTAAAATGTAAGGAAGGGAATAAAGATGACAAATGATCTGTTCATAACTGTGATTTTTTAAAAACTGAAGACAGAGTAGGTTGGTTAAAATGTGCATTTTGAATGATCTGTTTATTCAAATTGGTAACTAAAAATCTCTACTAATATCACTCTACCAATTTTTATTATTTATCTACTTAATATAAACAGTCCACATATTCTAGACTGTTGAGAAAAGGACCCTTTAAAATTTTAATAAAATTAAATCTGATAATATTAAAGTATTATTTTACTTACTATATTGATACTCTACTTATAGGTGTGTGTGTGTGTGTGTGTGTGTGTGTCTTTCATTGAATCAGATCTTTTTCAATGAATCAGATCTTTTCTCTTTCATTGAATCAGATCTTTCATTGAATCAGATCTTTTCTTCTCCTTCCCTTCCATTATCCCTTTGTCAAGATCATGTTCATTATTTTTTTTATGTTGTGGGGGTTGGAAATAGGATGGCTTACTGGTCCTACTAAATCAGAATGGCATCATGTGATAAATCACCAATAATGAAATGAATTATTTGGATGTGGAATTTTTTGATAAATAAAGTAGTCATAGTATATGGTAAGTTCAAGGGGTTCTGTTGTTATTGTTTTTTACTTTTTTGTTTAGAAGGACAGAAAGTTCACCTAGAACAGCATTAATTACATTCTGTCTGCCTCTCTAGATTTACTCTCTGTCCTCTCCCTTGCAGTGTGTTTCAGGAAGCAAACCTCTACAGAACACAACAAGAGTAATCTTTTCCTCTGACTTCAAGTTAGGTTTGGCCAGTAGGTAACAATGACAAGAAGTCGGAAGTCAGGCCCTAACTGATTTGGCTCAGTGGATAGAGTGTCGGCCTGTGGACTCAAGGGTCGATTTCGGTCAAGAGCATATACCTTGGTTGTGGGCACATACCCAGTAGGGAGTGTGCAGGAGGCAGCTGACCAATGTTTCTCTCTCATCGATGTTTCTAACTCTCTATCCCTCTCCCTTCCTCTCTGTAAAAAAAATCAATAAAATATATATTTTTTAAAAAGTCAGAAGTCTAGACAAGAGTGTTGATTTTTCCCTTGCGTCCTCCTTGCTGGCCATTTTTGTACTGACAGAGGCTGTGTTCTTTTGTGTAGAGCTACAGCAACTGCCATGCAGCTCTCTCATGCAGCTATAGTTTATCATTCATACAGCCTTGTTTTCATAAATGCAAATAAAAACTATATTAAGTCAGGAATTTGTTCAGAAAAGGAAAGTAGCTTTTCTCAATAATATCCTTCTCACCTCCTTCTCCTTGTTGAGCAACACCAACTGGCTGTCTGTGAGGATGCAATACTTCCGCTCCCATGTTGTCGTATCAGTGTAGGGTGACTGGCCACAAGACAGACGATGCGTAGGTGGTCCTTTAACATCTGGGTAACAAATATGAAAAACAAAAGTGACAAGTCATTACCCTACTTAGCAAACTAATATTTCAAATGTAACATTCTTCAATATCAAATTAGAGATGAGTGTAAACAGGAATCTCAATGGTAAACTAAAATCTTAAATTTCTCTTAAAATAAAAACTGTTTAAAAAAAAGAAAATAAAAACTGTTAACAAAAAGAAGTATGCTGAAACACTCTATAATCATAAGCTCAAAACAGTAATTACTACTGTATATGCCCTAAAATAATGAAAGGTCACTTCAGAGCTAAATAAGTATCATCCTATCTAATAAAAGAGTACTATGCAAATTGACCATCACTCCAACACACAAGATGGCAGACTCCATGTGGTCAAAGATGGCCACCCCCATGTGGACACAAGATGGCCACCACAAGATGGCTGGCAGGGGAGGGCAGTTGTGGGCAATCGGGCCAGCAGGGAAGGGCAGTTGGGGGCAATCAGGCCTGAAGGGAAGGGCAGTTGGGGGGACCAGGCCAGCAAGGGAGAGCAGTTGAGAGGGACAAGGCCTACAGGGGAGGGCAGTTAGGAGCAATTGGGCTGGCAGGGGAGCAGTTAGGCATCAATCAGGCTGGCAGGGAAGTGGTTAGGGGGTGATCAGGCTGGCAGGCAAAAGCAGTTAGGGGCAAGCAGCAGGCTGGTGAGCAGTTGGGAGCCAGCCGTCCTGGATTGTGAGGGGGATGTCCCAGATTGGAGAGGGTGCAGGCTGGGCTGAGAGACACACATCCTTCCATGCACAAATTTCATGCACCAGGCCTTTAGTTCAAAATAAAGGGTGAAGGGGACCAGACAAGAATAAAAGATAGAGGCCCTGGTCATTAAGAGGACGATGCTGTAGCTTTCACACTTTGAGAGTACTGTTGACCTAGAACTGAGAAAGTGAAGTTATTGGCAGCTTAGACCTTTAAAAAGGCTTTCTTTCTAGTTACTCATAAGAATTAGGACTGTTTAAACTACAGTATATTACCACTAGAGGCCAGTAATACCTTAAAATCATAGGAAGCAATTTCCTCAAGGAAAGATCTAAACATATTACCATCATGTCTCTGAGATGAAGGTATACAATGTCAAAGCTAAATGTCTCCACTCTTCTAAATGTCTCATTTCCCTATAAAATACCAAGTGGTTACCATTACTTTGTCACTTTAAAATTTTTTCATATAAACTATTCACTGCTGTAAACCTTACAATATATCTTAATCATAAGAATACATTAGATCCATTAAATAAGACTTTATGGCAGTTCAATATATACTAAAAGATCTTTAGCTATGAAGGACTATCACCTTTCAGGATATACTTGCAGGAATCATTTAAAATACATTACTTATTACTGTTTAATTAAGTCCAAAGGAGCACCTCAGGCTGAAGAAGTTCAAAAACAAAAAACCCTGAGAGCAGGAGAGTTGTGAATCAAAAGAAAGAGCATTTTATCTATTAGATGCATGTTTTCATTACTATTACTTTCTACAGACTTCCAGTCTTTTTATCACAGAATTATATTACTGGTATTGACTGACTGAAAGAAAGTTAAAATGATATCCTATACCATAATTACTCAAATTTGCATAACTATACCCTGAGTTCTATAGAAAGTAAACATGTCAGAAATTACGGTAGGTTAGGTATATGCTTATCTTCTTAAGGCCCCTTATTGTGTCCATTATTATCTTCAGTGCTCCTTTGGACTTAATTACCTATTCTCTCTAAAATGTGTTGCTCTACATGTTTTGGGGAACTTATCAATTACCCTCTAAAATAATCTCAAAATGTTACTAGGACTTGGCTGGACAAGTTCATCAGTGGTTTCCCCCTATTTTCCTGCTTCTTCTAATCTCCTCTGCACTGTGCATAGCAGGATTCACTATATCTACAGCTTCAGTATACCACACCAACTCCACCCTTAATTCTCTTGTTTTCCAAGCATCTTAAATTACCTTAAAGTTTTCTTTATACTTTAAAATTTCCTAAAATTATCACAGAAAGCTTCAAAGGAACTGACTCATAATCCTTTTTGACACAATAGGAGATTATCGCCTATAATTAAAAGTCATATCAAAGATGATTTTGTTGCCTGGTTGGAGTGGCTCAGTTGTTGAATGTCCTGGTCAGGGCACATGCCTGAGTTGTGGGCTCAAGCCTCAGTAGGGGGCATGCAGGAGGCAGCCAATCAATGATTCTCTCTCAATTATGTTTCTATCTCTCTCTCTCTCTTCCTTTCTCTGAAATCAACAAAAACTTATTAATAAAAAGCTGATTTTCTTAATGTGATTTGGATAAACAATTGGATTAGATTTTTACCACAACATAGGCCTATTTTTAGAGAAAATACCAAGATTACCTCAACAGAGATGATGCACCTACTTTATGTGGAAATGTGGTGGTTTTGTGGCCCAGACAAGTTTTCATTCAAATGACTAACCTTCTTATGTAAGTTAGCCATGGGTGACCTAACTGCCCACTGTAATTTAATTTGAACAGTAGTCTTATGATCTCTAGTAAGCAAGAAAATATTGACAGCGCCTGTCCATAAAAATTAGAATATAAAATAGTATATTTATAGCATAACTTGGGTTTCCTGACAAAATATAAATTAGTATCAGCACTGAATGTTCCTGTGTCATCTGGAGAAATTCTCTTAAAGACTCACTGGAAATTCCATTAGGCATATCTATAAATATCCACAAATTAGCTTTTCTCTTAGAAGGTTAGCATCTTGTCTCTTCCAGACTTAGCATCTCGAAAGACTTACAATAGGAGAGTAAAAAAGGGATCCAATTAGAAGCAGAAATAGGCATAGAGTGGAAAAGACTATGACCCAAATATGCAGAGTGTCAAAGAAAAAAAATTGCTGTGGGAAATTTCATTTTTGTGTCTTTCAGCTCCTTAGAAATTCATCCGTGTTGCTTTTGAATCACATTATTTATAAACACATTTTTTAAAAAAATTCCAACATAAATTAAAGCAATTGTTAACATCCCAAATGTATTTACTGCCATTCAAAACAAGGTTTACAGAGGATTCTACAGAGAAATTCATTCCTCCAGCTAAAACACAAACTCTAATGTTTCATTCAGTCTCAACAGCCTTTCATTGATTCTCAGTACCACCTTAAAAACAACAACAACAACAACAACAAGATAGACAGTTTTGGGAAATCTATCTGTATCAGCGATATTTTAATACTTTAAAATAGAAGCACATTTCTACCAAGTAGTTGTAAATTTCTTGGGTCTGAACTATTGTAGAGGTGTGTGTTTATTTCAATGCCAGAACTAACCTGGTTTAGAAATGGCAAGTTCTTCCCAACATTCAAATTTCAATAATCAGATTTATTTTGATTCTGAATTTTATTAGAACCCTATATATAAAAGGCTAATATGCAAAGTGTCCCCTCGGAAGTTCGATCAGAAGAAGAGTTCGATCACTCTCTATGATGTGCGCTGACCACCAGGGAGCGGTGCAGCACAGGGCAGGCAACTGGCAGTGTAGGGAGAGAGGGGTGCTGAGGGAGCAAGGGAAGGAAGAAGCAGGGAGTCGGGGAACCTGATGGGCCCTGACCGCTGGCCAGGCCTAGGGACCCTACCCATGCCTGAATTTCATGCACTGAACCTCTAGTTTATTTATAAAATTTCAGAATTAAAATCACTAATATCTTATAGAAGTAAAAATACACGTAAACAACTTTAAAACATAGCTATAGTAATTTACCTAGTTAAGGACACATCAATTTCCCTAAGTACACAAAGGACTGTTTTCTCTTAATATTTTATAAATGTGATAATGCTGCCTGTCCTAGGCCTAGGCCAGATGCTATTAATTACTTCCCATCAATACAATATATTTTAAGCCATTCTATTTCATTCTTAAAGTATAGAAAGAAAAAACAAACCCATCAGGATACTAAAATGAAGTTTAATCTTATTTATTTTGTGCCTCATTACCTCCCCACTCCATATTCTGTTAAAATGTCAGAAAATGCCTTGCTTCCAGAATAGAAAACAAAAATTTTCTTAAGCTGATAAGTATTCAACCACTAAAATCATTGCCTGTGAAGTCCGCTTATTCCTAACATACAATGAACCTCAGGGCTGGCAAGTTACATTGGCTCCAGAAGATTTAAATATGGTCACATTAACCCTGGTGAATAATAAGGGTACTGAGTAATAAATGAATCTGTTTTATAAAATCGTAGTTCAGAAATGAGTGCCTTTATGAAAATGTAAGTTTTAATCCTTATCACAATTTCACTATGAGACCACAACTATTTGTTAAAAATTTATATTATGTGTCTTAACCTTAGGTAACCATTTCAGTTTTTCTTCAATTACAGGCTTATTTCTAAGCTACTGAAACACTGGTATCAAGTCAGTAAATACCCTATGCCTACCATCACCCTTTCTTTCTAAGAGTAAAAGAGGGCAGGTGGGAGGTAACAGGTGACACTTCTTTCTGGTGAGTAATTTTCCTCAGTCTCAAGTTTGCAAAAGAGTCCCTCCGCCGCCTCCTTCTCAGTCAGTCTCAGCGGCACTGAGACGTAAGCATGGGGGTTCGAACTCTGTTTTGTCACAGGCCCCAGTGAGTCATCTGAGAACAATGTAATAAGTTCCTTGAAAACATGACTTATTAATAGCAATCAAGTACTTGATAAACAGTAGTTTGAAGTTATAGCCTAAGTACTAAGATTACCTAAGTAATCTTTTAAGAAAATGGCTAGGATGGGACACATTTCCTATAATGTTTCGATTTGCTTCTTCCTACCACATCACAAGTACATAGTTTGCACTATGGCAGGAAGAGCAGATCATATACTTTCTTCCACTTCTGAGACATGCAGAAAGGCATTAAGTCCCATAATTCCCATACTGAGCCAAGCACTGATTAAACAATTATACAGATTATATAACTGAATGGAATATTATGAATGATGGTCAGCATCAAGATAGTAGATGTTGCCCAAGATCGCGTGGCTCAGTGGTTTGAGCATCAACCTATGAACCAGGAAGTCAGGGCATATGCCTGGAGGTTGCAGGCTCGATCCACAGTAGAGGGCATACAGGAGCCAGCCAATCAATGATTCTCTCTCATCATTGATGTTTCTATCTCTCCCTCTCCCTTTGTGAAATCAATAAAAATATTTTTAATAAATAAATGATGACAAATGACAGTCAATTCTAGCCTACTCTTCAATCTGAATAGACAACTCACATCTGTAGGTCATACTGTAACCAAATCAGAAAAATATAAAATATTCAAAATAATTCATTTACATATTAATCTTTAGAAGGACACAAAGGTCTCTATGCAAATTTTTCTTAAACAGTCAAGTATGTTGCAAATTTAAGAAAAGTGTAAGAAAATACTAGTCTGGCCCTTAAAACATAACTTTTGTATTGCATAAATGATCTATACTCAAGATCCTTTTCATGTCTCATGTTCCTGTTACTGGTAGAAAAATGAACTAGACTAAGAATTCATCTCAAACATCATTTAATACTCATTCTTTTTGTTATATATTTAGTACCTCTTCCTATATTAATATGCCCCCATGCTTGCCTCTTTTTTAACTGAATATCATCGCTTTCCTTTAGAAACAGCTGCTGTGGGGAAAGAATTAGAGCTTTTAAGGGAATGTGATTCTTAATGGAAAAGGGGGAAATGCATATAAATAGTTTAGTACTTTTGAGAGGCCAGTTTTTGAGGTTTTAGCGATTGGTTATATAGCCAATACTGTGACAGTATCTATCTAAGAGATTAGAAGGCAGACTGCATAAAATTTAAACCACTGACCTCAAATGAGTAGGTGAGAATGAACACCTACACTAGGAGACTATAAAGCAGTAAAAGCAAGCACTTAGCTTTTTCTCTTCAATACAACCAACACAAGTAGAACAGACATCCCTCTTATACAAATCTAATTCATTCCTGAAAATGTGTTGGATGGCAAATTTTCATGTAACAGGAGACCATTTGTGATTTTAAGTGGACAAAGAATAATGTAGTTCAAACACATTTAAAACTCCCAATTAATTTCCCTAAGAACTGTTAAGTATCCTTAAAATCATAACCCTAAATGCAATCCACCAAAAATTTCATATTTAAAAATAAGCATACAAAATCGTTTATATTCAACTAACTTGTTAGTGGGTACATTTGTACATAGTAGAGTATCAGATACAATTTCCATTTTTTATATACTGCAAACATGTACTGTAAGGTAAATAAACAATAATCTGTTAGTAATTTATAATGATGCAAATAGCACAATAAAATAAAATGAACAAGGCTTTCTAAACTAACAATGTTTTCATAATTTTATTTTCCCCACAAAATAAAGAAAAAATCATATACATGGGGACTCATGCACAGGCAAGTTTTTATGTCATTTTTTGTTTTGTCTTCTCTCTCATTAATCTTTATCATTTCCATCTTTTCTTCTAACCTAAGAACTTTTTTTTTTTAATATATTTTATTGATTTTTTACAAAGAGGAAGGGAGAGAGATAGAGAGCTAGAAACGTCGATGAGAGAGAAACATCGACCAGCTGCCTCTTGCACACCCCCTACTGGGGATGTGCCCGCAGCCATACATGCCCCTGACCGGAATCGAACCCGGGACCTTTCAGTCGGCACACCGACGCTCTATCCACTGAGCCAAACCGGTTTCGGCAAACCTAAGAACGTTTCTAATCCTCCTAGGCTAACTTTTCACAAGCTTTCCCATTATCTTTTTTTTAAAAAACAAACAAACATATTTTATTGATTTTTAACAGAGAGGAAGGGAGAGGGATAGAGAGCTAGAAACATCGATGAGAGAGATACATCGACCAGCTGACTGCAACGAATTTACATGCCCTTGACCGGAATCAAACCTGGGACCTTTCAGCCCACAGAGCGAGGCTCTATCCACTGAGCCAAACCGGTTTTGGCGCTTTCCCGTTATCTTAAAAGATATTCAGATTGCATGAAATCTTTAAACAACATAACTACAAAACACATCCTGTTGGGAAAACAAATGATATAAGAAACAGTCTACTCCATATTCTCTCGCCCAGGTTCATGTGCAACTTAATGTTCTGGGCCAGAACAATATTTTAATTTAGAGAGTCAACTTTAGGTTAAATATTTCCAAGTCACTGTGGCAAATATTTGGATGGTGAGAATTCAGATATCAAAGAATACATGCACATTACGGACAGAAGAATGAATCTAGAAAATCAAATAATGCTGAGCATTAAGTAGGAGAATAAACAAAAATAAAGGTCAACAGGGGAAAAAATACACAGAAGAGAAAGAGAGAGATCCTTTGGGAAACAAATCAGAGTTGAAAGATATCTTCAAGGACAATAAATCACATTCCCTCAATTTATAGATTAATAAAATGAGGCTTAGAGACATAAAACTACTTGCTCAAAAATGACACACCTAGTTCAGCTATCTTTGAACTTAGTTATTTAATGTATGATTTTCACTAGCATGTTAATATAACTTTTCCTTGTTCTTTAAATTCTGTAAGTATTTATTTACTGTGTACTCAAGCCTGGGAATATAACAGTGAACAAGACAGACCTAGTCACTGAACTAATGAAACTTAAATTTAGAAGAGAGGTCAAATACTGCACAATTAGTATGCACTTAATTTAAGCAATTATGATAATGATGCAGTACAGGGTGCTGTGAGAGCATATAAAAAGAACAATGGACTTGGTCTGGGAGCAGTAGGTGGAGGAGAATATAAGTACAGATGACTCCCTCTGCTTCCATGGATTAAACCAACAGCAAATGAAGATATTGGAAAAAAATGTTGTTGCTGATGTGTAGTATGTAGTTAGGCCTAGGATGGTTGCATCTGTAGTGAACAACTACAGATTTTCTTCTTGTCATTATTCCCTAAATAAGTCCGTAAGAATTTCCTGAGCCTTCCCATTATTTTAAAATATATTCAGATTACATGAAACCTTTAAACAACATGATCATGGAACACAATCCTGCTGAGAAAAGAAATGCTACAGGATAATATTTATTCTCAGATGAACAACACACACTATTACATAGCATTTACATTATAACAGGTATTATAAGTAATCTAAGGATTATTTAAAGTATATAGGAGGATGTGTGTAGGCTATATGCATATGGCTAATATATGCATATAATATTTCATCCATATAACCTACAGACACACATATATATGGTTAATATGTAAAGTATCCCCTCGGGAGTTTGATTGCTTGCTATGACATGTGCCCACCACCAGGGGAGGGAGAGTGCACAGAATGAAGTCGGCATCAGGGAAGGGAGGCCCCAGACAGCAGTCAGAAGGCCCCAATCAGCCCTGATCACTGGCCAGGCCTAGGGACCCTACCTGTGCACAAATTTTATGCACCGGGTCTCTAGTTTTATTTAAAGAACTTGAGCATCCAGGGATATTGGTATCTGCAAAGGGTCATGGAACAAATCCACAGTGTAAACTGAGGGACAACTGTATTGGCATTACAGGCAAATCAAATCACAGGCCCAAAAGTCCTTGAGGAAGAAAGTGGTTCTACTTCAACAATGTGAAAAGGAGGCCCCTCTGTCTGATGCATAGGGAGCAAGGAGGTTAAGCATAGTGATCAGAGGCTGGGGAAATAGTCTTTGCCAAAATCAACAGAGACCTATAAACAAGGTTTTAAAAAGTTGATCTTGATCCTAAGAAGGAAAGGAAGCCCCTGAAGGGTTTTAAACAGAGAAGTGACACCACTGATTTGCATTTTTGTTGAGATATGGATGGAGATTTCATTTACTGAGATTAGAAATTCTGTAAGAAGATCAGGTTTGAGGGAAAAGCCAATGAATATAAAGTCAGTATTCAGTACTTACACATTTTTTAGTCAGTATTCAATTGGATTAGGCATGGGTGAATACCATTTTGCATCTCCTTTCTTTCTATGTATTATTATTCGGTTAAGAACTGCCTTATTTCTTAATTTGTAGCTATTAGTTATTCCTCTACCAATGAATATTGGCTTTTGGGTCACATTCAATTAAAAGAGGGGAAAAATCAAGTTAAAAATAAGATCTGTGTATCTAGGTCCAAACCTCTACCCTCACCTATAGAATAATCTAGAAGTGCTTCAAAGGGTCCTCAAATTTCTTACTAAAATTTTATTTTAAGAAATATGTGGCAGGTACTAGGTTAAAATGGCAGGTTGAACATATATAATTTCATTCCATCTCAAAACCCCACTACTACAGTAAAGATATTATATATACACATACATATATATATGTGTGTGTGTGTGTGTGTGTGTGTGAGAGAGAGAGAGAGAGAGAGAGAGAGAGAGATTTTGACAGAGAGAAACAGAGAGACTGACAAAATCCCACAAAAATAGAGGAATAAGTAATACAAATTAAGAAATAAGGCAATTCTTAACCAAATAATAATACATAGAAAGGAAATGCAAAATGGTATTCACCCATGCCTAATCCAATTGAATACTGACTAAAAACTGTGTAAGTACTGAATACTGACTTAAATATATACATTTTTAACACTGTGTACTAATTTTTAAAGATAAATTGAGTTTTTGAACACTGAACACTAAATACATTGAACATCAGAAAATATGTAACTATGGTGAGAAAGTTAGGGTGGTTGTATATGACGGCTACATCCTCAGCACATATGAATTGGTTTAAAAAGATCTTTAAGAAGAGGCTATCAAAGCACAGAAATTTAGCAGAATGAAACTCATGTCCCCAACTTAGGTTATTTGAGTGAGTTAACACAATAGAGGAAATAGAGAACAATTTCTCAATTTCTGGCACAGAGAAAAATGCTCAATAAATGTTAGCTCTCATTATCATTGCTACTGAGAAGCATCATGATCAGATGGTTAAGAGCACAGACTCTGGAATCAAACTGCTTACAAAGGAATCCCTGCTCTTCTGCTTACCAGCTGTGCAACTCTAGTCAAGATTCTTAACCTCTTGGTGCTTCAGTTTCCTCATCGTTATAATAGGAACAATATTGTTTCTACCCCACAGGGATGTGGTGACGATTAAAAGAAAAACTTCAAGCATTTAGAACAGTACCTAGCATATTGTAAGCTTACAATAAATGTTAGTTCTCATTATTCTTTTTACTTCACACATTTGATATAATAAATTCACATCTTATTCCAATTCAAAACTATTGATGCTAAAAATACTATAATAAAATGTGAGGGGGAAAACAGGTTTAAACTGTGAATTACCTTCAGGATTATATAATATATGTAAATAAATATTTCCTTGGAAATATTCTGTGGAAAACCCAGGCATGGCTCAACTGACTAGCCCAACCGGCATGGCTCAGTGGTTGAGCATTGACTTATGAACCAGGAGGTCACAGTTCAATTCCCAGTCAGAGCACATGCCCAGATTGTGGGCTCAATCCCCATTAGGCTGGGTGCAGGAGGCAGACAATCAATCATTCTCTCTCATCATTAATGCTTCTATCTCTCCCTCCTTCTTCCTTCCTCTCTGAAATCAATAAAAAAAAATATTTTTTTTTTAAAAACACACCAAACTATACAAGTTTGCTCCAACAAAAGAAAACTTCCATTTGGTACCACTGAACAGGATCTAGTACACCCTATGCCATGAATGAGAGAGAGAGAGAGAGAGAGAGAGAGAGAGAGAGAGAGAGAGAGAGAGAGAGAGAGAGAGAGAGAGAGAGAGAGAGAGAGAACGAGAACTAAATTGTTATGAGAGAGAGAGAAACATTGATCCGTTGCCTCCCATACACCCAAAGGGAATTGAACCCATATCTGGGTATGTGCCCTGACTGGGAATAGAACTCATCCCCTTTTCAGTGTACAGGACAATGTTCCAACCAAATGAACCACTCAAATAGAGAGAAAATAATCCTTTTAATGGCACTGTGTTAATCTAACCAATTATTTTTAAATACTCCCAGCTCTATAAGCCTCTTACTATTGTATAGATGATGGGTAAACTTGAGAAAAGCAATTAATCCTCATTTGTTTTTCTGTAAGTTTTTATTAGTACCAAAATGTATATATACTTCTCAAATGCAACCACAAGAGTGTGAAACAATAAGAAATTTGGTGGGTGATGTTTTCTGCTTTTTAAAAAAGTTGAATCCAAATTCAAAGGATTACAGAATGGATAGTAAAGTTGTCACTGATTTTTAAAATTAAAGTCTGAAAAAATAAAACTATCTCTCTCACTCACTCTCTTTCTCCATCCCCACCTTTCCCCCTCCCCTTTTTCTTTCTCACACACACACTCTTAAGCCTCAATTTCTTTGCTTTTCCAAAACTATCTGAACTCCTGTGTAGGTCCACAAACAAGAGAGCCATTGTGTGAATCTGTAAATTGTATGACATCACTGAAATACAAGCACCAATTGGTATCACAAACAGTTTATGTTTCCAAGGATACGGGGAACTTTAAATACCCGGCAGTTATACAAGCTCAGGAGCACAACCTTCCTAACAATACCAGAACCCTGCCACTTTCTATTTAAGTCACTGTTTCCAACAGAGAAGGGATACTGGTTTTGCTCCAATAATTCTTCCAAATAATATACTCAGCAACATTCCTCAATCATTTGATTCCTCATTTTTATATTCTCAACTTAATGACAGCAAAAGAGAGGATTAAGAATGTACATAGCCCTATTAATAGACAGACTCTCAAAAGGCCAGCCTGGAGACCTTTAGTGAAAGTACACATTACAGATTTCTAAAATTCAATGCACATAAACATTTCTGCTTAATCCTTATAATAATGCTTTGCTATTGTAGAATACCCACTTAGTAACAATTAAAAATAATTTCTTCCTGTATGACTTTCCTAGAAAAGTCATTTTTCCTTACTTAACATCTACCTGGAATTCACCTATAAATTTATATAACTTGTTTATTCTAGCTAGAATAACTATTGCAACACAAAACACAGGCTAAAAGGATTAACTATATTATTGTTAAAAGAGAAACAAGTTTATAATCCTTTACAAAGGTCTCCTTAAAAAGGTGGTATTTAGGGCTAAATTGTTATAAAAGGTTGATACCTAAGCTCTCTCTCCCTCTCCCTCTCCCTCTCCCTCTCCCTCTCCCTCTCCCTCTCCCTCTCCCTCTCCCTCTCCCTCTCCCTCTCCCTCTCCCTCTCCCTCTCCCTCTCCCTCTCCCTCTCCCTCTCCCTCTCCCTCTCCCTCTCCCTCTCCCTCTCCCTCTCCCTCTCCCTCTCCCTCTCCCTCTCCCTCTCCCTCTCCCTCTCCCTCTCCCTCTCCCTCTCCCTCTCCCTCTCCCTCTCCCTCTCCCTCTCCCTCTCCCTCTCCCTCTCCCTCTCCCTCTCCCTCTCCCTCTCCCTCTCCCTCTCCCTCTCCCTCTCCCTCTCCCTCTCCCTCTCCCTCTCCCTCTCCCTCTCCCTCTCCCTCTCCCTCTCCCTCTCCCTCTCCCTCTCCCTCTCCCTCTCCCTCTCCCTCTCCCTCTCCCTCTCCCTCTCCCTCTCCCTCTCCCTCTCCCTCTCCCTCTCCCTCTCCCTCTCCCTCTCCCTCTCCCTCTCCCTCTCCCTCTCCCTCTCCCTCTCCCTCTCCCTCTCCCTCTCCCTCTCCCTCTCCCTCTCCCTCTCCCTCTCCCTCTCCCTCTCCCTCTCCCTCTCCCTCTCCCTCTCCCTCTCCCTCTCCCTCTCCCTCTCCCTCTCCCTCTCCCTCTCCCTCTCCCTCTCCCTCTCCCTCTCCCTCTCCCTCTCCCTCTCCCTCTCCCTCTCCCTCTCCCTCTCCCTCTCCCTCTCCCTCTCCCTCTCCCTCTCCCTCTCCCTCTCCCTCTCCCTCTCCCTCTCCCTCTCCCTCTCCCTCTCCCTCTCCCTCTCCCTCTCCCTCTCCCTCTCCCTCTCCCTCTCCCTCTCCCTCTCCCTCTCTCTCTCTCTCTCTCTCTCTCTGACCTAAATAGTTATATTGTCTTTACATCAACTGTATTTATGGAATGTTTTCCATTAATTACATGTGCCATTGAGAGTTTTGACAGTTTCAGAGTTCTTATTTTTCTATTTGGGAGGTAAATATTTTAAGCATGTATTTCAAAATGCAGATTGGAAACTGACAAGGAAAATAGGGAGCATTTACAGAATGCAATTAGAATTTGCAAGAGCTGTTTGATGATGATGGCAGCAGCAGGGAGCTCTGAGCTACAGGAATGGAAAGCCATGCCTTTCAGCAGCTCTTCTTATATTACCTCATATTGGACAGTTACAATGCCAAAATTAAAGGGCAAAGAGAGTTTCTATCTAGTCAGTTTTGCATTTTATAGAATAACATTTTTGTTACAAACTCCTTTGGATGAAGGTTGTATTTGATGCCTATTTTAAGTCATGTTACTAAGTATTAAATATATTTTAGGGAACTTATACATTACTCGAAACTTTTAAAGATATATATTACATTGTTATAATCTTTTAAAATATCAGAATCTTATGCAAATGGTTTATTTAACCATTTTAAAAACTTTTTTAAAAATAGTAATATAAAGAACTGGACCCGCAAAAGGAACCAACCCTGCTGACATCTAAATTTCATAGACTTCTGGCCTCCTGAACTATAAGAGAATAAATCTACACCTGGATTTTAATTATAGTACTAATTTTACATTTAAAATGCAATAATTTGTAGGTTAAAAACATAATTTTTCACTTAACTTTAGTTTTAAATCTTGAATTCTTTCAATTACTCATACAAATGAAAATCATTCAGTATAAGTCATAATCTCAAAGTAAATTATAGGAAAATTATTTGAACAAAAAGACTCCCAAGACATTTTTTCAGACTACACAAGTTTTCAAGTGCTTTATCCTCTTAAGTAGTAACAAAACTTTTCTACTTTTATCAAAAAATTTTAAATTAGCACTGATTCTGTACCTCAATAAGAAATCAATTTGGCAAATTTGAAACGTTTGTGTATATGTCTTTTCTGAACTGACCATGTAACTCTTTAAACCTCAGAAAAACATTTAGCTAAGTCTACCTAATTCAAAATAATCAAAATGTTGTATAGGATTTCATTTCACATACTGCCTCTACTTGCCACAAACTTGAAAAGATTACCTAAACCATTAATGATTATGAAAGAACAAAGTAAATAGTCATATATTTTCCCTACTAAAACTCACTTTTTTCCATGGTAGCTACTTAATCACTGATTATTCAACTAAATTCATTAAAATATAATTCAACTGTGGCAGGAGAAGAGGCTAAATGTTCTTTTCAGGTACAGTTTAGTCCATATTCTATTCTCATTATAATTAATCAACCATTCTTTGTCCCCACTTCTATCCTCTTTTGTTCTTTAAAAAGAATCAAAGCTACATTTTAATTAAACTAAGTAGAAAAATGAAAAATTATTGTTCAGTCATTATCAATAATTTATACATACTGATTTTTACACATATTCCTAATATAATGTGGCAGCAAGTATCTATATTTAAGTTATGAGAAAACACAAAAGGAAACGTTCTAACAGAAGTGTCAACACCCCCACATTATACATTAATATAATTTTGGATTACTAAGTTAAGCAAATTAGAAGCCATACATATTTAAAGAGCAAGTTAATGGCAATGCTGAGATGAATAAAGTTATGTGCTTATGAAGCACCTTTTCCTATAGATCACAAAGCATTTTCCAAAAATTTCCCTATCATTTTACATAAAGTGAGCAGATAGCAAGATTCTTCTAGCTTTCAGATGGCAGGATTTAGCCACAAAAAGATTAAGCAGTTTCCCAAAGAGTCCACGTGAGTCAGGAGCAAAACAGAAATAGAACCCCTGACTCATGGCTCTTAATCTCACACTAAAGCTACTAGTTCTCAGTTAACCTTTCCTTTTCTTATGTAAGAATATTTTAAAATAACAGCAATAACAGCACCAGCATGCCTAATCTCATTTAAGTCTCATAGCATCCCTGTAACGTGGGTACTATCATCACTCCCATATTACATATAAAGAAATTGAGGCACAGAAAACTTGAGTAAATTGATAACAGCCACACTAAGTAATATGACTCTATACGATCATAATCATAATGCTATGCTACATTGGGCCCATGCACAGTTGTCAGGATATTTGGGATCTCATAAAACCAGATTTTGAACTAACTAGCAATTTGATCTAGGTTGAATGATCACGTGACCCAGATTACACCTTGTCCTAAAATAATTAATAGTACCCCTTTCAAACCTTTGCAAAGCTTCTCTGTTTAGATTATAAGGAGATCTTTATATAGTCATTTTTAAGTCTTATTTTAACTTTACTCATCTGTATAACAAAAATATTAGAGAACTTTCAATTGAAAAATAAAGTATAAGGACTTAAATATATAGGTAAAATTTTGCTTATATAAATATTCACTGTAGTCTTCACAGATAAAAATAAAATTTTACTGAAAACAAAAATTTCATGAGTTAAATTACCCCTTATATAAATCAATCCTTTCTTGAATACTATTCAGCCCTGAACCTTTCTTGATCATTTTTGAATCCTGTTATGAGTACAAAGTCATTGCATAGTCAAATTGCTAATCTTGCAAAATAGGATTTTACAAAGCTGATGAGAGCTATGATAGACAAGAACTCAGATTTCACATACAAAAGTTCTGATAAGTAAGGCTATAGAAGAGTTATATCATTTAACAACTGCAGAAATTTGATATAGATTATGACAGGTTAGGCAGTCTAAAGAAAAATATGAATAACAAAGGATTAAGAAAGAGTCTTGGGCCAGACAATGGCATACACTCATTTTTTTCATACTGGTCCATGCTAAATGAAACTATACTTTGGAACTTAAAAAGGTAGCCATAGAACTCTGAAAACAGAAAGCTGAAAACAGAAAGAAGACTGACTTGAGAAACAACACAGTGGAAGGATATCTTATAAACCCGGTGTTCAACAGAAAAAGGTGACCCAAAGCCTTGCCCCAAGCAATAGAAAGCAGTCTGGGTAGTCTCATTCCCTTGAAAACACTAGGCAAGCCCAACAGTTCTAGCCTGGGAGTATGGTGGGGAGGCCTGCAAACAGTGAGCAGCCAAGGGAACCACATACCCTTTCCCCTCCAGACCTGAGACAACCTTCTCTCACCAAGACATACCAGGTAGCAGGGGACAGGGGTGAAGGGGAGGGGATCCTGAAAAGAGGGGATTGTCCAGCCTGAGGGATTCTTCTCCATCTCCCAGAGGCAGGGGATCTTGTCACAGCATCCCAGCCCGGAAGGCCGGTCCCCATGGGCTGGAGACTCTTCTCTTTCTTAGAGGCACAAATGGCCTGTTCTGGGAAAGCTCCAGCTGCTCCCCCAGCAGCTCCGGCAGAAATGAGTAGGAGGCCCATATAAACCAAGAAGACCAAAATAGTGCTGCAAAAAATCTGAAAAGTAAATTGTCATAGGAACCATACCCTTTAATATTAGGCTTGTAGCTACATGCTAAACCTAAATAGGTTGGCAGCCTGATAAAATAAAAGACTAAAACTGGACCTACAATTATCAGCCAAAATGTTCAAGATTCAATTTAAAAAAAAAAAAAATCATCAATCATACCAAGAAACAAGAATATCACAGCATGAAAGCAAAAATCAATCAACTAAGATGACTCAGATGTTTTAATAATCTGAGAAGGAATTTAAAGCAGGCATCATAAAAAGCTTCATAATCAATTGGAAATTACCTTAGGACAAATTTAAAAAGAATGGAATATCTTAGCAAAGAAACAGAATTTTATTTTAAAAACTGCATGAAAACTATAGAACCAAAAATACAACAGCTGAACTACAATAGCAGAATGGAGATGACAGAAGACAGAATCAGCAAAATTTAGGATAGAAAAACAATTTATTGTATGTGAACAACAAAGAAAAAAGAGACTGAAAAAATAAATATTAAACTATCAGTGGCATTCCAGGAGAGAAGAACTAGAGAGAATTTGGAAAAAATAATGGCTGAAGACCTCCCAAAAGAGTAGGCAAAAGACATAAGCCTCCAGATTCAAGAAGCTGAGTTGCCTTGGCCGATGTGATTCAGTGGTAAGAGCATTAACTCGAGGACCAAAGGGTCACAGTTTGATTCCCAGTCAAGGGCACATACCTTGGTTGCAGGTTCAACCCCCAGCCCAAGTCAGGGTGCATGCAGGAGGTAACCAATCTATGTGTCTCTTTCACATCAATGTTTCTGTTTCTCTCTCTTTCTTCCCTTTCCCTCCCTCCTTTCCACCCTTCCAAAAAAAGAAAGAAAGAAAGAAAGAAAGAAAGAAAGGAAGGAAGGAAGGAAGGAAGGAAGGAAGGAAGGAAGGAAGGAAGGAAGGAAGGAAGAAAGAGAAAGAAAGAAAGAGAAAGAAAGAAAGAAAGAAAGAAAGAAAGAAAGAAAGAAAGAAAGAAAGAAAGAAAGAAAGAAAGAAAGGAAGAAAGAAAGAAAGAAAATCAAAGGAAAAACTACCCTTTGGGTGAGGATTAACCAAAAAATAAATTAAAAATAAAATTAAAAAATGAAGCTGAGTTAAACCCAAAGAAATCTAAGACAAGACCCATCATAATTAACTTCTAAAAACTAAAGACAAAAAATAAGTTGTGAAAGCAGTCAAAAAAAATGTCATGGTACCTCTAGGGCAGGTTGGCAAACTCATTAGTCATCAGAGCCAAATATCAACAGTACAACGATTGAAATTTCTTTTGAGAGCCAAATTTTTTAAACTTAGTCTTCTTCTAACACCACTTCTTCAAAATAGACTCGCCCAGGCCGTGGTATTTTGTGGAAGAGCCACACTCAAGGGGCCAAAGAGCCGCATGTGGCTGGCGAGGCGCAGTTTGCCGACCACGGCTCTAGGGAAACAACAACCCAAATGACAATTTCTCATCTAAAACCTTTAAGTAGGTGGAACAAGATTTTTCAAATGCTGAGAGAAAACTGTCAACCTCAAATTCTATACCGGATGAAATTATTCTTGTGAGATGAAGGGGAAATTAAGGCATTCTCAGTTGAAGGAAAGCTCTAAACCTCTGAACTAGGAGATCTTGGTTCAATTTCCGTTCAGGGCACACACCTGGGTTTCAGGCTTGATCCCCAGTGTGGGATGTGCAGGAGGCAGCCGATCAATGATTTTCACTCATCCTTGGTGTTCCTATCTCTCTCTCTCTCTCTCTCTCTCTCTCTCTCTCTCTCTCTCTCTCTCTCTCTCTCTCTCCTTTCCTCTCTGAAATCAATAAAAATATATTTAATTTTTTTTAAAGAGAATTCTTCAGAGAGAAAATAATAAAAAGAAATTTTAGAGTATTAGAAAGAAAGAATAATAAAAAGAGCAGAAATATGAGGATATATTTTATCATCTTCAGGAGTTTATAAATATTTTATTAAAGCAAAAATTATAATATCATCTGATACTCAAGACAATATTTTGAAGTGGGAAAGGTAGACAGACCTAAATAGAAGGTTTCTATACTATACTTAAAGTGATAAAATGTTGATACCAGTAAACTGTGAGGTCACATACGAATATTGTACTACCACTAGAGCCGTGGTTCTCAACCTGTAGGTTGCGACCCCTTTGGGGGTCGAGACACCCTTTCACAGGGGTCACCTAAGACCATCAGAAAGCACAGATATTTACATTATGATTCATAACAGTAGCAAAATTACAGTTATAAAGTAGCAACGAAAATAATTTTATGATTGGGGGTCACCACAACATGAGGAACTGAATTTAAGGGTCGCAACATTAGGAAGATTGAGAACCATTGCTCTGGAGCAACCACTAAGAAAACTAAAAATAAACTATAAATAAATTGCTCTGGCGAGTTTTGCTCAGTGGATAGAGCATAGGCCTGCAGACGGAAGGGTTCCAGGTTCGATTCTGGTGAAGGGCACATGCTTGAGTTGTGGGCTTGGTCCCGAGTAGGGGGCATGCAGGAGGCAGACAATCAAAGATTCTCTCTCTTTATTGATGTTTCTATCTCTCTCTTTCTCTCTGAAATCAACAAAAAAATATTTTTTTAAAAAAACTATGAACAAATCAAAAAACAAACCTGTGGATGAAAAAGGCTTTGCATAGGGGTCCTTGTGTGAGTGACCAGTTGAACAAGGAGAGAGCTATAGGTAAACACCATAGCAAGAGAACAAAGAAAAGTCATATGAAAAGAGCTTTTCAGACTAAGTGGTCCAATTAAAGCATTTGCATCTCCCTCTCCATATGTGTATGTTTTGAGGGAGGAGGGTGAAGTTCATCTGTACTTTTATTTATTTGCATTAAATAGTTAGCAGATGAAGAAGAGTAAATAATGTTGCCCAAGACACTGCAGTGATATGTTGGTAGGTTGTTTGCCATCCTACATTCACTTTTCCCAGTGCAATGTTTGGTCATCCATCTTTGACAGAGGAAGGGACGATATTAAGTAAAAGTTATTGAGTCTTACCCAGGATCAAGGCCCAACTTATTCTAGTTAAATTAATGTCAAGATAGGCAGATAGACATATGAGACTGGTGAAGGATTCAGTTCTAACTCTCAGGGTCACCCATCTCTCATTTCCAAAGCCACCGTTGCCTTAAAAGAGGAAAGAGCTTCTTTCGGAATTTTCCCATATATAAAGTGTTTCTCCCCATACACAAAGTGAACTTATTTTTCTCATAATGCACTTATTATCAAATAACACATTTGAAAGGGTTTGAAAACTATAAAGAACTAAACAAAAACACAACTACCTTGGCTGCTCATGTTACAACATAGCTCAGAGATCTTTGGATATCTATACATCAAGAACGCTTCATTCTTTAATACTCAGCACTCTGTATCTAATCCCAAGTATAGACACAATTTACACCAATAATACTCATTTAAAATGTTAACATGTAGCACTCTAGAGAGAGCATGATTATCAAAATTTAAATATTCAGATATATTCATAAATTCATCCTAATTTTTCATTTTAATTATAAATTGAAAATTACTTATTCTTTCTTGCATGTTATGTCCTGCACTTTTATTTTAAAACTGTGTTGTTAAACCCAAACAATGATGAGAGAGAATTATTGATTGGTTGCCTCCTGCACACCCCACCCTAGGGATCAAGCCCTCAACTTGGGCAGATGCCCTGACCTAGAATTGACTGTGACCTCCTGGTTCATAGTTCGATGTTCAACCATTGAGCCACACTGGCAGGATCCACTTCATATTTTTTAAAGATAAATTCCTAATAATCCTCTACACCCCCATACACACATGTATATAATAATATGTTACTTAGTATGAAATTCGGGCAACTGCTTTAAATGATTTATTTTAAGTGGTATTATCCCAATTCCACCTACTCTTGGATAAAAGGTTCTTTCACATCTAATATTTGAAGTAGTCTATTGCTGAGAAAGAAAAATGGCTAATAATAACAAAAATGACTCTGTTATAGTGTTTAAATGAACACTCTAATTGGTTAAAAAATGTAATGAAGAGATGGATTGCACAAAGAAATACTAAATTCCTTTTAGTTGAACAAAATGATACATTTAAAATTCTACAGAAAACAGAAACAGCAATACAGTATCAACCTAGGGACTAATAGCAATATCTGAGCCTTGTCAATCTAATAAATTTGAATGAAGGCTGGAGAGGATTAAAAAAAACAGCTACCATCATGATATTTCTACTAGCAACCAACCCCTGTTCACTATGAACAATGGGTGTTCATAAAAACAGTTTGAATTTATTTTAAAAAAATAAAGAATTAAAAAACAAAACAAAAAAACAACAACACTGTTTGAAAGGCCATGCCCTAAAATTAAGTCACGGGATAAAAAGTAACTCAATGGTGGATATTAAATATAAAGTAATCAAAGAAATTGGAGTTAAGAACCTTACCTTATCATTGAGGAAGCCAGGCACCAAAATGTTAAGAAATATTTATAAAATTTTAATTGAAAATATTTCAATGCCATTTATCTGTTTTTAATAAGCTAGGATGAGAGCTTTATTACTTTATTTAAAGGGCAGAACATCTCTGTCGAGCTCAAGGACCAATAATATTACAAGAGGGCTTATTTTTTAAAATTCCAGTTTAGCATGTTATCAAGAGGATGAAGTTAAATAAAACTTAAATACTATAATATCACTGCCTAGCCTCCACATACTAGAAGCATCACACCATCTTAAAGCATGTCCCTTATTCTGAATTTCTGGCAAGTATGAAAGGGATGAGTTCCATTACATAGGATTTTCAGCAGTCCCTCAGAAAGACAGTAATGTTTAAATACTCTGAATTTTAAACAAGTTCTTTAATAGCCCTGCCAGTGTGGCTCAGGGATTAAGCATCGACCTATGAACCTGGAGGTCACAGTTCGATTCCCAGTCAGGAAACACACAGGTGATGCGGGCTTGATTCCCAGTAGGGGGCATGCAGGAGGCAGCTAATCAATGATTTTTTTAAATCTTTTTCCCTCTCCCTTCCTCTCTGAAATCAATAACACACACACACACACACACACACACACACACACACACGGTTCTTTATGGTTTGCTTAAAATATAATCACTAATAGGAAAGAATGTTAATTATGCCTTTTGCAAAGAAAGCTTAAAGAATAGAATCACTAAGCACCCATTACAGCTACAATTATTTAATATATATTTTCAGTAATTTATTGAACATTTTTCTGCCAATAATATAAAATCTTCATTAGTGTTTATAGTACATCCATAGTAAATAAAGCATTCCACTAAACATATACCAGGCATAGACGCTGCCTATCTTAAAAAAACAAAAACAAAAAACACACACAACAATTGGATCTGGGAATAAACCCACAAAATGCTGACAACAACTCATATGTTCTAACCACCAGATACTACTTTTCTCCAGAACAACAAACCACACACATAGCATTCAAAATACTCTTTATTTTGACCAAGATTATGGTTATGGTTATGGTTATATGCTGTGCTAAGTTATAGTTGAATTGGTATTCCATAAGCTTCAAACTATTTTGACATTTTGGTGAAAACATCTAAGATCGTGGACACAACACAAGATTTCTATTTTGTAAAGACAAGTGAATAATCATCAACAAATTCAAAAACTAAGAGAAAAAGTAATTTAAAATATGTCAGTGAGAAAATTCACATGAGAAAGACAGGAAAAATGCCTGTGGTTTACTGACCAAAGCTCAGTCACTAAGAACCTGTATACTCATATGGATAAAGTTTCATAATCATAGATTCAGTCATTACTCATATTACTCTTCTCTTTGCTTCCTCACAAAGATATACCAGCCTTGAGCGTGAGAAATTGACTACAAACTGCCTCAGGCAGATAAAAATAAGACAATCATCCTGGCAATGAAGACAAATTGACAAGTTCAATACAATAAAGCTTCTAGTTGGAAACTAAATCACATGTAACTAAAAACATACTGTTTCTATTTTCTGCACAGATGTAAAAAATTACTAATTAATGAAACCATTGAATTAACACTGAACTATTATAAATACCTGGTACAAATATTTATTAAATGAACCAATACATAGATATAAAACAGCAAGACTTTCACATGTTTAAATAACAATGAAAAACTAAATGTGACTTAAGGTCTCAAAACACCAAATCATTATTTTGGATCAGGCTATGTCCTTTACAAAATATAAGTGTAAATACATCCAAGAAAAATGAAAACATATAGCCGTGTAAAAGCTTGTTCATGAATTTTCATAGCAGCATTGTTCATAATAGCCAAAAAGGACAATTCAATGTCCATCAACTGATGAATACATAGATCAAAATGTAGTATAGCCACATAATGGAATATTATTTAGTTATAAAAAGGAAAAAGTATTGATAGATGCTATAACATGGATGAACCCTGAAAATACTATGCTAAGTTAAAGAGACCAGCTCTTGCATCTCAGCCATTGGCATGCCATCCAGACTTTGGGGCCACGTGACCCACGGCCATGGCCGCATCGGTAAGCACAGGAAGGACTGGGGGAGAGGGGAGGTTATACTGCTGGCTTGCATCACAGGATCAACGTCAACAAATATCAACCCAGGTTCCTTTGGGAAAGTTGGCATGAGGCATTACCACTTAAAGAGGAACCAGAGCTTCTTCCCAACTGTCAACCTTGAAAGACTGTGGACTCTGGTCAGTGAGTAGACACGGGTAAATGCTGCCAAAAGCAAGACTGGAGCTGCTCCTATCACTGATGTGGTGCGATTGGGCTACTGCAAAGTTCTGGGGAAGGGAAAGCTCCCAAAGCAGCCTGGTTGTGAAGGCCAAGGTCTTCAGCAGAAGAGCTGAGGAGAAGACTAAGGGTATTGGTGGGGCATGTGTCCTAGTAGCTTGAAGCTACACAGAGGGAAGCTCATTAAAATGTCTACTAGTTAAAAAAAAAAAAAAAAAAAAAAAAAAGAGGCCAATCCTAACTGGTTTGGCTCAGTGGATAGAGTGTCAGCCTGCGGATTGGAGGGTCCCAGGTTAGATTCCAGTCAAGGGCATGTACATTGGTTGCGTGCACATCCCCAGTAGGATGTGTGCAGGAAACAGGTGATTAATGTTTCTCTCTCATCGATGTTTCTAACTCTCTATCCCTCTCCCTTCCTCTCTGTAAAAAAAAAAAAAAAAAAAAAAATCAATAAAATATATTTTAAAAATAAATAAAATAAAATAACAAAGATTGACATGCATAAAGCAAACCAATATGTGTGCTAGAAGGACAGAATAGTAAAAAAAAAAAAAGGGGGGGGAGGGGCAAACACAAAGGCCATACATTGTGTGATTCCATTATATGAAATCTACAGGCAAATCTATCAATCTATGGAGACAAAAAGTGCATTAGTACAATAGTTACCTATGGACTCTGCCTAAATTTAACAAAAAACAAAAAAACTGGATCTGGGGATAAACCCACAAACACTGGTGAGGGTAATGGCATGTTGGGAAGTGACTACTAAAAGGTACTTTGTTCCTTTTCTGGTGTTATAAAATTTATTGCAGTGTGGCTGTACAACTCTGTGAATATACTCAAAACAACTAAATTATATACAAGGACAAATATATGATTCCACTTATGTACTAGAGAGGCCAAACGCACCAAATCGTGCGGGTAGGGTCCCTAGGACCTAGCCTCCTGCGATCAGGGCCATCTTCTGCCCATTCAACAGTCCCCAAGCCCAACGCGCTTAGCTGTCAGGCCGTTGGGATCACCAGCTTATCCCCAGCTGCTCAGAAGCTCAGGCCTGCAGGAAAGCAGGCCAGCAATTTCAACACCATGTGCCTACGCCTGGCCTGCCGCTGATGGGGCCACTGGTGGATCTCGCTGCCCGCTCGGGGCCACTCACACTAAGGCAGGTAGGTCGCAGGCACGCCCTGCAGCTCTGTCAGCACCTCAAGCCCCAGCAGCAGCAGCAGCAGCAGTGGTGTGTATATAAAGTAAGAACATTAAACTTGCCACCACTATAGGTAAACTCTAAGTCTATAATCATGAAAGTTGAGTGGTTCAGCTAATAGCCTCTGATAAGCCTGGAATAAGAATGATCAAATGTCCAAGGTCAGGACACTACTCTTATTCTGACTGCCTCACACTACACCTCCCATGAGCTCAGGCGTGCACACACACACATACACACACAGCTAAGTGGTTTCATCTATTCCGTGGCTCCCACTTCCATGTTCTGATCTCTACTCCTATATTCCTCTTGCTCCATTATTCTGCGGTGTTCATTGGGCAGAAACTTCCAGGTTCTTGAAAACCTCTCAAACACCATATGCTCAGAGATCCCCCAAAATGGAAGGGTAAGAAAAGGAACCTGGAATAAGAAAGACCTGGGACACACCACGGACTAGCTGGGTAGTTATAGAGAAATAACTAAACCTTTCTGAGTTTCTACTTCCTTACTTTTATAATGAGAATAATTACTCCAACAGGATTATTCAGAGGATTAAACCAGACAAATGTGTATAAAGTACCCAGAGGTTGACAAACCAAGCATTTTAAAGTTGAGCATATTATATATATTTGTGACTATGTTATGCAACATTTTAAATTTCACACTAATATATTGCATTAAAAATCTCATAGACTGAACTATGCCCTGCTAAAGATTATGTGTTGAAGCTCTAGCCCTCAGTGTGACTATATTTGAACATAGGACCTTTAAAGAGGTAATTAAGGTCAAGTGAGGTCATACTGAGATGGGGCCCTACTCCAATAGGACTGGTGTCTTTTAAAAGAGGAAGACACACTAAAGGCACCTATGAACAGTAGAAAGCCAAGTGAGAATACAACATAAAGACCCATCTGCAAGCTGACAAACCTCAGGGGAAAGGAACCCCACCCACACCTTGATCTTGGACTTCCAGCCTGAAGAACCATAAGAAAATAAATTTCTGTTTTTTAAGCTACATAGTCGGTCCTGGTCTGTGGTACTTTGTTATGGCAATCTTAGCAGATTAATATACCCAGTATACACTTATTGAAAATGAAAGGTCTGGCTGGCATGGCTCAGTGGTTGAACCAGGAGGTCATGGTTCAATTCCTGGTCAAGGCAATGCCCTGGTCACAGGCTTGATCCCCAGTTGGGCGTGCAGGAGGCAGTGATCAATGATTCTCTTTCATCATTGATATTTCTATCTCTTTCCTCTATGAAGTCAATATAAAAAATTTTAATGAAAGAATTATATTGATATGTTGGATAATTTCTATATAATACAGCAGACATATACATAAGTAGCCTAAAGTGTTTAAGTTCATTGCCTTATTTTTAAAACTTATTTATTAACTTCAAAGTTGCTTAACAACAGACAACATAAATATCATAAATGACAAAATATTGGATCAACAACTTCAGGACAGCTTAGAAGCAACAGATGGAAGACAAAATGTTAGCTGAATAGGTGGTATGCATGCTGAAACACAGATTCTTAGGAGAAATAGCAAGAAAAAAACACTTCTCTGAATTTGTAGAGACATCTATTGTTAACTGATTATAATATAAAGCAAACAGAAGATCCAATTATAGAAAAGATCTAGGCACTAAGTTCTTATACTAATCAGACTTTACCACTGTTTATTATATGTACTTCTTATGAACTTAAGACATTTTTTTTCTAATATGGTTACTGGTTCCCTAAAATAAGTAAGGAAGCTTCACATCCTATATAATAAAAGGCTAATATGCAAACAGACCGAATAGCAGAACAACCGAACAACTGGTCGCTATGATGTGCGCTGACCACCAGGGGCCACACATGGAACATGGGAGTCTGTCGGCAGCAGGCAGCAGAGCACGGAACATGGCAGGTGTCGGCTGCAGCAGCAGAATGGTGGAGCAGGTGAGCAGGAGTGCCTAACCAAGGTGGTGCGCCAGTTGCTGTCATCAGGGCGAGCCTCTGGTGGTTACTGAAAATTCTTTGCTCCCGTGCACTGCAGTCCCACCCACCACTCGCACCTGCTGCTGGCGCTGGCCCCACTCACACCCACTGCAGGTGCCAGTCCCAATCGCTCAGCTCCATCAGTGGGTACAAGCAGTGGCTGCCGGCTCTAATGGCTCCTGAGGGCTTCACCACCTCCACCTGCTCCTGAGGAGCAATTGGGGCAGCAGCCACCATTCACACCCACTGCCGGCGACAGTCCCAATAACTGCTCCATCAGTGGGTGTGAGCTGCAGCGCGTGGGAGCAGCAGAGCAGGCGCGGCAGAGCAGGTGTGGGGCTGCCTGCGGACGGGACAGAAGGCCACGGCGGGAGGGACTGCAGAGGATGGGCCAAGACCTGCCCCTGTGCCAACCATAACCTCACGGCCCACAGTTCCTTTTAAGGTGCACAAATCTGTGCACTGGGCCCCTAGTTAATAAATAATGTGTTATGTTCCCAGCACCAATAACGGTGTCTTAGGAACTATTATAAATAAACAATTCTTGAATTAATGTAAAAGGTCCTTTTCAATAACATTTTGTAGGAAAAAGTTGTTAAAAATGGAATGAGAATATTTTAAAAATTGAGAAAAAAATTGTCTTCTAATTTCTAAAACAGGGGGTCTTTAATAATATAACTAACACTGGGAAAGAGGATATTCTTATTACTATGATATGATAAAGCACCAACTATAACCAGAAAGGAGAACTACCTAAAGTATATTTCATTTTCTTTCTTATTTCATTTTTTAATTAGTTTACTTCCTTACTTTTTAAGCTTTCATTTCTATCTACTATACATACTAACAGAGGAAGAAAAATAATTTTGGAATAAAATTGCCTCCCAGTAATTTCTACTTTCTAAGTGTTACATACATTAGATATATGGTTTACATCCCATGTACTTTTACAATTTATAGTTTCTATTAAGTTTCACAGAGTAGTATGTGGTAACCATGTAGATTATATGGAATTTTGTTGATATGATCATGGAATTATATGCCATAATCTGCTTAATTATTCTTCTCTTAATGAGTGTTCAATTTATTTCCCTATTGTAAGCAAGTTGACTCCATGCTTAGCCCTGGGCTCAATGCAGTTGGAATTACTTTTAGCCATAAGAAAATGTTTAATTTTTTAAATATTTTAAAATTTGACCTACACATAGTATCAGATGAAGGAATACATACTGTTCAGCTGGAGAGTTAAACCCAGAACAGTAGTGAACCCTTGAGCTTCTCCCTCTTAAATTGGTTGAGGACCCTAAGAATAGTATATTTCATTGCTTTAAGCTTGTGGGTAATTGTGTTCAGTTATGATATAAGAAATTATTATTTGTTTATGATCAGAACATTCACAAGCTCAGAACAAGTTTGAGTTCGCAAAATTTATGATTAAAACACTACAATTTATTTATATTTAATAATTATAACAAACTTATGAATCAAGAATCCTTCTTCCTTATTTTTTAAAAACAACGGTATTCATGTAAATTCACTTTCTTAATAGAAACAATACCTAACATATAGATAGCTGCTAAACACTATTAGCCAAACACTATTTTAAATGTATTAAATATGCACATACATTATTTAATGCCTCTGACATCTTGCAATTTATATTAAAGAAGAAAAGTAACAAACACTAGTGGGTTTCAAATTAATAAATATATTGATTTTCTTAACACAGTCTTAAAGACATCTATGTTCTTATATTTCCATACCTTGCCTCAATACTGTAATAACTTACATAGCATTTATCACGTGTGAGAAAGGAATTACTATTCCACAAAAGTGTAAAGAGAAATTAAGAGATTAAATTTTACAAATGATAATTGGCATAGATGGAAGTAGAATTCACATCTGCCAGGCCAATCATACACTTTTCCTGGTGGGGAAAGAGAAATAAAGAAAAATTCACAACTGCAGGTTAGAAAATCACTGACACAGACTATACACGCCTGACAAAAAATAGCTCCAATCTTTGCATTAAAATTACAGTTCAATTTAAAGAGTTTGGCTCTCCACTAGTGAAGCACTTAGGAGATACAGTAATTGTTTAATAAGATATAATAAATGCAGAATATTTCATATCTCCTTAAGTAGAACAAAATGTGTAAAATGCAGGTACAGATTCTCAAAACACTTCACACATGGTCAACAATTTGGCATACTTGCTAAAAAGTGAAAGTTAACTACAAAACTCCAAAAATGTTTAAAACATAAATACTGGGGGAAAAATAAACCTATATCTTTCTTTTATCAAATGTACACATGTTAACCACTGAGAGGCACTGATTCTAAGAATTTATTTTAAACTCTTAATTCTCTTTGATGCTCCTTTACATCAGCCAATGATCACTGGACAAGAAAACAGGTATACTAGTGTCCAGGAAATGCAACTACCCAGCCTGTCAAAAAAAAATTTTTTTAATATATTGTTATTGATTTTAGAGAGGAAGGGAGGGGGGAGGGAGAGAGGGAGGTGGGGGGGGGGGAGGGAGGGAGAGAGAGAGAGAGAGAGAGAGAGGGAGATGTCAATGAGAAAGAGAATAATTGATTGGCTGCCTCCTGCATGCCCCACACTGGGCATCGAGCCCATAACTCAGGCATGTGCTCTTGACTAGAATAGAACCCAGGACCCTACAGTCTAAAGGCTGATGCTCTAGCTACTGAGCTAAACCAGCTAGGGCTCAAAAATTTTAATGGAATATTATTAAAGTCACATCAAGAAAGATTTTACTCTTGGTAGTGATCTGTAAGCCAAGAGTAAGCAAAAAAACAAAAACATTTAAGTACTAGTATATTATTAAAACTCACTGAGTCAAGAAAAATCTAGGGAAGGCAGAGTTTAGGAAAAATACTGAGTTATTGGTACACATATATTTGCAAAATTACTTAATTCTTATATATCACTCACATTCTCCAATTTTATTTTAAAATATATTAAATTACACTGCAATAACAAAATTCTTTAATTCCCACAATTTTAGAGTTAAAAGTTCTGCTGATGTGGCCGATCTCAAAAGAAAGATAAGTTAAAGTTTTCTAATAATCACAGCTTATCCAAAAATTTTCTCAACTGGATGAAAATAGTATCAAAGTTTCAGTGTTAATATTTTCAAGAAAAAACAAACAAACAAACAAATAAACACAGGTCTTAACACATAATTGAGACAGATTATCAGATTAGGTCAGTCATTTCCAAGGCCATCAGAGGTTTTCCTTTTTTTTTTTTTGGCTTGAACAATACTACCATCAACATAAAACTTTTTAAAATTTAAACAAGTCCTAATGAGGTTTTTAAAAATTTGACGATTCTGTTTTCTCAAACACAAATTTCAATTTTGTCATCTGAAAACATATTCAAGATTTGCATCTTCCACTTCCCCTATGAAAATTATATATTTTTATGACATAAGCATATCAAAATTCCAACATTTTAAACCTACCAAAACAATTATGCTATAAATAGCTTTAATAACATTTGTTAATTTTTATAAAGGGATAACAGTAATTATGTTTTTTAATTCTAAACTTTGTCATGAGGAAATTATTCAACTATGCTTTCTCTAAATTGCATTTAACTTGAAAAACTTAAAGGTTAAAAAAAATAAACACTTTTACACAGACTTTAAAACAGAGTTCAAGAGTATAACATAATACAAAAATTCTTTAACCGAATTCATATTTTACTGTGATTTATTAATATTCATTGAGGGGGGGGTCCTCTGAAGTAGTGTTTATCACTTTTTAAAAAGTGTACTTATTACATAAATTTGGGTCATAATGAGTAAATAGCACAGTTTAGCTTATTATAAAACACAAATAATTAAAATTCCAAAAGTAATTAAATCAGGTATCTCTTTCCCCCCCCTTTATGCATCACAATATACCTTCTCTTACTGGCTCATTGGTTGATTCTCCTTTCAGACTCAGCATCCTGGAGAAGCCATTGGAAAGAGTAGAGAAAATGCCACGGATGAAATATCCCTGCTGCACAGACTCCACTGACCCCCCTGAAGCCGGTGATGGTCTCACAGATCTGACACTGCAGCGGGGTTCTGGCTCGGAAATAGATCTGGTGAATGGAACCCGAAGTGACTGGGTGTTGGCCAGGTCCAGCTTCTCTGCTGATGTTCCAAGGACCTCACTAGCAGAAGCAGCAGCATTACTATCCACCATCTTTGGCGTGACCTTTTGTTGTAGTTTATCCAGGTCTCCCTTATTATTTTGCATGCTCTCTTTCTTGCCCCCTTCGCACCTGAAGCTGGGATGTGTTTGCCACCGATAAGCACTCAATGGCTTTCCTAGATTGGAAACATCATGTTCATTTTTCTTCCTCTTGCTTTTCAACGGACCACACCATGGATAGCCCTTTAAGCTTGTTCTGATCTCTGAATTCGTATAAGCAGGTTCTGATAAAGATCTTCGATAGCTTGGAGGATAAGGTGATGTTTGTCTCTTAAAGATGTTCATCTTCCAGGACTCCATTTTTAAACAACTTCTCTAAGCTGCGAGTTCCCTCTACGCCGCAGCCTTAGCAGTTGAACCACACTTGTCCGTGCAGTCCAAAACATTCAGCTGCTTAAGTAGCTTTCTTTGTGTGGCTTTGAACCACAGCAGATGTTGCTGCTTAAGGACTGGTGTCATGTTATTCTATTACCCCATTTTCCCAGATCTCCGAAATTTCAGCAGCACCCAAAAATCTCTTGCCTGCAGCAAATTATCTTCAGAATACAGCAAAAGTAAAGGTTTCCAGATCATCTTGCTCCCTTCCTGCAGGTTACATGTCTGTACTAGGTTTTCAGGAAATGATTTTTTTTAAAAAAATAAGAAGTGAAATAAAGGCAACAAAAACCCACAGACACCTTTATGGACCAATAGTATTTAAGTGTTCACCATGCAAATGATAGTAGGTTAAAAACAGAATGTGAAAGTCCTCAAGCTGACAGCCACACTTACCGGAAGAAAAAAACCCTGCCTAAAAGCCTGCTTTTTAAGTTAGCAGTTCTTCAGAATAGTTTTTAAAGTTTGGATTTCAGAAATTTAATTTCAAGCACTGCTATTTATAACACTTATCTCAAAGTTAATACTGTTTTCCAACCAATAGGCAGTCTTGCTTTGAGTAGGCATTGAAAAGTAGAGGGAAAAGGACAAAAGAATGCCAAATTTAAAGCCATTTTTATTGTAAAAATATTATGGCAAACTAAACAAACAAACAAAAAACACATATAAATGGATAAAAAGAGAAGAGGGATAAAGGGTATTTGCTAGGAAAGATAGAAAGGAAAAAAACCCTGAGGCAAGATATTGTGGCAACTGGAACATAGGACCATACATACTTAAATGATTTCTAGAAGGGAAAAGTTTGCTTTGTAAATTGAATTGGGGTAAGCTGTCTGGAAAACTATTCCCAATTTATTTAACCAAAGAAATTCCTTTATTCCTCTTTGTGCTGCTTACAATTTTAAAAAAAGAGCTGACTATTTAAAATTTTGTTAAAGTAAGTACCTTCTATTGAACCAAGACCATGAACGCCAAGATTTTGGTTGAGTGTTTTTAACTGTCTTCTCATAAACTCTGGAAAATAGGGGTTTCAAATGGAAAGCCTGACAGACTTTAGACCACCAGTAAAAGATATATAACATGGCAATCAAATCTCTTTGCAAGTTAAAAAAATGATGATTTCATCTGAATAAAAACAAAATTTATTTATTTTTCATAAATAAAAAAACTATCCATTTATTTGTATAATGTGTACAATGAAAAAGTTCTCACATCAGTCTCTTATTAGTGTAAAAATAGTAAATTTAGTAATATACCCATTCTTTTAAACATATTCAAATGTTTTATTTCCATTATCATAAAGCAATAAACTCATTTTCATTTGCTTATATAGTTTCTAAACTTGTACATTTCTATATTAATGTTAAAGTATTTGTCTTTCCCAAAAGCATAATATATCAAATTAGAATAACTCACAAGCATAATATGTTTCTTGTTTAAAAAAAACAACACCATACTCAGAAATGTGAATTTGAAGAAAAAGAATAAACATTAAGCTCTAGTCTCTATTATGGCACATCAACCCATCCACAAAAATTAATCTGTGATGGAAAATAAACCGAGATGGAAAACAATAATGCTTGTCAAAGAATCCAGAAGATAATATTTTTGTGAACTGAAGGTAGGCAAAATTTCTTAGTATACAGAAAGCAATAACCATAATAGGAAAGCATTAATATGAATTCATAAAAATCAAAAATTTCTATTCAATAGAACACATTAAGAAAATCATAATTGCTGTATCAGTTTACACTCCTACTGGTAGTGAATGAGAGTTCCTTTTCCTCCAAAACCTCTCCAATACTTGTTATTACTGTTTTTTTGATAATAGCCATTCTTAACAGGGGTGAGGTAGTATCTCATTATAGTCTGTGTGTGTGTGTGTATGTGTGTGTGTGTGTGTGTGTGTGTGTGTGTGTATTGTTATGTTTTGTTTTTAGGGAGAAAGGAGGGGAGAGTGAGAGAGAAACATCAATGTGAGAATGAAACATAGGTCAGCTGCCTCCAGAACATCCCCTGAACAGGGATGGAGCCCACAATCAGGACATGTGCCCTGACTGGGAATTGAACTGGAAACTTTTCAGTGCATGGGACAATGCCCAATCAATTGAGTCACACCAGCCAAGGATCATTGTAGTTTTGATTTGCATTTCCCTAATAGTTAGTGAAGCTGAGCATCTTGTCATGTATCTACTGGGCATTTGTATGTATTCTTGGGAAAAGTATCTGTTCAGTTCCTCTGACACTATGAAAAACAGTATGGAGGTTCCTCAAAAAAATTAAGAATAAAGTTACCATATGACCCAGCAACCAGCTTCAGGGTATCTACCCAAAATTTTGAAAATATTTATTGGCAAAGATATATGCACCCTTATGTTCATTTCAGCATTATTCATGGTGGCCAAGACAAGGAAACAACTGAAGTGGTCTTTAATAAATGATTGGATAAAGATATGATATGTATATATAATGGAATACTACTGAGTCAGAAGAAAATACTACCACTTGCAACAATGTGGATGGATCTTAAGAATATGCTAATCAAAATAAGTCAGACAGAAAAAGTTAAGAACCACATTATTTTACTCATATGAGGGATATAAAACTGAAAGCAACAAAAGAATAAGCATGAAAAACAATAAAAAACTCATAGACACAGACAAGAGTATTGTGGTTACCAGAGGGAAGAGGGAGGAAGGAGTAATAAAGGATAAAGGGAGTCAAATATCTGATAAGGGCAGAAGATTTGACTTGGAAAATGGGCACACAATACAATATACAGATCATGTATCACAGACATGTACACTTGAAACCTATATAATCACATTAACCAATCTCACCCCAAATAAATTTATTTTTTTAATCAATAAGCAAGCCACAAAATGGAAGAAAATATTCACAATATAAACATCTCAAAAACAATTTGTACTATAATTTATTAGGAAAAAGAAAAGCAACCCAATTTTTAAAAATAGGCAAAGAAGTTTAACCAACCCTTCACAAAGAAAGCTATATGAATTGTCAATAAACATATGAAAAAAGAACTCAAACACATTAGCAACTAATGAGATATCTATCAGTCACAGCCACTAGAAATGCTAACATTTAAAGGGCTGATAACACCAGTTATGGCCAACATCCTCATAAATGGTAATGGGATCATAAAATGTTACAATAACCAAAGAACAAATTCAACATAAAAAAAAAATAATAATAACCATTTATCCAATGACCCAGCAGTTCCACTCTTAGGCACTTACATACAAAAATTAAAATGTACATACTTTTACTTGAATGTTCATATCAGCTTTATTTATTACTAGAGGCCCGGTGCACAAGATTCGTGCACAGGTGGGGGGCACGGCCTGCGGGGGATCAGCCCGCTGTGGGAGTACCGCTCATCCCGGTCAGCCAAGTGGCTGTGGACCCACACTGACCACCGGGGGCAGCTCCAGCATTGAGCATCTGCCCCCTGGTCAGTGTGCATCATAGCGACTGGTTGTTCTGCCATTCGGTCGATTTGCATGTTAGAGTTTTATTATATAGGATAGCTACAAACTGAAAACAACCCCAAACATCCATCACTGTAGAATGGATAAACAAACTGTGCTATTTGCATACAATGGGGTATTACTCAGCCATAAAAAAAAAAAAAATGAACTACTAATACACAAAACAATGTGGGTGAACAACAACAACAAAAAACTGGGCACAAAAAAAAATACATATTGTATGATTTCACTGCTATGAAGTTCTAAAACAGTCTGATCTATAATGGGGGAAAAATTAGAAAAACATTTGTCAATTGAGGGAGGGGCAGTATTAACAAGAAATGTTCACCAGGAAGCTTTCTGAGTGATAGAAATTTTCTAAGTCTTTAGAGATGTGAATGTGGGTGTATTTATCAAAACTCATCCAACTGTTCCCTTAAGATTTATGTATTTTTCCATAATTAAATTTTACCTTAAAATACTGTAAGTAATATTGAATTCTAGTAGGTTTGCTTATCTGGTGTTAGGGATAGCAATTCTGAAACTACGTTCTGTGTAACTGGGCTTAAGGAAAGGAATTAATACATCATAGAATGAATGAATACCAATACTGGAATAAGCTAACATTTTGTGCCTCCTAATATGATGAACTGTGATGTGTTATTAAAAAAAAAAATGCCCCAAATCTAATCACAAGCAACATCCAGTAACCTCAAATTAAAGAATATACACAAAATAACTGTCCTCCTAACTTTAAAAATGTCAAGGTCAAGAAATTCAAAGAAAGGCTCAAAGAAAGGTTATGGAACTGCTGCAATTCAAAGAGTAAAAAGACACAATTACCAATAAAAGCAATGCATGATTTTGGATTGGATCTTGAAATGGAGAAAAGGGCAAATAGCCATAAAGGACATTTACTGGGAGAATTAATAAAACTTGAAAATGAATTATGGATTATAAACTAGAATCATATTAAGGTTATATTTCCTAATAGTGGTAATTTTACTGTGGTTATGAAAGAGGATGTTGTTATTCTTAGGAAATTCAGATATAAGTATTCAGGGATATAGGGGCATGATGTTTCCAATTTTTAAAGCATTCAAGAAAAAATATGTGTGTAACGGTAGATAAAATATGATAAAACAAATGGGTGAAAATGTACATAATTGTTGTTGAACCTGAGTATATGAAAATTTCTTGCACTCTTGAAAAATTTTTATAGGTTTAAAATTACATCAAAATAAAAGTACCCTAAATTAAAAAATAAAAAAGTACACAAGTAAACTTAAATTCCACAACTACGTCTTTTAGGTTTATAATACAGATATTATTAATACGGTAATGGTGTCTGTGTCAGAGTATTTTGGGGGGTATTATAACAAAAGAACTACTTTCACATGTTTTAGGGAAGAGGGAAGTTAATCAAGATCACCTATTAAAATATTTCAATGGAAAATTAAGTTCAAGGTACGACTTAGGAAAATGTTGCATAGGAAGGGTAGAACTTGAGTCCTGCAATCCACAGTGAAATTCAGAAACTCAATGTTAAATGAGAGTTTACTCACTAAATAAGTAAGGTCATGGGTAAAAATAATTATTGTAGTTTCTAAACTCATCAACTCAATTCTTTTGAGGAACTACCACAATTCTCTTCGTCATCAACTTCTCTATTTGAGGAATATGGAACTGGAAAATATTAAATAACAGAAAAAGATTTAAGTGGAATCAGAAAGCAAAGAACTAAGAGTGATGAAGTGACAGTCTCTAAGAGCAAATAAGCAAAGAAATAAAGGGCAAGATTACTCTCTCTCACAGCTGTCTAAAGTTTGCTTGGACAAATGCTTCTCTCGTTAGGAAAACCTAGTTTATATTGTTATTTCTCTAAGTTTTATCTTTAACCTAAATTTAAAATAATAACTTGGCATTCTTCACTTTCTGAATTTTAAATATAAACAGGGTTAGGCAAAAGTAGGTTTACAGTTGTGAGTACATAGGTGTTTGTGTATTATTATTTATTAACTACAGGCCCGGTGCATGAAACTCATGCATTGGGGGGGCTGGGGTCCAGAAGCCCTCGGGGGATATCTCCCAGTCCGAAAGCCCTCAGGGGATATCCAATGGCTTAGGCCTACTCTTGCATTGAGCATCTGCCCCCTGGTGGTCAGTGCACATCATAGTGACCAGTTGTTCCACCATTTGGTTGATTTGCATATTGGCCTTTTATTATATAGATTAGGGGTGTCAAACTCAATCAGAGAAGGGGCCAAAATCTAAAATCCAGCCTAAATCGCGGGCCGAATGGTTTACTGAACAGTCATAAACTGACAATGTCATAAACTGACAGCGGAGTGCAGTGATGACAGCGCGGTGCGGGCCACATTGCAAGGCCTGGCGGGCTGGATTTGGCCCGCGGGCCTTGTGTTTGACACATGTGATATAGATTATATTACTTTTCCATAAAAATAACTGTAAAGCTACTATTGCCCCACCCTGTATAATGAATTTATGCATTATTAAAGAAACTATTCACAGGATTTATAATTTCTTAAAATCTGTAAAAACAATGACAATAGTACCACTAAGTTACATTCATTAGGAAGCCTACTATAAAAATTGTTTGATTAATGAAGTGTCAGAATAAGAACAGTTCTGCTATCTCAAGTATCAACTACCTTAAATTTTTCTTACTAATAATATGTAACATTTAAAAACACAGATTTAAAATAAAAAATAAAAAAGAGGGGAAAAAGCAAAAAAGAAATGAAGGAACGAAGGAAGGAAAAAGTGGAAGGAAGGAAGGAAGGAAGGAAGGAAGGAAGGAACAAAAAAAGGAAGGAAGGAGGGAAGGAGGAAAGGAGGGAGGGAGGGAAAGAGGGAGGAAAGGACAGCTTTAAGAACCAACCTGATTACTAAATAAAAAAAATAAAAAAAGCATCTGAATTCCCTAAATAAGTATGGAAGTCCTTATATTCAGTTATATATCAAATTATTTTTGAGCAACTAAAATGTATCAGGCACTGCATTAGGACTAGAGGAACAAGGAAAGAATAGGAAAGACTGTCCCTGCCCTCTTGAAAATGCCAGTTGATCAGGAAAGGCTGACATTGGGAAGGGGATTATATAGGGTGTTAAAGAAGTGTGTAGGGAGAGGATTTTTACCAATGGATAGAACCAATTTCTTTTGAGATTCTCTTAATTTTGAGATTCTATTATTATAGTCAAGTCTGCTATAATGTGACATGCATTCCGTAAAAGTCACCAAACAGTACGGAATTGCACAATAAAACTAAGGGGCTTATGGGAAAGATGGGGGTTGGAGAGCAACACATAAGACAGGAAGCTAATAAAAACTGTAGAACATTTTATGTATCTAAATGCCAAAATAAGTATGGTCTGTTACCTTGGGGGGGGGCGGGGGGGGAAGCCTACACTGGGGGAAAAATGTGGAAGTGGGCTTCAGGATTGCAGCTTTATTGTTTTTGTGAAGTGGCAGGAGTGTTATCTGAAATCCTACAAACAGCTATGACACCATAAGTGGATGGTGTGACTCACAACACAAGTAGAGAATTGATGTGGCTGATGGTTGGCTGAACTGTATGCCTTTTGAATATTTCCTATGTGGCATAGTTTTACTCTGCCCAGTTTCCTGCATTCAACTATAGTTTCTCAAATGAAGGGCACTTAAGCAAACATAAAATTCATGTTACAAAAATATATGTTCCCTAATATTAATCACATAGTACAAATCCTCATTTTCAAAACAAGTGTAACAGCAGAACTGTTGCATGTAACTGGTATGGTATAAAACAGGTAAATACCAACAGGAGAACATGCCATTGGAAAGCACAATAAAAGCAAAGGGGAAATAGCTCTTAACCTTAGTAAAATCAGTTCAGTCTTTTTCACTTTTTTCTTTTCTTCCTCCTCTCTTTATCAGAACAATAAGAACCAAACTAATGATGAGGATAGAGAAAATCAATCACACACACACACACACACACACACACAAAGCACACACACACACAAAAAAAAGCAATACCTTTGTTTCCAAATCATGCTGAGTGGAAGAATCACCTGCAAATTAAATTAAAATGCAGAGTTGGCTGGCTCAGTGGTTGAGCATCAACCTATGAACCAGCTGGTCATAGTTTAGATTCCTGGTCACGGCCCAAGCCCGAGTTGCAGGCTCGATCCACAGCGTGGGGCATGCAGGAGGCAGCTGATCAATGATTCTCTCTCATCATTGATATTTCTATCTTTCCTTCCCTCTCCCTTGCTCTCTGAAATCAAATTATTGTTTTTGTCATTGCAATTTGCTCTAATAAACGCTGGTGAGGGCCAGAGAGTCTACATTTCTAACAAGCTTCTAGGCGGTACCTATGCTGCTGATCCATGGACCAAATTGTGAACAGCAAGCTGTAAATAATTTTTAAAAAATCTTTGTCCCCCCTTTTTTCCCCCTATTGATCCCTTCTAGCCTCCCCGCTCCCCTGCCTCCACCAGGCCTTCACCACCCTATTGTCTGTGTCCATGGGTTATGCATATATGTATATAAGGCCTTTGGTTGATCTCTTCCCACCCACCCATCCACCCACTCACCTCAGCCTGAAATCCCCAGGCCTTCCAGGAGATTCAGTCAGGTTAGATTCATTCACAAAAATAAATAAATAAATAAATAAATAAATAAATAAATAAATAAATAAATAAAAAAAATTGTATTGGGATTTGAAAACAAAGTGAGAATATTTGCCTGCAATATTCTGTGAGAGTGTATATAACACATAGAGCAGCGATTATTAACTAGTGTGTGGTAAGAATTTCTAAAACATGCAATATCTGCTATTTAGTCAGGGGCATTGACCTCTTTTTCCCTTAGATTGATTGTTGAATTAAAAAATGACCAAAGTCAACACAATAGCCATCAGGTGTGAATGAATAAAATTTATACCTATTTTTTGGCAAGAAATATATTTTTGGTGTGCCAAAAAATTTTAGTAATTAATTTGTGTGTGCCATGAGATTAAAAAGGTGGAGAATCGCTGATATAGAGATTTAATAGTTCTCATGGTAGTGTGCTGAGAAAAAAAAATATAATAATCCTAGCCAAATGGCTTCTTGTAGACATTAAGACTTATGAATCTCAGAGCATAGGCATGGGTGGGTGGTAGGTGGGTGGGAAATATTAACTAAAGAATTTGTATGCATAACTAGAGGCTCGATGCATGAAATTCGTGCAAGAGTGGGCCTTCCTTCCCCCAGGTGCTGGCACTGGCTTCCCTCTGGCACCCGGAACCTGGGCTTCCCTCCATCCGCTAGCAGACCCCGGAGACCCAGGCTTCCCTCACAGCCCAGGCTTTTGTCCAGAAGGTCCGTCCAGAAGGAAGTCCAGTCAAATTAGCATATTATGCTTTTATTATTATAGATATGCATAACCCGTGGACACAGACAATAGTGTGGTGAAGGCCTGAAAAAGAGGGACATCTGTAATACTTTCAACAGTAAAGATAAATTTTTTTTAAAAAAAAAAGATTATCTACAACATATAAATAAAGCCAATTAAAAGAGGGAAAGAGAGGAGAGGGGAGGGGAGTGGGAAGGAGAACGCACCCCTCCCGAGGATTAAATCCGCAACTTTTTGGTGTATGGGAGGACGCTCCAATGAACTGAGCCACCCGGCTAGGGGGCACCACCTCTTACCTTAAAACACACCTTTTCTGTACCGAGATTCTGTTCCATGCGTCCTATTAGCTCTTTTGAAACAGAAGACATGATACATGCTATAATTATCAGTTCTGGGATTCTGTTACTAGAATAAGAGAATGCATACCTCAGATCAACTCATGAGAAGCTTTGAAAATAGGATTAATTTCTATAAACCAGAAGAAGACATCTTTCAAAAACACAAAGCCCTTGTTTATACAAAGCTAAGTAATTAAATGACAAAACATCCCCTTCCCATCTCCTATCACTGGAGCACATCTGCTTCCTGATGAAACACTTCCTGTAAAAGAAACTACCTCCCTTCTGAGTATAGAACTCTAAGACACACCTGACACGTACACACAATTGCTTCTCCTTTATGCGGCAAAGATATGTCTAGAACAGCTAAATAAAATTTATTTTTAACAGGCAAGTATTGGAATTAATTTTTTAAAAAATAAGAGAACATTTTAAAACAAAAGCACAAAAGACTCCTAATGACATTAGCCTTTACAAAAAATAAAAAACTTCTATTTTCCTCGAACCTCTCTGATCACACTTCTGTCTCCTTTGACGTTCATTTTTCTCTATCTAGTCTCTAAATGTTGGGAGTTTTTCAAATGAGGACCTTGGTACCCCTTCTCCATATTCTTACCATGCACATCATTATTCACAGTTACCACATCAACTTATACCTTCAGTTCATACCTTGCCTCCTTTTAGCAACATACTTCTATATTCAACTTGCCATTATATGACTAACTCAAATTCAAATGTATAAAACCTAACCCATGATCTTTCCATTTGAAACCTTGCCTCACGCCAATGTTCTTTATCCTAGTGGAAGGCACCATTATCCATCCCCCTCTCTTACCATTCAATATCCAATTTATAGGTCTTGCTGATTGCCCTCCTAAGTATTATTTAATCTACTTCTGTCCATTTCCTCTAGAATCAACCTACCATCGTCTTTTCCTTGGATTACAACAGCCTCCTAAATTCATCTACCTACATCTCCTTTGAACCTTGCAAACCATTATTCTTACTGTAGTCAGATAACATTTTCAAAATACAAATTGACTGCATCCTGTTTAAAACTTTTTTATTTATTTTTTATTTATTTATTATCTTTGTACATATACCATTGCCTCCCCCCCATACCTGCCCTTCCTCCCCAGAGTTTTGTGTCCATTGGTTGTACAATACTTATATGCATGTATATAAGTCCTTTGGTTGATCTCTTATCTCCCCCAGATCTCCCCAACCTCCCCGCTGTAATTTCACAGTCTGCTTATTGCTTTACTGTCTCTATATCTATCTTTTGGTTCTTCAGTTTATAATGTTCTTTATCATCCATAAATAAGTGAGGTCATGTGGTGTTTCTCTTTCATTGACTGGCTTATTTCACTTAGAATGATGTTCTCCAATTCCATCCAGGGTGCTGCAAATGATGAGAATTTCTTCTTTTTATGGCAGCATAATATTCCATGGTGTAGATGTACCATAGTTTTTGGATCCAATCATCTGCTGATGGGCACCTAGGCTGTTTCCAAATCCTAGCTATTGTAAATTGTGCTGCTATAAACATAGAGGTGCATATATCCTTTCTGATTGGTGTTTCTAGCTTCTTGGGATATATTCCTAGGAGTGGGATTACTGGGTCAAATGTGAGTTCCATTTTCAGTTTTTTGAGGAAGCTCCATACTGTTCTCCACAGTGGCTGCACCAGTCTGCATTCCCACCAGCAGTGCACGAGGGTTCCTTTTTCTCCGCAACCTCGCCAACACTTGTCGTTTGTTGATTTGTTGATGTTGGCCATTCTGACAGGAGTGAGATGGTACAGCATTGTTGTTTTGATTTGCATCTCTCCTGTTTAAAACTTTGCAATGGCTTCTCACTACTCTTAGGAAAACAACACAAATTAACCCAAAATTCCTTAACATATCATAGTTCCTACTCACCCCACCCCTTCAGCCTCCCTCTTAAAGGACTTGAATCCTTTCAGTTACTCATACTAACCGCTCTTTCCCACTGCTCCTGTTTACACTGTTCCCTCTGCCTAGAAGGATCTTCCACCCTTCATCACCTGCCTCATCATGCTTCAGATTTCATTTCAAGTGCTTCTTCTTGAGAAAGGCCTTTTTGCTTAAACCTTCTTACTACAGGTCTTCACAGCCCATGCATCTCTATATCAGTTATTGCTATATTTGGACATTTCCTTGTGAGATTACTAAGTCAATGCCGCTTTTACCAACATCATGGAATCTCCATGCTTGTTTTTATTACATTTCAAAGAGTTCCTTTTCCTAAATCAAGGGTATGGATGGAGAAGTGTTAGAGTTGGGGTGGTGGGGGGGAGGGGGGGAATGATGTGAAATTAAAAGAGGGCAAAAAGAGGGAAGAAATATTGCTTTAATTAAAAAAATTTTTTTGAAGTTTTTCCCCCAGAAATGCCAATTTAGTTGACGCAGAAACTATATTCTGGCCTTTTAGGATTTCCTAAAAGTTATTTTTAATGTTAATATTACATTTGGAGAAAATCATAAACATAAAGAGATAACTACAAGCTTTCAATAGGTTTCGTATGTTCTTTAATGAATACATACTTGGAAAATGAATAATACTCTGATAATCTAAAATAAATATGAGCATTGTACATCTGATAAATAATGTAGCAGCTTAAACTAAGATAGTTTTAACTAAGCCCCAAAATTGAGGGGGCCAGAGGAAAGAAATACAAATATTTGTTGTTATAAAGTACCAGCACTACCTATAAAGCAGTATTGTACTATTTGAAAGTAGACTTAGATTAGCCATAAATGTATACTGCAAACTCTAAGGCAACCACTTAAAGAAGTTTATAAAAAATTGTATTTTATAATACTATACTATATTTATTACTAAATTATACTATATTCATATACTATATTTATTACTATTATACTATACTATATTTATTATTAATATTATTATATTTATTACTCTAGTAATAAATATAGTATAGTATAAAGTATAATTTTTTATACGATTCGTGCACTGGGCCCTCAGCCTGGCCTGCGCCCTTTTGCAGCCCAGGAGCCCATGGGGGATGTCTGACTGACAAATTAGGGCCTAAGCCATCAGTCAGACATCCTTAGCACTGCCACAGAGGTGATCATCAGCCTGGCTTATGGCTGAGCAGTGCTCCTTCTGTGGGAGCACACTGACACCAGGAGGCAGCTCCTGTGTTGAGCGTCTGCTCCCTGGTGATCAGTGCGCATCATGCAACTGGTTGTTCCACCATTCGGTCAATTTGTATATTACCATTTTCTATTTGTTACCCTTGTTCCTTGTTCCTATATTTGTTTTCCACTCCACTTTTGCCCTTTGTGATTTTAATACAATATTTTATATGATTCCATTTTCTTTCCTGTCTTAGCATATATATCAATAGTCACTTTAAATGTCAATGGTCTAAAAATGCCAATTAAAAGACAGAGACAGACTGTAAGAGAGCATTAAAACACAAGACCCAACCAAATGTTGTCTACAAAGACACATGCTTTCAATATAAAGACACAAATAGATTAAAAGTAAAGGGGTGGAAAAAAGATGTAACATGCTAACGCATATAACATGCTAATCAAAGAAAGCTGAAGTAGCAATTTTTTCAGCAGTGCAGAATTCAGAGCAAGGAAAATTATCTGGATAGAAAAGGGCATTACATAATGATAAAGGAGTCAATTTCCCAAGAAAATATAAGAATACTTAATGTGTGTGTGCCTAATAGCAGAGATTCAAAATACATAAAGTAAAAACTGATAGAGATGCAAAGAGAAAATGATGAATCCACTATTATTGCTAGATATTTCAATACCACTCTTTGGAAAGAGGAGACGACAGATCCTATCAGAAATGGACAGATCCAGCAGTCAGAAAATCAGAAAGGACAGAGTCGAACTCTTCAACAGTACCATCCATCAACCGGCTATAATTCACAGATCACTTCAACAACAGCAAAATACACATTCTTCTTCAAATTCATATGTAACATTCACCAGCATACCTTACATGAGATTATTCTTCAAGCTTCTCTTTTATACATTATTTTGCTTTATTATTATGATGCTCTGAAAATTACACTCCAAAATTTACCACATCACTCTTAAGTTCACAAATGGTAGCAACATTCTAAGAGTATTTATCAATATAGATATAAACATAATTCCTACATCGAAGCACTAAATCTAAATTTAATAAGTTTTTAAAACTAAAATTATAGTGTCAGCATTTTTTTCTGTCATCTAAAAACCTTTTCCACTTTTTTTATTCTTGTTTTTTTGAGGCATGTTTCATACTTTAAAAGAAACTCAAACTATCTCTCAAACTATACCTACAAGTGCAATGGACCATCTCCTGTTAATTACAGCCATATGGATCAACTGGAAAACCTCAAGCATGTGAGTAGTAACCTTAAATTTCTTCATTTCTCTTTGTCATCCTTTCCCTCAGACTATTAGCATTCAACACTAATATATAGTTCTTCATCTCCCCTGCTTGGGTTTACTTATTATCTATGTTCTAGTTCCTATATGTGCTAGTTGGCATGAGCAATTTAGTAGATCACAGAGTCACATAAGAAAACCATGTAGCACTTCCCTCTTTTGGCCATCGAAGGAGTGCCAGAGGTCAAGATGAAGTTCAATTCCTTTGTGACTTCTGACCGGAGCAAGAACCGTAAAAGGCATTTCAATGCACCTTCCCACATTCGAAGGAAGTTTATGTCGTCTCCTCTTTCCAAAGAGCTGAGACAGAACTACAATGTTCGGTCCATGCCCACCCAAAAGGATGATGAAGTTCAGGTTGTTCGAGGACATTGCAAAGGGCAGAAAATTGGCAAAGTAGTCCAGGTTTACAGGAAGAAATATGTCATCTACATTGAACGAGTGCAACGGGAGAAAGCTAATAGTACAACTGTTCATGAGGGCATTTACCCCAGCAAGGTGGTTATCACTAGACTAAAGCTGGACAAAGACCGCAAAAGGATCCTTGAATGTAAAGCCAAATCTCGCGAAGTAGGAAAGTAAAAGGGAAGATTGGACTGAGGTAACTGGACCGAAGATGCAGAAATAAAGTAATCTTATATACAACTTTCATTAAAAACTTAAAATAGAAAGAAAAAGAAAACCATATAGACAGCAATGTGAAAATGCTGTTTTTATATTTGTTCAGTTACTTATGTTTGTTACAGTTCACTGTATTTCTTGGGTGAGTATTTTTATCATTGATTCAACAAATATTTATTGAATACCTACTACCTTATGATGCCTAAACTAGTTAAATACATTACTCTGTCAGTTTTCAGTGACTTCTATAATTTTACAGGGTCACGTTCACTTCAGACATCCTTTTCCAAAGTGTACACCATCCCAACATGCACTGGAATCCTAGAAATCTAGAACTTCAGAAACTTCATACTATCCTTCTATATTTTATAGTTAATTATTAATATTTAGTGAGAAAGACTTTTAAGAAAAACTGCTTAGGTCAAAACATTCAATTACATCAACAGATATTTTTTAAGCAGTCACTGTATTTTCAGTTGTTCAAAGGATTGGGAATAAATAACAATGTACTCTACATTATCTCAATTACCTCAGTCCAGTTAGGGGAAACAGTCATGGACACTAATAGCTGCTAAGAAGGGTTCATCAGTCCACAAATATAGGTGTATATGGAATATAATGGGGACAAAATGGAAATGAAAGTCTACTCTGTGAGAAATGAGAGATAAATGCTCCTTATTTTACATTCATCCTGTTTTTTATGTTGCATATATCTTTTCCCATTTTGTGGCTTGACTTTTCTCTTTTTCTAGTGTTACAGTTATTTTTTGATGTTTTTAGTGCGTATCAATGGTCCCAAATCAAAGCAATAGATTTTTAGGCATATGTGATACCATTGGCAAATATTATTTTTTAAAATCAATGCAAATAAGCAATAAAAATAAATTTTGAAAATTAAAGATTCAACTTTATTTCTTAAATTAAAAGTCTATGATATTCATATTCATATGTCTTTTTAAAAAATGCTCAATGCACTCTACAAGGAAGGTATTATTCCATTTATAGATGAAGAAAATAAGGCCCATTCCCCAAAGGCACATAAGTATTGAAAGCCAATTATTGTCTTAAATTTATTAATTTAAACAAGCTTAGTAACTCAAAACCCCTGTAATAATTCACAATGCATATTATTGAAAAGATCACTTACAAGTAGTTTTTCAAATGCAATTTGTAGTTAAACAGTAAATATTTAATGACCGTGTATCTACAGGGAAAGTAGTATACTGACTGATGGCAAATTAGAAGTGACCTAGATTATCCTGTCTAATAAAAGGTAATATGCAAATTGACCGTCACTCCAACACCCTTAAACAATGCTATATAGTCATGCGCCTAGGTATTTCTACAACTATTTGAAAACTTATGTCCACACAAAAAGCTGCACTTGGGTGTTTATAGCTTTATTTATAATTACCAAAAAACTAGAAACAACCAACATGTCCTTCAATAGATAGTACCTATTCAATAGACTATTCAGCAAAAGAAAGGAATGAGCTATCTAGCTTCACAAAAACATGGATGACTGTTAAATGCCTATTATTATTTGAATGAAGCCAGTTTGAGAATCCTATATAACCTATTATTACAATTGTATGACATTCTGGAAAAGGCAAAACTATAGAAACAGTAAACAGATCAGAAGTTGTAGAGGATTGCGGGGGCAGTGATGCTGAAGAGGTGAAGTATACAAAATTTTTTTTTTTTTTTTTTTTTAGCAGAACTATTCTGTATGATACTGTAATGGTGAACCCATGATACTAAACATTTTTCTAAACCCATAGAACTTTACAGCACAAAAGAGTGCACGTTAAATATACATATTAAAAATAAGTCATTTAGGAAGTCAGGAGATTCCAGTATTAAAGCAGAATGTGATTTAAAAAAAAAAAAAAAAAAAAAAACTACCTATAATATGAATGTGTGACACAAACTCACTGAAGAGGGAGGTATTGGGGGTAGGGGGGAGCTATCCTAACTAAGTCACTTTGGATATTAATGGAGTCTGTAAGACTAAAAGCAAAAGAAATGATATATAAGCAGTATACTTTAGTTGATGAAACTGTTTCCCACGGGGGATATGGAGTAACAATTCTGAAACCCCTATGCATGTATATTGGAATTGAACGATTAAGGAAATGGGTGACAGATTGTGGGAGCCAGGTTTCATTGTTAGAGTTGGAATTTATCAATAAGCCATGGAAGGAAGGTAGAATAAGAGTTGGAGATACCAACATAAACTTATGTTTCAGCTTATACAGACACAGATGGTTACATTTAGAAATATTCAGTGATATGTGCAGATACACAGGTCAATATGCATACAACCTAAACATTTCTCTATCAACATTATCAAAAAAAGGAAAGTCTGAGAAACTGTCACAGCAAAGAAGCACTTAAGGAGATATGATGACTAAATGTAATGGAGTATCCTGGCTGGGATCCTGGAACAGAGAAAGTATTTTAAGTAGAAACTAAGGAAATCTGAATAAAGTATGACTTTAGTAAACAATAATGTATCAATCAATATAAGATATTAATATGAGAAAATAGGTGTGAGGTATAGGGAACTATAGTATCTTTGTAATTCTTTTTTAAATCAAAAATTTATCACTAAAATTTAAAGAAATTATAAATACATCAATAACAAAAGGTAGTTTTTGAGAAGATTAAAATTGAAAAACCTCTAATCAGAATAATTAAGAAAAAAGACACATATCACAAATGAAATGGGAACATTGCTAGAGTCTAAAGAGACTAAAAGGATAAGAAAATATTATGAATAACACTGTCATTTATTAAATCCAACAAATTAGAAGAAAATGTATATCTACTTCTTATCTGATATGAAAACTGTCCAGCAGACTTAAATTCCAGTGGATTCTTCTCTCCAGCTTCAATTGGTATGCTTATGGTTGTTTATATACAGAGTAACAATGCTTTTTAAATAAAGTTCCTATTTTTATTATTTTAATATTATCCTGCATTTAATATTTTCCTGCACTGTATATACATCTATAGTTATAAAACTAAGTAAACATTGTGGTTAGAATAGCAATGGTGCCTTGCTTTTCCTCTTCTTCCAATATAATGGTTTTGGTACCATATAATTTTGCAAGAATGAGAAAGAAAAAGATTTATAAAATTAATAATGTATTCTCCTGGTTATGTGTTATTGCTATTCAACTAAACTACATATGCTTTATGAATGAAGTTAAATGTCATTAAGATAACACAGAACATTTCAGTAAAATGCATGACTTTTATATGATTGGTTATAAACATATGGAAAAACTTTTTAATCTGCCACCTTAAGCATTTCAAAACCACATATAAAAGGACTTTACTGTAGTGTATCAGATTAATAAATATTTTATAACCAGCCTCTGAAAAATTTAAGTAGATGAACACTCCTGGATGTGCTCTGAAACTCTATCTCACCTCCCATTTGATATTTTGTAAATGCTGAATGTACAATAGCATATTTGGCTTTCTTTTTTAGCCCCCCAAAATTGTGGGTATTTTCTGTGTCATATGAATAAGAGATAGAGATTGTCTACACTAACTACTTTGTTGGATTGTTTCTGTGTACAATGATGTGGTCACTGGTTAAAATTGGTGTGAATAACTGAAACCAGTTTGGCTCAATAGATAGAGCGTCGGCCTGTGGACTGAAAGGTCCCAGGTTTGATTCCGGTCAAGGGCATGTACTTTGGTTGTGGGCACAACCCCAGTAGAGAGTGTGCAAGAGGCAGCTGATCAATGATTCTCTCTCATCGATGTTTCTAACTCTCTATCCCTCTCTCTTCCTCTCTGTAAAAAATCAATAAAGTATATTTTAAAAAAATAAATAAATAAAAATAAAATAAAATAAAATTGGTTTGAATAAAAATAGTAAGAATACATCAGTTGCAGGAAGGGTGTTGTCTGAACACAATCCCACTTAAGATTTGGTAAGCATTTTTATCATTTTTGTATACTGTGTGTCCTCTTGAGAGTGATAAGATTGCTGCCTATTTTGATAGAACTTGAGTTATCACTTTAGTAAGACTTGCTTTTCTTTTCCCATCTTCAAACAAGTCTCAATCGGTTGCTCTTGATTTTTGGTCTTAAAACTCCTTTTTTCTTCCTCCCTCATTCCCCTTCTCTTGACCTTCTCTTCCCCTGTCTCTTCCAACTCTGTCTTCCTCAAGTTGAAGAGGCAGTATTCTGTTATTTTTTTTTATCCAGAAAAGAAAATGAATATTGTAGAAGAGTACAGTACAGTCTTTAGAATCAGACTGATGTTAGTATGAACTTCGATTTATCAAAGAAAAGTTACTGTGTTTTATTTTTTTTATTGAAAGTTACTGTGTTTTATTTTTTTTATTGATTTTAAGAGAAAAGGGAGGGAGGGAGGGAAGGAGGGGGGGAGGGAGGGAAAGAGGGAAGGGAGAGAGAGAGAGAGAGAGAGAGAGAGAGAGAGAGAGAGAGAGAGAGAGAGAGAGAGAGAGAGAGAGATCTGCTGCCTCCTGCACTATTGGGGATCTAGCCAGCAAATGAGGCAAGTGCTCTGACCAGGAATCGAACAGGTGACCTCTCGGTGCATGGGACAAATTTCAACCAACTAACCAATTGAGCCATACTGTGGGCAGTTACTGTGTTTTTAAAAGCCTCAGTCACTGGTGTGCTAGAGCTGGCTCATATTGCTGGAGAGCCAACTATGCCCATCTACCTCTTCCCAAGTCCCCCTTCACTAACTTCATTTGAAGTCAGTTGGTACCCTGAAATCAGCCATAATGGAAGCATTTATACCACAAAAACCAGCAAATGCTACAAAAAAGGACTTTTCTTTAACCCAAGGAATCATTAAGAGGTCATTAACACATCATCAGGCTCAGTTTCCATGTTACTTAAATAGAATAATGTCAACCTTGGAAATTTATTGTAAGAATTTCAAGTAATACAAAGTAAAACACTGAGCAAAATTCGAGACACAAGACATTTTAAAACATTTGAATCAAATGGGGGGAAATTATCAAATATAAAGTACTCTCACTATTACTACTGTTTAAAAAATTGAAAGTTCAGAAATATCACATACCTTACCATCTTTAAAATGGAAGTACTAACTGACCATAAGTTTATTTCTATTAAATATCAAAGAGAAAAAATGGTCTAGCAAAATAATTAAATAATTCAGTTACCATTCATTAAATAATTTAGTTATCATTAAATAATTATAACTATTATTAATGTATAATTCATTTCAAAGGAATGGCAATACTTAAAATAAATATAAAATGTGATTTGAGGGTTAAGTAATTAAATAAATGTTTAACTAGTAAAAAGAGGCACACGCATATATATATACATATGTGCTTGTATGCACTGAATATTTTGGAATGATACAATAGTGATTAGCTCTGGAAGAGAGGCCTAAGAAACTGGGGTGGAGGAGAAAGTAGGGGAAGGGGGGACTCCCTTAATTTCATCAAACACTCTTGAAGTTTTTATGTTTTCCATACTCATATATGACTTTTCTTTTAAATAGAGAAATATCATTTTCTATTATTTTATTAATGATAAAAATGAAACAAGAAAATATTGTTCTCCCAAAGTTAGTAGTCAAGTCAATGACTTTAGTTCTAAAATTTAGAACCTCCTGTCAAATGTGCCATGCGGCCCAGCTGGTGTGGCTCAGTGACTGAGCATCGACCCATGAACCAGGAATCACTGGTTCGATTCCTAGGCCAGGGTTTCAGGCTACATTCCCAGGAGGGGGTGTGCAGGAGGCAGCCAATCCATGTTTCTCTGTCATTGATGTTTCTATCTCTCTCTCCCTTCCTCTTTCTCTAAAATAAAAATATATATATATATTTTAAAATGTAACATACACTATATGTATGACTCTCACTATCTCACCTTAGCTATAGAGTGTCAATAGCTCCACAGAACAGTAAAACTTTCCTAAAAGCTTTTTGTGACTGTAGGTAAGCAATATACAGCAATCAGGATTTGACAATAATTTTTACTGATTTGAAAACAGGCAATTCAGAGTTGAAATCTGGCAAGGTTGATTATTTTTTAAAGCAAGTTCAGGAAGGAACTGAATTTAGCTCATGAAGGAACTAGCTGCTGCCTGCAATTGTCCTTGGAAAGTAAATGCCAAAGTCAAAAGGTTCCTGCATGAATCCTTTGCACTGCTTAAATCTGGAGGCAGAGCAGGAAACTAATTACCCTCTCGTTTATTATCTGTTTAGGCCTTCTTGACTAACCTAATTATAACCCATCTCCAACACAACCAAATCACTTAGGGAATTTGGTCTAGGAAGTTTAATTTCATCTTACCTATAGAATTCAAAACCTTGGTGCTACCCTGATAAGAAGTCCCCATTAATTTCTTTCCCCATGATATTCTTACTTAAAATCATATGTTAGGGCATCATTCAGATTGTGTGTGTTAGAAAAATATATACACTTTTTGTCTCAGCAAAAATTGAAGAAAAGCTTTTAGAATTTTCCAACTCATTATAGTGGGAACTATATATATTATCAGGGAAACATTAATTTTAGATGGCAAATAAAAAGGAAATATGAAGAATATTAGAAGAATCTTGAAGCCAGCTCCCAAAAGATACAGACAGATAGGGGATTCAGTACTTTAAAAAGACAACGAGGAGGAGATACCATGTGACCTAGATCAAGCATTTAAAGAGGTCAAGAATATTATTGGCATTTTCCAAGAAGAGAAAAAGAGTATATGCCAATGCTTTTCTCATACCATATCTATTTATTAGGGGACAACGATTTTTCTTGAAACTTCTTGGAATAGCAAGCAAAAGGAAGAGGCTGCATCAACTAAGTAAAATTTTTCCTAAGGTTACTGCCTCTCTTAAAAGTAATTTCCATTGAATATGAACTTTGGTCACATATATGGGAGTAAATGGAAGGGAGGGTAAAGTGAAAAGCCTTTCTTTTTCTTTTTTTTAAATGTTACACTTGATTACAATATGCAACACTTATTTTTTTAAAGCTTGTTTGTCATAACTGATATCCTGGAAAGCTTGACTCGATAATTAAAATTCTCCTGAAATGTGGCAGGATAAAGACTCAGCGACAACATGTTAGCTTTTCTTCTGAGTTTCAATGCCAGGGTTTCAAGAGACTTAAATTATAAAAAATGGATCTCCTCAATTATAGGATTTTAATCCCTCTTTCTTCTAGTCAAAAAGGAAAGAAGTTGTGTGAAAGGTAAGGCTAAACCCAGTCAACCTCAGGGTGTGCCCTGTGCTCCAAGGTTCATAGGAAGAGAACTGACCCCTTCTCCACTTGTTAGGCTTTATCATTACCTCACGAATTCCTTTAAGGATTTACTAAAAACTATGGACCATCTGACTAGAAAGGAGATACACACAAATTGTGTAATATCAGGGAATATCCAGATCCCAGATTAGGACCTTAGGCCCTTAAAAAGAATGACAGGTTTATACACTTTAAGCCAAGGCAAATGCTATCGATATATTCGGATATATACCATAATGTGATAGTCACCTTTTATATTTCATTTATTATATGTATCCTACCACGAAGCTCATTACCTGAATGGGCCACAATGCCTTACTAGAGACACACCAAACTGTTAGAACTATTTACCCCTTGACCTTTTCCCCAGGATAGTGGTTCAAAATAGGGCTAGCTATGCACCCCCCTAAGAGTTTCAGAGTTCTGGAACTCTGAGTTTTAGAGTTCTCTCTTCCTCCAACCCTGAGGAGGGAGGAGGGAGAAAGGAACACATATGTTAAACTCTCAGAATGAAAGAATGTACTACCATAAATTTGTGTGAGTGAAATAATTATCTAAGCCTAACACTTAAATCGTTCTACACAAAAACATAAGGCATTTTTGCACACTTTTAGCATATACTGAATTTCTAAGAATAAAATTACCAAATAAATAACAACTGCTGGGGTTTTTTTTAATTTTACCAAGGTTGTTTACCTTTTTGGAAAATCATGTCACCAATTCTAAATTACTTTCCTTAAAATATCTCATTTATATTATGTAAGGTATTATAGTTACTTTTTACTTATGGGAAGTTAATGTATAAATGTATATAATGAAGATATAGATATACAGATATACATACATCCACATATGAATTTTGTTTCAAGATAAAGATAACATCCTAAGATATTTGCTATAACAAGTGAACAGTGAGTCTGATAGCACTGAGAATCACTGACCTAGGGATAATATTAAATTTAATATGGAAAACCTGTCAGACTTCTTCATAAGCAGAATTTAATATTGTTAAACAGTAGTTTGTAGGGTTAGTTTGTATGTTAAAGGCTAGAGTTACAGTCAGCTTCTCTTAGACCACAACCGTTTCTAAAAGTTATGTAGGCCATAATCAGAAGTGGCCATTCTTCTTACCTTAATCCCTACCATACTATTACCTGGACCAATTTGTAGGTATAACTGATTTTGTGAAATGGGATGGAAAAAACATTAAAAAGGCATAAAGGATTTGCAAATTCATTAGAGACACATCTCTTTCATCTCCTATCAATTTTTCATTGGCAACCTCTCCAAACAGGAAACAGCTATTAATAGTTTCTTTTTTGTATTTTTCAATTACAGTTGACATTCAATATTATATTAGTTTCAAGTATACAGCATAGGGGTTAGACATTTATATAGCTTACAAAGTGATCCACCCCAACTGTCTAGTACCCACCTAACACCATACATAGTTATGACAATACTAGAGGCCTCGTGCACAAATTCGTGCATGGGTGGGGTCCCTCTGCGTAGCCTGCAGGGATTGGGCCAAAACCCGCAGTCCAACACCATCCGCAGCTCCTACCTGCCACTCCCACTCATCCTGGCCCCACTGTGCCTGCCACAGGCTCGTGCCCAATCAGTCCCAACAGGGAGAGACTCACGCTGCCGCAGCAGCACTCACCATCCATTGGCCCTGCATCTGGAGCCCTCCCAAGAGAAGTGGCCTGAGGGATCAGGCTGAAACTGGCTCTCCGCATCCCCAGAGGGGTCCAGGATTGCTAGAGGGCTCAGGCCAGGCTGAGGGACCTCACCAGTGCATGATTGAGCTGGGGAGGGACCATGAGAGGGCTCCAGGGCATGTCTGGCCCATCTCGCTCATTCCCAATCGGCTGGACCCCAGCAGCAAGCTAACCTACTGGTTGGAACATCTACTCCCTGGTGGTCAGGGAACATCATAGCAACTGGTCGACCAGCTGACTATAGCGAGCAGTTGAGCAGGCTTAGGATATCATTAGCATATTATGCTTTGATTGGTTGTTCTGCCATTTGGTCTATTTGCATATGACACTTTTATTATATAGGATTATTATATAGGATTAGCCAGTAATAGTTTCAAAGTTAGTTAGGCCTTGTCCAGGTTTAAGGCTTGAAAAGGACTTGAATGAAGGAATGGAAAGAGGAGAATAATGAATTCATATCAACAAAACTAAAGAAAGGAAATACAAAATGCACATGCATGCACACACACACACAGTGTGCACATATGTGTATCTAAACGTGTTCAATTGTAAACAAACACTAATGTATGAATGATTAACATCTGAAACCTGAAGACAGGAGAAACGGATAAAGGTAGATCAAAATTCCTGAATAAAAAAGATATATGAAATGAGCATAAAATATAAATGAACATGTCCTTCACAGAAAAAAAAAAAAAAAAGCAAACAAAATCAACTTTAAAAGTGAACACAGAAGGACCAACCCTAAGAAAAAGAACTACCAAAGAGCTCCCCTTGAAAAGTTTGCTGTAAAACAGAAGAAAATATTTAAATAGCTGTGCATGTGATTGAATATTAAAAACATGTTAAGCCCCTAAGAAGTGTGCTTCTAATTAGATATTCCCTTTTCTGATTATACATTTTATTGCAATGGAGGAATTAACTATGACTTAGCTCTTTCCACAAATAGCAGTTGTTAGATTTAACTTAGCAGTTTCCTGTTCTTTGCTCCTACCAAAACATGTGTAAACTATGTCTTCACATACTTCCAAGGAAAGACCACAGAATTTCTATATCTCAAGATATCTAGTTCCTGGGGCAATTTACTGTATCTTTTTCTATGTTAAAATAAAGAGAGGAAATCCTTTAAATGACTTCATGAATATGTCATTCTCTGGTCAATATTTTATTCCCAATAAAATGCAGGTCAAGAATCTACTTTCAAATGTCTTGGAATATTTAATAGTAACCAAGTAACAATAGCATATTGGCTATTTTTAATTTATGTATTTAGAAATGAGGAGCAGTTTAAACTAAACAAGAAAAGACAAGTATAAAGTAAATCAGGGTGGGGAGGATGGGAAAGGACAAAGACACACAGTAAGATGTTAAGAGCGGAAATAAATGTATTCATAATCTCCTAGCCAAACTGCTAATCTATTTTAAACCTTCCTTTCTTCCATGTCGTGTACTTCTTTAAAATATAAAGTGGAATGTTAAGAAGGCAGCACTCTGGCAAGCATAAATACTTTAGTAACTTTTACAAGTTGCTTTTTGGAAAGGCCCACCCACCTAACTCCATCCCATTTTAAAACTGTCTCATAATTAAATACTATAGTCTTAATTTTAAAGGTTGAAAATAGAATTGTCACTGTTCTTTACATTCAGAACTCAGCATATAGCTACAAACCCTAAAAGGCTAATTTCAATAATAAATAGAATGTTTGAGAAAAGGCACAAATGTGAGGCACAAAATTGAAGAGGGCTCATCAAGTAATAGCTGTGACATGAACAGAACCAATAAGACTTCTCTGCATGTCTCTTGACTTTTCCTCTTTTAAGGGTAAAAGATAAAGATCATCTCTTGGATCTACTATTCCATTGTTAGCGTCCTCATTAAATACACAAAAATGGAGGCAATCAGTATCAACTGTAATGATTAAAAAGAACTCCTTTCAAAAAATGAACTCATTCAAGTAAATGAACCTAATGAAAAGTGAAGCAAGCCCTTCTCAAAGAGATAGTATATAAAAATAAATGAACATTTACCAAAATAAAATCTTCTAATAAGAACTGTTACCCAAGATCCCTTGAGGTTTTGTTAAACTGTAAATACCACCTGTCAATCATAGATGGAAGAAAAAAATAACCATGATAGTTAAGTAAGACTTATAAATATTCAACTATAAGGATATTAGGTTTTTTTTCTTTTAGTATACACTGGATAAGAAGAAAAAGGGAAGTAGTCAAAAAGATCCTGAAAATTGACAAATGGTACACTGTTACAAGGATGAGTAAGTAGATAACTGTACATATATCAATGTTAAAATATTTAAGTGTTAATAATTATATCTTCTATTGCTCTGTAACTGCCCCAATAAGAGTATAAAAAAAGTATAATTTCATTGATCTTTCTTCATTGTCTTGGAAATCTTAAATGTTAAATGAAAAATATTTTTATAGTTAAAAGAATAAATTTATAGAGCCACCATTATCATACATGTTTAAAAGCATATTAAAAGACTATGGCTTCCACATATGAGCTGTACAACACTTGACAAACAAACAAAAAAAAGGGGGCAGTAATGAGAATGACTATAAATGATGGTGACAGCCACGGCCCCACTGACTGCTGTGAAGTCAAACATAAGCTTGTAGGCAAAAATGTCAGGCATACATGGCCCAGTGTGCACTGCAACCAGCTTCAATAGCTAACTGCACATTGTTGAGACCTTACAGGCCACATTTAAGATAACAGTCGAACATAACACAATCCAAAATTTTAAATAAGACATGAAAGTGGGTAGAAAATATCATACTCAAAATAGGAGTGACCTCTCATAGATTACCAGTGAACCTTCTGATTATAAATTAGTCCTTTATAAAAGTACTTTAAAAAGGTTACCTCCAGAAATTAAGCTGAAGGTGTGAAAGGGGAGAGAGAAGATTTCTGGTAATGATATTTCTGATAAATTCTGTCCGCGTATATATAGCTATATCTACATATAACAGATATGTAGTATTTTGCCAATAATAAGACAGTCTACTTTCTGGTCTGCAGTTTTCATTTTGTCACAGGATCTAAAATCAAACTAAATCTTACCTATCTGTGTGCTATCTCCAATTTCAACTTTAATAAATGTTTTGTTAAAACTGTAGAGAGTATGTAAGTTTAAAACTGCACAGGATTTTATGAAGACAAGAACATATGCAAGTGGGTGCTTAAGGAATTTTCTACCCATTTTGCCAGAAGTAGGATGCCATCTGCTTATGCTATGAATCAAGCTAGCCCTTGGTCGTTTCTAATGTTGATAGGAAAATCTGGTTGTTTGGTTAACACACTCTAAATCCAAGATGAACTTTTATTTTTTAAAATGCTCTTAGACAATTAATAACTTGTTTTCTCCTTTAAAACCAGCTGTCTATTTTTATATGTGTTCCTCTTACTTTAAAAAGAAAAATTAAATTATGCAAACCACGGATTTCAAAACAGTACTCTCAAATAAGGAACAATCTATTATTCTGTTTCATTATCTGTAAAATAAACTCATTTTTTATATTGGAAATTATTTCCATCTTGTATAGTATAGATATCAGCAATTAAGATAAAAGAAAGGCACAATAGTCAACTTGAAAATATAAATTTTTTTTCTCGTTCTGTTATTGCTTTATCTGTCTCTCTAAATTTCAAGGCTTCTGCACAGAGATGAAGTCCACTGTCATTCTGTCATTGTGTTTCAAAAGCTTAAAACAATAATAACTAGGATTTAAGTACATTGTAATTTAGTGTGCATGTTACTAAAAGCCTACAGAAAATGCTAAAGATGAAAAATATCTTGTCCAATATTGGAGGGGGGAAAGTCTCACTGCATGTATCAATTAAGAAGGTTTTATTGTTTGTTTGATTGTTTTGATTAATAATTGCAAATACCTTCCTCAGAACAGAAAGTAGAGGATTGCAATAAAACTGTAAAAATCCATGTCCCTAAGTGATTAAAATTTTGAACTAAAAAGTGGCCTCTATTGACTTTTTTTTTCTATTTTTAAATTAATTTTCTTTCCAGAAATAAGACCTGACAGATAATATACTAGTATAGCATTGGGGAATCCAAGTGCTAATTTCTATGTCTATTAGTTGTCTTCCTTTTATATACAGTACTTTTAAAACTTTTTTTAAAAATAGTTTCAGGCCGGGACTGGTTTGGCTCAGTGGATAGAGCGTCGGCCTGCGGACTGAAAGGTCCCGGGTTCAATTCCGGGCAAGGGCATATACCTTGGTTGCGGGCACATCCCCAGTAGGGGGTGTGCAAGAGGCAGCTGATGGATGATTCTCTCTCTCATCGATGTTTCTAACTCTCTATCCCACTTTCTTCCTCTCTGTGAAAAATTAATAAAATATTTTTTTTAAAGAAATTTTTAAAAAATAAAAATAGTTTCAGATTTATAGAAAGGTTAAAAGACCTATAAAAAGAGTTCATGTATACTCTTCATCCAGATTCCCCAAAAGTTAATATTTTACCACATATGCCTTCCCATTCCTTTTTCTTTTATAATAGTATTAAAAAGAATAAAATACTTAGGAATAAAGTTAACGAAAGAAGTGGAACAACTTCTTACATTGACAACTATAAAACACCAATGTAAGAAATTAAAGATGATCTAAATAAACTAAAACGTATCCCACATTTATGAATTGGAAGGTTTAATATTATTACAATAGCAAAACTACCCCAAACTTATCTACAGATTACACAAAACCCTTATAAACATTCCAGCTGATTTTATTTTTGGAGAAATTGATAATCTGATTCTAAAATTCATATGGAATTGCAAAGGACCCAAAATAGCAAAAGCAATCTAGAAGCAGAACAAATTAGAACACTCACACTTCCTTCCCAATTTCAAAATTTACTACAAAGCTACAACAATTAAGACTATGTGGTAAAGATATAAAACAGACATACAAATCAAAAGAAATAAACACATATTTATGAATAACTGATTCTGACATGAGTATCAAGACAATTTAATGTAGAAAAAATAATCTTTTCAACAAATAGCGATGGAATGACAGAATGTCCATATACAAAAGTGTACATAAAGTTGGACCTAACATCTGACATCATTCATAAAAACTGGCTCAAAATTTGTTTTATATATTCTGGTCACCATTTCCTTATTGGTATACTGATATATTTTCTCTCGTTCTATAGGTTGTCTTTTTACTTTTTTGATATTGCTTGAAGCTAAAACTATAAATCTTTAAGAAGAAAATACATGCATAATTCTGCATGACATCAGAGTAGGCAATGATTTCTTTGCTATGACACAAAAAGCACAGAAGGACTTCATCAAAATTTAAAATTTTTGTGCTTCAAAAGACATCAAAAGGTGAAAAAACAACATGCAGAATGGCAGATAATATTTTTAAATTATGTATCTAATAAGGTCTAGTATCCAGAATTTATTTAAAAATTCTTACAAATCAACAATCAACATTAAAATAAATGGGCAAAGGATTTGAATAGATATTCTTCCAAAGAAGATATACAAGATCCTATAAGCACATGGAAAAATAGTCATCATCCTTAGTCATCTAGGTAATTGAAATCAAAACCACAAAGAGATACCACTGTATATCCACTAGGATATGTATAATAAAAAAAGATAAACAGTTACAAAGTGTTGACAAAACTATATAAAAAAAAAAACTGAAATCTTTAATCATAGTTGGTGGGATTGTAAAATGGGACATTTTGGCAGTTCCTCAAAAAGTTAAACATACTAATATACTTATGATATCACCAAGAAATTTCACTCCTAGACAAAACACACACACACACACACACACAATCAACAACAAACTTGTTCACAATGTTCATATCAGTATTCATAATAATCATAAAGTGGAAACAATTGTTTCAATCAACTGATGAATATGGTATACTGGTATTCATATAATGGAATATTATTCAGTCATAAAATGGGATAGAGTTCTGATATATGTTATAATATGGATTAGTCTTGAAAACATTATGCCAAGTGAAATAATACAATCACAAAAGTCCACATTAGATGATTCCACTTTATGAAATATACAGGATGAATAATTTCATAAAGACAGAAAGTAAAATAGTTGCCAGGGACTAGGGGAGGGGGAAATGAGCAGTAGCTATTAATGCATAGAGGGTTTCTCTTTAGGTGATGAATGTTCTAAAATTAAATAATAGAAATGGTTGCACAAGTTATTATGCAATATCTTAAAAACCACCTGGCTGTGCATTTTTAAAAGGAAAAATTTTATAGTATGGGAATTATGTTTCAATTTTTAAATTATTTGAGAGGCATGTTTGGGTGAAAAGAAAACAAAACAAAACAGTAGGAGGAACACTTGGGGAAACCCTCAGCTGTGAGGAAACAATCAGAGAGAATGTGGAGTTTATTATGTTCAATGGAACACCACAGTAGGCAGCATCATATTCTTTTGGGAACTGATTCTGAATGACGAACATGCTTAATGCAATGAGCCTCACCCAGTTTAAGTTCTCTTCCCTCACAAAAAAAGCCTCCTTATTACTCTATTGGAGGCCCAGTGCATGAATTCGTGCATGGGTGGGTCCTTCAGGGTGGCCTGCGAGAATTGGGCCCCCTACTCTCACCCACCTTGGCCTGGAGCCACCCACTCACCTGCTCTACCATCCTGCCTTGGTCCCACTCTTGTCGGGGCCACCGCCCACTGCCAGGGCTGTGTCACTGATGCCCGCCATGTTCTGTACCACCCCCTGGCAGTCAGTGCACTCCATAGCGAGGGGTTGAACTCCTGGTCTCCCAGTGGAATTCCTGGTCAAACAACCACCCAAGGGGACAATCTGCATATTAGGCTGTTATTATATAAGATACTTTTTCTTTAGTTGGGGCCAATTCTGCACATTATTGAAAGCAATCAAACTATCTCCTTTCAAAATGTTCTATAAATCAGGAACTGTCTGAATGACCTTTTCTTCAGTAGACAAGATTAATAAATGTTTACTCAAGAAAGTTAATATAAATGGGTCCCCTTTATTAAGACCCTGATTCTGATATCATTTCATAAGCTTAGTTATTAAAAACAAAACAAAACAAAACAAAAAAAACAGTTCTATCAACTATCTTATGAAGTTGTAACTTTATTACTTTATTATTTTATTGTTTTGTTACATTATTATACTTCTGCTCATATGCCTCTACAGAAGTTCTACTGTAGTTTTCAAACCACAGAACAATCTTACCAGAAAATGAGTAAAAATTTAAAAATTCTGATCATTTCAATTTTTACTCTGAACACAGACATTCAAAGTGGTATTTTATGGAATACGTATATGAAGAGGAGGGGAAATTTTTTTATTTTTCAATAATTCTCTAATAAGTGAAAGCATTTTAGAAAAGAGCAGGAAAATGTGTAAATCAGTTCATTTAAAAACATTTTCCCTGCATCGCTTTGTTTTGTCTGATTTTATTTTCTAGGGCATCTGAAAAGTACTAGACTACAAGGAGACTGTGTGGTCAGCCAAAACAAAGTTGTAGCACTACTTTGAAATAAGATATGCCCAATCTACCCTTCCGTATTATGTGACTGGCCTACTTAGAGGATATATATACATGATAGAGGACACCATCAATGTGGATGGTATGGTGTCATCATCTCATGGGCACTGTTTCTTACAGCAATGATATGCATGCCATATATAAAAGACTAAAATATGAAGGATAAAGAACACAAAAATAAAACCCAAACTTTCACTCCTTTAAAATTATATTTCCAAGAATAATTTCTAAATTAAATCTTCTGTTGTTTATATTCCAAACTTCAAATTACATTTTACCTTACTAGTACCAGGTGATTAAGACTTTTAAAGATTCTATTTTGCCAATATAGAGCTCACAGAGTAAATATTATCCAGTAATCTGAACGTAAGACTTAGGATCTAGAAGTCACCAAGAAACATTTTTATTATAGTACTTTTTAACACTTGAATACTGTCTCACTTTCTATGACCTCAGAAAAATTTGAATGAAATTAATACCTAATAAAAGAAGCATCAAATATATTTTAAGGGACAAATCCATTCACATATTTCTACAAAGAACAACCTGCAGATTTAAATTATAAGGGGAGAAAATATTGGGAATCAAAGTAAGAGGTACTAATATTTTGCGAAAGCTGCCATGTTAACAGTGGTTCTTCTAACTACAATAAGAATTATAGGATATTTACTATGTGCTAGATGATACATATAAAATGTCTCACTTAATCCTTAAAAATAATATTATTTCCCCATTTTACAAATGAGGAAAACAAGAACTTGTCGAGTACTTTGTCCAAGGACTCCTACAAGATACGAGGCAGAGCAAGGTTTTCTATCCAAGTTGGTCTAATTCCCAAACCTATCCCTACACTATACTAGGATGCCCCACACTATTCTTCAAAAGCAGAGCTATGAGCTCAAATGCCAAGAGAACTGCAATTCAAATAAAATGTATGCAGTAAGTTAAACAAAGAATAAGGTGGTTTTGCAACCAAGCATATCAAATTTGGCCTCTTGATACATATCATACAAGCAAACAAAACAGCCAAACAAAATGTGTCCACTGGTCACTAATTTTCTGGACCCATGTAAAAAAATTACCATTTAGAAATAAGCAGGTGAAAAGAAATAATAGTAAGAATTATTTTTTTTTAATAGTGGTTTCCATGAGATGTATAGGGCTGAAACTAATCACCACTGAACAAGTTAATAACGCACTGACTTTGGGGCGGGGGGGGAGGGAGGGGGAATTATCAGAGAACTTATATACATAACCCATGGACAGACATTAGAGCAGAGAAGGCCTGGGGAGGGGACAGGAGCAAGGTGGAGGGGACCAATATGGGGGGGGGGGGCATCTATAATACTTTCAACAGTAAAGATAAGTTTTTAAAAAGAGAAAACTTTTATATAAATCTTATAGCAATAAACTTTATAGTAAAACATTATTTAATATTGGCAGTCCCCTACTTTTATATAAAACAGTCCAAAAATGCACTTAACGGCTGAATGTATGTGTCTAAAAATAGACGCATATGCTATCATGGTGGTTATGTTCCCAGATTACTAAAAAATATAATCAAATTCCTAATTAAGGCTTAGAGGGCACTATCTGAACACCACCCTTACCCCAAATCAGCAACCCAGGAAACTGCAGATAACCCTCCGAGGCACCTCAACAACCTGTGGCCTTGCAAATTAAAACCTGGTATTTGTCCTTCCTGCAGACCAACAGTCTTTCCCCTCTATCGATCAAGCCCAACTCCCCACAAGAGCAAAAACCTGGGTGGTAAAGATGCAGAGGGGTGACATAGGGAAGGGCAAGACTGGGGAAACCCTGGGTACTTGGGCATCGCTGTAAGCAAGCAAATCCCAGGCTCTGGCTGTGGGGTGATCCAGAGAAGCACCTGGCAATCTATTGTAGGATTCCCGGGAGGTTCCCTCCAAAGGCAGGACACTGAAAATATTTAGACCACTCCCAGCCCAATTGCCTAAGCTAGAAAATCATTGCCAATTATCTGGAGCAAGAAGTACCACAATGCAAGTTCAAAATTATCAAGACTCAGGAAACAGACTATTGAATATTCAATCTCGCATACAGAAAGAAGTTTGGTGAGTCAATAAAATGTTAAAACAGGATTGCTATGCAAGTCAAGGACCACTAAATATATACTAACATTTTATACACACAAAGAAGGCTATCCATAATACCCAGTATTATAAGAAGCAATGATAGTCATAAGTAATTCAACTAAATAGAATTGCTGATTCATAGACAAAATACATTGGTCTAGGCATTCATGAAATGACACTACTATGGATCTTACATAAAAATCATATTTTTCAACCTGTTCTAAAGTTATATTGTAATTACTGTCATCCATCTATACATCATTGTATCAGAGTTTTAACATTGACATTTTTATTGTGTTTTTAAAGAGAGTATTTATTAGAAAATCTAATAATGTTTGATGCCTTTAGCTTACTTCTGTTTTCTCTATGTATTCAACAGGACTTATTAAATGTCAACTATCCAAAAATCCATCACTTAATCTTCTAAACAGGATTGCTGACTGGCTTTAACGAAGTCTAATATTATACTTTAGCTAACACTGGTAATTTAACCACTCTAATTTCATGTATATTTCTTCCAAATAAAAAATATATATATCTGAGCACAGCTGACATTTGGACAACAAAAAACAATCTCCCCCACAACTTATTGTTATAACCACCGAAGTTTCTCATCAACATTCATATTATATCCTGTTTATTGTTTACAAAGAATCGACTAACTCAGCGTATTACTTATGTGTATTCTAAAACTAAATGATATAATGAGAAAGGAAAAAGAGTACAAACCATACAATATTTACTTAGAAATTAATGGTTTTTACAATGTACAAAAAATGAAAATTAAATTTAGGTAAATGAGAGAAAATTCTCAAAATAAATAACTTAAACACAATTGTTGCTAAATCAATAACTTGATTTCTCTGTATTAACGTATGTGCTTTAAGCAGCCAATAGCGGATAGTTGTTTTTTTTTTTTTTTTTTGGGGGGGGGTGTTGATAATAAAATCCAGTACTTAATCTATCTCAAGCGAAATAATTTTAAGCTTCCAGTTAGAAATTTTCAGGTGGCAAATTTCTATTACTAAAAAGTAAGCTGGGACCGGTTTGGCTCAATGGATAGAGCATCGGCTTGGGGACTGAAGGGTCCCGGGTTTGATTCCGGTCAAGGGCATGTACCTTGGTTGCGGGCATATCCCCAGTAGGGGGTGTGCAAGAGGCAGCTGATCGATGACTCTCTCTCATCGAAGTTTCTAACTCCCTATCTCTCTCCCTTCCTCTCTGTATAAAATCAATAAAATACAATATATATTTTTTTAAAAAGTAATTACAGAAATAAGCCAGTCGGAATAAGATAAACATCACATGATCTCACTCATTTGTGGAATATAATGAACAACATAAACTGATGAACAAAAATAGAGCCAGAGGAAAAAATATTTTAGAATAAAATACAAGTAATTCTGTTATTTACAGATTTTTAATATTTCCTACAACTTCTGTGATATTATAGTGTTAGTACAGTTCAAGTAATATTATTATATTTAAAATATTTTTTCCTGAAATATTAATGTTCATTGCATGTAACATTTAAAATTGTTTTTTCATATTAATGTTTATTGAATGTAAATGGATAATTAATTATTCTGTATCTATAATCTGGAAATAGATTTATTTTGAATACTGAAAAAAATTAATTTAAAAAAAGTAATTACAAGTTCCTAGGTGTGAAGAAGATATTAACTGAACAGAACTTATAATACACTATGCAATTAATACCTAATAATCATTAAACAAGGCAAGAATTATAAGGTTTATGATGGGCAGTAATCAAACACTATTTTATAAAAGGTTTATGGAAACTATAAACTCAACTAGCAGATTACTAATTACTAGGAAGAAGAAGAGAATCCAAGTTCTAAGAATCTCTGTAACAACTTATATAGAGACTAGAGGCCCAGTGCACAAAATTCATGCACTGGGGGTGGGGGAATCCTTCAGGGCACAGGGCAGGCCAAGGGACCTCACCAGTGCATGATCGGGGGTGGGGAAGGACGCAGAGGTTGGTCAGCCAGGGAGAGACCACCGGAGGGCTCCAGGGCATGTCCGGCCCATCTCACTCAGTCCTAGCAGCAAGCATCTGCCCCCTGGTGGTTAGTGCACATCAGAGTGACTGGTTGACTATATGCTCTCTGGTGATCAGTGCAGTCATAGCAAGCAGTTGATCAGCCTTAGCATATCATTAGTACATTATGCTTTGATTAGTTGAATGGCTGACCAGATGACCGGATACTTAGCATATTAGACTTTTATTATATAGGATTCAATGGGACCTAACTAAATTGTTCCTTACATAGAATAGAGATACAATATTCTCAACAAAGTCCTGCAGAGTACACCCACAGTCTGTGAGAAGATAAACATCAGGGGTCAAGTCACTCATTGGGGCTTTGTAAAACTGAGAGAAGATATCCAACATATTCAGCACATTCTCTAAAGAAAAAGAAAAAATTAAGCTGGCAAGATGACAGTGATTGAACAAGATCTGTCTCCTAAGTTAAAAAATATGTAGGAGGCTGCTTTAGAACTAACTAAAAAAAAATCTCCTGGAAGACAGTAACAGATATTTTTATGAAGTAAATGTAAATTATAACAACAGGATGTCATCACATTTCTAATCTTTTATTTTTTTTTCTGGTTTCTAGGATACTGAGTGAGTAATATTTTTCAAGAAGGGGGAAAAACTTGCTTAAAAATATCTTACATTTTAAAAATAAAAATCAAGTATGTTAAGGGAAATATAAATTAATTATAATTAAGAAATTTTATTAGAAGACAAAGCATGCAATCTGATGACAATGTCTAGAACCAAGCAACTTACATCAGGATAGCATGTATGAATGAAACGTTCTAATGACCTCACAGAATACAGAATCATGATCTTGTTTTCTGGCATTTTTATCTAGATTATCTGTCTACACTCTTGTTCACAGTTTGTAGAATTGATTTTATTGTAGAAAAAGACTGAATCAATAACAAAATATAAGCCAGCAACTGTGATCCTTGATATTTACCCAAAGGAGTTGAAAACCTAAATGTTTACAGTACCTTAATTCAGTCACACTAAAAAGAAGTAAGCTGTCAAGACAAGAAAAGACATAGAGGAACTTTAAATGGATATTAAGTGAAAGAAGCCAGTCTGAAAAGGCTACACATTATATAGTTCCAACTATATGACATTCTGAAAAAGGTAAAACTAAGGGAACAGTAAAATGATGGATGGCTGTGGCAGAGAAGGGAAATGAGTAGGCAGATCACAGGACTTTTAGGGCAACGAAAATACTCTGTATGATATTATAATGATAGAATTATGTTAATATATTTTCTCCAAACCCATAAAGTGTACAAAACCAAAAGTAAACACTAAGGTAGAATATGAACTTTGAATGATTATGATGTGTCAGTGTAGGTTCACTGGTGAAAATGTGCCATTATGGTGAGTGATAATAGGGGATATGTGGTAGCAGGGAGTATATGGGAAATCTTTGTGCCTCCCTTTCAATTTTGTTGTAAACCAAAATCTGCTCTAAATAAAAAAATCTTAAAATTTTTAAAACTATTTACACATACAAAATACACATATATATTACATATATAAACATATCTTCTATCTAATCCTTTATATCTGTTTCAATTGGTTATTTTGGTTCCCTTTCCCTTTTCACTTGAACTTATGAGCCAATTAAACCCAAAATATTCATTTTTGTCTTTGTAAGTAATCTGACCACTCCTTAACCATTTATCCATTGTCGCAATGCTACAAATGTGGGACAGAGTAGTGATCAGAGTCAAGCAAGCTGGAATATGACCTGACTATGCTTATAATCACATAACTTCACCAAGTTTAAGATTCTTCATATCCAAAATAATGTTTATGGACTAAATGACCTCCTATTTCCTTCTAGTTTTACATTTTTACAATTCTCAGAAACAGGCATAATTAAGTGTGGAGGGATTCTCGGAAATGGTGATGATGAATTTGTCAGTATTAAATAGCTAAATAAAGCTTGCAGGGCTACCGCTATATCAATATGCAAAGGATAATATCAAGCTTTTTGTGCAGACATATGTTTTCTTTCCTTGTGTAGGTATGTAGGAGTAGAATTGCTGGATAATGTTATTAATTCTATAATTAACTTTTTAAAACTTCCAAACTATTTCCGTGATGATTAATGATTTTGAACATCTTTATATGTATTTATTGGCCATCTGTATATCTTTTTTTTTTTTGAGAAACACTGCAAGATCACTTCTTATGTTATTGTGTGCTTCCATCAAGAGACATATTGTATATGATTGTCTTTCTTTTGGGGATGTTATCAACTACTGATAGACTCATAATCAATCAATCAATCAATCAATTCATTCATTTTTGAGTCTGTCATTCCTTCTTTATTTATTAGCTGGAATATTTTGCCTGTCCTATGGCATGCCAATCATTTTTGTTGTCTAGTGCTCATTCAATAGCTGCACCATTAAAAAATAGCACATATCTATTTAAGTTCATTAAAATAAAATAAAATAAAAATTTTAATTCCTTAGTTACAATAGCCATATTTCAAGTGCTTCATTAGTCACATGTGGCTAGGGGCTACTATATTGAATAGCACAAAAAGAGAACATTTCCATCATTGCAAACACTCTCATAGGACAATGCCATTTTATAGTATGTTTTCAGGAAGGGATCAATGGAGCAATATTTCCTGGGTTGGTGCATATTCATAAAAATATATGCTGTTATACTTTAAAGTCAGTTTGTGTTGATACAGAATCTTTGGTTAATCTTGGGTTGGGATTAGGATTATTGATTTAGGTATCCAAGTTCTGTTTTTATGAAGAGATTTAGGGAAATTAAAATATACAGCTTCTATCATTATTTCAAAAACATTTTTTTTAAAACAACCAGAAAGCCCTAACCAGTTTGGCTCAGTGGATAGAGTGTCGGCCTATAGACTGAAAGGTCCCAGGTTCGATTCTGGTCAAGGGCATGTACTTGATTTCGGGCACATCCCCAGTAGGAGGTGTGTAGGAGGCAGCTGATGGATGTTTCTCTCTCATCGATGTTTCTAACTCTCTATCCTTCTCTCTTCTTCTCTGTAAAAAAGTCAATAAAATATATTTTTTAAAAACACCCAGAAAAAATCTATAAAAGATGAAATGTTTAAGGAACAAGTTTATGTAATGACCTGACAAAGAGTAAATTTACAATTCCAATTCTCCCAAAATAGGGCAATACTTTTAAAAGTGGAAAAATTACAAGTTGAATTATATAAAGCAGAAAACAACACTAACAGAACTCACAATGTTTATATACAGGGGGTTGTGGCAGTTTACAAATTCAGTCCAGTAACAGCCATTTCTAGTCTAATTGTTTCCATTAGCTAATGAAGTAGCATACCCAATGTTCAGACAATAGATAACAGAGTGATCCTATTTGCATGTTAAAGGTAGTTTACTTAAGTGCCACAGAAAATCATTCACACTGCACTATTTGATAAAATTGGCCTTCCATTGAGGAAGGTGGCAGAAGGAAAGACAATGGTAAAGTGTTTAAATACAATATAGGATAGTTTTGATTCCATATAAAGAGCAACCTTTTATTTTTAATTATTTTTTATTGTTGACACTATAACAAAAATCCCCCCAAATTCCCCAACTCTACCCAGCCTGCACTCTACCCCTTCCCCTGGCCTGCACTCTACCCCTTCCACTGTTGTCTGTGTCCATGGGCTATTCTTCGGCTAATCTCTTTACTTTATTTTATCCAGAAGAACATCCTTTTTTAAATGATTACTTTTTCCCAATATGGCTCCTAGAAGGAACATGAAATGTCTCTCCAACTGATATTCAAAAAGTCTGACAAAAAGGGAAATTAAGACAAAATATGGGGAAAGGCAAGACAACAAACTCTCTAAGGTAAATAAGTGAAAATTAAGAAGAGATGACCAGCAGAAAGAAAGATGGCCATGGTTGAGGAGGCACTGGCAAAAATATTGAAGTTAAAAAAAAAACTGAGCCGAAACCGGTTTGGCTCAATGGATAGAGCGTCGGCTTGGGGACTGACGGGTCCCAGGTTCGATTCCAGTCAAGGGCATGTACCTTGGTTTCGGGCATATCCCCAGTAGGGGGTGTGCAAGAGGCAGGTGATCGATGACTCTCATCGATGTTTCTCTCTATCTCTCTCCCTTCCTCTCTGTAAAAAATCAATAAAATATATATTTTTTTAAAAAGAAAGAAAAAAAACTGAATTAAAACAACAACAATTGTAGAATTTCTTGTATGGGTATTATGTACAACAACCAGAAATAAACAAACAAAAATCCACTTTAGGAAATATGTTTTACTTAATCAGATTTTAGCATGCTCCTTAATAGAAAGGTTAAAAGACCTACAAGTGCCTATTATATTCCCCTGTATATAGCAAATACTCAAAAAATATCTAAGAATATAAACTCATCCTCTGTAACTTAGAAATATATGAAAGGCTTCCTAATTTTCTTATCAACATCTAGCACATAAATTAGTGAATAGGTTAGATAGTTTAGAATATGTCCTAGAATAATCTAGGTCAACAGGACACTTTCACACTGGTTTAGATCATCCACTTGGCATAATATTTTTTATTATCTATATTTAATAGAAGGAAGGAAGGGAAGGTGAAAGGAGGGGAAGAATGAGAACCTGTCACAGTAGTCCTGTTTGGTTTTTTCCAGATCAGAGAAACAAAAGAAAAGTGAAAAATTATAGTAAAAGAAAATGTAATCTGCAAAATTACAAAGGCAATCTCCAAGATTAGCTAAATAAACCCACATACTTACACACTCACATTCACCTAAGTGCACAATAACAACTTTCACTGGCCATGGACAGCTCTCCAAGTTTCTAAACTTTAACCTAGTTAATAGTGAAGAGTAAAATAGATAAACCACATTATGCTTTTAATAAAATCATTGTGTTTAAATTCATCATTTAGGAAACTAATTAAATGGCTTTCCTTCATACAATTTACAGTGTATATATGAAACTTGGCTTTTGTGGGTTAAAATTAAAAGTCAAAGCAGTTTATTAAACCCTACCGTTTTCTGTCACTTTTTTTCTCTAATCCCTTACTCATAGTTTTATATTCCTTTTTTAAAAAATGATTAAAGAAAAAAAATCTGAGAAATACTAATTACTCCAGTATAGATGCTTATGGTAATCTAACAATTCATTCATTTTATGACAAGACAGATAAAATGAAACTCACATCACTTCAAGAATAAAGGTGCTCTTTCTCTGGTTATACATGTACTAGTGGCCCGGTACACAATTTCGTGTACACTGAAAGAGAATTAATTAGAAGGTGGCCAGTGGGTCAGGACTGGGCTAGACAAGCCAGACACATCCTGGAGCCAACCTCCCAGGCTCCCTCCCTGACAAGCCGCACCTGGGTTGGCACCATGGCTCAAAAGGCATCTGCGGAGTGAGCGGGGTCCCTCTGATAGGTAGGGTCCCTTGGCCTGGCCTGTGGGGATCAGGCCGAAACTGGCTCTCTGACATCCCTGAGGGGGTCCCAGAGTGCAAGAGGGCACTCTGCAAAGTTGTGTCATATAGGGTGTGGAACATAAATGCAAGTGTGAACTAAACCAGATAAGGGGCTAACAGTGCCCAGCAACAACATAACCCATAGCTAAAGATAGAATCACGCAGCCCCACAAGGAATCGGGCTCCCTCCTCTCTGATTTCAGGGTGTACCAATCGAAAACCACTGCTGCCAAGTTACTGTAGCTCTGCCTCCTAGTGGTCAGTGCATGTCATAGTAACTAGTTGAATGGAGGGAGGACACTTAGCATATTAGCTATATATATATATATATATATATATATATATATATATATATATATATATATATATATAACATCTTGCTTATATAATTTGTTTGCCTAAGGGAGCCTATGCATTGCATTCATATATAATATATCTTAATGGTTTGTTCATATTAACCACCTATTTTACTCATATAAACCAGTGTTTTTCAACCTTTTTTGGGCAAAGGCACACTTGTTTCAAGAAAAAAATCACGAGGCACACCACCATTAGAAAATGTTAAAAAATTTAACTCTGTGCCTATATTGACTATATATAAAGTAATTCTCTTGAATAGGAATCAAATAAACACAAAGAAAGTATTTTATAATTACTTTATTATGAAATATTAAGTAAACAAAATAGTGAAAAATTATAAAATTCTTGTCTTGTCTGCACCTACGGCACACCAGGCAACATCTCGCGGCACACTAGTGTGCCGCGGAACAGCGGTTGAAAAACGCTGATATAAACAACCTACGGTAATGAGAGTAGAATGGAAGGCCAAAGTTAAGACAGTTAAAATATCCAATTCTCCTATTATAAAAGTTCAAAATAAAACAATCTGAATCATCTACATAAGCATCTACTTTGGCATAACCAATTTAAAGAAAGATTTAATTATAGCTGTAATTTGCAACTTCATAAATAATCCAAGTTGTATAAAATAAATGAACCAATCTTATGACAGCTGGAAATAGCCAAAGGCTACAGCTAAAAGGAAGCATTTTATGCAATTAAGTAACTTTGGCATTCATACCATGCCAATCCTTTATATAGACATCCCCACCCACAGTTTAGCCTGACATCCACCATGCTGAGCCTGGTTGGTGTGAGAAAGGTTACTGCCACCCATCACTGTGAAAATTAATAGCTTTATAATAGCTGAAGAAATAAAGGTATGGTGCTGCAACCTTGCAGCAAATATAATTTGCTACCAAAAAAGCATAGGCAAAATCCATTCATAACATCCTCTTCCCATGGCCACCTACAAGTTAATTCATTATTCAAATGACAAAGAGAGCAGCAGGCACACATACTTAGCCAATAAGTCACCATTATAAAAACTGCATAAACATTTCCAACTCAATCATCTAAAAATAATAGAATGAGACAGGAACATGTTTCCCAAGCATCTCGGCAATAGAACTTGCAACAGCTTTAAAAGCAACATGATTACATGCAAAAATGGGCCCCAACAAATACTTTTGAGTGACTTGTGCAATAATTTATATAGCCCAAGTTTTCTCTAATTTTCTTTTTGAATGTCAGAAAACAAAGAATGCAATCTGATTATAACTAGTAAGCATTCAATAGCTAAATAAAGCTAAACCAACATTAATTTACAAAAATCATGTCAGAATCCCCTTAGGACTCCACAGCTTAGGTATGAGAAGAAAGAGAAAGAACATTCCTGTCTATAGTAAAAAATCAAAGTATAATCTTATTTCCCAGAAGTACCTATTTAAAGCCCTCTGAATATAAGTCCATGGCAATCACCCATGGTCTTTCCTTATTTCTTTATTTCTTTTTTTTTAATTTTCTTTTTTTCTGGTTGTGTGCTCACCACCCACAGTCAAGTCTCCTGTCACCATTTATTTCTCCTTTACCCAATTATACCCCCACCACCACCTTTTTGTCTGGTAATCACCATACTGTTGTCTGTGTATATGAGTTTCTTTTGTTTGTGTGTTTTTGCTTAATCCCTTCCTTTCACTATATTCTTTCCAATAAGAAATGTATAAGAAAGATCTTCCTAGTGATGATTAAATTTATTGCTAGATGACTAAACTTAACTTATTGCAAATTTTTAAAAAGTATTTTTTCATTTATTTTAGAGAGAGGAAAGAAAAAGAAAAAGAAGAGAAAGGGGAGAGCAGGAGGGAAGGGGATGAAGGGAGCGGGGAGAGAGAGAGAGAGAGAGAGAGAGAGAGAGAGAGAGAGAGAGAGAGAGAGAGAGAGAGAGAGAGAGAGAGAGAGAAAATAGAAAGGACTGAACCTGCAACCTGGGCATGTGTCCTGACTGGGAATTGAACCAGTGACCTTTCAGTGTTACTCAACCAACTGAGCTATACAGGTCAGGGCTTTATTGCAAATTTTCAATGATCAACAAAGATTTTCAGAATAACATATTGCAGTGGTCGGTAAACTCATTAGTCAACAGAGCCAAATATCAAGAGTACAACGATTGAAATTTCTTTTGAGAGCCAAATTTTTTATACTTAAACTTCTTCTAACGCCACTTCAAAAGAGACTGGCTCAGGCCATGGAATTTTGCAGAAGAACCACACTCAAGGGGCCAAAGAGCCGCATGTGGCTTGCGAGTCACAGTTTGCCTTCCACAGACCTATTGTATCTCATTGGAAACAAAAACTATTGTTTCCCTCACTATGGAAGAAAGTGCTACTTTCCTATCCAATATGCATACACTCTTCTCTTACTTAATAATGGAACTCCACTCTTTGGGGGCAGCAATACACCTAGTTTAGTTTCCCTTGTGGCTAGATGTGGCCACATGTCTAAATTCTGGCTAATTATGTGTGGGATCTTCTGGGATGGTTGTGTATATGTGATTGACTCAACTGAAAGAATCTTCTGGCCCTTTACTCTTCCTCTTTGCTGCTACCTGGAATAGTAACACAATGGCTGAGCTTCTGTAGTCATAGGGGTCCATAATAAGGTCATCTTAAAGATAGTTCTTAGAAGATGAAAACATTTTAGCTATTAAAATGGTTATGGCCTTCCAAAAGGCACAGCACACAAACAAATACACATTATATCTATTATATTAAAATTACATGGTGGAGGTCTAAGGCTCCTTAATATTTTGCTTTTTCAGTCTAAGTGAAGAGCTCACAAATATATAACTGCCAAAAATAGGAAACAAACAAGATGTCCTGATAGATACATGTATAAACAAACTGTAGTGTATGCATAAAGGGGAGCATTGTTCTATAATAAAAAGAAATGAACTATCAAGCCATAAAAGGATATAGAGAAACCTTAAATGCCCACTGCTAAGTGAAAGAAGCCCAAGTGAAAAGCAGTATGATGTTAACGACCTAACATCCTGGAAAAGACAAAACTATATAGACAGTAAAATTACCAAAAACTGCCAGGGATTCAAGGGAAGAGGAGAGGGGGAAAACGGATAAAGAGGTACAGCACGGGACACTTTTGGAGGCCGTGAAGCTATTCTACATGAGTGTAATGGTGGACACATGACATCATGCATTTGTCAAAACCCACAGAACTATACACCACTAAGAATGAAATCTAATGTAGACTAGGAACTATAGTTAATGATAATATACTAATACTAGAGGCCCAGGGCATGAAAATTCATGTACAGGGAGGGGGGAGGAAGGTGGCACCATCCCTCAGCTCAGCCTGCCCCCTCTCACAGTGCAGGAGCCCTCAGGGGCAGAAGGCATTCCAGCGATCAGGGGAAGACAATGCCTCCATCACACCTCTGCTGCTGCCACTGCCGGCAGCGCAAGCCTCTGCCAGCCCTGGTTACCTGAACTCGGGCAGCACTGGATGACTGGGCAGCACCATCCAAGGCTTGCCTACACCTTGGGTGTCAGCTGGGCAGCTGCCATCCGAGGCTTGCCTGCACCTCAGGCCAGCCCTGGGAAGCTGGGGGACTTAGGATGGGTCCAGCCACACCACGCACCTGCCACACCACAGCGGGGCTGAAAGAACTGGGGTACTCAGGCGGAGCTGAGGGGACTGGGTACATCTTCGTGATGGTGTGATAGTCAATTTGCATATTTCCTCTTTATTACATAGGATTGGCTCATCAATTATAATGAATGTACCACCCTAATAACAGAAGAAATTGTGCATGTTTGGGAAGGGGGTTGGCATATGGGAACTCTCTCTGTACTTTCTGCCTGATTTTTCTATAAATCTAAAACTGCTCAAAAAATAAAGTACATTTTTAAAAAAGACTTGGGGAGGGCAGGGTTGTAAGGGAGACAAGGAAGAAAAGGTTGAGAAGCACTGACCTAGTCTGAAAAGAGAGGCTCCAGCTATTTAGGTTTTAAACTATTATCAGCTTTCAGAGGTTTTAGAATAATGTACAAACGGATCCAAATCCTGGCATTTACTAAGAAGATGACAAGCTCTTTAACCTCTTTCAGCATTGAAAATGGGGATAAAAATTCTAACGTTACATAGGGTAATATGTAAAAGGAAGAAGATTGTGTAAAATATAAGTGCACATGTAAAATGCTCAGGCTTTGACACAGAGGAGCTCAGTAAAAAGTAGCCTTCTACTTTCTTATCACAAAACAGCAAAATTCAAGTACATTTCATTCCCATAAAAGGTAATAAGGAATCTAGACTATTTTACCACTACTTCAATTTACCACAAAGGAAATCACCCTAGGGGGGGAAAAAACCTAAATTTAAAAAAAACTTGTAATATGACAATTGATAACTTTATACGATAATTTTCACGCAAATTTCATGTGATTTAGTGAACAGTACAGTACCACAGCAAAAAAATTAACTTCCCTGTATTTTCCCCCTATCACAGGCAACTTCATACTTGGTATAAACTCAAGACTACTTTGTCTACAACCCTATACCAAATTCTTCGCAATGAAGAATGGAATAATGATAAGGAGTTACTTTTAAAAATTCAAAAGCTCTTATTATCACTCTAGAGGTTCTATTTTTAAGTCAGAAGCAGTATCAGGAAAGAGTCCAGTGAAAAGGCTAACAGAGATAATCAGATAATGACTAATTGTAATACTATTCAACATGTAAAAATCACAGTAAGAACAAAAAATTTAAGTGCTCATTTTTTTTTACAAATATGGTCCTCTAAGAAAAAGTTTCCTTAGTCCCATCAGAAAGAGAAACTTAAATAGAAAATTTATAGCCATAAAGATTGACAATCTTCCAAGAAGTTAGAATCTACTCCCTAATATCAACATAGAAAAGAAAAAGTAGCAGAAACTTACATTCTTGTATTAAGTATAAATCGTATTCTGCTTATTATTACAGAATAATTTTACTACCCTCATTTAACTTTTCTGCCCGGTAATCCTCTCCTTTTTATTTATTATATATCTATAACATTAAAAATTTCATTTTCTTTTTCAAAATGTCCGTTGGAAAAATGCTTTGTATTCCACAAAGAAAAGGAATTACATAATCTTAAAGTTATAAATAAATCAGCCAACCACTCTTTTACTATTTGTAATACATACTAAAAATAGCTAATACTTATATAGCATTTACTAGGTAGCAGATACTAAGTACTTTATATATATTAATTAATTAGATCCTTAAAAGAAGTCAAGGTAAGTGCTATCATCAAATATATGAGAGTGGATGGATGCTATATCTTAGAAGATATCAATAACAAAAAAATTATGTAACTTTATCTCTATTGTCATCTGGCTGACAATAAAACATGGTAATCATAAAAATACATCCTGATCACAGAGCACTCAGAATGTAAAAAAAAATGTTTGCAGCTCAGAATCTAAGAAAATAGGGTATTTCCATCACATTTTAGAAAGGAGGGAACTGATGAATAAAATGGTTATGCGATTTATTGAAAGTTATATGGCTCACAGACTATCCACTATCCATTCTGAAAAAGACCAACACAATGACATTGTGATGCATTACAGAGAAAACACACATGATGAAAGCAATTCTAATTATTGACACTACTCTGAAAAAGTATTTCATAAAAAAAAACTTTACATTTGTAATATATTCATAAGAGGCACAGAAGAACCATCATTTTGATAATAATATATGACAGTATATGACGTTATTCATCTGACAATGTCAGGAAACCACAGGAAAATTAGCTCATGACTTTAAAATGGTAATCAATTATTATTCTCCCCTTTTAATAAACACAGCCAACAGATCTTCATATTCCAAACAGATTGCTTGTGCAGTCAAATGCAGACCTCAATCACCATTGTCATATTCCTATAATAGTCTTAAATTCTTAACTGATGTGTCTAAAAATATTTAACTTTCATTTTAACTTTGTCATTTATGTGGAATATTCATTGAAAACATAGGAGTGACAGAAAATTTATATTAACCAGCTTTAGGAGGTAATATGTAAATTTCCTCTCAACTGAATCTTGCCAATAACTTTATTCCCTAGGACTATATTTGGAAATTATTTAAAGACATAACAAGTAGGTAAAATGCATGATACTAGACTGGTACTGGTTTGGACAAATCAATTTTAAATGAATCTTTGGGGTTATATATTTTATAATTTTCAACAATGTACCTGAACAATAATAATAAAGGAATTTGTTTTTGTTTTTTTAAGAAAGGGGAAGAGAAGAAAATAGAAGAGAAGAAAAGGAACAAAGGAAAGAGAAAGGACAGACAAAGGAGGAGATGAAGGGAAAGGGAAAGAAAGAAGGAAGGAAAGGGAAAAGAAGGAAGAACAGACATAGCTGCAGAATTAGACAGACCTGGGTTCAAATCTTGATTGTGCTATCATGTAACGATGGACAAGTTACTCTGTTTCTGGAGAATAACACCTGTGTTATAAAATGTTTGTAAGAATTAAATGAGAAAACTAACTACCTAATATAGACTAGCTAAAACACTAAAGAGTAATTAAATATTAGTCATCTTCCTCCTTCTCCATAGCTAACATAAGATAAGAAAACATACCTTGCTCCGTTACTAGGTACTTCTGGAAAGTGGGAGAGAAGTGAGAACATTTCCACTTCCACAATGTTTTTGATTATCCAGGAAGAGCAGAAATAGTGAATAAAAATGGTACCCACTCTAGACACATTATATATTTTTACTTCATGTAAAAAGTATTTGGTACTGGTTTAACCAAATCATCCACGTCACAGATGTAATTTTTTGGCCATATATAAATTATTTCATAAATTCCTTAACTCTACTGTTGACTATTAAGAAAGTAAAAGTATTTGACTATTTGAAAGCATCATTCAGCATCTAAAGCTGACTCTGTTCTTCAAAGTACTAACAAGATTTTTCATCTATGAAATAAAACTCCAAAACTCAAAAAGTCAATTAAGAGTTAACAGGTTAATAAATTAACTCTCAGTATTATTTCCTACTATATATCCCAGATGATAATGCCTAGCAATAGAATGTTGTTAGCATGAAGAGAAAAAAGTCAATGGGAATACATGTGCCTTAAGAGTGCTCCAAAAATTTGCTTAGCCAACAGTGAAGATAGTGCAACATTCCATAGAAAAACAACAGAGGGAGACAGCAGAACTCACTTCAAATGCTCAATCCCTAACGTCCATAAAAATTCAGTAATTGGGGGGAAAAGAAGGCAGAAGAAAAAATAACTTCTGGAAGCAGAAACAGAACAAAGGGTTCTATCTGGTCCCTGCAGTTATTTAAAAATTCTTACAGAGAAAGAATCATAGATCTACATGAATCTCCTCTACAAAAGTTTATTCATTGAATTTTGAAAAGAGAAAAAATATATTCAAACCAAGTCATAAACATTAAGAATCTCGGATTCTGAATAAAATAAAATTAAATCCCTCGAGGAATAACGGCAGCACACTGTCTCAAAATTTGGAAAATCAGAGTTACAGACTTTACAAATTTAACCTCTCCAATGGTTTCTACTACATTCAGAATTAAATACAAATAAATGGTTGCCATAACCTCGAGGAGGTCTTACAGTAAGATGTGGCTCCAACCTACTTCTCCAATGTTATCCCTACTATGTGGCAGACACAAAGCCTTAGATTTGTTCTTAACTGTCAAGCTTGTCTTCACTATAGCTTTGCATATGTTATTCGCACTGGATACAGCTGACCTTCATTAATTCTCAGTTTAAATCAGGGATAAGAAACTTTTTTTCTACCAAGGCCATTTAGATATTTATAACATCATTTTTGGGCCATACAAAATTATCAACTTAAAAATTAGCCTGCTATATCTGGTCAAATATTTAATTAACTCACTCATCCCTATTGCCTTGGCAGGGCCAGACCAAATGATGTCTAGGGCCTTATTGGGCCCTCAAGCAAGACATTCCCCACCCCAAATTTAAATAAATCTCAAGGAAACCTTTCCTAATGGCCTTTCTCTTCATTCCCGAAGGGAAATTAGTAAAATTAAGGTAACTAACATTTACTGAGTATCTAAGAGGCCCTGGGCAACCCTTCGTATGATTTCCATTTAATCTTCACAATAAACCTCAGTGATAGACCAAGAAAGAAACTCAGAGATTAAATAGCTGGCCGAAGTTCACGTAGGTAATATATAACAAAGCAAAGAATTGAGCCCAAATTTAATCCCAAACCCACCATCTTTCTGCTATAATATAATGCCTCTATATTTAAACAGAAAGGATCTTACTAGGAGGAAATGCTTAAGTTCAGAGCTACAAAAAAGACAGCAATTTACATAAAGATCTATAAACTGCAGTCTGGATAATTAACCCTCACGTGGCATCTGTATTTCTTTTACATTAGCAATTAGCTAACTAGGATAATTAAAAAACAATGGTTATTTCTTCTAAGACTCAAAGAGTTCATAGGGCATATTTAAAATGCTGTTATTTCTCTTCTATATCTTATACATTTTGCATAAAATATTGAATAGATATTAATTAACTTATAGAAATTCTGAATTTACCCAAAGGAGTTCAACTAATAAATATTCAGGAATGTCATAGCTTTTTTTAAAAAATGAAGAGACAAGATTCTTAACATTTTCTAATTAAGGTTAATAAATTGGAACAATATTGAGGCAATGTTAGTTTGAAAAAGCAAGTCACAAGTACTCTGAGAATATGTCATATTTATATATATGCCTAACTTTCCCAAGTAGGACTAGAATATTCTAGAGAGCAGAGTCTTTTACCTATACAAGTCTATAATACCTTGCAATGGAAGGACTCAAAATATTTTTAAATGCCAATTATGAAAAAAGAGGAACCAATTTTTTTTTTATCTCATTTAATTTTAAAATATATGTCCACAAATTCTTTAGTATTCCTCCCATTAAAATATGAAGCCTAGCCAGACCGGTTTGGCTCAGTGGATAGAGTGTTGGCTGCACACTGAAAGGTCCCGGGTTTGATTCCGGGAAAGGGCATGTGCCTTGGTTGTGGGCACATCCCCAGTAGAGGGTGTGCAAGAGGCAGCTGATCGATGATTCTCTCTCATTGATGTTTCTAACTCTCTATCCCTCTCTCTTCATCTCTGTGAAAAATCAATAAAATATATATTTTTTTAAATATATGAAGCCTAAAGTTCAGCAAAAGGAATATAGTCAATAATCCTATTTAATTAAAGCATAGTATGCAAATTGTCCCCTCAACCAGGAGTTCATCCAGTTCAACCAAGGGGCAGGGCCAGCCAGGGGAAGGGAGGGAGTACCTGGCCAGCAGCCAGCAGCCACTAGGAACCCTACAAGTGCATGAATTTCATGCACTGGGCCTCTAGTATCATAACTATGTATAGAGGGTACTGGAAATATTGGGGAAGGGGTCACTTTACAAATTATACCAGAGGCCCAGCACACTAAATCGTGCGCGGGTAGGGTCTCTAGGCTTAGCCTGCAATCGGAGCCATCTTCCCTCCGCTTGCCACCACCCACCTGGTTCCCATGGCTCCCTGCGATCAGAGTCTGTGGGCAAAGGGGGGATGGGGGGTGACAGGGGTGGAGGGGATGGGAGGACAGACCAAGAGGTGATCAATGCTTCCCACAGTGACTGGTCAAGTGGTCATTCCAGTCATTATGGCCACTGGCCTTTTATTATATAAGACAATTGTCTAACCACTATGCTATACACCTGGAACTAATAGTAAAAAATAATATTAAATGTCAACTGTAGCTGAAAAGTAAAAATTTTTAAAAGAAATATGCTATTTTTGTTCTAGCCCTATCTGTCATCTCACTACCATTAAAATAGTTTACCTGTGAGGAATTTAGTAGGGAAGTAAATATAACTTTAGGGTAAAAAAAAATCACGTAGCCTAATTCCTCTGCCCTTAAGGGTGGGTAGGCTCAGTGACTCACTTAAAAGGAAAAGAATAAGACGGAAGTAACAGTTTATGATTTCTAAGACAGTCATAAAAGGCACTGCAGCTTCCGCCTTGCTCCCTCTTTCGGGTCACTAGGGAACTAGCAGCCATGTCCTGAAGACACTGAAACAGTTCTACAGAGAGGTCCACGTGGCTAGGAACTGAGGCTTCCTGCCAACAGCCGGTGTGGAAGGGAGGTCTAACAGGCCTGAGAGTGAGCCATCCTCCTGCCCCAAATGAGCCTTTGGATGGCTGACATCTTGATTACACTGCTATGACACTCTGAGCCAGAATGACCCTGCTGCTAACTGGCTCCTGAAATTCTGATCCACAAAACTGTGAGATAAAGGGAGGGACTGGGATGGGGGGGAGGGAAGGGGTTAAATACAACAATAGATTTAGAATTTTAAAATATCTCAATTATTAAATTCCTCGCCTGTTTCTTATGAACATCTGCCTCAACCTTTTTCCTTTCCCAACACTCATCAGAATCTTGGGGAGCAGCACAGCTATTTATTTAGAAAAGCACCCCCCCCTCCCCGCCATGATCCCGTCATACCTTCCCTTGATTTGACAATCACTGCTACAGAACACAATTATCTAAAAATAAGTGAAGTGCCTTTACTGTTGAGTACAGTAAGACAGATAAGAGGCTTTGCCTGACTTAGCACCCAGGCTCTCCCAGGATTCCTAACTAGTGTGACTTATCTGAACCTCAGAGGGATTTCCCTATTCTCTCTTCCATAGGAATCCTATGGACAGACTTTCATAGTGAGCAGGGCAAGAACCCTACCCAGCATTTTTACAGAAACTCTACTATACAAACATGCCTAATTACATATGAAAGACACATTTTCACAAAATTTTAAACAGCAAGTTACACAGCAACTTAAATTAATATCTCTCCCATCAAGCATGCCCCCTCCCCTCAAAAAAAAAAAAAAAACAACACAAAAAAAACCAGCAACAACAACAAAAAACAAAAGCAGGGAGCTATTTTATGGTTTTACCCTTTTTAGATTAAGAAAAGTAAATAACCTTCTTGCACACATGCCACATTCAAGTTTGTCCTGCTGTTCACGGAATTGCCAGGTTTACTGGTGGCTGATACAATGGGACCAAAGTGGTCATGGAAAGGCAGATGACGGGCATTTTGTTTCATGCCTTTTTTACTTACCCCCCACCACACACACACCTCAAAAAAGGAAGCAAAACACCTAAGAGTGAAGCTAAGCAAGTCCTCAGGCAAGTTTGCTGAGAAGCTGGAAATAAGGAGAGGAAGAGAAGGGATGCAGAAAAAAAGGGTGACAGCAAAGCACTGAGCTCTCACAGACTCCAAATTATACTCAACTCCCGAATTTCACTGTCCCTGCCCCAAACTCTTGTAAAAGTATCACTTAAATTTCTGAATGGCAAAAGGTGAATGAAAGCAACGTAAAAGATGTATAAATTATACAATTATAACACTCATTTACCAAATCTCAAGAAATAGCCATCCTCCTGTTCAACTGGAAACTCTAAATTAAACATCCAAAGAGATTTCTCCCCCTTTAAACAGGAATCACTCACCAATTCATCACTGGGTTATTACTTCTACTACAGTAATGAACTGTTACTTAAGTTATTATTTAATTTCTCTTCTTTTAAGCATGTATTCATATTGTGAAAAGAAAACAAGCTCATAACAAAAATTTCAAAATTCAAAATATAAAAAGTTATATTCTCCCACATCCAGACCTTACTTCTACTTGTGTGAACTAATGGTAATCCAGTGTCTTGTATATCCATTCAGTTAGAAATTATTTACTTTTCATGTGCTTGTACTGTTTACTTATAAAGGGAGGAGCCATACTTTATATTACTTGGTATACACCCAGCACCATGCATAGTAGAAAATAAATATTTGTGGGCTTGATTTAACTGTGACTACAAAGTACCTGCTGTTTATTTACTCTTGGAATTAATAATTCCAATAAACCAAGTTTGCTTGTTTGCATACATTTAATGAACTAAATAAATCTACAAAAAAATCATGTCATAGTGCCAACAAGATAACTGGAATTAAAAAATATAAGATATTTATTTAAACACAATAATAAAGTATTTGATCCTTCTGGGGGATAAAAAATCTTAATTGTCACACATGGTATCTTACCATAATAACACTTTGCATATCTGGAGGTAAATTATCTGGTAATTTATACTATCCTCACTTAGGACCTATTCACTTTGAGATTAGATATAACACTACCAAGTTTGTTTATCTGATCTTCAAGCCTAGAGAGTGATAAAAACTGTTATGTTACTATGACAGTAGGAAATTATTTTTTAAAGAGCCTCAAAATGAAGAAACAAAAATTTAAAAAGCATATGTAAAGGCTCAAGAAAAGGCCCAAAGGGGATTTTTATACAGTAAAAAAAATGTCATAGTGATTAAGAGAGCAGGCTCTGTGGTCATATTGCCCAGAATTCACTGCTGCATTCTGCCACTCACAAGTCATGTGACCTTGGAAAAATTAAAATTAGTTTACTTCCTGGGGATAATTCACCTAATCCTTAATCTAAAGATACTAATATCTAATTTGTGGGATGACAAAGAAATAAGATAATTAATATAAAATATTCAGCTTAATATCAAGTATCTGAAAAACCATCACCTCCACTACTCCCAATAATTATAAAGAGAATGTTAAATTAAGTTTGGTGTATACTTTCCATAAGAGCAAAAGAATGAATTTGAATATTCCCATCCAAGAAGCTTGCCATGAAAGGGTCTTTGTATTTAATGAGTTACACTCTAATTACCTCGAAATTAGATCATACAAATTCATCTGATAACCTGACAAAAAAAATACTATTTCTAATTGGATTTTAAATGTAAAAATAAAAAATAAAAGGGAGGAAAGAAAGAGGAAGTGAAGAAAGTAACACGACAGGAAAAGCAAAGTCAGATGATCATGATTAATATTTGGTTATATCTGCCCAATAAAATAAAGAAAAAAATATTTAGCCTTGAGGTTTTTTTCCCCCGCAAAGGTAACAACCAAAGACAGACTAAATCATATATACTGGAAGTGACATTTGGTTTCTTTTTATTTCCCATTTGATAAACCATTAAAGTCAATATACACTAGTCAAGATAGTATTCAAGATTTAACTAATACAAAATATACAAAAATAAAAGGGTAAGTTCTCTCTCCCATAAAGAGGTGATGTGGTTGAGGTTCTATTCCACTTCGTCTGTAACTCTTGCATTCCATTTAGTGAAGTTCCAAAAAGAAATATGCTCTTCCCAAATAATCCATCCTTGAAATTTTTAAAATCAGAGAAAGCATTGTCAATGACACAAAGGACTATTGTGTCATGATTACTTACTATTTGGGATAGAAAGAGTTAATGCTGTTTTTGTTATTCCCAAAGAGGAAAAAAGGGACTACCACTTTCTTACGCCTTGAAATGCTTGCACTGCAGAACGAAAGGCATTTTTTTCATGCTGCCTAATTTTTAAGAGGCTGTATATCCCACTAAAACTCAACAATAATTCAAAGTCACTAGAAAATGCCCAACTTAAATATATCATTAAATGCTGGATAATAATGATTGTTAGGAGGAAAATTGCTTTAAAAATATGAATAATTTTTGATAAAACTCTAGCTTCAAACCATTATATTCTCCCATCTGTGACACATTCTGGAAATAAAATTAATCAAAGATTAGCAAGCTTGACCTATAATCTGTGGGTCATAATATTACTGAGAGAAAAAGAAGTTATAAAAATGAAGGACCAAACAATGAAAACCAGTCTGAATCTTCTAGCCACTCTAAGTGGGTGTTTGCTTCTCTTGCACTGAAGGCTAGGCTTCAATCAAAACTGAGTCAGTTTCACTCAGACAGTCATGAGGAGGCCAACTGCACATGACAGCATGCTGTGTAATGCATGACACATCCCGTTTCTGAGCACAGACCTAAAGCATTAAAACAAGATTAACAAAGTCATTTATGGGAACTGAATGAATGTAACTGTTATCTTCTTCTCTTCCCTCCTCTTCATAATCTCCCATGGATCACAGAGAATAACTTTCAAAGGACAAAGCAAGTAGAAATCCCTTTACTTTTTTATCTTTTTTTTTTTTTTTTTTTTTACATATTTTTGTTTATTTCAGTGAGAAGGGAGAGAGAGAGATAGAAACACCAATGATGAAAGAGAATCATTAAACGGCTGCCTCCTGCACATCCCACACTTTGAGCCCATAACCAGAAATCGAACAGCGACCTCCTGGTTCATAGGTCGATGCTCAACCGCTAAGCCACACCAGCCAGGCTAGAAGTCCCTTTAAAAGGCAGCTAAGATAAGAGAGCAGGAAATCTAAGGCAATTCAATTTTAAGCTGGTTAGAATGTCACATACATTATCAGAATAAAGAAAAATTTACTGCTATTCTTCTGAAAAGTAATTTAAGTTATTAATTTCAAAGGCAAAACAAAATAAGATACTTTTAGAGACAATAAGAAAAAACTTGTGGTATTAAAACCAAGAAGAGATTCTACTTCACTCACATTAGAAGAAATAATAAGTGTTGGCAAGGAGTGGAAAATTGGAATCCTTATGAATTGCTGATGAGAATGTAAAATGTTACGGCCACTGTGGAAAACAGTATGGCAGTTGCTCAAAAAATTAAACACAGAATTAATACATGATTCAGCAATTCCACTTCTGTGTAGATACCCAAATGAATTGAATGAAAGAACTCAAACGAGTATTTGTACACCAATGTTCATGATAGCATAATTCACAATAACCAAAAGGTAGGAGCAACTCAAAAGGTGTCCAATGACAGAGAAATGAATAAACAAAATGTGATCTATACATGCATATACTAGAATATTATTGTTTTAAAAAGGAAGTACATTCTAAAACATGCTACACTATGGATGAACCTTTAAGGCAGGGGTCTTCAAACTACGGCCCGTGGGCCACATGCGGCCAGCAGAGGAGTCTGATCCGGCCCGCCAGGTTTTTTGGGCAGTGAGCACAGCCGAGGTGTTACAGTAGGAATTAGTAGTTCATATAGTCCGGCCCTCCAGCTCTCTGAGGGACCGTGATCTGGCCCCCACTTTAAAAAGTTTGAGGACCCCTGCTTTAAGGCATTATCTTACATGAAATAAGTAACAAAAGAACAAATATTATATTATTCCACTTATTAGAGATACCTAGAATAGTCAAATTTATAAAGACAGAAAGTAGAATTGTGGTTACTAGGACTAGGGGGAAAGAACGGGAAATTTTTATTTATGGTTCAGGGTTTTAGTCTGAAAAGATGATAAAGTTATGGAGATGGATGGTGGTGAGGATTACACAAAAAGTGAATAAACTTGATGCCACTGAAGTGTACACTTAAAAAATGGTTCAGGACCAGCCAGCATGGCTCAGTGGTTGAATGCCAACCCATGAAACAGGAGGTCACAGTTCAATTCCCAGTCAGGGCACAAGACTAGGTTGTGGGCTCTATCCCCTGTAGGGGGCGTGCAGGAGGCAGCTGATCTATATCTATAATAATAAAAATGTAACATGCTAATTAGACCAGACGTCCTTTGGGACGAAGCCAGGGCTGCGAGGGCTGAGGCCCTTGCACGAATTTTGCGCATGGGCCTCTAGTATATAAATAAAACATTACTGGTTATAAAACTCCCAGCTCTGTCACATAAAACATCAACTGGTTGGTTGCCTTCAGCACTCGCCCTGACTGGAGATCAAGCTCACAACCTGGATATGTGCCCTGACCAAGATTTGAACCTGCCACTCCAACCAACTGAATCACACTGGCCAGGGTACCTTAAAAGTACTGGGTTTTTTAAATATATATTTTTATTGATTTCAGAGAGGAAGGGAGAGAGAAAGAAAGCCATCAATATGAGAGAGAATCATTGGTCAGCTGCCTCCTCCACACCCCGTACTGGAGATCAGGCCCACAATCCAGGCATGTGTACTGACTGGGAATTGAACCAGGACCTCCTGGTTCATAGGTTGATGTTCAACCACTGAGCCATGCCAGCCAGGCATTAAGTATTCTTAATAAGTACTCAATTGTATAGACAGCTGACCATACAATTTTGTACTGTTTTGTTCTAATAGAACAGAGGTAAAAATCATGTTTCTAGTTTTGGCCTCCAAATTGGTATGTTATTTCCAAAGACAAGGGATTGAGTTCATCATAGTAATACACTAGAATGACCAAAGAGTGAGCAATAAGTTGAAAAAATCATTTTGACTCATATTAAGAACTATTTATATTATGAACTCAATAGTATTCTACTAGATATGCTGAATTAGCAAATGCCACATAAAACAGGATGAAAATGCATTCTACTGCATGTAAAATGTTTATTCTCAAATGCCTTCTGTTTATACCTAAAAAAACTCCATGCCCAGTTATTAGATTTCTAACTGACCCAAGTTAATAAGTATGTATCACTCATTGCATAAGAAAAGTATCATCCAAATGCTTTATTTTTTTCCCTCTCCCTTCCTCTCTAAAAATCAAATAAACCCACATTTTTTTAAAAATCTGTACTGTTAATTCTCCCTTCATCCAAAGACTATATATAATTTTATATATTGTAAGACACTAGAGGCCCAGTGCATGAAATTTGTGCATTGGGGGGATACCCCCCCCCCCGCCCCCCGCCTGACCTGCACCCTCTCCAATCTGAGACCCCTTTGGGGGATATCCAACTGCCAGTTTAGGCCCAATCCCTGTGGGATATCCCTCGCACAATCCAGGACTGCTGGTTCCTAACCACTCCCCTGCCAGCCTGATTGATGCCTAACTGCTTCCCTGCTGGCCTGATCACCCCAACTGCCCTCCCGGGCCAGCCTGATCGCCCCCAACTGCTCTCCCCTGCAGGCCTGGTTGCTCCCAACTGTCCTCCCCTGCAGGCCTGATCTCACCCCCAACTGCCCTCCTCTGCCAGCCTGGTCACCCCAACTGCCCTCCCCTGCTAGCCTGGTTGCCCCTAACTGCCCTCTTCTGCAGGCCTGGTGGCCCACAACTGCCCTCCCCTTAGGCCTGGTAGCCCACAACTGCCCTGATCACCCAAAACTGCCCTCCCCTGTTGGCCTATCACCCACAACTGCTCTTCCCTGCTGGCCATCTTGTGGTGGCCACCTTGTGACGATGTTGTGTGATGCCACCTGGGCTTTTATTATATAGGATACCAAAAATATAAATAAAAACCCTAACTGATTTGGCTCAATGATAGAGGATTGGCCCTGGATTCAACTCCAGTAGGGGATGTGCAGGAGGCAGCTGATTGATGATTCTCACTCATCATTGATATTTCTATCTCTCCCTCTTCCTTCCTCTCTGAAATAAATAAAAATATATTTCAAAAGAATTATATATACGCCGAAACCGGTTTGGCTCAGTGGATAGAGTGTTGGCCTGCGAATTGAAAGGTCCCAGGTTCTATTTAGGTCCATTGCCCATTTTTTAATTGGATCATTCATCTTCCTTTTATTTAGTTGTATAAGCTGTCTGTAATTCCGGTAAAGGGCATGTACCTTGGTTGAGGGCATATCCCCAGTAGGGGGAGTGCAAGAGGGAGCTGATCGATGATTCTCTCTCATCAGCGTTTCTAACTCTCTATCCCTCTCTCTTCCTCTCTGTAAAAAAATCAATAAAATATTAAAATATATATATAAAACATTACTGGGTATAAAAGTCTCAGCTCTTCAATATAGGTTTTTCATGGACCACAAAGATACTGGTTCTAACAAATAGTGCATGCAGTTCATGAATCATTCATTTTGACTCATATTAAGATGACATGCCAGAATGCAAACAGATAAATGACTTCTTATGTCAATTTTGACACCCATTTTCACTGCATCCCTACTACAGTCTTCATTCCTAAAGACCTGAAAATTTTCATTTTTCTCCATTTTTTACTTAAACATGGCTAAAGCAGACAGTATCCTTTTTTTAATTATTTAGAGTGCCTCCAAAATACTCATTGTTTTTTCAACTCCCATGTTGGCTTTACAAAATAAATGCACAATACCACACTTGTGTGTGTGTGTGTGTGTGTGTGTGTGTGTATGTGTATGTATGTGTGTGTGTGTGTATGTGTGTGTGTATATATATATATATATATATATATATATATATATATAAAACAAAAATAGGAATGCTGATAAAACAAACTAAAGATTTCACACTTTCCTAACATTCCAAAACCACTCCGTTGAACATTTCATGAGTCTCACTCAGGCTGGTGGCATAGTCAGCCATTGATTTTTCTCAGCAGTTAACAATGTGAGTCAGGCCCCATGTATTCCATGCTCCTTAGAGAAGACTCAGAGTAACCCTTGTCTTCAAGGTATAAAACACCAAAAATAAAAACAAGGCAGTCCTAGAGCCAGGCTTAGCTTTTAAAAAAACATCTACCTCCAAAAGTTTCCAAAGAAAACCAGAAATGAAAAACTGTATCAGGAAGGCTAAAACCAAAAATGAGGTGAGGTTAGGGGAAAATGCTGGTGATAAGAAAAAGCAGAAAGAATGCTAAGGTTTCAGGGGAAAGAGTTTAATGACAAGAAATGACAAAAGAAAGCAGAACTACTTGATTTCTGTTAGTAGAAAGTAAATCGAACACTTGGATCGGAGTCTAACTCTGAGCAAGTTACAACCTGTTCTAGACTCAGTTTCTTCATCTACAACCCTATCTATTTCACAAAGTTGCTATGGGTAACACTAAAGGAGATGTATATCATACATGCCCAAGAACTACACCAAGTACACATTTTTAATCCTTAGTACACAAAATACATTTTTTTGTATTTTTAGAAATTAGAAAACGAGAAAAAAAATATTCGCAAAAATCTCTGAAGCTGGCTTTACATAAAGAAAATATTGTGCTGATTTTCATAAAGCAGTTAAGGTAGGTCCCAGAAACTGGAAACCAGTAAGTCTGCTGAGAAACTGGAAACTGTATTATGAAGCAGGTGATTTGTGAAAAGCTGGAGAAAAGGGGTTACTGGGATCCTGTTCTGATGCTCTGTAACACATTAAAAAAAAACTTGAAAGAATCATATCATATCCCAAATCTTAATTGTGCTTTATTTATGAGATTTTGCTATTTCCTTCACTCAGAGTATATTTTAATTTTAAATATAAGTATATACATTTTAAATGCAGATTTATTGGTTACTTGGAAGATATATTTAAGGGCTTTCTAAACTAAAATATGAAAACATCATACAATGCTTAAACAGAATGGGTTAGAGTTGAGTTCATTTTGAAAATGTAATCTGATTTTGAGATGGTATCCCAAAAAGCTACTAAGGTCAAAACATCAACAATAATCAGTTGCCAGTTACTTTATTACTTAACGGTTTCCAGTTAACTCTATTAGAGAAAATTAAGAGTAATATTTTGATCTCTGAAACACAAAAAGTTAAGAGGACTATTTTGAGACCTAAAATTAAAAAACGTTTAGAACATTGGAAAATATTTTTGTGCTCTTTGGCTAGACAAAAATTTCTTAAGTAAAATACCAAAAGCACAATCCACAAAAGTAAAATAAAATATTGATAAATCAACTGCATCAAAATTAACAACATCTATTATTTGAAGACATGATAGATCGGGTCTAAACGGGCAGTTATGCATCCCTCTTACAATCCAGGACTGCTGGCTCCCAGCTGCTCACATGCCTGCCTTCCTGACTGCCCCTAACCACTTCAGCCTGCCAGCCTGATCACCCCCTAACCACTCCCATGCCAGCCTAATTGATGCCTAACTGCTCCCCTGCCAACCTGATTGCCCATAACTGCCCTCCGCTGACGGCCAGGTCACCCCTAATTGCCCTACTCTAAAGGGTTGATCACCTCCAACTGCCCTCCCTTGTAGACCTGATGCCTCCAACTGCCCTCCCCTACTGGCCATCTTGTGGTGCCATCTTGTGTCCACATGAGGGCAGGATCTTTAACCACATGAGGATAGCCATCTTGTGTGTTGGAGTGATGGTCAATCTGCATATTACTCTTTTATTAGATAGGATGGTTCTTAAGACTATGTATTAAATTTTGGTATTTTTACTGGCATGATCAAACATAAATAACATGCCAAAAAAGGTATGCTTTTATAGGGGGGAAAAAAAAACAACCTTTCATATTTTGTGTATTACTGCTAAAAAATATTTTAGATCTCTAACAGACTTTGTTTAACCTTTTTTAAATATAGACATATTCACACTACTCACCCACATACAGTCTACAATTAATAAATTTGGACAACTCTATGAAGATATTTGATATAATGACATACAAAGCAGGTCAAATGTAATTATTTTATAGTTACAGTGGTATATAAAACACATACTTAAATTGCAGCTTCAAGGTTCAAATTAACAAACATCACACTCAATGTTTTTTATAAGAAGAGTTTGAAATTTTTATCTGTGTGAAACCAAATTATATAGTACTTAAAAGCATATATTCAAGAGTGAACTGCTTGGATTCAAATCCTATTTAGCCAATTACTTAGGCAAGTCTCTGATTCCTCATCTATAAAATGAAGATAATAACAGTATTTATCTCATAGGGTAATTATTAAGATTAAATATTATAAATTAATAGGCTTAAAGCACCTAGAACTGTGCCTTGCTCATAGTAAGCACCCAAAAAGTTTTACTTTGTCGTGTTGTTATAATTATGCTCATGAACCCTAATATGAACTAAATTATAGGCTTTGGATGATGGTGATAACTTCATCAATTGTAACAAATGTGCCACCCTGGTTAGGGAGGTTGATAATGGGGGAGGCTATACATGTTTGGGGATAGGGGGCATATGGAAAATCTACCTTCCTCTGAGTTCTGCTGTGAATTTAAATCTGCTCTAAAAAACAGACGACTTAAAAAAGAAAATTTGGTTAACTGGTTAATGACCTATATGAACCATGATTTTTCGGAGTCCAAATCCTACTCCTACCCTTTTTTCCTCCTGAAGATTTACATAACTTTTGTCATTTATGTTAGTTCTTCTTATCAATCTTTGAATATGGTTTTGTTTGACATTAAAATAAACTTCCCTACAACATATCTAAATTGATGCCATGATAAAAAACTCAGTCATTAACACATTACTATAAAAGGTATACACCTGTTATTCATTCAGCTAAAATTAAGTGAATCTATATTCAAATCATGTTCAGAAGAACTTTCATGAATGTCAATTCCTTCTTAATACTCTGAGAAACAGAATAGAAGAGGACATGAACAACTGAGATGAAAACCACCAACTATGTTCTTCTTAGAATACCTAAGACATTATGTGTCTGTGTCAAGTTATTTCAGTTGGAGAGTCTAACATAGTATAAATAAGGCCATGGTCATGGATTTGACCTTTAGTGGACAAACTGCTTTGTCTCTACTCATTCCCTTTCCTCATTCGCTTAAAAACATGCCTTTAATCAGGAGTACCATTGGAAAAACAACTCAAGTTTTTGAAGGACGGTCTTATAAGTATTAGAACTTTGAGGACATTTAATAGGTACTAAGTAATGTTTAAGGCACCACACGAAATATATGTAAAAATACTGCAATATGTTAAAAATAGCAACACAGAAGTAAGACTTAAAATATGAGCCATACTTTCATATACTTGTAGCAGTAATTGCTTTCCAGGAAAGTCACACTAAGTCTCAGGGTCTTTAAAAATACTCTTCTAGAAATTCAGCCTATGGAACAAGTCAAAAGTTCAATTCGAAGACTTGTGCACAAAGATAACTAGTAGACTAGTAATATAAAAATTTTGAAAAATGTTAATGTCTAAAATAGGATAATAGTTAGATAAGTTATGTTAACTTAGTCATTAACAAATTATATTTCCTAGCATAAAATCCTGATAATAAAGCACTGTAATACTAGCAGACCAACAGAACAAAGTAGAAAATCTTGAAATAACCCAAAATCCAAATGGCAATCTAAAAAAGGATAGGGGAGTCATCTTAAACCAATGGGGAAAGATATAGATTATTCAATAAATAATATTAGGACAACTGGAAAGCTATCTTTCTAAAAATAAAATTATATCCATATATCATACTTTATACCAGGATGAACTCTAAATGGATCAAAGACTTAAATGCAAAAAAAAATAAAATAAAATAATGAAAACAAAAAAGGACTAGACAAACCAAAGAAGGATTAGACATAAAACCAAAGGCCATAAAAAAATAAAAAGACTTATATTCAACTGCATAAAAATAATTTCCTCATAGAGAGGGGGAAAACACACACACAAAAATACTGACAACTCATCACAGATAAAGGGTTCTTTATTTTATATACTACGAGTTCCTACAAATCACTAAGAAAAAGATCCAACAATCTTTTAAAAATAGGCAAAAAAAAAAAGGAATATAATTGAAGCCATTTATAATAGACTGAATCCTTACAAAAATGATGACACCGACTCTACATTGACTGATGATATGTGATAAAACTGCTCATCTAGCCATGGAGCTTACCTTCACCTCCAAAGGAGAGTACAGCTCAACTTCACTGAACCTTTTAACATTCATCCTCAACTTTAAATAAGGGAATATGACATGGGAGAGAGTGATTACACCAAAGAACTTCAGCAATACAACAGCTAGCCCAGAAGTGATTTTTTTTTTTTTAATTTGAGATTTATGTAAACGTGATTTTAAACCATAATTCCTGTTGTAAATCAAACTCCAGCAATTTCTGTGGTATGATTTTTTTTTTATAAAGTGTAACTGTCCTTGTACAAAATGCTCATATTTAATTATGAACTGTTTTAAATCATTATCAAAGTTATAAGGAATGTTTGGCTTGCTGTGTGACACAACAGATATACAGTCCTTTCAAGTCCTGTTGTGTTTGGACTTGGGGTTGGGACAGAGAGAGCAGCAGCCATGTCAACTAGGTGCTCAACTGTGCACATGATTATGGAGAAAAATTCCATAACCTTATAACCCAAACATCCAGGGAGTTAATTGGAAGCTATCTTAATGTTCTTGGCAGTGGGATTGGCATTATTGACAAAGCTGGTCCCTTCACTTAATTGTCTTTTAGGTTGTTCTCTACTTGTTGCCATGAGTATTGCAGGTTATATAGTATATTCATAAGAATATCTGGGGCTAAAATGCCTTGACTCTTTGCACCTCTTTCACAAATCCTTACATTTATTTAATTATTAATTGATAAGCAGCTGCTCACTACAGATAGTAGGAGACTGCTACATTTTGCTATCATGATTGGCTGGGCCTGGTGTTGTTCCAAGTAAGATATTCTGAATTCCATTTTATCAATAAAGCTTGATTTAACAAACAAGAAAAAAATGGGCAAAAAAAAAAAATATGCACAGTTCACAGAAAAGGATATATTTAAATGCTCTATGAGATATTCAATCACACTTACTGTAAGAACTAAAACATTAAATTAATACTATCTTTTACCTTTTAGATTGTCAAATTCAAAAACTCTTGATAATTTCCTATGTGTAGGAAAGTAGGCACTCTCACACCCTGCTGATGAAATGTAAATAGGTACAAAAAGAGAAAGCAATTTGGGAATACCAAATATGCACATATAAATTTTATGAATTTTTCTAATAAACTCACACTAAAGCAAAATGATTTATATTCAAGATTATTCACTTGTACCAGAAAACTTGAGAATTATTAAATAAATTACTATTCATCCAGGCATTATGCAGCCATAAGAAGAATAAGGAACTGCTTTACAAACTGACAGGAAAAATATACCGAAGATTATTAATAAGTGTGTGTGGAGGGGGGATGTAAAAAAGGAATTAACACAAAGTGCAGATCATTTCCTGTAATGGGTTATTATTTGTGTAAAAAAGGAAAAAAGCAAACGCACTGTAAAAAATATGACACTATTAATTCAGATATAAAGCAATCAACAACAATTGGCTCGAGACTCCCAAAACACCTAGCCAACCTCTTCTGCAGGCCTACTCCAGTCATTTCACTAACCTCACAAAAAAATAGTATTTTTTAAACTAAATTTCTTAGACCCCACTCTTGGCAGAGTTTTTACTCTGCTATTTATCTGCTTCCATGTGCATGAAATAGGTATGGAAGGATATGCAGGAACTTCAAATATTTATTGATTGTGTAGAAGGGACAATGATTGCCTGCCAGATGGCAAATGAGGGGTGAGGAGTGATGGAGGAGGGGTGAAAAAGACCTCATGGATACCCTTTATATCTTTTGGGTGTATGTGTGTGTGTGTGTGTGTATGTGTGTGTGTGTGTATGTGTGTGTATATAAAACCTATTTTTTTAATTAAATTTAAAAATAAAGACATTTGAAAAAATTTTAACATGTTCAAAACCATTAGAAAATATACTGTTAGAACAAAAGCATGAAGATAAAATACATAGAGTATGATATCAAATATTTTCCAAAAAAGTACTTCTGCACATAGAAAAGACTGGAATAAAAATACAATAAGATATTAAGAGAATATCTATCTCTGAGTGATGAAATTACAGGTGACTTTAATTTTCTTGTAATTCAAATTATATTCATGGATTATATTCATAATTAGAAAAATGTACTAATTTTTTAATTATATGAATCAGAGAAGTTAGAAATTAAAATGGAAGGTAGAAAGTTATTAGATATTATCCAGGGTTCTAGGCATCATAAATGAAACATTCAAATTTCCTTAAAATATCACTTCCAATAGCAGAATACAGAATTTACAGATAAGGGATTTAGGAAAGCAAAGATTAAAATATATTATCTGTCCTCTAGTCTACCTCTAAAGATCACTCTGGAATTATTCACATCCTGCTACTTTCTGGATGTTTTGTCCATTTTTGTTTTCTGTTATCTGGGTAATGGTACTTCCAGCGTTTCCCTTAAAGACTGCGAAACCAACAATCTGCTACTTCTCAGTGTGCAGTGTTCCTGACCTCCAGCTTTGAAAGGCCAGCTCCCTAAGGGAAAGCAGTAGGATCTACAAGCTATAACAGGCGGCTGAGGAATCTGAGGTTGAGTTCTAATCCTGACAAACTGTGGAATTTGTCTCCAATTTTGGGAATAAACTAAACTTCCTGAGCCAGTTTCCTTAATGAGGAAACAAAGGATTGTTTTGAAAAATATTTGGGACTATCAACTTTAAAGTTTCTTTTTTGACTTTTCACACTACACTTCTGAATTTTGTTTCCTTGCCCTATGTTAAATATTTTCCTCTCTAAATTTTCACTCTTCCAACTGGTGTATACAAGTCTTACCCATCTCTTACACTCGGGAGCTGAACAGGGAGTACTTTTACAATAGAAAGCCTACTGAAAATGACACCATGTGAATAGAATCTGAGCAATGCTGAAGACAATTTATGGAGAAATAAGAATGTAATCAGGATCTAAATTGGATCCTTATGAGCAAAGTAGATGCAGACAACTAATTAATGTAACCAACACTTGGAAAAGGAAGGTAACCCTGCTGTCAAGACAAGGAAGATGATAACTCCTGTATGACCATCTAGCAAATGAACTTTTGTCATGCTTTCAAAGGCTCAAGTTTCATTTCTTTTTCTTTTTACAATAAACCCACAAACACCACTGTACTGAGTGAGCCTCAAGACATCTTTCTATTTTTCCTACTATTTTTGCATCATGTACTTCTTGATGGATGCTTTCACACTAGAAAATAAGCTACATTAAATCTGTAAAGGATACTCTATCTACAGGTCTTAGGAAGCACTTGCTAGCCTTTGGGAAGAAAGGTGTTTTTACAAACATCAGAGAACAATTATCCTTCTGCCAAGACCAAGTGAAGCAATTTCAGCACACTGTAAACTCCTCCTGCTAGTTAACAAGACCAAACACCTCTCTGGTTACCTAAAAGTTATTCTAATAGGGAGGGACAAAGGAGCAGCCAGCTAAATTTTTTCTGGATTAACTCAGTCATTAGTTGAATGCTTTTTTTGTGGTTCACCTACTTAAAAGATGATCAAATCATGTTGTGTTACTGAAGAGAGCAACCTGCAAAGAACAATTACATAAACTCTGCTTCAACTTACCTCATCCTTCTTTCTAATGAAACAAAGCATTGGAAGCCACTGACTGACCATCATTTATTTCCTTAGTAATCTCAGTAAAGCCTACTTTCTTTGTCATGTGAATCCCTTTTCTTTTCTTTAACAAATCAGAGAAAAGTATTGTTCACTCAACATAATAGGACACAACTCCACATCATTTTTAAAGTGTATGCACTGAATTTTATCATCTGAAAAAGATAAAGGAAATCCTTGTAAACAAACTATTCTCAAATAAACAGGGACATTCTAGAACTTCATATTATTTCTGCCAGAAAATTTGTACAGAACCTCAATTCCATACCTGCAATTCCTAAATCCAAAAAGCTCTGAAAACCCTTTTTTTTCTCTTCATAATCTCGTTAGCAGTAAAATCTGACCCTCACTGACAATATTTATAGTCTTATACCACACTTAGTGTGAATATTCATTTATTTCACTGCAGAAATATTTAACACAACTGATTCCTCAATGTTGCTCCAGACCCAACTAGGAGGTTAATGTCACAAATATATATATATACCATATTTTCTAAAATAAAAAAAAATTTGAAACACTCTAATCCAAGTGGTTTTGGAAAAAGACTGTGGATGTATAGTTTCATTCTTTGAAAATATTTTTATTCTTTGAAAATGAAATACCAATAAACCAACATGACAGAGGATAGAAAAATACTAAAAGGTTAGAAAGAAAACTTTCCTTCATCTGTAAACATTAGAATACATGATTTAAATTAGATCTATAAATTATCTTTCAAAGGAATAAATAAAGGGTTCATTGAAATCAATGTAATTTAAAATAAATAATACTACTATACGCTTAGGCATTCTTTTTTAACAATTTCATTTTATTGTGTTTTTTAATCCTCACCCAAGGATATTTTTCCATTGATTTTTAGGGAGAAAGGAAGAGAGAGGGAAAGACAGAAACATCAATGTGAGAGAAACACATCGATTGGTTGCCTCCTACATGGGACACGGGCTGGGGAGGAGCCTGCAACCAAGGTATGTGCCCTTGACCACAATTGAACCCAGGACCTTTCAGTCCGCAGACTGATGCTCTTTCAACTGTGCAAAACCGGCTAGGGCCTTGAAAGTTCTCCTATTTCAGTAAAGAACTGATTACTCCTAATGTGTATAAAATGTGTTGGAGATCATGGGAAACGGTCAACATTCACTGCCAATGCCACATCCTCAGTACTGAACTCAAGCTTAAGATTCTAAGACTCTTTAAAGTAGTAGTATTAATGCTCATCTATAAAAATTCAATTAATAGTATTTGAGGAAATTAAAACACTTAAGTAACATGACATATTTGGGGATGTACTGCATTACTGATTTTCTTCTAGCAAGCAATTAGCTAGAGCACACAAAACTTTTAGTCTTGCTTGAATAATATTCATTTACATATTAAAGCAAAACAGAAATGGTAGGGTTCATATTTAAGACATGGAAGAATGAATGATATGCTAAGAATATTCAGTTAGTTATGTCCAGAACATCTTTGTGTAAGGTCAGTTAGTCACATCTAATTCATATTGGACCAAAATGAAACAACTTCCTGGACTTGTTACTGCTTACAACATTTTAAGTAAATACAGAGGCAAAGTTTCTAAAAGTGCAATGAAGCCTATCTCATCCTTTGTCTTAATTTGTGAAGCATTAAGCAATATTATTTACTACACCAGGCAAAACTTCTGCCCCCATCAACTCATATCCAGTTCATGAGAAATTCTTACCAATTCACACTGTCATATTTCTAGAATTACATGGTATTTAATGCAATATAATTAATTACCTTTTTCTTCTGCTTGCTGAAATAGTTCTAGCCTTTAGAAATTTTAATAAACAATGAGCCTGTATACTAGCTTCATAGTAACCAATAATGTTGATATTATGTATTTTATTAATTGAATATTTTAGATAAGTCCAACTGATAGTATTAAAATTAAAAACTGTATGATTTCTTGGTGATTGCTTTACTGTGATAACTATATTTCCAAGAATACTTCTCTGCACACACTTTCAGACCTGTCTTACTGATGGGTGCCACGCTCCAAGGCTGGCACTGTTGCTACAGACTGTATTTCAATTTCTCCCGAAGGGTGTCCTCCACTGGCTACCCATTCATGGTAAAGTAGTTAATTTTAATGTTCTCATTGTTTACCAGAAAGCACAGAGAGGCTGCTTTGCCGCTCCCGTTTCCTTTTGCTAGCCTGCTGAGCTTTTTCAGCCAATTGACTCTGCTTTGAGGCTATAAATATCTGAAAAATGTTCTGCATTTGATGCTCTTGGATTCTGCATCCATATTTAGCTGTTTGTGGCATGCCTTTGTTTAAGCTACTCTACCACCCATACAATCAGTCCAGTTGAGATCTGGATGGTCAAAGGACAGATGGATCAACATTCAACAAACACTGACTTACTCTGAGCAAGGTATCAATCTGCTAGACTCAGGGACAATAAAGGGGGTGGCAAGATAGGAATGCAAAGATAAACAAGACAGATCCCCTGGTGTCAAAAATGTCATAGTCCCGACAGGGCATGGGCACAACTTATTGTAATACTGAAATACAACAAATGAAACATTTTCCAAGTAAAAGAAAATGAAGACTAAAACAGCATAAAGTTTTCTCTTAGCTATGTCTCAAAGATGTGCGTTTGTGTTTTAAATATAGATCCACCTATTACATAGCTCTGAACATATTCCAAAAAAGTTTTACAATCATGACAATGCACTACACAAAACTTTAGAGATATATATATGTCTATATATAATCTATATCAACTTTGGCAATAGCAAGCTCAAAACAGTGCCTAGTCTTCCAATTTTGTGACGTAAACTAATAAAATATCATTTCTAAAAGTTTCTGTTAAGATCCTCTTTGGGGTGGGGGGTACTTTTGTCATTGTTGTTTGTTTGCTTATTGGTTACAAAGATTAGTGTTCTGCAGAGCATGTGAACCATAAGCAGAAGCCAGCAGCACTTAATAACAGCTTCTTTTTTGCACCCTATTCTAAAATCCACTTGGCTATTTCAGGGTAAGTCTCAATTGAATGAGCTAGACGTGAGGACGATCCCCATCCCCACCTTCCTATCTTGTGAAAACATTCCAAACAAATATACATCTGCCCTCAACTTTCCTTCTTTCAAAACTCAGTTCACTGACCTCTTGATAAAAGTGCTCCCCAGGATCCTCTGACAGTCATGATTTAAATGCATTCAGGGCTTGCCTGATGCCTAACCCCAAGAGTCGGGCTGAAATTGGCAGGCCTAGCTGTAGGTAAAATAATAGGGCAGGCCATAGAATCAGACAACTCTAAAGCTAAAATGGACCACAGACACCAATTACTCCAGATTCCACATTTTACGTAGAAACTTAGACCCACAGAGTTAAAAATTACTTGCCCAAAGTTAGACAACCAATTTGTGGCAAAGCCAGAACAAAAAACCAAGTTCTCAACCCCCAGTTTTATACTCTAGGTTTCTTTAAAAAAACATTAGACTACACTCATCAAAGTCTCTTTAAATTGTGTAGAAGAATCCAGATGTTCCAAAACAATCAGGATTTTGAATGCCCAAAATAAATAAACAAGAACACCAAAATGAACTAGTGTTTTTCAAATTGATTTTCTACATTCTATTCTTTTTCCTTCAAAGTATTTTTGAAGAGCTATATAATAGGCAACTTAAAAACTACCTAAGAACATAAAAAGCCAACATTCAGAGAGTTGGGAATATTTACATCAAACTAAAGACAACAAAGCAATATACCCAGGATGAGTTGCTTTAGTTTTGAGGAAGGAAAGTAGCAGTTCTAAACAATAAATAAAAACAACTTCTGGTTAATTAAATAGGGAAGACAAAAAAGTTATAAGGCAGTGAAAAGGTTTTATGGGTTACATGCAAAGAATGTTATTTAATCTAAGTGTAGAAAACCCAGAGGGAATGGTTTTGGACACAGAAATACTGAATTATTATTCTTACAGTAACATGGCCCTATCTCTAACGTCATACAGAAAAAAAATACGCCAAAGAAGTGCGTAAGGATAGAAAAAGACTAGCGTGGGGAAACCTCCATACATACCCTAGTTCAAGCTCATTTTCAGATTCTCACCAACCTTTGCTATAAGGCTAAGTGGGATTAGCAGGTGGATGGAAAATCAGGCCCCAACGTTTTTTAACGGGCTGAGAATGAACTGGGTGCCCCCTTGCATCATCTTTTCTGTAATTCTTTCAGTTAATTAGAATAACTTCAAGAAACACATAGACATCAAGCAAAATACAAAGTGGGTACGTACATATATATTCTTAAGAACTGGTTACAGGAATAGCTGGATGTTTAGAACTGGAAGGGCCATTAAGAGATTATCTAATCCCATCTGTTCATTTTACAGATGAGGAATCAGAGGTCGAAAAAGTGACCTGATCTGCCCCAAATCATATTAAGACATTTTTAGTAGCAGAACTGAGACAAAAAACTCAAATCTCTGCACTCCTAGTTCTGTGATCTTTCTCCCAGGGAGAGACTTAATGTCTTGAAATCAGCTGAACCATCCAGAGAGACAAATTCTAAGGCTTGGTCAACTCTTGAACAGAAAACACATGCCCTGTTCAGAAGAAAGAAAAGGTAATGTACTTGATCACTACAGGCGTACATGTGCATAACTGCAGTGTAACATCCTAACGTTGTGTTTGATCCCAGGGCTTCAAGTTTGCCATCTTAGACTCAGTTAGCCCTTGTGTCCATGCCAGCGAGGTGACAAACATCCTGCCCTCCTAATATTTTGGAGAGCCACTGCTCAGTGCCCAATGCCGGGCGATACATCCTTGGGCTAGGAGTTTTCAAAACCAGCACGGTTTCCAGGATGCCACAAGGCTCAGCCAGGATCTCATCATTCCCTTTTTAATTAAAGAGGTGGTCACCAGGAATGCAGAAAGGGAAAGTTTTCGTGTGTGCTCATCGCTTTTCAACTCGCTGAGTAGCAGCCCAAGTCACTTTACAAAGGGAACCTGAAACATCAGTGCAACCTGCAACAGTTCACACCAGTTGAATCCAACTGTCTTTGGAAAGGGAGGTTCAGAAAGAGGTGACAGATTAGTCTTTTTCCCACCAAATATATACTCGTGCTAAGCTCCTTCCTATCTTGGTTTCCAGCCAGCCAGCCTCGCCTCAATCCAGAGAAAGGAAGGACATCCCCTTCACTTGATCTCATGGTGTGTGTTCCATCAGACCTTCTTGAGGATGGGCTGACAGTTGCCTCTAAGTGAATCGCCTAAGCATGAGGTCTGCAGAGCCCAGCACTCCCTTCAACTTAGGGCCGGTGGCTGCAAGGGTCCAGAGACCACACTGAGACAGCGATCTATACCCAAAGGCTAGTCTGGAGGAACTTGTCCGAAAGAAAGGCACCCAGGGACAAAAAGGGACGTAGGAACCGGACCCAGAAGAGGAGGGGAGGTGAGGGGAGGGGGGCTGAGCGCAGGGCTGGCATTGGCTGGGGAATGAATGCCAGCCTCGGCAAAGGGGTCCAACACCGGCGGTCCTTACCGTACACGCGGACCCAGCCCTGCTGCTGGCACACCGACTCCAGGAGGATCCGATCCAGCATGCCACCCGCCACGGCCCCGCCGACTGGCACGGCGGCGTCCAGGTCCTCCGGGGGCAGCGGCGAGTCGGACTCCAGTCCCGAGAACATCTCCGGCCAGGACAGCGCCTCGGCTCCTCCGGACGCCGCCGGGGAGAGCTCCATGGTGCCCGGGGGGGAAGGCGGCAGGGGGCGGGCGCTGGGCTCCGCGCCCTGCCCGCGGGGAGGGGAGGAGCGCGGGGCCGGGACCGATCGCAGCCGGCGGCGGCAGAGGGACGCGGCTCACCTCCTTCCCCGCCGCCCCCGGCCCGCGGCTCGGGCGCTGCCGCCCACCTGCAGCCGGCGCGCGGGACCCCGGCCAGGAGGCGGGTCCAGCGTGGCCCCGGCCGCGGGTGGGGTGGAGTGGGGGGGGTCCGGGCTCAGGTGCGGGTCCCTCCCGGGAGAGGGGACCAGGAAGGACCGGGAGGGGCGGATCGCCCGCCAGCCAGCCCCCTCGGAGCCGCCCCCCTGAACCCCGGCCGGAGCGGGCTCACGGGCTGGGGATGGAGCGCGGCCCGCAGGGATGGGCTGGGCTGGGCTGGGGGCGTCGCCGCCAGGGGCCGCCCCCTCCGACCGGCTCCCGCCGCCTCAGGGGCTCCGAGTGTCCGCTCCCTCAGCCGGAGGGGAGCCGATGGACCCGGGTTCTCGTCCTCCTGCCCTCAGCCCTCACCCCTGGAACGAGCCGGCCTGCCCCCCCTAACTCTCAAGCCACCGCTGCCGTCGCGGCTCCGGCTCCGGCTCTGCCGCAGATCCCACCAGCCAGGCAGCCGGCGGTGGCGGTGGCGGTGGCGGTGGCGGCGGCGGCGGCGGCAGGCGGCATCCCAGGGTGATAGGCCGGAGCAATCGAGAGCCGAGCGCCGGCCGCCGCGTGTGCAATCGGTAATGAAGCGGAGGAGGAACCGCCGCCGAGGCAGGGTGAGTCGAACACCGAGTTATCCATCAAACCCCGCCTCCATTCCCATTAACTTTCTTCCCAGCCTCTGCAGCTGCAGCTGAAGCTTAAAGCGGAGACTCGGCGGCATGGGGAGGCGGAGTGGAAAGGGGGTGCGGGAAATTTAAAAAGGAAGGAAAAGAGCTTCCCTTTCCCGTGTTCCCATCCTTTTCCTTTTATGTATGCACGTACTTATTGGAACGAGTATTTCTTATTGGGCGAAGGATTGGAAAGAATTTTTTTTTTTTTTTTTTTTTTTTTTTTTTTGCAGTCGCCCTGGGGGAAACTGCCTCTTTTCCCAGAGAGGAGAGTTGGCAGCGGGGCTGGGACTGGGATCCGTGTGCGATCCGCGCTGAAGCTGGATTTGTCATCGCTTTGGAATACATGGCCAGGAAGTGTGGTGTGGATGGATGGACGGGCCTCGCAAGCACATGGGTGGCTCCAAAGCTCCGTATTAACCAAACATGTTTCTCTCCTATTTTTTTTTTTTTTTTTTTTTTTTGCCTTTGATCTTTGTGCAATATGTTGGCTATTTTTCCTCTAATGATGTCACTTGAAGTTTTATTTTTGGTCTATTTGTAGACTCTGTCTTCCTTAACCTTGGCTTTCATTTGATTCCCACCCAAGGCGGTGTTCATAAGTTCTGGTTTTAAGAGCTCGCCCTCAAAGTAAAAAAAAAAAAAAAAAAAAAAAAGAAAAAAAAAGAAAAATAACTACTTAGTGCCTTGCACATAGTAGGTCTTAAGTGGTTTTTAACATAGTTACTTAAAACGGAGCAGAAATTCCACCAGGATATGTTGGGGTTTTTTTTTACACTTTAGGAGGGGTGGTGTGTTTAGTATCCCCCGTCCCCATTTCTCTTCATTTAAGCACAGAGACTGGTCTACAAGGGGACACTTTTATGGTCTGGTTTTGTGGTATTCTAGTGTATTAGTTGGTGGACTTATCAAGAGCTCTGAGGATGCATTTGTAATTTTATTCAAATTCTTACTTAGAATAACAGTATTTCTAAGCAGAAAGTGACCTTAGAAATTAACTCACCCTGCCTCTTTTGTAAGGTGAGGAAACGGAAGAACAGCCAGGTTACCTGGCAAATCAATCACCAGTACAAATCTCAATGATAATGATTAGTTCAACTTTATTCCCTCAAGAGGCTTTTGTGGTTGAGCTGGTTGATATGTGGCTTGGTGATATATTTGGAGTAGTCATTTCCAATATCTAGAACCCTGATTTCTTATCTGACTCCACAGTCAGACTTGCAAATCTAAACTCTTGTATTTTTCAGTGCTTGAGTAGACAAGGGCGTGTGTTGAAGTTAGATTACGGGGAGCCAGAGCATTTTTATTTATACTAAATTACTATTGAAATCATGGTAGCAGCATTCAGACAGCAAGTGAACAAGGGGCATCAGATGTACAATTTTGAGTGTCTCTTTATTAGGAATTTATTAACCCAAGCAATTATCTTAAAGCAGAATTAGGAGTGGTGTATGAAACAGCTGGGTTTTTTTGTTTTGTTTATTTTTTGTTTTTTGTTTTTTTAAGCTTGCTCTCTCAGTGGCATTATCTATTTTGGAGCTGAAAAGAAAAGCTTCTAAGGCAGGGGACAGTTGGGGGAGGGGTGAGACCAATCAAGAGACTTGTATGCATATATATAAGCATAATCAATGGACACAGACAACAGGGGGGTGAGGGCTTGAGCGAGGAGGTGGGAGGATGATGAGGAGATAAGGACATATATGTAATACCTTAATCAATAAAGAAAAATAAATAAATAAACATTTTTTTAAAAGAATAAAATGTGCCTTTCCTTTGGAAAAAAAAAAAAAAAAAAAAGAAAGAAAGAAAAGAAAAGCTTCTGCGGGCCCCCAGTAATCCTACTTTCTTCATCCAGATTCTCCAAATCCTAGTCCCTGCTTCACCTCCCCATCCCAACCTCAGACTAGCTGCAGTGGTTATCTAGTTGTCTAAGTAATAGTATGTCTGGAATTTACCTAATGTTTATAATTTAAAGAGAAAATACTTTAACCACCTGAGCAATAACTCTATGAGATAAACAAAACCAATATTTTCTAAATATCCATTTAGCCAATGGGGGGAAAAAAAATGGAGCATAGAATTCTATTAAGTAACCTACCTAACCATAGCTAGTTAGTAGACAGATTAAAACCCTAGTCTCCTAATTTTTTAATTCACTGATAGATCTAAAGACCTTAAGAGTCTCCTTCACCTCTTTGGAAGATAGAATTGTTATAACACTTGGGGAGCCAAAAGTAAATATTTAATGGTTTTTGCAAATTATCAAGTACGAAAAATATTGAAGGAAAAACAAAAGTGATAAACCAATTTGCATTGTTGGGAGGCAATTAATCCTACTTGGATGTATACATGTATGTCCCTGGTGCAATCCCAGATCTTATTGTGAAGATAAATCCTTGGCTAATAAAGTCTTCATTTACTTTGCATTTGCAAACAGGCTTTTGTGTGTGTGAACCACAATAGAGCTAAAGTCTCATTTCTGCCTACCTGAACCCCTCCTCCTTTTTCCTCCCTCTGGAGCTTCAGACAGTAAGCTCTCAGAGGTGATCTACATAATTATTATCCTTAGAATACAACCCCAAGACCCAGGACAAATGGGAACTAAAAGCTGGGGGAGGAGAAAAGGATAATAATAAATTCCCCAGGTAACAGTCTGAAAGGCAAAGGCTGGCTATAATCTGAGATTTCTCAAAGATGGAATATACATCCTGCCAATAATAAGGAGAGACGAAGATTTGGAATCTTGGCTGTCACAGCCTGAAGACCGGGTATGGGTGCAATTTTCTCCTCTGATTATCTTGGGGAAAACACACAATCATTTTATTATAGCCAGTCCCTTCTAGCCTACCTAGATACCACCTCTAAGCAGCTAATCCCCCAAGCAGTAATGTAATTTTTAAACTGTGGCTCACCAGCCTCTCCCTTTCAATATTATTACCTTTCCACTTGGGCACAATGACACAGTGTTCTCCTGATTATACAGGGGTGGCAAAAAAACATAGGTTTACGGTTGTTTGTATGGAAAGATTTGCAGATTATGAGTATTACAATAGCTTTATTAATGCAAAAGAATGTTACAATGCACTGTAAACCTAGTTTTGTCCATCCCTGTGTTCTATAACATTAACTGTGTCCAGTTCATCGTAAGGGAAGAATTTAGATATTTCTCAATATTCTTTTTTTTAATATATTTTATTGATTTTTTTACAGAGAAGAAAGGAGAGAGATAGAGTTAGAAACATCAATGAGAAACATCGATCAACTGCCTCCCACACCCCCTTCCCCTCTCCTATACCCTCCCCCCCACTAGGGACGTGCCCACAAACAAGGTACATGCCCCTGACCAGAATCAAACCCAGGACCCTTCAGTTCGCAAGCTGGCGCTCTATCCACCGAGCCAAACCGGCTTCGGCTATTTCTCAATATTCTGTTGTCTATCTTTCTCCTGCCTCACTCTACAATTCCCTGGTAATCTCTTCACTTTTACAAGTTCAGCTCTCACTTGGATAACCTCTCCAGCCTCATCCTCAGTACTGAGGTGCAGTCAGGAGCTTGTAAATGTCGAACGCCTCCACTACGATAGGCTTCCTATAGTTTGAGTAACCCCATTTTGTTACTCAAACACCCTTCCCTCCTTGGATTTCCTTTTTATGTTTGTAAACCTGAGGTTTCTACCTCACACTTGCTTAAATGTGGAGTTACCTTTGCATTCTTTCCTCCACCTGAGCATGCATAAATCCAAGCCCTGCTTTCCATTCCCACCGATACCATCCCAGCGCAGCCCTGGTTAGCTTTCACCAAGAGGATGCATTAGCGTTTTAGCTGTCCTCCTGCCTAGGAGGCCTTTCCACCTCCACTTCATCCTACACTCTGCTGGAAGTGAAGCATCCGAAAACAGATCACGTCCAAACTCAAAAAACAGCTCCCTGCTGCCTCCTGAGTAAAATGCATGCTCTGCTGAGATTAGAGGCATTGCTACCTGACTCATTGCCCGTGCTGAGCCAACCCAAATGGCTCACTGCTCCGCAAATACATCCAGCACTTTCTGTGCCCCTTGCTTCTGCTTGTTTCTTTTTCCTTTCTTTTCTTTTTTTTTAAAAATATATTTTTATTGATTTTTTTTACAGAAAGGAAGGGAAAGGGATAGAAAGCTAGAAACATCGATGAGAGAGAAACATTGACCAGCTGCCTCCTGTACACCCCTTACCGGGGATGTGCCCGCAGCCAAGGTACCTGCCCTTGACAGGAATTGAACCTGGGACCCTTCAGTTCACAGACCGACACTCTATCCACTGAGCCAAACCAGTTTCGGCTGCTTGTTTCTTATGTAAGGAATCCCTTTCCTTCATCTCTGCCTGCCCAAAACCCACCAATTTTCAAACCCTCCCCCCAACTCCACCTACCACCATATGCCAATGCCCTCCTCCAGCAAGTCATTTCCTATCTTCCAAGCTGGCCCTGATCTCTGCCTCCTCTGAGTTCCCATGGCATTTGCTGTCTGTCTTCTGGACCCATCACAGTATTCATTGTGACATAGTCCTTTGTGTAACTCCGTTAGGTAATAAGCATCTTGAGGCAGGGACCTTGTGCTATCCCCTGTAAAGTCTTTTACATATTAACCCCTCAATGAAATCAGAAGCCAGCAGACAATAAATTAAACTGAAAAAGAAAACCTGGTTGGATTCTAGATGTTTGGGGCTGCAAGAGGAACTAAAATAATCAATTCAATAAGCCTAGCCATGCCAAAACCGGTTTGGCTTAGTGGATAGAGCATCAGCCTGTAGACTGAAGGGTCCCAGGTTTGATTCCAGTCGGGGAATGTACATTGGTTGCGGGCACATCCCCAGTGGGGGGTGTGCAGATAGATAGATGTTTCTAACTATCTCTCTCCCTTCCTCTCTGTAAAAAAATCAATGAAATATATTTTTTTTAAAAAAAAGCCCAGCCATGTCACCCCCATTCTCTCCCCAGCCCCCCCACCCCCACACACACACACCTAAAAAAATAAACATAGACCCGGGAAAATGACGTGGCTTGCCCAAGGTCACACAACTAGTGCCAGAGGAAGGATTAGAATTCAGATCTCCTGAATCAGCCCTATCTCAAGTTGTTTCCTTCATGCCCTTTTTTCAAGTTCTTTCCTAAATGGGTATTTTTCTTGTTAATAAAGGTTTCCTCGGTAATTTTATTCCTTTACATATTTTAGAGCTTAAAGCATTTATGCCACATTCCTGGCCCCACATAAAATTTTAGCAAAATTATACTTTAAAAAAAAAAAAAAAGCACCAAAAAACCAAAGGACCAAACAGAGACATCAGAGAAACATCTGGTCTGATTCATCAGGATAGCAGCAACATTTCTATTTATACATGAGCACAGCCCTATCTTTGTAGCTCTCAGCTGTTCCTGATTGCTCAGTATGTCCCCCTTTGCAACCTTGTCTGTCTCTCATCCCTCATCAAGAGAGCATCCTGAATCCTGAGTCTTAAACAGAACTTAATGCAAAAGGAGAAAAATATATTCCCGACTCCTTAGAAGGGGTTTGCACTTAAAAGGACTCTTTCCTTACTTTCTCAGTCTCTTTGTTCAGGAGTCTAGGACCGCAAGCCTCTAGTGGTTGGGTGGCTGCCATTCATTCTTCCTCATTCTGGGTAGAAAGAAGCTGGATAAAAACCAAAGCTGTGGCGTGAATGAAGTTTGGAAACGGGTCAGGTAAAAAAGAAGTGAGCTTGATGTGGAAAACTTGGGGATCTTTGGTTCTCCTCACAGCAGTATTTGATAGTGATTTTAAATTAGAAACTGTTTGATCTTAGGTATACCTACATCGGTACCCAGGAAGACTTGAGAATCTTCTTGAATTTTGTGAGTACCCATGTCCCCTAAGAGAGGGTCCCTGTTTGTACCAAAAAGAAATTAGGCTCAGTCAAATTCTTAACTGTCAGACCCTCCCAGAGCCCGGTAGGAGTTTCCCAGTATAGTTTGGGAAAGCAGTGGGTCAGGCAGGAAGCAAACAGAACTTCACCAGCCATTTCTTCTTGGTAAAAGCTCCTCCAAAACAATGACCTCACCTGAGTATTCAACTACAGGAATGAAAAAAGAATAAGATCACCCAGGTGGAACCACAAGGGCCCCTAACATCAGGGCCTAATTAACACCTTTAGAGGTTCTAAGCATTGAAAATAATAAGATGCCTCACCTCACCCCATGTAAATAAAAAATACTGCTGTGTCGGAAAAATCAACCAAGTTCTGATTTTTTTCTTTTTTTGCCATGACCACTACAGAACTTGTTTTAGAAAAGGCAAGTATCAAACTCGTAAAAGCTTTATGTTCATTTTTGTGTGTCAGTGCTCTGAACACCACCGTATCTTTTGAGAAATCCAGTACTAACCATCTATGAACTAACACAATCTATGAAAGGGGAAATCTTTTTCTTTCTTTTTTTTTTTTTAATATCTTTTTATCGATTTCAGAGAGGAAGGAGAGGGAGCGAGAGACAGAAACATCAATGATGAGAGAGAATCACTGATTGGCTGCCTCCTGTATTCCTCCTTCTCTTTCATCCCCCTCACTGGGGATTAAGCCTACAACCTGGGCATTTGCCCAGACCGGGAATTGAACCATGACCTATTGGTTCATGAGTGGACGCTCAACTACTGAGCCACGCCAGCTGGGCATGAAGGGGGCAATCTTTAGCAAATTAATTTCTATGTTGTTATAGTAACTATGGAAACACCAAGTTATTCACTTTAGCCAAAGAAAAAAGATCACTTCCTTAGTTTTGTGATTCTCAAAAGATGCAATTTAAAAAAAGCCAAAAAAGAGAGACTTCGGTAATGATTCCACTGTCCTCATATTACCAATATGATCATAATTGGTCTGTATGTGGAGGCTACACTAGCCCGTTTTCATTTAGCCTCTGGTATAATAAAGGTGTCAAGGTATCAGTAAAAATGGTTGTGTCCTATTTAAGACTCTTATCAAAGACAAAAAAAAAAAAATCCAAAATATATCCCTAGGAAGCTGTCATCTAAATATGGAAGAAGATGGTCATAACAGCTGCTGACTGTGTCACCATATTGACTAGGGTTGATTCCTGTTATTGAGATTAAGAAATCTAGAGGTTGTTTTGGGGGGAGAGGTCATTTTCCCACTGGTCTACAATAGGACATCCTTGGCAGGATAACCAGGAAGGAGCCAGAAGTTTAGAAGCCAGTAGTCAGAAAGAGGGATATTGGAATTTAAGATTGTTGAGATGTAATGTCTGAGTGATGGCAGGGTATAGAATGTGGTCCTGGAAAGTAGACAACCCAAGTTAGTGGATGAGAAGGTCCTATACACACTGTCTTTGCTACCTCCTTACCTCCCAGTCATTATTTTTTCCTTCAGATCTTTAAAAAAAAAGGTAACATGTTGCAAATATAGCTGAAGTTCCTTTTACACCCATCCAATCCCTTTCTCTACCAACTACCTAAATGTCATGACTATTCTAATGTAGGTATATGTCTTTTCTATATGTGCACATGTACGTGTGTGTGCAAATCCTTTGATGATTTTTTTTTCTATTGAATTTTTGTATTTGTCTTCATGGAATTCACATGTATATAATACATCCTAAAGTTTACTTTTTTGCATTTAGTGTTGTGTTTTCAAGATTTATCTCTGTTGATACTCTTGGAGCTAATCCATTCATTTAACTGCTGCCTAATTTTATATCATACATAGTCCACTATTAATTTACACATTCCATCATTGATAATTGTCCCCAATTTTTTTATAATTACAATAAAGCAGTGACCATCCTTAAGGCAATTCTCTTTCTGTATATGTATCAGAGTTGCTCTAGATATATGTCCAGAAATTGAATTGTTATATAGTAAGGTACACACAGTCCAGTTTACAAAATATTGGCTTTTCCTTGTGCTTGTACAAATTTACTTTTCCATCAGCAGAGTGTGAGTCTTTTATCTTTACATCCTTGCCAATAGTTAGCATTATCAGGTTTTAAACTTTGCCATCCTCATAAATATATGAAAAGTGATCCAATTTTACATTTTGCATTTTCCCCTCGAGAGGTTAAGCATCCTTTCATATGCTTTTGTCAATTTGGGGTTTTGCTTCTCTGACTTGTTTATTCACACTCATTGACAATTTTTTTCTATTGCATTTTGTCCTCTTTTTATTGATTTATAGAAGTTCCCTCTATGTATATGCTGTGCCCATATATGTGTATATGCAGTTATTTGAATAGCAAATATTTTCTCCTAGTCTTTTTTTTTTAGCATTGTTTGTAGCATCTTTTCTCAAATAAAAAAAAATAATAATTTAGCAACTTTTTGTTTGTAATTTGTTTTTCATGCCTTAAAAAAAGCCTACCCTTTATTATATATTCTCCTTTATTACCTTCTGAAAGCTTTAGTACTCTACCTTTCACACTGAAGTCTTTAATCTACTTGACATTTACTTATGTGTACAGTGGGAAGTATCTAATTTTCCCCTTGGATAGCTAATTGACCCAGCACCATTTATTGAATAGTCCAGCTTCTCCTTATTGCTTTGTATTTTCACATACATCACCCACCAAGTTTCATATGTACTGACCTGTCCTCTTCTATTTATCCATTTACCTATTTATGACCTAGTACCACACTGTGTTAGCTTCTCTCCTCATTTTGTTAGCTTCTCTCCTCAAAGTTGCCTTGCCTATTCTTGGTTCTGAAGTCTTCCGTGTGCATTTCAGAATCAACTGATTAAATTCCACAAAGCACCCTGTTTGAATTCTAACTGTAAATTTAACAAAATGTATACATTAAGGAGAATTTGCTGCTAGATAGAAACACTATTGGTTTTTGAGCACTGATTTTGTGCTCATCAACCCTGAAGAACGCTCTCATAAGTATTTATTACATGTCAAAAGATTGTCTTGAATGTTCTGTTTAGATAATCATATTATTTTCATATAATGATTATTTTTTTCCTTACCAATTCCTATTTTTTTTCTTGTCTTACTACCTTGATTAGAACCCTCAGGACAATGTAGAATGGGTACAATAGCCATGTCTTGTTCCTGATTTTAAAGGGAATGTTTCCATGATTTCGCCATTAAGTATGATGTCTGCTGTATGTTTTTTGACATCAAGTATTATTTTTCTTTTTTCTAAGAAGGATAATATAAATTCAAAAAGTGAGTATTTTATTGTATTACATGATTCTTTTTGTATGTATTGAAGTGATCATTTCATTTTCTCCCTTAATTGGATAAGATTGTAAATTACACTAATAGATTTCAAAAAAATAAAGCATCAGTTCATTTCTGAGATTAAACTCTCCTTGGTTATATTTTATTTTCAATAAATGTTAAGTATTTAATTTAGTTTTTGTATATCTATATTTATATGTGACACTAACCAATAATTTTCCCTATTGGTGCCATCCTTCTCTGGTTTAAGTATCCTTGCTGGATATTAAAGGAGGTTTCCTCCCTGATCAGTCTTCAATCTGCTGTACTCTATGAGAGCGGTTCTCAAAATGGTGTCTAAGTGGATAAATTTAAAATATTTTTTGAGCCCTGTGTTACATATAACATAATGTGAGAAGTGGATAAATAAATGGTGGTTTATTCATACAAAATAATACTATTCAACAGTTAAAATACATGGACAAATATTGATATATCTCCTCTTCTCTCTCTCTCTCTCTCTCTCTCTCTCTCTCTCTCTCTCTCTCTCTCACTTTTTTTTTATGGGCTTCTCTTCTGATTGGAATCTCCCTTCACCGGCACTCTTCTCTCTACACATGCTCCCTAAGTGTCCTGATGCACCCTCAGTGTTTCAACTAACACCTGTACAGAGGTGAATTCCAATGCTGTACCTTTGAGTGAGATCTCTCCCCGAAGTTCTTGTTTATTTTGGCTCATCCTAGCTGTCCCAAAGGCATGTTTAGAATAGAACTCATCTTTTCCATTAAATTAGTTTATCCTCCTGTAGACACAGTCTTAGCTCATGACCCCATTATCTGTATTTGTAATCCAAGAGAGAATTCTTTGACAGTCTCCTTCATTTCTCAGATCCAGTCAGTTACCTTGCCCTGACAATTTAACTTCCTAAGCATTGCTTAATCTGTTCCCACCTCTCCATCTGCACTATCCATGCCTCAGATGGGGCTTGCTTCATCTTTTGCCTGAACAAGAATAATAATTTGCTAACAAATCTTCTTTATTCTGTCTACCTCAAGTATTTGTATAACCACAGATGCAACTGCAACCCCTTTCTAATTGTTCCCTTTAAGTCACTTAAGTAATTTATTTAAATCTCTAATCTTGTCACGTCACTTTTCTGCCTTAAAACACTTGAGTGTTTTCCCCTGGTCTTTGTGGGTCAGTTGGTAGAGTGTTTGTTTGATTTCCGGGCAGGGCACATACCCAGGTTGTGAGTATATGGGAAGCAGCCAATCAATGTTTCTCTCCCTCTCCCTTCCTCTTTCTAGCTAGAATCAAATAAAAATATATCCTTGGGTGAGGATTAAAAAGGAAAAATACCCTTTAGTGTTTCTCCACTACATCAGGATGGTCTACACTCGTTAACAAACCATTCAGAGCCTTACCTTTGTAAGCCTTATCTCTAGCTTCATTTGCATCCTTTTTTTTTTTTTTTTTTTAAGAAACATTTTAAAAATATATTTTTATTGATTTTTTACAGAGAGGAAGGGAGAGAGTTAGAGAGCTAGAAACATCGATCAGCTGTCTCCTGCACATCCCCCACTGGGGATGTGCCTGCAGCCAAGGTATGTGCCCTTGACCGGAATCGAACCTAGGATCTTTCACTCCATAGGCCGACGCTCTACCCACTGAGCCAAACCACTTTTAGCGAACCTGGGACCTTTCAGTCTGCAGGCCAACGCTCTATCCACTGAGCCAAACTGGTTTTGGATTCATTTACATCTTAATTTTGTCTACAGCAATTCAAACTGCTTATAGTTCCCTCTGTAATTTATGTATTTTTCCCCTTCCATGCCTTTACTTCTGATGTCCTTTCTAGAAGGCATATCTGCACTTCCATTCATCTCTCATACCCATGACCCAAATCTAATTTCCCTCCACATCTCTACTTGACTAGCCATACTCTTTAAAATCCAACTTGGTTATTAGCTCATTAAAAAAGCTATTCCTAACCCTAACCCCTCCCATGAGCCCCACTAAGTGTCTCTCTTCAATTATTTCATAAATGCCATGATGATTATTATATTCTGTACTTACCATATTGTATTGTAATTATTTCTTTATTTGTCCCTTACTGGACTATGAACTCATCAAGATAAGTAATTGGGTTTTATTCATATTTAAAGTCCAAGCAGAGTATCTGGCACATAAATATTTGCTGAATTGAATTAATAAATGATTTAGTTTAATTGAATATGCTCTTTGTGGAACGTTTGGTTTTTCTGTGTATTATTGCTTAAAATTTAGTTTTTGTTAGACTTCTCCCACTACAGAGATGTCATAAATTTATGATGATTGGTGATGATGATTATTATTATTTGTTCTGGCTAACCAACTCTAAGAATAAAGATATATACCGCATGATTTTACTTATATGTGGAATCTAATGAGCCAACTAAACTACCTAAAAAAATGAAAACAGACTATAGATAAAGAAAACAGACTGACAGCTGTCAGAGGGAGGAGGTGAAAAAGGTGAAGAGATTAAGAGATCAAAAAACAAAACACTCATAGACAGACAACAGTATGGTGATTACCAAAGGGGAAGGGAGATGGATGGAAGTAGAAGAGGGTAAAGGGAGTGATGAAAGAAGACTTGACTTGGGGTGGTGAATACACAACACACTATAAAGATGATATATTATAGAACTGTAATCCAGAAACATGTAATTTTATTAAATAATGTCACCTTAATAAATTCAATGAATAAACAACAACAAATGAACAGTGACCTATCAGTGTGGCTAACACGGTGTAAATTGGAGTATGAAACCACAGGGGAAAGTAGAAACAAATAAATTAGAATAGAATGATGAAAGAAGAGGATCTAATTTAGAACACACACTACCTATCATCCCTAACTATGGAGTTCACTAACGCTTAGTGAGGTGTGATAATATTTAGCAGCAGAATCACGGTATCAGTGGCTCCTGAATTATTTGTGATGTCAGATTTGTAAACCTCAAGGTTTACACAAATTCATCTGGGAACCCCATTTCATGTCTTAAAGGAAAACCAATGCTCTCCCAAACTCCCTGAAGTTTTTCTGGGTTCCCCACTCTCTTGGTTACCTCAGGGTTTGGCTTCTGCTGAATTCTTATTCTTCCCTCTGTGTCTTGCAGCTGTTCCTTTATCTTCATTTGGCACTGACCCCAAGGGTGGGTTACACCCCCTCCTTCTAGATTTTCCACCCCAAATTCATGAAGAGCAGCTGTGTGTAGTTGACTCTTCCTGAAGAGTCAAAGATAATGTTTATCATGTAGTGGGCTATATGGCAAATACACAGCTCTCTTCAGCAGCCAATTTAAAACTGAAAACTTGGTTTCCTTGCTGTATTTCTACCAACCCAAAGTTAAGCCTGCTGACATTTTTGCTCAGCCTTCTCTCCCACTCTTCCTCATTTACTTCTCTTATTTTCTTCCCATATTTCCCAATTTCTTATGCAGAATGATTCTGAGAACTTTTTGTCCTTTCTTTCCAACCCATACAGAGCCTCTATTTTCACTCCTTAGGCATCTCTCAGATATTATTCTAATCAAAGACAATTCCTTACCTAAAATGAATTCTTATGCAAGTTTTCAAAAAAAAAATTCTCATTCCTCAACTACATTTCTATTTATAGTGTTTGCTTATTTATGTGTCAGGTAGCTAAAAATTAAATATTGCTCGTTCTAATCTACATGATTATTTCTTCCCAACTAAGTCTTTTGTCAACATCTATGTAAAAGAGCACCTTTAGTTAATGCTAATAATTTGTACCTGAATCAGGTGGTAACAGCCAACACATATAGTCACCATCCTGGTGTGCAGTTTGGGACAAACCAAGGAATAGTTGTTACAGAATTATGTCTGAACTGGGCCTTAAAATTGTCTCAACTTAATGCCTTTAAATAAATATCCCTTGTATTTGATATATGGCCAATCTGAATGGATGTTTCTGAACAACAGAAAATATTGATGCTTCCTAAACTTCTGGAGTCCCAAAGAGATTTTTCTCTTTTGGAAAGACTTGATTCTTTCCAGCAAGTATTTGTCAAGGGCCTACTGTGGGTCAGGCACTGTGATAAACCTTGGGGACTTCGTGGAGGAGAGAAGACTTGAACTCCCTGCTCCCATGGAGCTTATACTATAGTAGGGAACACAGTCAATAGAAGGAAATAATTACAGACTGTGGTATATTCTATGAAGAAAGTTTACATGGTGATTTGCTAGAGAATAAATTGGGGGAAGGGAGGTATTCCTGATCAGGTAGTTTGGAAAGGCCTCTTTGAGCCTTAACCAATTATCTGAAAGCTAAGTGATGATAAGGATCCAGTCATGCCAAGAAGGGGAAGGCCAGTTAAGAAGCCATAGTCGCCGAAACCGGTTTGGTTCAGCGGTAGAGCGTCAGTCTGCGGACTAAAAGGTCCCAGGTTCGATTCCGGTCAAGGACATGTACATTGGTTGCGGGCACATCTCCGGTAGGGGGTGTGCAAGAGGCAGCTGGTCGATGTTCCTCTCTTATCGACGTTTCTAGCTCTCTATCTCTCTCCCTTTCTCTCTGTAAAAAATCAATAAAATATATTAAAAAAAAAAAAAAGAAGAAGAAGAAGAAGAAGAAGAAGAAAAAGAAGCCATAGTCCTGGTAAGAGATAATGGGACTTAGACTAGAGTCATGGCAGTGGAGAGAGAAGGGAGGAGATATAGTCCAGATATGTTTTAGGGATAGAATTATAGATAGATAGATAGATAGATAGATAGATAGATAGATAGATAGATAGATAGATAGATAGGAGGGGGAGGAGGTGAAGAGGAAGAAAAGAATCAGAGATGGCTACATAGTTCATTTTAACACAAAGATGGAGAAGACTAGGAGAAAAAGGCTTGGTAGGGAAATGTAGTGTTTCATTTTGAACCTATAAATTTGAGATGCCTCTTGGAAATTCTAATAGGAATATTGGACATATGAATCTGGAGTTCTGGGAACATTTAAGGCTGAACATATATATTGGGTCGGCAACTAAGTAATTGCGGATTTTTTAAAGAAAATCAAAGACAATTTTTTCATGGAACTAAATAACTTTATTCTGTAATGTATTGCCCATTTTGATCAATGACCTTTTGCCATCTTTCAGGCAGCATCATAATCCCACGTTCAAAAAACTTCTGGTTTTTATTAGCAAAAAACTGAATCAGGTACGATTTGACATCATCATCATTATTGAAATTTTTACCATTCAAGGAGTTTTGTAAAGATCGAAACAAAAAGTAATCAGATGGTGCAAGGTCAGGACTATATGGTGGATGTGGCAAAACATCCCAACCAAGCTCCATTAATTTTTGCCGAGTGACCAAAGATGTGTGTGGCCTTGCATTGTCATGATGGAATACAACACCTTTTCGATTTGTCAATTCGGGCCGCTTTTCTTCAACTGCATTGTTTAATTTCGTTAGTTGTTCAATGTAGACATCAGAATTGATCGTTCGGTTGGGTGGTAAGAGTTCAAAGTAGACAATTCCTTTGTAATCCCACCAAACTGATAACAAAACCTTCTTTTGATGAATATCAGCTTTTGATGTTGTTTGAGTTGGTTCACCTGGCCTGCTCCACGATCTTTTCCGCTTGATATTGTTGTAAACAACCCATTTTTCATCGCCAGTTATCAGTCGTTTTAAAAATGGATCATTTTCATTACGTTTCTTTAGCAAATTGCAGCTGCTAATGTGTTGCGTTAACTGTGATTCTTTCAGTTCGTGAGGAACCCATGTATCGAGTTTTTGAACATAGCTAAGTTGTTTTAAGTGATTTTCAATGCATGTATGTGATACATGAAGCTTCTCTGCAATCTCACGTGTTGTACTGTGACAGTCTGAATTGATTATTGCTTTGATTAGGGCGTCATCAACTTCAACTGGACGACCAGAGCGTTTTTCATCTTTGAGTGAAAAATCACCAGAACGAAATTTGGCAAACCAATTTTGACACTGCCGTTCTTTTAAGGCTTCGTCACCATAAACAGCACATAACTTTTTATGAGCTTGCGATGCGTTTTCCCTTTGCGGAAATAAAAAAGCAAAATATGACGAAAATGTTCCTTTTGATTTTCCATTTTTCAACGAACGCCAAACGAAAACTACAAAACAGATCAAAAAACTTTTTTTACTGATTAACAGCTGAATAGCCAACTATCAAATAACAAAATGTGTTTTACATTTGTACTACGTCTGCAAACTAAAAATTCAACTGAAGCCATATATGTGTGAAACCCGCAATTACTTAGCTGCCGACCCAATATATTTAGAGTAATCAGCACACAGGTGCTATCTAACGTCACAGAGTTGAATGATCCCTCCCAAAGAGAGTGTTATTCCTAGAGAAGGCCCAGCATTGAGCATTGATGCATTCAACATTTAGAGATCAGATAGAGAAATGCCAAATACAATAGAAAAGGACTGAGAAGAAAAGGTCAGTGAGGCAGGATAAAGTCAAGAGAGCATGATACCTGGGAAGTCAAAGAAGAGGTAGGCCAGTTAAGTTATGAAGAGAGCAATATCCACTATAAATTGCACACCTAATGCAAGACTCCACCCAATCTGTAAGCTTTCTGAGCCTGAAGATGCAGGTCAAGAAAGGTTTCTAATATCAAAATCTTTTAGGAAAAGCTTTACAACCTGATTGGGTATCTGAAGAGGCAGCATCTTGGGGCAGCATTTGCATGTGTTATGGTTCTTTCAGGTTTCTGGTTGAACACAGTGGTGGTAAGCAGTGAACAAATCACCCCAGGCTGCCTTGATGTGGGCATAAAATTGTTGGCTGATTCTTGGTAGATAATACCAAAAGATATTTGTGATGAGAACAATGTGTAAAATCATGATTATAAAATCAGTATGGGCGTTTCACAATTTTCACGGTTCAAAGCAGGATCATCTTTGTTAATTTGTGCCTAATTCCTTTCTGCAGAAGGATTGATAACTAGGAATAAAGAGTAGTGCCTCTTTGTCATCGAGTTCCTTGTGGTTAACAAGTCCAGCTTCCAACTGAAAGTGGAAACATCAATGGAAAGTCATACACCTTTTCATCTTATCTTATTATATACAGCACTGACATTCTAGAAAACATTTCTTTGATGGCAAGTCCTGTGCCAATGTAGGGCAGGACATTTTTTATACTGTTTTGTCATAGTCAGTTTGCTGACACACAGCTTTGACATAGTCATTTTGATGCCAGGAACATCTTGATGTGGCTGCCTTGAAGTGGCTCTTTTGATATGGGAACATTCTGACTCTGCCTAAAAACAAACGAATAAACTTTCACTGGAAAAAGAATTACCATTAAGTAATGTGCATTGACAGAGCTCCTTACCCCCTCCCTGAGCTCCATCTTACCCCCAAATTCCCAGGACAGAAGCCAGGCTGCAGAGGTGGAGAGAGAGAAAAAAGATCATCATCAGGGAGAGGGGAGTCCGGAACAGTGGACCCAGCTCAACGATAAAACCTGAAGAAAGAGAACCACGATTCTGCTCTTGAACCCACTCCAACTCAGACCCTTAGAAACGTCAGTGCGTTTCCACAACACTGAGCGAGACTCAAGGAGCTCTGCTGAGAGAGAAACCCTCAACCCCTTCCAAGAGCTGAGCCCTGACCAGGGATCTCTATTCTTTATTTTAAACAGAAGGGAAGGAAACAGAAGATGGCGTGTATACCTCCTGCATACATGGGGGATAACCAGGAAAACTGAGTCATTCCAACCAGGCAGGACATGTACTATTGAATGAAGGACAGTGTCATTCAGCCGGGAGATTAAAAGGAGCCACAGCTCTGCACACCCAAACAGGAGGCAGCAACCCAGGCTGCCAAGTGACAGATGTGGGCATGGAGAGATCAGATAGTCGGGTTGATCTGGGGTTGCTATTTTCATTCAAGTGTGAGTAGGTAACAGGGAAAGTAAAGTAGACGGCTTTGGGCTCATTGTCCCATTCATATTATCAGGGGCCTGTCAGGAATCTATTATCAAGTGTTCTCTTAGTTGAATGGAGAATGTAAACTGACTTCCTCTACCTCAAATTCTTTTTCTCACCGAGAGTTCTTTTTTTTTATAAACAACAATAGAACTAAAACACTCTGTGAAACAAGTTAAGTCTCTAATGGTATAATTTCTCCAGTACAAGGTGTTCATATCATTTAAGCTAGTGAATGAAAACATTAAATATTTTCAAAAGACAAATCTGGCCAGTTGTGCTCAGTGGTTAGAGCATCAGCCCTGGCACCCAAGGGTCACAGCTGCCATTCCCAGTCAAGGGGCACGTATCTCGGTTGCAGGCTCCGTTCCAGGCCCCAGTGGGGGCTCATGTGGGAGGCTGCCAATTAATGTATCTCTCTCACATTTCTCTCTCTCTCTACCTTCTCCCTCCCCTCCACTCTCTCTAAACAAAACAAAACAAAACAAAAAATACCAAAAAAAAAACACAAAAAAACAAATCAATGAAAAAAATACCCTCAGCTGAGGATTAAAAAAAAAAAATTATCTCTTTAAAGAACTGGAATATTATTTAATTAAATTTAAAGATGTACTTGAGGAGTATTGAATGACATATAATATTAAAATCTATACAGTGCACGTGATGTGTTTCCTGGAAATATGAATTTCCCCTCTCCTAAAATCCATTTAGTTCACCTTTCATTGCAATCATTTCCTATTTTGTTTTTGTTTCAATCTTTTCCAAATACTCTGATTTCAATTTAGGTCAGCAGATACATATGAAATACTAGTATGTTCCAGTCATTTTGTTAGGCACTACAGGGAACAAAAATATAAATATGAATAAGAAATAGCCTCTGCTTTCAGGGATATAATGGGGGAGATTAGACTTGAATAAAAACAATATATAAAACAGAGATATCACTAGGCACTCGTATACATTTAAATATCATCTGATAAATTTCAGATGTCATAAGCTGGCATAATCAAAATGATTTGGAACCATGACTGGCGCAATTAAACCCTACTGGGAGAAGGAAACGAAAAATGGCATTTAATTATGGATCGCCTACTCTGTGATAAGCGCTGTGCTAAGTGTTTTACATATCTTGTCTCATTTAGTCCTCCCAACAGCCCCATTTTACAAAGCAGGAAACAGCAGCCCAGCAACACTAAGCACCTAGCCCAAGGTCGCACAGCTCAGATTTGGTGCAGAAGTCAAATTCAAACCTGGCAGAACCCACACACTCATTTCAGTCCCCTCCAGGAAGCAGCAGGATGGGGTATTATTGATGTAAGAGAAGATCTGGCAGCTCTTGACACTAATGTTTGAAAGAATGACTTCGGGTTATTAAAACCACATAAACAGAAGGTAAAACAAAAGGTAGTCATAGCCAATCTAGACCCTCCACTGAGCAATTCAGCAGGTGCACCCATCAAAACAACTCTTTGGTAAGTATAACTTTTTATAAGCTTAGTTAGGGTGTCAGTGAGAGTAACAAACCAAAACAAACAAAAAATGTAAAAAAAAAAAAAAAACCTTCTCAAATGACTGCACCAATTCTTCAGCTAATGAAATCTAGAAAAGTCCTCTAATAAGAAAAATTACTAACAATAGTCAACATTTGTTGAATACTTCCTAACTCTGAGCTCTGTGCCAAATATATAGAGGTTGAGATCATGGATTAAAATCAGGTTGAGAGGGTTCAAAGGTTGGTTTCACTATTTATTAGTTATTACTTTCACCGGAAACTCTCTGGACCTTAATTTCCTCATTGGAAAGGTAAGTCTACCTCGAAGTATCTGGTAAATAAACATCTGGTGAAATGAGCTGTTATTATGAACTTGGAATGTGTTTACCTCCTCTCCCAGATAGGAAGGGAGTTTCCTGAGTATACCCACCCATGGATAAGTCCAGGCCTCCTTCTTTGGTGCTCATGGCAAGGTGGGACTCCTGCACAGAGGGTCAACAGGAACCAGACACATAGCAGAGGCTGGTGGCCATTACTCCTGCTGGAAGGCCCTGTGTGATAAGAAGTCTGCTACAGAAAAGAAGTCCTCAACTGATATCAAGTGGAAACTGAGCTGGGAGAGCCACAGATGCTGAGCAAAATTCCAGGAAGTCAGGTCTATTGTCCCTCATGTCTGGCTGCTCCTACAATCCCTCAGAGTGTCTCCTTTCATAACCCTGAGAAGTGAGTGTTCTTCTCATTCCCTTTTTACAGACAAAAGGTTGTCCCGCTTCAGGTCTCATACCTAGTAGGTAGCCCAATCGGGACTGAACCCCAAGTTGGATTCCAGAGCCTGGGTTTTTAACTATCAGACAATACCACCTCCTTATGCCAGTTATTCCAATGTTGTGATATTGGGATCTCATGAGAAGATGAGATTCATGAAGTCTGCATATCCACTATAAACACAGCACTTGAAAGGAATCATTACTAAATATTAATCCTAAGAAACATTTGTTCTAAGTCCAGCCCAGTCACTGGCATGTCTTTAGACCCAAGGCAGTTGAAACCACAGCAATCAAGTGCAAGGCTAAGAAGTCAGGCTGTGGAGCAAGATCGCCTGGGTTCAGATTCAGACTCTGCAACATTCTAGTTCTATAACATTAGATGACTTGCTAATTTGTGCCTCGGTTTTGTCCTCTGCAAAATGGAGATCATAGCAGCATCTATCAAATAGAGTTGTTGTGACGATTAAAGCGAAGCGAAGCATTGTGAATGGCGTCTGACTCATGGCAAACATTCAAAAGAAGGCTGTTATTACTTTCGAAGGCAGGTACCGTATCATTTAATTCCACAGAGGCACTTACTAAATATTTTTGAAATGAACAAAGGAAATGTTTGTAGCTAAACCTGTCACTAAAATTCTTAATGTTAACCCCAAACTGAATATGAAATACATTATACTAAGCACCGTGCTTAGAAATTACACTAACATGGTCGTTGGTCACTTGGAACTTTTTGGAAATGAGGTCATTCTATTTCTACCCAAGCACTCAGGGAATTATGCTCCCTTGATGGGGGATGTCTGAATCAAACAGGACACCTCAAGGTTCCTGAGGGCGTCATCACTGACTCTGAGGTAACTTCTTTTTTATGTGAACATGACTGTTAAAAGCAAGGGGACATTAAGGAAACTGTTTTCACATGTTTTCCAGTAATTTAAGACTGCTGGGCTCTCCATTCATCCCATGTAATCTCACTCATCTTACTCAAAGGGAGGGCGGCCAGAGTCATACAAACTATGCTTTATTATTGTTATTTTTAAAGCATTTCTTTATGTCATTACCTTTAACATTTGAAAAGATTTTTCTGCTGAGAAACAATGTAAAATGGAAAATTTAACACATATATCAGAAAGATATAAATATTTTTTTTAGATTAGTTTCTATCATGGTGCCTAAAACTGCCAAATATCCTATATAATAAAAGCCTAATATGCTAAGTGTCTGGTCATCCAGTTGTCTGTTCAACCAATCAAAGTGTAATATGCCAATGATAGGCTAAGGCCGCTCAACCACTCACTATGACATGCACTGGCCACCAGGGGGCAGATGCTCTGACTGGTAGATTAGCTTATTGCTGGGGTCTGGCTAATAGGGACCTAGAACCCTCTCACAGTCCCGATTATTGTCTGTAAACCCTCCATGTTTCTCTGGCTGGCCAACCTCTTGCGTCCTTCTCCGACCCTGATCATGCACCAATGGGGTCCCTCATCATGGTCTAAACCCTCTCACAATCCAGGACCCCTCAGAAAGCCAGTTTCGGCTGATCCCGCTCAACACAGGAGTTGCCCCTGGTGGTCAGTACGCTCCCAAAGAGGGAGCACTGCTCAGACAGAAGCTGGGCTCATGACTGGCAAGCACAGTGGGAGCCTCTCCCACCTCCATGGCAGTGCTAAGGATGTCCAACTGCCAGCTTAATCCCACTCCCCTGGAGCTGTCAGTCCGACATTCCCTGAGGGCTCCCAGACTGCAAGAGGGTCAGGCCAAGCTGAGGGACGGCCCCCCCCCCCACACACACACACAAACACACTCAGTGCACAAATTTTGTGCACTGGGCCTCTAGTATATTTATAAATAAATGTGCATCCCACTTTTATTATTTCTCACTTTCCTCATTGGTCTCCTGACTGTTGTAGGGATAGACAGACTCTGACACAGTATTTCTGTCTTCAGAAAGGTAGGCTGGCATCTAGGGAAATGCCCTTGATAGACGAAACTATAAATACAATATTAATCAGAGCAATTTGCTCTTGAATTGTGCCCCCTCTCTCAATATCCCAAAGCAGCTCTAGGAGAGAGGCAAAAAAGCATAATCAGTAGCCATTTGATGTGTGTGCAAGTAAGGTGAAATACCCCAACACAGTGGGAAAATTAATAACCGGAGTCCTGTTTCCAGAGAAAGTTATTTCCCCAGATTGGCTACATCAGAATAGATCCCATGGTAGTGTCTCTGTGCCTAATGGTTTCTGTCTTGGTATCATAGAGCAAGGAACCAAGGAAATCAAGGTTGGGGGTTTAATCCACATATAATTTGCTACCTTTGCTCTCGGCAAGAGCGACTAGCACCATCTTTGCTCCTGAGCCAGCCATCGTGCAAATGTCTGGGGTCGGGGGTGGAGGGGGATTGGGGGTGGAGGCTAAGAATGAGGATCAGCCTGTTGTCATGAACCGGAAAAAAAATGAAGCAGCAGCTCACAAGCCCAGCCTATCGGGCCATAAGAAGAGTGTGCTGCATTCATTTGTTCAAAACTCTCATTGGACGTAGGCACTATTTTTCAGGTCAAATGAATGCTTGATTTCTAAACATCCCCCCAATAAATGTCACCGAAAGGACACTCCACCCCGTGAAAAGAATATTTTCGGCAGAAAGGTGGAGCGCAGAGAGGGGAGCCCCTGGCCACCCCTTGCAGAAAAGCCCCTGTGGCCAACTGAGCTGCTGTTTTACAAGTCAAAGGGTGGCCTTTGAAAGGCCAGCCCTGCTCCCTCCCCCGTGACACTGGAGAATGGAGCTGCTCTCTCTCTGCCACGACTGACCTGCTGGGTAATAAAGATTTCCAGAGTTGCTTTGTTTCTTTCTTTCCTTTCTTTTTTTTTGTTTTTTAAATCAGAGCTAAGCTGACAGTCTTCATGACAACGGGGAGGGCAAGGGCAAGTTAAAATCCACCCCCAGCTCTGCAGGGAACGGGGAAGCTGAGGCTCGTTTCTGTCAGCAGGTGTGAGTCAGACACACGGGGAGCAGCCAAATTGAGGAAGAGGGTGCCATTTTGTCGTCAATGTTCCCACCACCACTGCACAGAAATAAATAGTTTGAGAAAATGATCCAGGATAAAAGGCCCATCGGCCAGGAGTGAGGCTGAATAGAAGGTCCCCACTGAATGCTGCTTCATTATGCAACTTTTCCTTTCACTGAGGGATTCCAGCTCTTGGTGGAACCAATTGTGACGAGGAAGTGCTGACAGCCCTGGGAACCAGCAAAACTGGCCTTTGATTTGTGGCTGTGAAGACTGGTCCTATCCCTGAATTGTTAGCTTGAGTGTAAGCAGGTGAACTTGGCCTCCTTGAGTCTCAGTTTTTAGGTCTGGAAACTGGAAACTCTTAGATTAATGTTTATCTTCAGGCATACTTCGGAGCTATTGTGGATTTGGTTCCAAATCACTGCAATGAAGCAGATACTGCAATAAAGCGACTCACACATTTTGTTTTGGTTTCCCAATGCCTAGAGAAGTTATGTTTATTTTTCTGTCCACTCCTTTCTCCTCCAGAGCAACGCTCTGCCTGCAAAGCGCTCCCTCAGAGCCCTGGGCTCCTGCGAAGGCAGGGCAGCGAGGCTGGCTGTCCTCTCCTTCTAACTGCTATCAAGGTCATCTGCTGGAACCTCCTCAGCCGTGATGAAATGTTCTGATTCTCACAAGATCCAGGAGATCGCAGACGGGCTGTGCCTGGAGGTAGAGGGGATAAGACAGTCAGTAGGACAGAGGGTGACACTGATGACCCGACGATCAGAGGAAATGCCTCAGCTGAAGGCTGGAGGGCAAAGGAACCAAAAGCACAGTCATCACTGGTGGTGATAGTTTCTAGAACCATCCTTTGCAGGAAAGCGGCTTCCCAAAAGAAGCCTACAAGGAGCATGTCAAAGATGACATGAAATCAGTCAGAGGGAAACTTGGAGAACAGAGATCAGAAGGAGGAGAACTTCCTATGACAGGGGCTGCAGAACTAATCAAGCCCATCCTTGCTAATTTAAAAAAAAAAACTACCAGTTTCTGTCGAAACCAGTTTGGCTCAGTGGATAGAGCGTCAGCCTGCGGACTGAAAGGTCCCAGGTTCAATTGCAATCAAGGGCATGTACCTTGGTTGCGGGCACATCCCCAGTAGGGGGTATGCAGGAGGCAGCTGATCGATGTCTCTCTCATTGATGTTTCTAACTTTCTCTCCCTCTCCCTTCCTCTCTGTGAAAAATCAATAAAATATATTAAAAACAAACAAACAAACAAACAAAACGACCAGTTCCTTATGGGTGAAAACATGAATCCAGATGGCAATGGTGGCTCTGTGGACTACCGGGAGGATGGTGTGGCCCAGGTGTGATTTTCTTTAAGGGTGGCTTAGAAATGGGAAAAGGTTAGCAAACTTGGCAATTTGGATCTATCACCTGTCCTTATACCTGGCTGCTTCTTGTCATCCTAAATTGGCCGCTGCTTGTCATCCCCAGACTAAGACAAACGGGACTGATGGTATCTAAGCTCTTCATTTATTTTGACCTTGACTTATTTGGAGTGGAGGCATTGTTTTTAAGAAGGTGGTGGTGGTGGGGGGGGGGGGTATCATGTCATGTAGGTTGTCCAAAAATAAAATGCATTTAAATTTTTTTAAAAAGTTATGTTTACATTATACTGTACTCTATTAAGTGTGCAATACCATTCTGTCTAAAAACCAAGTGTACATATCTTAATTAAAAATACTTTGTTTAAAAAAATGCTAACCGCCATTTGAGCCTTCAGTGAGGCGTAATCACTTCGCTGGTGGAGGGTCTTACCTTCAATTTGTGAGAAAAAAACGCAATATCTGCGAATAAAGTGGAGGGCAATACAACGAGGCATGTCTGTGTAGTGCCTGAGCTGGAGATACCATTGTGCCACTTGTTAACCATCCCCCCAGCCCTCCCCGGAGGCACTCCTCTTGTCTTCCTGTTTATTTTACACGGAAGATTTGCCTTCCCATCTCCTCTCTGTTAGGAGATGGCGATTAGCTTGATGTCTTTACAGCATCCAAGGTATCTAATACACTCAGAACGTAATGTCCCATAACCAATTTTCTAGCGACAGAGCCTGGAATTAACCTCACAGCTTCATTCTGTATTATTTGTCATTTCTCTACACCGAAGCTTTAAATGTTCAGTAAGCTACATGCACATTAGCTCAAAATACATTTTGAAAGGAGGACCTGCAGATACCCTAATACAGTCTTTTATTATTTTTTTTAATTTTAATTTTTTACAAAGCAGTCCTAGTTATTCTGTTAAAATTTGTCTAATCATTTCATTAGTTTACTCAAAACCTCCCTTTTTTACTCATAGTAAAAGACAGTCCCAGCACTGCTGACCTAGAGCCTGCCACCTGTCTGTCCTCTCCTCCTCTACCCTGGGGCTCCATCACAGCGGCCTCCTGGCTGTTCCAGGCACATTCTCACCGAATGTCCTTGGCATTGGCTTTTCACTCCTTCAGAGAAGGTGTCCTGCATTGACATAGACATCCACATGGCTAACTGCATCAAGTCATTGGTCAACTACCATCTCAGGGACATCTCATGGCCATCCTGCCCATCCTCTTTCAATTGCCCTTATTCTGTTCTACATTTTTTCCTCCCCAAGACACGTATCACCTTTAATATAGAATATGTTGTGTTTTATTTATTGATTATCTCCCCCCGGCTTGAATATAAGCCCCACAAGGGATCTCTAATCTACCCCAAGCACCCAGAATACCAGCTAACACATAGTAAATGTGCAATAAATATTTGTAGCATTGAATGAACGAAGATTCCTGAATCTTCAGAGGGAACAAACCAGGTAGGTGATGCCCCTTGCTGAATGCTGCCTCAACAAAGGCCGCTCCTAATTGTGTTTGCCATTATGGAGCCAAACACAGCCTAAAAGACGCTTTAAGGACTTTGCAGTGTGGATCCCATGCATGCCATAAAATTGTCTACTCCTGGTTTCCAGATCAAGGACTAAGAGCGGTTCAACTACTTCTCTGCTGATAAGCTGCTCTATCAAAAGAGTTGCTAGAAATTTCACTTTAGCTGCATGCCTGTGTGTTATTAATAGGAAATGGGGTGAAACGGAATATGGCTTTCATCCTGTGACCTCCAGCTTCTCCTGGTGGCTACAGGTGAAAAAAAAAAACCCAAACCATTGGAGGGTTCTTCTTTGAAAAGAGCTAGTAATAGAAACTCAATTCATTGCAAAGAATGTGGGGAGAGGGAGAGGGAGAGGGGGAGACAGAGAGAGAGAGAGAGAGAGAGAGAGAGAGAGAGAGAGAGAGTTAACTCCACATATCTATTTTTATTCTATTGGGCTTTATCGCCATTTCCCTAAAAACAGTTAGCCCAGCAGGGAGAGAGATCAAGGACGTCGCCACAGTGACCAGAGGCACCTACCCTCATCCCTGGTGGAAGCACAGCCTGTGACACGTCCCCCCTCAGAGGACAATGCTCTTAATTAGCTGCACCGCATTTCCCAGAAAACAAAAGCGCCCCACCCTCACAGGAAAAGTTTTTCCAGGAGATATCTCACTGGGGAAGCGCCAGGCACACAACAGGGGGAAGAGAACATACAGGCTGTTCTGAGGTCTGCAGAGAGACACAGACTCCGGGTTCTCTAGGGAGTCCCAGAGGTCCGCTGGCACATGTTTTCGCCACGTGACACACATGTGCTTCACACACCCTGAGGTGGCCGAGTTCAGAGGCCCCCTCTGCTCCCCCCATTTCCCCAGTCCCTCTCCGGGCTTCAGAACCTTGGGGGTGGCCAAACAAGCCGGAATCATATTCAGAACTGAGCATCTGGGGATCAGTAGGGAAGGAACTGGGAGTTTATTTCAGGTGACAGACACAGAGCAGGCTCCTGTTTTTTTTTTTTTTTTCTTCCCTGAGACTATAATAATAACTTCTGGAATGGGGATGCTTGAATCATATGTCTCTTCATATCCCTGTGTGGGAAGACTCAGTTATAAGCTCAACAATGGAAGAGATGTGGCATTTTTAGGATCTGGGAGGGGGAAAGGGAAGCAGAAATAAGGGGAGGCTTGCAAAGGAAGCACGCTGGGGTGGGAGGGTGGGGTGCAAGCAGAAAAGGCATAAGGGGCAAGTACAACTCAGCCTGTTTGGGGAACAGAGAGAACGGGGGTTGGAAAGTCTTCTCTCCACAACAGTTTTGCTACCTCCACCCTCCCTCCCCCCATTCAGTGTGCTATTTGAAAAACACACAGAGGAAAAAAGATCTTGTTTAAGTGCCTCTTCCTGAGTAAGTCCACTGTCAGGAAAGGAAAATCCAAACGCTCCGATATTCTATTTTTGTGCCCAGAGGCTCCAGGCGCGGCAAAAGCTCTTCCTTACTCCGAAGGAAAGGAAACTGGGTGTGAGGCCGGAACTGAGAAAGCTGTGTTACTCGAAGGCCTGTCCTCCGTGCGGCCTCAGTTTTAGGAAACAAGGATATGGGTGCAGGATGCTGTGGGGACTGGCCCGAGGGTGGAGTTGGTAAAAGAAAAAAGGAAAGAAGTTCTTCTCTGATTATTCTTCTAGGCCCGTGGTCGGCAAACTCATTCGTCCACAGAGCCAAATATCAACAGGACAACGATTGACATTTCTTTGGAGGGCCACATTTTTTAAATGTAAACTTCTTCTAGCGCCGCCACTTCTTCAAAATAGACTCGCCCAGGCCGTGGTATTTTGTGGAAGAGCCACACTCAAGGGGCCAAAGAGCCGCATGTGGCTTGCGAGCTGCAGTTTGCTGACCACGGCTCTAGGCAAACAGTTGCAGAGCTAGACTTTAATTGGAAATTCAATCGGTTGCATTGATATTATGCTTCTTCTGGTCATTAAAGGTTTATGGCCATCACCTGCCTCTCGGCTACTATGTAGATAAGGCTGGGAGGCCTGAGGAAGAGTGTTATGTTTTGATGTGTGGGCCAAGTGAGAACCATAAATAGTAATAAGAGTAATAGAACAGTAGTTACCTGGGTAGATAAGGCCTCTCTTGGTATATTTTGTATAAATTCTGTGCTCAGATTCACAAGTTGGTTGTTTCCCCTCTGTATGGCCTTTAACCAGTTCAGTGGGGGCACTGAGGGTGTCTAACCTAGGAAATGGGGTTTGGACCACTCTTCTTCCCTTTTTGAAAATATTTATTTAAAAATTGACTTCAGAGAAGAAGGGAGAGGTAGATATAAACATCAATGATGAGCAAGAATCATTGACTGGCTGCCTCCTGCACACCCCCTACTGGGGATCGAGCTGCAACCTGGGCATATGCCTTTGGCCAGAATCGAACCTGGGACTCCTCAGTCCGCAGGTGAAAGCTCTATCCACTGAGCCAAGCCAGCTAGGGCTGCTCTTCCTCTCAATCCAGTGTGGCCCTACCTCATCTCCACTTTGCCAGAGATCGCTTTTTATGAGGAGTACCTTGAGAAGTACCAGCCAGCTTATGGCCGTCTCATATTTTAGGCTACTCCTGCCTCCTCTGCCATCTGGCACATGAAGAAGACCTTAAAAAGAGACCTCCTTTTTAAAGGGTTTCCCAGGCAGCTGGTGATTGGGGAGGAAGGAGGTAATATTTCTTTAAAGCAAACATGTCAAACTCAAAGGCTAACGTGGGCCAAATAAACAAGGTTTAAGTTTCTGTGGGCCACAAAAAAAATAAAAGCTTCAATTTTCATAGAAGCATAGGTTTATTTCGATAAAGGCACGCTGAATACAAAGGGCTGAAATAAGTGAGTAATTATTAACATAAGATAATAGAACATTTTAATAAAAACTAATATTTTTTTTCTTGAACATTAACACTGAATAATAGCACAAATTAATAAGCGTAATGCAAGTAAACCTATTTTTTCTTGTTCTCTGAAAGCAAAGTATTTCCTGTTGCACACACCAAACAAGTCAGTACAAGACTAATGACGTGGCAATCGGCTGCTAAGATATTTGCTACTATAGTATTAGTGTAGAGAAATGGTGTGCGTGCGTGTAAGGCACGTAAATGAATGCAACATGATTATAGTAATCAGTCATTAGTGAACATTGTGGTTCGTTATTAACAATTATGTATAACAGGATATTGTAAAAATTAAGTTATAAAATTTTTATTTAACGGTTTCTTACATACTGTTATATTGGCTGGGCCGCAAAAATATTTGTTGTGGGGCACATGCGGCCTGAGGGCTGTGAGTTTGACATGCTTGCTTTAAAGGGAGAGAAGGGACAGCTTTGCTGGCTTATTAATATACCAGGGTATCACTGACCCTGGCACAATCAGATTCTCCTAAAACGCAGCTCTGATTGTGGTACCACCCCTGCTCATAACCCTTCAATGGCTCCCCAGTGCCCTTTGGATAATGTTCGGATAACCCCACTAGGATATACAAGGCTCCTTATGAACTGGCCCCTGCTTCACACTGCTTAGCGCGCTTCCCCCAGCCCCACCATCACTCCCCCAGCTCTACTGAATCTATTTCAGTTCCTCAAATACCCGCTTGCTTTCTTCTCCAGTCTTCAAGTATGCCTTTTCTTGCTGCTCCTAACTTATCCTTTAAGTTCTCCCATTGAACATTTTTACCCCAGGGAAGCCTGCCTTCAGCAGCTTGACTCTGGGTCAGGTTTCTCTCTCCTGTGAGCTCCCATAAGCTTCCTACTTAACCTACCACGTTCGCACTACTTTGTAATTACCTGTCTGTTTGTCTGTCCCTGGACTGGAAATGCCTGAAGGCAGCACTAAGGCACCTGCCTTGCACACCGTGGCTAGTCTTTGGCACACGGTAATGTGCCGCAAGTATTTGTTGAATAAATGAGCTCTAGGCCAATATGACAATAAATCCAGTGGTTCTTCCCAGATTTGCATTTGCCCTGTTCATTTTAAGGTAAGTGCCCGTGGAGACAGGAAGACAGGCCCTGAATTAGAAAGACCTGCTGTAGTTGGGCTGCCCTGACCTCCTTTCCCTTTTCCCTCTCCCACCCCATCTTTTCCATGATCCCTCCCAGGAATCCCAGTCAGCTCAGGGCCAAGATAGAGCTCCTTGTCTGTGCATATACTGGCATCTGTCTGCGTCAGATTTAGGAGTTTATTCTATATTCTTATTAATTTGAAAATAGACTCACTATTCAGTATAACTATTTTCAAATGATGTAATATTTATGCCTTCTCTTCCCCACATTTTTCTTGAAAGTATGAAGAATGTCTTCTTTTTAAACCAATCCTTTTAATGCCTAATGTTGTTGCGGCATACAATGTGTAAGTGGTCAATGAATAAACATAGGATGACTGAAAGGCTCATTTGTCTTTAGAAAATGAATTTATAGCAGCACTTCTGTGGAAATGCATGCTAGATATATTTGGTGATGTGGCAATTGGATTACATTTCTCGAAGGAAACTGTGGTTCCAGGATGGGCCTGGAAACTATAGCCCAAAACTATGTGGGCGCCGCAGCCATGGTGGGTTGGCAGGAGCGGGAAGCCTGCAGCCTGGGGGGGAAATGTTGTTCCAGGGTGCCCTCTAGTGATCCAAGATACCACTAGGTCAGAAACTGGGGCCAGAGGCTCTTGAACTTCAGCAGGATCATGGACAGATCCTGATAAAACTATAGATATCAGGATGCCAATCCAGCCAGGAGATCAATCCTTGTAATGGGCATCTTCATGGATCTGATGCATGGTCCTTAGATCACACTTTGTGAAAGAGTGATGCTCAACAAACAAACAAACAAAATAACAAAACAACATTCTAGCTATGTAGTTTGAGAATACCCAAAACATCATTCCTCTGCCTGTAGGGATGGATCACAGATTCCTTGCTGATTATTCAAGTATGAACTTGAGTGAGAGAGAGAGACAACCACACACAGAGATGGCCTTGGTTCTCTGGGATGAAGTACAGTCCAGCACACATAAGAACACTCGGAAACATAAACATGCTGGACCATTGAGCAAATGTTTGAGGGAAAATTGTGTCACCTGATGTCCATTTTCCAGTTGGGTGGGGCAGCCCTACTCCTCTTGTTGTGCATTTCCTGACAGTGGGCACCCAGTTTCTATGGAGCACATACTCCATGGCCAGCATTGTGCCGGACTGTTGGCATATGTCACCGCTGGAAGTCACTGGACTTGTCAAAAGTAAAGCGTTTCTCAGGCCATACAGGCAGGATTGCTGGACTAGTGGTCCGAGTATGGCCAACAACTAGAATTTCGTGCCTTCTGTATTTGTGTTCTGTTAAGCAGGCTCACTGGAGGGATTTCTCTATTGCCAAATGAGCTAATTCCTGTTCAGAAACCCAACAGACAATGTCCGGCAGTGATTTAAAAAAAAAAAAAAATGCATCTCTGAATCTCCACCATAATTGTCCTCCTCTTGCTCATTTCAATTGAAGGCTGCTGCTTTAATTAGGGGCTATTAGCACATTAAAATATTTGTTGAACCTTGCAAGGTGATAAATTATTCCGAATTGCAGTCTATACTCAGGACTAATTATTTTCTTTTCCTTTTTCATGTACTAATAGCACCTAATGAATTCAGTTAAGTGGTAAAATCGCGCTGATTGAGTGTCTCCTATGTGTCTGGGCAGTATGCTGGGTTGTGGAAATATAAAGGAGGCTAGGTAAGGCTGAGTGCTCCCACTGGGTCAGAGTCAAGAGAGGACTTTATCTCTGGTGCAATGTGATGAGTGCCCTACGAGAAATATGAACCGAGGGCTAGGATAACACGGGACAACTACTTCCCTCCATGGGAACCAGTGGATAGAGAAATGCTATCACAGGATACACTCTAATATTCTAATAACTGATGGACATTAGTATTTTCATGGGGAAAATACTAATTCATTTTCAGACGCTCTTGGACAAAAGAGTTATCAAATCTCTCTTGTCACGAATAACCATGTTTTCGTTCATACCTTCCCGCCTCCCCGTTACTATATCTTTAAAACAAAGTATGAGGTGCTTGCTGGCCTGATGCCATTTGATTCCAGTCCTGCTCATTTGCTTATCCGGAAAACTTGAAGCATCGGCTCACAGAGCCCTTAATGAGAAAGCTCGTTAAAAAGCCTTCTGAAATGGGGAAACAAATTACATGCACGACACGACCCACGCTTTTCCTCTTCACTTCCTTCTCCCCCTCCCAGGCGGCAGCATTACAAATGACGAGGCCAAGTGAGTCATCAGGTCAGAGAAAGGCACTGCCGAATGTGTCTGTCTTTACCTTGCCGCTTTGATGGACGTTTATTTTGCTTCACTGCAGCACTAAAATGTTGCCCAAACAGCAGGAGGGCCCAGTGCAAGGGATAATGGCCTTGGAAAAGCCTTTGATTGTGTGCATTCAGGTGGAATTTGAGCTTGTAATTGGTGAATGCGCATACTGTCCGGTCTCAGAGGCGCTCTCTCTCTCTCTCTCTCTCTCTCTCTCTCTCTCTCTCTCTCTCTCTCTCTCTCTCTCTCTCTCTCAAGCTTGTTTATTCCTGGGGAAGCAGGAAGTTTCTTTCCTCCCAGGTGTATCTGTGGTCACCTTGGGAGGTTTCCTCAGGAGGCTTACTTCAGGAAGGTAGAGATCATATTCAGGGCTGGGCCTGCTGCAAAGTGTCTTATAAGGTCACTCTTTGCTCCTCTCAAGCCTGGAACATCATGAGCCCGGATAGACTTCCTGCCCCTGGCTCAAAAGGAAGCGATGGCCGTGATTGTCCACAGGGAGGAAGAGATGGGAGGTATCTTTTCCCCCTTCCTTCTCTTATCCTGGAGTTTGCAAAAGGAAGGCTACAAATACCAAACAATCCGTCCACCCCTGGTAGCCAGGGCAACGTTTGTGGGGGAAAGGAAATCCTCCCCACCACCTAGCCCTTTGGGGTCGAGGCACTTACAGTGGAATACCTGCACTCTGTGGTGAGGTAGCTACCACATCCTTTAAGTTGGAAGACTGGGTTTAGGCCCTGCCTTCAGCACTGGCTAGCTGTTTGATTCTTGAGAATTTGCAAAACACCTCTAAGTCCCAGTGACTACCACGTGCCAGGCTCTGTGCCAGCCTCTGAGAATAAAAAAATAAAGAAGTCTCAGGAGTGGGGAGTAGGGGGAGGGTTGGTGGGGGAGGGAGGTCAATTGGGGGAAAAGGAAGCATATGTAATACTATATGTAATACTGTAAACTATGAAAGATGGCCCCACCCTAAAGATTTTCATAATATGCTGGGAAGACAGAGGCATAAACAGTTACAACATAATGTGATGCATGCTTTACTAAAACTACACAGGAATTGTCATGAAAACAAAAGGAGAGTATTGTGTATATTATGGAGGGGGGGAAGAGTGAGAAGATGAGAGGTGGTGAGACTATTGTTAGGAAAGGCCTCATAAATTAGAAAGTTGAGCAGAATTTGAAGGAAAAAAGAGCGTTCACACAGGAAGAGAGAGAAACTAGGGCGATAAAAAGAGCTGTCAACAAAAATTCCCCAAAGAGAATATTAAAAAATGGAGAGACTGAACAGTTTGCAAAACAGGGAGATGCGGCGCCTGGTGGAAACTGGAAGTGGGCTTCACCAAGGCAAAGGGGAGGTGGCCTTTTTTAATTTTAAATTTTTTTCTTAATAATGTTGGGACTTCTTATAAAAATTAGGATATTTTGCTCCTTCTCCCCTCCAAATAGCTGAAATTATTTATGATGGTCTGCCCTCCCTCCTTTGGGAGGTCGCCTTTTACAGAGAAAGTTCCTGTCCAGGTTTCCAAGTGGTCCAATTTTATGCAAATTAGGTTTCTAAATTTGTACAGTTCTGATTGGTCCATATGATGCAGTTCTGCCTGGTTGGTATTGTGTGTTCTGATTGGTCAGTGTAGATGCAAATGAAGATAGAATTGTGCAGTTCTGATTGGATGGGTAGGTCTCCGTCCATTGGGCGAAAGATAAAACCAGGGCTTTCCTGCAGTGGTTGATTTAGACTCCTAAAGAAGTGGGGTATAGTGCTGGGAAATCCAGAGTTTAGACTGACATTCTTCCCAGTATACAGAGTACAGGAAGGGCACCTGTCAACAAATGGCCACCAGACTGTTACTATTTATATTACTTGGGCCTTCAGTTGACCATGGGAAGTTCATCTCAGTTGAAATTCCTTTTCGGAGTTTACATCAGATGAATCTTCTCAGGGTCCATAGAAGGCTGGTTGACAACAATAAAGGGGTGGCAGAGGACAAAGAATCTTTGGACAAGACTGAGAAGGAGCCAAAACTGGTGTGGCTCAGTGGATAGAGCATCGGACTTCAGACTGAAAGGTCCCAGGTTCGATTCCGGTCAAGGGTATGTACCTTGGTTGTGGGCACATCCCGAGTGGGGTGTGTGTGTGTGTGTGTGCAGGAGGCAGCTGATTGATTTTTCTCTTTCATCAATGTTTCTAACTCTCTATCCCTCTTTCTCTCTGTAAAAATCAATAATATATATATATATATATATATATATATATATATATATATATATATAAAGTCTGAGAAGGAGTGGGCTGAAAAGTAGGAGAATCATCAGAAACTGGCTTCAGATGTGAGATGCCAACCACAATGGAGACTGGCAAGCATCCACTAGCCTGGGCAAATGAGGGATCACTGGTGATTTCAGCAGGAACAGTTTCAGTGGTTTTCAGGGGGACATCACAGTGGAGAGTGAGTGGAAGGAAAGCAAGGAAGCTAATGAGCATATTCTTTACCTTCAGTAGGCTGTGGGGAGGAGATGAATTAGGTGTTGGCTAGAGAGGGATCAGGGGTTGAAGGAATATTTTTATTGTTTTTGTTTATGATTGAAATGCGGGCTTTGTACCACAGGGAAGGATACAGTGGAATGGGAGGAGTTAATTTAAAGGAGAGAGATGGGACTAAGTGTGTTTAAATCCTACTTGTAGAGTTCTTTAGAGGATTAAATGAGAGCCCCTAGGCAAACCCTTTTGTAAAGAGATATACACGTGTGAATACGATTTTCCTACCCGTGAAATAAAACCTGTATGCAACACAAGGCATCTGAGCTCACTTATCACTTGGCTTCTGAGATTGGCAAATCTCCCTCTCCACAGCTTTTTTGTGTGTGCTGCTTTCCTACTTCCTGTTGCCATCACTTTAGACATAGAGCCCGAGAAAGAACTGAGCCCTCCTTGACATTTCTTCCTGCCAAACAACACAACTAACCAGCTCCCCTGGATCAAAACAGGAAGCTGCGTGTTGATAAGTGAAGAGTGATTAAGGGAGGGACAAGAGTCTCCTGATTGTTAGGCGGTGGGACCCACATCCAGACCTCCGGAAACCTTGCTTCTTCAGAATATTAGCCTTTCATCAGATAAGCCTGGAGCCCCATGGGCCATGATGTGGACTGTCCCCTTACAGACACCAGTGGCCTCTTTTCCATCTCGGTTCATAAACTGCATGTCCCACCAGGGCAGAGATTTTTGTCTTATTTTTCACTGCTGTATCCCCATGACTAGAACAGTGTCCAGCACATGAATGGTATCTAATGAATATGTGTTAAGTGAGTGAATCCACCCATTCTATCATCCTTCCTTTGACTCAATAAAAATGGGTATATATTATGGGATGACTACCACACTTATCCTAGATAAACAGAGATAACTAATATTTGTTATACTTTTTAAAAGGTATCTTTATTGTTGAATATATGACAGATATCCCTCCCCCCTTTTTTTCCCATTGACTTTCCTTCACACTGACCTGCCTACTTTTTATCTTGCTTGAAAGATATGTGTATTCTGTGCTAGGAACTTTACAGACATTAGTTCACGTAATCACAATCATTTACAATCGGGGAAACTGAGGCTCAGATAGAAATCATTTGGTTGAGGATATATGGCTGGAAAGTGGTGAAGCTGGAATTTCTCACTGCCTGATTCTAAAACTTATGCTTGTCAGCCTTCAGACCAAAGGGTCCTAAGTTCCATCCCGGCCAAGGGCATATGCCTGGGCTGCAGGCTTGATCCCCAGTAGGAGGTGTGCAGGAGGCAACAGATCAATGATTCTCTCTTACCATCGATCTCTCTCTCTCTCTCTCTCTCTCTCTCTCTCTCTCTCTCTCTCTCCATCCCACACTTTGAAATCAATAAAAAATATTTTTAAAAATAAAACTTATGCTCTTTCTACACCACCACCTGCTTCTGCAGCCTCATCCCTCACCATAACTCAGACCATAACTTCAGTTACAACATACCACTTGCGTTCCTTGAACATGCCTTGTTCTCTCTCATGAACTCCATTGCCTGGGGCAAACTTAGCTGTGCCCTCTGTCTGGCTAATTCTTCCTCATTCTCCCTCTGAGACATTTTCTTGAAACGATGCTCTCCAAATGGAGTAGGTTTAACTCTGTGCTCTTACAGCCCTCTTTGCAGCCCTATGTCATAGGCCATATCCCAGGAATTTTAGATGCCAATTTGTGTGCCTCCCAATACTAGATGGTGAGAGGTTCAAGGGCAGGAACTGTCTTCAGAAAAGCTGCTATTTATTGAGTGCTGCCTTGTACTCCCTGACCTTGTTTAATTCCCAGCCATCACCAGAGATGGGTATTATTATGCTTGTTTTACAGATGAGATAATAGAAGCACAGAGAGGTTGACTAACTTTCCCAAGGTCACACTGAGTAAGAGGCTGAACCAGGAAATATCTGATTCTAAATTCTTTTCAGAACCATCTCCAGTGCTTACAACTTAGCTGTAGGGATAAACAGATAAATTACCACCCGAACAATGAGATTAGTGAGCTACTACAGGTTTACACAAACTTCTTTGGGGGAACATTTGGCAGGGGAGAATTCTTTCTGGGGATGGGGTTAGAAAGGCTTCATAAAGTTGCCAGAATGCTTGTGACCTTGTAAACTGGTTCCATAATGATGGTTGAAGATGAAAGATAGATTCCCACATCAAATACTGGTGGTTGATTTTGGGGTCCACAGCAGCCATTGCCAAGGTCACCACTGCTTCCAAATTGGTTCATCTGGGTGCTAAGCATTTAGCCCAAATGTCTGCATGTACCTGCTCAAGTCATGACTGGTGACAAGGCAAACTAGTCAGCAATTGTTTCATTAAAATCGTGTGTGTGTGTGTGTGTGTGTGTGTGTGTGTGTGTGTGTATAAACTATTTAACATAATCATAGTTTTCATCTTACACACTATACTTTAAATTTAAATGAAATCAGTACATTTTCAAGCTCACAGCTACATGGAATAGGGTAGTCACTCCTAATTATGTATTAGCATCTCTTCCTGCTCTTGTCCCTTAACTGCACAAGTGTCGCTCGAGGCTGCTTTCTCTATATTCTCTTCCTTAGGGAATTCGCCTATATGCTAGGCTTGAACGGCAGTAAAATTCCTATAAAATTAATCTTAAAGCTACAAGCAAAGCATGGCTTTGAGATGTTTGGTACAATTCCTTCTTTGTCTGCTCCAGAGGGCATTTGTGAGGAAGGCACAGTGGGCAGCCAGATTTGGTCCTCGCTGTGGCTCTGGCATCAGGCAATGAGGAAACTTCTGAACCCCTCCACTTCCTGGCTGCGTGGCTCTGGGCAAGTTATTTCACCTCCTTCCAGCCTACATCCTTGATCTATAAAAGAGTGAGAATAATAGTATCCCAGGAAGAGGATTATTGTGAGTACTAACGAAATGAGGCAAAAGCATGCACGTAGTGACTGGTTTGCTCTAAGTTGCCAGCAAGTGCCTAGTTGCAAGGATAATTATTATTACTCTCATCTTTGGCAGGATGGAGCAATTTAGGTGACAGTGATTTGAGACCTTTGAAGTGCTTTGAAGATGTGAAATATTATTATTGTGCAGAATGTTGAGTGAGATCCAAAGACGTGAATAAGAAATCAGGAGAGCTAGATCCTAATGGCTCTCTTGCCACTAAGCCTTGATGTGACTTTGGCTCAGGCTCTCTGTGCGCCTCCTCTTTCTACTTGAAGATGAAACTGCTTGATTAGATTATCTTTTGGGGAATAAGGGGAGTTTTCAATAAGTTCATTTTTTATTTTAAAATGTTTTCAATTGTAGGGTGATTAGATTATCTTGAAACTTCACCCCAGCTCTGAAATGCTGTGATTTGATTGTGTGTTGGAGTAAATCTCACACGGTCTCTGGAATAGAGTAGGTCAATACGTATTACATGTATCCATGACCAAAGCTCATCTCTGAGGCTGAGAAAAGTTAACGTCAACTGCAACAATCAGAAATAGCAATCTGGGGGAATTCAATAAAAAGGCAAGCTTACTCCCACACACATCAGAAATCTTGAAGGACAGCCTTGTGGCAGAAGATAATAATATATCTGTAATAGCAACACAGTAGTCCTTCCCTTACCCGTAATTTTGCTTTCTGGGTTCTTAGTTACCTGCAGTCAACTGCAGCTCAAAAATGTTAATTTTAGAAATAGAAATAAACACTTCAGAAGTTTTAAATTGCCCACTGTTCTGAGTAATGGAATGAAATCTCGAGTTGTACCGCTCTGGTTCCTTACCTTAGGTGAGTCATCCCATTGTCCAGGTCTCCATGCTGTGTCCGCTTCCCCCTCCCCATTAGTCACTTAGCCTTTTCGTTATCAGATCCACCGTGTGGTATCCAAGTGCGTGTGTTCAAGTAACTCTTATTGTACTTACTAATGGCCCCAACACACAAAAAGTAGTGATGCTGGCAATTCAGGGTGTGCCAAAGAGAAGCCGTAAGGTGCTTCCTTTAAGTGAAATGCTATGAATGTATAGGGAAAACATAGGATATATAGAGTTGTGTACTATTTAAGGTTTCAGACATCCACTGGAGGGGGGTGGTGGTCTTAGAATATATTTTCCACAAAGAAAGGGAGACTACTATAATGAACTGACAACAACAATAACAAAAAAGACCAGATTATGCCCAGCAGGAAAGTGGGTGCAAGACACCTTAACATTTTTTGGGAGATGTGGCTTTGGATAGTAATGTGCTGGCAGCTCTCCCACACAGCTTGCTGTACTGAGTACCTGCTCTGTGAAGATGTGGTGGTAAAAGGGGCCACTGAGACAAAATCTGGTCTGCAGGTGCTGACAAACTAGTGAATAAAGCATTTTAGCTGTGGAAAATACTTGAGCATTGCCTGCATTTCCCGGTATGCTGCTTACCTTGTTCATATATTGTCCATTATTTTGTGAAATCATAGCTGTTTGTATAGTCAGCTCCGGGTTGCTTCTCCAGCAGCTTCTGGATGTTAAATATTATCTCTTCATGTGAGCTGTCGCTGCAGGAAGAGTCGCTCTTTTACTTCCTAACGAGTCCTGAAACTGGTTTGCAGGGCAATTATTGATTTTTTCTCTTACCAGAAGGCTGATCAGTTCATATTTAGCTGTTTGGTCTTACTCTTCTACAGGACTCAAATTTTATTCTTTCTGTCCACTTTTCCCCTAATAAAACAAAATATCCAGATGATAATAAAAACTAGATAGTATGGTGTGGTGGCAACACTTTGAGGAAGAGGCAAAATATTTCTTTTGCTACTATAGCAACTACTATTAAATGCCTTGTCACTTATCTTTGAAGCTCTTTGGAAATGTGAGCGCTATTTTGCATATACAATTAAGTGTTGAAAATCACCTCAATTACCTAAGACACTTTCATCTTCCTCTAACCTTCTTCTTAAAGGGACTTTAACTGTTTTCTTCAGATATTATTAAATGTAGGATGCAGTATTGATAGATTTCTCCAAACTCATTGATTCTCACATTCCCTAAGAATGACAAGGACATTATGAAGACCACAGTAGAAAAAATTTCCATAAAAATACTTATCAAGAATAAAAAACTTGATTCTTACAGATACTTCAACAATTCATTGGAGAAACATGCATTAAGTTCCTAAAAGTGTTGCAAAGTGCTTCAAATACAAGGAGGTTAAAGAAATGGTTGCTGCCTGCAAGGGGGGCCATTAAAAATTGCTAGCTTTTTTATATCTTGTATAAATACCTAATATTTTACAAAATATTTTCCACATATAACAACTCATTTTATCCCCAGTACAATCAATTCTGGTTTCACCCTTCATAAACTTGAGATTTTTTTATTGCACACTATTATTTGGCAACCAGAATGTTCACTTTGAAAATGCTAATGTTAGTATTTCTCCATTAATCCTGGTTTGATTTTATGTGCCTAATGACTTAAGAGTTTGCAAAGTGTCTAATTGGAAAGAATTACTTTTCCATTTTCTCACCGTCTAGTCCTTGTTCCTCCTGAGAGCAACAGGGGCTAAAATGACTTTTCAAATTCCTTGTGAGTGCTCTTAAGATAAAAGAGCACTGGTTCTTGGGTTTCTTTCCCACCAAAAGCCTGTGTGGGCAGTAATCTCAAAAGTTCATTTCTGCTGAAACCGGTTTGGCTCAGTGGATAGAGCCTCAGTCTGTGGACTGAGGGGTCCTGTGTTTGATTCTGGTCAGGGGCATGTGCCTTGGTTGTGGGCACATCCCCAGTGGGGCATGTGCCAGAGGCAGCTGATCAATGATTCTCTCTCATCGACGTTTCTAATTCTCTATCCCTCTCTTCTCTCTGTAAAAAAAAAAAAAAAAAAAAAAAATCAATAAAATATATATATATATTTTAAAAAGTTAATTTCTCCTTCATATTTATTCTCTTTTTTTTTCTTTTTTATTCTACTCCTGGTCATTCTTTCCAGGTCATTTGCTATCTTGCACTCTTGTTTCCATAAAAAAAAAAGAAAGAAAGAAAGAAAGAAAGAAAGAAAGAAAGAGAGAAAGAATTTAGCAACGTGGGAATTATCCTGCCCAAGGTTTTCTCTTTATGGAGGAGAAAAATGGGCCCCACAACCATCAGATGTCAGTGTCAAAGCCAGCCAAATAGATAGCAGAGCTGGGCTTGAACCTGAGAGGCTATACTCTGACTAGATGTCCTTCAAAGACATCACGCTGCCTTTAAAGCTACCTGTCAAAGGAAACATACTCCCCAGGATCATATGTGCTTCTCTTATACTGGCAGTATGCTGACATTTGATTACTGCTGCAACAGAGGTCTACCCCGTTGTATAATACTTCACAGATTATATCATTATGTTTTTTAGTTTTTCCCGAGTGCACCTGTTCAGCTAGGAATTACATGATCACTGAACCAATTATTGAGCATCTACCTTGTGCCAGGCATAATACTGGCTTCAGAACTATGAAAACTACCAGGTTTTTGGCTTGACTTTAACTGGAAATATTTTTTTGGACTTGGGTCAACTCATTCCACATTGGATTTTTAATAACCACACAGTTTTAGTGTAAATGGTCCTATAAGTGTGAGGAAATTGGTAACAAGAACTGAACTTTGCCCTGGCCCATGTAGTTCAATGGTTAGAGTGCGAGCCCTGAGCACCAAAGGGTCAGGGGTTCAGTCCCAGGGCAAGGGCAGGTGCCTGGCTTGTAGGTGCAATGCCGGCCTGGCAAGGCACAGCAGGTGTGTCTCACAAGGATGTTTCTCTCTCTCCCTCCTTTCCACTCTCTCTCTAAAAGTCAATAGAACAAATATCCTCGGGTGAAGATTAGCAAACAAGCAAACAAACAAACAAACAGCATTAAACTCTCATAAGGCGTTGAAGGCAGACATGGGAGCCTTTACCTATGCATTTAGGATTTGACACGTGCAGAAGACCCCAAGAACCACGCTTTACATGCCACCACGTGTGGTTTTCACAGGCTCCCAGATTTGCTATAAAAATGCCAACTGAGCCAAAACCGGTTTGGCTCAGTGGATAGAGCCTGGTGGGCTTGCTGACTGAAAGGTCCCAGGTTTGATTCCGGTCAAGGGCATGTACCTTGGTTGCGGGCACATCCCCAGTAGCGGTGTGCAAGAGGCAGCTGATCAATGATTCTCTCTCATCGATGTTTCTAACTCTATCCTTCTTTCTTCCTCTCTGTAAAAAATCAATAGAATACATTTTTAAAAAATGCCAACAGATGGATAATCTCGGGTAATCGGTTCCCTTTGAGGGCTTTTCTCTTTCCTTTGCGGTGGGCTCCCCCTCCAGGAAAGCCTTCGGGACTAGGGACGAGCGCCCGGGGTGCGGGCGGCCGTGCGTGGGGGCTGGCCCAGGGCCGGGTCGGGTCGTGTCCTCGGCGGCGGCGGCCTATCCCACTTCCGCCCCCGGACGCGGGGGGCGGGGCCGGCGCCGTCCGCTCTTCCTGTCCCCGGACCCCTCACCCGCCCTCCCCGCCCCTGCCCTCCGGGGACTGACTCCCTGCGCGGGGACATGGCGGCGACTTTTTGGGGACGGTGCTTCCTTAGGTCCTGCAGGTGGGACCCTCCCCGACTCTTCCCTGAGCTCCCAAAGGCAGCGGCGCGGGTGACCCCGAGTCACCCAGGCCCCGTCCCCCGCTGCAGGGGGGCCTGGCCGGGCGGCGGCCGCCACTACCGCGCCGCGCGCTGCGCCGAGTTGAAGCAGCCCCTGGCCATTGAGGAGGTCGCCCCCCGCCCTGTCGGGCCTCGCGAGGTAGGGCGACTGGCCTGTCTGTCCCCGGGGCTTATGGACACCCTCTCACGTTCCCCGCGGCCACCACACACCACATGGGATTGAGTTCCCAAGCGCGCAGCCAGGGGACAGCTTCGCGGTGGGCCCATTCATGGAGGGCTCGCCAAAAGGGCGAAAGGTCTGAGGAAGGTGGTTCTCCCCAAAACACCAGTGGAGAACCGCTTTCAGAACGCCCCCGGAGCTGTCGTTGCCTTGGAAACAGAGAATTCTGACTAGCACACCATTTTTGCATAGCCACCTGCAGGGTATGGATGTAACGCAGATACATGGACCCCATCCGTTGCTGTCTCTTGGGTGTCAGCATCTAATTATCTGCCCTCCTCCTTCGTCCCCTAAACCAGCGACGTCCACTGGAATATGTGTCTTGTCTTGTGCCCCCCTGGGCTGTCCTGCAGTGGGTGGGGTTTAGGGTGTGGGTATTTCCAGTGAAATGGGGAAGCCACTCTGGCCTTGTGGGTTGATCCCTCTGGTGACACAATGTCAGCCGGCATGGAGAATGAGCGCTTCTGAGTTAGGTGCAGCAGTCGGTGAGCCTCAGTGTGAGTGAGGGACCCCTGGTGAGAGGGTGACATGTGGCTTCGGCCCCTGAGTGCCATTAAGGGGGACCTGCGGGCTAACTGGATTATTTGGGTGAGCACGTGATGGCAGCCGCTCAGCTTCCTGGGACTCAGATGCTGAAAGACAGGAATCCTCCAATCATCTGTGAGGCAAGATGGAGTAGCATGAGGTCATGTGTGTGTTGCATATGTAAACTATTTTAGGCAACTGCAGGCAAGAATCGAAATTCAATAAATCTAGGAGTTTTCACGGCAACATAAATTTATATTAAGCGAACGATGTTATAAATATCCAAGTGGCCCTTGGCAGAAGAAAAGTTTCCCCACCCCTGGTCTAAAGAAACTGCTGGCTACACTGCGGCAGGACTGCCTCAGCTTCAGTGCTGTTTTAAAACATAAGCTGGCGATCTAACTCTAGCCTGCATGTGATTCCTGATTCCCAAGACAGTTGATCATGTTACTCTCTTGCTTAAAATTCTTTCATGTCTTCCCATTATTCCTACCTGGAAGATCAGGATGATAAATAAAGCCTATAAACCCGTGGATGGTATAGGCCCTGCTCTCTAACCCCATCTCTTTCTCCTGTTTGTGCTCTAGGCTTGCTCGTTTTTCTTTTGTCCCCACCACGGTGCCTTTGCACGTGACATTGCTTTTGGCAGTGCTAGGATTCTCTCACCTATTTTGAATAGTTTAACTCTTGGCTGTCCTTAGTTCAAGTGTTACTTTCTTAAGGATTTCTCCTGACTTGCCCAAAAGGTTAAGTCTCCCCACATTATGCCTTCATAGCATCATATATTTCTATTTTTAACGTTTGGTGTGGAAGTTGTCATTTAACATGTAAATACAGTTATTTGGTTGAATATCTGTCTTCTCTACCATACTTTTTGCTCCATGAAGGCAGGGAAATTGTCCATATTGATTGCCTCATGACGGTGCATAGCGACTTAGTTCAGTACCTGGCATATAGTAGGTATTCAGTAAATATTTTGCTATAATTCAATTACTGTCTCCACGGATATGTACTGCTCTGCTCTGTTTCCTTTATAGGTCAGAGTTGATGTCCATTTCTGTGGAGTTAACTTTGCTGACATTTTGGTTTGCCGTGGCCAGTATCAGGAACGGCCCCCACTTCCCTTCACACCCGGTAGGTATGGAGGGGCCCAGGGCCTGCTGCAGGGAAGGAAGACATCCTTTCAGAACCATGTGCTGCTCCATCTATGACTCTACTCCTGTGGTACCTGCCCACTGTCAGTGACTCTCAGACATGTCAGCCTCACCACTCATTAAAAGCATTAGATTGTGGGAAATTTCTGACTGTCTTACCCTTATTATATCTCTCATTTTAGCATTGTAACTGGCTCATAGTAGGTGCTCAATAAATATTTAAAAAAATGAACAAATGTATGCTCACATATCATTCTGTCCATCAGAATTCTGATCCCAGTCATAATTGGTCCTAGTCATTTCCTTTTGTTCCTTAACATTGCCTCAAAAATTTTTTTTTTCGCAGCTAAAACTCTTATTTAAAAAAATATCTTTTTATTGATTTCAGAGAGGAAGGAAGAGGTAGAGAGAATTAGAAACATCGATGATGAGGGAGAACTATTGATCAGCTACCTCCTGCACGCCCCGCACTGGGGATCGAGCCCGCAATCGGGCACGTGCCCTTGACTGGAATCGAACCCTCCAGTTCACAGGCTAAAACTGTATCCACTGAGCCAAACCAGCTAGGGCAAAACTCTTATTCTTTACATATTCCCAAAGAAACTGATTATCAAAGGATCAGAAAGAAGGAAAGAATTTACAGATTTCTAGTAGCACATTATCTTCTCTGATTTTCATTATGCCCCATTTGATGACATTTAAATTCTGAAAATGTGGACAAATGATTGATTTTTGTTGTTGAAATTTATTTAAACAGGTATAGTAAGTGTAGTTCAGCATGTATATGCTGCATATATATATTTTATACAGAAATGTACTGTTAAGGATATAGTAATTGCAAAATAGTTGCTGTGTTTTGGCCTTAGGGTGTTTGGTTGTGTCTCAACAGCTGGAACCATTTCCCTCTGTTTTTATTTGCTGAAATACTGGATAGAGGGAAGATGTCATGTCATACTCAATTGAGTTAGTCCTCTGGCAGCTCAAGTGGGAAATGTATGATCATTAAAATCAGAAATTTTGGAGGTGGAAGAGGAAAGGGCAGACAACACTAGTTTATCCAGTTGAGCCAAGTACTGTATGCATAAATATGGTTCATGTCCTTGAGGGCCTCACAGTCCAGAAGAGGAGACATGGCATCCTATATGATGAATATCGTAATTGGGGTGCTATAGGAGCCCAAGCCCCCAGTGATCAGATTCGAAAGTATTTGTGTATCTGTAAAAGTACTGTGTCCCTCCGTGCTTTCACTCATTCTTGAAATTTTTATTTGTGTCCCGGTAAGAATGGGGCTGCTATAGCTTTTCAGCTTTTGATCGTGAAAATCTTTTTTTTTTTTTTTAAGTTTAATTTTATTGATTTTTTACAGAGAGGAAGAGATAGGGATAGCGAGTTAGAAACATCAATGAGAATCATCGATCAGCTGCCTTTTGCACGCCCCTTACTGGGGATGTGCCCACAACCCAGGTACATGCCTTTGACCAGAATTGAACCCAGGACCCTTCAGTCTGCAGGCCAATGCTCTATCCACTGAGCCAAACCGGTTTCGGCTGATCATGAAAATCTTAAGTTCACTTTCCTGTGATTTGGGCACAAAACTCTTTCTCCTCCTCCCTGGGTGAGTGAGGGGAGGCACTTAAACTTCTCAGTTTCAGAAAGCTTGTGGATACGAATCTTCTGACCTCCATGATGCTGGACTTTACAGATAACCTAATCTCAAAACCATTTGTTTTAGGAATGGAATTTTCTGGGACAGTATTGGAGACAGGCACAGATGTCAGCACAGTGAAAAAGGTAAACTTGTTGAAATTTAGAGAATTGATGTGTATGTAGCTTTGAGAAACATGCCACCTCATTTTTAGCCAAAGGATTTTGTGTCTCCTGGTCTTTGTCAGAAGACACCAAAGGGAAACTGAGATGGAGGGGGGAGAAATGAATTCTGAATTGGGGGAAGGAAGGCAGTAGAACTGCCTTGCTTTATTAAACTTTCATTACCAACAAGAGGTCCTCAGTGGCTAAGAGGATAGGAAATTATCAAGTCTCAGCTTCTTGTGAAAAAAATTAACACTGGGATTCTAACTCATATCTAAATTCATATACTAATTGATACCCATATCATTGTCCAAAATATGCTCAGGTTGGCTTGGCATCCTGGTGGGGAGGTGGAGAAAAAGGCTGAATTATTTATTAAACATTAACTCTAAATAGATAGGGCAAACCTGGGGGGTCATATGGATTCAGAAAGATAGATGCATCTGAACCTACCTTACCGATATTTTCCCTTCAGGGAGATCGAGTAATTGGCGTGAGTGGCCTTAATGGAATGGCTGAAGAATGTATCACTGACCAGAAGGTATCCCTCTCTCTCAATATCAATGTTTAGGTATATTTATTTATTTATTTATTTAAAAAACACGTTTTTATTTATCTCAGAGAGGAAGGGAGAGGCAAGATACAGACACACTCATGATGAGAGAGTCCTGGAGCGGCTGCCTCCCGCACGCCCCCGCACACACTCGCACCCGCAACCGGAGAGGCGAGCGCGCACACTGCCTGCCCCGCACACCGGACCGCACTCTGTAGACACACGCACGCCCAGGTACCGCCCAATGTTTAGGTATTTTTAAAAATTTCCTTCCTTTTCTTTAATTTTTACCTACCCCCCATTCTTCATGCCCTTCTCCCCCCTCCCCTTTTTCTTTGTATTTGTTTGATCATACCTTGTTTTTCAGCCAAGCACTTCTTTCTTTCAAATGCTAAATCCCTTTTCTAGTATTGGTGTGATAGCCCTTGCACAGGACTTTGTGTGGAGTGGTTTAATGAAAAAACATCTTATTTTATGAGCCCTGGAAGCAACTGGCTGGCTGTTCAATTGGACCACAGTTAGGTAGTTTTGGTAGAAAAACTGTTTTGAGGTATTAAACCAGGTATAATGGGGTTCTCTCCCACGGGAGCTTGTGAAAGAGAAGGCCCTGGGAATGGAGCCAGCCAGAGTGGCCAGATCTGGTTGGGCAGGATGTGAATGGTGCCCGCTATTGGAGACAAGTACATATTTCCCCCCTCAGTTTTATTGAGGTAAAATATATCTAACATCCAGTTCAGAAAAGAACATTAAACAGTAGAGTGGTCAGTGTTTCATTCTCCATAAGTTTGATTGGTTCCTTCCTGAGCAGGTGCAACTTGCGGATTTTTGAAGACTGATGCGTCCAAGTCTTGAACTTGGCCACAGGTTGCTTGGTTTTGACTTCTACTAGGCTTTGTTCCTGACAGGCGTTTCCCTTTGCAAACCAGTCCCTTAATCAAATCATAATATTTACTGAGCAGCCTTTAGGAACAGGTACGTATGGAATCACTAAGGTCACTGTTATTTCTTTTGTAGACATTGTGGAAGATTCCAGAAAAGGTGCCCCTCCGAGAAGCTGCTGTCCTGCCCGTATCCTATGGTACTGCTATTATGGCCCTGGAGCATCGGGCACGTACCCAGCCTGGGTAAGGACTGTGTAGACAACAGAGAGCTGGATAGGATCCTTCTCTGATATAGGAAGTGCCCTGCCCTTTCCTCTCCCTTGCCTGACCTTTGGCTCATGTCCGGTCTGTCTAAGGAAAGGCCAAAGAAAGTAGTGACTGGAGATTGGGGTTTGATGATGGTGGGACTATCCTTTTGTCTGAGAGAGAATAGTAGAACTTGGCCAGTATGAATTTGGAGAAAAATCCCTCACAGACCCTCGGGATATCACCTTCTAGAAAGCCTTCATATTTAGAGAGTTGTTTTATTTATACGTTCTTCCCTCTGATTTAGTGGAAGCCTGTGGTATTTGTTTCCGAGAGGCTTGGTTGGGTGGATTTAACTGGGATATTTAAAATATCAGAGGTGCTGAAGTCTTCCCCCCCTCCTCCCCTTTAACTGGGTTTACCTCCTCTGCCTTCTGTTCTTTTCAGAGAGCCTCCGAATCACCCCACTCAGAGAGATGGGTTTAGTTGACCCGTGGCCATTATGTGATCACCACCTTCTAAAATTCAGCAGTGTTTAGTATGAGAATGATTTAGGTCAGAATTTCTGGAGCAGAAATTGAATGGTAGCTCAAAAGAAGAGGCTCCCTAGAGATATTAAGGAATATTTCTCCCAGGAAGTTTTCAAAACTGGACCACATTAGTACCACCCAACCCTAAAGGCTGGGGAAGGGATGCACATAAAGGGTTGAATGAAATGGCCTCAAAGTTCTCCTGTTGCTTTAAAATGTCCTGGTTTCAAAATGTTCGTGAGATTGTATTGCTCGATACTTTCTGGTTTCTGAAGTAGCGTTCGTCTTTCCCTGTCACAGAGAAACTGTTCTAGTGACGGCAGCAGCTGGAGCCACAGGCCTCGCAGTGATAGACGTGGCTACAAATGTTCTCCAGGCCAAGGTATTCGTATGTTAGAGTCTCCACTTAAACGAATTATACCACAAAACATGGTTCTCAAACGTGGAATGTATTCATTGGTTTAGCAGAAACCACATGCAAGGCACCGGGGATGCAAAGTTACCTAGAACAGAGCCTTGCCACCTGTTTGCCTGTGGATGAGGGAGGAGTCCTGGGAATAAATCACTAGCCCTTCAGTAACTGGAACCTGCAAGGTCCAATTCGCTTCACATGTGATGCTCTGAACTTCCGACACCTCACACTTCAAATTTAAACTCAGATGCTATTTTTTAGGGAAGTATCCTTTGTCCCTCAGGAAATATTAGTCCTCCTCCACCCCCCACACTATTTGTATATGGTGTCAGGGCATCTTATACTTCTCATTCATAGTACACACCTTATATATCTCAGTATATGCTTAATCTTTTACTTGTGTCATTATTAGAATAATTTATCTCTCTTACTGGACTGAAATCCTTATGAAGGCAGGGACAATGTCTGTTTGGTTCATTATTATAGTTCCAGTGCCTGGCATGGTGCCTAGACCACAGTAGGCACTCAGTAACTTCTTTTAATGAATGAATGACTTAACAAATGAAAGAAAGTGGTATCACAAAAAGAGGGATTTTTAGAGGTGGGGACATTTAAGCTGAGTTTTTGAAGGACTGGTAGCAGTTGAATAGAGGAAAAAGTGAAGTGAAGGCCATTTTAGTGGTCGGAGGACCTATTAGAAGACAGAGGAGGAGGAATTAACATGATGCATTCAGGGAATTGCAAACAGCATCTATGGGGCAGAGGATCAGGAGAATGGTGGAAAATGACTCTGTAGAGGTGGGCAGAGGTAAGATCAGGAGGTGCTGGAGAATGTGAACACTTATTGGAAGCACATGAGGGTGTTAAGTAGGGAAGTGACCTGATTATCTTTGAATTTCTAAAGTGCACTCTGGAAGCTGTGGGAATGAGGATGGGGTGAGGTCAGGTGTAAGTCCATAGGTGGTAGGGCAGACTCTTGGAGCAATCCCAGCCAGAGGTGATGCTACTTGAACCAGGGTAGTGGAGGTGATGAATCAAGAGGTACTAAATTGGAAGAAAATTGAGAATTTGTTCCCTGGAGAGCATTCTAATATAGTTGAAGGCACAACGACTTAGAAGTTACCCTCACCTAGGTTCAAATTCTAGCTCTGCCTGTAGTGTAATCACTTCTGTTTCCTCATTGGTAATGCTTTCCTTGTAGGGTTGTTGTGGAGATATTGAAATTACACATGCATTGTGCCTGTTAGAGGTGATGGCACGTCAGTAGGACTCTCTTGAAAAGGGATCCTGTTATTATTAGACATGGAATGGGAAGAAGCAAACTAGGTTAATTTGTGGATTTGCCATTCGTTGGGATTGAGAACACAGGAGGACATGTCGGGTTCAGTTTTGGATGTTGTTGAGTGTGAGGCTCCCATGGAGCATGCAATTGAAGTATCCAGAAGGTGTCAGGATCTACAGGCTGGGAGATAATTGGATTGGTCTGGAATTTTGGCAGGTGGCATCTCTCCTTCTCACATGAAATTCCTTTGGGAAGGACTGTGAGTTCTGAAAGCAATCTTAGATACCAGGAGGCTCCTTGTGGATATTAACACATTTCCTGTAAAAAACAAGGGCTTTTAGCACCTCTCTTAGCAGGGAAACCACACTTAGTCTAATTGCCTAGAACCAGTGACTATTTAACACTTACGGATGAAATTGTACCATTTGTTTTGAGTACTTACAGGAGGTTAGTAGAAAGGTTCACTTCAATTCAGATTCTAATCTAAACAGCAATAATGGTTTTAGGCTAAAGCAAACAAGAATAAAATAATGTCATTGTGCTCTCTACTCGGAACAGGTCATTTTGATAACATCTTCCATCCACAGCATTTCGTGTTGCTGTCACAGTGCCGCCACAGCTGTCTCTAACCCTGATCCTCACAAAACCCCTGGGCAATGGGTAATGCAAAGTGTTTATTATCCCTATTTCACAGATAAAGAAAGTGAGTTGCCAAGAGGGAAAGTGATTCACAGCAGGTCTGCCCAGGACCTAGTGAGAATCCTGGGATGGGATCAGGTGCCTGACCTGGTCAGGTGTTGCCCACTGTGGCACTGTGTGCTGACCGCCCTCCGGGACCTGCAGGGTAGCTTTCAGTTTCAAATTGTTATGGGTGAGTTTGGAATCTTTTAAGGCCACTGATGTTTTTGGAAGTCATCTTGGGGCCAAAGAGCGCTGGTGGGTGCTGCCCGGTGATAAGGCACCCCGAGGCACCTGAGTGTTTGAAACTTTTCTGGAGACTTCCAAACCCCAGACCTCCTCACAGTATGCCCCACAGCCACTGGTGCCATCTTTGTCATGCCGTAGGCATGATGGAGTGGAAAAGCATGGGCTTTGGAGTCAGGCAGCAATGGGTTTGAATACATTGTTTTACCACCTACGACCTGGAAGATCCTGCGTTAATAACTTCTCTGGTTCTACGTCTCCATCTATAGAATGAAAGTAATTATACCTCCTCATAATATTCTTATGAGGTTTAAGTAGAATAAGTGATTGCTTATGTGTAACAATAGATTCAATTTATTCAAGTTTTGCAAATGATTTACATATAGTAGTATTCCACTGAATTCTTAAAATAAAGATGAATATATGAATGAGATAACTGATGCTCAGAGAAGTAGGCAGGCAGTATAGAGAGAAGTTAAAGCATGAACGTTGGAGAAGGATTACCTGGACTTGGTTTCCAGTTCTGCCTCCCATTAGCTGGGTAACTTTGGACAAGTTAAAGTTACTTACTAAGTTCTTTTGCCTCAAATTTCTTTATCTCTAAAATGGGGATAATAATAGCATGTATATCAGTGGGCTATTAATATATTGAGTTAATACTCTATATAACTCTCTCTCTATAATTTAGAATATTGCCTGGCATATACTAAATACTATGTAAGTGTTAGTTCTTAATAAGTAATTTGCCTTAGGTAATGAAGCGGTTAGTATCTGTCCAGATCTTCCCATTAAATCTTGTTTCACTGTCTGAAAAGCCTTTCTCGTTTTTTGCTGCAGCTTGGTATTTAGTTCATGTCCTTACTAATTGACTCATAGTAGATGCTTAGCAAATGGTGGTTTTAGTTTGCATTTGGAGAAGACTTACCGAGGATCTCCTGAACCATCTCCTGGCTAGACCTTCATTGGGGGGATCACATGTGGATCCCATGATGGGGCATGTAGGGTCCAATGCATTGGTGCTGTGTGCTGGGGCTGATGCATTGGATTGAGGCTGATGCTAGGTCAGCAAGGTCCCTTTGGTTTCCTTGATTAGCACCCTTTGGTTGCAGATTGGTTGGATGGCATGAGCTCTCCTTAGGACATATTCTGAGACTCAGAAGCCTTGTGTTCTTTATGCAGGTAATAGCTGCCGCTGGAAGCGACGAGAAGTGCCAGCTGGCCATGCAGAGGGGCGCACAGTCCAGCGTGAACTACAGTCAGGGCAGCCTGAAGGAGGCAGTGAAGAAGCTGGTGGGCAGTGGCGGGGTGAACGTGGTCATCGACACCGTGGGGGGAGACATCTTCCTGGACGCTCTCCGCAGGTACGTGGAGGGGTCTTTCCAAAGTGGGCTCAACCTGGGGCTCTGCGGGACCTTCCCGGACCTCCGCCGCTCCTGGCCTTGCTACTCTTCCGTCTTCGCTGCTCACTTCTCTGCAGGCATTGGCACCAACGAGAACAGCTGAGTGGGGGCGAGGAAAGAACTAGAAGCGGAGGGGGAAATCAGGAAATGCTTAAATATAGCAACAACAAAATATCCCACTGGAAAATATCCAAGAAATGACTGCAGACTCTCTAGTTGGCAACATCTAATGCTTTAGAAATTATACATGTGTTCAATTCAGCTGTGCCTGCCCCCACTAACCACTTTATGTCCATGCTGTGGGTAATTCTTGAGGAGATCATTGTTCAGATGTTAACTGTGCACACTCGTTTGATCTTGCTGGATTTTGAAGTAGCCAGCAGGCTAGATATCCCTTTGATTTGTTTTATTTTTTTTTAAAAATCACCGGAGAATTGGTTGTCTCTACATCAATTTTCATTCCGGTTTTAACCAGAGACTCAGGAGTTCTTTGTAACATGGGTTTCATTTCTCCTGTCATCCTGGCAAGCATAATTTTGTTGTTTATGTCAGTGTAAAGTAGAAGTATTGTAGAAGCAAAGAGAGCAGCTTATCCATGGTGGGGGAGGGGAGAACGGACCCAGTTGGTGCTCTAGCCCCCAAGTGTCCCTGCAGTGTGTACAGGATGGTGCTTGGAGAAGCAGCAAAGGAGAGAGTGTGTTGACTAAATGGAGGACAGAGAGCCACTAGTAGTCACTTGCCTTCTGGATAACAGTGTTTTGACAACAGCTTCTCATTTCCATTCTAAAGAAGAAAAGCAAATCACCAAATCAACATGCACATATTTCATATCAAAGATGTTTACAAACTGTATTTTTATAACTCACTGCTTAGCACTCACTGTATGGTACTTCTCACAATGAGCTGCAGGAAACTGCCACTCGAATTTTTTGTTGATTGTTCAAAACTCTCCAGAGAAGCACATAACTTAAAGGAGTCCTGAGGTGAGTCTTCGTGTAAAGCAAATGATGCTTCATTAAAGTATCTGGCTTCTTATTCCTGCTTCCTAAGTTCAAGGGCTTCAAACTGAGTTGTCTCCAAGCACAGCATATGGAATGACATTTGTTTACACCAAGTTTCCTTCCACAAAGTAGTGGCATAGTTAAACAGACAGTTTTGATTCTAAAGTGGGCCTGCTTAGAAAACTGGCTACTTCCTCTGCCTCCTCTAATGCCTCGCTTTTGGCTTATATTTATATTGATAGTTCCCTACTGAAGATCCAAAGTGATACAAGATGGGTCACCCCTGACAGTTTGTTAGATCAAGAGGAATTTCTAGCTGGAGGTTTAATACATGTTTCTTTTTAAAAAAAAATTGTGGTTAAAATATATATATATATATATATATATATATATATCCTAGTATTTCTCATTTTAACCATTTGTAAGTGTACAATCCAGTGGCATTGAATGCTCACAACATTGTGTAACCTTCCCCAACAAAATCTCTGTGTTCATTAAAGAATAACTGCCTTGTTTCCCCCTCCCAAGCCCCTGGGAAGCTGTTTTACTTTTTGTCTGTATGAATTAATGTACATTGTTTTTTCATTACTTTATTCTAAATTCTTTACTATGGCAAAAATTTATGTGACATAAATGTGCTATATTGACCATTTTAAGTGTACCGTTCAGTAGTGTTAAGTAGATTCACATTGTTGTGAAACAGACCTCCAGGACTTTTCTGCACCCATTAAACAACAGCTCCCCCCACATTCCTCCCTCCCTGAAACCCTTGGCAACCACCATTCTCCTTTCTGTTTCTATGAATTTGACTACTTTAGACACCTGTTATAAGTAGAATCGTACAGTATCTGCCTTTTTGTAACTGGCTTACTTCACTTAGCATACTGTCCTTAAGGTTCATCCATGTCAGAGAATGTGACAGAAAGTCCTTCCTTTTTTTTTTTTTTTAAATATATTTTATTAATTTTTTACAGAGAGGAAGGGAGAGGGATAGAGAGTTAGAAACATCGATGAGAGAGAATCATCGATCAGCTGCTTCCTCCACACCCCCTACCGGGGATGTGCCTGCAACCAAGGTACATGCCCTTGACCGGAATCGAACCTGGAACCCTTCAGTCCGCAGGCCAGTGCTCTATCCATTGAGCCAAACTGGTCTCGGCGAAAGTCCTTCCATTTTAAGGCTGAATAATACTCCATTGTCAGGTATATACACATTTTGTTAATCCATTCATCAGTTGATGGACATTTGGGTTGCTTATACCTCTTGATTATCACAGACAGCGCTGCTATGAATAGGGTGTGCAAATATCTCTTTGAGAACCTGCTTTCAGTTCTGTTGAAGTTAGACCAGAAAGTGGGATAGCTGGATTGCATAGAAATTCTATTTTTAATTCTTTTGAGGGAGCTCCATACTGTTTTCCATAGCAGTTGCACCATTTTTGCAGTTCTACCAACAGTGCCTGAGGGTTCCAGTTCTCTACATCCTTGCCAACACTGCTTTTCTTTTCTCTTCTGTTCTTTTTAAATAGTTGCTATCCTAATGGATGTGAGTGTACATTGTTTTAATTTTTTTTCCTTCTCCTTTTTTCCTCAGCCTGGCTTGGGAGGGCAGGATCGTGGTGGTGGGTTTTGCTGGAGGAACCATTGCTTCCGTGCCGGCCAATCTCCTGCTCCTGAAGAATATCTCTGCCATGGGTGTGTACTGGGGCCGATACCAAGACCGGAACTTCCCCGTTTTCTCCAGGAGCCTGTCCTCAGCTCTCCAGTACTGCCAGGAAGGGCGCACACAGCCATACGTCGGAAAGGTTTTTAAGCTGGAGGAGGTGAGATGCTCTTAAGGAATGTGGTGTGGATAAGGCCAGGAAGTAACCTGTGTCAAGCTACCAAACAGCTTCTGTCCAGATACTATAAATCCTCCTATTTTGGAATGAAAAGGTGAACATGCTCCATGGAATAACGGGTCTCTCAGGCTGGTCACAGGATTTCTCCCAGTCCTCTGGGTTGTCCGGCCTGAGCCCAGTGAGCCGCCTGAGAAGCAGGACCTGTGAGGCCCATGCAGGTGGTGAATTTTGATGGCTCTTTCTACATTAGTGGTATCCCAAACAAAGAGACATGGTGGTACTTTAGGAAATGATTTACCCGTGTTGATGTGAACTCTGAACTCCACAACATACAAGGCTAAGAAGGAAGCACTTAACCTTTGATTTTAAAATACAGACACTTTAAAGTACGATCAGATGATCTAAGCTGGAGTTCTGTGAACAAACACTAAATCATGCCCAGCATCATAAGAGTATAATTCACCCATTAGTCACTGTAGTTAATTCTGTTGGCTATTCACTCCTTTTTTACATTCCCCCACAGTCCCATTAATGTGGCTTAAACTTCCTCCAAAGTGTAATTTGCGCATGCATATGCAAAATCGTTGCTTATGCAAATCTATTAGGCATTCAGTGCGAATTCTTTTCTTCTTTGGCTTAATTTGTTTTAATGTTCAAAAAACTGTTTTGGTAACTCTAGTCTGCCATGGATGGGGGCGATGTTTTGTTCATATGCAGATTAGTGGAGCCCAAGCTGTCAGGCCAGACTTCACTGTTCAGCGGCCTTCCAGTTACATTCTTTTCCCCATGATGAAGTGCATTCTTCCCAAACACGGTTCTTTCTCTCCTTGGTATGTCAGTCAAGAAGGCAGCGCTCAGTGCAATAGAGATAACCCACTGGCCATCAGAAAACTGGTTGGATTCTAATTCCAGCTTTGGTCTCTTCTGTGTTCACCTTTGTTGAGTTCTCACCTTTCTGACCTCCAGTCAACACGTCTCTAAAATTGAGGGGCAGGACAATAACAGTGGCTTTCAAACTATACTTCCAGAGCCACAGTTGGGTCTTGGAGGTGGGCAGGTGTAGACTTGAGCTTGCTGGCCTCTGGGCCCCCATCTGTGTTGGGGCTGAAGTAGGTGCAGAAAAGTTTTTACTTTTCTACTTACATTTTTCTCTTAAGTAAAGGTTTTGTGGTTTAAAACTTGCAAAGCTTAACATTTCTGAGTCTCCTTCCAACTTGTGGCTTTCATCACATGACTTGTCAACTGAGGTTTGCTTTACCGGAGGCTCAGGTATAGCTGTTGATAGTGAATGAGGGCGACTGGGCAGAACTGTCTCTTCTCTGCATTGATGTGCTCTGGGCGCTGCTCAGGCATGAAAGAAAGCCAGATTACCCACATTAATGCTATCTCTCCTCTTAAACATGAATTATCCAACTGCTAACCTCCTGTCAGTTTCCATTTACCCTTTTCTTTTCCCATGAGGGCTGTGCATGTAGGATTTTTCTAGTTCTTCCCACTCTGTGGACCTTCCTGTTAGGGAGCAGGGCTCTTGGAGGCCCTGCTCCCTAACAATTTCAAGTATCTCATTCACACACCATCCATTTACTATTTCTTCTATTTTTGTTTTCAATATGCAAACCACTTAGAATAATAATAATAATAATAATGGCAGATTCTATACATTAGGTGCTTAACTATGGGTGAAGAAGTGTGCTAAGTACATGCATTTTCTCATTTAATCTTCATAACAGCTCTGAGGAATAAGTCGTTTTTACCACGTTATGTTAGAGTAGGCAGTTAGACAGACATGAGCAGAGTGCAGGGTGGAAAGCCCAGGGTGCCTAGCAATGGGCAAAACTGGGAAAACAAGTATTGTAGGGTGGGACCTTGCCCCTAGGGTGACCTTTTCTTCCCTAGCATATTGCTGGTCATACTCCCCTTAAGATGAAGGACCCAGTGCATTCTCTCTCTCTCTTTCTCCCTTGAGCATGTCTGTGCCTCTCCCCACCCCTTTTTCCCCTGGTGTGTTCTTTCTGGAGCACACCTGCACCTTTCCCCTCTTCTCCCCCCAGGCCTGTTTGCTTTGCCTTTCTTTCTCTTCAGCTCCAAGGGCCCCTTTGCCTCTGTAACTTATTTCCTGAGTGCATGCAGCTCAGCTGGCTTACTTCTTCCATAGCTTGCTTCTACTTCTGTGACTTTCTAAATTAACTTTTGCTTGTATTTGAGTTCTTGGCTCTGAATTCTTTCCTAGCCAAACTCAAGGGCCGAGGTTTAACTTACTTCCCTGGTAACATCTGGTGCGATTCGCCATTCACTGTTACAGATGATGAAACCAACACTTGTAGAGGCTAAGGCACCGGACCAATAATGTATAGTGAGTGACAGAACTGGAATCCAGTCCACATTGGTCTGACACCAGAATCTGAGATAGATTGCTGCTTTTCCTCATCTCCATGGATTGTTTTGACATGCAGTGGGTTTCATATGGCCTCTGGGTCTCTGGAGGAGTCCCACGTGAACAGCAACCAGGGTGTGTCCCTCTGTAGCAATGGCCACTTCAGAATCAGTGAACACATTGTGTAGTTCATCTTCTCTTTCCACTATTCACTGCAATTTCCCCCTCACCTTGGCTTCCCTAGGTAGCAAGGAAGCACTAGGGCATACATTCTGATTAGGCTTTTTTCCTAAGGAACCCAGGCTGACACTTAACTTTGAACATTTATTTATTTCCATGGCTTGACTTTTCTTAAAGTCAGGTGTTTGTTTTTTTTTAGTATAATTTACACAGAGTAAAATTCGCTGTGAGTTTTGACCAACATATATAGTCATGTAACTACTTCATTACAATCAAGACATAGAACATTTTTTATCCCTCCAAAAAGTTCCCTTTTGCCCCTTTGTAACCATCCCCTTTTTCCACCCCCCAACCTAGCAACCACTGATCTGTTTGCTTTCCCTGTAATTTTGCCTTTTGAAGATTGTCATATAAGTGGAATCATACAGCACATGGCCTTTTGAGTCTGGCCTCTTCAGCTTTGCATAATGCTTCTGAGCTTCACCCATGCTTTTGCATGTTTCAGTAGTTTGCTCTTTTTTATTGCGGAATAGTATTTCATTGTATGGATGTACCCACCACTTGTTTCTTTATCAGTTAATGGGATATTTTTAAGTTTTGGGTGGTTCTAAGTAAATTGTCTATAAACATTCATGTTGGAGTTTTTTGTCTAGACATGTTTTATTTTGTTTTTCAAATTTTAGGACTTAGATTTCTGGGACATGTGCTAAGTGTATGCTTAACTTTTTCCTTTCAAATTCACACAGACATTTATTTGGCTTTACTTAAAGAGCAGTCCCTTTCTCCCAGTTTCAATGGTGGCTAGATAACATCATTAGATAAGAATGTCCATTTAAAGAAATCTGTGTGGAATCCTACGAATAGCTAATGTTGATGTTAGAAGGGGCAAGCTTGACTCTTGGCAGCTCGCTCTCCAGGCCTCAGTTACTGGGAAGCAATTCTTTTGCAGTCTCTGCAGCCCATGAAGATGAGGCCATTCCTATTGCATTCCTACCAAAATCCATATAACATAGGTTTACTGTGTGTGTGTGTGTGTGTGTGTGTGTGTGTGTGTGTGTGTTTTCAATTAGAAACTGGTGCTCCAGTATCACTATTCGTTAGAAAATGTCAGCATTTTGACTGTACTTGGTTTGTCGCTCTATATTTATCTTTTAATAACTACCAAACTCTTTATCAAAGTGGTTGTCTTATTTTACATTCCCACCAATAGTGTAGGAGAGTTTTTGTTACTTTCATCTGCCAGAATTTATTGTTGACAGTTGCTTTCTTTAATGATAGGCATTTTAATAGGTATGGAGTAGTATCTGATTGTGGGTTTAATTTGCATTTCCCTAGTGCATAATGATTTTGAGTATCTTTTCATATGCACATTTGCCATCTGTATCTTTTTTGATGAAATGCGTTGAGTGACTTATAAAAGAAGGTTCAGATCAACTTGTATCAGAACAATGATATGATGAATATACTTCAGCTGTGACAGTGTATCAGTAACTAAATGTATTTACCTTTTAAAAACAGTCCCACTCAGTCTCAGATATATTCATTCATTCATGAGTTTACTTGATTCATCAAACATTCACTGGGTACATTCTGTATGCCAATCAATAAAAAGTAAGACTTAAACAACTTATTTTTTAGTTGGAAAGATCTCTGGATAGTACAGTGATGGGGGAAGATCTGGTTTCAAATGGGAGGCATGAATCAGCATAATGTATTTAGGGAACTATAGGTTACTCTGATTATTCCTGCTTGATGAGCTAATTAAAAACTCCAACAGCAGACCTTAAAACAAAAGCAGTATCCTCACCCTGACTCCAAATTCCAGGGTGCATATCTACAGAGACAAATTTAATTATGGTTGCATCCACTGCATGGCAGAGAATAGGGGTTCTGGGCACGGCCTATGTATCTGCCTGGGCATCATCCCTCTCTGAGATGCAGCCTGTACAATACAATACAGGAGGAAAATATCCCCAGGCATCTAACTGAATTAGCTATCAAAACACTGATTTAAAGCCCTGCACTTTGCTTTTTTAGTCTTTCACTTCAAGCCTTATGATTATTATTAAGCATCCTGTCCTTAACATCACTGGTTGTCTGTTTTCCCAGCCCAGATAGAAACCACAGGGTGGGAAGGGACAGAGCTGGGTTATTTTTAGAAGCATCTGAATCACAGCGGAAGTGGCAGCTGGACATAGAAGTAACAAAACTTCAAAACAGGAGGTAAAATAATGGATAGTCAAAATGATGAGATTCCCAAGTCATGGAACAAAAAAGTTATAAAAGGTTATTACTCCCTACCCCTCGCCCCCCCCCCCCCCCCCCATTATCGGTTAAAGAAGACAGGTAAATAGGAGCTACATTCTAATAAAGATTTCTGTGCAAAATGATTAACAATACATATTAGCATCTGAAGTGACTATTTTCTTTTTGTGTTACCCTTTATTGGTAAGAGATTCCTCATTTCTCTAGGATGCCAGGAGAAAAAAGTATCAATATCTCGAATTATGTTTGTTTCCCCAAGTATTTTTGTTGTTGGGCTATGATAGGTTTCTGGGAACAAGTGACTTCTAACTGGCAGGGAGAGTGAGGCAGCTGTGAGTCACCAGAGACGTAGCTTTGAGGGATTGATGGGTGGGGACTAGTGTTTCAAACATCTTTCTTAGACCCCTTCCAGCCCCTCTGAACGAGGCTAAATTTGTATGGATTGGAAAGGGCTTGGTGAGGCACAGAGCCCCAAAAGACACAAGCTCTTGGCACCGGCTGCAGAGAGATTCCCACACCTTTGCCTCCCCCAAGTTGGTCTTAAGTTACATAAACAAATGAGTGCACAGGGTTGTGCTGTAGATCTTATTCTGTTTCTGAAATTTTCATGCAGTGCTGTCTATTAAAGTTCCATCTGTGCTCCTGGTTCTGTATCTGGTTCCTGACTCACTGCTGTGTAGGGGCCTAGATCCCTTCGCTAGGATGCACAAAAAGGTTGACTTCGTCCACTGCTACAATAATCCGTTTTGCCTTTTACATTCAAGATGTAAGATCCATTTTAAGTTAATATTTATGAAAGATAAAAGGGCATTATCTTGATTCATTTTTCATATGAGGTGTCCAGTGATTCCAGCACTATTTCTTAAATATATTTTATTGATTTTTCACAGAGAGGAAGAGAGAGGGATAGAGCGTTAGAAACATCCATGAGAGAGAATCATCGATCAGCTGCCTCTTGCACACTCCCTACTGGGGATGTGCCCGCAACCAAGGTACATGCCCTTGACCGGAATCGAACCCGGGACCTTTCAGTCTTCAGGCCGACGCTCTATCCACTGAGCCAAACCGGTCCCAGCGACCAGCTCTATTTCTTAAAAAGACTACCCTTTCTTCATTGAATTGCCTTGGCTCCTTTGTGGAATGATTAGCTGACTGTATTTGTGGGGGCCTGTTCCATTGACCTGTTTGTCTATTCTTTCACAATCAATATCACTCTGTCTTGATTACTGTGGCTGCGCTTTAACTTATGCTTTATAACTTGTACTTCTAAAAATAATTGGAGATAGAACTGCAATTTCAGGCACACTGGAAACAGGATAATAAAAAGATAAAAACTGTAAAATATTAAATTACTGATCCTTCTACCAGTAGTTCCATTCTTTAAAAACCTAGAACACATAGATTTTACAGGAAAGTATGGACAGGCCTGATAACTTTAAAAAAATATATTTTTATTGATTCCGAAGAGGAAGGGAGAGGGGGAGAGAGATAGAAACACCAGTACTGAGAGAGAATCACCAATTGGCTGCCTTCCACCACCCCCCCCCACTGGAGACCGAGCCCACAATGTGCCCCCTACCCAGACCAAACCCGGGACCCTTCAGTCCGCAGACTGACGCTCTATCCATTGAGCCAAACTGGCCAGGGCCTGAGGACTTTTTACCTGCTGTTAATTATATGACAACAATGAAAATTATAGGGTAGACAGATAAATTCTGAGATTGGGTTACTCGTAAATATTATTGTTTTCCTTTGTGTTTATGGTGATTAGTTAGTGTCACATAGTTAATTATATATAGTTCATTGAAGGCACATCTAATACTTTAGCTATTTTAAGAATTGAACCAGCAACAAATGTTTGTTGAAATGTACATGTATGCAAATCTTTCTACATAATTTGGGAATTTTTTTTAGGTCAATGATGCTTTCCTTCATGTGATACAGCGCAAGTCCACGGGCAAGGTGCTCATCTCCCTCAAATAACCCTCACCTCAGCAGCAAGAACAGCATGTCCACATCCAAACTCCTCATCTTTCTAAAAACTTGATTTCCCTCCTGTGTTTCTAAAGTTGATGTCACCTTCCTTATTAATTCAGGTTCAAAATCTTTGCAAGTTCCCTTTGAATCTTTTTTTCTTACTCCTCATAATTAGTGTGATCATATGCTTTACTGTCCAAACTTGGACCTGTTTGAGAGGGAAGAGATGCTGCTAGGAATTACACCAGGAAAACAGGTGTCCCACACAAACCAGGATGAAGGGTCACCATTCATAATGGATCAGTGGCCAGGTTCTGTAATCCCCATTGCTAAGAGGCTGCTCTTCTCCATATCCTCTTTTTCATTCTGACTAATTATGTCTCATCTGCTAATTCCAGTGACCAAATTGGCTTTCCTACCTTTGAACTATACCTCCTCCATCTTTGTTATGCATTATTGCCAGGGTGACCTCTCCGAAGCACAGCTACAACTATGTCTTGATTTAGAAAACCTACAATGGTTCACCATTGTCTACATGGTGGAATTCAGACTCCTTAAGCTAGCATTCCAATATGACCAATATTTCGCCCCTCTCTGCTTTCTAGCCTTATGTTCAACAACTGCACTGGTCCGCCAGTATGCACTGAGATTTCCTGACTGCTCAACTCAAGCAGTTTCCTCTACTCCTTTATCCATGTCCAATATAAGCCGTCCTGACCTGCAAGACCTTGTCTGCAACGAGCCTCTCCCCTCGGGAGGGTGGTCATCTCTTCTCTTCCCCTCTGACCTTCCTGTAGCTTCTCCCAGGCTTTGTCACATTCTGCCTTGCACCAGAGGGAGCAGCATATCTAGTGGAATATATGCAGGATTCTGAATCCAAGACGTGGGTATGAGTCCCAGTCTCATCACTTTGGAGGTGGTTACTTTGAAGCATCCATCTTATATGAAAACTGCTGTTTGAAATTTTAACCTTGCTAATTGGCTTCTGTAAATTCTTGCTTGCTAAGACTACTCCCACTTCAGCTAAGCTATTGAACTTTCCCAGACAAGGTCATCAGTGCTGGCGCCAGGCCAGGCCTCTGGTAGAGGTCTCAAGGCCCCTGTACATACGGGCTCTTTAAGAACTTGCAAGAGAGGGCTGGAAACACTCCATATTTGGGAGACAAAGAAGGTAAAATCATAAATAGGGAGAATTCCTGCATGTCAGGGCCCAGAATTTGAGATACATTTTCCTCTGGACCTGTGCGTAATAAATGTAACTCCATCTCTCTAAGTATTGCTTTGTTCTTCTTCGGTTTTCTGTAACAACTTAAGGTCTCTGAGCCTTCATTTTCTCACTCTCATGCAGATATTATATCATCTATCGGACAAGGTTGTTGTGAGCAGTACATGCAGTGATTGGGCAAAGCAATGAGCAAATGCTATTACTTTCACTTCTTTCTTTGCTACTTTCCTAATTTGGCATAAAATTCCTTGAGAGCAGGTACCATGTTGGATTCTCCTCTGTACCTTTCACAATACTCAATAAACTGAATCGAATTTGAATTATCTGTATGTCTTAAATTTTAGGATTAAATTAAGAATATGAAACAATCCAACTGCCCATCAATAGATGAACAGGTAAACAAAATGTGATATGTTCATGCAATGGAATATTATTCAGCCTTAAAAAGGAAGGATGTTCGGTCATGCCACAACATGGGTGAACCCTGAAGACATTATGGTACGTGCAGTAAACCAGTCAACAAAGGACAAATACTGTATGATTCTACTTATATGAGGTACCTAAAGTAGTCAACTCATAGAGACAGAAAGTAGAAGGGTGGTTGCCAGGAACTGGGGGAGGAGGAAATGGGGACTTAATGTTTAACTGGTACAGTGTTTCAGCTGGGGAAGATGAGAAAGTTCTGGAGATGATTGCACAACAGTGTGGATGTTCTTAAAGCCACTGAAGTATTATATTTACTTAAAGATGGTTAAAATGGTGAATTTTATGTTATGTATATTTTACCACAATATAAAATGTTTAAAAAAGAATATAATTTATTCACATCTAAGTGAATGCATTCAGAGAAGAGAACAGAGTGTGGGTAGAGTGCCCAGCTAGGCTGAAGTAAGCTTCAGTCTCTGCCAAGTTATCACGGCCTGTGGGGAGGGGTCCTACACCTTTGCTGGGGGCTAAGCATTGTTCTCTGCTTCTTCTACTTCAAGTCTGCTGATTCCTAAAAAGGAGGAGTTTGGGGTGGGGGGTGAAAGCATACCTAATACCATGGGGATGAGGGTATTCCTAGTTATTCTTGAAGAGGATTCTGTTCCAGTAAAGATGATAAGAGGCTTTGTTTTCTGAAAAGTATCTCAGGCCATTTGAAAACACCCATCTTCTCAGGGTCTCCTCACCTCAAATGCTTATAAGGGTAACTGTATTGCCAAATAAGGAGGGAACATTTGGGGAAAGAATTTAAAACTGAGAAATTAGCAGAAGAAAAGGGGTGGGGGGGTGATGGCAAGGAAACCACCCACATGTACGTAGTGGGTCCTCCTGGTGTTTTCTCGAGGATCAGAGCACATGCTGGGGGGTCTCTTCCACATGCAGGAGGCACATTTGAGTCTTGGGTGGGGTCTGGGGTTGGGGGGGTGCTGCATGCCCTGTGGTTCAATGTAATGGCAAGCCCTTCCCTTTTCCCCTCCCCCCAACCTTCTCCTTTCTGTGAGCTCTTTTTTGTATTTAAATGAAAGTTAGTTTTCAAAAATACAGAGACACCAACTTTGAGGCTAATTTTAGAATTTCCTGACACCCTTTGGGATGATTAAAGACATGCTGGAGAGGCCTCGGGAGAGGAGGAGGTGGAAGCAGGCCTGGGAAAGTGCACAGGCCCTGAGGTGGCTACCTGTGCCATGGTTCAGAGCTGATCAGGTGTCACTAGTAATAAAGATCCATTGTCCCAGCTCCCTCATGTCAAAGTGACTTAGATGGAAAGAGGCAGTCATTAAGAAGAGCAAGCTTCTTCAGGTTTAACAAGTACTGGTTAGAAACCCTCATGATCTGCTCTCTGCGTGCCTGTCTTCCTGCTTCACTGGAATAATTTGATTTGAAAGCATTTGACTCAGATTTTAGTCATCGTTTGGTTGTCCCACCATCTGAGCCATTAGTCTGAAAAAAAAAAGAATCAATGTAGCTCCCAGTGACAGCACTTATTCTCTATGCACAGACTGTCCCCAGCTCACCCTGCGGGGCTGGCTGCAGAAGGCACACCCACACACCTGCCTTCCCTCTTCCCGGAACTGGGTCTGCCCACCTGCACACACCTCGCTCAACCACCAGAGTGAGGCTTGGTGCTGTCAGCGGTGGAACAATCCTGTCTACATGTCACCAGTATCTGTCTCTGCTCCCACCTCTGTCACGGCTTTAGGAAGCCATCTTTCCTATTTGAGCTGTGGCAAAGACAACAAAAGACTTTTCATTTGACAATTGAAGGAAAAGGAAGATGTCTTCAAATAATCACTTTTATTTAGCAAAAAAAAAAAAGTCTAAATAAACTAAGAAAAAATTATGCTATTGTTTCTGTTATTTTCCCTTCTAATACTGTATGAGTAAGTGCAAAAGTAATGATTTTTCAAAAATTTTTTGTTTGTACAAGTCACATGGAGAAATCATCACAGCTCATTGCTAGATTGGTGAGCTGAGCTGGAAACATGCTGTTTTATGGAGCTTTATCATTGTCAAGGAATCATACAGAATACTTTTTTCCTTTTATTCCTTTACTGTATTTAGAAACGGTTTCCTAACATTTAGTGAATGCATCATTATTTGACAAGTGGCATTGTTGAAATAATTTATAGCAATACCATATGGTCATTGAAATAAGTCGAACCAGAAAGAAGTTTATGAATAGACTAGAGGCTTGGTGCACGGATTCGTGCATGGGTGGGGTCCCTTGGCCTGGCCAGTGATCAAGGCGAATTAGGGGGGCCAACTGGCTGGAGGGAGGGACCCTGGGAGGTTGGCCTACCGGCCCCCCAATCGGGGTAGGGAGGAGGGGGAGCACACAGGCAGCACAGGGGGAGGGGCCTCAGAAGGTTGGCTGTGGGAGTGCACTGACCACCAAGGTGCAGCTCCTGCATTGAGCCTCTGTCCTGTGGTGGTCAGTGCCTGCCATAGCCACTGGTCAACCGGTTGTTCTGTCATAATGGTCACTTAGGTGTATATATATATCCTATTTTTCTCTATCCTGTCTCATTCCCGTTCTCTAGGGAAACCACTGTAAGCAGTTTAGTGTTAGTCTTGTAGATCTTGTAAAACATACAGACATATATATGTATACACAAAGGTTATTTGTGTGTGTGTGAGGTTTTTTTTTTAAGACAGGACGTACATAGTTTTTAAAATTAATGATCAGAGTATGTATAATGTTCTGTAATGCACTGTGTTAGATAAATAATATGTCACGGACATCATACCATATTAGTAAGTATATTCATATCTCATTATTTTTTAACAGCTGCTTAGTATTCCATAATGACATTGTTTATCATTTGCAACCATTTCCTTATTAGTGGGTTTATTCTTTTATTTAACAAACAGTTATTGATGTCCATGTATGTGTTAATCTCAGCACAGTACAGAGAATATGATGGTGAACAGAAGTTTTAGAATTTCCTGACACCCTTTGGGGTAATTTAAATCTCCTCGGGAGACAGATTTAACTAAATTCACAAAACCATGCGAAACCAGTGCCATATAAATTGTGATGGGGGCTTTAACTCAGAGAGATTGAGAAAGGTTTCCATGAGGAAAGACCCTTGAATAATTATCTGAAGATGGAGCCTTCTAGGTATATCTAATTCTGGGAATTTAAATAGAGAAGATTATTCTAGAACACTGGCTAAAAAACCAACAATACATGGTAAGTAAAAGGGTCTGAGAGAAGGCTAGTGGGGTTGGAGCTTGAGAAATGAAGGCTAGTGTTGTGAGATGAGACTGGAGGTGGGGACCAGACTAGACAGGGGCCATTTACTGGTGGTTTTGCCTTTACCTTAATAGCAATGTGATGCCATTGAAGTGATCTAGGCAGAGTGGGTTAGGGGCATTTTTGGAAGCATCCCTCCAGCTATGTGTGGTTGGGAGAAAGGATTGGAGGAACAAACCAAGTCCAATGAGAGATGATGGTTTGTTGGACCAAGGGGTGATGATGGTGAAGGAGAGAAGTGGACAGAACAGTGAGCTACCCAGGAGGTAAAAGCGAATGGACTTGGTTTTAGATGAAAATGAGTGGAGTTAGGGGAGAGAGAGGGAAATTTCAAGGTGGCTCCTAGGTTCCTGGATAGGAATTTGAGAGGAGGAACATCCAAAGGGATTGAGTCTTGGCAATGGAGAGGAATAGGATGGGGCAAAAGATGAGGTTTTGTACATGTTGAGACATCCAGGAGGTATCAGGTATGCAGTTTTATATCCTTGTCTGATACTCAGAAGAAAGATATGGCCTAGACCACAAAATGGGGAATAATTTGCAAGGAGTGATATTAATACCTGTGATATGGCTGAGTTGTCCTGGGGAACATGAGGCGAGAGAAGGGAAGAGGGTCTATCTAGACCAACCTTAACCACCTTTTCTTTCAGTAGAACCATAGAATATTTTGTGAATGTGTTGTGGACCACTGAAAGAGACTTAGAGGAGGTAGTTGAATGATTTAAAATAAATCACAAGTGAAGGGAACATAATTCTTGTGATGGAAGGCTAGCAACTGGGGCTCTTATTCCAGCTGTTTGACCTTGGACTAGACTCAACCTTTTTTTTTCTGATGTGAAAAATGAGGATAATATGTGTTTTCTACCTTGTGTGGTTTATGTGAGGGTCACATGAGATAATGTATGTGAAATGCTTTGCAAATTCTAATTCTCATAGTAGATTACAAAGTTGCTTAGTACTAGTGTGCTCAAATCCCTTTCAGAGTTGAAGCAAAATGCATATTTTTTCAGCCTATACTGAGCTCACGTGGAACAAAATAATGTTTGAGTTATTTAAAGGGTCTCTAATATTTCTACATTTTATTTTAGCGGAAGTCACTGTGCTCTTTTATATATAATGGACAAAGTGATCGGGGTCCCAATGAGCTGACGTACCTCAAAGACATACAGAGCAAGACAAGGTCTGGAGAAGGACACCTAAATTGATGTGGAGGGTAGAGAGGATTCTCTCTGAGGGCTGATAAAAGAATTAGGGCTCTTCATTCTGGGAAGACACAGGCTAAGGGGAGAATCTGATTGAAATTTATAAAATAATGAGAATCAAAGGATAAAAATATGAACTTATTAAATCCCAGAGCACAAGAAAGATAAAGCACTTCTTTATCATTTTAAAGGAATAGTTTTAGGGCAAAGTAAAAATAGCACTCCCTTTACACAGGAATCATATGCATATGCGACTTACTACTCTTAAAGTTTGCAAGGACTAAACACAAATATTATAAGAGAATGATTTATATTGTTTGTGGGTAGATAACTAGGCAATTATAAAATGAAATCAAGACTATTTGGGTAAACTTTCCCTAATCTTGGAGATGACACCATTGGAGTGACCAGTAAGCAAGCTTTCCTGTCTCTAATGCCATCCTGTCCACCAGGATTCCTGAGTGGATTTGCTGGAGAGGACAGAGCACTGAATTTGAGCTCAGAAGGTTAGGCTACCAGTTTGACCTCTTTGACCTTAGGGAGTCATCTCTTTTTATGTACCTCAGAGGGTGTGCAAGAGGCAGCTGATCGATGACTCTCTCTCATTGATGTTTCTGGCTCTCTGTCTCTCTCCCTTCCTCTCTGTACAAAATCAATAAAATATATTTTTTTAAGATGTAGAGAGACTCAGTAATACAAAAGTAGATGAATGATTTCAGGACTATTTAAATTAGGCTTTCTGGAGTTTGATAAGTATTTCTTTGGAGCCTATTCTGTTTCCCAGTCACTGGGTTGGACCCTAAACCCTCAACCCTCACTCCATGAGATTATCAGCATCTCCATCTCACAGATGAAGAAACTGAGATTTACACACATCAAGTGACTTGCCCAAAAGCCAGATAGCTCATAAGTTCCCACATCAGGAATTGAATCCAACTCTTTCATGGTCAAGTCTATAGCTTTTTCTGTAATGCATTGAAGGGTGAGTCTGGTATGGATAGATAAGGAAACACAAGGAGAGTATTTTATGTGTAGGAAATGGGATTAATATTATATTATTACATTTTCTAATTGGCTCCTGGGAGCCAGCCTGTATCCTGAGATGAGAAGCTGCTGTCAATCCTTCAGCTCTTAAAATATCTGGGTCAGTGAGAAGAGGATCAGAAGGTCTCCTTGTGGTTATTTTTAACTTAAAAAGGGAGAGAAAAAAACCCTTTAAAGAAAAGGAGATGATAAAAATGGAAAATACCATGAGAAATTTTACCAGCTGAATTCAAAAAGGCAATTGTTTGACAGGAACAGCCTGGTGGCCGACCTGACTTGGAACCTGCAGGGAGGGGTCCCTGGTGGGTCACAGTGGTTCCTGGCCCCATCAGAACTGAGAAGGGTGGCCTGGAATCTACATCAGAAAGCGGACCTGCGACCCAGCAGAAATGGAAAGCAGGAGGCTTGCGGGGTCCGATGCCACTTCCCCATCACTGCCTTTAAAACGACATTGTCTTTGATCCTTCCTTCAGAGAAGGGAGGAAGAAATTCAGGGGACCTGTTTCAGAGTCTACCACTGGCTTTTGCAATTTCAGAGCAAAAGGAAAGGCAGGGGAATCTTCTAAGCAATCATCTTATGATACAGGAAAGTGATACCAAGTGACATATGAATGCTGCACTTATGAGAGAGATATTCTGAGTGCTGCTTGATGTTTTTCTTTGAGATAAATCAGCAATAATGCAAACCCTCTGCCAGCGTTCCCATCAACTCAAAGATACCAAGAATGAGGAAGCTGTAAGTGCCAGAAAATAGGTCTCCAGGACCTCGAAGGGAGAGGGTTCTGCATAGCATCCCACTGTGTCATGTGTCAAAGGCAGCACAGGAAAACCGCCTTCTCTAGGGTCTGAAGCAACAGCGGGTCCCCGCACAGGGGATAAAGTGACAGATATAGGTTCAAAGTCTAAGGATTCCACTCCTTGGTTGTGTCTCTCACCCAGGGCCCTCGTCATGGCCAGTGTTCCCTGAATGTTGAACATCACTAAAGGGTAAGATTAACATCCAATGCACCAAGACTACTGTGCAAACCCATGGCAACCTCCGGGCTGAAGTATGAGCTCTGGAGGTTCCTGGAACAACAAGATCAAAAGGACCTGGTTTCACCAAGGGAACCAGCCTTCAGGTTGGCCTGAATGGATGCAACTTGTACAGAAAGGCAATGGCAGGTTCTTGGTGCAGAGAGATTTGTTTCCTCAGATGCCGTGTGTGTACCACAGGCCCCAAAATGAGTAAAGCACATCCTGGTCCCTGTATCAGGGAGCTTGTGGTCCAGCAATCTCCTTAGAGTAGAAGGTACTTGGCAGTCATATCGAAAACTGACATTTATTTAGGGCCCATGATTTGCCAAGTACCATGCTTAGTACTCCACAAATGAGATTGTATTCTACTCCCTGGGCAGTGAGGTCTGGCGAGGAGGTAGGGTGGAGTGCTTGGGGGCCAGGTGAAGCAGTTCTTATTTTTCTCTAGAGGAAATAAGAAGGTATTTTGTTATCAGTTCTCCTTCCTGATGTTGCCATTCTCTCTCTGCCAAAGTTAAATTCTCAAGGGAAGCAAAATTCAGAGGACACTCCAAGCAAGACCAATTCTCTATCTCTCTCTCCAAACCTCCATCAGCTTTCCTGCCACAGTGAACTGCAATGGCCATCTTGAAAGAAAATTTCAAAGTCATATATTTCTCTCTCCCTCAAATCCTAAACCTGTGAAAAATCACAAGAAACCAGTCCCCATGGTTTTCCTCATCCAGCCCCTGTATTGGCCCCTTCTTTCATTTTCCACACATTTGGCATTTATTTCCATTCTGCTTTTTATAGATGTCTCTTTGCATCCTTCATTTATCTAAGTCCAGTAATTATTAGTAAGATAAAAGAGAATAATCATAAGATGGCAAATGCAGGTCACATTTAACTACTCTTTACATACATATAAGGATGTGCTGTTTGCATACAAAGCAAGAATGTGGTAATTATGAATGTCTTTTTTAATTAAACAAGTCAGGCCAGGCCAGATCTATTCTCAATATTTATAGCACAATGTTGTGGGGATGATCTCTAAGAACCAGAGCCCCAAGTTCTACTGTGTGACCTTGGGTAAGTTATTTAACCTTTCTGAATCTCTAATATATCTATCTAACATGATGGGTTGAATTAAAGCTCCTTTTAGGATAAAAACATTTTTGAACTCTAGATTATTTTTGTAGTTGAAAGTATAAGAATAACATTTTTTTCCCCAAAAGTTCTTTTAAAAATATATTTTATTGAGTTTTTACAGAGAGGAAGAGAGAGGGATAGAGACTCAGAAACATCGATGAGAGAGAAACATCCATCAGCTGCCTCTTGCACACCCCCTACTGGGGATGTGCCCGCAACCAAGGTACGTGCCCCTGACCAGAATCGAACCTGGGACCTTTCAGTCCGCAGGCCAACGCTCTATCCACTGAGTCAAACCGGTTTCGGCCAAAAGTTCTTTTTAAAAACAGTTCTAGAATTTAGAAATTTTACCTAAATTTAGGTATTTTTCCCGTTTAAGTTTAAAACAGAGTTTCTGCCATGAGAGTAATGAATAAAGATATGCAGTATGTACATTCTGATTCATAAATATATCTACTTGACACATAGCCCTTATGGTGACCGTGCATCTTGAATTTCTTATGATTGCCCCAATTAACAAAAATAATGTGTTGTCTATATAATTGAGTTATTATCCAATTACATTCACATCTCACTTCATTTTAACTCAGAAAATGTAGTCAGTGATTACATAGTGAACTTCCCATGTTCTAATCATGTAAATTTTTTTCTTTCTGTTGATTATTTGTTCACTGACCAGTAAGAGTTTATTTCTCAATTTCTGGCTCTGTTCCTAAAATACAGGGATGGGTCGGTCCATTCCAACTCCCTTCTTCTTTCCCTCAGTTGGCATTTCCCCAAACGATTTCTGAGTCACCTCCAGAGGCATTGTCTGAGAGTCTAGGTTGAACAGCACTGTCAGCAACATCTCTGTGCGAGCATGTGCTGTGGCCCCGCCCAGTGTCCCACACATCATGGAAGCGGTGAAGATGTGACCCACCTGTGACATTACTCTCAAAGGGGAGGAGGCTGTGTGAAGTGTGGGCTGGAGGAGTGTGTTACATTTCTCTTTGTCATGGCATGTCCTTTCAAGATAAGCACAAGAACGTCTGAAGAAATCTTGAGTGTAATTGGAACACAGAGGGAAAGCTCACATCTACTGAAGAGTTAACAGGGGGACTTAGAGGCATTAAGAGTTCAGGCAACTTACCAGTTGCCAACAAGTTTTACATAATACAAACAACTTTACTGTTTTTTTTCTGATTATATAAATATTTTTTGAAATACAAGTTATCTGTAATTGCGTCAATTTAGATATCTAATTAACACTTTTGTAAACTTAGACACAATTCATATGCACACACACCATTTCCATACAGGTAATTTTATCTGGGATGGAATGTAGTAAGAGCTGTTTTATTGTTAAGCCTCTTAAAAAGTTCTTCCCATCCTCATTCATTGTTCCTGTACACTTTCCCTGAAACAAAAGAGATATTATTATTAACAGCCAGGTATATATATTTTTAATCTATTTAAATACATAAATACTTGGATATGTAATCACATATTATTAGAAATGCATACATACTAGCATATGGGATAATATTTTTTATTTATTTAATAATATGTCCTTGCAACCCCAAATAGTATAATATTATATAATTTTTTTTTTTGCTCATTGATATGCTGTAGAACCCTCCACTGATATAGATGTAATTTATAGTTTATTAGATATCCTAATATTCCATGACAGAAATGTCTCACAATCTAGTCAACCACTTCGTTATTCATGAGCATTTGCTTTTTCAATTTTTGGCCACTCCAACATCATACTTTTTTTAATGAACTAAATTTTACTTTTTCAATTTCTAATTCTAGTTTTTTTGTGTGCATTATTAATTTATCATGGTTGTTTATAAAGTCAATATACTATTTAAATTCTCCTTGGGATTTTTATTTAATCACATGAAGTGGTTTGTGAGGTTTCTCTGTAATCTCAGGTTGTGGCTTCTTTCCTTTGACCTTCTCAAGATGGCGGCCCAATCCTGTTTCCAGCATCAGGGTCCACACACGAAATCATACCGTTGGGAAACTGCTGCTGAAGTAGAACGGTTCCGGGCAGCTGACGTGGCATCAAAGTTCACAGTGTCTGCCAGCTGTGAGTAACAGCAGGCTGTCACGATGGGATAGAGGAGCAGCAGCAGCAGCAGCAGCAGCAACTCCTGATTTAGAGGCAAACAATGTAAGTACTTATTTTCACCATTAACCAATTAATCCAAACCAAACAAACTGAAGAATGCTTAGAGGGGAATATACTTCTTGTTTCTAACAGTTAGAAACCCTCCCAGCAGATTCATTTGAAAAGCATTTGGTCTCCACCAGAGTAGAAAGGCATCAAGCCGGCACATGGTTTTCAGCAAAACGAAGAACCTTACAGGGTCTTGTTTGAAAAAACAAACGTCAACTGTGGTTCATGCTACTTTCAAATCCTAACTCCCTGAAGTGCCTGCAGACTCCACAGGGGCTGTCCCCTGAAGCATGGAATGCATTGAGAATGTGCAAAAGGACATGTGATTTCAATTCACATAAAAATGTAGGCAGGTTTGATTATGGGAAGATGAAAGGAGGCTTAGCCGTTACAGTGTTTGGGGGAGAGGAGAGAGCTTGTTAAATATTTCAAGGAGGATTCAAGTTGGTTAAAGCTGACTGAGAGGCAATGTGGAAACTTCTGTTCTCAGGCTGCATAGAAGGCTAGGGGCGTGGTGCCTGCCAACTGGAGGAGTAATGAAATCGCGGCACAGACCCTGTTAGCAAGAGGTGGCTCCACAGCTGCTATTCCCAAGGCTTCCACACCCCCAGTCATATCTGGAGTCCTGGGATTTTCAGAGTTCATAAACCATGTGTTTATGGGTTGGTGATTATTTTTCTTTCTGTTGAGACCTTTTACTCTGACGTTCAGCTCTGCATGAAATCTCACAAATGACCAATAGCGATGAACCCTGATTGTGGTTAACCTACTAACAGGTATTTTGTATTGTCACCTCTATGTTGGGGGTACCTAAGTGGACAAGATGGAAGAGTTCCCATGGCCCTTCAGAGTTTGCTGCCCAGCAGGAAAAACAGATGTTCAGAGAGGAGGAATGAATAGTGGGAGGGGAGTCAGGAGACCTGGATTCTGGTCCTGGCCTTGATCCCAATTGACCATATGGCACTCTGGGCTTCTGTTTATGTGCTCTACAGTGAGGGGGTTGGAAAGGGTAAGCCCTTCAGTACAGTAATTGATTCCTCACGTAGTGTGAGTGTTTCCCTTGCTGAACAGCTTCTCACACAGCATTGGATTTGCTCCACATCCCATTTGGAAATGGGTGCTTTACCGATGAAAGAGGCCTCGTGTGTACCAATTGTGACTTTCTATAATAGAAACTTGAAGCATCATGGGCCCACTTACAGTGTGATATGGGTAGGAGAAAAGGTTGCTTCTGAGAAATATGTGTAAAAGGTAGGACTCATCTAACGTATCGGAGTTTCTATTTTCAAATGGTTATTGATCATAGTAAATACCTTTCCAATAGCTGCTGATTTTTGAGGGGCAAAGACACAAAAGCCTGACACCAAGGAAAATGAAATTGCTTGAAATAGGTATGACCAAAAGACTATAGCTTGAAAGAAATTGAGTAAAAAATAAACCAGGTTGTGTTTTCAGTTAGAGTAGAAAATACAAACCAAACCAAAACAAAAAAACCACCCATCACTGATGACTGTATGGTGCATCCTCAGCTTTCTGAAACTCATCACCATAAGCTCAGTCAGTTTGGGCTTTGGAAATTGTGGGAATCTCATTAACAGGTTTTAATAGAATGATGGGCAAAATTAATTTCTTTAATATAACGAGTATGCATACTAATTTCCCCTTCAGGTGGGTGTAGCTTAGCTCCCATAATATCCATATGAACATTCATACATCCCTCGCGGTCCCCCTCCCGTCCCAATGGCAGACATGTGCTCCTCAACCCTTGAGTAATCCCTTCTCTTGGGTTTGGAACTACATCCCCATTTGGTTTCCTGAGGGACTACATCCATCCCTCAAAATTTTGAGTGTCTTCTGTTTTGTACCAGCCAACCAACATATCAGCTCATGAATAACCACTTATGGTCCCTCCTTGTTTTCCTGTCCCTTAAAAATTTTTTTTTTATTGATTTCAGAGCGAGGAAGGGAGAGGGAGAAAGATAGAAACATCAATGATGAGAGAGAATCATTGACCAGCTGCCTCCTGCATGCCTACTACTGGGATTGAACCTGCAACTCAGGCATGTGCCCTTGTTCAGAATCAAACCTGGGATCCTTCAGTCCACAGGCTGATGCTCTACCTACTGTTCTGTCCCTTTTCTGACCATTCCATCAATCCTATGGAATCCAGTGGACACTTTCAAGTTCTTATATAACTTGATCTCTTGCTATATCTCTTCTCTTTACCTCTTCCTCTTTCTTGACAATCTCTCCTTCATTGGCTTCTGACTCTGCCTTCTCAGTCTTCATGAACTTCTCTTTCTCTGCCTTTTACCTTAAGCTATTATTTTCTTATTTTGAAGTCTGGGGGCTTCCTTGACAATCTCATCCATATCCATGGTGTTAATGATGATTTGCCTGCAGATAATGCCTAAATCACTCCTGATAACACCTACCCACAAATCTTTAGGAAAGAATCAATGTATAGACAAATACCACCCACCACTAATGTAAGTCCCAGCAGATTTCTCTCAGGACCTTGTCCTGTAGGCAACCCAACTTACCGTGGCACAACCTGAACTTACCTTTCCTCACAACACTTGCTTCTTCCTGTAAAATGCATTTCAGTCTTTATCAGGGACATGGCCATCTACCATCATCATGGCAGAGCTGCATAAATACAATTAACCTCTAAATCCCATTCATTCTGCCTCTGTTTTTTCTCTTGATCCTGACACTTTCCCCCTTTACCAGTGTTAGTTTGGCTTGCACTGACTTTAAAAAGATGGACTGCCATAACCGCTTTGGCTCAGTGGATCATTGGCCTACGGACTCAAGGGTCCCAGGTTCGATTCTGATCAAGGACATGTACCTTGGTTGCAGACACATTCCCAGTAAGGAGTGTGCAGGAGGCAGCTGATCAATGTTTCTCTCTCTTTGATGTTTCTAACTCTCTATCCCTCTCCCTTCCTCTTTGTAAAAAAAAAAAATCAATAAAATATATGAAAAAAAATAAGTAAAAAGGTGGGTGATGGCAACTGCCTCTTAAACCCTCCGTCCCCCCCATATGTCTGCAGTCTGGCACTCTCCAAGCCATTCTCTTTGTTGTGACCTGTGTGTTTTTCTAAAATGTCAATGTCACTCACCTGCTTTGCATCATTTAGAAGCGCCTGGTAGTCTTCAGCAAAAATCTTAAAAAATGACCATCTGGCTTCCTTTCTCCCACTCCCCTGAGTGGGTGTTCCCCTCCAGTCTGATTAGATGTAGTGGGTCACCAGAGCCTGCCAAGCTGAACCTCCCCTCCATACTTTTGTGCTGACTGATTCCTCTTCTGGAACCACTCTAATCCTCCAATTCACTGGGTAAATCCTAGTTCTTCAACAGTGCCATGAAGCATAGAAAGCATTCCATCCTTAGTGAGAAAGGAAATACCCTTAGGAAGCTTGTATGGAAATTACATCATAGAAGCAATGTCAGGAAAGGCAGCAAGTATTTACTCAGCTTGCAGAGAATCTATAACATTCATTTATGGAATGCTCCCCTCATATAATGACCTTTGGCCATCTCCCTTGTGATGGTTGCAGACATTTATGCTTAGAAAAGAGACTTCTCCTTCATCTTGCCATGCCCTTCAGTGTCCTCCAGGAACTGAAGTTTGAACTTTGCTTTCTGGTATCATAAGTGGCTCTTACGGAAATTTCCCTGACATGCTAAATTCAGCATTAAAGCAGCACTCCTGGGGATCTTAACTGTATTTGCAGTCACTTATTCCAGACCAGGAGAACAGGGTGTGAGTACCACTAAAATGCGTGTATGTGCTCATGCTGTGCACATACTTGAGCTATTTCTGTCCATGGAGCAGCAGGCAGAGGAGTAGCCAGCAAAGTATGTGCTTCATTGACTTAACAAGCGGGATAAGAACACACAGATATTGATCTTTGAGTTCTTATGTTTATGATTACATAGATGGGTGGGCAAAAGTAGGTTTAAAGTTGTGCATGAGACACAGAGTTTATTCTTGTACTATTTTTTATTAATTATTGTGTTAACAACTGTAAACCTACTTTGCCCACCTCTGTATATATCAGGTGGAGTGAGCCTACTTACACTCCAGGTATTTACATGGAATGGATTTTTAAATAATTGCCTTTTTGTGTTAAATAGATCATGTGGCTATTACCAGTATACTTGTCTGGACAGAGCTTTGACTAGAAGTCCTGTGATTGCTTTTTCTCCACTCAATGACTGATAATGACACTGTGAGTTTTGTGAGATCTCTTATTCTTTCTGGTCTCTCTTTTACTGCCCCTAAATGGACCAACGCTCTACTGATGCCACTGGGTAATAAAACCAATGAACCAAGGATGGGTTCCTCTGGGGAAGACAGTTATGGTGAAATGGATTATTATGAGAGAGAAGGCAGAATGAAAATTTAAATAATAACCTCAGGTTAGATCCTAAGCTAAAATAAAAGTAAAAATTGAATATGAACTGCTATTATAAATGCTAAATAAGGACAAATACCCTGGTCAGCCTAGAAGATAATTCTTCTGCTTTGTTCTTTTAAACAAGCCTGACAACATCTATTTCTTGAACACTTACTCTGTGCAGGCACAGAGTACATTTCATAGATCATGTATTCATCTCTTCTTCAAATATAATTGAGCATCTACTGAAGGCCATGAATAGTACATTGGGACAGACACACATCATTTTCCCCACCACAATAATGTATATCTATTATTATTTTTTTAAAATATATTTTATTGATTTTGTACAGAGAGGAAGGGAGAGAGATAGAAAGCTAGAAACATCGATGAGAGAGTGTCATCGATCAGCTGCCTCTTGCACACCCCCTACTGGGGATATGCCCGCAACCAAGGTACATGCCCTTGACCTGAATCGAACCCGGGTCCCTTCAGTCTCCAAGCTGACGCTCTATCCATTGAGCCAAACCGGTCTCGGCTGTATATCTATTATTATACAATCAGTTAACAGATGAAGACAGTTGGCCTGAGAGGTTATGTAACCTTAACCTTGAGGTCTCACAGCTAGTCAATGGAGGCATTGGGACTCAAATTTCATCTTTGATTGCAGAACCTGAGTTCTTGAACACCATACTGTATACAGTGAGCTTTGTATACAGGTTTGCTTGTCACACCTTTAACAGAAGTATGGAGCCTGGAAGAGTGAAAGAAAGATTTGTTTAAAGTCCACTCTTCTATTTATCAGGCCTTTTTTTTTTTTCCCTGATACATATCCTGTGAGGTACTTTTTAAACTTAACTTTAAAGATAAGGGAACTGGAGTTCATAGAGCTTTCATTTCAGTGAGAGAGGAAAGGGGAGGTGGGGGAGAGAAAGAAAGAGGGAGGAGAGAGAGGAGAGAGAGGAGAGAGAGAGAGGAGAGAGGAGAGAGGAGAGAGGAGAGAGGAGAGAGGAGAGAGGAGAGAGGAGAGAGGAGAGAGGGAGAGAGGGAGAGAGGGAGAGAGGGGGAGGGGGAGAGAGAGAGAGAGAGAGAGAGAGAGAGAGAGAGAGAGAGAGAGAGAGAAGAAGAAGAAGAAGAAGAAGAAGAAGAAGAAGAAGAAAAGAGAATGAGAGAGAAATACATAGATTTGTTGTTCCACTTATTTATGCATTGGTTGATTCTTATATGTGCCCTGACCTGACCAGGGATGGAACCTGCAACCTTGGTCTATCGGGGTGATGCTCTAACCAAATGAGCAATCTGGGTAGGGCTGAGATTGAATTGTTTTCCCCAAAAGCATATGGCTGGGAAATGGCACTGTTAAAACTAAGTCCAGGCTTCGATTCCTCTTTCCTTTCCTCCAGGCCTTTGCTGTGCCCCAAAGTGACTGAGAGAAGGATATTTTATAAGGAAACAGAAACAGGACTATGGAATCTGGGTAAGAAGGCTGTAGAGTGGCATGTTTTCTTCTGTTCAGAGTTCAGATGAAAATTTGAATCATGCATGTGTGTGGTACATCAGGAGGAGCATCTTGACTCTAAAAATTTGGCGTGTTTCTATAAGGAGCCTGAGGACGTATCTCCACTGGAGAACAAATACTTTCTGTGCCAGTAAACTGAGAGAGTCTCACACAAGAGAGGATTCTTACCCAGCAGTGGAGAGCTTGAAGGGCTGTGGGTCTGTCAGTGAAAGCTGTGTGCGAGCGAGGGCCTGAGTCTCCCTGCCTTAGACACTGAGTCACCTGCGGGGATGGGTTCCTTCCAGCTCATCCGTTATGTGTTTGATGTCTGCTCTTGTCCAGAAAGAGTTTCTTAAGCATTTCCACCAAGTGGCTGGAGTGACTTCTGGAGGTCCAAGGTATGTGTATATGAGTGTGTGTGTGTGTGTGTGCCATTACAAGTATGAAATTTATTTGCCATCTCATACTTCATTCTAAAAATTAACACAGAGTTTAATGTTATTCCATAATATCCAATAATACAGAACTTGCATTTATTTAAAATTAAAACACATCCTGGAGTTGGTGGTATAATAAAACTGGTGTGTGTCTTGTGGTATCCTGCATTGTCCCTGGGGCTCTAAGTACTCAAGTGTGAGAAGGCTTGGGCTGTACTTTTTTGAGGTTTCTAATTCTGATGTTCTTACCTCAAGCTATTCTTTTGCTCCTGTGTAGTGGTGTGACATAGATTCTCTATGTTCCCCTGATCTCGTGGCTCAATGGGGCAGGGGTGAGGGGACACTGGGTCAAGTATAAAGGAAAAGTGTGATGTCACTGCAGTCCTGGGCACTCAATTTATCCCTTCCTAATAAACTGTGCAGAACGCTTCCTATGCACATTAGAGCATTTCCAGGGAGAGGAGAACAGGTAACATTTATTAAGCACTTACTATACACCAAGAGCTTTGTAGGTTTTTAATCTAATTATACTCTCATAATAACTCTGTGAGGTAGGTTCTATTTTTATCCCCATCGTACAGAAGAGGAATAGGAGATACAGAACAACTTGCCCGAGTTCACGCAGGGAATGGGGTTGGGACTCACACCCAGGCAGCCTTGTCCCATGGCCACCAGGTGGTACTGCTCCTCTGGGGAATGTGTCCTATTGACCCCACTTTACAGCCCTTTATTTCATCTAGTGGGTGTGTGAGTCACCTGTGCCGTGGAGCTTGCTGTGAGGTCAGAAGTCACAGCAGCATCCATCTGCCAGCCCACTCATCCTGGTTCAGGGGGCATCAATAAAGTGGGAGGGGTAAAGTGAGAGAGGTGGGGCCACCTCAGCCAGCCCAGGGCCAATAAGGAAGAATGGCTTCCCTCTTCCTGAATGACACATTGCTTCTGTGGCTCTTGGCAGCAGAGGTGGAGTCAAGCAGGGCAGGTTTGCAGGCAGCCAGGGAGGTGGCATTTCAAGGAGCCTTTTTGTGGAGCTCATAAATGGGATTCCTCAGTCCTTTAGGAAACCTGAATTGCGCCCAAGCCTTCACTCCTGAGGCTGTGCTAAGAGCGACAGCCCCAGGACTGGCACTGGTAGCTTATGGTGCCTGTGCCAGGCTAATTGTCTCTGGCCCTCAGACCATGTTTTCCTGGCACATGTCCTTCCTGATAATTGGACTGCTGAGTGGCACACGCTGCTGTGCATGCTGTCTGACACCCAGCTCGCCTGAAGGAAGGGGTCCCAGCTTTGGTGGCCAATGACTGGCCGAAGCCACAGGCTCCACCTCCGAGGCTGGTTCCAGGTGGCTTGCTGCGGTCAAGAGGTGGCTCTGTGCTAAACCTTTACCCTTTGATTCATTCTTGGAGACAGAAATACGAGCCACTTGCTGATTAAAAAGAACCTCAGTGTATCAGCTGTTGTTGGAAATGCAGCGTGAACATTATTCAGTCATTTCCAGTTTAGCTAAGATCTTCTTTAAAAAATTGTGATTTAATATTTTTCTTTTCATTTAATTCTGATTTTGTCTCATTTGTGCCCCATGTGGCATCATTTTGGTTAATCTCTGCTCAGTCCCCTTAACTCACTGCTTCAGCATTCTCTTTTTCTTTTTCCAGAAAATTCCTATCAAAGTTTCACTCTATACTCAGGATGTGAGAACTGCTGGACACAGTTATTAGGTTATTAGGTTGTTGCTACTAAACTTTTAAAATGTTCATTCATTCACAAATAAAATCTTTATTGTGTTCTGGTCAGATGTCAGGCACTGCCAGGAGCTTTGGTATAGCATGGAATGAAGCTCAGATGTTCAAGTCCCCATGTGTTTCAAGTTCGTCTAAGTGGTAGCCCACTTGTTACCCCGAGGGCATGTTCCTAGGGAAAGCCCACTCCTATTTTCCACACTAGCCCACCCAGACCTCCCTAATGTTTCTCCAGCTTCTTACCTGATGCTCAGCCTGGTCTGGTGAGTAGAGATTAGCAGCGCTATTAGCAGGGAGGATGCTTTTGTTAGACAGGTGTCAAACCAGGGTAGTCACTCCTATTTGAAGCAAGATCCTCATTGGTGGTCTGGCATTTGGGAAGGATGCAGGGACCGGGAAAGGAAGTTCACATGCATTAGCAAGCGACCAGGGCTCCAGTTCTGGCCTGTAGTTGAAATGCAGAGCAGGAATCAGGCAGGAGGATGGGAAGGGAGAATGTGAAGACTGTCGCTATTCTAGCATGAGGGAGCGTGGGGATCAAGCCAGGGCACTGCAAGCAACATGTGGGTGGCTAGACTAATTTTAGCCCACCTCCTGGTGGGGATGAGCTGCTAATGTATTTGTCAAGCTGGGTAAATTTGGTTAGAAACCAGGAGGAATTGAACTGCCGGGTTGAGAGATTTAGTAACTAGATATGTGGGCTGGGCAAGGAAGAGACCGATACATCCCAAAGCTTTTGGGCTGATGAGATCCCACCATGACCTATTTTGTTCCATGACCCATATAACTGTTGTAAGCATATGTCTATACAATAATTAAAGCTAATTAAAATTTTTTTTGGTGGGTGAGTCTTTGAGGAGTTTCATAACAACTCCTGAGATAACTAGAGATGCTTTGGGATGTCACAGAAAGAGCATTTGGAATAATTGAGCTAGATGTTTAAAGCAGAGATGTGCAACGAAGACTGGCAGCAGAATGGCAATTTGCAAGTTTTAGTTTGAAAGAATGCTGAGTCAGGAGCTAGGAGTTTGGGGTTGTAATCTGTATGCTGGTAAACTGGCTCTCTGGACACCTTGCTTTTACGTTTGACAGTTGCTATGTAAATACTCCCACCATGGTGGATGTCCAGTTACCACTGGCTTCGTTACTGGCTCACACAACTCCTGCATAAGTCATAATCAGCTCTTATAAGGCCAGTGTAAGGTGACTCCCTCACACCAGTGTAACCCTGACTGAGCTTCTGGTCAGCTTGGTGGTGGTTTTGGGTAAATCAGTTCACTTCTCTGGATCTTAGTTTTATCATCAATAAAGTGAAGTTCCAGAGTTAGCCTCCTAGTAAGTAGTCTGTGTTTTGGGGCAGTACTAACATCCTGTTATAAGCCAAAAGTGTCACAGCAGGTTTTCAGAGCCTTATTGTGATACTAGAGCCCGGGTGCATGAAAATCATGCATGGGTCGGGTCCCTAGGCCTGGCCAGCAATCAGGGCCAATTGGGGCCTTCCTTCCCCTAGCTGCTGGCTGCCAGCTGCCAGCCGAGGCCTTCCTTTGTTCCATGCTGCCCCATCGTGGTCAGGACACATCATAGCGATCAGTCGAACTCCCGGTTTCCTGGTCGAACTCCTGAGAGGCTACTTTGCATATTAGCCTTTTATATATAGATGTGAGAACATGTAATTGTATATCTGAGTCTGTGTCATAATTACCCATGTTCTGCTTTCTGCTGTCGCTGAGTGTTCTTCTCCAGCACCTCTTTCCAGGAAAATTAAAAATGGCAGTGCACCCATTAATGAACCAGACATCAGGGCAGAATTCTCTGACCCCAGTGGGGTAAGAAACCATATCCATGTTCGGTCAGAGAATTTTACATTCTATGATCAGGACCTAGGAGGTAGTTGAGAGGCTGAGACAACTATGTCCTCTAAATCCTCATAGTGACCTATAGTTCAAGTACAGTAGTGTATCTGATCACGGGACCCACATGTGATTTTCCCTGGACTAGTAACGACATGGGGGGTTAGTTAGTTCCACGCTTTTTGAAGGCAAGGATTCTGTCCTTCATATTTATATGTGTCAAATCCTGTTATCTTATAGAGACTAAGTAAGTGAGAGAAAGAATAAACTTTTGGGGCAAATGCTGAATTTTATTTTCTTCCCCCAATTTATTGAGATATATTGACATATAACATTGTGTAAGTTTAAGGTATATGACATGATTTTCTGCATTTTAAAATATTAATTCAAAAGTAGACATGAGCTTCCTGTGATTTTCATAATAATGCTGAAAAATGTATTTTATAAATACAAGAAATTATTTTCTTATTGTAATAGAAAACTTTTCAGTGTCTCCAGTAATTAGATTTGGATAACACTCTTGATACACAAACAGAACCCAGTGGGGAGAAACATGAGTGAGAAAAACCCCAACCAGAGAGACCAGGTATTTACAACCCACCAATGAGTACCTCTGCCTCAACCAGTGGAAATACGTTACTTTTTTTTAAAAAAAGAAAAAAAATACTGATATATAGGATATATTTATTTATACGTGTGCCATTTTTACCATCCCTTACTCCTCATAGTGACCATCATAAGCTATGTATAGTTATTCCCCTTTTACAGAAGAAGAAACTGAGATTCAGACGGGCTCGGTCAGGAGCCAGCCAGTGGTAGAGCCCCAAGTCAGTGCCTCACGGCTGTGCTCTTCTGGCTGGGCCAGGCTGCCTGCGGGCGTTCTGGGTTTCCTCTCCCTGGGCCTCTGTTCCTTGTTTGCTGTGGGCTTTGGATGCTTTCACATGTGAGTGAACCTGGCTCAGCCCACAACCAGGCAAACAGAAGCACCAGTCTCTGACAGGGCTCTGAGCAAATACGCCAGGTCAGGCCTGTCCTACATGTACTTTGCCCCAGTGAATCAGCTCCTTGGAGGCCGGGCAGTTGCAAAGGTAACCGACTGGCTGTAGATTGGAGGGCCAGGTGAGTCTTGGTAGATGTGGCACCTGGACTTTGGCAGTCTCCACGAGGAGAGGAGACACTCTCAGGCCAGGTTCCTGGGACCGCGCTGAAGGAAGGTGGCAAGGCGTCAGAGCAGGTGTGTGGGAACCTAGCTACCTTGTGTCCTCTCTCTTACCTGTGCTTGCTGGGCTGTCAGATTAGTAGAGGCAACCTTGCCCTCACTGGGGCCAGGGAGGGTCATGGATGTGAACTCTCAAGTGTGACTTGTCACTGTGGATGGAACGCCTTCATTCTGAGAATCTTAGTTGCCCTTGGGTTGCTGCGTTTAATTATAACCTGAGGATTGATTTACTGGAGTTGATATCTCTTGGCAACAAAATGACAGATTTTGGCGAAGGGATTGGGTGTTGTGCCTTTGCAGTCAGGGAAGGCTGCCTAGTGAAAATATCTGGGGACCAGGTGACAGAGACTTTCTTTCATGGGCCCAAATGGTATTGAGTTCCTCAGGCCTCCAGGAAAGACCCACACACGCTTTCACTGTGTCTGGAGCATTTGGCCTTTGTTGGAATTTGCTAGAAAAAGCCTGCATTTTTTTCAGGAAAGTGGGCTAACCTGGGCAAAAGGGTGCTAGTTTCCCTGAGCGGGGGTTGATCTTGAGGCGGAAGGCACTTCTGCGCCTCGCTCTTCTGGGCTGGTCTGTGTACAGCCCTCGGCTCATAGCGGTGGACCCTGGCTCTATGGCATTTGAGCAGAGTGACATGTTGATTTCCACACATACCCTTTGACCTTTTGTTCTGATAAGAATTTTTATTTTAGGCAGGGAGTTTCAGGAGTGGGAGCAAGTGAAGTGGCTTCCATCAGAGTATTTCAACTGAAAACAGTTCCCAACAGAGAAAAAACAGGGTCTGACCGAGCTAACGAATTCTCCCGTCCCTGAGCAGCAGGGAGGTCCGGTGTGGGCTCTTCCTTTGGGGGCCGCTGGCGGGGCGCTCCTCTGTGACATGGGCCGAGGAGCTTGGAAGGCAGTCTGAACTAGGAGCTGCTGCCCATTTGGAAGAATAAGTGGGGGAATCAGTTTGATTCTGGGGAGACTTGCATGTTTTAAATCGCATCCAGGAGGATTACCAGGACAGGGCTCTCTGGGCGGTCATGGAAGCAATCCCAAACTTTCGTCTTGTTGGCTCCCCAGAGGAGAGGCAGGCATCGCCTTGTTATAGGGCTAAGGACTAAAGGCCCCTTTAAGGATTCAGGAAAGATGTTTCTTGAGGCCAATTTAAGCTGCTTTTTGTTTAGGAAATGCCTTCAGCTACCCTCACTATCCCAATCTTTGTCTCCAACACTAACTACTATTTATTGGACAATTACCATAGACCAGATAGTGAATTGGGCACTTCATACGTTATCTCTAATTCTGACTGTAACCCTGCAAGCTAGTTATTACGATCCCCGTTTTATGGAGAAGGAAATTGAGGTTTGGATTAATTAACTAGCTATTAAGTGGCAGAGTTAGGATTTGACCTCTGGTCTAGATCTAAGCCCACTCTATCTCCATGATAGCATAGAATCCCCATAGTAAATGCTGAATCAATATTTTCTGGTGGAATAAATGGACATTTATTTAATTGGAATACCTTGATAGGGTTTTGGAGCTTCATCTATTACTGTTCTGTCTTTCATGCCTCCCACATCTATTATTGCTCCAACTAATTGTACTTTTTAATTTTTAAAGCAACAACCACATACTAATAGTTGTCTAGTCTGTTATTTATTTCATGTATCTGTTTGAGATTTTCCTCCAGATGTTTCTGTATCAATGGCTATGCGGTTTGTTTTAGATATATTTTGAGAACAATAAGTGCTTTTTCAAAAATAAAAACCTCAACCAACCATCGTGTTTGGATATAAACCTAAAGTAATGATAATTTTGAGGTCTTTTTGTTTTTTCCTATAGGAAGATAAAATAACTACACAACTGACTAAAAAAGAGAGATATTCAGAAGGTCAGCGATGGAGCCCTGGATTCCCCAGCTGCCACCGCAGCCCCGGGGGAGGCCCCCAGCCCCATCCCAGGGTCCAGACCGAGGCCTTCGGAGAGATGGATATCATCAGCCTGTTCCTCACTCTTGGCACAAGGGAGAGAGGTTCCGTCAATGGCAAGACACCAGAAGGAGCTCCCAGCCACAGCAGGACCCCAAGGCAGACCACCAGCAGCCTCATTACGTACCCAGGCCTGGGGAATGGCATCAGCCGGTGCCCGGGGTGGACTATTACGAAGGGGGTTATCACCCTCACTTGTATGCAAGGTATGGTTTTAGAGCTTGGAATTGACCCAACTCTCCCGAGTGCTTACAGATTGTTCTTGTCCTTCTTCCTTTTCCTCTTATTTCTCCTCTTTGTTTTTTCTTTTTCCTCCTCCAACCTAGACATTGATGTAGCTAAACCCTTTGCTCTCTCAAATTGACTGAAAAGAATAGTTCCCCTTTCTGTATCCCCTGGGGGTGCTGCTTAAAGAAGCCATAAGCATCTGATTGGGTGTTGGGGGCAGGGGAGAGGATAGAGAGGATGAAATTAAAGAGAGCAGATGAAACCCTCTATTCCAGGATTTCAAAAGGGCAATACTGTAACTATATGTAGACAATGGACTAGCCTCTCCTAGGCATCCCTATAAAAACTTTCTCATTGTCTTTGAGCCACTCTGATGCAGGGTTGGTATGACATCACCAGCATCAACAAGAGCCCTAGTAGTACCTAGGATAGTATCTAACATGTGATAGGCATCCAGGGGGGAAAAAAAGCATTGAATGAATGGATGGGAACTAAAAAAAAAAAAAATCAACCTCAGATAAAGCAGATGAAAGCTTGCAGGCTCCACGTTCAGAAGGGAAGGGATCTCAGTGAGGCAATTCGAGGTTGGAGAATCTAGAATTCCTACTTCTGGGTTCTGAGAGCACTGGACGCACAATGTTTCATGGAATGTTGGAAGCCACCTATGTCCACTTTGGCTTTTTCAGGTGGGGTGATATTTATCTGTCTGCAGTTTCAGCACTGGAATTACGACAAATATTTTAAAGAATTTTGCCCCTACAAAATGCTAAAAAGTTATTAATTGATGAAAATACTAACAATCTGAAATTTTCAAAGGAAATTATGTTAAGGACAGAGGCAATAAAGGCAATCAGATTTAAGATAGTTCAAGCTGACCTTTTCATCTCATTTCCATCTGTACTATGCCTGGGAATTGTAATGGCCTCATGCTCATCTCTGGAAGGGGTTTTCTGGGATACTATCAGGGCAGGGCTTTCTAAGATAATACCTTGTGTGGTTGGATGTAGGCAGTTGAAGAGTAAGAGGGATCATGGGGAGGAAGAATGAGACACTTTGCTATAAAGATCTCAGATATGTTCTGAATCAAAGCTCTTATTCCTGCTCTGGGTCTGGATTTTCCGTGCATGGGATCTAGAATTAACTGTGCCTTTTAAGCAGGTTCTGGACCGGGGCCATAGTTCTGTCCTCTGAAGTTGTTTGTCCAGTCTTCTGTTGGTTTCTCTCTTTACCACACTCACCCTTGAAATGACTGATTTTCTCTGTGCCATTTTAGGCCAGGCATCGATGATCCATACCAGAGGTATCACTCTCCAAGGGAAGAATATCCATATGGAAGTTATTACTACCCTGGGCACCCACAGCAGCAACCAGAAGAAAGAGGTATGGAATAACCTCCCAGAAGTCTTTGGGGTGGCTCAGCTGGTCTGATAGGCGGGGCAGAGGCCAATGGAGCAATGCTCAGAATCTCATCTTGGGCACCTGCTCTACTGGGGTAGAAAGAACTGTTCCTGCCTACCTCTTTCTTGGCCAGATGAGGTCACTGCTTGCTGTCTCGAGGAGAGGAGACAGAAGGCAGTCATTTTTCTTTGTACGTGTAGATGATAGTATTGAAACTATCATTATGCTGCTAATATTATGGATAGTTTGCACTTCATCCACGTGTTTTCTTCTGCTCATTATGGCCAAGATTATAGTCTCTGACCAAGTATCAGTGACGTACTCAAGTGTGTGAGTGGCCTGTAATGAGTCTGACCACTATTTACCCTGAGGGTGCACATATGTGCCATTAGGAATTTATACCTATACAACAGTAAGGCTTTAGATATATGCTAATGGCTGCTAGCAAAGAGAAATCTGTTTCAACATTGAACATATATACACAACACACACACACACACACACACACACACACACACACACACCATCCTCATCATTGTACAGTTGTATAGGGCCATGCTAATTGGTTCAGTGAGGACTGAGGGGCATCTCACCATTAACTCTCATGAATTTTACTTATTTTGGCAAATGTGTTTTGTACCTACTGTGCTCCAGTAACTCAGCTTCACAGCTTGTGTCTTTTCGGAACTTTTCACAAATAGAAAGTGACCTGCTTTATTTTGGTTTTTTTTTCTGAGGGTGCAGTGCCAAGGCAAGGGAGTCCTTATATCCGGCATGAAGACTATCGAGATCAAAAGTACCTCAACGAACATCATCATGAAAACCGGAATAGTCCATTTCGAGCAAACAGTGAGACCCAGTTCCAGTAAGTGTGAAAGGAGAGGCCAGGTCAACATGACTCAGCCAAACTCAAACTCTGTTAGGAAAATCTTTTAGCATCTGGTGCTGGGCCCTCATCTCCGGCAGCCCATCCGCTTCTGTTGTGGGGATGTGGGAGTTTTATTCTCGGAGATGGAGGTGTAACCCAGGATGGCCCAGGCCAGGGTGAACAGGAACCCTGGGAGGAGAGATTCTTAACTCAGAGATGTGGCTCTCAAATCTGGGCTAGCCTGAGTCCTGTTTCTTGAGGTTCATCAGAAAGCAGGGCCTTTGTTCTATGTTGGTCTCAGGACAGCTGTGGCCTTGCAAAAGTTCTCATGATTGTGTCCTGCCTGGGGCTGGGATGCTTCTCTTCAGCCTACTCCTGTGCCCTAAAAATGGGACATCCTTTGGGATCAGGCGAGCAGGGGACGGGAACAGCCTTTTGTTCTAGTACGGGTTCTGGTGCCCTTAGGTTTGGCACCTTTATCCTGGAACCCATCAATCCCACTGCTCTGATTTAAGTCATTCTAGATGTCAGGCAGCAGGGACCACCCTTCTCTGCAGGGTTCGGGGCAGCTTCTAGCAACTGCACTGGGGAGCCAAGGAGCCCCTATCTTCCTGGTGTTAACAGACTGAGGTGGTGAATGGAAGGACAGTGCTTCTCTCTGCAGCACACAGGCCGACCTGACACCTGTCCGCACTCGGCAACAGAACCACCTCCTGCAGAGAGCAGCTCAGCCGTGCTGGCTTGCCCAGGACCCCCTCTCACCTCTCCTGTCATTTTACTGCAGATCTCAGAGTGGGAACCCTTATAGAGACAGCCCTGCTTCTAACTCTGGACAGGAGTGGCCTGGGGACCTGCTTCCGGAGAGTCTGCTAACTGGGGCCCAGAAGAATAAGGTAACTTGAAGTGACATAGGGCTGGTGGCCTGTGACAGTGCCTCCCAACTACATTGTCAGCAGTGGCAGGACAGAGCCCTGGCGACGGGGCCTCCAGTGGCCAGCAGACTGAGCATCCAATTCTTCCTCTCTTGGCAGAGTCTCCACTCATCCCTCCTCTTTTCCCCATTTTTCTGTTTCAATCTGAAAGGCCTGGGACCCTGATCTGGCCCTTTTACATTTTTTGTCAAATTGGCTGAATCAGGAAATGTCACACAAGTCACTCTGAGGTGCTGGGAAACCGAGGAGAGGCTGCCAGCAGTTTGGTTCACCCAGGAAGTGGGAAGTTGCTGGAATCTTTTAATTCAGGGCTGAAAAGCAGAGCTTGAAGCCTGTCTTGACATTTTTTTTTATTATTATTTTTTTTATAAAGCATTCTTTTTAAATATATATTTATTGATTTTAGAGAGGAAGGAGAATGAGAGAGAGATAGAAACATAAATAATGAGAGAAAATCGTTGACCTGCTGACTCCTGCATGCCCCACACTGGGGATTGAGCCTGCAATCTAGGCATGTGCCCTGACAAGGAATCGAACCCTGATCTCCTGGTTCATAAGTCAATGCTCAACCACTGAGCCATGCCAGCTGGACTGTCTTGACTTTTTAGAAGACCATCTCTACCATCTCTGTCTTCTAAAATCTTACTGTGTATACCGCCTATGTCATAAAATGGAGCTCTTAAATAAAAAAAAATAAAAAAACCCACACATTTATTTTGGAAAAACTTTAGGTTCATGGAAAAGATGCAAAGACACTGTGGTGACCGGCTTTTAATTTTTGACAGTCTTGTATTAATTTTGTTCCCATGATTGAATTTGTATGATTTTTTAGAACAGTTTCTGCTGTCTACCTAATGCTCAGTAGGGCAGGCCACATGCTATCATGAAAGCAGCCACACACATACAACACTTTACAGTGGACAGAGAGCTTTTGCATCCAATGTTTTATTTGTATCCTCCCAGGAGGTAAGCTCCATGAAATTTTTGTGTGCCTATATCCCCAGGGGAAGCACAGCGCATAGTAGGTGCTCATTAAATAGCTGGTGAATGAATGCATGATTAAGTACTTGAACTATGCAGGACAGCTATGATTATCTATATTATAGATGAGAATACCCAGCTCAGAGAGCCCAAGTCACTTGTCATAAAGTCATAGACACTTGATATTGACAAAGCTGGGATTTGATTCCAGGCCTCCTGCCCCTCCTGGGCCCAAGGCCTGCACTCTTTCCACTGGAACATCTGCATCCCTTAGCGAACACCTGTCAATCGAATCATCCATCCATTTCCTTTCAACACATTCATATTCACTGTATTTATTTAAAAGTTTGGAACACTTGGGAGGACCATCTCTCTGAAACTGTTTCTGATTCTTCCCATGTGTTTTGTTGTTTTCACTTCCAGCCACCACTGCCCCACGAGTCCAACCTTCTTGAGCAGCATGAGTCTGGCCTCAGCTCCAGTGGCTATGAGCTCAGCCAATACATGGCAGATGCCTCCGAGCCTTATGTCCCCACGGCTTCAACAGTTTGGAGACCAGTGAAGGCTGGTGGGTGCTGAAGTGATCAAAGGAGTTGGTTGTGTCTGATGGGAAGAGGGCTGGGGGCAAGTTTCTTGGAAAGACACCTTACCGTGGCTTCCAAGAGTAGAGCATTGTTTGCCTCATTTGCTTACACAGGTTTCCTGGGCAGAGAGGTCCGCTTGGCTCCATTTCCCACCTTTTCTCTTTACTGGACATTGCATCATAGCAGGTTCTTGGTAGGGAACCCTGCCCCTAGCCATACTGGGCACGCTTTGGTGCTTTTAAGTAGCAGGTGAAGGAAGTTAGGGCTGGATTCAGGTTGGTAAAGCAAGGGCAGGCCACAAAGCATTATCGCTTTGTCTGGATGTGGCTGACTTGTCTAGTGCCGGCCTCTCTCCATTGCCAAGAGTCTGGGCCTTGCGTGTTATTACCATTTGGACCAACCATAACATCCTTGCATTATGTTCTGACATATTTTCAGGGGCTTACATCTGCTTCTACTGTAGCCCACCCAGAATCTTATCTGGGTCCCAGGTGGAATTTACACAGAAATGTGTTTGTGGCATCCTGCTAAGTAGAGAAAAGCAGTGGCAGTCATGCTAACAGTGTTCACCTGTGTCTGTTGATCAGAGGCTGACTTGGCAGCTGATCCCAAGGCACCCATGAAGTTCTACGTCCCTCATGTACCTGCGAGTTTTGGGCCAGGAGGTCAGCTGGTGTGTGTGTGTCCCAACTTCCCCGGTGACGGGCAGACGGCCCTTGTTGAACTGCACAGCATGGAGGTAAATAAGAGTCTTTGTTCCCAGAATGCTCCCTGCTCCCCTTTGCCTGAGCCTGGCATCTCCTGGAACAGGGGGCTCTTGTGGGGAACTGGGTGGGGATCTTCTCTGAAAGAGGTGATGCTGGACTTCCGTTTTCCCTGAGATGCTATTGGCTCAGTTTCAGCCACTGGAGAACTCGCTTTCTCCCCGAGGAGGCATGAGCTGCACTTTGGGACCACAGCCTTGGGTTCTGATACTGGGCATTGTTTGGACATTGTCTTGAAGAGCAAATCTAATTTTTGTTCCAGGTTATTCTTAATGATTCTGAGGAACAAGAAGAGATGAGAACTTTCTCAGGACCCCTGATCAGGTAAATGAGCATATGAACAGCCGAGTAAAGCCTTTTGAGACCTACACAGTCTTCCTGCCAAGAATAGGATTTTGGGGGTATTTGTTCTTGGCTTCTTTGAAAGAAAATGTCTGTCCCCATTAGAGTAGAATTTTCTGTGCTACCAGACAGAGCCTAATGTGGCCTGATCCTTTTTTGAGAAGCAACTTAGTAGTTGAAGAGGGGGAAGAACAATTAATGTGAAGGTTTAAAAATCTGAAATCAGTTCCATTTTGCAGAGGTGACATGGTAGGAGGTTTTAGTGTTCCGTGTTCCTAACAGACATTAGTGCGGAAGTGCAGCATCATCCGGGACGTCACAGACAAGTGGATCATAGTGGGGGAAAAGGCTTGCCTTTTTCTGGAGAGGGAACTTGGTCCAAGTGAATTCCTGGATGGTGTGCAAGTCTGCCCTCTGCAGGATTGAGCTAGAACTGCTTTTAAATGCCCAGTCCCTTCTGATAAATATTCACAGTGCCTTTTGCTGTGGAGTGTCCTGACTGATGAGAACATCTGGGTTCTGGGCCTAGGCATCTTACTAACTAGATATACCATGGCAGACAGGTCATTTAACTCTCTCTGGTCTTAGTTTTCCCCTTAAGAAATGATGTCACACTGGCTCCGCCCACTCCAGGCAGTGGTCTTGAGACACAAGTGAGATTAATGCACATGGAAGCCCTTTAAATAGCAACACCGTTATATAAATGTATTCTTAACCTGGATCTTTCCCTCTAAGAAAATACCCATTTAGTATTTTGACAGCTCTTTTAAGTAAAAATGAGTATGTTTATTTCTTACACTCAGGTATACAGATGTGGGCAGAACATCAAATTGGGTATTTTGGACACTAGGATACTGATCCCAACTGGGCATTGATTTTATCGAATAGTCTTAAGCAAATAATACTGCCTGTTTATTGAGCTCTTAATATATGCTACATAACTTGCTAATTTATTTTTTGTGTGGAGGTAGATTTTTTACAATTATTCTGATCTTAGGGGGAAAAGCTGAGGCTCAGAGGAGATAACAAAGTTTTGTCAGCGGAGACATGGCAAGCTAGATTTAAGTCCAGAGTTGCCTGACTCCAAAGAGTGCTCTTGCCTGCTACCCAAGGCAGATATTTCAGGTCTCGGGGGGCCTCAGTCTCTTCACCTGTAAAATGGAGAAAGTATATGCAAGAACATCTGAAGTTTCTTCCTGTTCCACAGAGAAACAGCTGTCCTGTAGCTACTAGTATAGACTTGTTCTCCCTGTCCTGGTCCTGGCTTGTTGGGTCCATCCAGCACCCTCACACTGTGGGAGGAGCCCACGGTCCGGCATGGGGAAGAGTCTGCCTGCTCACCCTCTGCTCCCTGAAATCTCTCCATAGGGAAGACGTCCACAAGGTGGACATCATGACATTTTGCCAGCAGAAAGCAGCTCAGAGCCGCAAATCAGAGACACCCGAGAGCAGAGATGCAGCTCTACTATGGCAACTGTTGGTTCTGCTTTGTCGACAGAATGGGGTGAGTATCACCTCTCTGATGGGTGGGCAGGAGCAGTCTGTATTGAAGTGTAAGCCTTCCTGGGATAAGTATAATTTGGCTTATGACATAATAATAAAAATTAATAGTAAAGAAGCAACACGTGGTCTCCCAAAATGCTCAGATGTCAGTGCCAGTTTGCCAACACTGACCTTCACTTTGCCCTTCTCTACTGGCCTGGGTTATAGAGAAGGTGTTGGGTTACTGCACCAGCCAGATGATACTCCTATGAGAGTGTGCACATTTCTGATAACCTTTGTGGCACCTGAGTTTGAGACTCAGCAATCCAGTGCTGGCCTTCCCAGGAAGAAGGCAGGCTCTTCCGTGCCTACTTCTTCAGCCTGGCCTGCACCCATGAGGATGAAGAGGATTCTTTCTCCCTCAGGATGACCCTCTTTGCCTTGCAGTCCATGGTGGGGTCTGACATTGCAGAGCTGCTGATGCAAGACTGCAAGAAGCTGGGGAAGTACAAGAGGCAGCCGCCTGTGGCCAACCTCATCAACCTGACCGATGATGACTTGCCAGTGCTCAGCTCAGGGACCCCAAACCTGCTCACTGGGGAGATCCCCCCCAGCGTGGAGACACCCACCCAGATCGTGGAGAAATTCACTAAGCTGCTCTACTACGGAAGGAAGAAGGCAAGTGCGCTTCGGCAGGCTTGTTTACAAAAGTAACCACTGTCTGTCCCCACCACTCAGTCCTCCTCCAATTAGATGAGGAATATATATTCACTTTATAGCACTGGAGTTCAGGAGGGTACAAAGAAGAAAATAAAAACACCTATAATCCTATCATTAAAAGATAACACCAGTTACAATTTTGATATATTTACTTCTAGCTTTTTTTTTCTATGCATATAATGTATATTCTAAATAAAATAAAATAATTTCTTTTTTTTTCTAATTATTCCCATGGCATTAAAATGTATCACTTAAAAAATGGTTGGATAGAGTGGGAGGAGGTAGAAGTGAGTATAAGGAGGATAAATGGTGGTGGAAGGAGACTTGACTTGGGGTGGTGAACACACAATAAAATATACAGATGATGTGTTATAGAAATCTACACCTGAAACACATATAACTTTATTAACCAATACCACTCCAATAAATTCAATAAAAAAGATTCTACATGAGTAAAAAAAACTGCTTGGACAATATTCCAACATATGAGGGAATCATATTTTATTTAACCAATCCACTATTGTCAACTGTGTGGGCTATTGACTATTTTGTCACCGGTTATAAATTATACACTTAGCACACGTCACGTAAGTCTCTTTAGGATAAACTTCTATAAGTGAAATTACTGGGTTGAAGGGCATGCACTTTTTAAAAGTTCTTCACGTATATACTAAATTAGTTTCTGGAAAGTTTGTTTACAAGCTGTACCCCCACCAGCTGTATCTAAGGGGTGCCTGCCAATATTGAACACTTTACTTCAGCAGATGAAGTGATGTCTTGCTTATTTTTTTGATATGTAAACTAGTCAACATTATTTCTTTACATTTGCTAGTGATCTATATTTGATAAATAAAATGGTAAGGTATTAAAGTGTACATTGTAGTGATTATAAAAATGTATACATTGCAAAAGGATTCCCCTTCCCATCGAGTTAAGTGACAAATCCATCACCTCACGTATTTACCTGTTTTTATGCCTTGTTTAATTTTGAAGTCAAACTCACATTTTACAAAAGTCTTAAATTAACTTAAATATTAGAATATGTGATTAAAATCAGTGTGAATCAATTTTATTTAAAAAAATGGAAAGATAAAAAGAGATATAATGGAGAAATGGTGCCCCCACCTCTTCTGCTCTCCTGTGAAAGCAGCCACAGATGGCATGTAAATGAGTGGGTGTGACTGTGCTCCAGTAAAACTTAATGGACATAGAAATTTGTCTTATATATAATTTTCATGTGTAATGAAATACTGTTCTTTTATTTCCACCTCCCCCCCCCCCCGCACATTTAAAAAATGTAAAAGCTATTCTTAGCCTGTGGGTTGAATTTAGCTACATTTTGTTGACCCCGGCTCCTTATACTATATAAATATCTTCCTCATTATGATTATGTCTTATGGCTGCACAGGTCTCTATAGACAAATTATAATTAATTAAACACTTATAGATTGACATTTAGATTCTGTCCAGTCTTTTGCTGTTACAAACAATGCCTCAATGACTACCCATTGCCATTTGCCTTGTGTAGATAATATAGGTGTGACAAGTTTCTAGATGTGGAAGTGTTGGGTCAAAGGGTAGATGGTTTGTAATTTTGGTAGATAATGACAAATCACCTTGTTGGAGGTTGTACCAGTGTACTCTACCAGCAATGTATGAGGCTGGTTAAATCTGCGGGTGCGGAACCCATGGATATAGAGGGTGACTGTACCATCTTGCTACTTGTATTTTGAGACTCAGTCCTGGGGGGGGGGCGGGGGGCGTGCTTCTCATTTTTGGTGCTCAGGTTCATAAAAGTATTGTATAACTTTTGATTGCAATAGGCTAACTGGAAGCTATGTTTGAGGGGGAGCTAATGAAACAGCATGGTGGGTTTTGACAAAGTGGAGGCTGGAGAAAGGGACAACTTAGAAATACATGCCAGTTAAAGCCCATTTCCCATATGAGGCTCTCAGAGTCTTCGTGCTCAGGGGACAGTGGTACCTAAGCACAGGGGAAGGTGAGCGAGAAACATTGAATGTGATGCTTTGTTTTCAGGAAGCCTTGGAGTGGGCCATGAAGAACCATTTGTGGGGCCATGCTTTGTTCCTGTCCAGCAAGATGGATGCCAGGACTTACAACTGGGTCATGAGTGGGTGAGCTGGGGACTTGCATTAGAGACCAAGGGAGCAGAGTGACTCCCCCAATAAATGTGGGGGACAGTGGGGAGAAATCCAAGATGCATTGAGAGCTCTATGCTCCCCTCTCCCCCATTCTAAGCATCTTTCCAGTTTCTGTTTTCTGAGCTGGAAGTAGCATTTCTGTTCCCCAGGTCCTTTTAATCTGGCTACAGTACATTCTACCTGCCAAGCTGAATAAAACGTTTTAGTAATATTTCCCAGAGTCAGGATTTCCACAGAGTAAGTGGGTTTCTATATTGCAATAGCCTTCTTCCTTGGGAAGGGCTGTTCTAGATAGTTCCATCAGTGAGGGAATACAAATGATCATGTGAGGTTAATAAACAGAGCCTTAGGACTGAGGATTAGTACATGTCTATTGCTTAGTCTTGCAATGGAGGTATGGGTGCTGAGGAGAAGGTAGGGATACAGGTAGCAGGGCCATGAGCTGTGGTAGGAAAGGGGGTTATGGGACTGGGAATTAGATCAGGAAGTCTTCATCAAGGGTGGTGGGAGTTGACAAGACCGAAGGGGTACATTTATTTTTATTTTTATTATGTATTTATTTATTTTTAAAAATATATTTTGATTTTTTTACAGAGAGGAAGAGAGAGGGATAGAGAGTTAGAAACATCGATGAGAGAGAATCATCGATTACTGCCTCTTGCACACCCCCTACTGGGGATGTGCCCGCAACCAAGGTACATGAGCCAAACTGGTACCTTTAGTTAGAAATCATGCCAGCATATCAAGATCCGGCTGCCAGGTGGACCAGGACAAATGCCCAAACCAGGATGAGATAGGAATGGAGGTATGAGTACACAGCCAGCAGTTTGGAATAAAGTGGATGAAACAGCAAAAGAGCATCAGGATCACTGGAGGGGGTAGGTGTAGGGGTGCTCTCTAGTTACCGAAATGGCTATTTAGTGCTTAGTAAGTGCTCTACAGACCCAGCTAGCCATGGGCTGGGCACGGAGGAGGGCTGCTGCGGTAGCAGGGAGGGGCTGGAAAAGAGGGGCCCACAGGGAAGAAGTGCAGGTTAACTGCTAGGGCTCTTCAGGACCCTTTGAAATGTTGGCTGGTCACCTCCATGATGGAGGGAGGCCTACAGAAATGGTTGCTCAAGAGTTAGGGTGTCAGTGCCAAGGAGCAGAAAATCTCCCTCAACAATGGGACCTTCCTGGGGTGTGTGGTGGAGTGAAGATTCTGTCTCCCACCAAAAGTGGGTGTGACAAAAGCACAACAGAAAAGCAGAGGAACTCTTGTTCCAAAAGAAGCTGCTACAATCAAATAGAAATATATCCGAGGCCTGAGCCTCATGGGCAATGGGGTGAAGACTCTCTTGGCTTGGTCACCACTGATGGTCACCTCTCTCCACAGTTTCACAAGCACACTGGCGCTCAATGACCCACTGCAGACCCTCTTCCAGCTCATGTCGGGGAGGATCCCACAAGCAGCCACGGTACCCTTTAACGCCCCAGCATCCCGAGGGTTTAGGGGTGGGGACTGCTCTGGAACAGGGGATGGCTTTGAAGATTAAAAGTGAAAATAATTGTTAATCACTTACCAGTTAAGCACTCTGATTCATATTATGTCATTTAATGCATGGAGGTAGGGGTTACTGTCCCTGCTTTGCAGACGTAAAAACTAAGGTACAGAGTGTGAGATGACCCACGGTCACAGAGCTAGTGAGTAGTGGAGTCAGGATGGGCCCAGGTCTGTGATTCCAAAGACCTTGCCAGTCGCACAGTAACACAGCTGCCTGCTTTGTTTGAATAACAAGAAACTGTTCTCTAGACTTCTATAGACTACTTTCCTTTTCCTCCATTGCACCTTGATCTTCAAAGCTGGACTTAGAATTTACACATTGTCTAGAGCTAGATATGGCTCAGGTGACATCTGAGACCAGCCGGATAGTTTTCCACTTTAAGAGGTCTTCTTGCTCCAGGTATTCCTTCCGTATCTTTGAAGTCCAGTAATGAGGATACATCTTTGTTGATAGTCTCAGTCAGTTTTTTTTCTTGGATGCAGGATGCTCTTTTACTAAGTGTATTCTTATCTTACAGTCCAGAAAAGTTTTCTTGAATTATATTCTTCAGTATTTGTTTTATTCTATTATTTTGATTTACTTTTCAGGAACTCAATTTGTACACATTTCATATATAAATGAACTATAGATATATGAATTACATACAGAGATGTGCAAAAGTAGGTTTACATTTATGAATATACAAAACAGTTAATAAAGTTATTGTAATAATCATAACCTATATTTTTTCATACCAACCACTGTAAACCTATTTTTGCCCACCCCTGTATATAATTTTCTCTTTAAAAAACTTTGTTTTATTTATTAATTAATTAATTTATTTATTTGGCTCTTTTAATTTCTACCCTGATTGTGTTTTCTTCATTGTCTTTTAGTTTTCATGTTCTTTGCATTTTGGTCCTCATTTCTTTGGTGTTTCTCCCACTTCCTCCTTGAGCTCTGCAGGTCACATGTTATCTCCTCCTGTTCCCACCACCTCTTCCCTGAGCACTCAAAACTGAGCTTTAGGCCCTTGCTTCACAGAAATTGTTTCATCACTTTATGTTACTTTAAATTCATGAGAAAATATGTGGCGACAATTCTTGGTTTTATAACATTTTTTTTTCTTCTGGTGAATGTTCTTTTGACCTTGCATTTATTTTCTCAGTTACTTCTCGCCCTTTATCTTTGCAGCATGTTTGTGCAGACTGTGTGCTTGTTCCTTTACAGAAGTCGCGTCTTCTCTGGCCCGCTATTTGTGGGAGGTTTGTGCTGGGAGGGACGAGGGCCTTCGCAGGCCACCTGGCGCTGCCCGCATCCCCTGGCGTTTCCTGTGAACGTCTGTGTGGCCTTCGCTGCTCCTCAGCCAGTGAAGGTGGCTGAGGGTCCTCTCCCTCTGTGTTCTGCCTGCGTGCTCCTGAACGCACCTCTGTTCACTCGTCATTCCTTGGCAGCCTTTTCTTGTATTTTGAGGTTTGGGTTTCTGCTAACACCTAGCTTTAATGGAAATGGACCTTACACTTGCTTTTTGATTTTTCTTATTGCTTGGGCACAACTCCACACAAAGAAAAGGGAAATGATCACTTACATGCCCCATCATCAAGCCAACTGGTTACACTGGAACACGGAGTCCGTCTCCTAGTTCAGCCAAATGCCTGCGCTCTGCAATGAGATTGCATCATGTCATAAAACACAGGAAATGATACAGTCAGTTTATGATCCCTTGGCTCAGGGCAATGGCAGAGTTAGCTACATGTTCTCTACTTTTAGGTGAGAAAGAAAACCAAGGAGTCAGAGGTGATGTGCGAATGCCATATTTGATCTCAGGGTTGGAGAGTTTCCTGGCCTCACAGGGTCCCGTAAAAACTAGACTTCAGTTACTTGTGATGAGGGGTGTAGTGGGAAAAAAGCACGACCACCGGAAAGCATAGGTGTGGGCTGCCAGCACAGGTATAACCCAGCTTCTGCCCTTCTGCGTTGTGAACTTGACTTTGTTCCTTAACCACAGAGCCTCAGTTTCTCATGTTTGTGGGCATTTTGATGCCTAACCAATAGAGTTATTGTGAAAATTGAAGGAGAGAGAATATCTGAACACATCAACCATCATGCTTGACTTGTTGAAGTTAGTTAATAAGTATTTGTGCTTTCTCACTCTCTCTCCATAGATCTACTTTATAGTGACTTTTAAAAATCACTTGAGGAGACAGAAAAATGACTTTCAAGTTTTTGTCGTTTTTAGCAAAGGCTTTTCTTTTGTTGCTTTCTTTGGTTCCAGCAAGAAAGAGCCTGGTGCACATGTGAAGATGGGATAATAATAGTACCCAAAGCACGGGGCTGTTCCCAGGAGAAATGCTTAGCACAGGGCATGGCTCATGGCCGGAGTGTAATAAGTGAGAACTGCTATTAGGATTGTGACTTATTATTATCTTCATTCTCATTCACACTGCATTGCCCAGATAAACAGTAACTATAAAATGGAGTCGGATAAAGCTTCTTTTGTTCCTTGGGATAATTACAAAGACCAAGTAATTGTGAATTGTTTTGACCTCCACATTTTAGCTATTACTGTCAATCTCCTGTTCCACCTGCTCTATGTAACAACTGGAAGTTAAGCTGGTCTGCAAAGCACCTCTTTTCTATGCTGTGTGTGTGTGTGTGTGTGTACACCTACATGTAATTTATAAAGTGAAAACCAGCTTTACCTATCTTATTTTAGTATCAACAGTAACCCTCTTAGGTAGAAATTATGGTCTCCATTAAAGAGATGAGGAAACAAAGGTTTAATCGCATTGAGAAACTTGCCCAAGGTCACTAGAAAGAAGCAGGAGTCCAGTTGATCCTGGGCCCGTGTTATTTCTTTGACATTATGTTGTTTCTTTATTGGTGTTTCTTGCCCTGAAATTCCCAGAGGGTAGGAAAAGCACCATTTGTGTGAGTCTTCCTACACCCACATCTTTGTTTATACTTTACTGCCTCCTGGTGGAGATCTGCTTCTGCAGTGTCACCAGAGCGGGAAGGGCATAGCCCTCAACTGGGAATGAATGGGCCTGGGCCACTTGGCTTGGGTTTTTCATTCTCCAGTGCAGATAGAAATTAGATTTCATTGGGTTGTTGTGAAGATTAAATAAGATGACATTTGTGAGAGGGCTTTGTAAAACCAGAAAGTATTAGCTCTTTGTAAGGTATTAAGGAGCCCAGTGTTCCCCTGACTTCTATCAGGCTAATGTGGACTCTTCTCCTGAGCCCAGTGTGTTTGGTCTTCCTTCTCCCACTCAAGCATCAGGGTTTTATTTTCATTTTGTCCCTAGCTACTGGGGACTGGGGAACCAGGAAGAAATTTGAAAATTAGTGATTGATAAAGTCATTTTGTTTATCTATCTTATCCCCATGTATGTATGTATGTATGTATGCATGTATATATGTATGTATGTATGTATGTATGTATGTATATGTATCTGCTTGTCTGCCTAGCCATTGCTCTGGGGGTTTTGCCCTTTTAAAGGAGAACTTGAATCAATGAATGGCAGTATTGTAGGCCGTGTGGTGGGTGTCTCCTGAACGCTTCCAAACCAGGATATAGACAACAAGCTTCTTTACATCCATTCTGGCCAGATTTATTGACTAAATCTTCATTTTTTCCCACTGCTTTTCAGTGTTGTGGGGACAAGCAATGGGGAGACTGGAGGCCTCACTTGGCTGTGATTCTGTCGAATCAGAGTGGGGACCCGGAGCTGCATCAGCGTGCGATCGTCACCATGGGGGACACCCTGGGTAAGCAGGCGTCAGCACCGTCCTCCCCTTCTCCTCTCGGGTAGCCCCAAGCCCTGCACCCCTGTGCTCAGGTTCTTGGGTTCTGTGTAGGACCCAAGTCTATCCATTCAGCTTGCTTTTGACCCAGGAGCCTCAGTGTTTTGGGGACAGAAATTTCAGGGAAAGGAGTGTCCTTCTGGCTTCTCTGTTTCCCAGAAGTTCTGCAGCTGTGGGAGGCTCCTCTCAGCAGGGGACCTTCTATCTGACTCCCCTGAGGATGAGCTAGGACACGGGGCATGTGGCCTCCTGTAGCCGCTAGTCCTGCAGTGACCCAGCTCAACCAGACAGGAAATTCTATTTGTGCCTGAACTACTGTGGGTAATTGTGGAGTCTTTATTTCTATCCTCCTTCTGTGAACGCGGCCTTATAAACACTTAAGGACTATTGAATGTTTCGGATCAGTAGCTCTCAGATTTGGTCAAGGGGCAGGGCATTGAGAAATCGTGGTTCTCTCTGTGGAACTCTGTGAAACGTAAAATAGCTTTGTGTAAGGTTGTGCCAACCCAGATGGCAGGTCACTCCACAGCTGGGTACAAAGGGAACCTGACGTTCGTTGAGTCCTTCTGAGGTGCCAGGTGCCTTGCTGGGTACTTTACCTACTTGAATTAACTCAGTTTTGAGGTAGTAGAACATTTTAAACTTGGGAACAATTTAGTATTAATGTGATTTTTATGAGCACCGAGAAAAGGCTGGTATTGTTTGATTTCAGCAGGGACTGCATTAGTGCCCCAGGAAGCCTGTTTTAAAACTGTTCCTTCTAATGGAACTGTTCCAGCTCAGGTATAGGCATTTTGCTTGCTTTTCACCCTCAGGAAGGACAAAAATATTTAGAAAATTCCTAATAAAAAATCCATTGGAGGTGACGTGAAACAGTGTCTTATTGTGGCTGAAGAAATTACAGTATAATGTTTGAAGCCATAAATATGGTGTGAGAAGGACTGAGTGGGGTTTGGGGTCTGTGAGGCTTCTCCCTCTGGCCTCTGAGCCACTCTTCATGTCTCCGTCCCACTTGTGATGGGTGCCCACGTGGGCATGTTCATGATTTGGGGCTTGTCCTCCTCCTGCAGCTGGGAAGGGGCTGGTGGAGGCAGCTCACTTCTGCTACCTCATGGCTCACGTGCCCTTCGGCTACTACACGGTGAAGACAGACCATCTGGCCCTGCTGGGCAGCAGCCACAGGTATGTGATCTTCTGGGGCAAAGGAAACAGGATGTTTTCTGGGGTATTAGTTTAGCCTTGTTGGACTCCATTCCTCCATTTTCTGGTGTGAATTTAAGCTTCCACCGGTCCCATCCTCTGGGGTAGTTTTCTGCATGGGTCTGGGCAAGGAGATGCCCAGGGGGTGCCACATCACACCACCAGGTGGCCTTTTGAGGGAAATGTGCTCTTGTGTTGTATTGTGCACCTCTGGCCACTTGGTGGCGCCCTGTGTCCATGACCAGGGATGGTTATAAAATGTTCGTGTGAGCACCTTGCAGCTGAGTGTTAGGCAGCCCTAGGCAAACTGGAAAGTGGAAGAAGTTGATGTTTAGCCCCTACACCCCTGACTTTGTGCACAAGCTACTGATTTGGTGCACAAGCTACTCGAAGTTCCACCTTTCACTTGTGCTCTGTGGGCTGTAGCATTAGGCTGTTCACATAAGGGGATTTTAATAAGCCCCCAGACAATGAATAAATGAACAAAAAGGCCAGTTTGCTCCATAGCAATCCTTCAAGTTCTGGACCTCTTTTCCCCTGACCCTGTAATAATTAAGGTATCCTGAGCTATTAGGTTGTGCCAGTCAATTTATTTGCATTATTTCCTTCCATCATTACAAATGTACCCGCTAAAGAAAATGTTATTTTTCAACTTCACTTTATAGAGGAGGAAAACCAAGGCACAGAGAGGTTAAGCAACTTGTCCAAGATAGCACAGCTGGTGTGGGGTCAAGTTGGACTTTGAATCCAGACTGTGCTGCATCAAACTGCCTGCAACTGTAGAAACACCCGTCTTATTGCCTGCTCTCTCAAGGCCCTGGTCTCCGATAGCACATGGTTAGCTTATCAGAGAAGCCCATATGTGCCAAATGTGACAGTAAGAGTGTGCGGGTTAGTCTGTCTCCCTGCTATATTTGTATTATACCAGGAAATGTATGGAGATAGAGTCATAAACCCAGGGATGGGCCCAGAGACTGGTGAGCTGTTGAGGGAGAGATTTGTGGCCTAGGGACTCTGATGGCTCCTCAGGTCACAGTCACCCAGCTGGCTTCCTCCCTGGCTGAGCAAACATCCAGTACAGGGACCGTCATTGGGTTTTGGCTCAGCAGTTTCCCCATTCTCTGCCATGCATCTCTGTTCGGTGCTCCTGGAGTGTCACATGGCTCCCGCATTGGTGCCCTTTGGCTCAGGCTGGGAGTGGCCTGTGACAGGTGCACCTCCTAGGCTTTCAGGGCACACAGGTGAGCTGTCAGCATGTTTCAGAGGAGGATGCAGTGCCCTGCCCTACTGAGAGGGAGAACAGCCTGCCTAAGGGACCCTCTAGCAATGAGGGCAGAGGATACCCCTCCCCCCAGTCTGCACCCCATCCCTTCCCAAGGGCTGGTGCAGGGCGGTGTTCTGTTCCTTACCCTGGAATGGAGGAGAAAGAGCTTCACTCTGGAGGCCTGGCTCTCGTTCTTGGCCAGGACACTCACCCTGCCATGGATGGGCACAGCTGGTGTTCAGCCATCTACTCGGATTCAAATTCCTTCCCCGCTCCCCACCTCAATCTCTTTTATTATTCTTCCCTGGCTTTAGTCAAGAGTTTTTGAAATTTGCAACCACTGAGGCTATCCAGAGGACGGAAATCTTCGAGTACTGCCAGATGCTGGGCCGCCCCCAGTCCTTCATCCCTTCTTTCCAGGTAACTGACCCCCCAGGGCCAGCACCTGGGCTGTGGCAGCGGCTGCGGGCAGCTGGGTCGTCACCTACCACCTTAGCTTGAGTGTGGGAAGGATTAGTGTTTCTTTCTAGGTCCCTCAATGTCTGCATTTTAAGATACGAAAGCAAAAGGCGGCAGTGGCCTCTGCTGGAGGCTCCCTCCTGGGTCCTGGCTGTGCAGTGCTCTCTCCCTTGTCCTGGGCCCACAGCCACCCTGCAGGGGGTGGGCATGAGGTCCCACTGGGGGCAGGGGGCTGCAGGCTGTGCTCCCTCCTGCTGGCCTGCTTCTCTGACCTCTCTCCACTCCTCCTGCTCTAACTCTGCAGATTCCTCCGTGCTCTGTCCTCAGCCCCCACCCTCTTATCTTCTCCCTAGGACTTCAGCTGCGCGGGTGGCTCTGTCCTTCACAGGCTCTAACCTCTCTTCTCAACTGCTCTGCTTGATGTGCTGCTGTCACTTTCAATTCATAAAGCCTCCTTCAGTGCCTGCTCGAGTGGCCCAGCAGCGACACACACATGCACACTTACCACATGGAACACAAAACAAAACGTGGAAAATGAATGAATGAATTACAGAAAAATGGCCCTATTAGTATCTTCTTTCAGAGTTTCCCCCCGGACTCACGTTATCCAGCTCCTTGGGGTGCAGGCCTCTGGTCTCTTGCTATCTTGGGGCTGATGGTAATGAAATTAGCCAGTTCTGGTGAATGCTGTCTACATGCCTGGCACTGGGCTGTTATGCTTCTCGTGTATTATTTTTAACCCCGCAAGGCCGGCGTGATGACCCCCATTTTACACAGAAGAGGAAATTGAGGTTCAGAGTTATGGGCTCACATCTCTTGCACATCATTTGTTCTAAGTACTTTACATGGATTATCTCATTTAATCATTGTGACAACCAATGGGTAGATAGTATTATCCCCACCGTATAGTGAGGAAACTGAGGCACAGAGAGGTCGGTAGCCAGTGTTCCGCAACCAGCATGGAGTTGGGATGTGATTTTGGGCCTGTCTGTTTCCCAAACCCTCATGCTCCATCTCGCCCTGTTGTACATGCTTCTGTGAATGCTAACCTCCATTTGTCTGCTGTAAGCCCATGCACCAGAGCCATCTTTCCTTCTTGTGTATGTCCCCGGGCACCTGGTCCTGTGCCCCATGTACACTAGGCTCTCCAGGGGTGTGGGCTGCATTTCCATGGTGACCAGGGCCTGGGGAGACTGAGTGGATATGACTTCGTCCCTTTGTCTGGGAGCTGCAGGCTGTGCTTGGACTTGGGCCTGTGCACAGACAGAATGCCCCCATGGCACGGGCCCTCTTTGATAGTTAGATGCCAGAGTCAGAGGAAGCTGGCAGTCAGCGGACTTCCAAGAAGTCTTTTCTTCATTTCTTTCTTTCTATCGCTGCCTGGGTGGACGAGTCATTGGCCCTGTTCCTCTTTGCAGGTATATAAACTCCTTTATGCTTCCCGGCTGGCAGACTACGGCCTCGCGTCCCAGGCCTTGCATTACTGTGAAGCTGTTGGCACGGCCCTCCTCACCCAGGGAGAGAGCATTCACCCTGTGTTGTTGGTGGAACTCATCAAGGTGAGCTTCTCAAAGGGTTCTCCGCAGCTGTTTTATCTGCAGCGTTCAGAGCAACTATTGCCAAGCGGCTTAGACTCCACCTTTCATCGTCTCTGAGGCTGCTGTAAAATAGGAGCCTGAGGTTGTCTTCGACCATGCATGCGTGCCCAGATGTGATAAGCAGAGGCCTGACTCTGTGCAAAGAAGGATGCTGTTGGTGGGGTGAGGGGGGTGGGGGGGATGACTTGGGATGGACAGGGGGCGCGGGAGACGGGGAACCAGGCATATGCAATGCAACACATTCATTCTTGCATCTGCTTCTCTGGTACAGCAAGACCTTACGTGAAGGTGAAACATTCGAATTATAAAAGCTGGGCTTAGAGAATATACTTTAGTGATTAAAACAGGAAATGCCCCTTATTAAAATGCTTTTAAATGCATGGAATACTTTATCACCTGTGGGATATCATTAAAAAAAACAACAGAACATATCAACTTTTTAGGTTCCGAGGGAAGAAAACAATCAGGCAAATAGTTGTTCCAATTAATTGAAGAAAAATGCATTAGCTGGAGAGGAAAAAGGCAGCCTACCGTCAATATTTGCGTTGCTTTAGATGAGGCCCAAGTGTTGGGTTCGTTCCGTAACCAGTGAAATCGGTGGTGCTGAGCTCCTTACCCTGAGATTCCTGCCCAGAGGATGGCGTTGGTAGTGAGCTCAGGGATTAGGATAGAGGAGGAGGAAAGTTTTGAAATTTAATAATGGAATACAGTTTTGCAATACAAAATAGTCCCTTGACCCGCTGCAGGGGTCACCTGGGAGCTTGTTAGGGATGCAGAATCTCAGGCCCCACTTAGTTCTGGCATCAGAATTAGCATTTTAACAAGGTCCCAGGTGGTCCTAGGAATTGTGTGTGTGTGTGTGTGTGTGTGTGTGTGTATGTGTGTGTGTGTTTTAAATCCTAACGGGGGCGTGGGAGGGGGGAGTGGGAGGGAAGAGAGAGAGAGAGAGAAACATCATTGTGAGAGAGAAACATTGATCTGTTGCTACTCGTATGTGTCCCGACTGGGGGATCGAACACACAACCTTTTGGTGTGCAGGGCGATGCTCCAGACAACTGAGCCTCCCGGCCAGGGTATGAGCACGGGAGTTTGAGAAACATCTGTACAAAGCAGACAGCTTTGTAGGACATACAGATCAGTAATCATTTCTCCTCAGGCTTCACTTAGTATTTAATATTTAGCACCAAGATGGGTTCATTGCTTATGTATGTTGCAATTTTGGGACGATAGCTGCTGGATTTGCTCTCTCTTGATGACACTTTATAATCTAATTTACAAGTGAGTTAAGGCACTTTCTGCTCTTCCCTTACTGCGCCTTTCCCCATTTTCTTTCCATTCCTGTTCCTTCTTCCGTTCCCCTCTCGTCCCTCTGCCCCTCCCGCCTGGACACCTGGCACAGCTGGCAGAGAAGCTGAAGCTCTCGGATCCTCTGGTGCTAGAGAGACGCCGCGGAGGGAGGGACCTGGAGCCGGACTGGCTCGTGCGCCTCCGGGAGCGGCACCAGGAGCTGGAGGTGAGTGGGCGTGGAGCGGGGAGTGTGCGGGCCCTTTGTGTCCCTCTGGACACAGAGGATGTAGGCACTGACTCCATGGACCGCTATGGGGTCCCCCACCATCCTGAAGCCCCCTCTGACCTGGGGAAGGGTGGCACTGCACTTCCTGCCACTGCCTCTGCTGAGCTGAACATTTTCCTGTGTTCGCTTGTGAGACCGTGGGGCCTTTTCACAATCATTCCTGCCACCCTCTCTGCGGCCCCAGGAAGTACGTTTTATGACGATCAAGGCTTCCATCTCCCTGTTAGGAACAACGGATCACAGTGGACCCGCATCCCTTTCATGTAATGTAGGGCATTTGCCTAAAAGACTTCCAGGCCTTTCCTTTGTGTTCTGACAATTGCAAAAGCTGCAGGTAGTAATTGTGACAATAATTGGAACAGGGCTTCCTCCATCTCTTTTTTAAATTTTATTTTAAAGTTCTTATTTATTGGGGTGACATTGGTTAATAAAATTGCATAGATTTTGGGTATGCAATTCTACACCACATCCTCTGTAACAATACCATTACTATATCCCTGTACTGTACATCCCCTCCATCTTCTTTCTCCTTCTGCCTCTTAGAAAGAACAGGTGCAGTTTTTAAGGCACAACCGGCCCTCCCTCCCTTTACGTGCTGTACATACTGGGGCACTGAGTTCCTGCACTTGCCTCTTCCTGGGCCCTGGTGGACTGGTCCTTTGGCCCCTGCCTGCTCTGGCAGAGCTGGGAGATGAAAAGGGCTGAGACCCACCCTCCTGACCTCCCCCACCAGCAGCCTACCCTTCCCCCCTCTTCCCCCCCAGCATTTGGCTGGCTGAGGATCCCTCACCTTGTCACGCCCTCTGATTTCTTCTTTATTTAATATATTTTAAAAAATATATTTTGTTGATTTTTTACAGAGAGGAAGGGAGAGGGATAGAGAGTTAGAAACATCAATGAGAGAGAAACATCGATCAGCTGTCTCCTGCACGCCCCCTACTGGGGATGTGCCCGCAACCAATGTACATGCCCTTGACCGGAATCGAACCTGGGACCTTTCAGTCCGCAGGCCGGTGCTCTATCCACTGAGCCAAACCGGTTTCGGCTTGATTTAATTTTTAAACCATTATTCCCTGTTCTTGTTTCTCTTTGTGTTGCTTAAAGGATTTTCCTTTATTTCAAATAGCAAAAGGCATCAAGAGACACTGGGAACCCCCATTCTGCTCATGCAGACGTCTCAGGAGCCCAAGGAACAACAGGTACCCAAACTGATGAGCCCAGTGTGTAAGTAGCTGACTCTCGGGACCTGGGTATAGGAGATGATACATCACTGAATGCATGTTGGCCCCTCCCTTCCTGGAGTGTCTTCCAGGCCTGTGTCAGTCTGACCCGATGGCCCAGGCACCTCCTCACACAGCTCCTGAGGCCATGGTCATCCGGTCATCCTGACACTTCCAGGTGCCCGCTTGTTAGAGTTTCTGCCTAACGTCCAGGTTTTAATACTTGTTACACTGTATTTTCGTCTAATGTTCCAGCTGTTACTACAGTCTCCCCAGCTGAATACATTTCTTGAGGCCAGAGATGGTATATGACCTCCATTTCATGTTAGTGTTGGTGATGTTGGGAGCTCTTAGGATTTTTGAGTTGTCTGTTGGCACGTGCATTTGAAATGGGTTTCAAAGTGTTTCAGCACATACCTCCTTTCCCCTCAGGATGCCTCTGAGTGTTGGGTTTGCAAACATTATTACCCCCAATTAATTCCGTGCCCTTTCCCCAAATTACATCCCACTGTGGAGTCAGACCGAGGTCTCATCTAATCTGGCCACTTCCCACCTTAGCTCTCCCTTCAGGGACGGCGAGGGGAGGCCTCTGGTTTTCTGTTTCTCGGCTTTGTTGCCATGTCACAGAGCCTGTGGAGGTGAAGGAGGAGAGCCAGGCTGGTGTCTCTGAATGGCCGCTTCCACTAGAAGCCGCTGCTGGAGCAGGCTGGTCGTCCGCCCACTCCAGTCGGTGACCGTGGGCCAGTCAGCAGAAAGGCAGAGCCAAAACAAATCCACCAGGGGCCCTTGCAGGGCCACCACTCTGCTTCCTTAAGAGCAAAGCCATAATTTCTGTGGTTTGATTTGCATTTTAACTGAAGTCTTTCTAAGTGTGACATACCCAACCCCACTAGGAAATCCTTGAAGAAGAACGTTCACCCAAACATAACCAAGTGTGGCTTTATAGGAGATGGTAGCTTCTGCCCTCCGAACCCACTGGTGTAAGGCTTGGAGATCATACAGGTGGTCAGGGAAATGCTTTTACAAGCTCAAAGCCTCAAGCACTGAGTGCTGTTACAACTGCTGCGTTGTACTTGTCATCACATTGGTGGCAGCCACAGCAAGGGGCCTGTCCCCGTGACTACCCCCCAAAGAGGATATGGAAGGAATATGCTGGGTGTGCAGTCCATGCAGATGTGACAGATCAGGTCTCACTTCTTTCTTTTCACCCTGTGTTCTTAGGAGACACTTTCTACCAGGATTTTCCAGGACGACAAGGTGACTCAGAAGCCACTGGGGACCCCTCTGCCCTGTGCCCACCAGTGGAGCCAAGGGGCCCCACCTGGCCCAGCCCACAGCAGCCCTTGCCCCTCCAGCCAGGCTCCTACCCAGCGGGAGGAGTTTTGGGACAGACGGGGGTCCCAGTGCCTCTTTACTCGGTTCCTGAGACCCGTCTGCCAGGGATCGGTGGCAGCACGGCAGTGGCAGAGGCTCCTGGAGGAAGACCCTGGGCAGAAACCCAGCAGTCACGCCCGCCCCCTGGTAAGACCTGTGCTAGGCTGGCAGCCTCAGGTGTGGAGTTCTGGAAGGGAGGAGGCAGATGAGGGAGAGGCAGGGACCAATGGGGAGCTGGTAAAGACTGAATGGGGTGTGCACATGGTGGAGGGCCTACTGTGTGTCAGCCCTGGTGCTCTGCATACAGTCGGGGGAGATTGCTCTCTCCCTTCCAATCAGTTCTCTACTGAGACAAGCATAGTGCGACCAACAGCACTTACCCCCTAGGATCACAGTTTCTAGGAGAGAGGCTGCAGAGTGGAGAAGGGAAGAAAGTGCCACCTGCACCCTGAACCATAGTGAAGGTCAAGTTCTGCTAAGGCTAAGAGCTCGCTGCCTGCAGAGGCCTGTGCTCCTGTCTTCTTCCCAAGTGTTTTAGGCCCATCAGGCCTTGGACAGCAAGGCTGAGTGGGGGTGAGCAGTGTAGAATGTTGCCAGGGACGTGCAGGGGTCCTCAAACTTTTTAAAGTGGGGGCCAGATCACGGTCCCTCAGAGAGCTGGAGGGCCGGACTATATGAACTACTAATTCCTACTGTAACACCTCGGCTGCGCTCACTGCCCAAAAAACCTGGCAGGCCGGATCAGACTCCTCTGCGGGCCGCATGTGGCCCGCGGGCCGTAGTTTGAAGACCCCTGTCTAGGGGATTAGCTAGACCTTCGGAGATAGGGCCTGTCCACACAGGTCACAGAGGGAAGGGCCAAGGAGGACCCCAGGGTCCTAGCTCAGGGTGGCCCTGACTTCCAGGGCTCTTAAAGAATGTCTGGGTAGAGGAGGGGTGAGCAGCATGTCCTGGGCGGCTGGGTGAGAGGGCCAGCAAGAGGGCCTCACATTTCCTGTGATTGGCTTGGGGTTGGGGGGCTCAGAGTGCCAGCTGCTTGGAGCTTGGGAAAGCCAACTGTCTCCATTACCTGCCTCAGGACGGATGGAAGAGGCTCAGCTGCAAGTCATGGTTTTTGTTTCTTTTTGTGCCACAGGAGAGAACACAGTGTCCCAAGAAACCTTCCAGCATCCTGATGGTCAAAAGGTAAAGTTTCCAAACCACAGGTGAGAGGACAAAACCCCCCTAAGTGTCAGGTTTTCCAGCCACCTGGTATCTTAGCCACATGCAAACTCCTTTGTCTACCTGACACCTGCTTGCCCTTCCCCCGGCACCTCATTTCTTCTTGTTTCCTCCTACACCAAGTCCCAAGATCTGGGGAGGCTGTTCCGATGCTCAGTCCCACCAGCCTGTGTCCCCGGAGGTGGGGCATCAGGGCCCTGTATAGTTTTGGCCTCACAGGTCTATTCCTCTGACACATTCTTACTGTCACATCACAAATCCCCGCCCCCCCCCCCCCCCCCCTGCCCTCCATCCTGGAAGACTCTGACTATTTATCTCTTTGTTTTCATTTCTACCTTGCTTTACTTCCAAGAAGGGTCTACTACATCTGTGCCTTTTGTCCTCAGTGAGGCTGGGAGGTCTCGGAGGTGAGCGGGTCTAATGAATCATTCTGTCTAGTGTTTGAGTAAATGCTCCCTTCCCCCAATCCTGGGCAGCACTGGTTCCACATTTATGAGGCTTTTTGGCTTTGCCTGGTTGGAGGGTTACATCATGTAACTTTCTCAAGTAGTGATAGACTATGGGCCTTACAAACTTCTATACTTTTTCTTTTTCTACTGAAAAAATAGTACATTATTAATAATAGAAAACTTGAAAAATGAAGAATCAATCAGATATAACTCATAATCCCAAAGTCAAATATTTTGGTTATTTTCTCTCAATACTTTTCCCATATCCTATATAATAAAAGGGTAATATGCAAATTGACTCTAAAGGCAGAACGACCAGTCACTATGAGGCTCACTAATCACCTCTTGGTCCCTTTCCCTGGCCGACAGGCTTTGATCACCTGATGGCCACCCACAGCGGGGGTGGGGCGGGCGAGTGGGCAGGAACGGCTGTCCTCTCGGTTCCTTGCCCCAGCCATCACTCACCAATCACCTGATGGTGAAGGGGGGGGGGGGTGGCAGACCAGAGCTGGGTGGCTGGCTGTGGGCAGCTAGAGAAGGTGGCCCTGATCGCAGGTCAGGCCTACGGACCTTACCTGTGCACAAATTTTGTGTGCCGGTCCTCTAGTATATATATATGTGTATATATATATATATATATATATATATATATATATACACACACACACACACACACACACACACACTGAGTGGCCAGATTATTATGATTTCTGAACATATAATAATCTGGCCACTCAGTGTATATATCTACACTAATAAAAGAGTAAGATGCAAATTGACTGTACCTTTGTGACGCCCACCAGCCAATCTGGAGCGAGTATGCAAATTAACCCAACAAAGATGGCAGGTTAATTTTTATACGCAGGCACTGAGCATCTGGGGGCAGGGTAGGATGCATGCGTCATTGTTATGGCTATGACACGGGCATTCCACACTACCCCAGCTACTCTGGGCCTCTGGGCAGTGTGGGAAGGTGGAAAGGCAGCTCTAGGCCAGAATGAAAAGGTGGCTCCGGCTGGAGTGAAGGTGGTGCTGGCAGCTAGGAGAAGGAAGGCCCATTCTTGCACAAATCTTCATGCATTGGACCACTTGTATATATATTAGAGGCCTCGTGCATGAATTTTTGCATGGGTGAGGTCTGGCCAGCCTGGCCAGGGGGAGGGGACATGGGAGATTGGCTGGCCTGCCTGCTGGTTGAACTCCTGGTTGAGGGGACAATTTGCATATTAGCCTTGTATTACTTGGGATATACACTCAGTGGCCAGATTATTATGTGTAAAGAAATCATAATCATCTGGCCACTCAGTGTGTGTGTGTGCAGATATATATATATATATACACACACACACACACACACACACAAATGTGTGTTTTTTATAAGTACCGCTTGCTAACCGATTGCGCCACTGGAGCTCCCAAATGTGTGTTTTTTAAATGGTTAAAAACATATGAATATGAACATTTATTTTTTATTTGTTATTTAATGCTATAACATGAGATTTTCCATGTCATTCATAAATATGATTTTTAATATTGGTATGGTAAAATCTATTGTTTGAAAGCACCATCATTCATTCATCCATTCATCCATTTATTTGTTTACAAATACTGAGTTCCCACAATGTGCATGGATTTAGTGAGCAGGTCAGGTCAGGTGACATAGTAACCCTTAAAAGTGCCCCTGTAACCTGTCAAGGGCTATACATGTATCAGTGCTTATTTTCTTTAACTCCAGGGGCCACTGATCCTCAGAGCTCAAAATATTTCCGAGAATTCCACTGTTTCAGCCAAGGAGGAGGAGGAGTCGTCCTCGGATGAGACAGATAAAAAGTCTTCCTCAGACCATGCACAGAGAGAAAAGGTAGGAGACAGGGGAGAGGGCACGCAGGTGGGGTGACTGGGTCTTCTCTTCCCAGCCTATGAGCGATCTGGGCTCTGGCTGTGTTCCCTCCCCCATCTCACCACCATCACCGGGGGTGGCTTAATCTCAGAGTTGGTGAGAATTGGGAGACTGGCACCTAAAGGCCATCTAACTGCCCCTTCCTTCCCCCCAGAGCTCAGGCTTTGGCTGGTTCAGCTGGTTTCGCTCCAAGCCCTCCCACAGCACCCCCCTCTCTGGGGACGAAGACTCCTCTGACAGCGCCGACTCAGAGGTAACTTGCGGGAGGACAGGGAAGCACCCTCTTCTGGGGCCCTTCCGAGGGCTGGAGCTGGCGGGGGACTCTCCCCAGGCTGGACGAAGCAGAGGTTTCGTGAAGGGACAGAGATGGTGGGAAATCAGTAGGTCCCATGAGGGACAAAGCAGATGATGGAAGGAAGGCCTTAGAAGCTAGGATGAAGCGTTTCCACTTTAGAGGGCCAGCGGTGATTTGGGTTTATTAATAAGCAGGGATCACAAAGGAGATGGCGTTTGGGGGAGAGAACCCCACAGCAGGTTGTGGGTGGAGGCTCGCTTTGGGCGCTGCAGGAATACAAGCAGGCCCTCAGGGACTTGTTAACCACCAAGGCTGCCTTTCTTCCTTCACTGAGCAGGAGACCCCCAGAGCATCTTCTCCCGCTAAGGCTGGCTCTGGGCTCTCACCGGAACCCCCATCTCTACCGGGCCCTGGCACCTTCTCCATGGGCACAGGTACAGCCACCCTCACATTCTCGGGGCCATCGGTGGTCCAGGGGTTGGGGGACCTTTTGGGAATGGGGACTGCTCAGTGCTGAACAGTGCAAACAGCTCTGACTCATTGCTTTCTAGGTGGGGGTGAAGTCCAAGGACCAGCATCCAGTGGGGGAACCGCTGAGATCACTGGGAATGGAGGCTTGCCTGGGCTCCAGGTGAGCAGCCCATGGCTGTCCCCAGGGCCACACCAGATGCCCGGGTGTTCGAGGACTGAACCTTCCCGGTGGGGGCCTGACTCCAGGGGAATGTGGGGGACGCTTCTCTATGAGTTTGCCGGGGTTGCCACAACAAGGGGCCATAGACTGTGAAGCTTAAACAAAACAACAGAACTTTATTTCCTTAAGGTTCTGGAGGCTGGAAATCGAAGATCAAGGGTTCGGCAGGGTTGGTTTGCCCCGAGGCCTCTCTGCTTGGCTGGTAGATGATCCCTGTCTCCTCACGTCTTCCCATGGTCTTCCCTCTGTGTGTGTGTGTGTGTCTGTGTCCAAATTTTCTCTGCTTACAAGGACATTGGTCATGCTGGGTTAGGGCCCATCCTAATGACCTCATTTTGCCTTAATCACCCTTTTAAAGATCCTGTATTCAAATATTTTCAGAAGTACTGGGATTTAGGTTTCAACATGGTAAGTTTTGGCAGGACGAGTTAGCCCATAACTGCTTCCTTGGTGAAATCTACAGAACTCTCCATGTCCCAGAAGGATCAGAGCTCACATTGTCCATGGCCATTGCTGTAATAAACTCTGCTGTGACTTCATGCTGATTGCTAGGAGAGCATTTTTATTTCTTGTGGCCGGTTAGAGTGCTCTTCTGGTACTGCAGGCCTTTCAAAGAATAGATTACTTTTTACGATGCTTTCATTATTGTGGCTCTTTCTTCTCATGTTCTCCAGGGACAGCTGCACCTGAGCCTCTGCACTCCCACCTAGACCCAGGGGGTGGCTGTGTCCACTTGAACCATATTTTTTTGCTCAATATTCACTGAGTTTTATTGAGAAGCCCTTCCCATCTGTATCTCTTTAAATTTTTTTCTAAAATTGATTTCAGAGAGGAAGGGAGAGTGAGAGAGAGAGTAACATCAATGATGAGAGAGAATGATTAATTAGCTACCTCCCTCATGTCCCCCACTGGGGGTTGAGCCCGAAACCAGGGCATGTGCCCCTACTGGGAATCCAGTCGTGACCACCTGGTTCATAGGTGGATGCTCAACCACTGAGCCACACTGGGCAGGCCCCATCTGCATCTCTTGACCAAAGTTGAATCTGGGAGGTGGTGACTGATAGGATTTTCGATTATTTTCTGTTACAGGGTATTTCCTCTGAGCCCTACTTCAACCCTGGTGCCCTGCTTCCCCCAACCCCTTTGAAAGGTGCTGTTCCTCTCTACAACCCATCTCAGGTCCCCCAGGTAAGGAAGCCCCTAGGGACAGGTTTTGGATTAAGAAGATCTGGGTTTATAATCCTAATTTACCATGTGCTGTGCATGAGTTCTTGAGCAACGACTTAACCTTTCCAAGTCTCAGTTTTTGCATCTGTAAAATGGGCTTAGTAGTAGGTACCTCACTGTGTAGTTGTGAAGATTCAGTATGCGAAGGACCTGGCACACAGAAGGACCTGTCAGTCAGTGTTGCAATTATCAATACTGCTCCAGACATTTCATAACTCTTGAGACTCCAGGGACACAACTGGTGTTGCTATCAGCAGTGTGCCTGCACCCTCGCTCTGTCCTGGTGTGAGTGGATCATTGCAAACCTCGAGCGAAGCTACACTCGCTGCTCCTCAGTGACCTTGGGCACACTGATGGCTCTTATGTGTCACTTGGCCTCTCTGCTTTGTAAAATCGAATTTCTTTTGCCTTATTTATTTATTTATTTATTTAAATGAGGATATATTATTTTCCATTCATTTCTAGAGAGAATGGAAGGGAGAGGGAGAGAAAGAGAGAGAGAAACATGGGTGTGAGAGAAACACATCAATTGCTTGCCTCCCACACGTGCCCAGACTAGGGCAAGGATCAAACTTGCAACCCAGGTACATGCCCTTGACCAGAATCAAACCTGACACCCTTTAATCTGTAGGTTAATGCTTTATCCACTGAGCCTAAGTGGCCAAGGCACTTTGCCTAAGTCAAGAGCCTAAGGTGTTGGTGGAAATGAATACGTACATAGAACATCACACTAGGAAGCCAAACACAGCTGGAGTGTTCTAGACTCTCAGGATGCCCTAGCTCAGTCCAGCCAGTCAGCCCCGGTAGGAATCATGCTCGGGGCTCTAAGGCAGTGTGATGTTGGTTCTCTTCCAGCTCCCCACGGCTGCTAGCCTGAACCGGCCAAACCGTCTAGCTCAGCGTCGCTATCCAACCCAGCCATGATGACCAACCCAGGCCCGTCTCCCTGGAGCACATTTATGTTGTTTTCCCTTCTTAATCTCCCAGCCCCTCTGCTGGATTGAGGCCCCCAGCAGGGCTGTGCTAGCCTATTGCCTCCACTGGGCATGGAGAAGGCAAAGGGACAGGACACAGCTCAGTCCAGTCTCTTAAGATCTGCTTCACAAGATGGGAATGACTTCATCACATGGGAAAGCTGGGCATAAGAGCAGATTGGAGATGAGCAGGATGCCACGGGGGCAGCACCAAGGATGGTGGCTTCAGATTCTCAGGGCCTAAGGGATCGACGGAGGACACCACTGGGCTCTGCAGCAGGAAAGTATTGGGGGTCAGGGGGAGGGGGCACTCAAAGCAACATCCTGGACTAATTTGACTCATTCCTCAATTATAGACCAGTTCATGACTCTACTTAGCAAAAGCTTTTATACTAAAACTTAATTATTCTTATCATAATTCCCTTTTCAGTGGCATTTCAGCAGTTTCTCTGTTGGTTCTTGTTTTGTGCACATTTTTTTTATGTGGTTCAGATTAATTATATTTCTCTCACTTTCTTAGCTGGTCCTATTTTTTCATATTCTGGCATCTGGCTATCAAGTTAGATTGCTGTAGGCATCATATTGTCATGGTAACTACCTAACCTATCGATGCAGATGGATGGAACATTAGTCTAATAAATGATGGAAAACATTTTCTAAAACTTCACCCCTTCCCTGACAGGAGCAATGAATGTGCGATATTGTTAATCCCTCCCTCCCTGCTTCAGGCCTTTGCAAATCGATGTTTGGACACTGGAGCTAGAGGGAAGAGGAAGACAGCCTAGAAATTCCCATTTCCCCACCCCTTTCAAACCTCAAATAGAAACGACTCCCAGTGTTTGTCAGATTGTTAAAAATTGCTCATCAACAAGAGTATTTTTTGTATGTGTAATTGTACATACAGGTTTGGTACTCTAATGTACTACAATTATAAAGTTGGCAACCATTAAACCAGGTAATTTTATAGCAAATACTTATCTGTGGCACATTGAGTGGTCTCTGAGTGGTCTCTTCCCTGAAATCTTCTCTAACAATGGTTTCGTTGTGTGACAGGGTGTGTAGTTCTGGAAGGAGCCCTTTGTTAATGAAGAACCTAAGGACTGATCCTCTTAACTTCCAAGTCTACTCCACTGTTTTTTATGTGTTTTTTTTTTTTTTTCCAGTTACGAAAATATGAACAAAAGCTTCTCTGATGCAACCAATCACTCCATTAACTACGCATTTTGTTTCCTAAAAAATTTATTCATCTCTCAGATTAAATTAGGAAATGCATGCACAAGTGTTTTGCATCTAGAAGGCCCTCTGAATGCCATTCCCCTTTCTTCCATAAGAGACTGCTCCTCCTTCAGGTTGGTATGCTGACACCCAGTGGTGGTATTGTGGTAGTAGTGGGTGAGTTCTACAGGAGTAACACTGCTCAGACTTGAATCCTGGCTCATGCCCAGTTTACCTAGTGACATTAGTCAAGCTTACTTGACTGTCCTGTGCTTCTCATCTATAACATGAGGATAATAATTACAATACTACCTACCGCATAGGGGCATTGCAACAATAAATGAGTTGATCTTGTAGAAAAGTACATGGGACATGCTGAGCACTATGTGTCTTCTCTCCTCCTCCTCCTTCTTTTTTTAAATTATCAGTATATAATCTATAAGTAAAATCTTGACTATCTTGTTGCCTAACAGATTACACTGTGGATTTTTCATTCTTGATATAGGTATAGAGTGGGAATGATAACTTAAAAGTACTCAATATGTACCCTTATTACTAAGCCAGTTTCTCTTCCTGCAGCCCATCTGCCACCAATGGTAGGTCATGCGGCTTAGAGCCCCTGGGACCAAAGATGTGGGGGACATCCTGCCCCATAGAAAGAAGCCCATTAGAGGAGGAGACTGAGGACCGAAGAAGAAGGCAGAGATGGCAAATGCCCGTGCCCTCACTTCCTCCTCCTGCTGGGATTCTGCATGGAAAGCCAGTGACTACAGTGTGCGCAAAGCCAGCACTGACCTTAGCTACTTCCCAGGCAGAGGGCACACACTTGCTGGAGGGGAAAATCAGGGGTCTATATAAGCAAGGGAGGAGATCAGGGCATGTATGCAGATTCAGGATTGCAGGGTTATATCCCAGCGAAGTCAGGATGCACCTGTTCATCTGCACATGATTGTTTAAAACAAGTCCTGTCGATAATTGGTCGGGAGAGAACCCTCTGTTGGGTCCAGTAAGGGTCTGATGAAAGGGGTCACTCAGAGGTTTTGGTTGTTTATTAGCTTTTCTTAGTGGTGGTGATGCTGGTGAGGTTGCTAAAGGTCATGATCATTTTATAGCTTCAGCTGGTTCAAAGCATTTGCGCTAAAACAAAGGAAGTGCAGCTGTAAGAGAAAAATATTTCCTCCCTTTGCAAGATGGAAGCGTGGGGAGTAGAGCAGGTGGTGATAAAAATATGCTGCTAGGAACAGGGAGCCCGAGACTGGGGCACTCACAGTGCCTTTCCTGGTCCAGAGCTTGGGAGAGGCTGCAATGGCTTTGTCCAAGAGAGCTTGGGAGCCATAACAGCTTGGCCTTGGGGATGACCGGGATGACCATGGTGTGAGGCAAGTCCTCAACTCCCTGCAGTCTGGTATATGTGGACTCCTTAGGAAGGATTGCACAGTGCCCCAAAAGGCCACAGGGACCAGTTGTGCCTCAGCAGACACCAAGCCAGGGCAGGGCCAAACCAGTCACCCAAAATGCATGGGGCTACTGTATCCACTGTATCTGCCCATCAGCATGAGACATTTTGAGGAAAGAGAATAGACCTCTTTAAAGAAAAAAAGGAATTACCAAAAGGCACTGTTTAACGGGGGAAGGGACATATTATTAATTACAAGTTTGTTTTTATCCCCCATACTTCTCACTGAGGTGCCCTTCCTAGAGGAAGAATAGCTTTAGGAAATGAAAAAGCAACATTTTTCTTTAAAAACAATAACACAAACACTGAGTGGTTACGTGCACATTTGCAACCCTGCCATATACGTGTAATTTAATATTTATACGAAAACATTTCAACTTAATGTTCAGTAATTTTGGAAGAGAACAAACCGTTAAATTCCATTTAAGTGTCTTTATCACATATAACCATTCCAGCCTTCTGTCTAATCCCCTTCTGTGTCTATAACACTGCAAACCAGCCGAGATTCCCAGTTACCTATACTGTACAGATTCCCTTTGAGCCTTCACTCGAGCCTCAGGTTGCTCAGCATCAAAGTCTCTGCTAGCTTTCTTTTCTTCCCTAGAAGCCTTCTTTCTCTTTGGTCTCTTCCTCTGAGCAGCCAAGAGGGAGAGCAAGAGACTGCATCCACCTCTTCACTAAAATCAGAATATTTTTCTTCCCAAGAGGAAATATGCAAGACACTCCTCTGCTCAAAAGGACTAATAGGTGGTAATTTGGGTCTCACTCACAGGAGTTTCTGGGACACTTTATCCACAGAGAGCAGAAGGGAAGTGCCCTTTCCCCTCTTCTGTTTGCCATCCGAATCTGGCAGTTGCGCGTATCATGATTTGCCCGCAATAGGGTGTTGGGTACTTACCTGAGGCTGCCTCTAAACATGGCCCCAGGCGGCCCACTCCCATGAAGTAATTATACCAGGCACCATTCATTCAGGTCCTTCAGAAATGGTTTCTTAATGAGACTGAACCGCTACTTTGAATGAGGACTGAGAGCATATTAAATGTTTCATTACAGTCTCACTAAGTAGGGGAATCTGCTTCCCACATTTTCTTTCTTTTGGGATCTATCTCTAGGTAATAACAGTACTAGGCTGAAACTAGGTCAACAGCAATGCAACTCAAGCTTGACTGACTTGGGCAAGCTGCTTGATATTTTAATGTGAGATGCTTTCTGGGTCTTGAATCATCTTAGAGAGAGCCGATTAAATATCTAATTTTTACAGAATCTCGAGAGAGAGGGATTCCATGGCCTCCCTTGATGCTTCAGCCTAGAGTTTCACACCCTTGAACATTAGGAAGCTAGCTATTCCTAATACTTTCTACCCAAATCACTCATGTGGCTCTTTAAGACTCTCAACTGGTCCTCAGCGGAGATGGAAAACAGCTGCTCACCACCACCTGTCCCTGGAAGTCTTTCACATTCTGCAAGGATCAAATCATGTCTCAGCTTCTGAAATGAAGTTTTACTAAATTTTTATTTTTTCTTGACTAGAGTTGGGGATCAAATCAGCTACATGCTTGGAATCTTTTGGTAGCTATGAGTTTGTTAAGATACACTTTGAGTTTCAATAACTAATATTTCTTGAGTATTTTTAAAACTATATTTTTATTGATTTCAGAGAGGAAGGAAGAGGGAGAAATAGGGGGAGAAACATCAATGGTGAGAAAGAATCATTCATTGGCTGCGTCCTGCATGTCCCCTATTGGGGATCAAGCCTGCAATTGGGTATGTGCTCTGACTGGGAATCGAACTGGTGAACTCTTGGTTCTTGGGTTGACACTCAACAACTGAGCCACACTGGCCACACTATTTCTCGAGTATTTGTTTTGTGTCAGGCACTGTGGTATGCATTCTGTGAAGACTATGTTACTGCAACATGTTATAGATCAGGAACCTGAAAACCGGAAAGAGACAGACAGAGAGAGAGAGAGAGAGAGAGAGAGAGAGAGAGAGAGAGAGAGAGAGAGAGATTAAGAAATTTGTCTAAGGTCACACAGCTAGTAAGGAACTGGGATGGGAATCCAGATAGTCTGACCTCTGAATCTGGGCTTTTAGCCACATTGTCCCGGACATATGTACATTTATTTGTTCAGTTATTCATCAATTACTAATTGAATAATGTGTCAGGCATTGCACTGCTTTCCCCACAAGATGATCTTGCCACTTAAAATACTCAGAGTCTAGTGAGGAAGACAGACTTATATACACAAAAATTACTGCCTAATATAACTGTCATACTTAAAGCTACCTTCAGAGAACTTAGTGCCTTGCCATTCCTTAATAATGTACATATAATTTGGGGGCTGATAGGTAATACGGTCAAATTGTACCACCTCTTATAGTTAAGATCAAAGTTAAGTTCATTGCTAGTGCGTAGCAGAGCAAATCTTTATGCCAGAATTTGAAGTGGCATAAAGAATCAGTGGGTAATGTGTGAAGTCTGAAGGAACAAGGGTGATCGTGCACTGTGATTATCAATACCAAGGGGGCAATGACATCTGAAAGGGAGATCATGTGATTTAGACTCACCAAACTGCTAGGACAGAATCTCTTCTTGCTTCTTTTTGCCTTTTGCAGAATTCTGGGGCAGGAAAAGACTGAGCATTGCAATGGAAGTCTCTAAAGAGAAGGGTCCAAGTTGGAGATTGTGTGTGATTTAGTGTGTGTGTACATACATGGACGCCATCCCATGAGGATCTTCCCTCAATGTATCTCATTTCACCTAAGCTCCACCCCAGCCTTTTATCTCCTCTTCTTCACAATTGCTGTTGTGAAGAAGCTTCTCCATTAAGCGTCTTCCAAGTGGCTTGGAAGATACCCATGGAGTCCCATGGAGTCCCACTCACCAGAACAGGCAGAATAGGATATAACAGAGCTTATTTCAATAACTCCAAACTTTTGGCTAGAAGATTTTAGCTAATTTTTAATGCTCCCTGGCTTTTGGAAATGAAAGGCATTGACTTTTAAAACTTATCTCTGAGTTCTAAGAGCCCATTTTGGAATATAAAAGATAATCACTGTTTCTTTTCCACTGTTCTTGTGTTCTATAATCATGATGTGCAGTCAGGAGGAGACCTCGTCATCCTGGATGGAGGGAAAGAATTTGAGTTTTGTGTTTCAAGATTTCAGTTCTATGTCTTTGGGTATTTGAAATATGAAGTAAGAAGTCTCATGCTCATGACTTCTCTAGGCAATTTTTCAGCTTCTTTGCTTTGCAGGCAATGACAACAAACCATTTGTCACCCCAATAATGCACATCAGTTAATATCTTGAGTCAGGATGTACCCGCACTAGCTTTGTGAACAGGTATATTACCGACAAGTTGCAGATACATTGACATTTGCTAAATTAAATTAGTTTTTAAATGCGCTGGAGTAGCTTGCATTTGAAAGTTAATTGATATTAAGCCCCTAAAATAATGAATTATTTGCAAAGAAAACAATCACTCCCATTTATCACTTTGTAGACGCTGACTTTGTAGTCTCAGGGAAGACACTATAGTAAAAATAAGACTTTCAGTTCTAGGCTTACATTTTCCCACTAGCTAAACCGGCGACTTTATGTAAGTTAATTGAATTTATCAGCATCCCAAAAACTTCTCAGTTAAAAATTTGGAGTCACTCATTCAACAAACAGATTTAGGATCTCACATGGGATGGATAGGTGAAAGCCAATTCAAGTTCTCCTAGAGCTCACAGTTGAGTTGGGAGACAAGTGGCCCATATGTTCCAGGATGACTATTGTTCTAGGCACTGCTGGTGTGTGGCTGAGGCCCCTGATTCTGCCTCCCACGGAAGGAGATGACTGGGAAGGTTCTGGAAGAGGGAACTTTATCAATGAAAATACCATGATCTGGAGAGGTTAATCAATTTTCCTAACTCCCTTTAATTAAAGTTCTGATTACCAAGCTGATGGCCTTTGGGTATGTGAATGTGAGAACATAATATAAAATGTAAAGCTTTCTCATTATTACATTGAAGGTGTGTTTATAGTGATAAAAATATCAATAACAATAAAAGATTTTTGTGCTAGGCATTGTTACAAGAGCTTAAATGTGTTTTTTTTTATTCAGTTCTCTTAATATACAATGAAGGGTTTAGGTGGAGAATTCAAATAACTTGACCAACATTTCACAGCTAACAATGGAGCTGAGAAAGCATCGTTCTTCACATGTTGTCTACTCTAACCCTTAAAACAACTGCAAGAGGTGGCCCTACTAGCCTTACTTCACAGCTGAGGAAATGGAGGCCCAGAAAGTTTAAGTAACTTCCCGGAAATCACACAGTAAGTAGAGGAGCAGGAATCTGAACCTATGAAGTTGGGCCCCAGAGCCTAGATTATCATCTCTTGCTTACTTAAAGTGGTTGTACCTTGAGAGCTCATTTGGAGGTTCTAGCAAGGTGAGTGGATAAAAAAGCTGTGGTACATATATACAATGGAATACTAGGCAGCCATAAAAAAGAAGGTCCAACAGCATGGATGGACTTGGAAAATATTATGCTAAGTGAAATAAGCCAATCAGGGAAGATAAATACCAAATGATCTCACTTTACTAGTATACTAGTTTGTGGAATCTAAGGAACAAAATAAACTGATGAGCAAAACAGAAACAGAGGCATGGATACATGAAACTGTGACAGCTTTCAGAGGACTGAAGAGAGGGGGGACTTGATGAAGGAGGAGAGTAGATTAGTTAAAGAACATATATGCATAGCCTATGGACACAGACAACAATGTGGTGATGGCCAGAGGGAAGGGAGATGGGGACTGGGTGGAGGGGATGTCCCCATCTGCAATAGTGTTAAGAATAAAAATAAAGAAACAGATCATAGCATCAAAAAGAAAAAAAACAACAACAATAGTTTTACCTGTTTCACAAACCAAGCAGAACCCTGAATCTCATTCCCAGTCTTATGGAGCTATCTCAGACAGTGTATCTCTGGGCCTATTTCCCATCAGCCACTGAGGGACTTTACTTATTATCTTATGTGTTTATGCATATATCTATTTTTGCCATTAGACTTGAGACTTCTCAGGGCCAGGTGATATAACTTACTCATCTTTATATTTCCAGGTCCTTGCACAGCACCTATCCCTAATCAAAGGGCCAAATATTCAAAATAGACCCGAATGAATCATTTCCCATCATGACAACCTCAAATAGTTTGCAAGAAAATGTCCACAATTTAGTTCTGGCCTAGAGGTTGCCATGAGGGGCCATCCTGTTGTTAGACTTCGAGCCATCTCTGCACCTTTTAGAAATGGAGAGAAGTCTTGATATAGTAAATGCTAAAAATAAATAAAAATCTGTAAATGAATGAATGGCTCAGGGAGGCAGGCAAGGGACACAAATGAGAGGATCATCACAGCTTTTGAGAAACTGTCCACGGGAGAGATGATGGAGACCTTCAGCGGGGAGAACCCAGTGCTTCTTGGAGAGATACCCACGGGGCAGCTCTCCTGGCTGCTGATGGAAGGCAGGTGCCTCGCGTGAAGTCAAGGCAAGTAATATCCTGCATTTACAGTTCTTCCTTTGACCCTCAGGGGCGCTTATTTCTGGCAGAAGCATTTCTTGGTTTTAAAACGTACTTCACCCCTTTACAACCGATGTAATTGCTATTGGAACGCTTTGCCCCGGTAGTGTCTTAATTAGGTCAAATTTTATACTCAGGGCTTTCACTTAATGCTGCATTTGCAATTCCAAGGCCTCTACTCTCTTCGCTGCCAGGAAACATTCGTGTTTTCTAGATGTGGGGACACCCTGACCCAGTCTGTTTGCCCACTCTCCCAGGGGCTGGGCTGGGGAGGGGGTCCAGGGGAGCTGGGCCAAAAGAGACATGTGAGCTAGGAGAATCATCTGAATGCTTTTCAAAAGAAAATCCCATCTCTAAGTTACCTTGTTCTGAGCTCTGCTTGGATGTTGTGTGGCTAATGGTAGGATCCAAGGCCATTTGTCTTTAGTTAAAATTATACAGTTTTGCTGTGTCTTTTTTTTTTTTTAAACTACCTTTTAATTATCTGCTTTTTATCAAGCAGAACATGCCCTGAGAGTTATACCCTTCCTTCCCCCATGCCACCCCAATAATGAGAAGTAAGCCATCTGCCAAGAAAACAAATAACAATATAAAAATCACACAAATATATAATCCCCAACCCAGAAGGAAAGGAGCAGCTGCCACCTGGTACCAAACAGAACAGAATTTAATATTTATCTAGCAGAGAGGGTACCCAACAGGCCGTAATTCCTCTGTGGGGCGGGGAGGCTGAGCAGAGGTCAGGGATGAAAATCGTCTGCACAAGCATGGGCTAATAGGGACACGTGGAAATCAATTCCATGAGCTCAGTGTTGCTGTCCCCTGTCACAGGGTGCATGCAGGAGGCATCTCAGGAGGCCATCAATCTGTCACCAGAGAGGGGAGAGACTGGAAGTGAGAAAGGAGGAAGTTGAAATTGAGTTTCTCTGGGGCCTTTTCCTCCAGTTGGAAGTGTAGCTAGAGAAATAGGGAGCAGAGCCACCCCACAGTAAGGGACTTTGGGGCTTTTGCCACTGGCTTTGGGGAGCGGTACCTGGGAGGAATGACATTCTGCTCTTCCAATGTTTCAGACAAGCTGTTTGGGTACTGAATTAGGATAAAACTCCCCCCTTCCCCTGAAATTGCACTTCCCATAGCCTCAGTGGATTTAGGGCTTGCATTGATTTCTATATAACTTGTATCTAATTCTTAATCAAACGCTCTCCGAGGGAATAGAAATTCAGCGATTAGAAATTGTGCAATGCATGGAAGCTAGTCAATCTTCCGCTTTATTGACAAATTGCATTGTTAAAGCGACTCTGCTGGCCGACATGACAGTTCTTTCTAAGAGAGAGGCCGTTTACAGAGCTGTGTAAATCAGGAGTGTCCTTAAACTGTGGTTGGGGAGACATGATTTGGCAAAATGTCTGCCAATAATGTGGAGTATTACAGCAAATTACCCGGTTTATACATGCAAGCAAAGCTTTGTTTCCCTTGCCATGTTTGAGGGCCAATAAAGCTTGCAGATGTGAGGGGAGCCAGCATTTCTGTCTCTGTGCAGCTGTTTATCAGCAGCTTTAAAACACATTTTCACATATTAATGAGGTGGTATAGCAATTCCAGAATTAGAACAGTGGGATGTATCATTTTCTGCCTTATATGAAGCTCTCCCATATTGTCTGCAGCGTTACCAGGGTGTGTGGTGGGAGATGGAAGTTGTGGTGGGTGCAACATGTGCTTACGGCCCCCCAACCCCCGTCATCTCTGACCATTCTCGCATGGGCCCTGGCACTGCTATTGGCAGGTCTTGTTGCAACTTTGTCTCCTTGTTTCCTGATTTATGTGTCAGTGGGGCTTGGTGATCCTTCTTTGCTCCTTCACTTCCTAAAATCGTCCCTGGTGTTCAGTAGGTGCTCCATGAATGTTGAATGAATGAATGGGTAGATGGGTGGGTGAAAGTGCTTGTTCCCTCAGACACTACCCTCTGCAAGCACAGTCTACCTGTCACCGTCGCTTCAAGGAACAGAATAGGTGTGTGGCATGGCTTCCCTTGTATTGTATACAAATGGTAAAATGGCAAATTAGATCTGTAAATTAAGAGCCATCAGAAACCCTACTGAGCATTTAATCCAGAGATTTCCAAACACAGATATGCGGCTAGAGCTAGAATATTCATTGCCAAGTTTTCACCAGTCGCAATGCGTGAGAAAAATAAGAACGCAGTGAGGCCTTGGCCACTAGCTCAGCTGGTTGGAGCATCGTCCTGATATGCCGAGGTTGTGGGTTTGATTCCTGGTAAGGGCACATACAAGAATCAACCAGTGATTGCATCAATAAGTGGGACAGCAATTCAATGTTTTCCCCTCTCTAAAAACCAATAAATAGATAAAAATTAAAAAGAAAGAAGAATCTAGTGAGTTTTCATAAAGCTACAGGAACTATGTTAGAACCCTGAGATTAGGACCTTCTGCTTTATTTGACATTAAAACACTCTTTTCTTTTATAAATTGATGGTAGTAGCAGATGATAACACTTTAAAAAATGCCTTTACTTGACAAAGCAGTTTCTAGTCCCCCACATTTTGGGGATAGTAGAAAGTGTGATCTTTCTGTGAAACCCCAAGGTCTGAAACTATTGCGTTAACTCAGCCCTTTAAAAAAAATTCACTGAAATTACCTGCTGGCCTGAAGTGAGACACTGAGCTGCTTCAAATAATTAGCTCATTTCAGCCAACGATAAGTCCTATGAGTACCTCTCTGTCTTGTCTCTTTGGAGCAGGGATCCAGGCTGGGTCACATAAGTCTTGCAGCAATGCCATCACTAAGGTATAGGAGATTTCTTAAACCCAGGCCAGTCACTATAACAGAGGAGTGCAGAAGCCTGATTTAAACACGCCTCATGCATTCTCTTCTGCAGAAAGAGTTGCTGTCCAGTCCTCATGGTGAAAATGTGTGTATGTGCTCTGTGTGAATACAGAGCACCCCTGAGCTATGAGAATCCTGGTTGGTGTAAAACACGGGGGAAAGAACTCTGCCTAGACACGCCTGCTTTCTCTGAATCCTACACAGCACCGCCTTTGGTTTTTACACTGTCTTCTGTTCTCTGTTTATTATTCACGAGGCTTATCTTCCCTGAAGAATGGGAATACTCTATTTGAATCCTGTTATTAATTGATAAACATTTTTCCTTTTTTGTAAACACACTCTTTTCTGGAGGCTGTTTGGCCTATGCTGGTTCTGCGTGTCGGAAAGATCTGAGATTCCATCGACCTGGTTTCCAGCCCTGGCTGTATGACTGACTGATGGATGACAAGTGTGTGAGTGAGTGCTGGATCTTACAGCATCCAGGTCCCCGTTGCTAAGAGGGAGTAACGACGCTGACCTGCCTCACTGAGAGAAGCGTCATGTGCATTAACTGCCTAATGATGCCAGCGAAACATTATCATTATGGTTAATACCAGTCTTTGGTTCCAAAATTTTCTTTTTCTCAAACAGGAGAGGCAGAAAGGTTATTTAAAGAAACTGAATAGAAGGCTACAGTTTGTTCTTAATTCATGACTGACTTTGATCAAAATGGCATAAGCAGTGAGAATGTAGTCATAAAGTCCAGAAGGTAATTATTTCTCCTTCAGGGCATGAAGCTTTTCTCTTTCTCCTCCTCCCATTGGGGAAAAAAAGAAAAAGAAAGTTAAAAAAAAACAGATGCTCTTAAAAAATAAGATGATTTTATATGTCATGCTTGGAAATAGTGTTTTCTAAAGCTCTATAGATCAACACTCAACCATACCGGTAGGGCGGGAGTAATGATATATATTTTTTTGCATTGATTAGAGTTAATACTTATAAAATACTTACACGAGTGCTGTTGGATTCATTGCTAGCTGTTTTATAAAAATGGGTTAGCTATGGAATGGCAGAGAGCAGCTATGTCGTCAGAGGTCTTTGCTCTAAGAAGGTTTGAAATTTCCAAAGAAGGAAGATGTAGACATTATCACATTGTCAGTCTCTTTTGCCTGACTCTTTCTCCATGCCTCTCCTGGCAGGAGAAATGACCTTTCTCATCCAGAGGGACAGTCTTCGTGGAGCTGGTTATGGCGCTGTTATATAGGCAGCTGCCTTCTGGCGTGATCCCAAGTGAAATGTTTGAGCTGGCTCTTTCCTTGGGCTCAGAAATCATCTGGTTAATGTGAAATTCAATGGTCCTGGGCTGCTCAGCTGGATTCTCTGACTTGTGTTATACCAAGCAGGTGTTTTGGGACAAAGGGCACAGCAACTGGCAACAATGGTTGTTGGAAGGTTACCAAGGCCAGGATCATTCTCATCAGTGTGTGCGTGTGTGTGTGTGTGTGTGCGTGTGTGTGTGTGTCTTCATATGAGTAAAAAGGATCTTACTAGGAATCTTTCTTTTTTATTTTTTATTTACTAGGAATCTCTGAGGCAGTATTTTCTTCCCAACCTTCCTGGCTTTCATGGTTCAGAATTTCATCTTTGTCTTGGTAGTGTCTGCTTTTCTCCTTTCTGCTAATATTTGTCTGACCAGTTGGAACTCTGACCTGGGAACCCTCCATGCCTTTCTAATGGTGTCCTTTTAACTTCTTCATTTACCTTTTAAGACCACATTTCCCCTCATTTCTGTGAAGATCATCCCTGAGAAGTGAAACTCTTCATCATAAGAGGCATCTATCTTGCAGGGGAAGAGGGACTCTTAGGTAAATACAGATTTTTGTTTTGATACCTGATTAATTCAACCTTCCTCTTCCCATATCCCAGTGTCAATAACTCCTGTCGCTTTCTGAATTCCAAGAGGGGGATTTACTTTTGGATTTAGAAAAAAAAAATCAATGCTTAAAGGTGTCTTTTTTTGGACCCTATTTAGTTGGGTCAGATATAATCTTTTATTTCTCATGATAGATTTTACATAAGAATTTAACAACTATTTACTAAGGCCTGGTTCTAACACTGATGGAAGCTATATATATTTAGCTCTGTATTTACAGATACAATATAGATTAAAATCAAATAGGAGACACACATATATGCCAAATTGGAAGACCACAGTGAAGAAAATGGTGAGAAACGGTGCTCTGGGACCCTGTGACTTTGGCTTAGCTTGTTATAAAGAAACATCCTTTTCTTCTCACTGGGAGGAAATAATTCTGATGTCACTGAAATGGGTGAAGACTTATTCAAAGGGGGTAGTCCCCATCTATTCTCTTCCCAAAGCACTGCAGCTCCCTGCCAGGAGCCCTCTGGGATATATGGTGTGGCTTCCCATTCTGGTCCTCTGCCTTCTCCCAGTCCCTCCAGATGCTGTGTGCCTTTGGGTGAATGAGTTACTTAACTCTTATAAACTTCAGCTTCATCATCTGCAACACAGACAGTAGTGATAGATCCTCCCTTCCTCCAACTGATGGACATAAACTCCACCTGCAGCTGGACATTCCTGAGCACTGAACCACAATCAGCACCTGCCAAATACCCTAAGCCCCAAATTCCTAAGTTCCTAGGTCCCTAATTATTGGCCCTACAAGAAACCACCAATCAGCATGTGCTGAGTGCCCTAAGCCCCGTCCCCTCTCTCCCCTCCCCTTAAAAGGTGCCTGCACCCGGCCCTCAGCCTCTCTCTCCCCTCTGGAAGGCAGCCAGCAGTGGTACTCTTCTCTTCAATAAAGCCTGTGTTTGGGCATCCCAGTCTCCGACCCACTCTGTTTCATCTTTCACGTGGCACCCACTTCATGATGTAAAAATTAAAATGAGACATGGGTGTACCACATTTGGTACATAGAAGATGAACAGTTAATGTAAACGCCCTCTGTTCCTATACCAAGATCTACCTTTTCTCTTCTCTTCTCTTTTAAATTCCCTTTTCTTTCCTCTTGCAGAGGGGAGGATGCCGAGTCATTTTAATCAGTCTTTCTGAATTCCAGGCACATCTGAGATTAACACCAGCCAGAACTGGAGCATCGCTGCCAAGTCCTGAACTCTTTCTGCTGACACGGGGACCACATGGAGGGACTTTTCTCAGTGCTAGGTGATGCTAATTGCCGTCTGATCTGAAGGCAGAGTTGCTTTCGTTTGTTTAATAATTTATATCTTCTCTGAGAACACTGAGCTGAAGTTCAAAATTACAGGAAGGGGGCAATTTATTTAAATGCCAACAAAGCCAAACTGTAGTAAAATCACCTGAACCCCCCTTTGTGGTCTGCCACTCACACACCACCCGTAACGCTAGGTGGCATTTGAGGAGTCACACGTGAGGCAGCAGGAGTGAAGCTCCTGAGATATTGGGGTTCCGTCGAGCCTCATTCCGTGGGAGTCACCAGCTCATGTGGGCTGAGAAGCCTGGCCGGGCTCATCAAATCAAGCACATTACAGCACACCCCCACTGTATGTTACTGCATGGTATTCTCCACACTGAATACCTACTATGTGGCAGGTCCTCTGCTGCCCATAGTTACATTGGAGATTGCTACTGGCAAGCTGCTCTCAGTCTGGTGCAGAAAACGTGTATTAAAAGTCAATCATACCTTTCCTCCTCCTCTCCTCCCAAGCTCCCCAAGTAGCAACATAGCCAACACCTCCTCCAGTACTTTCTCTTCCTTTTGAAAGGTGCAAGTTGGGGAGTGTGAGGAAATGAAATTGGAATAACAGGAATAACCATGTGAAGCTATTACAATGAGCCAGGTATAGCACTAGGCATTTTCTATATGTTTATTTAACTGGTGCTTCCTGCAGGGAAAGAGATGGGCGATATTCTCTCTAACAGGAAGTGCCATCCTCCTGGCTGGCTCCCTCACCTCGGCTGATGCAAGGATCTCTTCTCTGGCAGGTCTTCCCTCTTCACTGGAGTTACATTGAGCTCCCCAGCCCCCTGATGTTCTTGCCATTTACATGTTCTCTGCAGCCAAATCTGCAGCTAACATCACATATTTTATTTGTCTGTTGCCTTTGTGTTTGTCTCCTCCATCTCCCCCATAAAGGTTAGTTCCACGAGGTCTGGGAGTCTTGCTCTTTCTGCTTCTCTGCTGTATTGTCAGTGCCCAGAACAGCACCCGGACCGGGGCAGGGAATCAATAATTACTTGTTGAATGGATTAAGGCCTGATGCTATTAGGAAAAAACGACTCTGTGTAGCCTGAGGATGTGAGGCTTTTCCTACAACTGCAGGATTAGAGAAGGTACCATTCATTCGTTGATTCATTCACCCACTAGGTGTTTGTTGTGCAATTCAATTGTGCGTGGCACTGTGCTGGGCTTTGGGGTAACATAATGAGACATGGTTCTGCTTCCAGAACCCAGTCGGCTGAGGGAAATGGACTCATAAATAATTCTAATAATTATGATAGCTCATTTAATGGAGCATACTATGTGCCAGGTGCTGTTTTAAGCACGTTTATGCACACCAACTCTTCTAATTCCTACAAAAAGGTGAAGTATTATTCTCACGCTCATTTTGTAGATGAGGAAACAAAGATGAAGTATTATTATTATTGTGCTCATTTTGCAGATGAGGCACAAAGAGGCCGCACATCTAATCATGGTGCAGTGTGAGAAGTTCTGAGGTGTGAATGGGGTGGGGAAAAAACCGCTTGCTTTTTAACTGGGCACTCCCAGAGTGGGAGGAGCGGGCAGCTTGGAGAGCTCATTGCTGGCTCTCCTGCTCCTATCCTGATTGACCAATTGACCGACACTTCCACCCTCTCTCACTCCAATTCCTGCTGCAGGGAACCTGGCCTCCCTGGGCTCATTCCAACCCTCATGCCTTCCTGCTATTTTAACCCTGAGTCTGAAGACCCCTGGAGGGCTCTAATGCAGGCAGTATGGCTCAGCTCAGATGTCCCTATCCCCCACTCTGTGCTCTCAAAGCTGTGACCGTGGACACCTGCACTGAGTCCTGCTGTCCTCTGCAGAGAGACTGTGAACAGCCCTAGATGCGACGACTGTTCGCTCAGCAGGGGTCCAGGTCTGCATCCACTGACAGGGTCTCCTGGGAGTTTCCAAAAGGAGGACGTTTAACACCTTCCGGCCTCTCCCTTTGTCTGCTCTCCCTGCATTCTCTTCTGGGTCTTGGGTGGCCACCTTTGTGCTTCAAAAGTCTAGGAGGTCACTTGTCTTCCTTGCCTAATGATGTGTTACAGAAAACAAGCTTCTATTACTTGCAAAAGTGTGATGGGAACATGAATATTAATAACTCCCCTGGGTTTCTTGCAAACATCCATCACCAAGGCTTAGAAAGCTTGTTCTGACTTGCCTGGCATGGGGGTAACTGCTCAGCAGAACAATAATAAAGCATTTATGAACCCAGCTTAGGAGGAGCCCTTCCTGGGGCTTTGAACTCTAGAGCTCCTGCAGGGCTGAGGTAGGGACCTGTTCTTCCCCGCCTGGGCTCCAGCAGGAAGTTGTCTGACTTCCGTCAGGGACAGGACTTAGCAGATGTGCCAAGACCCAATGGAGCTGGAGCTGGGATTTCTCTTGATCAAAAAGAAAGTTCGTGGTGACAGCATCCTAGTGAGCAGGTGCATTCCATCTAAGACAAGCCAGGTTAGAGGGATGTTGGAATTGGGAGCTGGAGAGCTCCGCACAGATTCATAGAACGTCAGAGCTCAGAGATCATCATACTAGGTAAACTGAGGGCACACAGGGAGGAAGAAACATTAATGGCAGGGCCAGGAGGAGAGAATCTGGAGACGACCTTTTCCCCAGCAGAATCCTAGGGACAAGGACATGAGGAAAATGTCAACTTTGTCCTTTATTCAGGGTTTCCATTTATATCTGCTGACATATTCTTCTCAGAGTCCTTTGTTCCTGGAAACCTCAAAGTATTTTTTCTGTACTGTGGGTTTGGCCCCTTCAGAGGGTCTAATGGGGTCGGTCTGGGCTGTGATAGAGCTCAGAGGATTCTTACCTCAGCGGTCCTGTTCTAGTCAAAAGTGGTCCCTGGACCTGAAGGAAATTTCTGGCAAGGCTATAGACTGAATAAAGTACTAGGACACTGGAATAATAAATATTCCTGCGGCTGAGCAACATGACAGCCCTGTTAGTTGGGTTCTGTTTTCCCAGGTTCCCCAATGTGGGGTTCAACTTTGGGGTTGTACTCCTGGTTTGATGGTTCAAGAACATAACAGCCTGGATAGCTGAAACGCTGCTGCTGAATTTATATATATATATATATATATATATATATATATATATATATATTGTGCGTTCTTTTCTAATTTAAGATTTAAAAATGACCCATATCTCTAGCTCCCCAAAAATAAAATGACAAATCTTGGATTTTCTAGATAAGAATACCTTCTTAGGTAATTTCAATGTGATCAGGATAGCATCTCTTTTGCTGAACTTTAGGTCACTCATTAAATCCATGGTGCTATGAAAACGCTCATTTTCTTGGGCAGCAGCAATACAAAATCTCCGTGCTGCACAGTGAACGGTGAGGGGGACATCTCTGCCATGTCTTCTTGCTGTCAGCTTTTCTTGTAGCTGGAGTTCCAACGTCTTGCGTCAGAACGTACCCCGTGGACAAAAGTCACAAAGACAGTCATGGGTTTCTCCCCAAAAGACATGGCAGGAGGTCACACCCCTGCAGAGTTCTGACAGGGGATGCGTGGGTCACAGTGGTGTCTGCTAGCAATGTTTACTGGGGAGGCAGCTCGGTCTCATCAAGCAAGTTGGAATAAAAGAGTTGGAGCCAGAACATCTACAAAGTGAAACCTGGCTCTGAAATTCGCTCGCTGGGTTATTCTGCCCTTTCCGAGCTTCAGTTTTCCCGCGTGTAAAATGAAAATAAAAACTACCTTACTGAATTGTCCTGAGGATAATATGAAACTGCATTGCTAAAGTGTTGTTTTTGTTAGGTAGTGTATAGAAATAGCCAAACTTTTTCCAAGGCTATCCAAAAACATTCTTTAGTCTAGCCATAAAGTGGTTATGGGGTATGTGTAATACAAACTTATAATATAGGATGGCAACTTTTCCAGTCAAACAGGAAAAAAAAAATTGACATAGTGATTATGGTAGATGATGTTGGCTATCTATTTTACATCTTCCGTCACTACTTCCTCATTCGTTAAAAAACTCTGATTGGGTGTGTCACCCTATCCTCATTCATCGTTACCATGTTTCAAGGGAGGCAGGCCTTAACCCAGAAGCAAGTCTTGATTGGTCTAAGTCAGTGGTTCCTAAACTTCAGTGTGCATCAGGATCACCTGCAGGGCTTGTCACACTGCTGGGCTCTACCCCTACAATTTCTGGTTTAACAGGTCTGGGTAGGGTCAGAGCATTTGCATTAGGTGATGCTGATACTGCTGGTCTAACAACCACACTTTGAGAACCGCTATCTCAGCCAACCATGGTGGGTGGTCCCAGTCTCCTTGCCAGTTAGTTATTGGTTAGATCTAGATACATGATGCAATTCTGGCCAATGAGATGTGATGTCTCCTAAGAGCTTATGGGAAAGGTTTTCTTACTCTTCAAAAGAGACACAGGGAAGAGGTGGCTCTTTTTTTTTGCCTCTGGATGGAGCAACGGGGACTGCTGCGGGTTCTTTGGGACCAGGAAGGGAACAACCCTAAGGAAGAAGTGGACACTCTTAGAATATCAAACAAAAACGAGGACCAGCACCTGGGGCCTTAATGTTATTGAGTTGACACATTAATGGTGGAGCTGCCCATCATTCTTTGTTGGGACAGTCTGAGTTGGATTTTTCTGTTATTTTCAGTCAAAGGGAACTTAATGTGTAAAATGGCAACACTGAAATTTCTTTTCTCTCATGGGGTTGGGGGGTGGGGCAGGTTATGGGAGAGGAGCCTTGGGCTTTCCTAGAGGGAATGGAGATGCCTGGTACCAGAGACTGCACTTGGCCATAAATTGCATATGATGTCAAGGTATAACTATCGGGGGGAGAGTCTGAAAGGCACCAACTTTAGAAAGGGCTGGAGGAGGTGCAGAGCTGGAAGATGTGATCACAGTAGAATAGGTTGGGAGCTTGTGTGGGTGGAAAGAAAGGCTCAGAGCCTGAAACAGCAAACCTTTGAGGATTTTAGGGTCTGAGTGGGACATGACGGGCTGAGAGGGGAACCCGGGATTGGAAAGAGCAGCTGAGGAAAGGGCTCAGAGATCAGAACTGGAAATCAGGGAAAAAAGTTATCCAAACTACATGGCCCCAAATGCCAATAGTGCCAAGATTGAGAAACCCTGATGTAACCTAACATATCCGAAACATTTAATTTCAATATGTAATCAAGTATTTAAACATCATCAATATGGTAGCTTACTTTTTTAAAAATTCTAGGTTTTAAAATCTGGTGTGTATTTTACACCCATAACACATCTCAGTTCATGCCAGCCATGTTTCCTCTGCTCGATTGGCCCCTGTGGCTAACGGCTACATCACAGGCATAGGGAATGTGTACTTAAGAGTCCAGGAAGCTTTCTCTGACCCCAATTTTCAAGGCATTGCAAATATGGTGAGATGCAAATTCCTAGTATCTTTAAAATATCCTCATGAAAATGAGTTGTGATAAAAGGATTGCACAGGGCCTCTCTGGTGATTAAACTGGGTAGGAATACAGATAGAGTCAAAACAGCATCTTTCCAGCCTCTTGCATTATTTCCCTGCAAAATGCCATAAAGAAGTTGTAGTTTCTTATTCCCATGAGGCAAAGGTCAACACACCGCAATGGGAAGATTACTGAGAGAGAGAGAGAGAGAGTTCGCTTTTAATGCAGCTCTGAGGATTTAGGTATTGATCAGAAAGGCTTTCATGTAGTTAAAAACACCACCAAGAAACTCCTTTGCCTCCTCCAAAACACTCTATATATTTTTCCTTTTGAAACAGGAGAAATGAAGTTTTTCATGTTAAAAAGAAGGGGATTGTGCAGTAATCAGAGCTTTAGGACCCTCCAGACCGACCTTGGTATCACACGCTGCACCTTGTAATCCCCAATTTGAAGGCTTTGCGGCATCTCATCAGTCTGGAGCAGTGGTACAGGTAATTCTGCATCGAATGAGTAATTACATGTGACACAGATGTAGGTGAGTGGGTTAGTGACACGCCAGGGGTCCCTTTGAGGGGGCCTTTCCTTTCTCTACCTTGAGGGCAGATGTAGGGAAGCTTAGCAGAGCTCCTACGAGGAGGAATGCCGGTGTAAAGGAAAGCAAGCTGTTGTGCATTATCTGTGGGCCAGGGCAATGTGCCAGGACGTGTGGGAGCGGCACCTTATGGAGGGATCCTGTGGAAGCCAGGCCCATTTTGAAGCAACAGGCCTGCCCATTCTGTCCTCAGTGAGGAATGCCACCCCTGATTCCAGCGCCCTCTGACACCTGAGCATCGCTGACAAAGCCAGGCTTTATCTAAAGCACATGTGTCAAACACAAGGCCCGAGGGCCAAATCCAGCCCGCCAGGCCTTGCAATGTGGCCCGCACCTCGCTGTCATCACTGCACTCCGCTGTCAGTTTATGACATTGTCAGTTTATGACTGTTCAGTAAACCATTCGGCCCGCGATTTAGGCTGGATTTTAGATTTTGGCCCTTTCTCTGATTGAGTTCGACACCCCTAATCTAAAGGAAGACACAAAGAGCACTTTCTCATTTTGACAGTGTCAATGTGACACTTATTTTCATAGACTCCGAGGCTGGGAGAGGGACTCCTGTACTTTATCTTTCTGGTTCCAGAAAGGTGTTCACTCTGCTTTCCCACCCACCTGAAAATCTACCTTTTTTTTTTTTTTTTTAGTCCAGGGAAGGAGTTTATAAAAATATTTATAAAAATCTCTTGTCAGCTCTCAATCAATACATATAGAATATGGACACTGTGCAAAGAATTCAGAGCCACGACTAAAGGAAAGAAGACACAGTTCTGCTTTATAGGAGCTCATGAGAGAAACATAGAGGAAAGGGGTGAAGCCTACAGCAGAAGAGGAAGCTGATGTGGGGAGGCAAGATGTCCTATATAATTCGAGTTGGGCTTCCAGGGATGAGTAAAGGGGGAGGGCCTGGTGTGAGGAAGCCCTACTCACGCTCTCCCTTCCTCTGTCCCCTCTTTTGAAAGTCCAGGCACTACCCAAACGAGTGCAAGGCACCACAGCTACAAGATGAACCAGGCTGGGTCTACAAAATGCCACTGAGTTAGTTCATAAAGGAGCTTCTGCCTCTAGAAGCTCACAATGGACTAATGTAAATTTCTAGAAACCTGACCTTCCAGAGAGATGTGACTCAATGTCTTGTACACTCATTTGACAAATATTTATTGAGCATCTATTCTGGACCTTGTCCTGTTCTTGACACCAACGATATCATGGAAAACAAGAGAGATATAAGCTCATGGTCTTAAAGGGGTGGGAGAAAGCAAACCAATAGTTACAAGTGTGGTAAGAAACATGAAAAGGAAGCAGCTGGTGCTGTTCACCCTGGTCTGGAGAGAAGGCTTTCCCTGGGAAGTGGTGTTCAAGCCAACAGGTGAGCGAGCACTGAGTGAACGAGCCAGGTGAAGGTGGAGAGGGGCCTTTGGGGAGAAGAATGTGCCCATCAGAGGAAGAGACTGCTAGAAGATCCCACATGGAGAGAATGTGAGGAACTGAAAATTGTCCAAGGTGGCTGCAGTAAGGTTGGAGATGAAGCTGAAGAGTCTGGGCAGGCCCTACCTGGGCTGGAAAGTGACCATGTGTTCCCTTGGCACAATAATCAAAACAAATCAGAGCTAAAACAGACACCATCTCATCTCCCACCACTCGGTGTAGAAGAGGCGGCTTCTTCCTTGCACAGATGTAGAGGGCTAGTGAAGCCCATGCACTTCTTGTCTGTGTGGGACCCCACCCTGGTCCCTTCACCTGCCCCTTCCCACCAGCCTCTCAGCACAGGACCCACAGACACTCACTACCGACAAGCTCTGCCCTGTGGGTCCCTGGGTTAGCCCTGACCATAGAGGAACTTCATGAGACTGTGAGCTCCTCAAGTGCCTGGCAGGCAGTGCACTCAGTGAGTGTGTGTGTGTGTGTGTCTACAATGCCCCGGGAGAGATGCCAGGTACTTAACTCTTTCTGGCAGGGGGCCGAGCCCTGTATAACCAAGAGGGCTTTTAAAATGCCACTGAGTTAGTTCATAACGGGGCTTCTGCCTCAGTTTCCCTGCTTAATATTCCAGGTACATACTGAGGCTGAAAGTTTGTCCAGAAGCTCCAGTCCCTAGTGTCAAGATGTTGAGGACAGCGCACAAAAGAGAAAACAACAACACATACCAGTAGACCTGGCCTGTGATCACATACACTGGAGTGCTTGCAATAACATGTGTTGAATGATCATTAGCATTTTGAAAATGTGAAAATCGTCTTTTTATTACTTCAAAGGAAAAGATGATTCTAATGATAAATACGACACTTGAGTAATTTTATCCTTAAATTTCTTTTTGGCCTTTGTAGGTGCCAACAATTGCTTCTTTCTTTTGCCAGCTGACAGCAGTTTTAACATTTGTTATGAAATCCACATGAGGTTAAGAAGTGGCACTGGTTAAGGAGATGTAATAGAGTCCAAAGTTCTTAATTTGACACTCAAAGCCTCTGCTGTTCCTTGTCACCTTCTTTACCCTCTGGGTTTTCTCCATGCTTTTTGCACAAATCAACCCCCCTCCCCTCCCGGCCTGGAAAGTCCTTCCCAGTTGCCTTTCCGTGCCGACATGTCTTCCATGAAGAACTCTTCTCCTTCATTTCATTTGCTTTTCCTCTTCCCCCTCTGTCTCTGACTTCCTTCTCCACCCTAGTTCCTCATTTTCCATATTCTGTCTCATCTTTCCTGGGTCTCCTGCTCAGACGCATGTTCTCATAAATCACCTGTACATAGCTAACATCAATTTTTGAGGACTACCTTAGAAAGTTAATGACAAAATATCTTCCTGATGCTACAACTAGAACTTCATTTTTATATTTGGGAAATATAGAAAGCACCAAGGACACAAGGGTCTCCACTGATCAGAGGGGAGTGGTCAGGAGCATAGGTTTCAAACCTGGGGTTCATTGCTTTGTAAATTTGGGCAAATGACTTAACATCTCCGAGTCTTAAATGTTCTTACATGTGAAATGCAAATGATAAACCCATTTCATGGGCTTACAGTGAGTATCATATGCAAAATGCACAGCACAGTTTCTCACAAGTAATAAGCACTCAATACTTGGTAACTATTGTTATAATAATCATGGTAACATTTTCAAACTCTTATTTATAATGTTATTTTTTATTATAAGTACTTTGCAAATTCAAACCAACAATGTGGCAAGCACAATTTGGATCCATTCCATTATCAAGCTGTGACTGCTTCTTCCCCCGGATGGAGAAGTGACTTTCCTTACATCCCAGACGCTTTGGCAGGTGTGACCAGGAAACTGCACAAACATACTTGACTCTCTCGTTTGTGCCTTAAGATCGTGTCAAGCAGCTGAATGCAGTCATTTTGGTGTGAAATCAGCAGAAGGTGAGTACTGAGGGTTCAGTCACTTGATTCAGGAACAGGTGCTGTTTATAGCACCCGAGTTCTTTCCTGGAACCTCTTCCTATCTGTGACATGGCCATGTGCTGAGGCCACATTTTGTCACAATATGGCACTGCTATGTTGTCACAATGTGACACACCATGTGAGATGGCCTTGGGCTTAGAGGAACCCTCTGAGTTGAGCTTAGGCTCCCGCTCATCGTTCCCCAACCTTCCGCCCTGTGCCATTATGGCTGTCGAGGTAACTGGCTCACATCCCATTAGGAAGAATTACCATAATCACTAATGGGTAGTTAGGGACAGTGTTCCAGTTTGAAGGATTTCATGGGCCTTGAAAACTAGTGAGTAAATAACCATTTATCAGCCAGTCACTTAGAGGATGCCATATGGAACAACGCTCTGGACTTCCACACACAGAGAAGCCATATATCATCACGGACCGTAAAAATTACGTGCGCATGGGCTGTAAAACGGAACAACTGTTTACCTCACTGAAGGTTTTATTTACATGCCCTCAAACAGATAGTTAAATGTGCTTCATACAAGACTGGCTGCTGATCACAGCTTCAAGCAGAGCGGCCTTCAGTGAAGCTGCATTGGGTAGGTGCCAATCACAGTGTGATTTCTGGGGCCCAGGAAAGGTCTCTTGGGCTCCCTCCACCACTCATTTTGCCTGCTCGATGCTTGGAGTTTCTTGACACTAAAGCTTTATTTCTGTAATTACAGAAAATTCAATTTGACAAATTCAACATTGGATTCAATATGAAACACACAAATAGCTACCATTCTTCACAGAGTGCTTCCATATGTGGAAATGGCTTTGTCCTCAAACACTCCAATGAGTTGAATCGTTGCCCCCAATTATAAGGAGGGACCTGGGATTTGGAGAAGTGAAATGACTTATCTGAGGGCACGTGCTGGTCACAGCAAGGCTGGGACTGAAATATAGTGCTTCTGAGAATTCCTCCTTCACAATCTTTCCACTAGAATCTTGCATCAAAAAACCTATAAGAGGAAGAAGTTCCTGACTTTAATTGATATATCCTGAGAGCCAGTGTGGAAAGATGGAGCTGAGAAAGAAAGAGCCACAGGCCCTGAAGTCCCCTTCTCTGCAGTGCTCTCTGCCCACTCCAGGTCTGACCCTGCCCAAGGTGGCAGTGGACCCATGACTGTGTACACACATCCTCTAGGCTTGCTGAGTTGATTCCATTTCAAACTTGCCCTCCCTGCTGGGACTGGAGTCTTGTTTTGATCCCCAGTCTCCTTCGCTGAAGTCATAGAAACCGGCTACTTCCTTGAGTCTTCTCCCCTGGGAAGCTAAAGTCTGTTCTTTTTCTTCTATGCTCAGTGGGGTTATTACTACTTTGGACAGATCTGCCACAGAATCAGATGCCAATTTTCCATTCTGACTCCTGCTATTGCAGGAAACTGCCATTTGAACACATTTTATTGAGCACCTACTACAGACAAGACACAACCCAGAGTTGATTCCTGTCAGCTCTCCAAGTAAACCCGATGGAACACCGGTTTGTCACGTGCCTTTAGAAAATGTACTTTGTGCTACTGTTGACTAGCTCACAAGATGCCTTAAAGCTGGGTCTTTGTTCCCTACTGTCAACTACCAGAACTGTCAGCCTAGTGGGGTATTAAAGAGGTTGGAGGTGAGGGTGCCTCAGGGTTGGGCTGAACATGGGATATGCCTTCTAGGAGACTTTTAAAACAATATGAGAGTTTCTTAGTATGACCACGGCCTGATTGATCCTAGCCCTACCGAGTCAGTCAGCAAGTGACTGCTGAGTGAAATCAATGAACCAAAGAGGAAGTGAGATGATTTTTAGAAAAGGGTAACAAAGAATGATCATCAGTGTCATTGTTTAATAATATTACCTTTACCAGCTGCAATCTTTTAGTTTCACAGATACCAGTAACAAGACGTGGATGCATTTTATCTGAATTTCTACTTTATTTCTCTGCTAGCTTCATTTCTGAAATCACCTTTTCTGAATGACAACTCAATCAACTCAATAACATGCAATTTTGCACAGCAGGAACCTATTCAGGTATCCCCACTCCATACTTATAATTGTCGGCGGTGTTTTGGAATAGCATGCATGTGTTTCAAAGCTAAATTGTTTTCATCTCCAGACTCCTGAGGCGGAATGACACTGAGATGGACACGATTCTGACTGGAGACTAAAGAGTCTCTCCACTTCCCCCTCTTTTCTCACACGCATCTCTCCTCTGTCACAGCCAGAGCTGCCAGCTCTTGCTCAATTTCCCATTAGTTCAGTTGTGTTAAGGAATCATTGACTTGATCAGCTTCTGTTTAGAAGCTAAGATGCTGGAATTTATGTTGTTTCCCATGCTTTTGGAATCCTGCCAAAGTAAATGTAGGTAAAATGAACAGATATTTCGGCCTTGTCTTCTGGGGCTGGGTAAAGTGATAGACAGGATCACATTACTAGAGGAGTTAAGGAGGAGATGGGTTGCACACAATGGCTAATCCACAAGAGTCTGTGGGTAATGAACTGGAAAAAACCCCACCCTGCTGACTGAAAAATGTGAATTAAAGGCTTTGAAATCAACAGCTTCTTTTAGAATTTTAATCTTCTATGGTCTGATTTAGAGTCTGTGCTGCAATGGTCTAAGCCACAGGCCAAACTGTCAATCAAAATGAGCAGGGTTTGCATGCCCTCTTTTGTTTCAGATATTATATTAAACACTTAAAAAGGCTGCAATAACTCTTCCAGGGCACTGGAGTGGTCACCATGGAATAGTACTCCCCAGACTTCCATTGATTTACAATTTGCATTTCTCATTATTTGTAAATGACCCTCTAGGTTCAAAGTATATTGTAATTTGTATTTTTTTGAAGCATGAATTAGAATTTCACTTGCTGGTTGGGATGCTGGGGTGTAGAGGTGGATTACAAGGCTGATGGATGAGTCTTACACCTTGCCCCTTGCCACCCAAAACAATGAATTTTTCACTTGTTGTATATTAATATTATGGGGTAAATTATGTGATACAGTGCTTCTTTGTGAATTGGGGTATTCATAAAGGCCTTAGAAATAATTACTCCTGAATGTCAGCCTGTATTGCAGGTATATCTTATTGTAATAAAACCAAATATAATAATGATTTTAAAAAAATCTGTGAATAATGTACCATATTTTTCCGGCATATAAGACGACCCCCCCTAATTTTACAGTTAAAACATAGGTTTAGGCCTATATTTGCTGTATAAGACTACCCCCCACTTCCGAGGCAACACCAGTTCTTTTTTTAAATAGACCGCCTCTCTGACTCTGGCCAATCTGAGCAGGCTTTTTACTAGAACACAGTGTAGCTTCGGGTACAGAACATGTACACTGTGTTCTAGTAAAAAGCCTGCTTAGATTGGCCAGAGTCAGAGAGGCGGTCTATTAAAAAAAGAACTGGTGTTGCCTCGAAAGTAGGGGGTAGTCTTATACAGCGAATATAGGCCTAAACCTATGTTTTAACTGTAAAATTAGGGGGCCGTCTTATACGCCGGAAAATACGGTATTTAGATATTAAGAAATAATTTATTTTGTAATCAGTATGTAAAGAAAAAGCCTGCTGAGCAGACAAAATAGATGTTTTCACATTTATCTACACTAAATCTCATGCTTTTAGCTCAAAGGTGACCTCCTCAAATCTTCATCTAGAACTACCCTCTGCCTTTTTCTTGTTAGAAAAGGTGCAGAGTTGAAGTCATCCTAAGATGGACCTAGGTTCAGTATTAAAGTCATCATCCTAAGATGCTCATGGCATCTACCTGTTTGTGGTTTCTCACATGGGTTAGTTTATTTTAGTATTTCCCCCCTTAGATCTATTCTCTCCCTTTATATATAATAAATATACATAACAATGTGTTTAGAGTATGACACTGAAATATATGGCATTTAGATTTATGTAATGGTATTTCAGTATATGACTTCTTTTTTCTTTTTTGCTCTTTCCACTCAGCATAATTTTTCAGGATTTATCCATGTTGGTGAATGTGCATCTGGTTAATTCTGCTACATCATTTTCCTGAGTGTGAGTTCACCATGTTTTGCTTATAACCCGAGTTATAGACACAATTGCTGGCTCAATGCTTCAGAGCCACAAACAACACTGTAAGACCATCCTTTTTGATGCCCTCCTGTATGGTCCTGATGAGTATTCCTGGGCTGTCAGCCCTAGAATGGGGTTGCAGGTTATGGGGTAATTGCATACCAGCTCACATAGAATCAATTTGGTCTCCAGAATGACTGTTCCACTTTCTTCTCTACCAGGAATGAACTAGGTCTCCTGTTTCTCCACATTCTCATTAATATAAATTAGCATATTTCTAGTTATTAATGATGTAGAGCATCTCTTCATATATTTATTAGTTATTTGAATTTCTCCTGAGAATTGTCTAGTTATATCCTTTTCCATTAAATATTGGGTTTCTCATCTTTCTCATTAATTGTTGGAGTTCCATGTATATTTTAGACATTCATTTTTTGTCAGTTTTAGTTGATTGGCAGGAGTGCAGTCAGATACTTCTTAGTCTTGAGAGAAATATTTAGGGCTTTGAAATGGGTGCTTGGGAAAGGAAACTAATTGCAACAGAGACATTATAGGGGCAAAATACAGTAATGTTTTGTGAATACTTTTATCAAGGAATAAATCCCCAGTGAGTAAAACCTTGTATACTATGCAGTTGACCATCAACTTGAGTATCAATTCATCAGCAAATATTCACTAATCATTCATTACCAGGGGCTAAGCACTGCCATACTGGCTAGAGGAATATAAAGAATAAGACAGTTTGAATTCAAATCCCTTCCAATGTATTAGGAAGATGCAATAGTCCTTGAAAAAGGGCCAGTATTACAAAGCAAAATGTAATAGGCCTCAAAAGAGAGTTCCATAGAGGTGGCAATAAAGATTCAACTCTTTAATGAAATTTAAAAAACATGAATATATATCTTCAATAATATAATGAAGATCAGTGAAGAGGGAGATTCACTTTTCATAACTAGGCCACTAAAATATTTAAATTCCAAAAAGCATGGGATATTCATGATAAAATTTTGATACAAAAGGCACCCTACTAAGTGAATTTCCTAGAGGGTTGAAAGAATTATTATGACTTTGAAAATAGCTTCCCACACAGTCTGACTGTGAAGACATAGAATGAACAGGTTTCCAGATCTTCTGGTTTGCAGGTCTCTCCACTTGCAAACCACTAAAACCAAACTAACTCAATACATGTGTTGACATAAGAATTAGCTAATAGAAGCCATTGCAAAACATGGTGGAAATGTCAAGTGCTGTGGAACTAGGTCAATAATGGACATTGGCTTTCCTCCAGGTACTCCTGAAAGGGAGAAGGAGCTTGATGACAGTTGAGTGACCATTTAACCCGCTAATCAGGCAGCTGGCGGGATGCCTGGTGACAAACGGAAGAAGAAAATTTATAGAAGACAAAGACAGGGGCAGCAAAAGAGATCAAATATCATGCCCTTCAAACCAGGCACTGCAGGTATTTTGGGCAGGACTAGTTCTTTGTTGTACAGGACTCCTTAGTGTGTTGAGGAATTTGGCTTCTCTGGCCCTTGGGAACGAAATGCCACCATACCTGCCCCCTTCCCCAACTTCTGAACATAGCAACAACCTCAGTAAGAAATGCCAACTGCCGAAACCAGTTTGGCTCAGTGGATAGAGCATCGGTCTGAGGACTGAAGGGTCCTGGGTTCGATTCCGATCAGGGGCATGTGCATTGGTTTCGGGCAGGGTGCGGGGGGGTGGAGGGCAGCTGGTCGATGTTTCTCTCTCATCGATGTTTCTAGCTCTCTATCCCTCTCCCTTTCTCTCTGTGAAAAATCAATAAAATATATTTGAAAAAAGAAATGCCAACTTAATTTTCACATCCTGAGCCTCTCCTCTGGCTGAAAATCATGGAGACAGAGCACTAGGAGTCCTTAGAAGACAACAGTGCCAGGGGGTTTAGAGAGAGAAGAGCTGGAAGATGCAGTTAATGGAGAGGCATAAGGTCTAATTAGAATGACAGCAATACTTCAGTATTTGAGTGGGTTTCAGTCAAGTTAATCCATTTTGCACAGGGTGACCAGATTATTCTTAATTTGCTTTCATCTCAAGGCTCTGCTCTAAAGCCTTCAGTGACTCCCCATTGCTTACAAATGTAGCTGACATCCCTAGGTCTGACATTTGCCTTCTTCCCAGAACTCATTTCCACCCTCCCATCTTCCATTTTCTTATGTGGATTTTCCTGGTTCCAGTTAATGTAGCTTCACAAAAGAACACTGAATGATCCAGAAAGACCAAAATGGGAAGTGAACTAATGCCAAAGTGTTTTGTGATTGAAAATATTAACAAAGAGTTTCAAATGGGGTCAACCCCAAGGCATAGTGCTTTGTTGCTATGGTATTGGTCCTTGTTAGCAGTGGCACCCTAAGCTGTAGCAGTTCACATACCCTGTGCAGATGCCTAAATTAGAATCACCTCTCCAATGTTGTTCTGATCTCAGCCCACCTATCTGGATCATGGACATGCTTCATAAAAATATAGTGTACAATTTAAGTTTTAGCTCCTACGTGTCTGCAGTGAGAATTAACCCCCAATTCTGTCTTTTTCCCTTTTTAACTTTTTCACAGGCCTGGGAAGTTGGTGTGTAAGCAAAAGCTGAGAGTGCAGAGCTCAGAGCACTCTCTCTGTGGCTAGAAGGAGAGTTCATGGGGCAGCAATGGGATATACAATTGGCTGGGGACCATGAGGCCTGAGAGTGGAAACCCTGCAAGTCAGCGGGGGTAAGGAGATTTAATCCTGACAGAGAAGGGCACGCAGAGCATCGTTGACTTGGAGAGTGATGGAACCAATGCATATTTTACGTGGGTGATTCTGGAGTTTTGTGCATGGTGGGTGGGGTGGGAGAGAGCCTGAGAGATAGGGGGATCTGCAGGAATGGAGACAATGTGATAGAAGCTGAAATTAGACAGTGGAGTGGGAAAGACAAGCCAGGGACAGATGGGAAACACATTAAGATGCTACAGAGAAGGAGTAACGGTGCTTGCTTGATTGTGGGAAGTGATAGAGAGCTTCATAACTGGAGGAATCAAAAATGGGGATGTGTTTGGGGAGAAAATGAACTTAATTTTAAATGGCTTTATCATGTTGGATTTTCAGGGGGGTATTTTGAAAACGATCAGGTTGGAAATATTTCCATCGCAGAGACCATCCCTTGCCTTTCAGAGATGCTGTAATTTGGGAAATGTACATCTTTTACCCATCTATTCAGGACCCCTGAAGGCAGAGATGAGCCTTCTGTTTCCAGTGATCATGGGGCCCCCAGATGAAGCCAGCCTCAGGATAATAAACCAGGTAATTATCTCCATCCTTCCTATGACAATAATAGTGTCAAGGCAGGAAAAAAATTCATCAGAGGCGGCTTCTCAAGTCCCCAGGGAGACCACAATAAAGGCGCTGAATCTCAGAATCCGCCTCTGCAGCATTACACCAGGGCTCTGTAATGACGGCCAAGGGCCACATCATGCCTCCAGAGTAAAGAATTGTGGAGATGAAAAAGAGAAATACTACCTCCAAGCACGGTGCCCCACTAAGTCGGCATGGATGGTCCGGATCAGTAATTAGAAACACAGTGCAATGAATATTGAAACAACTTCTGTAAATATTCCAGAAGACAATGAAATTAGAGATAATAAGCAGATGGGCTTTTATTCAAAGAAGATCATGCCAGATGGACTCAGTATCTCTTTTTCTTTTCTTTTCTTTTTTTTTTTTTTGATAAAAGAGCAAAGATGGTAGATGAAGGAAAAGTGGTGACTTTGATGTCATGTATTTGAAGATGGTTAAAATATCTGAGTCTTCCAAGAATTCTGATTTTTAGAATTGGCTCAGGATGCCTGGAATAGAAGCACATACCTGCCAAAAACATTGGATAAATGATGCTAATTAGGCAATAGAAAGTGCTGGAACCACAGTTGCTAGAATAGGCTCAGAAGGGGTCCTTCAAGAGACCATAAGCTTTGGAGCCTGAAGGGACCTCAGAGATCATCAGTTCCAACCCCCTCATTTAAGGATAAGCAAACAATCAAAGGGAGACACGGACTTCACACAACTGGGATCGGAGCAAGGTTACTTGGCAGTTAGTTTTGCAGTGTGAGTGTGAGGTCTCCTCTTTACACAGCAACTTCCTTATCCAGGAAAGGAAATAAATGTGGTCAAGTACAATCCAGAAAGGGTTCTAAATACAGAAATGAAAGGATGGGACCCTGAGCTAACAAAGCCCAAGATATAAGTCACATTCCCTAAGAAGGTGCCTAAGACACAATAAAGGTGGTGACTGAGACACAATGGCGAAGCTCTCCCACAGATCATGCTCCCAGGGTCCCTATGCAATTTTCAAGCCACTTAAAAAAATATATATATTTTATTGATTTTTTCACAGAGGAAGGGAGAGGGTTGGATAGCCAGAAACATCGATGAGAGAGAATCATTGACCAGCTGCCTCCTGCACACCCCCTACCGGGGATGTGCCCGCAACCAATGTACATGCCTTGACCGGAATCAAACCTGGGACCCTTTAGTCCGCAGACTGACGCTCTATCCATTGAGCCAAACCGGTTTTGGCTTCAAGCCACTTTCAACACTCTTCATTCATCAATGCTTGAAGCAAATATTGCCCATTTGCAGATGAGAAAATTGCAATACTCTGGGAGATTTCGTGACTTGTCCAAGTGTGGTCAAACTGCAAGCAGATAGCCCAGAAAGAACAAAGCAGGTGTCCCTGGATTCCAGTCAGGCTCAACCACACTCACATTTGGTCTTTGGTAAAATTCTCATGGAACTCTTGTCTTCCCTCCTGCCCCTAAATGCCCCAGAAACCTTCCCTCTGCTGGGCCCTTATATATAGTAGACCCGCATTCCAAACTTTACAGCCCTGGTCTCAGGAATCCTCCAAGACCTTCTCTCATTCCCACGTATCAACACTGGCCAGGGCAGCTCTTTCTTTCTTAGGTGGAGTAATTTATTGTCTCAAATCCATATTTCAACACTCCTACTTTACCCATTCAACGGAGGTCCCGCTGGTTGTTAGGATCTAAACTTTTGGGTGGGTGGTAGGTTGAAATGGGAGGTGGAATGAAATACCCTTTGTTGTTCTCATGAAATGCGAGCTACTGGAAAGAGCAGTGTTTGGGAATTACGAGGCCTGTGTTTTGTCTCATTTTTGCCACATGGGAGCCATGGGCAAGTATCATAATCTCTCTGTGTAGCAGCCAGTCCTGGGCCTGGTGATTCAGTACAAGGTGACGTCCTTGAGGGCAGGAAATAGAGCCTGTTTATCTATAGCACGTGATATAACTGGAACACATTTAGGAACCATTTGGGAATCATCACTCTAAATGTTGCTAAAACACATCTTTACATACACACATCCATCACTAACAAATATCACTCGATAGAGTACCAAATATCAATATATGTCTTACATTACTTGCTGCTGTTGCCACTACTTTGCATAAGAAAACTGAGGTATAGAGAGATTAGGTGATTTACCTCTTTGCTAGTGGGTGACAGAATCATGATTTGGACCCAGGCTCATCTGCCTGTTTTCTACTGATCTGTATTCAGGATCTAAGGCCTCACTTATTAATAGTACTTTACAGTTGCAAAGAGCTTTTGACATTTTATTTTATTTATTTATTTTATTAAATTATTATCTGTGTACATCTTTTAACATTGCCCTCCCAATACATACCCTCCCTCCCCAGAGTTTTGTGTCCATTGGTTGTACTTATATGCATGTATACAAGTCTTTCGGTTGATCTCTTATCTCCCCCAGATCTCCCTACCCTTCCCGCTGTAATTTGACAGTCTGCTTGTTGCTTTACTGTCTTTATATCTGTCTTTTGGTTCATCAGTTTATAATTTTCTTTAATATCCATAAATGAGTGAGGTCATGTGGTATTTCTCTTTCATTAACTGGCTTATTTCACTCAGCATGATGTTCTTTAATTCTATCCAGGTTGCTGCAAATGATGAGAATCCCTTCTTTTTTATGGCAGCATAGTATTCAATTGTGTAGATGTACCATAGTTTTTTGATCCAATCATCTGCTGACAGGCACCTAGGCTGTTTCCAAATAGCTTTTGACATTTTAAATGTAACAGTCAAAAGGCTTTTTTGCTCTAAGGCAGCGTAAGAAGAAGACACAGTTCTGATTGGGTGGGTGGGTGGGTGGTGGTGAGGAGAGGGCAGGAATCTTGTCCTTGAGATGTTTTTTCCCCGGGACCATCCCTCTGGGCCCCTCCCTCTCCCAGTATTTGACCTGGTCTACCTTGGCTGGTGGGTGTTTCAGGGTGTGCTCCACTCCTGGACTCCATTTCTTTCACACAGCTAGAGACACCAACGAGTTCAGCACAGCCACTGGGTCCATGAACAAGATATGCCTTATCTGTTTTTTCTAGGAACTTCCAGTCTAGTGGAGAGATGGAGCAGTACATAGGCAGCTTCTATGAGGAGGTGATTACAGAAAGCCGCCTATGTAAGCACAAGGTCACCGAGCAGCCTTGAGAACTGGGGAACACAGGCTACATCCAGTGGCTCTGCAGATGAGCAGGCCATCCTGGGTTACCCCAAAGGCTATGGAGAGCATAGCCTCCATTCAAGACTTACTTTCTGGCTCTATGATCAGACCCCCTACCCCTGCTGGTAGTGGTTGCTGGGATACAGGCCTCCCATGTGTCAACTTCTATGATGAGGTCATTTTAGTACATTAGTAACTGCAGGGGTCTGTGCCATGCCTGCCTCACATAGAAATCAGCCTCAAAAATAATATCACATCTTGGCCGAGACCGGTTTGGCTCAGTGGTAGAGTGTCGGTCTGCGGACTGGAAGGTCCTGGGTTCGATTCTGGTCAAGGGCATGTACATTGGTTGCGGGCACATCCCAGGTAGGGGGTTTGCAAGAGGCAGCTGGTCGATGTTTCCCTCTCATTGACATTTCTAGCTCTCTATCTCTCTCCCTTCCTCTCTGTAAAAAGTCAATAAAATATATTAAAAAAATAATAATATCACATCTTGGAACTACCAGTGTATTTATCTGGCATATATTTTTATTCAGTGGCAAATGGGTACTTTGAATTAGGCTGTGAAAACCAGTTTATTTGTGTGTGTGTGTGTGTGTATGTGTGTGTAAAGCGCATAAAGAACATCCCAAGTGGATTTTACTCAATTATCATGCATCCTCTTAAACTTCCCATGGCTATTAGTAAGCAAATGTAAAAGTTTTCCTTTTAAATCTTTCATTGCAATCCCCAGCTGAAAGTGTCTGTCTCTCTTACTCTCCTACTTTGATAGGTGTGATTGATGTCTTTAGGAAAAAAAGATTAGTTTTCCTTACCCCATAGTTAGTGTTATTCCAGGAGATAGAAGCTGGAGCCCTGGAAGAAAGCCTGGCGCCAACGCTTCATCTGGCGTGTGACCTCCACACCCACGAAGCCAGCAGTAATGGGGTATCTCAAATGCAGCCAATCTTCAAGTCTGTGTCCTATTACTGTCATGTCAGCTCAAGACAGAAATCCTTCCATTTTCTCATATTGTAGGCGAGTTCTTTCCAAACGTCCTGCTTATTGTCCCCAAAGCAAAAATATTCCTCACCATGTGAAATACTGCCTGCTTAACTTTTTCCAGTTTTAATTTTTTTCTTCTCTCCTTAGGTTTTGCAAATTCTGCAGTGATGGGAGCCTGCCCAAAGGATATATATATATATATATATATATAACCCCAAAAAAACAATAACTCCCCCAAGAACCGAAGTTTCTTTTTGCAGGCGACATTATTGTTATTTGCGACGGATGGACTGTCAGTCTTTTCCGCCAGCAACAGAAATGCTAATCGGGACCTTTAAAATGATGGAACCAGGAACTCACGCTTCTGTGTTTGCGTGGGCTCATGTTGTCAAGGGTTTGGCCGGGCCTTGTTTTTGTGGGTCCTGCTGGAGATCAGGCCCGTCAGAAACTTTAGCAAAGGAGAGGATGTTGCGCAGACCCAGGCGCTGGTCAACCCCGACCGCATACACCACGGTGGTCCCATAAGGTTACAATGGAGCTGAGACATTTCTCTCGCCAGCCTGTGGCGTCGTAGCCAGCGTGGAATCCTCACTGTCGTAATGTTGTAGCCGACGCACTGGACGTGCTGAACGTGCAAGACGTGCTGGACGTGCTGAACGTGCAGGACACGTGGAACGCGCTGGACGTGCAAGACGTGCGGGACGTGCACGACGTGCTGGATGTGCTGAACGTACAGGACGTGCGGGATGCGTAGGACGTGCTGAACGTGCAGGACGTGCGGGATGTGCAGGTCGTGCTTTACGTTCTGGACGTGCAGTGGGGCGTAGCTGTAGTCATGACAACATAACGTCGCAGCCATTGTAATGTCGAACTTGCGGTAAAGTTGTAGCCCTGGCTCCTTTGTATCCGGAGCAGCGTCTTAGCGGAGGTAAGGGGGTAGCGGCTACAACGTCATAACCGTCATAATGTAGTAGCCCTCTGAAGGTCATGGCCGGTGTAAAGCTGTAGCTGTGGTCGCCTTGTAGCCGTAGTAACGGCATAGATTGAAATTTCTTTTGAGAGCCGAAAACCAAAAACCGACTTCTGTGCTTGGGCCACAAAGTTTCAATCGCACTGTATGTGCAGCCCGCACGTGGTATTTTGTGGAAGGGCCACACTCAAGGGGCCAAAGAGCCGCAGGTGGCTTGCGAGCCGCAGTTTGCCGACCACTGCGTTACTCACAGTTATCGATATAGAATAAGGATATAAAGGAGGAAATCTTTTTGTAATAGATGTACAATGTGTTTGTGTTTTAAGCGAAGTATTATTGCAAGAGAGTCAAAGTTAAATATTTACAAGTGTATAAAGTAAAAAAAAAAAGTTCCAGTAAGCTAATGTTAATTTCCCATTGAAGAAAGGAAAACTTTTTCTATAATGTAGTGGAGCCTAAGTGTGCGGTGTGTATAAAGTCTACCAGACTGTGTGGTAATGTCCCAGGCCTTCACATTCATTCACCGCTCACACACTGATGCACCCAGAGCAACTGCCAGTGCCTTATACAGGTGTGCCATTTTTTTTAATGCTGATATTTTAATGTATCTTTTCTAGTTAGATTTGATACAGAAGTAGTTGCCACGGTGCTGTAATTGCTATATAGAGGAACATGCTGTGCAGGCTTGTAGCCTAGGAGCAATAGGTTTGTGGAGGCTGTTCCATTGAGGCTGTGTAAGTGCACGCTATGATGTTCACACAATGACAGAATCGCCTAATGATGCATTTCTCAGAACATATCCCCGGGGTTAAATGGTGCATGACTATACGTTTTCCACCAAATTGCATTAGCATATGGAACTCCAATTATTGACTTCTTATGGCTTCTGGGCAAAAGTCCAGTTTATAGAAGCAAGGACCGACACACACACACACACTTGAGTTGAGGGTCATTTATTTCTTTATTTTTCTTTATCTTAGAGACGGCTGACACGATCCAGGAATGTAGTCTGACTTTGTAATCTGATGTTGTCCACCTAACACCTCCATTAGGCAGCTCTCAAGCCTTTCATGATATGGGCCATTTCTCATCCCAACTAGAGAGGGAGGAGCAGGCAGGGGGATTACTTGCCAGGGGCAGCAGAACACCTGCCCTTCGTTAAGCACCTGCTGGGTGTCAGGCAGTGGAAGGCGCTATATTTACAATATCTCCTCTGGTAGATAATATCCCCATTTTGCAGATGAGGAAATTGAGGCTTAGTGAGGTTAAGTGACTTGTTCTAAGTCATCTAGAAGCAAGCACACATTAGTGGCTGTTTAATTTGGAAAACAGTCTGGCAGTTCCACAAAAGGTTAGACATATAGTTACCATGTGAGCCACCAATTTGACTCCCAAGAGAAAGAAAACATATGTCCATTTAAAAATGTGTACACCAATGTTCATAGCAGCATTCTTCAAAGTAACCAAGAAGTAGAAGTAACCAAACTATCCATTAACTAATGACTGGATAAATAAGTCTATCCATACAACAGTATAGCATTTGCAGTAAAAAGAAATGAAGTGTTGATACATGCTAAGCCTGAATGACTCTTGAAAACATTATGCTAAGGACAAGAAGTCAGTCACAAAGGATCACATACTGCATGATTCCATTTATATGAAATGTCCAGAATACAGAGAGAATAGATTAGTGGTTGCCCAGGGGATGGGGGGTGAGAGCTTAGGGGAAGTGGAGAGTGACTGCTAATGTTTATAGAGTTTCATTTTTGGGTGATGAAAAATACCCCATAATTGATTCTATCTTGGTTCTAAAAAATAATTGGTTTTAAAATTGACTGTAATAATAGTTATACAGTTCTGTGAACATACTGAAAAACCATTGAATTGTGCATTTTAAATGGGCGAATGGTATGTTATGTAAATTATATCTAAACAATGATATAAAAATTTAGTGGCTACTGTCCACTGCTCTGATGCAGAGAGAGGCAATGCCACTCAGATTGGGGAGTAACTGAGATGCTTCTAATGAGAGCAGCCCAGGCACCAACCATATGGCAGCAGCGCCTGGCTTTTACCACACTTACTGCTAGTAAATGCCTGGCACTGTGCTAACCATCTTACATGCATTTTCTAATTTGATCGTGACACAAACACCATGAGCTCAGGGCTACTTTTACTGCTCGAAGAGGAAATAGGCTTAGAGGCTTAGTAATTTTCTCAAGGTCATGTATCTGATAAGTACTACAGCTGCCTGGTTCTGAGTAGAAGCCTTGGAAATAACTGTTTATTTCTCAAAGCCCCAGCCTTGTATAGCAGTGGCTAAGAGACTAGACTCTGCAGCTCGATGGCTTGGATGTGAGCCAGAATCTGGCCTCTTGGGTCCCGTGTGGATGTGAGCGTGCTGCTGAAACTTGGTACTCCAGTTTCCGCCCTTGTAAAATGGGATAACAGAAAGTATGAAACTCGCAGAGTTGAAGGTAAATGAGATAATATGTGAAAAGCATCTAGGACAGTGCCCTGCAACTAGTAAGTGCTCAATACACGTAAACTATTAGCATGTACAGCCTGTTGGGGGATGGGAGTACGGGAATGAATAAGCCACAGGTTGTGGTTCAGCCGCAGTCTAGTGGGGAAGACAGATGTAGACATAATTGAAATAAGGAGCAATGGTGAAAGCAGGCAGGAGGCCGAGCAGAGGCACGGAGACCGAGTGATTAAAGATCAATGAGGGCCACTCACTCTTGTGGTCCTAGATCTTTGGTCTTTTAGGCCCTGTCACGAGAGTATTTATAGCAGCAGGATTTTCTTCCCTTTCCCTCGGAGTTTCAGGCATGCATAGGAATTATGAAATCTCGTTAGAGTCTCATGATGATGTTTTTTTTCCTGACAGCTTGGTAAAAATTTAACACTTGAAAGGACAGAGCAGAGAGAGTAGAAAAGGCCTTTTATTTGGGCTTCTTGAATAGTTAACATTCTTAATCCTTAGGCTGATGCTAGTCTAGAGTGAAGGTCAGGAGATGAGAAGTCACGAGAGGACAGGGACTGAGGTGTGCTCATACTCGATGACCGTGTTTTCTCACATTCTAAGGGCACTGACATGTTGGAGATTAGTTATTTATGGGTAGGATGAACTGTAAGATTTATGAGGAAATGTGTCTAGGTGTATATGCTATATAATCAGTGAGACCGCTTTTATCACGTGTTCCTTCAGAGGAGTCTATGCTTACAAAGAAGGACCAGGAGGACTTGGAGGGCAATCGGATAGCCCACCCTGGCTGTACCTTACAGTCACCTGTGGAGCTTTTGAAACACACGGCTGCCGGGCTGGACCTCACCCCAGCCCAGTCAAGTCAGAATCTCATTAGCATTTTTCTTTTAAAATAGTCCCCAGGTGCTTCTCATGAGATCCAGAGGCGAAAAGCACTGAGTTAAGGCTTCTATAGATTCGAATGGCCAGAAGTTAATAACTATGGGTCTTGCCCAAAAGAATTGTGGACTCGTGTCAGCCACACTTTAGGTTTCCAGGGTCATTTCAGAGAGACCTCTCTGAGCTTAGACTGAAGACATCCCGGCATAGGAGCAGGGGGAATGTTGTAAGGTTGGTTGCAAAGGCAGGGCAGCTTTAGAAATTAGAACAGGCACTGGTGTTTCAACTCTTTCATTGTTATAATTTTGAGATTTCCCAAAGCCAGAGACTGGGTACCAAGGGAAGGGTGTGGGGGAGTTGAAGGGTACCCAGGAATTCTGGGGCCACAGACCTTGTCTCACTGAAGGTGCTGGGCTGGGTCAGCAGAGGGCCCAGTTGCCTGTAGTGAAGGTTGCCATGCCCCCGAGAGCTGGCTTCTCCAGCAGTGCTGGCTGCGGCACTGCACCTGGGGACTCTCACTGTCACCCTCCAGCAAGCCCATTATGATGATCAAAGAGTTGCTGGAGAGTGGTAAGAGTCTCCGGAGAGTTTGTGGAGTGTGACCGTGACCATGGGAGCCTATTTCATCTTGCCTTGCACCACACTGCTGAGGGGACGTTCATTTGTGTTTGCAGCAGGACGAGGGCATCAGTCAGCCACATAGCTCTGAGCACTGTTCTAGTTAGAAACCAGCGTCTCAGAAAAGATATCTGAAGTTTCTGTGGGCAGCCTGTCTCCTCCAGAATCTAAACTCTGTCTTGGCGAAGGATGTTGTTGGGGCCCACACTGAGTTTGGGGAGACCAGGGAAAATGTAGGTCCATGGAAAGAACGCTTTCATTGAACCTGAATCAGGAGATAAGGATTAGCCACATAAACTCTTCTCTAAAATGCATTTGAGCGAACAAGTTGAACACTTATTGCTGCTGCCTACCTCTTTCTCCAAAATCTTTCTGCAATCTTCAGCCAACCCACCCTGTCCTCTCTCTCCCTCTCTCCTTCCCAACGAATCCATCTCAACCGTATGCATTTGATAGAAGCTCACACAGGCACATTTATTATTGATCAGCTTCTTTATCTTGGACAGCATGTCACAAATAGTCAATACTATAGCTCTTGAAGGTAGTTTCACAGATTTAAGATGAAGAAACAATATCCATATAGTTTCAGATTCAAGAAAGTGGGTTAGCCTGCCAGTAAAAAACAAACAAAACAAACACACAAAAACATAAGACTGCTGGAGAGCAGAATTTTACTCACTGGAGCTGGCTAGGATCTAGATATGAAATGTTTGATTTATAGTTTCTATTTCACTCTGATAGAAAACTCTGCTTACCCTTATTGGAAGGTCGAATATGTTGGGTTCTTTTGCTACGGTAGCTGTTAAAATTTATTTTACATTCAAGGAAAGGGGTGCTTGCTATTCACCATGTTCCCATCTTAATTATGATTTTTCCTGGCATCATTTTTAATAGGAATAACCTAAGGCCTGCAAGAAGTGATTTTCCCTAATCAGTTCTTAAGCCTACCTCCCCCCTCCAACTTAGTGCGATAGCTGTAGCTACACAGATGAAATGAAATGGAGAACTAAGCAATTGCCTGGCGAATCTGAACAGTGTAGTCAGCAGTCAATTAGAATATTTCAATTACGAAAATTCTTCCTTGTCCCTTCTTCTTTTGCTCTACGAATTACCACCTTAACTCTTGCTACTCTGTCTGCCCTGTGTTAAAGCTCTTTCATCTTCTGCCTCTGCTGCCCCAGAGCCCTCGGTACCAGATAACCCGGGCTCCTCTGCCCACCTGGCTTGCACCTCCACTCCTCTCCCTGTAGAGGCCACAGTCGTCCTCTCCCAGTTGAGTGAGCAGAGACTTGAGCACCCTCTCTGTTAGGCTGATCTATGCACTCTCACATCATTTCCCAGAGGCGAACCCTTATTCCCTTGGCCTCTCAGAACGTGGGCCTGGCTTCTAGAACTTTCCTCATACTGAGATTGTTGTTGCACACCCGTCAGCTCCTGAGACGCTTTTACCAATAGAAACATTGCTTGCTTTTGCCAGCTTCTGTGACTAGGGACTGACTGATGGCTAGCCCTAGCCTAATGTGAGGATAGGACCTGCTCCCAGGAACAGAACTCACATATATGTGTATGTGTGTGTGTGTGTGTGTGTGTGTATGCATACATACACACACACACACACACACACACACACACAGGGGCCTTCTGAGCCCACCTGTGTCCCCCTGTCAGTTGGGACCTCCAAGGACTTCCTCTTCATCACCTGGTCAAGCACTTGTCTGCATCTTTATTACAAATAGCCAATCCCAAATTTGGTTGATTCTCTGCCATCAGCAAGGTAATTATAGGCCTTAAACATTTCTCCTCAGGTATTGCTAGATTATGTGCCACCATACAAGATATTTATTTATTTATTTATTGACATGTATTCATTTAATACATGTTTATTGAGCACCTAGTATGTGCCAGGCCCTCTGTCAGCTACTGGGCATTTAGTGTTAAACAATATCTGCTTCTGACCCTTTAGGAATATGTATTAGTTTCCTAGGGCTGCTGTAACAAAGTACTACAAACTGGGTGGTTTAAACAATAGAAATTGGTGTCTCACAGACCTGGAAGCTGGAAATCTAAAATCAGATGCTGGCAGGGTTGGTTTCTCATGTGGGCTGTGAGGAGGAATCTTCTCCAGGCACCTTTCCTAGTTTGCTAAAGGCCATCTTCTCCCAGTGTCTTCACATCGTCTTCCTTCCATGCATGTCTATGTCTGTGTCCAATTTCCCCCTTTTTATAAGGACACCAATGTTATTGGATTAAAACCCACTCTGCTCCAGTATGAGTTCATCATAACTAATTATGTCTTCAATGACCTCATTTCCAAATAAGGTTACCCTCTGAGATGCTGGGGACTAGGACTTAGACGTATTACTTCAACCCATAACAGTTTGCACGATTTTCTGGGGCAGTAGACAATGAGAGCCATACATAAATGTTCACTGTATATCTACAGGGAAGAGTAGTTCCCTTTCCTTCCCTTTTCAGGACAGACACAGCCTCAAGACAGCTGATATTTATCAAGTGATAACTATGTACCATAAACTATTTCTTGAGCACTTACTATGTGTTAAACACTATTTAGTCACTTATATGTGTTGGCACAATCCTATGAAGACACTGAGGCACAGAGAGTGTGAATAACAGCCCAACTTCACATGGTCAGGGGAGAGAAGCAGATCAAGTATATTTTGTTCTAATTGAATTGCTTACACCTTCTCTCCCCCCCTCGGCTATTGAGGATGTCTCGGCTATTGAGGATGTCTCCGTTGTTTTATATTTATTTATATTTATTTTATTTTTAACATTTCTTTATTGATTAAGGTATCACTTATTTGTCCTCATCCCCCCCATTCCCATCCCAAACTCCTCTCCACTCATGCCCCCACCCCCTTGTTGTCCGTGACCAGTGGTTAGGCTTATATGCATGCATACAAATCCTTTGGTTGGTCTCTCCCCCTAATCCCCCCCTCCCCTACCTTCCCTCTGAGGTTTGACAGTCTGATCAATGCTTCTCTCTGTCTCCGGGTCTGTTTTTGTTCATCAGTTTATGTTGTTCATCATTTCCCCTAGATGAGTGAGATCATGTGATATTAGAAGTACACTTATAAGAACTGAAAATGAGACAAGCAATAATAGTTATGCTGAGAGGCAAATGAATCCATCTGTAGTGAGTTTCTTTCAGGGCCAACAGTTCTTTTGAGTCCCAATTTCAATGTCAAACAGTTCCTTATGTGTACATGTCAGCAATGATATTTCAGTTCTGGATGGTGGACAAATGGTGAAATGCAGGTCCGACCCTCTTTGGTTTGGTCCTGGGCAACCCGCAGAGTCGCACAGCTGCTGACTGCTAGTATGGCAAGGCGTCCTCAGGGTCTTCCATCTCTGGTCTGTTTCTCTTCGTTCTTCATGGCAGGAGTAGTCCTGTCAGTTCCTCTCTGTTGCAGGAATCCACATGGTTTTGGAGTTGTTTTCTGAAAATATACAAAGATATTCTTGACCAAAAGTTAAGAAAGGAATCTTTTCTATAACTTTGACTTGGGATCTTTTTTCATTTTTTGCCCTAATGATTTTCCTTTGGCTTGTTTTGACATCATGTGTCTCCCTTGTTTTAGATTCTGCTCTTTACAGGGCACTGCTCACAGAGACTGCTCCGTGAGGAAGGTCTCCGGGTCAGGCAGTGCAGAAAGCCCGATAGCTGCAGGATTTGAATCCTGGTGGTCAGAACCCCTACCCCTACGTGTTTTTAAAATAGACGCCCATCTATCTCAGTCCGACTTACTGCCTTTGCTGCATTTTTAAAATATAATTCTCTTAGTCATTTGCAAGCTTGCTTACTGTCTATCTCTGTGATAGAGTGTAAGTCCCATGAAGGCAGTGACTGGTATCTGTGGTGACTAGCACTTTGCCTGGCCCAGAGAGATATTCCAGAAGTACCTTTGGGTAAATTAAATTTGCTACAGATAAAGTAGATTTTGTTGGGGAAGATTTTGTTATTTTTTTTAAAACAGTGCAGGGCACAAAATGACTCTAGGAACTCATGTTAAATAATTGAGTAAGAATGAGACATTTAGAGCATCATTGCTGGTCCCCAGCACAGCTGTGGAAGACTCTGAGGATGTCACACTCTGCCTCTAAGTCTTATTACTGCCGTTATTGATAATTATTATCCGAAGTGTAGCTCTAACAGTGTAGCCACAGGTTTCAATTTCACTTAAGTATTGACTTCCCACCCTGGGCCCCATCAGCATTTTTTTTCTCCTGATAGCAGCCGGCTCTCACTGCTTGTGAGAACAGGCTGTATATTCAGGGAAATTTTGATGAACAGTGTGTGTGTGTGTGTGTGTGTGTGTGTGTGTGTGTAATTCACAGATACTCTGTGCACTGCTGAGGTATTGGAGCACAGAAGATGGGACTAGCAGTTGGAAAGCCTGTATTCTCACGGGCATATAATTTATGTTGAGATTGGTGTCCTCATTTGGAAAAAGGGGCAAATGACAGACCATTGCAGGACTCAATTAAGATAATGCACAGAAAAGTGCTTCTGGTCCAGCACACAGACTGTAAAGAATCACCTGGGACCAGCAGGGCAGGACAAGGGCATTGGTATCTGACAGTCCCAGGCACAGGTCCCAATTCTACTACTCATTAGCCGTGACTATAGTTATTAAAAAAAATCTCTGCACTTCAGTGTTGTCATCTGTGAAATGGGGAGAAGAACAACAACCTGGCATGTCACATGGGTTAAAGGGAATGGTATTTGAGAAGCTCTTGGCAACTGATAGGTTCAGTATTTTCCCCATCGATCTTTGTCACTTAACCATATAATGCATTGTATCTATTTCCTATTGCTGTCATAGTATATCTACACCTTCAGTGGCTGAAACAATACAAATCACAGATTCGTAGGTCAGAAATTCAGCTGAAACAATATAAATCTGTGATCTCATAGATTCATAGGTCAGATTTCCAGAGAAATCCGTTTCTTTACCTGTGTCACAAGGCTGAAATCAAGGTGTGTTGGCAGGCTCTGGGCAAAATTTGCTTCTAGGCTCTTTCAGGTTGTCTGCAAATTGAGTCCCATGTGGTTGTAGGTGGCTGGGGAGTTGTCCTCAGCCTCTAAAGCTGTCCGCATTGCTTGGATGGTGGCCCCCTTCCCTCCTCCATCTTCAAAGAGTCCCTCTCACATCGCATCACTCTGATTTACACTTCTGCCTTCCTCTTCCCCCTTTATTTTTATTTTTTTAAATTTTTATTTTTTAAATATATTTTTATTGATTTTTTTACAGAGAGAAAGAGAGAGGGATAGAGAGTTAGAAACATCGATGAGAATCATCAATCAACTGCCTCTTGCACACCCCCCACTAGGATGTGCCCGCAACCAATGTACATGCTCTTGACCGGAATCGAACCTGGGACCTTTCAGTCCGCAGACCGACGCTCTATCCACTGAACCAAACTGGATTTGGCCTCTTCCCCCTTTAAGGGCCCATGTGATTATGCATTGGGCCCCCCCCGGATAATCCACTGTTTTATCTTAAAATCAGTAACCTTAATTTCACCTGCCAGGCTCCTTTGGCCAGGTAACCATTTTGTGCCACTGTAACACAGGTTTCAGGGATAGGAACATGGACATCTTTGGGTATTATTATTCTTTGTATCATAGCCATATGTTGGTATCCTATGGTTTTATATGTTGTGTCAACAAAATGTAGTACTCAAAGTACCGTATTTTCCGGCGTATCAGATGACCCCCTAATTTTACAGTTAAAACATAGGTTTAGGCCTATATTCGCTGTATAAGACTACCCCCCACTTCAAAGAAAAGACTTACTTTGCCGTCAAGATCTGCAGGTAATTTTTGTGCAATTTTGGTCTTTTGCCCCCGATTTTCGATTGACTTTTTTTTCGTTTCAAAAGTCGTCTTATATACCGGAAAATACAGGTAAGTACTTAGCTCAGTGCCTGGCATCGAGCAAGCTCTTGTCTAATATTAATTTCTGTTTTTGGTATTTATAAGTAGAGAACAAGATGTCTTTTGTTTTATCCACAGGTCCTAGCAAATCTACCTGTTTTAGAATCATCTTTGATACCCATCTTCAGTTCCCACCCCTTGCCCACCAGGCTGGTTATTGAACCATAGTACTTCCTTGTTTAATTGTCCACATCTCTTCCACCAGACACTGAGCTTTAAAAAAAACTTTAAATTGATTTTAGAGAGGGAGAAAGAGGAAGAGGGAGAGTAGAGTGTCTCACACATAGTAGGTGCTCAATAAATGTTTATTGAATAAGTGAATGATGAGAAAATCTCTTGCATGCTTAAAATAATTGATCAAATAATTACTGGCTGGAATGCATCCCTTAAACAACATAAAAATTAAAATATTTATTTGAGAATGGGAAAATGTATGCACATAGATGCTGCAATTTCTAAAAGAATTGTCTTCACACAGAGGTTCTTGAACTATAAATGTCTGTGAATTGTCTAGGCTCAGGTCATGTGGAGGGAATCTTCTGTAATTGCTGCTGACTTCTGATAACTATTGCATTTGAAATTTATTGAATGATTTTGTCATTTTTTTTCCTGAATGTATCAGGGTACAAATAAACACAGTATTGAATATTGAAACAAAGCCACATTAGCTTGTCTTCTCATTTGCTTACTTACTGGGACTACTTATATCTAAGAGTAAAATTGTATCTTAGTGTTATTTCTCTTGGAAATTCACAAGTAGCTCTTCCTTCTGTCTCCCCCAACTCCTCCACATGTCGAATGGTCATTTTCTATCCTTTTTGTGAAGTGTCCTATCATGGTCAAATAAGAGCAGTGTTCACAGGGTGGTAAATTTAGAGTTGCTATTTGTTTTCTGTATTTTAAAATTTTGTCTGTTGTGATTTGACAACCTGCCCACGTTGACTCCAGATCAGCTAGGAGGCTGGCTCCCCTTGCCTGAACCAGACAGAATCTTGTCACAGCTGTTTTGAGCTTGGCTGGTCCTTTTGCAATAATTGCTCCCACTCAGGGACTTCAGTCTTTTGGTATTTATTTTTAGGTTCAATATAGCCTCCATTATTGTAAAGGAACAGTTTTATTATCTGAAACAAGCAACCACAAATGAAAAATTGGGGCCAAATCACAGGCCTCAGGGCCCAGATGAGGAATAAAGAAAAAAATATTTATAGCTGTAAGTGCTTTCTTTGCAGTTTTCCTTCTGTCTATTGGGCTGGGACACATTTTTTACCATCTCAGGCCAGTGATTAGGCATCAGATTATGTCTTGATGTTACAAATGTGCTGCCCTCTATTGGAAGTTTGGGAATCCTAATTTCTTTTGGATTCATCTCTCCATTTTGGAATCAGAATCTAGCTCATTTGTAAGGTTCATATGCCATTCACCAGTTTTAGTGCAGCCTATTCTCAGTGGCCACCTCTGGTTGACCTCCCTTGCATAATTACTTTCAATTTAGCAAATATTTATAGAGCACCCAGTGTGTGCCAGACATCATGATAGATACACAGATGTCTGAGACATGGTTCCTGAATTCAAGAAGCTCAGTAACTGGTAAGGGAGACAGACACAAGCAAAGAAGTAGAAAGGAAAGCTGGCTCCATAAAGTTCTACAACTCTAAAGAATGTAAGTGCTATGTGGGCAGAGGCAGCCAAGGAGAGTTAGAAGTTAATCATGAAGCAATTGTCGGTTTAATGCCTGGTGTGTGTTACGTTTTCCATATGGATGATAAGTGTGATTTTGAGAAGGTAATGTAATTAGAACATGGGGGGGTCAGGAAAGGCTGCCCAGAAAGGGATGCAGCCAGAACATCAGCAGCATCTGCCTGTCTTATACTCTGAGCATTGCTAGAACCACGGGGGCTGACTTCAGCTGCAGCACAGTGGGTGGCAGCATGGTCAGGAGCATTGTACTAGTGGAGTGTCCAGCAAGACCTCGCCCATTAACAGCCTACAAGAGACTGATAATTTGCCGAACGTTATTGAGCCTATACATGTGGTGGCCCAGCTTGCTGAGTATGGAGAGTGGGTATTAGGGACCCATCTGCACCAGCCACCTTACTCCCTTGCCTATCTTAGAGCTCTTGCTCCAGTATGATCCCTCTCAGGGAATTCACTCCTCCACAGAGTCTCTGAAGAAAGCAAAGTTTTAACTTCATTGAGGCAAGCTCTGTAGTAAGGCCCATAAGGGCTTCCTTGACCTGGGCCTGACTATCATCCCTGTGTTCTCTCCCAGAAGCCCACCTTCCTTTGACTAATCCAGGCTGCTAATTAATTTCTGCTCACACCTCCATGCCTTTGACTGCCTTTCCCTCTGCTTAGAATGATTCTCACAGAATGTGTGGGAGGTGTTTGGGGGTGGGGAGAGTCTAAGGGAAGAAGACAAGTGAATTGATGATTACAATAGCCTAGGTGAAAGATAGGATGCCCTGAATGTAGCAATTAGGAATGGAGAGAAAGAATCAGATGAAATGGGCATTTAAGAATTTCAGAATCTACAAGATTTGATGACCAATTAGATATAGTGGATGATAAAGAAAGATTCTGTGATACCCCGAGGGTTTAGGCTTGGATTGGATTTTTTATAATTACCTGTATCCCTTAGAGAGATCTGTCAATGCAAGCTACAAACCAACATTCCATGTAATTAACTTTTACTTTTAACATAGTCAAAGTTATATTTTAACAAAGAAAAATGTGAATTGATTTAATGTCTAGGCAATGTTACCTTCCATTTTTGATACTCTGAGTCATTAATTTTTAAATATAAAAACAATAAAAAATTGTACTTAATAGAGTGAGTGTCATGAACTGTGTGAATGTACAGAGGATTATGATGGTATTTTGTTGTTCATAGTAATTTTTATTATACTAGCTACCCTTGTACAGTATTTTTTAAATGTTTTTAATCTTTATTGTTGAGAGTATTACAGATACCTCCTCCATTTGCCCCCATTGCCCTCCATCCAGTTCCTACCCTGCCCCAGGCCTTTACTATCCTATTGTCTGTGTCCATGGAATATTAATAGTTAAAGTTTAGAATTGGTGTGTTCTAATTTTTATATGCACAATATAGATTTTAAAGAAAATACATTATAATAACTAGAAAAAACAGTCCTAGTGATTAGGTTAAGGACTTTGGATATAGGCTTGGGTTCTTTTCACCACCACTGAGAAAAAGTGGGAGATATTTCCAACGTTGCTTATGTTTAGAATGCTGGCATTTTCTTTGCTACTCCGTAGACCCTGGAAAGAAAGGATGTTTCTTTAGTGTAGCTCTGGTATGTTTTCATCTTTTAGTGTTTAAAATAGTCTCTTGCCTGCAATAGTGACATTTCCAGAGTAGCTTAGGTTCCAATCACTGAATTAAAAAGCAGAACCAAGCTGTCTAGGGTTATGTGAATGATGCATAATGTCACATCTTAACTACTAATGCAGCATAGAGGAAAGGCTTTCAGTCTGACATCGAATTAATCTTTAAGAAAAAAAAAAATCAGTATTTTTTGAGGGTAGTAAATGCAGGTTCTGTTCACAAATATTTCTGATTTTCTTCCCTCTAAACACATGTAGGACTGAACTTCCTGATCTGCAGCATAAAATAGTTGTCATATGACTGACTTCAGCCAATGAGATGTAAGCAGAAATGTCACGCCTCATCTCGGGGTGCAGGTTGGTGAAAGTCAGTGCATGATTTGTCAATGCCCTTTCCCTTGTCTTGGTGACCAGTGGTGCTCCAGATGGTGGAGGCTCTGTTAGTTTTCATTCCTGAGTGAGGCAGTGGGGGGAGGGAGAAGGAGTTCCAAGTAGATTCACAACCTTTATTTTGTTAAGCAACTAAGATTTAGGGGTGTGTTTGTCATAAAGCCCATTCTGACTATAGATGTATTTTTCTATCTTTTGATTTTCTTAACATTTTCTTTTCTCTAGCTTACTTTATTGTAAGAATACCGTATATAATACAAATAACATACAAAATATGTGTTTAATTGACTTTATATTATCAGGAAGGCTTCTTATCAACAGTATGCTGTTAATGGCTATGCATTTTTGGGGAGTCAAAAGTTTTACGTGGAATTTTAACTGTGTGGGCTTTGGTGCTCCTAAACCCCACGTTGTTCCTGGGTCACTTGTATTTTATTTCTTTCTCTCAGGTATATTAAAATTCAAAAATTGAGATCACATTATATATAACTAGAGGCCCAGTGCACAAATTCGTGCACCAGTGGGGGGGAGGGGGTCCCTCAGCCTGGCCTGCAGCATTGGGACAGATCAGCTCTCTAAATCCCTCGAGGGGTCCTGGATTGCAAGAGGGAACAGGCCAGGCTGAGGGACCTCACTGGTACACAGACAGGGCTGGGGAGAGATGTGGGAGGTTGGACAGCCGGGGTGAGACTCTAGGGCAGGGGTCCTCAAACTTTTTAAAGTGGGGGCCAGATCACGGTCCCTCAGAGAGCTGGAGGGCCGGACTATATGAACTACTAATTCCTACTGTAACACCTCGACTGCGCTCACTGCCCAAAAAACCTGGCGGGCCGGATCAGACTCCTCTGCGGGCCGCATGTGGCCCGCGGGCTGTAGTTTGAAGACCCCTGCTCTAGGGCATGTCTTGCCTGCCTCATTCAGTCCTGAATGGCTGGACCACAGCATACCTACTGGTTAACCTACTGGTCGGAGTGTCTTTTCCCTGGTGGTTAGTGCAAATCATAGCAACTGGTTGACTGGCCAACTTTTTGCCCCCTGATGGTTAGTGTACATCATAGTGAGTGGTTGAATGGCCTTAGCATATCATTAGCATATTACGTTTTGATTGGTTGAACGGCCGACCGGGAAACCCTCGGATGGTGGCTGCTCAGCTGACACCCGAGGCATAGGCAAGCCTCAGATAGCGGCTGCCTACTGGTCCAGGGCCACCTGAGGCTCAGGTAACCAGAGATGGCCGAGGTTTATGCTGCTGGCAGTGGCAGCACCAGAGGTTTGATGGGGTGTCACCTTCCCCTGATCACCAGGTCACCTCCTGCCCCTGAGGGCTCCTGGACTGTGAGAGGGGGCAGGCCAGGCTGAGGGACCCCCTGTATAATTTATAACTAATAATATTTTACTTTTGTACTTATTCTGTTTTTTGTTTTTGTTTTTTTTTTTAATATATTTTATTGATTTTTCACAGAGAGGAAGAGAGAGGGATAGAGAGTTAGAAACATCGATGAGAGAGAATCATCGATCAGCTGCCTCTTGCACACCCCCTACTGGGGATGCGCCCGCAACCAAGGTACATGCCCTTGACCGGAATCGAACCCGGGACCTTTCAGTCCCCAGGCTGACTAACATCCCAAATAATACATTTGTGCCCATCTTTGCTGGGATGGCTGCTACGTCCTTAGAGTAAATCCTAGAAGGGGAATTACAGGGCCAATGAGTATGCATATTTTTAAGACTTTTGCTACATATTAGTAAATTGCACAGGAGAAAGGTGGTACCAATTAACACTTCAGCAAAGAGGGATGGGCCATCTCATCATCCCTGCTGAGTATTAGAATTCCTTTTAATCTCTGTTAATTTAATAGGTGAAAATGTTATCTTGTTGTTTTATATTTGTAATGCTTTGATTACAAGTGACGTGGAACATTTATTTCATATGTTTATGAGCCATTTGCATGTTTCTTTCTGGGAATTATCCAAGTGGGTTTTCAGGCCCCTAAATACCAAACAGGAAGCCACACAGGGAGCCAGCACCCGGATTCTGTTGCCACGGAGCCTCAGCAGGCGTTTTTGAAGTGTGTGTTGAATAGCCTTCTCGTATTCCCTCTCATCTTCCTTGTTTTGATTATTTTCTCTCCAGTCATCTCCCTCCACAGCCTGTTTCTCCCTCAAGCTCTGGTTTCCTTCCAAGTATTTTATTGTATCAGGTGGCAGTCATAAGCTGAACCTGAAATTTTGGAGAAAAAGGGATGAATGTGATCAAAGCTAGTTCTGAGCGGAACAGCATTATTGTGGAAAAATTCATGAAGTGTCCTTTATGGAGGTTTCCTCCCTACCAGGTGTTCTGTTCCCATGGCGAAGAGGCAGTGGACACATCTCTTGGAGGATCAGTGATTCTGAGCGTGGTTGGCTTCCAGGGTTTTAGATTTGAATCTACCGTAGGTGGTGATGAAGCTTCAATTACTCTTCTCGGGAATTTCTTATTTCACAGACATTTGTCTATTTGGTGCATTTAAGAAGGAAGAAGAAAGAATTAAACTTCCCCAAAGTGAGTGCTACTTTTGAGCTAGTGTGAGGTAAAAGACAGATTGAAATGGAACCAGAGGGACCTGCCCTTCACCCTCCATCTTCATCGGAGTTGGAAGCTCACATTGGTATGTCAGGCAGCAGCTGGCAGGCTCTTTTATCATCGTTAATTGTCCACTGAGTTGTCACAAGGAGAGATGAGAATTCAGGTTTAATTACATCTGTATCATCTCTGATAAAGTTCAGGAGATTCTGATGCTGCAAAACAGGCATGGGCCAGTGATGTGCCAGCATGCTTGGGAAGCAGCAACCATGTATATCATTGGGGGCAAATGCACATTAACCGAATCCCAAGGGAAGCAAGGCTTATTGAGGCTGAGCACCTCTCATGAGATATGGTGAAGGGGTCAAGGGAAGGGAGGCTGCTAACAGCACTATGCTGGTTAAGGCTAACTTGATTTGTTCAGGGGAATTTGCTTGTTTTTTGGACAATAACCTACTGCCAGACAAGGAGCAAAGAAATCCATTTGGCTTTATTTTTTAATTTTTAAATATATTTTATTGATTTTTTACAGAGAGGAAGGGATAGGGATAGAGAGTTAGAAACATCAATGGGAGAGAAACATCGATCAGCTGCCTCCTGCACACCTCCTACTAGGGATGTGCTCTCAACCAAGGTATATGCCCTTGACCAGCATCGAACCTGGACCCTTCAGTCTGCAGGCCAGTGCTCTATCCACTGAGCCAAACCAGGTAGGGCTCCATTTGGTTTTAGATAAAACAGTAACACTCTCACTTCCATTGATTTTATGAAACAGGTCTCTTCGGATGCCCTCTGATTTTATTGGTGCAGAGTGAGGCTTAGTGACAGTGAAGCTGGCTTTTGCTAAAATGAGAACTAAAGTACAGCTTAACAGAAATGGCAAGAGGCAGGTGACATGGGAGATAAGAGTATTAGTAGCTTATTTCATTGTTTTCTGAAAGTGCTAAGAGCTTTCATCACACTTATGGCAATGGTCCTCTTGCCCAGTTTAGCCCTCAAGGTCTCCTTCTGATCTTCTCTCCACCCTTGATGTGTATATACATGTGTAAACATGTTGAGAAGTCAGGTAGTCACTTCTGCTCATCTCCCACTGCCTCTCTAAGTCCACTCTGTGGGACCAATGCTTCTTCTGTCCCCCCAATGAAATACAGACAGGCCCTGTGACATTCATGTCCAAGCTAGAGTAACACATGATATGTTACTTCATATCATGCAGTGTCATCTTAGCGTGGTAGTTAATATACCTGGTCCTATGTTATTGTTAAAACTATTGTTTTAAAATAAGTTCTCCTTTCTGCCAGTTCAGGCTTATTTCTGGCAGGAAGCTATGGTCATAGAAAGGGGTATTTGTTCAGTTCACAGGCTTTCTTCCCTCCTTTCCTCACCAGCTCCTCTCATCCTCCTTCCACATTCCACTAACTCTTGGGTTCTGATTAGGGGGTCACATATTCTGGGTTACTCAGGCTGGTCCCAGCTGCCTGTTGCCTTTACCAAGTTATTAACAGTTCTCTTTAGTATCAGTTTCTTCAGAGAAATAGAACCAACAGGCCCAAGGCAATTAGGATACCAGGTAATCCTATTGCTCTTATAATACCTAAATATTGAATATTTAAAAGGTGAGCAGGCTTAAAATTTATAATGGAGAGAAAATGTCCCTTCAAGCCATTAAAGAGTGTGAGGAATCCTAAACCTTTGAAATATTGTTGGAAAAGTTTGAAGAATTCATACCTCAAAAGATCCTGGGTTACCTTCATAAATATGTAGAGCTTAGAATAATAAAATGTGGGCTAATTCAGAGGTCCATTTAGGGAGGTGTCCAGAGAGATAGTATAATTAAAATAACTGGTTTCATAGCCAATTTGGAATTCTGTCTCCAGGAAAATGGTTGCTGTGAGATATTCACAGACAACCTCAAGAAAATGAGCCTGAAGAAGAAATAGGCTTAGGTGGTTAAGAGGTCAGATTCTGGAGTGAAAGTGAACAGATTCTAATTCTGCCTACATAATTTATGATCTAGGAGGCCTTAGGATACAGGTAGAACTTTTATCTGCCTTAATGTTCTCACCATAAATTGGTACTTGACTCACAGGAAGTTGTGAGAACACTAGCAGTGACCTTGGTACACAGTAAGTGCTCAATAAGTATCCTAATAGATAAAAACGCAGGGTCCATAACATCCACAATGGCCAGAGGCTTGACCAACTGGAAGTACCCAGTACTGATTGCCTGGGATGCAGGAGCCCAGACCCAGCAGTAACTGCTGAGGGGGCTGTGAATCAGGCCCAGAGAAAGGCTTGGAGAGAGAAAAGCAGGGTTTGATTTATAGTCTTCATGGCAACTGTTGATCAGCACTTGCCTCTTTCTTTCGTTCTGGGCCTGGCCAGCAGCCACACCTCTCTTTCTCTCTGGTTGCCATTGGAGCTGTTGATCAGCCCTGCCTCTTGGATCAGGCCCATTGATAGGTCCAGGGATGCTGACTGGCATAGAAACCAATCAATCAGAACCAAATTTGGGTGAAGTGCAAGGAGCCAGTGGCTGCCTAGGAGACAGAGCTTTTGATGCTGACTGGCATAGAAACTGAACAATCAGAACCTATTCTAGGTGAGCTGCAAATGCAGAACCTAAGTTGGGGCTAAGAAGGGGTTTTAAGGGCAACAGCTGTTTGGTGTAAGAAAGCGGTTCAGTTTTTAAATGACTGGTTTGGCAGTATAGTGCATATGGCTGGCTATCAGTCCAGATATAGGGATTATGTATTTTTGTTTGCCAAGAGCATCCCCCCCCCCCCCATTTAAGCAATCCTATCATATATAATCTATACTACTAATTGGACCGGATCGACCGGCCATCTTCCAGATGTCTGACTTCTTCCAAGACAAAGCCGTGGTGCTGGGGGCTGAGGCAGATGCTGTTAGGGGCAATCAGGTTGACAGGGAAGGGCAGTTGGGGGCAAGATCAGGCCAGCAGGGGAGGGCAGTTGGGGTGACCAGGACTGCAGGGGAGGGCAGTTAGGGGCAATCTGGCCAGAAGGGGAGTAGTTAGGGGTGATCGGGCCAGCAGGGGAGGGCGGTTGGGAGTGCCAGGCCTGCAGGGGAGGACAGGTAGGGCTGACTATCCCATGGCTCCTCTGATTCGTAGGGTCTTTTTGGTGTCTACCACCAGTCTTCAGCTGATGAGCAAGGATGCAGAGTGAGGATGATTATGTGGAATATGTCATATGTTATATCCAGCTTGGAAAGCGGCATTCATCATTTATCCTCATATTCCTTTGGCCAGAATTTGGTCACATGGCCTCAACTTAACTGCAAGGGAAGCTAGAAAATGTAGGTTTTCCCATGTTGGGAAAAAGGGGCCAGAAAGCATCTAGTTTGCCTCTGCTGCATAACTTTTGTTGATGTGAAATTACATGGAGATTTATGTAAGGCTTTATAAGTTGTGGTTTGTAACAAGGGATGTTGAGAGACTTGGCCACTAGATCAAGGAAAAGCTTTTTTATTTTTAAACATAACTGTGTAATTAAAAAAAATATATATATATTATTGATATTTTTTACAGAGAGGAAGAGAGAGTTAGAAACATCTATGAGAGAGAAACATTGATCAGCTGCCTCCTGCACACCCCCTACTGGGGATGTGCCCGCAACCAAAGATACATGCCCTTGACCAGAATCGAACCTGGGACCTTTCAGTTTGCAGCCGACACTCTATCCACTGAGCTATACCGGCTAGGGCATAACTGTGTAATTTTTTAAAAATGTTTTTATTGATTTTAAAGAGGAAGGGACAGGGAAAGATAGAAACATCAATGATGAGAGAGAATCATTGATTGACTGCCTGCTGCACGCCTCTTACTGGGAGGATTGAGCCTGCAACCTGGGCATGTGCTCCTGGCCAGAATCAAACCTGAGACCCTTTAGTCCACAGGCGGGCGCTTTATCCACTGAGCCAAATCAGCTGCTAGGGCAAGGAAAAGCTTTTTGTACTTCAAAAAGCATTAATCTGCATAGCAGTGAGGACCTCTTTGGCAGGATGGACCCTGATCCATTGGGTAGGTGGAACTTAGGTCCAGATGCTGAGGAAGTGGCAGATATCATCCATGTTAGATATTATCATAACACGGAGACCCTTCCTAATGAACTCCTGAGAACACTGAAACCACTTTCCTCTGGCTCATCCAATTTAACGTGATGTTAACTTGATACTCTGTGTCTCCTCTCTAGAACTTCTCTTAACATGCTTCAGTTTTTTACAGCTCAATTTGGAGTAACAAAATGTCCTGTATTCATCCATCAGAGACTGAGTATCTATTATGAAAAGACAATAAGACTGATTTTGGTTATATTTTCAGTTAGTAAGGTGGCTTTATAAAGGGGTAGAAACTTTCAGTTCATAAAACAATGTATTCAATAATTGTGATTTGTACAAGTATAATGTCCTAAAGTAATAATCATACCATATGGCTGCCAGCTTCTCCTCTCAGTGATTAGCCCCATGAGAAAATGGGCAAATATGGTGGAGTGTTGTGTTGAACAAATTTGAGAGGAAGAATTCAAGACTTGCCCTCACAGAATTTTCCAATGCCAGTGGGTTGCATGATGTGTGATTTGGTATTTTTTTGGTCAAGTTTGGATTGTCTGTGATTCTTAACATCTCCATTCCTTTATTTCTCCATCTTAGTCAATAAATGAGACCAGGTAATCACTGTAGTTCACTTTAGCTCTTACAGTGATCATTTGTTCTTTCTGTCCTCTGGCACACTTAAGGAATGGCTTTCCCTACTTCTTCCTTGCCCTGGTATGAGCCCAAGAGAAAGAAAAAGCAATTTAATTTTAATGTTATCTGAAGTCAGACATAATTAGGAAGACAAATCTGCTGGAAAAAAATATGCACTCTAACGCCAAATACTATGGTGTTGGCAGGCAGATCAAGCACCAACCTAATGCATTAACTGTGCTCTATGAGCCTTTCACTGAAGATAATAGTTATATTTCAGGAGGGCATGATGTGACTCATGGTATTTCTAAATTCTCAAGAGTAACAAGCCATGAAAAAAACAAGATTTATCTGTATGCATGAGTTCTCAAAATCATCCTTTGATTTTTCATGGTAGGAAGAGTGTCAGAGAGCCAGGCACTGTTATCAAAGGGCCATCTAGGATGTTGAAAATACAGATTTCTGAGCCCTACCCCACACTTATTAAGTTCAGATTTCTGGGGATAGAACCCAATAATCTGAATTTCTGACAAACTCCCCCTTTTGAGAACTTGTTAAAAGTTTGGCAACCATTAAGTCATCAAATCACAGAACTGCTCTCATATGTAGAAGGAGAATAGTAACACTTGCAGCTTGTCACACAGAGCGGTTAACTCAGGTGAAAAGAAAATAATCAGCCCAAAGGCCTTTGCCAAATGAAAATCCTCCTGCAGATATAAGCCTGTGATGTTACTGTTAGCGGTAAAATTGTAGACAGACAACCACGTTTTGTGCTTGCATTTTCTTGAAAATGTCTCATGTTCCCCTCCCTGCAGGAGCTTGGGCACAGAGGCATATTAGAGTGTGTTGCATTTATTCTGGACCTCCTGCTTTAGTTGAATTTTTATCAACTGTAGCAGCTCCCAAGTCCACATAGAGTTAACTATATGCAAGGTTCCATTTGTGCACTTACAGATTTTAAAGGGGACAAGCACAGTGTTCTCTTCTGTTGATCAGGGACACAAACAAAGCTGTTAGCTCTAGGTCTAGGGAAAGGAGAAAAAAAATCACTTTTCATATTGTGCAGCCAACCTTAAATCAGGTCAGTCTCTCCTTCATTGCTGGCTAATATCCAAGTCACAGTGAAAAGCTGATGTTTTTTGTTTAGAATGGTTTTATTGCAGTGTTTATAAACCAAGACTCCTTGAAATTTTCATTAGGAGGATCATACAGTTCACCTCTTGTCCTGCTCTTTTCCTTTCTCCTGGAATAGTTGAGTGATTTTGAAAATTCTTGCTAGTTTAATTGATTAGTAAGGAGAGTTATTTTTGAAAGTCACCTTTGACAAAGCATAACTGGAATTGACATGCAGTCAAAACTCTATGACCTTGGCTTATACAGCACAGGGGAGATGAACATGACCTTCATTATATCTTTGAATGTGTAAGAAAGTAAACGACCATTTATGAATTCAGTGCCAGCACTTTGACAGGCACATTTGACCTGTTATGCCATTGAATTCTAATAATTAATAATCCTGTGACATAGGTATTATCACTATATTTACAGGCAAGGAAACTGGGGCTCAAAGTGATTAACTTGGTGGTGCTGGGATTAATTCTGTGTAATAATTCACAGCAAATTACAAGCCCAACCCAGTTCAAGGGAAGGGAAGAGCAGCTCCCTTTGATGGGAGGAGCTGAACAGTCAAATTGAAAAGTGCTTGTACAGAAGGAGGAATAAAGAAGCCTTGTGACCATTTTTGCAGTGTACTGTGTTATGCAACCTCCTAAAGCCTATGGACAATTCAGGTCAGTAAGAAAGAGGAAGTGGCACTTTCAAAACCCAAGAATCTGTTTTATATAACAACCAGAGGCCTGGTGCACAGATTGGTGCACATTGAAAGTAAATTAAAAGGTGGCCGATGGGGTAGGACTGAGCGAGACCAGCCAGACACACCCTGGAGCCAATCTACTGTGGTCCCTCCCCAACCAGCTATACCTGGGGCAGCGCTGGGGCTTGAAGGGCATCTGTGGAGTGAGCAGGGTCCCTTCAGCAGGTGGGGTTCTTTGGCCTGTGCTGTGGGAATCGGGCCGAAACTGACCCCTCTGGCATTTCCTGAGGGACCCTAGAGTGGTGAGTGGGCAGAGCAGTCAAAGTTGCTGTCACTTGGCAGCTACTGTGTTGAGTGTCTGCCCCTTGGTGGTGATTGTGTATCATAGCTGCCAGCTGGTTGGCTGGTTGGTTAGGCTTTTATATACATAGATATTCTAGAGGCCCAGTGCATGAAAATTCATGCATTGGAGAGGGTGTCCCTCAGCCCAGCCTGCCCCCTCTCACAGTCTGGGAGTTCTCAGGGGTAGTAAGTGACCCAGTAATCAGGGGAAGGGGATACCCTATCACACCTCTGCTGCTGCCACTGCCGACAGCACAAGCCTTGGCTGGCACTGGTTACTTAAGGCTCAGGTGGCCCTGGGTGGCTGGGCAGCCTACATCCGAGGCTTTCCTGTACCTTGGGCCAGTCTTGGACAGCTTGGGGGCTGAGGAGACTTAGGGACTCTGGAGGCAGGTGCACAGAGTGGCCGGGCCCACCCAGGGGGCGGGCCCTGACTTGGGTCATGCCTGCTGCTCTGGCAGGGCTGAGGGAACTGGGCGCCACCATCTTGTGGCTGTGGGTCACCATTTTTGAGGCTGGAGCAGTCAATTAGCATATTTTCTCCTTATTGGCTGTGGGTGCCCCCATCTTTGCAATGGTGAGAGGGTCAATTAGCATATTCCCTCTTTATTAGATAGGATAAAGAGTATGGCCTGATTTCTGGCAAGTTTGGCCATATGGAATATCACATGCATGAAAAAAAGCTAAGAAAATGCTATCACAAAGCCTGTATATGTGACTGAAAGGAAGGCCTGCAACTCCTCACATGCCCTACTGGAATAGTGGGGAATAGCTTGGATGGAAGGGGAACACTTATTCCTTTATGCTGCAAAAAACATAGGGCATGTGTCAAAACCTGATTTATATTCATTCATTGATTTACTTGAGAAATAAGTAGAGTGCCTGTCAAGAGGTTGAAGTGATGATCTTTGGACTCTAGTCAAGGCTCTTGATGTGTCTAAGGCTATTAACACCCACCTCTGAAATGGGTTACTTGGGGAGCACAGGAAGCACTCTGGACAAACCGCATTTGGGCCAACTTTGGAGTAAATTTAGTGGTTCTGGTAGAGGCCTGACTTGTGGAAAGGTTCCCACGTGCTGAGCTGGGGACCACCAGGAGTGCCATCTGGACCAGAGTGAACAGGGAACAGGGCCTCTCTGACTTTTTCAGACCAACTAAATGAAGCAGATTCACTTCAGTCAGTGCCACCCAAATCAACAAATAGTTACCAAGCACTTTCTATGCTCCAGTCACTATTTTGCGTGCTGAGCACACAGGGCTAAATAAGGTCTGGGCCTTGCTTCAGAGGTATTCACAGTCCCAAAATAAGCCCACAAACCAATTCTTACCATTCATTATGCTAAATATTATGATTATGTCAAAGAGGATGTGTATAGGAAGCACCAGAGAAGAAAACTGAATTTAGCTTGTGGGTCTGGAAGGATTTCCTAGGAGAAGTGGGAAAGCTGCCTATAGTCAGGGGGAACAGCACATGCAAAGACCCAGAAACAAGGACAGCTAGAACAGAGTCTGGATGTATGAGAGATAAAGGCTAGAAATGAACTTGTAGAGCAAGGTAGGAGCCTGAGGGAAGTGACTTGATTGCTTTTGTTTTTAGGAGTCAGAACTATGGAGAAGGAATTCATGGGGGAAAACAGGCTGTTTTGAGAGGTAATTATGGGAATCTAGGCCAACAATAATGAGGGCCCCCAACAATAATGAGGGTCCCCAAGTCAGGACTGGAGAAGAGGACATTTCAAGGAAACATTGTCACTAGATGTGGATTAACTGGATGGTGCACTGGGGAAATCCAAGGTGGTGGCCAGATTTTGAACAGTGGGTGGCTGGTGAGCCATTGTCTGACACAGGGAACATGGGAGGAAGGGCAGGTTGGAGTTGGGCCATGCTAAATTTGGCTGAAAACATGTTGTGTTGGAGGACCCATGAGATATCTAGCCTAACAAAGTGTGCCCTAAAGACTTCAGGACAGTTTTCTGGATTGTTCCAATTCCTATCTCCTCCCTCTCCTTGCCTTCTTTCACCCTTGCCTCCCCACAAAAACCAAATCTACAAACCAAAACAGTTAAAAATGCATTTGAAACAGTTTCTGTGTTCATATGGAGTATGGGGCACGTCTACCAGCACAATACCTATATGGGTATAGTGCATCGTCTGACACATTCTCTAAATAACTATTTATACAAATGTTGTCAAACAGTAGGATGAGCCCACTTACCTTTATGCACATCCTGAGCAGTGGAGGGATGGGTTGGTCTGTAAAACACCCAGCATCTGTTCCCAGACCTAAGAGCTATTACATACTTTTAAAGTTGCAGAGCAGGAAAGTTAAAGTTACTTCCTTTGACTTTATAAAATTGCACAATTTACCGAGTACAATTCTAATTTGTATCTCACAATAATCCTTTCAGGTTAAAGGATTATTATGTGGAAAGATAATATGAATTATGTTTAATTGATAAAGAAATTGAGGCTCAGAAAGCTTGTTATTTATACACTGTGGTAGATCAGAAATAAGAACCTGGGTCCCCTTCTCCAAGTCCAGTGTTCTCTCTGTCCCAGTATCTTGTTCCTCCTTTGGGAAGAGAGCCAAGAAATGGGCCAGCTCTACAGGGCCTGGCGTCAGAGCCTCTAAGCAAGCATGACATCATCTGGCTTAGGGGACATCAGCTTCCCCCAGGGAGTGAGCCTTCTGCATTGTGTCCCGGTCCTTTCACTGGGGAGAGTGCTGCTGTGGCATTTGTCACTGGGCCCTTTTTTGAGGTTGTCTGGTTAAAGTGGAATCACTAAAGTTCTTCTGGGGCCACTAATTTTTATTATATAATTATACATATATGAGAGTTGTCTACTTTTATGCATAAGTATTAATTTTCCTGCTGTATCATATTTCTCTGTAGCTAGTGAAACTCAAGTACCATCACTAAACCAAGGACCAAATTTCATGTCTGAAACTGACATAGTGGGTGTGCAGGTTGCCAGCTCTTTGCTTACAGCTTAGATCAGCATGGCCAGAGATTGGCAGAGGGGAGGACAGAGTAAAAATATCTTTCCTTGGTAACTTGCTTGAAGTGCCTCAGTGTGCCACTAGCCCCCTACTAGTCACAACTGGTTTCCTTTCTACATCAATCAACATCCTAACAGCCTATGGACAACTTAGGAGTTTTCTATAAATACTGAAGGTATTTGATTATGAGAGAACAATAAAGGGCTCATGAGTGGTTCTCAGCCCCCTGAGTTCCTCTGTGACCTTTGGTAGCACAGCCAGGCTTAAGGCAGCAGAGAGGGTCTGCAAAGAGAAAGATTCCCTTGGGTGAAAATCCCAAGTCTTGCCTGGGTCTAGTCTCCTGGAGTGCTGCCTCCGCCTTAAAGCTTAACCAGGAATAGGACTTCTGAGTTGGTTATGCTTGTAGGTGTCCTCAAAGAGAGACGAAAAATGAAGGTGTGCTTATATGTACGTGCTTTGGGGGAAGGGATGGGGAATTGTACTGCAGGTAGGTGACTGATCACTCCAGTTTGCCTTGGACAGAGGGGTTTCCTGGGATACAGGACTCTCAGTGCTAAAACCAGGATAATCCCAGCCCAACCAGGATGGTTGGTCACCTTAGCTGTGGAGGCAGGGGAAGTCACAATTATTCCATCATTATTCTTCTAGGAAAAACATTGCTATGGTTAATGTTTTAGGGTTGTTGGAGTCAGGCTGCCTGAGTTCAAAGCCTAGGTTCACCATATACTCTGAGACCCTGAGCCAGAGAGACCTTGTGCCTCAGTTTTCTTACCTGTAAAATGAGGATTTAAGTGTACTTCGTAGGGTTTTTGAAATTTAAATGACACATCAAATGTCAAGACCCTGTCACAGAGAAATAACTGACAGCCATTCCTATGGGCACTCTTTCCTGAGTTTAGTCTCCCCACCACCCCACTAGACCCCTGGTGTGAGCGTTTAGTACAGTGTGTTGTCCCATCTACGTGGCTGCACCGCAATTTCTCATGGGATGCTTATTTTCTGGTTGGAGGGCTTTTTACCAGACTGAGAGCTCCGTGGGGTATAGGGAGAACCAGGGCTGCTCAGGGTTAGCATCTTTCTACTGGCAGAGTCTGTGTTCTGAGCACAGACTACACAGTGTCATAACTTAAGAAGAAAGAGCTTGAGGTATCAGCTGGTGCAGGACCCCTATCTCACAGTCCCCCTCATTAGGAAGCTGAGTGGGGGAACAGAGATATGGAGGGAGAGTTCTAATTCGGTGAGTACCAAACACCAGGGTCCGTCCCACAAAGGCAAACCAGACTGTACTTGTCATCTGATAGTCACACTATGATGACACAGTCTCTCTTTACACACAAACACACTCACACACACACTCTCACACACATGCACACAGGCACACACACACTTTCTGCTGCTTCAGCCATTCTTCAGAAGGCAGGGCATGGAGCTTGCTTTTCCCAAATCACCTGATTTCTCTTCTCATCTCCATGAGATGTACTGAAGCTCTTCCTTAGATTTCTTCCATTGCTGTCCCAGTCCTGTTCTGTGCCTGACTCTTCTTTCCTTGGCTTTGAGGAGTGAGGACCTGCTTTGTAGGATAACAAATAGAACTGTCAAACACATCAGTGCTGCCGCCTGCCAAGATAAATGAGGCGACATGTGGAGCAACCTCTGTGGATCCCAGAGCCCCAGCAGGAACTGACATTGTGACAGATGGGGGACAAGTAGCGCTGACACAATCGGGTCGCGTGAATGTCAAGGGGGCAGGGTAGTGTCTGCTCCTCTGCTGGCTCCCTCCCTCTCAACCATGTACATACTGTGTTGCTGGTGATCGCAAAGAGATAGCAGGCAGGTCACTGCTCCTTACCAGCCCTGTGAATCTTCCTGTCAGCAGCATAGGGCAAGGAAGTAGCTGTATGCAGAGCATTCTATGTCTGGGATGAACCTGAGTTACCTTGCCAAGAAAGCCAGTCCTGGGCAAAGACCAGAGCAAAGTTTATATTTAACTGTCAACCTCATCTTACTGCAGGCCTGCTCTGCTTGTCTGCATATTCTCATCAGTCCTTCCGTACACCCGGGAGGCCCATCCCATCTCTGACTCTAAACCAGAAACCCTTCCCAGCCTTGCCCATCAGCCCATGCAATGGACCATTCCACTCCTTCCTGTTATATCTAAAGTGCCATTTCCTCAGGAATTGGTAGGATATCCCACTAAGGGCTCCCAAACAGCCCACTTGCTGAGCAGGGTGCCCTTCAGCACATTCCTGGGGAGGGACTTGGCAGAGCCTTCTGGAGCCCATGACAGAGGATGGTCAACAAGATTGGCAACTGCTCCAAAGGGATCCAAATGCTTGGTAGCCTTTGGAGACATAAATTCTGAGTGGTAGCCATGCATTTTCAGTTTCCTTTCTTGTTTTGCCCAAGGAAAATCTTGTCTTTATTCATGGGTGCTGTTCTATGCTGGACTCTTCTCTGGGTCTCTCCCTTCAATGTCCATTGCTGATCGGCTTCCTGGGACCCAGTCAATTCCACTCATAACACAGAGAGTGAGGATCTACTTTCTATAAAGCAGTGTGTTAACTGCTATGAGTGGGGGAGGCAGAGAAGTGGTTGCAAAGATAAAAAGCCATGGCTTGTCACATGAGGACTTATAACCAAATTGAGCAGAGAGCCGTGTGTAAGTTACTTTAATATGAAGCTAGCCGTGAAAGGAGTTAAAGGGTCAGATTGAGAACTGGAGGAGGAAGATTAGTCTTGGCTTGAGAGGAACAACAACATCCTCAAGGAAGAGATGGGATTTGGCAGGGCCTAAAAGGATGAAGAGGTTCGGACATGTTGACATGGTGGGAAAAAGGAAGGAAGGCCATCTACCTATGCAGAGGAGTGATTTTCAACCCTTTTCATCTCCAGTCACACATAAACTAATTACTAAAAATTTATGGCACACCAAAATACAGACAAAAATACATTTTTGATACATTCACATGAGATGGCGATTGTTGTGTCGGCTGTTGTCATTTTTTTTTTTTTACACTCTAAGGGAAGAGAGGTTAGTGCTCCTGATTAAATAGTCAGATACAATATTTCATGTTTTCAAAATGCTGGTGGCACACCAGTTGAAAGTCCTGATGTAGAGGGCAGAGTAGAAATATAGATAGGTGAGAGATGCAGGATATTCTGGGATCTGGGCTTTGTCAGTTATGACTGATAAATGTGAGAAATGTAAGTTGTGTGTGTGTGTGTGTGTGTGTGTGTGTGTGTGTACACATGTGCATGTATGAGTGAGAGAGACAGAAGAGAAAGAGTGAGAGAGAGAGAGGGAGAGATAATTTGGTTGGGAGAAAAGATTGGGTGCAGTCTTAGGAGGTTGAATTTTGTTCTGTGTTCAGCTTTGGGTCAGGGAACAAATACTTCTTTGCTTTATATTTTGTCTCATTGCAGAATTCCTAATCACTAAAGATGCCACCCTTGGTTATGAGTAAGGAAATGATCATCAACACAGTTCTCTTGGATTCTTCCAAAAACTGGGGGTGGTGAGCAGTAGGGAAAGAAAGAATGGAGAGAGGTGCTAGTATAGAGTGCCTTTGAGTAGATTAAATGTGCTTATTTCCATCATAGTTTCTCTGTCTGAAGAAGGGATAAAGTATAATACCTGGCCTAACATGGGGATAATACTCATCCCATAGGTCTGATGTGAAGCGCCTGGTAGAAAATGCATGCAAAGTGTTTCACACAGTATATCTCAATAACTGGTGGCTATTATTATGATTATTCCCCTGCCTCCAGAGCCATTTTAATAGACAAGAGCTCCCAGACACTGTTAATGGGCAGCTGTATGAAAGGAGCACGTGGTTTGTCCACAGGAATGATGCTGCTGAGGGATGCTTCAAGTCTATATGATGATGAGACTTAACAAGATCAATACCACTTTTGGAGGAGATTATATGCTATACTAGGCAGCAAATAGACCATTGAAACTGGATTTGGAAAGTATTTATGGAGTCTATTAGAGACGGTTAAACATACCAACACAGAAAAATAAATCGTGGATTATACACATATAGCCCACCAGCACTCTTTCTCTTTGTGTCTTTCTTTCCCTTTCTCCCTCTCCTTACCCATTTTCAGGTTTAGGGAAGTAGGACCGACCTTAACCCTAACCCTAACCCTAACCCTAACCCTAACCCTAACCCTAACCCTACCTTTTCTGAGGAAACGACTTGGCCGTGCAGATCTAGTTATTTAGAATGCGTGAACTTTTAGGTTCTGAGTGGAAAGGGAGGCCTCAGTCTACAGAAGGCAGTGGATGAGTTCTTTTTGATTAATGCGCTGATGAGGGTTTTCCAGTAATAACTTAAACCTTTTGGTAGCTTTTAAAGTTACTAGTGAGCAATTTAGTGCACTGGAGCAGTAATTTCATGTTCTCTAGTGGCTTGAGATAATTAGATTATTTTGTGGAACGAATAAATGAGAAGTTAACTCAGTAGCATGGATCAGTGTGGTAACTTGATTTATTTCTTGTACAGGTGAGTGCTCTAGAGTCTTGACCCTACAAATAATTGTTTTGACTGCCTCCCCTTTCTCATTTATAATATGGTTTCAGTCATTATGTGAGGGAGGCTGCCCAATGGAGTGGGAAGAGCATATGGACTTTGGGATCAGCCAAATTTTGATTTAGTTTCTACTAGGTGTGTCACCTTGGGCAAATCACTTAACATGCCAGACCCCAACTCCTAATCAGTAAAGGTGTGGTAATAATACTAACCATTTTGAGAAGCTTGTGCATTTTAAGTCTGGTACTGAAAGCATTTAATGCACATTTAACCCACATTGGAAACACAGACTAACATTAGATTCCTTTTAGTTTCCCTCTTCACCATGTTATTTTAAAATGATTAATGTTCATACCAAGGATAAACAGCCAGCACTGAATTAATTATGGTTTTACTCATTTGCTAGGTCAGAAAGAACCTCTGCCTTGATAAAGTGCTTTAATGAAAATGTTTATGAGCCTGTGCTTTTGGGTGAAATAAAAGATGCTTGAAACCCACATACTTTTGTGGAAATCTATATTAGCATTTTACTTTATGGCCAATAATGACTTGATTCAAGGCAAAATCTCTACCTTCAAATCAACCAAGGGTTACCTAAATAGTATACTATTATAGAGCTTAAAATGAATCTTGATTAGGGAATTGGCTTTGCGTGATCCTCTGCTATGGCATTATATACAGGGGACATTCTGTAGCCCTTAGATAAAGTATGGAAATGAAAAAAAAAATTACCAACCAAATAGCCCTTGGAGTTTGGAGGGCATTTAGTGCTTTGGGTTAGTTGGTGATAGGAACAGACCCTGCTTTTCATAAGTCTGCTGGTTTTGGATCCTTACAGACAACCAGCCACAACTGGTCTGGATTAGTTCAGTAGGGCAGGAAGGGGATATGCTCTCAGTTCCTGCTAGAACATTATAGCATTGGAATACTTGTTACCATTTATTCCAAGCCTCAGTTCCGTATATCACTTATCCACTGAATTGAACAAATTGAAAGTGATCACATTTAGAAACTATTGATGGGAGGTTGTTGCTTCCTCCTCTTTAATAACATCTTATGAGCTAACGGGTTCACTGATGTTCCTTAAATCCATCCTCCCTCCTTCTGCACAAGTGAACTCAGTTGGAGGTTGGGTTTATTGATGTTTAAATGAGTATATTTGGCTCACTGGAGTTTCTATATAAATGAACACTGCTTTGGTGCATTTTTGAAACTTAATGATTTACTTTGCATCCAGGTCAAAGAGGGGAGTGTGTGGCATTCAGACAGGAATGAGGGCATATGGAGCACATCTTTTGGCCAAGAATAGTTGAAAATTGAAATAATTTCTTGAATATATAATAGACGGTTATTTTGATATTGGGATGGGGGAACTTTAAGAATGTTCTATTAAAGCTGAAAAATAAAACAATAGGTAGAGAGGGGAAAAATTCAGGAAGAATGCCCAGATGAGACTATTGACATATCCCTTAAAATTTTATGACATAACACATTTGAGCTTAAAATTTATGATATAAATAATAGAAACCAAAGTTCATTCTCTTCAGTAACACTGATAAGTCCTGGCAGAACTCCTTCCTTGACCCCAATGCTCTATATCTACTGTCCTATTTCTCTGATAGTCTTCTTATCCAAGCTTTTCAAAAGAGCCATCTATATTATTTCCATGTCTTCACTTTCCAGTCTCTCTTCAACCTACTCAGGTCCAGCTTCTCTGACTGTGTCAGTTGATTGAACTCAATTTTGTCAACATTACTGGTGAGCTCCAAAGTTACCAAATCCAGTGGTCTTTCTCTGTCCTTAACTTGTTTGAACTCAACATCTTTGGGGTATGTTGACTATTTCCTTCTTCTTGAAACACTCTTCTTTCTTGGTTTCCATGATTTTTTTTCCTCTGACTCTTCTCTGACCTCACTGACTATGCTTCCCTGATCTCCTTGGCTCTTCCACCCAATATGGAAGTGTTGATATTCTTCAGAGCTTGGATTGGGCTCTGCTTCTTTTTTCTCCAATGTCTCTTCCTAGCTATTCTCTTCAAGTTCTATGTATTTAAATGCAACTTTTACACAGATGCCTCCAGTATTTATATCTTCTATTTTAACCTCTCCTGTGAGTTCTAGACTTATAAATCCAGTTGCCTACTTGAAATTGCCACTTGCAGGCATTTCAAACCAACTAAGTCCAGAAAGGTATTCTTAGTATCATATTCCTCAACATCATTTCACCAATAAGTCCCATCAATTCAAATTCTACAACATATTTTGTTATAGCCATTGCTATTCTTAGTCATGGCCTATGTCATATTTCAGGACTAGTACACCTGTCTCCTAATTGGTTTTTCTTCTAGTCTTACTCTATGTTATAGTCCATTCTACATGCAGCAACTTCCCTTCTCAAAACCCTCCAAATTTTTGCATTGCTTCTAGAATAAAACCCATGTTCCTATCATGTCTACCAGGCCTTGCTTGATCTGGCCCTTACCTCCAATTTTTTTGTAACCATATCCTCCTTCTTATTCACCATGCTTTAGTCATGCTGGTCTTCTTTCAGTCCTTTTAACTACCGTGCTTCCTAACACATCAAGGGTTTTGCAGATACTGTCCCTTTGGTCCAGAATTATAATTTACATGTCTAACTCAATGGCATTTATTATGGGCCAGGCCAATTCGAAGTGCTTTCCATGGATTAACACATTAAATTCTCATATTACCCGCACAAGATGGGAACCGTTATTCTTCTATTTAACAAATGAGGAAATTGACTCACATTTACTCAACTGAATGCTCTTTTCCCCTTTTCATATGACAGCTCCCTCTTATTTTTTGGTTCTTAGCTTAAATACCTTTCGTCAAGAATGCTTTCTTTGACTCCCTTATTTATTTATTTATTTATTTATTTTAAAAAAATATATTTTATTGATTTTTTTCAAAGAGGAGGAGAGAGGGATAGAGAGCTAGAAACGTCAAGAGAGAAAATCGACCAGCTGCTTCTTGCACACCCTCTACTGGGGATGTGCCCACAACCAATGTACATGCCCTTGACCAGAATTGAACCTGGGACCTTTTAGTCCGCAGACCGACGCTCTACCACTGAGCCAAACCGGTTTCGGCTATTTATTTATTTAAAAAAAATATATTTTATTGATTTTTTTTACAGAGAGGAAAAGAGATAGAGAGTTAGAAACATCAATGAGAGAGAATCATCCATCAGCTGCCTCTTGTATACCCCCTATTGGGGTTGTGCCTGCAACCAAGGTACATGCCCTTGACCAGAATGAACCTGGGACCTTTCAGTCTGCAGACTGATGCTCTATCCACTGAGCCAAACCGGTTTCGGCTCGACTCCCTTATTTAAAGTGCAAATTTCATTTTTCAGTCTCTTTAACTTTTACAGCTTGAATTATAGCTTGAAATTTCTTTGTTTACTTGTGTTTTGTCTCTATGGATTGGGACTAGGGCTTTCTCACTCTCAGCTTTATTCCTGTAGCTCAGAATAGCACCTTTCTTAATTATTTATTGAATGAATGCATGACTAACTTCTGTGGAGCTTAGTCAATGAACTAGGAAGAGTGAAGAGAAGAGGTTGGGAAGGTATGTTGTATGAAGACTATAAATGAATCAGAGTTGTGGTGTCCTGGGCCATGTGACTTTTCCCATTTCATTCTGTTCTTCCTGAAATAACAATAAAACAAAACAAAGAGTCATAAAGAGTTTAAAAAGAAGACTGGCTGTAATTTCTGATCATAGCTTAAGCTCTAAAGTTACAAATACATGTTGTACATACATTCAGTGGGAAAAATAGTGTAGACAAAACTGTGGAGACAGGAATCAGGGTTTGTAGAAATGACTATATCAGCTTGTCTATGGTAGACGGTTTGTGTGTGGTGCAGTGAGAGATGACTTCAGGAAATCAGGGCATGGCCCTGAATGCCAGCCTAGGGAGTTTGGATGTGAATCATTGACGGTGAAAAGTCATTGAAAATGTTTGTACAGGTGGTTTTGAAATTTCCAAGAATCATGAAACCCTCAATGTATATAAGATATTAAATTTGTGGTCTAAAGATCTTGCTGTTATGCTCTCAGCTTGCATTGAAAGGAATTATAAAAATGTATTTTCTTTATGCCACTTACTGTCACTTCTATGAGGACCCACAGTTTCAGTGCCAGTAAAGCTATGTCAAATAAAAGTTCATCCTCCTCTCCCCTCCCCTCTCCCCTCCCCTCCCTCCTGTCAAATAAAAGTTCATCCTTCCCTCCCTCCCCCCCCCCTCCCTCCCTCCCTCCCTCCCTCCCTCCCTCCCTCCCTCCCTTCCTTCCTTCCTTCCTTCCTTCCTTCCATTTCAAAGGGAAGATGAAGTTATATTCAGAGCAGTGATTCTCTAAATGTGATCTAAGGATCCTTGGGAGATCCTGAAGACCTCTCAGTGGGTCCATGAGATTGAAACTATGTTCAAAATAATTTTAAGACATTATTTGCTTTTTTCACTTCCATATTTTCACCGTGCAGAGTGGAGTTTTCCAGAGGCTACATGACATGATATCTCAAGAGACTGAATGGAGAAGCAGATATAGAATCTAGTTATTTTCTCTAAGGAAGGAATTAAAGATATTTGGACAGATGTAAAGCAATGCCATTCTTTTCACTAAAATAGTTTTTATTAGAAAAATAAAATGTTACAGTCATTTATGTTAACATGTAGTGGGTTTATTACAGTTATTTTTAAATGAAGATTGTTAAAACATTTCTTTTCAATTTTGAAAATGGCAAATATTGTTATTAACAGTTGTTACAGAAAATAAAAAAGAGGCTGTATTAGACAAAAGCCCTTTGGGGTCGTTAATAGTATTTTAGGAATGTAATGGGACCCAGGGGCCCAAAAGTTTGACAATAATCACTTCAAAACTGCTAGCATAGTAGTAACTTTTCCTATGTGAAGGGGAGGGTAAAAGGATATGCAGGTGGAACTGGTGAGAAAGTTAGAGTGGTGAGGGGCTCACATTAGACTAGGAGGGCAGAAGCTGTGACCTCCCAAGCCAGCATATAGGAGCAGCTCAACACAATCTGGATATTGAATGAACTGATGGACAGATGGAAAAGCACTAGTGAAAAGTGCATTTGACATAGTTTACAAGATCTAATTAAGGCCAGTTCTGCCATCAGCAATCAAAGTGAGCTTTTCATTCATTCATTCATTCAATTTTCAACTCATCCACTATTCAATGGTTATTATTGAGTACCTATTATGTGCAGGCTGCTATGTGTAAGTCACATTACATTTTTAGTTTTCTCACTGCTAAAGAGGAAGCTCAAATAATGTGTGAAAACCCTTCTAGCAACGTCTTTCTCTAGATAATACAAGAACTCTCTCTTTGGCTCTCTTGGGTAAGCTAACAAAGAAGGAAGATCACTTTCCTCAGGCAAAAAGCATTGTCTACTTTAAGTGCTGCTGCACAAACTAAGTGGCAGATCATTGACTGCCTTGGTGTTTTCCAGATAGAAATGGTCAAGTTTGGAAATGAAAAATTTTTACAGCATGAAATCAGCTAGCTCAATTTTATTTTCTAGCTTTATCCAGTATTAGATTAACTGAATAATGTCAATTTAGGGAATTTGGAACCTAGCAGTGTCTCTCTCTCTCCTAGCAGAAAGATGATGATCAAAGGTCTTTTGTGTGAGAAATCTAAGCAATTCTGTGCAGTGACTGCAAGCCGGGAAACTGTCATTACTCTGAGTGGGCCATGGCTTTGGAGAAAATGAATACCCTTTTTGCTTCAGTCATCTGCCCACATCTTATTTTGATGGGCAAAATCTTAAAGCTCCATTTACCTGTTTCTTGGAGTCTTGTGTGGACAGGTTCCCATCAGTATTTGTCAGTTTTTATTAGGCTATATTGAAGTAACAAACAATCCCTACATTTCAGTGGCTTACCAGAAAAGTTGATTTGTTGATTATATTTTATACTGACTATAGGTTGGAATGGAACTGCTTCTCCTCCAAATATCTTCTTCCTTGAAGATTCTAGCTGGAATAAACAGCTACCATTTGGGATTACTTTTCTTATGGAAAACAAAAAAGAGACCTGGCTGAATCACACAATTCTTATATAGAATGGGGCATATGTAGGTTGCTTTTGGTTCATATTCAGTTGGCCAAAACAAGTCTCATGCAGCCTGTTGTCAGTGGGGAAAGGAAATTTTTTTTACTCCTTTATAGGGAGTTTCTAGAAATCACTTGACCATGGGTATTGGTATATATTTCTCTTACTGAAAGAGAGAGTGACCAATTGAGAATAACGTAATCTATCACACCGTTTTTTCATTGCAAGATATATAAATTAATTGCTTCTCTATCCAGTTCGTTTTACTTTGTGATACCTAATTCAGAAAGAGAATCTTCTGGAGTTCATGAACTTAGAAGATAGGTTAGAGCACAGTCCTGGGATCTTCCCATTTCTCAGCATTAGAATTGGTCTTTCTGCAGTGACCTTGGAAAAATACAGGAAAATGACAACCCTTTACCATACAGAAACAAAATAAACACATACTCATTGAGGAGAGTGCACTCTTGACCCTGGCAGCCCATAGAGGAGAGAGGCAGTGACCAAGAGGTCTGGCCAGTATGCATGGTTCTCCTTCATCTCTGGGCCTTCCCTGAGGAAGCCTGCCTGGTGCATGTCTGAGCTGAGTTTAGGCAGAGGCAACACTTAATGAAGACTGAAGGAACTGCCTAGAAATGCAAAATGTGCCTCTGAGAGCAAGGTCTGTCTTAATTCTCTCTCTGTATAGACCACATTGCTGGCCATGTAGTAGGTACCCAACAAATGCTTTTTGAATGATTGAATGCGATAAATGGAGAAAAGGAATGACAGACTGCAGAAAGAGGTTGAATAAAAGATAGATTATGTTCAAACAATGGGCACATTCAGATTCTAGGATGTGAAGATTCTAGGATGTGAAGCTTGGAGTGAGAAAACAGGTAGCAGTTCTATATCGGTACTTTGAGTAATTATATATATATATATATATATATATATATATATATATATATAAATTTATCATGAAAAAAATCATCTCAGGTTAAAAAGACACACAGATGGGATTTCTCTTTATGTAGAAAGTAGGTTGTAATAGATGTATTTTTTATTATTCTAAATCCTGTAACGTCACATTGCTGCTCTGGGGTTAGCTAGTCGCCTTAGGCTGAGTAGGTATGCAAGGGAAAGATTAAACAAGTAATTCTATTTGCCTGCTACACACACCATTGTTTAGCTAGAAAAATTAAATTCCTATTCAAGCCTCTTAGCATATTTAATAAGTGCTTCAGGTGCTTTGAACTATGTATGTGGCAGGAAGAAGCCAAGCCATTCCCGGGGAGTGACGTATTTATTAATCTCTCTGAATAATGCCAGCCTTTAACCTGGAATGCTGGAAATAGGCAAACCTGGCCAATCTGGACAGGAAGACCTTCCTGCTGTACACCTGTCCTCTGGGGGCTGTGTTTCCATTTCAGCTCCAGGCAGACTGGGTTCAAATGCCAGCTCTGCTGTTTTTTGCTAGCTTGGAGGTGTTACTTGTTACTCTTTGCATCCCAGTCTTCTCAGCTTTTGCCATATATGGAGAACCCTTTATGCACTATGCAATGTAATCTGTCTACTTTAAGCTTGTTATTTTTTATTGCATTAACATTAAATTTGCCCTTTTAAACAATTTTTAAGTGTACAAGTTAGAGGCATTAAGTACATGGACGATGCACCTGCTTTAAACTATGTCAAACCTATGAGAAAGTGCTATTATTTGTGTCCTTTCACGATAAGGAGACTGAGGCTCTGAGAAATTAAGTAATAATGATTCTTATACGATTCTTGGTACCTCTCAGATGCTAAATACGAGGTATTATTGTTTTCCTTTAAGGCTATAGGCCAGAAGATCCTATTGAAGCCCTAAGAAAGGGAAAGAAGATGGATGGAAGTTCTAGATTCGTTAATTTTCCTGATGCATTAGCAGAGAGACCTGCATCAGCCAATGGAGGGAGTGAAAATAGGCAGCACCTTAGACTCTTGTCTGCGCTGTACCTGGCAGGTGGGTGTCCACGCTCCAGCTTCAGTAACTGATCTCTCAGGGCAGCCCTGAGGTTGGGGGTGGGCTGGGAAGGAAATGAGTTAAGCCTGTCTTCAGACACGTTTGTATTGATTCTGTCAGTTTCTTGCTGCTTGCTGACAGAAGATAGATGGCTCATAACACAGCTGGGCACAGTACATTACGCCCCGTCTTGGGACTCCTAAATCATTTCAAAATTTTAAATTCTCTAATCAATATTTTATGGCGAGCACAGGCAGAGATGAGGTCTGCTTCTCTCCAGGGCGTGTGCTCATACACTGGGACCTGGTAGATGTAAGTGGCCGGAGGGGTCAGCCTCATATGGGGAGGACTGCAGGCTGTGTTCTGAGGGCAGTCATTTAATGAAGGCCAGGACCACAAGGGCCCTTGGAAGTCATGTGGTCCCAGTGTACACCTTAAAGGGGAAGAAACATGAGGATCTAGACATGATCCTTGGTCACCCATAGCAAAACTGAGACCGGAGCCCAAGTCTCCTGACTTTTAGTTCAAAGCTCTTCCCATGAAACCATGCCGAGCAGAGTGCCTGCACATATTAAATACTCAAAAACTATTTGTTCAATGCTGCACAAGTGTTAAAACTTGCAAAAAGCCTAAGTTTGGGCCAAATAAGACTTTCTGCTTAGTAAGCACTTACTAAGCACCAGCTTCTGTTCTAAGTTCTATTTTGAAGAATTGGTCCACATTCACCATTTCGTGAACTTGGCACTGTCATTATTCCCATTCTGCATATGCCAAAAATGAGGCTCTGGAAGATTGAGTGGCTTGCTCAAGGTCACAGAGCTGGTAAGTGAGAAGGAACCTGGATTGAGACTCAGGCATTTGGGCTGCAGAGCATGTGCCTTAACTGTTGGCTCCCTGCACAAATTGGATTTGTTGTTCCCCAGATGATTTTGACCTATATCCAATATGCATCTGTGTTTCATCACATGGAGAGAGAGAGAAAAACAAAACAAAACAAAACAAAAACAGGCTTCAGTTTTGCAGCCAGCCAGTGGATGAGAAGGTAAGCAACCAGCTACTCAGTCCGAGGCAGTCTGTGATGCTGGGTGAAGAGAATGCTGAAAGCGAGGACACACTTGAGTGTTTAGAGGAAGCAGCAGTAGATAGGAGGACAGGATCCTGGTGTTGAGTCTTGTAGATGGTGCTAATAATCAACAGGCCTGTTGAAGTGCTACAGTAGAGAAAGAAAAATATCCTACACCCTCCCACTGGCTCACAAAGCCCTCTCTACCAATCTAGACCCTCCCTGCCTTTTTCTCTTTCTCCTCCTCTTGCCACTTGCCCCACTCACTGTGCGCCAGGACTCCTGCATTAGGACTTGCCTCGCCACCTTGTCCTCTTGGCCTGAAATGCTCGACCACATGGTCGTCCCATGGCTGACTCCTTCTTGTGATTTAGATTTCAGTCGAAAATATCACCTGTTCAGAGGCTTTCCTTGCTCACCCAGCCTAAAGTGCTCATTAGGATGTAAACTCCTTAAGAGCAAGGTCCTTCATCCTGACCGTGTAGGACAATGCCTGACACATGGTACGTGATGAACAGATGTAATGAAAGAAAAGACTTAAGGGATGTTTTGAAGAAGGTCCCTCAGGTGCCAGGCAGAGCACACCACAAATGGGAGTTGAGTAGAAAGGGAATTTAAAACACAGCCCTACCAGAGGGTCAGTGGCCTGTAAGTGTCCATCTCCTGGGTTGGGGGTCTCACTCCTCACCTATAAGGGGAGTTGATGGCATGTTTGGGTACTTCTGACAGCTGTGGAGTTCTCCCTGATTTGGGCAGGAAAACTGATTCTTCGTAGCTTCTACCCATAGGTCTTGGTTAAAATCCTGGGGCCCCCTCAAAGCCATGCTCCATCAGCAGAAAGTTCCCGAGGCACAGCGAGGCCCCTGGTTCTGGGATGACTGCAGCCCACAAACCAGAGGGAATAGCTGTCAGGTCTCAGCTGCAGGCATCTTATGACACATAGTGTAGAAGTTTTAGCTGTCAGAGTAAGCTTGCTTTTCCAAGGAATCATGCAGGGAATTCTGGGTCAGTGTTCTTGGCAATCCTTGAGCAGGAGGAGGCTTTGCCGAGAGCATGGAAGGAAAGCCAAGGACTTGACTGTCTTCCCTTTAAAGGGCCCAATTACAAATGCAGGGGTAGAAATCACGCTGTCTTCCACTTCTGTGTTGTTCAATACGTTGTAAAGCCTTTTTCAGGCATATTATTGGATATTCTCATCAATCTTATAAAATCTCTGAGACAGGTATCACTGCCTTTGGAGAAGAAAGGACTTGCCTGAGACACCATGCCAGTGACTTCAGGCACATCTGTGATTACAGATTTGTGCTTCTTAAACCTAAGCGTGCCTAAGAGTCACATGGGAAGTTTGCTAAAACACAGATTGCAAGAGATTCAGGTTCTGTATGTCTGAGAATTTGCAGGTCTAACAGTGCCCAGGTGATGCTGATGCTGGGTAGCACCTGTACAGATAGCCCAGGCCTGGCGGCTGTGACTGGCTGTCACACCACTGCCTCCTCTGAAAATTAGCAGGTAACTCTGGGAAGCATGTTGTGTAAAGTGTCTCATTTGATCTCACAACAACCCCATTTTATAGATGAGAAACAATGTTCAGAGAGGTCAAGTAGCACAGAAAGCACCTAGCTCTTACTCAAGTGCAAAGAATCACTTAAAACTTCTGTTAGGATCCAAATGCCACTGTACAGGGCAGAGTAACCCTGGGCAAGATTGCTAATCAGATTTTGTGGGTACCTTCATCCTTGAGTACTCCTTCAACCCTGGTGCTCCCCCCTGCAAGCTCCTCCCTCAGTGCTCCCCTCTGCATTCCTTACTGTTTGTTCCTCTCTGTATGCTACTCCCCTTCTGTACTTCCCTTCTGTACTTCCTGTGTGTTCCCTTCTGTGCTTCTGTGTGTTCCCTTCTGTGCTCCCTTCTGTACTTCCTGTGTGTTCCTCTCTGCTCCTTCCTGTGTGTCTCTGCCTTACATGCTCCTCTCTGCCTTTCCCAGTAGACTTTGGTCACTTTCTTGCTGTTTGATCTTTTTAATGGAATGGGAGTTATTGAACTCTCAAAATGGAAAGGTTAGCAACTAAATGAGTAACTTCTCCCACAGTCATTTGCATTTAAAAGATGCTAAGAGAAGAGGTAATGGTTAACCAATAGGATTCATCCTAGATGCTGACTTTCCATCCTCAGGATGAGCAGGCAAGAATGATGATTTGGGACAGGAATCATCCTCTCTTTCTTCTGTTTCTTCCCTATACCTTTCCTTCATAGCACACATCACAACTTGTGCTGTAATTATGAGATTGCCTCTTTCACACCTGCCTTCCCACTGGACTGTAAACTCCATGGGGAAGAGATACTTTTATCTGTTTTGCTCTTACTGTTGCCCCAAACCAAGACATGCAGTGTGAAGCTTAGTCACAACTCAGATGTGCAAAATGTGATGTTGTTTTTCTAGAACTGTCACTAGTCACCATTTTTTTGCTGCTGTGGAAAGACTTATTCTTGACAATTAAAGGTATATTAGTCACATTCTGGCTTGATTCATAGTCTCTTTTCACTAATTACTCAATTAAAACTCAGTTCTTTTAAAATTCAAACTTTATGCCAGGGCCATTGTCTCATTAAGTGTTCTTCTCTCCTCTCCTATCTGAGATGGCATCTACCTGCAGGAAGAAGCTATGGAATCAGGACAGCAAAAGATGATAAGATTCTTTTCTTAAATTAAGTTTATTGGGCTAACATTGGTTAATAACATTATATACATTTCAGGTGTATAACTTTGTAATATGACCTCTGTGTACTCTATTGTATATTTCCTACCCAAAGTCTAGTCTCCAGATGGGTGAAATCTTGTCTGATTATGTTCTGTTTCCTGGTCTTGGCTGGCCTCTGTGGTGGAGTAGTTGGTTCTACCCTCTGTTCTCACTACATTGGTTGCCAGATTATCTGTAGCTGGTGTAATGTGTGGTCTGTCCTCCTGATTCTATCCAAGTGACCCTGCCCACTGCCTAACCAACTTACGTCTTAACTGAGTTCTTGCTAGACACAATGTCTCTCTGGAATTTCCAGGGTTGAAATTTGTGTGTGTGTATGGCAGGGAGGGGTAAAGGGCGAAGGAATTATACTTCCATCTGATCGGGGCCCTTTCTTTCCACTTGTAGTTTTGAAAGCAACCACCTAGAGTGGTGCCCTGAAATTTACTTACAGGTACTTCTCTGTGATTTTCCTTATCCAGTAAAGGTTACCTGTTTCCACTTCATATCTTTCATCCTGCCTACTCTAGGGAGTTTAAAAACTCTTGTATTTTCTCAAGTGCCTGGTTCTTGCACTGGAAAACCAGAGCTCTCAAGGTTATTATCTTTTTTTTCTGAATTTAAAATGTTGAACTTGAATATTAAAGCATTTTTCTCAGAAAATGTAATTTCTTGTTATTTCTCCCACTGCACCACACCCAAAAGCCATGGGTAACTCAGACTCTGAGGGTAGAGGGCTGGTGGACAACATAATATACCAAATGGCCAGGAATGAAAAATACATGGATTATTTAAAAATATTATTTTGCTTGACTGTAGGCATGAATATATAATATATACAATAAACAATGGGAAAGTGGATTCAGTAAACTCTGGGCTAAAATTAGGGCTCATTTTGAAGTGCTTAGAGTTTTTCAATATTGATTAAATGAGGACTGGTTGGAGACTCTGTGATACCACAAACCAGGGATACCACACACCAGGGATACCACACACAGAGAAACATGGTGATGATTATGACAGTAACACTGCATTTAGTGTACAAGTATTTTTTTCCTACAGACTATTTTATAATCTATTGTTTATTTTATTAGGCAATATACCGTATTAGGCATAGTGTGAGGACATGTTTCTAGGTGAGGGGGCAGAAATTATTAAATTGGAAGTTTATGAATTTTCCTCCTCCAGTTTATCAAACATAATCTTGTTGGTTTTTGTTTGTTTGTTTGTTGCAGGGTGGAGGGCAGAGAAAGGCAGAGGAACCAGAGGAGATAGGGATACAGCAGGCATATATCCTAGCAACCAGATCAAAGGACCACCAAGTCCTGAGTCCTGTCCATGTTCGGCAAAGGAGTATTCAGCCCTCACTCCCTTTGCGTTGGTGGCATTGTAGATGATGGTCATCACAGCCACCACCTTCTAAGGGATTACCAGGTATCAGGCACTATGCTGACCTCTAGTGTGCATCATCTTGTGGATTTCTTAGAATTCTGTGAGGTCGACTTTAACTTTCCTATTTGGCTCGTGAGGAAACAGGATCAGGGAGGTTAAGTGACTTCTTCAAGGTCCTTGTGTCACACAAGCTGGGTCAGAACCAGGATTGGAATCCAGACTTTTAAACCCTGTGTAAACATTTGTATTATTGTCCTAACGGGCTGCAGCAGCATCTGCTGGGAGCCTGTAGAAATGGAGAGTCTCAGGCTCCTTCCTGGATTTGCTGAATCATAACCTGCATCTTCATGAGAAAATTATACATTCATTAAAAGTTGAGAAGCTCTACTTTAATTACACTCATTCATCTATTTCCTTCTGACCTTGTGTCAGGTGTCCACTCCATCCCTGATTCTCTTGCTTCCTGTCCTCTCCTCCACCTCTTCTCTCCCAGGAAGATGTGAGCTAGGCATTGGTTTTAAAGACCTGTGCTGCTCTGTGATGACAATAGGCTTGCACTTAAAGTTCTTGATTAGTTTTGCATTGCACTCCAGTGCATCACTTGAAGTTCCTTTAAAAAATGACTTCAATGGAGTATTGGTATGAAGGAGAAAGGAAGCTTTTCCTTGGTGACATTCTGTCCCTGAAGATCTGGCTCAGACCTTAGTATCTGTTGCTTCCCAACTATGCTAATCAGCTCTCTATGATGCCATTATTCTTACTGAACATACACAGAGCCCTTCTTGAGGTGTGAACCTCCCCCCACATGATTTTCCAGGTGGGGTGGAGGCGCCTGCTCACCCCTCCAGGGAGGCTATCATTCCGCTTGTATGGATGCTCCCTGTTTGCCTACAGGAGAGACAGGTGCTCATTTACTGTTGTCTGTGCTCAGCTACTGATCGACATGAAGCATCCTTATAATAATAGTTACTTTTTATTTAACACCTGTGTATGCAAAGGCACTATTCTAGGTTTTTATGATTTCCTTTTTTAAATTTTTTGTTTAAAATATATTTTTATTGATTTCAGAGAGGAAGGGAGGAGGGAGAGAAATATCATTGATGAGACAGAATCATTGACCGGCTGCCTCCTGCATGCCACCTACTGGGGATTGAGCCTGTAACCCTGGACATGTACCCTGACCAGGAATCGAACCTAGTATTAGGTCTAGTAATATTTAATATTTTATTTAATATTTTATTTAATATTAAATAAAATCGAATTTATTTAAACAATACAACAAAATTTAATCAACAATATAGTTGCCGTTGTTTTCTACTACTTGTGCCCAACGCTCAGGAAGCATTTTAATCCCTCTGTTGTAAAATTCTTGTGATTTTGATGCAAAAATTCGGTCAATGCATTTTTGAGGCATTCTTCATTATTAAATTTTTTTCCAAGAAGAAAGTTTTGCAAAGAACGAAACAAATGGTAATCGGAAGGGGCAATATCAGGAGAATATGCAGGTTGAGGGAGAACTTCCCATTCCAACTTGCGCAGTTTTTCAGCAGTGATTCTTGCAGTATGCGGTCGTGCGTTATCGTGGTGAAGAATTACACCCTTCCGATTAATCAGCGCGGGTTCTTTTTCTCTTAAAGCTTGGGCTAACCTTTCCAATTGGGCACTATACACTGTACTTGTAATGGTTTGGTTAGATGGTAAAAGTTCATAATGAAGAATTCCTTTAAAATTCCACCAAACACACAACATCACTTTTTTCGCATGCAAGTCAGGTTTTGGCGTGGGCTGCGGAGCCTCATTTTTGTCCAACCATTGAGGCCGCCTTTTCAAATTAACATACAGCACCCATTCTTCATCTCCGGTAACAATTTGCTCTAAAAACGGCAAACGGTTTTGACGAGAGAGGAGCGAACTGCAAATTGTGACTCTTTGATTACGGTTGTTGTCGGTCAACTCATGAGGAACCCATTTTCCAAACTTTTGGACTTTGCCAAGTGCACGCAATTGATTGGAAATTGTTTTTTGTGAACAATTTAAAGTTGTCGCAAGCTCTTGTTGGGTAATTAGAGGATTTTGCACCAAAAGAGCTTGAAGAGCTTCTTGATCAAAATTGGACACACAGCCTCGACCACTCTTGTCATCTAACGAAAAATTTCCCTCGCGAAATTTCTCAAACCAACGCTGGCATTTTCTGGCGCTAACTGCATCTTGACCAAGAGCACTACAGATGTTTTTTGCAGCCTCACTTGCTTTTCTTCCTAATTGGAACTCGTAAAGCATGCAGTGCCGAATATGCTCTTCATCCGCCATCTTCTTAGCCCTAGTTCTGCAACAAAAACCAAACCAAACACAAACTTTTTCAAGCAAAACTTGTTAATTGCACTTCACACGTTCTGTAGATACCACGTGTTTGAAGGTTATGTCAATACAAGTCAACGCCAAGCAAGATTTTAAACGAATGTTTAAAAACGACATTAATTATTACTAGACCCGATACATAGGTCAACACTTAACTGAGTCATGCTAGCGGGGCCTATGATTTCCATTTAAAAATGATGAAACAAATTCTTAGAAATGTTAAGTGATGTGCTAAAGGTCAAACAGTTAGTAAGTAGCTGAGCTGAGATACAGTTCCATGTCCACTTAACTCTGTTTTTTTCCCACATCACCTTTTTAGCCACCCCTCTCCTCAAGGGCTTATGTTTCCTACTTTCTCTTATTCAAAGGGACAGATTATCACAGTTTTGAATCTTTGCAGACGTCTAATCAGAATTAGAGGGTGGGCTTGTGAGAGCATTGATTCAGCACTTATGGGGCAGGGCTGGAGCATTTGGATTTCTCACAAGTTTCTAGGTCTGCGGACCACACTCTGAGAGCCACTGCCCTAGTGCACTAGGGAAGCAGGGAAGTCTGGGAAGCAAAGCACCACTGTTCCCATCCCCTCTGTCCTGTCAGTGCTGGCAGGTTAATGCTGCTGTAACGCCTGTGGCTTGTTTATTGCTTCCTGGACATTATTTCACAGGAGAACAGGGTAGTTATCTCTATCTGTTTCAGCTCTGTATCTCCTCTTTTCTGGGTAGTGTTTAGGCTGGTCCACTGCCCTAAACTCTTGAGGGTCACCTGCCAACAAACTGAAGATTTTAAAAATATATAAGCAAAGGCCTGAAAACTGAAAGCACGTTGATTTATGGGCATTCCTAGGAACTAGTACTCCAGTTCAGAGGATAAAAAAGCCTTGGCTCACTCACCTAATTAGATGGCTCATCTGAAATTCATGAGATTTGAAAAAATGGGATTCACCATTTGCCTTTCCATAGAGTTCTTTCCTTATTATGTGTAGCCAAATTCCAAAAGGGAATTCCTGTCATGGGACTTGAAGCATGTTGGAGTAGACCACTAGGAGTCTATTTACATGGAAACCCAAGAGGCATTCAGAAGAGTCATGATGTATGCAGCTTGGGGACTAGGGATTAAAAGCCTTGGGCTATGGAGTTAGAACTGGTTATAAATGCTGGCTCTGCCCCTTAACAGCTCAGTCCATGAGCATATTACTTAACCTGTCTGGGCCTCATTGTCTCCTGACTCAAGGCAAATATAAAAAAATATTTAGCCAACAGATATGGCGTGGGCATCAGTCAGTTAGAATGGATGGAAGCCAAATCAGAAGCAATGCCAGCTGTAAATAAGCCAGAACTCCTGTGAATGACTGGCTTGCATTTTCAATGTGATGTGGGTCCCATCGGTAGTTTATCTCTGTGCAGGGGAAATGGGTTTTACTGAAGTAAGAAGGAGCTTGTGTGTGTGTGTGTGTGTGTGTGTGTGTGTGTGTGTGTGTGTGTCAGGGCGTGTGCATGCATGCACTGAGAATCCCAGGAAACTTTCCTTGGAGTAAGGCCACACACACACACACTCTCTGGCTGTTTCAGGGTCAGGAGAGACACTCTTTTGGAGGCTTATAGCAAAGCCAATTTGGCCTGTTTACACCCCTCCCCCCATAGTCACAATCTGGTAACCAGTGATATGAAGCCAAGAATGAGAGAGGGTCCCATGTGTTGATTATTCTTAGTCTTCTATCCTTGGGGAGAGGCAAGGCCAGAAGGCTATCGCTGATTGAGATATTGGAAAGTAGAAAAAATCGTGGAAAGGCCTCTTTACATCCAGACGCAGTGGGGAGGAACTGAACACACCTTGCACCATAGTAAAACCATTGGCTGCTCTGATTTACCTTTTCTGGGAAATAGGACAGTACTCCTTTCCTTCTCAGATAATTGAAGGAAATGAGATAATAGATGTGAAATATCTGACTCACAGTAGGAACTTTTTAAAAAAATATATTTTATTGATTTTGTACAGAGAAGAAGGGAGAGAGATAGAGAGTTAGAAACGTCGATGAGAGAGAGTCATCGATCAGCTGCCTCTTGCACACCCCCCACCGGGGATATGCCCGCAACCAAGGTACATGCCCTTGACCAGAATCGAACCCGGGACCCTTCAGTCCCCAAGCCGACGCTCTATCCATTGAGCCAAACCGGTTTCGGCAGTAGGAACTTTTTATTTCCAATAAAAGGAAGCTCTGTGTTGGACCATTGATCTCCTAAGTAACATGCCTAGGTTCAGGAGGGCTCAGACTACTTACTGCCTGAAGGCTAGTCAAACAAGGGGGTTTTACCTGTGATGCTGTATAGACCTTGCACACTGATACCTGAGCAGGTACTTATGGGAATCTTGTATCAAAGATGAGCTATTTGTTATGCTGGGAGAGTAAGGAAAATTTAAGTCTGTTAAATTCTAACAAGCAGGGTGGAGGAGGTCTTTTTGCTTGGGCCCTCATGAGAGTTTTAAGGTTGATGGCAGAGGAGTAACCTTAGTGTAAACAGTGTGGACAGCTGCAGAACCAGAGCATGGCTGGCCATGGGGTTAGTGACTGGGTTAGTGTCTGTGAGGCAGGCTGATCATGGGACAGATGTACATCCCAATGTCTTCCTCAAGATCAGGTATGATCTGAACAACTCTTGCAGAAGCACATAGAAGTCAAGAAGGAGCAACTGGGAGGAGGAGCTTTTGGCTCCAGATCTAGGGGAAATCAGTGATTCAGGCTGCTGTAGCCCCTCTTTCTCTCTCCCGCCGCTGTGCATGGATGAGCCCTACATCCCTATCTTCAGCCAAAAACTCTTTGTTCAATATTTGATGTCATCTGGGTATTTCCTCTTTGCTTCCTACCTGGATTATTGTACTGACCTCCTAACACCGGTTCACTACCTCCCATCCATGTTTCTCCTGTTGCCTAGGTATTTTCTTCTAAATTACCTATTAGATCATATCCCCAGCCTTGGATGGTTTAGGGAAATCTTGATGCTTGGGGTTTGCTTCCTTGCCAGCTTGATTTCTCATTACTCTCCCACCCATATTTCATACTCTGGTGAAACTGAACTTGTTTCAGTTTCTTAAAAATAACATGCGCTTCCACCTATCTGTGCTGTTAGCTATGCTGTTAACCTTTTCTGGAACGCTCTTCCTCTTTTCTCTGCTGGTCATTGCTTTATCTTTTCAGACTTGGCTTTAGCGGCACCTCCTCTATGAAGTGGTACCTGACCCCTAAGGCTTCATGGACGTCTGACCAGTGCAGGCACACGGAGCCCCATGCTTAGAAGGTTCCTGCATTTAGCTTAATGCTCTCCTGTCTATTTTAAGATTTCAACAATTTATTTTAAATTAAGGGACCCTACATTTTTATTTTACATTGAGATCCATAAATTAAGTATCTGGTCCTGTTGACAACCCTGTAGCAACCAACACTGAGCACAGTCGAGATACTTACTAGGTTGTGTTGCTGTTGTTGCTCTGTGTCTGTCTCACCCACTGGCTGTGGATGCCTTGTGGTCAGGGGTTGTGTCTACTTCATCTCCATTCCTCAGAACCTGGGGTAGTGAAGGCACAGAGTAGGGATAATAAATGCTTATAAATAGAAGTAATTCATGTCCATGGACCCCTTTTCCTACTCCGTGAGAGCTGCCATTCTTCTTTAAAAACATGTCTTCCCATGTGAAAACCAGGCACCAGAAACTGTGAATTCCAGTTTTAATCAGCTTTTAAAAACTTGGCTTTATGATCTAACCTAACCAATTTCATTCACCTCTCAGATCCTCAGTAAATGAAGGATCTGACTGAACGGTTCCATGCGAGCGGAGTTGTGGGGCTGTAACTCTCCAAGCCCCTCTGCTTCTGCCGCCTTCTCTAAGTTTTGCGTCTACATCAGAACACTTACGAATCCTTGTCCTTTCTCCTTTTCTTTCCCCTCACCTTCTCTCACTTCACCTCTTTTGTTTATCATCAGGAGAAGCAAAGCCAGATTCTTTACTCAGCAAAAGTAGAATTTGTTGACATATGAAGAAAAAAATGTCAAAGATCCTTCAAAATCCTGGTATTTTAGTATTTGAAGATCCTTCAAAATCCTGATGTTTCAGTATTTGAAGACTATGAATGTTAGAAATGTTGACAGGTCCCATGTCAGGCTTCATTCTGACCTTCAGGCCCATTATTTTCTCTCTAAAAAGAAAGTAGTTCCCTGCAAGGGGCTTGTGTTGAACACGTTTGCTGTTCAACACATTCCTTTATGGCCTCTCCCCGATAACGCCCCTACTGCTCTGCTGCCTAGTTCTCATTCTGCTTCTCACCCAGGATACCCCAGGGGCTAGGGTGGTGGTTGGGAGAGCTAAGGCATTGGGAAAAGGACTAAGGAGGAGGACCAGGTGGTGGGGCTCTGTGACCCCTCACCTGGCACTTCCATTGCATTTGCATCTCAGGGTTCTGTGCAAGAATTCCCTGGAAGAAAAGGTTGGAATGCTGAAATATGTCTACTGACCTAGGGTCAGATCTCAGGCTGGGTGGGGCCCTGGCCAGTTGTGCTGATTCTGTGGCATGGCTGTTATAAAAAAAGAATGCAAATTAATACTTCCTACTCTTACACTCAACCAAATTATTATGGAGAAGTAGGGTTCCTGGATTGGCCTCCTCACTGTTTGTCTCTGGCCACAGGCTAGGTTTTGGTGGGGGCACAAACTCCTGGGCAAAGGTGAGGACAGAGCTCCTGATAACACAGATGTTAAACAGCCATAGAACCCACTTCTTCACCTGAAGGCCTGGGAACTTGGTACAAAACCATGGACAGCAGGATAGGGGGCAGGGAACTCTGCCGGCTTTGAACATCCTGCCCTTCATGCCCCAGACCCACCACTATTTTAATCTCTTCCCAGAGGACATTCTGGTCAGCCCAGCTATGGGGAACTATGGAGCAGCGGAAGGCATGTGGTATAGAGCAGAGGCAGCACGGAAGTCTGGAGTCTGCCACACAGGTGGGATTTGAGTCCCACCTCTGTCTCTTAGCTAGCTCAGAAGCCAATAAATATACCTGGAACTATATTAGATCCTGTGGGGATGAAAAGGAATTTGCATTATAATTGGGAAGAAAAAATCTCCACTTGTTGGGTAGTAAGATCTTTTACTGTCTTCATGCCTACAAGCCTAAGAGAACCTCAGAAATTGAGGAAAAGAAACTTGTCTCTCACTGTGCAGGAAAGTTACAGGGGACAAAAGCTTTTGGAAGAGTACAGTAGGTCCTTACTCAGCATCATCAATAGGTTATCAAACTGCTGCAAAACAACGTGTAACCAAATCAGTTTACTCTAGGCTAGTTGACATAAAGAAGAGTTAAATTGCTGCAGCATCTCATCAATGTAATACTGAAACGACACTGAATGACATGGCGTTATTCGAGGACCTGCTCTGATTAGTTAAAAGTTATGTTAACAGGAGAAATTTGTGTCTCTTCAGGAGACCTGGTGGTGGGTTTTGTCAGGAAATTGATCCTTGCAGATTGAGGTGTGTCTGGTATTTTTGGATATTTGGGAAAACAGCAAACTACAAATAGGAATGGTAGACCCTAACGTCCTTCTTCCCCTACATGGACCCCGTGTCCCAAATACATGCCCAGCAGCTGGAATTGGAGGCAGAGTAGACAAATCTTGACTCACTTCATAGAGCAGAGGCTGAGCAATTCATGAGACACCCAGGAGGACTCTAGGCTGCATCATGCCTGGAAAGAGGGAGTGAGTTCTGAGTGGATGGGGGAGAGAAGGATAGAATGGGCAGTGCAGGAAGGGATTAAAAGAGATGGGGACTGAAAGGAAAGGAAGAAAAAGCAGCCTAGAGTAGGAGGGTGTAGTCCCATGGAAGGAACCACTGGGCCCTAGGAAGTGTCCAGGACAGCAGGCATTTGAGACTTCAAATTTGGAGAAGTGAGGGTATTGTGAGGTGGCCAGGGATGCCTGCTGGAACAGGCAGGATCTGAGCTACCCTGAAGGACCAGAAGATTTTCACAGACATGGGGAGGGAATTGGAGAGGGCATTTCTGCTGCAAGACTAATATGGTTAAGAGAGTGTGTTTTTGGTCCTAGCCCTTCTTGCATCCTCCTGTCTTCTATCCACTTCCCTCCTCCAACAAGGGCTCCTGAGCCCATATGTTTTATAGGGACTCGGAAGTGGCCATGGTCCCTCCTCCTCCCAACAAGGCTGAAGCATTTACTCAAGACTGGACTGCCCTTTCTGGGATTTGGAGGAAACACAACCAGGCCTCACCCGGCCTTAGAAGTCTAAGCAACAGAAGGTGTATTTCACATTTCCAGTTATGACCCCGTCTGGCTTGTGGGGAAGTGGAGCCTGTTGACTTTAACAGCCCAGCTGTTCCTGCCTTCTGGACACCAGTTAAAATATCTTCTCAGCAGAGGGGGGAACAGTCTGAAGTTGCCATGGGGGTATTCTGGGATGCCACATAAGAGCAGTGTGTTACTGTAACGTGTCCTCGGGCTTCTGTGTTCCTGTTATGCACAATGCAATGGGAACCGCTAGGCCAGGACGGAAGCTACTCCTAAATGTCTGTATCCACTGATAGGAGTACATCCCCTATTTCTTTTGATTTCTTAAGAAGTGTCATTTATTTGGGCTTCCCACTGCCTTATGTCCTTATCCCTTCTTTCTTTCTTACTCTGTTATGAGGAGGTAGAAGGATAATCTCTTTCTGATCATCACAAACTGTGCTTTGCCCACTTTTTCCTGTCCATGATCTGCTCTCTTCTTCTGATCCTCTTGCACAGCTTTTCTCTCTGATGGGAATGGGCAAGCTCCTCCGACTGCCGGAGTTTTCACATGTGGCGACTGAATCTGCTCTTGGCTCCTGGGTTGATAACTTCTCATCACCTCTTCATAACTTCTCATTACACCTTCTTCTCTTACCCACCTTGGGAATCCTATTACTTGTTTTCAGCTTTGGAGAAGAGGATGTCTCACAAAATTAATTGCAAAGCAATGGAAAATGTAAATGTAGTAAAAAATTTGATTAATGCCTCTTCTAAAACTAAAATAGGGTTAAAAGTGATTTATTTACTTGCAGCTCAATCATTTTCCCAATTAATAGCTGAGCTGGTATCGCTTTTTGGGCTCCTGGTCAATCAATACCAAGCAGCGGAATCTTCTCTCCATTGTTCATATTTAAGGTTTTACTATTAAGTAGTAAGTCTGACTTTTTTTTTTTTTTTTTTTTTTTTTTTTACATAAATAGACCAGAATTTTGTGAAATAAATACTTATCCTCTTCAAAGTTGTCAGCTTATAAGTATGTCTCACATGCACTTGTGTATTTAGTTTTTGATACAAAGGTTCACCATCAGAATTGCACCTGGTTCTATTAATAAACAATTGAAATATGTCAGAAAGTCTAGTATTTCATCATCTCAGTTATATTTGCAAGACAGCCTCGTACACCCGGAAGGGGCTTTACTGGCCATCAGATCATGAGTCCCAGTTTTTAGCTTCAGAGAGTGTCAGCACAGTCTCCACACTCTCATGGTCAGGATGCTGCCGTTATAAAAAACATCGATCCTACTTCAGGATTAGTTTATACATCTTACAAGCGAACTTCATTCATCTCTCCACTGTCACCCTCCTATTGACCCAAAAGGTTTCTACTCACTTTACTGCAATGACTTTAGACTGTTTCATGCTCAGAGATAAAACTTGGCTCTAACTGAAGTTATTCAAAGAACAACTACAGATTCTGAGTAGGATTCCTAGAGAGGAGCTCCAAAATGTTACAAACAATTAACTGTGGCATCAAAAAAGAGACTGTGTTCTAAGGAGTCCATTTGAAGGAGACAGCTTTTGGGGCAGAGAAGGCATATCCTGGGATTTCATGTATTGATATGGAGGGAGTCCTCTAGAATAGCACTACTGGCCATTTCCCTCTTCCTCCATTTCTCCCCCGGGGCAAAGAATACCTGAATCTGATGGCGAATGAGGGAGAAGGACTGCACTTGGGTGGTTCACCCCTTTCTAGGCTCTACTTCGGATCCCAGTCTGTAGATCCCTGAGCCCTGAACTAAGAGGCCTGCCCTGGAGAGATCTGCAGGAGTGGGCCTGATTTCCTTGCAGATAAAGTAGTAGCAAGCCCTCTTGGCCACAGATCTAAAGCCTCATAGTCATTGTTATCGATATTTTGAATTCTGTCTATATGACTCTCGTTTATCTCTCTCATTTTTAAAAAGAATATATTTTATTGATATTTTACAGAGAGGAGGAAGGGAGAGAGATAGAGAGCTAGAAACGTCGATGAGAGAGAAACATCAACCAGCTGCCTCTTGCACACTCCCCACCAGGGATGTGCCCACAACCAATGTATATGCCCTTGACAGGAATCGAACCTGGGACCTCTCAGTCCGCAGGTCAACGCTCTACCACTGAACCAAACCGGTTTCGGCTCTCTCATTTGTTTTTAATCTCCAGGTGATTAAGAAAGAATTGTAATTTATTAGCCTTTTAAAACACCATCCACGGAATCCATTTGGATGCATAAATTTCTGTTACTTCTATTATGAAACCAGCTTCCCTGTATTATAACTGTGCACAACATAGTAAAATCCAAGGAGCCCCATAAGAGGAGCTTTCCCTTTACTCTCTTAAAAATTGTTCTGGAAAAGAGGAAAATGCCCATTTCCTGCTTGTTGAGGGGGGATTGTGAGCAACTCTCCTTGCCTCTTGTAAAGGTGATTTTTCTCGTGCTGGGTTATTTTTAGAATTGATGAAAATGAAAACTTTTGCTGTAATTCTTATTTTCTCCTGGTGTATAAGCTCATACAGGGCAGGACTATGTTCTTCAACTCAACCACACCTTCTTGTGCTGCTGGATATTGCTGTCTCTCTTGTCTCTTCTTGATTCTAGCCTATCCCAGCCAGGTGCCAGCCTATGGTCTGTCCCTATCCTGGTTTATATCAATCACTGGGAATTACCAGACACTTGAGAACATGTTTGGCCCCAATAGGGGAAAAATTAGGCACTCAGCAAAGGCTGATTTGATTGACATGCAACATGGGTCTGACAATTTGTCCAGTCTTCTCTCTTGCCTTGGTGATGGTGACAATCCCTTCTTACCTAGTCCAATAGAATTTCCCTTTAAGCTTTCTCTATCCAGATCTACACTTCTGAGTTTTGCTTTTTTGCCTCTTGTCCTATTGGTCACTGGACTGTGTTTGAATCTCATCTTTTTGAAGGCTTTGTCTTGGTGGCCCTTCAAATTTTGTCTGTAATAGAAAGTGTCCTCTGTATACCCAATCTCAAGATGATTGGTTGGTAACCTGGTTAGGGCCAGGTGTGCCCTCTCTGGGTCGTAGAAATCAGACAGGTGTCTATGTCAATGATGGCAAAAACTGATGGCAGATTCAGAGGAGTTTTTTCTTGAATAATAAGCAGCCCCTTCTTGTTAGCAGGCCTGGAATTGAGCGGCCACGTCCTGGGACATTTTCAGAGTGGGTTTGGCAATAATGGTTTCCAGTGTTTTTACAGCTTTCATGAAGTTCACATATATTTCTCAATACAAGGTTGACTTTACTTTTATTTTTATTGGGAACAGAGCAATAAGCCATAAAACAGATGAGCAGAAAAAGAGGTGCAACTGTCAAACAAACAGGAGACAGATTCTGTAAGATTCCTTTCTGCCCGATGGTCCTTGTATATAAGTGAAAATTATGCTAAAAGAGGTTTATGCAGGGAAAAGGGATTTTAATAGTTGAGAAGCAAGAAGCCTTGCCTCTTGATGTTTTACTTTCTCCCTCATATATCAAAATCAGACCCATTAGTCTGGGAGTTTAATTTCTGTTTCTAGGACACAGAAGGTAATCTAGAGTTTTTGGAACTATAAGAAGGTTAAAAAATGACTTTATTTAAACCTTTGTTTTCTACCTGAGATAACTAAGGACCAAATTAGTGGGGTGAGTCAGCCAAAGCTGCTCAGTCAGTTGATATCAGGCTAAAACTTGACCTCAATCTCCTGACAACCAGCTAGTTCTCTGTCCATGTATGTCTCTTCATGGCTAAGGGAAGGAAAGAAGGAAGGAGAAATGGGAGAAATGGACTTTCAATGTCCCAGCTCCCAGGAGACACCACAGCTACTGAGTGGAAGCTGAGAGAGTGGGAAATGCAGGTCATTTACTTAGGTATGGCATATACTCTTCAAAGTCAAGCTTGGGGCAGCTGGTAGAGAAAAATGCAGAATCCCACATCTAAGTGTTCACCAGATTTTTCTAAATTTTGCAATAGCAGGTGTGTAAGTGTTGTGTTTAAAGCAGTATCCAAAAACCTCACTAGAAGCAGTTATGCAATATTTTGTTTTACTGGCAATGGGACAAAAAATAATTGGGCATTCAATCAAGAAAATGGGGAAAAGGGAGCTGCAAATCAAGGGAAATGGTGGAAAATTAGGTCTTAGTGGAGAGAAATGTGTACATATGAACTGCTTGATGTTTCAGGGAAAGAAATATGATCCTGTAAATCTCCTCTTTAACCCTTTAAACTTGAGGGCTGAGTCCTGCCTGCCTGGCTGCCAGCATCTGGGGAAGCGGCCATTCTTCGTAGGGAGAATCAGCTTCTCCATGTCCCTATTTTCAGAAATGCGATGTGAGGTTTTAGATGGCACTGTTTTAAGCAGGCCAGTGAGATCCATGCTGTGATCATATTTCCAGGACTGTTCCAGTGTCCACTTTTCTCTACATTCTCTTGCCTCTGACTGACAGCGAAGAGCCAGAAAGGAGCTTGTGAAGCCTCCCGGCAGGGCATGGGGCCCTGAGGAGGTGCCACCTCGCTTCATAAAACCCAGCTGAAAGCATGCCTTCTTATCTGTCTGCTCTATACATAATTTCTATAAATTAAAAATAATAAACACCTTTTTAATTGCATAACCTCCCCCTCTTTTGTCAATTACAGTGAACTCATAAAGCTGCTTAACACAAAGAAGCCTCCCAGCAGACATCAGCTCTCTTTCGATGTGGTACAAGCAATTCCTCAGATTTTCGCATAGCTGCGAGGATTAATCACAGCTAATCATCACAAAAGGATCACACCCATATAAATAGTATAAAAATAGCAAAGTGCCCATGGTGGAATAGTGACAGAAGAAAACCACTTAAAAATGGAGAGTTCTGAGCTGCCATTTAGGGGCGAATGAAAGAGCCCGGTCTTCTCTGTTTGATTAGGGACTTGAGTTCAGAAAAGTAGTTGAGTGACTGACCCAAGGATGTAGATTATCCTTAAATCCATTGTTCTTGATGATAGTTATTTGCTGGAGAGTAGTCTTTAACTCTTTTAAAGAGTTAAATCTGAATGAGGTCATTGAATCTTTGCAGAGACAAAGAATGTGCTCGGTTGAGAGAAACGATTCAAAGCTTCAGCAGAGTTTAGGTTGGACATGAGGAAGAGGTTTTTAAGAGAAATTCAAATGGTGACTTGATGACAGAGAAACAGTGAGCCTTTGCCTTGAAATATTTAAAATAAAAGTAGTTTCTTCAAATGGGCAGGATGGCATCTGGGTATTCCCCTGGTTCTGGGTTCTGTCTGTGTCATTCTAGGGCATGTGGTGGCACTTAGACCAAGACCACAAACATGGTCAGCCATCACAGAAATAGCTGGGAAACACTGTCCATGACTGATGTCTGTGGGCAGGATGTGGCAGGTAGACACCCACTTGGCTATCTGTGATGTGACAGTCTCAGCGAGGAGGCAGGCAGGACAGAGTCCTGCTCCCTGCTTCCCGTTCCCAGGGGAACCAGCACATGTTACCCAGTGGACAATCTCCAGTCCTGGGAACCAGCAGGAAGTCTGACAGGTTGGGGCTATATCCCACCCTGTGAAAATTCCCATGAAATGTCCGAAAAGGATGCCATTCACCCACATCTGGCTGTAGTTGCCTGCAAGCCATGACCAGGGAGTATAAGTCATGCTTCACTTGGAGGTCACCAGGTTTGCTTAGATGGAGACTCATCATCTATACTACATACCAGATTATCCTCTTGGTTCTTTTTTAATTGGGGCACAAGAGGAACAAGAGTATATGGCATAGGATTAGAGAAGAAGAGGTATGTGTCTTTCCACCTTAACTTCAAGGTTTTATGAAGGGATGCAGGTTGGAAGTCATTTGTGAAGCTAGAAAGGCATTTGCTTGGAAGAGGCCTTGGAACTAAAAGGAACAGCCTTGGTGGAGAGTGAAGGTATTGACATAATTGTACTGTCTCAGGCGCTTGATGACAGGACAGACAGGTTGACACTCCTGGGTGCTGATATCCACCTGTTCCAGCAGTGTTCCAGGCTATTGTTTGTATTTTCTTTGTGTGGAATAAAATGACATTGAGCTTAGGTGAGATCTCCTCAGGTCAAACAGGGTGAATCTGATACGTTCTCATTCTCTTCAGATCACTCATGAAATTGTGCTTCTACTCATGCTGAACTGGTTCAGCATTTGAGTTTACAGGGCTGTCAAATCAGCATCTTTCATTGACATTTGAAAGATAACATTTAAAAAGGAAAATGCCTCTGCGCCCTGTTCCCTTAAACCTGTATGGCTGGTCTTCCAGCAACTGGATAAGGAGCTTCACTTGCTGCCTTTGTTGGGATTCACTGCTGTGCTACAGGGCTGAGCCCTCAGGTCCCCAAGATCACCTGGGGCTCTGGGAAGCCAAGATAGGGCTTCTCCTCTCTCCTCTCAAGCTGTTGTGCATGTTGCTTTCCATTTTAACCTTCAGATAGTTCCTCTCTCCTTCTAATCTCTGGTTTTGCTTTGGAATCTTGTGGCTGTCAGTCCTGAAGATGGCGAGATGAGGTGTCTGTGGGCTAATGAACAGCTGCGGGAAGATAATTAATGCTGTCCCACCTTTCTTGCAGCCTTTACCACCCCTCCAGAACACAGTCTGCAACATCTGTGCTTCCCAGCAGCCAAGCTGTAAAACACCCTTCCCTGCTCTTCACAGAACAACCGTCAGATGGACCAGCACCCATGCTAAGGGCAAAACTTACAAAACGCTACAAAAGATAAGCTGCGTTATGACCAAGTCACAGATGTTGAGTGTTTTCATGAAAGAGGACCGAAGAGAACCGGGTTTAAGATGTACCAGTTCTGGTGCAGTGTGGATGGGAGGTAAGAGGGAAGGTGGGGACAACAGGAGGTTACTGAGCCTGCAGGCTTTTGGACCAGCCAAAATAGCTTTGAAAATCACCAGAGGAGAGGGTGGGGTCATCTCAGACTTCTTAGTGTCTCATCCAGGGACGATATTCAAAACAATGAACAGAGTAGCACAGGCACCATTCAGAGGGGACAGTTATAAGCACTTGGTGCAGCTGTTCTGGTTCTGGAGTGTATGGTCTGCACATCAGATCTGGTCTATTCTATGCTCTCTCCTCAACCTCACACATAATAAATATCTATTTCAGACAGAAGTGGGTCTAGGTGCTTTTGATGATTTTATATATGAAAGGTATGACTGAAGTTGCTTTAACAATAATGTTAAAATTTTTCTGGTTTATGAATGCTAACTTGCAGCTGTAAGACTTTAGCCCTGTCTGCATTTGTAGTATCTCAGCCTCTTTCTAGTCTTGCCCACCCTCATTCCCCATCCGGGTATCCCTGGGCATTCCTCAAGGTTGTCTCATCAATGATCAAGAATGGGCCTTTCATGTTCTCTTGGTGCAGACTCCTGCTGTTATCTTTTATCCATGACATACTTGAGGGAGGGTATCCTGCTGCCGATAACCTCCATGGGACATTGCTTTCCTGACTGGGGTGCTGTTTTCTGAAATTCTTACCTGCAAACTGTCCTGACATTTCTATGCTAACAAAGTGCATCTGTGTGTACTTGGTCCTCGGTACATGGCATGACACTGCTGTGCCTGCAGTATCATAGATATTCCTGTGACAACAGCTCCCTTACTTCTGCTTGTGCTCCTGTAATAGGCAAAGCCCAACTGGAAATCTGACACATGGAATCCTCTCTATTTCCTTACTTCCAGTATCTCTCCACAGGCAGAGGGCCAACCCTTTGTATTTCTCCCCATGCAACTTAGTCTCTGGCATGTGTGGTGGGTGTCACTGGCCCCACACAGTCCCTTTTTGGCCTTAGCCAAGATCATCCAGCATTAAGCAATTCAACCAATGCCAAGTCTCAAATTGCCTTGATGTGTATACTGTTGTTACACAGGCTATGATGTGGTTTTATGCAAACTTGGTTCAAATAAGTTTGAATTAGACCAGGAAAAGACCCTTAATACCCAACAGACTCTAAAGCTATCCTTGCCCAGATGAGTATGGAGCCTTCCCAGCGAATCTGCTGGTCAGAGAGGTGCTCATGTGAAAATTTAGTGCTGTAGGGCTCAAAAGGCACAGCCAGCATTTTGCAGAACTGAGAACATCATCTTCCTAGAAATCAGCTGAAGTCCGTTTTTAAATGATTGTTTTTTGGCTAAGTGCTTAAGACAAGACACAAACTATATTTCAGCCCAACCAAGCCCAACCATGTGAGGCCTGTAGAGGAGGGCCCAAGGCTATTCCCAGCTTGCAGTTCACCACTGATTATTCAGAGAGTGTGTACAGGAGAGGGACATCAGCATCCACTGCCTCTCTTTACAAATTCTCAATAAATCCTTAATAAATGTCCAAATTAAAAAAGCTCTTTAGATGCAGTTAAAATATAGCTACCTGATGGAGAAGGTACTACCTGACTAATAGAGGTTAGCCTCTGATTCCTAGAATTTAATGCAGTACCTTATTAAAGAAGTTTAATCCTTTCTGAAAGTACTAAGTAGTCACCCTTCTTTATCTGATTTAACTTTCTTCATTGATGTATAGATTCCTAAACTGGAGCCTGTCATGAGAGCTCTTTGTGTTAATTGTCCATGGGGAATGGAATGAAAGATAAGGGCTGGCCGTCAAGCTGCTGATAGTCTTATGGGGGAAATGGACAAGTCAGGGCAATAGGGTGAGTTATCTGGTCATAGGAATGCATAGATGCAGTGAGAACAGATAGAAGAGATGCTGAAACCAGATTTGTCAGGGTTCGATGAGGGATAGCATTAAGGAAGGCTTCAGAGTGGAGGCTACTCCAGAGCTGAGTCCTGAAGACTCCTTATTAATCAGATGAAAGGGATTCTCAAAATGAACAACCTGTATAAAAGTGTGGAGGCTTGGAGAGTATGGTGTGTCTGAAGAACTGTCATTAATTCTCCACAGTTCAGAAAATTAATGTGAGTGTATTAGTCCTGAGTTATGAGACTTGGAAAGAAGCCAGATCATGGAAGGTCTTGTGGTTGAAGGATGGCATGCTAAGGAGACTATAGTTTTTCCCCAAAGCCCCAGGAAACCACGGACTGATTTTAAGCCTGGGATTGACAGGATTAAAGTTGCCTTTTAGAATGCTTGCTGAGCTCCATGGTTGATAGTTTTCTGCATCACTCAGAATTAGAGCTGGGATAGGACTCAGTCTTGAAGTCAGTGATGGAGACTCAGATGAGAGTATCCGAGTCCTTGATGTCTTTATGGCTTTACAAAGAGCGCAGAAGAGAAGCACTGTCCCTCTGGTTGGAGCCATAAGTGGACAGCTATGAATTCCTGCAGGGTTGGCAACCAGTAGGATTTAGTTGGCCATCCTTAGTTTTCCATGTGCCCATTTTTGACATAGTGAGTGATTGAAGAATATTGTCATTCAGCCTCGACACTTTGTCCTTGGAAAGCAATATTAGTCTTGGCAGCGGGCAGTGTGTTGGCATGGACTCAAATCACCGTTATGAGGGAGAAGATCAGGGGGCTGCTAATTGGCTTAAGGCAGCTTCAGTGGTTGGCTGAGTAATACTGTTCTCAGCTTTACGGATTTCAAGAATTTTTATTATCCATCACACCATTAGTCAGACCTTTTTTCACATTGTGTTATTTCTGAAAATGTGATGTATTCTTCCACTGCTCTACCTGCCTGGAAGATGTTTTTCTAAAGTCAGGCAGAAGAAAACCTACACTGGCTGCAGAGAGGTGGATGGCTGCTATTCACAATGCAATTACCATGGCAAGTATTTCTAATCGCCACTTCCTGTCTTCCAAACCCCTTCTCCCCCTGTTCTTCAGACATTGCAGAATTCCTGGTAATCTTGGTTTACTATCACACTGAGCTGCTAACCTAAGTCTTGACACTCCTCCTGGAGACCCATGTCAGACATAATTACAGCTGATTCTTCCTTCCTTCCTAGCAGTGCTGAAGTTGTATCTAACACTGATGAACAGTTTGGAACAGGCATTCCTTGGGCTCAGACACATGTTTTGTTTCTTCTTCTGTTCCTTGGAGGATACATTGTCCTCCATTCCCTTGCCTCCCTTTGCTCTTTTGTCTGTCTGTTTTGAGAAGGTTCCTTTCATGCTCCAGTAATTTATTTACTTCTAATGTTATTTTCTCCTTTCTCTTGTTTTTCAAACCATTTGCTGGTTCTGTTGGTGAAGTAGATAGAATTCACCTCTAGGAATCTGATACTGTGCTATGGCTGTGGGAGTTCTGAGGGCTGAGACAGGGCCATTTAGCGCCCAGTAACCCAGGTCTTTAGCAATAGAAGCAAGGAGGACAGGGAGGGATGAGGCTGGGTGGAACGGAAAGGAGGGGTTGCTGCTTGCACAGATGCCTGCTTTCCAGAAGCCTGCTTCTTTTCCAATAGTCAGCCCCTCACCCTGCTCATTAGCCATGGAGCCTGGGATTGCTGTGGGATGGGAGAGGGGGGTGAGATTTATAACCAATCTCTGGAGGAGTCCTGTCCAGCTGTTGTTTCTGTCAGCTGTGGATGGTGCATGAAGGCACATACCCTGCCTACCATCTCACCATTAAATGTCACCTCTGTTCTGGAGTGGTTCCCTTCCATATGGTTGTATATAGTTAAAATAACTCCAGAAAGGTAGTATTAACATAGGGAAATTCCTCATTGGAATTTTAATTCCCTTCCTCTCTCTTTCTCTCCCTCCCTCCCTTTTCTTTCTTCCTTCTTGGAATTAGCTGAGCAGGAAAATTAAAATTAAATTAAGATACTTTTTTTCCTGGTCTGTTTTTCCTTCTTAAGATTCACTAAAGTCAGACTCTCTTAAGTATATTATAGGCACTTCTGTGCTATAATCTCATTGATTGCTGTGCCTGTTGAGACTTTTCCATACTTTTGTCCTTGGATAGATACAGCTTCCTTGCCTCTGACTCCTGACTTTGAGAAGGCAATTGCCCCAACATTCCCCCAGTAATTGGATCTTAGTGTAACAGCCTTATTCGACATATATTTTATTTACTCATTTATTCTTCCATTCAATAAACATATATTAAAACACTTTATCATACTGGGTGATTATCTAGGCATTACTAATATTTATTGATACTCTCTTATGTTCCAGGAACTTGCACACGCATTTTGGAGAGTTGTGGCAGTGTGGCACAGAGATTAATATGGGCTCTGAACTCACATAGATCTGTTTGAAGTCCCATTTCCATCAGTTGGTACATGTATGACTTTAGACATGTCCACTAAATTCTCTAAGCCTCAACATATTTATGAAATGGGGATCATATGAATTCATATCACCATTCTATACAGAGAACCCAATATTTTGGGGTTATCTGTCCTAGATTTTAGAATTTTAAATCATACTTGCGTTTTATAGTTGAAGCAACTAAGGAGCAGAAATGTCATGTAATCAGGACCAGAGCCCAGGTCCCCTGATTCCCAGGCCAGGTCTTCTTTGTTACTTAGCATTTCCCCTCACTTGCATCACAATTTTCCTGGTCATCTAGAAGGAAGCTCTTTGAACTGTGGGCAAATGTCTGTGGCCTATAATGTTAGAATCAGCCTTCCCTTACGTGAAGGTGGACTGCACATTTTATATTTTTCAGATAATTTTCATCTCCTCTCTCCATGCACTTTGGGCCTTTCCGTTCTCATTAACGCCTCAACCAGAAAGGAAATGTAAAGGAAAATAAAACTTAAGCCACTCAGTTTTGCTCCTTATTAGCAGCAGCTCTTTTTAAAAGATTGGGTGGACGGAGAAGCCAACTTTTAGCTTCATGGGGTTTTTTGATTATAGCTGTGGATTTAAATTAGCTGGGCTACCTTTCTTGCTGTTACTATGGATAAATGAGGGTCAATTATCTGAGCCCCAGTGGCTGTGGCCACAGAGACCTTCTGTCTGCCCAGCCAGTGACTCTGGCCCTCCTGGCTCTCCTCCATCTCTTCTTTTGACTCTTTCCAGACCAAGGTCTCCTCATTTCACATTGGAGGCAGAGGATCCTTTCCAAGGTTACCGTGACCTTGGCCATGTTTGTTAGCACCACTGTGCTGCACTTGTGAAAGGAGGCCAAGATTAGTGCAAGGTGGTGGCCCTGGGCTGACTTGAATTGGCAAGAACACAAAGCTGGAAATGAAACATGCCACACATCTCATTTTATGCTTGTTATCTTTTAAAACCTAGTTCCCTTCCTAGCTACACCACATTCTCCTCGGAGAGTGCAAGCTTTCCTCTGGCCCAGGGTCCTTGTGACTATCCTGCTGCTTGTTATCTGGACTCCAATCAGCTAGGGGGTAGCCTAGCAACCATGCTACTGTTAGTCCAGCAAGTGGACCCCTGTTGGTTTTTGATGTTGAAAGTGTCAGCAGAATACAGTTCCCAAATCATCATGCTCTTTTTGCCTATTCACATCTTTATTCCTTCTGCCCAGTTTTTCATAAACCTTCAACAATCCTTTCATTCTCTGTCACCTAAAGGCTTTCTCCTGTAACCCGTCTTCTACAACCTGACTTCAGTATGGGCTGAAATTTAATGGTGGATGTGATATTGAGCATCCATTTGGGAACTGGGGATGGTGACTTGGCTGAATGGCCTCAGTTTTCTCAGCTGTAAATGCATGAGGGTGTCCTATGACACCGGCAGACTTTTGGGCACTAGCTTTCTGTGATTGTGTCAATACTTGTTTTAGGAAGTTCCTCTTCAGAGTCATGGAACCAAATAGTCATGTATAGGCAGGAAATCAGGCAACTAGTATGTAGTCTAATATTATCATTAATCATTTAATTTCAAATTCTCTATCTCTTCTTTTTCCTTATAAAATCTTCTGTTAAAAGTCTTAGCAATATTGTGAGAAGAAATAGGATACCACTGGGAGAAACTCTTTGAGTGTTTTATGGTATAATAACAAAGCTATTATAAACCCAAGGCATATTTAGTAGTATTTAAAGGTTTTGCTGATGTAACAAATGAGCAGCTTATTTGTTTTTAGAGGCTCCAGGTAATGTTTCTGTAGAATTTAGGGATGCTCTTTATGTGCTGCATGCTTGGAATAAGAAATAATTGTATTTGTAATTAAATTTTTTGTAAGGTGTTTAAAAACTTTTGGTACAATTAAAATGATTTTTTCATAAGTAAGGAGATGAAACTCAATGTGTTAGAGGAGGAAATGTACTAGCCCAGCATTAGCGGTCCTAGGTTTAAGTCCCAGCTCTGTTATAACTTGACTAAGACCCTTGAAGTAAGGTTCTGTTTCCCCACCATCCAGAATTGCACCTGGACTGAATCCTTGGGCCCTGAGATGCCTTGTAAATAGAATAAATATCTAATAATCAATAAAATAAAGAATAATAAGTACAATAATAAAAATAAATAACCAGGTGACCTTTGGCACCTGATTTAACTTCTCTTTTACTTCATTAACTCAGAAAATTCAGCATGAGGCTGTGGATGAGACATAGGACAGTGTTTCCGCTCTTGAGGAGTGGGCAGTATAAGGAGAGATCAATCACACTTCCTCTGAGGCTGTCTGCAAGAATAAAAAGAACAGGACCTATTGCTACTGTTTGCCACTCACAGGGCTGAGGACAAACTCTAGGAGCCCTCACTGCTAGCACCCACAAGCTCCTGGGGAAAATTTCAGAATGGGTGAACTTCCATTAAAAAAGGGATTTCCACTTTTTAAAATCCATCCTTATTTCTGCATCACTATGCTCCATCACCAACAGGTAGAATTCATCCTGCTGAAAAGCCTGAGCCCTTATTCTTTTGGAATTTCTCTGAAAACAACTACTTGAAACTGGGGTCCGAGGCACAATGGTTTTGTGGAATATTTAAGAGGCAGCTGTAAACACAGCTGGCTGTTGTGGCGATATATAACCTGGCAGGTCCTGATTGGCAGGCTCATCTTCTGGCCCTCTCTTTCCCTGCAAAGAAATTTGAGTCCTTTTATTGAATTCCGTCCATGGCTTCCATCAGTATTTGGAACTGAATACCATTTTTAATAATTTGAGAAAGAGAGAATTTGGGAACAGGAAGATTGAGAGAGGCAAGTTGTTTGTTAGAACTAGAGCTTTTGGGGTTGAGGTTTGAGCGAGAAAGAAGAACAGTGCTGTCTTTTAGGAATGAGGGTCCTCCTAGGTGATGAGGGGACCATGTATGGAACCCACAGTTTTTTTCCATTAGAAGCATTGAAGTTGCTTTGAATCTCAAGAACCATAAATGTACTGGAAAAAAGTTAAGAACAGATCCCTCTCTTCAATTCTGGGAGACAGCCGTGCTATATAAGCTTAACAAATATATTTTAAACTCTGCTGGGTTTCTGATTATAAAAGTCATGCTTGTTCATTGTAGAAAATACAAAAAGGCACTAAAAGAGAAGTCTGTTAGAACTCCCCTTCTGAGAGATGGCTACTGTTAACATTCTGGTGTGGAGCTTCACCATTCACACACATGTCTACCAATAGGATTATAGCCCATATGTCATTTTTAAAAGTTGCTTTTTACTTAGCAGTAAATTCTGAAAACATTATGTCTTTAAATATTGGTCTTCAACAGAATGCTTTATTGATTTTTTTAGAGAGGAAGAAAGAGAATCATCAATGTGAGAGTAAATAGCAAATGGCTGCCTCCTGCACACCCCCTATCAGGGATCGAGTCTGCAACCAGAGTATGTGCCCTTACTGGGAACTGAACCAGCAACCTTACTGTGCACAGTATCATGCCCAACCAACTGAGCCACATCAGCTAGGGCATTCAACATAATTTTTAATGTATGCCACACACTCTAGCTGGCTCTTCCTGGCTATGATGCCATAGAGAAGCTTGAGGCAGGTTTGGATTCACCAGCTTTGCTTTTCTCCATGTGAAAGTTATCTCTGGTCTCTATCGCCCTCTGCTTTGCCTCATCTCTGAGGCTAAAGAGCCCTATTTCCTTGTCAAGGCTAATGATTCAACCCTTGCTATTGATCGCATTCCCTTCAAGAAACTTGCTCGAGTTCCCATACCCCAGTCCTTCATGTCCACGGTTATGTCCTTAGTTCAAGCTTTTAATTCTTCCCACTTAGTTGACTACCATAAGAGTTCTTACTTATTTCTTCAATCCAGTGTCTCTCCTCCAACCTGTTTTACATATTATTGGCATATTAATTATATTAAGTTATAGCTATGATATATCACTTTTCTGCTCAAAAATAGTTAGTATCTTAACATGCCTACCATGTTAAGCCCAGACACCCTAGGCTGGCACACAGGGCCTTTGTGACCGCAATCCTCATATGGGAGGAAACATTAACCTTTCTCTGTCTTGTCACCAAATATAGTTAAAGATGCTCCTCAACTTACGATGAGGTTTTGTCTGATAAACTCATGACAAGTTAAAGTTATACTAAGTTGAAGATGTATTTAATGTACCTAACCTACTAAACATCATAGCTTAGCCTAACCTCCCTTAAACATGCTCAGAACACTTACATTAGCCTACAGTTGGGCAATTATCTTGAGTTTCATCTCAGGAATCATGGTCTTCCTCTTCTCCTGCTCACCAGCAATAGGAGACACACACATGGGCATTTTGTAGACATAATAGGATGTGAAGACACAAAACACAAAATCCAAAAAACATTGGTAACACAGCATACTGCAGAGTGTCTGTTGCTTACTGTCCTGATTGGGTGCAGACTGGGAGCTGTGCTCGCTGCCCCTGTCCAGCATCACGACAGAGTACCCAACCACATATCAATAGTTTAGGTAAAAAAGAAAAATCACCACACATAATACACATGTCACGTAAAGATCATACACACAATTTGAATTACTAATTTTACAGAGAAAACACAAGAATTTCTTTTTTATTTGCCCTTGGTCATTCTTTTTAAAAAATATATATATTTGTATTGATTTCAAAGAGGAAGATAGAGATAGCTACATCAATGATGAGAGAGAACCATTGAGTTGCTGTCTCCTGCACTCCCCACACTGGGGATAGAGCCTGCAACCTGGGCATGTGCCCTGACTGGAAATCGGAATCAAACTGTGACCTTCTAGTTCATAAATAGATGCTTAACCACTAAGCAACACAGGCTGGGCTGCTCTTGATAATTCTTAAGAAGATTGGAAAAGGGGAGGGAAGGTCCCAATTATCAAGCAGGAACATCTGTTGAGACTTTCTTTAAAAATAAATTTTTTTATTGATTTTTTACAGAGAGGAAGGGAGAGGGATAGAGAGCTAGAAACATTGATGAGAGAGAAACATCGACCAGCTCCTCCTGTACACCCCCTACTAGGGATGTGCCAGCAACCAATGTACTGGAATCAAACCTGGGACTGGAATCGAACCTGGGGACCTTTCAGTCCACAGACTGACACTCTATCCACTGAGTCAAACTCGTTTCGGCGGTTGATACTTTGAAAAGCCAGGGCTGTGATTGAGCAGTGGAAATAGTCTTGGCTCCAATCTAAGAAATTAAGTAACAGTTGGGAACCGGGCTGTTTTTTTAAAAATATAAACTTTAAAAAATAGTTTAGGTAAAGATCAAAATTCAAAATTTTTAGTACAGACAGTTTTTATGAATGCATATCACTTTCATACCATCATCAAGTTGAAAAATCTAATTCAAGGACCATCTGTAGTCACGATTTCTCCAGTTGATTGTACTCTGCTGTTATCTTGCGGATTGGCCCTCTTTCTATCCACCTTGCTTTGGCTCATACCCTCCTTCTTTTCTGAATTATTACAAGAGACTTGCCTCTGGCTTTTCTTCCCCCATTCTTTCCCCCTACCTTGCTCTTCATGCATAATATTATTCTGAAGTGAGACAGGCCATCATATACTCCCTTAAAATCATTAATAGGTTCCCATAGCATTGGGAAAAAGTCCTAATTTCTTAGCACAACCTTAAGGTTCTTTCTCATGACCCCTTATCAGCTCCTTGGTGTAGAGCTTGAATCATACTAAGTGCTTCCAGTTCCCTGAGTACCCCAGAAGTGCTCCCCAGTCTTGTTGGGGCTGCCTCACCCCTCTTTTGTCTTCCCTGCCTCCCCTCCCTAGAGGCTGCCCCACCCCTGGGCTAAGTACCCAGGGTAAGTGCTCCTTGTTCTCCCCTTTATCCTGGCTCCAATCATATTGCATTATAATTTCCCTTTTACTTGTCTGTAAAGTAAGGAGTCTTGAGCTTCTTGAGGGAAAATACGATATTTTATTTGTTTTAATATTTCACCAACATTAGTTACAGCAGATATAGGAGGTTTTTTCAATCATTGTTGGTGTAGAACTGAATGGGTAACAGATTATAGTAATGTATCAAGCATCCAGACCCTGAGAGAATCAGACAATGGGTGCTATGGTTCATCATTGGCAATACAATACAAGGAGTTTTAGAAATCTGTTTCTGGGCTTTCTATGCTTAGGGTTGGTTTTTGTTTTGTTTTGTTTTGTTTTTTTAGATGTTTGTATATGCATTGTGGCTGGGTCACTGAGCTGTCGGCTATGATCCCAGAGTAGAGACCCCATGCCTGGAAACCTGGATGGAGTCATGACTAGCCCATGACCACTTTGACATTTACCTGTGATTTGAGAGTGAAGACAAGCAGTGATGATGATGGAAAAACACAAAACATTTTCATCTGTGTCATGATAGAGAGTTGGGATCTGGGATAGGGATATGAATGATGCCTTTATTCTGTACTCATCACAGGCACATTCCTAGCCCATAATAAGCTTGGCGAACACTATTACAGTTGTTTTCTAAGACTCCCCCATGTTTCATTCAAGGCTCACATCATGGAAACATTCAGATTAGATTGTACTTTTTTCTAAGACCCTCTAGCAGCTTCCTATTGAAGTCTTTATGATGACCCATGCAGTCTTGCCACATTTGGATCCTGCCTTCCGTTCCAGACTCATGCAGCTCCCCTTTCTTTCCAAACCTCCCTGCCTTGTTTCTATTTTTGATCTATCTCCAACTTCAGTATCTCCTCAGTTCCCTCCCCTCTGCCTGAAATTCTACCTCCTTTGCTCTCTGTATAACTGACTGCTTATGTTGCTTCAAGTCTCATCTTGACTACACTTTTCAGTGTGCCCTCTCCTGTGCTCCATCTCTACAGGCTTTTAATTTTCTTCATGGCATTTCAGTAATTATGAATGCATCTTTTGGTTTACATTTTATTGCTACTCTTCCCATGAATGACCTTGGGCATATTATGTAACCAACTTCCACCCCAATATCCTAATTTGAAGATGGAGATATTTTTCTTGAGACCTATTACTGTATGCCAGGTACTGTGCTAATTACTTAACACGGATTGATTTAGGCCTCCCTGCAGAGGGACATGGGGAGAGTACCCAAATTGCTCATGGTCACACAGCTGGTTAATGTGTAAACAGAATTTGAACCCATCCAGACTGGCTTTAGAGTCCACTTTCTTTACTGCTCTGCCAGGCTAAGTGCAGATGTTCATTAAATACATAAATGAGAGCCATCCTCCTGAGCCCTCCCACCTTTTCTCTGATAGCAGGAGCATTTGCCAGCTTTCCACATCATCTAGAAGCCTGGATGCCCCCCACCTTGCCCCATTTACCATCCTTGGAAGGAAATGCGCTTCTCTGGCCCCCTGAAGGCTGGAAACCAAGCTCCAGCCCCAGGGTGGCTGTGATGAGCTAAAGGAAGAGGCCTCCTGCCTCTGTGCAGTGGGAGCAGATTTCAGACAAATATGCGGTGTGTGCTCTGGCTACATCTGCTGCCTACAAGGAATTTGTTCCTGTTGATCCTTCTTTTCTTTTCTTTGACAAAAGCCAAGAACTGTCGGGGGAGGAAAACCTTTACTCTGAAAATAGAATGGTTAAGTGTAGGTCTGGCCTTACTGTTGTACTGATCAACTCAGGGGACCCTGACTCCTGGCAGCAGGGCAGAGGGTTTAGCTCAGTGGGACCAGGATCTTAAGCCCCCTTTCCAGAGTGGTCTGCCTTGAGCTCCTGACCCGAGTGTGAGAGGTGCTGCAGAGACATAGGATTTGTCTTTTGGCTTCTAAAGACAGATGTTATCCCACACACAGGTCCGAGTTTCCATGTCCAGTGCCCGCTCTCCTTTTTCAAGCAGAGTATATTGGGGGCCTGTAGGGATTCCTCTGAGCATCTTCCTAGTTGATGGACCCCACCTTTGGGGCTTTACCTGCAGTAGCTACACTCCTCCTTTGTCCTTCATTCTACCAGACACCACAGGCATGCCTCTGAGTACCAGGCATGAAGCAGGAATCTCTTACATAAATGCATGACCCTCAGTGACTCTCAAAGACCCCAAGCAAATCTGTCCTGCAGGGGAAGGGTTTCAGAAAGAGAGGAGGAGGTATGACTGAAGGCACAAGATCAGGAAATTGTGTATGCAATTAGGAAATAGTGAGCTCATGTGTTTCATTGAAGATAGGATGCTAGTGAGGGGATATAGGGGTTATTCTCCAGGATCCCCTCACACCTATGCTTTAGCTTTATCTATTCTTTGCCTCTTTGTCTCCTATGGTTTGACTGCAGGGATTCCCTTGCCTTGAGGTTCCCTATAGGCATTGACCAAGAGAAGGCATTGCAGACCTGCTCCCCCTGCCTCTCCAAGCTGGTTGAGGTTCTGGCAGAGCTATGGTTTTATAATCCTCATGTGACACATGTCTGTCTCATTCTCATCTTGCTTCACTGCAGCTCTCACAGGGATGTGGTGACACTGTCCCTCATCCTTGCTCCTTTGGGCCTAATGGCTGTTAATGGCTTCCCATTGGATTTCGGTTCCTGCAGGATTCCCCTTCTCTTGCTGGTTCCTTAAACTCTCCTTGTTTCCCTATGGGTAGTCCCTGACTGAGCTCTCTGTAGTTGTACCTTTTAGTGTGTGTGCCTTCAGTTTCCTTATGGAACCTTGACCAAGAAATGGATAGAGCTAGGTTTTGAAGAAGAGTGAGGTCTATTTTTTTTTTTAATCCATAAAACTTGGAAATCATTAAATGTTTCTAAGCACAAGAAGGACTTGAACAGAGATTGAGGGAAGCTGTCAAAATGAAGAGCAGAGGGTACGGGGCTGTAAGCGCAGAGATAGGGAAATGGGGAAGTGATATGTGAGAAGTGAGAAGGAGCCTTTGAAATTGTGCCCTGTCGCCGGGACCAGACTGACCGAGAGAATAGTGGTGCCACGAGCAGAACTAGGAAAGGCAGGGGGAGTTGCTGCCACACTTACTTTGAGATAAATTGAAAATGCCTCAAACCGTTCTCTAAAAATTGTGGTCATGCTTGGAAGAGCTGTGGTAGAAATATTTCATTGGTCACCTCTAAGCCTGTTAGGGCTCAGAAACTATCACACAGAGATGTGGCCTTCTGTGGAGGAGAGGCAACATCCAGTATAACTGTCTTACTTTAGAGAGTTAATCCACAATGGCCATTTGGGGTTTGCTGGATAGTAATGTGAGTTCAAGTATTTTTTTGTAGATGTATTTATTTAGAAATGTGTTGAAGCAACAAAATACATCATATGAGGTTATGTTGTGGGCATAAGGGCTACTTCATTTAGAGAAGACTGAGGAGAAAAGGAGGTTTATTCTTTGCAACATCATGGACAGCTCTGAGAGCTAGGAGTGGAGTGTGGGAGGCGGGCTTCTCCTGATTATAGGGAAGAGCCTTTACCAATGGGTTCACTCTGCCAGTTGGTGGGATGACCTCTTACAGAGTGGTGGGTACTTGCTCTTGAATGGGATTAAGTTGAAACTAGATGCTTGCTGTTCTCTGACTATAAAAAAACTTCTTGTATTGTGCTCAAAATTGGGCTGAAGAAAGTTACATCATATTTCATTTCCCTCAATTCCAGCCCAATGATTCTATGATTCTCCTAACACCTAAACACAGATGCAGAGGTGGGTAGATGGCCACGAAGCTAACCTGGCAGCTGCCCACCAGGCTAAGTGCAGATGTGGAGCTCAGGGAGGGCTTAGCCTGGCCTTTCATTGTTAGTATGTTCTGGAGGGGATCTCCAGTGCAGAGTAAACACAGCACTCCGTGGGTAAGAAGTGGAATTACCTTTTTTGCTCCTATTCCTCTGCTGTGGTTATCTTGTCTTCTTTAAATAATGTCCCATTTCCTATTAATTCAGATTACTAGTGTCAGTTAGATTGGTTAGCAACATGGGGAATGTGTAGAAGAGAGAACAAATGTGCTTTGATTCCCTGGTAGTTCTGCCAGCTGAGGAGTTTCAAAAATGTCTTTTAAAATCTCATTTGAAGATGGGATCAAGGAAATGGGTGATGATGAAAGTATGTCTGGAACATAGAAAGGTGGAAGTGAGGAATTTTTTGCTAAATGAGGGCAGAGAAGTATCTCTTTCTTTGGAGTGTAGGGTGTTAAAAAGATAGATGCATATCTAGAACTACAGTATCTTGAAGGAATTCAGAGTTCTTCTAGCTCAATCTTCCTTTGATAAATTATATATAATATCTCTAAATCAACTTCAAGTTTACAAACTTTTTAAGTGCATTGGTCACATTTTATCTCGTGAGGCAGTTATGACAAATAAAAACTCTTCCCATTTATAAGAGGAGCAAACCAAGACTTAGAAAAACCAGGTTTCCTGTTCAGGGTCATGCAAATGATAAGTAGATGAGCTGGGTTTGTAACTGTAATCCTATAGTTTTCCTGCCACAGGATGAGGGATTTAGATCATAAAATAACACTGTGCCTGGTACTGACTAAACACTTCACCTTAGCTCAGTGGTTGGCAAACTCATTAGTCAACAGAGCCAAATATCATCAGTACAACGATTGAAATTTCTTTTGAGAGCCAACATTTTTAAACTTCTTCTAATGCCACTTCTTTGAAATAGATTCACCCAGGCTGTGGTATTTTGTGGAAGAGCCACACTTAAGGGGCCAAAGAGCCCCATGTGGCTCGTGAGCCGCAGTTTGCCGACCACAACCTTAGCTCATTCAAACCTTACAATAATCCCTATTTTCCAGATGTGAAATGGAGATGCTCCCTTTAGCCTCTGGCTGGGGGAAAGCATAGATTATAGCTTTGTCTCAAGGTTGTGACAGACTTACCTTATCTCCAACAGTAGGATTAAAAGAAATGTCAGTAGCATTCTGCACATGTGAGTATGTGCATGTCTGTGTGAGACAAGAGCCCTCCCTGAGCTCTACACTCTCTCTAACTGCCTGCTGGGCATCTCTACTTAGTTATACCCCAGAAACTGAAATGTTCCATTTCTCAAACTAAACTCATTATCTTCTCCCTGTACTCCTGCTCCTGTTGCGTTCTCTTGGCTAGTGCCATGACTCAGGCTCAATACACACACCCCGGGTGTTAGTGTTGAAAACTTCTAGATTCTACTTCGACAAAATTGCTCGTGGCTATTTGAGCCTTTCCATTCCAATTGCTGTGCCTTAGGTCAGACGTTGGCAGTAGATGTCTAATGGAGCCTCTGTGCTCCTTTTCTAGTTCTACAGGTTATAGTTTCCAGAGACACAGACTTTATCCAATTATTCTTTTTCCATAATCTCCATTGGCTTCCTATTCTAGTCATTCCTCAGATGCTAATTGAGCAACTGCTAAATGCCAACTTTCTTCTAGGTGCTGGGCAAAGTAAGCAAAGCAATTACAAAGCCTGTCTTTGTGCCACTTAAAAAGTGCACACTCGTTAGCCTGGCATTCAGGATCACCTACAATTTGACTCAGCTCCTCTTTCTGGCTTTTACTGTTTCCCCACACATCTGCAGGTGGTATCCACATTCCTTCTGGTTACACTGAGTATTCTCAGTGTCCTTTACTTTGTGTCTAGTTGGGAAGTTACCTTGACCTGGAGTTCTGCTCACCTGTCCAGATTTCTATGACCCAGCTCATTTGCATTCCTTCCTTGAATTCTTCCCAGCTCCTCCCCTGATGACTCTAGTCAGGATTAATCTCACCTATACTGTGAGCACAGGGCTTCTGTATGTTATGACAATGATCACAGTCTATATTATTCTATGTGTCTGTCTCCTTCTTAGACTGAGATCCTTGAGCAGAGAGATGTCTTGTGTTTGTATTGTAGCACTTTGCTCAGCCCTGACATATAATAGGTGCCTAATCAATATTAGCCACTTTGAAATGGTTACTTGTTGAACTTCTTGATAATATCCCCCCATCCTGCCATCATCTACCTCCCTTTTTTAAAGCTCCCCAAGTTTACACAAATAAATCTTGTACCCTGGTGCACAAGTTTAGGAAGGCACTTCTGAGCCCCTAGGTGGCAATGTTACTGTGCTCAAAGTGAGGTTATTAAGTGTGAAGTCAGGAAATTGGATCAACCCTTTAAGGCCCCTTACTTCCTGTATTCTCTTTTTCCCTCTCTTGTTTCCCTCCCATTATCCTGCCTTCTTTCCCCTCATCTCTAGCACTCTGCCTCCTCCTATCTCCATTTCTGTTCATTTACATCTCTTCACAGAGTTTTAAAAGCACTGAGGTGTAATTGTAAGCCCCTAGGAAAACACATGCCTCCCGGAGATCCCGCCTCCTCCCTCACACACTTTGTATAGAATTTTAATATTTCTAATAAATTCCATTTGAAGTTGGAGGTGTGGGTGGATTATGATCTTCAGGGATGGAGAGATAAGAAGCAGTTGTTTTTAGAATCAGTCGAGGAAATAATTTAAAATGGCCTCAAACATCCACTCTTGGACTTGACATGGGTGTTGGGAGCTAGGTGGAGTGCTTGGCTTTGCCAGGGAGATCTGAAATGGACTTGCTGACCAGGTTTTGAGTGGGGAAAGCGGAGTGGCTGTGTCAGAACTGGGTGTTTCAATTCAACTCAGGACCCAGGCGCATTGACCAAGTTTTCAGGAAGCCCAACTCAGGAGGAACCAGAGCAGGAGGGAAATGGGAGGTAGGAGGTGGATTACTAAGCTGAATGGAAGCAGCAGGCAGCTCTCTACAGAGGCAGGGGAGAGGGGGGGTTTTGCTCTCTGTAACAAATCTAAATCTCTACCTGCCTGTTTTTCCATAACGCCCACTGCTCTAAGAATGCATCATTTCATGGAGGAAGGAATTGTGATTTAAGTATGAAAAAGTTGTCATTTTGCTTCAGAACAAACTGCCTTTCTGTGCCTTAGCTCCTTTTGTGTGGCTGGGATTTAGGCATATCTGGGAGATCATTTGCCTAATACTAACAGGAAGGCTCACTGTGCTGGTTTCTTGTGAGATGTAATGGGACTTCTTCTCACTGTGAGAGTAGCAACCACTGAGGGCCACTGGTTTCTATTTTCTGTCATCAAGAAAATCTCAATTTCTCTCTCTCTCCACACACATAGACACACACACACAAATAAAGAATCCCTGAATTTCTGCTTACAAATTTCTCTTTTAAACAATTAAAATCCATCCACTTTTTGCTAAATCCCAGCCTTACAGTCTTTTTCTGCCTTAGGTTTAAGGTCTTTGGTTCAGGAGAGAGGTCCTTTTACTTGCCTGCCTTGAATTAATCCTGCTGTTCTTTAATCTGACTTTTTTCAACATCTTTTGCTTTCTAAACGTGAGCTATATTTTACACTCTTTTTCTCCTTCAAATAACTTGTTTATTAGCTATAACTTGGCAGCAGTGGTAGGGGGGCATGGGTTTATTGTTGAGTACTTAATTGTACTAATGTTATTTATCATTTTAAAAAATTTTGGGTACAACTTGAAAAAAAATTAGGTCTTTAGTTCATTTTTCTGTCTCCTTATAAAAATATATTCCTTTTAAGAGATCTTTTTAAAATTATCTTCCAAATTCTTTGATCAGTGCCATTAATCGCTGCCACCCTTCAGGTGTTTGGAGGCCCATGAGTGAGGGCCATGTTCTGCTGAAACTGCCTGCAGTTGTGTTGCATGACTGTCTGTTGGAGAGTAAACTTCTGCCCTTTCCATGGTTTAAATATGGGGGAGAATGAATAGAAACTTCTGTCAGATCGACCTGCAATATGGTCAAGGTCTTGATAGTTCCTCCAACTTCCTAGAACAAAACAATATCTTTCCTTTCCTTTTCTTGCCTTCTCATATGGTTTCTCAAACCGAGTTTTTCATGTGCTGCGGCTGGCACCCCCTGAAAGTCCTTGCTGAGTTTCTCCTCTTGCTGTAGGATTTATAAGATTCCTTGTAATTTGGCCAGTGCTCAGGAGGCTTGGGAACCATAAGAAAGTCACTGCCCACCGGTGTGAGCTGTGCAAAGCCTGCCTACTGCAACTTTCTCTGCCAAGTGCATTTCTAGCAATTTTCTAAAACTTTGGCTACAATGAAAATGAAGTTCAGGAGAAGTGACGGGCACTGAACAGCTTGAGGTGTGGCTGTGGAAGAGGGATAGGTATGGCTCAGTAGTTGAGAGTGTGGGTTTTCAAGTTGGTCAGCCTTGGATTCCAAACCCCAGTCTACTACTGTGTGGCGTCCTTTCTTCATATAAACTAGGGATAATCCCCCTACCTCAAAGGGTTCCTCTGAGGATCAATGTGGTAATACATGTGAGACAGGTAAGGTTCTTTTTCTATTGTTGTTAATCCTCACCAGAGGATATTTTCTCCACTGCTTTTCAGAAAGAGAGGAAAGAAGGAAGGGAGCGAGGAAGGGAGGGAAAGAGAGAGGGAGAAAGAGAGAGAAAGAAATATCAATGTAAGATCTTACATTGACTAGTTGTCTCCTGCCCACTCCTGCGACTGAGGGTGGGGAGCAAACCGTAACCCAGGTATGTATCCTTGACTGGGAATCTAACCTGAGACCCTTTGATTATCGGGCTGATGTTCTATCCACTGAGCAACACTGCCCAGGGCAAGACAGGCAAGGTTCTTAACAGAGTGCCTGAACATGCCACGTGCTTAGTATCTGCCTTCTGTAAGCTATGATTAAGGTGATGAATCTCAAGGCTGGAAGATACCTTAGAGATCATCTACCCACTCCTTCCTCTTATAGCTGAGCAACAAGACACCCAGGCTGCTGTCCACAGTCACCAGCCAGTTGATGACAGCAGCTTCTGTTAGAAGGCAGTTCTCTTTACTCCTAACCTAGCATGCATTTTCCTTCAGTTGTAAGCTCTAGCCAGGAGTCTTCAAACTACGGCCCGCGGGCCACATGCGGCCTGCAGAGGAGTCTGATCCTGCCCGCCAGGTTTTTTGGGCAGTGAGCGCAGCCGAGGTGTTACAGTAGGAATTAGTAGTTCATATAGTCCGGCCCTCCAGCTCTCTGAGGGACCGTGATCTGGCCCCCACTTTAAAAAGTTTGAGGACCCCTGATTCTAGGCCTTCCATTCTATTTTGATGATGGTCGTGGGTGGAGACACACTCGTTATGATTACATAGTCATACATCCAATAAATATTTATTGAGCAGATGCAATGACAAGAATACACAGATCCTCTATTTAGTCATCCTATTGTGTCATATAGAAATAAAGTATGCACCAGTAACTAAAATTCAGAGCACTGTAAGTGTTTATTAAATAAGGATTTTAAAAAAGTGCTATGCAGGGCAGAGATAAAAGGTCACATTGAGCTGAATGATAAAGTAACACTCAGTGAATACTTATTGGGCCCCCATTATATACTAGACACAATGGGGCATACAAACTTAATTTATTTAATTTTTTTAAAATTTAATTTATTGGGGTGACATTGGTGAATAAAATTATGCGGGTTTCAGGTAAATTCTATAATACATCATCTGTGTATTGTATTATATGCTTTAAATTTTTTTTATTTTTATTTTATCTTATTTTTGCATTCAAGCTGAAAGAGCAGGAACTGTCTCTAATTTATCTTTGAATAGGAAGCATCTATTATAGCATGGTGCAAGCATGTTGTAGGTGGACAACAAATATTTGCAGGGGGAATAAGTGATGGATTTGAGGTTTCTTTCTTATACCATTATCTAGGAGTCATCCTGAAAACTAGGGGGCAGCACCACCATCCCTGCTTCTTCTTCCTCTGTTAATTTCTCCAGTTCTGTGCCTGGAGGCACCATAGCCGGACAGTGGCCCTCAGAAGTTAGCCTTGTGGTGGTTGCCGCAATTGCTCTTAGGGAGGACTCTGCTCATAGGTGTTTGACTTCTCCCCGGGGGCCATTCTCTTCTTTCCATCAAAGCCCTTGTGTCCTGCACACCAGGTCCATAGCACTCTGCATTATGCTAATCTGATCAATGATTCTGTTTTGTGGTGGTATTCCCAGCTTGGTTGCTCTGTTAGAAAGCAGGCTGAGGTGTGCTCTGATTTCTATTGGGTTCTGCTAGCTTGGCTGGAGGATTGCGAAGAACAGTGTGAGTAGATTTATTTCTCAAATAATCCTCCCCGGAACCCGGGTTGGCTGTCTTCATGGAATAAATGGATATCATCACTGTTATTGATTTGACCTTTTCCCCCTCTCCTGGTGGATAGTATCTATGGCCTCACTGCTCCATCCTCTTGGGTGCAGTGAGACAATTTAGACACATTTCTAGAAAACTCATACTCTTCCCTTTGGCATTTTGGAGAAAGAAAAACATTTTTGACATGAGCACCAAATAATGGGGTTGCAATGTTCCAGACACAATTCTGGGTGTGTGGCCTCTGGAGTCCACAGAAAACAATTTGGTAAACACAGTTCTAATGTGGGCTTTTATTTCTAATGGAGGTTCCTTCTCTGCTGGGAATCCAGCTGACTGGCTGGGTTTTTCAGTGATTAGTGGGTGGTATAGAAAAGGGAACATTCTGATTTTTCCTCATCTGCAGTGAGGGAAGAATACAGGCTCAGAGGACTTTCTTTTTAATCTATCAATAATATGTTTCTACCATCAGTGACACTTTATGTTCCTCATGGGGGAGGGGTGGGAAAGGGAAAAGTGCTCAGAAGTGTCAGGCTTCAGAGGATAATCAATTTTTAAAAGAATAAATTTTATATATTTTTAATTATAAAATTATACCTGTTCATTAGAATAAAATTCAGACATTAGATAAATAAAACCAAGAAAGAATTATTAAAATACCACAATATTTATTATTAAAATAACAGCTTACAGGTATTCATATTTTTAGATTTAGCATGGTCACTCTTGGGGTCAGGGGACAGAAATGGTATAACTGTTTCTCTTTCATTAATTAAAAAAATCAGAGCTGCTTTATATGAACTAAAGGTAATAATGAAAATATCTTGTATTGTACACTTTATTGTATTTACAAAACACAGTTAAGTATGTCATTTAATCTTATAATTACCCTCTGATTTAGGATATTACCTCATTTTATAATAAACAAAACAACAACAACAACAAAAAACCACTCCAAGACTCAGAAAGGTAGGGTGATTTCTTCCAATTAAATAACAGATAAGTGGCAGAGCTGGCGCTTGAACTAAGGTCTTTAGATTTCAGGACTAAAGTGCAACTTTCTGAATTGCTGCCACCTCATCATTTTATGGAAACCCTGTCAGTCAGTGCTACAATAATGTGTAATAAACCACTTCAAAATTCAGTGGCTCACAACAGGTATTTATGCTATCAAATATGGGTGTTCAGATTGACTGTATTTAGCTGATCTAACCTTACCTTGCTTTGCCTGGGTGGATCTGCTTCAGGATTTGGCTTAAGTCTGTATCTTAGATTTATATCTGGTTCCATGTGTATTTATTCTAAGGACTAGATTAAAGAGGATGCTTTTATCAGAGCAGATCACTGAATACAAGATCTATAATGAACCACATGAGCCCATTTAAAGTCCCTGTTTCTACTATGCTGGTGACATTCCATTGGCCAAAGCGAGTTACATGGCCAAACCCATGCCAAATACCACCTACAATAGGAGGGGAAAGAGGAGTGAAGAATAAAACAAGCCTTTTATTTATTTTCTCCTGCATAGGAAATGTACTTACACCCATTCCAATACCTGTAAATGTCTCATTCAATCTAAAGACTTAAAGTCTAAGCTCTTGAAACGATACCAAATCCTGATATGGTTCCTATTGACTGAGACATTTATGAAATAAAGAGCAAGTTGTTTTCTAACCACTCAACATACAATGTATACAGGGGCAGAGTAACTGCAATAAGTATTTCCATTTGAAAAAGAGAAGAACGGGAGGTACCTTGCAGTCTCTGATCCACAACAATTCTGAAATCCTGTTTTGTTAATGTAGCCACCCAAATTTCCTTACTGTGTAGGCTTAAAGTAGGCCCTGGGCTGGCAGCGGTAAAGAACCAGATGGTAAATATGTTAGGCTTTGCAGGCCATATGGTATCCGTTGCAACTTCTCAACTTCACAACTTCTCTTGTGTTACAGCAAAAGCAGCAAAGACAATATGTACATGTATAGGTGTGGTTGTGGTCCAATAAAACTATTTGCTCAATTTTAGGTGACAGGAAGAGTTTGGCCTATGGACCATGGTTTAGACCCTAGCTCTGCTTCCTTGGAGTGACTCACCAGTCCATTGTTCTCCATGTCTTTTGGATCCAACTTTCAAGAGATCCTTCCTTTTCCATCCTCGACCATGCATGGCCACTTATGAAGATAACTTTAGAGAGTAAGCCTTTCTCTCTGGATCAGCAATTTTTCTAGCCTGTGTTCTGTTTATAGACATTTTGAGGCCAGACATCGTGGTATATCTTAAACAGTCTCAGGTTGATGGCATTTTACCTACACAAATGTCTTCTAGGTTTTGTGAGTTTCCTATGTTTGATTTCACCCAACTCCATGTTAGTTACAGCTATAATTCATTTTGAGACATGTTTCTCTTGAGTCTTAATTTTGGCTATCTGGGGTTTATTAGGCTTTTGTGGGATCATACCTTTTATCTGTCTTGTTCAGCTGAAAAGAACCGATAGTCATCACTTCAGTTCTGTCACCCACACCCTAGACTTAGTCTTTGTCTCGAGGCTGGTAAGATGTGGTGAAAACCATTTTGTTTTTCAAAACTGCAACTTCTGGAACTTTTGGGCTTTCTATATTTTCTGTTTTACTGACAATCTGGTCAGTTCCTCTAAAATTTCAACTTTATCTTGCAGTACCTCATCCAGCTAGTAACAACCCAGTCACATCATCAACATTCTGTTTGGAAACTTTCTTGCCTAATGCTTCAAATCCCTTAGGCACATTTTCTGCCTTTCAGGTTATAACAGATGAGGTTTTTTTGTTTTTGTTTTTTGTTTTTTCTTTTTTTTAAAACAATATTTAAAAATTTATCTTTAATTATAGTTGACATACAATATTATAGTATTTTCAGGCATAAGATATAGTGATTTGACATTTATATACTTTACATAGTGATCACCACATTAAATCTAGTAACCATCTGTCATCTTAGTTATATAATACTAGAGGCCCGGTGCATGACAATTCATGCACTGGAAGAGGTCCCTTAGCCCAGCCTGCCCCTTCTCATAGTCTGGGAGCCCTCAGAGATGGGAGGTGACCTGGTGATCAGGGGAAGGTGATGCCTCCATCACATCTCTGCTGCTGCCACTGCCAGCAGTGCAAGCCTCAGCCAGCCCTGGTTACCTGAGCCTTGGGCAGCCCTGGGTGGCTGGGCAGCTGCCATCCGAGGCTTGCCTGTGCCTTGGGCTGGCCCTGGGCAGCTGGGGGTCTGAAGGGACTGGGGGATTCTGGATGCAGGCACCCTGGTGGGACTGAGGGGATTGGGCGCCACCATCTTTGAGGGTTTGACAATCAATTAGCATATTCCCTTCTTATTGGCTGTGGGCACCACCATCTTCGTGAGGCTTGATGGCCAATTAGAATATTCTCTCTTTATTAGATAGGATTATTGCTTGTATTCACTATACTGTACATTCTATTCACTTACTATATATCCCTGTGACTTATTTTATACCTGGAAATTTTTACTTCTTAATTCCTTTCCCATTTTTTTGTTCAAACTCACAAATGATTTTTTCCCAAGTACTTCATCACTAAATGCTTGATGGCATTTCCAGCTTTCCATAAAAGTTTCCTAATCATCTGCTGTCTAATCACCAAACCATAGTCACATATCTTAGGAGTTCATTATGGCATTATTCTACTTCTGATACCAGTTTCTCTGTGTGCCAGCTATAGCTACAATAATGCTGCATAATGAACTATCCCTAAACTCATGATTTAGAATAACAAGTACTTAGCTTACATTCACAGGTCTCCTGGTTGGTTGTCATTCAACTGATCTAGGCTGAGTTCAGCAAGTGACCCAGTTTTAGGATGCCCAGTGACTGGGGTTGGGTCCAGACTGTGATTTAAGTTCAGGTCTTTTCCACATGTGTTTGTTTTCACTCCAGACAGAAGAGGGGCAGCTGCTGGGGGATAAGCTCTTTTTATAGTGTGTCACCGGGGGATAAGCACTTTTTATAGTGTTTCTACTAGCCCAGCTGAAACACACAGCACATTGAAAGCTTCTGCCTGCATCATAGCCATTAACATTCTGTTGGGCAAAGCAAATTACATGGCCAAGCCTAACATCAGTGGAACAGGGAAGTATAGTATACCTTGTCCACAGTGGGAAGGGTAAGGAATTAATTTTTTGCTGAATAATAATTCAGATGATGACACTAGAATTTACTTTCAAGATATTGATGTTAAAAGAGAAGGGAAAAATAGGACATTTATTAAATGCCTTACTCAAGGCATCTAAGTTTTTTCAATTGACATATAATATTGTATTACTTTCAGGTATGCAGTATAATGATTTGACATTTGTTACATTGCAAAATAATCACGATGGTAATTCTAGTTACCATCTGTCACCATACAGAATTAATACAATATTATTGACTATAGTCCTTATGCTGTACATTATATCCTTATGACTTATTGATTTTATAACTAGAAGTTTGAACCTATTGATCCCCTTAATTCATTTCACTCATCCCAAATCCCCTTCTTTCTGGCAACCTCTGGTCTGTTCTCTATACCTATAAGTCTGTCTTTTGTTTGTTTTTTAGATTCTACATGTAAATGAAATTAAACAGTATCCATCTTTCTTTTTCTGACTTATTTCACTGATATGATACCCTAAGGGTGAATCCATGTTATTGTAAATGGTAAGATTTCATTCTTTTTTTTTTTAAATGGCTGAGTAGTATTTAAATATATATTTCATTATATATAATTATAATTCAATATATAATTTCATTATATATAAGATTTGGTATCCTGTGTAATAAAAGACTAATATGCTAAGTTTCTGGTCGTTTGGTGACTGATCGACTGGTCAATCAATCAAAATATAATATGCTAATGATATGTTAAGGCCACTCAACTGCTTGCCATGACATGCACTGACCATCAGAGGGCAGACTCTCCAACTGGTAGGTTAGCTTGCTGCTAGTGTCCAGCAGATAAGGACTGAGCAAGATGGGATGGACATGCCCTGGTACCCTCCAGTGGTCCCTCCCTGGCCCCAATAGTGCACCAGTGGGGTCCCTTGGCCTGGCCTATGCCGTCTTTACAATCAAGGACTCCTTGGATGGGATATTGAAGAGCCGATGGGATGGTGGGATGTTGAAGAGCCGATTTTGCCTGGATCTTGTAGGCCATTCCCTTTGGGAGGGCGCCAGATGCAGGGCTCATGGCTGGCAAGTTCTCCTGTGGTGGCACGAGCCTCTTCCAATTGTGACTGATTGTGCATGAGCCTGCAGCAGGCACGGTGGGTGGAGATGAGCAGGAGTGGCAGGTAGGAGCTGTAGGCAGTGTTGGACTGTGGGTTTCGGTTGATCCCCACAGTCCTCTCTGAGGGACCCCCACCCATGCACTAATTCGTGCACCGGGCCTCTAGTTATATAATCCACCACTTAGGTTGTTTCCATATCTTGGCTATTGTAAATAAACATGGGGTGCAATTAGTATTTTGGATAAATACACGCTAATGGAATTGCTGGATTATATGATAATTCTATGTTTAATTTTTGAGGAACCTCCATGCTATGTTCCCACAAATGGTGCACAAGTGTTGCCTTTTCTCCAAAACTACACCAACATTTGTTATTCTTTTTTTTTTTTTTTTTTTTTTAAATAATAGCCATTCTAACGAGTGTGAGGTAATAGCCCATTGTGATTTTGATTTGCATTTCCCTGATGATTAGTGATGTATAACATCTTTTTTTTTTTAAAAAAAATGTCTACTCAGATCCTCTGCCCAATTTTTAATCAGATAGTTTATGTTTGTTTTGTTATTGAGTTGTATGAGTTATATGTTTTAGCTATTAACCCCTTATTGGATATATGATTTGCTAATATCTTTTCCCATTCAGTAGTTTGTCTTTTCACGTCGTTGGTTTCTTTCACCATGTAGACACTTTTTGGTTTATGTAGTCCTGTTTGCTTATTTTTGCTTTTGTTTCCTTTGCCTTTGAAGACAGGTCCAAATCATTGCCAAGATTGATTTCAAAGACCTTATCTCCTATATTTTCTTCTAGAAATTTTATGGTTTCTGCTTTTACATTTAGATTCACTTTGAGTTAATTTTTGTGTATGGTATAAGGTCATTGTCCAGTTTCATTCTTTTGCATCCTGTTTTTCCAATACTATTTATTGAAGAGGCTATCCTTTCCTCATTCTTGGCTCCTTTGTTTATTTCTGGGCTCTCTTTTGTTCCATTAATGCATGGGTTTATTTCTGGGCTCTCTTTTGTTCCATTAATCTATGTGTCTGTTTTTATGCCAATACCATATTGTTTTGATTACTTTGTAATATAGATTGAAACCAGAAGGCATGCTGTCTTCAGCTTTTTCTCCTTTCTCAACATTGTTTTGGATGTTTGATTTTTTTTGTGGTTCTATACAAATTTTAGGATTGTTTGTTCGGTTTCTGTGAAGAATGTCATTGGTAGAAATTGCATTGAATCTCTAGATTGCTTTGGGTAGTATGGAATATCTTTCCATTTCTTTGTGTCTTATTGAATTTCTTTAATCAATGATTTATAGTTTTCTGTATACATGTCTTTCATCTCCTTCACTAAACTTATTCTTAGATGTTCTATACTTTTTGGTGCAAAAGTAAATGGGATTGTTTTCTTTTTCTTCCTTTTTCTGTTAGTTTATTGTTAGTGTGTAAAAATACAACAGACATTTTTAAAAAAATATGTTTTTATTTATTTTTAGAGAGAGAGAGAAAGGGAGAGAGATAGAGAGAGAGATCCATTCAGCTGTTTTCTGCATGCCCCCTACTGTGGCTCAAGTCCCTAACCTGGGCATGTGCCTTGACCAGGAATTGAACTGGTGACATCTTGGTTCCTGCGTCAACACTCAATCGCTGAGCCACACTGGCTGGGCCACAACAGGTATTTGTATATTGATTTTTTAACTCTTGTAACTTTTCTGATTTTGTTTATTAGCTCTAATAGTTTTTTTAGTGGACAGTTAAAGGTTTTCTGCATATAAAATTATGTTGTCTGCAAATAGCGATAATTTTACTTCTTCCTTTCCAATTTGGATAAATTTCATTTCTTTTTCCTAATTCCTCTGGTTGGGACTTACATGTTAAATAAAAGTGAAGAGTAACTATTCTCATCTTCTTCCTGATCCTAAAAACACTTCCAAATTTTCACCATTGAGTATGAACTTAGCTGTGCATTGTTATATATGGCTTGTATTATTTGAGGTGTGTTCCATTTGCACCTACTTGGTTGAGAATTCCTAACATAAATGGATGTTTAATTTTGTAATGTTTTTTCTGCATTTATTAAGATGATAATAAAATTTTATCCTTCATATTGTTAATGTGGTATATCACATTGATGGGTTTGTGGATATTGAATCATCTTTGCATCTCTGGAATAAATCCCACATGATCATGGTGTATGATCCTTTAAATATATTGTTTAATTCAGTTTGCTAATATTTTATTGAGTATTTTTGTATCTACGATACTCAGGAATATTGGTCTGTAATGTGTGTGTGTGTGTGTGTGTGTGTGTGTGTGTGTGTGTATGTGTGGTATTCTTGTTTGGTTTTGGTATCAGGGTAATGCTAGCCTCAAAATGAATTTGGAAATGTTCCTTTCTCTTCAGTTTCTTTGAGGGGTTTTAAAAGAACAGGTATTAAATATTTGAAAGTTTGGTTTGGTTAGATTTTTCAATTTAGTCCTCACACCAACTCTATAACCAGTTTTGACTAATGGGATACAAGTGATGCATCTCACTTCCGGATTGTATTCTTTCTACCTCCTGCTGGCTGGGATGTGATGGTGAGAGTTGCAGAACCACTTTGATTCTAAAAATGTAAACCACATATTGTGATGACAAGTTGCCTTCCCAATCCTGAACTATTACGTGGAAGATCTTAAGTCACATATTTTTTGTACCTTTGTTACAGCAGCTTAGACTGTACATGATACTTCTAAATTGTTACCCAATAGGGGAAAATTGTCCTGTTTAAACAACGGCATTTTAGATTTCTTTGTTAAAGGAACTTAGTTTGTTCCTTAAATAGAGATTTCAATATTACTATTCATGATTGTTAAAGGGATTAAGTGAGATAATGTGAAAAAATCAACCTAGTAGAGTTTCTGAATAAATGGCACTTATAATATAAACTATATTTATGATATATTTAATATACAATATAAACATATTTAATATAACATATAAGTATCACTATAATATAATAATTATTATAGTTATTACTAATCAAGAACTGGCAATATTCAGTGCAGATTAGCTAGCTGTTGCAAGGGTTGATCCCTGTCCCCTAGGGAGCTCCTCTTTCCTTTTGCTTCCATCTCCGTCAACATAGTAATCGTCATCTTCTTCAGTTGTGGCCCACCTGGACGTCAACTAATTTGTCCATAAATAGTCCTGAGAATAGTGAAGAGTTAGTGGGAGAACTCAGGCCTTGGGTGAGATTTGTTGAGTGTGGTTGGGGTGTTTCATTGGTTTAACAAATAAGATAGCAGAAGTATTGCCTAGTTTGTCTCCTTGGCATCAACTATTCTGGATTTAAAAGATAAGGTTTAATCCCTGCCAGATCCCTCTCAAAGGCCTGTGGGTGGTTCAAGGAAAATGCATCACCATTTCTGGAAAAACAGCCTTATATTTAATGGCCCATGGGTAGAAGATCAATAATATCCTCCAGGCATAGGAAGAATAGTCTATTTTCATTATATATTTTGGGTTTATAGAGAGGTGTCGTGACACTGAAAGAAGAGTGGCTCTCGGGCCTCAGAAGAAATCTGTTCTCAGTTTCTGCAATAAGCATTTATTGAGCATTTCCACAAGCCTGGTGCTTTGTTGGGGATACAGGAATGAATGTGTTTTCCACCGATAAAGAGTGCACTGCACTAGTTATAACAAGGCAATAGATGTAATGCTTAAGAGAACGGACTTTGGAGTCTGTCTAATTTGGTTCATACCCTGGCTTTAATACTTACTGGTCCTTTGACCTTGGGCAGTTTACTTAACTGATTTGTGCCTCAGTTGCTTCTTCTGTCATATGCAGATAATATTGATTTCCTTCATACAAGAAAAGCACTTGGAATATTGTCTGATGCATAGTAAGTACCTATTAAATGTTGACCACTATTATCTACTAGATTGCAAGCTCTTTGAGGACAGGATATCTTATCTGTTCTGATCACTGTTATATCTTTAATAGCTAGACAAGGGCTTGGAATCAATAAATATTTGCTGACTGCCTTAGTAGCTATCTAATAAATATTTGTTTAATATATTAATGATTGAATAGAGTGGCATTCATGTTTTTTGTTCCTTTTAATTCATGTCTTTTGTTCCTTTTAGACCCTCCACCCTCCAAAAATAAGAGTAATATTTATGAATTACCATGAAGTTCTTTCACATTGAGGACTTCCCTATACTTAGCATCTATGATTAGACTACAGGCCATCATGATAAGCCTGTAACTTCTTGAAGCATTATTTATTTATTTGTTTGTGGATATTTTATAATTTATTTTTCTTAAGAACACTTTGAACATGGTAACTAAAACCCATCATATATAATAAAAGTCTAATGTGCAAGTCAATGGAATGGCAGAATGACTGGTCAGTGGGGGGTAGGGCTGGTGATCAGGCAGTGCCAGGCCAGCCAAGGCAGGTGCCAGTAGGCAGAGGAAGGGGTGGTGATGGGGGGGTGCAGCAGTGACTTGTGGTAGAGAGGCGATTGGGGAGCAGGGCCAGCTGCTTGCTGTCCCCCAGTTGGCCCCCAGTCGCCACCCACAGCGGGAGACCACTGGAGGTGGCCGTGGTGCAGATCGGCCTGCCTGTCGCCTCCTGCAGAGGAGCGAGCCTAAGCCGCCAGTCGGACATTCCCCGAGGGCTCCCAGCCTGTGAGAGGGTGCAGGCCAGGCTGAGAGAGCCCCCCTGAGTGCACAAATTTTCACGTACCAGGTCTCTAGTTTGTAATAAGACTCAGACTCATTGCTAGTTGATTTCATTTAATCCTTTATAAGTTAGTTGTTATGAGCATTACCTTTTACAGATGTGGGAACTGAGGCTCATAGAAATAAAATAAGCAGTCTGAAATCACTCAGATGCTAATTGGTAGATTTGGGATTTGAACTCTGTGCTTTCTTGCTCAGGTGCTTGTGCGTTGAGCCATTGTCTTTTGAAGTCCATTTGGATGGCCAAGTTGATGACTCCAGTCTCATTCTCACTTACATACAAAATTGTGTCCCCCTTGCACAGGGCCATCTGCAGTGTGCAAAGGAACTGGGCATTATGGCAAAGAAAATACACGGCAACCTGCATTTGCTGTCTCGGCTTCTGTGTGCTCTTCACATGTTTATCAGCTGAGAAGTAGAAAGCAAGCTGTGGCTCCCAGTGCTGAACAGTTCATTGCTTTGTTGCTCCTCTCTTCCTTCATGTTCAGGAACAGAAAATGTAGTCGAACTTTGAGCTAATGGATCTGTCCCACTCATTATTTACCCAGGACAGTGCTTTATCACAGAAGCTCCTCAGTGTTCAACCAAGAGGAAGGCATCTCATTAGTGCCTGGGAGGGTCTAAGGTGAGCAGATGGTTGCTGTTTCATCTTTTCCTGGACTGAAACACAAATGTCTTGGAGAGTGTGGAGTCTGGAGACTCCAGCAAGCAAGTCAGACAATTGCTCTCCCTATTCCCTTGCTTACTCATTGTTAAACATAAAACCGTTTCTAGCCTTTTGTTGTAATGCAGGTGCTGTTGAGTTGGTATTTACATGCCAGACAGTCCTAAAGGAACACGAAAGAGCAGCAGCCCCTAGATGAACCTCGATATAAATCTATCCATACTGCCCCCAGCCCTGTCATCACATTGAAGGCTTCCATTCTTTACCTGTATTTACATCTATGATTAGACTACAGGCCATCATGATAAGGCTGTAACTTCCCAAAACATTCTTTCTTTATTGTTTGTGGAGATTTTATAACAGGGGTGGGGCTTGCAGGTGACCCAGTACCTTTAATCATTGGCCAGAAGTATCTATACATAACAAGATATCATATAGTGTCAGAAGGCTCTGGTTAATTAGATTTAGGTATTTCTTCTCCAGGAACCAATAGCTGGGAAAACCATAACTTTATTAGTGGTTTTTTCACTCCTGCTGAATGGAAAAATAATAATTACAATAATAGTAACCACTGTAACAACACTAGATAATATTTATTAAGTGCTTTTGTATGCCTGCATTGAGCTAAGTGTTTTTGCATACCCTAATTTAGTCATCAGAACAATCGTATGAGATTTTTATGTAACCAAAATTAAGCATCTGCTATATGCTCTTTATTGTTCTGGGCATTTGGGATAGATCAATGAACTAAACAGGAGAATAAACAATAGATGTTATATAGTGTGACAAGGTGAGGGATATGTGCTATAGAGAAAGACAAAGGAGAGCAGGGAAAGGAGTAAGCCGAGGGACAGTTTGTAATTTTAAGCAAGGTGATCATGGAGGAGTGATGTTGGATCAAAAACATGACAGAGGTGAAGGTGTGAGCTGAAGAGAACAGGAGGAGAGGGCAACAGCAAAGGCTAGAGGTGAGAACTTTCCCGTTATTGCAGGAACAGCAAGGGAAGGGAGGTGGCATGGAGTGAATTGGGGAATCAGAATTAGGAAATGACCTCACTGAGGCAATGGAGGGCGGAGAGTGTAGGAGCCATCCAAAGGTTTAAGCAAAAGAATGATAAGATCTGATTTACCCTGGCTTTCGTGGTAGATTTTGTTTATTGTTTCTGTTTCATAGGTGAGGGTACTGGGATTTAGATGGGTTCACCTGCCCAAGATGACAGAGCTGTAAGTGGAAGAGCAAGACAGACTTCCAGATCTACCTGACTTCAAATCCCATGCTTTTCTTCACTACACTATATTTTCTGTATAATATGCTCACAACCATCCTTCTCTACAAACTGATGACTTTCATTTGCTCCTCATAAGTCTTTCCACCGCTATACCAGCCCCTTTTCTCCCTGCCCAACCATGCTGGGATGCGGTAATTTTTGTTCAATGTTGTAAAAAGCTTTAATCTCTTGCTATCAATGTATCCCCTCGCTGGGTTGTTTATTTGCAGATTTATGTCATACTGAAAAAGAATTCCTAGAGATTCCATATTTCTCTATTTACCCCCCACTAAGGGAGTGTGGGTGCCTAAAGATTGTGTTTCAGTTCTGGGCCCACTTTGGGACTAGAAGAACAAATTCCAGGCATTGGATACTCTTCACATCCTCCTCAGTGGCCCGGGGAGCTGATAGCAGAGGGATCATAGCCACACAGTGGGGAATCAGAGCTCTATTTCTTTCCTTTTCCTGAAACTAGCACTTCTGTCTCAGTAGGGGCCCCTTTAATGAATCAATTAAGGAGGGTATTATTATTGGAAGCTGTTTTCAGCCCAATTAAGACCTTGCGACATGTCATTTGGGATAATAAAAGTGAGTTAAGTCTCAATTTTTCTTTATTAGGGTGTTTATTAGAAGATTGAAATGTTCATTAGGTGGAGTAAAACGATGCATTCGTCTTCTGCTCATCAGTTGCCCAGTGGAACTTGTATTGCACTCAGGGTTAATGTGGTGGCCTTTCCTGTACATTGAGCTGAGTTCTAGCTCTGCTTCTGTCGCAGGTATTTGTAGTTTCATAATTACTCTTTAAAAATGGAAGTTATGACTTTATCAGTCAGTCTTTTTGAGTTGTCTAAACTTAGCTCCTTTAAATTCTTTGTCAGATTGTTTCATAAAATTAATTTAATCCGGGATGAATTTATGCTCCAATGAGTGATTCTGTTGACTCTTTTTCTTAGCATTAGATTTCTTCATATGTTTAGAAATTTTAGTTTTCTGACTAAATATGGGTTATTCATGTCTGTCTGTCTCTCTATTCTGTCCTCCTTTACTCATCTTCCCTGTCCAATGATTTTATCCTTTATTTTACCTTGCTTTGGCACCCCAGGTTAAAACCATTGGGTCTCTTGAAGTTAGCATAGATCCATTCACTATTTCAGGAGTTACCGAATTCAACTTCTCTTAGAGGGGTTGTGTCTGGGACTTCTTGCATCTGTATCCCTACAGCTTGCTAAAGGCTCTGGCCGTGGGAAACCTCCCACCACACTCTGGGCCTGAAGCATTGAGCATTCTTGTATTCCTCTGGTGGGAAGGCTAACTTTCTGTTCACAATTCTTTATATCCAGATCCAGAAGCCAGCGGGCTGTAGCTTTAGCTCAATTCACAATTTTGTAATTTTATTCTATTTTTCCTTCACAGAAACCTTAATCCTGTTATTGATCTTGCCTCTGCCTTTTTTTTTTTTAACTTTTCATTTTCATAATATATCTTTTATTAGTAGGTGTGTGGAGCAGAGTTTTTTACAAAGTGTAAATTCTCTGTGCACTCTTGCCCAGGAATGATTGGTTTCTCTCTTTTTCTTCTTTTCCCAAGTTAATTTTTCAGAAGAGCTTCCAATATATTCTTCTCTCATCAAAACTCAGAACCAGATCTACCGTATTTTCAAATTAGATCTTGTGTCATCACAATAATCCTAGTTAACATCTAACAATAGTTATACTTTTTTCTTGTGATTAAAACCTTTAGTTTCTTAGCAGTTTTCTTGCACAATACAGTATTATTAACTATTAGAAGCCCGATGCATGAAGATTCATGCAAGAATGGTCCTTCCTTACCCTGGCTGCAGGCACTGCCTTGGAGCTGCCTTTCCACCTTCCTATTCTGCCCAGAGGCTCGGAGCAGTTGGGGCAGTGGGGAACACCTGCGTCTTTGTCATCCCTGGTCACTCCATGCCTTGTATGCAAATTAACCTACTATCTTTGTTGGGTTAATTTTCATACTCGCTCCTGATTGGCTGGTGGGTATTGTGAAAGGTATGGTCAATATGCATCTTTCTCTTTTATTAGTGCAGATAGTAGCCATGCTGTACATTATGTTCCCAGGGGTTATTTTACTTGAGGCACAATACACAAAACTCATTGCAAGAGTAGGTTTCCTTCCTCCAACTGCTGGCACCAGTTTTTCTCTGGCACCCAAGACCTGGACTTCCCTCCAGCCGCAAGGGCACATGGGACCTGGGCTTATCTTGCAGCCTTGGCTTCTTGCCAAAGGTAGTCCGGGAGGATGTCTGATCTAATTAGCATATTATGCTTTTATTATTATTGATATTATAGATAACTGGGAGTTTGTACCTTTTGTGACCACCTTCACCCATTTCACCAACCCCACCTCAAACCCTGCCTTTGGTAACTGCAAACCTATTCTCTGTATTAATGAACTCTTTTTATTTTTTTATTTTATTGATTTTTTACAGAGTGGAAGGGAGAGAGATAGAGAGCTAGAAACGTCGATGAGAGAGAAACATCAACCAGCCGCCTCCTGCACACCCCCTACCGGGGATGTGCCCGCAACCAATGTACATGCCCTTGACCGGAATCGAACCTGGGACCTTTCAGTCCGCAGACCGACGCTCTACCACTGAGCCAAACCAGTTTCGGCTGTATTAATGAACTCTTTTTTATTTAGATTCAACATATGGGTGAGGTCTTATGGTATTAGTGTATTTTATCTGTCTACCTAAAGGTTTATCCATGTTGTTGCAAATGGCAGGATTTAATTCTTTTTAATGGCCAAATAATATTACATTATATATGTTTTATTTATCCATTCATTCATTGATAGACATTTAAGTAATTTATATATCTTGGATATTTTAAATAATGTTGCACTGAACATGGGGCACATATATATATTTTCAAGTTAATGTGCTTGTTTCTGTTGGATACATACCCAGAAGTAGAACTGTTGGATCATATATCAATAGTACTTTTTTTAATTTTTGAGGAACTACTGTACTGTTTTTTGTAGTGGCTACACCAGTTTATAATTCCACGAACAGTACACATGTTCTTTTTTTATCCACATCCTCACCACCACTTGTTATTTCTTGTCTTTTTGATAATAGCCATTCTAACAGGGATAAGGTCATATCTCATTGTGGTTTTGATTTACATTTCCTGCTGATTAGTGATGTTGAGCATCTTTTTATGTAGTTGGTGGCCATATGTATGTCTTCTTTGGAAAAATGTCTATTCAAGTATTTCCCCCCATTTTGAATAAATTTTTTTGTGCTATTGAATTTATGAGTTTTTTTAAAAAAATATATATACTTTGAATATTAACCTCTTATCAGATACATGATTTGCAAACATTTTCTCTCATTTTGTAGGTTGCCTTTCCATTTTGCAGATGGTTTCCTTTGCTGTGTAGACATTTTTTAGTTTGATATCCTTCTGTTTATTTTTGCTTTTGTTGCCTTTGCTTTTGATGTCAACTCTAATAAAAAAATCATTACCAAGACTGATGTCAAGGAGCTTAGGCCTGTATTTTCTGCTAGGAATCTTATGGTTTCAGGTTTTATGTTAAAGTTTTTAATCCATTTTGAGTTGATTTTTGTATATGGTGTAAGACGAGTCCAGTTTCATTCTTTTGCATGAAACTGTCCAGTTTTCCCAACACCATTTATTGAAGAGACTGCTTTTTCTATTGTATATTGTTGCCTCCTTTGTTATGAGGTAATTTACAATATGTGTGTGGGTATACTTCAAAGCTATTTTTTTGTTCCATTGATCTATGTGTCTGTGTTTATGCCAACACCATACTAATTGTCTATTAATCCTCAATTGAGAATATTTTTTCAATTGATTTTTTTTTCTTTTTTTAGAGAGAGTGGAAGAAAGAAGGGAGGGAGAGTGGGAGTGAGGGAAGGAGAAAGACATTTTGGTATACAGGCCGACATTCCACTGAGCTACACCAGCCAGAGCAACAATACTATACTGTTTTGATTATTATGCGTTGTAATATAGTTTAAAATCAGAAATGTGATATTTCCAGCTTTATTCTTTTGCAAGATTGCTTTTACTATTCAGGGTCTTTTGTGGTTCCATATAAATGTTAGTATTCATATTAGTTCTTAATACTTTTATCTCATGTTCATTCTTCTTTGTGGAACTCTAGTATGGGCTCCATGTCACTTCTAAATGGTCTAGCCTGAGAACTTCAAGGTTCTCTTGACTCACCTACATTAGTTTAGGCATGTGAGCTCTGGAGTTTGACTAAGGTCTGAATCTCTGGTTAACCACTAAATGGCCTTGGGTAAGTTATATTAATTCTATGCCTGAGTTTCCTCATGTGTAAAATAGAAATACTAACTGAACTGGTCTCAGGAATTTATTATAGGGATTAAATGAGATAATGCCTATGAAGTGTTTAGTTTTTTGAGAGGCACTCGCTAAAAATAAATGACTGCTATAATTCTTACCTTTACATTTACAGATGACCCTGAAAAAAATCCACCAGGATGGAAGGTTATTGGGGAATTTTCCTGAATAACGCACAGGGGACAACAATGGGATATTGTGAGTGCACCAAAAGAGTGAGTAAAAATTAGGAAAAAGACCAGAAAGTTATAAAGAAATGTCCTCTGATGCGTTTGTCTCCCAAATCCATTATAGATTTTAGTAACTCCCCTAATGTGAGTGGCTCTTTAATATTCCAACTTTAAAATAGAAAAAACAACAATATGATAGTTATATTGGACCAAACTGAAGCTTAAATCCAAAGGCAGCTGGGGTGCAGTGGAAAGAGCATTATTCTGAGTAAAGAAAGATCTAGTTTGATCTTGGCTCTACCTCCTTAAATTAGTCATGCCTCTTCTTTAAGCTTTAGTTTCCTTATCTGTAAAATGTGAATGGTAATCCTACTTCTTAGGACTGTGTCGAGGATGGAATGAGATAATGTGTGTGTAAATGCATGATACCTAGTAAGTGCTGAGTGACTTTTTAAAAAGAGAAAATCAAAGGGATTGATGACTAATGCCAAAAACACTGTCTGAATCCCAACTTCAACCTACATTTGTGTGACCCTATCTGCAGGCTGTCTACTTTTTGCTTTTTCCTACCTTCAAGATTTATGCAAAGAAGAAGCAATAGAGGGACACTGAGTTGGCAAAGAAGCCCTGTGGCAAAGGCGGTGTAACCCCATTTCACATCTGTGAGGAATATGACTTTCCAAGCTGTGTCAGGCTTTGTGTGTTCAGAGCTGTGAGTGACCCATGGACCTTCTGAAGACTTGTAGTCAGAGTGCTAGGGGTTGGGACAGGCAGCTTATTCTACTTTCTCACTCTAGGATTTTTTTCCCTCTCTCAATGTTAAATTCTACTTGAGGGATTTCTCAATACCGTCCCTTACAGGAGGCTTTTCCATCCCTTTATATACTGTCCTCTACCTTAGCCTTCCCCAGTTTTCTTTTTCAAGTCTCCTTTTTCATTCTCTTCGTATTGAAAAGTTGAGTAAAAAGGATAGACTCCCATGAGCACACAGTAAGGGGACGCTTTCATGGTCAATGAGTAGGGAGAGAGTGTTAAGTTCTTATTTAAATCCTCTTTCCCCTTTCACTTTATGCCTGGTTTTAGTGTGCACTCACTGCAGCATATCTGTCTGGTGTTATTTCCAGTGGGTGTTTTGTAATCCTAATTCAACTCTAACCCTAAGGGATAGGTTGGTTCATATAATATCTGGACATCTTGCTGAAAGACAAAGATCTGAATTCTCTAATTTGTTAAAAAAAAAAAACAACAAAAAGCCGAAACCGGTTTGGCTCATTGGATAGAGCGTCGGCTTGGGGACTGAAAGGTCCCGGGTTCGATTCCAGTCAAGGGCATGTACCTTGGTTGCGGGCATATCCCCAGTAGGGGGTGTGCAAGAGGCGGCTGATCGATGACTCTCTCTCATCGATGTTTCTAACTCTCTATCTCTCTCCCTTCCTCTCTGTACAAAATCAATAAAATATATTAAAAAAAACAAACAAACAAAAAAAAACATCCCAAACCTAATATATATATAAAACCAATCCATCCAAAGCTAGGCAACTCAAAAGTAGAACTGGACTGGCATCCCAGCAGAGAGAGAAGCCCATTGTTTGTGGAGGCTAGGGAAGTGGACAGTGAGTTTATTTCACACATAAGAGCACTTGTCCTTATTAGGACCACTCTACAGAGCAGCTATGTTAGGGGAAAGGACAGAAAGACAGGTAGTTAGAGCAACACAAGTGGCTCTCCCTGGCTAATAATAGCAACTCCTTTCTCATTTAAACAGTCAAGCTGGTGGGCTTCTTCTCTGGAAACTCTAAGGAGGTTAGCCAGGGACTGAGAAGGAGAAGGAATAGAACAGGACATGATTTACTCTTTAATTTTAAAGAAAGATAGAAATGCATTTTCTAATGTTCAAATGTATCCCTGTCCTTATTCTCACCCAACAGCCCCAAACTATTAAATTAATGATTCCAAAGTTTAATTGTAACCTCAAAGGATCCAAAATAGGCAATTATAAATAGGGTTATTTATAACTAGAGGCCCGGTGCACAAAAACCCATGCACTGGGGTTTGTGTGTGCCCCTCAGCCCAGCCTGTACCCTCTGGGACATCCCTCTCACAATCCAGGACTGCTGGCTCCCAACTGCTTGCCTGCCTGTCTTCCTGATTGCCCCTAACTGCTTCTGCCTGCCAGCTTGATCATCCCCTAACCACTCCATGCCAGCCTGATTGACCCTAACTGCCTTTCCCTGCTGGCCTGGTCACTCCTAACTGCCCTCCCCTGAAGGCATGGTTACCTCTAACTGTTCTACCCTGAAGGCCTGGTCACCCCTAACTACCCTCCCCTGCAGGTCTGGTCCTCCCCAACTACTCTCCCCTGCAGGCTTGATCGCCTCCAACGGCCCTCCCTTGCAGACCTGGTCTCCCCCAACTGCCCTTCCCTGCTGGCCATCTTGTGGCCATCTTGTGTCCACATGGGGGCAGCCATTTTTGACCACATGGGGGCAGCCATCTTGTATGTTGGAGTGATGGTCAATTTGCATATTACTCTTTTATTAGATAGGATAGAGGCCTGATGCACAGGAGGAGGTTGGTTGGTTTGCTCTGAAGGGTGTCCCGGATCAGTGTAAGGGTTTCCTTTGGGCATGGGGCAGCTTGGGAAAAGGGCCTGTGGTGGTTTGCAGGGCTGCCATCCCCCATTTCCCCCCCCTCCCCAAAAGGACAACCCAAGCGGAGGCCCTGGTATCTTGGATTTATTTCTCTTCTATAATTGAAACTTTGTAGCCTTGAGCAGAGGCCAGGACAGGCCAGGGCTACGGGAAGCTTGGCTTCCTCCATTGCTGGGGAAACCCAAGCCTCCTGCTCGATCTGTGGCTGCAGCCATCATGGTTGGGTTAATTTGCATACTCGCTCAGGATCTTGTGGGCAAAGTGGATGTATGGTCAATTTGCATGTTTCTCTTTTATTAGTGTAGATAACCATCCTGGGTCACTCTTTTTCTAAAAGATTTATTGATTTGAGAGAGAGAGAAACATCAACTTGTTGTTTTACTTACTTATGCATTTATTGGTTGCTTTTGTTATGTGCCCTGACCTACCATGGAACCCACAACCTTGGCATATGGTGCTAGGGCATGGAGAGAGCTCCAGGATGTTAAAAGGTCCTCAGTGGCACCCTAGCCAGTTTGGCTCAGTGGATAGAGTGTTGGCCCTCAGACTGAAGGGTTCCCGGTTTAATGGCTTGTTTTTGGTCAAAGCAGGAACCTCGGTTGCAAGTTCCCCTGCCCTGGTTGAGGTGTGTTCAGGAGGCAACCAATCAATGTCTCTCTCACATCAATGTTTCTCACTATTTCTTCCTAACATTTTTTAGTTTCAGGTGTATAGCACAATGATTCAATATTTATATGTATTATGAACTGATAACCATAGTTAGTCTTCTTAACATTTGTCACTGAACAATGCTTACACATTTTTTTCTTGTGAAAAATTTTAAGATTCACTCTCTTAGCAAATTTAAATTATGAATTAATTATTATTAACTACAGTTGCATTGCTATACATGACTTACTTATTTTATAACTGCTCTGCTATCTGTATCTATGAGCTTGGTTTCTTTATTTTTGTTTGTTTTTAGATTACACATATAAGTGGGATCATATGGTACTTATCTTTCTTTGACTTTATTTCACTTAGCATAATGCCCTTGAGGTCCATCCATATTGTTACAAATGACAAGATTTTAATTTTTTTATGGCTTAATAGTGTGTGTGTTTGAGTGTGTGTGTATGTATGTAATTGCTGTATCATATAGAACATCTATTTTAAGATTTTGAGGAATCTCCATACTGTTTTCCATAGTGGCTGTACCAATTTACATCCCCACCAACAGTACACAAAGGTTCCCTTTTCTTTCCATCCTCACCAACACTTAATTGTTTCTTATTTTTTTGAGAATAGCCATTCTTACAGGTGTGAGGTGATATATCATTGTGGTTTTGATTTTCATTTCCCTAATTATTAGCGATGTTGAACACTTTTTTGTGTGTGTACCTGATGGCCATCTGTATGTCTTCTTTGGAAAAATGTCTATTCAGGTCCTCCTCCCCTTTTTTAATTGATTATTTTTTGGCTTTTGGTATTTACTTACTATTGAGTTATATTAATTTTTTACATATTTTGGATATTAGCTCTTTATCAGGTATGATTTGCAAATGTCTTCTCCCATTCAGTATGTTGCCCATTATTTTGAGTTACATTCTTTTATTTGTGGCTGAGTTCTTTGCCTCTCGTATAAAACAAGTCTATACTCACCTATCTTAGCTGCTAACCCTATTTTTATGAGGAAGCAGAAAAAATGTCCACCTCTTTTTATTGGCCCAGCACAAGTCTGAACTTCCAGGATTGTATTACCCTCAACGAGGCAGCAATACCAAAGGCCAGCTTGTTGGGAGGCATGGGCAACACCCTCATCTCCGTGAAATTCATCTAAAGTGCAGCAAAGCGAAGTTGGCAGTGCAGCTTTGAAACAAGAAGCTTGGTTCCTCCCTCTACACCTCTACTATTATATAGTAGACATTCTGGAACTTCTGCTTCCCTCCCACCCTCTCTGTCTCTTGCTTTAAACTCTGTTGTACAAAGTGTGCAGCATGTGGTTTTGTCCTTATTAAATGCTGCCTGCTGTTGTATTATGTCTTCTCCCCAAAATGGCTTCACGTGGAGGTCAGAGGTCTTGCTGTCACCACTTTTGTATTGGACCAAAGGTTCAGTGCAGTAGGCAAGCCACCTGTGCTTGCTGGTGGAATGGACTTCCCAGGGGTGCCTCTTTTATTTCTCCCTTCCACAACTTCCTGCTGGTCTGCCACAGCCTGCTGATAAAATGCTTAGCAGTGCTGTTTTGACCTGAGTTGGAGAGATTGACCTGAGTATCATAAAGACATGGCTGAGGGGAAAACATGACCGAGAAAATGTTGATGCCCAGCTGCGTCACTCACACAGCATTGCATTGTGATGGCATGAGGGATGAGGACTGCTTGCAGAGATGACCTCTTTCCTTTTGAAGGCGCTGCGTGTGGGCAGGAGGGTGAGTGAGTTGAGCAGGTACCCTGTGCTTGGGAAAGCTGGCCCTTCAAAGACTCTGAAAGGCCAAACAAAAATGTGCAGAGGCACTGAAGACTGAAACCAAAGCTTTCCCCCTAAACTGGAGTTTCCTGAGTGTGACTCAAAAGAAAGGCTGTGCTAGCAGGTTTGCAGAGGGAGCAAAGATGCTAATGAAGTGCCAACTGGCTGCTTTCAGCAGAGCCTTCTGGGCACCTCGCCACCATCTCGCTTTCTTTCTTACCCATTTATTTATTTATATTCTTAATTAATGGAAATTTCAACTCCCATTAGATCAGGAGGAATCAGTAATAAACAGCCAGCGCATAGGCAGGCAGTCCTGCTCGGGAAGGGCAGAGGCTCCTCGCTCTGTTCCTGGATTCCAGGCACGTGGCTGGCCTGGGCTCAGGAGACAAGTCCATATGCTGGTTCTGTGTAGGGGAGTCAGAAGCCTATGTCTGTGGACCTCTGCAGTATCTGTGAGGTTCTTCTCCTTTTTCTCTTTTGTCTGTTGGAAATTCGCTATACAAGTTTGAATCCTATCTGGCTGTGCAATCTTGGGCAACTTAATAACGTTTCTGTGTCTCATTCTTCTCTGTTAAAAAAGGTAATAGCACCTATATCAGAGGATAGCTGTGGGTCTTAAATCAGGTAATGGGCGTGAAGCACTTGGCAGGTGCCTAGTTTTCATTGAATGCTCACTGGATGTTAGCTATCCTCCTCATCTGATTACAAGTGCACATAACAACATTGCTCCTCCCCAAGGTGCCTCAGGCAGCCTGGTGGAAGCACTGGGTTCTGGCACCTGGTTTGGGGATGACATTGTGAGTCAGGTTCAGGTGAGGTTTTTGAATGCGCAGTTGAATCTTGGCATCACTTCTGAAGCCTGAAAACCTCTGCAAGAGTGTAATCTTTTAAGTAAAAAAGCTACTGAGGGATTGAGACATGGTAGAGTGATAAGAACTGGAAAAAGTAACTGATACCCTATAGCACAGGGAGAACGTCCCTGCCCAGATTTAAAGGAAGGCTTCAGTGGGCTCTCAGATCGCCAGGCCCAGCCCTATGGAGGCAAGGGCGGGAGCGGGAATGATTGGAGTGACAATCTGATGTCGCTCCTGCCTCCATATCCTAGTGTCTATGGGCACTAGTACCAAGCTCATAAACTTTCTAAGCCTCCATTTCCTGACATGAAAAATGAGCATGAAAATAGCAGTGTACTTCTAGAGCTATTGAGAAAATGACATGAGATAACATATGAAGTGATTAGTAGAATGCCTGGCAAGTTCTCAGAAAGAATTAGCTGCTGTGATTAGATTGGTTATATGTATTCCTGTATTCTCAATGCCTTTCAGTGTCTGCTTATAGAAATATTTGTTAAATGATCAAATGGAGAATGGGAGACTTAGAACAATTCAGAAACCTATTTGAGCCTGCTAGCCCTAATGGAGGAGGTTATATGAGATGGCCTTAAATGCCACTTTCAGATAAAAGTATAGGGATTCTCTGCTAGATTCACAGATGCCTCCTGGGCCTGAGTAGAATGTTGTTTTCACCTAAAGGAAGAAACTTCTTTTCCTCTTTTTTTTTTTTTAAAGGTGACATTATGTATTGACAAAGAATAAAGTAGCCAAGGTCCCTGGTGTCACTGGAGAGAAAATTTTAAACTGCTGCATTTGAGTCTTAAATTACTAGCACCTTTTTGGCTAAGAAGGATCTGCTAGTTATCTGGGCTATGCTATTGGATTTCTTTTCTAAAGGGAAGGGGCAACTCAAAAGGTGAGTCAGACACTAGTCAGTATCAAGGAAAAACTGAGCACAATTGGGGAGAATTATTATTCCATCTGATAAATCTTTGCTTCCTCCTCACCTTGGCTACCTCATTCACTTTGTGGTTCACCTAATCTCAGATAGGACACATCAGAAATAGAAAAGGTCTCTGGAAGGGCAGGACAGATGGATATAAGGGAAGGGGTGACTTCTATAACAAGAAAGATGAAATATTTCGTTCTGAAAGAAGCAGAGGAAAAGGGTGAACACTCTTTGGGGGTTGTGCGTGTAATGAATGGGGAGTAGCAAGCTGATTGCAGGCTCCCTCTCACCCTTTCCCCTAACTGAAGAAGGAAGCCGCACTTGACAAAATTAAAAGGGAACAAATATAGAGCCTCTGAAAGGAAATGCTCTCCGCACAATGTATAATTAACCTGTGAGGGAACCTAACCTGCTCGCTGTTAACGAGGCAAGCGGCTGGCTGGGCTCTGGCATGGTGGGGAGAATAACAGCCCTTTTGGCAGTTAAACTGGTTAAAGCTGCAATTCCCGAGGTCATTCATCCTCTCCTGCCAGGCATGAAATAATCACCAGGTTAGAAAAGGGCACATCTCCTGCCATACAAGAACTGGGAGGTGAGGTCAGCTTCTTGAAGGAGGGGAAGGATATTAGCCCTGTTGCCGGTGGCTGTGGAAACCATCCAGGGAAGCTAGGAGACTTGACTGGGGTCACAGAACTCCAGTTTCCTGGCTCCTCCACCATACCCTCTCCATTACAGCACATGGGCGCAGGAGCCAGAGCCTCAAGCACTGACTCCTGCCTTGCTCTTCACTCCGCTTACTGCACTGTCGGTGGGCAGTTGCTCCAACTGAAGGGTATGGTCAGGATCATCAGAACAAGGTGGCCTGGGGCCTGTTCAGTGTCTGTTAGTTCTTAGCAGGAATTCTGACCCACTTTATATCCCTATGATCTCAAGTCTTCAGCAAAGAGCAAGGAGCTAGTGAAGACTAAAGTAAAGGAAAGTATGTTTTTTAGGAGGAGACTATTAGTATTACCATTTCAAATGCTGTCTTCACACTTCCTAAATGGGCACCTTACTTTTTGTCTCTGAGTCTCAGTTTCTTTATTTTACTATTACCTTCTTCATATACACTTGAAGGTTAGATGAATCAATACTAAAATGCATTTAGCATATAGTCACTATTTAAAAACTGGTAGCTAAAATAATGATTAGGTCTATAATTAGCATGAGCTGACATGATAGGAGAAAACCTTGCTTTAATCTTTTGGATTTATTATCCATCCATCCACCCATACATCCTTCTATCCATCTATCATCTATCCATTTATCCTGAGCACCTAATATGCACCGTGCTAGATACTGGATATAGAAAGGAAAATGATATATAGTTCCTATTCTGTTGGAGTTCACAATTAAGTAGAGAAACAGTCATCCAAAAAAAAAAAAAAAAAACCGCCCTGCAGTTATGTGATACATGATGCATCAGAAGTGGAGATCTATAACATATTGTGGGATCAAAGGAATGACCTTTGTCTATTAAATATCTATTAAGCTCTAACTACAGTATGTGTTTAGCACTGCAAGATACATTCATCAAGTTACCTGTCAAGTAAATCCCACCGTCAAGAAAAGTGACATCTTGGAAAGGCTTTGTTACTTATTGGGAATCCCAGAAAACATCGCAAGACTCTGAGTTTGCCCTGACATTGTCATCGAACATAGCTCCAGGTGATTCTGTTTGTTATCAGAGAATGTTCTGAATCACTCAGAAGTGTTTCAAGATGGCTTTTGTTGTCTTGGTGAAAGATGCTGGTCAAGAAGCCCCAGAAAAGACCCATGGAAGTTAGCCAGGATTGTTCTAAGAATTCATAGGCCCTGGACACTCTTATATTTGAGGCCTTACCCTAGATCTTATCAAACATCCCCAGCATACTATACCAGTGTTTTTTAACCTTTTTTGGGCAAAGGCACACTTGTTTCATGAAAAAAATCACGAGGCACACCACCATTAGAAAATGTTAAAAAATTTAACTCTGTGCCTATATTGACTATATATAAAGTAATTCTCTTGAATAGGAATCAAATAAACACAAAGAAAGTATTTTATAATTACTTTATTATGAAATATTAAGTAAACAAAATAGTGAAAAATTATAAAATTCTTGTCTTGTCTGCACCTACGGCACACCAGGCAACATCTCGCGGCACACTAGTGTGCCGCGGAACAGCAGTTGAAAAACGCTGTACTATACCATGTGAAATGCCTCCATGCTCCACAGTAGATTTATCTACTTTTCTTTGTTGCTATATAAAATTATTTCCTAATTTGGGTTTTAAAATTATTTGTGATGAGTGCTTTTTGGAAAGTACATGATTATTCAAGAATTCTCCTGGGATGAGAAAACTTAAATGCTTTTTCAATATAATGACTTTTTTTGATGAATACTAAATTAGACAATTAATGAAGTTGACATCATATTACATCTTGTAGACATTCAATTATACACTAAATAATTTCAGTTTTAGACTTTCTTTTGTATTTGGAGCCACTTCCTTTTGTTTTGGTTTTCAGACCTAAGATGCTTCTATGGGCCTCTGAGAAGCTCTTAGGCTGGCAGCCTGGGCACCTTTAAGTGGAGGAGCTGTGGGACAGGAGCAGGGTTCCTCAGCCCAGCCCCAACCTGTGCCTCATCCTTGAGGACTCCTGAGGGGGATCTGATGAGGTTAACCCCCCCCCCCCCCCCAAAGGCCACTTTTAGTGAGCCACGTTAGAGTAGATTTTAGGTCCCAGGGCTGGGTAGTAACCTGTGAGGCACTTGGTGGGGCCTTTCCCCAGCTCTCAAAGGAAGCTGGTTTCTCTCTTCTCTTGGCATATCTTCCTTCCTCTTTGCCTTTCCCCTGTTCTGTTTTTAAAAAATTCTCTCTTCCTTCTTTCTTCTTTCTTGACTTGGTCTGTGGCTCCCCTAGACTTGCCCCTCTCTGCTTGTGCCACTCAAGTAATTTCTGATCCCAGTGAAAGCATCATGTAGGGAGGGATGGCTACAAAGCCAGCACTTGCAGAATTAAAGGCAGATATGGAGACACTTTGATTAAAGCTGGAAATACAAAGTGCTCACCATGTATTTCTTAACAAAACCAGTGTCCTAATGTATTTTCAGAGTAACTGGTGTGAAATGAGCGGCTGAACTTTCATCCTTGCTCAGTTTTACTGAGCAGAGAGACTGCTGGAGGTTTCTTGTTAGACTGTAGAAGCTTTCTTTGCTCCATTGCTCTTGTTCTGCACAGAGCGCCCTTCCCCTTGCTGCCTCGTGGCTGCATCCCTCACATCTCAGCTGCGAGTCACCTCCCAGTGAACCCATCCTGACCTCTCTGGGATGAGCTGAGTGCTCTTTCTTTGGTGCTCCTACTGGCTTGCACCATGTTCACACATCCATGAAAGCAATGCCCATCTTTTGTCATATGGCTTGTTTAATTGGCACGTCTGATTCCCATAGTAAACTCTTTATGGACAAAGGCTCTGCCAGCCTCCATCCCTGTATCTTTAGCTCTGAGCACAGCAGTTGGCACATAGTAGGGTCTAAAGCACATGTGTCAAACACAAGGCCCGCGGGCCAAATCCAGCCCACCAGGCCTTGCAATGTGGCCCGCACCGCGCTGTCATCACTGCACTCCGCTGTCAGTTTATGACATTGTCAGTTTATGACTGTTCAGTAAACCATTCAGCCCGCGATTTAGGCTGGATTTTAGATTTTGGCCCCTTCTCTGATTGAGTTCGACACCCCTAGTCTAAAGGAATGAGTTTACTGGTTGGAAATCCTGGACCCTTCTTTTTGCACTGATTTTGAGACCTTTTCAATTTTGCCTACCCACGCCAGGAAAGACTACCTGCTTGGTCCTTCTTTAAGAAGAAGCCTTGATAAATATCCCCCCACAGTGCAGGGTCCCTTTCCTCCAGATGTCTCCAAACCATGAGTCATGAGTCCCAGGATCTACTACCATCGTAGATTTAAAAAGAGAAAAGGGGGGGGGGGGGTGCGCGGAGAAGCAAAGGTGCAAATAGGAATAAATACGTATAGCCATAAAAGTGAAATAAATCAATATCATCTCTCTGTGGCCAGAGATGCTTAATAGGCAGAGATCACTGCCAGATTGTAAAAAATGTGTTTAACAAGTGGTGAGGGCAAATTTAAGCTGCTGGAGTAAATTTCCCAACTGCTTTTCTCAGCTCAGAATAAAATAACATTTTCTTGGCATTACAGGCATTCATGGGATTTGATTCTGAAAGTGGTGGTCATGCTTCCAAGACTTAGAGACCATGAGCTGTTCAGGTCACTGGCTACTTTCAGCTGGGGTTGGGGATACCTGTTTAGGTTCTCTCATTAGCCTGGGAGGCCCCAGAAATACATTACTAGCCCCTTTATTGCCTCATGTCATTTACTCTCATCTGGTTAAAATAGGACAAAGCACCTGCTAACACTCCTGTCTATCTTTCCAATCTTCTGTTCAAACTCCTTTACAGATATTTCTCCCTCATGCCCTCTGCTCAGACCTCACTGGTCTTCTTGGGCCTTCCCTGGATGCTCCCTGTGTGTTCTTGCCTGCTTACTTTTGTGTGTGCCTCTCTGTTAGCCTTAGATGTCCTTCCCCCCTCGTGCCCCCCGCCGCCTTGAACTAATATGTGGAGCTTGTTCTTCAGAGGTCATCCCAAAGGGTGCTTGAATGTATGTGCTCCTCAGGCCAGGAACCTTTCCCTTCCTGTAGGAACTGGTTTAATCTTTGATCCTATGTGGCCTTATACATCCCTTAATTATGACTCTTATCATGTTCTGTCATAGTTTATTTCTACAATGATTATAATAATCTATATAATAATCCTATCAGCATTACTTTTGAAATACCATATTCAAAATTTGACCACTTCCCACCACACCCACCTCTACCACTCCAAGTCATGCTTACTGACCTCCCTTTGATCTGGTTTACTTGCTTCCATGTTTGCCTCCCTACAGTATACTTTCCACATAGGAGCTAGACTGATCCTTATGAAAAATGAATTAAATTGTGTCTTCTCTGCTCAGAACCTTCAGGGTTCATGTGTATTAGTTTGGGCTTTCCAGAGAAGCAGAAGCCATCGGATATGTGTATATATAGATACGGAGATTTAGTATAAAGGATTGGCTCTGATGATTATGGAGATTGGCAAGTTCAAAGTCTGCAGCATGGTCATCAGCCTTGAGACAGAGAGCAGATGGTATAAATCCAGTTCCAAGGCCTGCAGCCCTGAGAACCAAGAGAGCCAGGTGTACCATGCAGCCTGAGGGGAGTCCGATGTGGAATTACCTCCTGTTCAGGGAGGCTGGTCCTTCTGCTCTATTCAAGCTTTCAACTGATTATATGAGGCCCACCCACATTATAAGGGGCAGCCTCCTTACTCAGAATTCACTGATTTAGGTGTTAATTTCATTCAAAAATACCATCCAAATTGACACATAAACCATCAGGCCATGACACTTGGTCCTCGTCATGTTCCCACCAAGCCCCGAGTGAGCAACCTCTTCTACTCTGTCAATGTGTCCCAGCCATTGGAGCTTTCTTGTTGTTCTTTAAGTGTAGATGGCATGCCCCTGCTTCATCGCCCTTATCTATGCTCTCATTGCACTTAGAGAAATTATATCTTCCCAGATGTTTGCATTACTCTCTTCTTTTTTATTCAGATGCCCGTATTCAAATGACATCTCCTCATAGAGACCTACCCTGATTTACTTTTTCTTTCACATTATTCCCCTGGGTCCTATCATCCTCTAGTCCCTTAATCTGCTTTATATTTCTTTATGATTTTTACCTAAAACTAGATCATGCATTTATCTATTCATTTTCTAGAGATTATTATAGTTTCAAAGGGTTGTTGGAGGTTTGATACTAGCCTATATAATAAAAGCCTAATATGCTAAGTGTCTGGTTGACCAGTTGGACATTCAGTCAATCAAAGTTTAATATGCTAATGATATGCTAAGTCTGCTCAACCGCTTGCTATGATATGCACTGACCCCCAGGGAGTAGATGCTCTGACTGGTAGGTTAGCTTGCTGCTGGGGTTGGGCCAATTGGGACTGAACGTGTCGGGCCAGGCATGCCCTGGACCCCTCTGGCAGTCTCTCCCCTGCTGGCCAACCTCCTGAGTCCTCCCTGGCTCCGACTATGCACAGGTGGGGTCCCTTGGCCTGGCCTGCACCTTCTCACAATCCAGGACCCCTCAGGGGATGTCGGAGAGTCAGTTTTGGCCCGATCCCACAGGCCAGGCCTTGGGACCCCAGTGGTGCACAAATTCATGCACCTGACTCTAGTAAAACATATAAATACATACCTAGGCATTTTTAAATAAGCCTTGTTCCATGAAAAAAAATATTTTGAAGGTAGATCCCATAGGAATTTTTGATGAATTTGAAGTGTTTGAAATGGTACATAGCATAAAAAGTGATTTTTTTTTTTTAACTGGAGTAGGTAATTGAATGGTTTGACTCAATGAAAGGGAGAGAACATAGGAAAAAGCTTTGGGAAATCAATCAACTTTAGATATTAAGTTTGTATATCCTAGTAGATATATTGAATAGGGAGTTGTATAGAGAAGTCTGAAGTTCAAGGGAGAAGACAGAGTTAATGATATATACTTTAAAATTATCAGCAAAACACAGAAGTTAAAGTCATATGAATGGATGAGATTATTTAGGGAATGAAGACAGAGAGGAAGAAAGGAGAGAGAAAACTTCAGTCCTGGGGCACCTCAATATTTGGAGGTTAGGAAGAGGAGGAGCCAGAAAAGGAGACTGAGAAGTGGCAGTGATGTGGGAAAAAACCAGGAAGAATGTGGTATCATTGAAGTCAAGTTAAAAGTCCATTTTAAGGAGGGAGTGATCAATTGCCTGTACCAAATGTTTCCAGGAGGTCAAGTAAGGTGAAAATTGAGAATTGACTGTTGGAGTCAATGCAAGATACATATAAGAATGCTTATAAAAGCACTGTTTATTTTTAGCAAAAAGCATTCCCAAATGTCTCTCAACAGAATGGATAAATATATTGTAGTATATTTGCACATTGGAATTCTATTGATTTAAAGAAATGAATGAGTTAGAGTCACATGAATGAATTCTGCAGACATGGAAGTAAGGGGAAAAGTTGAATAAGAGTATGTGCATTTCAGTACCATTTTTAAAGTTTAAAGCATGCAAAACAAACGTATATTGCATAACAGAACCTACATAGTAAAAGTATAAAGAAATGAAATGAAACATACTGAATTCAGGATACCAATTGCTTTAACAGTGGGAGAAGAGGAAGTGATTTGGGAGGGACACACAGAAGACAATCAACAATTTTGGCAATATACTTGATCTTTGAACAACACAGGGGTTAGGAGCTCTGATATCCCCCAAGCAGTTGAATATCTATGTACACTCACTTTTATTTTCCAAAATCTTAACTAATAATAGCTATTGTTGACTAGAAGCCTTATGAATAACATAACCAGTCAGTTAATACATACTTTCTGTTATGTGTATTATATATACTGTATTCTTACAATAAAGTAGACAAAACAAAATGTTAAGAAAATCATAAAGAGAAAGTTCACTTACTGTTTTATTGAAAAAAATTCACAAAGAAGTGGACCTGCACAATTCAAACCTGTGTTGTTAAAGGGTCAACTATATGTTGCTTTTTTAGCTTGGTAGTGGATACACAAGTTATACTGAATTATTTATATTTTTGTATAGTCTAGATATTGCCTAAGAAATCCTAAATGAAAAGAAAGGCATTGAATTTGTCATTGTGGAAGTCATTTGCGACCTGGACAAAAGCATGGTGAAGTGTTTGTGGGGCTAGCAGATTGAAGTGGGTTCAAGAGGGAAAGAGAGGGGAAAAGTGAAAATGATGAATACAGCCAACTCTTTAGATAAGTTTTGCGTTAAAGGGAGCAGAGATTTTTAAAGAATAGTTGCTTGAGGAGGATGTCAGATAAAGGAGGATTTGATTGACTCCAAATGTAAAGTTGCCAAGATCAAGTAGGGTACAAAATTAAAGTATAGTTTGAGAACTTATCCTCAGTAGATATCCAAGTCCCCTCATTTTCCTTTGGTGCTTTGGCATGTAACTACTGGTGTTCATTAGCATCTTTACCAGAGGATGAAGAACTCAAATCAATCCCTTTGGATACTGCTGAAAACAATTTAGTAAAAGCCTCAGTTGGAAAGGAGTTAGAAACAACTCATTTAAATGAAGGTTGGGATTACATGTGAATTATTATAGATGGAGCATTGAATAAAAACATTACACAGAATGTGCACATTATTTCAGGTGTTTTAGAGTTATGTTTTCTAGAATTAGGAAGGTTGTTCAAAACAGTGTCTAATGGCCAATTATAACCATAACTTTCAAGAAAACTTCTTGAAGGAGATGGATTCAGGGAGGCTTTTAATAAATTGTTATTCTGTTTATAAGGTCTAGTATCAGGAGGAAATGGGCACGGGGCTGTTGTAGTAACTATCTTAGTGTGGATTTATAAAGATCATTTCACCCCATCTCCTGGAGCTTATTTAGACCAACAATACCCATTAGCATGATAATGATTATAATAGATAATAGAATATACATGTACTGTTGTAAGCATTCTGGCCAATTTTTATTAAATTCTTAACAACTTCCATGCAATGTAGGTCTTATTGTACCCATTTTATAGATGAGGAAAAATAAGTAGAATGGAGTTCCATAAATAGTAAGTTCCAGAACTAGGATTGGAACTCAGGATGTCTAATTCCAAAGCCTTCTCACTCCAGTTTTCTGTGCAGCCTCTAAGAATGGCAGTGACTAGACTGTAGACAGAGTCAATTTATTTAACCTTCTACTTGGACTACAGTTTCGGACTATAAAGGCCAGTCTTTCCCCTTGCTTTGTAATGTTTTGTGTTGCTAATGAATATGACACAGTATGGGTAGGAGTGAATGACTACCGTGGGAAACATAGCACTGCATCAGTTGGAAGTTTTGAAGATCTGCCGTGAATTGGGAATAAAACCGTGACCTCACATTTTGAGGTCTTTTACTTTGTAGAACATCCCGTGTTTCTATAACATTCACAGTGACTTTGTTTTCTTTATTATTTAAATAAGCAAGTGTCCTAGTTTCAGGGGAAAGAGATTTGTTGTTTTCATCAAATTTACTGCACATCTGTTTAAAGAATGTGGCAACAGTATGCATAAATCTCCAATCAAAAATTACAGAAGCAGCCAATTTTATATTAAAAATGTATGGCCAGACACAATGTGCTGAAATTATGAAATTACTATGTGGTGCCTTTTCTGCTCTGCTTATATTGACTGTTTAGCCCGAAATTAAATCTGGTACAAAAATATACCAGACAAAAGAAGTTAAACTTGGCCTGAAACAATTAAACTGATGTTATAAAAGTGTGTCTGTATAATGTGCCAGTACTATAAATATATTTTTATAACAATAGAATTTTTATAATATCTTAGATTTTGAAACGTTCAGATTATATATGTCATCACATACAATGATGTTTCATGGATATTGGGTAATATAATATAGAAGAATTTTAAAACTCCTTTCGTAGAAAATCTTCAAATATTTTATAAGCAACAAGGAATCTTCCTTTGGATATTTCTAGAGTTAATTGGTACTTTGTTTCTTTTGGGTAAGATCAGAAAATAGTAACATCATCATCTGTCATGGACTATCACCACTACCATCACCACTACACCAACATTGATATTTATAACTGCCTTTTAATTACAAGTACATTATTAGTCATCTTCTGTACATTTAATTCTATAAGTGGCCTCTGATTATCCTTATTAGCCCATTTTATGGATTGAGAAATTGAAGTTTGGAAACATTAATTAATTTGCTCTAGGTCACATATACCTACATCTGTACCCTTGATAAGCTTGCACATCTGCAACATTTGACAATCTACAACATTGTTTTATTTAGCTGCATCATTTTGGCTATATCTCACAATAGCTCTGCCATAATGAGATGTTCTAGGCAAAAAGAGCCAAGTGGCCCTCTTAGAGTCACCAGTGGTGGAGCCTGGCCTTTGGATTACTGACTAGTGTTTTCCATCAAATGTCATAGAAAGCTTTACCTTGAAAAGAAAGCCCTTTATTGATTGGGCCTGTGATGCAACTCCAGAGGAGATATGAGTAACAGAGATGGGTGTGGGGAGTGGAAAGAGTTAAGAGTCTGCCCTCTACACACCAATAGCCCTATAGCCTTCATTTTGAGAGACTCATCCTAAATGAGAGTAGGCTTCTCTACTTCACTACAGTTTCTAACACCATACTGCTGTTGGCAGAGAGACCTATGTGTCTGTGGTTCTTAGGTCTCTGCAGCTCTTATCATGGAGAGAAATCACTCTGGCAGTCTACCACGCTGGTGGCACGTGGCTATTTGTAACTGCAAAGTTACAATTTGGCCTAGAGCTTCGCAATTTCATTCTTGAATTCCTTCAGACCCTTGGGTGGGTGCCAGGTACTCCTGGTAATGTATTTGTTTCTAAATTTGTCAATTAGGTCTAAAGCATCTAGTGTTTTACTACCTCTCCCCTCCCCACATCATATCCCTATGTTTTGAAAGATAATTTGTGGCTAAGAATTTCTTTAGCATATTTCCCAGTAAGCACTGTATATGTATAGTTGATTTTTATGTAGGACCAAGACTGAATATATATTGGCTAATGACTTAGAATATGTATCTGCTGTAGTTTATATCCTGAAAGAAAGTGGGGGAAAATATTTCTTTTCTCCCAACTCGGGGGTGATATTTACCTCCTTACCCGCCACCCCTGACCTTGGCTTGTTAGCTCTGTTACCCATCCTTCTACTGAAACTATTAAGAAAAAGTCTGCAAATGTTCTCCTGAATGTCAAACCTATGTGGCAATTCTTTTGTTCTACTGGAATTTTCTGTGACATTTGACACAGTTTTACAGATCCAGATCTTAGAAATCATCCTTGATTTTTCTTTTCCTCCTGTTTCCTTTATGTTGAAGATGATTACGGGATTTTTCTTTTTAGCTTATTTATATGGTGAGTCATATTGGTTGATTTTTGAATAATAAATCACCATTGCATTCCAGGGAGAAATTCTACTTGTTCACAATGTCTATCTTTTCTATGCAGTGTTGATTTGTTAAAATTTATTTAGAAATTTCGTGTCTGTGTTCATAAGGGATATTGGTCTGTCATTTTTTTCTTAAGCAATGTTTTTCTGTTTTAGCTATCGGGATAACATTGACCTCATTGCCTCGTTGAGAAGTGCTTCTTCCTCTGCAGTTTTTTAGAGAAATTTGGTATAGACTTGGTGTTCTTTCTTTCTTTAACATTTGTTAGAAGTCACCGATGGAGCCATCTGGGCCTGGAGTTTTCCTTGTGAGAAGCTTCTTAAGTAAAAATTCAATTTCTTTGATAGAAATAGGTCTAGTCAGGCTATATATTTATTCTTCAGTGAGATCTATAGTTTGTGTTCCAAGAAAATTGTCCATTTCTTCTAAATGGTTGAATTTATAGGCATAAAGCTGTTCATGATATTCCCTTATTATCCTTTTAATGTCAGTGTAATCTGTAATGATGTCACCTTTCATACCCAGTATTGGTGTTTTATCTCTCTTTAGTTTTCCTGATCTCTGTTTCTAGAGGTTTATCAATTTTATTGGCCTTTTCAAAGAACCAGTTTTTTATTTCATTGCTTTTTTCTATTGTTTTTCTGTTTTCTATTTCATGGATTTTGTTTTGACCTTTGTGATTTCCTTTCTTCTGCTTACTTTGGGCTTAATTTGTCCTTTTTCTTGTTTATTATGTTTGAAGCAGGTCACTGATTTGAAACTTTTTGTTTTCTAATGTGGGTACTTAACTGTAGCGCTATAAATAGCCTTTTAAGCACTATGTTAACAGTGTCCCACAGATTCTGGTATGCTGTTTTCATTTTATTTCCATTCAGATACTTCTCTGATTTTCCTTTTGATTTCTTATTTGACCCGTGGATTATTTAGAACTGTGTCATTTAGTATAAAAATGCTTGGGGATATTTCCATATGTATCTTTTTGTTACTGTAGTGTACTTCCATTGTGGTCACAGAAGATATTTTATACGATTTAAATTCTTGTAAATTTACTGAGACTTTTTTTATAGCCTGGAATACTTTTTTTCCTCTAAATTCAGAGGCATTAAACTTTGGGGATCATATGTCTGATGGACAGTCAGCAGTGCACTTACTAGCAATTTACCGGTTTTCAATGGGCAATATCCACCTGGGCCTCTTCTCAAAAACTCCCTTGCTTCCTCACTTCATTTCCCCAGCCTTTTATATCACTCAAGGCACAGAGGCTTTTCTAGAGGCAGAGGCTACAGGGATGAGGTTCAATGTGGAGATTTGGTTGACACATTTTAAGAACCAGGTGTGTTCCATATAGGATATGGGTCAATGTGAAGACAAGGGCAGAGGTGAAGCTATAAAACTGAATGAGATGGCAGTTTAAGAAAGTGGAAAGCCCTTTTACTTTAAAAATACCAGACTGGGAAATATGATTGCAATGTCTATATTTGTGACAGGCATTTCTATTGAAAAAAGTGGATAAAAGCAAAGTTAGCAAGTAGCCATCAAAAATCCTTAAGCCTTTTAAAAATTCCACCACTAAACAAAGGTGCTGGTGTATCTAATTTATTGTAGTTAAAATAAAACAATTTCTCCCGACCTGGCTTCTCCTCTTTTGATATCTTGTTCCAGGATATTTGGCTGTGTCAAAAAGTTAGGACCCCTCTAGAATCTCCCCAGACCACTGCAGCCCAAACTTATTTCTCCTCTTATTGAATAATTTAACCACTGCACTTGAGTCATTGCCACACTGCTGTGCAGCTGTGCCCTCTATGAGCTAAGGGTTAACTGGACAGATTAGATTAAAATCTAATCTAATAATTTACCGATAATTAGAGCAAAGGAAGTACCATAGAGGATCTATTGGGGATGTTTGAGGATTAACAAGATTGTATAAAGGACTGTTGGTCTGCTCACTCACACAGATTTTAGTTATAAGTGGGACATTTCAGGAACACTTTAGTTTTGGGGGGAGTGGGAGAGCTATATGTTGATTTTGGAATCTGAGTCTTGGACACACAGATGTAAATTTCTGGGCTCCAGTAGTCAGGTTAGGAAAGATAGGTGTGGGGGGGTGAAACTGAACAAGCCCCAATCCCTTACAATTCCAACATTACAGTGCTTCAGCAAATATTTTGCAAGGGATTTTCTGGATGAACTTCAAACTGGAAGAGGTTCATTTGGTGGCTCCAAGAGCTGTGCAAAAGATTTTTTTTTAAAGTAAATGAACATTGTTTCAGCTGACATTTAAACCTCTATTCTCTTTTACTAGCCTGTCATTTTGCTTCATATGTTTTTGTCCGACATGCTTCCCAGAAGAAGAAAAAGATATTTATAGGATTGTAGGACTGTAAAATGGAGCCCTGGTATATGTCATTTTCTGCTTATATAAAAATTCTAATAATAGGACTCAGAAACCTGAGCAGCTCCTGTCTCTCTCAGGGATTCGGTAGCTCCCATGGAAGTAGCAATGTAAAGGACTTGTAGAGTTTAAAGAAAAATAATATTACCTAGAGCTCTTTCCACTGTATCTTTTCTTCTTAAATCAAATCTAAGATACTGAACCCAGGGTTGTCTGAGACATTTTTATTTTGTTCAGTTCTACTGCTCACAGCATTACATTGGAATTTTTCAGATTACAACACACTTGGGTATCTAAATCAGTAGTCAGCAAACTACAGCCTAATCATACTCCTTAGTTTATGAACATTATTATTGTGATTCTGAGGAGGGCCCTCTTTTTTTATGTTATTTTATTTTGCAACATTATCTCCATATCCACATTCCATTCCCCTTCTTCCTATAGTGTTCATCCTCCACATTTCACTCTCCCAGTGATAGATGGCCAAGTTCAGGCCCCCATGTACAGCCTAATAGGTTGTCACCATCACCACTCCAGGAGTTGCCATTTGCATGGAGTACAAATGACCATTACAGTGAACCATCTTGAACATATTCTCTTTTGGACCTGTGTGAAAATATCTTTTTGATATTTAATCTAGGAACAGGCTTGCCAAATCATTAGGTTATGTGCATTTAGTTTAAGTAGGACAAGAAAGACTGTTTTCCTTGAAAATAGCATTGATTGTATTCCCACCAGCAGTGCAGGGAATTCCAATGGATTTATATTCCCTGCCCTACTGTATGGCATTCGCCAGTTTTTTAATTTTTGCTAAGTCTAATTGGTATAGAGTAAAAATCTGTATGTTATTTTAACTTGCAATTTTCTGACTACTGATGAGTTTGAAAATCTCTTGATAGGCTCCTCAGGATTTGGATTTCCTCTTCCTCTGTTTTTTAGAAACAGTGCTTAAAATTAGAATTCATTATTCTTTGAGAATTTCTGCCATAAACTATCTGGCTAGTTTTGGTGCAGGAAAAGTCATTGAATTTCCTTTCTTGCTCTTTTAAATATTTATTGGTCTCATTAATCTCTCAAAATCTTGTTGCTATAATTTTGGCATTTAAAAATTATTTATCTCTTATTAATTTTATCAGTGTTTTCAAATATATTCACTTAGAGTTGTTTCTTTCCTTAATTCCTTCCTTCTTTTATCCTTCCTTTTTCCCTGAGGAGTACATGAAGTTTTTTTCTTGATCAGCATTGCCAGAGATCTTAACTTTTTATTTTTATTAGCAAAACATCATTTATATTTAGTAATCTTCTGTTGTTGTGTGTTCTCTAGTGCACTGTTTTTGCCCTTCCTGTTATTATTTCCTTACTCTTTATTTCTTTGATCTTGCCTAAGGTTTTTTTTCCCCTCCCGTCTTATTTAGTTGCAAGCTTTGCTAATTTATTTCTAACTTCTCTTGTTTCCTGATAATTTATTTAAAACTATAATTTCTTCTCTAAGCACAGCCTAACTAATGAATGTCCCACAGATTTTGACAGGTGGTGTTTTAATCATCATTCAGTCCTGAATATTTCTAAGTTTTTTTTTTTAATCATTTCCTGTTTAACCCAAAAACTGTTTAATAAAATGTGATTTCATTTCCAAATATGTTACTTAAGTTATCCTTTTGTAGGTAAGTTCTAATTATATTTTATTCTTGTTGAAGAACATACACTGTTTAATATTGTTTTTTAGTAATTTATTGATTGCCTTAATGGTTTAATATTTGGTCTGTTGTTGGAACTGGGGTGTTATAAAAAATGTATTCTCTATTTACTGAGGTAGAATTCCCATATATATTAAAAATATTTATTTAATTTTTAAAATTTTTATTGAATTTATTAGGGTGACATTGACTAATAAAATTATATAGGTTAAGTGTTATGTGTAGTTCTATAATACATCTGTATATTGTATAGTGTGTTCATTACCCCAAGTCAAGTCTGTGTCATCATTTACCCTGTTTTGCCTTTCTATCTCTCCTATCTCCTCTTCCCTCTGCTCATCACTATACCATATTTATATACTTTCCAAAATTTACTAGGTTTTTGAAACCTCTGCTGTTTTCTTCAGTTTGATATGTTTCTAATAAATCCACCCAAACTGTAATTGTTGATTAATCTCTTTCTATAGTTTAGACAACTTTTGCTTTATATATTTGAAGCTGTCTTAGATATGGACATGTTTATGATGGCTATGCCTTTTCTTTATTTTTTCTCCCTTTTTATGAATAGGTGATGTTCTTTGTTCCTTTCAAAAATTTTTTTTAGCTTTAAATTTTCTTGTACAGATATTAAGATTACTACTAACCTAGTAATGTTTTTTTAAAAATATATTTTATTGATTTTTTACAGAGGGGAAGAGAGAGGGATAGAGAGCTAGAAACATCAATGAGAGAGAAACACCGACCAGCTGCCTCCTGCTTCCTACTGGGGATGTGCCTGCAACCAATGTACATGCCCTTGACTGGAATTGAACCTAGGACCTTTCAGTCCGCAGACTGAACCGATGCTCTATCCATTGAGCCAAACTGGTTTCGACCTAGTAATGTTTTTTTTTTAAGTCTGTATATGCAGTCAATTATTGGTAGATTAATGAGTTTATTTATATTTATTCTAATTACTATTATGTTAGAACTAAGTTCTGTTACCTTATTTATGTTTCCATTTACTGTATTTTTCTTTTTTTCATTCCTACTTTTCATTAGATATATGATATACTTCTAGTTTTGACTTTGTGATGGTTGCTCTTAACCTTATATTTATTCATCTACATAGAATTTATTCATCTACATTCATCTACATTGAATTTTAAAGTTTTTCTCCCTCCATCCCTTCCTTCCTTTCCCTTTTTTCATTCTCCACTTCTGTCTTTCTCTTTTCCTTCTAACAACACAAATACATTGGCATTTTCTTATGTCCTTTAGTGTCAACCCCTCTAGGTTGTTGTTAAGATCAGTTGTGATGAGTATGTGTGAATACCTAGGACACAAAATCGGTGTCTAACAACATTATTTCCCTTCCCCCCTTTAAAGAATAAGTTTCTCCACTATCATTCCAAGTTTCTCCACTATCATTTCTCCACTATCATTAAAGTTTTTCTCTAAACAATCAGTATCAATCAATGCACTTATTGAACTGGCACATGTGTGTGACATATGAAAAATGATATCTTGACGCTGTTATTAAGTAGGATGGTTGAACATTTTTTGGTACTCCAGATGATTTGGTGTATTTAGAGCATAAATATGAAGACATGGAAGACAGTGAGACACAGAGCTTTAATTCCTCTTCCCTTAGCTCTTGGCTCTTCCTGTACTCACTCAACATTGGTAAAATCTCCTTTAAAATCTGTCATAATGGCATGTACTGATAGTTGCTATTTAAAGTCTGCTTGCAGCCAAGGATTCTAACTGGTACCATGTGTTGGGTTTTTTTTTTTTTTGTTTTTTTTTTTCTGGTCTTTTACTTGGAGGTTTTTATTTTTTTATTTTATTTTATTTTTTAATTTATTTATTTATTTATTTATTTATTTATTTTTTACATATTTTCTTGATTTTTTTTTATTGCCCCCCTCCCTCCCTTCCACACATCCCCTCCCTCCCCATAGTTTTATGTCCATTGGTTGTACTTATATGCATTTATACAAGTCCTTCGGTTGATCTATTATCTCCTCCTGATATCCCTACCCTCCCCACTGTAATTTGACAGTCTGCCTGTTGCTTTACTTTCTCTATATCTGTCTCTTGGTTCATCAGTTTATAAAGATCTTTATCATCCACCGATGTGTGAGGTCATGTGGTGTTTCTCTTTCGTTGATTGGCTTATTTCACTCAGCATGATGCTCTCCAATTCCATCCAGGTTGCTGCAAATGATGAGAATTCCTTCTTCTTTATGGCAGCATAGTATTCCATTGTGTAGATGTACCATAGTTTTTGGATCCAATCATCTACTGACGGGCACCTAGGCTGTTTCCAAATTCTGGCTATTGTAGATTGTGCTGCTATGAACATAGGGGTGCATATATCCTTTCTGATTGGTGTTTCTAGTTTCTTGGGATATATTCCTAGAAGTGGGATTACTGGGTCAAATGGGAGTTCCATTTTCAGTTTTTTGAGGAAACTCCACACTGTTCTCCACAGTGGTTGCACCAGTCTGCATTCCCACCAGCAGTGCACGAGGGTTCCTTTTTCTCCGCAACCTCGCCAACACTTGTCGTTTGTTGATTTGTTGATGTTGGCCATTCTGACAGGTGTGAGATGGTACCGCATTGTTGTTTTGATTTGCACCTCTCGGATAATTAGTGACTTTGAGCATGTTTTCATGTGCCTTTTGGCCTTCCTTCTGTCTTCTTTTGAAAATATTCTGTTTAGGTCCATTGCCCATTTTTTAATTGGATCATTCATCTTCCTTTTATTTAGTTGTATAAGCTGTCTGTAAATGTTGGAGATTAAACCTTTATCAGTGGTAATATTTGCAAATATGATCTCCCACACCGTGGGCTTTCTTGTTGTTTTATTGATGGTTTCTTTTGCTGTAAAAAAGCTTTTTATTTTGAAGTAGTCCCATTTGTTTATTTTCTCTTTAGCTTCCATTGCCCTAGGGGCAGTATCAGTGAAGAAGTTATTTTGGCATACGTCTGAGATTTTGCTACCTGTGGATGCTTCTAGTATTTTTATGGTTTCCCGTCTGATGTTTAAGTCCTGTATCCATTTTGAGTTTATCCTTGTGAATGGTGTAAGTTGGTGATCTAGTTTCATTCTTTTGCATGTGTCTGTCCAATTTTCCCAACACCATTTATTGAAGAGACTGTCTTGACTCCATTGTATATTCGTGCCTCCTTTGTCAAATATTAATTGAGCATAGTGATTTGGGTTGATATCTGGGTTCTCAATTCTATTCCATTGATCTATTTGTCTGTTCTTGTGCCAGTACCAGGCTGTTTTGAGAACAGTGGCTTTGTAGTATAGTTTGAAGTCTGGTATTGAGATCCCTCCTACTTTACTCTTCTTTCTCAGAATTGCTGTGGCTATTCGGGGTCTTTTATTGTTCCAAATGAACTTTTGGAGAGTTCTTTCTAGGTCAGTGAAATATGTCGTTGGTATTTTAATGGGGAGTGCATTGAACCTATAGATTGCTTTAGGAAGTATGGACATTTTGATGATGTTGATTCTACCAATCCATGAACATGGTATGTTCTTCCATCTCCTTACATCTTCCTCTATCTCTTTTTTCAGTGTCGTGTAGTTTTCCGCAAATAGGTCCTTTATTTCTTTAGTTAAATTTATTCCTAGGTATCTTAATTTTTTTGGTGCGATGGTGAATGGAATTGCTTTTTTAGCCTCTGTTTCTGTAGTTTCACTGTTGGTGTATAGAAATGCCATGGATTTCTTGGCATTAATTTTATATCCTGCTACGTTGCCAAATTCATTTATTAAGTCAATTAGTTTTTTAATGGAGTCTTTTGGGTTTTTTATGTACAATATCATGTCATCTGCAAATAAGGATAACTTTACTTCTTCTTTTCCAATTTGGATGCCTTTTATTTCCTCCTCTTGTCTAATTGCAATGGCTAGTACTTCCAGAACTATGTCAAACAGGAGTGGCGAGAGTGGGCATCCCTGTCTTGTTCCTGTTCTTAGAGGGAATGGTTTTAGTTTTTGCCCATTGAGTATAATGTTGGCTGTGGGTTTATCATATATAGCTTTTATTATGTTGAGGTATGATCCTTGTACTCCCACCTTTTTAAGAGTTTTTAACAGGAAAGGGTGTTGGATTTTGTCAAATGCTTTTTCTGCGTCAATTGATATGACTATATGATTTTTATCTTTCAATTTGTTTATGTGATGTATCACGTTTATTGATTTGCGGATATTGTACCATCCTTGCATTCCTGGAATAAATCCTACTTGGTCATGGTGTATGATCTTTGTGATGTTCTTCTGGAGTCGATTTGCTAGAATTTTGTTGAGGATTTTGGCATCTATGTTCATGAGGGATATTGGCCTGTAATTCTCTTTCATTGAGTTGTCTTTATCTGGTTTTGGTATTAGGGTGATGTTGGCTTCATAGAAGGAGTTCGGAAGTGTTCCTTCCTCTTGGATTTTTTGGAATAGTCTGAGGAGGATAGGTTTTAGTTCTTCCTTGAATGTTTGGTAAAACTCTCCTGTGAAGCCATCTGGCCCTGGGCTTTTGTTTGCTGGAAGCTTTTTGATGACGGTTTCAATTTCTTCCCACATCACTGGTCTATTGAGATTTTTAGATTCTTCCTGATTGAGTTTTGGCAGTTTGTATTTTTCTAGGAATATGTCCATTTCCTCCAGGTTGTTTAGTTTGTTGGAATAGAGTTGTTCGTAGTATTTTGTAACAATCTGTTGTATTTCGGTGGGGTCTGTTGTTATTTCACCTCTTTCATTTCTGATTTTGTTTATTTGGGTCCTCTCTCTTTGTTTCTTGGTTAGCCTGGCTAGAGGTCCATCAATCTTGTTTATCCTTTCGAAGAACCAGCTCTTGGTTTTGTTGATCTTATGTATTGTTTCTTTGGTCTCTATGTCATTTATCTGTGCTCTGATTTTTGTTATTTCCTTCCTTCTGCTTACACTGGGCTTTTCTTGTTGCTCTTTTTCTAACTCTTTGAGTTGTAGAGTTAGTTCATCTGTTACCATTTTTTCTAGTTTTTTGCAATAGGCTTGTAAGGATATGAACTTCCCTCTCAAAACTGCTTTTGCTGTGTCCCATAGATTTTGGATTGTTGTGTTTTCATTGTCATTTGTTGCCAGGATGTTTTTAATTTCTTCCTTGATTTCTCTGGTAACCCAGTCCTTGTTTAATAGCATGTTGTTTAGTCTCCATGTATTTGATTTCTTTGGATTATTTTTATTGTAATTAATTTCCAGTTTTATGCCACTATGGTCTGAGAAGATGCTTGATATGATTTCTATCTTCTTGAATTTGAAGAGACTTTGCCTATGTCCCAAAATGTGGTCTATCTTTGAGAATGTCCCATGTGCACTTGAGAAGAATGTATATTCTGTGGCTTTGGGGTGGAATGTTCTAAAGATGTCAATTAATTCCATCTGGTCTAGTGAGTCGTTTAGGATTGATATTTCTTTGCTGATTTTTTGTTTAGATGATTTGTCGAAGGGTGACAGTGGGGTATTAAAATCTCCTACTATGATTGTATTGCTATTAATCTCTCCCTTAATGTCCTCCAGCAGTTTTTTTATGTATTTGGGTGCTCCTGTATTGGGTGCATATATATTTACCAGGGTTATTTCTTCTTGTTGGATTGTACCCTTTAGTATTATGAAGTGGCCTTCATTATCTCTTGTTATGTCCTTCACTCTGAGATCTAATTTGTCAGATATAAGTATTGCTACCCCAGCTTTTCTTTCCTTTCCATTTGCCTGGAAAACTTTTTTCCATCCCTTCACCCTCAGTCTGTGTGCATCTTTTTTTCTGAGGTGGGTTTCTTGTAGGCAACAGATGTAAGGGTCTTGTTTTCTTATCCAATCTGACACCCTATGTCTTTTGATTGGAGCATTTAATCCATTTACATTTAAGGTTATTATTGATAGGTACTCATTTGATGGCATTTTTATTCTATACCCATGTTCCTTCTTCAATTCCTATTTCTTTATTTTTACAGTAGACCCTTTAGCATTTCTTGCATTGCTGGTTTGGTGGAGATAAATTCCTTCAGTCTTTTTTTGTCTGTGAAGCTCCTGATTTCCCCTTCAATTTTGATTGATAGTCTTGCTGGGTACAGTATTCTTGGATTCAAACCCTTCCTTTGCATGACTTTGTATATTTCATCCCATTCCCTTCTGGCCTGATATGTTTCTGTTGAGAAATCAGTTGCTAGTCTGATGGGGGTTCCTTTGTAAGTAACTTTCTGTCTCTCTCTGGCTGCTTTTAAGATTCTTACTTTGTCGTTGTTGTTTGCCACTTTAATTATAATGTGCCTTGGCGTCTGTCTTCTGGGATTCATTTTGCTTGGGACTCTGCGAGCATCTTGGATTTGTGTGGGTTTTTTCTTCTCTATCTCAGGAAAGTTTTCTGTCATTATTCCTTGAAATACTTTTTCCACGTCTACCTCAGTTTCCTTTCCTTCTGGAACCCCTATTATTCGAATATTATTTTGTTTTGTAATGTCCCAAAGCTCCCGTAGGCTCTCCTCCTGCTTTTTAATCTTTTTTTCTAGAAGCTGCTCTAATTGGGTATTTTTTTCCATCTTGTCTTCTAGCTCACTGATGCGGTCTTCCGCTTCATCTAGTCTACTCTTGATGCTTTCTATTGAGTTCTTCATGGTAGCGATGTCATTTTTCATTTCTTCTTGGTTCTTCCTCAATTCCTGATGGTTCTTCCTCATTTCTTCTTGGTTATTGTCAAATTTCTCTTCCATTCTTTTTAGCCAACCAATAATCATTATTCTGAACTCTTGCTCTGGTAGGCTGCTTGCCTCTGGCTCGTTTACTTCCTTTTCTGGTGATGCCTGCTTTTCTTTCATTTGTGGGGTGTTTCTTTGTCTTCCCATGGTACCTCTTTTCAGGATGTCTGGTTATGTGGTGTTCTTTCTCTTGCGTTAATTTATAGGTGCAAAATACAACACTACCAGGTACAACACGAGAGGCACTTAACAGGAATGTATTTACAATATTAATAACCTCTAATAAAGGTAACCCCTAGCGATAGGCAAATTAGGGTATAGGAGAGAAGGAAGGAAGGAAGGTAAAAATAAAATAAAGAAAAATTAAAAAAAAAAAAAAGTCAAAGAAGAAATAAAGTAATGACAAAATGAAGTTAGAAAACAGGGAGAAAAAGAAGAGAGAGTGAGAGAGAGAGAGAGAGAGAGAGAGAGAGAGAGAGAGAGAAGAAGCAAACTAAAAAAATGGGAAACAAACTATATATATGTGGAGAAAATTGCCATAGATCAACCACTGAGCCCAGCCAATGCCGGTAACAATACTTGGAGATTAATACAAACTACAATACAATATCCACTATTATTAAGTAAGGTTATGATATACAGAAATCAAAGAAACAAACAAAAACAGAGGATTTAAAAAAAAAATACAAAGCAACAATAACAACACTGGAATAAGCATAACAATTTCACTGAAAAGCACAAATATTCACAATAATCAACCTTCACTCAAACAATGAGAAAAGGATAGAAAGTAGAACCGTTTTTTTTTGTGTTTTTTTTTTTTTTTAACTAGTTAATATAGTGCAGAGAGTGATATTTATACACTTGTATCAGGGGTTGGAACTTAGGTCTATGAGTATAGTGAGAGCTTTAGCAGGGGGTATACAGAAAGAATAGAGGAAAAACTAAAGCCGGAAAGGGATAGGATAAACTGGAGACTAAAAGGTTAAAGTTTAGTAAGAGAGTGATGGGGTAAAGGTCGAATTGAGATAGGGTTGAATGATGCTATAGTAGAGATTAAAATAGAATGAAGGTTACTCCCAATGTAAAATAAAGACGAAGTAAAATGGTACTGGGGAGGAAAAGAAAAAGAAAAAAAAAATTGCAAAATAGCAGTAGTAATAGTGAAGATAGAGATTGAAAAATGTAATAATTGAAAAGGTAAAATCAAGTAAGGAAAAAAGAAAAAAAATCGCTTCTGAAGTAAAAGATGTAAAAAATGAAAATTAAATAAAAAATGTAAAAAATGAAAATAAAATAAAGAATAGTATAATTAGCATAAAATTGTCCAGTAGAGTTCAATCACTTCCTCTGTTATTGTATTTGGTATGCCTGGTTCTTGGATCAGAGAGTCTTGCAGTTCCCAGCTTTCCACTGCACCTCAGTTTTGTAAGGTAATCCTTAATTTTAGGTAGGCTATATCTTAGTTATTTGTGTCCATTTATTTTTGATTAATTAAAAGAAAAAGAAAAAGAAAAAAGAAAAAAAAAAAAAAAAAGAAAAAAAAAAGAAAAAGAAAAAAAAAAAAGGCAGTTTGTAGTTCAGCCCTTAGGTGTCAGTGTTACTGGTTTGACCTCCCAGACTTTGGTTGCTCTGGCCTTCTTTCTCTCTGGGGGCGGGCCCTCGCAGCTCTCCTGGGCTACAATATAGGCGGGGCCGCGGCCGCACTGGGGGCGGGGCCTCGCGGCGCTTTGGTGCTACAATATATCAATAGGTGGGGCCGTGGAGCTCAGGGCCGCACTGGGGGCGGGGCCTCGCGGGAGCAATGGGGCTATCGCAGCCTGAACTCTCAGCCTAGCCACGCAAACTCTGACCTTTCTGTGGGTGGTTGAAGAGCTTCCTTGAATCCAGGCGCTTGCTCCGATCGGGGCGCCACAGGTGCTCGATGGACTCCTCGGCTGTGGGTTTTCCAGGCCTCAGAGAAGCTGCTCCCTTCCTGGTAGGGTGGCGTCGCCTTTGCGCCGAGCCCGGAGCTCCGGGAGAAGTCGGGAGTGCTGGCAGCTTGGTCAGGAAAAATTGTCCAGCGGACACTTCCTTACCTTCCTAGAGTGATCCGCTGCCCCTTAGCTGCTAATCAACATTCCCTGAGCGACTCAGATGTTGCTTCTATCTGTTTTGGGACCGGGGTCAGAACAAGTCCATCTGTTCGGTCGCCATCTTCAAGCTCCGCCCATGTGTTGGGTTTTATGGCACAAACTGTTTTCAGGTTTCTAACCCAGGTTAGAATCCTCACTGGTACTTATTATTTTTCAGTAACAAGGTATTAATATAGTACTAAGGTGTTAATTTAGTAATAACCATGAGCATTTGTGAATATTTTATCATATTATTGATGTTTTATAAATATTAGCCATTTAATTTTTTTACAATTCTGAAAGGTAGATGCATAATTGCAATAATTCAGATGGGGAAATTAAGGATCAGAGAGGTTCAGTAACTTGCTCAGGGTCAGTTAACTGCATGTGACAGAGCTAGGATTTAAACCTGTTTGCTGACTCTGATACATTTCTTCTTTTTACTGGACCACAATTGCTCCTGTATAGCTTCCAAAAACTTAATTACCAGGAAAACAACCATAGACCTCTAAATCTTCCCTTATTTTATTTCCGAAGCCCACTGTAAGGGGCTCACTTTTACATTATGTAGGAAACATATATGGCTAAAAGGTCAGCATCCCTGTAACTCATTTCACTTATAATCCAAAATCATATTGAAACAATGATCTCTGTAGAGAAGAAACACTGTGTGTGTGTGTGTGTGATTGAATTCCTTGGTTTCTTCATTAAAAATAGTAATTTTGTCCATAGTCCTCATCTGATTTTCTTTCCCTAGTGCTGAGGTAGTGAATGGGGCTGGGGGTTGGGAGAGGAACTAGACAGGGGAAGCAGGTCCAGCTTTGGTTTTACTGTTTGTGAAAGCAGCTGATGGCTAAGGAAGAGCAGGCTCCCTTTCTGAATTTGGCTGCCAGCTCTGCCTCTAGGGATGGGATGGGTTGATGTCTGGGACCTTCCTTGACTGGGGAGGAGGGGAGGCTGGGTTAAATGATGATAAGAGTCTTCCATTTTTCTCTTTATTATCAACAGTTCCAAAAGGTAAAAGCAAGAGAAGAAGGCTTGCATTTGGAGAAAAGGAGACAACACAGGCCCATTTTCTCCGGGCATCTCTGCCTATCCCTTGAGGCTGGTGTTTTTAGTCCCTGCCTCTTGCTCCTGAAGCATACCTCTTCCTTATGAGGCTCAGAATGCCAAAAGAATAGAGGAATGTAGCACATATTCCTTAGTCACAGTGACAGGTGGGAATGTGGCCAAATGCCCCACACCATTCATTCATCATTTCATGTGCCAGGCTGCTGCTGTCCAAGGTTCCTGTGGGCCAACTTGTCCTAGCCAGCTCTTCAGCATCCTGCCTTCTTTCAGGGAGCTGGTGGTTTCACCTTGATTGACCTTGGGTGCGGTGGTGGAGAGTTTCTGAGAAGTATATAAACTTTGTCAGAAAACCTGCCTAGTGTTTTATCAATATTTGTGCTTTATGTACATAGCAAGCTCATTTTATTTTCATAGTAACTCTTCATGTAAAGATAGGTTTAATTTCCCTGAGGCCAAGGAAGTTAAATAAATGCCCTAAGACCCCACAACTATAATAGTATGTGGTAAGAGTGGGATTCAAACTCATGTTTGATTCCTGTTATCTTTCAGGTGACATTGATCCCTCTCAGTTGTGCTACTTGCCTCAATTGAAAGGATAACTCCTGAACACTTCAGAAATGTGAACAGTAGGCAAATTGTCCCCTTGGGAGTTCAACCAGAAGACTGGGAGTTTGATAGTTTGCTGTGACGTGTGCTGACCACCAGGGGGCGGCACAAAACAAAGGAAGGCTCTGGCCACAGCTGGGGAAAGGAGGCAGCCATTAGCCAGGGAAGGAAGGCCCCAGATGGCAGCGAGAAGAAAAGCCCTGGCTAGCAGCCAGAGGCCCTGATTGGCCCTGATTGTTGGCCAGGACTAGGGACCCTACCTGTGCACGGATTTCATGCACTGGACCCTCTAGTGATATTAATAAACAAAACAAGGACAGTGATCATTTCAGGAAGAATGAATAAATCTTCCATTGGAGGCTCTTGGATTTTGTTAGAATATGAGCTTGCCTGAGTTATAGAAATTAATGAGCTACTAGATCTGGAACTGGTATTCCTTGATAAAAGGACTTATTTTTAGTGCCTTAGCATTTAAAAGGATCTGTTATAATTTCATGCTTAAATAACACTCAATGAGGGCCTGTGTTTGTCTAGCATAATTGGAAGAAGCAAAGGAAAAAGGAAACATTTGCTTCCAAACAAATGGTCTGAATGCATCTTGGGAGAAATTTAAACATGGAGAAACCCTAAATAAAACAAACACCAGGTTTTTAATAATCTTTTCACAGGCCAGAAATGGCCTTTAAGAATCACAAAGAAAAAATAAAGAGTCACAGAGACCCACACACCCAGGCTGGAGGTGTGCGAGTGGGAGTGGGGGTTAGAAGCTGGGCAGAGGGTCGCCTCAGGTAAGCAGTGCTGCTCTCCATCAGACAGTTTCCTCCTGTTGCCTGAGGATGGAGAGAAGACACAGGAGTGAGTCTCCCTTCTCTGGCTCTCTCAGGGATGATCTGTTGACTTGTCTTTTTGCCTTTAACATCTCTATCCCCTGGCTTCTGAGACCACATTAAGTCTCAGTATCCAAGGCAGTGGGAGTTGGCTGAAATAAGGGAGGATGAGGGGAGAGCCTGTGCCATAGTGGAAGGACGGCTTTTCCAGATCTCTGGATCAGCCCAGGGTCACTGAGCCTTTCCTTCCCTGCTCTAAGTGCTTTTCCTGCCTGGCAGGTCTTAGTGGCAACTCCACTTCCACACAGCACCTCTTGGTCCCACCCCTCTGAGACCACACCCCCTTGAAGTCCCACCTCTATGAGGTCACGCCCCTCTCCACTCAACCTGCACTTAATCCATGTTCCTGTCAGCCCCATTCTCCCACAGTAAAATTTTGTTCTTTGTGCATTTGCATTTCTGCTGACTGCAAGGATCAGTTTAATTTCATGGGTGTCATTTCCTTCAAGAAATCTCTCTGTGAGCAGCGGCCCATCGAATCCCCGATAAAACATATTTTCCTAGGGTAATGATTTTATGGGCCCATAAGTCATGAATTTATTATGATCTCAGCCCCTGCTGCTGATTGCTGTAAAATGCAAAGTAATTAACAGCGAGCGGTAGCAGTTATTCCCACCTGGTAACGTGTTCTTTCGTTTGCTGATGGGTTTGATTAAAGTAATGACTGAAGAGTGAAGCCTGGCTGTAAAATATTAGCATGATTAATGCTGTATCCTAAATAAGAAACAAAACTAACCTGCATGGTTTGAGAAATTTCTCTCTCTCTTCCTCTCCCTCTCCCTCTCTCCCCCCTCTCTCACTCCTCCCTCCCTCTCCTTCTCCCCCTTCTTCTCCCTCTCCCTCTCCCCCTCCTTCTCCCTCCCCTCCTCCTCTCTCTCCCCCTCCCTCCCTCCCACTTTCTCCCTCCTCCCTCCCTCCCTCCCATTTTCTCCCTCCTCTTTCCCTCCTTCCCTTCCTTCCTCCCTCCCTCCCTCTCTCCTCCTCCTTCCTCTTCTATTCTCTCCACCCCTTAAGCAATTGTTCTGGCTCATTTAGGCGATGTCTTCCTTCCTATGAATAATGTACGGATTCCAGGGCCAGGGGCTGGCTACCAGAGCATGTTCCTCAGTTTCCATGACATCTTAAGTGCTGCTGTTTATTCCCCGCCACCTTCCCCCTTTCCTCTTGGATTTTCAGAATGGATCTTGGATGGCAGTACACTTTGAGCTAAAACCTAGATAGCTGCTAAAGGGTTCCCTTCTTCTCTACATGATGTGTGGGTCTTCATGTTCTACTTGAGGCACGAGCGAAAGGGGCTTTGGTGACTTTGCTCCTCCTTGACCATTTGAGCCAGGAGAATTCCATGGGATCATGCCCAACCAGGGAGGTATGATTGAAATTACTGACCTTCAGTTTCACTTTTCATTATATTAGGAAAAACTTGACTCTAGTGTTGAGCTGGTCTGGGGATAAACAATAATTTATGAAAATGCCATCTGTGGTGCCTACACACTTAATCCTTGTTCAGTTCCATGTATAGAACACCAAAGTGTCTTGCTTCTCAATTCTGAGATCACCCCCCTATTCCAGAGAGGCAAGAGAATATAAGCAGGCAGTTTTTCCTAACATAATGTATGCAGGAGGAGAATCCTCAAGCCTTTGGCTCTGGAAAGATTTAGAGGGGACTTTCTTATGAGGGTTATTTGGTCAAGGGTTGGAAGACTAAATCTTTGGGAAGACAAGAGCCCCCTTCATTAATTCATTATTCGACATGTACGTGTGCCTGGTATGGGAATATAGTCTTTGTCATTAAGAAATTCCCAGGGAAGAAACTCAACAAAAATGAAAGATGATAAAGAAAATCTCATTGGCAAAGGACAGGAGTAGGAAATATGGGAACATTGGGAAGGGACTCTTGCCATCATGGCCTTGGGGAGGGGTGAGCATGAGAGGCTAGAGAGAGAATTCCACACAACTACATAGGAGACAGAGATAGCTCACAAACATGGTGTACTTTGTGAGCTGGGAAGGGGAGAGATGATCTCTTATAGGAGCAATGAGCATCATTACTCTGGCTCACAGCATGGAGAGTAGGGAGAACAGTGGCATGCTTTTATATCTCTCCTTGCTTCAGGAGAGCTCAAAGCATTTCAAAATACAAAAGAGATCCTTGTGGAGAGAGAGTTGAGGGACGGGCATATACAATATAATGGATCTTAAGGATTTGGGGACCTAATTATGAAGATAGAAATGATTGGTCCAAAGCCACTCTTGGTAAGGGGCAGATGCAAGGTCAGTCCCCAGACTCCATGTTTTCCCCATTAACCAGTGCCCATTTGCTTAAAGGACTGCGCTCCACATGCCAAGTTTCTGGAGGCCATGCTTCCAAACCAATAGGCCACCTGGCTATGTTTGGGAAACTGCACACAATGGCAATTTTCTCAGCTTGCTAGCAGTCACATGTGCCTTCCTGTGAAAATTTTTGGAAGAAAGGCTTTATTTTTTTTCCTGCAGCAGAAAGACAGCTGCTTCCCAAGTGGAAGGTATTCCTGCATTATCCTAATCAAGGATGATGCAGCGATGAGGTGAAGTTTTGCATCAGGTTGAGAGTAAATATAATAGATACATAAAAATACCTTTTATTTTCTTTTTCTCTTTCTGTCTTAATAAATAAAATCCCTCGTTGCATGATGTTTCAGGAAAAAACAACAACAAAAAAAAACCAAAAACACACGTGCCTTTCTGCCTTTACTCCTCTAGCCTTGGCTTATCACAGGGATGGATGAAAGAAAAGTTATTGGGATCGAGGTGCTGGCACCAGGAAGATAAACACAAAGCCATCCCTCTCTCCATCGCTGAGCAGGTCAAAAATGATTGCATTGGGCATGAAGAATTTATGTCTGCCGTGAGTCAGCCAGAGTGTCGGGGTAAATCAAGGCTGACATTTTTAGCATCTGGGGGAAAAAAAGCAATTGCATTTTATGTCTACATTTTGCTCGGCTAATCAAGGTGCGGAAGAGACAGTATGCCTGGAGAAACTTTTCCACTTTTTATTATTTAGGTAGGGTTTGCTTTTTCCCATGGAAACATGGAGCAAGTCTATAAAGGCTTCAGTTTAGACTCAGGAAGAAAGGAAAAGGCCATTCCTGTCAGATGTTACTTGGACAGGTAAGTTGGCAAAATGTACTGTCAGCGGAGGAAGGGTTTCTGGGAAGGGCAGAACTTGGGGGCTGTCTGAGTAGTCTCAGAAGGAAGGAAGTGGGTGGTTATCTTTGCAAAGAATTATTTTTCTTTCCATGCACCTCCAGCAAGACCTATGATGAAACCTACTCATTAGGGAACAGCTTGTTGGATGCTTTTGACTAATTTGGGCCATTACTAATTAACTACTAAGCAGTCCTTTAACTGAATCAACCAGCGCAATAACTAAGTAGATCAGTTAAAACCGTTGAACCAGTTGATGAATATTGACATAGTCCAAGATCAAGCGACAGCTAATGTGTGCAAGGGGAGAAGAAAAATGGACAAATTAGTAGTAATATTTATTTTTAGCTTCCCAACGCTAATTATTGGTTTATCTAAGTACTTTGCCTTAGTAAATTAGAATGGATTTGGATTTCAATAGTTTTCTATTTTGCACTGGGGACTAGGTTCAGAAAATACACTTCCATGTGTTAATGGATAGTAATCATGATAGCTGATTTTTTTTTTGAGGGAGAGGGGATGTATATCTCATTAAATCTCCAGTGCCTCAGGAGATAGTTATGGTCTCTGTTGTACAAATGGGGAAACTGAGGCTTAAAGAGACTGACTAATATAGTCCAGGTTATTATCCAGCTCTTCCTAGCTGGTAAAAGCTAAAGTTCTTTGGACAGAAGCAGTTCTGCCTCCATGGCCTTTACCCTGCACTTCTGCACACCCTGCTTCAGATTTCTGAAGATGCACAGAGCAACAAATCATAGATGCCATTTTTCTAACAACATTGGGACTAAGAAGTTCACAAAACTAGATTTTATGAATGACTAAGTTTTCCTTTTCATGGCTCCAAAAAAGCTTGGAAACCAGCCACAGGTCCTGAAAGTGTGTATTTATAATGAAAATAATAGCTAAAATGTATTGCTTACTTATTATGCACCAGATACCACATTAAGCTGCTTATATGTATTTACTCATTGAAACCTCACATAGCCCTAAAACAGGGCCTATTATAACCCATGTTCCAGATGAAGAAACTATGGGGTTGAGAAGTTCAAAAACTTTCTCGTGACTAGGAGGTGACAGTCAGGAGAGGAAGTCAGGCAAGTTGGCATCAGAAGCCAGCACTCTGCTGCATCTAGCTAGATGGCCTTGCCAGGCCAGGACAAGCTTTTGGTAAGACAGTAGCATTGGTAGTGGGTGGTTGGTTATTTGCTTTCCTGTGTGTGTGTGTGTGTGTGTGTGTGTGTGTGTGTCCCCAAATAATAGCTTTGAGAGATCTGATTAAGAGACTTCCAAGTTTTCTTTTAAAATTTTAACTCTTCTCTATTATTATACATTTAGTTTAGAAAGAATGGAGAAGAGTTAAATATTATCTGCAATTTCAATCTGTGCTTCTCTGCCTAGGGCCCCAGGACCTCTAGAAGTCCTTTAAGAGGGTGGCTGGGACCTTAAAGTTATCCTCACTATATCAAAATGCTGAACTAAAATTAACTGAGAATAAGGAATGAGAGTATAACTCAAACTCCATGTTCATGGAATTTTATTAACTCAGCAAGGTAATGTACATTATTGCATGCTGATTGCTCTTTGATGAATAAAGATATGGAAATGGAATCTTCTTTAATAAAGGTTGTCAATTAGACAAAAACATATTAAAATAGAGAGCTAGATAGGGCAAAGAATAAAGGAGGTCTTTGATGACAGAAAGCCTAGGAGTCCCTATGATGTCTTTTATTTTTGTTCCTTGTAGCTTGGCTATTTATTTGAAATGTTAGCAAAATATCTTCCAAAGCCCAAAGAGATCATTTATGTAAAGTGTTTTGCAAATATTAGTTTTGTTGTTGTTAATACTAACAGTAATAGTTATGGAAATGATCCTGATGGGGAGCAGGTGATTTCAGGTAACAATTGTATCAAGAACCTTACTTTTAAACTTCATTTTCTGAGGTTAGATTTGTTCATTTCTTCACCATATTTTAAGTTAGCATTGGGGTTCCCAGAATGCTGTGTGCTTTATGTGCACCGGTGTGTGTCACACATGTGTGGTGTATGCACACACCATGGTTTTGTGAGTGTCATGTTGCCCTCATTTCTATGTCTTTTGTGCAGCTGCACATTGCAAAACTCTGTTGAGAAAACTTGTTTGAAAGGGTGGTGAAGCATTGGGGTTGTGGTGTTGGTTTTTACTCCCACATTTTTGGCATTAATTAGACAAACCTCACCATCCGATCTCTCCTGCCTCTGTGGAGGCGGAAAGGTATGTGAGAAGCTAGAGTTCAAAATTTGGTTGTCAGAACTTGGACCTGTGCCTGTACACTCAAGGTGGTTTGAATGTTACAAAGAGGTTGTAAAATCAGGTGTGCTAACACATACACCTCATGCCCTAAGTGGATTTAACTTAATTCTTTCTTTTTAACTAGTTGTTTTGATATACTTTGGAGGAAGTCTAAGTAACAAAGTTAATTGGGCTGAGATTAGCACATAATCAAATCACATCTGCTTTAAAAAAAATTGGAGCTCTCTTTATTAAAGTAGAATAAAGTGTAAATTGATCTTCAGCAACCTACTCTGTATTCCTGGTCAAAAAAGGATATCAAGTAGAATAAGATCAGTACCTGCTCTAATCTTTAATTGTTATCAATCTCTTTTAGTCTGCCTTTGTTCTTCCTTTATCTTGTTTCAAAGAAAGCCCTTAAGGTCCTCTCTTAGCTCCCTGAGGTTTACAAAGTCTGTCCACAGCTTCTCTGCCTTCCTCATCATTCCCTACAACTGCTGCTTTGCTCCAGCCCCAATTCTTGGCTCACACTTACTGCAAGTCACAGGTCCTTCTGAACAGTCAGGTCACTCCCAGGGGTCCCTTTCTTACACTAGAGCTCTCCACTGCTTCTCTCTTCTACATAAAGCTATCTGTCTTCTCTTGGTGAGGCTTGGACACTACTGGTCTCTGTCTAGCTCTGAAGTATTAGGCACCCCTCTCACTACCTTGTGCACATATAAGCAGGGTGTTCTAAACCCAGATGGCCCCTTTTTTCCTTGCACTGAATACGGTCTCTTCTACTATATCCCTTTTCACAGTGTGCCAAATAGTTTGAAAGGGACTTAAAATAATTCCACCCCATCTGATTTTTATTAATTAGATTGAATAGAATGGTTTAAATCACAAGCGTGTACTGGGGTTGTACACAGAGGAAGCACAGCCTTGATCTTCCAGAGGCTACAGGCAGTCATTGATTGGGTCAGTGTTGAGCTGGGTGGGGACATGGATAGATTTGAATTCATATTTTTCTTCATGGCAGTTTCTGTAGATTTAGGGAGCTGGAACATAGAGGGAATAGAATGGTGGATGAAAAGATGGACCAACAGAGCATTGCTGTCCACTTCCCAGCCTGGAAAAGTGGTAATGTTTTAGGCCTATGTGACATGAGTTCAAATTATTAGCTGCATGATCCCTAAGTCTCAGTTTCCTAACCTAATACCTCCCTCACAGGGTGTTATGAAGAATAAATTAGATAAAATGTTTAAAGTATCTAGCAAACACACAGGTCCATGGATGTCATGTGCCATGCTAGATTCAGGGAGAGGTAGATATCATTGGGAGATGTAAAACTGAAGTTATTATACAGTTATGCCTCACATGAACTCTGAACACTGGTGAAGACAGAGGAGCACAGAACCTCTGGGAACGATGTTCTTTAAGGAAACTATAGCCCTTATGATAAGCTGAGCCCTACTCTTCCTCTAGATGCTCAGGGGATTTTCCCCCTGAGGTGGCAGAGAAGCAGGAGCAACAGAGCTGTCCCAGGTTAGTCTTCAGTCTTCAGGCAGTGCCTCTGGTGAAAAAAAAAAAAAAAGATGTGACTGGAATCTTTAGGAGCTGGGAAAAGGGAATAGAAGGTAAGTTTCTAGAAAGAACAGAGTCAGAGAGAGTCTTAGAAGAGAGAACTCTGATGAGTCACTTCATAGAAAATTAAGTGCAAAGGCCTGAAGACTGAAACATGGGGAAAAAGAGGGGTGCAAGCTAGGAAGACTGGAAGGGAAAACATTGATACCTATTGGAACTTTGGTGAAAATCAGTACAATAATAGGATTCTATGGAGAATCTTACACTAGGTTAGGATATCAGTTGCAGAGGTATAGGTGTATGTGTGCATATACACACACAGCAAGGATAGTAATCACTGCTCTTAACAAAAACTCACCTCTGAATGTGCCCTGGGTTCCATTCTTTCTTATCTCCATAAGATCTTATTTTCCTCTTCTCTTCTGCATCATAAATTTCTTTCTTTCTTAGAGCATCATTTCTTACAATTTTCACATTGTAGTATCTTCCAAGTTAAAATCAAATCAAGATCAAATCCTCTTGTGACATCTTATTTGCTCCAGCCAAGGCTTTAATTCTCTGCTACCCTTCAAAATGAAATTTCTTCTCAAAGTTGTCAAATTGTTTTCATTTTCTCGCCTCTTGCATTTATTCATTATTAAGTTTGCTCCTTTCTCCTGAAGGTGAGCCAGAGTCACTGACAACTTATTCATTGTGCCATCCAAGGGCATCTTCAGCCTTCATCTTCATCAGTCTCCTAGTCCCACCTCCAGGGCTGGCCACACACATCTCAACAGAGTTCTCTCTTGGCTTCTGTGACTCCACACATTTCCTGGTGTCCTTTCCCTCTGGTTACAGCTGTCTGTGTGTGACTGTGCTCTAGGACTTAGTTCCAGGCCCTCTTCTCTCCCTACACTTATATCCTTTATGATCTCTTCTATCCCTGTAGCTCTAAATGCCATCTATATGCTGATGACTTACAAATTTATGTCTCCAGTTCAAAAATCTCTGAGACTCAGACTCATATATCCACCTGGCTACTTGACATCTCTACTTGGATATCTCACAGGCATCTCAAAAGAAACATGTAAAAATGGAAATTTTCATTTTCCTCCTAAACCTGGTCCTTTCCCAGAATATCCTATCTCCATAAATGAGGCCACCAGGAATGCAGTTGTTCAAGCTTAAAGCTCTGAATTCATGAACAAGTTCTGTTATATCTATTGCATTCATTTGTTCAATTAGCAGTTATAGTCAATTTTTGTTATTTGAGACTAGAGTCCCAGTGCACAAATTTGTATACAGGTGGGGTCCCTCAGCCTGGCCTGTAATCGGGGCTGATCGGGGCATCTCACCCAGTCATGATCAGGGCCGGCGGGGGGTAAAAGGAGAGAGGGAAGACATGGAGGGAGAGGCAGAGGAGAGAGGGAAGTAGGGCTGCAGGAGGTTGGCTGGGGAGTGTGGCCCATGTGGGTGGGGTGAGGGAGGTGCTACAGGAAGTTCCTATCAGGTTGATGGGGCCAGCTGCCTGGGGGAAGGGGCTGCAGGAGGTTGGCCAACAGGCAGGGGGGCAGAGGTGCCCACTGGTGGTTGGCCAGCCAGGGGGAGGGGCCACAAGAGGTTGGCTGACTGGGGGGAGGTACCATGGGAGGTTGGCTGGACATGGAAGGTGAGCTGTGGGAGTGCACTGACCACCAGAGGGGGAAGCTCCTGCATTGAGTATCTGCCCCCTGGTGGTCTGTGCATGCTTTAGCGACCGTCGGCAGGTCATTTGGTCATAATGGTTGCTTAGGCATTTATATATATATTTAAGTCACTGAGAACACTGATTGAATAAACATTGCTCCTGGAGAAAATACAGGGTGAGGTTTCCATGAACCTCTGGTCACAACATTTATGCTAACTGCTCAAGACATTTTATGTTTGTTTCTGCTTAAAGACATCTTCTTGAATATGTATTATTGAATTATTAACATTGAGCTCAAGAGCTATATTGCTCATCTCTGAATGCAGTTTATCTAACACATGTATTTTCTTTGTAAGGCACAACGCAGTAATACTAGAATTTCTTGCACCTCGGAATACTAGAAAGCACTTGACCATTACACGTGGGTACCATTTTAAACAGAAAAAACACCAACAGAAAGCACAAACATTAATTTTAAGAAAGAAGTAGACAGTGGAAAGGACACCTGTTTACAGTATGACAAGTGGAACAAGAAGGTAGAAATATGTGTGTCAGGCAACTTAAATTTTTCACCTGTTTGCATACTTCTAAATGATGGCCAAAGTGCAACATGTATTGATTTGAGGGTAAACTTTAGCCAGCAGGTGAATTCACATTAGGATCAATTGTGTTGATATTTATGTATCAGAGGTTGTGCTAGTGAAGATACACTATAAACAAAACATACAAGGTCCATTCTTTGGTGCAGTAGACTTATTCTGACCCTTGAGTATATTTTGAATTCATCTACTTTTCTCAAATCTTTCACGAACTACTCTAGTTTTTGCCACCAATATTTCTCATTTGGACATATACTATTGTGACCTCCTTCCATCTTGTTTCCTTTCAACCCATTCTCCAAATATAGTCAGAGGAATCCCTTCAAATATTCATTTGAATTATGCCACTTTCTGCTTTTTATCCTTTAATATTTGGGTGGGAAGCCATTATCCTTTAATGGCTTCCCACCCAAATATTTATCATGCAGCAGTCTTGTTTACCTCTGTAGAATCACCTTAGCCAGCCTCCCTTAACTCATGGTCCCATGACACAGACATTCTTTCAGATCCTTCTGTGTACCACGCTCTTTTCTGCCTCCAAGGCTTTGCATATGCCTTTCTCCATGCCTGTGCCTAGAGCACTCAGTAAACTTCTGTTCATCCTCAGATCATCATAAGCTCCAGCCTCTCAAAAAAGCCTTCCCTGAACACATGGCCTCTATCCAAATGCATCTTGTTTATTTTTTTATAGCACTCTCATTATTGTATAATAGTGAGCAAGAGCTATTATGGAGACCAAGTTTTTGAATTGTCACCTGAACCTAAATGGCCCTGTCAGTAACCCATGGGTCAGGCCATAGGTCCTCAAGTACTCTGAGTCACACACAGAGAGTTGATATCAATGTCCAAGAATTTCAGGAGGTCTTGTTTGGACCCAATATAAGGAAGAACTTTTTAACAGTCATCTAATTGAAGACAAAAGTGCCTGCTTGAATAGATAGTGAGTGCTCAGACCTTGCAGGTACTTGAGGGCAACTGTCTGGAATGCTGGAGAGGAATATTGTATTTGATGATTTGATAACTTTGGAGTTTTCAGACTGTGATCTGCAGACCACCTTCATGAATCTTCTATGGATGCTTGCAATGCAATGGAATTAAATAGTACATCAAATATCTAGCATGTCCACACTTGTTAGAAACCATTTTCTGGACTCCACCCCAACCCTTGACATAGATGCTATGGAGGATGCTGCATGAGGAATCTCTAAAATGAAATTCTGGCCTAGGTGATTTCTGAAGTTATGCTTTACCTTCAGATTTGGACCTTCTGGTCCTATAACTATATTTTCAATATCCATTTAACAAATATTGATTGAAAGCTTCTAAGTGTCAGTCACTGTTCTTGGCTTTAGAGATTGTGGTTGTTAATTTTATGCCTTAACCTGGCTAGGCTATGGTCCCCATTTTTTTAAGGAGATACCTGGGTAGTGCTGTTTAAATAAAGGATATTACCCACAATAACATGCATGGCCTCATTTAATCAGTTGAAGGCTTTAATTGCAAGTACAGGTTTTCCTGTAGAAGAAGAAATTCTGCTTTAAGACTGAAGCATCAGCTACTCCTTGAGTTTCCAGCCTCTCAGCCTGCTCTACGGATCTTGAATGTTCCAGCCTGCACAATTGCATAAAGCAGTTCCTAAAAGATGTGTGTGTGTGTGTGTGTGTGTGTGTGCGCGCGCACGCGCGCGTGTGCCATACCCCCAAATGTATACACACTTTAACAGCTGATAGCTCAATTTTGGAAATGAAGTATATTTTAATAAACACTATCTGAGTGATCCTGATTTTTTTTAAAACAGTGCATAGAGAGTGTGTGTGGAGCCTCAGAACGAGCCTGTAGCTTGGTCCCCTTTGTTCCTGGATGATGAGGTGGGGCCCTGGGCTCTTGACAGGCTGCCAGTGTGGGCCTCATCCATGCTGTTTGAATGCTGCCCTGCTGCTGGGAGAATAGAAAACAGTGGCATGTCAGCTCGTGGACAGGCCCACTGGGAAGATAAGAGTTGGGACAGAAAACTTTTTTATTCTGTCACCTGATGTAAAATCGAGGGGACATGGAGAAATCATAGGAACTAGATTAAAGGAAATGTCTGTGGCTCTATTGTGTACTATAGAGCTGGTCTAACTGTGGCACCAATATTAAGGGGTTTTATAACACTTTTTCCCCCTAGAGCACAGGGCGTTTTACTGTCTATTAACAGACTTTCAATTGAATGAATTCCCCTATGACCTCAGCTCTGTTATCACTTACTTGTTTTGTAGCATTAGGAGTGTGTGTGTGTGTGTGTGTGTGTGTGTGTGTATTTTTAATTATGGTGCATGGAAAAATGTGTTGAAAAATAATCTGTTCTGGCATAAGCAGAGGGCTAGATAGGGATGTGTTTTTGTATGTGTTAAATTCAACAATTAAATATTAGAATAGGAGGATATATAGTGAGCAGAGGGAGCTAAAGAAAAAAGAACCAATTTCGCACAAATCATTACAATTCAGTTGTGGCACTATTGGGAAATGAGGGCCAGTTCGTACTTTGAAAACAGTGAATAACTGGAAGAAAACATTTCTCTTATATACAAAGACCACTTTTCCCCTTCAAAAGAAAATCTTTCACTGCCCTTGGAAGTCATCACCAAATGGATAAATATAAAACATGTAAAATGGACTCAGAACGAGGCCATCAAAATGACTGAACCTTTGCTTCTGAGTTTATGAAACTGAAAGTAAGCCAATACTGGTGAGTTTTTCTATCCTTTCATTTCTGAAACAGTGTGACTTACAAATAATGGAAACCAAGATGGAACAAAAAAAAGCAATAGCATAGGTGTCAACAAAGCTGTTTACTGAAGTAAATACCGTAAATTTTTTTTGGGTGCTCTGCTCTCCTCATCTTGAAGGCTTTAATTGCAAGTACAGGTTTTCCTGTAGAATTGTGCAGGCTGGAACATTCAAACATTTCCAATTATTGACATGGTAAATATGAATATATATTTAGGTGCAGAGCTAAGGAAGGTTGATGAGAATGATTTGAAATTATAGCACTGATGGTCTATGATAAATAGTCATTAAACATTTATAGGGAGGTTCATCTAAATGAGAATTTTATAGCAGTTCCAGTTATGACTTATGCTTTGGGTCAATATAGAGTACAGAGACTGGATTTATCCATTCTTATGGACAACTGGTATGAAATAATGGTTTGTAAGATGTCTGACATCAAACAAAAAGGACAGTGATCCCTGAGAGTTAGAAAACAAGTCGTGTGAGTCCTAGCATACTACCAAGAGAGATTTTCCAGGCCGTGGAATAGGGAGGGCAATGGCAGAAAACTTGGTGGTCTCTCTATTTCAGGGGTCTTCAAACTACGGCCCGCGGGCCACATGCGGCCCGCAGAGGAGTCTGATCCGGCCCGCCAGGTTTTTTGGGCAGTGAGCGCAGCCGAGGTGTTACAGTAGGAATTAGTAGTTCATATAGTCCGGCCCTCCAGCTTTCTGAGGGACCGTGATCTGGCCCCCACTTTAAAAAGTTTGAGGACCCCTGCTCTATTTTAACCAGACAGAGCTGGGAGTCTGAGAAGGCGAAGGCTGCTCAGGATAGACTGCTCTGTAGAAAGCTTCATAGAGAGCTTTGGAGATCTGCAGAGAGTCCCCCTTTAGTCTTCAGCTGAGTACTTATCAGCACATGTTTATAAGGAAACTACCTGAGGCTGGGAAAGGAATATCGTGGTAATATCAGAAGGAACAATCTCCAGTTCTCACAAAAGAATGAGCATGTATATTCTGTTCCCATCAGAGGGGAAAATCTCTTAATTCATGGGACATCAGGTAGAGTAGTCAGAAGGGTTTTGTCTTGGCTGTGTTTTGCAATTAGTCCTAGACTAAGTACCACTCTTGTCCTACCTAGAAAATCTTAAAATAATGGCCAGAAAGAACTGTTTCCAAGTAAATTAATGGTGTTGCAGAAAAAAACTCAAGAATATTGATAGAGGCACAGAAGTATTCAGCATCCAATAAAATAAAGTTCAGAATGAATGGAAACCAATAAAAATTACTAGCCATGCAAAGAAACAACAAAATATATTATCTATAAACAGGAGAAAAATCCATCAAAATCAGTCCTGAAATGACATAGATGACAAAATTACTAAACAAAGACCTTCCATATGCTCAATAAGCTAAGAAAATATTGAGCATAATAGGTTCATGTTATGGAAATATATAAAAAGAACTAGGGATAAAAACTTCAATTTCTGAGATGAAAAATAAACTAGATAGGATAAATAGAAGGTTTAAAAATGCAGAAAAAAAGCTTTTGAAACATGAAAACACAGATTATAGACTACCCAAAATGAAACTCATGGAAGTAAAAGACTGGGAAATAATGAACACAGCATCTCACTGTGATATATGTCCAGTAGCCTAAGATACACATAATTGTAATCCTCAAGATGAGGAGAGCAGAGCACCCCCAAAAATTGAAGGCATGATGGCCAAACATTGTCAAATTTTGATGAAAACTATAGACCTATAATTCCAAGGCTCAACAAATGCCCAAGAAACATGAAGAAAATGACACCAAAACAATAATCAAATTATGTGACATACAGTCATAAAGATAAACATCCTAAAAGCAATCAGAGAAAAAAAGATACAGTATGAATAAAGGGACAAAGTTAAGGGTGGCAATAGATTTCCAATCAGAAACAATGTAAGACGAGAGAGGGGAGCAACATTTGAAGTACTGATGGAAACTATCAACTTGGAATTTTATATCCAGTGAAAATATTTTTCAAAAGCTAAGGTTAAGGATTTTTCAGATGATCAAAAACTGGAAAAACTTGGTACCAATATCTTCTCACTACGAGAAAGGAAATCCTTCAGGCAGAGGAACATGATTTAATAAAAATATGGTCCTAAACAAAGGGATGAAGAGCATTGAATATGGTAACTATGTAGGTAAATATAAGACTTTAAATAATTATATTAATTTCTTGGAAAAAAATCACTAAAAATAATAATGTACATTGGTGTTTATAATATGTATAGGAACAAAATGCAAATTGGAGTTTATAACATGTATAGAAGCAAAAGTTATGACGACAATATCACAAATGCTAAGAGAGAAGAAATTACATTTAATGGTTGTTAGGTTCTTGTACTATAAATAAAGTGGCATAACATCACTTGAAGGTAGATTGTGATAAGTTAAGGATGTATATATAAACCTTAGCACCAGCACTGAAATAGTACTACAGAGAATTGTAGCAATATCCAACAATGTAGATAATGTGGAATCATAGGAATACTCAACTAATCCCATAGCAGGGGTTATTAATGTTATCTTGATTGTGGAGATGGTTTAATGAGGCTATATATATGACAAAGTTTATCAAATTGTAGATTTTAAATATGAGCATGTTATTATATGTCAATTTAACCTTAATGAAGTTGTTAAAAAAATAAGATGGGTTTAATGACTCAACATATCTAAAATGAAATATTTATTTTTAAACAATAGCATGCCCCATATTTCATATTAATGTGCCACAATTACTGGTACAGCAACACAGTTTTGGAGAATGAATTAGAGTTGAGGAAGCATGGCATTTAAAAGAGCCAGATATTATCTTAGGAACCACCTAGCCTTCCTACCTCATTTTCACTTCTGTGGAAATAAAGGTCCAGATAAATAATGTGAGTTGCTTCAACTTACTATTAATCACTCAAGATGAGAGTGAACAAGAATAAAAAAGAAGCCAATCCTTAATTTGTTTATCTTTCCAAGAAACTTTCTAGGTGCAGATCTCCATGGGTTTTAGGCAATACCACATTCATCACACTGTGTCTGTCTCCAAATAGGGAGAGGACAGTGTTTTGACTGAGATACTGGCAGCTCAAGTTAAGAATGGAACAGCACTGGAACAGCATTAGGACTCCTGGGAATAGCAATAGCTGAATTATGTAGTTAAATCCAAGGCAGCTGCTTTGTTACCAGTAATCATGATTTTCTTGAATTCTTTAAGTAAGTAGTGGCTTCAAAGACCTTTGGTATTAAACTTCAAAAAAGCACATTTGGGGAATTAATTCACCTAATAAATATGGTGCAGAGGGAAGAAGTATTAAAATCTATAACTGGATGGAATTTTGAACATCTGAATAGACACTATCATTAAAGCATAGTGGATTACAATTGCTCGGGAAGAGAAGATTGGAGATTGCTTGCTCTTTGCAAAGTGGATTTACAAAGGGTTGTTTAAAAACCTATGAGCAAAGAAAAATCTGACTTTGAAAGGAAAGGGACAGGAGGGAGTCAAATGAGAATATGCAACTTAAGTTAGGGCAGCCAAGGAGCAGGGTGAATTAATGTGAGCAAATGAGAAAGAGAAAGGCTTTTCTGAATAACCAAGAAAAAATGAGGGCAAGGGAGAAGAGAGGCTGGCTGATGGATGAAGATGATTATAAGATTAAAGATGACTTAGAAGGTTGCTGAGGTATAGCTACATTCCCCTGTGCCCCCTCTGCCAATTCCACTTTAATAAGAGAAATGAAGAAAATAAAGTCGGACAATTAACAGGCAATGAAGACTCCTCCAAGGGAGTGTTTGATAAAATGCAAGGAAGGAACATGTTATAATATTGGCTTTCCATTAGGAAATAGTCCTGCTAATCAAAACCGGAAAGTAGTTCAGGATGGGCTCGCCATAGGAGGGCTTTTGGTGTTTGTGTAGAATTTTAAATAAACTAGGAAATAAATGATGGGGAAAATATCACTTGTAAAAGCTAGAAATACCCTTGTAATAAAAGTCTGCCAAACTGATATCAGTGGTTAGTAAAATAGTGAAATTGATTTGGGCATAGAAAAAAGATAAAAATACGAAAAACATTCATGTAGTTTTCTTTTTATTATAACACCAAAATTCATTATCTATCATTTACATATTTTTTACTCTTTTTTTCCTTTATTGATTAAGGTATTACAAATATGTCCTTATCCTTCTTTTATCCCCTTATCCCCCACTCATGCCCTCACACCGCCCCCCCCCCCCGTGTCTGTATCCATTGGTTATGCTTAAATGCATGTACACAAGTTCTATGGTCCGCCCTCCCTTGCCTTCCCTCTGATGTTTGAGCATCTGATCGATACTTCTCTGTCTCTAGATCAATTTTTGTTCAGCAGTTTATATTGTTCATTATAATCCACTAATGAGTGAGATCATGTGATATTTATTTTGGATAGCATTAGCATAATGCTCTCCAGCTCCATCCATGCTGTTGCAAATGGTAGTAGTTCCTTCCTTTTTACAGCAGCATAGTATTCCATTATGTAGATGTGCCAAAGTTTTTTTTAATACACTCATCTGCTGATGGGCACTTAGACAGCTTCCAAATATTAGCTATTGAAAATTGTACTGCTATGAACGTAGGGGTGCATATATCCTTTCTGATTGGTATTTCTGGTTTCATGGGATATATTCCTAGAAGTGGGATCACTGGGTCAAATGGAAGTTTCATTTTTAATGAAAACACAACAATCCAAAATCTATGGAACACAATGAAAGCAGTCCTGAGAGGGAAGTTCATAGCTCTAAAGGCCTATCTCAAAAAACAAGAAAAAATGGTAATAACCATCTAACCTTGCAATTTAAAGAATTAGAAAGAGAGCAACAAGAAAAGCCCATAGTATCCAGAAGAAAGGAAATAATAAAAATCAGAGCAGAAATATATGACATGGAGACAAAAAAATACAAAAGATTAATGAAACCAAGAGCTGGTTCTTTGAAAGGATAAACAAGATTGATGAACCTCTAGCGAGGCTCATCAAGAGCAAAGAGAGAGGACCGAAATAAAATAAACGAAAGAGGTGAAATAACAACAGACCCCACAGAAATTAAAAAATAGTATGAACAACTCTATTCCAAAAAAATTGGACAACCTGGAGGAAATGGACATATTCTTAGAAAAATATAACCTTCCAAAACTCAATCAGGAAGAATCTACTGTAAAAACCTGAATAGGCTGATAACTATGGAAGAAATTGAAGTAGTTATAAAAAAGATGCCAGCAAACAAAAGCCCAGGGCCTGACCTCTTTACAGGGGAGTTTTACCAAACATTCAAGGAAGAATTATAACCTATCCTCCTCAGACTATTCAAAAAAATTCAAGAGGAAGGAACACTTCCAAGCTCCTTCTGTGAAGCCAGCATAACTCTAATACCAAAACCAGATAAAGACAACACAATGAAAGAGAATTACAGGCCAATATCCCTCATGAACGTAGACGCCAAAATCCTCAACAAAATTCTAGCAAATCGAATCCAGCAGTACATCAGAAAGATCATACACCATGACCAAGTAGGCTTTATCTCGGGGATGCAAGGATTGTACAATATCTGCAAATCAATAAACGTGATACATCACATAAACAAATTGAGAAAAAAAATCACATAGTCATACCAATTGATGCAGAAAAAGCATTTGACAAAATCCAGCACCCTTTATTGATAAAAACTCTCAGTAAGGTGGGAATAGAAGGATCATACCTCAACATAATAAAAGCCATATATAACAAACCCACAGCCAGCATCATACTCAATGGGCAAAAACTAAAACCATTTATCGTAAGAATAGGAACAAGACAGGGATGCCCACTCTTACCACTCCTATAGTTTTTAAATAACCCAAGTATTTAGGTATTTAAGTTGGTCAGGTCTTGCTTTAAGTCTTTTAAGCAAAATTAAGAAGAAATGGACTATATGGTATGAACAGGAGAAATAAAATCTGCTTTAACTTCCTTTTCTAATAGAGCTATGAAAATAAGTCCTGGTTGAAATTTTCAGGACTTTTTCAAGGCTTGGAGCTTTAAGGAATTAGTACAGCAAGCCCAGGTCTTTTCCCACATTTTAGGGCAGTAGCCATCTACCTACTTCACTTAATATCAGGGATCCATGTGTCCTACTTACCGTAAAACACTTCCTTTCTTCATCTTCCAAGAAACTTGGGATTTCATACAGCTCTTCATTGGATGAAAATATCCTTTTAGGCTAAATGTAATTATATTACCTGGGAGAGGTAAAATACATTGCCCTTAAATACTTCTTACTAGAGGGATTGACTTGGATTGATTTTCTTAAAGAATAGCTAAGATGTAAAGGCTTAAAGAAATTATAAGAGCTAACATTTATTGAGTGCCAGGTGTCGTGCTAAGTGATTCACAAACTATTATCTCATTAATCATCTGGCCAATCTTTTGAAAAAGGTATAATCTGAGCCCATTTTTCTGATGAAAAAAACAAAGGCACAAATAACTTTAGACAGTTTCCCAAGATAAAGTAACAGATGGAGAGTGGAGCTGATATTTAGAAGGATGCAGAGGACAGAACACTATAGAGGAGAGACGGAACCTGTAGGTAAGAGAGGATTCCTGAAGACCAAAACTTTTCCCCTCTTACAAGAAGCATCTTCTGACTTTGCTACACTCGGGTAGAAATTTCTATGTTCCAATTTTATGGTTAGATCATGTATACTTAACATTCTATGATTCTACAATTCCATTAGCGAACAGGGTCTTAGGAGAATTAATTTAGAATGTGGGTGAATTTTTATGGGAGGTTGGGAGGAGATTGAGCAGGTGAATTAAGAAGCTGGTACACGGTCCCTGCAATAGGACAGATTGGGAAGTTCAGAGCAGTTCAAGAGCTCCTCTGGGTGGCTTCACTCCCACCATACATTCTGGCACTGAAATCCTCTCCTGCTTTCTAAATGAAATCCCCTCCCTAGCCATAGGAAAGACTCTATTATACATACTTGGAACACACTAATGTATTATCTCTAAGGCTTTTTGCATTTGTAGAGCTTTTATCTTGCTGGGGCCCATGGAGGAAGTAGGCTATGGGCATCTCCATTAAGAGCTAGAATAGGTTTGTGTGGGCAAGACTGAGGACTCAGGTTGGGGAGGGTTGCTGACTATGAGCCAGACATAAAGAAGGGGCTTGAGGGGAGACATACCCAGGAAGACTGATGGCTCACTTCTTCCCTGCTTGTGGTAGCTTATCCAGAAGTTGGCTCAGCTATCTGAGTTAATTCATTGGAAGGACAGATTGATAATCAGTAGCTGATCTCTTCAGTCCTGAAGCTTTCATTGTTATGCACTCAGTCAGATGTTTCTCAGACTCTTTTTTTCCTATATGTTTTTTAGAACATTATGGAATTGGTTCTTTCTACGGGAGCCCCTCCATGGTGTTCCCAGCTGTGCTCCATCCAGACGCTTTTCCCAAAGGGTGGGAACCTGTGCACTTTGCTGCTTTGCCAATGAGGTTCTCAAATAATTATAATTTCATTTGTTGTGGCACAGGCAGTGGCTGTAATTACCCTCCTTTGCGGATCTGGACAATGATGCGTCAAGTGAGCAGTGCTGGGAGGATGCTCACTGGGACTGAAGAACAGAATGTGCAGTGGGGAGGGTGTCAGGCACCATCTGAAGAAACCTATAGTTATCAGCTATCAGGACAGGGATCAGTCCTGAATTCTGAGAGATAGCCTGGATGGCTCCTAGGGAAAATGATCACTGAGTAACCAAGAAGTAGAACCCAAGCCAATGCTAGGAAAACAGAAGTCTAGAAGCCCAGGGTAAAGCACTTGGGTAGCAGGAATTTGAAAATAGAGGTAAGCAGGTGTGGCAGCACACATAGCACTGGAGGTAAGAAGAAACCAGAACAGCATGCAGCCCACTAGTGTGTGATGCACATGCACAGACCTAGCCAGGAAGAGCTAGCATTGTCCAGGGCAGGTCCAGAAATGGGCACGCAAGAGTCTTTGGACAGGACAGAGTATGTTTAGAGAATGGGGCAGGGTAGGGGAAGTGCATGTCCACACAAGTTACCAGAAGCCAGGGTCAGTCAGAAGAGCTTGCCAGGAAGGCCAGAAAAGTGTGGGCTGGGCAAGATCTATACAGTCCAGACAGGACTCTGAGATCTGATGCAGGGAGTCACACATCCAGAAAGCAGAATGTGGTGTTATCTGAAGTCAGCTCAGGGAGGGTTGAAAGATCAGTAAATTTCCAAGGAGGTAAAGAGTTTCAAGCCAGATCAATCATTTCATAACTCGGAGAATGCTAAAGGAGCTCCAGCTTGGACAATGTCCCCTGCTGAGGGAGGCCTTTTCTTTGAGCCGCTCTTAAAAACCCAAAGGCCCCCTCCTCAAGGTTTAGCCTAGCGGCACTGGAGGTTCTCAGCTTGCTAGGGAAGCTCTGTGTCTCTTGGGGAAGGAAAGGAGAGGCATTCCTCCTATTCACCTTGGTATATTGGGATCTGAATTCTGAGGGAGGGTCTAGTCTTTGATGGAAGTCTGCTGGGGTATTTGTTTATTGGGCCCTTTGTGGCTAGATTAGAAGGGTGGTGGTCATCCTATAGGGACTCCTCTTTCCAGCTTGACTCTTCTCTTTTAATATCCAGCCCCTTCCCATGTTCCTGTGACTAAAGTAGTGATCCAGATGTGTAGCCCTCAGGAAAATAATAGTATTGATTTATTGATTTATTGGTTCCTTTACTCATTCATCTAGTGAATGATTATTAAAACCTATGAGGCATGGTGCTCTGGATATGATGACAGACTGGTTGGATGTAACACAGAAATAAGCAGTGATATTACAATGTCACCATTGGTTATGGCAGGTGTATATATGAATGCTGTGGGACCGAAGGCAAGAGGTATCTAACTCTGACCTGGAGAGTAAGGAAGGGTTCTAGGAGTAGTCAGACTTGGTCACTGGGACTGGAACTCCTCTTGGTGGCCTTACTTCCTTACCCATCTCCTGGCATTGAATTCTCTACCAATTTCTAAATGGGAGGGTTTAGAAATGTAAACATAGGCAAGACTGTCATCATCATACACATTATGTGGAACACACTAATGTGTTATCTCTAAGGCATTTGAAAACTGTTTATCTCTAATTGTGGAATACAAGATTATTTCCTGTTCAGAGGCATTTCAGGCCTCATCAGATGGTTATAATGAGTACTTTTCCTATATTTTTAAAATATTGTGTGAGCAGACAAGTAGGCTGCATGGAAAGTGAGTAAATGAACTATGATTATAAAGGAATTAATCAGACCAATTTCTTCTGTATAGCCTAATCAAAATTAAGAGACCAATTATAAACTGGAAAAATATTTGCAGCACATATAATAGATAAAACAACTCTCTCCTCTATGTGTAAATGCCATTTAAAAACCATTAAGGACTAAGATAACCATGTAGAAATATTTGCACAGGACTTGAAAAGACAAAAGACAATGTAGTTCTGATGCTTCAGGCTCCAGGCCTAGAGACCACAGTGCAAGGAGCCAGCAATTCCAGACTTTCCCCTTTTAAAAGCAGAAAAGAGCTTCTAATGGAGAAGCTCAGATTTGTGCCTCAAGGACTGACAAGTGAGCAAGAGAACACTCAGAATCTGTTCTCTCTGATACCTGCTATCACCTCTGACCTCTGTCCTTCTCATTTCTGAAACAGTGTCAGCCCTGGGCCCCGTAAGACTGAGCAAAGTTTTCAGTAGCCCTTGGAGGCTCCCTTCTACCTTTACCCTGAACATTGCTTAGTTGATGCATGAAATTCCTTTCATGGGAGATAAAATCCTTAATTCTACAATTAAAGATAAGAGGCTTAAAATTACCTAGGGAAACTAATGCATTATTATGCAAGTGTTTTAGTCAAATTGTAAAAGGCTTAAGGTTATGGAATCCCCTTCTTTTTTGATGGAAGCAATGTTAAAGGCAGAAGGACTAAGAAATCAAGACTGGGCAGACTGTGTTGGACAGAATCTCCCCCAGGTGACTATTACCCTGAAATCTTACTGACTTTTCATGAGTCTTTAAGAAATGAAAATGCCTGATGCCCAGTGTCCCTCAGGTTCATATTCTAGAAATGATTAGATGAGTGTAAGCCAGAGCACCAGGTGAAGAGAGATGAATATGACGGGACAGTCTGCACTTCCTGACAACAAGCAGTTGTCCCCTGGGCCTCCGGAGATCCATTTACTCTTCACACAGTAACTGGAAGCTGTTAAGCTGAGGAGGTGGCAAGGTTGTGAGGATCTGGTTCTTCTCAGCACAGTTCTTGGCTTCTGTGTTCCCCCCTGAAGACAGCTAAGAGGGAGGGAAATGTAGAGGTCTTGGGTGGGAAACCAACTGTTAGATGTAACAGCCAAGATCTGTTTCTCTGTGACTTATGTTATCTTCTATTATTATATAGCTCCTATTTATTTTATGCCCCACTCTTGATGTATTATAGTTCTATAATTATAAAGGGGCTGAGAAACTGAGTATGGGTGAGAAAATGCCCTTTCTGTTATCTTAGTCTATGCAGTAGTTTGTACCAACATTATTAAATACAAGTGACCAGACCCAAAAAATAGGAATTGGAAGGTGGAAAAGGTTAATGAGAGAGTCATAAAGAAGCTGGTGGACTCCTTGCACATTGCTTCACACTGAAGTTATTTAGAAATTTGGAACCTCTATGAGTCCCTGGAGGGAAAAGGGGATATTACAGGAGCAGATATTTTATTTATTGTCTTCTCCCCAATCAGTAAGTAATAAACAGATGAAACCACAAGGTTAGAGAATTATATTACCTTTTGGTTTGAGCCAAGTAAAACTTTAATTTTCCAGCTGGAGATAACAGACAACTCCCATTACTCGGAGGCAGGGGAAGAGCTACTGTGAAATCATGACCTAAGGGGATTTGTTCTGGGCTTTAGTGGCTCCCAGGGGAAAATGCACAGGAGCTGGATCATCCAGGGAAGGGTGTCATGGGTTAGAGTAAGCTCTCTCCCAGAGGTAAGCCAGTGAGATTTACAGTGATTCTTGAATGTGACCTGGGCTTATTGATTCCAATGGTAGATCATGGTGTATTTCCTCTTCTCAGCAATTCATGCCCAGCCCTTAACCTTACATTAAAAGTTCAAAAGACAAATAGGTCAGTACTTCTTCTTCCTAGCATTCATGTTCTGAGGGTCTGGGGTCAGCTGCTCCTGGCAACAACATGTGTATGAACCAGGTTAAACTATGCTGCAGTAACAGGCAACCCTGATATATCAGTGGCTTTACAACAAAAGTTTATTTCTTGCTCCTACAAATATCCAGGAAGGTCCACCTACCCATCCATCCAGCCATCCAGCCAGCCAGCCAGCCAGCCTGCTTCAGAATTTTGATCCTATTATCTCAACCCATAGCCTTCAAATTCTTCACCAAAGGGAAAAGGATGCTGGAGGAGCTTACTGAGATTTTTTGCTGACCCAGCCTTAATCACTTGTCATATGATTTTGCAAACTGCAAGGTGGCTGAATTTTGTAATCATCTGTATGCCTTGGAAGGACATGATAACTGCATATTGGCAAGGACTGGTGCTATATACCGTAGTGTTCTTCCCATGTGCAATAATTTTGAAATTCAATGGTATATGTTATCTGTATTATTATACTGTTTTTTAGAATAGGATATTATGATTTAGAACAGTGAAGGCTTGCCAGTAAGCCACTAGGTCAACATTCACTGCAGGTCTGCCTGATTCTCATACATAAAATATTTGATTTTTATTTCGGGTACAAAGGATTGTTTTCATTATCTACATTTTCATTATTTATGCAAAACAAGGTTTTAAAAACTAGTTTTATATACTTATTTCCTTTGAAATCTCCATTATTCTGGCCCAATTGCCATATATAGAATAGTTTCTGTGTTATTAAAAAATATGTGTTCACAATAAAAAAATAAAATTAATAGGCAAGAAAATGGCCTATGGTCTTTCAACTCTGACAAACCATCTCTCTTACCACTTAATTATCTACTGGTACTGGTAGGATCTTGTAAGCATACTAAAAGGGAGAGATAAACAATTATTAGGTACATGTAATCACTTTGTACAGTTCAGGCAGAAGTCCCCATTTTTCCTTCAGTAGTCTGGCGTGTGTGTGTGTGTGTGTGTGTGTGTGTGTGTGTGTGTGTCCCTTTTGACAATGTACCCAGTTGCCCCAACTCTGATTTGCCTGTGCTACTCATTGTTAATGAATGTCTTGGGGCCTCAGTTTTACCATCTCTGAACTGAAGCCAAGGAGAGCGTCCCTGTGCCACCGAGGCAGGTCATGGTGTTTAATTACTTCAAAAGGCAATCTGAAAAGAGACAGACCCATGATTTCCTTGGAGGCTAGAGCTTTGCAGGTATCAACTCAGCATCCTTCTTTTACTCATGACAGGTTTATAGCCTGTGGGACTCACTTGGTACCTGTCACTTACCTTCTTCTTGATCCCTTCCTTCAGAGCTTTATCTGTCATTGCATCTCAGGATCAAAAGAGTGTATAAAATCAAGCTCATGGGGCATGGTTCTGACAGGGCCTTGTTTTCTTTAGGACACCATAGGTGTTAGGCTGCCTTCTGCAACAGCAGGGGGCACTTTAGGAGAGGCTGAAGTCTGATTTGCTTGTGGTCCCAATCCACATTATTTCATTAGCCCTACTGTGTACTAAGGACCCACTGTGTACCATTATATTAAGATATGTGCATTCACATACTTTCCTTGGCAGAGAACCACATCTGATGTGTCTTTCTCCTGGCTTCTGGATTTCTTGTAAAATAGTATCCTTCCTTATACTCAGTTGGCTTTTTCCCTTAACCTTTTATGCTACATGACATTTCATGTACAGACATATCTCATTTTATTAAGCTTTTCTTTATTGTGTTTTATAGATACTATCTACATAATAAAGAGGTAATATTCTAATTGGTCCTAATGGTATCATAGTCACAACCAGGCTGCGCGTGCCCAGGAGCTGGTGGACAGGGATGGGGGTGGGAACTTGCGCCATTGGGACATGAGGCTGCCATGGGGGCGGCCACGCCTGGCGGAGGCATGTGCAGGCCCGTGGCACTGCCCTGCCCAGAGGTGTTTCCAGGACGGGCCACGGTGGTGCAGCCTCAGCAGAGGACTCCTAGCACTCCTGAGCCAGGGTCTGAAGGCGCAGAGAGGAAGGGAGAGCACATAGGCAATTAGGGGGATCAGGCCAAGAGGGGAGAGCAGGTAGGGCCATCAGGTCGGCAGGGGAACAGTTAGGGGCATCAGGCAGGCAGGTGAGCACTTAGGAGCCAGTGAGAGGGATCCCAGATTGGAAAGGGTGCAGGCCAGGCTGAGGCCCCCCCCCCCCCACTAATTTTGTGCACCGGGCCAATAGTCTATAAAAATAAAAGTGTAATATACTAATTGGGCCGGATATCCTTCTGGACGTCTTTCTGGACAGCCTTCCAGATGAAACCGGCGAGGTAAGCTCAGGCTCCAGGTACCAGCTGGCAGAGGGAAGCCTGTGCTGGCAGCCAGGGGAAGGAAGGCCTCCTGCACAAATTTCGTGCATCAGGCCTCTAGTATTTTTTAAAAATTGAAGATTTGTGTCAACCCTGTATGGGTGCCATTTTTCCAACAACTTGCTCACTTTGTGTTTCTGTGTCATATTTTGGTAATTTTCACATATTTCAAACTTATATTTGTTATGGTGATATGTGATCAGTGATCTTTGATGTTACTATTGTAATTGTATTGGGGCACCATGAACCATGTCCTCATAAGATAGCTTACTTAATTGATAAATGTTGTGTGTTCTCACTGCTCCATCCACCAGCTCTCCCTCTCCCTCTCTTTCTCCCTCTCCCTCTCCCTCTCCTTCTCCCTCTCCCCCTCCCTTACCCTTTCCCTCTCCCCCTCCCTCTCCCTCTTTCTCTCTCCTTGGGTCTCCCTATTCCCATAGGACCTACAATATATAAATTAGGCCAATTAATAATCCTACAATGGTCTGTAAGTGTTCAAGTGGACGGAAGAGTGACATTCCATCTCATTTGAAATCAAAAGCTAAACATGATTAAGCTTAGAGAGGAAGGCCTGTCAAAATCTGAGATAGGCTGAAAACTAAGCCTTTTGTGCCAAACAGCTTTGAATGCAAAATCTTACTATTTAAGGACTATTTTTTGTAAGGTGTAACTGCTGTAGATAGTGATTCCTCTGATGGGTCTGGGCAAAGAAAATTGAAAACCTTCTGGAAAGAGTTCACCATCCTGGATGCCATTAAGAACATTCGTGATTCATAGGAAGAAGTCAAAATATCAGCTTTAACAGGAGTTTGGAAGAAGTTGATTTATTTCCTCGTGGATGACTTCAAGGGCTTCGATATTTCAGTGAGGAAGTAACTGCAGATGTAGTGGAAATAGCAAGAGAACTAGAACTAGAAGTGGAGGTTGGAGATATGACTGAATTGCTGCAGTCTCACGATTAGACTCAAATGGAAGAAGAGCTGCTTCTTAGGATGAGCAAAGAAAGTGATTTTTTGAGGTGGAATCTACTCCTGGTGAAGATACTTTGAAGTTTGGTGAAATACAGCAAAGGATTTAGAATATTACATAAGCTTAGTTGACAAATTGGAAGCAGGGTCTGAGAGACTTGACTCCAGTTTTCAAAAAAGTTCTGCAGTGGGTAAAATACTATCAAATTGCTTCACATGCTACGGATAAGTAGCTAATGAAAGGAAGAGTAATTGATACAGCAACTTCATTGTTGTCTTATTTTAAGAAATTGCAGCTGCCACCCCAACTTTCTGCAACCACCACTTTGATCAGTCAGTTAGCCATCAACATTGAGGCAAGACCCTCCAACATTCAAAGCATTACAACTTACTGAAGGCTCAGGTGATGTTTAGTGTTTTGGAGCAAGACAATATTTTTAAGTTAAGTATGTTCATTGAATTTTAGACATAATGTTGTTGCATACTTAATAGACTAGTATAATGCAAACTTAATTTGTATATGCACTGGGAAATCAAAAAGTTCATGTAACTTGCTTTATTGCAATGTTTGCTTTATTGTGGTAGTCTGGAACCAAACCCACACTATCTCTGGGTATTTGTTTATTATTATTGTCTATATATCTCCCACCCTATCCAACCACATAAACTGGAATATAAGCTTCATGAGAGCAGGGACTCTGTTTAATTTACTGTTTCTGTGCTAGACAGCATCAGGAACATAATGGGACACATTTATTGAGTAAATAGTTGGTTGCTATTCCTGAGCTCTGACTCTTAATGTGTGTCTATTCCATGAATTTGTGTTTCTCAGCTGTGTATGCAGTGAGCAGAGGCTATATTAAAAAGTAACACTAGCACCTTGCCTTTAAGTAATAGTGTAGTTATGGGACAAGACTCCATGAAACTTCATGGCTCTTCTGAGAGATTCTAATTGTGTTCATTGTACTGTGCTTTCTAAACTCCCCTTGTTCAGTACTTGTGGGCAGGTTAGTTTTCTTTATTTTCTTTCTTAAATTAAGACTCTATGCTCTCACAGTTAACAGCTATGGTATTTCACCTCCAAGTTGCCTGGCGCCCAGCAGTGTGGTGAAGCGATCCTGTGTTAGCTTATCGATATCCATTTGGAACATTTGTCTTATGGACTAGCTCCTCCTTAGCCTGTCCCAACTATTCTTTAATCCCATAAGTCATTTTAATCTGAGATGCCCGACAGATGAAAGTTATGCCACACATGCTATATAAATTAATGTTATGATACTAAGACCATTCCATTTGTCTAGGGATTTGCAGTGATTTACTTTTTATGGGTAAAGTTTTATTCAACTCTTAACAGTGAAACATAAAACTGTTACAACTGTAATGAAACCTATAAAAGCACAGAGGATAGTCTCAGGTAAAATGTCTCAGAGAAGGAAGATGATACCTCTGAGAACAAATTGAGGAAAGCTTTGATGAGTCATTCTCAAAGGTCTTCTCAGCATATTTTAGATGATCCCAACCAGGGCCCTGAGCCGGTATTATTCATAACTTTGATTTCACAGTCTCTACTCAACATAGGAAGGGGAATTATGAGTGTTTACAGAGAACCTAAAAAGGTCCTCAAAGAAAGATGGACTTATTTCTAACCTCTTTGCAAAATATCGAGCAGGTTGGGTGGGTCAGTTATAATTGCTGTAGGAAAGAGATGGCTCTATTACATTAGAATAATTTTAGGATAGTTTTTTAATTAAAGGGGCTATTTTCAAAGGTATGGACATAGGAAAACTATAGTGATAGTGCAGTATTTTGGAGTTAGCAACATTGGGACTCTAGATGTCTAGGTCTGAAGGAGTGGAGAGACCGCATTGTTCCTGGAACCCTGGGACAAACAGCACTGCTGGAGAGTGTCATATGACTATAGCTGAAGTCTCTGGAAACACAGCCAGCCTATAACATCCTTCAGAATTCCTCCCTCTTCTTGGTTTCCTGTCTTTGCTCCCAATTGACCAAACTCAACTGGAAGCCAGAGGGCAAGGGAACTCATGGATGCAATCTACATAGGTTAGACATGTGGGAAACAGCCACGTGGAGCATACAGACATTTTTTTTGTCCTTATGTCTTATGCTATGGAAGTTTTATTTAAGTAAGATGTCTTTCTATATACCTGTGCCACATAGATATTCTCTTACATTGGCTTTTTTCCTGCTTAATGTTATAAAAATATATCTTAAATTATTTTCAGTTGATTTTAAAGAAAAGAATGATTATTGTTGCTTCATGAAATTAGCTGGGTAGTTCATGTAAATCCAAGTTCAGGGGCAAGGAAGAGCCATGTCCCAACTGCAGCAGCTAAGTGGAAATCAAAAGGGGTGGATTCCTGCATTCTCCACCTTTTGTGTTCTGTTCCGGCCTTCAGTGGATTGGATGATGTCCACCCATACTGGGAGGACCATCTGCTTTACTAATCTCATTTGGAGACACCCTCTCAGACACACCCAGCAATAATGTTTAATCTGGGTACTTCTTGGTCCGATCAAGTAGACGTATAAATTAGCTGTCAAAGTTGGGAATCAGGGTATTTATAGGGGACATTGGGTAAAGAAGGAAGGATACTGATTGCCAGATAACAACCGTGATTCCATCCTCATTCAATCAGTGAGCCTCTCTATTAGGTTTCCTTGCCTGTAAACTGGGAATAAGTATTCATACCTGTTTCTCTCCTCCCTCCTCGCCCCCTGTGCCTCCCAAGGTTGCTGCTACTCAAATGGGATAATATCTGTGGAAGGCACTCTGTAGTCTACCACACACAGGGAGAGAGGAAGCAGCAGTATTTAACATGAACAGGAGAGCATTTGAAATGATATTAAGTCTTGGGAGACAGGATGTTTTTTGTCTGGGAACGTGGTAATCCCTCCCCTCAGTGACCTCAGTCAATTTCAGACAGATCTTCAAAGCAGACAAGGCCTCCCATAGCACGGAGTGGTGAGAATATTCCAAGTTCTCTGGCCTCCCTAAACTGGAGAAGGTTAGCATCAAGGACAAAAGCTTTCAATTGCATTGAACATGGCCTGGACAGTTTCCAAGCGGGTAATTACTTTATGCTTACTTACACAATTTCCCCTTCAGCTTTTAAGGGAGAGCTCGTCCCTCACTTCCTGGACTAACGGGGCTGCTCAGTGTTGCTAGGCATATGTTGAACAGCTGCCCTAGTCACCCACCTCAGCAGACACTATATTTTAGTAATGAAGTCAGGGCTCCACTTGGGCAAGATAGTAGCACATTTCTTTGATTAGTTTGCAGGACAAATGTGGCCTCTTTTTGAATGGAAGGAAGGGAGGGCATTTAGCATGTCTTTTCCTCATTCCCATTGAAGGCAGGAGTAAAGGGAGCCGATTCTGTGAGAGCTGGCTCTGAGAGGTGCTCTGATATGTCTATTTAAGAAAACTGTTTAATTTTATCATGATCAATGACCACAGCAATTACTCTTTAATTATAAAAAATACATGCTCTTGAAAAATGGGGTGGAAAACAAAAATTCACCTAAGGAATTGTTTCCTCTGAGCATGTTATATTATAAAACAAAAGATGTTTGTGGGCAGAAAAATACCTCCAATGTATAAGGGTGAAGTTAGGGTCTGGGCAAGGAGGGGTTTCACATGACTCTAGATCAGAAGTGTGTTTTAAATGGTCTCAAATATGCCGATATGTTTATCTCTCTCCCACCCTTCATTTTCCCCCTTGTGCAGTTAACACGGTGATTTTGGTCTAGGCAATTAACTATTCTGAGCATTAGGTTCTTTTATCCATTAAATAAGGATAATATTGGTGGAATAAAAGAGATAGTATTCCCTGCACATGGGAAGAGCTCAATAAATGTTAATAATTTTACTTCTATTTTATTACTTTTCTTTCAGCTATTAGTTTAAATATCACTTTAATACCATTAACTTCTGCCCCTATTCCAAAACTACATTAGGTGAATGGTTTTTAGCTTCCATAGAACACCTACATCCCCCCCCCCCCAAATAACATATTGTAGTATATACCAGGGTTTCTCTATTATTTTGTTTCTTAGTAATAATATATTATTATCCCATTTTTGCAAATAAAGAAACTTAGAATTCATATAACTTGTAAGAGACGGGATGGGATTTGAATGTTATTATTTTACTCCTAGATACATATTCTTAACTGTAACATTTATCACGTTTTATGGTGATTATTTGTTTTTTCTTTGCTAGCCAGAGCTCTTTTCATGCTGGGAATATTATCTTTTTTGTTCCATCAATATTATCCTTATTTGATGGACAAAAGAACCTGATACTCTGAATAGTTAATTGCCAAGACCAAAATCATCGTGTCCACCCTCATCCTTTCCAAACCACCACTGACATATGGTGGTCTCCCTCTCTTTAACACATACTGATGCCCACAACTTTTTACCAACTTCTCAGTTTTATCCCAACAGTAAAACCTTCCTATGTGTTCTTGATTTCTAGTCTAATCTTTATTTCAAGGTCATTATCTCAAAGTTGCCTTTGCTGACAACTAGAGTTGCTCTCATCCTTCTGACCATCTGCCATACCATGCGTATTAGCCAGTTTTGATTGCAAGTGATAGAAACTGTCTCTGATCATTTTAAGCAGAAAGAGTATACTTTAGAAGGATATGAAAGGCTCAGAGAATTGATGAGATCAGGACTAGGCTTAGAAAATTAGAAGGAACCAAGGATCCTCTCACCCTCACTGCAGTCTCCAACACTCCACACCTTCTTGTCTTATGTGTTCAGGATTTAAAGTCTTGGAGTCTGACTGACTGAGCACAGTGCCTACTGCCTACTTTGTAATGATGGCAGAGCCTGAGAGGAACCAGGAGTGACTGTTTTCAACTTCTATAATGGAAGTTGAGACTGGAAGGCACTGTGGAACATTCATGCTCAAGACCACATAGAAAGCTGGAAAGATAGTTCTTCACAAGGAAAGATGCTCAACAGCACAAAAAGTAACACCATTGCCAAACTGTAATTTTCCACTCTCAGAATACAGCCCTGGTCCAACAATATGGCATGTGATTTTACTTAAGAAACTTCCTTGTGCTGAATCCTTTGTGTCTTTTATGTTCCTATACCATATGTACCTATGGAGGACTACCTGATTCCCGGACTGGGCACAACAGGCTTTATAATTGGGGGCAAAAAAAATGCATCCTGGACAGTCACGATGGACCCCATCTATTTACGGCATGGTGTCTTGGCTCTAGGCAAGCAAACCTTTCCCAGCTTGCTCCTCTGAGACATCTTTTCAAGTTTGCTCCTGGTGTCTGGATCCTTGACCATGCAAATGCATTTGCCTCCCTTTCTACTTCCTCCCACTCTTTCGATTATTTTTCAAGATTACTGAAAAATAATTGACGCACTTCACTGTATAAGTTTAAAACATACAGCTTGATGGTTTGATTTACATATAGTGATATGATTATCACAATAGCTTCAGCTAGCATATATCTTTTCATATAGATACAGTAAGAAGAAAAGAAAAAGGGAAACAAAATTCTCCTTGTGATGAGAACTCTTAGGAGATCCTCTCTTATCCGTTTCATGTACATCATATAGCAGTGTTAGCTACAGTCACCATGCTGTACATTGCATCCCTAATACTCATTAATCTTATCACTGGAAGTTTGTATCTTTTGACCACTTTCTTCCGTTTTCCCCTCCATCCACCGTCCATCTCTGGTAGTCACAAGTCTGACCCCTCTCTCCCCACCCCTCTCTCTTGATTCTCGATATAAGTGAGATCATATAGTATTTGTCTTCCTCTATCTGACTTATTTAACTTAGCATAATGCCATCAAGGTCTATCCATGTCACACATGGTAGGACTTACTTGTTTATTAAGGTTGAATAATAATTATATGTATATCCATCAGTGGACAATGTCTTTATTCATTCATCCATCAGTGGACAATTAGGCTGCTTCCATGTCTTGACTATTGTTAATAATGCTGCTGTGAACATGGGGATACATATATCTTTTTGAGTTAGTTTTTTAATTTCCTTAAAAAAATGCTGGTATTCCTTTCTTTTATTTCTATAGCCTACACTCCTCTGAGAATGCCTGAGTGTCAATCTGCTCCTGCCACTAGTCTTTACTTCTGCATGCTCTTGTGATGAGTGTTTTTACTTAACCTGGCTTTGAGGGTCTAAGTCTAGTTCATGAATCATATGTTGCTTTACTCTGGCCAACCAGCTCTCTCCTAAGATTCTGCATCCAAGTCCATCTGGACCCTAGCCTGAGTCTCCATGTTACTACTGTTTCAACATTTTGAAATTTCCAGAAATGATGGTGTTAGCAGCAATGAATGTAGTATGACCTTTGAGACTAGTTAGAAGGAAGGTCCAAGATCTGTGATATTCTCAAATCCCAGTTATCTCCCTGTCACAAATTCTAGTAAGTAGCCTATTCTACCTTTTCTTCAAGGACTAATATTCAGACTAAATCTCCATTCTAGTGTAATGCTTTTGACTTCTTCCCTTTGTGGAAGTTCTACTTTGGTAATACCTTAGAGTTTTAATTATTTCCATGATTGTAAACTTGTCTTATGTTAGAGTCTGACATTGACCTTGAGCCCTGCTGACTGTGACACATTTCTCTTGTGCCACCTGCTTGTTTGTTGATGCCAAAGGCTAAGCACATCTTCAGAATGCTCTGGGGAGAACATGGCTACAATTGTGAACAGCTTGATAAGAATAAGCCAAACAGCCTTGGATGTAGCAGAGTTCACTGAGCAGCATTAGTTGGAACTCCAATACCCAGGTCTGTTTCTGTGTTTGCTTCTGAGCTCCTAGTCCAGTCTTCACTGCTCAATTTGGCCTTACCCTTTGTGATTAGCCTCTGAGCATTTTTCTCAGGCACCCTGGGACCTGATGCAACACTTCCTGGGCTTCATTTTTCTTCCCTTCGCTACTACTTCACCACAGGTGCACTTGAATATGCCTTTACCTTCCCTGTAAATGTTCTTCATTACCCTATTTGGAAGAAAGCAGCCTATTACAGTGCAAGGTTCTGTGTCACATGTCCCTCACGTATCCACCCTGTTTTGCTGAATACAACCAGAATATGTGACATAGGTCATGTTCCAAAAGAGGACACTTACGCATATTAGTTTTTCTAAACCTTTTTCACTCTAAAGTTTCCCACATTAGCAGTCTTCTTGTCCTCTCACAAAATGGTCTTGCTTTTTGCTTTTCTAAGACTCTGGAAACCATCAGGTAGTTTCTTTTTCTCTATCTTCTCCCTCAAAATCTGCAGTCATTCAGTTCCTGTTTCAGTTCCTAGCTGCAATAGATAGTACTGGTGCCTGTCTCCTCTTTCAGAATGATGTGCTGTTGGGTGTTCTATATTTTCCTGGGTATTTTCAATCTCTTTTCCTCTCTGTGGGATCATTCCCATCTGCCTTTAAACCAGCTTGATCCATTGCCTCCAAAAGAATGATCCTGTGTTCTCTTCTTGCCAAACTTCTGGACTGTGTGGGATCCACCCATGGACTGGGCTTCCTCAGTCTATTTCACTCCAAATGTCCTGTAATCTGGCTTCTATTGTTACCAAATTCTGAAGTTCCTGTCTCACAATTCACTGTTAACCTCCTACCTGCCAAACATAAAGGCTCATTCTCAGATTTATGCCCTTTGTCTCCTCAGCAACACTGGAACTGTTAAAATAGCGTATCTTATCATTTCTGATTGGAGTTATTCTTTTCTATGTGACCATGTTATTTTTATTGAATGTTTGAATGTTTGGCTTCTCCTATGTGTTTCTCTATTTTTGCCAGCTAGATATAAGTTCCTCGAGTCTGGGAGCTGTATGTTATAGAAGGTATAAAAACCATTGTTGACCCAGCAGCATTTAGCAATGTGCTATGCACCTAATAGGTTTTTGCTAAATATTTTCTAAATGAAGAAATAGCACTATTCAGAGTGAATTATTTATTCAGTCACTTATTCATTTTCTAACAAATGCCCACTATTTACAAATGCTGTTGTATGCTGTGATTCACGAAACCTGTGTAGTTCCCACTTTCAGATAATTTATAGTCCAGTGGGAGATGCACACATGTAAGTACACAATTATGATACACTACTGGCCCAGTGTATGGATTCATGCACATTGAAAGGAAATTAATTAGAGGAAATACTTTAATCTCACTATTTGCCTTTTTTCTGTAATAGGAATTTCAACCAAATTCATGATTGACAATGACAGATTGCAACACACACGTGGGATTGCCACCAGTGAGAGCTTCATAGGTATCATGCATACGTGAGTAAACTTAGCCTTTTATACATATAGAGTAAATTTGCTTAATTAGACCTGCTTTCTGATTTAGCTAAACTTTTTCCAGCTCAGTGAAGTAACCCAACTTCTCTTTCATAATTGTCAGCAACACAGCAGTAAATATCAACATGAAGTAGATTATTATTGTAGATCATGTAGGGAGAGTAAAGGGTAAAATATTTAACTGTAGCAGTGTTTTGACTATATTCTGTGCAGTGAGAAAACCTGAAGTCATTTTCAAGGTCTACCATTTCTTACTTCTTTTCAGTTGAATCAAGTTTCTAAACTTTCTAAATCTCCGTTTTCCAGCTAATGAAAAGAAAATAGGAATTTACTGAGTCTCCTATGGCCTACTCCAGGACTTCTGTGAGGATCAAATGAGATAAGGCATGGGAAAATGCTTCACAGACATTTGGTTAAAGTGTAAAAAGGTTGCATCTGGCTATAAAGCAAATCATATCCCTGGGCTGAAGAAACTACAAGGAGGCTAGTTGCTAGTGAGAGGATGCCAGGCATTGCTACATGATGTCATTACCTGGCGCCCACAGCGACCATTTCTGGGCTGGGCTGGGCTGTGGGCCACATTTTGTGCCATGGGGTCTTGGCAGCATTGGCTGCAATTTGGTGGGGTGTCACTCCGGGCTGGTGGCGGGACCTGTGTCCCACTTGGGGGAAGCCAAGAGTTGCTTTGTCGTTGCCAGGTCCGAGGTACTGTTTCTTTGTAAATGGCTAGTGTGTGCCATGTCAGCTCCTGCATTGAGCATCTTCCCACTGGTGGTCAGTGCACGTCATAGCAACTGGTTGGCTGGTCAGAGGGACACTTAGCATATTAGCCATATATATATATATATATATATATATATATATATATATATATATATATATATATATATATATATGTATGTATAGCAACTGGTTGGCCGGTCAGAGGAACACTTAGCATATTAGCTGAGTGTATGTATGTGCTGGGGAAGCACTTAACTGGAGGGGTGAGGGTCAGGAAGGTTTCCTGAAAAAAAACAAAACAACAACAATATATAATCTGAGAGGTGGTCAAAAGGAGGGAAAAGGAAACAAGTGTTTCTGATAAATGGAATGTTGTGTTCAGAGGCTAGAGATCATGACTCTTTTGAAAACAGACAGAAAGAAAATCAGTTTGAAGAATGAGGGAGATGAAGCTGTCTGGGTTGAGTTCTGTTGGGCAGTTCTGTTCTAGGTGGGATGGTGAGCCTGGAATGTCTAATATGACTACTTTACTCACATAGTTGGTGCACAAAATGCCGTCCTTTCACCAGTGTAGTTTTCCTGAAGAGCTGGAGACCAGCCAGTCTTCTTTCTCTTGTTCTATAGGGCCCCTCAAAGGTGCTAACCTTGGCTTCTTACAGAAGGAAGGTCTTGGGGTAATTGGTTTTTAATATGTGGTGCCTGATTTTCCAGAGGTAAAAAAACAGACACTGCAAGTACTCTTAAAATCTGGGCCCATTAGACCTAGAACATAATTTCTGATACATGTTCTTGTTCAAAGCAAGTCACAAGTCCAGCTTAGATTTTGCCACTTAGTATGTGGAATAGTATGTGTGTACAGGAAAAGAAGAATTTATGGGATCATTTTTTGGAGACTATCTACCCCTTACCTTTTGCCACAGCAATTTACATCCCCCCATCTGAAAACTACTATACCCTTTCTTCAGTGTCACCAAAATATCTTGCCATTGTGACATCAGGCTTAACTCTAGCATCTCATGATCTGTGTCATGTCCAGATATGAATGAGGTTGCCCAAATGCATCTCTTGTCATTCTGGAGAAATATTTATCTTATCCCCTTCCACTCATACCCACCACAAAATAATGAGACAAAGATAGATTTATTACAATAAATGATGTATTTTAAAAGATGGAAATGGAAACCACATAGCAGTCAGTGGTCCATAGCAGTTTTGAAATCCAGTTGGCATGTGTCCACCAAACTATCTCCTTTGGGCTTATGGGACATTCCATGATAAAGACCCTTGAGGTTGTTCTTCAGCTTTGGCTGTGTCCTCTGGGATCTGGACTATGCTAAGATAACCTTTCCCCTTTCTCCCCCCGCCCCCCCCCCCCCCCGCCTCAGGAAATGGTCTGAATTTTCAGTTGTATAGCATTCTTAGACTTCTTTATGTCCATAGAAGTTTTATGTTTACTCTTTCTGTGCATTTTAGTCCAAATTTGTGGTGCTTTTCTTAGTAACATTTTCTTTAAAAATCTTTATAAGTGTTATGTCTATCTTACTGGGAATTTATTCCATTATACAAAGCCACATCTACAAGTCACGTTGAAACAAGGCCATTTTTCACTATGAGCTACAAGTTGGGGAGCTTTGATACAATGCCTGAGAAATCCTAGAATATTCTCCTCCTTCTGTTGCTGCTGCTTTCTTCTTTCTTCAATGAGGGTGTCTAAGGGAGATCTTGTTGCCCTAGCTGATTTGGCTCAGTGAGTAGAGTCTTGGCTCATGAACTAAAAGGTCCCAGGTTTGATTCCAGTCAAGGGCACATACGTTGGTTACAGGCAAGATCTTTGGCCTGGTCAGAGCATGTGCAGGAGGTAACCAATTGATATGTCTCTCTCACATTGATGTTTATCCCTCTCTGTCTCTCCCCTTCCCTTTCAATATCTCTAAAAATTAGTGGATCTCAGCTGGCATGGCTCAGTGGGTTGAGCATCAACCTATGAACCAGGAGATCACATTTTGATTCCTAGTCAGAGTAGATGCTTGGGTTTTGGGCTTGATCCCCAGTGTGGAGCATGCAGGAGGCAGCCAATTAATGATTCTCTCACATCATTGATGTTTCTCTCTCTCTCTCTCCCTCTCTCTCTCTCTCTCTCTCTCTCTCTCTCTCTCTCTCTCTCTCTCTTCCCCTTCCTCCCTCCCTCTCTCTTCCTTTTTGAAATCAATTTATATCTTTTTTTTCCTAAAAAAAAAAACCTGTGGAAAAATATCCTCAGATAAGACTTAACAACAACAAAATAAGAGGTCCTGAAACTATACCATTAATTTGATCTTTACCTTTAGGCCATGTTGTACTGTCAGTGTTTTAAATTTGGTCTTTGTCCTGGGAGTATTCTTACTTAAAGAACCCTGCCAGCTGGGAAATCTTGGAATTAAAAGTGCACCATTAGAGTAAATATCTCTGTTGACTAAAATTACACAGAAGCAATAATAACCTCGCATCTATGAGCACCCCTAGTACCCAGTCTATCCTATAACTGTTATTCTCAACTCAAAGAAACTAGGACTTCTTGGAGAGATGGATAATTCCATGTTTAGAACAATAAATATACAAGATGATTTTTTAGCATCTTATTGTGGGAAAAAACTGGCCAGCTATCAAAGACTAATGGGTCATGTTGATAAGAATACAGAGAAATTTAAACTTTGTACATTGCTGATGGGAATGTAAAATGGCTCAACTGCTGTAAAAAACAATTTGGCAATTCCTCAAAAAGTAAACATAGCATTACCATATGACCCAGAAATTCCACTCTTAGGTATATATCCAAAAGAATAGAAAACAAGGACTCAAAGACATGTATACTGATGTTTATTGGTTCATTATTTACAATAGCCAAACGGTGTGGAAACAACTCAAGTGCCCATTGACAGATGAATGGATAAACAAAATGTTTTCTATACATACAATTATATATTATGCAGCTATAAAAATTAGTGAATATAGTTAATGCCTGCTATACAACATAGATGAATCTTAAAAATATCAGTAAGCAAATTAAACCAAATACAAATATTGTGTAATTCCACTGATACGAAATATATGTAATTGACAAATTCATAGAGACGTACAGTAGATTAGTAGTTATCAGAGGCTAGGGGTGGGAATAGGGAATTATTGTTTATTGGGTACAGAATTTGTTTGGGGTAAAGAAAAAGTTTTATAAATAATGGTAATGGTTATACAACATTGCAAATGTAATTAATGCCAGAGTTAAAATGGTTTAAATTATAAATTTTATGTTATATATATTTTACCATGATAAAAAAAATCTAATGGTGATATTGTAAGTACAGTGTAGCCAACTGGCTTACATTGGGACAGGTTGGTCATTAAAAAGATTAATAACTACACTTACTCAAGACACATCAAACATAAAAACCTCACAACTTTAAACTGATACTAAAAAAGAGGTCACCATTGCATTTTGCTAGGGCACAATTCTACCTGAAGATTGGCAACTAATGGTGAAAGAGTGAAGCAGTTATCTTGCTTTTCCTGAAGGAATTTTATTTAGGAAAATCACTGGCTGGTTAGTAGAGGTTCTTCTTTACAGAATTCCAGTTAATAGATGCTAGGATATTCATGGAAATGAAAAACTGCCATTTACAACCTCAATGAAACAGTGGGTCATTAATGAAGAATGCTTTAATGGAGAGATCCACTGATCCCATTGATCAATCTTAACATCACTGAAAATGGGGCCCCAAACATCATGTGCCTTATGATGCAGTAAGAAGTGAACAGCATCATTTATGAACAACTTTCTTAAAAAAACAAAACAAAAAAAAAAAACCCACACAAAACTGAACTTGAATTTAATCTAAACTTTAGCTTTAACCTCCAGTTTACAGGAAATAGGGAAAATAGAAAAACATGTTCAGTAACTCTATGAGGAAGCAGTCAGCAAAATTCAGAATATAAGACATTTTAGAAAAAAAAATGATCCAGTGTTACTGTTCTTGGAAAAAGGATAAGGGTGAGGAAAGGATGGGAAGAGCCATACAAATAAAGCTAACAACCAAATGCAATGTGTGAATCTTGCTTAGATCCCGAAGGGAGCAGCCAGGTGTAAACGAACCTCTTTGAGAATATCAGGGAAATTTGAATATTTTCTCATTTTTTTTTATGGAATTAATAAACACTTATTAATTTTTTAGGTCTAATAATGGCATCATGGTTATATAGGCACAGATAAATAGGCAATTATATGTTAAAAATTCATACTAAATGCATATATTGTATATTTTTGAGCCTCATCGGAGGACATGCTTTAATTGACTTTAGAGGGAGGAAACCAGGGGTGGGAGAGAGAGAAACGTCTATGTGGGAGAGAAACATCATTAGGTTGCATCTGTATGCACCCCAACTAGGGATCAAACCCACAACCTGGCTATGTGCCCTGACCTGGAATAAAACCCACAACATTTTTTGATGTTCAGGATGACACTGTAACCGACTGAGCCACCAGGTCTGGGCATACTAAGTAATTTTTTAGTAGAAGGGCATGGTATCTTGGTTTTGCTTTAAAATATTTCAGGAAAATAAACCCAAATAACAAATTTGAGGAGATAGATGAAACCATATTGGTAAAATGTTGATGATTATTGAAGGAGAATGGTGTGGGTTCATCAGTGTTCTTTATTTTATTCTCTTTATCTTTGTGTGCGCAATAAAAAGATTTAAAAATCACATTAGCTTTTCTTGAATAAGAAAATACAATCCAAAAATACAGTAGGACTGCATTGCCACTTTGCCTGTATTTTAAGAAATAGTAGAAAAACCTGAAGAGGCACCGGCCCATGCCCAGCACACAGGAGCTGTGACACGTGGAGGCTCTGCTTGGGAACACAGAAATATTTTGAGCTGCAGCTTTGAGGAGCTGAGATCGAACTGAATTAAAAGACATGGCCTGCATACAAATAGTCGGATGGTATCAGTGAGGGACTTTATGTTCCTTTTGTGCTTCTGGCCTACCAGTCTCCACTCTGTGCCAACAGCTCTGTCTCTCACAAGCTGGAGGCCAATTCTTCATTCAGTGAGTTAATTTTAAATGAAATGAAAACCCAAGTCATAATGTTTGGTTCACTACACAGGCAACAGGCACTGTCTGCCTCATTAATGATTAACACAGCAGCTGGTAGTGTCTTGCAGCTGGTTGACCAGTTTAATGGTGCCAAAATTTGGCTACATCCTCCTCCTGCTCTGACCAATGTGGGGATCTGCTTTCCTCACACTGGCTCAAGCTTGGTGCTTTGTAGAAACCTTGTTCACTAATCCATATGAATTATCATGAAAAAGGAATACTATTTCTTGTACTGAGAGCAACTCAGGTACAAAGGCTTTAATGAATTTTCTGGGTCCCAGAATGCAGGGCCCAGAATGTGTTTACCCAATGTTGAAAGAAATAGGATGTTAGCTACCCTAATGGGCAAGGAAAAGTCTCAGAGTTAAGAGGCCAATGATATGGCCATGGAAGAAGTTGTAAGAAGTCCCAGGTATCCAAGAAAAGAATTAAGAACCTGCCCTTCCTAGAGGTGCCTACAGGGTCTAAAATTGAAGGTTAAGAAACAAGTTGGGGCAGGCAAATTTTTTGAAATCTAGGCTTAAGTGAGCCAAATTCAACAAAGATGCAGCCTCCACAACATTGTGATACGAATATCAAACTTGCTCTACCTACATTTCTGCAGAGTCCCACATCTGAGAAAACCTGAGCCTGCAGTGTGAGTGGGGAAGTGCTTACTTTTGTGACTGTGGCCAGTCATGGCATTGAAAGGCAGGCAGAGCGGAAGAGAGGTGAACAAGTGGGCTTCTAAGTCAATAGCCCGAGTTGAAATCTAGCCATTCTATTTATTATCTGTGTGACTTTAGACAATATTCTTAATCTATTGAAATTGATTTTCCTCATGTGTAAAATAGAGCATTCATAGGATCAAATAACTAATGAATACGTGCTGGCTATTATTAATATTTGGAAAGTCTCAAATACTAGCGTTATTTTTCTGTGTCAGGTGTACATATTTATGCATAACTCATCTCTTATATATTTGGGGATAAAGTCCTGTGATGTAGATATTGCTAATATTATATGTGAGGAAACTGAGGCTTGGAACCTGCCCTGGTCAGAGCTGGTCATTGCCTGGACTAAGCCAGTTCTGCATTCTGAACCTCTTACTGTGCACTGTGCCACAGTTCACCAAGTTTTCAGTCTCCCTAGTCTCAGTTTACTTCTTGCTCTTACATCCCCGGTGATCTTGACCAGCTCCCCTGGACTGCTTGGCAGAACAACTGATAGTTTACAAAAGCATGGGTTGGCTTGCTATTGGAAGGTACCATATCCGTGTGATCAGAGCTCCAAAATAGGACAGTGTCTCTGTCCTGGCTGCTTGCCTTTCTTGATGCTCCTGATTAAGATGATGCTCTTGATATTCTAGGCTATGAAGACTGATTTTGAGTTAAGTACTTGTACACTTAATTTGCTTTTCCCTGATGTATGTTGTGACTGTGCTCTGTGCCCATTCTGTGACTCACAGTGCTCATTTTTCAGCATTAGAAGTTGCAAGGATATGAGAGGAGAGTATTAGGAGTCACACCATGTCCCATCCGTGCCCTGGCCTCCCGTTCACTCAGGCAAACACACATGCACAAACACACACACACACACACACACACACACACACACACACACGCAAGCCTCCACTCTCTTATGTTGGAATGAAGCCTCCCCTGTGCCAGAACAGACACTGTTTCTCTTGGAAGAAGTGTCTCATGCCTACCCTTCTAAACCCTTGTCAGGAAAAGAAAAACGGAAGCTGTGACTTTTCAATGCCATCTGGTAAGTTAGATTGAGCATCGGCTCTGGGTGCGTGTCTGCTGCACTGAAATAGGACTCTCTGGGATGGAATAGTTGACATTTCATGGGCTCTCAGGGCTGCATCCCTTCCCCCAACCATCACTCTCACACTTTGAATACACTCATCCTGTGTGAGTCATGCAATCCCAGACCAACTGCCCAAGCTCTGCCCAGGCTCTTGGCAAAGCCCCGGTTCACTTAATGAAGAGTTTAGTAATCACTTTGCATGCCAATGTGGCCATAGCATCTCACTCCTTTTTCTCCAACCCCAGTCACGTTTCCTTAATTTTCACAATAGCACCAGTGGAGCCAGCTCATTGCATCCCTGCAATGAAACCTAAAGGTGAAAATTGGGGATGAAGAGAGCCTTACTGTCTGTTCCCCCGGGCAGGGCTGAAGCCTTTTTCAGAGCTAAATGGTGAAATGTATGAGGTTAGAAAGGTGACAGCGTGTGGTCCGGGTGCCCTGGGGCTGGGGAAGGTGAAGAGAGAAGGCCGTGTCCAACCAGGCCTCTGTCTCCATCGCTGGCCCTTGGCCCATTTGGGTGACCCTAAAAGCTTTCACTCAGCTGTGTTTCTTTGTCCTTCCTCCAGCCCTGTCATGGGCCAGTGCTGCAAGCCTAGGGATCCTGCTCATGACACCTGTCAGCCCAGGTTCTAATCCACTGCTACTGAGAGAGGCTTCAGATAATATGTAGGCTTGTGTAAACTGAACTACTCTTCCAAGAATTCCCTTTCCTGCATGATTCCTGTTAGTGTGGGACACAGGAGAGATTCCTGCATAGGAATGGGAGGGCGAAAGTGAAGCAGCAGCCATTGTGTGGCTCAACTGCATTGTCACTGGTCTACTGACTCACCTGGTCAGCATGAAACAGCATCTGGGCCAGCAGTTGTTCTAGTTTCTTCTGGATCTTCCAGGTTCCCTGACTCTTAGGGTAGATGTGCATGTTTGGATCCATGTTCAACTTCTCTGACTTCAGGACAGCCATACACCAAGGCCAGAGACAAGAGCTGACATGCATATCAGGCCATCCTTGTGAGCATGTGGTTCCTGCATGTCGTGTTCTTACTTTCCCCCACTTTCCCGACTGCCTCCCTGTGGATTCCATGCTCCAAAATCAGCTACACAGATGTACAGAAGAAACCACTTAATCAGGTTCCACAGTACAGAAAGACCCGTCCTGTGAAAAATATGTCTGTCCACCCATCTGTCTGCCCACCTGTCTGTCTATGTATTTATCAAGTCTCCTAGTGTTTTTTTGACTGAATGCTGACTGATTCAATTTGAAATAGAGAAGTAAACCCCTTGTATCCCCTAAAGATGGTTGCCTGGGAACTTGAGGGTAGTGCACTTATGACTGGGTACATTCCAACATGTTTTCCTCTTCTGGGAAATGGTCCTGTCCCTTACATATTCCACACATACCGTAAAGGAGGAAGTCATGTTTGCTTAGTATTGCAAAAGATTCTTCCAGCTACCTATTAAGCGTCCCCCACCCCCTGCCACACACCGTACACGCATTCCTCATTGTCATCCATTCTCCCTCTCCTGTACTTGATTCTTTTGGGAAGCTTGAGACTCTGGTCCTGAATTGTCCTATGCTTAATTGATCAACTTCTCTGCAGGAGCCATGCGAGTTCGAGACCAGAAGTAAAGGAACTAGCTGGGCAGTGAGTGCAGCAGATCCTCATGGCAGCCCCTCTGGTGTGGGCCAGACAGGTGAAGGAGGGAGCATCCTTTACTTTCTCTTACTGCCCCGTGGGAACATCACGGATCTGTTGCTCAGTCCAAGATCAGAGAAAATTTCAAACAAGAAGCCAGCTTAGTCCAATGGTTTTTCTGTCCCCCTGCCGACTCTTGGGAGGCATCTGGGAGAGGAAGGCTGACATGCCTTCTCCTCCCTAAGGCAGCAGACAGTGGGCCCTTCCTACTCCCATCACAAAAGATAGAGCCTGGAAACACTGGACCCTTAGACTAATTTGCCCCAAGTCCCTTGTCCTAGGCTGTGTAGAATGTTTTGCATTATGGGATTTGATGAGTAGGTTGGTGCCTCCTGGTAATTTCTCAGCACAGAATACTGACAGCTGGAATGAAACCCAATGGTTACTATTGCCCCCCCAACTCTTAGTTATTGTTTTGCACCAGCTCATTACTTCTCCTAGTTAGAATTGGTAGCAGAAACAGAAGGGGTGAAATGCCACCACAGGGACTATTACTTCACTGTGCATAGCAGGTGTCTCCATTAGTCTTTTCCTAAGAGCCGCATCCAGGTGTATCAAATTAGCTAAGAGGACCACAGGTTCATTTGCATGTGATCTGCATATGGTTTTTGAGTACCTAAATAAACAGTACTGAAGTTTTTCAGGCAATTCCCAGTTGCTTTTTCCTTGGTCTTTCTCTCTTTGTCCTTTGCTCCTGTTTTCTACTCACAGCTCCGTGATACTTGGCTTCACATCAGAATCCCTACAATCACAAAAATGGAAGGACCTTGAAGTGGGGTGGGAGGGAGAGCAGAGAGCCTCTGGGAAAGATTATGGTGCTGCTGTGCCCTAGGGTCTGTTAAGTTTAGGGCAAGAAGGGGTGTTGGGAGTGCAGGAGTCTATTCTTGAAGGATTTTCTCATTTAAAAGGTCAGTTATGATGAAAGTGATACTATTGAAGATTATGATCATTTGGATCTGACATATCATGACATTTCCATGTGACTTCTACAGGATTCATCCATTTGATCTCTGCATTAATGAAAATGCTGGTTCAATTCACTGATCCATATCCAACATGAAAAACCAGTGGCTGAAGCCTGTTGGTTCCAGGTATTGCTGAGTAAAACCACATTCTGCATTCACAGGATTCTGCTCATAGTATCCTTCAGGGGAGATCCATATATCTTCCCCCCTTACACCGTCCCGCTCTCCTCACTCATCTGTTCTCCCTTTTCCATCCATTCCTCCTTGCTGCCATCCGATTCAGGGTCTGTTTGGAGGTTCATTTTCTTTGCCAACAGGATAATACTAAGCTCCCTTTCCTTTGGCTGAGTTTAAAGAACAGCTTCATCCTTAGGGACTTGATACAGCTTTCTGTAACATTTTCTTCTCCTTTCCCTGTCTCTATCTGCAGCTTTTCTCTTTTCTACATCTGCTTTTCCTTCTGGTTTGTTTTCTTCCCACCTCCCCTGTCACTTCTGCACTCTGCATAGAATAACACAACTCAGTCCAAGCAGAAAGGCAGTGAATGACTTTACAGTGAACAGGGCAGTGGGCACCAAACCCTGTGATAACACACTTCATCAAAGCTGCCTGCTGCAGTTGGGTTCCATGCCAGGAAGATTAAGCGAGTTTTCTTAAAACCCTTAAAGAAGCAGTGAGTGGCAGCATATATGGGCAGGAGCTGTAGAAGATTTGTTAGAACCAAGTGAGACTGGGATGCCTAGGAGAGCCATTATCAAGATCTGCATTAAGACATGGTCATAGAGGGACATGGATGCCTGGATGCAAGGGGGAAAACTGACCAGCTTTTTAGTACCAGAGAGAAATCCTATCTAATAAAATAGTAATATACAAATTGACCATCGCTCCAACGCACAAGATAACCGCCCTCATTTGGTCAAAGATGGCTGCCCCTATGTGGACACAAGATGGCCTGCTGGGAGGGCAGTTGTAGGCAATCAGGCCAGCAGAGGAGGGAAGTTAGGGAAGATCAGGCCTGCTGAGGAGGACAGTTGCGGGGGGGGGGGGGGGGAGGGGGGAAGAGACCAGGCATGCAGGGGAGGGCAGTTGGGGGCAATTGGGCTAGCAAAAGAGTAGTTAGACATCAGTTAGGCTGGCATGGGAGTGGTTAGGGGGTGAACAGGCTGGCAGGCAGAAGCAGCTAGGGGCAATCAGGCAGGCAGGCATTCAGGTGAGCAGTTGGGAGCCAGCAATCCTGGATTGTGAGAGGGATGTCCGACTGCCCTCAAGGGGTCCCACATTGGAGAGGGTGCAGTCTGGCTGAGGGACCTCCCCCTCCCCCCATGCAGGAATTTCATGCACCGGGCCTCTAGTAGACTTTATAACAGACCACAGAGAGTTTACAAAACAACTTTGCATTTCTCTGTTTGACTTTCATTTGCTCTTCCTCCAAGCTGCTCAACATGCATTTTGTACCCCAAACAGTATTCAATTGATCTTGTGTTTTATCCCACATCCTGAGCTCAGTGGGAATGGGTGTGGCTGATGCCAGACTCTCTGGATCAGGACCTAAGAATCTATGTTTAATTCCCTCTAATTCATCTCTAATCCAGGTCAATCCTTTGTCTTCTTAGAGGAGTAGAAATGATTGACAGCCCCATTCTATTGATGGGCAAAATTATCAATGGGAAAAAAGGGACATTTACAAATTGCTTCAATAGCAGAGGACCCTTTTAAAGCCTAGGAGAGACCCTAATATATTCATGTAATTATACATTTTGGAAAGTATTTTTTCACCACAATTGGTTAACATAGCTGTCACTTTAAATTCTGAGTTTCCCTCTGTCTCTCTTCCCCTTGTGCAGGAAAATGTTGGAATTCCATGAGCATTATGGAGTGCACCTCAGGAAAAGTTGAGATGTTTGGGTTTAGTGGATAAGTTAAGATATGTCACTGTCACTTCCATGCATAGTTATTGCCAGCTGCCTGGCTATTGGAATGGCTTTCAGGAATATTTCTGTCACCTGCTGTGCCATCGTACCAGCCTTCAAAGCTGCAGGACTGGAAGTCATATCATGATATGAAGATATGTTCCAATGCCTGATAAATTCCTGGGTGTGTGTGTTTAGTGGAGGAGAAACAAGTTTTGGGATATAGTTAGAAACTAGTTTGTGGAAAATTCTTTTAAGTCTTACAGCTCACATATAAAAGTGACTTGATGGAAGCTTTCCCAAATTTGTTAACAAGCCAAAAAATTTACATGACATTGCTAATTATAAGTTATGAAGCTAAAAGAAACTTTTCTAAATTATCGATAATAAAAAACAAATGCTCATCAATTATGTAGAGGAAAGACTAAATTATCTTTCTATTCTCTCTATAGGAACTTACTGCCATATGAAGATGTGATTAGGCATTAAATAATGCATGACAAAAGCAATGTGGAGATGTATCAGAGTTAATAAAAGCATTAGGTTATTTTTAAAAAATTAAATATTTTGGATGTTTGTGGTATTCAAACATGTCAACTTTCTAAATATGTAATGTTTGTGATTTATGTCCTCTTTCTAAACAAATATTCACTTTTATATTTACTTATGAATTTGTCATCATGTGTTCTTTTCTAAAAGAGGAATTCCCAAGTTGTATAAGCACCAGGTTCTGTGAATCCTGAGTCCACCCTGTTTGTTTGTCTTTTCTATGGGGACCTTTGCTCCTAGTGGCTCCTCTGCTTTCTAGGCAGAACTCTGTTGGCTTGACTGTAAGTCCTGCATTTAAGCTACAGGCAGGTCAAATTGATGAACCCTCCCCATCACTTGTTTAAATTCTCAATCACAGAACTAAAATCCTCTGGAGTATATTGCCTTTCCTAGAGCTTTTCTTTCTCCCTTCTCATTCAGGGTTAACACCTGTGAGTTTTTTTAAAAATATATATTTTATTGATTTTTTTACAGAGAGGAAGGGAGAGGGATAGAGAGCTAGAAACATCAATGAGGGAGAAACATCAACCAGCTGCCTCTTGCACATCCCCTACTGGGAATGTGCGCGCAACCAATGCACATGCCCTTGACCGGAATCCAACCTGGGACCCTCCAGTCTGCAGACCGACACTCTATCCACTGAGCCAAACTGGTTTTGGCAACACCTGTGAGGTTTAATGGAAAGATCCCTGGTGTAGTCTGATGAAAGTTGAAACTCGGATATTTCCTAATTGGTTAAATGTGTCCGAGTGAATATGTCTTTTTAGACCCCAGTATCCTCATCCCTTTTCTGGCATAATTACAGTAGCCCATCCTGTCTTTTAGAGTTATGGAGGCTTCTACTGGGGGTCAATGAGAGGTTAAAGTAGTCTGGAAAGTACAGAGTGCTTTGCAAACAGAAGGGATTACATTTTACTTAGGAAGTCAAAACAGCCATCTTCCAAACCTGAGATACTTAGCTTGGGATTACAAGTGAGTCAGTATTCTCTGCATTTGTCCTGATAATCATAACCACTTTGTGTTTTGTAAGTCTGGTGCAAGAAGTCTGACACCTTGACTATGACGTGTGGTGGAGCAAACAATAATTTTTCTTAGATGTCAGAGGTTCTTAGAGGATTTGGTGCATGAGGGGGCTCATATCAATCCCTGTCCTCAGACGCTGCTCCTTTGAGGGGAATTTTCTGAAATTCCCCTGATGCTTCCTCTGATGCTTCTCATTTACTTGAAAGTATGTTGTCTCTGCTTGGATATGTCACCTAGCCCCTTTCAAGTGCATTTCCAGGCAATCAGGATCAATACATTGTTTAGGTTAAGCATAATAGTGATTGACAGCCCAAGTGAGCATAGGCCGCAGTTCCCAGTATCAGTTTCAATATTTGAAGTCATATCTATGAGCAGAGATCAATGACCCAGGAAGACAACATCTTGAGAAGAGAGGTTGCCCAGAGTCCTGAGTTCATCACAGCTGGCCTCTAGGTTCAAGCTGGCCACAGGATTTGGGATTCAAAGTCAATTCCAATTAAACAGTTATTTAATGGGCTCCAATTTTGTTCCAGACATTGTGTTGTGCATGGTAAGAAATGAGGAAGGTTAACCTGTCCCTCTCTACAATGAAGTTAAGTAAAGGTTAAGACACATATCCAGCATGCTCATGTCAGTTGGACTGTGGCTGTAACAGCAGTAGACTAAAAGCTTGATCCAAGGAGGGAGAGATAATGTCCTATCTATTTGGCCTTCATTTTTCTTTGTTTGAACAGTGGGGCAAACAGGAGTAAAAAGAGACTTAGGTTGAGGATTACAAGGTTAATCTTTTCACCAGCTTACTCCAGAAATGTTTCTCCTCTTTAATGATCCAACACTTCTTTTCCATAAAGTTTTAGTTATGGTTTTGGGTCCTGCTTAGACTAAAGAATACTCATTTTCTGACTTCAAGGGGAGCATGGTCTGATACTATGGTTGTCCATGCATGCAGACAATATGCTGGCTGTCATGGTCAGACATGTATGTTTCAGGGAGCACTTGTGCTCTTCTGTGGTTACTTTCCCACTCAGTTCTGTGACCACTCACTCTTGGTCGCAGATCAACGAAACAGGTCTAGGGGCATGTCTGTGGACATGGCTGACCATGACTTGACCCATATGGGATTGAACACACACCTTTGGCTTCATTTGTTGTGATCCAGCCATCTGCCAAACCAGTCTCCTGAAATGTCTTGCTGGGCTTTTGTCCTTACACGTCAAGGGGAGCAGGATGTATTACCATATATAAGAGGTGTCTGAATGGAATGAAAAGTTGTGGACTTGGAGTTCAACAGCTTGGATTCTAGCACCATCTCAGCCACAGGAAGCTGTTTGTTTCCAGTCCTCCCTCAACTCTGCCTACACACTCTCAATAGGTGTGTGTGTGTGTGTGTGTGTTTCTAGATCAGTGTTTCCCAACCTTCTCTCATGATGAGAATCACCTGGTGGAGTTGTTAAAACACAGATTTCTGAATCCCAACTAAGAAGTGCTAAACTAGAATTTTTGGGAACATATAGGTAAAATTGTATACTTAACTAGTGCTCTAAGACAGATTTTATATACAGAGCACTAAGTTAGGTATGCAATTTTACCTATATGTTCTCAAAAATTCTAGTTTAGCACTTCTTAGTTGGGATTCAGGAATCTGTGTTTTAACAACTCCACCAGGTGATTCTCATCATGAGAGAAGGTTGGGAAACACTGTTCTAGATTACCTTTACCTACAGGTTGAGGCTCAGCCTGTCTGGAATCTCCCCATGGCAGGGCACAAGGTCCACACAAGAGTAATGAGGAGAGTAGTTGGAGTAGCCAGGTGGGCCACACTATCAGCCGAGGGGAATTCATAGGATTTGGAATGCAGGGAACAGCGCCAGGCAGGAAAGGGAATAGAGGCGGCACTGAGCACAAGTAAAGGAGTGCCCATTGAGGCATCCTGTCCCAGGTTCACTGCCATTATACTCCCTCACCCACTTGAATTCATTCAGAAGGATGAAAAAAGGGTTGCTATCTTGTTCCAGCAAATTGAAACCTTCCATTTTGGTTACTTTAAATAACTTAGCCTAGTATGGAAGCCCCAGTTCATGAAGCATCAATGTCAGAGGATTGCCTAGACTTTCATTATGTAGTAAAAAGAGGACACCTTTCTAATGGGTTCATTATGCATCTACAGGCCCCAAGTGAAATGCTTCATTTTTAATTGCTTTATCAAGTAAAACTAAGATCTATTGTTCCTACCATGCCCCTTAAAATAAAAGCCCTTCAAATTATCATTCTGAGAAATTTTTTAATCTAACTGGCTTCGTGAAGTTAAAGGAAAGATTTTCCAACTCATGCAACCCAGTCTAAAACAGAGTGTCCTGTGGCTTAATAGATAGATAAAGGTGTTAATTATTAGGACCCTTCCCCAGTGTATTGTAAATATGGAAACAAGAGCAAAGAGAACATTTCTCTCAAATTTAGGATGATCAGCGGCTCATAGCTTACATCAAGCTCATGAGTTCATTTTCTAACAAAGGGTTGAGGAACTTTATGCTTGAGGTGCACACATCATAACAATCTCAAGCCCAAATGAGGGCCCAGCTCCATCAGGAATAACAAATGTCCAAGCTGTTTCAGACCATCATTTATTTCTGTTCCCAGAGTTTATCATGTGATCCGCCACCACTGCTCATCATCTGAAGATAATTTCTTTAGATGTCCACAAGCTTCCGGCTCTCATCACCTGAAACAGTAAAGAATAGTAACATCACCTCATAGAATTTATCTCAGTGTCCACAAATCTCTCCAGGTTTCCACAAACAAAACAGAATGTAAAATGCAGAGTACAATTGTTCATCAGCACATGGGCCTATCTCCAAGTGCATAATAGAAAATGTGAATAGAGGAGAAAATTGTGGGCTTGGGGCTTTTAGCCAGTGGCTCTGATTTTATTCTTGCCTCACTCTAAGATAAATGGGCTTCTGCCTAACAGATAGATTCGTTTTGTTTCTAATATGAAATACCCATTGTAGAGAGTCCAATGCAGTTTGCTCTGAGATCAAACTTTGGTGTCCTATCTCAGCTACCTTGGGAAATACCATAATATGAACTAAATAGCTAATCTTATTGTCAGCCTAGAAGCAGCAAATAGAGTTTAGACCTTGGGAGAAGAGCATGTCTAACCACCATCTCCATGCGTGTTTGCTCCAGAGTTGCTGGTGTTTTTGGTCAGTACCAAAAGACTAGGAAAGAGATAAAAGGCCAGTAAATCAGGGGTATCATGGCCTGAGTCAAGATGATTACTTGTTTTCTTGAAGTTACTCTCAGATAAATACTATGTTAGGAAAAGCCAGAGTGGGGAAATTGCAGTGAAAAATTCACTTAAAGTGCAATCAAACTCAGTAAAGTAAGTCCCCTGGAAGAAGCCAGTCTGATGTAGCTCTTATATTTGGGGGAAGTGAATCAAATGCAGTCAGGGAATGCCAGAGGAATAACTGTAATCATTATTTGGAATTTTGTTCAGTAATAACCAATCACTCACCCCGTTCCTGCCTGTTCTCTTCCACCTCCTGTTTCAAGCCAGTTACATGTCCTAACTAAGGAGTGGCCGTTGACTTTTGACTGCCTTCTTGCCCTTTCCCCCACACTGGACCTTCCCACTGAGGCTTCTCCATCTCCCAGAGAATTCAGTCATTCCTTTCTTTCAGTAGCTCTGTGTAGTCCTTACGATTATTCCAAAACAACTTATTATGTATAATCATACACCTCTCCCACATACTTGACTATGTATCATAGTCATCTTTGCAACACTCTGCCCACTCCATGTAGGAGGGTTTCACGTTAATTTGTTGAATAAATAGATTTGGAACCTAGAGGAAAATTTTATTTTCAAATATTTTATGTAAATATATATTTACAGGGTGGGGCAAAAGTAGATTTACAATTGTGAGTGTGCAAAACAGATTCTAACTAGACTACTTTTGCCCACCCCTGTGAATATGTAATCTCTGAGCTGTCTTTAATAAACTGAAATTGATAGGTTAGTCATCTTATATACACTATATTAGAGCTCTTGGTTTTTTTTTTTTTTAATTATAAACTTGTTGCATTTAGGCACAGTTTTAAAGTTTGTTTTCTTCCTTATGCATTTTGAGTGCAGTGCTAGCATTATGTGAATTTGAATGGAATTAAACTTAATTAAGAACTTCTCTATCTAGAGAAGCAGAACTCATAGTAACAGATTAGTGGCTGCCAGAAGCTCAGGGATGGGAGAAATGGGAGATGTTTATCAAAGGCTACAGACTTCCAGTTATAAGATGAATAAGTGCTGGGATATAATGTGCAGCATGGTGACTATAGTTAGTAATGCTGTCTTATATAGTTGAGAGTTGCTAAAAGAGTAGATCTGAAATATTCTCATAAAAAAATAAATGTTAAGTATGTGAGGTAATATAGATATTGACTAACCCTGTTGTGGTAATTTCATAACACAGAAGAACCCGATATCATCACATTGTGCATCTTAAACTTATGCAATTTTATAGATCAAACATTTATACTAATAAAAGGGTAATATGTTAATTAGACTGGTCAACTGGACATCTACCAATCATTTGGTCCTCCTTCCGGACAAAGCCATGGTGGTGGGGACTGAGGCAGAGGCAGATAGGGACAATCTGGCTGGCAGGGAAGCAGTTAGGGGTGATCAGGTTGGCAGGCAGAGAGGTTAGGGATAATCAGGCAGGCAGGCAGAGAGGTTAGGGGTAATCAGGCAGGTAGGCAGAGGTTGTTAGGGGCGATCAGGCAGGCAGGCAGAGGCAGTTAGGGGCAATTAGTCAGGCAGGCATAGGAGTTTGGGCGATCAGGCAGGCAGGCAGAGTGGTTAGCAGTGACCAGGCAGGTAGGCAGGTGAGCGGTTAGGACCCAGCAATCCTGGATTGTGAGAGGCTCTAAACCTGCAGTTGGATATCCCTTGAAGGGTCCCGGATTGGAGATGGTACAGCCTTGGCTGAGGGGACTCCCCCATGCATGAATTTTGTGCACTGGGCTTCTAGTATTTCAATAAAGCTGGAAAAATAGAACAGTTTTCCACCTGGAAGTACATATATTTTCTCTGAGTTGCATTGGCTATTTCCAGCTGTTTCAAATTTTCTCTTGCATCCTGCAATAAGCAGTTTACTGAATAATGCTGTTTGCTGACAAATCCCAACTTTTCCTTAGAAAAGTATTGCATTTCCTTTTTGTAAGGGGCACCTATAAATTTTTGAAAGTTCAGAAAACCTACAAGACTATCCATATCTTTACTTACAAGGTTCAGCGAGTGAAGCACTGTGGAGTTTATTTGAATAATTAATGTTCACAATCCACTGAAGCAAAGGGACTTGTCTTGTGTCCAGTTATCTAACAACTAGCCCCAGTTCTTTTCTCTTTGCATGAAGCTCTGTTCTGGCCTGACTAGAGGTGTTAAGGCTCTAGGCTCAGGAAGAACTCGCATCTTCTCTAGTGAAGGTCAGTGGCCTTTTCCATCACTCCTGTTCCTTAAGCGTCCTTCTCTGTTCCTTCTTTTAATTCAAGTGCTCTAGACAAAATGAAACAAAATCCTCCATCATCCCTCCCTTTGACAGAGTGGACCTGCTGTCTCCCGCTGCATATCTCTCTGAAATTAAGGGTTATAAATGTACCTCTGAGTGGCGGCTGCTGTGCTTTTATGATGAGTGACAAATTTCTTATCTGCTGGTGCTGGACTATCCTTTTCCTAACATGGCAGGTCTCAGAAAAAGCCTCTAATTCTCCCAGACAGCTTTGCTCCTAAGCTAACTTTTTCTTTCCCCCTATAGTTTTTTCTTTAAAAAAATAAATTTTTATTGATTTCAGAGGGGAAGGGAGAGGGATAGGGACCTCAGTGATGAGAAAGAATCATTGATGGGTTGCCTCCTGCACTGGTATCCTACTGTGACCTCCTGGTTCACATGTCAATGCCCAACCACTGAACCATGCTGGCCGGGCTATTTTTCTTTTTGTTTTTGTGGTTGACCTTGAAGAGAAAGTTTTCTTGGATGGCCAGGAGGTCATCACATGGTTTGTCAGTGGTCATAGAATGACTTGAGATCCCTAGTTCTTACTCCATTATTCCCACCTTTCTCATCCTCAATCTATAAAATACGTTTTGATTTATTTGCTTGCTATGACATGCACTGACCACCAGGGGGTGGCATGGAACAAAGTAAAGGCCCTGGCTGGCAGCTGAAATGCCCTAATAAGCCCTGATCGCAGGCCAGGTCTAGGGATCCTGTCCATGTATGAATTTCGTGCACCAAGCCTCTAGTAGCTTTATAATAAATTTCAAAATCAAGAAGTATTCATATTTTTTTCTTTTTCAAGATTGACTATTTAGTCTTTTGCAATTTTATATGAATTACAAAGTAATCTGCCTGGTAAGTCTATTATTAACCTGGCACCATCCATTGTTATATTACTAGGAGCTAAGTGCATAAATTCATGCACCTTGAAAGGAACTGTGGGCCAAGAGGCTGTTATGGGCACAGGGGTGAGTCTTGGTCCATCATCCACACCCCTGTTTGGCCCCTCCTGCTGTGGCCCCTGGTCTACTGTCTGCCAGCAGCCCTGCTCCTATACACTGATGGTGCTGGACCTGCTCACATCTGCTGATGATGTGGAGTGATTAGGTCCAGTGCCAGCAGTGGGTGTGAGTGGGGCCAGCACCATCAGCAGGTCTGACTGGCAGCTGCTGCCCTGCTTGCCCCTCTGGAGCAGGGGGAGGTGGAGAAGCCCTCAGGGGTGATCTGAGCTGGCAGCTGCCATTTGCACCTACTGACAGCACCAAGTGATCAGGGCAGCGCTGGGTGCCAGCAGCAGGTGTGAGCATTTTGTGGGACCATGGTGTGTGGGAGCAAAGAATTTTCAGTAACCACCAGAGGCTCACCCTGATTACAGCAATCAGCATCCCACCTTGGTCTGGCACCCCTGCTCACCTGCTCCACCATCCCACCACAGCCAATGCTGGCCATGCTCCATGCTCTGCCGCCTGCTGCCAATGCTGGCCATATTCTGCATGCAGCCCCCTGTGGTCAGTGAATATTATAGCAACTGGTTGTTCAGTTGTTCTGCTGATGGGTCTATTTGCATATTAGGATTTTATATATATATAGGTTGACATATTTACAAAATATCACTATCAATAATAGTGCCTATTATTCTGCCTTCTTTTATTCACCTTTTAGTCTTATATTTATTATATATATAATTCCCATGGTTTTTAATTGTACTTAAATAGGGTAAAATACATCTTCTCTGTCTTATCAGAACTGCCCACATACTTTAAACAAAACGTAAGTCTTCCATATACTTTAAAGTAGTATTTTTTTTATTCTTTTTTTATGACTAGTAGCTCCTTATTAAATATATGAATCAGTATTTTTAAAACTATAGGATGTGACTCTCAGTCACAAAATTAGATAGGTCATGACCCACATTAAAAAAAGAAATATAATAGGGTGGGAAATAAAGTACATGATAGATTGTAACAACAATAATTGTTAGATAACATTTTTGATAATCGCGTGTGTGTATGTAGACATGTGAATATTGCATTGCAAAGTAAAATGTATTCTTAACTGTGGGTTACAGCCAACAGAGTTTGAAAGCCACTCACTTATATGGCAAAAAATAGTGAGAGGGAGACAAGACAAGACTTATTTATGATTTAGATGAAGTCCCTGCCACCCACTGACACTAGTTGGTTCAAGGGATTGTGTATCTGCTGGGTACAGATTGAATTAAAGACCCATGTTTGCTATTTCAACAGGCTTTTTCCCCCTAGCAGTTCTTACTTGTAGGTTTAAAGGGGTAAGAAGAATCAATGGCTCTACTGTCCCTGAACCTCAAAGGTTCATGCAGCCCCTGAGCTTGACAGCAAAAGTGGTTTCTTATAGAGAACTAGAGGCCTGATGCATGAAATTTGTGCACGGGGGTGGGGAGTGAGGGGTTGGAAGGGGGGTGTCCCTCAGCCCAGCCTGCACCCTCTCCAATCTGGGACCCCTAGAGGGATATCTGACTGCCCATTTAGGCCTGACATCCCTCTCAAAATCCAGGACTGCTGGCTCCCAACTGCTCGCCTGCCTGCCTTCCTAATTGCTTCCAACTGCTTCTGCCTGCCAGCCTGATCACCCCCTAATCACTTCCATGCCAGCCTGATGTCTACCTGCTTCCCTGCCAGCCTGTTTGACCCCAACTCTTCCCTCCTCTGCTGGCCTGGTCCCCCACAACTGCTCTCCCCTGCTGACCTAATCACCCCCAACTACCCTCCCCTGCAGGCCTAGTCCCCCACAACTGCCCTCCCCTGCAGGCCTGGTCACTCCCAACTGCCCTCCCCTGCTGGCCTGATTGCCCACAACTGCCCTCCCCTGCTGGCCATCTTGTATCCACATGGAGGCAGCCGTTTTTGACCACAGAGGGGCGGCAATCTTGTGTGTTGGAGTGATTGTCAATTTGCATATTTCTCTTTTATTAGATAGGATATGTAAAAGAGATCTCCATGAAATTTACTGCCGAAACCGGTTTGGCTCAGTGGATAGAGTGTTGGCCTGCGGACTGAAAGGTCCCTGGTTCGTTTCCGGTTAAGGGCATGTACCTTGGTTACGGGCACATCCCCAATGGGGAGTGCGCAGGAGGCAGCTGGTCAATGTTTTTCTCTCATAGATGTTTCTAACTATCCCTTTCCTTTGCTCTCTGTAAAAAAATCAATAAAATATATTTTTAAAAGTTACAAAAGCATAAAAGAAAATATGAAATAGGACAGGAGGCATAAGCTGCTTTATCTAACAACTGAATGGTTCATTTTCAGGAATAGCTGTAAACTTAATAAAGGAATGCACATTTGAAACTGTGTAAGCCTTTAACAAATATTTGAGACAATGATGCTATCATGGTAAGTGTCGGTGATAAAAGAGAGATAAATTCTGGTTAAAAAAAAAAAAAAAAAAGTCCTACCACTTTATCAGTAGGAATAGGAAGAACTTTAATAAGAGGTTCATGATGCAGAGCACATTTCAGCGGCCTTCTCTTGACATCTGACCTAGGTGCCATGGGTCTAAATCCATACATCAGCCTGATGCTACCAGTTCTGTTCTCCTCCAGTGTTTTGCAACCAAAGAAAATCCAAATGGACACCTCAACAATTCCTGTCTCAGCATCAGAAATAGCAAACTGGTTCCAGAGCAGATTAATAGGGATGGTGCTAAGGTCGAAAGTGCAGACTGAGCAATACAGGTAGAAACCTTAATAATTGACTCGATGCCGGCTCTGAGCAACTATAAAGGATTCTTTAGGGACAGTATTTTATAAAGCAACACAATTGCCTGAATCAGCTAGACTGGCTCTCTTAGCTGAGTTAGGGGGGGTTCTTTAAAGATTTGAATATCTAAATCATCTGCATTATTCACTATGCAGAGGTTAATTTAAAAAAAAGCCAAATCATATGCTGTAATCTTATGCAGCAAAGATACTCTTCCCACCCCCCTTTTAACCATTATTCCAATGGCACCTGGATCACTGCAGCAAAGAATTTAGAATCTAATTGCCTGTAAGGTGTTTATATGTTATCATAGAATCTCGGAGAGCAAATCAAGATAGACTCAGGAACCTTTTTATTTAACCTGCAGTCAGTCTTGTCTTTCCAGTTCCTTGGATGCAAATATAATATCATTATAGAGGTAACTCAATTTACGTAGATACATTCCTGAAAACCAGATGTGCGGTGTGAAAACCAAATTGTGTGGATCAAATTATGTTTTATATCCTAAGGGAACTTGTTATTTAAGCATCTGTGATACCTGCTATGACTTACAGGATTGGCATTTATAGGCCAACTGGTTACCTCTGCTAAGATGGTGTATCTGTGCTGTAGTCAGGGTCATGTTAAGCTGTGTCAGACATGGGACAAACATAAATGTCAGTGACTCAATACAAGACAGATTTATTTCTTGTTTTCATCAGAATCTGACGTAGGTCAGAAGGCCCTCCTGTGATGCTATCTTCCAGGGACCCAGGGACCCAGAAACTCAGAGACTCAAGACTGTTTCCTTCTTGCAGTTCCACTGTTTCAGTGCCCTATGACCACAAATATGTACATGGAGGCTGGAAAGGTAGTTAAATGAGTTCCCAGGAAGCTGAAAAAGGCTTGATGAACACAGTCTGCCACCCAGGTATATTTATCACTGTGTGATTGCTTCTGTGGGATTTGGAAGCATTCATGAGACTTTCTGGAATAGCCGATTGATTTTCGGAGCTCTTGGTACATTATTCATTCAGTAATAACTTTTTGCACACAAATATAACTCTTCATTAAGATAATGGTAAAGGCAGTCTCATGAAAGGATATAGTGGGCATCAGATTCAGTAACCAAAAGGAAATCCATGGGAAAGGATTACGGGCCCTCAAAAAGTCTTGGCACAACACAGTGCTCTCCATGCAATGTTATTGTTCCCACAGTTCAGGCTCTGTGGTTTCCTTTGCCTTGACTTCAGATTGACCTCCTGCATATAGTCTCAGATGGATCCTCTGGTTCTGATCCTCCTGTTTACTTGTGCTTGGCTGCATATTCCTGACCTGACCTCCAACTCACCTCCAACTCTGATCCTTGCCTTCATTCTACATCCTTAGTTTGTAACTTGCTTATGTGGCCTTCTAGGATCTGACCATTACCCCTACTCTGCTCATATCACTGTTCCCATGTAGCTTATGCTTCTAGATTCCGTAATGTACCTCATATGAGCCAAGTACATTACTCTGACGATTCTCCCCATCATCAAATTTCTCCTCTATATTGAATACTCTCTACTGAATATCCCCCTCTCTACTGCATTGTTTTTCTCATCGAGAGGGGGGGCGGGAAGGAAGGAAGGAAGGAAGCAAGGAAACCTTCTTGGCCTCAATTCCCATTCTAGTTAACTCTCTATTGTCTCCTCATCACTTCAGAATGTCTTAAATTTCTTTAATTTCTCTCCTTCTATTCACATTTGAATCCCCCTCATCAGGTCTTTACCACCATTATCCTTCTGAAAATACTTGTCAAGGTAACCCTTGATTTCCATGTTGTTAAATCCAATTGTTCTCAGACCTTCATCTTACTTAAAATATCAACAGCACTTGACACACATCTCCTCACTCTCTTCTCTGTGAAACTTTCTCTCCTTGGCTCTCAAGATACTACACTTGCCTGTTTTTCCTCCTACCCTTATAAATGCTCCTTCTCAGTCATTCTCCCAACACCCCCCCTTTTCTCCCCATTTTCTCCCCTTCTGAATATTGGAGTACCCCGACACTCAGCCCTCCCACCTCTTCTTCTTTTTCTATCTCTAACCATCCACAGGCGATTGAGTCCAGATTTATAGTTTTAAACAGCATCTCTGTGCTGATATCATCCAAATTCTTGTATCCAACCCATATGTGCCTGTTCCAGACCCATATATCCTGTGCCTCCTTGGCATCTCTACTTGGATATCAGATAGAGAATGCAAAGTTAACTTTACCAAAGCTAAGATCCGGATCTTTCACCAAACCAGCTTGTCTTACACTCTTCTCCATTTCATGCAATTTCATTCTTTAAATTGCTGGATATAAAAAAATCTGGAGGCTCAGCCTTCTCTCTCTTTTATAGCTTCATCTCTCATTCCTCAGGAAGTCCTAACAAATTCTTCTGAAATTTGACTTTCCCATCATTCCCATCATGATTTACATATGTTATTGCAGTAACTACTTAACTGCAATAGTTGTCTTACTTCTGTCTTTGTCTTTCCTGCCTCCCTAAATCTGTTCTTATCAAAGCAGTCAGAGGGACCTTATGAAAATATAAATTATACCTTATTACTCTTGTGTTGATTGACTCTCATTGGGTTCCCATCCTATCACTAAAACCCAGAGTCCTCACACTTACCTGCAGGGTGACATAGCTTCTTGACATTTATCTTTTCATATTTGCTCTTTTCACTTTAGCTACCATTGCCTCATTACCACTCTTGTCCACACTAGGCAGTCTCCCCCTTCTAGGCCGTGACCTTGCTATATCTTTTGCCTGATGTGCTATTTTCCAAGATATTCACATGGCTCAGTTACTTCCTATTTTTACTCTAATGCACCATCTCTGTGAGGCTTCCCTGATCACTTTATCTAAAATTGCAGCCTTTCTCCTGACATGTTCTACCCTCTACTATGATTTATCACCATCAACACTTTCTAATTACCATATTTCTAAACTTATTTTATCTTCCTCATTGGAATGTAATCTCCATAAGGGCAAGATATTTGACTGATTTGCTCGCTGACATATCTATTGTGGCTCAAACAATTCCAGACATATTGTAAGTGCTCAAGAAATACTTGTTGAATGAAAGAAGAAATGAGTGATAGGATTGTGATCCAAAGTTAATTTGAAGTTCTGCTATTTAGAACACTTCACAATTTCCCACAGAAATAATGCTATTCATGATAAGTAAGTCCTGTAACATTTGCTCAAAATTGAAGTTGTAAGATATGTCCCAAACTGAGGGCATTACGATGTCTGCTAGCTAACTGTTGCTACTGAGACACACTTAGAAACAAAATAAACAATATTACAGGGTTATAAAATAGGAATTACAGACTTCAGTGGGAAATTCAGAAAATGGAACAATAATTTTGGAATTTGAGTTAATTTAACAGGAAAAAAATGAAAAAAGGTGAAGAAAATAGGCAAAGAACATATATGCATAGCCCATGGACACAGCAGTGTGGGAAGGGCCAGAAGAAGGGATGGCAGGGTCTATGTGGAGGGATAGTCAAAGGCGTGGGGTGGGGGAAAGATGGCAACATCTGTAATAATGTCAACAATAAAAATAAAATAAAACTTAAAGTAACAACTGGCCTGGTGTATAGGAATGAATGGAAATTTGCACAGAGAGAAAAGGGGGAAATAGTAACAGGCAGAAGTAATAGCATATCAGATGGCTCAAATATAAAAATGTGGTATATTCATGGGAAGGACAACACATTTTCTGTGACAGAATATTGTGAGAGGTGGGTGCGCCAGAGCTGTGAAAAGTGCTGTGAGCCATGGGAGGGAGCTGAGACTGATTCTGTCAGTGCTCCGTGTTTGGAGCCCTGGAGACTGATTCAGAAGCAAAAAGCTCATTTCCTCTCTTAGACATTTTCTTAACCCTGTGTGGCTGATTAGTTATTGGGGTTCTCAATTTTTTTTTTCTAATAAATTCAATAAAATTTGGATGCTTCAAAGTTTAGGTAGTTACTAATTTTTTAAATCTTACATACTTTTGATTCATTGTGCTAAGTAATATACTCATTTATACCTTATTTTCAGAATATCTGACCTCTGAAAGCCCAGACTAAATTTTACCCAGACATTACCTTTATGACATCCACATACACACTGGCTAAATACTGCCATGTTGTTTTTCTAACCACAGCCACTCAATAAAGCCAAATTTGATTTTTAGGAAGAGACTTCAGGTGACCTACCTGAAGACACAGGAGATTTGCTTTTAAAAAATGCAAGTGCCAGAGTAATGGGAGAGATAGCTAAGGGAAAAGATGAGAGAATCCAGAATCAAAATTATCTTGAGCCTAAATCTGAATGCTGAGTCCATACCAAGATGAAAAAAAAAATTAAATATAGGTGAGATTAGTGTCCTGAGTTTTGGTTCAATAATTTAATTATGTGACTCAAGATCAGGGAGGCCTGAGCTGGCTGCTGATGTGAAGCTAAGTACCACGTACTGTTCTAATGGTTCTGTGTGAGTTAAATAATTTAATGCTCACATTTCTGTGATGTAAGGGAGATTATTTTTCTCATTCTACAGATGAGGAAACAGGCACCCAAATTCCCCCAATTATCATACATACACAGAATGGTAGAGCTGGAATTTGAATTCACTCTGGTAACCATTATGCTTTATAATTCATGGCAGCAGTTCATATGAAAACAGTTTTTTCTTTTTTAGTGGGAATTTTGGAATATTAGGACTTGAATGAAACTGAGAGATCAGGTTGATCACGACTTTGTAGGGCTTTCAGGGCAAAGCCTTATAAGACTGCCCGCCTAGAGCAATTGGACCATTTGGTACATTCTATTTCTCATGAACCCTGAATTATGTACATGGTGTGTCTCCTTTGTCTCCCATAACACCTTCTCTTGAATCATTTTTATAAAAGGTTTCATTTTTCTTTTAGTTTATTTATATTTAAAAATGACTTAAAACTTAATTGTAGTGTGTTGACATTTCCAACTCTAATTGTGGGTTCACCTGTTTGTCCTTTTAGTTATTCTTTCAAGAATTGGAGTTCTGTTAATAGGTGCATGCACATTTAGGATTGTTCTGTCTTCTTGAAGAAGTTATCATTGAAAAAAAACACCTCTTCATTCATAATAGTCCTTGTTCTGCCTATGTTGTTATGCTTGAGTGAGTTTCTTGTAGACAGCATATCATTGGATAAAATTTAAAATCTTTATCCATTTCTGCCTTTTATTAGTAGATTTAAACCATTTATATTTAAAGTAATTATTGATATACTAGAGGCCCAGTGCATGAAATTTGTGCATGGGGAGGGGGGTGTCTCCTCAGCCCAGTCTGCACTTGCTCCAAACCAGGATCCCTCAGGTGATGTCCAGTTGCATTTAGGCTCAATCCTGGGGATTTGGCCTAAACCAGCAGTCGGACATCCCTACAGTCCTAGACCAGTGGCTCCTAACCACTCACCCACTTGCTGGCCTGATCGCCCCATCACTGCCCTCCCCCCCTGCTGGCCTGTTTGCCCCAAACTGCCCCCCTTCTGGCGTGGTTGCCTCGAACTGCCCCTCTTCCCCCCTCCTGGTCGTCCCTTACTCCCCTCTCCCCCCCGCCCCCCCCCATTGGCCTGGTCTCCCCTTACTGCCCTGCTGCTGGCCTGGTCCCCCCTAACTTTCCCCCCTGCTGGGCACTGTGGCTGAAAGGAGCTCTGAGCCCTAGCTGGGGCACAGCAGCAACAGGGAGTTTTGGGCCCCAGGTTTGAAGGCCAGCCACACCCCAATTGCAGGAGACAGAGTTCTGCCACACCCCGGCTGGGGCCCAGAGCTCCCTTCCACTGCAGGGCCCCAGTCGGGGCCCAGTGTCCAGTGTTAGTTATCCCTCACTTCCCCACCCCCCCTGCTGGTCTGGTCACCCCACACAGCCTCTTATTGGTCATCGTTTGGTCCTTTAGGTCGTGACAGTCCCTGGCTTTTTATATATTAGGATTAGACTAGGTTTGTACTTTTTGCTTGTTTTTGTTTTCTTTGTTTCTTGTTGTGTGATAAAATGTTTTTATATACAATTAGGTCAAGTATGTTGATAATTTAATTAGTTCAAGTTTCCTCGACTTTTGATTTTTTTCCTGTGCTTTCTGGTGTCTCTTCCATATTTTCTTTTGTATTTCCAAGTGCCTTTTGGAGTCACAACATTTCTTGAAAGACTGCTGATGTTTTTAATTAAGGTTGTCTATATATAAAATGTAGGACAACTGATATTTTTATGGTAGAGAGTATCATTATCTATAAATATTATTTCTGTAGTTCTTTTTATTGTCTTTCACTTTGGGTTTATACTTTCTTCCTGAAAAAATTACCCAGGTTTTGATGTATTTATTCCTTGGTACCTTATATATTTTTGTGGCATTTAAAATTGTATACTTAAAATATGTTTTATATACTGCCATTATATAGTACAGCATTTATATAAGGGTTTTAGTCTAGCCACGGCCAGATTTTCTTATTAAATCTAGTAATTTGTATGCAAAATCATTTGAGTTTTCTATGTAGTATGTCATCTATGAATAATGACAATTTTGTTTCTATTATTACAATCTTTATAGATTTTATTCTCTTGAATATTACTGTCTAGTTAGTCTCTCCCCCATTGTTAAATAGAAGTTATTTTTATTAGGAAACCCATTTCCGTTAATGATTTTACAGGAAATAATCCTTACAATTCTCTATTGAGATGCTGTTTCTTTCAAGTTTTTAGTAAGATGCCACTACTAGATATAGAAAGATATTTTGTATATATGTCTGCTTTCAGAATTCAGTTCACACTAATCCTATAAAATGAACTTAGAGTTTACCATATACCAGAAACATATACCATTGTTTCAGGGATTGGAGATATCACACAGAAAGGAAAAAAAAAAAGATAAAAATCCCTGCCATTGTGTATCTTACATTTTATTGTTCCTTGAACATTTGGCAAAATTAATTTACCTATAGAACAATTTGAGATCAGTACTTTCTTTTTTAAAATTTTTGGCCCAATGTCTTTTATGATAATTGTTTTTTGAAAGTTGTTTTTGATAAGTTAAATTTATCAGGAATTAGTAAATTTTTCTGCATTTTAACATTTAATTGGTATAAAATTAGCAATAATAATATATGTCTTTTACTTCTTGGCATGACCCTTTTTATTTCAAATATTACTTCCTTTTTACCTATTTTGGAATGTTTATTTGGTGCATTTTTGCATAGAAAATATATTTATATGGTTAAAATTCAGAAGATAGAAAATATGTACTGGAGAAATAGCTTCTCATTCTTCTCTTCTGAGCAGTGATATCAATTTCTTATGTAGCTTCCTAGATAAGAATTCAGAATTTTTAAGTAAGTATAAGTATATATTAATAAATAGTTTTGCATTTTCCTAAATGATAGCATATTACACATGCTTTTGTTCTAACCTTTGGCACTTAACCTATGTATTAGAGATTTTTTTTATTATCAGGAAATAATGAGTTTTTCATTCTCTTTTATAGATGCATAATATAATCCTATATGGCTGTATATAGTTTGTTTTTCCCATTTTTCATCAAAAGATATAAGATTATATTCAATATTTTTATACTAAAATCAATACTGCAATAAATAAATTTGGACATGGATTATTTTTCACATATGCAGATGTATCTTAAAATAATTTCTTGAAGTGACATTATTCGATTAAAGGGTATAGGGAATATATTTTATTCATTTTGGATGGATTAACTATATTTATATATATATATATATTATAAAATGAAAAAGGGGCAAATGTTCAAAAGTAAGTCTTCCTTATCCTTTTCCTCACATTCCTCTTTAAGAAGTGATCAGATATATCTTTCTAGAGATATCCTATGCATGTACATGTACACATGCATGTTTAGTGTAAATTCTCTTATGTCTTAGATTGTGTATCAGTGTGTAGTTATCAGAAAGTCTTTGCTAATTTCTTGGCTACAAAATAATCACTAGACATAGTGAATCTACTCAGATTACATACATTTTTCTGTTGTTCAGTTTTCTGATTTGGGTTTACACCAGCATTCTTTTGACCTTATTAGGACAAATGATATCTCCCCATTGGCTATTATTATGCCCATTTGTGGGTTAGAGAGAAAGGTTACTATATTTATGAATTTTCCTTATCCAATCATTTCAAATATGGTTCAGTATGACTTGTTTGCCATCTTATACCTCCTTGTACAGTATCATCTCAAGAATCCCTGTCGTATTTCTTCTGCATTCAGCCTTCATTTATTTTGTGTTATTAATGTTTTATAGAGTTAGCTTTTATTTAAATGTATGTATATATTTACTTTTTATTTCATTTGTATTCTTTCTGTATGTCAGAGCTTCTTTCTGCTCTCTTTTTCTTCTCATGAAATATACTTTATTTTATAAATTTATCTTTATTGTTGAAAGTATTACAGATACCTTTATTTTTTGTTATTTTTTTCCATTGACTCACTTCTTCCTGCCCCCCCTCCCAAGCCTTCACTACACTGTTGTTTCTGTCAGTGAGCTATGCATATATGCATATAAGCTCCTCCAGTTAATCTCTACCCCCCTAACCTTCCCTCTGAAATACATCATTCTCTATTGAGACACATACTTTAAAATGTTCTTTAGTAAGTGTCTAATACTGATAAACCCAGATTTTTATAATTTAAAATATCTCATCTCTGCTCATAGTAGTCTACAATTTTAGGTTGATGAAGTAAAACTCTAATATAACGCACTAAATGTGTGTCCAAATATTCATTTTTTTTAAAAAAAATGCAGCGTTATAATATTTTAAGGTTGAAATGACTTCACTGAATCTAGATAGCTGGGAGTTCCCAAGTTCTTGCTGTATGATTCAAATGTATCTAGATCCCAGCATTATTTATACACAATCTGGTGGCCATTTCATGTTTTTGTGTTCTTCAGGTTAAATACGGGTGGAGACAATTCTGACTGAGACTTCCAAGAAAGTAACAATGATTCTAAGAATCTCCCAGTTAGTTGGGGAGATTGAAATTCATCTTTCCCCCCACTATCCCACCTCTTTAACCTTTGATGTGTTCAAGATAAGAACTTGAGTCAGAGAAGGAGCCTATCTTCAATTTTATTATATATGTTTTCACTGTATGAAAAAAATGCATTACTGCATGGGATTTTTGTTGTTCTTAATCCTCACTGGAAGATATTTTTCCATTGATTTTTAGAGAGAGTGAAAGGGAGGGGAGAGACAGAGAGAAACATTGATCTGAAAGAGACCCATTGATTGGTTATCTCCTGCATGTGCCCCAAGCAGGACCAGGGATCGAGCCTGCAATCGAAGTACATGACCTTGACTAGAATCGAACCCAGAGGGCCGATGCTCTGTCCACTGAGTCAAATTGGCTAGGGCTGCATGGGATTTTATTGTACTTAATTTTTGCTGTCATTTAGGGAAGATTGTAATATTATACTGTCTTCTGGTTTCACTGCTGCTGTTGAGATGTGATTTGTCAATTTAATTATTATAATTATGCAAGTAATCTTTTTTTTTTTTTTTAACTCTGATTACTTTTGAGGTCCTCAGCTTATCTTTTGTGTCCTACAGATTTACTATGGTGAACCTTGGAATTGCTGAGATTCCTTAAATGAGGTTTCATGTCTTTTAACAGTTCTGGAGAATTCTTACCAATAAACTTTTGAATATTGCTTCTTTTTTACCTTCTAGTTTCAATGTCTTTCTGGAACTATGATTATATCTATGACTGTACTCTCATATTTTCTATTGTTTAAATATTTCTCAGTAGTATTCTACATTTTCGTACTCTCTAGTTCTCTCTTTGATTTATTTATTCTGTTTAATAATTTCAATTAATTTTTTGAGGTATAATTAACATGCAATAAAGTACACAGTTCATATGTGTTTAGTGTAATGAGTTTAGACAATTCTATGTAGCCATGAAACAACCATCTGTAACAAAATAAAAAATTTACTATCAGCCCAGAATTTTTTTTAGTGCCTTTTTACAATCACTTCCGTTTAAGTTTTCGGTTATTTCATTGTTAATTTTAAGAAGTTATATTTGGTTATTTATTAAATCCTCCTGGTCATGTTTGATAGTTTGTTGATTTTTACATATTTTATAAATCCCTTTCTCTGATTATTTAGACATACTTAAAATAGTTATTTCATAATCTTCCCTCTCATAATTCCAGTATCTGGAGTCTGTTTCATCGTTGTCAATGTTGTTTCTGGATGACTTTTATAAATGGTGGCTTTTTAACCCTGACTTTTGTGATTTGTATTGTGAATTCATATTTATTGAAACAGTCTGTAAGACATTTATGAGGCCTGAATTGACCTTTCCCCCACCCCAGAACATTTTGTGTTTGCTTTTTATTATTTTATAGTATTTTATTGAAACTCTAATTGTCCTCCTTTGAATGCTTGTATCATTTTATTCCTCTTTATCAACAGAGAGATCAGTTGAGTAAAGTTTTTGAAGATAAAGAGAAGAATTATTTACTTAAAATAACACTGCCTTTCTTTTGGTGTTCCTCTCAAATGTGTAATATAATGGTTACATGTCTTTGTTCACATTTTTTTACTCACTTCTTTGTTTTGCTGTGGGAGTCATAGCTGCTCACAGTTTTAAGCTTTTAGGACTAATATCTCAAAAATCAAAGGCTTCCCGTCTTGTGCTCTTGTGATAACAGTCACAATGACCTCCTCACCTTTTCTCATCCCAGTCATCTCCCTTGGTGAGGGGTTAAGATCAGAGAATATAACAATGAGGTGTTAGCATGGTTTCTTCTTAAACACCTCTTCTGTTTAACACAATAGTGTCCATCTGCTTCTTCCAAACATTTTTGATCAGTGCTCTGTTATTCAGCACTTCCCAGATAATTGCTTGGGATCTGATTGAAAACTGAGCAGCTGTCAGCTTCTAGAATCCTCCTTCACCTGAGTCCAGATTTCTCAGCATCAGCATATTATTTATAGCTATTTGTTTATTTCACAGATTATGAACATTTAAAAAAATTATTTTTGTTGTTGTTTCTGTGCATTTAGAAGGAGGTTTTTGTGATAAAAATGCCCTTACTCTTCCAGATTTACATGGAAATCACCTTATAATGTTGAATAGTTTTAAAATTAATCAAAATGAAGTAACCAGTTTGGGAACAGGAGCTCTGGGAGAAGCCAGCAAGCTAAAATTTGTTGGATTATTTTTAATACTTGTCTTATCTCTTCCTTGGAGTCACTTGTTTTCCCTTCACTAATACACAATTAATTGGTAACATTTTGACCACTCTACTTTATAGCCTGGCTAAGTCAGATCATCATAGTTCACTTTGGCAAAAAGGCCAACTTTAAGTCACAATTCCTGCTTGTCCTTCCATATGTTTGAGTGGTCATTCATTGTAAAGCAGCCCAACATCCGTGAGTCCTAGGTTCCTCTGCACCCAGGGAGACCATGTGGCTGGTTCTCACCAATGGAACATAAACAAAAATAATGATGCCACTTCAAGGCCAAGGATATTAAGAGGTGTGACTTTTCTTCCTTATATTTTCCCATCTGCCAGAATAGAACAGATGGCTTCAAAGCTCTAGAGGAAAGTCACAAGATGTTCAAAGGAACGTGGGTCTTTCAACCACCAAATGAATAAAAGCAGCTTATTTACTGGGAACACCTACATTAGAATAAGTAACAATATAAGTAAGATATATACTCTTATTTTGTAAGGGTGCTAACATTTTGAATTGGTTTGTTACAGCTGTGTGTATTACCTATACTTACTTAATCTAGGTATTCATCCTGAAAGACCTATTCCCATTTTATTTTGATTGTCATAAACACTGGGAAATCACACTAGATATTCCATTGTGCCTCATTCTAACCATCATATTTAATGCTCATCTAATGTTGAGTCCTCGAACAAGGTTGCCTCCTGACACATGGCTTTGTATAATGACATGTACCTTTTTAAAGTTCTGTTTATTTTTATTTTGTATATTGCCTGGGAGCTGTTTTTCTAATGTGGTAATTAAGGAAGTGCATTTCTATGCAGTCTGCAACATTTCTATGTAAGGGGAGAAATACATCTTATCTCCCTCTTGAAACATTGTGCAGAATGCCTCTTTAAAACCCCAGAATTTTTGGATATTTTATGTCTGCTCTGTTTTTCTGTATTAAAAAGTTCTTTTTTTTAATATCTTCCTAAGACTTGTTACATAGTCTAGGTCAGGACTATGCTTTTGAACTCTACAGTATTCTCTTCCAAGGGTTTTTGATGAAATGTGTCATTTTCACTTTCTTTCCTATTTTAAAGAAGTGCAAAATGGATCCCTGGCAGAGATCTCTCTCTATATAGAGCAATAGTTATTATGACAATTTTAGGAGAGGATAGTCTATTAGTCATTGTGGACTCCTGCAGTAATTGGATATAAACAAAGGTTTTAAGTGATTCCAGGTTCACAAGTTAGTGAGAGGAGGGAGGAAGAGGAGTTGGAAACCTCACTAGCTGTTTTCAGGTGGGGTTGGGTAGGCTTTGGACTCTGTTTGCTCTGACATCAAGAACTTCCTGCTTTCTCTGCTCACACACAGGGAGGTGAAGATGAGAATGGGTTGGGTGACAACAGCCAGGAATTTTCTCATGTCCTGGTATGCCGTGACTGAGTAGGCACTGAGACTTAACAGGTTGCAAACAGACAGAAGCAGGGAATGACAGAGGGCACTGGCAGAGCTTGGTGCAAACAGTCTTATCAGGCTAGTGATTCTGCTGTGCCCTGGCAGTTTGTCCTGATGGGTTCCCTGAAGCAGCTAACATGGCCTATGTGCTCCCTAGAACCAGTGCAGAGGAAGTCCATGCTCTGTTCTGCCTCCTTCAGGTTTATGAAGGGGCCACTCACTCTTCCCTTTAAAGTTTCAAGTCCATGATGCACTAATTGCTCCTCCTGAAGCATTTCACCTTGTATGACAAGGCACAGGGGTTAATGAAAGCTGCAGAAAGAGACAGGCTGCTTGGTTTATTCTTACAGATGGGCCGGGAGGCCACAGTCCTGGGGGTTTGAGTGCAAACTTGGAGGGCCTCCCAAGTGCAATGGAATTAAAGGCTTCTGTGGTCTTAGATTTGTTTACTTTTCTGGTCCTCTGGTTGTTAGGGAATTAAGAGGCACTGTGTGGCTATGACCAGAGTCAGGTTAGGCCTGGGAGGAATTTTGCAAGTGAGATCAGCAACATCCTGGTCATGTAGCCTGAAATACTCAGGGGGTGAGGACTGGGCCAGCTGTCTGAGACAGTCCCTGAAAACCCCTGTGCAGCTGGGTTCTCCCCTCCCTTGTGCCAAGCAGGCCTATCATTATTAGATCACTCTCCTCTGGGCCATGTGACAAGCATACTATGAGGCAAATAATACAGTAAAGAAGAATGGAAAAAGAACTGCCTTTTCTTTTCTTTTATTCTCTTTTCAAAAAGCCTGCTAGTGTTATGCTAAAATCTGCCTATTGATTTGGGTATAAATAGCCCCATTTTCTAATCCAGATGCATCCTCACGCCCCTGTGTACAAGGTTACTGATACTCTGTTGTGTCTTGGGAGTAATAAGAAGATTCCACTAGAAAGAATGCAGGCAAATCAGCCCAGCTGAGATTACATAAAAGGAGAGGGAAAATTGAAGAAAGTCTGTATTAAACCTCAATATCTAGTTGAGTGTGATTTTTAACAAAGGCCCTTGCATTTAGCTCAGTGACTTCAGATCTTTCGATAGTAGCTAAATGCATTTTATTCAAACTTTTCCAGTCCTGGGCAGGAGCCATTTCAGTAGGAAGGCAACTCTTCTGGAAAGGCCTAAGCCACTAAAAGCAGAGGCTTAAGGGTGGATTTCAGCTTCTTGGTGATTTGTACTTAGAACTTTAAAGGCTTGGGCCCTGCTAATGAGCAGTAGCACATCTTATAGGAAAGTTCTACTTCTCAGATCTAGGAGTGAGCCCCTCTTGTCTTGATAGGTCTGGGGAATCTTTGATTCACCATGTGTTTTACTAGTCCACTATCTTGGACTCTGATGCCTGCCAATTTATTTTGTATTTATCTCAGCCCCTGCTCTGTTTCACCAATGCTACCCATAGCGCTTTCCCTATGGCCCTGATATTTCAGCCTTGTGGAGAAGCATTTCCCAAGCATATTCTTACCCGATCTATGGGGATGCTGTATAATAAAAGACTTCATGGTCAATTTAGATGGAGAATGATGCATACTAACACACCTATCTTGGAAATTTGTAATGCACTTTTTAATAGGCACTAAAGGAAAGTTATTTGCTTTTGTTTATATGAATATATGTATACATTTAATATAAAAGTATCCATTAGCTTTCTAAAGAATTACTAGTTTTCAGAGTTTTCATTGGGCATTGCCGCTATTATGCTCACAGGCTGAAAAATCTGTCTAGACTCCTAGACATGCAGGTTACTTATAAATGGCAATGGTCATCAAATGCTCTGAAAAGACTTACTTTTTGTTGTTAAATTACGTTTGGCATAAAGTATTTATGAAAAGGCTTACTTTTGAACTCAAAGGATGAGCACTGGCTAATGGTGTAAGTAGAAAAGAAAGGAATAAAATGCTCAGTAAAGCTAGCAAAAACTAGATTGGCTGCTGTCCATATATAGAGGTGCTGAAACAGGAATACCCTTGGTCCTGTTAAAAATAGATCCCTGGCAGAGTCCTTAAAAAGGAACTACTCAGAAAGTGAATTGTGGGTGCTGCATGGGATGCCTAGATACAAATACCATGTAGAACAATTGTATAAGAGATAACATGGGAAAAAGAGGCATGTTCTAGATAGGGACTTAACAGACATGGGGTTTGATCTCACTGCCCCTATGGATTGGATGTGTGAGCCAGGGCAAGCCATTTAATCTCCCTATACCTTATTTGTGAAAAAAGATGACTAGACAGGATGCAAACTCATTCCTGATTCTAAAAGTCATACTATATAATGACTCTCCAAGTTGGTCTTTATGCATATTTGCCCAGGCCACCTGGCTTCTCTGGTCCCCTTCATTTCTTGGGAAATGATATGCTTCCAAACCATCTGTGTTACACTAATTGGTTAGAGCAGGGGTGGGGAACCTTTTTCCTGCCAAGGTCCATTTGGATATTTATAACATAACTCATGGTCCATACAAAATTATCAACTTAAAAATTAGCCTGCTATTTTTGGTCAAACATTAAATTAACTCATCCCTGATGGCTTGGCAGGGTCAAACAAAATGATTTGGGGCGCCTTATATGGCCCACAGGCTGGATGTTCCCCACCACTAAGTTAGAGTATTCCATCCTGAGTCAGTAAAAACCTACAATTTTAGGCAAGGAGAAAGCACCTCAGACAGGTATGTTATATGCATCTTGAAAATTTTAGTTGCATCAATTAAGAAGTGTTCCCTTTGCCTTCAAAAAAGAGGCAGTTTTCACTCACGTGTTTAACAAACATTTAATTAATAAATACCTATTGTGTTTTGTTCCGGGCTCTGTATGATATTCTCTCTCTCTCTCTCTCTCTCTCTCTCTCTCTCTCTCTCTCTCTCTCTCTCTCTCTCTCTCTCTCTCAGAAACAAAAAAGACAAGGTTTCCTACTCTCAAGGAGCTTATATTATAGTGGAGGGAGATAAATCAGGAAAGTATGTAGCAAAAAGTAAATTGTATAGTATTTAGAAGGTGACAAATTCTATGAACAAGAGAAAGGGGCATGGAAGGTTATAATTTTAACTAGGGTAGTCAGGGTTAGCCTCATGGAGAAAGAGACCTTTGAGTTAAAGCCTGAAGGGAGTGGAGGAGAGAACATGGCAATTTGGAGGAGGAAGATATGGACAGAGGAACCAGTCAGTGCAGAGGCAAGAGTGTGCTTGTTAGCTTCTGGGAACAGTAAGGTTGCCTGTGGAGATGGAGTGGTGGAGTAAACTGGGGTTGAAATGAGGAAATCAGGCTGCTTGGGATGGCTGCAAAACAACATTAAATCGACTAGAGAAACGTCTGTGCACAACAGCAGCGTGGCCTGGCCTCAGACTTCTACACCTTGTAGAAAACCTTGTAGGAGTTCCTGAGGAGTGGGGCTCCCTGTCTGGCCTGTGAAACTCAGCATCTGCGAAACAGAATATCCTCTCCCCAGCAATAAAGCAGCCAGCTTTTGCATCTGTAACAGCCTCCCCTGTAATTTATACATTTTGTGGTGAGTTTAAATGCTGACTCTATCATTAGCTGAGTTTATTATTGTTGCCATTTGCATATATTTGATGGGGGTAGGGGGGAAGATGGCAGGAAATCTCTGGACAGAGTCCAAGCTGGAAGCCTGTATGTCTCTCCTTGCCCTTCCTTCTCCTTCAATCACTGCCTTCCTCAGGGCAGGGCCAAGGTCAGACGGACATTAAGCTATGAAACATGTAAGCATTCACAGGAGCCCTGTTGCCCTCTCTTGTGTCTGTCTCCTTTCTTGTGCCTTCCATGCCTCTCTCCCAGAAGTCCTGACTTCTCAGCACTCAGTACAGTATGGCAAACCTGCCTCCCTCCCACACCATGAACCACCAGTACAACTCAACAAGCAACTGATACATTTGCTCACATTAACAGAAGCCTGGTGGTCACCTCTCATGGATGTAGGAGTGGAATTCTACCTTTTGACAGAGGATTAAAGAATAATTTCTCTTTCATTTTCCCATTTCATGTGTTATCACATTGAAATGGAGAGGATATCAATATTGGGGAGGTATCTCAGCATTCTGAGACAGCAAAAATTATTATCAAATGGTAGGCATCTACCTACTCAGAGAGCCAACTTTGACCCCTGCTGCCTGCTTATCCCCATGTCAGCTCTACCTGAGACCTGATTTCCCTAAACCACCTTTCCCCCCAGGAGCTCACTGCTGTTTGAGTTCTCTCTCTCCCTTCCTCCCTCTGCTGGCTAGGAAACCTTCTCTAGAGAGTAAGCTGTAAAGGGAAATGTTTGTGTGAGCTTTGAGTTGCTCCTCCGGGCCTGGAAGCAGCTCAAGTCCTAAAGGAGGGGTGAAAAGAATCATTGCCCAATGGCTGGTAACTTGGTTTGTTTTACAAGACCATGCTTTCCGTGCTGCTCACACTGTGAAATAGTTTGCACAGGTGCCCCTGTTTGATTTGATTTGAACACTCTTCATGATGGATAGTCCCAGCTGATCGCAGCCAGATCCCTTTGTTGTTTCGCCCTGTCTGCTGGGCTACAGTCCATGAATGAGGTGCCAGGCCTCACGTTTTAAAAACTCAGAGTGAACAAGCCTGTCTGTCTCTCCCTTCTCCCCAAATTTTCACCCTTTTAGATTTTTTATGCACTAATTAGGGGTGTCGAACTCAATCGGAGAAGGGGCCAAAATCTAAAATCCAGCCTAAATCGCGGGCCGAATGGTTTACTGAACAGTCATAAACTGACAATGTCATAAACTGACAGCGGAGTGCAGTGATGACAGCGTGGTGCGGGCCACATTGCAAGGCCTGGCGGGCTGGATTTGGCCCGCGGGCCATGTGTTTGACACATGTGCACTAAGTAATGGCTGTAATCTACATTTCTTTGAAAAGAGGTAGTGCTAGCCTACAGATAATATTATGCTGAAGGGAGCTTTAACAAATATTATCTATGCAAAACCTTGAATGAGCTGAAATGAATAAGGGCATAAAAATTACTCTTTTACAATCTTTTCCCTCTTGTTCATGCCACACTATCACCACTTTCATCCTCCTCATCACTGGCATCGTCATAAGTTAATATTCAATAACCTAAAAGTTATCGAATATATATATTTTGTCACTCATAAGTATTTCCTAAAAAGAGACCGTTTAAACTATCTCAATCACCTTAAAAGTCAGTTGTCACCCCCATTTTTTCACAAATGAAAAAACAAAACAAAACAGGGTTTGAGAGGTTTAGTAACTTGCTCCAAGTGTAAACCAACCAAAATAAGCACAGGTTTTTATAATCAAATGAAGGTAAATAGTTAAAATGTGTAAGTGTTGGCGAGGTTGTGGAGAAAAAGGAACCCTCGTGCACTGCTGGTGGGAATGCAGACTGGTACAACCACTGTGGAGAACAGAGTGGAGTTTCCTCAAAAAACTGAAAATGGAACTCCCATTTGACCCAGTAATCCCACTCCTAGGAATATATCCCAAGAAACTAGAAACACCAATCAGAAAGGATATATGCACCCCTATGTTCATAGCAGCACAATCTACAATAGCTGAAATCTGGAAACAGCCTAGGTGCCCGTCAGCAGATGATTGGATCAAAAAACTTTGGTACATCTACACCAGCGTTTTTCAACCGCTGTTCCGCGGCACACTAGATGTTGCCTGGTGTGCCGTAGGTGCAGACAAGACAAGAATTTTATAATTTTTCACTATTTTGTTTACTTAATATTTCATAATAAAGTAATTATAAAATACTTTCTTTGTGTTTATTTGATTCCTATTCAAGAGAATTACTTTATATATAGTCAATATAGGCACAGAGTTAATTTTTTTAACATTTTCTAATGGTGGTGTGCCTCATGATTTTTTTCATGAAACAAGTGTGCCTTTGCCCAAAAAAGGTTGAAAAACACTGATCTACACAATGGAATACTATGCTGCCATAAAAGAGAAGGAATTCTCATCATTTGCAGCAACCTGGATAGAACTAGAGAACATCATGCTGAGTGAAATAAGCCAGTCAATGAAAGAGAAATACCACATGGCCTCACTCATTTATGGATATTAAAAAACATTATAAACTGACAAACCAAAAGATAGATTTAAAGACAGTAAAGCAACAAGCAGACTAAAATTACAGCGGGGAGATCTGGGGGAGATAAGAGATCAACCGAAGGACTTGTATACATGCATATAAGTATAACCAATGGACACAAAACTCTGGGGAGGGAGGGTATGTATGGGAGGGGGGGGCAATGTTAAAACATGTACACAGATAATAATTTAATAAAAAAAATAAAAAAAATAAAAAGATTTAAAAAAATGTGTATGTATAAATAAAAGTAGGTTTTTAAATAGTAATTCACCTTAGACAAGATTCTAAAGAGCTTCCTGCATTGGGAGCACTCCTGGTGGCTTAAGACTCTGTCACGTGTTGACTGCTCAGGTGCACATTTCCTGATTCGTAAGCCACCTCTGCATCACCTTAGCCTGACCTCCTTTCTCTCTGCTTGGGCCCTTTTATCTGTAGTACCAATAGTGACATTTGGCTGACTCCTGAGTGGGCGCCTATGAACAAAGGATGCAAAGACTTCTTTGTTAGTGAATCTGAATACCACCTCCTCTGCAAAGCCTCCCTGTCACCAGGCATAGAGCTCCTTCCTTCGTGTCTGCAAAACACGTCTTTTCTAATTCACTTAAAAATACTCTTCATTTTATTAACAGTATGTTTTATGCATTGCTTACGCAGCCCTTCCTTGCAAGTACAAGGCATTGTTCTAAGATTTTAGCACTTATTGACTCATCTAATTTTCCCAACAACCCTGCAAGTCTGTACTATTGTTATCCCCAAGATACAGATGAGGCACCGGGAGAGAGTAAATTGCTCAAGGTCATCTAGCTAGTAAGTGGCAAAGCCAAGATTATGGATCTAGTCAGTTTGGGGCCAGCACCTGGGCTTTCATCACCTTCCTTTCAGTAGTGGCCTTCACCTGCTCACATGGCTGTTCCCTAGGTAGGTTGTGACCTCAAAGGCAGGGAGTATATTCTGTTTATTTTGTTACCTTCAGCTCTGGACACATGGCCTGGCACCTAGCAGGCACTCAGAAATTATTTATCAAGGGAGAGAATGAGAAAAGGTTGGGGAGGATGGAGAGGCAGCCAAGGAAAACCATCCAGATGTATCCCCTAGCTTCAAGGCACTTCCTTTCTGCCTGGACACTTTGTCTCAGAACAGAGTGAGTGAGAGAGGCAGGGGAGGTATCACAGAATGAACCTTGTTTGACAGGAACCTTCTCTGATACTGTCCCTTCTTGCCGCTCTTCCATTTGCTTCTAAAAACTTGCCCTGATTTTCAACACATGTGTTGCATTTATCTCACTCTCCTTTGTCTTCTCAGCTATATTTCCATTGTGGCAGCCATCTCACCTTGTCACAGCTGACTATTCGCCTCTGTTGCCCCTTCCTCCATGCCATCCTGGCAGTGAACTCTTTGAGCAAATGACCTTGTCTTCTTCATCTGTGGCCTGTGTCCAGAGCAGGGCCTGGCACACCAGGGGCCCTCCAGACATTCTTCTTCAAGGAGAGAATGCATAGCCATAGCTGGACCTGTGGTTCAGTTGGGCAAAGAAAGTACAGGAGGGAACTGTTCAATATTTGAAGGGAGGGGGGTAGGGAGAAGAAGAGAAACTAATTTTTGGCCCAGGGGACTTAGAATCATTTAGAACTTGTCTTTCATCCTCCTGCCTCTCTTCCCTCCAGCTCTTGTCATTTGATAAGCGATGCAGACAAATTTTTCTCTCATGATTGGTAAAAAAAAAGCTGAAAAGGTAGTTGGACTGGGTGGGGGTTAGGGAGTTAGAGGAAACATAAAACAATAAAGATGATTTAATTTATATCTGATCACAGCAACCAGCTGGCTATGCCATCAATTATTACACCCTGGAAGTTATTAAAGAACACCTCTGTCATCGGCACCTTATTAGCTAGGGATTTATGGAGCTCAGAGCAACAGCAGGAAAATCTGATATTTCATTCAAAACATCACCTGCGGTGTCTGGGTTGGCTGTCTCTCAGCCCATCTCCTCCTGTATATCCTCATTCTTAGGTCCCCATCGCCTCATACTTGATCTCCAGAATGCTTCACTCCTAAAGTATGGGTGATGGTAAGAATCTTACTCACTTTTGCCTGGACTCACTTTGTGCCTGTTCCACATCTGCGGCTAGAATATTCGTGCTTTCCAGGAAGAACGTGTCCTAAGCTAATTCAAACATTTCTTGAGTTTCCTGTGTCATAAATCCCCTCCTTTTATCTACTTTTAGGAGAAAAAAGTGGACATTGGCGTTTATTTTGTGCAGGTCTCATGTTGTGGCATGAGTCCTAGAACCCAAGCCCCTGGTTTCTTGGCCCACATTTCCTTGTCCTGCCTGGAGTCCCAGTGCAAATAGATCCTAGTCCTCACCTAAGGAGATGACCAGTTTTCTTACTCCGCAACACAATGGACTTAATATAAGTAAGAAGGTTGCCTTGACATTAAAGGCACATTCCTTTTTAATGCAATTGGATTCTTTACTTATCTCTAGAAGCAATTTCTTTCTAATTATAACCAATTATTATGTGTGATACCAGAGAAACCTACCAAATTGCATTTTAAAATTTGAAATCTTTGTAAGGAAGAATAATGATATAGAGCCATTTATGTCAACTCAAGACAGTTGTTGAAATTTTCCTTTGAAGATAACATTTTTTAGAACTAAATGTGTTTCCACATTTTGATCCCTTGAAGTACCAAAGTGACAGCACAGGCAGGAAGAGATGACACAAGAAAAGTGGCAATTTAGTTATTTACCCAGCAATGCAGAGTTAGGTGTTATTAATGAGTGGCTAGATCACACTTGACATTTTACAAAGTGAATTACAATCACACCTGTGCGTGCAGACACACAGACACACAGGCACACACTCCAAGTGGAACAGAATGAGAGAAGAGGACAGAACTGGGTCTCTTTATCAGGGGCAGAATCTACTGTAAATAAGATGGAGTAAGGAAAGTACAAGTATGAAATGGAGAGATCTAGAATTCAGTGCATAAATGATGAGAATTGGCTGGGCTGGGTTTATATGTATACACAAAAATCGTACTATTTACATATGTGTATGCATTTACATCGTTTTACAAGTCTTGGATTAGTCTCAATTGCCTTTGGTGCTCTGACCCAATGCTAAGGGAATCAAGCTGTGGGTGGGGATTGTGTCCCAGTGGTCCAGACAGACATGCTTCCCCTGGGCTGCTGATCTCATCATGTCTCACACAGCACCTAGTGAGGTGAGCGGTGGATTTGGCTCTTTATTTCTTTACCAGAGGTCAGGTGCACAGATTTGTGTACAGGGGATACCCTCGGCCTCGCCTGTGGGGATTGGGCCGAAACTGGCACTTTAACATCCCCTGAGGGGTTTCAGGTTGCCAGGGGGCAGTTCTTGGGTGATGCGCCTTGGAATCAGGCTCCCTCCTCTCTGGTTCCGGGTGCATCACCCGAGAACCACAGCTGCCAAGTCACCGCAGCTAAGCAGCTCCTGTGTTGAGCATCTGCCCCATGGTGGTCAGTGCACCTCATAGCTACTTGTCTAATGGTGAAATGGTTGGATGATCACTTAGGCTTTTACATATATATATATAGATTTTTTCCAGCTTCATGAGGTATAATTGACAGATAAAGTTTATGCATATTTAAGGTGTACATTGTGATCATTTATGAGATTTAGTATACATTGGGAAATGATTACCACAATCAAGGTAATTGGCACATGCATCATCTCACATAGTTTCTCTCTCTCTCTCTCTCTCTCTCTCTCTCTCTTTCTCTCTCTCTCTCCAATACTTAAGAGCTATTAGCAAATTTCAAGTAACTATAGTCACTATAGTGTAGATTAGATCCTCAGAACTTACTCATAACTGAAAGTTTGTAGCTTTGGGCCAACATTTAATTTCACTCGACCCCTACCCCCTGGCATCCACCATTCAATTCTCTGTTTCTGTGAGTTTCACTTTTTTATATTCCACATATAAGTGAGATCACACAGTTCTTGTAGTTCTGTGTCTGAGTTATTTCACTTCACATAATGTCCTCCAGGTTCGTCCTCATTGTTGCAAGTAGTGGGATTTTCTGTCTTTTTATGGTTGAATATCCCTTTATTCAGGAAATATTCATTGGGTGCCTAATATTAGCCAGACTCACTTCACACATTGGACATGCCCCAGGGTAGGGGACAGAGTGCCTGCCCTCGTGGAACTTACGTTGTTGTCAGCATTCACTGCCTGGAGATGAGGAGCAGCTGCCTCTCTTTGGGAGGTATGTGGCCCCTGGTCCACTATAGTTCCTGGCATTCACTTAAGAAACTGGTATGTCCTAATCCCTACTGACTTCTCTTGTCTCAGTTCCCTACATGGCTTCTGGGAGATTTTGAGCTACAGCTATTACAGATTAAGAACCTACCGGGTTTTTGCCGTTAGAGCAGGCTTGATTTCAGGCTCCCAACCCCCATCCGGCTGGATGCAGTCTTTGTCTGTTAAAGGAGGAATTAAATGGGGTTTTGTGATCAGGACGGATGTGTGAGGAGACAGATTTAGACAAAGTGGGGATATTGCAGATCACAGCAGAGGGACGTCCGAGGTGTGGGATGCTGGAGGAGGAGGAAGGGCAACTTTAATCGGTGAGAGTGATTATGAAATCTAATTAGCCCCTCATTTTCATTTGCAGAAGGAACATTCAATTCACTTAACACCACTCTACAGATCCTTGTACTCTCATCTGCACCCAGGGGAAACAAACTCCGGTGTACAGAGCATTTGGACAGCAGCAGGCTACAGCGGGGAGGGCATGTTGCTGAAAATGAGGAGCCTGGTCCCAGTTTTGGCTCTGCCGCTATGGCTCTGTGACCCTGGGCACAGTGTGCCACTCCTAGGGGACCCAGGGTCCATCTGCTAAGTGTGGAGATTGCATTAAAACATTTAAAAGGTCTCTTTAACTCCAAAATGCTATATTTGTATTTCACTGTGCATCTCCTTACTATGGGTTAGTAAGGTATACAGTTATGAGTTTGGGATTACTATAGTTGTTGTTTGTTTTTTTTTAAAAATAAAAGTTTGAATTTTAGAATTGGATAAACCTGAATTCCAGTGATGATCCTACCCCTTAACTTCGAACTGGTTACTTAACCTTTTAATTCTCAGTCTATAATACTAGTTCATTGATAAATGTATTTATTTTATAGAATTATTTGTGTGTAAGTGTGGCTATGTATTTATGGAGCTTTGTATAGTATTTGGGGCCTAGAAAGACTCAATAAATGTTTAGTTGTTATTATCTAGTGTTCCTGTTTGCCCTAGAATTTTAGAATAACTTAGATATTTTATCTAAAATTAAAAAAAAAATATGGGGTGAATTCTTTTAAAAATTGAGTGATGATATGGCTGGGGTGGTTTAATGGTGGGTAAGCTAAGTAATGGTGTGAGACTGAAATAACACCATGGAAATAAAACATTGAATGTGGGAATAAATGAAGTTGCCACCCAGAACTAACAGCCAGTCCTGACCAGCCTGTAATTAATGAATGCAATGGCCAAGATTTATAAGGATATTTTAAGAAATAAGTGCACTACTCAGAGCCCTGGGTTTTATGCCTGGGCTGAAGGAAGATCAATGGGAAATCCATTAGGCCCAAGATTGAATGAGGGAGGATAAGGCTTTGTCCCCAGTGTTGGGGCTTTGTGCCTGGTGGCTACCAGAGATGTCTGCTCTGGGGTGGAGGCCCAGGGTATGTGGAGAAATTATTGAGCATAGAAGAGAAAGAATAATGGCCCACATCTCTTTCCCTGTTAGAAAATGAAGAGAAGAGACTACAAACCCCAAACATTTTTAGGGAACCTTCTCTTTTAATGAGGTATCCCAGACAACGGGTCCATGGCAGGTTTCTCCATCCTTCCTTCTTGAGGAAGACGTTGGACAGAACTGCACTAAGCATGGACCAGGCCCTCTACCAGAAGCATGTCACCCTGAGGGCATATGTGCTGGCTGCCAGAGACAGGATCAACAAGCCAGGGCCCCTGCAGATGGCTTTGCATTGGACAGGACACCTGCACTGGTGCAGAGGTCATTCCAGGTGATCTTTTTGTACCTCACAGTATGCTGGGATTTGCTTTGTGACTTGCCTCATTTCATCAGTAGCAGAGGGAGGTGGCTCAATATCCTTCTAAGACCTCTCTTCTGAGATGAGATGTGGGGATAAAAAGCATGTATATGTTTTCAGTTCACCTTTTACTTTCTGTTCAAGGAGGACTGAAGAATCAGAGCATGGCTTGCCAAGTCTCCCTGGACTTGACTTCTGATATACTAAGCCAGAGAAATGCCCAAATCAGGCTCCACCCTGGGTAAGGTGGTTTTTCAACTTCCCCGGTCTATGAGTAACACCTTTATGTGCACCAGCTTTGTTCATATTGTTCCTTCTGCCTGGATGTCCTGCTCCCAGGAGCCCAGCTTAGCTCTTGTAAGGGTCTTATGACTAGCAATGACCTTGGCTACATACAAACCTGGTGCAGCTTTCTCATACTTGACGGATTTCACACCTGGCTCACTCCATGTCACTTGCTTGTGCTTCTTGTAACCACTTGGCCCTTTCTTTTTTATAGTTCGCTTATTCTTTAATCCCATCTCTTACCAATACTTTCTTTGTGAAATACTTATCAACTATTTATAAGTTTCAATTGCAGATCTTTTGCTTTGTATGATTTTATTGTTCTTTGCATGGACTGAGCACTAGTAATGATATCTGTTCCTTCATCAGCCCATATGCTTGTGTGTGTGTGCTCCATGCATCTATATGGAATTTGAAATTTTAAAATAATTATAAAATCATTAATTGTATATTTTTCATGTACTGTGATGAACACTGCAAAAATGATCTCATTTTATTACAAACACACCCTATTGTGCCCATTTTACTTCAAAAAACAAAGGCTACAAGAGTTTTAGTAGCCTCCTTCAGGCCATACAATTAGTAAGCATACACATATATACTAGACTCCCATCTTTTAGTCAGAGCACTATAGTTCATGATCAAAATTTAATTTGATCCCCTCATCAATACATAAGGTAATTATTATTATGCTTCCTTTACTGATGAAGTAAAATAGAGACCTGAGTTGTGTGACTTGTCTAAGGTGATCTAAGCAGGAAATAGAAAAATAAAACTTTTGAGATTAATTCAGTTCCTAATCAATTGCATCATCATGGAGCTAGCCCAAGAGTCTGAGAGGCTCCTGTGTGTTTTTTTCATCTCCTACAGTCTCTGGCTCCATATCAGTTTCAGTTCCATTTATTCTGCCTCTTCTTCCTCCTGCTGAAACACCACAGATGAAGGCTGCACAGCCTTTTTTAATCCCATGAAAAGCCATGAAGAGCCCTAGCCAGTTTGGCTCAGTATACAGAGCATTGGCCTGCATACTGAAGGGTCCCGGGTTCGATTCCGGTTAAGGGCATGTACCTCGGTTGCAGGCTCCTTCCCATGTCCAGCTCTGGTCAGGGCATGGGCAGGAGACAACCAATCAATGTGTTTCTCTCACATAAATATTTCTCTTTGTCTTTCCCTCTCTTTTCTACTCTCTCTAAAAAATCATTAGAAAAATATCCTCAAGTGAGGATTTAAAAAAATTCATGAAGAAAGTGTGGCCTTATCCTAGAGATAGAGCATCTAAATTAATGTTATCTCAACCTGTTTTCTCTCTTTGGTACCAAAAAAACAATTCTACTCAGATGTCTCAGTAAATTTTTCTCAATAAACAGATAATCTTTGTAAAACCAAGTTATCTTTCTGTCTGATAGATTAGGAGATTGCACAATGAGCCAGTAATTTACTTTGATGAACAGTATTTATCATATATCTACTGGAAACCGAAGAAAGTATCAAGTGCCAAAGGATGAAGGCACAAAGAAATCACTAGAACACACAAACAGTAGTTTCTGAGGATCATGGAATAGCCAAGACACAGACTTGTCTTATCAAATTATAATGAGCAACGAGAGGGTATTGGGGGAGATGGACACATGCTACAGTTATTACATTATGTGTGCAGCATATACACACACATAAACCTTAGTAAAGTGTGTCTGAAGGACAAGTCTATTAATTCATACCTCTCTCCCCACTGCACATAGACACTTTCACCAAATATTTTGAGACTTAAGGAATAAAACTTATGAAAATGGAGAAGAGAATATATAAGACTTCTGTAGAGCAGTGTAGAGAAAGGGGATCAGAAAAAGGCTTTGCAGATGTGGTGATGTTTAACTGAGTCTTTAAAAGTTCATATGTAGGGAAAGAAGAGAGAGAATGTGGGATTCTGAAATAATGTCTTATAGGAGATGTGACTGGGAAGGGAGGTCGGGCCTGATTATGAAAGACTTTAAGTGCCATGCTACAGAGTTCAAGTGAGTGATGGAAACCAGAGAGTGTGTTAAGGCAAGGGGTGACCGGGTTAGTTCTCCAGTTAGAAGATGAGAGAAAAGTAGAGAGCATGGGCTAGACCTGTTTCACTGCAGCCTTGTAGGTGTTTGCAGAGGATAGCACAGCATGACCTAGACAGATGAAACATAATTGATAAAGATGCATCAACTCAGATGAGAAATTTGGAACGAAGAGGCGTTGTGAGGATGGAAGCAAGAGGAAAGTGGAGTGGAGACCAGGAATTTCAAATGTATCATGTTAAATTTGAGATGACTTTGAAACATCCAAGGGGATGTATTCAGGAGACAAGTTGTGATATAGGACTAGATTTTTTGGAGAGAATGGGATCTAGAAATTTATAATTAGAATTCATCAGCATGTGGGATTTATGTAATGTGGATATGAATGAAGTCACTTTTGGAGACCAGTATGAAGGCTTAAATTCCTTCTTGGAATTAATCATCTCATTGCTAAAGCAATCTAGAGAAAGCATCTTTTCTGACAACATTGGAAAGATCTATTTAATCTGTGACTCAGTGAGAAAAATATAGATTAATTTCTTGAGCTTTAAAGGGATTTCTGATTCATTATTTCATCCCTCTAATCCCATTCAGGCCAATTCAATACACTGACCAAGCCCCTCAAATATTAGTCACTTTAGGGTTTACAAAAGTCGTGAACATTCTCTTCAAGGAACTTCTAATGTCTTAGAGAACAGTAAGCAAGAATAGAGATGACTATAACACAAGGTAGAATACAGTAAATACCATTTACATGAACTAATTGACTGCAATGAGTATTCAAATGATGGAGGAAGCAGTATGTTTGCAGAGGTCAAGAAATGTGCTATAGAGAAGGTGACTTGAAGAATGAACACATTTATGATCAGCAAAGATAGTAGAGATTAGTGACTGAAGAAACAATACAATTAAAGTGACATAGAGGATTAAGTTTGGCCAATTTGTAGGGGAACATTGGGAGGTAAACCCGAGGAGATGGATTAAGGCCTTGAATGCCAGGCAGAGATTGTATTTGATTTTATAGTTCAAAGAGATAAAGCTCTCTTTCTACAATATTTCAGAGGTCAATACTAGGCCCTCCCCTGTTTCAGAACAAATGGGTATTAGAAGAACTGTGATCCTTTTTCAAGGAGAAAGTTAATTGATTGGTATTATAGAGTCATCGTGTATGGTCAACCCCAAATTGAAAATACACTTCTAAAGGCAGATACTATTTGTTTAGAACTAAGCCACAGCCCCAGTTCCTATTCTCTTAGATCCAGATCTGTATTTTCTTAGACACAGCTCCCTTGAGGGGACTGCTCTTGTTTTTCTCCCGAGTCATTTGTTATCTTAAATATTGGCATCTATGAGATAAGAGTTTTCTAAATCACATTTACAGAATTCTTGTAAACACTCCTCATGTTCAGAACAGGTTTCTTCATTGACCTTGTGCCATTGATGTGCTCCAAACTGCTTCATTGCATTAAATCCCCAAAACTTTGCCATGGAAACGTACTCCCAGGTCATAATTCTTTCCCTTGCCTGGGTGGGGGCCCGAAACGTTTATGTGGCAGCTCCCATAACCGGTCCAAAGGGATTCTCTCAGTTAAACCTGAGCTGCCATAAGGATACAATATTTCTTTTCCTAATTGCTCATAATTTCATGCTATTTCTTCTAGCAGCAATTTAAGATGACATTATACTTCCTTTTATGTCAGTTGATGATGCATAATTCTCTCCTGGAACAGCCAATGACTATATTTACAAACATATTAAAAAAACATTGATGCGTATTCAGGCCAGAGCCATTTTTACACCAGTATTTTATGTGTGCATCAGATGTTGGAATGTTGACAAGGGGTTCATTCTTATAAAAATAATCTCCAACCCATGCAGACTGAATGTATAACTGAAGGCTCGTGAATAGCCATATGTACTGGTTCTCCTCTGTCCATACCATCGCACTGACTCCCACTGTAGCCACAGACCCATTTTCTGTCCTTCCCTGCCTGGCTCTGTACCTGGAGACTCTCTGCTGCAAACGGTATCACTTGAACCTCTTTGCCCCTTGGCCCCTGATTGGGATGGACCAGTGGGAGGCACCAGCAAGAGACCAGAGGATGAGTGGGAAGAAGTGATGGTATTTTTTTCTTGCTCTCTAACCATTTTCCTGTGGTGTTTCTGGCAGTAGCTCTACCCTGCCATGACAATAGCTCTCACAGGGTTTGGTTACACTGATTCTGGCCCTTGCCTCTTCTACCCTGGAAGTATAACAGCTTTCATCAGTTGCCACTGTCTGGGAGCTTCAGTATCTTCACTCATCACTCTGCAGGTAACCCCTTCATATAGGTCTCTTTATTTGAGCCATTTGGGGTCTGTTGCATTCCCATTGGGATTCGGATGGAAACACCAGATATTGCAACTTCCAAATAAATCATTTGGTAAATGAGGCATCTGTTCACCTTGTCCATAACTTTCCTGGACCTTTCTTTCATGGTCATTAAGGGGCCCATGATGGGAATTTTATCAGAAGTAACTAATTATATCAAATTGAAGCATACTTCTGGTGGGGTGTTCATAATATATTTAGAACAGAGGGGTGTGTGTGTGTGTGTGTGTGTGTGTGTGTGTGTGTGTGTGTGTGTTTTATAAGTACAGCTTATAGGAGCCCATAAGATGATAAAGTTTTGATATGAAAAATGTACCCAATGAAACAGGTCAAAGGAAGAGGCATGGTGGATCAGCTCTGAGTGACTCAGCAGTCTTATATTTTTAAGTGAGAAAAGAAAAGATAGGATAGATGGGACATTTAAAATTCTAAAAGCTTGTCCTGCATATACTAGTTCCTGTTAAAGGGTGGCTCCTACTGATCTGTGCAATTAGGATTGGATGGAACACTATTAAGAATATCCGCGATACCAAGTGCTCTTCTGTAGGCAGGCACAGCTTGCTCAGCAGGAGGCTAGGGATCTAGCATCAGTCCCAGGCCACGGGTGTGAGAACTTCCCTATGTCAGTGTGCCTCAGTTTTGCCAAATGGAGATAATTATAACCATTTTAGGTCTTTCACAGGATTGCTGTGACTATGGAATTTAATTGTAAAAATGAAAGCACTGACATATACTTTCATGTTATCTACTACCAAAATACGATATTTTTATCTTATCAAGAGAACAAAGGCTAATTGTGTGTGTGTGTGTGTGTGTGTGTGTGTGTGTGTGTGAAAATGTGTACGATTTGGAAGCCCAACTTGTTTTCTAAGGCTGCGTTTAATGTTGCTCACTAGGACCCAGAGCTCAGATGGAAATCATGAAAACATTTGTCCTTTTGATGCTTCATACACAGAGCAGCCTCAGCACCTGTTGTGAGCTGGGTTTGTTTTATCTAGGTGGGTTGGGGTATAATTAACATTTTCATGTCTGCAATGGCATAGACCAAAACACCTAGGTGACTTTCCCTATAACACTTTACTTTTGGTTAGATTACAGCTAAATTAGTGGGCAAGGTTCTCATATTCAGAATACATACTAAGGATGATGTACATTTCCTACTGGGTTTCCATAACGATTAGCACACAGAATGTACTAGAAACTGTTGTGTTCAGTGACTCAGTAGAGCAAGTAATGAGGCAGTATGCAGAAAATTCTGAATTTGGTAGAAATAATAGCAGGCTTTTAAAAAAGAATAGGGAATATAATCGAGGCAATCGCTTCCTATCAAAAATGGGAAGAGGGCAGCTTTACCATGAGATAGACATTGTAAAAATCATTGAAATGTCATGAATTGTGGCATCAGAAAACATTCATCCCTAATCACTTGACCTTGAATAATCTTTTTGTAAACTTCTCCATGAGTCTCAATTTCCCTTTGTAAAATGCCAGTGTTGTTATAAAAAATACACATATATTTGTATTTATGTTTTAGTGCTTTCATGCTTTTCTATGCCACACACTGTGCTCAGCAATGTGTGGCATAGAAAAAGTCCTCAGTAGCAGTTACTATTAATGTAAACAATAATTTGACTTCAATTTGGTGTCTTTTCCCCAGGGTATATTAACCAGGATAGGCTGCACTACGTTAAAGTAACAAACTTTGGAGTATCTTTGGCTTAAAATAAGAAACATTTATTCATATTTCATATTCTGACAGGGGTTAGGTGGCTTCCCTTCAGGGTGTGACTTAGGGATCTGGGATTCTCCATCACTTAGTTATAACCACTGGCACTTAATGGTTTCAATGGAAAGAGAAGCAAAGGATAGAAGATATTGGCATGATATTTTTAAGGGCCAGGACTGGCCTTATATCTCTTCTGTGTACTTTTCATTGGCCAAAACAGTCACATGGGCAAAGTGCTGGACAGTTCAATTTTTTATGTCCTCAAAAAAAAAAAAATAATGTATCTCTCCTATATACAATATAACAGGTATAAGACTCACTGGCCCTAAGGGAATGGATTGCTTAATTTTCTAAAAATCTTTTTGATAGTTTTCCTAATGTTTTATATTACAGTATGTCAGAACCTTGTTTTGTAGATCTTGTGTCCCTAGGAAAGGATCAAGCATATTCTATTTTGATATGAACCGTACAGCTGAACGGGAGCCTAGTCTTAAGCCTCCTTCCTCCTCTTCTCGGGACAAGCAGCAGCAGGAGGAGTGGAAATTATTGGCCTGGAGAGTGAGGAACATGTGGCAAGCAGTTGTTTGGCTGTAGGGATCTGCCAGGAAGCGCAGTGATGTAAAACTGCTCTGGGCTTCAGCAGATGAAGCAAGAGGCCCAGCAGATCCTTGAAGATTAAGAAGAGAAAATATATTTTAATGATCTGAGGTCATCACATGGTGAAAGGATGGGAAGCTGTCAGTTCACTAGTAGGGGCTGGTGCTGTAAAGGCAAGGTTATCAATTGAAAAAATGAAGATGGCAGTTAATGATATCAGAAAGAGATGGGAGGAACAGAGGGGGGGGGGGATATTCTGAGCTTCATTCTAGGTATGTTCAGTGTTATATTCTAGTGCTGTATCCAAGTATAGATGTGGAATAGGAAATGGACTCATATGGAGTATAGGGATAAGGTTTGTGATAGAAACATGAACTGTAGCATCAGTAACATATGGATGGTGTTTAAAGCCATGAGCGAGGATAACCAAATACGACGACGCCATCATCATCATCATCATCAACATCATCATCCAAAGACTTGGGGCAGTTAAATAACTTACCCAAGATCATATAGCAATGGAAGGTCAGGGACTCCAATCCTGATCCATCTGACCCCCGAGTCTGTGCCCTTCACCAGAAGAGTGTCCTGCCTTCTTTGATGGCTGATAGTGAATAGTTTTCCTGTACTTGACCTACTAGAGAGTGGAGGCTGATAGAAGAAAAGAATGATCCATTGCAATCTGAAAGAGTCAAACACTGAGGAGCCAGAAAACCTCCTGCTTCTTCCTGAATTCTCCAGAACACATTGGCAATAGTGCCTTGCATTTTAAAAATACTTATGGTAAGAATGTATTAACAACTCCATCTCCTTATCCATCCCCTCATTCATGCCTGTTGCCATTCCAGTTTCTGCCACTACAGAGAGCTTTTCTTTTTGAATGCTTCTACCATTATGTGTCCTTTAGCTAAGAAGTCTGTAAACTCTTAACGGGCTGAAACTGAGCCTGGTACTTCTCAGCATCTCCCAAAGTTCAAGACATAGTATCAAGCACAAAGGAACAGAACTGGTCTTCTTATTATGAAATAATATAGGATTTGGAATCTTATCTTTCCTTACCAAGAAGGCTTGTTACAGCCACAGGGATGGAAGTGCAGTGATAAATCCAGGGACTGGTCACAAATGGAGTGGCCTTCCTACCAGAGTGATCTGGTGTGATCCACAAGTATTCAAGGACCTTTCCAACAGTGGTAAAAGAATAGAAAAATATAAAAGTAAAAGAAAATGGGTCCAAGCAAGGGCTAGAGTGATTTTGGTTTCAACGCTCAGAATAGTTCAAAAGTTCTATTTGCCTTAAAAGTGTTCCCCAAAACTTTGGGTCCCAAACCTTTTTAAAGTTACTATTTACTATCTTGAAAACTCTGTGTGTGTGTGTGTGTGTGTGTGTGTGTGTGTGTGTGTGTGTTTGTGCACTTGCACATGTGTGTATTTAGGCTTCAAGACTGGTCATTCTTGACCTGCCACTGATTCTAAATAGTCAGATAAGGAGACAGATGGACGAAGCTCTAGGAGGTGAAGGACATGTGACTTCTCAGGATGTATTTATTGATTAGTGGATAAAGGAACCTAGGACTAAGAAGCCAGATCTTAGTCTCAGTCAGTCAGTTGAAGGACTTAGAAAACAGGGGAACCTCCTTGTGGGCTATTCAGCTTCCAACCCAATGTTGTTCACCCTGGGACTAAGATATATTAGTGGGTTATGAGATCAATTTAGTGGATTGCAACCTGCATTTCAAAAATGGAATAAAATTGACTATAAAATATCAAAATGCCTTTAGGAATAATTGTTTTACTTTTGGGAAACTTTGTTTCAGTGATGTGTGTTATGGATGCAATGTATAATACATTTAAAATAAGTTGAAAATATGTTTCAAACACAGGAAACCACTATTAAAGACACACTGAGTAATGTGCTTTCCAGGAGGTAGCCAGTCACTCATAAACGCTTAAAAAGGGAGTGACTATTCTCTAGCTCACAATCCCCCAGAACACACACCGCGTGCCAGCACAGACTCACACCTTCTCCTGGAACAGTTTCCCCATCCGGAGATAGTCGAAGGGCTGGTAGATTCTTAGAACACTGCGTTCATCCAAAGATGAAATTCAGGAAAAGGGGGCTGTGAGTTTCTTGTTGAAAGCTGCCTATAAAACTTCCAGTGAAGGCCTCCTCCTCTCCCTGTCCCGAACTGCTGTTTGCTTGAGCCACACAGATGCCCTTATTAAGCATGTACTTCTAAGCAAGGAGCACTGACTTCCTCTTAATTGAGGCATAATAATTAGAGCATTAGCACATTAGGAGGGTGAGACAGCATGTTTAGCTTTTGTGATTAATTATCTGAGGATTGTAATAAGTTGTTAAGACATTAATTACGCTGGCATGTTTACTGCTCGAGGTGGCATAGGCGAGGCTATGCAGTGGCAAGTTGTAACATGTCTAACTGGGTAGCATGATAGGTGGCACGGTGGGTTGGGTCACATGAGTGTGTCTGAGCAGCACCGTCTGAGGGAGCCCACGGGTCTTCTTCCTGCTCTTGTGTGGACTCGGGATGCAGGAGAATTTGCTTTTCTTTTGATGTTGACTCAATGAAAGGAAGACACTAAGCTCTCCAAGAAGTCAGTAAAAATGGAAAGCATGTCACGACCGAGGCAAATACAGGCTGTGGATCTTTTCCTCAGGTTTCCCCACAAGGACACGTCTATTTATTGTGTGTGTGGGAGACCAGCAAGATGGAGATGGAGAGAACAGTGAGGCGAAACCTGGACGTCTGAATGGGGTAGGACATGGGGTGAGGCCTCGAGCCTCTGCACAGAAGCCTGGGGAGAAAGAAGCTATGCATTGTGCTTTTAATGGGCCATGCTCACTGCATGTCTGCGTAGGGAATAGGGTCCTATGACTCAGGTGCTGTGACTCAGGCTGAGGCTGGGGGTGAGTGGGGGTCCGGGTGCTCAGGTGCTTCCTAGAACCCAGAGGTCAGTTTGGACCTGCCCTTCCATGCCAGTTGCTTGCAGTTTGATTGCGGCCAGGCCTAGGGACCGCACCTGCACAAATTTTGTGCACTGGGCCTCTAATAAATGTATATTTAGATTTTAACAGACTGGTAGAATTTCCACACACAAAGCACATAGCAAGAATTTTCACTCCAAGGTCCATGTACAATACTCTCCTACATCTGAAAGTATGCAGATATTAATAAGTTCAAATGACTTGGCTTGTTTTTTATTTTGTTTAACTGATGGCATTACCTTGAATAGAAAAGCTAGTGACCCATGGGATTATAGAATCATCGATCACACATAGGTTCAGCGGTCCTAGTCATGATGCTGAAGTGGGCCTTTGGTTAGTTAGTCTTTCAGTGGCCACCACTCAAACAGAATAGCAAGTTTTAGCCACGTACCCAGGCTGATAGCCGATTTTAGTGCATCCCAATCTCATTAGTGAAAATGAAACTGCAGCTTCTGCATAGGTGAACTACTGTCATTTGAGATATGGGGTCTTCATTGACTTGTGGGCAGAGGCCTAATTTCAGTGGAGGGAGCTGCTATCCAGTAGCACACAGGAAGTCAGGGTAGAACCTGAACACAGACCCCTCACCCTTACCAACACCTTCTATATGGACAAGGGAAAGCCTCTCTATATAGCCTAGTCTGGCCCAGGGAAGGAAGCAGAGGAGTGGGGGGGGGGGGGTGATCTGTCAGCCTGGAACCAATAGGAATCACCAGCCTTTACAGCCCCAAGAAGGCCTGCAGGGGAGGGATGGTGTGGGACTCTTTTCCTTTTTTATCTCCTACTTCCTCAGCTTCCTTTATGAATGTGCAATTCCAAACACAGAATGAGTCTTTCTGAGCCTGTTTATCTTGGGGGTTTCTTAGGGTCTTCCCTGCCAGGCTGGGTCAGAGGGAGACCTTGTAGACCACAGAGTGTACCCTGATGGGCTTCAGATCCTACGGAGCCGACATGCTTTCTCAGCTTACAGTTTCCCCCTCAATGTCCGATTTTCCCTTGCTGCCTTCCGCTCAGAGCATTAAATGTGGTGTGCCTTGGTTACATCCCAGCAGACTATCACTAGAGCTCGGAAGGTGGAAATTATCGTTATTAAATACATTTCAAGTCTTCCACACATATCCGAGTACAATAAACATTAAAAATTAATGCCTCTAATAATAAAACCCAGAATAACAATGTTGTTATTACTAATTATAATTTATTGCAATCTGGGAATGTGTTAAGTGCTTGAAGAATATAAAGGTTAAAAAAAATAGCCTTTCTTGAATAATGATATGAATTACTCCCCCACTCCTGAGATCACCTGCACACTGATACTTACTTACAGAGCTGTCATCAGGAACACCTTCCTGGGTATAGGCCAAGTATGCCCCTTACCAGGGAGGAGAGAGAGGGGAGGAAGAAAGAAGCATTAGGGGGTGATGATAACCATTTCCTTCTGTGGTCTACGGGGTTATGATTCACATGGCTGTACAACCATCATTAACTATTAGTTATTTTTCATGTATGCTATCCGTCTCTTTACTAGGAAATAAGTCCCTTAAGATTTAGACCATTTAATATTTCCCAGTGACTGCTATAGTATCTTAATGTGCATGATTATAAGATCTCTTAAAATTGAAGTGTGTATATGTGTGTGTGCACACACATTGTTTTGGCCCCTACAGTACTGCAAACTCTTTGAAGTTCAAGACAGTGTCTTACTTATCTTTGAATCTACTACTCTTAGCAGGTCCCTATCTTCCCTATCACAAATATTGATTAACTCTCCTCATATCTCTGATATTCTTACACATTAATTACAGATGTGATTCTCCATTCATTCATTCATTCATTCATTCATCAGATGCCTGTATTTTGCATTATACTAAACATTATACGAAGTGCCAAGGATACGGAGGCAAACCACACAAACCTGTGCTCTTTTACAACTCATTTTTTAACAGGCAATGATCAAGCATGTTAATAGGCTAATAGGCAGGATAACTGCTAAGTTCATTAAGTGCTGGTAGGTAACTTATGAGTACCGAGCGAGTGGGGGGATGAGGCTATTTCAAGGAGGGTCATTTGAGAAAGATCTCTCTAGTACGGGAAAGGCCTGGGCATTATCTACAGGTGTCCTGGGAGGATGCATTTGAAGCTGAAGTCACTTAGCCTGCTAAATTTACTTTATCAAATTTATTCATTCATTGAATAATTCCTATATCATTTGTTGATCCCATGAGTGTGAGGTTCTGAACTTGGCTCTGAGGATCTAGAGATGATTATAGAAAAATCCTGTCTTTGAGGAGTTTACAGTCTCTGTGGTGCACAGTGACATGGAGACATGAAATGACAGTGGATTCCAAATGATCCGTGGAATGAAGGAACCTGGATTAGGGCTCGCTGGTGTCTGCTCCTGGCCTTGGTGACCGCCTGTGGAGCTGCATTGAATGGAGGGGTGGAATGGGCCTGTGGATGGGAAGAAGAAAGTGAGAAGAGAGGCAGAGTGGTAGAGTGCTGTGAGTTTGAGCACCTCCATGCTTTAAATGGGACTCAGGTTAGGGGCTGTACAGCAGCCTCACTCTTCATTTGAATTTACTTCTTGGGGCATTAATTGCTGAAGTTCTTCAGAAAGCAGTATAGGAGTATTCCTTACCCAGAAGACATTCTGATTTAGCGGGGCTTTTGCTTGCAATATATTCCTGAGAGGAACCAGATTTTATGTCTTTTATATTTTTGCAGATCCTATTAGAGGGTTTAATTAATATCTATATGTCAAATAACCAAATATAAACATCTATATTGACTTGAGGTCCAGAACCAAAGAAGGAAAAGGATGTTTGGTTTCTAAAGGGAAGCACTCTCTGTCTCCTAAAAGAAGATAAGCCAGAAGAATGTCAAAGAAAAAAGAAAAAAGAAAAGAAAAAGACAGTTTCCAAAGAGAAACACAGAATTATATGTTCCTCCTGGTTTAAATTGCTTCTTTGCCTGAAAGATCATGTTCCCTGGGGACGAGCAAGTGATGACCTTAATATTGCTGGTCCCTGTGCCACAGATTGAATTGAGTTCTTCCGCCCAGTAGTGGGATGATTGTGTCTAGAATACCAAGTGCAGAATGTGGGCATTAATTAGTGCTAACGGCCTATAATTGGTATAGCCTTTATCCTCCTTCCATTCTCAAAGCTGAGGTTATCAGAAGGTTCATTTTCACTGAAGTGTCATAATTAATGCAGAGCCTCATGTGAACGGCAGATGAGGTTGAAGCTCAAAAATAGATCAGAGCTACCCAGGGGTGTGTGAGTGAGTGTGTGTGTGTGTGTGTGTGTGTGTGTGTGCGCACGCGCGCGCCAAGCTGTGGGGAGCAGGGATGGGAGAAGAGGAGGTGACATTTTGGTTGACTTCCAGATGTTTCCATTCAGAGAGGGAATCTGGGGGTCAGCACTGCCTTCTCTCTTTCATTTTCCTAAAAGGAGTTGTGTACACTAAAATACCAAAATATTCACTGATGCAGTGGAATTTCAGAATCCTGGACTCCGGAAGTTGCAGGAACCACACCTGGGGAGTCCCAAATCCTCTGCTCTTCCTCTTTCTTGCTCATAAGGGAAGGTTTTCTCCCCCATGCGGCTGACATCTTTTTTGGGGGTGAAAGTGCTGGGACCTGGAAGGGCTGGTAATAATGTGTGTGAAGCCCTTCAAGGACCTTGCAAGGAAATTCAAGACATTTCTCTTATTATTGCTGGTCTTCCAATTCCCTGAACTCTGAGAACCCATTTAAGTGATCGCTTCATGAAGAGGTGAGTAGAAAGGCAAGACTAATATATTTCTTCACTTGGCAGCTCCCACACAGCAAAGGACCCTGAGTGCACTTACAATCACTATCATAGACTCACTCTCCCCCTCCCCCCCTTCAGTTCTGTTTAGGACATAATGAACTAGACACCTGCAGTTTATCTCCTAAGAAGAGCAGATTTCATGAGCCTTCCAGCAGGTGGCTTGTAGTACTCTGGCACACATCCGTAAACTTAGTTCTGTGCCATTGGAGATCTGGGAGAATTGTAAGATGAGGGAGTGCCTCTGCCACATCCCAACTCCACATCCCCAATTAAGGGAGAGAGATAACAGGAACAGAGAACATTGTTGAATACTCTGGGTTCTCTATGTCAGGTTTCCTTAGAGTATTCAGACAAAAAGTCATTGGCTTAATTTCTATCCTGAGCTATTTATTGAAAGGGGATCCCTAAATATATGCATTTTCCTCTTTTGATCAAGGAGAGGTGCTAGATGGGGTTTCATGTGATGCTGGGTATAAAGAGAAGAAAGACATCGATTGCTGCCTTGATGGGGGTTGATTAGCACATTGGGGATATTGTCTTATTTCATTTGCTGTTGTAAGGCATTTCTATCATTTGGCAACCTCAAACCATGCAGGATACTCTGGTGAAGATGTGAAATGGCACCCAGATTATTCACAGCCAACTGCAGATGGGCAAATGCTGGAAGTGCCCACATGCAGAACCAGCTGCTTTGCCTCTGTAGAGAGTTTTTACTAGTTTTTTTTTTTATTTTTTATTAATCCTTTCTCTTGGGCAGTGATTTACTAAGTCATTAAGTTGTGCCATTAGTAGATTTCTTTGGATTGTTTGGATTTTTATTTTGATGCTTGGCCATATTGGCAAAATTGGACATAAATCATTTCCCCTATCTCAAAACAATCAGGGCCTGGATTATTATAGAGACATTGTTTTCTGATTTTTTAAACTGCCACTGACATTTAGTGATTTACTGGAGCAGAAATGCTTGCAAATAAAAGTAATATGAGCCAAAGCCAGCCAACGGAACCATCTCAAAGTTATTTGAGGAAGAGTTATCAGGTAGCTGTGACCTTTGGGATTGGCCAAGTATATGCAGGTTGAGGACTGGTGTTTAGCTGGCATACACTATCAAACTTGCCCTGCTGATCCTCTTCTGATGAGTGGGTATGTGATGTGTGGGTTGTTGTATTGTTTGAATATCACATCTATGTGTAGCTTGGTGCTCTGGTTTTGATATTGGCACAGAGGTATTTAAAAAAAAAAAAGTGGTGTTGCTCTTCATATACTTAAAATCTTGAAAGGCTGGAGTGTATATACCTTAAATATATCAAATTTTCATTTAAAAGAAGGCTGGAGATAAATCCCCAGATCTCTCTGCACTTTCTCTGTAATAAATCTTTAATGGGCAAGTTTCTTCACTATTTTTTGGCCAACTTTTCTAAAATGTCAGAATTTACAGAAGCATGAGAAAATAGACTGCTTTTAAGAAACCCCAAATTTTAGACAACTAGAGACTAGGAAAGACATGTGGGAAGAGATTAGCAGATAGGATTATCAACAGGCCAATTGTGAGCGGAAACCGGTTTGGCTCAATGGATAGAGAGTCGGCTTGGGGACTGAAGGGTCCCAGGTTCGATTCCTGTCAAGGGCATGTACCTTGGTTGCGGGCATATCCCCAGTAGGGGGTGTGCAAGAGGCAGCTGACCGATGACTCTCTCATCGATGTTTCTAACTCTCTATCTCTCTCCCTTCCTCTCTGTACAAAATCAATAAAAAAAATACTTAAAAAAAAAAACAGGCCAATTGTGAAATGCGTTGAATATTATGCTATAGTTATCTGGGAAAGAAAACCAAGGACATGGGTTAAAGTCTCAGTTTCATTTTTTAATCATCCATTTGGCTCTGGAAAAATCACATAAATCCTCTATTCTCAAGTTTCTTTCTTAATCTGTCAGATGGGGAGAAGACCTCATTGGAAAGACCCAGGTTCTTTTCATATTTCTGCTCTGCTATTCTCAGATTGTTAGTTAGCTCCTCTCATGGTTGAAAGGGGGCTTCTATGGCTACTAGCATCACATAATCACACATCAATGTATGCAGGCAAACACAGGGCCTATTGTGTTTTACAGATCCTAAGATGTCATTGACTCTAAGATATACCTTTATTTTATATACTGTAATGAAATAAATACCCCCAATTTGATTACAACAAGTTATTTATTGTCAGTGCATCCCAAGTTTTCCAGTCAATGAAATGCAATATACAATATATTTTTCCTAGTGTTTCTAAGAATGTTTCTAAAGATTTTTGCCTTACCATGTCCCCTTTCCCAGAAGATTTCCTAAATATCAACCATTAAGCCAGTCCTTGGAGGTCCCACTGTATCTGCCTTATCTCATGTCAACCTCCTATTCTCTCATCTCCTGGGCCCTTGGATATTTGCAGCAGCTGCTGCAGCACCCTGGGCCAGTTCCATGCAAACCACATACTTTGTTAAGTCTCTGGCCCCTCCTATCACTTCTATACTTAGCTGAGGCACCTTGCCAGCAGTTATTCCTCCTTGGGCCAAACTCTTATCAATGGAAGACAGAGAATGGGGAGAAATTTGTAGATCAATTGCCTCTCCGTTCCCCCCTATGGTGGCCTATTCAGAAGCACAGGTTTTCTTGTAGCTAGTCCAGAGACATTTCAAGTGGCTTGGTCCCCTTATATCTCTTTAGAAATGGTGGCCAACCTGGATAAGCATTAATTTTTAGTTACTTCTCATATTTCCTTGTCTCACTTCCTTCTTCCTTCACTCTCAATAACATATTGTCATATAAGCCTTTGCTCAGACCTTGTTTTCTACGGAAACGGCTGACATGGCCAACACAATGACCTCAAACCAATCAGTTTAGTTCTATATAGTTACTTGGGAGGAGTGAACTTCAGAGGAAAACGAGGACTTTACTAACATGGAAGAGAAATGACATGGCTATTGTATGGTATGGACACTCCCCAGTGTTTGGTTAGAACTGGCCCTGCTCCACTGAGTTTTTGTAAGGTCAATGAGATAATGAGGTATGAATGAGCTCAGTCAACCATAAAATAACGTGAAAATATAGAGTTGTCATGAGACTTATGACTATTCACAAGTTCAAAAACCTTACTATTAATTCACTCACTTAACAAAAAGTATTTAATGAGCATTGCTATTTGCCAGTCATGTGCTAAAAGAGATAATACACTAGTTCCTGCCATACAGGAACTTCTTGTCTATAAGGGAAATGAGCAAATAAATTCATGTGATTATAATTTTCTAGAGGAAAATAGAGGGAGCAAATAAATTACACGTGATTATAATTTTCTAGAGGAAAATAGAGGAAAATTGTGAGAGTCTAGCTTTGGGAGGTCATACAAAGCTTTGTGGGCAAAATGATCTAAGGCCTGGAGAGTGACGCAGGGGTCTTCAAACTACGGCCCGCGGGCCACATGCGGCCCGCAGAGGAGTCTGATCCTGCCCGCCAGGTTTTTTGGGCAGTGAGCGCAGCCGAGGTGTTACAGTAGGAATTAGTAGTTCATATAGTCCGGCCTTCCAGCTCTCTGAGGGACCGTGATCTGGCCCCCACTTTAAAAAGTTTGAGGACCCCTGGACTAGGGGTCTAATACCCCCCACATACCGAAAATTATAATCACGTGTAATTTATTTGCTCCCTCTATTTTCCTCTAGAAAATTATAATCACATGTAATTTATTTGCTCATACTAGGTGGTTGGGAGAGGTGTGCTAGGTAAAAGGAAAGCACATACAAACGTGAGAGGAGAGCGAGGACTTGGTGTTATTCTTTTTGGCTAGGCTGGGAAAGGCCACTTTATGCAGCATGGGTTGAATATCCACTGAAAATGTTTAAGAAAGATAGTTTCAGAAACATCTCTTTTGTGGAGCAGGGGAAGGCAAAATAGGAAGCTGAGTATGGAAGTTGCAATAGCAATATGGTATTTCCTTTTATTTATTAATTCAGTGTTGAAGAGTTTTCCTTAGTACGAATATTCAGGATTGCATGAATACTGTAGACTCCACATATGTCTCTAATACCCCCCACATACCGTATTTTCCGGCGTATAAGACGACTTTGAAACTAATAAAAAAAAGCCTGCTCAGATTGGCCAGAGTCAGAGAGGCGGTCTATTAAAAAAAAGAACTGGTGTTGCCTCGGAAGTGGGGGGTAGTCTTATACAGCGAATATAGGCCTAAATCTATGTTTTAACTGTAAAATTAGGGGGGTCGTCTTATACGCTGGAAAATACTGTATGTCTCCTAAAGGAGAGGTTAACATTTGCAAGTAAAGGATGGGAGGGAACTTTGTGGCCTTTACCCTTACAATTACCAAATCAGTGGCTCTCATTTCCCTTTTGTCCATGTTCTAAATATATCCTGGGGTACTAATGAGTGCAAGGTCAACAGTGTGACTCTCCAGGGGGCCAATTACCCCTGCAAAGAGAACTGCAGACTGAATGTCTACACGTGGTTGGTCATCTGCAGCCCTGAGCCACTGGTTACAAAGTGTACATTGGTGTATCTACTACTTCACCTACTTCCTTTTTTGGTTTATTCATTCATTTGTTTATTCCTTCCTTCTTACTTAGCCAACTTTGGCTACTAAAACAAAATAACATCTGCTGGTGACTTAACCACTGACATTTATTTTCTTACAGTTCTTACAAGGGGAAGGTAGATTTGGTACCTGGTGAGAATCTCTTCCTGACTTTTAGATAGTTGCCTTCCTGCTGTGTGCTTACTTGGCCTTGTAGAGAGAGTGAGCAAGCTCTCTTGTCACTTCTATTATAGTTATCTTCCGAAGGCCGCATTTGCAAATGCCATCATTTTGGGAGTTGAGACTTCAATGTATGCATTTTGAGGAATATAAACATTCAATTCATATCACTTCTCTTCTGCCTTCCTTCCATTTTCTTTCATATATATATATATATATATATATATATATATATATATATATATATATATAATTTCATTTAACTTGCATTTATTGAACATCTACAGATGAACTACACTGTTAGGTGCTGTTTGTATAAAGATAGGCCTGGCTTAAGGAGGTCTAGCAGAGGAGGAGAAGTGAGAAAAAAAGATGCCAGTATGGTGTGAGAGTGCTACAGAAAGGTATGCATGAAGTGCTGTAAAAGTATAGAGGAGAAGGATAAACCTTCATGAACATAAACTTCATGTGTGGAGCAAAGAGAAGAGGAGGAAAAGGAGTGGGTGGGGCATGTTGGAGAGAGAGCATTAGAAAACTGAAGGAAAAGAGATGATTCAGCAGTCTTGAAGCAAAGGAGATATCAGCCTGGCTGGGGTGTTAGAGGTGGGGCTGAGGTTAGTGCTCCATATAGAGGCATCACACAGGAAAGGTGTTAAGATATATGATGCATGATGTCTGCAAGGAATAGGACATTCATCATGAAGCGTGAGAGCTGGGTGACTCTGAGGAGAATCAACAGATGAGGCTACAAAGGAGGGCAAGAAGCAGGTCATGAGTGTCCTGTGAAAGTATGAAGATTGAATTTATCTTGAAGATAGTAAGAGACTCTGAAGGTTTTAAACAGAATAGTGACAGAAACAGACTTGGATTTTGGGAAGATGGGTAGATTTTGGAATGTGGAGGGTAGGTAGACAAGGTTGAAAGAGAAAGACAAGTGCACTGGTGTTTATCGGTGAATCTGCTCTCAATGTTGTTTGTTCTGTTAATGGAGAATTGGGAGCATCATTGATTTTACCTGTGTCGGATGTTACATAGAGATGGAGAAGAAGAGCAAAACTACTGGGGTTTGGATCAAGTAAATATGAATATAGACAATGTTCACAAAGAGAAGATGCTTACGTTTGTGGGTGGTAGAAGACTTAGTGACTAAGAAAATTTATGAATTCTATAAGTATAAATAATCATCCACTTTTAACAACTCATTTTATGTAGTATATACTTTTTCCCTTTAGTTGCCAAGATATAGAATATTAACCATTCTGAAATAATGCTGAATACACTGGGTTTGAAAAAAAGGCCTCCTCTCCCTATGTCAGAGAGAACATAGTTTATTAACATAGTTAGGGATGGGGAACCTTTTTTCTGCCAAGGGCCATTTGGATATTTATAACATCATTTGCTTAGTGTAACAAACTGAATATAAATTTATTTTGCTTTGAAAAATCTCCTAGATTTATTGAATTTCAAGTCCTGCCTGCAATTGCCTTGGCAGGGCCAAACAAATGATTTTTCAAACCTTATATGGTCCTTAGGCAGGCCTTTCCCCATCCCTGCCATAGATGGTCAGAACCGTGTGAAGTGGTTATGGCATATTTTTTTAAAGTTTCCTTTGACTTTGACTTGTAGAATGAAGAAGTAAATGGGAATATTATTAGAATTTCTAAAATTTCCCTAGGAGTTAAATTTTGTATTTTATTTGAGGTAAAATTAACTTAAAACTTCCTTTCTTCTTCAGGAGAACATTTTTACTCAATGGGATTTACTATCCTACAGATGGTGAAGTGCTTGAGTGATATTTCCTCTCATTTTGTTCAGAAAAATAATACAAAAAACCATGCTGCTCACTCATTTCTCCCTTCCTGAATAGAGGAAGGACATTTAATCTGCATGTCCACTTACTTTGCCATAAGTCAGTAACCCCAAGTATTTTTAGCTCCTTTTGAAAGTCCATTAGTAATGTTGCTTTTTTTTTTTTTTTTAAGACCTTTCCTGCCTTATGCACTGACATTAGCATATTTCTGGTTTTCTGCCTGGACCTGTGGGAAAGTTTCTGGGGAGGTTCCTCTTTCATTCTTTCCTGTTCATAAAAGCTGTCTAGATTTTCTTAAGGCTCTTCCTATCTTTCTACTTTTATTCATTAAGGCTTATTCTCATTTTTTTCTTTTTTAATGTTTGGGTTGTTCCTAGATTGTATGTCATTACAAATAGCCACTCACATACTGTACAGGTTCAAGGTCTCACACCTGTGTTCTCTTCCCTGATTGTGTGACCACCTCCCAAGTGTGGGACATGTGAGCTGTGACATATAGAATTTGTAGGCATACAGTGATAAGCGCTATATTCAAAGGTTGACAACATAATTGCTTGATTTTAAATCCATGCAAATTATAGGGTGAAAACAATGTTAGGTGGAAATGTCTTAATACTATATTTATTTAATACTTAAGGGGAACTTAAAAACATACTGAGTAAATAATGGGGGTACCAATTTTTTTTGCTTCATCAATTGAAAGTTGGGTTCACTGTCTCTGTCTATGGTATGAAATCAGAGAAAAACAGTATGATTCTTACTCTTTTTAATTGCTACTGTTTCTGTGTTTTATACCAAGATTGTGATATATATTGGGCCCAAGTATAAACCATGTATATGGGCATTATAGAGTTAAATATACCATTAAAGTGAAATAAGACTAAGTTTTATCACACATAACAGCATTAACTTAGTATTTAGCTGAAGAAATTTACTGTGTGAAGCAGGAATCTCTGTGGATCACTAGTATCATAGTAATGAGAGAAAGTCTTCCAGGCAATTCAGAAAATATTTATTTCTCATCTAGAATCAAAGACTTAAAAGAAGGCAAGACAAAGCAAAACTACTCTCTAGTGTTGCAGGACTAGGCGTTTGATGAATTATACAGATACAGTCACATGGCCTGTTAGTCTGCATTGCAAATATCTGCACAGTAGCAACTAGGAGGCAGAAGTAGAAATAGAAGAGGGAAAGGATATTTTTTTAAATATGGTTTTTATTTATTTCAGGGAAGGAGGGAGAAGGAGAGGGATATAAAAGCATCAATGATGAGTAAAACCACTGCTGGCTGCCTTCTGCACACCCTCCCTCACTGGGGATCCAGCCACAACCCAAGCATTGGCCCTGATCACAAATTGAATGGTGACCTCCTGGTTCATGAATTGACACTCAACCACTGAGCCAAGCTGACCAGGTGAGGGAAGGTATATTGAAAGACACTGTTCTTTCGTGTTATCTGATGGTATAGCTGCCTTTAGATGGATGGGTTGTCAGTACAGCGCTATTTCAATTCTATAGGGATCTTTTTCCTTCCATGACTGATTTTATTATTTCATTCAAAGTATATGATAGATTTTCAGATGATTCACCTATATACAAATATTAGGATGAACATTTCATCCAAAGAAATATTAATTTTTAAGGATTATTTTCTTTGTAAAAATTTTCTAGTTACAGTTTTATTCTCTTTTTAGGAAGCAAAAATTACATAAAGTGAAATTTAGAAATTTTAAGTGTTCATCTTACTGAATTTTAGCATATATATATATATATATATATATATATATATATATCACTATGATAAAGACATAGAATATTTTCATCTCCCAGAAAATTCTCCCCTGCCAGTTTTAGTCAATTACTACATCCAAGTGGCAATTAGAGATCTGATTTATGTCACCATAGCTTAGTCTTGTCTGTTCTTGAATATCAGATAAATGTAGTCATATACTAAGGACTCTATTTTCTGTCTGGATTCTTTTTCACAAGGCAATCTATACTAATAAAAGAGTAATATGCTAATTAGACTGATTGACTGGCCATCTTCTGACTCCCTTCCAGACAAAGCCATGGTGGTTGGGGCCAAGGCAGAGGCAGTCAGGAGTGACCAGTAGGGGAGGGAAGTTGTGGGCAAAATCAGGCCAGCAGGGGAGGGTAGTTGGGGGAAAGATCAGGCCAGCAAAGGAAGGCAGTTAGGGGTAATCAGGCAGGCAGAGGCAGTTGGGGGTGAGATCAGGCCTGTAGGTAGAGGCAGTTAGGAGCCATCAGGCAGGCAGGTGAGCAGTTAGAAGCCAGTGGTCCCAAATTGTGAGAAGGATGTCCAACCAACGGTTTAGGCCTGATCCCTGTGGGACATCCCCCAAGAGTCCCTGATTGGAGAGGGTGCAGACTGAGCTGAGAGAACCCTGCCCCCCCCCCATGCATGAATTTTGTGCACCAGGCCACTAGTCTTTTAATATTTACCTACGTTGTGAGTTTCAGTAGTTAATTTTTTAATTAATGGGTAGTATTCTATTATATAGATAAATTATTGTACATTCATTTATTATTTTGCCTATGGACATTTCAATTTCTTCTAAATTTTATTAACAATAAACTGCTATATAAACATTCCTGTACAAGTATTTTTGTTGTATGTTTTCATTTACTTTGACTATAGCTATAGGAATAGAGTTATTGGACATAGAGTAGGTGCATGTATAAGTTTGTAGGGAACTTCCAGACATTTCTCTCAAGTGGCTGACAATTTCAAACCTCTATCAGCAATAATGTAGGAGAATGCCAGTTGCTCCATATTCTTAGCAGTGTTTGGTATTATCTACAAGAATGCAAGTCTCTTATGAGGGACTTGTAACTTTTTGGATTCAATTTTATCTTATTGTGAATTCAATTTTAATTTTGTAAATTATATGGCAGAAGCAACCCACCCAGTGAATTTTTTAAAATTTCTATTTTAAATAGTATACTATTCCAGTATACTAGCTGGATTTTGTATTTGGTTGTTATTTTAGTTTTTATTTCTGTGCTGTAGTTTCTTTGTTGGTTCACACATTAGTTCCGTCTTTTTCTTAATGTCATTAAACACAATGTTAACAGTTGTTTTAAAGTCTTTGTGATGAATTCCAGCCTCTGTTTCTATTGACTGCTTTGTTTCTAGATTAATGTCACATTTCCTGCATATTGACATATCTAGTGATTTTTAAATTTGATATAATTTGATTTGTGTTATTATGGTATACATTTGATATCCTTATATCTTTGACTTATTTATGTCATATTTAACCTGTTGTTCTTATAGACAACATATAATTAGGTCTTATTTAACCAATTTGATAATTATGGTATTTAGACTATATATATTTAATGGGTTTAAATATGTTTTTGTTGACATTTGTTCTTTTTTTTTCTTTTCTATTTTATGCCTTTTAGATTAATTTAGTAATATTGATATCTCCTTTTTATCTCCCTTTTTTGGTTTATTGGTTCTAAATCTTTTCCTTTATAGTAGCTGCTTTAAGTAATATTGTTTCACTTGTCATATAGTAGAGGAATCCTTACAATATTATATTGCCTCCCATTTTTATGCTTTGATTGTCATACATTTTAGTTCTATGTTATGTTATAAATTCCACAACCCGCTGCTCTTATTTTTTTCCTATTAAATAGTTCATTATATTTTAGGAGATTTATGAAAAAATATTTTATGCTTATCCATGTATTTACCATTTGCAGAGATTTTCTTCCTTTGTATTTATGCTCATTTCCATGTAGTGTTTTCTTTCTGACTGAAGAGCTATCATTTAACCATTCCTGTAGTTCAGGTCTGATTGCAATGAAGTCTTTTAGATTTTTTAAGTTGTTTTTATTTTGCCTTGAGTTTCACAGATACTTATACTGGGTATAGAATTCTTTGCTGACAGTTTTTCTTTCAGTGTTTTTAAAGATGTTGCACTACTGTTCTTTTCTGTATTGTTTCTGACAAGAAGTCTGTTGTCATTCTTGTCTATATTTCTTTTTTCTTCTGAATATTTTCAGATTTCCTCTTTATGATTAGTTTTAAATAATTTCAGTACAGTATGCCTTTATGTAGTAATAGATAGATAGATTGATTGATTGATTAATTTCATAGAGGAAAGGAGAGTAAGAGAGAGATAGAAACATCAATGATGAGAGAAAGTCATCGATTGGCTGCCTCCTACATGGCTCCCACTGAGGATCAAGTCTACAACCCAGGCATGTGCTCTTGACCAGAATCAAACCCAGGACCCTTCAGTCCACAGGCTAATGCTCTATTCACTGAACCAAACTGGCTAGGGCTATATAGTTTTCTTTATGTTTTTCAATCTTGCGATTGATTGTAGTTCTTATCATAATGGAAAAATTTTGTCTATTTCTTTAAATATTTTTTTCCTGTAATATGTATCACCTTTTCTTCAGTAACTTTAGTTGGATATATATTAGATGGTTGAAGTTCACTAAAGCTGTTTATTTTCTCCCTGAGTTTGCCTTTGATTAGTTTCTATTACTGTGTCTAGTTTACTAATCTTTTCTTCTGTAAAATCTAATCTGGTTTTAATCTCATCCAGTCTACTTTTCATCTCACACATTGTAGTTTTCATCTCACACATTCAAGTGAGAGGGTGAATGCAGTCCCTATTGCTCCATATTGGCTCAAATGGAACTATATTTTGATGTAATTTCAAATGCATAGAAGAATTTCAAGAATTTAATAATGTATCTTCATATATCTTTTATTCATCTCCACTAAGTGTTTATACTTTAACCATTTGCTTGTGTTCTCATCTCTTCCCCCCCCTTCCTCTCTGGAGAAATTTTTGAAATCAAGATCAAAACATCATACTACTTTATACTTAAATATGTCTGTACATATACTAAGAACAAGAGCATTCTTTTACATAACCAGATAGAGTTATAGCCAGGAAATTTCATATAATATTAATATGATACTGTCATGTTATCCTTTTTATCAATTGTTCCAATAATGTCCTGAATAGCAATTGATTATTCCCTGACCAGGATCAAATGCAGAATCATGCATTAAATTTAGTTGTCACATATCTTTAGTGTTTAATTTTGAACAGCTGTTCAGCCTTTCTTTGTGCTTCTTGACCTTGAAATTATTGAAGACATTAAGTCATCTGCTTTTAAAAATTTTCATCAATTTTTATTTGTCTGATGTTTCCTTATGATTAGATTCAGGCTATGCATTTTTGGCAAGAATCCTATTGAAGTGATAGTTTATTCTCCTCAGTGAATCTTATTAGGAGTCACATAATGCCAGTTTGCTCCCAAATTGGCTGTGTTAGCTTTGATGACTTAGATAAAATGGTGTTTTTGAAGTTTCTCTACTTTAAAAATTTCTTCTTTATAATTAGTATTTGATGAGATATTTTAAAACTATATGAATATATAGCTATCATCAAACTTTTACCTACTAGTTTTAGCATCTAATGATTTTCTAACTCCATCAGTCTTTTTATATTTATTAGTTGGATTCTACATATGGAAAAACTTTCTTTGCTCTCTATTTATGTATTTTTATGATGGTACATTCATGGATTTTTAAATTTTATTAATAGCTTATAATACATTATTAAAGTTATTTATTTTGATACTAAAATTGTCTCAGAATTTTAAAAACCTATTAAGAGCCATAGAAATATGATCATCATAATTGGTTGGTTTCTGCTTGTCTTATTTGTCTTCTCCTCCTCATAAAATGCTCTCCAACCACCCTGCTTCAAAGTACATAGCTTGGGGCTGTAGAGCATTTCTTCTGTGATCAGGTTTGAACAATGGAGAATCACTTTATCTGCTCCTGTGACCTTTTGGCATGTCTTCATGTTTATTTGAGCATTTTTTAAAATTTCTGGCATAATGAGATACTTCAGGCTTTGTTTGTGCTTTCCTTGCCCTAGCCCTGAAATCTTCATTTCTCCAAAGGTTCTTTTGTTCATAGTAAGGATAATAATATTTAGAAAACAAGATATGGGCACAATGTGTGCTTATTGTTATTGGTATGCCACTACTTTTGAACACTCTCCCCTAAGAAAACTTAGCTTGCAACTCAACGTATCTCCCTTTTCCTCTCTTTCTTCTTCTCCACGGTCTTTGCTTCCTCATATGCCAAGGTCTGTTTCATTAACTCAGGAAGACCAATAGATTCTTCCTTTATATCCCACAGCCAGAAAACTCTCTCTAGGCAATTGGCTCAAGCATTAAAAGGGTTAACCTCATTTGTTTTCATTTTATCAGGGATCTTTTTTACTCATTGATTCATATCTGATGTCTTGGAAACTGTTGTTTCATGTATTTCCCAAGGCTTTGTTATTTCAGGTGAGATGGTAAATCTGGTCCCTGTTATTTTATCTTGGTGGAAATTAGGGACCCATATGTCTTTAAAATTTTTGAATAAAGAGGAAAATGGTGGATTAAAGATATCCAAACCTCTATTCCTCCAAAATAAATCAATGAAAAAACTTTCAGAAACTGCCTGAATCAACATTTTAGGAACTCTAGAAATTGATGGAAAGCTTGTAACAATGAGGGAATATTTACTCAAGAAAACAGATAATTTCAGCAAGTTCAGTGAGCTTTATGGCATTTTAACTTACCCTGGACTCATCTCCCAGATTTTAGCTCAGTGTGGATTTGAAAATAACAGTTTGTATTCTGCTCTGGAATCAGAGGGAGCAGAATGGACTTCATTAGCAAAAATATGTAATGGCTTGACTTGCTTGATGCCTTCATGGCAGACCAGCTTAAAGGCTTGCCTTTATCTTGTACTGTCCCTGTGCTGTATAGCAGGTACCCAGGGGCCACTTTTTAAAAATTGTGATAGCCAAAGGTCTTAGTTGTTGCCAGCACCAATGGATAACAATTAAGGTAAACAATATAGCATAAAAACTTTGGGGAGGAACGATTGGGAAATGAGATGTTGGGCTAATAAGAAAACTCTAACTTATCTTGGAACTATGCATGCCCAGGGCTGTGCATACACTCAAGAAAGACCTGTGGAAATCCCACACTCTCAGCTCTGTCTGAACTGCTGGCTCTGCATGAGTAGGAAGTGAACTTGATTCTGGGGCATGGCCTTTAGTCCAGGCCAGGCATCTGCAAACTTTGGCTCCTGGACTTACCCTGACCTACAAACTCTCTATGTATGGCCCACAAGCTAAAAATTGTTTTCCTATGTTTAAACGATAAAAGAAGGAAGTGGTTAAGGAGAAAGTGAAGGAGGAGTAAAAGGAGAAGAGAAGGAGGAAGAAGAGAGAGTTAACAAAGGTGACATGTGGCCTACAATTCCTAAAATATTTATTATCTGATTATTTACACAAAATATTGTGACTTCTGCTAAGGGCTTGGTCCTTGCTTCTTAAGTGTACATTTTGTTGAGGTATTTCTACCCTGGCTGGGCCTGGCTGGAACTTTATCTCCCAATACTGTGCCACCTTTGGTTCCTCTATTAAACTGGTTTTCCCTGTAGCAGCCATTCTTTGATAGGCTTCATGAAATTCTCTTCAGCCCTCAACTGGAAACTGCAGGTGACCTTCCTTCAGATCTTGGGGCCCTAATATGTGTGCAGTTTGTTCTTTAGATATAACCAGACCCACAAATTCCAGCTACCTCAGCTGCCATAAACTCTGATTGCAGCCTCCTCAGAGATAAGACATTTGTTCTGCTTTGATTCTAGCTCCCTGCACCATGTTCATCCAACATGGCTGTTGAGAACACAAGCTGAATTCTAGCATTTCTCTTCTCTCACAGTTCTGCTCTGCCTGTTGTTTGTGCCTATCAGCAGTTGCCTCATATATTTTGTCCAGTTTCATACGGTAGTTCTTTAGGATGGGATGGTGCGTCAATTCCAGTTAGTCCATTTTTTAACTCTTATTTTTCATGCAGGTATGAGAGATAAAGATTTGGACCTAAAAAAAGGCAAATAGCTGGGGCTAACAGCATTCCATCCCCCAACACACAAGTACAGGTATAAAGTAGGAAGCCTTAAAATGCTATAATCTCAGTGAAAGTGTACATTATAAAAGCAATCTCCCTAGGATCACAGAGAGGTGACAGGGACATCTGTATGTCTCAGCCCGGCCTCTGGGTGGAAAAAAGTATTTTCTGATTTATTTTAAGCATATGCCTTTAAATCACAGGCATAGATTTACACCAGGTTCTTGTCCTGAAAGGCCAAATTAAGAAATTAATGTAAAATTCTGTCTCATGCTGGTGACTTTCTAGATATGACTGGCATAATCAAATATAAAAGCAGTCTTGAGGAAGAAATCCTCAACATTGGCTGTACTGTATTTCCACAGATAAAAGTCTATTGAGGATTAAATAAAAATTCAAATTATGTGATACAGGGAAACAGGTCACCATATGCAAGAGTCAGCAGATACAACAAGCATCAGGGAGTTGTGTTGTTAAGCATTTCAGGTTATTGAACAATCTGATTGGTATGTCTAAAATGATTTTAAAAATGAAAGAAAAAGAAATAAAATACAGAAGCAAGATGCTACAAAAAAGACCAAGTGGTTTCTAAAAGGAATTAGTTAAAAGTTATAGATTAAAAATAGCTATATAAAAGAAAACTTAATAATTTGGTTAAATAAGCATATCCTTCTTAGCCAAAAAGATAAATATTAAAATGCAAAAATGCTTCTCAGTGTGCTAATATATTTGAAAATTATGGAAGAGAAGTCAATAGATGTAGAAAGATAATATTTTATTAAATTTTATAGATCCAACACTCCTAAAAGTCAATAAAATTACAATAAGTAAATTAAAAAATAGTAAAAGAACAAACGTATTTAAGGAGGAGATGGCTGGTGAATAGAAATAAAATTCTGCATGAATAAAAGAAGATGAGTATTATGTAATTTAGCGCATTGGAGAAAGGCAATATGTAACTAATGTGGTGGAGTAAGCAACAAAGAAGAAAGGCTATTGACACAACAGGACTGCAGAGAGTCTCTGGACTTGGAGGCAGCCAGTACATCTGAACCTGAGTGTGAAGTGGGGCCACACCCAGGAAAAGACTGCAATATGGAAAGTCTGGATTCAGGAAAATAAAGTGCTGCTGAGGTCAGGTATGAGTACTATACAGAATACCTAGTTATTCAGGGAAAGTCTACATAGTGAATGAGGTCCCCAACTCAGCTACCAAAGTGCTAGCAGTTGGGCTTATCATACACTATGATGGAAATACAGAGCATGTGCCTACTGCCTATGGCCCCTTGCCCTCAGCTGTCTGGTCAGTAGAGTGTCCTGGATGTATGCCCTGTGCCTAATCTTCTAATAATCTCACTATTTAAGCATCCCCTGTAATGAAGGTTGAGCATTAGGACATGGCAGGTGTCAGCAACTCCAGCTCTCAGGTACAATCAGTCAGACTCAGAAGCTCTCCACAGAGGCTCCAAAGAGCCATCTCTGTGCTTGGTGATGGCTTAGGATCAGGGTGTTTCTAGGGGTGAGGTAATTGGGCAGCCTACTGGAGTTGTTCTCAACTTCTGTTATCAATAAGATAAGCAAAAGAAAAAGGAAAATCAGTTTTATGGACAAAACTATGAATCATCTTATAAAATTATTTTTTTGACATATGTTTTGGTTCTTCTGTGCTTTGTTTGATTTTTGTTCTTTCTAGGAGTGGAATTTCTGCTTATGCGATAGATGTGTGTTTACTGTTATAACCAACCAGGTGCCAGACCTTTTCCCTAGGAGGTTGTACCATCCTGTATGCCCTTCACAATGTGTAAGAGTTTGGGGTTGTCCCTGCCCTTGAGCTGGGGAGGGGATATGTCCTCCAGCTCAGGAGGCTGCCTGGGAACCTCCTTCATAGCACTGTAGCCCCCCCCCCACCCCCCCCTCCGAGGGTGCATCTGATGCAGTCATCCCCACAGGCTGCTCAGACTGCAGAGGGGGCCCGCCTGTGGGATTTGAGGTTTAATGTGAGTTGGCTGAGGCTAAAATTTACCCTGAAGGAAGGAACTGGAAATTGTAGAATTTCAGGCAGCATCAGAATGCCTGAAGGGTGGGAGGTGAGGGTGAGCATTGGTTTCCAGGCATCTATTAACCCCTTTCTAACTTCTGACTCCTGCCCTCCCAGATACAGAGAACAGATTAGCAATTAGCCTCAGGCATCAGCCTATTTCCTGCATTCATTCATGCTCACACATTCGCCTAATTAAAAAAAAAAAAAAAAAAAAAAAAAAAAAAAAAAGTTCTGGGTTACCAACATTGTTTGTGGCTATCTTTTAAAATTTTTAACAACTCTGGTATTGTATGCTTTCATTTCATGATGATTTAAATGCTTTCATTGAGGACTAATGATATGAGCACTTTTCCTTGTGTTTCATTTGTTTTTTCTTGATGAACACACCCAGGGTTTTACCAGTTCTGCTGGTCTTTTCCAACACTAACTTTTGGGCTTGTCACTGTTTCCTATTGTTTATGTTTTATTTTCTGTTCTTATTTTTATTGTTTCCTTTTAGCTTAACCTTCTGATCAATTTCTCTTAACTATCCTGTTATATATGTAGAAATAGATATACCTCATAAAATGTTTTGTGGCCCATAATACTAAATAAATGCTATTCATTCTAATTGTTACAGAGGCTTCTCTGGTACTTCCTGTGAGGTTTCTCTAGTTTTTAGTTAACAATGATTAATATTATGTATTTTCTTTTTGTATTTATGCAGGGTAAACTTTAATCAGGTGGAGACTAACAGCTAAATATTTTAAAGTCTTTATTGGATAAAATGATTAACATTTATAAGGCTGTATTACATTCAAAATGGGGAAAAAACAGGGACTGCCTCTAGCTGACTGAGATAATCTCCTAGACCAGTGATTCCCAGAATGGAGCACTGGCCTCACGAGGGGGAGGGGTTGATTTTTAAGGGAGGGGGCAATTCAAGAATGAGTTATTAACAGTGATTTTTTTTTTGCATTTCTTATGATTCTAGGGGCCTCATATACAGTATATTACTATATATTGTACCATATTTATTCTTTCAGTTCTCTATTATATGTTTTGAAACTTTATTTGCTATTTTTTCATATTGCTTCATGTTATTATTTTTGTAACAATTTCTTAGTGATTTCTTCCTCAGTATTTCAACTATCCTTTTGTTCTTTTATTTTTCTCTTTCATGGATTCCATGCTCTTTGGAAGCTTGTTTAGATCAAGTTAATGGCCTTTTAGGTTTTTTCCAAACCCACTTCTAACACTGTATAAAGCTTATTCTACATAGCCCTCCAAAGTGAGGTGGAGAGTCATACTCTGCTTCAAGCATCCGTGTGGTGTCAACCAGAGAGAGTACTGATCATGCAAACTTGCTAATACTCACTTGCAGCCCCAGGCTTTAAAGTATACTGTAATTAAAAGTGGGAAGAAAGCTCTACATAAACTCTAAGAGTTATTTTTGGGTGGAGATACAGGAAGGGAGTATGGAGTAAAACAACTGTAGACTTTCCAATTTATGTTTTGCTGGAAGCAATGAGGGCTGAGGGAGTTTTAAAAGTCCCCAGGAAAGTACAAGTTGATCTTACTTTATACACATGTAAAGCTAATATTTGTATAACACATTTCTCTTGACATGATTTTGAAGTTTGCTCCTATTTGGGAAACACACACACTAAAATTCAAGGTCTTGAATACAAGACCTAATAAAAGCAACTCTTAAGCATCCTAACATTCACTTCAAAGAAGCGTTTTGTCTCTGTCAATATACAGTCCAGAGTGATTTATAATTCTCAGAGGAAACTCCTGTGAACATTGGCTAAGTGGGTAATCAGTCTACTTGATCTTTCCCAGTTCAACTGAACACAGCTACAAGAACACAGACACTGCCTCCCATGGGCTCCAAGTGGCTCCCAGCGGCTATGGCACATCCTGTAACTCCACTGTTCCCTGTGGCTTGAAGGGCAGGAAATGACTGAGGACAGCCGTTTGCCAAAACCTCACATGCTGAGTCTTCCCTTATTTTTAATCACACACTGTCTTTTCTCATTGCACACGGACTCCTCAGTGGTTTTGTCTTTTCATTTCTCTCTCACCTTCTCTCCCTCACCTCTCCATTTTTCTTCTCTCCATTCTCCCCACAGGTTGTCTTTGGTTGTTTTGATGAGAGTTCTCAATAAACAACATTAGATATTTCTTGATTATGTTGCTTATAATCTTACTCTAGAACCAATTATTAAAGATCTCAGAGGTTGGAAACCCTACAAGAAACTGCTTTATTAAGACTCTCCTTTTCAGAGATAAAATGAGTCAAAAGTATCAATCATTCATTCATAAATGTTTTATTTCACATCAGGCACTGTTCTAGGTTCCAGAATAGAGCAGTAAAAAGAAAAAGAAAGAACAATCATATACAGTTGACCTTGGAATAATGCAGAGCTTAGGGATGCTGATTCCCATGCAGTAAAAAATCTATGTATAACTTTTGACTTCCCCCAAAATCAATTACTAAAACCCTACTGTTGACTGAGAGCCTTACCAATAACATAAACAGTTGGTTAACACATATTTTGTATGTTATATTCTTACAATAAAATAAGCTAAAGAAAAAATTAGAAAATCATAAGGAAGATAAAATGCAATTAAAGTACTATATGTATTTATTGAAAAAAAAATCTGTGCATAAGTGGACTCACACAGTGCAACCTCTTGGTGTTCAAGGGTCAACTGTACACACTCACAGAGCTTCCATCCTTGGCAGGGAATGAAGAGAGATATATTATTTAAAATGTAAATTATATACCATGTTGAAGGTGGAAAATGCTGTGGAAAAATAGAATACAAGGAGTATGGGAATGTGGTAGGGTTGCAATTCTAAAAAGGAGTTTCAGTGTTGGTCTTGCTAAGATGGCAACATTTAGGCAAAACTTGATGGAAGAGGAGGTGAGAGAGTAAATTGTATTTCTCTCTGGAAAGATTTTCAGAGGAAACAGTTAGTGAAAACTCCCTGAACTCAAATTCTCCTTACAGCAAGGCAATGATACAGGTGGAATGGAGTGAGCAGGTCTGAATTTCCTAGTGAAATTGCTATAGAGCTTTATTGTGTAGTTTCTCGGGTGTTCATTAATAATTTGTTGATACTAAAGACAGATTCATTGATTCCAAAGAGACTCCTAGATGAGCTCGTACAAGGTTAGGAAGTACATAGGCTGCTTGAACCATGTCGCAGGTTGTTGTAGTATCATGGAAGGCTTGGGCAGGTGAAAATATCAGGTTGACTACCAGCATTTTATCAAAAGTCTGCATATCAACACATTGAAACCATCACTCAGGATGCCAGAGGCCTGCCTCTTGAGACACTTGCTCTTATCTTTGTAAACAGGCCTAAGCTATTAGGTTGTACGTAATAACTCTTTGGTAAGAAGGCCTTCTAAAGGACTGCGGAGGTCTCTGTTGCACTGCTGCAGAGGAGCGACAGACAGCTTCCTTTGCCACCTCTTTTAGTTGGTGTTTAGTTCGATCAGATTGAAGTATACAACTGGATCCTGTTACTTGGAGGAGAATGGTGTAAATGGGACTGTAAATAAGAGTGTCAGAGCCCTCTACTGCCATCCCCAACTGCTGCTGTCCCTAGAGCTGCAAGCAAGGACTCGGTCCACTCCTGCGGCGGCAGGTGGTCCACTCAAGTGAGACTGGGCAGAGCTTCCCTCTCCCACAAATCCGCTGCCCTCTTCCTGTACTATTTGTAAGCAAATTCAAGGACTCTTCGATTAAAAGTATAAAGACTCTTCTTGGCCATATACATACGAATAGTTTTAAATATGGTTAAAGCTTTTAAATTGGCACAAAAGAACAGACTGCTAATTTCTAGGTTTAATACCCAAAAACCTAAGAGCCTAATATTAAATATGCTGGGTAGCGCCGAGTTAAATTTCAGTTCTAAAATTACCTTAGCCCTGGTCGATTGGCTCAGTTGGTTGAAGCATCTTCCATCAAAAGATTTCGGGTTAGATCCCCAGTCTGGCACATACTGGAGGCAACTGATTGATGTTTCTCTCTTGTATCTCTCTCTCTCTCTCTCTCTCTCTCCCCCCTTCCCTCTCTTTCTCCCTCCCCCCTTTTTCTCCCCCCCCCCTTTCTCCTTTAAACAAAACAACAGCACCATATCCTAGGAAGTGGATTTTTTAAAAAAGTATACTTCTGACCTGTTTCACATGGCAGCTTCTATAGCATCTGTTCCACTAACAGCTTACCCCTTTGGGCCCAACTCAGAAACAAGAACCAGGAAAGTAACCTTTCTCAGGCTGATCAAGCCAGACTACTGCTGACATAACTGGCAGTTAGCCCTTATGAATGCCCACATCTATTTCTCTTAAAGGATGGCATCCTGTCATTTGCCATAGGTGATGGCCTTGTACCTTCCCGTCTAGCATCAGGCTTGAGATGAGAGCCTTGAGGTGGTGGGTATTCACACTGGGCTCTGGACCGCAGTATTGGAGGCCTTAGTTATTCCACAGTAAGCCTATAATCACACTCTGATTTGATGTAATTGCTGACATTTGGCATTTGTAAAAATTAAATTCACCTTTTTCTTTCTGTGTGTGTGTGTGTGTGTGTGTGTGTGTGTGTGTAGATGATTAAACAAAGTCTTCCCTATTTATTTGGTGCAATGAAGTATAGCAGATAAAATGGGGAGAGGGGAAAGTATCGCCTTTATCAAGATTAAATTTTAAATGTTTTCATATATTTGGAATTGTTCAATTGGTTTTGCTGAAATAGAATTTCACCCTTGATATCCTCTTTGAATGTTGGTGTCAATAAAAGTTCTTGAAATTATTAAACACACACACACACATTGAAACCAGACTGCATCTAGTGCAGTGGTTCTCAACCTTTCTAATGCCACGACCCTTGAATACAGTTCCTCATGTTGTGGTGACCCCAACCATAAAATTATTTTCATGACTCACAGGTTGAGTACCACTGCTGTAGAGCCTAAGACCACCAGAAAACACAGATATTTACATTATGATTCATTAACAGTAGCAACATTACAGTTATGAAGTAGCAACGAAAACAATTTTATGGTTGAAAACCACTGATCTAGTGGGTGATAAACAGGCAAACTACTATGTTTATCAATATCAAGAATACAATTTCAGTATTTCCTACCTTTATACTGTTCCTTCTCAAACTTTACTCTCAGCAAATACTTCCTACCTGAGAAGGTCATGACCATCTGACTTTAGCCTCCTCACCTCCACTACCTATACCTATAGACCTTGCTTCATTTTCACAAGCTCACTCTCTGACTCCCACTGGCTTCTCCCAAATGTCTCCTACTCGCTGTAGAAACAGCAGATTTAATCCTATTTGATGGCATCTCTTCTTCTGCTTTCAAGTGATAGCAGTTCTGTTTGTGTTACTCAATATTGGGTACTCAGAAGTGGCACTGCCTGAAACCAAGTAAGCATTTCATAATATTTGTGAGTGGAGAGAATGGTAGTTCTCCCTTGTCTTACAGCAAAATTTAATTCCCTTTAATTGGCTTCCGGAGGTAGTGAGAGACACACAAGGATGAACAGCTAGCTCCCCTTCTGTTACACCCCTCTCCTAACCCCTCCTCCTCCTCCTCCTAAGGAGGAAAACTTCCTAACGCCCAGACCTCATATTGTCATGGGTGTCGAAATCATCCATCTCTTCTCTTCCTCAATCATAATCCCATTCCCTCCTTGGTGAGCATTTCCTGAGAAGGAATGAGGAACATAATCTAGTGAAGTAATTTACTTTGATGTCCCAGTAATTACATCAGAGCTGTTGTGGGGGTGTCTGAATTTCCAAAAGGGGATGCTTGTTCATCTACAGGATATTGTGATCTCGGGAATGTCATGAAAAACTGCCAGTGGATTTTAAAAGAAGTGGGCAGTTTGGAAAGGTCATTGCCTTGCTTCCCTTTATGAGAGAGATTCCCTTAGAATTGCTTTTTTTGGTGTGTGAACCTGTCTCTTGTTTTTAAAACCCTCTAAGTGCTCTGTCTCTGGGTCTCATCATGTCTATTTTCAAACATCCATTTTGAGATGTCTCTCTCACAGCTGAGGCATTTTTGCGTGATATTTCCCCTCAGGTCTACAAGTACAGATGACCAATCTTCCTGATCGTCCTACATCAGTGCTCTCAGGGCCAGACCAGGCTGTGGGGTAGCAGGCATTCCTGGCCAATGGCTGAGCTCTATTTTACTCAGCATGCTCTTCAGCTAAACACTCTTATTCGAAAGGCAATTCAAGGGGCAAAGGAAAAGGGTACAAAAGTGTGGCTTGGCAAACCAGCAGTCCTGTTATTTGATAGAGAACCATTTCTAGTGATTTGTTATCAGTGCCAGTGATTTGTTATCACCTGCCCTGAGGGGCCTGGAATGTCTGGAATTACTGCAGTGGTTCTATGTATAGTGGAAACAGTCACAAAATAAGACAGGGTGGATAGGAAATGGAGGCACTTTCAAAGTTCTTCAACTTTTCTGTGTTTTTTTTTTTTTTTTTTTTTTCCAGATTGATTTTTTTCATTAGGAGAAGTTACTTCCATCTACATACCATTCCAGCCTCAGGAGATAGGAGACTGATTTAGTGGTCTTAATTTAGGAGCATTCTGAATTTTCAGATATTTATTGTATAATATTTAAATGCCCCTATGTGACATTTGGATTAATCGACTTCATTTTGGTACAAGACTTTTGTGAATTATGCTTCAAGTTGAGTTTGAAACACTCCTTCCAATTAGTGATGCCACTACCTTGGACACCAACCCTAGAGGTATGAGATTTGAACACAAATTTCAGCACCATCCCCACTTAAAGCCGATAGTAACTTCCTACTTCCTATGTGCTCTGCCTTACTCTCCTTAGCCTCACCTCAGGACCCTGGATTGAAGACTTCCTGACCACTTTTCCGACCTTATTTCTCTTTACTCTCTGGCCAGTGGCCTCAATAGGGGCATTGGAAGTAAGAGGGGATTTTAATAGTTATTTGGGGGCAGTGCCAGCATTTGGTGGGTGGGGTTAGGGATGCAGAAAGTCCTGTGCTCTTTGTTGGCAGGCCTGTAAATGAAGAATTGTTTTCTGGCTCCCGATGCCACAAGGGCATTCACTGATGAACGCTGTTTGTCTGATTAGCTCCCTCCAGCAGCTCTATAATGATCTCTCTGCCCTTGCTCATACTCTGTCCTCGCACCTCATCTGTATTAGTGTTTACTTTCTTTTCTTTTTACATCTGTACCTGTCTCACCTGAGCTATGCACTCATGTACCACCTGCCTCTGAATCCATCCTTAGAGACTCTGCTTTCTATCCCCATCTACTCTCCAGAGCTTTCCCAACCATGCCCCTGAGCACCATGAATCCCTTCCCATCTATTTTGTGCATTGCTCTCAGGAGAACGGAGCACATCTTTTTCTTAGTTTGGTTTTAAACTTCTGATGTGTGCCTATTTTTATTCCTCAGGCTCCCAGAGAGCAGTCTCGTGTCTTATACTTTCCATCTTTTATTTCATCTATTTCTCCAGCTCTCTGCTCCAGCCACATAGGTTTACTTTCTTTCAGATATGCTATGTGCTTACTATAGCACTTCCTTGTCTTCCTGGACATATCACTAGAGGCCTCCCTTGCCTCTAGCGAGGTGTGGTGCTGGGACTGCATTCTAGCCAAAGGGATGTGGCCAAAAAGGAAGTACATCACCTCTAGGCCTGACCCTGGCCACTTTCCACGTGCAGTCACTGCTACCTGCTCTTTCTCTTTACCAGCCACCAGCTTCAGGGCCAGGACTCCACCGACTACAGGAGGACAGAGCCACATCTGAAAAGACATGGGTCCTTAAATGACACACTGGCAACATCAGAACTGGACTCTATAAGAACAAGAAATTAACTAATTTGGTTTGCCACTGAGATTGTTGTGTTTTTATTGTAGTAGCAACCATTTCTAACCCATATCCCTACACTCCCTCATATCGGAGAACTTATATTGTTCCCATTGTCAGGAATGAGTTTCCTCTCCACATGTTTAAATTTTATGCTTTATCAGATACCTATATCAATTCTTACCTCCTTTTTGAAGCTTTCTATGACCTCACCAATCCACAGTGACTTCTTCCTCCTCAAATTCTTGAAAATCACACCTACTACTTTACTGCTCAGTTAGCAAATATATTACATTTGTTTTTACTTAGATTTAATGTGTGTGTTCTATCCCCTCTGGTAAATTTTAAGATCTTTCAAGGTAGCATCTTTGTCTTATGCTTCACAGTATTAGGGATGTTGTAGGTGCTCAGGAAATAATTGTGAGATGAATGAATTAATTTACTGAGGCCTTCTTTTACATCTCTTTTTTTCCCTCTTGACATTGTCTGTTTTTCAGTTACAAATGCTGTTACAAGAAAATTATGCCTTCTCAATATCCCTTCTCTTTCACCCTGTTTATTTTAGTGCTGCTTATTTGTGTTTAATACATACCAGTTGAGTAAATGAATCTGAATTCTGGAAAGAATATAGGTAAAGCATCCTAAACCTCCTATTTTTAGAAATATCAAAACATTGTATCAGATTTCTTTTTTTTTTTATTTGTTATCACGGGAGTAATCACAGGGCTGGCTGGCTGCTGTAAATTAGGTCAATCATTACTATATTGACTTTTGTCTAACAAAAAATTCTTCAGACTGTTTAGTGTGATTATTGCTTTCGCAGGTTTCATCTTTGAGTTAATGTATCTCATACACATATTATTTTTCAAATTTTTGGGGTAATCTGGTGAGACTTTGTTTATAGGAATTTGTTTTGGGGGAAAAAGCCCACTGAGGCAAAGTCCTTGCCAAGAAATCAAAGTTATTAAAAAAAACAAACTCATTAAAGCATACATCAGATTAGTGGTTACCAGAGGGAAGAGGATGGGGAGAGGGTGAAATGGATAAAGGGGGTCAATTACATAGTGTCGATGGAAAGTAAACGTTTGGTGGTGAGCACAATGTACTATAAACAGATGTCTACTTATAATGTTGCACACCTGAAACTTTTATAATGTTAAAAAATATTTCAACTCCCTGGGCAAAAAAAAAGAAAAAGAAATTTAAGTTATTGGTTCTGCTCACTTTTCTACCCCACTGAACCTTGAGATCCCATTCAGCAATCAATAGTGACAGTTAAGAGGAGATACACAGTCCAAATATCAGGAGACTTGATCTTATTATTCTAATAGCTTGATCCTCAGAAGCCCAGTTTTGTCTGTACCACTCTATCCACAAGAAAATGGGTCAATATATTTCTCACTTCCTCTTAGGTATCTTATTAGAGTCAATGGGGCAATATTAATAATCATACAAGCGATTTCTGAGTAATGGGCAGGTAATAAGCAAAGTAATTCTCATAATATATTTAACAGATGGTTTAAGTCTCTAACTAGTCTGTTACTCGGGTGTATCAGATGTGTAATAACAGGCCTGCATCCTTTGCTTACTGATAGATCCCTGAATTTCGTCTCTGAAGGGAGCAGATGTTAGGATGGAAAGGAGAGGCCAGTGACAAGTAGCAAAATGGGAAGCTCCTTCAGTGAGGAAGTGAGCAGAGAGTGAAGCTAGGGCTGCAGTGACTGGTGCTGTCAGGGAGAGTAGTGGAGGAAGGGGGCATTTATGAGGGTAGGAAACAGCCATGGTTCAGGGCGAGGCAATACAAAGTTATCAACTAATTAAGATTTTAATTTAACTACTTCCATACGTTTCTATAAATGTCTCATCCACTAATTATTGAATATGTCTACTCAACTTAAGTGCCTGCCAATTAAAGCCAAGGACCAGACCCCTTTTATGTCATCTTTGTGTCTATTACAGTTGTCAGCACAGGGGAAATGTTTGGGGCACACTTGAGAGAGGATTGATATCTGGTTTTCGTTTCTGTTTGGTTTATTTTATTTTCTTCCAGATTTTGGGACATATTTTCATAGGTGCTTTTAGCTATTCATTCCCTTATTCAGTCAGTAATTATGCATTACATGCCCAATACTATTCAGAGAGTTAGATGTATAGCACAGCTTACATTCTTGTGGGAGGAGAAAGTATGTGTAAATATACACACTTTAAGCAGAGTCCTGAATAAAGTGGGGGAGAAAGCCTTGTAAATCTCCAGAGGGAGAGTATTCCAGCTCTAGTTCCAGAGGCAGGAATGTGCTTGCTGTGTTGGAGGAACAGCAAGGAGGCCAGTGTGAACAAGTGAAGTAGCAAGCAGGAGAGGTATAGGGAATGAAATCAAAGAGTTTGACTGGGGCCAAATTTCTCAGCATTTTGAAGCAATGGGGAGGACTAGGATTTATTCCAGGTGAAATGGGAAGACATTGAATGGCTCTGAGTGGGGGAGACCTTCTCTGATTTCCTTCTCAGAGGAATATAGATGTAAGGGGCAAGAGTGCCAAGGAGAAGACACATATGTAATACCTTAATCCAGTGTTTCCCCAAACTTTTGACATATGTGTACCCCTTTATAATTTTTGTAATGCTGAGTACCCCTCGTACTCATGAGAATGTAGAATTAGGCGCAGCTAAGCACGGTGCAGTGCATATCCCCACCAAACTCTGGTGCAATGAGTACCCCCACCAAACTCTTCCCGTATCCCTGGGGGTACGCGTACCACACTTTGGGAAACACTGCAAAGAAAATAATAAAATGCTGAGAGAAAAATAGAAATAAACATTCCATGCACCCTCCCTCCCCCGACCTCCCCAAAGAAAAGAGTGCCAAGGAGTCTCTTGCTTTGGTTCAGAGAGAAATAATGGTGGCTTGAATAAAGGGGTAGTGGTAGAGACAGTCTTCTCCCTAAATCACCCCAATCACTGTTGGAGTAAAAAGATTATGCTCTATTTTACATGTTTGAGGCCTGGGCCCACAATACCACACTGAAATTAGAGCACCCTCAATCTTGCTTTTAACACTGGGATCTTGTTAATCTAGGCCTCCAGATCCTGATCAGAGCTGGGGGTACAAGAAAATCAGAATATGAGAAATTGTAAGAGCAGAAGGTGGAGAAAGATGAGTAATAGGATATGGTTTCTGGTGTCACAGGGATCCCTGACAACACCCCAGTCACACCTGAGGACACAATCCAATCCTTATCAACTCATTGGCTTTCATGCCCACCATTCCATTAGAAGCCTGCCTTGCTCAGGTCATCAGTGACCTCTAGATGGGCATTCAACACCTGTGTTTCAGTTGGTACCTTTGTTGGTTTTGTAGCACTGGGAACTGTGCCCTCTCTTGGTTTCCAAAACATCAACTCTACTGTTCTGCCTTCTATTCCTCTGACAGTTCAGTCTGTCTGTTGCAAATTCTTCCCTATAGCTTTTCAAATATTTGTGTTCCCCAGGGATTTATTATCTTCCCTTTCTCTTCTCACCCTTTTCACTGTCTCAGGGACTCTCACCTAGTTCTGTGACTGAAGCCATTGAGCATATACAGATACCCCTTTCTCCATCTTCTTTTTCAGCCCTAATTTCAGACTTGATCCTCAGGCTGCCATCCCAGCTGCCAGCTGGGCAATCCCACCTGGTTGTCCACAGTCCTCTTAACCTGGGCTTGTAGCCTCAACCTTCTCTAGGATCAGGCCGCTCCTTCCTTTCCTTATTCTGCTTCTCAGTTTGTAGAGCTATCCCGCCTTCCTCCTTTTCCCCACCCAGCCTCTTCCCCTATCAGTCATTTACCCTATCTGGATGATTTGTACCTACTAGAGATATTTTAATCCCTCCCTTTCCACCATCCTTGCCAGCAGTGCTCCAGCTGAGCCTCTCCTCATCTCTTTCCTGGACTTCCAAGTGATCTCCATGCCTCCCATCCATTTCTTTACTCCCTCAGAGATCTACCTCTTCTGCAGTCTGAGCATGTCAGTCCTTTGCCATGAACTCCACAGGGCCTCTGTCACATGCTGTGTGCTGTCTGTTTCCTCGGGAGACCAGACAGGGCTATTCACCTTCTGGTCCTTGCCCATTCTTCAGCATGATGCCCTGTGCCCATCTTCCACTATCTTTCACACTCTAGCTCATTCTGTTCTGTCAATACCTCTTATTCTCTAGTCACATCAGGTTTCACGCTGGTGCCCATGCCACTTCTTCTGCCTGATAAGCCCCTTTTCCTTCTTTTTTTCTGTCTGGATAATTCCCAGGGAGTCTTTAAAACTCAGCTCTGTGACACACATCCTCTGGGTTGCCTTTTTTGGTGTCTCCAGGATAGGTCTGATGCCCTTTCTCGGTGTCCTTGGTGCCCTCACAGCATCCAGTACTCATCATTACAGCACTGTCAGTTTATTCATATGCTTCTGTGTCTGTTTCTCCTTTCTGAGCCTTCATTTCCTTATCTGTAATGGGGATAAAAGTAGTATCCATCTCTGAAGATCATTTGGAGTATTCAATTAGGCAATCCCTGAAATGAACTCAGAACAGTGGTTGGTGCCTAGAAAACATATTGATTATTAGCTATGATGATTATATTATGACAAAAATCATATTAAAATTAACATGATTGATAATTATCATATTATGATAAACTTACTGATAATAATATTAGCACATTCCTTAGCAGTGTCTCTCTAATGAGCTGACCATTAGGCAATTTTAGAGTGATATGGCAAAGTTGACATGCCTGCAATAACATGAGTTTTTCCACTTCCTAAAGTTGGCCATGAATATCTTGAATCATTGTAAAACATGGACAACAGTTTGAGATGAAAATTAGAATGCATCCAGCTGCTAGCTCCAGTAATAAGCTCTTGGTCCGGTAATGAGAAAGGCCTTAATTTTCAAATCATGTTCCCCAGTCCCTGAGAACAACATTGCAACAAGTTAAATATATATCAAAGCAGTCTGAAATTATTGACCCTGAGGAGCTCGGTGTCCTAGGAATAAAGACAAAATCATGTAGTAGAAAGTGTGCTGAACCAGAACATGGTGGGGGCAGACACTCATTGAGCAGCTATAAGTATTTTACATGTGCCTGCCAATTTAATACTCACAATTCCATGAACTAAACAATATTACCCTGTTTGCTGATGGGGCAGGTTGCCCAATATCGTAGAGCTAATGATGTGACCCCGAGTGGACTCCTTAGATCAGCGGTCGACTATTTGCTCTTTGCTTGCCTGGTTTGATCAAATCCTTCAAGTGTCAGGTTGACTAATTTCCTCAGGAAATGTCCACACCTGGATATCCAATGTTATAGGTACATCCTGGGCTTTGAGCTCTTATCATCCCATAATCAAATGTGACTTTCTCAGCTTAACCTGTAAAGCCCAGAAGGGCAGGCCGGGCTGTAATTTTCTGGTTCACACCTTGGGAACCAGAACTAGGACACAGCCTGGCTTACAGTAGGTACTCAGGAAATGCCAGTTTGATCCGCTTTCTTGTCTTTAAAAAGAGATGACTGAAGCATGTAAGCTGTAACATTCTTCTTAATTCTGTGTTTCTGGTGATCATGTTCAGACCTCGCAAGGGTAGATACCTGAATCAGACTTTGTTCCCAGGGTGCTGATACTGTAGGAAGGGCATGTCTGCAGTTGCTGTGGGTTTTGGTTCTTGTCAGTAATTCTGGCCAGATCTTTGTACTTCAGGCACTGGCAGGAGTTCCTCGCCTCCTCTTTCCTTCCTTCCTGTAGGGCATGCTGACAACTGAAGCCACTCACTCACCCCTGGAACTCCTCGCCCAGATCTGTACAGGAATCTGGGTGCAGACTTCCCCCAGACACATGCACACAGCCCATTTCAGTGCATAGAGTTTCACTATGAATTATCACAAAGACACAGTTGGGAGAAATGAAATGGTAAATACAGGAAATTTATAATGCTTAAAATACTTGCTCTTTATTGTCAGAGATACGATTATTGGCTTCTAGCTCCTGCCCATGACTTGCCCCTCAGGAGACCCATCAGGGCTGTCCACTGTCAGGTTCTAATTCCAGCTCTTGGAAACTCAACTGCTCCTCTTTAGGATGGGAGTAATGATATCTACTAGGTTGAAACATATATAAAATTGCTGTTTTGGTAGGTCACAAAGGTCAAATATTGGCAATTTTATGTAGCTCAACTTAATACATCATAGGATTGTTCTAGGCGCAATGAATAATGCATGTAGAGCACTTATCATAATGCCTGTCACAGGAGTACTCAATACATGCAGGCGACGATGATCCTAACGATTTTTGTCTGAGACAGTGATTGAGGTCTAATTGGACTTCTGCCCTTAGTTTAATTTTTCTAAGTGGCACCAACCAAATGCCTAGCTTTGCCTGACCATTGTTGAAAGGTAAAGAGGAAGCAGACAACCCCTAAAGCCTACTCTCCCCAGTATATCACCTTGAATATGATATTGGAGAAGAATGGCAGGAGTCTCATCTCCCAAGTGGATATATTAAATCTAATAGCCCTCTATACCGAGAGAAACCTATTCCCTGAGCCTCTGGTACACTGGGTGCTCACCTCAGAGGTGTTTGCTCACACTGGCCAATTAATACTGCTGGGACCCTAGTTGAGTAACAATATTTAAGTGTCATATAATTCATTTTCAAACAAATATATATTGAGTACTTGCTAGGTTTTAGGAAATGGCATCATGCTTTCAGAAACCAAAATGTATCCTCAGTATAATATTGGCATTCATTCCACAATTATTTATTGAACATCTAAATGCCAAGGATTATGTGGGGCAATGGATAAAATGGTGACCAAATCAAATACAATCCCCGGGAGCTTACAGTCTACTAGGAGAGATAGACATTAAGTATATCTTATACAAGTAAGTATAAAATTGCAATTGTGGGAAGTAGTATGAATGAGAATAGGTGGTATTATAATGCATCTTGAAATACAAAGCTTTGATCTAGTCTGGGGAAATAGAGCAGACCTGCCAATGAACTCACAGCACACCACTGAGAGAATTAGATAAAGGTGTCCTAGGAAATACAATTCTGTGTCAGATTATGGGGGTTGGCCAGTGCAGTGTGTATCTGGGTTCCAGCCATCACTTGTCCCTCAGCTAGATGCTCTCAAGTAGGGTGAACCGGCTAAATGGACACAGCAGCTTTCAGTTGGGTTGGGTGCTTCCTTGAGGAAATTATGTTGGAACTCCTGTTATCCAAGAGGATGAGAAACTAATTATAAATATTTGAAGGTGTATGTTTGTATTCAGTAGAGGTGAGAGCCTAAGACAAAAAGAGCTATGTATGTAAAAACTCTATGGCAGGAAGAAATAGGGCCTATTTGAAAAACAGAAAATGTTTAAAGGAACTAGATGTCAGAGAGGGATGGAGAGCAAAGTGGGAAATGCAGCTGGAGAAATAAGCAGAGATAAGAACTTGTGGGTCTTGGAAGAGGTTTTGGTCTCCATTATGAAAGCATTGAAGTCACTTAACTGTTTTAAGTAGATGACAGTAAGAGAATTAAATTTTTGTCAATATCACTTTGGATGTTAGGAAAATGGCTGGGAGAGAAGTGGCAACAGTGAGTACAGGGAGACTATTTGGGAGGATGTCCAAGGTGGGAAATGGTCATAGTCTATAATAGTGAGGCATCCAAGGATAAGGAGAAAATGGTACTTATTCAGTACATATTAGGGGGTAAACTGGATAGAAGTTGTTGATGGATTTAATATTGGGAATGAGGAGATGAAGCAGTGAAGAATAATGCCCAAGTTTCTGCACTGTGGCACGGCATGGATAGTGGAGCCATTCTCTGAGAGAGAGAACCCTGGAAGAGGGTCATGTTGGGCTGAGGAGAGGCTGAGTTGGGGTGTCATTTGTGGCTTTCAAGTGAAGTTTTCAGCGAGGCAGAGGGATTCCTATATCAGCAAATCAGAGAAGAGGCCTGTGTCAAAGACAGATCTGTAAGGCGTCAACCAAGATGGCCATTAAAGGCATAGGTGTGATTGAGATAATCAAGGATGAAAATATAAATAAGTCAAGAATGTTTAGAAATTAGCCTTTAGGAAATCAAACTTTACTTTCCAAATTGTTTTTACAATCATTTCTCCAAAAACGAAAGCTCAGAGGGATTGAGTCATTTGCACAGTTAGCAAATGGGGAAGGTGGGATTTGAACCTGGATCTTTTATATTCCAGAGCTCTCACTTCCCACTATGTCAAATTTTCAGTTCTTAAACAATTAAGTTTTGAAAACTTCAAAGAATATTGCCAGTATTTCGTTTAGCATGGAATAACTATTTTCTTCAATGCATCTTAAAAAAACACACACTCCAAAACCAGATTAAAAGATCTACACTATGAGGTGAGGAGAGAAAGGCATAATGGGGTTATAAAGAGGAATAAAAACCAGAAACTCTTATCACCCAGGGAACCTGGACTTCACCAACTTGACATAATTAGGTGTTCACTCAACACTCAGTTATTAACTGACTTTGACACCATCTACATTAGAGAGAGAAAATTAGCATCGGGTGTAGCAGACACCTCTAGGCTTTCATAAAAGATGCCTTAGTGGCTGGGCTCCTTGTCTGGCTCCCGCTGAAATTCTAACTATATTTTCACACCTCCACAGAACCTGGAGGCTCCCATCTCTGTCTGTCTCAGGTCAAAGAACTGAGAAACGGATCCCAGCCAGTTGTGGGAAACAGGTGCAGAGTTTCAGCTGAGTCTGTTGTGTTCAGTCACTTGTCCTTTGGTTAAAGCACATTCCCTGGTAGCAGATAGCATGTTAATAAGTCCAAAGGTTTCGTGGAATAACGTGGTACTTAGAAAAAGTTTAAAAGAGCTTTCTGGGTATTGCAGTCTTGAGATGACTAAACAGAATTGGTTGTGTCCTGTAGATTTCTTCACACTTCTCTTCCTCTTTTATAATTAAAGGTCAGGAGAGGATTCTGACTTGGTAACAACACTGAAGTGAAAACCAAAACAAGGGGCCTACCATGGTATGCCTATGAAGGATCACAGGCCAGAGGACTGAAAATTTCACTTTAATTTATTTATGGCAGGAAAATAACTCAACAATCTAAATGCCAAACACACTCAAACAAGTGATCCTCACCCACCCACTTACACAAATAAGGTTTTTAAATGTTTTAGCTAGAAATGGAAAACTTGAGGAGTCCAAGATAGGCAAAATTTGTAGCTGCACAGAAACTGGTTGTTATTTTCTTTCTTCTGGGGGGAACTTCTTCCAAGATCTCATTGAGAACCTAGAGCTGTCCTGCCCAGTGACCATTTTTCATTTGATAGTGGTGACTCTGGGTAACCACAAAACCATTAAATTATAGTTCACCGAGGTGACAAGATACCTCAAAAACGGATATTACTAGGAAAATTGGGCTGTTCATACATTTTATATTCTTGTGGTCTCTCTCAATTTTGCTAATATGATGATGTGGGAGGACACAGGAATGAAGAAAGTGCTGCGCATCGAGTTCAAGGACTTTACATTTCAGTCTTAGTCCCATTTGCCAGCTGTCTGGCCTATGTCATTTAATGCAGTTATCCAAACACATATTGAGGTCTTTCATGTTATGTAAGGCACTTGTAATATATTCTAAGGGCAGTGGAGGCCCAGAAGATGCTCTTCAGCAGGAGAGTGACATGATAAGATGTGCCTATCAGAAAGATCTCTTTAGTATCAGTGTATAAGGCAGATGGACAAGGACAAATACAGGAGACTCCTGCAATTGTATAAGTAAGAAATGTGAATGCATCAACTAGGGAAATAATAACAAACATGGAAACATGGATAACATTGAAATATGTGAAGCATATTAAGACAGTAGAAAAGACATAGTATAAGTTGGATATGAACATAAGGGAGGAGCAGAGGATGACACAGATTTCTGGTTTGGGTTACTCAGTAGCTATTGCTGTCTTCGCTGAGTTAATAAAGGGAAAGGACCAGGGTTTATGTTTGATTATGAGGAACTTGGTTTGGGGCGTACTCAGTTTACACATGAGGTGTGTAAAGAGAACACCAGATGCAACTGTAATGTGAACATCTTAAGTCCAAATCAGGAGACAATCTGAGTAAGAACTAATGATTTTTAAGCCATATTTTTATACATAGTAGATGAGATTGTGAACACGGATAACCTCATGTAGAGGGGGTATACAGAATGAAAAGAGAAGAGGACTGAGAATGGGTCCCTCTGATAACATTAAGGATTTAAGAGGCAGATGGTAGAAGAGGAGCTATGAAGTACAAGAAACCATCAAAGTAGGTGAAGCTGCTAAGTATAAGAATTCAGAATGTGGGTACCTAGATTGATCTCTGTTGGGGATGTACTGTAAGGCAGATAGCTAGAAAACCAAGGTGGAAGGAGTTCAAGTTGTAAGTCAGAAAGATATTGATTTATGAACCTTAGAACACAGGTTACATATGAAAGGATAAAAGTCCACAGAAGAAATATGTCATAAATAATCCCAGAAGAAAAAACAGCTTCCAGAAAAGCATGGTAAATAGAGTAAAAATCACTGAGAAATCAGGTATAGTAGGAACTCAAAAATGGATGCATGAGATACTTTGATAAGATAGAATGGTAGGAATTTGGAGATATTTCTTAAGTTCACTTGTGAAGAAAAACAAAACAAAACAAAACAAAACAAAAAAAACAGAAATGGTGCTGATTACTAATGGAAAAAGGGATGTGCTTTTATTTTTTTATTTTTTTTATAGAAGAGACAAACTCATATTTTTATGAGCTAATAAGAAATAGCTAGTGAAAAAGAAGTTATAATACCAATGGGGTCAGAATCCTTAGGTTGGAACCTTGTTTAAGGAGAAAAGGTAGCTTTCTTTTTTAGTTTAAGATCAATTGGAGGGAGAGGAGAATGGTTGTGGATTGAATTATCTGTAATGGAGTGAACAGGAATTCATGGACATTTTCACGCAGTGACCACTATGGTCCTTATGATATGGGAAGCAAAATCAGATTTAGATAGTCTGGAAGGAAATGGTAGGTTAGGAGTTCAAGAAGTATAATGGTTTGTGGCAGCTGAATTTCCAAGACCTTGGAAATGTACAAATATTAGAGAATATCAGTAAAGATTCAGCTGAAAACTGTATCTCTGCGGTGGCATCAGCCCAGAGAATAGTGGATTTTCTCCCGCAGTGCATAGCTGCTGCAGTGTAAGCATGCAGAATGTGGATGTTTAGACTGATCTGTGATGGTTTAAGGTGGATAGCTAAACAACCAAGGTCATTCTTTAGTTGCAAGCCAGAAGATGACATCGATAAGCCAGAGAATACCGGTTGTACATGAGAGAGTGAAAGTCTATGGGCCTGGTAGACCTGGAGAAAAGTGAGGGGTCAAGAGATAGATGTTCTCCATGAGGCTGGAGGACAAGGATAATGGGAATAAAAGAATGAGAGAGCTGGACTTTCAGAAGGTTGAAGTAGAAAAGATGGAATTAAAATTTGGTGTAGAGCAGAGCTAGGTTGTGAAGCCTTGATAGTAGAAATGGGTTGCTAACTAGATTAAAAGAGAGGGGTGTTGGAGTTAAATGAATCAAGGCAATATGGAACTGGATTATTGAATTGATTGAAGACAAATGAAGGAGTATTAGATCTTGGAGTGGGATGGGGTGAAAATAAAGATGGATGATATGTGATGAGGAGATGGGGGTTTTACCTACAAATAACTGCATTATGGTGTTGCAGTGCTGTGGGACCCCATAAACAGCATCTTTTGGTCAATCTAAGTTTAAAACCAATTAATAAAGAGATAGGAATTAAAACAGATGAGACTCAAAAAGGGAAATCTTTATTACTGATAAAATTAATTATGGATAATTAAGTGACAAATGTGCAGATAAGTGTTCTAATATTGAACCCCACACTTAGCTACCCAGGCTTAGGCAGCTCTTGAACCCTGCAGGCTCATTCTGGAGTGTGAGAGGCAGACCTCTTTCAGATGATCAGAAAATGGAGAAGAAGATATGCTATTTGAAGGGAGGTCAGCCTCTAAAAGGAAGAGGACAGAAAGGGATTGATGATTGCATGCCAAGCTTCTTAGCCAGACTCACAAATCATTCTGGCCACCCATCTCAGGAAGGAGGCTGAAGAGAGAACCTAGGAGAATAAAACTAATAACACTTTTTCCACATGAAAGGAGGTATAAAGATGAGAAACAAAGGTGTTTTTTTTTTTCCTTTTTCTGTCTGGATCCAGTAAGAACACAAATCATGCCTGTAGTCTATTGCCCTAAGCATTAGCTGTTCTCAGGGTAAGGACACTAATGTTCCCCATGCCCCAACCAGCCCCATGTCTGCCAGAGCCCCCGTGGTGATCAGGATCCTTCCCTATTCCTGACCATGATTGGTCCTGTCTTCTCCACATTGCATACATTAGAGCCCTAATGGAAGTTTAAGCAACTCTCTTCATGAAGAATGGAGAGGCATCCTGAGATAATGTGGAGTGGGAGGACCAGGAATTGGGGCCTGACCTCACTCATTCTTATATGATGTAAGGAGTAGGGAACCTCTGCTCATAGTTTAGGCCTTTGGAGTGAGAGCCTCTTTGGATGCCACGCGGTTCCCACAATCCCCTCTTATCCTCTTTATGCGTTGCTCTTTAAGGCTTTCTCCCCAAATGTGGGGTTGCCAAACTGCTCTTGAGAGAAATTCACATGAAAGGAATCTAGAGCCTCTATGAAACATTGGTATTCCAGGTTTCATGTGGATAAAACACAGATTTTTTCCTCTGCCCTGGGCTTTGCTGATGCCAAGTACAGACAGACTGGCTCTTTGAACAGAGTGATGATGAAATGCTTTGATTCTAAAACTCTCTCTCCACTACTGAGGACTGAACCAGTTTATTCCCGAGTTTCCCAGATGCAAACATTTCTTGATACAGTGGGTTGAAGACAAGTTAAGTAGCTCCTGAAAGAAAAAAAAAAGCATAGTCTCCCTATTGATATGACTTTAAACCCATATCTTGAGGAATAAATACCTGATAGCATTTGATTCCTTTTGAGCCTATTTTTATTACAAGAACTAGCACATTGGTGGTAAATGGCATCTGAGTCAAGTTAGAAAATGTCACTCCCAGGTAGACTCTTTTTGATCCCTAAATTTCTCTGAGAGAAGAAAGTTTGTTTTGCCACATTAAGGTTTATAGTTTGAAGTATTGTATATTTCCTGTGAATGTGTGATTGCCTTTGAATATCTCTACCTGCACCCACAAAAGATGAGTCTTCCTGTGCAGAGCCCACCATGTGGCTTTGTAGCACAAAAGATAGAGCGGTTCTGTGACACCATTACCATCCCTGATGAATGATGTCTTCACCAAGTCCTGGAAAAAAGGCTGATTGCCAACATTACTACCCTCAATAATGTAGCTCCTCTCATATTCTGTCTGTTTCTTCTTGTGGATAAATAGGGTAAATGTACTTTATCTCAATATTTTTGGAAATTCTCCTTCCTTTTGTTTGGTGATTAATGAAAGGATGAAAGAGATAAGAGAAGAAAGGGAGGAGGGAAGAAGGAATAAAATGAAAGTTAAAGATCTCAGGATCTGAGCTAACTTATCAAGAAGAATTACATTCTAATAGAAGGAAATCCAAGGCAGTTTAAAGTAATGAACCAGCCCAGATGACATGGCTCAACTGTTGAGCGTCGACCTATGAACTAAGAGGTCACAGTTAGATTCTCAGTCAGGATACATGCCCAAGTTCCAGGCTCCATCCCCAGTATTGTTGGGGGGGGGGGGGGGAAGATGGGGGAAGGCATGCAGGAGGCAGCTGATCAATGTTTCTCTTTTATCATTAATGTTTATATCTCCCTTCCTCTCTGAAATAAATAAAAATATACTTAAAAAATAAAAAATAAAGTAGTGAACCAAAAGAAAAGTCATGTAAAAGTGCATGAATGATATGCCTCATCACAGAAAAAAAATGTTTATTATGACCTGATTATTTTATGGGAAGACAGTATTTGAGGAATATCAAGTCCTTGCTTACAACATGTTCACCAATATTGGGATTGAAAAGTAAAATGGTTAACTCAGTTCTGGTCCTAAGGAATGTAATTCTAGAGACTAGATTTATGAAGGGACCATAGAAAACAGCACAAGTGGGTCACAGTAGGCTTTATGTTAGCAGGGCCAAAATGGGGAGTGTAAACCACTGGATGACCAGAGAGTGCAACCCAGGTAGAAGTGGCTCATTCGTTCTTTTCCTTAATATGCAGAATCATTCATCAGTGAAATACATTTCTTGGTTCAGCTATGAGTTCATTGATTCCTTTACCTTCGGGCCAGCGGTTTTATTTTTTATATGTCAACTGATGCTACTGTTACAAAGACAGCAGCCAAGACCAATTGGGTAATTCCTGCATGGTAAATTTCACTCTTCGTAAGAATACTGGGTTTCTGACCACTTTTGTTTTTTTACTAACTTGCTTCCCATGTACCTTCAGCTATTTAAACTTCTTGTACCTTTTTGTTCTCCAATGGTTCACTCCAGGGCTTATAGTCATCAAGATCATACTTAAAGAAAGAATAAGTGGGAGAACAAGAGGAAGCTGAAGTTCGGTGCCTTTGCTTGTAAGCTTCTGAATATAGTTCCAGGGTATTTCAAATATGCTGAACAGAGCGTAATGGTAATTGATAAGAGTGAAATTGTATAGTAGCTTTAAGCGGATGTCAATAGGGTGAGAAGATACTATCTTTTCCCTATTCGGTTTCTAATTCTCCATCAATCCTGTTTCAAAGCCACTGTCTCCTCCAGGTGATGGTTAAGTCTGTCCCTCTCCTCCTCTCACACACCATATGAAAAATGGTTTTTCCATATGTAGCTGTCAGGAGGCTATGGAGTACGGAGTACGGCTCAATGGATATACAAATGTGCAGCTGGACCACAGCCCCTTCCAGCAGGTGGCTGTGATATATCACAGTGAGCTTGCAGTCTCAAGTAATGGGCTGCTTTAGGGGAACCGCCATGCATGAGGAACCGGAGGAAAGAGGAAGGATGTGAGGGAGGTCTCAGTGGAAACAGGCCCTGTGATATGTGGAGAGGCAGAGCCAAGAGTCATGTCTGAGGTACCAAACTTCTTGAGCTCTTGCAAATAGCAGAACAAAGCTAAGTGCGTAGGATCTAGTATGTTTGTTTCCCTCTGAACTGATGGAAATTTCTTAGGATCAATCACTCTCTTTTTCAGCACCTTCCATTTGCCAGGTACTGTGCAAGGTCCTGGAGCTGTTGTTTTTGAATGAAACAAAACCACTGCCCTAAAGTTCAGTGGTGGAGGGGCATGGGGGCTGTCAGTAGTGATAGGGAAATAGGTTGTATAATGATGATGACCATAATAAATCAAAATACTATGTGATGAGTCAAAATAGAATTAGGTACTGGGACCTGTGAGCTCTCCAGAGGCAGAACAAGGTGAGTCTGTTTGGGGTTGGTTTTTCAGAGGTGACATTTAAATGGAATATTCCAGCATGAGTAGAACAGTTCCTGAGGAAGATCAAGATGAGGTAGTGTAATAGTGGATGCAAGGCTGGAGGTCCAAAAGAATGCATTAATCCTCTTTTTTGGCTAAGGTTTAATCAGTTCAAGCTCTTGAATGTTTTTCTTCAAGCCCCTCTTGTTAAAGTCATTGAAAATTCTATTGTGGACTTCTCTCTCACACAGTGGCTTCACACCTTAACACATGTAGCCCATGAAGCCCATGAAAAGAAATTCAACTGTTTTTCTTCTCCCTCTCTCCCTCTCTTTCTCTCTCTCTCTCTCTCTCTCTCTCTCTCTCTCACACACACACACACACACATGCATGTGCACACACACATCCACCAAGTAATATCAGCAGCCTCTAGCGATGGAAAAAGCAAAAACAAAACAAACAGTTTCACCTTAAAGTCTTTAGGAAGGAACACAGACCTGCTGACATCAAAACCTTGATTTGAAACCCATTTAAAACTTCTGATCTCTGGAACCATAGATGATAAATTTCTGTTGTTTTAAACCATGAAATTTGTGGTAATTTGTTACAGCAGCAATAGGAATATAAAACAGATTTTACTATCTCAAGTGAGATGCTGCTATAACAAATAACTAAAAATATGGAGAACTGGATTTTGAATTGGGACATGGACAGAGGTGAGGAGAATGCAGAGAATGATGGGGAAAGGATAGCTTGCATTTAAAGGACCATTAATAAAAATGTGTATGTTAATGACTACTAGCGAGGAATCAGGAAAGAGTGAAGAACATGATAGAAAAAAGCATGCCTAAGTCATTTTGAAAAGACTGTTCATGGAAACATAAGTGTTAGCATTGCTGTCAATTAAGGCTTCAGATAGAAAATATGTATGAATCATTGGAAACTGGAGGAAAGGAGACCCTTGTACGAGCAGACCTCAGAGATATTTCAGGTTCCCTTTCAGACCACTGAAAAAAAGTGAATATTGCAATGAAGGGAGCAGTAATCATTTTCTTATTAAAAAAAATCAAACCACAGTATCTGTGAAGCACAATGAAACGAGATATGCCTGTGTAGTGGCAGAAAGCTTAGATGAATTATGTCCCATAGTTATGAGGAAAACAAAACTTATACACAGTGAACTTGGATATTTAAGGAGATATTTAAGTACAGTGCTAAAGGTGTGGCCTAATTTTATTGCTGCTTGTAACCAAATGGGAGAATAAAAAGATGGTTTGAGGAAAGAAGTGTTAAAATAGGAGCCAAGAACTGATGATTTGGGAAATTCGCAAAAGACACTAAAATTTGGTAATTCACTGCCAGGAAAGTGCTCTGGCAAGAAAGCTAAGGATGTTGCTGGATAACCTTTCGCTTGTGCCTCTGAAGGTCAGGGAATCTAGTCACACAGATAAAGGGCTCTTCCAAGAGATTAGTCATATGAATCCCCTATCCATCTCAGAAGAAGCCAGGAATATAAATGATATCCAGGAAATATTGTGAAGGAGCCTATTGTGTACATGGAGTGAATTCTTGTGACCTGCACAGGAGACACCCAATTTTGAGAATTTTAAACCAGAGACTTGGACTGCAAAGAACAGGCTATTGAATCTCCAACATTCTACAGTCAAGAAACTGGCTGACGTAATTACTCATCTGGAAACATGCTACCTTGCATGAAAATGGAAGTATTACTCAAAAGGGCAAAGCTGAGAATCATAGTGGATTCATTCCCAGTTTTGGAAACCAAATGAAGTTTTTTTTCTGGCTGGATTTCAAAATTGCTCATTAATGGTCATTCTTTTCTTTTTTTTTTTTCTTCTCTTAATTTCATCCCCCATTTATGACATATAAATGTTTATAACTTTTATGCTGTGTCTTTCCTGCTGCCATTATTTTGGAAGCAGATAATTGGTTCTTTTGTTTCACAGATGGATGAATTCATAGATGGATGAATTATACCTAGATTTTCACCCATACTTATTTAAGATAATTTAGGATCAGACTTTTGTTGCTTTTAATTTCATTGATTTCTACTCTAATTTTTTATTTGTTTTTCTTTTTAAAATTCTGTTTGCTTTAGGCTTAAATTGTTCTCCTTTCTCTATTTTCCTAAGGTGGAAGCTCAATTATAAACTTTATATCTTTCTTCTTTTCTAATATATATACTTAGTGCTACAAATGTTTCTATAATCACTACTTTCTCTGCATATCTCACAGGTTTTCACACATAGTATTTTAACTTTCATTTAGTTAAAAATATTTTAATTAATCTTGATATTTCTTCTTTGACCCATGTATTTATTATGTTGCAGTGTGTGGTTTATTTTCCAAATATCTGGGGATTTTCCAGCTATCTTTCTGTTATGGATTTCTATAATAGTTGAATTTCATTATAATCTGAGAACACAAATAATATGATTTCTATTCTTTTCAAAAATATATTTTTATTGATTTCGGGGAGGGAGGGAGGGAGGGAGGGAGGGAGGAAGAGAGGAAGGGAGGGAGAGAGAGAGAGAGAGAGAGATATATCAACGATGAGAAAGAATCATTTATAGGCTGCCTCCTGCATGCCCTACACTTAGGATCAAGTCCACAACTCACAACTCAGGCATGTACCAGGACCGGGAATAGAACCTTGACTTCCTGGTTTATAGTTTGATGTCCAACTGCTGAGCATTGGGCTGATTTCTGTTCTTTTAAATTTGGTGAGGTGTGCTTTATGGCCCAGAATGTAGTCAGTCTTGGTGACTGTTCCAGCTTTTTCTTATCTAAGAATAAGTGTGGCAGCTTGTCAATATTTTATGTGTTGGAGGTAAAATTAATTTATCATTATTACTTTTGTTATCATGAGTATTCCAGCTCTTACAATAAGGTAGGCATATTAGTTTAAGGGAGATGAGGTAGAAACTGCTAATGTATATTTTTCCACAGTCCAATTGTCCTTTGCATTTAGTGTGCCAAAAAGAAAAAGAAGAACATCAGGTTTTGATCATTCATTACCCTTTATAAACATTTATGTGAACCTGGTTTATCTTTAGAATGACTTTGCACACCTTGAAAAGAATATAGTTTTTCTTTGCCTCTCTGGAAGTCAGCTAATAGCAATGCCATCTCTTTGGAGTGCAGCTGACCTCTAGCAAATAAGCACAATAGTCCCATGAACAGTTAATCTATATGTCACAAAATTTGGGTGCTAAGTTTTTTAAAACATAATTTTGATACAACAGAACTGTATGTAATGCATATTACTAATACTTTCAAAGCTATCTCCACCTGCAGGCCAGCTAACCTGGAGATAAGTAGCTACTCTCCTAAATTTGGGGCATTTAATTCATCTGGTCTTTGAAATATGTATCCCTAAAACAACATAATCTTGAATATTGTTTATTTTTTAGTTTATTAAAATTAAGTATCATGCTACATGTAGTATTCTGAACTTGCTTCCTCCCTCCTCACCCCGCCCTACCATTTAATTAGCTACATACACTTTCTGTGCCCAGTGTCCTTCTCTGCAAAATGCAGGTAGTAATAGTATCTATCTCACTTTATATTTTAAGACTTAAGTAAATTGATATTCACTTAGACAGTGCCTGGCATATATATCATACTTTATATATTTGTTAAAGAAAACATATGCATTTTTACTCATTCATGTTTTTTATATATTTGAAGTTCATTTATTTCTACTGCTGTATATTATTGTATTTTACGAATGCCATAATCTCTTATTGGTTGGTATTTAGATGATACCCAGCTTTCTGCTATTACAGGTAAGACTGACTTGAACATCTGTGCTTATGTGTTGTCATATCCCTACATGAGAGTTTCCCTAGGCCTTGACCAGCAGGAGCTTTGCCTTGTCATAGGGCTTGAGTACCTTTCAGCTTCACAGAATAACACCAAAGTGGTCACTCACATTTATACCTCTTTGAGCAGAATAGAAGTGATCTTGCTATTTAACTCCTTGCTATCACTTTCTATTATCAAATTTAGATTTTTGCACTCTAGATAGGGTAACTTATGGCCAATTTTGTGCATTTTCAGAATTTCTAATGACATTGAGCATTCTTCAGGTATGTGCCTTTTGAGTTTCTCCTACTGTAGAGTAACTGTTTATGTAATTTGGCCACTTTTTAATTTGGAAATATAGGTGTGTGTGTGTGTGTAAAATTGTGCTTTAATTATCTTCATACTCTCATCTTTTAAATATATTGCAATAACCGTACACTATATTCTTTGTGGTTTTTTTTTTAATTTGTGATTTATTTGAAATACAAGATTTTGATTGTAAAGTGATCAAATTAATATTTTTTTCATATGCTTTACTGTTCTTTGTGTCTTGTTTAGGAAACTAACCATGTTACAAATATATCCTCCTGTATTCTTAAAATGTTTAAAGTTTTGGGTTTTACACTGAAATACTGTATTTTTCCATGTATAAGATGCTATTTTTTCTAAAATGGTTAGCCTGAAAATCTAGCCCACTGTATACACTGAAGTCAGCAGAGGAAGGAACTGTGTGGGTGCATACCTTGTCAAACAAGCTTCCTCCAATCAGGAGCCTTATATTGTTACTGAAGTTAGCTGATGCCTTATTGGAGGTGGAGGTGGAGAGTGTGCAGATGCAACAGGGAACAGAGCATTCTCAGCGATAAAGATGTAAAAAAAAAAAAAAAGATAAGTACTAGTAAGTGATTGTCTTATTCTGAATGTAATCAGCTTGCAAAATAGCATGGAAATAGAGCTGCAGAGAGACAATATGGACCTCCTCCCACTGAGTGTAAGACGGTGGAGAAAACAGGAAGAACAACTCCTTAAGATACCAAAAAAGAAGAAGGCAATAAGAGGAAAACCAGCAAAATAGGCAAACTTGGAGCAGATGCTTAAGACGTGGCTTATGGACCAGCACCAGAGTGGCCTATGTGTGTCAACCAAGCTTACTCAATGTCAGGCAAGAATGTTGGAAGTGAAATGAACATTGTTGATTTTATAGGAAGGCAAAATGGTGCTTCAATTTCATGAGGAGCAAATTGTTGGCCATGAAAACAGGAACAAAGTTAGCTCAGAAAATGCCAGGTTATGAGGATGATCTCACATATATAGATAGTGACTCAGAAGATAGCAGTGATACAATAGAAGTTGAAGGAATTAATATGTCTGGAACTAATAGTGATGAAGAAGAGAGCAGTGATGCAACAGAGGCTAAATTAAGCGATATGCTGCATAATATCATAGTACTGGTATGTAAACATTACCTGTGGTAATTACTAAATAAAAATGTGTTCCTTTTATGTTCAAAATATTGATTTTTTAATTTGGGGTTGGAAAAGTGGGGGTGTTTTATACATAAGGGTGTCTTACACTTGGAGGCATCTTGTATATGGAAAAATATGGTATTTGTCATTTACCTAATATATAGTATGAGGTCTGGATTATATTTTGTAGGTGAATATGCATGTGACCTAATATTTCAAGACCCCTGTATATGTTGAATTATCCATTCTTACTACATCGATTCATAGTGATGCCTGAGAAGTCGTTATATTTGCATTGGCCAGAGTTCTATATTCTGTGTCTTTGGTTGAATTATCAATTTCAACACCAATACCAAACTGACTCAATTATATCGCTTCATCTTTGACACTGTATTTACATTTTCTCTTCTACTGGAGTGTTCTGGCTATTCTTCAATCTTTGTTCTTCTACATAGATTTATAGAACAGGCTTGCTAAGAACTTAAATATTTTATTTGAATTACATTGAATATAAGGATTAATTTTGGGGAGGATTTATATAATATTGAGATTCATTTTCATGGACACGGTATGTATTACAGGAAATCCTAGATGTCATCTTCTAGGTAGAAATGACAGCTCATAGGACTCTTGCTCCTCTCTATAGACCTCACTAGTGCCTGGAAGTCTCTGTGTAACTTAGCATAGTGTGATCCCTTTATGCCTAATTTATAACCCTGGACAAAGGTTATATTATACTGTTTTGTTTTTGTTTTTTGTTAAGTGAGTAGGAAATTGCATAATGACTTTTAGAAAATTTTTAATTCAGAATCATTAAAACTCATTTTTCTTCCCTGGAAAATGTTGAAATCATCTGTAGGAATTCTAAATCATTTTATTATGCACTTTTTTTTCAACCAACTTTCTATCAGTTCATTTTTGCAGGATAATAAACCTTAAAATTTAGTGGCTTTCAGTACCACTTGTATATTTGGTTCCCAATTTGGACTAGGATCAGCTAGGAGTTCTGCAGGTCTCAACTGGCTTTACGTCTGCATCTGGCTTCAGCTGGCAGTTAATGCCTCACTCACACTGTCTGGCAGTCAGCTGGCTGTTGGCTGAACTAGTAGGCAATTTGTCTCTTGTCATCAGCAGATTAACTGACTTTGTTCATGTAGTGATGGGTTTAGCATTCCCAAGGGCTCTTGAAGCTCAGGGTTCAGAACGCATATGGCATCGCTTTTAGTCAAAGCAAGTCACAAGACCAGCCGGATGGATTCAAGGGTCAGGGGAAGAGGCCTCTATGGGAAGAGCTACAAAGTACTATGGCCAGCCTAGCAGTGCCTCTGGGAGCAGACAAGCTTCCTGTCTAACTTCTGGCTCTACAGTTGATCATGTGGGTCCTCATCTGGACTCTGTCATATGGCCTCTGCCACTGCACTCTTACCCTTATAAACACTTGGCCATGGAGGAGCCTTGAGGATAACTTTGGAGATAGATCTAGGTGGTAAATTCAAACAACGTGATGTGAAACCTAAGAGGCATGTCGGCTCTTTAAATTTTTTTTTTCTTGATCTGAAATGATTTCTTATTTGGAATCACTTACTCCCTCCATAGGTTGTGCATGTTAGAGATTCCAGGGGAGAGTGAAGCGGGTGTGCTCTGTGTGTAAGAGCATTTCTCTGAACAGGTGCAGCACGCCGTATGGCATGGGTGAGGGGTAATGGTGGGGGGAGAGTGTGAAAACATAACCTCAACATATCCAGGCCCTCTTGCATTCTGCCTCTTCCAATTGCTCTCCCTCCCCCCCTCTGGTTAGCACCACATGGTGGAAAATTGCAACTTGTCACTTCTTTGGGTGTGATAGCAAAATCTTGGTTCCTTGAATAGAACAGTTTAATGTTAATTTTCAGTTGAATAGGAAGGGTATATGTGTGTACTAGTATGTATGATTGTGTATTTGTGTGTGTGTGTGCACATACGTGCAGTGCTTATTGGGGTAGATGGTTTGCTGTTACTGAGACTGAATTCAAAGGAAATCATGCTGGATCTATAGAATTCCAAATTTTCCCAGGATCTATAGAATTCCAAGTCTTCCTCCACCATCAGCTCCAGGAGAATGCCATTGTCCTTTATTCCTCACTGGCCTCGCTTTCCTTTCCTCTCTCTAGCTGAAACACAGAGAGGCCCTCTTGGGATTTCCTCAGGCAAACCCACCCCCACAATATAATTCATTTTCTGTAGTTACAGTGAACAAACTCTGCCTCATCTTCTATGTTTCTCCCTTCTTCCTATCACCTTGAATCTCACTCTCCTTTCTGTTTCTCATTCCAAGTACATTGTGATATTTTTTCTTCTATAACATACTTCTAAGTAAACAAACAACAAAGGGGAGACAGAAAAAACAGCAAAATACTAAGCAATATTTTTGACAGTTTTTTTGTTGTGGTTGAAGCATGAATCTAGCTCTAAGAAATTCTGTTGTAGGTAATGTACAAAGCAAGTCACACAGGTATGATCCCCAGGACTATAAATTTAATTCATCTAAGGTGTGTGTTCCTTGTAGCTTTCCAAAAATCAGAGCAGCTCATGTGTAGTCATTTTATATTATGGTGAATTCTATGAAATTGCCAATTGTCAGTTACTGTTGACCAACAAAAATAGCAATTTCATATGGTTCAAACTATACTTTATGTTAGCCCACTAATAATATTTTGAACCAATTATTAGCCACATATTAGTCCACTGAGTCTAGATTAAGCCAGGAAAAAAGCACTACCCTTTCCCTCATGTTGCCTCTACTATTGCAATATGATTTCTTTACCACTTTCAAAGCCTCCTGTCCCCCCTTGAATCAAGTCACTGCTTTCATTAAAAACATCAATGGCTCCTCAGGATACAAGCTAAGTTCTTTAGGTCTTTTCCTGTCTGAGGCCCCCATGGACTTCTCCAGCCTCTTACTCCACTGCTTTGCCTTCGTGGCTTTAGCACCAGTTCTTTAAGGCTGCCCTGTCTCTGTGAGTTAGTTTGCATTTCCTTCTGCCAAGAATGCTCATTCTCTGCTGGAGAAGCCCCCACACACCCTGGGAGGCCTCACATCTGACATCACCTCTTGTTCTCTGTTCTTCCTGACCCACCCCTGATGGATTAATTGCACTGTTCCTGGATGTCCATTGTAAGGCACTCTCATACCATTTTCCCCTTATATTATACACATTTGTGAGAATGCATCCTTTGAAGGCCTGTGTTTTAACCTTCTGTGTATCCCTAGATTGCCTGTAGAATGCCCCATAGATGTTGGTGAAATGGATTCTGCAATTCCGATAGAAGAGAGAAATTCAGAGGCAGGCAAGTTGCTAATATTAAAGTTAATGAGCTTGCAAACATTCCATTTAAATTTGGATAGAGAGAAAATATTCAAGGCAGTCTTTGTTTTCCCTAAAGCTGCTACCTGTCCCAGCTGTGATTAGTTATTTTAGAAAAGATTAATACATATTTAATCCAACTACATCACATATTTCTCACTTATTTTAAGCAGCAGAGGACACCTCTCAGATTTAATGTTGAAACATGCAATAACTTCTATTTAAGTATCACTTTATAACCGATGAATTTTTGTTTCCTCCATTAATCAGATTTAACTTAAACCTTAGAGTATCTCAAGGGAATCCAGCTGGCCAAGAATATCCGTGGTTTTTTTCTTTTTTTAGTGATGAAACTTCTGCTTAGTTCTGAGAGACCGAGATTTTTAAATTACATTTAGTTTAGAGCTGACTCAGAATGCCAGAACCTGAATGTTAGGGCTCTTTTGCTTTATTTGACGTCTCATCCTTATCGAGTGCCTTGAGAAAACCAGGTCTGTTTTAACGTTGGAAGAATTCAGCACGGGAGGGGCTCGTGCCTCGACATCTGAGTCTTTCGTGGCCCTGAAGAGAGCAGTGAGGAGCCCTGGGACCCAAGATGCCGGAGAGCAGAGTCCCACTCAGTGGCAGGCTACAGAGTTCTGATTCTGCCACTTTTCCCAGGAAGGCTGGAGGGTGGGTGGGTTGGGCTGTGGGCACACAGAAGGAGAACAGAGCAGTTGTCACAGGCGGGACTGCAAACAACAGCAGCTGTGGCAGCAGCACTGACTGGGGGAGCGCCATTGCCAGTAGCTCTGAGCTAAGGATCCCCTCTTCTTCCCACTCAGCAGTGGCTCCCAGGCAAAAAGCAGTAGAACCAGTGTCCCCAAAAGGGATTTGTGTGATGGCTCATTTTGGGCAGTGTTTTCCCACTCTGCCTCGTAGGTTTTTTATTAAAGGTGTGTGGAAGCTCCTACATTCAGACCATGGCACAGGACCATTTGAAGATGGGGGTGAGGAACAGCCTCTCTGCCCCACCCTACCCAGTCCTCCTCCTCATTTATCACTTATTTTAAGTTATCTGGACTGTCATTGGGGAAGGAGGGCAGGGAAGAGAGTGGATGTTGGAAGTTATACTGAGGGAAGGGCTTTGAAAGCTTAAAGATTCAGATCAGTCAGTGTATTGGCTCCCCTGAGCGACTCAGATATCATATAAGATTACTCACAACTTCCAGGGACTCACTGTACTTTTTAAAAATTCACTTAAGCCAAAAAAAACAAAACAAAATACACAAAAGCATGTAAGAGTTTTAAAAAAAAATCTAAATCCATCAATTCAGCTGTGTCAAAATATGAATTAATGTATTTTTATGACTTGAATTACTTATATTTCTACTGATGAAGAAATTTGATATACATAATTTGGTGTGAACTCAGTCAATTCCATTTCCCCCTTCTACTTCTCTCTTTTGGGGCTTCAGAGTTCCTGCGGACTTATGTAACACCAGTGTGGTTGTGGTGAGGTCGGGTCTTTGCTGCATTGTCCCCTGGCATCCACACGCCTTGTCCCCTGGCATCCATAGGGCGTCCGCTTATGAGGTTTCCATGTAGTCTGGAGCGAGCTTCCACTCAGATTATTCTGTCCCCTCCTCATGAAAAGTGAGAGGTACTGCAGATCCACCAGTCATTCCTCCAGAGGTTCCTTCCTCAGGTCTCCTGAATGCATGGAAAATTCCACAGAACTCCTGAAGGACTCCTCAAGGATGCAGAGACTAGCCTGATGCCGCCACCTCCTATAGACATGGAGTCGCTGGTACCTTGGTGCTTTACTGGGTCCTATCTGGCGTGTAAGGCATAGGTCCTCAACGATGATTTCCAGGCTTTTTTGAAATTTCTAACTTCCCTTTCCCTAAACCTTGGCAGTAGTAGAGGGCAGAGATTTTTTTTCTTAAGGTAAGTCTTAGTGTCTAGGTTCCTTTCTCTGCCTTTTTGATTATTTTCTTCATGCTCACTAATGGACTTTTCACTGAGTTGAGGGAGAGCAGTCTTATCCTTCATCCGCTTTTCCCAAGCCTGTGTTATATGGAACAAGTTTCAGTCTGAGTCTTTTAAAACTTTGGGACATAAAAAAGCCTTTTTTTTTTTTCCTCAAACAATTGTCTCTGGTAATCATTTCAAAACAGGCTTTTGAGACTCAAAAGCTATATTGAACTTTAGTGTTTCTACTGTAACAATCTTCCCTTGATATAAGTGGATATTTCTACTACATGGGGGAGGGAAGAGCAGTAAAGTCATTGGAAGTGGGGGAAACACAGTTAATATCTCCAATTGTTACCTTGCCACTTTTATATTAAGTAATTTCTGTGTGTTTATGGTAGAAACCATGAAAATTCTTTCTTAGTGATTCAACTTCTGAGATTATCTAGCAAGCACTGCACACTTGCAGTAATCATGGGGGAGCAAGGTCTTGGAGGGTTGGTTTCCTCGTGAGTCCCTGTTTTAAGCTATGGAATGTGGGTACTGCTTGTTTAGGTGAACTTGATTAGGCCTCATTACATATAATTACTAACTAGGACATGACAGGAGATAAATCTCTCTCTCTCTCTCTCTCTCTCTCTCTCTCTCTCTCTCTCTCTCTCTCTCTCTCTCTGTGTGTGTGTGTGTGTGTGTGTATAACTTAATTGGATCATTGTTACCTGGGACATTTGAGGTGCTGGCATCATTTGGTAAAGTTTTATTCCTAGTTGTCCAATAATCTACCCAGCAATGCACAAAAGATGCAGTCTTTGTGGTCATGTTTTCATAGTTAGAAAAGAACATCAGTCTGGAATTTAGATATAGACTCTCATATGGTAACTCTGTAATTCTGGGGCATGTTCTCCATCTTTGGTTTTTTAATAACCCTCAGTATTAATTGTGGCATTTACTTGCTAGTTGCTCTTGTACCCTAACAACTCCAGTTATCTAAGTGATTGTGATGTGAAGTTTCTATCCAGTTACAATGGAAGAACACAAATCTTATGGGAAATGTGTGCTATTGGAGTTTATCACTATTTTTTCCCCCCTGTAAAACTGCACACCAAAAGTTGCTGTTATCATTGGCCACAAAGAATTTGAAGTGTATTTTTGTTGTTCTCTACACACTAACCCCAGTATAGCTGTTTAAGTACCCCAGGGATTCTGTGATGCCATAGCAGGTGACATGGGATTCTGTCTTCACCAAATCTCCTAAGTCCCTCAGGAAGCACTGTAATGGGAACTTGGAGAACCCTGAGAAAGGAGATGAGGACAAAGTCTTCCCTTCACTCCCTTGGCAATGGGTCCCAGGAAGTCAGAGAATGCAACCTGTTGTAGGAAAAGTCAGAGGACTGTGTTGGATCTCAGCTCTCAGGGGGAAGAGCAGATGAGAGAGTTTTTGGTGGATTCCTTTTGGAAACTCTGAGATCATTGGATTTGCAGACATTTAGCCATTGGGCCAAGCTGCAAGAGCCATTCCCATGGGTGCGGAGACTTACTTTTTGTTTCGGGAAGGAGGAGCCGACACCTTCAGTGGAAATGGATGAAGTAAGGCCCCACCAGAGGAGAGGCAGAGATGCGGTGATTGTGTGGGGCTAGGGTCCTGGAAGGGAGGCTGAAGCTGGAAACACCACCCTTCTTTTACTGCTTCCATTACATTGCTCTGCCACACAGAGGGAGGTGGGTGCAGGAAGGCCTTTGTTTGCCTGAAGGCCACTGGTGACACCAGAGCATTTTGAGCCAAAGTAATTATTGATGTAGCTTTGAGTCCACTCTCTTGGTCTGAAGTGGACTGAGAAATTAAGGTGATAGTTCTTCTTTAACCAATTGTTTTAATAAGTCTACAAACCATCAAATACCAAGCAAAAAACCGCACGTGTTTTAGAGAACTCATCATAGCACAATTTCAGGCTTCAGCTTGTATGCGTTGTGATTATTTTGTTTTTGTTGTGATGATTATAATCATTATCTCCCCCGGGCTTTCTCAGAACAAGTGACTCCACCAACTGAATTTTTTAAAACCCCAATACAACTGATATTAAACAGTTATATCCTTTAACCAACACATATAATTAAACATGCAAAACATTCGCTCACACCAGTTTGCTAAGACAGTTGTCGTGATGCAAATTATTGACCAACACCCTCTCTCTTTCTTTCTGTGTCCTCCCAAAAGGGTATTCTGCTCATGTTGCCTGATGCTGCTTCTCCCTTCCTGTTGCTGCCCACGGCCACAGCAGTGAGCCGGGTGTGTGTAATTTCCCGATGATCTGCTGCTTCTGATTTTCTGCACCATTGCTTTCCAACATTCGCATGTATCATCAAGGTTGATTTTATGTTTGTCCAGTGTGCATCCCCGGTTAAGTTCCCAAAGAGCAAATGCACTCTCTGATCTGCCAAGTGCCTAGAACGGTGCTGAGCAAACTGGGGAGTCTCATGCAAACTAATTGGATGCCAGACTGAATGGCAGATGGCAGCGCTTTGATTTGGCTCCTTTTAGGTCTATTTAACTACAGTTCACATCCACTGGGATTTAGATCCCATTTTACAACCACAGTCTTCTGATCTTGGTGTGAAGAATATGCTGGAACAGCTCTTGACTATGATCTACATTAACATTAAAAGCTTCTGCCTGGCTGGTGTGGCTCGGTGGTTAAGCATCGACCTATGACCCAGAAGGTCACAGTTTGATTCCCGGTCAGGGCACATGCCCAGATTGCAGGCTTGATTCCCATTAATGGGGGGAGGAGGGTTGCAGGAGGCAGCCAATCAATGATTCTCTCTCATCACCGATGTTTCTATTTCTCTGTCCCTCTCTGAAATCAATAAAAATATACTTTAAAAAGTTTCTAACAGTGGATAAGACAAGGTTCAGCTAGGAGTTTCAATCCCAGGTACCTGGACATTCAAGTGTTACTAGTGAATTTCCCCTCTCACCTGTGACTATAATGCCTAAAGTTTCTTCATTAGAATCTCATTCCTTTTCTTTCTCTTTTTCTCTTGAATGTTACATTTAAAAAATATATATAGATTCTTCTAGATAGGTAACATAGTAAGTAGTTTTTAGCACCTTTGTGTAAATAAGCTCACATACCAAATTGGGATATTTGAGGTGGGGACTTAGGTAGAGATTAAATGTTTATTTAAGTATCTGTGGCGAAAGGACCCATTCTCTGTGAGGGTTAAGGTAGGAAGGTGGTTTGTGACTAACATGGCCAATGCTTTACCTAAGGTTAGTCAGTGTGTGAGGGAGGTGGGAGGTTAGTAAGCTCCACCTTTAAAAATAAAAATAGGAAACAGAAATCAAATGTAGCTTTCAACTACAATCCAACGGGAGCCATAACCGGAGCCTAGAGACTCATGCTGTGGAACACTGAAGGATTTCTTATGATTTGTCATTTCACTGTATTTATTGTCACTGCTTGTTTTTCGGCTGTTTTCTTTCTGTAGTTATTAAAAGCAAAACCCTTACAACCAAAAGGGCCTTTATGGTTATCTTGGGGAAAACAAGGAAGAGGCACAAGCTCAGCAGACTAACTTCTCTTTGGGAGAAAAACCACATGGGTGATCCATAAAGTGAAGGGATCAGAAAGAGGAAGAAGGCACACACGTGAAAAAACACTCAGGGTTTCACACTAGAAAGGCCCGTTTGGTGGCAGAAACCAAAGCTGGAGGCTAGAGCAAAGCCATGTTGGGGAGCAGGCACTGAAGTGAGCAGCAGGGAGAGTCTGGCTGGGAGGCAGGGCAGGAAAGAGAGGGGCCAGGAATGAGGGCAGGCGGCACCTCCCTCAAAGCTCAAAGGACTCACCTTCCCTGTGGGCCAGAGGCTCCAGAGAGGAAAGGAAGCTCTTGGTTTCAATTCCAGGCATGCACTTTTGTTCTTGAAGCGAGTTTAGATCACGTTTCAGCTACTGTCCTCCTACAGAGAAAGGTCTTTGAGTTAAAAATAAAGTTCACTGGAGACACACTTGATATTTCCAGTGGCATTTCTACCTGTCCAGTCCAGGGAGGTCTTAGCCCCATTGTCTATCACTGCCTCCACCACACTGTCTCATGCAGTTCAGGTTTCTGGGTTTAATCTATGAAGTTTAATCGTGTGGAGCCTAATTGTTTCCAACGTCACCCCTATTGCTGTGCACCCCCAGCTGGATGGAACCACATTCCCAGTGCTGATTTGACCTTGAGAAGAGCAGAGCTTGAGTGTTTTGATGTGGAGTAAAAGGATGCCGGGAAGAGGGTATCGGGGGAGGTGGAAAGGTATTTTTCACTCCCTCTTTCTTTCCCATGTGTTCAAATCCCTGCTGGGCTGCAAGCACAGAGCTTATTCTTACGTTGGAAACCTGGTCTTCTCAATGTATCTGGTAGTCTGATGTGCAGTTGATTGGATATGTGTTTCTCATTTATCGGTTGATTGGTATGAATCTTCTGTGGTAACTTCTGGTAATACAATTCTCTTTCAACCTGGGTGGATAGGTGTTTCGGGCTTCCATATAGAAACAAAATGGTAGCCAATAACTTTTAAGATGCATACTTTCAAAAATTTGCAATGGACCTTGGATTTTTACAAAAGGTAGCGTATTAGCAGAGATTGTAAAAGTAGGTGTGAGTTCAGTGTAGTAACATTCTTTCAAAGTTAAATGATGTGGCAGCATTTCCCCCTTCCTTCTTCCTGGAAGTGTCTTGTGAAAGTGGCTTGTGGATGGCCACTCTGCCAGGATTGAGGGTAGGTATGGACCCCGTGAAGGATACCACTGCTCAATTACTCCACCTCTTAGGATGGGAACTGAAATATTAAAAACTGCCTAAAAAGGTATCAAAATAATTCAATAGAGAGGCAGAGTTACACAATAAATCCTCCTGGTACAAAGCAGGCCATATGTAGGAGGGAGCGGGGGAGCCCTGAAGAGGGGTAGAGAGACAGTCAGGCCAATTTAGCAGAGATGGTGCCATGGCAGATTTGATGAAGACACTCTCAGAACTGTCGCTGCCACTTTGAACCCTCTGGAAAAAATAACCTGGAGCACCAAGAGAAATGAAAGTTCTATCCAGTTACTAAGTGAAGAAATCATCAAAATGATGGTTTTATTCCTCTCAGTGGAAAAGAGAAAGAGGAGAAAAGAAAGAAGTGATTTTGCTTTCCTTTGCTTGGAATTTCAAATAATGAGACCCACAGGCAGGAAGGGAGAGAACTGGGTACGGCACACAAGAAGGAAATCGGATGGACCAACTTCAGCACATCCCCATTGGCAGCTGCCCCCTCACCATCTCTCTCCCAGCCTCCTCCCTGTTTGAAAAGCAGGTGTATTAATGTGTGACTAGAAATTTGACCTGCTCCTTGGATGCTATGTAATTTATTTTTAGTTGTAGTAGTGTTGTCTTTAAACTAGTTCCATGTTGTAGTTCATCTGGATGTTGTGACTTTTTTCTCTTGAATTTTCACACAGGCTCACTTAGCAAGCATGAATTGAGCAAAAATTACATTATCCTATTAAAACCTGCTTGTAAATTCTCCTCACTAAGGTCTGAATGGCCACTTGCTTAAAATGCCACCTCTTCTTGGAGATGTGTGGGTTTTCAAGGAATTTGGGGACTTAAGTTATGGACAGGAAGGTTACATTTACAGTCTGAGAGAGGAGAGATTTCCAAGGTGATTTTTGCTGGGGAGGCTATTGAAGATCAGGATTCTGCCCTCACTTCTCATAGTGACAGGAGGGGAACATCCTTGGTCCCCTTCCTTCAGAAAGGTGACCTCTGCCTGATCAGTAGGGGAGGAGTGGGCAAATAATGAGACTGCACCGTGGCAGGGAAAGCAAATTACTTGCCCAAGACTGACTATTGGGGGTTTTTCTTTTTAAATCATTGCTTCATTAGCACATCCCTGTCTGTCTCCCCGATCTTATATTTCAGTGTCTGGCAGGTTAATCAGGAGGCTGTAGCTAAATCATCTATTGTTCCTGGGACAATAGCCACCCTCAGATGCACTGCTAGGCATGAGCTCTTTAGCGACCCTGGTTACTTTCTGCCCAGGTGGTGGTAGCCTGAAGTCCTGCAGCTGCCAGTTACCACGAACGCTTCCTTTGATTTTGTTCTCAGAATGTCACAGTGACCAGCTTGCAGGTGACATCCAGCTATAGATGCTGGCACAGGTTTTCAGCCATTGTGCTGCCTGTACTGATTTTGTTCATTATTTGTTGCCAGTGATTTTGCTCTCATCTTCCTCCCCCTATTCCTTATTCCTTTCTCCATGCACTGGACTCCTTCTGAATCACTCAGGCTCAGGGATCAGAGAAGAAGTGCCTCCTTTAAGGCTAATTCTAGGACCTTTAGGTTTCTATGGATTCACATTCTGCCATGAGCAGCCTGAACCCTGTGAGACTTGCTGACGCCTTCTTCTTTCTGTCCCCAAGCTCATATCCCCTCCTCATTCTCCCCTCATTTATGCCAAGACAAGCATAATTTTCTAGTCCTTCTCCTTTGCTTACTCTACCCGATGTGAGAATCATATGGACCCCAGCAATGTCACTAACATTCCCAGAACTACCAACATCTGAACAGTCCTGTGGTCCTTAGCTTTCGTGCTGCAATTCCTCAGAAACAAGCTGATTTCATGTTGAAATAAATGAGTTTTGCAGGTGCTGCAAATAGGATTTGTTACCTGTCAGTGGGAATATGAGTGTGGGATGAAGTTGAGAAGGACTTATTTAGAATTGGGGGGTCTTGATGCTCTGTGAGAAATAGATATGATTTCCTAGGAGAAATAGCCCAACAAAATAAGCTCTACGAAAAATCCAGAGAAAACCCTCAGGAGCATGTAGAAAGGGTGTGTGGTTTCCTGTGCGGGGAAACATGGATGAATAGTAAGGAGGCCGTGGACAAGCAGAGTAAGAGATATGCTCACATAGTGAACAGTTATGTTGCAAGTTACTCTAAAATATGAAAGAATTACATTGTGCTGTGCTCATTCTACCACCCAATGACAGTGAATGCAGCCAGCATTTACTGGGCACTTATTTTGTGCCAGGCATTGTCCTAAGTATTGTACATGATTTGTTTCATTTAAACCTCTCCGCTAGGCTACAGTGAGCTACAGTATCAACTCCATTTAAATATATGAAGTCCCTTATCTAAAGTTAAAGCTGGCGAGTTTTGAAATCAAACTTTGAACCTGACCAGTATGGTTCCAGACTTACTTTTAACCTATCTGCTAATTCCATTTAATATCAATACTTCTCTCCACAGTGCCTTGCATAATACTAGCATCCAGCGAACTCAGTGAATATTTGCTAAAGAAAATAGTTGGTAAAACACACACACACACACACACACACACACACACACACAATTAAATCTCATTGGGGGAGTCAGGGAAGGATGCAGGATGCTGCCAGCAGTGACTTTGTCTTCTTAGATGGTAGGGATTTTCCACAGCACTGGAAGGGATCAAGATGCCTCCTTTCTGTCCCCAAAAGTCACAATTTCAGAGTTAGGACAGCTTCTCTAATCCAGCCCCTCCAACCCCCACACATAGTCACCCCACCACACTGGCGTTTGTCTGTATTGCTTGAATGAAGGCCTCTTTTTGCCCACAGGATAAACTTCTTTTTAAAAAATATTTTTTTATTTATTTCAGAGAAAAAGGGGGAGAGAGAGAAAAAAAAATCAATGATGAGAGAGAATCATTGATCAGCTGCCTTCTGCATGCCCACCCCTCCGCCCCCCCTGGGCATTGAACCTGCAACCCAGGTATGTGCCCTATCGGGTCATTGAACAATGACCTTCTCATTCATAGTTAAACGCTCAACCACTGAGCCACACTGGCTGGGTCACAGGACAAACTCCTGATTATTGTTTAAAGAACCTTACTTCTCTAGCATTTTCTTTGACTTCTGTTTCACCCTCTTGATTCAGCAGTAGCCATCCTTCAGTTTCTGTCATTATTTATATCCAACGTTGTTACCATGTCTCAATATAGCTACGTGTACCATCTGTTTTTCCTACCCAGCTCTTTACAGGCAGTCATGTTTCATTCGCCTATGCATCCACAACACCAAGCACAGTGCCAGATGCATACCCTGGTGCTTGCTAATACATATTGTAGCAGATTGCATTTCCTGCTCTAGTCACATGTTCTGAAAGCACACTGGGCCAGCGTGGGTGCTTAGGGCTGGAACAATTGCAGGGAATGGGCTACCTGTACCTCTGATGTTAACTGACCATCAGCCACCTGCTCCATGGGAGGGTCAACTTGATTTAAAGGTGCAGGATTGAGGAAGAGTATGTCATGAACTTAACTAAATGGTTCTCTTAACCAGTGTCAGCCCATTGAACTGTTCCTTCAATTTTAACTGTTCCATCAGCCAAATAGCTGACTCAGCTTTCAGAGGCCTATTACTTGATCTGAAAACATTGGCAACACTGTGGCCTCCAGTCTGACTTTAAGCCTGTTAAGGATAATGCGTTTTCTCTAGATTAGGTGGAGCATCTTGGTTGTATTGGAGAAACATCAGTTATGTCTATGTCTTGGCTAGAATGAGCCAGATTTGGGAGCATGCCAGCTTTTATTTCATTGCTAACAGACTCCTTAATTAACCTGCTGAAACTAGTGCACAATTCACTGTAGTTTTTGAAACAAGATGCATAAAAGGCTCACTTTTTCTTCCATTACACTGTTTTTATTTGTTTAGCTTATTAGATAGTCAAATTCTCTTGGGTTGTACATTAAAACTTCTTAAAAGAAGCAGGGATTTGAGAAAAACCCAGTGGGGCTTAGCTTCATTTCAACAAAACTTGCTATTGCTGCATTTACCCCTTGATAATTTAAGTTCTTCTCCCCCCTACTATTTTAACACGTCAACTCAATTGAATGTGTCTCCTTTCCTTATAATGTCTCCATTCTCATAAACTTCCATTTGTAAAATAAAAGGCTAGAGCAGCCTCTTTGGGGAGAGTGGAAGTTACACCTCTCCATGCTTCATGGGCTATGCAGATGCCCGCCTTCTATTTGCTATGCTTGAAGTAAATGTGTTACCTTTGTTTGTACTTCACATTTTGCACATAGTCCCCAAATTGTTCCTCCTTGGAGACGAAGCCAAGGACGTCATATTCCATTTCCATGATGAAATGCAGATTCCCCATTGAACCTAATCAACCTTCATTTCAAAAGGTTGACAAGGTGGTTACTTAAAGAAGTCAGTTGGATAAATGTATTGTACTAAAAAGACTCTATTCCAAGAATATTCTCTGATTCTAAAGCCATAGAATTTGTATTTGATTGTGAATTAAATTGCATTTTCATGCCCTTCAAGTCCTTTATGTCCCTCAAAGAGAGACAAACTTGTTGACAGTCATGTTGGTCTCTGTAACACTCTGTCCCAGGTAAAAAGACCCACAGTCTCTCAGTCATGCTCCCATTAGATGAGTTTTCAGCCAGTTGACAGATAGGAGAGTTTTGCAGGAGAGAGCATGATATCCTTTTAGTCAGGAAGGAGGACTAACGTATTTTCAGTTACTGACGATGTACCAGGGACTGTGTTAGATTTTTAACCATGTGCTAAATCATTTTCTAGCACCTCAGGCAGGGTGCTATTGTCCCCACTTTAAAAATAAAGGTATCTGGACTCAGAAAGGTGGACCTGAGTAGTTGGAAGAGAAAATGAATGTCCTGCTGTTTTGGATTATTTTATGAGATAGTTGGTCAGGTGTAGCCATAAGAGGAGACAGAGAAGAGGCTCACGAAAACAAAGTTTATTATACTCACAGGTCCTCGAGACAGGAGCCATGAAATGTCATACAGGACTCCATTGGAAAGACAACAGAATGGTTAGGAGGGAGAAGACAAGAGCAACAAGAATGCTTAGGTCATGACCTCTACTGTTGAAAAGGAAAGCAGGGTAGAAGAGCTTGGCATTGGCTAGTTTTAATAACTTCAGTGGGTATGAGGCTACTGGGATGGTCTCTAATGTCTGGGACCTGGCCTTGGAATGACTTAGTAGGCAAAGGCATATTATATTGCCTCCCGCAGCTAAAGGGGCCAGATGGAGGAGGCATCGCTTTGGGTGCTTAGTTTCCATACAGAAGGCATGCTCCAGGCTGGGCTCTACTTCCTCTAAGAATCCATTAGCCCTGGGTGGGTAGTCTCTCCCCAGCCAGAAAAGTTTTCTAACATGTCAGTATGTCACAATATTCAGAACATTAAAAATATATACAACAAACACACAAAGACTAAAATATGTTCTATCTGACCCTTAGTAAAGTTGTCCAAGTCTTTCTTGAAAGGCTGCCCCCGTCCATTGTAGATTAAGTAACCAACTGAGAACTGAGGCAGGCATGTGTCCTCACAATGAGTGCCACGCTCTCAGATCCACACCCCTAGGAGTAGTGGTCCCTGTACACTTGCTGCTGACCTTCACCAAAGACTCTAGTTGAGGCTTAATCATCTCTGAAAGAATCCGGTCTAGAGAGAGGGAAGAATCAAGGTTTCAACTTTTTCAGTTCATGCCATGGCCTATGAATTTAAACTGAGCTGGGGAAAACTTCCCTTGCAAGAATTTACCATGGTCATGGATTTATCAGAGCTGAGGGAAAACTCAAATATGCATTCAGTCCTATTTATGGGGAAAAGGGGGGTTCTTCTAAAGGTAGACAAATGCCATGATGGCAGCTCCAACCATAAGTTTTATTTGAGACTTTTTTTTCCCTTTCCCCCCCCCCCCCCCATCCCACGTGGGTGTGAAACCTTTTACTTTGCCTTTTCCCATTGGAGTCCGTGTACTGGTGCCTGAGGACCAAGTCGAGTGTGAGCTCTGTTTAGAGATCTAACCTCTTTGGGGCTCTGTGTGCAGACATTTGTCAGACCTGTCCTTCAATGGCCCCGCCGTTGCCTTTTTCTAGTATTTCCTTTTCCTGGTATTGTTTCAATCCTAAGAAATCTGTCCTTTAAAGTTTGTAACCATGTCCTGATATTCATGTTAGGGAAAACATTACCTTTGGAACACTCCTAAATAGAAGTTATAGTTGACCTTTCTAAAGTCTGTGCCTTAAGCATATGTGCCATGTGGTTATTTTTATCCCTCTGCATTTGACTATTGCAGGCCTTTAGTAACATTCCTTTCTCCCATAATTCTTTTCTGCGATAATGGTATAGGCCTCTGGTGTTTCATTCTCCTTGCTAGTTCCCCTGTGCCTTTGAGAAGGGTTCAGCTGAGGTTTTGACAGTTTAACCTCCTTCGTGGGTTAGTTCCTGTCTTTATTTACCACATGGTAGGTCGATAGTGTTTATTTGTCTAAGTGCTTTCCTTCCTCTCCCCTGTTTGACTTATGGCCTAGACAGGAACAATACTCAAATAGTTCACCTGCATTATAGCACAGGCACCAGCTGATTAAAAGAGAAGTGACTGTGGGCATGATGTTACATACCTACCAGTGCATTCTGGCAGAAGACCAGTCCAGCTCCAGATATTGGCTCTTTAAAAAAAATTATGCATATATATTTTTTTCTTGTGGGAGCCTATACAGTGAGACATAAAAAGTTGGTGCTTTCTGGTCCATAAGATCACCTTTGGTTCAAGCAAATCCTCTTGAACACCCCAACACTAAGCTGGTTAGCCTCACCCAGGAAGTATTATTATAGCAGATCAACATCTAAAGCTGTCCAGAACTCGATGTTTGTTGTTTCTTCCCCAGGTCTGTATTAGGATGCTGTATTTGTTCCACACAGGCCAAGTTTCACACCATTTTGAGCATACTCCAGTAACTACGGCCCCAGTGGGGTGCTGGGGCTGGTCACATGGGCTACAGAGCTCATTGTGCACATCTCTCCCCAAGTCCATGCTAGGCATTACCGTATTGAAAGCTTTAAATCAGCACCAGGGGGAGTATTCATATCACACAAATTGGCAAGCACTACAAATAAGGTTATTATTTTTTCCCCCCAGAACAGGTTGTTAAACATTAACCATCACAATACTGCATTCTTATTGACTAAAACCTGCAACACTTCCCCTCGAAGGGCCTTAATTTTCCATTGTCAATATGAAGGGAAAAAACAAAAACAAATAGAGGTAACTCCCCCTTAAAAAGAAAACGGAATTGCCTTGACACTCATCCCAATTTGCTATGGTTATTTATGCTGCTCTTTATTAAAGTTGCCCCCCCCAAAAAAAATTTGATATGCCCTTCTCAACTTTCAAAAATGGTTCTCCAGTGGTTCTTACAAGTAGAGACAGTTTTCAGCTTTAAAATTAGTTTCATAATCTGAGCCCCTTTTATGAAAACACCCCAGGAAAGTCTAGGCTCTTGCACTCTTGTTCTGTGGGATTTCTTTGTATTGAAAGAAAAACCAAAACACAAAAAAAACTTCTTGCATCAAGAACAAGTAAAACATCCATTCTCATTTTCTTATTATCTCTTTTTGAGCCATTTGATTCAGGAACATCACCTTTACTACCTGTCTGTTGGCCCCCAAAATTTAATTTTACATTTGGATGGGTCTAGACCAGTGGTCAGCAAATTCATTAGTCAACAGAGCCAAATATCAAAGTATAATGATTGATATTTGAGAGCCAAATTTTTTAAACTTAAACTTCTTCTAACGCCACTTCTTCAAAATAGACTCACCCAGACCATGGTATTTTGTGGAAGAGCCACACTCAAGGGGCCAAAGAGCTGCATGTGGCTCACCAGCCACAGTTTATCGACCACTGGTCTAGGCTGTCCTCTACAAGCTCCTAAGGAAAGCCTTCCTTTCTTCCAGAGCTCCTGGTATGATAATGAGATGGTACATATTTTTAAAGCAAATCCATTTTCTTTTCTGATTCCCTGGGATTTTTTCAGACACAGACCTTTGAGTTTGTAATAATAGTCACTAAGGTTTTTTTAATCCTTTAAACTGAGACGACACTGTTTACTTTATAAAATTAGGGTTTCCGTTCTTTTAAAAAATGACCATTAATAAAATCCACCATCTGGACATCTGATGTATCTAATTTGGTGATTATAATTCACTAGAGTCCCAGTGCACAAAATTTGTGCAGGGGTTGTGTGTCCCTCGACCCAGCCTGCATCCACTCCAATCTGGGACCCCTTGAGGGATGTCCAACTGCCCTCTCATAATCCAGGACTGCTAGCTCCCTGCCTGCCTTCCTGATTGCCCCTAACTGCTTCTGCCTGCCAGCCTAATCACCCCCTAACCACTTCTCTGCCAGTCTGATTGCCCCTAACTGCCCTCCCCTGCAGGCCCAATCACCCCCAACTTCCCTCCTCTGCCGGCCTGGTTACCCTTAATTTCCCTCCCCTATAGGCTTGATCGTCCCCAACTGCCCTCCCTTGCAGGCCTGGTCCCTTCCAACTGCCCTTCCCTATTGGCCTGATAACCCCAACTGCCCTCCTTTACAGACCTGGTCCCCCCCAACTGCCTTCCCTTACTGGCCATCTTATGGTGGTCATCTTGTGTCCACATGGGGACAGCCATGTTGAGTGTTGTAGTGACAGTCAATTTGCATATTACTCTTTTATTAGGATAGAGGCCTGGAGCCTGGGTGGGAGCCAGCTGGTTTTCCCTGAAGGGTGTCCCAGATCAGGGGTTCCCTTGGGGCATGGGGCAGCCTGGGTGAAGGACTTGTGGTGGTTTTCAGGCCAGCCATGCCTCCCAGCAATCTAAGCAGAGGCCCTGGTATCTGGGATTTATCTTCTATCATTGAAACTTCGTAGCCTTGAGTGGAGGCCAGGGCCAGCCAGAGTGGGCGGGAAGCTTGGTTTCCTCCATTGCTCAGGAAACTCAAGCCTCCTGCTTGCTCTGTGGCTGCAGCCATCTTGGTTTGGTTAATTTGCATATTTGCTCCTGATTGGCTGGTGGATATACTGGAGGTATGGTCTATTTGCATGTTTCTCTTTTATTAGTGTAGATAATATGTATCATATAATTGAAACTTGCTAAGAGAGTAGATCTTAAATGTTCTAACAACAAAAAAGAAATGATATGATGAAGGTGTTAGCTAGACCTGTGGTGGTAATTATTTTATAAGTGTACCACATCAAGACATTGTACACTTTAAACTTAAAGAATGTCATATGTCAATTATGTCTCACTAAATCTGGTAAGAGTAAAATCCACTGTTATCTCTGTTTGTGAAGACAAAATCTGGATCTTTAAAACCTAAAACCATGGTCAAAACTAAATAGTAAATCTGGAGCCAACCCCATGTCCTGACATAGGAGGTAACCATTGCAAATCTGTGGACATGATGCATAATCTGGGAAATATACCCCTCCCTACTTCTCAGACTTGGCCCTGAATGCAATTCCAAATATCATTGAAGAGCTGATTTCTATAGCAAGCATGTCAAACTCAAAGGCTAAAACAGTCCAAATAAATGAGGCATACAGCCCAAGGGCTGTGAGTTTTACATGCTTGTTCTAGAGTGTGCCTTCACCTCTTCTCTCCTACTCATCTTTCACATTTACACTTAAATACCCCCTCAGCAAAGATTTCTCTGATTCCTCAGTAGTCTCTCCTTTATACCTTGTTGATTCTGCTTGATTATATTTGTATTGTGTAATAATTTTTTTCTACAATACTAGGATGTAATCTTTGACTAGGATACCTTTTAGTTTTATTTATATCCCTGGGACTTAGGACAATACCTATGACATAGCTACAAATTCATAATATTTTAGTAGTGATACAATGCAACTTTTTTTCTAGTACTGTATTATAACATTTACATAAAAAACTAGGTATCATGAAAAATTAAAGTCATTAGATGAAGTGTTCCACTTGAAAGCTGTTGATCCTTTAGTCTGAGCTATATTCGAGCAAACTAAAGGTAGTTATGCTACCACTGAGGGTGAATCCTTTAGTTTTCTTGTGCCTCTCTAATGGGCCAAAAACCTACTTTGTTTTACAACCCTGGTCATGATAGGAGGTATATGCAGATGGTAAATCTATCCAATGATTTAGCCTAATTGGCCAGTATGAGGCCAGAATTTGAAAACAGAAAATACACTCATGGCTGAGCCTGTTAATATCTGTGTGCCCTTAGGCAAGTAATTTAATCTTGCTGGGCCTCTGGTTCCTCATTTATAAAGTGGGTTTAACAATACCCATGTCCAAGAGTTGATTTGAGGATCATATTGGAAACCTTGAAAATATTTATTCCCTAGAAATTGGTGCCTTTATGTGATTATTGCGAGAGTCGGCTAGAGTTAACTGTGGACTCAGATCCTGAGCAGTAAAGAAACCTTGTGTAATTATGAACTCTATACCATTTCTACTCTGACATTTCAGGATATTCATTTTTCTCATCACACACACACACACAAAGAGTTAGCCAGAAAATGGCCACGCTTCAGGCCTCATCCCGAAGTGAGGATTTCTCCTTTTCTTTTTTAAAAGTTTGAACTCATACAATTCCAGCAGCTTCTCTGCCTGGAAGTCAGACACACAGTATTTTTCCCTTCAAGTCCCCTCTCAAAGAAAATACTTCAATCTCTTTGTTGTGATTGTGTTACTCAGAAATGTCTAAAGCTATAAGCTTCAAACTTGGCAGGGTTGTTGTCTTCACTAAGAAAGAAAAATCAAGGAAAATTTGAAGGAGAAACTTTCACTATAATTTTTTTCTTTTAAGTTAGTTAAACTTTAAAATATGGTGAGTTGTTATTTACATATCTTCATTGTCCTTGCTAATAACATCATTGCATTGCTTTATAGAGATTTCAGTACCACCATTCTGTTGACATGTAGGAAAGGGACGTATTTCTGTTGTAGTCATGAGTGGTATGTGATGATTCTTCTTGTTCTGCAAGCAATAAATGCTTTTCATCTCCTGTTAGATTTGTACCCAGGTCTGATTATGGTAAGAAAAACACATGATTATCTTCAGGGTGCTCCCCACCTCAAAATCCTCCCTACTTTTAGCACAAGTGAAATTCTATCCTCAGATCTTCCTTTCTCTAAATAGCTATACTTTTTGTGAAAAGACAAATGATAGTTATTACCTATGGACTGTTCTGAATGAATAAAGAATGTGAAAAGAGCCGAAACCAGTTTGGCTCAGTGGTAGAGCATCGGTCTGCGGACTGAAAGGTCCCAGGTTCGATTCCAGTCAAGGGCATGTACCTGAGTTGCGGGCACATCCCCAGTAGGGGGTGTGCAAGAGGCAGCTGGTCAATGTTTCTCTCTCATCGATGTTTCTAGCTCTCTATATCTCTCCCTTCCTCTATGTAAAAAAATCAATAAAATATATATTTTTTAAAAAAAAGAATGTGAAAAGAGGTTTTGAAAGGAGTTGGAGGAGGTTGCATATATACACTATGTGTGTAGATTATCACAAGGCAGTTCAAAAGCAATAACACAGAGAATGAAGCAGTTACTATCAGTTGACCTGTTTTGTATATGCAGGAAGGGGCATACTTAACTGTAATTCACTTATAAGGAATGGGAACTCCAGAGGGCAACCTCAAAAATGAAGGAAAGGGCCGAAACCGGTCTGGCTTAGTGGATAGAGCGTCGGCCTGCAGACTGAAAGGTCCCGGGTTCGATTCCGATCAAGGGCATGTATCTTGGTTGTGGGCATATCTCCAGTAGGGGGTGTGCAAGAGGCAAGCTGATCCATGATTCTCTCTCATCGATGTTTCTAACTCTCTTTCCCTCTCTCTTCTCTCTGTAATAAATCAATAAAATATATTTTAAAAAAATGAAGGAAAGGAAGGAACAGTAATAGTCTGAGATGTGGGAATGTGAGAAGACAAGCAGGGACTTACATTTTGGTCTGAGTCCAAGGTGGGCAAACATGAGGTGTGGCAGGGTTGGCTGGGTGAGGTCCCCAGCAGAGTGATGGCCATGTCCTTAGTTAGGTGTGTAGAACCAGAGGTGACAGAGTCAGCTAACCCCCAGGTCACACTTTTCCTAGGTCTTCTTCTCAGGAGTGGTCCACAATTTTTATTTGTTAGAAGAAAAGAGAGAAAGAAAGAAAGAAAAAAAAACACAGATGTAATTTTGTTGTGAAAGATATGACTTATAAATTCTGGAATTCTAAAATTTTATATATGAGCAAACTCATACTTGGAAAAGAGTGTCAGACATTTGGGCTTCAGGAAACTTGCTCAAGTTATATTTGTGGTGGAAGTTTCTTGAAAGGGCACACACAGCAATCAAGAAGACTGCATTCTCAGGGCCTCTGGGAACATCCATTACCCATGTTCCCAGTAGTGCTCACAGCACTTGAGCCTTATATCTCCACTCCAACACCATTAACATGACTCTGTTATTCTCTTTTGTTGCTTCTCTTTGTGCCTTCTCTCATTTCTCCTCCCAGTATTTGAAGAGTCAAAGTGACTAAGAGCACAAGTTCTGGAGTCAGACTATCTGGTTTCAAACACTAAACTCTATTCCTTACTAGCTGTGTAAGTTACTTAACCTCAACCTCCTCATCTGTAGAATATGGATACCAATGGTACTTACCTCCCTGGTGTGTTTATATGTTTAAAGCCATAATTATTAATATATTATAGCAATTTCTCTCTATTCTGATATACTGGATATCTTGGCAAGTTATATTACCTCTATTGTGTAGGCAACCAATGTGTAGGTTGACCACATTTGGGTCAGATATCTATGCATGCTGTCCTATAAGAGGCCACCCTTTATTTATAAAATACCTAAGGGCCATTTTCCTCAGGAGAAGGCTGTGGTAATTTTTCTTGGGAAGTATGGTGAATGTGGCAAGCTCCATGACTAAGAAGCCCATTTTAGGAGGGATTAGTGTAAAGATGATGCCTTATCTAATTAACTAAATTCTCCATCATGCTTCTATTAAAATCTCTGACCCCTTTTTCTTTCTCATTTAACTCATGTAATTACTTCAATTATGCATTTGTTCAATTATTATAATTATGCATTTTTATTGAAGACATTCTTAGATGGAATGACGGTGAGATGATCTCTAAGTCTCCTTCCAGTGAGGATGTCTTCATAATGATTCCTGTTAGTTTTGAGGTCAAGGACCTTGTCTTCTTATTTGCTGCTATAACCTCAGTATTATAATAGTGTCTGACATGTGGTAAGTGCTCAATAAATATTAATTGAATGATGAATAAAATGGAGATTTGAGAGAGGGAAATGGGCAGGCAGAGAGATTCTGAGCAATACATTTCATGGGTCTTCCTCTAATATTTAATGTCTAATGTTCTTCTATTACAAGATATAAAATTATCTATCACTCATTTTTTTTATTGACGTGTTTTTCTTACTGGAGCAAAATAAGCTATATGGACATCAAGGCAATGAACTAAGCCAATCTCTGAGCAGTAGGAATAGGGAATGGAGATGTTTATACCTGGAAGTTGAACAAGTAATTGCCAATATCTAGAAAAACCATCACCAAGACATTCTGTAGTTGCCATGGATACTAGCTTGGCTGGCCCGAGGTGTCATTACACAGTGAGATGAGTCATGCAGAGATGGGCTCAAATCCCAGGCTCTTCTTCATTGACTCTGTCCTTCAACAAGCTATTTAGACTTTAGAGCCTCAGTTTCCTAATTTTTAAAATGCAAAGATAGCAGAGCTGGGGTGAAGATGATAATAATAGTAATGGTTGCCATGTAGTAAACATTTTTCATTAATAACACCTCTTATTCTTAATTATTCTGTAAAGTATTGTTTCTGTTAACAGATGAGACAACTCAGATACAGAGAGGCAAGCTGATTTGTTAAGATCATACAACTGATAGGTGGTGGAGCTAAGATTTAAACCCAGCGGAGGTCTGAATCTTATACCTTGACTAGAGATAATTCATGTAAAGTGTCTGGCACATAACAGGCATTTAATGAATGGAAAGTATAAAGATTACTTCCCAATATATGCTTCCCTCATGACTTTCTCATCCTCACTATTTTTCTCCTTGTCAGAGAACTTTTAAGACCCTCCTTTCTCCCCAACCCACTTCCTTAAGCATCTCATGAACTTCAAATACCTTGTAAGTGAAGTGTGACAACAGCCAACACAACTGGATACTCATAGTCTATGCTGCCAGGAAAGGAGAGTCAATTTTCTCTATTTGAGCATTATTCAGGCTTTAATTTGTATTTTATAGTGGTATGCTCAGATCCCTAACATCTGGGTAAAAGTGGGTCAAGGAGGCTTCTCTAGCCAAGTAAACAGAGAAGGTGAGGGTGTTAGAACCTTTGATAATCAGCATTGCCTTTTCAGGTGTTATGTGCTATAGCCATGAGAGAGTCTTTACAAAACCAAATTTGATTCTGTCCACTGGATCAAAGAAATAATTACACCCTGAGGGCTAAAACTATTATACAGGAAGAAAGATAAGAAGAGTGTAAATGGTGAGATGTGAAATAATTACTTCCAAATGTGGTGGAGATTGACTGGGAGTATGATACCTGTGTAATTGAAGCAAAGTGAATGTAAAAATATGCTGGTCCCTAGCATGCGCATGCAGGGGTCCTGGGCAACTGGTCTGTACAGCAGGTAGAGGTCTTAAATGTTGTCTTATCTTGAATCTTGGCCTTTATAATATGCTCTTACTATGCCTATTTAAGGAATCTACTTTACTGCTGGCAGGGGAATGGAGCAAAGAAAGCCATATTTAAAAAATATTTCCAATTATCTTAAATTTCTCATGGCATTCTTTGAGTCTTAAATCTGCAGTCGAAGGTGATGTGCAATCCTCTCTTGATCTTAAAAAGAATTTCTGACAACTGTTGAGTTTCCCAGAGTAAGCTTAGATGACAGGGTGAGTGGGCAGGAAATCCATAGAACCTGACCTGCTCTGTGCATGTACTTCCTCTGTGGTTTTCAGTCTTTTTTAGAAGCTGGACTTTCAGATTTTTCCAGGAACCTATTTCAGGTTATCCTTCTGGACTTAAGGAGAATTGCATCCCAGCCAATAAGCATTGGACAAGTAAACAAAGGACAAGGCAGGGTTGTCCTGGAGGAAAATCTAAGATCTTGGCTTCCTCATCTGCCTCCACATTCCAGATTGCCACTCTCATGACTATGATTAGATTTGGGCCCAGTCTGGAGGTGATATGGTTTGTTAAAGGGAGTATGCTCTTCTGCTTGAAGTTTAGAACTCCTGATGGTCTCACCTGACCCCCTGTCTTCCTCCTCCAGTTCTCTGCTTCCTTTTAGTCTTGTTCTCCTTTTCATCTGCTTCCCCTTTTCCTCTTCCTCCTCTTTCATCAACATCTTTGCCCATACTTTATTTTTCATCTATTCTACTTCTCCACTTCATATTTTTGCTTCACTTTGTTTTCCTTCCTTCTTATTTCAAACCAAACTATTGCCTGCAATTTTGTCCTGAGTATCTCTTCCTTCCCCCTCTCTGATATTTTTATGTCTTCAAAATATTACTTGTTTATCAACTTTTCTGAAGAATTTACATAGTTAATGGCCATGTCCCTCATCCCACCCCCCAGGGGACAGAAGTGCAGGTGAATAGCTGTTCTTCACTATACAGTTGGGCTGACAGGAGGGAAGAAATAGAGCAGCAAAGACTTGCCCCATGGTACCAGATAAATTAGCCTATGCTGAGGGCTGCCTACTTATCTCTGGATGGCTCTGTTGGGCCTACTCAACAGGTTTTCATTACCACCCCCAGTAAGACTGTAATTATTTGCTTTTGAAGGCACACAGATATTGTGGAAAGCCTCATATCAATGCTTACCACTCACCATGCTCAGAAACTTCCCAGGAGTAGTAGAGATGACACTGCAAATCATTAAGGAAGACTTTGATTCTGAGCAAAGCCAATAGTCAGTGGTGAGAGCCAGATGAAATATCTGAGTATCAGTCAGCAAAAGAAGAAATGAGCTTGGGGTGAAGACCTTGTGAAAAGAGCTATGGAATGTACTGCAGCTAGAATCAGTGAAGAGTGGGAGTGGGTCGGGTGGGTAGTGAGGCACCAACAGAGATAGTTGCATCAGGAAGGGGAGATAGTGGGTAGGAGGCTAAGCCTATAGCTGCATTCCCAGGCCTTCTTCAGAGAAGTGTTGTTGTACCAGCTGCAGGGAGTGCTCTCTGCAGATAGCGTTTAGCTCCAGGTCCATTTTTGGATTGGATAGGCTGCAAAGAGCATCTTGTCAAAGGCCACACCTTTCTGAAGTGACCTACATCAAATGACCAGTGCAGGAAAACTCTTAGGACATTTTAGCCTCAGAGCTCCCCATTGTAGTGGTTGAGGTTGTATTTTGGGTTTGTATCACAGCTCCATTTTTCCCTGTACTCAATCTTTTTTCTTTTCCTTCCCAAAGGTATGTCCTAATGAAATACTTTACATGAACCTCCAGTTTACTCTGCTTCCCATACATCTCAACCTCTGAATGTTGGTGCTGGGATTGGTCTGGGACACAGGTATTAAGATGGAATTTTGTAGCTAGAGGACTCAGCACTTATCTGCAGGGAGGACTCCATGACCAGCAGAACACAGATGGCCCCTGGCAAATGGAGGGAGTTTAGTTATTAAGACTTTCACAATGGTTGAATGGTATACCAGTGGAAGGGAATGCTATATATCAAGTGTTTGAGAATATGGGATGAATAATAACTAGAACAATGGAACCATTGCCAAGCTTAATCTAGGGCATTGTAGACTATGGACCATGGATGAAATTCTGCCCACTACCCTTCATTTGCATGTTTATTAATGTTTTTGTGGTACAAAAATAAGTTTAATAGTAGTTTTGATAGACATGTTGTGGCCTCAAAGCCTAAAATGTTTACTTTATATTTTTTCTTTATAACCGTATAAAGAAAAAATTTGCCTACCTCTGCAGAAGAAATAAAAGACTGAGAAAGAGTTAGAATAATAAGAAATTACTAAACCCAGAAGACCTTTTTGACAGGAGTTCTCATCTTATGTAGTGGGAAGGAAGATAAAGCTATGACCCTAAACTGGGACTTAATCAGTAGAGTGACTGAGCTCCGGAGAAGGTCTGACTCCCAATCAAGGAAGGTCTATTATGCTAAGGTCAGGGGACACACACATAGGACAGGGACATCTGGACCCATATCACTAATGGTCTTGAATTTCTAGATTCTTTTGAGCCCACAGAAGTATCCCTTTGTTGTTTGTTGGGGGGGAAATGCCAAAACCTCTCTCTCGAGAAACAACATGTTCTCTCCTTAGAATCTGCTTCATCTCCCCTCCTGGCCACTAGACCTGTAACTAGCAGCCAGAAGTGTGCAGGGATGGCAAGGGGAGGAAAAAGATTATACTTTAAAGGAGCTGCAGGACTTAGCCAGCACATACTGGAAGGATCATGGAGAGTATGATAATGGGGGTGCTTGACCACGGGGACTAAAACATATGGTTGGATAAGGGAAACTTTATTGATTTAGGAGTATTCTTCTGAGATATTATATGTGATATTGTGTCAGGGATCCCATAAACATTACAGATTTCTTACAAAGTCTGGAAGCATGAAAAATCAATAGTTCACAATGAGTGAGGCTGAAATGCCAGAATTTTCACAGAAGAAGATGGAGAAATTATTCAGTTGGGGAAGTTGGCATGCTAAAATGGATAGACTATGTAAAGCCAAAAACTCAACCAGAAGAATCTGTTCATGGGAAGATCCAGAGGGTATATAGTTTACCAAGGTCATGTGGAAAGCTCTGATAAGAGGGTCACAAACATCAACAAGTTCAGGGATGACTCTTGTTTATGGTCTGTGGCTGATGATAGGATAAACCATTACAGTACAAAGCTCACCGATAACAATGGGATGATTGGATCCTTAAACAGTTGAGGCCAGGTGGCACTTCACAGTTAGAGACCAGGTGGTTGAAATTTTCATAAAAAAACATCAAGGTTGGAATAGCAGCCAAGAAGATGTGATTTGCCAAGAATTATGAATTGTTAACAGACTGTGGCATCTGTCAGGGCAGAATAGATGTGCATCCAACAGAGGTATTAGTCAACTGTACCCTCAGAAGAAATCAAGGCTGTATCATCAAAGGTTGAGGACCATTCCCCCAATAAAAAGTCATGGTTCTTTGCTCGTTTTCTAGACCTGAGCCAGTTTTTGGATCCTCAACTTACTGATTGAAGAGGAAACAGGGCTTCTAGGATGAAAGACTGCAATACCATGGCAATATGAATCTTGCAGTTCTTCCACAAAGGGATGTATAGCAATATACTCAGGGACACTGCAAATGGAATTTCCAAATATTTCAAGGACTATTGGACACCATCTTGGGCTTAACATTGATACCTCAAGACATGAAATATTTTTTGGAGCCCTGTTAATATAAAGATTTAAGAGGCCCACATAAAACATAGATTTTGAAAAAGGTCTGACTCAGCAATTTTCAACCCATGTGCTGTGTTATGTGTACCACAGAATTTTTAAAACATGAAGTACCTGAGTATTGAGTCAGGGGCACTGACCTCTTTTCTCTCAGGTTGTCAAATAAAAAGGTGACAACAGCCAACACAACAATAGCCATCCAGTGTGAATGAATCAAGATTATAGCTTTGTTGCTATTATTATATCGGCAAAAGAATGTATTGTTGGTATGATGGAGAGTTTTAATAGTCTACTAGTATGTGGGCCATGCGGTAAAAGCAGTTGAAAATCTCTGGTATAGCTCATTGTTTGTTCCTAGGGTTTGTAGTAATTTACCCTGTCCCCAAAACTATAATTAGGAAAGAAATACTTGGTAATTGGTCTTGACCAGTGGAGTTAATACTAACTATAATAATAAGAGCATACTATGCTAATTAGACCAGATATCCTTCTGGACCAAGCCAGGACTGTGAGGGAAGCCCAGGTCCCGGGTGCCTGCTCGTGGCCAGAGGGAAGCCCAGGTCCCAGGTGCCAGAGGGAAGCCGGTGCCAGCAGCTGGGGAAGGTAGGCCAACTCTTACACAAATTTTGTGCATCAGGCCTCTCTAGTCTATAATAATTGGGAAGGTCAAGTTCAGGTGCTTGGATGTCTGATGAGAGCCTGAAAGAAAAAAACAAAACAAAACAGTATGAAGATTGAGACCAAGGAATAATGGGCTTGAGGTATGTGGGTAAATATATGGGAGTGGAAACAAAATGTGAAGATCATGTGTTGCTACCCACCGAGAGCATCCAGCATGGGAATCCCTTTTCAGAATGAAATGGGGAAATGAGTCAATCAATAAGTAAATGACTATAAATATTGAAATGTTGTTAGAGGTTGTGGATTGTGGTGGTAGTGGTTGAGGGATATTGGGGGTTGAAGGAGCTAACAGTCTCTTTTTTAGATGTGGGTGATAATCTATATATCATATGTCTTTGATGCAGGGCTAATGATCACAGTCTGGAACTCTTTTCTCAGAGTTTTTCAGCCACCCCTTTCTGTTTCTTCTCCCTGTCCATCCTCCTCCTCCACTCACTCACTCACTCATTCAGTCACTCACTCACTCTAGAACTCCTAGTTCCTGCTGCACATCCCCTTACCCTGAGAATTGGGGTGGCTTCCCTGCATATCTGTAGGGCAAGCCACTTGTCATGGAATTGGATGCAGACTCTAGGAGAAATCTATCTGTAATGAGAAGCTGTGGGCTTTTGATGAGCCAGTTATGGACCTCAGGTCATTAGCCAAGACCCTTATCACAACACATTATTGTGGTTTTGTAAGGTGTCCAATATTTCTTATCCCATGAACGTTGCTTATAGTCTGACTCTCACTGTGGATATATATGGAATCAAAGAGCCTAGAATCTATAACCATTTTACCTCTAACTAACCCTGGTCAGCCATAGCCTTGGAAGAGAGAGAGCAGTCTAAATAGCATCATTTGGTGGGTTTAGATTAGTCCTTTTGCCTCTATTCTGTCTCCATAATTAGCAGTATTTTCCTTTTAGGTATAACATTTTGCTTACCCACCCACACATAATCTTTTGAAAAGTGAAATGCAAAAAAAGTCTAAAGAATCTGAGTTGAAGTTCTACTGCTGATTACTTCTGTGATTCTGGCAAAGTCACAAAATTTCTGTGAGCTGAAGTGTTCTCGGGTATAAAATGAAATGAGAGTAGCTGTGTAGTCCACCTCACAGGGATTGTTAGAAAGATAAAGGCATTGAAGGTGAGAGTTTCATAAACTGGAAAGAACAGTATAATTGTAAGGGGTTATTATTTTCAGCTGTTCCCACTTCATTGTAAATATTGTAAATTAAATTACCTGTCAGTTTTCTCGTTATCTCAGGACACCGAAAGAATGGGAGTTTTAAAAGAAAAGAAAGAAGGGATGATTTTTGAGAAGTTGCATGTTTTACTTGTCATGGGTATCTCTGGGCATGTGTCTAACTGGGGAGCTGAATGGACTGGATAAGCCCAAGAGAGAGAGGCAATTAGTACTGGGAATTGCTGGCCACTATAAATTATTCACCTTGCAGTTCTCTTAGGGAGAGCTGTGGCCTGGACAATGTTCAAAAAGAGGCAAGTGCAGATAGCTTCATTCATTCATTCAAAAAAATATAGCCAGCTTCCACTTTGTGCTTGACACCAGGGGCGTGGAATAAAGTACAGTTTTTGCAGAGTGGTGGCAGAGACAAGCTAACTGAACACACATTTCTGCAGACTGTGACAAAGCTGTGACAGAGGCAGCAAGGCTAAGAGGAACTCAGAGCAGGAGCATAGATATTGGATTAGGAAGCTCAAGAAAGGTTTCTTGGTGATGCTTGAGATGAATTTAGAAGGATCAGCAAGTCTTCAATGACATGGGGATGGAGAGAGCATTTTCCTGGAAGAGGGAACTATAAGAGCGAAGATTTGGAAGCCTAAAGCAGCCTGTTGTTCTTTAAGGAATCACAGGTGATTCCAAGTGGCTGTTTTTGGAGGTGTGTGGTGAAGAGAGGTGTGTGTGTGTGTGTGTGGAGGTGGGGAGAACATAGAAATGGGGGAGGGCATAGCCAGAATATCTGAGTTTGATCCTGAGAGCTATGTGGAACTTGAAAACAGGGTGACATAGTCAGAAATGCATTTTAGAGGGGACAGAGCTATCAGTAAGGAGTTGTCCCTGGATGCAGGAAGCCCTGTAAAGAGACTGAGCAGCCCCTGTGATGGTATGGAGTAAGATACTAGCCTGGCCATGGGAATAGAGAGAAGTGAGAAGAGCTAACAGATTCTGCAGAAGCTGGTAAGTAGTACATTCTCTGTGACTGAATAGGGAAGTATGAGTGTGATAAGTTAGCATGCCTCTCAAAAGCTGCAAGGTCCAGATAAGTTGGGTTTGGTCACTGGACCCCCGCTATTAGAACCTTCCTTTACCCTGTTGGGAGTATAGGTATCTGGTGATGGCCTACCTACTCTCTGGGTCTGGGAGGGAGCCCAAGCATCATCTCCAGCTCCATTCAGTTACAGGAGGACCAGCCTCACCCTCCATCATGCCCAGTCCATTATTAACTCTAAAAAATCAAGCTCATATACAGAGACTTTCACAGACCGAAGTCTCCCATCTCTCACATTTTCTGCAAGAACCCAGATTCCCTGCTGTGCTTTCCCCCCAGAGCAGCTGCTGGTGGCCCAGAGCTGCTTTCTCCAGAGGGCCATCCTCTCCGGCTCTAAGCCCCTCCCAGCACACATCCCATCCTCTGTAGGAAGTGCCATGCCTATTTTGGTCTGGGCATTTCCTCTTCAGAACATGTCTGTCACATCCCCAGTCTGTGATGCATGTATTGTAAAGAGCTTACAGGCCGTTTAGCTGGGGCTGAGGCATTTATTTTAGCTGGAGAATTGCTGACATCCAGGAGCATTTTTTAATAGAAAGAAGAGTGTTAGAAGAGGTGCCCTGCTCTCTTTTTTAACAGCAGCATTTCTCTGCTGGCTGGCGATCTGGAGTGGCCTGGCGCATGTGGGAATCCATAAATCGTGACCTGTTGCAGATTACAGAAATGGCCCTTTATCCTGGTATTCATGCCCTTGCAATGTGACTCTCTAGTTCCTCCCAGCAAGCAAGGAAGACTCTAGTTTTCTCAGGGCATTGAAAGAGTGGAGTTTTAAAGGGAAAGAAGGAAGGAAGACTCTGGAGATGTGGGGTGATTGACTTGGCACAGCTCTCAGAGAAGGCAGTTCTGGACGTGTGTGCAATAGGGAGACACAATGTTCTGGACCAACCTGAGAGAGTTCCCTTGGGAACTTTTGGGAGACAGGGGGAAATAAATGAAGTGCTTTGCAGTTCTCCAAGAGACTTCTCTACCATACAATGCCCAAGAAGAGCCAAGTGCAGAGAACTTCACTTATTCATCCATTAATTCATTAGCTAAATTATTATTTCAAAAAATGCTTACCCGATTTCAATTTCTATCCTTCAGGCACTGCAAGAGTTGAGACAGGATAATAGATCACCCGTTTGAGTGTAATGTGGCTATTTTAGCTGAGATTTGCTGAGTCCACCACAGCCTGCCCAAACAACCACCTGGAAGAATCATGAATTAAATAAATGGTGATGTTTCAAAGCCTCTAAGTTTGAGAATGGTTGATTGCACAGAAAAAGCTAGCTGAAGCATGATCTAAATCTAAAGGATTAGCATTTTGGTCTTTATTTCCCTAGAAAACTCCTTCGGCTACCCTGGAAGATGGGTGATGCCACATTTTATCTTATATTTTTTAAACATTTTTATGACTTTATTTGAGCCAAGCTGACATCACATGCCAGGGAGCAAGATCTCAAATGCTCTTGGGGTGATGCCAGACTTATGCAGAACAGGGCAAGAACTTTTCATGAAAGCAGAAGAAAATGCTTGGCCCATCACTATTTGGAAGATAGAACACAACCAGAATTAATTTTTAAAGGTATGCAAGAAGGCTAAACCCCAATAACCTTTAGAATTCAGAAGCTTACAGATGTAATTAAAGATATTTCTTTAATTTTTTATTGCCCCGGGTAATAATTGATTGGATGATTTTTTCTATAACCTTTTTATTAAACATTTTAAGCTCATAAAACCTTATACTGAGCTTATTTATCACAGAAAAATTACCTTTTCATGTCTTCTGGGGAATCTGCAAGTTCTAATAAGTTGATCAGAATGAACCATGTGATACCCTGGGACAGTATGAAACATTCAGAGGTTCTCTTTGAGAATATTAATATAAAGTATAAGAATAAAATATTAGCTATGGGAAGTTTACTATAGACCAGGCACTCTGCCTAGGGCTCTCCATTCATTATCTCATTCTACCATTTTATCAGCTCACAAATAGAGTCTACTCTCATTAGGGACTCCACTTACACGGAAACTGAGGCTCAGCGACATTTTATCAGGGTGGAAGTTAGCAGAAGGCAACTTCAACATCTAGGGTGTCAGCCCCTGATGCCATGCTCTGAGCTGTCCCGTGGCATTGCTGTATTTGACTGGGATTGAATCCACACTCTGCCATTGTTCTCCATCAATGCTCTTGGACCAACTATTCAGCCTTTCTGCACTTCAAGTGCTTTCTTTATAACATGCAGGTAACAACAGATGTAAAAACTGAAGGCTAAAAATGTCTCTTTATATTAGTGCAACAAATATGGAAGCTCTCAGAGGATATAAAACTACCTTTCCCACAGTCAGAAGTTTGTTTTTGTCCCTGCAAAGATTGTCAAGGCAAACACTTAGAGCCTGGATCTCAGCAGGCTTCCACATTTTATCTCTTCCCTCTTCCTCCACATTGTATTTGAAGGATGTTCCTTGAATATGAATGTTGTGAGCAGTTCCTGGTTCTGGTCCATTAGACTGAGCCTTAGCTATAATTGACCATAACAGAAGACAAACCCCTCAACTAGAAGTGCAGGGTTTTGTCACAACCAACTAATCTGTCATTGTCCTATGAGAGATGCAGAAGCTGGTAGCAACAAGGATATCAGTGAGTGATAGTGGAGGCAAAATGTCTGTGGAGATAAATGGTACATACTATTTGGGAGGTTCAGGAAATGCACAAATGTGGTCAGTTTACTCAGTAGGCGGTCTCCTCTCCCTTTGAGCTTCCTGAAAATATGAACCTGCTTTAGGTATACACTGGAAGAAAGGGATGGGTGCTTAGAAGAAATGGATGTTTTTTATCTGGGACTAGGATTTGTCCTTTGTGTGGTGCAAAGTAGTCCCAAACACTCAGATACACACACACACACACACACACACACACACACACACACACTCAGGGATAGTCAGGTGTCTGCTTTTGCCACGGGGCTCAAGTCAAAAGAGCAGATAAGGTAGAGAGGTTGAAAAGTTAAGAAGGCAGTCCCATGGCAAAAGCAGACACCTGACTCTGGGGCTCAGGTTGACCTCCAATCTTCTCTAGGTGTCCTTTAAGATAGTTGTATTGGGAGTTATAATCAAATGAGTACCCAGGGCAACAGACCCAAACCTCTCTTCACTTAAACCTGTGTACCCTCTCTTCCCCACACCCCTGCCTCCAACATACACATACCTATCATGCACATACACAGTCCACACAGGGCACGGGGACACCTACACAACCTAGGTGTCAATAAGGTTCCAGAGAGCTGGACCCACACACACTCAGTCATCCACCCAACAGAAGGTTATTCAAAGCACTGTGCTGGGTGCTGTGAAGTTTCACGTCAAGAGGACACGTCTCTGCCCTCAATGAGCTTTAAACCTTGAGAGGGACTTAGGGTTTCATTATACCTGAACTTTCTATGGTAATTGTTTCAGGGACTTTTTAAAGGTGGAGAAAAACTCATCAAAAGGACTACTGATTTAAAGGAGGACAGATAAAGTGAAAGGATTGAAAAAATGGGGACTATTAGAGAAAGCCAGAGGAAGCAGCATTATTCAGCACAGAAGAACAAGGCTGAAGTGATGACTTAATAAGAATAGTTAAGTATGTAGAGGACAGACTTCATTATGGCTCTATCATGCACGAATTTATCTAAAATTCTTTTTGAACCTAATTATCTTTTTATTTGCTCTGTGCTACCTCTAGGGGTGATGAGTTTCTTATGCAGACTGCTTGCTATGTAAAATAACACATACTTTGGCTTCTGAAATGTCTTCTTTAAGCTTATAGGATCTTCCACTAACTATGGTTTCCAGCCTTGGTGAGTAGGGCCTTGTATGGTGTGTCCTCCCAGGGCCCTGTATGATTTTGCCAGCTTCTTTCATGTCTACCATAAAGTCCCTGCTTTTTCTGGAGTTCTTGTCTTTTTCTCTTAGCAAAAACTCTCTAATTTTGTTACAAAATTAGCAACACAATGGTCTCAAATTTTCCTACATTTTGTGTGTCCTTTTAGGGATATGTGAACAACTTATTTATCAATTTAATTAAAACACAATTTCTCCAACACTTTAACATCTCTAAAATCAAGGTATCTATATATTTAAAAGGCTCAGTGACCAACCGTTCATCTGTTTGACCAACCGGCCAACTGGCCGGTATATATGACGTGCACTGGCAATTTAAAAATAAAAAGAACACATATTTAATACCTTAATCAATAAAATAAAAAAATAATAAATAAACGTTTACTCATGCATGTGTGATACATATTAAAATATTTTGTATTTTAATTTTATAAAATTATATAAACTATTTTGACATGTTATTTTTTGCAGTAATGTAATTACTACATGAATCTTCTAATTAATTTTCTTTCAATGTGCATGAATCTGTGCACCAGGCCACTAGTTTAAAAATAAACTTGACTTGCATATGTGTGAGACATTTATTTTTTTTTAAATTTTTTTTTATTGATTTTACACAGAGAGGAATTGAGAGGGACAGAGAGTTAGAAACGTCGATGAGAGAGAAACATCGACCAGCTGCCTCTTGCATACCCCCCACTGGGGATGTGCCCGCAACCCAGGTACATGCCCTTGACCGGAATCGAACCTGGGACCTTTCAGTCTGCAGGCCGACGCTCTATCCACTGAGCCAAACCGGTCCCGGCTATGTGCGATACATTTAAAGCTCTCGCTGGTGCCAATCCCATGCATGTGTTTTGATCTGTCATTGTCGATCATGAATTTGGTTGACACTTATAGTAGAGAAAGGGTGAATAATGATAGTAAAGTATTTCCTCTAATTAATTTCCTCTCAATGTTCACGAATCTGTACAATGGGCCACTAGTGTTCTATTATCCATGTTATCAAAGCAATGTCTCAGGGCTTAATTGGCAACATATTTTTCAGCAGTAAGTAAAGATAATGGTGTGGCATGACTATCGCCTTCAATTTTATGAAGTATGGTATTAATATATTATTGATCTTTGTGGAACAGTGGATGCTAAAGCACAATAGTAATGTTTATGAGATGGCTCTTGGATGCCCCAGGATTTAATTTGAGTATTTGTTCAGTGTTTATTCAGGGTCCCCACCCCCACTCCACCATATCTTTATTGTCTCAGAGATCACTCCAGCTTCTTTTCATATAATACTGCATACCCATTGGTACTTACATGATACTAATCAGTAAGACTGGTGAGGAAGCACCTGGAAGCTGGCTTAAATTCCTCACCCAGCTCCCCGGGTATCCCCATAGGATTTCCCTCCTATTGGTTCTGTTAAGAAGTATAGAGAAAGACGCTTTACACATCTTACCAACTGGTTTGAACATAAAAGCTAAGGCAGTGTCAGGATGGTACTCCGAGTTCCTTGAGAAAAAGAATTGTAGAGAACAGCATGCTATCATTATTATTACCGTGTTGACCATGTCCCTGGAAATCTAAGCCATTCTGGAGAACGGATTTTCCACTGAAGAATGGCTCTTTAATAGAAGCTTAATAGGAGGCAGAGTCTGTTCTGAGAGCTTCTCCGCATGGCTCTCCTTTCCAAGGCAGATTGCAGTTCACTTTGCATAATGAGGCAATCTTTCTATTTACTGATTATTTCCTTATATAACTTGATCACTGAGAAGAAGTCACCGCCAAGATCTCAAGCAACTGACTAATAAACCTATTCCCAAGGACAGGTGTGAGGAGCACTTGCGATGCCTCTCTTGCTTGCAGATTGGAGTTTGTGCACACTGTATGTCAGAGTGCATTTTGCCAGAAGGCAGAATTTACATTCCTGGCATTTTCTATAGAAAACCAGAAGAAAGAGAACAAGGGAGTGTCTCCATGACTGGCATCTGGAAGATACAAGCTAGGATGTGAAATATCCAGGGTCGAACTAATAATAGCACAAGTAACATTTGTATAGCACATTATAATTGCATATTAATTTGCTCCTCATCACTACCATGCTGGAAATAAGCAAAAAAGATATTATCCCACTTTATATATGAAAGAAGCAATAATTGAATCAATCGACTGGCCCCAAACACATTAACACAGGGCAGAACAAAGAACTGAGTCCAGGTATTCTGATCTATAACCCTGACAATCATATGGCTTCCCTTGAAAGCCAACTATATTCTAGGTCTGAGCCCTCAGGACAGCCATTGTGACAACTGTCAATACTGTGTACCCAGTGATTTAGATAAAGGAACCAACAGGCTTATACTGCTTTCCTTACATAATTTCCTCAATCATCCAATTTATTTTGGTAGCATAGGTAGAAAAGCTGCTTTTCTCCACTATTCCTATTTCTCTCCATCCTTGTTTTCTGTATAGAACTTATCTGATATATAACTTCTCTGGGTCTCAATATTTCTGTTTTCTAATCTGTCTCTCCTATAGAATGTAAGGTGCATGTGGGTATATATTGTTACATGCCCAAGACACATAGTTGGCATTCAACAAATATTTGCTAAGTGAATGAATGAATTAAAAGTTGTCTCAGCCCTAGCCAGGAATCTCAGTGGTTAGAGCATTGTCCCTTATGCTAAGGCTGTGGGTTTGATCCCAGGTCAGGGCACATATAAGAATCAACCAATGTGTGCATAGATAGGTGGAACAACAAATTGATCAAATCTCAATCTCTCTCTCTCTCTCTCCTCTCTCTCTCTCTCTCTCTCTCTCTCTCTCTCTCTCTCTCTCTCTCTCTCTCTCTCTCTCTCTCTCTCCCCTCCTTCTTTCCCTTCTTTCCTCCCTCCCTCTCTAAAATCAATCAATCAATATTTTTAAAAGGTTCCTGAAGTGGCTAATTTGTCAAACTACACCAAAGTGAACAGCATAGACTTTTATATATGTGTCACTTCAGATAAATTCTATCTCCTTGAACAACAAATCTGTGTTCAAGGTGGTCATGGCATGTTGGAGTGTCAACCCAGCATCTTGAATTGTCCTGCCAGGACATGTCATCTGCACTTAATTATGCATTTACTATATTATAATCTTGGTTAGCGCATTACAACCAGAGGGAAATTAAGAGCAGTGCCAAATGGCATACCAGGGACCATTGCAGTGATACAGTCAAAAGTAGGGGTGTCGAACTCAATCAGAGAAGGGGCCAAAATCTAAAATCCAGCCTAAATCGCGGGCCGAATGGTTTACTGAACAGTCATAAACTGACAATGTCATAAACTGACAGCGGAGTGCAGTGATGACAGCGCGGTGCGGGCCACATTGCAAGGCCTGGCGGGCTGGATTTGGCCCGCGGGCCTTGTGTTTGACACATGTGGTCTAAAGTTTGAAGAGCAGAGGTCATATTTGTGGTCTTACGATCTTTTTTCTTGGTTCAGGTCTTTTTACAATGTGTTTTTTTTTTTACATTTTTATATATTGATTTTTTTTTTTTAAAGAGAAAGGATGAGTTAGAGAGAGAGAGAGAGAGAGAGAGAGAGAGAGAGAGAGAGAGAGAGAAAAGGGATTAAACCTGCAACCTTATAATATCATGACCATGCTCTAACAACTTAGCTACCCAGCTAGGGCTCATAAATTTTTATATTAACTAATGAACCCTCCAATTTCCCCAAACTTATGTAAGCCTTGGTATCATGTTAAGGAAAAAAGTGGTTTTTAAAAATCTTTATTGTTATAAGTATTACATATGTTCCCTCTTTTCTCCCCATTGACCCCTTCTAACCTGTCCCCTACACCTCAGGCCTTCACCACCCTATTGTCTGTGCTCATGGCTTATGCCTAGATGAATACAAGTTCTTTGGTTCATCTCTTCCCACCCACTCACCACCCCCACCTTCCCTCTGAGGTTCCACAGTCTGTTCTGTGCTTGTGTTTCTGTTTTGTTCATCAGTTTATTTTGTTCATTAGATTCCACATATGAGTGAGATTATGTGATATGTATCTTTTTCTGACTGGCTTGGAGGGTATTATGCTAAGCGAAAGAAGTGTGTGTGTGTGTGTGTGTGTGTGTGTGTGTGTGTGTGTGTGTTTTAAGTCTTTTTGTTAAAAACAAAAAAACAAAAAAACAAAACCCAATGGAGGTTTTTTGGTATGTCTGGTTCTCTTCCGTGTCCATAAACCATTTCTTGTCAGGAAAGCTTCAGGAAAAATCTCTAGCATCTCTCAATAGCATCAAATCCCTCAATGTGGACACTGTGCTGTGTTGGTCGATGTGCTTGTTAAATTGACCCAGTGTTAATGTTTTAGTTAGAACTGATGACACAGACATAAGTCAGTGTTACTTATCACTGTCTTTGATCTGCTCCCCAGGATGGGACCTACATGCATCTGCTTCCAACAGTTTGGACAAGCATCAGTAGTAAATAATAAATCATACATATAGGTCACCTGCTGATTGGTGGCAGGCACTGACATCCACCCACTTTCTTTTCAGACATCTAAAGCAAAAAGTTCTCCTTCACCCATCCTTTCAAAATAATACCCTTCTTCAAATGTATCACTTTGTTTTTAAAGAATGTCATTCATCACTCAGTATAAAAATACAAAATCTAAATTTAACCCCATGTGCCTCCAGGAATATGATCCCTAATGCTGAGACACCTTGGGGTATATAGACATGCTTTTGCTAAAGAATAAAATGAGGACTAGAGTCCTCAAGTTATGTGAATAAATATAAATTTAGGAATCAACAAAAAGGAAGCAATGCGCTTATCTTTAAAAGCACAGTATTTTTTAGAAAGAGAAGTTCATGATCATCAATCTAATCTAATATTCCAATATCCTCTCATTACTATTGAGGAAATGGAGACTCAGAGAAGTGAAGTGGCTTGTTTTAGGACATGTGGTTACTTAAATACAGAAATTGTATTTTTTAAATGTCCAGTTTAATGTGATTTGTATTATAAATGCTAGAAAAGGGAAGACGCTGGTTTCTTCTTTCATTGGGAGAAATATTTCTAAAGTTTCACTTGACAGTAACTGTGCAGCTTTCTGGAATTATGACAGTCTTTGGGAGCCCTCCCAGTCTTGGATGTCACCCTAGAATGTGGTTGTCTGAGTGCATTGCTGTGGGTTGGTGGAGGGAGAGGGGCATGGTGGTGGCTGAAGGGAGGGAGGAAGCAGAAGAAGATGAAGAGAGGGCATGGTATCTGTGGTCCAGGGAGAATTATTAACCTTAGTGCACAAAATGCCTGTTCCTTGTTCCAGCTGTTACTGGAACAGACATGAATGAGAATCCCTTATTCAGAACTCCCATTGAGCCTGACCCAGGAATAGCAGTAGCTTACATTATGTTCTAGGAGAGCCTTCTTCAAAGTTGGGTTAATTATGGAGGCCTCACCTGCTGGTCAGTCCTTGGTTTCAGGAAACCACTGCTGTATGAGGGGAAATTATTTTTTTAAGACACGCATCCCCAGCATAATATGCTTAAATCCTCAGGGCACTCTTAAGAATTCAATGACCAACAGTATTCCCCATATTCATTAGTTATTAAAATAAAAAAGATAATCTTACTGTATTCACATGCTATATTATCAGAAAAATTAAATTTCAGTCTTCTATGTAAGGATTACTCTTATTTTCATCTTTGAGGGCAAGGCAAGAGTAGTTTTTATGGTAGATGATAAATTGATGGGAAATTCCTCTGAACTTTGATTAGTTCATATCCATCTGATTCTGCTCATCTCTTATTTTATCAGAGGTTTGTGCCTCCCATACTTTCTGCTCCTGGAGTTTTAGTTGTTCTGTCTGGTTTACATCTTGAGCCAAACTCATGTACTAGTATAATGTGCCTGTGGCCTGATCTGTGTCACTGACTCTGAAATTTATTAGAATGTGAGTATCTAGGACTTTGAGCAAAAGAACCATCAGTGAATTGATAAAACTGGATGCAATGAACAACTCTTAAGTTCTCCTTTTTAAAAAAAAAAATATATTTTATTGATTTTTCACAGAGAGGAAGAGAGAGGGATAGAGAGTTAGAAACCTCAATGAGAGAGAATCATAGATTAGCCGCCTCCTGCACACCCCCACTGGGGATGTGCCCGCAGCCAAGTTACATGCCCTTGCCCGGATTCGAACCCGGGACCTTTCAGTTCGCAGGCCGATGCTCTATCCACTGAGCCAAACTGGTCCCGGTTTAAGTTCTCCTTTTTAAAAAATAGCAGAACTACTTCACCAGCAACATCACAGCAATGTCCCAAATTTGATTACTAGTACACTGAGAAGCCAGAAAGCGTGGCCATGTTACCAGTCAGTCTGTGTAAATGAAAAGGATGGCTTACCCAATTACTTTGTTGATGATGAATGTCTAGGATGTGTGAAGTGCTGCAGGGATACCCTTCACTGTGGTGATGGGAACTGGCTGGTCTTTGGTAACCTTGGGGCTGACCCTAGTAGACATCCAATATGTGTGGAGTTTGGAGAGGTTTATCTGTCTAGATATGAATTGTGGACTCCCTGTCTATCTCTAAATACTAGGTGTATCAGTTAATAATGGTGATTTTTTTTCAATAGATGGAGTTACACATATGTTAATATATATGTGCTTTGATGTGTATGCTATTTTGTTGTATTGACAACAAGCTTCAATTTGCTGAAGGCATTAATATCATCGATATTTTTACACTTAAAATGTTGAATTTCATGCAAAAAAAAAAAAAGAACATTTGTGGGAAGTTTTAATTCGTTATTTTGAAGAGAAGTGCTGCTGAAAGTTATCTTGTACTTCAGGAAGCTTATGGTGAACATGTTCCATCTCAAGATACCTGTGAACACTGGTTTAAACGCTTTAAAAGTGATGATTTCTATGAGAAAGACAAAGAATGTCCAGGTAAACAGAAAAAGTTTGAAGAACAACAATTACAAGCATTATTGGATGAAGATGTATGTCAAAATAAAAAACAACTTGCAGGAAGATTAAACATGGCTCAACAAACAATTTATGATTGTTTACAAGAAATGGGAAAGATTTTAAAGGAAGGAAAATGGGTGCCACATCAACTGAAAGAAAGACAAATGGAAAACCAAAAAGTCATCAGTAAAATGTTGCTTCAATGGCACGAAAGAAAGTTTTTTTTTGTTTGTTTGTTTATTTTTTTTAATCTAATTGTGACTGGAATGAAAAGTGGATTTATTTTGAGAATCCCAAATGCACAAAATCATGGGTTGATCCACATCAACCATCAACATTGATTGCAAGGTCAAATCACTTAGGAAAGAAGACAGTGCCCTGCATTTGGTGGAATCAGGAGGGTGTGGTGTATTATAAGCTTGTAATACCAGGTTAAACCGTTAATACTTGTTGCTACTGACAACAAATAATCAACTTGAACCACACTTGATTCAAATCATGCTTTCTTTGATTACAAAATTTGGCATTATTAACCAGTACACCTAGTAAAAGGCTAATATGCAAATTTCCTCTCGACCAAGAGTTTGACTAGGAGTTTGACCACCTAGTAAACCACCCACTGACCCTTCCCCGGTTTGGCCTGGCCCTATCTGCCTCGATTAGGTCTAGCTGGCTAGACCCCACCTGTGTACAAATTCATGAACCAGGACTCTGGTTAGACATATGACTTTAAGCAAGTTGTTTGTGCTCAAATTTCCCACCCATTGTCCATAATATAGGAACAATGATATGACTAACATTATAGAGGTGTTGAAATAATTAAATGTATCAATACACATAAAGCATTGAAACAAATTCTGGGCACAGTTGGCTGGAGCATTGTCCTGTACCCCAAAATGTTGTGTGTTTGATTACCAGTCAAGGAACATACCTATGTTTTGTGTTTGATCCCTAGTTGGGTGCATACAGGAGGTAATCGATCAATGTTCCTCTTTAACGTCAATGTTTCTCTCTCTCCATCTCTCTATCTCCAAAAGTTAATGAAACATATCCTCAGGTGAGGATTTTTTTAAAAAACAGCAATTCCTTGTACATAGTAAGTGCTAAAAATGTCTTGCTATTATTGACAATTTGATCAACCTATTAAATAGCAATGTTGAAGAGGGAGCACACATGAAAATTAATCATTTTCTTGGCTTTCATGAAAACTGCTTCACAGTACAATAAAAAAAATCATTGACTTACAAATTATTTCCTACTATATTATCTTGGGCTCATTACCTTGCTTCCTAAGATCCAGTTTTCTATCTGTAAATTGGAGCATTAATATCTACTTGATGGCTTGTTATAAGGACTAAATAACATATGGACAGGGTGGGGCAAAAGTGGATACACAGTTGTTTGTATGGAAAGTGATACAGTAGTTAGTGAATAATAATACAAGAATAAAGTCTGTTTTTCATGTAGTCACCGCTGTAAACACTTTGCCCCATCCTGTAGTGCAAACACTGTGCCTGATACAGAGTGATGGTTCCTGTCTGTTCACTTTACAGTTCCTGCCCAGTCAACTGGGAAAGAAGGCAATGTTTTTGAGTCACAGTTTTCAAAATAAATGAGAAGGAACGTGTATTGAACTATTAATCTAGTGACTATTTATTGAGAACCTACAAAGTGCCAGGCCCTGTGCCAGGCACTGGGGATACAATGGAGATTGGGCCCTGGTTTCCAAGAGCTTGCATTGTACCCAAAATGGCACTTTGATTTCAAGGTACAGAAGGAAATACTCGGGATTAACATCTCACAAAAGATAAGATGCAAGAAAATTTTTGTTTGAGAACGAAGTTGCTTTTGGATTCTTCTATCTCCTTGAATTGGACTGCCAGGCCCCATCAGCCCACAGCACCTGCGCTAGCACGTCACTCTCCATGGAGAAAATAGAAAAGGGAGCCGCATGTCACTGATTAGGCTAATTTCAGTGTTCCATCTGTCTTCATGGCTCAAGATTTTTAGTTGCAGTTCCAGAATCTTTCAGAACTTAAGACCAACTATTGGTTCTCACTAAGAGCTTCCTGGCTGATGTAGCAGAAATTTGAAAAGGTGGCTGCATGCCAAAGTGCTTTGTAGAGCTCAGAATCACGAAGTTTTTCTCCTGGGAGCTTAAAGTTTAACTTCATCAAAGCTATCTGAAACAAAATGAGGAATTTATAAGAAGAAAAGCTGACCCGTGTGAGAAAGGCATGTGATAGTGTGGAAAAAGTACGATCTTAGAATTGGATGGACCTGGAATGAGGAGAGGAAAGTGGTTAGAGATATAGACTCTGGGGTTGGGAATACCTGGGTCCCATAATCTAACTAGCTGTGTGACTTTGAGGATGTTACTGAATTCTCTAACTCAGTTTCTTGATCTTCAACATGGGGATAATAATTCAATAATATCCACCTAAAAATGTTCCAGTGGAGAGGAAGGAGGTGCTGTTCCAGGATCATTCTGAGCAAGCAAAGGAGGGGGTGCCTTGTAGGGAGGGATGGCAAGAAGAAATATACTGCATGTTTATTGAGTACCTACTATGTGTTATTTCTTTACTGTGTGCGGGCGAAAGAGGAGATACAGGGTAAAATAAAATACTAATTGAGTGTCTGAGTGCCAGACAACTTTCCCACATTATTTAATTAAATCTTCACAACATCCTTAATAGATGGTAACTTACATGATCTATAATTTGCAAATGAGGAAAAATTATATATAGGTATGGATGACAGAGATAAAACTCAAATGCTGGATGCACTCATTCCCAAAATCCATACTCCTCTTACTCTTCAAAAGATGAACAACACCATCCTGGCCAGTGTGACTCTGTTGGTTGAACATTATCAAGGGCACCTAAAGATTGCTCGTTCTATTCCCAGTCAGGGCACATACCCAGGTTGGGGGTTTTATTCCCACTCTTCTTCCCACCTCTAAAAATTAAAAACCTCTAAAAAAAAAAAAAAAAAAAAAAAAAAAAGAAAGATGAACAAGACCGCATCTTTTTCCCAATGAAATCATGGTCTAGTATAGTAAAAGCACTATGATTATATAGATGGCATAAATTTCAGAGTTATAGATTCTGATATGGAAATAAAACTTTGTCCTTATATCTGAATTTATCTTAATTATTAAATCTTAAATGCCACCAATGGGAGAAATTTTAATCTTACCTATTTAAGGCAAACAGCCACGTCTACCATTTTCCTCTCACCCTTTTTTAGATATTTATTCAGTTTAGAATTTTTCACTCTTCCTTAACCCAAAGGTGGTCTAAATTCCAAGCACCCCATTCATTCAGGTGTTTTGTCTATGGCTGTTTTCTGATGTTGCTCATCTTCGCTGAGGAGTTGCCCACCTGTGTACCCATTGTTCCTCTGCTGATGTTCACCCAAGTGAACATCTCACCCTCATAATGACAAGTATCCTTCATGACACTCCCACCAATACCCTTTCTGCATTAGGCTTTGTAAGATATGGCAGTTCTTCCTAACAATATTGGATTTATTACATAAGAGAGTTATAATTAGGAGTATAAAATATCTGTCCCTGGTCGTGTCCTGGGCTGCACTTGAGGAGCAGAGAGCTCCCATGTGCCTCCATCAGTCATTCTACTGCTCTGTCTACACCTCTTCCTGGGTAGCTTTCCCAGTTCCTCTTACATCTGTGTCTTCCCACAGGGAGCAAGAGTCTTCAGGTCAAGGATCTGGAGAGTCTGGCACACATCTCGGCATCTGGTACATGGTGAGTGCTCAATAAGTGTCTGTTTTAAAACAATCTATGAACAAATTCACAAATACTGAAAACAAACAAACATAAAGCCCAAGGCTGGTCTTCCCAGATGAATGTTAGTGATACCTAAGCATTCTTTGATCGTCTTATTTTCACTTTGCTCATCTCAAATGAGAGAACATAATTCTAAGTTAAGAAAGGAAGGTGGAAAATCAATGAGATTACTTGGGAAAAGAAACAGGAGACCAGTATTGAGCATGACTGTGTGAGACCCTGTAAGAAAAGCTTTGCCTGTGCTGATCAAGTTATGATGAAAAAATATATCCCCAAATTTTTTATTCTCTTTTAGTTCAGACAGAACAATTTTGGACTTTTTAAGCATGCCTTTTACTAAATCTCAAGGGAAAACACCATGACAAAGTATCTCACTGTGAATGAGATATATTTTTGAGAACATAGGTGTTAAATGCAAAACTGGATGAGATCTTGTTACAAAGTGGCTTTGATGTGACTCTTTATAAGTACTACATTTTGACTCAAACTCACTAATTCCTGAAGCCCAAAGCATTAATTCTGGTTGGTGGTTCTCTAGCGAATTGTGCCTCTGATAGGAAATGATGTTGGAGAGTTAGTATAAGCAACCATGCCTGAACACCAAGCAATAATGATATTGCTTGGTGTTCAGGCATGAATATCAAGGGGGCGGGAAAGGGAGAAGGAAATAATGCTTATTAGGCCCTCATTATAAACTAGGTATCTTAAATCATCTCATTCTTACAGCAACTTTATAAGCGGGCCATTATTATACCCATTTTACAGATGAGAAAAATAAAGCTCAGAGCATTTAGAAAAGGTGCTCAGCTAGCAAGTGGCAGAGCCAGATTTATGTACCTGAGGTCAACATGTGGAGGGTTTAAACTTGCTGGGAGGCATAGCCTGTGTTGGAAAGCCAGTCTTGATGTTAAAAAAAAAAAACCCAACTGGACTTAAAGCACAGGCAGACATATGGCCCCAGCAGAACTCAATATCTGGGATCAGAATTTGTGTGGAGATGAAGCCTAATGGAAGGACTCAGGCAAAATATAAGAAAAAAGCAGAACCCAGATTTCCCAGCTTGGACTTGGCGCACTCCAGAGAAATATCTGCTGCACTGAGTACTGATCCTGAGACATGAGCTGTCCGCTTCATGCCTGGTTTGAAGCTGCTTTCTTGGCATGAATAGGGGAGGCAGGTAAGTGGAGGAGGCAAGGCTCTGCAGATGCCCCTCCTATTAGGAGGCCTCATACCTGCCTGGGTGACACGAAAGTGACTTTGATGAAATATAGTAGCTTTTGCATTAGAAATGAAAATGTGGCTACAAGCTTGTTTCCAAGATAGGAAACAGAACTGTGGAGGTCAGGGGCAGGGCAGACTGTGCCCGTGAATCTGCCTAGCAGCGGTAGATGAGAAGGAGCAAGGTCAGGGATAGAACTCTTGACCTGGACTCAGATGTTTCAGAGAGGTTTGATGAAGATAGAGTGTGGGGTATAATTTACCTGTCAGGTAACTGATAAAAGGCAACATTTATATCCTGGATCTGGAAGGTATCCTTAATATCACCTCTAAAAGCCAATAACTTCCTTTGTTCCTCAAGGGTTAGTGACTAAATAAAGTGAGTGACCAGCTTCCGAGTGAGCTGGTTATAATTGGGAGAGTATTATGATGTGGGTCATTCACTGTAGAGATGGGGGTACAGAAAAGATTAGGCTTAGATTCAGAAAGGAGCACTCTCTTCATTCTTTGTTGGTGACAATGGGGAGCCTTTAATTTGAGAATGACCTAGTTTTTATAAAAGTCTGAATTCCCCAATTTTGTCTGGAGCTGCTGTGAGTTTTTCTATTCGAGAAATGAGATGGAGTTGCCGTTTCCTATGTCTAATAAACAGGTAAAATAGAGGAAGCCTGTCCACCAGGTCATTTTTAAAGCTACAGTACAAGCCCACAGCAAGCTTACCTGGTGTCTCCTATACTTGGTAATGTGAGTATGAGCCTCTCTTTAATGGCAGCAAAGCCAACACCTGAAGAAGAACATCCTTGGCCTAGGGATGGGAGTATCAGTTTTCTATGAAACATCTGATTCACAATCCAGTTTCTTCCCTACCCCAGGCGGGCATGTTGCTGTAGGTTTCACTGGGGGAGGGGAGATCCACTCCTCTGGAGGTGTGGGACCACGGTCTGCCTACTGGACACCAGCAGAGCTGCAGGTCCACAACAGGCATGCGAGTGGAAATGCTCTGGCTCTGTACACATCTACCACAAACATCAGGTTTTGTTAACAGGGCAGACAGCCTTCTAATGAAATATGGCCCTTAACTTCTTTTATATTTGGTAATCTCCAGAACTCTTTATCCAAATGAAGCATAAAGCCCTTACAACTGTGTTTTGCCATTGCACTGACCGAGGAATACATTCATTTGCAGTAACATGGCATTCAATGGAGTGGAAAATAAGCTCTGAAAATTGCTCTTGCCACAAAATTGTAGGAAAATCCCATTTAGATTTCACTGACCACTCTCCCCATGTGACAGAAATTAATATGGCCAAGTTGGTGACAGAGGCTGGGCAAGCCATGTGTCAAACTGTCAAAGCCTGCCTGGTGTAGCTAACTCTTTTTATTGTTCACAGAGCCAACTGAGGGTGTCTCTGTGGATATGTGGGGGGCAATAACGGGAGGTAGGGAAGTCTAGGGGGGTGAAGCAAGAGGAGAGGTCTGAAGCAAGAGAACTTGCGGGTGCATTGTTCAAGTCCTTCCTTTTGTGTCTCTGAGTCTGCACAGACTGAAACCTCTCTCCAAAGGTGTCTAGCCCAAGTTAAGAAAATGAAAAGCAAGCTCACCTTATACTTCTTTGAATCAGTGTGTTTTCTGGCTGTTAGTTGCAACACACCATATTCTCATAATAAATAAAATTCTAGCAGACACATCCGAAAATAAACACATGGTTGATCTGTGGCTTATCCATGTGGAGATGAATAAAACATCAAATTCAGGTGTAAAGTAACCAATTAGAATGTTAAAAAAATTGTGAAAAATACAAAGGCTGGTGATTAATGACACAGAAGGAAAGTTACACTAAAAGTCGGAACTGACACTTTCTGCATGACTCTGGGGAAACCATAGAGTGTCTCTGAACTCAGTTGGCACATTTTTTTAAATGAGCCTAATAATGGCTGTGCTGCTTGCGTCTCAGAATTGTTATAATTCAATGAGACTGTGTATGTAAAGTGATGATGATGGTCTGTAGACATTCAAGAGCTCTTAAACTCCATCCACTCAGCACTGCTATTGAAGGACAGACAGTGCTCATGGAGGTAAAATACACCATGAGTCCTACTTCATGCCCCAGAGGCAAAGGAGTTGGACCTTAGCATCCGAGGGGCTGGATCCTAGTACTGACTGTCCAGTGAGCCCTGGGGCAGCCAACTTAGCACCTCCCCTTTTCACATCTGAACTGAATTATCTCTAAAATTCCTTTCCAGTACCTAATTTTGTATGCCTTTGATCAAGGAGGTGTCATAATAGAAACCCAGATGGTAAACTAGGAATAAAAGAGCATATGTTGTAATTTCTAAAGCAAAAAGATCACAGTTCTCTTGTAATTTGATGTTAAGGGACAAGGTTGGGGAGGAAATTTTGGAATGATTTTTAGAGATCTGTGCTCTCTAGGGTAAACTTGTCTTGAACCAAAATCACTGTATTGTGCTGTTACATGAGATCTTCACATATACTGTTTTTAAATCTCCATTTGAATCTTCTGTCCATTGTCAATGAACAGATACCCACTGAGATTCTAAAGTCTTGTCCAAGAAGTAATAACTCTGTTTTCCTTGCCCATTGCCACCATGGTAGAAGCTGAGCATATTACTTTGTTTCCTTGCCGATAGAGTGTCTCGTGGGCCTTCTTTTATTCCTGAGATGCAGAATAACACACAGGAGAGAATCCCAGCCTCCTGCTTGTTGACTAAGCCCCTTTCCTCCTGCTGTATGCATGTCAGGAAGCCCTGACAAGTAGTAACTCCATGAGGCACTCAGCATGAATGAACCTCTTGCCAGACTGCCCCTTCCATCCTGCAGGGTGTCTATCTGCTGCTTTGATTAGTCAGAGTCTAGCAGATGATTTCACAGACTTGTAGCAGGTGGAACATGGAGGGGAACGTTGACTTGTAGTCTGTGTCCCAGCAACGTGGGTGAAGAGAGTCTGTACTGTGTTCCAGGCTTCTACTTGCTAGTTATGCTCTCGGAGGAAGTGCAACTCCTCAATTAAACTTTTAAAAAAAAATGTATCCATGTATAGTCAGGTCTTAGCACAATGTTGTGATCAGGACTGAGATACCAGCTTTGCCTGCCTTGTTTAAACCATCCGTGGTATCTTGATTGGCCAGTCATTATTCTTTTGTGTAAATGAATGAAATATGAAAACAATTTTTTTTGCTAAAACACAAGGGCAAAATATAGCCAATTTACCATGGCTCAGCATCTTCTGTCTGTCTATGCAGAGGAGAATACTGTCAATCAGTTTTTACAAACATGTACCTGTATATAACAGAATGGTGAATGGGTGTGCAGCTGAGGAGTTATTGGGGACTTCCCTACAGGGTTTTCTAGGAAGTGGTAAAACTGACCCTGCTGCTCTCACTCTACAACTTACTCCTCAAGATACCGTGTTTCCCCAAAAATAAGACATCCTCCAAAAATAAGACCTAGCGCATGGAAAGATAAGACATCCCCTGAAAATAAGACCTAGCGCAACTTTGGGAGAAAAAATTAATATAAGACACTGTCTTATTTTTGGGGAAACAGGGTATATACAGAAGAGAGTAGAGATATGATTTCTTGGCTTAGAGAGAGAGTGCTATGGATCTTCTCTTTCATTTCCCTGGGGAATCAGCGGAAGGAAGGCTCCAAGAGAACCACTTTCATATTTAGAGGGTTTCTGCAAGAAGAGGAGACTGGTCTCTAACTCCCCAATTGGACATCTGCTTAGGGAGTGGACTTGCTGATTTCACTGAGCACCTATTTGAGCAGAGTGAAAAAAGGTTTGGTCTGATAAGGATAAAAGAGTTTTCTATGCCTTAAGCAGACTTGGAAGATGGTAGCTTGAATACTCAGCAAGAGAAGATGGTTTGAACTATAGGGAATAAAGGTCAGAAGAGGTCACCTTGGAGCTTTTCATCTATTTCAGGAAGAACTCACTCATATTCCTTAATAAATATGTCTGCCAACTCAATGGCATAGAAGGACAGATGATGTCAACCAAGGGAAGACTTCAAAGGCACAGAGATTTCAGTTTTACCTCTCTACACCAGTGCCATGGAGGAGAGACAGAGACCTAGAGAAGGGAGGAGGAATTGAAGAAGCAAAAGAATAGACCAGACGTCACCCCTATTCCAAGACACCCCCCCCCCCAGCCAGTGTCAGGCTAGAACAAGATTGAAGGAAGGGTGTGAGACTGTTGGTTTAAAGTGAGATAAGTGGGTAAGACTTAACTGAAGAGTTTAATATGTGAACATGATCAGAAATCTATGGGATCTCTTCTGCACATCATTAAGGATTTGACATTCAACACAGTTATAGGCAGTGATTGAAAAAAATAATAAAGCAATTTCATATTTGTATCCCTGTTGACTCAGATTTTTCAAAAAATCAGTTACATGCAGAAAGATATAGTATTGCTTGCATGTTTTAGCATTAATAATGTCATACTCTGTATATCATACTGTAGCTTGCCTTTTCTCACTCAGCAATATGTCTCAGAGAACTTTATGTATCAGTACACATGGGTTTTGTTATTTATAACTGCTGCATAGAATTCCACAGTGCAGCATTCTTAGAGTTTATTTTTATTTTTTAAATTTTATTTATATTTTAATTTTCAAGGAAAACAATTTTAAATATAATAATAAATAAAACAAACATTAATATTTCCAGAAAAAATAATTTTAAATGTTATGCAATTTCCATTAACATTTCAATAAAAATTATTTTAAATATAATAATATTACATGCAATAAAAATATTTCAAGAAAAATATTTTAAATATATATTACTAAAACTGTACTAACAGTATAATATCACAAAAGTTGTAGGAAATATTAAAAATTTGCAAGTAACAGGATTACTTATAGTCATACACACACACACACACACACACTTTTATTTCCCCCTTTGGCTCTATTTTGGCTCATCAGTTTTAGAGTTTAGTTAGGCATTATGTAACTGATGGGTTTCAGCTGCTGTGGAATAACCTGATGATTGGGCATAGTTAGACTGTAAGAGAGGCCAAGGGTTGGCATTGATCTCTGTAGTAGAGCCTTCCCTTCTGAACTGATGAAGAACTTTCCCATGATTTCTGAATCCCCAGTGGTCCTGAGAGGCTGGCTTCTGAGTATGTTGGGTTGGGGGAAAGTGTCAGGACAGCTTGCCTGGGGATACAACTATCTTCTCTCCATCCTCCCACATATGATTCTTCAAAATCCCCATCTTCCTGAGGTAGAAGCAAAGCCAGTGATTTCAGCTCAACAGTGTTTTCTCACCCCAAAATTGAAATGAATTCATTCCTTCTCTTTCCAATTTTTGGTTTTGTGGCAATTAACCAATAATATCAGGAAAGTACTTTGAAAATCTTGAAATCAAGATTTATTAGAAACTCAAGAATTTATTGAAACAAATCACCGTACCACTTAGATGTAATATTTCATATACATTTGTCAAATACATATATTTTAAACTCTAATTTATGTTTTGAAAATAATGCATACTCATAACAGCAGGGTATCTTTCTGGTGATACTTTGCCTCATTGCCAGTAATTACTGAACAGATGTAAGGGTGTCCAAGTAACTATATGCAATATTAAACATACAATGCTGAATACAGAATATATTAATGATTTCACATTTTTATAGCACTCTAGTCATTATAGTCAAATATCCATAAACACATCTTAAAATTGAGTGAGCTCCTCCTCCTAATTCTAAGGATTTTGTTTTTATTGGCCTTTTACAGCCTGCTTTATGAAGCTTTAAAATGAGAGCATCGCATTTTTATCCATTGGAACATGTTCTGAAATATCTGTCTGTCTTCTAAGAGTAGAAGAATCTGGCATTGCCCTTTAGGGCAGTTTCCATTGATTTTCCAATTGCTTTTTGTCTTTTGAAGGTTCTGTTCACCTTCCAAAATCTTCGTGTTAAGTTTTTAGCAACAGATACATTATTGTTATTGTGCACTGATCCGGTTTGCCTGATGGCATGACTATGCCTCCATTCATGTTAGGAAGCTTACTGCTCAGTACATGTCTCCTTGATTTATATTCTAAGATAGGCTCTAATTGGCAGGTGTCAGTGAAGTCCACAGGATTGTTAGCGGGTACTTACATGGTGAGAAAAGACCTTCTTTCTACTGAAAACATGGCCCTCAGATGAGCCACCTGCCAGTGGTTTATAGCTTTTTATTTTTAAACTCAGAGGAAAATGTAAACAAAAATCACTTGGTATATCTGACAATCTCCTATTAGAAGGTTTTATAGACTCACATAGCCCAAGGGAACCTAAGCACCCACAGATCCCATTCCCTGTCCTTCATGCAGGTCAACAGTTGGCATCCTGAATAGACTGGCTCTTTTCTCTTTTCATAGCTTTTCAGAATAAGAAATTGTATTCCTCACTCTGGGTGAATTATTCTAATATTTAATAGTCTTCATCTCAGGAGGTCTCTCTTTTAACCTAAGATGTAGAGTTGGAAAGTATTGGTTTCTTGACTATATGGATCCAGGCTGAGATATGGCATTGGTAGGTGAGCTAAGTTGCTACCTTTGAAGACCTTATCTTTTTGACACACATAAATTTGAGTTTCTATCATTGTTTGTGTTTTGTTTTTCCAATACTTTCTCCGAGTGCCCACCATGAGATCTGGAAAAGCCACCCGTGCTATGTTGCTGTGGGCAAGGCAGGTCGAATGCTAAAAGGGCCCTCACAATTTCCTCACCATGGGTGTGTGTGGAAGACAGATGGCTGCCTTTGCTTCTGATAGATGCCCACTGACTGAACATCTGTGAGAGGAATGGGAGGGATACACTCTGAGGTCCCGTTTATATCAGTAGGAAGTCATATGTCCACTTCTGAACAGCTTCCATGGATGTGAGGGCACTAGGTTCTGCAAGTCTGAGGCCTCATTCACCTTCCCGTGACCACTTTCCTGGCAGCTTGATGTTAAGCAGAGCTTGCTCTATCATCCATCTTTTGCAAGGATTTCAGCCACCTAAAGCCACTTAGCCAGAGGACACGGGTCAGGCCAAAAACATCCTGATTTGGCTCCTGTCTGGGGACAGAATGTGGCCTTTCCTTTTTGACATCTTAACCCCTTCCTTTATGAGTTCATCTTGGGAAATAATCCTAGAATTGACATATAATGAATAATGAAACATAGGGTTTGATCAATACCTCAGCTTCTTTTTTAATAAATAATAGTTTTTATTATTAGTATTAGGGATGTTTTGTCCTCTGGTCCATATTTATTCTCATTATCCCGGTAACATATTACAGGAATTGTAATTTAAAGTTGCTCAGAACACTTTGAATAAAAAGGAATTGAAAAGTGTTACAGGAAATGCCACATACTCTACAAAAGACTAGAGTATTTTTACCTGATCATAATACTTTTGAGCCAAGACTTTAGTGCCTCTCTTCCAGAGCTCAGCCTAGACAGAGAGGACCTTCACAGCATATGCTACCTAATATTAAATAATCCTATGGGATGATATTTCAAATCAGGTGCTCTGAGTTGAATCTTGAAATATAAGCAGGATTCAGTTAGGTAGAAGAGAAAAGTAAAAGGACCAAGGAAGATAGTAGGAAGAGAATGAGTAGCTTCCCAGGAATTTTGAAATTGTCCAGAAGGGTGGAATATAGAGTACTTGGAAGAGAACGATGAGACATGAGGTTGGATGGGCAGTTTCTAAAGCATTTGGGAGTTTGCTTGAAGGCAATAATGAATCATTGCAGAGCAAGAGCATCAGCATATTTGTGATTTTAAAAGTCATTGGGTGGTGGGAGGAGAGGTTTGAAGAAGAATGAATTGGTGGAGACAAAGCTGGAGGCAGGGAAAACATTTAGAAGACTATTGAAATAATCATGAGATAGACCTGATGAAGTAATAGCATTAGTGATGGAAAGATCCATATTGGAGATGGAGTTTGAACCATATCACAGAGGAAGAATTAATAGTATTTGATTGGCAATAAAGGAAGAAGGAACTCCAAGTTTGGGCTACAGAGGAGAAGGCACAGAATTCAGTTTTTTTATTTACAAATTGTCATATATATGGGATATCCTGTTGGAAATTTCCAGAGGGTCTAGGCTTGCTTTGGAAGTCACCAGCATATACCGTGTTTCCCCGAAAATAAGACATCCTCCGAAAATAAGACCTAGCGCATGGAAAGATAAGACATCCCCTGAAAATAAGACCTAGCGCAACTTTGGGAGAAAAAATTAATATAAGACACTGTCTTATTTTCAGGTAAGCAGGGTATCTGTAAAAGATGCAGTAAAAGTGAAATTGCCAGGAAATTTGCAGAGGATGTATCTTGTCCTTGCTTTACTCTAGAGCAGTGTTTCCCAAAGTGTGGTACGTGTACCCCCAGGGGTACAGGAAGAGTTTGGTGGGGGAACGCATTGCATCGGAGTTTGGTGGGGATATGCACTTCACCGTGCTTAGCTGTGCCTAATTCTACGTTCGCATGAGTACGAGGGGTACTCAGTGTTACAGAAATTATAGAAGGGGTACACATATGTTAAAAGTTTGGGAAACACTGCTCTGGAGAATACTCTAGGCACTGAATATGGTATTCAGTATTTACAGTGTCTTTTTCTCTTGCACAGTGGTAGGCAAACATTCTCACATTGTTATTCTGCTGCCTGGACTCTACAGACTCTCACCTTCTGTTATTACAGTTGCATCAATATTTCATGATTCTAGTATTCAGGATGAAATGGACAAATCTATTCTTGACGGCATAAATAGATGTCTTAATTTGGGTATTAGGCATGCTCACACACCAGAGTAAAATGAGATTAAATAAAAGCCCTTCCGCTGTATGTTAATGCCTCTGAGGCAGCTTCACTGGTGACAAGTTCTTGCCTTGTAACTACATGTAGAGGCAGTTGCTTCACTTTTCTGTCCCTCAGTACTGAAACCTGTATCACTGTGTTGGGTTCAACAGAGTCGTCCTTATATCTGTTCGCCCCTAACTGTGTGTGAATTGCTGTGACTGTTTATAGATAGGGAGGTGGGGGAAGAAGGGGCTTTTAAAACTGGATTTTCTAAGGCCTGACAAAGAGTAAATATTTTTAGAATAGGAAAAAAAAACACACCAATAATTCAGAGCAGCAAATGCATTCATCTTAGTGTTCTGATGGCTGGAATGTTCTAAATGTGGAAACACCGCAGCCGCCTCTGTGCCTGTCTCCTCACCACATCTCAGGTTCCCTTTGAGGCACCAGGATGTAGGGTGATATGAGCACCAATTACTCACAGGTTTCTCCTTCTCTTCTGAAATACATTCATGCTAGCAAGTCTCATAGTATTTAAGATGCTGCCTTGTGGGGTCAAAGTACATTCTAACCAGAAGCTTTTGCATTCTGGGTACTAACCTCTGCATGTCTAAAATGGGAAGGCAGGCCTGCTTCCTAATCTATTAGGATGGATGGGATGGATTCCAGGCCCACTTATATGCTATTTTACTTGTGTTTGAAATGAGATCCTGTTGAAGATGTTGAATATATATGTTTATATGAGAGATGAGCTTGCCCTGATTATGTAGATGATTCTACCAGTTATTTGCTTTCTTTGATTAGTGAAGACTGGGCACAGCCCTGCCTACACATGTAGGGGGTGGAGGGGAAGAATGGAATTGCTGATGTGAGCTGCACTCTAGTGACTCACCCCTGGCTAGTTTGACTTTGGAGACAGGGCTTCTGTGCTAATAAAAAATGCTGCTAATCAGAGTGTCCCTATTGAAGAATATAGTACACTGTGTCCAGAAAAATCTTAATTCAGATGGCAAAAGTGTCAGGGGAAAAGAGTTTAATGGACAAATTGAACTCAAGAGAGAGGTAGCTAACTGGAAGCAGGTAGGGGGAGGGCAGAACAGTTTCTAGATAGAAATGAGTCAAGTCTAATTCTGGGAAGGGGTGAGCCATTTATTGTGGCAAAGGGACATACGGACTCATCTTTGAGTTCAGAGTGGTCCTGGGAACAGAAATTAAAGAATTGTGAAAACGACTTCCGCTTTTGAAAGGATGTGTCTGATTTGGTACTTGCACCTAAACTGCTAAACACATAGGTTAACAAATGGCTGACTCCCTGCCAACAAAGTGGAAGCTGGTTAATCCAGAAACAGAATCCTGGCATTAACAGTGGCATCCATGCCAATGATGACTTCAGGCAGCTTTCCAGGCACTGGCATTGCCAGAGGCATTGTTTGTGCATATCTGCATAGATTTTTATATACATTGTAGTCACAGCAGTGGGTCAGTGCAGTGACCTGAAAGCTAAAAGCAGTCCCAATGAATAATGGTCTTTCCTGACATTATTCCCAGGCTCATTATTTTTTACTTTATGTTATAGGTCCTGTAGTTATATGCACTGCTATGGCAGGTCGTGTTTCAGATTCATATTCTCTCTCTCTCTCTCTCTCTCTCTCTCTCTCTCTCTCTCTCTCTCTCTCTCTCACACACACACACACACACACACACACACACACACACACACACCTACAGGTAACATGGCTTGAAGGCAATAGACTTCTCTATATTATCCAGAGTTTTACTGGTATAAATCACCACAGAGCAGGATGTAGCCTGCCTTAGAAGAGACCATGCCCATCTAAACAGGTGGTAGTTCTGGGACACCTAGACCTGCTGGACCTCCAAGAGGCCAGCTGAAATGGGAAGGTCAGATACATAGACCAGGACAGTGAGGGACAAGATAATTCTAGAAGCTGGAGTCACAAATGGTAGAAAAAACACTACAACTTCTTTTGCCTAGAACCGCATCCACTTAGGCTTGATCACAGCCTTCTGGGGCAGCTGTTACTCTCTGTCTTAGGGTATATTTCCTCAAAGCAGAATCTGAATCAGGGATTTGAGTGCACTTGATTTATAGAGGGGATATTCTCCAGAGAAAGTGAGTGAGGGGTTAAGACAGAGGAAAGAGCTAAGCAAGTTGGATCTCCAGTATGGGGGAAAGGCAGTGACCCATCTACTAGATAGAGTCATTTGGAAAGGTCTCCATTGTGAAAGGGAAAACCTGTTTTTAAGTATTTCCCTTCTAAATGTCCAAGATGGTATAAATATAAAGTAGGTCAAAAGTAGGTCTGCAATTGTGAGCACATGAAACAGAGGTTAATTTTGTATTATTATTTCTTAATTGTTGTATTATTTTCCATACAAACAACTGTAAACCTGTTGCTCCACTCTGTATACTATACTCTATTTCACTAATTTGGAGCCCATAACCAAAGAAATGGTCCTCATTCCCAACTCTGAGATGCTCTGGGATGGTGTCTCAGAGACCCATTGTCCTGAAAGTTGGTTCCTTGGCTGATATGTGTGACCTCAGCTCAGAGGTTACTCCTTAACATGTTCTGTGCCCCTCAATGAGGCTATCCAAGGCTGCATCCACAACAGCTATTTCCAAACTTCCTTTGTTGCTTCAGCCAGTAGCTGACTTCAATACTTTCTGCATCTTATTTGTTACTGTTTAAAGAAATAATTATGTCATGTGTTCAGAACAACCAATTTAATTTAGGTGTGATAGAATTCTCTTAAACAAATCATGAAATTATAACACTGGCCTCAGGAGAAACTGGAACTAGGGCCACCTTGTTCATTCACACATTTTGTGCACGATGGGGCAAGTGAGCCCTGGAATCAAGCCCTTGTTCTGTGTCTCAGGCTGTACTCTTTGGCATGAAGTCATGTCTACCCAGAGGTACCTTCTGCACATTTCCAGGGCTATGTCCTCCCAGAGGCATCATTTTTCTAATTGATCTCATCAGAGGAGATGCCCGCATACACCTCTCCTCTGCTCATCCTTGCTCTTCTCAAGAAAATCTCACTAATAGGGCTTCTGTGAATGAGATTCTCACATCTCACGCATATTTGCAGGATGTTCCTCAGTAGCTTACCAAGTGTAATAATTGAGTTGGCATGGCAATAGCATCAGTGTTGGTGTCATTCAAAACCATTAGAAGATCTTTAACACTAGTTGATATCATTCTTGTGATTATGAAAAGAAACAGTATAAAAATTTGGGTGAGATAGTATAGATCTAGTAACTATAAATCAGGGTCTCCTGTAGAAGAATGATTGTTACATCAAAAGCACTTAGGCATGGATTTGATACTGAGGGAAAAAGTGAATTACAATTGACAGGAGTAACTTGAGAAGCTCTTCAGATATATTAGTATAGAAAAATAGAGGTGAAATGAGAAAGGAGATTATGAATGTAGACGATAGAAGAGAGCAGTTTTGCCAGATAATAGGAAGTGCCTCTGAAAAGGAAACCCAAGCCTCTGGAACCAGATTAAATGAGGACTGAAATTATTAAAAACGTTTCTTGATTTGAGAAAAGATCTCACAATGGAATGACCAAAATTGCCCACTTGTATAGATAAAATTAATAACATGATTTCTATACTCAGATATAGTCAGGCATAATTTCTGAATTATAAAGAGAGAAAAATCCTATTGGTACCCCTGACAAAAGGAAGAAAAAAAAGGAGAGCTATCTAGAGAGGCATTAATATTAGGCTGGTGACAACTTATCTTCTTCAACATTAAAAGAAGACAATGGAGCAACACCTAGAATTTGGGTAACCGAGAAAAGAAAGCTTATTAGCCCAAATTTTTTACTCAACCAAATAGTTATTAAAAACATTTTTATGTAGGACTTTTTGAAGAAGTTAAATACATTCTTCAACTGACCAATGAATTTTTTATAAATACATGGAAAATCATTATTAAAGTACAAATCTTAATACAAAACTGCATTGAAAACACTTGGGAGTTAGTAGATTTCATATTTATAGTTTTAACTATTTTCAAGCAATCCCAAAGACCTATGATCTGTAGCAGTTTTAAATTGTGTTGAAGTAGAAAGGTGAAGAGTAAATCACAGAACTAGATAGTACCTCAGCATCTGCATCTTTATATGTGCAGTGTTTTCTTTAAACTCTCCTAACTGATTAAAAATAAAATTATTTCTTTGTTAAAATAATGACCATCAACAGAGAGAAGAATAGCAAATATCCAAAAGATAAGTAGTGGTGCAAGGATATGCTCAGTAAACACATACTGGATATGTGTTAATTATTTTATTCTATAAATATTTATTGAGCACTTACTATATACTGGCCATTGTGCCAAACCTGGGGAAATGAAGAATAAAACAGATATGATACTGTTCCTAATGGAACAAATGGAGCAAACTCTTTTCACAGTTAAAGAAAGAAATGGTTATAAACTGAAAGATGCTTAGTTCAAGAATCCAGATGATGATTTACTTTAAAAATAGTAAGAAAGTGGTCAGAAAAGGGGGTTTTCAAGTTGAGTCTTGAAGGGTGAGATATTGCCTTGTGGAAGTAATTGGGAGCCTTTTATACCATATGAATTTAGCATTTGATCAGTCTTAAACCAGTAAGCAGTAGAATAGGATGAGCTGGCTTACATTTTGAAAGATCACTTTGTCTGCCATAAGGAGAATGAGGCAGAGAAGGGCAAAGATAGAATCTCTATTTCAGGTGAGAGATGATGACATCCATATGACAGGTAGAAGAATGGCATAGAAAAGCAGAGTAGCAGTGAGAAAAAGAGATAAAGTATTCTACCTTGGGACATAAATCTGAGATGTCTATAAGGCATTCAGATGGAGATGTTAAGTGAGTAGTTGGGGATGCAATACCTGAGGTCAGAGAAGTTGAAAGTACAAGTGAAGCATATGTTCAAAACCATCAGGATATAGATGACATTCAAAACCATGAAAATTAATGATGTCATCAAGGCAAAAGAGTGTGGAAAGAAAAAAAGACCAGAATTGAATACTAAGTACAATTCAAAACAGGGCAGACAGCAATTCTAATAGGCTTGTTGGAGAAAACTCTTATGTATAGTTATTGTAGCAGGTATTTGAGTTCTCTATTGCATTCTAGGTCAAGGCCCAGAAATCTAGTCAGACCAAATATTGGACTTTAGCCCTTGTGCTATAAACTCTCGCATTGAGAAAACGTCAACCTTCACATGGCACCATCAGTGGCCTCTGTTTAGCACCATGACAGTGGTGGAATTTTGCTCTTGCCAAGATCTACCAGCTCTTGTTTATGGTTTGTGAAGCACCAGCCTTACTCCTATTGTGAACAGGGAACTAAGATCTAAGACATGGAGTTGCAACTGTATGACATGGTGATTTACTGGCAATATTTCCTACATAAACATTTTTGGTTGGAGAAATATCAGACTCTCCCATGGTTTGATCAGGTTCCTGGGATCCATACCTTCTGACTGACTGGCATTGATTGATGGAAGCTATGGGCTATAGCCAGTTTCCATGGATCTTGGCCAGTGTCTTGAAGAAGATGAATCTTGTTTCTCAATTGACCTTCTGATTCTAAAAGATGGTGTGTATTTACCATATCCCATTGTCGGAAATCTATAATATATCATTTCAGTCCCAAGATCTGTGAGACCAAAAACTGACATCATTTTAAGAGACACTGGAAGATGGTTAGTAATTGTCAATGACTACTCCTAGGAGGAAGATCCTTTTCATCTCCGGAATACAAGGAAGTCCATTCATAAGAATGGCCAGAAGGGGCATCTTTTTCAGTTTGAAAAATATAGCTGAGTCATCATCTGCAGATATAGCCCTGGAGTTGAGAAACAGCTACTAACATTTGCAACCAAGGAAGAGGAAACATCATGAATGCCTTGCTCAGTTTCCAATCCTAGGCTTCATTGATGGTTTATTATTAGGATGCTGAGTTGCATAGTGGCGTTTTCCAGAAGCACCAGAAGTGAACAAAGGGGTTGGTGTTATCAGCAGACACTCAAATGGCTACCAACCCTTTCCTAGCACAGCTAATATCAAATAGCAAGTCCAGTATCATACCAGATTAGTTGAGGAGGTCATCATCTATGAGAAACACACCAAAGAACTCATAATGTCCAAAGCAGAAATTTTCCTGGATATATACACGTTCAGTTATTCTGTACACGTATTTTGTCTTTCGTGATTTTGGATGTTTTCCTTTGAATAAACAGGGTTGTTGTTTTTTTCTTCTGGAAGTATCATTATTGATTGTTCCTTACTAGGGGACAGTAATCTTGGCAGGGACCTTGGAGTCATCCCATCATTGTTCCAACACCAGAGTGTTGTGATTGTTGAATGCACTTTTACACTCAAGATGAACAAAATGGTACAGGGTCAGTACATGGAAAACCCATGGCAAGGAGTCTGAGTCCAGAAGTTCAGTATCACATGGAATAAGGTAATAGTAATATGGGTCCTCTTAAGTCACCTGATTGGCTGGAGAAAGCAGTGCCTCTTGAGTGATGTCTGCCTACTCCTTGGCACGCACAGGGTATAGTCTGGACTTCACAACCTTCTCAGGGAATCAGGGCAGTCACAGTAGTGCCTCTAATAAGCAGAATCTAACTGGAAACTGGTGTTTAAGTAAGTCTGAATAGGTATTGTATGCTTAAGTAGAGATAAGAGCTAAGAATCTCAGCAAAAGTCCAAAGCTTAATAAATAATATCTGATATAATCCAGCCCTTTGGATATTCAGTGTCCAAACATATCCTTCTATCCATAATTAACTTTGAAATGGTAGCAATATCAGCATCATGTACCCACCTAATAGTTTACATTTACATATTGTATAAATAAGGAGTTACTCTTTCTCCCCCAAAAAAGGACAGATACAAAATCCCATGCATGCAGGATGTTCATTTCTTTCCCAGCACAGCCAAAATTCCTTTTAATGTTCTGTAATCTAAAGGCCAATAATGACTATCAATATACCATACATCAGGTAGTAAAGGAGGAAAGAATTGTGAAATGGCGTAAATCATTTCTACTCACGTTTGGTCAGCCAAAACTAGTCATCTCGGCCAGAATCAAGGTGAACTCAGCTGGGAGGGCTGTACCTAGAAACAAAAGAAAAATTTTTTGGTGAACAATAGCATCGCCACTGTCATATTCATAGCAGAGTGTTTTAGGAAAGAGGGGCTTCTGATTAAACATGAATTCATCTAAATTCCCCAACACTGGAATAATAATCTGAAGTGACAATAAAGGAGTGAAGAAAGTAAAAATTGGGAAGAGAAAAGAGATTGGGAGGGTGAAAAATTCTGAGAGATGTTAGCAAAATTTGGAACATTGAATTCAGATGAATGGGAAGTGGTAAATGTTTGAAAAGAAGATGGATGACAGAAGAGAAAATAGATATTTCCACCCACCTCAGGCCCCCAGAGAACCTCAGGTATTGGAGGAATGAGGGGCATTGTTTGCTGTCCTCACAATAAAAATGTGTAACAATCACACGACCTCAGTGGCATAATGTTGTTGGCATGTCTGAAGATGAGCTGAATCACACGTGCATTTGTGGGTCAGCTGGGGCTTTTCTCAAGGCTGGTTTTGGCCGGCTCCGCAGGGGGACAGCTATGCTCCCAAGTCCCACTTCCTCTTCCTGAGGCCTGCGAGCTAGCATAGTCACATCTTTCTCATGGTGAGGGCAGGGGCACAGCAGCATGAGGGAAAATTCCAGACCTCTTAAGGACAGCATTCAGAACCAGCACACTGTTCCTCCCATTCTATTGTCCAAGGCAAGTCACAAAGCCAAGCCTGATTTCGAGAGCTGGGAAAAGATTCTGACTCTTAGTGAATGGCTGCAGAGTCACATGGCAAAGGCATGGGTTCAAGGAAGGTGAAGAATTAAGTCCATTAATCCAATCTGCCATAGCAGGGCTACAGGGATAAGCCAAAAGCGACGAGAGGAAGTCCAGGGAAGAGCAGTTAGAACCCAGATTTCTCTCTCCAATCCCAGGAGCAGCAGGAGGTAATGGCGATTGTGAATACAAGGGGAATAAGTAAATGTCTGCATTTTGAGGGGTAAGGGACCTGCCTCCTTTCCGTGTGCATCTCCAGCAGGTCTGGAGAAGAAATTGGTGATCTTTTCTGTAAGAACTGAATGGACCCAGAGAAAATACCTATAGATAATGCTCACTGAGGGCTGAATTTGGGGCGGTCCATGGAAAATGAAGTCACATTTTATTTATTTATTTATTTTTATATGTCTTTGTTGATTTTAGAGAGAGGTAGGGGGAGGAAGAGAGAAACATTAATGATGAGAGGGAATCATTGATTGACTACTGCCTGTACTCCCCCACTGACCAAGGAGGGGATCAAGCCCACAACCTGAGCATGTGCCCTGACTGGAAATCAAACCATTGACCTCTGGTTCATGACTCAACCACTGAGCCACACCAGCCAGGCTGAAGTGACATTTTTAAAACAAAACGTCATTAATTTATATACTCACATGATTAACAATTACTTAGTAAACATAATTGATACAAATGTGTGGATTTAATTAATATTTTAAAATGTATTTTATTATGCAAAAAGAGATAAGACAAAAATGAAAGATTAAAAATCTTTGAGAGGCCCAGACTGGTTTGGCTCAGTGGATAGAGCATCGACCTGCAGACTGAAGGGTCCCAGGTTCAATTCCAGTCAAGGGCATGTACCGTGGTTGTGGGCACAACCCCAGTAGGAGGTGTGCAAGAGGCAGCTTATTGATGTTTCTCTCTCATCGATGTTTCTTACTCTCTATTCCTCTCCCTTCCTCTCTGTAAAAAAATCAATAAAATATATATTTAAAAAAAATCTTTGAGCCGGGACCGGTTTGGCTCAATGGATAGAGCTTCGGCTTGGGGACTGAAGGGTCCCGGGTTCGATTCCGGTCAAGGGCATGTACCTTGGTTGCAGGCATATCCCCAGTAGGGGGTGTGCAAGAGGCAGCTGATCGATGACTCTCTCTCATCGATGTTTCTAACTCTCTATCTCTCTCCCTTCCTCTCTGTACAAAATCAATAAAATATATTAAAAAAAAAAATCTTTGAAAGGATAAGAATCTGGTGTCAGTTATAATGCAGCACGTGCTCTGGTGTAGCTGGAGACTCCAGGAGCCTCAGCAACATATATCTGTTCAGGACTTCAGAGATTCATTAATGTTTGTTATTTTGCAACATCACCTATTTATCTCGATATATATAGACACATAAGCACACACATATAAAGCATGAAATCAACATATAATGTACTAGCAATGTTTATATCTATGTAGTGGGATGCTTTATCAAATGTACATGCATTAATTTCAAATTTTGGGGGAAATGTCATTTATCCGTCTATTTATTTATTTCCTTTAGAAAATGGATGCTTCTGGACAGGTAGACTACCAAGGAAGTAGTATGGTTTATAATACCTTGTCTTTTTAGGAATGAGTTTGCCTGAGGAGATGAATGGATGGTTTAACAGAATTCCAGAAAAAAAAAACAAAAAAAAAAAAAACAACAACAACAACAAAAAACATACAACTCTGTCTCTTCCCTTCTTGGGCGCCTCCAGCCCCTTCTCCACTCCACAGAGGTTGTCTCAGTCTTCCTCTCACTGTTTGGTAGATTTTGTCTCTCACTCCCTCGGGCTGGCTATTTTTGTTTTGCCCCCTCTCACTGCCAAATTCATTTTCAAGTAAAGAACATGATTTCCAAGTGTCCTACTTCATTTTTCTGGTCCCCTGTAGACCAGCCTGAATGTGTGTTGTCAGAGAATTATGTTGCACTGACTGTAGGAAATGAATTAAATTTCTAACAGATCATTTTCTCTTAGGACACAGAAAAAATGCAAATAAATTAGCTGTGTTGTCTCAACTCCCTATGAACGCACTTTGGTCAGCTAGGAGCCCAGATTCTGCTTCTCTGGCTCTCTTGCCTCCCTCTTGAGCTCTTAACCCAAATGGACTTGGATTGGACTCTGCCTCTGTTCAGCCATGTGACTTTGGGGAGGTTCTGGTGTTCTCTAAGCCTGGGAGTCCTTCTTGGTAAGAAGGCGTAGTAACACCGAATGCCAGGCTGGAGAACAGCTGCCCCCCTCAGAAGAGGGGTCCAAAAAGAGCCATTTCCCCGTCTTTCCTCATACCTGAGCTTCCCACTATTTCTGTTTCAGTTTAGTATTTCAGTTAGCAAGCCACAATGCTCCTGTCACAACAGGTGGAATGTCCTGCCTTCATCTCCACGGCTGAATCTGGGCTAAGCTCAGACAGGTGGGGACCAAACAAAGGCTCTTAGCCAGGGGAATGACAGCTGAGAGCTCCTCTGTTAAGTAAACCTTTCACAATGAAAATAAACATATAACAACCTGCTGGTCTCCCACACTGGATAACCTTAGGTATTAATTTCCATCCTTGGCGAGCCTAATATGATAGGTTCTTTTTAGTTTAACCTTGTTTAAACCTCAAGGAACCCTGTGAGATATTATCATGCCATGTATCAATAGAGAAGAAAGTGATTGTGATGTTCAAGCTTCAGACAGTTGTATGTTACTTCAAGCTTCAGACAGTTGTATGTTACTTCAAGCTTCAGACAGTTGCTCTAATCAAGAATCTGTACTACAGCTGGCTTCTCGGAGAAAGGCCCCTCTTGAGGGCAGCTCCTACAAGCTTCTGCTATCTTCAGCTCTGATCAACACCAGACACTTTGCTAATTAGCATGCTGGAGTCAAAACTGAGTTCTCATTTGTGAAATTAGTGGCTTGTTAATCAGCATAATGGGTATTAGAAATTGGCTTTTATAGTTCAAATTAGAGGTAATCAAGACATGGGAATTGGCTAAAATGTTGTAGGGACATTCTCTACCCATATAAAAACAGAATATAAGAGTCCAGCAAGGGCAATAGGCCCTACCTTTGGGGATGGTACCTGATCCTGTATTTGATTCTTCAGCAGTGCTGTTTCCAGCCATTAGGGCAAATGATTTCTGGATGGCTGACCCTGCAGCGGTCAGAGACCTGCAAGCCCGGGTGAGTGGCTTTATCACACTTACAGAGCAGGTGTATAAATGGCTTTTGCCTGCTTGTTAATGGTATCATATCTGCATACATGGCAAAATCTGATCTGAGTTTTATTGTGAAAATCTGATCCACTGTAGGAGCTGGTTAGAGGCAGGATCTCTGAGGAGATGACCTTATGGTGAGGCCTGAGGGTGAGAATGAGCAGCACATAGTAAAGAGGACAGCAAGTGCAAACGCCCTGGGGCAGGAAAGAGGACTGAAAGACCTACATGGTTGAGAGGTTGTGAGTGAGGGGTGAAAGCCATGATTGACAATGAAAGGAAAGGCAGAGGTGGGCAGCTAGGACTTACCCAAGGTGTCTTCAGTTATAGGGCAGTTGTGTTAGTTGAGCTAGAAATGATAGAGGGTTGGACTAAAGTGGTGGCAGGAGAAAAGGGAAGATATAGCCACATTAGAGATATATTTTGGAGGTAGAATCAATATAATTGAAAGAAAATTGTATGTGGTTACCCAGGGCTAGATTCATGACAGATTTTCAATGCATTTGCAATTATATTGTAGAGAAAGGGGGGAAATATTTTTTTCAGATTTCTGGCTTTCACAACAGAGAGGAAGGGAGGAAGGGCATTGCTGTTTTCTGAGAAGATGGAGAATCCAGAGAGAAACATCTTTAAGAAAGGAAAACTTGCTTCTGATTTGCAAATATTAAGTGTGAGATAACTATGAGCCTTCATGTTAAGTAGGCAGTTGAATATCTGAGACCAGAATAGAGGAAAGGTCTGGACTAGAGATAGCAGTGTTGTATCTATGTGGGAATCCAGGTGGCATTTAGAGCCATAAGAAAAGAAAATGTCACCTACGCAAGACTAGCAAAGAGAATACATCTCAGAGAAGGTGCTCAGGAAATCTAATATTCTCAGGCAATTCAAAGAGAAGAGACTTAGGAGGACATTTTACTGAGGTGAATAAGAGGAAATCTAGGATGGTGTGGTACCCTGGGGACAAAGAGGAGAGTTTTCTAGGAGGAAATTTGTCAGCCAGGTTGAATGCTGGTGAAACGCTCAGAAAGATTAGGAGAGAACAGTGTGGGTTGCATTTGGCAACCTGGAGCAGTTTCCGATGAGCAATGGGGATGAACGTCAGGTTTTGGATGAAAGTAAGTTAGAGATGCACACAGTGGAGACAGCTTGTGTAGAAAACCCTTTTAAGAAGTTTTATTGTGAAGAGGAGCAGAAAAATGGCGCAATAACTAGAGATCAGTGGTCCAGGGAGAAAGTATCGATCTTTTTTCATATGGGAGATTATAGAATTTGCTTGATAGTGGTGGGACTGTTTCAGGAGAGAGGGAGAAACAGTACAGAAAAGTGAGAGGAGGGTGCCTTTAAAAAGACAATAGGGGACAGGATCTGGAGTAGAAGCACAGAGATCGGTTGGCTTTTTGGTAAGAGAGTTTTTATTTTATGGAACTCGGGATGGAAAGAGTATTTCTTTTTTGCTGCTCAGGCCCCAAAGCTGCGAATAATAGTGAATAATACCCCTGAATTCTAAAGTGAGACAAGGCATAATTTGAGCAGGGCTTGAAAAGTGTGGACAAAACCTCTTTTGCAAATTATCCCCTTAGCCTACTCCAGGAAATACAGGGGAAGCTGGGAGTAAGTGAGAACTCTCAGGAGAGGCGGTTTGCTGTTGTCCTGGATGAGGATAGAGCAGAGGCATGTTTTTTCCTTCACTTCAAGCCAGTGAGGGGAATACTCCATGGAACCACTTGGGAAATTTGGTTTGTATTCCCTGGCACGGGACATTCAGGGACCTACCTGATTACACCTGGAAAAGTCTACATAAGAGATCTATGTGCAGTGTTTGGCAGTAGTGGAGCAAAGAGAAAATGATCTGTACTTCCAAGATCATCAGGTTCAAAATGTTTGCTCATTTGTCTTCCCTGTGGGCCATAGATAGGCCCCACAAAAAGTAGATAGTTCCTTAGAACTTTCTCAATAGAAAGATAAGGTGGCAAAGAAATAAAGTTCGCATTGATGAGCCAGAATCTAGGGGATGACAGGGAATCAGAAAACTCCCACTGGAGAGGACTTTTCCCACATCAGGCATCTACTATGGGAGACCTCCAGTGGGAAAAAATATGAGGGACCCACAAAAAGATTTAAATCGGGTGTCTGACACACAGAGGCCCTAATGCCATGATGCTAACATGCCAACAAAGGAAGGCTGTGGCCTTTCTTTGTCCACCCCAGCCCAGAGTGGGAAGAAGAGCATTTAGAGAGTTGAACAGAAGTAGAAAAGAAAGACAAAAGTAGATGTGGATGCAGAAAAAACCTTCCTACTTCATTCCAGTCTTCTAGACCAGGGGTGTCTCTAGCTGGTGTTGGGGCCAGCAGTGAGGAGGGGCACTTTAGTTGCTCAACAGATTGGAGCTTTAGTATCAAAATAGATTGGGCTGTCTTCATACTTGATAAGCCAGGTTTCCCTTTAATGCCTAAGAGTGATGAAAGCATAAGATGATGCCTAAGAGTCCTTTTTTAGATGGGGGAGAACAATTGTACGGAGAGAGTGTGAAGGGTCAGTGGTAAGAAAGAATAAGAGTTGCTTTCTGCCCGTCTCTTACTCATGCCAGCTTGTTCAGCAGTTTATAATTGTTTCTATCTTAAAACATTGTGATGTTTATGCTGTTGTAGTCCAAATAAAACCTGTGTGTGACAGTTTATAAGCACTGCCATATTTCCTGTTCTATCGTGCTTAAACCAGGTTTGCACATTGAAAAGCATCCAAAAACCTAGCAAGTTGCAAAAATAAATGACTCAGGTCAGGAGCAATACACTACAGAAGAATGAGGCCTGCAGACTGCGTGGCTTCTAGGTGCTTTAGAAACCATCTACCGGTCAAACAACATAAATAGTTTTCTATTTAATAGTAAATAAATAGCCTACTAGTTTATGACTTTTATGTTACAATCAATACAATTCTCCTCCTATTCTGGGCATTGCGAGCCTACATAGCAATGAGTGTGGCCATGAGATGGGGACAGGGTACAAGGCAATGTGACATGCCCACACCTCACATTCATACATACTAATAAGCTAATGACATTTATCACATATCTGTAAAAATATGTTGAGATTTCCCAAATCTATAATTTATAATTTGTTGTCAACATTCTTGGCACAAATAGGAAAGCAGCAACTTATCATCTGAACATTCTGAGCAGGATAAATGAGGGAACAAAGAGAGTGTGTGTCACAAAACTCCTTTCTCCATCCTATGCCAGGTTCTGGTAATGAACACAAATGCAAGCCATTTGCTTTCACAAGGAAAGTTTTTTTTTTTTAATTCATTATATAGTTACTGAGTGCCTACTATGTACAAGAAAATATTAGGAGATTAGCTTTGACCAGAAGGAATAGAACCCTCTGGTGTATAATCTTGTCATTTGGAATTATGCCTGTGTAACAATATGCTAGCCTCAAGCAAAATATCCTGTCAGCAAAATATGAGCTTCCTTTACTTAAACCAAGACATGTGAGAGAAACATAAAACAGAGTTTCAGGATAAGAATAGTCATATGCTAGAGGAAATGGTATTTCATTAAATGTTTGCTTTCAAAATGATTCCCTGAAAAGGAACCCAGGATTTGTTTTTTTTTTACATTGTATTTAAAAATAACTACAGAATCTCTGGTGTCAGAAGGTTCCTCAGAGGCCATCCATTCCACCCTCCTATGTGGGGGCAAGTATCCTCCTTAGAGGAATGCCCTTTCCTAAGCTTGGCCCTCATGATTATTATAACCAGATCCTGATGCTGTGAGTTATTTCAGACCAGATGCAAGTAAGTGCTGAATCTAGACATATCTGTGGTTCTGAGCAAAGCTTAAGGCTCTGGTTTTATAAGACATGTGGATTCAAGTCTGAGAGTTGCTCTGTAATCAGGAAATAACTATAGTTATAATGATGAGAGGAGGCCATCAGCAGAGGACCAAGGTGGTGCTGGTTGTCAAGTCTCGCAGCAAGAATCAGAATCAAATCAAAGGAAAGAGACATACAGTAAGAAAGAAAAACATTCCTGACCCCCTGAGAACAAGGTGTTGACCCAGGAACACAGTAATAGCTTAATAAGAGTGCCCAGAAGCCAAACCTTGAACAGCCAATAAACAGCTCTCTGTCCTTCCCCAGCATCAGTGCTGGCATAGGTGATGGTTGCCGGCTAGTGGGTTTATGTTGATTTTCATCATTCCACCTTCTCCTGGTTTTTATCTTATCTCATTAGCCATCTTTTTACTGACTCTACCTTTTCTAACTGATGTCAAATATTTAAAGCTTCTGAGGCTCTATTATGATGTCTCATTTTAACCTTCTCTCTCTAGCCCCAGGCTTCATGTTCTATCTGTTGTTGACAACTCCCAATCTTTGTTTCTCCAGCCATGACCTCTTCCCTGAGCTCTAGACTCCTCTATATAACTTCCTACAAGTGAGTCAAAATAAGCTTTAAGCATAATATATCCAAAACACAACTCTGAGGCCTATCTGTGGCCCACAACCTGCTCCTCTCAATATTTCTCCTCCTTAAGGAATGGCAGCTCATTGAATTGAACAATTAAATCAAGAACCTAAGAGTCATCCTAATTCTCCCTTTTCTTTTCTGATACCACCACCCCACCAACATCCAATTCATTAGCCACTTCTGCCATTTCTATTTATGAAAAATTTCTCTACCTATAGTATCACCACCCTGCTCCAAGCTCCTGTCCTTTGGCCTGTGGAATTCTACTCTAGCACTAATTCCTTCACACTCCATTCCATGCTCAATGGGAAAGGGAATCTTTTAAAGTATAATTTAGATGATAATTTCACTGCTTCAAAAAATCCTTTCCAAAACATACACAATAATTTTTCATCACAACTGGAATACAATTCATTCCCAATTCATCTTCCTTCAGCCACTTTCTTGTTTTTGGTAGCCCAGGTTCAATCTTAAGTGATGGCTTCTTCTCTTGCTTTTTACCCTTAGCTCTTCCTAAGACTGGCTTCTCTTCACTGTGATCTTGAAATGTCCCCTCCTTGGAAAATCTTTCCCAGGACCCAATCTAATGAGCTCTTCCCCAACCCTTGCACTCTTCTCCTTGGTCATACTCCATTTTTTTGTACTTTACTCGTTCACTGTACTCATCAGTATTTAAGCCATTTATTGTGTTTATTTACTGTCTCCCTAGCACTAGAATAAGAATATGACCTTGAGGAGAATATGAAAACTACTTTGTACCTCATTAGATCCCTGTGCTTGTACCTAGAACAATGCCTACAAAACATGGGTCCTCAACAACTATGGAATAAATGTAAACTTTACTTGCATATAGCTTCTACTCATTGGTCTGCTGGAGATTTCAATCAGCCTATTGTTTCTTCTATGTGTTGTCCTTTAAATGTTTGGAGGAAATTTTAATTATGTTTGAAAATTCCTCTGTGTGTGTGTGTGTGTGTGTGTGTGTGTGTGTGTGTTTCTCCTGGATAAATATCTGCAGGCATTTAAATCAACTTCACTATCCAGGTCACCCTGTCCTGGAAAAACTCCAAGAGGAAATTCATTCAAAGTTCATTCCAATGGTGTCTAAAATAAACTTTAAGAACACCAAAAATAGGTAGTGGGGTAAAATGTTTTCAGGTTGAAATTAACATTTTTTCTGCAGAATTTAAGGCATTTAAAAAATATTTTTTATTGATTTCAGAGAGGAAGGGAGAAGGCAATAGAAACATCAATTATGACAGAGAATAATTGATCAGCTGCCTCCTGCACACCCCACACTGGGGATTGAGCCTATAACCTGGGCATGTGCCTTGATCTGGAATTGAACTGTGATCTCCTGGTTCATAGGTCCAACCACTGACCCAAGCCGGCTGGGCTTTATTCTTCTTTTTTATAGCGAATAACTCACTCCCATGGCCCCAAGCAATCAGCCTTAACATGTATTATTTACTTCCTTGCTTATTATCAATGGCAGCCTGAATCTGAGAAAGAAGTAGATGACAGGTTCTCTGCTTGTATTTCTAGCCCTGGCCTTACCCCTGAACTTCAAACTTGGGCATCTACTATTCTATGTGGTATCTCCACCTGTTGTTGCATGGGTACCTCAAATCCAACACATATTCCAAGCTAGACTTTTCTTTCCCTCTCCCCAAACTTTGTGCTTTTATTTCCAGTGCCTTTAAATGATATCACTATCCAACTTGTCATCTAATCCCCAAACTTCAGGTCATTTGACACTCCTCTTCTTGTTCAGTATTCACATCAAAACAGTTTGAAAACGACTGTTCCCTTGACTTTTGTTGTCACAGCCCTAGCTCGGGCCTTCACAAACTCTGGGTTGTAGCTTTCTGAACTGGGTTCTCCCTTTTCCTACCTCTGGCCTTGCTCTGTTTAACCAACATTCTCTATATTGCAGTCATGATTTTCAGAGCGGCTCCAAGCCTCCAAACATTGTGCCTACAGCCTGCTTAGGCCTGATCTGTCTACCTCTCCAGAAGCATCCACCATTTCCTAACTTATACTTAATTCCTTAAAAAAACAACAACACACATCTAAATTTGAATCCCCTCAAAACACTACATACTTCTATCCTCCATGTCCTTTTTTTTTGCCCCCTCTACCTGACTCCCATACACATCTTTCTTCATTTGGTAGCACTAACTAACCTTCAAACCCCAGATGGGCAGCTGCCTCTCCAAGGAGCCTTTCTGAACTCTCCGTCTATACTGTGTACCCTTTTCTGCTAGTATTGTGCCCCATGTGATTCTCTGCCTTAGCACCTAACATTAGATATTGAAATTATCTGGTTTTGAAATTTTACAAGGCTGAAAGCTCCTCAAAGTCTGCCCATATCTCTTAATGATCTTGGTGCCTACTCCCTGGGACCCAGCTAAGTGGGAAACATTCAATAAATATTCCACAAATATTTGCTCATTCTAAAGACCCTTTAAGAGCTCTAAATATGGAACTCTTAGATCTAGAATACCCCTACATTACAAAATGAAAGTGTCTGTATTTCTCTATCATTCATAGTTCTTTTTAAAATATATATATATTTTAAAAAAATAATAAAGACAATATTTTAATAGAGGAAGAGAGAGGTCGATAGAGATAGAAACATCAATGATGAGAGAGAGTCATTGATCAGCTGCCTCCTGCACGCCCATTTGGGGATCGAGCCTGCAACTCCTGCATGTGCTCTGATAGGGAATCCAACTGTGACTTCCTGGTTCTTAGGTTGACACTCAACCACTGAGCCATGCTAGCGGGGCCAGAGTTCTGTTTTTAAAAGCACTTCTGAGATGATTTCTCATGCTGCCACCACTGCAGGATCCAGGGAACTTAAGGTGGTTAGTGCTGCAACTATATGCTCTCTTTTACTTTTTTTTTTTTTTTAATATATTTTATTGATTTTTTTTTTTATAGAGAGGAAGGGAGAGAGATAGAGAGCTAGAAACGTCAATGAGAGAGTAACATCGACCAGCTGCCTCTTGCACACCCTCTACCGGGGATGTGCCCACAACCACGGTACATGCCCTTGACCGGAATCGAACCCGGGACCCTTCAGTCCGCAGACTGACGCTCTACCACTGAGCCAAACCGGTTTTGGCTCTCTTTTACTTTTTATCTGTGGCTACATCCAGGTTAAATAAGGTGGGTGGTAAGACATGCTTCCAAAGCCAAGGCTATGAAACTTCTTGTGATCTAACAGTAGATAGCTATTAAGCAATAGAAACCCTGGTGTGAAACCGTTATTTATGTACTTGTCTTAGTCCCCATAACAAAGTTTCCACCTAGAAGATATGACTCATTTTTCCTTGAAACTCTGAGTCTCTATCACAGTGTCCACATGCAAAATGACCTCCACAAATGTGTATTGAATTGAGTTGAGGGAACTAAATGCAGGAAGCTACTTCAAGGCACCCCTTTTGTTTGCAATTATCATAGGAAAATACGTAGTAACCATTTCTTTCTCTTTATAGTGAATTTCCTTGTCAAATGCCTCTTCAAAAGGCAGGTGAAACTAATTTCAAGTCAGCTGAAAGTGCTGCCAAGGTGTGACTCTGGGAAAGAATGGAAAGACAACTGGTATTGTGTGGCATGGCTAACATGCAATGTCTGAGTCAAAGGGAAGAATCCATTTGAAATTAAGATGAGTAATGACATGAAGCACTTGTAGTCAGAGCAGAGGGCTTTGTCGCTGGACCCTGGGAGAGATTATCTTTCTTCTCTTCTCAGCCTCCCTTGCCCTGTTAAACTTCCATTGGTTGTACCCCAAAACACTCAGTCCTTAAAGGCCCTGAGAGTATTCCCTAACTTAAAGCATAGCATCTCTGGTGTCTTTGAACTCAACAATGTCAGTCTTCTCTAACATTCGTTCATTCTTTCACAAGTGTGCAGTGAGGTATGTATGGCTAATATTCGTCATGGTGTTTCCCATGGATTATCTACAGGCATGTGAAACATAAAATAAGGATCCTAGCTTAAGGAGCACAGCATGCAATTAAGTTGGGGGGAAAGTGACTCTGGGTTCAGAAAGTTCTCATTTTTCTGTAGTCTGGGAGGGGGGTGTTCCATACACCCCTTGAAAAGTAAATTTGTAGAGAATATGAATATTAATTTACTCTTAAATTCAAGTATGAGATCTTTCTGCACGTATAGAAGGAAAATGTGACTACTCTAGATACTGGAGAATAAAAAATTTCAAACTAGCAAAACCCTATCTCTACACACTACAAAGAAATGTGTAGGCAGTACTTCTGGCTGTAGGACCTCTAGATGTGGAATCTAAAGAAAAATAAAAACAAGTAAAAAAACAAAACAAAACAAAACAAAAAAAACAGAAACAGACTCACAGATACAGAGAACAGACTGATGGTTGCTAGATGGACACAGGTTGGGGACTGGGTGAAAAAGGTGAAGGGATTCAGAAGTACAAATTACAATTTTCTCCCTAGCTACCTCACTTCCTTTTTACTTTATTTTCTCTCTGAATCTATTGTAATTACACAGGGGCCTCTTGGTCATCTGCCCCTCTTCTATTTCCTGTTCCATAGCTGTCAGGGCAATCTTCTGAAGCCAGGCCACTCATGGTCCTATGGAGGACTCTGGAACCCTAGGCCTTTGGTCTTTCTATCCTCTGAGTGTCCAGAGCCCTCAGCAAACAGCCTGTGGTTGCCTTTATGATTTCTGTCTCAGGGCAATGAGCGATCCTGGAAGGTGAGGACTTTTCGTGTATCATTGTATATAGTGGGCTGTGTGAGTGATATGAAACACCTCTCTGACCTCACTTCATACTAGGATAGTGATTCTTGACCCTGGCTACACATTTAGAATTATCCAGGGAGTTTTTAAAACTATCTATGCCCTCATCCAATCCAAGTTCAATGGAATCAGAATCTCAGGGTGTGGGACTCAGTCTAGGTATTGCCACAGCTCCCAGGCGATCCTATTGTTTAGACAGAACTGAGAGCCATAGTGTTTGTATATATGCCCTGGGCTCTCTCTGTTGCTCCTGCAATCATCTAACTGGGTTTAAGAGGAAGGCTGACCTGTAGCTGGTCCTGCCCTTCTCTCCCTCTCTGGACCTTGCTCACATGCAGAGAGTCTACTACCATCTGTGTTCCTGGCTGGACCTTATCATAAACAGTGCCCCTGGGCAAGCCCTGCATCCTCAAGAGCTACCTGTGTCTGGGCAGGTGGGCCTGTCTAATTCTGGAATTCGCTATTAGGAAACTCTTTCTTACTTCAACCTAAGCTGCATTCTCTGTTATGTTTTTCAGTAATAAATTTGTTTTTTATATCTCTATTTGCCTGAACTCCATCAGTTAACTTAGAATTTAGGAAGAGACAGTGTTAATTATCTCCCTAAAATAAACAGCATCTTCTTTTTCTTGCCTGGGGCCCAGGACATAATAGATGCTCAATAAATATTTGTTGAATGAGTCAATTCCCCATGCACTTGTAGTGATATGCATTCTCTATATTTCAGTTGCACTTTCTCTCTGTCTCTTTCTTCCTCCACCAGCTACAGATGGTATAAATGCTGCAGTCCTTGTGAAGGCTGAAAAGGCAGGCAGACAGATGTGTTGTTCATAGCTCCCTAGTCAGGCATAACTAAACATTTACATTTATTACCAATTAGAGGGGAAACAGACTGTAGTTTTATGCACTGTATGTGGCTGGATATATTTCTTTTTGGGATCTCACTAAAAACTTCAAAATGTATCATTAGATCTCATTCTCTTACCAACTTGAACCTCAATGAAAATGCCATTTAACTAGAGGTCTACCAATGACAGCACAAATCTCCATGCCATTTTCCCATCCTTCATGGAGCACCATGAAGGTGGGAAAATGAGGTCACAGAAGGGCAGCTGACCTAGTGTGATTGAGTTGACCCTAGTCCACTAGGAGTTTATAGCACATGCAGAATTGATGGAGCTTTTGTTGACTTTTTTGAAGGCAATGCATATAAAGTCCTTGATGTGCACAATGTGCAACAGTGGTTTCACATATAGAGCTTTGCTGTGTTTCTAGCTCCTTATCCTTTTAGGGCAAAATAGAATGAGTGAGAATTGTACTGCTAGTGGCACTGGAGTCATTCCTTCCACAGAGCATCAGACCTAACACAAGAATTCAGTTTCCAGCTGAGATTCACGAAACTGCTTTACATCTGACCTATAAAACACTGAGCCAACCTCATCAAAAAGTCAAAGGAAAGCACTGTCTGGGATCTAAGCAACCTGAGTTCTGGTCTCAGCCCTTGTTAACTCAGTTTCTTCACCTATAAAATCAGATGACAGCCCCCATGAACTTTGCTAAGGAAATAATGAGATTTAATTAAAGACTTCACATGGTTACTTACCATAGGGATGATTTCAAAACGACCTAATTTCTAACAACAGGGTAGGGACTGGTTAATATCTTGTGAAAAAAAAACACAGATAAATCAAACTAAAAAGTTGTGATTTTACCCATAATGAGGTACCATTTACACCCAATGTAATGAATAGATGGCTAAAATGAACAATAAAAAAATAACAATGATCATGAGAATGTGAAGAAATTGGAATCCTTATGTTTTCCTGCCAGGGATGTAAAATGATACAACAGCTGTGGAAAGCAGTTTGGTGGTTCCTTAAAAAGATATACATGGCTGAAACCGGTTTGGCTCAGTGGATAGTGTGTTGGCCTGTGGACTGAAAGATTCCAGGTTCAATTCCGGTCAAGGGCATGTACGATTCCGGTAGGGGGTGTGTAGGAGGCAGCTGATCGATGATGCTCTCTTATCGATGTTTCTAACTCTGTCTCTCTCCCTTCTCTCTATAAGAAATCAATAAAATATATTTTAAAAAAGATATACATGGAATTACCATGTTACCCAGTAATTCCACTCCTAGGTGCATGCCCAAAAGAATTGAAAACAGGGCCTCAGAGAAATAGGCATACACACATGTTCCCAGTAGCACTATTCACAATAGCCAAAAGGTGGAAACAGACCGTATGCCCATTAATGGATGAATGGGTAAACAAACATATATCAATACATACAAGGGAATATTTTTCAGCCATAAAAAATGAAGTACTTTTACATAATACAACATGGATTAATCTCAAAAACAATACTAAGCAAAGGAAACCTGACACAAAAGGTCATGTATGATTCAAAATAGGTAAATCTGTAGAGACAGAATGTAGGTTGGTGATTTTTAGGCACTGAAGGAAGTGAAGATTGGGGGAAACCACTTAGTGGGCATGGGGCTTCACCTTGCAGTTATAGAAATGGTCTGGAGGTTGATAGAGATGGTGGTTGCACAATATTGTGAATTTATTAAATACCATAGAATTGATCAATAAAGTAGTAAATTTTAGTTATGTGAATTTTACCTAAATTATTTTATAAAATTGAGATTTTGAAGAATATTTTCTGACAGAAAAATTCACGTCATGTACATATTGTTAAGAACTAGATATATAATATAATCTTGATTTTATAAGTTTTAAAATATACATTAGGGTGTAAATATATGTATGTATATGCACATATATTTACATACATATATGCACATATATTTACAAGTATTTATATACATGTACACAATCCCCCCCCAAAAAAAAGAAATGCAAAACTCTGATAATTGAATTATAGGTTATTTAATTTTTATATTGTTTTTATATTCCATAAAATGAGTATATGTCAATTTTATAATTTGAGGAAAAAGAAGCAATATTATTGAATAAGAATTGTGTTATAAGAATATTGCTAAGTTTCCTTCAATGCTGCAATTCTAGGAATCTAAATATGCTACCCTTACTTGAATGCCCATTAGCAGTTGGGCAAGAGCAGAGAAGCCTTATGGATAGGTACTTAGAAAATGATGGGTGAAGGCAGGCAAGAGTGCAGCACAGAGACTTCTGGTATACAGTTTGCATGCAGAGCTTCAGTCCCTGTCACATTGCTCATTAGTGGCACCACCAGAGGGACATACAGATCCATCACCCAGCTCCACACCCCATTCTCTCAGGTGGCTCCTTGAACAATAATGGTCATGTTTGTGTCTCTCATGTGGACTCTTTCCATCACATGTACATCTGAAAAGAAATTAAATGTCCCCACCCTGCACGCCTCCCCTAGCTGAATTTCCACTAGTAAAAGACAAATGAGTTTGTTCACATTTTCTTTTCTTTATTTTCTTAAAATAATACATGGCAGTTGATGTACTCAAATAGGTGGCTTCCTACAATCTCATCTCTTGTTTGGCTTGTCCCTCTCTGTGGGAACCTGCACTTTTAATTATCCTCAATTCAGCCTCTCTCTTTCTCTTCCCATCACTCCAGAGCAATGTGACTTTTTAAAAACAACGAGAGTTAAGGAGAACTTGCATTAATGTTCACACCGTCAGAACACTTTTCTCCATATTTGCAGATTTTGCGGGGGTCTGTTTATTTTTATTTTTATCATTTTATCTCCAAGCCCTAACTACCTTTGGGAATTAAGAATCCCCACTCTCCGCCTCACTATCCTAGGTCAGTAGGTTTAAAAAAGAAACTGAAATATTCAAATGTGCTGAGATGATATCAGGAGATTTAGTTCTGCTCGGAGAAAATTCCTGTGTATGGAAGGAACATGTGCTTGGACCTATGAGAAGAGATATAAAATCTCAGTTAGTGTTTCCAACAGAGAGGAGATTCATAAGGGAAACTAATTCGGGTGCTGTTTCAGAAAGACTCTTGAGTCATAATGCATGAAGGCATTCATAAAAGAGGAAGATGTGAAAGATTGAGAGTATGTTCACAAAGCCCAAAAAAAACCACTGCTGAAGTGTCATTGATTGTTCTTGGACCCACAGAAAAGGAGGCTCAGGGAAATTCTGTCGATGGGATTTTGGGATGTGTCCAAAATAAGTTCTGAGAGGATGGCAGTGAGTCATTTTGAGCTCTACCAAGCACCGGTTTCGTCGAAGTGAGTCAGAGTAGAGCTGGCTTCCTCAGTTAGGGAGAACCTGAGGCATGGCCCTAGATTCTACCTGGAGGAACACCTGGGAAGAGAAATGGAGGGGTCATCAAAACCTGACAAGTGTCAACCTCATGTATGCCAAACTCAAATAATAAGACTCATCCCTTATCGTTATAGATGAGGGTAAAGTCTACCTCACAGGCAGGGGCGTGTGCCCCCTAACACCTGAGTGCACCCTCCTGAACATTGGAGTGGGTGCTTCTGGGTAAAGGAAAGGTCTGGGGATTGTTGAAGAGACTGCATTCCTAACCCCCTCCTCCCTCCAATGACTGCTTTTTTGTTGAATTATAAAGCTGTGAGCCCTCATATAATAACCTGACATATTGATTCCTATTTCTCTGGCTCTCTCTTTGAAAGGACACTAATCCCAGCCCCAGGGGGAATAAATAACCCTGGGATCAGTGAACAAAGGATAACTGCCCCCATCTCTTGAGAACTTCAGAGGAGTCAAGTTTACCAGGCCTATGCCATGGGGAGTTTGGGGACTTGCCTGGCCTGCTCTGGAGCGGCTGACTCATTCATTTAAACTTACCCACTCGGCTCTCAGTTCCCTCAGAGCATCCTTGCTCTGACACCAATTCACAGCTGTCTATATTAAATTGCACTTTCTTTTCTCTAGCTTCAGGTCACACACACACAAAAAAAAATGTTTCAAGTCCCTCTGGATCTAATTAGTTGCTGTATCTATAAGTTTAGTTTATCAAGAGGAAGGTGTGGTAGCATTGATCAGCTCTTCTAGTATCCTTTCCACACGCAGCTAGGTTCTGCGAGGTTCTGGACTGTGAGAATGGCATGTTGTGTGCTTTAAGCAACATGAAAATCAGGCCATGCTGTCACTTGGCAGCATCACAGATGTATGCTATTCCCATTACATTCATCCGGGAGCCATCACTTGATATCTGGAAACTCATTATTTAGGTGAAGAGACAGGAAACAGTGTCAGGCATGACAGCTCCGAATGGACACCAGCTCCATGCTAACAAAGACCTCTCTTGTTCCTCAGGATTTCTCTGTGTTAGTAAAACCAGGGTACATTCCTCCCATGGTGCTGTCTTTACATTTCAAAGAATTAATTGAGGGTGAAGATCAAGAGAAATATAAGGGATTTGCTTCCCCCCAAAGTGTTGATTTTAGAAAATGGACTGAATGCCCCCTCACATAGGAATATGGTGCTACTGGCTTTGTTTTTCTAGTGGTCAGGATGGACTGGTGTGGCATCAAGTACACACTCTCTGCTGATCTCCCTTGTGACCAATGCTCTAAGACAAATAGTTGGAATTAAAATCAGAATATGTTATCTCAGAAGAAGCAGAAGCTGCCATGCCTAGCATTATGCAGAACTAAGGTCAACATGTGGGGACATCTGGGTTCCCTCTGGAGAAGCAGAAAGATGGTGATTTCAGGTAATAATAAAAAATCAGGGTCAGATGGTAGGAGGTCAGAAGAGACAAGCCACCCTTCAGAGGCAATAAGTGAAGAAATGGGGAGCTAATGGGGGGAAAACAGCTGGGACTCCGGGAGACAGGATCTAGGGGTATCCCAGTGGTTCCACTGACAGCATCCCCTTGGCCGGGCTTAGGTTTTGATGGGGTGGGTACAATTCACTACTGATCATTTTTCTACATGAGACTTAATGGTCACTGCCAGAAAAGTTAGGGGAATTATATCAAGAGACAGCACCTTGCTGGCATTGTGGGTCAAGAATACAGATTCCTGACTTTCAGTTCCATCCTGTGCTCTCATGCAGGGTGTGTGTTGGGGGAGAGGCAGGGGGGGGGGGGGCGCGGGGGAGAGAGAGAGAGGTGGGGGAGTCCATTAGAATAGAGCTTTCCTCTGAGAAAAGGTAACTTGTCAAAGCTCTGCACATATTAGAACCTAAGGAGGTTAGTTATCTATTGTGCAACTCTGGGGGGATCTATGCCTCTTCCCTCCTCTTCTTAGTGGAGTGAAAACGAAGTCTGGAATTAAGGCAGAGATCTTCATATGCGCTCTGAAGGGTCAAGATAGAAATGGCTGCATGTGACGCTGGTGGATTTGTATCCACTCTGCAGCAGGAACGCTGTGGACAGAGCTGCCCACTCTCTGTTTAGAAACTGAGGGTTCAAGACCCATTGGTTAGACCTCTCTTCTTCCCTCTTCCCACCAACACTCTATTTTCCACTCATCTGCCCTCCCCCACTCGACAATCACCTTTGTTCTTTCTTTCTATTGATTGTTAGCCTTTCTCATTCTTCAGGGAGTTAGGATGTTAGTTTTATCATGATTTTACATCTTTTAACTTCCACATTTTAATCTCTTACCTTGATAGCTCTGAGCTCCTCTTTGTTTCTCACCCGTCACTCTAATTTTTCAACTCATAATCGTTTCAAATGTTTAGCCTAAATGTTAACTCTTTCCTTTTTCTTATTGTGTTCAGTTGTTTGTAACTCCTTTTAAAATTTCTGTTCTTTTTATTTTATTTTTCTAGTGTATATTTTGTCTGTTTTTTAAACTCCCTTTTCTCTATTTTTTTCCTTTAATTTACATCTTACTATTAACCATGCTCTGTAATGAATCAACAAAATACAGCCTGGAGATCTGTATGGTATAGGGATCCCACTTTACTGAAAAGAAACCAACAAGTGTTCTTATCCCACTTATGCCAGCTGCCTCTATATATGTCTCTTCCATTCCTCTTGATAGATTTCCTAGCTTTGCAAGGAGACTTAGCCCTAGGAGGCTTGAGAGACTTATGGGTAGAATCTCCTAAAAGCCCAACCTGCACTGTTCAGAGAGTATGTTTTACTTGTAGGGTATTAGTTATTTACAGCTCACACTATAGAGGCATTTTCAGAAAAGTCATGTTTTAAAATCTGTGTTCTCTGAAGTTTGTATCATTGTCTTGTGAGTAAATCATCAGAGTGATTTGCCCTAGAGAGGCTGGGAGTAGAGCATAGTTTGTCTCCCATTCGCACAAACCCTCACCGGTGCTCCTGGCCTGACTTGGTAAGGGGCCAGGTAGGGTTGAGTCGAGAGAACGGGTGTGGATTCTGATACCACTCTCACTGAGCTGTTTCTCTGTCCTGTCTGCAGAGGACCATAGGAGGAGCCTATCCAAATGTGACTACAACTGTCCGACCCTCCTTTAGCATGAGAACAAAGAGATGCTGTCTATGGCAGAGGTGATTACAAACAGGGTTTCTAAACTGGGGCAGATGCTTCTTTAGAACCACCAGGCCTGTATTGGACAACAGACAATCACCCCAGAGGCTGTCACCTGTGGCTCCTCTCACGTTCCCAGCCCTCACCAGCCCCTAGCCTCAGGACATCCATCATGTACAGGAGAATAGTTCAGAGTAGAATAATCTAGTTCTCTGCTAGGACTCTGAGGAAGGAAGATGGTGGAATTCCCCATCAACTGCTTATTATGACAGTGTTCTTGTCGACTAAGCCAAGTTGGCTAATGAGATATCCCACCTGAGGACTGGTACTTCTTAGAGTTTGACAACTGGAACAGATAAAAATTGGCTTCTTTTTAGCTGTAGTCAGTCAGTATTGAGTGCTTGTTATAGACTGGTCTTAGTATTGAGTGCTTGTTATAGACAGGTCTTATTAGGCAGGTCTAATAGATGCCAACGAAGTGACATGGTATGTGAATATTAGTCCCTGCCTTTGGGAACCTTATGATGTATGTAGTTGGTGATACAAAAAATATGCATAAAATAGGTATGTGACTTATACAGTCCTTACATCTCCAGATGTGTCTCTCCCTTCTTTTTCTTATATTTCACTGAATACCTACTCATTGTCAAGTCAAATTTTAAGATTACTTTCTCGAGGAAATCTGCCTTTTATGGGAGAGGCCTCTTTTGACCTTTGCCTTTGCAATTTCCTGTGTTTCTGCCTATTTTCCTCATTTGACTGTAAGTTCTTTAAGGGCAGAGACCGACTCCCACACTGTTGTATTACCAGCATACAGTAGAGAGAGATTCTCAATAAATATTTTTAATGAGTGAATGAATCAGTGATAAGATTTAGCATATATCACATGTAAAAGCATAAGAGAGATAGCAGATTCTGCACAAATTTAGGAGGGAATGAAGAAAGTGAGTCCTGCAGTACAATTGTGGAGCCGGCATAGGATGTGTGATCTGGCAGTTTTTGTGACCATAGGCATGCATTTACACTCACTTCTCATGTGAAGCTACAAAGCCCCTTGATCACGGAAGTTGATTAGCATTCCTCTGGAACAGGTAGCATTGTGACTCTGATCTCAACATTTCCAGATCCCTTCGCTTTTGCACTCCAGCTCATGCTCACTCTCACCCTCACTTTTAGCCTTCATCACTAACACTTCCTGAAAGCCACTGCAAATAGCAGTCTGTACTGTGCTAGAGCCTAATTACCACAGCCCTCCAGCTTACATTGTGGTGGGAGAGCTTGGGCATACATTGCAGAATATGTACAGTAATACCTCTGAGCCTAAGTGACACACGCGAAAACACCTTCATAAACAAACACACTGCAGAAAGGACTCAGATGTGAAAGCAGCCAGTGGACAGCTGGCTCCAGCTGTACAAACAGATCACATGGAAGGAGGGAGAGAAGCCCCTGCAGGTGGAAAGACATTGTACCTAATTTATGCACATTTTTTGTATCACCAATTACTTTGTAAGGTCTTCAAAGGCAGGGACTAAAACACACACCCACACGGAGCAACTTGGCACCTAAGACCTGTCTATAACTGGCACTCAGTACCTTTCGGGGGCTGCAAAAAGGAGTCCCATTTTGAAATGGTAAAGGAGAAAGATTTATGTAATCTGAAGAGAAACCAGAGTATTAGCAAGGGTGTCTTATGGAGCTCCTGCTGAGGGTGACTCCGGGCGCAGTTCTAAGTGGGAGTAGGACCGGTATATTGAAGAAAACTGGGGAGTGTGGTTCTGGAGGGGGATAACAGCTATATTGTGGAAGGGTTGGTATCAAGCCAGGAAAGGGGCTCTAAGGTGGTGAGTGAGCTGCTGTGGACAAGAAGAGAGAAGGGGAAATACCATGAATGACACCCCCATGGAAGTGCTGCCTGTATCAAGTGCCATAGGGTATATTTCTCAGAATCTGTGGATATAAGGTTCTGCTGGGAATTGGTGAACTTGTGTGGACAACAGAGAAGGGAAGTGTGAAGGGTGATTATTTTGCAGGGTTCAAAATGATTCTTCTCATTTAGTAAATTTGTATTGAGGATCTAGTGGTGGCTTGGACTATGCAAAGAGCTGGCAGATGCAGTGCCAAGGGTGGCTCTGTAAGAACAGGAGGGAGTAGTTAGGAGGTTCAAACTCAAGGAAAGGGGCTTTCAGGAAAAGAAGCAACCAGGAGCTAATTGAGGTGTCTGAGAAGGACGGTTACCTGCTCCCATAGTGCTTGAGAAAGATGATTTAACATCAGAATCCAGATTGGATTGGGGTCGGGGAGAGGAGTTGAGGTTGGGAGGCTGGCCAAGTGCTGCCACAATCTTCAAGAAAGAGGGTTAGTGTCTGGCCTTGAGTGAGCATAGAGACAAGGGAGGACTACAGAAATGTTGCCAATTCTGCTTTGATGTAGTGATGCTGAGTGACGGGAACAGAGAATGGGAAGCAACCACAGAGTTCTCATCCTTACAAGACTAATCTGTTAGGGGGATTTCTGGGAGTTGCTTTGTGGAAGGAGCCAAGCCATGAGTCTGAAACATGGCTCTACTCCTGGCTGTTGGACCTTGTGAGCAATAATTTCACATCAACTTTGGCTTATTTATCTTAAGTTGAGGCCATTTCAGCCTTAAATGGCCTAAGATTTACAACAGTACTTTGGTGGGCTGATGTGAATTAATGATATGCTAAATTATACTACTGATGCCACTAATGACTGAGATTTGTACACTGCTTTACACTTTACAGAGCACTTTTGCATGCAATATTTAATTTCATCCTTATGAAAATCACTGAGGTAAATATTTCATTCATACTTTTTTTTAAATTATTGATTTATTTTATATATAGAGGGAGGAATGGGGAGAGAAACATCGATTTGTTGTTCCACTTATCTCTGCACTCATTGGTTGGTGGTACTTGTATGTGTCCTGACTGGGAATCAAATTCTTAACCTTGACTTATTGGGATGATGCTCTAACAAACTGAGCTACCCAACCAAGGTTCTCATTTCATTCAGATTTTATAAATGAGGAAACAGATGTTTGGAATCTTGGCCTGAGACAAAAGGATAGTAAGCTGCAGAACCAAGATTTAAATCCCCCCAAATCTTGACCTTCTATCTTGTGTGGGAATGTAGGGGTCTCACTTATATATTAAACATTGCCTGTGAATTATTGTTGAATGGAAGCCAGCATTAGGTATTATCATCATCATCTCAGGACATCTGTTATTCATTGATGTTAACTCACCCACACATTCATTATAAGTTTACTGATCACCTGCTATGTGTCAGGTGCAGAACTAGGTGCTGGTGATAGGGTGAAGAAGGATGGTCTGTGCTTGGAAGGACCCAATCTCATGAAGATGCTGGACTTCAAAGATAAATCAGTATTTACAGTCCAGTGTGCCAGGTCCTCTCACTGAAGCATGTGGAGGGTACTATGAATGTGTGTGTAGGTCTTTCCCATGTGAGGCTAGCATCTTTCAATCCATGCAGAGAATAAACCTCTGACATGTGGCCCAAGGACCAGTCCTTGATCAAGGCTCGCCTGACTTCAACTCATCATCTTCCACCTTTATCAAAACCCTGCCGGCTCTGTAACCACCATTTGTCCTATGGTGTCTTAATTTTTATTTTCTGTTTGCTTCTGTTCACTACATGTTTTTGGTACTTCTTTAGAAGGCTCTGTGGTACACACAGTGGTTTTTGCCCGTGAGTACCATAGGTAACATCTGTTATCCAGTCAGAGCCCTGGGTCTGAACATGTTATGGATCAGTAAAACATTTGTTTGTTTGTTTGTTTGTTTGTTTGATCAAGAATCCCAGGTTGAGAATCCACATGTTTGGGAGATACCAAGATGCATTCTCTAAATGTGCTGCCCTTAAATCTTGAGAGTTCATTTCAAAGCAGCAGCAATGCTGTAGAGTAGGGGTGTCAAACTCAATCAGAGAAGGGGCCAAAATCTAAAATCCAGCCTAAATCGCGGGCCGAATGGTTTACTGAACAGTCATAAACTGACAATGTCATAAACTGACAGTGGAGTGCAGTGATGACAGCGCGGTGCGGGCCACATTGCAAGGCCTGGTGGGCTGGATTTGGCCCGCGGGCCTTGTGTTTGACACATGTGCTAATGGGATGGCTAGGGCCCACAAGCCTGCCTCTGATTCCCTCTGCCCATAGTATCAGGGGCTCAACTGCTTCCAGGTGCACCAGCTCCCCAGGTCAGGGAGAAAGGGAGACTTTTGCTCTTTAAAGTTGTTTTGTAAAATAGATCTCAATCCAGCAGGGAAGGTGTTAAGAAGCAACAACAAAACAAAATAAAGAAAGAAATTTAGTAAATTTGTATTGAGGATCTAGTGGGGGCTCGGGACTATAAAGAAAGCTGGCAGATGAAGAAACAATAGCAGCTCTGTTGTTAATTTTTACTTTCATCCTGTTTCTGGCTGTGCCATGGCCTGGTGAAGGGGTCTTGGCACAGAGACTGCTTTTGAGGGCCAATTTTCCTTTCTGTAAAATACTCTCTGGCCTTGAGCCTCAGCTCCTAGGGGTGTTTGAAAGCCCAGAGAGGTGAGGTCTGTGCAGGAACCTGGACAAAAAGCATTCTATAAATAAATGGGATCACTCCTATAAGAGTACACAGTGGTTCAGAATGTGTTTAATGCCCTGTCCCCCCTTTCCTTGTGTCTCCTTGTCCTAGAGTCTGTCCTGATCTATCTGCAGTCAGATTAAGTGAGCAAAATCCTTTGAAATCCCACCTAGTTGCCCAGTTGGCTTATCTTTCAGTGCTTTCAGCAAGCTCTTCTCTTTATTGAGAAGGGGAAAAAGACATCACTTGGAATGGCAACTTCTTTATTCCTCTATCAGGTCAGCTTTTTCCTGCGGGGTCCCCCTGTGCCTCAAGCAATCTCATCTGAAACTCCCTGCTTATGGTGATGGCTGCATGCAGGACCCTCTGGTTGGGTTGCCTTGACAACAACTTCTGTTTGTTGTGAGTTGAAATTAGTGTTGGATAGCCGTTATTTTCCCCTCTGCCTAGTGGTATATGAGGGGCAAATAAACTCTGCAGATTAGATGGAATGAAGGAAGCAATCCAATGAGTGACAGGAGGAAGGGGCAGAGCAGACACAGAAAACAAGGACTTAAAACCAGGAAGCAATTATCTAGGATGGTTTGAAGGGCGGTATGTAGAGACCTTGGCATGGCAGACCAATTCCTATAAGAATAACAAATAACAGGGGACTCCATAAGCATATCTATTCAGAATAGACTGTGGAATCATACCTGAGACATTTTCCTCACCTTCAGTGAACTTAGACTTTGGGCATCTGCTTGCACTGACAGAGGGCCTGCTCAGAGCCAGGCTCTGTGGTTTACAGGACACATTCAGCAAGACCCTTCCCTCAGATCTCACATATCCCTAAAGCACAAACATACTGTCCAAGTGGTTCTACTTAACATTCATTAGCTTATTATTTATTTCTGCTTTTATTTAAAAAAAAATTTCTGTTTGGAAGATTTGTCACAGTTGTACCAGAAAATACAATTTTCAAGACTTGTGAGTTTGAGAGAAACAAACATTCTGACCCATTTCAACTGCTAAACTCCAAATCCCACATATGAGACTGTTGATTCTTTGGGTTGTCATGAAAAGCAACTCTTACATTGTAACAGGAACAAGGAGGGGTTAGTGAGAAGGAATTCATTTGAATGTCAACATCAGGTTTTAAAAATGTACATTTACAGACTTTTCATTCTCTGATTTCTTCGCCAAATATGTATTGGGCTCTGCTTATTTTTAGGCATTAGTAGTCACTAGAGGTTAATAGTGAAGATGCTGTGTTCTTTCTCAGGCACATAGTCAACCACGATGCTCACAGAAGTGCTTCTGTTTTAGCAGAAATATTAAATGGAGACTATAGAATTGCCACACCCAAAGTTTACCATGAAATGACACAACTTCAGGCTTGAAAGGGCTTCCTGAAACCATTATCTCCATGCAAGAATTCCTTTCCAAGCACCCCTAGGAGGTGGGCCCTCCTTCCACTTGTTCCCTCTTCTGCAGTGTCTCCCAATCTGCCCCCACCTGCCTCACCCCAATGGTTCTGAAGCAAGTCTGCCTGTTTTCAGTCTTCCCCTTCTCCATGATCCCTTCTTCACACAAAGGGAGCTTTTAAAACTGCAAATGGATCATGTCTTTTCTACTTAAAACCCTCAGAAGCTCTCTGCACTTATATGACATCTTAACTCTCCATGCTGTCCCACAAATCCTTGGGGTGCTTAGGCACCTCACTTTCCTGATGTCTTAGCACAGCCCTGTCCACCACCTGAGGCATGGTGGCCTGACTGCTGTCCTCAACCTGAGGCAGGATGGGAGGCATGATGGCTTGACTGCTTATTTCTGTTACTGCCCTTGAACCACTCCACATACCTCAACATGGACTTAAAACTAAGCTCCTTGGCAGCCTGTACTTTGATTTGTTCACTTCTACTTATAAATGTGTCTCGCATAATAGGCATTCATCATTATTTGTTGAATTGAAAAAAACAACTTGCCTTTTTAATATATTTTTGAGTGACAAAGTACTATTGATATAAGGGTCCCCAGTGTTTACATTATTCTAACATTTAGTTTAGCTTTTTCTTATATAATGCTAACTTTTCTTTCCCTGTAATTCACTGGACTTTGTTCTGTTACATGAAATTGACCCATTTCATATCTAGGCTAGGCTCTTTCGTTGCATGTAACTTTTGGGTCTCACTTCCTCTCTGTTTTCCAAGATAAACGTTCACAGTTCCTTGAACCTTTTGACCTGTGCTGATTTTCAAAACTTTCCTTCTTGCTTTTTTTTTCTCTTAAAGACTACCAGTTTGCCTAGTGCCCTCTAAAATGTAACGGTTGGTTTAATCGTATGTCCCAGCTACCTAAGAAAGATAGGATGAGCCAATTAACAGAAAATGTTTGGCTGGTAAAAAAAGAAACGTGATCCAATGTTATAAAATGCTATTTGATAGCTTACAATGTAAGCCTTACATGAAACTAGTTTAATGACTAACCAATTAAACTTAATTGAAGGCTCTTCTCTATCAAGCCCAGGAAGTACACCTTCTGTTGCATTTTGAGCAACCACTTGATATGCATATTAGTGAGAGGAGTTAAAAAACTAACTCTCTGTTCTTAATGGCTCCTAATACTGGTCCTCAATAAATATGATATCAAAATAATTATAATAAGATTATGCAGAATCTCAGACATGGTAATTAATGAAAAAATATTTGAACTGTCAGTGGTATCTTGAGCCCCAAAGGGAAAAATAATAACCTGACAATATAAGTGAAATATGAGATCAACCAATTAATTAGCAGAATAATTTAATCTGATGCTCTGAAAGTAGGCCAATTAAATGCACTGTTAGTATTTAACATTGATTAAGCAAGATGCTAGAACACAGCATGAAAATAGACCTTATTCCTACCCTCAGGGCACTTAAAACTAATTTAAGTGATTGTATATAAAAGGACAAAGGACCAGGAGATGTGATATTGCCTCGATTCACTTACTGGAGCATTTGCCTCTAATGTTTGGTAACAGCAAGGAAGAGCTGTTACCACTAATACACTTTCCCAAACTTCTCACTCCTTCTGACCTTCCTGGGAGGGTGGGAGGAGTCTATTTGAGATCAACCAAGATGAGAAGAAATAGGTTTAAAAGAAAAAAGAAAAGCTTTTCAGAAATACGAAGTTTTCCACACTTAGACTAGTTAGTGGGAAAGAGGAACCCAAATAGCATTGATGCCTTTGATAGTTCATTAGGAATAATTCCTTGTCTACTAATGAGAGAACAATAACAATAAATATAAAATAAATAAAAAACCAACCTGAAACCATCTTGCCTTCCAGCATACTGGAGGCAATGCATGTACTCACTCTCAAATAAATGATGATGCAAAAATAAACCACAAAGTAGCCCATTAACTGCTCATTTATCTTTAATGAATTCTGATCTATGAAATAAATAATAATATAAATGTATATACTAAGTATAATTTGCAGAGAGTTCTTTAACCTCTTGTAGGCTGCCTTCTCCTTTTGAAATGCTTAGGTTTTATGGTCTCCCCTCCAACATTTTGCTCACAGTGTTGGGTGATTAATAGTTTAGTGTCACAACACTGTCCCTGAAAAGAGAATCCTCCATCCCTTTCATCTCAGTGGAAGGAAACACAGGAGAAAACCCTCCCGCTCTTTCTTTGGGATTATATGTTTCTTGTTGGAGTGCCTTTGATTTTTTTAAAAATATATTTTAATTATTTCAGAGAGGAAAGAAGTAGAGAGAGACAGAAACATCAATGATGAGAGAACTAGTGATTAGCTACCTCCTGCAGGACCTACACTGGGGATCCAGCCTACAACCAGCACATGTGCCCTGGTTCAAAGGTCAATGCTTAACCACTGAGCCATGCTAGCGATGGGTTCTTTGAAGTTTTTGCAGTAGTTCAAGTAGGTTGTTTTGAGGTATCAGTCCTCTTATGTTCTCCTTTAGAACCATCTGCATTTATCCAGATGTTGGAAATAACTACCTATGGCTCTGTCTTAATGATATTCACCCTAAGACTTACCACTGACAAGCATCCTATTCCCCTTAGCATTCAGCAATGTACTAGGGCCAAAATGGATGATAATTAGCCAAAATTTGTTGTAGGTTGTTCACACACACTAAATTATTGTGCTTAAGAACAAAAGACTTCTGAGGTCATCTACTAAAATGATCACCAACTCACAAAGTGTCAGTCACCAATAACTGTCTATATTCCACTGTGTGTCCATGGCTCTATGTTAAAAAATAACTTGTCTAAACCAATAGCACTGTCTGAAGCCTGGCTTGATTTCTTGGTGCCTATTTCCATGAAAATGAAATGGTAACATTGATAAAAACTGGGAATAATTGAGCTCTTACTAAAGTTACCAAAGCTAAGCGTTTCCATGCATTCTTTTATTAAATTCTCACAACCGATGAGGTAGACATTACCATTAATTCCCATTTTATAGAGATAAAGAATTGAAGCCTAAAATTTAAGTAACACTATAATTGGCAGAAGGAAAATCTCAAATCCAAATCTGCCTGGTATAAATTTCCCTTCTATGAATTTCTCTGTGCCTTATTATCCCCTCAGGAATAATGTGTCAGGGTATGAAGGCTACAGTCATTGCTTGGACATACAAGGTTTAGATAACTTACACATCACTAATATTCTTAGCCCTTTGATTAAATCTTTTTTTGTAACCTTTACATGCCTTTTATACTTGGTTATTATAAAAATTTTGTAACAAATTTCTAAAACCTAAGGATGCTGAATATCTCCATGGTGACCATTCTTTTTCGTTGTGTCCATTGTCACATTTGTACTATATTCCCAATCATCTAATTAATTGTGTTTCCTTATTTAAAATTTTGTTATTTTCCTCCTTTCCCAGTTTGAAATTAGCAATTTGTATCACCACTTCTTCTCATAAAGAAGTAATCAAAGAGAAAATGGAGTAGAGTTTTTTGTTTTGTTTTTTTCAAATTTTGACAGTGCCAATGTATCACTTTCTTTGTCCTGCGGGCTAAATTAATGTTTGAAATTGCAGCAAATTGGGATCTCAGGGCCAAATCTATCTTCCTCTATAGAGTTTTCTTCTCTTCCTTGGAAGTTCTTGGGTTTCCTATTTATTTAATGTTGTAAATTTAGGGTCCAGATCCCCTAAGTAAACTGTACAAATCCCCTCTCTACCCTCTCTACCTCAGCTCTCCAGCCCAGCAATCACAAGCTAAACAGTCCCAGGCAAGCTTTGTTTACTTTTTTTTTTTTTACCTGACACTCTTGAATTTACTATTTTTTACTACTCTAAGGAGAAAGTCTAGGGCACAAATGACATGGAACATGGAAGATATTATCTAAATGTTCCTTGGGCTAGTGAAGTAATAGTGTATTCAGGTGACAATGGGTAAATTATCCAGTTATTATCTTCATTCCCTGGCATTGTTGGTAGAGAGAAATTATGAAAGAATAATCAAATGTCTTGATGACTGATGAAATATGGAAGATGGGGGAGAAAAAGGAGTCTTGATGAAGGAAATATGATATGAAGGACCAGGAGAATTATTAGATTGCCAGGAGAATGATGATGAAGTAGAAAAGACAGAAGGAGTAGCCAAGGAAGGGAGCAGGGAAAGCAAGTGATGAGTTTGGCTATAAAGTTGTTGAGTTTGGGGTAATGCTGGAAAATTAAGGACCAAGTGTCTAGTGAGCAGTTTGAATGGTGGAAGTGGAGTTTAGGGAAAAGGTCAAGGTGTGAGATAAAAATGTAAAGGTTGTGTGCATAAAACTAGATGATATATCTGGGGTTGAGAAGAGTTATGAGGCTTGAACCTTGAGTAATACTCATCCTTAAATAAGGAACCAACACAGAAAAGCTAGTTAGGAAGTTAGAAAAAGGAACGAACCACACATGGGAGAAGAGATAGGATCCTGCTACGTGTTTGAAGCCAAGGAATGGATTTTCTTCTGATAGATCTGTAAGAACTCAAATTAAATATGTTGAAAGAGTTCATAAGCTATCAAATGCTATACTACCTTTTATTTGTAAAATTGTTTTAAACCAACATTTGATGAGGAAATGGAATGTATTAGAAGGGAGCAGCATTAGAGCCTCTAAGACCTGTCTAAGTTCCCAACCCAAGGGGACCCTGTTACTGAAGAGGAGACCCAATGAGGACACTCCAGCAAAACATACACTTTATAACTACACTGAACCATATGAAATGGCATTTCTTTTGTCATGGAATAAAATGGTCTTTTCATATGATTCGTCCTAATAACTTAAGCATGGTTCCCCAAGCCTACTCTGGTGAGCATGGCTACCTTTGAGCTTTATGAAGTAGTTTTACCTACTCTGACACAGATTCTCCTCCCTTGGCCCTCACCTTAGTTCCTCTGGTTATTCTGTCTGGGGTCTTCTGAGGACTGGACAGAGGACATAATTAATCAGTGTTATGCAACTAAGTACCCACAAGACTTAGGTCAAACATATTCTAACTCCTACCTTGTTCCCACTTTTCACCTACCTCCCATACCATTTCTCTGAACTATTAGTATGTGAGCATATTCAAGAAATTAAGACTGTGGAAAGTAATGATTCTGACTCTGTCTTTCCATGAACTGAACACAAGAAAAAAAATTCTCATTGATCTAATACATCAGGACACCCTTCCCTCTATAGCACATAACATATAACCTAGAAGTGAATTTAGGACAAAGAAAGGATCAAGGTGTGTCATCATTCTGATTGACACACAGACCCTCCTTCGTGGTCTGATGAGTTTTATGGTCAGAGTGAAGAAGAGCACCAAGAGAATTATTTCAGTTATGCAAATAATCAGTGACCCAATTAAGAACTTTTTTTTGTTGATAGAGTCCCAGCATTCTCATGCCTGGTCAGTAAGTTATTCAAAGGACCAGATTTTACTTGGTCTTATTGACATGTAATCCTTAAAATGCATATTCACCTAATTAATGTAATAGCTTCTCTCTGCAAATGGAATTCTTCCCAAATGTGTGGGTGGCTCTAAGTACCGTACTTTAAAAAGTTTTAAAAGCACAGTGAGTACTTTATACATAGCCTGTTGATCATTAATAGAAGTTCTACAAAATGGAAGTCAGCAGAGAGAACCATTAAAGTGCAAATAAGGCAATTATGGACTGCCAGCCCGCCAGACTGTCCTTGTCACTCTGCATGGCTACTGTCTCTTTGCCAACTCCACAGCAGTTCGAGGAAGCTGACGTATATTCTTGATTCTTTGGTGTGGTTTCATAAAAGGGAGATATTCCAAGGCACATCTTTATATCCAGGAAGACTCACAAGAATGTGAGATAATGCTCCATTATTCCAAAACAAGCGCGCCTTGTATTTGCCCCTCCAAGTAACCTCTGGGTGCTGAGTGTATCTTTGCCTTCTCAGTTTCTTGTGATATTCGCCCTGTTCTCCTCCATGGCTACTGCTCTTCATAAATGCAATTTCATGATGAAAATTTGAAAATAATGTGGCAGAGGTTGATTGCTGGGGAACACAGTTGCCCTTGCTTTTTTCTTCTTCAAGGCATATTAATAAAACACCAGTGATATTTTTCATTTTATATAACCAGAGAGAAAGATGCATAGGTAGAGACATTGTTAAGATGTCAGATATGTATTACAAAGTTATCATAATTATATTAAAAATTCTGTGTAGTTTAAATTTATATACCTTGAATATATATATAAAATGCCTGTTTTATTTAAACACCCAGCAATATATTTTAAAACATTGCATGTGAATTTTTTTTAAAAAAGCCTATCCTTTTTATACATATGGAGTATTTTAGAATGTTCATTTTCTTCACAGGTTTTGGTAATTTTATTGGGATATTCAAAGATGACTCATACTCATGAACAAGTTTCATGTATTGAAAATTGAGTTTGAAATAGGATTTGGAAATGTCATTTTCATAAGTGAGATTATATAGTGTGCACATATCTTCATTTTTTAATAATTTTTAAATTTGAAATTAATTTTAAAAATAAAACTGCTGAAATGTTTTTAAGGAAAAAGGCACTGTTCGCCTTCATCTGCTTCCTTCCCTCCATGAAACCCTTTAGGCCTTCATCTAGGCAGCGCATCTTCTCAGCAGCCATATTGCTATTGCTTTCAGAATGTGTTTTCTAAAGACAACAGAACTACATATGTAGATTTGCTGTAGGCTGGAAGTTGCCTAGCAAGTTGTCTGACAAATCACATCTTGTTTCTAAAAGCATCATAATAATTCTGTGTAGGGTGTTAAGAGCTTATTTTGTCTACATCTGTTGGTTAATAACTTACATTTTTGTAATAGTTAAATACTTATTTGTGAGTTTTGGGCTGAAATCACTAGACTGCAAGCACAATAGATAGATGCCTGCTTTCTGTTCTTGAAGGTCAAGGACATGACTGGTAGATTTACCTGGTGTCAGTCCTGGTGAAACAAGGACGAATTGCAGGTAATCACCAGGCTCCAGAGAGAGCACATTTTTATGGGATCAGTTTCTCAGTCTTTACTATAGTTTCATACCTTTATTTCCACAATAAAGTGGCCAGCATAGAGGGCCTGTGAGGTGTGCATTGTTACTGCCCTCCTCTCCACTGCCTATTGGATGCATCACCTCAGACCATGTCAAACATATTTTCAAACTGTGTATATATTTAATGCACCCACATTCCACATTAAATCACATTTATACAACATAATAGAAGACTTGACTTGAATTACAGTTGACTATTTGATATAACTTTTAAAACTATTTAAACATTTACTTTTTTATTTTTTCTTTAGTTTGGAAGTTTAAAAAAAAAAATTGTCTCAAGCCGAAACCGGTTTGGCTCAGCGGTAGAGCGTCGGTCTGTGGACTGAAAGGTCCCAGGTTCGATTTCGGTCAGGGGCATATATGTTGGTTGTGGGCACATCCCTGGTAGGGGGTGTGCAAGAGGCAGCTGGTTGATGTTTCTCTCTCATTGACGTTTCTAGCTCTCTATCTCTCTCCCTTCCTCTCTGTAAAAAGTCAATAAAATATATTTAAAAAAATAAATAAAAAATTGTCTCAAATATTTTTTAAAGGCCTATAGATCCTAGCCACTGAGCCTAGAGGTCTTCCCTTTTATGCTATCTTAGACCAAGAACCCACCACCACCACCTTTCTCTGTGCCTTCAATTCTATCCCTGGCATCCATCAACAATCATGCAAAGAATGACTATTTTTTGAGCCCATGATGAAGCAGTAATGATGTAGAGTGAGAATTTCCACAAGAAAGAGAGAGCTCAGCTGGTATGGCACAGTGGTTTAGCATTGACCCATGAACCAAGAGGTCACCAGTTCAATTCCTGGCCAGGGCACATGCCCAGGTTGTGGGCTCAATCTCCAGTAGAGGCCATTCAAGAGGCAGCCATTTAGTGTTTCTCTTTCATCAATGTTTCTATCTTTCTATCCTTCTCCCCTCTTCTCTCTAAAAATCAATAAAAACATTTTTTAAAAAGAGAGAGAACAGGTCGGTTTGGCTCAGTGGATAGAGCGTTGGTCTGCAGACTGAAAGGTCCTGGGTTCGATTCCTGTTAGGGGCATGTGCCTTGGTTGCGGGCACATTCCCAGTGGGGGGGGTGAAGGAGGCAGCTGATTGATGATTTTCATCGATGTTTCTAACTCTCTGTCCCTCTCTCTTCCTCTCTGTAAAAAAATCAATAAAATATGTAGAGAGAGAGAGAGAGAGAGAGAGAGAGAGAGAGAGAGAGAGAGAGAACAGGACTAAGTTTTCTTAGGACATGGCTTAGGATGGCTTCATAGCGGAGGCAACATTTACTCTGAGCCTAATGGATGAATTGGAATTGACTAGATGGGGAGGTGTGGGGTGGAATAGGCATTTCTGACAAAGAAACAGCATTAGCAAGAGAACAGCTTTCTCTAAGGTTTTGTCTATAATGTGTCTCTACTTTTGTCATTTTCAAAGACTTTAGAGACATTGCACCAATTTTCTTCCTATTTCTTAGGCTGCCCTTTCTCTGGGTGTCATTTTGACTCCTACCCCCATGAAATTTGATTCCTCAAAAGCCTGTCATTGTCTTCTTCTTTTCTTATGTTCTGTCTAAATAATCTGACATTTTCTCAAGGCTAACAACCGTGCCCTTATGTAGAACTCTATCCTCAATCTCCAGGGCCAAACTTTCTTCCAAACTAAAAGTGGTGGTGTGTTTTTTGTGTGTTTTTTTCTTTTTATTTCATTTGCATGATATGCTTCTCCATGCGTCCCAACCTGAGCATATCAACTCTTCCAGAAAAGTCCGCCCTTTGTTTTGTGTTCCTTATTCAGGGAACTGTGAGATTTCCTTAGGCATTTCGATCTAAAACTTTAGAATTACCTTAGACTTCTCCCCGGAGACTTGGGCCACCACTTCCAATCAGTTCATTGTTCTTCAGTTTTCTCCTTCTTGTCTTCTACTCCCTTCCCATTCCACCCTCTCCCTGCTAGTCAATTATGCATTTCCTTCTCACTTGGGTTATCACCGAGCCTTCTACTGGTCTTTCTCCTCCCATTAACACACATCTCAGTTAACAAAATGCCCATTTCTGATCAATCTTCTTCTCTCTTGAGGATATTAAAGACATTCACTATCTGACAAATAAGATTTGAAATGCTCAGGTCATATTTGAAGCCTCTACTATTTACCTTTCCAATAGTAAATAAAATATTCACATTTATATCCCATTTGCCCTATCAAAACAGGCTTATTTGTTGCTTTCCACAGGCACACAGAAATTTCAGACTTTATCTTTGTGTGTAGAGACTTTTGCTCCCCCACCAAGAAATCTGACTTCTCCTTTAGGAGTCAACTAAAAGGCCGCCTCCTTCGCAGAGCCCCTCCTCATCATTGCCCCTCTTCTCCAACCCCACAGCATATTACAAGGGAATTCTCTCCCTCTTTTAAATTCACAATTTTTAAATTAACAATCTTTACTGTGTTTTTCTGCTTATAATCCCACAGCCTTTTCCCCATAGCTCTTAGGGCAATTATTGTACTTTGCATTGATTCTGGAGACGTTCCTCCATAAATATCTGGTGGATGAATGAGTGCAGCCTTTATAGATTTTTTTTTCCCTCTAACAAGTCTGCCTTCACATCTCTAAGTCAATTGAAAGAATATTATACACGGAGGGACTTCCTGTGCTCCCAACAAGTTATTTTAAAGGATAATTTGAAAGGTTGCTTATTTCTGGTGTGGAAATGCAATTCTCCATATAACTATAAAAAGAGGAATTAAACTGGTGGTTGGATAATTTTGGTGACACTCTCATGCAGAATAGTTGAGTTAAATTTTTGAAAATAATAAAGAATAAATAAGGGGGGTGAGTCAAGGACAATTAGTCAGAACAATAACAATAGTTGAATAACTACTATTTATTGAGAGCCACGTATGTGCCACATACTATTTCATATGATCTGAACACATTCTTTCTATCCTTACATTTTACAGATTTGCATACTGAGGCTAAAAGATATTAACTTTAATTCTCTTAAGTACTCAAGATTACCACAACTAGGTCTTGTTTCTCTGGACCAGAATCTACTCCTCAAAGTACTTCTCGGTAAACATCACACAATTCCAGGCACATTTTTACTAGAATAAAGCCTATTCCATTTAGGGTCAAACTGTGGTTTGCCTCTGCTCTATTAGTGTGAGTGAACTCATTTTTCTCCTGACTTTATGCATTTGTGTAGAGGTTGTTCCCAGAGGTCTGAGAAAAATGAACTTACCAGTGCATGAACAGTTAGGGTTTTTTCTCGTGGTGATCCATCTCAGGATGCAGCTGGGCAACGCCTGCATCTGAATGTGATGCTCGTCTCCCCACAGATTTGTGCACCAAGCACAAGTCTTTCTTTAATATTGGCATAAATTAGCCTAAAATATTAAATCTCAGAAACTTGGCCATTGTCAAAAAAAATTAAAAAAGTCTGCACTGATCTGTCCAACAGTGGCAGCTCCCACCACCAGTGCTCCTGGAGCTGTGGAAGTCCCCTGCTGTGTTACAGAGCTTGTTCCAGGGAGTTCAGTGGTGAGAGGAAATAGTATGGGCTTTGAACCTTGTTGGCTCTACTGCTTAGGAGCTGTGTGGCTCCTCAGTGCCTCAGTTTCCCTAAGTGTGTAATGAGTGGGGAGGGGGCGAGCGAGGAGAGAGCACTATTTTAAAGAATGGAATGAGGACTGGAAAAACATGGACCTGGTATAGATGAAGTCTTCAGCAAATAGTAGTCGTCGTTATTGTCTCACGGGAAATTCTGTAGCAGAAGGGAGGAGCCTGTATTTGGTACCTGTAGCTGCTGTAACAAATTCCCATAAACTTGGTGATTTAAATAATACAATTTATCCTCCCAGTTGTGGAGGCCAGAAGTCTGAAATCAAAGTGTTGGCAAAGCCATACTTCCTCTGGAGACTCTAGGGGAAGTCTCTTTCAGCTTCTGGTGGCTGCCAGCATCCCTGGACACATCACTCCACTCTCTGCCTCTGAAGTCCCATTGCCTCCTCTGTCTGTGTCATCATCTTCTGCCTCCATCCTATAAGAACACTTGTCTTTGGGTTTAGTATCAACCTGGATAATCAAAATGACCTATTCTCAACATCTTCAACTTAACACCTGCAAAGATCCATTTTTCAAATAAGATATCATTCTGAGCATTCATGGGTTCTGGGGATTGGGGCATGGACATATTTGGGTGGGGTGAGCAACAGTCGACCCCCTGAAAGAATGGGTAAGGCATTTGCTTGCTATCTTTGGGCAGGTGGAATATAGGTGGTGCTAGGAATGCTTCCTGGGTGGGGTGACACAGTGCTGCTGCTGACAGCCAGAGGGCAGCATAAGAGGCTGCAACAGATTCTGAGAGAGAAGGAGGCGAGGACACCCAGAGAAACAGTCTAGGGCCTGGAGAGATGTCCTGTGGGGAAGTCTGGACCTGGGGAAAGTCATGCTGTCAGATCAGGGGTGGGAGACCTTTTTTCTGCCAAGGGCTATTTGGATATTTATAAACATCTCAGGCCAGACAAAATTATCAACTTAAAAATTAGCCTGTTCTATATTTGGTCAAACATTTAATTAACTCACCCCTAATGCCTTGGCAGGGCCGGACTAAATGATTTTGCAGGCCTTATACAGCCCCTGGCCCGGACATTCCCCACCCCTGATCTAGGTGTAATCTCACCCCAACTCAGTGTAGCAGATGGCAAGACACTTTTCCATGGGCCTCAGTTTTCTCATCTATAAATTGAGAGAATATTGGACCAGATCAGATTTTTTTTTTTTAGATCAGATTTTAAATGGACTTTATACAGGTTAAATGCACCCTGTCCAGGTGTTTTATTTGTATCTTTATAGTTTTTTGACTATTTGAAAACAGATAGGTATCATATGAAATTTAGTCCAGTTATTTAAAAAATCAGATTTGGCAGCCACAAGACACTCAGTCCCCTTTGCTGACTGTGTTATAGGCAGTGGCCCCATTACCAGGAACTGACCCCCACACTCTGTTGGCTTCTGACACTGAGACTGAGAGCCAATGGTACTTTGTCCTCCTTTCACACTGCAGATTTCCTGGTGGTAGGGAAATGTTTGTCTGTATCCATGTTTTCATCGATTCTGAGATCCAGATCAATGGTTTTTCTTATACCTCGCCGAGCTTGCTCTCTGCCATGGCCTGTCTGGGCCTTCTAGAGCTGTGCATTTGTGATGACTGTGTCGGAAGACTGAGATCACCTCTTATCTCTATGATGCTGATGATCTTGGTGCTGTAAGGAAATGCTAGGGCGCCAGAGACTGACGGGACCTGCTTGCATGCAAGCCTCCATGTGACCTTCTAGGCCCTCCAATCTAGCATGTGCCAAACCTGCTAGCAAGCTGCTCCCCAGTTCACAGGATGCAGTTCCTGGCCCCCCTCCTTGATCTTACCTTATAACCAGATCTTACCGCTCCCCAGCTTTCTCAGCCCTGGGGTTACTTCCCCTTGTCATTTTGTGCATTTCCATGGCTTTGGCTGAAGGGCCGATATCTTTCAGCTCCTGCCAGTGAATACCCTTCCTGTGGTTTGAGGGAGCTTCTTACACTGCCTCTTCCTCATCTGGACTCTCTTGCATGATTCATGACTTAGTCCTGCAAAGCATTTTTTGAGCTTTGTTTGCAGAGGAAGAGAACCAGGAAAACAAAGCAGCATATTGTCTTTAATCTGGTTCCTCTCCTAAGGGGTCTAGTTAATTTTTAAAATCGTAATCCTCCAGTAATGGACCATCTGAAAGGACAGACTCTCTCTCAGTGGGAGGCTCCTGCGACTTAGGAAGGAGTCTGTGCCCTGCTGGTAGGGCTGAGTCTGCCCAGACCTTTCAGGGAAACTGTCCTCACCCAATCCCCCTCTCGAAGTCTCACTGTTATGTATCCTTTCCAGAAGTCCCTAACTAACCCTGGGGAGTGAGTCCATCTTATCTCCACAAACCCCAATGGTTTCCTTTTTTAAACCACCAGGGCTACCAGCTCACTTGGGTTCTACTGATGGCTCTTCGCTGTCTAAGCTAATTATGGAGAGAAGCCAGATCTCTCATAAGCAAAAGAAGCCTTGGCTTTTATTTTAATTTCTATTTATTGTCTTGCTGTCTCTGAACTTCCTTGCAAATATCAAGCTAAAGCTGACTCTTTTTGTATCTGTAGTTGTGTGTTGTTCAGGCCAATAAGCAGCTGGGGTACCTCCACAGGGCCTGGCCTGTGCTTGTGGTTGGGTTTGAGCTAACGAAATGTGGAGATGAGCTGGCTTTAGTGAGATGAGTGGAGAGAAACAGCCAAGCTTGAGAAAGCCAGAAGAAAAAGTTTGCTAGACACAGAGGCAGGCAGACTGAGGGACAGGAGCGAGGGCTGAGGCATGAAGCAATATTCTTGGTTATACCATGTGTGGATATCGGCAGATCGAGGCTGCTGCAGACTCTGAGGGCAGGAAGTTTCTCTAAAGAGTCATGTGGGCCAGCTGGCATGGCTCAGTTGTTGAGCATCGATCTATGAACCTGGAAGTCAAGGTTTGATTCCCAGTCTGGGCACATGCCCGGGTTGCAGGCTTGATCCTCAGTGTGGGGCATGCAGGAGGCAGCTGATCAATGATTCTCTCATCATTGATGTTTCTATCCCTCTCTCCTTCTCTCTTCCTCTCTGAAATCAATAAATTTTTTTTTAAAAGAACCATGTGTGCTCCTGTGAGATGATGCCTTACCAGCCTGCCTCCCTTTGCTCTCTATTCTCTGTTAATGGTGTTACTATTCATTTGCCCAGCTGCTGGAGCCAGAAGCTCAGATTCCTCCTGGCACTCACTTTCTCTTCACTCCCTCACCTTCCCCATCACCTAATTCAGTGGTTCTGTTTTCTAAGTGTTGAACCCACCCTATTCTCCCCTCCACCGCCCTTTGGGATCTGTTGCAGGACCTTCCTATGCCATCTCTACCTCTAGTCTTTTTCCTTCTCCTTTATTCTGCACAACAGCCGATTTGATCATATTGCTAATCTACCTGAAATCTTTAAAACAATAACAACAACAACAAAAACCCAGAACAAAATCCCCAATCCTTAGCTGGCACACAGTTCTAATTTCCTAGCCTCACCTCTACCCCCCTTTGATTTACAGTCACAATTTTAGGCACTGTAGACCATGTGGCTTCTTGACCATGTCTTGCTGTCTCATCAGCACCTTTGCATGGCCATGCCCTGTCCTGGGGTGCCCCTTCCTTTGCTCCTGCACCTGCAAGCCCTGTTTATGCCTGGAAAACTCAGGTTGGTCTCATTTTTCTGTGAAGCTTCCCCTAAGTTATTTGCTTCGTGGCTCAATACAAGGCAGCCACCTCCTTTCTTCTCACATCAGTCTATACAGAGGGCACCACGTCCCTCTGCATAGACTTTGGTTGGCGCTAAGTGACCTACACCCTAATCATTTGCATCCTTCCAGGGACCGGGGCCGATGAAAGGATGGAGATCTCATTTATTTCCCTAATATTAGGCATTCATTACATGTACTTCACACTGAACAGATATTTCCAAATCACCTACTATGTGTCAGGCACAGGGATATAGCTGTGGAAAACTATGGCAACACTGTCTGCCCTCATGGAGCTTACATTGAGACCACAGAGCCTGAGAGTGACTAAGATAAAAAGTAAAAACCATGTGTTAGGTAGTGATCTGTGTTGGGGAAATAACTAATGCCAACCCAAAGCCTCAGAAGGAAATGTTTGTTCAATGAATAGGATGTTCCTTCTTTAGGATTTTGTGAAATTCCAGGATAATGCCAACCCAAAGCCTCAGAAGGAAATGTTTGTTCAATGAATAGGATGTTCCTTCTTTAGGATTTTGTGAAATTCCAGGATAAGATGAGTAAATGTAAGAGAGAGCAAGAAACCTAGATACTACACATTAATGTTTATAAAATGAGGCTCTGATCCTCGAGTGATGGGTTTTAAAAAGAACCCATGGTCTGTGAGTGACAAGATCTGAGCAGATGTTTATACAGAAGAAATGATGTTGCAGATTTCAATGTTCAATTCCAGGAGCTTTTATCTGAATATTAACATGTAGGTATGTGAATTTCTTTCCATTTCTGGGACTACAGGCTTTCTCTCTCTCTCTCTCTCTCTCTCTCTCTCTCTCTCTCTCTCTCTCTCTCTCTGTTCCTCTCATATGAACACTGGGACCTCCTCATTATAGACTATCTTACCTTGCCTCCTCCTCCCATGCAGGAATCTGTTGTAAAGGTGTAAAGGTCATTCACAGACCTGGCTTTTGTCATAATTCCTCCCAGTACCATGCATACACTCCCAAATTCATATTCTCTCTCTCTCTCTCTCTCTCTCTCTCTTTCTCTCTCTCTCTCTCTCTCTCTCTCTCTCTCTCTCTCTCTCTCTCTCTTTCTCTCTCTCTCTCTCTCTCTCTCTCTCTCTCTCTCTCTCTTCCTTTCCCTCTCCCTCCCCCCCCACCCCCCCCCCACACACACACTCTCTCTCTCTCTCTTTCACACACACTTTTATACAAACACCCTGGCACTCCTACAATCGAACCTCTGAAACAGACATAATCATGGAACCTGCCACGTGTAACTTTTCTGCCTGGGCATTCACTTTAGAATGTAGTCGCTTAAGGATCTACCTTGGGTCTTACTTAGGTCAGTTTCCATGAAGCCATCCTCAGGCTCTTTCTGCTTCTTCTGCTGTATGGGAATTCTAGTCTTCCTTATGCAAATATCCATGATGACATCATCTCTTCCTTATCTGTGGCTCCCTCCCCTGAACCTTAGCCTCCTCTCTCAAGGTGATTTCCCTGAATATACCCTCCTCCCAGATCTTATGGAACTCCCACAGCCTGATGAAGGCAGCACTCCCTGTGGCCCCATGAGGGAGGACTCGGCCAGCCTGTAGGCTCTGACACAGGAACAGCCCTGTTCTTTGTTAGTGGAACACTCATTCCCAGGCTCCTCCTTCAGGGCCCTTTCCCACTCAGCAGGGAGCGAGCAGGCCCCCAGGAACTACAACTTCCTTGATTTGACCCAGTGGCCCTGCCTGCTATTATCTGTTGAAGCTTTGCTTCATTGGAGACATTATCATCCAGTCAAGGAAGATATGAAATTACTTCTCTCTCTGTCAGAAATTGAATTCATTAAAGCAATTATTACTCTCATCCCCAGGAATGAGGTGAGGTTGTTAGGTAAGACGTGTCTTTTTATCTTTCTCTGAATGAAATAATTTTTTTCTCCTTCCATTTTTGAAACTCCATAAGGAGAAAAGTAGCGGCACATTTCTGAAGAGGACTGGAAAATGAAAAGAGAATGAAAATTTATCATTCACTAATCAACTCTTTCTGCGAAAGCAGTAGGTTCTGGGAGACATTGGACTCTGAGGAAAGGCCAACTCAGAACCCAACCACTTGTATCTCTGGGGCCAATGCTCTCCACAGAGTCCTTATTAAGGGAGAGAGACTGGGATCCAGAGGAGGAAAGAGATAGGGTTCAGCCTTGGCAGCCTCTCTCTTAGTACAGCATGAGGAGTCACTGTCTTATGGGCCAGCACTCCCTCCCCTCTGAACCCCACTGTCCAATTAAGAAGCCACCATGTCTCCTGAGTGGCAATAGGTCAGAGAAACTTAGAGCTGGAAAGGACCTTGAAAATTGCTTACTCCAAACTGTCCATTCTAACGGTGTGGAAACCAAGATCCAGAGAAATTAAAAGACATGGCAGAAAAACTGTGGCTAATTACTGGCAGGTCCACAGGGATCCCTGGGCCTCCTCTCTCCTAACCCACTGTATCACATTGTGTCTCAAAAGGTTTCTATTCTGATCAGCAGAAGTAGTAATTATCTGGGAGTGAAGGCTGGGCATGGCAGCAATGGAATACGCTTGGACCCTAGGATCTGTTTTTACTCTTAGCTGTGGTCCAGGCTGTGAGTAAAGGCTAGTCTCATGGAAGCATTGCTTGGCCTGCCTGCCTACTGGCTGGAAAAGCAGCATGCATTCTGTCTCTCCCATCAGGACAGCCCATTGGCTGGCATGGTAAGGATGTAGAACATGTAAGGAAGAGGTGTGGCGAGGTAGCCCACGGGTCTGCAGGGAGTCAGCTGGGCTAGCCATGCCTCCTCACTGGAGAAAAGCCAGCAGGGCTTTAAGTATCAAACTTGTCTTCTTAGTGCAGGGTTGGAGAATGTCTGGCCCATGGGCCATATAAATCATTTGGTCTGGCCCTGCCAAGGTGACCTCAAGTAGGAATCAAAATTCAATAAATCTAGGAGCTTTTTTATATAAAATTTATATTAAGTGAATTATATTAAGCAAATGATGTTATAAATATCCACATGGCCCTTTGCAGAGAAAAGGTTCCCCACCCCTGCCTTAGTGGGAGGTGCTGTTCAGAGGATATTCTCACTTTTTTGCTGAGTTCCTCAGGAAGCTCTGGCTTCTGGTAGTTGCATTTCTCATGCCTCCATGCATGTGTGTATTGTCTCTTCTGTCAGGGACACTTGCAGCCGAACATGCCTTTTTGGAAAGATCAAATGTTATCTCCTCTGAGGAGCCTTCCCTGACCTCCCTGGAAGATTAAGACACTTGTCCTTTCTCAGTTTATTAACTAATATAAATAATCTGATCCTAAGTCATCTAGTGAACTTGAGACAAGTACTAATTATTTCTGCTATGCCCCTTTATATATAAATATATATTACATAATTGGGCTGTATTATAATTATTTTCATGTCAGTTTCCTTATTAGATCATAAGCTAGTTGATAGAGATCATGTCTTTTTTTATTTTTTTTATTTTTGATTCCTCAACCCCTACCACAGAGCCTGGAGCAAAGTATGTGTTCAAATAAATGTCTGCCAAATGAAGAAATGCACAGGGTTACGAAAGTGGGCATATCTGCAGTAAGCAGTAATACTTTTCTCCAAGGTCATACCCTGGACAACTCTCACTGCCTGCGAATTCATGCCAACATTTCCTTCTTTACTGGCTCTGCAATGTTGGAATCAACTGAAATAGTTACCATGAGAAGCTTATGAAGTAATCTCATTTGGGTCTTAAATGTTAGAGTCATTTCTTTAGAATAGTGATTCTCAACCTTTCTAATGCCGTGACTCTTTAATATAGTTACTCATGTTGTGGTGATTCCCCCAACCATAAAATTATTTTCATTGTTACTTCATAACTGTAATTTTGCTACTGTTAATGAATCGTAATGTAAATATCTGTGTTTTCTGATGGTCTTAGGTGACCCTGCTAGTGGTTCTCAACCTGTAGGTCATGTAGAGCCTAAGAGCATCAGAGAACTGCTAGCAGGGTTGCATAAGACCATTGGAAAACACAGATATTTATATTATAATACATAACAGTAGCAAAATGACAGTTATGAAGTAGCAAAAATAATTTTATGGTTTGGGGACACCACAACATGAGGAACTGTATTAAAGGGTCGCGGCATTAGAAAGGTTGAGAACCACTGTTTTAGAAAGTTGCTTCGGCATAATCCTATTCGGATAACCTTGCAAGGCCATCTTTTAAGTTGTGATTTGAGTATGTCATTCTCCCCACCCCAGTGTCCCAGAGAGGGGGCCTTCCGAACCCATCATATGCTTCATCTCTTTCTAAAGAACACACAAAGTCAGTAGCTGGCTTTTGATAGTTTGATTTATGAAATATTTGAGGACCTTTGCTTAACATAACCCATACTAGTTTAGAGGAATCTATATATGTAAAATGCAAAGTATCCCCTTAGGAGTTTGACCCGGAGACCAGGAGTTTGATCGCTTGATATGACATGTGCTGACCACCAGGAGGTGGCCAGCTGGCAGCCAGAAGGCCCTAATTGGCCCTGACCATTGGCCAGGCCTAGGGACCTTACCCATGCGCAGATTTCATGCACTGGGCTTCTAGTCCTATTATATAATAAAAGGCTAATATGCAAATTGTTTCCTCTACTGGAGTTCGACCTGGAGTTTGACCAGGAATTTAATCAGGGTTCAGGGCTGGCCAGCCAACTCCCCTGGCCAGCCCTGTCCCCAGATCTGCCCCCATCCTCAATTGTGGGCGGGGCCAGCTGGCAAACAATTTATAACTCCTTCTTCCAGCCTTCCCAGCCAGTTTGGCACCTATCAGGGAGGGCCAGCCAGACCCCATCCGTGCATGAATCCATGTACCAGGACTCTAGTATAATTATAATCTCCTACTAGGGTCCTTTTTGATGTGTCTCGGCAGTTCTGGGTGCTACTCACAGTAACACGTATTTTGATTCAAAGTAACTAGATACTGGCTGATCATTATCCCTTTCCACATATATATATATATTGATTCCTGCCTTAGCCCACATAGTGTGAGCTTTTATTTCATCCATCCTGACCTCTTTGCAACTGCATTGCAGAATATAGGAAGGCATTATTATTTTTCCAACAGTTCTAGTAGACTTGACCAATTGTTTAATACTGGTATGGATTTGAGGTCCCTGGAGAGATGAGCTCTCTATGCAAAAACAGGATGCTTTGCTCATCTGCTTGCAGGGAGAAAGGATGCTGTTTGGTGATTGGTGCAGCCCTTCACAGCTGCCCACCTCTACAGCTATGCTGCTGTTGTTTTCCTGTGGTTAAAAATAACTAGTTAGAGGGAGAGTGTGGGCTTGCAGTGGGATCTGACTATATAGAGATTTAAAATGCGGTGGACATGTTCAAACTTCCTCCAGCTCTCAGAAATCTCCCCTTGCTGATCTGTTTCTTTGCAGGCATGCATTTTTCAGCATGGATCAGGGGTCACAGGTGCAAGGACACCAGCAGAGCCTGGACCAAGATGTCACATGTGTATTTACAATGTGTGTTTCTCTGTAGCTTTGCTTGTTTTAGGTCTAGCCTGATTTCTCCCATCCCAGAAAATGAAATTACATTAATTGAGCTGTTGTCTTTGCATTTTGGCAAATGTTATACTCTAGAAACTCAAGAATACCCACTAAGGACAAATAAGGTAACACTCACTCACATAGGACTCTTGTAATAGAGAGGAAAGACTGGTAATAGAGAGGAATCTTTTTGATTTTCTGCTTCAGCTGGTTCTCACGATCTATTTGTGGACATATTACTTCCTGACTTTAAACCTCAGTGTCCCTCTCTGTAAATTGGGGGTAATAAAGCACTTTGCTTGGCTCCTCACATGTCGTTTAGTTCTGATAAATGCTTATAGACTACAGAAGTCAGGACTGGCCTGAGGTGAATTGTACCCCATACAATGCTCATATGCAAACTCTGGGAGGTCCACTTGCAATTCCAACTGTGTGCTCTTGGATGAGAGGATCAGTGAGAGAGGCAGCCAGCCCCTGAATGTTTCCCTTTTGCCTCCCGCTAGGGAGTGCAGAGTGAATGTCTAAGTGGACCTGGAGATCCCAGCAGGGAAATGGCATAGGGGGAGGGTAAGCTGTACCTATGCTTTGGGTGCTGTACCTATGCTCCCATTCAGGAGCTCAAATGACCAACCAGGTCCCCTTCCCCCTCCACACATTCTCCAAGGATTGGCCTGGTTGAGTTGTAGGAACAGGTGAAGCAACATCGTCAGTGCGCAGGCACCAGTAACATAAAGGCTCCCATCATCTGTAGGTGAGAAGCAGCTTCTTTGATGAAGGAGTTCAGAAACAACACCTTCTAAAAGAAACAACAGCCGAGACTGGTTTAGATAGAGCATCAGACTGTGGACTGAAGGGTCCCGGGTTCGATTCTGGTCAGGGACATGTACCTTGGTTGCAGGCACATCCCCAGTGGGGGGGTGTGCAAGAGGCAGCTGATTGATGATTCTCTCTCATCGATGTTTCTAACTCTCTATTCCTCTCTCTTCCTCTCTGTAAAAAAATCAATAAAATAATCAAAAAAATAATAAAATAAAAGAAACAACAGAGTCCCACTCTAAATGAAAAGAATAACATAAACAAAACAAGGACTCCATTGATACAGAGAGCTTATATCTGGCCTTGATAACTCCTGGAGGTGGGACAGGCAGAAGCTGGGTGGGGAGAGGAAAGAGGGCAGGGGGCATGAAGAGGTGCAGAGAGAAGGCAGGGGGATGGGTAGGTGTGGAACTTAGGGAAGGTCTGCAGTAGGACCCTCAGCCTCAGGGTCTGCAAACTCCAACCCAGGAGCCAAGGCCAGCCTGCCGTCTTCTGTATGGTCCATGAACTACAAAGAGTTCCTGCCTATTTCAATGGCAAAAAAAAAATCAAAGGAAGAATAATGTTTTGTGCTATATGGAAATTATGTGAGTTTCCAATATCAGCATCCATAAACAAAGCTTTATTGGAGCACAGCTCTGCCCTTTGGTTACTGCCCACCACGGCTTCCACACTTGAAGGGCAGGATTGGGCTAGTGGGACAGAGACCCTATGGCCCCCAAAGCCAAAAAATTTACTGCCTGCCTCTTCACTGGTAGATTTACTACCTGCTGACCCCTGCTCTAGCTAGAGTCTAAAACTCTGGCTGGTCATTTCATTTAAATTTCCCCCCAAAGAAGCGCCAAGGCATTATTTGTAATGGCGCATCGTTTCTGAGGACCCGCTGCGAAAGCAGGTGGAGGAGGCATTCCAGCACCGAACCACCTGCATAATCCTTGCACGGCTCAGGGTGCTCTTTTGGGGAGCCAGCCCGCCAGTGGAACTTGATGTACATGAGATTTTCATTTGAGCAATCACATGGGGACTACATCCAACTCTTCAAAATATCACAGAAAAAGAAGTTGTGTATGGAAATATGTGTAAATGTGTTACAATGATTTCCATTTCTTACCAACTCTAAGTGCAGCACAACCAAATCTGAATCATCGAATGTGTTATTAATCACAGTGTGATATGCGATGTTATTAAACTTCATCATAATAGTGAATGTTTCCTATCATATGGTACAGATAATCTCTGGGTAATTAATCACGCTGGTGGCATGTACTTTGCATGGCTGCAGTGAGGACTGCTGTATTTGACACAGCTGCTGCACCTCATGAAGCACATATTAGGTGCTCACAGATGCATGTGCCTCTCCCTCCCCCATGTCATTTTTTATCCCATTAGCATTTGCAAATAGTTCTTGAACAAGAAATCTAAGTTACCCAGCATAGAGTTGCTTTTGTTCCCACTATTTTCTACCAACTAGGTCTTTCTTTAATTAGGTTCCTGTGTAAACTAGCCATTAAAAAAAATTTGGGGGAGGGTGCAGTTTGCTTTACTTCTAAGTGACTGGCTGAATCTTCATTTATTCCTCAAGGAACTTGTCATATAATACATAGTTAGGGTTTTTTTTTTTAAATATATTTTATTGATTTAGTACAGAATCAGGAAGGGAGAGAGATAGAGAGTTAGAAACATCGATGAGAGAGAGTCATCGATCAGCTGCCTCTTGCACACCCCCCACTGGGGACATGCCCGCAACCAAGGCACATGACATGCCCTTGACTGGAATCGAACCCGGGACCTTTCAGTCCCCAAGCCGACGCTCTATCCATTGAGCCAAGCCGGTTTCGGCCATAGTTAGGGTTTTAATATGGGAAATCTAGCTCAGTTGGAAGGAGAGCGCTATAGTAAGAAAGATGGGCGATAAAATAGATATAAGACAGCCTTGGTAGATGCTTTCTGAGTGCCAGGAGGGGCAGGGCTGATTTGGCCACAGAGTGGAGGAGAGGGAGAAAAGCAAGGGTAGAGGGTGGGGTGGGAGAAAGAGGAGAGGAGATGTTTTTCTGAAAGACTGAGAGAAAGGAAGATAGGAGCAGGTTCAAGGTCATAGAGATGAAATGACAAAAGGATGTGATGGAAAGAAGAAAGAGACCAGAGGTGCAGGTATGATCTTGGAGGGATAATGAGTGTGTGGTGCATGTGGGGATGTGGTTTCTCCACACAATGGGCTCCCAGAAAGCCATTGTGAAAGGAGGCGTGCATGAGAAGGTGGGTGGGGTCAGAGGTTGTGCTGGTGGAGGGCATCAGAGTGCAGGCAGGGGACGGCTTGTTCTCTGTGTGTGTGTTGTATGGTTGTGGGGAGGAGAGAAGGCAGAGACTGGAGTCATGGGGAAGGCATTGATTGCCTCACTCCTGTTTCTGTAACCTGGCCGGAGACATGGTTACCCCTTCAGGCTTTTAATGGACTGCTGAGGTGAGCATGTGCTCTGGGCCCTGTCAGGAGTGATGGCATCTAGGCGGACAGCCCTGAGGCTCTGCTTCCCCCTTTGGTTCATCAGATCTGAACGAAAAAGGGAATTGTTTGGACAGGCCTGTTAAGTGAATGTTTTCCCAGCATTCATCGGAGAACTTGAGGAAGCCGCTTGGGTGGAAAAGACATCCAACCACCTCGGGCTGCAGTAGGAGAGGAATTTATATAACAACATCCACATAGCATCTTCCCTTCGCTTCCATGGTTTCTTGCCCTCAGATTGGTCTCAAGCATCTCTCCAAACCTCTGCCTGGATTGGGTTGAACCAACCCTGCACCCATCTCCTACACTGTCCCAAACCACAGGCCTGTTCGCAGGCTCAAATTGGGTGTGTTTCAGCAATATTCCAAGTGAACATGTGCTCACCTGTTTGTATGCATGTGTGTGTGTGTGTGTGTGTGTGTGTGTGTGTGTGTGTATGCATGCGCGCGCACACACAGTGTGTACAGAGAGGAGCACTAGCTGTGGAGACTCCAGCAGCACTGTTCTGGTAAAGTTCAAGCAAAATAATCTGTGCACATTTGTGCTTGTCTCTGTCAGTGCCAACTCTGGGACAGTCCCAGTTACCCATCTCCAAGCTGTTTCCCACACAATGCACCAAAAAGAGTGATGAGAATTGTCCAAGCTTGTGTTACATAGAAGCCAAAAGTCACAATGTGCATGGGAAGGGGTGGAGAACCAGCTGCTCAACTGCGGGGACAAAATGCTGGATTTTTGTCTCTGGAGCAGGCCTCTCTGAGGCCGCAGCCTGCCTGGGGCCTCTGCACACCTCAGCAGCAGCAGCAGGGCCTGGAGGGAGGAGGTGGCATGAGGCTGGAGAGAAACCTGCTCTGAGAAGGAGGGGCTAAGGAGGAGAGAAATTGTTGCTGTGGCCAAAAGGGTTTCTGGGTTCTGCTTGCTCCATTAACCCTGCAGAGGGAGGGCCTCAGTCCCAGCCAGTGCAGGTGTGAACATTCAAAATTGGGCCCTGGAGGCAGGGGCTGCCAGCTGCTCGGTGATGGGCTCTAATGCTGTCCAAGTCCAGGCTGTGCGGAGTGCTCCTACCCGGGCACCCCTTTCCTAGCAGCTTATTCGACCCTGTCCCACCCTCTCCCCCCTCAACCCCCTCCTTCCAACACTTTGCAGCTTCCCATGTAATTTGCTTGTAACAAGCCTCATAAAGTGTGGTCGAGCTTGTGAGGGCTGGCGAGTACAATGAGCTTCTGGTTCTGGCAGGGACACCAGGGTTAATACCTTGCCAGTCCGGAGGGTGAGGGGAGGGAGAGGGGGCTGTCTGCCTGTCATTTCTCAGGAATGAGAGGCAATTTAACAACCTCCAGACTTTCAAAGTGTTAGAAAGGTAAATCTTAGTGGGCTACATAACCCTATTCTCTAAATTCCTAAGACTCATTCTCTCCTTTAACAAGTTCAATCTCCTCTTTCCCTGGCTCCCATCTCCTGGGGCCTTCATATCAGCACAAAACAGGACCTTTCTTGTCATCTCATCCCTTGAAGCATTGGGCCCATCCAGTGAGTCACTGTCTCTTCGGTCACTCTCCACCCTCCAAACGTCTCCTACATCCCTTCCCATTAGTGTTATCATATGTCATATTCCTCCTCTTCTTTCTTTCCCGCTTATCTCCTCCTCTTACCTCATTCTACCTCCCATTCTCCCCCCCCCCCTCTCTCCCCCTTCTCTCTCTCTCCCACCTTTTTTCCATCCCTCCCTCCTTCCTCTTCCCGTACTCTGTACTTTTCTGATCCTCTGCCATATGGCTTATTGGCTTGGCATCTCAGTGGACAGATGGACAGATGCCATATGGACAGATGGACAGAGACCAGAGCAATGAAGTAGTCAGTTTCTCAAGGGGAACTAAAACGCTTTGCTCTTGATTCTTCCAATGCACTCAAGATACTTTTCAACTTAATAAACACAAATTGGGTACCATTCTGTAAGGCTACCGTGTTAAGCATGGGTTTCTCTTTACCCTTGAATTACTGCAACCTACTATTGATATTATCACTAACTTATAGCAATGTTATTAATAACTACATTAGATATTAGTATTAATTAGTATTATTAATAAGCATTATTATACTTGGTAATTAATGTTGTTACTATCTATACTTTCAAACTTATTAATTGATTCCCCATGTATTATTTATTCAAATAAACATATCTTTGTTTGGTACCTTCTGTGTGTCAGTTCTTATGCTAATCATTGGGGATATAAAGTGCTCTTCATGAGACTGACAGAGATCTCTGGAATAGCCCAAGGTTACAGAGCTAATGAATGGGCAACTCAGATTTTTTTCAGTTAGAGCTAATGCTCTTTCTTCAGCTTAGTTTCTCAAATTTGGTTGTACAGAGGGATCACCTGGGAAACAAAATATATTAAATTCATATGGAATATGTCCTGGGCTCAAAATTTTTAGACATTTCCCCAAGAGATTTGAATATGCAGCAAAAAGCACTTTTTTCCCTTTTTTAAATTGAATTTATTGGGTGACAATGGTTAACAAAATTATATAGGTTTTGGGTACATATTTTCACAACACATCACCTGTACACTGTATTGTGTGTTCACCACCCCAAGCCAAGTCTCCTTCCATCACCATTTATCCCCACTATGCCTTTCTTCACCTCTGTCCACTCTCCCTTCCCCAATAATCACTACACTGTTGTCCCTGTTTATGAGTTTTCTCTCTCTCTCTCTTTTTTCTTTTTTGCTCAATCCCTCCAGCCTCTTCCCCTCCCACCCCATCCCCCTCCGCCAAACCCACAACTCTGTCTATGTGTCTGTCTCCATTTTGCTTTAGTTAATTTTTATTAGATTCCAGATATGAGTGGAATTATATGCTACTTGTCTTTCTCTGACTGGCTTATTTCACTTCTGACAAGTTGGAGGGTGAGGTTTGGTGTCGGGAAAGACTAGCAAAGCAGTTCCCAGGCCATCATTAGTGGTAGAGGGTCTGGGCTGCTTTCTCTGACAACTCTTAAAAACAGAGTTGTCACAGAAAAAAACAAAATGCCTTTCATTGAAATGTCCAAGCAGCTCACTTATTTGCCCTCTCTCAGTGTTCCCTACTTTGACTCTTACAGGATTCTTTTCCCTAGGAAGTTCCTCTCTCCATTTTAAGTGGTCTATTTTCCAAACTATGCATTCATACCAAGTTGGCTTCCCAGAACCATTTCCTCCTTTCAAAGCTGGAACCTAGAAGCCAGGCATTGCCACCAACACAGAAGGACCCATTTCTTTTGTCCTTCCATTCCTCCCCACATGCAGATTAGGGGCCTCCTGCAGAGGGAGCAGTGTAGTAGGCAGATCTGAACCTTCCAAGAAGATGGCCAAGCCAGTTGCTCCCACCTGTCTGAGCCCTCACCAGAACCCCCTTACTCTATATCTGTGGTGGTGGTGGGGGGGAAGATAGATAGGGTATATAGTTAATATAAACTCAAGGGATCATCTGTCACTAAGGCTCCTGGTGCTATGAAACAGAACCCAAACATCTCTTCGTTCTTGGTTCCAAAAAATGTAAAGTGCTGTAGGTCCACCTCCCCAAGTGTAGAGTTGTGGTGATATTGGGACAGGGAAGGGTGGGATCTTTACTTTTAAGAGCTGCTTGAAAGGATTCAGTCAGTCAGTCAGTCGGTCAGTTAACATTTATTGAGCCCTTTTGAACAAGTGCTTGTTCAGGAGCAGAGATGAATAAACTCAGCCTCCAGGAGCTCCCAGTTTTATGGGGGAGGAAGACATATACAAAAACAAATGCTCTGTGAGTGAATTGTATGGTGGGGCACAGAGCAGAGGATCCTACCTAGTGTGAGGAGTGGGATGTGGGTATTAGGGAGGGTTTCGGGGGAAAAGGGGAGGAGAAAGGTTAGATTAGAAAGAGAAGCAAGCCTTGGCTGAGAGTGGGTGCAGAGGGCAGAGCTGTGCCCTATTGTTTGCTGAGTGAGGGGTACAGTGAGTGTGGAATGGGGCAAAAGGATAAGATGGAGAGGTGGCCTCTCAGGAAAGACTTCATGTGTCACTCAGGAGTTTGGCCTTCAGTGTGATTACTGCCCTACCCCTAAACTCAGGGAAGGACTGGCCAGTCTCTGCCACCAGATCTGTCTGCCACTAAGCATTGGAGATATGTGGGCACCTTCAACAGCAACTTTCCACGTGCTCAGTTGGTTGTCAGATGGCAATGCCATCTTCTCCCACAGATCGTCTCAGGTCCACGTTTCAGGGGTATTCTCCCATTGTGTAGAACTTCCTGCAATAAAAGAAAATAGTGGGCAGTTTCTGGTTGGGTGTTGCCTTCTCTCTGAAAACTGTGGTTATGCCGGCAGGCAACAGGCTACAAATTCACCAACATACTTTATTTTTAAATCTTTATTGTTGAAAGTTATTACATATGTCCCCTTTCCATCCCCCCATTGACCCTTTCTAACCTCCCCCCTCCCCAGGCCTTCACCACATTATTGTCTGTCAATGGGTTATGCACATATGCATACAAGTTCTTTGGTTGAACTCTTCCCACACACCCATACACCCTCCCCCACCTTATCTCTGAGGTTTGACAGTCTGAGTCTGTTTTATGCTTCTGTGTTTCTGAACCTATTTTGTTCATCAGTTTATTTTGTTCATTAGATTCCACTTATGAGTGAGATCATCTGATACTTGCCTTTCTCTTACTGACTTCTTTAACTTAGCATAATACTCTCCAGGTCCCTCCATGCTGTCTCAGAGGTTAAGAGATCATTCTTTTTTACTTCTATAGAAATCTATCAAAATACTTTAAACAATGACTTTCCATGAAAACAAACAAAACTTATGTTCCCAAAGGTGCCTGTCATATCTTCTCTCTATTGATACAGAGATTTTTATGGGAGAAATGTTCCATAACCTTATTTCTTAAAGTCCCACCAAAAACATGGCTAATTTCCTCTTCCACCTGACACTGTCGGCTCAAAAAGCCACTTCCTCCCCCAAGTTTCTTCTCAGCAGAATGAATGCAAAAGGAATTCCAGAGCTGAGGCCAGAAAAGACCCCACCAAATGTCTTTGTTAACTTTTTTAATATCATTACAGGAGCTTCTGGGCATTCCATGTGTTCTAGTTGCTGAAGGGCCTAGAGTTCTCAATAAAGTGGAACTTGCAGAAGCCCCAAGGAAATTGTGTTCCCTGGCTACACACCCAGACATAGGCACTGCTGTCTTATCTCTGGATAAGTGTGTGTGTGTGTGTGTGTGTGTGTGTGTGTGTGTGTGTTTAAAATGAGAAATCTGTTGAGCTTTTGAAGAAAGTAAAAAGGTTATTTCAGATCGGGGCAGCCTTCTACTAACCTGATTTTTCCTAAATGGAAACATTAGTCTCTATCACCAGATAGTTATTTTCAAAAGTAGAAGGAAATGGTGAAAGAGAAGGAAAAGGGTTTGTAAAGGAAAAACCTGGCTTCAAAAGGTAGCCAGGAACTTGATAGATTGTACTCTCATGATAACCAAGGAGGCATTTTACAAATGAGGAGATCGAAGCGCAGATGATTTGAATCATTTGCCTAAGACCACAGAGGTGGGAAGTAGCCGGCCTGGGTTCTACAGGTCGGCACACAGGGCAAGCTCCTCATTCATATCTGTAGATTTGAAATTCCATGTGCAAAATTAGCTGGCAGAAGAGAAGGCCTCCTCTGATTAATTGGGGAGTGTGATTAATGAGGGATGTTAAATTTGATAAAGAGGATATGCCATCAGGTTTGTAAAGTGATTTTCCACCTTACAAAACCTTCAGAAGCCCTTATCTCATAGGCTAGCAGGACCCAGTGAAGGATGGCTTTCTCAGGAGAGGAAGCTGTGATGTGACAGGATCGTTCAGGGAATTAGTAACACACCAGGACAGGGCTCCGGGCTCCAGATACCTACGCCAAGCACTGCTTTTGTTCATCTCAAGCCTTAAACATGTTTCAAAATCAGCATGGATTTTCAGATACCACCCCAAATTCACTGGACCAAGCACCCCAGATGATTTTTCCTGACACCAAAGTTTGTGAGCACGTGTATTTTCTTTTGGGTCTCTTTGTGCATGAGAAGACCTGGTGTGCTCCTTACACTGAGTTGAACTCCCCAGTGTGCCCTCTAGTCTATCAGTGTCTTCTAATCTAAAAAACTATTCTCAAAAGAAGACTAGAAAAATGCCCCCATTTTCTCTCGTGTTTAACAAGCTTCACTGTTAGCTGATTCTTTCTAGGGTCTAACTATAGCTTTCCTTTATTCTGTTTTTTCATTTTATCATTGAGAATGGAGAACATATGATCACCATCCCTGGTGTAATAACAGTCCCTATAATTGAAAGCAACTCTGATGTCTTTCTTCAGAATCCTCTACTGCAGACTGAAAACTCTTAGCATCAGAATTATGAAATATTTTTAGACTGAGGCAGTTCTGAGTTATGGAGCCTGTGGACAGCATTGCACAGAAGCTCCAAAGATAAATTTTCCTCTCGATATGACATATTTTGAATAAATACTATTTAAAATTTCCACCGATTTCACTTAAGAATATAAATATATGTTTCCCATTTGTAGCCCTACATTATATTTAAAAAACAATCTAACCTAAAGTTAATAAAGCATATAAAAATAAATAATATTTAAGTCTGGAACTTAATGATATACTACTTATGCAAATGGGTGGAAGTGATTAAACTCCTTACCCCTTGCTCAATCAAGATTTATAGTTGCCCATTATCTTGGGGACAAGGTTGGTCAGACAAACTCACATTTCCCCCATCTTTCTGAAACTTTTTTCTCCTTGGAAGAAAGACAATAAAAGGTAGAAAAAAACACCTTTTCTTCCTTTGATCCTTGCTCCTTCCTACCAAAAATCAAACTGTCTCTTTTTCCAAATCCTTCACAGGTGATTCCAGTTTGGGCTTAAAAAGACGATCCATGTATATACTAGTATTATGACCAAAAAAAAAAAAAGATCGTAGAAAGGCTCTAAGAGGAAAAACAGTTTGGGAGATGTGATGGGGTTAGCAGAGAGGAGCAGAGGTCTCCATCCATAGTCAGGTGACTCTGACAATATGCTCCTCTTCCAGGACGTTGCAAATATTAGTGCTCACTTACTACATGGCACTTCTGCTGCCATAGGGGACTTGGGACTCTCTTGGCTCTATTGTGTATTCTAAAGAGTTTATTAAACATGTGCAGTAGGATTATATTCAATACCCAGTCAAGTTCCAAGCTCTGAATCCAGAGAAAAACAAAATGAATAGCTGGCTGATGTTTAATTACTTTTGTTCTACCTTCCTGTCTTGCTTTATAGAAAATATAAACGTTGAAAAATAGCCAACTGAAAAATAAAATTATTTGAGAAGGTGTTGAGGTCAGTGCACTCTTCCTTCCTACCTCAGCCAGAGGACCTGCCATGGGCAGGATGTCTTAACAGAAAGACCTGAGCGCCCTGTAAAGAAGGAAGTCCTGACATTAACACATGGGATCTGCGTGCAGAGTAAGTGCCTGTCGGCAGGAAATATGCACAGGCATGATGCTTTATGACCCATAGACACCAGTCTTTCCATCTCTAGCCAACTTTATCTGGAAAGACCATTCTGTCTGATGTTCTAAATGTCACTACAAAAGAGCTTTTTTTTTTTTTTTTTTTTTCCTAAATGATCATTTTCTTACGCAAGACTTTTGTCTGCCAATGCATAAAATCTGCAAAGAGAAACAACAATCCAAGCTTGGAAATGACATCAATGGCAACACCTTCCTCTGACTCCCGATCAGGGCAGCAAGGGAAGACAATGACAGAGATAGTCACAATGACAGAGATAGTCAACCCCTTTCCATCCCAGCCAGACACAAATGTGGTTGCAGATGCCTTGGACAGTAATGGACGTTTGGCTCAGAGCAGCATGCATTTGTTTCACAGTCACTCTCACACATACTCAGATGGAAGCCATCAAATGCTCTCTCCTCTGCCCACCCTGCCCTGAGCACATGCACACTTGGAGAAGACTTGGGATACACACACACCTGGCTGAACAGATCAGACATTCCATCACCCACTATCTTTTCTTCTACTTCCTGAAGGAAAGATGCTCAGACATCCCTTCTACTCAGTAAGTCCTCTTCAAGAAACATGGCTATGGCATATCTGCAGAAAGAAATGGGTAATTCAAAAGCAGTTTCTTCATAGTAAGGTATCACTATGACCTTTGGAGACTAGAATGCCTAATTAGACCAGGACAGAAGGAGGAGAGCTCTGACTCCTTTCATTGTAAACTGACGAGGTGTTATTGTGTGGTGTCTCCTGCTTGAGGGAGAACAAGTCTTGAATATAGACACATATCCTCATAGACATGTACTCAAGAAACTTGAGAAGCATTCCCAACTGTTGGCCTCATAATACATTTTCCTTTGCCTCCCCCTCTCCCCCCTCTTTTTTTTTTTTTCCTACTTCCCTGCCTTCCTCACCTTCTGTGTTGTCAAGGGGTAACTCTCCTCAGACCTGACCTTTGTTCATTCCTGAAAAGATTCCTGGGGGAATCTGACTTTTTGCCTAGTTTTCTACCAGCCTGATTGGACTTGAGTTAGAGGTGGCTGGCTGGTAGTTGCAGTGACCTCCCAAAATGGCTCTTATTCTTTGAAAGCTTTTGTTGGTGTTCACAGTCTGATGAAATGTCAATGGTGTCCATGCCAAATATGTGTTAAGGCCCATTGGAGCTCCCATACAAATCTTGATCAAGGTTCTCATTCCTATAAAGACTTATGGATTCTAGAGGTATCTTTTCCCCCAGAAGATAGTCTCTGTGTGCAGTTTTTACTTTCAATCCAGTTTAGCAAATATTTTGCTAATGATAATAGAACCATGTGCTTAGTACATCGCTGATCCTGCTGTGGAGGAATTAGAGAAATATGCCTCAGTTTCTCTAAGGTACTTTTTAGTGTAAATGAGACTTATCTCTACATGAAACAGTCACAAAGAAGGATATAGAGCTCATAATCAGGCACTAAATTATGATGGTGAATTGATGATACTATGAGTTCAAAGAGGGATAGACCAATGTGGATGGCTATTCTGGAGGGGTGAGTGCATGTAGGGTAAACAGGCAAAAGGGCAAGGCTATTCGAGGTATGGAAAATGTGCTTGGCTATAGTAGGAATTAGAGCTAACCTAAAGCTGATGCTCTACTAAACCATCTCTAAGTAGTGAGTGAAAACCTGCTTCTTTTGAATGTTTTTCCTCTTTAAAGGCTCCCAAGATGAAGCTGTGGCAAGATTTCATTTGCCCATAGGCCGTGCTGGTGACCCTAAAGCCTGATCCTCTAGGCCAGTGGTCGGCAAACTCATTAGTCAGCAGAGCCAAATATCAACAGTACAATGATTGAAATTTCTTTTGAGAGCCAAATTGTTTAAACTTAAAATATATAGGTAGATACATTGTTATTAACTTAATTAAGTACTCCTAAACTGCCCTTTGCTAAAAACTCAAGGGGCCACAGTTTGCTCGCGAGCCACAGTTTGCTGACCACTGCTCTAGGCACAGCCTGGTAAATATCTGTCAAGGCTTGGGAAGTGAAACATTTCCAAATGATCAAGTGCCCAAAGTAAGGGGTCAATCCTGGGTTGGCCAGTTAGCTCTTCCTGTTTTCACTTCATGGGCCAACTGTTCCCTGATAGGCATTAGAAGCCTGGACAGAACATAAATGGATTATGATAAATCTGCCAGCATCATTAAGAAATCCACATTTAATATAGGCCATGTATACTGATGTGTTGGCAAACTCAAAGGATTTTTTTTGCCTGTTTGTTTTTGTTTTTATAGAACATACTATTAAAATATACTCATAGGGCAGTGTAGCAGTAGCTAAGCGCGGACACTGGAGGCAATTGCTTGGGTTCAAATCTTAGCTCTGTTTCTTAGATGCCTAACTTTGGACAAGCTATTTAATGTCATTGCACCTCATTTTCTTTGTTTTGTTTGTTTGTTTTTTGAAAAATAGGGATAATGATAATAACACTTCCATATAATTGTTTTGAGGAATAAATGAGATAGTATATGTAAAAGTATTAGAAGAGTACCATGATATGTATTGTACATGCAATAAATATCAAGTTGTCGTTATGCTGATGGTCATTATTAATCCAGAGTAATTCTTAGAGGAAATCTAGTTAATACTACAGTGTTATGCCCTGGCCAGTGTGGTTCAGTTGATTGAGCATCCTCCCTTACACCAATAGGTCACCGATTTGATATCTGGTCATGGCACATGCCCAGGTTGTGGGCTGGATCCCCAGTAGGAGATGTGCAGTAGGTAGCCATCCATGCTTTGCTCTCATCAATGTTTCTCTCTCCCTTTCCTTTCTTCTCTTTCTCTAAAATCAACAAAAACATATTTCAAAAATTATAAACAAATACTACAATTTTACAAATAAGGAAACTAAGTTTTTAAGAGGTGAAGTAACCTGCTGACAATCATTAGTGAAGCGGGAACTAGAGACCTTGACTCCTGGCTCATAAAAGAAAAATTTATATTTATGTGTTATCTTACCATTAGCAAAAGCACATTTACACACATTATCCCCAAACTCTTCCAATTATACCATGTTGCCTCCGCACACTGAATTGCTGAAACATTTTTCAGGCACCCAAGTATAAGAGTTCCGCAGGGAACCATTCTCAGTGAGTTCCGGAAAGAGGCGCTTGTGTGTAATGAGATGAGGGAAGGGCATAGGGAAGGCATGTCACAACAGTGCCGCAGACAAATGTGAGGCCTTCGGAGCTGTAGCAAAGTTATGTTCCATTATTAATTTGATGCTGTGTTAAATTAGCCATTTTTATGAGCAGCACAGAGCATTCCTTCAGGGAGAGCTGCACTATATTCTATGAGCCCAACTGTCCCAACAGGCTGTCAAGACAGTACCTGTTTCTCTTCAGTGATTAGGAGCCGGGGACTAGAATGACATCAGGTTTTCGGCATTTCTGCTTTCTCAAATAATTGAGTCTGGTCTCTGAGAAATAGTATCTGCTTGTCTGTGGCCACCTCCCTCTCTACTCGTGTTCCTGCACAAATTAGCCCACCTGCCACCAATGACTAACAAACTGGTGTATCACAGTCACCGCCTGAGGTTGTCCTTCGCCTGGGTGTACCTGTCTTGTACAAGCATCAAACTCCTTGAACATTTCTATTTTTTCCTGAAACAAGATAGAGAAAAGACTATTTTACTAGAACTTCTCTGAGTCTGTGTTGTTTGATAAATTACTGGGTTGGTGGGATGAGACTTCAGATTTATGTTGTATTAAGTGACAATAGCCTGATGGGGTAGTCAGTTTAGAGGCAGAATTACTTGGGACAATACAGGAACAAAAAGGCTGACATTGAGTGTGAGAATTCAGTCTGAGGAGCACAGTAAGAGTCTGGAGAGTTCTATCTGGTGAGAAGACTTGAACTCTTTTGCTATGAGGTGTGCAACATAAGCCCTCCTTTCTGTTTTCTCTTATTATTCTTTACTAAAATTTATGAACAAATCATGAAGGGGATTTCTTAAAAAACACCTGTGAATGAGTCTGTATTGAGATATAATCTGGTAAATACAAGACAAAGGTCTTCTAAATTATTAGTGGGATACAAAGGGCAGGAGGGAAGTTGGATAAAAAATGTGCTGAGATACCTAGTGACAACTTTAATGGTAGAAAAACTTTTCTTTCTACCAATAACTACCTAATCCTTAGTATAAATGGCCATTCTTCAACTTTTGGAAACATTTTTGTCCACCAGTTATGAATGATGTACTGAATTGTGTTCCCCAAAAATGCACAGGTTGAGGCTTTAGTCCCCAATGCGACTTTATTTGGAGATGGAGATTTCAGGGGTTATTTGATGAGGTTATTTGAGCGGATCCCTAATCTAATAGATTTGTGTCCTTATAAGAAAAGTAAGAGACACCAGCTCTCGTTCTCTCTGCACATGCACAGAGGAAACACCACTTGAGGACACAGTGAGAGGCAGCTGTCTGCAAGCCACTGAGAGGTATCAATAGAAACTAACCCTTGCTAGTATTGAGATCTTCCAGCTTCCAGACTTGGAGAAAACAAATGTCTGTGGGTCTGTGGTATTTTGTTATGGCGGTCCAAGCAAACTAATACAATGTGTTTGTTGTTCTGTTAAAGAACGCCTTCTTCCTCACTGTTGGACATGGCTTAATATTAATTTTTCCTGCCTGTTCTTTTATCTAGAATGCTCTACCACTCAGTGTCCACATCTCTCCTGGAAAGACGATTCCTATGTAAGCCTATTTAGCTGGTGCATAGGGCTGCTATTCAAACATGCTATGGTTCTTCTGTCAGTCAGAGTGTAACAGAGGAGGAGAGCCAGTAGGAGATATATATGTGTACTTGTACATATATATGTTATATATATTTGTAATTTATATTGCAAATAGGCTTATGTAGTTGTAGGTACTGGCTTCTGAGGCCCTAGGGCTAGGCAGTAAGGAAGGAAGGGAGAGAAATTGCAACTGCTGCTCATGCCAGTGAATTGAGTCAGCAGATCTGCAGCCATGAGGTGAGTGCAGAAATCTCAGAATGTAGAAACATTTGACTGTTTACTTTCTCATTGTGATATTAAAGGAAGAAGATTTAGTCACTTTTTTAAAGGCTTCCATCTCATTAAATCAGGGACCATCCAGGATAATCTCTCTTTTGATTAACTCAACATCAACTGATTTGGGACTTTAATAGCATCTGAAAAAATTCCTTCACGGGAGCATCTGAACTAGTGTGTGATGTAATACCTGGGAGAAGTTATGTGTGTACTACATAATGGCAACCATCTCTCTCAGAAAGATGCTCCCTTGTAGTCCATCCTAATCAGAAACACACAAGGGCATTCTGGGGAATGTAGTTTATTTGTCACATCACAAAGCCACCACAATGTTCAATGATGACATTCATGCTTCTTCACTCTCAGGTTTTTATCCCACAACATATCTAGGCTGATGTATAATATGTGTGTGTGAGTGTGTGTGTGTGTGTGTGTGTGTGTGTGTGTGTGTGTGTATATATATATATATATATTATCATGGAAAAGACCGACAGGCTTTAGAAAGACATAATTTCCTCTTCTGTGCTTCCTTTGATTGTCTTTGGGTTTAAATCCTGGTTGGTTTTGCCAAGTGTCAGTCTTTGGTTCTATGTGCTAAAATGTCCTAGGAAGGAAGCATCTACACCCTTATCTTTTTGGTTGATTTGTTGTAGGCCTTCCAATTATACACTGAGGTTAACTAATGGCTCTACCACTCACATGCTATGTGAAGTTGGGCTAATGCCTTACACAGGGCTCAAGGAATAAGACCACTTAGGGTTGTTCTGTAGGTTCGAAGACCAAATAATAAAATACTGCTGTCTGCATACTATAGGAGCTAGATAAAGACAACACATAATAATCATTATCATCTAGATATTATTCTTTATTATTTTCTCAAGGTCTAAAGATAATTGCAGAATAAGGGTTTTACCCAAACCCATAACTGAGAATTTATATCAGTTGATGCTCCTCACCCTACCAAGAGCTATTTCAACTTCCTAGTTACTTTAAGACATGTGTTCAGAAGGTCTTGTGATTGATATCATCCCTTTATCATTTTTCTCACAGATAGTGCCTACAGCATGAGCAGCAGCAATGATAGCTATAATAATGATAATTTCACAAAACCTGAATGTGCATGCTAAAGTATCCAGTGACATTCTGAACAGCGAGAAAGTTTCTCCCCACCAATTAATGGGAAGCAAAGTCTTTTTTGCCACCTGCTCAGCACTTTTGAACCTGTAAGAGGAAAAGGAAACCAGTGAACCTTCATCTTGACACTAGTCTTCTTGGGACTGCTCTCTAAAGCAAATGAAAATAGTAGTCATTAGAGTAAAAAAATGGAAGGCCTGTGTCAGTCCCTTCTGTTCTTATCTTGGCTAAAAGCAAAGTTCATCATTGTCATTGAGGAAGTGCCCCCCAAAACCCACTGGACCTACAAACTCATCTCCTGATGCTGGAGAATGAACATCCCCTTAAACTCTTTAGAAAAGTTTAGAGTGTTAATCAGTTTTCCTATGACTAATGAGTCAAGGGACATTGTAAACATGAAAAGAATCCCACAGGTTGAAAAAAGGAGATAGATAAGGCAATGTCTCAGATAAGAACCAGGTAGACATGCTATTAGTTGACCAGGAGCCAAGTGGTGAACGATTGATATAAACAGAGAAAATGAAGAAATAATATTCGTTGAGCTATTTAGCAATCTTACCAACAAAGCTATTCAATGTTTAACACCCAAACATGTAGAAAACATTAACTTTTTAAATTTTTCAATTACAGTTTATATTCAATATTATTCTGTATTAGTTTCAGATGTTACATAATAGTGGTTAGACAGTCATATACTTTACAACCCCCCTTCCCCAATGTTTATAGTAACTGCTGGCACCATACATAGTTATTACAGTATTATTGACTATATTCCCTATGCTGTACTTTACATCCCTGTGATTACTTTGTAATTGCCAATTTGTAGTTCTGAATCCCTTCGCCCAGTTTTCAACCCCTCCTCTCTGGTAACCATCAGTCTGTTCTGTGAGTATGAGTCTTTTTCTATTTTGTTTGTTCATTTATTTTGTCCTTTGGATTCCACATATAAGTGAAATCATATGGTGTTTGTCTTTCTCTGACTTATTTTATTTAGCATAATGCCCTCTAGGTCCATCCATGCTGTTGTAAATGATAATATTGAAAAGCATTTACTTCATTAATTGATTCAAGAAATGTTTGTTAAGAACCTGCTATGAGTAAAATATTATGGTAAATGCTGGAAACACAATAAAGAGCAAAATTAAGCCCTTGCCTCGTGGAATAGGGATGATATAATAAATCAATAAATATGTAAGAATATATGCAGTGATTAGAGTCATCAGGACAATAAACAGGGAGATATGATTTGAGAAAAACTGTGCAGAAGAGGGGTCTATGGAATGGTCTGGGAAGACCTCCCTGGAGGTCGGCAAACTCATTAGTCAACAGAGCCAAATATCAATAGTACAATGATTGAAATATCTTTTGAGAGCCAAAAGTTTTAAATTTAAACTTCTTCTAACACCACTTCTTCAAAATAGACTCGACCAGGCTGTGGTAATTTGTGGAAGAGCCACACTCAAGGGGCCAGAGCCCCATATGGCTCGTGAACCACAGTTTGCCGACCATGGCCCTGGAGGAACTGAAAATTAAGGAACCAGGCATAAAAAGAGTCATGGGTGTGAGTGCCAACCAGTAACAACAAAGAGGACAGCAGGCCCAGAGGCTCAGAGGATGAAACAATTTGGCATGTTGTAGAAACTAATAGCAGACAGCCTAGTGGGAGACATGTGATACTGTTGAGGCATAAGGGGACAATAGGTGATTGGAGATCAAAATGTCAACTTTATTACCGGAAAAAAAAAAAAAAAAAAAAAGATGGATGGATGGGAGGATGTGGCCTAACACACCTCAGAAGTCAACGCCTCCCCAGGCCTCCCTGGGAGATGCCAGCCTCTCCACTTGGACCTGCATCTGCAGTTTACTTCATGGAGAAATAGAGAATGAGTCCCCCAAATGAGCGGGCTGCCACCCCAAAAAGGGAGAAAAGACTGGGTTGCCATCCCATAACTCAAAATTTTCTCCTAAACCCACCAGTCAGAGAATTTGTTCCTCTTCCCATAGGGATCAGAAGCCAGAAGGCTTATTTAAATAGTGGCCCCTTCATTTGGAAACTTGAAGCCAAATAAAGTGATTCCTCTAAACAGTTACTTAGTTTGGTGTCTAACTGTGCATTTAGACTAGAGAAGGCTGTCGGGAAGAAATGAGATATTGTCATGGAGTGAGGACTGGGCTTTTGATGGGAGAAATCTCCCACAATCTTCACCAATATTTATCCCCCTTTAAATGCTGCCAACCAACAGCACCCATCAGGGACTGTGGCAGAGATACCTAAGGTGAGCTCTGTTTTGGTTTTGATCATAGTTTTGGCTAAACTGGATTTTCAGGGGTGGGAACTCTGTCTATCAGAACTGAAGTTAGGCTAATGTCTTAGCGGATCCCTTGGTCTTTTAAGTTACCCTGCTGTAGTTAAATGCAGGCAGGTATGTGCCTGGCCCACTTGTATTCCCTCTCTTCCATTAGGATATAAACCTGATTAGCTGATTTTATATCTATCCATAGAGTCAGATTTCATTATAGAAATTCAATTTTTGCTGCTTGACTCACTGATTAACAAGGTTAAGAACAGAGTTATTCAACATTGTTGGGTTTTGACCAATGAAAAAAATACCTTTCTTATTTCATCCAAAACATCTACCCTTCCTCCTTCAACATCACAGTTGCTGGGAAACAGAAGGAAAAAAAAATCCCTGTGAGAATGAAAAGAGCCCTTCATCCTTTGGGAAACCAGACTAGGCTCGGTCTGATTCCCACACAGTAAAATCCTGCTTGGCCCGTGTTTCCTGTTGTGTCCCCTAGGATCCATTATCCCTGGATTTCTTGGCATCTGTGGCTGGCAGGAGTGAGATTACCTAGGCCCAGCAAGCTCTAGCCCACTGCGGGCTGAATTGCAGCCCCAGCAGGCTGAGTACCCTTCTTGGGAATGGTTGGGAGCAGCTCCATGGCTAAAGAAGCTGTGTATTTCAGTCAAAAAGGACCTTTTGGTGTCCACTGGGTGCTGCCTTCTGTAAGACATTACAGTTCTTTCTTTAAAAAAAACAAAAAAAAAAAACATTTTAATTTTGACAAGAAGTACATAGTTCTAAAAGTTCAAGTGGTCCTAAGGGGTTTACAATAAACCATCATTCCCAACCCCAGATTCTTACTCCCCAGAGGCAATTGCTTTGGATTATTTAATCCTTCCTTTGGTATTTTCCTCAATAACTTTAAATAACATGCTTAACACTGCTGATTTTTCAATTGTAGGCATACTCTATCAATTACCTAGTATACAAAAGTAAGATTTGGCTTTCTGAGGCCTGCACACATGTTTGCACAGGAACACAGACACACACGGATGCATACTTCTCTTCTCCTCATCTGCCCACTGCTGTTATATCCATTTTCACTGGACAATAGGCATTGATTATATCACTGTGAGGGTAGAACTAAATGCTTCCACTGCCAAGTCATATGGGGTACTATTTTCTTGTGCAGTTTCCCCCAGAAATAAATATTTGAACTAAAATTTTTCACTTAATTATACATGCAACTATCTTTATTGATTTTTTTAAATAAATAAATCTTTTATTTTTTTTAATATATTGTATTGATTTTTTACAGAGAGGAAAGGAGAAGAATAGAGAGTCAGAAACATCGATGAGAGAGAAACATCGACCAGTTGCCTCCTGCACACCCCCTACCGGGGATGTGCCCGCAACCAATGTACATGCCCTTGACCGGAATCGAACCTAGGACCTTTCAGTCCGCAGGCTGACGGCTCTATCCACTGAGCCAAACCGGTTTCGGCCATGCAGCTATCTTTAATTCGTCCCCAAACCAGATCTCTCCTTGATGTTTTTGAAACACATGGGGTAATCTATTGAAGCCACTCCTGTTCTGGGGAACATGCCTTCCCGTGTCTTTCCATTTGATGGTTGTTATCTGGGTCTGCCCCCTGCTGCCCACCTGGCATCTTCTTTAGCTTATAGTCTTCGGAGGGTTACACTCTCCTCTGTAGGGCACTGACATCCTAGGGCCCATTTCTCCCTCCTTCTTCATTTACTTTTGGGTCTTCCAATAGGGGTGCCTGAACTGGAGATAAAATATAGATAACTTATATATCTGAGAAACATCTTTATTCTATTATTTCTAACAGATTGAGCATTGAAATAGTTTCTCCTCCAAACCTTGAGGTCATCTGTCCACTTTCTTCTAGTTCTCTATGTGACTATTGAAAAAAGTCTCAGATGGTTTTTATCCCAGTTCAAAAAAATTTTAATATTTTTTTCTCTATGAAAAGCTTTTAGGATTTTTTTTTCTATTTTCCCACCATCCTGAGGTTTTGTAATTCTAGACTTTTCTTGCTGCAGCCTTGGGCTCCAGCCTTCTCTGACTGGTAAGTTTATTGCCACTTGTTCATCTATTCTCTGGCGCTAAAATTTTATGGCCATTTCTTCCTTTCTTTTTGGACTCTCATGATTATATACCGCCTTTAAAAAATCGTTTTAGTGTCCTGTGTGGGGTATTTCAGGAGGATGTAGAGACACACAAGTGTGTTTATCTGCCACTCCTTACCATTATTAGTATACTTCTCAGTGCATTCTGAGAAGTATGGGTTGGGTTCTGCTTAAGTGAGGGCCACAGTCCAGATCATTAATAAACTAGGGGCACAAAATTCATACACAGGGGTGGGGGGTTCCCTCAGCCCAGCCTGCACCCTCTTCAATCAGGGATCCCTTGGTTTAGGCCTGATCATAGGGTCTAACATCACTCTTGCAATCTGGGAGTGCTGGCTTCTAACCGCTCACCTGACTGCCTGCCTGATCATCCCCAACTGCCCTCCCCTGTCTCTGTCTGCCTGATTGCCTCTAACTCCCTGCCAGTCTGATATCACCCCCAACTTTCCTCCCCTGCCAGCCTGATTGCCCCTAACTGCCTCTGCCTTGGCCCCACCACCATGGCTTTGTCTAGAAGGAATTTGGACTTCTGGAAGATGGCTGGTTAATAGTATAGATAGATTATATAGGATAGAATTGCTTAAATTGGGGGGGGGGGCTTTTTCAGCAGGAGGAGATGCTCTTGGCAGACAAAAACACTTGATTCCTGTATCTAGACTGATAGCCAGCCATATGCACTATACTAGCAAACCAGTCATGAAAAAATTGAACTGCTTTCTTACACCTTACACCAAACAGCTATTGCTCTTAAAACCCCTTCTCAGCCCCCACCTTAGGTTCTGCCTTTGCAGTTCACCCAGATTAGGTTCTAACTGGTTGGTTTCTATGCCAGTCAGCATCAAAAGCTCTGCCTTCTAGGCAGCAATTGGCTTCTTACACTTCACCCAGATTTGGTTCTGATTGATTGGTTTCTATGCCAGTCAGCATCTCTGGGCCTATCTCTGGGCCTGATCAAAGAGGTAAGGCTGATCAGCAGCCCCCTAGGAGGCCCAGAAAGAAACAGAGGTATGACTGCTGGTGAAGCCAGGAAAGAAAGAGAGAGGCAATGGCTGATCAACAGCTGCCATGGAGGCTGGGGATCAGACCCAGCACTGACTTCCGGTGTTCAATCAAGCCTTGGTCGTTATTGCCCTGGCTCTTTATATATATAGATAGACAGATTTCCTTAGTCTATGAAGATGCGACTGCCAGTCATTAGGAAGAGTGTTGAGTCTTGAGAGAGGGGTTTCCTGAACTGGCCAAAGGCTCTCAGTGTAGGATGAGCACCTTATGTTCTTGGATGGCCTGGCAAGGCTCAGGTGAGCAGTGTGTTTTCCCATGACTTCCAGCCATTGGTGGTATAACCTGAAACAATTGAAATATCTGACTTTGATTCCTTCCCTTGTGAAGGAAACATATATATCTCTGCTTCTAAGTTTTGTGCCTGGCCTAGAAACTATAAACTTTAAGGCTTTGTGCAAATAATGGGGATGTTATTTTTCAGTTGTTTCCCCTCCTTACCTCCTACACATCTCAATCTGTACCCACTTATTGCACAGCACAAACCACACTCTAGTTAAATTTATATTTTCCTGTCCTTCTCTCACATTACGATGAATGGATACTAGACAGGTATATTGGCCATGATTTACTCAGCTTGGTCTCATCAAGTTCTAGCACTGGGCATGGTACATAATAGGTATTTACTAAAACGTTGGCTGGATAAAGAGGAGACGGAGCCATCTGGCACTAAGATTGCACCCATAATCTTCACCTCCTTAATCATAGCTTCTAACCAACTGCATATACCATCAAGAGAACCCACTTACATGACTGCTAAGACCCTTCTTTAATGGGCTGTGAGCAGCCACAGGCTGGTTGACACTGCTGGCCTTGAATACCTGGGGGCAGACCTGAAAAATGATATTCCTGCTAGGCTCAATTCTATGTCTTATTGCCCATCCCTTGAACCATATGTTTAGCAACTTATATTTAATAAATACAGCAGCAGAATCTGATTATAGCAAGCCCAGTGCTAGTTAAACTCAACTGCCAGGGAAATAAAGTTAGAATTTTGAATTGTTTTTATGCATTGCAATGGGCAATTGAAACGCCTGCTCCATATGGCACTGACTCTGTCTGTAGATTGCACAGCCCATTCCCTGTCAGATGGTCTTCTTTTGGGTCAGTGATGATGGCAGGGAACAATATGTAGAAGCAGGTGATCCCCAAGGGGGTCCATTAGATTTCACTTGTTTCCCCTCGATTGCTGTCCCACTGCAGGCCATTGGACGTTGACACAGTTGGGCTTGCATCCTTCCATTTTTAATCGACACATTGGTATTTATGATGCTGACTCTGTCCAGAGCTTTGGAAAGACAGAGACAATGGTAAGAAGAGAACAAATGCCTCATAGAAAGGTTAGCGGAGATTGTTTTCATGCTTGCAAAGGCAGGGAGGGTTCTTAAATCTGCACAGTTCACCTGTTTCCAGCTGTAGTGGTCCAGGGGAGCATCCACAAACTGTCCAGTGCTCAGCCAGAGGGGAGAGTGCTATGCCCTGTTCAGTCTTCAGAGTGACATTTCTTCTTCCATCACCCCACCAACACTCAGAATGCATTGCCCTTCTTCCTTCCTGAGTCTGCTGGGGAGTGTTTGCCCTGGCAGGAGAAATTGGCTTCCTTTCCCATCATTGAATGAAAATTACAGAAACTTCCTTAAAGATGTTCCCCTCTGGCTGACCAGTTCAGCTTATTAGTAAAGCAATTCTGCAGCTTTCAGGGGGGTAAAGGGGTGGGAGGGTGAAGGGGTGGGGGAATGACCTGGTAGAAGCCTGAGGTCACTCTTTGAAAAAAGGACTCCATTCTAATCCCAAGAAGAGACACACTCACTTCTTCGTGCCCTCTGATAAGGCTTTTGTGAATGCTTTTAGAGTCTATTACAGGAGGCTGGCTTTGGTACATTATGAATATCAATGGAGCTCACATCACCATTCTCCCCATCATAAAGGAGCATTCATATAATATTCACCAGCTTGGTAGAGACAATAAGTCTGCTTCTGGCCCTGGCCCCTTTCCCTTCCTGTCAAGAGGAATCAACTCAGTGAGGAGCGTGGGCAGCCTAGCTTTAAGTAATTGCTCTGAATCCTGGCCTCTTGAACCAGCAGCTTTTTTGTGTGCCTGTCACATGTCTTTTGTGGGGTTCTTCTCTAAACAGTCTTTCCATCTTGCAGTTATCTTGCTCTTTCTGTATTATTTTTTTTCTGAGAATTCACATCCAGGCTAACTTATACAGAGGCTGTCGCAATGTCATTGGTATCCCTTGCTCAATGGCTAGGACACCAAGTCCTTTGCTCTTCACAGAAAGGCCAAGTATCTTCCAGCTGGAGTTTACAGATGTCCTGCTGTCTTAGAACCTTCTTATTTAAAAACAAAACTAAGCCTCCTTGTTTGAGCAGTGGCCTACGTAATGCAAGTGGCAATAAAGCAAAACAAGTACTGCTTTATAGCCAGACATTCATGGGGAAGAGGTGTGTGAGATAATGATAATAGTCCTAATGAGAAGTAGATATCAGGAAATGAGGGCTGCAGTACAATGTGTCTTCTCCATTCATCTCTGCATAGCTTCTGTGAAACTGCGAGAAGGTGCATTTCCTTCCTGGGAGGGGTGCCTGCGCTGAGCTCAGGCCTCCTTTCTTGACTTGGTCCTTGATGACTGTGATCCAAAGGAGGCTGCCCTCTGGAACCAGGTGAGAAGAAGAAATGGGTTTCCTCGCCTTTTACCCTGTGTATCTCTTGCCCTGATGTCAGAGGTTCCCCACCATAGTCTAACACAGTTATTTCACCAAGGCCCATAGGCCATTGTCCAAGTCTCGGGTCATTTCATTAGATTCACATTAGACAAAACTTGCACTGGTGGCCTTGCTCTCTGGAGAGAAACCTGGAGTTATTTCAGTATGCTCTATGGCAGGGGTGGGGAACCTTTGTTCTGCCAAGGGCCATTTGGATATTTATAACATCATTCTCCGGCCATACAAAAGTATCAACTTAAACATTAGCCTGCTGTAGTTAGTCAAATGTTTCATTAACGCACCCCTAATGCCTTGGCAGGATCAGACTTATTCAGCCCTCAGGCTGGATGTTCCCTACCCCTGCTCTAAGGTGTTGGGGTTTCTAGATGTTTGGGGCAGTAGTTAGAAGCTAGGGAAGGCAGCATTCCTCCATGTACCCCAGTGGACCCATCTCAGAAAGTCCTTTGGTAGCAGGGTCCTCTGGTTTTGTGTTTATATCTCTCTTGGCTTTCCTCTTTTATTGTTCCCAGCCTTCAGGAAGTCTTATTTAAAAATTCCCCCTGGTCTTAACTCTGTGACAGAGTTGGCAGGTCAGGCTCCTGGCTTATGTTTGGTCGGAAAAATAAGTAGAAGCAGCCCTGTCCGCAGAAGAGGAGTGGTGGACCTAGTAATTAACAAAAGATTTCCCTCAGGGAGCATTTTCAAAAGCAGGCTGCAGATAATGTGAGTTCTGTTTGGATATTAATAAGCCTTACGGGGGAAGGAGTGTCATGGTCAATGACATTTGGGGATTGTTGGATTGTATGTCTTAACAGGTTGACTTGGGCAAGACTTCTCAAAGTTTTTACATTTCCTATGGCTTCTGTAGCAAACTGCAATGAACTTGGCGGCTTGCATTCTCTCACAGCTCTGGAACCAGGAGTCTGAAGTCAATGTCACTGGGCAGAAATCCAGGTGTTGGCGGAGCTGTGCCCCTCTCTGAGCTCTAGGGAAGAATCTACTTCTTGTCTTTTTCCGCTTCTAGTGCTTGTCCACATTACTGGACTTGTGTCCACATCTCCTGAATCTTCAATATCAGCATATCCACACCTCTGTCTGCTTGATCTTCACAGCATATCTCTCTCTCTCTCTCTCTCTCTCTCTCTCTCTCTCTCTCTCTCTCTCTCTCTCTCTCTCTCTCTCTCTCTCTCTCTCTCTCTCTCTCTCTCTCTCTCTCTCTCTCTCTCTCTCTCTCTCGTTGTGTGTGTGTGTTTAACCTCCCTCAGCTTCCTTCTTATACAGATATATGTTATCTTATTTATTCTCATTACTATCACCTGGACAGTACAGGATAAACTCCTCTTGAGGATCCTAATTTCCTCACTTTTACCATAGTAGGTAATATTTACAAGATCAGGGATTAAGAGGGAATATATCTTTTTGTGGGGTTACATTTAACCCACTATCATTTCTAACACCTTAAGAGCAGTGCACATCTCTGGGGTGAGGTAAGGGTTGTAAGGTGTTTCTCAAACTTTTCTGTATGACAGAGCAGGCTCATTTCAGGATATTTTTATAGGATCAGGATTCTGAGGTTCACAATTTGGAAAATGTTACCAATGTAAGATGAATCCTGGGGGGAAATCAAAACCAATCAGTTCAGCTGCCCTTCTCCCTGTAGGTACGGGTTTTATTTTACTAAAGAAGATGGCACTCTCCTTGCTGCAGGGGTTGTTATTGTATAGAGAAAATACGGGGGGAAAAATCAGCAATTTCACAGAGACATATGAGCCAGACTCCGCAGGGAAGTGTCTCTGGGGAATAGTTAAAATAGCAGTTTCAAAACCTGGATTGGATGCCTAGTCCTCCTACATATAAGCTAAATCATGCTGGGGAAGTAATTAAACTTTCTCCACCTTGGTTTTTCTCACTTATGCAATGAAGATAATAACCATATGTACCTTGTTATATCACGTGAATGCTGTGTATAAAACACTTTGTTAAGTGTACAATTTTACACAAGTAAGAAATTATTTTTATTCTTTGAAACTCAAAATTTAAAAAAAAAAAAAAAAAACTTGTCCTATTGGATAATGATGGGGTGGGGGTTGGGGGCAACTGTATTTCCATTGGTCTTCCCTGGAGGTCAGGTTGATTATGCTCAGTGAGAGACCATAGCAACATGACTATGTTTTTTTTTTATCTACTGTTACATTTCCAATACTTGGCATTCAGTACATTCTCAATAAATGTGAGATGAATGAACTCTTCTTGCCTAGATACTTCTCCCCAGTGTACTGGTAAGTTCCTCAAAATTGTGGAATCCTTGGCCTGGAAGGGCCCTCAAGACAACACATCGAACAGTAGTTCCAAAATGCTGATCTGAGGTTGAGGGATGGCTGGTTGCCTGAGAATCACATTCCCCAGGAGATGTCTGTACAATGATCTGGCCTTTTCCACTGTCTTCACACAGAACCATTCCTAAAGCATTGCACCAAATAATCAACTTCTTTATAAAGGTCCCCACAGACATTTTGTGACTTCTTTCACTAGAGAGATGTTCTTTGTACCAAGTGGTCATGTGAGTTAGCCATGACTCAGGGCGCTCTCGTTCATTCATTCATTTATCTATTCATACAAACTGTTTTGTGTACCTACAATGTGCGTGGCACTGTGCTGATTTATCTCACTGCATCTCTTCTGTTGTCATAACAGACTCCATGAGCTAAAGCTTTTTATTTCTCCTTTTTTGCCTTGAGTAAGTAGAGATATAAAGAGACTCAACTACCTGCTTCACTATTTGCTTTTCTCTTTCCTGGGATTATCTCTAAAGTGAGAGGAAATTTTTCTTCTCTTAAATAATGAACCCATGAATTCCTTAGAATTATGGATCCTACAGTTGGGAGGGGCCTTAAGAAGCACAGTTCTCAGAAATGTAAGGCAGCAGCATTCCCATTTTTTCATTTACAAGTAAATTAAATTAAATTTAGGATATGAAGTTATTTAGCCTGTGTCAGAATCATGGAAGGGAAGGCTTAGATCTCCTATTTCTCTGCTTTTATTTTGTAAAATAATATTTATTTAGAACTTTTATTCTAAAATAAGGTATATGAGAGCAAAGGTCTCCTATAAAAAAAAATACTATCTTTCAAATACTCATCTGGTTCGCTTGAGAAATAGGCCTTTTCTTCTTTCACAGGATTCATAATTACTTATTGACATCTGATATTCATCAGTGTGTGCTTACAAATAAGTATCACATGCCCCCAGACTGAGCCAGTCAGTATTGATTAAAGGGTGGAAGAACAAATGCTGTTAGCTGTACTTTATTTTCTAAGCTGCAATGGGGCCCTTTTCCAGTCTCTTTAGCCTTGGAGGGTGAAAGTGCCTCCCCCGAGACCAGCTTCCTTGTCCTTACTGTGTCTCTGTTTCTGGGCAGCTGCTCTTTTGTCACCAGCAGTCTCCAACGTGAATAGGGAGGGAGGTCTCCATTGCAGTTCTGAGAATTGTCATGAGATCTGCCAGAGTCTGGGAACAGCAATTGCCCCCTCTGCTCGCCCCCACTCCAGACCCCTCAATCTCTTTTCCAAGTTCTTATCTTAAACTTCATAGGGTCCAGAATGTGTTGTCCTTTAGTGGCAAGTGACATATATGCGGGGTGGGGTGTGGGCATGGACCCACATCTCTAACCTGTGTGTTGGGAATCACGCTGGTCTCAGAGCTTAGTATGTTTTTTCGTGTTAAACAAAGTTTTATCGTATGGTATTGTGTTCCTAGATAGCAATGCTGCCTTCCTTTGATTACATTTACCCAGAAATCAACAGAGGGATGTGTGGGTGCCAGAGAAGGTCTCAAGGCCACCAGCTGGGACTGTTTCCTGGGATTGATGATGGGACTAGAATTGCAGAGGCTTCATAAAGGCAATGGGAAGCTTGGGATTTGCTCTGTTTTTCTTACCAAACAAAATTACTGTTTGCTGGCTCCAAAGAGAGGGCAAGATACTACACTTTTTTTCTTCTTCTTCTACTTCCTTTGGTGCCTAGCATGCAGAAAAGAATCTTGATTTGATGAGGGTGGTGGGCTTTTGTCTTATTCTGTATTTCTTTTAAATCATTGATATTTGTATAGACAATTACTATCCTGCATTTTCACACCATTTACTGGGAATGAATCATTCAAAATAGCCCCATATAGGTGTGAGCAGTGAGATCTGAAGTTCAGAGGATCTAAAGAAATTAACTATTTGAATGTCAACAAATGGTACTAATTTTAAAATACATAAAATCCCCACCTTTTTTTCTCTTCTCCCACTCTCTCACTTCATCTCGTTGGTTCACATTACTTGAACAGTGATAGAACTGTTTTGTGTACAAAAAATGTAAATGCCTTTCTTTCTCCACCTCCCACAGCTCACTGCCATCCCTACCTCTTCTCTTTCCTAAAAAGAGCTTAGATTGGGGAACGTTTTGCTCTATTTGCAAAAACTGTGAATTCAGGACCAGCCCAGCCAAAGACCTGCTCCTTGGTGCCCCTGAGTGTTCCAAAGGACATTTGCATATTTCCTGAGGAGGAGAGTCATAGGCAGCCACCAGTGTCAGCCTCCAAGCCCACCCTTCCATGATAGCAATAACTGGAGTGGAAGGGCATGCCTCATTGTATCTCAGCTTCGGATTTATTTTGATGCCAGGAAATGGGGCCTGAGAGGGGAGTGTGTAGGGCAGGAGGAAAACAGATGAATGGTTAATGGGGGCTGAAGTGGCAGATTGAGAGAGAGCACAAACACAACAGACAGAGGGAAGGATTGATAGATTGGAGCCAGACATGTAAATAGGATAGTTTATCTAAGCGTTTTTAGAGTCCCTCCTTCTTATCTATCCATCTATTTATCTATGTATCTGCAGTAAGCAAGGACTGATAGGGAAGCAGACAGATAACATGAGCAGGATGGATTAGCAGCAGGCATACGAACCTCCTGGCGTCCCAGACGTCAAGAGAGCAAAGGGGATTCAGGACCTGAAGGGCAGGTGAGAGGCGCTTCCCTGGAAACTACCGCCCCTCTGTGCCCCCTAATAAAAACCTGCTCAGCTCCCAGACAGAGGTTAGTCAGATGTCTTGCCAGTCTGAGCCTACCTTGCTGCTCCAGACCACTCCTCTGACAATCAGCAGGTGTCCTATTCTCAGACCCCCGGCAGTGGACAGCTGCCAATCTGAGAAGGAAGCTGAGAGCAGGGCTTGGTGCTAGCGTGCATTTTTCTCCCAAAGCCTTGCTTTAAATTCCAGTCAGGCATTCAGTCTTGCAACAACAACAAGGGAAAGGAACAGGAGGAAAAAAAAGGAGAGAAAGAAAGCTAACCAGGCTATTCCAGAAAGCTGTCAGCTGTCTGGTCTGTTTAATTGACAACCTGATCTCAGAGCCTTGGGAGCCCAGCCCTGGGAGGGGAGAGGTGAGGGCTGGCCTGAGGGTGGGGGTGGAAGGCTATTGCTAACTGCTTTCCTCTCCACGCCCACCCTGGCTCTGGGCTATTGAGCAAGCCTGGGGAGAGGCCCAGAGAGTGGGGTGGGGCATGTTCTCTGGTCCACCAGCCATCCAGGGAAGAAGGGGCCACAGGGTAAAGAAGGGCTGTGCAACAGAGAAGCAGGACCTCCCAGGCCATCCTGCTTTGTTGGGATAGAGGGGTTCCTTAGGGAAGGGAAATGAGGAAAAGAGGAGGGAGGGAGGTGGAGGAAGTTCAGAGATTTCCAGAGCTCACTCCAGGCTCACAGCAGGGGACCTCACCTTGGGCCCCTGTAGATTGGGATAGAGCTACAGCCTTTAGGTTAGCTAGGAACTATATCTGAGATTAGCTGGCCCTCCCTTCTTATCATCTACACTAGCTAGCTTCCAGGATCCCCCTTCTTTCTCCCTCTCTTTTTGCTGGGCCCATCTTCCTAGGTATGAAATTCTTGTGAATCACCTTTCTAGGACAAAAACTGTTTCAAGTTGGAAGAGAGCTAGGTTTGATTCCAAGTGCCCCTCAGTTCCAGTTCCCACTACATATGCACTGTCTGACATTGATCCTAGTTCCCTCTACTTACTCAGTATTTCACATCAATTCCAGTCACTACAAACTCAGTATGTGACCTTGATTCTAGTCCCCTCTATTTGTTCACTATGTGACCTCAATTCCAGTTACCACTACTTACTCTGTGACATTAATTCCAGTTCACATTACTTATTATGTGATATTGATCCTAGTCTGTACTACTTACTGTGTGACCTTGATCCTGAACCTCACTACTTACTCTATGACCTTGATCCTAGTCCCCATTACTTACTGTGTGACCTTGATTCTAGTCCCCACTACCTACTTATATGTGATGTGGAACAAATAAGCCTTATCTGTAAAAGGGAGATCATCTTTAATGCACTGATCAAACAAAATTGTGCATACGGAGACATTTCATAAACTATAGGCATCTTTAAGACATTATTCTTCCCTGATTTATCTTTGTTTCCTTGACAGCTCCTAGCACAACGGCACAGAAAGAATAGGCACTCAATAATAGTCAGAGGAACAAATAAGTAAGTGGATGAAGGGACAAAGTAGAGAAATGTTTCTCTGTTGTGGTACCGCTGAGCTCTGCTGAAGATCTGCAGTCAGAGACTCTGGGAGGGGGCCTGGGGATGGCTTCAGCTGGCTGCACAGGTAGTCAGTGTTCAAGCTGAGGAGTTCAAGCTGTCCTAAGTAGGAAAGCAGGGGGGCATAGAATAGGTGAGTTCATTTTTCTCAGGGCATGGTCTAGGCCCTCTTTGAATCCCCAGCACATAACACAGTGCTTGATAAACAACAACACATTAATTCCTCAGGACAGAGTTTTATTTCATGAAGGCCACAATCAATGTTTTGGTAGAAAGCAGGCTGCTGGGTTTTGCTAGTGAGTAAAGCATAGTCCTACCCACAATATAGTCACATGCAGAGATAAATTAAAACATTGCTAACCTGCAGCCACATACTGACACAGGGGTATTACTTGAAAAAGAATATCCAGCAAGGCAGAGGGGGTGGGCACTAGGGTGAGACCAGTGAGGCACCTGGGCCACCAGATCTAAAGAGACCCTACTTCGATTGTGGAAGCACCTCCTTAAATGTTCTACGTAGGTGCCCTGCCTGCCCAACCTTAGTCCTGGCCCTGGGGAGAGAGGAAGGGTTAGAGAAGGCTTCTGGAAGGAGTCATGGAGTCTAGAAAGATGAACAGGAAGTTTTCCAGGGGACTCTTAAAGAGAAAGGTATTTCAGGCAGAGGGAAGAGCGTAAACTAAGTATGATGTTAGAAATACTACGGTGGTGTGAATGCATACACGGAGGTGGCAGGAGCGTGAAATTAAAAGTGGAATGTGGAAGACATGAGAGAGATGAGGAACTAGGAGGTCTGTCAGCCATACTGGGAATTTGTCCTACTGCCTATAGGAGCAGGAGGGTGAGGGGTCAGTTTGTGCTTCAAACATACATTTTGGTCAGTCTCTGAACACTGCACGATCCAATTCATAGATATTATGAGCCATAACTATAAGCAATGTGAGTAACTTTAAATTTTCTACTAGGTACATTAAAGAAGAAAATGAAAAAAGGGACTTTGAATAATGTATTTTATTTGCCTTAACATATCCAAATAGAATCGTTATAATCATCTCAACATATAATTCATATTAGACAATTAGAGGCCTTGTACATGAAACTCATCATGGGTAGGGTTCCTAGGCCTGGCCAGAAATCAGGCCCCTCCTTCCTGGCTGCTGGGTGCCAGGCTGCTGGCTACCAGCTGAGGCCTTCCTTCTTTCGTGCCACCCCCAAAGGGACACTTTGCATATTAGCCTTTTATATGGATGGATGGATAGATAGATAGATTAATGGGTTCTTTTATATATTTTCTTTTACCAAGTCTTCAAAATCCAGTGTGTAATTTACACTTACAGCACAATTCGCTCAACTGCTCAATAGCCACACGTGGCTAATGGTTACAGTATTGAACAATGTCTAGGGCACAGAATCTAGAGGCTAATAAACAGAAGCTGGTTTTTGCAAGGTTTAAGGGATAATGATAAATTTCTAGTTCAGGATGTTGGTAATGGGGATAGAAGATAATAGACACATTACCACGTGACTTGGTTTTCCCTAGCTTCATTATTTGTGGAATAGGATGCCATATTTACCTTCTTGCATGATATAAAGATTCTTGGAGATCATGTATACAGAGCACCAGTCCAGGCTGGCAACGACTGTATGTTTGGCCGGCATTCTCCCCACCACCCAAGCTGCTTGCTCTCCCCAGGAACCAGAATTGACATCCCACATGAATATGTGGTTTACAGCACTGAAGTGCTAGGCATAGACTGCAGACACTGCATAGTGGCCCTACTGCACCTTGTCAGGTGTCTCTCTCCATATCACCCAGAGGGAGGGAAGTTAGTATCCAACTGGCATACGGAGTACAGTAAAGCCAGGCCAGGAGAGGCAAAGAGGCAGGATTGCTGGCATTCCAGGCTCAGCTACTCTGACTATCAGCAGCCAGCAGTTGGCAGCAGCTCCCAGTGATTGAGAACTGAACAGCTTAATTGGAGGAGCACGAACACTGTGCAGTGCCAGGCTGGCATGGTTACGTGCAGGAATGTGTCCCCAGAGCCCTCATTCCTTGCCTTCAGTTGATGTGCCCATGCTGTCTTGGGGAATGCCCCCAGCTAAACTCCTGTGCACAGATCAACGGCTTTTATATTTCTTGGAAGAAGAAAAGAGTACATTTCTGAATAGATGCAGGATACAGCTCTCCAGAGTTGCTTGCACTGTGGAGAGAGGTTGGGGGTAGGAGACATGGAACATAGGTCACACTCTGCTCCATGAAAACTCCATGCAGGGTGCCCAAAGGGTAGAACAGTGGGTACACATATCAGCTGCATTTATACCCTCAGATCACTGGGAAATCTTGCCTACCTCCTATTTCCATCAAGATGACCTTCAAATGAATATTTGTTTATTTTCAAAATGATTATTTTGGTCAGCTAACTATTTGGTGACTGGGTGGGTGCTGAGAACTAAAAAAAAAAAGTTACGCCGAAACTGATTTGGCTCAGTGGATAGAGCGTCGGCTTGCGGACTCAAGAGTCTCAGGTTCGATTCCAGTCAAGGGCATGTACTTTGGTTGCGGGCACATCCCCAGTGGGGGGTGTGCAAGAGGCAGCTGATCGATGATTGTCTTTCATCAATGTTTCTAGCTCTCTATCCCTCTCTCTTCCTCTCTGTAAAAAAACAATAAAATATATATTTTTTAAAAGTTACTAAGTAATTAGTGCCTAGAGCTGGTGAGAAGTACAACTCAGATGCCCTGTTTCCTCTGACTCACATTCATTTGCTTTCTCCATATTAGTCAGTATAAGTCAACAGCTATAACAGACAATCCTAAAACTCCACTGGAATAATACAGCAAATGATTCTTTGTGTAACAACAGTCTGATTTGGAGGAGCAGCTCCCCTGGACAGCTTTATTCTATATAGAGGTCCAAGAACCCTCATACCTTACATCTCATGGCTCTAACCTTCACTCCTCAGAACCTTTCCTGTCTTCTCCTTGGAGAGGAAAGGAAAAAGAGAATTGCATATGGGAGCATCTATGGGGCAGGTCTGGGAGGAGGTATATCATCTGTCCAATCCTTTGTTCAGGCACTTAACTTCAAGAGGATGGCAAATACTGACTAACTCTGGGTCAAGGAGAAAAAGGGAAAGTTTGGTGACTATCAGTTGGTTTTGCCCCCCCCCCTCTCTTTCTCTCTCTCCTCTCTCTCTCTCTCTCTCTCTCTCTCTCTCTCTCTCTCTCTCTTTTTCTCTCTCTCTCTCTCGTGTGTGTATGTGTGTGTGTGTGTGTGTGATGAAACTAAGATAGTTTTGGGCTCTCACTTGACCCTGGAGATTTGAGAGTCAGGAGACTGCAGGAGAAGGGCAACATTACTTAGAAGGTGATGCCCTGGAGTTTCAAGGTGGTTATTAACCAGGACAATGTCATAGTCAAGAAGTTGTAATGCCAAACTAAATTTTCTCTCTCTTATATTCCAGACCTATTTTATTAGTTTCTGAGTTAAATAAAGACAATGCGATACAAACCAGAGTTCCCACAGAGTAGAGAGCTGGGCCAGACTTCCAGTGCTCATTGGTAGCGGGCTGTCACCCTTGGCCCCGACGTGCCAGCCACGCTCGGTGGATTATTTGTGGTGGTATGGTATGGAAGAATATTTTCCTTTTGATTTCAAGAGCAACCCTGAATGCCCAGAGTAAACGTTATCAGTAAAGATATGGAAATTCCAGTCTGGTGAGACACTGTGAAAGATAGGCGATGGTCCTGGTGTGGTCATAATAGAGGTCATTATAACAGATGTTGTCCTGTGCCACAGGGATCCTCTCCTCCCCTCTTCAGAGTTGACATACATCTCCTTGCTTCTTGGAATATCAACCATTTACTGCTTATAGTTCCAAGCTATGCCTCTCACTAGGAAATGCCATATCCAAAGTTATGGCTCTTCCCATGCATAACTCTAGCCAGGTAGCTTTGGCCAATGATTTCACACTTGGAGATTTAAACTTTGAGCTCTCTCGCTCGAAGTTTGTGACAACTCTGAAAAGTCAGTTAGGCTCCAGAACCCCTGCATAATTAGGTCTTAGCCAGAGCTTCATTGCAATTCAGCTTCTTTTTCTGCCCAAACTTGCTTTCTTCACGTCCTTATATGTGTATCATCTCAAAAACTCTCCCCAATCAACCTTCCACATGCAACTTCTCATCAAAGGATTAATTGATACAAAACATGGTTTGAAGAAGCTGACTTCCAAAATGGGGTTTTGGAGATGAGTCAGTCATTGACTGGCAGTGCAAACTTCTTAATACGTAGTAGGTGGAGTGAGCCCCTGAAATGCGGCAACAGTGAAGTTAAATGAGGAATTCCCTGGGCAGTTGTTAAAACTTACACCAGTGGTAGACAAATATGGGATGTCCATAGAAGGGGGTACAAGGCCTGGTGTAGTATTCTTCATGATTGAGAGAGACAAGGGAATTTATAATTATAAGGACCATGAAATTAGGTGTCTGTTGCTGAGCATCATTGATTTTTGAAAAACAAATAATGACAGGCTCAGATGATAAATCACCATTTCAAGGCAATACAAGAAAGCTAGAGGGGCTTCTTCGCAGCATTTAAGGAAACCCTAATCTCCTACAGTCAGGATGCCAGGCTCGGGACTGAATCATTTAAATCTTCAGGGAGGACTGACTTCTCAGTCTCAGTAAGTCTCTTACGCCAAGTACAGGGCTCAAACAGGGAAGGAGGCAGATGCTGAAACCTGGAATGTCTGAGTAGATGCAGTTAAGTACCTTAAATTGATGGCTCCAGAAGTCCCCTCCACCCTCTGCCTTTTAGAAGAGAATAGCCCTCTACTGATTTAAAGATGATGCAGAGGTCTCAAATAAGGCATGCACTTTGCAAGATAATGCTTGCCTGCTTCAGGATTACCCCAAACTTCCCAAACAGCAGGATAAGGAAGATGGAATCACAGTACAACCAGACTTGAGGTAGACATGCTGAGCCTGTTGTGGAAGGCTAGAGAGCATATGCCACAGGAGCTACAGGTGTGGCTAATGTATACCTGTAGTAGTAGTTGGTAACATAAGTTCGGAACTGAACCATGGAGTATTGGATCAAGATGGGCAGAACTTGAGGGGTACGTGTGGCCAACCACAGGGAGGGAAGCCAGGGTCTCAGGTACCTGCGAGTAGCTCTAGGAGGTAATCCTGGGTCCCAGGTTTGGGGTTAGGTAGAGGCAGTTAGGGGCGATCAGGCTAGCAAGGGAGCAGTTAGAGGCACTCAGGCAGGCAGGCAGAGGCGTTAAGGATGATCAAGCAGGCAGGCAGGTGAGCGGTTAGAAGCCAGTGGTCCCGGATTGTGAGAGACAGTCGGACATCCCCCAGGGAGTCCTGGATTAGAGAGGGTGCAGGCAGGACTGAGGGATTCCCCCCCACACACACATGCATGAATTTTGTGCACTGGACCTCTAGATTAATTAAATAACCACTGATTAATTTGGTGAGTGCCTTCTTTTCCATCCCTATAAGAAAAAAGGATCAGAAGCAGTTCATATTCATGTGAGATGGACAAGAGTACACAATTATGGTCTCATCTTAGATTATGGTAACAATTGAACCCTCTGTCATAATATTGCTAGGGGGAATATGGAATGTCTGATATTCTACAGAACATCACATTGACCCATTATATTGACAATGCCATGCTTATCAGCTCAAATGAGCAAGAAGTGGCAAGTATTTTTGTACCTTTGGCAAAACACAAGAGCTCCAAAGAGTGGAGATGAAAGATTCAGAGCACCAGCTTATTAATGAACTTTTTAGTCATCCAGAGTTACTGGAGAAAGCCAGAACATTCCACCCAAATTAAACAATAAAGTGTTGTCTCATACCTCCCACTACTAAGAAAGCATAAATCTTAATAGCCTTTAAAGGTTTTGGAGGCAGCATATTCTGTATTTGGGAATATTGCTCTGTTTCATTTGCTGGACAACTCTGAAGGCTCTGAGCTTTAAGTTATACTGAGAGCAGGAAAGAGCAGGCTATGGTAAAGTGGTCTTGGCATTTGAGCCATATGACTCAGGAGACCTATATGGTACTAGAGGTATCTATGGTGGGAGAAGATAATGTGTCGAGTTTATGGAAGACCGAATCACAGTGTAAACCTCTGGGGTTCTGGAGTAAGTCACTGCCATCTACAATAGAGGATTATCACCATCAAAAAGCAATCTACAATAGAGGACTGTCACCATCAAAAAGCAGTTACTGATGTGTTACTTGACTCTGGCAAATACAGAGCTTCTGACCATGAGATACCAAGGGATTTTTTTAGTACAGTATCCATCATGAGCTGGGTTTGATCAAAGCCACCAAGTCATAAGGCAGGATCAGTCCTACATTCTAAGATGGATATGGTATATTGAAGGTTGGAACAAGCAGAAGAAGGAAAAATGCATAAGATAACCAAGTAGGTGGCCCAGAACCCCCAAGCCATCCATCCGTCCTGCACTAGTGTATCCCCCACAGCTCACATTGGGGGCTTAATGGGAAGACTTTTATGGCCAGATAAGAGAGAAATAAAAAGTCTGGGTTCATTTATAATGCGGCTTTAATAGACAATGATGAGGGGAAATTCTCCCAGCAGACAGAGTTTTGATGTTAAGTGCATTCGTTTTGTGTAGAAAGAGAGGTGGCTTAAGGTAAAACAAAAACAAAAACAAAAACAAAACAAAACAAAACAAAAAACATATATATATATGAAATCATGGGCAGTGGTGAATGGCATGATTGGTTGGTCAAGGCCCTAGAGGGAGAAATATTGGCAGATTAGAGACAAAGAGATCTGGTAAAAAGACATGAGGATGGATCTATGGAAGTGGAAGCATGAAGATTTTCAAACTGTATGTTAATTCTCAGCAGAAAACACCTATCATGGAAGAGCTACTGAACAATTAGTATTGGATATAGGCAGAATGGCTTGGCCAATTGGTGAAAAAAAAACACAATATCTGTCATTGGCCACTCTGGTGCCAGCCCAATGAGAATGTGAACTAATTTGGTAAGGATGATTCAGTTACAGCTGCTGTTGAAGGGTCCTTGGAGGTAGCTAAGAACTTTGGAGATGGGCTATGAATAAACACCCTGGATTATTGATTATTCTTACCTTTTCATCATTTCAGCTTCTAGATGCTTCTGTGTACCCACAGATCATGCTGAGAGAGATATATTTTTCTGTAGGCCAACCTGACTCCATAGTAAAATAATTTTCTCAAGTGCTCTTGGTCAGAGCATAAAGGGAAAGTCCTCCTGGCCCCACTAGAGGCAGCAAGAGCAAGAAAATACTGGCTGAAGTTGAATCATTAAGAATAAAGGGGCCAAAACCGGTTTGGCTCAGTGGATAGAGCGCCGGCCTGCGGACTGAAAGGTCCCAGGTTCGATCTGGTCAAGGGCATGCACCTTGGTTGCGGGCACATCCCCGGTAGGGGGTGTGCAGGAGGCAGCTGGTCAATGTTTCTCTCTCATCAATGTTTCTAGCTCTCTATCCCTCTCTCTTCCTCTCCTTTCCTCTCTATAAAAAATCAATAAAATATATTTTTTAAAAAGAATAAAGGGAATAGTAAAACTACATTTGAAGATGAGTTGCTCTTGTATAAAAAATGTTCTAAGGAATCCACACCAAAAAACAATATCTGTTAGAAATAATAAAGCAAGTTTAACTATTGTAATGTATGCACAAACAGTGAACAATCCAAAATATGAAAATTAAGGAAATAATTCCATTTATAATAACATAAAAATAATAAAATACTTATAAATGAATTTAGCAAAAGTAGTGTGAGACTTTTAAGGCCAAAAACTAAAAAATACCATTAAAAGAAATTAAAGATTTGAATGGAAAGATGTTCCATGTTGATGGATCAAAAGACATGATTATGATGGCAGTACTCCCCAAATTGATCTACAGATTCAACACAATCCCTATCAAGTCCCAGATGTCTTTTTGTGTGCAGAAAATGGCAAGCTGAACTTTATATTCATATGCAAATACAAGAGGCCCAGAATAGCCATAACATCTTGATAAGGAAAAACAAAGTTGGAAGATATATATTTCCTGATTTTAAAACTTATTACAAAGCTAAGTGAAAAATACAGAGAGGTATTGTCATAATGAGAGACATATGGATACATCAAGTCAAAATGAGAGTACAGATATCAAGCTATACAATTATGGTCAATTAATTTTTGTTACATGTGCCAAGACAACTCCTTGGGGGAAGAAAAGTCTTTTCAACCAATATACTGGAACAACTGGATATCCACATGCAAAAGAATGAAGTTGGACCCCTGTCTCACGCCATGCACAAAATTTAACTCAAAATGTGTCAGAGGCCTAAATAGAAAAGCTGGGACTCTTAAACCTTTTTAAAAACTCTTCTTTAAACTTTCTTCTTAAGGTTTCTTTCTTTTGCATTTCTAAAATATTTCCTTCTTAGAAGATAACATAGGCATGAATCTAAGTGATGTTAGGTTAGGCAGAAGATGTGTAGATAGGACACCAAAAATAAGCAGTAAAAGAAAAAAATAGACTTGATCAAAAATTTAAACTGTTATGCTTCAAAAGACACTATCAAGTGAGTGAAAAGGAAATCCACATAGTGGGAGAAAATATTTGTATTTGTAAATCATATGATGTTTATGAGTCATATATATTGTATGATCACACTTATATGAAAGGTTCAAAATTGGCCTCTCCATAGAGACATCAAATAGATTAGTGGTTGCCAAGGACTGGGAGTTAGGGAGGAATGCAGAGAGATTGCTAATGGGCATAGGGTTTCTTTCTTGGGAGATGTAAATGTTCTGGAATTAGATAGTGGTGATCGATGCACACCCTTTTGAATAAAAATGACTGAATTGTACACTTTAAAGTGAGGGTGAACTTTATAGTATATGAATCTTAATAAAGCTATTTGATAAAGAAGGAATAAAGAAAGTGAAGGGCATTGACCCAGGAAGAAGGCTAGATTTAGAATGTGAACATTAAGCTGAACCATCATCATGTCCTCGAATATGTGCCCAGACATATGCTCTTTTTAGAACATTTTCTCCACCTTTCTGCCTACCCAAGTCTTATACTTCTAATACAAGCAACTGGAATAAAAACTCTGCCTCCCTCGTGTCTGTATCTAAAAAACGTATGGCAGTACTACACCCTGGCTCATCAAAGAATTCAACCAGGAATTGACTGCAATCTGGAATTTGCTAAAAGTGCACTTAATATGCTCTATTGGAAAGAGACAGTCTAATGGACACATTAACTAACCATTGGCTTAGGTACTCCAGGCTCGATCACAGTAATAAGTTACATCATCAGAAACAATGCACTTGGGCCACATGTCCCAGCCAGCCACGGGGCATTTTGGTGAGGAGTGATGTTATAATATTTTATTCTCTGCTTTTATAGAGGGTCTATATAAAAATATCCATTTGAATGGCTTATCTAAGTCTGCCAATATTGTAATTGAAGACCTTTTCCATTATATTATCCAGTGACCCTTCTGTAATGGCCCAGGCGATAAATGTCTCTTTGTTACCAGGAAGAGGTTTGCTTCAGCAAGTGAATAACATGGATATTTCTTTGCTTTTCCTTTGCTTTCCTTTGCTTCTCTTTCCTTCCCCTCCCTTTCCTTTTCCCCAAACATAGAAAGTATCTAATGCATTAAAAACAACCCACACTTGCTGAGCATGTACTGTGAGCCTGTCAAGGTCCTTCACATGTCTTTCCTTATTTGACCATCACAACATCCTATGCTATACACACTGCTATTGTCCCTCTTACACAGATGTGCAGACTGCGGCTGAAAAAGATTTGATGACATATCCTGCTTCTCACAATCTGTAAATGACAGAGACGGGATTTGAACCAAGGCAGTCTTACTGCATAAAGCATTCTAAGTCCAGCTTCTGTTTTCACTTAGCTGTACAGCTTCTCCCCTACTCAAGTTTCACTTTTTAAGTCATCTACAAAAAAAATTGAATTAAGAGAGTGTGCCTACTAAATACATGTTTGCTTTATTCCTCACATCTACTGGCTGAAAATGCTCAATAAATAACATTGATTGATTCATTCCTCCAAGATCCGAGATCCTTGGAAGAATGACCCTCCATAAATTCTGGAGGCTATTTTTATTAATGATGCAAGGGTAGTAGTAATCATACAGGCTGAAGGGGAGGAGGACAGAGCTGAAAACAAAAGTGATTCATTTTATTTCTTAGATGAGGTGCCTGGGGGTGCAGTCTGAAGTCTGGGGCCTCTGGGTGCTTGCGCATTGCTGTATAAATTTAATCGTCTTCTCTGATGTGTGTTTCCACAGACTGGCAGGTACTCCCTCTCCCACTTCTGAACAGATTTACTCTGATAGGCTTAGGGAAAAAGACCTTTTACTCCATCAGCATGATTCAGCCGGTCGGTAGGACTGCTCTGCTGCAAACGCATTCATAAGCTAGCTAGCTCTCAGCCCACAGAATTTTGATTTGGTTGTTTCCTTTCTTTTCTCCCTTCTCTGTTTCTTTTTCTTTTCTTTTTTTCTTTTTTTTTTACCCTACTGGTACATAGAGGTCAGACACCTGGTTCCTAACTGGTTGAAAGATGAAAGGCCAGTAGAGCACCAAGATTTTCATAAATGAGGTCCTCACCTCCTAGCCAGACATGATTAACCTTTCTGTTTCTCAGCCCCCGTGCTCCTGGGAGGCTCCTGGCTTAGAGTGCTGATGCTGCAGGAAGATAACAGGCAGACTCCCTAAGAAACTTACTCCTGAAAATGTGGTCCACGTACCAGCAGCAATAGCATCACTTGAGAACTTGTTAGACATGCAGAATCTGGGGCCCCACCCAGACCTGTTGAATCAGAATCTGCAGATGAATCATATGCACCGTTTAAGTCAGGAATCACTCTTTTGAGACCATTGTACCCTCAATAAGGTGAGGCAGCTCTGCTACTAAACAGACCTCCCATGGCAGCCCCCTTGAGCATGCCTTAGACTGAATGCCTTGGTGCTGACATGGGGTTCAGGAGTTACAAATAAGGGCACCAACCAGTCACGTGTGACTTCAGTAGGGTTCTGCTGCCATCCTTGAACTTTTCTGCTCTCTAAAAAGGACGCACATGTTATATATTAGGTCTTTCCCTCCATTGAGATGTAAAACATCTGGACACCAGGGGTATTTCTCCCATAGTTCTAGGAGGTTCACAGTAAGTGTCGTTAGTGTCTCTTCCAGGGAGTGACTTTTCTGTGCATCATTAGTATTTTGTACATCTCTCCTAGAGAATGCACCGCTCTGATTTGTGTATGCAACCCCCCCCCACACACACACACACACATTATATTGTCCAAATCTCAATGGCCTGGAAGCATGTTTCAAAGAGTTTTCAATACCCTGCACTTGAGCCTAATGCCTAGCTCTTAAAACATGAATAAAGAAAAGGAGGATATGAGAAAGAGAAGAAACAGGCTTGATATTTGGAGAATTGAAGGTGTTGTGGACATTGGAGAGTATAGAGCAAAAGTGTATAGAGCAGAGAGGTGAGTGTTCAGAAAGAGAAAGAAAAGAAAAATCTCATGGAGGTGGGCATGAAATAGTTGGGTTACAGATAAGGGGACAAGTCAAGAATTAAGGTCACTTAAATATAAATGTGGAGCCACTATACAAATCCAGGTCTGTCTGACTTCTCGGGTTGTCTCCTGGGTCACACTGCTTTTAAAAGGATAGTACCAGAAGGTACTATTTCCTACCCCACTACCTGGGTAGGAAATCCAACTCCCTCATACTCAGAGGAGCAAACTGGGAGAAGTGAAGTGATTTGCTCACGGATGTGGAGATGGTTGGAGGCAGAACAAGAAGAAAAGTGTGGGTCTACAGTCAATCACACTATCTGAATTTTCCACCTGTCCTTCTAGGCCAGGAGTTCCAGCCATAGATAGCTTTGTCTCCATTGGTCAATACTCTAATTCTACTGCTAGAAGGAGTGAGAACTCAGTGCACAGCAGAGCTTGCTTCATTCTCTTTCTCTTCCATGGCCTAGATCCCGGTCATACACTTCACATGCTGACTGCACTGCCTAAGCCCTTTGGTATTGGTGGTACCCAGTTGCCTCTAGCCTTCACAAGAAAGATGTTACACAGATTTGTAAAGCTATTCAAACTCTGATTGGTGATCTATAGAAAACATCAATAAATTAGAGGCAGGATGTTGTAATTAAAAAACATCTAGCTGATAGAGTCATCAGGAGTCCAGTAAAGTGATCCAACCTGGATGGAAATATGTCTAGGCTGTGCTGAAAGCTTGTCCGGGAAGAAACTTCAGTCTTTTTCTATTGCCTCTTAGAGAAGCTGGTTACTTTTGCTAGAACCAATCCCAGGGAAAGATGGGAAGCTGTTCCCACCTCTATGTAGTCCTCCTCTTCTGGAAAGTCACCTTTCCTCCACCCTCACACTCCTAAGCCCCACACAGGGTGCCTGTCATCTCCCAAGACCCAGATGTCATTTACTAGAGAGAGAGGTAGAGAAAAAAGCAGGTTCAGTGCTATTCCCAGCTCTGCTAACATATACAACCTTGGGCAAGTTCTTTCACCTCTTCTTCCTTACATCAGAAATGAGTTGACTGAATGACCTCTAAAAACCTTCCAACTCCAAAAATTGCACCCTCTCTTTTGCCAGTGGGTTACCTTCTAAGATTTATTTCCTCCTAAGGGCATTTTCATTTTCATATGAAACATAATGGTATAAAAAAGATCTCTCTTGTGCAAGAGAACAGACTTACATGATGAAATTACAGACTTTGCCAATGATATTTGGGGGCAGGACATCGTTTAGCAATGCGTTCCATCTACACATAAGGCGGCTCTGCTCAACGTGAAGATTGTTTTCATATTTGTGAAAAGAAGCCAAGAACTGTATGTGAATTATTTGTGATACCAAGTATTTGAAACAGTCTTCATTTATGTTTTTGGCTGTGTGTGCTTGAATAGGCCTGCAGAGCATGGCATTATATTATTAGCAGCAGGTATTAAATACATTATTTAGTATTAGAGGTATTAGTCTCAAGCATTAGGACAGATTACATTTGATGTATTAGTTCTTTTGAGTGACAATTAAGGCTTGAATTCCTGATTGTTATAGCCAGTAACTGAACCGTGATTTGGCTCCTAATTCCACAGGGAGTTCACCAACATTGACAACCCACTACTAATTAGTGACAATTCTTTATTTGTGAGTGTATCTGGGAATAGTTGGTTCATATTATCTGGGTACTATAGACTTTGAAAGTGAAAATTTTGACCAGGGGCATCCTTTTATTATTATGGCATTTCTTAGGCGAGCTTTTTGAGACATTTTATGCTGAATTCATGGTTTAAAGCCTTTAATAGCCCCTTAAGGAATCCTGTCCATTCTTTATTTCATCCTTTTCTTCCATCTGCCTTCTAGAAGCAGTCTTGGTACATCCATAGCCCTATTGACAAAGAGCTTGAGACACACCCTCCCACCCCATGACAGCAGTGGCTGAACTAGAAATAGGTAATAACTGTTTGTCCCTAGTTCATCCATCACTCTGTATTCCTACCCTAGTAGACTTTAGGGAGTTGTGAAAGAAGAAATGCCCTAGGCTCCTTATCTACCTGGGATTTCAGGTCCTCGTGAACTGAGAGATGGTTCAGGGGTTAAATATAATGCTGGACTCTTCTATGTGTAATAACAAACATGGATGCTCTTGGGCAGATGGACATAGCCTTCCTCTCATTGTCTCCCAGTTCATTTCTTATCAACTGAGATGTACCACAGGTACAGAATGAGGTACTTAGTATTTATGTGGTGACTTCTGCTTGAATAAAATGTAGGTTGTTATGCCTACACATTGTGCTCAGGGCATGTGGAGAACAGATAGAGAGACATGGTTTTTCAAAAGATTTGCTGTGAAGAGATTCCCATACCTCCTAGGGAAGGCACTAAGGGGAGAAGAGACACTGCCCTGTGTGGTGTATGTCAAACCTGCTTTTCAGGCTGGGAAGGTGGTGACCAGACAGAAGGAGGAAACTCATGCCAAGTCTGCATCTTTCCCAGTGTCCTCAAAGGGCGGTCCCAGACTAAGTTGTGGAGTGTGGAAAATTCTCCTGATGTCTGCAGCAGTCAGAGGTGCCCCATTTAGCCAGCATTTGCCCAAAATAAAGGCTGCAGTTCCCCTAAAGAGCAAAGGCTTTCATTCTCCTGATAGTTTAGGACCCATCTTAGTCCTCACTCATGGGAAAAAGGAAAGGGGCAGCCACATAGTTACCTGGGAGAATTCTGCCTCCATCTCATTCCAATCTTTATTCTCTCTCTCTCTCTCTCTCTCTCTCTCTCTCTCTCTCTCTCTCTCTCACACACACACACACACACACACACACACACCTCACACCCAGTCAAGACAGGCATGCATTCACTTGTGTATATACTAGCCAACCAGCCTCCCACACAGCAATATTTACCATCTAAGGACACCCACATGTCACCCATAGAGCAATACAAAATCCAGGAAACTATACTCTTTCTGCCTCTTTTCCCTCTCATTTCCCCCCTAATAAAGGTCTTTAAAAATATATATTAAATCAGTTAATTTTTTTACTCATATGTTCATGTGGCTGGAGCAGATTGACAAGGAAAAACAATCACAAAATAAATATTTTTGTTTTTGTTTTTAAAAAAGAACATTTTCCTAGACATTGTCTCTCTAACTGGACAGCTGCTTTCTTGGACAGATTGGGAGCTATAGGAAGGGAGCTCTGGCTGAATCAGGGGTGGGGAGGATGGGGCAGGGAACAAGCCCGGCCCCAAAACTGGGGTAGTCCAGGAAGCTAGGGGACCAGGGGGAGGGAGGAACGTGAAGTGGGAGCAAGGCCACCTGCCCACCCTGAGAGTCCTCAGTTGATGTCACTTCCTCTGTTTCTTAAAGGAGCCGCCTTGGGGAGCAGTCAGCATCTAGGAGGGCTCAGAAGAGTCAGAGTACAAAAAGTAGGAGCCATTGTGGGAATCACGAAACACCGTTGTTTCAAGAAAACTGGTTAAAAAGAATACAAAAGTGACTCCACTAAGAGAGAGCAGGAGCTCCACCCTTCCTTTTTGACCCTCTTGCTTCCTTGAATGATAAGAATAACTTTTAAGGATTTGTTTGATGATTTGGCTGGTTCTTTTTCTTAATCTCTCCCTTGGCTCATCTCCTTCAACTGCATTCATTTCAGAAAGCACCGACTTTACAGACAGGAGGCTGCTGAGTTGTAGCCTCCCCAAGGGAGCATGTGCGTGTGTGTGTGTGTGTGTGTGTGCGTGCGTGTGTGTGTGTCTGCCTGCATGTGCACACATGAGGGGTGTGGGCATGTGCAGTGACTGCTTCTTTCTCTCCTGTCTGTGTCAGTCCAATCCCCGAGGTCCCATCTGCTGGGTGCAGAGTCTCAAGGGAGCACCTTGTTGGCACCAAGGTGAGTGCCTGAATGCATGGATCCCCTTCCTGTCCAGCACTGAAGTGGCCTCCTCTCCCCATTAGCTACAGAGTTTGCCTGTCTCATACTCCACAGCATTTGGCAGCTTGGAATTGAAAGCCCTCAGGGAGGACTGGATCCTGCCCACCTCATTGTTTGCCAGCTTGAGCCGGTGCCGGAGCAAGCAGGAGAAAAGGTCCAGCCGGACTTTGCCAGGTGGAGATAGCTGGTTAACCCGGTCCCTAAGCTCTATGAGCTGCAAGAGGGCAGAGTCCTGGGAGCCTTGAGTGTACGGGTAATCCAACTGGAGGATTAAGTCCCGGATGGCGTCTGGGTCAAAGGGCAGGCTGTAACCGAAGACCTGCAAGGTGTTGATTTTCATGTAGCCCAAGTTCTTGGAGGGGTCTGTCATCTCCAGGGGCTCATAGTAGATAGTCTCATTGGAGCTGTCATCCAGGGACTTGATTCGGCTCCGTAAGTAAACATGGACTGTCTCAAAGAAGGTCTTCCACCTGTTCCCCAAGGTGATTGTCCAGTTCTGGCACTGGGCAGCCGCGTCCACGTTAGTCCTTTCCCAGACCGGGAAGTGGGCCTCATTCACGGGCATGAACCAGCTCTCAGAGTGGCTGCCTCCAAAGGGGTTGACGTAGATGGCCATGACGGGCTCCAGGGTGCTATTCTTGGTGAGGCAGATCTGCAGGGACAGGGCCAGCATCACATGCACAAGCCCAGGCTTGTACTTGTTGCTCTTCAGGGTGAGCAGCATGCGCTTCCTCCAGGACGGGTCAAACCAGCTGCCCAGGCGCATGTCATTGCTGATGAAGATGGAGTGCACCTCAATGCGGCTGTCCCACTTCTGCAGCAGGTACTTCAACTCCAGGTCCTGCAGGTCTGTCTCCAGCCCCAGGAGATTCTCAAGGGACTCAGCCACCTCTGGCCGGCACAGCCCTTGGATCAGCACGTAGCCTGGATTGCAGCCCCCACAGCGTGTACTGTTGTCCCGGGCACAGTGGGCACAGGCAGACCCTTCACCCAAGGCACATGGGATGGGGCCCTGGCAGGAAGATTGATCATAGGGGCAGCTGCAGCTGTGGCTCTGCTCCAGGAAGGTGCCAGGGAAGGTGCTTTCTCCACAGTAGAGGAAGGACTGGATTCGGTTCCACCAGTAAGACATGGACCTTTGGGAGAGGAGACAAAGGGGAAGCAAGAGTCATAGGAAGCTGCACACCACACCGCCATCCTCCCTGAGGGTACTAGGATAGTGACCAGCAGACAGGGAAAGCAATCAGGAAATTAAAGGCCCACGTTCTCTAAAAGATGGAAACCCTACTATGCCACTTTGGGAAGACTGACTAGGGCCTGGGACTCAGTCTCTGACAGATCTGCCCCAGAAATATTTGACATCAACCTTGAAGTGGAATCCGCCAAGCTCATCCCTCCCAGGTACCGCCTCACTGCCTCACTCAAAAGCCTGCAGAAGCTCTGCCCCATCTTTTATGTCAAATCAGGTTTCCAGCCTCCTAAAGAAGATCTTCTCACAGCCAGCTCTCCACTTTCAAACATCCTGCCAACTCCCTCTCCTTCTTAGTCGCTGTTCTTTGTGTTGCCTCTGCTTCTCTCACTCTTCCACCAAGAATAGAAATTTCCTAACATGGCTCCTTTTAAAAATGTCAGCTGTGTAATAATGCCTCCCCAAAGAGGTCTTCCATGACTTCCCTTCCAGAAAAAATGCACAGACACTCTCTGTCTCATCACCCTGTTTCTGTGAACCCACTGCAGTGATCAGGATCGGAAATTATTGTGTTCCTTTGGTGCTGACTTGTTCATAGACAGCTTCCTTACAGATGCCATGAGAGCAGGGACACTGTTTTTCGCCAACATGTTCTTAGGAGCTAGAATTGTTCCCAGTGCACGGTAAATATTTGATAATTATTTGTTGAAAAAGAAATTAATTGGTCTGCAAAACCCTCGCTGGCCCGCATTCCCCCTCCTCTTCCTTCCCACCTGTGCCTCAGGTAGAGTGGCGCTTCTGGGTTGTTGCCAGGGCAGCTCCCTCTCCTGGAATGCCCCCTCACATGTACCCACCTTTCCATCTCCTCCCTTACAGCCTGGCCACTCCTCCTTCCCCATGGTGGCTTTCCTCTTTGGCCTTTGCTTCTACTAGACCATGTTTTTTTTTTATTTATACTCCATGAACATGAAGTGAAGTGGCTTTAAGTGGCTGCCACATAGTTGCAATTTTTCAGTTTTTATGTTTCTGTATATTTTTTCAGTCTTCCCAAATATCCTCCACAGCTTAATCAAAGCACATGCAATGTGAACTTAAAAACTTGTTGAACAAATGAGTCAATGAGCAGATGAATGAGTGAGTGCCTAACATGCAGCCCCACTCTGTTCCCGAGGACACGGGACCCCAGCTCTCTTTTCTCTTGTGACTCAGAGAGTCACCTCTTTATAATAATCCAATGTGTGTAGTTCCTATCCCAAACAGTTAGTGTATGAGCTTTGAATCCCCTAGAGGACTTATCTAGAAGACTTATCCAAATGGAAATAAGTGAGGATAGGAGTATTATTAGGATAGCATTTGATTCTACTATCATTTATATAGAAGTCCAACTAGCCTCTCTTTTTTTCACTCACTGGCTTTAGGTACATCTCATAGTTGATGACACACGAGTAGGTCAAGATAACAGGAACATCTAAAAGGCCATGTATGTGTCTCCCTATTCCTGGGTCTCCCGGGTTGAGCAGAGGGTCCACCCTGGCCTTAGCTGTTGCGGAGGTGCCAAGCACTGGCTTTGGGGCCTGCGGTGCTCACCGTTCCTTGGGCAGACGGAAACGAGGCTGCCGGTGGCAGCGTTTGCAGAGGTTGAAGAGCCGGCTGACGATCCGATGCATCTTCTTGAACAATACTTTCAAGCTGGATCCCAGCTGCTGGTAGCGGTGCTGGAGGCCAGCATCCATGGCCCAGAACTGGGAGATGGCTGTGGAGTTCAGGAACCTGTCCTCAGGCAGCCTTTTCAGCAGTGCTTGGAATTCCTCTGTGGGCAAGGACACAGACAGGGCTGAGGGGGTTCGTCCATGCCCCCGGAGGGGCAGGCGGGCGCTCCCTGGCCCTTCAGAGTCACTGCATACAGAAGGAGGCTTCGCAGCCACTCTCCCAGGCTCTTTTTTTTGTGTGTATTTTTCAATAGCTTTATGGAGAAATAATTAATATACCATAAAATGTGGCTTCAGGATTCTTTCCCATCCTTCCTGTCCTTAATATGCTTCTCAATTTCAAGACAGATCTCTGTCATCCCCAAGGGGCCAATGACATCTCTTTTTTCCTTTCTACTTCCTTGTAAGTCATTCAGAGCCAATCTGTCATCCCCAAGGGGCCAATGACCTTGGGGCACATCTCTTTTCCCCTTTCTACTTCCTTGTAAGTCATTAGAGCGCTGTCTGAGGCCAATCTTCAAAGACACCTCAACACCCTTATGGAAAATGTGGCACTCTTAAGGGTGAACAGCACTTTCAAGCTGGCTCCCAGCAGCTGATAGCAGTTCTGGAGGCTGGTGTACATGGCCCAGAACTGACTGGCCAATGGGGACACAGAGAGGATAGAGCACCAGCTGAGAAATCTTACTGAAAGCCTTTCAGTCTCTGAGATCAGCTACCCTCTCCCTATCCTTTTTTTTTTTTTTTTTTTTTACTCTAGGATATACTGCCTTTTTTTCCAGCTTCCAATCTTGGTCAGATACACATTCTTTCCTGTAGCTAATCCAGAAGCAATGTGCTTTCTGATTCTCAGCTCCTACTGCCAGTCTGAGATGTTCCCCAGGCTTCCTGGTCACAACATGCTTTCTGAATTCATGCTCAGAGATCTGCCCACATCTGCTTTAATGGGACCTGCAGCCACCAGTCTCCTGATGGAGATCCAGAGAGTCCTCGTTTACTCAGCAGCAGCAATTCATGGCAGTGAAAGCTCAAAGTCTTTTCCCGCACACTTAAAAGTTACAGAACAAATATCCCCAGTAACCCGTAGCAGCTGGGGTTGGAGGCCTGGGGTGGGATGTACTTCTTAGCTGTTAAATGCCTTGCCTAGAACTCGTAATGACAGGGGCCTCAGCTCATTCTGACTTCTCAAGCATCTGGTTCTGCATCCCCTGCAGAGAACTGGAGAATCACTCCTGTAGTGAAACTTATAACTATCCTGTGCATTGTTCTGTTAAATAAAAGGTTTAAGTATACAAAGGGGTATGGAGAATAGCAGGATAAATTCCTATGTGCCCACTAACAAGCTTTTGGCCCTTTGCCATATTGGTTTCAGATTAATATTAGGGAAGTAAGACAAAGCAAATATACTTGAAGACCCCAAACTTCCTCACTTCTCCATCAAGATGTGGGTACTCTCTTGTATGTTTTCTCTATCATTATCACATATCTTTATGTGTTCTACAAGTGTATTTATAAAAATATTAAGTATTCACTAGCACGTTCTTCAACTCCATATAAGTTCTATTAAATGTGTATTATATTTAATAGGTCATTATATTATAGCATTACATATATTATTATATATAAACATGTATATATTATATCTATTCCTCTTGCTGTTTTATCTGACATTATGCTTTTAAATATATCCATATAACTAGCATTTATTAGTATTGAAATGTATGAATAGAATTGTGCAGAGTTCTTTTTACATTTATTTTATCTAAATTATCCCTTTAAGCCTTCTATCTAATTGTCATTATCACTTTCCCTCTAACAGATGAGGAAACTGAGTCATTGAGAAGCTGTGTGGCCAACATGAGGTTATAGAGCTGGGCAGTAACAGGGTGTTTACAATTAGTCTCTTTGGGCTGCTACAATAAAATTCCACTTGGTGACTTACAAACCACTGAAACTCATTTCTCACAGTTCTACTAACTAATAGATGTTGGAAGTCTGAGATTGGAGTTGCAGTATGGCCAAGTTCTAGTGAAAGCCCTCTTCAGGGCTGCAGATGGCTGACTTCTCACTGTGTCCTCACGTGGTGGAAAGAGTTAGAAATCTCTCTGGGTCTCCTTTATAAGGGCACTAATCCCATTCGTGACCTAATCACTCCCCAAAGTCCCACCACCTAATACCATCACTGAGTGCATTAGATTTTCAACATATGAATTTGGGGAACACAGACTATAACACAACCCAAGTCCTTCAGAATCTAGGTCTCCAGGTTACATTGATATTAGTTACACATAGCATGGCTGGCTCTCTTAGAACTTTTCTATTCACTTGACTCATTCAGCAAACATTTATTGTGCACCTTATGTGCAGGCACTATTCTAGGCACCGTGGAACCTATAGCATACAAAACAGACAGAGCCTATGCCTCCCTTATATTTCATTAGCTTACTAAACTCTTCAAACACATCTCTTCGGTATGTAGTATGCCCATTTGCGTGTAAAAGAGAAAGAAATGATTTGAGACTCAGAGTGGTGATAGAACCTGCTTGAGGTGGCTGAGTCAGGATCCGCGTTGAGTTCCCATGATCTTGCCCTACACCTCACAGCCACCTCCCATTGACAGGAAGGACACCTGGGACCGGTGATTGCTCACCTGACTCCTCAAACTGCCGGTTATGAGTGGCCCAGGAGTCCTGGATCTGCAGCAGGCTGTCCTCCATGGCCTGGATGTCAGCATCAGGACAGTTGCACTCGGGGAAGGTGGGACTGCACTGGCACCAGCAGTCATTCTCCTTGCAGATGAGCTCGCCCTCTGAGCTGCATGTAATGTAGCTCAGCGCTGCAGCCACGAAGCGCTCACGCAGGTACTCAGGCAGCAGTACCTGCAGGCCTAGGGAAAGGACATGCCAGGAAATCGCCAGGCGGAACCAGTGGGGCTCAGTTCCCCTCACCCCAGGCTGCAACAGCCCCAGCTGGGGTTCTGCTGCCTTGTGCATCCTGGGCCCAAGAACGGTCACCCCAGGGCCTGATCCTGCTGAGCTGGTTGGGAGAGAGGGTTGCCACTGCCCCAGTGACAGATGGGGGAGGATCTGAAAATGCAAATGAGGATCATCAAAGCCCAAGGCTTAGTTGAACCTCTTATATCAGCCAAATTGAGAGCGTGCACATCATATGAACGGGCTTATTGGCTACCCATCAGCATTTCTAGGATGGAAACAGGAAGATGTTTCAGATAAAAGAAGAGCTTACAGCTCTCATGGGGAAGGAATCAAGCCTTGATAGGCTTTTTGCTTTGTCTCTGATAACCATCCTGTTTCTAGCTTCACTGAGATTAGCAGCAGGCATCCTAGGATGTTACTGAATGCTGATCCTCCTGAGCCTCCTACCCCAGCCCCAGTGACAGAGATGGCCCTGATGAGGAGGCAGGAACAGGTATTGTGGGTATATAGTGGCCTGGAACTACCCCAAGTACTTTCCATATACAATTGCAAGTAACAGTTGTGGTCAAACTGAGCCTCTTAGAGGTGAGGGAATCCAAGCCCAGTGACCACAGTGACCAGCCCAGCTCACAGTACTAGTAAAGTCTGCTTGCTGTCAGACCCTGCCCTGTCCCACCAGGACTGGCTACTCCATCCCAATGTAATTTAACTCTTGAGGAGATTCGAAAATAGGATGGTGGTAAATACCCAAGATCAGTCAGGCCTGGATACATGCAAACGGCTCTCAGCGCTCTTCTAATTAGCATCCTCTGATCTTGGCTGTAATGCTTCAGTTTCCCCACCCATCAGTGGTGGGTATTTGTTTACCAGTAAGTAGTAGAAGATACTCCTAGTTAGTTTCAAGCCACACAAAGTGGCTGTTGGAAGCATATTAAGGAATGAATGAGGGACAAACATGCCTTGAGACACAGCCTGAACTTGTTCAAGGTCAGACCTGCAAGAAACTTCCCCCACTAGGCACACTATGAGATCTTGTGTCAGGAGACTCTCCCGCTAGGCACACTATGAGGGACAAAGGGATTTCTGTATATGATGCACCGCCTTTTCTCAAATGTCTGCCAGCTGTTTATTTTCACACCATTGACCTTGTCCTTGGCAGGAAATCAGAGAGCCCAAAGTATGTGTCCCAGTCTCAGCAATTCAAAATATGTTAGAATTGCAGCCACAGTGGATGTTTGGTGTTCTTGTCTGAGGCCTCCCTCCTGTTTCTGAACTGTTCCGGAATTTTCCTTTCTTGATGTGGTGCCTGCAGGGGCCTTAGAACTGCCCTCCCCACACTCCCTGTCCATAGGCATGCTCTCAAGACCCACCCCTCTACAAGTTCACTCCTTTCACCTCCCCTATCACCTCCCTCTGCCTCATCATAACATTTCCCACTTCTATAAAATAAGTGCCCGGAGCAATGTCTGCATGAGAGATGGGCTATAAAATTAAATGGCATAAACCACTCCAAATGAACCACCAGACATTCTGAACTTCCCTGGTTGCTAATTTCCAGACACCAACCCAGCCCACCCAGGGACATAGGAGAAGAGGGATGCTAACTGCCTTAGGTGCCTCTAAATAAAGGAGTCTTTTACTCCTCTTTGTTATCTACTCCTTGATTCCTAAAGCATTTATGGGTTGCATCTGACTTAGGTTGCCTGGAATTTGTAATCGTAGATCCTGGGTGAGAGCTATTGATTTTATAATACAGAGACAACAATATCTTAAGCAGAGACCAATTCAGTTAGGTCTTAAGAAAAATGAACTTTTCCCACTACCAAACAGCTCTGTCTGACTTCGTTTGTGTGCCTGGAGGACAGACAGCAGGAGTGAGACTGCCCCACCTCCAGCCTCCTGACCTAGCGGAGTTTTCCTTTCCTCTGGCTTTCCCGTTTTCCTGCTTGCTGCTCTATCTTCAGTCCAGGATCCCATTCCTCTCACCCGTTCCTCCTAGCTTTGATCTCCCAAGGAAGATTGCCCACTAATAACAGAAAGCAGGGCACTACTTTCAGGGTAACCAGTGGTACAACAGTTTGTATAGTTCTTAATTGAGCTAGAGATGGTGGCCCCATAACCATTCTATAAAGGCCAGCTGTTCCCAGTGTGTTCTCAAGACAAAGCAGAAGATTCTTTAAGCAACAAAGGAGATTGCTGAACTAGGTCAAGGGATATAAAGATGGATGCATTGTTGCTGTAGGACAGTGACAGTGTTTTTGGATTTGGGGTGTCCAGTGGCATTGGTCTCGGATGTGGGGCAAATCATGTCAGAAGTTTTCTTAAATGAATGATGGAAAGTTGGAAAGTTGTTAACCACCAGTCCCAGAACTCTCGGCCACTCTTGTCTAAAAAGGGCTTGAGCAAATGGGTGGGTCCGTTAGGACTTTTCCTTACTCCCTGGGGATCCATGTGTTTTACCAGGTGTGAGGAGTGGAACACCATCTCTCTGCAGCTTACCGAGTAACTGCACTCTGTTCTCCGGACTTTGCACCAGGACTGAACTGACAGAGTCCAGATTGTCGTAGTTGCTGCAGCCCAGAGGGCCGGTCCTGGTCTCCGTGACCTAGAGCAGGAAGGGCAGAGCGTGGGTTTACATAATAAGGGGAGACTCTCCCTTTGCCCTTCTCTCTCTCCAGTCACCCATCTCAGGCTCTGTGTCCAGCCAAAGAAATGGCTTGTGTTCCCCCACCCTCAGAGCCTAGCACCACTTTTCTTCCTTGTCCTAAGATAGTGACTATCTGTGGGCATGGCTGGGAGCAACAGTTCTACACAGGGGCAGTCCTTCAGAGGGAGCCAGAAAGAATTTGTGTCGGGGAAGAGAAAATTCACCGTAGGTAGAGGAAGCTGCACCTTTAAGCTGGACCCTCCCCTCCCTGGAGGGAGTCAGGAGACCAGATGTGGATGCCGTCAGCCTTCTGGTGAGCCCAGATGCAGCCAATCACTATGGTGCTGCCAGGCTTGACGGATCCCTAAGATGAAAAGCACTAGAGAAATATGAATAATGAGTATTATTATTAGTATTAAACATTTAAGTCCCACCTCGGCACTGAGAAGTCCTTAGAGAAAATCAGCCATGGGCTTACTGCATATTTTACTAAGTATATTAAATATACATAAAGTCTTATAGCCATGTAATATTCCAAAACATCAGAGTCATTTTAAAATATCATAAAGTTGGCCTATCAGTTTTCCCCTGATGTTTAAAGTATAAGATAAAAAATGAGGAGCTTTAAATGCACTGAAATAATTATGTAATAAGAACGATGGGGATTTGAGGCCTTTTCTTCTCAGGATCTTCTAAGGCTTTTCCCACAATCAATCAACCTATGAACTAGTATTTATTGAGCAGCCACCATTTCAATTCCATGCAGTTCATCAAATATTCATAGTGTGCCTTTCCCCAAGTTCTTCCACGAAGTCTGCTCTGATACCTCTCACCCCCTCTCCAAGCTCTGGTCACCTCTGCTCAGCGGCAGGGAGGCAGGCCACCCTAGTCCATCCTTTGCTGTGACTATTTCACAATGTCTGGGTCCTCCACACACCAAAGGCTCCACAAAGTAAGCTCATATTGTCAGCAGCTGTTAATACAGTTGTACATACCAGGTACTCAGTAAATTAGAGAATTTATGAGTGGTAGGTTTCAGGCTTTAAGGGGAGGAGGGGTGAGCACAAAGATATACACATTATATACTATATTGTCAGGAAATTACAATCAACTTCCCTCCTCCAAGTCCTCATCTATACCTGTAGTGGGGAGTAGGTACATAAACAACTGACTGATACACATTCAAGTCTAGCAGAAGCAGTGTGGCATGGCTACTGAGGACAGTATAGTTCTAAACAAAGAGAAAACAAGGGAAGAAGTAGCAGAGAAGACACCAACTGAGTTGGTCCTTAAAGCTAAGTAGAAAGTGGACATAAAGAGAAGGGAGGGAAAGGTACTCTGAGAAAAAGAAGGGGCAAGTGAGAGCTGGTATGATACTGACTTGAAATCTGAGAGATGAGAGAGATATTGTAACTTAAATTAGTCAAAGAAGGCTTCATGGAGGAGGTGAGCCAGATGCAGACATTGGTCTTGAAGGATGAGTAGGAGTGGGATGGGGAGGGAATTGAGAGAAAGGGATATACTTGCAAAGACCAATGGGCAATGATAGACACAGTACATAAATGGGACACAAGACCATGACAAGGGTAGAAACAACAGTTTTCCAAGTTCATCCTCTAATATCATTCTTTTTCACCTTCACAGTAACTCTCTGAGATGAATCTCACTACTATCACTTTCCCAAGGTTCCACACTGTTGAGTAGCCCAAACAGGATTTTAACCCTTAAGTCCCCAGACTCCAGTTTGGTGCCCCTGTGTCTCCTGTGAGGGCATGCCAATAGACTGCAGAAAATAGAGTTAAATCCCTTTAGATGACATCAATCTTAAAAGCAATTACTTTAAACAGCATATTTTGGTGATCTACCTTCTCCTCTGAATGTGAACCTGAGGCAAAACAAATTGTTTAGCCTTGAGATTGTAGGACCCTTGTATTATAAATGAGAAAGCCAAGACCAGTGAGCTTAAATGACTTATTCAAAGTAACACAGCTAGTCACCTGCTGGACTAGGATTCATCCAACTTACTCATTCACTTATTTTTTTATTTAACAAATACTCAAGGAACAATCGGAACTCACAGTGTGTAAGCCTCAATCACTGCCACAAGGATGCAGACAAGAGGAAACAAGTTTCCATAATCCCCAAGTTCTGGCAGTTATACAAGGGCCTGTGTTCCCCAGTAGGTGGGCATTAAGGGCTGAGTTGAGTGAGTGAGTGAGTGAGTGGTGAGTTGCCAGACTGAAGTGGAAGGCTGAGCATTGCCTTATATCAAGTGAAATCTTCTTTGTCTATATGGTATGAAAATCCCTGTAAGAAGAGCCATAGCTAAGGACTAGCTCACCTGTTCTGGAGAAGCCTGCCCCTAGTGGAATGGCTTGGGTTGAAGGGCTGGGTGGGATGTTGGGCAAGGTATTTGGAAGACCTGCTGGTTCCCAACACCAGGCAAGCTGGCACCACATGGTCACACGGTTCTGCACTGGATTTGCCATTCACCCACCACTGAGCTGGTCCACTCACCAGTATCGGGTCTAGGCAGAGAGGAAACTACACACTTTTTGTAGGAACAGGATGACTCCAAAGGAGGAAAACCTAGAATAGCATCTTCCTGTCCTTAGTCCCACCGGTAAGCCTTCCTCCCTACCACCCATCCCTCTGCCTTCCCACCATCCTATTAACATTCTGGGCTGCCAGAGATGGTCTTTCTGACCTTTACTTTGCTATTACCAAAGGTAACTTCCACAGAGGACAATCAGTTAGGTAATTTATTGAGCAAATATGAGTAGCTTCATTTTATTAATTGTGGCACAAGGATAGGAATGGGGAAGTGACAATGACCATGATCCTCAAGCTCATTTCCTGTTAGAGGGAATGATCTAGGCCTGATCTCCAAGAGGGAGGAAGGCTCACTATGATTTTACTAGATCCCAAAGTCACTGCTCTTCCCTCTGCTATTCTGCTCTGAGTCACTGCTGTCCTCCCTAGATAAATGAGGAGGAGAGAGGGCATTGGAGAGGGTGCTCTTGCAGACAGTGCCTGAGCATGGACTTGATAAGCAGTATAACCTCCCCCTGCCCCCCGTGATGGAGTCTCAGAGTCTCTGCAGGGTTGGTCCAGAGAGCCCTGTGCCTCTGTCTATAGAAGAGGCAAGCTGCTAGGCAGATTATACAGAGGTAATGGAAAGTGCAGTTTACTCAGGCGCTAACGTCCTAAGAGTGTCTCAGATAAGCTTTCAGAAAGGGGAAATAATTGTGTGCTAATTGGTCTGTTGACAGAGACCAGCCTGCCATCAGACGGCCTGATGGATTTCAGGTTCATTAGCACATCCAGTTTTCCTTATATACCAGACCAAGTGAGCCCTCATTCTAACTGCCTACTCTCCTCCCCTTGCCCTTCACTTCAGGCTGCTCTTGTCCTACCTGATGGGACACCTGCCGAGCTGCGAGCTGGGAGCAAGTAAAATGGGCTTCTAATTGTGAGCAGTGGGGGCTGCTTGGGAGAGGAGGGCTGCCAAGTGAGCCGAAAAGATCTGCAAACTGAATGGAAGGCTGCTGCCTTGAACAATTTGAACAAAGCCCTCCTAGGATGCTTTGTGAGAACCACTTCCTTTTGCCATCTCCAGATCCACCTGAATTTGGGGCTCTGGAGCATCTCAAGCTACCCCCCACCAAGTCCTTCCTCAGCCTTCAATTAAAATGAGGGTGAGTTGAGACTGAGGAACAGGCTCCCTCCCCTTCTTCATGCCTCTGATCACATCCCAACACTTATGGGAAGAATGGATATGTAGTCATCCTTTATAGTTTATAAAGTGTTTTCATGTGAACTATATCATTTGGTATCACTCCAGCTAAGAATTAGGGGTAACATTCACAATATTTGTGGCAGGAAGGACAGGGTATCGCAAAGTAGGGTTCTGGAAGCCTCCTGAGGTGCATTAGCCCTTTGGTTACTACCGGTATGGGGTGGGGGGTGGCATCTGGAGGGTGAGATGGTTAGGGTGGCACACAGGGGGTTGTGGTGAAGATCATTTATCAGCCAGGATGGAAGTATTTTAATGTTTTAGTAACTATGTAGCCATAGCAACTGAATATAAGCCTGGGTAGGGGTAAGTCAAATCATTGGCAACTCCATGTTAGGGAGCTCAGTGACTCTTCAAGGTCATAGAGATAGGAAGCTTCTAGGCTGAAACCTAATCCCAAATCTTCTCACTTGAGTAAGTTTGTTTCTCACTAAACCATGCAGCCCACTGTCACCTATCGAGCATTTGATTGCATGCCTCACTACGCCAGATACTGTGAAGGGACCCAGAACTGTGTGCACTCCGCAGTCCCACCTCTGTAAGCCATTTTGTCGCGATGGGTGTGGGAGACAGATGCACATGTAAACAGATGTATTATAAAATGCCAAGCCCAATAGTAGAGGTGTGTGCTGATCAGGGTCCACCTTGCTCTCAGAGGAACATTTTGGGTAATCGAAAGGAACCACCATCCTTGGAAGCCTGTTTTTGGAACATCACCATTTACACATAAAATGTGAGATGATTATCAGCTTCCACTGGGCTGACTGGCCTGGAGTTTTTCTGTTAGGAGCACATTGGATTCTCCCATGGAATGTAATTCAGAGAACCATGAGAAAACAGAGATCATACAGTGTTTTTCTCCCATCTTCCCTCCTCCCAGTCCTCATCTTTACATAACTTAGTGATGTCTACAGACTGTTTGACCTGTCCAAGGTCACTGCTAAGCTAAGAAGCAAAGGGAGGTGTTGGCATCCCTTCGCCTGGCTCTGCTCACCTTAAAGGGTTGACCTGCCCATTTTGGTCCTGACATAAAAGTGTTCCATAAGAGCCCATTACTCATCACCTAAAATGTGGCAGCTCTGTACTCTTACTGAGAACCAAAGATGAGCAAGACCCAGTCTCTCCCACAAGGACCTTATAATCTCAGAGATCATGATGTTAGCTAGCAATTGTAGTTCAACTGATAAGCCCCATAGAAGAGGTATGTGCTTGAAACACTGAAGAAGGGCATTTATCTGCCTTTTGAGTCAGGAAAGGCGTCATAAAAGAGTTAGCTTTCTGAGCTGATCAAAGAAGGATGATGAAGAGCCACTCAGGTGAACAGACAAGCTTTGTCAACAAACCAAACAGCAGATACCAGGGGAGGAGACATAGAACATGGTATATTTGAATAAAGACTGGTAATTAGATAGGATTGGTTTCACAGTATAAAAGGTAAGTGAAGGGCTGGGGGAAAACAGGGGTCCAGAAGAATGTAAAAGGATGGTTTAGAGATGAAACTAAAAAGACAGTGGGGATAACACTTCAATGGCCTTTTTTTTTGTTGTTAAGAAGAAGAGGAGTTATCTCTTTTCAACCTCCAATTGAGCTATTGCTCGTGCTTTCTATAGATTTTCTTATTTGATCTTCACAGAAATCCTTCAAGGTAGAAATTATTATAATTGTTCAACAGTTTTAGGATGAGAAGACTGAGATTCAGAGAAGTTTTATAACTAGTTCAAAGCCTGGAAGACTCTTGGGCTCCAGCCCGTGTTTTTTCCATTGACTTACAATGCAACCCTGGCTGGGGTACAGTGGTTTGGGCTCTGTTCCATGTACAGTCAGCAGCCATTGAAAGAATTTAAGCAAGGGGGTGATATTATTTGATGGTTTTCACTCCTGTAAGCAGCATAGAGGGTGGATCAGGAAGAACAGCTGAGAATAAAGTCAGGAAGACTAGTTAAAAGGATAATGCAGGAAGATCAGGTAAGAGTTGATAAGATCCTGAATGAACAGAATGGCAATGGACATGAACAGGAGGCAAAGGGCAAATGAATATGTGTAAGGGGGCAATTATGGATGATGAATGAAGGAATATATTCAGGCAAAGAGGGAATGATGCTATGAAGGGATTTTAAAAGTGAAAAGTTGGTCAAGTCAAAGGATAAGAAGGAACATTAATAGGATCTTTGAGTTATTGATCCTGGTCTACTTTTAATTTCTGGATAAGACCAATTCTTCTCTAACTTGGACACAGTTTAGGACTAAAGAGGGAGAGAAGCTTCTATAGAGTTCTATGTTCCTAGTAAAACCCACTCCATACTACTGATAGTTTTCTTTTATTATTTTAAGCTGCCTGAGACATTAGCCTCCCAAATGTACTTGACATCCCTGCCAACTTCAGTCATCCTCCTCTCTCAGACTCAGTCCAGACACTGTCCATTCCTAATCTAATCCCTTCCATCGTGCCCTTTGAAATAATCAGTCCTCAGCAAGATCCCCTATAGCCTCAATCGCTTCTCAAGAGCCCTCCTCACCTTTTGCACTAGCCACAGTCAAGCAGATCCCGAATACACAACTTCCCCAGCAGTCTTCTCTAGTGGTGGCTGTTTTCCCATACCTCACTCTCCTGGATGTGGAAGTCAGATGAGTCTGCCATTGTGATATCCTGAACCTGCTTCTCTTTCCTCTCTAAATGACCTCTGGCTTCTTGGAAGCTAGGACCATCAGGACTTTGTCACCCACTACTCCCCCTTGTTGCAGTCTATTTTTCCTTTACTCACTTTCACTCATTGAGAATTTTCAACATTAAGCTTGCTTACCACCATCATTCCTACCATCATCACATCTGCATCCTTCCTGTTGACTTCAGCACCCATGTTGATGACCCTTCTTTAATCCCCTGGCCTCTCAGTTCTCTGGCCTCCTCACCTCACCTCCTCATCTTGTCTTCCAACCCCATCTTAGCTACCCACATCCATGTCCATACCCCAGAACCTGAATTTTTGGTACCTTCACTCCCTCTATAACTTCAATATTAAGCAACACACATTTGTGCTTCCTCTAGTCTCTTTCCTCTAACAAGTCATCAAATCTACCTAATGTCAACAATAATTTAAACATAAATGTGGAAGAAATCCTACTTAGAGTTCTAAGTTTTTTACCTGACCACTTTTTTTTACTTTCTGTCACTTCTTAATGCTCTCAAAACCCTTAGTTCCTCACTATACTCACTCCTTTTTATACTCAGCTCCCTTGCAATTTTTTTTTTCATCTTGTACACACACACACACACACACACACACACACACACACACACACCTTGGTTAAATCCAACTCTTCATCTATTCTAGCGTGGCTAAATATGAGGTGCTGAATGTAGCTGATAAAACTCAAAACTCTGCTGACAGGTTTCATGTTATAATTATTACAATGAGTCTCAAATGGCATACAGTGCTGCTCAACAGCCCACTACATTTATCTCATCAACTGACTCCATACCTAACTCCCACTCTCTGAAAAGACCATTTCATGCATTTTTCCTCAACAGTTCCTTTTCCTTTTAGCCAAGAACTTTGTTTCTTGTTTCATGGAGGAAGTGAAATCAATCAGGCCAGAACTGCTGGTTCCCTTCCTACCCCGCCCCCCTTCTGCCATCCCACTGCATTTGTCCTTGAGTACTCTGTATTGCCCACAAAGGATGGAGTGAGTGTTCGTGCTACTATGTGAGACCTACTCATCCATCCATGCATGGAATATCAACTTCTCTCATCTACTCAATCACTTTTGCAATCATCGCCTAACTCTTTTTACATCATCACTTTCTCCCTCTCTGACTCATTTCAGTCAACATACCAACATTCCAGAGTATCTCTCATCTGAAAACCAAAAACACTTGATCCCATATCACTCTCCAGCTAACGTCCATTTTTCTGTTTGCCTTTATAGCAATTCTCAATCTCACTGCTCAACAGGGTTTAGCACAGTTGCCTGCTGCTTCTGTGACATGCTTTCTTCATATGGCTTTATGATCTGACTGGTTCTTTCTGCTTTGTCTCATCCTCCTTTGTCAGATCCTCTGCCTCTTTCCCATTTCTGAGTATTGATGTGCTTCAGAGCTCAGCCCCAGGGCCACTTTACCAGTTACATTCACTCCTGGGGTGATCGCATCTCATTCTTTCCCCTAGGTTTAAATATCAGCTATGCATGTGTATATATTTGTATGCCACATTTATATATCCAATCAAGACCTTTCTCTTGAAATCCTGGTGTTGATATCCAACTGCCTGTTAGATATCTCTACTTGGATGTCTAATAGAAATGTCAGGTTCAATATGTTAAAAACCATACTGTTGATTCACTCCTTTCAGATCTGCACCTCCCCCAGGGTGACCCTTTTTTACCAAATGCAATCGCTGCTCTTCCAGTTGCTCAGGCCAAAAATCTTGCTGTTAATCTGGATTCCTTTCTTCTAATTCATGAGTAGTCCTGTAGGCTCTATCTTCAAAACACATTCTAAATCTTCCAACTTCTCACTGCTTATTTATAGCCAGCTATGTCCGAGCAAGCTACCATGATTTCTCACCTCAACCACTGCAGCAGTCACTAATCAGTAATGTTCATGATCTTGTACATACAACCACTTGTGCCATTTCCCACTTCACCCCTCTTTGACTCCACTCATATGGTGTTCCACCAAGAACACTCACATTTTAGGGCAATTGCATTTGCTCTTCCCTCCATCTAAAATGCTCTCTCTTAAGAGGCACATGTGGCTTACTCCATCACCTCATTCAAATATCTCCTTAAATAACATTTCCTAAAGCACCGGGTCTCCATTATCCTTTTTTCCCTGGTTTCATTTCTTCATACCAGTAATCTCACTTGACATGGCATATTTTTTTAATTATGTCTCTACTACTAGAATTTATGCTTCATGATATCACGGACTTAATATGTTTTGTTCACTCTTGGATTATCAGTATCTAGAAGAGTGACTGTTCAAAATATTTATTGAATAATAAATAAATAAATAAATAAATAAATAAATAAATAAATGGGACTTCCTTATGAATTTTGGGTAGGATAAAGGCAGGATATAAGATGAGCCTGGCCCTTATTTGCCACCCTAATTTTATATTTTGAATTTTAAAAATCCAGTATTCTCAAGTATTCTCACTAGTTTTCTTTAAAACAATATGAACTTTCCTAGAACTCTGGTAGATGTAAGTAGAAATAGTGGGATGGAGGTTATAGTTACTAAAGTTATAGTAATATTGATCTTTTCCAAACATGTATGATCATATTGCTCCTCTGCTTCAAACACTTTGGTTGTCTTCCATTGTACTTTGAAGTTCTCTATCATGGCCACATAATTTGGCTCCAGCCTACTTCTGACCTCATCTTGTGCAGCACCTTTCTGTTCACCTCACCGTAGTCATAGCAGGCTTCTCTGTGTTCCATCAAACCACCAGGCTGGTTCCTGCCTCAGGGCCTCAGCACTTACTGTTCCCTCTGCCTGAACACTCTTCCCTCGGGTCTATATACAGTCTATACAGTCTATATTCAGATCTCAGCCTCCGCATATAGACCAAAAGTTTCCTCCCCTTACCAAACTGGTGAGTATTATCTGCTCCCTTCTCTCACCCCAGAAAATCTGGACCTTATGACTCTATCTTTTAACTTTATCATTATCTGAAATTACTTTGCTGATATTTGATTGTTTATTATCTCTATCCCCTACTATTTGGGGGAGCAGGGGCCTTGTCTCCCTTTTTCTATAGTCCCTCAGCTGGAGTCAGCCTCAGAGCAGATCTACATGACTGTTTGCAGCAGAATGAAGACCTGGAGCATGTTTAGGCCTGACTATGCTTCTGTGAGAAAAACGTCCTTCCCCCTCAATCGGTCAGGCCTGTTAGACATGGAGTTGGTTAAGACTCTAGCCTCCCCAGTGCCTCTCAGACCGTTACCTTGATGGCCCCTGTGGCTATCTGGATATGATGCAGCCGCCGCAGGGTGCTCTCTCTGTCGATGAAGTAGGAGGCTGCCAGCTGATGCAGGGTCTCCAGGGACACAGCTGAGCTGTTCCCACTGCCACCAGCTGTAGGGGCACTTCCTGCTGCTTCTGTCTTTCGGCTCAGTTTCCGCTTGTCCACAAAAATGGTCAGAGACTCTTCTCCTATAGCAAACAACGTGGGTTCATTGATGAGGCCTTCTGCTCCCTCCTCCCCTACCAATAAGAACCTGAAATGTTGGCCAGAATAGACGGAGCTAAGGAAGAGCCTATTACTCCTGCAGACGGCCTCTTCCCCTTCCCTTACCATATTTAGAGAAATCTCTACCGACTGTCATAGGGCAACATACATCACACCTGAGAGGCCTCCTTCCTTTTCTTAGTTCCATATGTCTCCCCAAAGCTCCCCCTTGTCATTCAGCTTATCCATTTGGCATCCTCTTTTGATCTCTATCTCAGGCATCTACCTGAGGATATAAAATTCTTCCTCTTAAGTTGTTTATGAGAAGTTTCCATGGATATTTATAATCCCTCCAAAAGGGCAGAAGCCTTGAAGTTTAAGGGGCCCTTTCCCCTCAAACACTCAACACCTACCACATGCGGCAGCTGGACTGACCCCCTCAGAGAGCTCTTTTTTGTCCATCAGACAGTGAGCTAAATGTTATAATAAATCCTGTTTTCTTCTGCCAGGCAGAGAGAACTCTGTCTCTCTACAGCTTCTGATTCTGCCCAGGGTCCTAGCCAAGGTTGCACCATCCCACCCCCACTTTAGCCTCCATCCAGCTCAGAATTATTAGAATTGGTGTGTGGTCACTAATCTATATAAAAGAAGAAGAGGGGTCAGGGACTCAACAGACATTTCCCTCTTTGCCCACGGACCTGGCACCTGTAGCCACAGCAAATATAAGGATGTGGAGAAGCTTCAGTTAATTGGCTCAGTCAAAAGGAAACTGAGAGCACCCCCTGCTGGCAAGGGTTTGTGGGAGTCTATGTGTCTCCCAACCTCTTTATCCCATCCCCCTTCTCAGGAAGATGCTGAGAAGCAAACAGCAATATTCTGGAATGAGTTTGGATATTAAGAAGCTATACTGTTCTCAAAGGCACCAGAAAGGAGACAATTCTCAGGCAATAGGCCAGGAAAAACAAAAGATGCAAGAAGACTATTGAAGCTATACTCAGTGGACCTTAAAGCTATTTTAAACAACCTGGCGACAATCCATGCAGGATCATAGTGTTGCTTACCTCCTAGGGTGGCTGAAAGTAGGAAATGGGTGCCGTACTTTTTGATCAGGTTTTCAGTAACCTGTTGCAGGTTGGGTCTCCTTCCCAGGAGGCGGATATTCCGGATAAACTCTGGGGCAAGAGGCAATGGCAAACTGAAGAAGTCTCTCCTTTCCAGAGCCAAGTTGTTCACTTTCCAACGGGCAAACTCCCTGGAGGCAAGGTCGAAGGATAAAGAAAAGGTCATTGTATTCTGGAAAAGAGGCATACAGTCCACAGTAGGTCATGTTCTTCTTCCTCTGGAACCTGCTCATCTGTCGCAGCCCACATCTCCTGATGGATGCACCCACTGTCTGAAAGAGGCCCTTTGGCCTCCCCCTACCTCTCATTCCCCGGGCTGTGAGAAAGGCTTTCTCAGCTGACCTCCATCATAACTTACTTTCCTAACCTTGCTTACTGGAGAGTAGCTTACCACCTTGTTCATGTGAAGGTTGTTATGGTAGTAGTGTAGTAGGGGAAACAAGCAATGCAAACAGTGGTTTTCAGAGATAGGATCTAGTCACAGTTGGCCCCAGGTGAGTGGATATATCACCTGTTACGGCCTCAGTTACCTCTTTGTAAAGTCAGATGTTGGTGTAGAACAATAGTTCTCAAATGTTTTGGTCTCAGGACCCCTTCACACTCTTCAAATTGATTGAATCCTCTCTATATATGTGGCTTACATCTATTGATAATTTTCATTTTAGAAATAAAAACTGAGAAAAATATTATTTATTTTACATTACGTATCACATAAATAACACATTTTTATGACAATAACTGTATGTTCTGAAACCTAATTCAGCAAGAAGAAATGCATCACTGCACTTTGCAGATATCTTCACTATCTAGCTGAGCAGGTGAGGATTGCATAGTCAGATTTGCTTCTGCACTCAATCTGTTAGGATAGTTGTGTATGTTCTTCTATGGTGCCATACTAAGATTAACAAACATAGTTTCTTAACAGTTAGTTCCAGTGTGCAATCTGAACCCATATCAATGAACTCCTCCTCTGTTACATTAAAATCCAATGTTCCACATTGTTCTTTGAATAGATCTTTCTACCCTTCTGATTTTGTAACATCATGCATTAGTCATCTAGAAAATATGGGAACACTGAGTTATTCAGATCTTCCACATTTTGACACTTTTCATTATATAATATCAAAACATTATATTCATTAATATTACCACCAATCTCATCAGAAAAGTCTTCAAATATTGGAAAACTGTCAAGCTCATGGTGACAAATAGGAGTTCTCCCAAATTCTATTTTTTTGTTTGAAAGCTTAAATTTTATCATCGGTAATAAATACTGTCAGTTGTTTTTCTTAAAGAGGCAGGCTTCCTGCATATTTTTTTTTGAGAAAATGTCTGCCAAACACTGAAGTCTGAATAACCATGGTTTGTCTGTTGGTTGTCAAGAAAAAATTAGTTCCATAAAAAAAGTGGCAAGTTCAGCTCACAACTGAATCACAAAAGTACTTTTTCCTGAGATAACCATCAACTGTCATTCTTCAGTATACTCAGACATGCTTTATGTGCACCTCCTATTTTATCATATAGAAGATTAAAAAGACATATGCTCATGGGTCATAATCCAATGAAATTAATAAGTTTTACTGCTTCAAAGAATTCTTACATAAAACTAGCATACATGTGCATGTGTGTATGTATAGATGCAAGTATGTAATGATTAAGAATATATGACCACTGGTGTCATTTGATAGAACTGCCTTTATTCAAACTAGATGCCAGAGGTTTTGTTTATGTTTGTTTTTGGATCTTCGGTGTAAATATCAACATGGACATCCTGAAAGGAACTCAGGGGACCCACATTATGAAAAGCCCTATTCTAGAAGATGGCAAAGTTCATTTCCAGTGCCATCTAGAATTTTAATCTTTATGCTTTGCCCCCCCCCCCCCACTGAATTGTTTGTATTTGAAAGGGGACCAAGATTTCCAAGGAGGGGTCTTTGTCCTGGGATGAAATGTAAAAGATCATATCCATTAATAAGGAAAGAGTTTTCCATACCTCTGTAATTATACAAGTAAGGACCAGCTCCACTGCCTTAGCATCTTCTCAATCTTATCATCCATCCCAACTCTTCTCCTCATGACAGTGCTAAGCCTTGGTCTAATCTTCCCCCATACCCATGAAGTACAAGTGATAGGGGTGCAAAAGAATAAAATAATTCAAATAAATTTAAAAAAACACGCCCCATTTGAGGCTATAGAATCCCCACATCTAAATCTAGAGACAAAGACAGAGAGGAGGGGCCCAGGCCAAACATTACCAGGGAAACAAAAGAAAAGGGATGATTAATAATTCACAGTTCTAACAAAGTCTTTTAAAATGCCTGCTGTCGGCGCTATTTAAGCAGGGAAGTCCATAAAAATATATTATTATTTATGTCTTTTGTGCATAAAATGCTAAACTTTAATATAAGTACAGGGTACTTGTCAAAAGTGTTTTTATTCAAAATCTCACTACCATGTGAAAAACAGTTGCTTGATCTCATTTCTAAATTGCTAGCTGGCCAATAAAAAGACATAGAGTAGCTTAATGTTTTAATGAAACAAAAACAAGACCCAATTACAATCTGCCTACAGGAAACTCACTTCAGCTTTAACGACATATATACTGAAAGTGAAAGAATGGAAAAAGATAGTCCATGAAAATGGACACACACACACACAAACACACACACACATGCACACAAACACACACAAGCTGGGGAAGCTATACTTACACCAGGAAAAATAGATTTTAAAACCAATGATTGTAACAAGGGACAAAAAGGTCATTTTATAGTGATATATATATATATATATATATATATATATATATATCAATTCATTGAGGAGATATAATTTTTATAAATATGTATGCACTCAACATAGGAGCAACTAAATATATATATCAAATATTAACAGATCTAAAGGGAGAAATAGACAGCAATATAATAGAAGGGGACAGCAATAACCCATCTTCAATAATGGACAGATCATCAAGACAGAAAATTAACAAAGAAACGTTGGACTAGATGGAATTAACAGAGACCCACGGAGCATTCCACCCAGCAGCAGCAAAATACATATTCTTCTCAAGTGCACGTGGGCCATTCGCCAGGATAGATCATACATTAGGCCATAAAACAAATCTTAATAAATTTAAGAAGGTTGAAACCTCATCATGATCTTTTATGACCATATGCTATGAAATTAGAAATCAATTACAATAAGAAAACTGGAAAATTTACAAATACACAAAGATTAAACAATGTGCTCCTAAACAAACAATGGGATCAAAGGGGAAATTATGTGTGTGTGTATTTCATTTGTAATGAGACAAATGAAAACACAAATATAAAAACTATGGGATGCAGCAAAAGCAATCCTAAGAGGAAAGTTTCTAACAATATATACATATATTATGAAAAAAAAATGATCTTAAAAAAGCAACCTTACTTCAAAGAACTATTAGTAGAAAAGAAGAGTCTAAGCCCAAAGTTAGTAGAAGGAAGGAAACAACAAAAAAGGAAGGAAAGACATGGAGACTAAAGAGTCAACAAAATAGATCAATAAAACTAAAAGCTGGTGTTTGTTTGTTTGTTTGTTTTGGGAAAAAATTAACAAGGTTGCTCAGTCCAGAGGAGATCAGCACAGGGAGTTAGTTCTGCTACCTCAGATTTTTGCATATCTGCCTCAGGGGCTGAGGGCATCAACCTATGGATACAACTGTAACCCCTCTGCAGCACCTCCAGCGCCAGCATGCATAGGGGTTGGGAAGGTCTATTACAATCACCTTATGTTAGGAAAAAATATGAAACAGAGAGGGAAATGGTTTGTCTGAAGCAATATAACCAGTTGGTACTAGAATCGGAGCAAAAAGCTAGTGTCCGGACCCTCCCCCAGTCCTAGTCACAACAACTGTGATGATTTTGACAATAGACAATGAGAGCCAGAGAGTAAAGAAAGCAATTTACACATCACCCAGTAAGTGGCAGAGCTAAGATTAAGTTGCAGGTCAATACCAGACTGCTGTTTCTATAACGCTATTTTACCTTGTGTAAATTAGGTTAAGTGTATTTTATCGCATTTTAATTTTTTTTAAATGCTTACTATCTTCTAACAAAAATATTTCATTGCCTGGAACATTTCATTCTTTTAATTATCTACACAAAACATAAGTTTACTGTGTTTCTACAACACAGTGCAACATATACACTGAAGCAAAACCTTTTTGGATTAAGGTGGCTTCAATGCACACATTTGTAGGAGGAGAAATTAAGCTCTAGAAAAAAATCAAGACCGTACACATGGTACCACGGGAGAAATCAGAGAAAAGACCTAATTCAAACTCCTTTAAATGCTCAGGAAAATATAACACAGAATAACAAGGACTTAGAAAAATGGATGATACTGTCTTGGGAAGCTTTTTATGAGCAAATAAAAAAAATAAGGGTTAACGTTTAATGAATTCTTAGAATGTGCCAGGCATTCCAAGCATCTTATAAGTACCAACCAATATAATATTTAAAACAATACTATAAGGGAGAAAATATAATTACCTTTATTTTATGGATGGGGAAATTGAGGCACAAGTAAGTTAATTTCCCAGTAAGTAATACCTAGTAAGTGCGAGAGTGAGAATTTAAACACAGGTTGTCTAGATCCATGATCAGATCTTCACACACCCTTTCATAGCACCTCTCCTGAGAAGCTCCAAAGGGCAGTGGTTTTGAGTGGAAGAGTGTATAGGGGGGTGTGAATTTCATTTCAAATAGAATACATGCACTAGGATGAATTGGTCATAAGGCCTAGCAACTGCAGGGAGATTCAGGCTCTGAGGGTGTCCAGTGGTTTTCTCTTCGACTTCGCTAAGTTTCTTCCTGCCCTTTGAAGCCCTTCCTGGAATTAAAATAATGGGGGGGGGGGGGGGGAATGTCTGTGAGTGGTTTTGAGTCAGAAAGTGGTAAAAAAAATATGATTACAGAACATATTAATCTGGTTCTTTGCCGCATCTTGAAACCTCAGAGGCAATACTGGAAAGCAGCGGAGCTGTTCAAAGAATAAATGTTCATTTCTGAGTTTTCATTTAGTAGTTCTTTTCCAGTAATAAAAGAATCCAGGTTTCCTTTTCCCTTAGGAAAAGGATATTTTCTACATATTAATTAATTAGCACATGCTACTTCAATGAAGCCTTCATCTTTGTTTCAATCAAGACAGCAAATAAATCTCCATTTCACTTCAGCCATTTCTCCTAAAACCTTCTCCCACTGAGTTTGGTTTGCAGTAAATAATCTGAGAAAGCAAACATTTCAAACACAGGAACGCCCCCCTTGGAAAGTGCCGTTGGAACAGCGGAAGCCAGTTCACCAGGGGCTCACAGGTTAAGCTAAAGGTACCCAGAGCTCTCTAATGTGGACTTGACTTGTCAAAAGTGTTCACACTGCCCTCCAAAAAGGGCTTCAGTAACCTGCTATAATTATCAGAAGTTGGGTCTTTTCCCATTGTATTTTAGATTAGCCCAGAGTGAACAACACATATTTATGACAAAGGCTTATTAACATACCCATAAAATGGTTAATAACAACCTAAACAAAGTTTAGGAAAGGTGTAATCCAGTTTGATGGGTAAACCTCAGTGTGTTAAATAAAGCAGCTGTACACACTGACACTCAGAAGATTTGAGCTCTAGCTCAAAATCTCGATCTCTGGCTATATTCTGAAGTGATTGTAGTTATCTTGGTCCCAAACTGCTTAGCATTAATGGTCCAAATTGTCAAAAAGCCATGCTTCTGGCTGTATATGAGGTTAGGGATTTTCCCAGAATCCAGCAGGAGGAGAGCTGAACAGGCATGCCAAGCCTCAGGCATCAGGAGCTCCTGGGGGCTTGGGACCTGGGCCTGGGCCAGCTCTGGGTTTGCAGCAAAAGTGTCTCCATGACAATACTAAATGGATCAAGGTGTTCCTAATTTGAAAGATGTAAGTGAAAAGGGATGCCTCCCAGCCACAGCTCCTGACTGTAATGGCAGCAACCATCCCCAGCACTGTGTTCCTTCATGTTACCCAAGGTCAATGAGAATGCTGCCAGCGAGAGTCCCCCACAGGGTCCCAGCTCCTGGCGATTAAAGACTCAGAAAAAGCACAGCCAGGGTCTTCTGTCCCAGGTGCTGTCTCCAGCAGCTGCCTGCTGAGGCACCACTTTTCGGGCTTGGAAACTGAGAACATTGATCTGGCTCCCAGTGAAGAGTCATTACCTATGAAGCCTCCCTCCCTGGGAAGCCTTGAGGGAGAGAGTATTTAAACAACAACAACGGGGGGAAAAATCCATAATTTCGGAACAAAAACAAAGCTATACCTCAAGTGAGGCTGACATGTCGTAGTAATGAATCCTGCAGCCTATAGTGCGGGCAGTGGTGCTGAGATCCTAACAGCCGAATTATTCTGTTACCAGTTTCTAATCGACGTCTCTTTCCCTCTGTGTGAGAGCCCGGTCAGGCCCATTCCCAAGGCCACTGACATGGGAATTTGGAAAGGCCATTTCCTGTGTCCTGACTATGCAGCTGCCCCTTTCCCCGGCTGTGCCCCGCTCTTCAGGCCGGACACCCGTATGGATGTGCTCCAAGTGCCAAGAGCCCATTTGTCCCTCCTGAGTTAGACTCCAGGCTGGTTCACTGTGAAGGGAATCAATGTTCCCTCCAGCAGAGCCAACCCATCACCACATGCCAACTCAGGCAGCATTTCTCAGAATAGGATCTGATCCGAAGAGTTGGCAGAGGTTTTAAGGCAGCCGTGGAGCCTGGGATGCCCAGCTCCAAGCACCACGTTGAAAGCAATGCTAGAAAGAATGTGCTGTTGTGGTAGCGACTAATCCCCTTCCCTGACCTATTTCGGATAACCTCTGTTTTGGGGGCATGTTCCTCCAAACTTCAGTATTCAAAGGGATTGCAGTGCTGAAAGGGACTGAGCTATGGATTCTCCAAATGGTTATTTTGGTATGACCCATCTCATAAGAAAAAATATGATTGGTTTTCCTTGAAAAATTAAAGAAGTTTCATGAGTTATTGAATAAAATATTTAAGAACTTTGAAGCAAAAAGGATGGATTGGCCTTAAGCCAAGGCCTTAGTTTTCTTGTCATTTTTTCTGTGACTTGACTTGGTCTATGTTAACTGTCAATCACTGTCCATGGGAAATTTTCTCTCATTCCAGCCAGCTCCGGATAAATGCAAATATCTTTGTTCTCAAAAACTCCCTTTCTTTTGGAGTTGCCTTTTCCCAAATAGCTTGAGATTTGCCAGTTTGATGCAGTAGTCTCAATAAACCCTGCTCATCATTGGGCCACTGATGTCCAGACACAAAGCAGCTTTTCTGTCCTCATTTTCTGTTAACATATCTCATATCTTGGTCTGTGGCTTCCAGCACAGAACCCAACCCATCAAGTTAAGATGTTACCCTTTTTCTTTTTCTTTTTCACTGGGCTCACACTGTTCATCTTGAAAAACTCACATGAACAAGAATAGTCAGAGCCAACACACACATAAAGGATGCCATTTACTTGCCTCGGCAACTCAGCTGTGATGGTTTCATATTCTCTAAGTGGACATGTTAGAAGCTGAGGGATCTGTGGTGTTTTGGCTCCTGTATAGAAGGCAGTATTTCTAGACACATTACATCATCAGGAGATTCCTATCTCAATATCACATTATTGTAATGTACTTGGCTATTAGAGCCTTTACTGCTATAATGAATAGGACACCATTAATTTAAGCTATCAAGAGAAATTATAATAAACATCATAACCTCTACTAGTAGTATTGGTATAAAGCTTTCTTTTAGATTTTTTTAAAAATTTGTACACAATTTTCACATATGCTCAACTATTTAATCTTTACAAGGACCCTAGAAAGGAGGAGTAGAAAATATAATTACTCAGCTATTAACCTTTACAGGTTAACAAATGAAGTGACAGAGAAATTGAGAAAATGACCCAGTCTCAGTTGATCAGCAATAGAGTGTGATGAGATCCCAGGCCATGCTGTGAATGCTTTCCTGCTTTTGTCTGTGACCTATGTGCAAGTTCAGAGACCACTGTACACCTTTATCATACTTCTCAGGAAATACTTTTGCCCTGTTTTCCACTGTGGCTGGGAGAAATCCACAGGCAGGAAGGCTTCCATTCAGGAGCCATGGGTTAAATTTCTGGGCCCTGAAACTCTGAGGGCACAGGAGCAGAATGGAGGCTAGCCCTCCCATGATGACCACAGCCCCTGTCTCTCCTCCTGTCTGGAAGAATTCAAGAAGCCTGGCATGGAGGTAATTTAACAGCCTGCTGTATTCTCACACAATGGCCTGTAAACAATGATTGGCCAATTTCATTCTAATCTTCCCAATTTTGCTCTAATTAAAATCAAGCTGCAGCTTTCAAACAGTTTAATTAAGGCTGATTGGGAGAGAAGACTCAAGCTTAAAGGAGAGGAAGAGACCAATGTTTATGGAATCTCACACTGTCATGTTGGGACTCCAGGGCTTGGAGAGGGCACTGCGAGTTGTGTAGAATCAACATGAAATGCAAACAGACAGGTTGGAAGGAGGATCAGTGGATCTGAGAGAGTAGAAGGAAATGAAAAGGGAGCTAAGATCTGTGTTTTTCCGAGTACAGAAACCTCAGCTCTTCTCTGACCTCTCAACCCACTCCCTGCAGCTCCTCCATTCATCTGTGGAAAATGGCTCTGGTCACCACTCTACCTCCCATGTCGTTGTCTTTGCTCAGCAAGCAGACAGCCTGTGCTGTGCTTGTCCCCAGCAAATGTCCATGGGCCACCCATTATCTACTTAACTCTAAGAAAATTTCCCCAGACTCACAGTTCCTTCCATTATTCTACAAGTTTATTCCTTTTGCAGTGAGATAGCCCTTCTGGTATTTGGGTGCATTTACTTTTCATATGGGCCACTCTTCTTTGGACTAACTATTTTTAGTTCCTTTAATACAGTTTCCAGATTCCCCAGGCCCTTTATGTTCCACCTTATCTGCTTGCAATCTAGCTAGTGAATATATTTCTTTTTTTAAATCCAACTTAAACACAATCCAGTGGGTATCCTCTGAGCTACTGAGAGTACACTAGGATACAACATCTGAATATGTACAGCATTATCATCATCATCATAACTATCATCACAGTGCCTCTTTTCTGAGCCCCTGTGTTGCCAGGCTTGGGACTGGATGCTTTATATATTTTTTAATCATCACAAGTATCTTCCAAATATAGTGTATTATATTGATTCCTCATTCTCATCTAATTACAATGTCCCTAGACCTGTGACTTTGCAGTATCGCTTACTCATATAGAGGGAGCTCATTTACCTCCACCATTGATATTAGATTGGCTATGTAACTTTGATTTGGACAACAGAATATGGACAGAAGTGACAGTGTGCCAGTTCTGGGCCAAGATCTCATAAGTCATTGCATTATTCCACTGTCTCTTGCATCTCTGCACTCACCTTTAGAGTTGCTTTCCCCAGGTAGCTGCAGGTGCTGCCCTTTCAGCCTGTGCCCCAGGAGAAACTTCATTGGAGTAAAGACCTCATGACCCCCTTGCAGGCCTGCTTCCAGAAATATAACTAACCAAGCCAACCTACAGATGCATGAGAATAAGTGATTCTTGTTTTCAGCTGCTGAGTTTTGAGGTTATTTTCATATGCATAGTCATAGCAGTAGTTAACTGATACACTCCGCATACTTTAGTCCTATATAGCTAAGCTGGCTGAGATTCAGATAATTTAAGTATCTTAGTCAAGGACACTTAGTTAAGCAACAGATGGAGAAAGCTGATAATCTTTCTACTATACATATTTCCTTTATTAATGCACTTGAGTATTATATTCTTTACATTTATTTATGCATTCATTGGTTGATTCTTAATATTGCCCTGACTGGGATTGAACCTGCAATCTTGCCATATTGGGATGATGGTCTAATCAACTGAGCCACCTGACCAGGGTTATTGTATTCATATTTTAAAAGTCAAAAGTATTCATGACTAACAGTAATGTAATGATCAACCAAACCTCACATTTTTTTCAGCTCCATATTTCTTTTTTCACAGCTAAGTCAGATTTTCTATATATTTGTAAAGTTGACATTTTGAACTTAAATTTAGGGCTTTGCATTTTACACCCCCCCCACCACCACCACCACCACCACCAAGCTTCCTCTGTATTAAGTATAGCAATGTGACTGAACACAGGCCTAGCCCCTAAGATTTGCCATGAAGTCCTTCATGCTCTCTCTCTCTTTCCTTGTCCATCAGGATCCGGTGTTGGATCTGAGGTCCCAGAGTGATTAGGTAGAACAAACCTTGGTCCTGAATGATTTCATGAAGCAGTCTTTTAACCCTTCCGTAAAGAGAATGTGACATGAACAATAAAACAAATCAACTTTTATTAAGTCATTGCGATTTGGGGACTGTTTGTACTTGCTTTAGCCTACTCCAACTAATACTACCTTGATTATGTCAATCTCATATTCTAGCCTGGCAAAATGATCTTCACTCTTAATTCTATTGTCTGTCTAGATTAGGGACTCTTTCAGTTACCTGACTTTTATTGTCTACGAGGTCAAACACCCATGCCTCCACTTCTCAGCTCAGCAGCATCCCCATTGGGGCCTCTCTTTTTGTTTTATCTGGGTGGGAAATGGTGTTGGCCTCGAGGCCTCAACTTTGATGCTGTGGGATCATGGCATGTGAGTCTCTCTGCAGGGAAAGCACTTATCACTGTTCAGGTTTATTTTGTACTATCGATAACTATAAGATCAATGGATAGATTAACTCAGACTATAGTTAGGGAGAGAAGTGTGGATTTTAAGTGATAAATCTGATTAATTTATGGAAATTGCGGTAGGAAAAATTTAATAGAGTAGCACTGACTCATCTTCCTTTCCTCTCTATCCACAAATCTTCCTCCATTTTTTTCACCCTCTTCTCAAGATTCCCTATGCTATTGTTTTCCACATGTACTCTCAGGAGACCAGTCACAAAAAGAATGAACACTATTTTGAAGTAAACCAAATTTGTTTTTTAGTTATCACCAAAGAGTTCTATAAAGAAAGGCCTATTTTTACACCCATTGTACTGATGAGAAAACTGAGGCACAGATACAAAATAACTTGTACAAGTTCACACAATTAGAAGTAGTATGACTGTAGTTTAAACCCACATGGTACGAGTGCAGAGCCTGGAGTCTCAACGACTTGCTCACTGCTTCATGTACGGTAATTTAGTCGCAGGACATCCTACTCTTACTGAATAATTTCATTCAGCATATCTTTATATGTGGCAGACATGGTGCTGGGAACTGGATATTATAAAGATGAAATAAGATGTGTCCCTTGACAGAAGGTGTTTAGAACCAAGTGAAGACCAAAGAGAATTAGAAAAAGGAAGGAAGGGATGAAGGAAGAGGGGAAAGGGAGAGAGGAAATAAGGTAAACAGTAGAAATATGAACATATTGAAGGGAAATCATAAGTAGGCTAACTCTTGAAGGAGTCAAAAAAGACTACATAGTGAGGTGATGTTTAAATGGGTTTGAAAAGTGAGTAGGAACTCCCTAGCAGAGAAAAAGGAAGGGGCTTTGCAGGAGGAAGGAAAGAAGTCTTCATGTCTGGGCCAAGCTGGAGATGTTCACCGAGACTGGAACAAGAAGAAACGGTGTCGTATGCTCAGTGATGTAGAGTCCATATCATTGAATATTTGTCAAAATAGTGAATGGGTGATTTTGAAGTGAACGTTCATTCTTTAAAAAAAAAAATGCATTTGGGTTTTATCATGTGGGCACCAAGGGACCCACAGGAGACCTTACAAGAGTTTGGACAGGAGAAAAGAAGGAAGTCCCAGTGGTAAACGATGAAGCTGGAGAAGAGAGAAGGCTGTATTCTGAGGTGGAAGCCTTCCCACTCCCATGGCAGGTGGGGATGGGAAGAGGAAAAAGTCCCAGCAGCCGTGTGCCTGACAGCCCCAGGGGGCATAGCAAAGGAGACAGAGATACAATTGTGTCGTAGGAAACATGGCAGGGGTCATGTGGCTATGATTTTACCACAGAAACTGGGTCCAGCTGAGAAAAAGTTAGGGATTTTCCCCCCTACATTTAACTTGAATGGAAAATCTTTGTTCTTTCACCACAAGCCTAGCACTTATTTCCAATTTTTCTTGAAGCATTGATGCTTTGGTTCCAAAGGAGAGTCACCACTCTTCTGAGGTGACCTGTGACCTAGCAGCACCTTCACAAGCATTGGAGAATTGCAGAGAATGCAGAGATAAAGAAGTCTGTGGAAAGGACAGTGCAAGCCAGAATTGGATCAACAGATCTTATGTCAAAATAAATGTCTTATATTTCCTTTATGAAGAAGAATGAAAAGAGATAGAATACAGCTTGAGGGAGAGAATGTGAAAGGAGGGGAAGAGAAAAAAGAACTTCTGGAGAGTAGTTGCAAGTATGCTGACAAGTTTAGGAATCAGGGAGAATAATAACCATCTTCAGATCTCTAGAGATGTGTCGTGAAGAAGAGGCCCTTGACTTGTTCCACAGAAATAAGAGGAAGCAGAGTCAGGATCCATAAGTGAAATTATGGGAAGAAAGAGTGTGATTCAATATCAGAAAGAGTGTGACTCAAGATTCTTATAGTGTTTGGGGCTGTCGAATGGAAATTGGCCTCCTGAACATTCAAGAATGGAACTGCTCAAGCCCAGACTGTTGACTGCCTTGTTGGGGATTTGTAGAACAGTTGTCTGCGTTGGGTAGGAAATAGCTGACTTTAGGTTCAAGTATCAGGCATCCCTCGGTTCTATTCTGTCCCTGTCACCCATGTTGTTGGGCTTCCTTGCTCACCTAGGCACTGTCTTTGCACCTTTGGCTTCCTGACCCAGGCGAACCCCTAAAGTTGTGGCTCCCAGATTTAGTCTCTCAGCCTTCAGGCACCTAATGGACACCACGTCCTTGGTGGTCACAGAAGACAAAATAATGTGTTATCAGCTTCTAGAGCTACACTTCTATTGAGTCTCATTTCGGCATGAGTTTCTAGCTGAATGTTTGACTTGCACACACCCACCTTTTTTCCCCACACTCTTTATCAAGCTCACCATTTAGCACACCCACAGAACTAACTGAGCAAGAGGCTGGCTTACCACACTGAAGTTTACTGCTGTTACTAGTAAACCAACGACGTAGCTTATGTCGAGGGATCATTAGATGGTTTCATGCCTCTGGGCATCCAGGGGAACTTACTCCCCAGAGCCTTTCTTCCTGTCCCTCTTCCGTCACTAGCATGTCCCCAGGGAAGGCCCAGACTCTCTGGGTACGCAAGGAGCATGAGAATCCTCCCAGCACTGGGGCTGGTAATGAAGGCTTGGAGCTGTGCTGGTTCTGGCGACTTCATTTCTCTCCCTTGAGGGCTCCTATCTGGCCAGTGAAACTTCTTGCTCTGACTCATTGTGACTTCCAGAGCTTGTTTGTTCTTTGCATGCAGAAGGAGAAAGAAGCACATTCTGGGTTCAGGGGAGAGACTGGCATGGTGGCAGAATCAGGTGCAGAGGGGAAAACACAGCCCGCAGAGGAAGCTCAGCCAGATCATTGCATTGTCCCCAAACCCTGTCCCCATATAAGAGCCCTACTATGCCCACCCCACACCTATAAGTCCTAAAACTGAATCGGGAGTCCAGTCCTGGGTCTCATTCGGAGTTTTATTGGAATCCACAGTGTGCTGTGCATGCAGGGAGTAAGCAGAGGTGACCCAGAGGACATACCAATCTTGTCACTGTAAGAAACTCCAAATTTACAAACTAAGCAGTGGTTATTTGCAGCACCAAAGATTTTTTTCTGGCTTTGTGAAAGTGTCGCTCCCATGTAGATATTGGTGTTTATAGATCAGTAGCTATCTGATCCTAAAGTCAGGGGCTGGAAACTGACTTAACACTGAATTTTTATAAGCCAGGACAAAAAAAAGAGGCTGCTTTTTGAAAATGGTATGAAGTGCCCCTCCAGTAGAGGATTCAAGTTACTTAAATTTAGTTTACATTGCCCACTACAGAAGTGCACTGGCTTTGCTGCGGGTGAGTTGCTTCTTCCCATGGAGGGTTCCCCAGCGTACAGGTGCAAATGGAGGACTCTGGAAACAGAACCACAGGACCTTTGTGTGGCATGTGCCACCCTCCAGCTCCTTAAAGCCCACCTTCTGCCTCCCAAAGCTCTGCGAGAACGCCACCAAGGGGAGCCGGGGGCCAGGGCACAGGTGGTTATGACTGGTTTTCCTTGGAGTTGTGAGAATCCAGGCTCAGATTATTTACTTCATTCAATAACAATTTAATGGTCAGGTACTCTATTTTATGGGTTGAGTGCTGGCTCTTCTTACCAGTCATGTGACATCTTCTAATCTCAGTGTCTTTATCTGTAATGTGTGTGTACAAATAGCATCTCCTTTGTATGAGGAGGATTACATATCACTTAATAAAATGTTGGGCATATGTGAGCACCCAGTGTATATTAGCTATTAATGTTTATGTTCTTTATGTTTAATAGTAAAAAGAGAGTCATATGTGCTCTTTCCCTATACTAAATAGAAACTTTGGCTAACTTGTTTGTCCTCCTGGAACCATCTATTTTCTTGGCCTTTGTCCTCCTTTTGTCCCACAGGGGAGTGGAGGAGATTGGTGACCCCTGCTGTCCTGTGGTCCACATTTCAATATTGTGTCGAGTCAAAGCATTAAGCTCCCAGCTCACAAAAGGCTCTTGTCCCTTGGGTACCATGCCCTCCAGTGGACAGCCCCACTGAGGCTTCCCCCACCCCCATCTTGCTGGTAGCTCACTTGCTGGAGCTTCATCGGAGGCCACGTGGCCAGCCCATCCACACCACCAGCCAGGACCTCTCTAGGCTTCATTAGGATTGGGCAAATCAATCCAATGGAATCCAGCTCCAAACCATCATCTCCAGCCCAGGCTTCATGGTAATAAATCTGCCCCATGGCCCTCAGGGCCTTGTGAGTACGCTCCCATCTTCTATCCTAGAGGGGAAGGCAGGTGACAGACAGGGGAATCAGACCTCCCACATACCACACTTTCCCACCTCACAGACCCCTGGCCACTTCCAGTCACTTGCTCCAGATTCTTCCTTGAGGGCAGAACTCCCTGAAGCCTGGGATGCATTCTGTTCACACCGTGTCCCCAGCACTTGTGGAGTGGCCAGCACACCCAGATGCTCAATAAATGTGCCCAGTAAATAAATGCACCGTGTGCTACTCACTGTTCTGAGCTTTCTGAGGACTGAAATAATTTTCTTGCGGGAGATGTGAGAAGCCCTCAGGGGGGATAAATGTGGCAGAAACTGAATAAAGAAAAAAAAATTGCGATTCTCTGACCCAGAAAAAGCTCTTCTCTCACAAAGAAGAAGAAGGAGAAAAAGGCGGAAAAAGAAGAGACCACATGAATAGCCAGTGTCCCTGTCTGTCTGATCCTGTGTCCTGACAATTTCTAGATGAAGCTCACCTCATGCCTTTCTAAACGTACATGTCTCTAAGTACCAATTCATTCATGAATAAAATTGTTTCTCAAAGCAAAAATTAATCCTCTTTTTTTCTGCCTGGCTGACGCAAGATCTTTCTTTTGAATCTCAATGGAAAATAAACCCAATTCTGCCTTCTCCCCCTGGCCATCCTGCATTCTTTCTTCAGTTCTTGCACATTTTTATTTTTTCATTTATTCTTTACAGACCATCTTTGCCATCGTATTTTGAGTCAGGGTGGATAACCTGGTTACAGCCCCAAAAGAGATGGGAAAATGTGGGGTGAGAGTCATTTTGTCCTGGGGGAACCTGGGACTGGCATCCTGGAAACTCATTCTGACATTGCATTCGAAGGCTGAATCTATCCATCAATCATTGAGCATGTCCTAAATGTCCTCCTCTCTGCAGCACTTGAGATGTGACATTCTGATGTGTTTTCCGGTGTGTGTGCTGTCATTCAAACTGGGCTGCTGAATTCCCAGAAATCACTAAAACTGTTTCTCTCTCTCTCTCTCTCTCTCTCTCTCTCTCTCTCTCTCTCTCTCTCTCTCTCTCAGCCTGCTCATATGTCCAGAAAGTTCTGCACAAAGAAAATGCACCATAAATACCCATAGGAGAACCAAGTGAGCACATGCAAGATGTGGAAAGCTTCCTCTGAATTCAAACTTTTCAGCATGAATGACGCTGGATTCTCAGTTGACCCAGTAAGTTTACAGGACCTGAAAGCACTGCTTACCATTTCCTCACCTGGGGAATAGTCCTCCACAAGAGAAATAGCCTTAGGTCCTGCCTTCTCCAGACATGCAATGACTTTTACTTCATTTCCTCACCCCTAATGCAGAGAAACGACAGGCCCCGCCAGGTGAGTGTTTTGAAACTGCATTCTGGAAGAAACCAGTGTTTCAGAGCCTTTTGGCATTTTGAACAGATGAATTATGGTGAAAATAACATAGTGGGGCAGAGCAGGGGAAGGAGAGACACACTCAAGTCCCTCTTGACATTGATCTCAGATGTGTGGGACTGGCTGCCTAGTTCCTGAACCACACCTTTGTCCCCATGCCTTGGGGAATACTGTCCACCACACCATCCCTCCTGCTATCTCCCTCATTCACTGGGTTTGGCCTGTACATCACCTTTTATTCCAGCTTTCCTTGACCTTTCTTTGCTGGGTGACCTGGCTCTTTATCTAAATGTGCTTATCTATAAGTTCCATCAGATGAAGAATGGTGTCCTTCTTGTTCATGGTTTATTAATAGAATCTTTCAAAAGCAGAAGCACAGAGTCGGCCCTCGAAAATGCTGAATGAACATTGCTCTTCGTAGACTCTTGATCCGTAGTTGCTTCTTTTGTGCTAGTTCTCCTTTTCCAAGAGAGAACACCTTCCTCTCCCATGTCAGAGAAGGGGCAGGAAGGACTCTGCTCCCCCTCCAGACATCCAGGACTGGAATTCCTTTGATAAAGATTTCAAGCCCTCTCTAGATGGCATGTGAGATGTCAGAGGTTCTGTACACTTAGCCAGTGCAGAACTCTGGGTCAAAGCAAATTCTCAACATTTCAGCTGTCCCTCCCTCTCACCTCAGTGGGTTGGGGAATAGTGCCTCTGACCAGACCTGCAGGCTGGTCACGGCCGCATTGCCTCCCCTTTTGCTCTCACTTGTCTTCCTCTGTGCACCATGCCTTTCTCTCCTTCCATCCCAGTGCACCGTCTGATTGTCAAAATATAAACCCAGTGTAAAGTTCAGAGATCAGCCAGTTCAGTCGGATTACAGTCATTTTCCAAGAGACCTCCCCTCCTTCCCTGCCTGTCCCACCCCCCTGAGAACTGTGGCTTCCCGCCCTCGCGATTCCCTGTAACTGTGTGGTAGCAGCCTTTGTCTGTCCCGGTAGCCATAATGAATGCCTAAGGAATCACTGGGATTTACCCAGGCAGGCTGAGGTTGCCTTTGGTTGTCGTCTGTTTACATGGACTGTGATCTCTTAATTAGAGATGGTGCCTCTCCCAGGGTTTGCTGTTTATCCAAATTGGTATTTGTTAGTCTGAGAGAAGTGGTTGGATGATACATCAGCTTGAAGCTGCTCCTGTGATTGCTTCCACAGCTGCTTTCTGCCTCCTCACCTCTCTGCTCCCAGGAGGCACCCACAGGCTGGTTCTAGGCCCTCCAGCCTTTTCTGCTTTTAAATTTTTCTCCCAGCTGCTGCATCTATTCTTGTGAGTTCATGTGCCTTGGTACTAATAACTCCTAAATTTAACTTTCCTTGATTATGATTCTGTTTCATCTGTAACATCTTGTCACTATTCTCACTACCTCCAGGGCATCGTGGGAGATGCTGCCTTCCCTTGAAGCCTTCTGTCCATCACCCTGGTAGTTCCTGCTCTCCGCTTGGTCTCCTGAGCACTTAGTGTAACAAAACACAGCATCTCCCAAGCTTTAATGTCATGCTCTTGTGAAAATGCAGGTCCTGATTCCGCAGGTCTGGGTGGAGCCTGAGGTCCTGTGTTTTTTTAAGAGCTCCAGGTAGGGCCGAAACTGCTGGGTCATAGACCGCACTTGGAGCAGTGTGGCTCAAATACTTGCTCGTTCCCATTTCTCACTTCCTGTATATATGAGCTGTTATTATGTTTCATTTTTTCATCCTGATGATCTGCAAGCAAAGTTTTCTTTTCTAAGCATTATTGTACTGGTGCCTGCTGATAACTTCTTTGTCCTTAACTGCCCTTGTCCATCACATCTTCTGATTCTGTGCCTGCTTGTCCCATTGAATATTTCCAGATGCAAGTGCTAAAACACATTCCTGCCTCAACACTGCCTACCTTTGGGTACCACTCCACCCTCATGGCTTTCAGCTTTATTCTATTTAGGTTCTCAAAATTTATAAACGTGGCCCAGAATATGATCAGAATGTAATGTCCTTTTTTTTTTAATCGTTGAAGATAGTTATTTAATATATTTTTTGTTTTTCCTCCTCCCAAAATACTTCTACTGTATTCCCAAATCCTTCCTTTCTAAAAAAAAAAAAAAAAAAAAAGAGAGAGAGAGAGAGAGAGAGAGAGAGAGAGAGAGAGAGCTAGAAATGGAAATAATATTGAATATTGACAAAGGTCAATAATTTGGAAATATACTCAGCCTTGCTCTCCTCCTAACCACTGTATTATACTCATTGTTCTGTATGGTTTTTAACTTTTTCTCCTAATTTTAATTTATTCCTTCCGAGTTTTAAGTGTTTCATCATAGTGGCTTGGATTTTTTCCAATCCCATGATTATCTCTATATTAAAGCCTTAATACAAAAAGAAATTAAAAAAAAAACAGACTGCTCATTACTTTGATTTGTAGCAAAGAGAGAATGGAACATTATCGCTAGAGTGTTTCGAGAAACCATATTTACATTTGCATCAGCTCAATTTAGGTGCCTGATTAGGTTGCGTGTTATGATGAAGATGCACTTACAGTCAGAAGGAAGTGGCGTGGTCTAGATAATGAGCAGGAGACTTCAAGTCAGGAGCCTTGAATGCTATTTCTGGCTGTGCCTCTCTGCCTCTCTGACCTTGAACAAATAAGTCCGTCTAATTGCCTTGGACCTAATCGCCTCCTATGCCTTATAGGACTGCTGTGAGAGTTGGATCACCTAAGTGTTTATTATGGAGTGAAGCAAGAGAGGGAAGTTGGGGATCACAAATGGAATTGGAGATGGGACCTCCGCTCTGATGGCTCTGACTAATAGCCTAAGAGACAGTATCTGAGAAGTGGGCTGACTGCTCAGATGTTGGTCTGACAGGGCTTGAGGACATGATGAGAGTTGGTTAGTGGGACGTAAAAGCATGCCAAAATATTGAGTGAGATGATCAAACCATCCTGTTACTTAGGAAGGCTTAACAAGAGTACATATTGTCTTGCTTCTCGTAATGGTGCCATCCTGAGGTTGTCCATGTCACACCTGGCACCAGGTCTGGCAGTGACTGGCTCCTGTAGGACATCCTTAGGAAGGCCTGCTAAGCTGTCCATCTCTGACTTTAGGGGAAAGACTTTCCCCTGTGGTGACTCTAAAACATGCTTGAACCAGTTAGTTCCCTCTGTTAAGACTCTAAAACAGGCTTGAGCCTGTTAGTTCCCTCTGTTAAGCCTGCAAGACCAGGAAGAGTGTGCCCAGAGAAGATCCATGCATTCTTTGGCTGAGTTCCTCTCAGAGCAGAGAGGTGAAGGTTAATATGCTTAGAAAGAAAGTAGTTATATTAATAGTTATATAAGATGTTGGATGCTCAGCCCTTAGCAGACATCACAAAGACAGCACCTGTGGCTCTCATCTTGTTACCGTCTTGCATTGGCTACTATTTGTTGAGGACAACCTAATAATGGTAGGTAGTAATGATTAAGCACTGTTCTAAGTGCTTTACATCAACCAACATATTTAATTTTCACATTAATTTATTAGTGTTGCACATTGATTTATTTGGACTATTTCTATTCTGATATTACAAAGAAGGAAATTGGAGAGTAAAGATATTAAATAATTAGCTGAGCATTACACAGCTAGGAAGCCACAGCTGCAGGCTTAGAAAACAGGTCAGCTAGCTCCAGAACCTTCCGTCGGAAGCACGTAGGCCTACGTGAAAACAAATTTGAAAAATGGAGAGAGCATCAAACTCTGTGGCCCATGGTTAGAAAGGTCAGAACTATTCTAGAGGAGCACGTCATCTCCTGAAAGTGAGAACACATGCTGATATCCCAATAAGAATACGTGGGATCCAGAGCCTAACATGAGAACCTTGCTGTCGGCTATATCTGACCTGTTCGCACAGCTACAGGATGTCTTTCTCTTAGTGCGAGAGAGCTTCCTGGGATTCTGTACCAAACATCCCTCCTGTTGGAAAGACTTATTCTTTGCCGTTACAGTTCATCTCCTTTCTTCTATGGAGAGCACACGAGAATATCATTTTAGATGGACCAAAAGCTTTCTTAGAGAATTGAATGGATTCTGTTTGAGACTGAATATTGCACCATAATACATTTCTGATACTCTCTGTAAGCTTATGATCCTCTAACCTTCTGGATAAAGTGCCCTACTGGTCATGTGAGTGACCCTCTATGTATAGTTTAATAATTTCTTATGACCCTCTTTCGTCAGAGGAAGCAAGGTCATGAATTTGTTAAAGGGAGTTGTCACTAGAGACCAAAGGAGAAGGAGGCTAAGAGGGAATTCCCACAGGAACAGGGAGGTGGATCACAATAAAGACCCCATGGATCACAACAAGTCTCCATGGAGCCACCACTTAGCTTGATAACTAAAGGCAAAACTCCCAGAATTCTCCTGGAGCAGTTGTGTGTGACCATTCTTTGGTCCCCCACCAAAGGGTCACAAATCAGAATGCTGCATGTCTGTCAGAATGAATGCTTACTGCCTCCCCAAGTACAGGTTCAAGTGCAAGAACTGACCCCCCCCAAAAAAAAAACACACACAAAAAAAACACAATGACACCGTGTAAGAGCTTGTTACACTAAATGATCAGAAAGCCATTACCAACCGATAAAATGGTTGATAATGCAGAAATGATTACACACTCTCCCCCCCATGGGATAGCTCAGAGCTGCTACCAAGCCGTCCATGGCTTCCAGACTGAGGCTGGGTCTTGCTGAGAAGAAATCTGTTGAGAAGGAAACTGATAGTTGAATCCCTCCAGTTCTTACAGCCCTTGAAGTGGATGATGGTGTTGCGATTCTCAGCCCATTTCAATTCCAATGTACTTTCATTCAAATATATATATATATATATATATATATATATATATATATATATATATATATATATATTTGTGTGATAACAGTGCTTCTGAAAGATTTGGGGTAAGCTGAAAAATCTAAGGTAAATTAAATCTCATTTTTGTGGACTGGAGGAATTTGCTGTTTAATATTCCTCTCTCTCTCTCTCTCTCTCTCTCTCTCTCTCTCTCTCTCTCTCTCAGGATTTTGTTTCTCTCTGCTGGATATGTAACTCTCCAGCCCCTTCATCTGCATGTGCCTATGAGAATCATGTGCCAGGAGATAGGCCTCTATAAATGTATGCTCTTCCCATTTAGGAATCTTCCAGTGGTAAATACCTTAAACCTTGTTTCTGAGATACCATACTGACCCAAACAGACACCATGGTTATTGCAGACATTAAACAAACAAACAAACAAAAAAAACCCAACCTCTTAGAAATAGAATAATGCCTAAATATATTTCAAGAACCCAGATTCTAGAGTCTGACCATTTGGGAACTAGTGTGGGCTCACCATTTACTAGCTGTGTGTCCTTTGGTAAGTCCCCTAACTTCTCTGGACCTCAATTTCCTCAATTGTAAAAAAGGGGAAGTATTGTTCTTCCTTCCGGCATAGAGTTGCTAGAAGAATTAAAGGAGTTAATGTACTGCCCTGGCCAGGTGGCTCAGTTGGTTGGAGCATCACCCCATGTACCAAAAGGTTGCAGGTTCCATCTCCTGTGGGGGCATGTTTGGAGGCAGCTCATTGATATTTCTCTCTCTCTCTCTCTCTCTCTCTCTCTCTCTCTCTCTCTCTCTCTCCCTCCCTTCCTCCCTCCCTCCCTCCCTCCCTCCCTCCCTCCCTCCCTCTCTCCTCTCCCCCCTCTCAATTCAATACAAATAAATGAGTTAATATACATAACAAAGTGCTAGATCTAGCAAGAGGTCCACCCCTAGAGTATGTTCATATAACTAGACACACATGTTTCACATAGTTAACAACTTCTAGGTGCTGAATAAATAGGCTTTGTTTCTCCTTGTGCTTTTAAGATATTTTCTCTCACATTTTTTCATTGGGAACTAATTTGTAATTGGAAAATAAATGTCTTTGATAAGAGAAAATAAGTTCACCCAGGCTTTCAGGATTGTTTGAAGACTGGGGCATGGTGAGGGGGAAAGAGAAAAGACGAGAGGGCAAGTGGGCAGAGGGCTGAAGGGGACGTGAGAATTCAGGGATGCACTCTTGGGAGCCCCAGTGTAAGGATCTTGAGGTGCCTCCTGCTTTGCAAGTGCTGGTCCAGCAGTGGGGATTTTATCTCTGCTTTGTCACACGGGCCAGATGGGTCTCACGTTTGACTTTCTGCTCTCTGATACTTCTGAGGATGGACACTGACGGGCCAGGAAGTACAGACTGGTTCCCTAAGCAAGGCTAGCTGAGGCTGTGGTGTTGATAGGAATTTTGTCCCTTACCCCAAGAAGCTCCCCAGACCTCTGGAGCAGGAGCAGGAGCAGGAGCTATCCTGCCTTCATTTGCATGTCTGGGTAATTACAACTCATAAAAGTATCTAACCCATTAGTTAAAACCCGGCCCCAGCATTTGACTCTAACCTCCTGCCGCAGCACTGGCCACATGCTGACTCTTGCTGCCTCATTTGTCCTCAATTTATAAGCAGCGGAACCTATAAATAGAAACCCTTTTGCTAACTTCCCCAGGAGGCATCAGCAGGTTTTCCAGCCTTTATGTGTTTTCTTCTTTCTTTTTTTAAACACCAACATGGTAGGCTTGTTTTTTCTGCCCGCTGCTCCTCCAGCCCTCACTTCTAGCTCAGTCTGCGGGCATTCCAGCTGGCTCGCCCGCCCGCCTGCAGGGCTTGTCTGTCCAGGTTGGGTTCTGAAGGAGGCCCCACTCACCTGTAGATCCTGTACCTGGTGGTGAACCCCTGGCGATACCGTTCCACGAAGTCAGTGTACTCCTGAGCGCGGTGGAAGGGGCCCCGGTCCGTGAGCAGCCAGTCCAGGGGCGGCTGGCCAGCTGATGACGCATGCTGCTCAGGAACCACAGCAGCAGCCGTGGCCGAGACAGCCAACACCCAACCGGGGAGGCCCAGCACCAGCAGGGTTGTCCATGGGGCCGCCGCCGGCCGGAGCCCTCTAAACTGAGTGCCGCTCTGCCACCTCATGCTTCTCCTGGGCAGTTGGTGTCTTCATTCTCTCACCACACTCTCCCCCTCTGAGCCTCTCCTCCAGGGCCCCTGGAATCACAAAAGTACACATGGAGATGTCAGGTGAACACCCTGGTCTCACCAATGGGCCTGTGTCATCAAATATCAGTGGGTAGGACACATTCTAGGAAGAGCCCGCTCAGAAGTTGGGGCCAAGTAACAATCCTGGATATTCCCAACTTAAAGGCTGGCCCAAGTTAGAGAGATCTAAGACTCAGCATCTGTATAGAATGCTCTCATCAGTCCCTGGTCATAGGATGGAGGGACAGAAGCATGAGTGCCTGGACCTCCGGAATCACTCCTCCACTCCAACTAGGAGATATTGACCACTTTATAAGTGCAGGATGATTTTGAGAAGTTGCCCCAGTTAACACACAGTAAGAGAGTTGTATCAGCATTATTATTATTATTATTATTATTATTATTATTATTAGTTTACATTTCAGTGGGACTCAGAGTAGTTGAGCTAAGAAGATGCAGAGGTAGAATATGAACCTAGGTCTGGCTCCATGTCCAGAACTTGTGAAAGCATGCTGGGCTCTCTAAGGAGCTAGAGCAGGCAGCAAGGCAGACCCAGGCTTAAGGGACTAGGTGAGAGAAGAATAATGAGGCCATGCCTGCCCTACTGGATCTTAAAAGATATTATAAAATTCCAATAATTAAAATAGGTGATACTGACCCACAAATTAAATGGGCAGATCAATGATATAGAACAGATGGCTTAAAAATAGAGCTCATTATACATGAGAACTTAATATATATTTAAAAAGCATTACAGATGAATTGGGTAAGGGATGGAATATTGTATCCATCATATTGGAAAATTAGTTCTAGATGGATTAAAAAATTAAATATAAACAGTAAAATCATAGAAGGGAGAAAATTCCCCAAATGTTTTATAATAACACTAGAGGCCAATGCAAGAAGATTTATGGAAGAATAGGCCTTCCTTCCCCTGGCTGCCAGCACTGCCTTCGCTCCAGCCAGAGCCACCTTTCCACCTTCCCATGTTGCCCAGAGGTCCTGAGCACACTGCCCCACCCTACCCTAGCCACTTGGTACCTGCATATGCAAATTAACCTACCATCTTTTTTATATTAATTTGCATACTCACTCCTGATTTGCTCATGGGTGTTGCAAAGGTACGGTCAATTTGCATTTTACTCTTTTATTAGTATAGATTCGTTCCTTTTAAAAATTTTTTAATATATTTTATTGATTTTTTACAGAGAAGAAGAGAGAGGGATAGAGAGTTAGAAACATTGATGAGAGAGAGACATTGATCAGCTGCCTCTTGCATACCCCCTACTGGGGATGTGCCCACAACCAAGGTACATGCCCTTGACCGGAATTGAACCTGGGACCCTTCAGACCGCAGGCCGACGCTCTATCCACTGAGCCAAACCAGTTTTGGCAGATTCATATCTTTTAGATCATGGGGTAAAGTGATATAAATAAAAAGGAGGAATCAGCCTTACACATGGATGTAGCATATTTAATAGGATATAATCTGATAAGGATGCCCAGAGTATTTCTCATTTAATGATTTATTGAAAAACATCAATTGAGGGCGCTGTGCTAAGCATTGGCATTACAGAAGCAGGTGCTCATGTCGTTATCTGAAACTCTACCATTAGTGATTAACTCCTCTTATAAAACATTGTTTCTAAAGGCATATTGCTGGAGGGGAGAGAAGGATGCTCATTTTAGAGGCTGGGCTACTTGACACACCAGTCAGATAGATGTGCACGAATAGGTAAGCAGTCACAATTCTAAAATGGCCACACATTTCCCATGCCCATCAGTGCATGCCCTGTCTAAGACCCTCCTCTTGAGTGTGGACAGGACCTGTGAATAAGATGAGACAGCACTCTCATCATCAGGTCAGTAAGCAGTTGACCATCAAATGGGAAAGTATCCTGGGTGGGCTTGACCTAATCAGCCAAACCTTTAACCAAAGATGACCTTTCTCCTGCTGGCCTGGAAGAAAGCAAACGCCATGCTGTGGATGTCCTGTGAGGGCCGGGCAGCAAGAGATTTTAGGTGGCTTCTAGGAGCTGAGAGCAATTCCCAGTCAGTAGCTAGTAAGAAAATTAGAATGGCCACAGGAAATGAGCTCTGCCAACAGCCAAATGAGCCCCTGATCCCCAGATGAGAACTGTTTCCTCTTTTCAGTCTGGTGAGCCCCTGCACAAAGGACCCAGCAAACCCATACATGGACCTGACCCACAGAAGCTTCAAATAGTAAATTTGTTTTTATTGTTTTACGCCTTTAAGTTTGTGGTGATTTTTTCGACAGCAATAGAAAAACAATACAGACATAGAAAAAGACAATGCTACCCCTCCCCCATTCTGCACAAGGCCTGTCCTGGTGAGGGTTCTCTGTGTTCCCTGAAGACTAGCTATTCTTCTCACATGAGAAAAAAGTGAGTGTGGCATTTTCTGCAGCAGAGTGACACCCCTAAATCTGATCACATCCAGCCTTCTCTGACTGGATTATAGACCCCTCTAGATCAGAGGCCAGATCTTTGTTTTGTAATTCCAACACTCAAGGGCCCCAAAAAAGTTGTGAAGATTCAATTGCATGCATTCCATCCAGGGATCACTGTGAGCCAGTGACAGTGTGTGGCCACGGTCCAGCCACTGAACCTCTTGGTGTCCTGGGCTGTAATCTGGGGAATGGTAGCTGCCACCTCACCTGCGAGTCAAGGGTTTTGTAAGGACAGGTGACAGCATGTGGGGAAAAGAGAGCTCTATTGAGTCCACACGTGCTTCTTGTCATTCTTTGTATCTAATCGTGCTTGCTCAGAGCACACATTGTGCTAAACCTGACTGAGTGTAGCAGTATCGGCTTTAGAATCAAATGCTTGTGATTGCGGAGCGAGTCTGCTGAGCGCAGCAACAACGCCCAAATCCAGAGCCTCCCGCACATCTGAAAAGCCAGCCTTTTCAGATGGTTTCTGCTCCATAGGTTTCTGCTCCATAGGTTTCCTCAGGGTCTCAAGACATTTTCACTAAAAAAAATTTTTAAGAAAGAGAGGTTTTAACTTGTTTCAAAACTCTTTTTTTAAATAAAAAAAAGTCCTATACTTTGTTGATTTGCCTTAATTTAAAAAAGACAAAATAATTGCAGCATTGACAGTTACGTAAAAATTAAGCTCCTCCAGGGAATAGCTTTTGGCCATTTCTTTTTCATAATCCAAAAATAATATGACTAGAAGTGTTTTTATTAGTGACCTGTAAAATAATTTTTAACCTTCCACATTCTCATGACTTCTGGTGGCAATGCTAATATTCAACAGGTTAAATAATTATGATGCTTCCATATGTCCTTTGTCCTGATGCTGACTGTGTGAGTAACCCCCCTCATTATATGCCCGTAGATTAAAATGATGGTGAGGCTAGCTCTTTGGTTAAAAAAAAAGTATAAATTTAGTTGTGGAAGCCCAATAATTTCATTTACTTAGACCATATTTAAGACAGAGTTTTACACGGACCCAAATGATAAATTCGCTTTGGACCAAAGGTCCAAGTGAAGTAAGTCCTAACTTTTCCTTTGTGAGTACATTAGCTCAAATCTGTCCAGAAATTAAACACATTATAGTTTTGTCAGAAGAGAAAATCAGGTGCAAATGAATTCACACAAGAAGGAGCCCTTGCAGTCTCCAAATGGGAGAGCTTATGAGAATCCTGTCTCCACTTGGAGGTGATCCCTGGCTGTGGCCTCTTGGGGACTCTTGTGTCCTCCTGTTCATCTCAATCTCCATTTATGCTAGCTGTGTGAAGACAGCCAGTTAGAATGTGAGCATCCACAGCTTGTGTACTACATCTCAACAAGTGAGAGAAAATTCCCCCTTTGAAAATTACTGCAGAATAGGGGTTACATGTTAGAGGAGTTAAAGAATGGCTAACCTATTATTAGAGGCCAGAAGAAAAGGAGAAACGGGTGTGAAATCAGTATTGTAATGAACAAAATTATTATTAACCTTGTTAATAAATGTCATTGATAAACACCAAAACAAATCATTTAATATTTGTGTGGAACTTCCTGCTTATGAAGCATGGATAATAAAATCACGCTCAATCTTCACTTCCTAGATTGTCTGCTCCCCCTATAACAGATGGGAATACTGAGACTAGGATTACCAGCTCATGTATTTCAGTGGCAGATTCAGGTCTACCTACTCCAGATCCTGTCGTATTCACTCCTCACTGCACCACTGACACGGTTTATAGTTACAAAACCTTGTGGGCTTTGCCACTTATAAATTGGTGCCCTTGGGAGTAAGTTACTTTCCTCTGGGACTCTCCCTTTGGTCATCAGCGAAGTGATTTAAGAGGTAAGATGAGCCCTCTGGTCTGGCCCAGTGCTGAAATCCCATTATTCTAGGCAAATGCAAGGGTCACAAACAGAAGGGGAGAGGCATTAAGATTTTATTTTTAGGAGGAAGCTCTGTGTTTCAGAAAGGGAGTGAAGCATAAGAAAAGGGAGGGATAAAGCAGAAATCCCTGCCTGATGGAGCAGTGACATTTAATAAAGTGATTAGGCAGTGACATTAAATAAGTTCTCAAGCCATTTGAGTGGTTAATTGGCCAACTCTATTGAGGAGGTGTTTTCCTGAATGCATCTGAGGATGTCAGTGGTAAAACTGGCAGAAAGTGTTTTGTTCTGGTTAGCTGCAACATCTTGATGCAAAACCTCTTATTTTGAGCAGAAAAAGAGGATAGACAGGCTAAATGGCAAAACATTCGGGGTGGGGACTCCTACAGGGCAGGGGTGAACGTGGGTGCTATTAGATCAATGAGTTTTAATTTCCCCTGCTGCTGGGATGATCTGCCAGCTTCAACAGAGACAAAGGATGGTGCTTTAACTCCAATAATAGGCCCCCGGCTGCAGGTCAGAGAGCTGCAGCAGGGCCATGATGCCCCTACTGAACCCAGGCAGAGGTTACACCCAGACCTCCACTGTCCTCTCCAGGCTCTGTGATATGACCTTCAGTTTCACCTCCAGATCTGGCATGGAACTGGCAAGTGACATTTCATGCATTTCCCCATCGCTGGTCAGGACATGACTTAAAATAGGTGAGACACATGGATATCTTCCCTGTATAGAATCAGATTACTCACATTGATGATTATTCAAGCAAAGATAAGAGCTAATCATAATTGCTATTTACTAAATGTTCTTTCATTCCTCAGAGATCCTTAAGAGGAGAGGCTTGGAAAGGAGAGGGACTTGCTGGAGCCACTCCTCAAGGAATGAAACTCGAGAATATTCCCAGTCCAAGGTCTACACTTGGTTCTCCTCTTCCTAGCTCACCTCTGTCCATCAGTCAGTTACTCAACAGTTTGTGTGCATGAGGACTGTACTATGGGATGCAGTAAGTCTAATGATCAAGGTGGTCCCAGCACTTACCCTCATGAAACAGGACTTGAGGATCATGTGATAAGCTTAAGAGTGATGATCTATGTTCTCTCTCTCTCTCTCTCTCTCTCTCTCTCTCACACACACACACACACACACACACACACACACACACACACACACGGAGCTTTAGTAACATTAGACCTTGTAGGTACCATCCCCTCAGAGGCCCACATTTACAGGTTTCTGCTGTGTAATAACCAGCCCTTCACATGCGGAGGAAGATTCATGTGTCAGTCGCAGGGGTTCATACTTGCCAGCAGGTGTCCTGGGCACTGTTCTTGGAGAGACAGACTGTCAGGCTTTCCCAGAGGCTTGTGTGATAAAGTCCAGGCCACGGAATGCAGACCAGGGAGGCCTCTGCCCCAGAGCTTCCCCTGAAGCCATAGGGGTCTCCCATGTAGAGAATGAAGGCACTGCCCATCAAATAGAACCTCTAAATGAAAAATTGCATATTTCAGGGCCTTTAAAATCTCACCTCCATGCAGATGAAACATTCTTAAACCATGACACATTTCCATGGCACTCCTTTAGAAACCCCAGCAGCTCTTAGAGCCCTGATAACAAACCTGCCTTCCTCTGCCCCGCACTGAGATCCCTCTCTCCCCATCAGCTGCTCCACAGTGGAGTGGTCATGAGCATGGAACACCAAACCAGAATGTCTGGCTTCCACTTGGCTCCACCTCTTTTGCCTCCACTTCCTCATCATCTTCAGAGCTACCATCATCATAATCATCGTCAATTATGTTTAGATATTGGTTACTCGGTGCAGAAACTGGTCTAAGCCCTTTCCATTCATTGACTCATTTAATTCTCTTGAAATCTCCATGAAGTTGATATTGTGAAATTCCACAGAGAAAACTCAAGAACAGATAAGTCAATAATGGTCTCCCAAGGAAGCCATAGTGCACCCTAACTGACCTCTAAACCTAAGATTCACCGGCTTTACTCTGACGAGGGAGCCATAGTCACAGGAGGATACCTAGACCCCTCCAGGTGACTTGTGTTTAAAAATTGCTATGGATTGACAGAAGTCCAGAGCCTTAGAATACAAAAGTAGGAGTTCTTTAAAATCATTTTCCTGGCTTGGAGAAGGCCATCTAAGCATCTGATTTGGAGAAGCTCTGTGGATCCTGTTTAGATGGCCCATCAGCATACCCTTATGAGAAGGCAGTTACATTTCACTGTAATAAGAGTCCCAAGGTCAAGAATGTTCCCCCAACCTGGGCCCTGGTGGATATCAACCCACAATTGCTGGTTCCCTGCGTGCCCCTGAGTGCCAGTGCTTTTTCCTCAGACCCCAAACTGAACAGAGCCTGTGCCCAAGTTCCCCATCCCCCTCCTCAGGGCCCAGTCTCAGAGGGTCCATCTAAGGTGTAAGCTCGTACCCTTGCTGGCCCCTGCACCCGCTTGCAGCTCCACACTTCTGTTGTAGGGAGACAGACCACTCAGATTTGCCTGCCCCTTTACCTGGTGCTAATTGCACCACCACCTCTTTCTTTGTGTATTCTGGCCAACAGATCTGTCCTCCCTGAACCAAGATCACCTGAATTATGCCGATTGACCCCCGCCTCTGGATATGCCCAGCCACTCTCAAGTTGGCTTAGCCAGTCACTCCACACCCTCGGCAGACAGTTGTTCCATCCTCTAGAGAGAAGCCCTTCTAAGCCTCTGCCTCCTTCCCACCAGCCTGGCTTCCTCTTCTTAAGCCCAGCTCACTCCCCAGCAGCGTGACTCTCTGTATACCCACAGGATGGTTAGGGTTTCTCTGAGACCTGAGAAGCCAACCTAAACCTCACGCAATCACATAGAAATTGCTCATCGCTCTGCAGGCTGCAGAAAGGAGGTGAGGCTGACAAGCCAGCTCTCACTCTGACCCGCAGCCTACAGTTCTATTCCTGCTCTTGGCCTTCTGCCAGGCCTGTCACCGAACCTGAACTTTTAGCCCTAGCTCTGCCTCATTTGGGCCTTGGCATGGAGCAGAATGTAAAATGATAATGCCCTGCCTGAGCTGTGCCAAACAGCACGCAGCTCCTGAGATGTTACAGATGCAGCTGTGACCAGCAAACACATTGTTTCCGGGATTGTGTTTGTAAATATATGAGTTGCCTGACAGCTTGTGGAATTAAATATAGATGCTACATCACAAACCCTAGCTAAAATAAACTATATGCTGCTCGATGAATGTCAATAAATACACTGGGAAAGAATCATTACCCCTTTCTGTAGTGCAGACCAAAATACCCATCCCTAAGTGGCTTTTCTTTTTGTTTTTTTAAGTGGTTGGAGGGTTTTGTTTTTGTTTTTATATTTTACAAAAGTGACCCCTCTCACCCCACAAGCCTTTGTCTGGCACTGCTGGACATCTGGTGGGCGGGTGATGTGAGGATACAAGATGGATGCAATCAGTAAGATTGCTGCATTGGGTGTGATGTGTATAGTATGTGGAAAGCCAGCTTGGAGGTTGCCAGTTAGATGAGGGAGTCACAGTCAACCTTTGGGGATTGCTGGACTTGTGGCAGCATTTCTCAATGTATGGTCTGAGGCCCATGGGGGGTTGTTGGGAAGCCCTTTAGATAGAGTGACTTACCTGTCACTCAGTCTTCTCACCAGTTTCTGAGCCACATGACCCTCCTTTCCTTACACTCGTTTCCACAGACTGCTTGTACGTTAGCAACTGCTGAGATTAGTAAGGGCAGGGTACTTGAAGGTGGCCTTCCCACACTGCAGTCAGCACCTGGAAAAGCTTGCTGAGCACTCTCACTCGGTCTTAAGGGGCGAAGGCTTGTTGCCATGGAATCCTGGGTGTTAATGCTAAGCCTGAACTGCCCTGTCCAGGTCACCAAAGCCCACACTCTGGGAAGTGGTACAAAATGAAGGCCCTGTGAATTCAGGGCAACCGCGGTGCTGTGTTGAGGAGTTAAGGTTTTACTTATGTTATCATTAGGAATTTAAGCAATTGCTATGTTTCTGCCAATTTTATTTGTTTGTTTGTGGTGTTCCTCTCCAGTTCTTTAGCACCAAGTCTTCTCCACTAAAAAGTGGAATATAGACTTAGATAGACTGGAGATTGGGCACATTGAGTGGTCCTTATGCAAAAATATTTAAGAGCCTCTAATGGAAAAACCAGAATAATTCTTAAAAATTCTTAATTTGTCATTGCTGGGTAGCTCAATTGGTTGGAGCGTTGCCCCAATGTGCCAGGTTTTTGGTTCCATGCATGGTCAGGACACATGCAGGAATTAGCCAATGAATGCATGAATGAGTGGAACGACAAACCTCTCTCTCTCTTCTTCTTCTTCACTCTCAAATCAATCAATCAATAAAAATCTTAATTCAGTCTTCATTCTGGCTTATACTTACTAACTACCTAAACTACTTATGACACATTAAACCATTTTTAAGATGTGGTAAGAAGTTTTCACTTCCTTTTAGGACATGTAATAACTACTCATTCAGCCATGTAATATTTATTGGACAAAGAAGAGTCCATTTAGCTAAAATATAAAATGCAAATGGATGTGACAGTGGGAGAAAATACTAGAATGTAAAGCTTGAATTTCTTTGAACATGCAAACCCTTGTTAGAATTCAGGACTTATTAGCCAAAGCCACATTAGGAAGACTCTTTGCTGATCAGGATCTGCCCACATTCACAACTCAGTGAAAAACAGAGGCTCCAATCAGCAATTTTCAAACCAAAAATGAGATTAAACTATTTTCAGCCTAATTTTATATTGTATCATTGATTTTCAGCCCAAATCTTTGGAAAAGTAATATAAAGTAACTCTATTGCAAATTTTAAAAATTAAATCTAGCTGAAACGGGTTTAGCTCAGTGGATCAAGTCTTGGCCTGCAGACTGAAAGGTCCCAGGTTTGATTCTGGTCAAGAGCATGTACCTTGGTTGCGGGCACATCCCCAGTAGGGGGTGTGCAGGAGGCAGCTGATCAATGTTTTTCTCTCATGGATGTTTCTAATTCTCTATCCCTCTTCCTTCCTCTCTGTAAAAAATCAATAAAATATATATTTTTAAAATTAAATCTAACATTCTATTTCTCATACAGGGAAAAATAATGTAGACTAGAAGCAGCCATTTACTCCAGTGTGTCTCAACCAGTGTGGTGTGTGTGTGTGTGTGTGTGTGTGTGTGTGTGTGTGTGTGTGAGAGAGAGAGAGAGAGAGAGAGAGAGAGAGAGAGAGAGAGAGAGAGAGAGATTGATTTTGCCCCAGGAGACCTTTGCAAATTTCTAGAGAAATTTTTTATTTTAATGATTTGGAGAGGGGTGCTATTACTAGTGTTAAGGCCCAGCAGCTGTTGAACATTCTATAATGCACAGGACAGCTCCTCACAACAAATTATTCTCTGACCCTAAATGTCAGCAATGCTGAGGCTGAGAAGCTCTGACTTATGCCAACAAATTCTAATGAGCCCTGACTCATACAATGTCTGTAAATAATGGATGGTCAACTTTTTAGGAAAGGATTTCATGCATATCTGGTTTGCTAACATATGTCATAGTGTCAAAGACAGAATTACTCCTCTCCACAGTCTCTTCATCTAGGACTCCTGTTTCATGCTGAATTGGATCTTAATAACAACAAGAACAAAACAGTAAAATGTCCTATTTATTGAGTACTTATTTTCTACACGGCACTTCCTTTCAACAAGGTAGGTTATTATTAATCCATGAGCAATTATTACAAAGAAAATGAAATTCTAAGAGAATTAAGAAGTTTGTACAACTTTCTTCCTTTCTTCCCTCCCTCCCTCCCTCCCTCCCTCCCTCCCTCCCTCCCTCCCTCCCTCCCTCCCTCCCTCCCTTCCTCCCTCCCTCCCTCCCTCTCTCCTTCCCTCCCTTCTTTCCTTCCATCATCATTGGCCAAAAAGCTATTAGGCAGGCCTGGGGCGAGAGGGGGTGTGGCAACCTAGTAAAGGTATGTATCTATATGAGGTAGGTGGTTGAATGGGCAGTAGCTCAGTGGACTCAGGAAATTGGTTACACGCAGGGGGCTTTAGCCAGTAAATAAATACATTGAAACTAAAAGAAGCTAAGGTTCTTATGAAAGAAGAGAACTATAAATTTAGGAAGGACAAAAGCTAGAATAAACCATGAAGTGTGGCTTTCAGACTCAAGATACGACAACTACCTGCAATATGCAATTCTGGGTTGGATCTTCTGTTCTAGCAGGCATGATTAGGTCAGTTGCAAAACTTGAAAGTGGTCTCTGGGTAAAGGGCATATGGGAGTTACTTGTACTCTTGTATAAATTTCTAGTATATTGAAATTATTACCCTGTGCAAAAGCAGAAAGAAAATCATACATGGTTACACAGCTTTTGCAGCCCACATTGAAACCCTATTGTTCTAACTCTGACATCTATGCTGTTTACCAATCCATGATTCTAAAATGTATTTGTTGCCCTGGCTGGGTGGCTTAGTTGGTTGGAGCATCATTGCATGCACAAAAAAGTTTGTGGGTTTGATTCTTGGCCAGGGTTCATATGGAGGGGATGGGCAACTGATCAATATTTCTCACATTGATGTTTCTTTCTCTCTAAAATCAATTAAAAACATGTACTGATTCAGCCAACTAATAATAATACAATAAAATATAGTTGCCTATTAAAATACCTGTGGGGTATCTAAGATAAGTTTTAAGACGGACACTCTTTGCTTACATTTTAGAAGACATAACTGGAGACTATGTTACATGTGGCTGCATCCAGTGTAGTTCAATAAAAATATAATTCAAACTACATAGATATTTTAAATTTACTAGCACCAACATTAAAAAGGTAAAATGAAATAGATGCAATCGATTTTAACAACATATTTAATCTAAGGAATCTAAAATATTGTCATTTGAACATGTAATTCATATAAATTTTATTACCAAGATATTTTATATTTTTTTCACTGAGTCTGAAAAAAATGGGGGGAGGGGAATTTACACTTACACCACATCTCAATGTATATGCTAATTTTTCATCAGAAATACTTTATTCTATATTGAGATTTGAAGTAATTTACAGTTGAAAAAATAAATTCAAATACGCAAATTATTCCAAGCATACTTCAAGTTTTTCTAATAATGGAATTGAGTATAAGTTTTAAAATTTAAATTAATTAAAATAAATTAAAATTTAAAACTTAAGTTTCTCAGTTGCATGAGCCACATATTAAGTGCTCAATAGCCACATGTGTCTAGTGGCTACCATACTGGACAACACAGGCTGATTCATCTGCTCCTATGTATTCCTGTGCATGCATATTGCTTACCCCATTTCCATATGTAGAGATGCACTATAACTTTATGAGAAGCAGTATACTCTTTTCTAAAATTTCATTTTCAATTACAGTTGACATACAATATTATATTAGTCTCAGATGCACAACATAGTGATTAAACATTCATATAACTTGTGAAGTGATAATTCCAGTACCCATCTGATACTATACATAGTTATTATAATATTATTGACTATATTCCCTATCTTGTACTTTACCTCCCTGTGACTATTTTGATAACTGCCGATTTGTACTTATGAATCCCTTCACCTTTTCACCCGCACTCCAAATCCCTTCCCATCTGATAAGCATCAGTTTGTCCTCAGTATCTATGAATTTCTCTTTTGTTTGTTGATATTGTTATTTAGATTCCACATATAAGTGAAATCATATGGTATTTGTCTTTCTCTTTCTGATTTATTTCCCTTAGCATAGTACCTTCTAGTCCATCCATGAAATGGGACGATTTCATTATTTTTATGCTGAGTAATATTGCACTGTATACACACACACACACACACACACACACACACACACACACACGCACACGCACACACACCCCCCCCCATATCTTCTTTATTCATTTGTCTATTGATATACACTGAAGTTGTTTCCATATCTTAGCTATTGTAAATAAGGCTACAATGAACATAGGGTGCATATTAGCATTTTGGATTTCTTTGGATGAATACCCTGAAGTGGAGTTGCTGGGTATATTGTAATTCTGTTTTCTACAGTGGCTGCCCCAATTTATAATCCCTCAACAGTACTTGAGTGTTCCCTTTTCTCCACATCTTTGCCAACACTTATTGTTTGTTGATTTATTGATGATAGCTGTTCTGACGGGTGTGGGGTGATATTTCATTGTAATTTTAATTTGCATTGCCCTGATGATTTAGTGATGTTGAGCATCTTTTCATATGTTTGTTGGCCATCTGTATGTCCTCTTTGGAGAAATGTCTAGAAGGTCCTTTGCCCATTTTTAAATCAGATTGGTTTTTTGTGGGAGCGTGGGTGAGTGTTAGGTTGTGTGAGTTTCTTATATATTTTAGACATTAACCCCTTATCAAATGTATCATTGGCGAATATCTTCTCCCACTCGGTAGGTTGTCTTTTCATTTTGTTGGTGTTTTTCACCTTTAACTACTAGGTTAACCTCCCTTATCTGATGGCTAGAACTTGGTGAGTAAATATGGAAAGTGCATAGCAGGATGGTACCACAAGGGAAAATCCTTTACAACGGAAAGGTAGTAGGCAAATTTTAATTGTTCAGATTATTTCTATTATTAGAGGCCAGAAGCAGTGGACAGAAGACATTGTCATTGAAAAGACTGAATAAATCACTGGATGTGCCAGTTAGAATGCTCTGTAATGATAATACAAGGATGCACCATCCTCTTCCCACTACCTGCGCACCTACACTGCAGAATGGGTCTGAATATGTCTGCTCCATACTGTGCTCTCCTGAGAGAAAAGTGTTTTTGGTGAATTTATATTGATAACTCTTGCCAAGTACTGCAATTATAGATGCATTTTATTTTCTTTGTTATGATTTTATGTTACAATTTTTTTTTGGTAAAACAGTGCATTATTTTTATAATCAGGAAAAAAAAACTTAAGAGTACTCTTCTGCCTCCATTTTTCTCATCATCCAGATGACTGAGAGAAGCCTGTCTTAGCTGTTTTTACTAAAGAGCTTCAGCCACCCATTTGAACAGCTGGTCCGACAACCCTCTCATTTCCAACCATCTCAGCCCCTCACACTTGGTTGCTCCACTTGTGTGAGGCGGAGCTGAGGCTTAGTTAAAACAAACAGAAACAATTCATCATACTCATTCCAGACATGGTTATCGCCCACCTCCACCATCCCTGATAGCCTGCCCGCTCTGCCGCCTGTGCTTGCTCAGTCCTTGGCCAGGCAGCCAGTGGGCACATCCTGGAATTGGTAGTGGTGATTCAGCAGAACGGTGCTTTCTGTCTCACCCCACTCATCCTCACCCGCTGCCCTAATGAGGTGCCAGAGGCTGGAACTGCCCTCCTGACATCACAGCTGGCATGGAGGGGCCTGGAGAGCAGGTACCTATACATTTTCTGGGGTTGTCATCCGTTGAAATTTCAATTGATGCTGCCCTTCGTTCTTACGTGTTTATTTGTTTGCTCCCATCCTGACTTAGAACCCTCCCCTCTCTTCTAGGACTGCTGTATACTACGATTCAGATCGTCTCTGCATAACACCAAGCACACCATTCACACTATAGTCTAAGTGAATGGCATCCTGAGTTGTTAAGCAGAACACAACCTGCATGGGCACACCTGGGGTCCTGCCACATCCTACATTTTCTCTTAATCTCCAGAACAATAATTAAGTTTCACTTTTGGTGGGACAGCATAGTTACAAAGGGGTAGGGAGCAGATGCGAGAAAGGGACGAAAAGGCAAAGAAAATACTAAAGGTAAAATTGGTTTGGTCATGTAGGACATCTTTGCACACCATCAACTCACCCTAAGAGATGGCTTGTCAGGGTTAAAACTGAGGCTATGATATAAATATAGAATGTCACGGAGGAGGGTCCAGAGAGTAATACACCTGCTTGTAGATCCAGTTTGTACCTGGGAGCTATTTCTCTGAAAGGCCATTACTAGTAGTTAGGAGTTCATAACTATCACCACACTGGGACGAAAGGAACGGTAGGTGCACTTCTTAAAATGCTTATTTTCCCATTTTTATTTGATTTATTTGAGAGACACACTGTTCTTGAACCTGCTCACATACAGCTTGTCTCCCATTCCATGAACATCATTAAGCCTGACTTCTGCATAACCCACAGCAACTTTCTAATCTCCAAACCAGAGGGACTTTTCAGTGCCTACGGCTAATACTTATTGAGTAATAACTGGGTACCAAGCGTTGTTCTCACTGTTTTAAATACACTGTCACATTTGATCCGCAGGACAATAAATAGCTTGCATTCCACTGTTATTTTCTTTTTACGGATGAGGAAATTAGGAGCTAAAGAGATTAAGTAATTTCTGAAGGTGCCAGTGTTTTATGGCCAGGGTGGGCTGTCTAGATGCAGAGCTAGAATAGTAGGAAGATAGGCCCTTGGTTCAGAGAAGAAGAACCAGAATGCAGACTGTGGTTACAAGACTGAGGCTTATGTCCCAGTTAATGGAGAGTTGGGGTTAGAATCAAGGCCCCTCTTTGCCACCCAGCCCAAGAGGCCTTCGTGGTACCCCACTCCTCTGACAAACCTGTGGTTCCCAAATAGACCCAAGGGACCCCGTTATCCATGCAGGACTTCCACAAGCCCTCCCTGGCATACCCAGATTCTGAGACTACATTTATGTTCCCCAGCCCCACTCTTCCCCTTCCCAGCCTCTTTCTACCCTGCATTTCTCCTCTCCCTTTGTCTTAAGCACTGAGTGTTTTCAGTCTGTCTCCTGTCTCCCTGCTCACCTGTAATCTTGTTTTTTTTCCAAGCTGTTAGCCACTGGGCTCTAGGTAAACATCTTTCTTCTTCTATAGGGTTGTTTTCAGCAGGATGCAAAGGCCATTAGTAAATCAATAACCCTTTATGAAGAAAAGGGGGGAGGATGGGACCTGGAGTTTTTAATTCAGATCTAGCAACTCCTGGGCATTCGCAGGCATGTTCTAAAATTAGGCCCTTGGAAAGCATGCCGCTGCTACTGCTGGAACTTTATAGCTTCCTGCCCATAAACAGGAGCAGCTTGCTATGGGAGGGATCATTAGCTGAACTCTCCGTCTCCTGCGGTTGTGATGTCTTTCTTTAACTCTGACACCATATGTAGTAGCTGTTGCTTTGGGGCTCTTGGCTTCTTTTATTCTTGCCTCCTCTCGCCTCTCTATGCCACTCTTCCCTGGTTCTCTGCTTCTGCCTTTTTCTTCTTTCGAGGAAGCTTTGAATTTCCATCTATCAATGTGTTTCTTACACTGCAAATACTTTTGCAAGTGCATAAAGTCTCATTTGTTGATGTAGCCACTTTGAGCAAACACAGATCTTCCTGCTATGTTTACAAAGATGATTCTCTGAGTCAGCACCTGCCCGGGACCCTTAGTGTTTCTTCCCTTCTATCATTGTTCTGTCTCACTCCTGTCCCAATCTAACCTTCTCCATGCAGAAAATACAGTTCTGAGACAAGCCTGTGAATGGGACAAGAACAGTGTTGGTATGACCACTCCCAAGGCCAATCTCACGATGTCTAAAACAGCACACATACAACATTGAGTGTATACAACCAAACTGCGTAAATGTCCTAAAGCTTCCTCAAATAGCATACCCCAAACAGCCTCATGTTTTACTTGGTTTCCTTTCAGAGTGAAGGGCAAAACAACCCATCTATTCTTGTGGTTCACAATCCTCAGTGCATATTGGAATTATCTGGAAAATCTTATTGAAAATTCCAGTGCCTCCCCAATGGATTTTAATGAGAGTGTTACATACCACAGATCTACTTATTCAATAGGAACCTGCTTCTAATTTTGACATCTTCCTCTTTCTTGCCTTTTGTGTGACCCATCATCAAGTACCATCAATTTTAGTTCTAAAATATTGCTCAAAAATAACCATAAGTCTTCGTCCTCACTGCAATGACCCTAATCTAAAAGGTCACTTCTCATCTGGGCTTTTTGATGCATTCAACATGATACATTAGATCAGGACCTGCCATCTCTTCTTCCCTCTTGTGGAGGACACACTCTAAGATGTGTTTGTGTATTTACTAGTGCACTTTTTTTCTCAGGATTAGGAAGGGAGATGTCAGATATGAGCAATGACAGAAAGAAGAAAATAAAAATACATTTTTTGACTATCAGAAATCTCCTAATTGCCAATTTTGAAGGACAACGGATTCCTAGAGTTTCAGAATCTATAGGTCTGGGTGGGGACTAATTTTCCTGTGAGTTTCAGGGTTGAAGGAACTAAATAAGGGCTCTTGTCTGGCTATCATTTAGATTTTCACCTAAATTCCAACAAAGGAGATTTCCTCTTTGGACAGTGGAATCGCATTTTGATGGTGATCAATGGCAGAATCATCTTTTCCACCAAGACATATCAGTATAGCGTCTCTGGGTGTAGAGCCTGAGCATAGGTAAGATAAAAGTTTATCAGGTGATTCTAATGTAGAGCTAGGGTTATGAACAGCTGATCTACAGGCATGCAACCTATTAAAATGGGCAAACCATTCAACATTATCAAGCTTCTGCTCCCACCCATGAATTTGCTTCTCTTATCCCAATATAAATTGCTAGCTTGGAGCAGTTTTGAAAAAGGCTAAATAGAGAAATTAGCAATTGTAGTGCACTTTACAGTTTTCAAAGCACTTTCATACTCAGTGTGTCATCAAAATCTTAAAATAACCCAGTGAGGAAGGTATCATTATTCTTTACAAATGCAACAGCCCAGGGAGGAGGTTACACACCAAACCCTTTTAAAGGAAGCAACAAATCAGCAAAATGCCATCTGCCAGGTTCTTAAGCTCTGGGCCTATCTCTTATAAACAATGCTACCTACAGGCCTTCTCTGCTGTTCATCTAGGACCTGGATTCCAGATTTTTCCCCACTTAGCCACCTGGTCCCCGGCTGGTCAATGACTTCTGCATCCTCCTTGGCCTCTTAGGATGGCTTGGCTCTTTGCCAGCTGCTCTTCAGGGGTTTTCCTCCCCCACTTTGCAGGCACTGGTGTTGGTTTCACTTCCTTCTGCCCACAGGCGGCATCCCCAGTTTTCCCAGTTAAGGACTCTTCAGTTCAGAGGACTTAAATGACTTGCCTAGAGGCAGAGTCAGTTGAGTGGCAGGATTGAGATTCGAACACAGATTGTAGTAAGAAACAACTCAGGAAGACTCAGTGCTTTGAGGTCTGGTGTGGGCACAGAGGAGGAAGGATGCTGTAAGGAGGAAGGGCTTGCCCTTTACAAGACTGCCTAGGGCCACTTTGGAATTTGTGGGCATAAGATTGGGTTATAAAGAAGTAACACTGGATTGATAAATATGCTAATTGTAAACATCCAAAGAGAGTGTTTTGCTCATCAGCGAAGTCTTTTAGGTATACCATTTTATTCCAGGGATGTGGCAATGACCCAGAAATATTTTTGGAAGTGCCTCCCAAACCTGAAGCGCATTCTTGTAAATATAATTAATGGTAGCAAATATTTGTCCTGTGAGGGAAAATTTGTTTAAATTAAAAACTCACTTAGGCCCTTGCTGGAGTGGCTCATTTGGTTGGATGTTATCCTGGGCACCAAGCGGTTGCTGGTTCAATTCCCAGTCAGGGCACATGCCCGGGTTCTGGCCTTAGTCCCTGATGGAGGGCATGCAGGAGGCAGCTGATCAATGTGTTGCTCTCACATCAATGTTTTCCTCTCTTCCTTACTCTCTCTCTCTCTCTAAAAATCAATTTAAAATCTTTTTAAAAAAAAAACTCATGAAGAGTGAGCATGTAATTTTTATTTTATACCTGCAGGCTCTGATATCCTGCTGGATCTATGATAAGAGGTGTTTGGTGCAAAAATGAGCAAATGAATGAATGAGTTGAAAATATTTTGGTATGGGGCCCAGATGGTACTATTTTTAAAAGAATAATTATTGGAGTATCATTGAAAAGAGTGTTGAACCTCTCAAGGATACTAAGGGTTAGTTGAGGACCTGTTCTCATTGAATCATACAGGTCTTGATGTATTTGCTGCACATCCACATGTGCATGTACACACACACACACACACACACACACAGCCTCATCACTTTATAGTCCTACTTTTTCTATCCACCTGCAAATATGTGTGAGACAACCTATATGTATTGAAAGAGGGTTAAATCTCCTTAGTCATGGATAGCTGTTCAGGAGACAGGGAAAAATGAAGGCTTATAAAAATCAAAAGGGGATAGAAGGAGATTTGATACACTAAATGGTTAGACACAAGGTTTTGCCTGCAAATTGAGAATGTATCTTCTCCCTCTTTCTGATCCCAGGCAAATTATCATTTCTCCTCTTCTCCACAGTCCTGTCCAATTAAACCTTAGTTGTCCTGGGAAGGTGGAGTCCAGGGTATAGCACAGCATCCTCAGTCTGGACCTAGGTTCTCAGAAACATTTCACTGGGGAAAGAATCCCCTGATCTAGCCTCTTTGAATTGTGGATGACAAAACCATGGCAAAGTGGAATACTCTGCTTATGGAAAGATGCAGAACTAGGATCATATTATAGCGGCAGGCTTCTAGAGTGTTGAGATGAATAGAAAATTTGATTTCCTACCAGTTACTTTAAAAAATGTTATTAGGAAAAGGAGAGTACGAAAGAACAAAACAAACCCTCCCATGGCTCACCTATTGAATACTGATAAAAGATAAAGAACAGCAGTGTTTTTGTTTCTGCATGGTATAAACAATAAAATACAGCTAAACATCTCATAAACATCATTAGCAGCAGCTTCTGATGTCAGTCCCTCACTAGTCCTAACATTAGCATTTCCATTGCAACAGTGGCATGTAAAAAAGTCCAGCGCCGTGGGCCAGGAAGAATGAGGCCTGGATTCAAGTTGCAGCTTTTGTAAATAACTAGGTCTGTGACCTTGAACAAGCTACCCTTCCCTGAACTTTAGTTGCCTCATGAAAAAAATGAGGTGATTGGAGCAGACAACAGCTGGGGCTCCTTCCAACACTGGCAGGCTAATAGTTTTTAAACACGGTTTCACCATATGATGGGAAAGATGAGCATAGAACAATACTATTCTGTGAATACCCCAGCAGTGTCTGCTGAAGAGACCACACCTTTGTCCAGGGTACATGTTGGACATGGCACAGTGCTAGATGTTATATTCTACCTGAAGGATGCTTTAATGTCATGGCTCAAGTTCAAGAAAAGACACACTTTTATTTTCTCCCCATGAAAAGAGAGACAAATAAAGATTTTGCTAAATATCCCAACAAGGGGAAAACTAAGAATTTCATGCAATTGTATAGCTCCTGAAGGTTCTTTTAATTGAATTACCACAGGCGCCTGTTGGGCATTCCTGGCCACGTCCCCTATAATTCCAGTAGTATTACCCCTGAGGATCTTATAAATGCCATTAACATAAGGCGGCTATTTGCTTTCAGTAAGATAACAGAGATGATTTTGTCTAATTGTCTCTCTAATCCCTCCCCCTTATAGCTTGGGAAATCACTTCTAATTGCTCAAATCCAGTTAATCACAATTGCTTTGGAAACATGTCATTGTTATTGAGAAGGGTTGTCTCCTCCTTTCACCCATCACATGCTCTTGTCTTCCAGACAGGTGAAAAGAACCATTTGTATTGAGATCCCCACATAGAAGCCTATAGAGAGGAAGAAGAAAGGTAGACAGAACTGGCCCTTGTCCTCACTACACTGCCTATGGACACAAGACTGGACTCAGGAGCAGTTTGTGCCTCAGAGCCCAGGTGGATTTTCTTCTCTGAGACTCTTGTACCTGACGTGGGCAGTGGTTTGCTGTTGAGTAGTTGTTTGTGTCCATTGGACTGGAGTCACCATCCATGGGCAGCAGTCAGCTACTGTTTGGTAGCTATGTCCAGTGGAACAGGATTAGTCTGCAGCCCTTATAGGCTGGTCTTACCATTCAGTCACATTTCTGTTGTTCTTGGGCTATTCAATCTTGGATATTCCTAAACTGAATCTGTTTTTAAGTTATGCAGGGCCTTTTCTTGTTTATCTTATGTTTTTGACTGTCTGATTGCTCATTCATTTCCACATGTTGCCGGAGCAGGGTGAAACTTGACCTCCTTCACCCCTGTTCATTGTTCCAATGAGATATGTAGGAAGGCTTAGGAAAAACTAAAGTTTTCTTTGAATTGCATTTATGCATGTTCAGACTCACCACTATAAAAAAATAAAATCCAAAGTTGAACATAGGTCTGACCACCAGTCAGTGGTAGTAATAAAAGTTGACACTTAGTTGTATCAGATAATGAGTGATGTTCTTAATAAGAGTCAAGCTTGGATGGACTAATTTCCTCTCCACAAATCAACATACTGGTAAATGCACAGATCCAGGCTGTGTTATAAAAGGAAAAAAGTTAGACTAAGTTGGGGACCAGATGGCTCTCACAGTGGGTCTCTCTAATCTCTCTCACCTATATTTCTGCAAATCACTTCCCTCTTAAACTAATCCTTTGATAATTACAGGCCCATCCACCCACAGCCAACGTGGGTGCACACCGGTACACTGAGAAGCCTGAGGACATATGCGGTGGGCTGCCAATTAAAGACTACAGGTCTCTTATCTATCATTTCGGCTGCAGAAGGTCTACCCTTCCCTTGTTAAAGAAGGTTCAAATCAGAACACTCCTAACTTTACAAGATTGGCGAGGAATCTCAATCAAACATGGGAAGTAATAAGAGGAAACGAGCTTTGCAGGAGACCCCTATTATCTCTGCTCACAGTGCAGCAATAATTGGAATAATTGCTCCACTGTGAACACGAGTCTCACAGTTAAAGTTGTTTCCCCATTATTTTCATTATTCCAATTGATTGATGCCACTTTTAAACCTATTCGAACGAAATATGGTCTTCCATTATAATCTTTTATTTTTCTAATGTAGGATTAAACCAAGATGTGTAATAGTAAAGATAAGAAAAAAAAATACATATTTTACATAACGTAGAAAATTGACCTGATCTTTGTAAGAGTTATTCACTGCAAATTTTTAACTTCAAAATATGCAACTAGAGAACTGTCAGTGTTTGGTCCTTCCAGTCTGGGTCTCCTCTGGTCACATTAGAGGAGAGACACATGAACCAAATGAACAGGTCTTAGAAACGGACCACCAGGCCATTAAGTCCTGTGTCCTTAAGAGCTACAGTAGTTTGTTCTCATCCTTCTACTCTCCAGAGTTCTATCCGGTTTCAATTGAAATGTCTTTAAAATGCATGTCCCAGAGGAAAAGGTTGGTCTGGATAACAGCTTAGCATTTAAAAGCTTTCCAGATACAAGGTTGCTCTTTGAAATTTAGCTCCAGAAATCCTCTATGTGCAAATTACTACTTGTTCAATTAGTATACAGGTTTTAGCGCTTTCTGGTGATGAGATCCTGGATTAGTAAACCAGTCCTCTGTGGCTAAAGGGACAGTGGAGACATTATACTTTCCTGAAGGGATGATGCTCTCTGGACAGATAATGACACAGCCAGGGCCCTCAGCACTAGGAAGGTGCCAGGTACTTAACTCTTGACTGTTGAGGGAAACATTGAGCTTTTGTTCATTGGTCTGGGATGGTATAACAACATGAGCTAACATTTACAGGCCAGACAACTGTGCTAAGCTCTGAATGACCTCATTTCATCCTGACCATAGCCCTAGGAGGAGGACACAGTGACCATCTACCTCATTTTCTATGAGGAAGCTTAGCTCTGTGGCGCGACTCACGCATGGTCACATAACTAGGGAAGACTAGCACTGAAACCAGGCCGTCTGACTCTTGAGTCTGTTCCAGCCACACCCAGCTCTGGGCCACTTTGCCTGGGTCCAAGAAGGCAGACTGATACACCGATCCCATCAGAGGAGTTCAGTTTGCTTACGTACACCTGCTTCACAGGGACCCAAGTGCTTTTCTTGACTGACTCCCACCCGGGAATGAAAGAGAGGAGGGAACAGGAGCCTGCCAACCTCGACAGATGATGTGTGGGCTGTTCTCGAGATGGAAAGAGAGAGGTTTTTGCTGGCTGACAGAGAACTAGGGGAAAGAGATCGGAGAGAAGAGTGACATAAACAGAAAGAGCTAAACTTGAAATATATGTGGAAGAGAAGAAGATCGAGGGATAAGGACAGATCTAGGGGACAGATGGGCAAAAAGTCTTGAAAGGACATTTTTTAAAATGCCACTTCACTCCAGTCTAGTGAGAAAAGGCGAGCAAGGAGACATAGAGAAGCAAGCTCTTCTCTATGGTGTTTACAAGTCTCCTGATGGGAAAATTCAAGAGACATGTGATTCTCCCCCTACCCCTGCCACCACCAGGGAGTTACGGATCCATGCTCATGTCCAAAGGAAGCTTTCCCCTGGTTGTTTTAGTTTGGAATAAGCCTCCAGAAGAGCAAAAGATGGGAACATTCTTAGGAAGCTTAGAATAATATCAGTCCCCATCCATTATCAACTGATTTCCAGAAAGGGATCAATAAGATGCAATTGGAACTTCTGTTTAGTTAACCTTTACAGATGTGCTACCTTTTACCAAGCTCAAAAGACCCTCTGAAATCTTGGCTGAGAGACTCCTGAGAGTGAGACCAATGTCCCCCATCCTTCCCTTTCTTTTTCCCTCATAAGCCGAGCTTAAATTATTTATGCACATGACTTCTCTTTAAGATGGTTTATGCATGAGCTTGCCTTAGGAGACAGGAGATAACCTGCTTTTGTGAGGGTCCCTCTGGGGAGGGGCAGCAGCACAATCAGGTTCTGTGAGGACAGAACACATCTTCATGTTGATGCCTCTGTTTAAAATAAGGATCAGTGTTGCCCAGGTCCCAGGTAAAGAATAATTTATATTGATACAGTTGCTGGAAGAACACCATCAAAAGGTTATTGGGCACCAGAGAGGACAGGTCTGTGTTAAGTAGAACAAATCAGTACCTCCAATTGGTTGCATCAGTAACAGGCCTGAAGGTAGCCGAAGCCAGTTTGGCTCAGTGGATAGAGCATCGGCCTGCGGACTGAAGGGTCCCGAGTTTGATTCTGGTCAGGGGCATGTACCTTTGTTGTGGGCACATCCCCAGTAGGAGGTGTGCAGGAGGCAGCTGATTGATGTTTCTCTCTCATCAATGTTTCTAACTCTCTATTCCTCTCTATTCCTCTCTGTAAAAAAATCAATAAAATATATTTTAAAAAAAACCAAAAAAAAAACAAAAAAAAACCAGGCCTGAAGGTAATGCCCCATTGTTGGCTGTGGTTCTTCTCTGGAAGGAATCAGGGGCAACCAGGCGAATCATTCTGCCATCTTTCCACCATTCGCTGTGGATGGGGCTTGGCCAGAGGCCTGTCTTGGACCCTTTTCTGGGAGGTTTGGTTACTAAAGAAATCAATTACCAAATGGGCCTTACTGATGAGCAGGTCTCACCAGTCAGATAACTCTCCTGCATCATAAGAAAATCTTTTTCTTCAGGAATCTGTTCAGCTTTCTTAATTTGCTCTTTAGTCATTTGTTTTTATTTTGTTTGAATCAAATCTAAATGGAACTATTGCGTTCAGTTAAGATCACATGATGAATAACTGCAATTCTTAATTTATGTTCATGCTTTTGTCACAGTTAGGACTGCATTAATGACATGAATTTTGTCTCTCCCCTTATCCTCCTCTACCTGGGCCCTTCCCACTTCTTCAAGAATTCTCTTGAGCTACAGAATTCCCAAAAATTAATTTGTCTTTTGTCCTGAGTTAGCTTAATTGAAAACACCAAGCTAATAAACCTTGGAAAAGGTGAGTGTTTCATAAAGGTACAGGTGACAGAGGTATGGTTTTATTAGAAAACTATACACTGCAATTTCTGCTCTTAAAAACTATTCTTAGGGAAGATAGGTGTGGGTTTATTTTTTATAAACAATTGCTGAGGTTTTTAACCTACGCATAATACTGAGAGGGAGCACTGTGAGCTAGCACAAATGTAAAGTGTAATATATACTCCAAGCAATCAAGGAGCCTACCGTGGGATAAAACATGCATACCTTGCAAGTTACATGGTAATGTAAGAATTCAATAGGTATCAAAGGGTGTTACTGAGAAGTTACTAGACAATATGTATTAATTTTCCACTGTTGGGAAAATTCTACAGATATCCGCACGGCTCACCTCCCAACCTTCCTGTAGTCTTGGCTCAAATGTTACCTCCTCATTTACTCTCTACTACTCCAATTTCCCCTCCTATATATTATTTCCAATAGCGCTTACTACCTTCTAACAAAAAATACAACTCATTTATTATGATTTTTGTTTATTCTTGTGTCTCTTCCCATTAAAATATAAGCTCCATAAGAGCCTGGATTTTATTTTTTTTTTTTGTCTACTTAGGTCACTGCTATATCTCAGACTCCTAGAAAGTGCCTTGCACCTGGGAGGAGCTCAATAAATATTTGTTATTCTTGTTATATGAACTTGGAATTGAACTAGATAGAATGAATACACAGCTCAATAAGTTACAGTGCCTGCTGTGAGAAACTCGCAAAATGATACTAACAGCAAAGATAAAACAGTAATAATAGCAACAATGATAGTTGTGATATATCCTACACTTATTGTGGACCAGTCATTGTGCTAAGCTCCTTATTTCACTATTTCATTCAATTTCCACAATAGCCCTGTTAGATAGATAATATCACTATCATACTGATGAGAAAACAAAGACTCAGAATATTTCATTCATTGGCTCCAGATAACACAGCAAGAAAGCGATTGTGCTGAAATTTTTCAGCTCAAGACACTTTCACTCCAGCATCTACATTTAAAAAAATCCTTTTAATTATACACCTTTCCCAAACACATATAAATTTGGAAAGAATTATGTTATCGACCCCTCGGTACCCACCACTTGGTTTCAACCAACAATGATAAATCCACAGCCAACCTTGTTCCCAGGGTCCATGATTAACCACTGTTATCTGATCAGATAAGTGGAATGGAAAATTTACTCTTTATGAGCAGAGGTAGAGCAGAACTCTGCACACAGGAGTGGTTAGGAAAGCCCCCAGGAGGTCTGCTGTGGTTAATCTCTCCTCTCCCTCCTCCTCCTCTCCAGCTGATCACCCAGGCTTCTCGTGAAGCCCGGAGGATGGAGGGCTCAGTCCCTGCTCCACTCCTGTGCTCACGATGTGTGAGGCCTGATCCAAGTGAAAATGGAATGAGAACTCAACTCAGCATGTGTACATGCTCAGTTTGGGAAGTAAGACTTTCCCATTAAGCCTCGTTTAGGGGTACAGAGGAATAAGTTCAGAGCAGAAGACCTTCGAAGTATATGTGTGGCCCAAGACCAGGTATCTCCGTGGGCTTCTGGAACTGGTGGCTAATGGTTGGTCCATCAGCCTGGAGGTGGCATAAGGCATTTTCTGTTAAGAGATGGGTGGGCACAAATGATGACAGTGGAAAATAGTTGACTTAGGAGAGCCACACATCTTGCAATATAAGAGAAGGTGCTGGGAAGGCTTGTTTCCAAAGATCCTCGTGTGATTTTAAGTAGCTCTTTCTAAGTTTCCATCGCTGAGAAGCTAGTCCTCAGTGGTCCTTCCTGCCTTCTTCCCTCCTCCTGCACCTTTTCTGAGAGTTTGGGAGGAAGAATCAGGGATTTGGGTTAAACAGACCTGACTGCTGTCCAGCCTCTGCTTCTCTGTGTTGTGTGACCTCAGGCTAATTACAAACTTGCCTAAATCTCTGCTTCCTGATCTTAGATGAGGCCAACTGTGTTTATATTTGTAGAGCACCTACAATGGTGTGTGGTTCATGCGAGTTAGTTCTTTGGAAATCAGGGCAGGGAAATTCTCCATGGCTGCTGTGGGACCCTTCTCCTGCTTTCATTAATGAAGATGCAGAGTTCTCCAGTGGGATGTGCCCACGACTAGTAATAGTCATGTTTTACAAAGAAGGAAATTAAAGTAACGGAGAATCCTGGTTGGATTGTAAACCCCAGTGAGCCACATTCCACGTGTAGCTCGGAAAAGATCCAGGGCCTCGGAGCCCAGGAGTATCTTCCTCAATTCCCTCTCACTCTCACTGTGGACCATAACCCTGACTCTTGTTATCTCCTCATTAACATCTTGAAAGGTCCTGACAAGGAAAGGTCTCCTACTGCCCCATGTCATCCCCAGGCCCTTACAGTACAAGAGGCTGAATATACCTTCCCTGTGCCAACCACTGGGACAAGCACTGTGTGTGTGTGTGTGTGTGTGTGTGTGTGTGTGTGTGTGTGTACACGTTTATTCCTTATTTCTGTTTTTAATTTAACTTCATTGTTGAAAATATTATAGATGTCCCCCTTTTCCCTCCCATTGACCTCTGCCCCCAGGCCTTCACCTCACTATTATCTGTGTCCCTTGATTCTGAATATAAGCCTTTGGTTAATCTCTTCCCACCAGTTGTCATTAGTTTTCCTTCTACTCTTTTTAAGATTAGGAAATAGAGGGCCGAAGAGGTGAAGTAACTTTCCAAAAGCCAAAATTCAGCTCAGCTAGCCCCTTGAAGAATAGCTCCCATGTTCAGGAATCATGAGGGGGTTGAGAGTTGGTACAGGGACAAGGGCCAGGCTATCCCATCCCATATCAAGGTGTCAGTAGGCTGGCCAAATTTTCTGCCCAGTTTGGGATTTTGTAGGCACAAAATTTGCACCTAATTCGTCTTCATGAAATCCATCTTCTCAGGTTGTTTTGCTAAGTATATCTTGTATGTAAGTAGAGCAAAATATTTCAGAAGTTCAAACCATTTTCATAATAATTCTCTGATATATAAGGGGCGATGAATCCAGGCCCTCAGGTATGGAAGAGAACCCCAGAGCATGTCTTCTGTGCTGTCATTCCTCCCTGACAGAAATGTCCAGAACCTTGCTCCTGTCTGATAGAGCTGTTAACAGGGCAGTACTGGAGGGGGCCAGCCTGGGTTCAAATCCTACTCTACCACTTTCTAACTTTGTGATCTTGAGCAGACACTGGCCTCTCAGTATCTTAGTGTCGTCCTCAGTTAAATGATTATACTAAAAGTGTCTAACTCACAGGGTTGTTTTGAGAAATAAATGAGTTAATACATATTAAAAATGTAGAACAGTGCCTGATAAATATTAAATGCTTAACATATGATTGCTAATATGACAAGCACTTCCCCCCAGACTATCAGGTATCTCCCCTGTTAGCAATTTTCCCTAACTCCACACTCATTTTGTTTATTCTTTCTGTTGGAAATTTAGTAATAATAGAGCTGGGCTGTAATACCTTTCTTGACCAGTAGGTGCCAACCATGCCTTTATGGCAATGTTTCTTTTACAAAATTCATAGATATTGAATAGGTTTTTAGCCATAAAATAAAATGAAATGAATAATAGTTTCAAGATCCACACATACTGGGAATATTTGATTAAACCAAATTAAAATATGTTTCTTTACTGCAGAAATTTTCAGAACCTGTGACATTCTAAGTACATTGTAAACCTCCAAATATCTACGAGGGGATGGCTGAGAAGGGAGAGAGAACCCTATCCCCCAAATTTTTCAAGCACCGACCTTTTTTTTCTTCATGATATTTTTAACCATTTAAGTGACATAATGTTCTACCAAATTGAGTTGGGTAACTTTCCACTTGGATTGCCTTAAAATGGTGTTCCTCAAAGTGTGGTCTTTTTATATCACCTGCTATTAAAGGCAGTTTTCCACATGTTACACAAGACCTGCAGAATCAGAGTCTCTGAAGGAGGGGCTGAAGATTCTGCATTTTATCTAACAAGCTCCCCAGGTGCACATTAAAATTTGAGAACCACTGCATTAAAAAAGAAAACACTTCCCTAATTTTCGAATTCTTTACATTTAAAATCCTGACTACTGAATTTTCCTGTTAACTCCTAGAAACCCATATTTTAATAAAAAGAGGGGGCTATGGTGAGATTTGTTTAATTGCATACTCATTAAAAGATCCCCCTGTTCGAGGTTTCATGTGAAGGAACTGGGAATACAATGACAAATCAGACTTCAGAGTGTTTAGAAGCTAAAATTAAAAAAAAGGATCTAGGGCCGTGGTTGGTGTCGCTCAGTTGGTTAGAGCCTCGTCCAGTGCACAAAAGGGTCTCAGGTTTGATTCCCAGTCATGGCACATACCCAGATTGTGTCCAGTGCATCAAAAGGGTCTCAAGTTTGATTCCAGGTCATGGCACATACCCAGATTGTGGTTTCAGCCCCAGGTGGGGTATACAGGCAGCAACCAATTGATATTTCTCTTTCCCATCAATGCTTCTCTCTCTCCCTCCTTCTCTCCCTCTTTCCCTCTCTCTTTCCATCCCTTCCTCTATCCCTCCCTTCCTCCCTCTTTCTCCCTTCCTCTGTCTCTAAAATCAATAAAAACATGTCATTGGGTGAGGATTTAAAAAAGGGGGTGAGGGGAGCCAAAACCGGTTTGGCTCAGTGGATAGAGCGTCGGCCTGTGGACTGAAAGGTCCCGGGTTCGATTCTGGTCAAGGGCATGTACTTTGGTTGCGGCACATCCCCAGTAGGGGGTGTGCAAGAGGCAACTGGTCGATGTTTCTCTCTCATCGACGTTTTAACTCTCTATCCCTCTCAATTCCTCTCTATGTAAAACCAATAAAATATATTTTTTTAAAAATAAAAAAATAAAAAGGGGGGATCCAGGGACACTGCCGAGCATCACTGTAGGACCTCAGCTGTAGTCACCTTAGTGGTCAAGTACAATGGGATGCAGTGGGTTGGGAATTAAAGTAGGGAGAGGAAGAATTTGGTTCTCTTCTAAATGGCTCAGTCACAAACGAATCACCAAGAAACTGATTTTTGTTTTGTTTTTTGATATCATAAAAATTTTAAAAAAAGAAAGGCAGCAGGAAACAGGACAAAGAAGTCAACAAAGCAAAGGATGAGAGTGGGAAGTAAGGAGAGGGGAAACCTAATAGCTAGATGAGTTATGGGCAGAGAAAAGCCCCAACCCTGCTGACTCTGTTCAGTTTCAGGTGAGAAATAACAGGATTAGAATGTCAAATTGCTGAGTCCTACAGACCTGAACAGTAAACCTCCTCTAAGCTACTCAGCTTTTCCCCTCTGCAGTCACTAATTAAATATGGCCTTGAAAGAAATAAAATAAAGTATTTTGGAGTCAAGAAGAAGTGCATATCATCATCCTGAAATAGGGCTGGGTATCAGGCTGACCCACACAGTACTAGGAGCTAGCTGATAGTGGAACGGGACTGTAGGAGAGATATCAAGATAACAGACAGCTTATCTCTGACGTTTTACAAGCACTTCTTGTTTTATATGCAACCTTTGTAGCATCTTATTTTCATATGCATTTTCTTTGCTCTAACTAGCAGTAATAAAAAATACGTGGGATTCCCCTTTCAGTTTGATTTATGCAGAGATGTAGACCAAAGGATCCAATCCAAGGAAATTATAAGTAGCATTTGAAGACCAAAAATCATCCATGTGTCCAACGGAAGGAATGCTCAGGGTGGCTCAACAATTCAGTATCCTTTGCACTAATCCCACCTGTTATCCAGATAATAGTTTTGCACACTCCTTACTTTCTGGCACATAAAGCTTACAATATGGCTGTGTTCCTAAGTCTCCTCTCACTCATGTCATGTAAACACAGTGGCTGTGTCCCAAGCTTGATGTTTGGCATCTTTATGCTTGGATATATGATTCTAGCACCTGAGGCCATGCCAGGCCACTGTCCACTGTACCGTCCTCTCCGTGGTGGAATAGATCTGCCACCAAAGAATTTTACCAACTGAAGCCCTAACAGAATCGTACCACTCTGCATTCTTCTGTTGTTTGCTCGAGCAAAATCTATCATTTCTCTATCTGCATATGGCATGTGTCAACTGCTTTAAAATTAGCCAATTTTCCTAAGCATAAAAATGGATTTTTGTCATATCACACAAACCATATATCACAGAAACAAACCAGTTTTTGTTGTGGCTTTTTTTTTTCTTTCCAAAATGCATTAAGTCTTTTTAAGTCACTGCCAAATCCATTGCGCTCACGGCATTTGTGAGATACATTTAAAAAACCAAGCGGGGGGTGGGGGAGGGAATATCCCTACACTGCTGTCACCTAGAAAGAAATCTAGTCCATTACCAAGCCAGCCACACCTAGGAGGTTGGATTGCTTTGCCTGCTTGTAAATAATAAAGACGGCATTTGAATGCTGCCCTGCAGGCCAGGCTCAGGAGAGAGCAAAAATAATAAACGTAACAATAAGATGATTAAGAGAAAGAAGTGCCATTTATTGAGCACTCTTATACCCCAGACATTATGGGGAGGGCTAATCCTGCATAATTTCATATCATACTCAGAACGATCCCGTGATTCAAAGTTTATTATATCCATTTGACAGATGTGGAACCCAAGGCTGGTGTAGCTAAGTAATGTGGCAAGGTCACATAGCTAGTACCTAGCAGAGCCAAACACTTGAAACTGTTAGTCATCCTAGAGCTGAGCCTGTTCTCTCATTGCCAGTGCCTAGGGCATCTCGTGCTTCAGGGAAAGCCTGTTAGACAACAGCAGGCACCTCTCTGAACTCTTGCATTCTAGGCTTCTCCTCTGAGTGAAGGCTATGTGGGTGTCCTCATGGACTCGATTGCCTTGGGTTTCTCTCAGTCAGAGAAATCCCCATTTAGCTTTGGAGGAGGTGGAAGAAGGGGGGTCTCCCATGTCTCCTCCCACCAGCACCAGCTGCCTGACGGATTGTGGAGCAGAGCGGCCTGCTGCGGGAAGTCCTGCCTCCTGCCTGCACAGTGCCTCCTCACCATGCTCCGATGGGCAGAGATGCAGCGTGTGCCTGAATGGGCAGCCGTCTGCATCGTGCATTTTGAGGGGCCTACAGTTCCTCCCAGGGAGGAAAGAACATGAGTCTCCTCCTTGGCTTAAAATCTGTGAATTTCTCTTTCTAAATGCTGGAATGTTAATTGAGAGGGCAGCATATTAAATCATTACTAGTCATTATTGCTTCAGCACAAATTAGATGATCAGGTTACTGCGAGGTGTGCAGGGCCTGGAGGGAAAGGTATAATTTTGATGGAAGTGGTGGGGAGGCCTGACTGTGGGGCTGGCATTAAAAGGGAGGAAGGAAGGACCATAGTATCGTGTGTGTGTGTGTGTGTGTAGCTTGCCAGAACTGCCCTTATAGCAAGGGTTTTAGGAAAGGTACCAGACACTCCTCAGCAACCTCTTCTAAGAACCTTGACTGTTCCTCCAAGGCCGGGGGGCATGTAACACAGCTTTTGGCCTCTAGGGGTCTCCAGCGCCCCGAGGCTTCAGGAGGATGCTGACCTTGCTCTGTGTTCCTGAAGGGCCCAAATGCCAAAGAGCTGACTGAGATTTTGGAAAGAGACAGAGACAGGGGCATGGTGCCCCCAGGACCCCACCACCCGCAGAACACTGCTCATCCACTCGCCCTGCTCCTGCCCTAAGGCCGGTTTATAGTATGCTGAATGGCTGAACCCAGGGTGGCAGGGGACAGAAGTTAACTGCCCTGCACTCCTCACTGAAGCTTGAGCATTCCTTTGCATCAAGGGGATTTCAAGGACTTTCCTCTGCAGCCCCACCGCACACTCTTCCAGTAAGCCCCATCTCCAGGCTAGGAGACTATGGCTGTGCAGAAATCTTCACAGCACTGCCCCCCCACACCCCGCACCACCCCCATCCCACCCCCACACAGCACCCAGACCTGCACCCTGGCACTCAGGATCCTGCACAAGGCCTGGGAGAGCAGGGCAGGACTGCTTCCCCTAATCACCAAGCTCCCCCTGCCACTGGAGCTGGATACCCGTGGCCAGGAGGTTGGGGATGAAAATGGGAAGGGATAGTGAGGGAGAACCACAGCCTGGATCCTGGGAGACCAAGTGCCCTATGAAAGCACAGCCATTGAAAGCCAGAGAGTCCAGGGGGAATTTTTTTTTTCTGTAAAATCACACAACTGAGGAGTATTGGAAAAAGAAAGTTGGAGAGAGGTATCGTCATTGCGGGTCCATGCTTAAAGAGGCCGCAGCGGCAGATGGCAAGACCCTGGCCCTCTAGCCCCTCCCACAGCTTGGGTTTGAATTCCATTCTCACAAGCTATGAAATCTTAGGGTAATGGACTTAACCAATCTATACTTAATTTTTCTCATCTTCAAAATGGGGATAATGAGATCTACTTACTAGGGAGTTGTTAGAATTGACTAAGATCTTACCACTGGGGGTGCACTGTGCCTGACAAGCAGCAGGCATGGAATTTCACGCATCTTCGAGCATCCAGAGCCAAGGGGGACAAGAGCGATTTGTCCCAGGCTCATTGAACTTCACAGGTGTGAGGGGAGGGCTGGGAAGAGTCTTACTTTAAAATCTATTTCGGAATGTCACCAGTCATTTGAAATGAACCACAAGTCTTGCTTTTTAAAGGCATTCTGTGGTGTGTGGTGGTTTCCAGTGTGTTTTGAACAACCTTTAGGTTTCCAGAAGGTGACTCGGGGAGCACTGTGGGTGAGGAAAGAGAAGTGGCAGGTGGGGAGCTCCAGGCGTCCAGGCCTGCTCTTTTACCTGTTTCGGGTATTGGGGTTCTAGGTAAGGGTTTGTTTGCTCACAGTCTTCTACTGCTTTTGTAAAATGTTAAAAATCACTGATAAATCCTTGTGTAATTCAGGGAAACCTTTTCTCCAAGTCTAAGGACACTCAAACCTTGTTTTGAAAGCCCACTCTTTTGAAAAAGAGGCACACCTGTTGTTCAGAAACAGAGGCACTTGAAATATTCAGCCCACCATACTACATACCCATTTGAAACTGTGCAGCATTTTTGAATGTGCACCAGCCCGCTTGACCTGCCTCAGGAACACCCTCTTTCAGTGTCTAATGACGCTTCCATCCCACTCCTGACTGATGTAGCACAGACCTTGGAACAGTTACCTTGACCTTGACCATGGAGGTGCCTTTCCCCTAGAAGTGTCCAAAGACAGTAATCATCATGCAAAGCCCAGTATTGAAGGGTATGTGCTTTGGGATCTGGCAACATGGGTTCAAATCGGAGCTCTGCCACTTCCCAGCTGCATGACCTTAGATTAGTGACTCAGTCTCCTGAACTTTAATTTCCTCATCTATAAATAAGATAACAACCCTGCTCAGAGGGTTGTTAGATGATTAAAGGAGACAGTGCCTGGAAAGCACTTAGCATGGTGACTGGCATATGGTAACTATTGCCAGGAAGTTCCAGATTCCCTGGCACCTAACAGCATATACTGAAGCTACTGCCTGACACTGGCCACAGCTAAATGTCATTGTTCTCCATGAAATTATGTGTTTTATGTGCTTTCCTACTTGGGGACACATACCAAACATCAGCTGTCATTTTCTGAATGCCTATCCTGTGGCAGGTAACTTTACTGAAATTTTTAAATCATTTTCTCTACTCTTCATGATGTTTGTACAACATAATGGCTTATGGTTTCCATTTTACTAGCAGGTACACTGCAACTCAGAGAGGTTATGTAACACATCTGAGGTCACACAGTAAGTAACCAAGATTAGACTGAAGCCCAAATTTGTCTGAGCCAGAAGCTGGAGGCCTTTTGTGTCCTCCTTGCTGACTCTCAGTGCTTCCTGCAAGATCTGAATGTCAGCTCCTCTGGCCTCTGTCTTCCTCAATATCAGTCTCTAAACAGGAATGATACTTCATAAGGTTGTGAAAAAATTTAATTAGATAATGTAAGTAATATTGAATAATTTTATCATTAAATAGGCTTTGAATGTATATAAATATCTATAAACTTGCTCCACCTGCTTTACCTACTCAGCCTTATTCTGAGCAATATTCATAGAGAAGATAATATGTATGCATGTGTATATATGTATTGTGATATGTGTGTGGTTGTGTAGGTATGCATGTATAGGTACATCTATGTGTATATATGTATACGTTTATGTACATTATATATGGAAAATTATAGCACAAACTACCACCAGGTCAGGAAACAAAACACTGTCAGCTTCTCAGAAGCACCCTCATCTGTATGTTCTCTCTGAACAAATTCCCATTCCTCTCTCCAGTCCAATTCATTTCTCCTCTTGTTAAAGAATAATCTTCTGTCCCCTTTCACTCATGTCTCTGGGTTGTCTCCAGCCTTTTTGATGTGCCTGTGCCTGTCACTTCACTAAAGTCCCTAGTGATACATCATTCATAGGAGAGAAGTGAAATAAAGTGATTGTGCAGAGTGGGGACATATGCGTGTGTGTGTGTGTGTGTGTGTGCGCGCACACACACACACCTCCCGCCTTCGTGGAGATCAGCAAACCAGATGTCTCATAAAATATGACTTAACCCAAAAGAACTGAAGGAACAGGTGGTCTGACTGGGGAGAGGTTGGGGAACATTCAGACAGTGTGCTGTTCCCCAAGACCACAAGGGACCAAGTCTGATTCCTCCAATGGTGAGGGGCCCTGGTCAGGGCCACTGGAGCCTAGGTGACACAGCAGTTTCTCTCCCTTACATCCCAGACTCTACCCACCCGGGATTTCTACCTTCCTTGAGTGACAAATCAGACCTCAGTTAAAAGTCCCCTCCTGAGGAAGCCTTTCCTTATCACCTCAGCCACCCTCTCCTACTCTATTCTAATAATTTTCTTAGTTATCAGTACCTGAAACACTGGCATTGATTTCTTTGTTTACATCTTTGTTTGTTTTCTGGATATCATAGTAATAGGCAGTATGGCCTCAAGATCTAAATTGGGTAAGTATGCCAGCTACTCACTTGCTAGCTGTGTGACCTTGGACAAATGCTTTAACCTCTCTGGGCTTCCAATTGACCATCTATAAAATGAGAATATAGGATTTATTAAAATGGGAATTACAGGATCATTCGGTGAAGTAAATGAGTTAATGTATATAAAAGCTTTCAGAACCGTGCCTAGCACATAAATACTATTAAAATGTTAACTCTAATCAGCAATGTTAGTAATGATCATTATTGTGATTATCATCCTATCTTCCCTCTAGAATGTGAGCAACTTGATGGCAGGGCTTTTATCTGTTCTTCACTGCTGACCCTCTCCCAATAGCCCCCCCGCCACCCTCCCCGTGCCTAAGAAGAGTTCCTGGCACATATTTGTAATAATATACTGAATAAATATTCCTAAGAAATATGTCTTACTACCAATCTCAACCCTGCCCCTGAGGAAGAAGATAGCCACATAAACAAATCATTACAGTGTGGTGGATACAGTGCAAAAACTGAGTTTACGTGAGATGTGTAGGAGTACAGAGGAGGAGGCAATTAATTCTTTCCCCGAGTCTCAGGGAAGACCTCACAGAGGAGGTCATTTTTAGAACCTTGATGCTCAGGAACTCTCAGGACAGAGAAGAGGGCAGAAAAGCAGCACAGCCCACCCACAGCCTTGGGGTGCTGAGGAAGCTGCCCTGTTTCGGGTTGCAGAGGGGAAGGGGGAAGTGGAGAGATGCAAGGAGAGGCTGCTATACCAGCTCATGAAGGATCTGTTTGCCATGCTAAGAAAGTGGGGTTTTATTCTGACAGTAATTACACTGAAGAATTACAATAAGGGGAGAAGCATAATCAAATATTGCATTACCACTGAGGAGGAGGCTGGCTTGTCTGGCCTTCAAGGGAAGGAACCTGGAGACTAATTATTGGGAAATTCCAGGTGAGAAGGGACAAGAACCTGACAAAGAGAGTGGCAGGGGGAGGGGGTTGGCTTTGAGAAAACACTGGGAGGTGAGCTATGTAAGATCCTGGGAATTAATTGCATTTGGCGGGGGGGGGGGGGGGGGGGGGGAGTGGCTGTGAGAGTAAGTTGGGCCCAGAAAAACCCATGTTTTTAAAAAAATATATATATATTTTATTGATTTTTTACAGAGAGGAAGAGAGAGGGATAGAGAGCTAGAAACATCGATGAGAGAGAATCATCGATCAGCTGCCTCTTGCACACCCCCTACTGGGGATGTGCCCTCAATCAAGGTACATGCCCTTGACCAGAATTGAACCCGGGACCTTTCAGTCCGCAGACCGATGTTCTCTCCACTGAGCCAAACTGGTTTCAGCCATATTTCTTAATTTTGTCTCTGGGAGTTTGGTTGTGCCATTAACCAAAACAGGGAACTTGGAAAAGGGAATCCTTTTATGTATGAAATTGATGCATAATGAGTTCACCTTTGGACATTTTCATCTTGGCCATATCAAAGTCAAGACCTTGAGTAAGAAAGGAGGCTGACATTTTTTGAGCATCTACCATGCACCTGAAACTGTGCTTGCCACCATATGTACTTTATCTCTTTTAATATTGAGAACAACCCTTTGAAAGATGGGGCATAATGTTGTTTATTTATAGATGATGAAGCACAGGCTCAGAGAGGTAATGATTCCCACTTTACATAGTTTACATTGAAGAACAGTAAGTGGGCCAGTTTGATTAAGCAAGACTGAATGCAGTGCATACAAAGAGAAGGATTCAGTTATAAAGATGTTTGGGGGCAGATCATGGAAAACTTTGGATGGAGATAGCATCTATTCCACAGGGGTGTTGTAAGAATCAGGTGAGAGAACGCTTGTAAAACATTTTGTAAACTGTGGAATACTGAGAAAATAGGAGTGCAGGTTGTGGCCATACCTTGTTGCAATGAGAAATAACAATGAGTTATTTCTTAAAAGATGAAGTTCAAATCTGTAATTATTAAGTGAAATTCAATCAGGGTGTCTTCTCCCAATTCTTTTTACCCATAGGCCCACAAAAGAATCTTGAACACAACATGTCTTTTGTTTCTTCCCTCTCCCCCCCCCCACACACACATACAATCTACATGTCTGGTTTGAAGAAAGCTCTCAGAAGGAGAGTCAAGATGAGGGGGAAGAAAGGGATTGGAAAATCAAACGCACCCAGCTGATCCCAGCTATTGTGTCCTCACACTTGGGAGTGAAATCCTAAAGATAATTTGGTTATTTCTACTGTCAGGTAGAAACTCAAAAATATTAAGATAAAATTACCGGCAGCCTACCTGTGTGTGTGAAGTGACAGCTTCAATGCTTTTCAAATGCTTTGGGTGGGATTTGTCAGCTGAGGAGGTCCCTCAAGTAGAAGCCAATGTAAGCCACCTGTGCCCTCCTTGCCCTTACATTTCAGAAACATATGCCCAGGTGCCCTGAGCTGCCTGTCACCCCTCCCTCCATCTCAAATCTCTGGCTCCTGTCTCATGCCTCTGCAGGGCCTATCCTATTGAAAAGAAATATAATGTGAGCCACATATATGACTCAACTTTTCTAGTAGCCTCATTAAGGAGTAAAAAGAAATGGATGAAGCTTACCTTTATATATTTTATTTAACCCAATCATTTTTCTGTGTAATCAATATTTAAACCATTACTGATCAGATATTTTGTTACCTTTTTTTAATACTAAGTCTTCAAAATTCATCATGTGTTTTACCCTTAGAGCACACATTTAAGTTCTCACCCTCTACACGTGGCTGGTGGCTAGTGTGTTGGTAGCACGCTGCAGTCTAGGGCTCAGACTTGGGGACTATCAGATTGCCACACCCTCTGTTCAATCCAGTACTCCCATATATGTGCATTTCATGCGAGCTTCCGTAAAAGGAATGTGGAACTGGCTGTAAAGATTCCACACTGTCATCTCAGTACTCAACTTGACTCCCATCCTCAAGGCAGAATGATACTTGCAAGAGAGATCAAACTGCATCCTAATTGATCTGGTGAGACCTGCCCTCTGCAGCCCCCAGTCTGAAGCATAACTGAGCTGACAGTCTTCACTCCCAAAAAGAAGAGGCTTTAACCACAATCACAAACCACAGGCACATGGACCTGGATCTCAATCTTAGTCCCAAACATGGCCATGGACACTTGCAAAGAATAAAGAAAAAAGGCTGTGGCCTCACTATCCAGCTGCAGGGTCATTTTGTGAGAGGAAAGAAAGGTGACAACAAGGCCCAAGGGCAGGATTTTCAAAAGAAAGTGCATATCACTCAGGACTTGTCCCCAGGGCTAACTCAGGGACTAAGCAATCAAACAGACTGGGTTCTTGGGCATTTTCCTCTGGACTTGAGAGCAAATAGGATGTGACTTTAAGCGAATCATTCACTCTCAGTGCATGATAGGTACTTCCTCCATGCTGAAATGGGGCCACCCAAGCAACCAGGGACCTGAAAGGTGAATGAATGGATGTCTCCAAACCCAGTGCAGACCAATGAATAGGGTGGTTGTGTCTCAAGGGACCTATGCTTTGCCTTGACCTTTCTCTAAGGAGATCAGGATCAGTGCTGGAGCAAATGAGTGTGGCTGACCGGTCACAGCCATCTCCTGGTGGTGTGAAGCCCTTGGCCCCTCCTTGGCACTGCGCTGGTTGGCAGACTGTCTCTCCCCTCTGCTACTCAGCTGAGCAGTCACAGTACTCGGTGGTACAGCTGCAGGCAATCCTACACCCACCCCTTCTGCTTTTTGTGGCTGCCTCCTTTGTGACTGCTACAGCATATGTTTTATTAAAAGGGAAAGAGGAAGGGAGACAAGAGGTTATGTACATGGGCATGCTCAAGAATCTTAAGATTGAAAATCTGCTCAATGTGAAATGCCTAAGGGCTTTGGTATTTTGCTGGCTCTAAGTAAACCCCAACAGGGACTTTTGGGTGGGGAAACAGGAAATGGAAGAAAAGCAGGGGAGTCTGATTCTAAAAATATGAAAATATTTTCTCATGTTCTCTTGAAATCTGCCTGCTGTCCCTCAATGCTTGTGATATGATGTTGATTAGCTCTTTGACCTTGAGTTCTGTTTTCCCAGAATGTATGACTTAGGCTCCAGAGTGGGTGGAAGGCTAGGTAAATTTCAATGCCTGATGAGATGTCCAACATTACAGTCCTCTGCCTGGCCCAAGGACAGCTTCCTCTAGGCCAGTATGTGCTTCAAATAATTAACCCAAGTGTATGGTCTTCCCCTGGTACAAGTGGGGAAGTGGCAAACCCCATGGAATCACGCAAGCCTAAATGTTTCCAGGCTTTCAGCTTGTGCTGCCCTTAGCGTCCCTGTCAGCTAGAGTCCTTTCCCCACCTCTACCTCTTCAAACAAATCCCACCCCTGCGTAGCACAATGGTCCCTCCTTGCAATACTGATAGCTCTCATTATCTGGACCAATCAATCTTAGATTAATTAGGTCAGCCTCTCAAATCTCTTTATTGAACTGCTTAGAATGTTTAGAGCCATTTATCTTTTCCCAAATGTAAGCCTGTTTTTCTAACTAGACTGTAAGATCATTGAGGGCAAAGGCAAGATATTATAAGACTTTTACCCCTCAAAGCCTTTAGTTCAGGGCCAGAGGACAAGGTGTATGTCACTGCAACCTCCCATTCTTGTAGAGTTTAGGAAAAAAAATGAATCAGAACACAGGCATGAGATTAAGCCAGTCCTTACTTAGGAGGAGACATGGAGCCTGAGATTGGTTAAGCAATGATGAGACCCACACCCCACCCCATAAGTTCCCTTAATTGCCCTGAGTAAGAGCAGTTAGTTCATCTTCCCAACTCCTTTGCCCTTGATTTTCCAAAAAGGAGGCTAAAATCATTCTAGCTCTACTTCTTAGGGTAATCAAAGATTAATGAGACAATAAGGCATGTGAGGATTGATTAGAAGAGCTCTCTACAATGCCCTCAGCCCATTGGAAAAGGATGCCACTATAAAATATAGACAAGGTCTTATTTAAGAGAAATACTTGAATTGCCAAAAATACACTGCACAGCGGGGAAAACAAACCATTAAACAGGAAACCTCAACTCTAAGCATCCCAGTCAGCAGAAAGTGCCCACATAGGTGTCACAGTCCCTCCAGGTTGCCTCTTGTTTGTGAGCAGGGGAGGGGTTTTGGAGAGCAGTCCCTGTCCCTGGAGGGGATCTCTTTTATGTGAAGCTCCCCAGTGGCTAGCCTGGGGATCAGAAGGAGTTAATGACCAGGGCTGTTCTTTGCCCTCTGACCTTGCTCAGTAAACAACCTGTTAGGAGGCCAGAAAGAAACACCCAGAGGATGATCTTTAATGGTCAAATAGGAGAAAATGCTTCCATCCTTGAGAATGGCCTAGTGCTAACAGAGCAGGAATCCTCCCCCCTCCCCAGTCACCCCCTTCTCTCCTCCTGTTGTGCCCACACTGCAGCACCCCATTGCAGGCCACAAGCTGCCCCTTGTTTGGTGAGGAGGGAGAGGCCAGAGTCAGGGATGCTTCTGTCTTCTCCATGCTTGCAGCCCAGCTGTCAAACCCTTTGAGGCAGCTTCCCTCCATAAGGGAAGACCCAGGTCTGACATTTGCCACTCTCCCTCAGACATCTCACAGTATCCATGCTCTGCACCTACCCAAATCATATCCCTCCTCAAGAAGCAAAACATGCATCTTTCCCCAAAGTAGCAGCAGCAGTGACATTGGTAAAAATCTAGGACCACTGTAGTAGCATTGCTTGGTCATGCCCCCAATGCTGCAAAGCATCTTCTGGCTAAGAGGGAACTCCGAGAGTCCTGCCTTAAACAAATACCATATGCACACTGTGTGAAGTCAGAAAGGAAAACACCAACTCCAGCATCCCTTTGCTGTTGCCTGATATCATCAGACTGCCCCCCAGGGGATTCTCTGAAATACTTGAACTGCTTGGTTAATACTGGCATTGAGGCATTCTAGAGAGCCTGGTCAGAGAACACTACTCCCACATGCCCATGTTTGGAGAAGGACAGAGGCAGAAATACTTGACTGACAACATACCTTTTAATCTCCTGATTGGTCTGTGCTGACATACTATTGTCCCTGCAGGAGAAGGCCCAGATCACCCGGCTATAAGCAGGCCTGTTTTAGTTGCTCCCCTTTTCACAAAACATTTCTTCCTGCTTAGGGCACTGGCTCCCAGGGCTAGGAAGAGTGAACACACAGTTCTTTACAGAGGGGTCTGTTCAGTCATGTTATAGTGCATTAGCTTGATTATTCGTTAATATTTCGCTTAGGTCTATATGCCCTGGAAAAATATGTACCAGGCATTGGGACTGCCTGGTGAGGAGGAAACTCCTCTGGGCTGGAACGGTAGCTCCCAAGTTCAGGCTCCTACTAGGAAGGAATCCTCAGCCTGGGGCCTGGGCAGCAAGCTGCACATGCATGGTTTTGCTGTTGGCAGCCCGCTTCCTGCATATAGCTGTGCACACACACACACACACACACACACACACACACAGCATTAGACTGAACTCAGGTGATCACAGAACCTGAGGGAGAGAGATGGCTAGATAATGTTAGTTCACCCCTCCCAGTGTGCAGCCAGGCTCAATCAATGGGCTTCTGCCATCACCCTTGGGGAGACTATTTGCAGCCTATGGGGCTCACTCTTCAGAATTTTTTTTCTTAGCTGTATGTGCATGGGAGGAAGAGACAGGACTCTACAGGCATGTCACTGAGTCATATGAACATGTGAGTAGAGATATATCACATAGCATGACCTCAGCTCTATGGGGTCCTTCTCAAACATAGTGAACCACAAACAGTCTCAGCTCAGCAGGCAGAAGTCCTCAGCATTTTCTGCAATTATACAGCTCCGTTGAATTTTCTGAAGCTAATGGGAGTTGCACTAACTTTGAGGACTTAGCCCAGGCAAAAGCAATATAGGTCAGGCAGAGTGCCCAAGCAGGGCGTCAGTCATGCACACCAGGAAGCAGTAACAGGGCCATCTCTAGCTAAACCCCAAATTGCATTGCTCAGCTCCACCAGACAGAAACTACCAGATGGGATCATTCCCTCTGCCCCCAACTGCCAGACAACAAGGCAACAGGGCTGTGAGGGGGTAAATGATCCCCTTACCAACCAAAGAACATGACAGAAAGGGCAAGGAAAAGGGAACAGAGGAAAACCATCCAAACCCTGCACTGTTACCTTGGATCCTTGCAAGAGCCCTCCTGGCTGTATCAGCTGCTCCCCAAATGTCCACCGACTGGGAGGAGACTCCTAAAAGATTCCAGGTTTTTGTGCAACATCTCCAGTGGCAGCTTTCCAAAGTTTCTACTTCATGATTTCTTGTGGCTTTCTCATTTGGGGAAACCCGAATGCCTCTCCTTCAGCATGAGAGAGGGACAGGAAGTCTTTTTTCAAATTCTCTTGCTCTGGGCTTTGCCTCAGCCGCTGCCTCCGCTAGACCATTTGCAGGCTGCCTTCCGCTAAGCAGCCCGGATCCCCGGCACCCAAAGCAGGTTGGGAGTGGATTTCAGCGCACTCGGGTGGGAGAGAGAAGGAAAGTGCAACACCAAACCTGGGGAGTCCCCTGTCCGTCCACCGAAGAGGAACCCAAGATCTCGCCTTCCTTGCAACTCTAAAGGGATTCACCCTATTGCTCTCTTCCCGAAATCACTGCCTGGCACATGGGCAAAGCCCGTTCCGCCGGCTTCAGCGCTCGCTCTGCTGCCCGCAGACCTGTCCCTGAGCTCGCACCGCACGGCAGGTGCCCAAACCCGGGCCAGTGCGAACGGGATGCTCCTGCGCTGTGGAGGCGCTGCCCCAGCCTCCGCCAGCAGCTTCTGAGGCGGGTGTATTCCAGTCGGGGCTGCAGCAGGGAGCCCTGGCTCTGACTCCCGCTCCGCACCTAAGCTGTGTCACCTGCAGACTCAGACACCAGATGAGTGTCTTAAGATAACAATGCTGCCTGGCCTGCCTCTCCCTCTTTCTTATGCACGTAGGTTGGCAGCCAATGGGACACAGCGCCATCGTCCCCACGGGTGCCCATTGGCTGGCGGCTTGGCAGGGGGTGGGACCGGAGCCTCCCCGCTATCTCCTTTGGTCCGCGCCAAGCCGGGCACCAGCTCTGTTAACCCTCCAGGCCTCGCCGCAGGGACTTTTTGGTGTGGAGAGGGAGGGCTTGGCTGGGAGTTGGAGAGTCTAACCAGGCTGAGGAACTGGGAGAAGCTTGGGAGCTAATTAGGTTTTCTTCTCATCTTCCTGAGTTACAATAATCATTTATCCCAGACCATTTTGTCTGCTTAACTAGAATTCTCAGAGATAGGGACCCATTTGAGTCATTCTCCTTCTAATTTGAGGTTTTATTCTGTTGTTTGTGTATTTTAGCCTCTTGGTCCTGAATTAGTTAGAAATGTCTCCCCAAGTGAGAAATACTTAGGTTTCTCCCCCCCCCCCACACACACACACACACTCCCTAATGTCTCAGAGAGAGAGGGAGGGGGGAGAGAGGAAGGGAAGAGGAGAGAGAAAGAGAGAGAGAGAGAGAGAGAGAGAGAGAGAGAGAGAGAGAGAGAGAGAGAGAGAGAGATCCAGGGAGAGCAGAAAGATAGGAGACACAGAAAAGCAGAGAGAGAGAGATTTAGACTTTGAACAGCTACTTAATAAATCTAGAAACATTCTGCCCCCAAACCAGGATTGTGAAGAACTTCTTGGGCGAAATGAAGGGGGGTGGGGTGGGGGATGCCCTGCTCCCAAAAGAGGGAATTGTTCTGCCTGCACTGTTTTCCTTCTGTGTGTCTCCTTTCACATCAGTGAGTGTAAGGAAGAGGAATGTGAACTTCCACTTGGTTTTTAAAGGGAGACCAGAGATTCAGAACAGGACCAGCCTTGTTTCTGTGAAGCAGGTGGTGTAGCTGAGCCTATGAATTGAGGGTGGGGGAGGGGAGAGAGAGAGAGAGAGAGAGAGAGAGAGAGAGAGAGCGAGCAAGAAGGAGAAAAGGAAAAAGAGAGAGAGAGAGAGAGAGGAGAGAGAATATTAACTCTGAACCAAAGAGTGTGAAATATATCCCTGATATCCTAATGAGGAAACAAAACTGAATTACGTCCAGCTCACTAACATATTATTATACACTAAATATTGGCAAGAAAAGGGATACTAATAGTTGAAGAAAACTGCATTTTAACAGAAGAGCTCAAGTTGGGGCTGGCAAAAGAATTTGGGGGTTTCACAGTAAATCATTGTGGTGGGAGAAATATAGAGAGAATACACAGGGAGGGAGAAAAGTGTTTTGTTTTCCTTGAATGAAGAGCAACAGCAAAGATTATTTAATTTTAAAAAACTTGGAAAATAAAGGAATGCAGAGGCTTAATAGTTGTTTAAGTAATATAAATCAGTTTTTAGCCTGAAAGAATCAAGTGACCATATGTTCTGAATGAATGGGGGAAATTAGAAATATTCCCAAAATACACAGCCTTAGTCCCAATGATCCATCACTTTCACCTTTATTCTCCACTGTGCATCTTATAAAGGTTTGAGTGTCCTTATCCATCCTGTAGGTATTTTTTTTTTTTTTGCCTAACCTACAAAATGTGTCAGAGAGAGGTGGTCCTAGAGGGTCCCCAGCTCTTGTACTGGATAAAATATCCAAGTGAACCAGTGAAAGGCTACATCTGTTGCTGTCCAACTGCTGAATTATTTACTCCTGTGCTTCTTGGAGACAGCCCCTGAACTTGTCCCAGGAGCTAAGACATTATGTGCGGAAGCTCCATAAAATTGGAGAAGGGGGTGATTAAAGGGGAAGAGTAGTTGAACAAGTTGTTGTCAATTTCAATGGAAAGATAGTTACATTTTCCAAGACCTCTAAGGAAGGAGGAGAGGAGGTGAAATTGGGAGATTAGAAAACAACTTGGGGAAAAAAAGTTATTTGTACTTTCTTCTCCTATGGAGTCCAAGTCCTCTAAAAAAAATTGAATAGTATATTCCACATGTGTACAGTTTGATGATATTTTGCCTATACATGTATCCATTGGAATACTACCCACATAATTTCTGGCACTCAAAAAAGTTTGTCCTTTCTTAATCAATTCCTCTCTCCCCAAGTGATAACCACTATTCTGATTTCCACCTTCAAATATTAATGTTACCTCTCCTTGAATTTCATAAATATAAAATCTTGGACTATACACTTTTATGGCCTGATTTCTTTCATTTATCATTATGTCCATGAGACTCATCCATGTAATTACATTTTTATTTTTATTGTTGTGCTATATTTTGTTACAGGACTATAATGACATGAATTTATTTCCAATCGATGCATATTTGGATTGTTTACATTTTCTGTCTAGTGAGAAAACCTGCTAAAATGTTCCTGTACATGTCTTTTGGTAGACATATGCAATCATTTATCGAGCATATATAGCTAAGAGTGTAAATCATGTAATTTGCTTTTGGCTACTAAAAGGAAACAAACTCTCACAAAGAAGATTCTGAAGCCTACATTCTTTTTGAAGTAATTGAATAAGAGGATAATGGTAAAAGCTATCATGTTGAGCACCAACTAAATGCCTCAAATGTGTCAGAACATATATATATATATTTCTCACATCTATTCTAAAAATTTGTATCATTATATTTTGCTAATAAGAATATCGAACACATTGTCTCAGGAAATGCCCCTTGGCACCTAAGTTTTTTTTTGTTTGTTTTGTTTTTGTTTGTGCATTAAGTACTCCATGAGAGGAGTTACAAGAAGAATCTGGGTTTTGGTCTGCACATATGGGAAGAAGATCTAGGAAGCATAGTGTGGTGCATTCCAGATAGACAAAATGCATGAGGAGAGCGAAAGTGGGCTTTAATTTAATTGGGGTGTGCATGTGTGTTGTTGTGGGGAGGAGGGAAGGACAGTGTAGTAAGCAATAAACCTAAGAGACGCCGAAACCGGTTTGGCTGAATGGATAGAGCATCGATCTGAGGTCTGAAATGTCCCAGGTTTGATTCTGGTCAAGGGCATGTAACGTTGGTTGCGGGCACATCCCCGGTAGGGGGTGTGCAGGAGGCAGCTGATCGGTGATTCTCTCTCATCGATGTTTCTAACTCTCTATCCCTCTCTATTCCTCTCTGTAAAAAAAAAAGCAATAAAAATATATTTTAAAAAATAAAATAAACCTAAGAGAATAAATAGTATGAGACTTGGAAGAGTTTTTAAATTTCTAAACCATGCTTGAACTTATTCGCATAGGGGGAAAAAAACTTTAGAATGATATGATGAAAGCAAGATTTCAAGAAGATAACCTGGCAGCTGTGTGAAGAATAGGTTAATAGCAGGGGAAGCATTTGGAAGCTATTATGAGTCAAGGAGCAAGGCCACTGATACTTGAATATAGGAAGATGGATCTCAGGAGAAAAGTCAGGATTGGGGATAACAGAACCTGAACTTGATATTTTAGAGTGTCTTGTGAATATAAACACTTGCACTTAAAGTATCTCTAGCATATGTGATGGGCAGAGATCACAGACCCCATTTTATTGATGAGGACATTGAAGATAAGATTGATCCAGGCTCACCTACAAATAAGCAAATTGTAGAGTTGAACTTGAATCCAGGTCTGTGGTTTCACTACAGCGTGTTTGCTATATACAAAGGTAATACTTGAGAAACATACGAACTCCTAGTCCCATTTAAACTTGAGATGGGCTGGTTTCTGTGAACTTCCAACTCTCCCCCATCTCTAGGTATTTAATTCTCTAAACAGAGGCCATGTGACATTGTATCCAAGTTTACAGGAATCCAGTGTTCAGGCAAAATACTACCTCTTTTTATTTGTACAGTTTCCTTGCTCAGTCATTCCATATAGAAAGGAGGTATACAAAGGCCTAGACACCAAATTCCAACTACATATACATTTAAAAATGGCCATGTACTATTTTTCTTATTAATGTCAATAAGCATGTAAAAATAACTATAGATAAGCATAGAATACTAAATATTGATTTATTAGAAACACCCCCCCCCCCAATATCTGTCCATGCCTAGCCTAATGCCCAGCATATGATAGGTTTGCATGTTTGCATGTTTACTGAATGAGTTATGATGACCCACAGAACCCAGTGATAATTCTTGGGTGCTCTACCATAACCACATAGTGGCAAGAGCACTAAGGAAAGAAATATGTGTTATCTCTACCCCTTCTTAGCAGATTGATCTTGGGTAGATGACCCAATTATTTCACTGGCCTAATTTTCCTCATGTATTAAACAAAAGACTGGATTAATAGATGATCTGGTAGTTTCTCACTATTTCTCACATTCTAGGAACAAGTGTGTTTTCCTGGCATTGACCCTAATTTTTCAATGATAAATCTTATATAACTAGGTTTGATATAACTTTTTATGCTAGTGAGAGAAGGGAAAACGTATTATGGAGTCTTTCTCTACTTCACTACTTCCTTGGGGAGCAATGAAGATGAGGAAGAGTTTTAGAAAGGTCATTAGCTGATAAATCTGCTTTGCAGGAGTTTGCAATGCTACATGGTAATATACCTCTGGGTTAGTTCCCAGATACATCAGATTCAGATTTGCAATAAAGTTTTTCTTTTTATGGTAATCATGGTTCATTTTCTCTATCCCCGTCCATCAATTAGTCCATCAATTAGAGTAACTTTGTTAAATATATGGCAAAGCTTTTTTTTTTTTTTTTTAAGGACATGCATTCACATATGCTAATGAATTGATACCAGGAAGGATAAGAATGAAATTGTTTCTAAAATAGGGGTCCTCTTTGAAGAGTGTGGTCCAATAAATTCATAAGGAGTAAGAATTACCTATAATAGCCTTATATCACTAGTATTTAAGTCAGCATTGAATCAAGATGGTTGAGGGGTATACCCTTCAAAAAGTTATTTGTTACCATGTGAAAGTTCCCTTAGAGATCAGATTCCAGCACACATAAATGTCATTTTCTACCGTTGTTTATTGCATAAGGTCATCACTCTAAGGCAACACTGCCCAGCACTAAAGGAAACAAAACTTATACGTGTTTTTGCTGTTATTGTTGCTTTTATCTGTTCAGTTCTATTCTTTGATTGGACTGGGCTGGACTTGGCCCCTACCCAAGGATATTCTTTTAGTCCTTTTCCATTTGTTCAGATGCTTCGAAACTTTGGTTTGTCTCCTTTTCTCTCAATTCCGTTCACTTTACTGGATTCTCTAAAATTAAAGGCTCAACATTTATTCCAGCACCCCCAAGTCATCTTTATTAGTATATTGGTTACAACATATATAACATTTATAACAAAAATGGAACAAAGAGGCAGAGAGAAGTTGCAAATGAAAGTTCCAGTCTCCTGCTCACTGTGTGCAGTAGACTGGCTTTGCTCTCTGTTGTTCATATCTACCTCTCCATCTATATTTATCTATATAACCTTTTCTTTAACTATTTCTGCAAAGTTAGTGTTGAGTAAAAATACACACTGTGTTTATCCCAGCACGGGCTTATCCGGTATACAAGTCCAACTAGTGGTTTAAACAAGACAGAATGGGACCACCTATGTCCACAAAATAACTGGGGGTAACACACACACACACACACCACCACCACCACCACCACCACCACCACCACCACTTGCTTTGAATAAGCACTTTAAGGCGTATGTGTGTTTGCGCCCTTCCCAACCATCTGGATGATGTTGCTTGAGGGGAGATTTTAGATCCATTTCTAAAAAATGCCTTGCTGGTAGTTAATGGCCAAGACCGAGCTCCTCCCTAGGGAGGCAGAGGAGAAGAAAGGCTTGGCCCAGGGTAGCCAGCTGGGGACTGATCTGCTCCCCTAGAATCCTAGGCTCCCTTCCTCCCCATGTCTTTCCTTCCCGTTTTTCTCCTCTCCCACCCCCTCCTTTTCCCCTTCCCGGGATTAGCAGCTCAGAGAAACAAAGAACGAGGGCTCTCCAGGCGTCAGCGCCCCAGCCCCGCGCTGCCAGCGGCCTCCGGTGGGGGGAACCTGGGCTCCCCGGCTGCGCGTCCCCTCCCGACCGCCCCCGCCTCCCGCGCGCGCCCGCTCGCGCCCTCCCCGCTCGCCTCGCGTCCTCCCCCACCTTCGCGGCGCTGGGAGGAAGGCGCCCGGCTCAAGATGGCTTTAGTCGGGCTCTGCGCCCTGCTCGCCTGCTGCTGGGGGCCGGCGGCGGTGCTGGCCACGGCGGTGGGCGACGCGGATCCCTCCAAGGAGCTGGAGTGCAAGCTCAAAAGCATCACGGTGTCGGCGCTGCCCTTCCTGCGCGAGAACGACCTGAGCATCATGCACAGCCCCTCGGCCTCCGAGCCCAAGCTCCTCTTCTCTGTGCGCAACGACTTCCCTGGAGAAATGGTCGTGGTGGACGATCTGGAGAACACGGAGCTGCCCTACTTCGTGCTGGGTGAGTCCCGGGGAACGTTGTGGCGGCCCGAGGCGCTGGCCGGGCACCCCCACCCCCCACATTGGCTCGCTCTACCCACCCACAGGCCGGCGACCTCCCCTCCCCCACCCTCACCTCGCTGGATCCTCCCCCTTCCAGGCATTCTCCTCACCCACTTGCAGGTTAGCGCCTCAGTGCGCCTGGCTCCTTCCCACATCCTACCTGTACAGTGGGCCCTCATCCTCCCTCAGCTGCCGTGACTCAAAGGAACAGGTTGCCAGTCTCTCAGAAACCTCTCCCATCCCTGACCTCCCAGCTCTCATTCAGGTGCACATGGACAGCACTTGTGTGCTGCTACCCGCGCAGCCTTTCTCCGGACTCCCTGGCCTCATGCTCAGTCCTTCCCTTCACACCCCTTGGATACCCACTCCACCCACAGCATTTCCTGGGGGAGTAGGAGACAGACATCCCTTTGTCACCTTGCCAGGCATGTGCAGGCCACATTGCATTGGCCGGGTCTCTGGTCTTCACTCATTGAGAGCTCCTTTTCTGTCACCAGGTAACTGACTGACACTCTCTCTGGCCTTTCTTCAGAACACTCAAGTTCCCCATACCCCTGGTGTCCATCCTGGCACGTCCTGCCTTCATACCTACATGTTTAACAGCCATGTCCACATCTCCATGCCACCTCACAAGTCCATGGATAAAGAAGTCATCCAGCTGAACTCCATGGATACTGGCATCCTCTTTGTTCCCCAGGACACCTTAGATAGGCCTAGGCATTCCTGCACACCTGCCTCCCTGGGCAAGAGCTTTTCCTTCTTTCCTGTGCTTGCTTGTCTATTTATGTATCTCTCTTGGTACATAATTTTCTTAGGCCACGAAACTCCTTCAGGTACAGGAAACTCTACCTCACTTCTAATCCCCAACCCCCTTTCCACTTCCAAATTGCAAAGGTGCCTTGCAGCGCCTTTGCAGAGGTTCATGTGACTTCGTTTAACCAAAACTTCCCTCACTTTTCCATGCACACGTGTAGCTCTCTACTATGCGATCCATTTCTTCAGTGATGGTGTAAGTCATGCTTATTTTGCCCAGGAGAGAATTCAGAGATAACCACAAGTGAGTCTCTAGATTCAAGAACAAATAATTCAAATGTCTAGGAGACTGTTTTAGCTGCTTAATGACCTACCAACTAGGGCTCACTTTGCAGGGACATGGCCTCCTGATGGCCACATGTACGTTAGAGCTACACTTGGAATGTTGTTCAACATCTTCTCATGCTCTTTCTTCACAAGAGATATCTTCACACTGAACACATCAAGAAGTGGGTGAGTAAACCTTCACTCCCCTCCCCCCCTTGTGGAAAAACTATTTCTGAAATTGCCTGGCCTTTGAAAAGTTGGTTTACAGTTCCGAGAGTGCTGCTAAGGCAACCCCATTAAGAACACCTACGCTCTTGATGGCGTTATTTATTTTTGCATTAAAAATGTACTTGTAACATAATGAGAACCAGGGACTGATGGGAATAATGGAGACATTGTGAATATGCTGCTCATTACAGTGTGCATTGCTGGTTATTCAGTGGATGTAAATTTCATGGCAAAGTCCTGCTGATATGCAAGTACAATCTGTTCATCATAGTACATAAGAATGAGTATAGGGAGTTATGTGTTTCTAAAGAGCCTGTTTTTTTTTGGCTTCACAAGCAGTGTTTACTGTGCTGAAAAGGAACATGAGTGGTACATAAAAAAAGGAAGATTAGCAAATATTCAAAATTCCACTTCCTTGTTTTTGCAGAATCCCAAAGCTAAGGCCTAAAGCCATGATGTGCCTATTAGGATCCAGTGTTCACAGCAAAAAACCCAGATGTTAAAGAATGGATTTCCTGCACCTCTGTGCAAAGCTGCCCACTGCAGCACCCTGCTGGAGTTGCTATGGTAACCTCTTGCAACTTGGCATTTATACACAGGAACAGGCGCTCTCTCTTACTTTAGATCCAGATGCACTTACTAAATGCATTGATTGTCCGCCACCCTCCCAGCCAGTGGGGTGTGTAAGAACCAGAGATGAGCTGGTACCTGTTCCTTGTGGCCCAGTATTCCCAGGGGAGTTGGAGGGAATCAGCTTGAGTGGTGGGGCAAAGCTGGGCAGAAAGGGAGAGGAAACCAAATTCATGGAATGTAGACTCAAGTGTAGTTGCTTTTGAAGTTAACTTTTGTGGTCCCGGGTCCTAACACTTGTAGCCAATCTTAAGGGCTATGGTAACTTAGATTTTGAGCCCTTCTTACTCGTATCTCTGGAACATAGTTTGCTTTTATCCCCTGGAAAAAATTCGAATCAGTCAACCCTGGGAATTTATTGAGCATCTACTTGTTTGGACATTATTAAGACATAGAAGTTAAAAAACTAAAAGATTCCCACCCTCAAGTGTTCTCTAGTCAGTGGAAACACAAACTGAGATGCTTTAAGAGCTGCAAGTAAGAACACCTGATTGTGTGGCACAGGAAGGTTGAGGAAGGAGATACTTGCATGATTAGATCAGACACCATGAAGACATGAGCTTGTCTAGGGCCCTTGACCAAAATCAGATCTTTTGGCTTCCTTTCGTCTCCAGGATCAAATTCTGCCACTTCAGTGAGGCAGACAAGGGTCTTCCAGCTGCAACCAGCTTCTCCAGCCTTATTTCTGCAAGCCTGCTATGGCCTTGCAGGACTCTCTCACGACTTTGCACATGCTGTTCCTTCTGCCCAGAAGGCCTTCCCTGCCTTCTCCACTTGGCAGTCAGTCATCCATTCTTCTTAAACCTGCACCCATGTCACATCTCTACGAAGCCTTTCCCTACCCTCCAAAGCAGTCTTCGTCCACTTCTATGCTCTATTCATGGACTACAAAACACAGATGTTCGGAATTAAAGGTAGATTTGATTTGGCTTGGCCTGGGATAAGGTGAAGCCATTTGGCATCATTGCAAACAGCTGAGTAAAGAAGGTGGTGGGAGTGGCCTGTGTATGGCCGGGATGGAGATCAGCCTGTGGTAGGAGAGTGGGGAGGACCGCACCTGGCTCCGTGGAGGGGGGCGTGGTTCTCGAGGCTGATGACGCAGAACGCAGTGCAGCCCACTCCCAGCGGCCATTGCGGCCTCACAGTGGCCCTCTTGCTTGTTGGATAACCCAGAGCTGGCAGCCGAAGGGGTACCGGAGTCTCCTGATGGAGGTAAGGTTTGCAAATACTGTAGGTGCTAGGGGCATATGCGACTTTCAGTTGTGCTTTGTTTGGTTACATAGTTTTAAAGTGTTTTTTGAATTTGAACGTTTCCAGTGGAGGCGTGCCTTTCTTCTCACAAATACTGATTGCACCGTTGCGGCCCTTACCCTGGCCGGCAGGCGTAAGCGAGGTAATCTACACCTGTTTCCGCGGTGCTGTAAAACTCCCTACAGCATCGTGAGAGGACTGTAATTTCGCGTTTAAGATATTTAGATACATAAGCCCTCTGCCCCTCTCAGGAGAATGTACAAAGTTTGCCATGGTTAGGCAGTGAAAATTTCCGCCGTCCTCCTTAGTTTTGTATCTTGGCTTTCAAAAACAGCGCTCATTCCCCTGTGGGAGCCACGTTTGATTTAGAGACCACTGGCTAACGTGCAGGGTGGCTTCCCCACGCGAGTGTGGTTTCCTGTGCTGTGACAGGACATAACTTACCCGTCTTAACACTACTTGAAAGAAAGGGATGCCCCTCCACCTCGCACCCAACTACCGAGTGTGCGCATGCGTAAAGCTTACAGCGGACCGCTTTCTCCCTTGCCTTGGCGTTGAGCCTCAGCTGTCAGGGTTTTGATTGGAGAAGGTCCCCCTGAAGATAAATCAGCCTGCCCTCAGAGCTGTAGTGCCTTCCCACGAGGAAGGTGCTGCTGAAAGCGTCTGGACCAGTCCAGTGTGGTGGTGAAAAGAACAGGTTTTGAAGATAGATCCGGTGTCAATTCCTGGCTTTCCCCCCACCACGTATTCCAGTGGAGAAGAAAAGGAAGGATTCGAGAAGTTGAGTAACTTAGGGTCACATAGCTAACAGGTGATGGATCCATCGCTCAAACTCAGGTCAGTTCGCAATTAAGGCTTTCTCTCTGTTACTGTTTTACGTGCCTTAATTGGATAAAAGGAGTCCTGGCAATGGTTAGAACAGGGAAGGCACCCACCCTCATTTGGATAGAGGAATCTTTTGAATATCCTTGCCCACGGAGTGATATCTCACATAAACCTTCATGTGGCACAGGGGAGCTTCATCAAGAATTATTTAAGTTAGTCTAATTCCCTATGCAGAATAGGGGAGTTCTTATTTTATTTGCAGTTTCCACATTTGGGTAGCCACGTTCCATGCTGTGTTAGCATCTGCAGTTGTGATATGTGGGTGAAGTCGACTTGTCCAGTGCTCTTCTTAGAAGGGCCCCATGGAAATGCAATCAGGATGCTCCACTGTCAGATGGAGTCACCCAGAAGTTGCTGTAGTTCTAGCTCCCTTCGCAAGGCACTGACCTTGGAATTCCATGGCCTTGTGCTTGGAACCCACTGTCAGAGGCCAGTACAGTTGCAGAGGAGCAATTACTAGGCTTTCCCATTGGCTTTGAATGTAATATCAGGGTTTTACTTAGTGCTGAGTTTTAGCTTAACAGGAAGCATCCCTAACATTCCTTTTCACGCATGTCTCCATTTGAAAAGAAACTTTACAGTTTGTTTTCCCTCCTTTGTTCTCAGCTACAGTGAGCTGCCTAGATTTACAGTACTGGTAAACAAATTTGTATAGAGTGCCAGCCCATCCAAGACATGGGAGGATGAATGGTAGCAGTCTTCAGTGAGATTTTAAAATCACTCATGCCAGCAGAATGCACTAATTCATAGTGTTAATATTTTACAGTTTCTCTACAGAAATGTAGGTTTTTTACATCAAAGGAATTTTGAATGAGGGAGTGATGAATTTTACAATTCAGATGCTCTTCTGGATATACTGATATGGCTTAAATTCAAGTCATTGGAATTTTTCAAGGAAAAATGAAATACAAGCTTAATTTCTTTATTCACCTTTGGTGGGAAGATTAAGGACCTGTTTTATAGAGCTTATATCTTCCTTCCTCCCTACCTCTTTCTCTGTTTCCCTTCCTCTTTTCCTCTCTTTTTCTTTCTTCCTTCGATCCTCCTTTCTTCCTTCCCTCCTTTTTAGGGATGTAATTAAACCAATCTTAGATTAAGGCCAGTTCACAAGAACAAAACTTGGCACCTTTTCAGCAAGAAAATGCCAAGTCTTTATTTCTTCCCCTTTACACCAAGTTCAAATATATGCACACAGATGGTAGAAAAATCACTATATTGAGGTTTAATCTCACAGGACTAGTTAAGGCTTTTAGTAATTTCTCATGTACCACAATTCAGCATCTATTACCCTATTTTTTATTACAAATATAGAATAATCATTATTTTTTAATCACATACAGTTTAAAACTGTGAGAAAAAAACAAAAACAAAGTGCCTCTATTGATCCCTAGGTTCCCAAAGAAGCAAATTTGGAAAAAGTAAATTGTTGCCAATGGTGATCTAAATTGACATGACAACTTTTGTAAACAATTTGGCATTGTAAATAAAGTTGAAAACGTGCATACCTTATAACTCAGCAATTCCACTTCAAGGTGTTTATCGTACTAGAATTCTTACATGTGTACACAAGAATATTTGTAGCAACATTGTTAGTCACAGCAAAACCTGGAAACAACCTAATGTCCATTAACAGGAATCTGGACATGTACATGATGTTACTGTCATCCGACGATACATCATTCAGCCATGAAAATAAATGAGCTGTAGCCACATATACCAACATGGATACATCTCACACTCTTCATGGTAAATGAGGATAAACTACTAGCTGAAAAATACATACAGTACAATTTCATTTATATAAAATTCAAAACAAGAGATTGTTCAAGGACATCCAAACGTGGCAAAGTTTTTATGAAAAGCAAGGAAGCAAGAAATGCAAAATAAAGGATGGTATTATGTGTGGTGGAGATGGAAGATGATGTGAAGGGAGGGAAAGAAGGACTTCAAATATTCTGGCAGTTACTTGATTTTGCTTTAAAAAAAACCAACACATTTTTATAAGTTTCAGACTTACAGAAAAATTTCAAAGATAATGCAGAATTCTCATAGACCCCAAATCCAGTTCCTCCCTTTATAAACATTTTACATTAAGTATGATACATTTGTTACAATTAAAGAACTAATATTGATATATTATGAATAATTAAGTCCATGCTTTATTCAGATTTCCTTAGTTTTTACCTGATACCATATATATATATAATTTCAGAGAGGCGGGGGGGAGAAAAATCAGTGATGAGAGTGAATCATTAATCAGCTGCCTCCTGCATGCCTGCTACTGGGTATCGAGCCTGCAACGTCTGCATGTGCCTCTGATCAGAATCAAACCTAGGACCCTTCATTCTGCAGGCCAACTCTATTCACTGAGCCAAACCAGCTAGGGCTACCTGATATCCTTTTTTTGTTGTTGTTCCAAAATCCCATCTAGTATACCACATTAGTTGGTCATCACCTCTCCTTAAGGGTGACTTTCCTGTGACAGTTTCTTAGAATTGATTTAATGACCTTGACAGTTTTGAGGAGTCCTAGTCAGGTATTAAAGTCACTCTTTCCCCCTTTGTCCACACTGTACTTTTTGAAGGACATTATTATGTGTAGTCCATACCAAAGGAATGGGGAGTTAAGGTCTACCTCTTTAAAAAAAACGTATCTACATAACTCATATTGAATTATTCTAAATGAGAGAATTTTCTTTTATCTCCCACTAATCTATACTAATCTTATCTAATAAAGAGGGAATATGCTAATTGACCATCATTCCATCACAAGGATGGCTGTACTCACAGCTGAGGCAAAGTTCCCATAAGGAGCCTTAATGAGCACTCAGCAGGGGCCTGAGGTTAAATCCTCCTCCTCCCCCCCTCGGGGTTTGACAGGGGACCTCAGGCTGTGCCCCCCCACCTGGCAGGGCTTGACAGGGGATCTCAAGGTGTACTGCCCGTCCTGGTGCTGGGCTAGGGGACCTTATGCTGCTCCCTTCCCCCCAGCGCCAGGCAGGAGATCTCAGGCTGTGCCCCACACCAGGTGAGGCTTGACAGAGGACTTCAGGCCATGTCCCCCACCCGGCGGGGCTTGAGCAGGGACCTCAAGGTGCACTTCCCATCCTGGTGCTGGGTTAGGGGACCTCAGGCTGCTACCCCCACTCCAGGGCCAGACTGTGGGGAGCTCAGGCTGCACCCCCCACCAGGTGGGACTTGACAGGGAACCTCAGACCATGCCCACCCCCATCCTGGTGCCAGGCCAGGGGACCTGAGGCTATGCCCCCTGCCCAGCAGGATTTGACAAAGGTGGGACTGGTCAAGTCTGAATCTAGCCCAATAGGGTGGGGGCCGGCTGGGTCTGGGTTTCACATGATTTTGAGGTACATGTGGGTGGGCAGGGACTTGACTCTGGGTCCCCTGGTGAGCCCCAGACTCTGATAGGAGGAAGGTTTTCATATACATTTTACTAATTTTCTTTCATCTCTGATACTTCTATTATAAAGGTCAAATAGCAATATTAAATTACTTCCTCTAATTAATCCCCTTTTAATGTGCATGAATTTTGTCCACCAGGTCACTAGTAAAAGTATAATATGCTAATTAGACTGGATAGCCAAACGACCTTTTGAAGTCCTTCCTGACAGAGCTGCAGTGGCAGAGGCGGTTAGGGGTAATCAGGCAGGCAGTGGAGCAGTTAGGGGCGGTTAGGCCAACAGGGGAGCCATTAGGTGATGATCAGGCCAGCAGGGGAGTAGTTAGGGGGCAATCAGGCAGGCCAATGGTTAGGAGCCAGTAGTCCCAGATTGCAAGAACAATGTCTAAACCGGCACTCGGACATCTCCCGAGCCATTTATTTTCATGTAAATTTTCAAAGAACTTTGACTAGTTCTAAGAAAAAAAAAAAAAAAAAAAAAAAAAAAGCCAAACAAGCAAAAATAAACAACAAAAAAACAAGATTAACAAACACTAGTGGTATTTTATTCAAATCCTGTTAAAATTTTCATTTAAGGAATAATTCTTACGATATTTAGTTTTTCTGTTTAAGAAGCTAGTTGAAGTCTTTTAGTCTGCCTTTTATTAGAGTTTTAAAGGAATATATTTTCTCATGAAGGGCTTATATTATTTATTGCTAGATTTAATTTTAGGTATTTTATTTTTTTGTGATATTGTGAAAGGAGTATATTCTTTTTATAGATATATTCTAAATGATTGTGATTTGTGTATATGAAAGCTGTTGATGTTGGTGTCTTAATTTTCAAACATGCTGCCTACTGAGTTCTTCAGTTGGTGCTTTTGGATGTTTTAGTTATGCTGACATATCATATGCAAATATTGATCATTTTATATCTTCCTCTCAAGCGTTTATACTTCTAATTTTATTATCTTGTCTAATTGCACTGGTAGTAACTCCAGTACCATGTCAAATATGAATATGATAATGTGGGTTATTATATTTTCCTGACTTTAATGGTAACAAACCTGCTGTCTGATATTATGATAATGGAGTTTGGGTTAAAAGTGATAAAAAATGTAATCTTAAATAAAAATTTAGTGTTCTTTATTACCAAAAATAATTTTTTAATTAAAATAGTTTTCAGTATTTATAATCACATTTAGATTTCTTAAAAGGATGACTAAGTAGATTTTCTAGTATTGAACTTTGCATTCCTGAAACAACACTCACTAGGTAAATGATGAATTATTTCTGTAAAATGCTGTTGGATTCTGTTTAATTATTAATGATATTTTGCATCAACATTTCTATGTAAAGTAGCCTTATTATGTGTGTGTTTGTGTGTGTGTGTATTTGTATTTGTGTGTGTATCTTTGTCAGGATTTGGTATTAATTTTACATTTACTTCCTAAAAATAATTTTAAAGTATTCCTTTGTTTGCTTTAGAAATTAAAATAGCATTGAAATCACTTACAGTCTGTAATCTTAGCCACTGCACTACCCACTTTGGTGATTGGAATGGCTGAATTCAGAACTAATTCCTTAATAAGTATTGAGCTACTAAATCAGACAGGATCATAAGAAATTCTTTCCTGAGAAAATCATCTACATTGAGATTAAAGGATAATGGGATTTAGTTGGGTAAGCATGGGGGTTCTGAGTTTTGGGGATAAATTATGAGCTCTTAGCCCAAGGAAGCAGGGAGTAGAAGGCATAAAAATCAAAATGCGTAAAAGGATGTGAGAAATAGTCAAGCATTTACACTTTGCTTAAGACCTTGCCTCATACTTTACCTTAAAAATAGAAACTAACAGACATAATTCGTACACACCTTCAACTTCCAAACTTGTAGATCTACCTCCACATTCATTCTTACCTTTTCATCTCCAACTGCCAATATTTTATAAAATTCAATAATGCTATATTCAAAATAGTATTATTTCAATAAACAATCAATATGTAATTATTAATGAGACATTTTAAATTCTTTTTGTTTTGTCTTCTAAATCTAGGGTGTATTTTATGCCTACAGTGCATCTCAGTTGACTATTGACTAGCCACATTTCAAGTGTTCACTAGCCACATGTGGCTGCTGGCTACTGTATTGGTGAGCACAGATAGGTAATTGTAAAGAAACTTAACAGTTTGATTACTGGTTGGGACACATGCTTGGGTTGTGGGCTCAATCCCCAATAAGGGGCATGCAGGAGGCAGCTGATAGATGTCTCTCTCCCACTCCTTCTCCCTCTCTCTCTAAAATCAATAAAAATATATTTTAAAAAGGAATTTCCAAGTGCCTTGAAACTACAGCTAATACTCAGTTTAAAATCACTTGTGGCAACTTGCCTAATTTTCTGAAGCCAAGTTCAGTGCCTTATAGAGAGAAGGTACTCAAAGTTTATTTTTCTAATTGTGTTATTTTTGTTTGTTCAATTCAATGTCTATACTTTATGTAGATACTAGAGGCCCGGTGCATGAAATGGGGTAGGTCCCCTCAGCCCAGCCTGCACCCTTTCCAATCCAGGATCCCTTGAGGGATGTCTAACTGCCTACATCTCTCACAATTCAGGACTGCTGGCTCCTAACTGCTCACTTGCCTACCTGCTTAATCACCCCTAATTGCCCCCCCCCTTCCAGCCTGATCCCCCCTAACCGCCTCTGCCTGCTGGCCTGATTGCCCCTAACTGCCCCCCCTGCCAACCTGGTCACCCCCATCTGCCTCCCCCCACCAGCCTGGTTGCCCCTAACTACTCCCCGCCCCCTCCGTCAGCATGGTTGCCGCCCCCACCCCCACTGGCCTGGTCGATCCACTCAGCCTGGTATTCAGTTATTTGGTCATCCCCCACTAACATCCTCTGCCAGCCTGGTCGCCCCACGCAGCCTGCTGCTCGTTTAGTCATCCCTCACTATCCCCCCCTGTTGGGCTTATTGCCTCACTCCGCCTGTTTGGTCATCCGTTCTAGTTCTATTGTTTCGGGTGTGATGGCCCCTGGCTCTTTTTATATATATATATATAGATAGATAGATAGATAGATAGATAGATAGATAGATAGATAGATATAGATGGTCAAAATGCCTCATTGGAGCAATGACTCATTTTGATATTCATGAAACAAAACATTCCATATATTTTGTACTTTGTTTCTCAGAAATGAGAACTGTTTTAAGAATGTGTTTTTAGAAGATTTGCCAAAATTTTTCATCACACAGTAGTATTTTTAGTAGCTGCTAAGTACTGGCCATCATAGTAGCTCTGAGGATGTTATAAAAAACAAAAAATAAATAAGTCTGTCTTTACAGCATCAAGAATTCTTCCTCTTCTGGGGCCTCACTGTATCTATAATTTCTCTCTTCTAGATCTTACTTTTTCTTTACCCTTCTTTTTCCAAACCCATGGTTGGCAAACTGCGGCTCCCAAGCCACACACGGCTCTTTGGCTCCTTGAGTGTGGCTCTTCCACAAAATACCACAGCCTAGGCGAGTCTATTTTCAAGAAGTGGTATTAGAAGAAGTTTAAGTTTAAAAAATTTGGCTCTCAAGAGAAATTTTAATCATTGTACTGTTGATATTCGGCTGTGTTGACTAATGAGTTTGCCAACCACTATCCTAGACCTTTCTCTGCAACCTATAGATATATATTCATATTTCTCCTATCTTAAAAAGATTGTTCACTTACCTGTGTGTACTTTCTTAATCAGTATCTTATCTCTCCCAGTGGCTTTTGACTTCTTGTCTGCTTCACTGCAGTGAGGTTAGCCTTTGTCCCTCAATGTTAAGTCTAAGGAACACTTAAAAAAAATGTTCTTATTGATTTTAGAAAGAGGAAGGGAGAGGGAGAGGGAGAAAAAAACATCAATGATGAGAGACAATTGTTGATTGGCCGCCTCTTGCACTCCCTACTGGGGATCCAGCCCACAACCCAGGCATGTGCCCTTGACCGGAATCAAACCCAGGACCCTTCAGTCCACAGTTCAGTGCTCTATCCACTTAGAGAAATCGATTAGGGCTCTAAGGAACACTCTTATTTTTTCATCTTAAAGGCACACTGTGGCAATTGCCACTGCTGATCTTCCTTAAAATTGTCTCCTCCTTTCCTTGGGTAATGCACAACCTCTTCAAAGTAAGAGGATACTTTGTAAAACTGAAAGAAATCAAATGTGGCCAGGCATAAAAATAGAAAGTGTCCTCCCCAAATCAGTGGGTGGCACCCTCAAAAGCCTCGTTATTTCATCTTGTGTTACTGTATTGATGCATGGGACCATTCTTACTGAAGAATGTTCAGGATTCCCAGTAAGGCATGGAAGGTACTCCAGGATGCGGTTCCTATTTCTGTAGCACCATCTCAAATTAACCTCATATTAGTTGGGACTTTTCCATTGCAAGTAAGAGAACACAAAACATCTGATGCACATGATAAAGGGGATTCGCAGGCTCAGGTCAATGAAAGTGGTTGTCAGGCTTACTTGTATCAGGGCTCCAACTGTGTATCTCTGCAGTTCTCATGACTTTGGCCTCCTCTGTGTGTGACCTACGTCTCAATACCAAATATTGAGTCTCTACTCTTTGTCTTCTTAGTAATCTTAAATGACAAAATAGGAAGAATACATAAAGCCTTCGTGCTACAAGCTGAAGAGTGATTGTTCGAGTTACCAGCTGAATTATCTGCTTTTGTCTTATAACCACAATTTTTGCTTGAAAAGAATAAGCAAACTACATTTATTCAGACTTGGGTATTTGGCCAATGTGTTCTTGAAAAGGAACGTAGAGATTGGAAAACAGTTGACAATATTTGTACTTAATGATAAAATCCAAGCTTTCAAGAGAAAAAAAGCCTGAAAATGACAAAACTTGTAAATGCTATAGTGAGTTTGACAGCTTTCCAATACTTACAGATGTTTCTCATGAGACCAGGAAAGCTATTAATGAAGGAGAGTTATTGCAATTATATAATGAAATGTGACAACATTTGGAACATCTATGTAAATCCATGAGGCAATATTTTCAAAATGACTAGTGCATGATATTTCAAAACCATGCATCAGTAAAATAAAAAAAGGTACATTCAGCCTTAGCTGGCTTGGCTCAGTGGATAGAACATTGGCCTGTGGATTGAAGGGTTTCAGGTTCCAGTGCATAGAGTGTTGGCCTGCAGACTCAAGGGTCCCAGGTTCAATTCTGGTCAAGGGCATGTACCTTGGTTGCTGGCATATACCCAGTAGGGAGTGTGCAGGAGGCAGCTGATCGATGTTTCTCTCTCATCTATGTTTCTAATTCTCTATCCCTCTTCCTTTCTTTGTGTAAAAAATTAATAAAATATATTGTAAAAAATAAATAAAATATTTTTCAGTGCTGGCTTTAAATGTGGTAAACATTGATAGATACAACCCACATAACTAAAAGCTACTTGTGGTTTTCAATAATTTTTAAGAATGAAATGGATTGCTGAGACCAAGAAGTTTGAGAAGCTCTGACCTAGGTTGCATGGCATCTCAGCTCCATGGGGCCTGACCCTATACTTCACAAAGAATCAACTAACTTTCATGTGAATTTTGCAACCCATGGTTTACATCTCTGTTACACTTCAAACAGAGTAACATTAGTTGGTGTTACTACCTTTAAAAAAATTATCTTTATTGTTGAAAATATTACAGACTTCCCTCTTTTTCCCCTCCTTGATCCCTTGCATTTTGACCCCGCACAGGCATACGCATGCACACATGCCCATGACACAGAATAATATCTACCACTTAGATGTGCTGTAGTTAGTCCCTGCCCGTTTAGCCATGTGAGGAATTTCTAGAAGTCAGGAAGGAAATGTCATTAATAAAGGATCTGTGACACCTGGCACCTAAAGGCGCTTATAGAGGTCTGCTGGGGTCTGGCCAATCGGGACTGAGTGAGAGGGGCAGGACATGCCCTGGAGACCTCCTCCTCTAGCCACTTTCTTCCGGATTTTGGATATGCAGTAAGCCTGAAAGGCACACTGTTTTATTTTCTTAAAGGTCACAAGGGACACTGGTGGAAAGACTATGACATTTAAAGCAACTTTGGCTTATTTCCCAGGTGTCTTGAGATTAAAAGCAATGGGGATGTTATTGTTCTAGAGCCATTTGAAAGGGTTTGAGCTACTTTAGACAGACTCTTAATCCAAGGCATTTTCACCTTCATTTACCAACAGAGGAACAGAACTAAAACTTGATTTTTCTAAGGTTGCAGGTGAAAGGAATCTATTGAATACTCTGAGCTTCTCAAATCTTGGCCCTGGACTATGCACTTCTGGGCATGAGATACTTGGAGACTTAGAGGTTTGAGGATTTAAGGCAATTGCTCATAGCAGATTTCTCTGTGTCTCCCTAAAGTGAATAACATGTCTTCTCATGGCTGGAGGTGTTGGGCTTAGCCTTAGAGACTGTGGCTTATACCAGATCTCAAGGGTTAGAGGTGAACATCATTGCATATATGCAGCCCATTTGCAACATACAAGTATGTTATAGCATACCTACTGGGAAATTATTTTCTGAAGTGTCTTTGTGGGAAGGAGCTGGAATCTTATCATACCCTGAATGGATTTCTTGAATGCAATGAGAGATCACTAATAACTGTTCTAAGCATCTGAAAACCTTGGCACCTCCAAACTGGATCAGATTGCCCCTAAACATTTGGGACTGTTATCCAGTGGGTTAAACCAGTTCAGATATAATACCAAACCAGTGGGCTCCACTATCAGCTCTTTGATTCTTTTTTGGTCTCAGCCATATTTAGTCCAGTAATTGGGCATAGAGAGCACATTCCAGATTTTCTCATGACCTCCTCAACTGTAAGTTATAGTCTGTGGGAATATGTAATAACTATAATTTCCACAGGGACTTGATACAGTTCTAGCAAAACCTAAAGGCAAAGAAACTTGATATTTCTTTGACCTATGAGTCCTTGTTAGATGTCAGCATTGCTCAATAAATGGTAACTTATTATTTTGAAATAATGTTAGGCTTACAGAAACTGCAAAATCAATGTAGAAAATGTCCCTGTGCCCTTCACCCAACTTCTCCTAATGAGCCTATTGCTCATATGTAATGAATGATCAAAACTAAGAAATTAGCATTGGTATATGGCTACATTTTAGAAACATAGTATTTAAACATATATTAGGAAATACGTGGTTTAGAAAATAATAGGCATATCAAACTTGCAATTTCACTATTTTTTTTCCATTAAGATTCAAGTTAAGCAACAAGTTGATATAAAATAAATTTTAATTTTAAAATAAAGTGACACATTTTAGGTGATATGTGGACATGGCAAAATTAAATTATGAAGGTATTACTTGAATGAATGACATTTAGGGGTCTTAAGTAAATGTATGATTTGGAAACATTAAGCATTTACCTCCTTTTCCTTACTATCTGGGTAGATGCTCCTTGGATGCTGACTTCTCTGGGCATTTTCCTGCATCTGAGTGCCACTCTGAGTGATTTGCACCCTCTCATCTAGTAGGGGACAGTGGCCAAGCCTGCATAATATCCCTGTTCTCCAACATAGCAAAGTTGACCTCCCTATAATCCTCCCATTACAATGTAGATAGATGATTATGATGGTGGTGATGGAATTTAATGTTCTTCTTAAGACTGGACATTGACAAAAACTTGGAAATGCCTGTACTAGAGGGAGATTTTTGAGGAAAATGTAAAGTATCCAGTTAATGGGCTTTCCCCAATAAAAATGCAAAAACTGCTTTCATCTTCAGGTCATCATGTAAATCACACTGCCATCTGGCAGGTTTACATTCTCCCAGGTTCTATGCAGAGGTGATTATTCAGAACTCTGGAGCAGCATAGCTATTTGAAGAGCTCGGATAGCCATGAGGGGCCTGCAGAAGGCCAGGAGGACTTGTGTTTAATTTGGAAGGGAATTTGCTGACCACATCTGTCTTGTGAAGTTCAGCCTTTTCTCCTCTCTCAGGAGTCAAAATCATTTTAAATAATTTGTGACTTTTGAAACTCAGCCTTTGTGTTTCCTCCCTCCGTTCTGCTGGCTCAAAAAATCTTGATTTTTCCACGCATGTTCTAATTGCCAGTGAGTGAAAGGGTGGTGAGATATCGGGCTTAAATTATGGTATTCCCTAATTTCATTGTTTTTATAGAAGTCAGGAAATTGCTAGATTAAAGAATCATCTCCATGCTGAAACCGGTTTGGCTCAGTGGATAGAGCGTCAGCCTGCGGACTGGAAGGTCCCAGGTTCGATTCCGGTCAAGGGCATGTACCTTGGTTGCGGGCACATCCCCAGTAGGGGGTGTGCAAGAGGCAGCTGATTGATGATTCTCTCTCATCGATGTTTCTAACTCTCTATCCCTCTCTCCTCTCTGTAAAAAAATCAATAAAATGTATAAAAAAAGATTTAAAAAAAAGGAATAATATTAATTAAAAAAAAAAAAGAGAGAATCACCTCCATATAGAGCTTAAGTGCTTTTTGTTACTTGGTATAATTTTTGAAAAAACTTTTTCACCAAAGTCTTTCTTAAGAAAAGTAGATTTAATTCCACTGATTATCAGATACTCTTGCTTTTCCCTATTTCTTACATAAAATATTGTACATGAAGAGTGACAGTGATGTGTAAAGGACTATTTAATTGGTAGTTACCACTTAACAGTCTTCTGTGTTTTTCTTTTATATTTTTACTAGAGGCCCTATGCACAAAATTCGTGCAAGCGTAGGCCCTTCCAGTCCGAGAAGGTCGTCCAGAGAGGCTTCCAAATGGTCATTCTGCTGTTTGATCAATTTGCATATTACACTTTCATTATTATAGATATTTTATATTTGCCTGGCTTCCAGATCATTCCACATTGACTGGTATTCCACAGTAACACCAAGTCCTGGGGTGATCCAGAATAATAGGAGAGGGAGTCTGATTTATAAATGTGAGGCACATGAATTGAAGTTAACATAGTCTTCTGGATCTGCCTTGACTATAATTTTCTCATTATTTTAAAAATCATTTTCCTGGGTTTACTTATCATATAATTACCACTGTCAGTACAGTAGGTCCTTGCGTTATGCCAGTGATCCATTTCTACAGCACGATGTAGCACGATTTTCCCTGTAAGTTGGAACCCACCTACATAAGCACCTACACACTCACATGGAGCACGTACGTACACAGCAGTAATGAAGTGAAACAGTAAAAAAAAAAAATTAGAAAATAACAATTCCTAACCTTTACTTGTGGTAAATAAATAATAAGAAACATAAAGCACATATGTACATACATTGAAATGATGGAATTTTTTTTTTTTATAAATAAATGGGAGATGGCGAAGTAACCACAAAATGATGTACGTGGAGTCTGACATAAGCCAAGGACTGCCTGTACAAGCATAATTTAAAAAAAAAAATACAACAGCAATTTGACCACTGAGCCACATGCTGATCACCTTGCCGAGAATTTGTAAATTTGCTGGTAATGTGTAATTATTATTATTACTAGAGGCCCAGTGCATGACATTTATTCAATGGAGGGGGAGTCCCTTAGATCAGCCTGCGCCCTTTAGCAGTTTGGGAGCCCTCAGAGGATGTCTGGCAGTCTGACATCTTTAATGCTGCTCCTGTGGGAGCGCACTGACCACCAGGGGGCAGCTCCTACATTGAGTGCTTCCCCCCATGGTGATCAGGGTGCATCATAGAGACTGCTCATTCTGCTCTTGGGTTGATTTGCATGTTAACCTTTTATTACCGTATTTTCCGGTGTATAAGACAACCCCCTAATTTTACAGTTAAAACATAGGTTTAGGCCTATATTCGCTATATAAGACTACCCCCCACTTCCAAGGCAACACCAGTTCTTTTTTTAATTAAATTTTTAATGAATGACATTTTTCAAACATACCATAATATACCGTACATTGATACGATAAATGGAAGGTCTCTTCACAAATGGCAATGCCATGAACTTGAGCGAGAAACAAGAAATCCAAAAGAGAACATTAACAATGATGGCATCATCTGGAAAGAAAATTACAGGAAGAACTTGCAGAAAACGCTTGTTTGTGACTGACTGGGATGATAAGAGGTTTTTCTAGGCAGAGGAGCATTGTGAGCTTAAAATCCTTCAAAATCCTCCTCATGTTCTTCTTCTGACATTGTAAGTTCATCAATGACCTCTTGTGGTACATTTGTAAGACAGTCATCATATGGATCGAGTTGGAAAATTCGTTTAGCGGCATATTGAGACGTTTTTCGGGATATACTCGGCGTATAAGACGAACCCCGGATTATTATTATTTTTTTTTCCGTTGACTTTTTTTCGGTTCAAAGTCGTCTTATACGCCAGAAAATACGATATAGGTATATAGGATTGTGTAGGATTTTTATTGCCTCAAACAACTACACAGTAAATATGACCAATGGGAACTGTCATAAGAGCCTGTCTGCATAACCTTTAGAGCTAGAGTAATGGTATAAGAGGTATAGCAGTCCCCCAAGGTCTAACAGTCCCTTGTGGCTGTTGTTTTACTGGTGAACACTCATACTGTCCCTGGGTACATGAGGAGCATGTAGTAAATTGGCTCATTTATTCATGCTGACTTGGCAGTGGGGCCCCCTGGAAGAGAAACAAGGAAGATGAGAGGAGGTTTTTTGAGCTGTTGTCATACCTTCTTGCTGCTCCCTGCAGACACAGTCACTGCATTTCTGTCCATTTTGGGTCTTCTGCTTGGAAGGTTAAGATAATAATTACTACCAGGTAATCCTAAACACAAGGTTTCCCCCTTCTAATAGACTTCTTGACATTCAAGGATCTAGATTATTTCACAGCTGTCCTCATCACTGCAACCCAAGTGTCCTTGATTTAAGCTTAAGCTTCTGTTCTGGTCAGGTGCATTGGTCTTCATTTGGTTCATAGTATGTCTTTCCTTCTAGAATGTTCTCCCTTTATTACCTGAAAAACCAGTCATTCTGCAAAGATCAGCATGAGTCCCTCTGTTTGATAAAGGCCTCCCATAATTATACTATATCACTTAGATATTTCTCAACTCCTAAGTCCCATAGTTCTTGTCATCTAACTCGCATTATTTTATATTACTTAATTCTTTGCTCTGCATTTATTTTTCCTCTCAGCTAGATGGAATACTCATGCATAGGAGGTACTATTTTTCTGTGTCTTTCCTTAGAGCCCTTGTCTTTGTTAGCACCCAGAACAATGCTCTGCTCATGGCAGATGCTTAATAAACAGTTACAGAATACATGCAGGAGCCCTCATCTGCTGAGGTCTACTAAATCCTGAGCTCTGTTGATAACTCACCCTGAAAGCGTTTTCAATGGATTGTTCTTTTCTTTCTAGCTTTTCTGTGTGGTGAAGTGGAAAGAGCATAAACTTTGGTGTCAGAGAATCCACCACTAATTCATTCAGTGACCATGGCTGAGTTTTATTCAAAGGCCCTAACCATCAGCTGGTTGCCTCATCTGCATAGCAGAGATAATACTTTCTCCTAAGATTGCAGGAATTCACTGTTGTGGGGAAGCTGGCACAGTCGTTGGCATAAAAAAGATGCATCTTTTTGCTCACCACTTGGACTCCACTCAGACTGCACCTTCTCCTCTGCTTAAAGCAGGTAGCTCCCAAGTGCCCCTTGTGTTCAGTTATATCCTGATTAGTGAAAGCTTTCTAAGGAAGCTAAGCTTGCAAACAAACTCTTCAAAACCTCCTCTAAATCTTGTGAAGTGCAGCTGTCTGAGTGCATTAGCATGATAAAACCACTCCAGGACACTGCTGTTTGTCCCAGTCCAGTTGAAGAGGGAGCCATGTTGGCTCAGCAAAATGACCAAGTGTTCTAAATATATCTGAGCTCACAGCCTCTTCTTTCCATGCTTTTCCTCTCTCTCCTTTTTTAGCAGCCAGAGACTCCTCTGTAACTTCATTTGGGCAACATAACCAAAACTTGGAAAGACCTGATATAATTAATGCTGTTTGATGGATTGGTTGGAGGTGAATGTGAATTTAGCCCATATGTTACCTCAACTGATACAATTCTATCTCAAGCTCTTCTGTGTCTGGTGGTCTAAGAAACTTTGTCCCATGAAACTTCGTCTCTAGCATCAGCAAGCAGGGAGATTTTCTGGAGCAGGGAAGTTTTTCCCATTCCAGTCTGCCAGCTCTAAGGTTGACCTTGAACATAAACCAAATTTAGGATTTTTAAGGTGACAGGATATGTTGGTGCAAGTGGTGCATCTCTCTTCTTCCTTGATGGCTCAGCTCCTTCCTCTTCTGAGGAAAGTTGACATGGGCTGGGTTCTGACACTTGTTTAGGTGGCTGGTGATGACTGGATAGAGAAGTGACTACTGTTTCATAGGCCCTTTCCATCCCTGGAAGGTACTTCCTTCTTTCCTGAGTGAAGTACCTTAACCTCATTCTAAACCAGTAGTTCCCAACCTTTTTTGGCTGTGCCCCATCTAAGCACTTCTATAATAAAATCCTGATGCCCCCCCCCCATGACATATAATTCCTATTTTTTAAAAAGTGAAGGATGTATAAATGTAATTCTTATTATTCATGTGGAGGAAGTCTAAAAGGCCATTAGTCTAAACAAGCTTTCAAAGAACATGGCATCCATGAAAGAGAAAAATAAAAGAACGAAAGGACAATTGAAGTACTGAGGAGGAAATAACTAAGAAATTGTTAAAAAAATAATAATAATGTTAAGTGATATGAAAAAAATAGCAAATAAAGTTTCAAAACATATAATAGAGAACTAAAATGCATATATATGTAACAATACATATTTATATACTGTATATGAGGTCTCTAGAACCATAAAAAATGCAAAAAACTAATTTTTAATAATTCAGTCTTGAATTGCCCCCCTTAAAAATCAAATTGTCCACCTGTGGGGTGTGTGCCCCACATTGGGAATCATTGTCCTAAACTGTCCTTATTTTCTATTCTAAGATCCATAGATTCATGTTACCCTGGATGCTGTTTTTTAAAAATATATTTTATTATTTTTTTACAGAGAGGAAGGGAGTGGGATAGAGAGTTAGAAACATCAATCAGCTGCCTCCTGCACACTCCCTACATGTGCCCGCAACCAAGGTGCATGCCCTTGACTGAAGTTGAACCTGGGACCCTTGACTCCACAGGCTGACTCTCTATCCACTGAGCCAAACCAGTTAGGACTGGATGCTGTTTTAGTTAGCATTTCATTAATAGACTTTCCACACTCTAAAAATCCTCATGAATCATAACGGCCAGAATGGCAGAGTGGAGAGAGTACTAGGCTATGATGCAGGAGGAGATCCTGGTTGAATTTTACTACACAGCCGTCACTGGTCCTCAGTATTCTGTAGGCCCACCTCTGGGTTCTAGGTAACTAAAGACAGGTAATATGGAGCCTGAGCCTTCACAGACCTTGAAGGTCTGTGTTCCAGCTCTGTCTCTGTATAATGTGACTGGGGTCATGTGGAGAATGATGGCATTGGACTAAGCAATTCTAATTCCTATTCCAGCTATAAATTTTATGAGTCTGCTAGAGGCCTGGTGCATGAAATTCATACACTCAGGAGTGGGGGAAACAGGGTACCTCAGCCTGGCCTGCATCCTCTCACAGTCTGGGAACCCTCACGGGATGTCAGATTGAAGACTTAGGCTCACACTACCTCCCACCACCTCCACTGCACTCACCAGCCTGGAGCCTGGCTTCTGGCTGAGTGGTGCTCCCCCTGTGGGAGCGCACTGACCACCAGGGGGCAGCTCCTTCATTGAGCGTCTGCCCCCTGATGGTTAGTACGCATCATACCGACTGGTTGTTCTGTTGTTTGGGTGTTTTGCTTATTATTAGCCTGTTATTACACTATAGGATGCCCAGTAGAGTTGTCTCTGAGAATTAATACTTCAAAGTGACATTTTCATACCAGAACAGCCCTTCTTATCTAACATCATTGAACTCTTGTCTTTGTCTCTTATGTTATTTCCATCTCAGTTAATGATGATTATGGCTGGAAACAGCCTTTGATAAGCACCTCTGCTCTTCAATAAGAGATGTTTGCCAGAATTAGAGGTTGTCTCTGTTACCCTTGGTTTCTCCTCTCTGAGTCATGTATCTCCCTCGATTTTTCCTCGTCTTCACCAGCCCCTCAACTTTCATGTGCCGTTAAAAATTCTCACAAAATTATTTTCAATTCTTTAACTGCAGAAACTAGATATTTTCATTTTCTTGTGAATAGCGTACAGCATAGGGCTACACAGTGAGAAAGAGAGGAATGACTCTATATTGTTTGACTAATCCCTAGGTAGGTAAACACTGTCACTGTGTACATTTAGTCATGTTACAATCCCCCAGTGCATCCAGGAAGGGAGGTCTGTCTAAAAGCATGGTTTGATACTTCTTATAATACTGATAAATGTCTAAACACTATTCTATTGGGACACTTAACCAAATGCAATAAGGCTAAAGACCCTCAGGTAATCCAGTTAAGGTATGTTCAAAACAGGACATTCCACATGAGAATAGCCATGAGGACTACAGCAATGACTTCTCAGGCATGGGAGGCCTGCTGCATGTGATATTTACTTTGATGACGAATTTCAGCACAGTGTCAGGCCTCTTAATGGGCAACAGTGATTCTTCTTCAATAGGAGAGGTTATTTAGTCTGGCATTTCTTTTTGCTTTATTTTATAATTCTCAAATTAGAACTGACGAATCTTTATACATCTGTAATAAAATGTTCTCGCACAATGCTTGTAAAAGTAATGTGCATGCAAATCACCTGGGAACATATTAAAATGCAGAATATTTTTAAGTCCTTCTGGGGTGGTTACCCAACATGTCACATTTCTAACAATTTATAGATGGTGTTCTCTCTCTCTCTCTCTCTCTCTCTCTCTCTCTCTCTCTCTCAGAGAGAGAGAGAGAGAGAGAGAGAGAGAGAGAGAGAGAGAGATCCAGGCCATTAACACCCTTGGAGTAACAAGATTTTAGAATGTTAAAACTGGAAAGTATATTCAGGGTTATTTAGCCCAAGCATGTATGTCACAAGTAATGCAAGTGAGACCTGGAGATTCTAGAGTTATCATGGACAGAGAGTGGTGTCCAGATGTCCATGTTCAGGGCAGTCCTCTCCCTTCCCCATTCCAACCTTTGTTGCACAGTCTTTAGGAAATCACATATTGTTGCTGAGCCTTGGATTTCTCTTTTGAGAAACATGTGGCCTGTGGTCCCTGTGCATTCTGTCTTAGTCAGGTGTCATTTCCTTCAAGCCTCTTTGGATTTGGATGCTGACGATCACCACCACTCATATTTATGTTGCCTTCTGCCTCTAGGGGATAAATCTGGGGAATGCAGGGAGTGGGCTGAATAGGCCAATGAAGGCTGGGGACTGGTGATGGGATATTGGCAGGATAAGGAGGGATCTTCATTTGGTGAGCACACCTCTTTGAGATGGGCTCTGACCTTGCTCACAAATGAATCCTGTCACCCATCATGCTGACTCAGGGCCACTACTGATGTGATGAGAGGCACAGAGCTTAATGTGAACTGGTGTTCCTAGCTACTGCGGCACAGGCAACAAAACGAAAGCAGCATCCTGTGGCAGATAGCACACCTATCTGCCCCTCTGCATGTGGCAAAGGTTCTCAGAATCATAGGGATACCACTTCTATTAATACTGCATTGGAGGGCGATGGGGCCCAGTGAAGGAAGGATGAGGAGACCTACACCATTGTGCACTTGACCCTCTTCATCATTCATCTGATGTAATGTCTTCTCTGGCATCTTGTTGCTTTTTAGGTCATTCTTACAAGTAACCACTATGATTAGCTTTAGACATTCCTCTGGGAATTCCTAAGGCATTTCTCACAACTCATTCAAAAATAATGATTATACTTGTTTTCATAGAATGGTTCTTATTGCTCACGTTTTACCCCCCTCCTGTATACATTCTTACCACTTCCTCTTTGAATACTGTAGTAGCATCCTGTGAAGCCATTTTTAAAACTTGAGGAGAAAAACATCAATATTTTAAGCAATAAAAATCCATTGTTTTTTTTTTTACAGATTTTTTCTTTGAGGATTTTTGCAAGCATCAGACAATAAATCTCCTTCGTATTCCTTTAAAGTATGAAGGAGGATTGTTCTCTCCCATTTTGAATAACAGTGAGACTGAAACACAGCCATTGAACATTGGCCTGAAGTCACTCTTGTGGTCGGTAGGAGTGGTATCACATCAAGAACAAAACCAGGTTGTCTGGTTGAAAGTCAGACCTTGTATAATTCCCAACTCCAGTGAGGTTGCTCCCTGTAGTATATTAGGCAGGACTCCAGGGGTGGGAGCCCAGTGTCTTTCTAACAAGATCAGGACTGTAAGAGCTGATTAGACCTGCACGATGGAGCAGTAGTGGATAATGAGTGGCAAGGAGGTCAGCTAGGTGCTCCCGCTTTTCTGGACCGCGTTTCAGAAGCAAGAAGGCACTTAGTGAAATGAAAATGTAACCCAGTTAGTGTTGATGAAATGACATTCTTAAGTTTGCTATCCATTAGTAATCTGTGCATTCCAGTGCTCCTTGGAAGCACCGAGGCCAGCTACATACATGGAATGATGAATTTAGTAGGTGTTAGAGCAATAGATTGGAATTTGTGGGTCCAGAGATTGGTGCCCTCAATTCTGCTGTTATCTGTAATCAATAAATGATTTCAACCCACAATCTCTGGAGACTGCTATGGACACAGCACAGTCCTAGGCACATATGGTTTTGTCCCTCTAACATCGGATACACAGTAGGTACTCACAATAAGTTCTTGACTAAATCAATGTGTGAATGAATTAATGTATAAATTAAGGCCAATGATACCTGTTCCTTACGTTTATACAGATTTCAAAAGTTTGTTGTCCATAGCAAGTTAGTCCCATTCTTGTGTCTCATTTTCTCCACCTTAAAAAAACTTAGACCTTTTCAGGGTTAACCTGTGAAATCATACTTTCTCACTCTTTAGATTAAAGTAGAAATGTTTTGCTACAAATTATTGTTAATGTTTATGCCCTCACTTTAGCTGGACTGTAGGTAGAGTAATGAGTTTCATCCTGTTCTGGTGACAGTCAGTATGCCAGTATATTAATCATGGGCTATAGTCCTCATTCCTTCCCCATCATTATGCTTTGACCATCTCTATCCTTGCTTTACCCATCACCTATTGGAGAAAAGTGAAGCAATGATGAGGTATTTGGGATTATAGGACATTTATGCTTACAAGGCACATGGATTTTGTGCCATGTATTTTGGTAGGTAGAAGGTAGTTTCAAAAAAAAAAAAAAAATCAAAACCAACCCCTAACATTTAGAGATAACAATGTTATGGAAAGAGAAGAGCTTGGATTTTGTACCAAGACACCCTGTTTGAGCTCCATCTATGAGTCATTGCTAACCAGTTATTTAACTTCTGAGTCTAGGTTCTATTTTCACCCTAGGGAAGTTTAGAAACAGTGAATTGACTAGCACATATTGTTGATTATAGCTCCTCTTATTCTAGTGATTGCTTAGGTCATTACTTAGTGGTATCATTGCAGATACCTCAGTTGGAAATTAAGGTGATATGTGTGCTAAAAACAAGATCCAACAGGATGGGTCCATATGTGTATGACTCTAGGATATTAGGGCCACTCTAAAAGCTATCTTTAAAAGTATATTGTGTGATCAATTGTGCTTTAGGAACTAACGTGAAAGGATTGTTTTTTTGTTGTTGTTGTTGTTGTTGTTGTTGTTTTGAGGCTCTGACCCAAGTTAGGTAATTAAGAGGGAGAACACCGATATTGGGGCATCTCCCTTATCTTTACACCCACTTCTCACTCTGGGTATGACTATTCATTAATACCGGTAATCCTCCTTGTGATCTGCAAAGCAAAGTATGTGAATCCAGGTCTTCCATGAACAGCTCTGTTGGTGTCATAGCAGTTCATACCTGTTAAGCACAAGTAGTTTGCTCATTGAATGCTAGAACATATACCAAGAGATTTTACATAGAATTATATTAGCTTTGTTTTTCCACTGGGCCTTTGATGTCTGGAATTCAAGCTGTCCCCACTACTGTTTCGGATGTTCTGTTAAAAGTATGACCTTGGGAGTAAGGGAGGTAGAAGAAGGGAAAAGAGATAAATAGTGATGGAAGGATAGTTGACTCGGTGATAAACACACAATATAACATACAAATGATGTGTTGTAGAATTGCATTCCTGAAACCTGTATAATTTTATTAACCAATGTCAACCCAATCAATTTAAAATAAAGTATGATCTTAATGAAGAACTGAACTCCTGCTTCTGTGCCTGAACTATCCTGATGAGTGGACTTACCGTGTTTCCCCGAAAATAAGACCTAGCACATGGAAAGATAAGACATCCCCTGAAAATAAGACCTAGCTCAACTTTGGGAGAAAAAAATTAATATAAGACACTGTCTTATTTTCGGGGAAACAGGGTAGATGCTGGGGTCAGCAGGGTCATGTGGGTGTTCAGCCCCAAAGTCACAAGGCCAGCCCAGCAAAGCCACAGCATAGGGGAGGGAGAGTGTCACCTTCCTTTGTGGTGACTTCATTTGCTCTCTGTCTCTAGTTGGTAAATATTTAAGTGCAAATGGAAGCTAGCGATTGGTAGCCTGGAAGGCAGAACTGTTGTAGCCAAGATAAGAATCCCCTTTCCAATGAAAGGGAAAGGGGTTAGTCACTTTGTACTTATCTTTCTATGTTCACATCTTAAGAAATGCAATACTTTTTCCGGTGTCCTTCAATTGCAAAGGTAATATCTGTTTCCTGTCTGTGTCAGAAAAAAACATGAAAGCATAGAGAGAAGAAAAATCACTGTTAACCTCACCAACCAGAGGGAACCCTGTTGACAGGAAGGTGTGGTTCCTTCTTTTTAAGTATAGTTTTTACAAACTTAAAATACTATTACATGTCTAATTTAAAATCTTGGATTTTTACTTAAAATGTTAGTATAAACAAATGCCCCTATTATCCAAAGCTAAGAAACATTGATTTTATAAAGTCTGAGAAGGCAGTGGATGGGTATAGATGGTTTACCATTACATTCTCAGTGCCAGCCAATATTTGTCAAATAAAATAAACAGTGATATTCTTAACATATGGATATTCAATATTTTACTGAACAATATTGACATTTCCAATTTTTTGTTTTCCTAATGCTGTGGCACTCATCCTTGGTATAGCAAACTTCTCTTGTATTTCTGATTCTTTTCTTTGGATACATTCCATGACTTATAATTATACACTTGGTCAAAAGGATTTTTAAAATTCTTGGAACATGTTACCAAATTGCTCTCCCAAAAGGATGTGTTAACTTGTACAAAAAGTCTGTGAGAGGCACATTTGTCTGGACCATGGGCAGAAAGACTTTCACAGACCAAGGACCACTGGACAGCTCTGTCCATATGGGAGGACGGACCAGAGCAACTTCCAGTGAACTGAGGGAAGGTATTTGAAAGTAGGATCTGAAGAGGAAAATGTGTCATATACTTTAATTTCAAAAAGCCAATAAGTAGAAACAGGGACTCAGAACAGATAAAAATATGTTTTAGGAAAACTAAAGTATAAGCGATCTCCTGCTCCAGGAACTAAGGACCAACCCCCGCCAGCCTCGGCAAGGGACTCTATGCTAGGAGCTAATAGTAACCTTGTCTGCCTTTCCTGCTCAGTGTCAAACACTTTAACGTGAGCCAGGCTCATGCCGAACTCTCTCAGTGGCACTAATCCCTGATTTAATTATTGTTGACAGTGTTTGAAGGGCCTTAACGAGCTATGCTCCCTAATGAACTGCATCTTGGGGTTTTAGAGCATTACCTGAAAGGTGTGGCCCTCACCCAGGCTAACTGGTGGTTGCAGAAAACCACCTTCCAGCTCAGGGACCTTAATGCAAGTGACAGGACAGCATTGGTGACCTGCATTGTGATACTTCTAAGTGGGAGGTGACACATGAGTTTTTCCTTGCTGTAAATCATCAGATAGGAAGAACTATAGGGACCATTTTAAGAGAACTAGTTACCTTCCCTGCTATGCAGTCATCTTTCTGGGGGCAAGGACCATTTTGCTTTTTGGATCTTTATTAAAGTTTCCTCCTTGCCATACCACAGGGCTGAGGTAGGAGGGTGCAGCGTTAACTATTTGGACCAGTGGCTGGTCCAAACTTTGCTTGGTTGTGTCGCTAGTTCCTAACTTTGTACTCAGGGTGACATAGACCTGGCAAAATTTCCTCCCTGGTCTTCTCTGTTAACTGAGGCACAATTGCTGCTTTGAAAGAGAAAGATCAACAAGAAGACACAATAGAAAAAGAAAAAGTCAAATAAATTTGAGAAAGTATATGAGTTTACAAAATAAGACTTAGCCAGGAATGTTTGTTTATTCACAAATCCTATGATCTTGGAACAAGTTAACCTCCCTCAGTTTCCTCATCTCTGAGGAAGAGAACATTATCCACATTGTAGGATTTTGTGAACATGAAAGGCAGATGCACAAAGAAGAGACTGGAGCTTGGCTTTGAGATCCTCCTTAGGGCTTTGTTATTATTTTCCTGATCTCTTCTTTCTTCAGCTCTTTCCTTAGAAAGAGCATACTATTTAAAGACATTCCAACTCCCAGTCATAGGAAGATCGGGGTCTGACAGCTTCTACTGTAACTGATCATGTCTAGCAACCTGCTTTCTTCTTTGAAAAAAAAAAATTGATGAGAGACTTCAATTTGTTGTTACACTTATACATTCATTGGTTTATTCTTGTGTGTGCCCTGACTGGGAATGGAACCTACAACCTTGGCATATCTGGATGATGCTCTAACCAACAGAGCTACGCAGCCAGGTACAACCTGCTTTTATAGTTTAAAATATTACATATAGCCGAAACCAGTTTGGCTCAGTGGATAGAGCGTCGGCCTGTGCACTGAAAGGTCCCAGGTTCGATTCCGGTCAAGGGCATGTACCTTGGTTGCGGGCACATCCCCAGTAGGGGATGTGCAAGAGGCAGCTGATTGATGATTCTCTCTCATCGATGTTTCTAACTCTCTATCCTTCTCTCTTCCTCTCTGTGAAAAATCAATAAAATATATTTTTAAAAAATAAATAAAATATTACATATATTAGTACATATATCTCCTTTTTCCCCTAGCCATTGACCTTCCCCCAGCTTCTCCCTACCCCCTTTCACATGCCCTCATCCCAAATCTCCAGTGTCTTGAATTCATTGGTGTGCTTATATGCCTGCAATACAAGTCCTTTGGTTGATCTATTTCCCTTCCTCCTCAACACTCACCAGTCTTCCCATTGTAATTTGACAGTCTATTTGTTGCTTTACTGCCTCTGTATCTTTTTATTCATCAGGTTATAATGTTCTTTATTTTCCATAAATGAGTGAGATCATGTGGTATTTTTCTTTCATTGCTTGGCTTATTTCGCTTAACATAATGCTCTCCAGGTCCATCCATGCTGCTGCAAATGGTAAGAATTCCTTTTTTTTTATAGCAGCGTAGTATTCCATTGTATAGGTGTACCATAGTTTTCTAATCCACTCATCTGCTTATGAGTCTTTGTTTCCAAATCTTAGCTGTGGCAGACCTTCATCTGCTGGTCTGTTTGGGCACACTGACCTAGTCTTAAAGCCCAAGTAATTCTGATGGTTACACCATCTTTTCTTGGCATTTGTTTCACCTTTGACAATTAGAGGCTGATTCATTCTGTTTGTAGATTCACAACTCTTTTTTGACTGTTTATCATATTTCTATTTTGTGATGATAAGAAATCCCAGCCCCCTCCTATCATATTCAGAGCAGTGATAAATGATTGCTGTGTCCTAAGGCCATTGGCTGATGCAAACTTTGCTCCCTTCGGTTGCTAGTTCTATCTGCCGTGTTTCCCCGAAAATAAGACATCCTCCAAAAATAAGACCTACTTACAGGTTTCCTTCTGAGTGAAATATAAGGCATCCCCCTGAAAATAAGGCCCCCCTCGGCTAAACATGAGAGATTTGGTCCACTGATTCTGAAGGAAATGGAGTCACAAGAAATTCACCAGGAAATTCAGGAATTGGATTGTTATGATGATGTTCCAGAAGATGATGACATGATTGTCATTGAATAAATGAGTAAGTTCTTGATACTGTAGGATTCACAGTTTGTCTGGTTTGTGTTGACAACTACCGCACTACTGTACCGTATACAAGTAATAAATTTCTTTATTTTCATTTAACAATAAATGTGTACCGTATTCTTCTTCATGGAAAAATAAGATATCCCCTGAAAATAAGACCTAGCGCATCTTTGGGAGCAAAAATTAATATAAGACACTGCCTTATTTTTGGGGAAACAGGGTATCTGCTTCTCTGGTTTTTCTTTGATCCATTCTATGACATTAAAGAACTTTCTATTCCTCAAGTGCCCCTATAGGGGGTTAGTTGTTTAGATTCTTGTCTAATGCCCAAAGAGTATAAACACACTGTTAAAATCTCAGAAAAAGAGAAGAGTCATTTTATCACAGATGTTTCTTCCAGACTTTAATATCAGCATTGCTAATTGGATTTCACATTTGGTGCCTCCACGCACCAGATACACACGACTTTGGAAATAGCTGTGGTACTGTGAGTTCCCTGAACTAAGGGAAAGAATATTTGAAAAACTGGGCTTTTAAAAAAAATAACCTGTTTGATTTTTGAAAGCAGTATGTGGAGAAATTGAGGATAAAAATTTAACTCTAATAAAGTTTGACTTTTAGAATTTTGATTCAGTTAAGCAAATCTTAATTGTAGTTGGCAGCCTTTGAATTCATCATAGAAAATTCCCGGGCATAGAATCCCTTTGTATAAATTATAGGTGAGTCTAGTCTACAGATGTAGGAAACACTCTCTAGAAAGGCTTATGAAAAGAGGAAAATTGATACCCTTTTGTGTCCTTTTTTTTTAATACAGTACTTCAAAATTATGACTCCTCTTCAGAAATGTACTATGTGCTCAAATTCATTTAATGATAAGAAATTATGTGAATAACCTCCAATTCCTATATAATGTTTTAATTACAAAAGGATAAAGACCCCCAAACCATTTTGCTATTCAGTTGAAATTTATATTTGCGTTATTATTTTTACTATTTTTCTCAGACCTTGCCAATTGCTCCACCTGGGAATTGCAAGTTAGTATTTGTAAAGAAATTGCATCTCTCTGGAATTAAGGTCATTTTCTCTTGGTGCATAAGTTGACATGAAAAATTACATCTACAGCAAGCATTTATGTTTTGAATCATAGACATACAGGATGTGGTTGACCTGACAAACTGTTTAAATAAATCATCAAAATGGGATGCCATCCATCCAACAGTTTGGAAAGGACTTGAGTGAAATTGTTAAACTGGGGCCAAAGGTGTCAGATAGCACCTGTATGAGCCACCTGATTCAGTAGGTTGTCTGGTCACTGTCAGAGACACCCAGCAGTACTCAGAAGGGCCCTCTAGGCCCTCAGATCACCCCTCCATTGCAATAAAGAGATGAAGCATTTAGAAAGAGAGGATTGTTGAATAGATACAAAGTCACAGTGTAGTACAGAGTCGTGTTTGGGCTCTTGGGCTTCAGACCAGACACAGTGGCTCAGAGAACTGAAGCTGTTTGATTACTGAGAAGGTGCTGGGTGTTGGTAAAATGGCAGAAAAATATTAAGACATGGGTCAGGAACTGGCTTAGATGTCAAGGAAGATGATAAATGGGTGCTTCTCGGAATAAAAAGCATTAATCGTGGGGTCTTCTAGAAACCACTACTTCAAAATGTTTAATTTAACACTTTAATACTTTTATAGAAGAGAGAGACCATAATGAAATTTCTTTAGTGTGCAATCGACATTAAAGTCTCTCGCATATGGGAATGTCAAACCAATGGAAATAAATTTCAGAAGTATTGGAGATTAGATGAGGGAGTTGAAAGGCAACTTATATAAAAGATTAAAGCTTTATTCTTTGCCACCAAGATGAGTAGAACCTGACTAGGACCTGTACAAGGTGTCTGATGGTTACAGTGATTGTCCACCCATATTTGTATCTTTGATGCTTATTGCTTGTGCTATTTATTTGTCATGGAATGTAAGTTAGCTTTAAAATATTACTTATTTTTTCCGCATATATTTTGAGTCTCCGATCACATTACGTATTTCCTTCTGGTATCACTAGAACCTGCTACACAGAACCCAGTCTCTAGATCCTTAATAGACTGTTGGTGAGGCTCTTGATGAATACTTAGCCTAGACTCCCTAGAAAACAGGACCTAGGGACTAAGTTCTGTTGCTTTATTTGCAAAGAGGGACCAAACTAGTCAGGAGAAAGAGAATAGTAAGAAAAGATATGCCACAATGTGGCATTATCATGACAGATACTGCTTCAGGACACTAGCAATAAGACACAGCAGCTCACCTGGCACATACATTTGGCTCTGCCACATGGGGGATCTTTGGACCGGGCTGTACCACACCTTGGAGCCATTAATGGGTGGCAGTGAGACAAGAGTGTGTATCTGTCTGGCTTTTTTCCTTGTGTTGTTTCCCATTGGGCAGTGTCTGAACCAGAGGAGTTCCTTGTATTTCTGGGTTATAGTACCTGGCCCCTTTAGTGGCCATTTAGCAAGCCAGATCTCGAACACTAACATGTAGTGCTGTGTTAAACCAGAAATTTCAGGAGATGCCAAGACTCAGAGGGTGTAGCTAGTTAGTCTGGTAGTATGACCCCGGCTAAGGGGGAAGGTCTGTTACTGCCAAGAACTAACTGGTTAGCTAAGCCAACTCATCAGTCACAAAGACAGCAAAGGTGGAGCAAGCAGGGCTTTGGAGGCAGGTAAGGGCAAGGGAATCAGAATAAGCCCATAAGATGTATCTGAGAGTATGATAATAATGATGATGATGAAGAAGAAGAAGAAAAAGAAACACTGCCTGCTAGAAATGGAACCAGGAAAACATGGGAAAAGGCCAAGAAGAATCAACAAGCAAAAGAGGAAACTTTTAATATAAAATTAACTTCAATACTCTATTTAGAGAGGTGAAAGTCAAGAGAAGTTCTAATTTATGAATACAGATTTGTTCACAACATCTTGGAATATTAGAAATAAGGGGCATCCTTTGAAGCTTGAAGGAGAAGCTTAATTTGGGAGAAATGAAAGGAGGTATATTAATATAGTTGGTAGTAAACACATAGAATGCATCACCCTCAGAGGTAATATTGTCAGAAAGAACAAATTGGTTGAAGAATAATTTAGGTAAGCTTATATTTTATGGAGCCATAATCTGCTACTTGGAGGAAATTAAGGGTGTTTAGGGTACTAGCCCTAACCTTTTGAGATTGAGCTCACAAAAGAAGTAATGTCCTTTCTTTAATATACTTGGTGTCATTGTCAGTGACTGAATCCTTGTCTGAATGGATCATTGGTCTGAGCCTGAATGGAGTATTTTTCATACCTATTTTTTATCATTAATATCCTTGGTAATTTCAGGGACTTTTTCCCTTGCGGAAAGTGTGGGGAGATGTGGATGATGCATCAGAATTGTTTTCTCCAACTCTAGGAGGGGTGATGTTCACCTTAAAGATTACTCTGCCTTTGTCAATGCTCCATCTGTTAGCATTTAATTCTCTTTTGCACCCAGCAGGGAATTAAATGGACACTCAATCCATTTGATTTTTGAAGTCATTTGGAATTCAGATATCTTAAATACATTAGTTTCATTATACTAATTTGGAACTAATTTTTTCCCTTAATTAATCTCTGTACTTGAAATTTTTTTCTCTCTGTTTATCCAAATCCTGGCACCAGAAGGTTTAGGCTAATTCCCATTTCACCATAAAAGTGCCTCTGACCACTTCATTCCTCTCTCTCTTTCACTGATTTAATATTGATTGTCTTTATCATAAATACTCAACTTCATGCTGTCTGGAATTGGCTGCTAATCACTTTGTTTGTACATAGATCATGTCACTCTGACTAGATTTTAAACCCTGTTAAGATGGGAAATGAAGTCTTACTGTACTCTAGGTTTCCCCATCTTACAGCACCAGTCCAGGCACTTGGATGATGCTGAGTGACAGGTTATCAGGTCAGAGGGGCATATGTGCTGCTATGCAAACAGACTGGGGCAGTGGGCAGTTCTCTGTAGCCCCATGTGAAAATGCTTCCTCGTTGGATAATGAAAGCCATCTTCAATTTTTGGTGAGAGGAGTAAAAGTTCCTCCCACTCCTTCCTGTTCTCAAAACATGCTAGTGAATCTTAAAGAACTTTCATTGATAATAAAGAGAATGTAATCTACCTGATTTTGAAATCACTGTCCTATTGTTTCTCTGGGTGGTGGTTTCTCTTGTAGCTGTTAGTAAAGTGCTTCAGGCAATACACATCATTGAGTTCCTCCCAAGCTCAGATCTGAGATGATACATAGAGGTTAGTGAAAGCAGCAGCAAGCTCATACTGGCACTCTCACCATATCTGTGATGGATCTCAAGCGTCGTCTTCTTCTGTCTTCTCTCTCCTGGAAAGAATTTGGACGGAGGGAATTCATTTGCAATAGGAGTCAGAGAAAAGACTTGGAGTGAGAATGACTTTAAATGATTCAGCCTGGAACACCCTATTCAACTTCTTTCAGCCTCTGTTCATTGTCTCTCAGGTGAGGGGATGATGAAGTGAAATGAAAACATGGATGATGCATGGGCAGTGAGGGAAGTCAGAGCTTCCTTGCCTGGCTGAGCCTCTTGGCCAGGATTCTGGTTGCCTGTTTTGAGCTACTGTGTTCACCAGGCCTGGAAAGATGCTAGTTCTCTGTGCTGCTTAGAAAGAGGGCTGCAGTGTACATACTTGGAAGGAAGAGTCAAGCTCTTGATTGGAAGCAGCTCCCAAAGCTCTATGATAATCAGGTACATGGTTCAGATGCTTCCTCCCAAATACCTCCATTTTGGAGAGAACAAAATTAAGTGTCCTTAAATCAAACCTTTCATGGCCCAGCCCCTCCTAAGTAAGATGGAAATATACTTATAAATCTAAGGCTGAATTCTTTTCCTTCTTCCCTCACTGAGGGACAACTAGATGTGGTTTTCTGCCTGGGGTTAGCTCACAAGTCTATCCTAAGGCTTCCCCAAGGCTTGGCTGTGCCAAATGCCACATGGCTGACCAAAAAGTAATCAGTTCACATGCTAGTGGGTAAGATGCAGCTTGACATGCATAGTTCCTGATTGTTGAGAAAGTATGCTCTCCAGAGCCCTGAACTCCTAACAAAGAAGTAGCCTGTGGGTTACTAGGAGCCTACTAGGTTGGGGTGGGAGTTAAGAAGGTGGGGAAGGAACATGAGGGTCTACCTTTTGTGATCTGCGATTGCCACCATTGGGGCACTGGTTTAGGGTTGTATATTCTGTAGCACCTGGTGCCTACCACATCTGAGAAAAGAGAAAAGACCCCTCCGTGGGTCTCTGATGAGACACAGCTGCCATTATATATTTATAGGACTCGGGAAACCACAATTGGCGTGGGCACTTACTGGCCATTAATTGTCATAGTGGCAATAATGATTATCATTCACTGAAGTTTTACTCTTCATTTTACGTGATTGAAACTTTTTGTGCCAATTGGTGTTGACCGTCCATATTTCCTATTGACTGTTGGGATGAAGCCATCCCCTCTCTGCTGGGCTCCTCTTAGGATCATTGATAACATGCATTCTACTCAGCATGCATTGCTTTTCTTTACTCCTTTGAGGAAACCTTCCAAAAGAATGCATTGCTTCACTCCTGACTGGTGACTGACTCTTTAGTCGAGTCCAGCTGCATGTGGCTGGTGTGTGGTTTTCAAATAAATGAGGCAAAGCCAGCTGCAGGGGGCATTGCCTGGAGTGTTGAAAGGTGCCCTTGACCTTAAAACTGGGGGCTGGTGCTCCAAGTCATGCTCCAGCCATGAAAGTCCCCAGAGGGAAGAAGAGAATGAGGGTCCAGCAGAGGCTATGCAGTTTGGTGTGTTGATTCTAGCTCACTGTCTTGGGAATCCTCTCAGCCTTTTCCATAATTTATTGTAAGCAGCTTAGAAGATCTTTTGGATCCTGGACATTTCTGCCTCCAAGTGCTTTGAAATAATGAGGCTAATTCCTGTCCCCTCCTTTGCAGGAGTACAGTGAGTCTGATGAGTTAGGTAATGTCTGGACAGAATGCTGGCCACTGTGAAGTGAGGAGTGTAGGATTGAGTGGGGACATAAGTAGTCAAGTCACCAGGATGGGGAGTGTAGCCCATGTCAGAAAGAGTCTGAGCTGAATGTAGGATGGGAAATGCCTAGGGGTGAAATATGGAAAAGAAATGGGAGGTTCCCCATTTTACTCTTTAACAGTCCTCTCTGTAGCACCTTTGACCATGCAAGTTGTCTTGCAAGCAGCAATCAAGTACTTTTGTGTTGTAGTTGCTCAGCTCCAGAAGCAGCAACTCTAAACTACAGCAAAGCAAACCACACCTTGTTTAAGGAAGTTTTAAATCACAAATCATCCAATTGCTCTGGGATGAAAATGTTCCACACTTGCAAGCCACTTGCACTATCAGACCTCAGCACAATAATCTAATGCACAAAAACCATGAGATGATAAGACTACATGCTGGCATTAGGTTTCCTGAGCTAAATTCAGCAGAGAGAGAGGCTCTTGTTAAGGAGAACCTGGGCACAGGCTTAACCCTGTGTGGGAGGTGTCTTCACCCACTGCAGCTGGCATGCATCCAGATGATGCCCTCTTTCTAATGACTGGACTTCTTCCATTGAATTCCTGCAGCTGAGAGGAAAGCTACAGCAAACACCAACCTAGAGAAACCAGAGACAGCATGTGCAAGTGAGATAGGAACTGGAAATTCATTATAGCAGAAAGTGCTGCCTTTTTGTAGTGGAGGGCCCTTCTTGTGTCAGGGACTCATGAATATCGCATCAAAAGAATAAGCTTATTTAAGAAAAGGAAAAAGAACTCCCAGGAGTAGAGAGAATTAAACTCTGGGAACTAACCTTAGGAAGGTCTTTTCAATTGGATTGTGGAAGTTAGTTTCTGTCAGGGTTTTGGACTTGGATTTTTAACTTGTGTGAATCCGATCAAGAAACCCCTTTGGGGTACTTGAGTGGAGGAGGATGCCCTTTGTGGAATAAAGGCGGCAGATGACTTCATAAATGCCAGTGTGGCCCAGGACACCTATCTGGCTTCTCAATGCCTGGTTTCTTTTCTGCTTTTATATAAAACTAGAGGCCCGGTGCATGAATTTTGTACATGGGAGGTGCCCCAGCCTACACCCTCTCCAATCTGGGACCCCTTGAGGGCAGTCGGTCATCCCTCTCACAATCTAGGACTACTGGCTTCCAACCGTTCGCCTGCCTGCCTGATTGCCCCTAACCGCTTCTGCCTGCCAACCTGATTGATGCCTAAGTGCTCCCCTGCTGGCCCAGTTGCTCCTAACTGCCCTCTCCTGCAGACCTGGTTGCCCCTAACTTCCCTCCCTTACCAGCCTGGTCTCCCTTAACTGCCCTCTCCTGCAGGCCTGATTACCCCCAACTGCCCTCTCTTGCAGGACTAGTCCCTCCCTACTTTCCTCCCCTGCTGGCCTGATCACCCACAACTGCCCTCCCCTGCCTGCCATCTTGTGGAGGCCATCTTTGACCACATGGGGGCGGGCATCTTGTGTGTTGGAGTGATGGTCAATTTGCTTATTATGTCTTTATTATATAGGATTGCCTAATGTTTAAATCTCACCAGGGTAGTTGAGAATATTCTAAGGGGCACATCATTGTTGCAGCTCAGCCTTTTAATACTTAAATTAGGGATCAAGCCAGCAAACAAATACTCTTCTAGGGCTTCCCAGTACAAGATCAGAAGCAGGAGCTCCATGTGGGCCATTTTCCACCTGTGGGGCCATGTGGCTGCTGCTTTTTTGTGGATAGTGGAACAAATAAGGATCACAAAAGGTTATTGCTTATGGGAGCCATATAGAACAGGAAGGAGAAGTTATTTCCTGGATTATTGACCAAGATTTTGACCTGACTCTGGTGAACCATGCAACAAACCACTCTGCTTCCTTAGGGGGTAAACAGGTTCTTTCAACAGTTCCTCATCCCATCCCCACCAGTCTGCCCTGTGTTTTTAGGACTGAGGGACACTTCCTGGTTGATTCATTGTCATCAATAAGAGGCAGGTTGTTTATGGACATACTTGAGGCAGTTCCCTGTGATACTGAGAATGAGGAGCAATAATAACAAAAGGCAGATGACAGGTAAAGGCAGCAAAAGAGGCATCAAAATAGCCCAGAACCAAAGCCAAATTGTTTCATGTGGGCCGGTCATCCCAGGAGTGCATGGAATTCTAGGAGAACTGGGTCCCAGAACTCAGCTGGTTTCAGCTTTTGAGTTGCTCTAATTAGTGAAAGGTTTGGGAGAAAAGGGGAGAGAACGAGAATGAAAATACCCTTTGCATTTCTGTATTTTCTTTTAAGTTGAGAATGACTCTTTAGCCAGAGCCTCCATCCAGAACCTTGTATCCATGGCAACCCACTTGCAGCCTGCAAAGCTAACAGCCTACTCTGGAAGTAGTGTTGCTGAACCAGAAAATGGAACAGGGGAGGTTTTGTTTCCTGAGTTATTAGCATTAAATATATACACAAAGAAGTATGTAAGAGTCTGTGTATTTATTAGCAGATGCTGTTGTTGTCTTTTTTCCTTGACCTTAAAAATGAATTCTGTGCACTTATGCAGCACATACTATGCACTGGGTAAGTTCTGGGGATGCAGAAGTGAATAGGATGTTGTCTTTAACACCCACCAGTGAAGCTGCCATCTCTGGTGGCGTTACCACACCGTGAGATCTCTCAGCATTTGTGCACTGGTGTTTCACTGGCACAGAGGCGGGTAGTTAACCTTGTTAGCAGTTGGGAAGGCTTCCCAGTGAAGATAACATTCAGGATCATAAAGGAATGAGTAGAAGTTTTTCAGGTGGAGGATGTGTGGAAAAGGGAATTCCTGGGTGAAAATATCTATCAAGTGGAAAATAAGTCACATAATGATTTTGTTCCTTATTTATTTATTTATTTATTTATTTATTTATTTTTCAGATGGAGAGAGAAAGAAACTTCAATGATGAGAGATAATGATTGGCTGCCTCCTGCATGCCCACCAATGGGGATCGAGCCCACAACCTAGACAAGTGCCCTGACCTCCTGGTTCATAGGTCAACCACTAAGCTCAACCACGCAGGTCGGGCTGATTTTATTTGTTTAATTGTTCCTGAAACCCTCGATTCTGCCCACCAGCTGCTGAAGAATGTTATGGCTATAGCATTACCACTTTGGGCTGATTTAACATCTGTGCACCAGCAACATTTCCCAAGCCTTCATGGGGCTTCCACCTACATATTTGCTTTAAGGGACAAGTGCATTTCTAACATTATGTACAAATGTAAAATTGGCAAGCCAATGCCATGGGCAGCTTAGAGAGTGACCAGAGCTGATTTAGAAGACAGCTTATAATTAAGTACTTGATTTTTTTTGTTTTCTTAAAGGTTTATAATATTTTCTCCCTAAGACATCCCCAACATTAGTTTGACTTCTCCATGCAATGACTTTTTAAAAAAGAAGCATACCTGTTCTGAACTATCATAGTGGTTTTTACTTTAGCAGGTTTCTTTATGCTCTTAGAGATATACTAATTTGCACAGTGACACCAAGAATATAAAGATAAATTACTTCTTTTCGAGCACTGGAGAGCAAGGCCACCTCAGTAATGTTCTGCAGAGTCCCCTCACCCCCCAATCAGTGCCAGTCATTTTGCGGACACCCCATGCAGTGATAATTGAATCAGTGATAATTGAATAATGGCAAGCATCAACCTTAAGGAAGAAAACAGAACCACCCCAACTGATTACACTTTTCTACAAAGGCTACTTTTATTACCAGGACTCACTAAATAATCAGATTGTCATTATCACACACACTATTGCTACTAATATACATTTAGTCTTTCCATTCATGCAATAGCAGTGTGGTGCAGATGTAAATATGGAAAAAGAACAAGATTTTCAAGACTCTTGTAATTTACTGTGTTTGTGGAAGGGAGGGTTGAGATATATAAATAAATATGATAAAAACAGAATGAAGCAATAGCTATACATATGTATATATGTATGTATATATAAATATATCTCACTATACCTCACACATAACACATTTTATAAGTGCAAAATGATTGATAGGATAAATAAACATACTATAAACACGCATAGAAAAAATTATTCATTTTGTTGGGGGTCCAGGGCTTTCATGACAGAAAGGCTTTATAGAGGAAGCAACATTTATGTAGAATTCCAAAGAGTGAGTGCTATTTTGTAGGTATAGAGGAGAAGGGCCATAGGGGCAGGGGACACAGTATAGGCAGAGGCTGGAGGTGGGATGTTGTGGGGTTTGCCTGGGGATGTGAATGGTCCAATGAGAAAGGATACAGTGTGAGGCAACTGGAAGTCAGACACTTGATTTTGGAGAATCTTGAGTGTCATCATACCTAGGAGTATTGATTTTATTTTTCTGGTGGAAAGGGTGGGAAATGAGTAGCCACAGATATTTGAAGAGGGAATTGATGCTATTATGTTTATTGCTTATTGGTGGTATACTCCCAGTAGTTTGTAAACTCCATGAGGTGAGGCATTATGTCTGTGCTGTGTTCACTCATCCATCCCAAGGATTTACCTAGTACCTGGCATACAGTAGATCCTCAGGGGTCAACTGTTGATTGGGATTCTACCAGGGCTTTAGGAATTTATTTCTGGAGATGATGTGAAAGTAAGGAAATGGTAAGGATTTCTGGCAGGAGATACAAGGTAGGAAGTTTTTTCAGAAGCCTGAGAGAAAACCTGTGAGCCTGAGGCTGAGAGTGACAGAGAAGGGAAAAGAACCACGGGTGAGAGTGCTGAGCACAGTGCTGGAGAACTTGGTCACTGTGGGAGAGTGGGGCCACGGGTCTGATATGCTCCTTGTATGTTTAAGAATAAACTGTCTGGGACTGCCACCAACCAAGGCTCAGAGCTCCACGGGAAGAGCTGCCTTTCTGGTGGGAGATGCGGAGCAGCTGAGAAGAGGGAGATATGGCTTTGCTTTTGGGAAGGTTGAAGGGAGGTGCCTTTGGGAAATTCATGTGAACATTCAGTTAAAGGGATAGTTGGGGAGTGGAGCTCCATATGAGACAGGAGGACTGCAGTGAAGGGCGGGGGAATCTTTATGTCACAAGTAATAAATAAAGTGCAAGAAGTCAGGGCCCTGTATCTCCCAAGGAAGGAATGGAGAGCAGAGTTGATGAGGACAGAAGGCAAATCCTGAAGAAACTTGCATTTAATGGGTAGGGCATTCAGAAACTTGAGACTTGGGAGGGAAGTCAGAAATAAAATTAGGAGAGCAAAGGATCAAAGAATTCAGAAGACTTTTCTTTTTTTAATTTTAATTTCTTTATTGATTAAGGTGTTACGTGTATGTCTTCATTCCCTCATTACCTCCCCTCCCCACAATTGGAAGACTGTTTTCTGATTGAGGATGTGACCAAAGAGCTCAGTTTGGAAATAAACCAAGCAGGGTGAAGGCAGGTACGCACCCACTGGATTCGATGGTCAAGAGGTACAATAATTCCAGTAGAATAGTGGAATTGGAAAGCATTACAGGAAGTTAAAAATGTTGGATAAGAAAATGCAGCACAAATGTGTTTGGCAATGAAGGAAACAAAGGAGGGGGGGATTGAATTTCAAGAGAAATCAGGACTGATAAAGACTTTTATATTTTATGAAGAGAAGTATGTTAGTGTGCTAATGGGATGGGAGCTGTTATGTAAAGATGTTACAATAAACCTTTAGTTGTTTCTATAATATAGGAAAAGTATTTTGATTCTGAGTAAAGAAGCATTATAAGACACTTACTTCCATCTACACAAAAAATAATACATCTGAGCATGATTTTAATGTGATAATGTCAAACAGCGCATAAAGATGATGTTTAATATTATTGGTAGAGATCATTGGGCAGTCTCAGATTTTATCTATGTAAGGAGGCCTTCTATCTGTAAATGCCATGAGGTCTAAGGGATGGTGGCATCACCGTGTGTCTGTGCCTGTCTCCTGATGGATGATAGTCCCAAGGATGAAAATCAGGTTAAATGAAGAAGAACTTGATAGCCCTGGATTTGGGTTTCATGAAGATTTTAAGAACCTTAGATGTTGAGATGCTTTGGAGGGTTATTGGATCTTTCATCTTGTGCTCTAGAAGATTTCCAATGAAAGTTTTTCAACATGACGTCCTATCTAATGTTGCTGTCTAGGATCTGCAGTGGCAGTGGTATCAGTGTAGACGGGAAGGATCTCATGGCATTTAATGTGATCGATCTTTGTTTTGGCCAGTTAGGGAGTAGAGTTGGCATAGAAACAAATGGGAAAACATTTTTCCTTTTTTCTTCTTCTTCTTAACCAGATAACATAGCCACATCAAAGCAAATATAATTTTTTTGTCCCTTTTGTGAAAGTTGAAGATTTTATCATGCTCTGTGTCTTTAGAGTGCTAGGGTTGAGTGAATGTGATAGAGACAGGATCTGGCTGAACTGCAAGTAGAAGGGATTCTCTCCAGTCCAGAATGTGAAGACCACGGAGTCTGGGTCAACACGGGTATCTGAGCTTATCAGTTGAATGGGAAACCACGTGGCAACATGAGGTGCTTTGTTTTTTAAAAATTATTCAAAAACAGAATAGACAACTGCCCATCAATGCCAAGAGCAACATTAATGCAGGTGCATGATAAAGAGAAGTGGACAGAAAAGCTGATATTAGGGAGTAGCTGAATAAACAGTGGCACCTCTCTAAATTCATCACATACATTTGTTTAGCATATTCAAAATATGGAGGGAAATGTTCAAGGGAAAATTTAGGATACAAATTTCTATGTGGTATGATACAAATTTTGTAGATTTAAGTGTTGCTCATTTGCATAGAAAATGCACCTGTGGGACTCTTATACCCCAGAAATCTATGGTGATAGGATTATGAGTGATTGTTATTTTCCTCTTTATATTTTTATATACTTGCTGAGATTTATATAATGAGGACATTTTATTTTTATAAGCATACAAATTGCTTAAACCTGAACTTAAATAACATAAAAGTGTTAATTGCAGATGTGTTTCCTCCTGTGTTTTCATTTAATCTCTCCCTGATTAGGGTGTGAGTTTGGGGGGGGGGGTTAATTTTATAAGCCTGTGAGCTTGTGTTTACAATCAAATCCTATGAGAGTCAGAACAGGCTTTGTTTAGACTAGAGCAGATCAGATCTTTCCTGTTTCCAGATATTTGAGTGAAGTGGGTGGTCACCAAGATTAGGGAGATGGTGTGCTACTCCTGGTCTGTAGGATATGGAAGTGGCTGCCCTGACTCCTGCTCCTTCTGCTTTCCTTGCTCCCTGTCCCCTACCCTTTTCTCTAAGTCCCCTGCTCCTCCCCCCTTTCTCATATTCTTCCCCTCCTTCCATTTTCCTCCCTCCCCCTCCTTTCTGCTTTGGCACTGCTTCTCTGAAGGTCAAGTACTCTATTGGTGTGGTTGATCCATGTACGCTGGAGGATGAAGAGCTGGCTACTGCTCATAGACATCATTGATAAAATGCACCAGGAACCAGAAGAAAGGCAAAGTGAGCATTTTGACTGTGGCCACCAAAGGCAGACAATTTAAAAAACTGATTAAAAAACATGTCTGTTTGTGGGGACGGATATGTTGTGCACCTTTACTGTGGTGGTGGATATACGAACCTGCACACATGATAAAATTGCATAAAAATACATATGCATGTGAGTCTGAGTAACACAGGAATTATGAGTAAGATCATTGGGTTGTATCAGTATTAATAGTCTGGTTGTGATGATATTATATAGTTTTGCAAAATGTTGCCATTGGGGGGAAATGACCAAAGAATACATGCCACCTCTCTGGGTTATTTCTTTCAACCACAAGTGAGTCTATAGTTACCTCAAAATAAATGGTTTAATTAAAAATAAAAAGTACACATCCATTTGTGTCACATTTGATTCATTGCCCATGTGGTTCAGGATTCTGCTCTAAGAGTAAATAAAAACAAGATTTTGAACAAATACCTATTAAGAAATTATTAGGTGTTAGGCACTATGCCTATTAGGCACTTTATATGCATCGCTCTCTTTTTTCCCATTCATCAGCCTTATGATGGGTGTTAATATCCTCATGTGATATAGAAGGAAACTGAGGCTCGAAAAGTTCAGTAACTTGCCCACACTTCCCCAGCTAGTAATTGCAAAGTAAAGGACCAACCTGGGATCTGATTCTGAAGCATGCACACTTTATCACTAAGTTCTACTCCCTCTATTCTGTCAGGTAACAATTTGCCTTGGATGGTATTTAACTCAGTTCTTATCTCTTCCCAGCCATCATTTTACAGCATCTATCCTTTGGGGCTCATTCCCCTATGAGTCTATCTAAATACTTACTACACTTATTTATATGACCACCATTATTATCTCCAGTTTATTATTCAGTTTTCCTATCAATCAAGTTTATGTCCTGCAGTGGAGAGAGGTATGCCTTTGTAAATTGAACTATTTCTCTTAGGTTTCTGTGGGAAAGTATCCCCTCCCTTTCTACCCACTAACGAATTGCTGCTACTAGGTGGGGCTTGTCCCTGTGATGGGTTGGAGCAGGGCATGTGATGGGATAAATCCTGTAGCCAGAACTGGAAGAGTGGCGCAAGGCTGAGAGGGGCTGAAAACTGGTATTGGGACATAGCCCAGCTTCTGGAACCTGGGCAGTGGTTGCACTCATGGAGGTGAGAGCAAAGTATTCCTAACTGCTCGCCGGTCCCACCCCACAGCAGGTGGCCATCAGGTGATTAGAGCCTGCCAGCTGGAGAAAGGGACCAAGAAGGGGTCAGTGCACCTCATAGTGACTGGTCCAGCGGTCATTCTGGCCATTCTGCCATTAGGGTCAATTTGCATATTTTTTATTATATAGGATTTTCGTTCAAGGGGGGCTAGGGAGGATGGCCTCTTTCCTGCCATGGACAATCTGGATGCAACTGCAAGTGTTTATGGCCTGGTTTGTAGCAAGTGCAATGAGTTAGGACTTAAGGGCTCCTGTGGCGAACTGACTGCCCTGAGCCTGGACTCCTTTCCAGGTGATCACTGGGAAGATGGAGCATGTGCTGGAGGCTGGAGTGCAAGGAGGGCTGCTGGCTCCATTAGGGTCGCCTGTGTCTGTACTCACATTCTTTTTCATGGAATGTTTTGTACAGGCTTTGGGAATTGGTCGGCTAGTTCAAGTTAGCTCCACAAGGGTCACCTGACGAGAAAATGAAAAAGAACCTTTCACAGCCAATCATAGGGGAGAGAGATCACAGAAGGAGGAACAGGAGATAATGTTGGGAAAAAAATTTCACAAGAATACTGGGTATGGCAATGGATCCATTTGAAAAATGGAAAAGAGGCAAGGACTCTGGGTGCCCCAGCAGTGCCTAAGATGTGTGAAATGTGGAGATAAAACAGGATGCTGCTGTCCTATTAGAATTGGGGATGGTCTCCCCCTCATACTTTTCTCCCCACCCTCTTCCCAGGCTACAGCTCAAACCCAAAGACCTTAGGCATGTGAGATGAAGGGACTAAAGGTACCTGCTTGGAATCAGTCATGTGGCAATATTGCAATATTGGTCAAGAGCCATGTGAAGCGATTCCCCCATTGGAGCTCATCACCAGCATCTGCCTTTGAGTCAATGTCCCTGGTATTGTTTGTGCTGGATGGCACCCAGCTCTGCTGGGCATGGGCCTGGCTGAATGCAGAGTGTCCTCCGAGAGCTCCTCCCTGTTGAGCAGGGCCTCAACCAGGTGGTAGGAGCAAGTGATTTTAGAAACAGCTGCTGTGTGTGTCATCCACTGCCCCCTCCTCCTTAGATGTGAATGGTTCCCTACACAAAAGCTACTGTCAGCTGCAAAAACATTGTAATAAGTGTTTTCTTTTCTTGCTGAAATAAAGCAATTACCAGAGACTGTGCAAACACCTAAGTGACCTCAGTGGTAACCAGAGCAATTTGATGTGTAGTTGGTTTCCACTAAAATAGCAAAACACTCCCTGCAACCCAGCTGGGTTACAGACTGGGAGGAGGTCACTTGCTCTTTGACTCATCTAAGGAGGCTGTGCAAACCTTGGAAGGGGAGAGGGGCAGGGAAACAGGAGTGAGATGCAGAGCAGAGGTGGAACATTCACAGCAAAGGGAGCAGAATAACTTTGCACTGATTACCTCCAAATTTCCAACCCCTCCCCTGGCTGAGTGTTTTGACCCCTATAGATGGGGGCCTGTTGGATGGGACCATGATCATTTGAGAGCTGTTAGGAGACATCCCCAAATTCTGCCTTTAAAAGGGGACTGCTCACTGCTGGTAGTGAACCCTTTTTGCTGAGCAGTTGTTCGCGTGTTTGCGAAACTGAGGTGAGGGCTTGGGGTAATAAACGTGGTATACCCCTAAACCTCCCATCCCAACCTTTTATATGCCTCACTTTCCATCTTAGCAGCTGTATTAGGGAAGATTCCTTTCCCATCTCTTAGAGCAGTAATCGAATGTTTCAGAAAGCACCAAATTTCCACTGAAGCCACCTTGCAGAAAAGAGTCGAGTTCTGCACACACCTGCAGGGTTTGCTTTGTAAATACAGTAAGTTCTCACTTAGCATCATCAAGAGGTTCTGCAACTGCAAGTGAAATGACATATAACGAAACAAGTTTTACCATAGGCTAGTTTATATAAACAAGAGTTAAGTTCCTATGGCATCTCATCCTATCTAATAAAAGAGAAACATGCAAATTGACTGTACCTTTGCTATGCCCACAAGCCATGCCCATTAGCCAATCAGGGTGAATATGCAAATTAACACAACCAAGGTGGCAGTCAATTTGCATATCTAGGCCAGAGCAAAGACTGAAGACAGCTTAGAAAGAAGCCAAGCGCTGTAGAAGGGAGTGAAGCTGCAGAGAAGCAAGCAAGCCAGGTGGTGGAGAAGGGAGGGAAGCAGGCGGGGCAGAGACCACAGCACGAAGCCCTATTGCAGGAATCTTCCTGCAACGGACCTCTAGTCAATATTATAATGAAATGAAGTAAAAGTAACAAAATGATGTTACTTGAGGACCTGCTGTGCATAGTTTTTGCTCTTAAAAGTGGTCCACTAATCAGTAGAATTTGCATACCCTGGGAGCTGGAAATGCAGAATCTAAGGATCCACCCCCACCTCTGGCCAATGAAACTATATTTTCCCAAGCTCACAGATGATTGGTATTTACTTTGAAGTCTATGAAGTGCAGCTTTTGATGTGAGGTGCCCCTTCTCTCAGGTGTATGACTGGAGCAAGCCTTGTCTTTGGAAGTAGCCTTAGACCCAGATTGTAGCTCTTTCCCTAATGATGCTGGTTAAGAACCTTAACTTCTATGAGACTCAGTTACTGTAGCATAAAATCATGGTACAAGGGCTGTTGTGAGAATTCAGTGAGTTGCTATATATCAAGGGTCTAGCAAGGAGAATGGACTTGCAAAACAGTCTCCCTATGACTAAGTCTTCTCATTTAAGGGACCTTTGAATAAAACAATAAAACACCCCACTCCCATCTCCAAAAGGCTGGCTTTTGTAGAAACTGGTATTTTCAAGTGTTATAGAAGATTCCATAGAATTTCACTTTGCTTGATTGATCTGACCTCGCTTATTCTCAGCCAGGCTTTCTCAGCAGTCTTTTTGCTCAGTTATGTCAACTCCATAATTAAAGGCAAGAGATCTGCCTCTTTTCTGGATTAGAGGCATCCTGGAATCAGGACCTTTCACACATTTTTCTCTGATGTGAACTGTGGTGCAACTCCAAGGGCTCTGGACTTTAACAGGCATGGGTCCTGACTATGGTTCTGCCTTTTCCTATATAATAAAGAGTAAGTGAAAATTACATACAGCCCAAACCTTGCCACACCGTAGATGTTCCATACGTATTTATTTCCTCTTCTGTGATATCCAGAAATAATTAACGATTTGTGGGATAATGAGACTAATATTTATTTTAGAACATCACTGGCAGATAAAGGTTTGCATGTTAGGGACACACACCTAATTTTTTCTCCTCTTTTAGCCCCTGGCCACTTCAGAATCAGAGCTAATGTGATGTTAGACACACTAGCCAAATGGTATGATGATCCATTGGTCTTATGACTCATTCTAATTAACTTTGAAATGTTACCTGATCTTACACTTCAGAACTCATTCTATCTTAGTCCTTGTTTGATCTTTATTATTTATTTCAAAAGTCTCTTTGTACATTATTTTTTCCTCTATAAGTCTTTGGCCAAAAGCAATAAAATTTTTACATAGTAAAATCCTTGTTAATTATTTTTTCGCATGTCATGTATAGTTCATATTTACCCTACCAACATTGGGTAAATACTATAAATATTATAGTTTAGAGAGATGTATATTATTGTTCTTAGAGCAAAAAGCATCAAATATTAGTGTGTTTTATAGATAGATACTAAGGCAAGGGAAGGATGGATAAGGGAAGGCAAACAACCAGTGAATGACAAGTGGTGGAAAAGGAAAATACTCAGACATGTGTATTTTCAATGAAAGGTGAAAGATGCCTTCAGATGAGCTTTTCAGGGAAGTGGGAAAATCAGTGATCTGGGAAACTTGGCCATCTATTTTAGTAGATTGGAAATTGGAGCGATGAAAGCTCTTTCACCAAAGGTGGTAAAACAGTGGAGAGAATCATATAAAATAATGAAAGGAAGGACCCAGGAGAGAGCTTCAAGTCTGTCTTCTTTATCATGAGGCATGCCCACACGTAGACAGTTCCAGACAGATGTGAACCCATTTTTGCTTTAAACAACGTTAAAGGGAGATATTCCATGGTCTCTTGATTTCCATCAGCATTTAACAATTTTAAATGTTTTCAGCAATTTCCATTCACAGAGAGCTTTTTTCCTGAAATCTAACCCAAGTCTCATGTTTCTTGCTCAACAGTGATTTTTATAGATAGTATATTGCTAAGACCTGGAGTTTTAAGATACCATCCTATAGCGTTCTCAGATCCAGTGCAGTCAAGTTAACTGTCTCTTGAGATTGTATATGTGTGTAACATTTTTTTCCTTTAAAATCACCTTGCAAGTTTTATCTGGTGTATCTCAGACATCTAATAATTTGTCACAAATTTGAGATCCTAATATATATATATATATATATATATATATATATATATATATATATATATATTCCTTTACTTTTTTTGAACAAATAGATTTCTTAGATGTACTATCTATTTTCTGCAAGCTTCAAGTATATACTTTTAAACATAGCATACCATATTTGAAAAATCAATATTCATAATTTAATGAATTTCAGTTACATCTAGTCTCAGTCATAATTTTTACCAAACTGATGAGGCCTGACAACCTGTATTTATTCCAGATGTTTTTCAGAATCAAATAACCTCACATTCTATTGAATTTGTTTTTCTATATGCTTGTTCTATTTCCTTTTCTAACTCATCCTTCATTTCCTCACCACAAAATTGGAGTTCTTCAGGATTTAGCCCTGGGCCATCTGCTTGTGCTCTACCCGGCCTCCAGAGGTGACCTCAGTCACTCTCTTGGTTCCCAACTAGATTTCTACTTTTGCTAAATATGTACTTCTGTTCAGATGTTTTTGTGAGTACAAGAATCATATGTACATTTGTATACAGAATATGAGACTTATACGTCTCACAGGCACTGAACATTAACATGCCCTTAACTGGATACACCTGTTTCTTCCATACCTCTTCCCTCTGTTTTCCCTACTGCAATAAATGATACTACCTGCTGAGCAAAAGGTGGATCAACCCAAGTGCCCATCAAAAGATGAATGGATAAATGAAATGTGCTATCTACATACAATGTGATATTATTCAGCCTTTAAAAGAAAAGATGTTCTGACACATGCTACAACATGGATGGACCCAGAGACCTTATGCTAAGTCAAATAAGCTAGTCACAATAGGACTAATACTCTGTGATTCTACTTGAACAGTCAGATTCATAGAGGCAGAAAGGATAGGGGCTATTGGGGAATTGAAAGGAGAGGGGATGTGAATGGAGAGTTACTGTCTTAACAGGTCCAGAGGTCCAGGTTGGGGATAAGGAAACAGGCCTGAAGATGGATTTGGTGGTGATTATACAACAATGTGAATGCGTTTAATTCCACTTAAAATAGTTAAGATAGTACACTTCATGGTTTGTGTATCTTACCATAATTTAAAAAAACAAACAAAACAAATTAAAGAACCATGTTAAAATACACCACAGAAAGCAATTTTCCAAGTCCAGAATGTGGAACATAAAAGACAAATGACTGAGTTTCTCTAAAAAATCAAAGGCATGAAAAAAAAAAGGGGGGGGGGGGGAAGTATGGACGAACTGTTAAGGAATGCAGAGGCCTGAGAGACAAAGGTAAATTAATTTTTGGAAGTGAGTAAGCAGTACCACCTTCTACCTAGACTCTTAAGCCATGAACCTGGAAGTTCTACTTGAACCATCTTGCCTTATATATCCACACATGTATTCTGCTTACAGGAATTCCTTGGGTTCAGATTTAGAAGCAAGCAAGCTCCAGAGGATTTGGATAAGGGAGAAATTTTTACATTTTAGAACTGCAAGATAGACTTTATAAAGAAGTGGGCCTGCTAAGGGCCCTGAATGCTGGGGAATCCAGAGTTATGCAAGAACTGGGTGTGGGAGATAAATTCTAGAGAGAGGGACAGATGAGGATGGGGTGGAACAGGCTGGATGTGAGTGTCATTGATGGATGGGGAGCTACAGGGCAGCCTTTTGACCTGAACAGTCTGGTCGCACTGGCTTCTTGTGGAAATGGTCCCTCCAGAGTGGGGTGTGCACCCTCCACTTGGTTTGAGTCACATTTTGTTTTGGAGATAGGCCAAGGGTTATGCACATTTTGTATTTTGTGATGTATGGGAGTCAGGAAGAAATTTGATCAGATCTAATTCTGGAAGCTTCTAGAAGACAGGAGTCATGCTATGCAGAGGAATGGGTCACCTGAAAAGTTTATCAAAAAGGATAGATCTTACAGGGACACTAGTGACTTATTGATCAACTTTGTACTTCAGAAAGGAAGAAAGGAGATGGAACATTTTAAATCTTTTAAGGCTGTTTCATGGTTGCATATAAGTCCCTATAGGGACCTTGGCATTAGAATACACACTAGTAGAATGCACCTGATAATTAGGGAATCTGGACTAAAGTGCAGTGGAAATTCATTTGAGAATTAGGACTCAGAAGACAAAGGGCAAACTTATCCTCAGGCATGTGCACAGCACTGGCGTTGACATGTAAGTGGGATGGAACTCGGCCTTTGGTTTAATCGGTTGCAACCTCTTCCCCCTGGATCTTTATTTTGAATCCCCTCATCTGTGATAGATTACTGTTCTCGACTCTCCTTCCTATTTTTGGACCAATCCATCAGTTAGGGTCCCAGCAGAAAACAGGTTATGTGCTCCAACTGAGTATTATAAAATTTACTGAGGGATTATTCAGGAAGTACAGAAAGGAAAAGTGTAGTATGCAGGTAATAGCAGCCAGGTATTGTGGCTGTTTGGAGAGAGCTGTGACCTCCACTGAGGGACCCAGCCAGCCCTGGGGAATCTCACTCTTCTTTATCCCTCTGCCCTCGTACAGGCTAGCCTCCCTGGCACAGAGCCGAAAATGGGCTATCCCTCTTAGATTTCCATGTCACTCTCTTCCCATCTCTATTTTGGTGTCACTGCATTTCTCCTGAGCACAATTTCTCAATCCACCCCCCCCCCTTTCCTAATTCTGTATTTCTATTCTGATGTATGCTTATTTATTCATTTGAATTTTAAAACAATGGAATATGTTTTATAGCCAGGTCATTCCTTCCAGTTTGAACCTGAGCTATGAACCTTCTACCAGAACCTCTCACTACTCCGGAATAACCAGCTCCTGGTGGTACTGATTGTGCCTCTGGCTGTCTGGGGCGGGGCTTGATCATCCTCATTGCTAACACTCTCCCAAGGGATGCCCTTGCAGCTGGATCCTGGGCCACATTTTGAAGAGCAAGGCACTGCACAATTTAAGAATGGTCTTCCAATCCACTGCCAACTGCCCCAGTTTAGTTAGGTGCGGCCGTGGGAGGTTCCACCTTTCTGCTGAAGGCCTCCCGCCTGCTCCTTCATTATTTCTTGGATTTGTCACCAGTTTGCAGCTTCAGGTACAACATGAGCCTCAAAATTTCTGCCTTCTCTGTGGGATTTGATGCAGCTCTTCTTCCTGGACTCGTGAGAGAATAGTGACAGAAAATTACTATGATTATCTCCTGGGAATGGTGTCTTACAGTCCTGTTATCGGCTTCCCTGTCGCTGCTGTCATTTGTTTGAACATTATTGGGCATGATGTTTAGCTGAGCCAGATAAGATGATGGTGTTTTGGTGACTGAATCAGTGAGTTGCAGGAAAGGAGTCTATAATCTCAGGGTAAGTTACCCTTTTATAGGGCAAGGTTTCAGAGACTAAAAGTTGGGGGTATCTTAGCATATCCTTGACCCTATTGTTCTGTGGAATTTTAGTGAAACCTATAAATAGCACATCTATAATAATAAAAGCATTATATGCTAATTAGACGGGATGTCCTTCCCAATGACCTTTCAAAAGAAGCCAGGGCTAGAGGGAAGCCTGGATCCTGGTACCTGCTGGCAGCTGGAGAGAAGCCCGGGTCCCAGGTACCAGAGGGAAACCTGTGCTGGCAGCTGGGGGGGGGGGGGGGAGAAAAGGGGGGGCAGGGGGGGAAAGGAAGGCCCACTCTTGCATGAATTTTGTGCATTGGTCCTCTAATATAAAGTAAGTGATCAGTTTGTCAGAGGCAGCTCTTCAAATAGTGGGGAAAGTACAGGGGAGGGAGCAGTGACTTGTCCCTCTGGACTGTGTTTCAGACAGAAAGCTGATATATCAGGGAGAAAGACTTTGAAAGCGAGGGCCCAGGGAAGATGCAAATGGGAAGTCAGGAATGTTCATTCTGGAATGACTGTGGGTGCCACTGGCCATTGTGTCCATGGACAGAGATATCAGTGAGGCCAGTGTAGTTAAACACATGGGAAGTTAAGGTAGAGAGGAAGAATACACACACACACACATTAAAAAAAAAATCTGTGTCAAAATCAATGGGGAAAAGCAGTAATGTTTATGAAAATAGCTATTTGAACCTAAATGGTATAAAAGTATTATTTATTGAGTGTTTACAATATGGGTACTTCTCCATATATATTCTTTCAGGTCTCCACACCAACTCTGAAAAAAAAAAAATAGCAAAAGTAAGAGCTCAGACTCTAAGTTTCCAGGGTTTAAATCTAGTGTGCACCAATTCCTGGACACTTGGCCTTATGGAGCTTCTGACCTCTCTTTTCATTCAGTGAAATGGACACAAAAGTAGTAACAATCTCTTAGGGTTGTTTTGAGGAACAACAGGTTTGATAAGTGAAAATTGCTTAGATCAGTGCCTGCACAGACTAATTTCTCAATCAACGCTAACAATTATCATCTAATCATCTTCAATTTCCTTTTGAGCTGTGAGTTTTTCCATGAAGCCTGGTTGTGTCTTCCAGCTTGGTGAAAATATGGTTTAGAGTGCGATGACCAAGTTAGTGATAGTGGAGGGGAGTCTGAATTGTGTTGAGATATTCACAGGAGATTTTCCCTTTGTGTTTATAGCATCATCACCTATGTAGAGAGGAACAGAAGAAAAAACAATTTGAGATGTAAAATATAATGGTCATGATTCTTCAAGGTTCTGAGGAGCTACATTAATCACTCCTACATTTCATATAAGCATTTGCAATGGTGTATTGAGGCTCTTCAGTTGTGGGCATGGTTCTTTTGGAGAACAAAAAGGCACTAAACTCTCTTAAAAAACCATTTAGCCCTTGAATCTGGAAAGTATTTCAGGCAAGTTCTGTGAGCTCAAAAGGTAATTGTTCCTGAGTATCAAGTATTGGCTGAGTCCCATCTAAGCATATTATTAAATCCTCTCTTGCGCTTTGATGGTAGCAAAGTGTTTTCACATAATCCCCCATCTGTGAGGAAGTGATGGGCACAGAATTCCAGGGCAATTCCTGTTCAAGGACAAACAGCATGTCAGAGAGAGAGAGAGAGAGAGAGAACCCTCATCCCACCTTATCCAGTGGGTCTCCATTCTGCCTATTATCTCCATGAGCGGGGCTAAGTGATTGGAGGGGCTGTCCATTTAGGAAAAAGAAGCTTATTTCAAGATAGTACTTGATGAAATGTAGGAGTGATCAAGAGGGATAGAGATAAGGGTCAGAGGAGTGTTATTTCACAGTCATAATCCTGGGGAAGACAAGTGTGTCATCTCATGGAAACCTTTTCATCTCACAGATGAAGAAGGAAAGGCCAGACCTCAAGGTCACTTGCCCTTAAGGCTGTGAGTATAAATGTACAGGGCATTCTTTGAGAAGGAAATAGTATCATGGTTTGTATTTCTTATTTATTTATTTTATCTTTTAATATATATATATATATATATATATATATATATTTATTACAGTCCTTATATAAATATATATATTTATTTAAATATATAAATATATATATTTATTTCAGAGAGGAAGGGAGAGGAGAGAGAGATAGAAACATCAGTGATGAGAGGGACTCATTGAACAACTGCCTCCTGCATGCCCCCTACCCAGGGATTGAGTCCACAACCCAGGCATATGCCCTTGATGGGAATCAAACCCTTACCTCCTGGTTCACAGGTCAATGCTCTATCAGTGAGAAACTCCAGCCGGGCGGCTTGGATTTCTTACTGAGTTGGCCTAGGGATCTGCTCAGAGCTGGAGTACTTTGTGAATGACTCTAATAAGAGACAGGAGGAGCCAGACCTGTAGTTTACCGATGGCTTCACTGTCTTAGGCCAGTTACTTTGTTACTTTGACCCTCCTTTCTTTAAAAATGGCAATACCCACTTTTTAGGGGCTGGTGTGATGACTGACAAGCATGTAAACTGAAATCACATTTTATCTGAATAGCCTGGAGGTTGTTCTTACTCTGCCTGCCACCAGATGGAAGCCTCAAAGGAGAGTCTTCTGATCATGAGCTAGCTATTAAGTTCGATTTATCTATTGTTTGGCTGTTTTTGCATAACCATTTAGTATCTACTGACTTATCTTGATAGCTCCCCACATCCCCTTCCTTGTTTTCATCTCACATTAGTTTTGATTCACAGTCTCTGTGGACGCCCTCTCCTGACCAGTCCTCCAGTGTTAGGTTTATTCAGTTCTCCCAGTGCCCCGTCCTGCAAACCTGCTGGAGAGAATGCACAGGACAGGTGTCCATTCCATGATTTTGTATGCAAGCACAAGGCTTACTAGCCTGGCGAGTTTCACTCTAATTTTTTTTTCTGGCTTTTTGACCCATCGAGTTGTAGTTCCCAAATTTAAGTCCACATCAGCGGTTTCCCTTAGTGTTTCACTATGAGTTAGGAAGTTACTCTGGAACCTTTTCTGTGGGAGCTGAGAACATGTGCAACACCAGCACCAGTGTGCCTTGTTCAAGGCTCCCTGTACTGATAGTCACACAATTCTTGGTACTTTCAGAGCACTTTTCATGCAGACCTTCTTTTAACACCCTCCAGGACAGGTAGGAGTTATCATCCCTTTGCAATCTGGGGACTGAAGTATGGAGAGTCAGATACCTGTTCTAGGTCCTAGCAACAGCCATGGTGGTCAGGGAATAGCTTTTAGTGCAGGCTGCTCCCAGTCTGAGTTCCGATAAGTCAAAGCTGTGTATTGGATTTACCAGTTCTCTGAAGACTTCTTTGGATGTGGCCAGCTTTGCAGTGCTAGGGACTGATTCCTTCTTGGGTCTAAGGGGAGTTAGACACATTGAATGTAGACATCTAACCATTTGCATCCTGCTTTTGGGAAGAACTCTCAGAGCACCCCATTGGATACCACCATTTATGAAAGAACATTGGGCTGGATTGAGAAAGTGGTCTGACCTAGCATTGAGAATTATAATATTTTACCCTCACTACATCAGTGTTTAAGACTTATTTCTCCAGGCAACAGGATGGTGATGTTTTTTTTCTTACAGTTGGAATACTCTCTGACATGAAGATATAATTGAAGCAGACTTGAAAAGTTGTCTTGGTTCTTTGCTCTAGACATTTTGTCAAAGGACTATGATCTCTATAGAAGCTGTGTGATATAGAATGAGGCCGATGAGTCAGTAGTCCCAAAATGGACTCTTTCTTCATTTAATAGCAGTATAACTTGCAGATGGAAGCACATAGGACAAGTGCCCAGTTAGTTCATGTCCCCAAATGATGGGTGTCCCCCAAATGTATCTGATTTCTTGTTGTAATTAGCGGAACCCATCTCAGCTACCACAGCCTGCCAGCAATCAACTTAAAAAGATAGACTGGAGTTCACTCATTATCCTAATAAGTCCATTTTAGTGTCTGAAAACTGAGACCCAATCTTGCCTTGGGGCAAAAAAAAAAGAAAAAAAAAGTGCCTTGCTTCCTGCATAAGAATGTGACATTTATACATTCAGAGTTTCTCATTTGCAGGCTGGTTACCAGTTTCATAAGCAATGATGGGGAAGACTAGGGCCAGGGAGGAAAGGCTGCCTGTGGGTGCAGTCATTTTTTATCTCATTGATGGGCCACCTGCTAATTTGTCACTCTCTCTCTACCATGTTTTTATAGGGAAATTTTTAGGGCTTTGGATTTTTTAAGTGTCGTATATATACACTTATATAAACTTACAAATCATAAGTATGTAGGTCAATGCATTTTTAAAAAGGTAGCAGCCCTATATAACCAGGTCCCTGACCAAGAAACAAAATAGCATCCCTCCATCTCCCCCTCCCCGACCCTCCTCATGCCCCTTCCACCACCATCACCATCCCTAGGGAAACACTAACTTGATGTGTAATGCCATAGATTAATTAGATTACTTTCACATTTATATGAAAGAACCACAGTGTCAACTTTTACATATTTGATTTTTTTTTACTCACTTATGAATTTTTTTTTGTGTGTGAAAATTTGGATTATTGAGAGTAGCCATAGATCATTCATTATCAGTGTAAATAGTGTCCCATTGTGTGAATATATCACAGTGTATTTATCCATCCTACTATTGATGATTCTTTGGGTAGATTCCAGAATAGGGTTGCTATGAACATTCTTGTGCATGCCTTTTGACTCATATAAATATATATTTTTGTCACACAAATTATTTATTAAAATACCATGCAATAGACAATGAAAAACATCCTCAATTTCTTTTTTATTTTTGGTGGAAGTAGGGTGGGGTGTGGAATTGATAGGGACAATGGAGACAGCCCAGAAGGAAAGTTAGGTACATACCTAAGAGTGGAATTCTTTGCTTATAGTAAATGGATAGTAGATGGACAAGCTTAGCTTTTTTGGCTACTGCCAAACAGTTCTCCAAAGTTAGGTCTTTGGTTTTAAAAAGACAAGATTATTAATGGAGACACTGGGAAAGGACACTAATAATCATCTTATACTTAGAAATGGAAGCACCTTTCATAAGCTGTAGTTTATATGCTACTCACAAATAGAGTTTCAGTACTCAAGTTCTATTCTAGTAGTTAGCTGTCCTTACCCAGTGGTAATGATTTTGTCTCACCCTGGACTCCTGAAGGCAGAATATTTGCCATGGTGGTACTAACCTTTCTCTGGATGTGAAAACCTCAGCTTGTTCATTTTTATGGTACAATAAAAGCCCACTTTTAGAAATTGGCCAGCAGGGGTTTAGGGTATCAGTGGAAAAAGTCTATGTGTATGCAGTTTCTAAGCTATCTTTATCCTGCCCGTTCTGTTTGTATTACTGGGAGCTGTCACTTGTCTTAAGTGTTTTAATGAATGATATTTAGTTGCTTTAGGCTTTTTTTTTTTTTTTTTTTTTTTTTTTTTTTTAGCAAAGTACGCGCACGCACACACACACACACATACACACATACACACACAGACACATATTTTAGTGCAGAAAGAGATGAAAAATCCACTAGGCAACCATATTGTTAAAATATTGAATTGTCCCAACCTCAAATATTGTATTAATTTTTATTTTTAATGTTGATATTTATTTATTCATAAAATATCTATTAAACATCAGCTGTATATCAGGGACTTATGATATAGAAAAAGGTAATCAGAATCCCACACAGTCAATGAAAGTCTCTAGTGTCTGAAAAACCAATCTGATATTTTACATGATTTTCCTTTTTAAAATAAAAAAAAATAATGGAAGATAGTATATGGTCAGACCTGATGTTTTTTTTTTAATAACCTGTGCAATTCATAAAATATAAGCTTGGACTTTAAAGACAGATTATACATTAATTTATTCTTTTTTTGCCTTTCTGTTTTTCCTGGAATATAATTATACTGAAAAGCTGGTAAGAATAATGTTTTTGGAGGAAAATAGAGTATTTAAAAAATCAGCTTTGGAGTTTCTGTAAAATAATACTTGATGTTTAATTTTTAATTATAGTGGTGCAAGAGATTACATGGCATCAGGTGTTGTGATGGTCAACGTTGAATTGACCATTCAGTGTATTGCGAATTAATGTTGTTTAATGGAAATGTGTATTCTTCCCTAGTAATGTGTATATTATTCATAGAAAAAAATGGTCTTTCATGAAAAGGCAGCTAGTGTCTTAAGAGAGCGGAACCTCCTGAGTAGAAGTAGTTTCTAACTGGTTTTGATTTGCTACCCAAAGTGCAGTTACAGGCTTATTTAACATTAATAGAAAGTGATCTGAGTTCCTTCCTGACCTCTTGGAATCTCAGTCACACACTGGCTCACTTAAGAGTTTTGGAATGAGTAGGTAGCCAGTTGGCAACAGGCCATGGAATGAGCATTCCACCTTTATTTCCCTTGTGGACCTACTCAGTAATTAATTTTCCTTTATTGGGGTGGATGGAGAGAGGCACTGGAAATCAGTTTATTGCAGAGATTATAAAGAGTGATTTTTAAATTCACTCTTCTACTTTGTCCCCTGTTTCTTCATTTTTTTTTCTCTTTTGGATTCCTAATTTCTCCTTGCTTCCTTTTTCTCAGCTGTTTGCTTATTCAACATTGACCATCACAACACCTAATGCCATGCGAAAGTCATATTTTTACAGTGCAGGGAGAGACTATGCAGCATAACAAACAGAATTGTCCAGAGGATTCAGAGGGGTAGATAATAATAACTAAGTATAGTGACCCTGCTTAGCCCATATGTCTCAGAGGTTGAGTGTTGACCTCTGAACTAGGAGGTTATGGTTGGATTCCAGGTCGGGGCATATGCCCAGGTTTCAGGTTTGATCATCAGTAGGGGTTGTGTAATCAATAAAATAAATCAATAAAAATAGATTTAAAAAACAACACAAAAGAATAGTGACCCTTTGCATTCCCAAATTCACTGTGGCACTATTAACTATAGCCAAGATATGGATCTAGATGTTCATTGATAAATGGATGAAAAAAAATATATATATATATATATATAAAACTCAGCCTTAAAAAGGAGACCCTATCATATGCTATGACATGGGGACATGGGTGACCCTTGAGGACATTATGCTAAGTGAAATAAGCCATCGCAGAAGGGCAAATATCGCATGATTCCACTTATATGATGTATCCAAAGTAGTAAAACTCATAGAAGCAGCAAGTGGAATGATGGCCGTCAGACTAGGGGGAGGAGGAAATGGGAGTTTGCTGCTCATAGGTACAGAGTTTCAGTCTTACAAGATGAAGAGGTTTTAGAGCTCAGCCGTGCACCAGCATGTATATAGTTAACAGTATTGGAATGTCCACTTAAAAGTTTATTTAGAGAAGTTTTCATGTGAAGGGTTTCTTTTACACACACATTAAGAATGAAAGTACATACTGTGAATTCAGAAGGATGGAAAGGAAAGGCAATGGGCTTGAGATTCTGTACCATTTAACTGGCAAGAGGAGCAGTGGATTAACTCAGGAGATGGCATATGCGCAGGCAGCCTCTCTTCATTTAACACCACCCTGAGCACATTTTCTGTGCACTGTATCCTCCTGAGAGGAAGGATGTATGGTGCCTAAGGGTGTGTGGTTTGGTGTCAGACATTCCTGGGTTTGAGTCAGGCTCCTCTGATTTTGAATTGAAAAATTTCACTTCAATGAGCCTCACTGTTCTCATCTGTATAGTGGAGGACAGTATCTTTTGAAAAGGTTATATGAGATTATTTGGCAATCTCAAAGGAAAATGGTCATACTTATGTATTAACATGGATGCAGCAATGGAACCTGAGGCTGCAGTGACTGAATTATAGGAGTTGCCTTCAAGTTCCTGAAATTTCAGGCAAGGCAGTTTCCACAAAGCAGGCTGTCTTGGAAGCTATTGTCAGCATCAATATTTGTATGTAGATCTGCACCAAAAACATAAATCACAAAATACAAACCTTCAATTAAATTTTAAGACCTAACTATCCTGTGTCCAAACACACGGCAGGAAAGTCAGCCTTCATCTACAATTAAGAAAAAAAAAATCTGAACTTTAAAAAAAAACCAAAAACTCTTGTTAGTCATTAACCTCTGGGAAATGATTGAAATCCCTCTTTCCTTTGTTGACTTTTTTCTTTCATCAGATGATGAAATCTGCCTACTGTGTCATTTTCCAACCAGAAGAACCGTGGAAGAGCCAACCTCATGGGTGTGCGTAGGCTCTTCTTTTTCCTGTCTTTGTTGTTGTTGCTGCTTCTTGGTCTCGTTCTTCCAAAAAGGCTAATGTGACATCTCAGAATATTAGCTCATCAAAAAGGTTTCCCCTTCTCTTACTCTAAGAACTATGTGATTGCTCTAGGAATTTGCAGTTGTAAGTTGGTATTAGTGTTGATAGCAGCATTATTCATAATACTCAAAAAACGGAAGCAATCCAGGTATACATCAACTGATTAGTGAATAAACAAAATGTGCTATATTCATGCAATATGCTATTTGGCCATAAAAATGAATAAAGTATTAATTTTTGCTATAACATAGATGAATCTTAAAAGCATGATGCTGTATGAAAGAAAAAGAAAAGACCACATATTACATAAGTCCATTTATATGGGATCTCCATAATAGGTACATCCATAGAGACAGAAAGCAAATTAGTGTTTGCTAGAGGATGGCTGGAGGAGGGGTAGGACTGCTAATGAGGATATAGTTCCTTTTTGGCATGAATAAAATGTTCGCAATTAGATAGTAGTGATGGCTGTACAAGTTTGTGAATATATTCAAAACAGATTGTACAATATAAAAGGGTAAATTTTATGGCATGTGAATTATATCCCAATAAAAATACATGCTTATCATAATTACAGGTTACATGAAACTAGCAAAGGGAATATTTGCATTGGATGGCAGGGATGGCAAAGTCAGTATTCAGAAGAATCTTGACTTATTGGAAAGATAGGCTGAATCTGACAAGGTGAAATTTAACAGCAATAAACATAGAATCCTAGAACTGCATTCAAGAAAAACAACTAATAACAGCTCTATAAAAATAATTCCAGACTTTAGTTTATAGGGAGCTTGATTTGAGTCAACAGAATGTCACATCCTGAGAGGTTAATGTAACATTTTCAGAATTAAATAGAAGTGTAGTCACTCCAACGAGGAATTAACATTGCCTTTTTGAGAGCTAGTCAAATGAAACTCAGACTTTTAAGGTCAGTTTTGGTTGCTGTGTTTCAGGATGCATCTAGTTTAGTGGGTGAATCTAGTCCAAATACAAATTATAATTGGCTTCCCCCCCCCCCCCCAATTTTTTTTTCCTCATTTGAAGGTATTTGGGTAGAAGAGAACTCTTCCCTTCCCCACCAGGCCCATCACACCTTCATTGCCTTAAGCAGAGCCAGACTCACACATGTATGCTGATCACCTGCTCCTTTCTAACATTAGAGTTCAGCTCCCCTCTCCACCCAATCTCAAAGGCAAAGGGTTTCAAAACATGTTGGAAGGATAAGGAACATTTGAATGAACTAGTTTGATCAGAAGAAGATCTGGAAGCCATAGGAACTGACTTCAAATATTTGAGGGTCCTTCATGCAGATATGGGAAAAGTCAAATAAGTACAAGGGATTGGTGGATTGAGGCTTCAGGGAAGATGTTTTCACTCAATGTAGAGAGCATTTCAGTTGAGCTCCCATGAACGGGTGGTCTTGATCCTGAACCAAAGGTGAAGTGCTGTTAGAGCTTCATTGGCACAAGCTAGATGACCATTTAAATGGAATTTATGATCAGACAGGGAGACAGGGTCAAGATGACTTTTGTAACTTATTCTAGTTTTAAAATTTCATCATGATGCTAGTTATCTGCTAAGCCACCTCACAAGTTTATCTATTAGGCACTCTGCTGGGGATTAGAAACATCAGACTATCTCATGGGTCTTGGCCTTGAGGAAGCTCACAGTCTAAAAGAGATAAGAATGCCAGCACCAAGGAATTATTTTGAGGATTAAATGATGCAATTTTTGTAAAACAATGTCTATTTCTAGCACAGGGTATGTACTCAGGTAATATTATGATCTTTTAAATTAGGGAAGACAGAGAAAGTAAGTAAATAGAGTAAATGTGAAATGTTTGTGTAGTTGACAAACAAGGTACTGTTGTGTTGTTATTGATTGGTGGTACTGTGAGTTCCCCCCATCCAGGAAATGGTCATATGGTGATGATTGGCTCTTAAGGTAAAAATGGATTGCATGGATTATTGGTTTAACTGTATACTACTATAAATCACAGCTTCCTAACTTGCGGGGCCTTGTACAATATTATATTGTGTTGATGATGGTGGTGGTGATTAGGGGCTGTATTTGTGAATGTATGAGTGTTTTACAAATGTGTATATTTATGCTCATGTGAGCGAGGCCAAACTAATAAATGGGTGACAAGTACTTTTTGTGTCAGAAATGACAAGGTTGCCCTATTTTATTAAACAAAGTAAAAGCTTCAATCAACCACCGACTGACTGGTTACCCAGGAAAGGTGACTGTTTTCAGTGATTTCTGCTAGTAATATCTATTTTAGTGTCTGATTTCAAGCCCTTTTCTAAGGGCCAATTTTGATAAGGGTTGCAGGGTTGTTGAAGAACTCCCAGAGGGCCCAGTGGGCTTATGGTACTGTAAAGAGTGTGATCAGTGGGTAGAGAATATGCTCTCAGATTGGGCAGTGTAACTGGGAGGCTATAGTGTGAGGGGCACTAAGGGATAAACCCACCCTTAGTGCATGTGCCCTCTGTGAGTAGTGAGTGCTACAGAGGGTGGAGCAAGTGTGTAAGCATGGGTATCCTGAGCGGTATCAGAAAAGTTGCTAGTTTTTTGTGAATTGGACTCTGAGAATAGAGGAGTTCTTGATCTTATTTGTCTCAAAGATTTTCAGAGAATAGTGTTTCCCTCTCTCCCTCCCCTCTTCTTCCCATAATAGCTATGGATCAAATATTAATACATTCGCCCAATGATAACATGGCTTTAACTTCACTCAATAAGAGCTTTTATTATTTGGAAGGGTCAAATGTGGACCATTCAGAAATACCCAGAAACTCTCATGGGGTTCTCATGAACCACCCAGAAGTGTGAGCTTCCCCCTGAGCAGAAATACTCTAGGCATCAGACAGACCAGAGAGATGAGGGAGCTTCAGGTCTCTGAGTTGATGAGGTGAGGGTATCAGATCCCGAGCTACCCCCTCTGCCTTTGAGGAGAAGGACTAGCTATGGCTGGTTATATCAGCCTAGAAAAGTCACCATCCTCTCTCTTGTTCACTGCCCAATGTCGTCTTCTTGTCCCTCCCTCAAAGTGGAGGAGAGAGTGGTAGAGGGAGAGAGAGAAGACACACATGCAGTAAGTTTGTGAATCCTGAGTCTGGCCCAGGTGATATAGTTCATATCAAATGAGCATTACTGTTTGCTAAATCTTAATAGAGGCATTTTAATGTTTTTGATACTCCACTTTTTTAAGGAAGGATGGAAGTAAGAGAAGGGGAGAGGGAAGAAAAACTCCACATGTGTTTTGTGTGTGTGTGTGTGTGTGTGTGTGTGTGTGTGTGTGTATATATATATATATATATATATATATATATATAAAGTATATTAAAATATAACTTTTGTTGTTTTCGAAGAGGAATGGAGAAAGGTGGAGAGGTAGAAATATCAATGTTGAGAGAGAATGGGCTGCCTCCTGCACACCCCCTACTGGGAATCAAGCCTGCAACCCAGGCATGTGCCCTTGGCTGGAATCGAACTTGGAGCCCTTCTGTCCACAGGTCAACGCTCTATCCACTGAGTCAAACCAGCCAGAGCGTGTTTGTATATATTTATTCAAGCTTGGAGAAAGGTATGCAAAGATGCAATTTCTGATTTTAATATTAGTTGCTTCTGATGGTGGGATTGCAAGGCAGAGGGGCAGAGTCTGGAGTCAGAATCTTCAGGGTGGTTTACTGTTTTAGAATGAGCATGTTACATTTTCTAATAGAAATGTTTCAAATCATTTTAAAAATATATATTTTATTGATTTTTTTTATTACAAAGAGGAAGAGAGAGGGATAGAGAGTTAGAAACATCAATGAGAGAGAAACATCGATCACCTGCCTCCTGCACACCTCTTATTGGGGATGTGCCCACAACAAAGGTACATGCCCTTGACTGGAATCAAACCTGGGACCCTTCAGTCCGAAGGCTGATGCTCTATCCACTGAGCCAAACCAGTCAGGGCTCAAATCATTTTTTAAAAATGATATATCAATGGAATGTAGGAGTTTTCATAAAAATTAAAGTAGCATCCCTTGGTTTGTTGACAACTCCAAAAACCACGTATTTTTCCCATGAGAGTGTCTTGCCCACCTTCCTCCTCTTATTGACAGTAAATTGGCCATATTGAAGAAGGCCTCTAGTCAGGGGTGTGGTAAATGTCACAGCTGTGCAGCCTCTCTCTGTCTTTGGCTAATTGGCCTGATTCCCGGGCTCCAAGGGTGCTGCCCTCACACCCCACCTCCAACCCCTGTGAACAGCGAGAAAGCTTGGCTGCATTATGGGAGTGAATACTATTCACTCTGGCAATGGAACTTGGTCTTGACTTTTTGTCCATGTCAGAAGTGACAGGTAGGCACTGCAGTAGGAAACCTTCCATTCTCTTTAGTTGCTTAAGTAGATTTGCAGTCCAATTCTGTAACATCTGAGGTGGTCAGATAAATTTGCAAAATCTAAGCCTTCAGGCCTGAACTGAATGGAAACTCTGAGGCACACGAGATTGGTTCCTCATCACTGGTGCCAGAGTTGAAGATAGAAAAAGATTAGGTGATAATAATACCTTACAGGTATACAACTGCTTTAATCCAAAGCCTTTTGCAAACATCTGGGCAAATCCCAGCTCAGCCAGTGCTGGAAGGCAGCCATTCCAGGAATGAAGCTGTCTTGGGGTCAGCAGGCCACCCTCAGAGAGACCTGCCTCTGGACTTCACTCAGTGAGGTGAAAATGAGGACTGCATCTCACAGCAGCTGCAGGGACACTCTCTGGAGGCAAAATGCAATTACCAGAGTAGGAGCTGGTCTGGCAAGTGGGGATAAACACTCCCTAGCTCCCACTAGCACCTTGAGCTCTCTCAGTGGCTTCAGCAAGATTTGGGGTTTTATGTTTCGATCCTAAAGTTGGCTCTGTGTGAAACACCGTGGGCCACAGGGACATTGATTCACTGTAACCAGGGGAAAGGATTTACTAGTATTTCTTGTAAAGCTAGGCAGCTGGAGGGTGGAGGTGGGGATTAGATGAGATTTGCAGAGTCTGAAGGTTGTAAAAGAGGCCATGGTCACCTCCAAATAATAAATAGCATGGACTCTTGCTGAACGCGCAGAATTCCGCACATGGCTTGCTGAGCTCACTGCTGACGACGGCTGCCTCTTCAGTCAGCATCACAGGTCCTGTTACTAGTCTTGGATCCCAAGAACATCACTAAAAAATGCTTTTTTCTCTTTGAGACAAGTTTCTCATGCAACCAGCTTAGGAGTCTGACAATTGAGGTTTTCTGTGATGTGGTCAGGAAACCTGATGACTTATTATAAGTTGCTACCCCTCCTGTCCCCTTGGTGTCTGAGTCCTCATGTATGGAATGGAGGGTTCGAATTAAATCAGAATCTTTCCAACTCTCAGGGCACTGGGATTCCACTCACAGGCTTTAGCTTTCACCAGAAGGGCAGGGCATGGTAGTGAGGGGTCTCTGGGCACATTATCCCTGCTGGGTGCTTCTCTTTGTTGACATAGTAAGCATCTCTTTAAGGTTTCTTTTGAAGAAAGAGCTTTGCTATAAAAATAATAGTGTAAAAATAGATGCCATTTTCTAGTTCTCTCTAGCTATAGTAATCTGTGCCCGTGCAAATAGCTTTGACAGTTTTACAAACAAAAGACCCCTAGTGTGCATATTAGTTACCATAGAAGATACCTAACAGCCTATGGTGTCAGAACAAAAACTTTTTTCATTAAACACTATTTATCGATCATAGAAAAAATTAAGATAAACACACAAAAATATAAAGAAGAAACTTAAAATCATCCATAACCCCGCTTTCCAGAGGTGAACTGTAAACATTTGTTGCATATTTTTCACTAAGCTCATATTTTTACTCACTTTTCAACAAGTTTAAAAAATTATTTGAACTTAACATTGTAAGTGATTTGCCACATCATTAAGTGTTCTTTGAGACATGTGATGGTTAATGGCATTTAGTATTAAAGAGTATTTCATCTTGTTTCCATAACTTTCTTTCTCCATCCCCTCTTCGCATGCTAAGGCATAGATGGATCCCAGCACCCTCATGTTCTAGAAGGCCGTATATCTATTTGAAGTTTAGATATACATATATCTATTTGAAGTTTAATTGTTGATATTGTTTATTGGTATATTTGTTTGGTTTTAGGATTATGGCTGTTTTTTTCTTCTTGAAAATTTGTATTCATGTCTAAAAATAGTTAACATGAGAAGAAAGGTAAAGGTGGAGAAAAGAGTTTGACAAATGGATTCATGACACTAAAGAGAAGGTTCCATTAGAGGGGCAAGAAGGAGGAAATAAAAATCCTAGGAAAAGGTGTATATGGGAAGGGCAGGATGTCTCTTCTATTATAAAAGACCAGACATCTCAAAGTCTGCATAATATAGAGACATCTTTGCATCAGATCATACTTATTGAGTTTGAGTAATGATTCCATTTCTGAGGAACACAAAATCAGCTGTGTAGAACCCCTTCCTCAAGGGGCATTATGAGAGGCTTGAGTGAAAACCAAATGAATAATAGAAATCTGGTTGCTAATTTTTGTGTTGCTACTAACGCCATGTATTAATGGTGTTAATATGACACCAGAATTGGACAGGTGGCCAGACTGTTATTTCATCAGATAATGAGGGGGTTCCAGTAGGTCAGTCATTTCCCATGACAGACACCAACCTACCTACGAGCCACTGAGACAGTGAAAAGTGTCCCTGAGTTATTTGTGGTATTTGTTAAAACTGGATAGGAATTCTGACCTTGCAATTGAAAGAACAGAGAAGAGAAAGAGGAAATCAGGGACACTTACATGTAATCCATGCCTCCCTTGTGCCAACCATCGTGTGAACCAGACTCTTCATCTCAGTCTCCTCTAACAATGATCCTGGGAGGCAGGGATTCTGTGGGTGCACATTGCTGCTGTAGCTGCATTTTATAGGTGAGGAATCTGAAGCTCTGATCAGTTAAGTAGCTTTTCCGGGGTCATGTGGCTTGTAGGTGCCAAAATAGGTTTCAAATTCATACTGCCTGGCTTCAAAAACTGTGACCTTGTCACTGGGCTATATGGCCCCAGTCAGATATGTCTTTGAATAAAAAGAAAAAATAAGTTTAGTTAAGAGGAAGAAAAAGATGGTAAAGGCTCTCTATCAATTTTTTTTAAAGGTGTCTGAGAAACCTGGGGCTATTTCATCTCTAGGTCCTACTCTAATATATATATTTACAACCAAATGTTTTCTCTTCCTTTGTTCTAAGATGTTAAGGAGCATGATGAATCTTTTAGTGCAATCACATTGCTTTATAGATAAGAAACTGGGGCCCAGAGAAAGGTAATTGACATGGTCAGTGTCATTTCGATGCTTAGGAGCAGAACCAAAGTCATCTGTGATCAAATGAGACAAGAATTTATAACACCTAACAGTGCCTGGCGTAGTTCAATATCAGGTCTTCCTTCTGAGATAGCAAGTGAGGGAGTGGATTAAGGGCTCAGGTAAAAGAAACAGTAGCTTTCTTCTAAATTGGAATGGATATGAAAGGAAAAGCGAAGATATGACAAATCTTAACATGAAAGACAAGGACATTAATAGAGTTCACCTTTCTTATAGGTAGATTGGGATGATAGATTTGAGTTATGAAAACAGGAATTGTGCGTAGAATGTGCCCACTCTAGAGATTCTTATTTTGGGAGAGACACACTCTTTGGCACATCTGTGGTTCGGAAGTGCTGTAAACCCTTGGAACATCCTGGGTCTTTGGTGGGAGGTGTGTAGGACCTAGGATTGTGGTGAAGCATAACCAGATGGTTCTCTTGCCCTTGCTTTTCTTTCCTCTTAAGTGAAAATTGTGACACCCCCAACCATGCCTCCCTCTTCAGAAGTGTGTCTACGAGAACTTAACCCTTTGCACTCCGCTGTCCCCTCTCAGGGGACATCAGAATTCTAGCATATCACTCGATGTCCCCTCTCAGGGGACATTGCAGTTTATTAGTGATTACAGGGAATTGAGTTAATTCAACGCACGTTTCGCAAAGTAGCGTCGAGTAGCTGGTAGCCAATGTCCAGAATGGTTCGGAGTGCAAAGGGTTAATGTTCTCTACCAAGGTGGAGCCTAGCAGGACTATGCTTCATGGTCACAAGTGTATGACATTCCAGAGGGCAGTGATCCCCTATTTGCAGATATTATTAGGAGGCTCCAAAGTAGATACTTTTCACCTCCACAGAAGACAAAGCTAAAAGGAACAGGTTTAAATGACAACAAGGGAGAATTTACTCTGACAATTGAAGAAAAACAGTAATGTAGGATAAGCATGTTGTGGAGAAGGATTTGGAGGAGGCTATGGGACACTCTACCCAGAGACCTCCAGGCTCTCACTGGTCTGGGTCCCTACAGGGCAGGGCAGGGCAGAAGAACTTCCTGCAGGGGTTGGTCCACATGGTGTTAAGATTCCCTTTCAGTCCTACATTTAATTTATAATCCTGTTATCCTGACCCCAGGTGGTTATCACCGAGAGACCACAAGAGAGGACCACTTAGTGGACTACGTTACTGACTGAGGATTTGGGGGAAAAGGTTCGCACGCACGCACGCACGCACGCACGCACGCGCACACGCACACAAGCACACACACATACAAACAAAACAAGGGGGAAAAAACTCTCCTGTGGCCTTTCCGGGATGAAATGGGCCTTTGCAAGAAGAAAGCATTTTATTCCAGGGTTTAGAAATGGAATGCCTCGCCCCAGTTTTATATGGAGGAAGCCGAAGCCCCAGTTGCTGTGTTTTCATTAATTTCTGACTTTACTTGGAATTATTAATTTCCAATACCTGGGAACAATGGGTTCATTTTAAAAGATGCTATGAAGCATTTTTTTTTTCTTTAATGACAGAGAAAAGAATGGTGCTTTTGGAAATACAGCTTTCCTACAAGAATTGTGGGAAATTTCCTACGAGAATTGAGAGCTGTCATCTCCTGGTATTGATCACTAGTGTTTAATTTGTATGTGATGACCAAGACTTTTTATGTATATTCTGCCCAGACAACCAAAAACGTATGGCCTTGGACTCACATAATAAGGAAAACACACTGATCCGTGGCCAGTTGTTGGCAGCAGGTCACTAAACCTATTTCTCCACATATTAACTGAAACTGTCTTGCCGCTTGTACAAATGTAATAAAATCTAGTCATGCAGCCATGAAAATAAGCATTGGCTCTTAACTGGAGGGCTTAAGAAGTCAAGGCTAATGAGAAATGGGCAGTATACAAAAAAAAAAAATCAATTGAATTTCCTTCTCTTTACCTTGAATTAAATAGAAATTTGGGTGTATTTTACACAGATAACATGTGCCTTGTACAGGTGGGATGTAAAAAATTGGAAATATTGTGCATTATTAAGAGGAAGAGTGAGTGCAGATATAAATGGGGATATGGGCAATGAAAATGTTATGGTTCTAATAATTTTTTTGTCTACTAGCAAGTAATGAGGTCCCAATACCTTAGGCACATCTGTGGTGGCAGGGCTCCCTGCAGGAGGAGGGAGACTGTTAAAGGGATGCCAGGAGTACTTAATGAAAGGTACCTGCATTATTTTTCTGGTTTATATCAAAACCATCTTCCCCAACACCTGAGGAATGGGAGGGAAATCCATGCTGTTTTGGCTTCTTTGAAGGCGTGAGAAGGGCCACACCCTGGCAGGGAGACCTGCCCTGATTCTTGCTCGCCTTTTCTTCTTCTGGAAAGTGCTCCTGTATGTGTGTTCTTGTAACAGAAAGATCAAAAGGCCACTTCAGAGGCTCTTAAGCTTCAAACAGCCTTTTCCAAAAATAAAAAAGGTAGAAGAAAGAAAAGAGAGTCACTTATGAGTGGAAGCCTGAGCCAAAAAGAAAAACATGAAGTGAGGGTATGGAGGTGTGTCACTCACTTGAGAAAGCACAGTATACCTCCCCTCTCACTTAACAGAAGAGGAAACTGAGGCCCAGGAGAGCCTTTTCCTTAAAGAATAGTGTTGTCCCTGCTATCATCCTTGCCCTTTAACCTTTACACATTTGCATACTCAAAATTGAATTTATTCATTTCAGTGGCTTCAACTGACCATAACTTGTTATTGACCTTAGAGGAGAATTTCCCTTGTGCTTCTCATGTGTCCATTTCCTTATCAATGAGTCATTCCTATGTGGAGGTCTAACATGGAATTCAAATGCAGTTTATCCAACCTCCACTCTTTCACCCAAACTTTGCTTCCTATTCTTTCTTTCATAGGAAAATATTGTAAGCACATAGTAGCCTTTCAGGGTTATCCAGAGGTCTTCCTTTCCCATTGACCCTTCATTCTGTCATCCCCACATTCAAGCAGTGACTCACTGTTAATCTACCCTCCCCTTCCATTTCCCTTCTGCCTTCTCCCTATTCTCCTTTCTATAGTAGTTGATTTCATGTCTTTGGTCTCAGCTCTCCTGATCTTCACATTCCTCAGCCACCTTTTTAAAAAGCAAAAATCAGGTCTTGTCTTTCGCTCTCTTTAGCCTGAAGAGTAAAGTTCAACCTCTTAAGCACAGCATAGTGTCCTCTGTAATCTGGCCTCCAGTGAGCTCTTCAGCTTCATGCTGCCTGCCCTGTGCCATCCTGATGTTCTCAGAGAGTGCCCCTCTCCATAGCATAGCCAAGAGGATGGCCAGAGTGTCTTCCACTTGCTATACACATTCTTCTGGGATAACCATGCTTACCCTTGAACTTAGTACAAATGTCACCTCTTCTTCTACCTTTGTGACTCTCAGGAAGAACTGGGTACTTTTATACTCTTACTCTGTCCCGTGCATGTGTGTGGGTGTTTTATTGATTGCATTCCTAGTTGTTTTATTTTTTTCCCTTGGCCATTCTAGAATGTAAACTCCTATGGGCAAGCTCATTCATAATTGTAAGCTTTATTATTTGATAGGAGTCAGTAAAATACTGTTTAAAGGAGTGATTGAATAAATGAATGAATGTTTACATAGCTCATTGGTGGCCAAACTAAGCAAGAGATCCTTAGTGTTTCTTTTTCAACTTCAAATTTTCTCTGCTCCATACTGCCCAGGAAGAAGACCCTGGCATTTAAAGTGGTATCAAAAGTGTATTTTTTTCTATAAAATGTATCTTATTTTCAAGTTTAAATATTAGAACTCAAAGCTTAATTGGAAATGTGTCAGGATGGGTTTCCACATTCTAGAGTTTGTCTTCTCTCTGGTGGCTCAGTTATATTTTAATTATCCAAGAAAAAAAATGCAGGCAGGAAGGATGTATACATGTGCTGAGTGCCTGGATTTCACACATGGGCCCATTGAATCTTCATATACTCTACACAGCATGTATTATCATATACATTTTACGAATGAAGACACAGGGCTAGAAGTTATGTAACCTGCCTAGGAACCCATGACTAGCAAATGTCAGAGTTGGGAATTTTAACCACGTCTGTCTGGATCTCAAGTCCATTCTCTTTCCCCTTCACTACACTTCCTCTCTAGGGAAACAGAACAGAATTAGGGACATAAAAATCTCAACAAGTTTACTATAAGACATTCCTCTGTGTCTCCAATAACAAATCGGATTGAAGAAGCAGGAACTGTGGATTGTGCCTCTGATGTGTTGCCTGGTGTGATTTTTTAGTAAGTCATTTGACCCTTAATTTTCCAAATCTTTATGTCTACAAACATGGACACACAAGACTCTTCTTACCAATTAATTAGTTAATGGAAAGAAGACTTAGTGAATGAGTTTGTCATTTGCTGCAGAAATGCATTGGATACAATTACCATACAAGTGATCTTATTTCTAAAAGAAGCTAGTAATGGTCTAAAGGAAATAAGATAGCTAGCCTACTGAAAATCAAGCAGTGAATAAAAATTGATTCCCTTTGTATTTAATTTTATTCGTAGTTTTTGTGGAGGTCTGTGAAGCCTGCATTCTTTCACGCTTGGTGGTGGGGCAAGCATGGAGGAATGAAGAGATGCTTATCAGGAAAGAGGAAAGGCAGGAGGAGAGTGGCTGGTTGAACATTGTATGTGCCAAATTGATTTTTTTTCCCCCTAGGTCTAATAACTCCAAGATGGCAATTGACATTTTTGCTTGAGCATTAAACACATAACAGTCACAGCATTCATTGGACCTCAACATTTACTAGCTGTTGACAGTCTTGAATTTCAACAGTGCTTTATATAGTGCAAAGAGTCAAAAATGAAATACAGTGGACAGAGCAATAGAGAAAATATTCAAAGTAGCAGCAATGTAGTATCTAAAAGTTATATTTACATTTCTGAATTTTGAGAGGCAGTATAACAGAAAGAACCCTGGTCTGAGATTCATTCCCTGGTTTCTTATGACGTAAAGTTCCTTGTGACCTTGGGCAAAATGCTTAATTCTTTTGGCTTATGTTATTTTCTAAATAGAGGTGTTGGAGAGGGTGGAGTATATAATCCTGTGGAAGGACTGGGCTTCTGTAAAATGAGGACGAGGAGTATCTCTAACTTGCTGTGCACTGTATCCCTAGGTTTATGGTGGCTCGGATACTCAATTTGGTCTCCAGCCACTTGAGAGCACTCACTCCTGATAACATGACAGCAAGGGAGGCAGGTGACATGTTTGAAGGCCCAGATAATGGGGGAAATGGAATAATTGTGACTGAGTCTTTTCCTTAAAATCATGGTACTCCTTTCATAACAGCGTTCTAAATAAAGACATTTTATCTCAGGTCTTATAGCAGAGGTGGGGAAGGTCCGATCCATGGGCTCTATAAGGCCCGTGAAATCGTTTGGCCCTGCCGAGGCATTAGGAATGAGTTAATCAAGTATTTGACCAAATATAGCAGGCTAATTTTTAAGTGGATAATTCTGTATGGCCTGCAGATGTTATAAATATCCAAATGGCCCTAGGCAGCAAAAAAGGTTTCCCTCCCGGTCTTACAGGCTAACTTCCTGAAGGATAAAACTTCTTGAGATATTTTATAGTCCCCCACTCCCCCATAATAAAAGGGTGGGAGAGACTTAGCTTTGCCCCAATACTTAACCTTGCTAATTGCCCCACACCCCTAGGCTGCCATCCTTCTGGGTACTGGGAAAGACACCAGCTCCTTTCTCCAAGCATCTGTCATGCTTAAAATTGGATACTCTCTCAGACATTTGCTCCCCTCCTTGTTTTAGAAAAAGTCCAGCCTTTATACACCTAATATGATTTAGTCCTGGTTTCATTTCCTGAATCTTTGTGTTGCTTTTTCTTCCTGGATCTCATGTTCAATGCTGCCAGGTTCTTTGTCCCTGCAGGTGCAGACAAATTAGCATAAAGAGTAAGTTGCGGAATTGGAGAACAGCAAATTTGATTTCAAAAGCCATTTCAGATTGAGGTCCATTTGGTGGCATTGGGAGCAAAACTAATAAACAAACCGTGGGTGTGTTTGTTTTCTACACAAATTTTTTTTTTAATTTGATAGTATCACTGTAGAAGTATAGAATATTTTATCAAATTCTGATTTTAGCTGTCATGTATGGTGCTTTTTTTGTTTTCTTACTTATTGCTGACTGTTAAGTTATGTGGGTTTGGCAAAGGAGAATCTTTTATAATAAAGAAGAATGCATTGCCTATCCAACATCATTATCTGTCTGTGCATATCTCGACCTTACATATGCAGTATTGTGCCTTGACACAGTTTGTGTTATTGTGACTCCCATTTTGCAGATGGAAGGTAAATTGCAAAGAGAAAGTGGGACCATGGCTAGACTGTGAAAATTCTGAAGAAGCCAGGGCCTAGTGTACTCTCTTACTGTCTAAACAAACATATTCTTTGATGGTTTCTCTCATAAAGAATAAATCAGACCGAGGAAGCCAAATACCATATGTGGAACCTAAAGACCAAAACAAACAAACAAAACAGAAACAGACTCATAGATAGATAGAAGAGATTGACAGGTGACAGAAGGGAGGGGTTGGGGACTGGGTGGAAAAGATGAAGGGATTAAGAAGTACCAATTGGTAGTTACAGAATGTCACAGAGATGTAGGGCATATAGTCAGTGATAGTGTTATGACTATGGGGCCTGGTGGGTAGTGGAAATATTGGGGGAACACTGTAAATTACATGATTTTTTAACCACTATGTTGTACACCTGAAACTAGTGCAGAATATTATTGAATGTTAAAAATAAAGAATGGGCCGAAACCGGTTGGCTCAGTGGTAGAGCGTCGGTCTGCGGACTGAAAGGTCCCAGGTTCGATTCCGGTCAAGAGTATGTACATTGGTTGCGGGCACATCCCTGATAGGGGGTATGCAAGAGGCAGCTGGTCGATGTTTCTCTCTCATGGACGTTTCTAGCTCTCTATCTCTCTCCCTTCCTCTCTGTAAAAAAAATCAATAAAATATATTTTTTAAAAATAAAATAAAAAATGGTATATATTTACCTGTTGTTCTGGGAAATTTTTAAAAAATGGCTCATATAAGCTATGACAAACGATCAGAAGGAGGCCTGTGCTGGGTGCCGTGATAAAGGCCAGCCAGTGAGGAGCCAGAGTTGAGAATTCTTGAGAATTCACAATTCTGAAGGATGCTTACTTCTCAGTGGGCAGGCTCTTTGACTGCAGGCATGGTGATTCACTCAAGTTACTCAGTGATGGGAGGGCTGGTCAGAAGGCACACGTGTCAGCAGGAGGCAGCAACCTCACAGGAATCCCAGGAAAGAAGGAAAGGGAGCCATGTTCCTCCTGGGCCTCAAGGCAGGTGGACTTGGTTCCAGGCCAGCTCTTGGGGCTCCAGAGGCAAGGAGTTTCGGGGTGTTCCCTGTGCTGCCCTGCATCCATGTGCCTCTTCTCTGCTCAGTTGCTTCTGCTAGTCTCCGCCATTGTGTCTCGCATTTCCTCCACTTTCGAGCTTTGTCTTTTCTCCACCTTTGAGCTTTACTGGCTCATGGTTTTTCTATTTCCTCAGCTCTCCAGCTTGAAGTGGCCCTAGGCCTGGAATCCCATCTGTGCTTCTCTCTGCATTTCCCTGCAATATGCTCAATTGCTTCCATATTCCCGGTTTCAAACCCCTAAGAGTATGGATCTGATTAGCTCATCTTTTTGTGCTGAGCCACATGGTGACTCATGGCCCAGACTAGAGACAGGCTGCCCATAGGTGAGGTGCCCACCACTGGGGTCATGTGGAAGGGCTGTGGGTGAAAGGTTGGCTTCCTTCAGCAGGAACAGAGGGCAGGCACCAGGATATACAGGCCCAGGGCACAGCCTATCTGTCTTTTCACAAACCTTCCATATATGATCCTCACCCTGAAGTAGCCCAGCAGCCTATGAGGCATGGCTGGAAATTAATTTCTAGTAGCTAAAATATTTTCAAGGTCAGAAAAGGAGAAATCATTAAAGTGACCATAGCTATGAGACACTATATTAAAAGCTTCACATTTGTTATATTGGTTTCTGCTCACAAGAACTCTATAAAGTAGATATTATAGTCCTTATTGGGCTTAAGTAACCAGTTCAAGACAAATCAGTGTTAAGTCGAGAGGTTGGCATTTAAACATAGTCTGATGCCAAAATCATGCCTGCGAATTATGCTCCTTCCATATCTAACTAGGTATCAGTAACTGGCATATTCTTCACCTGAGTTGCCATCAGCATTTATGAAATAATTAGATTGGAGTTGGAGCTGCCATGGGAGACTTCCCACACCGGAGCTGGAATGGAGGGGAGCAGTTGGGGAGGTATTGCCACATGAACCAGGGCTCCCGGTGTCAGTGCCACTGAGCAGCAGTGTCTGTGAGGTCGCATCCCACCTCTAGCGGATGCGAATGGGTTCTGTAGAAGCGTTCTGTGACTTACATTAATATAGATCCATCATTAATGTGGCAAATATGCACACACACCTGCAGATTTAATTACTTCGGTTTCCTTGAGTCACTGGTAGGTTATGGCCTGCCTCAATTCCAGTAAAACCGAAGTTGTCTAGTTTGGACAAAAATGTATCTTGCTCCAGTCAGTCTCTTGAATAGATCCAGACTCCAGCCCATGTGACAGGCTTGCTTTCTAGACAGCTAATTAAAGAGGCAGGACAGGGTACTTTATAAATCTTAGAAACTCTAAATGGAAAACTTACTTTCTTCTCGGTTCCCTCCCCAAACTATCAGCAAAGTCTGAGTTCCCCTCATTGGTCTCACTTCTGAGACCAGTCAGCATAGGCTTTCTGGTTTGTTCCACTGAGTTTAGGGGATGTATTAAGGGGTTTTTGTTGAGGGATTCCCTCACCTAAGGTGGAAGGGTTTGCCCAGAGGAAAGAAAGACCATCTTTATACCAGAAGCTTTTTATCCCCAAAAGTCAGCTCTGGTTTTTGTGAAAAATTGAAGATAACACAAAATAGGATATCAGTTGTCCCTTGAGTGACTGAGGAAATCTCTAGCAGAGAAAGCAAAAGCTACCTTGTATATGTGCTGATATTTTAAATATAATTTTTTAAAGCAAGGATTTGGAAAACTCTAATAGATTATTAAATGACTACTTGTGAAATAATATGTAATAAATAGAAATGAGTGAACCAAAAAATAGATTTTGGAATGATCAGGAGTGTAAGAGATCCCCATGAGATAGAAATAAATGGCACAAGTCAGAAAACCTTCACGTTCTTTCATGATTATAGAGGGAAAAATGCGAAAAGTAACTTACAGAATGACTTACCTTGGTTTTTCCTGATGAATTTATGAAATTTCAACAAACATGTTTCTTGCTGAAATTTAAGTACTAAAACAAGTAATAATGACTACTAAGAATATCCCAAACCAGGTAATAAGATTAAACTGCTGGTGCAATATACTATCCATCCATGTGTCCTGAAGAATTTCAGAGATAACAATGGGGAAAGTGGTGTTGAAATAGCTAGTTCAACCTGACCTGGCAGACTATGCCTATTTGTAAGGACCCTGAGAGCAAACCACCAACCTTGATGGTGATGGATGAGATCTGTAAATCCTTCAATACTAATTGAACCTACCATGAGTGTAAGTGATGGACACAGTGTCAGGGTTGGGGAGGGGCATGGTATAGTGGGAGTGTATAAAGGGAAATCAAGTTTGAATGATCAATATTCCATACATGCTGATTGATCAAGGGAATCTACTTAAATTTTCAAAAAGCTTTGGGAGGTTTTGCCTTTAAAATCTACTTTAAAAAAAAAAAAACAGATACCATGCATGATTTGTACAATACTGAACTTTATATACTAAAAAAACGAAGACATTGGAGACTGACTGCAAGATCATTAGAATTTATGTTAGAGGACAGAGAGAGAAGGTTGATTTTTATGTCATTAAGGAACGCTCTCCCAGATAAGGGTCGAGCTCTAGTTATAAAATAAAAGGCACCCTGTCACTCATTAAGGATTCAGGGAAATAACCTAGGGTTCATTAAAATTGTTCTCTGAAAACATCAACCTAACATGCTATACTGGCTGAAACAGGGAAGCACAATGTCATCCTGAAAGGCATGGGAAACACAGCAAAGCTCTGCACCCATGTAGAATCATATCGATTTCTTTTACCGGGAAGTAAATAATGTTATTCTTGTGACTAATCTTTCATGACTGTATTAACATTAATAATAAAAATGACAACTCTAAATTCTCATATTTTTAAGTATTTCCATGTGCATTTTCACTTTAACAAGTTCTGTAAGTTAGATGTTTGTTATTATCACTTTTTGAAAGATAGAGAAATTGAGGCATAAAGATTTCTGAGGCAGGGGCCTAGTCTCTAGGGAACACATTTAATGAACCCACAGAAAGGCAGCTATACTAGGCCATAGGAAGTGGATGTGGTTGTGTGAAGACAGAACACATAGTAGATGCAATAGCCAAATAAGGATGTAAGAAAAATGAATGTTACAAAGGCTGAGACTAAGAGAGAATATGATCTCTATTTACCACATCAGGCGTATGTGACTTTGTTCACCAAGTACTCAACGCCTAAGATTCAAAGCTGTATTTGAAAATCCATGAAGGTAAGTTTAGGGCAAATTAAAGGAAGTGCTAGTTCACTCAGATATTATTCATATGGAACTTATTTCCCAGAGTATGGTGTAATCAGAAAATATAGATGTAGGAAACAAAACAAAAAAGATATTCAAAACTTCATGAATAAAAAAGACATGGTTCCTAAGGAGCTGAACTTGACCTCAGTTTAAGACTGATGTCAGGCATGATGCATGCCCATGGGCCCAGACTTGCTTTTGAGCTCTGTGTCTTCTTGGCCACAGAATGAGAAGTTATCAACACTATAGAACTGACCTTAAATTATTTCCTTTGTGTCCTGACTCAAGTCTGATAATCTCATTCCAGTTACCCTGACTTGTTCACAACCTAATGGCTTGATTATGAAATTTATAGCTGTATTCTTTAGAAGGTGCTATTACACACCAGAAACAGAAAACCCAGAACTTTTTTTTTTTTCCATTTTGCAAAACTCCATTAACAGTGGTTTTGTTATAGCCTCTATTTAATGGGCCAGTGCTACCAAATGAGAAATAGAAATTGTCAACATCACCTCCAGCTACTATTTATTTTTTTGAGTTTATAAAACATTTTATTTTATGTAATAATTTCTACACAGATAAATAGGAACATATTGAAGTTATGATTTTTTTATGTTTTAATTTTATTTTTTAATTTCTTTATTGCACATATTTGTCCTCATTCCCCTGATTCCCATCCCAAATCCCTCCTCACACATGCCCCCACCGCCTTGTTGTCCGTGACCACTGATTAGGCTCATATGCATGCACACAAATTCTTTGGTTGATCTCTTTCTCTTATCCCTACCCTCCCCTACCTTCCCTCTGAGGTCCCACAGTCTGATCTATGCTTCCTTGTCTCCAGGTCTGTTCTTGTCCATCAGTCTATGTTATTCATCATTTCCCCTAGATGAGTGAGATCATGTGCTACTAGAAATACACTTATAAGAACCAAAAATGAGACAAGCAATAATGGTTATGCTGAGAGGCAAATGAATCAGTCTGTAGTGACTTTCTTTCTGAGCCAACGGTTCTTTTGAGTCCCAATTTCAATGACAAACAGTTCCTTATGTGTACATGTCAGCAATGATATTTCAGTTCTGGATGGCAGACAAATGGTGGTAATGCAGGCCCGAACCTCTCTGGTTTGGTCCTGGGCAACCTGCAGTGTCCCACAGCTGCTGACTGCTAGTATGGCAAGGCATCATCAGCATCTTCCATCTCTGGACTGTTTCTTTTCTGTCTTCATGGCTGGAGTAGTCCTGTCAATTCCTCTCTTTTGAAAGAATCCTCATGGTCTCGGAGTTGTTTTTTGAAAATATACAAACATATTCTCAACCAAAAGTTAATGAAGGAATCTTTTCTGTAAATTTGACTTGCTATCCTTTTTCATTTTTGCCCTAACGATTTTCCTTTGGCTTGTTTTGACACCATGTATGTTTTACATGGGTGTCTTGTTAGTATTACGAATGAAAGTTAATTTTCTAAAATAAAAATTTTCTAGATGTAATTTACTTACAGGATATTTTCACTTACATGATATTCTTCTTCTATCCCCCATTTTTTGACTTAGATATTAGGAGGCTTTTGGAAATTTTAAAATGTAGTCTGAATAGCTTTTAAATTTTATTTTTTTTTGCACTAAAATATGACTACTTTAAGTTCTTTACATGTTATGCAATTTTACCATCAGATGACTACCAATAAAAATATTAGTTAACACTTTAGGAACAACTTTCTGTCTAGTACAATTAATTTTTCTAGAATATTCCCTTATTTCAATTAGCCGATTTAAATTAGCCTGAAAACTTTACTACTATTTTATTGTCAAATTTAATACTCTAACAACAATCTTATTTTACCCTGTAAATATTAGTGGAAAGGATTATTTGCCTTCTTTAGTAGGCCCTGAGCATTCCTGGTGCTAGGCTGGATTTAGATATCAAAATCCCACTTCCCCACACCATGGGTACAAGACAACTCAAGCAACTCGTTGCAGAGAGAGGGCAGCTGCTGTTGGCCAACTCTCTGTCTGTTACCCGGGTCCTGATTTGAGCTGGGCATGGGAAGCTAAGCAGCCATGGGGGCAGGAGACCTCCCTCACAAGGGGTGAGGGTTCAGGCCCCTGCAAACTTGGGGGTGGTGAGGGTCTGTGTCCCACCTCTGTTGATCAAGAGGTTCTCTCCTGATGGCCCCTCTGTGACTGTGCCTATCTTAGGTTGTTCTTTCCCTGAGGAATCTTACCCGTCTCTGGCTAACTAGCCAACCTTCAGGGCCAAGCCACTTACTAATTTCTTGATCTGTGGTACAGGTAGGATATGCCAGGATCATCCAAGAGGGACTACCCATGGTGGGGTCACCTTGCAGTAGAAATATGTGCAAAGCATTGCTGCTCATGAAAACTTAAACTCCAGAAGAAACATAATGCCAGTTAGTAACATGGCTATGGCAGAAATTAAGAGAAAAGAGGCAAGAACTTTACAATGAGAAGATAAGTTTCTTAGAGATTAGCCTATAAGAGGGAGCATAAAGTAGGTTGCCCCATAGGGAAGAGGCAGAGAAATAAAGTGGTTCAGAACCCAGACTCTGAAGGTAGACATTCTATTTAATGCAGTCTCCTCCACTTGTTAAATATATAATGCTAGGCAAGTTACCTAACCTTTCTGTACCTCGGCCTTCTCACCTGTAATTGTTATCCACCTCATATAATGGTTGTGAAAATGAAGTGAAATGAAACAAAAGCATTTAGTGCCTGTTTTATTGGAAACACTCCATAAGCATTAGCTATTGTAGAATGTGTTGATAGTATGTGTTTGGGGGCTGTTGTTTGTCCAAGTACCCCTACAATGCCTTACTTCTCTTGGCTTGATCAAGGTCAAAGGAAGAGAATCTATTGATGGATTATTAGGTCCCAGTTTTGAGCCTCCCCACCACTCCCTTCCCGTTCTAATGCGGATGATACCAGAGACACTCCTCACTTCTCACACAGTGTTTACAGTCTTTTCATTGGTCAGTGATGACAGGGGTTGAAGTTGAGTTGTTGGCACGCCTGTTGATGACACCTCCCTGGACTATCATTTACTTATTGTCAAATGGAAAAAGTGAGACTTCAGGAAGAGTGTGTTCCTTACATAGAGTCACAGTGCCTAAGTCCTTTGACTAGTTTCCTAATCTCCTTTTGCCTCACTTTCCTAGTCCTGGATAACAATAGACCTAACTTATCAGCTATCAACTAGCTTAATGAAAATGTATGTATTTAGCCATTACCTGCCACATAGTAAATGCTCAATATATGTTATTGTGGAAAAAAATAGTAATAACTATCAATTGCCCTACTTTATTCTTGTTAGATTCAGTCTGATCATCACATCATTCAGCAGGTTATGAACACTAAATCTGTCCAGGGCATGAATGAAGTTTCCGTAAACAAAGATGAGAAATAGAGGAAAACGTCCCTTGTGCCATGAAGTGTTGTGAACACAGATTCAGACCCAAGTAGAAAAGCAGGAAGGGATGGGAGAAGAAAGTAAGCATGAGGGGCAGTGCTATTGATGAATGCACAATGACAGGCAGTTCACCTACTTTCTAAAATACACCCTTCCTGAAGCATGCATGGCTCTCACTTCTCACTTCCAGCCCCTGGATGGGTGTTTTGTGTATTGGGGGTGAGAGGGCTGTTGAAGGAAGGGCTTTAGGATTAAGATAGAATTTGGGAGAGAGAAGGAGAAAGATGTTATCAAGATGTTCCCTCACTGCATGTTATTCCCAGCTGATCAGCAACATATTTTAATGATCAAGTGATCTTTGTATTTTTTAAACTATCATCATTCACTCAACAGGGACTGGATGGCTAGACCTACATTTCTAGGGGACATCTGTCAGGTCATTTAGAGGTCCTCTTCATCCCTCTTGTAATGAGCATTTACACAGGTCAGCCTGCAGAAGTGGGCCCAAGGCGGTGTCAAGAAAGTCTTCAGACTGGAAATGGGAACCTAGGAAAAAACAGATTTGATCCTCCAGGGGAGTCTGTCACAGGGAAATTACATCAGATTGCTACCTATATACCCTTGTGCGAATTGGTTAATAACTCAGTTTCACTCCTGGGTCTAGAAGCTGAAACTTTTCAAACTCCTGAGAGTGTTTACTTTTGCTGTATAACTTTTGTGTATCTAATTCATTAAGCTGAAATACAAGCAGACTGGTTCATGATTTCTCAGTATAAATAAGCACCACTTTGGTAGACAGCACAGTGTAGTAGAAAGAATGAGAAGCTGGATTTAGTGCTGTCTCTGTCTTATTTGCCTTATCCCTTACAATCTTCACTTACCCTCTGGCCTTCTGATTCTAATTCTGTGGAACCTACCACACAGGATTGATGAGTGAAAAGAGAGGGGATAAATAAGACCTTTGCATGTTATAATATGGAATGTTTTACTTACTTGAGTCTTTGTAAACACTCTCCTTTCTCAGGCTGAGGAACACAACAAAGATACATAAGATTATTACCACTTTTCATCTTTACTTTTTTAAGGAACTTCAGGTTCAGCCCCCAGCATGGCAATTACAGATCATAGAAAAATTTTTTTTTAAAAATCAAAGAATTTTAGAGTGAGACGTATCTTTAGAAGTCACATACTCCCTTTTTTTTTCCAACTTTATTAAAGAATAATTGACAAATAAATTGTACCTATTTAAAGTGTGCAGCATGATGGTTTGATACACAGATATTTTGACACACACACACACACACACACACACACACACACACACACACACATCTGTAGGAGAAAATGATTTAGAGAAAGCCTGGAAAACTGACTGGTCCACTGAGCTTTGGGCTCCCCAGTTGTGTATGTGTAAGAAGCCAGTGCTCATGCTCAACAAGGTGAGCTTGCGGGTCTGCAGGAATGGAGTGGAAAGCCTTCTTCTCCAGGATGAAAATGAGAATGCAAGCCTCCACTTGAGTGCAATCAATTCTGCTTGGCATTTATGATGTCAAAAAACAAAATTCAACTGAATAAATTTAAAGATCTAATTGGCATTATTTAATGATTCATGAATCAGGCAACATCCCATCTTAGCAGCTAGAAAGGAGCTGTGCAAAATGGAAGAATTATAGGCAGAAGGAGGTGGGGCAAGGAAGTTTTTTCTAGAAAAGAATGATTGTTTTAGGCAAGGTCACCTTAGCTTGGTGAAAGGTGTGGGGTCTCTAAGGCAGATTATTTTACTAGTGCTAAGTGAGTAATTTCAGATTGGTTCACATTTATATTCCTGGAAAAACTGAGTTAGGTATTATGTCTCGGTTTGCTGTCATGGACCTTAGCACAAAGTGAGTCCATTTTGGGCTTTTTGTTTCTTTTTTATGATCATTTTCACCTTTTGGTCAGACACTTTACCTAAGAGGTGATCAACATGTATGGTATCAGCACCACTCACAACCACTACTACAGAGTTCTTGCTGATCCTATGTTCACATTAGATTCACATTGTTTTTAAAAATATATATTTTATTGATTTTTTTACAGAGAGGAAGGGAGAGGAATAGAGACTTAGAAACATCAATGAGAGAGAAACATTGATCAGCTATCTCCTGCACTTCCTACTGGGTATGTGCCCACAACCAAGGTACATGCCCTTGACCAGAATCAAACCTGAGACCCTTGAGTTTGCAGGCCTACGCTCTATCCACTGAGCCAAACTGGTCAGGGCCAGGTTCATATTGTTTAGTCATTCACTCTCTTTGTTCCTTGTCTGACATTCTAGTCTTGGGAGAGATCATTTGCTTTGTGGTTACTGGCTGCAGATGTGCTTTGAAAGCTTTTGAGAGAATATAGTTGACCCTTGAACAACATAGGGATTAAGGGCACTGACTCCTACACAATCAAAAATCTTCATATAATTTAAATCGGTCCTCTACGTATGCAGATTCCCAACCGCCAGTTGATCCTTGAAAATGCATTTTTTTAAATGCATGGGTTGATTGAACTGAGTGAGTCAATTGGAAAAAATGTGAGTGTAAGTGGACCTGTGCATTTCAACCCCATGTTGATCAGGGGTCAACAGTACAGCTCATCAGGAGGGATTACTATGATTATTATAACTAAGATTATTCTCAGTGCTTGAGTATGAATAATGATGACAATATTGATGTGGATTGGTGTTCATTATAAGCCACATAATGCCAAGCAATTTAGTTATATTATTCTGGGGTTGAGATTTGCAAAGCAAGAGAATGGGCATTGAGATAGTGGAAAGGAACAAAGGCCTTGAAGCCAGGAGCCCTAGGATTTTTCTTCTCTAATTTTCCCACTAACTAGTGAACTTCTTCAAGTATATTGACTTTTCTGGAACTCTCTATCAATGAAATGGAGATATAAATACCCACATTAAAGGGTTATAGAGGATTAAGTTAGCTCATGAATGTTGAAAGGGCTTCTTAACAGAGTCAGTGAATAGTAGGCACATCATTACTTGTTAAGTTAAATCATAGATGATAACAGAAATACAACTAGATAAAAAGTAATTAGAAATGGAGATAAATCGAGACAGGTGATGGCCTATTCTCTTCTGTAAGTCATGTACAGGTGATACTTTGTCATTATCAATTTCATTTTCTATCCACTTTATAAGGTGAGAACCATATAGGAGATCTCACTGAATAGTTCAGGATCAAGAATCAGAGCAAATACTAAACTCTATGGCAGTGAAAGCCCGGAGGCCAAGAAAGAGGATTCAGGAGGAACTGAGTTCTCCTGAGTCTGGTAGGCATTTTCTTTCCAATCTTCCTGCATCCAGGGCCCCAGCTTTCCAAACCTAGGCATTCCTATTGTTTCCAGTGCCACACTGCAAAGATGTGCTCCCAATGATGTGCAAACCTCAAATCAGAATTCCAGTCATGAAAGTGCAGTCTTCAAAAGGACTTATTCTCATTACAATGTATGAAATGATCCGTAAATACATATTTTAACATTACAGAGTTTAAATATTATTATACATCTTACTTGATGTCAGATTTTGTTAAATGCATGCTGTTATCTCAATTTACAAAGGTCAATTGGTGGCAGTGGAGAATAGAACTAGGTATATTTAAATTTTTTCTTACCAATACATCTGTGACTCAGATAACCCTAACTTTTTTTCAAAGAGCTTTGGGCCTCCTCACCCCCTTTTCAAATGAGACTTGAATGAGTATCATGTGGATAAACTCTTTGCAGAGCTTTGAAAAGATCCAGAGAACCATTGTGGTAGGAAGAAGCAAACCATTTTGGATGAAATCATAAGTCATTTGAATGCTTCCTCATCTCCCTGGTTGTGTCAGAATCTTTTGGCTGCACTCCCCCCAGGGGAATGTTTTCATCTCCATGGCTAGGTAAATAGAATGTTCACAGAGTTGCTTGATTGCTATTCATGCTGGCAGAGAGTAGTGCGGTGACCTACTTCCAGCAGCATCCATAGAAAGCTTCACTGCTTTCAACAGCCTGATTTCAAAAGCCATCCTCTGAGTTCTGCAGCCCCTGCCCACACCTGCCTTGGAGAAACCTACTATAGATCATGGAGGGTCCTTATTTCTGTCTCTCATACCACTTCTGCTCTCATTTTTGGTTCATTTTAGTCCACCTTCAACCTTTTTGGGAAAAATTGAAGTGGTAGGTGGGCAGCTTAAAGGATGGTAACATTTTTGAATTGTAGAGGACAGCTCTAAAAAGGGATCTTGGTGGGGTTGCAGAAAGAAATCAAATGAAGTTTTTGGTGTGTGTGTGTGTGTGTGTGTGTTTTAATCTAGTAGATTATCATTGTTTAGATAAACATAATTGATCACTAGTAAATAATTCATTGGAAATTATTTGGAGGCATCTGTATGTGGATGATTCTTCTTGGGGACCACTGATGCGGTTCCTATAAGTCACTGTCATGAATTTCAATATAGCCAATTCTGCCGAAGCCAGTTTGGTTCAGTGGATAGAGCATCGGTCTGCGGACTGAAAGGTCCCAGGTTCCATTCCGGTGAAAGACATGTACATTGGTTGCGGGCACATCCCCGGTAGCGGGTGTGCAGGAGGCAGCTGGTCGATGTTTCTCTCTCATCGACGTTTCTAGCTCTCTATCCCTTACACTTCCACTCTGTGGAAAATCGATAAAAATATTTTAAATATATATATATATATATATATATATATATATATATAGCCAATTCTTATCCTAAAATGGATATGCTGGGCTGAGCTGGAAGCTTTCCAGGCTCTAAGAAGAAAGTCTGATTTGAAAAACTTTCACAGAGACTTTTATCCAGTTATCAGAAATATACTCAGCCTGCACCAGATTTGGGGGTCTGACTAGAGCCGACTGTCATGTGTGGTTTTGTATCATTGAGTAGCATGGTTAGAGCTGGAGAGTCCCTACAGACCTTTTAGTGCAGTCATTTGAAGATTAGGAAAATGAGCTCCAGAGAGATTGCAGAGCCTCATTCCCCCAGCTTCCTGTTCAGGGCTCCTGTCCACCTGCCATTCCCTTTCTCATCACTGGGTCATTACTGCTTTCGGCTCTTTCCATCGGGAGCAAATGTCACTGAATAGGAATTCGATTGCCCTTCTCCTGGTCACAAGTGGAAAGCTTTATTCCAAATCTCATCATGTCGAAGAGATTCTAGTAACTTGAGAAAGGAGCTGTGTGGGCATCTATCTGTTGGGTGAGAGGTTCTTGAAGTTTGAAGCCATTTTGCCAATAAGCTTTTGCCCACATAGTCCAGCAGCCCTTGCTCTCCTATTTGGAGGCAGAGAAGCTACAATAGATTTAGATGGAATAGAGAAACCACAAAAAGAGTTCCTTTTTTCAGTTGTCTGCTAAGCATCTGCACAAAAGGACTTCCTGGCTATGCTATCTCCCATTTTGTTGTTCACTTAGCCGGGTCTATATAGGCACAAGCTCCAGGCAGACCTTCGTGTCCTTAGCATCTGTGCTGCTTGAATCATTTTATGTGGCTCTCACTCTGGGCAGTAGGATTGTGTCACTTCAGCACTCCATACCAGATGGTCCCTGTGGTGAAAGGTGTGGAGGCCCAGCAAACTCAGCCCAAAGCACGTTGTTTCCTCACTTCTTTTGACTTTGTCCTTTCTCTCTGCATCCTCCTACTTTGTCTGCTTTTCATTTCTTCACAGATGGCCAGGACACTAATGTGCTGCTGTCATTATGTTTATGGAACAAGTTGGGGTCTTTAGAGGCTGCTGTTCCAGAGACATTAAAGGCATGGGTCACATTTGATACTAGGGTAAAGATTTTCAGTATAATTAGTGATCCTCTGCTGTTATTAACCCCTGACTTAAGCAGGTTATTTTCTTACAAAGGTGTTGAAAGTTAATGCCACTGTTAATAGTTTCAGTTGGAAGACCATAATAAAGCCATGTGGGAAAGTAGACCTACCATCAATATCTTTCAAACTCTGAAATTAGAGTTGGGGAAAAGGAAAGTAAAAAAAGAATTGAAGGGATAATTCAATCACAGGCCTACCTTTGGTAATCTTAATGATAGCCCCTTATGGAAAAGACCCATTTGTTATTCTTAGTTTTGGAGAGTTGGCTTTATCACTAAATTCCTGAGCTTCCTCTTCATCACTTAGAACCTCAGAATGGTAGCTGAGATAGCACAAGGTGGGAGGTTGTTATGTCCTATTTTTTAGAGATGTTCCCTTTCCCTTGTAATTCTTTCATAAAGAATATGAGGCCATTCACAATACTGTACTTAACAGAACTGAAAAACAACCATGCAAAATTAATAATCCATGGACACTCCTTCCTTCCTCTAACAGCAGGATGTTTTGTGGTAGTGCATTTTATTTGTCTTTCAATTCATCCAGTTCTTTTCTAACTCTGGGGAATTCTCTCAGAAGCTAGACTAGATTTAGCTGGAAGAAGGTTTTTTGAGATTAACAGTAGGTTTGAAGATCTTGATCTAAGCAAGGTCTTGTAAGAGTAATGGCCATCAGGTGTCACCCTCAACCCCAAAGGACTGCCATCAGTTCATCAGGTGTGCTTGACATGAGGCGAATAATTGACATGTCAATGCTTCTTCCTGGCTTGACCTGGTCACTGGAGCCACCTCATGGCTCCTTCATGGGATCTAGCTTGGAACTCAAGAAGGGAAAGGGGCCTGAGTGCCAGGATTGCTCTGAGTCATTCAGTGAGTTAAAAGGATCTTTGAGAATTTCCCCAATTCCAGTCCACATTTGACTTTAAATTATCAAGTTTTTTGAAAAAGACAGCACCGTGGATCTGGTACTCACCGATGATACCTTTTGAAAAAATTTTGGTCCTGAAACATGATGATTATTGTCTTAAAAGCCCAGTTCAGGGGTTCTGAGAGTGAAGAAATGACTAGAGCAAGACAGGACACTTGATGGCATGAGGAAGGTGTAATTCCTAGAGCAGGAATTCTTGGAGCAAATTTTGGGTGTCTTGAGCTATTCCCATTAAAGGACAATGTTGCAAGCTCATAGACTGAGGCTGATTTTAATGTGATTTTTGTCTTACTCTCCTTCCTGCTGCCTTTTCCCACCCCAAATTATTCTCTAGAGCAGCGGTCACCAGCCTTTCGGACCTCATGGACCACCAGTGGTCCGCGGACCACCGGTAAGCAACTGCTGCTCTCGGATGACTCTCCCTGACCAACTTGCCATCACCCACGTTCTGTGGTGCATAATATAGAAGCTCCAGGGTTCCTGCTTTAGAAGCCTTGTGTCTGTGCCAGTGTGTTGAGAACTTTTCTCTCCAGCCTGAGATCTAGTCTGAAGATGTGTCTGGTTCTCAAAGTCTCTAATCAAATCATCCCAAATTGGTCCACACTAAGCTCAGAGGGAGAGGAGAAGTAGAGTACTATAGACTTGAGAGGTGATTTGACATTGTCTGTGACAGTGAAGTTATTGCCTTTTTAGGTGGTTTTGTGAAGCACACCCTTTAGGATTTAGACTCGTAGATGGGCAAAGTCTTACCAAGATCTTAACATTCATCTATACAGCTCCTCCTTATACAGATGAGGAAACTCAAAGCTAGTAATTAATTGAAGGTTATTCCAGACCTGGGTCTCCTGAGCTCTGGTTGAGTGTTTGAGTCACTGTAGATTCTAGGATCAAAGTCACAGAGTGAGATTGATTGAACCTAGTGTTTTTGCTACTCTCTTTAATTGGTCTTCTTAATCGTGGCTTTATTTTCTCCTCTGCTTAATAAAACTGTGTATGATTTCCCATTAGCTTCTAACTCCTTAAACTGGCTTTCACAACTTTCATAATTGACACTAATCTGTTTTTTTTTCCTTTTAGCCTCAGTCCTCCACTACTCTTCTTCATAGCCTTCATCCTACAGCATCACTGGGCCTGCCTCGATTTTGTAAACACACATTGTTTTGCTGTTCCTTTGTACACACCATTCCCTTCATTGGCAGTCACCTCCCAATATTTTACCTCTTCCCCTGGGTTTATGCACAATTTATATCCTCTCACTCAGCACTGCTATTACTATTTAGAGGACTTAACTCATGGCCACGTCTTCAATTGAAGACCAAAAGCTCCTTGAGAGTAAGGACCATGTCACACAGTTGACTGACTGGCAAAAATAGTATGCTCCAAAAATATTAGTTGTGTCCAAAAATAAATGGTACCCTAGTTTCTGTGTATTCCAGAATTTTGGGAGGTACTTAGGATATGAGGTCTGTGGAAGGAAAGAATGGACACACTAAAAATCAGGACAGCCTTCCCCTTTCAGAGATGTCAGCTCCAAGTGTGATGATGGCTTCAGCACTCATGTCACCTGTGATATCCTGAGATGCTTGCGTGGGCTCCTGTTGGCACTTGTTTTATTCAGTATGTTATAGAAAAGGCCCTGTCTGAGCCTCAGTTGCAGTGCACAAGGGGCCTTGGACTACAGTAACTATTTTATTACCATCCCTGTTTTCCCCTTAGAAGTCTTAGGATAGTCTTGCATTGGTAAAGCAATTTGGGAGCATTTCCTCTTCCTGAAGTATTCTGCTGACATCCAGTCCAACGTGACTGCATTGATGTTGTAGTCTCCACCTCAGTCCATCGGCAATGAAATTCACAAGACATTTATTATACCCCATGTAGTTCTTTTATTGGTTGACCCAGCACTGCTATAGCATAATAAGTTCCTGGTTTAACATTTTCGCTCTTCCATGTCAAGTCCTGCCAAAAAAAGCTGAAGAAGAAGCCATCTTTCCTTAATTATCTTGAATCTAAAATATGACAGTGCCCTCTTTCTGGCAGATGTGGCATCCTCCTTCCTTTAACCTTTGATCTCTATGATGAGTCTGGTCTGGGAAAAATCACTGTCTATAGGGAAGGGCGTGAAAAACCTACACAGAGGTTCAGAGGACTGGTCTAGTGCCAAGGCCAGAAATGCTCTCCACTCACCTTCCCGTGGGGGCATTTGTCAGTGCCCTTCCTGCACCTGTTCTTTCCTTGGTACCATCCCTCCTGGAACCCTGCAATAGAATACCTTCCTTCCCAAAAAAGTCATAGATGGCCATTGATATGGGGCTTCTTTTTGGGCTGATGAAAATGTTGTGGAATCAGAGTGATGATGTTTGCAAAGCTTTGTGAATATACTAAAAACCACTAGATTGTATACTTTGAAAGGGTGAATTTCTGGGTATATGAATTATATCTTGATTTTAAATGAAGTCATGGAACACTAACTCCTTGTGTAATAAATTAAAATCCTGTGGCACATAAACTCCTGAAAGACCACGCGGATTTTCTCCTCAACTGTGTCCTCGCTCTGTGCATGTTCAAAGGTCGGGCCGTGCAGTGTGTGTGCTGGGGGTGGAGAGGAATGACAACCGTTCATCTGTTTCATTCCCTGTTGTGTCATGCCCAGTGATCTTGGTCTGGGTATTGACTTGTCTTCACTTCCACAGTTAAAACAGAGGTAATGAGCCTGGCCCACTTGATGAGGATCTGGGAAATAAAAATCCAGTTTGTTAAGTGCTTTAGAGCAATGAGGGGCCAGCTTCCCTTTGAATGGGTGCAGGAAGGGTTGAAGGGACACCGATGTGTGTGGAATAAATCCCAGGTGCAGGCAGGAGGCTGGGCGTGTGTTGTGCTGGGTGATTCCATTATGCCACCTGGTGCTCCATTAGGAACTGGTGCTGTTGGTGACTTATGTCTGTGGCGAGGAGGAGACTGAGTTTGGTTTCTACAACAATGACAGGAAAGGGACTTAGGTGAGGAGGGTGTGTTTCCCAGGAGGAATCTTCCCAGTGCTTGGGTATGAAAGCTTGATGAGTGAGGGTAAGTGCCACCTAGTAGGGTTTGTGACTGGAGGGGTTTCTACTGGTCTAAGCAGGCTCCCTCAGAGGCACGCCCAAGGGTTTCTCTTCACCTGGGGATCAGAAAACCTCCTTAGTGAATCGGGAAGCCTGAGTCCCTGCCTCACCCACAAATGGGGCTGTGCCTATGGAAAACCTGGTCGGGGATGCAGGGAGTCATCCATTTCACACCCTCTACCCCCTGCAGCTTGCTGGATGCTATGCCAGGGCATGGACAGCTTGCCAGTCCAGCACCCTTCAGGGTAACTGAGTCCCTTAGGCAATCAGGGAGAAGGGCTAAGTCTTTGCTGCTTTGCTGGTCCTCCATCACACCCTGCCTACTCTGTGCTCTGGTCTGTGGTGTGAGATAAGCGATCATATCAGTGTCTTCTAGATACTGGCTGTGACCTGTGCCTCATGCAGATTCTTGTCCCTCACCTACCCTGAGAGGACTGGCCCACATTCTTCTTCATCCTCCTCATTCTCTTCTCAGAGTCTGAATACCTTCTCCCCACTTACCTGCCTATTAAAGGGAAATTGCCCATACTTCAAGGCCCAGACCAGTATCATCTTCTGAAAAGAAGGCTACTTTCCTCTCTCCTTCCCCCTTCTACCCAGGCAAGATGAGCCTGGCCTCCTCCTACGTTCCCACAGAATGTTGCCATGCATGTATTGTAGCACTTACCTACACTCATTCACCCTGGATTACTTTAGAGCAGCGGTCGCCAACCAGTGGTCCAAAAGTTGGCAACCACTGCTTTAGAGAACTTGTTGAGGGCTTCATGGGGATTCGTGTCCTAGTGCCTAGAATAGGGTCTGGTGCTTAATATATGCCCAGTGTGCGTCTGTTGAATAAGTGAATAAATATATGAGTAAATAAATAAAGCAGAACATCATTTGTGTCCTCATACAAATAGTGAAAGGTATTTATAAACTCCATAAATATTTAAAATTGCTTTCCTCTCTATGGTCATGGTACTTGATGAGAATATTCTTCTAAATGTGTTTTATTAAATCTTTTTTTATGTCTATGTAATTACTATATATATCTACTTTTTTTTAGTCAAAGGTAATAAATTTGAGGAGAATCTATACCTTACAAAAATGAAGTTTTAGAAAGCAGAGCTTTGCCCAGCTGTGTTCAGCAGAAGGTTAGTTCCCTGGTGGTAATAGTTGGTAAAGAAGAATGGTCTGGGGGACAGTGAAGTTCAGGAGGGACTGGGTTGAGCAGGTCTCTGTTGTGGAACATCTCAAAGCTTTGACCTGGTGTTGCTTAGGAATATTAGTGAGAGGGTCATATAACAGTGACCTCTACAGTAGGATCTTAGCACCTGTGGTGTGAGGTGAACAATTTGTTATTGATTTGTTGGTGATAGACCAGTGCCTCAATCTAATGCCCTGAGGGCAGACGAATGTCTGTTCTTAGGAATGTCTTGTGCCTGTGCTAAGAACCCATTTATGCACCACCCTCTCCATGTACACCACCTCTGCTCTGCAAAAGTGAAGAGAAAATTTAAAGGGAATTAAAACATTATTTTACCTGCCACAGCAATATCAGACATCTCCAGTGGACTCTGCAGAAAATGATTGTGGTTTTAGAAATAACCTGTCAGCCCAGTTGTTCTGCAGTAACTTTCCAGGATGTTTCTCTCCATAAGTACCAGTTCTCTACATGGTAATTACCATCTCTATTCCTTGTAGATTCGCTGGTATCTAGGAGCAATTGCTAGGGAACTCACACTCTCAACAAATTTACAAGAGGAAAGCAACCTTGCATTTACCCCAGGGGGAGCTATGAGGGTATTCAAACTAGGCTGGATAAAGGATGCTATTGATCATAGAAATAGTGGGAAGAACTTGAATTTTTACCTGGTCTTTTTCTCAACGTGTGAGAGACTGGCTCGCTAGATTATGATGCTTAGACCTATGGGGGATAATTTTCTTCTCAGGGTCTCTTCCACTCCTTGAGATTTAGACCAGCAGTAAGTCTGACCTAACTAGTTGGAACCCTATATTGTCTTCCGCTGATGCTGGCTAATCTGTATCAGTGTCTATGAAGATGAGTAAGAAGATTTGGTCTGGTACAGCTGGAATTCTGACCTGTGTATTTGCTGTTTGTCCTCCAGAGATCTCAGGGAACACAGAGGACATCCCTCTGGTGCGCTGGAGGCAGCAGTGGCTGGAGAATGGCACTTTGCTTTTTCACATCCATCACCAAGATGGTGCCCCGACCCTTCCCGGACAAGACCCAACAGAAGAACCCCAGCACGAGTCAGCAGAGGAGGAGCTGAGGATCCTGCACATCTCAGTCATGGTAAGAGCAGCGTGGCCTTCACCTCTCAAGCAATGCTTACGTTACCTTGACATGAAGAGTCTTGGTGCCATACACACAGCTCTATAAGACTCAATGCCATAATGATCACTGATCATGTTAATGAATAATTTCCCATTTATGGGAAAGCAATCCACTTGTGGTGTCAGTAAAAGTTGCAGTTATTTCCACAGCAACATTACCTATGCCTGATTGCCTAGACATAGAGTTTTTACTAACCATCAACAATAGGAACAGAAGACTGTCTTAGAAAGAAATTATTCAACTTGTATATACAAATATCTTGTAATTCCATAAATGTTGGCCAAATGATTGAATAGCCAAGCTGCTTGATGCTATCAAGTCCTCTTCCCTCTTACCCTACCTGGGAGAAAGTCAGCATCCTGGATGTCTCTCCTCGTAGCAGAAGGTCATGTCAATAGATACTAGTCCCTTTTACTTCACCATCAGCAACCCTTGACCTATTCAGAAATTTAAAAAAAAAAAAAAACAAGTTTAGAAGATTCTAATTAGCAGATTTCTTTTCTCAAAAAAATTAAAACAGTATTCCTAAAGTTCTAAGAACTTGTATTTTAGAATCTTACTAGAAGGATATACAATGGTACGTAAGGTTTTTCTTTGATGGTGTATCATTCATCAATGTATCCTTAGCACTTAGAACAGTGCACTCACATACTTAATGCTTAATAAATATTTCTGGAATAAATGAGTGAATTTCCCAATGCATATAGAAAATACCTGTTTTACTTGATATTTTATGTATTAGTGTTATGTTGACAAAGCCAATACATATTCTGCTCCTAGGGTAGCCTGGGAGCAGTTTGAGGCTTGACTGGTTAGCCATAAGCCATATGTATGGAAGGGCATGGGCTATTCTGTTACGAAATTCAGCGGAGAACCAATCTAGGTCTTGGTGTAAACTTTAATCATTTATTATTCTGTTACCATCACTACATGCTATTTAGTTTTGTGTATCAGATTGGGGGAAACTGAAACATTTTAGATATATATGAATTTACATTATCCAAATACTTGGCATAGAAACTTTCCCCATAAGAGTCTCTCATAAAATCTCAGAATGTAATCCTTGTATTTCTTCCTCAATCCATGTCCCTATGAATAACTGGTTCGATAGATTACCTGCATATACATAAGCTACTTTATGTAAACTATCTGGTCAAGAAAAGAATTTTTGAACAGCAAATACTAAATCTCAATGTCCAAATATGCTAGAAGGCAGGCAGACAGATGAGATTGCTATGCCCCATATTTACAAATGAACTGAGGTTTATAACATGGGCGTTACTATACCTGTACATCCATAATCAAAGGCCAGTGTTTCCTATCTCAGAGAAGGCTGTTTGCAGTATAATTTGTAGTTTCCAGGGAGTGGTGAGGTCACTCTGTCTGAGGAATCAGCCTGACATTGACCAGGGTGACAGATGTTGAGACAGTTGTCTTCACACTAATAATATGATTTGAGTGAAAAAGGGATACAGGGTGGCTTCCCACCAGCATCCACAGCCTTCCATGGTTGGGGGAAGCAGTCATGGTCATGGGTGGTTTTCGTTTTGTTTCTTTTAGTCCAAGACCATGTCAAAGAACCTGTCTTTTTCGCACCAAATATAAGTATAGAGATTCCCAAGAACTAATATTGGGTGTGATTTTTGTCTGAAAGAAAGACTTCGAATACAAGAAGTTAAGACAGGTAGCATGTCAGAAGGCATGTTTAGTTGGGGAGGGGGAGTCCAGTGAAGATCCTGGCAAGACAATGCTTGTCCTGGTTGCTACCTCATATTTTCAGAATGACAAGGATTGCACTATCCTCAGATGGAGGTATTTTGGTAACTTCTCTAGAGGAGTGTGTGTGTGTCTGTGTGTTGTATGTGTGCACACATGCATTTGTGGGGGTGGGCGGCAGTGAAGATAGAAATACACTGATCAAGAATGCAAAGTATGTGAGGAAATAGGTTGTGCCCATAAATATAACAGCCCCTGTGAGAAACCCTGCATTATGAACGCCATGCTTTTTTTTTTTTGAGACCCCTAGGCAGAGGTTAATGGACAGTGGACATTTAAATGGCAAGAGAACAAAAGTCAGCCTTATTGCTGTGCCTTAGACCTTTTCTTCATATACTACTGGTCACCGTGGCAGACCACCAATGACATTCTCTTTCCCAAATAAAATGGAAGTTATTATTCCTCTAGCTTTATTTAAACTAAGATGTTTTCAATGAGGCTGAGGGAAGCAGAGGTTAAAAGACCATGGGCAAAGGGTGAGAATGGGCAGGTTTTGTATTTGTTACTGGCTTGGCCCCTTGGAGAGGCCCACATGTGATTGAAAAATTTAAGTAGTTCTTTGACTTCTGTAGGAGTAGGTGAACTGAAGATATAAGTACCCCCTTGCATCCTCCTCAAAGATGGTGTGGTCAATGTAGTCCCCTGCAGCCCAGCTTTCTGCTCACCTTCCTCCTTTCCCAATCCACACTGCCTCTCCTATTCTGAGTCTATTGTAGTCAGTTGCAGTTGTGTATTTGCCCTCAGCTTAGAAATCAAGCCTAAGGGTATTGTGTTTGAAGATGTGATTCTTAGTCTCTCATGTCTTCTTAAGAGATGCAGAGATGGATATACTTTATCTGATATTCTTAATATCATCTTCTTCAGATATAAACTAGGCAACTAGTTGAGGCATCCAGAATGACAACATTATAAATGTGAAAAGATAGCAAAATGCTTTGACCAATATTGGGCAGCAAAATGCACTTAAATGAAATCTTATTGCCCAAATGATTTTATGAAATAACAAAAGTGGTGTTATTTTTCATTAACTATAATTATGACTATTAGTACAGTTTTAGCTTGGGCCCATTAGCATAATTTGAAAAAGAGAAAAGTTAAGGTGTTTATTAAAACATGAATATATCTAACCTTTTCTCTCTTATTAAGACAATATATGTTTAAAAGCTTAACTGGCCCTAACCTGTTTGGCTCATTGATAGAGCTTCAGCCTGCGGACTCAAGGGTCCCAGGCTCAATTCTGGTCAAGGGCATGTACCTTGGTTGCGGGCACATATCCAATAGTGTGCAGGAGGCAGCTGATCAATGTTTCTGTCTCATCGATGTTTCTAGCTCTCCCTCCCACTTCCACTCTGTAAAATAAATAAATAAATAAATAAATAAATAAATAAATAAATAAATAAATAAAATATATTTTTTTAAACTTTCATTCAAACAAAGGACTTGTGTGCATGCATATAAGCCTAACCTGTGGTCACTGACAACAGGAGGGTCAGAGCATGCGTGGGGAGGGGTTTGGGATGGGAATGGGGGGATGAGGATAATTATGTGATACCATAATCAATAAAGAAATTAAATAAAAAAAGCATAACTGATAATCCTAACTACTTCCAATATGTGCAAAGGATATTAATGGTTCTGTGAAAACCTTAAGCTTTACCTTTCCCTCATTTTATATTTATACCTTTCTTGTTCATCTTGTCTCAATTCAGGGATTGCTATTTATTTTTATATTTTGCATTTACCATGTTTTGTTTTAAATACAAAATAGAGAATGAGAAACACAGAAAAACCTTTTTGGTATCTTTATGACATTATATGAATGATAATCAGTAAGTCATTGCCTCCACAGTGCCCAGTACAAATATACCATCATCAAATTGCGGGCTGGCAGAAAACCACTACCTCGGCTGAGAACTGGACAATATTAAACTTTGTAAAACATTTTGCTTTTGTTATTTTTTCAATCGCATCCTAAAATTTTTGAATGACTATTTTCCCCAAATGCTACCATTTCTTCCTAGTGTAGAATAATTGGATTTTCCTACTGAAATCTTATATTATTGCTCTGCAGGTCAAACAATGTATGTTAACCTCCTGTGTAACTCAAACTTGACTGAAGAGATTTATTTCAAATTTTGCAAGATAATTGGCATTTAAACCTACAAAAGTACACAAGGATAGTTTTTTGCAAACTCTTGAACAAGCGAAAGCAACATCATCAAATGAAAATTGATGTCTGAGTTTAAACCAGAAGTCAGAGAAATCTTCAGTAAAAAGCAGATTGTTTATTCCTGAGAAGATCAGGTTTAATATGGCTTTATATTGGCTATTCAAACTCTGTGTGGATTAACATTTCCATATTTTACTTTTGCTAATTCACCATTTGATCTACATTTTTCTTCTTAGTGTATCTAAAAGAGTTTAATGATGTCTAATAGAATTTTAATGTTTTATCTATATATTTCATCTTTGTAATTAAAGATGGCAGTGTTAATAGACTTGCTATATTGTATCCAGGTTGGTTAAGTGCATTTTTCACAGCAAATAGCCTTTCAAAAATACTGTGCTTTGATATATATTTTGTAGTGATAATTCCAACTGATTAGTAATATCTTTTATAGTTTAGCCTTCTTAGGCACAATTCACAATTGTGGGGGAAAATCTTTGTGCATTTGTCTATCCCCCTGAGGATAAAGTCCATTAATCAAGCGTGGGTGCTGCTGAGGCTGTCTAGCCTTCACACACACACACACACACACACACACACACACACACACACACCTCTGCATGAAGCTCATTGGCCATTGTCTACAGCAGTGGTTCTCAACCTTTATAATGTGGTGACCCTTTAATACAGTTCCTCATATTGTGGTGATCCCCAACCATAAAATTTATTTCGTTGCTACTTCATAACTGTAATTTTGCTACTGTTATGAATTGTAATGTAAATATCTGTGTTTTCCAATGGTTTTAGGTGACCCTGCTAGCGGTTCTCACGACCCACAGGTTGAGAACCACTGCTGTAGAGCCTAAGACCATTGGAAAACACAGGTATTTACATTACGATTCATAAAAGTAGAAAAATTACAGTTATGAAGTAGCAACGAAAATAATTTTGTGGTTTGCGATCACCACAACATGAGGAACTGTATTAAAGAGTTGCAGCATTAGAAATGTTGAGAACCACTGGTCTACAGGTTCCTGTGGCTGCTGGCTCCTCAGATGTCCCTAAGCTCCTTGTTTCTGGGAATCCCTGGTGAGTTCAAGACAGATTTTTCTCTTTAGGGAGAAAAATGAAGAGAACAAGGTTCAGGGACAAAAGAGACCACAGGTGCTCTCTGGAGTGCAGGAACAGAATAGACACTCGAAAGAAGTTCCAGCCTAGGGAAGTAACTTTAGGGCTGAGTTGAGTAGAAAGCCCACAGAACTTATGGGAGCCTCTGGGACCATGTTTACAAGATTGCAAACTACTTTTTGCCATGGGACCCATCCTTTCTCTCACTGTTACATTTGAGTGTGGTCCAGCTGCCTGTGCAACACATGTGACTTTGCTTGTAGTTGTCTTCATTTCACTCCTAAAGCTCAGCCACTTCCAGGGCAGAGATGAGCAATTCCAAGTGGTCAACACTATTCCACCAAGACCACCAGGCACTTATTAAATGGTCCTGGGCACAGAAGAGATGGTGAGATGGTGAGCTGCTTTTTTGTCAACACCTTTTACCTTCAGAAAATCTGTTGTAGAAATTATTAATCAGGTTTACTTTTGTATCTTTATTATCAATTAATATTATTTTTGTAGTTCTGACTGAGGATGCCCTAATTTATCAGTGCTGATCTGTTTTTACCTTTAAGAATCAAATGGAGGAGTTAAATGTGTCCTGCCTACTATGAAGGGCAGAGAAAGGGCAGTAAATTGGAAGGTCTTGAATCAGTGCAAGGAGTTTTTCTAGCAATTCAAGCCATCATCCGTCCTTGGACTGGACTGCCTCACGGGCGTGCGGTCCACCTGCCAGATTCATCACTGTATACTCTGCCTTCCATTAGGAAAGTGGGGGAGGGGGCGGCAGTTGCTAAAATAATAAACAAAATCCCTAAAAAAAAAAAAAAGAAAGAAACTTTTTCGCTTTGGGTCTTTGCTCTGAAAGACTGATGTGCAAAAGAATAGAGATCAGGGTTCCTTCAGAGGCTATTCCAAGAGCCAAAGAAGGTTTGGCTTGCACACCTCCTCAAGCGGCACCATAACTTGTGCATCTCTTACAGGTATGGGAGTCTGTTAGCCATTCAATTGCTCAGCTAACTCTGTCTTGCTTGCCACCCTTCTATATTCCTCTAGAGTGGGAGCTGGGGTATAGTGGAAAGAAACACTAGGTTTGGAGTTGGAAGGTGGGTTTCTAATGCTGGCTTTACTATGGTGGGTAATTGGCTGGCTTCTTTTGGAAGCTTTATTACTTCCATCTGTGAAATGGATGCATTAATTAGACTTTTAAGTGATAAAGAATGGAAATCCCCTCTGGCCTTCTCTGTAATGGACTTTTACAGTAGAAATGCATATGAAGGGAAGGGAGACAGGAATCCTCTAATTAAAACAAAATCCAAACAGAATTTCATGAAACCTGGAACTGGTAGGTCATGAAGGATCTGCGTCATCTTGTCAGCCTCAGCAGTGGCTTGGCTCTTCGCACCTGTTTTATTGCTCCTGTTGCTGTGAATTGGTTTCTATGTCTCATCGAGTCTAAATCCACTCCCCTCCCCAGCTTCATTGCTTTTGTATTTTCCATTTGATCATCAAGTTACCTCACTTTGACCCCTCCTGACTTCTCTCAGTCTTACGAGGTTTCCAGTTTTGTTCCTATGGCTGTCAGAGTCCTTGTTTTTGGTCCCTTTCTTACTGCTTCAGGAGAGAAGCAGATGGCTCTACCCAGTTGCTATAGTTCCTGTTCAGAGCTTTTCCTATCAGGTTATCCCATAGGTGGATGTAACCCTAACCTTCTATTGGCTGTAGTTATGAGGAGGTGTGCTTCTGTGGCACAGAAAATGGCCACCCCTGTTCTAGGCACAGCTCAGAACCATTTCCTTTAGCAAAGACTGACTGTCATTCAACACAATAGACATAGTACTGTCTATCTTGTAGAGAGGAGGATCTAATGATGTCATCGTTATCATCATCTTATTTTGTACCTACTATGTGCCAGAAGCTAAGTATTTTCAATGTATATTATTATTTTTTCATACAACACCATGGGTAGGGTTTATTATTTTTCCATTTTGCAGATGTGGCGATTGAGGGCCAGACAAGCTAAGTAACTTACCTAAAATTAAGCAACTATTAGGTTGCAGAGCCAGGATTTGAATTGAGGCAGTTGGCAGTCTAAACTATGAGAAGCATCTGATTCATATCATCTCCCACACTAAGTGGCCAATATATGTTTATTTCTTGTCCTCTTAACAGCTTCTGTTGTTTTGCTGAATTCTGTCTGCTAAGACTCATCTGATACTTTTCCTCATTATTACTTCAAAACTGCTAACTCTATGAGCACTAGGACCCACAACCACAGTGGAACACAGATCTTTCTTTCTGAGCTGCACCAGGCAGCTAACCCCAAAAGCTCAGATCTGTTCAGCTTGGCTAAACCCACCTGCCCACCTTGGCTTCAGCCAGGCCACCTCACAGCTGGCCATGGGTTTATTGGCAGAAAAGGAAAGAAGGTAGTTAGGGATTTTCAACTCTAAAATTGTGAAAGTCATGTAACAGTAGACTTCAGCTGCTTTATATACATCCTTTGACACATTCAGAGTAAATTTTTAGAAACTCAAGAAGCATTTTAGAAGCGTTATTGACCTATTATTGATTTAAAATAATCATTGACTCATTTATTTATTTAGATATTGATTCTTTCATTTAACAATATCTGTCAGACTTTAGATCTTTTTCTTAGCTACTAAGGAGATAGAACATTAATAATACAAGATTTTGCTTTTAAGGAACATTCAATCATATTATTAATGCTTAACATTTGAGGATGGCCTTTGGCAAAACTAAGAGCCAGGTGGAATGCATCGTCTTCTCCATTCCTTTCCATTTTTACATCCTTGTTACAATTCTGTTGTTTCCCTTCTTGAAGCTCATAGAAGCCTTAAGTCACCCCATTTTTCCAGACAACAAGGAAAATAGCTAAGAGGCCAATTTTTCACAAGGATCCTAATGCCTTTTAGCAACTTGATGTAATATTCTGCACTACCATTTAATTCATTTGATAGAGAAGCCAACAATTTACTGTTAAGTACTTAGCTCCCCAAACCCCTGAAGATCCTTTTGAAAGCAGGAGCTGTAACCTCTTCGGGGTTCAAATCGATATTAAGAACTGGCAGTAGTCATAGTAATGAAGCTATCACTTTGTGCACTGTGTGCCAGGCAGGGTGTAAGATTATTTTCCTGCATAATATCAATCAAGTCCCATAGCAGCCTGGTGAAATTAGACGTGCATTTCCTTTCATTGTAACTTAGAGAAAGAAAATCCTAGAATCAAGGTCACACAGGTGGAGCCAGTATTCAAGGCCAACGTGTTGGACCTCTGACTCAGTCTGCTGTGGGACTCTGCTGCTTGGTGGCACCAGAGTCAGCTGGTCTCGCCCCTTTTCAAGGCTGTGTGTGTGTGTGGGGGGGTGTCTAGCTTTTCTCAGCTACTGCAGCAGAAACTCTTCGCTTGGTGGATGACGAAGAGGCACCTAGAGAACTGGGTAAGATGTTGTCATGGAGGAGTCTCTGAGGCCCTTCATAAGTTGCAGAGCTAGATTGGACAAAAAGATCAAGCATTGCAAAGAAGCCTGGGGTTGGCTCTGAGCAAAGGTTGTTGAGAAGCCGATGAGGACTATAGTCTGTGATGTTGAACTTGAGTGAAGTAGTTTATACCAAGGGCTTTGTTATCACTTACTAGATTTTCTAGTGACCTTGGAAAAATTGCTTAATATCTCTAAACTCATTCTCCTCGTCTATAAAATGGGAATAATAATAGATTCTCCTTTGTAAGCTGTTTTGATGATTGCATGAGATGAATTTTATTAAGCACTTCCTATAATGGCTGGCCCATGGGAAGTGCCCAGTAAATATTAACTAGGTAAACTCTTGGGATGTCATGCAAGCTCCCTGTAACAATTCTGTGTGCAATGTGTTACCCAGTAGCCACTATCTTAGAGAGGCAGAAAAGCAGCTGGGATCATAGCAACATCTTGGAGGAGTTCTGAAAGAATCATACTCAGGGAAAACACCGAGGCAATTGGGGGACATCAGGGCAATGGAATGAGCCCTCACTTAGCCAGGATTCGGTCATGTATATCCAGGCATTGTTGAACTGTTTCTGTTTCATTGTTTATAAGGTTTTCTAGCAGATGTATTATCGTTTAGGGTGATAAGCCCAACTCCAAGCTTCCCTGGAAGAACTTGACCAATTTATAATATTTTTTCATCAAACCAAATGATGTCATTATGGGAATTCCTTTTCTGCCCAAGTATCCACACATACAGATTGTTATTACATTCACAATAGGGAACAGAAGGCATGGAATGGTGGGTGTGTTCACCATCCAAATGCTTATTCCTAATGCTGTTACCTTTCCTCCAGGTCATGCTGTCATCCCCACGCTTCCTGTCCCTATCAAAACTTTGGGATTCCCTCACAGACCTGAAGTTTGTGTATAAATATGCCCTCAAACCTCTTCCCATCACACCCATGGGCTCTGATTGGAGACAGACTGGATTTGATAGTAGATGTAGCAGTTTTATATAATGCCTGGCCCATGGGAATACTAGCATGGAGAATGGCAGGAAGTTAGGCCAGGGCTCTATGAACTCTGTTGCACCTACCCATCTCTTACCATTGTAGTGCCAAAGCAGCCATATACAATATATAAGTGAATGAGTGTGGCTGTGTTCCAATAAAATGGTATACTAACAGGCAGTGGACTACATTTGGCCTAGAGGTCATAGTTTGCTGAAACTGATCTAGTACTTTCTCCTCATTTTGTCTACAGAGTCCAAACGCAGACTAAAATCTAGTAATTTGGTAGAAGTGATAAGGTTGTACTTGCAGTATAAAGATAATAGTTTGCTAGTTTTTGTCAGCTTCCCATCGATTGATTGCAATTATCACTTAAGGCAGACATTGACAAAGATTGTTCTTGCTACAAATTCAAGGCATGTGGTATTCAATTCAGATGACATGTGAGCACATTAGCCTCTCCTGTGAGGTATTAAAAGTTTAGTGAAGACAAAATTTGATGAAAACAAAAATATGCTGCAACTTGACAAGAGTAGTCTACAGAGGAACACTCTCTTAAAGCAAAATATCCACTAGAGGTGTTCACACATGCATGGGAGTTGAGTTTGTTTGAGAACATGTCAGGATCAAGTTGGTTTGTGTGGGACTGATATATAGGACTTTAAAAGTTAGTGGTGGCTCTTTGGCTTGCTAATGAGGCTAAAGGTAGACAGATCATATTAACATCTCCCCTCATAAAACCATCTATGACCCTCTCAAGTTTTTGTTAAAGTTTATTGAGAATCTTGCCTCGCCCTGGCTATTGTGGGTCAGTGGTTAAACATCAATCCATGCACCAAAGGCACAATTCTTGGTCAAGGGCACATACCTGGGTTGCAGATTCAATCCCTACTCCCTGATAGGGCATGTGTGGAAGGCAACCAATCCATGTATCTCCCGTCTATGTTTCTCTTTCTATCTCCCTCCCTCTCGCTCATCCCTCCCTATTTTCCACTCTCTCTAAAAACAACCAATGGAAAAAAATATCCTCAAGTGAGGATTAACAAAAAAGAAAAAAAAGAATCTTGCTTCTAGCATTGGCTGATGTCAGTGGACCATCCTCAGAGTTGCATAGAGGTCTTTTATAGTACATGTGGAGAGGTTAGGCATATGTGGGGAAGTCTTGATACTGCCTTGCTATTTATGATTCTCCTGATCCTTCTACCACTCCTGCTGATGTCAGTGAATAGCAATAGAGATGAGTCAAGTACCTTCTAACTTGGGATAGATCAGATGCTCAATTTATTGATATATCGACCTGATGCTGACAGCAGGGAGTACTTCACGGAGCAGTATCTAGGACCTGCTGGGTTCTGGCTCCTAATCCCAAAGCTTGTTTAAGGTGAATTTAAGGTGAGTTATTCTGCCTGAGTACCACAGAGAAGACAGAGTCTTAGAAGGTCCCTAGGGGAGACCTGGCATGAAATGTTTATTGAAGCATTCTACCTTTTGTTTCCTCCCTTCCTGTGTCTTGTCTGGGAAGGGCTTTGGGACTAAGACATGAGTGGACATGTCCAATTTTGGCATTTATTGGCTTTAAAACCATCATTGCACAATGAGGTAAGCTGCCACATAGAGCAAACTCAGAGGGTCCTGCAGCCCCAGAGAGTTCAGGCACTCTTTTATTCCCTAAATGTCACAGTGTGTACACATCAAGGCTCCGTCCCCAGGCTGTCAACTAGCTATTTCAGTCCCAGTACCACTCCCATCACTGCTCTGCTGATCAGAGCAAGAAGCCTCTACATGGGAGACCCTGGGCTCTACATGGCACGGCCACCTCCCTGGTACTGACTCTACCTGGGATTGCGATTGGGCAGCAGCAACTTTTCCTTGCCAGGCCCTGCTCATAGCTTCTGCAGCAGTGATGCAGGCTGAGAACCCAGCAAGGCTCATCTCCTATCATCACCAGTGACTAAAGCTGAGCCGAGGACACGAGCGGCCTAAAACCACTGACTTCGAAGTCAGGAGGCTTGGATTAGGGTTCTTTCCCCGTGAAAGTCTGAAACCTCAGACAAATTCCTTCACCTTCCTGAGCCTCTGTTTGTTCATCTGTGAGTGTTCTCAAAACTTGAGCAACCTCCCCTTTTTGCCATCTATTTATACAATCTATATTCCTGTTTTCTGAATATTTCTATATAAGTAGATTGGTTTTATCTGGCTGAATTTATTTTAACCGTATCTTAGATGAAAATGTCAACAAAGGCATGGATTTGATGTTATCATTCATTATTTCCATGTAGGTTTCGGAAAAATGATAGTTTATAAACTAAGTAATAAAATGAAAATGTTCCACACTTTCTTTTTAAAAAATATATCTTATTGATTTTTATAGAGAGTAAGGGAGAGGTATATAGAGTTAGAAACATCCACGAGAGAGAAACACCAGTCAGCTGCCTCCTGCACGCCCCCTGTTGGGGATCAAGCCCACAACCAAGGTACATGCCTTTGATTGGAATTGAACCCGGAACCTTTCTTCAGTCAGCGGGCCTATGCTCTAACCCACTTAGCAAACTGGTTAGGGCAATGTTCCATATTTTCTCTGGCCATAAACCAGGTGCATGCATATGGGCGTGGCAACTCCAGACCAGATGACCATGAAGGCTGCCTCCAGCCCTCACATTCTAGGTGAAAGTGGAGACTTAGGGGCACCAGCAATCCCTGGTTAAAATGGACTTCAGAGCAATAAGTGAAAAAACATTATTTCTGTCCTTGGAGCAACTCTGCTCTTTTTTATCACCCTCAAACCCCATTTATGTACATGATGATGGTCTGGGGGAAATGGTGGGTCTGTGTGCCTGCAGGTGGAGTTGATGGAAGCTGTTCTGCCCTGGGAGGGAGCTGGCACTCGCTGCTGTGCTGATCCTTTGAAAGGAGTTTGATGCCTTTGAACCGTTTCCTATGTCCCAGGGGGGCCTCTTTGGGGTCACATGGGTTTGCTGAGCACTGATCCAGGCACCCTGGTGCTCAGATGGCTCTGCTGTTTGCAGCCATCTACTGGATGTGCCCCTGGCCATTGCTGACCGCAAGTGTTCCAGGAGCCTCCTGGGACTGGTCGTAGTATGGAGTGGCCCCTGGAACACATGAGGGAGCAGGTCCACAGGAAGGGCTCCAGCTTGGGAGATTTCACAAGGAGAACTGTCCCTCGAGCACTGTGGAATTACCTATGGGGATTTGAGGTTCTCAGGAGAGGATATTGATTCTCCTACTTAAAATGATTTGGCTGAATCCAGATGGGAGACACATGGATTGGTTGCCTCCTATCTAAGTCAGTTTTTTTGTTTTCCTTCCTTACCTTACTGCCTCAGTTGTCCTGTGGGCTCTGTTCCTTGGACAGCAGCTGTATTTTGGAGAGAAAGTATGCTTTAGAAGAAACAATTATCGCACTCCGACTTGCTGAATAACAATGTGGGGACTCAGAGTGTACCTCCCAGACTTCCCTTGAGGTGGCCCAGAGGGTTCTGGGGCAGCCTCCACTCGGGACAGGGACAATTCCAGGCCATATGCCCGTCAGGAACCCAAGGTACCCTCAGAGGCATGGATACTCAGCTGCCCCCTTCCCCCTGCTTTCTCTCCTGCATGCCCCCATGAGTGCCTTCACCTCTTTGATCAATCTTGGATCTGATGTTCATTTTTACCGATTTAATGAAAAAAGTTAGGGTGAGTTGTGGGCCATGTTACTATTCCTGTATAATATAGCAAGCACATTCTAAGGGCTGTCTACATCCAGACATTTCTCCCAGCATCTGTGCTGCATGCTGCCTTACCAGCCTCATATCACTCGAGTCCACTAGGGTTGAAGAGGAAGAATGGTTTAAAGAGTTATTTCACTTGAAAATCATGCACACGCACACCCACAGTGCATTTTATTATGTAAAATTTCTTATTCACTCTTACTGCCCAGGATCCCCCTTTCTGCACCCTCTGCTCCCTGGCCCTCTACCTGCCATAGCTTTGGCATTGTGCCCTGTGCCCTCACTACCCCTCCGTGTGTGTGTTCAAATCCTATCTACCTTTCAGGTCGTACCTCACTTCTCCCCACCTGGCTACACTCCCCATCTTTCATTCAGAGACCATGTCTGCCCCTTCTTTCCTATGGCCTGTTTGCCGGGAAAGACCCTCTGAGGCTCTCTCAGGGCTCTATTTCCATCTAATGGGTCAGTATTTTGATGTGCCTTTTCCTTCCCTACGAGTCTAAGTCTGATTCATCTTTTTATTTCATACAGCTTCCAGCCCAGTGCTTCACACAAGAAACATCCCCAGTTGGTGTTTGTGAAATGAATATAATTAGTTTGTATTATGTTTTGGTCTACTTGTTCCTCACAACTGCCTCTATCTCACCCCCAATCTTCTGACTTAACAGATCTGTCTGGATGTCCCCCGTGTATTTCAAACAACAGGGGCCTAGTGAAACCCATCCAACTGTCTTTCCAAACCCCTCTCCGTTTCATGTTCTCTGCCTCACTTGGTGCAAGAACCACCGACAGGGTTTCCGGCCAGATGCCCTTTCCTCCCTCTCCCTCCTCACTTGATCTAGCACTGAGCTCTGCTCATTTTATTTTTCAGATGCCTCTAGAATCCCTGTCTTCTTTCCCCCGCCATGACCACCACTGATACAGGGACCGATTGCCTCTCACCAGACTACTGCAAAGGTGTCCTACCTGTTCATTCTGCCTCTTTTGTTCCCCTCAAAACTTCCCTCCCATTGCCACCAGGCCATTCCTGGGAAACTGTTCCTGAGCAAATGCCACCTTCCTGGTAAAAAGACTCAAATAGTTCCCTCTACTCTGAAGGGCAAATTCCAAGATGACTTGATCCTCCTTTCATGATTTGACCCTCTATCACTTACTATTCCTTGCTTTCCACTTTTTCCTAGCCACACTAACGAGCTCGGTCATCTTTCCTACACCCTCCCTATTGTTTAACACTTCCGGTGATTTCACTAATGCTGTGTCATTGGCTTCAAGTCTCTCTCTCAGCTCCTCCAAGTGGGGTTGCTTCTAATGACTCATGAGTTTAAAATCCACCCTGTGACACCCCCCCACAGGAAGCTGAGTTGAATGGTGCTGTGTGATCCCTGATAAATAGTCCCACCATTGTCCCCAGACACTGCCAGTCTCCAGGTCTTGGAAGGGGGCTTCTCCCTGGTACCTCTTTGAGATAGCATGAGGCTATCTCCTCTCATGTGAATTTCCTGCATGCAGGAACTGCATCTTTAGATCCTAGCGGGGCCTGGGCCTTGCAAGAAGGCTAGAAGGGACTCTTAATAATCAGCCTATAAGGAAGTTGCTAAGCAAGTCTAACACAACAGGAAGCTGAGGTTCAAAGAGGTTGAAGGGTTGTCTGACTAGGGAGTGGCACTGTAGGGATGAGGACCCAGCCAATGATTCCTTGTCCTTCCTCTGCAAGACCTCTGGCCAGATGTTTCAGTTCAGGTCTCCTCTCTGCTTGTTGTGGCTCCTTTCCACCAAATCCTCACCTCTCTTTTTTTCTCCACATAATCACAGAAAAGGAAGCTTGATGAAGACTGTCACACACACCAGAGCTGGCTAGGTTACAAAGCCATCTCTGTATATCTATTCAAAAATTTATTTTAGCCCGGCCAATGTGGCTCAATGGTTGCGCATTGGCATATGAACCAGGAGGTCACAGTTTGATTCCTGGTCAGGGCACATGTTTGGGTTGCAGAGGCAGTGTGCATGAGGCAGCTAATGTATGATTCTCATCATTTATGTTTCCCTCTCTCTCTCTCTCTCTCTCTCTCTCTCTCTCTCCTTCCCTCCCTCCCTCCCTCTTTGAAATCAATAAAAATATATTAAAATTTTTATTTTAAATTCACACTGAACAAAATCTCTGTGAAATACTTTTTGAGTAAGAACTTCAGTTTTTAGTGTTACAGGGCATGACATAAAGACTGAGGTGGTACTGTTTGGTGTTTTATACCATGGAGAAGCCCCCTTCCAAGACCTGGAGACTGGCAGTGTCTGACCCAGCTTTTGGGCAAAGCAAAGCTGCCCCCTTCCCCCAAACTAACAAACAACAACAACAAAAATCCCCTACATCCTTGTTCTTGGTGGCTGCGTTGACACTTCTGCAATTGGCAACCAGAGTGCCACATCCCCATCAATTGCAGTGTGGCACGTGAATTGGATAATAATAGTAGGAGGAGTGTTGGCATTTGTGACTGGTTTCCTTTTTCCATTAGAGTGGAGTTAACGTTATAAATGACCTATAATCAGGTTCCTCTCACTCAACATGTACCCCGAGTATCGCTTCTTGACTGAGAGAGAAAAATGGAGTCACCACTGGTGCAGGAAATGCATCAGCTCTGTATATCAGGTGGAGTCTCCCTGTGGGTACCCCATGTCTGTCACGGTTTCATGGCAGAGAAAACTTGAAACTGCTGGCCCCGATGTTGATTGGTCTGCTTGCTAAGACAAATGTATTCTCCCCAACTACAAATAGACTTAAGAAGAAATATCTACCTGCAATCAGTCTACAGAAACAAAAATATAAATGCAAATACACAGTGTGAGGCAAAAGTAGGTTTCCAGTTGTGAGTACATGAAACAGAGCTTATGCTTATTATTTATTAATCATTGCATTATTTTCCATACAAACAACTGTAAACCTACTTTCCCCCGTGTGTGTGTGTGTGTGTGTGTGTGTGTGTGTGTGTGTAATGTATAGATTAATAAAAATATAAAGCTTTGATTTCTAAGAGACGGGACTTTAAAAAATTTCTTTTTACATCATTCTCTTTGGAAAGCATGTAGTCCAGTTCTTCCTTTAATTAGGTATTATAAAATACAATGATGTGCCCTGGCTGGGTGGCTCAGTTAGTTGGAGCATTGTCCTGTACCCAAAAAAAGGTTGTGGGTTCGATTCCCAGTCAGGGCACATACCTAGGTGTTGTGGATTCCATCCCTGGTTGGGATGCATACAGGAGGCAACCGATCTGTGTTTGTCTCTCACATTGATGTTTCTCTCTCTTCCTCTTTCTAAAATCAATAAACATAACCTCAGGTGAGGATAAAATAAAATGTGATGGCACATTTCTTTGCCCTTTCTGGGAATGAGACCCTATTCAGTCAGAGGTCTGTGTAGTAAGGTACAGGTCAGTTCTAAGTGCAGGTCATTTACTAGAAAAAAAAAATCCCTGTCCATTGAAAGGTGCACTCTGACTCCCCCAGCAGGGTGCTAATGACACAGAAAGGAACAGACGACACTGAGATTGGATAAGTCTAAGCCATCATGCTTTCTGAAAGCACAGCTAATGTCCTCTGGGTGATGGCTCTGTAGCTTGGATCTGCCATTGAAACATCCTTGTGAGAGAGAAGGCTGACATGACACCCTACTGTCAGCTGACTTCTTCCTGGGGGCAAAGCAGCCAGGGGCCAGTGAAGATGGGCTTCCAGATTGAGGCCTGGAGTCTGAACTGACACACAGTTCATGCTATTTGTGCTTTACCAACCTTGCCAAGCCATCCCGGTGTGCCTCCCTGCAGTTAATCATGCTGAGAACGGCTTGTGGGCAACAGCCTTCCTGCGCCCTGGGCTGGTCTGGGGCTGTAGAAACTTTTTAACACTTTGCCAGCAAGAATTAGAAACACTAGAAACAGCAGAATTAGGGGTTAAAGATTAATTCAGAAATGTCCACATATGCTTTAGGGGGTAGGAGAGAATGACATGTCTGAGGATTGGAGTAAGCAAAATCAGTTTTAGGAAAGAGGGAGTTATGCTGGGATTTAAGGGAATGGAGAATGTGGTGGAGGGAGGGTCAGTGGACATGTCTGTAAGGAGAGCACAAAGGCTCAGGAATAAGCACAGACAATCCCCTTTCCCCTCCACCAGCTCTAGCTATCTCTCTTGCTCTTCTCCAACTTCCTTCCAGATTCCTTTTTTATTTCTCTCTCTCTTCCTTACAATAGAGCTGAATTTTAAGAATAGAACAAATAAATTGGCACAATTAAAAACCAGAAAAGTGAAACCCTGGAACACTGTGACCTGAATTAAGTTGTCATGTTGTTACAGGTTGGCTGGGAATGGCCCTCATGGGGTCAGGAACACATGCCCGCCCCAGGTACAGAATTTAGCATTGGCTGGGCAGGTAAAGTGTGTCTCATCAGTTGCCTTAGAAGCAAGAAACCCTAACTGTCTTTGTGTCACATGAGTGTCTCTTGCCGGATCAGACTGACCTATGGATTCACTCTTCATCATCAAGCTCCTGATTAGTAAATCAAAACAGTACCAGTGTTGGGCTTTTTGTCACTACCCAAGGGGCCAGGGCAGAGCTGGACTCAGCGTCCAGCTTCCCTTTGCTCTGGCCCATCCTTGCTGATGAACCTGGACGTGTGCCCAAGTTCCTGGCTTATTGCCTAGCATCTGGCCAGTAACAGAGTGAGCCCTGGTCAGCTAGGGAAGAAATTAAGCTTACAGGTGCCAGGGTCTCTACTCCACCTTATCAAACCTCCCTCCCCCTCCCATACACAGACACATCTAAAGCTGAATACAAGAGAAAAAAACTAGAAAACTAGGACAGAGCTGACAGCTTGTGGAGATGGGTGTGAAGGGTGCCAGGGAGGGAGGAGGCAGGACAGGACAGAGTTGTGTTTGTTTGTTTGTTTGTTTGTTTGTTTCTTTTAAACTAATGATGGGAAGGATATGAAGACTTATACAATGGCTCTTCTAGCAAAAATGTAATTAGTTGAAGACAATCTGCTGCTGATGTTGGAGCTGGTGGGTTAACGAAGCCTACCCTAATGAGAAAAGCAGTATCTCTCAGAACTGCCTTCACAAACCAGGCCTCTCTTAGATCAAGGCTTGATTATTTCCAGAAAAAAAACTGAATTCTATTTTTGGGGGGTGGCGGAATAAGAGCCACAGCATTTTGTGCTTGGCCCAAGACAAGACTCTTGTAACTGTCAATCTTCTCACTCCCAACCCCCTTTCATGCCAGACAAAGTTTGCTGGCAAGGAATAGGTCTTGGAAGGGATTTCAGTGTATGATGTGCTAATTGTACATGTACGTCATCTCCTCTAGTCCTTAATTCCCTCTTGGGTTTTTTTCCCCCCCTCAAATTTTTTTTTTTAGCTCTAATATGCATCTTCCTTGGATGCCAAAATTGAGTCACAGCTGTAGTGTTAGAGGGATGTGACTGTGGATTCTCACTGTTTTCCTCAGTGTTGTGGGTCAGATGAGTGACAAGTTCAAGGAGGTTTGTAAGCAGAAAGCAATGCAGACAATTTTTGTTAGCCTCTGTATTTGACCAGCATTGAATGACTTTCACTGGGTATGACCATTACCCTTTGGTACCTAACACAAAACATGACCTGCAGGGTTTCTACTACCTTCTCCAAATCTGTTGGCCAGCATTTGTTGAATTTGCAGTTCCCAGTTTCCCTGAAAGTGTTGAAATTCAAGATTTTCTTCCCAGTCTGTCTTCTACATGTATTGTTACATTGTGGAAAATATCCGCCATTCCTCTTAAGTCTCTGATCCCAGCACAAGGGGTTGCAGACAGCAAACAGACCCAAGTCGTGCACATGGGTGGCAGATTGCTCTCAAGGAAACGAGTGAGCATCTGTTGACTGTAGACCCTGAAGATAACAGAGTTCACTTAAAAAACATCTGCCTAAGAACAGATCTCTCCATAGGTTTTCCCACTCTGTTTCAAAATGACAGTCTGACAAGTATCGTCACCCATGGCACAATTAAATTATTGCTTGAAATTATGCATTTAGTCAACCCAATGCTAAGCTTAACTGAAGAAGATTGGAGGTTTATGTGGCAGGCAGTGTAGACAGTTCTGAGTGTGGATGTTTGGGAATCCTCATTTGCGTAACCACAGGAGTTATGTGTGTAGGAGCAAGGCCATTCAGGGCTTAATTTAAAGAATTTGGAAAGTTCTAGAATCAGGGCCCAGACTACAGTGGTGGGCCCCTTTCTACTCAAGGTCATGGAATACATAAGTAAGATCAGCGGTTAAATCTTTGGCCTCATACTACTGCATAAACTTGGGCAAGTTATTTAACCCCTCTTATCCTCTGTTTTCTCATTTAAAAATGGAAATAGTAATTCTACTACTTATAATTGTGGGTACGATTAAATAAAACAATGAATGTAATTCACTATGTGCTCTGTTTGTCACATGGTGAGTAAGTTACAAATGGTAGTTATTATCTCTCCAATATGTGATATGTAAGAACAAGGCAATTTATGCCTAGAATTGCAAAATAAAGCAGGAATTCAGGGGAGAAATTGAGCACATAGGATGGATTGGTGTAGGAAGCAGAGAAAAGCTTTCACAATGGTTTGTAGCATTTAATATATTCACAAAACAAACCATCAGCTATGTATGACTGTCACCTCTCTAAGTAGAGGGACAGTGCCATTGGAGATCCCACTGTGAGAGAAGAACAGGCAGGAATCCTAAGCAATGACACACCAGACCTAATGGCAGTTATGAAGATAAAGGTGGTACCTCTCTGTGTAGGGCAAGAATGTGACCAAGTCCACACAATATGAAGGGCCTTCCACCTGTCCCAACTATCATCTCTGAATAGCACAGCCATTAAGGGCCCCTCTCAAGCTGTATTTGGGGAGGAAACAGACTTTTGAAATCTTCACTAGTTTAGAGAGTGACATTGGTGAATATGTACCAAATTCAGAGAAATCTTGACATTTTGAATCTCTCTTCCCTTGTGTTCCCAATTGTTTTCATCTGAAGTCTTGAACCCCCCAGGGCATTGGTGTCATCCCCCACCCCTCCCAGGTGCCTTGCCTAAGGTCTGCCCTCAGTGACTAGTTTTGAATAGTGATTTTCATTTGCTCAGCTCCAGCTGCTGCCCACGAAGTGACTATATCTCTGATAACTTCTCTCTTCCCCTTGAGCTGGACTATCTGACTTTGAGGAAATGGGGAGAAGAAGGGTTTAACAACTCCATTATGTTCAGAAAGGAAGAGGGTTCAAGTGTAATGGTCATTAGCATATACTGTGCCAGCTGCCTCTTCTGTTACTTGTTCAGTAATTCCCGTAACAGTCGGTCCTAATGGAGCAGATTATTGTTATTATTTTATTTCATGAAGATCACCTACTGCATAAAAACAAAGAGGAAAGGAAGAAAGAAACGTGGCCAAGAGTAGGCACTGAGTGTTACCCAGCGGGAGTGTTTCTTTATTGGCTTCATGCTTGGCTTGTGAAGATTTGCAGGGCTGGTGCACAAAGCCCATGGAGGCAGCCTGTCTCATGCAGCTCTGCTGTGGGTTTGCTGAGACAGCGACCTGGGGTGCTCTTGCTTTTGTGTGGACTCTTTTATCTCCTAGCCTGCCTGTCACACATTCATGCATGTGCATACATGCACATAACCACACATGTGGTTATTGGTGTTGTCTTAACACAACACCGATTAGGGGTCCATCATAATGTCTGTCTAGGCAGCAGCATCTCAGAACATGGTTAAGTCTATATCTAGAGGGATGCGAAGACTTCAGCTTTGCCCCTGTCACCTGATTCCTCTGCTGCCAGCTCGGCAGGGGCTAGGCCACTCTTTGGAATTAGAGGGTCTATTAGGGTCACCTTGGACCTAGAAAACTCAGCCCATAACAAGTTGCTTCTCTCTCACCCTACTTTTCACAGTGCCAGTTGGCCTTAGCATTCTCATTAAACGATAGACAGGTCAAATCAAAGGACAGGTCCCTGAAGCTGCTAATGATTAGACAGCCTGAGCAACTTATGAGCAAATGCACTCCTTTGCTTTTGCTCTGGGACAGAAAAGTGAAGGCTCTGAGGCAAGAAAAATCCCAAGAACCAAAAAAGCAGCTCTATAAAAAGAATCTGAAAGAGAACAACTTGAAATAGCCCAGGCTGACTCCCGCACGCTAGCCTCCGGCCACTTCCCTGTAGGGCTTCAGGCTGTCATTAGATGAAACTCCCAAAGGCTCATGAAGAAACTGAAGACAAACTTTGCAAATTAAAGACATAGATAGTGATCAAACCTAACAGAATTAAAACTTTTAGACATAGAAACAAAAATGTAAAGCTATACAGTTGAGTTTCCTCCTGAGAAAACTCCAGGTTCTTTGGCTTCTTTGTTCGGAAGGACCCTCAAATGTCAATCAGCCTGACCTGGAAGATCCTTATTAGAAATTGCCTCTTGCTTATGGAAAATTGCCTGGTCCTTACCTTTACCCAACAAATCACATTTTAGTGAGAGGAAATATTGGAGGGACATCCTATTTCTTTCTTAAGGTTTGGATACTTGACATAGAAGAATGGGGAAGAGGTTTTGAAGCATGCTACAGTGGCACCATGCTCCTGTGAGAGGCTAACCAGGCAGGTGGTCTGTCCCCTGCCAGTGGGATGTGCAGTTCACATCAGAAGCCCCAGAAGACATATTGAAACCTCTGAATTAACGTGGTGGCCCATGGCAACTGAAAGGCATTTCCACATGATTAAAGACTTCTGAAAGCCCCCAAGGGGAGGTAATGTTCCTAATAATTTATAAATTGAACCCTGTACTTAATATGCTTAAAGTGTTTCTCTTGTCTTCCATTTGGGAAGGAGATGGGCAGGGGATAATGGATTTCTATTCACCAGCCATCACAGAAAAGGGAATTTGCCGGAAGCACAAACCAAGGAGCTTTCTCTTCTAGTTTAGGTGATGCCTTCTAGCAGTAAAAGGAGCCTCAAGGTCAAGAACTTGTTACTACAATTTCAATGACATCATCTGATTCCAAAGGCCTTATTGTGCCTTTGGAGAAGTGGGTAGGTTGGCTTATGGGGACTTCATGGCCCACCTTGAAAGGAGAGGTTCCATTATTTTCTTTGTCTGCAGTTTCTGGCTTTACTGGGCAGGAATTTCTCACAGACATGTTCTCTACAGTCAGTTTACCTGTTTTGAAGTATTTCTAGTTCTCCTAGGACCAGTGTTACACTCAGGACATGTTCAGGTTGGAAGATTTAGTGTCTTTCTTTCAATCACTTCATTTGATAGATGAAGGCTTTAGGTAGATTCAGAAAGTTATGCATCATCATTCCACTGGTTAGCCCTATTTTTATGTTCATCTTATTAGTAATTTGGGTCTTGTTTTCCATTGGGCTCATAGAAACACAATGATGGACAAGACTTTAAAAAGTCACCTATCTACCTCATCCTTTCCTTACCCCTGGTCCATTGGAATGTAGATTAGAATATGATCAGCATTGCCCATGTGGGCTTTAGTTTTTCTCCTCTTGGTCTCTTTCCTTTGAAAGCCAGAGACAGGTGTGAGTGATCATTGTCATACATGAGAGGGGATCTGTTCCCGGACCTTCAGGTTTGTTAATTGGGAGAAATAGTTGACATGAGCTACCAAACTTGTCTATTTGAATCTTATTTTGTTAGCCACCCTTTAATTTCCTTTTGAATATCAGTGGAATTCAGTATGTCCAGTTGTCTTGAGGGATAATTAATTATGTCTCGGATTCACTCTTCTAGTTCCTCCTAGGGTGAAACTAAGCTTTGAAATGTGAGCTGATTAATTGGCTGTAGTCCCTTGACAGATGGTAGCTGGAAACAAAAATCGCAGCTTTTCCATTTCTTTGCCAAGGATTCACAAAATCCAGGTGATATCCCAAGTGTTGATGACATTGATAGATCCAGATTCTTTATTTTGAGATCTATGGATCATATGACACTGATTTGGAATAAGAGAAAAAGTCCACTCACCCCTAAGATGTTACCTAGTGTGCCATCTAGTCTAAGATCTCTTTACCTATCCCAGTTTCTTCTCTTGGAAGAAGAATAATGACTGCCTATTTCTAGCCCCTGTGAGCTGTTTTTTATCTTCTTTTGTTTCTGCATTTACCTTTAAAAATGAGTTATACAGATTACTCCCTCTAACTCCAATGTAAACTCCATGAGATCAGAACCTGTTCCTGTATTAGTCTGGCAGAATCCCCAAAACAGTGACCACTAGCAAAATGCCTTGCTAAAGTGAGTAGATACTTGTTGAATGATTGAGGAATGAATTGAATGAATGAGTCACATAAGCAACTGACTTATATAAGCTTTGCTTGCAGGCCCATAGAAGATGTCCATATTGAAATATATCAAAATTTACCTCTACTTCCCTCCTTTCTTCCATCTCTTTCTTTTACAATTATTAAAAACCTGCTATGTGCCATGCACTGGGCTTAACCTTGGACCTTGGTGGTTCCTGCTCTCATGAAGTCTAAAACTTAGATGAGATGGACAAGCAAATCAAAGGTAAATGTCCTTGTGGTTAGAGTCATATGGAGGATTCTATGGGAAGTTCAGCGAGATTAGGGAAACATTTCCTGAGGTTACATCACTAAATTCACTTTGAAGGACAAGAAGGAGTTAACTGAGGTAGGGAGGGAGGTGTGACCCATACTCAGAACCAATACACAGGTCAGATAATGAGACTGCCTCTGGTTGACTTACATGACTGGGCTAAGCAGAGAAGGGAGATCTGCCAAGCATGTTCTATTCCTGGGCAATCACCATCGGTGTTACAGAAAAGATTCTAAAATCTGCAAATTACCTGACAAACCTCATGCTATTCTCTAGGGTAAGGGCCAAAAATGTCAGTGTCATAATAAAATAAAAGCCGATTTCATTTGTTTGATCTCTGTTAAAGCCAGTAGAAACGATTTATTGATTTTTAAAGAAAACATATTTTTAAATGCCATTTTTTTTTTTGCAAGCAACTTGTTAATAGATGTGGAGTTCTCATATACCCCAAATGTACTTCTAGTTACAAAATGTTCACAGTTTTGAGGAAAATCAATAGAATAATCAGAAAACTCATGGAAAGATGAACAAAGAGCAAAATAATTTCATATCATGCAGTCAGTGTTATTATTTTTTAAAATATATTTTTATTGATTTGAGAGAGAGAGGGGGAGAAACATTGATCCATTGCCTTCTATACGCCCCCTACTGGGATTGAGTCTGAAACCTAGACATGTGCCCTGACTAGGAATTGAGTCTGTTACCTCTCAGTACATGGGACAGCATTCAACCAACTGGCAAGTGGTATTTTTTTTAAGATTTATAGTTTGCAACTTGTTTCACTTGGATTCAGATGTTCCTTAATTTTGTTATGTTCTTAATGCCATGAAAGCAAACTAAGACACATAAATGAAGAATATGCTCCGAACACAGCTAAGGTAATAACAGAAACTCAGAGCGAGGGTCGCGTGTGTGAAGAACTCTTGGCACTTTCTATAGATCCATTATGATTTCTTTCAAATCAGCTAATGAAACAAAGAGGTAGGGCAAGTGGAATGAAAAGAAAGCTTGGGCCAAGAGCTGTAACTAGGAGCTTCCTGATAACCAAGTTGAAGAAAGAAAGGCAAATTGCCCATATCTTCTTGTCTGACAAAAGCCAAGTCTGCTGGGAGCTCCATGCTTTCAACCCCAAACAGACTTCCACCTGGATGTGAGCATGAGCACATGACAACATAATGTGTATTCTAGCTCCCATTAAGTCATCATGTTTTTTACAAAATAAATTAGTCCTGAGTGCCTAGGCAGACACCTGGAAATGGGAATTCCACAATAACCTAACAGAACAGTCCGTCCCATGAAAGAGTAGTGAACGAGAATCTAGCTTTGTCGTTTCTCTGGGCCTTGTTTCTTCATCAGTAAAGGGGGAGCTGAACCTAGGGAGTTTCAGTGAGTCTCACAGTTGAACCAAAACACAGATTTCTTTGTTGAAATTCAACTAAGTTGAAGGCCTAATGGTTTCCTCAGGCAGGGAGTGATGTGTGACCTGAAAATGGGAGTGTGGATTCCCCACTATCGATGGGTCCTGGGTGGAACACCTCTTGGGTGCTTAGTCCAAGGTTGTGTGTTGATGACAGTGCTGTCTGACCCACAGTCAGCTGGATGGGCACTTTGAATAAGTCCTCTTTTCCTTGAAGTGAGGATGGATGTTGGAGGAATTAGGATTGTGAGATATATGCCAGGAATGAAGCTCATTCAGGATGACTGTGGTCATGTGGGTTGGAGTGGGGCTCTGAAGTGGCAATCTCTTTGTCCCCATTTCAGTCCTAGTCATATGCTGTGTGACTTTGGGCAAGTTGGGTTTTATTGTGTATTTTTCTCTCTGTGCCTTAGCCTTTTCACATGTAAAATAGGGAACATGTAATCTAAATAAATAGTTTAATTCTACCCCTTAGAGTTAAAAGTGTGAAGAAATTAAAACACATGTCTGATACAGGGTAAGACCCCAAAGTAGGCGATTGTTCTCTTTTTATCCCTGCACTAGAGGCCCAGTCGTGTAAGGGGCTTGGCCCTCGCAGCCCCTTGCAGCCCCAGCTGGCCCTTGCAGTCCTGGCTTTATTGGGAAAGTCATCCTGATGGATATCTGGATGGTTTGCTGTTTGGTGTAATTAGCATATTATCTCTTTATTATATAGGAAAATATCAGGAAACAACCTAATACTGATCTTCCAACCCTGCAGTGGCCATCTGAAATGAGAATTAGGGGGAAGGGGGATGAGTGGAAGGGACTCTGAAACTTCTGTGTTAGCAGGAAAGATGGTGTTTAAACCATTCTTCAGAGATGGATGTTTATGCTGCTTTTAGAACTCTTTAGGGAATGAAATTACCTCTTGCTTGCACAGACCTAATTCAGTGTCTGACAACTTTTCTCACTCTGCAAGTTTTTCTTCCTGTGTGGCTTAGTTACCTATTGTTGCAGTTTTAGTTTGAGGTGAAGGGAAGGATATGGGTCTGACACTGAGATACGGGGTTGATCTGCAGAAAACCTATTGAGCTGGACTCAGCATTCCCTTCTCAGCAAACTGGTGTGGGCTCAGATGTGGTACTTTCTAAGCCCCAAAGACTCTTGTGAGCAAATCTGCAGGAACCTGGATGGAGGGTGGAGGACAGGGCAACAGGAAGTTAGCAAGGAGCCAGGATTTGGGGCTGTGGACTCTCACCCCAGCTGTAACCTGAGCAGCTTCCTGTTTATGCTTGCTCTGTACTTGCATAAGAGATTTCACCAGGAGGAGTTCCATAGATAAAAGAGACATTTGAAAGCCTAGAGGCCCCAATAAGCCACCTGTTGCTTCTTATCTCAGTTCCTCTGTGCTGCCTGTTCAAAAGTGGCAACATAGTGTGTGTGTGTGTGTGTGTGTGTGTGTGTGTGTGTGTTTTGTGTACGTTTTTGTGTGTATATTTTGTGAATGTGTATATGTGTGTGTTTGTGTTGTTAATGTGTGTTTTTATATATGTATGTTTTTTTGTGTGTGTGTTGGTGTGTGTGTGTGTGTGTGTGTGTGTGTGTGCACATGTTTCTTTGCTCACAGTAATGATAGAAGATGGAGGGGAAAATGGGAAGATTTACTGGGAGAGAAACTATAAATCCAAGACATGATGATTATAAGATTGGAAAAAGTCCCCTTTAAGAAGTATGGGGGAATAGTATTGACTCAGCCTGTGGGGTTTCCATTTCCAGCCTGTATGATGGGACTGCAGTGATTGAAGCCCAATATTGATCAAGAGAGGAGCCATGTGACATACCCCCACCTAATGAAATAAGTTTGGAGGGACATGGACCAAATAAAGGAGTGGTTACAGTTGTACATGGGACAATTTATGTCCTCTGGGTGCTGAGCAGAACAGGCTTGCCAGACTTTCCCTCCCAACCCTGTTCTGGGTAGGTGTCCAGGGAGGGGCTCCATCTAAGAGCAGTGCATCCTTATCTCTGACAAACTCTCAGTTCCTGGCCTCAGAGGGTAGACTTGGAGCATAAGGTTCAGAAGAAAGCTCTCCTGCCAGCCTGACAGGGCAGGAGTCTCTGGAGACGCAGTGAGAATGGGAGCATCACTCTGGCTAGTGGGGGTGGGAGAAGGCTGTCTTCCAGGGCAGTGGTGACCCAAAAGTCATGCCGCACAATTGGATAGAAACTTCCCTTTAGAATGGTCCATGGTCTCTCCTGCTGGGCAGTCACTTTGATGGAAATACTTAAGGTTAAGCTGAGGATGGCCTTGATTCTGTGGGATACACTCTATTGGGCACTTTACACTATTACCTGACTTAGTCCTGACCACCACCCTGTGAGGGTGTCTCTTCTCCATCACACAGATTGGGAACCTGAGGTTTCGAATTTAGAGGACTCGCTGATCATTGGTGAAGCCAAAGTAAAAATATGTACAGAATTGATTTTCAGATGTGAGAGAAGGAGAAACTAGATCCCCTCACATTGCTAAAGGAATTGGTCTGAAAGTAGCTTTGCATGGATCAGATTTGCCTTAACAGACTAACCCTACCCCTTATTTCTGAAGCTGAAACACACACATATACAATCACAAAGATGTCTTTATTCTAATTGTTTGAAAGCAGTTGTGGAACACTTGAAATGTGATGCACTGGTCATCCCAGTCCCATCTTTCTTTCACCTCAAACACAAGTTACAGCAGACTGTCCCTTTTTTGCTAAGCGACACTTGTTACAAGTGCTTCTTGCACCTGAATGAACTAATGAGTGACTGGTGGTGGTAGCAGAGGAGAGATGCCTCTCTTAGGGACGAGCTCACCATCCCCCACCTCCATCTGCTTTCCTCTCTCCAGGGTGGCATGATTGCGTTGCTGCTGTCCATCTTGTGCCTGGTGATGATCCTGTACACTCGCCGCCGCTGGTGTAAACGCCGCCGGGTCCCCCAACCCCAGAAGAGTGCCAGTGCTGAGGCAGCCAACGAGATCCACTACATCCCCTCTGTGCTGATTGGCGGGCATGGACGGGAGAGTCTGCGCAACGCCCGCGTGCAAGGCCACAACTCCAGCGGCACGCTGAGCATCCGGGAGACACCCATCCTGGATGGCTATGAGTACGACATCACCGACCTACGCCACCACCTGCAGAGGGAGTGCATGAATGGAGGGGAGGACTTTGCCAGCCAGGTCACCCGCACCCTTGACTCCCTGCAGGGCTGCAATGAGAAGACCAGCATGGACCTCACACCAGGTGGGAACTCCTTGAGAATATGGGTTAGATCATTAGTGTCTCAGATTCCGCGTAACTCCTAGCCTGGTGCTAAGCCCATCAAGTAGCCCTGTGCTGCTCCAGGGTTACAAAGTCAGCTGCTTTCAGAAAGCGAGCAGATCGCACAAACATGTGAATGAGCTGGATGCCAGACGATAGGGACTGGTGCAGACTGTGGCAATGAGAAACCATATTCTGAGTGAATACACTCAAATCACATTCTATAGTCTGTATCTAGTTAAAGGGCCACACTTGGTGTCCCTATCCACACAGAATTAGTTTAATTGAACTTCCAGTTGGAATCACTTTTCCTTCACTCTTTTCACAACTTTGTGGTCTCCTAGAAATCAAAGTATTTCTGTCTCTGCCAACCTCTCACTTGAAAGGTTCCTTATTTTAATTCTGTGAAAACTCCACTTCCTTGGTTTATGCAGATTCCCTCGCTCTCACTTTCTCTGACCTTCTCTCTCAAAGTTCTTGCCTTGACTTTTCCTTACACAGGGAGTGACAATGCCAAGCTGTCGCTGATGAACAAGTACAAAGATAACATCATCGCCACCAGCCCCGTGGACTCCAACCACCAGCAGGCCACACTGCTCTCGCACACCTCCAGCAGCCAGAGGAAGCGGATAAACAACAAGGCGAGAGGTACCTGGTCTGAGGTTGGGACGTGCAGGTAGACTCCTTCCTGTTGGTGGAGGCAGGGCCCTTAATATCCTCGACCACCACTCTCATGCAATCTTTTCTGTTGAGTATGAGTTACCAGAAAGCTCAAATAATATACAAACCTGATGCCCAAGTAATTTCATCAACAAGAATTTATCCTTAGGAAACAATTGGACAAATATGCATATATGGATGTCAAAGGTTTTTTTTTTTATCACATTGTTAAAAAGAGAGCAAAATTGGGAATAGCTTTGGTGTCTGTCAAGAGGGAACTGGTTAATCATCTGCACACTCCTATCCAGTGGCCAACCGCGCAGCCATTTATGACAATAGAGATCTGTGCCTGTTAATCTCGAAAGTTGGCCTCTCATCTATTACTTGGGATAAAATGAGATCATAAAAGAGAAGGTGCAGCAGAATGCCATTTTTAAGCAGAGATTTAATAATGTTCATCTGTTTTTTATCAGGAAAGGCAGAGAGTAAATACATCAAATGTTAAAAACTGCCATACATCAACTTTGCTCTGATTTAAAAAATTTAGGGGACATCAGGGTTGTTCCCTTTACATATTTTTGTGTTTTTTTCTTTATTATCTTCTCCCTGCACATTGAATATATATAAATTCTTGAACCAGAAAAAATATAATATCCTATAGATATTAAAGCTTCTAGACATATGCCCCTTGAGACATAAATCCAGTCTCATATCAACCAGAAGCCTGACCTGGAATGAGGGAAGTTTCCCTTTCTTCCTTTTCCACCCACCATCTATGCGGGCCTGCCCAGCAGGGAGCCGTTAGCAATAGCCCTCCTTGATAGGAGCACGGGCTGGGTGGAGGTAGGGCTTTAGTGATTGGTGTCATATAAAAGTTGATTTCTCCAATAAATCTGTATCTCAGAAAGCTCCAGTTCCCATGGCTACTCCTCCCAGATTGTCAGTCAACCTGCTCTCATTTTTATTAATTTTTATCTTGAACTTGCCCAATGATGTGGTGCCATGAAGACAAGACTGAAGATGTTCTTTGCCATGATCCTGTTCATTACAGCTGGTTCCGCCTTCCTGAACCCTGAAGGGGATTCTGGCACAGAGACAGAAAACGACCCCCAGCTGACCTTCTATACTGACCCCTCTCGGAGCCGGAGACGTAGTCGAGGTAGGAAGCATAGAGGGACAGAGTGGAGGGAGAGGAGCTCTGGGAAGGGGAGGGCAGGGAGCTAAGAGGTGCTGGTTTGGATTATGGGCTCACTGCTCCAAGTCAGTGTGCGGGAATGATTCTCAGACTCCAAGTGGCAGTGTTTCCTACGGAAGAAAGAAGAGCCCATAGTGGACCATTTCGGAGACTCATCTCTCCCAGACAATGGCACTCTCAAACAGGTTTCCAAGTTGTTTGAAAGGCTATTTCTTGGTCAGAAGACTCTCAATTCCTTCTGGAAGCCTCAGGAGTCTCATATTTTGCTGTTTAGAGATAGGAAATAAAGTTGATAAAGTGTGTTACGTGTGAAAAAATGGACAGGATATGTACCCTTGCTTATCCAGCCACACTGGCCTTGGGATTGGGTGAGGCAGGGATGGGAAGGGTAATTAAGGAACAGTTTATGGCCTAAAATATGTGTGTAATGGTATTTGCCCTTTAATCCCCTCTCTATGGAATCACTGGAGCGCACACCTCCAATTCCCTTCTCTCCCCTGGCAGGGTCCAAGTTAGTTCATTTATTCTGCTCAGCATTAATGGGGTTGTCCCTCCACGCACCCACTGCCTGTGTGACTCCACCCTGATGTTTAGTGGCTTCAGGTGTGGCTACTGCTTCTGTGGCTGCTACTTCTTATGACTTATGGGCATCATCATCCTCACTGAGAGATGTCTGGGTTCAAGAACCAATCAGCTCCATTTACTTGCTGTGTGATAAGAACAATTCCTCTGAGCCTCAGTTCCCTCACATATTAAATGGGTTAACAATAGGACAATTGTCATGATTGAATTATATTAAAACATGCTTTTTTTCTGACTGGCAAAGGACTATGAAACTCCTATTGTTGTTGCTGTTAGAATTATCACCAAGGCAGCATCAGATTCCCACAATACTTCATATTAAAGAACTTTGGCCCATTGAGATACCATGGAGGATATTTGAGTAGCATCACATTATATTATGCCCAATTGAATTTTCCCAACCAAAAACCAATGCCCTCAAAAGGCAGCTACATGTTGGCTCCTCCTGCCTCCACTTGAGTTCCTTTCGTACTGAGGGCACTCTTCCCAATAACTGGAAAAAGCCCCTATAACTCCTCAGCTCCAGTTTCCATAAGCTTTGCGGCTATCAATGTAAAACTTCTTCCTAACATTTTTCTTAAGAGTTCAATGGGGCTCTGGGCAATGCAAGGTCTGATGCCCCAGTGTCCCTGAGGAGAGAATGGGGGCCCTCTGGTCCTCCTTACATATTTATGTACAAGAAATAGTCAACCTGGGCTTGTCAGCTCAGGCCATACCAAAGCAGTATGTGCTCTGCTTTAATAAAATCCTGTTTGAGGAAAACCATAGTAATGAATTAAAGTGAGCTTCTCTGCAGCATAAGACTACTACTTTTAAATACCAAGCTCTCCTAGTACATCAGCTATTTATTGCTGCTAACTAGACTGTAAGCTTCTTAGGGATGGGCATGCCTAATTTATTTTACCAAAGTGCCTAGTGGAGGATTTGGCCTGTGATAGATGCTTGAAAGTGTTTGTTCAATTGCACTGGATACATCAATCAGGCCAGCAAGAAATTTCATAACCTACCTGCCATGGGTCAGGCTGTGTGATAGGTGGTAGAAACATGAAAACATGGCATGGTGATAAGTCTTAATTTAATAATATAAATAAAGGAAAATGAATACTCAGAAGTGAGAACAGTACATTCTACCTGACAGCAATTGGAGGTAAAAAAAAAAAATGGAAAGGAGAAAATAATTGCTCCTGGGTTGTATACAATATAAAGAATTTATGGAAAGAGGAGAATCTATGGTAAGGGCATTCCAAAGAGGAAAGTGGTGTATAAAAGCCTTAAAGGTACAAAAGAACAGGGCATTTTCAAGCAAGTGGAAGTACTTCAGTATGGCAGCTGTAACCCCGGATATGAATATACAGCAGGGAAACAGGCAGGCTAACTCAGGATCACCACTCATATGCCATGCTACCATGTCTGCCCTGGTTTTGGTGGTCCTAGGAATGACTGGAGATTTTGAAGTTAGATGGATGATGGGCTGATGAAGCAGAAGAACTAGAGAGACAAGAAGGTGTCTTGCCAATTCCTGCCATCACAGGAGAGGAGTGGCAAGTGGCTGTAACAGTGATAACACTGTGATAAGAGCTGTAACAGCAGGGTGCACCAAGGGCTAGAGGAACAATAAGGAATGAGTGAGAATTTGTTCTTAAACATTTCAGGGAAGTGTTTACAGGGAGCTGTTGTTAGAGCTGAGACTGAGGAGTAGGTGTAGACCAGGCTGACAAGGTGATGAAATGACATTCTATGGGGGAGGAAGTGACATGCATAAAGTCACAGTGACATAAACGATAAGGGTCTAGTTGTAGAGAAGTGACTAGTTTATTAGAGTGAAGCTCATGGTGCAGGTCTGTGGTTTGCTCAGGATGGCTGGAAGGTCAAAAGAAAGCCCATGGCCTTGACTACAGGACTTGGACCCGACCTTTCAGCTGGAGTCATTAAGGCTTTAAAGAGCACTGCCCTGTCCTCTGCTGATGGATGGTCCCTCTAGGGCAGCCTGGAGGGGTAGGTAAGGGTGGGGGAGGTTGAGGCGAGGTGAGTAGATGGCTATTGCCATTGCCCAGGTGTGAGGTGATAAGTATAAGCAGGGAGAGAGCAATGGAGACTAAAGAAAGTCTGAACACAAAATGAAAAATGATTTAGTGGCATTGGTGGTGGGAGGGTGGGAAGAGTTGGACATGAAAGAGTATTAGGACTTGAGAAACCAAGTAAATGACAGTGCCATTGGCGGGGCAATGAAGCAGGAAGGGGAACAAGGGTACAGGGAAGTGTAGTCCAGTTTGAGATTTGCACTTGAGTGCCCGAGGGACATTCTGGGAGTAGTTCTGCTACTCAGGCCTGGTTTGGGCTGGCGTCCAAATTTGTAAGTAAGTGTGGGGAAATAGACTCCATGCTCAAAGGATAGAGGCTTAAGTAGAATATCTCCAGGTAGCCAGGGACAGAGGATCTAGAGGCTTCCTGCTTTTCCCCAACCCCGGAGTCTCTGCTTCCCAGCCCCTGACAGTGCACCCACATAGGGAACCAGCTCCCATAAAGGATGGTGCAGCCACGGACCCAAGGATCAGGGCTTAGACTCAGTTGGGCCTGTGCTCTGTTCTGGCTCTGCTCCTAGTAGCATCTTGATCCTTGACCTGCTCTGTGGCCTCTCTAGCTTATTGTTCCTCTGCAGCACTGCCTCAGAGATGGTCATTGTCAAGTAATATGAGCCACGAGGCCCTGGGCCCTGGTCTCTGACTCTTAATATACTTCATTAGTGTTAACTGTCTCTATGAGGTTAATCTCGTTGAGACCTATTTTTCTTACTTGTAGAGTGGGTAGTGACTGTGCACACATAGGTTTATTGTAAGGAAGTATATATTCAAAATTTCAAAAAGTATATAAAACAGCAAATATCACATATACCTTTTATTTCTATCCGTAATAAATATTAAAGATCACAAGACAAGTCCAAAGGACTGACATATTTTGTTGACAACTCCCCTTGCTTTCTTCCTTTCCCACATCTGTTCTGTTTTCATGTGAAATCATCATCACTGGTACCTAAAACAAACAAAAATCACACTAAAACTCCTCCTTCCCATCACTGTCCCCACCTGACTGGGAGTGTTTCTAATTCCCCAGCTCCATTATTTTCTTATTGAACTTCCATTTGTGTCCTTAACACACTGACTGGGGAGAGCCTCCTGATGCGACATCCTCAACTCATACAGAGTGGATTTACCTCAGTTTCCTCCACCTATACCCTACAGAGCAGGGACTACCACCTATTAAAATAGGTGCAAGCTCCTTAAGCTCAGGAAATTACTGGGAAGTGATGGAGCTGATCTGGGAGAGTGCCCTCTGTGGACAGCTGTGGGAAGTGCAGGGAATTCAAGCAGGGTCCTTGACAAGTGGTTGGAGCTCAGCCAGGTGCAGACCCGGGGAGAACTTCCTCCTTTATTATTTCTCTTGTGAGCCTGGCCCAGCGGGACTGCAGATGACTTGCACACTACTGACCATTGTTGACCCTGAGGGCCACAAGTAGGCCAAGTCCCCTCTGATTCTGATCCATACCATGGTGTTCCATGAGGCTGAATGTCACTGAGGTCATGCAGCTGCACACATCTGCTGCTCAGGTTTTCCGGCTGCCTCCCCTATTTGGGCAGCAAAAGACTAAGTTGGCTTCTCACTGAAAGATGTTTACCACCACATATCTTGTTTGTCTTGCTTGCAGTGGGATCTCCCCGAAGTCCTGTGAATAAGACCACCCTGATGTTGATCAGCCTCAGCAGCTGTGTGATCGGCCTGGTGTGTTCCTCCCATGTCAGCTGCCCTCTCGTTGTCAAAATCACCCTGCACGTCCCCGAGCACCTAATCGCTGATGGTGAGCCCACTTCCGAGATGCAGCTTCCTCAGTGAGGAAGGTTTTGGGTTCGGCAAGATAGAGTATAGAGAAGCCAGGGTCATGGTTATAGTTACCAATGACTATAGGTGAGGGGAAAATAAACACAGATAAATAAGGCTTAGGACAAAACTGGATTGTTCACACGTGAAATCAAAAATAAGGTTAAAAAAACTGAGCAGATCACCTCTTCTCTGTGCACACCCAGTTTCCCATTTCTGTTGTTTGTCTGTAGCTCCCATCTTGGTAGAGAAATGCAGAACATCCCAGATCAGGTAGGTTGATACATATCCCTGTAGCCCCTGAGAGGGGACAAGCTGAATGGAGGAGCAGAGGTGTTTCCAAATCAGCAGTGCCTCAGTTTGATATGCCCTGGTGAGAAATTCTTAATTGTAACTTATCATAGGCCTAGAACTCCATAGCAACAATTCAATCCAGCAAACTCCAATGTAATGAAGGAATTATATAGGTTCTGAGAGCCCCCGAATTAGTTCAGGCTAGACCACCTGAGTGATTTGCTAGAATCTGTTTTCTTAGTTGCTGGAAGGCTGAAAACCAGTGGGGACTTTTCCCACTGCCAGGGGGCCTGCTCTTTAATGGCCAGTGAAGACAGGCAGCAGGTCCTTGTGGCCAGGTCTGATGGAGCAAAGCCATGACCATCACAGAGCTGCTCTGCCCCTGTATCCCTTGGGTCCAGCCTAGTGGGCATGACATGGGGCAAGGCAGCAGGGGAAAATGCAGTGGGATATCTCAGGGGTGGCCTAGCCTCTATCTGCTGGTACCTTTCTTTGGTACCACTCATGATGGCCCAGACTAGTAGGAGGAATGGCCTTGGACTGGGGCTAATCTGCAGAGTGTGTGTATGTATTTTTGTGTGTGTGCTTGCATGCATGCATGTGTGTGTTTCTTGTGTGTGCTTATGTGTATATGTGAGTTTGTGTGTATGTACTTCTATGTGGATATGTATGTTTTGTGTGTGTATATGTGTGTTTATTTTTGTGTGTGCTTCTGTGTGTTTGTTTCTCTGTGTATGAGTTTGTTCTATTTGTGTGTGTGCTTGTGTGTGTTGTATGTATGTATGTTTTTATTTGTGTGTTGTGTGTATGTATGTTTTTATTTGTTGTGTGCACACACAGGATGCCTCCTCTCTCTCCCCTGCAGGGAGCCGCTTCATCTTGCTGGAAGGGAGCCAGCTGGATGCCAGTGACTGGCTGAACCCTGCCCAGGTGGTCCTCTTCTCTCAGCAGAACTCCAGTGGGCCGTGGGCCATGGACCTCTGTGCCCGGCGGCTCCTGGACCCCTGTGAACACCAATGTGACCCCGAAACTGGTAGGCGGGAGCGCCGGGCAGCGGGTAACTGTCAGAGATCATGCCTCTTGCAATCACCCCCCTTGAAACCTAGGCATTCCCCCCAATTATCTCATTGCAATTGGGAGCCTAGACCGGTTGAGCAGCCAACATGGTGGGCCCCTGAGCATGTTGGCTTCAAAGGTGGGGTCATCTTCTGGCAGAAGCCCCGAAAGCATCCTAATTGTAGCCCCTGGCCACACAGATCAGTTTGGGATGACACAGCCCATTAGCCATCCAGTCAGGGAATATCCAGTACTAGGGCTAGATTTCTTATGCTTGTTTATTGTAGAAATTTTGGAAAAATCTAGCAAAGCTTATAGAAGAAAGTTATAATAATCTATAATTCAGTCTCCTGCAGAAATCATTTTAAATTTTTCATATCCCCTCTTCTATCTTTTGTCTATGCATAATGTTTAGAGGCTTACAAGCACACTAAATCCAGTTGCATTTTCTTTATTCTTCTTCCCTTATTCTATCATGAGAGTTTTTCAGAACATGAAATAATTCTCAGTAGTATAACTTTTAATTGCCATTTGCTATCCCAATGTGTGTGCATATTAATACTCATTTAAATAATTCTCTTATTATTTGACAATTAGGATGCTTAAATTTTTAAATTTATTTTTTAATACTGCTAAGCTGAATACCTTTCCACATAAATGCAGGATACATTTGAAGTTAATTTCTCCCAATAAATCTTAGAAGAGGGATTACTGGGCCAAAGAGTATAGACATCCTTCAGGTGTTATATCATCAAATTGGGCAGGGGCTTCACTGAGAGAGGGTCCACATTCAGCATCATACACCAGGACCTCAGTGCTTCTTAAGTGCCAATATGTCTAGCAGTATGGGTCCCTCCTTCCAGGAGGCCTTGCATTTCACTGTAGAAGAGGTGTCTATAGTCATCTCTATAAGATCTGTTTCCAGTAGATTCAAGACCAGAAATAGATCCTTCCCAGAGAACTAGTCTGATGCCTTAGAACAAAGGAAAGGGATGTAGGGACAACTAAAACCTTCAAGGTAAGTGTTGCTGGATCCAAGGGCCAATTCCTCACATACAACCCTCCTATACACACGAGAGCCCATGCACGCCTGATATGCATCTTTTTTAGATGCTAGGATGGAGCTTGAGTACACAAGGTCCATTTAGCCCTTACTTCTCTTATAGTTCACTAGAGGCCCGGTGCATGAAATTCGTGAATGGGTAGGGTCCCTAGGCTGGCAGGCAATCAGGGCCGATTGGGATCAGGGCCTTCCAGCTGCTGGCTAGAGCCTTCCTTCGTTCCATGGTGCTGCCCTGTGGTGGTCAGCGTACATCATAGCAAGAAACAAACTCCCGAGGGGACACTTTGCAATTAGGATATATATATTACTGTATGTCTTGAGGGGGGTAATGGTCACTGCAACATCTAAAGTTCATCTTCTTAGGTCTAAAAGTTTTATTGTGGGCCCATTGCAGATTCCAGGCCCCATATGGAGGGGAAAGTACAGCATTTTGAACATCTGGTGTCTAAGGCTGTGCTTGCTTGCTGCTCTTCCCACGCCATCAGGCAAACACCAAACCAAACAGATGGGTTGTGCACCAGGCCCAAATCCATTGTGCTTGGGAGAAAGAAAGAAAAAAAGTCATCCTAGAGATGGGGGTCTCTCCATGCAGTGAGCTAGTTTCTATTCCCCTGCTGACTTGAATGATGAGGACCTGGGACAGTCTCAGTTGTTAAACTCACGTCTGAGAGAAGCATAATTGTCAGAAGGCCTTGGAAGCTTCTGAGGTTTCTAAGAACAGGAAGCGCTAATTACATGTGGAGAGAAGGGATCAGCGTTTGCAGCTTGGAGGGGTTTCAGAGATAAACTACCTCCTTACTTTAGATCAATGCTTAAATTCCCCATGAAGGCACATGACTTGTCCAAAGTCTCACAGTGAACCTTGGCAGAGTCTGTGCTCTATCTATCATGAAAGCAGAGTGAATGTGAGATTATAAAGGGCTGGTCAATTTCCCAGACATGTCAGATACAGCAAACTTGTCATTCAAAATTTATATGCAACACCGTTACTGAGCATCACTGCTTCCTTAGCCAGGAACTCAGGAACCTGAATGTCCACAGGGAGGCTGCCATCCCATCTTCGGTGCCTCCCAGATGTCTCATTTCCAGTCCTTGCTGAAAATGACTTTGGGTCAGATCCCCTGCTAATGGCTTCCCAGTATCCATGACAATTAATGGATTTCCAACTGGAAAGCCTTGGAGGGAGACTAAAAATAAAAACCAAAACCCCACAACAGAGCTGAGGCACAGAGTAGAATCTTCATTTGGGCTAGCAGCTGAGAAATGATGGTGCGGAGACTTTTATTTTCATTAATGCTAGAATTAGAAACGCTCCCTCTTTCTGCCTTACTTCTCTGGGCACATGGGATGATGTGGTCATCCCACATGCTCATCAGCAAGAAATTTTATCGCCTCCCACACTCTATCCTAGAGCCTTTCTCCAACAAGCTGAGTGTGGGAATTGGCTGCAAGTCAAGTTGGCGTTATTTTTGCAATCCTCCAGCTCTCTCCCTGGGAAATGTCATAGTGTTGGGACATGTGCTTTCCCAGCCATGTTGAGGGGTCCGCCCATGGGAATGGGTAGAACTGGGCAAGTGCTCATGAATACTTCTTCATAAACACAAATAAGCAGTCTCTGCAAAGGAGCCGCCTCTGAGTCCTGGAGCTTTCCTTGGGCATCCTTCCAAAGTCTTCCATGTTAGGCATGTGTTTACTCATCACCTGTACAGTGTTCTGAATACCAGGTGTGGCAGGGTAAGGGGCCCCCAGAGATGTTCACATCCTCTAGAACCTGTGAATGTGGTATGTTACATGGAAAAGATGAATTGAAGCTGCAGATGGAATTGAGGTTGCTAAACAACTGCCTTTAAAATATAGCCAATGTCATCACAAGGGTCCTTAAAACTGGGAGAGTGAGGCAGAAGAGGAGGCCAGAAGAGGAGGTCCTGCAGGACCCTACCAGCCATAGCTGGCTTTGAAGATGGAGGGAAGTGGCAAGAACCAGAAAATCTGGGTACCCTCTATATAGTGAGAAAGACAAGGAAACAGATTCTCCCCCAATGCCTCCAAAAACAACCTTTAGACAACTTGATTTTAGCCCTGTGAGACTCATGTCAGACTTCTGACCTACAGAACTGCAAAATAATACATTTATGTTGTTTTAAGCTACTAAGTTTATGGTAATGTTTATGGCAGTTATGGAAAATTAATATACCAGAAAGAGGAATGACAGAACAAGAAGGAGCATTGTTGTGTGACCCTTTATATCATTCCCACCCAATTTATTGAGAGTGGTTTCATAAATTTTGTGAAGATGCTTCTGGAATCTATGGGAGAACCTGGGCTGTGGTCATTTGCTAATCTGTTTTCCATTCCAGCATCCCTTTGCCATTCTAGCGACCATGCTATTAGAGATGGGGGGCATAATGTAGCAAAAGTTCTTAACTCAATGCCTAGAAGCCCTTTGCCAACTGCACAATGATGTTCTATCCAGATCCTTCCAGATCTGGAATCCTAGATGTGTCTCTACTCAGATTGGGCTAACGGCAAGCAGTAAGGTTGTCAGGCTTAACGCCCAGCTAGATCCAGCTCATGTTTGTACTTTCTGAGGGTTTTGTTGTGGTTGTAGGTTTATTTGATTTTTTTTTTTTTGATGGAAACACAGACCAACTGATTTCGGTGACCTTTCTCTGCACTCCCTTCCTGGCCTCAGTTCTGCCATGTGGACAGCTGTAAAAACTTCACACACCTGCTTAATTTCACAGCCCTCATCAATCCTGGCCACAGATCCTCTTTCTCATTTCAAGATGTGTAGGCCTATAGTCTGCCAGGATCACAGCCTTCCAAGCTCAATCAAATTGTAATCACCACCCAAGATGTGTCCCCAAATTTCTTTTGTCCCAGATCTTTCCATAAACCAATTCCTACCATGCAGAAATGTGTAAAATCTGGTGAAGCCATTGGACCAATTTTCCAGACTCAACCTAACCCTCCTCTTTCTGTGCTCTGAGCCATTGCCAACCTTCCTCTAGCTTTCTCTAGTTTCTGAACCCAATTTGGTCGGGTAGCACAGCCTTCATTTTGTCCCTGTCACCTAGAGGGCCTGCTCACTACATACTCCCTTTAGTGGTGCAATTAAAGCACCTGGCTTCAGGAGGTATGCTGGGCTCATTGCCCTCTGTCTGGCCTCCCAGAGTCACACAGGTTTTTGTTTGTTTGTTTGTTTGTTTGTTTGTTTGTTTGTTTTAATTCTGGGCCTGGCTTTTGCCTGATATCTCCACAAGGAAAGAGATCAGGCAGTTAGATATTACCCAAGACCAGATGTCTTGCAAGGATTTCCCTTTTTAGATAAAGCACACCCAGTTTCATCTCATGAAAGCAGTCATATACCTGAAGGAGAGAGGGAACTCAGAACTTTAGTTTTGCTCTGTATCTAACTCACAGAGAATGTTTGATGAACCCAGTCATGTCTGAGGAGCCCTAGCTATTTGGTCTTTCTCTACCCCTTCCATGAGATTTGTGCCTCAGTGTTCAAGTGTAAGCAGGAAATGATAAAGCTGCTACCCGTCATACAAGGTCCCTCGAGGTGTCAGTCTTCAAGGTACTGAGCACAAATGAGTATGGCCATCTCCAGGTGGTGCACAAATCACCTCCTGGTGGGCTTCTGCCCTCTGGGAGTGTGATTGCCTGTGAGTGCATCCATCCTGTTTGGATATATATTTGTGGCAATGACACCTCTTTTCAATGGATCCTATGAACACTGCCACAGAGTCAGCATGTCATGTGTTTCCCGCCATCTGCCACAACACATGCAGAGACCATAACATTTCTAGCTTAGGAGGGCATCCAGTATCCTTGTTGGGTCTTTAAAATTCACGGCTAGCAGTCGGAGCTTGTGCTTGAACGACAACCCTCTTAAAGTCAAGATTTTGCAGTTAGTTGCCATAGCAACTTTCCTCATCGAGTCTGATCTCCCTGCAGTGTAGATAGCCAAATTGGTTCTGAGGAGGGATACAAAAGAGGAAAGTTTGGTGGGTTCCGGAAATGTGGATCATTTGAGAGGCAGATTTTGGATATCCTCAAACTCTATCCTGATGTGTTTGAACATGTCTCTGTTGCTCTGACTTGGAGCTGCATATGCCATTATATGGAGAAAAGCATTATCTGCTGTCAGCAGTGTGTCCCCACATAGCTGTGATTGAAGGAAACCTCATAAGGAGATAATGACTATGAAGGCAATTTGAGAAAGGTAGATGTGCCTACAAATGGTAGGTATTGGCATCATTAGGAAAATCAGGCTCTGCTTGAACTCTGAGTTGTTACTGCACTTACTTTTACATGTTTTGTGGTAACTAGATATAAAATGTAGAAGAAGGACTCCCTTTTTTGTCAGTCCTTAATTCTAAGCAAGATATCCAACCAAGGCCATTCTAAGAGTACAGTAATGGGTTTGACAGCCTTTTGAGGTTAACTCTCATTTTTAATATCATCTGTGTAATGTCCAGAAGGACAGTTGGGAAATGATATCCTTCAGGGATAAGCATAGCTGAGCCCTAGACCCATTAACTGGCTTAGAAATCTGCATCTTGGCTGAGATGGTGGTGGTTCTATCTATAAATTTATGGCAAATTAATTAATTTCATTATTTTCCATTCCACAGTATTTATAAAAGTCCTACTCATATGGGGGAAAGCTAACCTTGTCTTGCCCTTGTGTAGCTTATGTTCATGCTTTCTTTGGAATTAATACAAACAGCCTTCATTTGAAAGCCTTATCAGCTATCTAATTTTAAGCTGTTTTTTCCTGTGTTCAACTCATAGCTGCCTGCGCTCAGTACCACTGATTCTGGTAGATTGTAGTCTGTTGTGGACGTAGCCCATGTGGAAGCCTGAATTTGCCATATAGGAGACAAAGTTACTAACCTGATGGTCTCTGTTGACTCCCCACTAACTAAGAAGTGACTCATTTTCACTGCACCCCTCAGCACCTTGAGCAGGTGTGGGGGGAAGAAAATGCCTGCCATCTGGGAGTGAGAAGCTGATGGACAGTGACTTATAGGTCAATATTAAAATGAATGGTTGAGCTAAGATCCTGTAAACAACCTGCTCAGAGCCTACTCAGCCTCTTTCCTCAACACTTCATTTGCCTTGTTTTTTTGTCTTTGAAAAGAGAAAATATCACTCAAAATCATTATTCTATTAATATCCTTGTTAAGTGTCATCTTAAAAGGGAGATAAACTGTAGGTCCCTGGTCTCCTTAGGGCATAACCCCTTTATTATTTACACATTTCAGGAAATCACACCCTATAAATGAAATAACCAGCCTATAAAAGAGTTAATGCAAGTGCTTTAGTGGAACTGGTCTCTGTAGTGGAGGAATTCATAGCATTGCATAAGGAAGGAATTATTAATATGAGGAAGCAGCAACAATATTCAAGATCAGGGCTAAGCAGAGCAATGGCTCTTAATCTTGTGGGACTCTTGGATATACTTGTAAGTCTGATGAAAGTTATGAAATCTTTGGCGGGAAGATGCACATATATATATGCAATTTAGCATACAATTTTATGGGTATTGTAGGCCTCTTGGTATGCTAATGCAGTAACTAATGATAATGAAGCATAGTAATATCTTAAACAAATATAGAATTGTGAGTGAGCCTTCTGTTTAGCAGCCAAGAAGATTATCTTTTTTTCACTTAAAAACTAAAACCCAGAGTCCCTATAAAACCATAATTAGTTTAAGTGGCCTCCTCTATAGTAGTTGTCCTATGGGCCTGCAGCACGGCATGATGGGAAAATAGGCCTGGAGTCAGACAGACATAGATTGAAGTATTAACTCTGCCATTTACAAGCTGTCTCCAGGTCCCTTAATTTTCTGAGCCTCAGTTTCCCCATCTATATAGCATAGCCAATAATACCTACTTTTCAAGATTCTTGAAACGTTTGATGAAATAACTCACTATGCACTCTTTAAACATTTACTGATCTTCTATGGCAGTGTTTCCCAAAGTGTGGTACGCGTAACCCCAGGGGTATGGGAAGAGTTTGGGGGGGATATGCACTGCACCGTGCTTAGCTGCGCCTAATTCTACGTTCTCATGAGTACGAGGGGTACTCAGCTTTATGAAAATTATAGAAGGGGTACACATATCTCAAAAGTTTGGGAAACACTGTTACTAGAGTGTGTCTGGCAGTATAGTAGTAATGGGCACTGAGGAAATAAATACGTATGAACAAGTCCCTCTGCTCAAAGAGTTCCTGGGTTTTGTGTTTAAAAGATTCTTATGATGGGTCCTTTGTAAATGTTAGATCTCTCTGGTAGTGAACATTCTCACATGGTGGAACATGGAGGGATGGGTGGTGTGTTAATTCATGTGGGTGGTGGAGACAGAATATATGACATCATGGGATTTAATGGTTTCATCCATGCCACTGTACAGTCAAAGTTTGATTGTCTCATATTAATTTCCCCAACAAAGACATGTTAATTAATTCCCTTATGTTTCTTTTTCTCTCTCCTTACCCTGCCTCGAAGGGGAATGCCTCTGCTATGAAGGTTACATGAAGGATCCAGTACACAAGCACCTTTGCATTCGGAATGAATGGGGGACCAACCAGGGGTAAGTGAGGGGATGGCACAGTAGCCAGTCCCCAGATGTCACCACTCTGTCACACAAGCCGGATATGAAGCCACCACATGTAGGGAGACAGAGCTAAAGGGTGGTTATATTCTGAACAGCAAATGGATAAAAATGTCCTGCTGTGTTTCCATATTATACCACCCTAGTGATGCCCTATCAGCTTTTTCTCCATTGACAAATTCAGAGATGACGTTTCTGACTCACAGCCCTCAGCTGAGATTTGAAAGTCAAGCTGTCCCTCTCCTCCTTGTAATAGCGTTGCCAGCCACAAGGATCCCACTGGCAGAATGTAGCTGCTGTGTTGGATGGAGGCACGTGAAACCACAGGGACTCCCATATAGCTCTCCCAGGCTTAGTGAACTTTGTGAGACTGACCTGAGTAGAAACTTGTTTTCATGGGGATTATCGGCAAGGGTGCATTGCAAGGACAGAGTGTGCTTGGTGTTGAGTAATAATATCCTTTGCCTGATCACCAGTGACCAATTCTCTGTGAGACTTTTGCTTTCCCCCAAGAACACGTGGCTGGGATTCAAAGGTTACCTTACCTATTGCATCTTACTTTTTTTCTATGAATTTTTATTGTGATAAAATATACATAATATCAATTTCATCATTTTAACCATTTCTCATTGTACAATTTAGTGGCATTATGTACATTCACATTATAGTGCAACCATCACCATTGTCCTCCTTCTATTACTTTTTGAGAGCATATTTATGTTTTGTTATGGGTGCTGTGAGCTTGCTTTCTGCATTGGCTGGGTTTTGGAGGAGAGCAAGGAGAAAGGGCTTAATAGACACTAATAACAACAACCAATGAAATAGGGAAAACTAAAGAGAAATCAAGGCAAAAGCTATCTCGGAGTGATTGCTTGGAATGCAGATTAGAAATGTGTTTGCTGCAGGACAGGGTGGAGAAAAGAAGCCACCATCATGTCACTCATTGCCACGGGGCACTGGGCCCCTCTGTGTGATGCTGATGAGACCAAGCCTAAAATATTAGATGTAGTTCTGGACTCTCAGAGCAATAAATATGGAGACAAATGGGTGAGAGTTTGGAGAAGAGCAATAAAAATGATTGAAGAGCCCAGGGGAATGATTTATGAGGAAGGGATAGAACTCAACGCGGAGAAGTTGGCTAGCTGATGACTAAGTCAGGGCGTGATAGATGCCCGTAGATGTTAGGAGAGGGCAAATGTTCTGGAACGGGGTGAGGTTGAGGAATAAGGACAAGAGAGGATGAAGGTAGAGAAAGGAACTCTGAGTCACGGGTCAGAAAGCCTGGGGAAGTCAGAACGCCATGAAATGTTTCTGTTAGTGAAATTGAGGGATTGTTCCTTTTCCATTGAACTTGAGATCCTGTCAAAGAGGCCATCCACAAAAGTCAGAGGAAGGTGTTTGTAGGAGGGTAAATGCAGATGAGGTGGCTTGTTGTGGAAAGACTGGCCAGGAGGCTAGGAGATGTCCATTAAGGTCTGAATAAAGAGGGTCTCCGAAATGTTTGCATAGCTTCTGGGGAGCCAGGCTTTTTGCTTATGGGAAGGCTAGAATCTCAATTGACTGTGCTTCTTATTGAGTAAAATATTGTAAAGGGTGATGGATAACCAGCTCTCTATCTCTTAGCCTGCAAACTTCTTACGGAAGAAAACAATGGCAAAATGTCATTTCACTTTCTGCCCTGCATGATCCATGCTGGCTCTCCGCAGTGATTGGATTTGGTGGCTAATGACTCAAGCCTCCACATCCCTTGCCTTGTAGACAAATCATGTGCAGATGGGCCTGACCTCACTTGGCAATTGCACATGGCTTTGTTGTTCCCTCTGGCTGTGTGTAGAGACAGTCTTTAGGATGTAGACAAAAGCCTCCAGGGAAATGGCGGAAGCCCCATGTTGGTGTCATTTAAAATGAGGCAGGCTAAAGCACTGAGGTACTGACTGACAGGAACATTAGCCTCAGGAAACAGACAGACAAGGAGACCTAATCTGTCATTTCCATCTCTTAATTCCCATTATTCTCTGATCATCATTGTCTACGAGGTCTCATTTTGGACACTAATAAAATAATGGAGCAACTGTTGGGGGGGCGGGGGTGTGACTATCTTCAAAATAATGGAACCAGGAGTGATAAGCAGCATGAGTTTATGTGTATATAAAATAGTGCCAGACAGATGACTGCATTTTCCTCATAAAATGACAAGATAAATGAAAAGTGGAAGATGTCATACATCTTTATTTAAATCAGAGACCCGATGCTACGCTTCCTTAAATGATTCTTACAAAAGTAATCTAAATTGATTTGAAGGGGAAGACTGTCGCCTGACTTGATAACTGCCTGACAGATTGCCAACTAATGATACATATTGGGGTATGATGGGAAAATCAATGATAGGCCTCCTTTTCCTGAATATTTTATTTAATGTTCCAGAAGGTGGAGGGAAGCAGCATGTGTGAGTATTTATGTTTTCACTTAGTATTCTCGGATTGTGTACATTAAAACAGCTGAACATCCTTTTGAGAACTGGCAGGTCCTAAGCTAGTAATAGTTCAAAGGAATTCCCTTGGGAAAAATCTTAGTTAATATACCTAGGGAAAAATAGCAGTAAGCATTCATGACTTTCAGACAAGGAGGAAAATTGATCAAGGATATCAATACAAAAATATTACAAATGAGGCAGAGGAGTTGCACCTTTATCCACCCTCTGCCTCATGCTTCTGTTTATCTGGACCCACTTGTGAGACTGTGTGTGTGTGCATGAGAGTACATGTGTATGCATGTGTGTGTGTGCGCGCACACTGGTTTGTTTATAGAAAGCCTTTCACCAGTACATGCCATTTATTCTCTCCCTCATTCGTGTTTTTAACACACATTCATTCCATTACCTATTGTAGCCATGGATAAGCTAGATTTCTAATTATAAGAAGAAAGATGTGATGTCTGCTGTAGAAGAACTAATATCTAGATAAATGGGCACATAAGAAAAAATCACAGAGAATTATAAGATCTGTTAAAGGCGAGCAAAGGTCTGTGGGATTATGGCTTCAGGGGTGATTTATGTGAGGTGGGAGAATCTGGAATGGGCTTCTTGGAGAAGTTAGATTTTGAAGTCTTCTATTTAATGGAAACAAAGGTAGTGCTAGGCCGAGGGAACAGTCTATGTTAAGGCAGGGAGAGAAAAGCAGCAGTTTTCCATGAATGGCAGGTAAACAGCTCAATGAAGCTTAAGAGTGCAGTTTACAGAGACAGGAGAGGCTGAGAAGATGGGGAGGACTATGTCTCCACAAGCTCTTGCTCTCGGACATTGAAGCTTGGGGCATAGGCCTCCAGAATTGGTAGCAGGATGGAGAAGTTCCAAAGTGTTCTGTATATTTGGTGGGGTGTTTTCTTACATTGTATTTCTGAACCCCTCAAAATATTTTAATCCTGAAAAGAAAACAAAAACTACAGCAAACACATATAAAACCTCCTGAGACTATCTAAATTTTTATTGATATAGATTCTATAAGTAAAGCATAGACCTAAAATTATCCTGTGGATAAAGTTTTTCAAGACAAAACAGCAAATAATGACAGAATTGGGGACCATATGTGTAAGGCATGTGAATCAAGGGTTGCAACCATTTTTGCTGACTCTCGTTCTGCCCAAAAGGCCAAGGAGAAGCGAGGAGGCTGAGCCATTCACCTGGGGATCTGGATGGGGAGCCAGTCACTGCAGCCATCCACATAACAAGATTCAGGTGGAAGATTATAAAGTCACTGAGCTCCTTACACAAGAAGCTCCGATTCACTAAAAGGAAAAATAGCTTCAAAAGGATGTGATAAAGTCATGGGTGACAGATTTCTCGTGAGTTATTAAAAGAACATGCCTGCTTGAAGTTACATCCTTGGTCCATGAAGTTGGCAACAAAATTATTTCCAGCCACAGTAACCTGGCAACTCTGCTGCCTGACAGAGGGCCCAGGATGGAAGGGCCCTCCCCCAGCCTGGGCTTTGCCATGTGTCTGTCTAACCTGCATGAATTCACTGAACAGCACCTCTGCCTCCCATCTCTTTGGTTGCATACACACAGCCAGGGCCAGTTCGGGTCTCTTTGATATTTGTTTGCTAGAGCAACAAGGAAAAATTGAAAATTTTCACAAATGAGAAGTGAAAACAATAAATGAAGGTGGAGGAGGCAAAAGAGATTGATATGAAAATATTAGAGGAGGAAAAACAAATTTATTTAGCTACTTTAGAGAATACTAAGGAAGACTATACTAGCGGGTTTTTGTTAAATTAAAAGTGTACCCAAGGGCCTCTAGATAACATTTTCCAGAACACCAGTATTAGATTAAATTCATGCATTTTGTGAAGATTCCCGGTAAATAATAGTCTGATTTCTTATTCTGGCATCTCCGATACAGAGGGCAGCTCCAAGGAGATTCTGCCCGAGAGACCTATCACATATCACTCACTTTCCGTGCTGAAGGTTGGTGATAGAGCGATAATTCATGAGAGGAGGAGGGCCCTGCTGTGGGAAATGAACAGGTATTTCTCCAAGATGTTAGGAGCTGATGTCAGGAATGGCCCTGCTCATCACACACCTCCTCCTCACACTGCCTACTCAGGAGGAAACAATTTCCATGACGTCTCCAGATTAGTACGCATTCACACACATGGACTCAGGTACACACACACACGTTTGCACATGTACACACACAGACACAGCCCATGCTGCCTGAATATATCCTTTCCATTGTCTCAGGATCTTAATCATTCTGTCCTGTTTCTGCTGCTCCTCCTTGCTGCTCACCCTCCCCTCCCCCAAGAATGACCGCTTAAGGATTCTCACCCTGTATGTGGAGCCAGTGTCCCACCATGGAGTTTAGTTTTCTCTTCTACCTGAGAGCGAGATGGTGTTTGTCACGGTTCGCCTCAGTCTCTCTGTCTTGCTCAGAATGCATGGTTGGCAAGGAGGTGGTTCTCTTTGGGCCTGAATGATGCCCCCTGACATTTCCCTATCGTCTGCTCACAGAACAGTGGCCAGTGCCCCTGGGCAGGGTGCCTTTGCCTGGAGTCCTGTGGATTGAGCAGAGATGAGCTTCCACAGATTATTCAAAATGATCCCAAACTCATCCTCGCTTTTCCTGGCCATCTAAAAATGAACAGGAGCTTCCAATCAAAGTTCAAATGCTGAGCCATTGTAGGCCAGTGATAAGAATGCTGAGCCCTTACTCAGATGCCAAGCTTGGTCTTGGGCAGTGTTTGGCCTTCTGTGACCTGCCCCTTCTCTTCAAATGTGACTCAGATGGAGGCAGACAGTTCTTTGTGACAGATGACATTTTCTGACTTTCCTTTCCTCATTTCTAGCTCATTATCTGGCTTTTATTCCCCTGCCCACATGCCCGTGTCATTGATGCCACTCACCTTGCTCCAGCCCCTCAGAGAAGATTTGCTGGCAGCTTACTGCTGCCCCTTTATCTCTGGGCGCCCTCCACCCCCACAGGCAACTGACCTGATTTTCTGTGCCCAGCTCTGGTCATTGCCATGCCATGTCCAAATGGGATTATCTCCTTATTAGCTCTTTTTATTCTCCTTTCCTCTGTTTCTGTGTGTTTGTATGTGTGTGTTCACGTGTGTGTGTGTGTGTGTGTGTGTGTGTGTGTGTCACTTTTTCTAATGATTCCTAACTTATTCACTTATTCTAATAAGGGTTTCTGGTGTATTTATATGACTCTCTATATTTCATACTTCTTTTCTTTCCTCCCTTTTTCTTTACTTTCATCTCCTTCTCTTCCTATAGGAGTTCATGTAAGTGTGCCTTTATCTCACCAATTTCAGTGCCTAATGAAGAAGCTCTTAGAATTCAACCTGGAGTCCCCAGGTTTTCATCTCTCTACACAAGCCTTGCTGTTGTCTGATTCCAGCCGAAACTTTGGGTCATAGAAGAACAGTCCCTCCCTGGTGATCAGGCAGGAACTGAGAGATGGGCAGTGGAGCTCCCCCTCCTGGGCCCTCCTTGCCTTGCTTCATGGGCTCAGTCACCCAGGTGGCTCTGGGAAACTCCACACTTTGTTCTCTGCTCTATGAATTGGCCTCAGGAAGTCACATTGACTAAGACAGTTTTGCTCAAGTGAAAACGTGTTTAACTTGACCCATTTTCACAAAAAGGGTGTGGTCAGCAGCACAGAGTTACACTCCTTTCATGGCAGACAGACATTTGGCTGGGAAGGCAAGTGAGAGCCTAACCTAGTTCATGCGCACCACTGCGAGCAGGGGAACTCTGACAAAGGCTGTGTGTGTGCTGATGGGCACCTTTTCCTAATTTGCACAGACACTTGATGTGCTAGTGCAACCCTGGATGTGTCATTTTAGGCGATGCCCTTTGCTCCTCCTTCTTAACCTTCCTTGTTACTCAGGACGACACATGAGCAGAACTGCCCTAGTCAATGTGACTCCCTGAGGCCAATTCATAGAGCAAACACTTAAGAATCAGGTTGAAGCTTATTTAAAATACTGATTTCCAATCTGCCCGCATAGCTTCTAAATTCATAGGTCTGGGTGAGGGCCCCCTATTGACTCTGAAGTACAGGCAGACTCAGAGCCCTTCCTAAGCAAGATGTGATATCTCTAGACTCCTTGGAACGGCATCCCTTACCAGAGGACCATCCTCTCCAATGAAAATAAGAACTGGTTTGTAGACAAGAGGCTGAGTACATCCTAAATGATGCCTGCATTTTACTGATTGGGAAATAGGGGGGCAGCAAGGTGAAGACACTTGTTAAAGGTCACATGGCTGATGGCCAGGCTTTATAGTGCAGGTGAGTAGTGATAATAATTCAGGTAAATTCACACTTCAGAGAGAGAACAATGAGAAGAGCATGTGACAGTCTGGACATCTGTGATCAAATGCTGATGAGAGGTTACCCATCTGCTTCTCTGCACCCTCCTCCCCCAGGACTATGGGGACACATCTCTATCCCATCCTCCCCTCACCCCCCATGACAAGCATCTGCAGTCCCCCTACAGTACTTCCCACCCCCCAGAAGAGGGTACACACACCACAGTGTTCTCACTGATGAGTCCAATCACGGCACCAAGAGACTTATTTTAAACAGGGCCGGAGGTGGGAACACTCATATTTCCTGCAGCAAGACCAACAGTGTGAAAAAAAAAAAAAAATCAACCTCAATTTACCCTCCCATCTGCTCAAGAATGGAAGATAAATTGTTTCAATTTTTATAGAAATGAATGTTTTATGTCTTGCTCATGCTTTTCAGATAGGGTCCTGAATTTATATATTCTATCAAATGCATGGATGTTTTCCACTGGAAATGCTCTCTGGACGACCAGCTTCCTTGGGTTTTGGTCTACGAATACTAGGTCCGAGAGTGCTGTCACTTCCCCTGGCTTTGGAGAGCTTAGCTATTTATTTATTTTTTTTCTTTAAAATAAATAGAAAAAAATCCACTCATTATTCCATGCTCAGAGAAAGCTACCATTACTATTGTGGCATATTTCCTCCCAGTTTCTTTTTGTATGCATCAAAAGTCTTGCTTCCCTCCTCAATCCTGTGTGTATTTTTGTTCACTTGCATAATGTCACAAATGTCACAGTGAGTGTGTATTACTTGTATAATCATAAAATTTAGGGGGGAAAGATAAAGGAGGAAGTTTCAAAAGTATCTTTGTGGTACATTGTTTTTCTCAAAACTTTCCGTGGGAAGTTATTCTTCAGGTCTGACTTAATACCCCCACTTTAACCTAATTTTGGAGAAAAGAAGAAAGTAGTTCAGGGTCTGGCATTTAGGTAAAAATATCCTCTGATGTGAGCATGTCTGCAAGTCTGTGTAACAGCGGGCTGAATGAGCACCAGGCAGTGACCCTGATGTTCAGCATAATATTTAAAGCAGTAGAACTTTAATGTCACTGAAGACTTTGAGCAGTCCCTTACTGAATGCAGGTCATTTATTATTTTCATGTAATGGCTTTCATTTATTATTTTCATGTAATGCTGGGCTTAGTTTGTTTTTTCTTAACATCATCTCTACTCTGGATAAAAATTCTACAAACCAGTTAAGAGGTGAGCAGTTTGCAGTATTTCTGCCACCTCCCATCTTTGTGAAAACAATTTCAGGAAAAGTAATCTTAAGGTTTAGTCTTCCTATAGAAGCATTTTGGATTCCTGTTCAAACATTCATACTAAAATTATCTTCTCCTAATTTTGACTTTAGATAATTTCAGAACTTGGATAATAAACATTTTGTCACTGCACATTTTTTTACTTCATTTTTTTTTTCCTTTTTGTAAAAGCAATGCATGCAATTGGTAGAAAATACAGTAGAAGAAAAAAGAAAACATGGCAGTAAAAGGAAGAAAATCCAAGCCACCCAAAGTGCCATCCCCTGGAGAGAACATGCCCTGAACTTTTGTTTGTTTGGGTGTAATATTTTTTGACAAAAATTGCATCATGTTGTTATACCTCTTGCTTTGTCATATATATGCACATGTTTCTATATTCACATATGCACCTCTCTCTCTCTCCCTCCCTCTTTCCCCATCTCTCTCTCTCCATATATATAATGGGAAGGGTGCTGTTATTTTTGAGGCTCAGTATTAAGGTGCCCAGAGTCACACAGTGGAGAACAGACTGATGCCAAAATCGAGACTCTTTTAATTAAACCATAATGCAACGCAACAATTGCAATAATCTTTCCTCCCTATGCTCTCCTTCCTACCAAGTTTATTAACCTTTCCCCAAGGTTTTCCACACACAGAATAGCATTGTTGGCTTGAGAAGATAAGCCCAAACCAACTGAGCTTTCTGTTGAGGTTGGCTTTAGGTCTGAGGCATTGGGATGCAGAAGGGGCTAAATTTCTGTTGTGCGGAACAGTGAAAGGAGACCCTAAACAGCTGCTCAAATGTAGCTCTGGCCCAATCAGCCAAGGAGGTGGAGGATCCCCATGGGGCTGCCCAGACCACAGTTCTCACCATGGACTTCCTCTCACCCTGAAATACATCTGGGACCCCCTCGCTTGTAACCACAGGAGAAGGGTGACTTTAAATGCAGTGATTGCTCGCCATTGTGGGATGTTGACAAATTGGGAATGTATTCCCCACCAGGAGAAACCTGCTTGGAGTTGAATTAGCATCAGTAAGCACTGGTTCTTAGCATGTCTGGCCCTGTAGCATTCCCTACACTCTGCTCTTCGGGTACAGTAGTAATAATAGTGATATTCAAGTTAGTAATAATAGTAGCTGATGCTTGTATAATCCTTTTGATCCACCAGACACTCTTCTAAGTGCTTTTCATGTTTGAATCAATTTAATTTTCATTTCAGCACTATGAAGTAAAAACTATTGTCCCTATTTTACAGATGAGTCAATTGAATACTGCAGCAATGTTGATAGTCTCATAGGTAAGAAGAGGGAATTTTGGTTCCTAAAGAGAACTTCCTCTTGCCAAACTCATCAAGGGTTACTGTTCTGAATCTCAGAACGAAAACAGGAGAGAAGCTGCAATTCAGCCTTGAGGCTCTGGGAGAGGGAATCCAGAAAGGATGCATAGATTAAAAGAATGACAAGTATGTAGTGCATAGTTAAGCATCTTTTTCAGAATGATGCAGAATCGTAGGGGAAGTGACAAGTCATGGGAGAGACCTAGCTAGAGGTCCTAAAAAGTGCCATTGGCTGCTGCCTATTTCACCAACACACCAACACATCCTGGGGGGCCACACACTGGTGACTGTGTGTGGGAAGCAGGCATCTATTACCGAGGAGCTCTGTGCTATGGCTAATGTGAAATCATGGCCATGGGTGCAGGTCAAAATAGCCCAGTGTAGCAAAGGGCACAGTCCAGCCCGCACTGTGGACCCTGTCCAGGATTGTGTTTGCCTATTTACTGTCTCAAAAGTGTGAGAATAAAACACCTGGGCAGATCCTTGCTATTGGCCAAGATTTCAGAGACCTGTCCAGTGGATCAGGAGGGACATTGGCAAAAATGAAGGATGGGGCACTCCATTTCCTCAAGCTACCCCTTGGGACACAATCAGAGGTTCTCTGGATATCGTTAAACAGACTTCACTTAATGGCCTTGGTCAAACTATTTCACCCAAGTCAGGAGGCTGTGGACACCTCACTTCGAAGAAGATTAATGTTCCGCTGCTCACATTTTTATCTGTGTGGGAGGCAGTGGTGCATAATGGGTAGAGTGCAGGCTTGCTGTCAGACATACTTGGGCTCAAATCTTACACAGTCTCATTTCTTCTACTTCAGAGCCCTGTTGTTTTGGGTAGCTTTATAACTTTTTAAAAAATATATTTTTATTGATTTCATAGAGTGGAAAGGAGAGGAAGAGAGAGTTAGAAACATCAATGATAGAAACAAGCATGTTGCCTCCTGCATGGTCCCCACTGGGGATCAAGCCCACGACACAAGCATGTGCCCTGACTGGGAACTGAATCCTGACCTCCTGGTTCATAGGTCAACGCTTAACCACTGTGCCACCTTGTCCAGGCACTTCATAACTTTTTTGAGCCTTAATTTCCTCACCAGTAAATATAATAATAGTATCTACTTCATAGAATTATGAAGAAAACCTAAATGAAACATATTGTATTGAATAATGTTACACCAGTTGTGTAAGCACTCAATACGTGATGGCATTAAGGTTCCAGTCAATGATATTTTGCATTTGTCAAGGCCTCATTTTTGTTCTTTGAACTGCCATCCACTGATGTGATCTTAACCTCAATTTGACCAGATGGTGTAGTAGAATAACCCACTTCTGCCATTCAAATTCCACAAGGGCATAAACAATGTCACTTATATATCATTACATTATCATACCCTAGTACACTGCTGGCACGTAATGGGTGCTCAACAAATATTTGTTAAATAAATGAAGAAACATGTCCGCCTTTGGGCAGGACTGCCACTGTTTTCTGATCATTGGATCTCTAGACTCCTCAATGTTGGATCACCTCAATGTCAGTTAGAATATTAGCTGAATCACTGGCAGTTCTGCACACTCAGAGCTGAGAGCCCACCCCAACTTCACAATTTGACACTTGGTATAAAATCTCTCCTACAGCCTTTTCGTAGATGCCACCAAATAATGTTGGAATACTCTCAGCAACAGGGGTTAGATTCTTTGAAAAGGCAGCCTCCTCATTGTTGTCATGCAGATTCTTAGACAGTTTTTTAGGCTGAGCCAAAATATGCTTTCCTATAACTTTTCACCTGTATGGTCAGCTCTGTTCTTTGGGACAATAAAGAATATGTTGATTTTCATGGTCTATGCTGAGGACCGGTAGCTTCTGTGATGCCTTTGTGTGGATTAGAGAAATGTGCCCATCTGCTGCTGAACCTGGGGTGGGTGCCTGTGAACAAATAGGTCACCATGAGTGGGCGGGCAACCTGGTAATGTTTCATGTAGTTGTGATGATCTCTTCAACAAGCCTTCTATTCTGAATATAGCAAATTCCATCAACTTTCTTTTAGACGACAAGTTTTCTGCTTCTTCCTAGTTTGTCATTTTACCTGCCAGTCTATGTTACCCAGGACTGATGAAATCACTCTATAGCATATATCCTGCCTGTTTCTTACTGTGCATTTTCTATTAATGAATTCAAACTAAGCTTGTATTACATCCTTTAAGAAATGAGTCATAGTGATGGCCAACTAAAGATATTTTTTAGAGGGACTGCTGTTAAAAAAAAAAAAAAAAAAAAAGGTATATTCAAGACAACATTTAATTGCCTTAACCTAGATTCAGGTCTTATATAAAAACCCTATTAAAATTTAGCTTTAGCCTGCTGAAATCCTTTGTATCTTGACTTTGTTATCCTATGCATTAGCTATACCTCCTACTGTACATTGTCTGTAAATTCAATTAACTCACCTTCAGTGACCTTATCCAAGTATCTAATGAAATTGTAAAGAAAATACTACCAAGCCCTGCTTCTATCAAGATAAAGCCATGGCACAGACAACTCTAGTAACACTCAAGAGCACATACTAGGGATGGAAGGGGATGGAATGGCCCCAGCATTACATCTGGCTCTGTCCAGACTTCCAGTGTGATGAGTGAGAACAAGTATGGCCAATGGGTAGCCTCTCAGGATAGGTCCCTCCCAGCACTCAAGGCTCTGGCATTGGTTTCCACCCCGATTGAGCTTCTTACTCTTTACTGCACTTCTCTGTTTACCTTCTCTCCATGTTTGCTCAGGACATTTCTTCCCCTTTGGATTCTCCCCTACAATGCCTGCCTCCTAATTAATTCTATTCATTCTCCAAGGTACAGCTCATACATCTTCATAATGCCTTCCCTAGTTCCCCAATGGGAAGCTGTCTCTCCTTTGGCCTGCCTCAAGTCTATAATTCTCTCTTGTGACCACAGCCACATTTGCCTTGTGTTATTCTATCTCTAGACTCATCTTGACCCTCATAGACTCTAAGAGTATTGGAGCAATGGTTTAATTTTGAACCTCATTATCAAGTACACATTTTGCACATAGCAGGTCCTCAATAAAAACAGAATAATTACTTACTACTGGTGGAATTTCAAGTATTATGGCAGGTATTTATTTATGTTGGGGCTAGAAGGAGGGCACATATTTATCCTACTCGGAGCACATCACTTCCATTGAGGACTTCCTCTGAGCCAGACCCCTATTTCATCCTCACAATAGTCCTGGGAGGTTCTATCCATTACGAGTTTAAATACAGATTGAACAAAATGGTTAAGACTGTAGAAGTGGACACCCGATTCCAAATCCTGCCTCTACCATTTCCTGGCTCTTACCACTTCTTATGGACAAATTACATAAACTCTTTGCCATAACTCTTCCCCTGTGAATTGAGCATAGTAAGACCTAAGAGAGAAATAGGAATCTTGGAAGATGAGAGTATCTAGATCATGGGAGGTGCTTGGTAATACCAGCTGTCAGTAGTTTAGGTGGCCTTTCCTCCAATAATCAGGGGTCTCAGCCTCAGGTATTTAATATTTGTCATGGGTTGGTTTTCAGGAAAGAGGTCCTGCTTCCATTATTTAACCTCTCTCCACTTTGACCACTTGCCAGCCTGGGTTTTTTTCCACTGGTTGGGTTTTTACTTTTCTCTTCCTCTTGGTCAGCATCAAAGTAGTTACCCTGAAAACACGCTCCTGCCTCTTCTTGTCTTCAAAAGCTTTGCCATTCTTTCCCCAAACTGTTTTCCACCAGGCAATGTTCAGCCTTGTGGAATGCACCAGCCTAAACTCAAGTCTCCTGCTTAATTACACTGCAATCAGATTTTCCACGAAAGCCCCTAGCATGGCAGGATGCCCTCTTTGAAGTCATTAGTCTTCACAGCAGGGAGAGCACATCATCAAAGACTGCGTTTCCCAGCAACCCCTGCTGTGCCCTTGTGCACCTAAGGATTGTGGAAGGAGTGAGCTGAAAGCTTGCAAGTGCATTAAGTCCGCTGTTCTCTCCTCTGGTCCTGAACTGAGATTTCCTTTGAACTGAAGCCCAGGGAGAGGGCAATGCTATCGCAAAACCTCTCCCCATTCTTTCAGTTTTAACCACTTTAGCAATTAAACTTGCTAGGTCCAGGGATGTGGAATATAGGCCATGGTTAAGGTTCCAGTTGGTGAGCCAAGACACTGTGAAATGGGGGTTGGGAAAGGAGAGAACGTGCCTCTGAGGCTCAAGATACTGAGAAGGTACTTGATAGTGGCTTTGAGCAATCTGCTATGAAGTTCAAGTTCTCTCTCTTTCTCTCTCTTTCTCTCTCTCTCTCTCTCTCTCTCTCTCTCTCTCTCTCTCTCTCTGTGTGTGTGTGTGTGTAAAATGGGGAGACAAAGAGAAAATTTAGACTTGACTCAAACCTAGATTTTCATCCTAGCATTGCCTTTTTCTTTCTTTCTTTCTTTTTTTGCCGTTTACCTGGATAGCCTCTTTATTTCTGACTTTCAGTGGCTTGATTCCTTGGAGGCTCAGAGACTATGGTAAATGAAATGTTTAGTAACCATTTCCTTAGGCCTGGATTTTAGATTTTCTGTGTGGACCTGGGCACTGAAGTCCTAGGCCTCAGAAACAGAATGATTTGCTCTAGTTCAGAAGATCAGCTGGTGGAGCAATGTCATGGAATTCTCAAAGGGGATGTTTGCTTCCAGACTTCTGGAGGGCCTTGCCAAGAACCAAGAGATGCCCCCTAGTGGATGCCAGCATTGAGTATGTCTTCTCCACTGTCCTGTTTATCTAATTGGCTCTACGTACACGGAGTCTCATCTGTATCACACTTTCTCGGGCCAGCACTTTATTCCTCACCCCTGCCACCATGATAGGTTCCTCAACTGGCTTGCTGCCCCATGACATACCTTCCCTCCAGGCACCGAAGAAATCTATGCAAAAGAGCTTTCCATTTCATGCACAGCCAAAACTCATCAGTGAAACTTATGATCCTATACAAGTTTGGAGCTTTCTGAGGTGGCCTACAGGTTCTTTCTGACTTGGTTCCTACCATCCCTTTCAGCCCAGCATCTCCAATCACTCTCTTCCCAGAATGTTATGTTCCAGTGACATCTAATCTGTTGTAGAGTTCGAGCACTCCATGCTATCTGCCGCATGTCTGGGCATTTGCTTGTGGGGTGTGCTGTGCCTGAGATTTTTTTCCTGCTCCCCTCCCTAGCCCACTCCAAACTTTCCTGGCTATTCCCTTCCTGCTTACTGTTTAATATGCATTTACATAGCCCCTTGGAGACAAACACCTGATGCTACCTAATCTTTACAAAGTGACCCTCTCCTGTGATCCTGTGACCCCATCATATCTCTGCATTGTTTTCACATTATAATTGTAATGGTCTGATAACTCTGTAATCATCTGTTCATGTTTCTGCCTCTGCCTGTACTATCCTAGCTTGTTACAAGTTCCTCAGGTTCAGAACTGTGTCTTATTCATTTTTGTAACCATATGGCATTTCCCCATTACATTCAGTATTAAGCACTGAATAGATGTTTGTTGAATGAATAAGTGATGGTTGCATATGGGATCATAATATGCAAGTTTTGTGCAAACCTCTGCATGATTTTCTCTGTGCATTTTCTGGTGCTTAGGTCTCTATCCACAAAAGAGAAGTCAGCTTATTTATTTAACATTAGGCTTGATGTTCTTTTCTGAATTAGCTCATCTATTTCCCAAGTGCCACTAAAATAGGGTGCATCCTCGTTCATTCACTTGAAAAACATTTACCTTCCATATCTCAGGGTTTAAGTGCTTGGGAAAAAAGAGATGAGTAATAATAGCCAACAATCATGTAGGGCTTATTATGTACTAGGCACTGTTCAAAGCACTTAATATTAATTCATTTAATCTGCACAACAACTATGAAGTAGTACTATTACTACCCACCCTTATTTTAAAGTTGAAAAAATTAAAGAGCAGAGACTGTCCTAGCCAGAGTATCTTAGAAACAAAGCTTACTATATACTAAGGTTTCTGAGGAAGGTACAACTCCAGGGTAGCAAGAGTGAGGGGGCAAGATAATGGAGATAGGGAAGGGAGAAAAGCAAGACAGGTGATGCTGGCCACAGTGTATAAGAAGCCAGTTTTTGGGCACAGAGGATGCAGTGTAGAAAGTATGGAAATCTGTACCTTCGAACAGTCTATGCCTATGGGAAGGGAGAGGAATTTATATGCTGGTTCTTTCCAATCTATAGTTCTGATGGGGATAATAACTTCCGTGATCATCCTCAATGTTAGAATGAAGGGAGCCTATGCTACACACACACACACACACACACACACACACAATCCAGATACCAATGTATAATATGCAGGAAGTATAGGATATAAGAGAGTTTATTATAGGAAAGTTGGAGTCTGACTATAAATAATGAATAAATAAAGGAATGAAGGAATGAATGAGTGAGTGAAAAGTTTAGATGAATGAAAGAATGAAGAGGAAGCATCCCACAGAGTGACTGATGCAGAAACAATAGGGAGAACCAGGATAGTCCTGAAATGGCTCCACTGATAACAAAATATTAATGCAAGTGGGCACTGTCTCTAGCCCTGGCAAGAGGACAACCTAGTAGAGCCCCCACTGACCCTTTACTACTGGTGAGATGGGTGCAGCCAGACTGTAGCTGGTGGTTTTCTGAAAAGAGAGTTTCCTTAGGTTTTTCTGTTTGTTTATTTGTGTGTTTGTTTTTGGCAAGGAAGGGAGAGGGAAGGTAGTGTTTAAGGATAAATATTATCCTTCTATTTACTTATAACTTCTGTTCCAAGAAAATTCCCATAATAATCTTGATTTCCTGTTTTGCTCCTCATCTCTGCTGTCGTGAATTTAAAAGTCTTCCCTGGGGTTCCATAGCACCTACATGCAGCAAAATGAGAGCTCAATTCAGGATAACCATTGCTATTCTTGTCTGTTTCCCAAATGGACGATAGAGCAGTGGCATACTCCTTAAGGACATAGCCCTTACCTTTTTTATTTTGGCTTTTTTGGTCTTGTTTTTGTCTGTGATGCTTAGTCCTCTTAATCCTACAGAATAGGTGTCCAATAAACATTAACACCATCACAGAATCAGTGAACCAATAGTGCCAGGTGGTTGATAGTTCCACTGTAGTCACTTTCAGAGAAGAGAGACAGACATTTTTCTTGCTCTTCTGAGTCTTTGTCTATTTTTATACCTGTATCTAAAGCAATACTTGATAATAGAGACTGCAACAAAGATCATCTCAGAAGAGACAACAAATCTTATAAGAAAGAGAGGAAGGGAGACAAGAGTTTCTTTTGTCATTTTATTCTAGACAGTTGAGAAGGATGCTTTCAGATCCTCATCTAGCTGCCTTTTCATGCAGTAGCCACATGGGTCCAACTAGGTTTCCTTAATGATTTTGGGAACAGAATTCTCACTCTTGCAGATCACCTTTGTAACTCTTCCACAATGTTCCAGGCACACGTTTTTTTCTTAAAGGCAGGTTTAACCCGGGAGGTCACTTTTTCCATTTTCTTCCATCTCCTCCAGACCAGTATTTAACACTCAGGAGAGGCAATGAATCTGGATGGGATCAATTTCAATTCCCTTCTTGTTGTCCAATTTAGAGACCAGGGGAATGTTCTGATTGATAACAGAAATAACTGCCATCTTTTTGGGCCCCTACTCTGTGCTTACCAAGAACTTTACTTCACTTTACTTCCATGGTTCCCTAACTATGCACCGAGGGGATAACACAGGTGTCTTATTGGGGCTCTATTGTTGAAGGAAAACAGGTGTATCTGTCAGATACCACAAACTAATTTTAGTTTTATGGATATTAAACCATTTTTTTTTCAAATGTTTCCTCAGTTGTCAGGATGCAAATACTTCTTACCAAGTTATTTGTATCTAACTACTTTACAAATGAAAGTAGTAGATGTTTCTTTGGACATAGGGGACTGTGTAAATTAAGTCACTTGGGATGCTATGAATTGAGCAAGTTTGGGAGCCTATTTTTCATTCATGCAATGTCTCCAAGAAGGTTGGCATTATGTTCTCAAGTCTATCTCTGAGGACACTAAGGAATAGAGAAGTCAAGAAAATGACTTCATGGTCACAGGGCTTATAAATGGTGGAGCCAAGTTTTGAACCCAAGATCTCCAGACCCTGAAGTCCTCCTGCCTCCACTCTATTGCAGAGACAGTGAAGATTAGATCTTAAATCGCCAGAGCCAAAACATGCTTCAGCAGTAATCCAGTCTGGCTCTGGTTGGTGTGGCTCAATTGGTTGGAGTGTCATCTCATGCATGTGCACGAAAAGGTCATGAGTTTGATTTCCAGTCAGGACACAATCCCCAGGTGGGATGCATCTGGAAACAGTTGATGTTTCTCTCTCAAATCTGTGTTTCTCTTTCTCTCTCCCTTTCCCTTCCTCTCTCTTTAAAACCAATAAAAACATATCCTCAGGTGAGATTTTAAAAATCCAGTCTAACTTACAGTCTGACCCCATCACATGACTGGTGAGCAGCAGAATTTAGTGTAGGGATCAGTCTCCTGACTTAAGGCTTCATTATTTCCTCCTACCCTACACTCCTGTCTCATCTCAGCTTTGGACAACCATTCATCATTGTGCTTTAATTTTCATGATGGACATGCCAAAGGTGCTTCATTACCTGAAGCACAGAGAAGTGAGGAGCTTTGGGAAGGAGCACCAAGACTAATTATGATGGCATGGGGTTTGGTTTGCTAGGACAGATGGGAGAAACAATCATGCCATGTACAATTTTGCTAAGCAAACAAACATAAATGGGAGGTGGTATCATCTATTAATATCTAAGTGGTATAAATGTCACAGGAAAGGGCAGAGAAGTTATTTACGGGATGTAACTAGGAAATTAAATTAGAAGGGGAAAGGAAAATTTAGGATGAAAATGTGATGTTGATATTTATTAGCTGGTTGGGGAGGGGCAGCAGAAGGCTCAGGGTTGCCTAACTTGTATGTAAAGTTGAATTGAACCCTGCACCCTGGAAAACACCTGAGGGGATGACTCTGCTGACCGCTAGAGGCTGCCTAGATGTTTCTATTTATAATTTCTATCAGTCTTTAATAGCTATATTTTTTTGGTCTTTTTCTGTGTGTTTCCCCCCTCTTTTCTGTATTTCTCTTCCTATTCATTTATATCTATTCCAGGCTCTTCTTCCCACTTTTCTCTTTCTCTTTGATTTTGGATTTGCGTCCTTCCACCTCTAGGCATTCTTTTCTGGCCCATCTTCCTCCTAGTCTTTCTCTAGGACCTGGCGGATTCCAGTTTCTGGGCCATTGCTCTTCTTCTCTGTTCTCCCAACATGGAAGATGAATTTGCCGCTCTGACAAAGAGAGAGAAAGCTGAAAGTCCCTGCCAAAGTTACAAGGACAGCATTTTCCCTTTTTAGTGGGTTTTAATTTACAAAAGAAAAAAAAATGCCAGCTTCTTCTCCCTCCCCTGCTGGATGTTCACTGCTTTCTCAGTTGGGAGTGTCAATGGAAGGACAACCAGATGAAACGCCTCTCCTTGGCTCCATGAAATCTCAGCTCTCATGTTCCTGCCCAGCCTTTGTTTACTGCATCTTTCTGAAATCCAAGCAGAAATGGTAGCATTAGCATTTTTAATAAAGGGAGCTGGAGAGGAGAGAGGCAGCTCAAGGAAGCTGAAAGAGGATGAAGCCAAAAACACTGACAGTCAAAAATTCCCTTTCTGCAGAGAGAGTTCAGGTGGGGGCAAGGAGAGGCAGACAGAGACATAGTCCTCTTGGGAAAAGCATTCAGGCCCATATAATTGGTGCTCCGAGCACAGGCAGATGCAGTTGCAAAGTGGGAACTTGCTGTGCTTGATTGAGTTGGACTCAACTTGATACTGAGGCCCAGCATTGTGAAATGTTTTCTTAATTTAGCCCATTTTCTTCCTCTTCCTGGAATGAGCCACTATTTGTCCATGGCTGGCAAAAAATGATGGCCCTGGCTCCCCCCACACTTCTCCTTTGTCTTTTTCCTCTTCTCCCTGTGCTCTGCAGGGAGGAAGAAGAAATAAACAGGGGAGAAGGGACTATGCATATTCCTGATTTAGAAAAAGAAAGTGACTCTTGAAGACCTGGAGTGACTGACATCATCTTTTCCTACTTCATCTCTCTTAGGGATAGGAATGCACAAGTTGAAGGGAATTGCTAGGTTTGTTTCCTCATTCTACCTCTGCAGGACGACCTAGCGTAATTGGGATTGTGTCTGTTCCCACCACTGACAGAGAGAAAAAAATACCTCCTTGCAGAGGTTAGTTCTCTAAAGAAAGTGGCAGTGATTAGATCTAGTGCCCCTGATAGCTGGATAAAAAGATGCTAAATAAGAATTAATTGAATATCTAAACCAGAGTCCATCAGGAAGTAGCACAGACCCCAAACAGCCAAATGAACCACCTTATCAGAGCTCTCTGCACCCATCACACCTATAACACTGTGAGAGTCCAAAAGAGGCAGAGCCACTTTACTTTTCCAAATCTAATTCCCAAGAGGGCCAGGGCCAAGTCAAAATTAGGGAATACCCAATATCCCCTTGGGTTTCAGCCTCTTAGGTGCTTATAAAGTGTCAATTCAGATCATTGTAGGCATTGCACCTAGTTAGAGGTAATGCTAAACCTATTGTTCAGAGCCCGGTGATTTTAACAAAAGAGTGACTATCCATACTCATGAAAGCAATCATTGTAGCTCACCTGAACTGACAAAAAACTGTAAATTTTTACAAACATTTAGCTGCCTCTGGGCTCTACACCTTGATTTCCTCTGTCATGAGCTGGTTCTCTTGTCCCAGTATTTACAGCCCTGACCCAGGACCCGGTGCCAAGCACATGAACATACATATAATTACTAACTGCAACTCTGAAAAACTTCCAAGATCTTTAAATCAAAATACCTTCAAAAAGTGCAGAAAGGCTACTGCAATTCTACCTTATGTTCTTTTAAGGAATCAATGCTGCCTCCAAGTTTCATGTCCAAGGGTAGAATTAGTATCATCCGGAGACTCTCAAAACCACTGAGGTTTGGGTAGATTTGATTTACATCCAGAGCAAAGTTCTTTCAAAGGAGTCAAAAGTTAATTTGGAAATTACTTTGTTACTATACCTTGGGATAAGATGGTTTCTTCCCCCTCCCTGTCCATGTTTATATATTTGCAAATAACCTGAAATGAGACCTTGGCCTTTAGGGTTTTCACATTAAAATTACCCTGGTCAACCATTTAAGCGCCAATAAAGGGAAGTTTTCCCAGTAGCATCCTCAGCCAGCTATCCCTGTCTCTTCCCGGAGGTCTTCTCAGGGTCCTTGGTCCCCTTCTAGTACTAGGCTGTCTGTGGCCCAGGGAGATCTTTTCCTCTCCCACCATCTCCAACGTGATTTGGATACTTGCGGTTTCCGAATCTGTATCTCTAGGCCAAATATCTTTTATTGGTTTCAGGCCTCCAGGTCCAACTGTCTCCTGGACATTTACTTATAGATTTCCTACTAGTGTCTCAAATAAACATATCTCGACTTAACTCTGAAACCCACTCCCACCTGATACTGGTTCTATCTTCCACAATCCTTGGCCTTTATAAATAGCATTGATGATCCCTTGGTCTCCAAGATGGGGAACTTCGGGGTTTTTCTCCATAACCCTCCACAGGGTATCAGCAACAATTCCAAAGTGTTCGGCCTTCAGCTTTCAGCATGACAGCAACCCCACTACCTGTAACAGTGTTCTTTTCTGGATGGTGCTGATGTAGATAAAGTCCTTCAGCTCCCTTTTCCCTGGATCAGTGCTAACCATCCCCCAGCACTTACATCGGAGAGAGAGGAAATGAAAAGCCCAGCACCGCAGAATGGCGTTTCGAATACTCCATTCTCCTTGCCATCTGTACTGAACAATTACTGAGCCTCGGCCTTTGTTCCCGGCTGCTGCTCCCGCCATGTGAAGGGAGAATAAAGGCCCTGTCTTGGAGAATGCTAAAAGGCCCAAGAAATGGCACAGCTTTCACTGTTTCAATGAGGCGGGGAGGACGGCCTCTGCTGCGGTGTCTCTCTGTCTCGCCTCTGGCTGGGCTGTTACAGTCACTGGACTTCCTGAAGTCTCCACTTGCACTCGGCTTGACAGAATGGATTAGGCTCCGGCTGGAACTTTCTGCCGCAGTGTAATCCAGCTGTGGCAGGCCCAGCAGCTGTCAATTGTGTGAATGTATCTGAGGCTGGTGGGAGATGTGGGAGGAACAGCCATGGGGATCTGAAACCTTTTGTTAGCACAGAGCCCCTGGCTGCTCCACCACTGTGCCCAAGTCCAAGGTCAGAGTGGAGTTCTTGCCAGGAGGGGAGGGGGAGAGAGTAAAGGGGGAGAGGGAGAGAGGGAAAGAAGGGGGGGGGGAGAAAGAGAGAGGGGGGGGAGGGAGGGAGGGAGGGAGGGAGGGAGAGAGAGAGAGAGAGAGAGAGAGAGAGAGAGAGAGAGAGAGAGAGGTGCAGGCCTGTATGTAGGGCACTGGAGCCCTAAGATGAAACAGTAGAAACTACATCTTGAGTTGATGAGTGAGTTGTCTTCAGCAAAAAATGGCCTATGCAAGAAATGCCCCCAAATCAGGAAAAGGACTGGGAGAGAACAGCAACTAAAAATCTGTGAATTTTAACTATGTTTGTGAACATTTTTCATAGGAGAGATAAGGGCTGTGAGTGCAGATTGAGTTAATGCTGCCACAAGGATTAAGAGAAATAAAAATGGTGTTTACACATATACCCGGGAAAAGAAGCACTTGGGAAAAATAGGTCCATAAATAAGGAAAGAGGATTGAAATCTGTGTGCCAGAATAACAAGACGGAGGTGAAGAATTGCTTTTTTCTATCTGTCTTTTACATGAAAAATAATAAGGAAATGTAGAGAGTTATAATGATTTTAGTGGAAGGCTGTAACTGTGAGGCAGGGAAGGGAGCCCCGGGGAATGCCAGGGACAGTGCGGGGAGTTTTTCAGGGGTCCCCATTACCCCCGAGTGGCCCAGAGCCTCAGCCTGGCAAGTTTGTTCCTTGCTGACCGAGCTGGCTTCATTCTGGGCTTTACTTCCGTGGTGATGGTATATCTATTACAGTGAATTACTGTGTTACTAAAAAAAAAAACAAACAGAAAACAAAAAAACAACCACACACATTCTCGCCCATTCTTAGGTTCTCTCCCCTTCCTGGACTGGAGTGTTTGCCCCTCTGTCATCATTAATCTTCCCGCATCCCAGCATCACTGCTGCCCTCTTCTTCCCCATTTTCCAACCTGGAAAAGCCAAACCTGCACTCTCTTTCACCCATCCCGACCCCAATCATCATCAACTCTGTGTTTTTTCCCTGCACCTTTCCAAACATCCATACCTCACCTTCCTTGCATTACATAAATATATGTGCACCTGTCTTCCTCCCATTGGCCCAAGAACCCCTGAAGACCTGGCCAGGGCTTTTCACTCTGTGATCCTCATGTCTATGTCAGCTCATATACAGGTTGTTTTCTACCTGGCTGCACTTTAGCATGTCCTTGGGTGCCTGCAACATATACATGGCCACGCCCCCTATCAGACCTATGAAATCAGACCTCTCAGGGGGTTGAACTGGCATTGGCATAGTGTAGAAGCTCTCCAGGTGATGTTGGTGCCCAGGGAGGGTCAAAACTTCTACTATCCTGATTCTCCAAGTGTGATTCTCAGACCAGCAGTGTCACCATCAGCTGGGATGTTTTCTGGAAGGCACTTTCTCCAGCCCACTACAGACCTGCAGAATCATAAATGGCAGTGAGCTCAACAATTTACATGTTAGTAAGCCTGCCAGAAGATTCTGGTGTACACTGCAGGTGGAGAACCTCGACAACACAAGGCACAATGCCGATCAGTAGTCACTGAGTGAGATCAAGATCAAGAGGTTTCACCCTGACTCACAGGTCCTTGGTTTGCCGATCTTCATTCCCCACAGAATCCATGCAGCTGATGAATCCATGGTTTTGGCATCTTGTTTTCTTCCTTCCTCTTGTTTCTTCTTCGCATGAGTCAATTAATAACCAACCGACATAACTCATGTGACTTTTCTGTGGACTGGCCAGTCCCCTAGAGAAGAACAATGGCAGACACTGCCTCATACACATGTTGGAACTGGAGGCTTGGGGCAAGCTTAGTTTTAAAAACTAAAAAGCCCTTTTATTAATAGAATTGTGTTCTCAGGCCACATTCATTTTTCTGCTTAGATATCCCTGCCAATTACTGCCTAACTCTCTTATGTCTCAAGACTTTTGTTTTCTTTTTTTTTTTGGCACAAAAATTGGATAGGTCTTCATCTCTTGCCCAGTTTAAACAATTAAAACTCACTGTGTCCGATGATGAACTCTTAATGCAAAGGTTTTTCTCTGTTAGACAGTGCGCAGAGCCTTCACCACCCATTTGCTCAAAGCAGAAATATGGGGTTTCCTCCTGACTTCCTCTCTCTTTCTCATTCTACATCCAATCAATTAATTATCAAGTCCCTTAATTTTGCTTCCTTAATATCACTTAGAGCTGTCTTTTCTCCTCCGTCTGCTTCCTTTTTTCCAACCCTTATTTCTCATAGATTACTCCCTGAGCCTGCTAACCATTCTTGCCTCCACAGCTTAAAATCATTTAGCATTGATCCATTACCTTTCAGGATGAAATCCCAGCTCCCCATGTTTGCACACAAAGCATTCACTATCTGACTCTGCTCTGCCCCACCTCTGGCCTCTTGTCCAGGGCTTATCTCTTGATCACAGGGCTCCACGGGTTAGATCCACCTGCTGTGCTAAGTATCCATGACTAAATCAGGGCATTGTTTCTCTGTGGACTGTCCTTCCACACATCTTTCCCAATTCTATTCGTATGTAGCCTTCAAAATTGGGTTTCTTCCGCCTCTTCTGCAAAGCATTCTTCCCCCCCCCCCCCCCCGCCCAGTGCTCTGTGAATCCATAATACTTAAAATATTCCCCAATGAATACATTTTACTGAGCATATGAGTTTCCTAGGATTGCCATAAAGAGTGTCACAAACTGGGGTGGCTCAAAATAAGAGAAATGCATTACCCAACATGTCTGGAGGCCAGAAGTCTAATACCAAGGTATAGGTAGGGCCACACACTCTCTGCAGCTGTCTTTGCCCTTCCAGGTGTTCCTTGGCAGGTGCAGCACTCCAGCCTGCACCTGGTGTTCCCACACATGTCTAAGTCAGCACATGGTCATGTCTTACAAGAACACCAGCCATTTTGAAGAGGAGGGACTCCATTCAGTATGACCTCACGTTAGCTAATTAAGGCTTCATGGACTCTATTTCCAAATAAGCTTACATTCAAGACTCCGGGGGTTAGGGCTGCTACATAACTTTTGGGAGGCACAGTTCCACCCATATCGCTGAGTCTGATAATAACCCATTGATTTATCTGGTGCCTTAATTAGACTGTAAGTGAACTAACAGATTTTTTAGTGCACAGTATTTTCCAATTTCCTATTTTAGGACAGTCCTTGATGGCATTATTATCTTAAAAGCATGCCACCTCTCTAAGCTTTTGCATTTGAAGTTCTGCACAGCCTCCCAGCTTCTCCTCCTTGCCCTACTCTATCCTCCCAAAGATTTGACTCCTTGACCTCATTTTTTAGTATTCATCAAATCCATTGTCCCTTTGCTAGCTTTGTTGCTTCCCAGCCTGCCTAGAGCCCCCGAGAAGCAATTTATAAAAATACATTCACCGTCACCCCCAAGTCCTTGCCTTTTATTTCCTGCTGCTCCTGCCTGGCTCACTCCAGACTTTCTAAGTGCTCTCCGTTTGCTTCTTTGCTGCTCAGGGGCTTCCTAGGCTGGGAACTTGTTGACGGGTATTGATTGTTTCTGTATCTCCAACCAGGGACTCATTGCAGCATCACAATCCTCTTACTCATCTCTTGTCATGGACCAAAAGACTTTTCATTCTCCTCAAGCACACAGTTCTGTCCTGGCCTCTTACTCTCAGCCCATAAGCTCAGATCTAACTTAGTGAAGCCACAGGGCTCAGCCCCCTTACCTTTCTTCCATCTTATTTTCTGTCTGTTCCCATCTCTGCCCTTCTCACTGCTGTCTCTGAAGTGGATGTGGCCTTCTCTGTGTCACAGCTACATCCTCCACCTTAATCTGACGGTCCAAGTCTTCTTACTTTCTATGGAGTCTTGCCCCCAGCCAACCATTTCTTGCACTGACTGTTAACCTAGACACCTCCTATCCCTTATTCAAATGTCACATGATTCCTTGACCCTATTATCTCTCCATGTCATTTTTTCATTTACTTCCACAGCTTAAATTTCATAAGGAAAATATCTGCGGAGTTTGTTTCTGTTTTTATTAGTTCATTTCTTGATGATTGTTGATCCTGGTGCTAAATTACCTTGAAATTTTAAACTCAGTTTGCCAGTCTTCCTTTTTCTTACACACAACAGTACAATACACATATAGAAATTGTCCTTTCTACTATCAGGCACTTTTGCTTATTTATAATTATCAAAATCATTTATTAAACCATTTTTTCCTGAGGCTTTACTGTGTGCTTAACTTTGTTACGAGCTGCAGATACTACATGGAAAGGACTCATAGGGTTCTTGATCTCAAAGGATAAACACTAGGCGGGAAAAGTACTAGAACAAACAAGTACCCTATCGTACACATCACAGAATACTTGCAGGCTTTGAAAAGTGCACTGAGGGAAAATAGAGGGGGAATCAAGAAGCACTAAAGTGAGGGGAGAGCAGGGTAACTTGAAATTGGGGAATGGGGGCCTCCGAGGCTGTGTGCCAGTGGAAAGTGAGAGAGAAGAAGGCACCAGCCAGATCGGGAAGCAGTTGGGGCTTTCCAGGACTAGCACACCCTGGATGTCCAGGGGAGGAAAACTCCCAGCCCCTTCTAGGAACTGTCCATCACTATGGTGAATAAACAGAGGGAGTGGCTATGGATGAAGTTGGTGAAGTAGATAAGGGCTAAGTCATACATGGGTGGGGGGTTTGAGAGCCAGGATGGGACTTTAAAGGAGGGAAGTGACATAATGAAATATGCATATATAAAGATCCCCAAGCCCAGGGCTTACCCCTTGCCTTCTTAGGCAAGCTGTTGTTGACCATACACACTCAAAGACTGCAGTCCTTTCCTCAGAGCACTAATTTTAACTGATACTATTCCACTAGTATAAACTCCATGAAGCAGAACCCAATCGTCTTTACTTCTGTTCATCTCTGAACCCCTAGAGCACAGAGCTTGGCCTATGCCAGCTGCTGAACACATATTTGCTGAATGAATGAATGAATGAATGATCTTATTGTATATCTACTATATGAGTTTTGGTAATTTAACCTGTCTGAGTCTCAGTGTTCTTATCTATGAAACTGGAGATTGTAAATGATTGATCAGTAGCCTTATTATATTGCTGTCTCTTCTACCTCCATGGCCTCTATTTTCATTCTCAGTCTCTGTGCTTCCTTCTCTTTTAACTCATTGTACGCTATAAGCGTCTATAGACTCAAGTGGCAGACCTTACCCACAAGCCACTCATCTATAAAAAAAAAAAATGTTTTCCCTAAGTAGCAGCCCTGACCAACTTTAAAATTATTTTTGTTAGAAATTTCAGCTAAAGATATTCAAAAACACCTGAATTGTGAATAATATATTTTTTATTATATTCATTGCAAATTGATTTTTTAAATTAAATTCAAAATATTGTAGCTTGTGGGGATGGTTTCCATTTTGGATACATGGCAGTTAATTGATTGTCTACCTTGCTTATCTAGCTACCTCTTGCCAGATGCTCACAGTTAAAACTCAATCCTACCTTCTCATTTCTGGCAGGGAATGTGAATGTGGCCTCATCATATTAAACCCTCCCAACCAGTGCAATTCAGGGATCCCGTTGGCCCTCCAGCAGCACTATGGTGATGGGGATACAGCAAGGTCATAGCAAGGGCTTTGGTCTCTGAGAGCAGTGGGCTTGAGCCTTGGCTCTGCTATGTATTAGCTATGAGACTTTGGCTAATAATATGTAACATTTCTATTCCTCATTTTCTCCATCTGTTAATGTGATACAAATGCATATGCCTCAGGGTTTTTATGAGAATAAGAGAAATAATAAATGTAAAGTAAATATTCAATAAATAATGGCTTTTGTTTGCTCTGTCATAAACATTGACAAATGAAGTGCCATGGATTATTTACTTGTCACTTTTATCCCATTAGACCATGACAGGCGACAGGGACCCAACCTTGTATCTGTGTGTCCCAGATCTCTCCAAAGTATCTGGCTCCTCAGAGTTGTGTAATAATGGCTGAGGAATGATTTACTACATTAATGAAGTCCTCGATGGCAGAGAATGGGTGTTAATCATTTCTGTGCCCCTTGACAGTGTTTAGCAAAGTGTATTTTACGTGGCAATTGGTTAATTATATTTTTCTAGTAAACAAATACATGAATAAGTGAATGAGGGATTGAATTAATAGGGAAACTAGCTAAGTATATATTGAATTGAAATGATTTGGTAAATAGGAAAGGACTTTGGGGAAAGGGCAAATGTTCTCTACTAAATGCAAGTCCTTGATGGATTTGGTGATGTTTCCCTGGTTTATTTAACTTGTCAAATTCCCCTTGTTGCCAGTAAAAATGGGTTCTTGCAGTATTTCAAGAAAGGAGTTTCAGAGGGCACAGGTGTGGGAGAAGTTTAAGTATAGTGGCAAGATTTATTGGGGTGAAGGGAAATAATATGCCCTTGGGGATGTGGAGGGGAGGCAGGCTCTAGTAACAACTGCTCCAAGATTCCTGATAAACCTCCATATATTTTGTTGATTTTCAGAATGAGTAGGCTGTCTTTCAAAGTGTCCAACCTTCTTCCTAATTCTTCCCAGACTTGTGCTGGGCCCTCCCCTAACCAGTCTCTTTCCTGGACCTTCTGGGTTGGTACCTTTATTCAATCTGATTATTTTTATAGATTTGCTTGGGCTGGGCTCCACTGCACATGACCCCAAATCCTGCTGCATCGTTCGGTTTCTACTGCACATGTGCTTACCTCCCCCTGCACCATCTTGGTTTCTGTTTTGCGCATGTGCCTAGCAAAGGAATTTCCCCTTTATTGTTTATTTCTCCCACTCATAGTATTGGCCAGTGGACTGGCTGGCCTCCAGGGAAGAGCCTACTTACCTAGGACAAGGGGTGCTATCCCCTGGGGTGTTTGAAACTATAACTTTCAGACTGATTAAATGTAATGTGTAGACTCAACAAAGCCCAGCCAGTCTAGCTCCCTTCTCTTTTATTAATTCCAGGCTGCCTATGCTAACACCCTCACATTATATATTAGAAATGTAAGAAGCTTTCTCTTCTTCTCACATTCTCTGCTTCTTTATTTTTTCTCTTCTTTCGTGTTAGTGCTGTTTGCCCTCCGACCTTCTGGCTGGAATTTCTGTTGCTTAGGTGAAGGAAGGGGGAGCCCTCTGTTTGCACCCTCATTTGTACAATGAGGTATCACTCTAAAATCAATAGGTGTTAAGCTGTTTTTCTTGTGCTGGGATGGATTTGCACCGATGTATTACCACGCTTCTGTCCTGTTCATTCGTGAGCAAAGATAGGTGTCCAGGGATTCCTGGGGCAGGCTGTGCCCATGGATAGGAGTGAGACTAAGAAGCTTTCAGGGGGATTGAAGTGAGACCCTGGCTGCATTATCCCAGGGTAAAAATCAACTGTGCCTTTCCATCCAGACTCTAGAGAGAAGTGGGGGAAGTTACAGTTAGAAATTGACAAGTGTATTTCAGCCATTCAAGTGGAACTGTATTCATTCATTTAATCTTCTTACAGTCCTGTAAGAAACAGCAGTTATCATCACCATTTCACAGAAGAAAGGCTTGGAAAGGTTACCTGTCTGGTCAGTTTCACACAGCAAGAGCTCTAACCCAGACTTCAGACTCCAACGTAGATCTGTCCGACTCCAGAGCCCACCCACAAAAGTCGAGTCATGGGATGATTCACAGACCAGGAGTGGTCTGCAAGGGTTCCTGCTGTCAGTGGCTGTTCAGGATTGCTTTCAGAACCCACAGCAGCTGCCAGGGCATTAAAAGCAAAAGAGGCATTCTGTCAGCCACCTGACTCCTTCCCTCAAGGGAATTGTTGCAGCTGTGGCAACGTGTGTGAACTTGTGAGTGTGTGTATGTGTATATGTGTAACATGTGCATAGACACATGTATGTATGCATGTGGAGAGCATTTGGACCTGTGGATTCATTTATGAATGCATGAAAATCTCAAATATTATATAATATTCTTTTAATGGAAATGTTGAACCACTGAAATAAAAATAACAAACAGTTTATAAAAACAAATGTATGTCTTATACTAGTGTAATGAGATTTGGGAATCTTAATTCATCAATAAAGGGGATAGGAAGGAACTCAGTATGCTTCATCTCATGATTATTCCGAAATTTGAAAAGTGGGTTCTAGTGAATTTTTAGGTAAGATTACTGTTGCTGTTTTTATGGCAATCATAGGCTGCCAGACTTATTCATAACAATTTGCTGGGGCAGGGAGTGTATAAGTAGTGCACATATTAGGTCTCAACCTATTGTGTGCTTTAGAATAGTCCACTTTTCCAAACTACCGAGGTATGGTCCACTCTAGATATATGGAATGAGAGCAACTAAAGTTTGAGAATATTATGCCCATTTTGGGGGTGAATCTGATGTCCCCCAATGCTTTAGAATCATTCTGCCAAATGTTACTTGTGAAAGACACAAGAGTTTTGGAGATTTATAATAGTAGCTGTGTCAGTGAGGTGATATTTAGAGAGGAAGACTGCTAAACAGGTGACCTACTACCACATGGTTTAGGCTAGAATTGCCCTATAAAAACACAGGTGAACAGGTAATTCTTGTGCACAATAGGTTACATCTGCTGTGTCCACCACCTGCGCCTAAGGCCAGATGCAGGCAAGCCAGGCTGATACCCAAGCAGCGTCCCTGCCTAGAGACCCAATACTGTCTTTGTACACTTCCTCTAGCAGCTGTATACCCACGATGGTGAGACAAGGTGTGAGAGAAACTATAGGCTCTGAGATCCATGCTAATGCTGACCTCTGTCCTTGACTAACTGTGTGACCTTGGACATGTCACTAACCTTGGTGAACCTTTGTTTACCTTTACCATCCTGGGGATAATAACTGTATAGCTAATAGCTCTCCAGGTGGCTGTGAAATGATGCGTGTATGGCACTGAGCTTAGTGCTTGCCTGGCAGGTGGTCAGTATTCATTCAATAAATGGCAGCTACTGTTATCAGCTTTTTCTGACCCATTTGACTTCTTTCATTTGCTTTATGTAATCCTTGACCCCAGAATATACAGGGGCGCTGCAAGTCTCTTGGGCTAACTTCCCTCATGAGAACAGATGGTCTCTGACCCTACCTTCTCTGATTATCTGTGAGTCTGCAGAAGCAGATGCCTTTCCTTTCTCCCATACGGCATGTGTTAGAAGTTAAGGACTGAAGTCTCTTGCATAACTGGGGTCAGTGTCCATGTCCCCTCGTTCAGTCCCTTATTCTCTGACATGCTTTGTGTTAACATGAAGGTTAAACATGGGTTCTACATTTGTGTATGTGTATATGTGTGTATTAGTCAGCATTATTCAGAGAAACAGAACCCAAAACATGCAATATATATATATATATATATATATATATATATATATATATATATATATATATATATATATATATATATATAATTAGCCAACTTGTCAGAACACTTCAATACTGGTCAAGCTCAAACCCTGAGGCTCCATTTTTGCGTTTGCACAAATGAATGCAGTTGGCAACCACACTGACTGGTCTCATTTTTGTCACACCACTGACCTCAAGTGGGCTCTGAATGATCAAACTATATTTTCCATTGGTGTCTACTCTCCCATCTCTATATTGTTATTTCATATAATTTTTCTCATCAAACTTTCAACACTGCTCCCCGTCCTCACCCTCAGCTAATGACCTGCTTCCTATGTGATCAAGACAACAAAAACAATCAGATTACAACTTTTCCTCTCTACACCCACCTATCTTTCCTTGTGCTCATTCCTTGATCCTCCTTCCAGTAATTAGGCATCAACAGTTTGTGCTCCTGTTTAGGATGCTGCCATCCTAACTCACCTTATGAGTCTATGGGACACTAAGATATAAGGGAAGGAGCCCTAGATGGAAGTTACAAATCAATCTCCCTTCTGATACACACACACACACACACACACACACACACACACACACACATATGTAATAATAGCCAACTTGGTTAGGTTTGTTCTATGTAACAAGCACTGTGCTAAGTATATACATGTTTACTTAATTCCAGGAACTACTTTATCCACATTTTATAAATGAAGATACTGGAGCTGGGAGAGATGAAGTGACTTACCTGAGGTTGCATAGTGCAATGGACACCCTCCTCCAGGACTGAACCCTGGTCTGTCAGACTCTCAGCCTCAGTTGTAATAGTCTAATTCTTTCCTGAGTATTGGCTTTGTGACATTATTAAACTAGACAGTCAGAATATAGCAACGATGATGACATATCTGGTGGGAGAAACTCTTTACTAAATATATAATGTATGAGTTATGGTTATAGGTGCTTTATATCACAAGGGGTTATCACCAAGTCTTGGGGCACCAGGGAAGGGCTACTTTGGGAAGTAATTTTTAGCTAGACTTGAGGAATACTGTAAGTCATCTGAGTAAATGAGAAGGGGAGAAATTCCAGGTAAAGTAATAACATATGCAAAGGCCCCAGGCCTTAAAGCGTCCTGTAGAAACTTTGGGCATCATTGTCCTTATTATTGAACCTTGGATAAAGCCACAGGTTTACCAGATAACCCAGGCATCAGGCATTCCAATACTTCTTCCTCTCAGAACCAGTACTAGTTGTGAGGACAGTGGCACAAACTCATCACCCCAGCTCACCATTAAGGTCAACTGAGGCATGGGGTGTTTCAGCCAACTGGGTGTTTCAGCCAAAGGGGTGTTTTGAGAAATCATTATTTTACCCTTTATTTCTTTACTTCTATATCTTGTACAAACTACCCTTTTCTGGAAGCATTTTTTAAAAATTAATCTCTTCTTTCTTTATTTCACTGTTCTCCCCTTGCAAATGAATTTACCTGAATGAGAAAAGGAACATTTGTTTCAAAGCTCCCTCATTATGTATGGTTGTGAAATCCTAGACTAGGACCCCAATATTGGGAGTAGCTGGGTAGGAGTGTTTGAAACCCTGCTTCTACCAGAATCTTGGCCTAATGTGGGCCAGAGGCAAGCTTAAGAGAGTGCTTTTATTTAACTATTAGGGGCCCAGTGCATAAATTTGTGTACCTTGAAAGGAACTGTGGGCTGCAAGGCTGCAGTGGGCACAGGGGCAGATTTCAGCCCATCCTCTGAGCCCCTACCTGGCACCTCCCATCGCCACCCCTTCACCCCCAGGTCCCGACCTATCTGCCAGGAGCCCCACTTCTGCTGCCTCCACTCCCACACACTGATGGCGCCGGCCCTGCTTGCACCAACTGATGGCATGGAGTGCTTGGGGCCAGGGCCAGCACCAGCAGTCGGTGCAAGCCAGGCCAGCACTGTCAGTGGGTGTGAGCTGCTGCTGCTACTCCTATCTCCCCTCAGAAGCAGGGAAGGTAGAGAAGCCCTCAGGCGTGATCAGGGCCTGCAGTCACTGTTTACACCCACTGATGGTGCTGAGCAGTCGGGCTGGCACCGGCAGTGGGTGCAAGTAGCAGCCCTGGCGCTAGCAGCAGGTGTGAGTGCCCAATGGGAGCAAAGAATTTTCAGTAACAACCAGAGGCTCACCTCAATAACAATGACCAGCGCCCCTCCTCGGTCTGGTGCCCCGCTCACCTATTCCACCATCCCACTGTGGCAGATGCCTGCCATGTTCCGCACGTGCCCCTGGTGGTCAGCACACATCATAGTGATTGGTTGTTTGGTTGTTAGGTTGTTCTGCCATAAGGTATATTTGCATATTAGAGTTTTATATATAGAGATGGATAAATTACTGTCATTTGTAAAATGCTCTCTTAGCAATAGGTGGAGGGTTATATAAGTTCAAAAGAAGCTCCTAGATTCTGCCAGCTCATCATAAAATGCCTTATTTAGCATTGGCTCTAGCTCAAACATTCTCTCCACACTGAACTGTGTACACATACTGCATGCATGCTTAAATACATGCATACACCACCTACGTACATGCATGTAGTCTATCCCCCACGTTTTTTCTTTCTATCTATCTATCTATCTATCTATCTTTTATCTATCTATCTATCTATCTATATATCTATCTATCTATCTATCTCACATCTGTTCCCCTCCTTTCCCCCCATAATAAGTTCTCCACAAGGAAGCCCATCTCAGGTACACTGACCAAAAGCTTCCAAGCTCCATCTCAGGTGCCACAGTTAGGTTAAAAAGCTGGGATTGGCCCTTTATCAAAACATCATTTAAAAGATTGTTGTCCAGAGCATATGTGATCACTTTCTGCACTGAGAGAGCCATTGTGAAGGGATATCCAGGTATTCTGGTCAGGCTGGCCCTGTAGGAGGTCATCGCTCAGTTGGATCTGTGTTGCACAGTTGAAAAAAGGCACAAGAAACAAGCCCAATACCAAGAATGAAGGGAAAAAAACCCTGCAACAGCTGCTGTGTCTTAGGGAAGAGGAGAAGAATTGAGTAGAGAAGCCAAAAGCTAAGACATTGCCAGTGCTTAGGAAGAAGTCTGCATAAACTGTGGGAATTGTGTTAGGCAGGGAGAGAAGAGAAAAGGCAAAGGGAAGATTACTAATTGTCCTCAGTGTACACAATCTGCATGTGTGTCCTGAGCTGCTGTGTTTTCATGACAATGGGGCTCATCTAAGGCACAGATCATGTGCCTGCCTGAGGCAGGGATCCCAGCTGGTTCCTGTGCTGGCCCTGGATGCCCCTGCCATCTGTAGCTGCCCACAGGGAGGACAGTCTTCATGGTTTTGATTTGTCAGCAAGAAGATATAAACAAGCAAACAGACTTTCTTTTGAGTTTTGATTCTGCCAATTTTCCTAAACCAAGAAGATGTGACTGGCTTGCCCAATGCAGAACAGAGAATGCTGGAGGCCATGCATCTAAATTGAAGTCAAGAGACTGAAAGTTCTATCCAATTGCAGGGCTCATCGGGCCTGACCCTGTCCTTGAGCTATTTGATGGGCACTCTTCCTACAAAACTACTGTTGGCACCAGCTGCTCAGTATTGCCACCCACTTGTGATGGAGGCAGCACTTTTGTTACCCTGAGCAGAGAGAAGCTCAGGTGGAAATTACTATTTTGCTTGACACTCAACCCCTCCCCAGCTCTCGCCCTGAAGACCAAATGGGACTTGCCTTCTGCCTTGATGGGCCCAGGTTGGTCATCTGATCCAGGATATGCCCAGCAGTCTTCCAGGGATTATTATTTCCTAATGATCAGGGGGAGTGACCCTCTGTGGTCTACTGTAAAGATAGGAGCTGGAGCTGCCAGAGGCCTGCCTCTAGCACATTCAGTAGCCAGTGTGACCTAATGATGCCTGCAGAGTGAGAAATAGCAAAGAGAGGAGGACAATTCTGCAGCCCTAGAGACCATATTTCCAGGCATCTTCAAGGCCATGCCCCGCTATGCATGGACATGTGGCTCAGTGATGCCCTCTTCTTTGGTGGGGCCAGTTCAGTTTGCTCACTTGGACACAGAGAGCCCTCCTCTCAGTTGGTCTCAGGTAACTCAGCTCCAAGTGTTTCTGTTACTTTTAGGTCCAGCTCTCCATTGCTTTGTCTGTGCCTCTTCCTATATGGCCCCCTTGTAGCTTCTTCACTCATGCAATTCCACAACTATCAGTCCATGCACTGTCAACACCCAGCCTTCCCAGCACCCAGGATGAGTAAACTGACACAATCTCCCTCACTGTTACTTAGTGTATCCCCTATACCTCCATTCCTCTTCCCTTTTATTCATTCTCTTCTATTTGGATCTATATGTGTTTCTTCAGAAAGACCATAGGTTCCTTTGAAGGGAAAATCTCTTAATCCCAACTCCTATTTCCTGGGATCACAATTTACACGCAATAGGCCCTTCATAAATGTTTGCTAAATAAGACATAAGAATTCCCATTTTTCTGACATCATTCCTGACTGGAGGGAAGAAAATAGTAAATTCTATTTTATTCCTTTGCTGAAGAATTGTGCAGCTGATTCCTCTTACCATTTCACAATATGTTCTTTCCTCTCTGTGGGTTTAATGTCAGTACTGTATGGTCACTGCCTGCAAAATGATCGTTGGGTAGGAGATGGGGGGGGGGGCAGACTTCCATACTCATTATTGCCTTCTCTCCAGCCAACACACCAACATTTACTGTCTGAGTGGGAGCCTGGTATTGCCATTGCATCTGCACCTCTTCCTCTAGAGAAATTGGGGGATCTCTTTATTATAGTATTTATATTTAACTCAGGTAACTAGTAAATTTACCTATTTAACTAATGCTTGTATAATACTAAGTGCCAGATACTGTTCTGAACCTTTACTGTATATTAACTAGCTTCTCCTCAAACAATCCTACCAGGTAGATACAATGATTACCATCAGTCTCATTTTATAGATAAGGAGATGGAGACATTAGTGATTGAGGAACTTGGTCACAATTTTATTATTGGCTAAGCTGGAATTTGAAATAGGCAGGCTGGTCCAGAGTTCATGTCCTAACCACTGCACCCTCCTGCCTTTCATTGTGACCAGGGTGGTATCTATGCTGCACATCTGTGTCCTTTGAATCTAAGTTGCCTTTACCATTCAGGCCTCTCCAGAGCAGGAAGTTCCTTTGCCCTGATCTACCTAGCAATATGGTGATGTAGGTGTAATGGTCCAGGCTCATTTTATTACCTATGACTTGATTGTAGGTTTATTAATGTTACTCTATGAAATTAATTGTTCACATTGTAATCAACAGCATCCTAAAGTTTGGTTCCTCCAAATATATTTTCAAAGAACCTAGGAACCATGCCAAGAATTAACTCTAGTTTACACATTACACCAGTTTTGAGTACTACAGATGACTCAAAAGCAAATGTGTGTTATTTGAAATTATTAAACAGGTAGTAAAGAAAATGTGACTTTGTCCAAAAGAGAAAGTTGCATTTCTCTCTTCTCTCTTGATTGCCTTTTCTAAGTGTCTAGAAGCATATGGGACAAATGATTTCTGGATTTTTTTTCTTCAATTAAGACATTTTTTATCTGGCCTTTAATCATTACTTATTATTCAACAAAAAAGAATCAGACTTAAACCCCACTCTATGGGGTCACCTTCAGTGAAATTAGCATAACAAACATAAAACCACAGGAGAGCTGTGCCTTTGATGCAGGGGTTGGTTATTCATAGCACAGTGTTTGGGTACTTTTTGGAGCCAATTCTAGTTGCCTCTAAATATTTCTAAATTGGATTCCAGGAATAAAGTGTGTATAAATAGTAAGCGTAAAAAATGAATGCATCCATCCCAACCACTCCCTCATGTAATCCTAATGGCCTCCCCTTGCAGGTACCAAGTCCTTGCAGTAGCTAATTGGTTAACAGGTTGGGTTAAGTTGGTGGTTCTCAACCTCACTAGACCCAGCATACTATTTTATAACAAATGTTATATAACCTCTTTTATCCTTAAAGAAATCCTGTATAATAAAAGCCTAATATGCTAAGTGTCAAACCGTTCATTTGACCGTTTGACCATTCCACCAGTCGCTCTGACATGCACTGACCACCAGGAGGCAGACACTCCAACCAATAGGTTAACTTGCTGCTGGGGTGTGGCTGATTGAGACTGGACCAAATGGGCCGGACACACCCTGGAGCCCTTCCAGGGTCCCTCCCTGGCCAGCCAATCTCCCATGGTCCCTCCCTGTCCGGCCAACCCCCATTGGCCCTGATCAGGACTGGGCAAGATGGCCCCAGTTAGTCCCAATTGTGGGTCAGGCTAAGGGAGCCCAACTGGTGCAGGAATTTGTGTACTGGGCCTCTAGTTCATAAATAATGAAGTCTGTTAAATTTTTTCCCCAAAAAAATAAGTATAATGCCTTAATAGTAATTAAAAACTAAATAACAAAAAAAATAATTTATAAATATAAAAGCCTGAACGACCAGGTGACTGGTCAACCAGTCGCTATGATGCTCACTGACTGACCACCAGGGGGCAGATGCTCAGCACAGGAGCTGACCCCTAGTGGTCAGTGCGCTCCCACATCGGGAGTGCTGCTCAGCTGACTGATGGGCGCCAGATACAGGGCTCACTGTTAGCCATGCAGCCCTGTGACAGCAGTGGAGCAGCAAGGAGCCTACCCAGCAATGGCAGCAAGCACAGCGGGGACAGGATGAGCTGGAGCGGCAGGCGGCTTTGGACTGCAGGTTTTAGCTCAATCCCCACAGGCCACACCAAGGGACCCCAGCAGTGCACGAATCCATGCACCAGGCCTCTAGTTTATAATGATATAGTAACTTTTAATGCATACCAGTAAATATTCTGTAATGTTAAAATAGGAGAAGTATATATAGTTCACAGACATTTGCAGCCAATGTAGATTCACCAAAATGTAATCTGTTTAAGAACAATCCAATCTAATACAGATTCTTTATTGGTGATTCAATGACCATGAACAGCATTTCAGATAATGACATGATTTTCCAAAATTATGAACAAACGGTAAAATTTCTAAGTAATAATGTATAATCTTCCCTTAATTTACATAGTATTTATGCACCTAGAAAATTCATCATATGTTAAAATTGTATAAGCTACTCTGTGCTTATTTGTAAATGGAGTAAGTAGCTAGGTTCAGATAATAATAAGCAGGTTTTTAACTCATTAAAGTGTAGCAAGTTTGGAGGGCATGGGGAAATGTGCTGTTTGCAGAGCTGTCTGAGCATGGCCCTGTTCTTGCCTTCTTAGCCCTACCTTCTAACTGCCAGTAGTGTCCTCAGTCATTGTGTTATTCACCCGCCACAGAGGTCCCTAAATGCCCACTATTGGGTGATATCCCCTGCCCTGAGAAACACTGGGTTAACGCCTAGTATTAGATTTAGCCTCAAATAATTATGTTGATGTATTCTCCTGACTTTTTATAGGCCTTGAAAAGTAAAGGCAGGTCTACAGTGAAATCCCTATTACTGGGTGATTGGGTTGGTATAATTGGGGAATACGTGAAGACTGCTGTCCATGACAGCAAGGGCTCAGTCCATCAAGTGTGCAAAATATCTGGTATGTGCTTTCCTAAGTCTCTCTTCAGTGAGCAAATAATCTTGGGGTTGGACATCTGGGTTAGTGAAAAGATATCTACTATTTAAAAGAAATAGTTTTATTACTTTCAAGTATATGAGGCACTTACTAGGGAGGCTTGTGGTTAAGGATTCTTTTTAAAATACCATTTCGGTGGTTTCTGTTTGAAAAATGAGTGACATTAAAATTTTTAAAAACATCTGGAACCAGAAGACCTGGAATCTTCATGGCATTCTGAGTAGGGAAAGGGAATGTGTGGAGGACCCATATGAACCTTTACCTTGGCTTAAAAGTTCTGCTTAATTTTCACAGTGGTCTATGAGGCAACTCTTGCTAACCCAGTTTTTACAAGTGGTAAAATTATACTAAATAAGATAAATAACCTGCCCAGAGTCAGACAGAACAAGATTTGAATCTGAACCTTCTGATTCCAGAGGCTCCACCTTCCCTGACAAATCATGCTGCCCCCCTCTCTTAAGTGAGCCTAAGCTATGTTTCTGTTCAAGCCACATCCAAAGGACCATGATGGGAGTTATGGTGATGGGAGGTCCACCTTACTATAATTTTACTCTCTATATCGCTCCAGTGTTCATGTCTATTAAATGTCAGTCTCCTTGTGGCTCAGTGATTTTTACATTGATCCCTGTTGTTGACTGGGTTCCTGCATTCAAGCTCCTGTGTAAACCGACATCAGTGTTGATTCCTGAGGACAGGGACTAGGCACTCGCTGTCTTTGGGCCTCCAGAGGCCAGCCTGGTGCCCGCACAAGGTGGGCAACTGTGCAGGGAGTGTGTGTTGAGTAGACTTTAATGGAATGATGTTTCTCCTTTTAGGCCTTGGCCTTACACAATATTTCAGCGAGGCTTTGACCTGGTTTTGGGAGAGCAGCCTTCTGATAAAATATTCAGGTGAGTGTTTGTCTAGGGACTTGCTTATATTGGGTCGGCAAGTAAGTAATTGCGGATTTTTTAAAGAAAATCAAAGACAATTTTTTCATGGAACTAAATAACTTTATTCTTTAATGTATTGCCCATTTTGATCAATGACCTTTTGCCATCTTTCAGGCAGCATCATAATCCCACGTTCAAAAAACTTCTGGTTTTTATTAGCAAAAAACTGAATCAGGTACGATTTGACATCATCATCATTATTGAAATTTTTACCATTCAAGGAGTTTTGTAAAGATCGAAACAAAAAGTAATCAGATGGTGCAAGGTCAGGACTATATGGTGGATGTGGCAAAACATCCCAACCAAGCTCCATTAATTTTTGCCGAGTGACCAAAGATGTGTGTGGCCTTGCATTGTCATGATGGAATGCAACACCTTTTCGATTTGTCAATTCGGGCCGCTTTTCTTCAACTGCATTGTTTAATTTCGTTAGTTGTTCAATGTAGACATCAGAATTGATCGTTCGGTTGGGTGGTAAGAGTTCAAAGTAGACAATTCCTTTGTAATCCCACCAAACTGATAACAAAACCTTCTTTTGATGAATATCAGCTTTTGATGTTGTTTGAGTTGGTTCACCTGGCCTGCTCCACGATCTTTTCCACTTGATATTGTTGTAAACAACCCATTTTTCATCGCCAGTTATCAGTCGTTTTAAAAATGGATCATTTTCATTACGTTTCTTTAGCAAATTGCAGCTGCTAATGCGTTGCGTTAACTGTGATTCTTTCAGTTCGTGAGGAACCCATGTATCAAGTTTTTGAACATAGCTAAGTTGTTTTAAGTGATTTTCAATGCATGTATGTGATACATGAAGCTTCTCTGCAATCTCACGTGTTGTTCTGTGACAGTCTGAATTGATTATTGCTTTGATTAGGGCGTCATCAACTTCAACTGGACGACCAGAGCGTTTTTCATCTTTGAGTGAAAAATCACCAGAACGAAATTTGGCAAACCAATTTTGACACTGCCGTTCTTTTAAGGCTTCGTCACCATAAACAGCACATAACTTTTTATGAGCTTGCGATGCGTTTTCCCTTTGCGGAAATAAAAAAGCAAAATATGACGAAAATGTTCCTTTTGATTTTCCATTTTTCAACGAACGCCAAACGAAAACCACAAAACAGATCAAAAAACTTTTTTTACTGATTAACAGCTGAATAGCCAACTATCAAATAACAAAATGTGTTTTACATTTGTACTACGTCTGCAAACTAAAAATTCAACTGAAGCCATATATGTGTGAAACCCGCAATTACTTAGCTGCCGACCCAATATATGTCTTTAAGCTCCATGTCCCACTTCCCACTGAGCTTGCTTTCCTAGCGGTAACAAGAGCCTTTGTCCCCTAATCATGCCCAGTGACAGTGTGGAGGCTTTTGCAATCACACGGATTCTGTGGGGTCTGGCTTTCTTCCTCACCTGCTCTCTGATCCCTGTGATTCACTTTTCATCTTGGAGCCCCCACTTTCCACTTTGTTAAACGAGGCTCCATTACATGCATGGCTCTCTGCATCTCCTTTGTACACCTAATTCTACCTTCCTCATAGTCTTAAGTTGTTCAAAATTAATCTCTCTGACCCTGCCACCCTCTTTTTCCAGATCTACTTTATAATAATAATAATAATAATTATTATTATTATTATTATTATTATTATTATTATTATTTTATCTGCCACCCTCCTGATCAAATTGGATGTTTCTAATCCCTCCCATATTTCTACCTACATACCAGGGAATGTCACATATTAGAAAAGTCAATAAGCAGAGGAAGAATTTGGGTTCCCTAAACTATTTGATTTTTTATAAAAATCTCATTCACAAAGCTGGAACACATCTTTATTTCCAAACTAAGATTTTATCCCTTTACTTTGTCAATTTATCCTTCACTTAACTTACATTTGGTGAAGACCTTGCTGGGCCTGCCAGTGTGGATAGAAATACATCACCCTGTGTGACGGCGCCATCTAGTGGAGGCAGGGAACAATTCTGCAGGAGTGTCTGAAGTCAAAAGGATGCTCTGAGCTACCAGTTCGCATTAGGGAGGAATGGTGAGCAAGGTGAGAAAAATGTGCTTCCTTTTACCACACTCGGATAGTGTGCTGAGCTTCACATATTCACTGCTGCCTTTGCAAACCCCTCCTGTCATCCAGTCCTGGCCCAGGTGTTAATATTGCTCCTGCACTTGCTCCTGGAGCTGGCTCCTCTGCCCCAGCTCCTCCTGCTCCTCCTCCCTGTTCGCTGGGGATGGGCTGGGCTTGTCCACTGAGATGTTTTCCTAAGGCACGCTCTGAGCAAGAGTGCAGATTTATAGATTCACATCTCCTGACGCCTTCTCTTCCCGAACTTTTCTCTCCTGATTGTCTCTCCTGGGGCAGGCTGCTCCATGTTTATGGCATTGGCTACAGGCTTCTTTTGAGGATTTGTGCCACAGGAGAAGACAGCTATATCCTTAGACTGTGACTTGGACATTGAAATTTTCCAACAATGATTTATCATTTAGCTGACACCCCTCCCCCCCCCCTCCTTTTATTTTTTTATTTTTTTTATTTAAGTAGCCTTTTTTTTTTTTTTTTTTTTTTTTTTTTTTTTTTTTTTTTTTTTTTTTTTTTTTTTTTGCTGCTGATCTGCCAGGACCTTCCAAGGGTGATCAAGATAAGGCAGATGGAGAGCCTGGCTGAGTCAGGCTGATGAACATGGATAAGTTGCCATTCCCCTAAAAGTCAAATACTAGCATTTTGAAAAGCAAGCTCCTTAATGAAATTGCTATTTGAGCAGAACTTGCACCAAAACTGTGTTTGCATCCCCACAAGCACCATTTACTCTTTTCAAGTTCGTTAGCTGCCACCTGGAAGTGACACCTGAGCACTACAGATGGGATTGGCTATGAGGCTGGACTGTGCGGTCAGCGCTCTCTCTCAAGAGCCAGTGTGTTCATCAGTAAGTGATGAATCATTCTGGTCACCAGCATGACAATAATGCATCTCTCAGATGAAATCAGTGGGTCAAGATTCCCTGATTTCAGGTATTAAGAACTTGAACCAAAACCACTCTGAGTAAACCTGACTGTCAATGGCCACAGAAAAATCCTGTGACCTTCTCAGTAACCATTCTTGAAGGAGCATGTGACTCTCCGCTACTCCGCTCACCAGTGATTTCGTGTTCAGAGGGATTCCAGGAACTGCACATGTCAATGGACTGTGAAAGAAAATTTAAATTTTGACATTCAAATCTTCCCACAATTTAATGCCAATGTGCAGCTCCCTTTTAATTGGCTGCTCTTCTCTTATGGAGCCTTCCGTTTTTACCATCAGATCTATCTTCTAATTGCTGCACAGTTTCTAGAACTTAAATATTTTTCACTCTGTACATCACCCCTACTCTTCCCTCCAGCAAGAATGTATATTCTCTTCCTAATATAAACACTGCTCTTTTCCATGGCCTAGATCAACTTCTGGTGGCCAGGTTTAGATACTGTAGTTATAACCAAAGAAATATAACCAAGATAGTTCCTGACTTCATGCAATTTATGGTCTCATCCAAGAATTGTTCTCTACCCTTGGGCCTCCATGAGAGTCCCTAGTGTGCTTTAAAATGACTAGTGATCTTATGCAGCACAAATCGATTTATTCAAAAGCTCTGCTGGTGGGATGCAGGCATGAGTGTTTGTTGTTGTGTTTTTGTGAGTTTTTTTTTACAAAACCCATGGTAATTCTAATCTGTACTAGTGTTGAGAAATGCTTCTCTAAAGCTTTTTCAACCCACTGCACCAATCCATAATGACCTTTCCTCTCTAAATTTCTGTAATTTACTGACTAAAATATTTGTCAATTATTTTATTTCATTTTTTTAATTTACCTATTTTTTTCAACAGTAAAATGGTTGTCTTATTGAGGGAAGTGTCATATATGGTTTTAAATATTTAATATCTAACATGAAATTTTGAACATAGTTGGTCTTCAACAAATATCTGTAGATGATCATTTCAGGTATTTCCTGAGGATTTGAAACCATATTAGGAACCTAACCTTGATAATCTGCAATCCCAAAGAACCTGGAAAGGGTCCAAGCTAGATGCAGAAGGTCCAAGGGGAAAGGCTGTCTTTGCATCAAGCCCAGTCTAGTGTCCTTTCCGTGGTGGCTTAGATCACTCCATCCCATTGGAACTTCTGGTGGCCAGAATTTCTCTCAGAGACCTTCCCCACAAGTATGCACCTGCATCCCAGGGAACAAGACCTCTCTTGGAATGGCTGCTCTGGGGAAAAGTGGAGATGGTGGGCCATGAGCTCTTTGTCCCTTTCTCCACATTCCGCCTCATGCCCAGCCACATGAGAGCATGGGCCTGTTCTGTCCACTGTGCTCTGGTGAGCATTTGCCTCTGAACAGAAGTTTCAAGCTCTTGTTTACCAAGGCCACGTACACGACTCAGCCTCCAGCCAAGCCACCAACTGTGACAGTCCCACCAGCTGTTGTGCGAGAAGGCCCAAACTAGGAGAGCATTCTAGATGCTCACCAACTTCCCTTTGATGGCTTTCTGAGGTTGTTCCTGCCAAATCTGCATGAATGAGAGACAGATGAGATTTCAGGACACTGCTTTTCTCTGACAGTTTGGGCTATATTTGGAATTAGTAAATTTTGCAGATAAAAGAAAACTTTAGAATTTCTTAGGCATGAGCCAGCATGGGCTGGAAAGCTGCTTAGAAAATCAGACCAGCCCCCATCTTCCCACTTTTGGAAAGGTGACCTTGAAGAGACCACTAAACACATTAAAATATTAGTAGGCAAATGTGTAAAATGGACCACATGACCACTCTTGGAGGGCTGTTGAGAGGATAAGTGAGGTGGCTCTGCAGACTACCTGCCCCTTTGAGAGTTCTCAGTAGAGGCTCGTCTCATGCCACATCTGACTTGGCTTGCCCTTCAGGCTTTCACCTTGACCCTACCAGAGATGGAATGTGACACTATCTTTCTTGTTAACTTGGTACAGAGTCATGTCTCAGAAGCTGCTGTGAACTTTGGAAGTTTCTCACAATATCAAACCCAGATCCACCCTGACCATTAAGTCCATTCTCATTTTAAAACCAAAATAGAAAACAAAACTATGTCCCAATAAACTCTCCCCACACCATCTGCCACCCCAGCATTATTCAAATGTGTGCCTGTTTTCTCTGAAATGGTACATGCTGCCCAACAGTAGTGGTGCCTATCATAATGTTGCTGTCTCAAGAATATCCATTACTAAATGCAAAGTGAATGCAAATCTTGCACACTGTTACCTCCAACACACATTTAACCTTAAATCCCAGAACCCAGGTACCTTGGGACAATGACTTGCCCTAAATATGGGTTCCTTAATTTTGCCAGTTGATGTGTGTGTGTGTGTGCATGTGTGTAAAGGGGCTGCGGTGCCTTCAGTTTTACCAGCTGCTTAGAGAAGGGTGAAGTGGTGGGTCTCCTCCTCTGTCCCCCAGCAATGGCCTTTTCTCATCTGGTGTGGACCCTGCCTACACAGACCTAGCCCAGCTCTTGCCTCTCTTCCCTGCGGATGGGAAGGGTTGAGTGCCTCCTTCAGATCAATAAGCTCTTCTGATATCTCAGGGCTCTTTAATGCAGGTGTTTGCCTAGCAGGTCTTAGGATATGGGACTAAGGGTAAGAGTGTAGATGGGGAGAGGAAGTCTCCCAAATCCTGGCCACTTCCCACTTGCCTCTCCCTGGGGCACCTGTTTTCTCTTCTCAGACCTGCTCTTATGCCCATTACTTGCATTCAGGAAGTGAGTGAAATCTCGTGGCTTCTTGCAACTAACTCCTGAGACTTGGTCAGTGCGTATTTTCATGGACAGCATCCTAGAGAGGACAACATTCCTCCCCAAATATTTCAAGTCACCCATCTGGTCTCCTAGCTCTCAGACAGCACAGAGATAATAGAGGGGGGCATGTGGGTTAGGGGAGAGAAGGAGCAGAATTCTGAGATGGTCCTCTGTGACCAGCATGCTGATGGAGCCTGTGCCGGCTTCTGTTTAATCATATGCATCCTTCCTTGTTCCTCCCTGCACATTAAGTTGGAGGGCGACACCAGACTGCCACTGCCTTGTGATATCCCACCCACACTGGCTTTTATCCCATAGACTATTTTTGACTGTGAACACAGAGCATTTGAATGCCTTTGAAATAAAATGAATGAATAAATAAACAAATAGTCACTCATGGTCTCTTTAAGCTCTCCCTTGAAATGCTGATTGATTCTTTTATTCCTTTTAGCCCTTGTTATGAGAATAAAAACACACACCACCAAATCTTCCCTCTCTCCCCAGGGTTAAGCCCATTAGCTGATGGTGTGGGGAGGAGTGTGAAGGATACATCTGGACCAGTCTCCCTCATCCTTCTTCCCTTCTCCCTGGCTCCTGGTTCCAGAATTTCTGTTTCCATCATACAGAAGCCAGAAAAGGGGAGTTGTCCTCCCTCCTTTTCCTGGGTAGCATTCTGCTAGGCACAGAGAGACCCCATTTCTACCCCTGCGCATGCGCAAACTGAGGGATGGGGGTTTGGGGAGACCAGAATGTCTCTTCAATTAAAATGCTTCCAATTATATCTGACTTAAGATAGGGGACGCCCAGCTTCAGATCTGAAGGAAACTGGAACACGCTTTCGTATGACTTGATAAAAACCACTTCTCACAGCTGGTGAGTGGGTGCCATGATCAGTTCTCCAACTGTCTGGACATGTGAGCAGGAATGGGCCTCGCCGCCTCCCTCAGACTCAGGCAGCTCATCCACAGAGTGTTAATCAGTTATCCTTTCTGCGGAGGCTAAGAGGGAAGCTTACTAGCGATGGATGCCAGGTCCTCCCAGGGTCGGTGGTCACCATGTCCTAACCCTCTGGTGGTGTCTGTTCTTGCAGATTCACCTACACTCTGGGCGAGGGCATGTGGCTGCCGCTCAGCAAGAGCTTTGTGATCCCACCAGCCGAACTGGCCATCAACCCGTCAGCAAAGTGTAAGACGGACATGACAGTGATGGAAGATGCAGTGGAGGTCAGGTGAGTCCGGCCTCCAGGTGCTGAGGCCCATTCTTGACTGGAGAGACTGAGGGAGAAACCACCCGAAGGTCCAGGACTATGTGAGAGGAATCCTGACAAGCTGTAAAGAGAACTTGGCAGCTGCCTTCACATTCCCTCCATACAGTGCCAGGATCTCCTCTATCTGGGTCAGCATTGCACACCCCAAGCCTCAGGCACAGGGAGAAGACATAAAAGTAGAATTTGTATGCACTTCTCAGGTCCCCTAAGGACCAACAGGGGATAACATGTTAATTTCCTAGCTCCAAATGAGACCTTCTTTGACCAGGCCTTTCAGGGTTGGCTTGGCTCCCAAATATGGAGGATGTCAGTAATTTATTAGCTCAAGGCTCAGAGTATGGTTGACCCAAATTTTTATGAGAGAATAAGACTTGACCTGGCTGGCCAGGTAGGACCATGGGTAGTGATGCTACTTGTCGCGCCTGGAGTCCTTTTGATGCCTCCCATGTCCCTGTGTTCTCCCCACAGAGAGGAGCTGATGACCTCGTCCTCCTTCGACAGCCTAGAGGTGCTCCTCGACTCCTTCGGGCCAGTGCGGGACTGCAGCAAGGACAATGGGGGCTGCAGTAAGAACTTCCGTTGCATCTCAGATCGCAAGCTGGACTCTACTGGTTGTGTGGTAGGTCTTCCCTTTCAAGGTTGTAATGGGGAGGGGGCACAGTATAAGACACAATGAAAATACACTGTGATTACAAGAGAGGGTGGAGAATGCTCCTTCCTCATTGTAGCTGCCATCTAGTCTGAACTATGAATCTCCTCCTGACAGAGATGAAACGCTAATCACCAGTCAGTAAGTCAAGGAGTATTTATTGAACACCAATAGGTGACCTGTAGCTATCAAAGGGAAATCTCCTGAATTATATACCATGATTCTTTCTTTTCAGTTTTGCAGTCTAGTTGGTGAGGAATAACCCCAAACAACTTGAGAACTAGTTAACTGCTTAATGGTATGATATGGACTCTAATAGGAAATAGACCTTATTTACTCTAATAGGAAATTCTAGGGGGGGAAAATAACTGCCTAGACTCAAATCACACTGATAGAGAATTTTAGGAAAAATCTACCTAGATAAAATATGCCAAGAATGATATAGAAGAAAAAAAAATGTGTCCCGTTTGAGACTGGCAATGAGCTCCTACTTTGGGAAAGGTGGTTTTTTACTTTATCACCTTTATAGACTTTGTGTACCTATAAAATATGTGGTGCTATGAACTAGGAAGACTATTTGGGCTACAGTGGACTGCGGTATCTCCCATGCCATGGATGTGAAGACTGATTGAACCACACAGGCAAATGGATGTGGGCAGAGTGAGCCATCAGCTGCTGTTGCTTTTATATTGTCATTTTCATGCCCATCAGCACTACTGTCTGTTTCCAGCACTTTCTTCTTTTTAGAGCAGAATGATGCAGTTTTCTCAGAGAGAAAGAAGGAGTGGAGAAAGAAGGCAGGAAAGCCAGGCATGAAGTGGGCATGAAGGAGAGGGAAGATGATTCATTGAGACGTGTAGCTCTGTGGTGTTTCCATGGCAAGGCCAGGGCTTCCATCTCTGGGGAGGATGTGGTGCCTCATCTTACTTCCAAGTCTGACAGTTGTGCTCTTGTCAGGGGACCCAGAGCAGGAGCAAGCTATGAGGATGCTGGACTGATCAGCCATTCTCCATCAAAGATGGGTGTGTACCTGGAATCCGGGGGAGGGGGGGGGGGCTCTCTTTAGCCTGGGGCCTCCCAGGCTTTCACAGATTAGGCAGCTGGTGACAGGGGCCTGACTTATCTAAGGAGGGAGAGATAATGAAGAAAGGAAAAGGGAAAGAAAGAAAGCTAAGGGGCAGGTAGGTGGAGAACTTGGCAGATTCATCAAAGAGAGGGGAAAGTTAAGCGATCAGAGATCGGACTATCAGGAAAAGTACAAAGGAAAATGCTCTTTGGGCCAAATCTTCTGAAGGCAACCAGGGGGTCAGTCCATGTCCCTCTCCCTGTGGTTGGTCCAATTTCCGCTATCTAGGCAGTGAGCTTCCCAACTGGGTCCCTCAGGATATAATTTCACTATAATGGAGTCCCAGCTGAGACACTTTAAAAACAATTATTTTTTACTATTCAGCCTGCATGTCTTCGTCATGCAGATTTTAACGTAACATTTTACATTATTCTCTTGGGTCACTCTAAGTACTAAAACTCTGTTTGTGCACATTCCGTGCCACCCCATATGAATTTGTGCATGCTCACGCACTCACCCACATGCACGTGGATAGACTCCATCCCTTCCCACTGCCCTGCCCCTTTCCTGAGCCCCTAAGGATTTGCCTGTCAAAAGCCTTCTGTAGGTGATCCTAGACCCTTTACTTGGCATGGAGCTGTGCTGATATATCCTTGTATTTTAACACTAGTCTGTGAGACAGAGCTAGCAGGAATAGTTCTGATGAATATGCATTTGCAATAACAATTGGAGCCACTGCAGAAAGTCACCCAATTATGCCAGGGCTTGGTATTAGCATAATACTTTGAAGTCATTGATCCACGTGGCTCTCGGAGGGAGGCGAGGCCAAACCAACTGGCAGGTCTTTCAATTGAATGTTTTCCATTGGTTCTACAGCACATGCTTCCAGATGCAGGTGGACTGGTGAGTTGAAAGCTGATGTGCTGCATCCTGGTTCTTGTACCCCTGCTGAGAAGTAGATTAGGAACTTGACTTTGAGCTGCCCTGACTTTCCTGGGCATCCACATCTTCCTCAAGCCCTGCTGTGTAGCAGAGCAATCCCTTGTCCTCTGGAGGTGGACCAGGGACAAAGCCATCAGCTGTACCAACCGCCTTTCTCCTCTCACAGAAACCCTGACATTCTGTTCTCTGGGCACTGAGCTGAAAGGCTGCTCAAGGAAAGCATATTTTATAAAAAGAGAAATAAAGGATGAACTCAGAATACACTGACCCTTCAGGAACCTGGGAAAGGAGCAGAGATGTGGGAAGAGACAGCATGTACCTCCTGTCCTCCTGTTGAATGCAATGCAGACAGTTGGGGCTGGTTCACCTCAGCTGCCAACATGTTTCTCAGTTCTGCATGGGCTCCCACAAGTTAATTGCTACCCAGTTAATTGTTTATATGATCTCTGAGGACAGAAAACAGATCCCCGTGAAAGGCACAGGCTTATAAAAGCCACAGCTCTGTTCCAAACCAGAACATTCTCCAAAAGTAAAGCTTGCTGACCCTTTGGAAGGGTTCCCAGAGCAGAGGTCAGCCACCCACTGCTGATAACTGGGTCCTTCCTAAGAGGCACCAGAGCATCCATTCTCTGTGGACCCATTGGGGTTCTGCAAAGTTACTGTATTAGTGTCCTGTTGCTGCTGCAACAAATTACTGCAGGTTTAGTGGCATAAAACAGCACCCATCTATTGATATATCTTCCAGCTCTGTAGGTGTGAATCCAACATGGGTCTCACTGGGCTAGATTCAAGATGCCAGAGGGCACCCCCCTCCCCATTCCTTTTGGGAGGCTTTAGGGGGCAAACCATTGCCTTGCCTTTTGTAGTTCTGGAGGCCACCAACCTCTTTTTGGCTAATGGTCCCTTCTTTCATCCTGAGAGCTATCCCATTGCATTTTTCCGACCACTCTTCTGCAGTCTCCTCTATCCTCTTCTGTGCCCCTTTCCACTTTTAAGGACTCTTGTAATTACATCAGGCTCACCTGGGTAATCCAGTATAATCTCCCATCTCAAAAGCCTTAACTTGATCTGTAAAACCCCTTTTGTCAAATATAAGGTGGCACGTTTACAGGTTTGGAGATTATGTTGCAGACATCCTTGGGGGACACCACTCAGAGATGGTAATTTGGATTGGAGCAGACTCGGTAGGCAGGACTGTAGTCTAGTCATTCCTGACTATGACCAAGGCAGTTTTATTCATAGCAAGCCCAGCTATTAAAATTAATATAAAATTTTGCTTGAAACTTTGGATCCCTGACCAGGTAGCTCAGTTGGTTAGAGCATCATCTCCATCCACCAAGATTATGGGTTTGATCTCCAGTCAGGGCACATACAAAAATCAACCAATGAGTGCATAGATAAGTAAAACAACAAACTAGTGTCTGTCTCTGTCTCTCTGTCTGTCTCTCTAAAATCAATAAAATAAAAAAAGTTTGGAAATGCTTTCCAATGTGAAAATATAGTGAAAAGCCCACTCTGTACTGCTCCTTCCTCATCTTCACATGCACCCTGAAAGTGGCCCTCAAATGCCTTTGCTTTGTGACATGTCTGCATGTGCTTAAAAGTTATTTTTCCCCCTTGGAAGGCAAGAGGTCGGCTGTCCAGCTTTCTCGTGTTGGACACATGACCTTCGCTGCCACATCATTACGATCTAATGAGCTTTGAATTACACAGTGATCCCGTCGCCCTTCTGTCCACATGCTGTCCACAGTGGTTTTCCACCAAATGTGTCATTTCACCTCTCCTGCAACACAGATGTGCAGAGCTCATTACAGATGACCCTACCTCTTCCTCTCTGTAGGACAGGAAGCAGAAGAGTGTGAGTCAGAGACTTTCAGCAATTCAAGGGCGGGAAGCTGAAACTCACATTTAATTCCTTCCAACTTTTACCCTTTGGAGAAGTCCTGCAAGCCTTAGGCTCGTAGTCGGCAAACTGCAGCTCTTGAGCCACATGCGGCTCTTTGGCTTCTTGAGTGTGGCTCTTCCACAAAATACCACGGCCTGTGCGAGTCTATTTTGAAGAAGTGGCATTAGAAGAAGTTTAAGTTTAAAAAATTTGGCTCTCGAAAGAAATTTCAATTGTTGTACTGTTGATATTTGGCTCTGTTGACTAATGAGTTTGCCGACCACTGCCTTAGGCTTCCAAGTCAGACTCATGAAAAATTCGGGAAATTGCTATTTATAAAAGGAATAAAAGTGCCATGTAGGAAAAGAGAACCTGTTTCGAGAAGGAATTATAGTTGTATATTTTCTGAGTCCCCCAGGTAAGGCAAGACCGGCTCAGATACAGAAAGGGGTTCCTCTTCTCCCAGGGCCCCCAACATGCTCCAGCATCCATCACTCATGCTCTTTGTCCATAACACCCAGCTCATACTCTGCATCAGGTGCTCATGTCTCAGGCTTGGCGACATTTGACTAGACTATAGTGATTAATCAACTCCAAAACCACTGGTAGAAAAAGAAGGAAAAGAGGGGGAAGAAAAGCAGTTGAATGGAGAAAATAATTTTAAACTCATTAGCAAATTATGCCTCAGACCAGTAATAAGTCAAAAAGCCATGAGCATCTCATGAAAGATGATTAACCTTGTATGTTTTAGGGGTCACTGAAATTGCAGTTCATTTATTAGACCTTCTTGATGGGGGAGGGCTGTTGCCATAATAGAGAGAATTTTCTTGTGGCGCCTGTGGTTTATAAAGGCTCTGGGACTGCTCAATGTAACCTGTGCAGTGAGAGTTAGTGTGACCTTGGGGCTCCCTCCTGAGCAAACAGTCCTCTTTCAAGGAATAAATGGAGGGCTTGTCCACACGCCAGGGAAGAGAATGGCCAGCGCTCGCAAAGAGGAAAGACAGCTCCTCACTTGCAGAGGCAGGATTTCTCTCCTGGTGGCTGGCCTCTGCTCAGACACTTCTAGGAAGAGGGCATTGTGTAGAGCATGCACTATTTTTGTATTTATATATAGATTTTGAGGAACCCAAAATGCACGTGAATACAATAGCACAAGGCACATTTAGGTAAAAACAAATTTACACCATGAGAAAATTGAATGATTACCCTCCTTGAGAAGTGAGGGCTCTGATTCAGCAAGAGTTGAAAAGAAAAATTTATCTTTGGTTTCTGCTTTTTTTTTCTTTTTCCTTTCTGGGAATAATTTCAAAAATGTTTTACTCTCCACTGCAGCCCAAGAAGTTACACTGAAGTAAAGATAATTGCATCTTTTTCAGGGATTGAGGATCTTGCCTTGTCTTCAAGGTCGTGCTCTGGGCAGTTTGCAGTGTTTGTCCTATAAATATATACATGATAATTTGGGGTGTGTGTGTGTGTGTGAAGGGGGGAGTGAGTGAGAGAGAGAGAATATGAATATTAGGCTGAAGATACAAATCCACAACTGATTTCAGAATGTACTCCTGGAGTTGCTTAAAACAATCAGATGTACCTACAGGATTGATTTATTTTGTCAACACATTGACTATATTTCTTTAGGAGTTCTGGGTAACTCAGGTTTTATCACACTTGGGAAGCTACATGGCAGCTAACTCTGTCTTCTCTTCAAATCTCCTAAGAAAGTATAAATACCAGGTGGTCCCACTTGACACACCAATGTCATATAGACACCAGGCCCACACAAGGTGTGCATGTGCCTGATTTTGGAGTTCTGGAAGAAAGCCTGCTCTAGTTTCATTTGGTGAAATTTTTGTCTGAGATCATGCTTTAATGGAGCATTCTGGGGAAAGGAGGTTGTTGAGGAGATGGGAGCCCTGGTGATGATTGAGACAGTTAGCTGGCCCAAGGATTGAAAGCGTGTGAGGTGGGATGAAGGACTGGCTTTATCTCTATTCTGATGATGTGTCTCAAACTTTATAGAAAAAAAAAAAAAAGAAAGAAAAAAAAAGAAAAAGAAAGAAAGAAAGAAAAGAAAAAAAAAAAAAAAAAAGCTCATGGCAACCAGTGCAGCCCATTTAATTCCAATCAAACTTCTCTTTCAAGATCCACATTTGTGCCTGGGCTTGCCTCACAGGGTGATGCCAGCTCCCTTCTGGTAGCACATCTGGTTTAACAGCTGGATGGCCAAGGAAGCGGGTGGGTGGGGGGCTAACAAAATGTGGGGTGCAATCCTCAGCTGCCTCATTTGCTTGTTTACCATCATCTGGAGCATCTCGGTTTGCCCAGTACGAGGCAGCCCTTGGAAACTTCCTTAAACGCTATCACCTTCCGGCACTCCAGCTGGCTTTGGAGGGGGAGAAGGGATGGACCGGGCTGGGAGCCTGCAAGGCCCACAGGGGGGCCGTTTGTTTGGGAAATTGCGGAATCAGTGTCAGCAAACAGCGCACATCCTGCTGTGATCTTCAAGTGGGAAGCAGGGAGGAGGGGAGGTGGATTTAGAGGTGCACCTGCCGCAGTCCCACTCCTGGGCCAAGGTACTTGGCAGCCAGGACAAAGAGGCAGCCAGGTGACAGGACAGAGAGGAGGTTTTTAATACTGTTTCTCCGAGTTTTGAAAGTTGTTTTTGGTTTGGTTTTGGTTTTGGAGAAGTGTGCTGGTAGCTGACAGCACAGCTATTAAGAGCAGGTCAGATCTAGACAGACCCCAGCTCTGCCCCATAAGCACTGCCTCTCTTTGGACAAGTGATCTATACCCTTCCAACCTGTTGGGAAGAATAAGCTGTAATGTGCATGTGCAGGATCTGGTGCACAGACAGGCAGAATGGCAAAGCATAGGCATTGACTTCTAGATGGAGTCCAGTGCAGTGAGATGTCCCTGCATTAATTGGCTGTGTTAGTGCTTTCCACATCTATTAAAATGAGAATAACACATGGCACTATGAGGTGAAGTACCTAAGGCACATAGCATAGCTGGGCGGTTCTAATAAGTGGTGAAGGGTGACTGTTGTGTGAGAGGCTGGCTGGGATGTAAGCCAAAGATGGAGCAACTAAGTCATGGACTACCGGTGGACCTGCCATGACCAGCTGTGTGACTTCTGGGAAGTTAAGCTCTCTGTGCTGTGATTCTTCATGTGTAAAGTTGGGGATGGTCACCCTGCTTACCTTAAGCGGATGTTCAGTGAGTAAGATGGATGCGTGTGAGCTTCTTATTGCTCACCATGTCACCCAGATTCTGGCTGACATGGTTCCTGGCTTCTCTCCTTTGCTATAATTCTTAGGGATGATTATTGAGGGCATGGCAACGCAAAAAAAAAGCTCATTGTCCCACATTAGCAGTACCCAGGGCACTGGGATAGATTCAGTCCAAACCCAAGGGAAACACGGGCGCTCAGTCTGTGTGTCTTCCACAGGGGCATCCTTCCACAGGAAAGGCCATCAGTATGGCCACTCCCACCAGGAAAGCAGTCAAACCTCCCTCCAAGGTCAAAAGAAGTCCACTTTCTCCTCCTGGCTGGATACCCTGTCTCCTTCCATTCCCCCCAACACTAGTGTCTGATATCAGTGTGACAAAATGCTTTAGACACTTTTTAAAAAAGTCCTATTGATACTAAATCCAAACAGCAACATTCCCTTGCCCCAGCTCAAAGGAATCTCTGCTAATGCATTTTCATTCTGGCCCATCACATCCACGCTTCTGCCAGCCCCAGACCCAGTTGGGAGGCCGGAACACCTCTGTCTTGTTACAGTGCTCCCTTCCAGCCTGTTTGGAGGAATTGTCTTTAATGCAAATGTGTGTGGTCTGTGCCCAGAGACAAGAAGCAAGGCGCCAAAAGGTCACTTGTTTTTAAACATAGTCCAGCGTAGTGGGAAATTTCTATATTATTTGACAATGTTAATGGTTTCAAGGTGAGTGTTGCAATAGGGGTCACACTCCAGTTAAAATAGTAGCTACATGCCAGTTTCTAGAAAACCCAGCCCCTGATTCACCCGCCTGTGTGGATGCTTTCTTGATTGTGCCAGTGCCCTTCCGGACTCAGCCCCATGAAGGATAGTTCTGGCTGCTATGACCGCCACATTGGGGTGGACTGCTCCGACGGCTTCAATGGCGGCTGTGAGCAGCTGTGTCTCCAGCAGGTGGCACCCTTCCAGGACGACCCCACCTTGTACAACATCTTCATGTTCTGTGGGTGAGTGAAGCTTCCCATGAGGCCAACCGGTTTGCTTGGATGGGAGACTTTAGTGCTAAATCCAGTTTAAAAATTTTCTGAATAAGCTGGTCACCTGAAACCAGCTGTAGGTTCTGAGAATAGAACCTGCATGCAAATGAGCCCTTCTTTTTTTTTAAAAAAAAAAAAAAAAAAAAAAAAAGTAAATATATTTTTACTGATTTCTGATAGGAAAGCAGAGGGGGAGAAAGATAGAAACATCAGTGATGAGAGGGAATCATAGATAGGCTGCCTTCTTCATGCCCCACTCTGGAGATTGAGCCCCAAAGCCAGGTATTTGCTCTGATAGGGAATCAAACCATGACCTCCTGGTTCATGGGATGATGCTCAACCACTGAGCCACACCTGCTGAGCAGGAGGAGCCCTTTTATAATCAGAGTTGGGAGGACCCTTAGGGAAAGTTGGGCCACACTCCTGTAGATAAGGAAAGTGGCCACAGTCATTTTTTGCTTACACTGGAATTTTCCAGCCGTCTTTTGGGGAACTGTTAATTAGGTGACAACCTTTCAGTGGCCCAAAGCTTGGGAAAGATTGTGTGAAACTAAACTATCAGAGAAGAGGAGGAGCGAGACATAATAAAATTCTATCCCCAAAGTTCCATCATTTTGTGCACTCGCCGTCCCTCAGACAGAGCAATTCCACCATGTAAAGAGCCTTTGCCTGTGGATCAGCTCATTTCTTTTGGGAGGACAGGGCAGGCAGAGCCTCCCCATTTCACAGATGTGAAAACCAAGGCACAGTGAGGGTGAGTGACTCTCTCAGGATTGGGGAATTGGTAACTGGGAAGATTAAGATTAGAATTCAGGCCCTCCTGGTTTTAAAAAATTTCTGTAGCTCCTTTAAAATTGCAATTTATACCACTGACTAAAATTATATTTAAAGACATGTTCATGTTATATAAATTTGGCCCGTTTTTTTTTTTTAAATTTGCACCTGAAGATAAGTTTATTATTGATGAGAGAGAGAAAGAGACAGAGACAGAGACAGAGAGAGAGAGAGAGAGAGAGAGAGAGAGAGAGAGAGAGAGAGAATTGATGGAGAAACATCAATCAGTTGCCTCCCAAATATATTCTGACCTGAAATAAAAATCACAACCTAGGTACGTATCCTGATGGGGAAATCAAACCTTCAACCATTTTGGTGTCCAGAATGAATGACACTCAACCAGCTGAGCCACTGTGCCAGGGCTTGGCCAATTCTTCCACAACCCGAGTTTGCTTGTCTATCCTGTCCTTTCTCCTTCCTTTTCCCTTTCCCTCTTTCTTCCCTCCCCTTTCCTCTCCCTCCCCTCCCCTTTTTTGCCTGTTAGGGAGCTTGCTTCATTTATGCCACTAACCGTGCTGGCCCCTGGCTGCAGAGATGAAAGACGTATAGTTTTTGCCCTCAAGGATCGCACAATCTAATAGGCTTCCAATGAAAATCAATGTTTAAAATAATAAAGCTATGCTAGATTGTTGCTAATAATCATGAAAAGATTATTTTATGGAATAGTAATGTTATTTAATTATATTTCATTTTATGTTATTTCTTTGCAACCAAGCAATTTTCAATTCAGTTACTTATAAAATCCCAGTCTATAAATGGGAGCTTGATCTAAATTTTCATGTCTCTATAATGTTTTCATTATGGTTGACCCACCTCAGTTAATAGAGGTAAGTTCAGCCAAAGTTGTGTAGCTTTATTTATTTCACAAACATACATTTGAGCACCTAGTTTGTGCAGAGAACTGAGTTAAATATAGGAGATCACAGGATATGAAACCTGATCTCTGCCCTCAAAGGAGTTCCCAGCGGGACATGGTGATGAGCACAAAGGAGAATGGGGGATACCGGGCCCTATGGAAGGGAATCTGCCAGACGCTCACAGTGGACTGAGGGAACTGGCCAGCTTCAAAATTCTTTCTGGAAAAACTATGATATGGCTCAAGGATGGAGTCACCTCACTATCTTGTCCCAGACCTAGGCTGGTACCATAGAGTCCTTTGTGGTTCTGGAATCACATCTGTTGCCTGGACTAACATGCTAGGTCCCTAACTGGATTCCTTCCCTGTTTGTCAGAATTCAGTACATGTGTGTATGCAGCACTCTCCAAGCCACTATATGTAGCTTAAAAAGAAGTCCTTAGTTTGAGATTCTTATCTAACAACCAAGTTGGAGCTCTAGTCACACTTGTTCACACAAATATATAAATGGTAAATGGAGGAAAAGTAGTTCAAGGGCATTCACATGAGCCACATTTGTGCCTCTGCTAGTAATAATGATGGAAACATTTGAAGAGGACCTGCTATACGCTAACACAACAGAATTTCTTTAGTTTCATTGTTTCAGTCTTAACAACCCAGAGAAGGAGCTGCTGCTTCCCCCACCGCCCCCCCCCTTTTTTTTTTTTTTTTTTGCAGATGGGGAAACAAGCTCAGAGTTTAATAAACTGGCTCAAGGTCACCTGTAAAAGGCAGTGTCATTGCCATTACAATATTGCTTCTAACCACTTAAAACTATGATTATTTGTTCCTCTACATAGAACAGGGTCTTTATCTTATTACAACAGTTACCATAGGTAGTAATAAAAATGTGTTTTAATGCCATGAATACCCACAAATTCAAAATCTTGTTTACTTCATATTAAATCAATATGCTTTTTCAATGACAGCTTTATCAAAAGAATTCTTACTTGACTAACAAATTATAGTCTTCTCAATATAACTACAAATCAGGTCCAGTTAATGACTTTTGGGTCATTGACCCATATTTGGCAGCATCAGTATTGCCCTTCCATTAGAGTAACTGGACACGCTTAATGGGGAGGGCGTCAAGGAGGTGCCGCACTCCATGACCCAGCTGCTATTTAGTTTAATTGGAGGGGGAGTTAATCTGGGTAGACCTTGTGTTTGGATACCTTCAAACAGAACACAGCCGGAAGATGATCAATCTTTCTAATTTCTTAGTGACTTGTCACAGGACCAGATTTAGAAGGTCATTAATTTCTTAAGTACAGTGTCATTTTTTTTCTCTCTGCCTACTTACCCTCCAAACAAAGGCAGGGTCTGGCCATATAGATGGTCCCAGAGAAAGGCTCCAAAATATCTTGGATTTTAAATGTGTGAACTCACTCACAAGCTTATCTCTTGAGCTATTTGGGAAATCACATACTTAGAGGAGGACAGGACAATACTCCAATGCTCTGAAAGCATCTATCTGAAAAGGTAAGATAAGAGGTTCAATGTGATTGCATCTTGGAAGGAAACTTGGTTTACAGGCTTAAGAAATTGAGTTGTGACAAAAATCACATTGGGATATTCACCATCTCTAGCTACTCAGTACACCCCCAAAGGCAGTTCCTCCCAACCAGTTGAGTTGAGTTGACTGCACAGCTCGTTGATGGACTAACGTCTCCAGTTTTCCACTGTGTCAGGTGCATTGAGGATTACAAGCTGGGCATGGATGGACGCTCTTGCCAACTTGTCTCAGAGACCTGCCCCGAAGGAGGCGACTGTGGGGAAAGCAGGGAGCTTCCCATGAACCAGACGCTCTTTGGGGAGATGTTCTTTGGTTACAATAACCATTCCAAGGAAGTAGCTTCTGGACAAGTGCTGAAAGGAACATTCAGGTGAACCTCATGTCTGTAGAATTGATTATTCAAGGCTGCTAGATCTTCCTCCTAAGAGCTTTAGTCAGCATCACGTGTTACATCTTGGAGCGAGATAAATGTGATCCTAAAGGGACAGGTTATGTTCCCTCCCATGGTCTTTTCCAAGTCTGCATTCCTCCTTCCATAGTTCGAGAACTGTGGTTCCTCTGGGTGAATAGTGAAGTATGAAATAAATTTTTATCTTGCCCAGCAGGCATTGGAAGATTTTCTGAGGAACCCTCCACAAAATGCTCAGGTTCTATTTTCCTTCTGAGTAGAAGAATCGGTGTGTGAGTCAGTCTAGAGTAGCAGTCCTCAGGTATGGAACAAGTACCCTTGAGCATCCCTGAGGTCCTTCCAAGAGATAGAGTCCTATGTTTTCCAAATACAGAGACTGGGTTTTCTTTGTATACTTCAACCCAAACAAATATATTTCAATAAGTTTAATGCAGAAGTGAGAATTCAGCTGTCTTCTAAGTTACACATTGTAAAACTTTGCAAAAAAAATGTAAAATAATGCTATTCCTCTTAATATGTTGTAGAGCATTTGTTAATATTTAATGGCTTTATTGGTATTTTCCAATAAATTAATAAATGCTTTTAAAATTCTTCTATTTCCAATAGGGTTGATAGAGTTAATCCACATAAACAGGAGTACCTTGGGGCCTTCAGTTATTTTTAAGAATGTAAAGGGGTCCCAGAACAAAATGTTTCAAACCATTGATATAGACTATTTCTAGGAGATTTTGCATTTGACCCCCTTTTTTGTTCCATCTTAGGCCACTTTAATACACCTTCCTCAGAACTCATGCTTTAGGAGGTGATAAGTATGATGAAACCATTGTGATATGGGCGAGCAGTTCGTAGTAACCTGATCCTAGACTCACATGAGCAAACCGAGAATAAGTTTCCAAGCCAGTTCTTGGAGTCAGTTTTAGACATTAGACTCCACTACATTTCCCTTTCTGCCTGGGACCTTGCTAACAGGAAGCAGGGAGGTGTCATGCCCATTCTTGTGGTGGCTGGGATCTTCTGTGAAGTCTAGAAATGAGACCGCGTACACACAGATCTTACGCAGAGGGTATTGGGGAATAGGGACAGGGATAAAAAGAAAGAATGTCTGTCTTCCGAGCAAGCCTTTTTATCTGGTTTATTTCTAATCTCCCCAGCCCTCATCCTACCTCTCACTCCTATGTCCCACTCCAGACATGTACATTAAGTGGGGTTCAGAATGAGGGGAGTTTTTGGTCCAGAAATAATTTTTTCATTGTGGGTTGAGATATGGATTTCGCACTAAGGAGTGCAATTCACCTGCACACTCAGAACAGAATGTCTGCCTCCATTTCCAGGCAAAACAACTTTGCTCGAGGTTTAGACCAGCAGCTGCCAGATGGCCTTGTGGTGGCCACTGTCCCGCTGGAGAACCAGTGCCTGGAGGAAATCTCAGAGCCCACTCCTGACCCCGACTTTCTGACTGGTAAGTATGCCACCTGCCGTCACTTACCCTGGAGGCACCAGGTCGTTCCCCAGAGTCTCATAAAACGAAGACTCTTGACCTCACTTATTTGGTTTCGAAGCCAGTGATTTCCTTAATACATAATGAAAGCTAAGTTCTAAAACTGAATACTGGTAGGATTGTCAGTAAAATTACCTTTATTATTATATAATCATCTGTAAAATAGTCATAATAATACCTTTCCTGCTAGTCTCACTGGGATGCTTTGAATCAGATGGGATAATAGATGAGAGTTCAGAGTTCTCAGTGGATTAGAGGGTGTGGTCAGGTCATAACAGGCAGAGAGAAGGTGCAGGTTACTGTGGCCTGAATGTCTGTCATTGCCAAGTACTGTGGGCAGTGTGAGAGTGGTCCAACGATCCAGGGTCTGAATCCCAGCTCTGCTACTTTCTAGCTGTGTGACTTCAGACAATGCAGCCTCTTGGGTCACGCCTTATCATAAGATGGAGTGACACCCGCCACAATGCTGTGCTGAGCCCAGTGGCATCTTCCCCTGGCTCATATGGAACTAAGGGGGGAAGGGTTGATGGGAAGAGGCAAGAATCTCAAGGGAAGCTTCTCCTTTCTGTGCCTGGACCAAAGAAGACTTTTCAAAGGGTTTCATGGACCAACTAAGGGACAACTAACCAGGAAGCCAGCGTCATATTCTGGAAGGCTGGATGTAAGCTCAGTTTCTTTACTGGCTTTGTTCATTTCTCCATTACTACTCTTCCTTCCTTATTCTATGACTTTCTTATTTTTTACCCTTTCTCCCCTTTTTCCTTCCTTTTCTGAGGAATGGATTGTGCTGGGGGCAAGCCTCTTCCAAATACTGAGTTATGTTTAACATTTTAATTTAGACCTGGATAGAATTAGAAATAGGTCTGTCTGGGGTAGTGTACATAGTGATTAATAGCAAAGGCTCTGGAACCTGACAGCTGGGCTCAACTCTACACTGACTGTGTAATCTTAGACAAGTTACTGACCTTCTCTGTCCCTCAGTTTTTGTTTTTTTTTGTTTTTTTTACCTGTAAAAATGAATATTTCTTATAGGATTGATATGAGGAATAAATTAATATTTGTAATGTTTATAGAACAATTGCTGATGCACAGTGAGATATATGTTTATTAAATAAGTAAATAACCACGCAAGAAAGAAAAATACGTACATTCAAACTACCAAATAGTATTTTACCTATGGGAAGAGGAGAGGGTGCAAGAGAGAAAACAATTAAATATATCTGGACCAAAAATAAATCTCATTGAAATTAGTTCCCCTCTAAAAGACAACTACTCACACACACAGAGAGAGACCTGAAAATGAAAAAAGTACAGTGCAGCCTCTGGGCTTGACCCTAAAGCCTACATCTCTGGTATTGGGGAATCTCGATGTCTTGCTTCCACTTCATTTGCCGAGAAACACTTGCCAGCGTCTGTAAATTACCTGGAAAAGGGGGTGTGAGATGCACACACAAATAGGACAGGGTCCACACCAGAGAAAAGTTACCTGGCTTCCATTTGAAGACCCACCACAACCTCACACGTTATAACTTACTGTGTAGGTGAGACTGTACTTGGGTCGCCAGACTGGCAGGACACAGAGTAGTCCTGGATGCTACCTGAAGCTTTTCGGGAAGGAGTGGGTGGATAAATCTGAGAAACAACATCTTTGGAAAAAAAGGAAAAGATAGGAATTTGGTCATCAGCCACAACAGAACCTTCTTTCTCCCCGTGCCCTCGGATCTTGCCTGTTTTGGCATGGTAGAGGCAAAGAGTGCAGGGTATCCAGACAGATCACTCTCAGTTTCATGGCCTTGAGAGAGTGAAGTCTATGTTCCGAAGGGCTACTTTTGTAGCCTCCTTGGTTTTTAACCTATTTTGATTAAGAAGTGGTGCCATTTAGGCCAAGAACTCTTCTTTGGTGTATAAAGGAATCCATCTTATTTACTTAAAGCCCAGAATAACTAGAAGAGTCAATTAAAGAGATGGTTGACAGATTTCTTTCATATTGACTTTCTAGTGGGGCAACATTTTACTTGTACATTTCCTGAGAGTCACACAGGTAATTTCATATCTTGTCACATTATTGTGCTAATATGGGTCATATTACCCACAAACCTACAAACTTATAAGATTTTAGAGTGAAATGATCTTCAGAATATTCTATATCAGCATTTCTAAGCATGAAAAAACAGTGCTCCACTCTTTTTAAAATATATATATTTTTATTGATTTCAGAGAGGAAGGGAGAGGGAGAGAGAATTAGAGAGAAATATCAATGATGAAAATCATTGATTGGCTGCCTCCTACATGCCCACACTGGGGATGGAGCCTGCAACCATGGCATGTGCCCTGACCAGGAATTGAATCATGACCTCCTGGTTCATAGGTAAACATTTAACCACTGAACCACACTGTCAGTACTCCACTCTTAAATAAGTTCTGTCTTCAATTGTTTACAACATGAAAATTGCTATTTTCATCTTTCAGAATTTCTGGTTTGTAGACATACTAGAAAATATTAACTTGTGTGTTTTATCTTGCTGATTGATTCCCCCTTTATCAAAATAACAGTTAAGGCTGAGCTTTACCAACCCTTTTTCATATAATAATTTGTATGGAAATAAATGAAGACTAACCAGATGAAAACAGGTGAAAGCTGTTTATTCATAGCATGCTTCATGCTATAGTCTATAGTATGGGAGTCGGCTGCCATCGCTTCACCTTGGAAGAGACAGATGGGCAGGTGGAGGGGAGGAGAACTTTAGAGGGGAGGAAGAGAGACCTGAGGGAGCTGTTGGCAATAAGTGGGCCAGCTACCCAGGAGTATGGCATTCCATGTGAGTGTTTAGGGGGGCATATTTGGCATTCTCTGGTTGGACCTAAGTTGGAAGCAAGAAAAAAAAAAAAAAAGGGAATCTGTCAGTTATTAATCAAGTCCTGGTCATGTTGGGCCAACTTTTACAGGTATTACTGTTTGGAATCCTCGACTGCTAGTTAGAGATAGTGTTCTGAGTTCCTACAGATCTGATGTAGGATAGTAGACTCGCTTCTTGGGCTGATTACTATGGATAATAGGTTGGTTTTCTGGGCTGATTGCAGATTATGGGTCAGAGTTCTGTTTTTACATATGGCCTGGCCATCATCTATTTGTATTTTCAGTCTCTCAATTAAGGAAGAGAGAGTGCAGAGGCAGACCAAGGAGGTAGAAGAGGCTGCTGTCCCCACTCATGGGCCTATTGGGCATTACAATCGCTAAAGCAATATGAAGATCTAGATTTCTGTGCTCTTTAGGAACTTCTTAAAGGTCAGCCAAAGGAAACAGACTTTAGAACTTTGGTGATAATATATCCCCTGACATTTCAAATAAATAATAGAAGAAAGCTTCCTTCCTTTCTTCCTCCCTTCTTCCCTCCTTCTCACCCTCCCTTTCTTTCTCTCACATAAATCTATTCTTTTTTTTTTTCAGGCATAGTTAAGGAAAAAATTAATGTTTATTCTGGAGAAAACATTAGTCGGAGATACTTTGTTTGAAAAAAAAAAAAGAGTCATTCAGAAATGTATTCCAAATAACAATAAAATAAATTAACTCAAGCCAACTGCAATGCCAAGGGGCACACTGACAAATAACTCTGTCTCTGACTCAGCTGAAAAGTGTATCTGCTTTAAAATATCCTTTTCTTTTTAAATAATGGAAATATTATCTGTAAGTGGGCACAGAACAACATCTGCCGAGCAGCACAGTTATGTAACCGTTTCCCTGGCTGTGCTCTGGCATAAACGCATTAAGTAGAATCGCTGTTTGGCAGTTAAGTAATGCAGCAGTTCAGCTGTCTGGCTCACCCTGGGTGAATGTGGGACACTCATCCCTCTCTACTCTTTTACATTTGTGCTTCCTCTATTTTATAGTTCCTCTGTCGTTCTAGATATTTATAACAAAAGCATCAATTAAGAAATGTCAGGTTCACATAATTAGGGATGATGAGTGAGGTGAGGTAGAGGTGACTTTTTGGAAGCCATGTTCCATGCAGTGGTTTATCTTTTCTCAAGGTATTTTAATACCCGAAACATAATTTTGTTCTGATAGCCTACCTATAAAGCAGGTAAGATGAACCACGATCCCACTTTCCAGGTAGGAAAACTGTAAAACTTGAGTTGCCTAGTCCAAAGTCACAGAGCCTGATTGGAATCACAGAATTGAGAAGGAAGGGCTAGGTCATCCCAGCTGAGCCTCTAGCTTTATAGATAAAACAACTGGGAGCCCAAAGATCTCTAGCCAGGTGACCAGAGAGAGGAAGCTCAGGCCCCAGAGTTGCAGTCAGAACCCCCTGGCCCATGGCCAGCATTAGAACACCCGCCTCCTGATTTCCTGCTCCTCTCCTCTCCCACTAGGAAACAATTCAATTAAAGGGAATATTTTATAATATATTGAAAAATCTTTATTTAGTGGGCTTGCTATTTTTTTATTATTAGACTTTTAAAAATCACAGCAAGCTGATGAACTGACATAACTAGAGGGTGCACGTTACCTAGAACAGTCCTCCAAAGCATGCCTCTTTAATGCTCCAATAGAACATGATTTTGAGGTATGTGACTGGGTCTTAAACTTGTAAAAGCAGAATTTCATTTATATGATTTGAAAATTAGTATAATGGTTGAAAACCAGAGTAGATAGTAGAATGACTGTTGTCACAAAACTTTGTGCCCTAAAAGAAGAACATTTGAAAGAAAAAATGCTGAAACCCTCTCTGAGTCTTAAATAACTTATCATTGATGGCCTAAGATTAGATTTAAGCAATTGATTCACCAAGTACCTCTTCTGACCTTTTTTCTTTTTATCTTACCAATAATTATTCCCATATGATTCACACAGAAATGGAAATTTGGAAATTGCTCACCTAATTTGATCAGCATTGAAGAGCAGCTAATTAATCCCACCCACTCTTCATCTAGTTTAGGTATTAAATTAGTTGATTATGCCTGAAAGAAGCATGGGTTAAAATGGCAGCATAATTCACTACATATGTATTGCCATTATATTTATACACACACTTACCATCTCCTATCTTCTAAATTTACTTCATATATGTCCATTATATTTGTATACATACACACATATAAATATGCATATGTCCCTCTATATATTTATTCCTAAACTATATACATAGCAAACATTAGGCATAGAAATTAAGCTAAAAATTTGTTTTCTAAACTTAGCAAGGTAATTATGTGTTTTTACTACGTATGGCATAATTTGTTGTTTCTGTAATATTTTATAGTAATGGCCAGAATTCAAATAGGGTGCCATTCCATGGTGCTCAAAAAGGAACAGCCCATTATAACATCACTAAGGCTACAAGGATGGGTTTCTTGAGAGTGACCTTGGATGAGTAATTTGGCTTCTTGGAGCCTCGGGTGTCCCACCAATAAAAGGAGGAGTGCACCTTATTTGCCTGGCATATCAGTGGCACCCAATAGAGGGCCATCCCTGCCCCTTAACTTAGTTGTGCTGACACTGTCCCTCCTGGTAAAGAAATAAGCATGATCAACTTAAGAGTAATTAAAACTTAAATACTGAACACAGATCAGTTAAATGGGATGGAAAAATCAATGTTATCAGGTATGTAAGCTAAGTCAATTACTGCAACTATTAAAGGCAGTAAAAACCTGGTGTGTTACAGTAAGCCTAGAATTTGATATACATTTATTAAGGGAATATTATAGCAGAATAGTTAACGACACCAGCCCTGTCTCAGACACACCTGGTGGCCTAGGGCCCTTATGCAAACACTCTCCCTGAGCCTTCATCTCCCATGAATAAAATGCAAATAATAATACCTATTGTACAAGAATTAAATGACTTCATAGGTTCAGAGATTCTAGCAAAATGCTGGGCACAGAATCAGGGATCAGTAAATGATATCTGTTGTGACTATGATTCCAGAAATTCTCTCCATCAAATTTTCTCACACTTACTGCCCCCCACACTCCCTCCTAGCCCAACCCAGTAGGTTTGGGACTTGGGAATCCATCACACACACTGAGCCCGTGTTCACCTCTGCCCCTAGGGATGGTGAACTTCAGCGAGGTGTCTGGCTACCCTGTGCTGCAGCACTGGAAGGTCCGGTCTGTGATGTACCACATCAAACTCAACCAAGCAACCATCTCTCAAGGTGAGCACAGCAGCATTCTGTCCTTCCCACCTGCTCCGGGGTGGGAGCTCCTTCCCCAGGGCACAGCGTTTTAGCCCACTGTTGAAGGTGCATTCTAAGTGAGATAGACAATCAGTTCATTCGGACTCACCTTTGGGGCAAATGGCTGGAAGCAGACCCTTTTCTAAGGATGGATTAAATTGCAAATTTTATCTTGGGTCATAGAAGAGATGGAAAGGGCAAGGCAGGGACCACTAAAGATAAACACCTACTTTATCACTTTGTTTCAATTGCAAGGAGCAAACTTAGAGGTTTCATACAATGAAGGAAAGAAGGGAAAGAAGCAAGAAAGAGGGTTGGGTGAAGGAAAATTAGAAAATAGCTTACAATTCCCAAATAGCACGTAAACAAAACAGATGATAGACAAACGGATAGCTAGATGTAGTAAGTTAAGGAATAGTGAATTTGAAATTTAGGACAAATTATTCTAAAACAGAACAGTGAGGTGCCTTGTACAAGTATTCTTCAAATCGTAGTGATAAATACCTTGAATCAAGTTTTCCTAGCATTTGAACAGTTCTAATTTGTACAAATTTGCAAAAGAGAAAATTTCTGTAAATACGGCCTTAATATAAGTCTATGTCTTTATTCTGCTTCATCCATGGACTGGGAGAATATTACTCAACTCTGTCCTCTGAGGGCGCCTAAGGAATGTACCAGACCGGACGTTTATGCTACAGAATCTGGCTTCTCTGTGTCAGATGGAAGGCTAACTAGATTCAGATGGTATTGTTGGCGCAGGCTGAGAAGACACGGGAGCGTTGTCTTAGGGTCAGCAATGGGGAGGCAGAGCTTAGGGCCAGCAGGAGAGAGAGAAAGGGGAGAGGCCAGCTGCAGTTCTGAAGTGCAGAGAGACATGTGCTCACAAAAGATAAGGCTCTCTGCACACAGAAAGAAACGCATTAAGGGTAGAGAGCATCTGCAGAGGACAGAAAGGACTCTGACCTTTTTATTTCTTATTGTGAAAAGTTCTTGGCAAGAAGGGGTTGGGATTGGGATCTTACTGAAGTCCACTGCTGGTGCAGAAAACACCAAGAAAGAACTAAGCCCCTCTTCATTCAAGGAGACTCCGCCTGGATAGGCCCTACCCAACACAGAGACTGTGCATATAGAACAGCCCCTGGCATCTCAGTGACGCGGACTTGGGGTCTCATGCCCGGACCAGGCTCTGCCTTTTACTAATAGGACACAGGTTTGCAGGGCTAGATGAAAAAAGTGTTGTGGAGAGCTGGCCAGGGTCAGCAGGCATTGGATTCAAAAAAATTGCCACAGGTTATTTTCCAGACAAATATAATTCTCTTAAACAGAGAGAGCAAGTCTGGGATAGGCACTCCCACATACAACAGAAGTTCCGTGAAGGGATACCTCACCATACGATGAGAAATGTTCTCTGCTGGTATTTGAATCTATTTTAGACTATGCTATTTTTTTTCTATTTTTTTCTCCCAAATGCTATTATTTGAACTGGCTAAATTGATTTAATGTCATGACTTATAATTTGGAGGAAAAAACAAACAAACAACCATTGACTTAAGCAGGGGGATAGATTTTGCGATGTTCTGTTTAATTTGTACAATTAACAACATGGCCAACTGGCTTAAAGAGATAGATAATTGTATAGGAAACAAAAGATCTGGTTTAGTTGAATGGAAATTCACCTGTAATCCCAGCCAGCTCTGCAACTCACTCTGGGTCCCACAGGACATCCACAGTTGGGACTAAATGGAACCCAGAAGCCCCCAATGTGAGTTCTCATTCTTACTCTTGGGTGATGTTTCTCCACAGCCCTCAGCAATGCTCTCCACTCCCTTGATGGGGCGACATCCCGTGGGGATTTTGTGGCCTTGTTGGACCAGTTTGGCAACCACTACATCCAGGAAGCTATCTATGGCTTTGAGGAGTCCTGCTCTATCTGGTACCCAAACAAGCAGGTCCAGCGGCGACTCTGGCTGGAATATGAAGACATCAGCAAAGGTGAGTGACATGAACATGAACAAATTTTACACCCCAAGTTTTACAGCAATTCCTAGCTGTGTAGGTGCAATAAGAGCAGACTTAAGGGGTGTGTAGGTGAAGGATCAATGTGGGTATTGCCTTGATGCCCTGTTTCCATCCTTAAAATGCCAAGCTTTGGTTGCTAAAACTCTATCTCAGCATGCGGGTATTCAGAGGAAACTTTAGATTTAAGATGGTGCCCGAACTGTATCGTCACTGTGTTAGTTATTTTAGAGAGAATCCTTGAAAGGTTTACCAGCTGCTAGCCATGCTTCTGCTACCACAGCAACAGCTGTTCTTATGGAGTAGAGGAGAAGGAGTCGGTTACCACAGTCTCCCTACCACTTCCTGCACCCCACAGTCCCGACCTTCACTGACTGGCAACCCCTTCCAGCAGCTAAACAGTAATTCCTTCTCTTGCCCTCCCATCCTGTGTTTACACCCAATTTTCCTACTGATGTGAGCTATGTGGTTTATGTAGCTCCAGATACCAGCCTCACAAATAATTCCTTGTCTGTTGTTTGATAGAAAATTACTATTCAGTCGAAGTAAGTATAAGACATTGGTATTTTTCAAGCCTTCTGAATTTGCTTTCTGGTAGAGGAGTGCTGGCTACTTAATGTGGATTCTGGTCAGCCAGGACTGGTTAAGAATCGCTATTCATGAATGTCTTCTGAGCTCACCCTCATGGCATTCTGAGGAGGACAAGCTGTGGATATGTGAGCTGCTAAATGGCTAGTAATGAAATTAGCACAATGGAAATGTAATGATCAAGGGAATAAGGACAAGTAGGCTGCAGTGGGAAAATGGTCCCTCATGGCTGAGATGCTCTTAGTCCTCTGGGCTCCACACAAAGTCTTGTTTTGTCTTGCTTAAGAAGTAGCAGAAGCCTGAGACTGTCTCTGGCTACTTTCTTCCAGAAGACGTAAAAGGCTTGTGTCTAGTCTGGACTTGAGTTGCTGCAGGTATTCCCCCTGGCCCCACCGCCTTCCCAAGCCCTGATTTCTCTAAACTCAAAGACACAAGCACAGGGTTCAAACTTCAGCATCTTAAAATTGTTCTGATTCCAATTTGCCAATAAATGAGTGTAATGAAAGCAAATGAACAGCGATTCATCTTTGTTGGGTTAATTTGCATACTTATCATTGGCTGGTGGGCATCACCAGTCAGTTTGCATCTTACTCTTTTATTAGTGTAGTTATATAGATAGATAGATATAGGTATAGGTATGGATATAGGTATAGGTATAGATATAGGTATAGATATAGATATAGGTATAGATATATAGATATAGACATAGATATATAGATATATAGATATATAGATATATACACACATATATAGTATTATGTCTGTGTGTGTGTGTGTGTGTGTGTGTGTGTGTATATATATATATATATATATATATATAGAGAGAGAGAGAGAGAGAGAGAGAGAGAGAGAGAGATGTGTACAAAGTCAAAATTATTTTATTTGTGTAGTATTTATAAGAACCAGTTGCCTGTTTGCTTCAAGATTAGAGATATGGGGCAGGGAACTATGTTTTTTTATTCTAAAAACTTATGTATTGCTTTTACCACAGTAGGCATGTGCCTCTTTTCAATAAAACTCTTTTAATGGAAAATATATTATGAAAAGTTTGTTTTACCTTGAATAAAGACATATAAAGTTAACTGAAAACAAAGTGCACAGTTGTCCCTACAGAGAGCTGAACTTTGGATAGAAACCTGGGAGGAGGTACAAAACCCTATGACTGTTTCTCATTAATCTTTGAGTCTACATCTCTGAAAAAGTACCTAAAATATAATTAGCATCCAGTTTTGTTGAAGGAATGAGCCCTTTATTTTGTTCTCATTTCAAGAGAAACCAGTAAAGGACTATAGATCTGTAGATTAGAGATGTGACTGTAAAAAATTGAACTTTCTTCAAATAAGAACTTCCAAGGACTACCTTTCAGTCATCCACCTGAATGCTAAGCATAGTATATTTTCTTTATTCCAGAGTGGATTTCCTTGGGTCTTTCTTTCTTTGCCAACATCATTTTCATTGTTACCTCAGATCTGACCTTTGCTGTTGCCTGGTCTTGCCACTGCCTTTGTGTGCCTATCACTTGGATTGACACTTGGCAATAAGCAAACTCTTCTTGTCAGCTGTACCTTCTAATGCAAAATCCACTGTTCTTTCGTTTTGTTTTGTTTTGGTTTTAGCCAGTTGCTTCTGTTCCTTGGGGAAAGCTAAAAAGAATAGCTTCCTCTTCTTCCCAGATACAAGCTGACAGTTTTTCCCTGAAGTCTTCCTTCTAGCTCTGAGAAGTCATAAGTCAGATTAGAGTCAAAGGAAGAAGGACCCCTTCCTCAGGTTGTATTTCTATCACACAGGATGCCATGTTTTCCATTACCCATCCATGTATTTTGGGGGTAATGGAGCCCAAGACATTCTCAGTTGGTCTGTTTCCCCCAGATCATGAACAGACTTTGGCCGTGGCTGAACCAAAGACTAGCTGAATCAGCAGCCAGCCTTCTGAGTGTGATCCATGAGCGCTGGCCAGCAGAGAGTATGTCTTGTGTATCTGACGCTGGTGCAGTGTGTAGGCTAACTTGCATAATTGTGGTTCATTGCATAAAAACATGATTAGGTTAAGGATGCAACATCAAAATCCGGTGAAAAGTAATAGCTTAAGTTTCTGTAATGCTTTATGTTTTACGACCCTAGAGTGCAAACCAGCTCTAGCAGCTCTTTTGGCTCTTTTCATGCACATTTACGACAACTAAGTTAGCATCAAGTAGCAAAGCAATTATGGCACACAGCTATTTCCTTTAAATGATTAATTAATTCAACAAACGTTTGCTGTGGGCCTGCTACGTGCATACCCTATAGTGCTCGGAAAAGGGGTGTGGAGGGAACAGCTGTTCCCCGGCAGTCCCAGGCAGGCAGGCCTGAGGAGGGTGAGGCTGCAAATGAGCCTGGTGACATCATAAACAGCCTTCAAAAGGAAACTGAGCTTTCCTAAACATATGTGTGAAGATTTAATTAAAGTCTCATGTTCCCAGGCTTCCAATCAGTAAGTCCAGAGTCACTTGGATCTATAGATTGAGGGAGGAGGTGACTACAAATATTATTGCCAAATCACTACCATTTTTTGAGCACTTACTTTGAGACAGGCACTTGGCTGAAAATGTTACAAAGCTTTTCTCCCTTAATCCTCAGATATACCTTTTTCTAAAATCTCACCCTCCCCATGAGAAAGACCAGGGAATTAAGCCTCAGGGCGCTTAAATAACTTGCATATGGTCTCAACACCTTCACCCTAGGAGATACATTATGAATAGCTGCATGCTGTTTTGCCTGCCAATGGCACATGAAAAGATCAAGGGAAGAAGGGTAGTGACCAAATGAAAGTGAGATCAAGACCTAATCGAAGCCAGGCCACTGCTCCAAGGTGAACCCACCAGGACCAGGGCCAGATGTTGGACTTCATAGTGGGCCCCCATTGCCTTTCACCTTGAGTTTTCTGGATTTTTGATTGTTGAGTGATTTTTTTTTTTTTTTTTTTTTTTTTTTTTTTTTTTTTTTTTTTTTTTTTTGCTGTGATCTGTTATGATGTAGTTTTGTTTTCCTAAATACTAGTAGAAGCATGTCTTGGAATTGACTGTGCCCTGTATTACCTAGGAACATGTTCAAATGGAGATTCTGACTCAGGAAATAAGAGTGAGGCCTGAGATTCTGCATTTCTAACATGCTCTCAGATGACCCCAAAGTTGCTAATCCGAGGACCACATTCTGAATAGAAAGGCTATGTAATTTAATCGAAGACCATCAGGGAGGGGCCCTATTATCCTCCCTGTCTCCCCTTTCCCTCCACTCCCGCCCCTCCAGTGCAGGAACTTCAGGCCTGGACCCATGGCAAGTGGCCTCCTAGGGGACATCATACTGTCCTGTGCACCAGGGACTGTCACAGGCAAGAGGACTAGCCTGAATGGACCAGGACGTTTTCCTGATTAATGCATTGATCATTAGGCTTGTGTGCAGAATTGAACAGTCTTAAGCGCTTAGGCACTGAAAGAATTGGAAACGTGCCAACAATCATCATTAAAGGTGATACACTGGTATTTTAAAAAACTCGGTTCTGTAGGTAACACTATCCCATCTTATTTTCTCAGGTACTCTCTTATTCTCTCCAGGTTTTTAAAAATAGTGCTCAAGAAGCCCCTTTGTTCCCTCTAGATGCTGCTCATTGCATACCGCTTCATATTTTCATCTGGCTGATGGTTTAATGCTGATGCTGAGGTCAAGCTCCTTTCATATGGCTGTGGCCCCGACAATGGTGACATAATATCCGTAGCATACAATTTAGTAGTTAATTATATAGTATTCCAGATTATAAGCTTTGCCTTCACAAACTGATTGACTGCTTCCTCAGAGTGGGTTTATATGTTTATTGAAAACCTTTATCTAAGCTTTGGTCTAGGAACTGGGCATATAATGGTGAATGGCACCAAAAAGTCTCTTGCTTTTACGGAGTTTATATCTTAGTGAAGAGAGGCAGAAAGAGACAAATAACACATAAATGAAAGCAATAGTTCTAGATAGTGATAGGCACTATGAAGAGACTATAACTAGGTGATGTCATAAAGGTTGACTGGAGGATTGGGGAGCTAAATGAGATGGCAGGCACAGCCTGGCCGGTGTGGCTCTGGTTGAGCATTGACATATGAAACAGGAGGTCACAGTCCTATTCCCTTCAGGGCACATGCCCAGATTGTAGGCTCCATCCCCAGTAGGGAGCATTGATGTTTCTATCTCTTTCCCTTACTCTTCTTCTCTGAAATCAAGAAACACACACACACACACACAGACACACAGATATATATAGATGGCATGGTAGGTACAGAGAAGGCCTCCATGGTGGGATAAGGGGTAAGTTTGATCTGAGGCCTGTTAGACAAGAGGGAGCCTACCAAGCAAAAGCCTGGGGGCAGAGGAAATAGCAAACACAAAGGCTTCATAAGCTTTAGAATTCTCATAGCTTCTAGCATAATGTAGGGCACATAGTTGCTTGATAAATGTCAGGCTGGTAATTGATGTGGCTGTAGAAGAGAGAGGACTGGATTTTCATGGAATTGAAGAGAAGAAACTCTACACTTGGCTTGTTCTGCTTCTCAAACTAAGCAAGTTAAGCCCATATCATTTTATACATTGTGTAGATCAGTCCTCAAGTGGACTGGCCATGGAGATACAGACCCAAGAGAAGCAAACATATGGCTACAGTCTTTATAGTACAATGCATCTGCCTACCAGGACTTCTATTTTGATCTTAAGTTATGGGCTGTAACCTACTATATATATATTTGTTGCAGGGAAAACTACAAAATAAATGGTGATGCAAGGGCGATTTAACATCAAATGTGAAAATCTGAACTGGGCATCACTTGGGCTTTTCACGTCACTTGAGATGAGGACCTTGTGTCTTAAACAGCAATGGTCTATATCTCCCATCCTTTTCCAAGGCAGCATGTTGCGGGAAAGAGCACCAGATGGGGAGTCCATAGGCCTGGGTTATTGTCTCAGTTGAGCCATAAGTCAGCCCTGACCTTGGGTAAATTTCTTAACCCTCTTCAAAATAATCTTATCTGTGTCATAACTAACTGAATTAGATGATGCTTAGAGTTTCTTCTACTCCTAATGTTCTATGACTCTGTATACTCATCATATAATTTTACTTCTGATGACAGAATGCAACATTTAATAATGCTTGGCTCAAGGCTAATAACTAGGTTAACTAAACTGATATTGCAATGAAAGAGTTTAATGTATTGTTTGTAGCAAGGGTTTAGAATCAGACAGATCTGCATCAGACTGTTTTATTAGCTGTGGCTCTTGAGAAGTTAATGTAAGGACTCTGAGCCTCGGTTTCCATGTATGCAAAACAGGGCTATGAAGACTTAACTTACAAATAAGGATTGAATACATTAATTATATATAAAGCACAATGTCTAGTGTTCTCTAAGTGCTCAATGTATTTGACTCGTTATTTTTATTATTAGCATTCTTTAATGAAATCTGTAGTTCAGTTCACTATTGTTGAACAAAATAGTTACAGATGAGAATTTCAGAGAAATTCAGAGACATTGGTAACACTTGCCCTGGTTACACTCGCTCTTCACAGGAACACTGATGTGTGTTTTAGAAGTCACATGTCACCCACTAATGAGTCTAGTGGATCAGGGGAGTCAACCACCCAAAAAATCAGAGTCAACATTTTATCCTTTGACTTTTGACCACTGTTTTTAGTCCCAGTCATAGCCCCTTTGCTGGAAAAAGACCAGGAAATAAGCATGACTTACCCCACCCATATACATCTCAAGGATTTTTATTCTTTTTTTGTGTGTGTGAGGAAGGGGATAGGGGTTATAAAAATCTGCTCTCTGTGGAAAAGGTCCTCTGGGGGAGGGGGGGCATATATATATCACACACACACACACACACACACAGCCTGGATGTTACTGCCTTTTAAGTACAAAAGACTCGTCAGGTGCATTCTTCAAAGGGGGAGAAATTCATGAGTGTGTCCAGCTGTATCAGCCTTTCCTTCCACTGTGATTCAGAGCCCCTGCAGTCTGGTTCACTGCCTGCATACAGATGCAGACTTATTCCTTCTGTACCCCAGGGATGGGACCCTAGCCCTACTGACAACTCAGTTCCAACAGGAGTGCATATAGAAATTGAGAAATGTCAGTAGCGTTTGTGTTTTGTTAGGCTCCTATCTTTTCTTGATTTCCATTAATAATCTACTTTAAAGGGACACTGTTGTATTCTCAAAGGCCTGGAGGGGGCGGTCACATCACTTCCTACCCTTCCCCATCTCTTGCAATGTGTGACACCATGTGCAGCATCTAGCAGGCAGTCAATAAACATTGGTGAAATGAATAAATGAGTGAGTGCCATCCTCTTCCCGCTTCCTCTTTTTCCAAGGGAAGTGATAGCATGTTGTCTTTGCCAGCATGTCACCAAACACCTTACCCTCCAACCTCCTGGCACCAGCCCACCTTTTCATGGCCCCTCCTCCACATCTCCGGAGTTGATTATTGTGTGTGTGGAGGTGGGTGGTGGGTAGTGTCATGTCTGGGAGCTTGGAATTAGAAAAATATACTACACTGTAAGCTAAAGTATCAAGCATAAGGCAGGACTAGGGTTAAATACTAGCAACTGAAGTAAATACATTTGTGGAGGTTCAATTTGTGATCGTTATTCCAAGTTTCTAGCTACAAGTTATTGTTATAGAAATCAAAAATTGTCGGGTTTTTTTTCACCCTTCCTATAATCACTTTTCTTATAGAGCGAATTGGAAGGTTTTCTTTGTAGGGAGAGGGGGAAATGGGATATGTGTTGGGTATAATATGCAACCTGTGTTTAAATGGAAATAGGAGACATAAAACCCACGAATCAGCAAACCCCTTTCTGCTCATCCGTGGGCCATTAACCACTTCTATCTGCTCCTGGTTTCTGTTCCTCCTTTGTCAGTCTTCCTGAATCTCCTGGACCTCTTTGGAAGTTGGTTTAATTATTGAAAGAAAAAACTTAGCAGGGAAAATTAAAAACAAGAAAAAAACTAACGTCAAGGAAATCAGTAAAAAATGGATCAGGGAAGTAATTAATTTTGACAAAAATGATAGTGGTTGACATCATTTTCAAACCTTGCCCCAACTGCCTGCTACAGTACAAAAATGCTGATGATTAATGCTGCAACAGTCAAAGGCCCCAGAACACATCAGTTCTGTCTCCTTTATTGAGAAGAGGAAGATGGTTTTCCAATCAGATCAGCTTTTCTCTCTTAAAACTTCCAGAGGCGCCCTGGCCAGTTTGGCCCAGTGGATTGAGCATCAGCTTTCGGACTGAAGGGTCCCGGGTTCGACTTTGGTCAAGGGCACATGCCCTGGTTGCAGGCTCAATCCCCAGTAGGTGGCGTGCAGGAGGCAGCCAATCAATGATTCTCTCTCATCATTGCTGTTTCTATTTATCTCTCCCTCTCCCTTCCTCTCTGAAATATATATATATTAAAAACAAACAAAAAAACCTCCCAAGGGCATTGTGATTCTCCTGCTAATATATGGCTGATCAGGAGTCTGGGACTTGGAGACCTTAAGGAGCGCCACCTGAAGGGAAGCCCGGAAGTTGCTTTGTAAAGTAGTGTTATTCATGCAATCATTCAAAAATGGGCATTAAGTGTTCACTGTAGGTCAGGCCAGTGTGAGGGGCCAGGAATGCAATGGTTAATGAAAGACGGCTCCTAGCCACAGCGGGACCTTCCATGTTAAAGGTAGAGCATAACTATTTCCTCTTCCAACTTCATCTTTCCTCTTCTCTCCTTGCATTTGGCTAGTCAGTTCCTGTGAAACCTATAAAAAGAGGCCGCTGTAAGGTCCAGAACACACATTCCACCTGGTCCTTGGACAAAGGGACCAGACTTTGGCACATTCTGTCCTCAGGAAGAATCTGAGAACCTGAAGGGGAAGCCAGGGGCACTTGTGGAGGGCCTTAGGAGAAGGACCCCTTGCAAAGACCAGCATTTCTCGGGGGAGGAGCTGCTCGGCTAGATTGTACCATCCTGGGACATGGGGGATGGCCACACCACTGCCTTGGACATTTGTGAAGGGCTGTTTTGGTCTAGTGACTGCCCACTGAGGCAGGATTAGGGACAGTTCCTGCCTAAACCCAGTTCATGACCAAGGCCTCCAGAGAGTGGTCACACTGGTCTCCCCATAAAGCCCAACTTAACGAGGAATAAATGGCTCGGCTGAGTCATAACCGCAGACGGCCTATCGGCTTGGGTGGATTTGGCAAGGGGCAGAGTTGGTCAGAGTTTAATGCCACAGAGCCCTTAGTTGAGAGCAGTTGCTACAAATATGCAGGTTCAAAAAGAACTTCACAAGTTTTGCTTTTGCTGATTAAAAAAATATAAAGAAAAGAACGTTAAAAAAAAAAAAAAAAAAAAAAAAAAAAACATTCTGCAGCTGTGTCCTAGTAAACCTGCCAGTTAAAATATGTGCTTTGTAGGTGACGTGAGTGCCAGTCACTTGGGGAAAACCAACCTAATCTGATAAGTCAGCACCTAGGTCCCCTTGACATCTGTTTCTTTAGGCTGAGTCCACAGAGGTGGCCTATAATGTCACTCCTTGGATGCGCCTCCATTGCCTGCTGATGGCTACGGCACCTCCTGTCAATTTATTACAAGTCTAGCTGATTACTGCGGCAACTGGTTCTATGTACATAGATGTATTCGGGGCATTTACGACTTCGTGTATTTTTATCTGGTCTATTTTGCTGTAAGAAGGGACTTTGTGGCCACTGCATAATCCCCATAGGTGAGGCCATAGATTCTGCTCACAGAGGATTTGTAGTGACTATTGATGGAGTTGTGGGGATGAAGATAAATAGGACACGCCAGCCCTCCTGCTTTGCTAGTTTGTATATTTTTGCACAGGGTTGAGGGCAGGAGAAGAAAAGGTGTTACTCTTTCAAAATTTCCATGGTCTTTCTCCTCAAGGATAATGAGTATGTTGGGATCTGAATAGAGCATGTATCTTGCTATCATTGGGCTGGTAGAGGTTATTTATGGTCTACAGGTAAACATAAAAGCAAATTGAAATCACAGAAAAATTCTCTTATAATTCCATCACCATTTTTTAAAACAAATTCTTTTATTGTTCTTTATTGTTCATCACTCAGTGAGTGTTTACTGAGTTTCTTCTTTGTGCAGGCATTCAGCTAGGTCAGTGGGCATCCTTCTCTCAGCTCTGTGCCTGCTTCTCCATTTGCTGGGACCAGAGAGACCTCTGTGCTTGTCCCTTTGCCATCCCATGGGGATGCCAGAACAGACATGAGTTCATCCACTCTTAATAGAGTTATTATGACAGGGCATTGTTAACATAATAACAAAGAAAATAAAATCCGAGCTCTTCCCAGCCCTTACGTTGGCACCCCAGCCCTGGGGAGAAAGTGCCATCCCACAGTTAGTGATGGAACTAGCTCACTAAATACCAACTACTAAAGATGTGTTGAATGCCTGGCCTTGTGCTAAGTGTTAGGAATATATTAATGAATAAAAGCCAGGCCCTTCCTGAAGTTGTTTATCAAATATGTGGAAAGGTGTCTAATACACCAGAATCTACAATGAAGTGTGACATGCGCTATAAGAAACCTGAGAACAGGAAGCACCAAAGAGGAGCTCAGAGTTCTGATGGGCAGGGCTTGGAAAGCCTTCCTGGAGGAGGTGGTGCCAGCAGTGATGGAAGGTGTGTGGACATCAGCGGGTGGCTGCTAGGGAGAGGATATTCTAAACAGGAAAAAGGCAAGGCGGGTGAAATGTGGGTTATTGAGAACACAAACACCTGTGAAATGGGGCTAGAGGTGGCCAGGGGCTGGGCCTAAGGGCCAGCTGGCCAACCCCTAGTCTCTTATTTTTATCTTAAAACCATTGGAGAAGTACTAACGGATTTCAGTGAAAAGAAGACCTGTTCTGATTGGGCTTCAGAAGCATCCATCTAGTCATGGTGTAGGATGATTGCAGGACTTAAAAGCCAGAGACAGAGTGATTGGTCAGAAACATTTTGGAGGAGAGCACATGGGAGCAGCTGAAGGTCTGGATTAAGGGGGAAGACATGTCAAGTATAGGGTGTATGGGACAGTAATTTAGGAAAGTCATTAGTAGGTGACTCTTTGGACGTGGAGGTGAGATTGTGGTACTCTACAGGAAGGCCCGCTGCAGAAGTATCCTGGGTGATGTAAATGGGACTCCTTATGGGTCTTGCAGTGACCCCACCCCCAACCCCAGTTATGGAGCAGCTGGAAGTTAAAGCTCGTTAGCCCAGATGTGAAACTGGGCAGACACAGACTGCTGAGTAGCAGAATTTTTGCCTTTTATAATTTACTAGAGGCCCAGGGCATGAAAATTCATGCACTGGAGGGGGGTCCCTCAGCCTGGCCTGCCCCCTCTCACAGTCCAGGAGCCCTCAGGGGCGGGAGGCAACCTGGAGATTTGGGGAAGGCGATGCCCCCATCACACCTCTTTGGCTGGCCCTGGTTACCTGAGCCTCGGGAGGCCCTGGGAGGCTGGGCAGCTGCCATCTGAAGCTTGCCTGCACCTCAGGTGGCTGGGCAGCCAACATCTGAGGTTTACCTGTGCCTCAGGCATTGACTGGGCAGCTGACATTCAAGGCTTGACTGTGTTTCTGGCATTGGCTGGGCAGCCGCCATCCGAGGCTTGCCTGCGCCTCAGGCTGGCCCTGGGTGGCTGGGGGCCTGTGGGTGGGTCTGGCTGCACCATGCGCCTGGCACCTTCCCTGCGGGGCTGAAAGGACTGGGGGACTCACGTGGGGCTGAGGGGACTGGGTGCCACCATCTTGTGGCTATGGGCGTTGCCATCTTTGTTAAGGCATGAGGGTCAATTTGCATATTCCCTCTTTATTAGATAGGGTTATTTTTATTACTATTTCTTCTATTACAGCTTATATTCAGTAGAATGTTTGCTTTCTATTAATAGTATAATTGTCTCTGGATGCTGACATAGCAGAGGATTCTAAAGGCAGCAGACCCACCTTTCTGGGGTCTCCATCCTGGCAATATCCCACTTTTTAGTGAGCTGCAGACACACCTTGTTGAGATACAAGTGAGGGATAGGCAACCCCCATTCTCTCCTGCATCCTATCTCAGATCATCTATGTGTTGCCTTGATGGAGGCCCATGTGGAAGCACCTTCAATCCATCGGATTCATCCCTCTGCCCCAGCTCAGGGGAGAAGGGTCAACGACGACCTCCGTTTTTCAGATACCAGTTTGTCCGTCTGCCACAGTAAAATCACCATTTTCATTGAAAGCTCTTTGGATGGAGATGAACTAGGGATATTGTGAAGACAGAATGGTGGGGGCTGGGACTTAAGGTGGTAAAATGCACTCATCCTTCCCACAGCAGCTAGAGGTCATGTTCCATAAACATTCTGATTCTTGCCACTCTGAACATATGTTTCCTTGTTATCTTTTAATTGGTTTTTATTCTAAATTTAACACTAAACAGTTGTGGTGGCGGCTGTGAGCACTGGTGTGGGAACATGTCAATTCTGGGGACTTGGGAGGCACCAGGACCTCCTCCGTGCCTCCATCCCCTCCCACGTCACACCCGCCTGCGAGGAGAATCGGAGATGCTCATCGTGCCCCCTCCTGCCTGTGTTGTCGTGTTCATAGGTGTTAGGTTCTGGGGAGCAAAGGGAGAGGAATAACCTGAAACCCGAAGGCTACCACCAGAAGCCATGCATACTGCAGGGGAAGCCAGTAGGTTGGAAGCTACTATCAGCAGGCTGTGGTGCATAAAACCTTGTATTCCCGGGAAACACTTCAGAAATTGTTGAAAACTAAGCAATATGTGGCAATTGGGTGTTCTTGAGAAAGAGAAATCTGGGAAGTCAGACTTTAAAGAACTCCCAGGTCTATGATGGGGAAGGAAGCCTGGTGCAGAGGGAGGAGGTGGAGCTGGGAATTAGACTCAGTGTGAATATAGCCTCTGAGCCTTGGTGTCCTCATCTGCAAAATGGGATCATCAGCATGTTGCAGAGAATTGTCAGGACTGAGTCAGGGCTGGCAGAATATCCAGCCCAGAATAGGTTTTCAAAAATGTTAATAATTAGATTATTTTCCCAACTGGGCCCTGCAGCCCAGTAGTCCAACAAGATACTCTGTGAACAATGAATTCTGTATTTAGATTATTTTGGACGACGTTGTATGCTATATGCCTTCATTCTTTGATATTTATAACATATCGGGGAATTTTAAAGGCTTCTCAAAGGCTTACCAAAACCCTGCTTAACTTTCACTTAGCTGCCCCTTCATATTAGACCTTGAAAATATTTGTGATTGTCTGTGTTATTCTGAGAAATGCCATTAACAAACCCTGAAAACAAAAATTCTGTGAAATCTGCTTAGAAAAACTCTGAGTTTTTGTTATGTGGCTTCTAATAAGTTGAAAATCTTTCTCTTCAAACTCCATCCAGATTTGACACCAAATTCTCTTATTTCTTCTGAAATACTCCATTGGTTTGCCCTCATTCTCTACACATAGTTGTCACCCAATCTGACCCCCAGAGCTCCATAACTGTGTTGTTAGGACAGTCTCCTGTCTGCCATCCATTCACTCATTCATTCCAATTCAGCCTGGGTTACACGCCTGACCCATCTCCAGCAGCTGTTTCCACCCGCCACACCATGTCCTGTGGTGCCAGGCAAAGCCTCGCTCCTAACTGTTGCTTCCAGTATAACAGGGGTCTTCAAACTACGGCCCGCTGGCCACATGCGGCCTGCAGAGGAGTCTGATCCAGCCCGCCAGGTTTTTTGGGCAGTGAGCGCAGCCGAGGTGTTACAGTAGGAATTAGTAGTTCATATAGTCCGGCCCTCCAGCTCTCTGAGGGACCATGATCTGGCCGCCACTTTAAAAAGTTTGAGGACCCCTGCAGTATAACATTCCTGTCTGCTCTGTCAGGGGTCCATTCAGTATGACCCCACCCTGTCAGTGTAACTGTGCTTACATAGATCCACTCTCAGCTTTCGAGCCACACACACCCAGGTAGCAGGCTAGCTCTGTCATAGGCTCAACCCTGATCTATTGAGCTCTCACTGTAAATACAGTGGTTTGTTATACATGAACTTATTGAATTCTCACACTCTGCTCTGAAAGATAGATACCATCATTTTCATTTCCCAGACACACAAAGTAAAGCATAGAGAACTCAGGTCCCATGGATTTCAAAGACCTGGCTCTTAACTAGCTGGTCATACTACCTCTCAGAAATGGGAGGAACTCACGGGAATGGTGGAATTAATAGATTTTCTTTAGCCAGAGGCATTTAAAAACCTAAAAATACTTTGAACAGAGAATGTGAGGTTGGCCATGATGACTTTCTCAGGGCAAACTCATTCTAGGTCTCTGTTATCAGCATGTTCTCCTCTTGTAATTCACACAGGGGATGGATATAATGTTTAATAACTTCTACTTTCTATAATATAATATTCTCCCATATTTGAAGAAAAACAGCCTTCTGGCATTTGTTCCAATCTCTCCATGGTTGTGGAAGGTCTTACCAGCCCCTGAAGTGACGGGTGTGTTTGGAGACAGCATTCTCCCAAGTTGCTCATTTCTCTCCTTTGCTTCTCACCATTGACCAACAGTTCTCTGTCGTGGCCATGGACAGTCTCTCGTGTGAAAGCGATTGTATGTGCCCAGAAGGTGAAAGGGAAGCAGGAGTTGCCATGTTTGCTCGCTGCCTAGGAAGGAAGATTCCTTCAGGTGGTAATTTCAGTCCTTCTCTGACCACCTTCTTTCTCAGAACAGAGCAAAGTGTCCTTTAGACACTATCCAGTTTGTCATAAATATATGGCCACACAGCGTTGTCAGCTTCCAGATATGACAGTGACAGATTCATCAGTCAATCATCAGACATCTACTAAAGATCTGCTATATGCCCAGCAATGTACTGTGGAGAGCTCTATAGTATGATACTGACCTCAAAGAATTTACAGTCTATTTGTGGTAGCAAGGTAACAAACATAATAATAACAGCAATAATGCTAACAACAGCAGGTGCTTTCATTAGACATCTTAGCACTATACTAAGTGCTTTGAATACACTTTTTTCAAGTAGAAGACAAAGTGGGGCTTAATGACGTCACCTTATTCAAAAATAGTATTGTAAGGACGGTTAGGTAGGGGAGGGAACATTATAATTGGGAGAATGCTCTGATAAGGTCTGCAAGCATCTTGAGACTTAGGCAAGTTATGTCTCTCTTTTATAGAGAGACATGAGCCAAGCTAGAAGGAAGTAGGTGGGGAAATGGTGTGAGGCCAGCCTGTTCTCAGGAGGGTCTGGATCCTGGCTCAGGCAGAAAGTGGGCTAGCGTTTAGGGGCCTGGAAGAAAGAGAGGAGTTTAACCGAAGTTTAATTAGCAAGCTTTTTGTTCTGATTGATCAGTGGGGGCAAACAGCTCAGCTAATTTGAGGGTCTGTGTCTGGCTTTGTCACCAGTAAACAAAGGTAGCATCTGTGAATCATGTCTAAATCTCATGGGGAAGAATCGTTCTTTGCAATAAGCCTTTTTTTAGAACACAGATGACTGGATTTCTTAAACTTTGAGTAAGTCAGCACTGTCAGTTCTCTATATGAGAGTTGACAAAACTGAGCAACAGAGAGGTCAGTTACTTTGCCCAAGTTCACAGAATGATCAGTAGGAGAGGTGGAGCCTATACTTGGTCTGTCTCACTCCAGGCTGTACAATCAGCCCTACGTTACATGGTCCAGACTATAGATGTTACTGGAGTTGGGAGAGACTGAGTGAGGGCCAGAGCAGTCACTGCAAGCTTCTAGGAAGGAGACATTCTGGAGAATGAGCAGGAGCTGATCAGGTTGTTAGGTATCGTGTGAGTTATCAGGGCAGAACAATAAGGTAAAAAACAAAGATGAAGGTGGCCAAGGAAATGGGTAATTTATGACATGTTAAAATCATGTGAAATTTAAATCTCAGCATCCATAAATGATGTTCGGTTGGAACATAGCCATGCCTATCGTTTAGGTAGTGTCTGTGGCTGCTTTGTCAAATACAGGCAGAACTGAGTGGTTTCTGCAGAAAAGCCTAGAATACTTACCATCTGGCCCTTTGCAGAGGAAGCTTGCCAGCTCCTGCTGCAGGTGGATTATTTTATGGGATCCTCTCATCCCCTGAGACTCAGTCCAACAGCTCTATCCCCAGTAAAACCTAGGCTGGTCTAACTGTCCAAATCACCTGGTCCTTCTTTGATCCTTTTTTAAAAATAGATTAATTCTGTGTGTCGGCCTCATCTCCTCTAGAAGACAGTACATTCTTTGGATGTAGGGATTACACACAATTCCTGCTGGTGTGTTCAAAAGGCCAGCACCGCACCTTGTAAATAGACATTCAGTAGCTTAGTATTTTGCTCTATTAGATTGAATTGAGTTCCACTTTGGGTCTTCTGACTTTTGCCTGATGTCAACCAACTATTTAATGAGAAGGAAGTCCTAGGAGACTGGAGAGAGAAGCCTAAGAAGGGTCTATAAAGATTTTACTCAAACAACAACAACAACAACAAATAATGGTTACAGCTATGAGCTGAATACTTAGCACTATTCGCATACAATTTCCACATTGGTTACTTGTTGACAACATTGCCTTTCTGCTGCTGTTGACAACATTGCCTTTCTGTTGTTTCTCAGAGTGTAAAGTTAGATGAGCTTCAGGGACTTGGAAATGTTAAGGATCAAATTTCTCTTCCACCATCTAAAAGTGTTCTGTTCCTTGGCCTTCTTTTTTTTTTTTTTTAATATATTTTATTGATTTTGTACAGAGAGGAAGGGAGAGAGACAGAGAGTCATTGATCAGCTGCCTCTTGCACACCCCCTACTGGGGATATGCCCGCAACCAAGGTACATGCCCTTGACCGGAATCGAATCCGGGACCCTTCAGTCCCCAAGCCGAGACCGGTTTGGCTCTACCCATTGAGCCAAACCGGTCTCGGCTGTTCCTTGGCCTTCTTGACACCTGTTAAGGTTCTGGCATTGGGGGAAGGAGGAGCAGGTTGTATTTTATTGGTGAGTGTGTACATGTGCACACATGAACACAGGGGCAGGTGCTCATTTCATCGTGTGGCATTATCTGTTTGACAGTAGACTAGAGCAAAGACAACATCTGAATTATCTTCCAGGACACTTGATACTGTGGGAATGATGAGTAAATCCAAGGTCCTATAATTCAAGCTTTAAAATGGAATTCATGATGTAATGTACCTTGTTTCCTGTATTTCTCTGTGTGGGTTTGATTCTAGATTGGTGCAAAGGAAAAATACCACTGCCCTCTTGATAACCTAGAAAGGGTTTTATTTTTCTCTTTTCTTTGAAATAAGAAAGAATCTAAACCTTTTAGCACTCACTCCTTTCTATAATAATAAAAGAGTAATATGCTAATTAGACCAGACAACTGAATGACCTTTCAGATGTCCTTCCAGATCACCTTCTGGATGAAACTTGGGCTGCAAGGGCCAAGTCCCTCTCATGAATTTTGTGCATTAGGCCTCTAGTCTATACTAATAAAAAGGATAATATGTAATTAGACCGGAAGACCTTCCAGGAGACCTTCTGGATGTCCTTCCAGACAAAGCCATGGTGGCAGGGCCAAGGCAGAGGCAGTTAGGGGCAAGCAGGTCAGCAGTGGAGGGCAATTGGGGGCAATCAGGCCAGCAGGCAAAGTGGTTAGGGGCAGTCAGGCAGGCAGGCAGGTAGGTGAGCGGTTAGGAGTCAGTGTTCCTGGATTGCGAGAGAGATGTGGGATCGGGTCTAAACAGGCAGTCAGGCATCCCCTGAGGGGTCACAGATTAGAGAGGGTGCAGGCTGGGCTGAGGGACACACACCACCACCCCCTGTGCACGAATTTTGTGCACTGGGCCACTAGTCTATGTATATAAAAGGCTAAGCCAATAGGTGTGACACACATTGACCACCAGGGCTGCTGAGTAACACAGCCCTCTCGCACTCCAGGACCCCTTGGGGGATGTCAGACTGCTGGTTTTGGCCCAATCCCGAAGGCCAGGTCGAAGGACCCCACCTGCCAGAGAGACCCCGCTCACTCTGCAGATGCCTTTTATGTCCTGGTGCCCAGTCCTGCCCCACTGGCCACCTTCTAATTAATTTTTTCAATGTGCACGTATCTGTGCACCGGGCCTTTAGTGTGTTATAAATATTATTTAAGACATGGAATGAGGTCCCTTAAATGCTGCCTTTTATATGCCATCTACCCCATGCCATTACCCTCCAAGTAGTAGGGCATTTGGGGAAAACTATTTTGTAAGCAGAAAAGTTGACTTGAGGGATCAGAACTTCCTCTTGTTCCACTTGTGTAGACTTTTTCTTGAAGTGATTAAAGCTCAGCATGATCACAGCATCTTTCCTTACCTACCCGCCCCCCACCATTCATTGAAATATCATCCATAAATAATAGAGTTGTTTAGTTTTGCCAAACAGTAATGATGCCTAAGGAATGTACTGCCCACTTTTATCTCTTTTACATATTGGGGCTACTTTTAGAATGTTTAAAAAGTATTCTGACAGTATTTAGAAAGTAAATTATTCTTGCTTAGGATGGAGATCAGAAGACTGCCTGAGTCAGAATTACTTTGTGTGCCTGATAAGATGCAGGTTCCCAGCTCCTCCCCACTGACTTAGGGAAATATCAAGAAGCTTAAATCAAGAATAATAGAAGTTTAACATTTGGCTGTTAAAATGGACTTGAACCCATGCTTCTGAATGGCTCTGCCTGCTAGGACATCGCTGGCAAGTGGGTTGCCTGGTATCCACATGAATACTTCTGCTAGGCCAGAGCTCGCCATTGCCAAGGCTGCCCACCTCCTTGACTTCAGCTGTAAGTTATTACCAAAATGGCCTCCAGAGGAATCAAGATCTTGCTTTAGCCTGCATGCATCCTCCAGAGTAGTTTTAAAACTTTCTCCGGATCATGCCCAAAGGCTCTCTCCCATGCCTCTAATATCACTCCTATCTTATCGTCTACTTTTCTATCCACTTCCCCAGACGTGCACAGTAGAAAATGAGCTTTATTTCTTATTTATCTGTGTATATGAGTACTGAGTACTGTACCTGACATAATAGGTGCTCAGTGAAAATTTGTGGTTCTCTAAACTCATCCTCTTATCATTTCCCCTCTTGGATCTTAACTCCACTCTCTGAGATACACAAAATTCATGTGGTTCCACTTCTGCATGACAGCCCTTCAAATATTTACAGAGAGAACTGCTAAGCCTGCTTCTGAATCTCCTTGTCTCCATCCCAAACTGCCTTAGTTCCTATGACATTGTGTCCGGGTGACCTGCAATCATGACAGTCCACCCTTTTGTCAGATCTCTATCTACTTGGGTCACCCAGAACTGAACCAACTCATGGTGTGTAGCTTGAGGCAGCTGTTCCTCTCCATTACCTTGGTTACCACACACTCTGATACAATGGGAGATATGCTGTTGGCCTAGCAGCACGCTCCCTTCATTGCCAGGCTCTGCATCTTGTAGCCTTTGCTTTCCCGAGCATACTGCTGTTTTTGCCATTTACAAATGGTGCTGCAACCAGGCCGAGCCATCGAGCCCCTCGAAAACCAGTGTGGGTGCAGCTCTCATAATGAGAGTGTTATTAAGGTTGGACAGGCAGCTGCAGAGACCAGTGTCTGAGAACAGAGGGCATGCATGGGTCACTAAGGGGTGAAAGAACCCGGTCCACTCAGTGCATTTTAAACTCAAGAGATGAGGGACTTGTGCAGAATCCAAAATTGCCACCAGGAGCCACAGTCTATTTGAGCTGGTGGCTCCAATGGGCAGGAAGGCAGCATAAATCTCAGTGAGGCAAAGCTAAGTGGTAACAGTCTTTAAGTTCTGTCATACGTAGTTAATTTGCAGAATAAATTGGTCGGGGCAGCAAAAGGATTTAACATCTGAATTCATTTGAAAAACAGAAGCTAGATGAGTATCGAGAGGAAAATGGAGACATTACAACATTCCCTTGCTGGCTGGAGTGGTGTTATTACTGAATAATATTTTTATTAAAAATTTCTAGATTGTTTGATAGTTAAAATATTTATAAGACAGACGCTGCAGCAGCTCAGCAAGGCATTAACCTCTCTGACTGGGGAGCCACATAAGCCCCAAGTGATTCCCTGCATCTCATTCAGGTGAGCATCCCCCCACATCTACTCACACCCACACCTTCTGTGTACATGAGTGTGCAGCTGAGGTTTTGCCATTTCAGAATTGACCGGGGATTTCCCTAGATGATGCTCCTCTTCTCCAGGTTTGAAGCCAGAAAGAGAAAGAGATGACTAGGCAGGAACTGGAGCATACAGGTCAGGAGGCGGAATCAATGTGTAAGGGTGAAATGGAGTCAGGTAGAGAATGTTGCTGCCTGGTGGTTTTGGCAAAGCTAAAGGCGCCCCCTAGCGGATAAATGGTGTCACGTGCTACATAGAGGGAAACCTTAATTAATCTGAGTGTGGATAAAGCAGGAGCTCAGGGAGGCCCCCAGCGGAGCCCTCACCACTAGCAGAGGCTGAAGCTGGTGCTGGGAGCTCCCTTTCCTCTGCACCCTCTCTGTTTCTATTTTTTTTTTCTGGGCTATCTTCTTGAGTTTTCCTGCCTCTCTCTTCGGGGAGATGAAGTAGTTGGGAGGCACCTACCCCTGAAATAGGAAAACCCAGAGCACAGAAGAAAAAGCCTTAATCTCCAGGCAAGTGCACAGCCATTCACATGGACTCTCTGCTTATGGAGATTGGGCGGTAGTAGCCCGCAGGTGTTCCCCATTTCCACCTCTCTGCTCCCTCTCTCCATGCCGCTCCATCTATGGCCAACCAGCAGGGATAACCCAGTGCATCTCTGCACATTTGAAGGCTGTGACTCTGAATCTATTCGTCTGTTTATTTTGATGTTGACAAGAGGCCACACAGCCGCTGCAGGGTCTTGGGATGCTGATGGAGAGGAAACTTCTTCCAGTCATCCCTGCACCTTGGCTGGAAGTCCAGGGGATGGACAGTAGCTCCCAAATGGCCCGCCAATGCATCGTCACCAGCTGTGGTCAGGGAGGGCTCACAGTCAGTCACCATGTTGAAGGCTGTGGACACTGCAGTGGGTTGAATATGTTTCCTTAACATTCATACTACCTGGAGCCTCAGAATGCAAGCCCTGCTTATTTGGAAGCAGGGTCTTTGCAGATGTAATTATGTTGAGATGAGGTCATACTTACAGTGAGTCCTAAACCCAATGACTGGTGTCTTTATAAGAGCAAAAAGAGGGGGATTTGGACTCAGACACCCACAGATTGGGGTGATATAGCTACAAGTCAGGGAACTCCAGGGGATGCTAGGAATGCAGGCACCACCAGAAGCTGGAAGAGGTAGGGCAGGGTCTTCCCTCAAGTCTGGGGGAGCATGGCCCTTCCAGCCCCTGGATTTCAGGCTCTCAGCCTGCAGACTGGAGCAATACATTATTATTGTTTTAAGCCACTCAGTTGGCAATGTGTTAGGGCAGCCCTAGGAAACTAAGAAGAAGAGACTTAGTGAGGACAGAAACCTTGGTGATCCACTCAGAGTCCCATGAAAGACATTTGGTGAACAAAGAAATGGGACCACAAGAGGCAGGTGAAAAATAGGCAGCAGGTAAACATTACAGAGGGTGGGTATCAGATAATACGGGAACCAATTTATTGCAATTCATCCAAGACTGAGGGAAGTGTCTGCAGAGTATCAAGTGCTGGGCTCCAGGGACACACAATGAGTGAGACTCCCCCCTGGAAACAGACAAGACATGAAGGCAGACCTAGTCGACACAAGTGAGGTCAATGCTCTGCTGGACACGGGTATGAAGACCCATGGTATCATTTATGGCAAAGGCAGGAGTGGAAAGCACTCAATAAATATTTGGAGGGAGGGAGACAGGAAAGACAGACATTTTGGGGGGTGAGGAAAACAATGAAATCAGCCCAGTCTACCACACCCCTGGCACTTAGCACCTCCAGATCCTTCCACCGAGCCTGGCCTGGCCTTTGTGGCGAAGCCTAATGAAGCTTTGGGTTGTCACTTGAGGAATTGCAGGCAAAGACTAGGAAGAGCTAACGTCCCTTTGCTTCTTTCCATCTCTTAATATTTGTTGAATTCTTACCAACTACAGGGCATTGGGTGAGAGCCATGGCAGTCCACCAAGAATAAGGTAGCTCTTACCCCAGGGACTCACATTCTAGCTCAGATTTTTAACCAGTGTGCTGCAGGTTTTTAAAACATACAGTACCTGTCTATTTAGGAGCCATAACCTCTTTTTCTTTAAATTATCAAATAAAAAAATGACAACAGGCAACACAACAATAGACAACCCATGTGAATGAATCAAAATTATACCTATTTTATTTGAGAGAAAAAAAAGTTTGGTTTTTTTTTTTTTTTTTTTTTTTTTTTTTTGAGCTACAGAATTTCAGAAATTAGTTAATGTGTGCCATGAAATGAAAGAGTTTGAAAATGCTGGTCTATCTAAGAAGGGCTCATTTTTTTAGTCAATGCTTCAGTTACTTGGATTTTGTCTGTGTGTCTTGAGACAAATGGGCTGTGTGGAGCTGGGTCTCCAAGCAGTGGTTGCATCTCTCAGCTATCCTCACCGTTTCCTTCTCACACCAAGGTCAAGATTGGACAGGGGGTCACAGCTCGACAAAGGCTATCTTTCTGTTATTAATTCCTTGGGAGGTGCTGTTTGACTCAACCTCTTATCCCAAATGTCATTTCACTGTGACTGACCAAAAAGACACTGACAGAGGCTTTGATGCATTTCATCCATTTGTCATTAAATTAACTGTTCCCAGGCCAAAGTGGACTACCAATGCTTGGCAAAGAGAAAGCACTACTCTTACACCAAAACTTCACGAACCTAATTAGCCAGGAACCTCAACCAGGCAATCATTGGTTTGATAACACGGCCATTAAGAGGAGGCAATCTTAACAAAATGGAACCTTATACTATTGATCAATTCTTAAAAAGCCATTTGGGTTATAGGTACCATTTTATTTCTGTCTCCCACAGCTTCCAAATCTGCATAGTCATAATTGATGAATAAAATTATCACCTTGGAGGCACCTTGGGGAAAGGTTTAATCCTGTTTCCTAGGCAGTGCTTCATGGGTCAGGCAGAAAATTGGAAAATTGCATTTTTAGAGAAGAAAAATGTCAACAAGGATTGGAGGAAATGTAAGCATTTTCTGGCTAAGTATCAATTAAAGAAAAATTCAATTTTCCAAAAGACACCTTTTCTTGAGCCTCCCAGTTAATGACGCTTTGCTGCAGTGCATAGTGGGTATTGATGACAGCTAATTACCACACTAGACCTCCTTACACCCAGAGATGCTGCTCATGCTTATAACAAAGACCATCTGCTATTTCCAGAAACTTCCTGAAGAAATACCAAAGCACTAGATCTGAAGTGCACAGTAACTTTCATTTTAGAACAGAAAATAAAGGCTACATCCTGACAAAGGATTTAAAAGAAAATTTAATTCAGTTTTAGGAAAGGACCAAAATATAAATTCTTTGGAGGTGGAGCTTTTTCTGGACATGGTGAGCCAGTGGTTTTCTAGTATTTAATCCCCAAAGAAAAATGTGCTTCTTCTGAGCTCTGGGAGTGCTGAGTGTGTAGCTGGAAGTGTGGATGGGTCCTGTGTGCAGGCTGAGACTGGGCGAAGTAGAAACCTGCAGAAAACGCAGGTGTTCATGTTTCATCCTTCTAGCCATCCTGGTTCCAGATGCCTTTCTCTCTTTCACTATCACAACCACTGCCCTTTTTGCTGGTGAAGTAGAACACATGATTCTTAATCTCAGTATGACTGCTGTCACCCTGCTCCACCCACACAGTGATGCATCTCCCATCTCAGCCACCTTTGGTACCCAGAGGCTTACAGGCCCCAAACACCAGCTAGGCCCTTTGTCACTTGGTGACATTAGTGGCTATAACCTTCTCACATTTTCTAGTCGCAAAAGAACCACTGCCTACTCGTCCGCATCATAGTTGGCTTTTCCTTTTATTAAGCTTAAGTCCTTCAGTCCCAAGGTAGTGAATTACCCAATGCACATTAATGAATTTTGAAATGCAAGTGTAGGTTTCACAAAATTTGCACAATGCACTTTTGTCAGTATTTCCCTCAATCTGTGTAACTAGATGATATTTGACCAATGCCCACTTGTACATGAAAGCGGCAGAACCCACTCTGGATTGATGCCCCTCTTCTTAGAAGAAAACTAGACCATCTCCAAAGTACCTAGGCCAGTCAGACAAGAAAGGAATTTAAACCCCCCGCCTGTCCAGTGAGTACCTGCTGAACACAGACAATTGTCACTTTGTACACAGGTCATTCTAAGTGACTTATTAATTCAACAAACACTTGTAGGCATTCAGTAAATATTTGTATAATGAATTGTTGAATGTATTAGGCATTCGACAATGTGGGATATTACAGTGAAGAACGAGATGTAATTTCTCCCCTCAAGGAGCCACCGTGTGATAGGGTGGCTGGGGCCAGGGCACATAAGTAGACAGGCATTGCGAGAATAATTAAATTTGGAGCATACTCACTATGTCCCGGGCGCTGCTAAACTCTCTTCATGGAATACACCATTCATCTTTACCAAGCCTTATTAAGTCAGGTCAGTTATCTCTTTTTTTATGTATGAGAGAGGTCAGGCCCAGAAAGGTTAAGAAACTCGCCTTACATTGCACAGCTAGCAAGTGGGAAGATCAGAAATCAAACCAGGCAGCCTGACTGAGACCTCACACTTTAGACTGCATTGCTCTGGGCAGCAGTGGGCTGGCAGTGAGGTGGATGGCTGGGGGTAAAGGATGTGCTTAAGGAGCCTGGGTGATTGACTGGGAGAGTAGGACAGAACCAGCAGTGCAGCCATGATTTCTGCCTCTAGCACCTAGGAAGTCGGTGCCTTTGCTGAACTGGGGCCTGCAAAGAGGACAAGTGTTGGGGCAAGTGTGGAGGGAATGTGGATGGCAGTTGGGGGCACATTGATTGAAGTGCCTGCTGGACAGACATCTGAGTGGATTTCTGGATAAGCATGTTAAGGTTCTGGTAAATGTGGAGGAGACCGGGCTGGAGATGTGGAATTGGGTGTCATCAGAATAATGCTTTGTTCCTTCTGCTTGCTTGAAACTTGGGTGAATGGCTAGAGACTGTTCACAAATGCTTTGGTTTTATTATGTTTGACTGATTTAAAAAAAATTGAATCTCTTATCAAGACTTAATATATTCCACCCTTCCCTCTTTAATATATTTATGGAGAGATGGATGGGTGGGTGGGTGGATAGATAGATAGATAGATAGATAGATAGATAGATAATTGTAGGTAATAGGTAGATGGTAGATATAGATGGTAGATATAGATGGGTGATAGATAGATAGGGATCTATACACCTAAACTAGGCAAAGTGTCAAAGATAAGGAAGACACCCCAGGGTGCTCATTATCTCACACAGAGACCTAAAGATGGAGAGAAGTGGCTGGTTCATGCCCTATCCTTTTCCTTTAATTATCCACTAAAGGCCCAGTGCACGAATTCATGCACCAGTGAGTTCCTCAGCCTGGTCTACGGGATGGGGCTGAAATTGGCTCTCTGACATCCCCCAAGGGGTCCTAGATTGCGAGAGGGCACAGGCCAGGCCGAGGGACCCCACTGGTGCATGATTGGGACCAGGATCAGGGAGAGATGCCGGAGGTTGGCCAGCCAGGAAGGGACCATGGGAGTGCTCCAGGATGTGTCGGGCCTATCTCACACAGTCCCAATTGGCAGGACTCCAGCAGCAAGCTAATCTACAGGTTGGAGTGTCTGCCTCCTGGTGGTCAGTGCACATCATAGCTAATGGTTGAATGGCCTTAGCATATTACATTTTGATTGGTTGAGCAGCTGACTAGCCAACTGGACACTTAGCATATTAGGCTTTTATTATATAGGATTGTACTCTATTTTGCTCAGAGAGTGTGTCCCTTGGCAGGTCTGGGAGTTCAGATTAAGTCATCCAGAGTCACTGAATCTCCTCTGAGATTGATTCCACCTGCATGCCTGGACAGAAATGTGATTTCAGATGACTCAGGACACCTGTGTGAACCATAAGGGGTGGAGATGGGGAGAGCACCTGTATGGGGGTGTCAGTGGGCTCAGGGCTCAGTGTGCTGTGTCAGTGTGCTATTTGCTTGCTCTGTGTCAAACTGTCTCTCCTGAGGATCCACGCCATCTCCAGAAGCTGAGCTCTGACTAGCTTACATCTGATTCCTCACTGCCTAATGAACTGCCTCTGTAGCTCTGGCTGTGATGTCATTAGCATCACATTGCCTTGGGCACTAACTTGAGAGATTCTTACAGCAGCCCCAGAATCCTACAAGAATTATACCAATTTACTTCATAACCACTCATTCACCTTGGTGACCTGTCAGTTCCCACCAGCATAGTGGGCTGGCATGAGATTGGCTCAGTCACTTTTATCATCATGAGTCCAGATGGGTCAATATGTACCTGCCCAAGGCCATGGGCACGGCCATGGTGAGATTTTGAACATCTGGAGGCCAGTATTCTCATACCCCAATATTCTGTGGGGGAAATTCATCCACTGTGTGCCATAGGTACAGTTTTAGCCTCAAACAAATGGCATTTATTTATAGCAAACTGTATTTTCAGAATGCTTTGCAGTTTGGGGGCTGTGAACTACATTTCATGTTGGCTCTTCTTCCGTTGTGAGAAACCTGAGTGCCTGGCTGGACCCCAGCGCCTTCCCTGAGAGCAGTGGGGTGGGCTCTGCAAAGAGGTGAAAGAAGGCCACAACCACACCCAGTATCCTCCATCAGAAGGTGCCTAGGCTAATGGTAATCTTTTAAGACCCTAATTGTAGCTTATTTCTTATGTCCAGAGACTATGTACTTGTTGAAATAGAATATTCATTTTATTAAGAGACACTGTAGTGTCAAATTACTAGAGCATTTCTACCCAGGTTCAAGATGGTGGAAGGGGGCAGAAGCACCCGCGGGCTGTAATTGGAGTGGGCCATAGAACCATAGGAAATGGGGCGGAGTCTCCTCCCTACCACTCTCCACACACTGACCCCTCACACCGGTGCCAGCATGAGGGGAGGTAAACCAAGTGTCAGACATCAGACTCTGCTGAAGCTTTTAGGATTTGGACGAGCTTCACTTGCCACAGATGTGATGGTTGTAAGTGCTCTCTTTGGGCAAAGGGAGATTTATCTGGCTTTCCACCAGACTCCATCATTTTAAGGAGCATTTCCCAATTGTATCTTTAACCGCGCATGGGAAAATGTGTTTCCTCCTTGAAAAATCTCTCACACATCTCTATTCTTTGCCGGAGTCTTCCGGGAGTTCACTGCTCATCACTTCTGTGTAAATCCAGCTCCTCTCTAGGCAGCTCATCTTGCCTGGTGGGAGGACTGGACTGGCAGGGCTGCTAGTCTTGGTCTCGGGCGGGGCTCGCTCTTCTGGACTGGTATAGTTTCAGGAGAGGGCAAACTTGATTCTGAATTACAGCAAGAGTTGGGTGGCTTCCCACCATATTCTTTTGCACCCTCCTTTCCTTGCCTCTCTTCTCCCTGGCCTTGTACCTGTCCAGGACTGAAAGATATAGGGGATGGGGAGAGGGAGTGCTGCATCTTGATTTTTTTAAATTTTCTTTGAATTTATTGGGATAACAGTGCTTAATAACATTAAATAGGTTTCGGATTAGCATCTCGATTTTAATTTGGGAAGCCAGAAGACAGCAGCAAAGGGAGCAGCCTCTCAAATGTTCACAGCAATTAAAGCCTTAATGATAGATTGCTGAAGGGCTGGAGGCTGTCACTAAGCTCCAGATGGTGTGGGGTCGCAGTGCCCTCTAGTGTCAGACCTGAACATTCTGAATAGTGACCTGAGTTTTATACAAGGATATGGATGGACGTAGGAGGTGACGGGCGTTCCTGGGTATTTGGGGATTAAAGGTGAGAGAAAAGGTATTTCGTGGCATCTTATTCTCCCCTAAAGCAAATTATACTACACGTGAATAATATTGAGTGGGATTTTTATTTTCTCCTCTAGTTTCGTTTTCCCTTGATCATCTTGTATTTTTCTCCTTAGGCTAAGTTGGATGGAATTGTTTTACTCATTAATGATGTATTAATTGCTAGAGAAAATTTGTGCCACTACAATTTTTTTTTAAGTAGCCATGTGTCACTTTTCCATAAGTTTATTTTCTGTGATGCCTAAGTGGTCACAGAATGTATCACCATTTGTTTCCTCTCACAGAAGTCATTTTAGACTTAATATCACCACCTAGTGGTTACTTTGTAGAAACCTTTTCTAGGACGCTAGGACCAGGACGGTTGTGGGCTGATCATGAATTGCAATGCATCTGATTCTAGGTTAAGTTGGATGGAATTGTTTTACTCATTAATGATGTATTAATTGCTAGAGAAAAATTGAGGGCCAACCCGGAGACCCTTCAGCGCTCTGGTAAGGCTTGCAAGGCAAAATTTTAAAACTCTTATCTTGAAAAAAAGCACTGTATCTTTACTGTTCATTTTTTTAAAAATTCGCTCACTTCCCCAATGAATGAAGGCATGTTTTTCTAGAAATAACATCAAGAAATCAAAAACCTTATCCCACCCCCACTTATCCTTGCCAGGAGCTGGGTGAGGACTTTACAAACACTCCCAGCCATGAGTTACAGAAGCCTGAATGTCAATCAAGATTTACACATTGTTTGGAGTGACTTTGGAGCTAGCTGGTGTGGGCTCCTGGGTCTCCTATTTAATAACACCGGTCTTGGGTTTGGTATGTGCAGGAATGTAGTTATCTTGAAAATCCAGGAAGGGCTTGAGCTCAACTCTAGATACTTTATTAAACCAATGCAAATGTGAAATAAATTGTATCCTACATTGATAGTCACTGAGTGAGCCCTTTGCCTTAGAATGCACGAGGAGCCCACGTCCATGGAGCTGCGGGGTAGAAATGCCTCTTCTGTATAACGGAGATGCTCATCTGCACAACAGCAAGGCTGCGGAGCCTCGTATCACACAGCAAACAAGAGGGGAGAGCGAGCACTGCCTCGGCCCCACAAGAGAGAAGGCTGCTATGAAGTCAATGAGTCGTATCTCGCAATCACCTTCTGGAACCACTTTGCAAAGCCTTCTTCCCAGACCCCCCAAAGATCTCCCATCAAACATCGCATTCTCGTTGTGAGAGGACAAAATGGATGGCCTATCCGCCCATTGTATCGAAAGGCCCAGTGACCTCCCTGCAGCTATTGCATGTTTGGGCTACCAAGGGGTCAGGGAACTCTTAAGGAACTAGGGGTTTTTTGCCAGCAGACTCTACTTCCATCTCCCATAGAATTAATAAGCAGAAAATCGTGAAGGCTTGGAAAAGAAATACCAAGCAGTGCTTTATTCCACAGGGGACAAACTGTTACTTTCTGGTAGGCATTTCCAATGTCTGTCACTAAAAATAAATCAAGAGCCCCCCAACTCCCCTTTACATATCAATCAGGGTGGTATGGACCCATTTCTCAGGCTTTGGAGTGAAAATCTTTTTGAAAAAGACAAAGTTCCTTTCACATCTTTATTGCATTAATTAATAATGAAGCTGAGATGTCCTATGACAGAATTGGATTCAAATTTCAGATCTCACCATACAATAGCTGTGAGCTTGAGGCTCTTGGCCTGACTTTTCTCATCTATAAAATGGGTGTAATGATAGAATTCCATGCAAAGAGCTGATGTAAAGCTGGTTATGATCAGATATCACATTCCTGGAATATACAGGCTCAGTAAACCTTACTCATAGGTATGGTTAGACTATGATGATGATTATTTGCATGTACTTAGCTACCATCATGTGCTTTAAAATCATTCTGGCCTTTATTCATTAGCAGTGCTGGAGGGAGTACTGTTCAGACCTTCATTCTCTGGATGCAGAACTGTCACTGCTGTTACTGCTTGCATTACGGATGGCAGTCATGGACCTGCACACAAAATGCAGAAGCATCCCCGAGAGGATCAGTGGGGCTGATGCTGCTCAGCCAGGAAACAGCCTACTCTCCTGGTGGGGGGATCTGGGAGGAGGGGTTCCCCAGATGGAGCCAGATGACAGAATCACATTTTTACCCCCTCTGTGACATTTCCTGACCACTCCAGGATTTGACTCTGGTGCTCGGGGCCATGAGGCCATGCAGTCCTTGTTCTTCCCTCCCTCACTGTTCCTTTTCTTTCTGTGTCTGGCAGGCAACTCCCCATCTGACGAGTCAGAGGAGCGGGAAAGAGACCCCAAGGTGCTAACATTCCCAGAATACATCACCAGCCTGTCAGAGTCTGGCACCAAGCGCATGGCAGCCGGAGTCCGCATGGAGTGCCAGAGCAAGGGACGGTGCCCCTCGTCCTGCCCCTTGTGCCATGTGACATCCAGCCCTGACATCCCTGCCGAGCCGGTTCTGCTAGAGGTGACCAGAGCAGCCCCCATCTATGAACTGGTGCCCAATAACCAGACCCAGCGGGTAAGAGGCCTGGGACTCTTGGTTCAGGGAGGCAACAACAGAGGGTGTTGCCAAGGGCCCGAGGAGGTGACAGGTGCAGCTGAGCCCATGCTAGACTATGGATAGTGAGATTTTTTGTTTAATCTAAGCACCTATTTTCTTATATTTGCATAGTAATTCAAGTCAATGCATTCACAATTCCCATAGTAATGACTCAGCAGTCAAACTGAACATTCGGGAGGGTTTGAACACCAGGGGCTGGAAGGAAAAAGGTAGATAGGGAGGCATAGCCGTTTGCAGTCACCAAAGTCATTGTTCAGAAAGCCTCAGGGGACAGTCTTGGGAGAAGTTCAGCTCTGCCTCCTCTTGTTGGCTGCTGCAGTGAGAGTGGCAGGAGCACATTGGACACCTGAGCCAGAAGGAGGTGGTTTCTCACCCATCACTCTGACTCAAAATGCCATGTCCATGCAGAAGTCCCTGCCTTATATTATGGTGCAGGTCATGACATCTCCCAACCACCTCTCCATCTCCTCTGCTTCTCCCTTTCCAAAGATGCTCAGGGAAAAAGCAGGCACCCAAAGGGATAAGTAAGGAAAATGTGACTGAGGTGGTGATTTAGCTCATTTCCTCTCTTTGATCTCCTCAAGGTCATAAAGGACAGGGTGGGTCAAAACAGACACACAAAAACAGCAACAATATGGACAAAAAGAAACACCTGAAAGCTTAGGGTGGGGACTTCTGAGACTATAGGCAAAGGTGACCTTGGGGACAAGACCTTGGGGACAAGATCTCAGCAGTGATCCTATTACCTGCCTGAAAGGTGTGCCCATCCAAGTGGGGTGATAATTGCTTCCTCTGTCCTCTTTTGAGGGACACCTGGTGTGTCAGTTTCATAGGTGGTGTCTAAGCCAACAGGAGGGATTTTATGTGTGTGTTGCTCTCTTACTAGTGTCTGCCTCGGCCACAGATACTTCATTGAGTGTTTGAAAGAATTTGTCCCTTCGGTTTATAAACTCTTCAGTTTGATAGAAGTGGCCATGGGAAGAGTTGTGGGACAGAAGAGAACTCTGGCAGGCGGCTTGAGAGGGTGAAAGGAGACCCAAAGGAGGCCCAAAGCCTAGAGTGACAGTGGCTCTACTCCACTGCCCAGCCCTGCCCTGCTTGTCTTCTGGCAGGATGAAGAGGCCAAATAAGGATGCAGAGAGGCATTTGAGAAATAACTAAGTGCCTCTGGGCAGAGGGAAGAGCAGTAAAGGCAAGTCCTCCTGACTATCTGGTAGAGAAGTCATTGTTGCTGGAATGCAAGTGTGGAATGATGGAATAGAAAGGAGATGGCAGGTGGAATAAGACTTGTTTCCAAGGTGTCAACCACAGGGACAATTGTGATGCTAATGAAAGATGAGCCCTAGAGGTCTGGGCTTCCCAGAACAATCTCCTGGAAAGAAGTACTACTGGCTGGAAGTTACTTAAGACCAAACAGAGCTTTAGTGGCCCTTGATTATGGTGACTCAGCCTGGAGACCTGACACTCTTTGCCCTCTCTTGCAGCTCTTGCAGGAAGCCACCATGAGCTCCCTGTGGTGCTCCGGGACTGGAGATGTCATCGAGGACTGGTGTCGCTGTGACTCCACTGCATTTGGGGCTGATGGGCTCCCCACGTGTGCGCCTCTGCCACAGCCTGTGTATGTGTCCCTTTACTTTTCTCTCTCTCAGGCATGCCTCAGCATTATTCCTCAAACACTTACTAGAGAAAGTCTACCATTAGCAAAGCTATGGGCTAGATGCTGGGAAACAGAGAGAAAACCATGATGCTGCATCTGGAAGGCAGGTGCACAAACTGTAATTGTAGGAGGAATGGTTTGATAATAGTTATATGAGACATATAAGTGAAGGCTTCATGAAGGAGGTGAAACTTGAATGTCTTCTCGAAGGTGGAGATAGTAGTACAGCATGGCCAGAAGGTAAGGGGTAATAGTGCTATTGCCTTGGAAGAAGTCAAGTCTATAATGAGGCCACTGGTGTCAGTCCGTGTGGAGCAGTTAGATGCTGTTATTCCTCCTTGTAATAGATAAGGGAATGGGTTCCTATAGACTGAGGAATTTTCCAAAGAGCAGAGCCATGGCTAAGAGGCATTGCTATCAGCCATCACAGTGTGGAGAGGCTACAACTGAGAGATGACTTTGGGTGGAAGCATTGGGGCTTGGTGGCTGACTGGGTGTGAGAAGGAAGGAGAATTGAGAATGGACTTAGGCTTATGACCTGGGTGTCTGGGAAGATGAATAGGCCACAAATGAGAAAACAAGCATCAAAGAAGACGCAAGTGTGAGGAAGAGGCTGGTTCCGTGGGGGCCTGTCTTGGAGTTACAGTGGGGCAGTTCTATAGCAGTGGCCAGTGGTCAGAGGGAAAGATAGTTTGGAGCTGCATAAAAAAGTAACTACTAGGGATAAGACTGAATTCAACTCAAAGAAATGAGAGAGAGAACACAGCTCCGAGAAAGAATGTTCCAGAATAAGTATCAACTGGGAAGAGCAGAGGGTCAGGGATGAATATGGCGGGGGGGGGGGGGGGGTAGAACGAGATCTGCATTTGAGGAATGAATAAGTAAGAGTGCTACAAAGGTGGCTGAGAATGAACATGTCCAATATCTTGCCCCTCACGGGAAGGCTACACAAACTGGCTGAACAGCCTGTGAATCCTGATGGGCTAGAGCCCAAGGCAGGGCCCCCTTCTAGTCTCTGCTATAGCATCTGTCATTGGAGTGGAGCATAGGACTATCATGTCTAATATGGAGTGCTGGTAGGGCAAGCTGGAGGAGCATGACCCATGGGTTGGTTAGGCAATGAAAGCGGAGTGAGGATCAGAACCTACAGTACCTGCAGGGCTGAGTAGGCAGGAGCAAGATGGCAGAAGGACCCAGCAAGTGCTAGGCTGGTCTTGGTGAACACTGCCCTCTGCCCGTTACGTGGATGTGCAGGTGGGCAGTAAAGGACCGGGACTGAACAGGAAAAGAACCAGAAAGAGGACAACACAATAGAAGAGTGTCATCACAAGCCAACATCTTCTCTTGTCCACAGCCCTTCCTTAAGTAGTTTTAGATATACCAGCCATTGGCTTCTTGCTCCTTATTGCTGTGACTTGGACTTTTAGAGTCAAAATATAATCACGCTAATTATTAGTAGAAGTCCTTCCTTTTGGTAGAAAAGGAGCTCCTAGAAGAAGATGGTGCTTCCAGACTGATTCACCAACTAAGAAATCTGCCTTTGACACTTAACACTGAATCCACCAAGCAGTTATCATCAGGGACATGAGATCTAGCCATTAGTGACTTGGGCTGGTTTTGTTCGTAAACCTGCGTTTACTAAATGTCATAGACAAACATCAAATTGGGCTACATTTTCAAGAGCAGGAACATCTATTAGGGACTTCAATTTTCTTGTTAATTCTAATTAGTAGCAGACCTTAGTTTTTTGAATTTTTGTTGGTAGTGGGAAATAGAAAAGCACTTTAGCTTTCCACACGTCTGCGTAAATCGCACACACTCCTGTTTCTCAGTAGAGGCCAGCCTTACTTCATGTTTACACAGAATCTGAGTTCTCAGAAAGGCTTAGTTACTTGCTTAAGCCTCATAATGCTTTTTCTTCAAAATAGCTTTCTGCATATGACTCTAATTAATGAATTTGTCAATATCTGCACTGTTTTGGGTCTATTCCATCTTTAATGTCATATGCAAACTATGTACTTCTCATAGGAAGCCACTGGAGAACATGTGTTTTACATTATTTTCGCACTAGCTGAATTCCTTGCTGCTGCTCCCACAGCCTCCTGTGATTTCTTTTCAAAGTTCTTATCACACATTATTATAAACACATGCATAACTATGTTTGTCTATTGACCACCCCATAAAAATAGGGACTGGAGCTGGTGTGCACACCTCTACATCTTCAGTACTTACCAAGTACATTCTTATAAGTAATGGGTAAATTAGTAAATCATTGCCAAATTGAAAATGAACATTGCTTTGGTGTGATACACTCACGGTGCCTTGCAAAGTTGATCCCTGAGACCAATGATGGGCATCTGTGAGCCTAGGAGAGGCTAGAGGACCAGGATTATGGGTGGTTATGAGATATGGGAACCAAGGATGGGGGTGAATGGCAGGAATACATGTGAGGGAGTGGAGGATGGAGTGAGCAAGAACTGGGGAAAAAGCCCAGAAGCCAGTGGTCTAGGAAGAAACAGGGAATTGGAAGCAATTGAGAAATCTGAAACCCACACATGAAGTCAGAACAAGGCAGGGAATTGAAACCACGTGGACCATTAGGAGAGGCATACTAGTGAATGTCAATAATGGTTATTGAGTGTCTGCAACATACAAAGAGGTATGAGATGGAAAGGCAAAAAGTGGTCAAGATGGACAATTTACACAGAATGAGCAGACTATGAATTGGAAAAATCAAGAAAAGAAGGGAATTGGAATCAGGTTACTATAGAAACCCAAGAACAGAAACTGAAATGAGAACCTGAGTTTGCAGACACAGGACATCAACCTGAGGACAACTTGATTTGTGGCCAGCTTTCTCTTGCCCAGCAAATCTCCTCATGAGCATTACCTCCAAACTGAGCCTGTTCCAAGGCCCACGAGCTCAGAAGGCCTGGGGAAGAAAATAGGTGGGGTCCCACCAGCAGGGCAGATACTGACAGTGCTACAGAAACTGAGCTGACCTTGATAATGCAGGCTCTCCTAGCCACCACCTTCAGCGGGCCTGGGTATTAGCAATAGAGGCACATTCTCATTGTTTAAGAGTAAATCCAGAAATTATATTTTCAAGCTCTATCAAGTGCTACCCCAAAAGCCCTGTCCCTGACCATGTGAGATGCAGGCATTCATCTTTGACTCACCTACCTATTTAATTACAAATATATGTTGAATTTCTAACCTGAAACTGGTACTTAAAATATAGATATCAAGGGTCTTCCAGAAACTTGACTCTCTGGTGAAGGAGACAAGCACTCACAGAGGTCGTTGTAACGGTTGGTTAGGATAAAGGTTAGAAGGAAGAATTTATATTTGAGGTGGCCAGTGGTGGTATAAGAAGAGCCTGCAGGTCTCAACTGGGTCTCCGCTTCACGTTTCCTCTCCTCTGCCCTCAGTTTGCGGCTGTCCACGGTGCACGAGCCCAGCAGCACCCTCGTGGTCCTGGAGTGGGAACACTCAGAGCCTCCCATCGGGGTACAGATTGTAGATTACCTCATCCGTCAAGAGAAGGTCACCGACAGGATGGACCACTCCAAAGTGGAAACTGGTGAGCATCTCCCACCACTTCCTGGACCCAGGGTGGAAAGCAGTAGAGAAAAATGCCTGCCTCCTGGCTCTGCACCAGGCCCCCAGGGCCTCAGGGCAATTCTGGAGGGGCCTGAGCAGCAGTCATCTTGTCCTTTTAAGAGTTTTTGCCTGGTAAGCATCTGACAAAATCTTGTTTTGATTTTGTTTTACTTTTTGTTTATGGAAGAGGTGTCCATTTCGTTGCCTCTAGGCACACTCACAAAGAAATAACGATACAGCACACTAGTTATCCTCGCCCATAATTAGAAAACAATTCTGTGCTAACCACTGCCATGATTACAGAAGAAAAGATTTCTTTACTAATAAGGCGAAAGCATGTGTGGACAGATTCACTTACCCCGTGTCTTGTCCTAAAGCAAACTCTGCTTTTGCTAGGACCAGCTAGAAGAAGGAAGTCTTAGAGTAGTGGAATCGCCTCTTAAATAAATGCTTCATGCCTCATTATTTCACTGTCTACATATAAGAAAGGTCAAGGTAAATCATTCCTGAAACTTACACGAGTGTGGTCACCAACAGAATGGTAGCGTCCACAGTCTAACTCAGGGTAAATATCTTACGGTAAAACTGTCACTGAGGCCTAGAGACATGGATTGCTGTCCACTGCTTCTTTCCAGGCCCTTTCCCTGATGTGCACAGGCACCACGAAGGTCTGGCAATGACCACTGACCAGAACAGCTATTCTCACCAAGGATATTGCATAAAAACTCGCAAATGTGGCATGTCCCTCTTGCCCTAGTTGCTTCTGAGCTAACTCTGGACAAACGGCTCTAAACCAGTTAGTTAAATTTGAAATAGTCATAAAAAAAAACCTATTCCTTCTAGGTCTCCTTTCTCTACCTGGAGTGTAAGAAGCCTGGGGACCAAGCCATTTTAATGTTAAGCTCTCACTGAATTGATCCTGTGTCCCCATTGCTTGGCCTTGATTTTTTATGCCTTTTCCACCCCTTCCCTCCGGCAGAAACAGTGCTGAGCTTTGTGGATGACATCATCTCCGGAGCGAAGTCTCCTTGTGCCATGCCCTCTCAGGTGCCAGACAAGCAGCTCACCACCATCTCTCTGATCATCAGATGCCTGGAACCCGACACCATCTACATGTGAGTGGCTCCTACTGCCTCGCTGTTCCCTCCCCCACACATCCGAGGCTCCTGGCTGGTTCCTTTTTGCTACTTGGATTCCTTAAGAGACTTGGAAAAATGTTTTGAGTCTCTCAAGTCTTGTCCTGATCAGCATTAAACAGAACCTTCCAGACACAGTAGGGGGAGGATCAAGAAAAATAATGTAGTCCCATCCTGCAAAGAGTTTACAACATAGAGGGGAAATAGAGAAACAACTAACCTTAACATCAGGCTGAGTGGAAAAAAACGCTAGATGGGAAAGAGCAAGGGACATGTTCAAGAGAAAGGATAGTGGTTGATTGTGACTTTCGGGGTGAATTGGATTGGGTAGATTTTCAGTTGGTAGTGTCATGTTGGAAAGGGCATACCAGGTGGCAGGAATGGCGAGGGAAAGGAAAAGAGGCATAAAGGTGAGGAGCAAAGTCATCCACAGGGTGGAAGCTGAGGGTGAGTAATAGGGATAGAAGAGAGCAAAATTGGGACCATAGAGTGAAATGCTGTATATCAGAGGAGATTATTAACTTTTTGGAGGAAAGGAGAATACCAAGAACTCTGCTTTAGAAAGCAAGCTCCAGTGGCACTGAAATAGTTTACTGAGGTTAGAGGTGGTCTGCATTTTTCTTCAAAGGACACATAGTGAACTCCATTATTGCAGCCCTGTTCTCCCTGAGAGCTCCTCCTATTCTGCCCTGTGCTCTGGGAATGACTGAAAGCTATTTGTGAAGCAGAGACACAAACGACACAAAGAGAGGAGAGATCATGATGCAGTCCAAGTCCTGATAGGAAAATTTGAGAGCTAAGGCAGAAACCATTGTGATGTAGTTCTGGGACCTTATGACCCCATTAGGATGAAAAACATTTAACAGTTTACAGATGAGGTCAGGAGAATAGCATCAAGGTTTCCAGAATAAATCATTTCCATTTCTGCAGTCAGGGAGTTCAAAGATGAAAAGCACTAGAAATGTGAATGGCATTGATTGCATGATGAACTTGGATGCCCAGTCTGAATATTTCCAATATAGGAAAAAGAAATGTAACCAGGGGGCCATGCTGAGGAAAGTAAAATATGTGAGTTTTTACTGGAGGAGTTGGAAAATACAAAGAAACATAAATGCTGATCCTAGGACAAAGGACAGCCAGCCTACTTATGAACGGGCAGTTGTTGCCTTTTATAACAAAAGGAAGAAAGGTAGCTTCTGTAAAATTCTTGAAACTCAGTGAAACTGGAATTGTCCTTTATAATAAGGGCTCCATAATCCCTATCCCTAAGTCACAACTATTAATTAGGAATTTCAAAGTTCTTATGAGCATGAAGCTGGCATTGGTGTGGGGAATGCCAACCCTCACCCACCCGGGACCCTCCTCAGCTTGGCCTGATGTGGCTAAGTTTCCTGCTCAAAGAACTGAGGCTGCTGCCTTCTCCCTGGTGACTTCCAGTATTGCCCTCTGGCTGGTAAAACTGCAAACTTTCTGTGGCCTTGAAGAAATTAGAGATGGGGCTGAGGAAAAGATAGCCTGTGTCCACTAGGACCTAGTGGAAGGTGGCCCTGCAGATCACAGGACGAGGGCCTGGCCTGGGAGACATTCCTCTGAATAGGATGGAGGGAGGCTGAGCTTCAGCCCCCAGTACAGGAGGAGAGGAGCCCTGGTGAAGTGTTGAGAGCACATGCGTCCTGAGCCTGGATCGTTTCTAACCACTGAGGGTTAGTGAGGCTCTTAAAGTTTCTGCACAAAGCTTTCTCATCTATAACATGGAGGAAGGCAGCCTTCATTTATTGAGTGCGGAGGGTGAGGGTGCCTCTGGGATTCCTTCTGACCCTGTGAGAGTGAGGTGATTGTTCTCATTTTATAGCTGAGGAAACAGATTCAGCAGCATTGAGTAACTTCCCCAGAAGCACACAGCTGGTAGTCTGGGGTGTGGCCGGAGGTGAAGAATGGAATCGGAGTTCTCATCTCTCCATGCGTGTGTTTCATGCCCCAGTCACTTGAGGCTTACAGGAAGGATCTATTAGCAAGATCTTAGCACCTCACCTTGAGGCACAGAGGTAGAACTGCATTTCACAGACTGGCTGACCTTGTCATCTGACACATTTTATTTAATGCACTTAAAAATCATTATTCTGAGAAGGGACCACAGCACAAACCCAGTTAAGAATCCATGATTGAAAAGTATCTTAAAGGGGGTGTCTGGTCCAACATCTTCATTTTAGAGACAAGGAAACGGACCAAAGGGGGGTGACTCTGTGGCCTGCTAACACATGTTCTCCGCCACAGCATGTGCTCACAAGAGAGCCACTGTCTCTGGGGCCTGTGACAGCAGACAGGTAATTCAGAAGGGAGCAGATCCCGGGTGATACGCAGAAACCACCCCCCCACACACACTAGCCTGCAAGGGAGCCTGTGAAAGCAACAGAACTTTCAGACCCCAGCCCTGGAGCCACAGCCAGGCTGTGCTGGTTCCCAGCCTGCACGTGAGGATTGAGGGCACTGGGTCCCCTGAGGAATGGTCTGAGGTCAAGCCTCCCCTCTATGTAGAAGGTTTGGGACTGGTGTGTTTGTCCATATTTCCTCAATAGCCATTTAAAGAAAAACCAGCCGTGGGAAGCATTTCCTTTTCTAATGCCTTCCCTTGCTATTAAAATTAGTGCCTAGAACCCTACATTTTATACTGATTGCCCCTTTAGAGTGATTTGGGAATTAAGTTAAGCACAGGCATTTTTATCCCAGCTCAGTATTCTCTCAATTTAGCTGGAACTTAAAACAAGATGGGACACAATTCCAGGCTGCCCGAGCAGTGGGGCTGCTGGGTGGGTGAGAGGAGTGCTGCCCCCGGGCATACGGCAGAGCCTGTGGAGTGGACGGAGCCACCTGCTGGGATGAGACGGAGAGCTGAGGATCTGGTTCCGGTCTTAGGCCTGTGGAGCCCACCACTGTGGTCTTGGCCACGTGTCCCGCACGACCAGGATGTCAGTGAGATGGAGGCTGCCTGTGTGTGGTGCCCGTGGCTCCTGCATGAGGACTTGGGGAGGTCAGAGGAGGCAATCCACACACTGATACACGGAACGACTTTCTCTGGGCTCCTCTGAGGGAGGAAGTGGTGGGTGGATGCAGGGTTGTCTTTTCTCAACCCAATAAGACTAAAGGCAGCATTAATGACTTTATTCTCATTGGGTTGGGGACAGAGGCCCTAGGCCCCAACACCAGCGGTTATTGTCAAGGTCACATTCACATTCCTCTCTGAGTCCCAGGGTTATCCACTCAGCCTTTAACAGCCAGGTCTTCCTCCCCTCCTTGGGGGGTGGGGGCTCACTGTCACATCCCTCCATGGTTCGTTTCCACTTGGGACGCGAGGCAGCTGCCCTGTGGTCAGAGGACCTGTATGTAGGAAGCTTTACAGAGGAAAACTGCCCTCAGTCCTGTGTGTCCCAAGTGTCAACTGAGCGCCAGACAGGACAGAGCAGGGTCAGGAGCTGTGCAGGGTCTTTGGGCTCCAGGTCCCACACGAAGTCTCCCTGTTTTGTTAACATCCCCGTTTCACAGAAGAGGAAAACTAGCTCAGAGGAGCTAAACATCACAGGGTGGGGAGCAGAAGCCTCAGACCCTGGTTCTGACCGCCCCACAGACTCCTGACCTCAGCTCAGTGGTTGTCAGAAAGTAACTGGCATGAGAATTCCCTGGGCCCCATCCCTGGAGTCTCCATCCAGTAGGTCTGGGTGTGGCATGACTCTGCTGCTGCAGGTCTGGGGACCCCACCTTGAGAACCAGTGCTCTATGCTATGATGCTTCCCATCAGATAATATACCCAAGACCAGAAACCCCAACCCAAGACCCACCAGGAAGTAGTGAGAGGCTTGGGACCACACACCTTGTGACCTGGGTGGTGGCACTAAGTGCATCATGGAGTCACAGAGCAACTGAGGGCAACCTCCTCCCCACATCCAGGCAGAGCCTGGCCATTCTCTGATGACACCCTCCCCTCCCTGCCAGGTTCACCCTGTGGGGTGTGGACAACACAGGCCGCCGCTCCAGGCCCAGTGATGTGATCGTGAAGACCCCCTGCCCTGTGGTGGATGATGTCAAAGCTCAAGGTAAGAGATGAAGGATGCCCAAGGACCACCCCTCACCACCAGGAGGAGGGAGTCTGAGGGAACAACCTAGAGCTCAGGGGGGAAAGAGGATAATCCAAGGCCCAGCAGAGGGGCCTCTCCCTCCCAGGATCCTCCTTGCTCTGCCTCTGGCGGAAATCCTCGCAGTACCCCATCATTCCACAGAGCGAGTCCTGGAGTCAGGAGACGCTGGTGCAGGCTCTGGGCACACCTGGGGATTCACCAGGTGCTCAGTACCTACCTGCTGGGGTCCCCCTGACCTCTGCCCTCAGCATGGGATTCGGCACTTACTCTCTCCATATTTTGTGTATATCAGCAAATGTGAAAGGCCCCATCCATCAGTCTTAGAGTGGAGCTGAGATACAGTCTTCTTCCACCCCCCTCCATGGATAGACTGGCGGGGGTCCAGCAGCTTCCTGCTCCCCAGTGCCGTCTCTCTGTTGCCTCTGCCTCCTTCCTTCCACACACCTTCACCCTCCCTCCCACTTTCCTAGGGTCGCACTGCCTATACAGTATTAACCTATGAGCTTTTGCCTCAGGCTCTCTATTTTTAGGAAACATGGGCAAAGACAACGAATATTATAACTAAAACTAACCTGGGAGGTATTCTATTCAAAGGCTTTCATTTTATAGAAGAGAAACCTGATGGGGCAAAGGTAAAGTGATTGACTCAATCCACTTTCTCCAGGTGCTGGGCACAGTATTCACTAAGTAATATCACACACACGTGTATGCAGGTGTATATGCCTATACACACTAGTTTATATATATATGTATATGAAGTTGTATTTATTTGTCTTGTCTGCCCTCCTCAGAAATAGCAGACAAGATCTACAATCTCTTCAATGGCTACACCAGCGGGAAGGAGCAGCAGACGGCCTACAACACTCTCCTGGACCTGGGCTCCCCCACCCTTCACCGGGTCCTTTACCACTACAACCAGCACTACGAGAGTTTTGGAGAATTCACGTGGAGGTGTGAGGATGAATTGGGACCCAGGTAATCAGTCAACTCCAGTGCCTCTTTTTTCCATTTTTTAATTAAAGTTATTGGGGTGACAGTTTAATAGGATCAAAGAGGTTTCATGTGTAGATTTCTACATTACAAGGTCTGTATATTGCACTGTGTGCCCACTACCCAAAGTCTGGTCTTCCGTATATTAGGGCCCCCACTACTCCCTTCCCTCTGGTAACTACCACACTGCTATTTGTGTTAAGGAGTTTCAGTTTTATATCCCACATATGAGTGAAATGATATGTTCTTTAGCTTTTTCTGATTGACTTCACTCAGCTTAATATTCACAAGATGCATTCATGTTGTTGCAAATGGCCTGCCTTCATCCTTTCTTATGGCTGAGTAGTATTCCATTGTGTATATGTTTTACATCTTTTTCGAACCCTCTATAACAGGGCACTTTGGTTGTTTCCATGTCTTGTCCACCATGAATGTTGCTGCAGTGAACTTAGAGATGCCTATATCTTTGTGAATACATGCTTTTAAGTTTTTGTGTGTGTATATACCCAGGAGAGGGATTGCTGGGTTGTATGGTAGCTCTATTTTTAATTTTTTAAGGAATCCCCAGACTGCTTTGCATAGTGGTTATATCAGTCTACATTCCCACTAGCAGTGAATGAGGGTTACCCTTTCTCCATAGCCTCTCCAACACTTATTATTGCTTGCCTTGTTAATAATAGTCCCTGTAACAGGTGTGAAGTGGTGTCTCATTGTATTGTTGATTTGCACTTGCCCAGTTGCTAGTGAGGTTAAACATCTTTTTGTATATCTATTGGCTGTTCTTATGTCTTCTTGGGAGAAGTGTATATTTTCAGGTCATCTGCCCACTTTTTTATTGGGTTTTTGTTTGATGTTGTTGAGTTATGTATTTTGGAAATTATATCTTTGTCAGAGCTATTGTTTGCACATATCATCTCCCATTTGGTTGGCTGCCTCTTTGTGTTGTCAGTGTCTTTTACTGTATGGAAGCTTTTTAGTTTTGTATAGTTGCATTCTTTTTTTACCTTTACTTCCCTTGCCTTTGGGTCAAGGTCATAAAATTTTTTCTATAACTAAGGTTTATATTTTCTTCTGTATAACTTACTACAGGCCTCGTGCACCAGTGGGGTCCCCCGGCCTGGCATATGGGATTGAGCCAAAACTAGCTACCTGACATCCCTCAAGGGGTCCCAGATTGCAAGAGGGCACAGGCCAGGCCGTGAGGCCAAGGAGGGACCGAAGGAGGGCTCATCTTGCTCAGTCAATATTAGCCGAATCATAGCAGCAAGCTAACCTGCCAGTCAGAGCATCTGCCCCCTGGTGGTCAGTACACATCACAGCAAGCGGTTGAGTAGCCTTAGCATATCATTAAGCATATTAGGCTTTTATTATTTAGGTTTTTGATCCATTTTAATTAATTTTTGTACATGGGGACAAACTTAATCCAGTTTAATTTGTTTGCATGTGGCTTTTCAGTTTTCCCAGCACCATTTATTGAAGAGACTATCTTAACTCCATGTGTGTGTCTGGCTCCTTTGTCAAAAATTACTTGTCCACATACCTGCAGTTTTATAGTTGGGCTGTTCTGTTCCATTGATCTGTGTGTCTGTTTCTCTGCCAATCCCATGCTGTTTTGATTATCATAGGTCTGAAGTATAATTTGAAGTCAGGTAGCATGATACCTTCTTATTGGGTGTATATATACAGTCACATTTGCTCCAACTTCAGTGGTGGGTCATGTTAGGGAACATAAATGTCACAGTTTGAATAGCACGAACATTTCCTATATCATCCTGATTTCCAAGAGCATTTGGATTGCCAGTTTCTCTCTTGTAACTCAAGAGTCAGAAGGAAAATTGGTTAATGAAGTGACCAGGGGAAGAAATATGGATCTCACCGTGTAGTAAGACCTACTGCTGACTATACACTCTTTTCCCAAAACTTCCCTCCTAGGAGACCCTTGAACTAGTTTTTCAAGGCTCAATAAGATTTGAAAATAATGTGGTTTGTGGAAAATAAAGTTTTACTCGTAGTGTCATGAATCTCAGGGAGAACCACAGGAAAGAAAAAGTTCCATTTTTCTTGCCTTAAGATACATCAACCCACTTTGGAGTCATTTGTGGCAATGATTAAAAAGGTGTTTGCTGGATACCTACTTCCTGTGAGCAAGCAGAAAGGATTCCTTCAGTTCAACTTATGGAAGCTTCCAGGTAGAGAGCCACCGGTTGAAATACTTTGATAACAACACTGGTTGCATTGCTAGTAAGAAAGAAAACCACAGGCTCTGAGATGATCAAGGGCAGACCCACATTAATTACTATCTCTTTTAAAGTTAGCAATGAAAGTAGCTGCAAAGACTCGGGGTAAGTAAATCCATCTGTTGGAAAGGACGGCTACGGCATGTTTATTTCTTAAAGATAATATAGGTGCTGCTACTCCCTCTTCCTTCACTTCCCTTTCCTCCTCCGACTCAGGACATGCAGCAGGACAGATTAGAGGATGGGCCGCTGAAGGCCCTGTGGGTGTTGACTTTGGAAAGCTTGCTTGGCCAAACTGCAGGAGAGAGCCCATCTGCGTCAGATGGTCTTAGTGAGCAGGGTGGGGTCAGCTCTCCTCTGGCCCACCACTGACGCTGGAGCAAATGTGACTGCCCTTCCGCTTACCTCACACTGTCTTAGGTCCTTGGCTGTGCTGCTGGGGCCCAACACCTTTTCTCCTGCGTCCTCTCCATCCCTCTGTGTGTGCTCTCCTAGGAATGTGGTGCTCATGGCCAGGAATGAAATGAAAGTGATTATTGTTCTTTGAAAGTTCATTCTAAATGGGGTGTTGTAGCTTTGTTTTCTGGAAGGAATTGTTGATTAAATGGGAAAGGGATGATTTACCATCTGAGAAGTTAGCCTAGTGGTTGATAGAGACTACAAGAGTTTGTGCTGAGCTTCCCAGAATAGCATTTTTCAGCTTGTTCAAATAGACGCTTTCTCATGGTCTCTGAAGAACACAGTGAGTGAAGGATTCCTGCTCCTCCACACATCCTGAATGTTCAGGGTCAACACTAGCGAGCTGGCTGTCAGGTAACTCTCATCTCTGATACAAACCAGGATGCAGGGAAGAAGCCCACACACCAGTGAGATGGGGGCGGGGGGGGGGCATTTCCCCAAGCTACACACACGGGCGATCAGCCTCTATCCTTGGCCCAGAGGCATCACTCCTTTCCAGTGTGTGGGAAGGCCTGGCCCCGTCTGCTCTTTCTCTTCCAGGGATCTGCACACAGTTCAGGTGCCTCTGCCCGCCTTGATTGAGGCTCAATGGCAGTGACCTCCTTCCTCTCTGTGGAGATGGCGGAAGGGAGCATGAACTCCCCGCAGGTTAATTAGGTGATGTGTGCCCCTGAAAGTCTGCACTTTCCACAAGAATGACCCTGTGCCAATGTGCATGGAGGGCATTATTGACCTCTCCCGTACCACAGTCAATTACCTCCACACCGCATAGCTAGTTACATTTGCTATCCCCACAAGGTCACTGTTTCAGCTGCTTCTACTCAATGCAGAAATAGCATTGAAAAGAGAACTATTCAAATACCTTCTATGCCATCTAATGCTAAATTACAGACTTTAAAGAAAACTGATTTGATAGATCTTTCAAAACTGACAGCTCTATGATTTTAAAAGGGCAGACATTCCCACCAAATATATTAGCAATTTCCTCTCTGCATTTTGTGTCCCTGTCTGCCCCACTTTGCATACCCATCCTATTACTGGTATTTCATTCATTCGTTTGACAAATATCTATGGAGGGCCCTGTTTTAAGTGCCTAGGATAGAGCAGTAAGCAAACCAGGCCAGACTCAGCCCCTCAGAGTGTACGGCCTCACACTGCTTGCCTTCCTGTATTCTCTTTCTAACCATGCTTCTCCCCTAGGAAAGCTGGCCTCATCCTGTCCCAGCTTGGGGAGCTCAGCAGCTGGTGCAACAGACTCCTTCAGGAACCCAAGATAAGCTTGCGGCGTGGCTCCCTCCAGTACCTGGGCTGCCGCTACAGCGAGATCAAGCCCTATGGACTTGACTGGTCAGTGCTGAGCCAGGACCTCAGGAAGACGTGTGAGGAGCAGACCCTCAGCGTCCCCTACAACGATTATGGGGACAGCAAAGACAACTAGCACCATGAGGCCCGAGAGCGACTGCCAGAAGGAGAGAGGAGGGGGACATCTGGGTAGGTTTGTGGATTTTTAATATTTTTTAATGGAACATTAAAACCTCCATGGGTGACATCTAACCCAGGAGAAACCGACCCTTGCTCCCTGCAGGATTTCTATGTTCTCCATCTGCATGACCAGGACACAACCTGCCAGCCAGCGGCTTCATGCAGCACCATTTCTAGTTCAGGGGAACTCTTTGGGGCTTATTTTGCAATTAATTTGTTGATTTCCTCCCCACCCTCCATGGAGTTCATCCAGGAAGGGCCAGTACCACTACCAGTGTTTAGTGGACCAAAGTAATTACCGATCACAAAAAAACTTCTGCCCTCCACCCCTCGTTTGTACCACAATCATTACGTTGCTAGCTTTGCAGATCGTTTCTCTGGACACACAGAAAAGAGGCATCTTCTTCGCCCACCTGGTTGCCAGGAGGGCACCGTTGGCACAGGCACCAATGGGGGCCTGGCCAGCAGGAAGCCTGGCTTTGCAGGTGGACCAGTGAAGGCCTGAACACACACTCAACTACCTTGCCCTGGGTCCTCATTTGGAAACATGAGAGAAAGGTCATGGAGAAGAAGTAAGGCCAGCCACAGACCGGTGCTGAGCTCTTCTAAACAGACCACATTCACTGAGTGAGTACTAGGCGCCAGACGCTGCTCTCAATACTTTACATGTCACCAAATTCTCACAACAGCCTCCCCACCCAGTGCTATTCTGAGCCCCTTTTCAGTGATGAGGAAACCGAGGCAAAGAGAGGGTACGTACCTTGTCCCAAATTCTGCCTCTGGTCTGTCTGGAGGGCAGTGTGAGTTCAGGCCGGCATGCTGCAGAGCAAGGCACTTACCCGCCGGCCTTGTGCTCAGTGTTGTCTGGACGGTAGCTGTGAGCTCCATGGGTTCCTGCCCAGAGAGCCTTCCCTTTCCCACTTCCTGAGGTCTACACCCACCCACCATGGGCAGGAGGTGAATCCAGTGCACCTTCAACTCTGTAGCTAGAGCATCTTTGGGACCACAGGGTCCCCTCCCATGTTGGGAGTGAAAACTGGGCTATGGCTGTGAGCTCAGGTTGCTCTCACCCCATCCACATCTTTCTATAGAAAGATCCACAGGTTCATCGCACACGATGGACTGCCCCTCCCTCAGAGACCCCCCTCCCAGAGCAAAGGCCTGCAGGAAACTTGGAAGTCCCACCTGCTCAATACAGGGCTCAGCTAAGACACCTCAGGGGAAAGTTTCTCACCGTCACCAACCAATGGGGTGGCGAGGGAAGGCCACCTTCGCAGCTACCACTGTGCTCTGTCCTTCATTCAAGTTTGAGCAGAAAACCAGGTCCACGCAGGAGGCTCCAAGGTTGTCCCTGGTGGTGGGCAAGGTAAGGGCAGGGAGTGACATCCTGCTTTTTTATTAAAATAAAAGAGGCTCACTGTCACTCCCAAGTCCTTTTATCTTTGCTCTTCCTGTCTGGGACCCATCCCCTTTTCTCTTCCTCCTTCTGCCCCCATCTCTGCACCAGGCATGTGCACACACATATACACCCCCCTCCCCCCGATAAATGGGTCCCATCTACTTTCAAGTTAAAAGTAAGGCCAATATGACTGGGGCAGCAGAGTGTCTTAAGATCCCCCAAGGACTTGAGTGGAGGGTTTGTGCCCTAGAGAGACAAGTCAACCACACCCTGACGACATTGCCCAAAGCATGTCTGGGGGAACTCACCAGTCTAGAGAGGGTGATGGTACCGGCCAGTATTCAGCCTCTAGTTTCCAAGCTGCCAAACAGGTCTTAACGGAGTGGGTCCTGACCTCCAACACTCACCCAGCCTGGTGTCCCCACGAATGGACACCATGAGAGCAGTCATTTCCCATGGAGTTTGGTCTGTTTGTTATTTTTAGTTAACCACATTTCTTTATATTCAAATGTTCTATTAAAAAACTGAGTGTGAAAACCCCCCACTTTACTACTGTAGAAGGAAGAAAGAATATGATTGACCAACTTCAGGTATAGCAGTATTGTTTAAAAGAGAATTATTGTACGATTACTAAAAATGGAACTAAATAATAAAGCTGTTAGTAAATGTCCAGTGTGTGGGTATTACCTTGTGTTTTAAATAATCAGTGTCTGGTTGGACCAACTGGGGAATTGTTTTAAATGTTAGGTTCCAAATACATAGGTCTTATCACTTGTCATCAAAATACATAGGTCTTATCACTTGTCATCAAAAAGTTAAAATATAACAGCAAATTATAATCTTACACTATTACTACCTAGTGATGATTCTTTTTCTCTGCCACCTATTTAAATGTACTGCATACAACACAGCACGCCCAAGACACACTGATGGGTAAGATGAGCTGTTCTCCATCTCAGAGCATAGCACTTTATGGGGAAAGTTAGACATTGAAGCCATCATTATAAAGAACTCCAAACATTTTTTCTCTCTCTACAATGTAACTAACTATAAATAGATGTCATCTCACACCACTCCCTTTACCTTTCACAACCAGATGTGAAGGGTCTGCACACTTAGTAGGCCCCCTTGCAAAGTAATGATGAACCTTCTAACCTCTGCAAGCAGGAACTACTATTAAAAGATGGCTATAAATTCTTTGACATCTCCCATCTAGAAGCATGTTCTGCTGGCTCTCTTCCTGAATCTGGGCAGGATTATGACTATTTTAACCATAGATTATGATAGAAGTGACACTAGGTGACACCTTCTTCTCCGGAATTCTTACTCTGGGAGCCCTGTGTTATCACAAAAGATCTGAGGCCACCTGCCAGAGCGGTCATGTGTGAGCACTCTAGGCCAAGGTCACAATGTAAGCGCGTGGGGCCCAGCCTTCCAGACATTCCTCCTGAGACACCTGACACATGAATGGCGCATCTCAGACCCTCTGCCAGATGCATACCACCCAGCAACCTCTATCAATGTCTCATGAAAGAGAGAAGTCACCCTGCCAACCTCAACCTGGATTCCTGATCCTAAAAATTAGACATCATAAATAAAATGGTTATTATTGTTTAAGGTCCTCATGACACATGAGCTGAACTAATGGCAACATTTCACCGAACAAGCTTTCTGTCTGTCGCTTTATCTGATGATGATGGGAAGGGGTGCCTTACCTGCAGCAAAACTGATCAAGAAGACACAGCCATCTTCAAGTGCCCAGGCCTTGCTGCTCAGCCTGGATATCAGCACGTGCACTCTCAAGGCTCCTGTGACGTGAGTTTACTAGCATTCATGGAGAAGGGGCACCTCCCTTGTCTGATATCACTGAGTGTGGATGCAGACTCACATAGGAGTCACAGTAGTCCAAGTACACACCACACCCCTCCCCATCTGGTCATATCCTCAGACAGCCCAGCCCAGCCCAGCCACTGAGATGTCTACACACTGAGAGAACCTACCACACCCACGGAGCTGTTGTGTCTGCAACATGGTAACCCTGACCGAGAAGGTCAGTCCCATACACTTCAGATCTCTAGACCTTCCAGACAGTCTCTCTTGGGTACCAAACAGGGGAAGATGTTTTGATCTTCACTCTGTAGGCTCTCTGTCCCTTGGCAACACAAGAGGGATCTGAGGAGGCCCACAATAGAGGTGTTGGTGATGGAGTTGACTGGAGCAGGCAGGGAATGGGGGGGACATAAAGGGAGGATATTTGGTTGCCACAGCAACACCAGCAAACACTCAAAGGAGAGGGTGTGGCCCAGGATTTAACGAAGTGCCACTGGGTTTGAGCAGCAACTGGAATGTCTGAGTGTAGCTGCATTCCTCCCCACAGAGCTGGGCCAGGCCACCAGTGGGGGCTGCCAGGACCTCTCAGGAATGCTCCGGGTGAAGACAGGCTTGGAACAGACAAGCAGGCCTCAGGTGTGGGCTTTCTGACCCCCCAGCCACAGAACAGGGCCTCCCAGAAGGAATTTGGAAAACTCCACCAAGAGCCAAAGCAGACTTGATCTACAAATATTGCCACCCCTCCCCCCAAAAAAACAAACACTGAGCCTGACATTCTTCAGGGTATGGGCAGGCATTTGATAAGTTCTTCCCTGCAAATGCTCACCTCTGTCTTTCCCTTGCTGTCTGCCTTCTCCACAGTATCCTCAGTGGGGATGGACCTGGGTCTGAAAACCCTCACAGGCTGATCGATCAGAAGACAGGTTGGTGGCGCATGCTAGCAACAGGAACGTGGGTGGCAGTGGGCTGGTGAGGCAGGTTTGGAAAGACGCTGTAAGGAGAGGCAAGACCATGGACATGGAGCACACAAAAGCCTGAGGTCAAGGCAGGCCTGTGTTGGATTGCCCAGTGGTTAGATGAGGCTTCCACTAGCCAGGAGATTAACCGAAACCCCAAGAAGAAGCCCTAGTGAGGCACCTGCTAGCCAGTTACCCATTAGGAAGGAGGCCTGGAGCGCCCCCTAGAGGCTGAAAAAGCTATCTTGGGAATCTGACCTCGCCTTCTGGTCCAGGTCCTCCGACTCGGACCTTCCCCAAACAACTCTCTTCTGTCTCATTTCATCTTCCCCTGAGCATCAACTAATGAGGCAATTCTTATCGGAGACACAGCAGGAAGGGAAACGAAGAACATGTGGTGAGATTTTAAGGGCTAATTAGGGTGATTTGGGACACTTCCTTGGAAAGGGAAGAAAATTCATTCATTCATGAATATGTATTATTTCTTGAGTTCCAGCTGTGCTATGGAAAGGAATTCACACGAATGCTTTACATGCCAAATGCTTCCAAGGGTCACTAAAGTGGCCCCACTGAATGCTCATAACAACCCTGCAGATATAAACGTATCCCCACTTTGCAAACGGGTTCTCAGAGACCCAGTCACCTGCCAACACCCTCCTGAGCTGGAAATCTACACTAGGTCTTGAGTCTGAAGCCTGCACTCTCTCAATGAAGAAGCATGAATGCCTACTAAAGTTCACTTCAGGGGATAAGTTGAAATACACGGATGTCTCTGTACCTCCAGGAAATTCATTTCCATTTAAGGGAACCTTGCTACTCTTCCCTAAGCCACAGCCATGGCCTGGAGTCCTCTTTACCTCATTAAGGTACCATGTCTAGCTCTAAAATCATTATGGGTGGGTGTAGATTGCTTGTTTATGAGCATGCTACTCAGGCAGAGGCCTGAGACATGCTCAGACATTAACAAGACCCTCTAAGATTGTGGATCAATTACATTGTCTTGCTGACAGTTTTTAATTTTTTTTTAAATCCCTTCCCTTTATACTTGGAATCACATTCTAACTGTTTAATTTGGGGTATTAAACTGGCACATAGTATGGCTTTAAATTAAATTATATTTAAAACATAGCCAAAGTTCAGAGAACATTTAATTGCATGTGAATGGATATGGTGGGAGAGAAGGAGAGGGAGGATGGGGAAGAGGAAAAGGGGAGAGGGGGAGGGAGATCAACAAATTCATTAGAATTCTCTCAAACTTTAAGCCAGAAAATGCACAAAAAGCCAGCAGCATATCACCATCCCTACTACTCCAGCTCCATTGTAGACATTTCACATTCACTGTGCATCCGAGTGGGGAATTATTCCATTTTAGAGGTGGTAAATTTTAGTCTTAAGACATTAAGTGACTTGCTCAGGATCACCTGACTTTATCTCAAGTCAGGTTGTCTCTTAGAGTCTCTATCTCGTCTGATCAACACTTACTATTTCTTTCCAACAAACGTGGAATACACATTTCAAAACCAAAATGTGCCTATTTGTTAGCTGAGCTAAAACACATCTCAACCTAAAGTTGACCCCTGAATTCAATGCAGTCTCCTAGGTTGGACCTATATTATCATCACTTCTTGGATTATTGTTAAAGAACCAAAGAATAAAAGTCAAGTGTCCACAGATCCACCGACCCTTCCCAACATTATATATACATATACACATACATACATATATATATATATATATATATATATATATATATATATATATATATATATATATATATTGGTTTTCAGATCCACAAAAATCTGGGTTGGGATTCAATTCAGCAAAATTCAAGGTTTTGTCTAGGCAGGGCACTGTGCAGGCAGGGCCAGAGACCTAACACCGAGTGAGGATGTGTTTCCGGGCCCCTGTGTGGGGATGTGAAGTACTGGCTTGCCTGAGGCCACCTGGTCCAAGGGGTGAACATGGCCAAAAATCCAACCTGTGTCACACTTCCCAAGCCATGGTCTCTGATGAAGGGGGCTGGTCTCTACTTCAAAAGGCATCAAGTGGCCTAATGGAACCCTGAGCTCAGCTGACTTCGAAGAGTTTACAGTTGAGTAGGGGTAAGACAAGAACACACAGAACCAAACATCAGTCAACTAAATCGAGTATCTTAGGAGAGGACAGGAAGGGCTCAGGGACACAGTAACATTTTCAAGAGCTTCATGACAATGGAGAACACGAGAAGGGGCTGAGGAAGTGAGACAGGGAAGGCACTCCAGGGTAAGGCAGGAGGTTGGGGGATGTACTCACTTCCCTGGGTGGGGAAGATGTGCTTGTTCAGAGGCAGTGACAGGTCAGTGCAACAGTCAGTGCTGGGACTCGTCTGGCCACTGAGGACATGCAGAGTCTGTGGACTCGGTTCCCTGAGTCATGGCTGGCTCGATGGGAGCTGTGCTTTAGAAGGAACGACATGGACTCAGTGTGCTGGTGGGTCGGGGGCAAGAGACAGAGTGGGTACCTTGCTTGGCCATGTTACCATGGTCTATTGAGGGGTTGATGCAGCCTGAGCCAGGGGAGAGCAGGGCAGATGGAGAGGAGAAGGATGGGTGTGAGAGGAATGGGGATGCAGTGGGTTATGGGCAAGCATAAAGAAACTGGTGGCTGAGGAGACCCTCCCTCTGATCCCTCTCTGCCCTCACCTCCCTCCTCCCCTCCCTCTGCCCCAGAGCTGGCCTGGGTGCACCTATACACATGCACCAGCTCTCTCCCACCTCAGATCTGCTGTTCTCTGTGCTGGCTTACTCAGCCCCCAGCTATTCACTGGGTACCCTCTCCCAGAAGCATCTCCCCTGGCTATGCCAAACCTCTTTCTTTTTTTTTTCCCCATAGACTCTTCACCTGCAGACATATTTCCAGGTACACTGTTTGTCCCCTTAACCTTTTTCAAACTCTATGAAGACAGAGACCTGGTTTTGTTCACTGAGTAGGTGCTCAGTAAATATTTCTCAAATGAAACGACATTATCAGCTATGTGGGTGTTTTTTGCTTCTCTAAGGTCAGAGAAGTCCAGGTATACATTGTACAGCTCTGGGGCACAGTGGGTTCATTAATGCTAGAGGGACTGGCTATTAGGCAGGATGACCTATAGAAGGAAATGCTACAGTGAACCATTTGATCTTTCAGAGACTCAAGCCGAGGACCCCACAAAACAAAGAGGAAAAACGGGGCTCATTGGCAAGGAGCTGAACATAGATAATCACGCACACCTCAAGGTGCACTGTCACCAGACTAGATTCTGACCAGAAAGTGTGCCTTTGAGCCTAGGTAGGCCTAGGCCATGGCAGACCTGAAAATAACTATTATTTTTTAACCTCGATCTTACCTTGTTCCAGACCCAAACACCAAGGCACATACATACACTTAGAAACTCTGTGAGCGTGGACCATGGTGACATTAGAGTCACACCTCCTCCATGGCCAAGCCCCATGTTCTTATCTGAGCCAACCATTGGGTGAGCTAGCGAGATGCCCTGGAGCTGTTCATAAGAGGGACCTTCCCACTGCCCTCCTGCCCAGCCGGAGCCCCTCACCGTCTGGTTGGCCTGAGCCTGAGAGCAGGGCTCTCCAACTGACCGTGCCTCAGCCAGTCATTTCAGGTTTCAGTCCGTGGAAACCAGAGCCCCCGTCGCTCCAGGACTGTCCCTGGGGAAGCTGTTCAGGAGAAGGCAGCCTCGCCAGATGGCTCAGGCCAGCCTGCCAGAGTGGCATCTGCAGGGACATCTGCTTATACTCAGGGCCTGGCCTGGGCTGCGGGCCCTGGGAGGGAGCGCTCAAAGGCTCGCTCTCAGTTGTCCTGCCCTCAGTTACCAAGAAGTCCACAAGGATACCCAGGACACCTTGAAACACAAGCAGGTGAAGACATGTCGCCTTCCCATCTCAGGTCTGCGCTGGGCCTCGTGGGCGGGACATCGCATAGAGGAAAGCAAGCATATGCCACATCCCGTTTGGGACAGAACACTGGGACTCCCATCCCAACTGCACTTAGTTGTATGAACTTACATTTCTCAGTAACCTGTCACTCAGTGTCATCATCTTTGAAATGGGGAAAAACAACATAAAAACACACACCTCTTCGTGCTCTGCCTAATCAATCCATGGGCAGCCATAAAGCGTAAGCAAGCACTTGGTGAACCATAAAGAAAATGCAAGGTGATACTCTTTTTATTCTCAAATGTTCACATGTAATCAACTCCCTCCCATCCTCACCTGCCTATTCCTCAGGGCTGCCCAAAGGGCTCCCAGGGGGCTGAGCGACCCCCAGCCTTCTGACAGCCCAGAGGCCTTGGCACGCTGTCCCCAGCTACAGAAGCCTCCTGGGGTGAGCCAAATACTGCGTATGTGAGATTTCCAATTGCCTAAAAAAGCAGCCATGTGCTTTCTTCAAAAGCTTGCTGCTCCTGGCTCCTGTCCTGCCGGTACTACCTTCATGGGGGCGGGAGCTTACCACAGCAGCATCACCTTGAGGTTCCCCCCACGGTCCCCTTACACAGCCTGTTACTCACCGTTCTCTCTTCCTTCTCACATCTTGGCATCTCACAGAACCAGGCCTGACCCTCAGTCCAGTCATGGCACCTAAAGGAACCTTCTTCACCAGCTTGAACTGGTGTCCTTGTCTATGAAATGAGCACATGGAAGTTGAGAATCTGTTGTGAGGGTTCAATAAAGTTGTGTTTGCCAAGTGCACAGCATGCATGAGCTGGCTGCTACCTTCCAGCTCAGCTGAGTGGCCCACTGACATCCAGTGACACAGCCTTTCCTCATCCCATTGCTGTATCGTCAACCCTTTCCGTCCCGTGGCCCAGACTCTCCCCTGCTCCCTTTTCTGCTGCTAAGATCACATGCATCCTTCACAGCCATCCTTCAGATGCTACCTACCTTGGCATCAGGGGTGAGGGCCACTTCCTCTGAACCGTTAAGGGTTCTTGCCCTTTGTTGCTGTAACTCCCGAGGCTCTTGACATCACTACGGTGCCCTTTGCTTCTGTATATCATCACATCTAACAAAATTCCATGTTTCTCTTCCTTACACATACCAGTTTTTTCCTCGTTTCTAAAAGCCAGGGAGGAATGGTGGGTCTTCAGTCAAAAACCTCTGCATCTGGCACTGGCACTCGGAAAGCGATCTGGAAGTGGTGGGAGGACTTACGGAATAAGACACCAAACACACCTCACGTGCTAATTTCTTTAATAAACACCTTACAGTCGTACAGAGTAACATGCTGTGGCTGTTACCTTCCAGTGCAGGGATGGGCTCTGTTCACCGTGCTCCCCTCAAGCCCTCTCTCGGGCACCAGCTGACATGCTCACTGGTGGTGCCACAGTGCAGAGCAAGCATCAGGCCAATGGCTCATAGTGGAAAGGGAGACTCCAGGGCAGCTCTTCCCTTTCATGTGCAAGTCTGTCCTCTCGTCTCTGGTTGGCCGCAGCCAGCCATTCCTGGGCAACTGGATACCAGAGTCCCCAGTTACCAGGGAAAAGAGGAAGCAGAGTTGTGACTTGGAAACAAAGACATAGATGGGAGGGGTCTTGGGAGAGGCTGCCTGTGACCCCACGGGGGAGGGGGTGAGAGTTGCAGAACTCTGACCATCCTGGGGAGCTAGGGGGAGCTAACACCCAAAGTTCTTTAACTTGATGAGTGACCGAAGGAGCTCAAACACTAATCTGGGCACAAGGGCTGAAAGGACCTGCCCCAAGTGGAGGGCTTTCCAGCCACCATAGCAGCTGGAATGAAGAAGAGCATGCCCTCCAGGCCGTGGGGAACTGCAGGCGTCCCCGGCAGAGAAGAAAATACCTTTATGTGAAGGATGAAGAGAAGCATGCTCACTCCACTCCTGGGGGACAGAGCACAGACCTGCCCTGGCATGGCCTGCGGGCTCCGTGTACTTGTGGGCGCCGCCGCCTCCTGAGCTGGGCTAGGCCAGGATGTCTACTGCCTCCATCTCAGACAAGGACGGACCCTGCACAGAGCTAGATACCCCGCCAGGAATTCGGGTACTTTCTCCAAGAAAACAATTTTACACTTTTTTTTAATGGAGAGTTGAAACTTTTCCATTGTCTTTCCCATGGGGAAGTCTACCAGAATCCCAGAAATAAACATTTGTTCTCTTCTTGGGGCACTAAACGTGAGCCCAGATGGTGAGCGGTTTCTCTCACGCCTCCCGATTGGCGGTCAGGAGGATGAGCGTTGTTGGATGGACTGCTCTTTCTTTCCCCAGTATATAAGCCACCCTCATCCCATGTCCTCTTCACCTGTTTCAGAACAGTCTTCCTTCCTGTGTGACGTGTAGCTCCAGATAGTGGCAGGTCACATGTCCGCGTCCTGTTTGCACAGCCATGGACTCAGTGTTGATGGGAGACCAAGCGGCTTCAGGGGAGGCAAGCTCTCGGCCCTCCCCGAGATGACAAACTGGGCTCTCAAACAAGAAATTAGTTCCTGACGCCCATTCCCCGAGGCCTAATCCAGAAACTGTTGCCAAGAAACACAAATGTCATAGACCTCATGTAAGAAAGCCAGCCTGGGATGCAAGGAGAGGCGGGTTAACTGGTGCGGCATGAACAGCCCATGTACCCAACTAGAAGGAATACAAAGTGGACCCTAAATAGTTGAAATTCTTCTTTCTCCCCACAGAGTGTCACCCTTGCTCCACGTGCTTCCATAGCTTGGTCAGATGGAGCTGTCTGGGCGACAGATCTCACACTTCAAGCCTGAAGAGAAATTACTCTGATTCGGAGTCAGTCAAAGGATCCCTGTGGTCAGCATTGGAGCCTGGAACAAGGTGGCGTCTGCTTGCACATTTCATCTCTGGACCTTGATTAGCCCTGGCCTCTCTCTTCTCCATGGCTTCCCTCTGCTCCTGCATCCTTCCTGTTCTTCCATCTCCTCCCGCCTTCCTGTCTGTCATTTCCATAACATTTTCTTCCCCGAAAGTCAATAATTGGTCATGCGGCTGTAAATGATGGCCAGGCGTGGGGACTTAGAAGGAGGGAGATGGGAGCCACGTAGGAGGAATGTGTGACTTGCTATAATCCTAAAACGAACATGCTGACTGGCTGGCAGAGCACCACGCTGGGAACAGCACACGGGAAGGTCAGAAATCCCGGATCTCACCAAATCCCACTAAGAGTTCAGAGAAGTTAACATATTCTTTTCAGACAGCCACTCAAGAAACATGGTCCAGTTCTCCTGTGATCCTGTCAGGAGTGGGTACTCCTGCCCAACTTTCTGCGCCTCCTCGTGTCATCTTTCCAACCCCATCTCCTCAAAGCGGGCCCAGCTCCCAGCTCAGCTCATAAAAAGATGATTAGCTGATTCAAGAGCCCCAACTAATCGGTCTCTCTTTCCTCTATTTTCCTCAGCCAGCCCAACCCCATGGATACAAAGGTGGTAGAAGGACTTGCCTTTCTGTCCTCAAACTCTTGGTGTTTATTTTGGATGTGAGCTTCACAGCAGCATGTGTGGAACAATGGATAGTTTTTAGCTTAGTAGACAGCAAAAAATATAACATTTATATATATATATATATATATATATATATATATATATATATATATATATTTATATAATTATGTTTAAATACTTATAAAGAATAACTAACCTCGTTATTACTTTGGGTGACTACACAGATGACAGGGAGAGAGCCAGTTTAGAACAGATGAGTCCTGAAAGGTGGCAGTTCATTCAAACTGGGTGTGGAGAGTGTGTTTGGTAATGGTGTACAAGTTGGGTGGGGCTGAGGAATGGGCAGGGTGCCCAGCAGGGAGCAGGCAGAAGTTGAGGATGGAGTTGGATAAAATATAAATGAGGGAGGAGGGTCCTTGTACACCTATCATATTTCTCCTACTTTTAATCAACTGCCTACTATTCTTCCCTATTTGAGCTACTTGATGCAACAGGTGGCTCCTACAGACCTCCTCCTGCGTTCCTCATAAGCTCCATGCTCTTCTTCATTCCAGGAACTTCCTTCCTCATTCACCTTTTGTTTCCTTCCCTGGAGGACTCTCTTTCTTCCTGCCTCTAGGGTGGTAGGAGGGACTCCTCCACAGTTACTGGTTCTCTTCTGCCTTGGGGTCTCGGCAGGTGCATTCATCCAGGTCACAGTCAGCAGCGAATGGGATGACCTGAGGGTTAAGGAGAAGATGAGGTGGGGGAACAGTAGCAACTACCCGGAGGACATCTATGTGACTGAAATAAGATGATGGGTATAAAGCACACATTTCTAGGAACCTATGGCTCCTGTAACTCCTCCTTCTAAAGTTACCACTAATGTCTAAAACTGCTGCTGTTAATGTTTTTGTCATATTATTGTGGACACAAAATCTCTATCAAGTAGGTAACATGAATATCAGTGTTTTTTCTTCACCAAGAAGGCCAAGAGAGGTTGGGTGACTTAACTACGACACACCACCTAGAAAACCAAGGCCCTATCACCCAGGTCTAGGGCTCTGTGCCTGGATGTGCTTGGAGCAATAGGACCATCTTGGCATCTTCATAAGCATGAGGCTTGGCTTTCTTGAATCAAGGATACACTCTGGCTTGATGAAGCAGTGCATCTCTCTACCCACTGTTTATGGCTAGACTGCCTTCCTGTTTCATAATTATCCCTCCTTCATGCCAGACATGGTCCAAGAAAGTCTGCACTGTCGGCACTTCTATCAATAGATAAACACACTTTTGGGATGTCCATAACTAGCTTCAGAGAGATTGGGGCATTCGGGACACAGGATGTAAAGTGGCAGAGATTCTACCCTTTGGCATGGACAATCAAATGAGATAAAAATAGATGTGTTTTAATGGTCCAAACACACTGGGCAGAAATACCATCTCTTGCATATTTCTGATTCAATAAATTGGCCAACTAGCATCAAATATCTTTGGAGGAATTTTTTTTTCTTTAATCCACATTATTGCAAAATTTCAGCCTATTGAATTTTACAGGCTTAGCTTAAGCATACTTGCTAATGTAATAGAACCCAGATAAATAGGAATAAAAGGCATTGAGAAGAGAACCACTGTTGAGGATGTGATCCAGGGAGGACTCCAGGTAGTTTGTGGTGGCCATTCAACATATGTTTGCAATATGCTTATAATATACTTTATAGGATTATTAATTTAATTGTAAAGATTAATAACTGGATATTACTTCCTGCATCTCTGAGGGGTGGAGGCCATTATTTCCTAACTACAAAGATGTTTCCTGAAGGGTAAGCAGGTGTGAGTTTCTCAGAGCAAAAGCCAGGGCTTTTCTGAAGGAGGTACTGTACTGACAATTAGAGAATTAACACTTTTGAAGGAGTTATCCTAAAAAAACACTATCCTGAATCCTGTCACTTTAGAAACCCCCGTGTTTGTTCATTGTGACTCCCTCTTCTTGACTGTTGAATAAAAACAAATTGTGATATACCAAGGAGAGAAGGAAAACTAGCCAATGCACCTGCTTCTTTCCTGGGGCTGTCCCACCCCCACCCCCCGGGGGGCCCTCACTTACCTTCTTGGAGGAAAGTGTGGAAGAGCAGCAGTCGCCCCCATCGTAATGGCAGTAGGCTCGATTGTTGATAGTATCACACCAACCATCTGCTTGGAAAGGCTGGCAAGGAGGTGAGAGTTCAGTGTCCAAGCCCAGCTCCATCTCCTCTCCCACTCAGCCCCGCCCAATTTAAGCTGCGAACTCAGGAGATATTATGGAAGAACACCCAAGGGGCATGACACAATTGACCTCCCATTCTAAGAAGTTAAAATCTCAAGACCATCAGGCCTACGGAATGATCAAATTTCACCTGTAGAGCCTGCACCTGGCCTACTCAGGGGTCCAAAATGTTCGTCTGAACTCCTGGATGAATTGTTTCATATTCTTGTAATAACAGGCCCTTATATCATGTAGGCTACAAAACAGCTTCACACATTTCATTTTATTTTATTTTTTTAATCCTCACTAAGGGATATGTTTTCACTGGGTTTTAGAGAGAGAAGAAGGGAGAGGGAGAGAGAAACATCAGTGTGAGACACATCGATCAATTGCCTCCCACAGTTGCCCTGACCAGAGATCAAACCTGAACCTGGGCATGTGCTCCAACCTGAAATCAAACCCACAACCCTTCAATGCAAGGCAAAGCTGGCTTTAAAACTCCTGTGTTACCAGTGAGGAAGTGGAGATGCATGGAGATGACAAAGATTGCCTGGGGTCTCACAGCTAAAGCAGAGTTTAGGATCAGCAGTCATGTATCTTGACGTTTTGGTGCTTCTCACAGACTATGACTTTCACCCCTTCTCCTGGCACTTGTACTTAGGATCCCAGCAGTTCTAGTGCTATGAGGACTCAAATGATGTCTGTCCAGAGTGCAGTGGTTCTCGGGCCTGGGACACCCGTGCTGGAGTAGAGATAGTCCAACCTGATTAACCACTTGTGCACAGCAGCTAGACATAGGGTTATAGCAGAGAAAGCTAAAACATTCCCATTCACTGCTCTTACTGCTTCGAGTTCATAGAAACTAAAATGGGAAAAGGGCCCAGGCCAAACCAGAGTTAATGGAGTGTTTCACCCCAAAAGGCAATGTGTGATAAGAATAGCAACAAGCGGTTAAAAAAGTAGCTCAGCGGCCCAATGCATTGCTTCTATCTGTGTTTTCCAATGGTCTTCAGCTCTATAGCAGCGGTTCTCAACCTGTTACGACCCACAGGTTGAGAACCACTAGCAGGGTCACCTAAGACCATCAGAAAACATAGGTATTTACATTATGATTCATAACAGTAGCAAAATTACAGTTATGAAGTAGCAATAAAAATAATTTTATGGTTGGGGGGTCACCACAACATGAGGAACTGTATTAAAGGGTCATGGCATTAGGAAGGTTGAGAACCACTGCTCTAGAACCACTCGTGGAGGGCAATGGTGGCCCACAGCTTCCTAGAGGTCACGGCAGCCAGCCCACCCACTCAATCACATTAGCTCTCCCCATCCTGAGTGATGCCCAAATGCAAAGTCTCAGGAAACATCTCATGGTCAGATTCTCTGTCCACAAGACAGTCAATAGACTCCTGAGTCCTGAGGCCACCTTCCAATTTACATGTTCACATCAGTTTCCCCCACCCTCCTTAAATGTCAAATAGAAGGACTGTTCTCTATTTTGCTGTGCTTTGATGAGACAGATCACTAAACTGAAATTAAAAAAAAAGTCCATTAAATAATTTTTAGCAATTAAGTTACATCAGAACGAGCTCATCCAAGATATTACTTCAGTGTTTTGATTTACTCTACAGGGTCCCGAGGTCACTTGAGCATCATTCCAGATGTGTACCCCTTTGCCAATCACCAAAAAGCGGCTACTTGTGGGGTGGAACTCAACAGGTGTTGCACAGCTGCACAATAATGTCCACAGCGAGCCGGAAGTGAAAATGAATTCTGTTTTCAACACGGGCCTCACCAGGCTTAAGAGAAAAGATTCCAAGAGGAGCATCTGTCTTTGACATGAAGCCAGGTCTCTGGCTCTGGAGAATGGGGAATAGATACACCATCAGGATCTGGGTCCCCACTGCAGCCAAGTAATAGATCAAAATACAGCTACCTGCATCCTAACACCTAGCAATGCCCGGAGGTCCTCCCTGGAGGACCAGATACATCTATGGAGATCCCCCCCACCCCAAGTTTTTCTTTTTCAAGTGTTTGGAGTTTATTTTCTCATATAACGTGACATCTGTTCCTTTTCCTCCAACCCTGACTTATCATTGGCACAACATCATCGGTTCCTCCTTTCCTTTTCATCCAGTTGTCTATAAAAGAGACCACCCAAAATACATTTCCCACACATATAAGTATGGTTGCAGTATGGACAGCTTTAGCATTTGGATGAATAAAGGATCCAGGGGAATCTTTCTTTCCTAAGTGCTCCCCAAGCATGGCTTCTCACCTCAAGAACATGAGGGAGGACACGCAGAGAGAAGTGGTCTAGGTGACCTTCTAGGCCCCACTGCACTTCCACTGCCACAGCCCAGACAGGCTTCCTACAAGCTGCTGCTGCTGCTGCAACTCTGCTCTTAGAGGGTCATCTGAGAAGAGAAGGGAATATGTAAGAAGGAGCAGAAATGCAGAGAAATGGTTGGAAAGACCCCAGTATTTAATTTACTATATACCTATTAGAATTAATTGCTCCTCCCCCAACCTGCCAAAAACAACTTCTCCACCCGAAACAAACAGAGGCTCCCATGGCAACACGGTCCTGGGAAGCTGAGAATGGAAAAAAATGGGAAGGGAAAAATGACTAATTGATCCCAAGTTTTTAAGCTTCTGTAGACTGGATGGAGACGGGAGATCTAAGTCTCAGTCCCAGAAAGGTGTCCAGCCTGGGGTGGCACTCCTTCCCAGAAGCTTTCCCACGGGAGGGTGCCAGAGGCTCAGTGTCTCTGCTGTGTGACCACCGACAGCGCCACGACACCCACCCCTACGCCCCATTCCTCCTGTCACATCAGGCAACAAAGTGTATTTTTCAAATACCTGAGCCTTATTCCTTTAGAAGCCACATTTTCATTTTAACCCTTTTTGACAAAAGAAAAGAGAACCTGTATAAAATATCTATTTCACTGACTTCTAATAACTTACAGAATATAGAGTCATTGACATGAACACCGCATGCACGCGCGCACGCGCGCGCACACACACACACACACACACACAAAACCCCAGGTCTGTCTCTGGCTTCTTAGAATCATACTTTAAGTGAATGGGTGACTCTGAGAGTCTGGGTTGCTCTTCTCGTGACCTACAAGCTGGATGGGGCCTACTGTAGTTGCTGGAAGGCCTTTCCTGCCAGCCTCTCTGTGCTAGTTGTGTTCCAGGCAGATGTGGCTGGCTACATGAAAATGAAGGAATACGAAGAGGAAGGTGCTCAGTCTACCTTACCTACTAGTACACTGCTTTGGAAACTTCTCAAATTGTCTTTACAATTTCTCATGTTATGTTTTCCAGGGATAAGCTGGTTAAGGTTTTGCTGGGGAGTTAACCCTAGAGATGGTGGCTTTGTCTGTTGTCCATGGTTGTAGTCACTTATGGGATCGGTCAACATTCTTTATCCCACACCTACAGGTGCCGGGCACTGTTACAGGAATATGTAAATGAACAAATAAAACATGGCTCTGGCCCTGCAGAGACCCCACAATGAGCAGGTATCACTCACTCCCACGATGAGTGCTGGCACAGAGTGAGCAGAAAAGACACCCCTAATCCAGAACTGGGGGGCGGTGTTGGCATGAGCTCTCAGGGGCTAGCTCTACAGTAGCCCTTGTGGAGGATACACAGGACTGGATGAGAAAGGAAGAGGAGCCTGAGAAAATTGCAGATGAAGGAGAACACAGAGAAGTGGGTGATCCCAGACTGCTTAGCACAGGGCCTGCCCTGGAAAGAGTTCTGACTGGGTGGCTGGTAATACCTCTACGACTTGAATCAGACTAAGGATATTTTTCTCCTACAGCTTGCAGAAGTCAGGCCACATGTATGTGTTAGAAAGGTTAGTTTAGACTTCAGATCTTCTAACCGACAGGCTGGGCTCTCAGCCAGAAGTGACTGTATCGCTTAGGGAAGGCATAGGCAGAATCCTGATTAAGCATCTTGAGGAGGGTTATGGACCAGGAGAAGATGTGATCAAGTGTTTGCCTGAGGCCTAACACATTTTCTTTCACCCACACCAACTCCCACCAAAACCCTCTAGTGATGTGAAAGACAAATGAGCCCCATGCCCATTTCCTCACATTGATTGGGCTGCACCAGGCCCAGGAGAAGCCCACTGTCCAGGACAGTTCTGAGGCTGTGCCCAAGGGGGCCCCTGTTGCAAATACAAGCTGGTGAAAGCATACTACTCTTCTGTGTGTGCTAATTCTCTTTCTTCTGACCCTTCCCTTGAATGGTGACCTTTGGCCTGATTCTTCTTACCGTATTTTCTGGCGTATAAGATGACTTTTGAAACGAAAAAAACCCTGCTCAGATTGGCCAGAGTCAGAGAGGCGGTCTATTAAAAAAAGAACTGGTGTTGCCTCGGAAGTGGGGGATAGTCTTATACAGTGAATATAGGCCTAAACCTATGTTTTAACTGTAAAATTAGGGGGTCGTCTTATATGCCGGAAAATACGGTACTATTCTTTTGCTGCATGGATCTGCCTACCATGTCCACACTGCCTGGGATCCATGACAGGCACTCTTAGCATCTCAGGGCCAAAACTTGAGAAGTGTTTGAGGCCACTCAGGGACCCTTGACAGCCACAATGCTTTTTGCTTGTTTTGTTGTTTTAAGGATCATAGATACATGAAATTCTAAGGTGTAATGGAGCCTTGAAGACCACTTAAGCACAAAATTCCCATTTTACTAATGATGAAATGGAGCCTTAAAAAGGAGACATGTCCTGCTTACAAGGCCAGTTAGTGGTAGCCCTGGGAACTGAGCCCAAATGTCTTGATTCTTGACCTGATGCTCTTTCTACAAGGCCAGGCTCCCATGATTTGATGATTTCATTAGTCTTTTATTGATTGGGAATGCAGGGTGAGGTAAATTCCCTTGGCACCTCTATAACAAGAAATTAGGTGCAAAGGCATTAATCATGAAGTAATGCCAGACAGCCAACATGGAAAGTGAGAAAGGGTCATAGGTATAAAACCTGAATTCTCCTGAACCCCCACAACATCACTTCCCATTTTCTCAGTGATGAGTCCAAGTTTACCCCCAGCAAGTGCCCTGGCACTGGGGCTCCTTCTCATCTTGGGGCTAGGTTGGCCCACATTGGCAGAGAGGCTGATCCCCCACCCCCATGGAAGCAGCACCATGCTCCCCTTCCATCAGCAGATGCCTGCAATGCAGAAATGTTTGTTTCTAGCCCCAGAATGCTACAACCAGGAGTGTCTCTGCTCACTGCAGGCATCTGAGGAAAGAGGAAATGAAGTCCTGCCACTCTTCCCGGGTGTACCCCTTGGGGTGGAAGGTGCCAATGAGCTCATGTTGGTGGGTTTGCGACAGTCTTCTTGGAAAATGTAAAACTAGAACAGACAGCTACGCTGAGGTAGACTGAGCAGGAAGAGTCCCTTCCATACAGCCTCCTCTGGAAACCCTTCCCTGCTTCCCCGACACAGAGTGCTCTCCATGCTTCTGTGTTACTCGGGTACCTTTTATGCATATCCGCCTTGTAGAACTCAACCCTCTGAATCAAGGGCCCGACACCTAATTTCTTCTTAATACCAGAGACTAGTTCAGTGTCAACACACAGTAAGTTCTCAACAAATATGGTGGTGGCTACCTACATTTCCTATGCATACATAATGGCCAGGTCCTCCTTTTCATGATTCATTGACTCTAGAAAGCTTACTAGGCCTGCTGCTTTATAAAAATCACATAGCTCAGAGACAGGTCCAGCTGGCAAGGGTACATGTCCTTTTCTTTTTCTTTTCTCAGTATAAACCTAGACACTATAGTCAGATACTGGATTTGAGATAGAAACATACACACACACACACACACACACACACACACACACATCTTACCAGGTGTAGTATTGGTATATGCTCATTTCTGAGTGGGAATAGATAGTAGAATCTACCATCTAAAAGTTCTCCTTTTATAAAGAACCCCAATATGTTGGATTGAATTTAACACTATCCTCTCAGTTGTACAGCTGGGATAATGAGGTCCGGGGCCAAAAATAAGAGGCAGCTGAAAACCAGAGAAGGCAAGGCAGTGGAACTACGGCTGTACCGGGGATGTCTGCAGATTCCTGTCATCAGGTGGCTGGGTTTTAATAGCCAACCAGGAATAGGGCCTAGGTGTGGGGCCTCTGCAGGGTGGGGAACTTCTACGTGACTCCGTTAGTGTTGGGAGAAGATGACCCTGCTGTGAGGGCTGACATGCATAGCATAGTCAGATGGCAACACTGCCCAGGCTGGAGAAAGGGAATGACAGTACACATTCTGGTGCATGGGCAGAGGGAAGCAGCCTTGTATAGTGGCCATGAGACGTGGGGTCTAATCTGATGTTCTATTGTGCTTCACTGGTCCATGTGAGCTTCACCCCCTGCCTGTGGAAGCCACAGATCACCAGAAGAAGAAAAAAGCATGTGTATACCCTTTACAGAGAAATCTGATGATAACCAGCTTATCTTATCTGTCACCAAAACCAAAGCACAGTCTTATACTAGACATCAGAAAATGGTGCAAATCTCTCCCAGGAGAAACAGCTGGAATGAATTGAGATCAAACAAATAAAAGCAAACAAAGTAAGGTCAGAGGACTTCTTTCACCTGCACTATTTTCATCTGCTTCAAGGTGCCGAGTTGAATAGCTCTGGACAACAATCAGGCTGCTAAGCATAGTGACTGAGGGCATGGGAGGTAGTGTTAGGTAAACCTATGCCCAGGTTGTGGCTTCCCTCACCGCCGGTTAGGCAGCAGTACCGTCTGTGGATGAGCAGAATACCAACTTTGTAGGGTTGTTGCAAGGAATAAATGAGCAAATGGAGGTTAAACACTCAGCCCACAGTAAGCATTCAATGAACCCCCGTTTCATGGAGGTGCCAGGAACATGGCCTGTGCTTTTGCAATTGTGGGCTGGTGTCGGAGTTCCCTCCATAGACATTCTGGTCAGAAAAACATCCGGATTCCGCCAGCAGCATCCAGAGTCAAAGCCGTGGATGCTCCTTTCCCTGAGAGCCTCCTGCCCCATTCATTTCACCAGAAAGGTGCCCATCTGAGTCACGGAGGCGTGTCAGGGGACGAGGGAAATGGCCTGGGACTTAGGAAAACAGTGGGAAAGGCCTGGCTGGCTCCTGGCATCTGTGTCTCTCCTCAAACCACCGTGGAGACATGGAGACGTGGGTGTCTTAGCCTCTGAAAACCCCCAGCTGTCATTGACACCTCTGCCCTTTCGTGTGCGGGGAAAACAGGAAGGTGAGAGGCTGGCTGGGACTCACTCTCCAGCCAAGAGCAACCTCCCAGCAGCCCCTTTCATTTGACTGCAAATAAAGACCTGCAGACCAGACTTTCCACCTGACTCACACACACCCAACCTGTTTCCCCATGCAGTCTCTCCTCTTGACCCAACGTGGCCCCAGACCTTCTCATCCTCCCCAACAAGGGTGGGGGTCAGATCCTCAAGGGTGAAGGCAGGGCAGAGGATGCTCATGTGAGACTGCATTTATCCTAAAAAGATCCGCTCAACACAAGAGCCCTGCTTCTCAGAGTGAGAGCCAGGAGAAGAGAACACCCCTCCGTGGGCCCTTGCCATGCTCTTTTGGAGGCTTAGAAACAAAAGGACACAGCCCTCCTGCCAATCTGTGAGTTGTGCCACTAAGAAATGCTACTGTCACCAGTCACTGCTATGGGTCAGAGTGTTACCCAGAGGCATCACCCAGGGTACCATGCTCTGTGCCCTTGCTCTTATATCCCCTGCCCCCACTTTTACCAAAACTGCACAAGACTGTGAAGGACCCAAGTAAAGTAAAAAACCCTTTACTTTTTCAGCAAGTCTCCACAATCACTCTCAAGGTCACTGCCTGGACCTGAAGCATCAAACCCCAACTCTGGGTCCTAAACAAACAAAAACCTCGAAACTCTTTTTTCCCCTCCCCTGATTCCCCTTTTTTTCTGGAGTAACTGACCCAGCGTGGTGCGCTCAGCCAGATTTCACAAAGCCAGAGATTCCCATCCCTTTGCTATCAAATTCTGATTTCAGGGCAGCACCAACCTGCCTCCTGGAACCACAGAAGGTGGGAACAAATTTTCCCAAGATGCCATCTGGTGACCTTGGCAGCAGTCCCCCTTATGGCCTGGTGCTGGCTCCAGACAATAATGACTCCTCTCAGACGTCACACTCTCCCTTGCAGAACTGGGGAGCTGTTAATCTCCTGGTTTTGTTCTTGTTGTTTTCATGGCAGGAATGGCACAGGTGACCTGCAAGCTCTCGCAACACAGTCTTGCTGCATGGCATTTGGCTTCTTTCAAAAAGGAATGGATTAACTGCTGCTTGTTCCAGGAATCTTCTGCCTCCTCGCCAGCTAACTGAAGCCAGCCTACTGCATTTCAAGGTCAGAGGTAGAAACTTTGAACACCAGAGCTTGACCTCAGCAGGGGCCATGGGATCAGAGGCACTTCCCCTTTGTTCCCGCACTCTTCCTATTTCCTTCCCTTGGCAATAAGGCCCCCATAGACGCAGATTTCCTGACATGACATAGTAGATGCCTAATGAGTATTTGGTGAGACTTGTGGGCCCCCAGTTGACTTTATAAACAAAGGAGGCAGAATACTTTTTGCTTTCCACTCCTCCTGCCTTTCCTCCAGGATAAGGTCCCTTTCCTCTCTCTTGTCCCCTGGCCTCCCCAGGTATCTGTTCTCACTATGCATTACTCTCTTTAAGATGTCATCTGCTAAGAGCCTAGGGTGACCTTCCAGGTACAGGCTCAATAACTTAGACTCTGAGAACCCAGTGTAAAGATGCAGGAGAATGAAACTGAGCCACTGGCACCTTGTGAGCAGGTGGGACCTGCTGCCTGGCCGCCAACCCCTCTGCAGGGGGTTGCTCACCCAGGTCCTCCTCTCTGGGCCTCTGCCAGGCCCACGCCCCACTTGACAGGAGTATCAGGCTGCACGTGCTGTTCCAAGTTCACACAGCTCTGGGAGGGGGAGGAAACACCGGCCTGAGGAAGCAGGAGTCAGAGGTACGGAACCCGCCACTAGGAGGAAGGGAGGAGAAGCCTGTGGCTCCAGGTGGGCTGGGCACCCAGCCTCTACTTCCCTGTCTCTGTCTCCAGCTTCCCTGGCCGGCCCGAAGGAGGTTGAGGCAGGCCTGAGCAGCCCCGCCACAGGAGCTCACTGCCACCTCGCACCCCCGCCATACACACACTCATGCCAAGCAGCTCGGCATGTCTTGGCTCTCAGGCCTGCCCATGGAAGATGACTGGGAATGCAGACTGTGGGAGGAAATGACAATATTCATTGTTTGGATTAAATATTTTTCTTGGCCCTCCTGCTGTTTGCTGAGCCGCCTATTTTTCCCCAACCCCATTCTCCCTCATTCTTTCCCTCTTTCCTCCTTTCACCTCTACCCCTACCTCGTTTTCTTCCTCAGCAATCAAGTATACACAGAGAAGCTTCCAGGAGAAAGACTCCTAGAGCGGGAAGAGCTGTTTTAGGAAATCAGTGGTTCACAAAGCCTTTCGCTGTTCTGATACCACACCCAGCTCTTTACAGAGAGGTTTCACCTTGGGGTAGAGCTGCATCTACACTGCTTCCAGTTTTCACAAGTGTTCATGGGATATAACTCACAATAACCCAGGGAGAGAAGTTTTGTTAGCACACCTATTTTACAGATGAGAAAAAACAAGTCCCAAAGCTGTACGGAATCTGCCTGAAAAGAAGATGTAGAGCCACCATCTGATGCCCAGGCCTGTGCTGTAACCACCCTGATATGGATGGTTAGATGCCTTCAGCATTATCTCCAGTTCTCAGTCCTGTGCACCTGGTCCAAACTCTCCTTCAAACTATGAGCATAATGCAGCCACTTTCCGTCTGAGGAAAGTCAGTGTCACAGACAGCCATGAGAGATGTACCATGGAGGATAGTTAACTTTAACACAATCCCACAGGCCCGGTATGGGCTGGTGCTGGAACCCTGGGTCTCTGACGGACCCGAAGTTAATGTGACCCCTGTACAAGCCAGCACAGTAGGCTCTGCACGTGACAAGGTCTGTCTCAAAGAGGCTCTGGCAGCATCAGCACCAAATAAGGCAGCATCGGAGCAGTTTCTGAGACAACAGGGCAGAAACCACAGGCCAACAAGAACTCATCCCCAGCATAATAGATGGCACCGCAAAGAGCTACAGGAGGTCAGAGTAGGAAAGGGGCAGGACAATTCAGAAGGCTTTATGATGCATGTGCGATTAGGCTTCATCTGTGAGGGTGGACAGGATTTGGGCAGAGAAATGGGGAGAAAATTCCCAGCAGGAGGATACATCCAAACCAAGATTTCAATGCAAAAGAGAAGATATACCTGTGGTTTTCTGCCTTGAGGATTAATGGGCCAAGCTTGGAACTAGGTCAAAATCTCCATCCAGACCAGAGGAATCTAGTCCTTGTCCCAGAGACAATGGAGAGCGATGGAAAGTTATTGTTTTGGTGGTGGTTGTTTTTTTTTTTGCTTTTGAGCAGAAGATAATAAAAGCTGAGCTTCAAAGGTTAGATCTGGGAACAGTGAGGAGTGTTTAAGAGAGAAAGGGATGGACCCCAGAGCAGGTGGAAAATGACTTCAAGCATGTCTGAACCAAGAACAGAATTGGCTGGTTGTAATATAGAAAAGGAAAAAGCAGACAGGAGGGGGATTTGCAAAGGAAAACAATTGGGACTTGGTGAATGGTCATATTTGGGTAGAAGACCAAAGGAGATGAAAGTCTGTCTATGACAGTTGGCTTTTCTCAAAAAATTGTCTCATAAAAAAAAAAAAAAAAAGCTAGAAAGAATCCTTCCGAAACCTAAGGACTGGGTCATGGGCAACAGAGTCCAAGCCGTCAGCAGACGCTGCCCTACCTCACAAGGAGATGCTGTACACATTCCCTTTTCCATATAAATACAGGCTTGAAGGTCCACACATTTTCGCTCCTGTCTGATGTCTGCCAGGCTTTCCCCACAACTTAGACATGACTATTTTATCACCCCCCGTCACTTCCAGCACCAGCTGAGTGGAGGAATGGCAGGAGGGAGGTGTCATGTTTATTCTAGAAGATTCTCTTGCCAACAGTCTTGTTGCTTTTAGCCTCAGTCTGATGTTCAGTGCCTGTGTCTATGAACAGCGCCAGTTGTGGGGCTGATTATTGTAGTTCTCGTCCTCAACCTGTCACGCCATCCTGGGTTGTCAGCCAGGCTGTTCTGTGTTCTGTTAATTGGTCAATCCATCCAGTCTCACTTGCATCCATATGGAACCCATTCTCCATGCAAGTGTCTCGTTTACATTCCCTTTATCTACGGGATGCTTGTCTGTGTATCTTACTCACTCATCCACTGAGCGGCTGCATCTGTTTCACAACATGTTCCCTGGTCTCATCTCCTCGGTTTCCAATCCTGGTGGAGCAGGGCTCATGAGCAAGCCTCCTCTTTCTCCTCTTGCTCTGGCTTAAAACTTGCAAAGCCCAAGGAGGTAGCCTAAAAGGTGGCCAGCATCTCCTGGTCATTTCTCCACTGAGTTTTCTAAAAGCCCATGCATTCCTAGTTTATGTGTTGTTTATTTGTTTTTAATCTTCCTACCAGTTTCAACCCAGGGTCTCTGGACTCAGACCGCCTGGGTTCATACCCTAGTCCCACATTTGGACATTAAAGCAGCCCCTCAGTAAAACGGGAATGATAATAATGGGAATAATTCCTGTAGTAGGCTCCTGGCACACAATGAACACTCAGTGAAGTTATACTGTGAGACCAGGAGAAATTCCCTTGTTTCCTGAGTACACTGAGCCGGGATACTTGGGTACTGATGGCTCCCTGTCAGGGAAGATCGACAGTAGCCCTCCTAAAAGTAGCCCTCCCTCGTCATTCTTCATCTCTCATAACTATGACCAGAAATCCCAAGGACCTCACTGTTCACCAACTATGGGGACAGAATGACTGTATATAGCATGCCTTAAGCAGACAAAATAGCCTAGCAAAGTTCTCTGAAATACCAATCACCACTCTTCTATTCCAGTACTGACAGAGAGCTATAGCAGCAATACTGTGTCAAAGTCTGTCCTTAGTTCCTGGTCTCCTTTTTATTCTTCCCATCATCCCCACCCCCATGCTGGACTCTGCTCCCTCTGACCACACCCCTAAGCAAGGTATCCACCCTACCATAGCATCTGCCTTCGGGAAAGCAGCTGACATACTGAGGGGTCAATGAAAAATATGTATCTGTAACTCAATAAAAGATAAACATTAAGGCAAAAAAGTGACTTTAATTGTGGAAAGTTGGAAATTTTGTGAGCCACATAGAACAGACCAGTATTTGGTGGATAAATAAGGGCAGCACCTCCAAAATCACAGAGTGGAGGTAGCCACTCATTAAACAAAATTGAGAAACCCAGCTCTGGGTATCAGGGTATTTCCTACCTGGTAAAGTGAGCATAAGCAAAGCAAAACACACGCTGCTATGACTGAATGGTGTTGCTCCCAAATGCATATGTTGAAACCCCAACTCCCAAAATGTTGGTATTTAGAAGAGGGGCCCTTACGAGGTAATTAGAGGATTTCATGAGGGTAGGGCCTCATGATGGGATTAATGCCTTTCTAAGAAGAGACACCAAAACTTCCCCTCTCTGTCTTGTGAAGACACAGTTAGAAGGTGGCCATCTGCACACTAGGAAGGGAGTCTCCACCAGGAAACAAAACCTACCCACACCTTGATCTGGGACTTTCCAGCCTCCAGAAATAAGAGGAATAAATGGCTGCCTGTGGAAGCCACTCAGTCTATGGTATTTGGTAATAGCAGGCCACACTGTCTAACACACGCATTATTCGGTGAACTTATTAATTTAGTTATTTTTACTGACTTGTCAACCCAAAGAGTTCCCAGATATCCTGTCTGAAAAGAGGGATTATGAAAGGAGGTAAGAGGGGGGACAGCAGGAAGCATGGAGCTCACTAGGTTCTGCTATTCGGTTATTGCAATTCTGGATGAGCACACAGGCCTGAAACCAGGACAGGTGAGCACAGCCAGCAAGCCAGGCAGGCTGCAGGCACTATGGACTCAGCTGAAGTATTATCAGGAGCAGAAGTGGTTCCAAGGCTAGACCATTCCCGGAAACCTACAGCTCTGCAGACATGCACCACCACGTTTTATATGCCTCCCATTAGAAAGACTTTAGTTGAATCTAATCTCGTTTTTAATTAGTGCTCACATCGCCTGGTGAGGCAGGTTAATATGATTATCTATATTCCATTGATGGGGAAAATGAGACCAAGGGCCATGGCCCAAGGACACTTGGGGAATGAGCAATAGAGGTGAAAATTAAACTTAAGCATTTTAAACTTCCAAACCGGCACACAAGGGAGAGGACATTGGGGGAGAGATTTCTCCTCTTTGTTCGGGATCTTTCACATCTGGATAATGCATATTCAATTTACTACTTGGTTTCTCTCATTAAAAAATAAAATAGTAACTACTTCTGAACCCCAATATGTCATATTCAATGCATAATACGTTTTTCAAATAATATGCCAGGAGCAGCCAAAAGAAAAGAATAAAATGAGCATTACTTAGCCAATTGTGAATATTAATGGACTATTTATAAATGTTTAATATTAAACTAGATTATGGATGGTGGATATAAATACAGAATTAAATATGCCTCCTGACCTCTAGTCACTGGTTTAACTGTACATTCAAAATATGTACACTAACAAAACACAAACACAAACAGTACACACTTCTAACTGCACAGATAAGAGCAAGCTCTTCTCATGCTAATAAATTGTCGGCTGAGCGTATCTCACAGCAAACTGAGATATTTCTGAGACAGGAGCCCGCTCCAACCCAGTTAACTTCATCTTCACCTCCTCTCTTGTCATCAAAACCAACATCCAAATATTCACCATTCTATTGCAGAAAGTTTTGCACTGAGCCTCTTCTATCTCTTCTCTTTCCACTTCCTCAGTTCAGTTACTTTATAAAGTTCGGGTGAGAGATGATAAGGACTTTCACAGCCCAAATTTGCCACGATTTTCTTCCTAAAATATAAGTCTTATCATCTTTTCTCTGCTTACCTGATATCTCTGTGTTCCCCTGACTCACTGAAGTGGCTTAAGGTCATGTGACCATGTTCTGGTAAATGGGAAGGCAAGCAGGAAGGATGTGTTATTTCTGGTCCAAGGGACTCAAGGATTACTGGCCTTTCTCTTTGTATTGTCTCTGCACCTTTGGAGGTAACCATGGAGACCACATCTTAAAAAGACAGAGGAATAAGATGGGCACTCTAGAGATCCCAAATGTTTCTGTGAGGGAAAAATCCATCCTCTCTCACGTTAAGTCACAGAGATTTCAGGGTTAATTTGTGACCACAGTATGCTCTGATTAATTCAGTCTATTTATAAGCCTCCATTGGATCAATACTGGCTACTGAATAAAGTCCAAACTCGTTAGCTTGGCACATAAGAGCCTGAGTGATCTACCCCCTAGCTCTTAACCTCAAAATCATGCCACACTTGTTCATGTTTCCCGGATCTGTTTCACTAAGCAGGCCAGTAATATTTTCTGTGATTTGCCACCAGTGGTGTGGGTTGTTTGCTCTATTGACAGTATCATGGCAACACTTGAATAGTACAGAAATTGGTATCAGAAGTGGGGTGCTCCCATAATAAACACCTAAAACACTGGTATTAGCGTGGTGTATCAGGAAGCAAGGGAATTATTTTGGGAAGCTATAAAATTGAAATAGCTATTTATGCAGTGCCAAGACATTTGATTAAATGTTTCCTGTAGTTGTGAGGACACTTACAATGTTAACTGCTACAACTTGCAGGTCAGAAAATTTACTTAACAGCCTATTGGCTTTGGGTAAAGAGATTGAAAGAAGAACTTACTGGGATGAGCTGGTAGTTAATACCTTCACTTGATAAAGAGGGGAGCATAGAAAAGGCTGCTGCTTTGCCAGCAGAACCGGCAGGGAATCTGAGCACTAGGAATCACAGGACTTTCGAAGCCGAAACACAAGGCTGTTCCTTATCCCTAACTAGCCAGCAAAAGATAACGCTGAGAAATGCTCTGTATTGGAAAGGCCTTCCAAGACTGAAGTTAAGACCTAATTGCAGGCAAAGACCAAATCAAGGGGTGGACCATTACATGATTTGCTAAGACATCTAACAAAATTAAAATGGCACCTGGGGGAGCCTTGCAGCTGAACAAAGTGACTCAGCAAAGAGACTACGGATTTTGTCCTGGAGCCACCTCATAAATGCAGAATACCTATAATTAATATGAGAGTGAGAGAATAGGGAGGGAAGTAGAGGGAGGGGGGGAGGGAGAGAGGGAGGGAGAGAGAGGAGAAGGACGAGGAGGAGGGGAGGAAGAGAGAGAAGAGAAGGTAGAGGAGGAAGAGATGAGGAGGAGGAAGGGGAAAAGAGACAAGCAGATCTTGAAAAGACATGATGTGAGGACAGCCCTTGTAACATGAATTTGACTGAAGTTAAATAAATAGATAAGTAAATAAAGCTTGTGAGAGTTTAAGTACCAAAAGTTATCAGCCTAGAAGAAAATGGACTTCCTATAAGAAGAGTTTTGGTCCCCTCTATTACCAGGAGAAAGCAGGCTGAGAAAATTACTTAGCTTCCAAGAGGGAGATAGTCCGATGCTCTTTTTGTGACCCTAAGAGGATAATGGAAAAGAAAGAACTTCCAAGAGAGCAGAACCAAGAGCCATGAAGAACAACGGATTTAGGAGCTAAATCCAGGGATTGATCCAAAGCTATTAAATGAGAAGAACTCCCTACTCTTAGAGTAGGGGGTTTTGTAAATTTCCTCAGCAGGATTTAAGAATTGTTGTGGACCAGTGACTGTTACCTGCCTCTCATTTTTCTCTTTAAAAGGGAATATTTATTGTATTTGTCTTATTCGGCTCCACATTGCCCACTGGGTACAAGGAAGGCAGAGAAAGTGGAATTTTAAGTACAGATTACATAAGTACTCCAGATTAATTTTAGCATTCCAGATTAAGAGAAGCTACATTGCAACCTGATGTAAATCATAGTATTCCAGATTTCAAGCCTAATGTGATAACTGGATAAGACCTTTGGAGTGACTTAGGGTGAAGTGGGGTGAATCTGAGTATAGCAGATGTTTGTGTCTAAGAAGGCTAACTGTCAGATGTTGTTTTATGTCCACAGTACCCTTTACTCTCTCTTCCTTTGACATGACTTCACCATCAGCAGACCGTGATTCCCCTTACGACAAACTTTGGTCTTGGCCGTGTGGTCTGCCTTGACCAGTGGACTGTGAGCGTATGTGGCAGATGCTACATTGGACCAGAAGTTTGGAAAGCACTGGCATGCTTTTGCAGGCATATGGAGCATACCCGAACCCAACCCACAATCTACAGCAGAACTACTTTAGTCAGCCTTCAAATGCATACGAGGAATAAATATTGTTATTAAAAGATATCGCTAGTTGGGGATTACTTGTTAGGCAGTATTATTACAGAAAAACTTGATGACTGCATCTTGCCATTTCCTTCCACATCACACCTTTGCCTTTCCGTATACTCCTCTTTATCCTTCAAAGTCCACTTCACATGGTACCCCTCTATAAGACCTTCTCCACAAGAGTAAAAAAAGTTATTTGATAAATTTTCTATTTTCTCATACAACTTTGGTCATATCTTTGTATCAATATTCATGGGGTAGTAATTTAATTTTTTACCTCTATTGCATACTCTCTGCTTGGAACTCCTACTCATTTTTGTAATCTTGACACACAGTAGGCATTCAGAAAATATTACTTTAAGTGAAGAAATGAAGAAATGGACGTGAAGGAGTGACATGGTTTAATAACCATGGTGTAAGCTGGGAGAGGAGGCTATGGGGCGTCTACAAACACAGCCATTGGGGGGAGCAGCAAGCCTTTAGCTTTAGAAATGGTATGAGGCTCAGACCCAAAAAAAATCTGCATGAGTTTGTTTTTTCATGTGTTGGAATTTGGAACCCTAGATTCTGTAGCTAAGCTTGGGGAGGTGGGAAGATGCTTCCCATGCATGAAGTATTGTACATTCCTGGGTTAGAACATGTTTTCTTTGGGGGTTGCTGTGGTTTCTTTTTCTTTTTTCTTTTCATTTTTTTTCCAGCTTGGAAGCATCTAATGTTTGCAATAACAATAACAACAACAAAAATCTGAGGCTGGCCCAGCATGAATCAGGCGGGAATTTGTACATGCGGTGGGTGTAGGGGGTAGGGAAGGGAGGGTAGGAGGCCAAGGGAGGGGAGAAGAAAAGAAAAACACGGTTGCCAGGAGCTTTGCAGAAGAAAATGCCATGCAGAACACGTGGCTGGCACAGGGGGCAGCAACATCTGTTCTCGATGAGGATCCGGGTGCGTGGCTGTGTGTGCATGTGTGTGGAAGGAAACCCAGGCGCTGTGCTGCAGGAAGTCTGCTCGGGCCTCGGCCTCTCACCGGGGTTAGATCCGCTGCCAGCTTTGTCTTGAGAGGTATGCTGCAGGCTCGAATGGGGCTATGGAAAACAACCCGGAGAAAAGCCACAAGCGCCTCCTGACCCACTTGAATCTTTCTCTTGCCAAGTTCTCATTACTGATCTTACATAGGAGGGAAAACAATGTACGTATAAGACTGAAAAGGCTCTGGAGAATCCACTGGGGAAACAAAAGGCTTATTTAGGATTCCTGGGCAGGGCTTCTGAGATAAGGAAGAGGCAATGAGTCTGTTCACAAAAGAAATGCATAGTCTAAGGTTTCTTTTATTTGCCTGTTTTGCTTTATTTTTATTTCTTTTCGTATTCAGTTTGGTTAAGCATTCAAAAGCTTAACCATATTCTCTCTTATTCTTATTACTCTGTTCAATGAAATAGAGGGAAAATGAGGTGGAGGGTTTGTATTTCTGTGGACAGTGGGAATCCTTTCTTAAGGAGAAGCTTGTGGAGCAAGGTCACCCCAAGTGTAGGGTTGGAACTGGATACTGTCAGCAAACCTCAGATCTGAGCTGTTGTGTGACCCTTTAAACAGGAGTCTGATGCCCAGTTGGGTGCCTACTCTTGGAAAGGTGAGTCCTTTCCAAGAAGAGCCACAGAAAACCAGCTTGGAGCTGGAGGCCTGGAAGGAATCAGGCTGGTGGACAGGGGAGCAGAGGCTGTGCCCCTCCTGGCCTGTGGCAGTTGTGTGCACTGGTTCTGGCCACTCCCGTGGTGGGAACACCGGTGGGCCCTTAGGGTGTGTGGCCCTCCTCAGGCTGGCCTCACTTCAGAAGCCTTTTCACACAGGGACAATAATAATGAAGATAATCCCGTGCACAGGTGTAGCATTTCAGTGTCTACAATTTGAGAGCAGAAGAAGCTAAAAGTCGACCAAGGAAGATATCATTTTCCCATGGGAGTTAGTGACTGTGACTACTCCTTAGCCAGGGAGAAGAAAGGCAATAGATGAAGCCAAGCTTTCTCTCATCAGAGAAAGAGCTGAAGGGACCCAGGGAGTCCCAACCTTGCCCAGCTGGGAATCCCAGCCCTGGGCCACACTGCGTACTGAACTCCACAGCAATGACACAAAAAAGCAGTCAGTAGAAAAAACTCTTCACGATGTCATGGAACTCATTTTCTACTGGAAATCTTTTTATTCTTCACAATTTAGCAAAATGTTTCTTTACCCCCACAGTAATCAGGCTGCTTCTTCAGGCTGTTACCCTCTTGCCAGTTCTCTCCGCAGTCTGGGTCTGCCCTGACCATCCTACCTCATTCAGCCACTAAGAGGTATTTACTGAGCATTTCCCATGTGGTAGTCAATATACCATTGTCCCAAGGACTTGAGATAGAACAGTGACTAAAATAAAGTTCCATCCAGTGGGGGAAATAGACATTAACTCTAACAAGTAACTTACTTAGTGATTAGAAAATAACAGTTCTATAAAAACTTAACCAGGACTGTGTAAGTCAGCACTGTGTATTGGGGGATAGGTAGAGAATGAGGAAGGACATCTGTCATTGTTGGTCAAAAGGTCAGACAGGGACTTTGGGAGGGTGGGGTAAGCCACTGGAAGGACTTTCACTTTTGCCTTGAGTGAAATGAGAAATTACCCGAGGGCTCTAGTAGAGGGATGCTTGAATTTAAGCTACATTTTAAGGGGGACCCCTTTCACTGTTGTGTTGAGAATAAACTGTGAGAATACTAGTAGACAGGGTATCATTAGACCAGCTAGGACACCGTCGCAGTAATCCAGGTAGCAGGTGACACAGGTTAAGTGGTGAAGTGGTGGGATTGTGGATACCTTTTAAAGACTGAGCTAGTGGGATTAGCTGATGAATTAGATGTGGAGAGCAAGAGAATGAGAGGAATGAAAATGATACCAAGGATGTTGTCCTGAGCAACTGAGATGGACAAGTCAGCACAGAGAAGTGAGAAGCCACTGCGCATGAAGTCCTTGAATTCTTCTGAATTCCATTTGTTACCCTACAAACCTTATCTCCAGTCATCGCTCTAGCTTCCCCACCTGCCTCAAAGCCAAAGGAATCTGTAACCTCTTCTACCGCCTTTACTTTGAGTCTCTAGTCTCTCAACAAGATTACTACCCAAAGCCAATAACTATATTCAAGTCTCACCCATATCAAAAGTCTTTTCAGGGACACTACTTTCCACAAATTTCCTGCCGATCTCACTCCTTGTACTGAGCTTAGAGAGCAGAGGGCAGGCACTACTAGTCTTGCCAATAAACCTACGGGTGCTATCTGATTTTTTAAAACTGGATTCATATATTACTTTTAAACAAATAAAATTAAGTTTTAAAATATTATGCAAAAATATAGCTAATAATATTAGCAGAGCTGAGATTTAAATTCATTGGCCAGGAGTTGAAATGTGTACCCTTTCTTACACGTGCTGTTTGCTATGATCTGTAAATAACTGCAATCTTTTGGGAGTGTCACCTTTTCTCTATTATTAATTCACTGGTGGGTAAGGCAAAACATAGATACACAAACATACAACAAACACACAAGAGTGGGCAAAAGTAGGTTTATAATTGTTTGTATAAAAAATAACATATTAACAAATAATACAAAAAGAAACTCTTTCATGTACTCACAACTGTAAACCTACTTTAGTTAATCTCTGTATATATTTTATACACTTTGAAAAATAAAGCGTAAGAGATTTAATACACTATTTTGCTAGTGTTCAGTCATTATACAAACAATTATTTAATAAAATAATTTCACTTAAAGGAACATCTATTTTGGTAGGATGAATTAGAAACAATTCAAATTATATGAACTTTTCCAAAGTGTTTGTCCATATGATTATTTAATAAAAGCGTTATACAAATGACCATGATGGTAAATGGCAATGATGGTAATTCATGTCCCATGGAATTTAAGATCAGTCTCTGTGAATGACCTGTGTCAATGCTCAGTCTGCATCTAAAACACATTTTAGAAGCACAGTTAGAAATGTCAGTGGAGCAAAGCCCCCATGAAAAGAAGAAAGGGGTGGAATTATTTCTAGACATAACCTGATTATATCTGCTAGCTGCTAATTTTATAGCCTCAGCATAATGAATGGGAGGCATCTAGAAGGTCAGGCAGGTCAAAGAAAGCTGCATTTCTGTGATGTCAATTTTGCAGGAAAGTAGTATTTAAATTGTCTGCAAGGCTGGGCTAGACATGAAAAATGAAAACAACAGAAAAAATAAGGAAAAGCACGGAGTAAATCAGAAAAAGGGTGCGGTGGGAGGAGAGAAAGGGACAAGCCATGTCATAAAGAGAATTAGCAGAGTGAGAAAGTGGCCCACCCAGGAGGCTGAGAAGACAAATGAAGCAGAAGGCAGCCTGTGGGAAGGAAGCCCACCAGGATGTCACAGTGTGGCTCCACGGGAGTTTCAGATGAGCATACATTCTCACGAATGTTGTTCATCTAGATGAGGTTTTCCAATTTGCACGGTTGTGCTTTTAATGTTTCATTAAAAAAAGAAAAATAGCGAGGGAAAAAAACAATGGTTTTTGCTTTCAAAATGAAAACCTCGTCCTAATTAACATTTGGAGCCGGGCTCTCAGAGATTCCAGCTGAAGGATCTGAAGTCAGGCCCTGCACCGAACGGGCCCCTGGACAAGCCTGCACACATGCCCAGATTTCCAGTCTGGTGTGCACTGCACAGAACTGGCAGCGACGTTCACAAACAGATCTCTGGGGGACTGGAATTTGGCAGCTGGTAGGGCTGAAAGACAGTTCCAACTTAAGCTAATTTTCAGATTTTCTCTGGATTTTAACACATCCAACACGTATTTAGATTTAGATTTGTAAGGACCTCCACTACCCTGACCAAAAGCTGTCTCCACTACCCTGACCAAAAGTGGAATAGCTGTCCCCAATAGCTGCTGGGCCATTGCTCTCCCCACTGTGATTAAACCCTTTTTAATTACCCCTTTCTACTCACAAATATTAAATAAGCTGGCAAGACAGTAAGAGAAAAGTAAGCCCATATGACCCATCCTCTGAGAGGCACGAAAGACATGATCGTTATATCTGATTTGTAAACAGCTGAAATATGGCAAAAAAGAAGTTTGATTATTGGCTAGTATTTACATGACAAGATATAAATAAAGGAAAACAAGAGAACTTAGTAGACAACCTCACAATCCCATCATACCCAAGCAATCAACTTGGAATAGAACATTGGGGTTTCTGTCTATAGACCTCTTTAAAACAGAATCATTTTTCTCCTTTTAATAAGGAACTTACACATACTCAACGTGAGTGGTTTTTTTTTTTGGAAGATGAGTAGCAATTCTATCTGGTCACAGTTTGAAGTTCAAGTCCTGGCCACTTACTAGAAGTAGTCTGTGACTAATGGTACAAAGGCATTCCTAAAGCCCAGTAACAGAGATAAATCTTACAGGCAACCAGGAGACAAGACTAGAAAGAATGCCTGAACAGGCTTCCCTCAGCAGCTGAGGGGAAGAGAAAGGAGAGAGGTTTGGAATCAGACGGGGTCTTAGTCTTGGGTGTGTTCTTTAAGTCCCTGACAACTGTCACTGTTGGGCCATCTTCCTCAAACCCTAGGGCGGCAGGTCTCAAGCCTCAAAGAGCCTCGGAACCACCTGGAGGGCTTTGTACACTGGCTGCCGGACACCCTCCCCAGGGTTTCTGACCCCAAAATGCTGGGTGGGACCTGGCCAGGGGCCACAGCTGCCTCGCCCACCGGGTTCTCTGAAGGCTCAGGTATGGCTGCCCTCACGTGGGAGTCCTAAGCCTCAGAGAAATCCCTGGGCCAGACTCTCAGAGGCCTTGAAGCATGTCCCCTGGAGAAGGCACCCCTTCCTGCTTTCCCACAGGAGGGCCTGAGCCTGGTTTAACTGCCACATGGAACATGGAAATTATACATTGGTGTTTCCCAGACACACATATGTTTTCACTTCACCTTTTAGAATAAAGAATACTCAAATTTATGGTTATGCTATTGGGTTTTACCACCTACAATTGAGCTGCACAGATATGATGAACTAGAATACTTTTATCTATCATCTATCTATCTATCCATCTATCTATCTACCTACCTACCTACCTACCTACCTACCTATTTTTCTTTCTCACATCTTGTCAGAAAATAACAAGGACTCAAGATCCTAACAAGAGATGAAGCCCTTTCTCCAAAAGAGCCCCACATCATCATAGTCCCCTAAGTATCACTATTGCTCAGGAATACTCTTCTCCTACCCCCTGACCTCTGATCATTCTCATTGAGATCTGCATGCATGCATTCTGCACCCAGAATAAAACACATCATATAGAATAATGGGACTCTTAAGTCTGACTCCAACTCCTCTCTAGTTTTTCTTGGTTCAAACTCTGGGCAAGAAAAAGAGGCTCTATAACCACTCAATTTTCATGCCATCATATCTACTTCATCATATCAATTATGAATTGCATCCCCCTCCCACCTCCTACATCCCATCAAGGTTGAGCAGTGGACCCAGGCAATGATGGTTAGTGATCAAGAAGCACGTGTCCCAGCCCCACTAGCATGGCTCAGTGGTTAAGCATTGACCTATGGACCAGGAGATCATAGTTCAATCCCCAGTCAGGGCACCTGCTCAGGGTGCAGGCTCAATCCCCAGTGTGGAAGGTTCAGGCAGCAACAGATCAATGATTCTCATCATTGATGTTTCTATCTCTCTCTCCCTTCCTCTCTGAAATCAATATATATATATATATATATATATATATATATATATATATATATATTTATTAAAGAAGAAGCAGCAGCAGCAGCACACATCCCAGACACAGCTAACAGGGCTACTATCTGAAATACAGAAAATAAAAGGGAGAGGTCCAAGACAACAGGGAAGAAAGAATCCAAGGAATGGCAATAGCAAGTGGAATGAATTAGCAATGGAAGCACTGCTGTTATCAACTACTAAATGTATAACTACACTAACTGACCACCTACATTTAAGTAAATGTGGCTGCTCTAAGCTACTAGTAAATTTGTTCCCAAGGCCTCCTCACCTAGACTTTTCACCCACGATTCCCTCCTATGCAAATGTTTATCAAGGTAGTAACTCCTATGGTAATGCTACATAAAAATAGTTCTATTGGTTGCTTTAAGAAAACACAAATATGTTTGCATTTAAATCCACTGCATGCTAGATGTATAGGGAAAGAGAATACCAAACAGCAGAAAACGGTTAGCCATATCAGAGAGATCATAATACATATTACTTTAAGATGCTCCAAAGACTAATATGCCTTTAAACATGTTCCTTTATAACCCTGTAAAAGTCTAATACTTTCAGGATAACCTCACACAGATTTATGTGAAACAGTTCATTCAGTTTTTTAAGCCCATTATTTTCTATTCTGTTCTTAAAAGGGGATGGTGACTATTAACTCTTCTCTAAACTATTTACTACATGAAAATATTTACTAAAGATTAATACTATATTAATCTTTATTCTTTTCTTCTTAGGCTTAAAAATTCCAGTTCTTTTGATTTCCCCCCAAGGGTATTATTATCCCTTTTAATGTTGTTTTTTGTTACCATCAATTGTTGTGTATTTTCTAATGGCTATGGAGCCAGATTTAATGAGAAAATAGAAAGAGATCAATGGTGAGAATCCTGACAAACGAAGGAACTATGTGGGTTTCTGTTGGTCCCACTTATACTTATTGGAGCTTTTTTAGAACAGAGCCATGTTGCTGTTTATTCAGGATCAGCTATAATTTTTCATTAAATTGCCTATAATTTAAAAGCAATCCAGTCTTTTCGGGCTTATAAGAATTTCCATTGTAAAAAAGTTTTATTAAGCAAGCTTTTATCAAATCCTCCTCCAGGTCAGCTTGGCCTCTCACTCTCTCAGTGTATGCACATGTGTCTGTTAGGATAGTGGGGGGAAAGCACCAATTTTGCTTTGAATAACAGAAACTATTGAAAATTACTGATAAGTGGAGTTTCACTAGTTTGTCACACATTCCATGAGTGTCTCCCAAATACTCATACCTTATTTTTATCAGGCTCTGACTCACATATTTTAGTAAGAGTATCTCTTACCAGCTATTACCAGGACAGAAGTAGTAAAACCCAAATGGACTGATGCCAAGCTAGGACAGTGCCTACAGATTTCCCAAATGCAACCCATAGGTAAATAAGAACAAGACTAACCAAGAAGGCCCCAAAGCAGAGCAGGGGCCCTTAAGAGAAGGGCACAGGGATAATCAAGGTCAAAATCTATGTAGAAGGCAAAATTCCCCAGAAATAAGAGCAGGTTTCGTGGTTCCCCTGAAAAATTAGCATGACCCATACTTTACCGAGGTGTGGCCTCTCCACCAGCCCCAAACCATAATCCTATGTCTCTGTCTTCACAGTTTACTGAACCCAGAGTTTGACAAGTTTAAAAGATACATCTTACCCATTACATTATAAATCTGGGGAAACAAATTTTGAAAAGTGAAAAGTTAACCAACTTGATCAAGAAAACACGGTAGGGAATGGCAAGGAGATGCACGTGGGACTCCAGACCAGGACACCACCCTGTGTCTATGGCAAGGCCTTTCGATTCTATGCAGGGCAGGTTTTTACTTCTCATTTCTTCTACTTCTTCCTTACCTTTACCTCCTATCTTTATTGTACACACTACTTCCCAGAAAACTGATCCAATCTTTTGCAATTATAAGACTCTCAAAGTCTAACTTCTACCTTCAATTCTCTGTCCCTAACTTCTACCTTCAATTCTCTGTCCCTGCTGAGAAGCAGATGCCACTGAATAATCAGGACTGATTCTGTCAAACAGGTAAAGAGGTAAACAAAACATGTCCTGCCACTCAGGAGTTTGCAGACTGTTGGAAGGACAGACCTATCAGATAATGTTGGAATAATGTGACAAGTGAGATAACAGGTATTCACCATGGTATGTATAAGAATTCATAGGAGAAATGTCAGCTAATGTTCAAAGAGACTTACTTTAAATCCCCCCCCCCAAAAAAAAAAACCTAAAATGATTTTTAAGATTTACTGGAGGCCTCAAGAACATCAACTAACCACAGCTACCTGCAGTAAACCATAAATAGTCATAACTGGATATAAGTGAACTGTTTCTTGGTTCTTAATATGTTGCTTCAATAGATCCTTTCCCCTCACAGTTACTTATATTATTCCTTAAGCAATATCACTATTACTATATTATTTGACAATTTATATAATACTTTGACATCAGTTATTTCACTTGCTTCTCACAGGAGTTCTGAGAGAAAGCCAGACAGAGGCTACACATAACAAATATAAATTCAGTATCTGAACCTAATTCCTCTGACATTATTCCACCCCTGTCCTCCTGGCAACTCTCATTTATGAAAAGGAAAGGGCAAAAATAAGAACCAGCCAAGGGCTGATGGGAGAATCAGAAACTGTAGTCCAAACTGGAGGCTCCTGGGAAGAACTTGCAAGAAATACATGCTCACAGCAAAAGCAGAGCCAAAATGTAGGTCACTGGGCACTCAATGTAATCATCCCTCAGGAAGGGAACTAATCATTTCTATCCAAAGGGAGGCTATATATGTGGTCTTTATTCTCAGCTGCATTCTCTAGAGAACAAGATGCTCTTAATATAAATGGAACCTAGGATGGTGGACTTTGGGGGGGAAAATGTAACCTTATAAAGAAGAAAGAAAGAAGAAATGAAGGAAGGAAGGTATGAAAGAAGGAAAGAAGAGAGGTAAGGAAGACTAGAGGATAACACTTATATGAACTGACAGTATCATATTGCTCATGATAGGATGAACACTCACTTCAATTATACCCACAAAATGAGGAGTCTTTCTCCTTCTCCTTCCCCCTCCCCCTCCCTCTCCCTTTCTTTCTCCATTATGGGAAAAGAGTACACTTTCTTGGACAAGCACATGACAGAATAAATATTTGTTTTCTACACAAAATTCTGTATGCTTGTCTGTAATTTTAATGGGCACAAGTTTGGGAGTAGAAAGAACAATTAGGAATGCAATAGCCCAAATGAGAAACACTGAGGCCCCAACTAGGAGTGAGTAGAGCTGCTCATCTAACAATCTGGCAACCAGATGACCAGGTGACAGCCTGGATATGGCAGTGTCTCCAGGTGATTTGTGAATATGGATCCCTGTTTCCCTTCCTTCTCTTGTTTTCTCTTTCCCACCCTCTGAGTTTGCACCTAAACATACGGAGGCCACACCAGCAGCTCCACCCACTGCTTTCTGCTGTACTTATTCAGTTCATGAGTAATGCCACCACTTTATAAGCATCTATTATGAAGATGTGGATTAAGACTCAAATGCTTTATATACATTATCACAAGAATACCTCATTACAACTCCTTAAACTAGTGTTGCTGTCCCCACTTCCCAATAACCATAAGACACAAATGTTCACTCCACTTGACTGACCCAGGGCTTGAATCTATATTTGTTTGATTCCAAAAACTTTCAATCAACCGAGTCATCATTCCTTGCCCATTTGCAACTTACAAAACAAGGACCCGGAAAATCTAAGGAGTTCAGGTCAACAGGCCAAACACGAGAATCAATGAGAAAAATATAATTTAAGTCTGAATAAGTTTGGGTTGCAGATATCTAGTACACATATCTTTTGTTTGATTTTTATATATTTTTAAAATTCATTTTTAGAGAGAGGAATTGAGAGGGAAAGAGAGAAAGAAACATGGATGTGGGAGGAAAACATCAATTGACTGCCTCCTGCATGCCCCCACAGGGATCCAGCCCAAAACCTGGGCATGTGCCCACACTGGGTATTGAACTGGCAACCCTTTAGTACATGGTATGATGCACAGCCAAGTGATATACACACATTCTTGCTGAGACAATGGCAACACAAATGACAATGAACAGATGGCATTATTTATACACATTTTTTTGTTTTGTTTTTTAGGGGGGGAAATGTAGAGCTATCATCTAAAAAATGTGAGAGGCATAGAACAGTGGAGAACTAAAGGTGAAATCTCTGTGGCAAGGGGGATATGACACACAGAGGCACCAAAATGATACAAAGTGAGACATGGGCTAGGGTAGTGAGGGAGGGGTTCCCTGGCTTGGGCTCACTAAGAGAAATAAAGCAGGAGGGCTGCCACTGTCTTATAAGGCGGAGGGTCTAAAAGGCACATCTTAGAATTCTATTCAGTACTGGAAAGCACAAAACAAAAAAACCCTTTTTAGAGCAGGGAACAAGGTGTCTAATTTGAGCTCATATTTCTGTGCTGCACTTTATAAAACTTCTTCTCTTCGTCTAGCCCTCTTCAGTTTATCTTGCCTCTGGGTCTGTTTTCCCTCCATCTGTCTGTGACACTCTTAGGTTTCCCCTAATATATTTAGCTGACTTTTTCGAGTAAAGAATTAAGTGTTTGCCAAGATGCCCCTAGAACATGCCAATTTATGCCTCTCTCGTTCTTTCTGTCTCATTCTTGCTCTCCCTCTCTGCATTTCTTCTTACATAGTTCCTGTGAGTTGTTTCTCCTTCCCTAATCATTTTCCTTTCCTATGATTAGTGATTCTTCTTTTTCCTTTCCTGTTTTTTTCCAGGCCTTTAAGATATTTTTCTTCCCCCTACCCCTTGATGGAAGACCAGAAGAATCTTGTTCTTTTCAATCTGATTTCGTAGAACAATCAGAATGTAAATAATGTTGGCTAGAAGTATTCTTGGACAAAGGAAAATTCACCTTAAGGACTCCACAGGCTAGGAACCTTCTCATCTGCTCCCACAGTGACTAAAGTTGTGATTCTCAAACTTGAGCAATCTCACGGATCCCTGGGGGGCTTGCTGAAAGAGTCCTGGGTCTCGCCCCAGAGCCTGCAATGCAGCAGGTCTAAGATTAGGTCTGGGGTGTGCATTTCTGACAGGTTACATGGTGGTACCCATTGTGCTGGTTCAGGGGCCACACTTGGAGAACCACTCAAGTGAGAGGACCAACAGCAGTTGGGTGGTCAAGGCTCCGAAGAGCAAGGTAACAGGTTTGCAGGGAATGGAGTTTCATGCCTTGTCCCAGCAACCACAGGACATGGAGAAGCCTAGGGAACTCTAGAATAGGGATCCAGAGGATGTGCTGGGGTGCAGCTAGGTGGGGGAGGAGAAACAGGGAAGCTCCATGTTTAACCTTCTGGGAAACACTGAAGCCAGCTCCAAGGCCTGCCAGCCACCCGCCCTCTTGTGATCTCACAATGAAGCAGCAGAAGGGAATTCTCAGCTCCTTTGATCCCTTCCCAGTCCCAAGTCCTTTGTCTGTTTATCTCCCTGTTCTCTGGCCTCCTCTTCCCTATCCTTACCCCCTGCCCAGTGCATGAGTCACTCCTCTCCTCCCAGCCCCACTGTCATCTGTTTTTCTAATGATGGCAGGAGATGAGCTGTTTTGTTGGCTGTGCCATCACAAAGCGCACTCCATGCTCGCCCTTTTCCTGATGCCCTCTCAGAAACTATTTTATTGGTCTCCTTTCCCTTTGTCTCAAACCTAACTTTTCCCCTTCCTTGGCCTCATGTAGTCTCCAGCTTACCAGAAATAGATCAATGTAAACAGAGATAAAGAAGATTGGGAGAGAAGGGTAACTAACATGCAAGTCAGTTGGGGGTGGGAGGGTGTTGGAAATCAACAGCCTTTAAACAGCTCTCTCTAGCACACAGCAGCCAGAATGACCCAAGTATTGCTGCTAAGTGGCTTAATTACTTCCAGTGAGAGATTTGGAGGTCAAAACCTGGTGTGACTGAGACTAGAGGATTTGTATTTGTCACTGGCTCTTCCCAGGGTGAGAAAGCTTAAATGGTGTTTGCATGTGCCTTCTGGGTCATTCCCCATCAGTGCTGCCTCACTCATGACTCTTCCTTGCCATCGCACAAGTTAATCTGGCTAAGGAATTCATAGCACCCTAGGTGCCCCAAGGCAGGGAATCCCCCATGTGAGGAAGTAGACAGGAGTCCTCAAGGTAGTAAATAAAGGTCTAGTTTGGTTTACTCCACAGCGAATTGCAGGTCTACCCCAGAGGTGGGGAACACAGATGCCTGCCTGACCCCGGCAGAGGGTGAAAATAAGGTAGGAAGCCACAGGCCGAGGGGAGGAGCATGTTGACCAGAAGAACAGCTGCCCTTCTGGGGTTGTAGCTGCTACACAGATTCAGCTAATTGTTGCCAGATAGTCTTGTTTTTCAAGAGAAAAATCTTTGCACAAAGTGTTTCATATTTATTTTTACTTGGAGTATGTGTGCCTGTGTGTGTGAAATGTTTTATATACACATATGAATTTTATGTGAAAAATCCCAATTTTAAAAATATTAGCAATCAAAACAAGATTGTTTTCAGACACTGTGTTGGCCAAATAAACCTGTCTGTGGGCCATCGGTCTGCAAAACTCTGATCTAATTAAGCTCAAAGAAGGCCCTGTTAAAGAATCCCAAAACCATAAATAATTCTGATTTGCTTTTAACTTACTTTTATTGAGTCATTTCAAATGAAACCCTGGAATTTTGCTTGAAGAAAAGCCAAAATCAGAAATTCTAATATCTGTAGTTGTAGGGTAGTAGAAATTAAACAAAAAGCACAGAATTGGAGAAAGGGAGTACCTTGCATTAGAAAGGGTAAAGGCCTAGAGTTAAGCAGAGAAGTGTGATCCATTTGGGGGGAAAGGGTGGTGACTTACCTCACAGGACTGGATGCAATGGATCAGGACAGGGTCCGGGTGCCACAGACGCCGCCCAGTACACACGATGCTCTGAAGGAGAAGACAGAAAGTGCAAACACTAAGATACCCGGTCAGCGAGAGAAGAGGCATGTCCTGCGCTTACCCTACAAGCCAAACCCCAATCCCTGAGGAGTGAGACACTGAGTGGGACTCATGAAGCAGGTCAAAGCTGACGGGACTTTGCCGTGGAGCTGCTAGTCCTGCTGATGGTGCCACGGCACAAACTCTCAGTGGAAGGGACTTTTCATCCTCTACCTCCTCCTTCTCCCTCCTTAAGGCATCAAACTTTTATAATACGTGTGGTTTTAAAAAGCATCATCAATATTATAATGAGTATAAAGTGGTCTTAGGCATAATATTGATTTCATTTGTTTTGCCATTTTTAATAACGTTACAAGAAATGGTGAGATGGCTGTGATCAGGAAGCAGCGTGAGTTTTTAAAGGCTGAGAAATACAGCCTCACAAGAAGAGTCCTGAACCAGAAAGGGATCTCAGAAATACCAGATTGTAAGATGTGAGCACCAGGCAAGCCCTGAAGGCCAAGTGCACTCTGCAGCTCTGTGAACACCACTTTCTCTTCCTTATAGGGAAAAAAAGAGTCTGTGCCCTGATCAAACAGGGTTAATGTGAAACCACTGGGACTCAAAAGGGAACCAACGTTAAGCTGGTGAGTGTGAAAACACACTCACATTAGGACACAAGCTACTTTCTCATTCCCAATGGCCACTTCCAGATGCACATTTAAACAAATAGTCATCTATTCTTTGTTAAATGACAACTCATTTTCATTGAGCTTCTTCCTTTTAATTTTTGTATTTTAAAATTTCCAAAGACCCACCTCAGGAAAAGAGGAGGTCCCATAGGAAGTTTACAAAGAGACAGAGGTATTCTCTCCATAGCCTGCAACCCACCCCACCCACCCATGTTCAGACTTTCATACTCACTTTTTTTTTTTTCAGTACAATAGGAATTCAGTTCAATGGTAAGAAAAATAACACATGGGGAGATACGAGCTTTACACAAGATAGCACCCTATTAATTGGAAATTATAGACTCTACAATGCTATGGCTACAGTAATAAGATTGCAGACATTTGCATATATTAATATGGGTATATATGAATAAAAACCTCATGGTCAGCTGTGAGAATAGGAATCTGCAATATTCTCCTGGAGTTATATGACTGTAAACTAAAATCCCTCCTTCACAGCTTCCCTAAAGGGAAGTAAACACTAAGAATCCTAACAAATTTTGATATTCAAAATTACATATTGTACTATTGTAGAAGGTGCTTTGGCTTAAGTTATCATTGTACTTTAATAAGAGGATTATTAAATTTATTCAGGACTACAGACATATAAGGTAACCCCAACAGGGAGGTTCAGCCTCCTGAGAAAGTGAGCTATTCTCCTGCACTTAAAGCCATGTAAGCAGACTACATACTTATAAGCTCTGCTACCTAGAAATTATTCTCATTTATGTTCTGATGCAGACACCAGTGGAACTCTATCACCAGTAAAGGTAATGAAAATGTACAATAACTTGTACCCTTGAAATGTGAATGCATGGCCACTGGCTTCCTTCTCTTAGCACTGTATCCCATGAGGATGCCCATTCCCACACTAATCAGTTCAGATCACAGGTATGCATCAGTTCAGATTCAGTTCAGGTCATAGATATGCATCTCAGTAGGAGCCAGGGATGCTCTCAGAGTGCTCAATGTCAACATCCTCCCACCAGACATGGAGCACTCTGAGAGCATTGACTGTTCACATGTGTACAGTCAAACCCTCCAACAAAGAAATACTTGGCCTTGAAAATGTTTCATGATGACCACTGCCAGACTCTCCAGAACACGCTGAACTTCATGTGTCAGCTTCTCTTCTACCCTCTAAACATTCTGCCTGGTTCACCCCTTTTACAAATGTAGGAGTGTTTGGTTTATTTAAAACTTTAGAAATTCTCAAAACATATATTGCAAAGGAAAAACAAAAGAGAGAAAAAGATTCCATCTTTACTTCCAATTCTCTCTCTCTCCAAGGCTCTTCTCTGCTATTATTTCCAATTTATTTTTATATCTTTATATTGTGTAATTTTATTTCATGATCATGTAATATCTGTAAAATATAAAAGGTATAAAAGTGTACATAACCTCTACCCTGCTCCTGTTCCCACTAACCATTTTCCTCCCTCCTACTTTTAGTTGTTTTCTATATCACTAGAGATAGTCTATGCATATACTACATATATCCTATATAATAAAAGGGTAATGTGCAAATTGATGCTAATGGCAAAATGACTGGGAAAAACTGGTCACTATGACATGTACTGACCACCAGGGGGCAGATGCTCAATGCAGGAGCTGCCCCCTGGTGGTCAGTGTGCTTCCTCAGGGGGAGCACCACTCAACCAGAAGCCAGCTCAGGGCTGGCCAGCGCAGTGATGGTGGCGGGAGCCTCTCACAATGGCAGAGCTATGGATGTCTAACTAACTGTGGGGAACGGGCCTAAACCATTAGTCAGAGTCGGACACCCCCTTAGGAGGGCTCACGGGCTGCCAGAGGGATGTCTGACTGCCAGCTTAGGCCTGATCACCCAGGGAGCAGGCCTAAGCTGGCAAGTTGATATTCCCTCAAAGGGTCCCGGACTGCAAAAGGGCACAGGCTAGGATGAGAGACCCTCTCCACCCCAGTGCATGAATTTTCATGTACAGGGCCTCTAGTATATGTATAAAATCCTTTCTTTCCTCACTTAAGTAATAGATTTCTTCTGTGCTTTGGTCTATTGTTGTTTGATTGCCTAACTATATTTCACTTCACAATGTTTCCCAGGTGTTCTGTGCATTTTATAGGAGCTGGGCTGCTGTGTCCTATTGACCACACAGTGCTCCACTGCAGGGATGGACCCTAATTACTAAACTAGATCTATATTGATGGGTATTTTGCTCTAACAGACAAAATCTTTTGTTCTAAGAGACAAAACTTATGTGTAAATCATTTCACATGTGTACAGACATATCATCCATAGAATAAATTCATGGCTGTGGAATTAGCAATACCCATGTCCTATTTTTAATGATCTATAATTAAGTCTTGTGACTCATTCAGATTGGCAGCCTTTCTTCATTTCTATAAAAATGCATAAATTTCTGGTCCCTGTGTTTATGCCTTCCTAAATTTCAAAGTCCTTGAGAACTGAAACTGTCTCCCACTCATTTCTTATCTCAGTGACACAGAGAGAAACAATGTTTTATGAGTAACTGTCAACCACTAAATATGATGTTGTATCACTAGAATTCTCCCTTGTCTTCTGGCCTATGACTGTCACTCATCCTGTAAGTAAAGATATGCATATAACATTAATTGAACTAGTTATTGATCAAAATTGGAGGAAAATTTCAAATGCTTTTCAGGACCTAAATTTTATGGGCACATTTATAGTGGTGAGGTGAAAGAGGAAGCAGAAAGTAGGAGGCCTAGAAGGTCCTGCTGAGTTTGTTAAATTGAAATAGGAAGTAGAAAGGAGGAGGCATAGAAGGTCTTGGTAAGTTTGTTAAATTCATTAAACAAGGGAACTCTTCTGTCATGGCAGTTTACATAGCAAGCCAACCAAAATCTAAGCTTGTGATTTCCCTCAAGGTCATGCAATTGAAACATAAGGACAGCCAATCACAATCTGCCAACCATGCTTTACACTATAGCCAATCAATTAATAACTTCCTTGTTTTGCTTCGGCCTTTTCTCTGTACTAAAGTATTTCCCTGGCGGGGTGCTCCTAACTAGTCCACTGGAATTGATTTTTGCTCGAATAAACTCAAAATTTTAAATACTTTGGTTTATCTTTTAACAGCTCAATATGACTTTCTTATTTTCTGGAACATTTTTGGCGAATTATAATCATATATGATTACATTTGAATGGCTATAGAAAATAATTGAGACAATAACTTTATATCCTCTGTGCAACCTTATCAAACCCTAACATTTTGCTCTATCTGCTTCCACATTATAATAAGTCACTAAAGATTTAATTAATGTCCCCAAATGTGTCCCTCCATTATCATTCTCCTTCCTTCCTTCCTACTGGGTAAAACTATTTTGAATTTTTAAATTATTATTGCTATATATTTGTATGTAGTTACAACTATTGCTATGATACTATTGGCAAGTCACTGCTCAGATGAATTCATTGTGCAAGAGCAGCCAATAATTTGTTTTGAACTTTCAAACAGAAAGAGATTCAGAGAAAATCAATTTAAATATTTGAGCCATTAAAGTTGGTTGGGCCATTAAAAAAAAAAAAAGTTTAAAGTAAGAAAAAAAGAAAAGGAGGAAGAATAGTAACAGGGAGGACATGAGAGAGAGAGGGAGGAGAGGGCGAGGGAGAGGGAGAAAGAACACCATTTAAGGGCTATTGGATGGTCTAAAGCTGTATGAAGGCCGTTGCCTAGTTAAATGCCTAAAGGTCATAAGACTGATGGTTAGCCAACAGTAAAATCAACAAAAAAAATTTTGCTCAATTGTGTTTTTTATTTTTATTTTTATTCCAATAGTTGTTTGGCTCATCACATCAGACCACAGAGCTCTGCTGCTGCCCATGTTTATGGCAATTTCCTTATTTCTATAGATATAGCAACCTAAATGTAGCATTATTCTGCATATTTTCTTGGGCCACTGTACAATACCCTGGCATCTACTTTCCAGTTCCTTTTCCTTTGCCCTCAAAGACCCTCTTGACTAGTCTTCTCTAGTAATGAGGGGTTCAATGCCTAGAGACATATTCAAAAAGAGTCAGCAATTCCGTGCTTAAAACTGATGAAAAAGATGGTCTTTCCATGGCTCATGGAACTGGGCCATTTGTTTTCCCACTGATGGGGGGCAAATATGACTGGAGCTGTCATAACTGTATCCTTTAACAGGACACTTTGGGGAGATGGTGGCAAGGATTAGGACATGAGGAGGCAGAAGGGTGGGTGACACCATTCTGTTGGAAATTATGGCTCCTGGAGAAAATGATCTTTTCTTTTTATTCCTGCTTCTCTATTCCTCTTAAAACATTTTGTTTTTATTTTAGTAATTATTAATCCTATGGGGACCAATTTGAAAAACAGAGCCAGAAATTATAAGATTTGTTTTGAATGAACAATTCGGTTGAAAAACTGGGGAGTTAAGAAAGGGATTTCATGCATTGTTGAGAATTTGCAAACCTAACAAGTTGCAGCCACAGGAAAATCTAATTAATTTGGACCTCACTTCATTAATTTGATTTCATAATTATAATATACTAAAAAAAGAGAAGCATTGTCTGTAAAAAATAGATTTATGAAGCAAACTACTATGGGAAATAGGATGTTATGATGGATGCTCTTGTACTACAGAAAGAAACACTTTCAAATACAATTTAGAAAAACCCATTTACACACAAACAATTGCCACATTATACATAGAAAGTAATCTCCCCATGAAATCACCTTCCTCAAGGACCACTTCTTCACTGCACAAGTCAAAACCTTAATTTTCCTATCTTAAATAGAAAAGCCATGAGATATCATAAAACACTCTCTCGTCACAATGGTTAATCATAAAAATTCAACCTTGCACAGGCTTTGTGGAAAAATCAGGTTTGCCTGGAGAGATGGTTCTCTGGAGGTAGGGACCATTCTTCTCTGGGCTCCTTCGTTTTATCTGGCAACCTTATTCTGAGCAGAGGATGAAATGAGTCATGCATTGAGGACATCTGGGGATAAGAGTAAGGCATCATTCCTACCGTCAAGAATTTTATGGTTCTGGTATTAGAATGACAGATAAGAGAAAAGTGAAGAAAAAAATGAAGAGGAAAAACAGATGAGGGAAATACCAAGTGCTTCCACCAACAGTCTAAGGAGCAACTCCACAGTCAGGCAACCTGGACATCAGGCCTCTGGGTGCTGCAGGAGGATGGTCAGCAGAGGCCCTTGTGTCTGGGTGTGAGCAATGGTACTGCCTGGACATTTGGCTGTCTCCTGCCTGTCCCAACTACCAGACTCCACTGCTCAGTCACTTTGATGGGCAGGCATTTATTTGACTGTTGAGAGCCCTTTTGTTTAGCATCCTCTCATTCTATCGGGGTATTTCTCTGCTTTTGCCATCACCATAGAAAGGCCTAGATATCTGTGTGTCGTAGGTGAGGGAGGAAGATGCCTTCACAACAAAGGCCCTGAAAGTCCACTTGAGAATTTCAACCCTTACCTCTTGCTTCTCACAACCAGCACACCCCTAAAACATTTACAAAATAATAGCATGTTTCCATCCTTACTCCCTTCTGTTGGCAAGGCTGAAGATGGAAGTAAATTTTCCATCTTAATTCTCTTCCTGTATTATCTGTTCTTTGTGTCTCAGAATCTTCCTTCTCTATTATCTTTGAAACATTCCTTTTTTCCTCAAACTTTTCCTCTTTTTCCTTCTTGATTTGCAAACCTTCTCTTTAGGAAATGACCCATGTAGTTGTTCGCCTTAAGGATGCTTTGAAAGCCTCTGAAATCATCCCAGGAAACATGCTGTCTGTTGGGAACTGCTCTGTTTTCGATATGTAAAAGTGTCTCTTTGCTCACCTGGACTTTGATGGGCTCCATCCAGTGCTCCAGAGTGTCTGCAGTGATGTTCACAGGCAGAATCACCGGGTCACGAGGGGGCACTACACATGATGGGGTGCACACTGCACCTGAAGAAACAGAAATTTACAGCACACACTTGACTTTCCAGATCTCAGTCTTTTTCATTTGGAATCAACAGTTTTGATTTTTCCTCAGCAATTCCTCTCTATGCTATGGGTCATCATTATCATGGGTATGGGCAAGACTGATATTCCTCTTGTATGCACCTGCAAAGGTACTTTATACACAAATTAGTGGAGGGCCTCTGCCCCCAAGTTAACACTCTGTGCCCCAAGTGACCACTCCTCTTTCTAGATTCCTTTGGGATCTCGGAATCTCTTCATGAGCAGTTAAAAGATTAACTCCTGGTCCAGCAGACCTCCAGGACCCCACTCTGGGACTCTGTCTAGCCAAGGTCTATCCTGATTGGTTGATGCATATTAAGTACATTTAATATTATTTCTGCCTCTAGGATCATCTAAAGCATCTACTACCTAAGAACTTTACTAGCTGACCCATAAATTTTGAAGGCAGATTAATAATTTCTACACTGATGATCGTTACGCTGGCAGCCTTGCAAGAAAATGATGTGATTAAAAGAAGAAACCAGGGGAGATCCAAAGCAGAGATTCTGGTCACATATTGGCCTCTTAAAGGAAAATCTTGGACTCCACTCTTTTGTAGATGGAGTCCAAGTGTCTCCCAAAATTCAATTCAAAGAAGGTACACTCCAGGGTTTTCTATTTCCTCATCTATAGATTTGATGATCTCCAAGTTTCTTTTCAGCTCTTACTATCTCTGTTTTTATTTTTATTTTTTGCTAACTTGTATAATAATTCAAAAAGCCACATGACTCTGAAGGATTCTATATATGTGAATACATGACCTATTAATGTAGAAATTGGAGGGTAGAAAGATGAGAATTTGCTCATGAAACATCACTTGAGAAGCACAGTCCAAGCTCCCCACTGCCTGACCTCAAGATATCTCAGTGCAAAGGGCAATTTGAAGAGGGCAAAGAACCATCTCAGAAACTAATAAGCTTTCTCATGAACTGAACTCAAATTATATCCACTGGCATTACAGAAGTTAGAATGGCTTATAAAATCACTGCTTGCTTGTACAGTTGGCATTACTCTCACAAGGTTTTCCACCAACAGCATCTCTTTCCCATGATGCTTTGATCTAGCCAGGACCAAGGTGAGTCCACATCACTATAAACCAGTTCTGGCCACAGAGACCTTTAATTGCAATTATTTAAGAAATTGCCCAGAGGCTCTGGATCCTGGTCCTCTACAGAGAAAGAATGGCTGAAGATCATACAAGCAAATGCAATCTCAAATCGTCCCTTTCAGGAACTCTCTCCTACAGCCACACTGCAGAGGAGCCTAGCACTTGCTGGGTGTGTGGCTCCACCTTCCCACCTCTCCTCTTGGAACTGCAACTCCTCCCCAAACTCAACCACCTTCAGCCTGCAGTGAAATAGGTAACATGACCAGACACTAAGCCAATAGCCCAGCAGCTGCACCAACATTATACACACATGGTGGAGTAAAATAAATGTATTTGTTATAGATTTCTATTTTATTGAAGCAGCTCAGAGTCAACTGCATATCCATACACTCCTCAGGGAGAACACTGGATCTATTCAAGATTCAGCCAGGCCTAATAAAAAGATTACTTGGCAACAGAATCCACATCTCTTCTTGAACTTACCAATCCCATAGCCCTGTTCACACTTGTATTCCACAAAGTCCAGCTCCGAGGGTGGTGGTGGACATTCCCCTTGCAGCTTCTCACACAACTTGAACTCCTCACTCCACAGTCCTTCCTTCGTGCAGAGGATGGGAAGCTAGAAGATCAAAAGTAAAGAAAAATTTCATTATTGTGTTAACTGCATCTAGACTGGGAAAAGGGGGTGTAATCAAATGGTAGTGTTCTCTAACTTCTAGAACTTAGAATAAAAGACACTCTTAAAATAATAAGCCATGTTGTTACTGACCAAAAAATGTCAGGACAATTTTTTAATGTTTTCATGTGAAGGAATCATGAAGAATTTTGTCATCAATTTATTTATGATGTGTTTTCCTTTGGCTATAAATATAGGATGAGCTATCCACTGTAGCCTATGTATTCTGAGATATTTTTGGAAATTTTTTTCTCCTGGTGCTATTTTGCTTTGATTCACTCATACTGTCACACAAATACTGTTTGTGGCAAATGTCAGGCTTTTTTTCAAGATGAATTTGATCTCACAAAATGTTGAAGGTACTTTTTGCCTTTCTGCTTGAGTGCATACAACAGAGTTACTTTGGATCTCACTGAACTTCTGTTGCTTTTTCCACATGTGTGCTGGTTTGACTCTTGGCTTCACACCTCCAACACAAAGTATCCTAAATGCAAAGAACATACAGTATAGCACTAATTCATGAAAACCAAGAAAGTGAGTTTTTGGAATTATACATAACTCTCCCTTCATCTGGCCAACTTCATGAGTTCTTAAAGAGTCTGTGAAAACAGATGTGTCTGTTTTTTTGTCATATCCATAGCATATTCTTTTCACATCTATCCTACAATGCTCATCTTAGAGTGCTGGATACTGAGATACAGACATGTGTCAGGAGAGCAGCCAAGGTCACTGACCTTTGCCTAGAGAACCTGGTTAACTTCCTATTTCATGTATAATGTGGTACTTATAAAGATTCCAAAATAAAATTGATCTTAATCGTATAACCATGATAAGACTATAGTTTTCACGTGGGACCTCTTCTGTCAAAGTCCTAGAGAGAATAAAAGTACCACTTTCAGCTTTGCCTTTATTGAGGAATTCATATGTCTGTTCAGGACTCTGTTCCATTGAAGAAAGTAATATTGGTATTCCTAGCCATGTTAGGTCAGTGGCCACACATGGAAGGAAATTACATTGTTGAATCAGAACCCCAGCCCCTTTTTTGGAATTTACCAAGGTATCCAAATCATCAGGTTTTTCTTCTTATGCAAAAGAAAGTTCTTAAAGAATATCCACCCCCCAAAACAAACAAACAAACAACAACAAAAAAACATGGTATCTTCTGAATTCCCTATGAAATTATATCAATACTCTGGTTAGAATCCCAACTTAGTAAGGCCCTGTGTGTTGGAATTCACTTATATAATTTCTACTCAACATTCTTGGTCATTAAGACTAGGGTACAGCCTGATCCAAAACACAGTTCAAGTCATCCTTACCCTTTCACTTTCCTGGTTACAGGTGAGCACACATTGGCTGTCGAGCTCAAAGCCGTTGGTACATTCGTACATGCCCTCAAACACAGGAGATGGGGGCTCACACACCACTGGGATGCAGCTACCTTGCTCCCAGGTTCCATCCTCCAGGCAATGTATCTTCAGGAACTTTCTGATAAGATATAAAACATAATAGTCCATCAGACTGATTCACAAAGGTCATGGAAACACTGGATACTTAGTACTATATGATAAGAATTAGCAAATAGGCAGGGGCAGTTGGATTTGGTTAGCCAAATGACCTATCCCTCCAATCTAATGTCTAAGACATGGAAGTAAAAATAGCAATGTACACTTAATAGTGATAGTAATAGCTTGTGTAGAGTAACCTTTGATTTAGAGCTCTCAAAAGAGATTGGTAAATATCAGTGCAGGGTCTAGATTATTTACAGTTGGATTTTTCTCTAAGCCTTTCATCTTGGAGCAGTCTCACATCTAAGTGCACTGGTAGGCTGGAATATAGAGATGGTTATCACACACTCAGGGGACCACCCAGGAGGGATCAGAGGGTCATCAGTGTTACTATGGTGATATAACTGAAGTTGCCAATATTTACTGGTTCTCCAGAGAGGGTAGATAATGCAGTTTTATGAGTCTTCTTTTAAAACAGAGGCTCTCACCCTGAACTTCAGAAGGGGTAAAGCCTTGCTTGAGATAACCATGGTCATTTTGTTTGTATATAGTTGATATTTTTCCTTGGAAAGTATTCGTGGCTTTCATCAAATTCTCAAAGTAGACATGACTCAACCCTGTCCTGAAAGACTTGCCCTCCCTTCTCATGCAGAGACATGGCCTCCAACCAGAGAGACTGAATTGGAGATGGATGGTAACCAACAGAATGAGGTCTTGCTACTGAGAATTCCATCCCCTTCCTCTTCTGACTCACTGCCAATTTGAAGGTTCTTTCCATTTTGCAGTTTCAATAAATCTGCTTCTGATTCAAAACATTCCTCGGTACAGATAAGCTTATGACTCTAAAATAGAAATAATCCTTTGGCCATTGACTCACCCATTTGGTGAACTTAAATTGCTATTTCCAAGGATCTGAATGTCCTCTGTAAATTTAAATATGCCCATCATCCACACACTTTTAATTGGTTACTGTACAATCTCTCCTATGTATTACTCCAGTGTTCAAACTTTACACTAGTGTAACATTTACCACATTGCTTTATATATGTGCACATCTATCTTTCTCAGTAGGTCAGAAGCTTCCTGAAGACAAGAAATCTTATTCTTGTTTTTTTCATTCATGGGAACTAAATAATACTGGCTTTTACTAGGCATTGATTAAATATTTGCAAAATTGAATAATTTAATCCAAATTTCCAGTGTATCAGGCTCATTGTAGAACACATTACATAGTTTTAAACAACTGAATAATCAGAATACACTTAAATAAATGGTTTTGTTATTCTCATGATATAAAGAAACAAACTTGCTAAAAGTCCTGTAACACAGCATGCATTTGATTTAAAATAATTTAAATAAAATTTAATAGTTCAACATACCCTATCTAATAAAAGAGTGATATGCAAATTAACCATCACTCTGCTACACCCACAAACCACACCCACCAGCCAATTAGGAACAAGTATGTAAATTAACCCAACCAAGATGGCCACGGACATGGAGCGAGCAGGAGGCTTGGGTTTCCCAGATAATGGAGGAAGCCAAGATTTCCACACACCCTGGCTGGCCTAGGCCTCCACTTGAGGCTACAAAGTTTCAATTATAGAAGATAAATAAATCCCACTGGGTCAGGCTTAATTACCCTTTTATGCTTTACAGTCCACTTTTAATATTTTTAAAATATATATTTTATTGATTTTTTACAGAGAGGAAAGGAGTGGGATAGAGAGTTAGAAACATCAGTGACAGAGGAACATCAATCAGCTGCCTCTTGCACACCCCCTACTGGGGATATGCCCGCAACAAAGGTACATGCCCTTGGCTGGAATCAAACCTGGACCCTTCAGTGTGCAGGCCGACACTCTATCCAGGAAGCCAAACCAGTTAAGGCCCACTTTGGATATTAATAGCATCTCTCTCCTACTGAGTAACCCAGACGTCCTTTATCTTGATGCCTTACTTATCGGTGTGGCAAAAACAGAAGATCCACTTAAAACTTTGAATTGAGTAATAAATTACATTGACAACTTTAGGCAAATCTTAGTAGACAGCTCGAGAAATTTTATATGTGCACACACCTGGGGAACCACGGTAACCATCACTCAGATCAAGACACAAAGCATTTCTAGTCCCTTGATGCCCCCACGGTGTTCCTTCCCAGTTAAACCTTCCCACTCGCCTGTAACCCGCATTATTCTTTCATCAGCATAGATTAGTTTGGCCTGTTCTTGAATTTTAGATCAATGAAATCACACACAATGCATTCTCTGGTATATGGTTTCTTTCCCTAACTGTATCTGTCATCTTAAAATCTCTTCCCAAATGCACTTTCAACGAAGGGTTTGCTGTTGTTTTTTACCTAAGGAAGCTCCTTTTTGTCTCTCTCCTGGACTGGATACTTTACTCTTCTTCCCCCTACAGAGTGTATATCCTCCCGGGAATTTTCTCCTTCCCACTACCTCCCACAGATAATACCCTTTCCCTACCTCTGCTGAACGGACATCCCGCTGCTGGAGAGAGCAGGCAATACCACTGACATCAGGGAGAGCGAGGCTGTGAAACCCTGCTTGTCAGCATGGTTAGAAAGGAAAACCCTCGCTTGGCCAGGATGATACTATTTTGACTTCATGTGGTATTTTTCTCTGAATTGGTTGGAACACCTCAACCAGGAAAACAGTCCTCTCTTTCCTTGCCCAGAGTGAGGAGCCATTCAGCAATGCTGACTTAGTCTAGTCACTTGCCAGTTTAATAACCTCAGGGGTGAGGGGAGACAGATCAAACTTGGATGGTACAGAGCGAGGTGGGTGTAGTGGATGGTGCCCGGACATTGTGATAGGTCCTGTGCTATAAACGAACAGAGTATCAGTAAAACAGAGGAAGTGGAATGCTGGAAGGTAGAAAGGGAGGCAGCATAATTCACAATGTGCCCCTGGACCCCATAGGAAGCACCACAGGCAGAAATGACGACAGAAGGGAGAGAGTCCTGACTCCCTAGGATAGACAGTTTCCTTTCTACATGTGATCCCCACAGATTCTCCTACAATTTCTTCTCCCTTGTACAGGGATGGCCTCCTAGGGCCATCTCTCCATAAGCCTGTCACAGCTTCTGCATGTCATGTCTCTCCTCAGACGTCTTACAAAGTGTTCATTCCTCAGGCCCAACAGCCAGGCTATCTCCCTGGCTCCATTTCGACACATGTCGATCCTGTTTATGGAATTTATCCGGAGATCCTATGGTATGGACCAGGCACGTGAATGCCATGAGCTGGTCCTGGCCAGGTTGCCTGTAATTGCGTCAGGAACTCAAGAGTGTCTTGGGGTCCTCCAACCTCTAGGAAGTGTGGTTTCTGCACAGGGCCTTTGAAGAGGACTAACGCCTCTGGCAGGACTCTGACCTTCAATGGCAGGACTCTGACCTCCAGTGGAGCCACAGCTGCCTCTTCTAGTTTGGTGATGTTGAGGAGTGACCACTGACTTTATTTTGCTAATCCTCACCCAAGGATTTTTTCTTTCATTTTTAAAAATTCTTTATTGATTAAAATATTTCATGTTTCCTTTTTCTCCCACTGACCTTTCCCCAGCCACTCTCACGCCCCAGCACATGTCCTTAATAAAAAACAAACAAACAAACAAACACACCTGGATTATTCACAATGTTCCATAGCGTCTATGCATTAAGAGCCAAGTGGCACTGTGAAGTCATTGAAGTGAATGAGTTTGCATTTCTAAGAATGAAGGCCTTGGATACTAGACCAATGCACATGGACAAATCCTCACCATGACAGAGATCCCAAGACTTCTTTGATAGTCTAGTCCAGATGTTGCAGGTTGAAATAGGGCTCTTCTGCCGAGTTAAGAGAAAAGCATTTGGTGACCCAGGCATGGGAGGATGAGGCGCAGTGGTGAAATTTATTGAAGCTGGAGCAAACACAAAGAACTGTCACCAGGTGCCCGGAATCTGTGTCTCATCCACAGCCAGGGAGAAGTCCAACCTTGTTTTCAAGCACAGAAGGGCCAGGGTCCAGAAATTCTGTGCCATTGGTTCAATCCATGCCAAAGCTCTTTCCCCATCTGGCTAGCTTAATCTCTGTTCCCATCTCTGCTTCGGCCTGCATTGCTATACCTAGGCTCACACTTAAGAGCCACACTTGAGGCCCACACTTGGGCTGCCTCGGCTGCTGGGCCTGCATGGCTGCTAATAGGGGGAACACAGGAACAAATAAGGCACCTGCAGGAACAATGCATGGATGCCACCAATATAAGCTTTCATTGCATTACCTGGGGCTTGGGAAAGACCATGCACCCTTTCAAACTAACCAATCTCTTACTCAGTCCTTCAGGGGCTTGTGCTGGGCCCTCCCCATAACTAATCTGGTATTTTACCCAGATTAGACACCTCCCCTTTATGGTCACTGCTTTGGCAGCTATTGTGCATGCCTCAAAGTAGAAGGACCTTCCCCTGTGCTAGGGGTGTTGAACTCAATCAGAGAAGGGGCCAAAATCTAAAATCCAGCCTAAATCACGGGCCGAATGGTTTACTGAACAGTCATAAACTGACAATGTCATAAACTGACAGCGGAGTGCAGTGATGACAGCGCGGTGCGGGCCACATTGCAAGGCCTGGCGGGCTGGATTTGGCCCGCGGGCCTTGTGTTTGACACATGTGCCCTGTGCCATCTTGGCTTCCACTGGGCACATGCCCAGTAGAGAAATTCCACCCACCCTCCAAAATGGCACTACCAGGCTCACTGACACATTAAGTCCCTTCAGCAGAGAGAAGATGCTGTGACTTCCTAGTGAATGAGGCTCAGTGTCTGATCTTAATAACTGATTCCATTTGCTCCCTTTTTTTTTTTTATTAATATCTAGCTAACACAAATGCCTTTCCCATTAAACATTCTAGTTTCTGCCTAGTGGCTCAGTATATTTTCTTTATCTTAGTGGAGTAAAAGAAGTGAAACTATCTCATTTTACAGGCAAGAAACTGCATATTAATAACCAGGAGGTGTTTTGACCAAGGCCACATAGCAAGCAAACCACTGGCTAAAGCAAAAATAGAATTCAGAATTTTGAAATTATGATATAACACCCTGACCGTTAGACCAATGGCTACCAAATGACATTTGTGGAAAGATTATGTGGGAACCATTTAAAAATAAATAAATAAATAAATAAATAAATAATTTAAAAAACACCTTTGATTCACAGGTGTACAGAACAGTTCTCCTGGGCTGACTTAGTACCTTATATTTTTAAACTTGCCAACAGTTTTAATAGGTAGCTAGGCTGCCAAACTAATAAAAATCTATGCTAGCAAAACTAAGTCATAGGTATGGAAACCAGGGAGAACTACCACCCACCTAAAAACCTGGTCAAAAGGCTAGGTATTTAGCAAAGACCAAACAGCTACAGCCTTACTATGCACATGATATCATGAGAAGTTGGGGCAGAAGATTTATACTGATTTTCCCTCTAACTACTCCAGACAATTTCCACAATTTCCAAGTTAGAAGATGCATTTTCTAATTTCCAGAACTCATGATAACCACCTAGAACTTAAAACCCAGCTGTACTCTTTCTGGTTTTTAAATCTTTGCCAGAAATGAAGATCTTTTAATCAAAACTTGGCTGAAATTTTGATTGATGTTGCTTGAGGCACACATGTGTCTACCCCATCATTCTATCACCAAGGCAGGGTTTTAAAAAGCAATATTTATTTTCCATTGGAGGAAGTAAAAATATTGTTGACTCCAAGAGAATGATCAGGTCTTTGCTGATGGAGGGCATCTGGTGTCTCCAGTGGTTAGCCCCTGGTGAGTAATTATTATACCATAACAGAATAACAGTGGAACACTGAGCACTGTGTAGAATACATACCTCACTTTATCCTTAAAACCATCCTGTGATAAGAGCTACTATAACCTGATTTCTTGATTCCTTATCTCCACATATGCTCTTTCTTAATCAATCCCAGCTCAGAAAGACCACCCTGTTGCTCAAACTTGAACTTAGGAGACTTTCTTGATTCTATGCTATCACTCAACTGACCTTTTCCCCAAGTCCCCATCTTACCTCATCTATCCATCAGCAAGTCCTCTCAATTTTATGTTCCAAATAGCTCTGGACTCTGTCCCCATCCCTCATGCACATATCTCAATGAGTGATCGCCCAAATGCCCACCTCTCACTACGACTGGACACCCTATTTCTCTGGATCCCTTCCTGTGTGGTTGGCAGACACATCAGAGGGGTATTGCATAAAAACAAACAATTAGACCATGTCTTCCCTTCCTCTCTGTAAAAAAATCAATAATATGTGTGTGTGTGTGTGTGTGTGTGTATATATATATATATATATATATATATATATATATATATATATATATATAAATCTATGCTTTCTCTTTTTTTTATCGTGAGGTCCTACATAATCAGGCCCCACTGCCTCCGACCTCATCCTATGACCCTCTCTTTAATGCACTTGCTCCACACTGGATTTAGAATCCCAAGTACAACAAAGCTCCTTCCTGATAGAGTTCGTTGGTGGCATTCTCTATGCCTCCCTTTTGCCCTTCTGATTGGCTCTTCTTTCTAAGAATTATTTGGGCTATCCCAGCGCATCCTTATTTTATAGCTTTAATGTTTGAGATTTTCTATTAGAGCACCTGTATATCTCTCAAAGACTGCTTCCTCTGTAGTCCTGTAATAATTTCGTTTTTAATTCCTGTTGCCTGTCTCCCCCACTGAAATATGTATAAACTTGATGAAGGTAAGACTTTACTTACTCTTATACCCTCTGTGCCCAGCATAATATCTGGAATGTAATAGGCACCAATAAACATTGGTTCAATGAATGTTTGACTGTTTATTTTACAGATGAGGTAGGTGAGGTTTAGAGAAGGAAAAAAGCTTTGCCTGGGGTTATGTGACTAATGGCAGAGCAGGAATGAGGTCAATGATCTGATTGTCAGGCCTAAGTCATAATACGGAACATTCATATTCCTAGAAACAGAGCTGCAGATAGATCACCTCCCTCTACTTAGCACCTTTGTACTGAGTATCTCCAAGTCCTACCACATAAAATAGTCCCAGAAAAAGAGACATAAGGGCAAGTTGTAATCATATTATTTCCATTATACAGTCTAGAAAACTGAAGCATTAATTCTCTTGTGTGACATGTGGTCAATTTTTTAATTGAAATCAGAAGTCTCTTAGACTGTAGTTCAGCCCCTTCCTGTTTACTGGTTCTAGGAGCAGCCTTGTGGGTGTCGCCAAGGAGCATGTCAGGAATGCAGATTCTCGGGCTCCACCCCAGAATCTGCAGTCTAATGAGGTCCTCTAGCAATTCCTATGCACATTATAGTTTAAGAAGTACTGATCTAGACCATCTGAAAAGACACAGTCCTCTACCCCCCCCCCCCCCAGACAGAACTGTGGGCACTGCCAACCTTCACACCAGTTTCTTAATGAAGTGCTGACCTGGTTTCTCAAGCCCGGTTTCTCAAGGTTGACTCCAGCATGACTGGTCCAAAGCCTGTTGTCCTTACCCCACATCTCTAATACCAGGCCAACCGGCATGTGGCCCAGCCCTTCTACAGGACAAGAAACAGTATCTGCAGCCTCAGCCCACATTGGCTTTGGTCTTCCACTCTTTCCTGATGAAAAATAATGCCCCAAAGCTCTTCTCCCCTGTGAAATAGAGCCCCTCTGTTAGAATAAGCCACTGTTAACCCCTAAAAGTGTGTGGACAATTCCACAGTTAAGCCTGGCTACTCCACCTTCTATCTTTCTGCTGCTAAAAATTAGGTCTCCAAATTGGCAGTTGAAATAATGCCCTGTCCCTTGATCTGCACACCTGACTCAAGTCTGGGGCTCCGTCTTCATCTCTCTCTGCCACTGCCTCAATTGTTCAACACTCAGCCTCTCTCACTTCAAGTTCAATAGTTCCCTCTTTTCCATGAGTCCCTTGGCCCCTCTGGTACATTCTCCATACAGCTGTCAGCCTTATCTTCCTACCAAATCTGCTCAGGTTACCCCCAGATCTAAAAACATTCGAAGGTTTCTCTAATGCAGCGCTCGCCAACCTTTCAGACCTCATGGACCATTGGTTGGCGACCACTGCTCTAATGTATGCAACTTAAACACAAACATATACAACAGCTGTTAACATTGTTCTGCCCTTCAATCCATGTTTGAGGAACTGGTGATTATGCTGAAATGCAGGTGAAATGGGTCCAAAACATGGAAATGTTCAATAGGAATCTCTTGCCTTCACCATCTTTCATCATTCAGGTATCTGTCCATTGATAAGTTCAGCCAACAAATATTCACTGAGCTCCTAGTATGTGCCCATGCACTACACTAGGTTCATCAATTATAGAAACATACATTAATATTAAAATAGGGAGCCACCAATGCTGCCTGGAACATAAAGGAAAGGACAGTTTGACATGGGTTCATTAGATAAACAAAGAGAAGAAGGCATGCCTAAAAGAAGGAACAGAGCATGCAAAAATACAGAGGTGTGACAGGTAATGTATGTTTGAAGCTTTGGACAGGAGCCTAAATGGAGAAAAATATGCCCCATAATGGCCCCTGTGGAAGGGAAGAGGTGGGGCAGGGACATATCAAGTCAGGGAGGACAAAATTCTGATAGGAAAAGGCCACAAATTATATTAATTCAATTTCAGAGGGTGGGTTCTCCCACTTGTAAGAAATCCTTTGGTCATCTTCACAAAGTTTTCATCTTAGGAATCTCTCCAGGTATTGTTACATCCCTGGTTCCTGGTAAGTCTGACTCACATGCAAGTGTGATAGAAAGTATTAACATTCTACACACATATCCACACCCGCCCCTCTGACTCTTCTGAGAATTAACTGACCAATCACTGCATGTCACTGTTGCTTTTCCTAAAAACAAAGCTCATTGCATGTCTCCTTGTCCAGAAGCCACAGAAATGATAAAACCTAAACCAACTAATAAGGTAGAGAACTTTCTGGAAGGTTGTGACACACCTAAGGACTTGGGAATTGGCATAGGTAAACCATGTCTTTGCAGTCCTCCTGATCTGTCATCCTCTGATGAGGGTTGAAGTGAAATGGCTGATTAGCCTTCTCCTGGTCAATTTTCCTTAACTGGAGAGGAGGCATCGGAGGTCACAGTGGTCCTCAGCAGGCTTTTAGTGGCTGCCCTGGGTGACTCCCATCAGGAAGACAGTAAGCAAAGTGGTTCTGGGCAGATGATTTGGAATCAGTAGACTAATGCTCAGACTCCAGCTGTGGCTCTTAATAAATCTCTCAATTTTAATTAATTACTTAAAAATTAAAAACTTTCTCAGTTTTCCTATCTAAAAATGGGGATAATAATAGCTCCCTTATAGGGTCATTAGAAGATTTTATAAGTTAGTGTATGTAAAGCATATAGTCCAATATATAAAGCATGTAGCTCAATAAACAGCAGAAATTATTAGCCTTTATGTCAAAAGGATCTACTCAACCACACTCCATACTCCCCTCTCCATCCCTCACTGCCCCCGCCGTGTGTGTGTGTGTGTGTGTGTGTGTGTGTGTGTGTGTGTGTGTAATATTATTCTACTCAATCTTCCCACCCCAATTAATTCTTCATTTTTGTCCCACCCAGAATCCTTCAGCAGACAGTTCATAAATCAGTTTGGCCTGAGATAACCTCATCACTAGAAAGCAAAGGATAATACTCACCCTGAAGACTGCAGAGGAGTTAGTAGAGCTTCAGACAGAAGATGGGAAGGAAAAGGGAAGAAGCGAAAGGGTGGAAAGCTTAGGAGATGAAGAAAGTCCCACTGGCTTATATAGAACAAGCCAGTGTTTCCTCAGTCTAAATCTAAAGTTTTTTTTTCTGATTAATAGAGACATCAACAATCAACATAAAATCAAAAGAGGAAGGACAGTTTTACCGTAAGATGCTCCCTAGACTGGGATGGAAGGTCACAGGGGAATTTATGAGTTCAACAAATGTCTTTTAAGTGAAGGCCTGCATGCTAGTCACCAAGGCCATGTGAAGCCTGAACGGCAAGCTGGCTTGCACCCAAGTGTGCATTTGAGTGGCCAAAGCTTGGAGCAGACATGCAGCCCTTTGAGGCCAAAAGAGGCCATAATAAATTAGCCTGAAGCTCACATTATCCTCTAATGACAAGAGAATTGAGGATTCCAAAGATAAACTTTGAATGTAGTTACTATAAACTCTAAAAAACCAGACAATGATTTAATGAAAAATTTTCTATTTCTCATAGATTGCTGAGTGTACATGTTGATTGCAATATATCCCTTAATTGACAAATCATAGATAGCACATATGTCTACATGTATATACATACATATGTACATATGTTTAGCACCTACTCATATATTAGCTTTAAAATTAGGTAGATTTTTTTACTGATTGTTTAAAATCACAAATCCAGGACACTGAAGGAGTTTCAGCATTAGCCTTAAGTTGCATTCATTACCCAAGTCCTTCTTGTCCTTTCTATTGTAGAATAAAATCAGGTGAACCTCTGAGATTCAAGCTATGGCTCAAAAAGATCAAAAGAGCCTACAAATCTAGGTAATGTGTCCAGGACATGCCTTCCCTGTCTCCTCCAGACCTGCCTAACCTACTTGCCCACCCTCTTTTCTAAAGTTTGTCCAGCTCTATCTTGCTGACTATTTCATTTCCATTTATCCTCCTCCCTTTTCTCCTTTTCCGTTTCATGGTCTATTTGAAGCCTTGGTAGTATTTGGATAACTCAGTGGGCTGACAGCGGGATGAAATGAAGCATTCAGAGAGGGTCCTGAGTGGGGGAAGAAAGTACACATTCTTTACAATTTAATGATCTTACTGTTTTGATTTGTGTGTGCATTTTTTATAGGCAGAAAATGTGTTTCCCATCGAGTTGGTCACTGAGAACTTGTACCTCCCACTTAGAATGTCAGCTTCACTCTTTCTGGCTTTTATTCTGTTCTTCTGGAGCATAGGGAGCAACCATGCTTGGGAGATAAACAGCCACTGATAAAGCTGTAGCTGAATCTTTCTCTTGTTAAAGAAGGGTTACCTGTTAAACACACGAAAAGCAACTAAGCTGGTTGAAATGCTGCTGCTGCTGCTGCTGCTGCTGATGATGATGATATAAATAAAAAGCAGCTACTGATGACTGAAAAATTATTATGACTAAAAACTGTGTTTGGCCCTAGCCACTTTGGCTCAGTGGATGAAGTGTCAGCACTCAGACTAAAGGGTCTGAGGTTTGATTCTCAGTTGCAGGCTCCACCCCCGGCCCCTTTGGGGCACATGCAGGAGGCAACCAATCAATGTGTCTCACATGGATGTTTCTCTCTGTTTCACCCCTTCCCTTCCACTCTGTCTAAAATTCAATGGAAAAAATATTCTCGGGTGAGGATTAACAAAAAAAAAAATTTTAATAAAAAATAAAAACTGTGTTTGGTTATTTACATTCATTCTCTCATTAAATCCTTACAAAACCCTATAAGTACTCCTATTTCCTATTATCTTCATTTTGTAAAATAAGAATAGTGATGATAACACAAATCAGTAACTTGCTTGAGGTCACAGAACTAATAAATAGCAGAGATAGGATCCAAATTCAGATCGCACTGACCCTGGAATCTGTAATTGAACACTAAGCCAAGAGGTAATTCTGGGACTAAAAAGGCTTTCCTAGCAATGTGACTAAATCATCTTCTTAGAAGTTTCAGGAAAGTTTTAACTTACAAATTAAACGCAATTCTAAAAAAATTTTTAAATTATATCTTCGAGGAAGACCTGGATTCAGTTCTCTTGGGAGTGAATGGAGAACAAATGACCAAAACTCATCGAGAGAAAGAGAATAAAACTTTGGCTATCCTTCTGATCAAAAGTTCTCTAAGTATAACCTTAAGTATTGCCCACTAAGATCATGCCCAAGTAGTATTTGTGCTTGTAATATATCACTGCTTTTTTTAAAAAAATTCCCTGGTGATGATAAATTATTGTATATCACTTTTCTTCATGTTCTTATAGCCAAGTGCTAACTCTTCTAGTTGTGAAAAATGCAGCATAGACTTTAGAGCTGAAAGTCATTCAATATTTTTTTCTTATTTTACAGATGTGGGAGGGGAAAAGCCTATAGAAATAAACTAATTTCCTCAAGCTTGAAAGTCTTTATACCCAAGAGCCTGGGCTTTGGGGTCATAATGGTTTTAACCATATGCTAGCAATATTCTGAGTCTATTTCCTCATTTGCAATAGGGGATAATAATATACTGAAATGTATTATTATTATGTTATAGCAGATTATAGATTATAACATAATGTTATATTATACTATTGTCTTATTCTATAATAAAATGTATTCATGCCATTTATTAGCACACATAGAACACAGGAGGAATCAATATCACTATCATCATTATCACTGACCCAAAAGGACAGAGCCCAGACCTTATGCTTTTAACTCCCTGCCACACAAATGACTTGTGTGTGAGGGGATGGGTCAAGTACACACATCTAGCTCCAGGGACTCCCAGGCCCACCTCTGAAGTTGGATCAGAAAAACTCATTGAAGAGGTTTACCAACCAAACATTCATTAAACAGTAAACAGTCACAATATGAGACCTCGTTAGTTATTGCATTATTGACCTAGATTTATGTTTATAAAACTTAAATAGATTTATGTCCTTTGGAAGAGCTGATCCCATGGGCAACCCTCAAAAAGGATGGCTGCTTGCAATTACTTTCAAGCAGATCTGACAGCAACCTTTTGAATGGCTTCTTGATGAATGACTTATAGAAAGAGAGCCTAAGTAAAGTTAGAAAGTTGGAATAATTTATAAGTTAAATTAATTATGGGCCCTAATGAGGTTAACCTAACCACACATAAAGTTAACACCTAATGAGAAAAAGGTAGCTATGAGTGTGAAAGATAAGTGAGACTATAATATAATATTTTTGATAAATTTTAAGTTAAACACATTTATTTGAGCTCCCTAGGAAGTCAGGGTAATAAAACAAAGGAGTCATTAATGATGATGTTATATTGTATTATACTATTGTCTATGAAAGTAAATTGCATGGAAGAAAAGGAAAGGGCTTAAAGGAGAGTGGGTGTATTATAAAATATGAATAAGTGAGAACTGAAACTACCTAAAATTTATAGTTTCTTTGGAGTTACAATTCTGTTTGTTCCTCTATTATCTCCAAAAAATATATAAGCCTTAAAGAAACTTGCAAAACTACACTATGCAAAAAAATGCTGTTTCACTAATTTTTAAAAGAGACAAGCATTATTCTGGATTTTCTAAGGAAAGTCAAAATCCCACAAAAAAGTGATAAAAATGTACTTCTCATATGGAAAATAGGAATCGTGCCATTTATAATAATCACTTTCTTGCTTTTTCCTACTTAGTGTTGACTGTATAGTGAATGTTTTCAATATTCTTCCAAACATCGTTAATTGTAGCAGGATATTTCATAATATGGCTGTACCATCATATGGCTGCACTATATAATGGCCATTTAATTTTGCTTTATTAATTTTTTCTGCCCTTCAACATTACTTATACCTTCTTCAATTTTCCTCTTGGGAATCCATGGTTTTGGGGTGATGCTGACTCCACTCATGACTTTAAGGTCAGAGTACTTGACCCAGGATTGAGCCATATCATCTCCCTGATCTCAGGAATTAGACTGAGTGTGGGCAGCACCACCCTCAAATTGCAGGAAGAAGGGCAAGGAATACGGGGTCAGGAGAAAACCCCTACCTGTACCCATGTCCCCTTTCACGCTGTTTCTAGGAGAAATAATGCCCATGAGCAAGGGAACATGGGGGCTGTGTGCTCCTTGAGGCTGGGAGTAGGTCTTATTCATATGAGATCTTCACTCCCAACCCATTGACAGGCACAGAGCATGCAGGTGGGACTGCCAGCTGCAGCTGTGCCATTGGACAGCCTCCACGTGGAATGGAATGAAGCTTAAACAGGTTGGATGGAAGGAGAAGTCAGATCCAGGACTTAGACTTCTTTTCTCTTAAAACAATGTTCAATAGGCTTGAGGAAAAGCAGAAAGCCAAGGAACCTGGCTGATATTTGGGCCATTGTTTTCTATTTTGAAAAATAAATGAACAAAAAGTAATACCCAGGATATGAATTAAACCTCATAGTTTATGAAATATTCTCAGGACATTATCCACTTTCAGCCTCAAAACAACACTGTTGGATAGAAATAATTACTATGCCTCACACTGTGGATGCAAGCGTTGAGACATGGGGGAATTAAGAACATGGTTCAGGATCATGCAAACAGCAAGTTGCAAATCTGACCATAGGTGGGAGTTTCCAGTGCTCACAGACCTGCATCAAATCAGCATGTGCCACTGGGTCTGGATTGATCTCCCTGCCTGCTTTTCTCAGTTTCTTCTCCTCATGTCCACATGCCCTAGAAAGAAGCTGAGGGCCCCATTTATACAACTCTGGGCTCTTTCCACCAAGCAAGAAACAAGGCTGACACAGTTCGTTGTGTAAACCACCAGTGGCAAGTGACAGTGATTTACGTCCAACCTGCAAACTTCTGATTACCAACCAGCCGCCTGCTATGTAAACAGGTATAAACAAAGATTTAAACCAGTTTACACAGGGCGGTAAATAACTTAATTTCTCCCCAACACAACCCTCGCGGCACTTGCAAATGTAAATATTTAAGCCAAAAAATGACGCCGATGCTGTGATGTAAGCTTCCAGTTTCTCGATTAATTGGAGAAATTGTGCCAATGAATGCCCCTTGTGTGCTCCCGCCTGGGGTGGAGATGCAGGGTCGGGCAGAAATCCCACAGTTCTGGCAGGAGTCTCATTGGGCCCAAGAGCTAGAAACAATCCTGCCACCCTTAGATTTTCCTGGTCCTGAGACTTTTCTCTCCCCCTCAATTATTCTTCACCGCACTGCCCTGCAGACACCTGAGTGGGGTCCAAGTATGTGAAAATGGAGGTAAGAAGAGATGAGAGGAAGCAGCCTCAACTCCTGATACCATCCTCACTGGAGAGTAACCAGGGCACTCACTGCCTGTCAACATGTGCCTATGAAAATTGACCCAGACCCTATGAAAATCATATGCAAATGTATTTTTCATTGTCAAAAACTGTTGACTATACCTGCCAGAATCCACTGAACCAGAATGCTGCTGCCTATAAATTTTTCGTCAGAATTATTCATATTCTATTCAGCCTGGCTCTCGCCTCCTCAAACTGGGAGGACAAGGAATGGGATTGCTTCTCCACCTCCATAGGTGAGTCTGATCTGGGATCGTCCTGCCCTGGAAAATCCACCCCACATTAAGAAGGCTGGGTATTGCCTTGGCCAGTGTGCTCAGTGGTTAAAGCATAAGCCCACACACCAAAGGGTCACAGGTTTGATTCCCAGTCAAGGACATATATCTTAATGGCAGGTTTGATCCCTGGCCCAGGTCAGGGAGCATGAAGGAGGCAATCAATCACTGTGTCTCTCTCACATTGATGTTTTTCTTTCTCTCTCTCTCTCCTCCCCTCCTTTCTTCCCTTCTGCTCTCTAAAAAAACAAAACAAAAAAAACAAAAAAAACCACAACAATAAAACTTTGAAAAAAATATCTACTATAGTCAGACTTCTAATAAAGTCCTGTGTAAGAAATAAATTTTATTTTCTTAATTTATAGTAGCAAAAGCATAGCTACTATTTATTGAGTACAAGGAGTTTCTTTTTCTGAAAGTGTTCTGCTAAGAAAACAGTTCTTTTTCTGAAATCATTTATTGAGCAATTGGCACAAGGCAGGTATTGGGCTGGACATGTGCTATCTCTTCTAATCCTAACCCAACACTGTGATGTGGGCAGTATCCTCAATTTACAAAGAAAGTTAAGTAACTCGACTGGGTTTGGTCAGCTGAAAAAAAAAGGGGGGGGGGGGTGTGTGTGACTGGGACATGAGCTCCAGCATGACTGTCTCCCTCTTCACCATGCTGGGAGCTTCTGTGTTAGGTTGCCATGTTGTCAGAAGACAGGCGCTAGATCTCATGTCTCAGAGTGTGTTCACAAGGGCTCAGGAAGAAAAAGGCAAAGAGGCTATAATGACAATACTAACAGCCCAATGAGACTCCCCCCAGAACTGGGGATTTCTGCCCGACCCTGTACCTCCACCCCAGGCGGGAGCACACAAGGGGCATTCATTGGCACAATTTCTCCAATTAATACTAATACGTATTGAGTTTTATGCTCTAAAAATAAATTTACTGAACCTTATGTTTTATACATATTAATCTAGTCCCCAGATAGATATTATTACTTCTATCTTCATTTTATAGAGGAGAAAGACTGAGGCACAAAAACAAAAACAAAAAAACTTCCCTGCATCACACAGCAAATAAGTATCTAAACTGGGGAGTGGCCAGGCAGTTTCTCTCAGAGTCTCAACCGTAAGTCCTGACTGTCCTGATGAGGACGTTCCCACACATAGAATGACACTTGGGAAGCTCCTAACACTTACTTTAAAGGAAAATGATCATCAGGGCAGAGATTCTTTTCATAAAGCTCCCAGGTGGCCCTGGCAGGTTTGGCACAGTGGACAGAGCATTGGCCTGTGGACTGAAGGGTTCTGGGTTTGATTTCAGCTAAGGGCACATGCCCAGGTTGTGGGCTCAATCCCCAGTGTATAGGAGGCAGTCAACCGATGGTCTCTCTCGTCACTGATGTTTTATCTCTCTTTTTCTCTTCCTCTCTGGAATCAATAAATATATATATATATATTTTTAAAAAGCACCCATGTGAAACTCTATGGGATCTCCTATGGGAAAGAATAGGTCCTCAGAAAGCACACCTGGTCGACCTGCCTGTCATAATTACACAAACAAATAAAATAAGCACTGGAAAACTCAGAAGCTCTTACTACTACGTACTCCCAAAACAATGGTCTGGGATTTACAGGAGGGAACAGGAGCAAGGTATGGGGTAGAGAGAACTTTGAAGACCAGAGGCGATCCAACTTACTTCCTGACTTTACTCTCTGCACTTTCCTCCACGTAGTAGCCAGGTTTGCATTCATATCTGCAGGCGGAGCCCACGTCATGGTGGCCCTGGAGGCAGTGTGGCAGGAGCAGGTTGGCATTGGGGATCGCAGGGGGAGTGTTACACTCCAACTTGCAGTAGGCTTCAGGGAGAGACCAGAGCCCATCCTCAAGGCAGGTCAGCCATGGGCTCAGTCCTAACTCCAGGAAAGAGAAGCAAAGGTGCTCAGAACAGAGAGTGCAAAAATACCACAGCAGAAAGAACTGAAACCTGTCAATGTATTGGCATTCTTGGAAAGGACATTATTCTTTGTTGGGCAACTTCTTCGAAAACTTGGGACAAGTGTTTCTCCTATATTTATTACCCACAGAACATCCAATGTGACCTATTATACAGAATAGAGGTCAGGTAAGTATTCCCTGACAGTATCATGGGAAGCATTATAACAATGGATTACCTTCCTATAGTGCTTATTATAAGCCAGTCATTGCTGTAAGCATTTTACATGTAGTAATTTATGTAAACTTCAAACCTCAAAAAACCTATGAAATTGATCTATTATCCCCTAATTTAGGGATGAGGAAATTGGGTTTAGGTAACTTGCCTGAACTAGTAAGAGACACAGGCAGGGACTGAACTCAGGCAGTTTGGCTGTAGAGTTCTGTGCTTAAACACCACACCATGTGCCTACTAGAAGGCATGGTTTCTCCAAGTTGCAATGCATGAACTTCTCATAGTCCCATCACCAGCGCACACCTGACCTTCTACATCAGAACCTGTGAGCATGGGGCCCAGGGAGCTGTATTTGTAACAAGCCATTGTTAGGCACAGGGAAGTATAGGAAGAGGTAAGGAGAAGGTGTGTAGTCAGTTAGAGCCGGTTTTCCTCCCCTTCATCTGTGACTTGCAGTAGAACAAGCCTTATAACTGAATTCTCATTTATGAACCAGAACTAAAAGCATCACCCTCATAGGATGGGTGTAAATATTAAATTTTAAAATGTGCATGAAAAAGTGTAGCTTTCTCCTTAATATTATCAGGACACTGCTAGTTGGCTTGACTCCGGAGGACATACAATCGAATAAAAACAGAAGAACGCCTTAGTTTCTCTCTGTAAGGAGATCCTGAGCCAGGGATCCTTCCTGGTCGTTGGAAAGAGTGATGTTGCTTTTGTTGGTGTTATTAGAAGAAGGTGGTCCAGCAGAGCACATGGGAAGAGGGTTGGGGTGAAGGGAACATTCTCAAAGTACCCTCAAAGGAGAGAGGGATTAAAGGGACCCTGCACACAGGGCCTGGTCGGCTGAACAATACCTTGAAGCTTAGCTGGTGGGACACAGGAGATGGAGCAACGTTGTAGAAAGCTGGTTCCCTCTGGGCAGGAGAAGTTTGCGTAATTCACCAGAGCTGGGTCGGGAAAGCCACAATCAAGGGGCATACACCTCACTGCCCGGTCCCAGTGCCCTGAGAAGCACGTGAGCAGAATGTCCTTCTAGAAACAGAGAATTTTCTTCTGTCAAGGTCACATCAAAACATTTATCAAAAAAAATCTTCCTGGTAATTATTTGTGCAGACATTCAAAACAGGTACAAATTGTTTTGTCTTTCTCCTTCTTTGTATTAACATACAGCCTCCCAACCTGATACTGATGGAAGGCACCTATTTGTATAAGAGAACCACTGAGTGGGGATGTTCTGCCAGGCCAGCTATGGGCTGTCCTTCATGTATGCCTCCTGCTCCACTCTCCACCCTCCCCTACCTGCTTGGTGCCCAGGGATACTGGCCCTTGTGTATCTCAGGCCTCTGACCAGGACACAGTGGCAAAAGATTAGCAGGGGGGGAGGAAAAGAGAGGTCAAGGTGCTGATTCTCCTTCTCCCTCCCTAGAAGGTTACTGTAGTTTTGCTCCACCCTTCAGCAGCCCTCTCTGTACAGCTCTTGTGCTCTCTTCCTGCGGGGTCTCTAACTGCTCCCTACAGTCAACCTTCCAGGCCTTGAGTGCTAACAGCTATTTCCCCCTGGGAGACTGCACCAACCCTCTGTACTTTCCCTATACCCTGCTGCTACCTTTGCAAGTAGTCCCTTTCTTAAATCCTCCGAAATTGCCCACTTCTGAGCATGTTATCTGTTTCCTGCTGGGACTCTTACTGATAAAGCAACTGATAAAGCTATTGAACATTGTCATCTCAGTTGAGGATGGGGCACAATATCTAAGGACAGTTGAGAATTAATATTATCAGGATACTTCTCAGATAATTCCTATCAGGCGCTTTCCAAACCTTGTGGTTCAACTTCAAAGGTTCAAGCCCTCTCCTTGGGCATTGGCTCTGCAGGGTAGCCCTAGAGTTTATCATCCCCAAGTTAATGAAGAAAGAGACACTGACTGAGCACCTGGAAGGCCAGGCTCTGTACTAGATTTGGGTAAAAACACCCTCAAGGATCAAAATCTACCAGCAGAGCAAATCACAGGTTGGTCCAGTGGCTCAGAAAACACCTGAAGGAGAAAGAATGGAAAGAAGGAGAAGGAAGGAGGTACAGAAGGAAAATGGAGAGATACACTTTTATTGGTTATATCCTACTCCCTTCTAAGATGAATCGAGAGAATATAATCCAAAGAATGCAAACAATGAAAGAAGTAGAAAATGGGAACCATACAGAAAGGACATATATAAAAACAACAGCGATGTCAGATATGGACCTTTTCTATGGTGGTGAGGCAGCACAAAGGGGTGAGAGGGGGGACTGCCCATCCTTGTGCTGAGGGAGGTGACACAGGAATTGACCTTTGAGTAATGAGCTGGACTTCCCAGCAGCAGAGGGGGAGAGGGAGAAGAGAAAAAAGTGTTTAGAGTGAGGGGAACAGACTGAACAGGGCTTGAGAGACCTGGGAGCTCAGGGCATGTTTTGGAAAACACACAGCTGACACTCTAGCCAAAGGGTTACCAAAGGCCAAAGAGAGCGAGTGGGAGGGATGATTTTGGGGATCAGCCAGGAGGCCACGGTGACCAAAGCCAAAGGTAAAATGACTAGTGAAAGCACCTGTCACCCCTGACACCCACTCCTGGCTACCAGCTCCGCCCTGCTTCCCAATGTTTCCCTGTTGCCTGCCAGGAGGACCCAATTCAAAGCCAGACACATTTTTCTGTTTAGTTTCAGTTCTTGTGTCAACAAAAAGCAAATATCCCCACTGTCTTGTGATCACGAGCCGGGATTGTATAATTTCCACAGTGGGGCCAGTCTGTGTGTGTGTGTGGGGGGGGGGGGGGGCGGCGGGGTGTCTGGCTGGAGAGCTGACTCCACCATATGGTTGGTGAAGGGCAAGCTCCCAACCCAGATGCTGTCCCACACACACTACAACCTGGATGCCTGGCTCAAATCACAATGATCACTCAAAGAATACCTCCCAAACTCTGCATATATTGCCTGGTTTTTCTCCTGGCTTCATTAAGTACTGTCTATATTTGTTTTGAATTTGCTCTTAATTTTAATAACTTGCAAAGCCTGTCTTCTCTTCTTCCCCTCCTTACCTATCACAAAAATGTATCCAATCCTTAAATTCGCTTTGTTATTATTGTTCTTTTCATTTGTTCTCTTTTCTAGATCAAGTTAAGCTGGGTTAAGAATGAGTGGATGATGCCGAAGCCGGTTTGGCTCAGTGGTAGAGCGTCGGTCTGCAGACTGAAAGGTCCCAGGTTCGATTCCTATCGAGGGCATGTACATCGGTTGCGGGCACATCCCCGGTAGGGGGTGTACAAGAGGCAGCTGGGTGATGTTTCTCTCTCATTGATGTTTCTAGCTATCTCTCTCCCTTCCTCTCTGTAAAAAATCAATAAAATAAAATAAAATAAAATAAAATAAAATAAAAGAATGGGTGGGTGATAAGAGCATCATATCACCAAGGCATCATAGACCACGGATAGTCTCAAGATATATTGAAACTGTTTCTCTCTAAGCAGATCCTAAGCCACCCGAAGCCAATGACTATGTCTCTAAATTCTGACTGTCCCTAAGCAAATGAATTTTCCATTGACCCACAACCTGCTGGCAATCAACTGGTACAAAATAAAAACAGAAACTCCTTCCTTCCAAACCACTGAAATCTGACTGCCCATCACACTCCCACCCTTCCTCCTCACACAGCATCTCTCCAGGTCTCTCCTAGGGCACTATCTTTGGCCTACTGCCTCCTTTCACCATCTCATATTATGGTTATGTCTTAATGGTTGATTTCAAGTTTAAATTTCTCTGCAGCAAACCAAAAGCTCTATAAAGAAAAAGTAGAAAATAACATTTTTCATTGAGAAGATAGCATCATGCTCATAATAATGGTAGCTTAATGGAATGCTCTGTACCTATCATTCTGCTAGCAGCTTTAAAACTATTTCCAATCAGTCATCATAATAACAAAATGACATAAAATCTTCTGTTCTAATTATTTTTAAAATGTGAGGACAAACTTTAAAAGGTTCCTTTTGTTTGCTGTTTTTATTTGAAATTACACATCTATTAAACAGTGGTGCCAAAATTTCATTCCAGATCTGTCTCCCAAGCTATGCTCTTACCTCCAAGTCACCTTGAAATCCTGGAAAGGGTGATGTGGTAGAAATTTGGACAATTCCGACAAGGCTAGAATCATGACATAATCCCCATCCCAGGAACTGAGGGGAAGAAGTCAGCTCTTTTCCTCCAGCCTTCTTGTAAGAGGACTGGGGTCAGACCATGGACCACAGATAAGTGGCTGCCCCCAGCTTGCCTGCATACTGTGGACAAGGCTCAACTATGGCAACTCATTTTGAAGGCCAGAAAAGAGGGAGAAGAATGGAACAGGCATTCCTATCTACTGCCCATCTGGAGAGAAACTGACACCCGGGTATGGGAACAGCACTGTCTCTTAGACACCTGCACTGCTGTAAAGCCTTGCTTCTCCTGGCTTGCTGGAGTCCTCATTTTTTCTTTCATCAGATCAATAAGCACCTGCCCTTCCTTGATGGGGCCAGAGAGAGGAAGATGAAGACCTTCTCTCCCCAGGAGTTCAGTCCTGATGACCATGGGTTTCCAACTCACCTGCATGGGCTTGAGGTACTGTCCACTGCTGGCCTGAAGGACAAACCCCCTTTGGCAGGTGATTGCGCACTCCATGTGACTTGGCCCCAAAGCGGTACAGTTCACCACATCTGTGTGCTCCAGCAGCAGTGGCGCACAGCTGCTCTGCTCCCCACAGGGCCGGTGGACACAGCTGAGTGACAGAAAGAGAAACATCTTAGAATAGCAAGATATTTTCTTGCTCTTGGTGCTGTTGGCAGTGATGCTAAATATTAGCCAAAATGACTACAGTGAATTTCATCATCATCAATTTGCTTTATTTTTCCCTGAACTGTGTTAGTGTTCAGTGACTTTTCTAAGAAGGTGGGAAAAAATGTCTTCGACTATGCACATAATGCCATGAAATAACTGAGAATTGATTTTAAAAGCACTGGTCCAAAAGAGATGAATTTAATCTGAACATGCTAAAGTTGCTGCTTGTAATCCTATGCCCATGGGACTGAAGTTATATGGCAGTGACATTCTCACTTCTATTACCTATACTTTTTAAGTATAGGGTGAAGGGATTGGAGTTGTATGATGTAAAGAAAGCCTTTAAGCCCTGGCTATTCCCTGCAATGTTGTGGTATACCTCATACACTCCATGGATCCCCAACAGAGAGAGAACTAAATTAGTTGGGGGAAGGGGTTAATTGTCAGGCGTTAATTGCATATGCAGTACAAGAAATACATCTTTGTCTCTGAGTCTCTATTCAACCTCTCAGGATAAGGTATCTGAAACCTGACTGTCCCTGGAGTCAGATCAGAACACCTCAATAGTAATGCTAAAAAACTCTATAAGTTCCATAGATGCTACATGCCCTGATGTCTACAAAACTTATTTCTTCAATGTGTTAAGTGGAAAGTACTGGAAAACAGAGTCATTAATGGTTGTGGTTCATGTCAGTTTCTGCAAGAAATTAATGTGAAATAGCACATGCTATTTTTCAACAACTCCATCCAATTATGCCATGTCATCATTGAGGACGAATAGGTGCTGAGATACAACACAAAACAAACCCTGTGAATGAGCTTCCTTCCATGAGAATGGGGTTCCATTAACTATAGTTGCTATAACTACCAGTGGGCAAAGTCTGTCCAGCATTGGCAAAAGGGAGGAAGAGTAAGACAGGGGAGCACAGACCAAGGGGAAAGTGACATGAAATAAAACCAAGACCAAAAAAATATAAACCACCAAACCCAGACCTGTTTATGAAGTGAGAAATAGTTTTAGGGCAGCTGCTGCAGATTCCTTCACTAGCTTATATTTCCATGTGCTTCCTTTTTAAGAAATTTGTTTTATGAGGACGGTGTTTGTCAGGTCGTTAGCTTCTGATGGCATCTGGTACCAATTGTAGACTTTTCTCCCTCACACCTCAACCCCAAAGCCCTTCTGTATTTCTCTTCCACTACAAACACGGCTCTTCTGAGTGAAGATGTGTTCTCCGTTTTCCCACCGCCCGCGCATGCTCCTCTCCACCTAATGCTACATAAGTTCCAATATCATAAAGATAATGCTAATAGTAAAAATTAGTCTTTAAAACTTCTCAAAAGCATTCTTCGTAGGGTCTTTGAACATGTGCTAATGACAGGGGCAACCATGAAACCTTACAATACCCCAGGGAGGGGCGGAGTTTGGTATTTATCTTGGTCTGACATATAAGGAAACTAAAGCTGTTTGGAGACTGGCTGCAAGCCACACAGCGAGTAGGAGGAAAATCCTCAGGCTGGATCTCAGAGCCCTCACTCTGGGGCCAGCCTAGACCACGAGGCCATCTCCCTGGGGGTGAGGCTGCTTCCCTATTGCTTTCTTCTCCATTCAAAAGCTAGCAGCACAGGCAAGGCAAGCCAAGGAGTGCCTCAGCAGGGTCGCCAGGGGGAAAGTATAGAATTTTTAACAGTACACCTCCCTTTTGAGCAGTTTTCTCTTAAATGAGAACAAATGGAATTGGCCACATTTGCCCAGCGTCCATGGACTGCAGGGTGCCTTGCTCAGTGTGTTTCCTCTTTTGGCAATAGAGCCTCAACCTTCCACCCACTTTTTCCAGATCTTTCTTCACACCTCATCACAACGTGTTCTTAGGTAAGTATATGATGAACCCAGACAGATGTGATTCACAGGTATTTCCATTTTAACAGGAGACAAGTTTTAAGCCAAAGGAATGAGTTTCTCATGATGGAATTTTGAGTCAGGAGGGCCTTAGAAATCACACTCCTCTGTAGACGGCCACCTACTGTGATCTTAGCTTTGCTTTTTGCCTCTCCACTTCTCTGGATAAGCTTCCCCTCTCTCTTCTGTCCTCACTCCCCAAAGTCATTATATGTGAGGGTTTAAAAAAATGCTTTCAACTGAAGAATCCCTATTTCAAATGTATTTAACCCTAGGCTGTCCTGCTCTTAAAACATCAGCTGCTTGTGGTCATCCAAGCTTAAACCCAGCACTGTCCTGCCATGATGATTGGTGGTTTTCCTTTGTTGGTTGGGTGAGTGCCACCTGTCCTTGGGAAGCCTTTGGTGGCACAGTTCCATAAAGGGGTGACCTTTGTATGTCATGAGGCAGGCTTTGTCAACCATAGTTGTACACTTCACTCAGGAAATGTTAAAAAATATATGGATGCCCAGACTTTGTCCCCTGGAGGTTTTCATTGTATAGGCCTGTGGTGGGATCCTGACATCCATGAGTTTTTGTTTCAGACTTTTGATGCTCACCAGGAGTAAAATGCAGCACCAGAAAGGCCTGGATATGTGTAACCTGAAAGATGTCAATACATCTATAGATGAAGACTATAAAATGACTGGGCTTATTCCAGGAGAAACTGACCCCACTGCTCAACCATTATGCTCTCATGTATTAAGCACAAATTATCACATAGAGGCCACCATATAGATCAAAAGCAGAAGACATTCCCCTGCTTTGAAGAAACTTTCAGTACAGCAGGAGAGAGAAAATAATTAAACTATGTGTTACTGATTATACATTCATGGCCATTCCAGAGAACATTTTATCATTGGATAGGACTTGATATCAATGAATGTATAGCACTGGGGAAAGCCAGAGAAATAATACCCTGAAATGTTGCCTCTGATGCTGTACAGTCAGAACACAGGGCAAGACAACACTCTCAAAATCACCATTTCCTCCATACCACTGAGAACTGGAGGTTTTTTGTGGGTTTGTTTGTGTTTGTTTGTTTTTACTGAAGAAAATTCAATATGTGTGGCTCTCTTAAATTTTGGCTAACAAATTTGGAGAATTTATACTGAAGGAAGTCAACATCTATATTTAAAGATAGACTAAGAGCACGTTCCTAAAGTTCTCCCCTGCAGTCCAGGGTTGGGTGAGGAACAGGGTGAGGCACCAGAGAGCAGGTAATATCCTCCACAGAAGGAGTGGACAGACTCACTAACAAATCTATCTTGAGCTGTCCCCCAGGGTATGCCAAACCAGGCACGTTTTTTCAGTTTTCCATCCCTTGAGGCCACTAGAGAGAAGTTGGCATAGCTTTCAGCCAAGGCCCACATTTGGGAAGCTGGGTAATTCCTATGAATGGTCAAAGGGCTGGCTGTTCTGCCCACAGTTTCTTTACAGCTTTGGCTCAAGGTTCTCCTAAGGAGCTGAGCCACCCTGAAAGTTCAGGAGGGTATGACAATATTCCAGAGTAAATCAGAATCAAGCTACATTTCTCCCAGGTGAGAATTGATGGAAGATTATGAACTAAAGACCCCATTTCTTAAATATAACTGCTGGGGTGGGGGCAGGGACAGGGAAGTAAACTTCAGCAACTTAAAGGAACCATAGCAAGTTTAAACTTAAATGGACCTTAATGGCAATTCAACCCAAATTCCTCTTTTTAAAGATAAAGAAACTGAGAGAAAAAGAAATGAGTTATTCTAGATCTTTCTACTGCACTAAGACTATAACAATAACAACAACAACAACAACAACAAAAAGCATTTAATTAAACTTTGGCTCAAAATCAGGATGACATCAGCTTATGAAAATTTTCTAGTCAATATCCTGCCTTCTCTTAGGCAGCCAGAGAAAGCTGACCACAATTTGATGTCTGGACTCCAGGCTAGCTTAGGAGAAACCAGCTGGCATCTGCACCACACTTTCTAAGGAAGAGCATGGTATGATGCAGAAAGCAGTAAACCCATGTGAGCTGGGGTCAGGTCTTGGCTTGCTGGTGCTTATCTCTATGACCTTGGGTAAATCTCTTAACTATTCTGGCCCTCTGTCTGCAAATTTGTAAAATAACAGGGTTGAAGTAGGTTCTCTTGAAGGTCCCTTCCAGCTCTAGCATGATATTTAATTTCATAGATGAGGTGATAGTGGTATTGGGGTGGGAGTACAGAAAACCATGAGTGGGCAGGATGTGGTGGAGAACCCGAAAGGGAGTTTCGCATGATCTTTCTTGCCCAGTAAGTTTCTACTCAGTGTCCATACTTTTCAGAACACACATTAAATACAAGATTGAAATTTCTTTATCCAACAAGTGCCACCATTGACCAAAGAGCTATGCCATTAGTTTTGGTAGAAACAGCTCTTTTAAGGTTAAATAGTAAAAGAGGATCAGATGTCTCTCCATTTCTTCACTGTGTTTTATTGATTCTATTGAAATAAAAGGGTGTGGGCTAAAAAGGAATGTATGCTCTGGATTTGGCAGCAGAGGGTGAACAGAATGTGGAGAGGACTGGAAGAGACAAAGTCCTCATTAATCTTCTCACCCCCAACAGCAAAACCAAATAATAATGATAGCATCCATCCTTAGAGAGCTTTGCTGTTTCTCCAAACCAATGCAAAAGGAGATGGCCTCTGCTCTGGCTCCACATTCTGCCTCCTCCTTACTCTGGCCCTGTCTTTTTGTAGGACAGGGACTATCAGCCTCCTTAGGCTGAACAATACTGGTACTTTGAGGGGTCTCACTCAAGGATCATACCAACTGGGAAGGGAAAATTAATTCAAGTTCTTTGAAGATTCTCATCTGAGAGCAGACTCTCAGTAGGAGCTCTTAGTCTTCCCTCATGACAGAAATGGTGAATTATTGCACAAAGCAGACTTCTCTTTTCGTTCCTATATATCCCAAGAAAGTGGAGGTTTCTCCTGCCTCTATTGAAGTCTCTACCCCGAAGTTGGCCCCTCAAAATATCCCTATAGGGAGATGTCCATCTCTTTCTAGAATGTGACCAGTTTGTAAGTCCAGGACTGGACTCTGGTGGCCCCAGTACTGGGTAATTTGCTTTGCTCACTTCTAATTCTGGGCCCAGTTCTTACCATGCTTGGTTGTAACACTAGCAGTCCCATCCAAATGCCCCCTGTCCTTCTAAAGAGAAACAGATTTATATCACCCAGCCAAAAGCACTCTCTTTCAAAAGCCCCATGTCACCAAGTTCCAGAACCCATGATGTTAATGTAGACTATAAAATATGTGGAATATCAAAGGAAGAGTCAAAACAATTGCTGGCTAACCCCCAGGGAATGTGCTTCTTAGCATGCCCTAGGGAAGCAGAATCGCCTATCAGAAACAATAACAATGACTTTATATGCACACTTTTTTTCCTGCAGTTTGCAAGGGCAGCAACGCTTTCCACATGGGGCATTTTCTGTGATCACTGCAGCCCCCACCTGACTGCAGTGAGGACTCCTCTCTACCTGTTATCCATCCCTTGGTATAAATTAAACTATTGGTTCAGTAGTGACACTTCCCCAGCTACATTCATCGGTCAAGCCTAGGGAATTGTGAAAGGTGGAGTTAAGTGAGGGAACACGCAGTCCTGTGAATAAAGTTAATGGGCAGGAGCTTCTATTTGTGCTGTTGCTAGAACAGTACCTATGGGGCAGAAAGAAGGAGTAGTTGGCTTCTCATCAACTATATGTAAGTTGAGGGCTCGATGATTTGCAAGCCAGCACCTTGAAAGAGCTCCAAATTTACCTATAAAAGTAGAATCTGAAACACATGCAGGGCCCCTTTGGGACTCTCTCTCTCCTCCTTGGCTTCCTTTCCCCATAAAGTTTCTGGACTCCCCAACAGAAGCTTCCCGTTGTTCCCATCATCTTGTAATCCCAGAATTTGTCAGTCCTCAACTGACATCAGATTTGGAAGATTACTCCCTTCTGTCCTTTTGCTCTTCCTGGCACTCCAAGCCTTGCAACATCAACGGCTCACTTGCTTATGGAGAAATGAAGGCACGGGGAAGGGAAAGGACAATCCTAAAAGCATATGGTGAAACTAGATGGTGTAGCCAAAAGCAAAAGGCAGGGTCTGGGCACTGGGCTTGCTGCCACCCCATCACCACACTTCCTCTGCCTCCATGGTTATGGCTACACAGAACCAGACACAGCCCAAGCCGTTCCAAACAGAACTTATGGTCAAACCTGTCAACAGTGTCTGTCTCGTTGGCAGGCTGGCAAAATGACAGAACCCTAGAAATGTTTTTTTGTTTTTGTCTTCTGTGCTCTCTCCACCAGCTGCCAGGAAGAGAGGCCACAAGGACAGGCTAGATCTGAGCAAAACTGGAAAGCAGATGGCATTTTAAACTCATTTCTGTCCAGCATCACTTTCTCTGCTTCTGCTCCCCTAAACTGCCCAATGCCTACACTAGGTTGCATTCCAGCAGGGTCCTGGTTTGTTTTTGAATTGTGAAGGCGTACAAGAGAATATTCCTGGTATAAATAGGTTGATAATGACTTAGAACATTTCAATTTCTATCAAAAAAGTTATTTGCAATTTTAAAAAGGCCTGTACAGATGGTCCAGACTTGAAAAAAAACCTCCTAATTTCTGAAACTGAGATAAGGCATTGGAAAGTCACTGTTTCAAAGTCATTGTATTGAAACCAACCAATTCCTTAGAGGGAGACACCAACCCCAAGTTTCCCAAAACTGTCTATGCCTGTTTCACTCAAAAGCTGTCACTCAACTGGTTCTTAGAATATATCCCACTAGGAGCCATCTCAGATAACATTTTAATAAAGGCTATCCTATATAATAAAGAGCTAATATGCAAATGGTCATTGCGCCCTCGGGCTCTTGTGCTGGGGGTTGGGAGGGAGAGGGGCTTGAAGGAGACCTGAGGCTGCATTCCCTACCGATGGGGTTGGGGCTGGCCATTTCTGGGTCCCACGCAATTCAAGGTGCGAGTGAATGGGCAGGGACTTGGCTCTGGATCCCATGGCACACCCCAGACTGACAGGAGGGAGATTTTCATATATATTTTATTAATTTTCTTTAACCTCTGACACTTCTATTATAGAGATAGGGCAAATAGTAATATTAAAATATTTCCTCTAATTCCCTTTTAATGTGCACAAATTTTGTGCACTGGGTCACTAGTTTCTATAATAATCTATTCATAGTCCAATAATTGCCTAAATGAGATCGTGTCCATGACCTTTTGTTGTTGTTGTTGTTCCTCTATAACCCTATGAGAACAAATAGTTGAAAAGACTCAAACAGCTCACTCACTGTGCCTCCCCAAGCAGACCATCAACCACCAGGCCATCTATCATGGAGGAGGACACTGAATCCTCTTCAGTGAATTCTCCTCCTTCTCCCTCATTATATGGACAAGTCATTCTGGGAAAAGGAAGTTGGGCAAGAAACCCAGAGAACAACTGAGCAGCTATAATTCTTTCCTTGCTTAAGAAACAAAAACAGATTCAATGTTAATTTGCTAAACTACTTTGGGGAAGAAGATAATCAAATGAGTAGAAATGCAATACATATTTCATTTCTACAGTGGCTTTCCCAGCAGAGCAAGAGAGAACACTTCCCACCATCCCAAAGCATTCAAAGGAAATCCTCTCCTAAAAACAAAAGTTGAAGAACCAGGGAATGAGCAAATGTTTTAACATGTGTCCCTAGCAAAAGGAAGGAAGGAGCCCTTCACTTTGTGAGGCTATCAAGAGGGAGGTAATCTGAATGTTCTACATGGGACAAGTTGGGGAGGAGAAGCCTGGCAGGGCATAGCAGCCTGATCCAGGCAAAGGAGGAAGGGAAATTGCTGGCATTTCAACTCTGAGCTCCCAATAATTGAAGCACAATAGGAACTGGTAAAGCAGCAGCAATGAGGGTTATAGGGAATAATGAAGCATAAAGCAAAATGACAGATAATAGAGATGGAATGATCCTGTTACCAAGACCAGGCTCACACACTGATTATAGCAGGGACGAAATGCCAAGGCACTGAGCTGTTTTCTGGCCACAGGCCTCTGGACTGCGACTCAGAGGCCTTACAGTCCAGCCCCAGGCCTACCCCTGAACTGCAGCATAAACAAGAAGGGACATTTTCATACCTGAGTACAGGTCTACAAGAGAATACTTCCTCTCCCAAATTCTTTGGAATTCCTAAAGTCACAGAAAGGAAGTTCTATGGGAAAGTTGCTTTCCTTTCTACCACATCCCTCCATCCCCAACCAAAATCTATAGTGCCTTTCCCAGCAGCAAACTCCTGTGGTTTCTCCATGTACGATGGAAGGTGACCCAGAAATCCTCTGTACTTGACTTAGGGATACAGAGGCTCTGTCTTCTCAGTCAGAAGATCCACCTTTTCAAGAAGATGTTTCTCAGGCTAAAGACATCGTTTGTGGCACATCACAGGGGTTCCATGTAAGAGGGCTCTGAAGAGGCAAGGCAGGTGGGGTAAGTCAGCCTCAGCTGACATTAATCCTGCTTACTCTAGTTCATACATTGCCAATGGAAAATTATTGAGTTCTTGGTGATCGCTAACTGTTGTTGCTTTCCTAAGTATTATTTATTTTTTGCAGTCCCTGCTTCAGGAAACAGAACTTGAAGAACAGTGCCTAAACTAACGTACATGCGTGGAAATTTACAGGTGGTCCCTGAGCATCCAAACCAAACAAGATCTATATTATGCTTTGATTATTCAGTTTTTAAATTACAGATCATCTTCCCTGCACCAACAAAAACAAAACAAAACAAAAACAAAACAAACAAAAAATCACAACATAGCAGGTATGTTAATAATGTGTATATGCATTTTTGTTACATATACAAGCGTTAGAAGCTGAAATCCAATATTATGATGATGATGATGTCCACAATGATAGCCTAATAGTAAGGGTTTTTAATGTATAAGGTAAATTTGTTTAAAAATTATTGCCTTTAAAACAGAATCATACAAGAACACACTGTGTGTGTTTGTTACCTTCTTCTTGACTCAGAGACAATTGTTCCCTAGGTTCCAAGCCCAGTGTCAGCAAACTGTGGCTTGTGAGCCACATGTGGCTCTTTGGCCCCTTGAATGTGGCTCTTCCACAAAATACCATGGCCTGGGTGAGTCTATTTTGAAGAAGTGGCATTAGAAGAAGTTTAAGTTTAAAAAATTTGGCTCTCCAAAGACATTTCAATTGTTGTACTATTGATATTTGGCTCTGTTGACTAATGAGTTTGCTGACCACTGTCCTAGCCCAACTTCCTTTTCCCAGAATGATTTATCCATTAATTATGGGGGAAGGAGGAGAATCCACTAAAGATTTTGATTTTCCTGGTGGGTGGGATGGATGGCCTAGTGGATAATAGGCCTGCTTGGGGAGGCACAGAGTGTGTGTGTCCATGCTTAGGTTGCTCTAAGTGAATAGGAAAATAAAGATTTATAGAGGGAAAGAAAGAGAAGAGGAGAAAATCAGGGGATGATACTATTCTTTTCAAAAACATTTATTTTTTACTTTAAAAAATGGCTTTTTATTCATCAGTTTATGTTGTTCATTATATTTCATAAATGAGTGGGATCATGTGATATTTCTTTTTCTTTTTCTTTTTCTTTTAATATATTTTGTTGATTTTTTACAGAGAGAAAGGAGAGAGATAGAGAGCTAGAAACGTCGATGAGAAACATCGACCAGCTGCCTCTTGCACACCCCCTACTGGGGATTTGCCCGCAACCAACGTACATGCCCCTGACCGGAATTGAACCTGGGACCTTTCAGTCCGCAGACCAATGTTCTACCACTGAGCCAAACCAGTTTTGGTGATATTTATCTTTCTTTAACTGGCTTATTTCACATAGCATAATGCTCTCCAGTTCCATCCATGCTGTTGCAAATAGTAAGAATTCTTTCTATTTTACTGCAGCGTAGTATTCCATTGTGTAGATGTACCACAGTTTTTTAATCCACTCATCTGCTGATGGGCACTTAGGCTATTTCTAAATCTTAGCTATGGTGAATTGTGCCACTGTGAACATAGGGGTGCATATACACATAACATAAACTGATGAACAAAAACAGATCCAGAGACAGAGAAGTATCTATCAGACCAAGAAACCTCAGAAGGAAGATAGGGGAGGGTGGGGGTAAGGGGAAGAGATCAACCAAAGGACTTGAATGCATGCATATAAGCATAACCAATGGACACAGACAACAGGAGGGTAAGGGCATGAGTGGGGGAGGGGGCAATAGGGGGATAAGGACACATATGTAATACCTTAATCAATAAAGAAAAAATTTTAAAACCTTTATAATGGCACTACCATTTAAAAGTTAAATCATTTTTAAATTTTAGTTATAAAAAAATGGACATTAACTTTTCTAAAAGACTGCCTTACATAAAAATGAAACATACATACACACTTCTTTACACACTAGACTAAAATTGCTAAAACAATTAACTCTTAATTATCCAATATTATGAAAATAAAAATGATGCAGATCCTTTAAAAATAACCACAATTTCTTATTTTTATGTTTTATAATTTTATGATCTTCTAGGAAACAAACTGATATACTAAATTAAAGTTACATGAATGAATACTATAGTAATTCCAGTTGAGCCACAAGGAATAGAGCTCTGAATGTGGCTCAGGCTTAGGAATAAAGGGGAAATGAAGTTGGGAATAAAATATGGGTAAGGATCACTCACAAAGCAAAGGTGGTATATCTAGAGAGTGGAGAACTGAGAGGACATTCCTTGGTATCTGATCGACCAACCAAGAACGGGGGAAAATGTATGAGAAGAACTCACTCTGGGAATTACTATTCCCCCATGCTTTTGTCCCTCATTCAAATTCCTCACAGGCCCATTGTGGCCCAGGCTGTGTGGTGAGTTAAAATTATATAAGTATAACATGTGCCTCTGTCAGGTTATGAGACACACAGATGCTTACAACTTCAAGGTCTATGCACACTTTCAATAATCCAAGCTAACATAATTTCTGAACATGACTGTTGCCTCCTAGAATCCACACCTATCTCATTTCCTCAACTTGAGTATGGGAAGGACCCGTGACTGGCTTCTAAGCACCTGAATATGTCAATAGGACAATGTCACTTCTGATTATTTTGCCTAGACTGAAAGGTATCTTTGTTGAGAGACCCTCTCTCTTGATGACTTTGAGGAAGCATGAGGCCATGTGAGAGCTAGCCAAGGGAGATGGCTACTAACAAGGAACTGAGCACACCCTCAGTGCCACCCCCAGCAGGAAACTGAAGCCCTCAACCTTTCAGAACCAAGTGCCAAACACCCTGTGATCTTTCCCACTCAAGCCTTCAGATGAGAACCTAGTCCTGACTGGCATCTCACTATAACCTTACACAAGATCCAATTAAGACTGGTCTAAAATCTTGATCTCAGGAACTGCAAGTATAAATGTGTGTTGTTTTAATCTGACAAATATGTAGTAGCAATAGACAACTAATACACACATAACCCAGGCTTTCAAAATTGTAGGTCCCCTTTCCGGCTTACCTGCACTTGTAATCTCCAAGAGAGTGAAATATTTTTTCTCTGATTTTCTCTCATGAGGAGCAAAATTCTTTTTTTTTTTTTTTTTTTTTCTGAGCTAGGACCCAATTGGAGCTGGGTCAAAAATTCTCTTTTTCTAATGACCTTAAGTCCCCTGGATTCTGCCCATAAAATTGCTCTAATCTAGAAATTCATTTCCTGAACTTCCCCCAAAGTCCCAAGTATGTTTTCAATTCCACCCTTTTCACCTACTTCATCAAAGATCACTAGCGTACCTGCATTACTTGGAGCCCACATGTACATTTCATGGTTTCAGGGTTTCCTCAAAATAAATATGCCATTTACATAAACACATCTTAACTAGAGGTGCTCTTTATTTATTCCAGGGTCAGTTAAGCCCTTGTTACCCCAATCCAAATACAGTGTGAGGGAGGGTGGCGGTATTTCTTGGACAGCAGTAGACATAAGTATATTTCTGAAACAGTCTTCCATTCATATAATGAAAACTTTCTTTACTAAAACAAATTACTTGAATTCTAGTCTTAGTTGTGCTAATCTCAAATAAGGTGAATTTGTGCACTTAAATCTCAGTTTGCTCAACTGAAAAATTATTCCTGGCAACTCTAGGCACTTAGTAAACATTTTAAATGATGCATAGTCTATCTCTTTCTACACACACACACACACACACACACACACACACACCATATAGAATACTTTTACAAATCCATTTACTTAAAACTTTCAGAAGCCTTTTTATTAAAGTAAAATATAGCAATGTACATACAATGTGCACATACACACATAGACAAACACACTCATTGTATTAGAACTAACTAATTGCATGAATCAATTGGATAATTGATTTAAAAAAAGCATCAAAGCATGACTATATAAAGTGAGTGAGAAAGTATGAGAATAAGAATGAGAGAGAGAAAAAAGAACTCAAATTTCCATGTAGATATTAACTTAAAAAGATTAATATCACACTCAATTTTAAGTTAGAATACTTGGCTTTGATAGGCTATAGTTTAAGGTAAACCTCAGAACCCACTCAGTTTTATATTTATGAGTATCTATTACTTGTTTTCCATCTCAATCAGAATGTGTATTTATACTGAATAAGCTAATGAGGTATTCATACTTTATGTTTGCTTTGGACTTCAAGTAAGGTCAAAACATAAAAATAAAAATAAAAGAAAATGTGCATTTCCAGTGAGGTCAATCTACTTGCACGTTATATTGAAAAGTGGTTTTATAATTAATGTTAGTAACTTTTTAAAAAATCTTATCTGAAACAGAAAAGACAGAAAGGGGTTTCTTGACCTTTTCTACCAGTTACCAACTTACTGCCTCTCAGTTCCAAATCCACCCTTCATTGCCCAGAGATGGGCCATGCAAATGTTGCTTTTTCACCAGATAATATCACATCATGTTTTCCAGGAGACATAAGGTAACTGGAGATACACTGCAAAAGAAAAGACATCTCTTCTTGATTCCTATATGGTTTCCTCTCCTTGCTTCTGCTGCACTTGATGTCCATCAGAGCTTCAGTCCTTAACTTCTTGGTGCTCGCCTCATAAAAAGTTTCAGTGACATCCTACATTCCCATCAAGTCCCACCAGCACTGAGCTGGCTTTCCAGCAGGTTTCAAAGATATGCCAGGGAATGACTCCCCAGAAAGTTTCATGTACCCCAAAGGCAGATGTCCAGCAAGCAGCTTCCTCATGAGCCAATCAGCAGCACCTCACTGGGGGGTATAATTCTCACCAGCTCCAGCCTGTGAAACTTTAGAGAACTTCCCTGCCACCTAGGGTACCACTGCCCACTCTCTCCATAGAGATCCTCCCACAGCCTCTTTCACATTTGTTCCTTCCTTTGATACTCTTCCCTTGTCCCTAAAAGTAATAGTTGCTCCCTTTATCTGCTGCTCTTCTATGAATTAGAGTTCTCCATACCCTTTAGTAGTTAATGAGTTATTTATATTAAACTTTGTTACTAGTTAATGGTTATTTATATTAAACTTTCCCTATTATAGCTACATTGCCCTGACTGGACCCATCGAGAATAGAACCAGAAGTGATACTGGGAGACAGATTCACAAAAACAGGATCTGGGGACCAATTGGTCCTGCCAATGTTGAGCTCCTTGCCAGTGGGAAATGGGATGCTAGCAATCCTGAAGTGCAGTGGGATCATAACTAATGAGCTCTTACCTTTGGCTGATTGTGACAAAGATCCAACTGGAAACACCAGGCAGCTGCTGGCCTTGACTGTGGGTGCTGCACACACCACTGCTGAACACATCACAGCAGCAAAGTGGAAGATGGCACACCAAGACCATGAAGAGAAGCTCTGTCCTCCTGCCATCTCTCCAGAACCCTCTACTGACAAAACTTAATATCATTCCAGCTGGCAAAGGGTCACTCCTGTTCTGGTATAACAGAAGGGGGCACCCAGACAGAGATTGAGAGCTGAAAAGCAACACATTCACAGATCCCTGGCACATCTTGTAAAGGAAGGATGGTAAAGGTAATGATGGGGGACTGTTTGGAAGCTACCATGGGCTGTACTCCAATGGGGTGTTAGAATATACTACAAACTCCACGTCTCATTCTCAGTTAATCTCACATGAATACTATTAAGTCATTTCTCCCTGCTTGCCACTTACATACCAACAATACAAAAATAAATAAGAAAACTTATCAATAGCAAAATATAAGACTGACAACTGGAATCACTGAGGATTTCCTGATTTCAAAATGTATGAAAGCTGAATTGAGAAACATCATTGGAAGCCAAAGCATGGATTATTTTTTCCTGAAGAAAAAGCAACTAAGGACTGGGGCCACACTCAAAGAAGAGAGGGAAATAGGAAGTTCTTTCTTCATTCCAGGTAAAGACCAGAAAACTGTACACTGACCTTCAAGGGTCACAGATCTGTTCTCCATCCATCAGTCCTTATCAATACTGCCCCTTCTTTACTATTTCAAAACTTCAGGTCAGAGAATATAGCAAATTTGGTGGGGTGGAATGAGAGGAGGGGGCAGGGAGAATTGGCAAATGCCATTGGACCCTAAGACATAAATGTCCCAAAGAGAAAAATGCTCAAATCCTAAAGAATATCAGAGGCTTGAGGTCATGAGATAAATTTTCAGAATATGATCTTGGAGCACTTTTATACAGTGAAATCCTACAGTGCGATGAAGCAATGTGCCCTGGGCTTCCTGTCAGTCCAGAAAGAGAAAGGTTAAAAATAAAAGTAATTTTTATCAAACAAATGCAAACAAAAGGAAATCAGGGATGGAAATTTTAATCCTAGATGAAGTAGAATACAAAGACAAAAGCATTTCAAGGGGCAAAAGGATTGGCAATAGTTTTGATCCTAATAAGGACGAAAACAGTCACGGGCAGTTAGACACCTAATTATTGGGTCGGCAACTAAGTAATTGCGGGTTTCACACATATATGGCTTCAGTTGAATTTTTAGGTTTGCAGACGTAGTACAAATGTAAAACACATTTTGTATTTGATAGTTGGCTATTCAGCTGTTAATCAGTAAAAAAAGTTTTTTGATCTGTTTTGTAGTTTTTGTTTGGCGTTCGTTGAAAAATGGAAAATCAAAAGGAACATTTTCGTCATATTTTGCTTTTTTATTTCCGCAAGGGAAAAACGCATCACAAGCTCATAAAAAGTTATGTGCTGTTTATGGTGACGAAGCCTTAAAAGAACGGCAGTGTCAAAATTGGTTTGCCAAATTTCGTTCTGGTGATTTTTCACTCAAAGATGAAAGACGCTCTGGTCGTCCAGTTGAAGTTGATGACACCCTAATCAAAGCAATAATCAATTCGGACTGTCACAGTACAACACGTGAGATTGCAGAGAAGCTTCATGTATCACATACATGCATTGAAAATCACTTAAAACAACTTGGCTATGTTCAAAAACTCGATACATGGGTTCCTCACGAACTGAAAGAATCACAGTTAACGCAACGCATTAGCAGCTGCGATTTGCTAAAGAAACGTAATGAAAATGATCCATTTTTAAAACGACTGATAACTGGCGATGAAAAATGGGTTGTTTACAACAATATCAAGCAGAAAAGATTGTGGAGCAGGCCAGGTGAACCAACTCAAACAACATCAAAAGCTGATATTCATCAAAAGAAGGTTTTGTTATCAGTTTGGTGGGATTACAAAGGAATTGTCTACTTTGAACTCTTACCACCCAACCGAACGATCAATTCTGATGTCTACATTGAACAACTAACGAAATTAAACTATGCAGTTGAAGAAAAGCGGCCCGAATTGACAAATAGAAAAGGTGTTGTATTCCATCATGACAATGCAAGGCCACACACATCTTTGGTCACTCGGCAAAAATTAATGGAGCTTGGTTGGGATGTTTTGCCACATCCACCATATAGTCCTGACCTTGCACCATCTGATTACTTTTTGTTTCGATCTTTACAAAACTCCTTGAATGGTAAAAATTTCAATAATGATGATGATGTCAAATCGTACCTGATTCAGTTTTTTGCTAATAAAAACCAGAAGTTTTTTGAACGTGGGATTATGATGCTGCCTGAAAGATGGCAAAAGGTCATTGATCAAAATGGGCAATACATTAAAGAATAAAGTTATTTAGTTCCATGAAAAAATTGTCTTTGATTTTCTTTAAAAAATCCGCAATTACTTAGCTGCCGACCCAATATTTCACATCAAAGTATAAAAAGCCAGTACTGCTTAAAATACAAGAAAAAAAGTGAAAGAAGCATACTTGTTTGGAAGGTTACAGTACATTTCCAACCATTAGTTGGGCAGGTAAAAAGAAAAATCAATAGGAGGGAAAGTGCAAATGCTGAAATAAGATGCACAGTCAGAAGCTTCAACCACTGTCATGAGACCACACCCTGGGAAAGGAGATAATGTTTTTCAGAAAAGTCAACACAGGATCTGATGGATACATCATTAATTAGGGTCAGAGAAGTTACAATCAATGTTTCCACTGGGTTCATGTGACTGGAAGAACAATTCTGTCGTAGCAGATACCACATGCCCATCAGCGATTCTCTCCTGTTAGTGAATTCTTCTGGACTTGACCTTGTGAATTTCCAAAGTAGATAATCTGAGTTCTAATTATCTGCACGCAAATGCACTCCAAGACAAATTAACCTATTAGTGCGTGGGTTATATTTTGTACACATTCTCCCTCTGCATTGATCAAAAATACGATTCCTACTTTCCAAAGTCATCAACATAGTCCTGGATTGGTTGGAGGGTCTACCTCATACTCTAACTCATGGGATGTTGTGGCACATTATGTAGGGCCTTTCTCTAAAGTCGTTAGAGCTGGAAACAGCTAGAAATTAAGAATGACTTGAGATATTATTGAGCACTGATGGCCAAAACCTGGAGCACTAAACTTGGTTTTCATTAAAGGGTTCATTGTCAGTACGCTAAGCCGAAAGGGTCATAAACTGAGTAGCCGACAGAGCAGAATGGGAAACAAGATGAAGAGAGAGATCAAAGTCAATGGGTCCAAGCCAACGATCGTGAATGTCACTGGAGAGCCAGACATGGGTTTACTGGCCTCCACTGAGGCTCTGTGGGCCAGTCAGGCTGGTTTCAAGATGCATGTGGTAGGACAAACAGGCCATTGGTCATTACTGGTTAAAAGCTAAATGGCTAACACGTCTCCTACTGCCAGGCCTCTGTCAACTCTCCCTTGCCCATTTTAGTATTAATGGAATTCAAGTCATAAAGGGTAAGAAGGGGAAAGCCAGGAATCCCTCTTACTGTGCCCAGCTTTTGAGGGTTTCATATTATGGTCTATCTATATCTACAATTGTGATTAATACAAAGATGCAGAAAGACTTCTAATCTTTCAGAGTATGGAGGGATACTGATTTTAAATCTGTTCTGAAAGCAAATATATGGAATCTATTCAGTTTTCTGAGTATCAAAATGTACTATATTGACTGATTTGCTGGCAGAGAAGGAAAAGCCAATTTTCAGGGTTCCTATCAGTCAGATGTGGTTTAGAATTGCTTATGCATTCCAGATATACTCTACACATACTGGAGAGTCATATCTTGTTTCTGCTGGTTTGCATGCATGCATAGGAAACTTGTCTTTTCCCCAGTGCCAAGTGAAAAGAAATGAAGAACTAGCAGCAATGCAGCAATAATCTAAGTTAATCACCTTCTTTATCAAAATGTCATAACTTCGAGAGTGGTCTATAGAGGCTATGACTTCTACTTTTCTGGCTTGCTTGTTCAGTTCTCTTCCATGGAGCATTGAGAGATAAAGTCTATAACTGTCACTCAACACAATTTCTGATCCCTACTATGTGCCAGGCCTTCTGCTAGGTACCAAGAGACATTGAGCAGAATCCCCACTGCAGGCTGCTATTTATTTAGTTGCTGTTTGTTAATGGGAACAAACAGCAAGTAAATAGTAACTACCCAGGGTGATAGTTGCTTTTGTTGTGTGTGGATTGTGTCCGAGACCCTCTGGAGGCAGGGAGGGAGTCTGCCAAAACTTCACCGAAGAAGGTGAATCCTGATGGTGAAGCATGTGTTGAAGTGGAGAGAGACTGGAAGGCATTCAAGAAAGTAGGAACACTATGTGCAAAGACATGAAGCTCATCAAGAACACATGTTTCAAGGACCTGAAAAAATCCTGTATGGCTTGAGGCCAGAGGTGGCGCCAATGGAGAAATAATTTGAAAACACATAAGAGGCAATAATTCTAGTAAGCTATGTTATTTTAATAGTCTACATTCTTGTGTTAATATGTGATGTTTGTGTACTAAGAAGACAGGAGTTGCAGATAAACTAGCTAATGTTCCAGTGTGCATTACCCTGACTTACTGTTTCTCCCTCCCCAGCACTTGCAATAATACCTGGCACAGTGTTTGCACTTAACAAATGTAAACTACTTTTACTGCATGGGGAGACAGCCTCTAAGGTGCCCCTAATAATCCATGCCCTGATGCAAATCCCTCCCCTTGAGCATGAACTGGACTTATTGACACATTATTAAGGAATAGATAATATCAGACATAAAGGTATTTACTTCCAACATCTTATATAATAAAAGTCTAATATGCAAATCGACTGAATGGAGGAACAACTGGTGGGACGACCAGTCACTATGATGCACACTAATCACCAAGGGATAGACGCTCAATGCAGGAGGTGTCCCCAGGCCAGCCAAGGTGGGTACCAGGGGGGCCCTCCTCCACTCTCACCTCCCATCACACAGAGGGAGGCAGCTGGCAGCAGGGCCAACAAGTGGGTGGCACCAAGCTGGCCAATGCAGGAGCCAGTGGGGACCCCCCAATCACCCCACCAGTCACCCCACAGATCAGCCCTGATCGCCAGCCAGGCCTAGGGAACCTACCTGTGCATGAATTTCATGCACCAGGCCTCTAGTGATGTTATAAAAAAGACCGTGGCATACTTCTGGACAGTTGCATGTAGTACTCAGATGCTCTTGCTCTCTTTGTCACTTGAATCATTATTTTCCATGTCATAAGGACACTCAGGCAGCTTATGAAGGAGCCCACACAGCAAGGCGAGGAGCAACACCTTCATAAGCATGCCCAGTGTCAGCACCTGGGTGAGTAAGCTTGGATGCCGATCTCCTGGGGTCTGCCAACAGCCACAGGAGTGAGCTCAGATGTGAATTCTTCAGATCTACTCAAGCCTTGAGATTACTGCAGCCTTGGCCAATAGCTGGATTGAAACCTCATAAAAGAGTCTGAGCCAGAGGCACTCAGCTGATGTGTATTGAGATTCCTCGCCCACACAAATTGTGATAAGCCACTACATTTTGATATAACTAAGATATTATATTAGTGACATCTACTCTTATTCCATAACTATGGTTGGTTTTCTTATATATCAAGTTGGATATGGTGGTATCAGACTTCCTTTTTGGTGATGAAGCATGGCCTGGAAACCAAGCTTTTGTGACTAGGATCCCAAATGCCTAAGGGACCACACTCCTTGAGGGACTGAACCTGTTACCTAGTGTCCCACCCCAACTGATCAGACCATTTATAGAATGAGTCCAGCCCAGCTACAGCAAAGATTACTGTGTTTGGTGTACTCCCCATCAGGGCCAACCTGGGCACATCAACACTACGAATTAGAGTCCCTCCACTACTGTCAGCTGAAGTCCAAGAAAGGTCTATCTAGATGATGACAATCACAGATGTCCACAAAAAGACACATGTAGCTAACATATTCTTGCTTTCCATATGTAACTCTACTTGATTATAACACACACCTTGGAAACTAACTGTTAACCTTGCTATATATACTGTTCAGGTGGGAGCAAGTGAGAAAGCATAGATTGCTTAGGGAACACTGGGTTTATGGCCACAAATTTTTGGCAGTTTATATAACAAGGTTAATTTATAAAGACATTGGTTTTATACATAAAAAAGATTTTAAGACCTTATAAAGATGTTAAATAGTTACATAAAATATTATGCTCAGTAAAGAAATAAAAAAACAAAATATAAAACCCAAATGGGCCTTCTACCAATGGTTCTTTGCTTACTTATGTCTTTTTAGCAGTTCTTAGCCTCTTTTTCTAGTTAGCGATTAAGCACCCACTGCATACACAGTGCTATGTATGGAACTGATAACATCTCATTACAGCCAAATGGAAAAGAAAGGAAGAAAGGAAGGAAGAGGACTTCGTACCTCTGTCCCTGATAATTTTGTGCCTCATGCTCTGGTACACAGTCATTAGGAAGTGAAGGATTCAGGTGGGAGGCTGTCCTGAGAACCACGGCTGAGATGCCGATGAACGGGGATGAGAAATTCAGCAGCATGGAGGCAGTAAGGTGGGAGAGGACATTCGGGTGAAGGGTCACATTTACAACCAGTGGGTTATGTCGGCATGACAGTTCATAAATTCCTGGAGAGACATAAGGACATGAATCATATGTTAAGCCATTCAGGTAGCTCAGCAATTTTTAACCAGTGTATTGCAAGAATTTTTAAAGCATGCAGTACCTGATTATTTAGTCAGAGGCACAGACCTCTTGTCCCTCAGATTGTCAAATGAAAAAAAAAATGACAACATCCAACACAATAGTCATCAGTGTGGATGAATCAAAATTAAACCTTTTTTTTTGTCATATCAGCAAAAAACATTTTGTGTGTGTGTGTGTGTGTGTGTGTGTGTGCACGCCATGAGATGAAAAAGGTTGAAAATCACTGATATAGCATATCTAGTATTCATTTTAACCTCTTAATAGCTGTGTAACGTGTGCAAGGTCCCAAAAAATATCAGGAACAGATAAGGAGCTGACTCCTGGTTTACAAGACTGTCCTCTAGAAACTCTATTGTCAGACTCACCGAGAGAGTAGTTGTTTCCACTGATATCAGTTAGGTGGATGGTCACTGTGGGCCGCTGATGTTTCCCAGATACCAGGCCATCAGACGTCAAGAAAATAAAAATTGTTGTAGCCACTCCTGGTCTATTAAAACACACCTAGGCATAAGCACAGACATGTGTGAGCCATTATCTCCATTGGGCTATCAAGACACATTAAGTAAGAGCTCCCTTCCCCCTTACAAATGAGAAGAATGTGGAGTAGGAAGACAAAGATGTCCAAGGTCACAGCAAAAGTTAAATAAAATTAGATGGAAAGAAGATAACTTTCAGCTACTGAGCTTCCCATCTTTTTCTGGGACTTCTAGCCTCAACTGTTTCTTTTTTGCTTCAACCAGTCTTTCTTTAAATGCCTCAGAAAGATCACTAAAAAGACACAATAAGGCACCACAGGGCCAGCCAATACCTCCTTGTCTTCCCAGTGAAAGCAGTGGACAAAGATGGTCACTGAGCTAATGTTTTACTCTGAACCGGCCCAGGTAATTATTCTTCCCCATCTCTCCATTTTTCCCTAACATTTTTATCAGAACCTCCCACTTAGCATCTGAACTATGACATGGGGAAGAGGTTATTTCAGTGTCTTGTGTGTGAGATTAGAAGCTGCCAAACTGTTTATTCTTATGTGGTTCTCCTGGTGCCCCAAGCATGTATGTCCTATCCTTAGTTAAAAAATAAGCCAACACTGAGGCACAGAAAAACCAGGTTATTTATAAAGAATATGCCTCCATGGTTAGGCTGATTAATAATCAAACAGTCTTACAGAGTGAACTATGGAAGTCTTATCCCTGGAAATTCTTTATTGTGAAAGAAAACAGCATAGAATTAGGGACGACCCAAAGAGCTGCTTTTTTTTACACTGAAATCATTTAAAGTGGTAATTCTAGTTTTATTTCCTATAGCTCAACATTATTATTTTTTGTCCTGATTTTTATAGAGAATCTTTTATTTTTCCATATAGGACTTTATTTATTTACCCTTTGGATTGCATACATATTCAAGATATTTGTTTACTGATTGCAGAATGATTTTAGTCTATAGAAGGGCAATTAAATATTCTTTTACATAGGAAATAAAGTAGGGAGATACTAGAAAACCACAAGTCAATTTGACTCTCCTTTTTCTTCTTTTTTACTATTGAATTTATTGTGTTGCCAATGGGTAATAAAATTACATAGATTTCAGTGGTACAATATTATAGTACGTCATCTGTATATTAATTTCTGTTGAGAAGGAATTTCCACCTTCCCTGATGTTATCTGTGAGTGACACTGTTAAAACCTGTGTACATTTCTATTTTTCTTTTTCAGGTTCTGAGGGTGATGAAGCCCAGGAAAACTGTCCTTGGAGTAAAAGTGAGGAATGGTAGGGACCTCCTCTCAAAAGTAAAGCATGTTTTCCATTTTCACAAGAATTCTTCCTTGGCCGCAGACTAAATTTTCCCAGATCTTGGTGGTATGCTTAGAGTGTTCATTTGCACTGCTGGCTTAATTAGGGGATTTTATGATTTGCAGTGGTCGATGGAGCACAAGTCTCCCTTCTTCCTCTCCTTTGAGGGAAAGACCAGCTACACTCTCTTTTTACAGTGTCTTTCCCCCTTTTTTGTTTCCCCTCTTTGAAGTAATAAATATTGTTTTACAACTTAAGAAATATCCAGACCCATAGATTATGGCTTGCAATGAGGTCCTTTGTCCCTAGCTGGATGAGGACTAGACATGAAACACACGGTAAGGTAACCAACAGCCTTGCCTCGTGCAAAGTCCTCAACTCTAGCAGCAAAGGACATCAAAGTCGCCTGGAAAGGCCCACAACCTCTTCCTTTTCACACACCACAAAAGAGACCGAGTGCTGGAAGAAAGTTCTGGGTTGTTTCCTGAACCAGGAACAGACAGAGTCTAAACAAGGACCTGGTGGCTTTACCCCAAGTAGCCTCAGACTTGAAGAGTGGGGTGGGCTTCAACAAGGAACAGGAAGCCCAGTCTTCCCACCTTCAGTCGGGGTCCCACCCAGACACCACCCACATGAAACTAATTAGTAGGAGTAGGTCTGATTGTGTGGATTTCTCTGTCCTGAGGGCCTGTTCCCCAAACCTCCAACTCATTTTACATCTTCCAGAAACGTGTCTCCTTGCTCTAAGGGTCTTTGAATACCAATTAGTTTGAACCCTGGAGCCAGCTCCTAGTGGCAGTGTCCCTCTCTGAGCCTCAATTTGTGGAATGTGCCTATGCCAGGATTTCCAGGCCCTGGCTCTAGCAGAGAAATCATAGGTGAGACTTACAAAGGAGACAGAGGCAAAGAAAGACAAGGATCTGATAAAGATATATAAGATGCCCACTCTTGGGTATTTCTTCTTAGAGCAACACAGAAGGGGGAACTAAATTCTATTCTCATCTAAACACCAAATAGGCCCCATAACAGGAGCAAGGAAAGTACAAACTCTCTCATACAGCCCTCAGATCCTCAAAATCAGAAGTTAGTTTGAATCTGCTACACATGTGCTTAATCAATCTAAGTGGGATAAAATGGACCAACTATGTTCACCATTCTGGAGAGAGGGCTGGCCAGGCAGAACCCTGGGTTTGACTCTTAGCTCCCTCTTAACTCTCTGGGTAAATTTGAGCAACCCAGCATCTCTCCTCTAAGCCTAAGGTCCCTCTTCCCCACACCTGAGAAACAGACATACTATCAATCTCATGAGGCTACTATGAGGATGAGATGATATTATCTGAAAATACATAGAACAATGCTTATAATCTAGTAAGGGCTCAATGTTCAATAATTCTTATTTCAAAAAATATTTTTATTTTGTTTATACTTCAGGAAGACAAGGATAAAAAATAAAAATTTTAAATGAAACATACATCCATACATTTTGGTATCTAGAAAATTGTGATTTTATGAACTGTATAGATTATAGAAATGTGAGTTGCTACTCTAGGTTCTACTTTCATAGAAACTGGCAATATTTGAGGCTCTTGGTTTGGAATGTATCTCTACTTTATAAGTGGAATTTATGAAAAATACATTATATATACACATATATATAACTCTTTTATGATACTTTTCAGGAAATTCAGTTCAATATACAGTTATTAAAAACGTATTTTTGCCTGGCCTGTGTGCCTCAGTGGTTGAGTATCGACCTATGAACCAGGAGGTCATGGTTCAATTCTATTATAGGTTGGGGCACATGCGCAGGTTGCAGGCTCCATCTCCAGTAGTGGGCATGCAGGAGGCAGCTGATTAGTGATACTTTCTTATTATTGATGTTTCTATCTCTCTCTCCCTCTCCCTTTCTCTCTGAAATATATATCACACTTGTATTTTACATATAAGCTTCTAGAATTTTCAGTATAATTAGAATATTAAATGTGTATTCCTTATTCAAACATAGAATATTTTTAAAGTTCTCTTTCCATAGCCATGTCACAGCTGTTTTAATAGATATAATAGACCAAACTATTTTTACTTCACATAAAATAATGAATTTTGTGTCCATAGATATGAAAAATAGTGACTAAAGCAAAAAATTTGGCCAAATGAAGCTTTTACTAATTCTACCCCCATGCCACCTTTGGCATTACAAGTATGACATCCCTCTAATCGCCACACAAAGTGCATTGTCTGAACAGCTGGCCCCACTACCTTCAGGACAAAGTACCTCAGATGCACCTTCAGGGAGATTACTCAGATCTGAAATGAGGATCTGGCATGCCCCAAGGGGAAAAAAAAAAAACAGCTAAGATGCTAAGAAGGCAAGAGAATTGTGGCTTTATCTATAAGGTTTTATAATTTGTCTTAACAAGGAGACTAAATTCATGTCATATATGGCCAACATAAAATGAATTTGAACATGGCTCTTATGAAGAAGAAAAACTAGGTGGACATCAGAAAGGTAAGATCTTTTAGAAAAATGAGTGATTACTGGGACTGAGAAATGTTCTCAAAATAGAGGGATTGCCAATGAAATTAGCTCAGTGAATCCATTGCAAAATGCTTTGAAACAGAGAAAACATAAATTGGATGGATGGGTGGGTGGATGGATGAATGAACAGAACGATGGACAGTTATGGACAGAAGTAGAAAACCAGTTCCACACCCTCAGTTGTTTTTTTTTCATCCAAAGCTTGCTTGTTCACCACCAGATCTAACTTCTGGCCACTCATGAGGGAAAAGCTGAAGAATGCTTCCCTAGCACAGAACTGTTTGGGCTTAAGAAATCCCTCTTCAATGTATCTGCTCGGTAGAAACACTTAATATACTCCCAAGCCAAGCATTTCAACTTCCAGGTCATCCTTTGTGGTGGTCATTGGAGAGTAGACCCTCAAACTATACCACAAACTTGAAAAGAATCTTCTTTGAGGTTTTAAAATGCTTTTGGTTAGTTACAGGGTTATTTTTTTCCTGTGCCTTTCAATCTTCATTCTGTGGCACTTCCTGACCCCAGAGAGGAGGAGGAGGCCCTTGAGTAGGATGAGATGGGCAGACATTCAATATGGTTGTGTCGCACTTGACAGTTTGCCAAGTGTGATCCCATGCTGTGCTGGAGCCTCCATTAAGCTTATTGGGTTTTTACTCCTATTTAAGATTTTTGTTCTGTAATATCCCCAGAATACAAAGGTTATACTATGGAAGTGGGAAAAGCAGGATTCTGGTAGCTTAAGTGACTTCCTCTAGCTAAATGCTAGAGAGGCAGGAATTTAGGTTTCCAACTTTGTTCTGTATTCTTTTGACTGCCCAATGGTTGCTAATTTGGAGTACGCAGGAAATCACAGATTCCTTAGGACATGTGTTGACCTTTGTGCCCCTTCTACCTCCCAAAATGAAGTCATACAAACACATAGGCCTAAAAGTTTCATACAATTTCAGGGAGCTAAGAGAACCCTTTAAAAGCCATTAGCAGTCCAACTGGGAGGGAGGTTGTCAAAAGAAATTAAGAATGCTTGCACTATTTGGTTGACCTATATGCCTTTTTGTAGACGAATAATTATCAAATATTAGAAATTTTATATGGATGCCCTAATAACACTGCAGTCTGTGCAGATTTCAGAAATTTGACAAGAGAGAGATTAACTCTCAAAATTTTATGGAAGTTAGCTGAAGTCTAAATTTAACAGATAAAAAAAAGGTGTGAGGCAACTAGCCTCTTGTGACAGAGCCGTCTCCATACTGGAGGATGTGAGTCAAAATGCGAGGGTTTTGAACCTGATTTAACTTCATTCCCGTGTCAAAACCCCTGCCTCCTTTGGAATTGGTCAAAACCCAGGTGATTTTCTGTATTGTTCTTTCAGAGTATAAGTGACAGTTGGTCCGAAGGTTGTGGGTTATTGTTAAGCTGATTAACAGAGTATAAGTGAGGCTATAAACAGCGTGGGCTTATGTGGCTCTTTTTTCAGAAGTGTGAGGTCATTCTGTAAAGTGGAGAGGGAACCACCATGGTGACTCTCACTGTCCAAAGGGAAACATTTGAAATGTGTGCTTTGGCAAGTAAGTGAAAGGGTTCAGATCAGAATCAACTCTTTGGCTCAATTCTTCCTAAGAATTTTCCTCATCTGTGATTTTAAACAATAGGGCTAAGTATGTAGAGAATCCGTGTTAGAATTTGGGAGAATGAGGGGTATCAGAAACAGACAAAAACAAATCTTTAGTGAATACTGTGGTCTGTCCCAGATCCCCTCCTTCATGACTGAGCACTTAGCAGTCTGTTTCTGGAAACTGGCTTTAGAAAAGAATACCATCACAAGGTCAGGCTACATTGCCGGATGGGAGGAGAGGGCAGAAATCCATGTCCAATGGCCTTTTGATAGGAGTGAGTGGTATATAGGTAGGTCAATTCAAAAGCGTTATCCCAGCTCCCTTGGAATGGGATGCTGACAGTTTAATGTGGCTATTTTTCCCTCTGCTCACTCCTATTTCTTTCACTCCCCCACAGCTGTTGATCCCAAAGAAAGTTCTTGATCAATCATTGCATGGAACACTCAGTATGAATCCTAGGGAAATTCCACTTTTGACAAAGTCTGAGGAAGAGACAAAGTGCTATGGAATATAGATGGAGAGAGTTCTCTTAGGAACAAAAATGGGGGGATGAAGGAGCACTCTGCAGAGCCAAGCAAGCTTCCTTCTGGTTGAAAAAAAAAAGTGCTATCTTAATTATTCATGACACTGGGAGTCTGCTCAGTTGTCATGTCCAAGCCTGTAACAGCTTCCATGAAAAGTTAGATTAGCAGTAATCAGATAGGAAGTGGACAATGAGTGCTTTAGTCTCTGGGGATAAACTGTAGTATGGGGACATGCCCTTTTTTCTTCAGTGTATCAGGTTAGGTTGGGATGAAAATAAAAAATTATATATACACAGTCATTGTTGCTTTCTCAGGATTCCCCAGGCAATACAAGGAACTGCATAGGTTAATTTTCCAAATAGAAGACTTTCTTTTAAAAGGCAACAGCTTTTTAGAAATTTCAATCATGTGTACAGAAATAATTCCAAAATATACTAGAAATCCTGCCTTTTTAAACAGAGAATTCTCTGGCTAGTTGACATTCTACATATCGCTCTGTGTGGCACAAATGCTCTTGGATGCCAACTGTATTTTGAGCAGCAAGGCCCTAAAGCAATCAATGGATATAACTATCTTTGCCCTTAGCACCTGATGACCTAAGACTGTTCTCTTATTAATAATATGTGTTTATCTCATTTATTTAAGCTTCAAATAAAACGCAGACATGGAATGAATTGTTTAGTCCCAACACTTCATTTTAAAGCTAAGAAAACTGGTGCCCAAGAAGATTATATGATTTATGTAAAGTTTCTTGACTGGTTAGTGGCAAAGACAAGGTTTAAAATACTGTTTTTCTGAATACATGTTTCCTCCCAATTTTTAAATTCCCTACTAATTTGTTGCTCCTTTTCTATGCCAGACTGAAAATTCAGAAAACTAATTCCATGCAAAAGTAAACAGTCTCTAACAAAGGGTATTGTCAACTTTCTTATGAACAAAGTCAAAAAAATTCAAAGTAATAATTGGACTTGGTGCCTTCTACACATGAGCTCTTTTTTTTTTTTTCTAAATCATAAATTTGGATGGTTTTCAGGATGTCGAGATGGTTGAAGTAATCTCTAAATAGAGTATTGTCACCTGACCAATTAAATTAAAAAGCATTATAAGTACTGCCTGATTTAGGAAAAACAAAAACAAAATTTTAATATCAGAGCACAACAAATAATTTTTTAGCATAAGTGTGTCTTGAATATAAAGTAGAACTTATTTACACTTAAAATTTATTCACTGTTTATCTGAAATACTTTTTTTTTGCAATCCAAAGTTGGAGAGATATAAGAATGCACAATAAAAGAAAAGAACAGATCAAATAAAGAAAAAACAGAGAACACTAATAAAAAAGAATAAAGGAATGGAGGAAAGGATATTATAGATAATTTTAACAAACAAAAGAGAGAGAAATGTTAAGTTTGGTAGACACTTTTTGACCAACAAATAGAGAATACACATTTCTAACACAAACTGATCCTAATTTCTGAATAAATAAATGCTCACTATTTAAGTGCTTCCTAATAAAATGTAGGGCCATGAAGAAGAGGACAAATAAAAATATCTCATACTGACACACAGCTGTCATTATAATAAAGCTGTTATAGTCTGAAAAATCAGTGCTAGAAACAAACATAATGCTTTTAAAACCCCATGATTTTAAAAAGAAATGATGAGATATTTTAAAATACTTAGGGCATATTGATAATGAAAATAGTGTATGTTGACATTCATAGACTACAATTACAGGTGTACTTAGAGGGGGGAAATTAAGGAACAATGAAAACAAATTATTCAAGGATTCAATACAAGAAGCTAACAAAGAATGCAGGTGTAAATCCAGAGACACAGAAAGAGAAGAAATGCTAAAGAATAGAAATCAGTGAGTTATCAAACTAGAATGATAAAATAAAGAAAACTAAAAGCTGGTTTTGAAGAAATCCCAGGCACAATTGGAAGAAAAAAAGAGAAAAAAAATCCAAAAATATATAATATAAAGGGATTGATAACTGTAACTAATATAAAAATACATTATGAACAACTATCAGCACTAAATTTGAACATGTGGAAGAAATTAATACATTTATGGAAATATCAAACAGTCCAAAATTGGAAATGAAAAATTGAATATTTTAATAAAAACCAAAGTCATTTAAATGACAATCATAAATCTCTTCTCTAAGAACCACAGGCTCAATTGGTTTTATAGGTGGGTTCTGCCAAATTTTCAAGGAATGGGTAACTCCTATTTGATACATGTCATTTCAAAAAATGTAAAAAAGGGGAAACTGTCCAATTTTATAAGGCTTATATAATGTGAATATTCAAAAAAGGAAAATATAAACTAATTCCACATATGAATACAAATGCAAAGATCCAAAATAAAAATTAACCAATAAAATCCAAGAATATATTTTAAAAATACCATAAACAAGTAAATTTACTTCATGAAGGCAAAAATGATTTGTATCTAAAAAGTAAAACAAATCTATCAATGTGATTCAATATAATGATGGATCAAAAGAGAAAAATCACATGATGTCTGATAGATCCTCCCTTCCTCCAACTGATGGACAGAGTATGACATAACCTGTATCTGCAGCATAGACATTCCTGAGCACCTAACAAGGCACCTTATATGGAAATCTGTCAACAAGAATAAAAATCCAGCAAACAAACAAACAAAAAACAAAAAGAAAAGACAATGGTGGAGGTGAAATCTGAATTAAAGGTAAATAGAGTTATAAATAGCTGACTGCAAGAATGCTGGGCCATTGCCATTGGAGAGACTCTAGGTGTCCAGCCGAGGAGCTCAGTGAATTTGAACTTGTCAATCAGTGTGAACGAGAGAAGTGGTGCTGATAAAAAAGGATGAACATGCCCAGAGGGAATTAGTCCAAGAAAAAAAATCGCCTTAAAAAAAAGCCCTCAGAAGTATTTTATACCTTAAAAGCTTAAAAAAGGATTAATTTTTTTTTCAAAGAAAACTCCAGATTTAAATAGTGTTACTGATGAATACCTCCCAATGAAGCATTCATCTTAAATGGAAACTGCTGTTTGAAATTTTAACCTTGCTAATTGGCTTCTATAAATTCTTGCTTACTAAGACTACTCCTACTTCAGAAAGGCCATTATACTCCCACTTCAAAGAGGCCATTAAACATTCTCCAGACAAGGTTATCAGTGCTGGTACCAGGCCAGGCCTCTGGTTGAGATCTCAAGGCCCCAGTACATACGGGCTCTTTAAGAACTTGCAAAAGGGGCAGGAAACACTCCATATTTGGGAGACAAAGAAGGTAAAATCATATAAATAGGGAGAATTCCTGCATGTTTGGGCCCAGAATTTGAGAGACATTTTCCTCTGGACCCTCACGTAATAAATGTAACTCCATCTCTTTAAGTATTGCTTTGTTCTTATTTGGTTTTCTGTAACACCAAATTAATACCAACCTTACATAAAATATTCCCGAGGATTGGAGAAAAAGAAAACTTATTTTAGTAAGTAAAATCTAGCCTTCATCATAAAACCCAACAAGATCGTGTAAATTTTAAGAAAATTGGGAGCCAAGCTCTAATGAACATAGATGAAAAATCACTTAAAATATCCACAAAATAATTTCCCAAATTATTGACAAAGGATTATACATCACATCATCTTCAAGTTGTTGTTTGTGTTCCAGGTATGTAAGATTGGTTCACATTTAAATGTTTGTCAAAGTCAAGACACTAACAGGACAATGGAGAAAATAATATCAATAAGAACATCACAGATGCAGAAAATCATTTGATAGAATAAAAACTGTCTTTTGACCAAAAACTATAAAATATTAAAAGAAACTGAAGATTTAATTAACTGAAAGAACATATTAGAAGACTAATATGTTAAAGAGAAATCTCTCCCCAAATTGACATAAATTCAATGAAATCCCAATTAAAACTGCATCAGATTATTTTTTCCACATGTGGAAAATGAGGCTGATTATAATATGTATATGGAAATTCGAAGGACCAAAAACAGCCAATACTTTCTAGGAAAAAATAAAGTTCTAGAACTTACATTATCAGATTTTAAGACTCATCAAAAACGTTCAGAAAGTAAGAATGTAATGTCAATGCAAGAACATACAGATCAGGAGAACAAAATAAAAAATGAATAAGCAGAACAAACTGAAACCTGAGGGGGATCCTTTACATGCCCTTAATTTCAGAATTCCTGAAATTAAGGTGTCAGATACCACATTTGGTGAAAATGTAAAGCAATTGCAATATTCATAAGCCTCTGATGGAATTACAACTACTGTGAAAAAATAAGTGGGATTATCTACTGAAGCTGGTCAATTGCCTATCTATGCTCTAGCAGTTCCAAATCTACTCAACTATTTCTATAAATTCACCACAAAAAAGTATACGGAAAGTTTATGGCAGAACTATTTGTAATAACATAATAGAGAAAAACTAAAAACAATCCACATGCTCATGAATATGGATAAATAAAGTGTGATGTATCTATGCACTGGAATGCGACATTGTAATGATGAAAGTATATACTGTAAAGGTTCTCACAAGAAGTTCAAAACTAGACAAAACTAACCTATGGTGCTAGAAGTACAAATAGTGAATACCTCTGTGGCATAATAACTGAGGAGAATGACAGAACCTTTTGAGGGTGATGTTAACATTCTGTTTCTTGATCTGTGTGGTAGTTAGAGTGTATACTTTGCAAAAATTCATCTAACTGTGCATTTCTGATCTTGGCACTTTCCTGTATGTCACACTTCGATAAACTGATTACTTAAAAAGAAGCATACATTTCAAAAATAGGTGAAATCCAAAATGTAAACACATTGAAATGACAAAAGGAAATACTGACAAGTCATTCCAATGAATCATGTGTAAACACACACATACATGTATGTGCACACGTGTGTGCATGCATATGTATAGACACATGTATAATCTATCTGCATAAACAAAACACACACACACACACATTTGGGCCACTTACTTTGAGCCAAACTTCATCCTCTCTCTCCAGGGTTCCTTCAAGCTGCTCACTGCCTTCCTCCCCAGATCGGTTTCCACTGGGGACACAGGGAAGCCAGCCAAGAAGGGGTCGATGGTTCCGTAAATCTGGATGGTAGGATGTGCAAATCTGAAATGCAATTTCAACCAAAAATTAAATGTGGAGGGTGAAAGATAAGATGAGTAAACTCTCCAGCTCAAAGCCAAAGTTTTCCTCTCTTACTGAATGCCTTATTGGCAGAACACTTTTCTCAGTGTAGAGGAATATCTCAGCCATCTCCATTAGCCTCCAGAGAGAACTTGCCTCAGTAGAAAAATACATGTGCCAACTCTCAGCCCACTATCAACCAGCTAGGGCCTTTATAGATAGATAGATAGATAGATAGATATAGATATAGATATAGATATAGATATAGATATAGATATAGATATAGATATAGATATAGATATAGATATATAGATATAGATATAGATATAGATATAGATATAGATATAGATATAGATATAGATATATTTTTTAATTTTGTTTGATCTTTGTAGTAAATCATTGAGTCGAATACAAAATGATTAGTATACCCATTTTATGTAAGAGAAAACGGGCCCAGAGAGGTTAAGTGACTTGTCAAGTATCATGTAGTAATATTAATGATTATATTGGTGGATCTGGTAGTGTAATCCAAACATTCAGACTCTTCCCTGCTTCTTCTTCTTTATTAAAATAAATTCTCTTAAACACAAAGCCCAAGTGTAATTTTTAATATGTGTACTTCTAAGGTTAATTTTGACTTGGTTCTGTATACCTAGAAGCCAACCCCTGAATAGTAAGATAAAAATTGACGAGAGTTCGTGGGTGAGGCGGGGGGTAGATAATACTTGATTGCTAGTCTAAAAGCTTTTCTAGACTGCCTTATCTTATTCTTAGTCCAGTAAGAACAAAATGTGATGCCAAAGTCAGGAGAACAATGTCACTTCACAATTTTCTCAGGCTTTACTCTTCTGGCTTAACTTACTGTGGAATGAGGTTCTCCTGTTACCAAGGAAACAGGACACTTGTTCTTGTCTTCATGAGCTGAGTAAGCGTGGGTAGCCCACTGATCCAGGTATCCGCTAGGAGTGTAGAGACCACAGTCTATGAAGCTGGTTTCCCTCTCAAAAGGTTCACATATCCCATCTCCCTCAAAGACATAGCAAAGGCTTGGCTCTCCTGCCAAAAAAATATTGTATGACATTTGAAAATGTGTTTTTATATATGTCATGTAAAAATAATTACTTTTTTTTTCACCAACCCATTAGAGAATCCCATAATTGACAGTCTAAATGCCCACCCCAACATGCAGACCACACACACACACACACACACACACACACACACACAAAACCCTAAAGAAGCAGAATTCTTTTCCAATGGGAAAGAGGTAGAATCCACCTATATAATAAAGGTATAGAAAGGGGTGGAACTGGGGAAGAAGAAACAGGGAGAAAAATAGTGGCTGTGGGCTGGATGAAAAAATAAATTTTAAGGAATAGCTGATCAAGATATTTAGGGGACCATGGGGATATTAGTGGATAAAAGAAGAAAGAGAATTTAAATAAATGATATGTTTAAGGTATTTGGGTCCCTCTCATAGTTTTTTAAATATTAAAGCATTTGAGGGACTGCTTTTCAATTACTTTTCACTGCTGAATTGTGTGTTTTTAACTCAATAGGCAGCTTATCTGAAATTGGACAATTTGGGCTCCAGCTTTACAAGGGTTACTACCTATTGTTTCTTTCAGTCTCACAGCAATCATGTGAGGTTATGTGTTTTCTGTTGGTTTCATAAATAGGAAACCTGAGTCTCAGTGATTTTGAGTAACTTGTCAAAGCCCCCTGATTCATATGCCATATAGTTTGGGTTTGAGCCAAGCTTACATAATTGGGGTTTAGGGGATTCCCATTACTCCACCCTGCCTCAAGCTTTGACAGGACTGACCCCTACTCACTGATAGGATAACTCTGACTAAGTGAATACTACTTAGCTATTGCTCTGTAAACTAGCCTCAAATGTAGAGAGTGAGGGGCAGTAATAAAAACATTAAGTTCTAATGCTTTTTCTACCAGAATGTGGGGCAATTATTATTAGCAACACAATTCTAATTTCGCACTTCTACTTTAACTGCACATGGGGCGGGGTGAATCATGATTCAAACTAAAGCAACCCATAGATAACACACTCAATAACATCATTACTGAAATGTACCGTTACTATACCAGTCGTTTTAATTCTTCACGGCAATACCATAAGGCTTTTCCAGTAATATTCACAGCTCATTAACATGTTTATTAATCATTTTCCTTAATAACTTATTCAAATCTAAGATCTTTCTGTGGTAAATTGAGCTTTACTTGCCAGGAATAAGCCACTGTTCCAAGGACTTGGTTCTAAGCCTATCTGGGGCTTTAGATTCCTGCATTTCATTAAGCCTAGGGCTTGTTCAAATCATTCCTCAGACCCAATATATGTGTATTTGGAATGACTTCCCCATGATGATTCTCTCTCTCCCTCTCATAAAGATACATATACATATGTATTTATGTACATAAGCATGTATATATTTTAGACATGTGTACATATATATATGTATCTTTCATAATGTATATAGTGTTTATAATATATACTAGAGGCCTGGTGCACAAAATTCATGCATGGTTGGGGTCCCTAGGCCTGGCCAGCAATCAGGGTTGATCAGGGCCTGCAGGCAGGGGGTACAGACAGTGCGGAGGCACAGGGCATGGGAAGTTGGTTGGGGCCCCGAGGAGGCAGCTGGCCCTCGGTCCCCCTGGGAAAGGGGCTGCATCTGCCGCTACCCATTCCCAGTTTCTCGTCACAGCCCAGGGCCCAGCCCCGATCTGGTGATTGGGGCCTGCCCGCCAGGGGGAAGGACCACAGAGGTTGGCCAGCTGGGGGAGGTTGGCTGTGGTAGCACAGTGACCATACTCATAACCAATTGTTCCAGTTGCTCTGGTCAGTAGGTCATTTAGGCTTTTATATATAAGAGAGATATTTGCTTTCTTTTTCTATTTATTAACTGGTGACTGTTTTCTTCTTGCTTCTCTATTTATTTTATTTTATTTTTTTTACCACATGCTTAAAATTTTTGCCTCTTGTCTTTTTCAAATACACCTAAAAAATAACAGACACTTTTAAAACACATTTCACAATAATTTCTTCAAACCTGATCTTTGGAGAAATAATGAAATAGAACTATATTCTTAACCTACTAGAAATGTATTACTCACTGAAACAGATGTCTAACTGTGGAATATATCATGTTTAAATTCACCCTAAAAGTTAGGTGCGGTCTTACTGGAGTTAGAGACTCAGGAAATATGAGCCAAATTTACGGGGACCAGGTGTGATAGCAACCAAGTGAGGTTGGCTCTGAAGTCAAATGAGATTTGAGCTGCACTAGAGAAGGCACAGTGTTTGGGAGCAGGGAGGAGAGAGAGAGACTTACTACATGTGTTCAATATAAGCCCTCTAAGTATGAAAAAAAGAGATGAGGCAAACAGAGGTGGGATTAATAAATAGTTGTGTACACAAGAGGGCAGGTAGTGGGTTCAACATATTCTGCACATCCAGACCACAAATGGAGTCTTGAATTCCTTTTTGGACATTGACCACATGAGTCATGACAGGTAAGGATAAAGGGGGGAGCATCCAGAAACCTAAGCACCTGATGAGGCATTTGGATCGAAAGGAGAATAATGGGGAGGCATTTCTGAATGGTAGTCAAATCAAACCATGCAGGGGAATGATCCTCTATAGTTTCACAGCAAGAAGAAAGCACCTAACTAGCATTAGGAAAGCTGTGTCCCAGGCCTGGCTTTGCGGGGGCCTTGCTGTAATGCTATGGATGGGTGACTGAAATGCTTCCAGCCTCAGTTTCCAAACCAAGAAGGAGAGGTGAATTTGATAGCAGATAAAGCCATTTTTAAATAGAACAGTATGTTTCAAGGTGCATTATTCACTACTAGAAAGTACCCATCTCTCAGGAGCTGTATAAGGAAGCTGGACGCATGTTACTATTTGCCTATATACAGGCAGGGAGCAGGTTGTCTCTAGACTCATGGTTCTAGTTGGATAAATGGAAGACTACTAAGATCCTATGATTTTTATGACTCGGTTCTAGAAAGCAGGGACATTTGTGTTCTGTGCAGTAGTTAACACCTTAATAAATTCAACATAATTATAATCATAGCCTACTTTATCTTAAGATTTAGGGACATGGAAATACTTTTAAATGCACTATTTATTTAAATAACTTTACTGAGTGGTTATGCCCACAGAATCACACAATGTATGCAGATGGGAATGGGAAGACAGTCTACTTTTAAGAAACCTACTGATGACAGTTTTTATCATAATTGGGAAAAGGGTGGCCTCTCTGAGTGGCAGGAGTCTAGAGTCAAAGCCACCTCATTCTAACTCATTACCAGTGATTCTCCAAGATTAAGAAATGTTATGGCTCACTGTCATGCTTCATGATCTTATCCATGAAACACAGCACTCCCTTTGGCTTAGAACGATCCTTTACCCTATTTTTCTGTAGAATTCATAATGATTGGGCTATTTTGCTGATATTGATATTAGACATGAGGATCCAGGAGAAATCCTTGGCAACATTAATCTAGGGGGCAGTATAACTTAGTGGTTTAACATGCAGATGATAGAACCATACCACCCTGACTCAAATTCTGACATCACCACCTCCAGCAGTATAAGAGAAAGCAAGATACCTAAGGTCCCTGTTTAGTGACCTTGTACTTAGAGTAGGGATTAAATGAGATAATGTATGTGAAACAATTAGTGCCTGGCACACAATAGATCCATCAAATGTCAGTCATTATCATCACCATCATTACTAAGCTGTATGATAGAGGATATCAAGAGTTCACAAAAATAAGACATGGGGATACGTCTAAACCTAGAACATGAGCCTGCGCCGGTGTTCCTAAACTCACCTGCACAGTTGAAGCCTTCCTCAAGGTTGCATGTCCTTGAGCAGCCGTCTCCGCTCAGAAGATCTCCATCGTCACACTCTTCGCCCAGGTTCCTAGAAAGTAAAAACAGACATATATTAGTACATACACATAGAAAATGGTTTCTCTTTCTCACTACCATCATTTTAACTTTTGTATATTAAAAAGTACATATATGAATGATTTCACATATACATGGAAAATAAAGAACAAAATAAATGAACAAACAAAACAGAAATAGACTCATAGATACAAAGAACAGACCAATGGTTGCTTAGTAGATAGAACATCGGCCTGCGGACTGAAGGGTCCCGAGTTTGATTCCAGCCAAGGGCACATGCCCGGGTTGTGGGCTTGATCCCCAGTAGGGGGCATGCAGGAGGCAGCTTATCAATGATTCTCATCATTGATGTTTCTATCTCTCTCTCTCACTCTTCCTTCCTCTCTGAAATCAATAAATATATATTTTTCAAAAAGGCATACAATTGGTAGTTACAAAACAGTCAAAGTGCAGTGTATGTAGTATAGTCAATAATATTGTAATGACAATGTATAGTGCCAGATGGGTACTAAAAATATCAGGAGGGAGGGACACTTTTTAAGTTAAATAATTGACCACAATACTTATGTAAAATAACATTGAATATCAACCGTAATTGAAAATCTTAAAAACTTCAAGCTGGAAAAAAGTGGGAGCTAGGAGAATGCTTTTTCACACACACACACACACACACACACACACACACACACACATTAAGTATACAGACATTTATAGAATTAAGCAATGAGAGCTGATTGGCATGTCTGGTGGGAATTCCTCCAATGAAAAGTAGCTCATGGCTCAGAAACATCTAGAAGACCCATGTGGGTGTTTCTAGTAAGTGGTCTTAAGCTAGAAAAGTGCCAACCAGCCTGTTATGAATGAAATCTGAAAAGTAGTGCCATGAATTTGGTGAGGAGGAAACTGCTTGTGATGGGTGGGTCTGTTTTCTGTTCATTTTTATCTATTTCTTTGTTTTCACTGTTTTGTTCCATCTGTATGCAGTTGTTGTTAGAGTTAAGATTTTATAGGAGTGAAGTCTGTCTATATACCAAGACACTCAGCAGCCAATTGCAGCCTTCCCTCAGTCCAGGCATCTCTAAGGCTCTCTCACTCCCTACTACCACTTCATGGCAGCTAACATGTATTGCAGGGCAGAAACATACAGGATGGGGCAAAAGTAGGTTTATAGATGTTCCTATCTTTTATAATAAAAGCCTTATATGCAAATTTCCCCCTCAGGCAGTTGTTTGACTATGAGTTCAACTGCTCACTGATATGTGCTGGCCACACAGGGGTCCTCAAACTTTTTAAAGTGGGGGCCAGATCACGGTCCCTCAGAGAGCTGGAGGGCTGGACTATATGAACTACTAATTCCTACTGTAACACCTCGGCTGCGCTCACTGCCCAAAAAACCTGGCAGGCAGGATCAGACTCCTCTGCGGGCCGCATGTGGACCACGGGCCGTAGTTTGAAGACCCCTGGATGGTAGGTGTCAGCTATGTGCTGCGACCTCTTGCCAGCTACCTGGGGGTGATGGTGACAGGACAGAAGTGTGGTGAAAATGCTGGGTGTCTGCCAAGCTCGTTCTCACTCCCCCTGCTACCCTGCCCCAGACTACAGGGTTCATGTGCTGGGGAAGCCCCCCACGCTCAGGTGCCGGGTGCCTGCAAGGAGCCCACCCTACACCCGCATGGCCTCTTCCAGGTGAGCTGGGCAGCAACTGCAAGGACCAAAGGGGTTGGCCAGGCTCCCTGTGGGTTTGCCCTGGAGCCGGTCTGTGAGGCTGGCCAGAAGAGAGTGTGCTGGCCACCTGGCTTCAATGCTGCATTGCTGGCATCCCAGAGGCCCATTGTGCCCCAGCCTGCAGCATCTGGCCACACTCACTGCATCTCTGTGTGGGGACTCAGGCGCCATGACTCAGGTGGAAGGGGGCACATAGGCGGCTCAGGGGCCCATGTGCTGCCCAGGGCCCAGAGGTTAGCTGAGACCTGCCCTTTCATGCCAGACACTCATGCTTTTATCGCCGGCCAGGCCTATGGACTGCACCTGTACACAAATTCCATGCACTGGGCCTCTAATGGAAAATAATCTACACCAATAAAAGAATAAGATGCAAATTGACCATACCTTTGCAACACCCACCAGCCAATCAGGAGTGAGTATGCAGATTAACCCAACAAAGATGGAGGGTTAATTTACATATACAGGCACCCAGCGGCTGGGGAACAGGGCAGAATGCTAGTGTTGTCGCCATGGCGACAACGCAGGTGTCCTGCACTGCCCCACTGGCTCCAGGCCTCTGGACAACGTGGGTAGGCGAAAAGGTGGCTACAGCCAGCGGGAGCAAAGGAGGTGCCAGCAGCCAGGGGAAAGAAGGCCCATTCTTGCACGAATCTTCGTGTGTTAGCCTCTAGTACAATAATAAATAAATAACAATAAAAGAATAAACTCTGGGGTTTTTTTTTGCATACTAACAACTATAAACTAACTTTTGCTGACCCTGTCCTGGGAGAAGAAAATTATCATTTTTGTTTTGAACCTCAAAAGCTGATACAATGAACAACTAAATTTGGTTTGAGATGTGGAAGTTAAGTTAAAGTGAGGGATATATGAAGCATGTTATGGGAATAAAATAAACTTGGGTTAAAGCCACTTTGAAAGAACCAAGATTTAGCTGTTGTAAAATAGATTGAGGGCTACCATTGTTTCTCCTTGACTTTTTATGATGTCAAAAATGGATACACATTTTGGAATGCTCAATGTTTTCAGACCTAAGTCATTACTAATAGCTACAACCATTGTTTAAATTATACTTCCTCAGTGATGGAATGAAGATCAAGTAATTAGACATAAAAATGCTTTGAAATAAATTTAAAATATGACATAAATGCAATTGTATAATAATATTTTAAATGGTAAGTTGAAAATGGAGAAAAGATAGATGATATATAAAAATAACATAATTAAAGAAACTTCAAGTTTATTTTCATCTTGAAGATACTATAATATAAGTATATTGTATATACTCTCATGTACTTCTGCCTAACTGAAATATGAAACCCAAATTATGTATACTTTTCAATTTTCTAGAAGTGGCATTAAGAAGTAAAATGAAACAGGTGAAATTAGTTTGAATAACATATTTCATCTAGTCCAAAATATTGCATTATCAATAATTAGAAAATTAATAAGCTATGTTACATTATTTCTTTGTATTCTAGGTCTTTGAAATCTGATGTCTATTTTTCACTTACAACACATCTCAATTCAAATACCTCATCTGTTTCATATTTTTTAAAATCTATAGTTGAAACAGTAGATTCACCTGCCCAAATTGCTCCAGAGAAATTTAAAGTTTTTAAAATAACTGAATCATTTTGTTTTTTAAACTGACTTCAAATAACTTAAAATTAAAGTTTCTTAGTTATAAGTGCCACATTTCAAAGGCTCAGCAGTCACTGTGGCTAGTGCCTCCCATACTGGGCAGCACCTGCTGAATGAATACTGCTTGCAATTGGTGGGCCCTCTGCAGCCTGTGTCTTGGTAGTCTCATTGATCAGTGGTTCCCAAAGTGACAACTTTCAGTTTTTAATAACAAAATTTACCTAAACTATAGTCTGAGCATGAATTCTTGGGGACCTGTGATTCCATCAGAATTAATTTCTTGAGTTTTAAATGGTGGATTAAATAACTTGCAGTGGCTCCCTCTTGTTTTATGTGTAACTGGGAGCCTCTAGCTAAGACAAAGCAGCTATTCAGAGACTTGTTCCTGCTGGATGGAGGTACTAAGTGAGATTCTTTACAAAGAGGGAATATAGCAGGAGCTTAAAGGAGCATTTTGATAAGGAACAGTGGGAGGCACAGTAGCCAGGCAGGTACTGCCTCAGGTTAAGCTGCTTCAAGGCACAGGAAAGACTGTGCAATGCCAAGTTACGAAGAGGGACCTTCACTCCTTTTGCCTAGACCCCCATGCAGATGTGGCATTGTGGACCTCAAGTCAGCTGCCATCAGAGAACAGCTGTAGGAGAGGCTACAGCATAGAACAGAGTGTTTTCTTCAGGGAGGGCTCTACCTGGTTAGGAGTGGGGACCATGAACCCCAAAAACCTCCATTGGTGGGCAGCAGACTTAAAAAGAGGCAACCAGAGTGGGGAACACATCAGCTAGACTTATTCTGTGCATAGGCGAGGCTTCCCCGGGGAGAAATTTGATTGTGGTGGGGAGGGGAGAAAGGAGGCAGCATGCAGAGATTGAATGAAGCAGAAGTTGGCAGTTAACTAGTGAGGTTTGGGTATTCAAGTAACCTCAATCACCTCCATATATTACTGAGGTCTGGGAACATTTGGTGTTTATACTTCTATGAAAAGCAATAGGCTTACACTAAAACCTAAGGACCTTAGGAGACTGAGAAGATAAACAGTATTCAGTAATTGCTAAATGATGGGGTGGGATCCCAAGAGAGGCTATGGAATTGATTGCTATTAGGGCTTCACGATACAATACATTTTCACCTTGTCTAGGGAATTAAAAATAGGCTAGGCTGTTAGCATGCAAAAATCTAAGACAAATCAGGGTTTCCTACTCCCAGCAGCTTGTGTACATGGCAGGTGATATCAGAGGAGCTTCCAGGACATGTTGATATAGTGTGACCGCTGGGACATGGGAGTTTTATGTGCTAAATTTGGGAAAGTTCCAGGCAAACTAAGTGAATTAGTCCTCTAGGGTGATATTGAATAAAGGAACATAGAATGTTAAGAAACCAAAAGGGGAATTCCACCTTTACATTGGTGCATTGGTGATTTTATAGAATAGCTGCAAACTACATTGCATGAAGGTCTTCTAAGGTCCAATAAGTGGCACTCAGAAAATTAGACTGGCCTTCCTCAGATCACACCGCTAGTTAGGAGTGATAGGCACTGATCCACCAGTATCCTCACATCCTCTTGTAGCATCATTTGACAAGTAATCTTCTTTCTTACATATATCTTCCATGGACCACAGTTGTTCTCTGAAACCTTAAAAGCCACCCACCCCCTAGAGTCAGACTCAATATCTCAGTATTGTGGGGTCAGATCTAAATAAATGTGAGTCCCTCCTGAACTATGCAGGAATGTGAGTGGCCTCACAAGATCACTGCCAGGTCTCAGAGTGCCCTGTCACTTCCTTTTCCAAAACAAGTCCCACTGAAACTGTAGGCAGACCCTCCTGCTCAGAGCAGGGGTCCTGCTCTCACATTCCCATGCACCCAGCACTCACCTGGCCACCTTCCCATCTCCGCAGTAAGGAGCCCCATGAATGTGGCTCAGAGGCGGCGAAGCTTCTCCCAGCTCTGCTCCTGCCACAGCTTGAACTTGGTACTGATACGCCTGCCCAGGTGTGACCTCCCTGTGGAAAAAATGGGCTGTGATTACCACATCCAGAATGTTTGCAGGAGTTTAAAATACATGTTATGGGGAGCATGAATGCTAAACACATGCCACATATTCTGAAAGCAAAGACCAGGGCACGCAGTCTCCCACAGCAGCCGAAGGTTTAAAGCCATATTCATTTTGGTATTCCCCAGTGCATTGCACATAGTGAGTATGCAGTAAATCAAGGCAGAATTAAGAGTGAACTAACAAATAGTCCTACAAAATCTAGGAGGGTGGTATTTCCAGTGTATCTTTACCATGTTTAAAAGTAACGCCAACTATTTAAAAAATAGTGTATTTGCAAAATATCCAAAGAAAAGGAAGATGAAACTTCAAAGTTTGGGCTCAGCAAGGCCCTTTTGTGGATTACAAGTTTTTTTGTTTGCTTGCTTGCTTACTTTTGTCTCTTGAGAAAATTCTTGTCTTGGGTACACTGAATCCATAGGGAAAGAGCATTGTCTCCTAGGAGGTGAGAACACCTTCCATCATCATTTTGGGGATGCAAGAAACTCCACAATTAGAAATGTGTTCAATTACTCCCCACCTCCAAACCTGTCAAAATGCACACACTCCAGGTGTGGAGTTGTATCACTTGGCAGCAGAGATGGATGGAGTCTACCAGGCTCTCTCCAAAGTCCAAGTGCACAGACAGGTGGATAGCATGAGGGAAAGGACATTTAGAAGGGGTAGAAGCTTGAAAGGGGGGCTGCTGGTTCCAGAAACAAAGTCTTCCTTCATCTTATTGTACTGCAGTGCCTGCCCTGGAAAACTACTGCCAAATACAGATGGGCTTGTGGGCTGGGAGTGCCTTCAGAGGCAGGATCTCAAAGGGTTGTTAGGACTCCCACCTGTGGCCACTGTGAGTGTCCTGCCAGGCAGGACCTTTTCTTTGCCACCAGGCTCTTCACCTCAACCACAAAGCATCACGCTCTCACTTGATGCTGCCACCACCAGACAAGAAATGTCATGGGGTTTAAAAACACTGTTAAAAAACTCTGTACTGGCTTTTAGTTATCCTATATAATAAAAGGCTAATATGCAAATCAACTGAACAGCAGAACAACCAGTCGCTATGACATGCACTGACCACCAGGTGGCAGACGCTCAAAGCAGGAGTTGCCCCCTGGTGGTCAGTGCGCTCCCACAGGGGGAGCACTGCTCAGCCAGAAGCTGGGCTCATGGCTGGCGAGTACAGCGGTGGTGGCGGCAGCCTCTCCCGCCTCTGTGGCAACACTAAGCCATCAGTCAGACATCCCCTGCGGACTCTCAAACTGTGAGAGGATGCAGGCTGGGCTGAGGGACACTTCCCTCCCCCAAGCCCCACCCCGCCCAGTACACGAATTTCATGCACCGGGCCTCTAGTTTTAATAGAAAAGACATCTAATATTACAGACTTTTACATTTCTAAATTAGCTGTCTCTGGGGAAGCAATCATCTCATGAGAGTGCCAAGTACTTTCAAAAGCAAATCAATCCTCATGGCTTCCCTTTACCAAGAAGTTTCTGTTGGATTTCTCATCCAGCTACTCATAAGTCTGACACTGTGCCTCGGCTGGAAAGGGATGGGAAGGGGGCCCCAACCTTTCATGATGTGACATTGTAAAAGGCTATCTGTTACTAAAGAAAGGAAACCAAAATGAGACTAGGTCAGAAAATTAGATTTTAATCCTGAGACAACCATTTTCTAGCTCTGTTCAAACAAATCACAGTTAAGCTAGGTTTTCTCATCTACAGAATGGGATACTATTGACCTTAAAGAATGTGTATTAGCGTGTGTGTGTGTGTGTATGTGTGTATGTGCAGTTATTAAGTTAGATAATGAGTGTCATGTTAACTGCCCAATTAGAGAAGCTCAAAAATGATATTCTTTTAAAATTCATCCCTATTTGCATGAGCTTTTGGACCATTTCACTGTTACAATTTGGAAAGCAAGTAGGGGAGGAAACTGTTGGAAAGCTCAAGGTGAACCTTTGTCTCTACTGTTTTGTATCTGGGACAGATGGCTCAGACTATCCCAGATGTGCCCCTGCTCAGTCATGTGAGTTTACTATTCCTTTCATTAATGGATAAGGACTCACCTGCCACCCCTGAATCAGGAATTGACTTGCTTTGGCTATTGGAACATTATCATGAGTAACATATAAGCAAATGCTTGAAAATGTGAGGGTTTGGGTCTGCACTCCCTGCTGCTGAAGAACCTGCCACACCCAGGAGGAAAAGCCCAGGCCACGCCTACTGGGCAATGAGGGATTGTGTAGGAGGAGGCCTTGGGTTTCCCAGACATGCCAGCCACCTCTATCAAGCCTCCAGTGTATGCATGAGGCCATCCTGAGCCATCTAACCCCGGCCAAGCCAGTCCCTATGGAGTCACCCAGCCAACCCATAGAAACATGAGAAACAGTGTTTGTTGTATTAACCCACTATGTTTTGTGTTTATTTCTAATTTGGCAAAATATAGCACCTCTGATAAATCTTGTTTTACCCTGAGTTCTGCCCTTAGGGGTAGGGAGAATTTGTCTTTGGTGATACCAGCCTCCCAGTCTAGACACTGAACTCTTTTAAGCCAGTGACCTCCTCTTGGTCTGTGTCCCTGTACTGGGCACACAGTGCTGGGAACACAGTAGAACTCACTAAAAGGAAGGCCAGAAGGAAGAGTAAGAGGAGAGTTGGGAGAAAAGGAGAGAGAGAGAGGAACAAGTAAAAGAGAAAGCATGAAATGCACATCATGGGTGGCCAGAGACCGAGAAACACCATGGTTTAGAAAGCCCCACTTCCAAACTCACGTGTCCGTGAACTTCCTGTGAGGGTGTGTGGCCACGGCAGGTAAGCCACTGGCGAAGGGGGGTTCCCGGAGCACCTGATAACGCAGGGGCCTGCAGCCAGAGCAGAGAGGGCTGTGAGGCTGAGACGTCAGGAGGGCAGCATCCACCTCCAGCCGTTCATCGAAGGTATACACCTTCACCCCCAAGACCTTGCCGTCGACATGCAGCTTGATGGTGAGTGGGGTGTCACAGAACGTGTCCAGGGGGCCCAGGTGCACAGACTTCTGATATTCAAGCAAGATTTCTGTGTCCAAGAGTGCCTGGGAGTTGTCCACAGAGAGATAGGTGACCCACAGGGTGAGGGTGTCAGCGTGCACTGGGTGCTGGAAGAGCATCTCCAAGCTGCAGCCTTCTACCGGGCAGGGCACCGTCATGTTCATGTGGTACAGGTGCAGCTCGGGGCTCCAGGCCTGCAGGCTAGGCTCACAGGGCTGATCCACATCAGGGGGCCCTGGGGGAAGTGGACAGAAAGACAGATCTATCAGGCACGGCCATCATAAGCCTGCAGGTGAATAGCCCATGGTGGCAGCCATGAAGAAGAGTGAGGAAAAGGAAAACTTGGAACAAATTCCTGCAGAAGCTGGTTAGCTGAGTGGGTTAGGTCTCAAGTACAACTGAGGACACAGGTACAACAACTCAAAAGTACTGTGTCTCGATCCACGTCTTCTACTTGGTGTCTTTTAACAAAAGCTCCAGTAGAGCCCTAGGAGTCCTGCGACCCAGATGCCAGGTGGGAGCCTGAAGCCAGGCAGAGAAGCTCAGTCGCTGTCCTTGTCCTTGTTAATAATTAGGATAAATTAATGCTTCTGATGTCCTGTTTTATTTGTAAATAAAGCCAATGTCTGCTTCACTCTGACACCACACTGTTTAACTGGGCTCCACAAAACTTTCATCCCCTAAGGTGGCGCCTTTGCAGCCATGTGCTCGGCTTAAGTCCATGGGAGCATGCAGGTCGCTGCATGGAGAAAACGGCAGGCAGGAGAGAGGACACTTTTTCTTGAGTGGAAAGCAATGGAGATTCAGTATCCAAGCAATATTGTATTGGTGAAAAACAAATATTGCAAGTAATATAAAGGCTGGCTCTGTGGGAAAAATCTCCATGAGACAGTTTTCTTTTTGTCACATGGGGGAATTGCAGAAAAAATGCTAAATCAGGAATGAACAGAGCTGGGCTCCAACCGGTGCTATGTGGCTATTTAAGCCTTGATTTCCTCATTTATAAGTACTATTTAACCACTGTTTTACTAGTTAGTGTGGAAGATTTATACAATGTTCCAGAGAAACATTTGCAAAAATAGAACTAGGTAGCCCTTCAGAATTTGGAAAATAAACAATATGACAGAGGAAACATGTTCAAATCTATGTGCGTGTGTGTGTGTGTGTGTGTGTGTGTTGTTCTGTGTGTGTGATGTATATGTGTATTACATCTTATGGTCTTTACTATTTTTTGCCTATATTGTGAATCCATTCATTAATTCATTAATTCAACAAAAATGTACTGCGTACCTCTTTTACACCTAAAACTCATCTAGATATTGAAGGCAGAATACTGAACAAGAGAGGTAAAGTTCTTTCTTTATATATTCTACAATAGGGTGACAGGTGCAACAATAAATAGTAGAAGGTAGAGGGTATTCCAGGTGGTAATGACATCTTTGAAGAAAAGTGAAGGAGAATAAAGGGCTAGTGAATGATGGGGTGAGGCTGGAGGATATTTTAGATTATGGGGACAGGGAAGTTGTCACCAAGAAGACAACATTTAAGCAGAGCATATGGCTTGTTCAAATTTCTATTCCCCATAGAAATTAGAAAGTAGTTGGTGGTCAATAAGTGTTCCTTTGGTGACATTAAATAGGTTTTGAGCACATTTATAAATATATGTGTTTGTGTATGCTCTGCTGATGATTCGACTACTTTCATTGTGTATATTGCAAATATGACTTGGTTCTTCACCTTTTCAAAGCAGAGGAAAACCAGTATTTCTTAGCACTATTTTCTGATAGTTGTTCCAAAACACTAGCAACCCTTTTGGAAGTGACCCCTAATGCAGCAGCATATGTTAGAAAGTTTTTATTATAATCTCATATTCAAACATGACACTGAGGCCCTAAAAGTTGACCTTGTTTGCTTGAAGACACAAAACAAGGAACCCAGAACTTCTCATTCCTTTCATTTCTACCAGATAACTTTAAATTAAAGAGAAAAGGTTCAGGGACAGAGAGTTAAATGGGCACTAAAACACCAGCCCAGGACAACAAGGCCAGATATGGCCTTGTATGAAATGCCAATCTCTAAATAGCCCATGCAATGCCAACATAAATTTTATAGAAACTTTCTGTTCTGCCCTGGAATCTCTCAGTTGGAAGGAGTCCTATACGAACAATTGGATAAACCGTCCCACTCAAGCCTTCTCCATGAGGCTCCTGTCATCTGAGGAAGTGGGAGCCCACGGGGACAGCTGGTGGACAGTGTCAGCTCCTAGGCCAATGTTCTCCATTTGTCTTGTCAGACACAAGCCTGGAAAGTAACTCAGAATCTTGTCCAACATATCTTACTGAGTAGCTTTTAGGATCTTAACAAATACAAGAAAAAGAGAAAGAGGGTGATTAGATAAACACTGAAGATGGAGAGGATGGAGAAGTTAACCCAGTGATCAGGTGCTAACACTCATGGACCAACATTTTCTGGACTTGAGTTACAATAACATTCATGCTCTGATTTGTCTGAGAGGCATGTGAGTGAATATATAACTGAGAAGCTCGGGGAAACAGGAGAAGAGACAGCGAAAAACATCCCCCCTCTAAGAGCCCAGCTTAGATTGTAGCCAAAGCACAGCCAGTACCAGTGATTAATAGACTCATAAAATGGCAAAAATGAGAATGCTCCACTTGGAACCCCTAGTACACCCGTGTCTGAGTATTCCCTGCAACGTGTTCTCCATTCCTCTCCTAGGAGGGAGGGACAGGTGGGCGGGCACTGTCCTGTGGCACCAGGTGCTGTAAGCACCTGAAACACCACGTAAGAGCAGTCGCATCCTGAGGTCACCTCCTGCTTTAGCTGACTTCCCCACCCCTGTCTTCCATGCTGACCTTGGCCTTACCACAGCCACTTTAAGCACGTGTAGGACATCCAGCACACAAAGGTACCAGGGAGTGTGTTTCCCAATAAATCACACATACACACACTCTCACACATTTGCACACCACATCTCCACTCTCCACCTTAACCTCCATTCTCACCAACCACCAGGGTTAAAGAAGAAAGCCATGGTCCTTACCCACTGCCTCCTCTGGAGTCCAGTACCCCGAGGAGTCGCATACCCGCCGGGAGGAAGCTGTGTGTACGTACTGACGGAATGTCCCATCCTCCGTGCAGGCACCACACATGCTGCCTGGGACCCTGGAAGATGAGGGGGGAAATGGGGAGACTCCATCAGATGGCTTGGAGAGCCAAATTCAGATCTTTGAGAACGGGGAGTAGCAATAGGTTGTGAGACCCTAGGGGCAAATGGGGAACAATTATTTCTTATCTCATTTCCTTCTTGAATGAACCTCATCTTCACAAAATTCATAGAGACACGAGAAATCTTGAGGTTAGGAAGCAGAAGAACCTAAACCCTAATGGAGGCCTGTGGAAATGAACATGGGCAGTTCCATCCTCAAGCATTCGACTCAGAAGACTGCACCTGCATCTTTCAACAGAAAACTCCTTCCTATGCTGACTCTCGATAAGTCACCTGAGGACCCTGCATTCCCCCAGCTAAAACAGGCACTGATTTTTAGAGTACATGTGGACTTCTGCTTTAAACTCCCTACTTTAACTCGCATGCATAAAAGTACTATGAAATGTAATGCCCTGGCTCTCCATCACCTGTGGGGCTACAGCTGAATTCCTTACCATGATCCAAGGTTCTTCATGGGACAGTTCTTCATGAATTTTATGTCCTCATCACAATAAACTAACCACCATCCCACAAATATATCAGACCCTTCACGGGTTCTGTAAAACATGTTCTCTCTCCTGCCGAAGAGCCTTTCTCACCCTCTGTGTTTAGCAAACTCCTACATATCCTTCAAGGCCCATTCAAATGTAACCTTGGCAGAGGTACTTAGTCCCACTCCTCTGAGTGGCCTGCACTCTGTCCTCCTGGCATCTCCTGCACACTGGCTCCTGCCATAGGGCATCACTCTGAGGTATTGATAATCCCCGTCCCCACCCTTTCTCCTTTGCCTGTGAGCAGGTTCAGACAGAGCTGTGCTCTATGCCCAACCGTCAGCATAGGGACTGGCCACAGCAGTCCCTCGGGGACAAAGTGGGGTGTATGGGCATACCTAAGACTATTCAGAGCCTAGGAAGAACTCTTCAAGCACCATATCTGTGGTGACTGTGAAAAGCATGGACATCAACAGCTGAATAAGGAGGGGCAAGTTGAATAAGGAGGAAGCTCATCTCTGATACTTTGAATCTTTTTAGGAGCCCAACTGTGAACACACATCTGAAAATGGAGGTATGAAATCAAGGTCTCTCTGTAAGGAGAGGAAAAGCAACACCTGGTAACATACTAGAAACTAGTATTGTTGAAGGAGGGTCATAATTACTATGCTACCAGCCCCTCATATACCAAGCATGATGCCATGAGGTGGTTTTCATAAATTATTGCTCATCCTGGTAAGAAGAAGTCTGTTTACAAATGAGGACCCTCAGCTTAAGGAGATTAGGCAAATAGCCTAAGGTCACAAATTCTTCAATTCCTATAAACCAGTTCCCAAATACCAGGAAGCATGAAGCCATGAGGTGGTTTTCATAAATTATTGCTCATCCTGGTAAGAAGAAGTCTGTTTACAAATGAGGACCCTCAGCTTAAGGAGATTAGGCAAATAGCCTAAGGTCACAAATTCTTCAATTCCTATAAACCAGTTCCCAAATACCAGGAAGCCTCCAAGACTCTGGCAAGGGAAAGGGGTCGTTAGCTCCAGCCTCTGCTACAGTCAACACTGCGTAGGTGAGGACACAGCTCCAAACCACATTCCCCTGATGCACTTGGCCCTTCCGGGGTGCCACCAAGTGCGTGTTCAGGCTCCTTGCTGACCTAAGGACTCCAAAGACCCACTGGGGAGACTTACGCTTAACATTCATGCTCTGGGGAGGAGTGGAGTAAACAGAGCTCCCAGCGTGACACAAATTGCTGGGTGTGTGACGTGCATCTCCTCGGACACACGTGTGGGGAGGCCTCAGCACTGCGGCCACCGGGCTGGGAAAGGGAAGAAAACACTGCCTTTCTGCCAACAGCCTCGAGGCGAGCCAGCACTGATGTCTGCATTATCGCAATGTCTGTACCAGAGCGAGAACGGCAAGATTAAATTGTTTACATGTGTTACATAAACGGATGTAAAACTCTGGTTTGCACATGCCCATGAGGACTCACTGTTCAGCCAGTCCACCCCAAACTACACAGGCAACACACACAGAAGTGGATTCTTACACACATCACAGGGAATGAGCCAACTCACAAAGGGAGACCCTGAGTGCTGTGGTGCTGGGACAGTCAAGAGTGTTTTATAGGCCCTGGCCAGGTGGCTCAGTTGGTTAGAGCATCATCCCATATGCCAAAAAGGTTTGAGATCGATCCCAGGTTGCACATATGGGAGGCAACCGATCCATGTTTCTCTCTCACACTGATGACCCCCCCCTCACTTCCTCTTTAAAAATCAATTTTAAAAAGCATATCCTTGGGTCAGGATTAATAGAAGTGCTTTATAAAATTGTGGGGTCCAAATGATGTCACCAAGGTATCGAGGACAGGTGGCAAGATCCCAGAAGGATGGGATCACAACTTGGAAAAATGATTCACCTGCTCTGCCCCATCCCTGTGTCTCCCTCTTCCCTCTTCCCCCCCCCAACCCCGCCCCCCCCCCCCAAGCTCTGGGGAAAGATGGGGCAAAAGGAAACATGCTCCAGGGACAGTCAGCATCTTGGCTGGGCCTGACACCGGAGGGAAAGTGCAACACAGAGAGGGCTGTGTCTACCTGATAATGAAATAGCCCTAATTGAAAAGAAATAATATATTCCATGTTCCCCACTTCTGAAGTTTCACTGGATGTCCCCAAATTTATCTCTGTAGTTGTGGGTGCTCGGGTAAGCCCAAGTGCTTCTCTATACTTCAATGAGTATGTCGCAGCAGGAGTATGCTTACTATAAGGACTAAATGAGGAAATTACAGGTGAGATGCCTCCCACATAGAAGAACCGGACAGACCAAAGCCACTCTCAGAATGAAGTGGCAGGATTGGAAAGTTGGAGGCCCGCAAGGATCACAGGTGGGGTTCTCATCCTCGTTAAAACACATCCATTCCCCCATCCTCCCACCAATTGTCAGAGGTCATCTTTTCCTACCTTCTCCCCTTTGGACAAAAATGTCCCTAATGTTCATTTACACCAATATGTAAAGGACAAATAAAAGCTAATATGGGTATAATGATTCTCTTCAATAAGCAGGTATTAGGTGTCTACTGTGGCAGGCCAAGGGACAAAGGTGTAAAAAACAGATGCTCCTGCCCCCAAGGAGCTGCCAGTTGAGTAGGGCAGACATAAAAATGAACAGATAATGACTGATCCATGAGAGGGAAGCCATAAATGGGGCAGGCACCAGGTACACTTAGAGGCAGAGAGGGCACCAGATGTCGACATAATCCAGATAAGCCCCTGATGCACAGCTTGTAGGAAGCCTGCCACCCACCAACTCATCCCCAGAACTGCTCACTTCCCTGCCCCCACCACCACTGTGCAAGCAGCAGCCTCTGTGCCACCTTGCACTGAGAAGGGCTGATCTTGATCAGATCTGTCAACCTCATCATAGCTCCTGGCAGCTGGCCAGAGGTGTCATTCTGCAGGAAACATCTTCCAGGCCCCTCGCTGAGGAGTAAGCATGGGCGCTGAGGTGCGGAGCCAGGGGCTCTGCTAGGGAGATGGGAACTGAGCAGCCAGAAGGAGGTGGCAGCATTCAGTGGCTGCTCATGTTCACAGCTCCCACTGGGATGCCCCTGACTTCACACCCTCCCCTAGTGCAGAAGAAAAGCCACAGCTCAGCCATGGCAAGGACCTCTCACCTGTCATACATAACTCCACTAATCGGAGGCAGCCAGTAGATAGTGAGGGACGTGTTGGACTGCCCAATGACCATGGGTGGGATAGGAATGGGAGTGGGCTTTCGGCTTTGACTCCATTGTTGATACACAAGGTCCAAATAGCAATGCATTCGGGCCACTTGGTTAGGGGTGAAGCTGTCAGTGCAGTCGTCATCTGTGGGAACAAAAAAGGAACAGGGGAAATGGAGGTGCTAGCCTGCAAAATCCACCTCGGTGGGACAAGTTCTGCCTCATTCACACCTGTGTCACCAGCCCCTAACACAACACCTCACACTTCTTAGGCTCCATAAACACCTGTTGAATGGATAAATGTATCATATTCTGTTCCAGAAAATGTGTGTTGGGAATGGGAAAGAGAAGGCAGAGAATAGCACTTGCTGTCTCTAAACCTGGCCATTACCTTGATGTTGGGCTGGGCCCGGTGGGCCCAGGGGTTCAGGGCTGCTCTAAGTTGATGGCTGCCTATTTGGGGATCCACAAGATGGCAGTGTTTCAGCATATGCCTTTTTATTCGGGAACATTTGTGGAGTTGCAGACACCTGCTCCATGCCCAGTGACTTTGGCGAGGGTGAGTGAATATTCAGTGGAGATGCTCAAGGGGAGACAGAGCCTAATGTCAAGGAGGCAGTAGGACTGGAACTGTGGTCCCCACCTCACTTTCCGAACTGGTAAAATCTCCCTATTTGATCTTTCCCCCCAGGGGTAGAAAGGGAGTTATCTTAGTTTCAGGGCCTCTTTTTTAAAAAAAACATTTTTTAATTTTATCTTTATTTTTTTATTTATTTAAAAATTTTATGTGTCCTTATCCCCCCCAATGCTCCCCCATCCTCCCCCCATTCATGCTCTCACCCCCGCTGTCTGTGTCCATTGGTTAGGCTTACATGCATGCATACAAGTCCTTTGGTTGATCTCTCCTCCTTACCCCCACCCTCCCCTACCTTCCCTCGGTTTGAAGGTCTGATCGATGTGTCTCTGTCTCTGGATCTATTTTTGTTCATCAGTTTATGTTGTTCATTATATTCCATAAATAAGTGAGATCATGTGAATATTTATCTTTCTCTGACTGGCTTATTTCACTTAGCATAATGCTCTCCAGTTCCATCCATGCTGTTGCAAATGGTAAGAACTCCTTTTTTAATAAGAGCGCACCAAACACTCACCCCTGCTGCTTCTTTTAACAAAATATATTTTATTGAGTTGCAGAAAGAGACAGGGAGAGAGAGAAACATTAATGTAAGAATATAATATTGATCAGCTGTCTCCTGCACACTCCCACCTGAGGATCAAGCCCACAAGCAGGGCATATGCTCTGACTGGGAATCAAATAAGCAACCTAGCCACACTGGCCAGAACTGCACCCTGCTTCTTAGATGTTTCCTCTGCCCACCTGAAAAGCAGGACTTAAATAGCTCTGCCCTCTGCAGCCCACTGTCTGGTTGCTCTGCCCTGTGACCTTGTTGAGGGAAGAAGGAAGGCTGGTCCTTATGAATGTGATGCACCACAATTATACACTGAAATGCGACTTGGATAAAAATTTATTGATCATGACCAGCTCACTACCTCTTCTTCCCTCCAAAGGCATAGCAGTGTTCTATGGTTGATTTATTTTTATTTTTTTGATAGTTCTAGAACTTATCACCAAACAAGTCCATGGAACTTATTAAAAAATTCACCTCCTTCCTTCAACATTGGAATAAGTCATTATTTCAAACCTGTCCTTAATTTTAGTAATAAATGATAAATTTGAGTCCATTATCAGGAGTAATACTATGACTAGTATCACTTTTGGCCAAAAATGAGGAAGGTGTCAAAGGACAAGGAAGAAAAATAATCCAGGATAACAAGACCAGACAATACAGTTGTTCCCAAGGCCAGGAAATTATAATTTTTTAAATGAGATGGCACCATTTGGGGAAGGGAGGTAATCAGCACTTGCTTAGTATTAGAAGAAGAGAATATGATACTTTAACATAAAATGAAAAGATATCCTGAGCTTAACATCAATGAAGGCCATTTTTTTTTTTACCAACTTCAAAAATAATACAAAGAGCCACCTTGACCCAGAAACCTCGTCCCCATCACTATTAGATTCTTTCGAAGTAAATGCCCAAGAGCATGGACAAAAACAGGAATACTCAGGTTGTAGAAGTCAAAGGCAGCTCAAGAAAGCTTTGTAGCAGTGTTTTTCTTTTCATCTCCAGTGACAGAAAATCTAGTCAATGAGACCCCTACATATCTCAAAATTTCTTTAAGTTCTTCAAAGATATGAAGAATATCTCATGATAAATATACTTCAATGCTTGGGCATAAATGACTGCCTGAAAATCCTCTCCACCTCCTGCACATCCATTCTCACAGCCCCCAAACTCCCCACATCATCTTCATTGAAAGCAAGTACATTGAGACTGATACCTGTGTAGCTCATGTAGTTACTGAATGGAGCCCCCAGGAAGTGGGTAAAGCCGCAAGTGTCATTGGTAGGCTCCGGGTCCTGGCACAGCTTACTCTTGGGAGTGGGCGCAGTGTCAGCACAGAGGTCTCCTGTGTCCATGGAGGGCACTGTCTCCCTGCAGGGGTCATCGCAAGATTCTCTTTCACTGACCCCTTTGAAGACATGGTAGAGTCCCAGGACATGCCCCACCTCATGGACCATGATGTTGGTATGGCCAGGCATTCCGTAATAGGCTGGGTTGAGGACAACGCCACCTGTAATAGAAGGTTTGGAAGACATATCTGAGCATTTGAGGAATGGCAGCCCTCTGATCCTTAGTTATGTCTTCTTATAAATTAGCAAGTGTTCAATGTCAGCCTCTAAGGCAGGGGTGGGAAACCTTTACCTTCCAAGGGCCATTTGGATATTTATAATATCATTTGTGGGCCATACAAAATTATCAACTTAAAAATTAGCCTGCTTTAATACTCCTAATGCACAATCCCTAAACAGGAGAATGTAAATTTAACAAGACAGTGCTTAAATTCTAATGAAAACATAAGCCTTTTAACACACTACTGATAGTAATATTTTTTTTTTATTCTGAAGAGATGGGACCTCTTCCCCCAAATCATCTGCATGAAACATATAGTAAAGAACTTGGCTACCATATGTGTGTTAGATAGAATGTTGCATATGCTAATTTAGGAGGAAGTGCTCTGTACAATACTCATTAAGGAAAAACCCGAGGTCCTGGACCTCTTACAGTAATTCTGTCCATGAGAGTCTGAGTTTAGGAAGCCACATTGGGGTAGAATTTAAGGAACTGGAATGTGATCCTGTCATTAACTTGCTATAGGACCATGGCTCTGCTCTTGGACACTCACCATCTATAGAATGAGGGGCTATCAGGGCTCAACCCCAGGCTCCCTTCCTGTGCTCACTCAGGGCCACTAAGAGCTAACATGCAGTTCTGCATAAGACAATCATAAATATCATGTGAAGAAATGTGGCTACCATGAACTGTCACCACCTCAGCCTTATGTGTTCCAAGACTTCCATGTTCCTGGAGCTGGTGGCAAAGGGAAAGAGCTAGGAAAGAGCAGCTCAGACATTCTGCTCTCAGATCTGTCCTGGGTTTTCCCAGGAGCAAGATTCACTGCCCAGTAATCCTCGTGGCCTTCTCTCTACCACATTGTCCCCTCCTTCCTCTCTCCTACGGGATCAGGCAGAAACCAGGTCTCTGACATCCCCCGAGGGGTCCCAGATCATGAGAGGGCACAGAACAGGCTGAGGGACCCCACCCTTGCACCATTGAAGCCAGGGAGGAATGCGGGAGGTTGGCTAGCCAGGGAGGGACCACAGGAGGCCTGGTGATCAGTGCATGTCATAGCAAGCAGTTGAACGGCCTTAGCATATCATTAGCATATTATGCTTTGATTGGTTGAACAGACCACCAGACACTTAGCATATTAGGCTTTTATTATATAAGATTAGAGGAGTGGGTCCTAGTCATTCACCCCCACACACATGCATTTCATGCCAAAGTCTATGTGAAGCATAAAAGCTTGCTGTCCAAAATCTAAAGACAAATGTGAGAACTTCTTTTCATGAAGAAGGAACAAGACATGGTAAATAATAAAAACTGAGTCCCCCAAATGGTCAGTCCAAGGAGGGTCTGAAGACCTGGGAACCCCACCTTTCAGGGGCCTGTGTATTCCTTTCCCAGGAGCGACTTCATAAGAATAATGAAATGAAAGTACAATTGCCACTTTCCAGGATTATTTTATATTAATACCAGAAGCCTAGTGCACGAAATTTGTGCAAGGGGGGAGTGTCCCTCAGCCCATCCTGCACTTTCTCCAATCTGGGACCCCTGGAGGGATATTCGACTGCCCGTTTAGGCCTGATCACGGACTGCTGGCTCTCAACCACTCACCTGCCTGCCTGATTGCCCCCAACCACTTCTGCCTGCCAGCCTGATCACCCCCTAACCACCACTCTCCTACCAGCCTGATTGACGCTTAACTTCTCCCCTGCCAGCCCAATTGCCCCTAACTGCCCTCTCCTGCCACCTTGGTCACCCGTAACTGCCCTCCCTTGCCAGCCTAGTCACTCTCCCCTTCCAGCCTGGTCACCCCCAACTGCCCTCCCTGCAGGCCTAGTAACCCCTAACTGTCCTCTCCTGCAGGTCTAGTCCTCCCCAATGGCCCTTCCCTGTAGGCCTGGTTGTCTGAGGGACTCCACTGTTGCACGAATCCATGTACCAGGCCTCTAGTATTCAATATTTAAATATTATAATATTCAAAACCACTGCTCATTTTTGTTTCTCCTCATCTTGGAGGATTAAAACATAGATGAGGGATAAAATATAGTGTTAACATGGGGGTCAGAATCCCCCCCCCCTTGTAACAGAATCCCTTCCTGTGTGCTCTCTGCTCCAACCTGCTACATTGAAATAGGAAGTAGAAGACATGCCAAAATATGGGTTCAACCATACCGTGGCTCCTCAATCTTTACTCTAAGACACTGTCAGACTCTCTCTGCCTTTGTTCACCTCCCCAACACCTGTCTAGCAAGGCTTTCTATGGACAAGACCAAAAGTACCTAAGCAAGGGAAACTAAGAAGCAATAGTAAGAATAGAAGAGCAACAAGTTAAAAATACTAGTATTTCACCCCATTGGTTCCTTAACTCCCCTCCCTCCATCCCCTTTTCCCACTGCCAGTTCCAGAAGCCAGATTCTCCTCATTCATCCACTGTGCCTCACTAAGAAATACAGAACAGAGTGAAAAGCAAGGAAAGAAGGAGTTCTCTTCTAGCTGTGATAGTTTCCAAAGCCTATGCCATTTGGATTCTGAGAGGCCTCCATGGTTTATCCAGCATGGTGGATAAATGGAGGATATAGTGAGTTTTGCCTCACATTAGCAATGTCACCCCTACATCTCAGCCTAGAGAAGATTCTCCTAAGCTGGAAGGGGAAAAAAAGGAATAGAAGGAAAATAATGAGAATGTATGTATGATGGTGGGTCTAGATTGAATAGAACTTTCCAAAGCCCTGGTAAAAGGATAAAGATTCAAAATAGTGCATGTGGCCTGACAGTGGGGGATCTTGCCTCCTTCTGGTGATGAATTCCTGGGTTCATGGTCTTGATCTAGAGAAGAATGGCTGACCAGTGGAGCTTAGAGGAAAGGGTAACAGAGAGACCCCAAGTGACGCCCTGAAGTTGGTTTCCTGATGGGAGCAAGGTCATCTCAGATGCCAGCCTCACCTGATGACTGAACATAAAATGGCCTTGGCATCTGTAAGCCATCTACACATTAGATACAGCCCCAGGCAGAACAAGCTCAACTACTAGTAAGAGTAAATATCTACCACTCAACATCATAGGGACTCAAAATAGAAATTAAGTTCAATTATAGAAGAATAATTAAGAATTTAATTTCTTGCATATCTGAATGTATACACTGGGATTTGAACATTGCCACTGACTGTACATAGAATGAAATATGAATGGGACTTCTGTGATTTAGCAACTGGTGGCCATGTGTGACACAGCTGTTGCTTAATGGACTGACAGTAGAGCACACTTCCTTAGAAGACCTTTTAGCTTTGATTATCAGGGACAAGCTAACACAGTAAGACAGAGTTGTTGTGTGGTAACGGGAAGAAAATAGAGGGAAGTTGCTGATTAAAAGATGAAATCTAAGTAGCAGACAGCCAAGCTCCCAAAGTGATGCTGTATTAGCAGCTTCCAACTGGCTTTTCCCAGCTTCAGCACAAGGCAGCCAGAGCGGCACGTGGTGAAGAAAATGATTTCCAAAGCCACTTCCATTAAACACACACACACACACACACACACACACCCTAAGGCAGTTTGAGAAAAGGACAAGTTTAAAGCAGTTCTGTAAAACTTTTAGGGCTGAATATTATATGCCCATAAAACATGGCGGTTGAGGGCTGATGTGCAGGTGTCTACATAATTACTTCCAGTTATTGGCTAAAAACACTCCTCAAAATACACTTTTCATCACAAAGGGACAAAGCTACCAAAGAGTGGCTGGGGGGTCCATGGAAGAAGCAAAGAACTGGCAGAAATGGAATGATACACAAAGGGAGAGAAAGAAATAAAATATTTTTTAAAAAATCATGGGAGCTAGAAAAAGCAGCACATTTTTAACAGAACCAGACCAGAAACCATTCATCTCCAAATCTTGAATTGGCTTCTTAGTTTTATAGTCTGTGGTCTCATTAAAAGGAAGTCCTTATTCTGGGCAAAACTAAACCAAGAAAGGGATGTGTAAAGGATAAAGATTTTGAAGTGTGGTGTCATCTTTTTTCTTCTTTATACACTTTTAGCCATTACTACCTAACAACTGTCAAGCCCTTCAGGCTCTCCAGCTACTCCCACCTCATAGAAAAGTAGTATGATTTTAAAAACTAAAGATGCTATTACTGAGGCATTGAAGATTTATGATGTAATTCTTTCCTTACTTCTGAATGAGGAAAGTGCTTCAAACACACACACACACACACACACACACACACACACACACACACACACACTACTATATGCCAGAATTTCAGGCACTACAAAATATGTATTGAAATATTTTCTATAATTCATTTATTAACTTAGCATTTATTAAGCATCTACTCCATGTCAGGCACTGTTCTGGGCACGAAGTAGTCAATGATTACTAGTTTAAAAGAAGAGATAAAGGTTATTTGTATGTAAATAATCACACATAAAGATGCTTATTTATTCCAACTACTTATAAATGCATGATCCTACCTTTGGGACACCCCAATTTCAGGGCATGAAATTTATATCCTAGAGTAATTTTGTCCAAAATTTTCACTATCCAAGAGTGCTCATCCAAGTTTGAAACCCCAGTGAACCTGGGATAAGCCCACTTACTGAATGCTGTCTTCTGACAATGAAATAATCTACAACAGTAGCCAGTGGGTGATTCCAAAACCAATCCCTGTCTTGTTCATGTTAGGTAGACTGTCTCGTTCATGTCAGGTAGCCTGTCTCATTACTAATCCTACAATTCCTCCTATTTACATGGTGATCTCCAGTGTACATACCTCATTCATTCCTCATCTACGGAAAGAATCCCTCTGCTTAGGCACCATAGAGACCCATGGATAGGAGTTGTTATCTCCTTTGTGTGTGGCCCAACCACTTAATGGTAGTGCACCAGTGCTCCCCTCTTTACCTCCTGTACACTCTTCTACCTCCTCCTCTGCTCTCTGCACCTGCACTCACTAAAGCAATCTGGCAGAGACTACCAAAGACTTCCTGCTTGTCAAGTCTCTGGCTGCCTCTGCCCCTGAGACCTCAACCCCACTGTGCATTAATGTGGCACAATTGATGTAACACCCTAATCTTCAACGTCAACCTGTTGGTAGGAGGAGTCGAGGCTTGTCCTGAGAAACCCCCTCCAAATTTCTGTGTGATGAAAAGGTATCCCACCCCTGAGCTCATCTCTGCTACTTCCACCTTGCCCACTCCCTACGCAGCTGTTGCTTTGCTTTCCCCAGCCCAGAGAGCTGTCCCTCCAGTATCACCCCAAGATGGCTGCTCTCCTTGGTCCCCTGGGTCCATTGACATTCACAGATGCTGCCCTACAGCCACCCATCCCCACAAATGGCCACCCATCACTCACTCTTCTCTGACTGATAAAAAGACTCCCTTTGCTTCTTATCAGCTGCTCTACCATTGAAAGCAGTTGTACCCCTAAGTACACTTTTTTTTTTCTCTTTGTAAAGAAGCCAACATCTCTCCAGGGCAAAGTCTCCAGGTTGAAAAGGAATGAGATGGGAGGCTATTAGCAAACCCAGGAAGGTCAACCACAGACACACAATGTTCGAAACGTTCTACACTGCCGCTGTTATTGCTGCTACTAATGAAGCTAGCATTTCTGAGGCTGTGCTATGTGCCAGGTACTGTTCCTTATGCTTATTACCCCCATTTTATGTATGAGGATACTAAGGCCCAGAGAGGCAACTTGCTAAGAGCCAATTATTATAGTTCCTATCTATATGAAGCTATATTCTACTCTATAATTCAAAGATTTTTCCCCCCTACAAGGCCACATTATCTGAACTCATTTGTAGATCCTGGATGTTTAAACCCCTATTACCAGCCAGGTTCAAGTTCCCTCCCACATATCCCTTGGGTTCCATGCACACTGGGCCTGTTCTTGTGATCTTATTGGGATGTCAGAATGTTATTTGGCAAGACAGACATTTTCTAGAACAATTAAAGAAGGTGGTTGGCCCAGGACACTCCTGAGTGTCTAACTCCGGTGCCAGAGAGTGACCAAGTCTCTTGTCTAACCTGGCCAGCGTGCCCTGGTGCTGAGTTCATTCCTGAGGCACCAGTATTTGTGGGCCACAGGGAACTTTCTCAGATCTCTCTCTCCTTCGGCAGCTGGTATACCTCTAAGTCCTGCTCCTCCTCCTATTTAAGTCCCTTCAGATGACCCTCAACTCAACATATCCAAAACCAAACCAGCTCTCCCTTTATTCCTGCTTTTCCTATATTTTCTGCCTTGGCCCACCAACAACTCAGTCAAAAAGAATTCTTCTCCCTCCCCACATTTACTTAATTATGTGAACAGTTTCTCAGTACTTAGAGCTATAAATTTTTAAAAAGCAATATAACTAATGCTGAATCCTATCTTGTTACAGCAATTGCTATAAGTCATCCACAGACATAATAACTAATTTGGAGGGGGAAAGACACTCACTCACCTCATTAAGATGTGCATTTCCCATTTTGTTTACTAGTCATCAACCAACACTTAAAAATGTTGATTTTTATCAATTTTGAACAAGTAATCAGTTCCAAAATCAGCTCAATTGAGGAGAAATTTTCAACAATTTAGAAATTATCATTATTAATGTGAATATCCTATTTGTGTTGTTATACCACAGTTTTGTTAGATACTATCATTGAGAAAAATGAGTATGCAGTTTGTGGAATCTATTTGTATTATTCCACATGCAAATATACTACTGTATCAACATTTAAAAGTTTAGTTTAAAAAATAATTAATGCCCTGGGTTACTAATAGGATTAAAAGTACAAAATTACCCTAAATGGCAGAAATGACATTAATGGCAAAGGAAGACCACACATCACCTTGGTCTTTTAGGATAGTCACTGAAGCCATTGGTGATCAGAATTTGGATTCAATCTTCAAACAATGGCTACTGTACTTATCTTCTAGGTCACTCAGCTGACTCTCAAAATGCAGGAGTCCTATGTGCTGATACAAACAGATAATTTCAAGACTTGAAAAGACTATTAAGAAAATCCTAGCCTGATTGGTACGGCTCAGTGGTTGAGTGTCAACCTATGAACTGGAAGGTCAAGGTTCAATTCCTAGTCAGAGCATATCCCCAGGCTGTGGGCTCCAACCAGGAGGCAGCTGATCAATGATTCCCATCATTGATTATTTTGTCTCTCTCTCTCCCCCTCTCCCTTCCTCTCTGAAATCAGTAAAAATATGTGTGTGGCCAAAACCGGTTTGACTCAGTGGTAGAGCGTCGGTCTGCGGACTGAAAGGTCCCAGGTTCAATTCCGGTCAGGGGCATGTACGTTGGTTGCGGGCACATCCCTGGTGTGGGGTGTGCAGGAGGCAGCTGGTCTATGTTTCTCTCTCATCGACTTTTCTAGCTCTATATCTCTCTCCTTTCCTCTCTGTACAAAATCAATAAAATATATTTTAAAAAATATATGTGTGTGTGTGTTTTTTAAAGAAACTCCTAAATGTCTTCCCCTATCATGTTATCCTGCTGCCTGTACTGTTCTATGCCTGGTTTAGGTAAAAAGAATTTCTTTGTTCAATCACAGTGATGACTGAACAAGAAGAAGTATGAACAGGAGCCATTTCACACCGAGTCAGACCTCTCAGCTGTTCAGGCTACTTCTGAAGATCACATTACCTATCAGGCTATAGGGGGACATGGCTTTTAAAAATGCTTAAGAGTAAAACATAAGTATCCCCAGCTTCTTTTGCAATTCATGATGAGTCAATAATTCATGAGATAATTCTGGAAACCATTTAAATTTAATACCTTCATTCATTTATTCATTTATCTCTTCATTCACTAAGCATTCAACAAGCACCTGCTATATGCCAAGTCTCTGCTTCTGCATAGAGGTTTCACACCTTATGCAGATTTCACAAGGTCTTACATGCACACATGAGTATGTGTAACTCTACACAATTTTATCACAGGGATACCTTTGTATAACCACACCACCACCAAAATGAACCCTGGCCCGGTAGCTCAAGAGGTTGTAGGTTTGCTTCCTGGTCAGGGCATATACCTAGGCTGTGGGTTCAATCTCTGGTCAGGACAAGAATGGGAGTCAACCAATTGATGTTTCTCTCTCACATCAATGTTTCTCTCTTATCTTTCTCTCCCTTCCACCCTCTTTCCCTCCCTCTCCCCATCTCCATTACTCTCAATATATCCAAGGATGATGACTTAAGAAAAAGATACTGAACTGTTCCATCACCATTAAGATTACCCACCTGCTATCATTTTGTCTCACCCATACTCATACCCCGCTACCCTATCTCTACCCCATTCCTAACCCCTGGCAAGCACTAACTTGTTCTCTGTCTCTATAATTTTGTCATTTTGAAAATAACTACATCGATGGAATCAAACAGCAGGTAACTTTGGGGATTTTTTTCCTACTCAGCATAATACCCTTGAGAGTCATCTGAGTCATTCCACGCATGAGTTCTTTGTTCCTTCTTATTGCTGAATAGATTCCATTGTACTACAGATGGACTATAGTTGGTGTAAGCAGTTAGCACTGAACTCACTTTTGTCATTTGCAGTTTGAAACTATCCTATATAATAAAAGGCTAATATGTAAATGGACCAAATGGTGGAACAACCAAACAACCAGTTGCTATTGACATGCACTGACCACCAGGGGGCATGAGTGGAACATGGTGGGGTCAGCAGCAGGTGGCAGAGCATGGAACATGGTGGGTGTTAGCTGCGGTGGGATGGTGGAGCAGGTGAATGGGGGCGCCAGACCAAGTCAGTTACTGTCATTAGGGTGAGGCTCTGGTGGTTACTGAAAATTCATTGCTTCGGCGCACCGTGGTCCCACCAGGCGCTCACACCTGCTGCTGATGCTGGCCCCAATTACTACATGGAGTGCATGGGAGAGGTGGTGGGAGCGGGGCTGCTGGCACATAGGGAACAGGAGACTGTGGTGGGAGGGGCCAGGCAGGATGGAGGATGGGATGTGCCCCTATGCTCACCACAGCCTCACAACCCACAGTTCCTTTCAAGGTGCATGAATTCATGCACTGGGCCCCTAGTTACAAATAAAACTGCTAGGCCATTTGATATAAAAGCTTTTGAATCGGTTTAAGTTTACATTTCTCTATAATCATTGTCCAAGAGTCCACTGGCTGGAGCATAGGGCATATGTTTGCTTAGTTTTATAAGAAACTGCCAAAGTATTCTGCAGAGTGGCTGTGCCATTTTACATTTCACCAGCAATATAGGAGAGATCCAGTGTCCCTACATCTTCACCAGCATTTAATGCTGTCATTATTTTAAAAATTAAAATATAGTTGGCAGACAGTATTTGTTGTCCAATATAGTAATTTGACATTTACATACCTCATGATGCTATCACCATAATAAGTCTAGTAGCTACCTATCAATGTGCACATGTATTCCAGTTTTATCAACTCTATTCCCTGGGCTGTACCTTACATCCCCCTGTATTTTTTATTTTGGCCATTCTAATAAGTGAGTAGTTACACCTGGCTTCAATTTGAAATCTCTCTAATGGCTAATTATATTGAACATCTGTTCATGTGCTTATTTCCCATCTGTATTTCCTCTCTGGTAAAATGTTTGTTCATGTATTGCCCGTTTTCTAATTGGAATGTCAGTTTTACTGTTGAATTTTGAGAGTTCGTTATATATTCTAGATACAAATCCTTTGTGAGATGTATAGTGTGCAAATATTTCTTCCAAGTGTGATGTTTCTTTGTCTAAACAGACTCAGAGAAAAAGTTTTAAATTTTGATGAAATACAACTTATCAGTTATTTATATGGACTATGCTTTTGGTGTTATTTAAAGTTCACTCTCTCTTGTAGTCCTGCCCTGACGATTTTCTCCTATGTTTCCTTTTAAAGTTATATAGTTTTATTTTTTATATTTAAATATCTGATCTATTTTGAGTTAATTTCTATACAAGGTGTAAAATTCACATTAAGATTCCTCTTCTGCCTGTGGATGTCCAATTGCTTCAATACCATTTGTGGAAAATACTTATTGCCTATTAATGTCAAAGTATATGTAAGAATATTACCTCCTTTATTCCTCAGAGAGGTAATACATTCCTTCTCTATTATTTATTTTTTCTTGAACAGGGTTGTTTTTTCACTCTCTAGGGGTCTATCAATCCTTTTTTCCTCCCTCCCCCAAAAAACTTTTGATTCTGTTAATTTTATTCTAATGAATGTTTACTTTCTATTTTATTTCTTTCTACTTTTGTTACTTCCTCTGGTCTTCATTCATTGGGTTTAAGTGTTATGCCTCCAACATATAGAATCAATCTCATTCCATGTCATCACTTTATTTACATCTTAGATTATAGAGTTAGTCTAGAACAGTGGTTGGCAAACTCATTAGTCAACAGAGCCAAATATCAACAGTATGATTGAAATTTCTTTTGAGAGCCAAATTTTTTAAACTTAAACTTCTAACGCCACTTCTTCAAAATAGACTCACCCAGGCCATGGTATTTTGTGGAAGAGCCACACTCAAGGGGCCAAAGAGCCACATGTGGCTAGTGAGCCGCAGTTTGCCGACCACAGGTCTAGAACATCCTGGATATTTCCCTCTGTTTGCTCTGATATCTCTTACCTGTTTGCAGTGAAACATTTTGACAAATTCATGTTTAGTCTCCACTTCACTTACCCAGGTGACTGATGGCTTCCTTATCCCAAGGCCAGGTGGCAGCACCTGCAAGGTCTTCCCGCACAGAGCTGGCAAAATAGACATTGAGGAAGTGTGTGCTGTTGAGCTGCAGTGCCTCCTTCAGCTCCTTCACACTCATGTAGGCCCTGTAGAGCACAAGAGAGGGTCAGAGTCACACCAAGGGGTCAGCTCTCAGGGAATAGCACAGCCACAACTACTCAGACACTCCCAGCTAGTGCCACCTTTTAGAAGGGCAGAGAGGCAGAGACCAGGCTGTCATGAAGACATTTTGGATATTTATTCTAGAATCAATAATACCCCATCTTGTTAACATTCAGTATTTGACGTCATATTCAAGTCCCCACTTTACACCCAGATGATTTCTTCAAGATAAACCCAATGTGATTCCTAGTTCTTTGCCCTGAGATTTATCCCAGGCCATGGTGAAGGCCATCTAACTCTCAGTCTCAGCTTCTTTGCATCACACTGCATGATCTATATTAAGATCAGAAGACTAACTGAATCTTTATCTCAGTATATGCTTCTTCCCAGACATTACTTTTTTATATATATATATATATATATATATATATATATATATATATATATATATATATTTTATTGATTTAAGAGAGGAAGTGAGAGGGAGAGAGAGAAACATCAATGAGGAGAGAGGATCATTGATCAGCTGCCCCCTGCACATCCCTCACTAGGGATCAAACCTGCAACCGAAGCATATGCCGTGACTGGAATCAAACCATGACCTCCTGGTTCATAGGTGGATGCTCAGCCACTGAATCACACTGGCCAGGGTTCAATCAGACATTACTTTTTAAAAGGGGAATAGTGGCTAGGAAAGAAAGTGAAAGAGGATTTAAAAGGAGAGAGAGAGATGAGTGATAGATAAGAGAGTGTGTCATAAAGCTACTGCAAAAAAAAATATTATATATTTTTTTATTTTTCTAGCCCCTTAATCATAGAAATTCTACTCCTACTCACTACCTTATGATACCAAGTATCTTTATTGATGATCTTAAAAGCACTAGGCAACATTATGTTTATACTTACCGAATCAATGGTCTATTAAAAACACATGCCCCATGGCCCATTAGAAAAGAAAAGGAAATAATCATTTGATCTTTTTATATGCTCATATATAGTCAAAGACCTTCATATTCCTGGTAACGGTGAAACTTAACACTTTACCACAAGCAAACAGAGGCTGCCATTATCACTGAAGAGCTATTCTAAGAAGGAACAAGGAAACCAGAGCTCAGTGGCCCCTAGGACTCACTAGATGCTTCCCATAGTGGCTGGCCATGGTTTGCACTCCAAAAAGGGGAATGTTCTCATCACAGCTTCAACTGAACAGACCGTTCCCTCAACCAAAGTTGGATCAAACTTCACTGTTGCTATTCTGGTAATCTCCCAACCCAGATGCTTATGTTAGGACAACATGACCTTTCTTCTCTTGCTTGCTCTATCTCCCAGCCACACTATTGATGCCATCTACTTATTGATGCTTTGTGTAGGATATATTAGCAAGGAGTACCCAAGAAATAGAGATCACAAAGATTGAATTTTTTAAAAGAGAAAGGTGTGTAGGTATGTAGAGCTAAGACCCATTGGCCATAATATAAGAGCTTTTCTTCCTTTTTTAAAAAAAATTTTAGTGATTGATTTAAGAGAAAGGGGGAGGGAGGGAAGGAGGAAGGGAGGGAGGGAGAGAGAATATCCAGGCATTCATTAGTTGATTCCTGTATGTGCCCTGATCACAGGGGATCAAACCCACAACTTTGGGGATCAGGATGATGCTAGGATCCAAAGACTGTTTTAGTATTCTTTGGTACAGAACCAAAAAGAGAAATAAAACATAAAAAACAAAAATGATTTTGTTTTAGAACCAGAGATTCTTGGGAGAAATGGGATTTGAAAAATACTTTCTTATAGAGTTATAATATCTTGGAAAAATAGTTCTCAGCCCCAAGAAATCATCCAGTTCCACGAGGTGATGCCAGATGTGATCAGAGGGATATTCCTTCTGCTGCCGTCCTGGAGACACAGTGTGTTTTGGACTGTTGCCTGGTTTTCCCTGAACATTAGTCACATCCGTGTTCCCTTTCTCCTCCATTAAAAATTACAATTTCCTGACTTGATAAATTAATGGTTTGAAGCTGTGATGACATCAAATAATTATTTGACATGGAGATGCCCCAATAGGCCAGAAGACAAGAGTAGAGAAGGGGCAGATGGGAGATGAGACAAGAGAAGAGAAATAGAAAAAGAAAGGAAAAAGAAAAGAAGAGCAAGAAGAATCAGAAACCACCTATATGCAATGCAGGGACCATGGAATAAAAGTCATACCCTTCCCTGTTTCTATCCAGAACTCCCATTAACATTAGGAATTGGTAATCTGGCAGTTCTCTCTCTTTCCCCCTCCCACACTTTCCCAAATCTCCTGTCCCTGGTATGGTTTACTTGGGCTATAAGTGTGTTTTTGGCTCCTCCATCTGCCATTTACCAGTCTTGGCGACCGACTTTTAGTCCTCTCTCAACCCAGCAGCAGTTCCACTCATTTCCTTTGAGCAGCCTCCAACAGGGCTCTTCCTCCACCACCAACCTCATTAACTGGTTCTACTCACATCCCTCTTCTCCTTGCCCATCCCTCTCTCCAACCATAAAGTATCCTTCCAGATGAAAGTGATTATATCATACTGGTGGCAAACTGGGTGTGGTTGCTCCAACTCCTGCACTCCATGGAAATATAGATAGAAGTCAGCAAGTCCAAGAGAAGACGACGTTTCAAAACACAGTTTAAACCGTCATTAATTGAATGGATAGAAAAATGTCTTATTTTGTTGGAAATAAGGATTTGTGACCAGATGATTCTAGAAACCAAAAAAAAAAAAAAAAAAGTAAAAACACAGACGTCAGTATATCTGCTTTGGCATAGAATGTTTGCCTATTACAGCACAAGTATGCCATGTTAGGACTTACATCAGAGCCAATGAGGACAAACAGCTTAGCTTGACACTAATGTGGCCAGAGTCTGGCTCAGACCTAGGGTGGAGAAAGTGAATATTATCCATAAATTCAGAGCTTAAAATTTTGCTTCAAAAATGATTTATTAAGAGACAAACTTGCTATCCTAAAGAACTTAATATTCAATGGAAGGTAAAATGACATACATAAATGTTATAAAAAGCATTAAGAGTCACAAAGTGACCATGTGAAACGAGAGATGAACTGCATGAATCTGCTTAGTTCCTGCCAGGATCTCCCCTTCCTCATCCTCTTCACACACTAGACTGAAATACCACACCTTTCTCCCTGAGGACTCAGACCAACCAAAGTGAAGGTGCATCTTTATTTTTATAAAAATTGCCTCAGAAACAAGTTCCCCTTGAAGCTGGCATCCCAAGTGGCTGTGTGCACTGCTGCCTTCTCTTACTTCTGACATGCCCCTGATAGATGCACACTTGCCTCACCAATATTATGGCTGTGACCCACTGTTTTGGGATAAAACCTTGCCTGGTGTAACATGGATGTCATCAGCTTCACTTCCATCACTTCCACCAAAGCTTCTTTTGTTAAAGTTGTTAGCAACCTGCTAATTGCCCTTCCCCACAAATGAAAAAAAAAAATCAGTCACCTTCTAATTGGAATGTGCCATATAGCTAGGACCCAATTAATTATAATGACTATTATTAGAGGCAAATAAATTATTGTTAGATAAATGATTTTCACTTTAATAATTATTTATCTTGGCAAAAAGGCAGACTTCAAAGAGTTTAGTGGTGTGTTTTTTTATTGTGAATCATTCTAGTCCCTATTTTGCTTATTATTCTAAAATCTGTAAATTTTAAAACATCATTCTTTGCATTTTTATGCTTCATATGTATTCTCTCATATGAAGGTCACAACAATCCTATGAGGTTAGCATATTTTATTTTACAGATAAGAAATTAAAGTTTACAGAGATAAAGTCACTTACTCCACACCTATAAGTTTCAGAGGCAAGTTTTAAACCTAAGTCCCTCTCACTCCAAAGCCCACATTCTGTCTTCTATTCTTAAATTGGTTTTCCTATAATCTTTGAGTCAACTGTGTTGGGCTTTGGCAATGAAAAGTTGTATAAGACATGACAGTTGTTTTCAAGAAACTTTGTGTGGTGATGAAGATAACTGTGTAAACAGGTGGTTATAACACAAGGTGACAGGTACAATGATAGCCATGTGAACAAAATTATTTGTAAGAGCAGAAGACGGGTTGAAAAATCAGCATAAAGAACCAGACAGATGCTATGAATTGGCTTGTGCACAACTTCCTCACCCCTTTCTTGGGTGTCTCCCTGCTCTGGAGGACAGAGAAGTTAGGCTCTACATTTCTCCAATTCCCTTGCCCCAGAGGATCTGGATGTGATTGAGATTCTACTAATCAGCTGTGCTCTAGTGAGAAGTGGAAGGTGACAGTGAGATAAAGACCTTTATTCTGACTGTTTGTTTGCTTTTTTATCTGCCTGCCAGCATGGCTGGGCGAGAGTCCTGGTGCCCAGGCACCAGCAGTGAGGGTGTGGAGAAGCTGGTGCAAATCTAGACAGAGCAGTGCTGCTGGGACCTCAGCACTCCCTGCCTTCCTGTCTCTGACAGGGGCTCCACTTGCTGGCCAGTTCTTCGAGGTTGTTCTGAGAGATCTTTCTAGATGCCCAAATGAAATCCTACTACACTGGCCCTTTCAAAACCTTTGTAACCACTAAATTCCTTTGTTGGTTAAAATAGCTACAGTACTTTTTTGTTTTTTGCAACTAAATTTTGACAGATTCAGAATTATATTTCAGCTGTGTTTACAATGTTTGATTTTAGTTCTCAAGGCAGAAGAACAGGAAAATACGTTCAAGCTGATGAAGAAATGGAGCAAGGGTTATTGTTTTTAATCTGAATCATAGAATTATACCCTAAGATCCAAAAAAATTACCTATTTAGGTGCTGATAACAAATTAACATTCAACTCTGTGGTTAATAAGAGATGCAAAAAGGCTGAAATTGGAAGATATTTCAAGTTCCGTTAAAGGAAAAAGAGAAATTTGGAAACTACAGATTAGTAAGCACAATTATCAATTCCCAGAAGTATCCCCAATGCATAATTAAACAGACAAATGTTTACAATTAGATAAGAAAGAGGTGATGACTGGAACTACCATGGAATCACTTGGAGGGTGGGGGAAATCACACAAAATTAATCACATTTATTTTTTGTTGCTTTGGGTGTTTTGTTGGATTTACTGGAATGGCATGACTCCTTGGAGAAAATATGTCTTGATTCAACAGGATACATGATGAATCTCTTGCTAGATCTTAATGATGGTGAAGAAATGCATAGTTGTATATTCCTAACAACTCACACCAAATCAGGAGATCAGGTCTTTGTATTTGCCCTGATTTAACTGAATTATTTAATCAATGTCTTGCAAGAATCTACACAATGTAATTTTATCACATTTTAAAATTATCTGAATTAGAAAGATGATATGTTAGATTCAAATACATATCAAAAAGCTATGATTATGGGGGTAAACTCAAAGGTAAAATTGACAAGTTTCAAATGTAAAATTTAAATTTAAGCATACAAAAATAACAATTGCTAAAATACAGTATTAAGGACTCTGGATTTAGCAACAATTAATAGGGGGAAATGACGACAGATTTCAGTTGCCAACAGCACTCTGTGACTCCCTGGGAGAAACTATAGTCCCCTAGGATTTAATTCTAGGCACAAAGAGAGTACACTGCCACAAATAGACTTGTGTTTGGTTATCCTATGCTTCTCTTGGACATGTCATTCTTGGTTCTCTGTGGTCTACACAATCAAATCCTTTACATTTCCTTTAAGTTGCCACACAAAGCCTTTTATTCTGACCCCCAAAGTATCCTAGCACCACTATGCCATTGATTGAGCTAAACTGATTTATCCACTGATGTCAAGTATGCCTTTAATCTTTTTGGTTTTGAGGTTATTTGGTTGATTGGTTGTGTTTTGGTTTTATTTTGGCCTCCCTGTTTTACTTATGTTCTCCCCTTACATATACAATTAACAAAGTTGTTTGTCCCCAACTTCCCTCCTCTGCCAGCCTGGTCATCCCTAACTGCCCTCCCCTGCAGCGTTGATCGCCCCCAACTACCCTCCCTTGCAGGCCTGGTCTTTCCCAACTGCCCTCCCCTACTTGCCTGATCACCCACAACTGCTCTCCCTTGCAGGCCTGGTCTCTCCCAACTGCCCTCCCCTACTGGCCATCTTGTGGTGGCCATCTTGTGTCCACATGGGAGCAGGATCTTTGACCACATGGGGGCAGCCATCTTGTGTGTTGGAGTGATGGTGATTAATTGGATGAGGCCAGGCGAGGAAGAGGAAGAGTCCAAAATAATGTCTGAGTTTTTAAATTGAGTAACTGGGTAGCACAATTCACTGAAACTGAAAATAGGAGAAGGAACAGGTCTGGGTGAGTCAAATATGAATACAGAAATGGGTGTACCTTCTAGAGTAGAATTATTTTAATTCCTTTTAGGGACTTAATATTGAGAAATTCCTGTCTCAAGCACCACTTCCTGGGAATCGCCTGGAAGATAGAGGAAATAGGAGGGGGGGGGGGGGGAGGTGAGAGAAAAGAAAGAAATGGCTTTGAGGGTTGATGGTAGTAGTTTGAGAGGAAGCTCCTCTAGGCTGCTTTCCCAGTAAATAAAAGGTGAAGGGTCCCCTCAGAGTGGGAAGTGAGGTGATGGGGACAAAAATTTGAGAAGACTCAGAAGGTATGAAATATCAGTGTGGGAAAACAGGGAATGGGAAAGCACTTACTAGGGAGATACATGGAGACCACTTAGATGGCATTCCTGAGAAAGGACTGCCATGCTCATCTCCTCCTAAATCCAGTAGTCATCACACCTACTTAGATGTAAGTAAAAGACTTCTGCTGTCACTTGCAATTTAAAAGTACAGTAGCGAATTTTTTATCCTCAATGTGGAATTTATAAATGCTATAGAATAATAAATTCTGTTAATTATAAATTGTATACATGCTTAGATTATATATAAACATGAAGATGTCCATTCACCCTTAGCCCTCTGGAAAACTGTCCTCTGCAAGGTCACCAAATATCTCCTAGCTCCTCTTTCTAGGACACCTCTCTGCCTTTCCCTTCCTGACCTCTCTGAGGCTTCTGGCATCAATGAGCACTTCACTTGGCTTCAGTAAGTTGGCATTCTCCTGCTTTATCTCCTATAGCTAGACACCCCTTCCCATATCTCTCCTGGGACCTTCTCTCTCTCCCCCATCTCTCAAGCATTGCTCTCCCCGGGCCCTGCCTCTGCTTTCTTACATATCACTCTCTACTTCCCTGGGGTGAGCATGTTCACTCCTGCAGCTTTTCTTGCAGTGATGACTCCAAAATGTGTGTCTCTAGCTTAGATTTGTCTTCTGAGTTCCAGGTAAGTATATTAAATGTCTACTGGTTATTATCCCCTAGATATTTGAGACCTCAAACTCATGAAGTCTAAAACTCAACTCATCCTCCTTTTCCATTTCCTCTTCTTGTGTTTCCTTGTCTTGGAGACAAGCATAATCATTACTCTGTATCCAGCACTCTGGATGGAAGTTATCTTTCTCAATCCCATGTCCTCTCTTTCTCAATTCCATGTCCAATCAATCACCAACTCGAATAAGTTCTATATATAATATTTCTAAAATCCCTCCCTCCCACAGTCCACTCTGTCATTGCTTTAAGCCATCATACCTTCTTTCATAGTTTATTGAGCAAAATTTTTACTGCTAGTCTGTGTCCATGGCTAGCCTATGTCCAGTCTGCCCCATTTTCTTCCATCTTCCTTATGGAAATCTGAGTAAGCCATTTACCCACTTACAACACTCCAGCAGTATCCAGTGCATTTGAGATGAAATCCAAATGCCTTAATACATTTTCAAAACCCCTCATGACTGGCCCCTTGCTACCTATATGGCTTCATCTCTGGTCATTATTTCTCTTACAATGATTTTCCAAATCCACTAAGTACTTATAGCTCTGCATCTCGTGCTTCCATGAAGGTGCACAAATTTTTTTTTCAGCCTAGAATGTTCTTTTTCTGTGAACTTTTCTAGTAACAACTATCCATGATTTAAAAAAAAATAAAAATTGGTCCTAACCACAGATTTGGTTAAGCCCGGGTACTACATCAGCATTGGTCCCACCAACTGATACTGAGGGTACTGTGCTGGTGACTGGAGGAAAGCTATAATGTTAGTGGAGATCCTTCTGATTCCAGAGTTCTCTCTCTAACATGGTACAGTATTGCTTCTAATGATAGACTAAATATTTCTCAATATTAAGTCCCTGAAAGGAATAAAATAATTTTACTCTAGGAGGTATACACTTCCTAGGAGGTACAGCCATTTCTGTATTCATATTTGACTTTTTTATAAGGCAACTAATTCCAATGGACCACCAGATAATAAGCATTTAAAGAATAGACTCCAGGAGTCTCTCTGGTTCTAAAGAGATACAGGATGGGAAGATCCAAATCCTTCAAGGCTTCTTCTCACAGCTTCCCCAGAAGTTGCCTGAACCTGCAGCCAGGGCCCACTTGTCATCATTGACTCCTCATTCCACCTTCTCACTGGACAGGGCCTCATAATCCCAAAGCATCCACATGGAAATTTCATCCCTGTGCCTCCTGATGAAGAGACTTTTGATGGGAGAATTTATTTGCCTTTTGCATGATCACTTGTAAACTTTGATTCTAGAGAGTTGCCAGACCATTCCTGTCCATCTGAAAGTTCCAAGTGTTGTAATGGCTGAGGAAAGAGAATTCTGTAGTCATCCACTGCAACACCTTCCTTGGCCTCCCTTCCCCACTCACACCTCCTGGCTTGTCCCTGACCTACCTTCTCCTCTTCTCTGAGAGTTGGCAGGCCGGTAGGCATGCCCTCCAGCCACTCTTCTTAAGAAGAACAGGACCAGTGTTTGTCTAGAGAGCACTCCTCCATCCCTCTCCCTCTCTGCCCCTGACATCCATGCTTTGAAGCCAGCTGAGGATCAGATCATGTGTTGGCTGAGCAACTACATTCAGACTGTGGCCTAGCAATGACTCACACTCTTGTGGTCTACTTGTGTTTACCAGGGATACTCGATTCCAGATGGATTTCCCTTTCCCCAGGCAACCTAGAGCTAAGCCATGTCTCCATTTTTCTCCTGCCACCCCAGCACTCTCCACATTACCCTTTCAATACCAATGGTCTCTAAAAGGTGTGTATGCATGCGTGTTTGTGTGTGTGTGTGTGTGTGTGTGTGTGTGTGTGTGTGCGCGCGCGCGCGCGCGCGCTCAAAACCATGGATCTACAGCTGTAAACTGCAGGCCAAGTTCTGCTTGCACCTACTTTTGTCTGATCTGTAAATTTAAAATGGTTTTTACCATTTTTTAAGAGTTATAAAAAAAGAAGAGGAAGGAGGAGATGGAGGAAAAGAATGCAAGAAAGACTATTTATATGGCTGACAGGATATTTACTCTCTAGCCTTATTCAAAAAAAGCTTGCCGACTTCTATTCTATACCAAAGTATATTTCTGATGCATTATTCCACATCCAGACAGACACGGACTTGCAGCTCATGAGCTGCTAATACTGCACGACTTTTTTTTTTTTTATCCATGCAAATTTATTTTGCTCAACAAGTGTCCTCTGCGATTATTGTCATTTAAACTGTAAACAACAACAATAAAAAGAATCATGCCTTTCTCGGCTACTTACTCTTTGGGGCAAAAGACTTTCCATCTCATTCAGAGGCACTTCTGGAAGAGGAAGGATGGCTTAGGCACTGCCCAGAAACATGGAGCATTCTTTCTCCATGGAACAAAAAGGAAATGCTTGGAGCACAAAATCTTTCTGCCTCACAATTGGATCTAAGTTTGGTTATACAGACAAGTTGCCATTTGGTTCTAAAGTCAAGTGGCAATTCTGAGAGTAATGTGGATATTGGGGCTGACTTTGCTGCAAAGTTTTTCCCAATAACTCAGACTTCCTTAACTTATCTCAGAGCCTGTGCTAACACCTGCAGGAGTTGCAGGGACATCACCATCACCGACAAGCACTTGGGACCAAGGTGATGGCGAGGATGACTCAGCTTAGACTGAACTTCATAAGAAATACTGATTCCTTATAGACTCTTCACAAAAGGAATTTCATGGTAGAAATAAAGGGGGGGAGAGGGTTGTTTTCCCTTCTTTATTTCACATAGAGATTATTAAATGTTCTGAAAGCTCCTGTATTAAATTAAACTAAATTTTGTTTAAATTCCTAGGGGATAGCATAAGTAGTAGTAAAGATTTTAACCCTGAATGAAAATGACCTGGTTATTGTGGGCTTTGCCATTTTCTCATACCACTCGGAGCATCCTAGGTAATACGCAAATTGCCCTTCACACCCTTGTGTGACAAGATGACCGCCCCCACATGGCCGCCACAAGATGGCCACCCCCACATCACAAGATGGCTGCCCCATATCATCACAAGATGGCCACTCCACATTGTCACAAGATAGCTGGCAGGGAAGGCAGTTGGGGGTGACCAGGCCTGCAGGGGAGGACAGTTGCAGGGGACCAGGCTGGAAGGGGAGGGCAGTTAGGGGTGATTGGGAGGGAAGTTAGGGGTAATTGTGCCTGCAGGGGAGAGCAGTTGCGGGGAACCAGGCCTCAGGAGAGGGCAGTTGGGGGTGATCGGGCCTGCAGGGGAGCAGTTAGGTGTCAATCAAGCCAGCAAGGGAGTAGTTAGACATCAATCAGGCTGGCAGGCGGAGCAGTTGGGGGCAATTAGGCTAGCAGGCAGGTGAGTGGTTAGGAACTAGCAACCCCGGATTGTGAGAGGTATGTCCGACTACTGGTTTAGGCCTAAACTGGCAGTTGGACATCCCCAAGGGGTCCCAGATTGAAGAGAGTGCAGGCTGGGCTGAGGGACACCCCCTTCCAGTGCATGAATTTTGTGCACTGGTCCTCTAGTTATATAATATTGCTAAGCCTGGTTCATGGTGTGAAAATTATATGATCCTTTAAAAAGTTAACATAAAAGTAATCTAAGAAGTAAGGATGATAATAATACCTACCTCCTTACATTGTTCTGCAGGTTAAATGAAACAATGTATATAAATTATCACATGACAAAATACCAACTACATAAAAAACAATGGTTATTTCTCATATTTGACAAAGTCACACTTTATGTTTTTTAAATAATAATAATTTTAAAACCAGTGGAACATAATTTCACAAACTGATATCAACTCAGGCTCAGGCTTGTTTTCAAAAATAGAGAGAAGTAAGCAGGGAAAATGGAACACAGACTTAACTTATACTATTTCTTTACTGTGTGACAACTTATAAATATAATTATTTATTGGAGAGGAAAAATTCCATTTTAAAGAATGAAAAGGGAAAAATAGACCTCAGGTAGAAGAGTCGCCCTATACCAGGCAAATCTTTTAGATGCTGTTACAAAAGCAGCTTCTTAGTGGACGGACTAGCACATCTAGGTGAATGCATCAGGCTCTGCAAAGGCAGGAGAGGTGGGCAATGCTTCTGGGTGTAGAAGCTTCCCGAGGCTGAGTCTGGGTCACTGGGTCTCTATTATCCTAATTCTATTCCAGTATTTGGAACAAAAAGATGGGTCAACCATCCAAAACTAAGGGAGAAAATAGAGACACAAGAGAAAGGACCAAGTGAGTACATCTTCATTTTTTCACCTGGTGTTTCTCCCAAAGACAATTTTAAAAGCTAAAGCAAGGATGGATGGGTCATCTGTTTAGCCTCATTCTTTATTTAAAAAAAAAATCAGCATTTCCGACTCCAGCATCTATTTAAAAAGTTGTTTCAACATTCAGCATTCTTCATTTGTCTCCCCTACACACACACATGCATGCATAAGCACTTTCCTAAAACCCGAGTTTATTTTTAGGCTAGAAAGAGGGTGTTCCAGATCAGGGCCCTCTGCTCTTCAGACATTTTCAAATGGTCCATTGCCAGATCTAAAAAGGCCACTGTAGAATTTATTAGAGGAATGTTCACAAAGCTCTGATTACTTTTAACCAGAAAATGAAGAGAAAAAAGTTCAAGAGTCCTCATCAGATCCAATATTGCACGTGGCATCCAAGAATTTTTAGGGGCTGGAATCCTCAACAAACCCCAGCCCAGCCTATTCATCCACAAGTGGCACGTCATGGAGGGCTTCAACTTAGCTGACATTCAGTCTTTCCTCTTCACTATGAAGGTACAATTCTGTTTCCCTAAATAATAGGGGAGATTAGGCCAAAGAAAACTTGAAACAATGCATTCGTTTTACAGCTCTAATGGCTCAGCTGAGGCCTGCCAATGAAAACGCTGGCTAAATCATTCCAGGGAAGCTTCTACCAGAGCTAATAAAACCCACCACCTCCTCCTTCCGGCCACTCAATAATAATAATAGCAATTATAATTATTATTATTATTATTATTATTACTATTATTATTTGGGCATTTTGGCCTTTTCCAATTGGAATACACAAAATACCCAAAGAATGTTCTCTTTTCAATAGATAATATGTTTGGGGTACAGATTCATATTTACTTTTCACGGTATGGTGAGCATAATTTCAAACAAAAAATCAATATGAGGTTTTATAGTAAAGGGTATTTTATAAAACAATGAATGGAAGATCTGAATCCTGACAGTCCTGAAAAATCCAAGTAGGGTCAAACTTCATTATTGAGAATATAAACATGTCTGATGTTGTACGTTGTCTTTCAAAAAATATTTTTTGGGAACTTACCATTTCCTAACCCTGTGTAAGGCCCTTGGAAAGACACTGAGATAATTCAACTAAAAGGAAAAAAGGTCTACCCCAGACAATAATTAACCAATAATCCCCCCACACTCTTATCCCACATGATCATGGGAACCTTTTTGGACCCTAAAAAAAGAGATTGGCAGTCAAAAATAAGAGAAAAAAATGTCGGGATCGGGATATAAAATAAGAAAAGAAGCAAAAGGAAAGGCAGAGAGAAAATAAATGTGTTCATTATATGGCAAGGCCACTAACAATTGAACCAAGCCACTATTATATACCAAGACCACTCTTGTCCACCCCTATATGAGAAGAGCAATTAAAACCAGACAGTTGGAATTAGATTCCATGCCTTTCAACCTTCAAATTACTAAGAGAAAGTCATTAAATTCCTCTCAATTCCTTCAAGAGTGTAAAGCTATCACATGATTTGGAAAATGTCTTCTGGCTTTCTCATCTAATACAATTGCTATGGAAACCACAGGAGTCCCCTGTTATTACAATTTATGTGGCATACAATGGTGCCACTTTCCCATGGTTCAGTACTGACTGGATCACAAGGACTCAGGCCTGGAGAAATCTGTTACATTGATTCAGTAGTTCAAAGAGAAGAGAAGGAGCATGTGAAAAATGTTGTCATGTGCATTGTTTTAGAGAGACTTTGAGCAAGCTATGGGGAAGCTCTGGCCTGAAACAATGCAGTTAGTGAGGCCTGTAGCTCATCCATTCATCTTCAGGTAGTCCCTTCTCTATTCCATCCTGCACCTTGCTGCCAATTAATATTTCAAGGAATAAATGATGGTCCTGTCAGTCTCTACTCAAAAGCCAACCATGGGTCTTCATTACCCAATAATTAATTTTTAAATCCTTCATTTTGTGTTGAAAATCTTTCAAGCTCTTGATTTTTTACCTTCTCAGTCCCTATTCTTCTGCAACTACCCTGACCCAGTTGAATGACACTGCTCTTAATTTCCTGAATACACCTAGAAAAAAATATCTCGTAGACACAAATAAGAGTACAATGATGACAAGAGAGAAAGGAGGTTGGGTGGAGGTAGAAGAAGGTATGGGGGGCGATAAATGGTGATGGAAGAGACTTGATTTGGGGTGCTGGACACAATATAATATACAGATGATTTATTCTAGAATGGTATACTTGAAACATATTTAATTTCATTAACTGTTATTCCAATAAATTCCATTTTTTTAAAAAAAAGAAATAAAATAGGAAACAAATAGTCAAATATTTCTGAAAATTCTACAATTACCTCTGTAAAATGAGGCAGTTCCAACTGAATGTCTCTACTAATTTATATGACTTTCACTTACAACTGTGTTGTTGACGGTGGCCCTTTCATTTTCTCCACAGCAAAGTGCATCAATGAGAAACCATTCTATGCAGGTGCTACAAAGGCACAAGGAAACAACACTGAAAAGGCTGTTTCGTGTTATTTACTCCGATTCCCTGGTTTCAGAATTGATGACAAACATCACTTGGCATTCCTGGATTTGTGGGTTTTAGGCCTCCAGGACCCATTCCTGGTCATGTCAGGTTAACTCGGGGCATTTGGCAGCACTGCACGAGGTGCTGTGAGTAACTTCGGTTTTGCAACCTCATTTGTCATATAATTAAATTATTATATAATGAAAACTCTGTACCACACAGTAAAATGTTCATTCTCCTTCTGCGGTATAGTATGCCTAAGCATAAAACAGCCACAAGAGAAGATTGTAAATGACATTAAAAGGTCAGCCTTAAAATTATTTTAATTCATTTACAAAAAAGAAAAACAATAAAATGAACAACAAACCCGGGAAGAATTAATTTCCACACCAAAGGGACTGAGGAAAGTTAACTTGAAAACAGGAAATTAAGAGAAAAGAAAATAAATGCTGGGACAGGGCAACAAAGAGAGAGGAAGAGAGGGACCTCTGCATCCTTGTCCTCTCCAGAGCTCCTGTCTCTGGCCTAAAATTGGACAATTTCCAGCCAATCATTCATCTCAGAGATGAGCACTGAGTCACTCTCATGAAGTACTTCTGCTCCCCATACTAACCAAATACCCCTCAGTAGGTGACTTACCTGTGTGTGTGTCAATGCCCTCACCTAAAAACAGAGTTCATGGGTTTTCTTAACTCATTTGGTTATTGTGAAGATAAATATAAATCATGAAGACTAGTGCCTGGTAAAAAATAAGCAACAAGTATCTCTTCATTTTTTTTGTTTGTTTCTTTCATTAATAAATCTCTTTTTAAAATAAATTTTGATTTTTTACAGAGAGAAAGAGAGAGAGACAGAGTCAGAAACATTGATGAGAGAGAAACATCAATCAGCTGCCTCCTGCACACCCCCCACTGGGGATGTTCCCGAAACCAAGGCACATTCCCTGGACCAGAATCAAACTCAGGACCTTTCAGTCCACAGGCAGATGCTCTATCCACTGAGCCAAACCAGTTTCGACTGTTAATAAATTTGTATTGTTTATATTATTACAATTGTTCCTCTTTTATCCCCCATAGCTCCCCTCCACCCAGTTCCCACCCCAACTTCTGCCCTTACCTCGCCCCGATTTTCCTCACCCATAGGTGTACGATTTTTGTCCAGTCTCTTCCCGCACCCCCCGCACCCCCTTCCCCCTGAGAATTGTCAGTCCACTCCCTTTCTATGCCCCTGATTCTATTATATTCACCAGTTTATTCTGTTCATCAAATTTTTTATTCACTTGATTTTTAAATTCACTTGTTGATAGATATATATTTTGTTGTTTATAATTTTTATCTTTACCTTTTTCTTCTTCTTCCTCTTCTTCTTAAAGAATACCCTTCAGCATTTCATATAATACTGGTTTGGCGATGATGGACTCATTTAGCTTTTTCTTATCTGTAAAGATCTTTATCTGACCTTCAATTCTGAATGATAGTTTTGCTGGGTAATCTTGGTTGTAGGTTCTTGCTATACATCACTTTGTATATATTTCTTGCCACTCCCATCTGGTCTGCATTGTTTCTGTTGAGAAATCAGCTGATTATCCTATGAGTGCTCACTTGAGGTAACTAATTGTTTTTCTCTTGCTGCTTTTAATATTCTTTGTCTTTTGCTCTTGGTATTTTAATTATGATGTGTCTTGGTGTGCTCCTCTTTGGATTACTTTTGTTTGGGGTTCTCTACGCTTCCTGGACTTATAAGTCTATTTCTTTCACCAGGGTGGGGGAACTTTTCTGTCATTATTTCTTCAAATATGTTTTCAGTATCTTGCTCTCTCTTCTTCTGGCACCCCCATAATTCTGATGTTGGTATGCCTGAAATTGTCCCAGAGACTCCTTACAATATCTTCATATTTTTCGATTCTTTTTACTTTCTGCTTTTCCATTTGGGTGTTTTTTTTCTTCTTTGTATTTCAACTCTTTGACTTGATTCTTGGGATCCTCTAGTCTGCTGTTGAATCTCTGTATATTTTTTTTATTTCAGTCAGTGTATGCTTAATTTCTAGTTGGTCCTTTTTCATATTCTCGAGGGTCTCACTAAATTTATCAGCCTTTTCTAGAAAATTCTTAAAAAGTCTTATAACCATGATTTTGAACTCTATATCCAGTCATTTGCTTTCCTCCATTTCTTTCATTTGTGACCTGTTTCTTTGTCTCCACATTTTGGCTGCTTCCCTTTGTTGATAGAGTGGTTTTGTGTGCTAGGTGTCCTATAGGGTCCAGTGGTTCAGCCTCCCCAGTTACCTGAGGTGGACACTCTTGGTGCACCCCTTTGTGGACTATGTGCACAGTCTTGTTGTAGTTAAGCTTTGATTGTTGTTGGTATCACTGGGAGGAATTGACCTCCAGGCCAATTGGCTGTGAGGATCAGCTGTGTTTATAATGGGAGAACTTCTGTGCTGGAGGCATCCTTATAAGACAAAAGTTGCTTCAGTTGGGCTTTGATGCTCACTGAGTCTGCTCCCTGAGTGTGTTCCTTATGGATCTGAGGAATTGTAATCTGGATGGTCCTACTCTGACACCTGGGTACACTGGCTCTTGTATCTGCAAGGAGGTGCTAATTTAGCCTCTGCCTAAGGTTACCCAGCAAGAGCTACAGAGAGATCTGAAGATTCACCTTCTTTGTTTGGGTTTTGGAGGTGCCCATATGAGGCCCAGCTGTAAAGCAATGCAAGCTGCTATGGGGCCTTAGGCCTTCTTTTGGATGTTCTGGATCTCACTGAATCAGCTACAGTTTGTTAGATAAATTTAGAATTCAAAGGACAAAGCCATTCATATGCAAAAGCCCTTGTGCTCAACTTGGAGGGGGCAGAGTCTCAGGGTGGAGACTCTGCAATGGATTCCCGTCAGCCCTGACCTAAGAGGCCCCTGGGTTTCAGTGTCCCAAGGTAATCGTTGCACCCACCTCTGAGAGAAAGTCACCCTTGAGTTTCGCCCACTGTGAAACAGTCCAGTTTCTCCCTGTATGATTCTGGGTCCCCAGGGTCTCGCCCAGACCTGGAGTTCAGAGCAGTCAGAAGCTTTTGTTTCTTCCCACTTGAAAAAGACAGCCACGTACTCAGTTGACAGCCCTCTCCTCTTGCGTACCTCAGAACCTCTGCACTTTCACAGCTCCTGTGAGTCTCAGTGTGCTTTTCTCTATCCTTCTAGTTGTATAATTTCCACTCAGCCAGCCTTCCTATGGTTCTGGATGATGTCTGTTTTGTCTTTTAGTTGTATTTTTTAAATTGTTGTGCAAGTCAGCAGTTCACGTGTTTACCTATGCCACCATCTTGGTTTCTCTCAGAATCTCTTCATTTTGTTGTTGGTTATTGTTTTACTGTTAATAAATAATACGTCCTCCATAGTGATTTTTCCACTTTTTCCTAAGAGTCACAGGTCCCTGTGAGGCTAAGGGACTGGAGACCATATGTTGACAGGTGTGCTTCAAGGTTACCAAAGGGGAAACTTCGTTTGTTCCCTTTGGGAGCTAGTTCCTAAATAGCTTTCATTAAGTAAAATAGCTCCATTGCTAAAATAAAATTTGAACAACCCTTTCGGGCCACAGGGCCACTCTGAGCACACTCTCTCTTTACTTTATTAGCTCCCACCCTGACCCGAGCATCCTGTTAGTCAGCCATTTATCTATAGGTTTGATTCCCTGATTGTCTTTATATGCTGTGCCCCACAAGATTTCAAAGTTGAATAAATCGCAGCATTTTTTCTTCTTTTCAGGTTTCTGTGAGCTGATGAAAAATAATAATAAAGTACACACAACTACACTGTTACTACTAATTCTTAGCCTTTGACCTCTGTTGAATTCCCATTGCTGCTTAGCAACCCAACGTGTCTCTCTCAGCATCAAAATTACTCCATTTCCTTCCCTACTGAAATCCTTACTCCTTCCCTAAACCACCTACCTAGCTAAATCCCACTCAACCTTAGAAAATTTTGGTCCCAACCTAATGAGAAAATGGAAGCCACATGGCAACACTTCATTTACTTTGCTCCTTTCCACTACAAACATCTCCATCATCACCTATCCTTCCTCATTCCAGGTGTGCTGATAACTGTCAAGACAATATCCACTCTCCACATGCTTTTTCTAAGTTTATCTTTTCTTTTTTTTATTAAATTATTATCTGTGTACATATTTTACCATTGCCCCCCCTCCCATACATACTCACCCTCCCCAGAGTTTTGTGTCCATTGGTTGTACTTATATGCATGTATACAAGTTTTGATGTGCATATTCCATTTCTACTGAACATTTTTACCTAAGTGTTTTTCTGAGCATTTCAAATTCATTGACTAATGCATTTGCTCTGCTCTGCTCTTCATTCCCAAACCAGCTACTTCTCCTCAATTCTTCATTATGGGGCGTTTGCCATAAATGTACATGTCACCCCTTCCCTCTAACCCTTCCTATTTTCTATCAGTCCCCAAAGCCCGTCTAGTCCTCATGCCCTTCATACATTTATCTTCTCTCCACTTTTACTCCCAATATATTCTCTTAGTTTAAGCATTTGTCATTGCTTCTGAGAATTTATATAACTTCTGTAATGCCCCCCTCCAACCTGTTCTATTTCTACAAAATTCTAATCTCATCACATACTTTTAAATAATCTTCAGTAGTTCCCCATAGTTGAGTACACAAGGTTTATCATGATCTCCTTGCTTAAGTCTCTGGCATCAAGAATCTTTTCCCTTAACACAGTCTCTGCTCCAGCTTTCTACTCCCTCATTGCCATTTCACATATATGTGCTTTTTTACACACTTATTTTGCCTAGAATGTCTTTATAAAAATAAATACTTATTTTAACATAAAAATAAATTTATATTAATGGAGATAGAAAAAATATATTAATACATGTAGTAACCTTTACCTAAATAACTCCTCACCAGGGAAGCTTTCTCTCCCCTTCCTGTCTGATGTAGACACCTCTCATTGATGTTGTCTGATTAAGTACAGATCACTGTATGCTGTAAGCTTTTGAAAACAGGACCTACCTCCCGCTTGATTTTGTGTCCCCTGAGCACTTAGCACATTGGTTAGCACATGCTAGAGCTTTAGTCATGTTTTAAGCATCTTGTATCTTACATTTTCCAGGAAGCTTTCTCTCTCTTCATCCCCAGTTTTTGGGGGTAATCCACCCAAGTGCTTCTTAAAAAGTAACTGAGCCCAGTAGGGAGAGTGCAGGAGGCAGCTGATCTGTGTTTCTCTCTCATTGATGTTTCAATTCTCTATCCCTCTCCTCTCTGTAAAAAATCAATAAAATATATTTTTTTAAAAGAAAATAACTGAGATACTCTGTCCTAACATCTATTACGCTGTATTATAATTATTGTACTTGTCTTCATATCCCAGTGTCCTCCCCAATGCCTGGCACATAGTAGGTGTTCAAAATACCCTTTCTTAATCAATGAATAGATGAATTAGAACAAATACATGAAAGAAACACTTTTCATAAAACCCAGCCTCTGCCAAAATGCCCAGTCCTGATCACGGAACTTAGACCTGTGTCATTCTCCCTATGTTAATTTCCTGAGTACCTAAGGACACACAAAATTGAACCCCAGCCGAATTCACACATGGACCCCATTCAGGGTCTGAAATTCTAAATTCCATCTTGATATCTGAAGCTCTGACAGTTTCGTCTGATACCAGCAGCCCATCTGCTAGGAGCACTTGGGGATGAAGAAGGAGAAAACTTCCTGGAAAATGTGAAATATGAGAGGAACCACTTTCTGATGGACTAAGTCCCTTTGAATTTACACCACTTGTGTACACATATATCCAACTATCCAAAAGGAAGCGGACTCTGATACCGTGCCTATCTTTCTGTTACTATCATAGGGAGTTATTGAAGTCAAATATCTCTCACTGGGAAAACACTATAAACTACAACAGATGGGGGTCAGGTTGGTCTGTTTATACCAATTTTGATTGCTTCCCATTGCTGGTGAAGGGCTTCAATTTTATGGTAGCATAAATTGCAACTGCAGCCTAGGATTCCATATCCAGCTCTTAACATAATAGACCTGTCACAGGCAACACATCTTGTGAAGTGCAAAACCAGAGAGAAAATTTGAATTTTATCTGAAAGCAATCTTTTTAAAAATAGGAGTCTACAAATTCTATTCAATAGCTGAGAGAGTTACAATTCCAGATGATAAACCAAATAAAAAGGCAAATACAAGATTATCTTTTTAAAGGAAACTTTCAAAACCAGCCTACACACATGCATTGTATCATCTACTTTGCTTGCGTTTATCAACCAGAGGTTAATCTGTACTGATTTTTTCAAGAGACAGAAATCAAAAAAAATATCCAATACTAATAAAATAGTGGCATTATACAACATACATATGTTCACAAAAGTATTCATCCCCTATTTTGTTATATTTTTACATCATATTCTACTAATCAATTAGATTATAAAGCTCTTTAGGGTAAAAATCACAGCATACTTTTTTATGTATCCCTCAGCACTTAGTATCATGATGAAGGCATCTATATATATAAAAGCCTAATATGAAAAATGTCCCCTCAGGAGTTCAACTGCCCAGGAGTTTGATTGCTCCCTATGATGTATGCTTATCAACAGAGGGTGGCGCAGAACAAAGGAAGGCCCCAGTTGGCAGCAGGCACCAGAGAAGGGAGGCCCCAGCTAGCAGCTAGCTGCTGCTAGGGACTCTACCCATACATGAATTTTGTGTGCTGGGTCTCTAGTATGATTAATAATTATTTCATTAATTGAAAAACATACATTCAACAAATAGGCATTGGGAACCTACTAAGTCCCAGTCTGAAGACAGTTCTAAATTTGTCAAATAGGTCTACAGAAGACAAAAAATTTCTAAGACACCAAGATCACAATTTTTCATCATTAGATCACTCCTTTACATATATTATCAACTCCCTTGTCTTTATTTCGTTGTATATGCCCTTGGCAAAACCCCAAACTAGTTAACTCAACATTTCCACAGATCTACCAATGGAGCTGACCAGAGAAGAACACACAACGGTGTGATGTGGACTCAATGTGTGGCCTTCAATCTCAGGTTGGCCCTTGTGCTGTTCAGATCCTAATACATTTCCCTGGTCATTCACTCTCCTGTTCACCTAAAAGCTACATCTCATCTTCTTTCTCCCATCAAACCTCTCACTCTTTCCTTCTCACATCCTCCTCTGTTGATTACCTTCATGCCTCTTTCACAAAGTAATGGAACTGAGAATAACTTTGGACAAGCTCCCCATCATCATCTACCCACCAACCCCGACAGACCCTTATGCTCTGCTCCTCCTGCTGTTAGGTGAGCAAACTGGGCTCTGGCCTAAAATCAGTGCTCCTGTTGTGCCCTGGATCTTATCCCCTCTACCTTCTCTAGGCTAACACTTAGCACTTCTTCCCAAGACTGACAAACTTTTAAAATGGCATGCTCCAGCTTCCAAGAGTAACTTTCTTTTAAGTTTTTCCTTATAAGGAAGAATAAATTACACTATCAAATGGATCTTTAAGATAATGAAGATAATACCTATGTCTAGATTCTTTTAAAATAAATAATATCAAAAATAAAATTCAGTTTAGATACACAACCAAAGTTAAATAAGAGCCTGGAGGCAGGGGAAAGGGCTTTAGACTGGGACTTGAGAGAACTCAGATTAGTCCTTGCTTTGGGCAATTCACTGACCTCTCAGTCTCAAAAGATTAGAATGGAAGACCTTTGTGGTCCCTTCCAACTCTCAGATTCTTATCTGGCACTGGCATTCTTTCAGACAATCCATTTTTGGAAACAAAACAATGTATGGTAACAAGCAGTTGACTTCATCCAAATTTGTTTTGAGAACAATGAGGACTTTTGATACCAAACCAATGGACACATATGGTCAAAATCTATACAGTCCCAGTTCTGCCAAGTTCTCACTCTCCTGCCTTTCTCCAGGGTCAATAGGCTTTACTTCAAAACCACACTGAAGACAATGTAATAAGTACAACAGCAGAGTGAAAGGAAAACAGAGGAATGATTGGGGATGGGAGTGGAGGAAGCAATGAAGCTGGGTCTTAATACAAAGTGACCCAGATGAAGGAGCAAAAATCTATCCCAGCAAGGAAGGAACAACTTCAAAGGCATAAATGTGGGAAGAAGCCTGACAAGTTTGGAAAACGATGAGAAGTTCTGAGCATTCAAGGAATGATGAGAAATGAGAACAGAATGGTAGATAAGAGGAAAATGGAGAAAGATCTTAAAGGGCTTGCTAATAAAACGTACCCTATTTGGCATGCATTTAATTCATTCTTGTCACAATAATGATAAATTAACCGGTCAGAACCAAAGTAATGAATGAATTCTATTTGGGGATTCATGTGGGCTTATAATTTATGCTTATAATTTAAAAGCATGCAAGGAACTCCGAGCCCTTTGGTACAACTATCATCATCTGCACCTTATCCTTGGGCAGGTAATGGAGATAGGTTAACCACCTGCTCAGATGCACAGCGACTTTAATGGACTTACGTTTTGTTTTGTATTAGTTTAGTGGCTAGACAATCATATACTTTAAAAAGTGATCCCCTTGGTCTTCCCAGTACCACCTGGCACCATACACAGTTATAACAATATTATTGACTACATTTCCTGTGCTGTACTTTATATCCCTGTAACTACTATCCATCCATCAATCTGTACTTCTCTATCCCTTCACCTCTGACACCCAGAGCCCCTACCCCTCTCCCCTTTGGAAATCATCAATCTGTTCTCTGCATCTATGAGTCTGTCTGTTCATTTATATTGTTCTTTACATTCCGCATTATTTAAGGTCATGAAGTGAAGGAAAGAGCAGAGGAGTTGCTTAGTAAACTACTGATGATTATTTAATTTTTAAAAATCCTATCTTTTGGGAAATCTCCCAGAGTTCTATACCCGATTCTGTTACCCTGGGTGCCAGGACCACTCTCCCCCGGCCCCCTGCAGAAAAGGCAGTTGCACATAGAGAGGAGGCTTCAACAGGAATAGCCAGCCCCAGGTGAAATGAGGACTGGCTGCTTTCTCGGCCCAACCATAATGAAGGTTGGCTCTCTGCTTTCTGGCATGGCTAGAGTTCACACTGTTCATTTCAATGGCCTGCTGGCTGCCAGAACCTCTCTACTGCCTATGATCTACACAGCCAATAGTGAGTCATCACACGGATGGTTCACCTCTCTGAATCAGAAACACACTGACTCAACCAGTCAAGGGGGCTTGGTTCAGAACAGAATGAGAAGGGGAAAAACAGCAGGGCAGGGAGTAGGAATCAGAATGGAGGTTCTTGAGACAGATGTCAAATGATTGTAATAATAATGAAGGGAATAAGGTGGCTTGGGCCATTCGTGCGGGCAATGACTTCCCTATTATGTGAGCCCATTTTCACTTCTCTTAGACTTAGGGGGGCATAACTGAAGTTGACAAGAGCAGATGACTTGAGAGGTTTTACTAGAGGGAACACAGCACACCATCATGCTTCATCACCTCTCCACTTCTCAACTGTGCTAACGTCAAAACCCCAAACACAGAAGGAAACTTGCTTCTTATGGTTCACCATCATAATTTATTAGTAAGAAACTCTTTCAAGACACCTTGATCTCAAACACGAAAAAAAAAAAAACAGCTTGATAAGTGACCTCGGGGGACAGACTTGGCCTGAGGTCATTCCAAAGCCTAATAGACTGTAGAGATCACCCATGGCCTCCAACAATTGCAAATTTATTTAGCACAGAATCACTGGGTTCCTATCATATTCTCTAGGCAAGACCTTGCGAGGCAAATTGAGAGATTCTGATTGTTTTTCTATGAAATGAGGATGATACTCATCTCTCGTAATGGCAATTAAAGGAACTCATGGGATAGACTGTGCCTGGAGTCTAGGAACTGGAGATTAACTACAGCTACTCGGTCATTCCAGAGTTCTGGGATTGAGCCATTCCAACTCAGTTCTGTACTTAATTCTCAGCATTCTGGGCTGAGTACCGTACAGGCTTTTCTTCTGTGTACATTCTAGATCCTAACTCTATCTCCCCATTTTTGTGTTACATTAAAAGAAAACTGTGGACTATTAATATTTTTAAATTTAAGTAAAACTGACTAATGAGGACAGCATAAAGAGAATGTCAAGTGACGGTCAACATAAGTAATAGTTCTGACCCAAGATACTTCATAATTGGTAGAAAGTGTTCTTGACTAATATTTTTAAAAGAGAGTAAAAGAAAAGCAGAGAGAGTATTTCTTAGCATGAGGTGTTATATCCACTAACGGCAATTACTACAATAGCAGGCCACTGATGCCAATTTTGAGTTGCCACTGACAGAGTGGGTATCTTGCAGGAATCACCTGTGCCAGAGAAAAATAGCTGCCATCAACTGGTCCTTCCTGGAGTTTTGAATGGAAATTTAACCTTTATTGCTATGAAATTGGCTTTGTCTAAACTGGCTGGACTTTTCTCTCTTTTTTAACTTCGCAGGTTTTGGTTTTTTAAAATATATTTTTTACAGAGAGAAAGGATGAGGGATAGAGAGTTAGGGATAGAGGGATAGTAGGAATCCATTCTGATTCCTACTCCCTGCCCTGCTGTCTTTCCCCTTCTCATTAGGTTGAGTCAGTGTGTTTCTGATTCAGAGAGGTGAACCATCCGTGTGATGACTCACTATTGGCTGTGTAGATCATAGATGAGCTTCCTCCTGCACACCCCTCACTGGGGATGTGCCCATAACCAAGGTACATGCCCTTGACCAGAATCGAACCTGGGACCTTTCAGTCCGCAGGCTGATGTTCCATCCACTAAGTCAAGCCAGTTTCGGCTATTTGTAGTTGTTTTTTTTTTTTTTTCAATGTAAGACCTCATGTGCTAAATTACTTGCAAAAGTGAAACCTGATTGGAAAGTATAGATAAAAACTAATAAAGATGCTTTATTCAGACTTTAAAGTAGAGAGCAGGGTACCAATGGTGACTAGGAGAACAGCATACTGAACCACCAGTCAGTATCATTTCTTTGTCCATTACTACATCCAAGACCTCATCTGGATTTCTAGGTTAACCCATTACATTCTTCCTAGTATTATGTTTGTCATCTTCCATTACAAGGAATTCTTGTTGAGTTTAAAAAACAAAACAGCTGAGGAGACAAAATGGTGGAAGAATAGATAGGCGAATTCTGAGCCTTGTCCCGAAGCAGAAAGAGAGAGCAGCTGAGGGTCTTGCTGTGTTTATTAGCAAGCCAAGAGACAGCCAAACACCAGAAGAAACTGGAGGGCTGCTGACCAGGGTGCCCCTGACAGGAAAGCACCCACGGCTGGGCTAGGTCCCTTCCCGGAGCTACCTACGGGCTTGGACGGGGAAATCTCGCCATCTTGAAGGGAAACTGGATCGTGTCAGAGGCCTGAATATCCACAGCCACAGTGACCACCAAGCAGCTGTGACCCCCAGAATGCTGATCCCAGGCGGCGCGAACACTTGGACTCACGGGAGTGCCCCACCGCATGGCGAAAAGGTCAGATTAGAGAGAAGATGGTGAGTGAGTGCTCGCGGAGAAGACAAAAGAACAGGGGCGGTGATTACAAGTAGAAGCCCCTGGCTGTTGGGCGGGTGTCACCTGTGAAAGTGGATGGGGCTCCTATTAGGGAGACATCTAAAGAGCAACACATTTGGATCTGACTCGGAGGGATGTCAGAGAATTACAGGAGATTACAGTTGGCTTGGACTTGCTTCCTGCCCCCCCCCCCTCCATAGACCAGTGCCTCAAGGGTGGAGGGTGGGGAGGGGGGGAAAGCTAGAGAGGCTTTAGAGCCTGGGAAGTCAACCTAGAAACACTGCCACCCAGAGGCTAAATCACAAATTGACCCTAGTATAATAAAAATCAAAGCCAGACCTGCTTAAAAATCAGGACCATATTACAACACTGAGGAGCAGTGAAATGCAGGGAACTGCAATATTGTCTGGACTGGAAAAAAGGCATGCCAAACAGAACAATAGAGGAAGCGAATGACCTTCATTACTGCAAATTTTATTTGAATTTTTAAATTTTTAAATTTTTGTTTTTTATTTTTTTCATTATTTGTAATGTTTACTCAAGAAACTATTTTGTTTTCTTTTTCCTAACTTGATTTTACCTTTTAATTATTACATTGTATACATAATCAACATTATTACTACTACTATTTTACATTTTTTATCTTATTTTCTTTTGTTTATTTTTATTATTATTATTTTATTATTATTATTTCGGGATTACTGTTCTACAGTCTATATTTATCTTTCCTTCTCCAATGCTTTATTCTATCTCAACCCTACCTTTATGCCATCACTCTCTTCCTAACCTTTTCCTTTGGTGCCCTGTTTATCTTAACCCTTTCCTGCTCTAGATTTTCCCCATTCTTTCTGTTTACCCCCTCCTAAAATTTCACCCTACTTGTGTATATCTAATTTCCAACCCCCTGCTCCAAGCCCATTCACACCTCCCTCGTCGCTGTCAAAAAAAAAAAAAAAAATGTCTTTTTCTCTATCCCTTTGTAGTTGTATGTTGAATGCTAACTATATTGAAGTTTTATGCTTTTTGTGTAAGATTGATTTGCCTATTCTTTTTGTTTGTATGTTTTTGTTAGCTGGGTTCTAGTCACCTTTATTGGAGGTTATTAATATTGCAAACACATTTCTATTCAGTGCCTTGTGTGTTATACCTGGTTGTGTTCTATTTTGTGCCTTTAAATCAAAGAAGGAGAAAGAGAACTACACAACCAGACATCCTAAAAAAAAGAGATCATGGGGAGATAAAGAAACAGCCCGCACATGAAAGAAAAGCATGCATCACCAGAAAAGGAAGTAAATGAGTTAGAGGCGAGCAACCTACCAGAGAAAGAATTCAGAGTAATGATCATAAGATGGCTAAAAAGAATGGAAGATAAATTTGACAATATGAGTATGACCCAAGAGGAAACGAAGAACCAAGAAGAAATGAAAAATGACATCACTACTGTAAAGAACTCAATAGAAAGCATCATGAGTAGACTAGAAGAAGCAGAGGACCGCATCAGTCAGCTAGAAGACAAGATGGGGAAAAAATACCCAATTAGAACAGCTTCTGGAAAAAAAAAAATTAAAAAGCAGGAGGAGAGTCTAAGGGAACTCTGGGACAATACAAAACAAAACAATATTAGAATAATAGGTATTCCAGAGGAAAGGAAACTGAGGAAGACATGGAAAACGTATTTCAAGAAATAATGTCAGAAAACGTTCCTGAGATAAAGAAAAAACCCACACAAATCCAAGATGCTCGCAGAGTCCCAAGCAAAATGAACCCCAGAAGACCGACCCCAAGGCACATTATAATTAAACTGGCAAACACCAACGACAAAATAAAGAGAGCCATGTGAAGCTGCTTTAGGAGAGGCCCATGTAAAGAGGAGCTGACATCTCTTGCCAACAGCCACATGATAAGTGATCTTGGAAAAATTTCAGTCAAGCATCGATGACCACAGCCTGACATCTTGACAAAAACCTCAAAACACCCCAACTAAGCACCTCCCAGATCCCTGCTCCTTAGACAACAAAGGCTTGTCATTTTACGCTGCCATGTTTTATAGTAATTTGTCATTTGGCAGTAGATTCTATCTGAAAGAGTACATTTATACAAGAGTTGGTAAACTGGAGCCTGAGGGCCAGTGCTTGTTTTTGTAAATTAAGTTGTTCTGAGACACAGCCACACCCATTCAGTCACATATTAGTTAACATATAATTATTATTTTTAGTTATAATTTATACCTCCATAACTCACTTCCCAGTCCAGACTGTGAATTCTTTGAGGGCAAGTGTGTTTCACTATACTAGATACTAAAATAGACTTTTGATGGCTACAAGTATAGCTCATCTTTAATCTCTAGTGCCTCAAATGACAAAGAAGGCATTTGTTGACTTAATAAATGCTTGAGATTCTAAGATCTCTAACAGCTAAAACAATTCCTTTGCCAAATCAGTAAACCTCACAGAGGAAAAGTTCTTTGGATACCATATATGCATTACAAATATTGTTTGAATAAATGAATAAACAAAAGAATAAATAATCAGGGTAGTTGCTTGACTCTATTGCTCAATCTTTCTCATGTTCTTTACAAGTTCACTTATTGAAATACTGTTATCAGTTTCAACATATACCAATCAGAAGCAGCCTGTGCATATGGGGAAATCTTCTTTAGTTCCTGGTGCATTTGAGTGGTTGGCTGAAATATGGTAAAATCTCCTTGTCTTAACATTTTGGTATGGTTAGTAATAAACATTTGGTCAACAATGGCCCATCTCTGAAGAAAGGGAAAGAAGCAGATGACTTCTGAAGGTCCAGGTGACCCATCTGGAAAAGCTATATTGATAAGATAAGTCTAAAAATATGAACCATGAGTAAAGACCACTAAATTGAGTCTAGTATGGCCAAGGAGTTGATGGTTTCACTTGATATTAAAATACCTCAAATTGCAAAATGGAGGAACTGAAGCTTAAGAGGCTACATAAATCAGAACTTGTTGAGATCAGAAATATCACAGGAATTGTCTCTCATAACACAACTTGGCTAAGTTTCCTAAATCCTAGCTGGTGCATAATCCAAATATCATTCTCACAACTCCAAAACCATTACTTACAGATCTTACCCTTCTATAAAAAGGAAGTGCTATAAGAGTACTTATTAGGTCAACTCAGATTTGCAGGAGTCATTATAACTGACAAGATGTCCTGATTCCCTAAGTGGAAGCTTCTTTAATCTCCTATTAAGTTTGTTCTCCACACACCACAGTTTACTCAGAAGTGGACCTTATTATTGCTTTAAAACCCTGCTTAGATACAATGTGAAGGTTCTAGATACCAGAGGAGGCCCTTGCATTAAACCTGACAGAAAGGAAATTAAGAAATATAACCTCTCAAGAGATTTATTTAGTTTCTGACCAACCTTTCAAGTTTTCACATGTAATACTGTAAGTCATTCAATAGGCAGTAGGCAAAGCCGTCCCAACACCAAATACTGCTATAGTACAGTACATGGCAAAGTAAATTAAGTTTCCACATCTCTAGGAAAATGGCAATGGGTGGGCTATCAGATCTCCATATGGCTCTAATTAAAGCCTGTTCAATTACGAAGCAAGTTCACAATTGGAGAAAAGAAATATAATGTGCCTGTATACTACTTTCTTTTCTTCCTCCAAAGAGTTCATGAGACTTTCAGAATTTACCTTGGTTCTACCTCCTTAGAGATTAACAGCAGCTTCCCCTTCACCAATCTTGTCTTCATCTCCCTTGTTCTGTCTCCCCACCTTCCACCATGGGTTGGGCTAATGATTTAGTCATTCTTCAAAACAGAAGAATACTGCCAGTTCTGGGAAAATGATATGGCTTTTTTAATCCACTCGTAGTCATAATTTTTCCTGATTTCCAAACTTCTCCTGTGGCAACCAAAATGTAGCATGGGCACGAGGCTCTTTTGTGCTTTTGAAATTGGGAGTTGCATACTGCTCTCCATGCCAACTGCAAAGACTTGTTCACCAAGCCAGAAGCCTCCCAAGGCACTCAGCCATGGACACCACAGAGTCAGTCCATTCTAATTTCCTAGGAATCACATGACCCATGGTGACAGGCAGCTCTGGGTTTCACTCTCATTCTGAACTTTAGTTTACATCCTCTTTTGATGAACCTCCTTATTTTTCTCCAGCATCATCTCTTCTATTAACTACTATATCATGTGAACCTGGTAGACCAGATAAGCACATGGCCACATAGGCATGGGAGTCTATTAAGGAATCTGTAATTGCAAACTTCTCTTGATCCCCACAAGATAGGTTTGAAGTTATATAGTGAATCAAAGGCATGGGATGAAATGGATAAACTGAAGCAGATAATTAGATGAAGCAACCTCTAACTCCTGCCTAGTAGCTTGAGTAATTAGGTACAATTGGGAAAACCAGGAATCTGACAACCTCTCTTTGGGTCGTCAAGCTTCTGTGAGCATAACATAACATAACATAACATAACACAACACATAACATAAAACATAACATAACATAACATAGCATACAGTTGAACTAAATGATCTCCAAGATCCAGCTATGACATTCCATGACTCTGAATAGGTTTGTGTGTCTTTCAGAATTTACTTTGGTTCCACCTCCTTAGAGATTCACAATAGCTTTCTCCAGAATCACATTCTTTCACAAAGCTCTTGAAAGAAGGAAATGGGTTAAAACTGTAAGTTTGCTTCCAATTTTAGCACATGGAGACTGACTGGAAAGAGGCTATTATGAACAATCTTGACCAACCTCAAGCACCTACACTGTCTGCAAACCCCTTGCCCCATTCTTAAGAGATGGCTGTCTCTCTCTTCACCAAGTATATCAAGTTTTCCAGGCAAAACCTCTCTCAAATCCCTGCCTGCTGGCGAACAGCTCAAATATCTGTCCACCCTAACCTCATTTCCTTGTCTCAGAGAAATTCTGTCCTTTCTTCAGTCCATGTCTCCCACTGTTGCTGGGTTCTGAATCCCTCTGTCTCTTACCTCCACAGAAAGGCCAGTCTTTTGATCATTGTTTTTAAAACTGTTTCAGGATAACATTTTCCAACCATTCTCTAAAAGGTAGAAATTGAAGTAAAGCTGAGGAGCAGACCCAAGACTGACTCTTTAAGAGAATATTAGATTTTTGCATAAGAGTCTATTGAAAATGTGTTTCATTGCACTACACAGTTTTCTCTACATGTGGTTCCTGAGAAATTTCTGTCCAGTATCACTCTTTATGCCAGTTGTTCTGTCTCATAAACAGAGTGAGCCATCCTGTCTCCCTCTTCGTATTGATTCTGGGAAGTTCAGAGCTAGCTCTGTGGTCTGACTTTGGCATGTTTAATATGTATCCACTCCTTTGGCATACTGAATTTAGCACTGACTTCATCTTCTCTTATCTGTCCTCATTTTCCCTTTTTCTCCTCTTCCTTCTTTTAAATGATTGTATCATATGAAAATATAAATTATACTTTAAGTCCTACCTGCAATAAGATATGGTATAACTAACTCCAAAACAAATTAACAGACATTTCTTATTCATAAATATGTATTTAAAGTATACAAGTATTTCTCTTTCCATAGAAATGAAGTCCAAATATGTAAGAAAATCACTGAAATATGCCTTAGAAAAGGATTCCTTATATTTGAGGTCTAGTATTGGTTACAATAAATCCACTCAAATTAAAGATGCTGTGACAGTTCCCAAGAACTCCAAAAATAGGAAGACCAGTCCTGCTTGCCTTTTCACTATGGGTTCTTTTCAAACTACCTGTGGTGTGACAGACTCAACCACTAAGAAAAAGTGTGATTGTATTTATTTACTGATCAAGGACTTATGATCATGCAGAAGAGCCCAGAATGACAGAATTAGAGAGGATTATTTTTCCCCATTATATTATTATCTATGGAAAAAGAAGTAGACCGAATTATTAAAAGGGGAGAATGACCAGTATATAAAATTACAAAATGTATTTAAAATTATTATGCTCCATATATGAGTCAGTCTGAAATAATATTGGACAGTGAATGCCCCATAATTTCACAGTTAACGGTAAGGTCATTGAATGCATGATAATTATTATTATAGTTACTGTCCTAAATCATCTTATGCTATATAATAGGTGCCAATTCTCTGTTCTAATACACTTTTCTTTCCGGCCTCTACTACACATCTTTCAAGAACCCATCCTCCCCGATGGGTTCCTCTAGTTGGGAAGAGCAGAACATATGTATGATTCTTAAAATGATTATTCTAATGAAGGTGTACAGAGTTTATTTGGGGGTTAGGATGGAGAAAGACTAAAAGTAGGGGGAAAAAGGTGGTTAGTTACTGTAGATGATTAGAGATAGCACTGGCTTTATTCTATTCAGTATTGCAATTGTATTCATGGATGACTGTCTCTCCCATCTGAACTTTTTGAAGACAAGGATCATAAGCTTGCTACTGTGTCTAAAACATAACTGGCATTCTATAATTGTTTGTTAGAAACTGGATGAATTAATGAATGAGTGGATGAATGAATAGAAGGAATGAGATGCTAAAAAGAGCCATTATTACTCTTTTTTAAAATTCTCTTCATATTGGCTTCTTGATCAAGCAGGGAGGAGAAAATTCAATCTAAGGCGGCGATCAGGGCCATATTACCATCTTCCCCATCACAGTTCTCCTCCCCAAACTCTGGGATGTGCTCCAGGCTGTCGATGTTCCCCATAAAACCTGCTGCCCAGAACCGAGCATAGACTCCAGACAGTCTGATTAATAAGGCTGTTTCTGAAAGGTGCGTCTCTTCCAGCCATCTGAACACAGAGCCCAAAATTGTTGGCATACTTTTAATGGCCACATCATGCTTTTGTTTCATATGAAGATTATGCTCAGAACTATTTTTCACATTGATTGCTGCAAACATAAATATCCACCAGCTTGGTTTACACATTTTTTAATATTCTAAAATCTAAGTTCATCCCTGTGAATTTTCACAATATTGTGTTGAGCCCAGCATTCAATCCTTTAAAATTTTATGTGAAGTAATTTTGAATCCCTGACTCTATCATAGTCCTAAGTGCTATGACCCCCACAATTTTGCAGCATTTATACAACAGGCAATTCTGAGTATCTACTGGGTACTACACATGGTAGACATAAGGCCTTCCTGAACAATACATATTTTGAAAGCACACTAGAGAGGAAATGCTCATTGTTCTCAGCTTTGCACTCTTATACTCACGTGTGAAAGAGATGAGATAGGGCGCAGATTCCCTATAGGTCAGGGTGATGGTCCCCTGCTTTCTGTTTTATGAGGATTCATTACCACATCAGATATCACCTTGCCCATAAATTCCACACTAAGATGAATATCTCTTTCACATCCCCTTTTCAGTCATCTGTTCAACATCTCCTTGAGAATGTCCACCATATCCTCAAACTTACTGCTGAACCCAATGCAATGGCTCACCAAACACTGTCACTTATGAAGTATTTTCAATTTGCAAAGCCCTTTCAACAGATAATCTCATTTGAACTTCACAACATCCTTTCAAGGAGATACCTCTCTATACCTTCTCTGTTAGTATTGCACTGCTCAAGTCACTCTACTGACCAAGTCCTACTCATCAAAAGTAAAAGCTAAAATCTATACAATGACCTGATAGGCCTGTGACCTCTCTGCTTAATTCATTCAACTCAACAATGGTAACTCTTTTCCTTTCCCTCTGCCCAGATTCCATGTGGCTCACTCCCATACTTCCTTCAGCTTTCTGCTCAAATGCCATCTTTGCAGTGAGGCCTTTTCTGGACATCCTTTATTTTGCTCCTACAGTAAGCATTCCCTGTCTCCATTATTTTTCTGATTTATTTTTCCATAGCACTTATTCCCTGGCATATATCACGTATTCACTTATTTGTTAAGTGCCTGTCTCCTCACATTACAGTACCAACCCCATGAAGAAGGGACTTTTTTCTTCATCATAATATCTGCAGTGCCTAAAAGAGCAGTTAGCCTACAATAGGTGCTCAATTAAACATATGCTGAACATCAATAAATATAGCATAAATATAAATGAACAAATGGTTAAATTTGTGATTAGGCTGGAGTAAGAACTAGAAGCCCATTCTTCTCATTTACAGTTTTCTAGTTCTCTCCACTACGTCACAATAATTTTCCTAATCACTTGCAACCCAGCACCCTATGCTGCTTAGATTAGTACAGGAGTTTATAAGGTCATCTTCCTGCCTTCAGTATCCCTGTTCACAACACTGATTCTGCATGCTGCTCCCAAATTAATTAGTGTTCTGAAGAATTGCTTCCATTTATAGAATAAAGAGTTTAGAAGCCCTGATCATCCTTCCACTGTAAACAACTAAGACTTCTCAATAAAATATAAAAATAAATGTTTTGCCCTGGCATGGTTGGAAATGATCACATTTCCACTGCAAGGTTGATGCTTCACTTCCCTGGTTGCGAACTGGATCCCTCATAGGGTCATGCAGGAGACAACTGATCAATATTTTTCTCACATTGATATTTCTTTCTCTTCCTCTCAAAAAATCAATGAAAACATATACTTGGGTGATTATTTAAAATAATAATACATCATATTAATATATATATATATATATATATATATATATATATATATATATATATATATATCAAAATATCACAGTAAATTTTCAGGACACTGAAGACACACACAAAAAATGAGAAAGAAGACAACTAAAGAGAAAAGGCAAAGTAAATACAAATGAAAGACAATTAGATTGCTAACTTTTGAACAGTATAAATGGAACCAGGAGACTAGTATAATATCTTGATAATAGAAAGCAAATAGCCTATCTAAAATTGAATAACTAAAAGTTGGGTAAAATAAAAACATTTTTGGAAAAATAAAAATTTTAAAGTATATGAGTAGAAAACATTTTAAGAAAACTGAAGAAAAAATATTTCAGGTATAAGCAAATTGATTCCAGAAGGAAGATATAAAATTTATCAGAGATGGTAGCTATTAAACCAGATACATATTAAAACAGATGTCTATTTGTGGATATCTATGAATATCTTTCTCTCATGAATCCCAACTGATTACTATTCAATGTCTGAGGACTTCCCAACATAACTTTTCGAATTTTCTTTCTATCTTATTCTTCCCTGGGAAATGTCCCCTCCTTTCAAGCTGTTCTTCTCATAATGGCCTAAATATATTTGCATGTAACTATCTGTACTTTGGTTCATACTTTTCCCCCATGCTTAATAAACTATTTCTCTTACTTAGCTATTCATGTTTTAAAGAATCAACCTCTTAACTAATGTTCTTGATAAATACTAAGCCCTTAGTATTTTCCCTTTCCTTTCCTTCATCTCTTCAAGTAGTTTCTGAAATAATAATTGTATAGCCAAAATAAACATATATTATATGCCTACTATGAACAAAGTACTTTGCTAGACATGTCAGATTTAAAACTGACACATAATACAAAATGGTGGTTAATAACACAGACTGTAAAGTCAGACTTTAATCCCTGTTCTGCCACTGGGTAATGATAGTTATTGAATTCTCAAAATCTTCATTTTCTTATAAACTAGAGATAATAAAAGCATTTGCTTCTTAGAGCTGCTGTGAGCATTAAAAAAGATAACTCTTGCAAAATGTTTTATTTCCTTGGTAAAATAATTAGATGATTGATTGGTTGGTTGGTTGATCGATGATAGATAGAGTTACATTACTAGGAATACCAAGGTCTAAAGTCTAAAAAAAAGGACAGTACCGGGAATTATGTCTGTCAGGTGTTTCATCCCCAAGAAGTAAAGATGAAAAACCAACTCTCTCTACCCAGAGTGTTGGCACTGCCTGTGAGAAGACTGCCCTTGGGACCCTGAGGAGTTCTCCCTGCTGTCCTGCTCCTTTGGCCACAGCTGCCTGAACTTGAGGCTAGCCAGAAACCTATGACTTCTGGCCTCACTTATAAAAATGAATTGAGCCAATTCACATGGACTGTTTCTAGAATTTAAACCAAGATTCTGCAAAGAAACTCAGATAATTAGCATTGAGACATGAATCTGAAGATAATACTCAATGAGATAAAGCAGGAGTCACAGCCAGCTGAGTTTAGTTTTAAAGCTGTAAGGGGATGGGAAGAATGAGTAATCTAGCAAACTGAATGAGAATTGAACGGTGCAGATGCACTAAGCTGTGGAGTGCCCTGAAGCCTTTGAAGGAAATGGAGAATCCGGATCTGCTTCAGTTCCTAGCAGTCTTCTGGCTCCATCTCCAGTCCATATGTAACTGTACAATAAATCCAATTTCTTTATGGATTTATTATATAGTTATTTATTTATAGAGACTTGAGGAAGTCTCTATTCCTTACTACCACAAAAGCCTAACAAAAATGTTTGATAAGAGTCTTGGCTAATCTGCAATATTATTTTATTTTATTTTATTTTATTTTTAATATATATTTTTATTGATTTTCTACAGAGAAGAAGGGAAAGAGATAGAGAGCTAGAAACGTTGATGAGAGAGAAAAATCGACCAGCTGCCTCTTGCACACCCCCTACTGGGGATGTGCCCGCAACCAAGGTACATGCCCTTGACTGGAATCGAACCCAGGACCCTTCAGTCCGCAGACCGACGCTCTACCACTGAGCCAAACCGGTTTTGGCTGCAATATTATTTTAAACAGGCTTTACTGATTAGAGGGAAGGCTTGCTCTATTTGTCATTTGAGGGGAGGCTTGCTCTATTTATCAATCATTGTTTCCCCGGCTAGCTATGATTTGTCTTACTTCCTTGGTACTGTAATTGACTATTTCTCTGTTAAAAACTTAGTCCATGTTTCATACTTTCAGAGCCATCTTGGGCTCAGCTACTCAAACAATGAAATCATGAATGCAACTGCTTATAGCCTTTCCCTCCCCAGCTAACATATTCCCACTATATGGTTATCTTTAGTTGTTTTACTTACTACTCAACATGGAGACTGTACCACAGTAATAAGACAAGCAGAATGGATTACTATAGTGTAGATTCTGCATACCTCTTTTTTCAATACAAAGTAGCATACCTTGCTCTATTCAAACTCTTGCCCAATACTGTACTTCCCCCTATGTCATGGATTTTTTTTCACTTGTATATAAGTTAATTCATTTTTAAAAATCAGTTGAACATTTCCAATGCTGCAAGAACTACAAAGAGCCTAAATCTTGTGCAAGAGACAAACATCAAGGGGTAATTATAATATAGTATGATAAATATGTACTCGAGCAGTGGTTGGCCAACTTTTACTGAAAAGGGCCAAATAGTAAATATTTTAGGTTTTGTGGGCCACCTGGTCTCCACTGTAACTACACAACCCTGCCACATGAAAGCAGCCAGAGACAATGTGTAAACAAGTGGATTCCAATAAAAATTTATTTACAAAAACAGGTGGTAGGCTAAATTTGATCCATGGGCCATAGTTTGCCAACCACCATACTTGGGTAAGAACATTCTTTTAGTCAACAATTATTTGTTAAACACTTCTTAGTCCAGTGGCCAGCAAACTGCAACTCGTGAGCTACATGCGGCCCTTTGGCCCCTTGAGTGTGGCTCTTCCACAAAATACGTGCGGGCGTGCACTTACAGTGTGATTGAAACTTCATGGCCCATGCGCAGAAGTCAGTTTTCAGCTCTCAAAATAAATTTCAATCTTTGTACTGTTAATATTTGGCTTTATTGACTAATGAGCTTGCTGACCACTGTCTTAGTCTATTCCTTTCACTGCTCTAACTGGAAGGGTAAAATAGTAACCTGAACATACAAAAACCCCATCTCTAATGGAACTTACATTTTAGTGGAGAAGATGGACAGTAAGCAAATTTTTAAAAATATATAGCACATTAGTGGAAAATCCTAAAAAGATAAATAAAATAGGAAAGCAACCATGAAGAATCAGAGGAGTATGTGAAATTTTTAATGATGTCACTAGGAAAGGATTTGTCAAAGGTGACTGAAAAAACTCTGGAAGGAAGTGGGAAAATCAGCCATGTAGAAATATAGAGGAAGGATGTGCCAGAGAGTGAAAAGCCACTGAAAAGCTAATGGAGTGTGTCCATCAAGTCAAGGGGCAGTGAGAAGGCTGGCGTGACCGGAATGGAACAAACAAGAAACGTGGTAGGAGGGGAGGCCACAGAAATGACTGGCACCAGACCAGGTAGAACTTGTAGGTCATAGTAAGGCTTTGTCTCCAGGTGAGCTAGGAAGCTGCTGGAGCATCTTGGCAGAGAAATAATTGGATCTGTTACACTCTAAGATGATTACTCTAACTACTTTGCTAGAGGAAACTACTGAGGAGGCCATTGTAATGAAACAGGTGAGAGACCAGGGGGGCTGGACAGAGTGATGACAGCAGGGGGTGAGCAGTGACACAAATGAGATAGCCAATTCCTACTACAGGACAAAAAGGAATATTATCGGAGAAAACAAGATGGCAGCATAATCACCTATACTTGCTGCCTCTCACAGCTACATCAAAACCACAACTAAATGTCAGGACAACTACCACCCAGAACCACCAAACCAGGATTATATGAAATGCTGAAGGGTATTCTTTAGAAGAGGAAGAAGAAAAAGGTAAAGATAAAAATTATGAACAACAAAGTGACAACAAATACATATCAACAAGTGAATCTAAAAATCAAGTGAATAAAAAATCTGAAGAACAGAATAAACTGGTGAATATAATAAAATCAGGGGCATAGAAAGGGAGTGGACTGACAATTCTCAGGGGAGAAGGGAATATGAGGGTGCGGGAAAAGATTGGACAAAAAAACTTACACCCTGGATGAGGACAATGGGGGGGGGGGTGGTAAGGGCACAGGGTGGGGTGGGAACCAGGTGGAAGGGAGCTGGGGGGAGGGGGGGAGAAAGAGGAACACCTGTAATAATCTGAAAAATAAAGATTTATTTAAAAAAATATAAAAATAAAATATATATTACAACAGAACAAAAAGGAATGTTATCAGGATGGAGGAAACGACATCCTGAGACATAAAGAAGAAGCAGGAATCATCTAAGTTTTAGGCCAGGGAAATCAGGTCCACAGCAGTGGGCACATCCCCTGGGTTAGAAGTCAGAGATATGTTAGGGTTCAGGAAATTAATGGATCAGCAGCTTCACACAGGAGGGTGAGGAAAGGGAGGAGAAGAGGAGGAGGAGAAAGAAGAAAAGAAAAACCCTAATATCCAGACTCACTGTATGCTCCAACCATTCCCCAATCTACTTTTCTCGGTTAGAGAAAACCCAGCAACAAGATTTAACTTCTGTTCGGTCATTAAAGTAATATGTAAGCAGGGTTCCTAGAGAAAAAGAAAACATTTATTAGTAGTAGCATTGTTTAGATTCCTAGGCTGAAATTCTACCACAAGATCACTCAGTGAAATCATCTGAAACAGATGGGCACCAGGCCAGGATATAAGGGCCAGCACCCCAATCCTAGGAAAGTGCCCAAGTGTCTTGAACCTGAATGTAGATGGATACTAGGGTCTTTCCTCAAAAGTTTCTAAGAGAAAATAATTTTAATACAGACACACCACTTATAGCTCTCTCGTAAGTCTATTTGGCTATGAAATAATCATGAAAAGGAGAAAAACAACCTCTCCCCACTCACCTAGGAAGGAATGTTCTCTGAGCCAGGTGAACAAAGAAATTGTAGATTTCCTTCACTATACAAGGAAATCTTTGTACCTATTGGGACTGGCAGAAATTGGCCTGTCGAGAAACAAACAGGAGATGCTTCTGTTTGCAGGCACACTTATTGAGCTTACATGTAAGGTGTTCCCTTACTGCTTACCCCCGGTCTCTTTGCCAGGTGAAGTGAGTGTGAGAAGGTAAGGCTTGTATCTTTAGAGTTTACACTGTTTGATGTTGGAAGAGCTGTTATGTTTTAAGGCTTTGCCTCTGTTTCTTTGCTCTCTACCCTCTTCTACCCCTTACACTTATTTTCCCATGTGTTTTTAAATATATTTTATTGATTTTTTTACATGGAGGAATGGAGAGGGATAGAGAGTTAGAAACATCAATCAACCGCCTTCTGCACACTCCTCACTGGGTATGTGCCCACAACCAAGGTACATGCCCTTGACTGGAACCGAACCTGGGACCTCCCCAGTCCTCAGGCTGATACTCTGTCCATTGAGCCAAACTGGTCAGGGCACACTATTTGTGTGTGTGTGTGTGTGTGTGTGTGTGTGTGTGCGCCTTTTTTTGTTTTTTTGGCTGCAGGGAACTTTGAATCCCAACTTCAAAAGAAACCTATAATGAAGCCTGGCTGATGTTTAACAGACCTGCCACTGAAGGGGCCCAGCACAAACAACCATTCCTCTGGCTCAACAGCCACAAAGGGTGGGTGAGTGAGACCCAGCTAATCTCCTGCATCCAGGTCTATTCAGCACTGGGCTCTCCACTTGTTCCCAAGTGCCATGTGCATTGCCCTCCTGGCCTAGGACACACAACCCACATTATATAACTGTAGGTACCACTCTCGCCACACCCTAGCAGGGCTCCTCCCAGTCAACATCTTGAGGACCCTTTTAGAGCAAAGTAGGCCATGGCCCAGCATAGCTACATAGCTGTCCCCTGCCCTCAAATACCCCAGCAGCAAAATGCAGGGAGTGAAGCAAAGAAGAGACTGAGTCACCAACACAGAGTCATTAGTCCACCACAGGCTTCAGAAAACAAGTGGAGGGCACCCCTGGTCTGCTTCATAGCATGACCTGACACTCAATGATAGATGGCTTGCTTAAACTATGCTCAGCCATCTCATCCATTTGTTTTTATTTGATGGTTTTCCCCTGCATGACAACAATATTATGGAATCTGACACACAGAAACCAAAACAGAGAGGCAAGCCCACAGTTCCAGTTCCACTGGGCACTTGGCTCAACTCTGATGGGAAAAGGAGAGGAAGAACAAGGGATGAAAAGCAGGTTCAGCAGCAAAGAAGCGTCATCTCTGATGCTGTTTTAGAAAGAAAAAGAACAGAAACAATTCATGACCAAAAAGAGCTGAAGTCTGCAAGGCTCGGGGGAGCCAAGTTTCCTTGGCTTGGCTCCCTAGGATGTGCCATAGGCGTGGTCAACGACATCTGTGATGGTGGATTCTGGACCCCCTTCCTTCTTATGGACCCTCTTGCAGGGCAGCCACCATGAAGAAGTAGACATCTGGCTTACGCACACGCACCTGCCTATAACCAAGTTCCTCTATCTTACCGTGTATCCCTGAAAATAAGACATCCTCTGAAAATAAGACCTACTTACAGGTTTCCTTCTGAGTGAAATATAAGGCATCCCCCCGGAAATAAGCCCCCCCACCCCGGCTCTGTCTCAGAATGCTATTGCTAAACATGAGAGATTTGGTCCACTGATTCTGAAAGAAATGGAGTCACAAGAAATTCACCAGGAAATTTAGGAATTGGATTGTTATGATGATGTTCCAGAAGATGATGACATGATTGTCATTGAATAAATGAGTAAATTCTTGATACTGTAGGATTCAGTTTGTCTGGTTTGTGTTGACAACTACCGTACTACTGTACCGTATACAGGTAATAAATTTCCTTTATTTTCATTTAACAATAAATGTGTACCATATTCTTCTTCATGGAAAAATAAGACATCCCCTGAAAATAAGACCTAGCGCATCTTTGGGAGCAAAAATTAATATAAGACACTGTCTTATTTTGGGGGAAACAGGGTATTAACGCTGTTCAACTGACTGGGTAACATCTATAATTTATATCTCTTCCTGACCAGTCCCAAGTCTGATAAATACTCTCCCTTTGACATGCCCATCTGGATTACAGATGTTTGATGTTGGATTCCTCAGGCCCTCTCTTCCTCTGAGCCTTTGGGAGAAGAACATCTTTGGGCTAGATTTCTGGTTTCTTGCTGAACATGGAAAAGGGGAATGCTGAGTAGGATTTGAGAAATGAAATGGATTGTTCATACACCAATAGTTGTACCTGCATGTTAATGATCTACCCATAGATGTGTCCCCTACATCCAAACTACCTACCCCTCAGCCCCCACACATACACACTAAACTGTGAGCTCCTGAATAAAAGGACTCTGTGCCTTGCACACTCTGTTTGCTCTGGCAAAGCATTTGATAAATTGGATTCCCTTCAGAGTCACAGTATAATAAAGTTGTGAGCTTGAGTTCTGTGATTTAAATATAATAATACGGATACTGTCTATGGGTAATTTCATTCCTAGACAACCCATAACTTCACCAAGTTGCAGAAACAGAAGACACTGATAGAATTTCAGAAATCTGTATCTCTATGAATCCAAAGCCCTTTCCAATGATCCAAGCACAGAAAGGCAGTCTATACTCCATATTCTGCTTTTGGTGCCTCAGCCTAGATTTCAACCAGGAGAATTTAGATATAATTACTAAACCCCTCCACTAAGTTGTTAGCATGTACTCTTTATATTTTTTTTAATTTGTCTGTCTGCTTAGCTTACTGTATCTGGCACAACATAGGAATAATTGTTTTTCAAAATATGGTTCTTGCCAATAAGAGTTATGAAAAACACTCAGTGTTTTTAATAATAAAATTCAACACCAGGACTACAAGGCAGAGGATGGGAGAGAGAAAAGTCCATATTGAAAAAAAAAAAAAAAAAGTCCTTACTGAAATAAATATAAGGGAGTTAGTAAAGAGGAAACTGCTCTGTCTTCAGATTTCTTCCCTCAAAAGAGGAAATACATAGATAATTTCCTTTCTTAGTTCCTCTTAAGTATAAATGTAAAGATCTGTTTCTTACTCTGAATAAGCAAGGGGCACTTGAGGAAATCCTCCAACTTCAAAGACAGACAGGAATTAACTGGGTTTTGGGGGGTGGGGGGTAGAAAAGTTGACTGTAGATCAATCAGATGTAGAACACCTTTTAAAAAATTTAGACTGGATCTCATTTCTAGCATTTTAAAAGGTTTCATCCTTACATCAAAAATGGATTAATACAGAAAGATCCAAGAATAGGAAGATCTTAAGAATATAATTGCTGGGGGGGAAAACAATTCAATAGAAGAGATGGAGGATAAACTCAAGGAACTCTTCAAAAGAAAAAGGGAAAAAAAAGAACAAAATAACAAAGAGATAGGCCATATGAGAGGGGAAAAAAAGGAATAAACTCAGGAGATCAATCCTCAGGAGATTCAGAGTGGAAAAAGAAAACAGAAAACACTGACCTTTGAAGAATCAAAATCTATCACTACTAGAAGTTGTCAAAGGTGAGGGCCGTGAGTGTTGAAACCTAATGCTCAACAAAATTAGAATAAAAGTCCAATCCTTTAAAAAAAAAAATCATCAGATTCCCTAAAATACCAATGCTAAGGATAAAATTCTAAAGTTTTGAACAGAAAAAAAATATTCCTCTTTGAAAAAGACACATAGTTATCAGAATAGAAGTTAGAAACAATTAACAAATTTATTCAAAAGTTTGAGAGATGTTTTACAACCCAAAATTTTACAAAGACAAACTATCAGTATTGTGCAAAGTCAAAATACAAAATGTTTTGAAAAATGTATTTTCAAAAAAGTTCCCTAAAACCTCCATTCTTAGAAAGTTACTTAAGGATATTTTCCAGTAAAACAAGGCAGTAAATTAAGAGATATTCATGCAATTCATGACACAATAGCTCCAATCCAAAAAAAATAAAAATTAAAAGCAAGCATTAGAGAGAAATTCCGAATGACAACTATGCAGCAGACCTGAAGATAATTGGTCAGGTTTGAAAGTGAACAGAAAACAGAATGAACTAGAAGAGAGATCTGCATATTGTTAAAAAAAAAAATCTATATCTTTAAATAACTGTTATGATAAAACATGTAAAAACAATTGAGGTTATCAAAAAACTGAAGGGAGATAGAAAGAAAGGAGTAAAGGAAGGGAGGGGGAGAGGGAATAGACTCAAAAAAGTAGAGAGAGAATAGTAAAAAGCTATGCCAGAAAAAAATATATAATAATAGAATGATATTTTGTTCTGCCACAAAAAATATTTTATAGTCATTATATTGTAAATATAAATATAACTAATTCAAATAAGAATAGTAAAATAACTATATTGAAAATATGGAGGGGAGGAGGAAAAATGGAATAGTTAAAGGCTCATTTTTACCATAAGAGCAAGTCAATGCATAATGTTTAAAACTGATGAATCAATTAATATAATATATAATACCAGAAGACATGGGTAAAATAATTAAATATGAGAGCAAGGTTAGAGAGTTAAAGAAGAATTAGGCAGGGAACTATCATTTCTGTTTACATCTTTTTATACAATTTGATATTTTTAAACATGAGCATTTATTACTTTGATTTAATTATGTGTAACTATCAAAGGGTATAGATAATAGTTCCTTTTATTCCACAAAGCAAGTTTTGCATGTAGAGATAAGAAGTTTTGAGACACTTTTGGATCCCCAGAGAGAAAGAGAAGAGTTACCATGGTAACTCTGTGACAGTAAGTGGAGTGTGTTATAAACACTCAGATAAGGGCAGTGGCATTAAAGATTTAGAGTACAAAGGGCCACATTCAGGAAAATGATAGCTAGGTACCATGAGAACTGTCTCAGTCAGGGCAGTGGGCTGTTGTAGTGAACAAAGGAGAACAAGCCAGATTTTCTCATCTCTTTGGAGTTGGCAACCACTGATATTAGTGAGGTTTAGCTTCTGCTTAACATTATCAATATCTAAAAACCAAACCCAAACAGAATTTTTCTTATGTGAATAGTTCTGGTAATGTGATCAGTGCCCTGCACATTTTTATATAAACATAGGCTTCCCATCTGCCAGCTTGAATAATGATAATAATCACTAATGTTAACTTAGAACTATTTTTGTACACTAACAACTTTAGAATTACCAAGTATTCCCTGTACTGTATGTCATCTGATTCACAAAACAACCCTAGGATATAGATAATGCAAAGTACTGTGCTCGCTTCGGCAGCACATATACTAGATAATGCAAAGTACTACTGCAATCACTTCTTTTATAAACTTGCACAATTTACACAGCTAATCCTACATTATAAAAAGCCTGTGGTGGAGATGCCCTCATGCCATAATGACTGATCACCAAGAGACTGCATGCGCAGCAGGCGCATGCGGGTGGGCGGGGCTGCGTGTGCAGTGAGACACATGTGTGCCGGTGGGAACGCATGGCTGCTGGCAGGGACTTGACCAGAAGGTGCATTGGGAGAGTCCCTCGGGGTGGGATTCTGGGATTCGGGGGAGTCCAGGTTGGTGCCAGTGGTGGCTTGACACTGTGTCCCTGTGGGTGCCAGCAGGTCTGGGTCTTGTGCTATTTCAAGGCGCACACGGGTGGGTGGGGCTGCATGCACAGCAAGGTGCATGCGGGTGGGCGGGAACTTGACTCTGGGTCTCACAGTGCATGACTTGACACTGAATCCCCATGGGTGCCATGCCAGACTCTAATAGGAGGGAGGAGGGAGCTGGATACCAGCACCCAGGACTTAGCAAATAGTGATATTAAAATATTTATTCTAATTAATTCCCTTTCAATGTGTACAAATTCGTGCACCAGGCCACTAGTTAAGTCATAAAGACTCTTGAATTCCACTGTCTACTCTGATTCCAAATCCTATAATCAATTCCTGACATCACATTCCTGAACTATAGGCCAACCTATGAACTTGTGTTAACTGTCTGCCCACACACAGGGACACCATGAATTGTGTCCAACAAATCCAAAGGCAGCCATCCAGGTATCGGTAGGAGCTGACTTTCAGTCTTCCCACTCCCACCAACTCTACAGATCACATGTGAGCCTTTTTATAATTTTTACAAAGGCACCAGTTACAATGGGGAAGCCTTGCCCACACGCTCAGATTATCAAGTTTACCACCCACCTCTCTCCTTTATTGTTTTCCTCTAACTCTCCCCAGCCCTTGCATGGACCATTAAATGTAAATCCTCTTATTTGCTTATTTCACAAGGAAAGAAACATCAGATCCATTCATTCATTTCAATAAACATGACATAAACAACCAGGTGTCAGCTGCTGTTCTAGGCACTTGGTACACCCTGGTTAATAAAGGCCCTGATTTCATGGAGTTGAAGAAACATAAATAAATGAAAGCACAGAAAACATCATAAGTGATATGTGTAATAAAGAGAATTAAAATTAGTTGATGTAATAGTGATTGATCAGCTGATTTAAATTGGGGGATCAGGAAAGGCTGCTCCAGGAGGTGACATTTAAGTAGATAATGGAATGACAAGAGAAAACCCACCAATGGGACATTAAGGAAAAGACGATTCCAAGAAGGACAGCTCAGGCAAAGCCCTGAGGCAAGAACAGTGAGGCAGGAGAGGTCAAGAAGGCTGCGCAGTGTGGATGAGGTGGGTATTGGTGGAGGAAGCTGGAGGGTAGGCAGGGGCTACCTGCAGCTACCTGTGAGCAAGGTAGGGAATCTTCATTCTATTATAGGTACAGTTGTGGGGGGTGGGGGGGAATTGTAAGAAGACGAATAACAGGATCTGATTCACCTTTTACATAGGATCCTTCTGGATGCTGTGTGAGAATGGAATTTAATAGGGCAAAATGGGAAGCTTCAGTCCTAAAGGAGACTTGAGGTTAGGTATAGAATGTCTTGTGTTCACAAAGCAGGTGAACCCTTAGCCTGCAGCAAAGACCAAGGATAAGAGGCCTCTTTGAGGGTTTGTATAATTTTGCTTATTACAGAAGAGTGATCATGTCTAACAGGTGCTGAATGGTTTCTGTCTCTCTTGACTGCTTTCCGCGATGGTCCCCTGGCTTCCCCATGTTCTCCCCATAGCATCCAAAAGGATCCTTTGTAAAAGGTGAATCAGATCCTGTTATTCCCCTTCACAGACTATGTTGTTCAGGTGCCTCAGGCCCACTTACAGCACATACACAGCTGACTTCCCCCTATACAGTGAGTCCTCTGAGGGCTGACCCTGGTCCTAGTCATCTCTATGCCCCTAATTACTTAACACAACACCTAGTACTTTATGAAAGCACAATAGTGTCTGGTGAGTGTATGCATGCTTTATTTTGGAGGCTGTGTGAACCCTCTTTTGTCTCCAGAAGTCAAAAGGATAAAATGATACTAGAAATGTACATTGCAAACAGGACTCTCCAAGCCCTGGTCTCTTACCTCTTAGGTGAGTCAGGATCAAAGCAGGTCTTATGTACGTCAGCCACCTCGGGGTCACAGCAGTCCCCGTCATCAAAGTCATTCAGCATGTTGTTGCACTCCATGTGGCAGAGCCCATCCCTGCGGTTCCAGGAGTAGCACCGGCCCTGTAGGCGGCAGTCGCCCCCATCATAACCCGTGAGTGGGTGCTCACACTCTGGGTCACAGTGGTCATTGCCGATCTTGCTGGGCTCACAGTTGATGAGCACAGCACGGTGGCGCAGGGTGGAGTTGTGGACCTGGTAGACGCTCAGCTGCCAGGTGATGTTATAGCGACCAAAGGCTTCATTGAGCACCTTGTGCTGCCGGCTGATCTGCTCGTCAGTCACGGTGGGGTTCAGTCCGTCATCATTGCAGATGTTCACCACCTGGTAGCGGATCACCTTCTCTCCTCGAAGAGGCCAGTGCCCATTGTAGTGGGAGATCAATTCTACATTGTCACATGCTGTCTTCCCACAAAGTGGGGGCTGCAAAGGTGACACAATCTCCGGCTGTGGCTCATAGCCCTGAAGAACCTCAAGCCGTGGGTACTTGTCATCTCTAAAGGGGGCCCATTGGTGTTCCAAGGGCTCAAAGCTGGCTGTCAGTATCAGAGTAGTCAACTCATCCACCTCACTAGGATGCTGAGGACTGTGCTGGAGGTGGCTCTGTGAAAGGGCCGTTGACCAGAGAACCAGTGTGCCCACGTGTCCACGGAAAGAATGCCCATTCTCAGAGCTATCCCCTCCCAGGAGCAAAGAACGGCATGATGCCATGAAGGGGCTGTTCAGGGGACCAGACTGGTCTAGACTACTAGCCACTTGAGTGCCATCCACATACAGGGCCATACGCAGTCCATCATATGTAGCTGCCACGTGTGTCCACATGCCTGGTTGGTAGCGACTGTGGCTAATCACAATGGTGGCCTTCTTCATGCGATCAGTGCGAAGAGAGAAGAAGAAGCGAGCGTCTCGCCTTACTGTGTCCTTCCCTGAGTGGATCCCCAGGGCCCAGCCCTTGTCACTGATAGTGTGGGAGCAGTTATCAAACACACCTGGGAAAGGAGGAGGAATCGAGGGGAGAAATACCAGATACAAAAGGGGATGGAGAAAGGGAGAAGAAAACCCATGTGAATAGCAAGAATGTATGGTTTTTTAAATTAAATATATTGCGGTGACATTGGTCAACATGAACATATAGGCTTCATGTGTAAGTTTCTATATTACAAGATCTGAATATTGTACCATGTGCTCACTACCCAAGAATGTAGGTTTTTAATGGGGAAAAAATTAAGTGATATAAATTCCCCACCTGAGATGCCCACTCAGCATCTCATATCAAGCCATTCTGGTAACTTCTTTGCCTAAAAGGAATCTGAGTTGAGATTCCATCACATTACACTCATTTTGATATTTTAAAACAACCAAATCAGAATTTTTAAATGGGATGTCTAATGCAAGAGACAGCCATCTCTAGAACTTTGTCACAGATGTTTTTTATGCTACTTTGAGTCAATGCCTTCTCTCCCTGATCCTTGTTACCTTTCTTTTTCTCAAAGCCATGAGGACAGTCACAGTTTTGTTTTACAAAAGTCAGTAATTTCCTAACCCCTCAAAAAGTAATTTTTTTCTAGTAAATATTGAAATGATGATTTTCCTAGAGAAAATAAGGAGTTGGTGGATAAGGGAGTCCCATCAGAGAAGACTGTAATATCCCAGACACCATTCCCAGCCTGATATTCCCTCTAGTGTCTAATGGCAAGTATACCCACCCACAAAAAACAGTTGCTCCCAAGAGGAGGAAAAATGGAATTGCCCCATGGTCCTTTCCTGAAAACTTAAATCAATAATAAGAATAACTATTCTAGAACCAATGGTGCCCACCATACTACAGAGATATATGAAGATCCTCACCACAGACTACCTTACCACCTTGCTCAATGTAGGCACAAGGCTATTAAGTTCAACTGCATAAACAAAGGAAGGAAGACGTGTAGATAACCTGGCAGCAGGAAAGAGTAGGAAGTTCAGATACATGAAGGCAGTTTAGATGCCTTAAATGTTTCCATCTTTGGTATTGAACCCAGCAATCTCTTCTAATACATAACTCCATTCCTCTAATCTGGAGGATATGAATGGAGAATCTTTTGATTCTCTTCTCCCTCAGTCAAACACAGATTTAACCCCAATATTGAACCTATAACCTGAAAGCTCTGAGCTCCACCCCTCACTGGTGGAAAGAGAATCATGCTTGTTCCCTCTACTAAATCACACAGGGTCCACATTTCATCTCACTGTCACACTCCTCCTGAAATTAGTAATTTCAGTTCATCACACATTTATTGAACTGCCAGACATAGACACTTTTCTCAGTGTTGAAAGAAAATGTGGTCTTTGCCCATTAGAAGTCTCAAGGGGAAGTGAGAAACGTAGAAGAGTACTTCAATATAACATCAAAATTTCAATCAAGAGACACATAGGTGAGTGAAAACAGAGCCAAATCTCAACCCAAAGATCAGTGAGGGTTTCCTGTGGGGATGAAATCCAAACATACTCTTGAGGAGTGTGTCAGAATTAGCCAGGCAAAAGGATTACAGAAGATATTCCACACAGCAGGGACAGTATGAATAAAAATACTTGGGCAAAACCTCCATGTATTACATAAATTATACAGCCCAACCTACCCAAGGTAGGTCTTGTATAACATATTAAGGGGGTTGGGCCGTATAATTTATGTAATACATGGAGGTTTTTCTATTTCTGTCAAATACCTCTGGCATCCTGACAGCACACATAGTAACTGTAGCAGGAAACATCCCATAGTTGTTGGCCTTGCCCTGAACACAAGATCCAACTGCAATTAAAACATCTCAGAAACTTTGCAGATGGACAACTGGCACAAGAAGTAAATGAACACCACAAAAGTACCCCTGCACTTGTACAGTAGAGAGTCATGAAGCAATACCAGCTGCCAACCTCAGTACTTGGAGCCAGGGATTTGCATAGTGATTGAATGTTTGTCTGACATCATGGAGAGTTCAGTATAGGTAGAATATAAAGCTTAATAAATAACTACAATAAAATATGCTAGCTGTTTCAAGTAGAAGTGGTTATGAACCTCTTTATTAAAATATGGACAAAATACGGCAGAAACTCTCCCTAAACTCACTAAGTAAATGTCAGCTTGTTGACATTTAATAAATAATTTTATTCCTAGAAGAAATCCACTTCAAAATCTGCCCATGAAACGATTACCTGCCAGCCTGTCTGGGAAGATTAGGAAGACCTAACCCAAAGGATTCCAAGAGATATGTTTAGATTATACCAGATCAAAGGTTCTGCCAGTTTACCCAAAAACATTTACTTGCAATTCCTTAGAACCTGCATTTATATAAAATGCCCACTTCAGCTGAATCTTCTAAACTGGGACACATGGTGTTCTTTTTATAAATATTTTTCCCTAAACTTCTTAGCATGTAATGATATCTCCCATTTGAGCTTTCCAAAGCAATCTTGTATGAACTATCATTTAAGAAGTGAAGCTATCCAGTGAGCTAGGCAAGATTATCATCACCAGCATCATGATATAAATGAAGATAATACCATGGTTCTGAGAGGTCTGGTATCAGGCTGTGTGCAGAGAGAAACAAGGTGTCATGATTCTGAGCTCAGGAAAGTTTTCTATGGTGAGAAAAACATAGTGCATGGTGGTTACAAATAGAAATAAGCCACAAGCTCCAGTCCCTAGTCTATCACTTACATGCCATGTGACCTCAGAAAAAAATGTATCATCTTGCTGAGTCTCAGTTAACTCACTTGCAAACTGTACCTGTAAAATAGAATGTGTCCATCCCTGGTCTGCTCTTCAACATCCATCAAACATAAGCTGAGATCACAGACCCCTCGTGAGGTTGCTATGAGAATTAAAGAAAAGAATACATGTGGAAGATCTCAGCCTAGCATTTGACACAAAATGATTGGCAAACATTAACTATGATGCTTAAAAAGCCTTTGAGAATGAGATATCTAAGGGAGAAATCAAATTAGATATAAAACAAGTATTTGACTGATTTTTATATTTAATAACTGATCCTCTGAAGAAGAAAAAAAAGCTGTCCTGATTTGCAGCATTTGTCAATTTCTATAATATAAATGCTCCCCCAATGATCAATTTTCAGTTACCAATATTATGTCACTGAACACGGGGTTTGGAAGATGTGCATCTTTGGCCCTGGTGAGCCAGTCTGAGCCAATCCTACCCTGTCAATTTTCGCAAGGAAAGCAGATGCAGGAGGCCATTGTCTCCTTCTCCCTCTGACTATTAAAGGACATGGGGTTGCTTTGCTGCTCTAGGCAAGATTATCATCACCAGCATCATTATATAGATCAGTGGTCAGCAAACTGCGGTTTGCGAGACACATGCAGCTCTTTGGCCCCTTGAGTGTGTCTTGGCATTAGAACCACTTCTTCAAAACAGACTCACCCAGGCAGAAAACCGACTCTGCGCATGGGCCACGAATCGCACTATATGTGCTTGCCCGCATGTGGTATTTTGTGGAAGAGCCACACTCAAGGGGCCAAAGAGCTGCATGTGGCTCACAAGCTGCAGTTTGCCAACCACTGATATAGATGAATAGGCTCTGAGAGGTCTGGTGTCAGGCTAGGTGCAGAGAGAACCAAGATGTTATGATTCTGAGCCCAGGAAATTTTATAATTTAAATTCAGATTATGTATAATTTAAAAGAGATAAATGTGACTTTAAGAATTCCTATAAAGCTACTGTATTCAAGACAGTGTAATACCAGTGAAAAAATCTACAAATGGATGAATGAAACAGAACAGAGAGCCCAGAAATAGATCCTCATAAATACAGTCAACTGATCTTGGACCAGGAGCAAAAGTAATACAAAAAGCAAAGTCAATTTCTTCAATAAATGGTGCTGGAACAACTGGATATTCACATACCCCTCCCCTTCCCCAAAAAAATAATGACTTTAGACAGAGACCTTGAATTCTTCACCAACCTTAAATCAAAATGGATCATTGACCTAAATGTAAAATGAAAAACTACAAAACTGCTAGAAGACAACATAGGAGAAAACCTAGATGACCTTGGATGTGGTGATTCCTGTTTAGATACACCACCAAGACACAACCCAAAAAAGGAATCACCTATAAGCTGGACTTCACTAAAATTAAAAACAATGCTAAAGACAACACCAAGAGTACTAGAAGATAAGCCACAGATGGGAGAAAATACTTGTAAAAGATACATCTGATAGAGGACCGTTATCCAAAATACACATAGGACTCTTACAACTTAACCATAAGGAAACAAAAAACCCAATTTTAAAATGGGCTACAGACTGTAACAGATACTTCACCAAAGAAGATATACAGATGGCAAATCGATTTATGAAAAGATGCTCCTTGTCATATGTCATCAGGGAAATACAAGTTAAAACAACAGGAAACTACTACACACCAATAAGAATATCCAAAAGCCAGAACACTAACACCACCAAATGCTGGTGAGGACGTGGAACACAGGAACTCTCTTTCACTGCAGATGGGAATGCAAATGGTACAGCCACTTTTGCAGTCATTTTGGTGTTTATTTAAAAACTAAACATACTCTTACTAATTGATCCAGCAATCACACTCCTTGGTATTTACCCAAAGGAGTTGAAAACTCTGTCTTCGCAATAACCTGCATACATGTTTGTAGCAGCCTATCCACAATTGCCAAATCTTGAAAATAAAAAGATGTCCTTAAGTAAGTGAATGAATAAATTAGCTGTGGTACATCTAGCCAGGACTATTATTCAGTGTTAAAAATAAATGAGCTATCAAGCCACAAAAAGACATGGAAGAAACATCAATGCACATCACTAAATGAAAGAATCCAATCTGAGTACATACTATATTATTCCAACTACATGGAATTCTGGAAAAGGCAAAAGTATGAAGACAATAAAAAGAGCAGTGATTGCCAGGGGTTTGGGGAGAGAGATAAATGGGCAGATCATGGCATTTTTAGGGCAGTGAAAATAATCTGGGTGATATTGTAATGATGGTTATGTCATCATACTTTTGTCCAAACTCAAGTAAACTATAAACTTTGGATGATTATGATGTGTCAATGTATGTTCAATCTTGGTTTAAAAATAAATTACCATTTTTGTGAGAGATCTTGATTATGGGGGAAGGGGGGGCTATGCATGTGTGGGGGCAGGGAGTATCTAAAAATCTCTGTACCTTCCTCCCAATTTTAGTGTATAGCTAAAACTGCTAGAAAATAAAGTCTTTTTTTTAAAGTGGATTTTGAGACTTCAAATGTCTTCCTGAATGCCCAGTGACCAACTATACTCGAGAACAAAAACCTGTTCCTCCAAGACTTGCCTGTCAGCATCCTTCATCTGCAAACTGGGACCACAGAGCAGGCTGCATGCTCGTCCACATACTGTCAGGAGGGTCCCTATCCCTGCTCCCTTAATTCCATCAAGCAAGAAGAAAAATTACCAAATGCCAACCTTGAGGAGACTTCTTCTTTTCAGTATAGCAGAGTAAAGCTGACAAAACCAGTGCAGCCTAAGCCAACACACTATATGTGGTCAAAGTCAGCTTATGCAACATTGAGATTTTATCACTTTGGATATACATGTGAGCCACATTCTTGGGTGGAACAGAGGATCAGATCATCAATATGATTTATGAAATCACTCAACACCAAACTGAGCCGTGATAGCCCATGGGTCAGAAAAAAAATCAGATCCAATGATGTAACTGGGAAAATGGTAGTGGTACCAAAGCCAAACATTTGGACCGTGTCATATTAAAACTTCAAGAGTCATTCTTTTCCCTCTTGCTTCAAATTGGCTTCCATTATGTATTGATGTTTACGAAATTTAAAATTATTGTAACACCTTCTCTTGTATTTAATTTAAGTTTGGAGAGAAAGGAATATAAATGGAGGAAAACTATCTTGTTCATTTTATCCCTGAGCTCAACTCCAATACTCATAGTTGGAGACCCGGGTTAGCTCTTTACTCACGTGGGTCTTTGGGAAAAGTCATTTGGATGCAGTTCTCTACTATTATGAATTGCCAGCATTTGGAATTAATAGAGTTTATGTCCCTCAAGGAGAAAAATCTTCTCTCAAACTGAGCTACAGTCTCCCTGCGTGATTATAAAAAAAATTATATTAATGGTAAGCATGATAGCTAGAGTGTTACAAACTGTTTGATGGGGAAATATTTCAATGTGGCCCCTGGGGAATAGGGACCCTGCTTGCTTTTATTTCATGGATTCTTTCTTTGCACTCATGAGGTAGGCTGCTCATGCAAAGAAGAAATAAAGAGACTTAAAATATATTTTATTAAATGTCTTCTATGATGGACAGGTGTCACCCTATGGCAACCTTACATGAATTTATCAGATTAATTGTACATCCTCAATCCAAAACACTGAGGATCACAGATGTGAAGCAATTTGTCCACAATCTTACATCTATGAAGGGCCAGAAACTGAAATCAAAATTAGGTGTGCTCTTTCCACTCCACAAAAATACCTCAAATACCAAGACATACATTGTTAGTTGTTGTTTTGGAGCAAGAACAGTAAGGGCTGCTGAGTGTGGCATTAACCAAATTGAAGGTGACTGGGGTCTGACTTTGGAAATAATGTACAGCTAACGTCCACACCTGGAAACGGTTTGGAGATAACAGACTGGCTAGCACAGCAGCAAATATGTCCATGTTTGGCCAGCACCTAAATGGACAGCCTACCACCTGAGAGTGGATAACATTTCTGGGTGGTCCTGCAAGGTTTCCTGTAACACATACACTCAGTAATCAATTCCAGGATCCCAAAGGAAAGGGGGAGCCTCTTATCCCAAAGCCAGGGCCATGGCCCAAGGTGGGAGGGAAGCTAAAGTGAGGAGCGCTCAACTGAAAACTCCCTTCCAAGCCAGTGGCTTCCATCTCCAGTTGTTTTCTTACTGGGTATGTAATTAGCAGAGTAGAACTTCGTGTTAGAGGAGGATATAATAAAAAGGGAAATGAAATGGTCCAGACAAGAGCTGTTCCCACCCACCTCTCAACAGATCCAAACCAACTGCTCTGATTGCTCACTCCTTTTCCCGACTAGAATATCCTGTCAATTGATTGTGACAGAATGGAGTCTCCTGGCCACAAGGCCCCATAGAGGGAATTAGGTTTCAGCAGTGCTCCTGGCATCATAATGAGAAGAAAAGTGTGTTCACTCCAGTAGTTATATAAGTCAATATAAAGTAAGAGAGAGAAAAGAATCTTCTGAGAACTGTCAGGAAGCAACCTGTACTTTATGGAAATAACATAAAATTCTTCTTTAAAGCAGAGGAGTATCCATGTTTCAGGAACATTATGTGAACTTATTTCAGAGTGATGAAATAAATAGAAAAATAAAAAAAAAAAATGCCCCTGAGAGTCAATGTAGGCCAAATGCTGAGAAAGATGCAGGGTGATGTCCTCCTCCCCAATTAAAACCCTGCTCTGTGGTCAACACATCACTTCCTGACAGCAACACTCCAAGTACAATCTCAGCCCTGTAAAAGGTATCATAGTGCTCCCTTTGTCCGAAATACCTCCCATCCATGGGTATGACATTCAAAGGTTAGCTGAAGACTGCTCTTGTCAAAGTGGTCTTTGCAGTTTGCTGATCCTCATGGTGCAGCTGATATTTCTTTGTTTGGCCAAGCGACTAGAGAGTTTCTTGGTGACAAGAATCTGTTAGGCAGCTGTGAATTTTTGCACACAATCAAGGAAGGAATTGGTTCTAGCTCCTGCATTGCACCCACTCTGCTCCTGACATAGAAATGACTCCCAGAGGAGCATCTCCCCCTGGTCTTGGAGGAACCCCAATAACCCTGCAATTGGGTCTGGCCTAGAGGGATGACGCAGGGGGATCAAGCATTCTCTTCACTGCGCAACTGCAGGTGCTTGGGCTTTCCCTGATGTTAAGATGTGCTTTTCCCATCCATCATATAATAAGCTGCTTCCTTCTGGATCCCACACACTTGGACTAGAGCACACCTGGCAAAACTTCCCGAGAGCTTTCCTTGGGCAAAGTGCCATTTTGGAGGGAACACCCACACGTGTGTCTCACAGAGGAGATTGTTTAACAACAAGCCAAGGTAGCAGAAGAGAAAGCCATGGTCCAGACAGAAATGCTGCCCTCAAGACAGACACAGCCGTGGAACCTCACTTCCAGGAGAGTCCACCCGCTGAGCTCTCTACTCCTCTGGGAGCATTCATGTTGGGAGTGAGAGTCCTGCTTCTCCAAGAAGGCCCATGAGCTCCCAGGAAGGTGAAGTTCTCTTCAACAAAACAAAGGAGTCACGCACAGTATCATCAGCTCTGGTAACTAAAAAAACATGCTGTGTGGTGCAAGTTTGTTTTTAGGAGGAAAATGAGCTTAAAACGGGGCCAGGTTAGGTCATGAGCATAAATCAACCTGCTACAAGGCATGGTCTTTTCCCGGGATATTATGCCTGCGGCCTCCTCACACCACACGTGGGTCTGCTGCCTTCTGCAGAACTACTTACCCAACACTCCACCCCCCAGAGAGAGCACCAGGCAGGGGAACAAAAGGACTGAGGAGGAGGAGCTGGGCTATCCATCAAAGACCAGGATCTGGCGGTGAGCAGAGGGCTGTGTCGGCAGGAAGAGTGGGAGAGAGTGAACAAAGGAGGCCAGGGAGGTCTTTTCAGCTGTTCTAGATAATTCTCCTTCAAGACAGGATTAGGCTCAACCTTTCATCTGGGAGCCCAAGCTTTTACAAATTAGAGCACAGAGTGGGGCGAAGCTCCTGGGAATGCTTCACTTACATCTTCCCGGCACATATTTCAACCTCTCCTCACAGCGTGGACCTTCCCTTGTTGTCATGCTCTCATGATGCGCCAGGATGACAGGAATCAGCATGGGGATTTCCCTAGCTTTCTGAAGGCCACTGTGCTGAGACAGAGGCAATATGGTGGGGTTGCAGGGGTGGGAGAGGGCCTGAGAGAGCAGGGAAACTCAGAATGGTGAGTTATCAGCATTGCCATGGACCTGGAATAAGTCGAGGGCGATGGGAGCCTCCTTCCTAAGGAAGCTACCTTGATCACTGCAGCAAAAAGCAATATAGTTTGAGGCATTGGTCACCCATGGCCTGAGAAAGTAATCCACAAGGGTCAGAAAAGAACAACCTGCACAGCCCACCTGGAATGCTATTGTGCCTTACATAGCTGGACAATGCCTTCAGGGGGCTCAGGAGGATCTGCCAGGACAATCCTGCCTTGTTCCCAAACTCTCCAAGACTGGATCCAGACCTACAAATGGCCAAGTGGAGCCAGCACAGCAGCCAACAGAGAACCACCTTTTTGATTCTCATGATAGGACTGATAATTCACCAATGAATTAAAGCCACAAGAAGCAGTTAGAGCTGCCAAGAGCATCCTCCCAATTGATGATGATCCTCTAAAAACACCATTCCTCTAACAAAGAAGAGCCCTTGTCTAATAAAAAGCAACCCCCTCCCCATCTCCCTCCTACACCATTCACTCCTCACTGTAAAGACAGCTACTGACCACATCACCCCCTACAGGAATGTGTTGGCTTTCCACTTCTTCCTAATAAGGATCTAGAATCAAGAATAGTTACCCAGGAGGATTAGAATGGACAGTACCCTGGTGGGGTATAACCACCAAGTTACCCACCCCCTATGTCCCAATAAAAGAAAATTCACAAAGGAAAAAAAAAAGAATAGTAATCAGACTTCTGCCTCCTCCCCCGAGTCCTGGGCAATTTCCCTTAGAGTTGTACTTTGTGATCAATTCCAGGGAGGGAGGAAGAAAGGGAAGAGGAAGAGAAGAAGGGAAAGAGAGAGGGTTGGAATGAGGGAGGAAGGGAAGTAGGGAGGGAGGAAAGAAGGAAGGACATTTTAAATGTGGATTTTTTAAATTTTTCATTTCAACCATTTTAATAACCTTAGAGAGCAGTATGAAATTTCCTGAGCATTCAACACGCTCTACAGGTTTTGTAAATATGAAGTCCATGAATAGCTTATCAAGGCTCAATGTATAAAAACTATGGTTTCGCAGAAGAAGCATCTGGGATATGAAAGGTGTGGGCTGGGCTGGGCTGAGCTGCCTGCAGGCTTCTCTATCCATCTGATCTCTTTCCTTAACAGCAATGAGAAAGCATGCCCTTATTCCAGCAACACAACAGAAAGACTATAAACCCCCAAATGTAGAAGGTAGGTTGCACATCAGCCAAGACAGCAGTATGAAACCCCACACTTTAGAGCCTGGAATACTTTGAATTCCATAACCTTGATAAGACACCTTAGTGCACAGCACAGGCTGGTCCCAGGAGACACCCAGAGCAGGATGCCAGCCCCTCCTCCACAACCTCACCCACCTTTAGCAAGGTTCCCTCTGAGAACTGGCTTGTATAGCTCCAGCTAAGCAACACCAACACCAATTTCCTGTTTTTTTCCTTTCCTCTACCAAATAAATAATTCTGAGATCCCTCTCAGAAGTTTTCCTTGGCACTTTTTTGACCAGGTACAGTTCACAGTATCAATGCTGCCCTAACAAGACGTGTTTAAATAGTGTCCACTGTACACTTCATGATGCAGAGGTATCGCAGGAATCTTGTTTAAAGGTAGTGTGAACAAGATCCTCTCGCAATGAAAACAACCTCCCAACTGGTCACTCAGTTAAGGTCAGATGCTTGCCTATCAGGTTTTCTTAAAGTGAAATATCGTAGGACTTTCACAGTGTTCGGATTCGTGCAATGTGTCTCCTATTCACACAGTGAGTATGCACTGCTTGTGTTTATTTAGTAATATCATAACATTTTGGCCTCTACCTTGTGGTCAAAAATAACCCAATGGGATTCTGACTGCTTTCTAGGAAGCAAGTGATACCTAGGGACCCCACAAACCTAAGTACTCTGCCAATCAGAATCTAAAGGCCCATAGTCCCTTTTTCCACCAGTTTCAAACTCTTAGATGAAACGAGAGAGAATACAGGCATCCATTGTCAACTTGAACCCAGGTGAGTCTTCGGAGCCCAGTGTTCAAAGAGGACACTTAACACTAACCTCCGAGTGAGAAAGTCAAAGAACAAGGAAAATAGGTGGTCTGATTAATTAATTGATGTTTCAGGTTAAAGGAAAACTAAAGTCATTTAATATTTTTTTCTTTTCTTTTTTAAAATATATTTTTATTGATTTCAGAGAGGAAGGGAGAGATAGAAACATCAATGATGAGAGAGAATCATTGATTGGCTGCTTCCTGCAAGCCCCCTACTGAGGATGGAGCACGAAACCTGGGCATGTACCCTGAATGGGAATCGAACAGTAACCTCCAGGTTCATAGGTCGGATGCTCAACCTCTGAGCAAGCAAGGTCAGGCTTCCTTTTCTTATTGAAAGTCTTTTCTACTGCTTTCTAATAAGAGATGTAAATTAATCAAAGGCAACCTGGAAGTGTTGAAATAAAACCAAGTTGGAAACCAAGAAACTTGGGACATTGTCCCAGCTTGTTGCTGTGTGATGTCTGGGAAGTCCTATTCCCTCTCTGGGCCTCATGGTCCCATCTGTGAAGGAGACACTGGCTAGGCCAGGTCATCACCATGCTGTTCTGACAGTCTGTGTCTGGGACCTCTAGGCTCACCCTGAAGGAATCCAAGGTTCTTGTCCTTCTGCAGCTCCTCGCTGTTCCACATCCTGCAGCAGTGGCCACGGAAGATGGAGAGGACTGAGCTGAACCCACATCTCAATGGGCAAGGTCTGTTTCTACTAGATCCTTCTTTTGAATTCATCGTGTAATTATGTGCGCCTAACTCCTAAAAAATGGAATGACTAAAACACTATGGTAAGTTGAGGATACTTGTTCTTGGAATCCAAGGCATCAAGGTTTTACTACCAATAATTCTATGCTCAATCATATCACATAGTTAGGCAAGCATATACACATATAAGAGCTCATGAAAGAGAGATTCTGCTTGGGCTGGGGACAGGTGAGGCCCTGGGGAGGAGGAACGGGACAGCCTTGGTCTGCTTGACTGGCAGTGACTTGAGAGCAAGACATTAGGTCCTTCTTCTGCCACCACATCACCATGGAAGGATGAAAAAAGCATCTAACATCGACTGAACACATACCATGCACCAAGCACCAGGTATAGCTCTAAGCACATGACATTCACTAATTTAATGGTCACAATTCTATCAGGCAAAATGATCCTTATTCCAGTATCACTGAGGAGGGGACTTCAACTTGTCAGGTACGCACAGGGAGTAGAGGACTCCAGATCCTGAATCCTTAACCACTGTGTTAAGAAAAAAATAGATGGATAAAAAGACTGAGGTAGACAACTCAAGGTGAGGAGACTGCTGTACAGAGGCCAGGAATTGGTAGCAGATGGGTCAGGTGGAGAGGAGAAAAAGACTTCCCTGACTCAGCAACAATGTTGACTCTGGGGAGTCAGAAGCAATCAAGTTCTATGTATAGAAGAAAGGGGCCAGATTATTCTCCATCCATGTATTCAACCTAAATGCCCACTCCAGTTAAGGCCCCAATCTGGGTGTGGGTGATACCTAGATGAATGGATCTAGAGAAGCCCTCAGAAGCCTGCAGGCAATCAAAAGTCTTCTGCCTGCTGAGCTGAGGAACTGGAACTGGAAGTAGAAACCACCAACAGTGGTGGACTAAGGACAGGAAGGCTGCAATTGAGTAGGTGGCAGGACCTGGAGGAGAGGTCCTATAGGAGAAGTGGTAACAGAAGCACCAGGAACAGGTAGACAGGCAGTTGCCTTCCATGGCATATCTTTCCTAATTCCCAGACCTTGCTGTGGGCAAAGAACCAGGATGGGTGGAGCCACACACGTCCTTGGGTCTGCTCCTCTGTCATAGCTGGTCCTAGCTAAGGTGTGGCCAATGACACCCTGCACTCTGTCCAAGGGCCCAGTCAGATTGCCACAACCAGGGAGGGAAGCATGCCCACGATTGCCTCCCTGCTCAGGACGTGCACCATGGGCCAAATTAGAAGGATATTCTATTGTGCAATTATTTCAAATAATGAATGTGCCCTGAAACAAACAATGTCTAAAATAGACCTCTGCTGTGGTTAGTGTTTATTATTATTCTGCATAAAGTTGGAGTCTATTTCAAAAATAGTTCTTGAGTACTTACTTTGTCCTCAGTAAACATCTGTTAAAGAAATGAAATTAGTGAGGTTAAAAAATAAATTGAGCTAAGTACTACCTGTGTTTTATGTTAAAAGAATTCCATTCCCCCCAATTCTGCAGAATTTGAAAAGAGCACAGAAAGCACAGAAGAAGCCAAGGCTGCCTGGCCTTCTCTTCAGATGGGCGAGACCAACCTTCCCTAGGTACATGCGACATGGGCCCTCGCCTGAGTACACGGAGCCCTTTGCTGCAATCAAGGACATGGAAGTGGGATTGAGAAAGAAGGGTTTAGTTGAGACATATTGGATCCCTTCACTCCTCCATGCTGCTGCCCTAAAATCCAGAGACAGCTTCACATCCTTGATAAGAGCATGTACTCTAGGAACAGAGCCCTCAGGTTCAAATCATGGTACTGCATGAACCAGCTGTGTGACCCTGGGCAATGCCCTATTCCTCTCTGCTTCAACTTCTCCATCTCCCTCCTCAAATTAATATTTGTAAAATGACCACAGTCACGCCTGCCACAGAGTAAGTAATGCATGAGTGTTTGTCAAGTGTCTTCAATAATTTCTTGGAACGATTGAGCTTGCATTTGCATGCTTTAGATTTCTGTGACTTCATCTTCCATTATTTTCCTATGTTCTCTCTGCTTTAGATTACTAGTGCTTAATTGCATGGCCCTGAAATTTGCATCTCTTAGCTCAAAGAAAAACCTCTCTGAATCTCTACTTCTGATGATTATCAGCTCCCTTCAGGCCAAGTTTCTGTGTAGAGTACACTAGAAACTGTCTTCCCTCCGCCTCTCATTCACAGCACCACTTGCTGGAATGTGGAGACCCTTCCCACCATCCCCAAACTCTAAAGTGAAACTGCTCTCTCTATTCACCAGCAATTTCCTATCTGCTACGTCCAATTAGCCCACCTCAGGACTACTGGCTTGTTGGGTGTCCCTGTGCCATCAGACATTAATAACTTTGTCCTCTTTTCTTTTCCCCAAGTCTGCTGCCTTCCAGGCCTCCTTCTCTCTGTCTGGTCATCAGCTATCTTTCCCCAGCCTTGAGGCACCCCCAAACTCATCTCGGCAGCACTAGCCCTCCCAATAGCTGGGCTGTAATCATCTCCAGGTTGGTGTCCAGTAGACAATGAACACCGTCCAGCTGCAGTCCCTGCCTCGCTCATTTTGATTCTCCAACACATGGTTAAATGCCAGATACTTCACCTAATATAAGCTCAAAAAATGTTGGCTGTAGGATGGATGGATGGATGGATGAGCGCACAGAACCAAACGACTTTACTTTGTCCCTAACTGCCCCAGAAAGTACAGCAATCATGTGTATAAAAGTTATCAAATGGTGAGTCACTACTTGAATGCTGACTCACTAGCTGATAAACTTTTAAGCACTGTGACTTTCCCTCTGATTAGCAACTGGACTTCTAATTCAGAAATGAGCCATAACGACTGGCCTTGGTATCCCAACTGGTTTTCATGATAATGCTTTGACTTCAAAGGGTTCTGAGACTCTGGGTTCAAGTAACCATATTGCATATTTGGAAAGAACTGCTCTTCTTGACCACGAACTTCTGAATCATAAAGAGACCAGGATGTTTTTGTTTGACTACCATGCTTCATTTCCTGAAGATTCTCTTCTTGAAAAGGTCCAAAGAGCAGAACTGTTTTAAGGCAGGTCGTGAACACGAGAAGCAAAGGATGCTATTATTTTTCAGACACAAACTTAACCTAGAACTATGCTTTCTGAAAGGTGCAAGCATTATGGGTTGTATAATGTGAGCAGAAAGGGATATAGCAGGCCCCCAGAGGAACCTAATTCCATGTACTGTGAGCTTGGAAAGATTGGAGGTGGGAATGAAGCCCTGTACATGGGAAGAAATATGGGATTATAGACTTGCTTATGGCATCAGGAACTGCAGGCAATGAATGTTCAGGTTATATGGGCTCAGAATCCCAACTAAAGTGTAGCCTCCCCACCTATCTATCTGGCCTCCCCAAAGCACAGAATAGGAAGAGAACCAGCAGGAGCCAGGCCTCCCTGCACACATTCTGCATGACTCAGACTGGCAGCCCCTGAGGAACAATAAATAAGAGCAGGAAGGAGCGGGCAGGGGGAGAGAGAATAAAGCCTTGAGGGGGACAGGCAGATGGCTGGTTTATTGGGGCTACCAAAGGTAATTCTAAGTTGTCAGCCCTGCCCCTGTCACTTCTGTGCTCCATCCAAGAACTATGATGAAAGACTGGGGCTTCCACCTCATTCCTGAGGAGAATGGGGAGAGTGCACAGTGAATGGCACTCCCACCCTAGACAGAGAGGTAGGAAGGGAAGGCTGGGGACCAGAACAGAACGGGAAGTCACAGTTTCAGGTACTGAAGCTGGAGTGTGATGAGTAGGACAAGCACACAGTCATGTTCAGAGGAAACCTTTCTGTGCTATCACCTGGAACTGAGCCCCCCAAGTCCCAGATCCCATACTTGTGAGTCAGACAGCAGGCCCCAGATCCTGCTGGCCCAAGCACCACCAAAGCTCAGATTCACAGACTGTCTTATAGGGGTGGGATGGTGGGGGTTGAAGGCTGGGAGAGACATCAGTCCATGAGAAGGAAAAAGGGAAGAAAGTTTGGGAGAAAGCCATGCAGTCTGAGGAATGTTCTATAAGATCTGAGAGTCCTCAGGACAGTAGGCTATCAGAGGAGTTCAGACCCTCTTTCAGGAACTGGTGTGCCTTTATTCCTGCCTCCACAAGGCACCTGTGGCCTCCGAGCCCAGTGCTTGTGTCCTTGATCAGCAAAGCACCCATCGTCATTCAAGGCCTGTGAGGCAGAATCTCATTGCATCCCCTGTGAGGGGGGTTCCCATGGCAGCCATGACATTTTAAGAAGAATCCGATGCATATCTAAGTTTAAGAAGCAATGCTCCAGAGCATGAGCTGACAAACAGAGCCAGATAGTAAATAATTCAGGTTTTTCAGGCCATAGAGTCTCTGTTGCAACTATTCAACCCAGCCACTTAACATGGAAGCAGCCACAGAGAACACTTGGGTGTGGCTGGGTTCCAAGGAAACTTCATTTACAAAAGCAATCCTCAGCTTTGGTCCAGATATGGCTATGAGGCCATGGTCTACCAACCTCTGCTCTAGAATATAAGTAACTACAGCTTTGAAAGTAACTAAATTCTTCTTCACCTGAAACAGGTAAGACAGGAGACACTCCTGCTGAAGGTGGGAGTGGAACCCTATACATGGTACTTGCCCTCAGAAGCCCCCGAGACACCTGCCCAGGCTGCAACAGCTGAATTAGAGGGCCCACAACCCCAGTTCCCCACAAAGAGCTCTAGTTTCAGAAGATTCTTCATTCCTAATGGACATCCAGCCATCTATCTAAGTTTCTACATCTGTTCTGTAAACACAGCAGAAACAACTCCGTGCTAAATATTCTGGATGGCAAACATGAATCGGACATGCAATGGCTGCTCATTTCACTTTAGCAGATAGAAATGAGTCACATGCAGAACTAACAAAGCAGGAAGCAATGTGCACCCCAGAGACCGCATGTGATGGACTCGGATGCTGGGAAACACTGGAGATCTCATTCACACAGGGAATCCAGGAAGGCTGCATGTACGAGGCAGCCAGCGTGGACTGCCTAAGGAGGGGGCACATAGACAGCTGTTTTATTTCTACAACCAAACATTGCCTCTTCTGGATAGTCAAACAGCTAGCGGATTAAAACGTTTCCTATACACTAAAGCTAATTTGCCTAGTCCACACAAGCAAACTCAGGGATCTCATCCTTGTCACGGTAGGCAAATAGAACCCACCCAAAGGGCTGATAGCAGCTCTCTCACACCATGATTCTTCCACTTCAAGGACAGGGTTGCTAAGACTTTGATGCATGTCTGGGTCCTGGGCAAAAACTGACTTTGACCATTTGCTGCACTATCTGAAGAGGCAGCTGACAGGTGGGCCCTCGTCTTCAGAAGAGCTCTAGTTGATTTTTTTCTTTTTTCCTTCTAATTTTTATTCTAGAATGGAAAGCTCATTTTAATTATAGTTGACTTAAAATATTATATTAGTTTCAGGTGTACAACATAATTTGACACTTATATACCTTACTCATTGCTGAAAGGGCAAAGTTAATCACAATCCCCCAAATGTCACTTTAGCCCCTTCTCCTAGGCCCTACAAAAAAAGACTTGGATGAAGCTGATCCTAAGGGATGCCTACCAGCAACACTCTGAAGGGGAAAATTAAATACAGCTCAGAGGCCAGAGCAGGGACAGACCTTCAGGAAGCCAGACAGGTTCCCCACTATGTGGCTTCCAGAGGCTGGCCTACTCTCCTATGCATGAAGCAACACTGCCACCTAGTGCCTGTGTAGGAAGTATTCCCTAAGGCCCCTTACCTCAGGGGTCCCTCTACCATGGCTGCTGTGGCTGAATTGCTTGAGATCTTTGGTAAAGAGAAAACGCTCCAAGGTGGGTAGATTGAGAATCAGGAAATTAGGTCTGTTAGGTATATAGAAGTTAAGATTTGAGAGCTGTTGGAAAAGTGTGGGAGCCAAGTCTTACAGCACTTGAGCTATCAGTGGAACAGCAGAAAATCATTGGTTGAATGGTATTTTGCTCCCAGAAACCTGATCCAATAGTTGCCATTCTCCGTAAGTGGAGGCCAATCATTCCAGGAACAAGCAGTGGCCTGTTGGTGAGCCATTGCTAAGATAAGAAAGGGAAGATGGGAATAAATGAGTGCAAATCGGAGAGCTCTATTCCTTAGAGGAACAACCTTGACCTCTGCATGGTTCTCAACCAGGGGATGGACCCCCAGTGAAGCCTAAGAAGCTAAGCACAATGAGGAGGCAAGGATTTACACCCTTGGGAGCCTGGTTGCTAGAACCCTGAGGCATGAAGGCCTTCCCAGCCCCTACCACTCCCAGACTTTTAACCAAGTTTTCTTGAATTGTTTCTGATGTACACAAGCCTGAAGGAAGACACAGGGTAGAAGTTGAAGAAAAGACAGACCTGAGTATTCCCTCCCCTTGACCTTCCTGGTGTGGACTTCAGGGGAAATACCAGTACACCACAGGGGTCACTTTGATTTGAAGAGAAAGAAATCCCAGAAGCTAGACTGTCTGCAAAAGATTTCCTGCCTAATTTTACATGCTTAGGAGGTTAAAAGAGTTCAGATGGCACAGTGGAAAAGGATCTGAGTGTGTGTGCTGTGGCAAGGTGGGGGGCCGCTGTGATGATGGACAGGTGGGAAAGGGAAGGAGATGGACAGGAGGTGGCTGGGGGAAGCATGACAAAGAATGCTGTAATTGGAATCAAATCAGGACAATACTCTCCTCCGGGCAGACCATGAGACAGAAGGACACGGAAAGGTCAGAACAGGGGTCAGGTACCCACCATCAAAAGTCTGTCTCCCCAGGTTTGGGTTTTAACAATCCAAAGCAATTGTTTCTAAGAGCTCCCTCCTATATTCCTACTGGATCCTTCTCTAATCCCTCATAGATCCCCATGTTGCTACCGTGAGAGGAAGGGTAAGCAGAGTCGCAGGTCTCAGTCTAGAAGGCAAGCACACAGCTTCCCTGGCAGATGAGTACCACGAAGCCAGATCAGGCAGCACGAAGATGTCATCTGGGAAAAACGGTGGTGCTGCCAACTCTAGTCAGATAATCATCTCGTTATTTCTTCCATTTGGCCCCAGAATAAGGATTTCCTTAGCCCTTCTCTCAACCCCCACCTATTTACAGCCCAGCCCCTTCTCTCTCCCCTCCCCTCATGCTCTCTCCTATCCCAAAATAAAAATAAAGCAAAACCACACAACTCTAGAGCCTGGGAATCCCAGCTTCCAAAGGAGAAATCACAGCCAAAGAGAGGGAGACAGTGAGTCCAACAGGAAAGTTCCAGCAATATCCCATTGAAAGAGGCTCCATCCTTCCAGATTTCTTCCTCTGATCTGAAACTTATTTGCAGGCATACAGCAACCTGAGAAGTCTTTAATCTGGACAGTTGTCAAGCACTGGAGCTGAGAAGCTCCATTCCCAGCCTGCCTCTGGCATGCTTCATGTGGGATTGGTTTCCCTGTCAATGTAATGGGAGTGGAAACATCCACGGGTGTTGTGGATGGTCCAAATTAATAAGATTTAAATGGCTCTACATGTGCCTAGCCTTGTGTGAGGTTCTGTCCTAGAAGATGCAAAGGGATGATGCCAAATGGTAGAGTAGCAGATCTCATCCCCCAATCCCTTGCTTGAAACTCGTCCCCCTTCCCAGTAAGGCACAGGAAATAGCTATTCCTACTCCCAATCTTTCCCTTGTTCTTCTGAGTGACTTTCCATGAAAAACAAGATCTGGGTATAATGGAAAATAAGCATGGGTAATGTTCCCATTGTTGGCTCTGACAAAGATTATAGAATTATATAGGTGCATTTTTTAGGTCCCTCTCACAATAACCAGGGCTGGAAAACAGGGTCCTGGCTTGTGCCTACCTTTTCCAGTGGACCCTGATGTCCCTAGGTTTACAGATGACTTTTAGGGTCCCCAGTACTCAGCCAGGTAGTAGCTACCTACAAAGTTGCATGACTGCTCAAAGAAAAGGAAACCAGTCCAGACCCAGTGTTTATGCCCTGGCCACCTTGCTCCCTAGCCCTGACTCACTGCCCAGGCCCCTGCATCCTAATGGGGCTTTAAAGTTGCCTAGGAATCTCACACTGGACTTAGGGGAAGTGGAAGGGGACACCTCATCCCCAGGGACAAAGAATCAGAGGTCACCCCCTTTAAGGAAGAGTACGAGAGGGGACCGGAGGTCTCCTAAGTGCCAGCACCATGTATAGACCAACAGATCAATACCAGGGACAGACGTTCATGTGGTTAGAGCTATTACTGCAGAGGAGGTCTGGAGTTCTGCTGTGATGGGGAAGAAAAGCTTCTCCCCCCCCCTTCCTGGCTGGCCCTTCTTGGCTTTTCTGCTCTGTTCCCTTCCCCTCTGCACCCTTAGATCTGACCCCATCCAAAATGAGGCCAGCCACACCCCAAGGAGCCCAGGGATCCCAGGAGGGGCTGTTACCTGCAATGATGGTGGGGCTGCTCTGCCCTCCCTCCGGCTTCACCCAGGCTTCCACTGTGAACGCCTCCCGGGGAACCTCAGCCAGCACTTCTGAGCGAAGCAGCAGCCTCTCCCGCCTCCCTGAGAAGTACAAGACGGGCAGTCCTCCTCCGTGGGGGTTCGAGGTCTCTGCTTCCCAGTAGGGATTCCCTCTGCCATTCCGGATGCTGTCCTCTGAAGAACTGCTTCTGACCCCGTGCATAAGGGGACGCTTAGGCCAAGGGCGGAAATGCCCGAGAGAGACATCCGGGTCTTCCTCCTGCACACCCTCTGCCAGCCCCTTCACCACCTGGCGGCGGCGCCTGGGCTTGGCCAGACCCTTCCTTCCAGTCTTCTGGCGTGCGAAGGTGGTGATGATGGTGGCAGCTGTAGCTGAACCTTCCCGAGTCCCAGCCTTACCTAGAGATGCCTTGGATCCTCGATTGTCAAGATAATTGTCATCATCTCCCAGCAGCCCCCATTGCCCAATAGGACCATTCCCTACCCACGAGGCCGCCAGCTGCTCAGCCCCAGTCCTCACTGCTGCACCTGCAGTCTGATCTGGGGGAACACCACTCATAGCCATTCCCTCAGCAGCTGGCTTGCTGCGTCCTGCGTGGTAGATACCCTGGTCCCCCACTGGGTAGGGCCTCAGGGAGCTGCCAGGCCTGCTGGGGTAGACCCCAAAGAGGTGATGCTGGGGAGAGGTTCTGGGTCTTCGAACCCTGGTCCCTAGCCAACAGCGTTCTCCCTTTGACAGCATCTCATTGAAGTGTCCCCTCTGAGCCAGGGATCTCTTATGTGTCCAGTCCGGCTCAGAGCTGGAAGTGCTGAGAGCCCACCCAGCCAGAACCAGCAGGCTTACTCTCAGGATCTGTAAGCACATCATACTTCTCCCAACTCTTTACACAGATCCAGAAGGCAACCTCTGGGTACCACACCAGAAGGATGGGGCAGAAAAAGAGACGGCCAGCAGTGGATTCGCAGTCACCGGGGAAACTGTTTTGTTCACAAACCAAACTTTTTCAAGCAGCCCCAAAACAGTGCCTCTCCTGGCTACCTGCTCTGAGTGCCCTGCCAGCGTGGCCTCCGTGCCTCGCCTCACCTCTCTCCCTCACCTCTCTCCCTGCTCTAGTTCAGCCTTACAGGATGAAGTTCATTTCTCTGGGTTCCTTTGAATTTCCTCCAGAGAGCTCAGGTTTCTTTTTCCCCCCCTTTCAATAGCCCCTCCCCTTGCTGATTCTAGAGGAGGGACACGTGGACAGGAGCCAAAGCCTCTCAAATACACACTCCCTCTCAAATACACACTCCCTCACAAACACAGGGCTCTCGCTACCTGAAGTCATTAAAAAGACCCTTCTCTCCTTTTCATCTTACTCTTTCTCAGGAGTTACCTTCTCTCTGTAGTCCTTACCCTAAAATACATTTGCCTCCAAACCAATGACCAGAAGGACTTGTTTGCAGAGACACAGAATATGATGCTTATTATCTAAAAGGGCAAAGAGAAGCTGGGTGCACAAAGATCCAAGCTGGTACTTAACTTGTACTCTCCAGATGTGTCCTCAGCCAGAGCCCAGCCAGCCTCCAGTCGGCCTTGCAGGTCAGAATGCTTCCCTCAGCTCCGGGCTTGGGGTGGTGGAGTGCTGAAGGTTTTCTTTTTTCTCTTTTTTTTTTAATCCCCTTCCAACTTGTTAGTATGTTGCAAGTCTCTGTAAAGTTCTCCTTTGGGGTGCCAATCTGATGTCCTAATAACCTTATGAGTCTGAGAGCCCTGGACTTGACCTCCTGGGAGTCTCGTGAGTCCCTGGGAAAATGGACAGGAGAATAAGAAGGGCATAGACTTCAGGGGACCTGTTCACTCCAGTCCCTCCTGCTCCCCCGTCTCCCTTCCACTCTGCCTGTAATCATCTTAGTGGTTGTTTCATTTAAAGACAATGATGATGTCAAAGCTAATAAGTTCGGTTTATCACTCCACCCCCTCCCTGTCCCCTCCTTCCTCCTGAAAGCCTCCCCACCTCACCGAGGCACAAGGGACAGAAACTACTCTCGGTTTACCCAAGAAACATCTCGGGCTTTCTCTCTCCGCAGCCGCAGCCTACACAATCAATAGCCAACAATCAATACGGTGCTGGAGCACTCCTCTCTGTGTGCACGTGCACACGCACACATGAGTGTGCACATTACACACACACACACACACACACACTCACACTCACACGTGTGCTGGGAGCAGACCTGCCTTGTAGGGGCCACTTGCATCTTTCTTTTGTTTTGAACAAACCTCCTGTATTTTTTTCTTATTTCAATCACTCAGGATTTAAAACAAAATAACCCAAATTCACTTGAGCTTGCACCTTGGGAGAAAGAAGGATATCAATTCTCCTGCTGTAAGAAGCAGTAAGTGGAAATGCTATGGGAGTGTACTACATGGATCTTGTTATTCTCTCTGAAGTTTCTCACTCTGAAGTCACTAAAAGTCACCATATGCTGAGTGAGCAAATAAACAAATAAGATGTTCAAAATAAGTAATTTGCAAAAATGAACAGCTAAACCCAAGCATTTTTTTTTTCAATTAATTTGAGATGAATGGATAGGGACAGGGAAATAGTGTGATTTTAATCTCTCTAATAATGTTTGCCTAAATGCAGGCTAATCTCAAGGAGTACCACCACCCAAACGCATGTATTTACACACACACACACACACACACACACACACACGCTCGTGCGCGTGCGCACACACACACACATACAAGCATACACACTCCAGGTTAGGGTGTGTGACCTCAGATGGGCACATAAGTAAAGAAATATATTGGGTCCTTCAGTGAATAATAAGAGAAATCATTTAAATCTAAAATCACTGTTTGTGTTGCCCCATATATACAACCCACAGCTTACATAGTTTGGAGTAAGATCATGCTGCCTCTTCTGCCTTGGGTCTCCTCATAGTCTTCTAAATTCCTCTACCCAAGCTAACCATTGACTGCTTTGCTTTGATAAAACTGTACCCCAAATGCCCCATTAGGGGCATATCCTGCTTCCCTAGGCTGGGTCCACTGGAGCCTCAAAGCAAGTCCCCCAAGAAGGTATCAATTCAGGCACGTGGGCATAACTAAACAAACTACTGATCCTAGGCTGTCATTCCTCTCATCTTTTCTACATTTCCTTTCACTCTCCTGACTCTGCCCTTAATTTCTTTATATCTTTCCTAAAGCAGCTCAATAAAGATTAGGGGTTTAAAAGGGGATAGAAAGGATATTTAGAAAGAGTTAGAAAAGCAGAAGGAAGGGGGAGGGGGAAGGTGGGGGGGGAGAGAGAGAGAGAGAGAGAGAGAGAGAGAGAGAGAGAAGAAGAAGAAGAAGAAGAAGAAGAAGAAGAAGAAGAAGAAGAAGAAGAAGAAGAAACAACCACAAAAGGAAGGTGAGGAACCTTAGTTTAAATGAAGGGAAGATACTCTAGTAAGAAAAGGAAAAGTAAACTTCCCCTCCCTCATGCCACCCCCACAACCCCCAGAAAAAGGTTTCCTACCATTCATTTCAGGAAGGAGAAATAACACAGCAAGGAAGAAGAGTCCCGCGTGCTTTGCTCCCCTGTCACTGTGGGAATGATCTGCATCCCTATAGGTCTCCTGGCTCTCAGCTGCTAAGGATCCATTCATAAGCTTTCAAGAAGCTACACAAAACTCAAGCTTCCAGTTTAGTTTTTCTCTCTCTCCCCTTCATTCCTTTGCTCACCACTCTCCTTCAGCTCTTGGCAGTCCAAAGTTTAAAAAAAAATGTTGAACCATTTCTGTGTTTTCCTCCTGTTGTAACTTTTGCTGTGACATCATAACCCTGCCCACCAACACCCCACCTCTCGCTCTCCTTTCCATCCCACCCCTCATCAGCCTCATAACCCCCAAGATGCCCCCCACAGAGAAGCAGGGCTCCTGTCAGTTCCAACGTGTGAAAACACAAAGCCACTAGAAGGTGCCCCTCTCTCTCTCTCTCTCTCTCTCTCTTCGGTCCCCCTCCTCTCTTCCCCCTCCCTGCCTTACCCACCGCTCAGCCACGGCTCTCTGAAGGCTTTAAACATGATCCCATCTGTTTGACATGTGCAGAAAGGTGGGCTGAACTCAGATAATCTGTCAAGTGGATCAGATAAAAAAAAAAAAAAAACACTGCAAACCCCCCCCCCTTCAATTCCAACACACACACACACACACACACACACACACACACACACACACACCAGACCCCACTGAAAGTGTAAGAGGAGTCAGATTCCTACAGCACCCACCCTGGATGCCAGGGAGAAAGCCACCAAATATGCCAAAGGAAACGCACATTCAATATATATATAAATTCTGGGGCTTATTTGTTTATGACACACACCCGCACCCCAGTCCCCTATTCATCTCCCCTAAGCCCTGCCACACGGCAAGTGCACAGATTTGAAAGCTGGTAGAATCTGTTTTGAAATCTCCAACCAGAGGGTTTTTCCCCCTTTTTTTTCACTCCCAAGCACTATCTGTGGCGATCAGACTGGAGCAGGGTTGCCAGCAAATGCAAGAGGCCCCTTCTAGGGTACAGGCTTTCAAACCAGCTAAGCTAGAGGGAATGGATTTAAGGACACACAGCAGGAGCTGGCTGAATTTGCTCTATTTTGACGGGGTAGTTGGGGGAGGAATATCATTTCTGAAATGCCCAAGGAATGAAAAGAGAGGATATGGATTTCTTAAACAGTTTTTGCAAGAGGAGCGGTGTCTTGTTCTGCAGGTAAATCTATAAGGCAAGAAATTGGAGCTTAGAGATAAACAAGGACCGAGAGAGAGGGAAGGAAGGGGAAGGAGGAAAAAAGAGAGGGGGTGAGGGAGAGGGGATGGGGAGATGGGGAAATGGAAAGAGGAGAGAGGGGAGGAGGACAGAAAGGGGGCGAGGGGAAAAGGGGAGAAGGGAGGGAGAAAAGAGAAGGAGAAAGGGGGAAGGACGGAGGGGGAGGGGAGATGTGGAAAAAGAAAAGGGGGAATTGGAAGGGGGAAGGGAGGAGGAAAAAGCGAGAAGAGAAATGTCTGGGAGGAAAAAGGACTAAAAAAGAAGAGCAGGGGAGAGAGAAGGGAATAATGATACCGAGAGAAAGAAAAACAGAGAAGGAGGTGGTAGGCACATAAAATATGGAGACCAGGAAGGCAGCTTAGACCCATTATGCTTAACCATCCAGACATGGGGCATGTGACAAAAAGCAGGAACAGCAGGGGTGGAAGGCCAGGGGGCACCCAGAGGCAGGTGAGTGGAGACATTATCGAATGGGGCAGAGGTTGGGTTTTATAACAAAGAACACACACTGGAGGGGCTCACTGTTACTGACTGGACACATTTTTTAAAAATCAGATTGCCAGGGCTCTGCATGGTCTCTTTAAGTAAACCCCTCTTCCCTCTTCCTTTCCTGCCTCTGTCTCTTCCTCCACTAGCCACCTTCACACCTTCCTTCATTCACTCACGATTTGTTCCCAGCAATATCTTCCCTTGGATAATTCACAGTAAAATTTAGACACCCCCTACCCACCCCCTAAAAAAGCAACAACAAAACACCATAACAGTCCCTTTCTTCGCTTCTCCCATGGAGGGTCCTGGGTTTTCTTATCTGAAGATTGAGCTGTTTGTGATAATCTGCACTTACAATATATTTGCCAGAACATCAGAGCTGTTTTGCTTGCATCTGCTGCCATAGGAGGGCTGGTTAGCTCCCACTAGCACTGTCACCATTACTATCAAGAGTCTTTGAACAAAGGGAGGAGCTAGTTCAGTTAGTGTTCACCTGCAGTACAGAGCTTTGAAATGGGGAGTGGGGATGGGGGGGGGGGGGAGACCCCTGAATGTGGTCATGGATCCTCTCTGACTTTCTAATTCCAAAAATCTGATCCCTTGAGGGAAAAGCTCAGCTGGGAGCCGGCCAGGGAGCGTAGTAATAAAAGCCTCCCAGAACACAACCAAATGCAGTATCTATATATAGGAGTGAACTCTGTTTTAGCTACTTGCAGTCTAAAGTGACTCCTGGAAGCAAACATTTCAGCAGTATGTTTATTGGGATTGTACTCAACTAGTGCTGGAAAGAGTGAGCTTCTCTGAAGGCTTTCGCTCCACAGGCTACTGCTTTCTGCCCCCACCCCACCACCCTCTCCCCAGTCTCCAGTGTCCTGAGCTGGCACTCTGTCTCTATCCCTTACGGGGGTCACTTGAGATGCCCTGGGCATGACCTAGCACAACCCGTTGTCCATGGGAGGAAATAGGGGTGAAGTCACAGGATGAATGGCCAGCCACATATGGCATCTAGGTGTCCTGAATCCCAGCCCAGGTTTCCCCCCCTGCTATCTGCATCTGTCTTGCTGTCTGCCACCCACAGCCAATCCAACTGGAAGGCAGTAGGAGAAACTGGCCTCTCTGGGTTCACACCCAGGCAGAGCTATTCGGGATCTTTGTTGGTCGTGTGTGTTCTATAACTCAGAATCACATAGCACTCACAAGGAAATGCAGATCTGGGTTCTCACTCCTCCCTGTGCATTTTGAGACAAGAGAGGCCCTTTTTGTCGAACTGTGTGGAGCTCCATTATGTTCAAATTATAACCATACTAGAGGCCCGGTGCACAAAATTTGTGCACGGGGGTGAGGGGCAGTCCCCTCAGACCAGCCTGCACCCTCTCCAATGTGGGACCCCCTCTAGGGATGTCAGACTGGCTGTGTAGGCCCAATCGGATCACATTCCTTTCACAATCAAGGACTGCTTGCTCCCAACTATTCGCCTGCCTGATTGCCCCTAACTGCTTCTGCCTGCCAGCCTGATCACCCCCTAACCAATCCCCAGCCAGCCTGATCAACGCCTAACTGCTCTCCTGCCAGCCCAATTACCCCCAACTGACTTCCCCCTGCTGGCTTCGTCACCCCTAACTGCACTCCCTTGTCAGCCTGGTAGCCCCTAATTGCCCTCCCCTGCAGGCCTAGACACCCCTAACTGCCCTCCCCTGTAGGCCTGGTCACCCCCAATTGCCCTCCCCTTCTAGCTTGGTCACCCCAACTTTCCTCCCCCTTCCAGCTTGGTCCCCCCAACTTCTCTCCCCTGCTGGCCTGGTCACCCCCAACTTCTCTTCCCTTCCAGCTTGGTCCCCCCAAACTGCCCTCCTCTGCAGGCCTGGTCTCCCTCCAAACTGCCCTTTCCTGCAGGCCTGGCCCCAACTGTTCTCCCCTACAGGTCTGGTCACCCCTAACTGCCCTCCTCGACTGGCCTGGTCACTGCCAACTCCCCTCCCCTGCAGGCCTGGTCCTCCCCAACTGCCCTCCTCTGTAGGTCTGGTCACCCCCAACTTCCCTCCCCTGCAGGCCTCGTCATCCCAACTCCCCTTCCCTGCAGGCCTGGTCAACCCTAACTGCCCTCCTCTGCTGGCCTGGTCGCCCCCAACTATCCTCCCCTTCAGGCCTGGTCACCCCCAACTGCCCTCCCCTGCAGGCCTGGCCACCCCCAACTGCTCTCCCCTGTAGGCCTGATCCCCCCAAACCACCCTCTTCTGCAGGCCTGGTCCCCCACAACTGCCCTCCTCTGTAGGCCTTGTTGCCCCCAACTGCCCTCCCCTGCAGGCCTGGTCCCCCAAAATTGCCCTCCTCTGTAGGCCTGGTCACCACCAACTGCCCTCCCCTAAAGGCCTGGTCACTCCCAACTGCCCTCCCCTGCTGGCCTTCTTTTGGTGGCCATCTTGTGTTCACATAAGGGCAGCCATCTTATGTGTTGGAGGGATGGTCAATTTGCATATTACCCTTTTATTAGATAGGATTCTTTTCCGTGACACTGTTACTGTTATAACTTGTTATCAGTGTTCATGGTAGTGCCTTTCATCCAAATAGATCAAAGCATTTTATCCACAGGCTAGGCTTCCCACTCCCTCAAGGGATATATGGCAGAGGTGACATGCTAGAGATGGAGTTTCCCTGGGCACAGTCTCTATTGGGTTTTTTCTGTAACATTTCCAGCCTGGAATCAGCTTGTGGAGGCCTGAGCTGGGGGAGAGTTTACCAGTGAGAAGGATCCTGCTCTGCTCATCAGAATAAAAAATGCTTTGCAGGGTTTTGCTTCAGTTAAGATTGCCATTGTACCCTAAGTCTGCAAAAGGCAACCTTGCAACAAGAATGACAAATAGTCTTGAATACTTGCATTTCCTTTTACCTAATGCACATTCCTTTGCAGTCTTCCCTCCTAACACAAGGACTCAAATGCAAGGCAGGTGCTGTGCCCACTTTACAGATGAGGACACAGATGCTCAGAGTTAAGCAACTTGCCTTAGGACCTGCAGGCACTCAGAATCTAGCCAGGACACATCTCCAGTGCATTATGCTAGACTCAAAAGGCCACATCCTGTATAATACCATTTACATGATATTATGGAAAAGGCAGAACCTACAGAGACTAAACAGTTAAATGCTTGCCAGAAACTGGAGGTTAGGGTGGCAGGACTAGTCTGTACCGATTGTGGTGGTGATGTATGATTGTATACATTTATCAAAACTCAAAGAACTGTGAGCTCAGAAAGGTCACTGTGTATAAATTATACCTTACTGAACCTGGGCATTGGGCATGGAGAAATGGAGCTGGGACAGAGTCAGGGTCCCTTGATTCTCAAGTTGGTGTTCTTCTGTCTGCATCCTGTAGGATGGGAAAGACCAAAACAGAGTGTGACAGTGCTTGGTCATGGATAGGGGCCACTCTGTGCCTAAATGCTCCACTGACCCTCTCACCTTAGCCCTAAGGGGACCCCATGGAACCAGACTGTCTGGAGCAGCACTGGCTTCTAGTCCTAGTCCAACCAATTAATGAACCTAACCAATCAAATAACCAATCATAAAGTAAGCACTGGCCAGTGGTTAGGCTCATGCTCTGCCATTCAATAGCTGCCTGACTTTGTACAAGTTAATGAACTTCTCTGAGCAATTTGTAAAATAAGGAGAGTAGAAAGAAGACCTCTAAGTTCCCTTATAGGTCACACTTGAAAGTCCCTAATTTTGCAACCCAACACTTTTCAAAGACTCTGTTTTCTCAGTTATTAAATAAAACACAGCCAGTGCCCACTTCCTGCAGATATCCCAGAGACTCAAGTGTACCTTCGCATTAGACACGCCTGAACTTTTAGTCCTTTAAAAAACCATATATTCAAATATTACTTCCCTGGAACATGCACAAATAACAAGAAATAGGAGTAGCATGTGGGAAGCTTTTGAACTCTGTTATTACAGTGAGGAAGATGTCCAATCCACAGGGGCCACTGTCATGTACTTAACAAATCAAATATCAGAACACCTATTACTAGTATGAAAATAATTCAATGAAAATGGCTTTTACATTTGATGTTGTGCTAGAATCCCCACAAGATGGCAATTACAACAATACCAATAATAACATGTATTACTGATAATATGGCAGGCACTTTTCTAGTCACTTCCCAGACAGGCGTTGATTCAGTCCTCACAACAGTCCTGTGAGGTGGATACTTCTATTATCCCCATTTTCAAATTAAGCATAACAGTGGCAGCTCACATTTATTGAATACATACTATGTTCTCAATGGAAATCTAAACAATGTACATAAATTATCTTATTTAATCCAACAGCTAACCTGAGATAGCTGCACTATGAGACTAATTTTTAGATAGGAAAACTAAGGCACCAGGAGTTCAAGCATCTTATCTGAGCCTATCCACCTTGAAAAGAACTGCCTGTCTCCAGAGCCTTTGCTCTTAATTGCCATATTCACTGAGTTCTGGTGAAGGATATAAATGCATGTCGATTATGATCTGAGTCTCTACAAAATGAAACTTGTCCTGAGGAGGACATCCCAGTGATTTCTCTAAAGTAGAAGAAAGATCTCTGTTAAGATCTTTTCCTAAAGTCTCCCCTAACTGAGGGTCCAATGCCTTCAAGAAATGTAGCCCCAACAATAGCAGCAGCCAGGGGCAAGCTCTGCTCCTGCCAATGCTAAGGTACCGCCACAGATCCCCCAAAGACTCCTTTCCTCACTACCCTTACCCTCAGATCCATCATGTCCTCATTGAAAACTAAGGCACATATAACAACTACCTTGTTTCCCCGAAAATAAGACACCCTCCGAAAATAAGACCTAGCTCATGGAAAGATAAGACATCCCCTGAAAATAAGACCTAGCGCAACTTTGGGAGAAAAAATTAATATAAGACACTGTCTTATTTTCGGGGAAACAGGGTAGTTATAAATAGAAAACCAGTCACTTCCCCAGCTCACTCATTCCATCTGGGAGGAATCATGCAAGATAGATCAATGTCTAGTTTTCTATTATCACTAATACAATCTTTTAATAGTGATAATAACTATTAGCTGGTGGTCGGTCTATTAACCATCATGAAACATATACTTCCTGGGTTAAGGTCAATTCTGACACAGAACTCCAGGTTTTAGTCCAGGTTCTAAAGAGTGAAAGGTACTCATGTCATTTAATTGCTGAAATGTGGTCCATGTGTAAATATTTCAAAATGGCTATGCCTCCCCACCCCCCACATACACACACACACCCACACACACACACCCACACACACCCAAGATTTATTTAGGAAAGGCGACAGGCTTATGAAAGAAAAAAATTTTCCCTTGTAAAGCCTAGCCCAGCCTTTCTGAAGGTCACAGCCACATCTGGAGGCATGAACAGAAACCAAGGCAGCCTGAACCCCTAAACTTGTCAGCTGTCCTCCAACTCATTCAACAGGAGATGCCAAGACAACTTCGAGTTTCTTTTCTGCACACTAAACTCTGCTAATGTGGCATCATTAACAGGGCAGGCCCCATAGGGGACAAATATGGGTTCTAATCTGGGCTCTGCCCCCGGGGCCTGTGTAATCTCAAGGATAAAAGTGAACCTATGCCCTAGATGAGAGGCCATAAGAAGACCATTTATCAGCAATGTATGTGGCACACAGTGGGTGCTTAGTAAACATTAGTATCACAAAAGACATCAACTCCTTCAAATTTTCTACCTACAAGTTTCTCATTTTGAACTTTCAGTGGGTCCCAATGATCCATTTTGATGCCACATCTTACACTGCTTTGTATCTTTCCCATGTTCCAACTGCTCTTTGATCATCTAAATCTGTCATTCTCAATCCTCAGTTTCCAAAGTCCCATTTTTATGGCAACTATTTTCTACTGAAAATGAGAACACAGTGTGATCTACCCAACATGTTTTCAAAGTTAATACTCTATAATATTTAAAAAATAAAATAACTTACATTGAAATTAAATAAAATTCTACATGTAAATATTTCTGAAGCAACTGCATTAAAGGACAAATGAAGTCATCATATGCCTGAACTTACTTTTCATGAATAAGTTTGGATTTTAGAGAAATAAGAAAAGTATCAACAGATGGGACAGGTATTTTTCTTTACAATGACATATTGAAATCAGGGCTATCAAAGTATCTCAGTATATATTTGTGGAGTCTGCATGACTACCAGAGCACCAGATGCAGACTTATAGGTGGGGGTATGGTTGATGCAAATATGGGACCAGCACCACCATTGATGGTGTGATTTTTCAAAATCCAGAACAACTCTTGGCAAAATTCACAAACAAATCAAAAGGCAATATTCCTTTAATAGCATGATAGTTGCATTCCTGGAAAGTAAATTTAAAGTGTATGAAAAATGTCCTCACCATTGTGGCTCAGTTGGTTGGGCGTTGTCCCATGCACCAAAAGGTTGCTGGTTCAATTCCCAGTCAGGGCATATGCCTAGGCTGTGGGCTCAATTCCTAGTAAAGGGAGTGCAGGAAACAGCTGATTGTTGTACTCACATCAATGTTTCTCTCACTCTCCCTTCCTCTCTAAACATCAATTTAAAAAAATGAAGTGTATGAAAAATGCTTTTGTTAACAAGTATTTGTACTGAAAGCATCAGGCTCCTAGATTCTGATCATTGTAAATGAGCTTTTCATCCACATAAGTGTTTGGCCAAACATTCCAGAGTTAAGCAGGATGCAATAGGATTCATCCTGTGGGATAACCTTGAACTACAGGGACATCTAATTCCCTGGCACCTGCCTGCTGAATGCCACTGTGAAACCAAAGCATCCTATTTTTCAAAATGTCCATAGGGGGCAGCACTTCTCCCATTGAGAACACTTTCTAAATAAATGCCAAAGTCTTATGCAGACAAATCTAATTGAAACTATCCGAATTTGCTCTTGACACACTGCCAAGATCCACGAGGGAGGAAGCCATGTGGAGGCTTTTAACTGTAATATTTATATTTGTTGATAAAGCTGATGTACATACATGTCTTGTATACATACACCCAAATGTATAGAGCTCATTCTACCTAAATACACTAAATATCATCCAGTGAGCTTCTTGCTCAAGGAAGTTTACTCAGTTCCATTAAGCTTCCTCTATTTAGAAATAAATAAATGTAAAATGTCCAGCATTATAGTTCTTGAAACTCAAATCATGGGTTCTGGTTCTTTGCACCAAATGCCACTTAATGTGCCCCAAATTTTCAATGGCAAATGTTAGCTACAGAGGCCATGGCCATCTCCACCTTTGCACAGTTCTTGGGTGGAAGCAGTTAAGATCTCAGAAGCCATGGTGGAGATGTGGTGTTTGCCACCTAATGCTATGCACCAGCTCAGCCAGTAGAGTTTCTGTGTTCTCCCTCGCCTTGGCCTAAATTAGTCAGGTCAGTTTGCCTGATTATATAGTTACAAGTTTCATTTTAACTCAATATTTTGGCCCCATCCTCCCCTCTGGACAAGGTCTTCAGTGAAGAAGCAGTTGTTATTATGGCCTCACCTAATCTTCCAGGAAACATACGTTGAGCACTTGCCACCCATCACACTAGATTCTGGGGCAGCACTGATAAGATACAAGCATGCCCTAGAGTCTATTTCATAGACAAGTTAGAGAGACAGTCCCAACATGAATCAATTAGGACATGGCTGTAAGTGGGATTTCAGAAGTCTGAATGAAGTGATACCAGACACCAATGATAAATAACCAATGCCTCAAGCAGGAGTCATGGGGCTGTCACAGAGGGGTGATTTTTTTTTATTAAATTATTATCTGTGTACATATTTTAACATTGCCCCCCATCCCCACAGAGGGGTGATTTTTGCACAGCGTCTTAAGTGAGGACTAGTTTTCCAACTCAAGGGCATTTCTAGAGAGAATTGCATTTCATTCAAGCCTCCAAGAGAACATTTGTTGCCAAGTCCTGCAGTTTGCCCATTTTTATGTTTTTGTTTTTTCCCCAATGACCATGCAAAGAAATCTAGAGTGGTTCCTGCATCTTACTTTCTGTGCATCTTAGAGGTCTGCAAAAACCAGGCTCAATTGAGGAACCATGAGAAATTTTGATCACTAGGAAAAACATTCCTAGAGAGAAGCTTTTCCTCATTTTGCTATTAAAGAGCCTGGAGCTCTTCCCAGCAGACTAAGACCAGAAAGGACATACAGAGAGTAAACAGCTTTCAAATACGTGATGAAAAAAGAAATATTTCAATAGTGAAGGGCTACCTGTTCCTTAATTCTCTCTTCAGTATCAGGCTCAGCCAAGCCAGACCAGAAAGAAAGGCATGGCCACATACAGGAAACAATCCACTAAATGAAAAGACAACCTATAGAACGAGAAAAAATCTGTAGACTGTATATGTGATAAGGGGCCAATATCCAAATTATAAAAGAAATTCATACAACTCAATAGCAAAACATAAATTAAATTAAAATGCCCCCACAACCTCAAAAAAATGATCAAAGGGCCTAAATAGACATTTTTTCCATATTAGACATACATATGTTCAACAGGTATATGTAAAAGGTGTTAAACATCACTAATCATCAGGGAAATGAAAATTAAAACCCCATTGAGACATCCCACATCTGCTAGGATGGCTTTTTATGACAAATAAAATACAAGATAACATGCGTTTGTGAGGATGTGTAGAAAAGGGGACCTTGACAGAAATGTCCATTGGTGCAACTGTTATGGAAAATACCATGGAGGGTCCTCAAAAAATTAAAAACAGAATTATCATATGATCCAGCAGTCCCACTTCTGGTATACGTCCAAAAGAAAATTAATCAGATTCTCAAAGAGGTATCTGTACGTCCATGTTCTGCAGCATCATTCACAGTATGTGTACGCACACACACATACACACAACACATACAATCTTAGCCATGGAAATAAGAGTCTGTGTGTGAGGGACCTGCTCTGCTGAACACGGCAGCATGTGGCTCTCGCTGGGTCAGGCCACCATGACCTAAGCCTGTGCTTTCCTCCACTTGCCTCCCACCTGCCTCTGGCAACCTCCTCCTCCCTGGCTGGGCCCCATGCAGTTCACTCGCCCAGGCTCATGCCCTGCACTCCATACCAGCCTTGGCAGCTGATGAGGAGCCTGGCACAGCTCTTGAGCCTTCTAAGCTTTGCTGTCAGTCGGCTCTTGTCTGCCTGGTCAGACCAGCACACAGGCATTTGGACTGAAAGGGTTTGGTGAAGGGCTTATCCAGCAGGGAAATGAAAGGCCTTTACTTAGCACCTATTAAACTCCAATCCCAATTTCATTCATCACCATGTGAGTCTTGGGCCCCGCCAAGACATTAGGATATAGGTGAAAGGAACAGGGTTCAGGGATGACTGAAGTGTCTTCAAGAATCTGAGGGATAATTCATAAAGGTTATGTAAACAGCCATAACTTTAACCAAAATTATTTAAACCTGTGAGGACAGGCGCACACTGTCAGACCCAGAATCTCAGCTGGCCTCTTTCATGAGTCTGCCTTTAAAAAACCTGTGAATAAAGAGCTGGCAGCAGTATTTACGGGTGGTTTGAATTTGTAAAGTATTATCTAATGGTAAGATAAAGGAATTTTGAGAAGAGATTGCCTAAGTGTGAATACTGCTTAGGAAATGTGGACCAACAAGGTGGGGGGAGAAGGAAAAGTGGTGCAAAAGGACTAAAGAAAAGCAAGACTGATCCAAACAAGAGTGGGAAAAGGTTCTAAGTTTCATCTCTTCCTTCATCTATAAAAGCAATCGTGAGAGGTTGTTCAGAGGAAACCCCAGCTTGGCTTGGCTTGGCTTCAGGAAGAGGCTTGAAGAACACAGTAGATCCAGGCACAGGCTCTGCAGTCAATCATCTGCTGTTCTGGAGCTTGGCATCTGCATTTACTATCAGTATAACCTTGGACAAATGTCCTCACCCCATCTTAATTTCCACTCCTATACAATGGAAAAAATAATAGTACTTGTACTTAGCTCATAAGTTGTGAAGGTTACATAATAGATGACAGTGAAGTGCTTGGTTCACTGGCACCTAATATACTCAAGACAGGGAACAACGTTGACCCTTGGGCTTGTCCTGGCTCCAGAGGTGGAAGTGGCAGAGGAGGGGGAGATTTGGAAGAGATAATCACTGGGGAGTGTGCCTGAGCAGAATAAAATGTTAGGATGAGAGTGTGAGAAACAATGAGATCCAAACACAGCCCATTGCACTAGAAATCAGTGTTGAGACAATGAAAAAGCAGAATTGAGGCAGCAAATCTCCAAGCATCAGGGTCCCAAAGAAAATAAAGATATATAGGGGCCTAGGCTGAATGGCTAGGTTCAAAACACGGAGTTCTTGTGTTTTCAAAGAAGTTATGAAACATGAGGTTAAATTTCATAGGTGTGGGTACAGGTGAAAGCATCAGCAGAGGTCCAGGTAGTCAAAAGGTTGCCAAGCAGGAACATCACGGTCACACTAGAGATCTAGGCAGCCAAGTTATGGCTATAGGTCACAGCATTAACAACCAAAGATGCCTGGCTCTAGGACAAGACCACTTATTCTGTGTTTGTGTAGGCCAGGCTCTCAGATGTCTAAGGCAGACAGAGCCAAAGAGAGAGCCCCTGACTAAGGCATCCTGGGAGGTACTTACACAGGGAAATTGAAGGGCCATTCCTTCTACTTGGGGAAGTGCCAAATTTATTTCATTCATTGATTTATCTGTGTCAGGGAAAGATGCTGCATCGGTCACACACACACACACACACACACACACACACACACACACACCATACCTCCTTCACTTTCAAATGACTATATTCTTTTTTAGCAAACACACATACACACAAGACTTATCTCCTTAAGCACCAAACAAAGAAGGAAAATAAAGAAGAGAACATAGAGTTTGGTTCAAGGGGTGTTCCAGTTCTGTGCACCAGTATAGGATGCACCAGGCAGATGGATAGGAATTTAAACTAAGTCAGAGTATGGAATTCATTGAGCACCTCATGCATTCAGAGATCCACTTCAAGTGTATGCTAGATGAAACAGCATGAGAATAGCTCAAGTCCCAAGTACAAAGCAGTAGACACAGATGTGCAGATAACACCTGAGCCTTGTCCCCTGCCTTGGAAGGAGGGGACAGTGGATATCCACTGAGTCTACATTGAGAAACAGAATTGAATCTGTACCAAGTGTACTCAAAGAAAAGGAACAATCAGAGTAAAACCCATTTCTCCAACCTGCTTTCCCCTCATTATGAACCAGGTCTAGAAGAATCTATGAACTACATTTTGTTTAGGGAAAAAAATCCTAGGAAAATAATCTGTCTGACCTCAGTGGGGGCCTGAATGGAAGCAGTGTGGCACAGAAGTCAGGTACATGGGCTCTGGAGTCCCATGAGGGAGATCTAAGCCTCACTCTACTAAATTACTATTTACATAGATGCCTCTCATTGGGCCTCCATTTTCATTAACAAAATCAAGACGGTAACTGAACCTCCTTCAGAGGGATGTAGGCAGATTAAATGAGATAATATATGAAGCAGAGTTTAGTAGTTTCAATATAGACTATACATACCCAATGCCTGTTAGTATTAATACCACTTGTTGTATACTGGTTGATGCCCCTACATTTTTTACTCCTTCTTACACATATTGGGCTTTGTAGGAAGGAGTAAAAATTTAGGGCGTGGCCATTGGGGTGTTAGTGAATGTGACCAGATGAGGGTTAAAAAGTGTTTACATGATTGAGCATGCTTGCACCTGCTACTCTGCCCTGGCCTTGAGAACATGCCAAGGCTCAGCTGCTGGAGGATGAGAACCAAGGATATTCTGGGTCACCCAGCACGACCAACCCACAAACAGGTAAGCACATCTAACCTAGATCAGCAGCACATCAGCCAACCTGCTCAGAACCAGGGACTGGTCTAGCCAAGATCAGTCAAGTCAGGTCAACTCCACAAGCACATGAGCTAATAAATCTACCAGCTGTGTGACACTGAGGCTTTGTTAGGTAACATTACTGTACCAATAAATAACTGATACGTTATTATGGTTGGTGTTGTCAATGTCATTCTTATTTGAATCATTACTTTTCAGAGCATAAAAAGGCTCACCCATACCTTACATAGCTGTCACAGGAAAAACATCTTTCTCACAACCTGTTATTCGTTACAGAGAAAGAAAGAAAGAAAGACTGAGACAAAATGAGCAGGTAGCTGCTGCTTTGGAACTTGGTGCCATGTTTTCCTGACAGGTTGATGCTAATTATGCTATTTTTCTAGTGAGTGGAGATATGCGTGACAGTGTACCTCACAGGCTGCTATAATGAATTGTTAAGTAGTTTAATTAGTGAAGAGCCCTCCTTCCATCAACTTAGATTCTAGCCTTATATGTTCCCACAAGCACTTTGCAGCATGAGGTCCTAAGAAAGCACTTTTCAGGAGACCTGTAAAATCAAAAGCATGAGATAAAATGTGTCATTGGGGCTTCTTGCCTTCACTTTCAGATAATAACCGCAGCTCTTGCTCTTTTTCAGATATGATGCATTTAGCATTATCTTATTTATTCCTCACAAAAATTCAAAAAGCAGGACTATTCTTACCCCCATTGTATATCTGAGAAAACTGAGTCTCAGAGAAGTAACATTGATGTTTCCAAGCTCACAGAGCTGGTAAGTGACATAGCTAAATTGGAATCCAGGTCTGTCTGACCCAATTCTTGTGCCTTCCAGAGATGCCCTTTCTCTGGCCCTAATCCCATCCTTGCCCTCAGGCCCAGTGGTCTCCTGTTCTCTCTGTCTCTCCCTAACACACTTTACTCTCAGAAGAAACCCAATTGCATGTTATGCCTATTATCATAGAATTAGTTCAACTGTGAGAGAGGGTAATCCCTAAAGAATAGTATATTAAACTGAATAGAATGTTTTTAATTTAGATCTTATGGAAATGAAATGTGGAAGTCAGCAAAATAAGGTTTTATGGGCTCCCCAATCATCAAAAATCTGGGTTCCTTTTCTTTTTTTGCTCCATGATTATCACTATATGCCTCTGCTTCATAGTCCAGCATGGCTACTGGAGCGCCGGGGAGCACATCTACATTCCGGCCAGCAGTATGGAGGGAAGGGAAAGAGGGATGCTCCTTTCTCCTAAAAACATTTTTTCTTGTATTTTATTCATTCTCCCTTTACCTCTTTTTCACTTCATGCTCCCCATTTTTCTTCACCCTTAGCAGGCTAGTCCATTCCTCTCCACTCTCCACTCATACACCCTTCTATGGTCTCCCTCTGATCTTGAGAATGGAAATGAACATGGTGTACATGGTAAAGAGCAATCTTAGATCCTTTTGCACTGCAATGAGCAAGATACTTAGCAACTTGCCAAAGATTTCATTGGAACTTTGAACAGGATTCCAGAGCAAATAATTTCCATTCCACTGCTTTGCAAACGCTCCCTCTTCATTCTTCTTTCCAAATCCCAATCTCAGTGCCTTTGCAGTTGAATTGCATGAAACAAACTTTCAGGAATCCCCCTTTCCCAGCCTGGGATGGCTACCCATAAGAGAGCAGCTCTGGGTCTACAACGGTTGCTTCTCATGGGCACAGACCTCTTCTATGCTCAGATTCAGGTAAGTCATGGCACATGTTGAAATAGGCTTTCCTGCCATTAGAAATCCTAAGTAAAAAAGCTTCCTTCTAGTTGTGAATCAATACTATCTGCTGATATCATCAAATATCTTCAGGTGTCTTCATTAGTTGTTTTTTTTTTGGGGGGGGTTTTCCTTATCTAAAAGCAACTGGATATGTTTGAAATGTTCTCCCCCATCCTAAGCCATTGAAATGGCTCTTCTGATCTGGGCAAGTTGAAGCCACCATCTTGCCAAGGCTGTGGGAAGCAATGCCTTGGGGAGATTGGGAGGGAAGTCAGGTCTGGAGAAGTGAGTAGGCTGGGCTCAGGGAACACCCACAAATAGAAGCTAATGCTAGAAGCCAGGCAAAAGAGTCAGGGAGCTATGACAATCCAACATGACTCCCCCACACACACACACCCCTCCCCCTTCCCCACCATCCTCGCCACTGCTGCCTCTCAGGCAGAGCTCTCTAGCCCAACACTAACTGATAGAAATGCGCCACAAGCCCAATGTGTCATTTAAAATTTTTCTAATAGCTACTTTTTTTAAGGAAAAGGTGAAATAATTTTGATAATATATTTTATATCATCAAATATATCCAAAAATATTATCATTGGAAAATATAAATTAATAGTTAACAAAATAATTCATGAAACATTTTAAATTTCTTTTTCATATAAGTCTTCAAAATCTGCGGTGTATTTTATACTATTGCAGGTCTGGGCCAGCCATATTTTAAGAGCTCCACATGGCCGGTGACTGCTAGGATGGACAGCACAGGTTGGGACAGATCCTCAGTGCTCAGAGTTGGGTCCAGGGACCAGCACTGCTGATATCATAGTGAGACAAGCCGAATCTTGGCCGTCACTGAATTGGAACCTGCATCTTAGCCAGCTCTTCAGGGGACAGGCATTTCCAAGTTTAAGAAAAGCTGCCACAGAGGCAGAAGTCCTCTCAAAGAAAATCTGGTGTGACCAATATTAACAATAGTATGTTTTAGCATCACCATAGATGTAGCAGTGAGGGGTACAAATGTCCCCACTCCTGGCCAGTTGCTCAGAGAATAATGGTTTAACTAAGTAGTGCTACAGTTGAATAAGAAACAGCTCCAAATGAAGTGGTTTGAAGAAACAAAAGGCTTATCTCCTCAGCAGCTGAAGGTCGCCTAGTGGTCCAGGATGCTGAGCTCAGCCTTAATAAAATGGCTTAAGGTACCAGTGACTGCAATCCAGTCACAGGAAATATTTCAAGCATAATTACTCTCTAAGATAACTCTCTAGCAGCCTACCAAGATGCTTAAAATCTATACCATTTGACTGACACCTTTGGATTAGGTATTATTCTCAGAAGTCCTAGGCAATGAATGGCAAGCTCATGTCTGGAAGAGGGTCCCTCTGTGTAGGTTTGCCTACACCACACTGAGAATCTGTTTATGGCACATATGCCGAGAAAAGCAGCAGAAAACCAGCATTTTGACAGGATCAGGGAAAGTTCTGAAGCCAGCAAAAAGTGGCCTCAGGGGAGGCTAGAGGGTGTGCAAAGGAACAGCAATGAGCAATCCAACACAAATGTCACAAACCTAAGCTGTTGTCATGAACACATCTGCATTAATCCCACCAATGCCGAGGGCACCTGGCTAGCAGGGAAGCTTCTGGTCTAGTTGGGGGTGTCTAGGGGGTGTTCGATGCATGTGTATGGCATCGAATGATCATGCTGATGTTTGGCAGAGATGGAGACAGAAACAGGCAGAGGGAAATCTAGGGAGCACCGGACAGAAAGTCAGGCAAGTTCACAAAGAAGACATGACATAAATGTGATTGTCTGCCTGCCAGGTGGTGGCTGGAGTGACACTCCCACTGTGCTGGTCCACGGCCAGGTAGGCACAGGAAGCTGGGTTGCCCTTCAGGCCCTTGACCACAACTAAAGGTGAGTACCCAGGAAGGGCATGAACGTAAGCCTTCCCTTGCACACATTTGTTACCAGTGGCCAGGAAGAGAGTCAAACAAACACAGCAGCCATGAGTAAATCAGCTCCTGTTTGAGCAGGTGCCCTTTTCCGAATGAAATTGCGTGTGTTACTTTTAATATATTGTGTCCATCTGCTCCGGCTGTTTCCTCTGGCCCACACTGGAAGGCTCCGTCCCATTACCTGGATGGAGATGTGACCACACAGTCACCTTCACTGGGCTACAGAGACATGCTTGGCTTCTCTCTCACGCAAACCCCACGAAGTATAAATAGCAATGTTGCTTTTATTTGTAGACTTAATGCTCATGGGAAAGCTGGCTCAGAGGCATAAAAGCTTACCTCCTCCAATTCACTGAACTTTGGGCCCATAATTCTTGCAGTTCAGAAAATTAAATAGAGGTCAGCAGTTTCTGCCTAAGGTACCGGAGGGAAAGAACAGGAGTGGGCTATTAAACCCGGCAAATGTGCTTTGTATTTTCAATTTTCTCCTGTTGTTTCTGCTGGGGTCTTCCACCATCACATTGCTGCTGGTTTATGGAGTGAAAAGAAACGTCAGAGTGAAAGGCAACTTTTCTTCAGCCACTCTGCCAATATGTCAAGGCAAGTCTCAGCCCAGGCAACCCTCACCCACAAAGCCCCTAGGAGTCCAGTTCCCAACATACAGATGTGCTACCATTAACATCAACTTCAGTCAGTGCCGAACTGGGCCTGAGGGCCAGCTCATATTCAGTATGAGTCCCATAAAAATACTGAAGATCACTCGTTTAATTGGTAATTTTTTTACTGACTTGTGTGCCATTGGAAATAAAGTCCTGGGAATTAGTGTAAAGGACCACACTGACCCCTAGAACCTCTAATCAATCAGGTATTGGCTGGCTGTTAAACACTGACCTTGGCACATCCTTGTAAAGAGCTCCCAGAAATGTCAGAAAGAAAAGCTGCTCTATTACTCTCCTTCCTGCAGAGAGAACAGTGACCCATTTTCTTGAGCGAATTAATTCAGTCTAGACTCTGTGAGGAAACTTGAAAAGGGCAAATACTACTTCAAGAAACATCATCAATGTTTCTGATAAATAGGCTCTCCATAAATATTGATTGACTCTAGGGCTATAATTCCAGGTTTATAGCTACCTTTATACTGTACTTATAAACACTGTAACACCCAAACAGAGCATTCTTTTCAGATTCCATCCTTGTTCAGAAAGTCATGCATCTGGCAGGCTCTGCCTCTGACACAATACACTGAAAACCAAAGATGGTGAACCGTGAACATCCCACAGGGTCAAGTTGGACTAACTTACATCAACAGTAATGCAGAGCTACTGAAAGCAGGCAGGATCCAAGTTGGATCTGGTCTGCCTGCCTGCTGCTAGGAACCATGTTGGTGTGAACACTCCTCTTGACATCAAAAGAGCTCCGTATTTGCTTGGCAAATAACTCAATACAAATTAGAACATTCAGTTCCACTTTGGCCTGGTTGCCTCCTGTAGACAGAGCTAAAACTGGTTGTCTTTTATGAACTACCAGAGTGGCCTTAGATATTGGGCCTGATGAAACTTTCATGTGGTCATAGAATTAATTCTCCCTGTTGGAAGCAAAACGTAGAGTTGTATGAAAGTGGAGAAGAAGGTGGAAAAGTGCATAACTTCCTTATCCCCATACAATTTTGGATTCCAGTTCTCAGATCTGTTTTCATACAAATCCAACCCCAATATCTGACATGAAACATATACGTTTAACTTAAAATCATGAATTTTCTAACTCTTACAATTCACAAATAATGAAATCAACATCCAGAGATTTGAAGTGACTTGTCTGAAACCACACAGCTATTTGGTGGAAGTCTATTGCAGTTCTAGCCTCTTTCTACCACAATTTAAGGGGGAAAGGAGAATCTGCTAAAGCTGTCTTAAGATGTAGGCAGGCCTTAAGCATCACATTTGTTCAACATCTGACACTGTGATTCCTAGATCTGGTCATCCCAAGTCACTGGGGACATCTTGTCTCCCAGGACTGCAGGCAGCACCAGGAATGCTGGGCCTACTGATCTATGTTATAAGAGCAGATAGCTTGCTGGCCTCTGAGTAGGACTGAATTATGAGCCTTATCTTCTTTTGCAGCCACTATTACATGCCCACTTGCAAAAGTGAGAGAGAAATTTCCAGCCTTGACCCAGTGGCTCAGTTGGAACATAGTCCCATACACCAAAAGGTTGTGGGTTCAATTCCTGATCAGGGGACATATGGGAAACCACCAATCAAAGTTTCTCTGTCTCCCTCTCCCTCTCCTTCTTCCTGTATCTCTAAAATCAATCTTTAAAGAAAAAAAAAAAAGAGAAATTTCCATAATGTGTGTCAAATGATGCTATTGAGATTTTTAGCCAGTATCTGTGCATCAATCATTGGAATTTCTCCAGCCCATTAATATTACCTCTCCTGGCATTAAAGAAGAGATGGGAGAAGAAAAACTCTAAAGAAATGGCACAGATGGCAAAAATCAGTGGGAGAAAAGAAAACATGGCCTCAAGAGAAAGTAAATAGCACTATGGATGCAAACATGTTGATTAAAAAAAAAAAAAAGGCAAGTGGTCATCTTGCAGGGTTAAAAAATAAAGGTTGGTGATGGATCGCCATGCCGGCAAATGTTCCATGGCATTGAAAACAGAGCTAGCCACAAAAACTTTTTTTCCTCCAGGTTTTTTGTTTAGGTTGGAAAATGCAACATTAAGACGTGGGTGGTGAGGGAAGGCAGAGCACAAGCTCATGCACCAGTTTTCTTGGGCTGATAGCTGCTCTGCTTCCCTCTGCCTTCCACTATTATCCTCCGCTCATGGCAGGATAGAAGAGAATACCTTACAACTTCCTGGCACCAACAGCTCTAGCACTTCCATGTGCAGACCTCAGGGAATTCAGCAGTTGGGAGATCAAGGGCCCATCCAAAATTGATAAAGAGCTCATATAACTCAACACCAAAATTCCAAACAATCCAATTAAAAAATGGGCAGAGGACATAAAGATGCTCAATGTCACTTATCATGAGACACACAAAAACTAAAACCACAATGACATATCACTTCACTCCTGTCAGAATGGCTATCATCAATAAATCAACAAACAAGTATTGGTGAGGATATGGAAAAAAGGGAACCCTCATGTATTGTTGGTGGGATTACAAATTAATACATGTACTGTGGAAAACAGTATAAAGATTCCTTAAAAAAAATTAAAAATGAACTGTCTTAGGACCCAGAAATACATATGTGTGATGTGTGTGTGTGTGTGTGTGTGTGTGTGTGTATCCCAAAACACTAAATCAGAAAGATATATGCACCTCTATGTTTATTGTAGCATTATTTACAATAGTAAAGATATGGAAGCAATCCAAGTGCCCATCATTAGATGAGTGGATAAAGAAGAGGTGGTACATATATATAATGAAATATTACTCTGCCATAAAAAAGAATGAAATCTTACATGGATGGTTCTAGAGCAGTGGTTGCCAACATTTCAGACCTCACAGACCACCAGTGGTCCGAGGACCACCAGTTGGCAACTGCTGTCCTAGAGGGCATTATGTTAAGTGAAATAAGTCAGACACAGAAACACAAACACCATATGACTTCACTTATATGTGGAATATAATGAACAAAATAAACAAAATGCAAACAGACTCATAGAAAACAAACTAAGGGTTGTCAGAGAGGAGGGCTAGGTGAAAAAGGTAAAGGGATTAAGAAGTACAAATTGATAGTTACAAAAAAATCATGGGGTGTAAAATACGGCATAGGAAATAGAGTAAATAATAGTGTAATAACTATGTATGGTGTCAGGTGGGTACTAGACTTATCAAGGGGATCACTTCATAAATCACATAATTGTGTAATCACTATGCTCTACATCTGAAATGAATATAAAATAAGATTGAATTCTATTATTGAAAAATTAAATTAAATTTTAAAAATGTAAAACCTTATAGTTTACAATGTTTTCCAAAAAATATATAACTTTCAGCCAAAACTGGTTTGGCTCAGTGAATAGAGCTATCAGCCTGCGGACTGAAGGGTCCTGGGTTCAATTCTGGTCAAGGACATGTGCCTTGGTTGCAGGTACATCCCCAGTGGAGGGTGTGCAGGAGGCAGCTGATTGATGTTTCTCTCTCATCGATGTTTGTAACTCTCTAACCCTCTACCTTCCTCTCTGTAAAAAAATCAAATTATATATATATATATATATATATATATATATATATATATATATATATATATATACTTTCAGAGAGACCAGCATTTCCCACCCAGTCTTTCAATGGACCTCTCCTATGTGATCTATTCCTGTAAAATTACCAGTAGCTAGAATTTTTAAAAAGTCAATCTCATTTTAAAGATTAAGGCAGTGGTTCTCAAACAAGACTATGTATCAGAATCATTTGATAAATTTTTCAAAAATACAGAAGGTCCAGAAATCTGAATTGTTTCAAGCTTCCCAGACAATTCTGAAGTAATCAGGCATTATTCAATTTACATCATGAAGAACCACCATCCTAATATATCAAAAGAAATCCTGAACATCTTTTTGCCATAACCATGTATATACATTATAATTTGTTAAGTAAAGCAGAACACTATCCTAATGTATAATACCTTTCAGAGTGTTGAACTACACAAGCAAAAGCACACATATAGAGACCTTCAATTTGACAAATAAACGCTTCAATGAAGACATGAGGCCAGTCAGAAACCAAAAGAGTTTTATTAGACTGAGTGGCTGAGTCATCCACTCATTCAGTCAATCAGTTGAATCATTATTATTGAGCCATTTGTCAGGTACTGTGCAAGGCTTTAAGAATAAAGATGAAGAAGAGTTCCTATCTTTCAAGAAGACAGAGAGAAAAGCTATAGCCAAACTTGTTTCCTGAAAGTACCCACCACTATGCTCCTGAAATTTTAAGTCTGTAACATTTTATTTGGGACAAATGCAGCTCCATAAGAAGGAACAGACTATTTCTGCTCCCTTTATCACATTTCATCCATCTGGAGGTCACTTGTTTGCCCCATGGTGAGTTGTCTTATTATTCACTGCAAAGAAGATAATGCCATATCAGAGGCTACCTCCTCCAGAAAGCCTTTCCTGATCACCAGAGCCAAAAATAATAGTTTCCTATAGCATGTATTTTATTTCATGTCACTACTCTATGCTTTTATATTATATTAACATCACCTCCCCTCTCCTGTAGTGCCGACTTGTTGTAATGCTGTTTCCTTTTAAATATTTTCAGGACGCTGAAACTGGTTTGGCTCAATGGCTAGAGCGTCGGTTTGGGGACTGAAGGGACCAGGGTTCGATTCCGGTCAAGGGTATGTATGTTGGTTGCGGGCATATCCCCAGTAGGGGGTGTGCAAGAGGCAGCCGATCAATGACTCTCTCTCTCATCGATGTTTCTAGCTCTCTCTCTCCCTTCCTCTCTGTACAAAATCAATAAAAATATATTTTTTAAAAATATAAATAAATAAATATTTTCAGGAAAAAAACAGTCAATCAAAGTATACTAGTAATATAGCTCTTTTCCATGCCCTGAGTGCCAGCCTTTGAGAGCTAGCATGACAGCCTGATGTCTGCACTCTTGGTCACTGAGATTGCATCACATTGCAATGCTCCCAACCCGAAAGAGTGCTACATTGAACTGAGTGCATCCTATTGTGGGTGGTGGGGGGGCTTATTTATCATATCCTCCATTGTTACCATTTGTTTCATGTTTATACAGGAGACCAACAGTTTGGACCTATAATAACTGAGAAAATGTCTGCAGATGACAGTACTAGAAAGAAATACACAAAGAGTACCATAAGGGATGTGTTGAAAGATACGTTTTGGAGCTGCTTGAGAATTCTTCAGGGAAATAGACATGGATGAGAAAACAGTAAAAGTCAACAGGCAGTTGGAATCTGGGGGGATTACTTTCACAATTTGAGGGGCCTACAAATCACAGTCACCTGCGAGAACTGCCACACACTTGTATGAATGAGGCTGAAGGAACACTGCAGGACACCACTTCAGAGAATTTGTGCATATATAAAAGAAGGAACTTAATTCTGCAGGGACTGTGCCATAAATAACCCTTACATCTCTGATTCAGTTAGAGCTCTCTTTCTGAGAGGGCCTCAACCCTGCCAAACTAAGTAGGAATGATTGTTTCATTTCTCCTACCCGATCATAAATTCTTTCAACAAGAGAGCCTACGTCTCATTCCTATTTGACTTCCTTACAGAGTCATGCCGATATCATTTAAAATGAATGCATGAATTTCTAAATGAAAGAGACCACCCATGATCTCTGAAATGTCACTTAGGGAAAAAACATAAAAACAAAAACTCAGAAGTTCTGAGCAGGATCTTTTTTATCAGAAATCATGCAGTATCAGGGTCTCCCCAAAAGAGATTAGCAAGATAAATAGCACTGAGCTGGTGATGAGTCAGGTTCTAGCTGTGGACAAAGGCTCAACTCTGATTTGCAAGGATCAGAGATAATCGGAGAGTCTCCAGGTTTCCAGATAGACCCCATATTCATTTTAATAAATGAAAAGAATTAGGGGAAAATAGGCCTCATCCAAGGAAGTAGTTGTATTCAGGCAGGAGAACAAATTTCTCTGGCCATTGTGAGGAAAGAGCATGTGGAAGGAAGGAAAGGAGAAAGGGAGGGAGGGAGGGAGAAAAAAGGGAGGGGGGAAGGAGAAGTGGGAGGGAAGCACATCCCTCTAACTTCCAACCTCTTGCAGGGAGTTTTTATGAGAACCACTTGGTCTATTGCTATTGGCAGCTCCATCAGCCTTACAAACCAGTCCAGAAGAGTCTGGTAGCAGGAGCGGTCTATTGAATAAATCCTTCCCTGGCAAGCAGTCTCCTACTCCCCAAACTCCTTTGCTTTCCATCAACCACACTTCCTCCATTTATCACAGCCTTTCTGTGTCCTTTTGAAGCTTTCATTCATTTGCTACTCAAAAAAACAAAACAAAAAAAAAAACATGAGTTCACCTTAATCAGAGAGATATACATGTGCCATGATGATAAGGAGCTAACTCTGAAATGTCTATGTCACTTACCCATTATTGGCACAGAGATGACAAGACCTTCAAAGGGTCCAGATAGCCCCGTATCACCCAAAGTTCCCAGATCTAACTCAGAGTGGCAATTTTGCTCTCTGAAAGTCTGATTCAACTGCCTAAATCTGAACTACTTTAGGAAGACCCTCAATGAGTCACATTCCTGCATTCAACTGAATTGGTTTAATTCCAGAATTTTCTGGTAGTTCTAGGACGCTAAGAGGATGAAATATTCCCCCCAAACAGTACCTAAGAGGCCTGGGGGGCAGGAGAGAAGACAGAAGATAAAAGTGGATGAGGGTGCGGAAGAGAAGTACAGCATTTCTATACCCTTGCTCCTGGTCTAAAGGAAGCTAAAGATGCTAACACTGCAAAGGAGTGACTTTCCTCCCCTCTCAGGAAACAAGGACTCTGACCGAGGTCAACTGCTAAGTCCTTGCATCAAAACAACTACCAATTAAGCAAATTAAGCCAAAGCTAAGGTACAGTTTTTCCTTAGTCCCATGGTTGACCACATGCAGCTCTTTGGCCCTTTGAGTGTGGCTCTTCCATAAAATACAATGGCCTGGGTGAGTCTATTTTGAAGAAGTAGTGTTAGAAGAAGTTTAAGTTTAAAAAATTTGTCTCTCAAAAGAAATTTCAATCATTGTTCTGTTGATATTTGGCTCTGTTGACTAATGAGTTTGCCGACCACTACGCCTCATCCAAGCTTCTCAATTCAAAGCTCTCTGCTCTTCCCTCACCTTACAGAAGTGCAGGCAACAGAGAAGAGCACTTGTAGCAACAAAGAGACAATGAAAGAGGTTCTTCTCATTGTAGCTTCCAGCCAACTAATGACTTTCAACTTCACTGACTGGTTATGAATATTAAACAGAAAAAGATATTATCCGCCAAGTGAGAGTAGTTTGTGACAAATCACCTTGTTTGGGCTCATTCTCATTATCCAGACAGGTGATGGGCATTCATGTTGTTTTTATTTCTGCGAGATTATCAGCAGTCAAGTCTCCCAGACCAACCCGGCACCATGAATGGTGGGTTGCTGAAAGCTATTTTATTAGTTCTTCCTATCATCTCATGGAGAGGCAAATTTATAAATCAGAGGCTCCTGGACCTTCATCTAGAGACAGGAACAACAAATTAGGTTTGCCTCTAATTAGAAAAATTCTGTAAAGCAGGAGAAGCACACAGTGGTCCAAATTTGCACCTTTGCTATTGCTGTTATTTCTGAAGGTCATGTCCTTTCCTCCCTCTCTCCCCCCCCTTTCCTCCCTCCTTTCCTCCCTCCTTCTTCCTTTTTGCCTATACGTACAACAGATAAGGCTAGCACTGTTGTGTGTACTGTCGTTCCCTGTGCACACCCCACTGGTGCATTTACCCCAAAGTGTTGAATTACTCGCTAATGTCTCTCTCTAGAAAAGTAGGCTGAAAATGGATTGTCTTACTTGCTTTGCATCATTAGATCCTAATCCCGTCTGGCTCACAAAAAGTGCTGAGTCCACATTGAACTGAACTGAACTGGCATCTAACATTCTGCTGTGTGACTTTCAGGATTCTCTTCTCTTCAATGTTGCCAAATAAATTATGTTAATATGTCTCCATTATGAGGCTAAATTAAGTGCATCTCAGGAGTGTTGAGATGCACTTAATTTAGTACATGTATAGTTCTAGAAAGAAAGTGTATAGTTCTATAAACTACATGTATAGTTTCTAGAACTACATGTATAGTTCTATCATTGTGATAACAGCAATACTTTATTCTTGACTTGCTCTTTAAGTTGTGTTTCCAGTAAGTATCCACTTTCTCTCCTGAGTTCCCATTGAGCTAAAAGCAGATAGTTGTGAGAAGTGTGTCCATTCCAGGAATGCTGTTTCACTGAAGGATTAGACCAACCTATGACTTGCCCTCACCAACTCTTCACCCACACACATTGGCTCATGTACAGAAGTGTACCCATTTGCAAATGGTTTCTGCATTTATCCTTAAAAAGCCCACATAAAGCTTTTTAAAATCACAAGGACTCTTGGTTGTATTTTAAATGCACAGATTTTTTTTAATTGCATTTAAAATAATTCTTTTCTGCTGGGACTGGTTTGGCTCAGTGGATAGAGCTTCAGCCTGCAGACTCAAGGGTCCCAGGTTCGATTCTGGTCGGGGGCATGTACCTTGGTTGCGGGCACATCCCCAGTTGGGGGCGTGCAGGGGGCAGCTGATCGATGACTCTCTCTCATTGATGTTTCTAACTCTCTATCTCTCTCCCTTCCTCTCTGTGAAGGATCGATGAAATATATTTTTTAAAAATAAAATAATAAAATAAAATAATTCTTTTCTGCTTTCCTTCCTTTCAAAGTTGCTAATTTCAGGTGTTTTCTGGTGAGTCTCTTTTTTCCTGCCAAGCTTTCCAAAATTAAGGGCAACTCCACTGCAGTCTTTCTGTTGATATTCCAGTTTACTGGGATGAACCTGATAGATTCTCTGCATTTGGATCAAACTATTTTTTACCCCATAGATGAATATCCTCAGATTATGTAAGGTGAACTTAGTATGTGGTATTCTTAATTTCTTCAAATGTGTGCTTTTTTAAAGTTAAGAAAGAAGCAAGAAGTCTTTAAAAAAAAAAAAATCACCCAGACTGGGAGTCAGGAGAACTGTAAGAGATCTCCAATATGAACAGGAAAGTAAGTTGGAAAGGTAAGTAGGTAGGTAAGTAGATAAACAAACAGGATTAGCCTACTAAGTAGCCCTGAGATTGGGCAAGTCACTCCTTCCCTCTGGACCTCAGTTTCCAGTTTTCTAAGCTGTGGGGGAGAGGGCTGTACTAGTTGGTCACTAAGCTCTGTTCAAGTACTTTGAGTCTATGAAGTAACCTGTGACTGGCTTTCTTTCCCGCCTACTTCCAGTTCTCACTTCCTGGGTGTCTCCATATTCCCACCATCCTGTCCTCTGCCACTGTTCTTCTCAAGGTGACCCTAGATCTACTGAGATCTGCTTTCTTAAAATTCACTTCTTTTTTGCCCTAGAATTCTAAAGCTTCCGGGTTTACGCTGCCACCCCCCCCCCATTCCCCCCCTCCCTGATGATTCTATCTTTAAGTGTTTTCTTCATGTTAACAAGTACTAAGGAAAGGCCCCTGACTTTCTTGCTACCCATGACGAGTGCTTCTGAAGTGACCCAAAAAATTAATCAAATTTTGTTAAATGCCTTGCTCACTGACCTACCAAGAAGTGGAGCCTCTGGCTCACCCTGACTCAGTCATCTGTTCTTAATTGCTTGGGTTCCCATATTGGCCACAAGCTCAGGTCTCACAGCCCAGGATGAGTCATCCAGGGAGGTAGCCTTCCCCACCTGCCCGAACACCTCCAGCCTGAGAGGAGCTGTCATGGGTAGTTTTCTTTTTAATATTTATAAACAGGAAAGAATTCTCCTCTCCCCCATTTGAAATGCATATATTCATTCATTAAAAGGCATTGACATTGCTGAGGTAATGGCCTGTCAACAGGTCTACAGCAGGAACTATCTCACTGCCTACAGGCCTATAAATTTTAATATCATTAAAAGGCTTCTGTTTGGAATCTTTACTAATTAATATTCATGCCTTCCTCCTTCTACCTGTCATTCCCAATTTGCTGTCTTTTAAGAGATTGTATCATGGCCCAATTAATCCCACCACCAGTCACAGCAACACAGGCAAGGGAAGAAAGAAGACGTGTCACTACAGCTCGAACTTCTTAATGAGAAAAGAACATTTTAATTCATGGAAATCTTCTCCTTATTCCTGAGGGAAGTTGAAGCAGAGTCTCTATAAATACAGGGACTTTGTATGAGCAGTTAACCAGAGGTTGTGGATTAATTGCTCACACTGAAGTGAGTTCAATTTATTCATCTTTAAGCATTTTCATAAGTTTCATTCACAGAACAGGAACCAGGAACAGGAGGTAATAGATTTTTTTTTTAAGAAAAAGGAAAATGAAAGAGTCAGTGACAGGAGTCACTATTCAGTAGCTGAATGAACATGATTTAACTACTCAGGACCTTTGAGAGTCAATCAGATTCCCAGGGATAGGCACGTGGTCAGTTACTCTTCTTCACCTCTGTCATCCTTTAACCTCAAAGCTTATAAGTGGAAACTGTTTTACCTTTAAAAAAAAAATAGAAGGAGAGGAGGGGCTGTGTTAAGTGGGGGTGGGGGGGGGATAAAGATGTTTGTAATTAAACTTTCTACAGCTTTGTGAAAGCCTGTCATGAAGGAGAGAATTAAACTTTCTCTACTTGACTTCAAAGAATACAAACAGGAATCTCAGCATTTTTATGAGACACTCAGTAACCATGGACCTTCACTTGAGGAACATGGAAAGTAAGAGAAGAGATGGGCTCTGCCTTCCTCACACAGTCTCTCTTCCTGGTCCTGGATGTCCTAACATGAGGACAGTGAGTACCGGAGAGAAGTCACCACACACAGACCCACATTCAGGCTAGCTGACGCTGGCCAAGTTACCTCCCTTTGAGTCTCACCCGTAAAACAGGAAAACAGTATCTCCTTCAAATGATGGCTGGGAGAACTAAATGAGAAACAGTGCCATGTTCAGTAAATACCAATCCCAGTTGACTATCCACAGCAACCATACTATATAGAACAAAGTACAAAAGGGACAACTACTCCATGTCATAGTGAAGAACATTTTTTTCAGAAGGAAGAAAGATGGAGTACAGGGAAATCACTCTCTTGGTCACAAAAATGCAAAAGTGCAAAATGGAGTTTATGGTATCTGAACCTGTCTCGCCCAGTGCACTGGATATTAATAACGGAACAAAGAAAGGTTACAAAAGCAAGATAAAAATACACCAGAAGCACTGGGTTTATGCAACAGGTACGTGTAGTCTGTCCTGTTGATGAGTCACTGTCTGAGAAATCTGTTAGGGTTCAGCAGAAAGTCCTTGGACAGGCTGCAACTTAGTTGTCCTTCCACCGTGGTGAACCCCACAAGCTTGGGATTCTTTATTTTTCACAAGTCTGAGCAACCACGTCCTCCTGGATGTCATCATGTAGGCACTGGATTGCTGACCTTTGACAGTTTCTGGCTAACTACTATTTGAACTTCAGGGCAGCTCAAGTGTGTGCTCCTGTGGGAAGACAACGCTATTAACCTGGTCAGAATTGTTCCAGACCCCCAAAGAATACTCCTGCCCCATTAACATTTGCAAATCACCATCTCCCTCCATGATAAGGATGATAACATTTGCTAACAGTTACTAAAGACTTTCCAAATATCAAATGCTGTGCTTAATGTTTTCTGGGCACTGTCTGAGCTAATCCTAGGAGGTGTGTATTTTTATTTTCCCAATCTTATTGATGATGAAACTAAAGTTGAAACAGATTCAGCCCATGAAGAAGGCTTTGGAGAAATAATTTTATACCTATTTTTTAAAGTCATGTTTTATCCAAATGCTATTGTTGGTGACGATTCTAGGCTGCAGAGAAACTCAGGCTAAGTCCAAATGGCTGGAAACCTGAGGGGACTTTTCTACTGGGTGTTAATTTGTTATGCTAACCCCACCTGGGTATAGGTCTGGGTGAAGGCCTATGGGACTGAGTATATCCTGCAGGCTCTTTATGGCAGTCATCCTAAAATCATGGTAATAAGCCATCCCCATCCACTCATGCTGAGATAATGTGTGTGAGAGTCCTTAGAGTGAGGTGTTCTTTGGAGAAAGTTGTTACTTTGTGCTTTCCCAAGGTGCACTCCCCTAAGTCACCTGTCTTTAAATGGAACCCTAGGAAGATGCTTGAAATGCATTCCCTTCCTCCTACAGCCATGTAACAGAGGATGCAGAGTGTAAATGGAAGAAAGTAATTGTGAGGCTTCTGTAGCACTTCTAGGGAAGAACGTGAGAGGCAGAAGAGATGGCCTTCAGCTCTCTCATTTTACCCACTTCCAGAGTCAGGGAGATTGTGGAATGAGTGGCTGGCCACTGGACCAAGATAACATGGATCGTTCACAGATGAGTTAGAATGAGAACTCAGGTCTCCCAACTTTTATAGACATGCTGTGATTTCTCTTCTCAGAACTTAGTCCTGTGTGGGGTGGGGTTTTTTGTTTGTTTTGTTTTTGGTGTATGTTGTTTTTGTTGTTGTTTGTTTTGTTTTGGTTTTGTTGGTTTTTTGGATAAATGTCTCCCTTTGTGAGAAGTAGGCAGGGAGCCAGTGAGGGGGGGAAGAGAGAAGAGGTAGGTGTTCCCTGTGAAATGGCAGGGAAAAAACCCCAGAGCTTTATGGGTGGTAGCAAAAAAAATGAGAGAAAAAAATTGTATTTGAAAATTTAGAAAAATATAAGTCACAAGAGTTTATACAAAAACTATAGAATCTAAGAAAACTGAGTTAGGTCATAATCAATCATAATTTGGAAGAGGTTCAGGTCATCCCTAAATTTTGAAATTGTCAAAATGTATCAGCCTCCTACAAGATCTCTGGGGAGACTGACAGTCTAATACCAGGGAGCGCTGCTCCTATGACCTTGTGTGTCTGTGCTTCTTACTTGCTTTTGTTCATTTGAACAGAGGCAGAAATGTCAAGGTTCCATTATGTTTTACTGATGTCTTACAATTTTTCTGATAAACTTTATTGAAGAGTAAGTTTCATAAACTAAAATGTCAATTTTAAGTAATATGCAGGAAAATGTTTCCCTGGCACAAAACATAGGAGTCTACACTGGGAAAAATGTTACCATACATCCTTTTGTACTGCTCAAATTTTTTTCCAAGGGCACTTATTATTTTCATAATGACTTCTTAAAAATTTCTATTTCACTGTAGGCAGAGAAGACTACTAAGAATAATACATACAAGCTTACTTTGCATAACTCAACAACAAAAATTTTCCAAAAAAATATTGGTCAATAATTGATCATTTCTTTTAGAAATAGTGTTTTGTATTTCTTTAGATAAATACCAAGAAGTGGAATTACTAGGTCATATGTAGTTCTCTTTTTAAAAAATTGAGAAAAACATATGTACCCCTATATGCATTGCAGCATTATTTGCAATTGCCAAGATATGGAAGCAACCTAAGTGTCAATTGATAGATGATTAGATAAAGAAGATGTGGTATATATACAATGGAATATTACTAGGGCATTAAAAATAAAATCTTAACCATTTGCAACAAGAGAAGGGTATTATGCTAAGTGAAATAAGTCAGAGAAAGACAAATACCACATAATATCACTCTTATGTGAAATCTGAAAAACAACAAGAACAAACAAAACAGAAACAAATTCATAGATCCAGAAGGTTGTCAGAAGGGATGGGGCTAGTTGAATAAACTGAAGGGATTAAGAAGTACAAATTGACCCGGCCAGCATGGCTCAGTGCTTGAGCATCAACTTATGAAAAAGGAGGTCATAGTTCAATTCCTTGTGAGAGCACATGCTCAGTTTGTGGGCTCGATCCCCAGTAAGGGGCGTGCAGGAGGCAGCAGATCAATGATTCTCTCTCATCATTGATGTTTCTCTCTCTCCCATTCCTTCCTCTTTGAAATCAATAAGAAAATCTTAAAAAGAAAAAAGTACAAAATGGTAGTTACAAAACAGTCATGGGGATATAAAGTACAGCATAGGGAATATAGTCAACTAGAGGCCTGGTGCACAAAATTCGTGCATGGGGGTGAGGGTGTGTGTCCCTCAGCCCAGCCTATATCCTCTCCAATCTGGGACCCCTTGAGGAATGTCCGACTGCCCACTTAGGGCAGTCGGACATCCCTCTCTCGGACTGCTGGCTCCCAATTGCTCACCTGCCTGCCTTCCTGATTGCCCCTAACCACTTCTGCCTACCAGCCTGATCACCCCCTAAACCACTATCCTGCCAGACTGATTGATGTCTAACTGATCCCCTGCCAGCCTGTTTGCCCCCAACTTCCCTCCTCTGTCTACCTGGTCACCCCTAACTGCATTCCCTGGCAGGTTTGATTGCCCCCAACTGCCCTCCCTTGCAGGCCTTGTCCCTCCCAACTGCCCTCCCCTGCTTGCCATCTTGTGGTGGCCACCTTGTGTCCACATGGGGGCAGGATCTTTGACGACATGGGGGCAGCCATCTTGATCTTGTGTATTGGAGTGATGGTCAATCAGCATATTACTCTTTTATTAGATAAGATAAAGGCCTGGTGCATAGGTGGGGGCCAGCAGGTTTGCCCTGAAGGTGGGGGTTCCCTTGGGGCATGGGGCCGCCTGGGAAAGTGGCCTGTGGTGGTTTGCAGGCTGGTCATGCCTCCCGGCGACCCAAGTGAAGGCCCTGGTATCTGGAATTTATCTATCTTCTACAATTGAAACTTTGTAGCCTGGAGCGAAACCAAGCCTTCTGCTTGCTCCATGGAGGCAGCTATTTCTGTTGGGGTTGATTCACCTTCTATAATTGAAACTTTGTAGCCTGGAGTGGAGGCCTAGGCTGCCCAGGGCAGGTGGAAAGCTTGGCTTCCTCCATCGCCGGGCACAACCATAGCCTGCTCTCTCCAGCTCTGTGGCTGCCGCCATTTTTCTTGGGATTTATCTTCTGTAATTGAAACTTTGTACCCTTGAGTGGAGGCCTGGGCCCACCAGGGTGTGTGGAAAGCTTAGCTTCCTCCATTGCCGGGGAAACCCAAGCCTCCCTCCTGCTTTCTGTGGAAGCAGCCATCTTGGTTGGGGTTAATTTGCATACTTGCACTGATTGGTTGGTGGGCATGGCTGGTGGGTGTGGTGAAGTGATGGTTAATTTGCATATTACTCTTTTATTAGGTAGAATGATAGTATAGTATCACAGGGCTACTAGATTTATTAGGGGAATCACTTCATAAGTTATATAAATATCTAACCAACTGAAAATAATATAATAATGAATGTCAACTGGAATTAAATTATTTTTTAATTTAAAAACATAATCGCTCATATCACTATATTAACCATTTCAGGTAAAGAGTAAGTATATAAGACTGGCTGAAAATACAAGTAAATTCCTTTCCATTATCATAGCTATGTGATAGTTCAATGTATCACATGATATGCCAGACATGGACTTTCACTAATATCATTTCAATTTACAAAAAAATACTGTGTGAGGTCTTCCCAATTTGTTCTAATACTCTCAAACAAATGGTTAGACTTCTTAAAGGGTGGTGCAAACAGCTGGCATGTCTTGAATCAAATGTTTGGAGAAAAGTGGATAATAAAGCTTGAACAGTTTTTTATTGTTTAACTAGAGGCTTGGTGCACGAAATTCATGCACAGAGGTTGGGGGAGGTCCTCTCAGCCCAGCCTGCATCCTCTCCAATACAGGACCCCTCAGGGGATGTCCAACTGCCTGTTTAGGCCAAATCCCAGTTTAGGCCCAATCCAAACTGGCAGTTGGACATCCCTCTCACAATCCAGGACTACTGGCTCTTAACTGTTCACCTGCCTGCCTGCCTGACCACCCCTAACTGACCCTCCCCAACCCACCCCAGCTGGCCTAGTCACCTGCAACTGCCCCCCTACCGGCCTGGTCACCCCACGCAGACCACTGCTCAGTCGTTTGGTCGCCCCTCACTGCCTCTCCTGCTGACCTGATTGCCCCACACAGCCTGCTGCTGAGTCATTTAGTCATCCCTAACTCCCCTGTTGGTCGCTTAGGCTTTTATATATATAGATAGGTCATCCCTGCTTTCCACAATGACTGCTGGTCCTGCTTATTTTTAAAAACAGTTACATCCAGACTTAACAGAGAACTTAAGCCAGAAATTATTCCTCATACTAGTTTATGTTCATCACTTTTCACTCATTTATTCTACAAAAGATTGTCTTTTATTAGCAACCATGAAGCTGAACCACAGTACATTAATTTTATAAATGAGATGTTAGTGTGACTATCACAAAAAGTTCAGAGGGACACTAAAGAAATGGCATTATCATGGTGACCTGCTGTGATGGTGAGCACCCCAGAGACAATGGACCACAGAAAAACCATTAGGAAGCTCTTCTCCAGGGACCTGCTATTGTTTACTCAACCACTTAAGGGATGAGCAGGGCCACAAAGTCAAGGAAGCAATCACTCACTCTTCTCTGACTATTGCAAAGAATGACATGGAGTCTCTAGGCTCTTTTACAACCGTTGTACAGACATGACCTCCGGAAAGGCTTCCCCTCTCTGACTGGAAAATTACTTCAGCAAGAGAGAAAAGGTTTCACAAATGTCAGAGGGTTCAGTGGTTCATTTTTAGTTTGTTTGCTCCCCTTTTTAAGTTCTGTAGTTTTGTGTTTCATCTGTTTGTGCAGAGTTGTGGATGTAATTTGGGGGTTTGGAGAAAAGTGGCCTGAGGGATGGAGATGGGAATGATGAGGATAGGGCACCTTCCCATGGAAGGATTTTGCAGCAATAATAAATTGTAAAACAATCTAGTAATCCTGTAACACCAAACATAGTTATTACAACACTATTATTGACTATACTTCCTATGCTGAATTTTATATCCCTGTGACTATTTTGCAACTTACTTCTTACTCCCTTCAGCTTATTCACCCAGCCTTGTCCCTTCTGACAACCAGCTTGGATCTATGAATTTGTTTGTTTTGTTTGTTCTTGTTGTTTCTTATAATAATCTATTATTCCTTGTTTGTTTTAATTACCATTCAAAATAAGAGAAATATATTGTTAAGGGGAGAACTAAAAAAACTAGGAAGATATTAGAAGCCACATTAAAACTAACTTTTAAGAAGTAATAATAAGTACAGCATAGGAAACTGTCAATAATATTGTCATAACTATGTATGGAACCATTTGGGTACTGAAAATATCAGGGGGAACACTATGTAAAGTATATTATTGTCTAACCACTATGCAGTCTACCAGAAACTAATATAAAATAATTCTAAATTTAATCTGTAATTAAAAAAAAATTTAAGAAATTAAAAAACTCTGAAAAAGACTTTTCCATCAACTCTGGGGATTTGCTTTGCTGCTACTATTTCGGTGCTTTTAACTTTTAGATTCAGTGTGACGACAGGGTGTCTAATTCTTTCCTATATATTTAAAAAATATAACATTTTATGATTAACATTTGAAAATGAGTAATGTTTACAATAGCCAATTAATGCTAATCCATAGCCTTCCAGGTACTAATATACTATACTATAATATACTATAAAAGAAAACCAATTTATTCAATCTATTTGCACAGTAAAGCACATATTAGTCAATAGTCAATATTTAGCCGAGACCGGTTTGGCTCAGTGGATACAGCGTCGGCCTGCGGACTGAAAGGTCCCGGGTTCGATTCCGGTCAAGGGCATGTACCTTGGTTGCGGGCACATCCCCAGTAAGGGGGTGTGCAAGAGGCAGCTGATAGATGATTCTCTCTTATCGATGTTTCTAACTCTCTATTCATTTCTCTTTCTCTCTGTAAAAAATCAATAAAAAATACTAAAAAAAGAAAAAAATAGTCAATATTTTAAATGAGCTGCTTCAAGGTGATTTCTCAAGGACATATTAGGCATTCGCCAATTAATATTGCTGACGTCAACAGTAACCATGGTTTAGATTTTATGCTATCGTGTACAAAGGTTAGGGGAAATTTGGTATTGAGTCATTATCAAAGGTTAATTCCAGTAAAAACTGCTTATATTTGATTTATTGCATGGATACAGAATGCACCTCAAATTTAGCAGACATTCTTTAAATTCATGTTGCTGGCCAAAAGATATTTGAAATAAATATGCATAAACTGTCATTACTATTGTAAAACAATATAAAAATTACAAGTCAGGAGTTAACTCAGTAACTTGGATATGCATATATGACACATATTTAGAGGTATACACTTTCTTTAAAAAAAGTAACTTATGATGAAAAAAGTATTGGAATTAAAATATATCCAAAAATTGAATTGAATTTTTTTTGTTTTTATGTTCTTTCAAGTCTGAAGTCACTTTTGCCTTTTGTTTAGCAATATAAAAATAAACTATTTTATTCTGATTTGTCCGTAAAATCATTTTTTTCTTATTTTTGAAATTTGGAGGGGGGGAATATCTGGAAAATTATACTATTTTAACTGACTTAACAAAGCTGCATAACTTTCTACATATGCATGCATATCTCTAAATGTGAACATTTTCAAAAGTGTCTATTTTCCCTTGACTTACGTACATATATCCCTGTGCATCTAAATACACACTCATTTATCTTAGGATTCTTATTTCTAATTAAATTGCAAAGAGGTTTAAACATTTCAAAACTGGACCAAGGTGTTCTCATTTATTATTGAAAGAACATGACGATTTTCAAATACATCCATACACACACGAGAGATACATTGCAGACTTCACCACCAGGAAATGTTGCAAGCATTTGCTCAGTTACCAGGAGCAAGGAGAGGGAGAGGAAACTACTCGCAGATTCAAGAAGTTATTACTCACAAAACAAATTAAAGAGTGGGTTAGCAAACTGTCTAAAGGATGGACTGTGATAGGGCCCATGTTAGGCAAGTCCTCTTTGCAGTGTGGGTCTTCACAACCTATTCTATAATCAGGGAGGTGAGGAATCTGGAAGAGAATTGATGGAGTGAGCTGTCCACCACTGCCTCCCCTCTGCAGCTGGAAGATAAGCTGGGCTAGAAGTCAAATTTGGGGAGATCACAAATAGCCCACAGAAGCAGAGATCCGAGCAATCAAAACAACCTCGCCTTTTCTACACTAAGATCTCTTTAAGTGTACATCTCCTGGCCCAAGGATTAACTCAAAACCACTAGCTCAAAATGTGTGTGATGAATTTTTTTTCAGAGTTTCATAATCTTTAGAATAAGTCATGAGGCAGAATCTTAAACATGCAAATATTAAGTTATTATCTATTCTGGGACCTTGGCATGACTAGCCTCATACTCTGAAATTCTAATTTTGAAATTCTAATCAATTAAACTGAACCACTATTTACTATTAACTTACTGTTTCTTGAATACAAGAATTAGTAAGACATAGTTGAAGTCAATTCATTACATAATTATTTCTCCAAAATATGTGGTCCCTACCTAATTACTGCCTACTAGAAATCAGAAAATTCATGGCCCATTCTAGTGAGAAATCCATTTCTTATCTAGCCAGATAGTCATTTGTTCTTTCATATCAGCTGTGAATCACCAAACATGCTAGGTAAGATTTTCTTGTTTGGTTGCCAGTTAGAGAAAGACCATTTAAATTAGCATAAGACTCCCTTCAGAAGCAGAAGTACATGGAGGAGACAGAAGTGATCTGAGAGCAGCCACCATCACCATGAGCTCCTCAACAAGCCCAACAGGGAATCCATCTAAAGGAGCTGCAGGAGTGGGAGCAGGAGGAAGAGAAGGTTAGCATGGATCCATGTCCCCTGCTCCAGGAGGTCAAGAACAACCCCTCAATGTTCATCAACTGCTACCACATGAAGCTCCTGAGCCATGTAAAAGTATTTGACATGGTGCTGAAAAGAGTGAAGAAGGCGTGAGCAGAAGTCCCCAAGAGCAGCAAGTGCAAGTCCAACCCATCAACAATGACCACTACATCTCCAAGGTTTTCCTGCATGGGGACCAGTCATCATCACTTCCTGTAGAACCCACTCATCCCAAGCCTTCTCACTACAGTCATAAATCACTTCCTGTCCTGCAAAGACCTATCCTTGGTGATGCAAATAATAGTCCTGTGGTTTTTTAAAAGAAAAAAAAGATGCAATGAGAGAAAGCTGGAAGGAGAAGAAGAAGAGAGGGAGGAAAAGAAGGAAAAAGAATACACTGGCTTAACAAAAACAAAATGTGGACAGCATAGCCTTGGGGATGACTGTTACCATTGATTTCAGTGATGCTACCTGGAATTTTTTCTTGTGATTCTTCTAATTTCCTGCATGTTGGTTTCTTTTTGACCAGCATTTCCAACAAGGATGAATGATAGCCACCTGTAGATTTAGATTTATTTCCTTATAATCTCAGAAACCAGAATTTCAAGCTCTGATATAAAAATTTTCTTATCATCCTGGTTTGTGACAGCTGCCCACCCTGGGGTGAATCTCTATGGCCAAGATCTCATAAACAGTTAGCAATGCCCAGAGTAGAGAATGGCCAAAAGTGGTTCCCAGGGAAAAGGAGAATACTGTGTCCAGGAGAAAAGAAGAATGTTGTGCAAACATAAGAGAAAATGTCCAGCCTTGCCACTCGACCTATAAACCTTCCAGGTTCTCAAGACACCTATGACTTAAGAACTGGAAAGGATAATAGAAGTCCATGGTTCTAGCCTTCCACCACTGTGTTCCACTCTGAGTACTATGTATTAAAAGAAGCCTAAACAAATTCAAGATGTGTCCAAAGGAGTGATGACATGAGAAGCTCTACCATACAAGGTATGGCTAAAGAAACTGAAATGTACCTCACAAAAAGGAGCATCTCTTTCATGTAGACCAAGAGCATATTTACTCTGTGCTGCCTAATTCTTAGGGTCACAAATATGCCTATGGGATCCAGACAGGTAACATAAAGGAATAAAGTAGCTAGATGTTTAAAAAAAAAACACAATAGTGTATGTATGACAGTTAATGGCAAGCAACACTCAGCCACAGAGTGTGGAAATCCATAGGGAGTGGAGAGCTTTGGAGAACTGGAGAATTTAGATCCCATTTAAGGATGTAGTCCTTAGTCAGGTCCAGATAATGATTGCCCTGTGGGAATGTGGGTGCAATACTAGAAGATCTTTATCACTTAAAAAGAGCTAGAAAACCTATTTTTATGTGAAATCTCTCAATTTCTTCAATGTTAGTTCATTATTTTTAAAAACACCATGTGTACCAAAAAATATGATTTTGAAAGGAAACCCCCACAGGGCCCTCACTAAAAATATTCTAGAAGGTAAAGTAGAACCAGTTTTATGATATAGTATGCAATAACTAGAACTCTCCCATCATGAGGTAGTAGATGCTTTGCCAGGATCTGGATGTAGGAAAGTAGAATCTGATGATTGTTATTAAAGAACTAGAGGCCCGGCGAAGCCAGTTTGGCTCAGTGGTAGAGCGTCGGTCTGCGGACTGAAAGGTCCCAGGTTCGATTCCGGTCAAGGGCATGTACATTGGTTGTGGGCACATCCCCGGTAAGGGGTGTGCAAGAGGCAGCTGGTCGATGTTTCGCTCTCGACATTCCTAGCTCTCTATCTCTTTCCCTTCCTCTCTGTAATAAAAAAATCAATAAAAATATATTTAAAAAAAGAAAAAGGAAAAAAAAGAACTAGAGGCCCAGTGAATGAAATTTGTGCATAGGGTTGGTGGGAGGGGGGGGGTGTCTCCCTCAGCCCAGCCTGCACCCTCTCCAATCTGGTATCCCTCTCACAATCCAGGACTGCTGGCTCCCAACTGCTCGCTGCCTGCCTTCCTGATTGCTTCTAACCACTTCTGCCTGCTAGGCAGATCACCCACTAACTACCCCCTGCCAGCCTGATGGATGCCTAACTTCTCCCCTGCCAGCCTGTTTGCCCCTAACTGCCCTCCCCTGCAGGCCTAGTCACCCCTAACTGCCCTCCCCTGTAGGCCTGTCCCCCCCAACTGTTCTCCCCTGAAGGCCTGGGTCCCCCTCAACTGCCCTTCTCTGCAGTCCCAGTCACCCTCAACTTCCCTCCTCGGCTGGCCTAGTCACCCCTAACTGCCCTTCCTTGCAGGCCTGGTCCCTCCCAACTGCCCTCCCCTACTGGCCTGATTGCCCACAACTGCCTTCCCTTGCAGGCTTTGTCCTTCCCAACTGCCCTCCCCTGCTTGCCATCTTGTGTACACATAGGGGCAGGATCTTTGACCACATGGGGGCAGCCATCTTGTGTGTTGGCGTGATGGTCAATCTGCTAGATAGAATAGAGGTTTGGTGTATGGGTGAGGGCCAGCTGGTTGTCCCAGATCAGGGTGGGGGTTCCCTTGGGGCGTGGGGAAGCCTGGGCGAAGGACCTGTGGTGGTTTGCAGGCTGGCCACGACCCCTGGCGACCCAAGCGGAGGTCCTGGTATCTGGGATTTATTTATCTTCTACAACTGAAACTTTGTAGCCTGGAGCAGAGCCAAGCCTTCTGCTCACTCCATGAAGGCAGCCATTTTTGTTGGGATTTATTTATATATTATCAGTGAAATTTTGTAGCATTGAGTGGAGGCTTAGGCCAGCAAGAGCAGGTGGAAAGCTTGGCTTCCTCCATTGCTGGGGAAACCCAAGCCTCCCTCCGGCTCTCTGTGGCCACAGCCATCTTGGTTGGGTTTATTTGCATATTTGCTCCTGATTGGCTGGTGAGTGCGGCTTGTGGGTGTGGTGGAGGTACAGTCAATTTGCATGTTACTCTTTTATTAGACAGGATATTGTGGAAATTAATTTTGCATTTAGTGGTCTGAATAGCCCATAACAAGTCTACAAATTGACTCTGATGTTTTTGAAATGAGCTCAGAAAATGTTCTTCTCTGAGAGTCTAAATGAGGAAAAGATATTTGAGGACTATATAATCAACCTTGGATTCGAGCATGTTGCTGAAAGAGACAATGGAGAAGCCAATACAGTACAATATTTCTAAGTGCAGGCAAGAACACACTGAATATATATATATATATGTCACATGTCCTGGCAATGGGATAGAATTTTTTTTTTTAATTCTCACCCAAGGATATGTTTATTGATTTTTAGAGAGAGGAGAATGGGGAGAGAGAAACATTGATTGGTTATCTCCCATACATGCCCCAACTGGAATTTTAACCTGAAATCTAGGTATATACCATGAATAGGAATCAAACCCACAAACTTCTTTTTTAATATATATTTTATTGATTTCAGAGAGGAAGGGGGAGGGGTAGAGAGATAGAAACATCAATGATTGGCTGCCTCCTGCACACCCCCTACTAGGGGGATTGAGCCCACAACCCAGGCATGTACCCTTGGCCAGAATTGAACCTGGGACTGACCCTTCAGTCCACAGGCCAATGCTCTATCCACTGAGCAAAACCAGCTAGGGCCAAACCCACAAACTTTGGTGTTCAGGACAACATTCCAACCAACTAAGCCACTCTGCCAGGGCAATGGAATTGAATTTTAATGGACATAAATCCAAATCTCTGTCTAGTTACCAAAAAAGAAAAAAGTTTCCTGGCCCTGTGACATGTTTTAGGATGTTTGGAATGAGGAGAGTGTGGCTTTGGGGGTTACGTGGTCTGGATTCTTGGCCCTGGTCTATTACACTCTCCAAAAAAAACGTGAGTGATTTAACATCATATCAAATTCAATATTGCAAAGATAGTGCCCTCTCACTTCCTTTCTTCTCCTGCTCCCTTTCTTGGTGTCCCCATGCCAAGGGAAGCAGCAAAATCTGACCCCTCTCTGTATTCCAATGACCTATCATTTGCCCACTATCACAAGGGCAAGATCTCTGACATACATCATGAGCAATGGTCTAAGGAGGAAGTTTGTTTTCCTGGTATAGGAGAACAAAGTAATAAATTTCCACTTAAAACAAAAGATAATAAAATCCCCAATTAAGAAAGCAGGTATATTTAAGCCACAAGTCTCGTGAAGGTATATACTCTGGGTAATAACAAAGATCAGAAATTATCTCTACAGGAACCTGGTAAGTCCTTAGACGAGACTGTCATCCTATTCCCAATTTTCCCTGTAGGGTTTTGGGCAGGGGACAAGGTTCCATCTTCCAGCTGTAGCTGTGTCCTTCAACCCTCCATGTAAAGTGAGTATGTACATGTCAAATCATGTATCTGTCAAACTCAATCATCATCACTTTATATTTATTCTCAGAGGGAAAAGATGACCCTTATTAAAGAGCAGTTATAAACCAAGCAAAAATAAAAACAGACTCACAGATAGAGAGCAGGCAGACAGCTCTGGTGGGGATGCAAGAGATTGAGCAAAAAAGAAAAAAAAAGAGAGACAACTTGTGGACATGGACAACAGTGTGCTGACTACAAGGATAGGTGGGAGAGTGGAAGAAGGCATAGAGGGATAAATGGTGATGGGGGGACATCCTATATAATAAAGAGGTGATATGCAAATTGGCCATTACACCCTCACAAGATGGTTGCCTATGACCAGACCAGCTGGGGGCTTAGTGAGGGACGACCAAGCAGGCTGTGTGGGGTGACCAGGCCTACAGGGGGGTTAGTGAAGAATGACTAAATGACTGAACAGCAGGCTGCGAGGGGCAACCAGACCAACCGGGGTGGGGAGGGAGCAGTTGGGGGGCGACCTGTCCAGCAGGAGGAGGCAGTTAGGGGCAACCAGGCCAGTGAAGGGTCAGTTAGGGGCAACCAGGCAGGCGGGCAGGTGAGTGATTAGGAGCCAGCAGTCCAGGATTATGAGAGGGATGTCTGGCAGTTGGACATCCTCCAAGGGGTCCCAGATTAGAGAGGGTGCAGGCTGTGCTGAAGGGACACTCCTCACCCCCCACCCCCACCCCGTGCACACATTTTGTGCACCCAGCCTATAGTAAATAAATAAATTTTAAGAAGCAGCTATGAAAATCTTATCACTGCCAATGCATAGCCTGGACACATTTAATTTTTTTAAGTGACTGCAGAAAACTTAGTTCAAAGCGTCACACAGCCCCAACTCATTGTCAGCTGGAAGGCATTGATATAACTTTAAAATTTGTTTAAATGCAGTACACATCGAATTTGTCTGCAAAATTAATTTCCCTTTCTGATGAAAAACATCAAAGATGCCATGAGACTAAAGTACTTGGTTAGTCTGGGAGGTAACACTAGTGTTCCTGGTATTTAGAAAAACTGATAAAAAAAAATAATAATAATAAATAAATAAATAAATAAATAAATAAATACCTAAACACAACACCTTTTTCAGAACATTAAGATCACACAAATAATTCTAGACAAGCACTAGTAAATTTTCCTATCTTTCTTGGTAGGATTGCTCAGCTAAGCATCAATCAGACCATCAAACCTTAGAGAAAAGGTAGGGGAGGGTGGGGGAAAGGGGAGGAGAGATCAACCAAAGGACTTGTATGCATGCATGTAAGTCTCACCAATGGATACAGACAATAGCCAGGGGGGTGAAGGCATGAGTGCGGGGCTGGGAGGGGGATAATGGGGGGATAAGGATACATAAGTAATACCTTAATCAATAAAAAAAAAAAATTTAATGCATTATTTGACTAATAACTCATTATAATAAGAAATTCCTGCATTTTAACTGAGAGGCAGTTTAGCAGAGAGAACAGCCTGGCCTCTGAAATCCTAGCTCCACCACCTCGTAGCTATTAAGTTTCTTAACGTCTGTATTGTTTCCTCATCTATAAACTAGTAAACCTGCATACAGGGTATGGTGAGGCTTAAATAACTTAATGCATGGAAGGCAGTGCCTGACACATTGTTAGCTCTGCCTGACTGTGGACTATCAAAATTATTTCATCTTATAAAACCCATTTGCCCCATAGATAGTTGCAAGGCTGCCTCCTCTGTCCCTTGCACTGTACTGGGCACTGAAATATGTGGAGCATTTCCTAAATCAGGAGTCTGATTGGGCCGGCAGTGCATTCTCAAGTACAAGAACTCAACGGTAAGGTAGAAGTAGGGGCAAGCCTCTGTGTCCTATCTAATTAAATGTATTTAGCAGAAACTGCACTGAGCATGCTTCAAGGACAGGTCACCCATAATCTGTGAAATTTGCAGTCAGGTGGCTTTTGTCATATCTACATTAAATTTGCATCTGGCTTAGATTTCTGTATTAGATAATGCTTCTAATTTGTGTTTTGGGTTACAGCCCAGCTCCCAGTACATGGAGACCGGGTTACGAATGAGGAGGCCCTGTTATCAGAAGGCTGGGTGGGATAGAGTTTTGATGTGACTGTGCCTGGAATGCCAGTTTTATTCATCCACAACCCAGGCCAAAATCTGCCCTCAGTTATGCATGCACAGCTTTCACTGACATCAGTTAAGAACTGTGCTCATGTAACAGGAGGCAGAAATTTGGCTGTTTGATTTTAATAGAGTTAAATGCCAAAAATTTTGCTGATGCAGGTTGCAAATTTAAAGCAATCTCATCTTTGCACAGGCCATGTAAGTAAGGAGTCCTGGATTCTCAAACCTAACTTGGAAGCCCTGAATGCTACTGTGCCTAGGAGTTGTGTGTGGCCTCCCACTGCAGTAAGACCTTTAAGTATGATTCCAAGATTGCGTCTGTGGCTTCAGAGAAAATCCCAACACACAGCCCCATTTCACTGTCAGCTACAGGGCTCCATCCATGGTCTGGGCTTTAACAACAATGCTGAAATCAGTAAGTGGTGCCAAACAGACTCCACTCCCCGCCTTAGATGACTGAAGAATTATATAATGAAATTAGGGTCTCAGCACTCTTAGCATATTCAGCCCGTTTCAGTCTAATTTATGTTCAGGCACATCCAAAGCTTTGTTTTAATATTTGTGTGGTTTTTTAAATTTTAATTTAATTTCATGCAATGATGTTAACAATTGGATCTCCCAGACCTGAGCATCTGGTAGTAAGTTTGAGTGGTGAAACACAATTCAACAGAAATATTAAGCCAGGCCAATGACAAAAAACACACACACACACACAGAAAACCTTAGCTAAAGAACCTCAATGTTTTTGGTTCCTTGAACTAGCTATTTCGAGTTCTGTTTTCTGCATTGGGTCCAGAGAAGCAGGCTTTCTCTTGAATTCTTATTTAGAACTTAGGAGGATGTATGCCGAAGTGTGTCTCCCTTGCTCGAGTTTCCTCGTGGAAGACATGGCTTAGGAAAGCCTTCTTGACCACTTGTCATTTCTCACTCTCTTTTTCAGGGAAAGAGTGTCTTACAAAAACAGTAAATTAGGGAGTAAGAACAAAACATATCTAAGCGCTCTCTTTCTCTCTCTCTGGGATCTTCCTGTCTGTAGAAAGCATCATTCTGCTCTGCTCTCGTGCTGTAAAAATTTGTCCCCAAGAAGGAGGCAGCATTGCCCGTGACTGAAGATGGCATCTGTTCCATTCAGGAGATGTGTATTCATAAGCCCATCATACCTAAACCACATTCTACCATGACTTCAGGTGCAACAGAGCTGCCACCTTGGTACCTGCCGTCTTTACATCTTAATGAAAGGGGGGAGAGGATTGATGGACAAGCGACATGAAGTTATTAACTAATGTCTGGAATTGATCAATTAAAAACTAACAGACTAAGAGCATTACTTGGAAATAGGGAAGCAAATATCAAGGGGGAAAGGAGCTTGAAAATCAAACTGATGGGGTATGGGGGAGGGTGATATGGGATATGGCAAGAGGCCACTGTCCTCACTGACCCTCAAGACTCAACCTTGTATTGATATGTGGAGAATGATTCATGGTTTTACTTTTAATATATAAGAGTAGGAGAGACATTAATACATCTTCTCCAGTGTTTTCCAAATGGAAAGTCACAATTGGTTAGTATATCATGAAATCTAGTTATTGAATTGTGACCAGCATTATGAAATAATTAGATCAGAGGACATTACTGGATTACAATATAAAACGTATTTTATTGTGTATTATAATAAAAAATGTTTGTAATCTATTCAGTTTCTCCAACATCCTACCTAACCCTCAATTAGTGTTCTCAATCATAACACCCATTTTATCTACTAAGCCAAGTGGTTCTAAATGAGAGTATGTAGATGACTATGGTATAAATACCACGAGGTTCAAACCAAATATAATGTATTGATTATATTATGATTATTATTGATAAATATCTGCACTAGGTGACCTTGAACCTTGTACAGCTCTTCTACATGAAAGCAGCCACAGTACCAGACCCACCCCACACTAGAACATGTCTAGTTCTGCCACTTTGTCATGAAAACTTCGCTAAATCATGTCATTGCTCTGATCTTAACTTTCCTCCTTCAATAAGATAGGATGGAACCAAGCAGAAAGTCAAAAGTCTAACTGCAGTGAGAAAAAGTATGGGGATATGTGCACTTCTAAGAAGCTACTGAGGCCACACAGAGTGTGGGCCAGAGCCCCAGATCAATAGGCTGATCAGTAGCACCTTCAGGCTAAAGGGAAGGATAATAGCTATCAGAGACTTTAGCATTTGTTATATAGTCTGGGAACCAAATTTAGCTCTGCCCCTGACTAACTATACAACTTGAGGTAAATTATTCAACCTGCCTAGGTCTCAGGATAGTATCATTATTGTCACCATCATCTGAAAAAATCATTTTTGTTTTACATTCTGGAAGCACAGAGGAAAAGAAGTTTATCATTCTCACTGGAGCACCTGCCATGCCACTGAAGAGACAGAAAAGCGTCCTGAGTTGAGAGCACAGAGAGGAGAAAAGACTCAATCTGAGCCAGCTTCAAAGGCATCTAAGCATCACCTGTGTATGGCACCAGCAAGACCTGTAGCTCGGGCTCTACCACGCATGGCCTGTGAGCACCACTGACTCACCCTCTCATGTTAAGACACACTTCTCATTCTCAAGTCTCACATCTTGCTTGTTCTGGTCTCACACATATGATCCCCTGGCGTTTTCACTCAGGGTTCCACGCTTAGTGTTTAAGAGGATCCTGTGGGCTTCCAACCACACAGTTGCCCAGAATAAAAGAGCTTGGGGTCAGCTGCATTTGACAAGTGCTGAATTTTGGGATAGAAGACTCGCTCATGGTCTAGTTCTGCCACTTTGTCATGGAAACTTCGCTAAATCTTAACTTTCCTCCTTCAATAAGATAGGATGGAACCAAGCAGAAAGTCAAAAGTCTAACTGCAGTGAGAAAAAATCTGGGGATATACTTCCCAAGACAGAATGATGTTAATGGGAGCAAAACAAATAACCACTGCAACATATTTCATTTCCAAAATGTTTTAGGTAAATAAAAATAATAGTAAATATTGTTCTTGGCCCGGGCCAGGTAGCTTGGTTGGTTTAGAGCACATGTGTCAAACACAAGGCCCGCGGGCCAAATCCAGCCCGCCAGGCCTTGCAATGTGGCCCGCACCGCGCTGTCATCACTGCACTCCGCTGTCAGTTTATGACATTGTCAGTTTATGACTGTTCAGTAAACCATTCGGCCCGCGATTTAGGCTGGATATTAGATTTTGGCCCCTTCTCTGATTGAGTTCGACACCCCTAGTTTAGAGTGTCAACCCAATTCACCAAGGTTATGGGTTTGATCTCCAGTCAGGACACATATAAGGAACAACCAATAAATGCATAAATAAGTGGAACAACAAGTTTCTTTCTCCTCCTCTCTCTCTCTCTCTCTCTCTCTCTCTCTCTCTCTCTCTCTCTCTCTCTCTCTCTCTCTGTCTCTCTCTCATTCCCACTCTCCCCCACCTCATCTCTCTCAAATCAATAAATAAAAAAATACTATTCTTTTTTATGATGATCTTTACTGTGTACATATAAAAAAAAAAACCAACCTTGGTTTTTTTCAAGTATACTTCTTATTGATTCACATAACTTGCTTTGACATTCATCAGCTGTCACCATCTGGTTCCACCTACATTTTTACTTCATTTTCCTTCATTCCCCCTATTCTGCTCATCCACGGCTGTGGTCACACTCAGCCTTGCCATTTTCCAAACATGCCAGACATGTTCTAATTCCTTGTTTTTATTCATGCAAAGGTCTTCCTCTCTCCCCTAATTTCACACCTGCATCCAAGCTCAGCCCTGACATCACCTGATCTGGGAAGACAGCTCCCAACTCCTCCCCAAGCAATACTAATTTTTACCACTTAACAATTCCCATAGCACTCCATCCACAGGGATAATGTAGGGCAGTGGTCGGCAAACTGCGGCTCTGTTGACTAATGAGTTTGCCAACCACTGACCTAGACTCTCAATTCCAATAATTACTGGCTGTTGTTGTTCCTTGAGATTAAGCCCCTATCCAATGGTCGGCAAACTCATTAGTTAACAGTGCAGCAAATCGCGGCTCACAAGCCGCATGTGGCTCGAGAGTGCAATTTGCCGACTACTAGTGTAGGGCAAACCATAGGATATCATCATAGTCCTATTTCTTCCCATTAGACCAACAGATCCTTTTCCCTGTTTGAAGCTCCAGCCTTTCCGTAGCACCTGGCACTCGGGCAGCAGATAGTCAAAGTCTGATGAAAGAACAAACTTATATAGACTCCTCCAGATTTATAGCCTGTGACAAGGTTATGGAAGAAATCTGCAATCCTTCTCCTTCAGGCAGCAAAGCCAGTTAGTGGCCCAGCACTTCTGAGTCACAGGCAGAGCAAGCACTTGTGATCTCATTGTGAACCAAGTGTCAGGCTGAGCTGACCAGCATATGGTCACCAGACATTGTGCAGTAAGTAGGACAGTCTTGAGTTTGGCTTAAGATGCATGGTAACAACAACAACAACAAAAATCCCTATTGGGGTATATTGGGATTGTTGGGCTCCAGCTAGACTGTGGAGTGACAGCAAGGAGAGAGAGAGGTCAGGTGTACTGGGCCCTTCCAACCTTCCTGTCCCATCATGGTGCAGGGCCTTCTCTAAGGAGTATTTGCACTGAGGGAGCCAGCTTACTCCTGATGGCCACACTGACTACTCTGAGTTCTGGTCACCATAGACAAACATGAACACAGAGCAATCTGCTTCCCCAGCCCCATCACAATGCACAATGATAGAAGATGAAAACAGAACAGGGAGGAAGGATGAGCCTGAAGAACTGAACCTTTGGATCTCCTTGGACCAAGTAGACACAGCTGCACTGGACTTTATTCACACCATGTTTGAACAACCATGTTCCATCCACAAACGCAGAAATAATTGGTAATATCTACCAAGGGCTTACTATGGAGTTTACACAAAGTTAGCTACTTTACATCTCAACCATATGTAAAGTATATAGGGTTATCATCCCAATTATTCAAGTGATAAAACTGAACCTCAGAGAATTAGGTACTGGTCCGAGACTACAGCTACTCAGTGGCAAGCCAAGTCACTCAAATCCAACCTCAAAGTCACTCCTTTGCCCTCTCCATCACAATTCTGTTTTCAGATATTTTAATCCTATTTTCCAAATTTTAACCACATTTTTCTTCTATAGGTACTTCTAAGCTAATTTTATGGAAAGGCTAGAGATTCAAACATGGATAGAAGGAGGAACAGTATGGCTTTCAAGGGGGTGGCAATATAATGGGAGGAAATTATATAAGCAAATATATATCTGTGTATATCTGAATGTATTTACACATCTATATCCATCTCCCTCTAGCTCTCTCTGTAGGGGAGATAGAGATAGAGATAGAGATAGAGATAGAGATAGAGATAGAGATAGAGAGATAGAGAGATAGAGAGATGTATGTATATATGCATATATGTATACATACATATATGTATATATATCCTATATATCAGTGGTCGGCAAACTGTGGCTCACAAGCCACACGCAGCTCTTTGGCTCCTTGAGTGTGATTCTTCCACAAAATACCATGGCCTGGGTGAGTCTACTTTGAAGAAGTGGCATTAGAAGTTTAAAAAATTTGGATCTCAAAAGAAATTTCAATCGTTGTACTGTTGATATTTGGCTCTGTTGACTAATGAGTTTGACGACCACTGCCCTATATAATAAAATGCTAATATGTAAATCGACCAAAAGGTGGAACAACTGGTCACTATGTTGCGCACTGACCACCAGCTCAATGAAGGAGCTGCCACCTAGTGGTCAGTGCTCTCCCACAGGGGGAACACCACTCAGCCAGAAGCCCGGCTCATGGCTGGCAAGTGGGATGTCCACCTGATGGGGGACATCCGCCTGATGGTGGGAAGTGGGCTTACGCTGGCAGGCGGACATCCCCCGAGGGGTTTCAGATTGCGAGAGGGTGCAGACAGGGCTGAGGGACAACTCCTGCCGCCAATGCCCAAATGCCGTGCACCAGGCCTCTAGGATGGATGGATGGATGGATGGATGGATGGATAGATAGATAGATAGATAGATAGATAGATAGATAGATAGAGATAGATAGAATCTCCAACCCTCATTATACTCCACATTTTTATTCATACACTATAGGCGAAAGTCCCTAAGAAATAATAGTCTATGATTATCCAACCAACTCTACCAGTCATTCTCTTATTTTAAATAACAGGTAAGAAGTCTATTAAAGTTTAGTTACTCTAGAAAATGAGGATGACCTGGGCCTATTTCTATCCACACAGGACTTTTGGAGAAAAAAAACAGTATCAAAAACAAAGGCAAGAACAGAATAATAACATGAGGGTTTCCTATTTCTGAAGATACGTTTGCTATTCACCCTTATAATAGGATTTGAAAGCAGTCCTTTCCATTTTTTCTGTTCACTGCCTATAATCCCAGCTAGGATTCCCACATTGACCTTGCTGATTGAGTTGAATTTAGAAGAGGTCTCAACACCAGTATTCCCATTTTAAATCTTGAGCCTGGATACTACTTATTCTTGAAACAAAACACTTTTTTTTTTTTACCCTCACCTGTCCCCTTTACCATCTCTCTTTTGTTATTTACACATATATCTGACCCCCTAGTTGACTCCACATCCCTTTGAAAGCAAGAACCACTTTTATTTATCTCTGGCCACACCCAGTCCCAGCCCAGGCCTTTACACATAATCATTTTATATACTAAAAGCCTAATATGTAAATCAACCAAAAACAGAATGACCATTCGGCAGAGGGTGAGACCAGAGTGTGTGTGGCACCAGACCAGCCAAGGCAGGTGCCAGTGGGCAAAGGAAGAGGATGGCGATGGGGAAGGGGTGCACAGCATTGACTGGAGGTGGTAGAGAGCAGGGCCAGCTGCACACCAGATGGTGCCATCCCCCAATTGCCCTGCCAGTCACCTCCCACAGAATGAGGTCAGACTTCAGCTTAGGCCCATTCTCCATGTCATCAGTTGGACAACCCCCAAGGGCTCCTGGTCTGGAAGAAGGTGCAGGCTGGACTCAGTGAGAGCCTCCCTACCCCAAGTGCACAAATTTTTGTGCACCAGGCCTCTAGTACTCACGAAATGCTTATTAAACTAAACCAATAAACTTCTGGAGAATGGCCCCAGCCTAACCAGTTTGTCATGTGTAGGACAGACAGGCCATGCTTTTACTGTGAATACTGACCCCTACTTGGCTTGCCAATTTCTTATATCTTCGTGCACTTTTGTCCAAAATTGGGATTATAGGCACTGGAGAAATAATAAAATTTTAAAATAATAATAAAAGCTCTTAGGGCATTTAGCTCCTCTAGGGTTTCTCATAACTAGATTACTAGTCATGGTTTAGAACTTGTCAAGGTGAGATGTAACAGTGATGTGAACTAGGAAAGTAGCAGTGGAGAAGTCCAGTTCTAGATACTTCCATATACAGAACCAACATCATTTGCTAAGAGGTTAAATATGGAGTGTAAAAGAAAGAGAAGTTGACTCCAATGTTATAGCCTGAGCAACTCAAGAGTGGAGTTGTCATTTGCTGAGAATAGGTTTGGGTTTTGTCCCATTTTCTGAGGACTGGGTTCAGAGATTCAGAAGCCCTCACCTCATTAGTCTGCAGAGACAGCTGCAGCCCACACCCTCCAGCTTTTACCACTGGCCTGTAGCACATTTCTTCACTATGGCCAGACTTTGTGTTCCTGGAGCAACCATGCCTCTCTCCAAGAGCTCCCAACCTCATCTGGGATGTGTTTCTACATTTGCTTCTTCTTTATCCCGTAGAGCTCTCTTTTACTCCTTCTCCTAGTTATTTGCTAGTGTATAAAGCTGTACACTAGTGTATACGTATGTACATTGTATAAAATTAGACACTAGTATAAAACAACTCTGTGTACTATAATTTTTCTGTGTCTGTGTCTGGGTGTTTTAAAATTTCAGAGCTTAAATCATCCAATGAAATATTCATGGGGATCTAAAGTAGTGAGCAAGCTAACGGCTTTCTTATGGGAATATCAATATTCTTGGAGCCAGTTTTAATCCAATATTCAGAAACCTTCTTTTCCCCCTTCATCACTTTGGGTTCAGACTTATTTTCAGAAACCCTCCACCCTTTTAAAACTCAGCAGGATAGGTGGTGACAGGTGGGCTAAGGGCAGAGAATGATAACAAGAGGCGGCACTGTGGAGTGTAGGAGCAGGTTGGTGATGAGGAGAGGTGCTCTCCCAACATAGTCACAAGAACCGCCAGGGGAGAGGCTTAGTGTGGGGACCCTGGGAAGGTGAAGAATGTGTGCACAGTTGTGTGACTGATTTTTGGTTTTCATATGGCCTATGATTTCAGGTGTATACGTAGGATTTTCCTTCCTGGCAAGAGCAAAGGGAGGGGTGGAGAGAAGGAGAGGGGAGTGGGAGGTCCTCACCGGTGTCATGGAAAAAAATTACTGCTGGAGAAAGAATATACGGGCACCCCTCAAGAATATAAAAAGAGGTGCGGCATGAGCGTCTACAAAACGGACCTCGCCCAGCAGATAGCTGGTGTGCCACACAGTGATCTCCTACCTGTCCCCTTCCCCACCGGGCTCCTCAAGCCTGTCTACCTCCACTCCCACCCACTGCCTGCCTGCCCTTAAGGTGGGGTAGAATTCTACATTTTCCTTTTCCCTTCTAAGCCTCTCAGTTCAAACTGCCAAAAAAGGGGCCAGTTGGGATGGTGGTTTCCTGATGTGGGTACCTGTCCCTCAGGACTGGAATAAAGCCTGCCAACTCATTCCAGGTCTGCCTGCCTGAAAACCATGAAGCAGTCTTCTCCCCAGGGCTGGTCTGTGTTACTGAGGCTTATGCAGAGCTGCCCTTTCGGGTGCCCCAGGAGCTGGGGAAGGCAGAGAGACTGGTGCCCAGAGCAGTACTGCCAAGCCAAGCTGGGAACTGAGGAGGCCCAGTTACAGGCATGGTCAAGAGAGCTCGGTGTGGGCAGAACGACCGGGGGGAGAGGGCTGCTCTCCACACACACACACTCTCCCACCAGCTGGCTTCTCTCCAGCAAGAGTTAGTGAGCAGCAGTGTTCAACACTACACCTCAAAGGGTGTCAGTCCGCTGGAAACCCTACCTTGTGGCCAGGAGGAGGAGGAGGAGGAGAGGGGCCCCTAGCCACCGGCACTTCACTGGGTATTTCTCTTCCGAAGGCTAAGTCTTCAAATTCAGACTTGAGAAAATACTGTTTGTTTGTTTTTTAACTTTCTGTGCTTTAAGATTGATGTGCTGTGAATTTGGGGAAGAAAGCAATGGCAATTTCACAAATTAAGTCATACTGTATCTTGCATGCTGAGGCTTCCCTACCATAGGGCTTGAAACAGGGAAGCGTCTAGATTCAATGCCAGGACCAAGGTATTTGGATTCTTTCGAGAAGTTTGAACCATATTAGGTACTGAGTAACACAGGCTGATCAACAGTGAAAAGTGCAAGGTCACTCCCTTATTCATGATGTTTCTCTGAATCAGCTGACTCAGCAAACGCCTAAGAAAACCCCAGAGAGACCTCAAGCCCACTAACCTTGAACAACATCACCTCCTCTCTAACACTTCTCCCTCTCTAGTTATATCTAAGTAAGGGGGTGCTATTTCTTAGGGACATCTGCTTATTAGTGTGGAATACAGAGTCTGCTGTAGAATTGTCACAACTACGAAAGCAAAGAATCACCACTTCCTTTCTTGTAAGTCTTTAACAGTACGTAAGAAATGCTACTCCCTAACATCCACCCACCACAACCCTCACAAGAAAAAACTGGGTCCAAAAGAAATGGATCTAATGCTGCCTTATACTCTCACAGAACCTGGCTCTGTGCTTTAGTTTATATGGTGAGTGACCTTGGAAAAATTACTTCACCTATCTGTGCCTTAGTTTCCTCATCTTCAAAATAGAGATAATAATAGTAGCTATCTTTTTAATCATTTAACTTGCCTGGTGAGATTTTTAGAAATTAAATATGTATGGGCAATTTCCCCGCCCATCCTCCCCTCCCGGTTCTCACCTTGGAGGGTCCCTAATGACAAGAACTTCTCTAGCCAGGGCTATTCCTGAGTATTAGTAGTACGAAGTGACAGCACACAGGGTTCTTGCTGCTCACTAAAAGAGGTAACCATCTCTCTCCAGGGTAGATCTTCCTCCTGAAAGGATGCACTGAGGCCAGTAACAACTGATGTTGGGCCAAGAGCAGAGAATCTGGGCTTTTCATTTTCAGTAACACTCCATTAAAAACTCCTCACCTGTACTAGGCTTCTGGTTTTTGTGGGCCAAGTCATACCCACACACACACATATGTAATCATTCATTCATTCAACAAATATTTATTGAGCATCTACTGTGTGCCAGCCTGGAGTTAATGACAAGCGTGGCTATTTCACCATGGGAAACCTGTTGCACATGTCTCAGATGAGCCATGTGCCCAGAAACAGTTTCATGGCATAGCATTCATGGATTTTGTTTACTGTGTAAATTCATTCTGTTTTAGTTTCAATATTTTAGAAAAGAAAAGAAAAAATTCTCTTAAGATCACCAACCAAAGATAACAACCATGTTTACATATATTTTCCTCTCATTTTTAATAAGCAGTTTGTATTATAGTTGTTTGATGTAGTTGTGTTCATACTGCACATATAATTTTCTCCCTTGCTTGTTTTCCCCACTTAGTCATACAACATATGATGTTTCCAAGTGTAAAATCCTGGGACTTAGAAGAGGATTCTGAGAAGATGGTAGAGTAGGAAGAACCAGAAATGTCTCCTGACTTAGACAATAAATTCATTAGCAGAATCTGTCAGACATAACTGTTTTGGAACTATGGAGTCTATTGAAGTCTTGTAATTTCCAGGGGAAGGCTTGGACAGTACATTGTGGTTAATTTTAGTCAATTTCAGCTCTTAGCAAAGTAGCAGCTATCCATAAACCATTCCTAGTCTCAGGGAAGGTAGCTCTGCATATATCCCTGGAGCAATTGGCACACAACTTGCAGAAGCCAGGGTGGGCAATAAGGACTCTGTCCTCCAAACATCAGGGATTTGTGCTCTGATAGAGCTGCAAACGAAGAGGTAGACAGCTATTGTTGTTGCACTTTCCCCCTTGTGGCAAGCCACTCCCATTAAGCTGAAATGAGTCTCAGGTAATTTAAAAGTCTTGTGCTCTCTTTTGTCCCTTCTTCATTTTTCCCTTTTTTCTCTTTTGAGAGCCAGACATTAAAGACTAGGATATTAGCTTGGCTGGTATGGCTCAGTGGTTCAGCATTGACCCATAACCAAGAGATGCCCAGCTCAATTCCAAGTTAGGGCACAAGTCCGGGTTGCAGGTTCATCCCCAGTAGAAGATGTACAGGAGCAACCAATTGATGATGTCTCTCTCTCTCATTGATGTTTCTATCTCTATATCCCTCTTCTTTCCTCCTCTAAAATTAAAACATTAATAAAAAGACTAGAATATTAAAAAGTAACTGCATATATGGGGAAAATTAGAGTGTGACTATGTACAGCCAGAGAAAGGTACAAGGTTTAAAAAAGACCTGAGAAGTTCCTAAATTTACTCCTCAGCACTATTCTTGGCACAGAAGCAGTGTACAACAATTTTTTAATGAAAACAACAACAAAAACAGCAAATTCTAGCACAGGAGGAGAATCTGATCTTCAAAGTTACCACATTTTTAGACTCAAATATCCAGTTTTCAACAAAATCACAAAAAATAGAAAAGTATGGCCCATTCAAAGGAAAAAAAATAAATTGACACTGTCCTTAAAAAAGGCATGATGGCAGATCTACTAGACAAAGACTTTAAAACAACTGTCTTAAGAAGCTCAAAGATCTACAGAAACAAAAAATATGAACAAAATAAAAATATCACTAAAGAGAAAACCTAAAAAAAAAAAGTAATACTGAAGCTAAAAAGTACCATAACTAAAATAAAAAAAACACTAAAGGGATTAAAAGGCAGATTTGAGCGTGCATAAGAAAGAATCCACAAACTTGAGGACAGGACAATATAAATTAATGAGTCTGAAAAACAGGAATAAAACAAAAGTAGACTGACACATACATTGTGGAAGAAGAGACAATGGACCATTGAGTTACCAAGCCATGAGAAGACATGGAGGAGCCTTATATGCACATTACTAAGTAAAAGAAGCCAATCAGAAAAGGCTACAATACTATATCATTCCAAATATAAAAGTTCTGGTAATAGCAAAACTATGGAGGGAGTAAAAAGATCAAGGGTTGTGAGGAGGGGAATGAGAAGGCAGGGCACAAAGGATTTTAAGGGCAATTAAGCAATTCTGTATGATATTATAATGGTGGATACCCACACCTATATAACATATAATACCAACAGTAAACCCTAATGTAAACTATGCACTTTGAGTGATAATGATGTTTGATAATGATAAACTGCCAATGCAGTTTCAACAATTGTAAAATGTACCACTCTGGTAGGAAATGTTGATGACTGGAAAGATTGTGCATAAGTGGAGGCAGAAGACCTAACAGAAAATCTCTATATCTTCTGATCAATTTTGCTGTGAACATAAAAACCCTATAAATAAAGAATATTAAAATTTAAAAATGAAACTTTAACACAAAAAAATTAGAGGTGAATGCAAAGAGCAAATAAAAATATAACTCTTAGTAATCATAATGATGATGGTGGTACCATTATTGTTGTTATAAGCCTGTTGTGTTTTTTTAAAAAACTTATTTGAATTCCAATTCCTGCTAAAAGAAACCAGGGAGCCTGGCCTGCATGGCTCAGTGGTTGAGCATCAAACTATAAACCAGAAGGTTACAGTTAAGATTCCAGGTCATAGCATATGCCCAGGTTGTAGGCTGAATCCCCAGTGTGGGCATGCAGGAAGCAGCTGATCAATGATTCTCTCTCATCATTGATGTTTCTATCTATCTCTCTCCCTTCATCTTTGAAATCAGTAAGAATATATTTTTTAAAATAAAGGAATGCTTGAAGAAAAAAAAATCAAAGTTGCTTTTTGAGGACAAACCATGCAATATGCTTGCTTAGCATGCCAGTTACCTATAGAAAAATTATCCACAGAAATGAAAAAACTCTAAGAGAACTGGATCAATATTTTTATTTTCTAGATGAAGAAACCAAGCTCAGAGAGCACAGGTAACTTGCTTAATCACACACAGCAAGATAGAGACAGAACGGGAAAGGCACTGCGAGTGGAGCCAGGGCCCTGCCGTTAAGGATGCTGCTCTCCTTCCAGAAGATCTACACATATTTCACCAGGAACTAAGGTGTCTCCTAGAGTAGGGTTTCTCAAACTGGCTGATGGTAAGAATCACCTGAGCCATGTATTTAAAAAAAAGAGACTCCAGACTTCCTAAAATAGCATCTCCAGGCAGGGGCCCCAGAATATGTGTTTATAACAGGGCTGAGCCTTACCATCTGGCCCTTTGGGAAACAATGTCAGGATAAAGGTCTCTGGGATTTCAGGCTGGAGGCTCAGGGAAGGTGGTGACCTTGCAGAGCCTGCTGCTCATAACAAGAAAGTCACTGGATTCTGCGTCCTTGGGTTGAACAGGCCAGAGAGTAGCACGAGGAGGGAAGTGTAAAGAGAACCAAAGGTATGTGGGTCCCTTGAGGGATGGAGCCAATAAAGAGGTCAGGATGGGACCTTACAGGCCATTCTTCTAGTGGAGGCTGGGGCACATGAAAAGCCCTGAAAGAACGTGTTGGGAAGTAGGTATCCCATTCTCTATAGGCCGGGGTCTGTGCTCTCTCTGAAGGGTCCCTGCCCTCAGTGACTTCCTTGTGCTGAGGCAGGGTCACCCACCTCACTGCCTGGGTGAACACGGGGAGAAAACGCCAGCCACAGCTAGCACCAGCACAGGTAATTCATGATGGCTGTCCCCTGCTCCCTGCCCGGCCCCCTTAGGAGCAGAGGTTAATTGAGTGGGGCATAAGCTCTAGCTGATCTCAATTTCTTCTGATGCAATTAAGCCTTCTCCAATCTGTTATTAGCTCATGAAATTGACACAGCAGGTTAGCAGCACCAGGAAAGAGAAAGAGTTTTTTCCTTCTTCCTGGACAGCAAGCCTCAGGCAAGCCTGGCAGAGGGTGTGGGAGGAAGGGGCTCCTTTTACTTTGACTGGACCTATGGCCATTACCAAGCCCCGACCCCCAGGATGAAGGTATGAGGAGTCAGTGGTCAGATCGGTTCCTTTGCCCCAGATGAGCAACTACAGCATTGAAGAGCCCTGTACAGTTTGGGAAGGGGCCTAAGAGATACAAGGAACTTTTGCAAATCATCAAGGTGGAAAAAAGAGCCTCAGTATAATAATGGGCAGGTGGATTAAGAAAGAAGAAACTCAAAGACTAACAAGAAATGATACCCAAATTCAATAGTAATTTGAGAAACACAAACTGAAACCAGAAAGAGCTATCACTCTATAGGTAGGACTGGCAGAAATGAAGGAGCTGGATAATGCCAAGTGTTGGCACAGATGTGGGATTTAGAGGCACTGCCAGTAAGGTATAGCTAGGGCAGCTGTTGAGGGAAAAACCAGGTACTACTTGGTCATATTAAGTTCACACATATCCCATAAAACAGCAATTCTACTGCTGTATTATGTCCCCAAAATTTCTCAACACATTCATAAGTGGGACCTAAAATAAAAAATGGAAGATGAGATGTTACAAGTGATACCAGAGAAATACAAAGGACCACAAAAAACTACTATAAACAATTATATCCTAACAAATTAGACAATCTAGAAGAAATGGAGAAATCTATAGAAACATACAACCTACCAAAACTGAATCATGATGAAATACAAAATTTGAATAGATCAGTTACTAGTAAGGAGACTGAATCAGTAATTTAAAATTCTCCCAACAGCCTATGAACCAGGAAGTCATGGCTTGATTCCAAGTCAAGGCACATACCTAGGTTGCAGGCTCAACCCTCCAGTACAGGGCGTGCAGGAGGCAGCTAATAAATGATTCTCTCTCATTATTGATGCTTCTGTCTCTCTCTCACACTCCCTTCCTCTCTGAAACCAATTTTTAAAAAAAATTTTTTAAAGATAAAAGAAACCAGGGATCCTTGAAGAACTGGCAGATTACAGGTCTGGGGCAGGAAATGTACAAGATGAACCCAGCACATCCTGTCATATCAAATGGCAAGGAAGTAATGAAATACTAGTAGGGCCATGTCAAAGCATTCGAGAGCCAATGGAAGAGGTTCTCAATGGCCATCAATGGGATTACTCGGCAATAAAAAGATATTAATATTGCTCTAAAATCATCATATATGTTGTATACCTATATGAATACATAGGTCATGATTTCATAATCCTATATAATAAAAGCCTAGCGACCAAACAGTGGAATGAGCAGAATGGCCAGACCAATCACTGTGGTGCAAACTGACCACCAGGGGGCAGATGCTCAACACAGGAGCTGCCCTCTGGTAGACAGTGCACTCCCTCAGCAGGAGCAGCCACTCAAAGGGCAGGTCCACAGCCACTCAGCAGATCAGGATGAGCTGTGCTCCCAAAATGTGCAGATCCCCACAGGCCACACCTCCTACCAGTGCACAATCACATGCACTGGACCGTTAGTAATTAAAATAAAAAGGTATCTTTGGATGATGATGGAAAATATTCATTGTTGTGGCAACTAGTAAATAAAAGGGAAGAATGAAGTATTTACTTTACTTTTCCTATCTGAACTGTTTCACTGATTAAACAAATAATCAATGATGAAAAGTATCTTTTTATAAAAATATAACTAATCAATGAAAAAAACAGAATTATCATATTCTGCAGCTCACAATAAATAGATGGATCTAGGCATTGAGCCTAGTAACAAAGAGACAACCAAACATAATATATTTCCTTTTCTGCATACACCAGTCTCACCCACCATCTTGCCAAAGGGATCAAGCCTGAGTTTCGTCTTTAAATCCAGCTTCCATTTGGCAGAAAACACAGAACTGCATCAGGAGAATGCAATCAGTATCAACCAGACTGCAGGAAACTCTACAGGTCAACTGCCTTGGGTTTTGCAAAATATCTGAAGTATCTGGAGAAGGCTTCCCAAAGAAGAATATCTGGAACTAAATCTTAAAAGGCAGGGCAAATGAAAGTTGGGAATGAAAATATAATTAGATTAGAGGGAAGTAAGTCTCTTGGAACCCAGCTTGAGCTCCTCATCCATTTGGGGGCAGCACCTCAGATCCTTCAGGCCCAAACCAAGAAACTCAGAACCCCCATAATCCTCCTCTCCTAAGCTTTGCTTATTTTCACTGCCCCACTCTGGTTCTTACTGTCCCAAGTAACAAACACTTCCTTCCCCATGTTCTTCTTTGCTAAGGTATGAACTCCACCTAAAGATGAAGCTATCTGTAAAAGCTGGAGAAGACAAACCCCGATCCTAGAATCAATAGCTTCCTCACATTCTGCGAGTGTACTATTGGAGCCAAGAAGCCACTGGGGACTTGGAGAGAAACCATGGGGCCAACTCCTAAAACTTAAAAAAAAAATTAAAAAAAATCAGTGACCCAAAGCAGTGGTCTCCAGATTAGAAATCAGATCCAGCCACGATGAGAGGAGGCGCCACTTAAAAAAGGCTGGCACATAACTGATAATCACAAAGTATTCTTGGAATTGCTGTGTTATTTTTTAAATGATTATGTTTTTATTTCACATTTTTTTGTTGCTTCTGGTCCATTTTCATTGGGGGTTGAACATTTCTCTGGATTTTCTGTTTTGGAGCCTTCGGGGACATGAAGTCTTCCTTCAGGAAAGTATTCTTTTCTCAGTCAAGTCATCTCTATTTTCCTTCTCTCAGAGTGGCCCATGGAGCCTAGAGCCAACCTCACTTTCCTAGAACGTGTCCCCTCTGGTTTGCCTTCCCAGCTTTCAGGTCTAGAAAGGGCAGGTGAAAAAGTGTGAGTGGATATTGAGACATTTTCATTAGGAAACTAAAGAGGCTGTTTTATACAGCTGTCCATTGGCAGAGTACAGAGTGAGAATTTTTACCCCTTACTCTTGCTCAAGGCCTCTGGTAAGCAGAGGAAATAGACAGAAACAGATGCCACGTGGGGCAAAATGAGAAGTCAGCACAAGTTGTTAATTCTCAATGTCCAGGGTCTCTCCCATAATGCTGGGATGGTGTAAGGGAGCCCCACCCAAACATCCTTCTTCACCTTCAAAGTCCAGGACCTTCCTGTTTGGTGCTGGAGTGGGCTGGTTCTCATTTACATATCAGAGTGGATTTCAGCTAGCATTTGCATTGGGGAATTTAACAAAACTGAATGCTGTGCTTCCTGTTAGAGAAATTTCATCATGCTTTCTGGACACAATTTGGAGAGCAAAACCCCTTCCTAGAGTCCAAAAAAACTCCAAGGAGTTGGCAGCTTCCCCTGCAGAGGTACATAGACTATCACTGAGCAGCAGCACTATAGAGAGCAGCAGGGAGCTAGAGCGTGTGTTTGCAGAGCTGGAATGTATATTGTGGGCTGGGCTATGGCGAGGCCTCTGACACAGCCAGATAACATGCGCTCCCTCCAGGACATCTGGGAGATAGTGAAATATCGCCAGGCCCTCCAGAGCCTAGGAGGTGAGAGTACAGTCTCCCTGGTAAGACAATCCAGGACCTTTGGCCCAGTGAATGTTCTCACAGAAATCACACTCAAGCCAATTCTCAAGAAATACCATAGTCAGCTTTTCTTTTCCTTGTCTAGCGGGAGCCATTCTCCCTGGCTAAGGAAAATTACGCAACTGCTCACATAATACTTGAAGACAGCTCTTCCCCAGGTGCCACCCTCAGTAAGAGCCCAATCAAAAAGCTGTTGTACCCACCTCTCCCCACAATTAGTCCTGGATCATCTTCCATTTATCATCACAAATGGGCTCATAGGGGTGTTAGAGGAACCTGTGCTTGGATACTATTCGAAGAAAAAAAAGGGAGTGAGAAGTGAAGGAGGGACCAGTGCATTCGATGGATACCAGAGAGAAATCACAAATGACTTTTTTTTCTGATAGGAAAGTATTTTTCCAACAGGCTTTTTAAAAGCCACAAGGAATTGAGGAAAGAGTGTTTTCTAGGGAAAAAGAACTAGGCTTATCAAGAAAGTTGAAGTCAAAACTCTTGCCTTAGAGAACAGCATTGTTCCTTCCATGTTACGCTGCCCATCAAGCTGCTGAGTGTATATAATCCTTGAAAGGGTTTGGAGGCGGGAAGTACTGTACAATGGTTAGAACAGGGTTTGCCATTAGAAACTTGAAGTATTCCATCTACCAGCTTCTATAAATTAACTTCTCTAGACTTCACATTACTCATCCCTGATATCCTATATAATAGAGCTAATATGCTAATTAGACTGGATGGTAGAATGACCTTCCGGAATGACCAGTGGGTGGGGCCACGGGCCCACGAGGCAGTTCTTGCATGAATTTCATGCATGGGGCTTCTAGTAGGATAATAATTGTTACTATCTTAAGGGACTGGGGTGAATATTTAATAAGATAATGTATTTAGATTGTCAAGCAAAGTACTAAACAGATAATATATATTCTGTAAATATAGTATTGCTATTATTAGTTATTAACACATTAAGCCCCATGTTAGTCACCAGTGACTGATACTATACTTCTGTCTGGAAGACAAAACAGACTGGGCACTTAACATTGTTAAGGTAAAGCTTTTAAAGGCTGCATGTCCTAAAGTACCCATGAGGGACCAAGAGAAGCACTAGCTGGGATCAAAGTCCTTCATCTATCCCCAACCAGGAAAAGCTTTCCTTTTGAGAAGTCATACTTGCAAGCAGGAGAAGTGAAAGAAGGTGGCACTCGAGTGGCCAACTCAACCCTTGTGATCACTGGGCTAACAGCTTTTAAAATCAGTTTGTCCTTTCATGTGAAAGATGAAGGATGGGAGGAGCAGGAGAACACAGGAAGTGCCCCATACAGAAGAAGTTGCTTCTGGAATCCTAATTCTTTCCAAGCCCACTTACCTGGCAAGAGGGCTGGAGCTAGACCAGTGAGTGAACCTTCATGAGTACACTCCCCAGTGTGTGGCTAGGAGGATGGAAGAAGAGATGAGAGCATGTACCTGGAAGGGTGTCCTCAACGAGTTGGCAAGGAAAATTTGCTCAGCTGATTGAAGTGGCTCCCAGCCAAACTGACACTCCTCCCTCACTGCGGGTACACCTAAATGCCACAGGAACTAATCATCAGAATTGCTTGTACTAGTTAAACACCCAAATTGTCTTACCACATCAGCAAAGCCCCTAACTGAGCAATGGAGGGAGGAATGTGATGGTCCATAGGCATCCAGGATGGGAACACCTCAGAGGCTTGTATTAAGCATCACCTCCCTCTCTGGTATTCTCTCGGATATTTCAAAGTGAATCCAGAAAAACTAATTTGGAAGATACCTGAATCCACAAACCTTGAGATACATCAAGTTCCTGGATAGTGCAACCTTTGGGATTGTCACCATTTATCTCATTTTGTCTACTTTATAATGGTCAGCCTTGATCTCATGCTCCTTTGCTGTCACTTATCCTCCCAGCCAGACTCTCTAGTGTCTCTATGCATAATGCTGTCCTTTTTATATTTATCAAATCCATGGGACAGAGAGCACCTTAAGTAAGTGCATTTTCAGCAACTAGCACAGTTCCTGGTACATTGCAGTATCTCTACAAATACTCATTGAATGGACTCACCGAGAACCACCATGTGTCTAGCATCTCAGTTGTAGGCACAGTTGAGAAAGTGACTCGTGCTGAAGCACCTACACCTCTCTGGCCCAAACTGATGCCTTTGTAAGTGGATAGATCAGATTAGGGGATGCATTTTAGGACCATTTGTGGAACAGTGAAATGAACTGGCTCAGTGAGAACTGGACCCAGAACCTGAGCCTCATGAGCACCTTGCTCTACTCACTGAGTAAACAAGGTGCCACTGCCCTGATTCACCAGACTGCCCAGGTGCCAAGGCTCCCTCCCTTGGGACAGAATCCCTCTGTAGGACAAAGAGGGAGTTTTCTGACTGGAAAAGCAATTCTCAAAGTTCAGACAGAGAAGCTGAAGCTCACCTCCTGTAAGGCAAATGCTACTCTCTGTTTGCAACTAACCAGACCTGCCAACAATCTTAAAAATGCAAAATAAAAGCTCAGGAGAAAATAAATTAAAAGAGGAGATAAACCCTCAGCTCTCTTAGATTTATTCCAGGATGACTGGGCCTCCAACAGGGTCTCAGAGCTACAATATATAATCTAGGATCTCTAAAGAGAACAAGTGAGACTAACAGAATTTCACTGTGGAATCCCCAACTGGAGTTCTGGAAACAATCTTCCTCACTTGGTGCTGCAAGGAACTGTTGGCTTTTCAAGATGATCAATCCCCTTTTGACCTTATTTGACCCATGAAAATTACTGGTATACAGGGCCACCCCTAGGCTGGGTTGCTGGCTCACAGCAGGTCATCCGGCTGTTTTCTGCATCTGGAAAGCCTTTGCACCCCTCTCAACTGCACAGATTGAGGCATTCAAGGTTCACTCCCTCCGTGAGGACTTCTATGATTTCTATAGCACTCGTGAGATTCCTTCTTAACTCCCTATAATACTCAAGTGTGGTTCTCCGGATAATACCATTGGAATTTAATCTTATTTTTTTCTCAGATAAAACACCATGTTTTGAGAAATTATTGAATGATGTGGGAAATGGCAAAAATGTAACTTTAAATGAAGAGACAGGATTATGAAACTGCAACTGTGGTAAGGTCCTACTTAAGTTTTAAAACATAAATAGGAAATAATCAAAATTGAAACCACCACCCAGAGAGAATCATTGCAGATGGGTAATAGGATCATAGATTGTTTTGCATTTTCTTCCTTATATTTTTATACATAGTCCTAATTTTCTACATTTATTTCAATGACAAGAAAAACAGTGTTGTCATTTGTAGTGTTTTACAGTGAATTAATTAAGGAGGACCTTTACAAACTCCCAGTTATCCAAGACAGTGTTTAGAAGATGACAGTGTGGAGAGCTACATCCAGCACCTGGTGTCACCCAGGCAGGGCACTGGTGACAGTCAGGGAGAAACTTAAAAAAAAAAAGCCTCTTTTCATTTTTGTGTCCCCGACACCTAATGGTAACCTACACAGGACAAGCTACATAATTTACAGGGCCTACTGCAATGAAAAATGAAAATTCGGGACCCCTTTTATAAAGCAATATTAAAATTTCAAGACAACAGGAATAGCACATTAAACTAAGCACAGAGCCTTCCTACGTGTAGGGCCTGAGAAAGTCACAGATCCCACTTCCACAAAGGCAGCCCTGGAGCCCCACACCTGCGGGTGCTCAACCAATATTTGCTGAAAGAAAAGAAAGGAAGGATTGGTAGTAGGATCCCAAACACAAACTTCCCAATTGTGCTTCATGACAAAACTATACTCAACAGGTTTGAAATTATACAAGAGTATGAGGTCATACATAGATAGAAGAGCATACACTCTTCCCGAATTTTCCCTGCCAATCTACGTATATTGAACTACACTGTCCCATTTTCCTCGTAAATATACATGTTTGATCATAGTCCATAGTAACAATTTTTTTGTTTTTGTTAATTTCACCAGAGGATATTTTTTCATTGATTTTTAGGGAGAGTAGGAGAAGGAAAGATAGAGAAACATCTGTGTAAGAGAACCACATCGATTGGTTGCCTCCTGTATGAGCCCCAAGGCTGGGCCAGGGAGGAGCCTGCAACCAAGGTATGTGCCCTTGACTGGAATCAAACCCAGGATCCTTTGGTCTGCAGGACGACATTCTATCCAATGAACCAAACCAACTAGGGCCACAGTCACAATTTTTGACCTGGATGATGTGATCACTCTATCCATGGAATAAATAAATATTATCTCTCTGTTCAAATAAGGTATTCAGCTCTGACTATTGCATCCTTCCTCTCTGCTTGCATCCTCCCTCTCTGCTTTCCCCCTCAACTCACTTTTCCTATTGTAAAGCGTTAAGTTTGGCAAGAGAACTCTCCCTACCCACCCTTTCCTTCCTGCACCCCTTACACACCCATCTTCAACGCTCCTTCTGCCTTTAATGCCAGCCAGGCAGACACTGAACATGGGGTGTCTTTAGCAGATGTGAATAATCCTCATCCTAAACTCCACTCCTCCACAATCCGCCTGCACAGGCCTGGCCACACGCCTGGCCAAAGCCCAAGAGAACTGCAGCTGCCAGCTCAGGGGAGGCACAGCAGCCTAAGAGGGACATGGCAGCCAGGGGTCGTCACTTATCAAGGAGAAATGAGACCCTTTGTTACAACTTATTAGATAGGGAAATTGAGCCTTTAAAGGGGAACATGCCCCTAGGAAGGGGAGAACACTAAAGAAGGATCCTTGCCCTCCCTGGACAGAGCCACATCCCAGCCTTCTGACGTTAAAGGAATATGAAAAGCCAAACACCGGAAACCACGCCAAGTCAGCAAAGGTCTAGCATCCTCCCCAGTCAGCAGCATGTGCTATAGTCACAGCAATAAGGTCCCTTAACACGTACTGCGTGCTCTGCTCCTCCTTAATCTCCACCACATGCTGTAGCCCATTGTGATCCTGGAAAGGACTCATGGTATAAGGTAGGACAGGTATTACAAACCCATTTATAGTTTTGAAAACTGAGACACCAGGAGAGTAAGTGAACTACTTAAGGTCAGAATTTCAGCTAATGGTGAGCCCAAGACACACAGGTTTCCTTGTCTCATGGCTCCTTCTATGCTGCACTCATTGAAGTTGGGTAAACATTGTAATTAGGTCCCATCAAACGCAGGCCAGGGAGTTAAACAGGAAGGATGAGGGGAGATGCAGCAGAGTCTCAGGGGATTTTTCTGAACATTGTCCATTAATAAATAAGATATAAACAGTTTGCCACTTGTCTTGCAACTTAGCAGCTACTCAACTTTTAATTAACTGAATAAAAGCAGGAAGCCTGACTGAAAATGGAACAAACAATTTCTATTTCAGTTCAGAATGAGAAGAGGTTTTATTTATTTATTTATTTATTCCTCAATTTTAATGTAGCACTTCTGATGGCCTGGGGACCCTTTTGAAACCAGATGTGAAGCCAGACTTTGACAAGCTGGTTCAATTCAATCCAACAAGTGTTACAGAGTACATTCTCTGTATGCTCCTACCAGGGGGATCTTCAGACTTGTTTCTGGGTCCAGCCCTGATTCCTGCTTCTCTGGCTTCCTCAGAGTGGCTCAGGCTTCTTCACACAAAGCCCCACTCTGCAAACACGGGCTCCATGAGAGCAGTTATTAGATTAGAATGTAGCACTTGTCCCATGGCAGTGAGCCCTGGAAGGCAAGGCCCATTCCCTAGTCATCTTCACATCTCAAAACCTAAAGATGGTCTGCAACATTGTAGGCCCTAAATAAATCCATCTGATACATGAGCAAATAAATGCAGAACCAGTTCACCTGAAACAGTTCACTTGATCTCTGAAGTTCAGGCCTCCCATTGTGAAATGGGTTTAGGCACACCTGCCCAGCCTGAGTCACAGAGTTGCCAAAAGATGAAATGTTTATTTATTGTCTGGCCCTCTTACACACATGTTCCAAAGACACAGTAAAATTAAAAACCTGAACACAGAAGCCCTGTTACTCTTGTTCATGGTTGGGTCCCCACTATATACAGTAGTACCTTACTAAAATGTTCAATTAATGTTGATGGAAAGGATGACATTGGTACAGAAGGCACAGAATACTTTATAAGCACTACTAGAGGCCTGATGCATGAAGATTCATGCAAGAATGGGCCTTCCTTCCCCTAGCTGCTGGCACCTCCTTTGCTCTGGTCCGGAGCCACCTTTCTACTGTCCCATGCTGCCCAGAGGCTTGGAGCAGCTGGGGCAATGCAGAATACCTGTGTCCCCCACCCAGCCACTTGGCACCTGTGTATGTAAATTAACCTGCCATCTTTGTTTGGTTAATTTCCATACTCACTCCTGATTGGCTGGTGGGCGTTGTGAAGGTACAGTCAATTTGCATCTTTCTCTTTTATTGGTGTAGATGGCCTCTATCTGACAAGTCATGAAACCTTATCCCTACCCCACCCCCATCACACTCACACACGCACATACACACAAACACACACAAAGTATAATAGGTTCTGGTCATCAGAAAGCAAAGTATGCTGAGAGACTGTCTTGTTCTAGATCTGCCCCCTCTGTCAACCAGTCTTGTCACCCACTACATGAGGAGGGTCACACTCACCCTTTTCTTTCTCAGAAGGGGAGAGTTTTGTCTTTTCAAACTTTATGTGATGTGAGAGAGTGGTGAGATCAGGACTGAATCATATCAACAAAGCCAATATCTGAGAAGAATGTCTGCCATCTGTTCCAAAATTCATCTAGAACTCATAATGCCATTGAAGGAGATGAAGTCACTAAGCCAGGCTCAGAGGGACACTTTGGTGCAGACAAAGAGCCAGAGCAGGAGCTGAGAGCCAGCCAGGCGGGCCTATACCACCACCTTGGAACTGGAGTGGGCACATGAGTGCCTCTGTGGCCTTCCTGAACCAAATACCTCAGCAAAGGAACTTCCTGAGGATTAATGAGTCACAAAAAGGAATAACACCTCAACCATTAACCCTGACCAGCTATAAATTCTCAAGCATTGCATGGCCGAGTGCCTGCTCCTGCTATATTAAAGTGAAAATGCATTTTTAAAAAGCCTATGGATTTTTTTTTAAATGGACAACAATCATATTGGTGCCCAATGGGCCTTTCCAAAAATTGAATATCTCAGCCTGGGGGCCTAGTCCTTTACTCAACTTGTAATGTTCCTCCTCCTCCTTCCTGCAACCTGCCCTTTGCTCCTAGAAAATTGAAAAACCCCACATAAACTGAAAACACTGGAATGAGAGAAAGAGAAGCTAAAACAGCTTGCAGGAGCCCCAACTTGAGAGCAGGTGCCAGCTCTGCAGGTGAGCTCAGTGGGCAGCCAGACAGGGGAAAATTAAGAGTGAAGACTGCCATGGTGCTGGAATCCTCAATGACTTCTTTGGCATTGAGATCCCCAATGTAAATGTGATGGAGGAAGCCATTTTAGGCCATTAACAACTTTGCTAAAAAAAAAAAAAAAAAAAAAAAAAAAGTCTGGAATAGTCAACTACCTCTCAGAGCCTGGGCAATAGAACTCAATGCAGGTGTCAATGTGGGAAGGAAATGATGGGGGCAGGAGGTAGAAGACCTGCAGGAAGGTGAGAGACATACCTTGTCTTGGGGAAGGTATCAGGTCCTTGGACAATGGATATCAGGGTGGTAGGTGGAAAGTAAATACTGGATCTTCAATGACTTTACCAGACTAATAATATTTTCTAAAACACATCCAGGTAGGGGATGACTAAAGATAAACAGAAGCCAGAAGAGAAGGCAAATAAAAGAAGAAATGAAGGCCAGGGGGCTTAGCAAGAGGAACATAAGCATTGCTTTGGGCAGTCATGGGATGCTGAAGTTCCTGGGGGTTCACCAACTATTAGGTTACCCACATTGGGTAAAATACATACCTACTCTGTGATTCAATTTTTCTACTGAAAATATCTCTTTCGCTCAGAAAGTCACTCTGAGTAAGGAGTTAATATTTGAATACCTCAAGGAGACTTTGGAGATTCCTATTCTATGTGTGAGGGAAACCTGTTATAAGAAAGTCTGTAGATTGACAAAACTAAATGGCCTCTACATTGTATAACCATAATCCTCTCTGTGTACAAAAGTCCAAAAATAAATACCAGATGTCTTCAAATTGCTGACGTTGGTTTAGCTGGTTCCACTCTCTCACAATGATTGCTAAACCAAGCTTTCCCTGGACGCCAAGCTGAGGATTTCCATCATTGTATTATTGGCTTTTTTGCCACAATTTTCCTGTTCATGTATACAGGCACCCTTTTGGCCCCATCAAGTCCAGAATGGAGTTTTCCACTCCCTAGAAGATGCTTCTGCAGAAGCTCAGTTGAAACCTATTAAGTACTACTTGTGCTTCTCTTAGCAGCCTTTTCTGGCATCAAAGAGCCAGTTTCTCATTAACAGCTGGTTAGAACAGTGGGGCCTCCACCAATAACTTGTTCAAATTCTGTTTCCCCCAGAAAAACTTTGTGAAGATTATGTCCCAGGCAGCTCTTCCAACAACCCCTCCACCCTGCAAGGTCCCAAAATGTGTTGGGAGGCCCAGCCTTTGGGTAGGCCAACTGGGGGGTAGTTTTCCCATTTCCTGTTCATCCAATCATTCTGTCTCATTCCACATGTTTCCAAACTGTATTAGGTAGGGGTGAAACGTTTCCTGGGTCTCTTACTCATGTTACAGGTTGGGCATACACAAATCTAATTCCCATCCCAAGATGCTGAAAAGGTAGAATCTATTTTTTAGGCCCACTTTTAAGTGGTCCAATAAGATGTTTTCCATATTGGAAGAATTGCTTGTTGTTCAGTATAGGTGTGGAGCAAACCAACATCATAAAAGCTTTTAATCTTCTCTCTCTTTCCGGGAAAACAAGAGAGAATGAGAATTTGGTTTTACCAGGAGTGATGACAGAGATAATGTATGGAGATCACCAAATTCAGCCAAAAGGCCTCTTGCTGCCTCTGAAATGCACCAGAGATGCCAAGTTGAGTAAACACCTGCCTTTCATACCTGGTCTTTCCTGTTGGGTTGCTGGAACAAACCTGGAGTCCTATGATTATATAACCTCAAAAGGTCTAAAAACCAGGTAATCTCTACCAATACATAGAGATTTTTAAATCTTCGGTTTTATAGTTTGTTTTTATTTGTTTGAATTATGCTAATTGGTTTGCAGTGAGCCAGCTAGCAACCCAATTCCATTTTTTCTTGGAACCAACAGTAATACCTTTCCTAGGTGACTTTTAAATGATTACATGGCAGAATGAAACTAACCAGCCATGCGACTTCATCTGCCTTTTATTAAATTACTAGAGGCCTGGTGCACGAAATTCATGCATCGGAAAGGGGTCCCCTTAGCCCAGCCTGCACCCTCTCCAATCCAGGACCCCTCAGGGGATGTCCAACTGCTAATTTAGGCCCGATCCTCGAGCCTAAACTGGCAGTCAGACATCCCACTCACAATTCAGGACCACTAGCTCCTAACTGCTCTGCCTGCCTGATCACCCCTAACTGCCCCACCACTGGCCTGGTAGCCCCTTATTGCCCCCCCCGCCAGCCTAGTTGCCCCTCACTGCCCCCTTCTGCTGGCCTGGTCACCCCACACAGCCTGCTGCTCAGTCACTTGGTCGGCCTTCACTAACCACACCCCCACCCCCCCCACCCACCTCCCCCACCCCCCCGCTGGCCTGGTTGCCCCACGCAGCCCGCTCACTGTTCAGTCATTTGGTCTTCCCTCACTAACCCCCCTGCTGTCCTGGTTGCCCCACATAGCCTATTTGTTCAGTCATTTGGTTATCCCTCACTAACAGCCCCCCTTCTGCCAGCCTGGTCACCCCACGCAGTCTGTTCAGTCATCCATTCGTTGTTTTGGTTGCAACTGTCACTTAGGCTTTTATATACTGTATATAGACTAGAAGCCCAGTGCACAAATTCCTGCATGGGTGGGGTCCAGCCAGCCTGGCCCCAATCAGGGTGGATCGGGGCCTGTAGGGAGGAGACAGCAGGGTTGCTGGCAGGCCCACCCCGATGAGGGGGAGGGGACAGCTGGGGAAAGGGGCCATGGGCAATTGGCTGGAGGGTCCTGCCCCCAACTGGGGTGGAGGAGCCAATTTGGGGTGGGGCTGGCCATGGGGAGGGGCTGTGGGCAGTGGGCCAGCTGACCCTGCTCCCAAATGGGGCTGAGGAAGGGACTGAGGGAGGTGGGCCAATCAGCCCCACCCCTGATTGGTGTGGGGGGGATTAATCGGGGATGGAGCTGGCTGGGAGGAGGGGCGGCAGGCCAATCAGGGTTGATAGGGGATGATCGGGAGTGGGGCGAGCCCTGTGGGTGGTGGGCCAGCCAACCTTCTGCAGTTCCTCCCCCTGGACAGCCGGACCTTCCCCCTATTAGGGTGGGAAGGGTGATCATGTGCGGGTCCAGCCTGGGGGAGGGGCTGGGCTGATCAGAGTGGGGCAGGCAATCAGGGGCGGGGCTGGCATGGGGAAGGGACACAGAGGGGGTTGGTTGGCTGCCCTTCCCTCCATCAGGATGGGAGAGGCCAATCAGGGATGGGGCCAGCCAAGGGGAGGGGCTGGAGGAGGTTGGCTGGCTGGCCCCACCCCAGATGGGGACAGTTCTCTGGCCACAATGGGCATTATAGCAATGGGTTGTTCTAGTCATTCCAGCGTTCTGGTCAATGGCTATATATATATATATATATATATATATATATATATATATATATATATATATATTATAGGTAATATATATATGCAGACAATTACCTAGGTCTATAGCAGAATGGACTTCACAGATTGAACACACAAACTGAACATGCTTAATCTCACCCCAGGAGCCCTCCTTGTGTTCTCTTCAGATCTGCACACCTGCCATGAGTAAAAACTCTCCTGGCTTCTAGTACCATAGATTAGTTTAGCTCATTTTGTACTTTATATAATTAGATTCAAAGACTGTGTATCCTTTTGTGCTTGGCTTCTTTAACTTAACATTATTTATTGAGATTCATCATGTTGTTGCTTTTAGTTGTAGATTATTTATTCTAATTGCTGCATATTACTCCACTGTGTGAAAAAATGTCACAACTGAATTATCCTTTCTACTGTCAATGGGAATTTGTGTAGCTTTCAGGATTTGGCTATTTTGAATAAGGCTGCTATACACATTCTTGTACAAGTCTTCTGGTGCGTTTCTGTTTGATACACACCTAGAAGTGCAACTGCTGGGTCATAGATGTGGCACGGAATCAGCTTTGGCAGATGCCAACAAACACTTCTCAAAGGGGGCATTTTCACCTGTAATTTTCTCCTTGTGTATGTTTCGCCTGTGATTTTCACCCTCCATCACTGGCCTTATTATCACAGAACTTGCACAGAACTAGTTAAAGACTACACAGCTGCAGTCCTACCCCTCCTGTGGATGCAAATCCTTGAAGGGCATGAAATCCCTAAAAATTCTCAGACATATTTTAACCCTATAGATACTCTGAAAGCATGATCTTTCCCTAGTGAGGGAAAAATGCAATTGGGGGTCAGTTCTATGTTGCTGGTGTTACAGATTCCAGGATAGAAGAGTTATAGCACTTGAACAAGTTTTGCTTTTAGGCAGAAGAGGGTTTCATAAAGCCAAAGCAATTACAAAGAAGCCTTTGCAAAAGAGTTGGAGGTTGGATCAGAGTGCTTCCGCTTTCCACACACACCACAGCAAAAGTCCCAGGAGGTCCATTGGAATAGAAACTGGTTAGAACCCTTTATAATCCCAACGAGAAGCCATCCTAATGGTCTCCAAAAATGGAGTATAAACCACAGCTGTATGGCACTTTGAAAATCTATCTTTTGTTGCTAATCTCTCTGTTCTGAAAGGGTGGGTGGGGGATATATGAAAGCATTCAAATCAACAAACAAGTTCCAGACAATAGTTCCTGTCCTTGCCAAAGGCTGTGGTTGAGTTTTTTTAATAAGCTCATTGGGACTTATTCTTGTTACTGTACTTTACTCATTAGCTCTTCAAGTTGGATACCTCAGGGTGAAGGCCCCAAACTTTAGTATTCTTCTAAAGGGCTCACTAACACAGGACGAAGGAATGTGGGTGGGATGGGGCTTGCTCATGGCTTCAGCAAGATGCTGCATGCCTGGATCTCCTTCCCAGGAAGGAGGTAGGAGCTGGCAATAAGACACAGGACCTGACAAACTAGGCTTCTGCAGGAGTCTAGACAAGAGTGCATCAACATGTGGATTCTGGTGTTGTAGAAAGTCCTGGGCTTTACTAGTAGATCAATTCCCTCCAAAACGTCCTCCCTCACAGTTTTGGTTTTCCTATAATCGTGGATGAAAAAGCATTGGGAAAATGCCCTTTGACTGATCAAAGTTGCAAAGTTACAAGGCTGTCATCATTTCCTTTGACATTAATCTGGTAAAAAAAAAAAAAAAAAAGCCCACCTACCACAAGACTTACTATATAATTCCATGTGTCCTTTTTCCTAAGTTCATTATGGTAGTGTGTTTGTGAGTCATGTTTTTCAAGAGGTTTACTCAATGGGACAGGAAAGAAGAGGAATAAGTTCTTCATAAAACCACCACACCAAATTGAAGCTTTACAAGAATATGCTAAACTTAACACTTGCTGCTCCCCAGCCTTTACTGTAAAGACACTCTATTATATTTATTATACTGTTATTATATTACACTAATCTAGGTAATTAGCCCCTTCCAGGGATCCTAAGTGTCTTTTAAAAACAATTTATATTACATACCCTCTCTGTCTAGTCTCTTTACCATTCAAGTTATTGGTGTATTTCCTCTCTTGTCCCAACTTCCTCTCCTATTTAATTCCTATACTGACCAAAGTATATTTTTCTCCTGCCTCTTCTATTCAATTTTATTCTACCATCCTGGCCAAATTATTTATTCCCTGAACGCCACCTCCCCATATCCATGTACTTCCCAGCCCTTCTTTATGACTCTCATCCTCCAGAATATCTCTCCTATTTTACTTTCTGGTTCCAAAAAGAAAAGAAACTAGACTCACTACCCCTCATCATGGAAAGAGGATGGACATGAACAAATGTTCTCAAGTTGGAATATGGTGAGTGAATGACTAAGTCATAATTGCCCTTCTATTGTGTGATTAAACAAGACATAGAATATTATATGTTGTCAGAACAGGACAAAGTCAACATAATCTAGATTCATGTGGATACTACTGGCTTGTCTGTGGCCAAAATGAATGGGGAACCTGGAATTGCCCCTGATCAACTGAAAAAAGAATTATACAAGTTGTGAAGCCGCCGAAACCGGTTTGGCTCAATGGATAGAGCGTCGGCTTGGGGATTGAAGGGACCCGGGTTCGATTCCGGTCAAGGGCATGTACCTTGGTTGCGGGCATATCCCCAGTAGGGGGTGTGCAAGAGGCAGCTGATCGATGACTCTCTCTCTCATCGATGTTTCTAACTCTCTATCTCTCTCCCTTCCTCTCTGTACAAAATCAATAAAATATATTTAAAAAAAAAAAAAAGTTGTGAAGCTAATATTTTTTTTACCTTTGCAAGCAGCATTTCTTCACTACTGTGGATTGGGGAGATGGTAGGGTTATTCTGAAAACATGGAACACTTAAGGAAAGAGAACCCAAAATACTAAAAACTCAACTTTCACAAACATAAAACTTGTGCCCTGCCAAGATCAATGCAGTTTTTCCAAGATACAAATTTCATGGACAAGTTCAACGAATTAAAGGGATATTTGATCATTTAACCACGGAGCAAAAGCTGGTTCTTTATCCAAATTTTTTCCTCAAATCTTCACATCTAATCCTTCCCCAGCCCACTACCACTTGGATAGCTCATGGTGTCAGATTCATCCTTCAGATTCTTGGACACAGGCTATCTCTACAGGTCTTAATAAGAAGAGAAAAAATGACAAAGACCAAAGAAACATGTGAGCTCTTCTTTCTCCACTCTGGCACCTGATTAGATCCATTGTCCTTCCTTTTTATAAAATTCTTCCCCAAAATGGTGCTGCATGAAACACGTGCTTGCAAGAGGAGGCATGGGGTCGGGGTAGAGGAAAGTTGAGTGTGGATGGTTCAGGTCATAGTGACAATGAGTTCTTTCAAAAAAGACATCTTTAAAAAAAAAAAAAAAGCCCAGATCTGAGAGTCTGTAAAATAACATTCAACTGAGTGTCTTTCTTTAAACATAAACAGATGTATAATGTCCACCAGCCCTCCAATGGAATAATGTCTGAGTTCTTAGCACAGTGCGGCTAGATATTCATTGAGAAACGATCATTTAAAAACTGTATTGTCTAAAGAACTATAGTTAAAATAATCAAAGTCATTCTTTTATTCAACTCACAAGCACTGAATATCTATCCTGTGCCCAGAAACTGTGCTAAGAGACAGTATGTTCACCTGGGTAAGAGGCCTTAGCCCTGAAGGAACTTTTATTTTAATGGAGGAGACAAAATAACAAAGAATTATTATAACACTGTGAGGCAAATGGAAGGAAAGAAAGGAGGAAGTAAAAGATAATGACATGATAATATAGAAAAGAAAGTGCCTAAATCTACCTGGGGAATTTGAGAGTGATTTTAGTGGATGACACTAACATGAATAATTAATAGTAGCATTAGCAATAACCATTATTGTAATTTTTATTGATGGACCCTAGAGAATCTGGGTGACATGAATAATATGGGTTAAATACATGAAAAGCAGCTTTGTTTAGGTTAGAAAATTCCTTGTATTCTGGGGAACACCTAAAACAGGCAGTGAAGAATTGTGGAAGATGGTTTTCAGTGCTAACAAATGGTCATTGGACAACAGAATCCCTTGCAAAATTACAAGGAAGCCAAATTATGTTAATAATTGCTAATAAGTAACTATTCTAAGGACTATGTCATGTTTTCTAAGAAATGTTTACTAAATTTTCAATACTGTTGTAATTTAATTCACAATATATGACAGAATGTCAGATATATGCAAAACATTATTCTGAGTGTAACAGAGAGTCTGGGGATAGAAAAGCATGGTCCCTGCTCTCAAGGGGTTCTTTGTGTAACTGGATATGTTAGATATGCTTATAAGAGACTATAAATTAATTAAAGTAACAAGAAACATCATAGCTCTCCACTAGTCAATTTTCCTCTGGCCAAGTACAAATATTATCCTACAGGTCTAAACTGAATTAGTGCTGATGTTACTACCTGCTATAACATGAAGGACTGAGAATCTTCTTATTGGGGCAGAATCTACCCCAAAATCAAGGTTCCCTTCTTTGATTGTGTTCTGCCTTCTGCTTTGGCCAGCCCCTTGTCCCTGATCCTTTCCTAGCTCCTCATATCTGTATCTACCAAGCCTTTAGACTGTCGATCTTGCCTTGCCCTACCATGGGGGATCTGTGTCCTCTTGATTTCTGTCCCTCTGCCCAGGTTAATCCCACTTGCAGGTTGTGACACACAATATACATTCCCATGACATGCCAGACTGCTCAGCTGGCTCCTGACTGCTGACCCTTGGCCCTTAGATCTGGTTTACTCTTGGAACTCAATCTGCCTAAGTCTTTTCAACCCACACCTAATCTCTGTTTTCCGTATTAAACACTTTGACATTGGAGGTACATTGGTAGGATCTTAGAGAGGCAGAATAAAAATCACTGAGTAATATATCTGATTCAGTTGTTTGAGCAGAGATAATGGAGCTAAACTATTTGTTAGTAAAGTGACTGAATTAAAAAGACCTTTTAAAAATAGAATTTATGCTCTTAACTGAACTATGAGAATGATCAAAATCGCCAAATTTAATATTCAAACAAGAAAAATGTGTGTTATTATATGGAAACAGTTACACTCTGAGAATTTTATCTCAAGGTCCCAATATATCATACAGTCATTAAAGAGCTAGGAGGACTTTAGAATATGTCTAGTTAAACCAGCACTCAGTAAAAAAATCTCTTATTGGAAAAACCAATATGGCATCCTAAGGTATATACCTATATGTGCTGCCTCTCACAACCACACCAAAACTACAACTAAAAGACAAAACGATTATCACCCAGAATCATGGGAAAGCTGGCTGAGTAGAAATTCTACAGCTAGAAGGAAAGAAAAAAGCACATTGAGACTGGGTAGGACTTGCAGAGGCACGGAAAAGCAGAGGTATGGAGGCATGGGAATTGGGATGGCAACTGGGTGTGCTGTTATTTTCAATCAGGAAGGAGATACAAGCTCCCGATTGCTTTGAATTCCAGTTTCTGGCGAGAACTATGGGGACTCAGACTCCTACAGGGAAAAGCTGGACTGTCTGGCATCAGGTCAGAAAGTGAGGGTGGCTTTCTTGCAGAAGTGCTAGCAGGAATCATTGTTTACTGTGCTGGGGTGTGGGACATGGAGCTGCGGAGACACAGAGATGGCTGACTGGCAGCCATCACTGTTTGCTATACCCTGGTGACTCCCTGAGACCCCATTCCACCTAATTTACAAACCCACTCAAACTGTGTGCAGCGGCTTTTACATATGAATGGCCTGCCCTTTCCCAACTTAAACCAACAAACTGCAATTGGGTCAGACAAATCCAAAACATCCAAATCCCAAACAAAGAGGAGAAATCTGCAGATCTCCCTGTAGATCCTGCTGGGTGGCCTCAGACAGTAACTGACTTGCACCTCCTTGGAGATCCAGGAGCCAGTATACCTAGTGGTCAGTGTGAGACAATACCAGATTTCAACTCCTCATATCCATAAGTGACACACCCAAGAGGCAGACTCAGTGAGGACCAAAGCCCCACTGAAATTAAGTCCTGGCCCATAAGGGTGTCTCCAGTACAGCAGTTCTTCCCTTATAGACATAGCAGGTCCTCACAGCCAATTGGCCTAGAGATCAATTCTTCTTAGTGTACCAACAGCAATCAAGGCTTAACTACAACAAGACTGTGCACCCAGCCCACAAAAGGGTTCACCAAGAGTGTCCACCTCAGGTGATTGGGGAGGCTGAGCCACTGGGCCCTATAAGTCACCTACCACACAAGGGCACTCTATCATCATAGGGAAGCAGCCAAAACACAGAGACAAAGAAACATGTCACAAATGAAAGTAATGGCGGAAAGCAAATGACTGGATATAAAGTTCAGAACCACCTAAGGTTACTCAAGAATCTACTAGAAACATCTGAGAAACTTAGTGAGATCTTCAAGGATCTTAACGAGAATGCCAAAAAATGGAAAAGGACTAGTCAGAAATTAAGCATACACTGTCTGAAATAAACAATAATATACAGAAACTCAACAGTAGACTAGAGGACCCCAAGAATCAAACCAAAGATTTGAAATATAAGGAAGCAAAAAACACTCAACCAGAAAAACAAAAAGAAAAAAGAATCCAAAAATATGAAAGTAGTGTAAGAAGCCTCTGAGACAACTTCAAGCATACCAATATCCAAATTATGGGGGTGCCAGAAGAAGAGAGAGAACAAGATATTGAAAACCTATTAGAAGAAATCAGGACAAAAAAACTTCTCCCACCTGGTTAAAGAATAGACTTACAAGTTCAGTAAGTGCACAGAACCCCAAACAAAAAGGAATCCAAAGAGGACCACACCAAGACACATCATAATTAAAATGCCAAGAGCAAAAGACAGAGAGAATCTTACAAGCAGCAAGAGAAAAAGTTATCTACAAGGGAGCACCCATATGATTGTCAGCTGATTTCTCAACAGAAACTATGCAGGCCAGAAGGGAGTGGCAAGAAATATTCAAAGTGATGAATATCAAGAACCTACAACCAAGATTACTCTACCCAGCAAAGCTATCATTCAGAATTGAAGGTATGATAAAGAGCTTCACAGATAAGAAAAAGCTAAAGAAGTTCTCCACCACCAAACCAGTATTATATGAAATGCTGAAAGGTATTCTTTAGGAAGAGGAAGAAGAAAAAGGTAAATATAAAAATTATGAACTACAAAGTGACAACAAATACTTATCTATCAATAAGTGAATCTAAAAATCAAGTGAATAAAAAATCTGATGAACAGAATAAACTGGTGAATATAATAGAATCAGGGACATAGAAAGGGAATAAACTGACAATTCTTGGGGGGTAGGGGGTGTGAGGGGTGATTGGACAAAATCTTACATCTATGGATGAGGACAGTGGAAGGGGGTAAGGGCATGGGGCAGAGGGGAGGGAAATAGGGTGGAGGGGAGCTATAGTGGGGAAAAGAGGAACATCTGTAATAATCTGAATAAAGGTTTTTTTTTAAAAAAAAAAAAAAAAAAAAAAAAAAAAAAGAGGGGGGAAAAAAGGAAAAAAGTCTCCTGTCAATCACCCTTGTTAGATAGAAAGCTCTCCAACCTCATTTATCCAACCCACTAATTGGATCATGTTCTGTGTGCCAGTTTTAGTACTAACACAGGAATATAAGATATAGGCCACAACAGAAGGTACAAAGGTATTTTTCTTTAAATCTCTGGTACATGCCTGAACTGGTTTGGCTCAGTGGATAGAGCGTCGGCCTGTGGACTAAAGGTCCCAGGTTCTGTACCGATTAAGGGCATGTACCTTGGTTGCGGGCACATCCTCAGTGGGGGGTGTGCAAGAGGCAGCTGATTGATGATTCTCTCTCATCCATGTTTCTATCTCTCTGTCCCTTTCCCTTCCTCTCTGTAAAAAATCAATAAAATATATAAATAAATTTTAAAAATAAATAAATAAATAAATAAATAAATAAATAAATAAATAAATAAAATCTCTGGTACAATTGTTCCTAACACTATATGGGTTTTGTCCTCTCTCCTAAATTCTTTAGCATGCCTGCTAGACCACTGCTAGTCCACCTTACTAATGAGAAATTCTATAGTTTACTGAGGACCTGGGGATATCTGATCTTACATTGGGTCCCAGTTTTTTTACATTGGGTCTCACCATTAAAATGAATTGTGTCCCACCATTAAAATGAATTTTCCTAAATGAAGAGACAATTACAGTAATCCAGATTAGAAATAACAAATACCTAAGCCAAAGTAAGGAGGTATGACAAATACAGAGAACGGATTAAAGCAGCATCATTTTTTAAAGAAAGAATTGGCAAGACCCAGAGATAATAGAGACTGAAGAAAGCTGACTTGTATGCCTTTGTATTAGTGTCTCTGTGTTAGATCTGCTTACTATCTCCCCTGGATAAAGACAGTGTGATGGAAAGGCTTTCCAGACCATGAATTATAAAGAAGAGATAGAGAGAAACCAAAATGGCTGCAAAAGTAAACACCTAAACTCCTGCCTTGCACAACAATTTCAAAACTACAACTAAAAGACAAAATGGACATCATCCAGAACCACAGGAAGGCTAGCTGAGTGGAAATTCTACAACTAGAAGGAAAGAGAAAAGTACACTGAGTCTCACAGGAGCTGCGGAAGGCACAGGTACAGAGGAACAATTGTAATAATCTGAACAATAAAGATTTATTAAAAATAAAAGAAAAGAAAAAAGAAAAAAGAAGAGACAGTGCTTCTTCCTGAGTTATATTCTGTTGTTTTTTAAATAGATAGCATCGATCATCTCCCATTTGAGATAGTTTGGTGTAGGCTTATTTACCCTTAAGAAAATGAAACAGATTATCTTCATAAAGTTCTTTCTAGCCTTGTTGTTCTGTCTTTGGGCTTTACTTCCTGCTAAAACACGCACATTATGTACTTACAGCATTTGATCCTGAGGAGCCAGTTTATGTGCACTTTAACCATTAAATTTTTTGTTATATGAGTGTATAATCCACCCATTATTATTATTATTTTCTCTTTTCTGTATGTTTAATACAGGAATTTAGTATTAGGGCAGTAAATGCATTTTAAAAAATTCTCTAACCAACTAATTTCCTTCCAAGCTTCAATAATATGTGGGCACAAGGTGAACCTAATGATTTCTACCCATGAATCTACTACACGTGAGCTATCCTCAATGGTCCTCTCCTGAAGCACTTGTTAATCCCAGACAGACTGTTATGGAAAATTCTGTGCTGGGATCCAGGGGTCACACAAAGAAATGCATATGTGTCAACCCTGGAAAAGTATCTTCTGCATTCCAGCAACAAACTGTTTTGGGAATGTTGTCCCTCAGAGGATTTCATGACAGATCCAATTAAAGTCATGGCAATAAAAAGGGGGATGAGACACAAAGAACCATGAAGTGTTAGAACTACAAGAGGTTAGACATGATCTAGTCTAATTCCACCATTGAAAATTAAGGAAACTGAGGCAAGGGGTGAGTGGCATAACAGGACTCTCTCCAGCTCTCCCGACTCTAGGTCCTGTTCTTATCCTAATGTGCATTGTCTTCGTGGAATCCCAGAGTTGTACAAAGCAATGCATTCTGGCTGAGACTCAGATATGCTAGCATGTGGAACTGGACGCCCTCCTGTCCAGAGGTCATCTATGTGCACCAGGCTATTAAGAGTAAGTGTCATGGAATGTTTGTGAATACTTCGATAAGAATCTAGCTAGTACATCCTTTTACTGCTATGGGACCTAGGTCCTCATGGGAAAGAACTTGAACTGTGTCCATAATTGAGGTCTAGACAAATGGAGACATTTCTGATAGATTGGGAGGTCTCAAGGGAAGCTATTCTCCAAAGAGTGACAACCAGGCCACTGAAGGAAAAGTTATCATAATTGGGGAGAGTCTTCAGAGGGACAAACTTAGTATCATGGCCTGAGTGCAGGACAGGAAGCAGTTATTCTGGGTACAATCTGAGGCTGTCCTTAAAACATTCTCCATCTACTGGTAGCCCAACCAGCCTCCTGGGATGCCCATATGTCCAAAGCCAAAGAGAACTGCATAAAAACAAATATACAAAAGAAATCAATCTTTCAAAGGCGTCTGCATTTCTGACAAGAGGGCTGGATGATGCAAGTGAAAGATTTTTGCACTAGGGAGCCAAGCAGCTATGTCAAAGATGCCCTACAGGAGCTACACATAAGAAAGGAACAGGTTTCCTCACCAGCAGAAGACTCAGAATACAAAGATGGGCCGATATGAGGATAAGCTTCAATCAGCAGCAGAAAGAAAATACTTATCAAGGAAGTGGAGGTTGAGAATAGGTCATCAACTGTGCCAAGGCATCCAGAGTCTAGCACAGCCAGAATGGCATACTAGTGCCAATAGCCTTGAGGTGACTAGAGCAAAGCCACATGAGATGCAACATGTTAAGAAAAGTGCAAGAGCAGCACTCTGTGAGCATCAGCTGTAAGGCAGCAACATATTTAAAACAAGTCTTAATAAAGATCAGGGCAAGATCGTAGCTGGAACAAATCAACTACATTATCAACTCTTTTCTCACTGCCATGTTCCATACACTTAGTACTTGCTTGATACCTAAATTCAGACAGTGACTATTCATGCTGCAGGTTGGGTTCCCTGGGAGGAAGGAAGACTTCAGAGATAGCAAGTGACTTTTATATGCAAGACCTTTGTTTGGAGTCCTCTTGGGATCAAACTTATTGGAACAGATGAAAGCAACATTGAACCCAGAGAGAAATTGGTGTGTAACAGTAAAATCCTCAGCTAATCCCCTGGGGAGCTCTGAAACTGGAAGGCCCTACAGAATTGTCTCAAATTTGGGGAAGGGATGAGTCTTCATACTCTTGGATCAGCCATGTGGATGGACTACCTCCAGGAAGGAAGGATAATCTTGGCTGACATTCAGCAGAGGACAATCTCTGGTGAAGGGCTCTATTATAAGCCATCAGTTGCCAACTCCCAAAAAGTTGGGGAATGAGTGTTTTGATCCTCACAGAAGGATCTGGAGGACCACAACACATACCACAATTATTTAAATAAATGAAGAGATAGTCTAAATTATATGTGCAACCCCACCAACTTTTTGAGGATTCCTGAAGCCATAGGAAAGAAAATAATGTTGAGGTCCAACCACTTGAAAGATAAGCATAATCGATCAGCATGTTTAAGGAAAAATTTTTCAAGTAGTACCAGCCTGAGTCTATAAACAAATGAGCACTTGGAGCATCCAGATTCCATTAAGACTGTGAAAAGTTAACAAAATCATTCAGTCCAAACTTCACCCTCTAGGGACTACCTGCCTGGATGCTAAAAGAGTCCAATTGCCAGTTTCCTCATACCACTCAATAAAAAAAAAAAAATGTATTATGGATTTGTGGGCCTATGACTCACCTGTTCTCTACCTCAGAACTCTATTTAATAATGGAACTTCTAACTAAATAGAGATACAAATAGTTTCTTAATGGCCTGGAAAGTATTCAATGACCCTCAAAACAGAAGTCCTAGGGAATATAGCTTGTAGCTGGTGCAGGTTGAAGTCTTCACTACATACTGTGGCCCACACAGTCAGGTGTGTCATTGGGTGCTAAAGAGTAGAACCAGGGGACCCACACCCATCTGGATGAAGAGCCTGCATATTTGATTCATACAGTAATCACCAGACTGTATAAAGGAAGAGCTTTATATGATGACCCATCCCTAGGAAAATATGGCCTCAAAAATGCCCTAGCCTCTAACAGAGTTGACTCGTCTCTCCCATGAGAAGGAATAAGTAAGAAGATTGAGAGAAAGGGGGTAAAAGTATTGGTAGAAATGTCCCTCTTTGTGCTAACATGGATCATAGATTGGGAGATATCAACCTTCTTCCCCAAACCACATAATAGTTGCTGGTTGAGGCTCTCTGTGATCATCTCCAGAATGAGAGGTGCACTGTTTCCCAGAAAACATTCCATTTTTGAAGACCCTCATTGTTAAAATGGGGATTGCATTCATTCATTTAGTCATTCATTCACTTATTCTGATCTGAAAACTGGTGCCATTCAAGTTCCACTCACTGGTTCTAATTCTGCTATCCAGGACATCCAGAAATACCTGTGCCCTTATACTACTACATTAAACTGACTAATTATCCTTTCCATGTGTTTTCTAAGCACACTGGAAAAAACCTTCACAACATTTATGCAATTATGCTGATAAGATATGTGTTCCTGCCGAAACCGGTTTGGCTCAATGGATAGAGCGTCAGCTTGGAGACTGAAAGGTCCCGGGTTCGATTCCGGTCAAGGGCATGTACCTTGGTTGCGGGCATATCCCCAGTAGGGGGTGTGCAAGAGGCAGCTGATCGATGATTCTCTCTCATCGATGTTTCTAACTATCTCTCTCCCTTCCTCTCTGTACAAATCAATAAAATATATTTTTTTAAAAAAAAGATATGTGTTCCTAAAAATGCAGCTTTCTAGACCTCAACCTGCAGGCTAACTCAGGAGGTCTAAGGAGGCGGCGAGGACTATACACTGTTTAATGGATACCCAGTTGTCCACAACTCCTGCATGTTTACCTCTGTTGCCCTGGCATTTACTAGAGGGTTCTGAAAAAATGCTTATTGAATAAAAAATTAAACATGAAAAAATTAATGAAGAGATCTAAAGATAGTTGTTAACAAATTACCTGTAAGTTCTTCCCTTTTCAGAATAAATGGATCCCATTTTCTTCCCAACAGACTATTCAGAATCCTGTCACTCTCCTCTGAAGCAGTACCACTATCAATATTCCTGTTAAAATGTGGTGCCTAAAGTCCAATTCATCCTCCACATGTGTTGGGTGCAAGGAACAATTCTCTCCCTTGATGGAAACACAAGAATGCTTCCAACACAGGATGAGATTGCAATAAATTCTTTCACCAACCAAATGACACTGTTGGCCTACATTGCCCTTACATTCAACTAAAACTTTTAAAAACTACCCCGCCCATCTTGAACAGAAGCAGTTGGTTGTTTTTTGTTTTTTGTTTTATTAATTGTAGTACTGTTCTGCTACCACTATTCATTTCATCATAGTACTTTCAGCTCATTGTCCCATTCTGTCTAAAGCCTTTTGAGTCTTGATTCTATCATCCAATATATTAGCTGTTCCTCCCAGCTAACATATTGTGTCACTTCCCTGCCAAGCCTTGAACATGGTCATGGACAGATCCAGCCTGAACAATTGTGTGAATGGACATCCAAGTTTCCCATCTGTAATGTCTGAAATCTATACTTTCCACTATAAAAGTTAAAATGTTTGCCTCCCTCAGATTTTTAGCAACCCTCTGCTTTGTCATTGTCTCCTCAAAGATCATTAATGTTAACTCCATGCATACATTTCCAAGTTCACGACTTACTGCCCCTTAATCTAAAATCCTAAATATGTTTAAAGCAGTTGGAAGCCCTCTTGCTTTTACTTACTCATCTTAGTTTTTTATTCTGCCTTTCAGTTTTTTAATTCCTTTTTCTTTGATAGAGAAGAATGAGGAAAATACCAGTTAGAGAGGTCTATTATTATCTTCAACAACTGTTAGCATTGCCTCAACTACCTTTAAATAATGAAACAATCTTTTAACATTTCCTTTGCTCCCAAATTCCATTTTATTCCATCTTCATTTTATCGCCACCACCACCCTCTTGTTTTTTGTTTTTATTTTTAATCTTCTGGGACATGATAATCTTGTTTGGTAACTTTTAAATGTACACATAAGAAAAAAGACTAAACCTTTATAAGAGCCAACTTGAAAAGCAGAGGAGCTGTTAGGCAGAAAAGAGGAACTCTGATGTGAATTAGAATCAAGTAGCTGTTTGAGAATTTCCAAGTCCTCAGAGAAGCACCCAGGAGGTTAAATAACAGAGTCTCTGAGCTTGAGGGCAGACCAATAAAGAAATGTGGCTAACATGAAATGAAATTCATTTAGTGCTCACAGAATAATAGGCATTTAAAAAGTAATTAAGGACTTTCTTCTGAAAAACCAGTTTAATGTTTTATTGTATCTCTGCTCTGATATTTTTTATTTATGAAAACCAAAAAATTAATCAAATTATGTGTTCTTGTTTTTCAATAAAGTTACCTAATATAAAAATGTTAATTTAAAAAGATACCTTAATATAAAATGAAAACTAAAGGATGGCACAATCTAGTGTCATATCCCTGACTCTCTATTTCTCATAGCTAAAAATGGTCTACACAGAGTTCAGTTTACCATCAATGACCTCCATCAGTGACCAACTATAACTATGCAAAAGAGAAGCATAATTTCTAGAAGAAGTTTATTTTCTAAGAAGACAGTCCAGCCCCTTTAAGTTATTAGTAATGAATTGTCTCAAAGAAGTTAACTATGTATAATACAGTATTCAAATTTGATAACCAAAAGATTAGGTAGCAATGAAATTAAAAGAAAACACCAAAACAGAGATATTTTGGTTTGGCTTGGTTTTTTCTTACTTTCTTCTCCTTCTTGCCACACCATGTCTGCAGGAATCAAAGGGAGATTCTAGGTGAGACAGTTTCCCATTCTGATTCCAAATGCCAGAAATTAAAGATAATTTAATTTCAGTATAATATTAGATATTTTAACTTTGCAGGGGTCCTCAAACTTTTTAAAGTGGGGGCCAGATCACGGTCCCTCAGAGAGCTGGAGGGCCGGACTATATGAACTACTAATTCCTACTGTAACACCTCGGCTGCGCTCACTGCCCAAAAAACCTGGCGGGCCGGATCAGACTCCTCTGCGGGCCGCATGTGGCCCGCGGGCCGTAGTTTGAAGACCCCTGTTTTAAAGTGACCCGAGTTCATTTTACTGGAGCATGTAGCTTTGCAGAAAGTATAGGATAATGATTCATTTTATTTTTTTAAATATATTTTATTGATTTTTTACAGAGAGGAGGAGAGAGGGATAGAGAGCTAGAAATGTCGATCAGCTGCCTCTTGCACAGCCCCCACCGGGGATGTGCCCTTGACCAGAATCGAACCTGGGACCTTTCAGTCCTCAGACCGACACTCTACCATTGAGCCAAACCGGTTTCGGCCGGATAATGATTTATTTTAAACCCTTCAGAAATGAAATTTGTTACCCTTGCACAGGAGAACAGAAAAGGAGAAGACACAGCCATAGAGAGAAGGCCAGGTGAAGACAGAGGCAGAGATAGGAGTTATGCACCCACAAACAAGGAACACCTTGGAGTCATCAGAAGCTGGAAGAACAACAAAGGATTCTTCTTTAGGGCCTTCAGAAAAGGCACTTCCCTCCCGACACCTGGATTTTACACAACCAGTTTTTAACTATAAGAAAATAAATTTCTGTTGACTTAAACCACCAAGTTTGGGATAATTTTTTTGCAATAGCAACATGAAGCCATTACAGCAGTTTATCAGAATAACATAAATTAGGCAAGTTTCAAAGACTCATGTTTCCCTTTCTACCCTTCCTCCATCTTCAAGGCCCAGTCAAGTCTTTCTCACCATACATCAATCTGTTTCCATCATTACCTCTCCTTCTCTGGCCCTTCTACCTCCCTCTTTTCTTATAGGTACTCTTATGATTGCATTGGGCCCATCCAGATCATTCACTATGACCTCCCTATCTCAGGATCTGTAACTTAATTACATCTGCAAAGCACCTTTTACCATGTAAGGTAACCATAGAAAGAGGTTATAGTGTTAAGCCTTGGACTGTTCTGCTGGCCCAGATTACTCTGATTCCAAACATAGACAAAGACATTACAAGAAAAGTAAATTATAGACAAGTATTAATTATGAACATAGATGCACAAATTCTAAACAAAAGTTTAGCAAGTTGAATTTTACAATATATAAAAAGAATATCACAGCATAATCCAGAATACAAGGAACATTTTAAAAATCAATCAATATAACATCGTATGAATACTGTAAAATACAAAAACCATATAGCATCTCCATTGAAGCAGAAAACATATTTAATGAAAGCCAAAATCCATTCCTGATAAAAATTCTCAGCAAACTTAAAATAAAAGGAAATTTTCTCAACCAGATAAAGAGCATCTGGGAAAAACCTAAAGCTAACATAATACTTAATAGTAAAAACTACATGAGTTCTCCTTAATATTAGGAATAAGACAATGATATAATATATTCTCACCTCTATTCAGACACTGTACTAGAAGTTCTGGCCACTACAATTAGACAAGAAAAAAATAGAACATGTCTATATTGAAAAGAAGAAGTCAAATGCATTTGACTATTACAATAAAATGCAAACCTTTCTATAGACATTTACAAATACTGTAAAACTGAATAAAATATACATATAAAAGAGAGTTTTAAAATAGACCACAAAGTAAAATATTCATATAAAAGACATAAAATAATTACCTATACATAAAGAATATAGTGAAGTAGACAGGGAAATTCAGAACTTCTCTGAGTAGCTGCTTTATAGGTTGACTTTGGATGGCTGTAAAAAAATTTTAATCATTCCCAAAAAATTTTTTAAAAAAATAAAGAATCAAAATGTGAATCCAGCTGGTCATATAACCACAGAGAGAGGAACTTCAAAAATAGCCTCCAAATCATACTGTTGGTGGAAGGACTGGTATTATTATTATTATTATTATTATTATTAAACAGCTGTGTGTGTATTGTGGGATAAGACAAATGAGTAGGTGACAGTCTATCATTCCTGTTGCAAACCAAGATTCTCAGCATACTTAAGAGGAAAATTTAGATTTCCTACAGCCACATAACTATTCAAAGAAATTCAAAGAGTGGAGAGTCTAGAAAACTAGGGAAGATTAAGTTACATTTGGCTTCAAGGTAAATGGGAGTTTACTATCTTTGGAAGTTTTCTAGGAGTAATGGTAAGAAATGTGATCAAGTTAAAAACAACAAAGGAAGAGTCAAGTGCCTTGTGTTCAAGCTTGGATCTATTATGGCCAACTCTGAACTGAAGGTTGTAAACTGGATAATCTTTAGGGTTTCTTGACATTTTCAAACTCTGTCATAGTCCCAGCAAGCATATGAAAATGCTAGCAGCCTAATGTTTTAGTTTAGTAGTTTCATTACCAAATAGGCTGACTCATCAGCAAATGTCCAATCTCTCTTGAAAGGTGCATAATATATATACAAAAAAATTAATGATATCCCATGCCTCCCAACCAGACCACAGCAGAACACTGGCACCAATATGTTTATCTGGAAGGAAAAGTAAAAGAGACTATATCATTAGAGAGGATAACTACAATAAAAATCTCAGGATTGCAAAGCCCAAAAAATACCAATTTACCACAAAGGTCCACAAATTGAAGGCCACATTTGCCAGACATGGAATTCCTAAAAGGATTATCTCTGATGATGAGACACAATCATCCTCAAAGGAATTTTCACATTTTGCCAAAACATGAGATTTTGAACACTTCACGGTCAGTCCACATTACCACAGAGCCAAGCCCTTTGCAAGGGGTTAGTGGTGAAAATCTGAAAGAATGAAACTCTAAAACACATTGGCTCACAGTGAGACTAATGATAAAGGCCCATGCCTCAGACTATTTGGAGCAAAGAATGCACTGTGGGCAACTTCCAATTCCTTTCCCCGGTTATTATAGTCTCAGCATCTCCCCTCAGCACTATTGTCTATGCAAGGAATGTGAAGACTTATGGCACTGAGTCTACCCCTCACACAAATATTGTAAAATGAAATAAAAACAAATACAACAAACAACTCATGCCACCAGGCCCTGCTCTAGCTTTACAATCTATGAAATCCTATTCATTGGACATGCTGGTTGAAATTAGAAGTATTCTTGCTGATGATGGTTTAGATGACACCATAGTCTCATGGGGAGCATTCTAGAAAAGATCAATATTTTTCTTAGCATAACAAGTATGACTTGAGAATTTAATAAGGGCCTATATTTGGGCTAATGAAGTACAATCCAGCCTTAGTCAAAACTTTTTCAGTGAAAAGCAACGAAAGCCACTCAAGCTATCTTTAAAAATGAGAATGTGAGGTTCCAGTCAAGATGGTGGAATAGGAAGACACTGAACTCACTTCCTCCATAACCATATCAAAATTACAATGAAATCATAGGACAATCACTGGATGACAAGATGAACAAACGTCTTATAACTAAAGATATAAAGAAGAAACCATGTTGAGCCTGGTAGGGGTGGCAGAGATGCAAAGCAGGCTAGCAATGCACCCATGTGTGGCAGCTGTAGATCCTGGGAATATCTCAGATGCAGAAGTCCCCCCCAAAGGATTAAGGCATCTTGGCCCCATGCCAGGATCCCCAGTCTAGAACACCAGTGCCAAAAGAGGGGCCACATAACACCTGTCTGAGAAAATCAGAAAGGGTTCCATCTATCCTGGTGAGACAAAGGCTGCTGGAAACCCAGGTGTCCTCTTTTTTAAAAAAAAATATATATTTTTTATTGAATTTTTACAGAGAAGAAGGGAGATGGATAGAGTGTTAGAAACAGAGAGAGAAACATTAATCAGCTGCCTCTTTTACACCCCCTACTGAGGATATGCCTGCAACAAAGGTATATGCCCTTGACCAGAATCGAACCTGGGACCCTTCAGTTCGCAGGCTAATGCTCCAACCACTGAGCCAAACTGTTTAGGGCTCCAGGTGTCCTCTTAAAAGGCCAACACACAAACTCTTGCTCAGGCCCTCACTGTAGGTGCTTGCATAGGGACAGTGGTTCAAGAGACATCAGAAATATACAGGGATAAACTGAGTTGGGTGGCTATACTGCAAGGACTGGAAGGACAGTCGCCATTATCCCTGTGTTAAACCTTCCTCCCCACATGACCAAATTATGGCATCTTTCCTGTGCTGAGCCATATCCTGACACAGCCAAATCCAAATATGCATTAGCCTGTTGAACTCCACTAGCTTCATCCTGAGGATTCCATGAGATCCCATTAATCAAAGCCTCTGACCAACTACCAACAAAAATATGTCCAATAGCCCATGAAGAACTAAATCCTACCAACAACCATGTGAGTGAGCATAGAAATCCTACCTGAATCCAGCCTTCAGATGAGACCACAGCCATGGCCAGTCAAAATGTAAAGCACTTTGTAGCCTTCAGATAATGATGTAGAAGAAACATCTAAACCACTCCTAGATTTCTGACCCACAGAAATCATAATATAATCAACTTTTCTTGCTTAAAACTTAACTTGGAGGTGATTTGTCACACAGCAATAAATTACTAATACACTAGCCCAGCCCTGTATTCCTGCACCTATTATTCTGGCACCACCAACTGCTGGATGCCCCAGTGTCTTATTTCCAGGTTCCCAGGAGAAAAGTTCCAACTGGCCCACATTGGCTTGGGTATCCATCACTGGTATAAGAGCTATGGCCATGGAAGGAATGAAGTTGTGTAGTACAATTACAACTGATCTCCTGTGAGTAGAGGTCAGTTCTCAGAGTAGAGTAAGTAGGCTGGACAAAAAGTCTTTTTAAAAGAAGATACTCATTTAGTTGTGAATTTACAAAGACTATCCAGGGAAATAAATGATTAACTATGGACCCCATGTCTCTATCACTTAAAATCTAGGACCTGTGCCTAGTATGACTCTAAGACAACCAGGAAGTTCTGTTACTAGAAATATTCTGTTTGTGAGGTGTTTTTTGTTTTTAATCCATTAAGCTAGTTGTTGAGCAGAGTGCTTAAAAAAAAGAATCAATCAATTGATTCCATTTATTGACACAATAAGGAAAGAAGGAAAGCAGGTGTCATACCGGCAAATAAATGCTCCTCTTTGATGCAAGGCAAAGAAAACCTCTATAGTCCTCTATAGGGCATGACTACTCTAATGAATACTCTTAAACATGGCATCATTTTATAACTGAGCAAAGAAAATAATGTGGAAAGAGAATTATTAATGGCAAAAGATCTCCATGAAAATATGAACATCATGCTTGGATGAAATCAGGAAAAGAGCCTCTTGTTTCTCTCCCTAGTAGTAAGGTTTTCTGACTGCTAGAGATCATATATTATGAAGAATGCTGGTCCCAGAAAGTAAAAAAAAGATTAGAAAAAAAATAGCAAGGAGAAACCAAGATGGCAGCATAGGTAAACACCTGAACTTGCTGCCTCACACAACAACTTCAAAACTTCAAATAAAAGACAAAATGGACATCACCCAAAACCACAGGAAGACTGGCTGAGTGGAAATTCTACAAATAGAAGGAAAGAGAAAAGCACAATGAGACTCACAGGAGGTGAGGAAGGCAGGGGTACAGAGGAACTCACACAGAGAGGGAGGCACACGCGGAGAGGGCTAGAAACCAAGTATGTGGATGGCTTTTTCAAGCTGGAGGGAGACACAAGCTCCCGACTGCTCTGAACTCCAGTTCTGGGCGAGACTCTGGGGATCCCAACTCATATGGGGAGAAACTTGACTGGCAGTAAGTGTGGCTTTCTCTCAGAGGTGCTTGCAGCAATTAACAAGGGACACTGAGACCCAAGGGCCTATTAGGACAGGGCTGATGGGAAGCCACTGCTGTTTGCCCTGCCCTGAAGCTCTGCCCCACCCAAGCTGTGCACAGAGGCTTTTGCATATGAATGGCCTGGTCCCTTGAATTCTAAACTTATCTATCAAACTGAAGTTGTGTCAGAGAGACCCAGAACATTCCAAAGAAGGCCCAAGGCCCCACAACAGCATGCACTGCTTCACAGCTGGGCCACATCTGGACACCTCCAAACCCCAAACAAAGAAGAGGAATCTGCAGATCCCTCTGTAGCTCTATCTGGGTGGCCTCAAGTAGAGACTAAATTAGCACCTCCTTGGAGATACAAGAGCCAGTGTACTCAGGGGTCAGAGTAGGACCATCCAGATTACAACTCCTCAGATCCATAAGGAACATACTCAGGGGGCAGACTCAGTGAGCATCAAAGCCCCACTGAAGCAAGTCTTGCCTCATAAGGGTGTCTCCAGCACAGAAGTTCTCCCATTGTGGACACAGCTGATCCTCACAGCTAAATGGCCTGGAGGTGAATTCCTCCCAGTGGTACCAACTACAATCAAAGCTTAAATACAACAAGACTGTGCACACAGCTCACAAAGGGGTGCACCAAGAGTGTCCACCTCAGGTAACTGGGGAGGCTGAGCCACTGGGCCCTGTAGGACACCTAGCACACAAAGCCACTCTATCAACAAAGGGAAGCAGCCAAATTGCAGAGACAAAGAAACAGGTCACAAGTGAAAGAATGGAGGAAAGCAAACGTCTGGATATAAAGTTCAAAAAAAATGGTTATAAGATTTTTCAAGAATTTTCTAGAAAAGGCCAATAAATTTAGTGAGACCCTCAAGGATATGAAAAAGGACCAACTAGAAATTAAGCATACTCTGCCTGAAATAAACAATAATACACAGAGATCCAACAGCAGACTAGAGGATCACAAGAATCAAGTCAAATATTTGAAATACAAAGAAGCAAAAAGCATCCAACTGTAAAAGCAAAAAGAAAAAGAATCCAAAAATATGAAGATATTGTAAGGAGCCTCTGGGACAACTTCAAGTGTACCAACATTCGAATTATGGGGGTGCCAGAAGAAGAGAGAGCAAGATACTAAAAACCTATTTGAAGAAATAATGACAGAAAACTTCTCCTACCTGGTGAAAGAAATAGACTTACAAGTCCAGGAAGCACACAGAACCCCAAACAAAAGAAATCCAAAGAGGACCACACTAAGACACATCATAATTAAAATGCCAAGAGCAAAAGACAAAGAGAGAATCTTTGTAAACAATATGTTTTATGATGACATAATTGATGAACAAATATCATACAGTGAACCCCTAGTGGCATGGGATACTGAACTCATAGTAAACTATCTCTTTCCCTCATTTTAGAGGTGAAAGAGGGCCCCTTCCTGCCTTGTACCCACTTACATAACCCCACACAGAAGCCAATGACTGTTTCAGGCATAAACAAGACAGATGTGGCTGCTGGGGTGGGGTGGAAGATAACCAGCATACAGACTGTTGTACTTATGTTGTTCTGTGTTGACATCTGATATGACTATTCTTGTCTGTGTTTACACGTCCCAGTCATATGATTCAACCAGACAGGATTTTATTAATATTATTGATGGTTGCCATAACAACAAGCATGGGAATATACTTTAGCTATGAAATTATGACAAGTATTTGGTTGATCACAGTCGGTAAATTATATCAGAGGGATGATGACAGCGGTGAAGGAAGATGGAGTAGGGCACCACCGGATGGACACTTACTTTGATCTCTCCGGGGAAATTTACATAGTGATTTCTCCTGAAAAAGTTTATTTCCAGGGCCTTCCTCTGGAAATTTGGAGCTGTTTGCCCCTGGAAAAAAGCCAGCAACTCAACCACAGACTCTTCCTAGGCCATAAATAGCATTTTGAGTTTGCACCCTCCATTTCCATTACTCTCCGTCTCCTGACCTTCTCAGATCCTTTGGTATTCAGGACATGAATGGAACAAATTCAGATACTATAAATTGGATGATTTTCCCTTGCTGCTTTCAGCTCTGGCTTCTTAGGAGACATTCCTTTGGACTGGAGATACTTGCTAAAATTTATATTGGCTATTGTGATGGGAGAGGAGAAGGGGCAAGATGGTAAATATGGAAGACATGTAAAACAATCCCTGCCATTGAGAAATATGTGGTCTTGTTCAAGGGGTAGGTGATTTAAGAGGTCCCCAAGTTGTGAGACTTTTGGTTTTATAACCAGTAAAGTCTAGTACAAAGTAGGATGAGTTAGCCACTCTAGGAAGTGAATATGGGAAATTCACTTTATATATATAGACTTCATTTCTCTCAGCTCCAACAGTAAATTAAAAATTTTAACTCCTTTGCCTTAATTCACAGTAAGCCTCATACAATAGCAACAAAAAAAAAACAAAAAAAAGTATGAAATCTTTAAAAAGGAGTACAGAGATGCTTGCCATGTCTGATTGTAGAGCACTGACTCTAGAAAGACGGGGAATTGGGTCTCTCCAATGGAACACCTCAACGTCCATGACCTCAAAAGCATAGCTTCTTCCTGTGGTGCACCTGGTGTCTTTGAGGCAGTGGAGTACTATTTAACAAATTGACTCCCTGAAGCTGTCTAAAGATGTAGTGTACACACTGGAAAAATCTGGTTCAAACAATATTGAACAACCGATCTGAAAACTCCCAACACACAGTTGCAGGTTTAGGATGAATGAGACATGATCAGCAAAATATGTTGATTGCAAGGGCTGACAACTTAAACACAGCAAAGAAGGTACCAGACTGAAGTGTTCCATTTAATGTACTTGTTCAGAAGGGGATGAAAGAGGGAAAAGGGAACAGACTATAAAGTCATCCTACAGTGATTTCATATCACTATCCCTCTTCCAGCAAGAAGAGCACAGTCATTGGCCATAGAATAATCCATTATTCATCTTTCTAGAGAAATAGGAGTGCTATGAGAATTATAGGTTGGTGCAGGGAAAGGGGAGTACTCAAAGCCTCCCCCTTACCCAATTTAAAACATAGTTTGAAGAAGGAAATGTGATGAGCAGATCAATGACCATGGGCCAGGTACAGAAAGTCACCAGGGCAAAAAACCCTGAGTGTCTAGCAACAGGCAAAACTGGAAAACGAGGACCTCTAGCATATTGCTGGTCATACAGTTTAGACCCTCTAACCTTTCATATAGCTAGTCATGCAGTTTGAACCCTCCCCTGGCATGTCACTAGTCATGTGGTAGGCCTCCTTAGAGGAGGAACAAAGGGCCAAAGGGTGGTTTTATATGACTCCTGTGCAGGCCCTTGCACAACCACTTAAGCATTAACCCATAGAGATAACATCTAGGCCTCAGTTGTGTTTCAACTCCAGGCCCAGAAAAGCAGCAAAACCAGACAAGTGATGATGCAGCTGATATCAGGACCAGCAGCATGGACTAATGACCCCCTACCTTGGCACTGACCAATTAGTGAAGACCACGACCCTGACAGAACACACCTGAAAAGCTGATAAATATTCCAATGAGGTCCTCCCCTGGGGCCTTCTCACCTTTAAAAGCCCTTCTTGACAGCACCCTTCACCAGCCCCTTTCCCAAAGGCACATTTTCTCTGCTTCTCTCTTTCCCTTAAGTTCCAAGGGCCTTTCTTTTGCCTTGGTAACGAGTTTCCTGAGTCCATTCCTTCTACAGCTTACTTCTTTGACTATCTACTAGTAAATAAGCTTTCTTTTATAGTTTGAATCTTGGCTCTGAAATCTTTCTTAGCCAGAACTTGAGTACTGACAGGTTGTTGAACTGATGTCCAGTCTGACTCCACCGGTCTAACACCTGCTGCCATTTTTGTTCTTGCCACCAACAGAAGGATCACACGGTCTTTTCCTCCAGGAAAGTAGCAAAGACAACACTATCCACACACTGTGACTCAACTCAGCCAATAAAGAAAAAGGCACTCCACCCAAAACACTGCCAGAGCAGTATGTGAATGAGGCTAAGGAGACAGCTATGAGGCCACACAGATGATCCATCACTTTCCTTTCTGTGCCCAGGAAGGCTTGGTGCATGTTAGGGCCTGAATTGTGTCCCCCACAAAAATATATGTTGAAGTCTAAACCCTGGGCACCTGTGAATGTGACCTTATTTGGAAATAAGGTCTTTTAAAAATCAATCAAGTTAAGATGAAGACATCATGAATTAGGTTGGGCCCTCATCTAATGACTGGTGTCCTTATAAGAAGAGGAAATTTGGAAACAGAGACACACAAGAACAACATGTGATGACAAACACAGAGATTAGAGTGATGCATCTGCAAGCCAAGGAATGCCAAGAATCACTGGCAGCTGCTGGAAGCTAAGAGAAAGGCATGGAACAGATTCTCCCTCAGACGGAACCTCTCTGAAACCTTGATTTTGGAATTTTGGCCTCCCAAACTGTGAGAGAATAAATTTTTGTTGCATTAAGCCACCCAGTTTGTAGCAGTTTGTTATGGCAACCCTAGGACTTCAATACAAAGGTCAAAGGTCTATTCCTGACAAAAGAGTCAAGTACTGCTAGAAACTGAAATTCTTGCCTGAATTACTGTATTCACCTCATTGCATCTTGCTCTACTTCTTTCCACTCTCCACACTTATGCTAGAGACATAACACTAAATTTCAAATCCTTCAGTAACCACAACCCACCCACCCCCCACTTTGCACAAAATAAAAGCAGACCTCACTCATTGGATTTATAATCCCTTAAAACTATCCTTTTTTTTTTCATGCCTCGGTGATTTCATACAGATGTGTTCTTAGTCAGTGTAAAGACTCAACTCAAATATCACTTCCATAGGAAGCCTTCCTTCACCTCTGTAGGTGAAGAATATGTCTTATCTGTGTTCTGTCATAGAGTTTCTTTTTTTATTTATTTTTTTATTGATTATGGTATCACATAATTGTCCTCACCCCCCCCCCCATTCCCATCCCAAACCCCTCCTCACATATGCCCCTTCCCCCTTGTTATCCATGACCACTGGTTAGGCTTATATGCATACAAATCCTTTGGTTGATCTCTCCTCCTTTCCCCCACCCACCCCTATCTTACCTCTGAGGTTTGATAGTCTGATCGATGGACGCTTCCCTGTCTCCGGCTCTGTTTTTGTTCATCAGTTTATGTTATTCATTATTTCCCCTGGATGAGTGAGATCATGTGATACAAAAAATATACTTATAAGAACCGAAAATGAGACAACCATAATGGATATGCTGAGAGGCAAATGAATCAGTCTGTAGTGAGTTTCAAAAACTTTTGGAATTTCCTGAGTGATAGAAGTGTCATTGTCTTGCTAATAATGTAACTCATGATGAGCCCCTAGATAGTTTCGGAATAGGGGCAGACCACCAGAAGAGGGTTGAGACTTTCAGTCACCAAACCTCCAGGGAAAGGGGTAGGACTGGAGATTAAGTTGTCATACAACCAATGATTTAATCAATCTTAACTATATAATGAAGCCCCAATAAAAATGCTGGTCACCCAAGCTCATGTAGCTTCCTGGTTGGTAAACACATTGATGTACTGGGAGGATGATGCACCCTAAATCCACTGGGACAAGTGTGAAAATGCTATGCTCCCTCCGAGAACTCATCCTACTTATATCCTTTATACTAACAATGGAATCTTAAGTATAGCACTTTCATGAGTTCTGTGAGCTGTTCTAGCATATTATCTAACCTAAAGGGCTTGAAAGCCCCAAATTTATAGCCAATCAGAAGATCAGGTTACTTGGAGTCCTCCAAAGTATAGCTAACATCTGAAGGATAGTATTGTAGAGGATCTACCCTTTAATTTGTGCTCTGACACTAACCCCAAGTGGTTAGCATCCAAATCCTATCTAATAAAAGAGTAATATGCAAATTAACCATCACTTTGCTACACCTACAAGCCACACCCATAATCCAATCAGAGCAAGTATGCAAATTAACCCCAACCAAGATGGCTGTGGCCACAGGGAGCAGGAGGGAGGCTTGGGTTTCCTTGGCAATGGAGGAAGACAAGATTTCCACACACTCTGGCTGCCCCAGGCCTCCACTCAAGGCTACAAAGTTTCAATTATAGAAGGTAAATACACCCTAAACAGAAATGGTGACAGCCACAGAGCTGGAAGAGCAGGAAGCTAGGGTTGCCCTAAGCAATGGAGGAAACCAAGCTTCTGCAGCCCTGGCCTGCTCAGGCCTTCATGCCAGGCTACAAAGTTTCAATTGTAGATGATACATAAATTCCAACAGAAATGGCTGCTGCCACAGAGCAAGCAGGAGGCTTGGCTCCACTACAGACTACAAAGTTTCAATTGTAGAAGATAAATAAATTTCAGTTACTAGGGCCTTTGCTTGGGTCACCAGAGGGCGTGGCTGGCCTGCAAACTACCACAGGCCTCTCTTCCAGGCTGCCCCACACTCCAAGGAAACCCGGGACACCCTTCAGGGCAAACCAGCTGGCCCCACCCATTCACCAGGCCTCTATCCTCTCTATTAAAAGAGTAATATGCAGATTGACCATCACTCCAACACACAAGATGGTTCCCCCCATGCGGTCAAAGATCCTGCCCCCATGTGGACACAAGATGGCCACTACAAGATGGTCAGCAAAGGAGGGAAGTTGGGAGAGTCTAGGCCTGTAAGGGAGGGCAGTTGAGAGGGACCAGGCCTGCAAGGGAGGGCAGTTAGGGGCGATCAACCCTGTAAGGGAGGGCAGTTAGGGTGACCAGGCCAGCAGAGGACGGAAGTTGGGAAAAAACAGACTGGCAGGGGAGCAGGCATCAATGAGGTTGGCATAGGAGTGGTTAGGGGGTGATCAGGCTGACAGGCAGAAGCTGTTAAGGGCAATCAGGAAGGCAGGCAGGTGAGCAGTTGGGAGCCAGCAGTCCTGGATTGAGAGAGAGCAGTCAGACATCCCTAAAAGGGTCCCAGGTTGGAAAGGGTGCAGGCTGGGCTGAGGGACACCACCCCCACTTGCACAAATTTCGTGCACTGGGCCTCTAATTGTATTATAATACACCTAAGTTGGATTTTGAAACAGAACAATCCCCTAGTCCTCCTCTCTACTTCATCTCCAGCTGGTGCTAGAGTCTGTGTTGTTTTGCATACCTATGAGGAATCCACCTCCATAATCAATCTATGATGTTTGAGTGGGCTAATCCCATTTTTCTAGCTCCAGAGTAATCACTGACCCGGCCAAAAAGAGCATACCATTTTCTTTGGTTGCTTTTTAAAAATGGGCATGTGAATATAAGTGCAACCAATGGACACAAAACTCTGGGAAGGGAGGGCATATATGGGGGGGGGGGGGCAATGGTATATGTACACAGATAATAATTAAATAAAAAAAAAATTTTAAATGGGCATGCGATCCAAGTTGGAGCAAAGAGATTAGCTTGACAGAAAAGCACCCTCATTCCATTAGGATTGCTAAGCAGATCATATGCAAGACCACAGCTGCCTCATCCATCCATGGCACCATTTACAGAAAATCTGCCTGAAAATTATGTCAACACAAAAGAAAGAAGAGCTGAGAGACAACTGTCCTGATAGTTTTTAAGAGTCTGAAGACTCTGTCTTCATAGTGTTTGAAAGCAGAAATACTTCTTAGACTTCCTAGTCATGATAATCAGTGAATCCTTTAAATCAAGCTGATTTGAGTGAATGTTTCTGTCAGTTGCAACTAAAAGAATCTTAACAATAACCTATACTTCCAAATGGTTCTCATATCTACCATCACACTCACTATAACTATTGGTTTGTTTGCCTAGCTCAGGAGATATGTCTTATTTATCTTTAGTGTCTGAAATATCTACCTCAAGGCCTAGAGTGCTAACTACCTCTAATAGTAGAACTAACCACTTCTTTTAATGTGCTCACTCCCTCCCTCCGGGTATCTCTTTTTCCCTCTCACCTTCAATCCCAAGCAGAGTCTAATTCACAGGGCAACTGAGGAAAAAGGCACCAGTCACAAATCGAAAAAACTGAATCGTTCTTTTTTTCCAGCTGTGTAAGTATAGTTTTCTTATCTCTCTCTAGCCTCACTTTTCTCATTTGTAAAGTAACAATATCTGAAGACTCTTTAAAGGAAACCCTTAAAAAGTCAATGACTAATGGGAGGGGGAGGCAATGGTAAAATATGTACACAGATAATAATTTAATTTAAAAAATGGTTTTAAAAAAGTTTTTTTAAAAAGTCAATGACTATAATACCTGCTAAATTATTAATTGGAAGTTAAACCAGTGGCTGTTTAGGACTAAGCAATGAGCTTTCCCTGGAACCGCTGCATTTTAACAGATCATTCCTGAAGACTGAAAAACCTTAAACGATTAAAATAGAAAGGAAAGGAGATGTTTCTGAAAGCATCCTCACTGGTTTACAAAGGTGTAATGATAAGCATCAGAGAGAAATACGTGATAGGTGTGCCCAGCTCAGTGGCCCCATACATCACATCTTCCATGGGATTTACTACTGAAACCACCCTTGGAAAAATATAGAATAGGACTAACTGCAAAAGGTGGAATTTTATCAAGTCTCTTTATCATGTATACTACTCAACTCCCCACTCAAATAATCAGAACTAGACCATAAACCAGAACTTGCCCCGAATCCCACTGGTTGGATAAGTGGCTGATTCCATGGCATTGGCACTGTGGCCCCATGCTTAAAAGGAAAACATCTATTATAAGAGAAAGGTGGGGGATCCAATGAAGAAAAAAGTCAAACTATGCCTCTCCACTCTTAAACAAACAGGAATAAGAGTTAGACCCTCTGTCCACTTAGGACACTGTCACAGGTCTCTAGCTTCTTATGGACAACAGTGTATTTTTTTTCTGGAGGGTATGACTGGAATATCTTTATTTTAAGTCAATTTCACCTAAAGGGTAAAGTTACAGAAGAATTTAAAGAAAAGAACCATTGAAAGGGGTATATGTTCTGAATCTGGTGTTCCTTACCTGCCCACTCAGGCAGGGTCCTGACAGGGCATCAAGAAAGTGAGCTTCAACCGGATAAAGTCCATCTTTCTAACCAAACCCAGAGGCCATGCCTAGGAGAGCAGAAGCAAGTGGAGGCACAGGGCATGATCTCAATCATTCGGACTTTGTATTACTCCTACTGCTCTCCCTAGGGGTTGACAGAGGGTGGCTATTGAAAAGGGGAGAAGGAGCCGAAACCAGTTTGGCTCAGTGGATAGAGCGTCGGTCTGTGGACTGAAAAGTCCCAGGGTAGATTCCGGGCAAGGGCATGTACAATACCTTGGTTTCGGGCACATCCCCAGTAGGGGGTGTGCAAGAGGCAGCTGATCGATGATTCTCTCTCATTGATGTTTCTAGCTCTCTATCCCTCTCTCTTCCTCTCTGTGAAAAATCAATAAAATATATATTTTTTAAAAAGCGGGGGGGGGGGGGGAGAAGGAAAGGAGATGTTTCTAAAATCATCCTCATCAGATTACTATAAAAGTTTTATTTTCTTTCTGTATAGACAACAAATGACACTACTATAAGATTCCCAGGGATAGCTATAAGGTATAGGTCAAATACAGGACTGCTCATGAGAAAACAACTTTTTTAAATTCCAGAAAGAAACTTCTATCCCCCTTCCCTCTACTCCCCACACCCTCCAAAAAAAACCTTCCCCAGCCAGGCCCACTGGATGCTACTCCATGTCTCTTTAAATCATCAATTCCTTGGTTTAAGACCTTAATTTTGTTATAATGCATGTACTTCTAGGAAGATCACATTTTAAGTCAATATGAGCTACTTTAACCTGAAAGTAAATATGTTCCTACTCTCTACAGCAGTGACAGTGGTAAGTGAGGGGATCCAGGAAGGAAAGTGAGGAAGGATAGACAGTGATCATGACTGAACAGTGGCACACAAGAGAAAGGAAATGCTGAGATTACTGCCTTCATAACTTTGCAAAAAAAAAAGTTGTCTTGGTAAGGTGAAATCAAAATTCAAAAATATGATCCTTTAAGTTTGTACAATGAGCACCTAGAAACCAGCTATGAATCATCTCTTGTAGAAATAAATAATTTATTTCTACAGCTCATGGAGATAAATCCTGCTTTAGAACAGAAAGTACTTCTGTCTTCAAACAACACCAGAGTAACTGCATTTGTGAACTGTCTGCTCCTCTCTTCCACACAGGCATTACCTGGAGAGAATTAAGCATCTTCCTATAAATCTAACCTCCCTGACACAGGCTATGGAAGGTTATAGGTCATTTTTCCACACTTTGTAGTTCTTGAGCTACTACCATAAGGCTCTTAATACTGCAGTTTCCCAAGATAGACCTCAGGAAAGAAACATTAGCAGAGTTCTTAACCTGTGAGGACTGCCAAGTTTCTCTTGGGTAAGAGCACCCTCTGGTGGTGAATGTCTGGTTTGTGGCATTACAGCTCCACCTCTGGAGGTGTGCTGTCTCCTAACGGGGCTCAACCCTAAATGCTTCCAGATAGAAATGCATTCCAGAATCTCTCTTGGTAACATTAAAATCCACCAATATCATAAGGCCGTGGTTCAGGGCCTTGCACTATAATTCCTAGTGTGTGACTTTGACCTAGTCCCCTCTCGTTTCCTCTGTTAAAAGAAGCAAAACAAAACAATAGGATCAAATGAAATGCTTGCTAATTAGTAAAGTACTATATACATTAAAATAAGAGAGACCATTATGATTTACCAGATACATGCAGATCTCAGGATCAAAAAGAAAGTTCTTAATATTTTATTCTTATCCCTAAGGTCCCTCCACACTTCGTGTATGTCACCCTTACAAATCTCTTACACCAATAATTTCCTTCCAGATGCCTGCTTTCAACTTCTATCAAGTCCCTTTTTATTAAACTCAAATCCATGTTGCTACCACAGCCTGGTGACCCTGCCTCCAGCTTCTCTTCCAAATCACCTTGCCAAATGCTTCTTTATTAATCTTAACAGCTATGTTCATTGAGTCACTCCCAGCTTTGGAATGAAGGAAAACTTCATGTGGCCTTGAGCATGGGACTGTGAGAACCGAAGGTACATGAACAAGCAGACCTTGCACAGTATGGCTAGAGTTGGCCTGGGGTTCCACCACATCCTTCTACTCTCGCATCTCTGACATGATTGGCTTTGTGTTCTGTATTTCTTTTCTGCAGACTGAAAGGCAGTACCTGGTATGGGACACAGAGCTTTCATCATTTAGCCCATGGTACCTCTAATACCTCATCCTGCTTTGCTACTTCACATATACACCACAGTCCACCCAAACCATCTACTGGTTATCCAAATTCACACATTAGTTATCTGAACACAGTGCTTTATCATGTTTCCCTGACTTTGTATGTGGGTTTCCTCTGTCTAAAGCAGGGGTCTTCAAACTTTTTAAAGTGGGGGCCAGATCACGGTCCCTCAGAGAGCTGGAGGGCCGGACTATATGAACTACTAATTCCTACTGTAACACCTTGGCTGCGCTCACTGCCCAAAAAACCTGGTGGGCAGGATCAGACTCCTCTGCGGGCTGCATGTGGCCCGCGGGCCGTAGTTTGAAGACCCCTGGTCTAAAGCAACTTTTCCTCACTTTTTGTTAATCCTTATTCACCCTCCAACACCCAACACCAACATAAACTCCTGGGGACCTCCATTCACTCCTCACCTCAAAGGCTGAGTTAGGTATGACTCCCCTATGATAGTTGCCACTATTATACCAGCCATCACTGTATCCTAATTGTCTTTTACATCTATATCTTCTCCATTTGCCTAGTATATACTTGACATTCATTGGGCATGCAGTTTAGTTGAATGATAGATGATGGCTACTGTGTTAGAAAATTCAGAGGCCACATTTTTGTTCTAATCTTACTTTATCTCTCAACAGCACTGGCTGATCTACTTCACCTTCTTCCCTTGGCTTTCATGACATCGAATCCTTGGCTTTCTCCCAGCTCAGGCCCTCTACTGGAATTCTACATGTGGGTTAGAAGGCTATAACAGGAGATCGGATCAAGATGGGAGAGTAGGACAACGCTGAACTCATCACTTGACATGAAAACATCAAAATTACAACCAAATTATGGAACAATCAGCCTGGCTAACCATCTGAAGACTCGCTGAACAAAAGCACTATGACTAAGGATATAAAGAAGAAGCCACATTGAGGAATAAAGAGGCAGAACAAGCTGGCCCCGGTCCCTTACATGGTGGTTGAGAATCCAGGGGGACATCAAAGCTGCAGAGGTCCTTCTGACAAGCGAGAGGTCTCTGCCCCGTGCAGGGCTTGCCAGTGGGGAACTACCGAGTCAGAAAGAGGAGCCCACCTGCATCAGGCTGGGGAAATCAGCAAGAATTCCATACATGTGGGTGCAACAAAAAGCTGCCAGAAACCCAGGGTCAGCACAAAAACTCTCACTTGCAGGCACTCACCTTGGGCTCCAGGAGGACGACGGAGGCTTGGGGGCTGCCAGAGACATACTGGGAGAAATTGAGTTGTGTGGGTTCAGGATAAGGGCTGGAGGGACATCCACTATTGTCACTGTGTTGAGCTGTCCTCCCATGTGGCCAATAAACTGGAAAAAAACAACAACACACAAACACAAACACATGGAGGCTAAATAACATGTTACTCAACAATAAATGGGTTAATAATAACATCAAATAAGATATCTAAAGATACCTTGAGACAAATGAAAATAAAATCAAAACAATCCAATGGGACACAGTTAAAGCAGTCCTAGAGAGAAATTTATAGCAACAGAGGTTATGAACAATCTAACCTTAGAACTAAAGAAAGTACATAAAGAACAGCAAACAAAGCCCAAAGTAAGTAGAAAATAGGAAATTATAAAGATTAGAGTGGAAATAAACAAAATAGAGTCTAAAAAAATCAATACAAAAGATCAATAAAACCAAGAGTTGATAAACCTTTAAATAGACTCTTTAAAAGAGAGAGAGCTCAAGAGAGAGGGGACCCAAAATAAAATCAGAAATGAAAGAGTAAAGAAACAACTGATACTCTGTCTGCAACTTTGTATAGTGCCAGCACTCATCAGCAAGCTGTGATCAGTGGATACTCACTTATATTTGGATCTCAGAGGTGTACTGGAAAACGTTTATCAACCAGCTCTTTGGCAGGGGTGGGTGGCAAGGAAAGAGCACTGGTTTTTAGCATTTGCCAATTTCTGAGGTGAAAATACTCCCATTATCCATTTCAAGATATAATCTCAATGTCACTTTAGGAGGAGTTGGGAGGAGATGGGTACAAATAGCTCTCGTGAGCTGGTGCAAGGCAACTCCAATAACCTCCATCCCACCATCCTATATAATAAAAGTGTAGTTTGCAAATTGTCCCCTCAACCGGGAGTTCTTCTGGGAGTTTGACCAGACTGCTGGCCAGGGGAAGGGAGAGAGTACCAGGCAGCTGGGGGAAGAGAGGGAGTACCAGGCTGGCAGCAGCTAAGGACCCTACCAGTGTACGGATTTCGTGCACTGGGCCTCTAGTTGTTTATAAACATTATTTTGTTCTTGATCCTTCTTTTGTACAAATTGTGTACCTTAAAAATTGTGTATAACAGCAGTGATGTTTAATCTTGTTTTCTGTTGGGTTTTATACAGCACACAGAAGGAATACAGCTCCTTTTCTCATTTCATAATAGCTACCCCTGAATGGAATGATGGACAAAGGCGGCTTTCTTGTCTAGTTGGTGAAACTAATCTTGCAATGCTAGGGGTGGAGGTAGGGTAGAGGTCTAATCCTCATACACTATGCATTTTACAATGTGTTAATGCTGCATGGTAAAATATTCTGATTCCTAATGCCTGAGGTCTAACTCAATGTATATCACAGAAAACACATTCATTTGTGCTTGTTTTTAATGGCCCTTAAAGTAAATAGCCCTACCTTTGTAAGTCATGTTAAGTTCCTAAGATTATTGAATAATAATAGTTTATTCTGGGGTGTGTTTTTTTTATATGATATAGTAACACATAGTTTTCTGGAAAAGTTTCTTTTTAGCCATTTTTCTTTGGATATTCAGTATTTTTTACATAAATTATACATAGAGGCATAGGGGTATAGGTATGTGAGTGTGAGAGGCAGAGAGAGAGTATGTATGTGTGTGTTGGGCTTTTTCTTGCCCTTTTTTTTTTTTTTTTAATAGAATCAGGAAAGAAGCCAGACCTGAATGTGCAATAAAACCATTTTCCTGTAGGCATGCTGTGATGCTGTTGCCAAATTCCTGAAGGAAATAAGCGTTTGAACTAAAGTAAAACACACCTCTTATGCAGCTACCGGAATCAAGAAGCTTCTAATTATAAGTTGCCCTCACTTTTATGGTGTTTTCAAATGGCTTTTAAATGCATTATGTCTTCTGGTGGACTTTTGCCAAAGTATGCTCTTGAATCTAAGGTGCAACACCTTTATTTGCATGGTCAGAATCTTGGCAGGAAAGCTGCCAAAAAAACACTAAAGCAAATACCTAGAATTCAAGACTGGAGGAGCAAACTAAACAGGCAATTGTTCACTTTCATCTTGGCTATAACACAGTGGTTACTATTATATTTGGGGAGAAAAAAACCCTAAATAATCATCATTTAAATTAATTTAAAGCAAAATACCCTCTAGGTCCTTCCATTTTGACACAAATGGCTAAGTGAAATAAGTCAGACAAAGAAAGACAAATACTGGCCAGAACCAGTTTGGCTCAGTGGATAGAGCATTGGCCTGCGGACTGAAAGGTCCCGGGTTCGATCCCGGGCCAGGGCATGTACCTTGGTTGTGGGCACGTCCCCAGTGGGGGCTGTGCAAGAGGCAGCTGATCGATGATTCTCTCTCATAGAAGTTTCTAATTCTCTATCCCTCTCTCTTCCTCTCTGTGAAAAATCAATAAAAAATATATTTTAAAAAAATTGTCTAAATTAAAAAGAAAATGATCTGTATTATTAAAAAAAAAAAAAAAGAAAGACAAATACTGTATGATTTTACTTTTATGTGGAAAACAACAACAAAAAAAAAAAAACAAAGTCTTGTAGAAACAAAGAACAAGCCAGGGTTGCCAAAGCGGGGTGGGTGGGTGGAGAAATGGATGAAAAGGTGAAGGCTATTACAGTCAATAATAGTGTAGTAACTGCACAAATGGTTACTAGATTTACAGTGGTATTTACATCGTAAGATATATAAATGTTGAATCACTATGCTGTACACCTAAAACTGATATAATATTGAATTCCAACTATACTTTAATTTTAAAATTTTTAATAAATTAACCTAAAGAAGAGGGATCATCACCTGATCACACACAAGAAGGGTGACCTCACTGGAGATGCATATAGCAGATCTGCATAACAAAAAAGAGAAAGGCTGAGAAAACAATCTTTGGAAGGCTTTGGATGGCCTTTCTGAGTCTTACGCACAAAACTCAGACCAAACACTCCATGGACCAAGCTTGAGTCCCATGGCCCTTTCCACCAGAGACAGACAGGTAATGAAATTGGCAGACCCCCAACACCATATGAGATGGGAAAGGTAGTTAGTTCCCAGTGCAAAGTCAGCTATCAATCAAATGTCCACTACAGGTGTATAATAACATTCCTATTTTGGTGATAAGAAAATTGAGGCCTTGGGTGGTTGAACTTAAAACCAACCTTGGGAATAATATTGCACATTGGAAACCACCTTGAGAAGGACTGGACCTGCCCGGCTGTGGTGGCTTAGTGGATTGAGCATTGTCCCATGGACCAAGAAGTCCCAAATTCAGTTTCCAGTCAGAGCACATGCCCAGGTTGTGGGCTCGATCCCCCGTAGGGGACATGCAGGAGGCAGCCAATCAATAATTCTCTCTCATCACTGATGCTTCCTCTTCCTCTCTCCCTCTCTCTCTCTCTCTAAAGTCAATTAAAAAAAATACATTAAAAAAAAAAAAAAAAAAAGGACTGGGCCTGAGCCCCACCCAGATAACCCAGAATCCAGGTGGTAAGAAATTAGGACATGTTTTTTAAAGCTCCTCAGGTGATTCTAACATGCAGGCAGTACTGAGAACCCATATCCTAAGCAGCAGGCCCCTGTTAATAATAAAACCCAGGCTGCAGTGCTTACTTCAGCCACCTTAATCATCCAGCTCATAAGGTGGCATTGTCCACTTCACCTGCCTGCCTCCATCCCTCCCTCGTCTCGGTTATCATCCTGTCTTTATGGCTGCAGTCCCTGGTATACATCACTGGATATAGCAGACTTCCCATAAATGCTTGTTAAACTGAATTGATGTAGCTCCTGGATTTTTACACAAACACTCCTGCTGGAATAAAGGGTTCATAGGTGGAAACTAATAAAACTACCTTCGTGTTGTAGTGATGGCACTGATAGGAAGAAAAAGGAAAATGATAGAAATCCATTGCCTATATTTTATGAGTCAAGGAAGAAACAGGAAAAAAATAAATAAATAAAAAATAAAAATTAAATAAAAATTAAAAAAAGAGTTCAGTAGGTAATGCTCTGGTGTAGCATAAATTACTTTCCAATTTAACATAACCCTTCCAGCCAACTCCTCAGCTCTCCTTCAGCCAGATTCCTCCAATTAAAGTCTAATTAAGCTTGTCAGCACCTTTCTAGAATATTAACTATTTTATTCTTTAAAAAGCTAAGCTTTATTAAATTGAAATCCTTAATGGAAAAGCAGTATATTCTAAGATCTTAATCTTTCAAGAACTTTTAATCAGAAGATACTAAACAATATCTTCTGATTAAAAGTCTTAGATGAATTTTACAGCAGTCAAGCAACTGCGCTTGCGTTGTTTTTTTTTTTTTTTTTTTTTAAGAAGCTTCTTTTAGAACTACACTAACATCATAGCCGCTGGGTTCTGCGTTCCTTTAGGTGATTTCTTTCCCACGAAATGACTTGCTGCTCTCAAATTTTTATTTCCCCCCATAGTACACCTCAAACCATGTGTTTCGTGTTTATTTGGGTGTGAAGATGGGTGCAGGGTAATTTTAATGTTCCCTGTCAGGCTCTCTCTCCAAGAATTTCTCCATTTTCTGTGCCCTGAGATTTCCCTCTCCGGGATACCTGCATCAGACCTGACCCTGGGCTCTCCTCACAGCATGGGCCCATTGGTGCCAACTAAGAACACCTGATGTTTCCTCTCCTCCTGACCTTCGGTGCCTCCCACAGCCAGGTGGGGCACTCCTTCTATGGTTTCTGGGGCCTGCATATCTGTATAATGGGTCAATCAGTCCCCCAAGGAGTTTATTTCTGAAGGGGGAAAAAAAAAAGATTTAACACTAACCTGTGTTTCAGACTCAGCTGGGCCCTTAGGCTAAAAGAAGCATTTGCCTACAAAGACCCTTTCCCGGAGGGCTGGGTGGGCCAAAAGGATCTGTCTCAGGCATCCACAGTGGAACAAACCCAGGGACCCTCCCTTCTTCCAGCCTCCGCCAACCACTCTCTAACCTCCTTTCCAGTAAAAACTTTCGGAACCATTTTCCCAGCCATTCTCTGACTCCAGGACCAGCCAACACTGGTTTTTTGCTTTTTTGGTTTTGGGGTTTGATTTTTTTTTTTTTTTTTTTTTTTTTTTTTTTAGCTTAGCTCCCGGCTGCCGACCAACCACGAGCTCCCAGGTTCGTCGGAAGAATTCCACGGAGGTGGAGGCCACCATCAAATGCCTACCTCTCTTTGGGCTTCTAGTTCGACCACATCGATGTGGCTCGTCCCGAGTTTGCCGAGGAGAAGCCCCAGGAGGCAAACCACGTCTTCCTTCCAGGATGAAGAGAAGCCGGCCTACAGGAGTGAGGTGAAGCCTTGCACCGCGACGCTGAAACTGACCCTCCTGCAGCTGCGCACGCGCAGACTCCTGACTTCCCGTCAGCCACTTCGCTGATGAGCAGGTGAAACTCATCAGGAGGATGAAGACCACCTGGCTGAGGTCCGCAGGCTGGCCCGCCCCAGGCTGGGCTCAAGCACCCGGGGGCTCCAGCGCCCAGGGGACTTTGAGGGGCCCTCTGCAACCCCTCCTGTCAGGGATTTTACCACCACTGGCAGCTTTATATTTATATACATACATATATATTTTATATTTACATACATTCATATATATGAAGAAATATATATATGAAGAAATAAGAGGGAGAGGGAGGAGAGAGAGAAACATCAATGATGAGAGAGAATCATTGATCAGCTGCATCCCGTAAACCCTACTGGGGATCTAGCCCACAGTCCCGACCAGGAATCTAACGGCGAGCTCCTGGTTCATAGGTCAACACTCAACCACTGAGCCACTTGGGCAGCTTTTAATACCCTGGAGCTTCACCCCATGCTGTGAACCAAATAAAAACAACAGAGCTTCCCCGCCCCTCCTAAGGGAGGGGGGAGGGGGGAGAGGGATAGGTATGTGGGGAGTGGAGGAGGGGGGAATCTTGCTGTGACATCCAAAGGCACGTTGGCAATCGTATCCTCTTTGGTCATATTTTTTTCCATGGCTCATGTTCTTCCATGTCTATTGTCAGCGATCGTTAAAGAAAAAAACAAAGTCTAATTAGAGTCCAGGGGAGGATGCATGTTTCTTCAGAGGAAGACTCTAGAATTTCCTTTAGCAACTTGATGCTCATGAATTACTGTTTCATCCCCATAACTGTCACTGCCACCACCCCAAGACTTTAGACTTGGTAATTTAGGAATCTCTTGATCTCTTTGCTTAATTCTTTCTTGACTCAAGTATTTCTTTCATTAGATAGTTTCTGTGGTGGTAGCACATAAATTCAATAGGCTTCAAGGGTCAGCAGGGGAAGCCAGTCACTATTTGCAATACTGCTCCTATTATGTGTTATACACACAGAAATACATGTACAGCAATGACAACATGTTTCCTTCCTTCATCTCCACCCTCAGGCCCTGCCCCTAATTCAATGGAAGGCACTGGACATCCACAGCAGTAAGAGGAAACACACAGCAGCTCATCTGCTCGCTATTCCTTACACTTTCCTTCTTAGTTTGTTTTCTTCCTCCTCAATTACATCCTTCAGTAGTTCCTTCAGCAATGTTCTTTTGTGCTGAATTATTTTGTTTTTATTTTGTCTGAAAATGTTATTTTAGGGGAAGGAAAAGTTTTATTCTTAAAATAAAGTTTAGCTGGCTACAGAATTTAGTATTAATTTTCTGTTAACACTTCAAGCTTATGTTCCTACTACAATATATTTTTCAAATATAAAGTTTTATCAGCTTGATGTGGCAATATTGTCTTTGCAATTATATACAACTCATAAATGATGCAGGAAATGCTACTGAATGTTGGTGAAAAAGAAGTATTAGTAAAATATCCATATGTCTTATATGAGTTGAGTGAAATATGTAGAAATCATCTGAGTATTCCAGAGAGTCTGTGATCTTTAGGTTTCATGATGATTTCGTTGATCAATTCTTTTTTTATTTTTTACTCTTCAATTACAGTTTACTTTCAGTATTATTTTATATTGGTTTCAGGTGTACAGCAAAGTAAATAATTATTCATGATAGTTTTAATAATGTCATCTTTGTAAATAAGGCTGTGAGGATCAACAAAAAGAGCCCTGGCCTGGGAATTAGGTAAGCTCTGTTCTAGTCCTGCTCACTGCTGATTATCTGTGCAGCCTCAGGCAACTAATGTGTCCTTCCTGAACTTTAGTCTCCTCATTCTCCATATTGACCTCATAGCTCTGATTTTTTTCAGCGGGGCTTGAAAATTTCTTCACAATACCATGTTGATGAGTCAATGGCACAGGGTCCCAGAGATCATTTAGAATTCTCCTTTCACACACATCCCTCATTTTTCATTTAATAAAACACTTTTGCAGCAGGCTGGAGCTGGAGGATGACTGGAACCCATATCACTTGTCTCAGAGACACTGTAATTTTCACTAAAGCATGCTACTCCATCCATATATACCACAATGTCAATATCAGGGGTTAGATACTAATCCTAATACACAAAAAACCAGAGGCCATCACCACCGAAACAACCGGACAGGCTACTGAACAGCAGTCTGTGTGGGGTGACTAGGCCAGCAGGGGGTTTAGTGAGGAATGACCAAACAACTGAACAGCAGGCTGCATGGGGCAACCCGGCCGGCAGGGGGGCAGTTGGGGGCGACCAGGTCAGCAGGGGAGGGCAGTTGGGGGTGGCCAGGCTGGCTGGGCAGGGGGAGCAATAAGGGCTACCAGGATGCCAGGGGGGACAGTCAGAGGTGATCAGGCTGGCAGGCAGAGGTGGTTAGTGGTGATTAGACTGGGAGGGGGCAGTTAGGGGAAATTAGGCAGGCAGGCAGTTAGGAGACAGTGGTCCCAGATTGTGAGAGGGATGTCAGATATCCCTTGAGGGGTCCTGGATTGGAAAGGGTGCAGGCTGGGCTGAGGGGACCCCCTACCCCCCATGCACGAATTTTGTTCACTGGGCTTCTAATATAAATATAAAGCATAACAATTATGTTCAAAGGCTTTTACAGCCTAGAAGCAACTTCCACCTCCATTACTTCAATTGAGCTTCACCACAAAGAAAGCTGACACCTGGAAGGATTCAGTGACTTGCCCAGTGTCACTCAGCCAGGTGGTAACAGAGCCAGCACTGGAGTCCAACTCCTTTGATTCCTAGTCTTCTACATTTCCTGGACTTAGGCCTGCCTTCCATCAAACAGGCTGATTACCAAGAAATGAAGTAGATCTTTCCACTGCCTCTGGCTACTGAGGGATCAACCTAAAAAGTGTTGGTCCATTTGGCAATATACTCCAAGCTATTCCCATGTTCCAATCTACTAATATCAACACTATAATTAAGTTTACTTTTAGGAAACTCCTGAGCAGGAAACCAACCATAAGTCAGATATTCCAGCTGATTCTCTCTCTCTCTCTCTCTCTCTCTCTCTCTCTCTCTCTCTCTCTCTCTCTCTCTCTCTCTCTCTCTCTCTCTCTCTCTCTCTCTCTCTCTCTCTCTCTCTCTCTCTCTCTCTTCTGAAATGGCTCATTAATACACTTTTCATTATGTTAAAACAATATTATAAATAGGTAGTTCACACAGACTCAATCCCTAGGGGCAGAGGTCCTTCCTGATCAGACCCATGCTGGGCTCTCAGCTGGGAAGAGGAACCCACATAACAGCTGGCTGTAAAAATCAGCAGGGATTCCTGACCATTCTGGTGAGATGAAAGGCTGTTGGAAACTCAGGCATCCTCTTAAAGGGCTGGCATACAAATTCATTCACAGGCACTCACGTTGGCCTCTGGCAGAGAGATAGTAGCTTGGGGGAAATATTCAAAGGGATGTAAAGTACAGCATAGGCAATATAGTTGATAATATTGTAATAACTTTATGTTGCCAGGTGAGTACTAGAATTATTGGGGGAGCAGTTCATAAATTACATAATTGTCTATGCTGTACACCTGAAACTAATATAAAACAATATTAAATGTCAACTGTACTTGAAAAAATAAAAAGGAGCCAAAACCAGTTTTGCTCAGTGGATAGAGCGTCAGCCTGCGGACTGAAAGGTCCCGAGTTCGATTCCGGTCAAGGGCATGTACCATGGTTGCAAGCACATCCCCAGTATGGGATGTGCAGGAGGCAGCTGATCGATGATTCTTTCTCATCGATGTTTCTAACTCTCTATTCCTCTCTCTTCCTCTCTGTAAAAAAAATCAATAAAAAAAAATTTTTTTAAGAAAAAATAAAAAGGAAATTATTTAGAACAGGTCTTAGAATGTGGCAAACCCTAAATAAATCTTAACCTTACTTTATTGCTAAATGGTTTTGGGACTAATTTTGAATTTCTACATAACCCATGGTCACTTCATAGATACTGAGGGCAGTTGCTCGAACTCAGTTCACATAAATGCACAATAAGGGAAGAGTTACCAGGTAGAGAGAAATATTATGTGCTCACATGTGACTCTGAGAGAAGAATATAAAGGAATTCACTCTGAACCCAATGGAGATTCAGTGGACCCAAAACTATCTGAGTCCAGCAAAATCCAGGAACCTAGCAGTGTGAAGTTAGAGTCTTACTTCCCCTATGTTACTTTGGGGATCAATTTTAAAGAAGTCCTCTGATGAGCTGAGTTGTACAGAACTGTGCTCTGTACTGAATGGTGGGGCTAAGGTAGTGCTGTCTGCTTGCCATGGAACTCTTCCAGGAAGCAGTAGATTCTGCAATGACCCAGAAGGTCTTTCGAGAACTGTTGACAGGAGCAACTGGGAGTTACCACAGTCAGAGTTATGGCATGTAGCTACATAGAGAGCAATGGACACCAGGAGCTGCAGCCACTGGCTTTCCCTGTCATTGAGGACCATGACCCACAAAAGCTGGTGCCATCAATAGCAATTTCTAAATGACAGTGCTAGAAATTGCCCATGGAACATATCCTCATTATTCAAAGCAGCAGAGCCTAGGTCAGAACTTGGAGGTCTCATTGCTCAGACGCTTTGGCCCTCTTCACTGTCAGTTCAGAAGAACAAAGAGCTGATCATTGAACAGCAAACTTTAGAGGGAACAGCATGTGCTTGGACTCAAAAGACCTGGACTTGAGTTCTGGATTTTCCATTCTATGACCTTGGTAAGTTGGTAAATCCCTTAATCCTCTGAGCTTCAGATGATTTAATGAGTGTGTGTGTGTGTGTGTGTGTGTGTGTGTGTGTGTGTGTGTATATATATATATATATATATATATATATATATATATATATATATATGAAAATTCTTTATAGCAGGTATACAGTACCAGGAAAATGGAAAACTTTGTTATCATTACTTTTTCAGTACATTCCTCAATGAAGAGCAAAATTGACAATTTTGCACCAGAAAACTTGAAGGAATATAACCCCAGAAAATCTGAGTGGAGGCCCAAGTCAGTTTTAGAAACCTCTCATAAGAAATAGAGCTAAAAGGATGAGGTCTGGAGAATGAGAGTCTCACTAATGAATAGGATCTGATTCAAATTTGTGATCTCAAGTTCTTGGGCCTCTGCATAAATGTGGTACAAGTTTTCAGCTGCTTAATGTTCTTGAAATCCCATTTTGTTTCAAATGAAAAACCACCTGAAAGTTTCCTGAAGAGGGTTTTTTTTTTTTTTAGGGAAAATGTAAGCATAACATATCTGTGGTTGATTGTCAGTATAGTCCCTTCCAAAGTTCCTCCGAGAAACCAGAGGACAACAGTATTGCAGAGAGAAACACATAACAAGATGAGATCACAGCTGCTGTGTGGAGACAGGAACACCCTTGATACCTACAGAATGGTGCTCAGGGCCACTCTCTGCCCTTTACCACCGTCTGGAGCCATCACAGGGGCCATGCTACCTCCGTGCCTCTCTTACTCAGGGCACCATCTTCTGTTTTGGCAATAACTGGTGCTTCTGACAAACTCCATCTGTCTAACCACTTTGAGTTTCCACCGCATTGACATCTGGGATTCAAAACTATTTAATCTACTGTCAACAGAGTTTTCTTTTATAAAAAGAAAAAAGAAGAAAAAAAGTCAAGACGCGATGGAACCCAAACACTATCTAAATGAAACAGAGAAACATCATTCTTTTTGTTTTGTTTTGTTTTTTAAATAGAGCTTTCCATCCCCCACGTGTTTATTCTATAATTAGAAAGGGTATTATGATCACCCTCTAAAAATCCTGTTTTTGTAATACTGAATTTACCATATGATATTAATTTGAGGAAAGAAAAAAACAGGGAAGCAGCTACAGCACAAAGAGTTCTGCAATGCAGTACTATGGAGTTTCAGAGGCACGAGTAATAACTGGGGGGGGGGGGAGTCTATTAACGTGTTCTGACATGAAAGTGATGAAATTGTTCAGTTCAAGTCCACATTGACTCTTGCCTGGACTATTGCAAAAGACTGAATTGCTTATCCTTCTTCTCAATTTTTCTCTCCTCTGAGTCAATCTCCAGAAATTATTGTCCTGCACCCCAAGTCAGATCATGTTCTTGGTCTGGTCAGAAGCCAGACATCATCACCTACAGAATAAAGGACTGCCCCCAAACTCAGTATCCAAGGCTCCCTCAGTCATTTTCTACAAAGGTACACTCCCCTAGGGGGATATTTGGAAAAGTTGGGGGAATTCTTCTCAATGATCAAAACAATATAGATCAATGGTGGCTTTCAGAAGGCTAGGACCAGAGATAAACACTCTCTAAAACACCAAAGAACCATTCCACCCCAACATACCAATAGCATACCCATTGAGAAACTCTGAGCCTAACTTTTCAAATTTTCCTAATTTTATTTTCTCCCTCTTCTGTCATATGCAACACCCCAACCACTCTGACTAGTCTTATTTCTTTTTTTAAACATCTATTTGTTGATTTTAGAGTAAGAAAGGAAAGGGAAGGAAAAGAGAGAGAGAGAGAGAGAGAGAGAGAGAGAGAGAGAGAGAGAAATTATTGATTTGTGTTTCCACTTATTTACGTATTCATTGATTGCTTCTTGTATGTGCCCTGCCTGGGGATGGGGGATAAAACACACAACTTTGTTGTATCAGCTCAGTGCTCTAACCAACTGAGCTGCCTGGCCTCGGCCCTGATTAGTCCCATTTCTAACATCAGAGGCTGTGCTCACACTAGAGTCTTGTCTGAGATGTCCTTCCCAACCCACTGATTTTTAACACTCTCTGACTTTCAAAACCCAGGATCAACTATTCTTAGCTCCCAATCAACATTAATTTCTCCCAAATCTGTAGTCCCACATGACTTTGCTTATACCTCTGCTGTTAACACTTATTGTATTCTGCCTTATATTATTGCCAATTTATTACTCTCATCTTCACTACCAATTAATATATTCCTTGAGGATAGGAACTGCTTTATACAGATTTATACACCTCAAACACTGAGCATTCACTTTAGCACCTTACTACCTGGTACTTAGTAGATTTGTTGGATTTAATTGAATTAAACTAATTATTTTAAAATATTTTTTCTGTCAAATATATGCAAGAATATTTTAATCTTTAAAAAATTATTAGTAGATTTAATAGGTAAGGTCTTATTAGTTCTTTATGGGCAAAAATCTGTTTAAGTAAATTAAAAAAAAAAAAAAGTTGGCTTTCTGTCCCTCTAACGTAGGGTTAAATCCTTTCAAAAGAGACAGCCAAAAGGAGTTAGTCTTCCAAAAGTCACAAGGAAAGGGAAAATGTAATTTTTTTGGTGTTACCCAGTGAGATTTTAGTGTATGCAAAGCTCCCCAAATGACTATAAACTTTACAAATTTCAATTTACTTCGATTCAACTTGCAAAAAATAATTTTTTAAGTCACCTTTGGACTAGGATGAAACGTGGAAAATTTCAACTCAAAGTAAGATTTTTTTGTTCTAGGAAGCTGTGAGCAAATGAAAACAAGATTTGGCGGGAGCATTCTACCACCTCTACCATAGGACGGGTCACTGCCAGCACCATACTTGATGAGACATCTGGCAAGAGGCCTGCTGTAGAAATACAGTCTGTGACTTTATTTTGCTGGACATTTCATCTGTGAAGATTTTCTTTTCCAGTTACAGAGTCCTCCCAAGAGGGACATAGCTGCTTTTTGGAAACCTGTGAAGTGTTGGCAAGTCTTGCCCTGTTTACCATGGAAACTTGTACTTGGATAGAATTATAGCGTATGACCTGGTACAAGCATAGATGAATGTTTGATGCCTGCTATTTTCTCTTCATGTTGATTTGGAAATTATAAATCACAGAACCAGATCAAATAGCTTTGATCTTTCCAGTTCATTTGTTCATCGTGGCATATGGTCATACCTGCATAGACTTGAAAATACGTTGGCAAATAATAGAATGTGTTATGATTAAAATATATGAGTTTGGTTCTGATTAATCTGTATAGAATTGCCTGAAAAGTAGACTATTTGTAAGCATGGATGATTTCATATCTGCTTGTTTGTTGTTCTTTCTTAGAGAGTTCTAAAAACTATATAGCCTCAAAATTGCATTGACAGGTTTGTGGGGGTTTTTTAATGAGAAAGAAATTAATTAGCTCTGACTGCAAACAGATATTATCTGCTTTCCTCTAAATAACTGTTTAAAGCATCTGACCCAGGATTGTGTAACTGTCTAGTTCAAGACCGCATCATTTCTTGCCTGGATTACTGCAACAGTTCCTAACTGGATACCAGACCAGGATTTGTGCATTCCACCTTCAAGTTATTTGCCATACTCCTTGCTAATGGTACTGTCATTCAAAAAACAGATCTGCCTAAACCGGTTTGGCTCAGTGGATAGAGCGTTGGCCTGCAGACTGAAGGGTCCCAGGTTCGATTCCGGTCAAGGGTATGTACCTTGGTTGCTGGCACATCCCCAGTAGGGGGTGTGCAAGAGGCAGCTGAGCGATGATTCTCTCTCATCGATGTTTCTAACTCTCTATCCCTCTCTCTTCCTCTCTGTAAAATATCAATAAAATATATATTTTTCTAAAAACAAAAAACAGATCTGATTTCCCCAATGATTAAAATCCTTCAAAGATTTCAGGACAGCTTTTAGGAGAAGGTGCCAGATTAGTATGACATGCAAAGTTCTATCATAGCCTTCCTTCTTGCCTCACACTTTCACTCTGTATTCCACTGTGCCATGTGTCATGCTATAAGTTAGCACTCATTTGTGCTGCTTTGCCTTAGAACCAGCTGTTCCCATGCATATAATGTCACCTCTGGAATTCCCTGTGTTGCTCCTATTCATATTTCAGTTCCTGGACCACTTTCTCCAGAAACCAACCCAAAGTTTCTCATCTAGATAAGATGACACCCCCTCCCACAAGTGTCCTGGTAACCTTGTGCATATCTGTAGGGTGGCAGCCAAATCACACAGCCCTGCATTTTAATAGCATGGAAGTTCCAAGAGACAGATTTTAACTGGAGCCTAACAATACTCTGGTATGTATATATATATTCCTCTTTCTCTCTTTCCCCCCATTCCTGTCTTTCTAAAAATCAATAAACATATTCTCAGGTGAGGATTAAAAGAATTGAAAAATGGCACAAATAATTTAAGACCTAAATATTATTTATGCAATCATCATTCAAATAATTTTCTGACCCTTTCCACTATGTACATTATATTGACCAACCCAGAGCAACTACAATAAAATAAAAATGCCAACCATAATTTGTGACCAATAAGCCACCTCAAATTATTCCACAGATGTTGATAATTTTCAGGATAAAGTCATCTTAAACATATGTAAATACAAAAGCATTCACATAAGTGATGCTTAGCACTTTTGTTAAAAAGTGTGTTATTTACTTGAACCAGCAATAGGGTTTATTCAAATCCCCCTGAGAGTTAAAACAATCTGCTTGCAGGTTTTGTGACTTTTCCACTTGAAAAAACAAACAAACAAACAAACAAACAATCAAACAAAACCTGTATATGCATTGACTGTTCAAAGAGCCCAATATTTATTTCTGGTGGCAATAAACCCAGATCCAGTCCAGAACATGTACTTCCTGGAACCTTCCACCCAGGCATCAAGAAGTCAAAGCAGTATTTGAAATCAGGCATCTATGTAGGGAAAAAAAAATCTACAGAATGTGGTATGAAGTACAACAGACTTTCTAGCCCCCAAAATCCATCCCTTCCTGACCCCCAACCTTACTGGTCAATTTCTGAAACTGTCTTAACAAACAAACAGAAACACACAATAAGAGAAAATGAGGCTTAAGATGTCCAAGAGATTAGCCCTGACTTAAATTCACATTATCTATTATATTTCTCTTTTTACCTTCTGTGCCAGGAAATTCCAGAATTTACTGTTTAGTTGTAGTAAAACTTTTCTAATTTCTGCTTCAGTTAGAAATTTTTTTTCCTTTTTCTATATTTTATGAACTAAATATTTGTGGCCCCTACAATTCATATATTGAAGCCCTAATTCCCAGTATGGCTATATTTGGAGAAGAGGGCCTCTAATGAAGTAATTAAGGTTAAAGGAGGTCATAAGGGTGATTCCCTGATCCAATGATCCAATAGGATTAGTGTTCTTACAAGAAGAGACACCAAAGAGCTGGCACACTCTGCTTCTCTCTCCCCCTTCTTTCCCTCCCTCCCTGCACATGCACCAAGGAAAGGCCATGTGAGGACATAATAAGAAGGCAGCCAGGAAGAGAACTCTCACCAGAAACCAAATCATCTTGAACCTTGATCTTGGACTTCTGGCCTCCAGAACTATGAGAAAATAAATTTTTGTTGCTTAAACCACCCAGTCTATTGTACAATATTTTGTTGTGGCAGCAAGCTATTACATATATGATTCCTGTCTTCCCTTTTTATCTGTCTCTTTACTGCTTCCCTAGCAAACAATCCCTAGGCTTTGGTCACCATAAACTCTGCTGTGATACATCTCTCACCATCCACAAAGGCTTTAAAAAAATATTCTGTAAACTGAAAGAAGTTAAGAAGGATAATAACTCAGCATAGTAATTTGGAGGCTGCATTCAGTCTACCCTTGCAATCTTGTTTATTCCTTTTTAAAAGTGTACTCTATAATTTTATTAAAAACCATGATAGCTTTTACCCCCTATTATACTTTAGTGTTCAATTTTATATGTGAAGTTTCCGTAAAACTGGCAAAATTAACAAGTGGGCTACTGTGGCTTGATTTCATAGGATGGTGTGTCCTGATTGGACACCAGAACAATGCTCTCCTATCCATTTTCTTATTTTTCATATTTTTCTCTTTCTTCCTTAATATGATCCATAATCTAGTCACACTCCTCCATTCTCAGACCTTTCCCTCCTAATACCTTAAAGGGAATGATCTCAATATCGCCTATTTCTCATTTTTTTTAAACTCTCCAATTTCTTTTCTTATAATTTAAACTAAAGGCCCAGTGCACAAAATTCATACATGGGATGGGGGAGAGGGGTTGTCCCACAGCCCAACCTGCACCGTCTTCAATCTGGGACCCCTCGAGGGATGCCTGACTGCCCGTTTAGGCCCGATCCCACACAGGCAGTCGGACATCCCACTCACAATCCAGGATTGCTGGCTCCCAACTGCTCACATGCTTGCCGGCCTGATTGACCCTAACTATCCTTCCCTGCAGGCCTGATTGCCCCCAATGACCCTCCCCTGCTGGCCTGGTCACCCCTAACTGCTATTCCTTACTGGCCTGGTCACCCCCAACTGCCCTCTCCTACAGGCCTGGTTCCCCTGACTGCCCTATCCTGCTGCCTAGTTCTCCCCAACTGCCCTCCCCTGCAGGCATGGCTGCCCCCAACTGCCCTCCCCTGCAGGCCTGGTCAAGCATAACTGTCCTCCTCTGTTGGCTATCTTGTGTCCACATGGCGGCCGCTATCTTTGTGTGTTGGAGTGATGGTCAATTTGCATATTACCCTTTTATTATATAGGATTCTTTATTGTTTAAAGTATTACATATGTCTCCTTTTTTCCCACTGACCTTTCCCCAGCTACTCCAACCCCCATCAATTTGTGAAAACTATGTTCTTATAAGATATACTCCAGATAGTTATCCTATAAGCTGTATGAATGCTAAGATAGTATAAGAGAAGTATAGATCTTTAGAGCTACAACAAGGCTAATAATGTTTAATTAATAGTTTTTGGGTCAAGAAAAATATAATTTATTCAGCCCTAACCAGTTTGGCTCATTGGATAGAGCGTTGGCCTGTGGACTCAGGGGTCCCAGGTTCAATTCCGGTCAAAGGTATGTACCTTGATTGCAGGCACATCCCCAGTGGGGGGTGTGCAGGAGGCAGCTGATTGATGTTTCTCTCTCATTGATGTTTCCAACTCTCTCCCCCTCTCCCTTCCTCTTTATTAAAAAAAAATCAATAAAATATATTTTTAAGAAAAAAAAAATATATATATATAATTTATTCAGATAGCAAGTATTTCCACTACAGCATACATGTATAAATTTTATGCATTTATTTAAAATTCTATTTTGTCATTTTTAATTTTTTTTAAAAATCCTCCAAAAAGTGGTGAAACTTTGTAGATTCCTGTGTGGATAGACTTCGATGAGAAGTAATGTTAGTGAAACCCAGGAAAAGTAATTAACTTAAATGTGATTTGAAAATATTTTATGAGCAACTAAAAAAAAAATCTTTAAAATCTCCTGGATGAGCTCGTTAAGTTTAGCCTCCCAGGCCCTTAAAAGCTGAATAAAGTTAAATGACTCAAGATGTAGCAGTGCCCAAGTATAGAATGACCATGGACACAAGTGTGCCTCTATACATGGTCTGGAAAACATCATTGGTCAGAAAAGTGAGCACCAGATCTTGCTAATTCAATAATTAAGTAATTAGTATTTTCTAGAAATGACCAAAAAGAGATTAGCAGGCCTAACATTCAAGATTTTTCATGGACCAAAACCAGTTTTGCTCAGTAAATAGAGCGTCGGTCTGCAGACTGAAGGGTCCCAGGTTGGATTCTGGTCGGGGGCATGTACATTGGTTGCGGGCACAATCCCGGTAGGGGGTGTGCAGGAGACAGCTGGTCGATGCTTCTCTCTCATCGATGTTTCTAGTCTCTAACCCTCTCCGTTCCTCTCTGTAAAAAAAATCAATAAAATATATTTAAAAATAAGATTTTTCACGGACTCCCCAACACAGACCTTTCTAGTTTTCAATTCCACAATCCTATCATGCCCTATATTACTCTGTGCTGTTTTCTTCATAAAACCTACACTGTCTGAAATTATCTAATTGATTTGTTTACTGTCTGTCCCTTACCTCTCAGAATGTGAGGCTCATGTGAACAAAGATTTTTCTTTGCTTAGTGCTAGATCTCTAGGGTCTAAAACAGTGTTTGTTGTATAGTAGGCACTTTATAAATATTTACTAGAGGCCTAATGTCCCTCAGCCCAGCCTGCACCCTCTCCAATCTATTGTAGTACCCCTTGAGGGATGTCCGACCACCCATTTAGACCTGATCCCACCAGGCATCCCTCTCACAATCCAGGACTGCTGATTCCAAACTGCTCGCCTGCCTCTGCCTGATTGCCCCTAACTGCTTCAACCTGCCAGCCTGACCACCCCCTCACCACTCCCCTTCCAACCTGATCAACACCTAACTGCTCCCTGGCCAGCCCAATTGCCCCTAACTGCCCTCCCCTGCCAGTCTGGTTGCCTCTGTCTCTTCTGCAGATCTGGTCACTTCCAACTGCCCTCCCCTGCTGGCCTGATCATCCCTAACTGCCCTCCCTTGGCAGCCTGTTGCCCTTAACTGCTCTCCCCTGGTGACCTGGTCACCTCAACTGCCCTCCCCTGAAGGCCTGGGTCCCCCCAGTTGCACTACAGGCCTGGTCCCCTCCCAAATGCCCCTCACAGCAGGCTTGGTCCCCCCAACTGCCCTCCCCTGCTGACCTGGTCTCCCCTAACTGACCTCCTCTGCTGGCCTGGTCACCCCTAATTGCCCTCCCTGTTGCCTGGTCCCCCACAAACTATCCTCCACTGCAGGTCTGGTCTTCCACAGCTGCCCTCCTCTTCCTGCCCAGACACCCCTAATTGCCCTCCCTGCTTGCCTGATCACCCACAATTGCCCTCCCCAGCAGGCCTGGTCCCCCACAACTTCCCCCACTGCAGGCCTGGTCCCCCCAATTGCCCTTCCCTGCAGGCTTATGTCTCCTCCAACTTCCCTCTTCTTCTGGCCTGGTCACCCCTAACTGCTCACAACTGCCCTCCCCTATAGCCATCTTGTGGCAGCCACGTTGTGTCCACATGGGGTCAGCCATTTTTGACCACATAGGTGCTACGATCTTGTGTCTTGGAGTGAAGGTCAATTTGCATATTACTCTTTTATTAGATGGTATGGAATGAATAAATGAATGAATGGATGAATGAATGAATGAATGAATGAATGAATAATACAGTTCCCATAAACATGGACTTAATGGCTTCTGTGCCTTGTCATATACAGTTTCCTCGATCTACATTGCATGTACTCTTCTTCCTCTCTACATCTTTATGGTCCAGTTGAAATTTTATAACATTCAGGCTTATGTCAAAGTTGTCAATGTACAAGCTTCAGCTCCCTTCATAGAGTAGAAGATATTTAAGGGGTCAGCCTTTGATGATTTCTGTGCACGCATACGGGGACACACACACACACAATATCACTCAGTAAGCATTTATCACATTAATAAATTAAACTAATGTACCATTCACTTTAGCTAAAAATTCATCAAGAAAAGTGAACCATTATTTGGTTAGTGCTGTGAAATAGCAGAAGAAATATATCAGTTACTTGTGTTCAACCCACACAGACACAGCCAGAGTAGCAACATTCGAATGTAAATTCTGATCACTAGTTAATAAACCTGGATTTAATTTTGTCATATTGAGGCCAGTTGTTTTCTGCCTGGCTCCTGGTACATATCCAGGACTCCCTATGGCACTCTGATGGGAGTTTGGGGAAAAAGAGGAGGAAAGAAGAAAAAACACAATCTCCCCAAACCTACATAAATTTGCAGGGGCCTTCTGATGTCAGTTCATGTCAGGCTGACCTCTGCTCTGCTCTAGTTGGAGAATTTGGCTTGAACAGGTCAGTTGAGATTTATTGAAGGCAGAGAGAGAACTGCTTTTGTTCATCCCTGAACTAAGGGGTTTTAGTACCCGGTCAGTCATGCTAGCCCCACTCATTTTTTCAACCACCAATTCCCTATTCTCCTCCCTCTCCCTCCAGGCATTCAGTCTCCAACAGCCTATTCAGTAACAACTCTAACCAAGAATTCTCATGACTTGTATTGACAATTAGTTCTCTTGACTATAAAAAAGTATCAATATTTAATCATTCTTTTTCTCTACTTCCATCCTCAGAAGTGTGTCCTTTTTATTTTAAGTTGCTATGTGCAGGTTTCCCAGGGCCAAACCAGAAAGGGTCGGACCTGCATTACCACCCTTTTTGTCTACCATCCAGAACTGAAATATCATTGCTGACATGTACACATAAGGAACTGTTTGACATTGGTTCTCAAAAGAACTGTTGGCTCAGAAAGAAACTCACTACAGACTGATTCATTTGCCTTACAGCATAACTATTATTGCTTGTCTCAGTTTCAGTTCTTTTAAGTATATTTCTAGTAGGACATAATCTCACTCATCTAGGGGAAATGATGAACAACATAGACTGATGAACAAGAACAGACCCAGAGACAGGGAGGCATGGATCACACTGTCAGACCTCAGATGGAGGATAGGGGTGGGTGCAGATAAAAGGGAGAGATCAACCAAAGGACTTGTGTGCATACATATGAGCTTAACCAGTGGTCAAGGATAACAGGGGTGTAGGGGCATTCTTGGGGAGGAGTGTGAGATGGAAATGGAGGGATGAGGACAAATATGTGATACCTTAATCAATAAAGAAGTTTAAACAAAACAAAACAAATAAAGTTGCTATGTAATATCACTTGCTGGGTCTAGAAGCGAATGAAATCTGTGGATGCCAGCACAGTAGGTGGATTTTTTTTTTTTTTTTTTTTGACAAGTGTGAACAGGGAGTTACAAACTGGTCAGTGAGTCCCAAAGTCCATTATGTGATACTCCAAAAGGTATTATAAAATTATTAAAACTAAATTAATTTAGATTCACCTTAAATTTTTTAAAATAAATATGGGACAATAGAATTCCTTGACACAAAACATAAAAGTTGTTGCAACTCCAGACAGATTAGGAACTGTTGTTCCTAGAGATAGTCCATTTTGTGAGTATTGTTCAGCTACTTACCACAAAGTTTAGATATTTTGTAGTGATAATAAATGAATTCATGTTTCCTGCATTTATTTTTCTTTAAATATATTTTATTGATTTTTTACAGAGAGGAAGGGAGAGAGCTAGAGAGCTAGAAATGTCAATGAGAGAGAAACATCGACCAGCTGCCCCTTACACTCCCCTTACCGGGGACCCACCCGCAACCAATGTACATGCCCTTGATCGGAATCGAACCTGGAACCTTTCAGTCCGCAGACCGATGCTCTACCACTGAGCCAAACTGGTTTTGGCTCATGTTTCCTGCATTTAAAGTCTTTGTATTTTTTTAATGTATTTTATTGATTTTTTACAGAGAGGAAGAGAGAGGGATAGAGAGTTAGAAACATTGATCAGCTGCCTCTTGCACACCCCCCACTGGAGATGTGCCTGCAGCCAAGGTGCATGCCCTTGACCAGAATCAAACCCGGGACCCTTCAATCCGCAGGCCGATGCTCTATCCACTGAGCCAAACCAGTTTTGGCAACTCTACCATTTTTTAACCACAATTTCCTCATAATTAGTCATTTGAACTATCATTAACATGTCAAATGTTCTAACCATAGTAGAACACAATAGGAATGCAAGTGTGCAGTCTCCTGGCTCCCTTGCTTCCCGGCTCCCTGTTGAGTGCAGGTGCCATGTGCTGCCTCTTATCAGCCACACAGCACTGGGACTAGATTTAGTCTCAAAACCCTTCTCAACCTAGCTTTCCAAGTACCACTACTGATTGATGAAGGAGGGTACATGACAGGATGACCATTTCTCATTCTGTCTATATCTGTAATTGTTACATGTAAATAAATCATTTACTTGTGAAATCCCTCCTTTGTAACTTCAAACAGTGCCATTTGTCCAGTTAATCATCAGGAGATTTTTTCCAGTGACATCACTGGTGGATCATCTTTGCTGATGTTTGGACTCCCAAAAGTCCAATTTGATTCATAGTCTTGACTTCCAACATGATCCACAGTAAGAGCAAGTTTTAAAACTTGACTTAAAGGCACAGTCATGTATTAGAGAAATTTGAGAGAGGAGCTTTACCAGATGCTAACCCTTAGTGTCTCTTCATCTGCGAGCCAGCGTCTAGTAAGTTCCACTTTCACCACTCTGCACAGACTCTCAGAGTTTTAACTAGAATTTATAACCTGCAAATGGATGGAACAAATTGTTAAAATAAACCAAATTTCCTATTTATTCTGGACTGCTTAAGATTAATTAAACTATTAGCTTTGAATTTATAGCTTTTGCACTCTGAAAAAGTAATCTATTTTTAGACATCACCACTGAATGATAATAAAAAATGTTGCAGTTATTTTCTTCATAAAGATAATTTTAAAGTAAGTTAAGTTTAATAGAATATTAAGTTTGATATTTCTTGATCTTTTGGTTTTTCTTTATAAATGGATGCCATATATACATCATAAAACAAGGTGCTTGACTACTTCCTTATTTATTCACTTATTCATTTGTTCAATATACATCTATTGAGTGCCTATTATGTGTCAGGTATTCTTCTAAAACCTAACGATACACCAATAAATAGACAAAAGTGCCTGCTTTATTGCTGTTTACATTCCAATGGACATCAAAGACCCTGGAAGAATAGCTCTTCAACCACCTCTGGGTAGTCTAAGTCTCTAAGAGATGGCTCTGAATTCACTGGGATGGTGAAGATGCTAGTAAAGAGGATTCAAAAGAATCATTTCAAAAGCTAATCTATATTCTCTGGAATTTGAGGGACATAGAAGCAAGTTACTTGATCCAATGCTGAACCAAAAAAATCAATGTGCCGAAACTGGTTTGGCTCAATGGATAGAGCTTAGGGGGTTCGATTCCGATCAAGGGCATGTACCTTGGTTGCAGGCATATCCCCAGTAGGGGGTGTGCAAGAGGCAGCTGATTGATGACTCTCTCTCATCGATGTTTCTAACTCTCTCTCTCCCTTCCTCTCTGTACAAAATCAATAAAATATATATTTTTTAAAATCAATGTAGGTAGCTAGAGTTACATACAGAAGAAAAGTTAGTATCAATAGTGAGCTACTCATCCACTGAGAGCTAGGCAAAGGGGTATGTTTTCCACATATCAGGTACAGACTCTGTGGGATGACTGAGAGTCAAATCTATTAGCTAGCCATGAGTTCCACCAAAATCTCCTGGCAAGAGGGAAGCAGCTTCAATAGCAAGAGGATGAAGTGTCCCATGGATGCAGAAGTGGAGTGTGGGGATGAAATGGGCCCCATGGAAGCAGCATGACTCACACTAGGAAGCACAGGTGCAGGTTTCCGGAGAAAGAAGCACCCAAAGGAAAAGCATTATTTCAAGGATGAGAAGGATGATCAATGCTTTATAACTTTACCAGTTCAGAAGGACGTCGTCTGCCCCTTACTTCTCCCTCTTCTATTCCATTATGAAAGGGCCCCGAAACAACAGCTTTTAAGTGAAGAATGCAGTGAAGCAAGAAAAGAAAGATGTTAGATCAAAACCTTTCCCTACCTCATCCTTTCATTCCCCTAAGCCTGAGGCAGACCTAACCTGGGGAAAAAGATTTTACAGTGAATGAGATTTGGGCCTTTTGATACTCATCTGTGCTATACTTTTAATTATTTAGTGAGACAGAGAAACCTTGGGACCTGACTGAAATTCTATCCCAGGTGCTGGAAATAACTAACCCAAAGAGCAAGTGAAAGAGAATAAAGGTGCTTTCTGCTTTACTCTAGTAAGTGCAGCTCATTCAATAACCAATTTAAAAAGATGAGTTTTCATGAGCAGGAAGAAAACCACAGTTAGGAACATTTCTGAGTTAGACTCACTGGGAAAAGAGGGTCACAGAACTGTGCACTCTTGATATTTAAAAGTGAAGCTAAATAAAGCCTATAGGATCAATTTCTAAATACCCTATATCAATAGAAAATTAGAGATTTATAGAAAAATAATATGCAACCCACTATTGAGCACCTTTATTAATTTTTTTCAAATGCTTCTAGTAATTTCTATCATCTAATTCAGGATAGGGAAATTGTGACCTGTAAACTACAGAACTCCAAAGTGAGGAATTGTTTTCCTTTTTTACTAATGCTGAATTTGAGTATAAAGCCTGTAAAAAAAGGTTCAACCGTGCTAAAAATAAAATTTCTACCACCTTTTCAATGGGATACAAAGTTCAACCAAAATAGGGATAAATGAGTCAGATGAAATATAGTAGATGTTTTCAGATCAGCATGCCCTGGTAGCATAGATCCAGGAATATTTAAGACATACTCTAAACTTATCATAGAAACAATCTTTTCAGAACACATGGTAGACAGCTATGAAGCCTAAAAACAGAGAAAGGACATGGGTAGGACCTACCTCTAAAGAAGAAAATAAAGTAATAATCCTAAGAATTATAGCCTGGTCACCTTAACTTTGATACCTGAAAAGACCAAACTCATCATTCATTTCATTTATAAAACACTAAAAGATTGCAGGGTGCCAGTGACTAGGAAGCTGGACTTTGGGAAAGATAAATCAGTCAAAACTATGTAATATCATTCCATGACAGACTACCAGCCATTATTGATGGAAAGGGAAGAAGAAAGACTTTAATCCTGGTCTTAAAGGACACACATAAATAAAGATGGGAAAATATTTTCAGAGTACATAACTATATGAATTCTCAATATATTAGAAAGCAAAACAAATGGAGTTTATTCTGCTGTTTTCTTTCCTGGAGAGAGGACAGCAAGAAGAATAGTTAAACCTTAATTGAATATATTGGGGGTGAGGGGACTCCACCAAAGTTTTGTAAATTGGGATGATGTGATTCCATTTTGCAATAGGAGAAAAACACATCTTCACTTTTAATATTGTAAATACTCCCAGTCTGCAATATCCATCTGTAAATGGCTTTGCAGATAGATTTATTTTATGCTACATTAATCCAAAAAGAATCAAAAGTTAGGGGATACTGCTCCCAAGAAAAAATGAGAGATGTTCAGGGATTCAGAAAAAGTAAGCTAGCTGGGGAAAACCAGGACAAGCGGAACAAAAATAGAGGAATTCATGGGATCTGAGTAAGTTTTATCATACTAAAGAATAGAAAGGACTTTACTCTTTTGTTAACTGAAAGACAAGATACAGTTCTGAATTGTCTTTGATTCAAACTGTTCCATCAACAATTCCTAACAGCTTTTATCACTCACTGCCATTTCTTACAAGTCATGCCTCCATTACTTAACCAATGAACTAGTCTTTCTATTCATCTGATGCCCTACCCAATCCATTCCCATTCCTATTGACTTAACACCTGGCTTTCTGATTACAGAATTTCTCAATTCCCATATCTTCTACTAATGCTTCATTACAAGATGGCACGGCCACATTTTGGGTTTTATTATATAATATTGCTTTACCTCAAAATTTATGAAATCTGAGTTTCCTCTATATAACAGTTTCATTCCCTCACTTGTATCAAACTCTTTATTAAACTTCACTGTGATCTCTGAACCTTGGACACTCGAGTAAACAAAACTAAATTTAAATATAAACTTTCACATTTGCAGGCCATATGCCTTTATAAAAGTTACTCCACAAACTCAGGCTGTTTCTTGGTATAGCAAACTACCAGCATTGCCTGATAAAACTCACTGCACACTCAATTTAACATTAAAAACCCATGACAGTACAAAAAATGACAAAAACTGGCTACAACACTATCAGCTAAAAATGAGAAGACCATATGTCATGTCTGAGTGGAACTTCCATTAGCTACATTGTCATTTAACTTGGATTAAGAAGCATTCTTAGACTGTAAATCATGTTTTCCACAATCTAGATAAAATATCATAGAAATCCCCACCCCACCCTCCCCCCCCAAAAAAAGGGAGGGAAGGCTTTGCCTCTGCCTTGCTATGTGCTGCCAACTCTGTGATACAAGGAATATAGTAACCAGCAAAACAAATGACTGGTCTTTGACTATATCAACCAAAACCGGAATCCCAAATACCCATGTTCATTGATTCTTCTAATTTATTATATTCATGGGTCCATATGGTATAAAAATGACTGAATAAATAAGTATATGGTGGAGAAGAGACAAACCTCCATGTAGAAGAATTATAAATGATTTATGTAGACATTTTGCTCTCACGGAGGTGGATTATAATTCCCTATCATTGACAATGAACTGTGCATAGTGACTTCTTTCCAAATACTGAAGGATGGAAAGAGAGGTGATGGGGGGAACAAGCCTTACAGTAGGGAAACCTGGTAAATACCCTGTTTCCCCGAAAATGAGACAGTGTCTTATATTAATTTTTTCTCTCAAAGTTGCGCTAGGTCTTATTTTCAGGGGATGTCTTATTTTCGGGGAAACATAGTACTAGGTGACCATGTGGTGATAAGCCATGTTGCTAGAAAGTATTTTTGACATAATATCATGAAAAGGGTAATTTACCTCTGTGATCTTGCCACCAAAAATCCATAAGCTCTATCTACCCATGAGAAAAAAATCAGACAAATCCCAATTGAAGAACATTCTGTGCAATATCTGGCCAGTAGTCCTCAAAACAATCATATTAATTAATAAAAATAAACTAACAGCCGAAGCCGGTTTGGCTCAGTGGTAGAGCGTCAGTCTGTGGACTGAAAGGTCCCAGGTTCGATTCCGGTCAAGGGCATGTACATTGGTTGCAGGCACATCCCTGGTAGGAGGTGTGCAGGAGGCAGCTGGTCGATGTTTCTCTCTCCTCGATGTTTCTAGCTCTCTATCTCTCTCCATTCCTCTCTGTAAAAATATCAATAAAATATATTTTAAAATAATAATAATTAAAAAAAAAAAAGCAAACAAGGAATGTCTGAGAAACCATCACATCAAGCCTAAGGAGACATGATAACTAAATGTAATGTACCCTGGATAGGATCCTTGAACAGGAGTACATGCAGTAAAAACTAAGGAAACTTGAGTGTATGAACTTCAATTAATAATAACATATCAATATTGGTTCATTAATTATAACAAAAGTACTTCTCTAATGTAAGATGTTAATAATAGAGGAAGTTGGGTATGGAGTATATGGGAGCTCTCTATTTACTTAATAAAATTTTTTGTAAATCTAAAACAATTCTAAAAAATAAAATTTATCAAAAGCACACACACTTCTCTCTCTTTGGAAGCAGATTTACACAGTGCCACCCCAACCCCACCTTAGTACCCTACTAGAGGGGAATATTTAAGAAATTGCTATAAATTCAATAAAAACATTACATTAAAATTTTAAAAATAAATGACTGGGCCAGGGAGAGCAAAGGAGAGACAGTAGATGAGGCTAGAGAGCTAGGAAGAAGGCCCCCCGGCTCTAGGAAGATTTTGGACTTCATCTGAGGGAGGCATTAGCTTTCAGCAAGGAAATGAGTGACAGACACGATTTGCATTTGCAGCAGGTTTGAAATGTATACATGATGACATGTACAAAAATATAACCTCATTTTTTATAACACAACTAGCTTAAAAGTCCTCACTTCTTCTTAGTAACAAAAATAAAGACACATTTTTAAGGGTAACAGTCACTCTAGAAAAAAAAAATTGCTTCTCAATTAACTCAGTTTATTTGAGAATAAATATTTAGTATTTATTTCTTCTCTTCCTTTCAGCCCTATTCCTTGATAATAGAGGATGACATTTCTGGATGAGTTATTTCTGTCTGTATTGGACAGAAATGTAATTCTCGTTTTACATCACATCCTTCAATATACACTGGCATCTACTAAAGCATAACTGTTCTAACCTGGCCTTAGGTATTCGGGAACAGAGAAAGTATTGCATGGTGATTTAAAACCCTGAGTGCAGTGGGAAAGGGTGCGGAATCTCAGAGGGAAGGCTGGGGATGGTGGGTGGGTGAGTAGGAGGTAAACAATCAAAGACCCTGTATGCACATATGCATAACCCATGGACACAGACAATTAGGGGAAGGAAGGTGGGGGTGGGGGGCAGAGGGCTGAAGGAGGTCAGTGGGGGGAAAACGGGGACATATGTAATTCTTTCAACAATAGAGAATTATCTTTAAAAAAAATAATAATGTAAAGCAAACTAAATAAATAAAATAAAATAAATTACAGACTGTCAAGAAAATTTAAAAAACAAATAAAATCCTGATAGCTGAAGCCATATTACCTAGATTAAAACTCCATTTCTGCCATTTACTAACTTAATTTCTGTGCTGAACTTTTCTCTCTTCTGTAAAACTTAGATGTTTATAATACATACCATACAGGGCTGAGGTGGTGAGGACAGTGTTAGTTAATATATGTGAAGAACTTAAAACAATATTTATCAGCCAAAACCGGTTTGGCTCAGTGGTAGAGCGTCGGTCCGCGGACTGAAAGGTCCCAGGTTCGATTCCGGTCAGGGGCATGTACATTGGTTGCGGGCACATCCCCAGTAGGGGGTGTGCAAGAGGCAGCTGGCAGATGTTTCTCTCTCATTGATGTTTCTAGCACTCTATCTCTCTCCCTCTCTGTAAAAAGTCAATTTAAAAAAAAACAATATTTATCATATAGTGTTATGTAATTGTTGGCTACTATCATTAATGACCATAGTTCCCAACTTTACATTTTTATCAACCAACCGCCCCAACTTTACATTTTTAATAGACAACTTAGTTTCAAATAATTTTGGACATGAAAAAAATAATAGAGTTCCCATGTATTCTTCACCTGGAGGCCCCTAAAGTTAATATCATACAAAACCATGATATATTTACCCAAACTAAAAGATTGACATTGGTGCATTTAATAACTCTAAACTTTATTTGGATTTTGCCAGTTTTTGAATTAATGCCCCTCTTCTGTCCCAGGATCCAACCCAGAATAGTACATTACGTTTAGCCTATTACATTTCTAAAACATCACACAGGAGCCTCTACTTCTAGCCATGATAAGGAATGAAAACCAAACTCTCAAATACAACTATGGGCAAATGAATATAATTAGGCAATGAACAACAGTCAGCAAGTGCATGAGCATTGAAAAAATAGACATACTCAAAGGGAGAAGCACCTCAGATGTTTGTCAGGAGAGACTTTGTGCAACAGAAGGAAGTAGAGATCCGGTGGCACAATGTACTTATTGGGCTGAAGAGGCAGGGATTTGTGGAGCAGGGTACTGAAAACAGGCTGCTGCCTGTAACCAGATGGCCAGTTTTCTCTGTGAAACTCACCATGGTGTTAGGGCCATGGGCGGGGCCACATAAGCACAGGAAAAGAATGCTCAAGGCCTAGCAGGGATTATCTGCAACAGAGATGAGAGCTACATTATGATCATACATTGAACCACCGGCCCAGCCAGAGCTGAGAGGTCTCACTGACAATCTCAAAAACATCCTTGGACAGAAGCACGCTCCAAAGTGAAAACACATCCCAAGATGAGGCTCAAAACTGAAGCCTGCCAAGACCTAAGGGATCTTCTGGTAATTCAACTGGCTGCAAGAACAAAATTTAAAATCCTTCATAGTGGAAAAATCATAATGCAGGCTCCCAACAACATATAATCTACAATCCATATATTATAATAGATGTATGCATGTCTATAAATGTAGAGAGAACAAAAGATAGGAGTGCCAAATGGAACCATTACAAGGTCATACATTTTTATCAAGTTTTACACAGTATTAACCCTAAGTAGGCTGTGATTAGTATGCATGTTGTAATTCTGATAGCAACCCTAGGACATAATGTGAAGAAGTATAGCTGAAAAGGCAAAAGAGTAATCATGCTAGAATACTGAAATAATATTCTATTAACCCAAAAGAAGTCAGGAAAGAAGAGAGAAAAATAAAATAATATTTTATTTTATTTGGCAAATCAGAAACAAGCATCACAAAGGACTGACCTAAATCCAACTGTATCAATAATTTATTAAATATTTTTAAAAGATTGGCTTAGAAGAAAAATATATACCATGTAAATGGTATGCACAATAAAGTTGAAAGAGTTTCATTAATATCAAATTTAATGGGTCTGAAGACAAGAAGAATTATCAGAGACAGAGATATTTATAATGATAAATGGGTCTATCCATGGAGAAGACATAGCAAATCTAAAATGTAGATGGCTAATAACTGAGCTTAAAAATAGATGAAGCAAAAGCTGACTGAACTAAAGAGACAAATAGAGAAGTCTACAATCCGAAGCAGAAATATTAATTTCCTCTTTAATAGCTACATAAACATTGAGAAGGGTGTGGGATATCTATACTAATAAAAGCCTATGTGGGCCGAAGCAGGTTTGGCTCAGTGGTAGAGTGTCGGTCTGCGGACTGAAAGGTCCCAGGTTCGATTTCGGTTAAGGGCATGTACATTGGTTGCGGGCACATCCCCAGTAGGGGGTGTGCAAGAGGCAGCTGGTCGATGTTTCTCTCTCATCGATATTTCTAGCTCTCTATCTCTCTCCCTTCCTCTCTGTAAAAAAAAAATCAATAAAAAATATATTTAAAAAAAAAAAAAAAAGCCTAGGTGGTCATCATGCCCTCATGCTGTGACACCCTCACATTGTGACACCCTCACGCCAGGAATGAGCACTCACCAGGAGGCTGCGTGTGCAGCAGGCACACTCAGATGGGCAGGGCTGCGTGCACTGCAGTGGGCAGGGGCTTGACACTGCATGTGCAGTATGTAAGCGAGGGGCCTGCGGCTTCGCACGGTGATGCCTGGGGCTCCCACAGCACCTGCCTATCTCTTTGGGGCCCTGTGAGAGGGCACAGACAAGCTGGGACCGCTCCCCTACCCAAAGTGCATGAATTTCCTGCACCGGGCCTCTAGTCTAAAAATAATTATTAACCACTCTAAACATAGCTGACCTTTATAGAACAACTTAGCCAATAACTACAAAATTCACATTTTTATCTGTGTGCATGTAGAGCATTAACCAAGAAAGACCTTATGCCAGGACATTATAAAACAAGTCTCAGTATATTATGCGTTTGAAATTTTACAAAATATGTTATCTAAACACAAGGAAATTAAATAAGAAATCAATAATAATTAGATATTTAGATAAGCCTCAAATATTGGAAGTTATAAACATTTCTAAATAACAAGTCAAAGAAGAAATTCTTTTAAAAATTAATAAGCCAAAACTGGTTTGGCTCAGTGGATAGAGCATCGGCCTGCAGACTGAAGGATCCTGGGTTCAATTCCAGTCAAGGGCATGTACCTTGGTTGCAGGCACATCCCTGGTGGGGGATGTGCAGGAGGCAGCTGGTTAATGTTTCTCTCTCATTGATGCTTCTAACTTTCTATCCCTCTTGCTTCCTCTCTGTAAAAAATCAATAAAATATATATATTCTAAAATTAATAAAAATAAATATTGGAAACTAAATAATAAAAATACATCAAGGTGTTTTGGATGGAGCTAAAGAGTACTTATAGGAAGTTTATCAATCTACAAGTTCCTCTCTCCAGTGGGGAAGACATGAGTTCTATTAAGAATAGTGCCTATCCCTACTAACTATAGTATAGGATATGCTTTAGTTTAACCTACTCTGGGGCAAGAGCAGTCATGTCATATCAATATCAAAGCATTTCCATAAACCCTGAGGCCTTAAGATTCTCACAGGCATGCTCCTGAGCCTCAGGGGATAGGATAGAGGGCCACTGCCCCATGGCCACTTCAGTCTCCACCTGTATTAAGACACTTAAGAGGACCTCTTGGACCAGGTCCTTTCCCAAAGCTGAGTTCTAACATTATCCAACACTAGAGGCCCATTGCATTATATTCATATAAGAATAGGCCTTCCTTCCTCTGGCTTCACTCCCAGCTGCCTGGGAGCCAGCAAATCCTCTCTTCTGGCTGGAGCATGACTTCTGGCCGGAGCACCCCTCCTGTAGCTCCCTCCCCCTCATAGCAAGCATCCTGCCCCTACCAGTCACTCTGCACCTGTATATGCAAATTAACCCGCCATCTTTGTTGGGTTAATTTGCATACTCACTCTGATTGGCTATGGGCATAGCAGAGGGATGGTCAATTTACATGTTTGTCTATTATTTGGAAAGATTATTGGTTGAATCTACCTGGCCCATTGTGCTAATGTTTCATTATCTCTCCAGGCTAACTCCCATCCTTTGTCTTCCTCTGAGATGAAAACTCACTTTAATTTGCCTTTTCTAGTGATAACTTTTTCCTCTGAATGCTGTTCATCATTAAAAGTAAACTCTGCCTGTCCCAGGATACCTGGGCTGGCATCTAACTCTCCTAAGGTCTTTTTCTGACTTGCAGCTCATTGCTGTTTAATTCACCATGCATGTTGTTGTCATTATGTACTGATGGCCTGGGTCCAATTAGGATACATATTTTGTACCCAAAAAATGTTAGGTACCCCAACTAGGATTAAATGAGTGATAGTCAAAGCCAGATTCAATTTGGTTTGAGTATGCCATAAGACCTCCCATAGCATTCCTCATCTCAGGGTGGGCTGTTCCTCAACAAAAGAGCTCAGATCCATCACACAATCCTCATGTTTTAATCTCATCAGGAACCCATTGCTTCCCTACTCCCTGCTAAGTAGCTTTCCATCCATAAGAACTAGGATAATTGTGTGTGTGCATAACACACTGTGGCATACTGGGCATGCTGCCATTATATTTTGACTATTGTAACCAGAGACCTCGCTAAGCATCTGATTGTCAGGCTTTACAGTTACCCAGCAATCAGTGTGCTTGGAGCCATATACCACATGGTTTAAAGTCCGAGGAAAAAGCAATTCTTGTAAATTCTTTCCCAAATGATGCCCTTTGCAGTGAGTGGAGCTTGAAAATAGCAGTCAAAGATACTGGCACCTTGCTATAGTTCAATAGTCATTAATACTTCATGTAGTTCAATAACATATTATCTGACTAGAATGCCTCTCAGACTCAGGTTTGCAGACTGCCTTCCAACCTTGTCAGGTTTCAAAAGCAGGCATGGTCTCGGTAAGCATAGTTTTACCCTGCTGGGCATCTGGTATACTTATGCTCAGAGATAATGTTACTCTGTTGCTCTGAGCTATTGAGGAATTAATAAAATGTTAGATTTTTCTCACTGAGTAACCCTCATACATTTCTTTACACTCAGCTATTAATTTTCTTCTCAATTTGTCATTTATTTTTATCCAAACTTTTTCACCTTTGGAAGGGACATCAAGTTGCTACAGCAACACTAGTCTAGCAAGTGCCTCTTGTTCAATTGGTTTAGAGATTGGCTGGATTATTTTAGTGAAGTCTAGTCTCCCTCCTCCCCCATCCTACACACACACATATAGTGTTAAACCTCTCACATTGCTCCTTAAGGAGGTACAGATTTCTGAGCCAGAGCTCTGGGGTTGGGAATGATGGCAAGCTTCTCTTTGAGTGACATGCCTACTATAGGAACTGAGTCCTCAGTGAAGGAGAGTCAGCAGAGTTCCTCTCAGCTTGTCTCTCCTGGCAAGGAAACATTGCTCTCACGCTGTGGCAAGGACTGTGGCCCCAGTCTTCTCAGCATGCTATGACCAAGGCCCAGAACTGCTCTTATCTCATACAGTAGTCTCTACTTCCCAAATTAGCAGTCATTTAAATCATCCATCCATCCTCAACACAGCAGTACCATAGATACCCACATGCATTCCTTTGATATTAATAGAACATTCTCTGCCTACTGCTATCACGATGTGCACAGCTACAAATTATTCTCCCAACAACCAAAAATTATTCAGTTAACTTACTGTAAGGTGAGAGAGTTGACCTTCCTGCCTTTTTCCTTTGGAAAGTATGAAATAATCTCATCTTCACTGACACCCAAGACTTTTTCTTACTAAAATGAGAAATCACCTTCCTCCCATGCTTTATTATATGCCAATGCATGCCTAAACGATAGGACTTTCTGAAATTTACTGCCATAAGAATAATTTAACATTTTGAAGGGTAGTAGAACATGCCACCTCAAAATATGCCTCTTTGGCATAAGGATTATTTTGAGCTAATTATTTTAAGAAAATGTAGACACAAGAGAAACTCTATAAACAGTAGAAATTGCCCTTTTGTAAGACAAATCTACATTTGTAAAGGAAATTTACATTAGAAAAGGGGTCTGCGTAAAGATTTCCATTCTAAAGATAACTTTTTCCATCTGACATTATCTGCTTGGCAGGGCAACCTTTGTTTACCAAACATTTCCTCTTCTCAACTTCCTCTGAATTGCCTTCTCTTTTTTGAAACCCCTAATCCTAACCCCTTCCTTAGCTCACAATATGGCATATGAGCCTCAATCCTCTGGCTGCCTTGTGAATCTTGTATCTTTGAGAAACTCCCATAAGAACAAAAAAATCAACTAAGTAAATTTAAAGATTTAATTGATTTTATTGAATGATTCATGAGTTGGACAAGAATCCCATCTAGTAAATAGGTGCTCTGAGATGTGTACATAAAGGAAGGTTTTTATAGGCAGAAACTGGGCAGAACAAGAAAGGGTAACGGATCTTATCAGCATATTTCACTAATGTTGTTTGGGCAATTCCAGACTAGATTAAAATTCACTCCTAAAACAGAATGAAACTGTATTAAGTCTTAGTGGGGCTTAGCATAAGAGACTTCATTTTGAGCCTGTTGTTTCTTTTTTAACGGTATATAACTAAATTAGGGTGTGTGTTTTTTTATCCTGTTAATCTATCTCCTTACTCCAAACCCCTAAATTTTGGCCCACCCTCAACCTGAGCCAGTATACATCCCCTCTTGAGTTAAACTGGCTTTAGGGTAAAATAAAATATTCTCTGAGCTACTACCTGAATGTGCCACCCACTCATCCCACTTAGTTCTTTCTAGCTTTGTTTACTCTTTCTTTTTGCCTAACTCTAGTCCTTGTAGTCAAAGCATTCTCCTTACTGCAATGATCTCCCTCCCCCACTTCCCCATTTGCAATAGCCCTTTCCCTCTCTTGCAATATTACATTTGGATATAGTCTCTTATTCTCTAAATCCAGATTTGACTTTTACTTCAGTCTTGTCAGTAATTTTTCTTGCTATCACCTATCCTGTAATATCCAAACAATAGGGTTTTATGTTTTATGGTTTACCCTGAGTTAATGAGATGGCACCTGGAGCAGATTGTTGCTGCCCCAGCTGAAGTCACCACTGCCTCCAGCCAATCCCAAAGTCCCATTAAGAGCCCAAGTAAAACCTGAAGGACTTCCCGGTGGAATTAGGATAAATTGTCAGCCTGTACAGCAAGCTGTCAAACTCTCGCATACAGCCCACAATGAATATTTTTGCAGCCCAGCCAATATAAGAAACGTTTTAATAGAAATTTTGTAACTTAATTTTTACAATATTCTGTTATACATAATTATTAATAATAAACTACAACGTTTGCTACTATCATTATCATGTTGTATTCATTTCCCTTTTGCACCTTATGCACAAGCACACCATTCTCTCCACTAATACTAGCAGTGAATATTTTAGCAATCAATTGCCACATCATTAGTCTTGTACTGACTTGTTTGCTATGCGCAACAGGAAATATTTCGCTTTCAGAGAACAAGAAAAATATGTTTATTTGCATTACACTTATGAAGTTGTGCAGTTATTTAGTGTCTGGTAAATGAATGTTCAAAAATATTAATTTTTATTAAATTGTTCTATTATTTTATGTTAACAATTACTCATTTATTTCAGTCCTTTGTATTCACATGTCTCTATCGAAATAAACCTGTTTCTATGAAAATTGAAGCTTTTGTTTTTTTGTGGCCCACATAAACTTAAACCTTGTTTATTTGGCCCATGTTAGCTTTTGAGTTTGACATGCTTGCTGTATAGTGATGAACTCAATAAATGGTGTTGTTTTAGTTGTTGTGGGGTCGAACCCTGGGTTCAAAATAAGACCACCGGAGGCTGATGATTGATTAAAAAAGTAGGCAAGGATTATTGAAAAACTGGCCAGGATGACCGCAAGAGCACCACACACAGGTGGCCACACTCACGACCGCACTGTTCCAGGTGTAGGCAGTCTTTTTAAAGGTCCAAACCACAGGAATTTTCCTTTGTTCTAAATTCTAAATTCTAAAGGCTGGGAACAGCCTTCAGGGGACATTGGAATGTGGCCCTATCTTGCGGTAGCAGATAATACAAAAGCAGAGCTCAGCGGTTAATCTCTAAAGGTTATCTACAATTTCTACCCCTGAAGCTACTGAGTCAGTGGGAATTAATCTCCTGTATTTCTGGTCTCAGGCACAGGAAAATTGCCTTAGCCTCCAGGTCTCCACCTGGTAGCTGAGGTAACTACCGTATGTGTAGGCAAGTAAGCAAATGCCAAAGCCAGAATAGCAAGGTTAAAATTCAAACAGCAGTATTTACCTAAGTGTGGTTGCTACTATATTTCATTAATGCTCTAAGTTTATGGATGTTCGTTATTCAGCAAATGGATTAATACATTGGCTAAACACATGAATGTGTCAGTGTAAGAAACCTGTAGACTATTATTACACAATTGAATCAAATTGATGAAATTTGCCAGGAAGCAAAATTTCAATTGATTGAGAAAAATGCTCTGAAGAATGGCAGTTTTACAGCTTATTTTATACATTAGAATCAAAGGAGGAGATATAAAGGGGGTTCCATAAAATTTGTGCTGGTAGACTAGGGAGGTGGCAGAAACCAAAGTGGGGAAATCTCTGAGATTAGATAAAAGAGTAAAATGGAGAGACATACTTTTTTACTTTGGTGGGTACAGGAGAATTAACAATGAACATTTGCAGCATATAGAGATGGGGGAGAGGGGGATATATCAATGAGGGGTTCTGTGGTCTTGTGCTCTAATGTGGTGAGTGTGCCCTGAAGTGTCTGGAAAAAAGATTATTCTGACATTCCGAAGGTATGTTAGCTTAGATGCAAAGAGACAATAGACAGGCTGAAGATTGACCTTTGTTAAGGAAGCTTCAGATCTAGGATATTGTTACCTGCCATGATTCACTTTTAGTTAGGAAGTTTATGTTTAGATCATTTTATGTGGTTACTTTAGGTCTTTTGAGTTCGTAAGGCCTGCCATGCTGGCCTCCCCTAATCTTGCCAGGTTTAGTATGTGGCCCTTTTTTTGTCCACAAATGAACAAACAAATGAGTAAACAAATGGATACCATCAATCTGGGATTGTGTTCCTTCCCAAGAAGGAAGAAGGCAAACAAAAGTTCCAAAGAAAATTGCTGCTGGGGTTTCTGTTCAGAGATACATTTATGAGCTGACAAGGATGAAAATATGGCTTTTGAGTATATTTTTGAAACTTTAGCTGCTTTGGGGGTGCATCAAATGTATCACCCATCTAAAATATAAAGTCATGATGCTAAAAAAAAAACAACAACTGTGAGTTCTCTGAGTCATGCAGAGTAGAAAATACCTTTTTGATGTTGTGAAAAATCAAAATCACATAGGGAAATTGAATTGGTCTCGAAGGCATCTTTAAAACATGAGAGCATCTTTATTCAACATTGATTTAGTAAAATATATGAGCCTTGCCCTCTATAGATCAGGTACTTTTCCAGAGGCTGGGAATAGACCAGGAAAAAAATAGTGATTGCAATCAAGAATGGTAGTCTAGTTGAAAGAACTGACAATTACAATGCTAAGTGTAATAACAGCAGTAAGGAATTTATTGCCTGTATAACTAAATATTTTGGGTTAATGCTGCTATTTAGAGAAGTTAGCTTGACAGGCAGGCAGACAGGGCAGGGGTCCAGGAAAACAAAGGCAGGTGGAACATAGGCAGGGGCAGACACGGCAGTTTGAGCAAGCCTAATCACAGAAACCAAACATTGGCACTGTAGTGAATAATACCAATACTACATCAGATCTTCATATGGAATTCAGCTTATAACTTCTTCATACAGCAAAGGAAGAATGAAGAATAGTGTATGACAATTTTTATTTGTAACTTTGATTTGACTCAAAACTAATATATGCTCTCGTATCAGTTGAATTATTGTCAAACAGATCCAGTAAACTTCAATTGATTTGGCCGGCAGTTTACTGCTTTGACCTAATTTTTCCAAACTAAAGATGAGATAAGTTTCTACTATCTCACAATAAATTGACAGGTGCAAATAAAGCTGACGAACTGGTTTAATAGGAGACGCCCAAAGCTCTGTGTGGGAGGACTCAATAGGGTGAGAAAAGAAATACCTGCTATATCTGAGTAAAGCAAATTTAGAATATAAGAATTACCATACAAACTCAGAGGATTAGAGGGAACATTGTCAGAAAGAATATTTATTTTACTTTACATCACATTCAAAGGTTAAGAATAGGCTCCCAAACTAACTTCTCTTCCAACTGGGTATAAATCTAATTATAATTATTATATCCAAATACTATTCAATCTTTATTCCAAGTTGTTTAGAGAAGTTCACAATTTAGTGCTACTTTAGCGTTCCCAATTTCTTATAGAATTCAATGGGTGTAATAAATTCAAATAAATTAATTAGCTAATTCAATGAGAGGAGTGGGTATTAGAGGTGATGTCATAGATGACTTGACAGCACTTTTACATCTGAATACTCAGAGTAGTAGGCAGAAAGAAATATCATTCACAATCTAAGGAGACTTGATGCAAACTACAATGGGCAATGTACTTTTTAAACATTTACTGATTGATTCTAGCTTACTTTCCCAGATCACTTAATTATACCACATTAAATGCATGAGTGATCAAATCCCCCCTGCTCTTTAATATCACGTGGTCTCCATTTCATGATGACACCAATTGTTGTTTTTTTGCAGAATTCATTAGACCTTATTTTGTTTTTGCTTATGATCTTCAAATGGATCTAAACCTACCCGCATAGTCACAAAATATGTATACATTCACTGTATAATACAAGTAAATGTTTTTCTAGTCAATGTTGATTTTTGTTTTGGTGTGTGTGTGTGTGTGTGTGTGTGTGTGTGTGTGTTTTAAGCTGATTAACCCTACTCAGTAACTTGCAATCACATACATACAACTCCTATATAATCCTTCATTGTTACAATACTTGGACCAGACAGCCTAGCCCATATTTTGCAACTACCTTGGCTAAAATTGCTTAGCAGTAACTTGCAAAAGAAGTGCTTTAATAAAGGAAATTAACTTCTTTTAATATGATGACTGACTTGCCAAGTTATTAGTGTTATTAATTTACCTTTTCTAAAAAAGTGCTTGTAATTTTACACAGGAAGACTGGGAGAGGAATAAAGGCTAATGATGCAATTCTAACAATGAAAACAGTGTCAGAGACATTGTTGGAAAAGAGACTGTCCTCAAATAATAACTCTAAGAAATTATAGTTCTCCATAGGTAAGTGTCTACCTCCAGTTTTAATGTGCAAGATGGAGATTATGGATGATTTTCTGCTGGATGCCTTATTATGCTATCCGGTTACAGTAGCTTTTTTCTTTCTTTCTTTCACACTGATCAAAAAATTTTTTCTCCTTTCTCTTCTCAATTTAGCTACCCCCCCCTTTTTTTTTCACAACAAGGCAAATACATTAAATTAAAAAACAAACAAACAAACAAACAAAAAACCCAGGAACCTATTATTTACTGAGAAATTTGATGAGAGATTTGGTTAATCAGCAAACAGGGCTAACAGGTAGCAAACCTTCAGGTGAGTCAGGTAAATAGTTTTTTAGGGAGGATCTTTTTGGGAGATTGGTTACCAAAGGGCAGGGCTAGCTGGAGCCCCATTTTCTAAACTAGCAGCCCCATTTTCCTAAGATATTATATTTGGATAACACACTTTAGAAATATGTCTGGAAAGTTCAATTCTCTAGGTAATTCCATTTCATCTTAACTCGATTAGATTTTATTTCAGTAGCAGTGTTATTGTGGAGCACTTTTGATTTTGTCTTGTCATTTTTGTCACTCAAAGGATTCATGTATTTAACAATATAATGGAATTCTTCTAATTATTAGGACTTAATTTTTATATTACATTTACTTTCATTTTTCATCAATGTTTTCCTCCCTTCTCCTATTTGCTACTTCTCCTGAGTTGTCTGACTTCCTTTTTGTGTTTTGCCAAGCTTCTTCTTTTCTCTTCTGCTTCCCCAGATCTTGCCTATAAAAAGTAATAAGGACCGTCTTCTTTCAGATTAGTCTTTATACGTTTATCTGGTATTTACTGAAGTTTTACAAAAGTGGTAATACTAAGCACTGACAATTTTTTTTTTTTCTAAGCTGGAGTCATATTACTTTCTTTCCTTTTTTTTTTTTTTAAAAAAAAATATATTTTATTGATTTTTTTTACAGAGAGGAATGGAGAGGGAGAGGGATAGAGAGTTAGAAATATCAATGAGCGAGAAACATCGATTCAGCTGCCACCTACACACTCCCTACCGGGGATGTGCCCAAAACCAAGGTACATGCCCTTGACCGGAATCAAGCTGGGTTCCTTCAGTCCGCAGGCGGGACTGAAGCTCTATTCACTGAGACAAAAGGATTAGGGCCATATTTCTTTCTGTCCTCTGAGTAAAGCAATCTAAAAGGAAGAGACTATTTTATATATTTCTCTTACATTACCTACAATGTCAATCACAGTGTTTCTCAAAGGGTCACCTGCATCAGATTCACCTGGGTGCTGGTAAGAATGCATATTCATAGCCCTGACACCAGACCTGTAGAGTCAGAATTTGGAGCCAGAGCTCAGGAATTTGCAGTTTTATTTCTCTTTTGTGCTGAACTTTTCCTGTGCTTTGACCTGAATTCTCAATCACTGCCTGGATATGCTCACTTGAATGTATTTTCATCCCACACACAACACATCCAAAACTAAACCACCCATTGGCTGTTTCCAATTCTGTCCTTATGCTAGTATCCCTGATTTTTGGAATCACTCCTCTTTGCATTCCATCAGTTTTACTTAATCAGTTTGTTGGCCTTTGTGCCAAGCACTGGGAAAGACAGTGAACACAGACATGGGTCATGTCCTCAAGGACTGTCACGATTCTTTCAGAGAGCAACTTACTCCTATAGTCTTTTGTTTTTCTCAAGCTATTCCCTTATTTCCTTGTCAACATTCTAACCTGAAATCTCACCACTTATGCTTGGACTGCTATAATTTTTTCCTAAATTAGTCCCTTTGCCCCTAAACTCCCATCTCTCTGGAAGATTAATCTGCTGAAAACTTAATCTTCAAAATAACACGTTGAATATAGTTTATCCCCACTTAATGTCTTCATTGTTCCCAATTGCTTACACGCTATTTTCCAAAGTGATTTCAAGGCTGTTTATAATCTGCTCCACAAATGATTTTTTTTCCTGAACAAACTCTTTATCCCTATCAATTAGACAGCTAAACTTCATGTCGGTATTTTTACTTATTTATTTTCTGAACTCATGACTTTAATTACACTTTCTGATCGACCAGACCATAACTTTTCTTTCTTAAGGCCAAATTTCCCCCACTCCCCCACCCCCAGCACGGCTGGCCCTCAGTACTTGTTGCTTCAGACCCTTTTGTGATTCTCTTCGTTCTCCATTAAACACTTTGTATGTGCTCCTTGGTACTATTACTTGTTTTTTCTCACATATTTTTCTAATCCTTCAATTATTTCATAAACTTCCTGAATGTAGGAACAATGTTTTATATACTTCATTTATTTATGCACTCTATCAAAAAATTGGTCCTGTCTTTCAAAGAGCTTACAATTTAGTTGTAAAGGCACACTTTCAGCAAATAATTAAAATGATCAACTGCTTTAATTTGTTGGTCAAGAAATTTTGATAAGCACCAATCATAGGCTAGGTATTGTGCTACATGCTGAAAATACAAAGTTAAAGCTGATAGGCTTGTGATGGTAGAGAATCATGTATAAACCACTAAAATGCAATGTTTTAAGTGCAAACAAAAAATTCCTAGGAGTACATATGAAGGTGAAACTATCTCTGCCAAGGAGTCAGTGAGGCTCATTTTTTTGTGAAATGGGTCTTTTTGTTTTGCGTTTTTTATTTTTTGCTTGTTTTGTTTTTGATGTGGTTTTTGTGGTATTTTTTTTTTTTTTTTTTTTTTTTTTTTTTTTTATATTTTCAGGTGGGTCTTGAAAGTGATTATAAACATGGGTTGGATAATGCAGCATTCATACACAAAGAGTGGGTCTTGGAAATCTGATAAGGCCATTCCTATATTATTTTGCTGAGTAGGAAACTGAGCTGGGCACAGAGGGTGCGCAGCTAAGACAGAGTTGAGGAGGATGGCAGCCTTACCATGGCTCACTGCCCAGGAGAATGGCTAGGTCTTGTTGCTGGGCCTTCAAGTAGACCCTTCCCTAGACCTCCTCCTTCAGCCGGCATAGATGTTTCTAGGGAAAGGTCTTCGCAGCTCCTAGTCTTAAAAACTTTTGCAAATTAAGTCAGGGAACGTTCCCTCTAAGAATCATATGATGACAGAGTTAGAAAGAGTACCAGAAATCAACCAGTTCGGTTGTTTCTAATTTACATCCCCGAGATTCTTAGGGATTCTCAAAAAGGCAAACGAAAATCTGCAATTTTTTTTTTTTTTTTTTTTTGTAATCAATTCTTACTATTCCAAAAAGCACATCAGAAACTTTCTGGTGGCTTAAAATGCCAGATTTACTTGTTTTGTGCTAGAACTGTATCAGTTCCACATTAAACTGGGGTTCTGACTCAGCCGTGTTCTGATTAAGTATAATTTGCTTTCCATATGCTTCACTTGGTCAATAACTTCTCAAAATGCAAAAGTGAAGGGAAGGTCGAATGCATAAAACTGGTAACGTTTGCTACCACGTTTTCCACTTACAAAGCGTTGTTGACTGACTTCATCTTAATTTATTCCTCAGGAAACTGTGGAATGGCTTCAAACAGTAGAACTTGGGGAGTCCCTGCCTCACGGGCCAGTGCTTTCGACTGCTCGGAAAGGAGCTTCTGGGTCCTTTCTGTGTGTCCCTGTCTACAGGGCCTGCAATTCCCTACTCGGAGGCACCTGTCGTGCCTTCGCCATTGCGTTAGGCCGCCGGGCGAGGGCCACCGCTCCCTCTCGCCATTCAGGAATGCGGCTCTCCCGCACGCATGCGTGGTTAGGCGACTGCGCGCCGGCGCCGCTAGGGGCCACTGGGTAACTTAGGGCGCGCGTGCGCAGTCGCTTTTGGGGCGAGTTCTCTCCCCCTTCTCCCCCCCGTTAGTCCGTCACCCTGACTATTCATTCCGCCATCCTCTGCCTTGTCATCCATTAAGAAGGCCTGCCCTCCGGTACGTCACGAAAGAAAACAGCTCCCGTAAACAGCTGCTGTCGTTACTAGGCCACCGCCGTCACCGGAGGCGAGCCGTGCGTCTCTGATCACCCACGGGTCGGCGTCTGAAGTCGTATTCCCCCGCCGCTCCCGCCCCTTCCGCCGCTCGCGCACGCGCACGGCCGGCCCTCGGCGCGCCCCGGTTGGCTGCGGCGGAGGCGGCGGCGGCGGCCTGGAGGGCGGTAGTGGTTTTCACTCTGCGTGATTCGTTTCCTCCGCCCCCTCCCGTTGGACGCTGTTGTGTGGTCGCCTTAAAAAAAAAAAAAAAAAAAAAAAATCAACTTTATTGTTCCCCGGCCCCACCTCCCGGCGCGGAGCGCATCCTCAGGATGCACTGAGGCGTAGGGTAGGGGCGGCGGCGGGTCGCGGTCCCTCTCCTCCGAGAGCCCGGCCGGAGGGGAGGGAGTCACGATGTCCGGGAGCCGCCAGGCCGGGTCGGGCTCCGCCGGGACCAGCCCCGGCTCCTCGGCGGCCTCTTCGGTGACTTCCGCCTCCTCGTCCTTATCCTCTTCCCCGTCGCCCCCTTCCGTGGCGGGATCGGCGGCGGCGCTGGGGTCCGGAGGGGCAGCCCAGGCCACGGGCTCCGGCGGCCTCGGGGGCCCGGGGCGGCCTGTGCTGGTGGCGGCCGCCGTGTCCGGCAGCGGCGGCGGCGGCGGCGGGGTGGTGTCCGCGGGCCTGTCCCGGCTCAGCTGCGCGGCCCGGCCCAGCGCCGGCGGAGGAGGGGGCAGCTCTGGCCTGGGCAGCGGCAGCAGAAAGCGACCTCTGCTCGCCCCCCTCTGCAACGGGCTCATCAACTCCTACGAGGACAAAAGCAACGACTTTGTCTGGTGGGTGTGAAGAGCGGCCCCCTTGTCGCTCAAGTCTGAGCTGCTGTTCGGGCTGGTGGGTCCGGGTGAGGCGGCTGTACGGTGCTGCAGAGGGATTCGAGCTGGTAGTTGGGGTTAAGATGGGGGGATTTTGGGGTCCCGAGCAGGTTGCTGTGCTAACGAGGTAAGTGCGGGGGGGCGGGGGGGAGAGGGAATGAAGGGAGTTTTTGGAATAAGAAATAACGGGAGGGGTTGGGAGGTGGGCAGTCAAATAAATGGATGTGCATAAAAGAAGAAAGCTGGGCAGGGAGGTGGGCCTTGAGTTTTCTGGCTGCCTGGTGAATGAGGCATCCTATCAGTCCGATTGCTTGTCGAAGTGGATTAAATTTGTAATGGAAGAGGGTTAAGCTTCCTGGGTTGCTCGAGGGTTGGAACTGTTGGCCAGAGTTTGCTTATTGAGACTGGTCTCAATAAGTTTGCTTATTGAGATGGTGCTCTAAGCATAGGTATGGATGTTTTAAGGATAGTAGTATTTCATGTAAATATCCATTCTATTTCCAAGGGCGGGCCCCTTTAAATCTGCTGTAGAGGCTGCTGTCATCAAGAAAGTCTGTTTCAAAAAAAAAAATTCACCTCTCAACTGAATGTCTTGCAAGAGGGGAACCACATTTACTAAATCTCATTCATGTATCAGATGTAACTGGAGTAATGCATTAGAGCGAACTGGAACTTCTGCTTTGAGAGAACAACACTAAGTATTAGACATTTTGTCATCATAGTTTGCATCATGAATGAAACACCATCGTGTTTAGTTGTGATATTTGGCATAGAGGGTAAAGTTAGCTGTAATAAGTGAAAGATTTAGTTGATTGTATTGTTGAGAGTGTTTTGGGATTTGAATTGGATTTGTATCTGAAATGCAGTCTAAATGGTAGAATTGTGAAGAAGGAATTGCATTTAGCTGAGTGAGAACTGGTAGGATTTTGTGCTTGTTCTCTGGAGAAAATTGTATATAGACTTAGAATATTAGTGATATAGGAAGTTGGCTTGCACTCCCATAGGGGAAGTTGATTCACTTCAGGGTCTAAAATGATCTGGATTGGTGTCATTACAGTTGACCATTGAATCACAGGGGTTTGAAGTGCCTAGTCCATTTATACCTGGATTTTTAAAAATATATTTTATTGATTTCTTACAGAGAAGAAGGAAGAGGGATAGAGAGTTAGAAACATCAATGAGAGAGAAACATCAATCAGCCGCCTCCTGCACACTCCCTACTGGGCATATGCCCGCAACCAAGGTACATGCTTTTGACCAGAATCGAACCCGGGACTGGCAGGCCAACACTCTATCAACTGAGCCAAACCAGTTAGGGCCATACCTGGATTTTTAATATATTTTATTGATTTTGTACAGAGAGGAAGGGAGAGAGAGAGAGAGTTAGAAACATCGATGAGAGAGTCATCGATCAGCTGCCTCTTGCACACCCCCTACTGGGGATATGCCCGCAACCAAGGTACATGCCTTTGACCGTCCCCTTCAGTCCCCAAGCCGAGGCTCTATCCATTGAAACAAACCGGTTTCGGCCATACCTGGATTTTTAAAAATAAATACAGTTGGCCCTTGTATCCATGGTTTTGCATTTATGAATTCAACCAACACTGAACAAAAATAGTATTTTCATACTTAATCTCAGATAGAAAATAATGTTTTCCATCCCCCAATTGGTTGAATCCACCATTCGAAGGACCAACTGTAGAGTCAGAAGTTATAAGTGTATTTTCAATTGTGGGGTCAATGCCTTTAGCCTCTGTGTTATTCAAGGGCCAGTTATAATAAATATAATAGGAAGTTATTTAGTCTTATAATGTCTAATTTTTGCAGTTAATAATGTCTGTTTATTTTTACTTTTGTCTTAAATACGTCTGGATTCAGAATTAATTCATTTTTAATTGAAATTGGGCTATAAATGTGATTGTCACTTATAAATAACTGAAGTTGCTTATTATTGGGACTAAGAGGTTTGTGCCTACACTCAGTAGAGAGCATCATATGAAAAAGTAAAAGCTAATGAAACAAAGTGAGGGTTTGCAGGGTTCAGTTGTCTTATTGATTGATTGAAGAATTTATTTATTTATGTTTTTGATTTTGCAGATAGAGGAAGAGAGGGAAGAGAGAGATAAAAACATTGATGATAAAGAAACATTGATTGGATGCCTCTTGCACACCACTAGCCACTGAGCCAAGCCAGCCAGGGTTTTTAAAAATATATATATATATTTTATTGATTTTTTACAGAGAGGAAGGGTTAGAAAGATTGAGGGAGAGAGAGTTAGAAAGATTGATGAGAGAGAAACATCAGTCAGCTGCCTCCTTCACACCCCTACTGAGGATGTGCCTGCAACCAAGGCACATGCCCTTGACTGGAATTGAACCTGGGACCCTTGAGTCCGCAGGCTGACGCTCTATCCACTGAGCCAAACCGTTAGGACTGAGGAGGGGTTTTTCTTACACCTTACACCAACAGCTGTTTGGTGTAAGGTGTAAGAAAGTATTTGATTTTTTAATAACTGGTTTGGCAGTATAGTTCATATGGCTGGCTATCAGTCCAAATATAAGGGTTATGTATTTTTGTCTGCCAAGAGCAGCTCCTCTTGCTGAAAAAGGTTTTCTCCCCCCATTTTAGCAATCCTATCCTATGTAATCTATCTGTACTAATAAAAGGATAATATGCTAATTAGACCGGTTGACGGACCATCTTCCGGACAAAGCCATGGTGGTGGGGGCCAAGGCAGAGGCATTTAGAGGTGATCAGGATGGCAGGGGAGAGCAGTTAGGGGCAAGATCAGGCTGGCAGGGAGTTATGGGTAATTAGGCTGGCAGGAGAGGGCAGTTGGGGGCTACCAGGTTGGCAAGGGAGGGCATTTGGGGGGTGATCAGGCCGGCAGGGAGGGCTATTGGGGGCATTAGGCAGGCAGGCAGGTGAATGGTTAGGAGCCAATGGTCCTGGATTGCAAGAGGGACATCTGACTTCCAGTTTAGGATCGGGCCTAAACCGGTAGTCAGACATCCCCCAAGAGGTCCCGGATTGGAGACTGTGTAGGCAGGGCTGAGAGACACCCCCTACCTCCAGGCACGAATTTTGTGCACTGGGCCTCTAGTATAATTATATTTCAATTGAGGTACAAAGAATTTAAGTAATGTTTCTAATTGGATGACTAAGGGACAAAATCAGAACTCAGATCTCCTAATTTTCAACCTCGTGCTTTCTTTGTATGGAATTAGACTACATATCTTAGGTTTGAGTACATGTGTTTAGCCTAGTGGTTTTTAAATGTGGTAGGTTGGAGGGAAACAACTGTTCTATAATCACATGAGATAAATGTTTTTAACCCCTAACTCCTTCCTCCCCTTGCCTCCTGAGAGGATTTACCAGAATTGGAGGCTGGAGTGGGCAATCTAGTTTGCAAAAGCTCCACTGGTGATAATGACATGTCGTCATCTTCTTGAGAATAATTAATTTAAAGTCAAATGCCTAATTTTCAGTAATTCATATTGGCCTCTCTTGACTTACGTTTTTTTTTTAAAGTTTATTTTTAATTGCACAATTGAACATTTTAGGGATTTATAGTTTTCACACAAAGGATCAAGAGTATATATTATCAAATTGTAGGTCATTCTAACTGATTTTAGAAAGAATTTGTAGTTTTTAGCTTGAAGTTGGAAAAATTGTTGACATTCAAGGAAGTCTTTGTTACTTCAATTTTTCAGATTTTTCTTACATGATCCATTTAATTGAAGTTATTTGAAAGATGACTTCTTTTATTCTTTCACATTACTACTGCCTCTGCATTAGCTTTTCAACTATCTGAAATGCTCTTTTCTACCTCTCTAAGGCCCAGTTATTCTCTAAGTTACAGCAGAAATAAATGTTTTCAAGTAGATAGCCCCTTGTGGGATGGTTAATTCTAATCATCTGTCTGTCTGATAAGTAGGTAGGATCTACATTCAATAGATCTGCCATTTATTAAATATGTCATTGCCTCTCACGTCAAACTATTAATATTAGACTATCCTAAAGAAAGACTTTTTAATCACCTAATTGTGTCATATCCTGGCATTATTACTTCACTTAGATATTAAATGGTTCTGAATTCAGATATTATCTCACTGCATTACATACTAGGCAGCCATTATCTATAAATCACACTTAGCACTAAAGATGAAACCTGTGACCACACTTGCTACTGTTTTCCCAACAATTACAAAGTGTTTTTAAGAGATGTTAAAGCATATTCAACTACTGATATAAGCTAGAATTCATTACGTTGTTGTTATAGCAACATCAGTCAAGCACTTCTTTGTATCTGCAAGACAAAACTTGGCCCTGGCAGTGTGGCCCATTTGGTTGGAGCATGGTCCCATATACCAAAAGGTTCCGGGTTGGGGCACATGCTCAGGTTGTGGGTTTGTTCCCAGGTAGGGGATTGTGTGGGAAGCAGCCTGTCAAGGTTTCTCTCTCACATCAGTGTTTCTCTCTCTTTCCCCCTCTTCCTTTCTTCCCCTCTCACTCCCTCCTATCTCTAAGATCAGTACAATTATTAAAAACAAAACAAAAAATTATTTTATTGTTGAGGGTATTCCAAATGTCCCCCACTTCCCACCTTCTTTGCTCCCTCCACCCAGCTCCTGCCCCACCCTAGGCCATCACTGCACTATTGTCTGTGTCCATGGGTTGTGCATATAAGTATATAAATTTTTTGGTTAATCTCTTCCTGCACTCCCCCTTTCCTCAGAGATCAATCTCTTCCTGCACTCCCCCTTTCCTCAGAGATCAGTCTGTTCCATGCTTCCATGTCTCTGGTCCTATTTATTCGTCAGTTTATTTTGTTTATTAAAAACAAACATACAAACAAAAAAACCTTGATTTCTTTTGCTTTATAATACATGTGCTGGTTGGATTACAATGATCATGAAAGATACTCTACAGAAGATGATGTCAAGTCATAGCAGTTCATTAAGGTTCTTTTATCAGCATCAGTGTCAACATAAGATTTAGGTGCATCAAATGGCAGAGAAAATGAGGTGATCATGAAGCAGGATATAAAAGACTACTCTTAACTTGAATTCTGGTCTGTAAATTGAGAGGGAGGTACTTGTACAGTAGTAGTTTATTACCAAAGAATGTGCTTATTAGAGATTACCTTTTCCCTTTACAAACCTATCTTAATAATGAACCAATCAAGATTTCTTAGGTGACCATATTCCTTCTAAGAATTGTTAAAATAAGTATAACCTTAAACCTTGTTGCTCATTTTTTCTCCTTGCATACATATGAGCCACTCTAGCCAAGCTATTTCTTCCTATTTTAAATAAGTTTACCCTGCAATCCTTTATCCTCAAAGCTTATCTAGCTTGAGAGAAAGGCTGCGATAGTCATGCTTCTTTTTCCTGTTAAAATTTGTATTATACAAATTAAAATTATTCTTGACTTGTTTTTAACATGTGTTGTTTCCCCATCTTTGCCTTTTACCTTGCTTGTTCTTTGCCCTCTTTCTTTCTTCATATATGTATGTGTCAAGTTCTATTTAAATAGTCCCTACTATCTCAATATTTTTATTGAGTAACATGTTTTCTGTACATATTCTCATATATAAGCTAATTGTCCTTTCATTTTTCAAGATTATATTTAATGAACTGATTTTTGACTCTATTTCTATGTAGAGTGAAAGGTGGATTGTAAAAGATGGTCTGATTTCTGTTTATCATAGTTCTGATTTTATCTTTGGGAATCCATCCTTCTCTCTTCCTAGTCTGTGTACTTTGGGGTGAGGCCCTTTGTTCCCAAATTCAGAATTGGAACACATGATCCTAGGCCCAAATAATCTAGTCATTCAGTACATTGCTTTTTGTTTCTGCTTCTTTAATTTGGCATAATAATATTTTTGAGATTCACATTAAACTAGGATAAATGTACTGTGTTTCCCCGAAAATAAGACATCCTCCGAAAATAAGACCTAGCGCATGGAAAAATAAGACATCCCTTGAAAATAAGACCTAGCGCATCTTTGGGAGCAAAAATTAATATAAGACACTGTCTTATTTTCGGGGAAACGGTATATACATAGGTATGTATGTATTTATGTGCATAAATGTGTTTTTTAATGTATTTATTCATTTTAGAGAGAGAGAGGGAGATGAAGAGAGAAAGAAACATTGATTGTCTGCCTCCTGCTTGCTCCCTGCTAGGAATCGGGAATCGAACCTGTGTCTTCTCAGTGCATGGGATGATGCTCAGCCAATTGAGCCACACTGGCCAGAGTTATGTGGTTATTTTTTTAACTTATGTTGTAGAGTTTTACTCTAGACATGTATGAATAATATTCAGCAATGGACTTGATGAGAACCCTGTATAGAGTTGTAGAATTCTTTCTCCTTGTAGCTCCTTTCTCTGGTGTCTGTCCTGTCCTGTAAATTCTTTCCCTTTTGTCTTTCTTAGACTCAAAGAATCCTTTTCTTGACTCAGCAAGATACTTGTTCTATGCTTGTGTTCTCTTTCCTTGGGCCTGTGAATCTTCTGTGAAAACAGAAAACTGGGTCTATGATAGTGCTCCTTATTTATTCATCTTCCATAAAAAATATCAATACTGTGCTGCGTAGTGTTTAATGCCTGAAAGCAATTGTTTCATTTACCCCCCTGCCTCAGTTTTCTAAGTGTATGTAGTAAGAATGTATATCTGGTACCTACCAACACTGCTGCTGAAAGTATTACGTGGGTTAATATATGTCATTGTTTTAATGAATATAGTTTTTGCTCTTTTGAGTATTAACTATCATTACCATCTTCATTATCTGGAATAGAAGTTATTGAAATTGGAATTGTAAATTTATCATTCAGGAAATTAGGTGTTTTTTTTTTTGAGAAGGGAACTAAAAGCACATTTGGATTAGTAGATCTGGGTAGATGTTTTTGAGTACGGATGACCAAAGAAAATGATACAACCTTCTTAAGGACTCTTTTGATTGCATTGCACTTTTAAAAATTATATGTGAGTTAAAGTATTGGGGCCATTTTAATATACTTATTTAATTTATTTTAGAGCTTGTGTTATGTTGAACAAATTGTCATTTGACCTGCAATCCCCTGAAGTTTATTCAGCTCAAGAGAAATTTCATCTCTCATTGATAAGATGTTTGGAGACTTAGTTGTATGGTATATGGAAATAGGATTTTGTTGTATTGTCGCTTGCCTTTTCTAATTTGAAATCACTCTACTTTAAAAGTATCAATTATTTTCTATTTTCTTTTTAGCCCTATCTGCTTTGATATGATCGAGGAAGCATACATGACGAAATGTGGCCACAGTTTTTGGTAAGATGATTTTACTTAGCAAAATTGCCTTTTGGCATTCTTAAATCTGTGTGTAAATGTAGATAGTGAGAGGTTTTGTTTTTTTAAAAGTAAGTTTCATTATCTTATAATCATTTTTTTTTGATATATCTATACTAATAAAAGGGTAAAGCCATGGTGGTGGGGCTGATGCAGAGGAGGTTAGGGGTGATCGGGCTAGCAGGGAGGGCAGTTGGGGGCAAGCAGGGCGGAGGGGGCGGGGAGGGGGGAGGTTAGAGGGGAGCAGGCCAGCAGAGAGGAGCAGTTGGGAATGCTCAGGCTGGTGGGGGGGAGGGCAGTTGGGGGTGAGCAGGCTGGCTGGGAGGGGCAGTTGTGGGGGGGGCAGGCTGGCAGGAAGGGCAGTTGGGGGCGAGCAGGCTGGCGTGGGGGTGGGGCCAGCAGGCTGGTGGGAGGGGCAGTTAGGGGCCATCAGTCTGGCAGGGGCGGGTAGTTATGGATGATCAGGCCAGAAGTGGGGGCAGTTGGGGTTGATCAGGCTGGCAGATGGAGTGGTTTGGGGCAATTAGGCAGGCAGGCAGGTGAGTGGTTAGGAGCCAGCAGTCCTGGATTGTGAGAGGGATGTTCCAGATTGGAGTGGGTGCAGGCCAGGCTGAGGGACACCCCCCTGCCCTTCCTCCCTGTGCATGAATTTTGTGCACTGGGCCACTAGTCTTTATACGTTCTTTGGCTCAAGGCAGTAAGCATATGGTTGGTGCATAATATCTGTGAAGTAGTTAGGTATTACAGGTGGATTTTAAAACTGGGTTTATTAATTGTTAAAGAGCTTTTAACTGCTCTTTTAGAAATTGGGGTGGTGGTTCTGGGTAATCAGGACAAAGCATCTTTAACTCATTTGTGGAGGTAGGTATGAAGCCCAGTAAAGCAGGCTAGAAGGACATTGGAAAAGGGTATAGAAAGTTAAAAACTTCTGTGTTTTTTAACACTTTATCAGTATCATTATTTTATCAGTATTATTATTATGTGTATATTTTGTAAAATTTAGTTGTGGTAAATACACATAATAAAATTTACCATCTTAACCACTTTAAGTTCAGTAATGTTAAGTATATGTGCATATTGTTGTTCATTCAATATCCAGAACTTTTTCCTGCAGAACAGCTACTACATCCAATGGCTAATTAACCAATAGAAAAACAATTTTAATTCCATTATTTATAACACATAACCCAATTTTCAGAGATGCCAAAGTGTAAAAGAAAAAAATGTTCAATTTGGAATAAAAGAAATATAACAAAGTAAAACACAGTGAGAGAGGAGCCTTGGATAGGCCAGTGGATAAAGTAAAACACAATTAACTCACTATACACTTGAGATCAACATTTAACTACAAGCAGACATACAGGAACTCTATACCTATTAACTCCTCATTTTCCATTTCCCCAGCCTCTGTCAATTGCCATTTAACTTTGCATTTCTGTAAATTTGACTGTTCTAGACCTCATATAGGTACAGTCATTAGTACTTGTCTTTTTTGTGACTAGCTTATTTTACTTAGCATAATGTCCTCAAGTTTCATTAATATTGTAGCATATGTCAAAATTTCTTTTTTAAGGCTGAATAATATCCCATTGCATGTATATATTATATTTTGTCTCTTCGTCTGTCAGTGGACTCTTGGATTATTTTAATCTCTTAACTGTTGTTAATAATGCTACTTTGAACATTGGTTTATAAATATCTCTTTTAGACACTGCTTTTAGTTCTTTTGGTTATATATCTAGAAGTGGAATTGCTGGATCATAGATAATATTATGATATTTTTTTTGAGGAATAGCCATACTATTGTACTTTTCTATATATAGCTACAGTACCATTTTATATTCCCACTAACAGTTCATAAGGGTTCCAATTTTTCCACACTTGTTGTTTGCCTTTTTTAAAAATAGTAGCCATCTTAATGGGTATGTAATCTGTGTATGTTTAACTCCTGTTATTTGTTATTTTGTTTGGGAGTGGTATATTGTACTTGCAATTAATAATCTTTTTAAATTTTATATTCAGTAGATTTATTATTTGAATATATTTTTCAATAACTTTTGTATACTATCGTCTATTAAATGCTCTATGTATCTTCTTTATGAGATACACATATAAGATGGAATAAATTGGATAAAGTGTTTGGTTGCTTAAGTTGAAAATGAGGAATAGAAGACTAATAGGCATTATTAATTTTCGTGACCAGTTTATTAATCTATCACTGACTTAATCAAACCTATTTTATTGTTTTTCTCTGCTAATAGCTACAAGTGTATTCATCAGAGTTTGGAGGATAATAATAGATGTCCTAAGTGTAACTATGTTGTGGATAATATTGACCATCTGTATCCTAATTTCTTAGGTGAGTCTTTGGAATGTTTTTTTTTTAATTTTTAAAATACTTCCCCCCCCCCCCCCCCAAAAGTGTATGCTAGCATTTAATTTATTCAGAAGACATAGCTTTGACTAAGCAGGTCTCTCTTTTATACTCACCAGATGCTTCCCCCAGTCTTACCTGGGTTGTGACAGATGCCATACCTTATATTATTTTTAATTTTTTTTATTTGATTGACACTTAGATTCTTGCATAGATGGCTGGACAGAATGTGAGGCTAAAGGAGAATGCCAGATATCCAGAACACTTGTCTCTTTATATAGTGTTGTGCATTCCTGCTGTATCTGCTTCAGGGGCAGAAGTAAAAAACAATGGAAGAAAGGATTAAGATAGAGGGGGGGAAGGAAAGAAAAGCCATGAGCATTCCTGCATGGGTGCAGAGAGTCTGTAACCTGGGAGGCAATAGAAAAGTAAGAAGTAGGGAAGGAAGTTATGGATGGAGAGCTTTTGAGAGTTCAATGATAGCTGGAGAAGAGAGACAAAATAAAAAACCCTTTGGATAAATAGTAAATGGTTGATAATATCTAGTCAGAGACAAGATATTATTATCAAGATATTTGTGAATATCTAAAAATTCTACTTGTTGAATAGCCTGAGATTTGTTAGAAATCTTTATATTGTGTTTTTAGGAATGAAGGTTAATTTTTAGATTTATGAAGTAGAGTATTACTGGGTATGTTTGTTAAAAAATTTAATTCTTCATTCTAAGGAGTAACATATTCAGAGTTAGAATGTGATGTTTACTTGTACAATACTAGTATATTAGACTATTGGCCAGTGCACGAAATTCATGCTCAGGTTGGGGGGAGAAGGGGTGTCTCTCAGCCCAGCCTTCATACTCTCCAGTCTGGGACCCCTCGAGGGATGTCCGACTGCCCGTTTAGACCTGATCCCCAGTGGGATCATACCTAAACTGACCGTCGGACATCCCTCTCACAATCCAGGACAGCTGGCTCCCAACTGCTCACCTGCCTACCTTCCTGATTGCCCCTAACCACTTCTGTCTGCGAGCCTGATCACCCCCTAACCACTCCCATGCCAGCCTGATTGATGTCTAACTGCTCCCCTGCCAGCCTGTTTGCCCCCAATTTTCCTCCTCTGCTGATCTGGTCAGCCCTAACTGCCCTCCCCTGCAGGATTGATCCCCTCCAACTGCCCTTCCTTGCAGGCCTGGTCTCTCTCAACTGCCCTCCCTTGCAGGCCTGGTGCCTCGCAACTGCCCTCCCCCTCTGGCCATCATGTGGCGGCCATCTTGTGTCCACATGGGGGCAGCTATTGTGTGTTGGAGTGATGGTCAATTTGCATATTATTTTATTAGATAGGATAGAGGCCTGGTGCACAGGTGGGGGCCAGCTGGCTTGCCCTGAAGGGTATCCCAGATCAGGGTGGAAGTTCCCTTGGCGCTTTGGTCGGTCTGAGTGAGGGGCCTGTGGTGGTTTGCAGGCTGGCCATGCCCATGGCGACCCAAGCAGAGGCCCTGGTATTTGGAATTTATTTACCTTCTCCAACTGAAACGCCGGCAAGGCAGGCGAAAAGCTTGGTTTCTGCCATTGCCTGGAAACCCAAGCCTCCCTCCTGCTCTCTGTGGCCAGTAGCCATTTTGGTTGGGTTTATTTGCATACTTGCTCTGATGGGCTGGTGGGTGTGGCTTGTGGGTGTGTTTTGCAGTGGAGTGATGGTTAATTTGCATATTTACTCTTCTATTAGTTGGATTCTGACTGCTAGTGCTTCAGTTGCAGTGACTTTCTCAGCTCAAATGCTGGTTTATAATAAACCATGAATTTGAAACTTTTCAGCTATGGCTTTTGTTTTTACCTTTGCTCTAAAATTTCATTGGCTACAATCTTTTTTTCTCTCTACCATTCAGTTTTGTTTTGTTTTTTCATTAAGGAAAATTATTAGATGATTGCACAGCAGAAAGGAACCTTGGAAGAAATATTGTGAAGGTTTTCTGTTGAAATATCAAATTCTGCAACATAAAGTTTTATGATAAACTTGGAGAAGGAACTTAGGAAATGAGGAAATATAAGTGGTTTGATATTCTGCAAGACTGGACTTAAATGGCTAGTTAAATAAAAGGGAAAACAAAATCCTTCAAAGCAGAAAGCTTTGCTCCTGAACTTGAATTAATGCCGCTGTGTGGGCTCTAGAATCACTTTTCTATCAGTTGCATGACTTTGGAAAACTACTTCTTTTGAAATGGTTACATATGGAAGGGAATCAAATGTTCTGAAAATTTGGAGATTTACTAAATTTTTTAAGCATAGTACAATAAGTCCATAAGTTAGAAATTCTGTTAAGTGACTTTCAAGTGAAGAGAGAGAGAGAGAGAGAGAGGGAGAGAGAGAGAATATGCTATACACCAGTATGGAAGGACTGTAAAAATTTTGGAAAGTAGTTTCATATTATAAATACAGTATACTATATATTAGTGTGTGTGTGTTCACTAGTGAATATTGAAGTCAAAGTTACTGATTTTCTAAGCTAGAAATTATTCTGGTGATGATAACAGTTTTTAAATGCTTTTTATGGATAGAAATTTTTTATTTTGGGTAATTGGAATGTAAGTATTTTTGAAGCCTTAATTACAGTGAAGCTTCCAATGAGATTTTTTATGTCAGCCATGGAAATAACATTTTGTCCTGATATATCTATTTCTGTTTTTCTGCACATCTTCAGCCTTTACCTTTGTATAGTGATGGTCAGACTCTTAGGTTTCCTCACAATAAGTAAATAGGGATTATATTTCTTATGCACTCAGGACACCATTGAGATCTCTTTCTAAAGTAGAATACTACTTGTTGTTGTTGTTTTCTATATTGAAAAATTCTTTTAAATTATCTACTTACATTGCTTCAGCTTTCAGAGTTCTCTCTCTTGATCCTGGAAGGCTCTGTAGGATGAAGGGGTTGGGTGGCAGTGTCCCATCCAACTATTCTACTTCTGCAGTTCTGCAATTGTTCTCCTCCACTCCTACAAGATTTGCTCTCTAAGTCTCCCTATTCTTTCCTGTGCAAGATCTCTCTTTAGCTGCCCCATCCTTTCTCTGTCTCTTTTTCTTTCTCTTTCTTCCTCTTCCTCTCCCTCTCCCTTCCTTTTTCCCTCCCTTTCTCTCTTCTAGTTTCCTCTTTCTATAGATAAAAATTGTAAATTAATTTTTAAATCTTCCTAATGAATGGCCCTCTTTTTAAAGGAAAGAACAACATGAATGCAAAGTTTAAAATTCCTGTGTTGTTGTTTTTTTTAAAAGTAGCTAATGCATTTTACTTCCTTACTACTGCTAGATACTGTCCTAAGTACTTTATGTTAACTCACTAAATTATCATTTATCATCTTCATTCCTCAGGTGAAGAAAGTAAGGCAGAATTTAACTGTATAAAAGTTATTCAGCCAGTAAGTGGCAGAATTGGGATTTGGTCCTAAGCAGTCTGGCTCAAGTGTCTGTGCTTTTACTACACTATCCTGCATCTAAAAAGACAGTTGCTAAAAAGTAAAATTTAGCAGTAGAAATGCATTGTTTGTTCTTAGTACTATGGGTGTTTTAAGGATCCATAAAATTATAATTATGAATATAGATTATCCTTCAGTTTCAGTGTATATGAGATTTCTTGGTCAAATGCAATGTAATATATTGATATATGTAAAATATTACAAGTATTTAACCCATTTTTTATTCCAATGGATAATTATAACTGAAACATTAAATTCTTATTTACATACTCCTCTTTATTCCCAGTACTACATTATTTCAAGCTCTCTTTTTTGTCTTCCTTTGGTTATAATGATTACTTGTGAGATACATATCAGGCTCTTCAGAATCTGGGTCCAATCTAGGTACATTTTCAATCTTAGTTCTTAGTCCCTGTTAATCATTAACAAAATCACTGTGACCCTGTGTTTCAGCCAACACTTTATCTTCTGCTGTCTTTTGACTTTGACCCTTACCTCCCCCTCCTCTATCTGAATTTTTTCCCATTTAGTTAATCTCTGTGTTGGCTCAATTCTAATGTCTCCTTCAACTGGAAGCCTATTTCTTAAATTTTGATTACTCTTCCTCTGTGTTCTTTGTAAATCTGTTTCAATGATAACACTGATTTTTTTACATTATGTTACAACTACTGCATCATATATATTTGTCTTCCTACTCTGAGCTACTTGAGTCTTGGATTGAATGTTACTTAACTTTAGTCTCACTCGCCTTTGAAGATTGGATATCTAGTGTGGCTTGAAACCTTTCTGTTTGTTAGAAAATATTTGTAGTTGGATTGTGTTGTAGTGGAAATTTTAAGATAATTGGGTTTGTTTCCCAACCCTCTCATGTACTGTGTCATGATCTCTAATATTCCCTCATCTCTAAATGGGAAGAACAACCAATGGGATAATGGCTGTAAGTTAAAGTACCTACCTAGCCTAGTGCTAGTTTTCCTTTATCATTTTTTAAAAATTAGCTAGCTGTTAAAGACAGAACAATCCAATTAAAAGTGGCTTAACCATTAAGGAAAATGCATTGATTCCCATAAAAAGAATTTCTAGAACTAGTTAATCCTGTGGTTCTATAATATTATCAAGTTCTTTCCATCTTTTTTTAAATATATTTTATTGATTTTTAACGGAGATAAGGGAGAGAGATAGAGAGCCAGAAACGTCGATGAGAGAAAAACATCGACCAGCCGCCTCTTGCACACCCCCCACCGGGGATGTGCCCGCAACCAAGGTACATGCCCTTGACCGGAATCGAACCCGGGACCTTTCAGTCCGCAGACCGATGCTCTACCACTGAGCCAAACCGGCTTCGGCATCTTTCCATCTTTTTGTTCCTCCATCCCCAGCATATGTATTGGTTTTAGACTAGATCCCCTCAAGACTGCAGGATGGTTCTAAGCAGTTCCAGATATCATTTGTTCATGATGGCAGGGAAAGAAATCGTTTTCCTCCTCTACTTCTCTTTCTGAAAGACAGCATTCCCTCATTGGTCAAAACTAGGTCATAAACTTAATTCCATGTCAGTCACTGGCAAGAGTATAAATGACTTGATTGCTCAATTTAGTCAAGAATCATACCATAGATCTGAGGAAGGGTCTAGCCTCTGAAAGTATGTAGTAATCTGAAACTTGGGAAAAATCTGTTGCTATTTAAATAAAAGATGGATGGTTTGTGGATAGGCAACTGACATTGTGTGCTAGGATATTTATAGAAGAGTCAAAAAACAAAAAGAAAAAATACAACTCTTTGGTACCACCTCATAGACTCAACCAGTTACCATGGGGAGCATGGTACAGTCTTACACAGTGAAGAATTGTCTCCAAGTGTCAGCAGTGTCATTATTGAAATGTGTAAGAATAGGTAGTACATATTCTGAGAATTCTTCTCCTGTAGTAATAGTAGTAGTAGTAATAATAGTAATAGTTTTACCAGGAGTAGCCTGTGACGAAACTGTTTTAATTCAAAATTCCTGCATAGCATCATTTTTAATTTGGAGCTTTTTTAAACTTAAAATACAATTCATCTAAACAGAACAATTAGCCGAAACCGGTTTGGCTCAGTGGTAGAGCGTCGGTCTGCGGACTGAAAGGTCCCGGGTTCGATTCCTGTCAAGGGCATGTACATTGGTTGCGGGCACATCCCCAGTAGGGGGTGTACAGGAGGCAGCTGGTTGATGTTTCTCTCTCATCGACGTTTCTAGCTCTCTATTCCTCTCCCTTCCTCTCTGTAAAAAATCAATAAAATATATTTAAAAAAACAAAAAAAACAAAAAAAACCCCAGAACAATTAGATGATGTCTTTAACACAATCATGTGTGTTTCTTGTTTTCTTTTTATTTTCAGTGAATGAGCTCATTCTCAAACAGAAGCAAAGGTTTGAGGAAAAGAGGTTCAAATTGGACCACTCAGTGAGTAGCACCGTATGTTTCAACTCTTATTACTATTTTTAATAAATTTTAATTCATTGTTTTTATTGTTTTAATATTAAATATTCAAATTTTATTTATTGTTGATGTTTCTTAAAGGAAATTTGTTTATGATTGTTTTGTTCAATAAAGAACTTTAACTGCATTATTTAGAATTTACTGATCATCTTTTGGAAGGTCTGATGGGATTACATTTAGATTGTTTGTTTGCAATATATGACAGTTGAAAGATGATATGGCATGGTAAAACTACTATGTGTGATAATTTGGGAAAAACTGCTGAAAAAGTCTCAATATAAGAGGATTAACCCCAAATTATTGAGGCAGGTGAGCTTAAATTAAGACTTTACAACTAAATACGAAGTTGAAAATATTGCTAGAAAAAGAATTAAAACTCAGGTACTTATTCTAAAGGAAATTACACTTTTAGAGACACTGACTCAACATTTGTCTTGAATATGCCTTTCATATCTGTTATCTGAATAAGTTTAAGGGGAAAAGAGTGTTTAAATGATTATGAGAAGGCAGTGGGAAGCCACTAGCTGGGAAATAATGGGTTGGAACATTATAGTGTACTAGAGGCCTGGTGCATGAAATTTGTGAACGGGTAGGGTCCCTAGGCCAGCAGGGCAATCAGTGGGGCCCCCTCTTAGCACCCGCCTTGGCTGCCTGGTGCCACCTGCTTGCCTGCCTGTTTGCTAGCCTGCCCCTCCTGCTGGTTGCCTCTCTTTGTGGGGCAATAGGTGGGAAAATTGGTGTGGGGAGGTGACCCCTGCTGGTACCCGCCTTGGCTGGCCTGGGGCCTGACGGCTCTGGGCAGCTCCTGTGTTGAGCATCTGCCCACTGGTGGTCAGTGCTCCTCATAGTGACCAATATATAGGCTTTTATTATATAGGATTTTTGTTATCTGTGTAATAAACATTAGGAAGTAGCAGTTAAACATTTGTTTTAGATACTAAAGCACTCTCCTTAGAAAGTTATTGTGTTTCTTTTCTTCATTTTTAGAATGGCCACAGGTGGCAAATCTTTCAAGATTTACTGGGAACTGACCAAGATAACCTTGACTTGGCAAATGTCAACCTCATGTTGGAATTACTAGTACAGAAGAAGAAACAACTGGAAGCAGTAAGTCATAGCTGAACTTAAAAAAAATTGATTTAAATCGTGCTGTTTATTGCATTGTAAAAGATATAGAAATGTTTATAAGTAGCAGGGTAGTGTCACTTAATCCATCCAGTTTTATTCAGCAGGAAACATCTCCAAGGTGTCACTAATAACAGATTCTCCTTTTTCAAATAAAAGAACAAAATGCTGTAATAAAACTTAAAGCGGCCAGTTTGTATTAACAAAAGCTGAGTGTTAAGAAAGATCATGAGAAAGTACAATTTTATTTTAATAAGTAACAATTGGTTGTCTTTCTTCTTTGCATATTGTCCCCTCTTTACATACAAGATTTGAAGGAGAAAATAGAGATTATTTTTATATACATAAAGTCCTCTGAAAGGTGTCCATTGGTAGAACAGTAATCTATTGCTTAATTAAGGGTATTTAAAAGGATGGGAACTGGAACTGAATATATCCAGTCTGATGTAATCAAATGTAAATAATAAAATTGCATTTATTTCATGTAAAAATGTAAAATGTGAGTTTGCATGTATTAGGAATTGAATATGATTCATCACAAAAGCACCCCTTAAGCAGATAATTCCCCACGCTGACCTAGTTTAAATAAGAAGCAGATATTTATTAATAAGATAAGGGAGTGAGTAGCTCATATACATAAGAAGGAAATGCTTATCAACCAAACATTAGAAAGATTGGAACCATGGCTTCTCTGGTGACTATATGGAAATAAGATTAGGCACTTGAATGTTGAGAATCTGTCTTTTGGGCTTCTGTGTTTGTGTGAGAGAGAGACAGAGAGACAGAGAGAGAGAGAGAGAGAGAGAGAGAGAGAGAGGTATGATTGTCTTTTCTAAGATTTTTATCACATGGTAGATGATAGGTTCACTTGTAGTTCCAACTTAAGTTTTTTTTTTGAGAAATCTACCTGCTGCCTGTGTATTTCAAGGTTTTTCTACTCTGGCTCCTGGGAAAATGTAACATTTCTGTTTTTTGTCTGAAAGCCATTGTTTCATATCCAGCCTGCTGTTTTGTTGTTTAAGGAGGAGTGTGCATTCTGTATTTCTCACTACATTTTAGCTAGTTATAAGAAGTTAAATTTGTATGCTTTTGGTCTGTTGAAAAAAAAAAATTTTTTTTAATATATTTTTATTGATTCAGAGAGGAAGGGAAAGGGAGAGATTGGAACATCAATGATGATAGAGAATCATTGTTCAGCTGCCTCCGGCATGCTCCACACTGGGGATCGAGCCCAAAACCTGATCATGTGCCCTTGACCAGAATCGATTGTAGGACCCCTCAGTCTTTAGGCCAATGCTCCATCCACTGAGCCAAACCAGCTAGGGCTGGTCTGTTGAAATATTGTGGTTTTCATTATATGGTATATGGTATATGGTCTATTTCGTTAAATGATAACTTGCATTTGAAAACAGCATTGCTCTTTATTGTAATGCTTTTATAAAATTGATTATGTAGTTTGTTAATATTATTCAAATCTTTTCCCCTCCTAGTTCTGTCAGTTACTGATAAGGATATATTAAAAATATATTTTAGATTGTCCATTTTTCATTGTTTTCTGTGGTTTTTGCTTCATGTATTTTAAAGCTCCTTATTAGGTGCAGGTATCCCAAAAAATATATACATGTCTAAGATTGCTTTGTCTTCTGGATGAATTGTTCCATTTATCATTATGAATTGTATTTCATTATCACTTAAAATATTCCTTGTTCTGAAGGTGGTTGTAGTTAATCTATGGTACCAAAAGTGCATATGCTACCAGAAGTGCATATCCTTTAGCATTTTATTGACAGTAGATTTAAGGAAAAGAATGTATTGATATAGAGAAAATTACCACCTAAATCATAGTAACAATTACATAAGACATGGCAAAATGACTCTTCATTTGTAAAATGTTACCTGCTTATTTTATAGATAGGGACTTAAGCCAAGTAGGAGAAGCACTCGAAGTTTTACATTATTTTTAGGTTAGAATCCTTTCTCTAATACCTGAAAAGTCAAGTCTTACCTTGTTTTTTTATCTTCTCTTCTGTCTACCCCACCTCCTCCTCCTCTTGCTTTTCTTTCCTCTTTCCTTGTTTTAAAATCTAAGTAATAAATAGTACTCCTAATTTACAAAGTCAAATGATATTCCAGGATCAAAGGAAAAGTGTTGTTGTTGTTTTTACCATAAAACTTAGGATGCTCTCCCCCTTTTCTACAAATCAATAGCATTCTTAATCTATTTACATGTCCTAGTTGTAGACAGAAATGAAGTATTTAAACTTACTATTTTGAAGATAGTTTGTACATTTTCTTTGCAAATGAACTGTATTCTTTATTAACAGTCTTGATTGTGCATGTTCTTTTTTGTATAAAGATGTGATCTTGGCTCTCTAGCTATTAATAATCTGGAGCCAGTTATAAATAATCAGTGTGAAGAGTCCCAAGAAATAGTACCAATGTATCCTGGGATACATTGTCATATTGTTGGGACCCAGAGCCCCTGTTTGTTCTTTGGGATAGTTTAACTTCTCACTAATGTGTCTCAGGTTCAATAAATGCCAGTTTGTTATTCAAGAAAAGACTTCACTTTAAAATCTCATCACACCATGCTTTACAGATGTATGTATTCATTTATTTTTATTTTGAGAATATATTTATTAAAACGGGACAGTGAAACAAGAAAGAACTTAGGACAGAAAAGCAACAAGGAGAGATGAGGAAGGGCTGCTTTAGCTCTCTAGAAACATTATGGGAAAGAAGTGAACCAAGGTGGGGCTGCTGTCAATTCACTGGAGGGTCAGAGAAAAGGGGAGCTTGGGGACAGATTTAGGGTTAGCCCAGGATGAGCTGCCTCTGCCCATTGCTCCCCTGATCGCAAGTCTCCTTGGGTCCATTAGAGTTTAGGAGATACATCCTGTGTGGGGGGAAAAGGAGAGAAAGGGAAAAAGGTGTGGCCTGGTCCCAGGAGGGAGAGCACACTTATTTAGTTGTGATACATTAATTCAGTTGTGTGTGTTAATTGGAAAATCCTAACGTGATTTTCAGTTCAGATTTGCCTCCTTTGTCCTTACTTGTCTTGGCTTAAACATTTCATTGAACTATTTGCTTCTTATTCTTTAAAATGTTTTTTAAAGAATATATCCCTTGGAATGGAGGTGAAGTGGCCACACTCTTTTGTAGTAAATGTGATATCTTAGTGATTCTTCAAATTTTGATGGGTTTATTTTATCATCAGGGGAATTGTTAAACACACATGGTATTCCTAGAATCTTTTCTAGAGTAATAGAATCAGATAAAACCTGCCCAAGTGTTTATTTTAACAACTGGCTCCTATGATTCTATTGCATAGCCAGGTAAATGCAAGTTTTATTATCCATTTGTATGCCATAAGTGTCTGTAGAGGCAAGAGGTATGATTTACGTTTTGGACGCATGGCAGTTAACTGGTAATCTCTCTTATTTATTTATTTTTGTTTGTTTTGATAGTGTTCCACTGGCATTTTTATTCTATTTTTCAAATATATATGAAACATTATATTTGTTCATAAACTATCTCATTGCAATTCCATTTTGATTTTCTTTTTACATATATTTATTGATTCACTTGCAATTCCTTAATGCTTTATGCGAATTTTAACATTAAAAAATATATTTTTTGTAATTGTATTTTTTGATACCCAGAAAATGTTAAGCTTATTTATAATAATCATTTATCTGTTACATTTTTGTTTGTTACCAAGTTGAGTTATTTACCCCTTCCTTCACTTGATTATATTAAAATTTTGTTTTTAAATGTTTGATTTTGACTGAAATTTTCTATAAAACTCTATTAATTGTCACATCTGTGAGTAAGTAATAATCAGAAATAGTAAATTTTACTTCTGATATACGGATTTCTTTTCATTTATCATGCTTTTTACTTCCCTTCAAATGAAATTCTTATGAGGAAAGTGATATTAGTGTATAGAATTTCTATTCTGTCAATCTTATCATGATTTTTTCCTTAATGATGTATTGGTATGATTGGAAATAGAAAGGCAAGACAGATAGCAGAATTGCTAATTACCATGAGTAGTTTTTTTGCAAGATAGATGAGGAATGTATTTAAGGTATCTTTTTCTTAAAATTAGTTTTAGTTTTGGGGAAAATAGTTTGCTTTTTAAAATTTCCCAATTAGCAAATGGGAAAACTAAATAGAAGTAATAGACTGACTTAAATGGATGCATTAAGTTGTTTCCTACTGATTATATTGTGGTATTAAAGAAAAGGTTGAACTCATAGTTATATTTTTATAAGAACAATTATAATTTTCTATTATAGGAATCACATGCAGCCCAACTACAGATCCTTATGGAATTCCTCAAGGTTGCAAGAAGAAATAAGAGAGAGGTATATTATTTTGTGTATTTTACATAATGTTTTATTTACTGTTGTTAACTATTCCCATTTCTCCCCCATTTTTGTAAAGGCATACCAGGTTAAATTTTTTTTTTTAATATTTAAAAAGAATTTGAGTTTTCTTAAGCTTTGTTATTTTAACTTATTTTACCTTTACAACTTGATTCTTTAAAAATCGCTTTTTTGGAAATGTATATAGGATTGCATGCAGTGAGTTACCTCAAAGCTGTGAATAATATAAAATAGAATTCTTGAATGACAGCCCATTCTTCACCCTGAAAGAAAATTTAGGAAATAGAACCTTAGGTAGAAAGGGTTACAATTTTTGTAATGATAAAAATGCATAATGGGGTAAAAACAGCTACCTATTTAGAACTTACAAGATGTAAGTCATGCAGGATAGCTAGAAGATAATTTTTATGAATAATTTTATAACTGGAATGTTCCAATTTAACATTTATAAAATTCCTTAGTCATATCACACTTGTACTAAGTATAGAAAAATCAAATGCAAAATTTAGCATTTTAGGTTAGAATGTGACCATCCATGTAGTACTATCCTGATTAAACAATAGATTATTCTTTGTATGCAAATATAACTTTGAAAGTTGCTTTATATTTAAATTTCTATCTCAAATCTCATGTATTTTTATTTTGAGTTGTTTAATTAGGATACTTTTTACTCATTAAGAAATATGACCACCTATTATGTGCTAGGCCCTTGGCTATCTTTAATTTTTGAAAATTAAAAGATGAGAAATGTCTCTATTTTGATGAAATACTTTAAGTGTGCATTGCCAGAACCTATCTTAATTTGATAACTCCCCTTTTATGATTATTCATGATGTGAATTTTAAGCTTTTTAGATAAAATCTTTGTATTATACTAGTGTTTATAGCTAATTATTTTTTACATGATTTAGGACTGTATTTTTCTTATCCTTAACTTTTGTTAACAATTTTTATTTTAATATGTCTGTTATCAAAAACACTATCTTCATTATAAATTTAAGATTTATATTCCCTTTTTTTTTTTTCCTGGGTACTTTAAACTTTAATATGTGTGAGGATCTTAGAATTCAAGTTCTGATTAAGGGCGTGTGTGTCAGATTTTGGTAATCTACATTTCTAGCAAACTTCAGTTGATCATGCTCTTGGTCCTTGGACCACACTTTGAATAACAAAGTTGAAAATTTTATAATATATGAAATAAAATTATTAACTGAATATGTACACTCAACATTTTTTCTATAGAAAATTCTTTGGAAGAGTGATACATTTTCATATTCCATACAATACCCTACTTTTAAAATAGAGTGTGCAATTGTTTTGCAGTAGTTGTACATGTTTCTTTTTGTTTTAGACTTTGAACTTATTGAAACTGAGATTCAGTACATAGGAAATTGCCTGATAATGAATGACTAAATGAATCAGTTAAGTATTTGGGGTTAAACGAAATGGCTGGTCATTGTCTGTATCCTGCCTTATTTAAGGTTTTCATTAGCCCTTGAGGTTTCTTAGTGCTTCTCTAGGGGTCTATTAATGCTTACAATAAATTGTTAGATTTGAAATTGTTTCAAGTAATGAGAACATAGCATAATACTGTTAAAAATGCTGTAAGAGTTCTGAGGTTTTTAATCTTACTAGCAAGTTAACAAGTTAGCCTGCCACAGTTTATAGACACTTGCAGCAGATGTGTGACTCCTGGGTTGGAGATAAAGGACTTAATTATATCAATTTGACAGTGTCAGCCTCGTGTTTGCATCAGTTTCTTGTGACCCCCAAGTTCTATACAGGCAATGTAGAGATGGATCCAGTTGACACTGCACATACATGGATTTATATTACAACTAAGGAACCCTGAACTTAGGATACCCCAGTCTTTTTAAATGGGTCTATTAGCAAACCTGTCCAACCTTGATGCAGGGACACACTTCTTATTATATTGATCAGAAACTAAATTTGCCCTGTTTCCTGGAAGAAGCGCTGTTTCTGTCTTGACAGGACATGCTTTATACATAATTGAAAAGATATTTAGAACAGTACCTATCACAAGATGAGCAGTGGTGTGAGAGATCAATGGAGAATTGGTTTTTAACAATAACTCTTTCTTGTGATCCTCATTTGTCTTCTCTCTAATTTGGAGTTTCTCTATTTTTGTTATTAAATGTCTGGAGTAATAGTGTTTTAGAATTTTTCAGCTTAACAATTCAAAGTAATGTGATGTGAATGATTCATTGTGGTTTTCCTTGGTCCATATTTTATCATGGTAAGCAGTTTAACCAAGTACATACTACTGTAGTTCCAGGTACTTCTGAATATTGGTGCCTCTTCTGTGCACAGATTATATTGTAAATAATACATTTTTGGTTTTCTTGTGTTCAGTATAGCCATCATTCAGTGATTTTCGAGTATTTCAAGTTTAATTACACATGGGACTTTGAGGAGCTAGGTTGACAAACTTTTAAACATTTGAAAATTTGGAGCTAGGTTAACATACTTTAAAAAGTTTACCTGTTACTTAGATTTATATTTCATAAATTTCTTCATGATTGAAGTAATGATTTGTAATCATAATAAACTTTAGTCTAGAAAATATAATATACTTCAAGATTTAGTGAAGATGGAATAAAGTGATTGGTTATATTTTTGCGTATATTATATAGTATATGTTCAAAATGAATCCTCAAAATGAATATAATTAGAAAAAGTCTTATCTCTTATAGTATAATTTATAATTGGACTTAACTCAAGTAAAAATACAGAATGATCAGGAGGCAAAGTACTGCTTTTGAACTTATTTTCCTAAGATTAGCATTCAGATTTTGAAAATTTGTGATTGCTTATTTATTCATTCATTCCTTCCTTTTTCCCTCCCTCCTTTTCCTTTCCTTTTTCCCTCTTTTCCCTCCCTCCTTCTTCACCCAAGGATATGTTTAGAAAGAGGAAAAAAGAGGGAGATGTGGGGAGAGAGAGAAAAACAGAGAAACATTGATTGGTTGCCTCCCAAACACACCTGGACCTGAATGGAGTCCAAAACCTTTTGGTGTATAGGACAGTGGTCCAACCAACTGAGTGAGCCACCTGGCCACTCACCTTTTTTTTTTTTTTTTTTAATATTTTATTGATTTTTTTACAGAGAGGAAGGGAGAGGGGTAAAAAGTCAGAAACATCGATGAGAGAGAAACATCAATTAGCTGCCTCCTGTACACCCCCTACTGGGGATGTGGCTGCAACCAAGGTACATGCCGTTGACCAGAATCGAATCGGGTGCCCTTCTGTCTACAGGCCTACGCTCTATCCACTGGGCCAAACCGGTTTTGGCCATACTTAACTTTTAATTGGGGTTATGGTGAGTCTTGGTTTAGTCATTGATGTATACCAAAAAGGAGTAAAATCTGTCTTTCAGATTTAACATATTAATTCCAATGTCACATCTTCTTACTATTTTAGGGTATTAGGATCCTATCTTTAATTTTCATTTTTTACTTATTTTACCCTACTGACTCTTTCAAATATGAAGAGATGGGATTGTGCATTTATTAGACCTCTGAATTAGTTATTTGTTGTGTAACAAGCTATCCTCAAATTTAATGGTTTCAAACATCAAACGTATATATCCTGAGTGCAGTGTAACTGAGTGCCTTGGTCTTACTAAGCTACAAACTGTTGGCCAGGATGGCAGTTATCTCAAAGTCCCACTGGGATGGAAACCATTTCAAAGTCACTCATTGGCTCTTGGAAAGAAATGCCAATTTCTTGCCACAAGAGCTTCTCCATAGGATAGTTTACTACATGGCAGCTGGCTTCCCTTTGGAAGCACATGAGAAAATGAGAGATTTTGAAAACAACAGTCATGTAGTATTTGTAACTGAATCTTGGACGTGACATCCCAACACGAGGACCACTGTTTTCTGTTCATTAAAAGCAAGTCATTAGTTCCAGCCCACACGAAGAGAGGGAATTTAAAAGGGTATGAATACTAAGAGATGGCAATATATGGAAGCAAACTTAGAGCCTGTCTACCACAGCATTTAGTCAGTTTATAACTGAACATGTTATTCTTCATATTTAGATTGAACAATCAGGCTTTGGTTTCCATATAAAAGCCAGTCTGATCTGTGCAAATTTGTACTAGCATTTGAACAGTTGCTTTATATATATTTTTAATTTCATTTTAAAATATACTTGGATATTTGTGATACCTGTTTAATTACTGTAACAGGACATTTTTTGATGAGTCCTGGTTTCTTTATGGTTTGTTTGGAATGTTAATGAATTGAATTTTTCAGTGTTTTTATATTAACTAAGACAGGAAAGTTTATTTAGCAAATTTAGAGTTTAAAAATCATAGTAGAGTGACCATCCATGTACCACAATCCTGATTAAACAATAGATTATTGCTAGGAACCCTGAAGTTTCTTCCCCTTTTCAGATTATAGCCTTCCTTGGCCTTTACAGAGTTATTATTCTGATATTTATGGTAATCACCTTCTGTTTTTCTTTATTGTTTTGATGCTTAAGTATTTATGTTTCTCTGTGTTTTTTTTTTATATTACATAAATACGCTTCTGTAGATATATTTTGTTACTGTTGTCTTTGGCTCAATGTTAAGCTTCATTCATATTGTTGTATATGGCTGTATTTGATTTGTTTTTGTTGTATTCTATTAAATGAATATTTAATTTTTGTTGCTGATGGACTATTGAGTTTTTGGTTTCTGACTATTTTCAAAAGGCTGCTTACTATCTTATATATGTAACCAGATATATATATTAGCATATATATCTGTAAGGGATGTATGTAGAAGTGGAAAAGATGAGTCAAGTTATGTACAAACTGTTTTACTAAGCACTTGTGCTCCTTAGTTATACTTCCTAGGGTCATTGTATGAGTATTTCTATAACACTGAATTTGTGTGGCAATACTTGGTATCAATAGATTTTTCAACTTAGCTGATCTTTGAGGTATTTATTGCTCTCTTTATGGTTTTAATTTGCATTTTCCTGATGACTACTTTGGTTAAGCACCTGCTGCTATGTTTATTGGCCATTTAAATTTTTTGTGTATGTGTGAAATACTTGCTTAAGGCTTTTTGCATATTTTCTGTTTAGTTAGTTGATTTTCTTAATATTTTGTTGTTTATATACAATATAAGATAAAAATTATTTCTTTCTTATCTCTCTGCCTATCTAGCTATCTACCTAACTACCTATAGCAAATATTTCCTTCTCTCATTGTCTTAATTGATGTCATTTGATGAGCAGCAGTTTCTATCTTTACTAGAGTCAAATTTATTCATCTTTCCTGTTACAATTAGTACCTTTTGTGTTGAAGAATAATTTTCCTCTGGAGGTCATGAAAACATTTTTGCTGTGTTGTCTATTTGAAGCTTTAATTCTTTATTTTTCACATTCAGATGTATAATTTACTTGGAAATTGATTGTGTATAATGTGAGGGATAGGGAACTTTTCATATCGATAACCAGTTGTCTAAGTATTCTTAACTAAAGAGTTCATCATTTCCCCATTGCTCTGATATACCATCTTTGTCCATATACATAATGTGTCCATATATGTGTGGGTCTGTTTCTAGTTTCTTTCATATATGACTATTTGTCTTTTTTTGGGGGGAGGGAAAAACAACATTGTATTAAATACTAGAACTTTAAAGTAAACATATGTTCTTCTTTATGAATGTCTCAGATATTCATGGGCCTTTGTATTTCTATATAAATTTTAGAACCAACTGGTATATTTCTGTGATATACCTGTGATTTTTTTTTTTTATTAGGATTACTCTGTAGATCAGTCTGGGAGACTATATCGTTACAATATTGAGTCTTTTAACCCATAAACATATTTTTCTCCATAGAGTTGGGTCCTTAAGAATGTCCTACAAAATTTTAATGTTTCAGGGTAATATTTTTATACATCTTTATTTTATATTTGTTCTTAGTTCTTCAATCATTTTTTTATGCTATTGTAAATGTCTTTAATTTCTGTTTTCTTATGTGGCTGGTATGTAGAAATACAGTAGATTTTTACACATACATGTTTTTGCGTCCAGCAACTTCATTAAACTCTCATTAATTCTAATAATTTGTAGATTCTTTTCTGTTTTCTGTGTACACATCATCATCTGCAAATAACAGTTTAGTTTCTTTCTTTATGATTCTTATATCTTTTATTTATTTTTCTTGTCTTACTCTGCTGGCTAGGACATCCGGTACAAGGATGAATAGAAGTGGTGATAGCGGGGCATCCCTAGTCTTGGTGCTGATCTCAAAGTGAAAGCTTTCGGCGTGTCACCATTAGGTATGATGTTTTCTATAGGTTTTTCCTAGGTACTTTTTATCATTCAAGGAAGTAATTTTTATTCACAGTTTCCTAAGAGGATCTTTTTTTTTCTTGTAATCATTAGTGGTGTTCATTGTGCAGTCTAATCATTGGTTTGATTTAACATTAAAAAGTAAATAATCGGCACAAGGAGACCAGCTGTCCTGATTTGCTCAGGAATAGTTTTATCCCAGAATGTTCTGCATTCTAGGAAACCCCACCAGGACGCTTGTTCACCTTATTTGCATCCCTTATGTAAACCAAACTTGGTCATGATGTATGTCCTCTTATAGGTTGTTTGGTATGGTAATGTTTTGTTTAGGATTTTTGCATCCTCTATACGTTGGTAGATTGTCTTATAATTATTTTTATACTGGTCTTGCCCAGTTTTGCTGTAAGTATTGTTGTTTTATCAAACAAGTTAGGGAATAAACCCTCTACTATTTTCTGGAAGAATTTGTGTAGTGTAAGAAGGATACCTTGATTGAATGTTTAAAGATCTTACTGGAGAAGCTATCTGGACCTGTTTGTTTACAGTTTTTTTTTTTTTTTTAGTTTTATTTATTTATTTATTTTTACATATTTTATTGATTTTTTTTATTGCCCCCCTCCCTCCCTCCCAGACATCCCCTCCCTCCCCATAGTTTTATGTCCATTGGTTGTACTTATATGCATTTATACAAGTCCTTCGGTTGATCTATTATCTCCCCCTGATATCCCTACCCTCCCCACTGTAATTTGACAGTCTGCCTGTTGCTTTACTTTCTCTATATCTGTCTCTTGGTTCATCAGTTTATAATGATCTTTATCATCCACCGATGTGTTTGTTTACAGTTTTAAACTGTTGATTCAGTTGTTTGAATAGTTATATGCCTTATTCAGGTTTTTGTTTTAAATGTCACTTTTTATATGTTATATTCTCTCCAGGTATTACCTATTTCATCTAAATTTTCTAATGTATTGGCATAAAAATATCTCAATATTAAAATTTTAAAGTCTCCAGAGTTTTTAGTGATGTCCTTCATTCCTGACTCTGCTGATTAGTGCTGTCTTTCCCTCTTTCTTGTCTTGATTGGTTCTTGCCAGTGATGTATCAGTTTTGAGTCTTATGTAAAAACCAAGTTTTGACTTTATAACTTAGTTTTGCTTTCTATTTTATTAATTTATGCTTTTTATAATTTCCATCCTTCTACTTTTTTTTTTTGGTTCCTTTTCTATTTGTTAACTTGGTTGTACATATGCAGACTTTTTTTTAATATAGCATTTAAGGCCAATTTTTTTATTTTATTTTATTTTAAATCAATCTTTATTGTTCATATTATTACAAAGGTTCCTCATTTCTTCCCCCCTCCACCAGGTTCCCACCCCACCCGCTGCCCCCTCCCCATTCCCCATTGTCCTCATCCATAGGTGCACAGTTTATGTTCAGTCTCTTCCTCCCTCCCTTTCCCCGATAGTAAATCCCTTTTCAGATAGTAAATCTGTTACTTAGCATTTTCTCATATCAATAATACCTCCACATGCCCAATGATACACTTCACACAAAAGACATTTCCAAATAGGTCAACCAGCCTCATCCAGGCCCCACCTAAGGCACTCACAGATTAACACCCCAGCGCTATACTAACTCAACACATCCAGATCTAAGCCTTCATCACTTGATTCAGCACACCCTCAAGTTCCCGCAAAAGTTTCCAGCCATGTCTGAGAGGCAGCCTTGGGGCAGGGGCAGGCGAGGAGTGAGCTGTTTCGGGCCTGGCTGCTCTGGGCCTGGCCTCTGTTGCTCTGGTTCGTTCCACAACCCGCTGCTCCGGGTCTGGTCACTGCCGCTCCCGACCTAGTTGCTCTGGACTTGTAAGGCCAAATTTTTTTAAAAGCTGAATTTAATGATTTTTGTATGATATTTTGTTATTCCTTAGTTCAAAATAGTTTCTAATTTTTATTATATTTTTCTTAAGCCAGTGTGTTATTTTATAAATAAATTAGTTAATTACTTGGACATGGAGATTTTCTTGTCTTTTTGTTACAGATTTCTGTTATAATTGGATTGTCAGAAAATACATTGTTTTATTCATTTGAATATGATATTTGCATTATCACCTAGTAGTTGGTTACATTTAGAAATGTTTTGTGCTCCAAAATAAAGTGGTTTTTTTTGCAATTGCTTGGTGCAATGTAAAGTTTGTAGAATATAAGGTGATAATTTTCTGCATTCTTATTGATTCTTTGTTTCCTTGTTACATCAATTACTGAATCATATTCTAGGGGAGTTTCTTATGCAGAAAAGGTTTGTGTCCATTCTGCCAGACTTGTTTCTTTTGTTGTTGTTGTTACTTGTTTATTTTTCTTGTTTTTCTCCTTATGGGTTACTTGTATGTTTTTAGTTATTGTTTAAAAAAAAATAGGTTTTATTGATTTCAGAGAGAGAGGAGAGAAACATCAATGAAAGAGAATCATCCATTGGATGCCTCCTGCATGCCCCCTACTGTGGATCGAGCTCACAACCTGGGCATGTGCCCTGACTGGGAATTGAATTGTCACCTCTTGGTCCTGGGTTGATGCTTAGTCACTGACCCACACTGGTTTGAGCTACTTGGATATTTTTTATTTTTTATTTTTATTTAAAAATATTTTTATTGCTTTCACAGAGAAAGGGAGAAGAAGAAATAGAAACATCAGTGATGAGAGAGAATCATTGATTGGCTGCCTCCTGCATGGCCCCCACTGGGGATCAAGCCTACAACCCAGGCACGTGCCTTGACCAGAAATTGAATCGTTGACGTTCATATGTCAACGCTTAACCACTATTTTAGGCGTTTTTTAGGGGTTACTCTAAGTATTACATTGTACAGTCTAACTTATCACAGTCTACTGGTATTGATGTCTACTTACATTTGCTTTTAAGTAAGTCATCTTAATTGCCCCCTATGGTCCAATTTTTTTTTTGGGGGGGTGGGGTGGGATGGGGTTCTTGCTTATACTTCATTTCTTCTCAACCAAAAAAAAGTTCCTATGGAAGGACTGAGTCAAGCCTGCCATTATAGAACATAAGTATTAATTTTCATTTCATATGACTAAATTAGCTTTGCTTTTGGTGGTAACTATTTTGAGTTTGTGTGTGTATATCTGTTAAAAAAAAAACTTAGTGTTTTTTGTTTTTTTATTGTTTAAAGTATTACATGACTCCTTTTTTCCCTGACTAACCCCACCCCCCCCCGCCACTCCCACCCGTGAGGGTGAGCCCCTATTGCCACAGTGTCTGTGTCCATTGGTCATGCTAATATGCATGAGTCCAAGTCCTTAGGTTGATCTCTAACCACCCCCTCCCCTTCCTACTCTCCGAGGTTGGGCGGTCTGCTCAGTGCCACCTTGTCTCTGGATCCATTTTTGTTCATCAGTTTATGTTGATCATTATATCCCACGTATACATGAGATCATGTGATATTTATCTTTCTCCGACCGACTTATTTTGCTTAGCATAATGTTCTGCAGTTCCATCCTGTTGCAAATGGTAAAAATCCCTTCTTTTTTATAGCAGCACTAGAGGCCCAGTGCAAGAAATTCATGCATGGGTAGGGTCTCTAGGCCTGGCCGGCAATCAGGTCCAGCCCAGGCCTTCCTTCCCCTGGCTGCTGGTCGCTGGCTGGGGCATTCCTTCATTCCATGCTGCCTCCTGGTGGTCAGCATATGTCAAAGCAAGTGGTCAAACTCCTGATTGGTTGAACTCCCAAGGGGATAATTTTCATATTAGCCTTTTATTATATAGGATAGTATTCCATTGTATAGCTGTACCACAGTTTTTTAATCTGCTTATCTGCTAATGGGCACTTAGGCTATTTCCAAATCTTAGCTATTGTAAGTTGTGCTGCTATGAAAATAGGGGTGCATAAATCTGTTCTGATTGGTGTTTCTGGTTTCTTGGGATATGGTCCTAGAAGTGGGATTACTGAGTCAAATGGGAATTTGATTTTTAGCTTTTTGAGGAAACCATACTATTTTCCATAGTAGCTGCACCAGACTGCATTCCCACCAGCAGTGCAGGAGAGTTCTTTTTTCTCCACATCCTTACCATCACTTGACCTTTGTTGATTTGTTAATGATAGCCATTCTGACGAGTGTGAGATAGTACCTCATTGTTGTTTTGATTTGCATCTCTCGGATGATTAGAAAAAAAACTTTGTTTTTTTAGAGCAGTTTTTCCTCCCAATATATTTTATTGATTTTTTTTACAGAGAGGAAAAGAGAGTTAGAAACATCGATGGAGAAACATTGACAGCTGCCTCCTGCACACCCCCTACTGCACACCCACAACCCTTGACCGGAATCAAACCTGGGACCTTTCAGTCCACAGACCGATGCTCCGTCCACTGAGCCAAACCGGTATTGGCTAGAGCAGTTTTAAACTTTGTGTGTGTGTGTTTTTTTTTTTACAGCAAATTGAGAGGAAGGTACAGGGATTTCCCATATATCTTTTGCACTCACATATGCATAGCCTCCTCCTCACCAGAGGGGACATTTGTTCAAGAACCTACACTTACTCATCATAATCACACAAAGTCCATAGTTTACTTTAGGGTGTATTCTTGGTTTTATACATTATGTGGATTTAAAGTGTATAATTTCATATATGTATCATTATAGTGTCATACAGAGTATTTTCACTGCCCCAAATTTCTCTATACTCTACCTATTCATCCCTTCCTATACTCCCAAACCCTAAATACCACTGATTTTTCTGTCTCTATAGTTTTGCCTCTTTCAAAATATCAGAGAATTGGACTCATGCAACTTATAGATTTTTATTTTATTTTGTTTTTTCTTAGTTTATAGCCTTTTGGATTTGTTTTTTTAAAATGTAGTAATAAGCATTAATTTTCTTCCATATCTTTTTAGGCTTGCCAGCTCATTTTTTCTTAGCACTGAATAATATAGTCCATTGTCTGGATGTAACACTGTCCATTTACCTTCTGAAAAATGTGTTGATTGGCAATTATGAATAAAACTGCTATAAACATGTTTTTCTTTGGTCATACATTTTCAGTTCCTTTGAGTAAATACCAAGAACTATAATTACTAGATTATATGATGAGGCTATGTTTGATTTTTTTTTTTTTTTTTTAATAAACCGCTGAACTGTTTTTCAAAGTGGTTGTATGTACCATTTTGCATTCCTACCACAATAAATGAGAGTTTTTGTTGCTGCACATCTTCATCATCGTTTGGTTTTGTCAATATTCTGGATTTTGGATGTCTAATAGGTATGCAGTGGTTATGTCACTGTTATTTTTATAAATTAAGTTCTGTTACTCTTTTTTTTTTTTTTTTTTTTTTTTAAACTAGCTATTTTCTGAAAATGTACCAGTATTCTTTTGTTCAGTTTTGAATGCCATCTGATTGAAGTAGTCTTGGAGTATTATAAAAAAATCTTAGGGTGGAGGAAAGTTTATTAGATGGAAGAGTTTAAAGCATGGCAGTGCTAACTGCCTTTTTTACACCCCACTCCAAGTTTCTAGTATGCATCTTTTCTAGTTTCGTGGCTACCACTTTGCCCTTGATAGTTAGTTATGCAGGGTCTCCCTTTCCTTTGCCAATCTCTTAATCATTGGTGTTCCTACTATCCAGTTCTTGTTCTCATATCTTCTGGTTATGCTGGCTGACATTAAGTGATTTTGTTCATTATCATAACTTCAGATTTATTATTCCTCAGAGCTTTTGTTCTCATAGTTTTTGTATGTATCATTATTTACACTGCTTATTCTGTATTTCCCCACTGTTTTCTACCTGGAAAATTCTATTAGTCCTTCAAGGCTCAGCCTTCCATTTAATTTCAGATGTACTTACAGTTATCCAGTTACCTGTCCCCTCCTGCCCCTGAGTTTTCAATCTAGGTTAGGAGCAACCTATGTTCCCTTAATTGTATGCATACCATCCTCCTCATGCTTACTGTGACATAACTATTGGTTACTTGTTTGCTATCTCCCCTAGACAGTTCTATGAGGGCAAGGGCTATAGTTTCTAAATACTGTTCTTCCCAGGGCTTAGCAAAGTGCTTAGCATTGGTAAATATTTGAATAAGTTATCAATTATATGAGCAACTATGTATGTATTATATTATCACAGAAGAGACTGGTCCTAATATTAATAAACCTTAGAAGACTCTTTAACCTTACTAGACATTAAAGAAGTGAAAGCTAAGTAATAAGGTACTGCTTTCAAGAAGTAGTATAGTATAGTGGCTAACAGATGAATTCTGGAGCAAGAAGGCTGTCTTGATTTGAACATAACTTTTTCATAATTCTGCTACTTGCTGAATTAAGAATAAGACAGCAACTTACATATTGGTGATAGAATTTGAAGCATATTGTTTTTCTGGAAGGCAGCTTTGTTTTATATAGTGAAGAATTGCCTATTCTTTATTTTCTAATAACAATTTTAAATAATTTCTTAATAAAACTTGAAATTCAGACTCAAGTTTCAGATACTTAAGATAGCTTGCAATAAAAACCTGGTGAGAGGGAAATGGTTAAATGTATTGAATGTGATTCAGCAATTAAAATATTTGCATTTAAATGGCATGGGAAAAGCTTATGAAGCAATAGGCTGGATAGCAAAGGTAAGACATCCTAACTATGTCTTTAAAAAGCTTTTAAGAAGGAAATGTTAAGATGCTACCTTGTGATTGCTTTTGGGTTGCTCTGTTAGGCTAATTTTTATTTTTGAAATGGGTTAACAAGTGACATGCTGACATTATAATAATTGCTGACATTAGCCGAGACCGGTTTGGCTCAATGGATAGAGCGTCGGCTTGGGGACTGAAGGGACCCGGGTTCGATTCCGGTCAAGGGCATGTACCTTGGTTGCGGGCATATCCCCAGTAGGGGGTGTGCAAGAGGCAGCTGATCGATGACTCTCTCTCATCAATGTTTCTAACTCTCTATCTCTCTCACTTCCTCTCTGTACAAAATCAATAAAATATATTTAAAAAAAAAATAAAAAAAATAATTGCTGACATTAAAATGAGGTTCTTTGGATGTCTTATATTTTTAGTAAGTTGCCTTGTCGTTTATATTTTTATTACAAAGTCAATTCTTACATTTAAAAAGTACATTTAGTTTTCTTATGTATTACTTCTTTTCATTTACATTTTAACATAACACTTTCAGATCTTTTTGTGTGTGTTTTCATCTTTACAATTTAATAATAGTGCCTATTTTTCTAGAAATCATTTTTCAAATGTGTAAGTTATTGTATAATCTTGGTGCTGTCAGTATGGTTTGGTTTAGGCGTTTTCTTTTTCTCTTTTATCTGCAGCAACTGGAACAGATCCAGAAGGAGCTAAGTGTTTTGGAAGAGGATATTAAAAGAGTGGAAGTAAGATATCAAGAATTTCTCTGGCAATGTTTCAATTTCATGAAATGGTCACTTTTCCTTTAAATTGCTGCATTAAACTTATGGGATTGGACTTCATTATATAAAAAATAACAGATAGATGTCACTTTAATTTTAATTGAAAGTGCATTTTTTTTATAGAAAAAGCATCACTTTTTTATGATAAATGTATTCTAAATTTGTTTTTACTGCTTTTTATTACTGTAATTATTTTGGGGCAGGTTGAAAAAATTATTCAACTTTATTGTGTGTCTTCATATTAATTTAAATCATCTTCCACAAAACCCTCAATTATTAATCTTAAAAGATGTCACAATTCCATCCTTTTACTAAGTAAATATTTTTTAGATGTATTTACTGTGCCTTTCTAGGACTAGTATTAACTTAAAAAAAGATATGAGAATACATTACCAATAATCTAAGAATGTGTAGTATGATAGTTTACTTATAGAAATCCATGGGAGGATCTCTGAGAGGTTCATTATCTTTACCTATATTTAAATGTACTATATGCTTTTAATTATTCACAGTTGTTATACTTTCCTATTGTTAATTGACCTTGAGTTGTACTATTGTGGAATTTCAGTGTCCATGCGCATTCTTAACCTATATTGATGTCCCTTGCTTGGATATATGATTGAACTGAGTTTGGATCAGTCAGAAAAAATTCTGCTTGACTATGGATCGTTAGTGGCATTTTAAAATTTGCTACATTTCCATGAATCAAAATATAGGATATAAAAAGGAAGCTAGGTTGGTATGATTCAGAGGCATAATTTATGCAATATATTTGATTAGGGGCTCTTCTGTGTTAATGATCAAAACTTAAGAGTTTAAGTCTTTATTAAACAAAGCTTAATTGAGTCAAGAGAAGTGTTACTTTTTTTAATGTTTGCAGGGAATATTTTTAAAGAAGAGACTGACACATTCTGCTGTTTTGTACATCAGAGAATTGAACCTAATGATCCAGTTACCATACTGGCATATTTATCTTAAAATTGTCTGTAGATACTCACCTGGATCAGTGGTTAGCCAGTTCACTGTTCACATAATATACTGTACATCTCATTTAAAGTACTGTTGACTCTTGAATACAGATTTGAACAATGCAGATTCACTCATATGTAGGGTTTTCTTTTCAATAAATACTATAAATGTCTTTTCCTTGTGATTTTCTTAACAACAGTTTCTTTTCTCTAGCTTACTTCATTGTAAGACTACAGTATATAATACATATAGTACACAAAATATGTGTTAAATGTTTATGTTAAGTGTTAGGCTTCTGTTCACTAGTAGGCCATTATTAGTGACATTTTTAAGGAGTCAAAAGTTATAGCAGTTATATAGAGTGCTTGAGGGTTGATGCCCCTAACCCCCATGTTATTCAAGGGCTAACTATATTTACATTTGTCCTTATTTTGCATTTGGTGGCTTTATTAGTGATAAGTAATATTTATTAAAGAATATCTAGTTTTTTAAGAATGTGTATCATAGAAAAGGCTTATCTCTTAACTTTTTAGGATATTCTTGCTTTAGCACTCTGTGGAGAGGAAGCCTTGAGAAAGTTGGATGTTGATACAAAAAGTGGCTGATAAAAACCTGGGGTTGGAAAATAATATCGTATTTGATTTTGATTTTGATTTTGATTTTTACATCTTACGTTTAGATTACCTACTATAATTCAAATAATTGTGCTTTCAGGAAATGAGTGGCTTATACTCTCCTGTCAGTGAGGATAGCACAGTGCCTCAATTCGAAGCTCCTTCTCCATCACACAGGTATAAAACTTCAAACTTGTAATTGCATAGGATTTATGTTACAAAATGAATATATGGTACTAGTCCTTGGAAGTCTTTTCCATGTAATGTACAAAATCCCAGAGAAATTACTTTTGGTCATGATCTAGAAATGAGATTCAGATTACCCACCTGTTTCTTTAATGCTTTGAATTTTCATGCCAGTTACAGTCACTGAGTAGACTATTGTTATATTATGAATTTACTGTTATATATAATGAATGAGTAGCTGGCCTCATTCACTATTTATGAGGTACTATCTGTGGTTCCTTTTAAAATTCTAGTTGATGAAATAAGTATGACCTAAATTTCTTGCTTGAAATACTGAAAGTATTTTCAACTTGTTAATCCATTTAGGTAATGGTCCAATAGAAGCTTTTTTATTTTTTATTTTAAAGACATTTTTATTTTTTAGAGAGAGAGGAAAGAATAAAGAGAGAGGGAGACAATGAGCCTGCTACCTGGGCATGTGCCCTGACTGGGAATTAAACCTGCAACCTTTTAGGTATGCCCAATCCACTGAGGCACATAGGCCAAGGCCACTGGAAACTTTTTAGACAAAGAGTTTTAGGATAACATGGAATATCATGCAATCTAATGCCAACATAAAAGATTATATGAGCCTTCAGAACCTGTCAATTTAGGAAAGCTATTGTAGGTCTAGTTTGGTATGATATGTAGGGAAAGGGCTACAGGGGATGTTCTAGTTAAAGGGCATTCCTGAGATGTTTGCTATTTCCCCCATTAACCATTTTATGGAGATCCTCGTGAATTCTAGTTATTTAGGGGTCACTTTAGCTATGTAATTCAGATTGTTTTTCTCCAAGCTTATTTAAAACTGTGACTCAATCTCTATTATTTTTAAACTTAGCTTTCACTTTCTAATATACATGGGATCTTTGTCCATAGAATTTTTACTGTGTGAGTACATGGAGGAAGGCAAAAGTTGTCATATCACAAAATATTCACTAATAAACTTATAGTTTCCATTATCATATCCCTCTCCCTCTAATAGTAGCATGTCTTTATATCTATTGTGTCCAGGTGTTTGTTACTCAGTCTCTCGCTGATGGTTTTTATTAACATCTGACAAGATAATATTATATTAGTGTAACTGCTCTATTCAGTGCTTCTGATGTGCTTGACACTGTTACATGTTGAATCTAGTTGGCAAAATTCCCCCTTATGGTATTTAGCTTCTGGGGGAGTATATGTGTGGAGGTTGGGGAAGATACTAAATAAGCAAATTTATAATGTAGCAGTAGTAGATAATGTGTAAGTAGAATCTCAGGAGGTAAAATTAGGCATCCTAGGGATTTGCAGAGGTTCTGTTTTAGTTTGGAAAGTCAAACTTCTTCAAAGAGCTGACATTTAAGGTGACAAATTATGAAGTGTAAATATGATTGAAAGTCATGGGAGAGTTTTGAGCAGGATGTGATTTAGATTTTAAAGTGTGTACTGAGGTTCCCATGTGGAGGATAGAGAAAAGTTGTGTTCCTTTCAGTCCCCTGCCATTGGAAGTCGGGAAGAAAGTTAGGAAGTATTGCAACAGTTCAGAGGAGAGGAGATGATGGCTGGGATTAGGATTTTAATGTAGAAGAGATGAGAAGTGGTGGTATTGTAAAATAAAGTAGCACGTTTTATAGAAGATATAGGGCTTTCATTAAATCTATGAAAACATTGTTGGGAAATTTGTAAACTAGTATTTAAAGCTATCATCAAAAGCGATTCTGGCAGACTTAGACTGGTGAATTGTTGAAGAAGGGAGAATAGTGAAACATGATATTTTCTTCAAAAGAGTATTTTGACATTTTATTAAAACAAGTAATTTGAATATTCCTCAGAGTTGGAGAGAGGCATTTGGAAAAAATGATGTTGCTCTTAAATACTCTTGGAAATGACCCTTAAGTTTGGGATGTGAAATTGAACATGCTGAGAAGAATGTCTTGTTATACTATCAATATTTGATTTTTCCTTATTTTTAAGAAATAGTCTGTAATTGCAGTTATAACTTTCCCTCATAATTATTAGCTTTATTGTTTGCCAGAGAGTTTTAATTTTTATTCCTCCATGTAATGTTTTGATTTCTTTTAAGCAGGCTTATTATTTTAAAAGCCTGTTTGTAGATTTTTTTATTTCTATACTAAGGACCTTCTTTATATGTCAGGTCATTGAATTCTCTATATCATATATTCTGGGTTTGTAATTAGATTATATATTTAAATGAAGAAAAGAAAAGAAAGAAAGAAAGACAAATAATGGACCTCCTATCCCCAGGATTTTGTCTTCTATATGCTATGATCAGCTATAACTGCCATATCCAGTCAATTCTCTTCCTGCTGCCTTGTTTAGACCAGTGGTCGGTAAACAGTGGCTCTCAAGTCACATTCGGCTCTTTGGCCCCTTGAGTGTGGCTTTTCCACAAAATACCAGGTGCGGGCACACACGTACAGTATGGGGGTGCCCAAGAGGCAGCCAATCAATGATTTTCTCACATCATTGATATTTCTATCTCTCTCTCCCTCTCCCTTCCTCTCTGAAATTAATAAAAATATTTTTTTAAATCCTGTTTTGGGAATTAAATTAAATTCTAACCCATAAAAATAGTAGGCAGAGTACAGGTGAGTGTAAAAGACCATACAACTGGGGATCGAATCCAAAACCTCAACATGTGCCCTTGACCAGAATTGAACGCAGAACCCTTCAGACTGACGCTCTATCCTCTGAGCCAGACCAGCTAGGGCCCAAAACAGGATATAGGTTACCTTTACATATACTGTTCCTTTTGCATAGAAGCTTCATGGAATCATCTCTTAACTAGCTTCTCCCCAATGTTAAGTGATTATAAACATATCTTAAGAAATATCTGCTATACTTTTGAACATAAATGATGTTTTGCTGTATTTTTTAAATCCTGCATGCCCCCTACTGGGGATTGAGCCCATAACCTGGGCATGGGCCCTTGACAGGAATCAAACTCAGGACCCTTCAATCCATAGGCTGACACTCTATCCATTGAGCCAAACCAGCTAGGGCATGTTTTGCTGTATTTTAATGAAGTTGATTGTGTGGGAGAAATAGTAAAACCAGTTGATTACTTTATTGTTGGAAGTACATGGGATATTCACCTTATCTCTAACCCTATACTATGCAAAGGAGTTGAACTTGTCATAGATGAAGGAGGATCATTCAAGAATCTTATACAGAAATTTTAACTTGAACTAAAACAAAAGTACACACAAAACAAAAATAAAACTTCCTCGGCAATAATAGAGAGGTTACTTTTCTACATCTGTAATTACTCATTAAATTTATAGGTAATAAACATATATAGCAAGTTATGAAAACCATATTGAAATAGTACAATTTTCTTTAGAATATTTGAAGAATTTATTCTTAGTCACTCAGCCAGTTTTGGGATTGTATCATACATGTATAAAACACTGTTTTAGGTACTGGGAATACAGTTGTGAATATGACAGACCTAGAACCCTATTATCATAATTCCACAGTTGTAGGTTGGAAAATCAGTTATGCTGGCAAATCAATTATTTTGCTTAAAATTTGGTGTAAATAGATTTTCACTTCCAAGAGTTAAAATAATCAAAATGACTTTAGCTAAAAACTTTAGTAATCATATTTGATTAATAGGCATTTCAGGACTTAAAAAACTCCTTTAGGTTCTTGTTATAAACTGGAATTGTCATAGCTCAATGAAGCTATTGACAGATCCTTCCAATTCTGAATTTTGAGGTATGAATAGGCCATATTTCAATAAACATGTCCTCAGGAGAGGATTTTAAAAAGGACATAATTAGGTTTTATTTTTCAGATTTCTTCTGTCACATAATGTATGCAATAATAATTTTTTCTTAGTGAATAAAAGTAAAACTTGAATATAAAAATAAATTTCAAACTGCAGATACTGGTACTAAAGTACCATTTAAAATTTGTAATGTCAATATCTTTAGCAAATTGATGAGTATTTTATAATTGAATTTATTGGGGTGACATTGGTTAATAAAATTATATAGGTTTCAAGTGTACAATTCTATAGTATAGCATCTATATATTGTGTTCACCACTTCAAGTCAAATCTCTGTCACTGTTTATCCTTTGCTTACTCTCTTCTACCTGCCCTCACCTCCCTTGTCCCTCTAGTCATCACCATATTGTTGTCTGTGTCAGATGAATATTTTTCATACACACTAATATCATTTGTTCAGACTTGTGGTCAAAGAAATCTGAACCATAAAAAAATCACATCTAAAAATTGCTCTGTTCTATTGACCTCTAAATCACAGCTACATGATTTTATAATATTTATTCAAATGCTGGGGAAATGGAATTTATTAGTAAAAGTAACAGATATTTTTGAATGCCTGGCATATCCTTATTTTTAGCCCTATTAGCCTTGGATGGAGTATACTAAAAATAGCATGTGATCTTGTCATACTCTTTGCAAGGAAGATAAGCATTAATTATATTTCATCGAAACCCATTTTGAAATAACCCATTATGTGTTAATTCTTTAATTTTTAGTGTAAGAGCTTTGAAGGCTGTTTCTTATATAATTAAGTCTTTCTATAGAAACAGTTAAGAACACAATGAATTAAGATCTAGTAATATGTGTTGCTTTTGAAAAAGACTACTGTGAGGACAATTCCATATGATTTATTATATTTTTTAAAGTGTGAGGTTCAGTGTTATACTAATTTTATTACTAGAAGATAAAATTAATTGAATTTTTACCACATATTGGCATTGTACTGAAAACTTAACATACTTATTTAAATCTCATATCTTTCTGAAGTGTCTTCCTCATTTAATAGATGGAGAAACTAAGAGACCAAATTAACATTAGTAACTTACCCAGAGTCATTTAACTACTATGGGATGAAATTCAATTCCACTTTGTGCTCTTAAGAGTGCCTCTTATGTTATAACCTTTGAGGTTATTTGAGTACTAACCTAAAATAATGATTATGTGTATTTGTGCAGAGAGAACCATTTTAAGTAGGAGAATGCACAGACCATATAACCAAATGTAAAGAACCAGTGCAGAAAGTAAATATGTTTGACCAGAGCAGAGAAAACTGGTGTTTTGGTTTTGGGTATGAAAGAAAGATTATTGGTATTTTATTTATTTTATTCTTTTGATAGCTTTCTTTTATGTGAGATGATTATCAGAACACTTTATACCTGAAAGGGACTATAGAAATTATAAAGGGAAGTTAGTTCCCACTCATCTGATTGTATATGGGAAACTGAGTGGTTTTATTATTTTATTTTTTAAATATATTTTTATTGATTTCAGGGAGGAAGCGAGAGATAGAAACAAATAATGAGAGCTAATCATCAATTGGCTCCCTCTTGCATGCCCCACACTAGGGATTGAGCCTGCAACCCAGGCATGTGCCCTGATCAGGAATCGAACAGTGACCTGATCCACACAGGTGGATGCTCAACCACTGAGCCACGCCATTGGGCAAAACTGAGTGGTTTTAAAGTACTTGTCCAAGGACCCGTAGCTCTTTAGTGCATAGCAGTATCTGTTTACCATCACTTTTGATTGCATGCTTGTGCTCTTTTCCCAACACTCTTCGGTAAGTAGGGTTTCAAACAACTTAACATATTTGAAAACCAAATTGAAACACATACATCTATGTATGTACCTGTCCTCTGATTATTTTTTTATTGATATTCCTTTATGGTGTGCATGTTTAAGGTGGTGGGGTAAAGAGATAACTTGTGTAAATATTTGCTATTTTTTTTTTTTGTTTGCTTAGTCTAATTAAATTATTGACAATAAATATTTTATTTGCTTAGAAATTATAAATATTGGATTCACATATTTTAGTTTTGCTTTTTCTCTTGATAAAATAATATAAACACTGAAATCACATTTTCTCTCTCTTTATTTTGCAGTAGTATTATTGATTCCACAGAATACAGCCAACCTCCAGGTTTCAGTGGCAGTTCTCAGGTAAATTATATGCTTAAAAATATGTTTTGGTGGTACTATGAATATAATCATTTGAGTTGTAAAATCAGGTTGATTTTCTGTAATGTCCTATCATATAGACTGCTGTTTTGAATGCTGTAACGTTGATTAGGACTTTAATAGGTCTGATACATAATCAGCTATTTATTTGCTCATCAATGATGAGTTAAAATTTTTTTTTAAATCTTTATTGTTCAGATTATTACAGTTGTTCCTCTTTTTTCCCCCATAGCTCCCCTCCACCAGGTTCCCACCTCACCCTCTGCTCCTAAACCCCCCTCATCCTCATCCATAGGTGTACAACTTTTGTCCAGTCTCTTCCTCCACCCCCCACACCTCTTTCCCCCCAAGAATTGTCAATCCACTCCCTTTCTATTCTCCTGATTCTGTCAAGAAGAGAAAACTGAGATTTTTAACTCAAGGATTATGACTTCAGAGCCAATACTTTCAAATACGCATTTATCCAACCAAAATATTTTTTAGAATACCTGCTATTTACCAGGCGCTATTTTAGTTTCTGGGGATGCATTGTTGAACAAAAACGAAATAGACAAAAATCTCAAGTAACCAAGTTTCCAACCTAGTTGGAGAGATACTAATAGGTTATCCTTGAACAAAGAGAAGGTGAGGGAGCAAGCCACATGCTTAACTCTGAGAAGTTTCAGGCAGAGAGATAACAAGTAAATAAGTCCTGAGGTAGGAGAATGCCTGACATCCAGAAGTGAGCAAGGAGGAAAAAGTAGAAATGAGGTAAAAATATAACAAAGGCCACTTGGTGCATGACTTTCTTATGCATTATAAAAACTAAGTTAGATCAATTAAATGGGCACTTGTCTCCCTTTTTACTTCACATGAAAGGATTATCCTATCTAATAAAAGAGGAATATGCAAATTGACCATCATTCCAACACACAAGATAGCTGCCCCCATGTGGTCAAAGATGGCTGCTCATGTGGACACAGATGGTCACCAGAAGATGTCCAGCAGAGGAGGGCAGTTGGGAGGGACCAGGCCTGCAAGGGAGGGCAATTGGTAGTGACCAGGCTTGCAGGGGAGGGTAGTTAGGGGCAATCAGGCTGGCAGGCAGGCCAGCAGTTGGGAGTCAGCGGTCCTGGATTGTGAAAGGGATGCCTGAATTGTGAAGGCACACAGGCATAGAAAACACACACACAGATTGGAGAAGGTGCAGGCTGGGCTGAGGGACACCCTCCTCCCCTGCATGAATTTTGTGCACCAGGCCTCTAGTCCTATATAAAAAAGGGCTAATACGCAAATTGAACGAACGTCAGAACGACTGGTCGCTATGACGCAAGTTGACCACCAGGAGTCAGATGCTCAATGTAAGAGCTGCCCCCCAGTGGTCAGTGTGCTCCCACAGGGGGGCACTGCTCAGCCAAAAGCCTGGCTCATGGCTGGTGAGTGCAGTGGCGGTGGCAGGAGCCTTTCTCGCCTCCATGGCAGCACTAAGGATGTCCAACTGCTGTCTTAGGCCTGTTCTCCTGAGGGCTCACAGACTGCAAAAGAGCTCAGGTTGGGCTGAGGGACACCTTCTTACCCCCCCCCCCCCCCAAAGTGCACAGATTTCATGCACTGAGCCTCTAGTATATTGATAATATTCCTGGAGCATTTAGAAAAATGGATTGACTACATTCTCTATATTAGAACCCCAAATATTCAGACAGAGACAGACAACCTGGAAGAGAGTAAATGAAATACTTCCCTAAATGCCTTTGTGTCAAAAGAGTAGTTTTAGATGCTGCTACAAACAGTTACAAAAATAGTACTAGTGAAAATACTGACTACAAACTTTATGAAATGTGATCAGAATTGTCCTCATAAATTTACATCATTAAATGAATTCTTTTTTTTTTTTTAATGAATGAAAGGATGAACTAGGCATTCAACTCAAGAAGCTGGGAAAGGTTTAAGATGGTAAATACAGAGAGAGAAATACAAAAAGAGCTCAAATACAGTAAAACGTTTTTTTGTTTTGTTTTGTTTTTAATGTTTTTATTGACTTCAGAGAGATGAAGGGAGAAGAGGAGAGAGAAACATCCATGGTGCGAGAGAATCATTGTTTGGCTGACTCCTGCATGTCCCATATTAGATCGAGCCTGCAGCACAGTCATGTGCCTTGACCAGGAATGGAACCATGACTTCCTGGTTCATGGATTGATGCTGAACCACTGAGCAACACCAGCTGGGCCTCAGTAAAATGTTTTCATATATAATTGAAGTTGACTGTTATTATATCGAGCAGATTAAAATAATTTAATACTGATTGTAATAAAAGTCCAATCTTAATGAAATGTATAATTTTAAAGAAAAGAAAAGAAATAGATTTTAAAAATTATAGAACTATTTGAATATACCAGTTATCATAACTACTATTAATTTAGTGCAATTCCATAAAAAAAAAAAAAATCTCAAAAATATTTTAAGGGTTTGCAGAGTGACCAACTGACTTTAATTAATTGATAGTATGAATGATTCAGAGGAATAATAATTATGATAGCATTCGTCCAATAAGTTTTTTAATGTATTCTAAGACAGCTATAGCCAAAGGAGCACAAAATAAATTTAAAAGCGAATTGAAAGATAATTAAGAGTTTAGCCTGTGGTGAAGATTAGTGGCAAAGGGGAAGATCACTGATGGGCTCTCCCCACATGTACCACACTGGGGGTTGAGCCAAACCCTAGGCATATGCCCCGACCAAAAATCAAATCTTCCTGGTTCATAAGTTGACCCTCAGCCACTGAGCCACACAGGCCGGGCTCCTATTTTTGATGAAAGTTCCAAATGAGATAAAGTAAAATAGCCAAAGAACAATAAAACTGGAGGCGTCACATTTTCTAATTTCAAACTTTTATATTACAAAGCTACAAGTAATCAGAACAGTGTGATAAAAGCAGACACAAATTAAACATATGTGTATACCAAATGACCCTCACTTCCTCTCCTAGGTATAAAATCTAGAAAACTCTCACACCTGTGCACTAAGAGACATACAAAGATGTCCTTAAAAGCAAAAACAAAAACCATAGAAATAAATGTATGTAAAATGAACGACTGATTCAAGCACTGCTTTAAAATATGATTGTTACTTACCATCTGGTTTGAGCAGGGATTCATTTTAGTATTTTGTTTATAATAATGCCTTAATATTTCTTAATACATTTGCAGTTGTGGCATAGTTATAGGTGAACTTGTGTCATCTCTCAAGGTCTCATTATGTACCTTATCTCTGTATCTGTTTCTTTGCCTCAAGCATAATCGATAATAACTTCTGTGGAAGAATTGTCTTATCCTTTCAGTTAACAAGGAGTAGGTAATATTATAAACAGTTGACCCTTAAACAATGTGGGTGATCACGCATTTTATATTATTATATAATAGAGGCCTGGAGCACAAATTCGTGCATCAGTGGGCCAAAACTGGCTCTCTGACATCCACTGAGAGGATCCTGAATTTTGAGAGGGTGCAGGCCAGGCCGAGGGACACCACTGGTGCACAATCGGGGCCAAGGAGGGACGCAGGAAGGTTGGCCAGCTGGGGAGGGACTGCAGGAGGGCTCCAGGGCATGTCCAGCCAGTCTCACTCAGTCCTGATTGGCCACACCCCCGCAGCAAGCTAACTTACTGGTTGGGACATCTGCCCCTTGGTGGTCAGTACATATCATAGTGAGCAGTTGGACAGCATTAACATATCATTAGCATATTGCATTTTGATTGGTTGAATAGATGACCAGACACTTAGCATATTATATTAGGCTTTTATTATATAGGATATTATATACTATATTCTTATAATAAAGTAAGCTAGAAAAAAAATGTTCTACAAAAATTGTAAGAAAGAGAAAATACATTTACAATGGCCCACATTTAAGTGAACCTGTGCAGTTCAAGGGTCAACTGTATTTTTTATAGGAATTACTAGTATATGCCAATATATTTCAGGTTTGTTGTCTTTGTCTATATCTATCTACCTACCTACCTACCTACCTACCTATATATATATGCTTCTCTCTCTTGCTAGCGTGCTCTCCCCACCCCCATATATATGACTTAGTTATCCTGATTTTCTAAAGTATATGTCAAACTATTTAGTGCCTACATATTACTGTCCCATACTCATATTCAATTTTAACTTAAATACATATTCTGTACAGTCATGCACTGCTCCTGTTATTCAAAAGGTTAAAGGCTACAATATAGGGATGATGGAAAAGTACATTTTAAAATTCGTAAAATTCTAAATTTTAGAATGGCAGTTATGATGGATTTTATCTTTGTTTAATTTGGAGAACTGATAGAAGCTTCTCATCTTGTATAATAATAAAAGCATAATATGCTAATTAGATCAGACATCCCTCCGGACAACCTTCCAGGTGAAGCTAGGACTTCAAGGAAAGCCCAGGCCAGAGGGAAGCCAGTGCCAGCAGCCGGGGAAGGAAGGCCTACTCTTGCGCATCGGACCTCTAGTATTTTTATAAAATTGAGAACCTATATTTTCACCTTAAGAAACCATATTTTCACATTAAGTAAAAAATTAGAAAATGTGTAAGAACTATGGCTTTTTATCATTTGTAATTTATTTTAATGTGATGAACTTTTGAAATTAGTTATTCTGTGCAGAAAGGACATTTTTTTCCCTTAGTTATAAGTGTCTTTTCTTGTTAACATCTTAGACAAAGAAACAGCCTTGGTATAACAGCACTTTAGCTTCAAGACGAAAACGACTCACTGCTCATTTTGAAGACTTAGAGCAATGTTACTTTTCTACAAGGATGTCTCGTATCTCAGGTACACATTCAGGACTTCATTATTTTTTAAACTTTTATTTTTAATTATATATTTTATGTTTATACATCCCAGTGACCACACATTCCATAATTTAATACATGATCATTTCAATAAAATACCTCAAATTTAAATTTCAGATCCATCTTTAATTTCCTATGCTGGATTTATGGAAAGACCTATTTATAAAGCAAATGTGTGTATTTTTGACATAGGCTATCAGAGTGTTGTAAAGGTTCTTAGAGATCTCGGATAACATTGCATTCCCATAGCTAGTTTTGTTCTCTTTCTGTGTTTAGAATTTTTAACCTTTACATAGTGAACTATATAAAGTTTAAAAAAACACAACCATGTGTATGTAGATAGCAAAAGTAAGTTCCATTCATTTGCCTTCTATTATCCAACATTTATTAAATTCTAAATACTGTCTTCTGTGCTAAGAAGGAAAATATGAAAGAACTGGTTTTTATTGTCCAGGAGTAGTATAAACATAGTGGGAGAATGCAGCAAGTAAATTGTATGGGATAATGTATGTTATATAAATATGCAAAGGGTATTATGAGAAGAGAGAAGAATCTCTCCTAGCTTTGGTAGTGGGAAAACATTAGAGGGAATAATTGCTGTAAGGATTTCTGAAGAGTTGTATTTAGTTAAGGTTAGTATTAATTAACTTAAAAAGGTAAGCAAAAACATGTTCAAAATAGAGGAAATAACTTATGCAAAGATATGGATGTGATAGAATATGATATTTTTATTGCTGTTAGCTCTCTGATCTTTAGCTTTTCTTGGCATCCTTGCTCACCAATTAAGTTAGACCATTAATGCCAATCCTACAGGTTTTTGTTTTGTTTTGCTTTTCATTTTTAAGTGATGTATATAATTTACAGTGATTGGTGATAAGTGGGATGCTCAGTTAATTCATGTCATTAGTAGTACATCTGCTCAAATTGAGAGCCACTAAGGATACAAATGTCTGCTATTTTATTAGTTGTTAAAAAATTTGGCCTTGGTATTCTCTTGAATTGGCATGTTTGTATTATAATTGGCACATTACATCAAGCTTTATTGATAAGTGTGTTTGAAATTAAAAATCAATAATTAATAAACATGTGGGAGGGAGGGAGGGGGGCAAAAAAAATCAATAAAATATATTAAAAAATAAATTAATAAACAGATGAAAAGCTTTCATTTTCTTGCCAGGAAATCAAGTCCCTTATTTTTTCTTTTCTTTTAAAAATATTTTTTATTGATTTTTCAGAGAGGAAGAGAGAAGGGTAGAGAGTTAGAAACATTGGTGAGAGAGAATCATCAATCAGCTGCTTCCTGCACACATCCTACTGGGGATGTGCCCGCAACCAAGGATGTGCCCTTGACTGGAATCAAACCTGGGACCTTTCAGTCTGCAGGCCGATGCTCCATCCACTGAGCCAAACCTGTTTCGGCTCAAGTCCCTTATGGAGCCTCTGTAATCTATACTAATAGTATCAATACTAATAATAGAGGAATATGCAAATTGTCTGGGATACTGTCACAGTAACAGTAACGACCAAACATCAGGCTGTGTGGGGTGACCAGGCCAGCAGGAGAGGGTAGTTGGGGGTGACCAGGCCTGCAGAGGAGGACAGTAAGGGGTGATCAGGCTGGCAGGGGACCAGTTAGGCATTAATCAGGCCTGCAGGGGAGTGGTTAGGGAGCAATCAGACTGGCAGGAAGAGGCAGTTAGGAACCAGCAGTCCCAGATTATGAGAGGGATGTCTGACTAAACCGGCAGTCAGACATCCCTCAAGGAGTTCAAGATTGGAGAGGGTGCAGGCTGGGCTGAGGAACACCTCCCTCCCACCCCCGTGCGAGCATGAATTTTCTGCACCGGGCCTCTAAGTAGTCTATAAATTGCAACAGGAAGCTGTTAATTTAAAAGCATTCTGAGACTTACATTCTGATTGACAGAAGGAAGGTTCGTGTTAGCCCTTTCAGATGGCAAGTGTTAGACATTAAAAAAAGAGATCAGAAAGATTGGGCTAGGCTATTGCCATTAATAATTTTTTAACTAATTAGCAGCACAGGCCTGCTATAGGATGGTAAAGGTAAATCACAAACCAATTTAATTAATTTGGGGATGATAGAATGATAAGTGAAGGTAAAGAGGAAGATTAGATTTTTATTTTTGTGAACCTAATACACATTGTCCTTAGTTTTTAGGAATCTCAAGCTTATCTTGTCAGATGTGCACATTGAGTACACTAATATTGCTCAATATGAACTTCCTTCTAGGTTTCCTAAAAGTTTGGTTGTTCTTTTATATATTTTTAAATGAGAATCCACCCCACATCCCCTTTCCACTTTTTATTTTCACCTATGAAAATGAAAGATGAAGATTAAGAAATCAATGCCTTGGTTCTCAGTTTTAATTGAAAGAGGAGGTAAATTATAAAGCTTTAGAAGAGAGAAAAGAGACACTGAATAGATACACTTTTACAAAATAATCTGTAATTAAGACAGGAGAGGTGATATGCTAGCTGATATGTATGGATGTTCATAAATCAAACAAGCAAATAGAATCCTACCTTTTTATAACCACATAAGTAAAATTTAATTCCTATACTTTTATATATAGTAGTAACTATTTTTAGTACTTTATTACTTTTGTTGAACGTAGATATTAATGTAATGAATGATGTCATGATGGCCAGAAGTTTAACAACCCTAGAAAAGGATTATGGTCTTCAACAGAATACACATTCTCTTTATTAATTTCGGAGAGGAAGGAAGACTAAGAGAGGGATCATTGATGGGCTGCCTCCTGCACACACACACTGGGGATCAAGCCCACAACCCAGGCATGTGCCCTGACCAGGACCTCCTAGTTTATAGGTCAGTGATCAACACTGAGCCATGTCTGCTGGGCAGAATATACAGTCATGAATACTTGTAAATTTTATGTACTTAGGGATTGATGTAATATGAGAAAAAATAGATTAGCATTAAAACAAATTTTAAATGAGTAAAGTAACTGCCTTCCCAGTATTTATTACATCATTCACAATAATAGGATTATATATGAAAAGAACTAATTAACTGTTACATCCAAGCCACTTTATGATAATTGATTTTTTTTTTTTAGAATCAATTAACTGTACCTCCAAACCAATTTGTAGTACAGTTGATTTTTTTCAATAACCCATGTTTTACTTATAATTTGTTAAATTTCCTGAGAATAATTTTTGTGTAGCAGGAGCTTTATCTCAATAACATTATGATATTTCATGCTAATTTGTTCCTTTTGCTGTTTTTAGAATAGAAACACTACAAATTGGACCCTTTTAATGTAGATTATTAATGAATTGGCTAAGTTAGTTTTAAGTCTTTAAAGGGTTATTAAAGTTGAAAGATCAGCTAAGTTTTCAATCTCTTTAGTTCTTAGTCTCTTCATCTCAAGATTGGGAAGAATTGCGGTTTTTAAAATATTATTCTTAATTTGTGGCTATTGCTCTTGGATGTTGCAGTTCTTTTGTTTTATTTTGTTTTCTTTATATAGATGACAGTCGAACAGCGAGCCAGTTGGATGAATTTCAGGAATGTTTGTCCAAGTTTACTCGATATAATTCAGTACGACCTTTGGCTACCCTGTCATATGCTAGTGATCTCTATAATGGTTCCAGCATAGTCTCTAGGTAAGTACTGGGCAGCACTCCACTATTTCCTTTTGCAAGATTATCTAGAAATTAATTGAATTTGATAAGCAATTATGGTGTTATGGTTAAGGCTTTAGTGTTCTGAAGTCAGTTGTCTGCCAATTTTTAGTTCTTTGGTCTTAGGCCAGTTTTCAATCTCTTTATCCCTCAGTCTCTTCATCTCAAGAATGAAATGATTAATAGTATTCACCTCGTAGGGTTGCAGTTGTGTTCTTGTAATATCCTTGACTGGTTTGATGAGAAGGTATGCTGTTCTCATAAGTGCTTCCTCTTCTTAAGTTTTCTGTACACCTTTGTAAAGAATTGGTATTATTTCTTCCATATATTTGAGAATTCTCCAGTGAAGCAATCTTGGCCTCGAGTTTTCTCTGGGGGAAAACTTTTAAATACAAATTTAATTTTTAATATAGGTAGAGCCAAATATCATTTCTTCTTGATTGAGGATATTTTTAGTTTATCTTTTAAGGAATTTTTCCATTTCACTTAGGTTGTTCAATTTGTTTTGTGAAGAAGTGTTTATAATATTCCTTTATTATCCTTTTAATATCTTTAAATTCTATAAAGATGCTCACTTTCTCATTCCTGGTATTGAAAATTTGTCTCCCCTACTCCCTACCTCACCGCCCACTTAGTAGTCTGGTTTAGAAGTTTAATTTTATTTATCTTCTTCGGAGCCAGCTCTTGATTTATTAATATTCTCTATTTGTCTATTCTCTATTTCATTGATTTATACTCTTCATTGCCTTTTTTGCTTTCTTTAGTTTTAATTTGCCCTTATCTTTTGGTTTCTTCTTTATTGTAGATAATTTGTATTACAAAGTTTCCTACTAGCACTGTATTGGCTGCATGCCACAGATTTTGATGTGATGCCTTTTTTTCTCCAAAATATTTTTATTATGGTAAATACACATAACACAAAATTTGCCATCTTAACAAGTTACTATTCAGTGATATTAAATACATTCCTAATAATATGCTGTCACTACCATCCATCTCCTTAATACTTGACATGTAAAACAAAGTCGGAGCCCACTGAAAAAATAACTCCTCATTCTCACCATTCTCCAGTCCTGACAACCATCATATTCTACTTTTTGTCTCTCTGATGTTGACTAAGTATCCCATACAAGTATAATTAGGCAATATTTTTTAAAGAAAAATTTTCAATATTCAAGCTTTATTAGGAGATGAAGACTAGTTAGTAACAACAAAGGGAGATAGTATCTAAATAATTGAAGGGACTTGGAAGCTTTCATAGAAGAAATAATTTTTTTGCTTTCCCTAATTTCTCACATTCAAATGCATTATTGGTAATAAGTGTGTTTTAAAGGATTTTAATTCCTTTCAAAATAGGACCTTTACTGAATTTCTTTTGGGCCCTGGCTGGGTGGCTCAGTTAGTTGGAGCATTGGTCCTGTACATCAAAAGGTCTCGGGTTCAATTTCCAGTCAAGGCACGTATGTACCTAGGTTATTGGTTTGATCCCCGATCAGGACACATACAGGAGCAACCAATTGATTATTTCTCTCACATCGATGTTTCTCCCTCTCTCTCTCTCTTTAAAAATTAATACACACATATCCTCAGTTGAGGATTTAAAAAATAAATTTCTTTTGGGAAAAGTGTTAAGGCATGTTAGAGATGACGTTGAATTTGGTATATTTCATTATGTTGTAGAAGAAATTATTCTTACTGTACAATTGTAAGAAATATATCTATGCTTGGTCAGTTATTGCAGTGAGAATCACACTGAGAGAAAAGGCTGAACCAGAAACTTTGCTTTTACATTTTTTCTTTCCTTATAGGTAATTTTCAGTTAATTAATACCACACTCATAAATCCACAAGGTGGCAGCATTTGTTTATTTTGACAATATCTCAGCTAATTAAACAGTAGACAGGTATGGAAATTAGTGCTTACATTGCAGTTCATAGATAGCTCATCTTATACATAGCAGTAATGTCACTTTTGTCCTTTTCCTTAAATTAGGTATTGAGTAGCTACCAGAGAGGAATGGCTTTAAAGCATAATTTAAACTTTGACTACATAGTAGCAAAGGCTCTAGGTTCTTGAATCTGGTTTGAATTTTACATACCTAGATTGTTATGTTTAAAATTACTATACACTCCACTTATAGTTTAGAGATTTAACGTTTTTCTTACGTTTTCTCAAATTTTTAAAATAGAATTTCATCAGACATTAGTAAATCCATAAGAAGAAAATGGATGCTAGTGTTCAGGGTTATGAAACTGCCTTGTTTGTTCATATCTTATAATTCTAAAAAATATGACAAACTGTGGGAACAAAATTCCCTTCTTGGAAAATTGACATCTTTGTATTGCTTTGTGCCACACTGTACTGGAAGTGTGCATTAATCAGCTGTCTTGTGTGATCTCTGGCCTTGTTGCTTACTCACTTGACTGATGGCCCTTTTGACAAAGAATAAAATCAGTTTCCTACATCTGAATTACATTTTATAACTGTTTTAAACACATCACTTTAAAAAAACAACCAGTTGACATATTTCAAGTGTGAAAGAAAGTTACAATTTATTTCCATGGTTAAAATTAGTCTCCATTAATATTATTTTTCAAGAAAAATATGTTTGTATATTTTGAAATTTAAAACATTTTACAAAATTGAATTTATCATTGCAATGAACTTTCATAAACCACCTGTTTTAAGAATTACTGGTGATAGTGGATAGCAGAAATGAATTTTATATAACAAGCAAGTTTTCTTATAATTCTCTTGAATTTAATTGCACAAGCAGGTATGTTTCAGTTAATTTGTTTACCTTTTACTTTGTTTATGTTTTAGCCAAACCAATCATTGTTTATTTTTGTTTACATTTCATAATTAAAGCAGTTGAAATATTATATTGTGAAGTAAGAAATCGTCTATTTTGGTTAAGCTCTGTAAAACTCTCTAAAAACTACATTGTTCACTTGAATTATTTCATGATCTATTTTAGATCCTAATTATGTTTATGTTTGGGTACAGACATGCTTAAATCTGTCCAAGATTGGGAACAAATGACTCTGTTTAAAAGAACAGTACTTGAATATCGAGTTTCAATTATGTGGAAGTACTTGCATATTTTAAAAAGGCAGCTGTTTGTATTCTCTTTTAATCAAGATTGACTAGAAATAATAGTATTCTTTATAAATTTTGGTCAGTAATCCTATGAAAACCTTACTGATTTAAACTATAAAGAACCTTGATATCCCAGAATATAAAAAGGATATTCTATACAGGTCCTTTATATCCCAGTATATTAAGAACAAAACATAACCAGAGTGTAAGAAAATAATAGCAGTGGATTTAAAAAGTTAATTTTTAGTATAAGAGTAAAGAATGAGCAAATGTAGATAATTAATCTTTGTAGGAAAAAGAAAGAGCTGTCTTGTGTAATGGGGTAGGGACAGAAGAAATAATAGACTTATATCATCAAATCAATTCTTTTGACAGGTAGCAATTTTATTTTTATGTCAGTTTTCTTCCTGCATTGTCTTTGGACAATTGTTTTGATAAGATAGCATTTAAACTTTTTTTTTTTTTTTTAAGAGCTATAGTTTGAAAGGGTACATTAACTTTTACTGGTACAACGTTAGAATGCTGTTGACTTATTAGCCATGTATGTTTATAGGTGTAGGAAAAGTACTTAGAGATAATATAATGGATTCTCCCATGAAGTCTGAGCTATACCTAAACTTCTTAAGTTAAGAATAGGATTTTAACCTCAATAACTCTCTTTTGCCAGACACAGTAACATTTTTTTCTTCAGTGGCATGAGGTTGTGGATATAGAATGAATAGGGATAGTTGAATAGTTGTCATTGATATAGTTATGTTGCATTAGAATCCATAGGACAGTAGCTGAGATAGCAGTCCAGTTGAGGTGGTTGCACAAATAAATCTATTGCATTGTTACATAGTCCTGTTTTATTGGAGGGAACATTTGCTGAATTGTGATGTAGTCAATAGCATTTAATGAAATTCCTTTAAAATTTTTATAAAATTAAGAATTTAAAACTATAATGAAAAGTGAGAATCTCAACATGTTTTTATGGGAAATATTTTTAATTTGTACTTATTTTCCTTATTTATCTCATCATTAGTTTAGCAAAGCTTTTACTAATTTATTAACTAAACCATTAACAGTTATGTGAAAGAATATCACAGGTAATCATAAAATGACTAATCCTCTCTCTTTCCCACTATTCACATACCTGTTGATATATTTGGTAAATCCAAGTGATATTCCTCTGGTTTTAAATAAGACTGTTACTTCCAGATTGCATTTTTTAAACCATTCAGAACCCATTTTACCTCCTTTCAGAGAGGCTTCCTTGACCTCAGGGAAGCCTGCTCTTCCACTTACCCTATTGCCTTCCTGTAAGTGTCAAAGCCTGTGAAGATCAATTCAAGTCTCAAGTCCTCCATCTCAGTGGTTGCCAACCAGTGGTCCAAGGTGAGGTCCAAAAGGTTGGCAACCACTGGTTTAGGGAAGCATTTGGAGCAGTGGTCGCTAACCTGTGATCTACAGACTACTGGTGGGACCGTGAGGTCCGAAAGGTTGGCAAACACTGTTCCACCTGATTATCCAACCAGGAGGAAGTTTGACTCAAGGTGTCCCTTAAAAGGGAAGGACAAAGAGTGTCCTGGAGCAGTCCTGCAATGACTAAAAACTCAATACTGTATTTGCAGAAGGATTTAAGTTGATGAAGTACTGTCACATTATCTTTGTTGGACCACCCACTCACCCTAGGAGGAAAATAAAGTCCTTCAATAATGAAGTTATATCACCACCCACATTTTGCCGGATGAAATACAAACTAAAAAAGCTATTAAGAGCCCTGTCTGGTGTCACACAACTAATAAATGGTACATATATCCAGAGAGCCTTGAACTTGTGCTTTATCTTGTAGTCAGACAGCCAGTTCATCAGCTCTTATATTAGGGGAAGAAGTTGGCCTAACACCAACTCCTTTGCCAGGGCGCAGTGCCTCTGATACTGGGATTATGCCATAATTCTGGTAGGAAAGCCACTATGTTGGATGTCCTTTTGGACATCTGTTATGCAGTCATTTTTATTGAGGTTCACCATCCACTATCAATCTGCACCGATCAGCTTCATCTCATTCATCTTATGGCATCCTTGTTTGGTTTTGGTATCGAGTAATGCTGGCCTCATAAAATGAGTTTGGAAAAATTTGGGAGAGTTCCCTTCTATTCTAATTTTTTGAAGAATTTGAGAAGGATTGGTATTATTTCTTCTTTGAATGTTTGGTAGAATCTACCACTGAAGCCATCTGATCCGGGACTTTGTTGGGAGGATTTTTGTTTGTTTGTTTTGTGGGTTTATTTTTATAGAGATATTTTATTGATTTCAGAGAGGAGGGGAATGGGAAAGAGAAAGAGAAACATCAATGATGAGAATCATTAGTCGGCTGTCTCCTGCATGACATGAGCCTACAACCCAGGCATGTGCCCTGACTGGGAATCGAACCGTGACGACCTGGTTCACAGGTTGCTGCTGAACCACTGGTCAAGATGGCTGGCCTATAATGATAATTTAATGATTCAACTTTTATGTGTATTTTATCCCTTTATCACCACCCCTCCCGTAACTGCTTCAGTAATTCCTCTGGTATACTAATTTATTTATTAAACTGAAATTAAATAGTATGAGATTCTATCTTCTCCACAAAATGGTAGGAAGAAGAATAACTAGAACTTACAGAAAATATTAATTGATGATTTTCTTTTTACTAATTTTTTAATGTTGCAAACCATTTAAACTTTCCTCACTACTTTTATAGCATAATTTTATTAGCCTTGACAGTTGGGTAGGTTGTATTATGGTTACTAAAACAAATGAAAAAGTAGTCCCAAGTTTCTACTAACAAAAGAACCATCTCTAAACAGAATTGTGTAGCTATGTGCATTTCATCACCACTTGTAATTTGATGTCTTGGTCATGATTTAATCTGGACATAGGGCCTGGGACAGTCTGAGGGCCTTTCAAGTAGATCTCTTATCATTGTAGACAGAATCATTTCAGAAATGGAATAAACTAAATTATGAACAGTTGTCATTGTAAATGTCACAAGTATAGATAGTCTTACTGACCACATATATATATGTTTTGCCCCCCCCCCCCCCTTCAGTATTGAATTTGACCGGGATTGTGACTATTTTGCAATTGCTGGGGTTACAAAGAAGATTAAAGTCTATGAATATGGCACAGTCATTCAGGATGCGGTGGATATTCATTACCCTGAAAATGAAATGACCTGCAATTCCAAAATCAGGTATCTACATTATTTTCTTGTCTTATTGCAGTTTATATGTAACAGTTGATATCTATAATAAGAATGAATTTGTTTTTTGCTTTTCTAGGAAACTCCTTACTTATTCATAGTGAACCCTATAATTGCCTACAGAGGATACATCAGAATATCTTTCTTAATAGATATTGGTTGCTTTCCCTCAATAGTTATTGCTTTTCAGTTTGTCAAATGAAAGCTATTTTTCTTTCACTTAATTAAGTAAAGATCTTTGTTGTAGATGGCCTTTCATGAGGTATTGAATAAAGGATTACTTTAGCTTATGAATATATCTGAAAATCAGGAATTTTTCCCCTAGCATACACATTTCTAAATATTATAATGTTTTATAGTTTTAAGAATTCTTTTCATAAGAACATTCTGTTTCTTTTCATTAAGAACATAATATTTAAGTTTCCTGTATTAGGGGTTAGAGTTCATAATGAGTATGGTAAAATACTGCATTTTTAGCAGTATTCAAACTTGGGATACTGTTCAAAATTGAGGAACTAGGCACAATTTCTGATTTGCAACTCAAAAATTTATAGGAGTCCTGGAATCTGCATTTTAAAAATAAGCTTCCTAAGCTGGTTTCATGGGCACTGGCTTAAAGGGGTATGATATAAGGAAATCATCTAATAATAAATTATTTAGAACTTTGAACATTTCCCAGTCATCCTTGTACCTTTTTTTATTTGAATGAATGACATATATAGTATGTGTATGTTTAATAGTGTTAATTATATAGCAAGTATTACAGTCTTTATATAATTACTAGAGGCCGGTGCACAAAATTCGTGTGGGGTGTGGGGGGAGGTTGTTCTTCAGCTCAGCCTGCACCCTCTCCAATCTGGGATCCTTCGAGGGATGCCTGACTGCCTGTTTAGGCCCAATCCCACATGGGCAGTTAGACATCGCACTCACAATTCAGGACTAATGGCTCCTAACTGCTCGCCTGCCTACCTTCCTAATTGCCCCTAACCACTTCTGCCTGCCAGCCTGATCACCCCCTAACCACTCCCCTGCCAGCCTGATTGATGTCTAACTGCTCCCCTGCAGCCTGTTTGCCCCCAACTTCCCTCCTCTGCCAGCCTGGTCACCTCTAACTACCCTGCCCTGCAGGCTTGATTGCCTCCAACTGTCCTCCTTTGCAGACCTGGTCCATCCTAACTGCCCTCCCTGCTGGCCATCTTGTGGCGGCCATCTTGTGTTCACATGGGGGCAGGATCTTCGACCACATCAAGGCAACCATCTTGTGTGTTAGAGTGATGGTCAATCTGCATATTACTCTTTTATTAGATAGGATAGAGGCCTGGGGCATGGGTGGGGGCCAACTTGTTTGCCCTGAAGGGTGTCCGGGATCAGGGTGGGGGGAGGCCTGGGCGAGGGGCCTGTGGTAGTTTGCCAGCAGCTATGCCCCCTGGCGACCCAAGCGTAAGCCCTGGTATCTGGGATTTATTTATCTTGTACAATTGAAACTTTGTAGTCTGGAGCAGAGCCAAGCCTTCTGCTCGCTCCCTGGTGGCAGCCACTTCTGTTGGGATTTATTTATCTTCTATAATGAAACTTTGTAGCCTTAAGTAGAGGCCTGGGCTGGCCAGGATGTGCGGAAAGCTTGGCTTCCTCCATTGCTGGGGAAACCCAAGCCTCCCTCCTGCTTGCTCTGTGGCTACAGCCATCTTGGTTGGGTTAATTTGCATACTCACTCCTGATTGGCTGGTGGATGTGGCCTGTGGGTATAGCAGAGTGGTGGTTAATTTGCATATTTCCTTTTTATTAGATAGGATAGCTTTATTTTTTGTTTCCTAATTCATTCATAAAAATGGTAGACGCATAATTTGTGAGCCTGCTCATTTTCAGTGGCATTTACTGAGAATCCATTATACTTTTTGTCCAAGTCCAACATGAGTAAGACATAATTTTATCGAATTCTTCTTACATGGCAGTCATTGTCTTAAGTGCTTTGTCTTAGCAGACCAACGAGATACTTACCTTTATTGCCCTATTATATATATACAAGGAGGGTGAATCACAGAAAAGTTAATAAACTTGCTTCAAATTACACAGTTAGGGTTTGAAAGTACCAGGATTCAAACAGGTAGTTTGGTTCTAGAATCTGTGCTCTTAACCATTTCATGTTCTTCATTTATAACATGGAGAACAAAGAGTAATACCTATTTTATTAGATTGTACTTTATTTTATTTATTTTAAAAAAAATACATTTTATTGATTTTCCACAGAGAGGATGGAAGAGGGATAGAGAGCTAGAAATGTCAATGAGAGAGAATCATCAACCAGCTGCCTCCTGCACACCCCCTTCTGGGGATGTGCCCGCAACCAATGTACATGCCCTTGACCAGAATCGAACCTGGGACCTTTCAGTCCGCAGACCGACGCTCTATCAACTGAGCCAAACCGGTTTCGGCTAGATTGTACTTTATTTTATTTTTAAAAAAATATATTTTATTGATATTTTACAGAGAGGAAGGGAAAGATAGAGAGCTAGAAACGTCGATGAGAGAGAAACATCGACCAGCTGCCTCTTGCACACCCCCCACCGGGGATGTGCCCGCAACCAACATACATGCCCTTGACCGGAATCGAACCTGGGACCTTTCGGTCCGCTGACCGACGCTCTACCACTGAGCCAAACCGGTTTCGGCTAGATTGTACTTTAAATAAATGCACATAATGCACTCAGTACAATACTTGGCCCATCTCAAGAATTTATATTAAATGTGACTATTGAAAATGTGGAATTGAGAATTTACCCTTTCTTGACACTTAAAAATATGGCAGATCTTTTGGTACCTTGGAGTAAATGGAGGATGCTTTTCAAGACAGGGTGCCATGGGCTTGGGACTGAAAGAATCAACATGTAAGCATGCCTAAAAACAATTTGGAGCATGGCAATAGTGAAAGTGAAGTAAATTACCCAAAGCCACAGCTAGTCAATGGCAGATCTGGAATTTGAGCTCAGGTCTATCTGAATCAAATTTAACTCTTAACTGTTCCATGTAATTTCACTCAGAAATTCAGTAAGTATATTTAAACATGCAAATTAATTCTTCCAATCTCTGAGATTTAGCATGAATGAAACTTGTAGAGAGCAAAAGACTTTATTATGTTCATATGCTTAGAAGTCATTTAGACTAATTGCTTTCAAAGTGGCTTCTTCCTTAATATACTATTTGCTTTATTACTCTATGCATGATTCACATCTGTGTCTCACCAAAAATACACATTTTTAGATGTTGCATTTTCAATTTTGGAGTGACTGAGAATAGCAGGAAACATAAATGTTAAAAGTTTAATTCTCATTGTTAAATGCTTTTGATTGGATTTTCATCCACAAGATTATGTTGATTTAGAATTTTTTTTTTTTTTTTTTTTTTAGATATAAACTGAAACTTAATTTAAACTAGTTTAGTTGCTTTTATGATTTGGCATAACTGGATTCGGGGACCTAAACAATCTGATTACATTTTTGCTATTCTTTATGCTTTGTGCCCCCTTGGCCTCTATTATCTTCACCCATATGCATACTTTCTCAAGTATCCAAGATGGCCAGTGGCAGCTTTAGGTTCATATTCATCTTTCAGCTAGTGATAAGACTGCAAAGTTGTATGGGTCATGACTTGGTAGTTTCAATAGAAAAATATGGGAAATACTTGATATCTTTCTTTCCCATATGTGTTATGAGCAGAGAAGTGATGGTGAATTTATGTAGAACATTTCAAAAGGGTTCTAATCTTTCTGGACATATCAAATCTTTTATCTCTATTGTTAATTACTTTTACATAAAGTACAGCTTAAATATATTGCTTTTTTTCAGCTGTATCAGTTGGAGTAGTTACCATAAGAACCTGTTAGCAAGCAGTGATTATGAAGGCACCGTCATCCTATGGGATGGATTCACAGGACAGAGGTCAAAGGTCTATCAGGTAATTAACAATACTAATTTGTCTTGATAACCAAATTTTGACTTAATAATTATAATGCTTCATATGCTTCTAATTTAAAGGCACTATTTAGTATTTTTTATACCTATGTAATACTAAATCATGCTTTTAAAAGCATTTTTTTAGACTTTTGCATTTGTAGAATGTATCACATTTTAGTAAATGTATATTATATATAAAAAGTTTGGGAACTACTTTGCATCTCTTTTGTTTTCATAGCCTGTTCTCTCTCCCTCCCACAGTAGCAATAAATTGTTAACAAGTTTGTTATTGTTGTTTTTGCTGTATTTATTTTAAGATTTATATTCTGTCTGAGACTACTTTGTCTTCCTTCTACATCCAGGAGCATGAGAAGAGGTGTTGGAGTGTTGACTTTAATTTGATGGATCCTAAACTCTTGGCTTCAGGTTCTGATGATGCAAAAGGTACTATTTGAATCACCTTTCTTTCCCTTCCACCCCCTTTATTCCTTTTACTATCAGAAATACAGATATTTATTGAAATTTATAGCAATCTTATGATTACTGATTGTTCCAAAAATAACTGAACTCCAGAAATCTATATCTCTTTTGGATTGAAAGAAAAAGGGATATACTACATCTTCATTATTATATTTTCTGGATACATGCCACATGGTGACATATTTTTTTTTCTGACACATTTAGACATCTTTGCATTCAGAATTATATTAAATTTCCAGTGTGTGCTAAAATATTTGAGTACAGTTAATCATGTTTCAAGGCAAAAATTCTACATCTCTTTTTGCCAATTTAATTGACCATTGCTATTTTTTCTTGTATATTAATCTTTTTGTTGTTGTTGTTATTCATACTGTCCTGTTTGGCCTGGTCTTTCTTCCTATTAGATTTATAAAATCATATTAACAGTTATATTATCTTAGAGTTAGAAGCCTTAATTTCTTTGTGTGTTTTTTCCCCCTTTTTTCCTACATGTAATTTCTAAAAGTGGTAGTTGTTGGGACCATTTTTACTTTTTTTAAATTTCTGTTTATAAATTACTGTATTAGTATTCCTAAAAATATTCTAAAGTTTTACTATGCCTTCATTCTTAATACAGGTTTTCAACCCCAAATGTACATAGTAATCACCCAGAGAGCTTTTTAAAAAACACTAATACATGGACCTACCTTATCTGGGTATTGTCCGTCCTGGATGGGACATTGAGACCAATCAAAAGATGAATGGGAAGGTTTTATTTCTGTTATTGTTAATGTTTGTTATTAATTCTATTATGCAACCAGGATTGTGATCTATATCCTGAAAATATATTTTGTGTATGTATTCTGGTGTCTACAAGACATTTTTGTTTAAAAATAACAAGGTGGTTGCTATGGTACCTCAAAGACAACTGCTCACCTTTCTGCTTGTGCTTTCATATCTGACTTGCTCTGATCAGTCAGCTTTCTTTTTTTCTCCCCATCATTACAAATCTCAGTATATATCACTAGAATGAACTTAGTTATGAACTTAGTCATGTTATCACTTACTTTACATTGAATATCTATTTGTTTTCTAACTATGAAACTAAACTCTCTTCGTTTAAATATACTATTCTTAAGTTGTTTAAAATTTTTGGTCCTAGTAAATCAAACTACTTTAGATTAACTAAAAACACACACAGTTGTTTCTATGTTACAGAAGCATTTGCTAATGATTATGTATATATTTTTTGTTTTTATTTTCCTTTATTCTTAGTGAAGTTGTGGTCTACCAACCTAGACAATTCAGTGGCAAGCATTGAGGCAAAGGCTAATGTGTGCTGTGTTAAATTTAGCCCCTCTTCTAGATACCATTTGGCTTTCGGCTGTGCAGGTAAGAACTACAAGCTGATTTGTCTTCTTTTAATGTTGGTTAAGTATCATGTCTAAGATAAAAGGGCATTTTAAAAATGAGAAACTTTCTTTATAGGTTTAAATTGTGTTTTCATTGTTAAACTCTAAATTAGACATATGCATTAAGCCATCATTACTCATTTGTTGTTGTACCTTCATAATAATGTTTAAACCATTCAGTTATGTTGTATATTATATATTGATTTTTTTTCATATAGAAAACCAGTTAATTAGTTCAACAGTTACTTATTGAGTGTCTACTATGCACAAATTACCTATATAGGCACAGTGAATAAAACACTTAAAGTCTTGTATCTTGGAGTGCTTGCTAACATAGTAAATACTCTTAAAAATGTTTATCTTAATAATAGCAAAGAATGTTTTGCTAAAGTTTTTTTTTTTAATCTTTATTGTTCAGATTGTTACAGTTGTTCCATTTCCCCCCCCATAGCTCCCCTCTACCCAGTTCCTACCCCACCCCATGTCCTTACCCCTCTCCCCGCACTGTCCTCATCCAAAGGTGTATGGTTTTTGTCCATTCTCTTCCTGTACCCCCCTCACCTCATTTTTCCCAAGGATTGTCAGTCCACTTGCTTTCTATGCCTGATTCTATTATATTTACCAGATTATTCTGTTCATCAGAGTTTTTATTCACTTGATTTTTAGATTCACTTGTTGATAGATATGTATTTGTTGTCCATAATTTTTATCTTTACCTTTTTCTTCTTCTTTCTCTTCTTAAAGAATACCTTTCAGCATTTCATATAATACTGGTTTGGCAGTGATGAACTCCTTTAGCTTTTTCTTATCTGTGAAGCTCTTTACCTGACCTTCAATTCTGAATGATAGCTTTGGTGGGTAGAGTAATCTTGGTTGTAGGTTCTTGCTATTCTTCACTTTGAATATTTCTTGCCATTCCCTTCTGGTCTGCATAGTTTCTGTTGAGAAATCAGCTGACAATTGTATGGGTGCTCCCTTGTAGATAACTGTTTTTCTCTTGCTCCTTGTAATATTCTCTCTTTGTCTTTTGCTTTTGGCATTTTAATTATGATGTGTCTTGATGTTTTCCTCTTTGGGTTCCTTTTGTTTGGGGTTCTGTATGCTTCCTGGACTTATAAGTATATTTCTTTCACCAGGTGGGGGAAGTTTCCTGTCATTATTTCTTCAAATAAGTTTTCTTTTTTTAAAAAAAATGTATTTTGTTCAATTTTTAAAGAGAGGAAGAGAGAGAGGGATAGAGAGTTAGAAACATCGATGAGAGAGAAACATCAATCACCTGCCTCTTGCACACCCCCTACTAGGGATGTGCCTGTAACCAAGATACAAGCCCTTGACCGGAATCGAACCTGGGACCTTTAAATCTGCAGGCCAATGCTCTATCCACTGAGCCAAACCGGTCAGGGCTGTTATTTGTTTAATGAGGACATTTAAAAAAATTTTTTTATTGATTTCAGAGAGTAAGGGAGAGGAAGAGAGAGACAAACATCAATAATGAGAGAGAATCATTGATTAGCTGCCTCCTGCACACCGACTACTGGGGATGGAGCCTGCAATCCAATCATGTGCACAACAGGGAATTGAACTCTGTGACCTCCTGGTTCATAGGTTGACACTCAACCACTGAGGCACATCAGCCTGGCAAGGACCTATTCTTATTGTGTAAAATAAGATAGAAAACTATTTTTCCTCCAGTTTATCTTCTCTCAAGCCAATTTGGGAGAGCATTGTAAGACTAAAGTAAATAGAACCACTTGCAATCTGTGGCTTTAATAAAATATTAGAGTTGCTTGCATGCTAACTTGAAGCATCTTATAATTTTTAAAATTGTAATTAGTATAACAGAGAGGAAATATGGGTGTTTTTAAGGTTATTTCCTTTGAAACAATAATAATAGTTCTCCCCTCCCCAAATTAGTGATATAAGTCAAAGATAAAATTAGTATTACTCTGTTTCAGAAGTGGCATTTATGTTAACAGTATATTCACTGGGACAAAATAATGTTCCAAGAACAAATAAACAGGAATTTTGAAATATTCTATTTAACTGTGTTATTAGTAAACATTTTTAGCTTTGGTTACTGTGAACTCTGTTATTTTCACTAATCAGGTCATATACATAAGCACCATTTATTTTCCCATTTTCCATACTTTGTAGTTGTGATTTGACATTTGATGATTCTTAGTCTTCAAAAGAAAAACAAAACCTTTTAAGGGTTTGGGAGGATTTATTAATTTCCCTTACTTGAACACTTTGGAAGCTTCTCATTGCCTAAAGAATAAATACAGATTATATTGCTTTCTGTTCTAGGCCTTTCTTGATCAGCTTCAGTATTCCTTATATGTTACTCATGTTGTTTATTTTTTAACATATCCAGTCAAAATAATTTTTTTAAAGGTTCTTCCTGATTCTCAGTAAAGCTATCTGGGCTATCTTACATTTGTGGCTTAAAATATTATCTACACTTGAAATTGTTTATATTTAATTAAACAAATAGTATAAGATTATGTCCTCATTCTCAACTTTCATTTGTTACAAAGTTTAAATTCCCCTTGATCAAACATTATTAAACTACCTTCTCAAAGGTACTACTGTTAATAGTTTTACAGGTGTCTTTCCATAAATAAATAGCATTTCTTTTCTTTTATTAATATATTTTATTGATTTTTTACAGAGAGGAAGGGAGAGAGATAGAGAGCTAGAAACGTCGATGAGAGAGAAACATCGACCAGCTGCCTCCTGCACACCCCTACCCGGGATGTGCCCGCAACCAACGTACATGCCCCCGACCGGAATCGAACCTGGGACCTTTCAGTCCGCAGACCAACGCTCTACCACTGAGCCAAACCGGTTTCTGCATACATAGCATTTCTTGAGGAGGAGGCCAATAAGTATTTTTCTTTACGTAGAAATATATATGATTTTAAATCAGAATGCATTCTAAAAGTGAACATCTACACTATACAAAACACACACAAATTTAGAATATTTTAGACCTCGAAAGTCAGTTTATGGACTACCTTCCATTCTCCTCCTTGTTCTCCCAACATTTCTGTCACCGATATATAATTAGATTCTTTCAGGTTGAAAACCTGGTGTTTAGTTTAAGGATTATGACACCTAATTTAATTCACGATGTAGAGTTAACATGGAGAAACTTGAGTAAGGTAGATATGTAATTAATTGCTCAGGGTGACTTTAACTATATTTTCCTATCTTATCTAAGTAATGGGAAGCATTTTCAATGTGTTATGTTTATAAATATGCCTTGTCTTTTACTAGTATACAGCAGTTTCCAGTGGAGATGATGCCTTCTCCTTCACATTTAAATGAATTGAATGTCTGAATATTTAATAAATCTTGATTAATGTCACAGCGTTCATGAACATGTGTTTCAGTTATCTATACTACATAGATAATGAGGGTGTGTGACTGAAGGACATTTTTTTTTTTCAAGTTTCCATGTAATTTGAGTAGACTTAAATGGAAGTGGTGAGCATAAAGCCAATATTCACGAAACAAATTATTCTATTCCTTTGTAATAAATAAAATATTTTTTTAGAGTGCTCGAATCTAAAAACAACTTTGAAGCACTCAATAAATCTCTCATCTATTTATGTCTATCTTGCCTTCCAGCCTGTAATTAGCTCTCTAGCTAGATCTTTTAAAAAATGAGCTTCACAAGAATTTTATATTTATATTAAGTGCAGAGATATTTTAAAGTTAGGCATCTTTTACTCAGCTGCTACTAAAATTGAGTAATCACTACAAACATTTAGAAAATATGTAATACATGATACAATGTCAAGGAAAACTATTAAAATAATAGAACCAAAGTACAAAATTCAAACTATTATTAGGGTAAGGGGGAAGGAGTACAATATTTGGCTAACCCAAAAGTAAACAAGAAAGGGAAAGTGGGAAAACATAGAAAACTTAGGGTAATTAAAAAGAAATAAGCTCATAGATAGAAATTAAAATATATCTATAGTAAATGGAAATGGATTTAATGGGTCCAAATACTATAAAAGGCATGGATTAACCAGGCTAGTTAAAAATGTTTAGAATGCAATATTATACTCTTTATAAGAGACACATTTAAAACAAGAATAAGGAAAAGTAGATAAAAAGTTTTGTTGGGCCGGGACCGGTTTGGCTCAGTGGATAGAGTGTCGGCCTGCGGACTGAAAGGTCCCGGGTTCGATTCCGGTTAAGGGCATGTACCTTGGTTGCGGGCACATCCCCAGTAGGGGGTGTGCAAGAGGCAGCTGATAGATGATTCTCTCTCATCGATGTTTCTCTCTATCCCTCTCTCTTCCTCTCTGTGAAAAATCAATAAAATATATATTAAAAAAAAAAAAGTTTTGTTGGGTGCAGTAGTAGATACCTGACAAAGATTATATTGCATAGCAGTTTGGAAAGTATGGCATTTTTAGACAATTGGTATGGGAAAATGACAGTGTAATTCTACCTCATGAAATACACAAAACCAATACCAGGTGATTAAATGACCTAAATGTGAGCAGCAAAACTATAAACTGTTTATAAGACAACATAAGAAAGAATATATTCACAGTTTTGTTGCAGAGAATGCCTTAGATACAAGAACTGTAAACTTTAAGTGCAAATTTGGCTATTATATAAAATATACTTTTGTTCATCAAATAACACCTGAAATAAACAATTTTAAAAAAGTCATTAATTGGTCGAAACCGGTTTGGCTCAGTGGTAGAGCGTCGGTCTGCGGACTGAAAGGTCCCAGGTTCGATTCCGGTCAAGGGCATGTACATTGGTTGCGGGCACGTCCCCGGTAGGGGCTGTGCAGGAGGCGGCTGGTCAATGATTCTCTCTCATGGACGATTCTGGCTCTATCTCTCTCCCTTCCTCTGTAAAAAATCAATAAAATATATATTTTTTAAAAAAGTCATTAATTGGGGTGAGATATTTAGGACACAGATTCTGAATATATGAAGAACTCTTTCAAATAAACAAATAATAAATATACTCTACAGCCTTATTACTCAAAGTGTAGTCTACCCAGTGGAACAACATGAGATCCAGAAAAAAGCTCAAAATAGACTTGCCCATCATGCATTGTAAAATGATACAGTCAACGATTTGTCAGTTTCTTTAAAAGTTAAACACAAAATTATTACATTTCCCAGTAATTACATTTTATAGGTATCTCCTCAAGACCTGAATATATGTCCACAGAAAGAGTTGAATGTGATTGTTCATAGCAGCATTATGCATGATAACCATAAATAAAGGGAAGCAAATATCTGTCTACTGGTAAGTGGATAGACAAAATTGGTATATCTATACAGTGGATACTCTTCCACAATAAAAATGATTAAACTGCTTGACACATATTAAAAACATGTATGAACTTAAAATACATTATGTGAAGTGTAAGAAACCTTGCAGGGAACCACGTAGTATAATGATTCCATTTATATAAATTGTCCAGAAAAAGCAAATTTATGGAATGTAAGTATAGTGATTACCTAGGGCCATAGTCGGCAAACTAAGGCTTGCGAGCCACATGCGGCTCTTTGGCCCCTTGAGTGTGGCTCTTCCACAAAATACCACGGCCTGGGCAAGTCTATTTTGAAGAAGTGGCATTAGAAGAAGTTTAAGTTTAAAAATTTGGCTTTCAAAAGAAATTTCAATGGTTGTACTGTTGATATTTGACTCTGTTGACTAATGAGTTTGCCGATCACTGACCTTAGGGCAGTGGATGATAAATGGGCTTGAGGGATCTTACTGGATGAGGAAAATATTCTAAAACTTTCATGGTGATGGTTGCATCACTGGGTAAATTTAGTGAAAATCACTGAATTTTGTATTTAAAATTTTTATGTAGTGTCTCTCAAGAAAGAGTTTTTACAAAAGCAAATGTTGGAAATAAAATTATATAGCATTATGTTTAGTCAGAAGCCCAAAATATTTATATTTCTTTTTTAATAAAGCCATCAAAATTTAGAGGTTTCTTTTTAAACTTCCAGTTATTTTGAACCCTTAATTTTCTATTTCTAGAGCCAGGATCACAGGAACTGTCAGTAGAACTCCCTTTCACACTGACATTGCCATATGTATATGTTTACATTTTTTAATGCAACCATATTTTCTTAGATTAATAAAAGAAAACCCATTATATCTTTCTTATCTGAAAATGAGCCATAGCCCTTAATTTTCTAGCTATTAACAGGTTGACATTATCTGTGAAACATTTGATGCAAAACACCAAAACCAATTAAAATTAGCTTTGCTTTCCATTTCTTCATTTGTTGCATTTTTTTCTCTGTTTTGTTTTGTTTTAGATCACTGTGTCCACTACTATGATCTTCGTAACACTAAACAGCCAATTATGGTATTCAAAGGACACCGAAAAGCAGTTTCTTATGCAAAGTTTGTGAGTGGTGAGGAAATTGTCTCTGCGTGAGTATTACTCTTCAGAGGTTGAACTGAACACAGCTCTGTCATTTTGTAATGTTACCCTGCATATATATATATGTGTGTGTGTGTGTGTGTGTGTGTGTGTGTGTGTGTGTGTGTATGTATATGTATGTATGTATGTATGTATGTATGTATGTATATATATAATAACACTGTAGTGGTGTGTGTACTTTTAAAAAGATTTTTAATAAGATCTAATTAAAATACATGCATATTCTGATCTGTATTACTCACTTTAATATGTTAGTTGTGAATAAATCCTGATTATACTAATTTTTAATGTCTCCCCCTTAAATATTTGAACTTCAGATTGAATTTCAGCCACTGCTTCTCTATAATAAGAGACAACATAGTTGATGGAATAAAATGAGAAGTTTTTTAAGTCAACTAATTTTATTCTATGTATATCTACATTGCAGTATTGTGTTATTTTCTTACATTTGATTGACTTTTGATTACATGTTATTTGATCTCTCTATGATTTCATGGTGAGTTTTATATGTGTTTTGAAGAGAATTTATATAATTTATATTTTGCATACCAATACAACTCAAGAGTTGAAAAATAAATAAGTGGAATAATTGTGTCTATGAAATTAGTACAATTCTCAATAGAACTTTCTCATTTTATGGTGGTGATATGGTGTTACCAATGATTAATGTTTATTAATGCCTAGAGACCATTGAAAGCATTTTAAATGAATTAATTTAATTTAAAAATATTGTATAAGATTAATAAAATCTTATAAGATTTTTATAGGATAAGAATCATTATATTTCATATTTAACTGATGAAAAAAATGCAGGCCCGAGAGGTTGTATAACTTTCCCAAGGTCAAAAACAAATTATCGGCATACTGAGCATTCTAACAGTCTCGTTTCAGATTTTGCATTCCTACCCACCAAACTAGAGTGCTTCTAATTAATAGTGATGAATTTCATGCCATGAAATCTTAAATATGTTCTAATTTTTTGTGTTTACTTTAGCTCAACGGACAGCCAGTTAAAGCTATGGAATGTAGGGAAACCGTACTGTCTACGTTCCTTCAAGGGTCATATCAATGAAAAAAACTTTGTAGGCCTCGCTTCCAATGGCGATTACATAGCTTGTGGTATGTGAAATCATCTTTTCCTAAACATTTTTAACAGGTATCTGTCACCAAAATGCATTCAGTGGAACTACACATAGTGGAATATAATTAATCCCAGATTGGGCTGCATTAGTCCTTCCCTTCTCTGTGGAACACTATCAAATCCTGACCACATGAAATAGCATAATATTTTTAAGTATGTTTTTAGTTGTTCTCCATTATAACATAATTTCTATAGATATTATGTAAAAAATAGAAAATATTAATGTTTGCTAAATCCTAATTTTTGAGACATTATTTGCGTTCTTGAGCTTGATATTTATTTTCCCCTATAAAGTGTTTTCTTCGTTAAGCAGTCTATTTGGGTAGTTTTTATCTGATCTTTGGGGCTTTTATTGTTGACTAGTAGCCCGTTGCAGAAAGATTCCTGCAATAGGGCTTCCTGCCGAGCTCTCCCCCTGCCCGCCTGCTTCTCTTCCTTCTCCCTTGCCCTGCTTGCTTGCTTCTCCACAGCTTTGTTCCCTTCTGCAGCACTTGGCTTCTTTCTTCGCTGTCTTGATATGAAAATTAACCGCCATCATGGTTGGGTTAATTTGCATACTCACCCTGATTGGTTGGTGGGTGTGGCTTGGGCAGAAGTGTGGTGAATTTGCATATTGCCAGGAACCAGGAACAGGGAACCAAAACCTAACATTGTCACTGGAGATAAAATGTAAAAAGAGCTAGCCGACCTTGATAGCTCTGAAGGGTCAGAGCCATTAACTCATTGTCTAGTTGAGATAGTGGTGCCTGAGGCAACTTTAATTTGTTAATCATATGTAAATGTAAGTTGATTTTCTGCTGTTGGAACTTCCTCCTTAAGAGATGTCTTTGTTTCAGAATCTCAATAAAAGGAATGGTAAAAGGCCAGAGAGGGGTTAGTCTTCCCACTAGAGGTAGACTTCCCGCCTGGCCCCTATTTTCCCAAATTAACTCTTTTCCAGTCTCTCTCTTCATTTTAGTGTGTGGCCTTCTCCAGAAACCGGACCCTGAGTGGGCCCTGAACCACGCGGGTCGTGTTAAGGGATCCCACAGCATATTACTCTTTTATTAGGATAATTTATATATTTTTTAAATCAGAAGTAGAAAAATCAAATTTAATATTATTCAACTCTAATATAGGGGTGTCGAACTCAATCAGAGAAGGGGCCAAAATCTAAAATCCAGCCTAAATTGCGGGCCGAATGGTTTACTGAACAGTCATAAACTGACAATGTCATAAACTGACAGCGGAGTGCAGTGATGACAGCGCGGTGCGGGCCACATTGCAAGGCCTGGCTGGCTGGATTTGGCCCGCGGGCCTTGTGTTTGACATGTGTGCTCTAATACATCTAATGCCTGAAGAAATGAACTTTCAATACCTTCAAATGACTTGGCCTTTATTGAATAAAATTGACTCTCCATATGTATGTGAACCTAAACTCTTCCAAAGCCAGTCTTTGCATAATTATCCACCTTTTCATAGACTGCTCAAAAATGTAGGTTTCTAGACTGCTTATCTAATAGAGTAATGCCTTCTTTAGGGAATGGGAAATAAGTTTTGTAGGTTATTAAAATTTGCCTTCACAGGTGCAATAACTTTCTTTTTCCTCTCCAGATAAAATCGTTCTAAATGTAATTAAAGATTCATGCGATATTAACAATGTTTTTATTCTTCTGGAGGGAGACCTTTCCAAAAATGATTTTCATGTAGTAATGTCAGCCTTAAGAATTCCCAATGTTATATCATTTAACAGTGATTATTTCTTTAGATTAGCAAGGTGTATTTTTTCCTATGAATTCTTTTCTGACATGATTCCCAAGAAGTCCCATGCTCTGTTGTTTCAAGTTTAACTATAAAAGATCATTAGTTTTGGAGTTTAAACACTGAGGTATAAATTACTTATGAATGTGCTGTCCTAACTCTGAGTTATCCCATTCTAAAAAATTGTTTATTTTTTAATTTTTTTAGGAAGCGAGAACAACTCTCTTTACCTGTACTATAAAGGACTTTCTAAGACTTTGCTAACGTTTAAGTTTGATACAGTTAAAAGTGTTCTTGACAAAGACAGAAAAGAAGATGATACAAATGAATTTGTTAGTGCTGTGTGCTGGAGGGCACTGCCAGATGGGGTAAGTTTTCATCCCACCTTGGTGTTCTATACAATGCTTTATGTTTATATATACACAGGTGAGTTTTTTAAAGTTTAAAATATAAATTGATATGTGATATGCATTTTCTTTTTTGCTTAGCCTTGCATCAATCACTAAAAGAAACAATGATTTTAGGTAGTAATGGAAATGTCACTAATAGAATAGTGTCATACTGATAATGTTTCTCTTATGTACCCATATCATTTTGTGTATGCCTCTGTTATAGCCTTTAAAACTTTGTCTCTATATCTATTCTATAAACTTGGAAATTTCTCCAGAGTATGCACTATATCTTATTTTTATATTCTTTTTTCTTTTTTTAAATATATTTTTATTGATTTCAGAGGGAAGGGAGAGGGAGAGAGAGATAGAAACATCAGTAATGAGAAGGAATATTGATCTGCTGTTCCTGCATGCCCCACATTGTGGATCAAGCCCACAACCTGGGCATGTGCTCTGACCGGGAATCAGACCATGACCTCCTGGTTTATAGCCTGATACTCAACCACTAGAGCCATGCCAGACAATCTATATCTTATTGTTCTTTTTAAAAATATATATATTTTATTGATTTTTTTACAGAGAGGAAGAGAGAGTGATAGACAGTTAGAAACATCGATGAGAGAGACATCGATCAGCTGCCTCCTGCGCACCTCCTACTGGGGATGTGCCCGCAACCAACATACATGCTCTTGACCAGAATCGAACCTGGGACCCCTCAATCCGAAGGCCTAGGCTCTATCCACTGAGCCAAACCGGTTTCGGCTATATCTTATTGTTCTTAGTGATTACATACAGAATATGCTCAAAAGATATTTAACTGACCAGATAATATATTAGGAAGAAAAAGGTTTGATGTAGATAAAGGGGAGTGGCCTACAACTAATTAAATTCTATTTCAGGACAGAATTACTTTCTACAAAATATATTTTTTCAAGGATATTTAAATACATTGAATTTCTTCAGAAAGTTGTACTTCTAGGTTCAAAAAAAAAAATGTTTTCTCCAACTTGTCACTTATTTAAAGTACAAGCTTTCTAATTAAGTGTATGAAGAAATAACTTATCTTGATTTTTATAAATAGTAATCATTATTTAGTGTCATCTTTTTTAAAAAAAAATAGCTTTTTAGTTGCATACTTGGTTGGTTTTATTGTTAACACAAAAATTCTTATTGAGTACATTAAGATATTTGAGTTCCAGGTATGGTTTAACTTTAATTAGATATACTCCATTGCTATATTATTTAAAGTTCTCTTACTCAATTTTCAGTATTGGTAATGGCAGACTAAGTGATTTGGACCAATCTTTTCTCTAAGTAGAATTAGAAAAGAGGGAGCGGGTTTATGTATTTTAAAAACAAAAGCCTGTTTGAAGGCGTTGGAAAGTAAACAAAATAGAAAAGAATTACCAGCCTAGAAATGTGATCCTGACTTTTGAGTATACTTTTTGCCTGGGAGCATTTGCCAATTTTGGTAGAGTGGCTGAGAGCACTTATGGTAGTTTCAAAGGGGCACAGGAATTGTGGGCTTGATCCACAGGTATTGGTGTCTAGTACTTAACCACTGTGGAAGATAAGCCTCACAGTGATTGCAATTCAACTTCAAATCATATCAATCCTGAAATTAAAGGGAGATGATTCTGGATTGCTAGATCCACAGGATGCAATATAAAATCCTTTCTGAAAGATCTTCTATGGAAGATCATCGGAAAACTTCATTTGTTTTTTTAAATTGCAAATGCAATAACTAGGGCACAATAAAAAATAAACAGACCTAGGTAAAAGCAAGGCAGCATGAATAAATCCAGCAGAAACAATGGAGAGTAGAAATAAGTCACAGTATCTCTGGATATTGGAGTTATTAGACAGTGCTTGAAAAATACCCACACTGATGAGATTAAAGAAAATATTGAAAATTTTAACTGGGAACTAAACACTTTTTAAAATGAAAATTCTAGAACTGAATATATAGAGTTAACAAAATTAAGAACACAGGATGGGTTGAATGGAAGATCAGATACAGTTGAAAAGAGACTTAATGAACTTGTAGTTAAATTAGATGAAAACATACAAAAGTAAACATGGAGAGACAAAGTGATGAAAAAAATACAGAAAGGAAATATAAGATGGAGCAAGAAAGGTTAATATATTTAGTAGGAGACCTAAAAGGAGAGATGAGAAATAATGCTGCTGAAGCAAATATTAGAAAGGATTGTTAAGAACTTGACAAAATTGATGAAAGACATCAAGGTAGAGATTCAGGAAGCCTTTGTATCCCAGAGAATAAATGACTTGCAATCTACAATGTGAGTATAGATTTAATATTTAACCCAGACCTTTTGCAGACCTAGGCCTGCCTGAAAATTTAATTTTGGTCTGTCTTCTCATAGCACTATTTTATGGAAATAAGCTGAGTTTAGACAAATACGTGCTAGGAGCTAGTCATCTTAAACTTACTATGAAACTTCATCTGTGGTATTTCATCTGGAGTGAGAGAACTGTGAGTCCTTACATCTATTCAAAGTGAACACTATAAGATGGCAGGAAAACAAGGCACATCTCTGTATGGGGGTGAACCACTTGCACCTTAACTGTCCTTGGCTACTTTTTGTGTGAGTTGGGGAGAGTTCCAAGAAACTATGCCTGTAAATAGTTGCTTGGCCCTCTGATGAGTTTGAAGGTGCTGTGCATGCTGAATTTCCTATCCTATATCCCTCTATAAAGCTATCTAACGTATTGCTGGATTAAAGTTAGTTATATCTGATACTGTGATCCCCCTCCTGGTGGTGGGACAATCATACCTTGAATACGAATGAGGATTCTTAAAAGAAGGCATCACCCAGGAACTTGCTTTGTTTCAAATAAAAAGATTTAAAGTTTTGTAACTCATTTCATTACTACTGAAGATGTGTTTTAAGTATCCTATATAATAAAAAGCTAATATGCAAATTGCCTCCTCTACCATGAATTTGACCAAGGGACAGAGCCTGCCAGCCAACTGCCTGGGGCTCCTCCCCCAGGCCGACACCACCCCCAATTAGCCTCCACATCCCGGCCAACCTCCAGCGCCCCCTCCCCCAGGCCGGCTGGACCCCACCCGTGCATGAATTCGTGCACTGAGCCTCTAGTGATTTTTATAATAACTTTCTTTTATTAACCACAAAAATAGCTTTATTTTCTTATTTTAGATGAGGCAGAAGGTGTGAAAGACTCTTTTGTTCATTTATTCAACAAATATTATGTGCAGTCACAGTTTTAGATCCTAAGATAAACTGTGAACAAAACTGTAAAATGTTATGGCCTTCATAGGAGACTTACAATTTTATGTGCTGGAGAAGACAGAAAACAAAGTAAATAAATTGTTGTATTAGAAGGAATGAGTGCTTTGGAGAAAAAACACAAAGCCAAAAAGTGGCAGAGTGCTGGAGTAGGGCGTATTGGAGTAATTTTCAGTTGGTGGTGACAGAATGCCTATCTGAGCAGCTGACTTAGAGCAAAGACGAGAGGAGATGAAAGCATAATCCATGTTGAAATATAGAAGAGTTTTCCTGGTGAAGCAAACAGTTCTTTAAAAATGTGATTAATGTTCAAGGAACAGAAAGAAGGCAGTATTCTGCTGCTCTACAGTGAGCTAGGTGGAGAGCAGCAGATATTTCAGAATGGTGAGGAAGAGCCATTTCAGTACAGCAGTGTCAGGACTTTTTTTGGCTATTACTGGGAGTGAGTTGGGAACCAATGTAAGATGTTCCTCTTTTCCACTCCCTTCTCTCTCCCTCTCTTCCTCTCTCTAGTCTCCCTCCCTCTCTCTTTTCCTCTCTAAGCATGTCTTTGGGTGAGGATTTTTTTAAAAAAGAAAAAAAAAAACTTGGCTTGGAAGTTTTTTGTTGCTGAATTTCTTTAACTGCACTCTGCTTCAGTTTCCTGTCTACAAAGTGCTGATGATAATAGTAACTTGCCTCTTAGAGTTTTTATATAGTTAAAATTAGTTAGTATACATAAAGTGTTTAGAATAGTTTTTGGCATATAATAAGAGCTATGTAAGTGTTTGCTATTAACATCATTCAGTTTTTAATTACTTCTAGCACCAAGCAGATTGTTGCACATAATGTGTAACTAATATATAATTTTTATAATGTGTGATACAGTCCTTAAGGTTTAGCCTTTATTTTGTAAGTTGTATAATTAGTTAAATAGTAATTTTTGAAACTAAAGAAATTTTGGAGATGCTTCTATATAATAGAGTCACTGAAAACTCATCAGGACTATATTGATTTAAAAAAACAAGTTTTCCAACATGAACATTTATTGGTACCTATATAATCCATATATATAAAAGGCTAAGCGACTGGCCAGCCAGCTGGGATAGGTATGATGCACACTGACCACCAGGGGGCAGATGGTCAACGTAGGAGCTGCCATGTGACAGCAACTTTGCAGAGTGCCCTCTCACATTCCGGGACCCCTCCTAGGGGGATCCCAGACTGCCAGTTTCCGACCCAATCACCACAGGCCAGGCTGAGGGACCCCACCTGCTGGAGGAACCCTGCTCCTATGTAGATGCCCTTTGAGCTGCAGTGCTGCCCCAGGTACAGCCGCCGGAGGTTTGCTCCAGGGTGTGTCTGGCCCATCTTGCTCCGCCAGGCTGGCCACCTTCTAATTAATTTCCTTTCAATGTGCACAAATTTGGACTAGGCCACTGTTTGGTTTGTTTTGTTTTGTTTTCCATAATTACCGTTTCTCCTTAAGATATAACCTCCAGGCTTTTGCCTATTTTCAAAAGAAATGGAAATTTTAAAGTGTGTGTAGTTAGTTATAGGGAGATTGGTATTACTGGCTTGATACTTTTGTTAAGATTTGTAGCCTGTTCCTTCTTTTTCTCAGTTTCATTAGTGATGTTTCACAATTCAGTCTTCTCTCAGAGACTTAACATTATCTGTTGTTCCAATTTTTACGTTTTTAATCTAAGAGATAAGCATCCCTCTCTAACTTAGTGAATGCTGTATATAAAGCATCAGATTGTACTAAACACTAGGAAATTTAAAGCACATGTGAAAAGCCAGTCTGTTCCCATTAGAGTGCAGAAGACATCTATAATAAATTTATTTATACCAATAATTTTCAAACCTGAGTGATTATTAGAATCCTCTTGGGTTCTCTTCCCCCCAATAACAAAACAGTCCTACTCTTAGACCCAAGAACCATTTTGGGGAAGGAAACAGGAGGGTAAAGATTTGTATTTTGAAAAGTTCCTTGGAAAATTGTATGAACAATCAAGTTTGGAAACAGGTGACTCATCTTAATACTGGAAAGAGATTTGTTATATATTGTAACCAAAAGGCATAAATGGCTCTGGAGGAATGCTAAAGAAGGAATAATTGTAATTATGAATACCTAACTTCCGTTAGATTTTGCTATTCTCTTACCCTTCAGGAAGAAACACAAACAAAAATGTAAGGTGTGATCTTTTTTATTAATCAAAAATAAAAGATACCTTTAAAATACTTTGACTTCCTAACTTATAAGGTATTTCTCATCCTAAATTCTTCAGTGAACACTGAGAAGACAACATAGGAACATCTTTTTCTTTCTTCTTCCCTTTCTTCATTTGTTTCCCTTTTTCCTTTTATCTTTCCTTTCCTTTCTTCTTTCCTCTAGCCGGATGGTTTGTAACACTTTAGAAAATTTTCCTGCCTGGAAGAGGGCCAATCTGAATGAACTTTTGTCTATCTTGGGCGCAGAAGGAAAGAAGATTCTGAGCATGGACCCTAACTTCCAGGAAGACTGTGGCTCCCATTTCCTCCTAAGTGCCCCCACCTTCCCTCAGTGTCCATACTAGAGTTGGGTGGCGGGTAGAAACGAGAGGAGATAAGCAGGTGGTGGAAAACTGAAGCAAACCTATAATTTATTTCATTTTGTAAATCACATTAAATGCAAATATTCCTTAACCTTAATGTCCAGTAATGTATGAACAGCTTCTGTGAAAGCATTTGTTTCATTAGATATTTTATGGTGAATATTGTAATGAAAACAACAAAATATGATTTAATGGGTTTGCTAGTTGACATTTTCATATATACTGTAATTAAATTTTACCTCTATTAGAATGGTTTTTATATATTTTTTTCTCATTAAATATATGTTTTTTAAAAATAGTGCTTGTCCTTCTGAAGTATATCAATTTTGAAGCCTAGAAGCCTAGAATTATCTTTGAGCTACTTGGTTTTTACCATTTTTTTTTTTATGTGTGTGTGTGGAGGGGGGGGGGGGGACAGTGGGGGAGAATGTTTGTTTTTGGTTTGTTATTGTCTTTTTATAAGAAAAAAATATTAATTTGAGAGTGCATTCTCAATTATATGTTAACCTAAAATTTTATTACCCCACTGTGTTTAAAAATGTCCAAAATATTTTGAGATGGGAAGAGATTTAACTTTGGTCTCTAAATGTGTATCTGTTGATAGTTCCTACAGATTTCCATATTAGTAGTAGAAGGAAAGAGAGTGAATATTGAAGTATATGTATGGAAAAACATGATTTTTGGTTACAGAGTAAAATCTAAGCTTTCTTATGTGACATCTAATACCCTCTTGGATCAGACCTTCCCCTCCCCCACACCTGCCTCCCCAGCATGCTCACCTACCACTTGCATGGGCACATGCAAGTGGTAGGTGAGCACTACTGAACTGCTTATAGAGCCCACTATAAGCACCACTGAACTGCTTATAGAGCCTCAAGCACCTCATTATGGATTTCGTTTTGTTTTGTTACCCTTGTGCCTTTGCCCTTGCTGCTCACTGTTCCCAGATATCCTTTCTTGCACTTCTATTTGATACATACTATGATACCATTTTTCTGGAAGCCCTTTAAGTACAAAGTGTTGAGTTTTGTAGCCTCAGAAGTAGTAATCATTGGGTGGATGACTGCCATTAAATTGATCTAGCCTTACCCTTTTTCCATTGTAGGAAAGATTTATATTTCTAGTGCAGTATTCTTCAAACTTTCTGAATACTTCTTGAGACAGGGATCTCTTGCTTTACCAGGAAGTCCATTATAGTTTTCCATAACTGTAAATCTTACCAAGTTGTCTCATAAGAACGTCTCTCATTTCTTCCCATTACCTTATAAACAGTAAACATTGTTTAAAAATGTGTAACATAAAGAACTTATGCTTCCATATGCAGTAAAAGTTAACATACTACATTTTCATTATGTTAACCCATTCTTTACCCCGGTTTTACTTGAATTCTTTGAGTGTCCAATGTCACTTGATAATGTGGGCAAAAAGTTCTAAACTGCATTTTATGAAGTTGTGCAGGCTTCATGTGTTTTACTTTGTCATAACTAGTTTTAAAACTTGTGAATGAGAATACAAAAGAAAAGAATGGGACATTTTGTAATATATGTAAATTGCACTAGTGTAGGTAACAACCCCCAGTTTTCAGCTTCCCATTCTACTTTATTTTAAATTCTCATGTGAAGTTTTTTTTCTACTAAATTTCTGTGATTCAAATTCAAGTCCTAAATAAACACCTTTTTAACCAAATAAATTTATAGAAGTGTTACAAACAAATTTTTACATGTATAATCATTCTCACTAAACTTAAAAGCCCCCTTAGGTTAAAAACTCCTGTCCTTATTAATCTTGGAATTCTGTTGTTCTTGTGTGAGATCTATAAATTCAAGTTATTTAAAAAAATAAACAAGTAAATATTTTCTCTTCAATTTCCTTCTTGCCACCCGCAACCAAAAGCAGAAAAGTGCAGATTTCTATTTTTCTCTGGATTCAACACTTATAGACAGTTTTCAATGTCTGTACCAGTCTTTCAAAGTATGGTCTACTAATATTTACTTCAGAATTATTAATTACCTAGAATATGTATATAAAAAGCAAATTTCTAAACCTCAGACTTATAAGTCAAAGTTTCTAAAGGTAAGACCTAGGAACCTTCATTTTTGTGTGTCTTTATAAGACATATAAATCTCTTATTTTATTAAATAGCCTAGAATTACATGGGAGAAAGAAGTAAAGATCCCATCCTGACACATCTAGTCTTGGTCCCACTTGTGGAAATTTGTAGAAAACCAATAGTGTTTGCATATGAGAATGAGAAAAAAAAGTGTTTTCAACAATGGCTACTACAGACTCATTTCACAGGAGTAATAGGCACTATCTCAAACTCTTCCAAGAGCCACATAAGAAGGCTTTCCAAGGTCCCTTTGGAAGTTGGTCACTTTGGAAGAGGTTGTAAAAACCAATTCTAAGGGGGTAACATTGGGTAGTAAGAGGCTGGGGTTCTTTTTCATCTCATTGGCAAAAAGAAAGGCTAGAACATTCTTTTTTAAAAATATATATTTTATTGATTTTTTTTACAGAGGAATAGAGAGTTAGAAACATCGATGAGAAAGAAACATCAGCTGCCTCCTGTACACCCCTTACTGGGGATGTGCACACAACCAAGGTACATGCCCTTGACCGGAATCGAACCTGGGACCCTTCAGTCCACAGATCGATGCTCTACCCACTGAGCCAAACCGGTTAGGGCAGACTAAAACATTCTTGTACATAATACTTGTACTAAATCAGGATCTTAAAGCTGGAGCCCAAAATCTGTCTCCCAGGAAGCAGCATGTCTTGATGTTTAATCAGCCAAATTTGGTCAAATGCATGCATATATATATATATATATATATATATATATATATATATACACACACAAACACACACACACACACATACACACACACACACACATATATCCTAAGCAACCATTATGGCAGAATGATTAGTCACTATGACATGCACTTAGCAGACAGGCGGGCAGGTGAGTGGTTAGGGGTGAGCAGGAAGGCAGATAGGCAAGTGGTCCCAGATTGCGAGAGGGATGTCCTACTGCCAGATGTCCGACTGCAGGGATTGAGCCTAACCCAGCAGTTGGACATCCCCCAAGGGGTCCTGGATTGCAAGAGGGTGCAGGCCGGGTTGATGAACCATCCCCCCCTCATGCATAAATTTCATGCACTGGGCCTCTAGTTTATTATAAAGGCTATAGCCCAGGAGCAGCCAAATGGAAAAGATGCATAGAGACAGTTATTGGTGGGGATGGTGTGGCATGGGGCTCCCATGCCTTCTCTGGACAAGCCATCTTTCCATTTCTATCACTTCAGTGTGTTCACCAACTCAGAAGCTCCAGAATTTCTATTTTTATAACACTGCCCATGGGATTTGTATATAATCAAGTGCTATAACATATTCAGGTTTTGAACTTTTTTATTTTTACATTTGCTTTGTAAGAAATTTGTTGAAATTACAAGTTAAATTTTACTTAATTAAATATTCCAAGACCCTAACTGGCCACAAAAAGAAGTGAAGGCAATTTAAATCCAGCAGTGAGCTCTGGGAATTTATTGTTAAATGCTATTTCTTTGATTTTTCCTTTCAGCCTCTGACAGATTAACGTCCTTGTTTCCTTTTGGCTTTATCATTCTTCTAAGTCATTTAAGCCCAAAACTCCTAAATCATTATTGTTGCATCCCGTTTTTATCTTCAAATATTCATCCAACAGCAATAATACTTTGTTTGAAACATCCGATATTTCTTTTTCTTTTCCCATTTATTTATGTTTTTCATCTCCTCATTCTTCTTCCTCCCTCCCTTCACAGATTACTACCAAAGCTTTATATTCTCTTTAGATTAGCTTTTGTATACTGCTACCAAATATTCTAAATCATTACACAAAGGAATTCACAGTCAAACATTGTTCATTACCTTTAATTGATCCTAAGTCATTCAGAAAACTTCCTTTCAAAATCAATATTTGCATGTTACTCCAAGTAGTATATTTGACTATCATTAAAAATTAGGAAAAAATTCATAAATATATTTCTTCAACTTGATTATTTTATATTTCACTTCAGGTGCCTTTATCTAATTTAAACATTGTATTTTTACCTTCACAATTAAATAAGATTTTTAAGAAAATCCAGTTTCAATTATAGGGAAAACTACCCAGAAGAACTGATTCAAAAGTAGTTCAGATTTCAAATTTAAGTAATTAATTAGAAGTCAATCTTTAAAATAAGTATAGAATAATCATAGATGTGAATTTATGTCACTCTCCTTTAATTATTTCTTTCCTCTTGTGTTTGATTTTAGGCACTGCTAATCTAAACTGCTAGCAGTACTCAAGATTTTTAAGAATTTAAAGTAATGCTACTTGTCCAACCTTATTTCTATTTTCTAGCACAAAACATATATATTAAGTTTCTTTATTGCCCCCATTCTATTTTTAATCTTACCTCTGAACTTATGTTCATGTTGTTTCCCATATATCTGTATTGCCTTGTTCTCTCCCTCTTACCTAAATTCTCTTATCCATTTTTTAACCCAACTCCTACTATTCTATCCCTTTCTTAACCATTTCATCTCCTTCATTTCTGGCTTCTCACAGCTGCTGATACACCTATAGAGTGCACTCCACCAGCTGCCATTCAGGTATATTCTTCTATAATTGTACTTCATTAGTATGATTCCAGTTATATTCCTTGCTTCTACTTTAAGAGCAAAAAATATCAACACCAGCAGCTACTTAGTTTTTTAGGAGTTCGAATTATGTTAAAATTATGTTAAAATTTAAGGCTGCTTAACTAGAGAATTTACTTTATGGTTTTGATCAATTTTATAAGATCATAACTATAGTGATTATAATGATATAGTGGTAGTCATTGTTGCAACAACTGTGAAGAAATGGGTATTCCTATCTAATAAGAGAGTAATATGCAAATTGACCATCACTGCAACACAGAGGATGGCTGTCCCCATGAGGTCAAGGATGGCTGCCCCCATACAGACACAAGATGGCTGTCAAAAGATGATTGGCAGGGGAGGGCAGTTGAGGGAAGGGGTCCAAGGCCTGTAGGGGAGGGCAGTTGGGGGGACCAATCCTGCAAGTGAGGGCAATTAGGAGTGACCAGGCCAGCAGGAAAGAGGCATTTGGGGGAGGGGGACTAGGCCTGCAAGCGAGGGCAGTTGGGGGCGACCAGACCTTCAGGGGAGGGCAGTTGGGGGCGACCAGACCTGCAGGGGAGGACAGCTAGGGGCGACCAGGCCAGCAGTGGAGGGCAGTTAGGGCGACCAGGCTGGCAAGGGAGGGAAATTAGGGGTGACTGGGCCAGCAGGGGAGGGCAGTTGGGGGTGACCAGGCCTGCAGGGAAGCAATTAGGTGTTGATCAGGCTGGCATGGGAGTGGTTAGGGGGTGATAAGGCTGGCAGACAGAAATGGTTATGAGCAATCAGGTAGGCAGACAGGTGAGTGGTTGGGAGCCAGCATTCCTGCATTGTGAGAGCAATCCTATTGGGATCGGGCCTAAACAGTCAGTTCAACATCCCTAGAGGGGTCCCAGATTGGAGAGGGTGCAGGCTGGGCTGAGAGACAAACCTCTTCCCCTTCACAAATTTTGCGCACCAGGCCTCTTTTTTTTCTTTTTAAAAAATATATTTTATTGATTTTTTAAAGAGAGAAAGATAGAGGAATAGAGAGAATCATCAATGAGAGAGAATCATCAATCAGCTGCCTCTTGCACACCCCCTACTAGGGATGTGCCTGCAACCAGGGTACATGCCCTAGACCTGAATTGAACCTGGGACCTTTCAGTCCACAGGCTGACACTCTATCCACTGAGCCAAACCGGTTTCAGCTCTAGTTTTGATTATAAAGAAATGGGTATTTTAATAAGAATAACTGCCATGTATTTTTTGGGTGTGTATAATATGCCTGTTCCTTTTTGGTTAGATACTTTACTGTGTTTTCTTTTGAGTTTTTATAAAATTTCTATAAAGAACCTAAGATCATTTATTTTATAGCTGAAGAAATTGAGTCTCTAAGAAGGTTAAGAAATACTATGACAGACGCAAAATGCAGCTCCAGGTCTCCCTGTCTTAAATCCATTGCAGTTTCTACTGTGTTACATGGTATAGCTAAAATAATACGGAAGTCTTGAAACAGCTTTACTCAGAGTATTCTGGAGGAATTGTGCAAATAGCACTAGTAACTAGATATTCACAGTTCCATGCTCAGAGGCCCTCCTCAAGTCAGAGTTTTTCCCCATCAGCTATGCCTTGCAAGCACATGAGTCTCCAGCTTTATGCAGGAGAGTATCCCAAAGCCTAGAGTTATTGGCCTGTGAAGGAAACTAGGTGTCTGGAGGTACTATTTGAGTGCTGTGTGGTAAGGGAAATTAAGTTGCTTAGGTTCTTGATGAGAAGGGAGAAGACTTTGGAAACCATTGGGAATGAAGGAAGGGTGATAAATGTATGGGATATTTTTGTGTATCTCAGTCCTTCTCTTGTACATGTTTTTTACAACTTTTTCTCCCGGAGTAAAGATCACTTTGAGTTTGTATCTTGTGTGTCTTTTCAATGGTTTTCAAATCCTGTTTATTTTCCATAGCTTGTCTGAATGCATTAAAGTGTGTTTAAATAAGAATCTAATGCAGTCAGGAAGTTGGTATAAAAAAGACTGGGTAGCAAAGGCTGCTTAGTAATGAAGCACACCAAAATGGAACCTGCAGGTACTAACCATGTAGACAAATGAAAAATGCCTTTGTCTACAAATTGCAGTGATCCTACATAAACATGGAGGTCTCTGTCTGGCTTAGCACAGCTATCTAAGTCTGATCGTTCCCCTCCATACAAGCTGAGACACCTGTATTTCAGGTACTGCTCTCTTTGCCACTTGTTAATATCTGCTGAGTAAGTGTACTGGGTTTTTAAAAAATTTTATTGAATTTATTGAAGTGACATTGGTTAATAAAGTTACAATATATATATAAGATTACACACACACACACACACACACACACACACACACACACACACTGCTTGGTGCACAAATTCGTGCACTGGGCAAGTGGGGGAGTGTCCCTTATCCCAGCCTGCACCCTCACGCAGTTTGGGACCCCTTGCTCCTTACTACCTGCCCGCTCACTCCTTACTGCTCAGCTTGCTGCTCCTTAGTGCTGCCATGGAGGCTGGAGAGGCTCCCACCACTGCCCCACTGCCACTGTGCTTGCCAGCCATCAGCCTGACTTCTGGTTGAGCGGTGCTCCCCCTGTGGAAGTGCACTGACCACCAGGGGATAGCTCTTGCATTGAACATCTGCCCCTTGGTGGTCAGTGTGCATCATAGTGACCAGTCGTTCCAGTTGTTCCACCATAACAATTGCTTAGGCTTTTATTATATAGATGGAACTACCTGACAGTGTGCCCCCCTGAGGGGTCCCGATTGCAAGAAGGTGCAGGCCAGGCCAAGGGACCCCACCCGTGCACAATTGGGGCTGTGGAGGGCTCCAGGTTATATCCAGCCTTTCTTTCAGTCTTGATTGGCCAACCCCAGCAGCAAACTAACCTACCAGTTGGAGCATCTGCCTCTGGTGGTCAGTACACGTCATAGCAAGCAGTTGAGTGGCCTTAACATATCATTAGCATGTTACACTTTGATTGGTTGAACAGACAACCAGACATTGAGCATATTAGGCTTTTATTATATAGGGTATCATCTGTGTCATATTATGAGTTTACCACCCAAAGTCAAGTCTCCTTCCCGTTACCATTTACACCCCCCCACCACCACCTTTATCCTCTTCTTCCTTTCCTGACAGTATACTGGATTATTAATAGACCACCAAGTGAGGTTAACTCTGCATCCATCTTAACTGATTTATGAGTAACCTTGTGGTTTTTGAAAATAGAGATTGTTTCATGAAACTAAAGACAAAAAGTGGAATGAAAATAGAAATATTATTTTTCTGAGGGACCACATTGGTTTAACTAGTCCAGGATTATCAGTAAAGGTCAATCAGTAGTTTAGATATGAAGGAGCTCATCAGAGTTGGCTTTCATTAATCTTTCTCATTAAGAATTGATTTAAGAAAGTGCATTTTCCAAAATATAATTTATGTATTCTTTTACTTGTACCCAAATTTCCAAAATGACCACTTTCAGGCGGAAAAGCTGGTTATTAATTATTAATGTCTTAGGTACTAAATTTAAATTTTAGTTTTTAATGGAGTGGGTTCTGCTGTAGGTATGGGATGAGGCGGGAGTGACAGTGACATTTCTAATGCACTGAGATACTATATACAGCACCAGGGTATGCTATAAGCAAGCCACAGCTGGCAATTTATTTATAACTGATTGTGTGAGAATCCTGTTTGTGGTTATGAAAACCCCATATCTTTTACTCTGAGCAGTTATTACATCAAACAGTTGTTGAATAACTAGTCTTATTTTTCTAGGCTCTTTATTATTTTTTTAAAAGATATTTTTATTGATTTTTTACAGAGAGGAAGGAGAGGGAGAGAAAGTTAGAAATATCGATGAGAGAAAACATCAATCAGCTGCCTCCTGCACACTCCCTACTGGGGATGTGTCCACAACCAAGATACATGCCCTTGACCAGAATCGAACCTGTGACTCTTGAGTCCACAGGCTGACGCTCTACCCACTGAGACAAACCGGAAATATTTTTAATATCCACCCCTAAGAGCAGCTTATAGTACGTATTCCCTAATTACAAACACAAATTCCTTTGGTTACCTAATAAAATGATAATGTCATAACAGAAAATTTTAAATTTGATGCAAGGGAAAAAATAGGACAATCTATGCTACTTTGCTGTACAAATCCAAGCTGCCCTACAGATACCATGAACTTACATCTCTGTGTCCTATGATCTGCTTGGATTCCTCTGTGTTCTCTTTGGATTCTCCTATGTGCTCCAGAAATTGCCTTCAAGCAGAAAGCCGGAGCAATTATAGGACTCAGCTCATTTGTTTCCCTTCTCATAAGAATCACAGTCTTGCACTGCTTATTGCCCAATGTTGTCTTACAGATTTTAATTTTTTTAGTTGGTAAAAGAGCAAATGTGTTCCAGTTACTCTGCCATGGCCAGAAGTGGGACTTATTGGGATTTCTTCTAACATGTTTAAATCTATAATAAAATTAGTTCACATTTAAAATCAATTATGTATATATCTAGGAATAAGTCCTTTAATTGCAAAGTAGTGAATGATTAATCAAGATTTTAATATATTAGCTATGATGGCACTTTTATAGGCAAGCTAGCTTTGTATCAGTGTGAGTATAATATTACTCACTTTATAAGTAAGGTGGTTTTTTGTATATGTATCTTTTATTTTTATAAAACATTTGCTGCTAATTTTTCCATTATCTTAATCTCTTTACAGTAAGAAGAAAATATTAGGTGCAATATTAGCTTAACCTTGAGGAGAGTTTGTAACAAAACTGTCAGTTTCCAAGAAAGAGGGAGAAAATGAAAATTACTGGCTAGTGTGTTTATTTCACTTAGCAAGTGAAAACAGCTCATTAAGCCAGAACTTATTTACATTTGGGCTCTAGCAGACTACAGCTGCTGCTAAGAACTACCAGTCATTCAAATTGCAAGTAAAAATCACTTGAAACCCACAGTAATAACCTTATATTTACCACTTTCATACTTCTATGCCTAAGTAAAATACTAGGTTTTATTTTATTGTATTGGTTTTATGGTCAGCTTTTAGCAACCTTTGTTTTTTTGTGGACTATATTGTGTTGACATCCTATCTAACAAAGAGGGAATATGCTAATTGACCATCACACCCTCACAAAGATGGTGGGGCCCACAGCTAATAAGGAGGGAATATGCTAATTGACTGCCATGCCCTCAAAGATGGCGGTGCTTAGTCCCCACAGCCCGTGAGGGCAGCAGGCACGCAGCAAGGCCAGGCCCACCCCAGGCGGGTCTAGCTGCTCCATGTGCCTGCCTCCGTAGTACCCCAGTTCCCTCAGCCCCCCAGCCACCCAGGGCCGGCCCGAGGCACAGGCAAGTCTTGGATGTCAGCTGCCTGGCTTCCCAGGGCTGCCCAAGACTCAGGTAACCAGGGCTGGCTGAGGCTTGAGCTGCTAGCAGTAGCAGCAGCAGATGTGTGATGGGGGCATCGCCTTCCCCCGATTGCTGGGTCACTTCCCACCCCTGAGGGCTCCTGGACTGAGAGAGGGGGCAGGCCAGGCTGAGGAGACCTCCACCCCCTCCCACTCCAGTGCATGAATTTTCATTCACCAGGCCTTTAGTCAGTTAATAAAATTATATAGGATTCAGGGATACAATTTTATAATGCATTGTCTGTATATTGTATTGTGTTTTCACTACCCAATTCAAGTCTCCTTCCTTCACCATCTATAATAACTGGTTTTATTTTTCTGTTGCATGCAAAAATTAATTTGTTGTCAACCAATACCTGGTTATCTAAAAGACAGTTTTATCTTAAATCTCTTTTTTATAAGTTCATGGTCTTTGCAGGATGGAGATATATGGAGATGTAAACTTTTTTTTTTTTTTTCATTGTTTGTTAGTATGAACAGTTTTGAGTGTTTCTAAGAATTCATAGAACAACACTTTGTCACCTATATGTTAGTCCCAAAAGACAGTTCCAACTGGGCTCTTAACTTCCTACGTTATCTTCTTTGTAAATGAGATATTTATCTGTCTCCACAGGAAAAGATGTTTAGTGTTAGCACTGTGGTAGCATCTGATATGGCATCACTTGTTAATGCCACAATAGTCCTGAGGTTACAAAAGACATTGTTTCTGGTGGATAGCTATCAGATGTCTTCCTACTTAGGTTTAGTGTAGTAATTATACAGACTTCAGATTCCTCTTATGTGGTGATGTATTATTTAATTGAGCCTAGTCTTTCATACGAGGCTCAAATAAATAATATGTAATTTATAACCTCTAAAACTGGCAGAGGGGGTGGGCCTTCATCTCTACCAGGTTTCACTCCTTCCTTCTTTGTATTAAAAGGTGACTAGAGCCTGGCTGGTGTGGCTTAGCGGTTGATTATAAATCTATGAACCAGGAGATCACGTTTTGATTCTTAGTCAGGGCATAAGCCTGAGTTTTGGGCTCGATCCCCAGGAGGGGTCATGAAGGGCCCATTCTCTCTCTCTCTCTCTCTCTCTCTCTCTCTCTCTCTCTCTCTCTCTCTCATCATTGATTTTTCTGACTGTCCCTCTCCATTCCTCTCTGAAATCTGTGTGTGTGTATTTTTTAAGGGGACTAGAATTAAAATGGCAGAAAGAGATAGAACTTTGGTCATAAAATTTTCACCATCCTATCATTGTATGTTCCATTGTATGTATAGCAGAGAGAGCAGCTTTGGGTGACTGCAGTGTTTGAAGATGGTGACCAGGGCTTTCTTGGAGATTGGAGTCTTTGCTCAAACAGAAACTAGTTCAGTCACTGCTATTTGTGGCTTCCTATCTGGAAGGTGTTCACAGAAGGATCATGTCTGGGTCCAAAGTGGATGTTGAAACTAATTCTAAAAGTGAATACTGTATTACCCCTGTTACTATTTTCAGGAATACATGTGCTGATTTAAGGGAAAACCTCCACTAGGAAAATACTGGAGGAAGAGAGGAAAAAGTTCTTAGCATCCCTGACCAGGTATGAAAAATAAATGATAGAGACTTATTAACAGGAGAAGAGCATACAGACTTATTTAAGCTTTATGTGACACAGGAACCTTCACAAGGAAATGAAGACCCAAAAAACAAGCCTGTGTAATTGGTGCTAAGTTTGAGGAAGAGGGGCAGTCCTGTAGAATGTGGAATGTTACAGAGCAGGAAGGAAACAGCAAGGCCTGTTTGTTTGGATTCTTGGCATCCCTTTGTCTTTGGAGATAAGGGTGTTGCTTTCTTCTGCTGATAGGGTGGGCACCTCTCACCTGAAGGCTTTATGACCTGATTTGTGTTGGGAGTGGTCAGAGAGATCTTCCTACTTCTGTTGTTTTCTTAAATCCCTTTAGCTTATAGTATACAGTATGCCAAGGTGCCATGTTTTGAGGGTTTTTTGTTGTTGTTCCAAACCCCCCTACCAGGAATTCTCATGCCCATGCCAGCAAAAAACATGTCTTTTATTCCTTCTTGACATAATCATGGATTTTATCACTACCAACTACAACCAAGAAATGTGATACTAAAATTTTGAGGGGTAGTAGAAAAAATTATTTCCTGTCACACCAGTAGCAAAAACATGACCATTTTCCAAAAGTAACTTTACTAGGAATCAAAGGAAAGTAAAAAAATAGAAATGTACGAGTTTATAGAGCCCAGATGCCTGACTTTCCCAGATGCAGATCAGGAGTTTTCTTTCTTGTCTTCATCACCTTGTCATGAAGCCTGTAGAATATTCAGCAGACTCTCTTCTTCATTGAGGCTTGACTACATTACGTGTTTCTCATAGCTGTTGTTTGGACTTGGTCATTCCATCAGCCATGTGGCCTCTGTGGCATTTTGAGTCTGTCTGCCTCCTTTTAGCTGCCTACTCTGAAAAACAAAAAGACTTTATACACTTCTAAGCTCCAGACTCTTCTTTTCCAACAGGAGACATGTCCCAACTCTTCTTACTTAATGAGTTTCCTTCTGTTCAACTCAGTCTTGTCCATTTCGTTCCTACTTGCCAGAGAAATGATTTTTTCCTAAAGCTTAGAATATAAAAATGCATTACCACATACATTCTATTTCAAGTAAGCGCCAAAGTTATTAAAAATGCATATACTGAGTGATAGAATTAGAAAGACAGCCTTTCTTCTTCCAGGTGGACATTCACACTTGTTTGTTTTCCTATACCGAATAGCTGTCCATAGAGATTTACGACAGAGATGTTGGCAGCATTTGCATCAATTACTGGTGTTTTATGAGAGAAAATGAATGAAAGGGGAGTTTTCTGGGGAAAGGATTATGCACTTTGTTTTTCTCAAGTTTTATTGGTGTTTTCTTCCAATCTTTGTTTCTTTTAGCTTTCCTTCTAGTAGTAATTTATTCTTTTATTTTTCTTTACATTTGAAAGTTTCCTACTCTGCTTCCAACTTTATTATTTTTATTAAAACTTAATTCCCAAAATAAGGAATTTTGTGTTTAAAATTTGTAGTTAAAATCATGTTCAAGTTGGTTCCCCATTTTACATTCTGTTAGTTTCTTGGGGTGAAGGGAAGAAAGGAGGACGAAGAGGAATTTATTCTCTTGGACTGCCCTCCAAAGAATCCTTCTCTATATTTTAAAAGTTCTTATTCTTTTTTAGGAGTCCAATGTGCTGATTGCTGCTAACAGTCAGGGTACAATTAAGGTAAGTTATTTATTTTATACATCTGCATTTTAAATTCAGTTCAATTTTTAGACTATAACTGTAACATGGAAATAGAGTTATACTAGCCTTAGAGGTATTTCCAAATCCTGAGTCTATGTCTACTTGGAAATGGTTTTGATTGAAGGGGAAAAGAATAAGTAGCTTGCAACCATGGAGAAGATGATAGTACTTATTATAGGTTACATGAATGTTCAGTGGATTGATCAGTGGTCAGAATGAAAAACAGGCAGTGGCTGTTAAGCATTTGCTGTGGGCCAAGCTCTGTTCAGCTTCTTTTCTATGCCAGTCCAAAGACCCTCAGGGCCTTCCAAGATAGAGCTGATGATGCTTAGACATTCACCAGATTTAAAAATATCTTACTCTTCTTCATGTCCTCTTCCCTGACAAGTGGGTTTTTCTTCAGTTGCCAAGGAAAGAAAAGGTATTTTAGTGTTCTGTTGAAAATTGATCAATTTTGTGATCTTACCATTAGTGTGATCCAGTGTCTCTGGGCCCACAGTCTCAGTGTCAAATTCATACATACTTTTGTAGTTAAGAGCTTACGGAAGTAAAAATTATACCTAATTATACCATTGGATTTTAACACTTGGGCACAATACATTGGACAAATAAGTCCTGATCTAAGCAGTGAACTTTTTAAACAAAATACCATTTTGGAGGAGTTTTTTAATATAGGTGTTTAATCTCTTATTCTGTGGGTATCAATTCTTTCCACATATTCTCTGTTGATATAGAGATATCTAGAAGTTGTTTATTTTTTTAAAAATATGTATCTTATTTCCCCTGCCACATAGTGTTAATTTTGCCATGATTTCCTTTCACTCATCCTAAGTGGGGAATGACTTAGCAACCACGGGAGCAAATCCAAGCTTAACACCCTGTCCTACAGATGAAGGGAGCAAACTCGAAGCAGAACTGCACTGTTAGCTGCCAAACTCATTCCTTTCTAAGCAGCTAGTTTCTCCACTTGGAAAGCCTCATTAGAGAGCCATGGGCAGCTTAAACGAAAGCCAGGCTTTTGAACTGATCAGTGTTACGTTCTGAAAGCCTCAAGCAAGATAGTAGAGGTCTTGGAATCTCTGTTTTAAATGGTTCTCTGTAGTCTCTCAATCTCCCTTTATCTTATTTTCATGACAAACCATTTATTGAAAAAGCTGCACCTTATTCTTCTGTAAGTTTGACCTTTGAGGCTATTGGAATTGCTAAATTAAGCTCAAAGTTACATAAGCACTTATAGAATCTTAGTGACAAGTCTAAGATTTTGTTCAATAGCATTGACCTCTTATGTTAAGTAGCCTGCTTGCTAACCATAAAGATAAAAACCATTTTGGAAACACAGGTATAAGGCAAACCTTAGCACTAACAGAAGGGGGAATAGTTGCTCCTTTAATTCTTTGCCCCCTAGAATTACACTCTCCATCTTACATTCTTTTTGACAGTGGCTTGTAATTTTTCTCATGTTTTATGTTCTTTCTTAGCCATTTCTTCTATTCTTCTTATAACTGATCACTGCTTCTTGTCATTTTTAATTTTAGCGATATCTCACTTTTCTTGTGTGACAAGACTCTACTGTAATAACTAGAAAGATATTTTGACACCAGATGCTTAACTAGAAAATATGTGAAACAATAGGCAAAGGCAAAATATTAGGTTCTGTATACCTTGATACTGTAAACTGTTTATCAATGGGAGAAATAAATAGCTTAAAATCCTAAACAGCAATACTTAAACTTTTCTTAAGAATATAGTAAGACACCAAAAGTAGGTTTACAGTTGTATCCACTTTTGATTATAATAATTAATAAATAAAAACACAAGAATAAACACAGAGTTCTAACTGGTTTGGCTCAGTGGATAGAGCATTGGCCTTCAGACTGAAGGATCTCAGGTTCCATTCTGGTCAAGGGCATGTACCTTCGTTGCGGACACATCCTGTGTAGGAGGCAGCTGATTGATGTTTCTCTCTCATCGATGTTTCTAACTCTCTATCTCTCTCCTATCCTATCAGTAAAAAATCAATAAGATATATATATTTTTTTAAAGAGTAAACCGTTTATTCTTGTATTATTATTTATTAACTTAGTATTATATTCAATTATGAACCTACTCTTGCCATACCCTGTATATGTTAAAAAATGTTATATCTATGCTATGCATCAGCCAGTTTCTTTCTAATTAACTGGAGATAACTAATCTCAGAGCATTCATCCAACTGTTCAATTGAAATCAAGAAAGGATTAATGACTAATTCCTTCAAATTCTTTGGCATTTTAGCAGTTAGCGTAAGTTTTCCTGATTTAGTTCTCCATTTACAATATAGTAAAGATGCATTACTAGTAAACTCTTTATATGTTTTTAAACTTTTTATTAAACTGATCTTTTTTTCCCCCTAATTAGGTGCTGGAATTGGTATGAAAGGTTTATTCAAGTTAAATTGTACTTGGTCCTGCTGAAGTATATCTGCAGCCAACAGTGAAAGAAGATAGAGACTGTCACAAGTTTCCCCCCAATATCATCATGGGTTTTTAATTTGTTTTGAGTATTTTTTCTTTTACTTTCCCCCCTCCTTTATGCTCTTTGGGACATTGGGAATGCCCAGTGAACTCTGCACCATCAATGTAACTGTGGACTTTGCTGCTGTTGATGGTGTAGTTATCTAATTTTTGTGATAGGGAAACAAATTCTTTTAAATAAAAGTAAATAACAAAAAATAATAAAAGTTTATTGAGCCATAGTTGAGCTGGGAAAGTTTGTATCAGTTGTGGCAAGAGATGGTAATCTCCTCAAGAAGTAGCACACATAATCTGTAGAATAATGTACACAGTGAGTAGTTTTTAAGGCCCATATTTTCCCACCTCTTTGGAATTATACATGTCAACATAAATGTAAAAGTATGTGGGTTCCTTTCAGTGAATTTAATGTTTACAGTAGGTGGGAATATTAATAACTTTACCATACGAATTCCTTTCTTCATTCTCTGGCCAGATTTCTCTCGTCAGCAAGTGCTATACTCCTCAGTCCCTCTGATTCTGACCAAAGATCTAAAATTTTGACTTAAGATCACATTCACACAGAAAGGGGATGTCAGTCTGTGACAGGTATCTTTGTCTCTAAAGTGTCACACATATATGTCATAAGCCTTAAATGCAGGTAAATCAACTTAGTTCAACCCCTGCACTTTCTGTAAAGAGCCAAACAGTAAATATTTTCAGCTTTGCAGGTCATAAGGTTTGTATCTATATGCAACTCTGTCTTGTAGCAGGAAAGCAGCCACAGATAGTAGGTAAACAAGTGGGCATAGCAGTGAAATGGGTGGAGGGTTGAATTTGTCCCACAGATAAAGGTTTGCCAGTCCCTGGCATAGAGGTAAAGAATTTGAAGCCCTTTTACCCAAATTTCCAAGCCATGTAATCTCTTAGACTGTCTAGTTACTTTTCTAAATAGTTTTCAGTTTGTAGAAGGAAAGAAGTTGGTGGAGTAGCAGGTTAAGCAAAAGTAATGTAAAGCCTTCTATTTGAGCTACTTTAAAAATCTGAATGCTTTTTAGAAAAAGTTATAAACAGAATTAACTCCATATATTTTTTTAAAATAGACACTTGGAGAAACTTGGTATGAATAACTATATAAATAATATATGTTTTGTAACACCTTCCAACAGAGTCTGGAAAAATAAAGTGTGTTATTCTCAAACATATTAATATTCTGCAGCAAAACACACACACACACACACACACACACACACACACACACACACAAAAGGAACACCAAAAAACTTTCACTTTACATGGGTTTAATAAAAGCTAAAAATAGTCTTGCATCAATCCAGATCAGGTTTTTTGTTTTTTTAATCCTTACCCAATGATATGTTTTATTTATTTATTTATTTATCTATTTATTTTTTAGAGAGAGAGAAGGAAAACATTGATTATTGCCTCCCACACACACACCCCAATCACAGATTGAACCCACAACCTAGGTATGCGCCCTCACTGGGAAAGCTATATGGGAGGATGCCCCAATAAATGGAGCCACCCAGCCAGGGCCAGAATAGTTTTTACCATCCAATGAGTTTACCGCTAACATGGGTGAAATTTTTTTATTTTCAACTTCACAGTTATATCTTACTAACTTCTGGGAGTTGATAAACTTTTGGACTCAATTCTGAGAGGAAAGGTCACTGTCATTCAAAAGTTATGCCTGTCATCAGTCAGAAGAGTGTTAGTTGACCTTTGTTTCTAAGACTCATGAGCGACCTTTTGCAGAGGTGCAGGAGGAATATTCAAGTGTAGGTTCTTCTCCTGAAGAACTTCATGTAGGCGGATGGGTCCAGAAAAATCAAAACAGGAAGCAGAGAGTTCATGTCTCTTTAAATGTGCTAAAATAGAAGCAGATTTTTGTGGTATTTTATGTGATCTGATTTTTTAAAAATATGTTATTTTTGGGGGGTCATGTTAATTTTCATGGGTTTGGAAGAATGTAATAGGGTACTTCAGTTATCAAAGGGACTGAATTTTTTTTTTTACTGAGTTATTTTAAGGCAGTACTTAAAGTTTGTGTTTTAACTTTTTTTCTTGTAAATAGTGAACAATTTTTAAATTTGTAGTAGTTTTTGTAGGATTTCAATATCAAACTATTATTATTTATTGGAAAAATAACGTAACAATTAAATAAAGCTTAAATATAATGTTCATTTTAACACCCCCCCCCAAAAAAAAAACAAAAAAAAACACCTTTTAACTCAAGAAGAATTTGGGGTTTCTTTTTTTTCGTTTTAAGTTTTTAATGAAAGTTGTATATAAGATTACTTTATTCCTGCATCTTCTCAAGTGTTTCTTCCTTGTATTTTCCCTTTTCCTTTCCTACTTGGCGAGATTTGGCTTTACGTTCGAGGATCTTTTTGCGGTCTTTGTCCAGCTTTAGTCTAGTGATGACCACCTTGCTGGGGTGAATGCCCACGTGCACAGTTGTGCTGTTAGCTTTCTCCCGCTGCACTCGTTCAATGTAGATGACATTTTTCTTCCTGTAAACCTGGACTACTTTGCCAATCTGCTGTCCTTTGTAATGTCCTCGAACAACCTGAACTTCGTCGTCCTTTTGGATGGGCATGGACCGAACATTGTACTTTTGTCTCAGCTCTTTGGAAAGAGGTGACGACATAATCTTCCTTCGAATGTGGGAAGGTGCATTGAAATGCCTTTTACGGTTCTTGCTCCGATCAGAAGTCACAAAGGGATTGAACTTCATTTTGACCGCTGGCACTCCTACGATGTACTCAAGAGGCAAGAGCGGGTTTTTATCTTTCAGTCTAATCTCTATTTCAGCAGATTTGTGGAGGGTTTCTTAGACACAAGATGTGCATTAGACACATTAAAGATTGAAGAACTTTGTAAAGTTCTTAATACAAGATGGAGTTACTAGACATCAGAAAATTTATGGGACTGAGCCACAACTTCAGAAAGATGAGCATGGTTGGCATTAATGCACAAGGAAGAGACAAGTATGGGATGAGTTTGAAGAAGTAGAGGAACCCACTAGATATTTGCAGTTTTGGGGGGCATGGTTGAGAATTTGAATTTTGTTATAAAAGCAGTGCCAAGGAAGGGTTAAGTAGAACAATATGATCTCATTTATTGTGAGTGGATGGATGTAGCAAGAGTACAATTAGGAAGATGATCAGTCATAAGTTAATGGTGACTTAGACAAGGATGATAGCATGATCCAACCTAAAAACTATTTCAGCTTAATTGTTTACCACAGCATTAATTCCTATATCTGAGAGTCTTGATCAATTTTTAAAGTCATTTTCTCATAAGTCCTGACCATGAAGAATATAACTCAGCAAATTTATTTCTTCAGTGGTTATGCAATTCTGAACTAGCACTAAGTCACTTGGGAACTCCATGACCAAAATATCTATGTGCTATTTTAGGGATACCACTTCTCTAAGGTAAGCAGTGCTAGAAGCTACCTAGCCTTTGGTTCTAAACAATGAGGTAATTTCATTCCTCTTAATGTAGTTATGCAAATGTAACTGGGATTAATGGTCAGGAAACAGGCTTACTTAGAAATGAGACGTGAGGAAGTGTTAACTTAGATCCTGAGCCTCTTGTGTTATATATATATGATCGATTAACACAACAGTAGCACCTTGTAGTTCCTCCCAGAGCAGTCGGTTACCAACTTCAGTGTGGCTTCTGGTTAATATGTTAGGCATTCCTAGACTAAAGAAAAAACTATAATGATCATTCCAGAAATATTTCTTGAGCTCCTGTTTTGTGCAAGCGAGGCACTATGTACTATATATAAAATAAATAAAATATGATCAAAAAGCTTATTGTCCAGAGGGAAAGATGATAAGTATACAGTGTATAAACACATAATGTAAAATTTAGATGTACGGTAATAGGAAAATTCATACCCTAGAATGGTAGGAGATAAAGTTCAGTGGGAGTAGAGATGGTTGCATGAATTTTTTTCCTTGGAGGAGGTAACTTCTCAGCTGAATCATGAAAAGCAAGGATACATTCAAGACCAAAGGAAGCAAGGCATGAGTAGCTCCTACTGTCCAAAGCTGGAATAATTTGAGCCACAAATAAATGATTGAGTGAATAAATAAATGGAAAGAGGAGAAATTTTTCATGGAACATAATTGCCACTTCTACATATAGGCTGTGCATAGTGATTTCCTTCCACAAAGTCCAGTAAGGAAGAAAAGAAAAAAATTAGTAACTTGCCAGTGGAGAAATCTGACAAATATTGCCAGAGCCAGTTGATTGGGGTCATCATGAAAAGTTGTAAGTCATGTTGATGATAGTATATACTCTCAATATGAGGTACTTAAAAATGGCACTTCAACTTTGGGATCTTCCCATAATTAGTAACCCCAATCTAAATGAATATATAAATATATATCAGATGAATCTCTATTGAGAGGCTTCCTATTAACTAGCTGGTCATCCTCAACATGGTCAAGATCATCAAGACAAGGAAAGTGAGAAACTATGACAGCCACGAGGAGCCTAAGATGACATGACAATGTAATGTGATGTCCTGGATGGGTCCTGAAACAGAGAAGGACGTTGCATGAAAACAGGGAATCTGAATAAAGTTCTGGACTCAAGTTGATATAATGTATTAGTATTGATTCATTAATTGTAACAAATGTACCATACTAATGTCAGATGTTAATAATAGGAGAGATGGGGTGCAGTATGTATGGAACTCTTGATTTCTTTGCAATTTTTCTATAAACCTAAAAAAAATTTTTTTTGGTAAAAAATAAAGGTTTGAGGATAGCTTCAACATATACCAAATGAAGTGCGAGCCAGTAATTCAAGCTGGAGAAGTACATGGAATAAATCTGATCTGTTTCAGCTTTCACAAAGAGAGGCAAACGCAGAGTTTAGGGGAGGTTTACAGTCTCCACTTTGTCACTAACAAATTGTATAATTTTGCAAGATAGTAAACCCTGTACTCTTTATCCCTAAGTTTTACCAACCGAGAATGATACACTCATCTTAATAAATAAGGTTATACTATACAGAGTCCTTATTCATTGTTGTGAGATAGTCACTCAGATATGTGAGTGCCTGCAATTATTTATTTCATTTTATTTGAGGTCATTATAGCTTCTCAATATGAGAATCGAGAAATCTGTTCATTTGCATATCATTTTAATTTGTTCTTTGTGAATCATTTGCCCTTTATCAGTTTCAGAAGCAAACTCCCTAGTGCCCAAGTTCTGAAGGAGATCTTGGCTTGGAAGTGGGTAAGGACTCATGAATTCTAAGTTGACATTTCCAAAGATGATAACAGCCTAGATTCACCAACTACTGTGTAGAGCAGTGGTCAGCAAACTGCGGCTCGAGAGCCACATGCGGCTCTTTGGCTCCTTTAGTGTGGCTCTTCCACAAAATACCACGTACCCTAATTAAGTTAACAATGTACCTACCTATATAGTTTAAAAAGTTTGGCTCTCAAAAGAAATTTCAATTGTACTTTTGATATTTGGCTCAGTTAACTAATGAGTTTGCTGACCACTGGTGTAGAGTATTTGCAGTGTCTTTGAGGATGATTTTATGGGTTTTTCTATATGCCCTGTGTTTGCCCTACTGTTAGTGCTAGTCTGTGATTGGTGGCTTAGGAGCCTTTGGAAGAACCACATTAAAAATAGTTTTAAGGATTTTTCAGAGAAAGAAAAACACCCACAAATAATGACATACTTCTAGACTCAAAATGTAAAGATTCATCTTTAATTTTATACACCTGAAAGAATGCTTTATCTTAGGAATGTTTTTGTGAATGAGCTTCAGTGGAGTAGCAGCCTAGTAATAACTCAGTTCAATCCTGTGGTTGGAATCCTCAGTTCATGGCCTCTAATGGATATGGGCTATTCTCAAAAGGAATGAATTCAAGACCCATCCATGCAACAAAACTGTGGAGTGCCTGTTACAAGGTGGTCTAGTCTAGGCTAGGAGTCAAATGACTTAAGAGCTTTGTAATAAATATTTTAGGCTTTGTGGGCCATACAGTCTGTCGCAACTAAATTCTGCCTTATATCACGTGAAAATAGCCCTAGCCAAATGTAAACAAATGAGTGTGTCTCAGTTCCAATGAGACTTTATGAATGGACACTGAAATCCCCTTTAATTGTCATGTCACAATGTTTTTTTTAAAATTATTCAAGCATTTAAAAATGTAAAAAACCTTCATTGGTGATGAGCCATAAGAAAAGTTCGGTTGGATTGGGCTTGCAGGCCATGATTTGCCAACCTCTGTTCTAGGTGCTCACCATGTGGCAGTGGCAGAAGGAAAAGAAAAGCAATGAAAAAAAATCCCATCTCTCTGGAGCTTGCATTTGGTAACTCAAGTATTTTTGCAGCAGTGGTGTTCTCTTTCCATATCGGTGTGTGTCTAACACAGGAACCTGGAAGGCCGTTTTGGAGCGCACAGCACATAACAAAGCTTTTCTTGTTGCATTCATAGCGATTTCCACAGGAGTGCGCACATGCAGCATTGATGTATGTTGGTGTGTGCATTTTTTGAGAACCAGGCGACACTTTTCTATCAAAGCTCAGCAAACAATGAGACCCTTTGGACATTTTATTGAGTGGAATATAAATATCTCTACGATTCTCTGGAAGGTTTGTGCTTAAGGTAGCCTGTTGAGCTGGGAAAGCAGAGGGTGTTTTGCAGAGTTGACTCCTCCTACCTCCCCTTTAGTTCTTTCATCCTGAGCCATTAAAATTTCCTTTCTGAACATAAAAGAAGCTTGTCAGCTCACAGCGCTTACCAAAGATGTTTTCTTGGAATGACTGAGTCTCTTACTGGTAAGCATACATATGTTATGGCTAATGTTTGAACTCTGGCTCATTTGGAGGGGTGAAATTTTGAAAGATGCAACAAAATTATTCCCCCCCCCCCCCCCCCAATTAACCACTGTTAAAAGCTAGCCCATTACTTTTTCAAAAAAATTTTTTTTTTCATGTTTAAAGACCATGTTTGTACTCCCACTTCCCAGACTAAGCAGTTCCAGGAGAGTCTTCTCACGGGGTGTGGGCTTCCTGTGCTGTTGAATTGCAAAGCTTTGCAGTACAGTTTTAGTAATATATCTTTGGAAAGGCCTCAGCATTCTTGGAAATTAAAAAGCACTCCATGAATACAGGGCAACATTAGCATATGCATAACAAAATTTTAGTCACTCTTCATTATGAATAAGAAGTATAAAATAAAAATTGGCACCAACCAAAGATGGGAAGTTGAAAGGTTAGGTTAGCTATTCTGGAACTTGCACTGGGTCCATAAAATGGTATTACTGTTTATATTATCTGAACATGGCATCTGTCTATGAGCTGACCTGCCAATAGCCACCATCACAATGGTAATGAAAAGCTGGCTTGGGGAAATACACAAAGTGAAATTTCTGAAATGTCTCTTTTCCTACCACATGCCCAAATCTGCATCATCTCTACAGGAGTCCTTTTAGTTTTATTTCTCTCCCAGGCAACAAGAGTAAAGAGGGGAGAAGGCATTGTAACTATAAGTAAAAGATTGGTTATCAGGGGAGCAGTCACATCCATAGAGCCGCAAGTGGAGGCCAAAGATGATTTCAGATGAAAACTGGGCAGGTTAATGTGCATTGGCCCCCAGGTAACAGCTATTTACTGGCAGAGCAGGAATAATAAGAAAGCCTGCCTCCCTGGAGGGTCTCCTTCCTCTATACCCTGAGACCCACATTGGCCCTCTGCGCTTCCTGAAGCAGAGATTTGAAGCATTCTCACCCCCAGAGGGCAGTTCCTGGTGGGAGGCTGGAAGGGTGACAGCCTTCTCTCTCTCTCTCCCCACAGCCTCCATCCAGATCAAGGGCCCTGGATTCCAGTGGTTGTAGAGAGGGGAGGAGGGTCAGTATGTTCAGGACCCAACCTGGTTCCACTCTCCCATGGACTCCTTCCTGCTGTGTCTCCTGTCTCGTGCCTACTATCCGAGGGGGGGACTTCTGAATTAAAGTTTGAAGAGGATAGTCCAACTGACTGGTTAAAAACTAACCTCTGTCTATGTTAGGGCCACCAATCACACTGTGGTTCAGGGACCCAGCCTCCAGCTGCCCAGCCCCAGTTGAATCACCTGTGGCTGGAGGTGAGGTTGAGGATAGAGATGGGTGACCAGGAGTGATCACTGGCCAGCCGCCCTCCACAGGGACTGGTTTTATTTTCCTTCCCTCCTTCCTATAAAGTGGCAGAGGGGGGCTTTCCAACTCTAATCTGCCTGGTCCCTCTGGTCCTGGGCCCACACACTTCCTTCTACACTGTTCCCACCCTCCTTCCTTCACCCCTAGATTGTAGCTCTTGCTTACGATCTCCCAGGGGTCGGCCTGTCTTAGGACTTTGAAACAAAGGAAGAGCCTCTAAAAGCAAAAAAACACACTCCTGATTCAGATGACTAGTTGTCAGATCTGCCTGAGTCTACACCTCCCAGGTGTCAGGGAGAAGTAAGTTTACAGCCGTCACTAGGGCATTCCTCTAGGAATACATGCCCATTGCCTTAGACACCCATCAGTGTCTTCTGAGTCAGGAGCAGAGAAGCCAAGCCGGGGAGGGTCCAGCCCACCTGCTCTGGATTCTCTTAGGAGGATATAGACTGCTCCCCTGCCCTCTCATCAGAGCTTCCCTCTGCTTGTCATCCCAGCACTTTCTAAGCACCACCCATTTAATCTCACCCTCACTCCAACAAATGGGTGGGGCCTAGGGAACAGGAAAGTGCTACAGATAAGGGGGGCTCAGGTCTGGAGTCTTGGAGACCATAGTAAGCTGTGGGATCAGGTGGGGGAACCCTGCGGGTGGGGCATGGTGTCAGTTCAGTCAAGTTCATCAAACGTTTTGGGCAGCAACCCCAGGCCATGTTCTGGACTTGACACAAGGAACATGAACCTGTTCAGTTTTCTCCTGTCCACACGATGGCTATTGAAACCCTCACTTCTGTCCTCAAGCTTTTTTGTCTGAGTCACCACCCACCCCTGCCTACCCCATCATCACCCACTGGGGGACTGCTGCTTCCAGCACAAAGAAGACGGAGCTGAGACTCCCTAAGCCTAGGGAGGGTGGCGTGTCCTCTCCTCATCCCTCACCTAGACAGGGCCCACCCTCCACCCCTCAGGGACTGGGCTCTGTAGTACTGACCACTCTCTCTCCTCCCTCCTGCATCATCAACCTCTACTTCTGTATAGAATCCTTTCTTCTCTGTACTTAATTATCCTCTAGTGCTCCTCACCCAGAAAAGCAGCAGCAAAAAACAAATCACCCCACAGTAGCCTCTGTTCTGTTTCCCTCCCTCGTCTTAAAAGTGTTGCCCACCTGTGTTTCTGCTGCCTCCCTTCTTCCCTTTCCCTTCCTTGCTGAGAAGCAAGCCTGCTGGAGGGCAGCAGAGGACAGCATGACTGCATCCCACAGGTCCCTTGCATGCTCGCAGCTTCTGCAAAGCTCTTCCTGTCTGGCCCCACTGCCTCCCTCTGCACCCAGCGTCCTCTTAGGACACATCCTAGTGTATGAAACTGGTTTCTTTTATTATCTCTGCCACCTTGGGCTTGTCAGTACCTCTCTAGGGACACTTAATCTTAGTCCCTAGTTCTGTTCCTGACCCATAATAAGCATTCAGAAACATTTAAGTGAAGTAATGGAAGGCACGCTGTCTGCTTTGGGGCTTGCCTTCTATTGCAAGAGATGAGCTGTAGACACGTTATAAATGTAATGTGTAAGTGTCGGAAACAGTGCAGATATTACCTGAGCCTGGGAGTGGGGAGGAGGAATCCCAGTGTGTGAGCTTGACTTGTTCCAGGAGTGACAACCCTCGCCTGTGTGAGGCTGCCTGCTGGCTGGTGGTAGTGCACCAAACAGTCCCTGGGACAGACAGCGCCGGCAGCTGGTTAATGCTCTGCCAGTACTTGGAACGTAAATGCATCTGTGTTTGTATGAATAAATATACAATTCAACAGTTATATGTGACGCTGGAGAGGGAGAATGGCCTGGTGGCACCGCCATCTGGCAACTCCAGCACCAACAAGTGCACGGTGCCACCTTTTCAGTACAGGTCCAGAGCCCGCTTTTATAAAAAAGGAAGCCCATATCACAGGCCAGGGAGCTGCTTTTGTGTCTCAGATCTGCTTGGTTTTGTCCTTCTTAGCTGTGTGGTCCTAATTCTCTGTGCCTCAGGCCCATCACTTATAGAGAGGGGTAGGAGCAGCATGTACCTTACGGGTTGTTGTGAGCTTTAAATGAATGAATGTAATACAGGTCAGCACTTAGGACAGGGGCCAGCTTATAAAGACCTGATAGGCACCAAGCTTTTACTATCTCTGTGATCTGAGGCCTTTGTTATCCTCTCTGTATCCAGCTCTGTACGTATACAAACCTTTCTATAGGATGTGGAAAATGCCAGTTGGTGGCTTCCTAGGGGCCATGGATTAGGGATGGGTGTTGCTTGGAGATAAGGGTGCCAGGTGTAGCCAATGAAAATACAGGACATGCAGTTAAATTTTAATTTCAGATAAATGGCAACTGATGTTTCAATATTATATGTCCCAGGTAATATTTGGGACATACTTACACTAAAAAGTGTGTTGCACACTACTGCAGGTTTCTCTGGGCTTGCCACCTGACCTGGTAGCCTGTACTTGGCCCTGGTGGAGGAACAGGCAGGAGCCAAGATGTAAAACTTAATGGCCCAGCTCCAGTCTCCAAGTCTGGCCTTTTGTGGCTTCAGGCCTTGGCCAGGACTGTTCTCTGTGTCTCTCCAGCACCCATCATCACCCGACACAGAGCAGGCCTGCAGGGGAGACTGTGTTGATTCACTGGCTGGCTGGATGAATGACTGAATGAGGTTATGGTGGGCCTGTGGTTTGTGGGATGTGATTTGAGAGCCATGGAAGGCTTCATCCTCAACATGTCTAGCTCATGTTTCCCTGGAGGTCTGCAGACTTTACCACCAGAGAACCAGTCCTTTGAGCCTTCTGTCCCTGGAGGCTTTTTCAAGTAGAGTGGCCTGCAGTAGACGTTTATTCTCCCTATATTATTCCCATTTTCCATTTTGCCTGGCCACCTCAAAGCAGTTCTGCATGCTCTGGTGCAAGACTAAACACATGACAAGCATGTGCCATTGGGACCGAGGGAAGGGAGAGAGAGGGCTTCCCCCAGAATGGACTGGGCCAGTGTAAGGAGCTAGGAACTATTTGGTAAAAGCAAATTGGGGGGAAAAGCAGCAGATCAGAGGAGCTTTCTGGCTTCTTCCTGAAGTTTCCTGGTAGCTAAGGGTGATGTGAGCCTTAGGGACCGTGGTGTCTCATTAGTAAATAGTATAGACAGATCAACAACAACACCATTGCTTATTGAGTGCTCCATGCCTGTCACTGCTCCACCCTCCTTATAGGAATTACCTCACTATGTCCTCAGAGAGGCTACTTCTGCTTTTCCATGAGACAGCGGAGGGCCGGACTGTTGAACTCAGGAACCACCAGAAGGTTTTCTTCGAAGCCTCAGTTTGTGTAAGATCCTGGGTGAGAGATGAGGCTTGTAGAGTGACTAAGGGTAAATTTATTTAAGCCAGAGGTAATGGAGCCTTGAACTTGAATTTGAGTCGATTTAAAGAAATGTGATGCTTGGTTTGTCAGCTGAAATGCAAACTCCCATGCAGCACACCTTCCTTATGGACACTCATTGTTTTGACTCCACTTTGCTTGGCCTGAGCTGGCTCGGGCAGGTGCCAGGGGAGTTCCTGCCCTCCCAAGGCGAGGCTGGAGGAGAGTTGGACTGGACTTAGCCCTGTCCCCGTCAGCTCCCCCGGGTTGGGAGAGGGAACAGCTACTTATGTGCAGGCACAAGTATATGCCCGGTGCCAGAGCTGCGCCCCCCAGCAGGGCTCTGAGTAGTGTCTCCGAGGCCTGTGGGCCCCGGGCCAGCCTGTGCGCCACCTCAGCATCCCGAGGAGCTTATGAAAACACATGGAGTCTGGTACAAATGCTGAAGGTTCTGGTTCAGTCGGGCTGGACGGAACTCCAGGAACCTGTATTTTGTAAAGCACCCCCAAAGATTCTGATGAGGGGTAGGTAGGTTTGGGAGCCACTGATCCAGGCCCACCTCCTACCAGTTCAGGCTTCCTCCCTGTCCCAGTCCCTGCCCATAGCTCGTCCATCCTTAGTTTGAACACTTTCAGCAACAGGGAGCTCCTTGCTTCACAGGCATGTGCGGTCGGATATTCTGAATGCTCAAAAGTTCCTTCTTACACGGAGCCAACGGTGGGCCTCCCACTGCCATTTCCAACCCACGTTCCCTGTCCAGGGCCAGGCTGCATTGCCTCCCCCAGCACCGCCTCCCCTGCCAACCCTTTGCCTGAGGGCCAGCGCCGCAACCTCCTCCCGCAGAGACTCCCAGAGAGAACTGCCGCTGGTGCCTGTTCTGCCTGTTCACCAGTTGACAGCCAAGCCTGAGCCTTTCCCCCCCAACGGGTCTGGTTGGGAGACAAGGCAGAGATGCTTCCCTCTCCCTGTGCAGACACTGCCCTCAGGGAGGCTGCTGAGGTGGAAAAGCCCATAAAACAAAAGAACATGCAGAGTAGTCTTAGCCTCACTCTCACATGAGCCCGATTCCACAATGGCTTTGGCTCTTTTTGTTTTAATTACCCTTACATTTTTATTCAGTTGCAACCAGTGCTTTATATTCTGCCATTTTCATAAAGCACCATTTTTAAAATTTTTATTATATATATATATATATATATTTTTTTTTTTTTTTACATCTCTGCATAGTCTTTCTAATTATCATTATAATGAGCACACAGTTTGGCATCCTGCGGCCTGGATTTTGCCAGCACGCTGACACTCTAGGAGTTTGATCTGGCTCCCTGTGTGTTTGCCCTTATAAATAGTTGCAGCAAACCTTGATGATTTCATACTTCTCCAGGCTTAGAGATGTGCTTACTCTCTCTCTTATGGGTGAAAGACATTTCTTCTCAGCCCACTCTTGCAGACTGAGCAATTGAGGCACAGACACAGGAGGTCACTGGGCCAGAAGGGTGGAAGATGAGAACTCAGACCTTGCAGAGAGCAGGTAGAAGGCCAAGGTGAGAATGGGGTCATTAGAGGGAGGTGCCCATGGTGGGCAGGTCCATCTCAGTTCAGCTCCTGTGGACCGGAGTCAAACCATCCCACCTCTGTACCTTCTCCAGGAATACCCTTCGCCCAGGCTGTGCCCACGCCGCTCTCCTCCCCGGCCTCTCCTGACCATACCCACCATGCAATCACGCGCTCCTCTGAACTCCTCGGCAATTATAGCTTCAATAATTCATTTGGCAATTAATCATACCCTGCCTCGTGACATCTCTTCTGTTCCGTGTCGAGCTGCTATTTCCAAGTGCAATTGTTCAACTTCCCAGGAGCAACAGATGCCGCCTTGCTAATCTGGATGGGTTGGTGGTGTTTTTATTTCCTGGCAGTCAGTCAAACCAGGGGGGTAAGTCTGAGGCCCCCACGGGGGTGGAGGAGGGGATGGGGGTCAGCAGGGTTCCTCACTGCAGGGGTGGTGGGAGCCTAGCTAGGAACCTTGCTGACAACAGTTCCTTGCGGAGTTAGACAGCCTGTGACGCTCCAGGCATCCTTTCCTTCTGACTCCGGGGTAATGAAGCTGGATACAAACAGCCTCAGGAATTTTCCGTGCGTTTGTACAGCCCCCTGGACTGCACTGCGTTTCCTGTGGGCAGAGGCCTTTCCTTCTGTTTCCACTGAGCCTTCTTAGCATGATGTGGCCAACTCTGAAATGAGAGAGTCTGGACTGGAGCCTTGGCTTCAGCTGTAAGCCTGGGTACGTCATTTCCCCTGCAGACCTGCTTTACCTTCCAGTTGCTAAGGCCACATCCAAAGATGTATCATCAACTTTTTTTTTCTTTTTTTTGCACCCCTGTATCTGAGCCACCAGCTAAGCCTATTGGCTCCTACCTTCAAAGCACATTCAGGGTCCCCTTGCCATCTGCTCTCCCCGTTTCTGGTGTAGCCTCCTGGCATTAATACTACTCCCAGCACATGTATATTTCAAACACACATCAGGTCTGGAACCTTCTTGAACAATCCAGCGGCCCCGTTGCACACAGGACAGCCGGCAGTTACAGGGGCCCATAAACCTACAGGGTATGGTCTCGTCACCTCTCCAGCTTCACCTCCTATACTGCCCCGCTCAGCCCCAGGCACAGTGCAAGCAGCTCACTCTCTCTGGATTGTGCTGCCCCCTGGTACCTGCACGGTTTGAAGGTGGTATCTCACCTTCTTCCCATGATGTTTAAACTTTCTCCATCATCCCCCACCCCAGGACTCCTTTTCTTGTTATATTTTGTTGTTGTTGTTGTTGTTTTTCAGTACACTTAACACTTTTCATTTATTCTATAACTTATTCTCCCTTCTACATGTTCTCCCCCATCCCTGCCATATCCCTGATTTTTACAACCATGTCTGGCTTGATGAATGAATGAATGAATGAATGGATGAATGAATGAATGAATGGAGTGAGCGCCTGAGGCCCCCACAGCACTCAGACCTGCTTGGGTGAGTGAAGGCATGGCAGTCCTGGGGAGGGAATGTGGTCGGCTACATAAGAACTGAAACCCCGAGGCCTTTCCCTCTCATCCTGTATTTTAAAGACACATCTCTCCCCTCCCAGCACTTTCAGTTCAAAAATCAGTGAAACAGGGCATCTCTCTTGCTCTCTGAGAGCCATGACTTTGAGCGAATGCTGCCAGGCCAGCTCTCCCTCGAGGTTGGGAGGGGCTGCACCCTTGGTTGAGGCTAGAGACTTAAGGGACCATGGAGATTTTCCTGTCTCAGTCGGAGCAAGGGAGCAAGGGTGTCTGCCCGCTGGCAGGGGCGACCCGTGCTGCTACGTCTGATGGGAGGGCAGACAGGGTAGCGGGAGGGAGGCTGAACCAGCTGCAGAGGGGGCTCCCAGGATGGCCCCGGGAGACAGGTGTGGGGAGATGGGACAGGAGCACATGGAGACGTCTCCCCCAGACAGGTAAGATGGCAGTGGATTGGGACCATCTGTGCTGCTGTAAGACAGTCTAAGTAGAGCCAGATTCCCAGCACAATTAAAACAACCCTTCAAAGGGAGGGGGGAGAGAGAGAAAGAGAGAGGAAAACAAACAGAGCAGCTAGCAACCTGCATGCACACGCACACCTCATCTAATCATGAAAACATATTCCAGACGGTTCCAGAGCTGCCCTTGGGAGGGATGTTTGAAATGTGCATGTACATCCCTGAAATGTTAGCTGTCGGATCTCTCAGGAAGTGGCTCTGCCTGAACAGACTTGTGTGGACCTTCCTCCCATGAATGTTAAAAAGAGAATTTTTATAAGACAAAGCCAAACAGGACTGGTGACAATTGTTTTTGAAGGCCCTTCCCTATTTTCTCTTCCTTATGTCCACCCACACCAGCTGCATTTCTCTCGCTCCCCAGACACCATGACTCTTCTGGAGGCTTGGAGGGCATTCTTCTCATAGCATGGGGTCAGGAGTATAAGGAGGGAAGATGACTGCGGGGACAGGCCTGACCTCGGGTGTCGTAGGAGAACACAGAAGTGTAGAGCCGAAGAGCCGCAATCGGGAGTCCGCTTCCTACAGGGCTGGTGAGCTCATCCCTGAGCACCTCAGGCCTCAGTCTTCTTGTCTGTGTAATGGGAATGATAGCGATCACATCTCAGGGCCATGATGGAGGTAAGTGGATGATGAGTATCAGGTCCCTGAGAAAGGCTTTGACAATGAGGACCCTTTTCTTCACGATCTTGAACCTGGATCAGTCCTTTTGACAGGAAATTGAGGAGCTGAGAGGCTGTGACCAGCTGAGGTGCCCCCACACCACTTGCACCAGCTATGGAAAAGTCAGGGTGCCCAGTGTGTACCTGGCTTTGTGGCGGTCCCTGTAGCCCCTGAGTCACCGGCTGCTGCTGGACCCCGGCCTCCAGGCACCAGCTCAGGCGTCCAAGCAGGCAGGACCTGGGTCAGGGCAGGACAGCATGGGTCCTAGCTCTGACCCAAAAGCTTGTTTCTGGTGGAACATTTCCTCCCAACTAATAAACAATCATTACTTTTCTCCAGGCAAATGGAAGCTGGCCTCTGAGCACCAGCGAGAGAACAGTAATAGTGGGATATCGACAGACAGGGAGAGCTTAATAGGCCATAGACCCACAGGATCCCCCATGGGTGAGGGCTGTCCTATTGATTATTGGAGCCCCTTCCAGCCTTCCCAGAGGGTCTCCCTGCTCTATTTCTCTCCTGGGCAGGGCTCCAACAGCACCCCAAGTGATCAGTTAGGCTGCAGGAGGGCTGTGCCCTGTGCCCCAAACCCCAAGGGGAAGGACCCGTAAGGAACATGACAAACATCAAACGTGACAGACTAGCCACAAATCCTGGATATGTAAGTCACAATTCTTGTGTTTGCAAAACAGCAAACTTTGCATCAGATGGAAAACAACCACCGCATAAGTGCTGCCTCACCCGTTCTCATCCCTTGAGTTAGAGTCAGTCTGAAAGAGCTCTCTTGTCTGGCTGAGCCCACGGTTCTTGGAGCAGAAGGAATAGGGTGACCACTGTCCACTCAGGCTGCATCGCATGGCTGGGGCCTGGAGTGACAGCACAGAGGGACCTGGAAAGCCAGACAGGAGGATGGACCTAAGTCCATCAGGCCCTGGAAGATCAGCCACAACCTTATATTTATGGGGGAAATCTTGTGTGTGTGGTCCATAGCATTTATGAGATTTTCCAAAGGCGTCCATGCAAACTGAGTACCAGGGTCTGGGTCCCTACTTTGCCTGCCCCCCTCTCCCAGCCTCTACTGCCCAGTGAGCAGCAGCTCCATGCCCTGTTTTCCTGGCACAGTGCTCAGCCAAGGAAGCCCACAGGGCCTCTCCCATTGGCCCTTCAGCCCATGACACTCCTGCCCACCCATTCTCAATCCTCAGGGCACACGAAGAAACAACTGGCCCTGCAAGCACCATTCCTGTGAGCCCATGCAGCCTCATACTGAGCATCCCAGGCCCCACTGTGTGTGCACAAGCCTCAAGCCCGCCAGTCAGGCAGGGCCTCTGCCTGTGTGACCCATGGGCAGTGCTTCTGGATGAGAAAATGGCGAGTGGTTCTGATGCTAAAGAGGAATTACCTCCTTGAAGGGATCCTAAGGCAGAATGAATGGTGGCCTTCTGGAGTCTACAGAGGAAACAGGGTGATTAGAGGGCCCGGAAGAGGTAGCACATTTCTTTTTTATTGTTAGATCTTTTTCTTTAAAACAATTTTAAATCGAGGTGACATCAGTTAATAACATTATGTAAGTCTCAGGTATACAACGTTGTAATTTGCTACCTGTGTGCTCACCAGCAAAGTCGCCTCTCCACTCGTCACCACAGTTAGCATGGTTCTCATTGCTCTTTCCTACCACGAACCACGGCGCAGCCACGGAGTGCCCGCCACAGGCACAGCCACACGCTGTGCGAGACCCAGGGACACGAGTGAGCAGTCAGGTCGGAAACGGGAAGCGCTGGGCCAGACCTAACCCACTTAACACTGCAGGCATGTCTCTCTCTGCAGTTATTGTCCTATCAATGATTTATATCTGTCTCCTAAGTGCTTTTAAGTCCCGGTCTCTTGTGAGGCCTAAAGTCAAGAATTGACATTTCTTCAATGTAAATAGGAAACACTACAGAATGAGATGAGGTCGGGTTTATAAAAAAATTGCTTTCTTGACTTTTAACCCTGCAGTCTTGCTGACTATTTAATTCTACTTGCAGTCTCTCGGGTACCAGCCTATAATCTCTTCAACGTGACACGGGGGTTTTAACGCAAACCATCCAACCCCCCGAACAGCGGCTCAGGGGAGGGGTGCCACGTCACTAAGTGAACCCCAGAGTTACCTGAGGGAGGGAGGAGAGGTCCCGAGGGAGGGTACCCTGGCTGTGGGCGTGTGCAGCGCCCCTTCCATGTTAACGGATCGCCTTCATAACTCTCCAGTCTGGCCGGGGCGCTGGGCACCTGGAAAGCCTTTCCCAGGGAAACCACGTTAGTGACGGAGCGGGTCCCCGACGCACAGAGACACCGACGACGCACAGAGACGCCGACGACGCACAGGGACGCCGATGACGCACAGAGACGCTGTCGACGTACAGGGACGCTGACGACGCACAGGGACCCCGATGACGCACAGGGACGCTGACGACGCACAGGGACACTGACGACGCACAGGGACGCGGACGACGCACAGGGACACTGACGACGCACAGGGACGCTGACGCACAGAGACATGGACGTACAGGGACACTGTGGAAGGGACAGGCCCTGGGGACAGGGACGGAGGGACTGCGTCGGCTTCCTTCCTTTGCCTGGGATGTCCCTGCTCGCTGCCTCAGGCTCCATTTCCCCAAACCATGAAGGCGTTCAGGGCTCCGATCTTCGATCTTCGGTGAGGAGAAAAGACCCTTGCATTGCCCTCGCCTCCAGCAGCTGAGCAGACTCCGCCCCCGCGGGCAGCCTGTGTCACTCATCGCTCAGAAAACAGTGAAGGTAGGGATGCCCACCAGGCCTCCCACGGAGGCTGTGCCCTCTGCCCTCCCTGCCCCGTGTCCCCTCTCCCCTCCACCTGCTCAGGACAATGCTTTTATTTCCTGTCTTTGCGTCATCGCCCTCCTCTCTGCTCTCCGGAAACGGGTGAGGTGCGGCGGGTGCCGGGCCACTGGGGACACAGCGGAAGGGGACACACTGGCCCCGCGTTGTCCAGCGCTGCTCGGGGCTCCGAGCCCATGGGCTCCCAGAGCTGCCGAGAAGGAGGGGCGTTCGGGCGGAGGAGAGCTGCTGAGGCCGCGGGGACGTATTTATAGAGCCAGGCCCAGAGACCAGCGCGCTCAGAGCCCTGGAACCTTCCCTCCGTGCCAAGTTTCTAAACATAGAGCCGTGTGGCATCTGGTCCGAGGCAAGGTACGCTAATTCCCTTTAAATCCACTGAGGATTTTCAAATAAATGCTGACCAGTCTCAGCCCTACTCATTCCTCTCACCGCCCACTCGGTCCTGCCGCTGGGCTCCCTTAGTGGTGGTGGGCAGTAGCCCGCCGGCAGGGAAACAGGGAAGCAGGCAGGCCAGCCGCTCTCAGGGGACACAGCATCTCTGTGACCGCGCCAATCAAGGGCTAGAATCAGAAAGGGGAAGGAAATGGGAAGGTGGCTGGAACCTGTCATTCATGAGTACGGTGACGTCTAGGGGATGCCTGTACTGTGGCATCTCACCCTTCCTTGCACCATCTCCACGAAGTAGGGGGTCAGAGCGCCCATTTTACAGGTGAATAAAGTAAAGGCTCAGGAACTTGCCTAAAGTTACTCTTAGGTGATGGAGTTAAGATGCTAGGAAGGTTGAGGACGGTGGCCCTTGTCTCCAGATGTTAGATGTGCAATTAACTCATTACCCCCAAAGCTAGTGGGCTTTCAGACTGTGCTTGGCGACGGCTCCTTTCTTCCATCTGTGGCCCTGAAATGAGGACAGTTTGTGCTCACAGCTTCTCGGGGGTGACAGAGCTTCTCCTTATTGCAAGTGTGGGACTCCTCGCAGGTAGTTATGGAATGCCTCACCCACTGCCTGCCCATCACCCTGGACCAAATGAGGCCGTAAAGGAACGGTGATGTGTGCTGAGCGCCTGCTGTGTCCTACACACCCTCTCTGTCTCAGGAGTAGACACATTGCTCCTTCAGCCCTGTGATATGTGTTCTCCCCTGTGTGAGATGAGGACGTTGAGGCTTGTTGAGGCTGAGTGACTCACTCAGTGTCCCACAGATAGAGGCCTGGCTGAGACCCCAGCTGGAGTGTCTGCCTGGGGTCAATGCCATTAACTTCCTGCCCTGGCAGCGCTGTGTGCTCTGTCTGGTGTGGTTTCACCGCTTCTCCATCGACTGCTCTACATCTGACAGCCTGGCCAGTGCAGTAGTAATAAGATTTGAAGGGTAAGGTGACCTCGGCCTGGCCCAGCCCATTCGGCCCACCCCCAGTACACTAAGCCTCCTTCCAGCCTAGAGTTTTGTTTTGTTTTAATATATTTTTTATTGATTTCAGAGAGGAAGAGAGGTAGAAACATCAATGATGAGAGAGAATCAGTGATCGGCTGCCTCCTGCATACACCCCACTGGGAATTGAGCCTGCAACCCAGCATGTACCCTTGACTGGAATCGAACCCGGTACCCTTTAGTCTGTAGACTGACACTCTTTCCACTGAGCCAAACTGGCTAGGTCCCAGCCTAGTGCTTGAACATGGAGCTGAGTAGCCAGGGTGCTGGGGGGGTGGCCTGCCCCTCTCTGGCTTCTGGAGGCCGGGACCACCTACTTAGCCCTTCTCCGAGGACGTCAGAGCAGGAGGCCAGGGTGGCAGGACCAGCCACGAGAAGGGGAACAGTGTTGTCTGAGAAAGTTCCACTCTCCTCTCTGACGACTTAAACTCTTCTCATCCTTAAGGGCCTGTCTGAGGCCCCTCCTTCTGGGAAACTGCTCATTTCTCTTTTCCTCTCCTTTCCAGAGCACGTGTTGTGTGCTCTACACATTCTGGAACTCCATTTGATGAGCTTCAGAGATCACAGTCCAACTCGTGGCCAACTGAGGCAGTCCTTCCCGTCACCCTTACAGTGTCGTCTTCTGCTTGGCTGCTTACCTGTCAGGCCTATTCCTCGATGAGTCAGCACTAGGCATTCAAACATTCCTCCTTGCTCTGACCAGAACTGTGCCTCTGGTAACTGCCTGTACCAAGACCCAGCCTCTGGACTTGGCCCATGGCAACCTCCAGATCTTTGAGGAGACCTCTCAGGGCCACAACAAAACCAGGGGACCCTCAGCAGAACCCAAGAAATGTGTTTCCTAGAGGCTGTGCCTTCAGAAGGCTATTTGCAGTTGCATTGGGGCGTATCAGCTTGAGGTTTAAATGGCAGCATTTTATTATAGCAGCAACTCAGAATATTCAGACCATCTCCATTAGCATTGAAAACGATGACCAAGTCTCATTAAAAACAAAATCAACCTTAGAAATATATAAATTATCCAACTGTAGATTTAAAAACCCTTTTCTTGCTAACATTATTTGTGCAGGACTGGAAGCGTGGTGTTAGGGGATGGGCATGCCATTCACCTCTTCCTCCCACTCAGGCCACCGTCCAAACGAAGACCCTGTGCAGGTCAGGCAGGACTGATGCATGTCAGGGCTGATACGAGACATGCATCTTGGCTTTCCAGGGAGACGCTCGGGTGAGAGAAACTGGCCAGGAAGGAGTGGGAGTGGGCAGTGTCCTGTGTAATGAATGGGGGACGGAGGTTCAGCAAGATTAAGGCACAGGATAAGCAGGTCCAAACCACATTCCTTCCACTGTGGCCCTTGCTAGGTCATTCCAGTTTTATTCCATGGGTGGAAATCTCAGGTCCCCAGGTCACTGGGTGGTCCCCAGGCCCAGACCACGCCTCTTGACCCTCCCACCTTCACCCCACCCAGGGCCAGGCTGGCAAATTAGAGGCTTTAGGCCAGGGTGCTGAGCTGAGCCCTCCTGGTTCCCAGGCCCTGTGACCCCCCCTGGGGTGCAGAGGGAGGAGCAGGGATTCAGTGCCTCACTCACCTGCTGCTCTGAGGCTACAGAGACCTGCCCCCTCTCCCAGTGGCTCGGCGCCTCTGGAGCTGGGAGAACATGTCCCTGTCCCTTGGCCCTGCCCGGACTGGTGATCAAATTAGCAAAGAAAGGGTGACGACGGCCCCCATCTACTGGTCAGGGAGGCGCTTTAGAGAAAGGTACTGGGCGTAGTGGCATCTTTCTTCTTATTAAGAGTTATGACAGCCCGACTGGCATGGCTCAGTGGTTGAGCATCACCTATGAACCAGGAGGTCGTGGTTTGATTCATTATTGATGTTTCTATCTCTCCCTCTAGCTTCCTCTCTGGGGAAAAAAAAAAGACATAATTTTAGCAGCAGAGTTTACTGGGGCCCCCACTGTCACTCAGCAGAGTCTCTCAGCCTCCCTCTGACCTGGGCCTGGCCAACTCTGTGCCTGCCTGTGTGCTTGGCTTGTTCATTTGAGTCCAATCATGCAGGAGAGTGGCTGGGTGACCTGGGGTTGGGACTCGCTGTGCAGATTCAACTGGCAGCTCCATGGTCCTGCATGTGGGGTTTCTGTTGTCATTTCTGTCCTCAGATGTCACTCCCTGCCCACCTATAGCTTTAAATAGACTACCCCCTTAACCCTTGCAACAACTTTTATTTCCATTTTACAAATGAGGACATGGAGGCATAGAGTGTCTAGTTGCCCAACATCAGACAGAAAGTACAGGGTCAGAATTCCAATCCCAGCCTATCAGATTTCAGGGCCCAGGGGCCCAAACACAACCCTATTTAGCAGTTATAATCCATGGCAACACGTGTTTGGTGAAGGAATAATGGGACACACAAATGAACCAGTGAGCGACAGGCACAAAAGCCATCCTCTCTAGGCTGCTGTCTCACTGAAGGGCGGTCACATGGGTGGGAGGTGATTGCAGGGTGGAGTTAGGAATGGAGAGGGGCCTGCTGTGGCTTGAGCATACTAAAAAAAGGCCCTGAATTTGTGCCAGGGAATTAGACGCTGAAGGTGGTGTTGCTTCAGGCACCTGTTTCATCCTGGGTTCTGGTGTGTGAACTTTCTGAGAGCAGGGTCTGTGTTGTAGTCTCACTTTCTCACCCAATTCCTGGAAAAAAGTGGGTATTAAGTGGATGTTCATGCAATTCACTCATGAAATCTGAGTTTGTTCATTGTTCACGGGAGGCCAGTCCTTGGTTACACCGTCTGCCTTTGGGGAGGCTCTAGCTTCCAGTATGCCCTGCCCCTCCCCTCCTATTCACCCCCTTCCTCCTCCTCTTTCTCATCCTCACAGAGAAACAAGGTGGTCCTGGCTCTGAGGGGACTTCCCTCACATAAAATTCCACTGTTAGACTCAATTTTCTGAAGGCCTTCCAGGGATGACATCCTGGATTCCCTATCCCTACTCCCCCCCCCCCCCCCCCCCTCCCCCGGGACACCCAAAAGGTCACTGAAACCTATCCTATACCCCTGTCCTGTACCCCTGTATCCAGCAGGTGACTGCTGGCACAGCTGGCAGAGCGAGCTGCTTTTTCTGCCCAGACAGCAGGCACTGGAAATTATTCAGGAATAACAAACATGCCAGAAACATTTGCATACGGAATCACGCAGAACAATACTTGTTATTTAAACCATCTCTGGTTGGCAACTAGAAGAAAAAGCAGCTGCGATAGATCTGCAATGCAAATCAGCCTGATTTGGAGCTGAGCCCCAGCTGGTTTGGGAGTGGGGGTGCTTCCAGAGCTGGGAAGGAAGGAGTGTCCTGTCTCCAACCCCCCAGGACTCCTCTCCTGCTCGCGTACATTTTCCCATTCTCTCCTTCCCTCCCTTCCCCAGCGATTAATGGAAACAATTTGTCTTGTAATGTGACTTTAACTTATGAATTCTTTGTCTCGCTCTAATCTTTTAAATTATCTGCATAATAAAATATGTATCCAGTGATTTCAAGTCATAATTTGATCTTCTAGGGAAAGTGGGAGCAAGGGGGGAGGCAGGTGAGCTGAAGGGAGCCTTCTCATAATTTGTGCCTCTTCATTGGCTATCTATCTGTCTGTCTGTCTGTCTGTGTGTCTATATTTATTTTGCTTAATGATCTTCCTCTTGCTTCCTCTTCCCTCTGTCCAAAGCACTTCCTTCCCTGTGCCAGGGGTTGGGCCTGAGCAGGGCATTGCAGGGAGAAGGCGGGTGAGGTGGCCTCCCTCTTAGCAGCAGCAGCAGCACAGGGTGCAGTTCAGGGAACTAGGCCTTGCCTGCCTCCGTCTCTGGGATTTAAACCCCCGGGTCTGCCATCATCTGCCGAGGGGCTTTAAGGGGGTGACATTTCAGTTCACTGACCTGGGTGGTGCCCCTCATCTGCATATAATCAAATGACAACCCCCTGCAAAACACCAGCCAGTCCTTCTAGCGAGTCTGCACAAACTTACCACTATTTCCCCAAAACCATTTAAGGGTGACCTTCCCTACTGTCCATCCTGAGACTGGCTCCCCTGGAGCTGCAAACCCCAGTGGGCCATGCACTCAGCCCACCTTCCCCAAAGCCCCGTGTTCCCCATGGAAGTCCTAAAGGACCCTCCTCTGCGCCAGTGTGTAATTGTGCATCTTGAAGTTTGCACACAGGCCTGAGCCTGTACATGACACAGAACCTGCATATGGCATTGATTCTGCATATGACACTGAATTTGCACACTGCACACTGAATCTGCACATGGCAGTGAATCTGCACACGGCACAGAGACTGCACAACGCACTGATTCTGCAAGATATCCTGAGACTGTACATAGGTACTGAGACATCACAGGGGTGCTGACCAAGGGATCATCTGGATCATGGGCCTTCTGTTGTGCTTGCCTGGAGTGGGAGAGTTTTTATAATTTCCACAAAAGCATCATAGGATACTTGGCCCTGTCCTCATCACCATTCTAGTTTGCACATTGTGTGCTATTCCTCAAAGGAGCCTTACCTGTGCTCCTAGGACAGGGTGCACACCCTCCTCCACCATGCAGACAGCACTCGGGTGAACACTGACCACTCAGTGTGCCCGCCATCTTCCTCAGTCTCCTCCAACAATTCCTCCATCCCGACCAACATTGTCTACACCTGACTCCACCTTTAATGTGTTGACTAAATGTCCAAAACTGTAGAAAACTTTTGTAAAACGTTGTTTAAGTCAAACAGAGGCAATGCCTGGAAGCAAGATCTCAACAGAGTGAGAAAATTGCTTCTGAGAATAACAATTTTGCAGTTTCTTTTTTTGCATTTGTGATTCAGAAGAGAACAAAAGGAAGATTCCATGAAGGTGGCTGAGGAAGTGAGGGAGGTTTGGGGGACAGGGTGTTCTCTTGGGGGGGGAGGAGAGGGGAGGGAGAGTGGTCACACTCTAGAGAAGGGGTCCGAAAGGGGCATTGCCAAGAGGCATTCACCCAGATACGCAGCAACAATGGATACAGCTTGCTTTCAGCCAAGATTACCTTTCAGTAAAGAAGTTGTAGGCCTGGGGCATGGCTGCCCACGCTAACCTCCCAGTGAAGAATTTATGATCAGGTCACTGTGAGGTTACTTTCTGTTGACCCCCTTTATCATCCACAAATATAAACCCCTGTGTGTCACAGGAAGACGACCCCCAGCTTCCTGCTCAGCGGAGCCCACGAATAAGATGCCAGGGAGGCCCAGGAGCCTGGCACTTGCTGGGGAAGAGCTGCTGAGGGAAGGAGGGAGCAGGATGTGGCCTTCCAGGGGCAGTAGGGGTCTTGCAGTGGATGAGCATCAGGGACTCTGTGGCCACGTAGAGAGGTGAGGCCAGGACTGGCAGCGAGGCCCTCGCTCTCTTATCCAGCGTGTCTGTGTAGCTCATTTGGAGGCAAAAGCTGCCCTGAGCTGAGGCTATTTATAATCTTTTTATTTATCCCATTATGCGAGAATATTCATGGTCCTCCCTGAAGATGGATTCTTGTGCCTGGTGCAGTGAGCTGGCCGGGATCTGGCAGGGCTGTTGCACACCAGGGGGATAAGCGGCATCCTGTTGCCTCCCTAACATCTGAAACCTTCTGAATTCTGGGGCTCAGGCTAATGTCTGTGATCCACGGGACAACACGCTGTGTATGGCATCAGACACAGGAGGGCAGGGACAGACAGGCGGGAGTTCTGGATAAACCAGGGAATAGGAGCTTGGGTGGCGTGTCAGGTGGGAGGGAAGAAGAGGGTTGGTGGAATGACTGAAGAGTGGGGGCAGGAGCTCTTTCCTAGGAATGATAATGAATTTCGAGATAGACATTTTCTTTGCGGAAATGGAATTTAGAAGGAAAGCCCGGCTGTGTGGTCTTCCCTGGAAAAACGGGCTGAGACCGCAGGAGAAGAGTTTCCAGGAGGAGCTGCTGGATTTCCTGCATGTGGAAAGACCAAGGGCTCAGGGTGGTGGGTTTGTGTCCTGGCGCCCAGGGCTGCTGCAGCCTCTTCTTGGCCTCTGGGTATGAGGGGCTGCTAGGAAATCCTGTCAGTTGGGCAGGACAGCATAGCCCCAGGCCCTCTGCTGGGGACTTTGAGCAGCCATCTGGGGTCCGGCCTGGCTCAGTGAATCCCACCCTTTCGGCTTCAGGCAACAACACCCTTTCCAGAACCAGGATTGCATCCTTCCCAGGACCCCCCTTTCCATCCCACCCCTCACAGTCTAGGCTGAGTCTTCTCACCCTGCAGTCCTGGGAAACTAGAGACAGAGCAGAGGCAGGGAAGCCAGGAGTGATGGGAAGCGACATGGCATGGTTGTGACACCCCAGTGCTTGATCTGCTCACAGGAGATGGACAGACAGTGCCTTGCTGTCTGAAGTAAAGCTTCCCCCCTTGCTCCCCCCAAAGAACAGTTGCAGTTGGGCTGACCTTAGAGTAATATTCAGTCCACCCTCCTCACTTTATAGTGGGAGAAACTGAGGCAGAGTGAGGGAAAGTGGTTCTGGGACTGACTTCCAGCTTCCTTTTCCCTCCTGAGTCCTGCACTCTGGCTCCTCAGCAGCCCTTGCACCTTGCCTTCCTCCTCACTCCAGGCTTAAAAAAGTTCTCCATCCTGAGGACTCCCACATGTGAAATATTTGGAGTCTGTTGTCACTCCTGTTGTTGCTAGCCAGCAATCCAGCATGCATATTTAGAGACTTCCCTGAACCCTCTCCCCTCACCCCACCCTGTGATCCCGGGGCTGCCCCGCTGGGCTCAGTTCTCCCGCTCAGGAGCCTGGGCAACTGGAGGTGTGTGAGGGTGGGAGAGGTGGTTCACAGGGAGCTGAACATGGGGAAGAGCTTCTTGCCCACTCTGAGCAGGACTAGAGTTCATGCCCTCCACCCCCTCAGCCTGGACAGTGGCCATGGGCACCCCAAGGGTTCCTGGAAGCCCCCTCATGTCAGTTAGGACGTTGGAGCAGTGCAGCCACTGGATCCTGGGCCAGTTATTCAGCACCTGAGCCTCAGTTTTCTCATACCAGTCACCACATTAAAGGGAGAGCAGGACTGGAACCTCCAGGGTTACCTGATCTTGTTACTGATGGCATCTTCTGACCCCCAAAGTAGGGCAGGCCTGATAAGACAGCTTAACGGGGACAATGGGGAGATTATTTTAAAAATAATCCATGAAAAATGCAGAATGCTTAGCTGGTTGTTCATTGGTGAAAATAGGTATTTAATTATAATTATTAACTAGTGAATGTAAATGCCACTTATTTGGCATGTTTTAGTTTAGTACATACTATATTTTCATTGACTTCCCATAAGTATTAAGGTAAGGTTATTATTAGGGAGTTTCCCATTTTATAGATGAGGAAGCCAAGTTCCGAAAGGTTAAATGAATTTACCAAGGTGATCTAGTGGACAGAACCAAGACTCAATCACCCAGTCTTATCTTCTACCCTAGTTAAGTCTTGCTCCATAGTACCCCATTCTAAAACCAGGAAGATAACTTGTGTCCTTACCTGTCAAATCCATTCCTTTGTAAAGATTTTTGTCAGAATTAGAATCAGATGGACAAATACACTGTACTATTAGGTCTAGTAATAATTAATGTCGTTTTCTAATACTTTTTAAAATCGAATTTATTTAAACAATACAACAAAATTTAATCAACAATATAGTTGCCGTTGTTTTCTACTACTTGTGCCCAACGCTCAGGAAGCATTTTAATCCCTCTGTTGTAAAATTCTTGTGATTTTGATGCAAAAAATTCGGTCAATGCATTTTTGAGGCATTCTTCATTATTAAATTTTTTTCCAAGAAGAAAGTTTTGCAAAGAACGAAACAAATGGTAATCGGAAGGGGCAATATCAGGAGAATATGCAGGTTGAGGGAGAACTTCCCATTCCAACTGGCGCAGTTTTTCAGCAGTGATTCTTGCAGTATGCGGTCGTGCGTTATCGTGGTGAAGAATTACGCCCTTCCGATTAATCAGCGCGGGTTCTTTTTCTCTTAAAGCTTGGGATAACCTTTCCAATTGGGCACTATACACTGCACTTGTAATGGTTTGGTTAGATGGTAAAAGTTCATAATGAAGAATTCCTTTAAAATTCCACCAAACACACAACATCACTTTTTTCGCATGCAAGTCAGGTTTTGGCGTGGGCTGCGGAGCCTCATTTTTGTCCAACCATTGAGGCCGCCTTTTCAAATTAACATACAGCACCCATTCTTCATCTCAGGTAACAATTTGCTCTAAAAACGGCAAACGGTTTTGACGAGAGAGGAGCGAACTGCAAATTGTGACTCTTTGATTACGGTTGTTGTCGGTCAACTCATGAGGAACCCATTTTCCAAACTTTTGGACTTTGCCAAGTGCACGCAATTGATTGGAAATTGTTTTTTGTGAACAATTTAAAGTTGTCGCAAGCTCTTGTTGGGTAATTTGAGGATTTTGCACCAAAAGAGCTTGAAGAGCTTCTTGATCAAAATTGGACACACGGCCTCGACCACTCTTGTCATCTAACGAAAAATTTCCCTCGCGAAATTTCTCAAACCAACGCTGGCATTTTCTGGCGCTAACTGCATCTTGACCAAGAGCACTACAGATGTTTTTTGCAGCCTCACCTGCTTTTCTTCCTAATTGGAACTCGTAAAGCATGCAGTGCCGAATATGCTCTTCATCCGCCATCTTCTTAGCCCTAGTTTTGCAACAAAAACCAAACCAAACACAAACTTTTTCAAGCAAAACTTGTTAATTGCACTTCACACGTTCTGTAGATACCACGTGTTTGAAGGTTATGTCAATACAAGTCAACGCCAAGCAAGATTTTAAACGAATGTTAAAAACGACATTAAGTATTACTAGACCCGATATATTCATGCAATGGACACTACATACCATTACAAATCAATAAGTTAGAGCTGTGATTTTCAACCTTTTTATCTCGTGGCACACATAAACTAATTGCTAACAGTCTGTGGCACAACTTGATGATCTGACCGAAAAAAAATAGGTACAATTTTGGCTGACTTACAAAAGTAATAATAGTAATTACCTACGCTTTTTATTTCAAAGTGACATTTTAAAAATCAGGTGCCTATATTTATGTATAAGGAGTTCTGGTACCAAGAATTAACCAATCAGACACAACCTTATTATGAGATGTGACCAATAAGATGCAACTCTATTAAAAGACCTATATTTATGGTTCAAGACAGGGCATTCACATGGGATGGATATTGTTGTGTTGGCTGTTGTCTTTTTTTTTTTTTTTTCAATCTAAGGGAAAGAGGCCAGTGATCCTGACTAGTCAGGTATGCGAGTTTTAAAATCCTTGCAGCACACTGTTTGAAAATTGCTGAGCTAGAGCTACATATATCAACGTGGATAAGATTGAGGGAACATATGTTGAGAGAGAAGTGAGTTGCAAAAGAATATCACATGTGATACCAGTATATGTTTAAAAGGATCAATATCATGTTTTAAAAGTAATAGTGTGTGCTCACCACACAAATCAGCAATTGCAGTCTTAGCCACTCACAGCAGATGAACAAAAAGTTATGTTTACACAAAAGCTGCTTCACAAATGTTCTCAGAGCAGCTTTATTTGTAATAGCCCCAAACTGGAAACAACCCGGGTATTCCCCCAGTTAAACATACCCTGATGCATCCAGACCCTTGAACACTAGTCACCAATAACAAGGAACAGTTGATAGATGCAACAAGCCGAATGCATTTCAAGGGTGTTCTATTTGGAGGGGTTGAGGGTTAAAGCCATCCTTTAATGTTTACATGCCATGATTGCACTCACATAACTGAAATGGCAAAATAATAGAAATGGAGAACAGATTAGTGGTTGCCAGGGGCTGTGGCTGTGGCTGGGAAAGGGGTCCTTGTGATGGAACTATCTGCTCTGTGTCTGACAGTGGCGTGGTCCCCCAAATCTTCACGGGGTAGACTTGCACAGAACTAAACACACACACTCATGCTCTCACACAGGAGCGCTTGTAAATCTGGTGAAATCTGCATAAGGCCAGTGGGTTGTCTCAGCGTCACTTTTCTGGTTATGATCATTGCATTTCGGTTTTGCAACATGGAAGAAACTGGGTGAAGGGTATTCAGACTCTATTATTTCTTAACCACTGCATGTAAACCCGCAGGTATCTCAAGATAAAAACTAAAAAAAAGAGACCTAGAGAGATAGTAAAGACCCAGTTTAGCATGGTGGTTACAACTGGGGTGGGAGACAAGAAGAGAATGGTGCTGACTTATGCTGCTAGTTTTCAGCACATTCGATACTTCCTTTCCTAAGTTGGGTGGTAGATACATGGCTGCTATGATCTTTGGTATTTCTTTGCCAAGTCTGAATTACTGGCATTCCATAGTTAAAAGCAACAAAAATGACTCAAACCCTCTGTTTTGAAATGGAGAACTAGAGCAAAGTAACAAAGATTCAAATTGGTGGTGTGTTGCATCTTGTGTCTGTGTCTAGTCTTTCTGAGTGAAAAGCTGCTGTCTTTGGCTGCTTGGCACAGAGTTTGAAGAATGCCTGGAACTCGGTGACATGACAATGGTGCCTCTGCACAGCCCATCCCTGTCGACTAAGGCATTGTTCCAGCTGTTGGAAGAAGGTCTTAAACAGGTGATATTATTTTAAGCAGCATAAACCAGGGTCTGTGTTCTGTCTGGCCAGCGTCTCAGAGGGCTCTTGCAGCTGGACAGTGGGCAGGGAGGATGATGGGGACAGGAGGAGGGTGGGGGAGGGGGGGCGGCTAGAGGACAGGGACCATGCCTGGCTGGGGATTGCTGGCAATCAGTGAGGACAGTTGAGCAAAGCCCGGGGAAGCAATGGAGTGTTTCCCAGGAGCTCTGACGTTTGTTTGGAAATTGCAAGGATTTGGTGTCTGTTGAGTGTCATTGGTGTGTGGAGACCAGGGCTGGCCTTGAGAGCCAAGCTCTGTCCCTGCTCTGCAGGCTGACCTGATAAGTGACTGGGGGATTATGACTCAACACTTAAATCGAAATTAGCAGCAGCCACTGCCACCAAGATTTCTTGCTCCAGCTTTGCTGAGAATAAAATACTCATGATCCCCCATTGTCCTTCTTTCTCTACCTGGTGGCACTGTAGCCCAATCATGCGCCCAAGCACCCGGGCCAGAGCCCGGGCTCAGGCCCAGGCCCAGGGTAGGCAGCATACTTTGTCTCTAAAGCCAGACCCTAAAATGGGAAGAGGCTAAAGATTTAGGTCAACCTTGAGAGAGGAAGGAGAGGAAGCAGACTGCCCGTAGTTTGGCCACCCTGCCTTCCTGGCTGGTTGTACCTCACAGGCTCTGCAATGTTGGGGAGGTTTAAGGCTGGAGAAGAGCAGGTGAAAGAACAGAAGGGTCAGCTAAGGGTCGAAGTGCTGGAGTGGTTTGCATCTGTCCTGAGTGAAGGAGCTGGCCCTCAGCAGCCTCCCACGTGTGGTGTGTAGTGGTGTGGGAGGGGCAACAGGCCTCACATCCAGGAGGGCCATGCAGCCGGTGCCTATGGGGATGAGGCTCTGCGAGCTGGGTAGAGTACACCCTGCATGATTGTATGTGAGTGGGCCTGGGCACTTGCAAAAGCAGTCATCTCGAGCAAACGTCTGGGAAGCAGCTGATCTGCATTAGGTACCAGGGGAAGGTTTTCCAGATGGGATGAGATCTCACAGCAGTTTTGCAGGTGGTGTTCTTGCCTGCTGTATAGATGCCACAGGGAGATGCCAGTGTCTGCTTCCCACTGGAGAGCCCATGACTGTCACTCACCCATCATGTCTGACCAGTGGTAAGGTGGTGGGAGACAGGCAGGGCATGCTTCCACCACCTGTCACTGCAGCTTAGGAAGGTCAGGGCTCCTTATAGATATGCCACCCACAGGCAGCCTTCCTCTTTTGTCCTGGACTATTATAAAATCCACCAAGAAACTGGCCAGAGTGCTCTCACACCAGAGGATCCCTGTACCAGTTAGAGGTTCTATGCATGGGATGGAGTGGGTAGCAGGACAGAGGGGGGATAAGGGAGGGGTTTGGGGGGGGGATTGGAAGAGATAATGGGGGGAGGGACTCCAAGAAGCAAAGAGGACCTTCTGCAGAGCAGGTCCCTGGGCTGCTGCTTGCTTTCACACCTGTCTTCTGGGTAATGGTACCTCAAGTGTTGACTTCCGGGCACTATTTGGAAAGCAGGACATGATTGGGAACAGGCCATAGACTCCCAGAATGCAGGCGGTAATACCATTGGCAATTCCCAGTGGGCCCACCCACTTCCTCCTTAGACCTTTAGGGTCTATTCTCTATCCCAGAGGGCTCCCTCCCTGGTTCTCAAGACAGGAAATAACTCTTGCGAGTGAGCACTGTACTGTACTCCGGACAAACCTGTATTTCCTAATGCCCTCAGCCTTCTCAGGTTCCAGCAATAGCTCCTCAGCACCTTTGTCCCCACAAGCTAACACCATCCTCACACTTCCCCTCTCCTGTTAGTTCCCTTCACACCTCAGGCTGGGGGGCACCTCTTGTCCCACACCCACATTCTCTTACATTACAGAATTCTGGGATGTTTGTTTCCATCATTATGTTTCCTGTGGGCTAGCTCCTCCCTCATTCTGCATGCTGCTCCCGCACCCACAGGATAGGGCTCTCAGTAACAGGTTAGAATACGTTTGCATGCTTCATCTCCTCCCTTCTCCCTGTGAGCTTGGGAGGGACAGAGAGGAAGGGAATAGGAAAGATTTCTACCTCACAGCATTGCTTGCCAAAGCGTTAAGTTATTTGACTCCAGATAACACGGTAATTAATAATGTAATAGGATGCAATCTATAGGCACTCATGCCTGAAGGCCCCGGTCCCAAGGTCCTTGGTAAAAGGCAAAATTGAAAGCATCTATAATCGCAAAGAGGACCACATGATCAGAGCTCGCTGTGGCTGGAGGTACCTGCGGCTCCTGGCTCCCCACTCAATGGGCAGCAGCCCAGGCTTTCAGTTCCCAAGAGAGTCCCAATATATAGACTCAGGAGGTGGGAAGTCTGTCAACCTCCCCTCAGCAGGCTCACAGCCGACCTGAGAGTAGCCTTCCATTCGGTATCACCCCTCTAGGATGGGGAGGCACAGGAATGTCAGAGGCATCTGCTGGCATCCCAGCCCGGCCATTTAATGGAGGTTGACCTTGAATGCCTCTCTGCACTTCCCAGGGTTGTTTGTGAGGGTGAATGAGAACAGCTGCAAAGCCCTGTTGAGTTTACAGAGTGCTTATTCACATGAGTTATTTCCTGTCTCAAACAACTTTCTGAGGTTTTACAGCAGGGACTACCTGCCCGGTATCTATTCTCACCTGCTTCCTCCCTAGCATGGTTACTCATTCATATGTAGTGCACTGCACATGTTTGATGGTTTCTGTAGAATAGATTTCTAGATGTGTATAACTATGGGTCTAATAACATGGGTATTAAAATTTTTTTAAGTAGTACCAAATCATAATCCAAACAAATTTTGCCAAATGACACGTTCACTAACAGGGTCCAAAGAATAGCCATTTTGTACACTCTTGCCAGGGTCAGGGATTCCCAGATTTCTAAATTTTTATTTTTCTACTGGGTGAAAAATAACACCTCATTGTTTTACATTGAATTTCCCTGATTACAAGGTTGAGAGCCTTTTAAATATATGTTCTTCTACAAAATCTCATTCATATCCCCTCCCTCCTCTTCCATTGGGTCTTGGATTTTCTCTATTGATGTGTAGTAACTCTCTTTGTTCTAGATATTGATGTATTTCCCCTGTTGATAATATTGCAAGCATTTCCCTCTAGTCTTTCTTTTCTTGCTTGCTTCTTTCTTTAACTTTGTGATGTCTTTAAATGTATAGATGTTTTAAATTTCTATGTAAGCATTGCCCCTCTTGAATTTTCAAATGACCAAATGTTCAAAACTTATAGAAAAATATAAAGAATAATATATAATCTACTCACTACTAGCTTTATAAAACCTTAACATTTTTCCATGTTTAAATATTCCCACCATCTTATAATTTTTATTTGGAGTTTTAGTTTTCTTTTAATATGACAGAAAACAATCTTTATTTTTTTACAGTAAATTGCAGTTGTGTTACTGACATGTGCTATATAGTTCCATGCTGATCATCACTCCTTGTGGTCTATATCTTTCCTTAGGATTTACTTTATTTGTAAACGCAGTACTTCATAGTACTTTTAGTCAGAGCCTGTGTATGTTAAATTCCTCAAGTATTTTTATGGCTAAAAATGTCTTTATTTTGTTTGCACCTTAAATAAAAGCTGCAGCAGTGACTGCAAGCTGCATTCCCACATCCTAGTCCTCCTCCTCCCTTAGACACAGAACTGGAGCACCAGTTTATTTAGGGCAGCTGTGTGCTCAGCAGAAAGACTACATTTTCTAAACTCTTGGAGCCATGAATGGCCAAACAGATGTAAGCAGAAAGCACTGAGTGGGGAGGACTCTTCTTAAAAGTGGCTGATTTAGTGAAGAGGGGGAAACTCTCACCCTTGTCCCTCTCTCATGAGTCATAGGAACCTTCCCGAGGCCATAAGGAGAGAAGCTGCAGCTAAGGAAGCTGAGCAGAAGCAAGGGGAGTGGGCCCTCCGGCCTTGTAAGGCCCGTCCCCCTCCTGCGCTGCTGCATTCCCACCTCTGAGAGGAGGAAGCCTTTATCTAATTTGTTTACATCTTTGTTCCTAGGTCTTGGATGCTAATAGCAAAATTCAATTCCAGGTTGACATTTATTTTCCCTTCTCCCTCTGAGGGTGATGTTCTATTGTCCTTGGCGGAGGAGTCTACTGTTAGTCTAATTGCTCTGTCTTCTTAGCTGGTAATTTTAAAGTTTTCCTGTGATTTTTCTTATTCCTTAATGTGTCTGTGAGTGGACTTATTTTTATTTATTTTGCTAGACACCTAGCATGTATTTTTCATTTAATGACTCATGTCTTTATCCAGTTTTGGAAAGATTTCAGCAATTATCTCTTTAAATATTGATTTTCTGCCATTCCTTCCCTTCTCTTTTTCTCTGGAATTAGATGAATGTTAAACCTTCCCTCTCAATTTTTCCTTCCTGTCTCTGAATTGCATTTCATATATTATATCACGTGTGTATACTGGGAGAGGGAGGGCATTTCTGGGTGAATTTCTTGGTTTCATCTTCCAGATTATACAATTTTTTTAAACAGTGTCCTGAGTTTTTATGAATTACTACATTTGTAAAAATCAATGACATTTTCGTTTAATTTCTAGGATTTCTAATGGGTTCTCTTTTTTATTCTTATTGCTGCCTAGTTTTGTTCAGTAATTTCTCATTTCTTTCAATATGAAAGTTATGGCTTCATTTTTCTCTAAGAACATACTAAAGGTTCTGTCCTTTTTGGTCTATCCTGCTGTCCTTTCTCAGGACAGCACCTTCTCTCATGTCACCAAGCTCATTATCCGTAAGTCTACCCAGTTATTAGAGTGGTGATGTGTCTTATACGCAGGTCAAGATAGATGTTGTGAAATTGTGATTTACAAAAGAAAGAGAAGGGACAGTTTCTGACCCCAAAGAGTTTATAATCTATTCTGAAGTTGGAACAAACACAAGAAAAAAAATGGAAGGAAAATTTCAAACCAGAAGCAAGAGTCAATTCCAACCAATCAGGCAGAGGCAGATATGAAGAAAGCAGTGAATTGAGGGGTAGTTCCAGAAAAGGAAGCAAGTGTTTACTGATCTTCCATTGTGAGCCTCTTGATGATCTCTGTTAATTCTCGGTACAGCTTTATGAGGCAGGATTTATCATCATTTTGTAGAGGAGGAAATTGAGACTTAGAATGATTAAATGTCTTGCCCTATGTCACCCAAGTAATAAATAGTTCTGACCCCACACTCTTTTCACAAATCCATGCTGTTAGTTCTGGGAAATGTTGGGTAGGGAGGTCAAATAATAGTGGTCCCATTTTAAGACCTTAAAATGCAAAGTTAGAAAAGCGCCACAGCAATTTCACTCTAAAAGGACTCCCCTGCAACATTTTCCATTAGTTGTTCCTGTACTTTGCTAGAGACAGACCTTGGGTAGATCAAAAGGTATCGACCAAGGTCTTAGCAGAAAAGAGAAGGAATTCAGAACCATGGCTATTGATGTTTTTGTTAGCTTGTTTTTATGTCTACACCCTGGCTTCTTTGACTTTTTCTGGAGGGCTTATAGTAATTTGAATCACCACACGAAATGCTGTTATGAAATAAACTATGGTTGGGGTTTGATGAATTCCCTTGGAAAGTGAGGTATTATGCTCAGAGATAGCTGGGTGCTGTAAAGTTTTATGTCCCTGAGTTGGGAATGATGGTTTCCTCAGAGTGACAGAGAGGCTAGTAACTTAGTTCTGTCTCCTGAAATGTGTGGCAGTGAAGTTTATGGCACTGCACACCATCAACCTGGATGCGATGCCAGCTCTCTTCTGGAACCTTCTCAGCCTCTTCCACATAATCTGGGGACATAAGCAAGGCATATTTGCTACAAGTGTAGCTTGCAAGCTGCCTGAAGCAAGATGGAAATTTCAATCTGCTGCCAATGTAGAAAGCAACAATATTTATGTGACGTTACTGTGAGCATGAATTGAGGGAAATGGTTCATTGTGCTGCAAACAAGTAGAGAAACCTAGCTAACAACCGAGTTTGTGGGCCTGAGCTGAAAGTGTAGGAGAAATTGGAGGCGGAAGAATGTGTTCCTCTCAGCCTGCCCCTCCTTCCAAAATGCCTTGAGAAAACAAGAGAGAGAATTGAGTCAGGACAGTGCAGGCTTTAAATTATCCACATGACTACTTCCCGGTGTTAGCAAGTATAATGGGGAGATAGGACTGGCTGTAATCTCCCTTCACGATAGAACCTGTGTTTTGTGTTTCCTTTATTACTTCCATTTCCATGAATTCACTTTCTTATCCATGCATTTATTCTGTAAGTGTTCATGGGGTGCCTACTAAGTATTAGGCAGGTGACTGAGGCCAGGGATATAATGATGAGTAAACACTAGTACAGTCCCCTGATGGAGCTCATAGTTCAGGGGAGAGGCAGATATTAATCAGTCAGAAATTATTGTGGAATTACTATCAATGAGTTCCTGGGATTCTGACTGTCTAGTCTATGTGTCAGGTGCTGTCAGGAGCTGAGAATAGAGCAGTGAACTGGGCAGAATTCTGCCCTTGCAACGCTCAGGACCTAGTACAGGAGACGAAACACATATTTTCAAAATAAAATGTAACTTCAGATATTAATAAGTGCTATGATAAAAATAAAGCAGATAAGTGGTTAGAGTGTGACAGGGATCCACTTTTGGGTGGGCCCTGTGGAAGGGATGACTCTTGAGCAGGGAACTGGAAGATCTGAGAAAGAATCTGGGGAAAGACATTCAGGTGAGAGAATAGCGTATGCAAAGGTCCTGAGGCCTGGAGGACCTTGGCTGTGTGTGGAAACAGACTGTAGGTGTCCAACAGTGGTGGGAATGAGGTCAGCAGGCTACAGCAGGAGCCCATAGGGGCCTGGAGCAGGTTGTTGGTGGTGGAGGAGGTGAGATGGTGTGGGCTATGGAATGCCCTCTACCATAAGATTTGGCCTGTCAGGGAGCTCAGGGAAGACTTTCCTGAGGAGGTGGCATATGCACTGAGATCTGAAGGCTGAGTAGGGTAATGAGGTAAAGATGGAAGGGCAGAATATTCCAGCCCATACATGAGCAGGCTCTGTGGGAGTGCGGGGCTGGTTGGAGGCCTCTCTCAGACGAGTGTGGCTAGGCAAAGATGAGGGGGAGGTGAAGCTGGGAAGATGCATAGTCCAGATCTCGTGGGGCTCTGTGAGCTGTGCAGAGGACCTGGGCTCTGTGCTGAGGACTGCGGAGAGACATGAGCAGGTTTCAGCAGGGGTGGTCTAGTCTGATGTGTGTCTTGGAATGCATAGTGAGGAAGCTCCATTTTCTGATTGACATTCACCTCGGAGGGAGGGTCTCCTACCCCATTCTACAGACAAGAGAACAGAGTCTCAGAAAGTTGATGGCACGTGTCTAAGCACACGGCCATGCCTGGGTCGGGAGTCTGGAGAGATGGCCCTGTGTACCTGGCCACTTTGCTGCACTTGGCCCTTCTCCCCCACCCTTAGCCAGAGCACTCAGTAGTGACCAATACAGTCGAGGTCATTTCTACATGTTCTTTCTCAGACTGGGGTTTCACTGTGTCCCCCTTTCCATTTTTCCAGGGCTTTGACTTCTCTGTCTGGGCTGGACAGTTAGTAGTATGTCCCACTGTGTACCGAAATTCCTGCCGGTTCAATTCCTGGTCGGAGCCCATGTCCATAGCTGATAGATGTTTCTCTCTCCTCATTCTCCCTTCCTCTCTCAATAAAAAAAATTTTTTTTTAAATGTTCTTGGTCCTTCCAGTTCTCACAGACTGTGATTACAAGATGTGAGCTGAGGGAGTATGAAATTGTCAGCAGCTGTGGAATAAGAGGCCCCGAACTGGGGGCCAGCATTCTGTGGATCACCAAGGGAGTGAGACCCCAAGAACAGCAGACATTGTGGGCTCGGTCTTTCCCACGCCTGCCCTCGCACGAAGGTCGGTGGATCCTACAGGCGAGGAGGGCTGCTTGTGTGTTACTGTTTTAGGTGGCTGCGGTTGTGTTTATTTATTTACTGATTTATTTTGCCAGTCTGATTCAGCCTTATTGACAGGCCTCAGCCTGCCCCTGGGCCCTCTTCCACCCGCCGACTGCATTTGCACACAGAAATAATTAGTTGCCAGGGTGTTGGGAACAAATGTCGAACTGACATCTTCCCTTTACTATTGTCAAATTTAGCAGTTTTCCTGCTTCCCTATAAATTACCCACCGCTTGCTGCCTTCTCCTTGCTGCCTGCCTGCCTGGTGGGCTTTCCTCTCCTGTCATGAGCAGAGCCAGTGCCTTGGAGCTGACCTTGTCCTAGAATGGACCTCCCTTCATCCCCATTCCAGCACTTTTCATCTCATTTATTCTTCTTTGATGGGTGTGAAGGAGGACAGTGTGCTTGGGTATGCTCTAGTCTCCCCTCCTAGGAAAAGCTCTCACTGATGCTCAGAGACCTGAGCCCCAGGAGCTTGGGGAGGAGGAGGCCATTCATTGCTTCATATCAGGGCAGTGACCTTGTCTCCTTGGGCATCCTGAGGCCTTTTTGCAGATGCCATCAAAGTTGGGTGCACTTTCACAAGCTATGCTCTATCTGAAAAGGACACAACTTCTGTTCAGAAACCCCTGGAAAAGGCAGGGCCCGGTGTTGAGGGTATGCAGGGAAATGGTGCAGTTGGGGCTGCAGAGTTTACAGAGAACCCTCCAGAATACTGAGGTGTGCTGGGCACTGTGCTTTAGAAAAGCTGTTTACTGGGGCTGACATTGGGGATGATATTGGGGCTGGTGGAAAATTTGTTTATTCATTCACTAAACTAATATCTGAAGAGTGCCTTTATGTGCCAGGCAGGTTGTTCAGCCTTGGGGGTGCTGGAATGAGTGGCTTTTGAAGTGTCTGTAGCGGGCAGGCTGGGAGTCTGGTGGGCCTTACTAAGAAGGCTGACCTTTTTCATGAAGGCTCTGGGGATCCACTGAACAATTTTAAGCAGGGGTGTGATATCATCCAATCTCATTTTAGAAAGAGGATCAATTAGGGGCATGGTACCAAGGACACCCAGATCTAGTAGGACAATTCCTGTCATTGTCTGGCTGAGAATGACCAGTGCCCCGCAAAGGCTGAGAGGTAGGTAAAGAAGGAAAAGATGTTTTGGAGGTACCAACAGTAGGACTAAAGGGTTGGGATTAAATTAGAAACACTTTGTGAACTCATTATCTTATGGCCCAGAGGAAGTTAAAGGGTCTACCTCAGGTCTTGTCGCCTGTAAGAGTTGGCAGAACCAAGATGTGACTTCAATGTCTGACTGTCCCAGACAGTCTGCTCACCATGTACAAGTGGCTGCTTCTCACCCAGGTGAAGACCTAGGAGGTGTCTTCTGTAGTGAAAACTTGGGACTGGAAGGTGGTCTTCAAGGTAGACTCATCCAACCATTTACATGGACATGGCTTAGTCTTCACACCAAAGTTGTGCCCAGCACTTGGACACAGGGAGCTCATCACCTCCTGGGACTTCCCACTCTATCCTGGCAGGATTTCCCCAACTACACCGAAGCCAGTCTCCAGGAGATTCTGCCCTGCTGCTAGTTCTTCTCTGGGAGGTCATGAGAACCAAACAAAACCCAGCACACAGCAGATTGGAAAGCTCTGGATGCAGTGAACTCAACCCAGAAGCAGAAGCTGCTTGGGAGAGGGCAGGTACGAGCTCAGATGTTTGTCAAGCATCAACTATGGGAGATTGGGGAGGGTGGGCGATCACCTTCTCACCTGTGTCAGTTAACTGAGCCATTCCCATCATTGAGGACACTTTTCATTTGGTCAGTGTAGGAAGCTCATCGACAACATTTTACTTTCCAAGCTCTGGATCTCTAGATTCCACACTCAGCCTCTCCCATTTCCTGCTCTCTGTGAGGTAAGTAAAGATCCACCAGGACTTGTTTGCTCCTGTGAACAGCTTGCTCACTGTCTCCTACATGCGATGAGGAGAAAGCCATGTGGACTCTGAGATCTGCAACATTGTCCTGCTCACTAAAACTATGCGACAAACCTCATTATCTGATCTATCAGCTCAGATACGAACCGCAGCTAGGCCCATTTCTAGCTTTTAATTGGCTGCAAAGTCATGTGCAATCCTGACCTCTTACTAAACTCTTCCCATTAAGCTTTCATGTTTACATAGCACCATAAATTGGGCTCATCAGTTCTCTAGGAACTTCTCCAATTTCTGCTTCTTTCTGTGAAGGCAATTATCTTCCTGTTTGCCTTGCAGGTCTATCTGAAGCCTGATTTCCTGACCTACACACAGAGCTTATGAGTCTGCCCTCCGCTCTGCCTGCCCAGTCTAAGCATGTTCCAGGCCTCCCCTCCGGACAAGCTCACTGTGGGAACTATCTTCCAGCTTCCTCTCTTTCAAGCATCTCTAGATCTCTTAATCTTCTCTTGCTTGCTTCACATTGGCTTGTATTGTTTGACCCTCTCTTTAGCCAGAAATCAGCACATTTCAGCATTATTCAAAGGACCCTGTGACCTCTCCTTCCTAAACTAATCAAAATTTGTGAATACAACTTTTGAAGCAGTAGAAACCCAGGAAAAATGTGAGTAGTGACAGAAATGAAACAAATATATACCCAACCAGGGTTCAGGAAATAGAGAAAATATGCCCCCCCAGGGGTGGGGGGAGGTGAGGGAGAGAAAGACAATTTAAATACTACTACTAATAATTACAACAACAATAATAAGTAGGTTGACACTCTAGTTACATAATGTATAGCATGTAAAAAAACAAAACCCAAATATTGTTAGCAATAAAAAAATAAATACTAGAATCGACTCTGGAACAACCCATGGGTGAGATATAAAATGAGTAACAAAAACCATAGAAGGAATAAACAGATTATTGTAATGCATAAAAGAAATAACACACTAACAAAATAGGAAGATTCACCCTGTGGAAAATAGAAAGGGGAGAAAAGTTTAAAAATACGGAAATACTAAGTAAAGACAGAATAGTAGAAAGTTTCCCAGATGGTTTTTTAATAAAGAATTTAATCTGTACAATATCCCTTTTAGGATTAATTATCAAAAAATGATAATCAGAAAATGCCATTGGGGAACCTTTTCAAAGACAAAGAAAGAATATTATGAAGAAAATAAAAAGAAGAGAAATATAAAGTAGCTCAGATCTTACAACCTGAACAACCAAAGCAAGGGGGTTAGAGTACAGCATATAAAATTCTTCAGTACAGTGTGATATAGGTACAGTCTGAGGTTCCAGGAAGAAAGAAGGGAATGACAAGGCAAGTACAGTAGGTACAATATCATCCATGTCACCTTATAAATTGGATCCTGTTAACAGTGAAATTGCTCCATAGGATTGAGGTTATTGTAAATCATGATACATAAGAAAAAAAATATTTTGGCAAGTTCTGTCTCTATTTCTTCTATAAACATGTAATGAGCCTCACCTGTATGCCTGGTAGCTACTGGGCTGGTTGTCAAGTGTGTTTGTTTTATAGTGACAATAGTTAAAATGCTATATTTTGCCACCCCAATAATTCAACAACAACAACAAAAAAAGGTGCTATAGTACTTGCTTAAGAACAGGACATAGGTCATTGGGAGATAATAGATATCTCTGAAATATATGCTAAAGAAGAAATCTTTTTAAAATAAGTAACAAGTGAAGTATCAGGAACCATAGGGTTGGGCTCACTAGAAGCAATGTGGAGAAAACCCAGACCTGTAATTTACACTTTACAGCATCTGGTTATTAACGAAAAAACAAACAAACCATTGAAACCTGTAAAGAATTTTTGTGGGTTTATTTGAGCCAAACTGTCCACATATGCCGGGAAGCAGAACCTCAATGAATTGAGATAATGCTTCAAAGAATGGTGGGTTACTTGAAATTCATTGGTGATGGATTAAGGAGGTGGGAGGAAGCAAAGCTGTGGGAAACCCCTGGGATTGGATAAAAAATAAAATGAGGGACACATACTTAGGTGGGTACAGGAACAATTAACATGATAATGAAGGAATTTGAAGCGTTAGTCCCGCTGCTCACTACATTTGATTGTGCCCCAGGGGCTCCAGAAAAAGGGAAGTTACAAGTTAACCAGACATCTCACTGATAATGTTATCTTAGAGGCAAAAAGGCTAATGGGCTCAAGTTAAGAAGATCTAAGTTGATCATTGTCAGGGAAAATATCGGCCTAAGACATGACTACCCACAATAACCTGTCTAGTTAAATATTTAATTTTCAAACTATCTTTTGTGGTTATTTTAGATCTCTGAGTTTGCAAGACTGCCATGGAGGCCTCCCCGGAGCTTGTCATGTTGGCATCTGGCTCCTTTTGTCCACATGGTTTATTAGCAAAAACAAGCTAAAATAGACAAAGCCAATGCCAGTGCAGTTCTCAACAGACAGGCAACTCTCTCCCATCACCAGTGTCAAGATTAATATTTTATTTATTTTTAAAAATATATATTTTTATTGATTTCAGAGAGGAAGTGAAAAGGAGAGAGAGAAACAGCAATGATAAGAGAGAATCATTGATCGGCTGCCTCCTGCACACCCACACTGGGAATCAAGCCCGAAACCTGGGAATCGAACCATGACCTCCTGGTTCATAGGTTGACACTCAACCACAAACTATGCTAACGAGGCTCAATGTTAATATTTTAGAGGACACACTGTGAATAAGTACATACATGCATCCATACTTCCTGCCAGTGTTTCCCCTCTGAGAGAGTCAAGGAATTTATTGTCAATAAATGAAAACCTATTTTAAGGGGAGCATTGCTAAGGGGAGCATTGCTTATAATAGTAAAATCCAAAATATAAAATGGGGAGAGGCCAAGTACCCAGAACCTTATCAGTTCAAAGAAATATTTGAAAACCACTCACAGACAGGTAACATGAAAAAGTATGCACAGAAGTTTTAAGAGAAAAGTACATCATGTAAAATCCATTGAGCACAGCAATTAGAAATTATGTGTATGTTTATGGAAAATTACAAGAGACTCTGGGAGTGGTAATGGCCCCTGATGATAAAAACGCTGGCTTTCATTGACCTTTTATTTTCGCCATGCTCTGTGCTCCATCCTTTATGAAGATGATTTCATTTAATCTCAGCATCGTGTGCAGTAGCTTTGAGCTCCAGAGGAACTGATTCATGCCATGTTAAGCAACTTGCCCAAGGCCACACAGCTAGTAAATTGGAAGCTGGGATTCTCATTGTATAGTTCAAGCTAATACACTGCCTAATCGCACCTCAGTTATTTCTTGAGATACACATTCTACTTGCTCTCTGAATTTGTTAGAGCTGTCCCCAGCTGACTAGTTTTGGTGAGCTGTGGGGAGGCCTCTATGGAAGGGCTGGCTTTGGCTTTGTCTGGTAGGTAGGGAAGGTAGGATGGGGAGTAAATAGGGATAGGGGTGCATAGTGGGAAGTGGGCTGGAGAGAAGGAGAGAGGGGTGGGAAGTAGGAGGATGGGAAAGAGGGGGAGGGTTGAGGGGAATTATCTCAGCTAAAGGCTTGGAGAGTTCTCCTTAGAGGGCACCAGCTCCCTGATGCCCCGCAGCTCCTTGGTCAGGTCTACTTGGAATAATTGCCTGCCCTCCCCACTTTCGTATTACCATACAAAACCCCAGCCCCATGGCCATGTGCTGTGTGTGGGGTTTGTTTTCCTAGGAATACCCTCTCCATTCCAGGGCCATGGAATGAGTCCCTGCAGAGGAAAAACAGTATTTGTGCCCATGCTTATCCATGGCCCAGAGCTGGGGCTGAGGGCTGGATGGAGAGGTGAAGGCTGTCTTCAAAGGGCTTAGACATTGTCCCTGGTAGAGGCAGAATGATTCCAGCATGTTCTGCCCTGGAGATATGAACCTGGTGCAATGGAAGTTGAGCCATAACCATGGGAACACAGCAAGCCCACTGTCTTCATCAGGAATGTTTCCAGGTCCTCCCTCTGCTCTCACCACACTAGAGGTTCTTTCTTTTTAATCTTCTGTTTTCTAACCATTTCCTTAGAACTTGCAAGAAGGATTTTTCATTAAAAAAAAAATAAAAATAAGTTAGGCCCTGCTCTCAGACCAGAGAGTTTATCATACAAAGTTGTCTCAGCACAGATGAGAGAAGCCCTATGACTCATTGTAATAAAGTAGATATTGTGACAAGAAAGATGTGAACATTTTAATAAAGACCCTGAGGGGAAATTTGCATAAAATAGTCTTTTTGTTGCTTCAAAAGAGCCACTGATGCCTTATTAACGAAAAATCAAAACCTAATTCTGTTAAATATTCAGTCTGGGAATGATGTGGAGTATTTTCCTTATCTCCAGGCTGCTTTGTTTCTTCTTGACAATCACAGATCGAGTTGAGGAGGCCCTCCTTCCTGAGGGCCCAGTGTGGGGGTGCTGTCCTCCTCTTGGAGCCCCTGCTCTCTGAAGTCCGAGAAGAACCACTGGACAGAGACTTGGAACTCTGAGAAGAGAACAGGAGACCCCTGTGCTCAGTCAGGTCTCCCTCTCTTCTTATCCTTGTCCATTTCTTCAACTTAAAAAAACAACTCAATTGGATTTTGAGTCTCTTGACTCGCATGGTGACTAGGGGCCCCTTTCCCCATCTCAGCACCCAGGTGAAGTCAGTAACATTGAGCAAATTCATCCCTGAAGATTGACAGGAGAGCTTGGGAGACCGGCTAGCCCAGAACCCTGTTTAACCAGGGTTTATACCAGGTCCATAGGGTGCCTGGCGCCTAAGTGGACTGCCTGTCAGCCCTGTGCCTCCCACTCCTCCATTACCCACAGTGTCCTCTCCACCCCCTCATCTCAGTTCTGCAGGATTCTGGCCCTTTGTACTGGGAGTGACTTAGAGAATACCAACTACCTTAAATATTAGCTCAACTGATGACTAGGTTAATTAGGCTAATAATTAGGAAGATGAATTTATTGTGCAAGAAGTCACCCAGGGTATGCCAAAGCTAATTAAAATTAAAACTAGAATTAACTGTCCTTTGGGGTTCCCTGCATCCCTGGCCTCATTGTTGGCCCAGACCATCCATCCTTGACTGCCCATTAAGGAAGGCCCTTTTCCTTTGTGCTTATGTCTATGCTCAGAACTTATCACTGCCCAGATGAAGTCGGGAGAGCAGGTGTCCTTTGGGGTCACAAGCCCATCATCGATGCAGAGAAACGTCTTACTATTTTCACATGAGCACAGCAAAGGAGGAGCTGATTCATTTTCTCATCAAGATGGACGATTTCCAAGAATTGAAACAAAACTAGATGCTTAAACCCATTTCCTTCCAAAGCCCGCCTGGGCCTACCAGTGTCTTCTCCCTTAGCTGCTGAACCCAGCCCACGGTGACAAGCTAGACAAGCTCATCTGAATGGGCATTTAATTTGATTTCCAGGATAATGTATCCCCCACAGGTGCAGAGTCCCTGTGGAGTTAAGATGGGCTTATTATTCTCTGGGAAGAGTTATCTAGACACCCCCAGTACTAGGTGGAGCAGAAACAAGTTACATAAATGGGTCTTAGGAGCCCGACATCTTTGCCCAAATATGACTCACTGTTTTGAGAGACTGACTGCCCTTCTGGGCGAGGAGCCTGAGCACTTGGTGTCACCTCTGCTTGTCTCCGATAGACAGGCCTTTCCAGCTCCCGGCCAATATGCTGCACTCTGTCCTTTCTACTTACGAAAATAAACCGATGTGAGTCTTCACGCAGATGGGGAAGAAAGCATGTTAGCATTTCTCTTTGGGTTGGTTCTTGCTGTAAGCTGCACACAGGCCTTGCCACGCTCCGCCTGGCTCTGGGTTTCCCTCTCAGGCTCAGATAAGCTTGTTCAGCTCTTTCCCCATTGTCCAGATTCCCAGGCACCAAGCTTCCCGATTACTCTCGGGGTCCACTGTGAAGGACCCCAGTGGACGGTGCTGCTGTCTCCTTCCTTTTTGCTCCCAGAATGACAAGTATCCAGGCCCCCTTTGCCTTAGTTAGTTTGTTCAGATCCTGAGCTTTGGCCCTCAGTTTCCATTTCTGAGTGTGTGACTCAACCAACCCCAGGGTGTATGGCGCTTTCACTGGTAAACAATTCACTATCAGCTCCAAGCATATGTGGTTGAGATCTGTGCCTCCAGAAGTTACCCATTTCTACCTGTCAGAGGTCTCCGGGCTGCTGGTAAACAGGGGAGGTGATGCCAGCTTCTTGGATGCCAGGGAAGCCGAATCATTGTCAGCCAAAGTGTAAATAGAAAATGGGATATAATTGAAAATGGCTACCATTGTTTTTGTCCATGCAAAGGATAGCAGTCTGAACAGATACTAGTCTTAGGAACTTTCCCTACTAGTAATGCTTCAAGCCCCACAAGCTTCTTAGAAGCCCTTTATTTATTTCAGAGGATCATGGAGGTGTACCCTTGAAATTTTGAAAGCATCTTTTCTTTTTAATGGGAGGGTATACTGAGGTATATTTGATATTTGATAAACTGGGCTATTGCTGAGGCTTTAATAATGAATACTACAGCCGTGCCACCAACTCATCTTTAGAAGATGCTCTCCTGGTGGTGCCTCGGACTTGATCTTGGCTCAGAAGCCATTGCTTAATTTTAGCATCCTTTGCTGTCCAGGGAGGCTAAGACGCTTCAAAGCCATAAATTCCCAGCTCTTTCAAGTTTCACAGACCTTCCTTAGTGTAACTATCTCCCTCCGCATTTCCTGTAAATACTTTAAGCATTCTGCCTGTAAATATCTCGAGTTAGATTGCCCAGTTCTTTGGGTACATTTTATTTTCCACATTCCTGCAAGTGACAGTCCTACTAAACTTCCTGTCACTACATAACAAAGATCCCCTTTCCTCCAATTTCCGATCCTCACCAAACCGTAGGAAATTGTCATATTTATAGGTAAAAAATAGTTGAATGTTGGATAGTTTCATATACTAGGAGTTCAACTGCATAGATACTCCCTTTCTATTAGTTTGTGAGTAGGAGGGATTTCTGAGAGTGGCTTCAAATTAGCACATCCTTGACCTTGCCTGCACTCTGGATTCACCTTCGGGAGGTCACAATTAAAAGTCATAATACTCAGACTGCACCTCAGGCAATTACATCAGACCCGCTGCAGGTTCATCTCCTCAGGGGATTGCAATGTGTGGCCAAGCTTGAGAACCACAGATTTATGGTGTTAGGAGCCAGCAGAGTTGAGGCAAGCAACTCAGTCTTAAGGAAATAGAATTAAGTTCCTTCTAGCAGAAGTTATGCGGTGCCCTGAGGGCTTGGCCAGAAGATAAGATAACCTGCAGCTTAACATCTTCCTGCTTAGCATCTTCCTGCCACTTCCCCTTCCTGATCCTCCCCACCCACCCCACCCCCCCCCCCCCCCATAGCCCAGCCTTGGAATGTTGCACCTTGGAATGTCACACTGCCCCTGGCAGTTAGCCAATCCTGTGTTGCCAGATACCAAAGACCCCCCTGCATAGGCAACCCTGCCCCCCTTTGTTTCTGCTGTATAAATACAGCCATTTCAGAGAATAAAAATCGGAGCTTGATCAGAACCTTGTCTTGCTCCCATTCTTTCGCGTTCCTTGTTTGCCTCATTCTCTTAGGTGGTTCCTGCGTGCCCCCGTTGTTGCCCCGCAGGCCAGGACATTTTGGTATACATGTAGCTTATTTCCTGGTATCAGTCTCTCTAATGTCACTGTAGCCTCCAGTTATCTGTACAGTCCCCTGACCCTCCAGCATAACACTAATTTGGAAGTTAAACCTTTAATGTTAAAACTCTCATTTTAGAAAGTAGTGCTTAAAATTTGAGTGAGGTAAATACTAGGATAAGTTGTCCTAAAAGTAGGAAATTAGAATGGCTGTTGCATCACCCTGTGATAAATTAATTCCCCTTATTTTATTCCCTGGTGCTTATCACTCTTAAGGGTTCTCTGCAGGACCAGTGTCAAATTCCCTTTTCTTTGGAGCTTTCCTTTTTCCCTTGTTGGACCCGGGGCTTATTTTCATGGGCTTTGTTGTCAACGTTTCCCCTCTCTTACCTTTCAGAAAATCCTTCTGATATGAATTGCTGGTTGGCTCCTCTCTTGACTTTCCAGAGCTTCTGTGGATTGGTTATAATATTTCTTCTGTAATCGTGGAAGAGAGGCAATATCACGTGTTCAGTCAGTTCATGCTCATTGAGCACTTAGCACGTCCCGGCTCCCTGAGAGCCCTCCATCCATCAGGTCATTAACTTAAGTTGTGAGGAAGAAGTTATTGTTGTATTCTTAGAATTCTCCAGAGAAACAGGAGCAATAGAGAAAAGATTTATTATAAAGAATTGGTTCACATGATTATAGAGACTGAAAAGTTTCAAGGTCTGTAGTTGGTAAGCTGCAGACCCTGCCGAGCTGATGGTTTAGTTCTAGACTGAGTCTAAAGGCCTCCATTTGTTGTAGTTTGAGTCCAAATGTAGGAAAAGCAATGCCCAAATTCAATGACAGTGAGGCTGGAGGAATCCTCTCTTACACAGGGGAAGGCAGGCCTTTTTGTTCTACTTTGACGGGCATATGCTTTACTCCACCAATAAAAATGCTGATCTTATCCAAAATACCCTCACAGACACACCCAGAATAGTGTCCCACCTAATATCTTCGCATCACGTTGCCCAGTCGAGTTGACACATAACATTCACCATCACATTTTCACTTTATTATATAGATAAGGAAACCAAGATATAAGAGAAGTTGTTTAACTCAAGCTCACACAGGTATTGAATGACATAGCTAGGATTCAGAGCTAGACAGTCTGGCTCAAGCATACATGTTATTAATTGCTACTCAGGTTACCTCTCTAAGTAAAGACTCATTCTGTGCGCACTTTGAGGGAGGCTGGGGCCGAGGAGGGAACTTGGGAGCATGTTGTGTGTTTGGAATGTTTGCAGTAAGTGAGGAGAAAGAGAAAGTTCAATTGGGATCAGGATAAAGATTGCCGCTCACAGGTGAGATTGGGATGCTGGGATTCATGAGAAAAGCAGAGCTGTTGGCACTGACCATGTTTCTAGGATAGTGTGGGTCATAGTCTTCCTAGCAGTGCTCTTATGTGTGGTTCTTTAAAGTAGACCTACAGACTTTTTTTGCTTGAAGAGTTCTATTGTCAATACTTAAGGAAGAGCAGGAAGAAAGGAGATGGAGATATTAAAAAAAACACACACACAAAAAACAAAAAACAAACTTGTGGGAATTGGGTTCTGGGACTTTCCAGCATTCTCATAAGAAATTACTGTTTGATGACTCCTTTCCTATGTTAATAATTGGAAGCCTGGATAGTTCCCTGCTCTCTTTTTCCATTTATGAGGATGGAACTCATCAAAATGCTCTCTCTCCAGCCACTGGATTCTCTTGACCAGCAATTAAAAAGTGTCAGGAGCATAATTTATTTCCAGATAAAATCTTGCTCAGTCTCTCAATACATAAAACACACAAAAGAAGCATTTTTTAAGTATACATTTATTTAATAAATTCATACTAATAATACCTTTTCCTTAATTACGACAAAGTCAAATACTGATTCTTCTTTGATGAACACAAAATTAGAAATCGTGATTGTGGCTGACATTTGCAGCCTTACACAAGTCTCAATATGCAATTTATTTTTGTAATCTGTTTTGAACAAACAATACCAAGAAAATCCTGATTCAAACAGATAATCAGCTTACCTTGCAATCTCAAGATTCTCTTCTATCAAACAGATCCAAAAGTGTTAAAGAGGATTTGTAAAACTTCTTGTTTCAAAGTTGAAGCACCAACAATATCTAATAACTAGTTTACTTCTTTACCATAAATATAAAAGTCAATCAATAGACACTTATAAGTGCTAAACCTGTCAACTTTAGAGCAGGAACACAATGAAAAGTGCTCTGATTTTACATGTCATTGAATAGTAATTATATAACTCAGTATAGGCTGAATAAATGTGCCTGAACTCGTTCAAGGCTATATGAAAGGGCCTAGAGAAGAACCTAACTCCTAATGGGCATAAAACAAGTATTTGTTGAATGAATGAACAACCAACCTTGCCTAATATCTCATTAAGTATTAAATTATATATACACTAGAGGTCTGGTGCACCTGTGGGGTCTCTTGGCCTGGTCTGTGGGGCTCGAGCTGAAACCATGCACTGTATTCTCTGAGGGGTCCTGGGTTGCAAGAGGATGCAGGCCAGGCGTAGGGACCCCACTAGTGCATGAGTTTGTACACTGGGCCACTAGTATGCCTATAAGATCTTTGGTTAATCTCCTCCTTTCCCCTTTCCTCTGAGATTCATCAGTCTGCTCCATGTTTCCATGCCTGTGTGTTGAACATCATAGCTATTGGTTGAATGATTGAATGGTTGCTTAGGCTTTTATATATAGATCAATTTTTTTTTTAAATCTTCACCTGAGGATATTTTTCTAATGATTTTTACAGAGATTGGAAGAGAGAAAAATAGAAATGTTGATATGAGAGAAATATGATTGGTTGCCTCCTGCATGTGCCCAGCCCAGGGCCTGGGCCAGGAAGGATCCTGCAATAAGGCATGTGCCCTTGACTGGAATCAAACCCTGGACCCTTTGATTTGAAGTTTGATGCTCTATCCACTGAGCCAAACTAGCTAAAGCTACGTTTTTATTTTTACTTTTTGATTTTTACTTGTGCATGTTTGAATTTTAAAAAGATTATTGCAGAGCTGCAAAATTCATAATAAATTACTTATTTGCCAGACTTTCAAAACTCTATCTCCAGATCTGGCAGTAGACATTTTCCTCTAAGGTCTGCATGAAAACACATCAATGAGGCTACATGGAGTTAATCCATTGGTTGGTTGTTTTCATCATCAACGCTAGAATAGAGCACATTTGAGATTGTGTTGAGACTTATTGCAGTTTAAGAAATTATAAATGTGAGTCAAAACATTTGCGAAATCCAAAATATGTCACGCAACTCTGGGTTACCCTGCGTTCCAAGAAGCAAAGTGTATGGGGGCCGCTTCCTCCTGGAGGCCCCTATTTCTCGCATGGGACTCTGAAGGCAGCTCCTCTCACAGATGTTGCATTTCACTGGAGAAAATGTTCACACCATAGGAAGGTCTTTGGTTTGGGTTCCTTCAGTCAGACCAGTGGGAATCTTGGTATTTCCCAGCTGTTCTGTCTCTACAATGGATTTAAACACTCAGCCTAAAGTAAGAGTCAGAGGAGGCCGCTTGAGTGAAGCTGCCAAACAGACATGTCTGAGACATTGATTCCTTCAGGCCACAGGGCTCATAAGGCCACCTGTCTGTGGCCTGGAACAACCGCTAATGGTGCTCCATGTGCCTCCCAGGTAGCCCCGTGTGCATGATCAGCACGACCATTTTATCTCTGAGCCACTGAGGAGAAGCTGTGAGAGGGGATTTTGGTGCCCTGAGTCATTGTTCCGGATTTTCCTAGAATGAAGGCTGGAGTGTCAGACAGAGGAGGCAGCGATGGGATTCTGGTCTTCCAGCTTCAGCTAGGCTTGTCCTTGTGTATGAAGAGGGAGACTTTTGAATTGAGTGCCAATTTTTCCCCCTCAGAAATGTGAAGTTGCAGGTTGAAAGGTTTTATTGTTGCTGGTATTTGGGGGGCTATTTGTTAGAATCCACAGTGACTCAAAGCTGAATAGAGGGAGTTATTTTCTGAGCTTTTCAGTGGAATGACAGGTAGGTTCAGTTTATTTGGCAAGAGTTGTGCTAATCTGCTGAAACTCGGCAAGTACTGGCCCAACTGCTGTTTCTCTTCTGTTTGCCTGCAGTACCAGAAACTGTCCTCCAAATTCATCATGCAGAATTTGGGAGGAGTCACAGAACCAAGCCAGAAACACAGTGCTAAGAGGAGAGGGTAGGAGATGGCAGAAAATGCTGCAGGCTTTGATAGCACAAGAGTTTGAGTTTGTTCTACGTGAAGCTGTTCTAAAGATCACAGTTGTTTAAAGGAAGCATATGGAGAGAAACTCCACAGCCCCCTGAATTTAGCACCTTGTAACAGGAAGAAAGCCTGTTGGTATTTCATCGTGGCTTTACTTATCTATCAGTCTGTCTACCTAGTACCTACCTACCTACCTACATACCTACCTATCTATCTACTGAACAACCAATCTATCACTGTACTTGTGCCTTTGAATGCTGCCTTTTGCATTATTTACCAGAAGAAATATAAGTTCTAGATATTGACTACATAAAATACTTGTTTTTACAAACAGCTTGGGACCAAGGTTATTCTGTAAAGGTGTTCTAGCTTTTCTTTTTAATGAAAATTAAGAATTTATCTTGAGAAAGTCATTGAAAGGCTGGTTCATTTATTTGCATAATGAGAAAATGTGCCAACATTTCTCTTCTCTGCTGCAATCAATGAATAGAGACTCACAAAGCCTCAGTAGAAAGACATAAAAGGCATCGAAGCATTCTTTGGATCTCCTTTGTGAACCAGTCAGCTTCAACAAATGAAACTGGCACTTCTAGAAAAATGTATTTTATAAAAATCTTATGCAATCAATAAATGCCTGTTTAAATGCATGCTAGACAATGTACTATTTCCTTCCTCTTGTGTGGCATCTGCTTATTATGTTATCTTCACACACAGAAACACACATCTCTCTTCATCCAATAACTGCATTTGACTACTCTGTAAACAGATTAATACGGATGCAGGACATGGAAGCAGCTCTTGGTAACTTATTGGATATGGGGATTAAAATAGAGAGTCCAAGATAATTCTCCAGTTCTGGCCTTAATGTTTGGATGGTCATTGACTAAGATGAGAGCTACCCCAAAGCACAGATGCCTTTGAACATTAAACCCCTTCAGAGCAGAACAAAATCTCTATGATTTGTTTTAAAATCTAACATTAGATGGAGCTAAAATAATTTGTATAAAGCCTGGACATAATAGAAAGAACTGACCTCTAATAAAACCACAGGACATGTTGGTCCGCATTATTGCTGAGAGAATTAAATGTGCCCCCAGGAGACTCCACTGGGAGGGACACCTGGAAGCATATGCCTGGTTTCTTCTATGCTTTGACCCATCTATCTCTCCCTTTGCTGATTTTAATTTGTGTCCTTCTGCCGTGTTAAACAATAAACATGATATAACGCTTTTAATGAGTCTTGTGAATTTTTCTACTAACTTGTGGAACCTGAGAGTGATTTTGGGGACCTCTAACACAGAACCTCAGATGCAAAAATTTGGATGGAAAAGGCAGTTTGGAATAAACTGAAGCTGTCCTGAAAGACCTTGAATTGCATAGGGAAGCAACAGTTGTGTGAACTAACCCCTGGCAATGTGGTTTTCGGGAAGAGACGTCAGAGACAGCCAGACTTCAGTAAAGAGAACCTTGTTAGATACTGTCAGGAAATAACTGGCACAGCAGCAAACCTCTGAGGGGTGACCCTTGGATATATGTCTCTCAAGTCAAGAGACCCACACAATCCTCAGATCACTAGAGACTGTCCCAGCTGGAGACCTTCAGCTGAGGATTCTGACACTCTTCAGACAGGAAGAGACAGCCTCTACCCAGTGCCTGGGTCAAGTAGACCACATGTGTCACACAAGGCCCGCGGGCCAAATCCAGCCCACCAGGCCTTGCAATGTGGCCCGCACCGTGCTGTCATCACTGCACTCCGCTGTCAGTTTATGACATTGTCAGTTTATGACTGTTCAGTAAACCATTCGGCCCGCGATTTAGGCTGGATTTTAGATTTTGGCCCCTTCTCTGATTGAGTTCGACACCCCTAAAGTAGACAATGGAATGATTTGTTCCTACAAACTTCCACTCAAGACCCACAAAACAAAGTCCACATTTCCAGAGTCAATGAGAGTCATGGTTTAAATTGCATGTATTGTTCTTTGTTTTCTTAGCAAGTTAGTCTTTACTATTTGGTCATTTAAAAATCTGCTAACAGACACCTGTTAACCCTTAACTACCCCAAGGCCCTTCTTAGTACTGCTCTTTGCATTCGTAGTCACTCCTTGGTAAAAGTTTAATATAGGCTATAATTTGCTCATGATCTGGCTAAACTGTTGGCTTTATGCTCACTTTTCTCTGGTTGTCACTCATCTTTCTTCAGCACAAGTCCTCTGTAGTGATTCAGCTGGTTTCTTTAACCACTTGGTGGCATTTTAGATAGTAAACATCACAAAAGTTCAGAGAGCCCAAAACTAGGATCTGCTATATCACATTATACATAGGATGGAAGTTTCCTATTTCCACTGAAACACCACCTGAGAACCTTGTATAGGAATTGCCCTGTGTCACTGAGTCTTCCCAGAAGCAGATCTTGGAGATGGACTCTGAAGCATGTGGGCCATGGGCAGACCTCGCCAGGAAGGCTCCCTACTAAAGCTCAACTTCATGCTCTTACATTTCAGATCTACCTAATGATCTGTCTTCTATAAATCTCACTGACTAGTGCCAAGCCACTCTTGTCAGGTAATGCCAAAACCAGCTAATGCTATTCAACAACTTCACAGGGATATTTTGGCTGATTAGTGATCATCGGGAGGCTCCTAATAACTAGGATTGGAGTCTTGGCCAAAAAACCTACAGCTCATAAGCCAGATGGAGATATGTTATCTCAAAAAAACTGATGCCTGCCTTAAAATAGTCTCTGATATCACCCAGAATTTGTTTTGGCCCATCCATTTCCCCTCTTGGAAGAAGAGACTTTTAAATGACTAAAAAATATGAGACTTGATTTGACACCTCCAAATCTTAATCATTAAGGAGAATTCTGAACTATCTTCTTCTTTTAACCCTTTTATTTCAAGTCTGAAGTAAAGGTCTGGAAATTCCTATATTTTAGGCTTCACCCATCGATAGGGGAGCTGAACTAGGTTACAAAGGCCACAGAAGTCCTGACTCAGGAAGTTTATGAGATTGGGTGGACGGTGACTCAAATCACAGCAACCCAGATTTACTGGCTTTTCAGGGTGGAACATGGGCTGTCTTAAATTTCTATAGATCTGGGAAATGATCAGAGAACTGAGGAAAGTTGCAAATTTAACTAATATCTTCATATGCGGTTCTGGAAGCTCTTCTCATTAGAATCGGGATCTTTTCCCTTGGACATAGTTGGCTCCTCAGAGTGAGCACACTGATCACAACCCCTTTTTGGGTGTTTGCCATGCTCATACAAACACCCAAATACAGTGTGTGCTTGCTGTTCCGTCAAAAGACCGGAAAAATGATCAGCCCACGAAAGGCAGTGTGTCAGTTTCCTGTCACTGATGGTTAACAAATCACCACTGACACAACTTTATGCCACAGTTGACTAGGTCAGAAATCTGGGCTGGTTTGACTGATTTTCAAAAGGCCCAAATCAAAGTGTGGGCAGATTGTGGTCTGATTGGGAGGCTTTGGGAGGAATGCGCTTCCAAGTCCATTTAGGTTGTTGCCAAAATCCAGTTCTGTGCGGTTATAAGCCAGAGGGTCCATTTCCTTGCTGTCACCTAGGGACTGCACTTTCGTTTTAGTGCACAGCCATGCATCTCAGAGCCAGTGAAGGCACATTCAGTCCTCCTCGCACTCACTTGTTCCAACTTCCCCTCTGCTGCCTCCCTCCTGCTTTCAGCCTGAGAGAGTTCTCAGCTTTTTAGGGCCTTTGCTATTAGTCTGGGGCCCACCACATAATTCAGGGTAATCTCCCTATTTTAAGATCAGCAGCCTTAAACACATTTGCCACGTTCCCTTTGTCCTGTAATCTCACCTATTTGTTGGCCCAAGGAGTAGGGTGTGAACATCATTCCATCTGTCAGACTGGAAACCCTGATGCTTGTAGAGGTAGAAACAGCAACAATTAAAACTTGACACATGATCTGGGTTGATCACAGCCCCAGAAGGCAATGGCTTCTTCTCCAACTCAGCCTGGAGAATGGTCCCAAAGGGGCACCAATCAATGAGATTAATCCACACAGTCTCACCGTGTACAAACAAGTCTGCGCAGGCAAACGGTTTTCTTAGATGCACTACTGCCTCTCTTATGAGTAATAATGTGCTTACCTAAGTACTGATGGCTGACGGAACCAAGACCTTGTCATCACCTCTGTGACCTCAGGGTTCCAGCTTCCTTTCTAGAATGTTCAGAACTTGAGAACAGGGGAATATGGGTACAGGGGTGAGGGGAGCAGGGATGGTTAGACACTTCTGTTCATGGACTAATGACAACTCCCTAGAAAGGGAGAGCTTTCATTTCCTTAGTAGTCCATTACTGAGGAAATTGATCTGCTCCATCTTTCCTTAGTGACATTCTAGCCCCTGGTTTCAGGAGACATAGGCAGGTGCTTTGCTGGGCTGAGCATGAGGTGGGGTGCCATGTGGTCCTGCTTTTCGAGGCTATTCTGAGTGGGAAGGAAGTGAGCATGTGTCATGCTATAGCCTTTGTGGGGAGAGCCCTCGGCCAGCAGTGGCCCTGACACCCCTTTGGCACTCCTTGATTCCAGAATAAATGGCCCAGAAAGGAGGCCAGGGGCCTGGGGAAAGCACCATTCTATTCCTTATCTGTTACAAAGACATTTTTGAACCTCTGCTCCAGACATAGCTTTTCCAAGAGTGCTCATTGTTAAAATGTGGGAAATAATTCCTATCACACAGAATTTTAAGGATAAAACAAGATAATATATGTGGCAGGATCTCGTAAGCTTTGAAGAACCAATGTGCGACATTTTATTCCCCACAATGTATTCAGAAGCCGCTAGATTGGAGGGTGTGAATGAGACTGGGGAGTGAGTGAGCAATAAACTCAAGTGGCATTCAGAGGAAGGAAGTGTAAATGCAACCCAAACAGGTACCCAGGAAATGTAGGTCTCCCTCCCTCCTTCAGGGACAGAGAAAGTGTGCAGAGACTGGAGCTCAGCTGGGCTTGGAAGACAGGGCTGGCACTGGAAAGGCAGGAGGGAAGAAGGAGCCATTGCTGAGCAAGGGGATACATGAGAGCATCCCAGAGAGCACAGCTGAACTGTGTGTGTTCAGGGCATAGTGAGGAGCAGGGATGCAGTCTGAGTCCCAGAGATCAGCCAGGAGAAATCAGGCGGGGCCTGGTTTAGGAGATTGGTCTTCACGTGGCTGGTAACAGAGCTCCCTGAAAATTTGGGGAATAGGAATGACACTGCCAAAATGCTATTTTAGCCACCTGGCCATGGAGACTAAGATGAAATTGCAGGAGGGAGAGGTTACCTGTTAGGATCCCAGTTGCACAGTCCAGGAGTGGTGTGACAAGACTCAGATGATCACAGGAGGTCATGTTGGAAGGAAGGAGAGGCAGGCAGAGACAAAATTCCTTTTGTCTAGATCCAGTTTCCTCGGCCTGCATACCTGAGGGAATAATATTGCCTGATAGACCACCCTCCTGCAGACGTGTAAGTTCTGGTCACCACCTCAGCCCTGCATACCCCCCTCTGTGGAATGAGCTCATTGCATGGATTGTCACATCATCCCATGTCATCAGTTACATCTCTCTGCCCCACATCGACCCAACTTGGAAACGTGTCTATCTTTTTTGATTCATGATCTTTGAGTGCAAAGCAGACTTCGATGTGAGTTTGGAAGGGGGATGTGAAGGTGATTATTTGCATTATGGCAGCCCACACCTTCAAATTAAACAGCAGATAGTTCTCTTTTGAAGAGCTTGTTGGCTATCTGCTCCTCAGGCTTTTTTGAAGGCTTCTTGGCCTCTGGGTAGCATCGTCCTCACCCCTTGCTCCAGGCTGGGGTCCCTGGACCTTGAACTCTTCTCCCTCTGTTTGTTCCAAGCCAAATAGAAAGTCTCAGCCATACTTTATCCATATCCACCAGATGCTCAAAAACTGAGAGTGTGCATCTAACCAGACACACCCTCCTCAGAAATCTGTGGGGGTCATGCCTCAATGCCTTCTCCAGACCATGTAACAGTTCTTGGGCTATACTCTCTGCTTCTTCCAGACCCTTCCCTGCCAACCCCCCTCCTGATCGTCCTAGCTTGGCTGCCATTATCGTTCAGAATTGTTGGCTGACTAGATTCCTTGCAGCTGCTAATTATGAAAATGTTTTAGAAGTTCAAAACTTCTAGGTACACTTGGGAATTGGGCCTCTTGAATCTGTCCTTGCTCTTGGGCCCTGCATCTCTCTGCAGCATGCTTGCTGCTAGAAGGGACCGTGCCCTCCCATTGGCAGGCATGGTTCACCCAGATCAATTTACTGCAGGTCGATCAAAGCTTGGCTCCTCACCCCTGGCACCTAACATGCTCATGCCCTTGGCCATGGGCTTGGAATGTGAGTTCTCACCTCTGTGTCCTGGGCAGTGATTTCCCTGTGAGACATTGGCTTAGGCTCTGTGAGATCCTGGATCTTAATGGTCTGGCTTCCTTCCGAGGGCTCTTGCAACACAAGCCTACGTGTTTGTCTTGGATTTAAAATAGTCACTTACTGGATGAGCTCATCTAAACTCTGGCCCCCACCTACTGGAAGGCAAGCAGCCTCTACCATTCACCGAGGGTGCATAATTGTGGCAGAGCACAAGCCACTGGGTCTGAGGTCCTGTCCCTGCCTAAAGGACTCCAGGCCGATGGGCTGCAAATGAACATTTCTGGCTGCCTCAATGTAGGAGCTGGTGGCGGCTTTGCCATATGGGAGCTTAGATATTGCACAGTGGGGCCCGAGCTGAGTCTAACCTACAAACTGCAGGCAGGTCCGGCGTCCACACGTCACGGGGAACCCCTCTTTCCTCTTTCAGGGCTTGTGACTGCTGGAGAGAGGCCTGACGGAGAACAGGTCATGTGCTTGGTCTCGGACACACTGTGGAGAGAATGGAGGCCCCCCTCTCCCAGCCCTTCACTTTGTGGCTCTAAGTTCTGTAATGTGTTTGCCCAGACAGACTTGCTGCGCTGACTTATTTTCATGGGAAGACTTTGAAATAAAGCAAAGAAAGACGAATGGTGAGATGAAGAAAATCCCAGCTTCCATTTAACAGAGAGATGACTGGGAGGCCTGGGGCAGAGTTGGGGACATGGGAAGGGCTGGGACACTTGTCTTGGGGGCCTAAGCTTCTCCAGGCTGGCGCTGCTCCTATGCTGTGTGTGTCCTGGTCGCATTCCCTCCTGTTGTCTCCTTACCCTCCAGTTGGCCAGTGGGCCACCTGCAGCTCCTCCGACTTTACTGCACAGCAGACAGTGATGTCACAGGCTGTGCTTGTTTTTAATGGCTCCTTAAAATTCTGGTCCCATCCCAGCACTTATACAGCTATTTCTGCTGAGTGTTTAATCATTAGGTCCGAGCCGTGAGCTGGGCCATACTTAAGTAGCAGTCTGCTTGCTGGCTTTGTTCACGGGACATGGACCCCTGGGTGCCCCTGCAGCCTGTCCTGGTACCTGCCTCCCTTTACCTCCTAATCATTTCAATGGGGCAGATATATTCCACGAACCCACTATGTGCCATGGGCTGGCACTAAAAATATGCACCCTATTCTTTGTCTTAAGAATTAGGGTCAGAGCCAGGAATGAAGAAACATGGTTGTCACAGGACCTGACTGACAGGCCCGCCGACTCTGCCCTTATTGTCACAGCTTGAGACCTCACAGAGTGGCGCTGAGCAGGAACCTGGGCATGACTTTTAGCTGAGAAAATATATGTATGCACAAACACACATGCACATAACACACACACATGCATTATGTACTTTTTTTCCAATTGAAATGAATAGAACTGGGAAGAAAAGCCTATGGCTCAATGAATGATTGAGGGAATCACCCCTAGTGGGATGTCACATTAATTTATCACATGAGCTGGTTGTCACCTTCAAAAGCAGATACCTTGGTCTTTGGAGGCAGAAAGGTCAAGGTTCAAATCCAAGTTTTACCAATTACCAGCTGGGTCATGGGAAGGTTAATTATTTTACCGGGAGATGATCATTGTTATAAGCCCTATACACAGATCATTGTCTTGAATCCCCACAATAGGCTACCAGGTAGGTACCATAGCAGTGGCTTCACTAGGTGGTGAGTGGGGGTGGGAGGTGATAGATGTTAATGCTGAAATCACCAGCACGCCACCTGCAAGCCCAGGGTAAACACGGCCAGTGTCTGCACCACTAGGACAGGACACAGGGCAGGTAAACGTGGATGGTGTATAGAGGATGAGCTGCAGGAGTGCTTCCCCTGGGGCCTGGGGCTGGGGGCACCTTGGAAGTGAGGAGGGAGAGAAGGAGGAGGAAGAGGCTGTGCTCAGATGGGCTCTGAGGTCACAGAATAAGTTTGTCCGGCTCAGTGCCAGCTGGATGGTGGCCTGCTGAGTCAGCCTGCAAAATACCACCAGCTGGGGCCTTAAACAACAGGCATTGTGTCTTCACAGTCTGGGGGCCAAAAGTACAAGATCAAGGTGCAGGCAGGTTGATGAAATCTTTTCCTGGCTTGCAGACAGCTGCCTCCTCATTGCATCCTCCTGTGGACTTAACTCTGGGCACAGTGAGAACCTGTCCTCTTATGAGGACCCCAGACCTACTGGCTCACGGCCCCACCCTTAGGCCCTCCTTTAACCTTAATTACCTCGTAGGGGCCCTGTCTCCAAAGACACTCACGTTAGGGTTCTGGGGGCACAACATTCAGTCCATGCACCTGGTGGTGTCAGGACAGGTGAGCAGTCAGCACCCACTCACCTTTGCAGTCAGCGTACAGTAGTGGTTGAGTGCGGGACCTTGTGGCCAGGGGTCCTGGCTCTGCATCCCAGCTCTACCACTTACTCTCTGGATAGACATGGGCATGTTTCTTAAATTCTTTGTGCCTCAGTTTCCAAATCAGTGAAATGGAGATAGTGATATCCCAGCCTCAGAAACTGATTATGTGGATTACATGGAATAGCATGTTAATCCCTCACTGAAGAGCGAGTACCTTGTAACCTTTGTCAACAAACCCACACCCAGGGGAGGGGTGGTGATTTAGTCAGATCCCTTTTGACCAAGTGTTTGCCAGTTTAGGTTGCTGACTGGCCTAATTTGAGACTGTGTATATCTGGGAGGATACAGATTAATTTAAAGACATAGGCTCTTTTCTCAATAGCCTACAGTTTTCGTAGGGCAATTTATATCCAGGAAGCTATTAAAGAGGAACAAGAATATTGTTCAGCATCTAAGGCAATTTCCCCGATGTCATATCCAAGGTCTTTCTAACTCTGTGAGGCCAGCCGTGCTTGCATTTCCCTGGGAAGGGAGGTGAAGGGTGCACTTATAGTTACAGTTGAAGAAATCTTGGGTTAACACCCCCCATCAGCATCCTGTGACCCAAATCCTCCCTTTCAGGAGGTTTCTGAGTGGAGCTTTTCGCTTCCTGCCCTATTGTTTTGGTATTGACTTTTTCCTGTAGCTGCATAAGGACGGTTTGTTTCTCTGCAGATGCATCAGGGAAGATGCATCCCCATTCACTCTCTCAGTAAGGCCACAGAGCAGTGCTGCCCTGCTCACAGTTAAAATCCTCCTGGTGCACTTCTTCTCTTCCCAGCAGCTAAAACATGAGTGCCATCCACTCTGGGTGATGGTGCATCTTCACTCTTGCCAAACCCCCCCTCCCCTCCTGCTCCCCAACCTCAGAGCTTATTCCCCATTAGGTTTATTTATAATGAATTGCTTGTTGGAGAACTTGCTAAGCATTGTTACAAGATAGATGAGCAAGGCTGTCCTTACTCAGAACCTCATGGGGGACAAGACAGGCAGCAGCTACAGGCAAGAATGACAAGTCCAGTGACAGGTGCAGAAGGAGAATCTGAATGAGACCAGGTGTTTGAGGATGCCTTCCAGGCATGGCTGATGCTTAGGCTAAGTTTTAAAGCATGAGCGGTGGTTTAATAGCCAAGGAAAGAAGTGATGGCAGTGTGATCACAAATCTGGAGCTTGGAAGTACCAGAGCTTAGGATGACTGAGGTCAAGAGTGTAGAGAGGGAGGCCAGAGAGATGAGCCGAGATCAGCCTTTTATGACTCATGGTACAGAGGACATTATTATTCACAGAGGGGACAGCTCAGGGGTTTCCTTTGGTCCCAAAGTTAGGTAGAGGGATCCATCACATGCTACAGGACTGACGGAATCCACCCTTCCAGTGTCAAAGCTTAGGCCTTTATCTTCTAGACCTGTGGAAGCTCCAGCTCCATTCATAAGGCCTTTCACCTGGTTATTGAGGATTACCTCCCTTACTTAAAGTCAACTGACTATGGGCTTCTGTCAACTTTACGAAATGTCTTGCAGTAGCACCTAGGTTAGTGGTTGAGTGATTAACAGGAGACTGTCACTTAGCCAAGTATAATGCACACAACTGGCCATCATACCCACTAACATGTGAGCTCCCTGAATGTTCGGGCCATGATTCCACCTCTGAATTCACAGGCCTGGCGTCCGTGCAAGTAAGATTATGGAGTTTTATTTGAGTTTTACACCAAAAGCAATAGGAGCCATTGCAGGACCCTGAGTGGGAGTGGAGGGGCTGGAGCTGCTGCTTTCTCTGTTGAAGCCATGCTGGCAGTTCACTCCTCTCTGAGAAAGGGAGGAACCAAATCTGATGCCCCACCCCTCGGGGTGGATTGCTTCTGCTCCAGAGACAGTTCTCTTGAGTTCTTTCTAAAGGGTAGAGACTCCCTGGGGAATGTGTTTCAGACAGACTGCTAAATTTAGTCCTCTGCCTTTTTACAAAAGCAAACCAAAACATGATATTTTACCCTAAAATTATACCCATGCTTTTGAGGAGTGCAAGTCCCCCATGTGGTTGAGGCAGAGGGTCTCTCTCAAACATGACGTTGGGGCTCCTTTTGGGGGGACTGCTACCCTGGGGAGGACATAGTTAGATCACTCCCATGTGGCTGGATCGTGACTTGGACAAGGTGACCAGCGGGCATGCACATCTGGTGTGCAGAGAGGAAGCGAGAGCAGACGCCGGCCCCACTGGAGTCCTTGCCCTCTGTCCTCTCTCCTGGTCAATTTTGCCATGCTACAGCAGACACAAAGCAAGGACTGTTCTCATCTTGATCAGAAAACAACCACGTGCCTAATTTACTGCTATACATCAAAGCCCTCCTTAGCCTCCACTGCCCAGAGCCCCACTGAAACCCTGAGCCCCTGGCTGCATGGGATGGGGGTGCTACACAGAACTGGAGACCGTGTGCTTCTGCTGATCTTCCAAAGCAGGTTCTGCTCCCAGGACCAGCCAGGGCAAAGGGCCACCAGCAAATTAGAACATTGATGAACATGCTGATTTCTTTCTTTCTTTCTTTTTCTAAAATTTATTTTATTGATTTTTTTACAGAGAGTAAGAGAGAGGGATAGAGAGCTAGAAACATCGATGAGAGAGAATCATCGATCAGCTGCCTCTTGCACACCCCCTACTGGGGATGTGCCCGAAACCAAGGTACATGCCCTTGACCGGAATCGAACCTGGGACCCCTCAGTCTGCAGACTGACGCTCTATCCACTGAGCCAAACCGGTTTCGGCAGAACATGTTGATTTCTTCTTCCAATGCTCTGATCAATGAACTTGCAATCACATCATTATTATAATTATTTTTATCCTCACCCAAGGACATGTTTACTGATTTGAGAGACAGAGGGACACACACACACACACACACACACACACACACACACACAGAGAGAGAGAGAGAGAGAGAGAGAGAGAGAGAGAGAGAGAGAGAGAGCGCCGTCCTGTATATGTCCTAACTAGAATTGAACCTGCTATCTAGGTATATGACCTGACTGGGAATTGAACTCAACTTTTTGGTGCATGCGATGATGCTCCAACCAACTGATCCATCTGGCCATGACACATTATTATAATTCTTTAAAAAAATATATTTTATTGATTTTTACAGAGAGGAAGGGAGAGAGACAGAGCTAGAAACGTCTATGAGAGAGAAACATTGACCAGCTGCCTCTTGCACACCCCCTACTGGCGATGTGCCCACAACCAACATACATGCCCCTCACCGGAATCGAACCCGGGACCTTTCAGTCCGCAGACGGACCCTCTACCACTGAGCCAAACCGGTTTCTGCTATTATAATTCTTAAAAAGGTTTGGGGCTTTTCCTGCTGCTTCTGGAATTCCTTGAGGATGTTTGAAGTTTCCCCATTGGGTCTAAAGACACTAGACTGGAGCCTCACATGTGTGCTCTATAATCATACTGAATCTGAAAAGCAGAGACCACCTGGAAGCTGGGTAGTTCATTCCGCAGTCTCAGTCTACCCCAAACTGAGTTCAGTTCTAATCAGTTCGGCCAATATTTACTACCTCCTCCCATGCCATTCCCTGTGAAAAAAGAAAGATAAGTTGGATGTGGTTCGCTGGCCTCAAGGAACATTGCTAAACTGAGGAGCTAGATACAGACCATGATAACATAGATGACCCAGACAACACCAAAGACGTGCCCAGGGTGCCAAGTGAGCTGGGAGGAGAGTACTGAGCCCACTGGACTCTGGTGTGTCTGGATGTGCATGGGAAGGAAGAGACTAGAAACAAGGGCCCTTCCTTGTCTCTCACATCCTGGGAGGCTCTGGAGCTGCAGGTGGGGTGTCCAGATAAAGCAGCTGGGTCCTCCTAGAAGCCCCTCATCTCCAGAGCAGGGGAAGAAGGAAGAGCCAGTGTTTGCCTCTCTGCCCGCTCCCAGCCCGAGAACAAGGCGAGTCATAGCAATCAGCTCCCTTCACCTCCACCTGAAGCAGTGAGGGCTGCAGGCACCAAGAGCTGGTCCTACTGTCTGCTCACCGAGGCCCTGGATGCAGGGCTGCTCATGGTTCCCAGGCAGGAGGCAGCAGGATATGAAGGTAAAGCTTTATGGAGGGAACTGAGCTATTAGCAGTCAGCCCTGAGGTACTTAATGCAGCTCCTCACAGCTAAGCCGTAAGGAAATGGGGCTTCAGAGGATTTCCTGAAAATGTAAAGCTCCTTTTAAATAGCAAGGAGATTTCCTGACAGCGGGGAGGGGCTTCTCCAAGGCCATGTTTCCTTTGCGGGCATGGAGCCTCACTTTCGAGGCACCCACCTGGCCTCTGCACCCGGAGTCAGAGATCCTCTTTAAGGGGAGCCTTATCAGGTCGGTAAGCTCAGATTCTCAGCATCTCTGTGCATATGTGGGGATGAGAAGGAGCTGGAGCATGGACAGGGATGCTGAGGAAGTGCCATCAGTATGTGCTCCCATTCTAGAATGCATGCTCTCCTCATTCTAGAATGCATGCTCTCCTCATTCCAGAAGGCATACTCTCCTCTTTCTAGAATGCATACTCTCCTCTTTCTAGAATGCATACTCTCCTCTTTCTAGAATGCATACTCTCCTCTTTCTAGAATGCAGTGATGAGTTACAGGTCCTTATGGTGCTTTTACATACCCTTGACTCTCAGGGACCCGCCTGGTAGGTGGGGCAGATGTTTGGGTCTTATCTTCATTTTATTTTATTTTATTTATTTATTTATTTTTTTAAGATTTTTAAAAAAATATATTTTATTGATTTTGTACAGAGAGAGAGATAGAGCGTTAGAAACATTGATGAGAGAGAGTCATCGACCAGTTGCCTCTTGCACACCCCCCACTGGGGATATGCCCGCAACCAAGGTACATGCCCTTGACCGGAATCGAACCCGGGTCCCCTCAGTCCCCAAGCCGACGCTCTATCCATTGAGCTAAACCGGTTTCGGCTCTTATCTTCATTTTAAAGACAAAGAAACTAAGTCAGAAAATGGCAATCTATGGACAGAGAATGGGAGTGGGGATGAGAAGGTGTGGGTTCCAGTCACCAATGTAGAGCTGAGCCCCAGACCCGTCACCTGTGAAATGCACAACAGGATTAGGCAAGATCAGTGGCTTCCAGACCAGAGTTCAGGATGAGTGCCTCTGGGCCCTCCCAGGGGTGGGCGGGGCCAGGAAGCCACTCTCATCAGAGCACTCCACCTTTATTTGTTATGTTTTGGGATTCCCACATGAAATTTCATATGAGGATAGGGTTTCTCAGCTTACAAAATTCAAAAACTGCCCCCTTTCTAATTTCTGACTCTCTTGAGTCAGGCCTCCTCAGCCATGACCCAATGTCCTATCCACCCTCACTCTGGGATAGGTGGATGGCCAAGAAGGAAGCAGGCAGCTTCCCCTCCAGATGTGGGTGGTCTTTAACCAGAGCATCTGCTCTGCAGAGGTAGAGTGTGAACTGGGGCTACATCTGCTGGCTGACTCCATCCCTTTTTGCCATTAGGCTCCCTAATTATGTTTTATTTTCATATCTGGAAAATACATTTTGGACAACTAAAATACATTTAGTTGACATATTAGGATTCCCTGCCTGGGTTTTGTCAAGTTTGCTCCAGCCTTCATGACTGTTGGGACACCCAGTGAAGCAAATCTCTGAGGGCCTACAATAGGCAGAGTGGCTAGCTGAGCAGAGAGGGAATACAGGAGCCTCACTGATTCAATGGCAATGAGCCACCCCCAGAATGGAGGCCACATCTGACAACCAGCTGGGGTTTCCCATTCAGGTTGCCTTCCTTCAGCTCCCAGGGTCTCCTGCCTGAACCTCAAGGTAGGGAGGGTGCCAAGCAGGCATTGCAAACACCCGGAGCTTCTTCCAGATCCTCTGAGCCTGCGAGTCTGAGGGCCACTGAGAGCCCCACCTGGCAGTTGTCTTGGGGCTGGGGTCAGGCAGGGGCATTGGCTCTGTAGGAAGCAGTGCTGGTGACAGTGGTGGTGGCCTTGAGTTGGTGACTTGGATGTGGTGGTCGTGCTGTCAGGGTTAGTGACATAGCAGAGTTTGTGGGCCCAGTGTTGGCAGCAGCCCTTTAGTTTCTGGTGCCAACATTGATGGAACATCACCAACAGTTGTATGGTGACAGATGTGGCATCGCTGTCGTTTTGGTATTGACATCACCACAGTGAGCCAACTCCGAAGTTGAGGGAAATGGCACAGGTACACACACAGCTGTTTTCCTGGAATCCAGGAGACACCACCTGGTATGCAGGGATGGAGTGAGAAGGGAACCAGAATTTCCTTAGAAAGGAAGGGTGAGGAGTGGGAAAAGTCCCGATTTATGCCTGTGGTCATGCCTGTGGAACTCTGTGTGATGACAGACACGGGAAGGCTGGTGAAGAATTTGGCAAAAAGACTGATCTTCATGGGTCACATCTGAACGTGTGGGAAGCCACCCAAAGAACAATAAACAAGGAGGGATGTCTACAAAGACAGTCCTGAGGACAAGAGAGGAAGAGTGGGGTGGAGGTGTGCCAGTGAGGGGTCCGCTGAAGGATCAAGCTCCTTGAGTAATTTTCTTCCCTCGAGCAGGTGAAAAATGGTACTTAGCTACAGTTTTAAGTTTTTTCCATTCTCTGAGGTGATTCCATTTGGATTAGTTTCCTAGGGCAGCCCTAACAACCTGAGTGACTTAGAACAACAGAAATGTATTGTCTCACAGTTCTGGAAGCTGAAAGTTCAAAATTGGGGAGAGGGTAGGGCCTCACTCCCCTGGAAGTTGTCGGGGAGACCCCTTCCTCACCTGCCCCTGGCTTGTGGTGAGTGTTGGCACCCCAGGCTGTTCCTTGGCTTATAGCTGTCTTGAGTCAACCTGCGTCTGTTGTCACACAGAGTTCTGTTTCTGTGTCCAAATTTCTCTCTTCTTATAAGGACATTAGTCATTGGGCTGGAGACCACCCTACTTCAGTGTGACCTCGTTCTGATTACTTGATTGCATTTAGACCCTATTTCCAAATAAGGCCACATTCACAAGTAGCAGGGATTAGGCCTCGAATATCCCTTTCTGGTTCAGCCCACACCTTCATCGAATTCCCTTAGCCTTTTGGTAATGCTCACACAGCCTCAGGCTGTCCTGTGAGGGGAGGGACAGAACAGTGTGTGTGTCGCCTGCCCGCTGTGGAGAGAGAGGTGTCCTGTGTAAGCCTCCTCCAGGATGCTTAACTTCCTCATTTACCCCTTCTCTTCCCCCATTACATTTTAGAGGGAGATGACCTTGAAAGGTGTGTGTGTGTGCATGTGTGTCTGTCTTTTCCTACCTCTATCCCCCTAGAAATTATAAACCTGTTGGGCTTACAAGCCAGAACAGTGGCGGGCTCTTATGAGTATTCCGCATGCCCATGCTCAGGGCTGCCTTACTCAGTAAATATTTGTTGAACTAAGTAAAACTAGATTGAGTTGTAGGGGAAAAAATCATGGCTGTACTCCTTTGGCCTTGAAAAAAGAAAAGAAAGGAATTTGTTATTAGAACAGCAAGGGCTTGGGGCAGAGAGAGAATAATTCTGGATGAGGCCACCCAGACCCAAGGCTGGGCCTGAGGCATCAGAAACTCTTCAGGCTCATCATTATCTTTCCAAGGGTCCCATGGCTCCTTGTCAGGCACCTGCTCTGCCTTTGCAGAAATGTCTACCTTTTAAGAAAGTGGCATCCCTGAGATTTCCGGCAACCCAGTGTGGTGGAACATGTCTCTGTCCACTGGAGCTGGAGCATCCAACACCTCAGAGAATGGAAAAAACTTAAAAATGTAGCTAAGTACCATTTTTCACCTGCTCGAGGGAAGAAAATTGCTCAAGGAGTTGGATCCTTCATCGGACCCCCTCACTGGGGCACCTCCGCCCCACTCTTCCTCTCTCGTCCTCAGGACTGTGTCTTTGTAGATATCCCTCCTTGTTTATTGTTGTTTGGGTGGCTTCTCACACGTTCAGATGTGACCCATGAGGATCAGTCTTTCTGCCAAATTCTTCACCAACCCCAGCAATTCATTTCTTTAGGCTTAATTTGTTCATGGGAGAGTGACACCCCAGTGGGAGACCTCAGCAGGACAGTCACAGGGGGATGGTGGATTGGATGATGGTGGCTTTGGGCTGGACCCCCAGTGTCCATTGCAGACCACTTCATATTTCTCAGTTGTCTAAGGGACACACACACACACACACACACACACACACACACACACACGATCAGTAATGCTCAGAGACCCTGTGTTCTCTCAGCTAAGGGTGGCAAACTCTTGGCGTGGGATTTTCATGGAGTCCCATATGCAGTGCTGTCTCTTAGCTTGTCTGGAGCCCTGCGCCTCTCATCACGTAAGCTATTCATAAAACAAAAAATAGTGACAGATTTGGAATGTGAACTCTCTGGAGTGGAAGATACTTTAAAAGTCTGCCAGGGTTGTCGCCTATCCAGGTTGCATATTTCTTCCACTCTGCAGACCTATGAACTGCGCAGGTACCAGGGGTCTAGCAGGATTGAGAAGTGAGTGATTCTGTTATTGAACTTAGTGGCCTGGGAATGGAGAGAAATGAAAGGATTTGTTTTTCACATTTTAAAACCATAATTTTTCTTCTCATCTCCTCCTTGGGAATGGCGCCATGCTCATGTCACCAGTGACAGTCCCTGTGGCCCTGCAGCTGTTCTCACCCCATGGCACAGAACCTAGAACTGGAGGAGCCAAGGCTGGAGCCCACCTTCCTGAAGGCTGGGCAGACCCCCAGCGGCTGGCCGGCCAGGCCCCCTGTCACCCACCCACACTGAGCTAAGGAAGTCAACCTGTTCTCACCCCCACCCCGCAGCTCAGCTCTGTTCAAATATCTCATTTTCTCTCCTGGGCCTTCTGGCAAATCCTCTATTTATCTTGCTCATTCTCTGTCCCACCTGTTGACTGGGCTTTTCACTCCACCGCCCACCCCTTTCTGTGCCTGTACTTACTACATATGCAGTTACTCTTGATACCAGATAATTTGGTTTTTGATTGCAGGGCATTAGATGGATTTAAAGTTGTCAGTGTATTGCTTTCTAGATTGTAGGCAAACCTTCCCACTACCACCACCACCACTACCATCATTTAAGCACACTGAGCACGGTGCCTGCCTGAGGGAACCGTGGGCCCTGCCACTTCCCTGCTCACCCTCTAGGGGCGCCCTTGGCGTTGCTGGGCTGCAGCCTCACTCCATACACAGGTGGTTCACCCAGAGCACTGGCCAGACACAGACACCACTCATCTGCATCCCAACCAGCTTGGCCTCACAACCAGGGCTGCCCCACACCCAGCTTTGCTAAGCAGAATTCCGCCCCCGCGCCGGCCTCCTGTTGTTATTAAGCTTAAGATAGAGATCCTGGGTGACTCAGAAAAATAACAAAGGCTCATGGAACCTCTTCTGGGCTTCTTCTTAGAATTAAGAAAGTGCATGTGTGGGGAGGGGGTGGAGGTGGATGGGCGGTAGGATGGTTTGGGAGCAGTGAGCGGGGACCAGATTCCATGAACAGAAAGTCCTAAACACATTATAGCTATTTGAATGTGGATATATTTGGAGTCTTGTTTAGATCTCTATGTCCCTCAATATTCTCATCTATGAAATGGGGATGATAATGTGTAATTTAATAAGGTTATTAAGAACAATGAATGAGAATACATATAATATATATATACATATATATAATTTCCTTTGGCCTCTCTCCATATATACATGAACAACAGTACCTGGTACCTGGTAATTGCTAAATAAGTGTGGTTTATTACCCTGACTGCGATTGTGTAAGAAACACAACCCTAGAGACATATCCTTTGGGCTCCATAACTTACTTGATATGTAAATATAATGTAATGCTCTATTATTTTCATTTATTATTTATAATAAACTTATTATAATAATTATAAATAATTATATTATTATCTGTGATCAGTTAGATGTGACCTTCGCGCATACATACTTTCATTGGAAAATGTGGTAGAAAATTGCTTCCCTGCATCTTCCATGGGGTCGGATGTGATGGTCGGTGGGTGGTGCTATGCTCAGTAATCTGGCACATGCTTGGGCAGGCTCCAGGCAGGGAAGCTGGATGCTGCTCCTTTCACTCTGCACCCTCTATCCTTACACGGTGACTCCAGCACTGGCACCCTCTGGTACCCATCAGTGCTAGGGATCTACTAGTCCCAGTAACCAGTACTTTCCTATAGGGAGTGAGGAGAGACACTGTCATCAACAGTTTGCAACTACTGGTTGAAAACTAGCGGGTAGGGTTGAGCCAGATGACAGGTTGGCTCTGCCAGCTCAAACGTTCTGTGACCCTAAGGTTCCCAGGAACACAGGCAGGTCCATAGGACAGAGGCCAAGCCCCGTTCTCTCAGGACGTGGGACTCAATCATGACACTGAGGCCGTAATTCAGAAGGAAGTTGGCTGGCTGCTTGGGCGGATGTACATGGACACCAGAGAGAGCACATCATTCCAAGGACTGGATCGGTAGGCCTGGTGGTCAGCGAGTCCTTGCCATGCACTGATCCACGATGATGATGATCAGTAATTACCCATGCACAGGTCCAAGGTGACTAACAGGGATATGTGCACTACTGGAGGAGAAGTGACTCTTCCACCATGAGACCTTTGACTGGTGGGGGCCCTGGGGACACACTGTTAGGTTTCCCTGAGAGATCTCTGGTCACAGAGGGGACACTGGGTGCAACCAGCTATGTGAGGGTGGGCATGTTGCTTCCCTGCTCTGGACCTGGACACCCTCATCTGTAGAATGGGACAGGGTGGTTGAAAAGATTGGTTCTGAGGCTCTTTTAGCTCTGACACCCTACAAGTTCATTATTTCCTTTCTTCTGGATCCCTCTGGCTAGCAGCCCAGACTCAAGCTGGTCTTGGTATAGGATCTTTTTAGCTACTTTCTTCCAAGGCCTTTTCATTCATCTTCATTCTCCAATGCAGGATGAATGTTCACTCTTAGCTACTTAGGAAACCCTTGTCCTCCATTTTTCTTTTTCAGCATTTAAATAAATGGAATCTAGTATGTTAAGTGCTTAGCACAATGCCTAGCTCATAAAATGCATTTATACATATAATATGTAATCCATATTCTATATAATAGTATATGTTCTCCTAATACATGTTTTACTTTAACTTTTCCCTGTGGCCTAAATATCTGTGTCATTTAAAATACATTTTATTTTTTGAAACTCAGGGCCACCTAGCTTGCTCTTTGCAATAGAAAGGTTTCTTTCGAAAGCAGCTCATTCATTCAAGTTCCCAGCGCAGTGGACCCAATCCCTTTGAGGGGCTCAGCACCGTGTTAGATACTGACAAGGCAAAGCTCTGTCTGCAGACTGATGAGGCCCCAGGAACATGGTTTCTGGAGAGGCAGCTCTGGCTCAGTCGGATGCAAGGGGGGAGTTTGGATGTGGATACAGGAGGGGGTGATGCCTATGAGGCCCCAAAACTCAAAATCTTGGACCCGTTGAGTTAACACTTTCCAGAAATGTTATTCCAAGTGAGGAAATACTATAACCCATCTCAGACGGGGCTCGAGTTGATTCCCTGAATCTGAGTTACCCTCAAATTTGCACTGAAAATGTGATCTGAAGCCCCACTTACCCGCGTTAATAGTGAGGAGAGCAGCACAGTTTTGAAGACTTTTTCTGAGGCTCCTTCCTCCCCAGATGCCCAGACCCATCCCCACAGCCTCACCTCTGATCCTCAGCACACACTTAAGAGGTGCAGAGCCTATAGTAGAAATTATTGTTCTCATTTTCTTCCAAGGCCTTCCAAAGGGCAAACTAATCTCAAGAGGCTACAAACAGATGGTGACGGGGACGGCGACTGACCTTGGGGAGAGAGGCAGGTCCTGGGCTAGACCAGGATTAGAAGCTGTGCTCTGTAAGCTGCCTGTGTGTGGCTTACAGAGGTCTTACAGACTAACTCCTGGACGGGGCAGGCAGACCATGACATTAACCAGCCTGGACCCAACAACCTTGATGGTTCCCTTCAGGGGCCCCACAGGCAGTGCATCATCGTCTTTGTACTTGTTCTAATTCCACAAGCTTTTCTACTTACTAGTATTAGTAGAAAATGCTTCCACTCTGACACGTTGAAACAGGGAGGGGTAGGCAGCCAAGAGCGCGTCACTTGTGTCTCATAATGTTGAGCCTTTTATCTCCTCCATCTCTAAGCCTTGGCATCTTATCCCACCAGCCTCTGTAGAGAGGAGGGTGAGGGAGAGGGTGAGAGAAGTTTAAATAGCACCGAGAAATAGCCTGAGAGGGCCTTGCTTCTTCAGGAAAGAAGAGGACAAAATTCAAAAAAGAAGAGAGGAGAAGAATAACTCTTTACTTAAGAGCAATAGAAAAGGCAAAGAAAAGAGATGCTGGGAAGGAATATTAAAGACCTTATAGGAAAACCAGACATGAAGCCAAAAGTGCCAATGGGAGCTGGCAACACCCTTCTGAAGATTGGAAAAATGTTCTTTTGGCCACTCTGGTGCCTCTGGCTAAATCTGTTCCATATTTGTGATTTGTGGCACTCAAGCTAAACTAGTGGCCGACCCAGGCTTGAAAGGGTAATAACTTCCAAGGCTGGTTCAGATTGCTCTTGCCAGAGGGGCTCAGAAGACAGACGTCCTGTGGCTGAAGGATTAGCAGGGGTCCCCACGTGCCAGCCTCCGGAAGGAGGAAACCAGGAGAGAGAAAGGGTGAGAGGCAGGAGAACAGGTAAAGGCAGGGCCCACTCTCACAGCCTTTCCTTCATTCACTTTTTATTCATGGAGGATTGAATGAGTTTCCCCGCATGTCAATCACTGTTTCAGGCACCATCATCTCCGTTAATCTTCACTGTAGCCCTACATTATAAGTAGTATTATTTTCTCTATTTTACAGATGAAAAATCAGGTGCTCAGTGTACAGTTCTTAAGGTATAAAGGGAAGGTTTAGATTATGTTCTGCCTGATTCAGAACCTTACTGCCAGCAATAAAACACACTACAAAGGAGCTGGAAATGACAAGGAGGTAAAATATGCTCAGAAATGGCAACATTTATTGAACAGTTGTGGGCCATACGACTCGGGCAGGGCCCCCATCTTCCTGGGGTGAAGTGGGTGATGGGATACTAAGCCAACAGAAGGATGGGCATGCCAGCTGGTGTGAAGGAGTAGCCTTCTGAGGGGAGGCCTGGGAGCAGGGAGGGGTAGGATCAGATGTGTGCAGACAGAAGAGACCCACAATCAGCAGCAGCTGCTGAGTTTCTGCGTGTTTCCAACACTACTCTTGAAACTCTCATCCATTATTTCATTTGATTGATGTACCACCACGGAGAGGGTGTCATTATACACCTGCCCCCCACCTTTTTTTTAAATGAAGGGATTGACCACAGGCAGCAAAATCTCAGGCATATGCTGAAGCATTTTCTTCATTGATACTGTTCCTAGGGCAATGGAAACTAAAGAGAAAATAAACAAATGGGACTACATCAAAATAAAAAGCTTCTATATAGCAAAAGAAATGATCAACAAAACAACAAGAAAGCCAACTGTATGGGAGAACATATTTTCCAATGTTATCATTGATAAGGGTTTAATCTCCAACATTAACTGGGAACTCATACAACTTAACAAAAGGAAGATAAACAACCCAATAAAAAAATGGGCAATGTACCTAAATATATACTTTTCAAAAGAAGACAGAAGGAAGGCCCAGAGACATATGAAAACATGCTCAAAGTCACTAATCATCTAAGAGATGCAAATCAAAACAACAATGCAGTACCATCTCACACCTGTCAGAATAGTTATCATCAACAAATCAACAAATGACAAGTGATGGTGAGGAACCCTCGTGCACTGCTGGTGGGAATGCAGACTGGTGCAGCCACTGTGGAGAACAGTATGAAGTTTTCTCAAAAAACTAAAAATGGAACTCCCATTTGACCCAGTGATCCCACTTCTAGGAACATATCCCAAGACACTAGAAACACCAATTAGAAATGATATATGCACCCCTTATGTTCATAGCAGCACAATTCACCATAACTAAGATTTGGAAACAACCTAAGTGCTCATCAGCAGATGAGTGGATTAAAAAACCGTGGCACATCTACACAGTGGAATACTACACTGTGATAAAAAATGAGTTCTTACCATTTGCATCAGCATGGATGGAACGAGAGAGCATTATGCTAAGTGAAACAAGCCAGTCAGAGAAAGATAAATATCACATGATCTCACTCATTTATGGAATATAATGAACAATATAAACTGATGAACAAAAACAGATCCAGAGACAGAAGCATCGACCAGACCATCAAACCTCAGAAAGAAGGTAGGGGAAGGTGGGGGTAAGGTGGAGAGATCAACCAAAGGACTTGTATGAATGCATATAAGCCTAACCAATGGACACAGACAACAGTGGGTGAGGGCATGAGTGGGTGGGAGGATGGAGAAGTAATGGGGGGGGGGATAAGGAAAAATAAAAATAAAATAAAATGAGGGGATTGAGATGTGGAGAGATAAGTGCCTAGCCAGAGGCCACATATCTTAAGTGGCTTAGGAGAAGTTTAAACCTTATCTGTTCGATCACAGGTCTAGGCTCTTCTCTTCTGAAACCGCAGAGGCTTCTGGAGTCAGCCTCACAGAGGCCCATCAAAATTCAGCCTCGAGGGAGCCAGGGGCAGGTGCTGAACCCAGAAATAATACTTATTTGTAAAGCCAGAACCAGCAAAGTCAAGGGCAAGAGAGATTTTTAAAAAATGTATATATTCCAGGATGTTTGTGGGTAATAGCATGTGGACGGAGCACTCCCTGCAGTAGGTGTTGCTCCAGTGCTTTCCATGAACAAACTCACACCTGCACAGCCTCTCCATGACAACAGTACAATTATCTCCCCAACTCAACTTGCACATGAGAAAGCCCAAGAGAAGGGTACCTTTTCCAATCAGACAGAGCACACACACACCAGAGCAAACTCAGACCCAGGTCCCCTGGGAATGTGCGTGTACTCTTAACTGTGCCCACTGCAGAGAAGGTAGGGATCAAAGACAGGGTGGGGAGGGCTAGGCCACCAGAGGAGGAGTGGTGGCAGCTGTGGCCAAGTCAGGCTGAGAAATGGTGGAGGACCACAGAATGGGACAAAGCTGGATGCCTCTGGCCCCTCACCTGGCTGTGCAGCTGACTGGTACGAGCATCAGGGACAGCAGCTGGAGAAGAGGCAGCCCGCTCTCTCCCACAGTGGAGTGGGGCTTGATGGGGCGGGGGGGAGGGAGGGGAGAGAAGTAGGGGCAAGGATTGGAAATTTGTAATATGACCAACACAAAAGATGATGAAACATAGAAGAAATCTGGAGACCGAAGGAATGCATACAGGGCTTCAAGAACAAAGGAAGAGTAAGAGGTTTGTGAAGAAGGAAGTCCATGCCCATGGTAGTTAGGGAATGGCGAGCAGGTCGGGGAAGTGGGCAAGAGTGAGGGCTGGGGTAGTTTTGACCCCAGGCTGCCCACTACAATGTGGCCTTGGAGCACGAGAGGCAGCTATCCTGGGTCCCCACCCTGCCCTTGTCTATGCGGAAGAAGAGAGGCTGCCTCCATCCCATCTCCTCCTTTGCTGTACTGAGGGGAGACATCTGCTTTGCTCTTGCTAATTTAGTGTGGGAAGCCTGGCCCGTGCTCTGGTGTAGATAACGATGCCTGCCAGCTGGCAGGCAGGCTGGGGAGCCAGGGGCCCAGCCGCATCCCTCCCTGCCTGGCATTCCATCACTCGGCAGCCGGCACCCCGGGAAGGCTGCAGCTGCCCTGTCACCCTGTACGCCCACGTGGAGGCAGTGGGAGGAGGGCAGGGCTCCTGCCTCACATAGGCTTGGGCTGCAGCCTCCAGACCAGCCTGCTTTAGCCACACCAGAGCCAAGGGAGGAGTGGGGTTTGAAGTACAGGGTATGCTGGGGATGGCAAGAACAGATTTGTTGAGAATGGCCATGGTCCTGGAGATGCCGTTCTTCCCCACGTGGGCACAAGCAGGACAGCAGAGCCCCATGGTGCCAGTGGTTACAGGTTCAGGACAGAGCATCCCTCCGCACAGATAACCGCACAGGCCTCAGAACAAATGCTTGCTTTGGGATCTATGCTCACCAGGCATTGCTGCCTTTCACTTCCCTGGGCGTTTTCTCTGCACTCCCTAGGAAGGGAGCTTCAGCTGCACCCTAGGGACTGACAGGGAAATTTTATCTTTTCATCTTGTTTATCTTTCTTCGCTGCATGGGAATGGCATCTTTACTCACCTCCCACTCCTGAGGCTGTCCCCTTCCCCAAGCACTTCCCTGTTCTAAGTGCCCCTCACCAAACTGAAGGTTTGAATTCCTAGGAGGAATTTGAATTTTTCCAGACACCTTAGAAAAACCAGGGGCCGGAGATGGCCAGCTTCCAAGGAGTAGACTGTGACAGAAGGGCTTTGTCTCTAAGAGTAGACCAGACGCTGAGAAACCAATAACTGATCTCAGTGCCAATATCACCTTCAGCTAACACATTATTCGAGTTGTTGTTATAAACCTGTGGATAGCTATTGGATACCAAGTACTTTAGCCACAAGGATGGAAAAAGAAGTATAGCCTTAGCCGGTTTGGCTCAGTGGATAGAGCATCAGCCTGTGGACCAAAGGGTCCCAGGTTTGATTATGGTCAAGGACACGAATCTCTGTTGGGCTGCAGGTTCCTCCCCAGTCCAGGCCCGGGTCAGGGCACATGCAGGAGGCAACCAATCTATGTGTTTCTCTCACATTGATATTTCTCTCTGTCTTGCCTTTTCTCTTCCACTCTCTCTAAAAATCAACAGAAAAATATCCTCCAGTGAGGATTTAAAACAAAAACAAACAAACAAATAAATAAATAAAACAGAAAAAAAAAGTATAAAATTTGATCCAGAGACCAAGGAAATAGACTTAGGATTCTGTCCTCAGTTTTCCTAGATTTCTCTCCCATTGAATCATGGTCTCTGTCCAGCAACCATCATGTTCATGCAGATGGCTCCAGATTGACATAACCAATCCTGGGTTTCTAACCACTGCCTAGACATGATATATACTTACACCCTCCTCAAACTCAACATGTCCACCACCAAATTCATCCATCAACCTAACCTTCCCTCACTCTCCCAAACCTACCCATTTTCCAAATTTTGACATCTTTCTGCCTAAAATGATCCTTCATACTCCCACTATTCTTCAAGATAACTCAGATCACTTGTTTACTATGTACAAAATGACTAGGTGCCATGGAGCACATCATGGTTGGGCTAAGCTCCGTCTTCCGGATGCCCATACTGATTTCAGAGAAGAAGGGAGAGGAAGAGAAAAAGAAACACCAGTGATGAGAATCATTGATTGGCTGCCTCCTGCATGCCCCCTACTGAGATTGAGCTCGCAACCCGGGCATGTGCCCTGGCCAGGACTTGAACTGTGTTCTCCTGGTTCATAGTTCAATGCTCAGTCGCTAAGGACACTGGCTGGACTGAACCCCCATACTTTAAGGTCCAGATGAAAATCCATGTGAAGACTTCCCGAGTGAAGTCTCCCCTAATCCCTTCCAGGCAAAGTGCCTCCCCTCCCTCTGGGCTTCCATAGCACTTACTCTGAATCTCTCTTTAGCCCCTTTTTGCTCTCTTCCCCCCTTTAAATACAAGCCTGTAATGTCTTTGTACCTCTGAAATGTCCCTACTTCCAAATACATTTAGTAATGTCCCAGAAACAGTTCTGTCATTCTGAATTTCTCATTTGTGGAGTGTTGACTGGTGCCTTCTTGTATCTTTCTTATCTAACAGAAATGGGGAATGCTTCTCCACTCATGCTGCCTTGGCTTTGGTGCCACACTCCCCAGGATGTCCCCCGTCCTCAATGATCAGGTTGGTTGACTTGTCTATGTGTAATTACACTGTATTTGCTCATGACTGGGCACTTACCCCTAAACTGAATGTCTTTCTTGCACCTCCTCCCCCTTTGAAGAAAAGACCATGAGGTCAGGGACCACGTTTTGTTAACCTTCCCCATCCCATCTATGTCCTGCTCAATCCACCTTTGGTTCAAAGAAAGCCCAAAAAAAGTAAGCCACATTTGGTAAGGAACTCAGAATTCTGAATAAAATGTCAACAACTCACAGAGTGCATTTTGCAGCAATTCAGTTTGTCTGTTGCTGGCTCCATTCTAGACTATAGTAAGCACGAGGCAACAATCTGCTTTGGGTATAGAAATTGAGTGATGTGTTTTTTGAGCTGATGTTAAAGTCCAATCATTTCCAGCTTCATGAGATTTACAGCCAGTTTTGTATGTGTGAAACTAGCCAGATCACCAAGGGAATTTGTTTTCTCATCAATAATAGCAATTTCCACAGCTTAGCACCTATAGTTGTAAATAATTTACTTTAAAAACTCAGCCATATTTAAATTTATTATAACCATCTAGACACTTCATCATGCACAAAAATAATAGCTGCAGAGCTATCTTCTGTTTATTTCTGATGCTGCCACTTCTGATGTGTACATTTATTATATATAGTGATTAACAATGTCAGCTCCAGGGTCAGAGGGCCTGTGTTACAACCCCACCCACCCCACTATTCACTAGCTGTGAAATTGTAGGAAAATCATGCCATCCCCTCTGTGCCTCAGTTTCCTGGTCTATAAAGCAGTAGTGTTGGCGTTTGCATTACAGTGTTATGGACTGAATGAACTAATCCATTTAAGACCTTAGACAGTGCCTGGCACCTGATAAATACTCTGTGAAAAACATAGCTGTTAGGATTTGCTATGGGTGAAGCCAACATAAGAAAAATGTTTGTCTCTATGCCATTCCCAGCCCTCAGCGTTCCTATTCAGTAGGGAGGGGGCAGCATTATCCACATTTTACAAACAGCGCAATTGAAGCCAGATGTCCAGGCAGCGAGCAGCAGTCTGAAACTTGAAGATGTAGATGTAAGTACAAGGACTCTTTCCAGGAAGCTGTGAAGCTATGCAGTTAAAATGAGTGCGAGGCATCCCAGAGGAACCTGTGACCCCCAATGTCCCTTCTCTGCCACGGTTCTCCATGGATGCTCAGCAAAGTCACTTCCCTCTCCATCTCTGAAATGACCTCAGGCTGTGGCTTCCCAGATATTTCTCTCACCAGTTTTTAAAAAGCCATATTAGGGTGTTAGATGAGGTGCTGACGAGATCCCCTCTCCTTGGTTCGCCACGGTCCTTGACTCCTGAAGTCCTCCCTGCTGGGGTCCTTGGGTATAGACATATACCTCCTGGCTGCAGACTCTGGGGCGTTGCAGTGTGTCTTTCTGCTGAGCCAGGACCTTAACTCGGAACCTCACCCCGCCCGAAGAAGATTCTGGCTGTACAAGACCCTGTCTGTGTGGAAGCAGCCCCAAGAGTTTGTGGGTACCAGGAGCATTCCTGTTTCAGAATCTGGACTATTCAAGAAGCGTTCCCTTTCTGTCCACTAGGGGGCCGCTCGTAGGGGGGATGGAAAAAACGGAGGCTTAAAAAATATGCTGCTGAAATTTCAGCAAGAGGGGAAAAGAGAGAGCGTTTGAGAGAGAGAGAGAGAGAGAGAGAGAGAGAGAGAGAGAGAGAGCGCAAAGCAGTCCCAGGCTTCCTCGTCTCCTTCACGTCAGAGGCAGGAACCGACTGTGCGAAGGCTGTTGGCTCAGCACGCAGAGACGGAGGAAGGCGCAGACACAGAGAGTGGGAGCAGAGGGGTCCTTCCTGACCCAAGGAATTAGCGCGAGTGTAGTCAAGCCGCCTGACTTTTTTATCTTATTTTGGTTGCCTCCTCTTCCTCCTTCCACTCCAGCCCTGCCAGCTGGGAGCCTCCTCTCTTCCTCCCAGAAAAGGAGGAAGGGAAGAGAAGGGAGAGAGGTGGGTTCTCTAGGTGAGCGCACCCGCCGGCTCCAGCCCGCACAGGCAGGAACCTCTTCGCAGAAAGCTCCTCTCGCTCCCCGCCGCCCACCCCCAGCCTGGTAAGTGCGTGCGCTCGCTCCTTGGGTTTTCTCGCTAGCGTGATTTCAGCACCGCGGAGAGCTACGAGATGCCTTTCCCTTCCTGTGTGTCTGTGTGTTCCTGCAAGGCATTTGGCACTAAGGTTACATCTATCTCTCTGCTGCCCTGGAGCTGGGTTCTGCGTAGCGGAAAAAGGGCACAAAACTATGTCTACCGGATTAAAGGGGGATGTGGACTCCGGCCTTAGGGCTGTGCGTGTGCGTGAGTGCCATGCTGTTGCATAAGACAGGTGAGGTCTGAGCTAAATTGACAGTTGGTTTCTGTGTCTCTGTGTAGGGTTGTTCTATGTAGATAAGAGAGAGGGTTTGGGGAATTAGTCATGCATCTTCATTAACTCTTTCCTGACAAGCCATTCACGGTGGGAAAGTGTTGCAAAGGAAGTCTGGGGGTTTGGGAGTGGAGGTAAAAGTTATGCTCTTCTGAGAGAGATGGAAGAGATGGTTGTTAAAATGTCAATTTCCCCAGGATTCTCTGGGCTCTTGCTGTGGGAGGAGACCAATCTGACCTTTTACTTTCTCTCCTGGTGTGGATCCATGGCAAGTGGAGAGGTGCGACAGGTGAACATCAGGATGGAGTGGTTTGGCCGGGCTGAGGTCCCCCTGACCTCACAGGAAAGTGTCTTGAGCTTTGCCAAGATTGGCTGATGTGAATTATACTTCATTTGCAAGGAGGCAGGAAGTGCCCTCCACTTTGCTGCCATTCTTGTCTGTGAATGGTTGAGGACAACATCTGTTCTGCCCCGTTTTCTGCCTGTGGAAGACAGCTCAGGGGAAGGGTTTGCCCTCACATGTCTGGGGAAGCAGACTGAGGCTGACTCTTTCAGCACTGAGGGGCTCCACAAATAGGTTCATCGTTACTTTAAATTTCATTGCTATTTCTTTCTGCAAGGCTCTGCTCTGTCTCCTCTGCTGATTGCCTCTCAGAAATATGTTCATTAACTCCCTGCATCTGCCTTGGGTTTGCCTGGGAGACACTATCTGCTTGCTCCCTCCTTCGGTTTAACCCACATCTGGTTGGGTGGGACTGTTCAACAAGTGGTGTTGGGGACTTCCTTTCATCATCCAGTCTCTAGGGAGGGGCAGGCTCACTCCTTCATAACCCCAATGAACTCTAGGTTGCAGTCTCTCTTGCTTTTAATTCAGCACCCTGGGCCCCTCTTCCAAGCTGAACAAAGTACTTTCTGCTCTTGTTCTGGTGATAGACATAGTCCTGAGTGAATGACAGCACTGTTTGTGGTTTGGTTTGGTTTTGACTATGCTTGCCATTGAAGATCCAGTAACCTCCGCATCAGTGAATGCGGTGAGGAAAAGAGTGCAGTCAGAGGTTGTAATGGCGGGGAAGGAAGATTGAAATAGAGAAGCGGAGCATCAGAAACCAACACTGACACATTCGTATTTCAACTCTCCCAACTCCTCCCACCCTTGAAACCTCTCAGTTTGAGCAAGAGAGTGGATGGCTTTCTGCATGACGTGGCCCTGAAGGTTTAAAAAAATCCATGCCCTTGCAGTGAAACCTGTCCTAAAGCACCATTTATTACTAAAGTCACTGTGCTTAGTGGTCATTATCTTATTAATGCCCTTAAATTCTCTCTAAAAGAAGTGCTCAGTGTCCTTACTAGGCCCACTTAATAAATGGGGAGACATAGGAGTTGGAAGTGGTAGGCTTGAGCATAGCAAAAGTGGAAATAACACTTCTGGTCTCCTATTATCTCATCACCTCTGAGGTGCAGAAATGCTCATGTGTGAAGGAGCAGAGATGGATTACTCCCCAGTGGACAGAGTTGCAACTGAAACCTTTTAGTGAGCTCAATGTGGAGCAATGACTTCACCCTGGTGAAGAATGAGAATCAGCCAGGAGTCTCAGGTGCTGCTGGCCTCAGGTTCTCAGCCAAGAAGATGGCTAGGAGCCAGGCAAAGAGCTCTCTGGGCTTACTATGAAGAGAGAAGCCCAGGCTTGTGGCCTCTAGGCTGAACTGATGTCACACACCTGATTGCCATACTCACCTTGTCCCAGAAATTCCAGTTGAAGGCACCCTTCTGGGGCACATTGCCATGAGTGTCTTGGTTCTAGGTGTTTAATGACTTTACTCTCCTCTGAGCCATCTCTGCAAGTGCCTCCATTGCATCCTTGGTGGCTCAAAATATGGAAGGATGACTAAGGAGCAGGAGACAGCTGGGCCCTGAGCACCCAAAGAAACCTTAGTGGAGTAATGGGAGATGGACACAATCCCACCTCACAACCAACTTCTGCACCCCTGGCAGCCCTTGCCCTCCCATCTGGCAAGCATTTTAGAGAAACAGCCACTGTGTGTTCTCATATCCAGCCCTTGTTCACAGAGCAGGGAAGACTCTGCTGGCTGCCTCTTAGATCCGGGGATGGGAGAGATGTGGGGAAAGGTGGAGGAAAGAGAAGGTGGGCACCCTGCCTTATTTATTCTCCACAGCCATGAGTTAACATCTTTGACCTAGAGAGCACTGCTGTTACTAAAAATAATCCAGGTATAGTTTTTATACAATAAAATGTACTGATCTTAAGTACTCAGATTAGTGAGTTTTGACATTTGTGTAAAACACTACCCCCAATAAGGTACACAGAAGATCCCTTGTGCTTCCTTCCCATCAATTTTTCCTCCCCCCATTTCATCACTCTCTGACTCCAATTAACATAGCTTCCACTGCTTCATGTTGCAGTAGAAATATATTGCTTAAGGTGATACTTAATGAGCATGTTACGTAGATCCTAGACTTTTAAGAGAACATTTCAGAACTCTGGGGTTACTGTCATTGGGTGGGTGGCAGAGAGGGTAGGGGAGGGGTACATTCTTTGTCCAAGGTTGTGGTCACGGTGTTGGAAAGTCAAATGATCATTGTGAGTGTGTGTGTGTGTGTGTGTGTGTGTGTGTACCACAATCAAGTCCGAATAAGAACCACAGAGACCCCTGCAAGCCCCTACCTCTGAGATGACCTAAGTTATTTGATGGTGAAGTATGTGGAAAGGATGTTAAAATTCCTATTCAAAACTTGGAATTCAACATTTGGGTGGCTGGGTATAAGTCATCCTATCTGGACTTCAGGAGGAAAGAGTACTTGTGTAAGGATACTAGGGGAGGAGAGAGGAGCATTTATTGTGATAGTGTTTATGCCATGAAATTTGGCTTCATCAACAAAGGTCATGGCTAAGGTTGTCATTTCTCCTTATTGAAAAATGGCTTTAGAACCAGAAGACACTTTGGAGATATTCATGTCCCATCGTTTACTATCATAGTTCCATTAAGGATGTCTCTGTTCTTCCTTCTTCCATCCCTGGTTGTAGATTAAGATAGGGAGTCTCTCTTCTATTTTATCATAAAGAAGCATTGGAGTTATCAGAAGGTTTTGATGATTTTGGTGGAAAATGCACACACACATACACACACACACACACACACACACACACACACCCCTACACCCACCTGGTTTCTATAAATGCTCTATGTTTAGAGAATGTTACATAGAGATGAGCCTTTTGTGCACATTTCAAACATAAGGTCCTCAACTAAAAACTCAGTTTCTGGTAGATAAACCAGTAAATCAGAATCTTTAGCAGACCTCAAAATTTGACCAAGTAGGTCAGGGAGCTCTTTGGATGCTTGGTAGATGGACATGTCCTCTGCCTCTCTTCACTCAGAGCCTTTACTAAGCATTTTTTCCTGGTGCTGCCCCTTCTGGGATCGCCTGCCTCAGGGAATGCACTATTCATTCAGAGTAAGCGAGAGCATTTATGCGAGGCTGCTTCCTGATTCAGCTCTCCCAGCTAGGATCCCTGAGTGGAGCATGAGTTGCTAAGCCACCAGGTCATGGCAAGTTAGAAGATAGTCACAATGCGGGCTCCTGAATGTCTAGGCAGAATTTTGTGCAGAAACACAAAATTTGAGTGATCATTACCAAACCAGTTCCAGTGCAGAGGAAGTGCAGAGGCCTCTTTGCCTAGTGTGGACCACAGACTGTTAACAAAGATCAGATGAGAGTCCTGCTTAACTGCACTTTCATCTGCAGAGCAAACTCAGTGGGAAGGGGAAGCTGGGATTGAGATGTTTAAAAGCTGTTGCCAACTGTATGTAAGAATCTCTCCATCTCTACCTTGGAACATTACTTTGGGCTAGAATTGTATTAATAACTAGAACACAGCAAGTAACCCATGTGTCAGCTGGCAAGGGAACATAAACAGTCTTGCCCTCTTCTCTTTTCATCCTTTATTATTATTATTATTATTTTTTGTGATGAAGTATATATAACATAACATTTACCTTTTTAAGTTTACAGTTCAGTGTTTCTTTCTGTCTTTCTCTCTCTCTAAAAATCAGTGAAAAATATCCCCAGGTGAGGATTAACAAACAAACAAAAAAAAAATGATTATCAGGACCCAGGAGGAATTTATGGTTCTTTTAATCTAGATGAATTCTCATCACACTATAAAGTATGAAGGAAACAGAGAGGAAAAAAGCCTAGAACATTGATCCCAGGACAGTATTAAACCAGAATGGCTAACATTTGACAACAGCTTAGCAATTCTCTGGGCTGGAATTTGGTCTTTGATCCTAGTACACCTAAGAATTCATAATCATGGGTTCTGATAGCTTGGATCTTTCTATCGGGTAATGATAATGCTAGCCAACATTGACTGAGTGCCCACTAAAAACTTTAGTCAAGTGCTTGGCACAGAGAATGCCCTTAGTAAATGTTTGTTATCATTACTATTAATATGCATTTTATATAATTTATATCATTTGGTGGCTAAAATATTATGACATATACCCATTTTATTGACGAGGAAACTGAGGCATAGTGATATAACTGACTTGCTCAACTTTCCACAGCTAACAAGTGATAGAGAAACTCAAAGCCAGGTTTGCAGCCTTCATCTTAATTGCTTTCTTCTATTCTTTTATATTCATCTGGCAATGAATAATGGCTTCATTGTGATTCCTCCTAAGCACCGTTAGAAGAATTTTGCATCTTGCATTACTGCTAACTTTATAGGTGCAAATCTAGGTGACTGTCCACCTAGATTACCTACATGTTCTATAAGGTCCAGGAGAGCTCAGCACAGGGCCTGGCACACAGTAGGGCCCAATCAAGACTTTCTAATATGCTGTTGGTTTTGCTCAACTTAAATAAAGGGGTTCCCACACTTGTTTCCATTGCTTAATAATAATTATATTAGTAATAACTATTACTGATGGGTGTTCACCGGGTGCAAGGCGCTGTACCAGGTATTGCTCTGGATTCTCACAATATCGGGAACTGGTAATTCTCATCAATTGGAGGTTGTTGTGTGGAAAGTGCTGCGCTCATTGTTGTCCAACCTGTTATTCAAAACCTACAACATTTAGCAGGAGGGTTGCCAAGGAAAACCTTCTGCAGGCAAATGAGAAAAGGAGACCCTGGTCATAGCTTTTTCCTTTGAAGACCACAGGGGACAGAATGCATCGATGAGGGAAACAAAGTCCCCAAATTCAGAGAGGCTAAGTAACTTTTCTGAGGACACACAGAAAAAAGGTAGTAGGGTTGGCTTTGAACCCAGTCTCTTTGAAAGGGAGCCCTAGCTCTTTCCCTCCTCTGTGCTGTTTCTGTCTTAGACACACCCTTTCCCATCCTGAGCCACACGTGCAGTAAGAAGCAAGGCCTGGGGGCTTATTACCAAAATACGTGGCTTCATATTCCTGCCCCACCAGGTCCTGACTTGTGACCTTAATTTGAGGATCCTCACCAGAAGCCTCTCTACCTCCCTCGCCTCCCTTCCCCTAAAGTCTAAAGAGATCCTCACACATTCTTTAAGGGGTTCTTATGGGAATTAAATGGGGCACAAGTACAAGGTGCCTAGCACAGCCCCTGGCAGGGAGCACTTGCTATTTTCTGTGGCCTAGGGACTCTGTGAAATGGAGGGAGGAGGGGTGATGGAGGGGAGAGGGGTGTCGCCTTAAAATAAGCTGACAATGATCTGGGCTGACCTGGATTTTATATTCTCTTCAAGTGCTAATGGGCTGGGTTGGCCCTTGTTTGACATCACCTTGATTTTAGGGGCATGTGTTGGCTATTTTTCTCCTCCTCCTTTATTACCAAGAGCCTGGCAGCTGATATTTTAAATATCTGAAAGATGCTTCTCACCAATTAATTACTTGGAAGTTGTAGTAGACCGAAAATTAATTTGGGCCTTAAGAAGACAGCAGGTTTCTGAGCCATTCCACTCGCAGCTGGAGGCCAGGAACCTTAGGAATCCTGTTCTCTCGCCTTCCCCTCCCTCCAGAGTCTCTGCCATTCTGGGTGTTATTTATGAAACCTTTTCCCTTCCTTTATAATTATGTTTTCCATAAGAAGAACATCAACAGCCACCTCCTGGCTGGGCTAGAGTAATTGTTTGAATTTTTCGACTGTGTGCAATTTCAAAGGCTCGAGTTTATATAGATTACCTTGAATTTATCTCCGAAAGCGCATCAGGAGAGGAGCTGCCGCCTGCCTGGTGAAGTATTGTAAGCCCTGTAGCCACCGAGCGCCGGCAGCTGTGTATGGTCTGTTTATCTAAATGGATTTCCGTAAAACAGATTCATTAATAAGCCAGGTTTTGCAAGCCTGTCCTGCCATCTCCTATGGGCTTGTCAATACCAAGGTCAGCAGTGGGGCCTGGCCAAGGGACAGATGTGGAGAGGAAGTCAGCTGACAGCAGGCCAGCTGTGAGCCAGGGGTGGAGGGGCCTGCAAAGGGCAGAGGGCAGCACCAGGGCAGGGAGCCCTGCCCGCGGAAAGGGGAGGCTCTGAATACCAGATGACAGCCCTGCACATGGTGATGTGGGAAAGGGCAGAGGCCACGCAATCTACAAGGTGGCTTATTCCTCTTGGTGGGTGACCCAGTCTGTGCCACAGGGCAATGGAACTTATAAACCTAGCCATAAAGGCCCTCGTTCATCGCCGTATATATTTACAGAGATATAAATGAAGTTTAATACCGATGAAAGTCACTATAAAAGCGAAGGACTTTATCTGTATCTATACTCCAGGTGCAGGTCAGTGCTGGGCTTCTTGCCTTTCTTTGACTGAGAGCCACCAGCGCACGAGCTCAAGTGCACGCGCCCACACACCCCAAGTGAGATGGGATTGGGAGGGCACCCGCAATGATGCGCTCCCCCTTACCTCTGTGGGCTGTGGAAAAGCAGCGGGAGGAAAAGAGAAAAGGGAGAAAGCGCTGCCAAAAACCCAGCGGCTTCCGTCGGGAGTCTGGCTTTCAATAAAACAATTTGAGGGAGGTTAGCTTTTCTTTTCTTTTTTTCTTTCCTTCAGGGTCCATTTGCTGAGTACATTCAAGTGGAAAGGCCATTTGTTTTATTGTGGTAAAATACACATAACACAAAATTCATCATTTTAACCATTTTTAAGTTTACAGTTCAATGGCATTAAGTACATTCACGTTGTTGGGCAAACCATCACCACTAGGAGTCATTTTTTGAAGATGCACAAGTTTTGGGGTGTCCACTTCTCTTTCAATAGCAAGCCCAAACAATTAGTTTCATGCTGTAAAGACCACATTATTTTTAATCCACAACACTAGCAAAGTAGCACCTTTCAACTCTTCAAAATTATAGATATTCAGTAGAAATACCAAAGCAATAAAAAAATATGGAATTTATGCAAAAAGTTAACAGTTTTAGGTCTGGTGGTATTCACTAATTATTCTGAATCAAGTCAGTAAGAACTCTGGGATTTTTAAAAATTTGTTTGGGTGACATTGGTTAATAAAATTATATAGGTTCCTGTAAGGAACAGGTTTCTGCTTTCCATTGCTCCAGATGACATGTGGACCTGAGATTGCAAAGCCCTGACCCGCCCCAGCCAAGCTGTCTCCACCGACCGCCTTGCATCCTCTACTGTCCACTCTGGGTCAGTAAGAGGGCAAGCTGAAATGGTGCCAAACAAGGATTTGAATCCTGGCTCTCCCACATACTGGCTGTGTGGCCTTGGAGAAGTCACTTGACTTCTCCGAGCCTCTGTTTTCTCTCCCCTGAAAAGGATAAGTAGTTCCTATCTCTCAGACTTGCTGTGTGTGTAAAATGAGATGTCATTTTCTATAGCAAGGCTCATCACAGCCTTTAGCACACAGGGGTGTTCTATCAGTCGACTTCTTTATTAATGGAAATGTCTGAGGTAGAAAAGGAGCATTTTGAGAGTGGAAGTCAGGGATCACATGGCTACTTGACACATATTCTCTCCAAGGAATGGCCATGTGACCTGCGCAATGCATTTCAACCCTGCCCTCTTTTCATCTCCACACCAGGTATCCTCAATCTTGAGAGGCCTCAGGGCCACAGTGCTGGGGGCAGCCACTCAGAGGGAGGTTGAAGGACCAAATAAGATGGCTCTTACCTTCCTGGAGTGGCCCCCTGTCTGTATCCCTGTAACTGTCTCCCTGGAAAGGCCAGGGCAGCAATGCAGCCTGTGTAGGCGCAGGTACCTAGGGAGCGTATCTTTGGGTCACCAAGGATGCTCTTCCAGATCTGACCCTCAAGAGGTCAGCAGATCATGCTAAGTGTTTGGCATCCTCCAACCATCCATCATCCAAGGAAGGGCCAAGTGGAAAATCCTGGAGGAGAGCGAGGAAAGGGTGCGGCTGCTCTGGGCCCTGATATGTTCTGGGTGGGAGGGGAAGGAGGCCACTCGCAGTCCATCTCTTATTACTCATGGTCTGAGGCACAGGACAAGAGTTATTAAAATGCAAAGTAGGAGTGTGCCATACCCTTCTCTCCACCCCACCCCCTTTTTTATTTTATCAGCTTAATTTAGTGAGACTGAAAGGCTCAGGCAGCCATGCTGGGAGGTGGGAGGGATGGGGAATAAAGCACTAGAGAGGGTCTGTGGCGGCTCTTCTGGCAGCAGCCTCTCTCCCACCCCTTTAGGGTTCCCTTGCAGGGCTGGAGCCCAAGAGACTGTGACCAGTTTGGGACTCTCTGCACATGTACATGCACATTTCCATTGCTTCTGTGCTTTGTGGGGATGGGAGGAGGGTGTCCTGGGGCCTCTGGTGACCACATTTAACAGAGTGGCTGGGTTCCCACCTGACAACCTCCCTCTTTGCCAAACTGGAAACCTGGGAGGAGACCTGATTCCTGTTCCTTGTGACACTTTGCCCTTTTAAGTTAATTTTTTAGATAATAAATTTGTGTTCTTTATTGTATTATAATTTTTAAAATTAAATTTATTGGGGCAACGTTGGTTAATAACATTGCATAAATTTCAGACATACCACTTTGTAATATGACATCTGATGAGGTGGGGTGACATACAGTTTAGCTAGAGAAGAACAGCATGTGCAAAGGCTCTGAGTTAGAAAGATTATGTTGGAAGGCAACTGAGAACTGTGATGTAGCTGGACACAGAATCACAGGATCGTGGTGAGAATGGTGGGAGATGAGACTGAAGAAGGAGACTGGAATTGGGGCCTTCTGTCAGGGTACCCACGGGAGAATTCCCAACAGCTTGGGTGCTTTAGGTATGAGATCTTAGCTATGTTGTAGGATGCAAGCCTGTTGCCTCTTTTATCAGAAAAGTAAAGGCACAGCATAACAGAATTTTGTTCACTATTGAATATAATAATTTTATTCAATACATGTATTCTTATATATATATATATTTAATTTTACTTAAGTTTTGCTTTTTTTCTTTATTTTTATTGTTGACACTATTACAGATATCCCAATTTCCCTTACCTCCCAGCCTCCTCCCCCGCTTCCCTCTGGCCACCACCAACATATATGTTCTTTAGCTAATCCTTTCATCTTCCTTCACCCAGTCATCCCTCTCCCCTCTCCTCTGACAGCTGTCAGACTGTTCCATGTCTTTTACTGCAAGATCTCCAAGCCGAGAATGATGGGGGGAACTTGGAGGTGGGTGGGATCTGTGGACCTCTACATCTCTCATCTCTGTAGAACATTGGGGGACACTGTTCAGCTCTCATTTTAAAAACATGAGGCTCGTTCTCAACCACCCTTGCCAATGACACCACTCTGATTGGTCATACAGGGATTAAAGGTGTGATTGTCTAATGAGAATGAGAAATAGAGAAGCAAAGCAAGAGATGCTCGAGACCAGAATCCTTGAATGCTCATTCTGTTGACTTTAGCTGTGGCTTAAGAAAATTGTCTGCTCTGTGTCTTCGACTCCCTCTCTTCTGGAAAGAGGATGAGGCTGGGAGGCTCCCGTGCCAGGTCCCCAGTCAGGGAAAGTGCTTTCCTATTGATCTGTGTGTCAGCAATTCAAATGGGGTATTTATCCTGCGGCTGAGCACCTAATAAAAATTTAAATTTTCGTTTAAAAAAATCGAAAGGGAGGCAAACACTCCTCAAGGAATACCTCGGAAAGAAAGTAAGAAGACAACCACACACAATTCAGGGCCTCAGGAGGTGCTGGAAGACTAGGATGGTGAGATTTGCCAAGAGGTGCCTCAGACCCTGGAATTTCTCTTCTTAAATGCCCTTCCCTCCCACAACAGACACCCTTCCCAGGCTCTGCAGCTCCAAACTGAGACCCTGACTTTGTCACTCCTGCCTTCGTCACTCCATTGCTTGGGCAAAAGGCAGATACTTCTCTCTGAGCCCTCCTGTTGCATAAGTCGGAGGACTTATATGCAGTGATGTCATATATGCAATGCTCTTGGAGCAGTTCTCAGCACATAGTAGGTGTTCAATAAAGCTTTAGTTCCCTTCTGTGACTCCCCTATTCTAATTCTTCCTTACAATCTGATTGCAGCCAGCTGCTGCCTTCCTTGAAAGATTCTAGCCACTAAATCACACCTATGTGTAAATGATTGCTAATGGATTAATAGATTGTGTAGTGGCATTCACAGGAAGCAGAGGAGAGAAAGAAAGGAAGCTTTAACAGCAGAATGTCAGAAACTGGTCACAGGCCTCTGTAGAGGTATTGAGGACAGTGGAGCTTTTGCTCAGTCCCTTAAATCATGCCAATAAGAAAACCACCTGTCCAGTCATCTGTAAGGACGGGATAACCAGGCCAGGAAAACAGGTCATGCTATCATATAAGTTACTTTAGAAAAATATTAATATTTTAAAAAATACCCAGTTTTTGTTAAAATTTGTGATCATATTTTTTTCTGCTTTTTTTCCTTAGGTTTTTATATCACTGACCTGGTTTTGCCTCTAAAAGTCTACCCTTCAAATGCAGATCTTGCCTAGGCATTCATTGCCCTGCCAGCAGCAAAAAGGCTATTTGTTTAGTCACAGAGCATATTCTGCTTTGTCTATGGACTTTCTCTGACCACAGACAAACTATATGAACCACCGCCTCTAACTCTTATTTGGCCACATGTACTTTAAGAAATGGGGCAGGGATGTTTGGAGTGTAATTTTACTATCATGTTGAGGTTCAAACCCAAACTCTAGAGAACCCCTCAAATCAAAATTTTAGACTTACTTGTAGAAAAATATTAAATACCAACAACATGGACTTTATTCTACAACTCCAAAGATTCTACCAGTTATATTGCTGCTCTTCAATATTTAATGTAGAGTGGATACCCTATCATCTGTTGGAAGAAAGATTCATTGGCTGGTGTTTGGCCATTTATTCCTTCTCTGGGTAATCTTTGAGATGTTGTTGAAGATTGGTGACTTAGCATACTCGGTAGCACTAGTAACTTTACATGTTCTCCTTTCATCATATTTACTATCATTTAAATAATCTATTTTCTGCTTCATTTACTTTTCTATTCTATGAAAGAACTGGAATCCCCAGGGTAGCTCCTGAACACTCTAAGCTTTTTGTCTTCATTGCATTTTTAAAATGTATTTGGCACCACAGACACTGTCTCCCATCACTTCACCTCCATTTCCATGACACATGCTGGGATGCAAAAACAAACATATTGAAGAGTCCTCAGTAAGAGATGCTATTGTTCTAGGAACTGTCCTAGATGTCAAATATCCAGAATTGCTGAACCCTCAGAGCTCATGAAACACACATTCCAGGGGAGACATGCAACAAATCCACTGCCAACTTCTGTTGACTTGACCTTCTCATTATCTCTTAACATATGTCCATTTATCTCCATCTCTAACCTGCTAGCACTTTATTTAAATTTTCATTATCTTCCTGTTTTACAATTAAAATGAGACCCTCACTAGCCTCCATATCTTCTCTTGCCTTCTTCTAATCTTTTTTTTTTTTTTTTTGTCTTCTTCTTTTTAAGAAGCCCAAAAGCATTTATTTGAAATCAGCAAGAATACTAATTGGGGACACACTAATTTAGGCAGAAGCCTAAACAGTGTTTCCTCTTGTAATCTATTTCTACATGTTAGAGATCTCATCAATATGTGTATCTGATCATGTCACTCCCCTACTTGAGACCTTTAAGAATTTCCCATTGATCTTGGGATATAAACAAAAATCCTTAACACGGCTCTTTGCAGTCCAGCTCCTGTTTCTTCCTGGAGATTTGCTCGTCTTCACCTTTAGGGCTCCACTCACACTGGACTCGGTTGGAGTCCCCCAGGCTTCCTACACTCTGCTCTGTGCTATGCCCGTCCTTCTCTGCATCCTCCCCCTCCCTCCATCCCATCTCTCCATACCTTCCTTCCTCGGCTTAACTCATCTTCATCTACAAATCTCAAGTCCTATGCTTCTTCCTCTAGGAAGCCATCCTTGGATCCCCAGACCAGGCTAGGTGCCTGTTACATGCTTTCATGGAACTTTGTAAATTTCTATTTATCATTTAATTATTTTAGTTGTGAAATGTAACATATCTATAGAAGCACACATGAAATATAAACATCAAAATGTAATCAATAATAATGTGCCCTGTAACCACCATCGAGGTCAAGCAATAGAACATCACCAGGACTCCAAGGCCACCCTGTACAGTTCTCCCTGATCACAAACCCCTCCCTCCACTGGAGAGAACTGTTTTCCTAACTTCATGGTCATAATTTTACTTTCATACCAATTTTGTTAAATTTAATCAAAATATTAAGAATAAAAGCATCAACTTTTATATAAATGTCTCACATTTATTAGTACATATCCAGTCTCCTGGTAGTGGGTACGTCCAAAGGATCAGGGAGAGGTCTATTTTCTATTTGCTTGCTTTGTCTTTCCAGGGTCTCCTCAGCCCCTGATACACAGCATGTCCTCAGTAGATATTTGGAGGCAGTGTGAATGAGATGACACCAAGCAGCCCATACACAGAAGCTGAGCTATCATGAGGATCCTTGTTAGGACTGCTTTTCAGAAGGGGGGCTACAAATTGGGGGCTACAAGTATAACCAGCGCCAATTAGGGCATCCACTGCATATGAAGAACTTTTTTCCAGAAACTTGAAATAAGAAAAGTGACTGCGTAAGCTCTATGGGGAAATGTGCATCTGTTGGTGTGACTACTCGTTTATCTATCTATCTTTCCAACCATGTCATATCATGCTCCTATTGAAATATACTAGAAAGATGGAGCATCATAGCAGACCTGGGTGGGAAAAACGATAATGGTTTTTACGCAGACATAAGTATTGGCCTCCATTCACGACCTGCAGCAATAAACCCCAGGCCTGTCAGCAACTCAGACCAGAAGATGGTGAGAAAATAAACTGTGTCTCAGGGGTTTGATTCATGAGGGAGAAAAGCCGTGGCAGGACCATGGAAACACATGAATTATTCACAGTTCAAGCCGGGCAAGGAAAAAGAGGAGGAGGGAATGACCAGGAAGCACCCATCAAGAGAATGAAGCTCTCTCTCCAAGGGGGTTGGCAGTAGAGCGGCCTAACATGGGGACTAAAGCCAGGCATGAAGGGAGGAGAAGCACCTTGTCCCTCAGACAGGTGAGCAAGAACACCTGGCTGGATTGAGGTGGCTCTCTAGTCCTGGGGTGTCCCTCCCTCTGACAGCCGGCGAGCAACAGCCATGCACTCATGATTGACTTTCAAAGTCAGTCCTGGTGCAGGTTCACTGCTGCCCTGTGGTCCCAAAGGAGGGAGGCACATCTGACTGGGGTGGTGGCCTGGAGGTGGAGCAGGAGAGCAGGAAGGGCGTGTGTGTGTGTGTGTGTGTGTGTGTGTGTGTGTGTGTGTGTGTGGGCGGGGGGTTGTGGGGGAGGATGAGTCACCCTCTGAGAAGCATTGCTTTACCTCCTGGCTGTGTGTGAGTGTATGAGGCGAGTGGGAGCTAAGGAGAAGAGATGAGGCTTGTTCCTAAAAACAGAAGAGAGGCTTAGGGTGTGTTGAAGTGAGAGGGCCCCTGTGAGTAAGAGACCTGGGAGGAAGGTGAATGTTAGGAACGGAGAAAATGCAGGAGTGCAGTGAAGGAGAAGATGAGATATATTTAGAAGTGGGACCACAGCTACATTGCTTCAAGTGAGAGGCAGCCAGGCTCGTGCAGGCAGATCCATCTGGTTTAGAGACCTAGGTGGGTGTTTGGTTACCCACCAAGAGCACGGCCCATGGTGTCTGTAGTATTTACTGAGCACTTTTTATATGTGCCAGGCTTCCCTTAAAGAGCTTACACTCTAACTCAAGGAGACAGATGAATAATGAGCATGTAAACAAATAATCAAATGAGATACCAACAAGTACTAAGGGAGCTGTGAAGCCGGGTAATGTGTCTGAGACGAACTGGGCATGTTGGGAGGCAGAGGGGCTGCTTTCTCGAGGGCAGTCAGGAAAGGCCTCCGGGACCAGGGGACATTTCAGTTGAGCTCTGAGAGGGGAGTGGGAGCCAGCCTGTAGGGGAAGCAAGGAGCTCAGAATGTGGCTGAACAATGAAGGCAATGCAGTCAAGAAATCAACTCAAATCCATCCCACATGACCTCACCGAACCTCATTTTCCCCAGTCTGAAAGATGAGAGGGCTGGACTAGCTGGTTGCTAAGACCTGCTCAGTGTAGCCTGTGGCCTCAGCAAGTATTCACGGAAAAGGTGGGGCCTGACTTGGGTCTCAAAGAAAGATCCTCAAAGTATAAGTGAGGTCGTTGAAACCAGCGCCAACAAGAGCAAAACAGGAGTATGGGCTTTCCCCCTGATGCGGCCGGGCCCTCCTTCCTCCATCAGATGGGGAGCCTTCTTCCCAAAAGACAGCCCAGGCTCAAACTCCACTGCCTCCAATGTTTTGCTGAAATGAAAATCCATTACTTCTTGTTCCCATGGAAAAATACTTCTATTTGGCCACTTATCTCATTCTGCCTTTTATTGTAGTTAACAAAGTGACCAACCTATTTATACATCTACTTTATTTATTTGTAAACCCCTTGTTCATCTCTGAGCCCCCAGCACAAGGCCAGGCTTGCGGCAGGTGACCCCCTGGAGGCTGAAGGACTGAATAAGTTGAGGATGGGGATGTGCTGTTCATCAGCAATCATAACCAAAGGGTGCAGACTGGGGCCTGAAACAACAGGAATTTATGTCTCACAGCCTGGAGTCTGAAAGTCCAAGATCAAGGTGCTGGCTGAGTCAATTCCTGGTGAGGATGCCCTTCCTGGCTTCTGGTGGCCACATTCTTGCTATGTCTGCACTTGGTGGAGAGAGAGGGAGCTCTAGTCTCTCTCTTATGACACGAATCCTGTCAGATCAGGCTCCAGACTCACAACCTCATTTAACCCCAATTACTTCTGGAAAGGCGGTGTCCACAAATACAGCCACACAGGGGTTCTGCCTGCTCCGCCCCTTGCTTTTGCCTAACTGTGACCTGGACTATGGCATTCCCCATCCAAGTCTCCAGTTCCTCCTCTTCAAGGTGGGGGAAGAGGGGGTAGTCCTTTCCTGGGTTTTATGGGGTGAATGGGTAATGTTCCCTAATTATTTAGTGTTCCTTGGAGCGCTAGTTCTGTGAGTCAGGCTAAAGGATTCTTCTAACCCAGTTGCTTCCAGAGATTATTCATCCAGAAATGTAAATGAGCATTTAAAGGAGCTCAGAAGCTGGGGATTGCAGGCCAGAGACAGCCTTGGCCTCAGCAGAGGGTGGCTGAGGAGGGGCCAGGCAGAGCACTGGGGTTGTCTGGAAGATGCTCCCTGGTCTGCAGGATATGTTGCTTGACATCAGGCTCCTCAAGCTCCCCCCCTTTCTTTTGCTTCAGAGTTCCCCAAATTCATGTCCCCCTCTTACAAAATACATTTTATTAACTCATTAGATGGTCACTGACAGTAGAAACCTTGGGTATTGGAGGGACAGAGCCCTCTGCCATGCTGTACAGAGTGGGTGGACAAGGAGCTCCAGGCAGAGGCTTTATCCTTGGTATACTGCTCCGAGAATGGCTGCTGGGGAAGTTGGCATTATTCAGGTAGCCCTGAGTGTGTGTGAGTGTGTGTGTGTGTGTGTGTGTGTGTGTGTGTCCCTTGTACTCATCCGTGAGGCCAGCCTGCATGAAGACAGTGAAATTGTGACATCCATGCTCTCGGCTTTGACACCTGACAGAAAGGACATGGTTTAAATGTCACAGCAAGGGCCTGTGACAAGGGGAGTTAGAGAAGCAGGTGTCTCCTTGCTTGACTGTGCTGTGGAAGTGCTGGGCTGTGACCCTCGGTGCCATATGTTAGTGAATTGATTTTCTAATTTGGAAGTATTTTTAGGAGGAGTAAAAAGTCTGCTATAAAAATCCATATATAGTTATTCCTTTACTCAACATCCATTTATTATATATTTGGTCTAAGCCACTGTTAAGCAACGTGAAGGACAAAGATTGTTAGACCAACCATCATTGTTATCAGCACTCCCATGAAATAGATAGGAATCATGAGTCCCATTGTGCAGAATAAGAAACTGAGATTTTAAATAAGCTATCCAAAATTTCACAGCCAAAGTATTATCCATGAGCTGTCAGAATGCAAACTTAGCTCTTCTGGCTCCAAGTCAGACGCTCCTGGGAGGTGACAATTAGGTAAAGGGGTGATGACAAGACCATAGACCACAACATAAGGAAGAGCAGGTGTGGACCATGAGTGGTGTGTAACTGCTGTAGTTCTGGGGAGGGATCTGGAAAGATCCATAGAGGAGGTGACCTTGGGCTTGGAGGCATGGGGACCATTTCTACCATTGGAGGGAAAAGTGGAGGCAGAAGAGGGGACAAGCAGAGGGCGGGAGCACACAGCAAACAGTCTGGCATGTTTGGAGTAGTGCTCCTCCCTCCTGGCTATTTATCAGAATCACCTGAGTAACTTTTCAAACTGCCAGCACCATGCTCCCATGTCCAGCTATTCTGGTTTAATTGGTCTCAGTCATGGGTGTCATCATTGATATTTAAGAAAAGCTCCCTTCCCTGGCTGGTCTGGCTCAGTGGATAGAGTGTTGGCCTGCCTACTGAAGGGTCCCACATTCGATTCTGGTCAAGGGCACATGCCTGGGTTGTGGGCTACATCCCCACTAGGAGGTGTGCAGGAGGCAGCCAAACAATGATTCTCATCATCATTGATGTTTCTATCTCTCTCTCCCTCTTCCTTCTCACTGAAATCAATTCGAGTGTGTGTGTGTGTGTGTGTGTGTGTGTGTGTGTGTGTGTATCTGTATATATCTATAATAATAAAACGGTAATATGCTAATTAGACCAGACATCTTCTGGATCTCCTTCTTGAAGAAGCTAAGGCCAGAGGGAAGGCAGCCTAGACCCGGGTGCCTGCAGGCGGCCAGAGGAGGGAAGCCCGGTCCCAGGTGCCAGAGGGAAGCTGGTGCCGGCAACTGGTGGAAGGAAGGCCTACTCTTGCCCGAATTTTTGTGCATCGGGCCTCTAGTATGTATATACAAAAGAGATGCTCCCTGGGTGATTGTTGCACAGCTCGGATTGAGACCCACGGGCACTGTGAAAGGACTGTGGAGGCGGGGGGTTCCAAACGGGGTCTCTCAAAGGCACCAGGCTCAGCGTAAACAGGGCCTGAATAAAGGTGGTGACAGTGGGAAGAGAGGCAGAGGTGAGTGAGCAGGGTACTTTGGAAGGTAGAGCTGCTGGGACTGACTGTCCATGAGCCAGTTCATGTCCTGATGACTTAAGACGAGCCTGGGCACCATTCACGAGAGTGAAAGCTACAGGATGGAAAAGAATGTTTGGGCGTGGGAGCGGGGGACTGTGGGGAGGAGAGTTGGTTTTGTTTTAAGGCACTTCGAGGTTAAGGGTAATAATTACTGGGCCATCCCGAAGGAATGCTGCACTGCAGCCTTCAAGTATGAAGAACTGGGATGGAGAATGGCCTCTCATGAAATGGTAGTTGAAGCTGGGGGTGAGCATGAGTTGAGAGAGAAGAGCGGAGTGGAGGGCTCAGGTGGGAACACTGACGTGCGGGAGGCAGAAGGACAGAGAGAAGCTTCCCGCCATTTCTAAATGGAGAATTGTTTCATTAGCATTAGACACTGTCTGGGTGGGATGGGGTGATGGGCAAAACAGTCATTTTTCATGGGCCTGGCTCCCTGCAACTTGGAAATTGATCAGCCGAGTCGATAGCTCCGTGCTCAGACTCGGAGCCCTGGCTGGTGTGTGTGAAGTAGGGCACTCTCTCTCTCACCAGAAACACAGCTCGCGCAGGCGCCGGCAGGGCAGCTGAGCTCATTTTGCCACCACCCTTGGCCTCTAAGCCCCAGAGGCACGAAGGAGGAATCAGCTTCACACATGTAGGGGTTATGGGCTCACCCGTCACAAAGGAGTCCTTTATTCTGAGCCATCCCAAAACGAATTCCTGCTTTCCGGGGGGAGACAATTCCATCAGCCCTCACTGGTTTAAGGGGATCCCAGAAGAGCCTTTCTTGAGACAACCCAGCATCGTCCTGTGGGACCAACTTAGTCCCTGAGAAGATCCCTGAGGATTTTCCCGAGAGCCACCCCTTGGGGTTCCCAGGATGAATGAACCCTGGCCGCAGAGAAGCAGGGGCAGTAATCAGGAGCAGCTCAGCTTTGGGCACTGGTTCTGCCCTGAGACCTCTTTTGGGTCTGCCTTCCCCACTGCCCAGCAGGGGAAGGGACCTGGGAGGGATGGCAGGACGGTGGGCAGGGGATCTGGGGCAGGCACTCTCACATGCTCCTCCAGGCTGAACCGTAGACTCTGGCCTCTCACCTTGCGTGTTACCCACTGCCCGGCTATTTCAGTTTATTGGCTCCTGAGGCTCCTGGCTTAGGCAGAGTAATTACAGTTGAGGCCCTGATGAATTGGGGGCCAGTAATTAAAGCGCCTATTGATTTTCTACTTAGAAGTTCCCTGTAGCTGGAAACAAAAGTGGGAAAGGAGAGAGATAAACAATCTGGGCAAGGTATTTCCAGAAGGGATTTTTCAGTGTGCATTAGCCGGGCCTGGCTGTCACTGAGGAGGGGCGGTGGGGTGGTCATTTGTCACTGCCCCATCCATCTAGAATTTGAGGATGGATTGGCCAGACAATACACTTCTGGGGCGCAGTGCCAGCGCGGTAAGGGGAAGGCAACTGTCTTCCGCAGAGTCCATCCTTAGATCTGCAAGCCTGGGTCTGTCTTGTTTGCCTGCTTCATTTGGCTATTTTAATTGTGAACTGAAGCCAGTTGCCTCATTTATGTCATCTGCCATCATCAAACAACAATGGCTTTCTGTCACTAGAAATGTGGCTTCTGATGGCTTCTGAGACCAGATACCGGAAAGTGTGGGTATGGGAGGGGGCATGATGGGGGAAGGTCAGAAAGTATGGGCATGGGAGGGGGGATGATGGGGAGAAGGGGGTAGAGGAGAAGGGCTGAGGGCAGGTAGAGGGAGCTGGAAAGAGAAAGGACATAAAGAGGGTCCTTTGGGCAAAGTCATGAAGGAGAAGCAGCGGTACAAGCAGATCCAGAGGGAGCCTGGAAGAAAAGGGGCCAAGAGAGAAGGGAGGAAGGCAGGCAAATGGAACAAGGAGAGGGTTTTGAGTGGAAACGTAAACACACTTGAGTCTTATTTAAAGATTGCCTAAGTTATTTTGGTGCATTTAACTCTTAATTCATCTTCCTTTCACGGAGCTAATGTGAAGTGTGAAAGAAAAACTAATGAGAAGATGGCCTAACGGGCAATTTTATTTTCGCCAGCTCTGGGAGCTCTCTCTTCCTTCTCTTGTGCTGGGTCACTTGATGGAGATGATTCTTTTGTTTCTGAGAGAAAAGTCGCTCCCTCCTAAGCTGCTTCCTTTCACCGCATTCACTGCTGCAGCTGGTTGGGCTGCTTAGTGATCATGAAGTTAGATTAAAAGCTGGGTTTTGATAATGATTGAAGCTGAGCAAAGAGAAGCGTTTTAGCATAATGCATGTTGGAACACAATTACCTATTATCCCAGTCTGGGCAGACAATAGGGGTGCTGGGGAGAACTGAGTTGTGGAGAAGTGGGCTGTTACTTGTTCTAAGTTGGATTTTTAAAAAATTCTATAGAAATATTGAATACATTTATTTAGCTTATTCAACCCCATTGCACAGTGTGCTTGCATCTGAAAAAAAAAAAAGATCTTCTGCAAGCGTGCCCAATAAATGGCCCAAATCGGGGTGGGGGCAGGCGTGTGGTGATTGTGTTAAGTAGCTGTTGTGTGTAGATAGTCACACATAGAAAACTCAGGCCCTGCCCTCACAATGCTTAGAGAACTCTAGGGCGTGATTCTTACCTGTAATTATGTGTATTTGGCTCAAATCTTAATGGGTCCCTGCCTGCGGAACAAAATTAAGCTCATGGGAAAGACTTAGATTGGATCGATCCCAGTCTATACCAGCATCATCTCCTGGTTCCTCATGTGCCTCTTTGCACCAGCCCATCTGTCATGACCATCTTCCCGTGATCTCCACCTCAGCTAGAAGCACCACCTTTTACCCAGTTCCTCCAGCCAGAAGCCTGTAGACATGGGGGATTTCCCCCTCATTCTTTCAATTCAGTGGGCCACCAGGCCTTGTCATGTCACCTGGTCACTCCGAGACCCTGTTCCCTCCTTCCTGTCTTTGCAACCCTCGCCTGTGTTCAGGCCCACATCACTTCTTTCTTGAACTCTTGGTTTATTGCAATAACCTCCCCACATCTGACAAAGTTATTCTCAATTTTTAATGGCTCCTCACTGCTTGCAGAATAAATTACTTCCCAGCTGTGTGAGCTTGGGCAAGACAGGCAAGTTCTCTAAGCCTAAGATTTCTCATCTCCAAAATGGGGATCATGATGGTGGTTTTGTGGGGTCATTGTGAGAAGTAAGTGAGGTAAAGTGAGCACAAGGCCAGGCACAGACAGTTTGGGGCGAGGGGGTGATGGTAAGAGAAAGAGGAAGTGGTTTTAATTGTTGTTATTACAGGGGAAAGGACCCACGTTTATACCTACAGCTTTGACTTTGCCCTTGAACTCCAGATTTAGAGGCGTGTGTGTGTGTGTGTGTGTGTGTGTGTGTGTGTGTGTGTGTTTTCACTTGGATGTCTAATGAATATCACAAATTTAACAATCTCAAAACAGAACTCCTTATCTTTACTTCCTAAACATATTCTTGTCCTGCCCTCCATTTTTCCCCAACACAGTAAATGACAATCCCTTCCTGTATCTTAGGAAAAACCCTTGACTGCTCTCTCATCCTCCAGACCCAGCCCCTCTGTAAACACCACTGTCTGTATTTTCCCAGTCTATCCAGAATCAGCCCCTCTTGTCACCTCTGCCGCTCAGCCTGGTCCCAGACACTCTCTTACAACCTGGGTCCCTGCAATGGTTTCCTCCCAGCCTGGCTTCTCCTGCCCATGCCCCCCATCACATATTCTCATCACCGTAGCCAGAGGGCTGCTTTTACAACAGAACCTGAATCACTCCTCTGCCCCCAGACCTTCCAGTGGGGCCATTTCAAGGCACTTCTCAGCCTGATCTCCCACATCCTGTGATGCTAACTTTATCTCCTACTGCTCTGGCCCTCTGCTCACTTGGCTCCAGCCAGACTGGCCTCCCTCCTGTCTCTCAGATATGGCAGGAGGCTCCTGCCTGCAGCTTAGGCACTGGCCCTGTCTCCCTCCGCCTGAACCACTTCCCCCAGAGATTCTTGTGCCTCACTCTCATCTTCAAATATGGCTCAAATGATACCTTTTCCATGGCACCTGCCCTGGTGGCTGCATGTAAATTGCACACACTCCCCTTCCCATCACTCCCAATCTCTCCTACATGGTTCTCTTTTCCACACAAAACTTAGCATGTATATACAATTTACTATAGTAAATCTACTTATTTATTGTTTTTAAAGATCTGTCTCCTTCCTATAGAGTGCAAGTTCCATGAGAACATTGATTTTTGTCTCATTTGTTACTTTTTAAAATATAGAATGGTACCTAGCACATAGTAGACGCTCAGCTAAATCTTGTTGACTGTGTCTTTTGCCATTTGTACCACTCTCCAGCCCCAGTAATCTATCCCAAGGAGCTCTCCTTCATGCACATTGAGACTTTGGTTTATATCCATTTCTCCACAAGATTCATTTCCCTGCCAGGGCTGGCTATAGTACTAGATAAAATGTTTATATTATGGATACATTGGCTATAAGTAACTTGTACCATTGAAGATGCAAATAGAATTTTCTTTCACAGAGTTCCTTCAAAATGGCTAAGGTTCCATTTGTCGAGACTGGTTGGCTGGCAGCTGAAATGCTTCCCTTTCGGGGTTAAAGTGTCCCCATCAAGTCCATCGTTCACGTGCCTGTTGGTACCACAACAGCTTCTCTTGAAGCCTGGGGGAGACCAGTGTCAGAAGGTGGACATTTGTCTCTGAGCCATGAGACATGTCCTTTTATTCAATGCAGTGAACCCCTTCTCCATCCCCCATAGGGTATAAGCAATGGAGAAGGGGAGGAGAAGGTAACTACTTATGCAAGGTCAGATAGATCACCTTCGATGGAGAGCCGAGTAAGCAGGGGCAGCAGCGCAGTCTGAGGCCATCTTACAGAAGGCCTTCAGTCCCAGGGTGATGTGATTACACTTCATTTGGCAGGGAATGGAGAGGCATCAGAGGGTCACCATCTGCACCCCTGTCTCCCCGCTGGCTCAGAAAGCCTTCATCCTGGCTCCTAGCTCCCTCCCCGTCTCTGCTCATTCACCAAAGTTCTATAGAATCTTTCCACTTCTTTCCCCTGACCCTGCTCTAGGCCTGGAAAGCACTCTTTCCTAGACCTCTTACCACACTCCAAACCAGTCACTCTGATGAAGTTTTATTTATTTTTTAATATAGGTCTTTGAACAATGCAAACCTAGCCATACAATTTTCCTACTGAAATGTACCACTAGCTTCCCATTGTCTTTAGGATAATTGGCTAAATCTTTAATGTGGCTTCAAAGACGTACCACTGCAATCTCAACCCACACTGTCTCTTTCTCACGTTGTATGAGAGTAAGATGCAGAAATGTTGGTGTCACCTGAAAACCATTGAGCCACTGAGCATGGGGATTATGCCTGAATACCAAGCAGAATATCTGACACCTGGGCCCTATGTTAGTCAGGGTTCTCCAGGGAAACAAATCTGTCTGTAAGAGTCATTTATACTAGGAATTGGCTTAGAGGACTCTGGAGGTCTGCTGTCTGCACCTCATCACAGACTTGTCATGAGGATTGCATGAGATAACCTGCTTGAAAGACCCGAAACCTGGTGCCAGGTTCCCGATAGACACCCACTTCGTGATCCATGGCTAGGAACCCCCAAATGTGAGAAAAAGCATCAAGTGATAGACTATACTCTTGCAAGGTACAGATGTTCACTGAGAGGAAATCAGTTTTCTTCCTTGCTCTTAAAAACCATCGACTTGCATTGTACTTCTAAAAATGAAGAACACACCAAAAAGTGGTTAATTAAAGGCGGCAGTTAACTCCGATTTTACTTCTCATTCTTTCTCTCCTAATGATAACAGGAAAGTGCTGTGGTTTGGAGAAAAGAAAGAAGCTCTAGGGTGAGGTCATTACTCTTTCCTCCTAACCCGGGGGCCACAGGAAGGTGCTGTCAGGAGAGCCTGTCCTTCCCGTGGGAGCTGAAGGGAGAGAGGACGGAGGTGGAGCTGCCTCAGGCCAAGCAGTTCTCTCCTGGAGCCCAGGGCAGGGGCCTGTGGCCCTGGCTCACGGCTCTGCCTGAGATGGACTTGCCGTATTGCTGACTCTCAGCAAATGAAGTTTGCTCTGCTGATACCTCCCCAGCATTGCTGCGTTAAACAAAATGGAAAACTATACCTGACTTAAGAGAACAAAGCAGGCAGGGCTCTTTGTACCTGTTCTAAGTCATTAAAAACGTGTTTCTGAAGTACTAAATGTATAGTTAATTGCACAGTTAGTTGATTCTGTAGCACTATTTTTTCCTTTATAAAACACCAAACTAAAGTGAACCCAACCAATTACTTGAAGTCTTGGAGATATCACAAAAAGAATGACTTAATTTAGTAAATAACTTTAACTTAAGTAATTATTTACGGAAATAGAGAGCTTGCTGAGTGCCTCAGGAGACTGCTTGCTATTGGCCTCATAAAAAAACCTCCCAAGTAATTCTTGATTAATTGCTTACACAAGGAACATTTTATTCACTTAGAGCAGTGGTCGGCAAACTCATTAGTCAACAGAGCCAAATGTCAACAGTACAATGATTGAAATTTCTTTTCAATGAGAGCTGAAAACAGACTTCTGTGCATGGGCCACGAAGTTTCAATCGCACTGTATGTGTGACCCGCACGTGGTATTTTGTGCAAGAGCCACATTCAAGGGGCCAAAGAGCCGCATGTGGCTCGCGAGCCGCAGTTTGCCGACCACTGACTTAGAGCGAGTTGGGTTTTAAAAAGAGGTTATAAAAGGTCAGTGAAGAGACCCCAGCAGCAATGCTTGGGCCTTTCCAAGGCCATGAACAAAAGGGTGGGAGAGGTCCAAAACTCCCCATACCTCAGTGTTTCTTTATGTAACCAGTATTGTTCTGAACCCTGGTACAGACAAGCTCACCCCTGTCTTATTATTTTGCTCTTGTTTGCTACATACTACGAGATGTCACACACATAATAAATAGTTAAATAAATATTACATAAATGAATATAGCAGCACCAGCAGCAGCGTTTAAAAAAAAAATACACATATCTGTCAAATATAGACTAATAGCATTCAGAGGACTTTTTTTTTTTTTTTTTTTAAGGCAAGATAATTAATGTATCTTGGAAATGGAAGAAAAATGGCTAAATGAGCCAACGATTTTCAACTTGTTTGAAATGGCAATCTGAACTTTTGATAGTGTTGCCACAATGCTCCCGAGTATATATTTATTTTTTTGAATGAGTGTGAACCCAAGAAGGTTTTAAGAAATTTGTGTAAATCAGAAATTCGCTGAAGTATTAGAAAAGTCAGGTTTAGGGATTATTACTCCAGTTTTTAAGCATCGCTAGGCCAACAGAGCGCCTCGCTACAATCATCTGTCCTACAGACATAATCACGTGTTGATGAGTGACTGGGTGCATAGAGCAGGTGTTCCCATGAGATTATAATGGAAGTGAAACATTCCTATCACCTGGTGACGTTGTAGCCATGGTAATGTAGCTGCTGTAGGTCATAGCTGTCGTAAAGTCCAGCCGCATAACGTTGTAGCCATAGTTACCACGCAGCCCATATAGCCGTAGTGAGGTCCGAGGGGTTGTAGCGTCCGCAGCCGGTGCAAGTTTGAAGCATGCTGCGTTACTCACCGCTATTAATATAAAATAAGGATATAGAGAAAGAAATAGTTTTTACAGCTGTACAATGCGTCTGTGCTTTAACCTAAGTGTTACTACAAACGATCAGAGAGTTAGGAAATATTTAAAAGTTTGTAAAGTAAAACAGTTACAGCTAGCTAAGGTTAATTTATTATTGAAGACAAAATACTTTTATAAATTCAGTGTAGCCTAAATGTACCGCATTTATGAAATCGGCTGTCGTGGAAGCCATGTCCTGGGCCTTGTATTCACCCACCGCTCACCGACTCACCTGGAACAGCTTCCAGCCCTGCAAGCTCCTATCACCGTAAGTGCCTTATACAGGTGTGCCATTTTCCCCCTTTTATATTGTATCTTTACCTTTTCTATGTTTACATGTTTGGAAACACAAATAGTTCCCATTGTGTTACAGTTGCCTGTAGCGTTAAATGCAGTAACAGGCGGTACAGGTCTCTTCCATCCAGGTTTGTGTGTTGGCTGTGATGTTCACACAGTGATAAAATCGCCTGAAGGCGCATTTCTCAAAATCCATCCCCAGTGATGAGAGATGTGTGACTGTTCCCAAGTTGGCTTCTGAATGGTGCTAAGAGGGAAGAAGGGCAATGGGGCCTTCATCTTTGGAATAGACAACCTTTGAACATTGGGAAGAAAAGAAAAAAAGGATCTTCAGAATTAATCTTTAAAAACAGCTCAGTTTTACATGAATAGTTTTTTTTTTTTGGGGGGGGGTGACCATCCATTCTCCTGACTTATTTGAAAGGCTATTTATGTTGAAGGGACATTAAACTTGACCTGTGTGTCCCCAAGGTGCTAGAACCTGGGGCAATGAGTAGAAGAGTCATAGAGAATGAGATTGCTGTTCAGGGTAAGAAAGAAGTATCTAATAGCCCAGGAAATGGTGGGTTCTTGTCCTAAGTGTTCAAGCAAGGACATGCATGCAGTACAGTGATGCCAGGGAAGAGCTAAACCAGGTAGGTAAGGGGAGGTGGTGGCGAGGTGGCTGGGGGTGGGGCTAGAGGAGCCTTCTGGACCTTATCATACCTTTTAAGATGTCTTACCACCATCTTCTCCCTTTTCCTTGGATATTCTTGGCTTGTTAATGTTCTTCTTAATGTATGGTGCCCAGGACTTCACATGGTATTCCAAACTGTGTGCAGTGTCGAGTAGGGCAATGACACCCTTGATTTGGACTCCATAGTTTACTGGTATAACTCCTGCTTTGAACTATGCCATTCTTATGTTTGATACTGAATTTAAAGTCAACCAAATCTCTGTGATTTCCTTATTTGAACTGATACCCAGATAGGTCTTTAATATGCTGACCTTAATATGCTGAATGGATTTTTAAAAATCATAACTTTTTACTGTTACATTTTTTCTCATTAGTTTCAAACTACGATGCATTGGCTTATGGGGGGGGGGAGTGGGTAATTTTTTCTATGTCTTGGCTACCATGAATGCTGCTGCTATGAACATAGGGGTGCATATATCTTTGCAAGTAAGAAGAGGGATTGCTGAGTCATATGGTAACTCTATTCTTAATTTTTTGAGGAACCACCAAATTGTTTTCCATAGTGGTTGTACCAGTCTATAGTCCCACCTGTAGTAAATGAGGGTTCCTTTTCTCCACAACGTCTCCACCATTTGTTATTACTTGTCTTGTTGATAATAGCCATTCTAACAGGTTTGGGAGGTATCTCATTGTAGTTCTGGGCTCTTGATTCTGTTCTTTTGGTCTGTGTGTCTGTTTTTATGCCAATATCATACTGTTTTGAGTATCGTAGCTGTGTAGTATAATTTTAAGTCAGGCAGTGTGATAGCTCCAGCTTCGTTCATTTTTCTCAGGATTGCTTTGGCTATTTGGGGTCATCTTTTGGTGTCCACACAAATCTGATGATTTTTTTGTTCTATTTCTTATTGAAGAAAAAATACTTTTATAAATTTTAAAATGATTTTGGGATTTAGATGGGGGATTGTTGCTGAAACCGGTTTGGCTCAGTGGATAGAGCATCGGTCTGCATTGGACTGAGGGGTTCCCAGGTTCGATTCCAGTCAAGGGCATGTACACTGGTTGCGGGCACATCCCCGGTGGGGGGCGTGTAGGAGGCAGCTGGTCGATGATTCTCTCTCATCAATGTTTCTAGCTATCTGTCTATCTCCCTTCCTCTCTGTGAAAAATCAATAAAATATATTAAAAAAAAGAAAAGAAAAGAAATCATAAAAAAAATGGGGGATCGTATTAAATCTGTATATTGCAGTGGTTGGCAAATTCATTAGTCAACAGAGCCAAACATCAATAGTACAAAGATTGAAATTTTTTTGAGAACCAAATTTTTAAAACTTAAACTTCTTCTAAGACCGCTTCTTCAAAATAGATTTGCCCAGGCCATGGTATTTTGTGGAAGAGCCACACTGAAGGGGCCAAAGAGCCGAATGTGGCTCGTGAGCCACAGTTTGCCGACCACGGGATTGCATTGGTAATGGCCATTTTAGCTATGTTGAATCTTGTAATCCATGAACACAGAATATCTTCCCATTTCATTGTGTCTTTTTCAACCTCTTTTAATAATGCTTTCTACTTTTAAATATATAGGTTCTTCACATCCTTTGTTAAGTTTAACATATTTTCTTCATTTCTTTTTCTGAAGTTTCATTATTATATATAGGAAAGCAGTGGATTTTTATACATTGATTTTGTATCCTGCATCTTTACTATATTTGTGTATTGTTTCTAATAGGTTTTTTGTGGGGAGTGAGTAGTTTTGAATGTTTATTCCATTCCCTAAGGCAATAAATACTCCACCTTTTGTGTGTTCTCTAGTAAGGAATAAGCTTTGAAAAATCCTGGGAAATACTCTTGGGCCCCCTCCTCCCCCCAGGTAAAACAATCACAGTTAGAAACTACCTTAATGGATGCTTAATTCAACTTTTTTCTTATATGGAGGAAAAAACCTACATTTAGCAAAATTAATCTTCAGGCAATGTTGTTTTGTTAGTTATAAATCACCCTATGTTTGTTAATATCCTGACCATGGTTTTCCATTTTGTCTTTGAAACATTATTAAAAATATTGCTAATACTACACACACACACACACACACACACACACACACACACTCACACTCACACTCACACTCACATAATCACCCCTGATTGATTTGTTATATATTTTTGTCTTATGTTGTCTTGAATGGATTAACTTTTTCTTTTCAAAGGTTTGTAAGTCATCTCTTTATCTGAATTTATGTCAGTCTTCTGTGGATAGAATATTTTTACATTCTATGTTATAATTTCTAGAAAATAGGGTAGCTTATAGATCAAAATGGGTCAGTAATAATTTTAAAAACATTTTAGGCAAAAACCCAAAACAAACAAACAAAAAAGCCTACTAATCTAAAGTTAAATTCAGAATATGTTTTCAACTTTGTTCTAGAATTTGGGAATCTATACTAGCTCACTTCAAAGCTTTATTTGGCCTCCCCAAGTTTCCTCTGTGCTGGAGTGTGGCCTGGGTGTTGGGCTGTATTGGGATTATCCTCATTCCAGCTGGGGAGACTGAGCTCCAGCCCCATCCTCATTATGTTCGTCCCATTTCTGTTTTCACCTTGTTGAGGAGATAAAATGCCTTTTGGTCCCCTCACTTTCTTCCCTTGCCCAGACACTGTGCAGGGACCTAATGGAAATAATCCAAAAGAAGAAGAGCGTGTTGATAAGTCTCTGTGGGCGAGTGTGAAGGCACACATCATCTGAATGACAGGTTTGCATGTAAATAGCTGCAACTCATGAAAATAGTTTTTAATCGACTTGAAAGGCATATTCTCCAAAGGAAATCCAGTTCCCTCCAGGTGCATGGAAGCTCTTTGTAAAAGGAGCTGGTGCAGCAAAAATACAGCCATTATGAGATGCTACTGTTTAGGACCCCTTTCTTTTCTTACCTCTTTGCTACTCCCCTCCCCTCCCATCTGTGAATTTCTATCTGGAGGGCTTTTGCCTGGAGAGAGAGGGAACAGGCTTCAGGAGAATGACATTCCTCTTTCCTGCAGATCAAGGCCAGGTTTTATCCATTGGGTACTGCTTGACTTTCTGCTAAGCGTCTATCTAATCTTATTTCCCATCTTTTTGTTAAGACCTTCCTTCTCTAGGCAGATGATTTCCTCAAGGCCTTTTCATGCCAACTGTGCCCACCCAAATCCGGGGTCCTTTAAAGGCCCTGGTCTAGAGGCATACTGCTGGTTCATCTTACAGGATAAAGGGCTTTTAAATTAAAAATTGTATTGTGGTAAAAGAGACACAACATAAAATGTGCTGTTTTATCCATTTTCCACCATGCTGTCCTGTGGTATTAAGTGCATTCACAATGTTGTACAGCCTTCACCACCCTCCATCTCCAGAATGTTTTCATCATCCCAAACTGAAACTACCCACTAAACACAACTCCATGTCCCCCCTTCCTTAAGTTTCAATTATACAAATAATAGAAGAATTAATTGTAAAAAAAAATAATACAAATAAGGTCAAGTTCTCTTTGTCACTAGCAATACCTCCCTTAGAGTTGATAACTGCATGTGTGTGTGTGTGTGTGTGTGTGTGTGTGTGTGTAGATATAGATATAGATATAGATATAGATATAGATATAGATATATAGATATATAGATATAGATATATGATTTTGGATGTAGCTTTTGCACAAATGATACATATGTAAATATACATAAAATATCATTGTAAATATTTGCAATATATCCTATCATTATACTGATAACTTGCTGTTTTCAATCAACCATATGTCTTGGAGGTCATTCCCTGTCAGTACCTAGAAATCTGTCCTCATTATTTTTAAGTGCAATGTAGGCTCATAGTTCTACCATAATTAGCTATTCCCCTGTGTAATCGTTTCCTTATGTTTTTTCACATATCATGCTGCAGTGAGCATGAGAATGAAACAAATGTATGAGCTTCTCAAGAGTAAATACTTGGAAACAACAGCAGGGCCACAGGATATGCATAGTTTCAATTTTAATAGAAGCAAATGCATTACTTGCAAAGTGGCTGAACTAGTTCATGCATCAACCAACAATATATGAAGGCTTTTGCTTCCCCACATTCCTCAACACTCGGTGCCAATAATAGATAAATTAATCAAGTGGTGACTTTCTTCCAAGCTCAGTTTTGAATGCTTTATGTGTATGAACTCATTTAATGCTCACAACAAACCAAGGAAGTGTAGGTATTAACATTATCCCCCCTTTATAAGCCCAGAGAAGTTGAGAATCTTGTTCTGAGCATATAGTAGCAAGTGGTAAAGCCAAGATTTAGACTCCGATAACCTAACTTCTAAGCCTGTGCCTTTACCCAATATGTGATTTTACCGGATTACTGCCCATCTGATGGGTTAACATTGTGCTTTAATTTGTATTTCCTTGATTGACAGTTAGGGGAGCATCTTTTCCTATGTTTGTTGCCCATCTGTATTTTCCTTTTTTGTGTATTGCCTTTTCATATCTTTTGCTCTTTCCCCCCCCTATTGGGTGGTATATTGATTTATAGTTTAAGAAATGGTTCTATCTGATTTCTTTGGTGAAGGATCATTATTTATACCTTAATTAAAATGATCATTACAGCCAACTGTTATCTGGGTCTAGATGGTACCCTAGCTGTGCAAGTCAGGGTATATGAAATTCAAACATTTTTGTAGACATTCAAGAAATTTCTATACCAATATGACCAGTCATTCATTCATTGATTGAATAACTTAATTGAATGACCCTCTGAATCAAGCACTGTGCAGAGGAACTTCACAGACCACAGAAGGGTTAGTGCAGATCTTATTCAAAACAAAGAACTATTAACTTCTACAGTAAGTTGATCTATAATGAATGCACTGCTAATTGCTTTTGCCAATAGCCCCCTACTAAAAATATGTAGACTATCAATTAATCGACATAAGAATCTGCCAATGTAAATATTCTTTAAGTTAATATATTATTGACCTTCTGGAGAGGAAACTTAACTATCAGAGAATCTTTATTTTAATCTTCTCTCTCTCTTTTCCTTCATTTTCTCTTTGTTTAATTTTTTCCATGGAATGTCAAAATATGGTGCTGTGTGTAGATCAGATGCTAAGAATTATGGGTGGGTATTTTGGACTGCTATATTTGAACAGGAAAGTGCCTGTGGTAGCAAACTGAAAACTTTAGAAATAATTGTACTTTAAAAAATTTTATTTTTATTGATAATCTGGCTGGTAACATGTTAATAACATTATGTAAGTTTCAGGACTACAACATAATTCAATATCTGTATACTCTATTGTGTGCTCACCACTGAAAGTCTAGTTTCAGCTTGTTATTCTATCTTTGACCCCCTCCCCCGGCCCAAACCCTCCTCTGGCAGTCACCATTCTGTGGTCTAAGTAAGTGAAGTCAGACAAAAAAGGACAAAAGCTGTATGATTTCAGTTATAAAACAACAAAAACAACAGAAGCAGCATGGTGAAACAAACTCATAGGTCCAGACAACGGAATGTGAGTAGTTTTAAATGCAGGCAGATCCTGAAGGCTTTTTTTTGTGTGTGTGGCAAGCACATTTTTATTCTGAGCAGAGTGAAGAAATCTACCTCCTCATTTGGTATTGATCCAGAACAGCCCCAAATGCAGAACCTTCCACTGCTTCAGATGCTTCTCTCTGTGTGTTGGGCAGGTGCACCTCATTGTCTCGCGGAACTGTGGGCAGACACTGCCATTCAGTTGGAATGGTTTCTTCCCAAAGCTCTATCCCTGCACTGCTCTGCATGCTCACACCTGCTGTGTTGAAGCTTGTGGGGGGCGGGGGGTGAGTAGCATTGTTGAGAGTGCATCTGTGACCCTTTCCTTTCCCTCATTTCAGCAGGGCAGCAGGAGATAACCAGCCAATGCCTCTCCATCTTCATTTTCCTGCCCCTCCTCTACCAAGAATCTTAGTCCTACTCTTCCCCCCCCCCCCCCCCTTCCCGTTTTTTTTGCTAAGGATGCCTTTCCTCCTGTCTGTGAGTCTGGAGAAAGGAAAATGTTCATGGATCCAAAAATCAATGTTTCCAGGGACTCTCATTCATTACATTATAAAGCATGCTGGCTGGTGACAACCCAGAGGAGTCTGTCAGTCTAAGAGCAGCTTAGGGCTCCATGCAGGTGGGTGGGAGGCTGCGGGGAGAGCTGAGAGTCTGTGATGGCTCAACGTTTACTTCTTTTCACCAAGTGCGTGACCTGCAGTGGTGTCCCTGTATGTGGCCATTTAGCATGCATGGAAGATGCAATAGCCACAACGTGTGCCTTGGAGTCTTCCTCAGAGTATCTTCCTTAGAAAACGAGTAACTTGACTTGCCATTTACAGAAGACAAAAATTATGAAGGAAATGGACTGTTTAATCAACCTGCCAGTAAATAAAATGGATTTAGCATCTCTTCTGTGACAGATAGCTCTCTGTACCCACTATAAATGGACCCCAGATATCTGTGTTCCGGAGCCTCTGATCTGGCGGGTGATGTCACATGTTGGAGTTGGGAGGCAGGGCTGAGGGTCCCTGGATGGTGCTTCTGGTAGGGTAACATATATGGGAACCACATGGAGACATGGGACAGTGCGCATGTGACTCAGAGGTGTGAGTAGGGCCTAGAATCTCATTTGCACAGGTTCCCTGGTGAGCCCCAGCTGCTGGTTCTCCAGGACCCCAGAGTCTGGGCTGTCCCCCAAAGCTGGAATCTCTCCTGTTTACAAGCTTCTAGTAACTTTTTAGCTCACTTATAGTAAAAACAGAAGCTGTTACAACAGCAGACCTCATACTCTCCATCCCTCATCGCTGACCTCATCTCGCCCTTTTCAGTCTAGCCTCACCTCCTTGACAGTTCAACTCCAGCCACACTGACCCCTTCGATGTTCCTCAAACCACTAAGGATCTCAGCACCTTGTACTTCCTGATCCTTCTGTCTAGAATCCTCTTCTCCCAGAGCTGAATTTTTCAGTTCCTTCTTATCTGCTCTTACCTGTCACCTTCTGATGAGGCTTTCTTGACCACCCAGCACTCCTCACCCTCTCTGCCCTGCTTGGTCTTCTTTCCTTACTTAGCACCATCACTATCTGACATAGGGCATGTTTGCTTGTTTGTTGCCCGTCTTCCTCAACTAGAATGTTCCACCCCTCCACCCAGCTTCGCACAGCAGGTGTTCAATGAGTAGTTGCTGAATTAACAAATTAGTGCAAGTGGAAAGAGACAATGGGAGAAATACAAGGGGAGTAGAGGTTTAGGCCACAAAAGAGTATTTTCTGATGGGAAAGGGTGAAGAACACTGGGTAGAGTCAGAGCTCATCATGGTGGAAAAGCAGGGCTGATTCCAAACTCAGGAATCCTGTCAGCCTGAAGCTGTCTCTCAGGGAGCCTCAGTTCCCCCCGCTCCCGTCCCTGAGACTTCAGATCCTGGCAAGAGGTCTGGCATGTGGCGGGTGTCCACAGAGATCTATTGGGCCGGGTCCCCTGTCTCACCCTAGGTGGAATGGAGGCTGAATAGCACCACCATCTGCTGCTTGCAGAATTAATTAAATCACATAAAACCATCTCAGGTGAGGGGAAGAGTCCCTAGGGTAGGGAGGGCTGTAGGATTGGAAATCACTGGTGTAGAAGTGGCAGGAAGGAGGGGCTGGGGATAGGGCGGCAGGCATTGGCAGCCCCTCGGAGGCTGGGCCACGCTTTTCTCTCTGTAGCCAGAGGGAGGAGCAACCTGGATGGCAAACAAGTGGTGATACGCTTCAGCATGCAGAACATCATCGGAAGGAGAGATTAGGCAGAAAGGGAATTGAGTCTGTCAGAGCTTTAAGAAAGAAAGAAAGGGGGGAAAGATGTAGAAAGGAGCTGTTTGTTGCTTTTTGTTCAGGTTTTTACCTCAAGAGCCTGTTTATAAAAATGTTCTCTCTCGCCCAGCTTCTTTCACTTCTGCCTGGATGCCTCCTCTCTCCTGCTCTTTTTTGAGTCAAAGCTCTTTTCTTGATTAAATAATGAATAAAAGCTCTTCCCAAGTCTAGCCTTCCTGATGCGAGGGAGAAGTTACAGATATATGTACATACATATACAAGCAAAATAGCCTGCGATAAAGAGGCTCCAGATAAACTGGTTTCTGGTTTTGTTTTGTTTTCTTATTAAAAAAATGTCATCCATAAACTATGCTTACAAACAACACAAATTCTAGCTAGGACAAGTCAGCCCAAGTGAGACTAAAAAGTTTGATTTAATAAAAATCTTGGGTCTGAAAGCAGCTGTTTTATTTAAAATTATAATAATTACTTTAAAGAATGTGCTTTCTCCTCTAATGTTGCTGAGCTAACCATGCTATTGTCCGTATGGGAAGGATTATCCTATCTGATAAAGAGGGAATATGCTAATTGACCATCATGCCCTCAAAGATGGCGGCACCCAGTCCTCTCAGCCCTGCCAGGGCAGCAGGCGCACTACAAGCACGGGCCCACCCCCAGGTGGGTCTGGCCGCTCCGTGCGCCTGCCTTCCGAGTCCCCCAGTTCCCTCAGCCCCCCAGACACCCAGGGTTGTCCCAAGGCACAGGCAAGGCCCGGATGGCGACTTCCCAGCCACCCAGGGCCACCTGAGTCAGGCTCAGGTAACCAGAGGCTTGCACTGCCGCAGTGGTAGCAGCAGAGGTGTGATGGGGGCATTGCCTTTCCCTGATCACCTGGTCACCTCCCACCCATGAGAATGGGCAGGCCAGGCTGAGGGACCCCCCACTCCAGTGCATGAACTTTCATGCACCTGGCCTCTAGTCTGATTCATAACTGATGTTCATTTTGGCCTTCTTTTCTCAAGGCTCATCAATTCAGGCAAAACTGTGGGCAGGGCACCATCTACACAGTTACTCTATTTTACTCCAGAAGAGCTGGCCCTGTGTACCACGCCCTCCCCCCTTAAAAAAAAAAAAAAAAAAAAAAAAGTCAAAACTCTTTATTCATATCTCACAGATACAGGAGGAGATATGGCCATCACCCTAACTGCCCCACCCATGTAGCCCTGGGGGCTTTACTTTTTTATCTGTTCTAGGTTTGGAAGAGTCCCTTTTCTTCCCTCACTCATGAACATTGACACACACAATGGAATTTCAAAAATAAATTGTTCAAAGATCCTAAAGGAAGACAAGATCATTTTTAATGTCATAGTGTGAGTGAATAATGGGTAGATTTCTGAGCTTTGGTTAACTTGTGTGTAGCTATAGAGTCGTGAACAGTGTTTATAGGTTCACAGATGGCCCTGTAACTAGGAGACTTAACAGAAGGACAATCCTGAAATATAAGGTTTGTTCCTTTGTAGGTATTGGCCAACTTCTCTCCATCCATCCAACAATTACTTATTAACTGACTAAATTGTGTAGGTACTGGGAACATAGAGGTGAGCAAAAACAACACCTTCTCTGGCTTCATGGAGCTTAGAGTCTAGTGGGGAAGACAGGCGTCGATTCAGTATTCACTATAATGAACAATAATAATAAGCTGGGGAATGTGCTCTGAGGGAAAGGAATTGGTTTAATGAGAGCATCTTGCTAGACCGTAAGTCAGAAAAAATCTCCCTCAGAAGTTGATGCTTGTCATGTAATAAAAAATATGAGTAGGACTCAGATAAGGAAGAAAGTAGGGATGCATTCTAGAAAGAGGGTCTAGGGGAGGATGGGGAGTTTCAGGCCCAGCAAGAAAGCCAGTGGCCAGAGCTCTGAGAGTAACCTAGGCAAGCCTAGAAGAGGAGTTCAAGTTGAGCTGTACTCATTATTTACTACTGCATACCATATTGCCTCAAAACGTACGGCTTGAATCGACATTTATTACCTCACAGCTCCTGTGGGTCAGGAAATCAGGAGCAGCTCAGCTGAGTGGTTCTGCTTCAGGGTCTCTCATGAAGTCAGTCCAGACATTGGCGAGAGTTGCAATCCCTGGAGGCTTGTTTGGGACTGGGGACCTGCTAACAGGAGAGCTCACATACATAACTGTTGGCAGGAAGCCTCAGTCCTCACCATGGGGCCTCTCCATAGAGCTTCCTGAGAGTCCTCCTGACATTTAGCTCGCTTCTCCCACAGCAGTGACCCAAGAAAAAGAGAGCAAAAAGGAAGTCACCAGGCCTTTGAAGCCCTAATCTGGGAAGTCATACACTGTCACCTCCACCACAGTCTGTTTGTTAGAGGTGAGCCACCAAGTCCTGCCCACACTCAAGGGGAGGGGAACTTGGCTCTACCTTTTGAAATAAAAAATAAAAAATAAAAAATAAAAACATGTGGATATATTTTAAAACCAGCCCACAAAACATGGGGATGTTGTAGACTGGTTAAGATGCCTTCATTGGCTAGGGCTGGCATCACAAAGTACCAACAAACTGAGTGGCTTAAATAATAGAAATTAATTTTTTTAATAGTTTTGGAGGATGGAATTCTGAGATCAAGGTGTTGGCAGTGTTGGTTTCTTCTGGCCTCATTTGAAATGAATTGCCTTTTTAAAGGTTCTATCTCCAATACAGTCACATTCTGAGCTACTGTGTGGACTATGGCTTTAACATATGAATTTTTGGGGGGACATAATTCAGCCAATAACATAAGAATTTTGGTTTATTTTTAGATCCCCAGGGAACTATTGAAGTAAATTCAAGCATGCAGGGAAGCACTATCAGATTTGCATTTAGAAATTCTCCAGTTGCAATAAGGTGATCTGATTAGACAAGGAACCAAGTCAAGGTTGACTGGATGTCTTAAAGTAATAAGTGAGAGGGTTTTGGCTGTTGGGATTAAGGTGGTGACAGAAGAGACAAGGGGTGATTGATAGATTAAAGAGACATTTAGGAGGCAAAATTGTTAGGACTGTGAACAGCTTGAATATGAGGGTGAGAACAAGGGAGAGTCAACAATAATGCCTGTTGGCTTGTATCCCTGGATGGTGAAGCACTTGCTGAGATAAGGAATGATGGAAGAGGTCCAGGGGTGGAGAGGGTGATGGAAGGATGAGAGCTTGTTCCGGTTGTGTGATGCTGAGGAACTTGGTAGTGAACTAAGTAGATTTATCTTTTAGGATTTTTGTGGAGCATTCAGCTGCAAGACTCAGAGAAGTGTAACTAGAGATGTTAGTCTGTAACTCATCACCAGAGACGTGGTATCCAAAGAGAGGTCATGGATGAGATTGGACAGGACTAAGGCACAGGTGAGAAGAGAAAGGGGCCTCAAAGAACTCTGAATTTTTAAGACTTGTTCTTCTATTTTCAACACATACTGAATTTTAAGTATAGTGTACATGTCCTTATGGAACTTGATGCACTATATATGAGAAGAACTAAAGGACAAGAGGTCAGTCCAAATATACTTCAGCATGGACCATGACCTTATTATCCAAGAATGTCTCTGCCCCTCTCCCCCTGCCCTCCCTAACCCGTGCTGGACACATGGAAGGAGGCTGGCTTCTCCATTTCATGCATGTACATATATGTCGCAAACCTCTTATATGGCAAGTTTCAGAATAGTCACCTATGGGATATAGTTAGGTACAGTGTTTGTCTCATCCTCCATCTCACCTCTGTGTCAGGAATGTTAGGAGAGGAAAGTGTTGTGGGGGATGGGCAGAGATGGGGCTCCTGGGAGACCGAGGGGGAGAGGAAGAGAAGTCAGTTATAGCAATGGGACTCTTCTCCTTTCTCCCTGAGTTGGATCAACTCTTCTTGGCTAAGCACACTTCCCACATGTGTTGCGGGGGAGGATCTGTGGGAAAAGGACTTGAGGGTAAAAACAGATCATCTTAGAAGAGGATTTCTTTCAGGGAACAGAATTTTTGCTCCCAAACTAGGGTGACTAACCCCTTGTCACACGTGTGATTGAGCACCTTTGCTGGGTCCAGTATGCTTGTAGTACAAGTTATGGGCAGAGGAGGGTACGTGAAGGGATAGGAGAGAAGGGGCAAGTGTGGTGAGTCTGGCCCCAGAGATTCCTGATGAGATGATAGAGAAGAAGCTGAGATTGTACATGATAATGTGGTATTTAGGAAAGTGCATACATTGGGAAGGATAGGGTCTTTTAAAGACTTTGTTCGTGTGATCTCTAACATCCCACATGCTTTACTGTTTATCATGTTTGTAGCTTGTCTGAGTCCTGTCACTTGAACATTAGCTCTACCAGTACAGGACTCTATGCCTGTTTTGTTCAGTGATGTACTTATTGCAAGTACCTAGAATGCTGCTGCCCATAATAGATGCTCAATAAATATTTTTTGAATGAGCAAAGGAACATTCCTTAGAATTCCATGAAGCAGAACTGATGCGGGTCTCCCTGCACAGGATGCTGCTGCTGCAGGACCTCACCTGTGCACAGCAGCAAGAAAGAAATCTTTATCTTATTTGTCTCTCTTTCTCTGGATACTTTGGAGGAGGGGCTTATGAAATTCATGCCACTTCTTCCGATGTCTCCCACTGCCCTTTTTATGAGGCCTTTCTCTTCTCTCCCCCATTGATGGCCCCATCCAGGGCAGAATCTCATCAGGCCGCCTGCACATGCTTACACCAACTTACACCCGTGTACTCTTCCTTGTGACAGATCTTTCTCCACCGTGGCCCTCAACTGTGCTCTTAGAATTGAGCCCACTTGTTTACCGTTGCAAAATTAGGAGCTTTATTCTTCAAGTGTACAAATTTCATGCTCTAAGCAGATGAGAAAATGGATGAAGGGGACATGGAGCATCTTACGTTACACTGACCATTGCTAGGTGCCCTGTGCAGAGGTGTTGGGTCTATTTCAGGTGGTGTGACAAGAGCCAGGTCGGAAAGGATGCCGCAATTGGGCTCACTTCCCAGATGGCCCCTGCTTCTCCCCTCTGGAGGACCAGCCAGGGCCTGGCCTAGCTGCATACGATCATGGTCCAAGCACTGCCAGTGGCAGAGAGCCAGGTCTTTCCCAGGACCTGGAATGTCCCGCCGTAGCCCATGCTGACCCTCGCCCCTTCTTGCACGCTCTCCTTGATGTCCCTGCATGGCACGCCTCTGCCCCAAGGTTAATTGGCATTTAAAATCATTTGTTCTCTCTCAGCCCCTCTTCTGACACCCAGTGATACATTTCTCTTCATCGTTATTTTCACCTCTGGTAATAACGTTTTTGACTGTGCAGTGTGTCATGGGAACCCGACTGCTTTGCCACTGTGAAGTGCAAAATTGAACCTAATTGGGAACAGAAATTAATTATATATGAAAAAATTACTGAGGGATGTAGAGAGGACTATGGGTAGCTGTCCAAGGGAAGCACCCTCAGAGGAGGGGAGAGTCAGATGAGGTCTCAGAAGAACTGGAGCAGTTTTGGGTGGCAGGGAACAGCCCGAATCCCATTCGATGAGCTTAGCAGCGAGAGGATGAGCCTGGAGAAAGGGTTCATGTTGGAGAATAGGGTAGAATAGGAAACTCGATTGCCTTCCACAGCTGCAGCCTGCTGGCCTGTCAGCTAAGCCAGCAGGTTTCCCCTGCTCTGAGCATTGAAACAGACAAAGAGATTAATCAGCCAGGTTCAGGGTTGAGAAAGGACAGGACCCTGGAGAACTCAGTCAGGGCCTGTCTGAGGTTCAGAAAGAAGCTGATTTGTAGGGCCCGAGAGAAGGGACTGGATATTGCCTACTCAATGAACACACAAGGGAAGAAATACCAGTGATTACACTTTAAGTAACCTCTCTGTGCCTCAGTTGTCTCATCTATAAAATGGGGAGAGTAATAGTGTCTCCTTTCCCCCCTCATCTTTTCCTCCTCCTCCTCTTCTTCCTCCTCTTTCTTCATCTTGAAACCCTTCCATCTCTCTGCTTCCTGGCCCTCATATCCCCCAGGTTTCCTTCCCACCTTCTGGCCTCTCTTTCTCAAGTCTTCTCTGCAGAGTTCTCTTCTTTGGCTCTGCATTAGAATGTGAAGGTGTGGCAGGGATAAAACTGGTCTCTTTCCTCAAACACAGCCATACGTGGATTTTTAATTAACATGTAGCACTAGAATGGCCCAAATAGAACTCTTGCCCCTGCTACTCCCAACCTCCCAACCAGTGTCATCCAACATTCCTCCTTTCAACAAATGGCAACATGATTTACCAAGCTGCTCAGTTCCAAAACCTGGGAGACTTTCATTATTCTCTCTTCCTAGCACCTCCATATCCAGACCATCAGCCAGTCTAATTATCCTGCTTCCTAAACATAACTAGCCTATATTCACCCTTCTCATCTCTTCAGTGACTTATTCATCTGGTAAGTGGCAATACCATCATGCTGAATTTTGAGACAATTATATGAGACAATAAATGCATGCAAAACAGTGTGCCTTGACCACCATGAATACCCAGCAAATATTACCTATTTTTTTAAAAAAAAATTCAAACTCTGGGTGGCAATGGAAACTGAGGCCTGAAGTAATGGAGCAAAGCCCTCTGCCCCTAGATCGAACAGAAGCAGAGTGAGAGAGAGAGAATGCAGCCCGCAGCCTTTCCTCACTCCCCAGCTAGCACTCTGTCACAATTCTGCTGCTGGCAGTGGCATCAAAATGTACGTACATAAATATTGGTGCATTCTAATGGGACTGGATCAAGGCCGATAAAGGCAATGAGAGGCAACGTTATTGATGTCTGTCTGAGGGCCTCTGCAGGCCCCAAGCCAAGTCTGTAACAAGGATCCAGAAATTGTATCAGCCATTTGCTTTTCTGCCACCCTAGGACAGTGGTCTGCAAACCATGGCTCGCGAGCCACATGTGGCTCTTTGGCCCCTTGAATATGGTTCTTCCACAAAATACCACGGCCTGGGTGAGTCTATTTTGAAGACGTGGCATTAGAAGAAGTTTAAGTTTAAAAAATTGGCTCTCAAAAGAAATTTCAGTTGTACTGTTGATATTTGGCTCTGTTGACTAATGAGTTTGCTGACCACTGCCCTAGGAAGACACACATTAAGGGGTGGTGGTAGTCAGACAAGGATGTGAGCTTGAATGAAGGTGTGCAGAGGACTATTCCCAGTGTGCTTTCCTTCCCTGGCAGCCTGCAGGCCTCCACTCTAAGAGGTATTTGGTGCCTTGGATTTATATTGATGGACACAATGGAAGAAAACCAAAGTAGGCAAACATTTCTGGCCTTGTGCCTGGTGTCCCTGTGCAGAAAGGAGCTCCCTGTGATGTGTTTCAGACAAAGAGGAGGAAACAGAGCGGAATGGAGCCCTGCCTGGGGTCACTCTGGGTGGCCAGGCTGCTGCATAGCCTGGTAGAGGGCAGAGGGCAGAGGGCTCCTGATGGTCCCCGAGGATCTGTGGACCCTGCATAGGTCTCTGATCTCTCTGGCTCCACACTCACCATTAGTGTTGAGGTCCATAACGTAGTGTCTCAGAGACATCTGGGGCCATAAGGCCTGGCAGTTCTGCAAGGGGCCCAGAACTATAATGCTTTGTCTGTTTTCCACCCTGCTAGACTGTGAGCCCTTTGAGGCCAGCAACTATGTTTTGTTCATCTCTGACCCCCAGAGCCTAGCACAGTGCCAGGCACTAAAAGGTCACGTGGTGATGTTGAGTGAAGGATAGACTTTGACAACACTGGCTCTGCTTCCCATCACAGAAGATGTAGCTTTGGCCTTATTGCATGGGGAAGGCTCTCTCTGAGATAGGCAGAGAGGTGAGAATGCCAGAGACAGAGGGAACTGGCATGTGGGTGGGAGGAGAAATCGACAGAAACCTCAGGCCTGGACTCCTCTTAGACTTAAAGCGAACAGTGACAAAATCTCACTTGCTGCCTCTGGATTATGTTGAATTTAGTCAACTTCAAGCATTGCTGTGCAAAGGTAAAGCCTCTCGGGGCCACCAAATGGTGCTACCATCACCCCCCTTATTGGTCCCAACTTCCTCTACTAGTGACCAAAAACAGGCAAAACTTGGTTCTGCAAAAAACTAAGGCATTTGCAGTCTCTAACAGATACACTCATTCTCATTCTCTTCATTCATTCATTCATTCATTCATTCATTTATCTTCAACTCATGATCCTTTAGCCTCTGCTCTGCTCCAGGCCCCGAGATTTCTGGGGCAGTTTCCCAGAAGGGAATAGCCAGCCCCATCATAGTTATTTAGAATGCTCACCCCTCTTCCTCAGGCCACTTGCAAAGGCAGGGCTGATTCTGAAGTCTCATCCTCTCTAAGTCTGCACCTCCAGTGGGAACCTCACGTGTTGGAGGTGTGTTTGCCTATTCATCCACCCCACCTCCACCCCACAGGGGCTTAGCACACAAGACCCCTCCCCATGGGCTTAGCACACAGCAATGCTAAGAGCTAACTCGGCACAAAGCATCCAGGTCCTGGTGATGGAAACATCAAAAGGTGTTCCTTAGAGTCAGCTTCCTACCTCTGAGATGTCTGTGCTAGCATCGTGGTGAGCATGGAAGCTGGGGAAGGATAGGGCTCCCATGTGGCCCATCTAACTTAATTTATAACTGATGTCATAATAGCAATTAGTGTGTATTGTTTACATTCCTTCCTGACACTTCCCCAAATCTGTGGGTGTTTGAGATGGCTAGTGTATTCTGCCAACTTGTTAGAAGATTTGATCATGCTCTTGGGGAGGGGAGGGTGTGCGGGGCCTGGAGCAGAAGGTGCGAAGGGCCAGGGAGTCTCCAGCCTGAGCCACATGGACTGCATCTTGCTAGAGCATGGACTCCTGACAGGAGCATCTGCCTCTCACTGTCTCTGGCTTATGCTTTCTTGGTGCAGGGGAGCCCGGACTTGACATGAATTCAGTCCCCACTATTGTCTTCCAAAAAAAAGGAAGGTGCGTGGGAGATATGACCAGGAGTGAGGAGCCTCGGCACATTACATCTCTTGTTCATTTGGGAGTTCACTACGGCCTGCCTATGACTAGAGAGGTTCCGAGATGGGGGAAGAGGCAAGCTGGAGGTTGCCTTCAAGAAAGGAAGAAAAATAAAAGGAAGGGGAAGAATGTGTTGCTTTATGTTGAAGGCTGTGTTCATTCTGTTACAGCACACGTCCTCCCGTGGGTGTGGAATTGACAGGACCAATGTAGACTAGACTTTGGAAAAATAAGTGTTCGTAACAAGACCGTAATGCAGGGATAAATGGAGGATGGTAGAGGACAGAGTGGGCAGTAGGTTCTAGAAGGACCCAAAGAGTACGCATGGGACTATAAGAGGCAAGAACAGGCTGCGGTGGAGAGGAGAGAGAGGACTGGCAGGCAGAACTGAGCACTCCCAGCTCTCTCCCACCCACTCAGGAAAGAATCCAGAGTCCTGGTGATGGGTGAAGGGAGTGAGTTCTGCAAACTAAGATTATTGAGGGCCTCCCTGGATCTATACACAGTCTTTTAAATTAAGGATTGTGTTAGACTTGGCAGTGTTTTCTATGACACTTAGTGACTGGAGGAAGGCTTATTTGTCTTCATTTTCAGGAGTGGGGAACCTTTTTTTTTTTCTGTCAAGGGCCGTTTTGATATTAATAACATCATTCAAGGGCAATTCAAAATTATAAACTTAAAAATCAGCCTGCTCTATTTGGTGAAACATTTAATTAACTCACCCCTAATGCCTTAGTAGGGCCAGACCAAATTATTTCATGGGCCTTATAAGGCCCACAGGCCGGATGATCCCCACCCCTGATTTAGATATTCCCAGACACATTGGGAAAGCAGGATTTCATGAAAACTTAGAGGGTAAAATAATCAACTTCTGAGTTTTTATTCTGCTATGGAAAAACCCTTCGTGTGTGTGTGTGTGTGTGTGTGTGTGTGTGTGTGTGTGCAGTCAAATTTCAGACCCAGCTGCACATCTGGTGGTAGCAGGTTTCTTGCGAGAGGGACCATACTGCTGATGATTCTACTGCTGAGCAGTGTACATTTTTAAAGGCCATTTCTCTCATTTCTTCAGGTCCAAATGAAGTCTCTGAGCAGCACATAAACCATAGTGCCAGGGGGAATGAAGGAATAAGACAGTTAATGGGAAAAAACATTAGGTTTGTTTGAGTAAAAAGGAATAAAAGACAAATGTTAGCTATTTCATGATGAAATAATTATGGAATTTTGCAGGGGGAGATGGTTTTAATGACTGTTGGGAACCGGGGGAACTGGGTAGTTGGCTGATGTAGGGAGGAGCCGGCTGTCACTTGGACATACTTGATGTGACAATGCCTCAAGTTCCAGGTCAGGAACTTTGAGTGTTATTTTTTTTTCTCCTTTAGCAGTGACAAATTGAACCATAGTTCCTTATCCTGTACCCTTCATGGTCAAGGACACTCATCTGAGAGAATATTGTCCAGGCATCAAGTTCACGGGCAGAATGAAACACGTGGGCCCCAAAGATGTCAAATCCATGAACTTAAAATCTGGACCCTACAGTTCTCTAACCGGTTGTCTATGACCCTTCTTAATGACTCTTGGGTACGAGTGCTATTTGTCTTATATTTCTAAAAAATTCACAGAACTTAAACTGATTTGGGATTTTCCAAAGTGCTGGGGAATCCTCATGTGTGGCAGTGGACGTGTTCCATAAATAAAAGTGACCTTAGTGTGCTCGGTGCATCAGTGTTCAGTGAGGACTATTTAAATAGATGAATGGACTGCTGGGTGGAGAAACAACTCATGGTGGAGAAAGGTCACAGGTCAGTTATTGGATCTGTGATTCATACGTAAGGACATGACTAGTGAGGTTTCACATCCTTGCCTTGACTACCTGGGGAAAAGCAAGCTTGAAGCACATTGAAGAGCAATTACTGAGAGACAAAGAGAAATAGATTATACAGAGCAATTCAGAGAACAAAGTGAAGAAAATTCCAGGGGGATAAGGGTGGCTGGGGAGAAGTCAATGGGGGGAAAAGGAGACATATGTAATACTTTATGTACCTAGAGGCCCGATACACAAAATTTGTGCAAGAGAAGGCCTTTCTTCCCCCAGCTGTCTGTCACCGGCTTCCCTCTGGTACCTGGGACCCAGGCTACCCTCTCAGCCCCAGCTTCGTCAGGAAGGACATTGGTGTAATTAACATATTACACCATGAACTTAAAATCCACCACTAGCTGTGTGACTTTTGAGATGATGCACAGCTTTTATTATTATAGATACTTGAAACAATAAAGAATTAAAAAGAAAAGAAAATTCCAGAGGCCAGGGGACCCCAGAATTCCAGGGAAGAGGGAGATTCAGAAATACAGAGAGTATTGGAGAGTTGAAAGAGATTGAAGATTCAGAGCTAATATAACTTAGTGGGGATAACCAAGACTCCTTAGCAAAGGGGGAAAAAAAGAAAAGAAAAATAAAGAAAGAAAAGAAATAGAAAAAAGGCAGCAAGGGAGGGACAAATGTCTACAATCCACAGAACTTGAACTGAGAGGGGGTTTCCCACAGTCTGAGGAATTCCAGCATGTGGTGTTGAGATGAATTACATAAACGAACGGTCTTCTACGGTCAAAGCAGTTTGGGAAACTGGGTTAGACCATGATGAACAGAGTTATTTCCCAGAGACCTCAGAGCCTTTAATAAGATCATGTAGACTGTCAGCCTCCATAAGAAAGATACAGTGCTGGCGTTTTCCAGACTTAGTTGATGATAAAACACTCTTTTTCATGTAGCATTTTACAGAGCAGGTATTCAAAGAATATACTTCAGAAAACATTGGATATGCTTGATTCCTCTCAGGTCTTTTTGGATTGTGGCAGAAAAAGTGTTTAAAAAAAAGAATGGAAATTCTATGCCTCGCTGTTGCCACCACTAGCTGTGTGACTTTTGAGATGATGCACAGCCTCTCTGGACTTCATTGTCTTTATATGGTAAACGATGAGCTAGATGATACTGAAATCTTATTCTGCTTTAGGCTTTATTGTTCTAATTGGTTCCCTCTGAATATTTGGAGCCATGTGTATATTATGGGATGGAATCACAATGGATTTTCTGTCTCTCTCACTGAACTGGAAGTTCCGGGAGGGCAGTGTATGTGTCTGTTTTATTTGTGCTATTGTAACTAAAGCACTCACTGGGTCTGAACACGGTGGAAGCTTAAAACATTTTGTTGAATGAATGTGTGATGAGTGGCTTCGTATTTGATGAGCCATCATGCCATACCTGCCAGGAAGAGAGACGGAGTGCTCACATACCACTGTCAGCCTTTCTCCAGGGGCTGTGTCAGTCTGATGCACATGCCCAGAGCACCGGTACCACGCAGACATTCTCCTGGACTGGCTGGCCTGGCCTCGGTGTCCACAGGGACCTCACATCTGTGGGTTCCTGAGTCCCATGGATGCTGAAGGCAGGCTCTAGAAAGAGTCTGTCTCCCAGAGCAGGGTGGCTCTTTGCCCGAAGGAACTGGCTCCCACAATCGATTTCCTGTGGGAGAAGCTCACAAATGGCCTTCTCACAGGACAGGAGCTGCCTGACTGCTCCATTGTCAACTTCTGCAGACTCGGTGGCTGGCAGTGAGAATCGTCTTCTCCCGCTGAATGAATCCTTGTGAGAAGCCCATCTCTACCCCAGCGCACACGCTCACATGCTCCCGCAGTCTGTCTCCTTGCCTTACCTCCCCTTCCGCTGTGGGGACATTGTGTCCCCCAACTCTCATCCCTTCCCTCCCACTGCAGGTATGGGGCTGAGGTGGGGGACAGGCAGACTGGCTGGCACAGCACCACAGGCCTCTTCAGAATGTCCAGGAAATGGGGCCTGACTGCCTGTCCCTGCCGGAGGGTACGGACAAGGGAGGCAGCTCTGAAGTTCCATCTGCCAGCTCACTCTTGGCCACTTTAGGTGTTGTCAAGGTTTTTCTAGAGAAAGGGGGTGGAAGTAGAGCCCTCCTTGAGGAAAACTGTCCCAGTAAAAGCAACTTGGACTTGCAGATTGTGGGATTGGACACATTCAGACTCTATTTGATTAGTATTGGAAACATCGCCATTTACTGCCTGTGAGGAGCTGAGTATTAACCTGAATTTTCTAGAATAAGATTTTCTCTTCATTAGACCTCTGTGGGCTCTGCACTCTCTTAACGGAATAAACTCTGTGTGTGTGTGTGTGTGTGTGTGTGGTTAGTAAGGAGAGAAGGCCATGGAAGCTTGCTGTGTAGCAGATCATCGGCTATAGTCTGAATGTTGGTGTCCTCTTCAAATTCATATGTTCAGTCCTAACATTCAGTGGGATGTACGGTGGGGCCTTAGCAAGGTGATTAGGTCACGAAGGTGGAGCACTCACGAATGGGATTAGTGCCCTTACAAAAGAGTCCCCAGAGCGCTCTCTTGTCCCTTCTTCCGTGTGTGGACATCATGGGAAGAAAGTGGGCCCACACCAGACACCAGGTCTGCCAGCCTCTAAAACTGCAAGAGATACATTTCTGTTTATACCACCCAGCCTGTGGTATTCGGTTATGGCGGCCTGAACTGAGACACCGTTGGGGCCTCGAAGAGGGGAAGCAGAGCCCACTCTCCCAGGCCCATAGACCCCTGCCCAGCTGTGTCAGCCCCTTGCCCCCAGCTCACCCCTGGTGTCTGGGCACAGAGGTTTGGAGCAGTTTGTGTGTTGTTGCAAACAGGAAGTGGTGGTCCTACCCTTTTGTGGGTTTTCCCTGTGGCTTGAGCTACATGTGGAAAGCCTCCTAGAGCAGTAAGAGCTTAAATTTTTGGGCAATGAGAGGAGGGAAGCCATTTCATTCCATCACCCACATGCAATGTGTGTGTCTTTGGAGGTTTCCGGAGCTGAAAAGCACCAGCCGCCGGCACTCCTGCTGTTGCCACAGGAATTTGAGCGGGTGGTTCCCTGGAATACCTGCTTCCTGCTCCCCCCAGAAGCCCAATCAGCCTGTGAGGGAGGGGTGGGGCTGGTAGATCTGTCTTTACAGGAGGCTGTCCCTTTCCTTCCGAGTTCTGGGATCATGTCTGATTCATAAGGAGAGCTGCAGGGAGCCCATCTCTTCATCTTGCAGGGGTCAAAGGCTGTGGGAGTCAGGGGTTGGGGGGTAGATGCTGCCTCCAGTGAAGTGGAATGTAAAGCAGAGTGTCAAGTGAAAGGGAATCCACACTCCTTAAGGAACCCGAGGCAGGTTTCGAGGTAGGTTTGGATGTGGCACGTGTGGCGGCTCTGAAGCCACCTGACCTTTCTGCACCCGGCTTAGCAGGGTGTGGGAGACTCCTCAGGAGAGAGGAGCATGCTGTGTGAGAGAGGATGCATTCACTCTACTCCCCTTGTCCCTTCTTGTGGCTTCAGAGTCACCCCACATTCCACATCCAGCATTGCTCACCTCTCAGCCTGTGTCTTTGTCTGGATCGCAGAGCCTAATCCCCTAATCCCCCTCGGAGAATCCACTGAGCATTTAGGCGCTTGCAGGTCTGAGCACCTGAGCCTTGGGGAGGCTCACAGCAGCGACAGCTCAATTATAATGTTCCTAACCACAAATGAGCACTGGCAGTAATTAATACATCCAGTCTTTTTCAACATGTCCTTATGTTTGTTGCTCCAGGCTCCATTCCAGCACCAAGAGCCCGGTTTAGCACAGAAGGGATTCAAGATACTGGATTCCTGCGTTTTTTTCTCAGGATTAGAATCATCCTTGGGGGTGGGACCTGCCTGATTCAGGAACCATCTCTGGTGACAAAATGCCATTGAGTGAGCAGCACCTATAAGTACAAGGCTGCACTCAGCGTTGCTGGGCCCCGGGCATTCATAGTAGCTATGGTAGGGGAGGGCTGATCACGGGAAGTGTTTGACCTCCTCTTCCTCCCCTGGCCCACCCAGGGATCACCTCAGGTTGCAGGGGCTGCTCAGAGCAAGCTTCCAGTGTCTTCCCTCCTGCCCCTGCCTCTTATCCCAGAAAAAGTAGTTCATGCCTGATATTCTGTCCCAGTGACCTTTCTGCCTCCTGCTTAGCAGGGTGTGGGGGATTCCTCTGTTCTTAAGTCTCAACATCGCTTTAAGAAGCAAGCACCCATCTTCTGGATTGCAGGAGAGAGGAGCATGCTGTGTGAGAGAGGATACATTCACTCTACTCCGCTTCCTGACTTTCTGAAAGATCACCAGGGCAGCTGTGGAAAGTCTCCATAGAGGAGCTCTGACTGTCTCCTCTGCACCATCCTGGCCTCCTTTGCTGCACATGGGCTTTGTAGGGAGAGCCGCTCCTTGGCCTCCGGTTCCCTGGGTCCCCCTGGCAAGCCCAGCAAGCCAGTTTCCTTGTTGCTTCTTTAGTCAATGTTGACACTGGCGGGGTCTCCCTCCTCATTTTCCTTGGCCCAGACTTCCTCACTGGACCAGCTGCTCTTCTCTACTCACTCCTGTGGCTCACCATAAAAAGTGCGTTGACCTAAAATGATAGGTTTGTACATTAAAGGTGGCTTACCCTTGACCTTTGCTTCTCCCTAACCCTTCTTCCTTTCTGGCCAGCTTTGTTTATGTGCACCCACCATCTGTCCACGCCTGCAGGCCCCAGAGGTCTTCCTATGGCAGGTACTGTTCTAAATGCTTACTCTATAAAATGCTCCAACCTTCACTCCAAATTTCATGTCAACCCTATGAAGTAATACTAGTATCGTTGCCATTTACACAGCGAGAAACTGAGGTCAGACTGGTTCCCTAACTTGCTCCAGGTCCATGCTCTTACTACGTGAAATTTTTTTTGTTTTTTTTTACACAGAACATACACAAGACAGACAGTGCTGCTCTTCTGTTTTCACACACTCGCTGGCATTTATCATCACGCTCAGACCCCATGTGTGCACCATGGCCCTTCCTCCCTCCCTTTCCTGCCTGTGCCATCCTCTACTTCTCTCGCTGTCTCTCTCTAACGTACAGACTCGGTTTCTGTCCATCCTGTGTTTCCAGAGCCTCAGTGCTGCTTCAAGCTGTTGCCTCTGAATGTTTCCCCTTGGAACCCCCCATTGCTCTCTCCCCTGTCTTGATGTGGATTTTTCAGCTGTCACTCTGCCAGCATCTCTTTTCTATGTCTCTGTCAATATCTCTTTCTCTCCTGCCCCTTTCCCATCTCAACACCCTCCCACCTTCTTGCTACCTCCTCCACACTTCTCTTTTGTCTCCTTCTCTTGTTCATTTAGTGATTTAGTGGTCCCATTTATTACATCAAGGCCCAACCAAGAGCTTCTCTGTCTGTGTCTCTGCTCCCTGCTCCCCCCTCTGCCTTTGCTGAGACTCTCAGCTGTAGATGGGAACCAGGTTCAATCCAAGCCCTGTTTCTCGCTGAAGAATAGTAATGAACTCAAACCATGGGGGCACAACACAGAACAGCTCTGTATTTCAAGACACATCATGGTCTCTTGGGACAAAATGACATCTCTTGGTTTATTTATAAACTCCAGAGTCAGGGAGTGCTCTGTATGCAGAAGGAGCAGCTGGGGGTGGTGATTGAGTTCAGGGGGGCCTCCATGGTTCTCAGCTAGGACCTCCTCTCAAAGCCAAAGTGGGATTCTGTGTAGATGGGGTCAACAGGGGTAGCTTTGTCTTCCCTCTGTGCCCTCAGGCAGACAGAAACGTGGTGGTGGAGGACCTACTGGTTCCATGGAAGACAGTGACCATACACATCATGTCCCTCTTGCGCACATCACTCAGATAAAATCCTGAAGCCAGCACTAGAAGCAGAGTGCAGGCTTTCCTCCTCCCTGTCCGGGTTCTCTGTCTCCACCCAGTTTTCCAGTCCAAGGCTGGGATGGCAGGGTCCCATGTGGCCTCCTGGTCCTCCTGGTGGCCTTGACGGGGGTCTCACACTTACTTGTTTGAGCCTGGCCTCTTTCAAGAAACGGTTGATTCTCCAGTCTCACTCCATCCCTCCTACCTTCAGTAGCCCCAGGACAGTTCTTGATCTTTAGTCTATGCCCAGTTGATACTGGTCGCTGATATCATCTCCATGGCTGCTGGACAGCACCTCATGTTAGAAGGAGCTCGTACCTGGGCATTGGGCCTCCCCAGTTGAGCTCTATTTTGATGATGGGGATCTTGTCTTCTACTAAAATTGTCTCTCCCCCTGCCTGGCAGCTGGTCTGGCATGGACCACACAGAAGGTGTTTAACAGCTATGGCTGATGGTCCAGAGGGCCTACACCTGGTTGGACACTTGGAGACCTCTCACCAGTGCCCTGGCTGTCAGGTCTGGCAGACTGTCCCCTGGTTCAGGAAGGAGGCATTATGTGTAGCAGATTTCAGAGAGGGAGGGCCCAGCCTCACTCCCAGACACCAACTAGATAGGCTGGGATGGCTAAGCGAGACTGCAAAAAGCCCTTCTTTATTGTATATGAAATGAGTTGAAAAACGTCTCTTTTTTTGAGTCCCTCCCACCCCCTCACCCCCACAAGTCAGAGGCAGTTTCTTAGGAACCATTTTTCTCATTTCTGGCAGCAGAATGGTGCTCACCTCCCCCAGAGATTCCTGGGAGTGTGGGCAGACAGGCTCAGGGAGAAGGCAGGAACTCAGTCACTCTCTAGAAATGGGAGGGCAGCGTAGCCGCCACCTGGCTGACCAGTGGTGTGGATGGGCTTGCCTAATGATGTCTTCTTGGCTCTCTGCCTCCCCAGAAGAGCAAGGCCACGGCCCGTCGGTGAGTCCCCCCATAGCTCTCCGACTCAAGACACTGTGGGTTCCTACTTGGTCTTCCTGACTCCTCCAAGACCTCTGTTTGGGGCCAGTTTTGTTTATGTCATTGTCAGTGCCACCTTGGCCTCTAGATGCTGTCTCTGAGACCTCCCTTTGCCCAATGCCCTGCAGCTGCCTGCTAATCCACTCCAAGGTGCTACTCCCAGTACTCTCTCTGGGTGTGAGGAAGCAGATAGGAAGGTGGACAAATGGAGGCAAAATGGTGCCAGCACCATATCCCCTGAGGGGACCCTTCTCTGTGAGTTGAGGGCAGCAGGAAGGCAGCCAGGCCTGCATATTGGTTCGTGTGGCCAGGAGGGCAAGAGATAAAGCAGTAATGTTCAAACCTGGCCATGCATTAGGGTGACCTGGGTGTGAGAACATATACAGATGCCTGGGCACCTTGGAGATTTCAATTCAGTAAGTCTGGGGTGGAGCAAGGGAATATGTATGTTTAAGCCATATGTCTCCTCAGCCCCCAACAGGATGACCTGTGTCTGGTAGAAATTACTTTTATCCCAGCTCCTCCTTTCCCTTCCCCCGCCTGAGGTGGGAGTCTGTCACTCAGTTCCTCCATCATACTTCCCGTATCTTTATTCTGCACATTCGAGGGTGGCTGAGGTAAGAAAGGAGATTTTGAGTACTAGGCTTGGGTATCTAACAGTCACAGCCACAGCTAATTCTTAAGTCTTATAATTGATGCCCACTAGGAACAGCTTTTTCTTTGTGCTCTTCTAGAGAAGAAGGAGCATTTGAAGGTGCTTAATGCATTCCCCAGTGGGGAAACATTTGCTTCTGATGGCACTTACTCCCAGCTCTCTGACTTCTTCCCTCCCTCTTCCCTGTCACTCTTGATCTTCCTTATTCTACTTAATAAAAATACCTTTCATTTACCTTTTATTCTTGTAGCCCTTTCTAGCTTTCACACCTCTTTCTGGTGTATTAGTTCTTCCCAACAAGAATGCAGTGAGATGTGCAGAGATCTTTAATTCACAGTTAATAGAGATGAAGTTCAAAAGTGGCCACAGACTCGGCCAAGGTCACTCGAGCAATAAGTAGTGAATGTGGCTTTGTTCCCCAACGGGCTCCGCCCACCGTCCCTGCTCTGCTTCCTCTGGGCCCTTCCCTGAACTCCTTCCCCTGCCTGCTGCCTTGCCTTCTCCCAGCATCAAGTTGTCAGACAGACCATTGTTCAGAGATTTTCTCCACAGGGAAAGCCTGTGGAGAATAGAAGGGCATGGCCCAAGGTGGCCCAGAGCCTGAGGGAGTGATGGGCTCTGATGATCCAGGAAGAGCATGCATGTCCCTCCTGCTGCTGCTGCAGGGGAGTAAAACCACATGTTACAAGGAAGGGCACTGGGTCCACCGCCTCCACCAGAAATGGGAAGAGGTGATGAAGGGACTGAGAAAGGGGAGGTGGAAGGTCACAGGGGAAGCCTCACTGAGTGTCCTCTTCCCAGCCTTTCAGTCCAGCTTCATGGGCACCCAGGCAGGGGAGGAAGGAGTGCGGTGTGTCCTGCCTGCATCCCAGCTTCTTTGTCTGGGTTCCCTTCATCCCTCTTTGCCAGGGACAACAGCCAGCAGGGCAGTGCGGGACAGCCCTCCACTGGGAGGCACGTTCCGGGCCCAATCCTGTCTCAGCTGTTCTGTCGCCCGAGTGGCCTTGGGCTGAACTGGTCTCTTTCCCACAGAGCCTGTCCCCTCATCTGTAAATGGACGGTGTTAGCTCCTTTGAGTGCCCAGGTGCGTTGAAATGAGGCCACAGGTAGGGGAGCTGGGGTTTGTTTGAGACCCAGGAGATCTGGTCCTCCTGAAGGTTCCATCTCTAATTAGTTCCGTGTGACATGAGTGTTTACTAGGCCCATATGTGAGTATTCCTGAGAAGGGAGGTGTCCAGCTGGTGTAGAGAGTGGAGATAAGCACTTGGAGTGGATGAGGAGCAGGGAGGAGTGAGTACCTGCCACCTCTTGGCTGCTGCCTGCTCCCAGCTTTTTGTTTGTTGCTGAGGCTTCCTCAGCCCTTTCTGGCTCTGATTCTCATCCTCAGTCTCTTTTGAGTCCTATTAGGAGACCTGTCCCCTGTTTCATTCCCAAAGAGCGTGGTCCTGGCAGCTGTCCCAACCGCTGCACATGGCTGTCTGTGCTGCCCTCCCTTATTGCCCATTCTGCTCTCACCAGCTTCTCCTTCAGTGGTCACTTACCCACCCTGGGAGGTGTGCATTTTGTCTCTAGAGCTGTCCATCAAGAGGCTGGGTGGTCCCTCTCCTGAGACGAAAGGTAGCTCTAGCCCTGGCTGGTTTGGCTCAGTGGATAGAGTGATGGCCTGGGGACTCAAGGGTCGGGGCACATGCCTGGGTTTTGGGCTCAGTCCCCAGTAGGGGGTGTGCAGGAGACAGCCGATCAATGATTCTCATAATTGATGTTTCAATATCTCTCTTTCTTCCTTCCTCTCTGAAATCAATAATAAAGTAAAATAAAAATAAAAATAAATTTTAAAAAAGGAAGATAGCTCCATTCTGGCTGCCTCACAGGAGTGAGTTATGAGTATCTCAGACTGCTAAATCACAGCCTTCTTATCACCTGCCATTACAGATCAGAGTAGAAAAAGCCTCCCATTTGTAAAGCTCATGCAGTATGGGAGAGTCAAAATAGTCCTCGTAGCAGTTACTATGGCACCAGGTCTATCAGGAACTAATATCTTCCCCTTGTCCACGTCCACTACGTCCAGTGTTTCCAGGGCACTTTTCCATTTCCAGGGTCTGCACTACTCACCCAAGAACACCAGACCCTCTCTCCACTCCCCTGCATGGGCCACTGCCAGAACAAAGTGACAGCTGTCTGACTACATCCCCCTTCTATCAGGGAAGCAGGTGCTCAGACCTCAGGAGGACCCTGGGAGGTCCCTGCTCAGGTAGCAAGAGGTCCAGGCCTCTATTGCAGAAAGGAGGGTGCCCGTGACTCCCCTGAGTGTCTGCATATTGGCACCGTGTGTGTCTTATGTGCAAGTGAGTGGATCTCTGCTGTGTAGACCCATGGGGATACCTGCATGCTGGCATGGGTACCTGCGCACATGCCACACACCACATGAAACCGCTGTACCTAAGGGTACCTGTGTGTCAGAGGGAGTTATGAATGTTGCATTTGTGCTCACACTGCTATCTCCATGCTATGGGACCCACTAGCTCGGGGTTGGCAGTGCCAGGCTGTGCTACCCTCTGTGAGGCAGGGTCAGTAAGCAGGCTTATAACACTCAGCAGCTATCTATCCGGCTTGAGAGGAGCCACAGAGGCCAGTGCTCTCAGGCATCGCTAACAAGCTGGTGCGACAGGCCCATGTGCATCCTGGGACGGAGCGGGAGGCTGAGAAGAGAGGTTCTGTCTGCCTGACTGCTCTGGACTTGCCAACATCCTGCTTCTCCCGTGCACACTTGGTGCAGTCGCCCTGCGTTCTGTGTCTGGAATCCCCTTGCCCTGAAGGAATAACAAGCTCAATAGTCATTTTCCAACTCCCACTCCCCCCACCTCCCCAGTACTGCTCCCCACTTCTGGCTTTCCCTTCCTTCTCTCTTTCTGAGCTCTCACTGAATTAGATTAGTCACATTCTTAATTAACTGTGCTGGTAAGAGCTCTATTAGGTATTAAATGTTTGTCACAATCCAATTAAAAAATCCATCACAGCGGGACAGTTCTCTGAGGCTCAGCAGATTGATGCTGGGGGTCCTGACACTCCTCTCTGCTAGGGGGCTGGGGAGAAGAAGCAGGCCCAGAGGCAGAGGGCTGAGGGCGGGGCTCTCATGGAGGCCACAGCATTGCCCTCCCAGCATCCCTCACACGTGGCACACTCAGGCTTCCGTAGGGTCAGCTGTCTGGCCTTCTTTAAGCACTGTCTTAAAGGAGATATTTGGCCACCTAGCCTACAGTGTCACTGCTTCCCCTAACCTCAGAGGGCAATGCGGTGAGGCGTATGTATGTCTCTGTGTGTGTATATGTCTGTGTGTGCATGGGCACATCTGTGGGCCAGGGTGGGCCGGGATGGGGAACAGCAAGATTGATGGCTCAAGCCTGGCGGGGAGCTTTTCGGCTCGAGTATGAAGGCTGGAATTTGATGGAGTTGGGCTGTTGTCTCTAGGGGTCCAGCTCAAGGCCAGAGCTGCCATTCAAAATGGTTTTTTTTGTATTTCCTTTTAAAGAGACTTGCGCAGGAGGGGAGCTATCTCATGGTGAAAAGAAAAGAAAATGACTATTTTTCCTGGATCCCCTGCTTTTCTTCCTTAAAAATCCAGAAAAGTTCTCTTTTTCCTGTAACTTTTGCCAGGTGGGGGTCCTGCCTCTGCTAGGCCGAAGCACACAGGCCTCCTTGCTCCCTGAAGGTTGGAACGGACTACGGTTTTTGTGTTCCCAGTCCCCTGTCCACCACACCATCTCTCCCCTTCCCTCTTGGCCACCAGGAGCGGGGAGGAAGGAAGCACATCACCTCATTCTTCCACAGTGCCCTGCCCAGGTGTGATGTGATGGCAAGTTTGGGCACCAGTGCCAGGCCAGTGTGCAGCTGCAGTTAATGCAGTGTGTGCCTCTGGGACCTCCCAGGCCCGATCGCATCGTGTGCTTTGCCACTTCTAATCTCCCAATGTGGTTTTTGAACTTGTTGTTCTTTGGATGCATCTTTTGTTAACTAGTAATAACTATGCAGTACCTGCTTCTTACTATGATTGGCATGCCAAAAATGGCTTTTTACCCTTAATTCTTTCTACTTCTACCTTCCATACAAGCAGATCTTAAAATCTGGCCTTTCAAGGAGACTGTCTGGAAGTCTGTGGTGAGGGGAAGTGTCTGCTCTCTCGATGGTGCGTTCTGTGGGGCAGGGAGCATGGCTCATTGGTCTCTGCACTCGCAGTGCACACCACGGTGTTGAGAGTCAGAGGAGGCCCTCGAAAGCATTAGTGGCTGACAAACTGAATGAGCTCCCTTTCTTATCCTTCCAGGGCCCCACGTATGCTTACCCCTTGGCTTCCACATAGATCAAGCATTAACTGCCCACCAGCACCGACTCATTTTTCCGAATGCTTGTCCATTCTCTAATATAATCACCTTGTCTGTCCCAGTATGTGAATCCTGAAGGGCAAGACCACTGCCTGTCTCATTGTCTCCCCTAAGACCTGGAGCCGAGTTAATTCCCTGGTACCTTTGCTCTCTCGTTGGTTCTCTAATCATTGTCCATTGAGTGCTTGCTCCTCGCAGGACAGGCTCAGGCTTGCGGAGGACAGGGAAAATGTAGGTGCTGGTGGATAGTTAACGCTTGGTCTACCTTTCCCACTAAGAGCATGCCATCTGGTTGAGGAAAGAAGACATTCAGGGGAAGTAGTTGAGTGGCAGATGGAGGCAGGTATTAAGGACCTGTCCTGTGAGGGATGTGGGCACACATGCTCTAGGAACTTAGAGACAGTGTGGACCCTGGGGTCCAGAGGTCAGAACATATGTCCTGGGGCAGTGCTGTAGCGGGCCTTATGTCCAGATGGAGGGAAGACTGTGAGATATGCAGGCTGGGAATCAGAAGTCAGTGCATTGATTGAGGGAAGCGTGGAGAGGACCCTAGTGGGAAGCAGCATTTCAAAGGCATCTCAGAACTGAAAGGGGAATATGAATGGAGCTGATGATAATGATAAATCAGATCCAAACCCTGCAGGAGGCACCTGCTTGCTCCTCCTCGGAAAACCTCGAGCTGGCTGGGAGCCCAGGGCAGTGGCCAGGGCAAGCATGTTGGAAGGTTGTCAGGTGCTGCCAGCAAAAGGACTTGTGTGTCTTCTGACCTGGTTACAATTCGGTTCTCTGAATTCACAGGGTTTTGGCCTGGACACATGCTGGCTTCCCCGAGGAGGCCTGCAGGAAATGCTTTTGCAGGGGAGGGGGCATGGGCTGTCAGTCAATGGACATTAACTGACAATGACAGTTTATCCTTACTCAGGGAGAACATCAGCACTGAGGGTTGTTCCACCTTCTACTCACTGCATTAAAAATATAAACCCAATGATGGAAGTCAGCTCACCTCTTTTCCTTCCACATCACCAGGCCCTGGATTGTTCCAGCTCATGGGCCAATCAGAGCTGGTGCTGAGTGAGGATGCCACTCCTTAAGAGTCTCCTTCCTGGTCATGTTAGCTACAGGTAGATAAGCTGGGAATGGGAACTAGCAGACCAGGCGGGTGGGGCAGGCAAGGAGCGTTTGAGTGTGCATGACGCTTTATCTGAGTTCCTTTATTGGGTCTTTATAATAGGTATGCAAGAGGTTATCATCTCTATTTTAATAATGAGAACATGGAGCTGTGAGATAAGTGACTTACCCAAGGTCACTGTGGAGCAGGAGTCTGAATTTCTCCATCCCTCTATTATTCAAACATGTATTCAGGAGCCATCCACTCTGTTGGGCCACTGGGCCAGTGCCATTAGTGGAAGGTCACTGTCCCCTGTCACATATAAAGGTACACAGCCCTCAGGTTCCTTTGGGCAACGAGAGCACATGACAGGGCCCATGGATCTGGCTAGGGCTGTCCCGTGAACTTGTTTTGCTAGTAGCACAGGTGTAATTTTCTGGGCTTCCTAGGATAAGGACCTGGAGGTGGGTCCTTGTAGGGTTGCCAGACTTAGTAAATAAAAATACAAATTTGAAGTTCATATAAGTAATGAATATATATATATATATATATATATATATATATATATATATATATATATATATATATAATACGTATATTCCATCTGGTATTTGGGACATACACTAATAAAAAGGTCGCTGTATATCTCAGATTAAAATTTAACCAGCAGTCCTTTTATCTGGCAACCTTATCAGCTGTCACTGCCACAGTGCCGAGTCAAGGACATCTCCATATCCATTCAGGAGTCCTGGCAAGGTGGTGGAAGTGCCAGGGCTGCCAAACAGCCTCTGCCAACTCAGAAGGAGTCAGTGTGGTCCCCACTCCTTGACTCTTGGCAAGTCAGCGCCTCTCAGCATGGTCAGCTTTCCCACAAGACAGCAGATCTGCCCAGCTCTTCCTCAACCTTGCGTCTCTCACCTTGTTTCTTATGTTAGTGAATGGGTCACTCAAGCGAGAAACTTTGGCCATTCTCTCTTTCTAGACACTCGCCCCCTCCCATATTCAGTAACCATGGCTATCTTCTTCGTGTCTCTCCATCCTGCTCTCTCCCCATGTCCATGTCGCAGCCCCAGTTCCAGGCATCACCATTCCTTGCCCAAATTATTCAAATAGCTTTCAACTCATTCTCTCTCTAATGCTGCCAGCACGGAGAGTTCTCAGTGATATTTCCAAGACATAAAGCTGACTCTACGCTTGGCTATACAGTATTCAGACCGTCACTGGTTCACCATTAAAATATCATTAAGGTCCTTAGCTTTAGCATACAAGCCTTTGATGATTTGTGCCTCTTCCAATACCTGTTTAGGCCCATCCCATCCCTCTCCCATCTGCATCCCTCTCTCCTTTCCTCTGAAACCATTAACTTTCCTAACTTTTTCTTCAAAATTGAGCTCAATTGTCCCCTTTCATGAAGCCTTCCCTGCCTCAGAGGTTATATAGATGTTCTGATGAGTTCCCCCCGGCCCCAGGCATATTCAGCTCATCACTTTTCATATTGTTCATTTGACTTTTTATTCCATATGGTATAAACGAATGCTCAATGAATGGTAGCTGAATAAGTAAATTGATAAGTAATTACAAGATTGAAAACTTATTTACTTGCCAACTCTCTGAGTTCACAAAATGACAACCTAAGGTAAAATCACTTTCTTTCCTCTGTTCAGATGCAGCCCCCTATTTTTAATTCCTTTTTGTGCGAGGCCACAGTCCCAGCAGTTCATCAGATTTCTCTCGCCAGGCTTCCAGTCCTGGATTTCAGACTTTCAGCCCCTGAAAGGCTAGATCCTAATGTTATTGAAATCCCCAAATAGGCTTTGACAGCTCTCAGGGGTTAATGAAGTAGCCAGCCTTATGCCCCTGGAGATAGAAAATATTGCTGGGACAGAGGTCGTAGTGTACGTGAAATGAATTTCCTGACCCCAATCTGGTGCCTGTGCAGACATTTCCTCATACTCCAAACTCCGAGTGGCCTGTCCCTGCTGGCTGGCTGTGCCCAGGGACGAGGAGAGGATAGAGGAGGGACTGGGGGTTGGGGGGTGGGGGGGTGGGAGGACCAGGTGACTTCGAAGAATAATAGTATCTACATTTTTTTGAACCAGGTACTGTGTCAGTGGTTTTACATAAACTATATCATTTAGTCCTTTTTAATAAAAATGGAAGTAGAAATTAAACCTACTTCACAGATGAGAAAAAGGAGGTTTGAAGATATTGCTTGTCCAATGGAATTTGAGCACAGTTCTATTTGGAACCAAACCTCAAACCTCGGCCATTCTACTTGGAATACTAAGCTTTCACTCTGTGGATGTTACTTCTAAGTCCAAGCAACTGAGCAAGGTGAGACCTGAAGGGACAAGCATCCCAGAGGAAACCTATCATACACCTTCTCAGCTCCCCTTCCCACCTCAGTCCCCTAACACCCGGACTGTGGCAAGTCTTGCAAGATTAATGGAATAGATGCTTTCATTGGAATCAGAGGACAGGTAACAGATATCCTCCAACCCCATTCTATTTGACATCATCATGACAGAAAGAATACTCACTTGTGCCTGCCTCATAGATTTGAATTAGACTTAAAGTCAACTGATCAATCATATACAGTTGACCTCCTACCAGATATACGGCACACAACCAGACCCTGAGCCAATTATAGAAGAAGCATTGGGTCTGATCTGGGCCCTGCAGGAGCCATGTTGGGAGACAAGACTTAGACAAAAGAAACAGCAAGAGAAAGAGACAGAGAAGTAAATTACCAAGAGCCAAATTGTGAGAGGCAGATGCTTGGTGCTACAGAAATCAATTCACTGGGTTTTATGGGAGAGGTGGGGCTCACAGGGGGTCCTGATGGGCAGGTGGGCTGTGATATGAGGGCTGCAGCAATTGAAAGTGGGGATTTTACAGGAAGAAGGAAAGAAGACCTACAGGAGAGAGTTCTGATGTACCATAAGCACAAGATGTCATTAAATGTCAGGTGTTACTATGGTTATCATTGCCCAAATCTGGATCTTGACAACCACCCTTATATTCATGAGTCTGAGTCCATCTTCTGTTCTTGCTCACCTATAGTTTCTGCTTCTAACTCCCATGCTCCAGTGTTGGTTCCTTCCCCCTAATATATGGGGAGGACACTTTTGGGGGACCAGGCTCTACAAGACATTTACCTTCTGGGTTGGGTGATATCAGAGGCTGGGGATGGAAGTAGGAATGTCTCCTTTTGGGCTTTCAAAAGGTTGTTTTGTTTGGTCCTAAATTAATAAACAGTGACAGAGAGCTTTTGTGGAATGGGAATGGGAGATAGGTGGGGAGCAGGGCAGAGAGAAGGCAAGAGAAAGAGAGGGTGGGCAGGAGGCCCCAGGAGGTTACAGGGAAGAGGTGGTGTGTGTGTGGTGGGACGATGGGGGGTAGAGGGGAAGATGAAAGGGAGAGGAAGGAGGAAGAGTTGGTAGATATAGATGAGAGGAAATAGAGGGGAAAACCAAAGTCAAAGGAAAGGAAACTATGGTGGGGGTGGGGAGGAAGGATGTGTGCAGCCAGCAGCTACCCTAATCTCTTTAAATTTCTCCTCATTGATTAGGGATTTGCAGCAAAATCCCTCCCTACAGGAAACCATTTGCTTTCCTGGCTCTCAGCTGTCAAACTGGGAGGCCTCTTCCTGGGTGGTCTGGCTGTGTGCTGAGCTGCCTGGTGAAGAGGTTGAGAGCACTTCCCCTGTCTCATGGCTCAATCCAAGTCCCCTTGTCAGTGAAGCCTTTCTGATGTCCCTGTAATCAAATGCTCCGATGACACCACTCCGTGCTCTGAGCTCAGGGATTTCTCAGATGGCATTCTACCCAGGCACTTGGTGTCTTTGGTCAAGCTTTGGATTGGGTGACACCAGTGTAATTCCTGGGAGCACACCCCTGCACCTGGGCCCTGTACCATCTGGACTCTCCTCACGTATTTCAGGCCCTGCCTCTGGGTCTGCATCTCCTAGAAGCCTCCCATGAGACAATGGAGAAGGGAGGGAACTTCCCTCCACTTCTGGGCTCTCATTGTTGGCTGAGCTGTGCTCTTGGGTGGCTGAGTTAATGGAGTTGGGAGATTTTTACAGAGAGGTCACTGGTTCATACCCTACTCTAGTCAAGAAGAACTGAAAAATAATTTTGTCTGACAGCTGATGGCCACCGTGAGGTCACTGTTGGTTTGTGTGGCACCTTGGGTTGGGGCAGGGCTGACATAGAGTTTGAAGCTGGCGTAGAGCTTGATGAGCTGTCGGAAGCTTGGGACAAATTAGAAACACACACACACCCTCTTCCTCCCTTCCCCACTGCAAGCACAGATTTTTAAAAGGTGCCCCTGTCTGGGCAGATGGACTGATGCCTTGGTGCTGTAGGGCGACCCTCCCTCTTTCTTTTGGAGGTCACCATCCTGCACAAGACACATGGTTTTGTGAACAGAGCCCTGGCTGGATTCCAGCACCTCAATCCCTGGGGCCTGAGCACTAATTGTATCGGCATCTGCAGCAGCACTGAATAGGCACCCTGTTCCATCCCCTGTTCCATCGCCCCACCCAGCCCTGAACAGCCTCCTCAGTGTGCTCTTTAATACAGCTCAGAACGAAGGTGACAAAGCTGTCCCAGACCTCCCTGTTCCTTTCCCCTCACAGCTGAGGGCATCAGCAAGGTGATGCCTAGACTTTCCCAACTCGGAGAATGACCAGAGTAATTCACTGACATAGGTCACAGCAGGCTCTTTGCTTCCAGCAGTGGGAGAAGCGGCAATGACAACACTCATTATAATAAATTGCAGATAATCCTTCACAGTTTCCAAAGTGAGTTTGCACACAGGTTCTGTCTTTCCAAACATCTTGGACTCTCTGCAGCTAAAACCAGCACCTTGCTCTTGAAGAGTCTCCTTTTTAAATATCAAAGGGGAACTAGGGCTTCAGCTCCATGACCGGCAGTAAGCTAGAAGGAATGGGAATGCACAGGACCACTCGAAAACAGGGAAGGAGCAAAAGAAATACCTAGATGTGTTAGGGCGCCACGTCACTGTGCTTTAAGGTGACACTCAAATCTCCCACCCTCAAGCAGCATTTCACACTCCAGGACAAAGAAGAACCAGTCTCTTGTAGAGAAAAGTATTCTCAAGGACTCCATTTGAACTATTTTTATTATAATGGTACTTAGATCTATGCAAACACAACACATTACATTCTTAACACTTTACATTTTTAACACTTGGAAACCTTACATAATTATACAACAAAGATAAATTTATCAATAAAGTCAAAACTAAAGAAAAAAAATTCCACATTTAAATCAATCACATCAATGTAGTATGCTATGCTGCTGTTTCACTCAGAAGAAATCTCCGTTTACAAAGTGATAGCAAGTCTTGATTACTGAGCAGTGTGGTGCCAAGTCTGACTTTAAGATATCTGTGCAAGGTGGGGCAATAACTGTTTCCATACAGTTGTTTGTATGGAAAATAATACAAGCATAAACTCTGGGTTGCACATACTTACAACTGTAAACCTATTTTTGCCCGATCCTGTATTTTATGTAATAACCCAATATTTCTACCACTCCTCCCCTCCCCCCATAAACTCAAGATATGCCAAGCTGGATTATTTCCCTTAAATTATAGCAACCAATCATGATTTGCGCCTCTCTTATATTATTCCATTTTATTCCTCTGCATTCCTCGTGCCCCTCCCCCCCATACCCTCCCATTCCCATTAGCACCTACTTGAATATGTGTGAGTTGGGTCCTTGGACATCTGTTTTCCTTTGTTATTAAAATATATAGTGCTGTTTTGTGGTTTGGTTTCAATTTATGTGCATATACTTCATTCTGCTTCTGACTTTTTTCATTTACTGCCATAGTGAACTTGTCAATATTCCTTCTGACTACATGCATGTCATGCTAAGCACCGGCTCCACTTCCACCGGGCCCCCAGGGTGTGTACCTAGGTTGCCTGCAGTTTCCAGCTGCCACAAGGAAAGCTGTGGCAAATCGCCTCATCCACTCATGTGAAAGTTTCTTGAGAGTGTGACTCCCGGAACAGGCCTGTGGTTATGAAATCCTTGCACATAAATGATTTCAATGAGATTGTTTCTGGAAGCCACTGCCAGTTTCCATGCCAGTAGGAGCACCTTGGGTTTATCATCTCACTTCCTTTCTGAGCCTTGAGAGTGTCTGATTTAATGTTTGTCAGCATGATAGGTGTAAAGTATTTTATCATTGTGTTAACTGGCTTTTTTTCCTCAATTAATCATGAGTTAACCATCTCTTCACATATTTGTTAGCCAGTTTGATTTTCTTTGCTGTGAATTTTCTACTCATAGCTTTTGCCCACTTTTCTACTGGGTTTCCTTTCTTATTGGTTTGCAGGATTCTTTTATGTCATAGCTATTAATTTCTTATTGGCTCTATATTTCGAGACATCACCTCCAAGTTGATACTTATTTTTAATTCTGTCTATGTGGTCACCACCGAATAGAAATCTGCTAATTTTTTACTTTGTTGTGTGTGCTTCTAAAGTCCTTTAAAAAATGTTTTCCCAACTCAAAGCGACAAATATAACCCCATAGTTTTAAAAAAATCTATTGGCTTAAGTGTATGAAGCTTGCTCTGGAGTTTTTTATGTAACCTTTATCAGGTTAAGAAGCTTTTATTTTTAGTATTTTGAAAGTTATTTTAAAATTATTTGTAGCTTTATACCTCATTAAATGTTTTTTCAGAATGTATTAAAATAATAATGTAATCACTATATGAATATAGTGATTTAGAATAAATTTCTGATGTTAAGATACCCGTTTTTTTCTGGGATCAGTCTTCCTTGACTATAGTAGTTTAATTGTTTCCATTCACTGTTGCCTTTAGTTGGTTGATCTTTTATCTGGGATTTTTGTTTCATGTAGATAAGTGAAAGGAACCTATAATCTCCATTCTTGTACTATCCTTATGCATATCTTGGCTCACAGTAATATTAGCCTCATGGAGTAAGTTAGGCATCTTTTTCTGTTTTCAAGAATAGCATATATGCTGTAGAAATTACCTATTGCTTGAACATTGCCCAGAATGTACCTGCATAAATGACCAGGCCTGGAATTCTTTGGAAGAATTTCTTCAATTACCTTTTCAATATCTGTAATAAATATAATAATTTGTATATTTTAAGGTATATTCATTTTATGCAGTTTTTTCAATTTTATTGAGACATTAGTGGCCTGGTGTATGAAATTCATGCACGGGTTGGGGGTGGGGGGTTCCCTCAGCCCAGCCTGCACCCTTTCTAATTCAGACCCTTTCGGGAATGTCCAACCACCAGTTTAGATCCGATCCCTGTGGCAGTCAGACATCCCTCTCGCGATCTGGGACCACTATCTCCTAACCACTCACTGGCCTGCCTGCCTGATCACCCCTAACTGCCTCTGCTTGCCTGCCTGATAGCTTCTAACTGCTCCCCTGATAGCCTGATTGCTCCTAACTGCTGCCTCACCCTGCACCCAGGACCCGGGCTTCCCTCCCTTCCTTCCCTCCAAGCCACAGGCACCCAGGACCCAGGCCGGCTTCACCTAGGCCAGCTGCAGCCACAGGGGACCATGGGTGGGCAGATTCACCCAGGTGTGTGGCTTGTTCCTTTCCTGGGCCGCAGGTGCAGGTGCAGCTGCTGGCACCCAGGACTGAGGGCCGGGCAGCTTGTTCGTCTCCTAGGCCATAGCCCCAGTTGCTGGCACCCAGGACTGCGGGGCGGATGGCTTATCCCTCTCATGGACCACTGCCTGGCTCGTCCCCATTCCTCTCTCTCTAATGTTGAGTGTCTGAGCCGTTATAGTGTGATGGCATGAGGGTGTGATGACTATTTGCATATTTATCATATAGGATTTTAACTTGTCACAGTCTATCTTCAAGTGGATATTATACCACTTCACATCTTATGTAGAAACTTCACTGTAACAAAACTTCATGTTTCCCAAGCAATCTTTGTGCTATTATTGTCATGTATTTTACTGCCACAGATGTTATAAAACTGACATTACATTATTTGTTTAAATAGTTAATTATCTTTAAATATATTTAAATAATAAGAAACTTCTATTATATTTTTTCCTATGCATTTACTGTCTTGGTGTTTTCCATTTATTGGCATAGATCATTATTTGTATCTGGCAAAATTTTATTTCTGCTTGCAGGACTTCTTTTAACATTTCTTACACTACAAATCTGCTGGTGATAAAATTTCAATCTTTTATATATGAAAAATATATTTTAACTATTTTTAAAAAATATTTTCACTCAGTCTAGAATTATACATTGAGAGGATTTCCCCCCTTGTGAGTACTTTAATGATGATGCTCTACTATCTTCTTCCTTACACTGTTTCTGATGAGAAATTTTTTGTAATCCTTATGTTTATTCCTGTGTATAGTGTGTCTCTTTTCTACTGATTACTTAAAATATTTTTCTTTTCATCATTGTTGTTGAGCAATATGATTTTTATGTGTCTTAATGTAGCTTTCTTTATGTCCTGTGCTTGCTATTCATTGAGCTGCTTTGATCTGTGATTTTATATTTTTTACTATATTTTGCTAAATTTGGAAATTTTTAAATCATTCTTTCTTCAGATGATTATATATACATAAGTTTGGGTCTCTAGAGGAGGCTGGGGAGGATGAGGAGTGAACCAAACTCAAACCATAGGGTCAGGACCTCGGCTGGCAAATGAGTACAGGACGGCCAGCAGGGCCATCCCTGCAGTGGCCAGTTCATGACAAGCTAGCTGCCTGAGACTGGCTCGTCCCTGGGCTGGGTGGTTTCATGCATCTGCTCCGTGCTGCCGAGCAGTGCTGTACCTATTGGGGCTGTGCATAGCTTACAGGGAAGGCACGGCCTGGGGAGTCAGAGCCTTGATCCCTTTGCAGTAACCAGATCCAGGCATTGGGAATGAAGCCAGTTCTCTGTACCCTGAGTTGCCCCACTGTCCCTGGAGCAGTCATGGTGCTTTCTTCCATCACGGTCCCCTAAGCTCGAAGCAATGGAGGTGTTCTGTCATAGGTTTGGGTGAATGGAACATGGAAGACCCATGGGTGATAGCAGGCACCAGGTGCTGGCTGGGGAGGTGGTTGTGTGGGTTTGCGTGAAGCGCTCTGTCAAAGCTTTGGAAGCCTCTTTCTTAGTTTCTCAGAGAGCTTGGAGGTGAAGAAATGCAGGTCTCATCCCTTATGTTTCGGTTTCCAATGTCGGGGGTGTCAGAGGGGTTGGCTGGGAGTGCCTGCGGCAGAGAGATACCCTTCTCCCGTAACCTCTTTGCAGGCGGACTGGTTGCCAGTTGCCCAGGAACTACTCAGTGGATCCCTGCTGTTCCACGGAATTCTCTGAGCAGCCATCCATCTTCTGCAGGAAGAAAGGTGTGTGCTTGTGCACAGTCACTGCCTGGTCCCGGGCGTGCAGGGGCACCCTGGCCCTGGACGTGTTCTCTCGCTGGGTTTGCAGAGGTTGGAAAATTGTTGTCCAGAATTCTCTTGTTTAACAATGAAAGTTAAGTTCCCAGTGAGGCCCCTGGTTAGAAAGGGAGGAGATTGGGGAGAGGAGGAGGAGCCAAGCTGCCTCTTTTCCACCCGCTGGAAGGTGTGGAGCCTGAGGCCTGATCTCCAGCCTGCTCACCTGCCCCAGGAGGCTGCCTCCAGAGAGAAGCAGCTCTGCTCCTGTGTCCTGGTGGGTCTGAAAAGCAGGAGGCAGAGCTGTGCTCTCACCTGGGCCTCAGGGCAGCGGCCTCCTGGTTCTTGGCAGACATGGTGGCCCTGGGGTCTGACCACTTCTCAGTGGTTGGAACCCTGGGAGGCAGATACAGCGGGCAAACCATCAGACCTTGTTGCCGCGGTGACAATGCCAGTGTCCTGCCCCACCCCTGGCTGCTCGGCGCCTCTGAGCATGCAAGCTGCCTGAAGGCCCGCCATCTTTGTCAGGCTAATTTGCATTCTCACTCCTGATTGGCTGTGGGCATAGCAGAGGTACGGTCAATTTACATGTTTGTAAATTAGGTAAGTCACAGTATTCTTATATTATTTTTTAAAATCTTTGTTATGCCTGAATTTCCCTCCTTTAAATCATTCATTCATTCTTTTGGCCTCTATGTTGCTCCCTGGATTTGACCCTCCATACTTGCCTCCCTCTTCTTCCCTCACTGCTAGAGGACTCCCCCTCTCTCCTGTCCCTGTCCTAACCCTGGTCCTTGTGAATTTGATGCTGGAAGAGGAGTCAGTAGTCTGCTGGGGAAGGGATTGTTTGCTGTGCTATCCCCACTATTAGTTTCTCATTAGCCTGTGCCAATTAAGCCAGATCTCCTTGTTGCCATGGTTACTGTAAATAACAGTGCAAGCACAGGCATTGTAGTCACATCAAAGCATTTGTGATTAGGTGCCCAACTCAACAATAGATTATGCTTCTATGAACTGTTTTTTAAAGATTGATATAAAAATTAAGGCACAAGATTTTTCAATTCCCTAGGGTCTGTAGATCCCAGTTGGAGAAGCACTGTTTGGAAGGATTTCTACTTGTCTGTATGCTTTGCTGTATTTATTTTCAATATTAATCTTTTATAATCTTAATATATGTTAACAGAATCATATTTTACCTGTTTTAAAAAAGATAAAAGGTCATCCAGGCAGAGAAAATTACACTTGCCAAGATATAGAGACAAGAGAGGGCAGGGGGTGAACATGAGGCATATCACGTGGAAATTTCTAGAACACATGCATGAAGAATGGACATGATGGTGGAAAATAGCTGTGAATGAATGAATGAATGGCTATGGAGACACAGAGGGAGATTAGGGCTGCAAGAAGGTCACTGGATTGCTAGTTAGGAGAAATTTCAGGAGGGTGGTAAGGGAGGGAGATCAGTCTGTGTGGAGTTGAGGACAGAGTTGTGGAGATGGGAATTCTGAGATGAAAAGCTCACTTGTGGGCAGTCATTCTTGCTCTGTGCCCATTCTACATGCTGGGGTCTGTGCTAAGTGCTGTGGCTACATCATAAAGTAAGGAAGATGTCTGCCCTGATCAAGGCAGGGAGATGGAACCTTGCATGAGCAGACACTAGTGTGACATCATACTTTCTGAGAGTGGGGAATAAGTGCAGGGAGGAAAAGTGGTTCAGGTAGGAGGTCCTTACAAAGGGCACAGGGAACTTCATGGGAGATGGTTTTAAGCTGAGGGCAGAGAAGAAAAGCTTTGGAAGGAGTGGAAGGAATGGCAAGTGAAAAACTCCAAGATGGAGAGTTGGATGCATTCAAGACTGAAGGGAAAGTGGGAGATCAGAGCAACAGGAGAAAAGTGAGCATGAAGGGGGGGGCAGGTGGCAGACTGACCACCCAGGCCTCGAATTCATCCTGGGATGGTGGGAAGCCCAGGGAGGGCCTCAGACAGGAGGAGGGTGGCTCAAGCATGTGCTACAGCACCTCTGGCTTCTGGGAGGGATACAGTTTATGGACAAAGAGAGGAAATGGGGATCCAGTTTGGTATGAAATGAGGGGTGAGAAGTGGGCCAATGGGGGAGGTATTCCGGACCAGAGCAGGTGAGGATGGCCAGTATGGGACCAGGACAGGGCGAGAATAAAAGAGTAATGAAGGACTAGGTCTGTGGTTTCAGGCTAAGCCACTGGGCAGGTGGTGATGCATTTACTGAGGTTGGAAGACAGGGTGGCCAGGCTGGGGCGGGGCAGGTGACATTAAGGATGGGAAGACTGACTTGGGGAGAAGACCGAGCATGTTTGCAGTGAAGGGGAAAGTGGGTTTGCAGTGACTGTTGATGAAATGAGAAGATGTATGTGTGGCTGGGGCATGACCCTGAAGAGATAGGGAAGCTCCCTTCTGTGAGATGGACAGAGAAAGGAAGAAAATGAGCATGGGTGATAATTAAAATCATGCCATCGAAGTTTCAGGATGCCAAGCCATTTGCTACCATGTGATGCGGAGGGAGAGGTCAGTGTGGGAGTGTGGTCGAACCTGACTAACTTCCTTCCTCCCTACCTGATATCACACAGCTTCTCATTCCAGCAAAGCAGCTGCTTTTAAAAAAGTGGAGCCCTCGGTTCATTAGATATTCATTAAGTGCTTACGACTGCCCCAAACTCTGCAGGATTGAGGGTGGAAACATAGCTGAGGCACTTTTCTGGGGCTCAAGGAAATCAGATCTAGTTAGGGATGGTGGCAGCTAAACCAGACGTTTAAAACCAGGCAGAATAAAGTAAGTGCTAGGAAGGAATTGCCAGCAGCAGCCAGCAGTGAGAGGGCAAGACATACATACAATTTCCATGGGTGGGGGTGTGTTGGCTTCATGGATAAGAGAAGTTAAAAGTTGGCTGGCATTTTCCTACAGGTGAGGGAGGAGAGGGTATTCTCCAGGAGGGAAGAAGGTGAAGGAAGGCTGATTGCTCCTGCCATCTGCACTGCACACACTGGGGGAGAGAGGATACCTGCCAGCTACTGAAGTGGAAAAGGTTGGAACCCCCCTGGGGGTTCTACTTAAGAAAAGAATTCATGCCGATTAGCATAGAAGCTAAGGGACTGAGGCAGCCCTTTCTTTGGGGGGGCTACTTGGGACCTCACATTCCTGACCCACAGCCCTGCAATCACTTGGCTTCCAGGTAAGGGAGGCCCCACTGCCCTTGCGCTGCCCAAGAACACCTGAGCTTTGGAGGAGCTCATGCCAGCCCAGGACTGGGGCTTTCCAAAGCACAGTGGGGACTATTTTCATTATTGTTACCATCATAATTGGCAATTCACACGCCGCCTCTTATCTCCTTCTGGTGTTCAGCAGCTTGGAAATGTTCTGCCTGCGATTTTTCATCTAGGCAGAGCCATTTACGCCAGGTCCCCCCCCCCCCCCCAACCCCCCCTTACTTTGCTTCTTTCTCCAAGAAGAGAGCTAGAGACCATGAGCCATTTATATTTTAGCATAAAAAAGTGACAAGCGTATTTTCGAATATTATATCAAAGAAAGGCATTATGTGGCTGAAAGAAAGGCTCCTAAAGAATTAAATAAACCCCCACATTCCTAAATTTTAAATCTGTCTCTCCCCTAAGAAATACTGTTGAGTGATTTTTTTTGTTTTGTTTTGTTTTGTGTGTGTGTGTGTGTGTGTGTGTGGGCGTGTGTGGGCGTGTGTGGTGAACAATTCTACTGTTCACAGGTTTGGAAGAGCTTTAAAAAAAACCCCACAATGCTCCTTTTTTTTTTTTTTTTTTTTTTTTTTTTGCATATGCCTAACATTTTCACCCAGGGCAAGATCAGTTGCTATTTTAAACCAATTGATTTTTCTGGAGGATGCTGTAAAATATTATTGCAGGCAGAACCTGCCCAGGGCTGAACAACGTGAACTGAGCCAAACTTGTCTTTTGTGCTTTCCTAAATCCTCTTCCCTATGGAGGGGTTGACCTCCACTGGCACCTGTCCCATCCTGCCTGCTGAGGGCTTAGATCTGCCATGGAGAGAATTAGGGGCCTGGGGAGGCCGGGTTACTTCTGGCTCTGCCTCTTACCATATGTGCAAACTTGAGCAAGTCTCTTCCCCTCTGTAGGGCATAAAATAAGAGTATTGGATCATGAAGGATAAAAGAAATGGCCACAGGGTGAGGCATGTCATGTAAATGGGTGCAGCAGGCCTGGGAAAGATACTAGGGAGTGGTGGGAAGTGGGGCAGAGTGGAGAAAGCCTGCTGTGACTAAGGGGGCCAGGGACTAGTCTGTTTCGTCGGCTGATTGCTGCTGTAGGTAGTATAGGCCTGGTGTTGCCAGAAATTCTAATTTTTTTAATGAGAACTGAGAAAATTGAATTTTATGTGAAAAGTTTAGTTTTTAAATCACTCTTCAGTTCACACAAACACATCTGCAGGATGAATTTGGCCTGCAGTCAGTAAGCTTGTAATCTCTGAGCCAGGTTATACCTGTGACCCTTCTGGTTCTATCAGCAGGTGGTAGAGGATTAAGGTTCTGTTTATACTAACTATTTAATTGCAACCTTTTAAAGATAGGGAGCCCAAAGGGTTCACCCATGATGGTGGAGCTGGAAGCTTTTTGATGGGCCACAGGGAAAGTTACCTGCAAGAATTCTGTCTTGACTCTGTAGCCAGGCCCTCAGATTATGCCAGCTCAGCATGGTGGTGCTCTGCCCACCCATCAGGCCAGCACTGTTTATGCAGTTTGTTTTTAGTAAAAAGGGACCCAGACCGTTCAGCCAAATCCATATGCAAAATTGGCCTTGTGTCCTAAGTAACTTTTAACGGAATAATTACCCAAGTCAGGTGGGAACCCCTCTAGTGACCATGGGGTGGGAAGTTTGTAGAGATATGAGTTATGATGGAGGAGGGGAAAACTGTAGGGTAAGTCTTTGATCTTGAAATGACACGGAACTAAGATATCTTTATTTTACCTTCCTTCCCCAAACAGGTACACCCTTTAATATACTACCAAGAAACTCAATTTCTTGCCCTAGCATCTAGGAATTAGGAAAAATCTGGCACTGTGTCAAGCCCTTCTTGTGGCCCTTAGTTCAGACAAGAGTAATGGTTAGTTTTCTTAACTTTCACAACAAAATAGCAGCTTTGACCTACTTACATGTTTATCTAAAGCATGTTGAGTCCCCACTCAACATTTTAGTGTACCAGTACTTAATGTTTATTAAGTTCTCTGCCTGACTCTTGTCAGGTCATTGAGAAACCCGTATTCCTGGACCATGTTAACTTCGTTTCCTGTGGAAATGTCTTCACTCAGTTGTGTTGGTTGTCATGCCCATGATTTTTATGGAAGGCTATTTTAAGAATTAGCCAACTGACTAACATTTCCCCATTTCTCTAAAAACTGTTGTGGAAGATATTGTCCATTGTGTTGTTCAATGTTCCTGATATAATGATTCACATTATAAATTCTTCTTAGAATTTAGTACCAGGAAAATGTTTATTTCTCTTGGCACTATAGACATTTCCTCCTAAGTCATCATGAAGAGTCTATACTGCACCATGTTCCCATTTCTTTTATTGCCTTGGCTGCTGGGAATCTTAAAACCGGCCATCATGCTGGTGGCTTCAACCACGCATCCCAAATTGGTAGCATAATCATGTTATCAGAGAATTGCGCTGGTGGAATTTCTCTGTTGCTAGTGGGAGTGGGGTTCTTACCATCTTTTACCATATCTTGAGAAAAAGGATTTTTGGAAGACTCACATGGGAGAATGAGTGATTTTTATTTACATAGTTATATATACTAGCCCTCAGTTTCCAAAGTCCTATTTCTCTTAAACCAGTCTTGGGAAAGGTGCAGTTGAGCTCTAGCAGAATTAGAATCAAAGCCAATGTCCAGAGTTTCCTTTCCATGTTGGAGTTCAGTCCAGAACAGCATCAGACTAGTTCCAGTTCATCATTCCATGGTGTGGGGTCCATGAACCAAGAGGGTGATTGCAGGGGAGCGTACCCCCTGCAACAGCCCCCCTGCAAGAGTCCCCAGAGAGCAAGGGGGCCAAGAGAGAGAACTCGCTTTGTTCAGGAGCTCATGTATTTCAGATTTCATGCCCTCGCAGTGGCCATGCCCATTCTGGCTAATGCCCTGTTCCCTCGTATGACTGACAGGCGAGCACCCTCTCTACATCACTTAGACTTCACTGGGCATGTATCTGAATTGCAGCTACCCTTTCCTTCTTTCCATTTATTAATAACTGGGTTAAATCACAATGGTACCAATCTTATTGCTTCATTTTCTTGCTGTTATCATTTTAAGTGTTTTCTGCATATGTGTGTTTTATTATATGTTGATGAAGATAGTTTTGAAAGTAAGCAGTGCATAAATTGTACATAAATTTCATGATCATTTAAACACATGTTTTATTATTGTTTCCAAATTACTTCATTTGTATGTCTTCAATCTTTTCAACTGGAATTAAAAAAAGTAAAAAATCTTTCAATTGTACTTAACACAGAGCTTTACACCCAGTTAGCACTCGATAAATACTTGCTAATTTGTTCACTTCTCCATTGACTAATGGCTTATTCCTAAGGCACTGAAAGAAGGAAAAGAATTTAAATTATGTAAAGAATAAAATGTGTTGCCCTGGCCGGTTTGGCTCAGTGGCTAGAGCATCGGCTTGGGGACTCAAGGGTCCCAGGTTTGATTCCGGTCAGGGACATGTACCTTAGTTGCAGGCACATACCCAGTTTGGAGTGTGCAGGAGGCAGCTGATTGATGTTTCTTTCTCATCAATGTTTCTAACTCTATCCCTCTCTCTTCCTCTCTGTAAAAAATCAATAAAAATATATTTTAAAAAAAGAATAAAATGTGTTCATGAACACAAAGTGAGAGGAGAGATAATTTCACACATTCCCTCCCTCCCCTGTCCACAAATAGGGCATGTGACACAGAGTTAGAGAGTAGCTTGCCCGGTGATGGCCTGGGTTCCAATGGGACCTCCTAATGGGCAAGGGTATTCCAAGGCCAGAAAATGGCTTCCACTACATTAAAGATTTCCTATGTTTAGCAAACATGCACTGATTGTTTGTCATGTGCTTGGCACCATGCCAGGTGGGGGGAGACAGAGATGATGGGGAGTGTTTTAGTCTTGGGGATTGTGTAGAAAAGCAGTCAGAGCTCAGGGCCCCAGTTCACAAAATGGCCCCAGGACTTGGCCATAATGGTTATCTCTTTAAGTTGCCTGGCTTTGTGGAACTGGAAGAGGGGTGCAGAGGAATGGGGACAGCAAGGAATCAGCCATTGGTCTACTTTGTAATGTATGTCCTCAGCCAACTTTGTCTCTCTCCTTCCAACTTCTGCACTAATAAACCCAATACCACCATTTACTTAATCCTTCTGCCCATAGCTATCGTCTGACTAGGTTGCCATGTGACATAACTCACACCAGGGACTAAAATAGGCATAATTGCTTGCATCTAGGGATTATGATGGGGTGGCACTGATTAGATCTGTAATAAACTATAGTTGGCTACCTCAGAGTTAACAGTCTGCATTGCCAAGGGAGAAATGGAATTTTGTTGGGCAATGTGTCTATTGGTGCACATTTACAAAAATTGTTTACTGACCCTGCGGGGTGACATGACTACTTAGTGACTAACACCACCACCACCCCCCACTCCAATTTGTGGTAATAATCTCTTATGACATGTATATCATTAACTCACTAGGCAATATGTATCTCTGTACTTTGACTTGCTTTGGTAATAATATTTTTGGGATAATAGCAAATGATGGCCACAATTTATTTCAAAAGATGTTTAGTAATTTAGCATGCATCTGTGAAATGTTACTTAATCCTGGGTAGTCTGTGTGTATAATTATGTTTTAATTTGCACATGGTTGCTGACTCTTATGTCTCTTAAACAGTCAGGATGCATCAAATGACTGGCTGCTGTCTCATAACATTTTGTTTTCCCCTTTGGAACTATTGGAAAGAGACCATCACATCCCACAACCATCTGCAATATTGCATGTGTATTGCTGAATATTGAATAGTTATTATGAGTATTGAATTTGGCAGCGCTTCTGTGGTCATATTTCTGTGTATTTTTATTGCTTACTGAAAAGAAAATGAAAAGAAGGAGGAGGCAATGAAAAAGTTCTCTGGGTCCTGCAGAGCAGCCTTTGCATTTCTAAGCCCCTCTCTTAACCATCTTTTCTTTTGCTTTTCCCACCTGTAATAACCACTGTCCCTAACCTTTGCATAGTACACTTATTTTAAAAATATGATCCAGTAAAGTACTGGGCTTGGTCTTTATATTGACTGTGAGGTAAGTATGCAGGCCTTGTCAAACACCTATTGTACATATGAGAAAACTGAGCTACAGACAATTGATGATGTGTAGTGACCAAGGTTACTATTACTCAGCAACAGCATAGAAGAGGCCAGGAACTCCCAATTCCTACTTCCGAACACTTCCCACTCATAGCACTGCCTTCTTACTAGAGGATGATAGGAGAAATTTCTATGACAACTTAGAGCATATCTCCAGGATGTTAAAAGTGACTATGAAATTGGGCATGAGGGGCTACTATCTATCTAATAGTGACACATTTACAGGTGAAAGGCCAGGAATATGCATGTGCTTCTCTTTCTGATCTTCTTGGTGCTTTATCATTTACTAGTATGAAAAACGAGAGAAACACCTTAGGCTCCTTTTCCTACCTCTCACTCAATAGGTTATAAACTTCTGTTAATGTTTCTGCTAAGGATGTATTCTCAAAACCAACCCTTTCCCCCTTTTCCAACTCTTGCCCTATCTCAGGCTTCTGACCTTCCTCATAGTTCATTGTAGCATGCTAGCCAGTCTCTAGGTCTTCACTCTTTCCCTACTCCATCTGGCTGGCAAATCAACCCTTTCTCCGGTACTTTAGTGGTAACTTGGAATGCAAATGTTGTCATGTCCACTTTGGTGACCCTTTGTTTCTTAAAACAAAAAGTCCAAGCTCCTTTTCCATGTGTGATATGGCCTCTTAGTTCTTCCCCCGATGGATCTCTTCCAACTCCCTCTCCCTAACCTCCTTTCAGTTATATATCAGTTTTCTTGCTCTTTCACGCTCCCTGATTTATGCTGATGGTCCCTAGGTTTGCAACACCATCTCCCCATAGCACTCACTCTACAGACACATATGGACCACGTGTATGGGCAGGCACACAATGCCTGTGCCCTTACACAAGTTGGGCTCTTTCTTATGGATTGGGGATCGCGATGATAAAAGTGTTCTTTAAGACTCAGTTCAAGGATTTCCCCCTCAGGTTGCTGTTTCTGATCCCCCTTAGCTGCGTTATAAACCCCTTCACTTTTCTGCCAGAGTATCCTTAAGAGTTAGCATGATTCTGGGTAGGGATTACTGAATCCACTTTCTCTCTCCTCTGATTGTGACCTACTGGATACCAGGGACAGGGCTTTATTAATCTTCATATATTAGCTTAACAGTACCTAACACAATAACTGTCTACTGAACTGAATTGGGCATGAAAATGTGATTTTCGTCCTGTAGTGATAGACTTCAAAACATTGGATAGCTCATATCTTTGACCTGTGCTCTGAGGCTTTCCTCATAAAGAGTTTATGTTCAGGAAACATTTCCCCCTCTGTTTAATACAGAGAATTCTTGGCATAACCCTAGAGTCTAGAGCAAGCCCGTTTGTAACCTAGCTTTATGAACAAAGAGCTACATTAGTGAAAAGTTGTTTTTTATTCCCATATCAGACATGGGGAAGGTTTTTAAAAAATCCTAGCTGAAAGACAAAAATATATAAAGAGGTCACCGTAGTGCTGAGCATCCTCTTTCTGCCACCCCTCGTACTCTCTCCACACTGAGTGATGGAGGATACTATTGGGTATTACATTAATCTTTCTGTTACTACGTCCTACCTTTGAGGACACATAGAGGGACTTGATAGTGTCACCTGGATACTACTCCTGGACAACTCAGTTATTTTTATCTTATGGATAATGCAAACCACACAGCTGACTCTCTGTCTCAAATTGGCTGCTAGGAAATTTGAAATCAAACTTGTGGTTGGCTTCTTGCTAGTATGTAAGATATCAAAGTATGAATCTTGTATATTAATATTTCCAGATACATCTTTCCTCCCACTTTATTTTCCTCTGACCAGTTTCCCCAGAGCTAGATGAAAGAGACAAAACTAATGTTGAATTGGGCCTTTTGTGCCAAGCCTGAGCCTGAGGACAGGTGCACAGGAGCCTCATCGCCATGAAGCCATCGAAGGAGACTCAGCCCAAGTGGATCTGGGGTCTTAATATAAGAATGACAGAGAGCCTGGCATTTTCCCAGGAAGAAGGATGAACAGTCTTTGGAAGTCACTGAAGGATGTCCCTGCCCAAGTGTGATAATCAGTTATTGTTAATGACTGAGAAACCTCATGCGATTCATTCTCCTGTCCAGCTAAATAAGAACGGATTTGTGGACATCTCTTTGCAGCAGGAGTCTGCATAAAAGAAAGCTTGTTCTCACTGTCTCTTCCCCATCCTGAGAAGATCTCAGCCTCAGGGTCTGGGGACATTACTGCTCCACAGAGCTGGACTATAGCCACCCGGCTGTGTGAGTTATGCTTCTCAAAGAGAAGCAATGAGATGCTCATATGCAGGCTGAAAAGTAATGGAGAACCTGCAAATCCACAAGTCTCTTCTAAGGTTCACTGGAGATAGGTGGAGAGAAGGAGCTCGTCATTTCTGGGGAAGACCCTCAGTTCACCTTCATTATATTCAGCATCTCCTTTTCTGCAGAGCTGTGTCGGATAGTGATCATGAGACTATGTGTACAGATAATAAGCGTGAGCAAAGAGATCAAATCCAAAGTCACAGCTGAGAGAAGCTTTAGACAGTGAAAAGGAGTCCAGATGACATCAGATTTGACATTTCCCCCTTAGTGGGAGATTTCTTCATGGAACCACACAGAAGTTCATCCAATATTTAATCATCTGGGCACTGATTAGCTGATACCTGGCTTATTCTGGCTCCTTAAGATGAACCTATCATGAAAATATAAATGTATTACTTCTCAGTCATTGTCACGCAGACATGATTAATCAGGCTGTGGATTACTCAGGGCCTCTCTATTTTTTTCCTTGTGCTATTCTCTGTCTTTTGATGATTTTATAATCAGTCCCATCACTGATTAGGATGATGAGGTACAGCTCTATGTAGTCTATTTATTTGTGAGTTGGGAGCAAAGATTTGGTGTGGGAGAACTAAATAGCTTAAAAATGATATTGGATCCTCTTTAAGTTTTAATTATCCATGTTATCTTTGCTTTCATTATTATGTATCCCTGAACATTGGGAGTAACGGCTGCACAGTTGACAACTACATCATGTAATAACAATGCCTGCTCTGTAATCATATTCCAGCATGCTATTTATCAGGGACCATTAGAACTCAGGATGCTAGAGAGCAAAAGAAATAAACAGAAGACAAGACCAGAATGTCCCAGCCACCTTTCATTACTACTTACTTTCTTAAACACCAGATTCATACAAACTCAGTCTATTCTTAGGAATTTTTGAGATCGAATCTGTAAGATCCATGATAGACTTTCACTATCACTCTCTTCATTATTGGTATAAATGGAGTTGGTTTTAAGTTAAAGGAACTCATTGTTGGATAGTCTTTCCATCTTGTGATTATTCCTCCACCCCATCCCCTGACCCTGGCCTCAGGTGAGGACCTGGCATGGAACCTCTCCCAACCAAGCCTGGGTTTGTCAGAGCTGATGAGGTTCAGTGTCCAGACAGAAAGGCCACTGTGGTGAAGAGTCACACAGTGGAGAGCATTGTGGTTCCGAGGGAAAGAGGTGAGGCTCCAGAAGAGTTTATAAATCAGGCAGAAGAAATATAACCATTAGAATTGGGGTCTAGAGGCAGATCTCTAGTCCTAGAAGAGGGAGTAGGAACATAAAGTGCGAAATCATAAAAATGAAATGGACATCCAGTCCTGGGACATGGCTCAGGCCCCAGGAAAAGAGGGCATGGGCCTCTCCAGGATAGACTCTGACAGCTGTTGGTGGGATGGCTTAACAATGCTTATAAGTGTAAAGTGCTTAGGGCATTGCCTAAACATGGTAGCCATCTTTAAGTGCTAGCTATCTACCCTCACAACCATTATTATTTTCATGGGATTATCCCAGGAGTGCCATAGCCTGATTCTGACAACAAAAGATAAAGTAGTTAGTGTTGAGCACCTGGATCTTAGTTCAATAAGGTGATGGATGCTAACCCGTCCATCTCTCCATTGAGAGAATGAGGATGCTAACTCTTGTGGGTGAGACCATTTTGATGCTGCCTTTCATATTTCTGGATTGATCTGGGAATTGGAGCACAGCTGAAGGGACAGAAGGTTCAGTTGTGGGGACCTGGATAGAGAGGGCATGAGGGACTGGACTGGTACCCATGGTGTGGCCTGAGAGTAGCCTGGTGAGGTAACTCTCTGGGAGTAACATGTAATAAATAGATCTCAAAAACAGAGCATAACTGATTTCTGTGTGGGGAAACATCAAGCTACTTGGATTGAAACTGATTTTTTTTTTTTTTTTTTGTATTTGTGAAATAAATACAGGAATCCAAATGTGGACAATGCCAACTCTCTTTTCAGTAAAGTGTAGACCTCTGTGGGCTGTAAGAGTCCAGGATGAATGAGATCTGTTGTTTGATTGAGAGTCTTCTGCAGCTGGGGTAAACCCAGCATGGTACACACGGCACACATGTGTGGACAATGGGATAGTTGCAAAGGACTCTTATAATGAACTCAGTTTCTATGGAGTTAATTCAGTATGGAGCATACAGTCCCAGTCCCGTCTATCCGTGCAACTGGATTTGGGGGAGTTTTTATTAAAAATTCTCAAATCCGCTCAATACAAGAGAATTACCTCTTTGTCACTTTATATCTTCTGCCAAGTACTTGATAAAATGTGTGCTACAAATGTAGATATGAAGTCCTGATAAGAAAACTCCCTCTCGCTGCATGTTGGAATTATCTGCCTGGTGTTACAGTCAAATATTAAAACCAGGACAAATCCCCACTGGAGAATTTCCAAACCACTTGAGGTCATTCATCACCCTGGGCCCAAGTCTGCAAGAGAAAATTAGGGTCCCTTTAGTTGACCCAGGTGAGGGTGAACATATTCAAAGTGGAACTTTTCAGGCTGCTTAAAGACAAACAATTTCCAGATATGTCAGGTCTAACCAAGGCTTCTAAGTCAGCACCAACCTCCAAGTCAGGGTCATCTTCTTTCAGGATGACCGTTTATATACCTTTAACTTCAGGACGCATATGGACAGACCTCTTGTTTTCTGGGGATGTATCTTGTGAACTGCCTGAGGAAGCAGGTTTCTTGTCCCTGGTGCCCATGGCCAGTCTCACAAAGGGGCAGAGGAGAGCTGAGGAGGGAGCAGGGACAAAAGGATATTGGTGTGGGAGCATTTTTCATTGAGAGAATGAAAACGGTTGAGCAACTAAGAATAGCCATGGCAACCTCTTTTGGAGTATTTTTTTTTCTTTTTTAGTGTAGTGCCATATGAAATTATAATTTGCCATGAAAAGTAGTTGTTTATCACAAAAAAGAGCATCAGATGAGCAGAGGAAAGTTGGGACTGACTTCTGGTGCTGTAAGAGGGAGTTACTGAGCACAGGCAGGTATTTTCCATCTCTGTGCCTTGTTTCTACACCTGACCTCAAGACAGTTGAGACAGAGAGGACTAGGTGACTGTTGAGAACATACCAGCTCTAATATTTCAAGCCCACGAGTACTGTCCCTTGTAGTGCTACAGTAAATCCTTGCCAACAACTACATTTTTACTCCCTGAAATTTTTTTTTCTGGGATGTCCCACTCTTCGCATACACTTGGCTTATTGAGATAAAGCACTTGTCTGAGATAGACAGACAATCATTTAGCAAAGAAAACAAAATGTGAAAGGAGATGAAGGCCCCTCAGTAGAACAGATGGTGCCCCACACAAGGCAGAAAGACCCATAGGTGAGACAGAGGGCAGGGCTGACGGGGAAGTGGGATGAAGTATTGGCAGCTGGGTGGATAGGACAGGAAAGGGGGCAGAGCAGCATCACAGTGGCAAGCTCAGCAAGCTTATCAGTGCTGGCATCATCTTTCATAGACAGACAAGCATTCAGGGGAGTTGAAACCCATGGGCTACAGCCCTGCCTTGGCAACTGAGCTGTATTTAAGATGATAATTAGTGTAAAGCAGATAAGAGGAGGTGGGCATTTTAGATAGAGGGGACAGTACAAACGCATGGAGACGGGTACTTGGGGAACTGTGTGAGTTTCTTTCCTATATGGAAACATATGGCCAAGAACTATACCCAAGACTATTTGTCCCACTCTGGGAAAGAGCCATTATAATGTTATGTGGAAAGGCATCTTGGTGCATGAAGAAGTCCCAGTTTAATATTAGAAGTTCTAGATTTGTGTCATGAACACCAGATGCTCTGGGTTTGAATTCTAGCCTTGTAATGTCCCCTTGTATGATCATGGCAGGTCACAAATTTTCCACCTCATATTGTCATCTCTACAAAAGGCACAATTAAACCTAGCAGAGCTGTTTTGGGGATTAGACGGATTAAGGTGTACAGCTCTAAACAGGTATTTAGAAGTTGATGTTACTATTACTTTTTTAAAAATTGAATTTATTAGAGTGACATTGGTTCACAAAATCATATAGGTTTGCAGTATACAACTCAACAAAACATCAATTGACACTGTATCATGTGTTAATTGCTCCAAGCAAAGTCTCTGTCCCCATTTCCCTCTATTTGCTGCCTCCACCTACCCTTGACCCCATTTTATTTTTAATGCCAACAAATTTTTCTAAACTAGGTGCTTTACAAATATAAAGAATTATATAGTGCTGGAAGCCAATTCCAGCATGTCATAATTGCAAGAGTTTCATCAAAACGTTGATAGAATTTGGGGACTCAACAAGGGCTGAGTCACATATGTTATTGCCTGTTGGAATGGCTAAAGGCATTTCCCTAAACCTCAAAAAGATTTGAATAGATGATTGTTTGCTGCCAGACAGCTCAGGGCATATTAATTTACATGTTATTGCCTCCTACTGGCCAAACACCTGAACAGCCATAGGCTATTCCCCAATCTGACAATGTACTGGGAATCCTACCTTTTGAAGTATATATTTCCATCTTGCCTTAGGACAAATTGTGTTAATAAAAAGCTAGAGGTCCTGAGATAAGGAGAATTTAGCTCCTTTAGCTAAAGCTCCTCTCACCCCCAGTGCCTTTCAAAATTATCTTTCATCTCTGGACTCTTACTTAATCTATGCACAGCTAGATTCCAGAATCCTTCTAGATGCCGGATCAAGACCCACTGGTGATAATGTCACCCAACATCAGGCAATATAGTTTCTGACATTACACAGAAAAATGTCAACCCTAGGTTCATGGTTTCCAGTGTTTTCAGATCTCAGGTAGTTTTGTTGTTTAACCTCTTCTAACCCTCCAGACCCTGTTTTCCAAGTGAAATAAAATAACCTAAAATTGAAATAAGAGTTCACGTTAGAGCAAGATGGCATTAACACCCATGTAGTGAGTGTCTGGGTGTCTTACTTTCTCAATCCATACAGAAGGAGGCCCGATAGAATCCTCAGTTCTTCACAGTGACCGGTGAGCCTCAGAACCGAGAAAGCAGCTCTGCTCACATCATTTATTATGATCAGATTTGCTAAGCACTTTGGCCAAAGCTGATTTTGCTTTGTTGATAAAGCCGCTTTTCTTTCATTTGCAAAATTTGTCAAGCAGAGAAGCCCTCTTGATAACACAGCTCATCTTGTGCTACAAGAGTGCTGTTTGAACTTAGATGAGGCCGCTCTTGGAGGTCTAGGCCCTGGAGCTTTCACAGAGCCGAGACCCCTCCTCACAGGGTCCCTTGGGGCACTTTGGTGTTATTTTCTTCATCCTATACCTGTCTCTCCAGAGAAAAACTGTCTCTCTTGGGATTGCCTATTGACACTAAGAGCAATGATGAGTGGTAATGGCCTGACATGCCTCCTGGTAATTCTAAAAGTTTTAAACATTATTTTAAATTTTCTTTTAATCAAAAAGCATTCTATGATTTTATAATATGTAAAACAGTGCATAAATGTATAAAGAAAGAGCTAATATCCTTCTGAGTCCTTGAATTCCTCTCAACTGAGAAGACCCATGTTCACAGTTTAGTACATGCCTCCTTCCACAACTCTTGATGTTTGCACATGTACACACACACATACACACACAGATACACATGTATACATACACACACATGCATACGCACATGCACACATTTTCCTGTTTAATTTGGCAAATGGAATCATTCTCTATATAGTACCCTATAACTTGCCCCCCCAATCTATAGACCTATAGATATGTAGAGATATTACTCATAAACCTATATATACACACATATATCCATGAACTAAAGATTCATAATGAGGGGTTGCTGATTAGACCTGTGCAATTTTAATTTTAATAGGACATCCCAGGTTCATGATCCACAAAGACTGCACCAACAACATTGAGACCATCCATTGCCCCATATCCTTCCCAATCCTGGATAGTATCTTTTTAATTCTTGTAAATTGAAAGAACTAGAAATTAATGAAGTTAATCTCCATGTCCCCATCCCTTCACTTCAGAGTAGTTAGATGAGCACTGTCTGGGGCCCAGAGATGGTGCAGAGGGATGGGCCCTGTCCCGACCCCTCCCTGATGAAAGCCAGCCTACTGTTCACGAACTCCTCAGCTTCCCTTTGTTTAGCCAGCAGAGCTCAGCTGAGCTCCCAGGAAGAGTTAGGAGCACCAGTGAATTTAGCATGAAATAGCCCTGGCAGCTCTAAAAGCTTGTGTTTTATTCATTAAAAGGACGACTAACAGGCAGTTAAATACCATGATAGGGAAGGAAATCCCTAACCACCTGAGGAGGTTTATTTGAAACAGAAGCCAAAACCCTCTTATCTATCAAACCCTCCTATTTGCTAAAGATGGAAGTGGGTGGAAGGGAGGGAGTGAGCTAGTCTATAGTCATGTCCTGAACATGATGGTTGTAGGACCCACAATGACCTGTGCATAGTATCTGAGCCCAGGCCAGCTCTGTGGTGAACACGTCAAACGTGGTGGCTGTTATTACTACAAACAATTAAAACAACATATTCTTTCAACTTATGATTTGCTACTTGTACACGCTTTCTCAATGACCTATGATTTCAGGGACATTTCTATTAAATGACGTGGCTGATCTGCACTTTCTAGTGATGGGGCAAGAGCCCCTGTTGTCTGCAGGCCTGAAAAGGACTCTTCTCCACAAAGCAGATTAGAAGCTCAGATCTGTGCTTAGAATCCAGGTAATCATTCACTCCTCACTCTTCCACCAACCAGCTCAGCAGGCATGGCGAGGATGCCCCCAGGCCTCGAAGAGCTCTGTGTTTAGGGTGGCTGGGGAATGACCTTTGGGCAGAGGTTATATCAGGAAGTCTCTCCCCAGACATAATATGTATTATCAGAAGTTTTTGGTATTCATTCTAAAGCGTGATAGTAACTAATTTGCACAATGAGGAAACCATGTGTTCAACTATTGTCACTTTTCTTTTGTGTAGTTATCATGCATGTATTTCTACTCGCTTACCTTACTAATGACTACCATCTACCTAATTTAGCTCTTTAAGGATAATGCAGGTGTAAAGGTGAGCTTCCAGTGTCCCAACTATTGTTTAGCAATCATCTGGCTCTTGCCTTTAAGCCTACCTCTAACGTATAAAATTCTTGACTTCCAAATCTCCATGTTGGCCTTCGCCTGTGGTGTTGGCCTCTCAGTGCTGACACTTAGGTTTTGCTAGGCCTTCAGGTTCTTGCAAACCCTCCCCCCCCCCCCCCCCCCCCCCCTATCCATCCCTCTGACACTCAGGGCCTGCCTCCAGCCTTGGGACTGCAGAGGCCTCAGCAAGGCCAGAACTATCTGTCTCCACTTTCTCCATTGCTCTACAGCACGGATTTTTCCCCCCCCCAGCGGGAAATTCACTGCCCATTTCACTAGACTCTGCAGTCCTTCCTTCAGACTCTGCAGTCCTTCCTTCAGAGTTCTGTTCATAGGCCGCTTGCCAGGGGTCCTTCCCAGGACACCCTCTCGGCCTGACATTCCTGCCTGCTCCTGGGAGCCCAGATGGAGGCTTTGTGCTGGCAACATTTCCTACTTCCCTCTGGGGACCTGTGATAGAAATACCTTGTCCTACATCTGTAAGACACTTTCAGGGCCTCCGTCCTGCAGACCATGTGTTAAAGCAAAAGGATGACGAGGCTAGTTGGTGACGATGGAGAAGAGGCCTGTCATCTCCACTGTTGGAGTCCCTGAGCACTGCAGACAGCTGGGCCGGATGTGCCTGCCACGCGGGCGCTTGCAGGCACTATCAAAACTCCAATCTGATCCACTCCAGCTGGGCTATTACACTCCAGCCCTGATAGGATCGCACTCTCAGAGCACAGGGAAGTATTAAATCCGAGAAAAAAAAAAAAACGAGATTTCTTTTGTTTTCTGCAGTCCTGTAGATACGTGTTCTCCAGGACTTGACCTTGATGGTAACAGGAAGCCCTGTTGCAGGTTCAAGGCGATCTGATAAACACATTGAATCAGTTGGCAGTTTCCCTTGATTTCCTGCTTGCCACTACCACTGGGGAATTGTGTCTCCTTTTTCCATCTTCCTCCAGGCAGGCACTGGGCAAAATTGCAAAGTACTAAAGAGGAAGTTTGTCTCCAGCCCCTCTCCATCCCTTCTCTGCCTCTTCTTCTCCCTTGTCAGTCTCTGCTCTTCAGCTACCAAATGGCAGTCACCAGCTGTAAGCTCACTGTCCCTGGGTTTCAGTAGTGTTCAGATAGAATGATTCCGGTCAGCTAGAATGTTAACAGAGGCACCAGTAAATGTTCTTTCCAAAGAACACGTAACATAAAAATGTTAGGAAGCCTCCAGTTAACTTGAAAATAGGACTAATCTTAGAGGTGGGCAATGATAATGAGAATCATAACTACGATACAAGAAAGGTCATAGCCCAACTAAAAGGCAGAGGAGAGAGGATATCATCTGAGCACCCAGGGAGCAGTCGAAAGGGAGCTAGAGGAGGGTGGAATGTTCTGGTAGCTGTTAGCTCACAGTCATTTGTGCCTGGGTGGGAGGTGAGGGGCTTTCACACAGCTGCAGGTATGGAAGTCTACTTCTGCACTGGGGGAGGAGAGAAGGGAGAGGAGACAATTGTCACCATCTTATTCTTGGTCCAGTTTCAGGTCACCTCAGTCAGGGCGGGCAGGTGGGGTAGGTGGGGCAAAAGCCCATGCTGACCCCAGAACCAGACCCCTTGTGAGGGTGGAGCAGTCAGCTGAGAGCTGATCTGATGTGGTCTTTCCAATGGTTTTCTCTAGCACCAGCTCTGGTTGGGTGGGTTGGGGTGGGGGGGAGGTAAGGGAGAAGGGAGGCTAGAAACAGTGGGGGGTCCCTTTAGCAGACGTGGAAACATTCTTTGGAAGATAGCAGGATTGCTACTTACTTCTACTTTCTCTAGTAACTGCAGTGCATGCTGCAGGCATGGCCGGTTTGGGTGGCGCTGAGGACTCTGGGAATTCCCTACACCTGGGCTCTTGAGGGGAGTGGGGTGGCCTGCAGCACAAGAAAACCTTTCTCCCAAGAGGCTGTTGGCAGACCCAGTGTGGGCCAGCGCCAGAGAGCATTCCCTGGGATAATGGCAGCTGCCCAGGCTACCCCACCTCCATCAGCATTTTCACATCCCCTATGTATTTCCTTTGATGGGCCAGCCTCTGGCTCTGATCCAGTTCTCACATTGGTGATATTCTGTTTTTCCTAGAACTTGGGAAAAAACGTCTTATGGACAGATTGGGCAGAAAAATCACCCTGTTCTTTTTTACAGTCATGAGTTATTTTAGAAGAAACAATAAAACATCCCAAAGTGTTATCAGGGCTGACTTGGGGATCATAGAAGTCATGTTTGTGGCTATTAAAGGCTCCTGGGAGCTTTCCTGGGTAAATAGAGGTCTTTTGCCCAAAGCTCTTAAGCTGAAAGGATGGTTAACTCCTCGGTGTCAGAGCATCCATACCCCTGGTCAAGCTGAGGATAAGACCCAGATATGCTCCTGAGCTTCTCCCCATCCAATAGTCCCCCAGAAACCTGGGGTAAACCAAGACACAGGAAGTGCTCAACTACGGTGGTCTCCCCATCGGACCAAGGAAGGGGCACCTCTACTTTTCTCCATGTGCCTCTTGGTGGCTTTCCATTCTCTACCCCAGGAACCTGCGGGGCCTTTAGCTGTGTTTCCTGTGACTGCAGTAGAAGGGATGCGGCCCCTCATTACCACTCCAGCTGCATTCCTGTTTATGTTATCCTTCTAAACATGGAGTGCTAGGAACGTTACATGACCTGCTGGGCCATGCACATGCAAACCCCTGATTCACAGCTACCAGAGAGCATCCAATAAGGAAATGAGAGCATAGACTTTTCTGCCCAATGTGCCCCTTCCTGATTCCAAGTATCCAAGACTCATTCTCCAAATATTTGTCTAGTGTTCAGTGTTCTGCACTAGGTGGGTAACACCTGAAAGTATCATAACAATAACACTTAACATTTACCCAACACATTATATGCAAAGACTGTGCTTGGTGCTTTATGTGGATTATCTCATTCAATGCTCTTAACATCCTCATGGACCGAGTAACATTATTATCCCTGCTTCACAGAGAAGGAATACAAGTCTAAAGAGGCTAAGTAACTTGTCCAAGTGTTTTATCCGGAGAGCTGGGATGTGAATCAGGGTAGACTCAAGCTAGGGCCCTACCCTTAACCTCTGTGTTATACAGATCTATGCTTGTCATCTAGCAGGAAAGATGGGACCAAAGCATGGGATGAGTTTGTAAATTCTTTAAAAAGGATAGGGTGGATTGCATATAAGAGTGGGGAGCAAGTAGAGAGGAGCAGGAAAGTTTATCTTTTCCTGGAATTTTATTCATTTCTTTCATTTGGGACATGTTTCTTTGTCATTTAATTTTGGCAGCCTCCCTGTGTTTGTTTCTATGTATTAGGAACTATGTCTTTCAGGCTTGGTAGCGTGGCCTTATGTAGTAGGTGTCTTGTAGGGTCCAATGGTAGGGCACTCCAGGTGCACCTTCCCATCCCCCACCCCACCCTGTGTGGGTTGTGTATACCCTCCTGTTGAAGTTGAGTCTTGATTGCTGTTGGCATGTCAATAGGAGGGATTAACGCCCTGGCCAATCAGCTGCAAGGACTGGCTGCAACCACCACTGTGGAGTTTCAGCTGTATAAGGGCCCTCCCCATATATAGGACTTACTTCAGCAGGTCTCAGGTGCTCCGCCCCTGGAATGTGGAGGTGGTTGGGTGTACTTCCATGTGGTCTGAAGCTGTGGTCTGAAGCAGGTGTGCTGACTCTGGGGCCTTCTGGGAGGTGCAGGCCAATGTCAGCTACTGCATAGGGCTACCTGACATGAGCTATAAAGTGATCTATAGAAGGCTGCTATTTGTGTGGAGGCAAGGCCAAGCTGCAAACCAAGGCCTGAGGAAAATTGTGAATGAGGTCAGATTTGAACTGACATTGACAGGTAGGACTTGGCAATAGTAAGAGTTTGTTAAGCACTTGCTATTTATCAAATGTCATGATAATGCTTTTTTGTTGTTGTTGTTTTTAAATAATAACCCTACGAGGTAGGACTGTTATAGCTCATTTAATAAGTTATGAAGTTTAAGTCACATGAAAGTTGACTATAATTTAGATTATGCATCTGGGAATGATGGAAGTGGCCAGAGAGGGACAACATGTCCCTAAATACACAGAGGTGGGAACCTCAGAGGTGAGTTGCTGGGCGGTAAGTAACTAAGTCTGCTGGGGGAGTCAGATCTATGAAGCAAGGCAAGAAAAGTCAAATGGGGCCAGATCGTGGCCAGCAGGGAATTCAAACTAAGGGTTTGGACTTAACTCAGTAGGCATTGAAGAGGCATTAGACAATTGGCTCAGGAAGATTTAACAGGAAGCAGGATTCAGGCCAGATTGAGGACAGATGTAGACAGGGAGCTGTTGAGGGGCCTGTTACAGTAAATCTTGCCCATCATTTGGTCAACAATAAATACCGAGTTGCTGCAGTGTGTCAGAACAGAGTGGCCAGCTGGGAAGAAGAGGTCTCTGCCCTCCTACAGTGAGCAGTCGAGGACAATGGCAGTGATGGGCTGAATCAAGGCGGAGCAGCAGCAGAGTGATAGTGTTTCACACTGAGAATCAACAGGACATGGCAGTGGACACATTCAGGCAGCACTCAGCACTTGGAACATGAAATATGCCTGCAGGTCAGGGGCCCATCCACCTGGAAGATCAGCGTGAGACTACAAATAACAACTTAACTTACAAAGCAAGTTGGAGTTTAGAAGAGAATTTTTAAAAAAATATGATAGTATATATTTTTTAATCCTCATCCGCGGATATGCTCTCTATTGATTGATTCAGAGAGAGAGAGAGAGAGAGAGAGAGAGAGAGAGAGAGAGAGACGGGGGGGGGGGGGGCGAGGGCGAGGGCGAGCGCGATATGGGGGGAAGTGAGGGGGAGAGAGAGAGAAACATCAATGTGAGAGAAACATTGGTTTGTTGCTTTCTGCATGCACCCCGATGGGATTGAACCTGCAACCCAGACATGTGCCCTGAGTAGGAATTGAACCCAGAACCCCCTGGTGCACGGGATGATGCTCCAACCAATTGAATTTCCTGGCCAGGGTTAGAAGAGGTTTTTTGTTTGGTGGTTTGGTTGTTTTTTTAAAACTCACACAGACTCATTTGACACTGAGCTTCCATGAAAGGGCATTTCACATGCCTCCCACCCCAACAAGTGGGCTTGGTGCTGTGGCTTCGGGAGCATTCACTGCATGACCTCTGACATGACACGAGTGCATCCTGGGTCCTTCATCTCTGAACTGCCACTCACCCCTGTTTTCCCCCGTTGTGCAGCTTTGGCTCATTCAGCCCCTTGCTTCTCTCCTTTCTCCCTCCTGCCTGTTGGCTGTGTTTCTGGTGTTAGCAGCTCTGCTGGAGGGAGTGTGGGGGTGAAAGGATAGGAAAGCCTCCAGAACTCAGACAAGTTGCTTTGGCTCTGATGAGTGCCAGGTTGGAGGATAGGGCTGGGTTGGGGTGAGATGACTGGGCCAAATTTTCCTGACATTACTCCAGTTTGGGTATTGCATATCTGCCACCCATTTCTCTCTGCCTACCCCAATTCTATCAAGCTTCCAAGAACCCAGCTCACACCCAGTAGAGGCTCTGTAACTGTGGTTGGTGATGATGCTGAGAGCAGGCCTAGCCAGAAGTCCACACTTTGCTCTGAGCTCCCACAGCTCTTTGTACATGGTACTTATTAATCTCTACAAGCCAGGAGGAAGGGCTCTATGTCAGAACTGACCTCTGGGCCCCTGAAATCTCCTTTTGGACTTCCCTTGTGGCCAAAGAGAGAGTTATTAGCAAAGATGACTCCATCTGTGTGAAATTCTTACAATTATATAGCACTTTGCTTTCTATTAAATTCTCTGTAAGTTTATTATCCCCACGTTATAGATGGGTAAGTTTCAGTTCAATGATTTATGGAAGAGACTGGGCTACTATAGGAGAAATGAGTTGGGGTGAATGCTTTCTTATTCTGAAGCCACAGCTGTTTCCAACACACAGCCTTCATGTGTGCAGTGCTTTAGGGGCAACAAGCTCTGTTTATCATAGTGTTTTGAAGGGGAAGAGCAGGAGCACATATTTGATCACCGCCAACCTCCTGAGTACCATACCTGGTGCGTCTTCCTGGTTCTGCCCGGCTAGTGTTGATCGCAGAGCAAGTCTCTAGGGTCCTATTTCCTCATCTGTGAGATGGTGGGTCTGGATTGGATAATCGATTGGGTAATTTTCTAAGACCCTTTGGGTCTAAATTCTATGCTGCCATGGCTTGTATGTGTTCACTCCCTTCTTAAGTACAAAACCAGTGGTGAGGGACACATGTTTTCTCCCCAACCTGGCCAGCCCTTGATAGGCCAATGAGCCAGCTTAGTTGTGTTCCATCCAATACAAAAAGGTGGGATAATGTATGACTTCTCTGGCCACCTGAAACTAACACAGTCCTGTAATGAACTGGGCTCAATGATGTACTCGCCACCCTGGGCAAAGCCCTGGGAGGCCATACCTGGCAAAGACTATAAATTCTAGGTGCCCCTTTGCGCAGCAATGGACAGTAGGCTCAAGAGCAGTGGCTGCCAGTGTGGGTGCTCATGGTTGAGTATTTGGTCTGTTTTCTATTACAAAGCTGGACAGCCTGAGATGGGGGGATGTGGAGGAGGAGAGTATGCTGGAGGAGGGGCTGGGGAGAATGTACCCTCAGTGGTTGACAGAGACCCTCCCAGCATGCCCATGCACATACAATAGGGCCTTTTTGTGGCAGCCCCTTCCTCTCTAGTTCCCTTTCACTAACTTATCTGGGCAGTGAGGCCAGTGAGGCACAGCTGCACTCTAATGAACAGCCAGATGGAAAACCAAATAGTCATGTCAGTGCCCAGCCGAATCCTCAGCCCTCTACAGTGAATCACAGCCTGCGTGCCGGGCGCTCCTGGGCAGAAGGCGAGGGCAGTGTCTTATGAATGGCATTGTTCAAAGTGGAGCCTCCAATAGTCCTTGCACCAGATCAGCTGCCCCCCCCACCACCACCATATGCTCCTTCAGGTGACAAGCAGCTTTGGGCTCCTCAGTAGATGACAAAGCAGGTGTATTCAGGCCAGGAGGCTCCCACGAGTAGTGGCCCTGTGGCTGTCTGTAGTTCTCCCGAGGCAGAGCTCCCGGGCTGAAGAGAAGCATCGGCCAGGAGAGGAGACCAGGTGAACAAATGCTTTCCTCTTAGCCAGCTGGACTGCACCCGAGTGAAACAGAGCTGCGTCACTGGCGCGGAACAAAGGCAGCAAAGCCACCGCCAGTATACATGCAGCCCAGTCCTGAACCACAGTGGGAACCATGGGGAGGGGGAGCCTCAGGTGGGGGGGACCCCAGCTGTGCTGGGTTAATCTGTAGTCTCCACAGTGACACTGCATTGGTACTTGTGGTTTCTCTGAAGAGGAGATGCTCCTCTGATATCACTCCAGTCTCAAGGCCAGAGATAGAATCACTTGCCATTACTCTTCAATTACATGGTAACTACACTGCCATTACTTTCTAACTCCGGTCTAATTGTAGCTCTCTTCTGATTAGTGGGCAATAAACATTTGCAAACAGGGTCCAAGACCTATTTCCACTGCTACTTAAGAGAAGGAATGCAAAACTACAAATTGGGTGACTGCAGGGAGCATCCCCAGTAATTATCATAAGGAACCACGTTTGTTGAACTTGCATGACCCTCCTGGCTAAGGTATAAAGGCAATTAGGTGGTGGGGGGATAAGGAGGTGAGAAGATGTGTGTATCCTCTATTGGCCCAATTCAGGAAGTAGAGGCCATAGTCAGGATGAGAGACAGGACAGAATAGATTTATCCTGAGAAGCCCTGTGACAATGAGCCCCTTCCAAGAGGCAGAAAATACCAAGGAGGTGTTTAGAGAGTGACTCGGCAGGGGGAGGCCTGGAGCCAGCTTGGTTACTGAGGGAGCTGTCCCAGGTCCTGGATCCAGGGCTCTGAGGGAAGAGCACTTTGTGTTTGAACTTTTAAAACTAATCTTATTTAATGGTGATGGTGATGACAACAAATTTCTGGATAGGACAGAAGAAATAAGAAAGTTATGAAGAAACATTCCCAGGAATTAGTAAGAAATGAAAAGCTCTACCAAGAAGATGGTGAGAGGGAGAATACAGCTGGGAGAGAGGAAGGGGGAGAAACCCCATTTCCTCTGGCCTGGGGCTTAATTTCAACATCAGCTCAGCTCCACCTTCCTTCCTGCTCATCCTAGTCATGTTAGGGCCTCCTAGTCTTCCTCCACACTCCCCTTTTCTTCCCACTACATTCCCATTTGACAACAGTAGGAAGTTAATAGTGTAGACTCAGTTCTTTTGTGAGATAATGTTATGAATAATAATGTAAATATCTGTGTTTTCCGATAGTCTTAGGCTATACAGCAGCGGTTCTGTCACAACCCACAGGTTGAGAACCGCTATCAGGGTCACCTAAGACCATCGGAAAACACAGATATTTATATTATGATTCAATAACAGTAGCAAAATTACAATTATGAAGTAGCAATGAAAATAATTTTATGGTTGGGGGTCACCACAACATGAGGAACTGTATTAAAGGGTTGCGGCATTAGAAAGGTTGAGAACCACTGCTTTAGAGGAAATGTGTTGTCCCAGTACCATAAAACCTCTCCGATGGAGGTGACTGAGATTTCAACCGTGACACTCCCTGGGCACAGACCTTGTTGTTAATTTAATAGGAAGCTTCTAATAAAGATTTGATAGAGGTTGAATGTGCAGAATGCCTTATTCAGATTTGTCACCCTTGGCTTTGCTGACCATGTTTTCTTCAAGAAGGGAGAGGGCAGTCATTTGATAATGTGAGAAAGCACCTGCCTGACCCAAAGTCCCTAAGCAGAGGTCAGAGGGCCACCTGGCCAGGAGGTGGTAATGGGACTGTAGTAACAATTAAACAGCAGGCAAACTTCTGGGCAGAGAAATGAGACCTATAGCATCAGAGGACAGAGGGCAGGTCCAGTGGTGACAGTGAGAGTAGTTGTGGGCTGAGGTCTATGGAGGAAGCAGGCAGGATGTGCTTGGTAGACTGACTGGCTCAGGGCAAGGGGCAGGGGAGGGAACACGTGTGCTGACTTGTCAGATTTGCCAATTTCCACGGTGTAAATGCTTCCATTATGGCCAATTTCAAGCTTCTAATGTGATGTCAAATGATTCACAAAATTTCCCCAAATTTGGCAATTGGCTTTTACCACTGGAGTGAGGAAAGTACTAAGGACTTAGGACACTTAGCACAATAGGACCTATTGACAGAGATTCAGAGATGTGGAGAGGACCACAGGAAGTTGGAGGGGTTGTATCCTTACATTGGCCTCCATTCTAGAGATAGCTCCAGTTTAAACAGTACCCAACAGGGGTCCCTACACAGTCTCTCTTGGCAATGCTTTCATTGGTTCCCCATGCTCATAAATATGCAGCTTTAGGCATGTGAACTGAACACCTCCAGCCACAAATTATCAATTAACCCATTTATTTATCAAGTGTTTGTAAAGCTGTCCAAAGTGCCAGGCACTGTGCTGGACCCGTAAATTCTCAGTCCCTCTTGACTGTAGGGATGTGTTTGCACTACAGCACACAGCACAGTGCCAGATGCACAAAAACATTTGTAAGCTTGCAAATGATTGGAATCAAGCTTATTGATGGAAAAAATATTTTAAAGAAAGCCAATATATCCTCAGGGAACTAGGCAGAGTTTATATTCCAAGATGATCTGATTTTCTCTCTTTCTCAGCTTCCTCTCATCTCAGAAGTGGTTTGGGATTTTAAAGACATTGCAGAAAGTTTAAGCGTACCTTGTCAAGGTTAGAAGGTCCTTAACTCATTTGTAAAACAGCTGCATTAATGTCTTACGTTAAGAAAGGTGGGCTTTTTTTTTCCAATTGAAAAAAAATCTGTCAGTGCCTGTAGTCAAGGGCTCAGGTGGATGGAAAATCCCAGTTTTAGTGCTGCCTGTGGGCCTAGCCTTTGTGTGACAGCAGAAGCCTGACCCATCGATGGTGCTGGTCCCTGCTGGGCGCTTCTGAAGGCTGATACCCACAACCTGAATTTCTTCTGCAACCAAGTGGAATTCCTATAAAAGTCAACAGTTATGCAAAGACAGACTGTGAAAGAGATTCAAATCTCCTGAACAAAGCCACATGGTCATTCAGAGCCATGAGTGTCACATCTGCTGGGACACCTTATAGCCCAAGATATGTACGAGCAACAGTGAGGTGTGTGTGTGTGTGGGGGGGGGGGGGCAAAGGGAAGCTACACCCACCCAAATCTCTGAAACCTCTTTGGGAGAGAGCCTTGAGGACTATAAAGAGACAAGGCTAGGTGGTAAGGGCATCCAGGCCAGACCTCCCCCACCTCCTCTACCTCCAAGCCCAACCTGTGGCTGCTTCTCCAAAATCCAGATTGTCTTCTCGAGCTCCTTCCTGAGAAGGATTCTAGCTGGTGCCAAAGGAGAGATGAAGAACTGTATTATCCACCCTGTGCCCTCTAAGGAAGGAATCACCCAAAGAGCCCCGAGGAAGGTTGAGTATTAGATAGAAAACATGAGACATTTCCATTTGTTGCTTGTCTGCTCTTTGCTGTCCTCTCCCACTGATTTACACTCCAGATACAGCACTTTATTATTCTGCTCATATCGCTATTACAGGACTCACCGTGTTGTGCTAAATAACTTTATACGTCTGTCTCCCCTGCTCTCTGCCAGCTTCTATGTATCTATGTGTTTGCAGGGCCTGGAACCACCCCTAAGGTGTTGTATATGCAGCCGTCCCTCCATATCCATGGGGGACATGTTCCAAGAGCCCAGTGGATTCCCAGAACCATGGGTAGTACCAAACACTATGTATACTGCTCTCCTCCCCCCCATACATACATGTATGCATACCTATCTTTATAAATAGGTTCAGCCAGAGAACAATATTAACTAATAGAACAATTATTACATATATAATATAAAATTATGTGAATATATGCTCGCTCTCTCTCTTTCTCCCTCTCTCTCATAACTGCTCTGCTAACCAAGAGGGCCACTGAGTGACTAACGGTGGGGGAGCATGGGGATGTGGAGATGCTGGACAAAGGGGTGATTCAGGTCCTGGGCGGGACGGAGCAGATGGTGTGAATTCTCATCAGCTACTCAGAATTGTGTGTGATATAAATTTCATGAATTGTTTATTTTTGGATTTTCCATTTTATATTTTTGGACCACCGTTGACCAAGGGTAACCGGAACTGATTGAAGTGCACACTTGGACAAGGAGGCACTATTCTCTGCTTATGTAGTTAGTAAGCCAGTTAGTTCATTTGTTAATGGGTCGGGACAAGGACAAGGAAAGAGAAGGAGGTCAAGAGCAGAAAGGAAGGATAGGTGCCCAAGGAGAGAAAAGTACACCTCAGAGAAGGGGCCTGGTGGCCGGCACGCCACACAGACACGACAAACTGAGGGACAACCACAGGCTGGGGAATCAAAAGCAACACTGCTTTCTTCCCAAATGACAAACCCGCTTAAGTAACTCTGCAACTTATGTTAAAAAGGCCAAGGAGAAGAGGCTTTTGAACAGAAACATCAAAGGGTGACCTTTAAAGTGGGAGATGGACAGGAGCATCTGGTCGGCCAGGTTGCCAGGCCAACCAGAAGCATTAAGCAGCCCCGGTGACAAGGTGACGTAATATTTCCCACTCAAAGGAAAACCATCCGGCAAGCCCACACAGAGAGCAAGCACCTAGGAACCCTGTCCTTTCTCCTTCCATCTCTCCCTTCCTGCCCTGCCAGAGGGAATCCCAGTGGTAGCATCCTCCAGGGCACTCAGAAAAGCTGTGAGGTGTGTCAAATTTTAAAAAGCCCAACTTATAGAAGGTAAAGGGGGATAAATGGTGATGGGAAGAGACTTGACTTGGGATGGTGAACACACTATACAGTGTACAGGCGATGTGTTGTAGAATTGGATATCTGAAACCACTGTAATTTATTAATGCCACCCCAATAAATTAAATTTTAAAAAAGCCCAACTTGGCAAGGAGAGACTTTATAAGAAAGGATTATTTCAGGGCAGAGAAAAGAACTATTTCTCTTGTAACCATAGATCTGAAAGCATCCCAAAGTTAGGCAAAAGGAGTTTTGCTTTTATTGGGAGGAGTTAATAAGACTAGAAGGAACGTGGTGTGGGGAAGTGGGGTGAAGGGTGTTTTGATGGGACAGAAGAGCAGAGTGACCCTGAGGCCAGCTTACTTTGCAGAGGGGCTGTCACAGAGTTGTATGCTGACCAAAGTTCAGGGATCTGGGAGAAGAAAAGAAGCTTAGCCAAAATTCTCTTAACCAGCATTTTGCTCTAGTTTATCAGAGGGGACAAGCAGTTCAGTTAACCACTTATAAGCTAAATGATAGCTTGTCATAGGTAAACCAGGGCAGTGTGAGTCTCAGTGCAGTCCCCTGGAGAAGGCAGTCCTCTGCAGCACAGAAAAGGATGGATTTTTCTTACCAGCGCCACAGACATTGAGATTTATCCCCCAGTCTGCAGAGACCTGGGCAGGCTCCTCCTCAGAGATATTTTTCTTGAGTTCATGGGTTTTACTCTTTGTCTGGAATAAAAAACAACAACAAAAAAAAAAAACCCTCTTGGTCATGTTAAATTGTTTAGGTCCTAATTTTCAGTCGTCTTTCTTTTCACTTGGCTGCTTGTGATTGGATATTATCTATGTACCCAAATTCTAATCCCATCCTAGGGTCATGTTCTCATTGGCAAGCCTATCCCTCTCATGTGACAATCCTCAAGCTCTCTCAGTTGAGTGACTTCTTATGAGATTACTTCCATTCCTTTTGCTTTATCTCTGTCCCCATCAAAGTACCCTTTGATTGTGATTTGGCTTCCCATATAGACTACAGGGAGAGAATGCCTGAATCAGGCAGTGTTTAGTGCCCTGGCTGTGTGACAACTACTTCTCACTGTAACTTAATCACTTGTCCTGGCATCTACTGCTGTCTCACATGCATCTCAGTTAACACAGGTTGGTAACCCAGGGCCCGGTGTCACTTGGCCAATGACAAAAACTGTCTCTATGCTTGCCAAGTTGAAGTCAAGTCCAAGAGTGTGGGGACATCTGCAAGGCATCCCCTGAGAATGACACCTTGGATGACATCGCTACCTTGTCCAGTTACCATTTTTCCAAAACCTTAAGTCTCTTCAAAGACTGTCAAAAGGGTCCACCCCTCCCAATTCACTTCAGCCTCAGCAGCCACTGAAAAAGAAGACAAAGCATGGACCCATTCCCAGTGTCTGTGCTTTTCCTTCTATTTACCATATTAATGTGTTGCCCTGTAGTACTTCTGGGTGAGCTGCAAACTAGGGAAAAACTTGTGCAGAGAGCAAAGCAGCTATTGCTTCCTCGAAGGCCTGGTGGCTTCCAGCCTGAGAGCCTTTGCTGTCCTTTCTCAGACCATAGAACCCGGGGGCTCAGCAGCAGCAGCAGCAGCAGCAGCAGCAGCAGCAGCAGCAAACTGACTGCAGTGTGTTTGCAACTTTCATTGTTCCTTTAAGTATGCTACCTCACTACCTCACAGAGTAGTTACTAGCACCTCGGTTTTATAGAGGAGGGAAGAGATGAGAATTCATCAGATGAGAATTTTGTCCTAAGGAACATCCAGTCTAGTCTGGAAGGTAAGGTGTGTCCACAGACAGGTACAACACAAGTGAGACAGGGTCCTTTAGCTGCTCAGAATTATCTAGGAGAAATGCTTCTAATCTTTACCTTTTCCTAAGAAGTCCCAATTCCATTAGACATCCATGTATGTCCTAGTCATAGGTTTGGATGTAAACTTACATAAATGTTTTGCAAAACCATATGCCAGAGTTCTTTTAGGATTTAAGAAGTTAAAGGAGATAGCCTCATCTTTATCATCTTTCTCACTTGAGCCATTTGTAAGTTTTGCATTTGAATTATAGTCTCAAAGCCACCCAGTCTCAATAATTTTCTACCATTGGTCAAAGGAAAGTTGGCATGGAGGCCAGAGATGCTGAAGAAAGTCGTCTGGAAGACCTAGGAAGAAAGAGGATATGTGGATATCTTTAACAGAATAACTCCAGGAATTTTTCAGATTTGAAAGGGGTCCTGGGTTATATTTCCTAGATGCAGACCCCAGGGCATGGATTCATGTGAAAGCAACTCAGGGGAACCTGGACTAAGGAGAGGGAGGCATAATAGGGAGGGGGAAGGGAGAGACACCAGCAAAGGAGGTATTACAGGCGAAGTTCCAGTCTCGTCCTGACCTGGCAAGGGAGCTCTGGAGTGCAGGACATCTGCGAGTTTGTTCAGGCTTGACACAGTGCTGCTGGGGCTTCCAGGTTCTAGCATGCATCTGGCGTTGGCTAAGGGCCAGAGGGAGGTGAGCTGATGATGAACTCCCAGGTAGCTCCCACGGTCCAGGACTCTGTCCTTAGAAGAGAACTGGGCATGAGAAGTGAAGACCCACAGCCACAGAAGTTGACAGAGTTGTGGGGCCAGGACAGGGCATTGACAGGGTCATTGTGAACAGGATGTGCAGCACATTAGTCAGTCACATTCAGGAATGCTGTGGCCAGCTTGTAGCCAATCTAGGGATCCGAGGACCCCTCCCCCCCCCCCCCCCCCCGCACCTCCCTTAATTCACACCTGAGAAAACTGAGGCACAAGGAAATGAAAGTATTTTCCCAAAGTCATGTGAAATAATTGGTGATGAAATTAGAACTCCAGGCTCCTAAATTCAAGACCAGGTCTCTTCCAAGGACATCTGGCCACTGCACTTTCCTGTGATGATCTCAGCCCTTAGAGACTGGAGGGATGCCATGCCACTGAAGAGATCATATTTCTCATTTTATTTACATTAGTCTCTGCCCAATCTGGCTTCTTTTAGGCCCAGTATCCGTCCTTGCAGGCTCAGCTAGCCCACGGAGCCCTGCTTGGCAGCCCAGTAGAAATCAGACTAATTCCCTTGACGGAGAACTGGGCAGTCGTCTGGAAGACTTATCTAGGTAGTTAAGGAAACCTTGGCGCCTGAAGAAGCACTCAGAAGATGACAGGTCTGAATAGTCTGACAAATTTTTATTGCCCCCAAATCTCTAGTCCTGTAAGTCACGAAATATATCTCAGCTCACATCAAATAAATTATTGTCTGTTTAAGAACGGAAGAATAGATGAAGCAAAGAGCTCTCAATCTGCTCCTGCCTCTGGTCTTCCTCAGCTCATTTCCATGGATTTTTTTCAATCCAGAGCTGTGTCTATCCCTTACCAACACCAAACCTCTCTCTCCAACTCCTTTGATGGATAGTTGGGCCATGCAGCAGAGAGCAATTAAGGGGTTGTTTTTGAGGAATCGTGATGACCATCAGGCAGGGAGGAAAGAAACTGGGACAAATGAGAAAGCTGTTTTGCTTGCTGGTTGGGCAGATGAAGTGGCCAGCAATTCATTAGAGCACTAGAGATTTATCAGCTAAAGGGAGAAAAAAAATTGGTCAGATAATATTTTTTAAAGTTTAAAAAAATTGATTTCAGAGAGAGGAAGGGAGAGGGAGAGAGAGATAGAAACATCAATGATGAGAGAGTCATCAATTGGTTGACTCCCACACACATCCCCTACTGAGAGTTAAGCCCCATAACCTAAGAAAGTGCCCTGACCAGGAATCAAACTCTGACCTCCTGGTTCAAGGGCTGACAATCACTGAGCCACACTGGCTGGGCTGGTCAGATAATCTTAAAACAGAAGAAAGAAAGAGAAAAAATAATGCAAGTGATTAAGGGCATGGGGCAAAAGATTTTAAGAATGAAGTAGAGATGCTTTCTCTGATCTTCCATGGCACACTCTTCCTTCATCCTTGCCCTTAAGAGACTGAATTATAATTGTGCATTTGCTTGTCTGTTTCCCTGGCCATGTTCACCCTTGTTGTATGTCAGGCCTAGCACAATGTTGAGCACAAAACAGATACTCATTATGCATTTGGTGAATGTCTAAGAAAATGAATGAATGAACCAGAATTTTTGAAGGACCAACATTGACCAAGGCACACAGCTAGACACTTGGCCTCCTTGAGTCACGTAAATCAACAGTGAGCTAGATATGATCATAGTCATTTTGCAGATAAGAAAATGGAAATTCAGTTAGGTTAAATAATCTTCCCGAGGCCAGACAGTTAATAAATGGAAGAGCTGAAATTTAAAGCAAGGTCTGTCTGACTCCAATGTCTAAGATTTTTGTTGGATTTACTCATTATTAATAGACAATCCTTTATGATGTGAGGTCTGGCTGCCCATTCTGAGAATGAGCTATAGTCCTTCCTCCCTGTGCTGTTTGCCATTTTGTCACTTGACCTATTGCCTACACTTTCTTCATTTGGTACACCAGAGAAAGAAGAAAAAAAGATGAAATACAAGCCAACCCATTAATTATACCTTGTCGGACTCATCTCCCTGGGTGTTTCATTTGTGTATGGTTTCTCTTCTCCTCTCTGGCTGTAAACTCCTTGGGGGCAAAAGCCACATTTTTTCCATCTCTGGCTGTTCCTCACCCAGGCATTTGGGTCAGAGGTGGCCATGTCACTTGGTTGGCATCCCAGCAAAGGCTAACAGAAGGAGGGTGCCAGGGAATGGGGGTGGGGGGGAGGAAGAGGAACTGTGGTGTATGCATAGGAGGATAGGAACTGCCTTTGAAAGCCCTATCAAAAAGCAGAATCAGTCCATCAGCTGTACACAAAACAGATTGGTTCTGGAAGGACCAAGGGGAGAAGAGAGGATGGCACCAACATAGGTTCTCAAAAAAAAAAAAACTTGCAGCAAGTGGAGTCAGCCCATCTCCTTCTCCCTGGGCAGCCAGATAGAATCAGGCAAGAAAGAGTGTTATTTCTCTGCTGCTTGCCTGGCAACCATGACCTTGGTGACCTTTCCCAACTTGAGCCTTCCCAGCTATAGAAGGCATGCTAAGGCCATAGCAGTTCTCTAACCCAGAGCGCCTAGAACCCCTTGCCAGGCCTTTGATATAACTGGTACCTCACATGGCTGGCCAGATGCTGGAAGAGGAAGAGGCTCCTGTGAGGATGGAAAGTACTGAATTAAGCTTATTAATAGAACTGCACCTGAACATTGGCCTGTGGAAGGGCCATCCATCTTGGCTGGGCTGAAGGGATGGAGTGTGATTAATGCTGCTGGTGAGCAGGCTGGCCCGCCTCTGCCTGTCTCCGCCTCTGGAGGCGGTTTGAAGAATTCATTAGGAGAAGGCAGGAGGATGGGGAAGAGCTATTCTATCTTATTCCCTGCACTGGGCTCCCTCTGGCTTGGTTTCTTCAACCGAGATGGTCAGAGTTGATCAGGATCCGATAGGTCCTCATGGTGGGAGCCAGCGATAGCAGATGTGGACCACTCCCAAATCACACAGCGTGGTTAGAAGCCTTTCAGTGGTCCTTTAATCTAGTCACCTGAAAAATCCAAGGGGGCTTGGTTTCTGTGCTGACCCTGCTGGAATCTTCTATGCCTGTCCCCTGATGGAGCCTGTAGTGTAGCCACATGGACACCACCTACGGGTTGGGGTGGGAGGCCAGAAGGGCTCGCTCTGCCTCACCCAGGCTTCCTAGAAGGGCTGAAAGAGTGCTGGGTTGGGAAGAGGGCTCCCAACACCCCACCACTCATAGATGCTAAGTCTGGAGTGATCCCACTCAGACTGCCAAGCAGCGAGCACCCCTGATTTAACCCCTGAGATGTGGGCTTCATGAGCAATTGCTTATTTAACCATTAGAATCATTCTGTGCCACCCCTGTGATTTTTAGTTGGAATTCATTGAAGCATCATTTATAGCATCCTGTAAAAATCTAACATAGCTTGCCCCTGCTGGTGTCAATTTGAGTTGCTATAGCGACGGCTAAAAGGGGGGGAATTACCCACCCTCTCCCAACTTGAAAAAAAAAATTATTAATGATTCAGGCCATCTTTTTTCATGTTTTTATAATTTTTTGCTGACCCCTTACTATTTCCTTTGAGAGTGGGAGTGACTGGGCTTGAAGCAAAGTCATTGTATCGATTTTTCAGGTTGGATAACTTGACACCAAATACCAAGGCAGGTACCTTGATGCTTTAAGTGCAGGAAGCAGAAAAGACTAGAGGAAAAGGTCTCTGTCGCTCGAGCAGGAAATTTATACCCCAGTGCCAGGTGGACAGCAGGTAGCTGGTGGATCCTGGATAAATCACTTTTGTTACTTACAGCACTAAAACAGACAGACAACACGTGTTTACTGACACCAACTTCTATCACACTGCTATTTCTTTTCCCCTCGAGATGCGTGCTCATAATTCTAACCATTTCTTTATTTCATTATTTATGTATTTATTTACTCTTTCCATATTCTAGGCAGGATTTGAGAAAGCTTACTAAAGCAAAGAAAGAAAAAGGAAAATGAGGTTGAATAAAAATACATGGCAGGGACAATTAATTTTGGGAAACATGTGCCATAAGGTTGTACCAGTTGATTAGAAATGGGCACCCCGTTGACCTCAGAGCTTTCTAGTGGCCAAATGAAGTCATGTAGCCTGACGGGGCAGAGCTTTATCATTCCACTCATCCTGGAGTAAGCAAGCACTTTTTCCTGTTTTTGAGAACTAACATATTTCTTTCTTAGACCCTCATATAAAGACATTGGGAGATGTAGCAGCTGGCATCTCATTTCTCCAGCTCTTACTTGCATTACTCTTACTTGCAAGAGGAGGACATGGGAACTTAGGAGAAGATTCCCTACAGGTTAGGAATTAACCAGAAGATGCTACATGTATGCATCTCTCTGCTGTAGAATTGGCCTATGGATGAACTTGATGTTATTTACACGAGTTGTTCTCCAAGTGTAGCCTTGAAGCTACAGCATCCTTGTCAACTGAGAAGTTATTAGACATGCAAATCTTTGAGCTCCACCCAGGCTAGGAATCAGAAACTATGGGATGGGTTCCAGGAATTTCATATTTTAACAATTCCTGACAAAATTTGGGACCAATGATATAGAGAGGAGTGACTAGCTGGTGTGTCCTTCTGACAATTACAGGAACACTATTTTTTGGCTCTGATTCTTCAATTAGAGCTGGGCAGCAGGTAGTTTAAAGGTATCTATCTATCTATATCTATCTATATATCTATATCTATCTATATATCTATATCTATATCTATATCTATATATCTATATCTATATCTATATCTATATCTATATCTATATCTATATCTATATCTATATCTATAAAAGCCTAAAATACTAATTGTCCATCTGTCATTTAATAGTTCTACCAGTCACTATGATGCACACTAACCACCAGGGGGCAGAACTCTGACTGGTAGGTTAGATTCGTGCTGGTGTCCCGCCAATCGGGACTGGGTGAGATGTGCTGGACATACCCTGGAGCCCTCCTGCGGTCCCTCCTTGGCCCTGAACGTGCACTGGTGGGGGTCTCTCGGCCTGGCCTGCACCCTCTCATAATTCTGGACGCTTCAGGGGATGTCAGAGAGCCAATTTTGGCCCCATCTCTGCAAGCAAGACTGAGGGACCCCACTGGTGCATGAATCTGTGCACCAGGCCTCTAGTGTATATATTTGGCAACAGCCTGGAGAGCAAGTACTGATGTTATCAATCAACAGCAGAACCATAAAATTCCCAAATGACTCAGAGGAAAGTATGGTTGCTTTTCTCTCCTTTCGGCAGGTGAAGTCTCCCCCAAAGGTGCTTGGACCTCCCTGCTCGGTGGGAAGGATGCCAGAATAGGCCCGCAGGGGGCCAGGAATTTTCTCAGAAGACACTTTCACTGCACAGTGTGCTTTTCTTCTTGGCTTCTTTTCAGCTGTTCTCATGTGTTTTACATATATATGTGTTCTCTCTTCCTCACCACCCCTCCCAGCTTTAAAACCCTATGATTATTCCATTAGGTAGGAAGAGAATGAAAAGAGCCCTAAAGGTGGAAGGTACTGTAGAGACAATGTAATACAACCTCCTCATTTTACAGATCATAAGCGGGTCGGGAGCAGGAACAGTTTCCCTCAGTGCATTGCTTAGCTCAGTACCTGGCATGTAGCAGGTTCTTGGTGACACTTAATGGAATCTGCTTGTTTGCTGTATGTAGCGTTTCATAATTTCCCCGTGCCTTAGAGCATTTTATCCCCACAAATACTCAGTGAGTGTTACTCTCCCCATTTTCAGATTAAAAAACAACAACCTAGCTTTAGCAGTCAGACGTTTATTGAAGTCTCTCAGCTCTGAATATTACTGATCCAGACTGGAACTCGTGCCTCTCCACTTTTAGCTCATTTACCTTTCCCATCTCTGCCAGTGGCATCTTCCCTTGTGCCTAGAACCCAGTTACTCTAGTCACACACTCTGCCCTTTCACATCAAAGACATAAACCTAATGGCTCACTTCTGTGTAAACAGTGGCCAGAGTTAATTTCAGTCAGCTCAAAGAGACAAGAGTAAGGGATGACAAAATCTCAGAATGAGAAAACACAAGAAATTATTTCACTCACGACCGCAGCCACAGTCTCAGAAGTTCCTTTGTTGCTAATGACTTGCCCCATCCCGTTTACTTTTTGTTGTTGTTCAGGTTAGCATTTTCTGACTTTCCCAAAGCTCAAGGCTACAGGTAGCCCATAGAGTACCGTGGTGACAATCATGAAAAGGCGCTCCTTTCTCCAGGCAGACTTGGCCCCTAACAGGGAAGATAGCTTGGAAAGGAGAGCATGGACTGAATTTCAACTCCTACTCACCTGTTAGCTGCAGGGCACCACCAGCTCACCTGACCGTGGCAGCCCTGTCTTTATGTACAAGCCCTGTGTGTACCATAGCTGTGGGGCCAAGATCCAATAAGGTCAGCATCTGAGGGTGGAGCTTACATAGAGCATAAATAGAAGCCTTGCTCTCTGCTAAGCCAAATCATCATTAAATTATATACATATCAGCATCCTGGAATAAAACACAGGACTGTTTGCTGAACTGTCTCACATACAGTGGAAGATCATGGCTTCCAGCTCTCTTACTTTAAAAGACAAATTTAGGTTAACACTCATAATAACAACGATTCTACGAGTAATAGCTAATGAATACTTAATGCTTCCTATCTGACAGGCATTATGCTAAATATTCCATGTATTAACTCATGTATTCCTCACAACATTCTGTAAGGCAGTTACTATTGTCATCCCCATTATACAGGTGTAGGACTTCTTGGATACACAGGAAAGTTAAGTAACTTGGACTAGGTCACAGTTAATAAGTGGTAAAGCTGGGATTCCAACCCAAGTCCAGCTCCAGAGTCTGTGCTGTTAACCACTATGCTACCTATGTAAAATGCTGGCAACATAAAAGAGGTTGTGGTAGCTATGGATGTCCTCAAATGGAAGTCCTCACATCTCCCCTGGTCCACCCCTCCCCAATAACTGCTAACCATCCTAGTCACCAGCCAGCGCCAACCTCTCCAGGCTAAGGAGTGCCTCCTTTCTGGGTTGAGCTATCCTTTGCACCACCCTACCTTCTAGGAAGTACATTTTCTGGTTTCAAGTGGGATAGAAAACAGTTGTGAGAATTGTACTTGGTGGCAGGGATTTTTGTCAGCTCCATTTTAGAGGAAGCCTGGGCTGTTGTGGGCACTATCCCATCTCCCATGCTCCATCCCACTCTGGCCCCTGTGGAGAAACACAGGCTTCATGGCTTGGCCACTTTCAGGTGGGGTTCCATTATTGTTAATGATGACACTAGCACAGCCCAGGTACTGGCTGAGACCCCATTAATCCCTTCGTCACTACTCAGCTGCACCTGTGAATTACAGACCCACAAATCTTCACATTTCCCAGTGATGCTCTAATGGTCCACTTTTGTTGTCATGGCAATACCAACACAGCTCCAGGAGCCCTTTGAGTACCTGAGGTGAAAGCGAAGGGAGTATATTTGCTCCTGTGGGTCACGGTGCAGTGGGCCAGGTAGGCATTACTGTGACAGTCTTGGCTCCACACACCCGGGAGCGACTAAAGGGAAGAGCAGTGATTTTGGTGGGACTCACATTGGTCAAGTTGAGACTCTCATCCTCTCTCCTGCTCCAAGATCCTCAAACCTTCTCACATCTCTCCTGTAGTTGCAGCCCGCCCGTCAGGGTTTCATTTGGTAAAGGATAGCGTGCTGGGATGGAGTTTGGAGGCCACTACTTCAGCCCTGCCTGTCCTGTTGGGGAAGCCCTTTAGCTCCTGTAGAGTTGGAAACACCTAAGAGTGCATTGGTTTTCGAAGGGCATCTACCCTATGCCCACCAACTCTTTCCCTTGCTGCATGGCTGACCTCAGGGAGTTTACAATCCATTAGAGCATTCCGGAAAATGCGAAGGCCTGAGGGTCTTGAGATTTGTCACAGGTAAGAAGTGAGTCACATGTGCCACTGAGCAGCAGGTGCCTGGATTAATGGGGTCCTATTCAGTCACTGGCTGTTTGAGTGTCTTCCCTTGGGAGAATGACAGGCACACACACTTGACTAAAATCGCTGGACCAGTGTCAGATGGGAACACACTCTGTCCTTACATGACTGACTTCTAGAAACTAAACTCCTCTTTATTCATTTTTAGCCTATAGTTTTAGGTCCTCAGGATCTTTTAAAATTTTGATTCTCGCCGTTACCATGCCCTGCTTCCTCTCCACCTTCCATTTATATGGTATTTGTACACTTAATAAGCATGTATTCTGTGTTCATGCCCAAGGCTTTGAAGACATAGAACACATGCTTGCTAAAGACTGTAACTGGATTTCATTTGCATGAATTCATACAGCCCTTAGTATAACCTCTATTTGTGTCCCATGAAAAATAGCAACATTAGTTCTGGTGGGTTGATTTGTTATTATTTTTTTCAGTGGTATAACTAATGATGCGATCTTGACCAACTCACTTAACCTGCTTGGCTTTTGTTTTGATAGATGATCCATAAATAATAGTTAAATTGAACTGAAATAAGGAATTGAACTAAATGAGGTCTACAGTAAAATCACCAGTAAGGAAACACCTTGCGTTTGCTGGTGATAATTACTTCCTGAGAGATTTTAATACCTTCGGTATCCAGAAACAACTACTTTTTAACCTTTGTTCTTAAGTACATGTCCTGTTCACTCAAAGCAAGAATGTTGTATCCTTCCTAATGTTATTCTGGGTGTCCTCAATACATAACATTGCACCCTTGTGTGGTAGGCTTGTAAGAACTGTTTGTTGATGATAAAGGTGAGACACAGAAGAGATGACCAAAGACAATCTGGACCCCTGAGAACTCCTTGAGAAGTTGGGTATAAAGACCCTTGCAGGCCCAAAAGTCTGTTTAATTTTTATGAAACTTTCTATATCTGTTCTCTAGTGAGGACAGGGAGAACGGAAACAATAATTCTGAACCCAGAGGAAACATTTTCTTACAGAAGATCCAGTAATTTCTATTCCCATTAAAATTATTTCTCCCTCACTGTCATCTGCTTTTTCTTTTTCTTCTTTTACTTTTCTTTTGGGTCAGGCCTATTGCCTTGGAGGTCAGTGCATCGATGTTAATGTACGCACCTGGTCCAGTTATACCTCCCCCCACATACACACTCCCAACACACCCCTCAACGAGGTTTCTGTCTCAGCATCTTCCCCCACCGAAAACATCACTAGTAGGTAGAGACGCTTCACATTGGAAAATGGGCCCCAGTATTGGGTAGTAAAGGCGAGCCTCTGGAAATTCAGCACTAGGGTACAACTTGAACTTGAGCACGGTCATTTGCAGCTGGGGCGTCTGAGACTGAAGAGGCATTGAGGCCAGGCATGCAGTGCGGCTGAATGCCTCCTCTGTCCACACGTTCCAGCGGGGGAGGACCCAGTCACGTATTTCCTTCGCTTGAGCCTCTGGAAGCCGTACAAGGATGTGTGGGGAACAAAGTCACTCCTGACATCCCCTAAGAAACACTGTTCATCACAGGAGCCTTCATCTAGAATCTTATGACTAGAGCTCTATTTCTAACCTGACGGGAACTTGGCCTGGGATTCCGGGCAGCTCATCTCACCCCTACTCCAGGGGGACCTTGTACCTCCGGGATAGTCTCTCTTGTCTGGACCTGCCTTTGGGGGTTTGAGAGGATCTAATGAGATAATGTTTGGAAAGCTTTGTGAAATCTTCAGAAGAAATGGCTATAAATGAGAAATATCGTTATTATAGGGATCTCAGAAGCATCAACTCCAATTAAAGGTAGGGGGAGGAACCCCAATTCCATTACCATCTCCTGTTTCTGAGAGTTGATAACCCTGGAAACCATGCATGCTTTCCCCAGCCCGAATTCCCCACCTCTCCAATCTACTCCGAGGTGAAATGTTTTAGGAAACTTTTAGAAATTTCTCTTTCTTCTCTTTTCAGAAGGAAGAACACTAAATAAGCACACTTTGGCTGCTTACAAAAGAGCTGTTTTGACCAAAACCATTCAAAAAGCCTGGGCTTTATGACTTCAAATTTAGCTGGTCCTCAGCTCCCACGGAGATAAATGGAGCAGTGTTAAATCTGAGAGGGGAAAATTGGTTTGGCAGGGTTCTGATGTTCGAAGCTGCCATTCAAACATCAGCTGAACAGAGGGTGATTTTTCCATATGTCAAAATGGTTTCTTTCTAGAGAAATTATTTCACTGATTTCTTTCCCGCACTGAAAAATGAAGTTTGTTATTTTGGCAATAATTCATCCTTCCAATTTAGAAAGATCATTTGTTTTCAGAAGCCACTCAAAGTCCTTTTACTTGGTAGAATCAGTCCCTGAGAAGCAGAAGAGGCCGCCCTAGAACTCACTGAAGGTGGAGACCATAGGGATCTCAACCTATAAAGACTCGGGGCCAGGCAGGCCACATAGGGAGGGAAGGAGTCAGGTGTCATGACAACTACATTTGGCCTCTGGTGGAAGGAAAAATTTTCCCTTCTACCCTCAGAGGTCCTTGGCTAGGGCCCTGCATATTAGACTGACAAAAGCCAGACGAACAGCGGGAAAATGCATGGAGGTTTATTAACACATACATGGCACAGAATACGTGGGAGGACTCGGTAATGAGTAACTCAAAGGGGTGGTTAGAACTTGGAGCTTATATAGCCTCTTGGAGAAGAACAATAGTTTTATAGAGAAGCGAGAATACAAAAGAACAGGGTGTAGGCTTTTAGGGACAGTAAACCGGGGAGGTAAATGTAATGGGAGAAGCTAATGGAAGGTAAGCGCTCTCTGAGTCTAGTCTGTGAGGATGTCCTGTCCTCTAGTCTCCTGTGATAAGGTTGTTCTCCACTTCCTGCTGGGGGAGTGTGGGAAGGATACCTTTACTTGGGAACTATGTTCTGCTTTCAGGCAGATAGGGAGGGCAGAGAGCTCCTTTTGTGTCTGTTCTGTCTCAGTTGAGCTCAGCTCAAGATAGTCCTTATGTCCGAGTGGCATATTTTGGTGTGGCATGTTCTGACCCCTTCACCTCCGTGTTGGGAGTGGTAGGAAGCAGAAAGGATCATGGGGAACCAGAGGACCCAGATACCTCCTGCTGTGCAGAAGCACAGTTCCAGGGTTTCTTCCAGTTTTTTCAAGAGATGCCAAAAACCCCCAATAATTCTATATGCCATTTCCCAATTTTAAGCGTTATTCACAAATTATCCTTTTAACACTGTAACCAAACCACACATCCTGTCCCTGGGACATTGTTTTCAATGTTGGATTTAAACTAATGTAAACTTTCCAATGAAACTATAGTGGAGGGGGGAAATGAATCTTTCTAAGACCCAAGTATCTTACAATAACAGAAGAATCATAAAATCCTTCCCAGTTTCTTTTTCTCCATCTTGGTGGTCCCCTTCTAACATCAAGTTGCTTAATATCTCTCCCTATACCTCAGCCTCCTTATTTATGAAGTTGATATAATAAGAGCACCTACCTCCTATTGTGAGTAATAAATGAGAGAATATGTGTGTGTGTGTGTGTGTGTGTGTGTGTGTGTGTGCGCGCGCGTATCCTATCTAATAAGAGTAATATGCAAATTGACCGTCATTCCAACACATAAGATGGCCGCCCCCATATGGTCAAGGATGGCTGCCCCCATGTGGACACAGATGGCTGCCACAAGATGGCCTGCAGGGGAGGGCAGTTGAGGGTGATCAGACCTGCAGGGGATGGCAGTTGGGGTGACCAGGCCTGCAAGGGAGGGCAGTTGGGGGTGACTAGGCCTGCAGGGGAGGGAAGTTAGGGGCGACTAGGCTGGCAAGGGAAGGTACTTAGGGGTGACCAAGTTGGCTAGGGAGGGCAGTTAAGGATGAGCAGGATGGAAGGAGAGGGTAGTTAGGGGCAATTGGGCCTGCAGGGGAGCAGTTAGGCATTGATCAGGCTGGCAAGGGAGTGGTTGGGGGGTGATTAAGCTTGAAGGCAGAAGCAATTAGGGGTAATCAGAAAGGCAGTTGAGCACTTGGGCACCAGCAGTCCTGGGTTGTAGAGGGATGTCTGACTGCCTGTTTAGGCCCAATCCCAGTGGACAGTCAGGCATCCATCAAGGAATCCCAGATTTGAGAGGATGCAGGCTGGGCTGAGGGACACACATGCAACCCTCCCCCCGTGCATGAAATTTATGCGCCAGGCTAAATATATATATAGTAGTAATAAGGGAAAGTGTGTGTGTGTGTTTATGTATATATATATAATACTAGGGGACACTGGCACTATAAACCCTATCCTTTATTATGTTGCCTCATTTTTTAACTAGATCCTAGCCTGGGAATCAGATCCATTTCCCTCTTTTATAACAAGCACTATCTCCACTGCTTAACTCACCTCAGTCCAATTCAATCAGGTAATATTGTGGGTTCACTACAGACTTAAAACAAGAAAGTGGAACAGGCTTTTGAAATCCAGCACTCCTGAGCATTAGAGAAAGGGAGGTGTTTGCCAAGCCCACTGAGTCATTGAACAAGTACCCAGTTTTACCCTCCCAGTCAGCTTCTCCAATGAGCTGAGAAGTTCAGCTTCTTCAGCCTTCTGCTTCCAGACTGCTAAGCTGCTGCTGAGTGAGTAGCATGGGGTAGAGGAGCAAGGTCTGAATTGAGGCCTCCTTTTGGCTTTGGTTCTGGTAGATGCATGGGCACGCACAAGGCTTCTATATTTGGTATCACCTCTAATTATCAAGTGAAGGCGTGAGCCTAGTCAACTGCTGAGCACTGTTCATCCTTAATTGTTTTAAGCAGTTAATGAAACAAAATCTCTGCCCTCTTTGCTTCAATTTCCAAGTCTGTGTCTTCTCTTGATATCTTCTTCTGCACAGCACATTCCCTACCAATGCCAAGACAACCCAAAATCTGTTGTTGATAATTCCTATCCTGAGAGAGCTTGTATCTCACTTGGGAGATTCATGTGAAACATGAAACAGATCACAAGACAAGATACTGTATGATTAACTACAGGAACAAGAGATGCAAAGAAAATTTTTAGCAGGTAGAAAGGAGAGCATAAATTAGACCAGTAGTAATAAGGAAAAGGTTGAATATTGGGTGGATTTCTGCCCAAGAAAAAAGGGGAAAGGCAGGGGGCATTCTAGGAGAAACTAACAGCAAGAGCCAAAGCGAAGATGAAGGGAGAGCATTCTGAAATGTCCGGGCAGCCTTTGCTTTTCTCCCTACTGCCTGATTCGTAAATTCAGATGAATGGAAGAAAACAAACAAACAAACAAAAGTCAGAGAGATGTAAGTTCTGTAGGCCCCAGGATGAACATTTGCACCTCCCACCAGGAAGACTCTAGTAAATTGTATTACTGTATTTGGTGCCCTCGGCCTTCCCCTGTTTTCTTAGAAAGTGTGTCATGGGACTCAGGGAACTCTGGAAAGATTAAAAAAAAAAAAAAATTCACATCAAGAAACAGGAATCTCCTAAGGAACAGGAAGATGACTGAGAAAACAGCCCCCCTGACCCTTAATTTGTTATTTTGGACTCTCCCAAGATCGACCATGTGGCTTTAGGGATAGAGTACTTGCTATGGAAATCAATCTAATAAAAAGAATTCAGCAGCGTGGCCATCCAGGGTTCTCCAGTGATGACTGTAGACTGTTCTGCCTGTACTTAGTCTGTTTGGGAAGATGCTTGGTGCCGTACTAGGGGATTTAGGGAACATTTCTCTGTCTCAGAGAAAACAAATGATCCTGGCCCTGCTTGCAATGCTAAAGACGTCCACACACAACTCCTCTACACAAAGGAACAAGGACAGGGACCCAGGGGGACCCCAAGCTTGCCACAGACAAGATCTGTGAGGGGCAGCCCCTTTTGAAATGTAATTGTATTGATTTCATGGTGATGAGGGAATTGAGAGCCATATAACATTTCTAGTTCCTGAAACTTGTGACTTCAGAAACTTGGGTTGACAGGGTGCTGAGTTTCTGTCACATGACTCTGTTTGCAGACAATTATTTGCCTGTAGTGCCATTTGGTAAATCCCAGAGGGACTGACATTTAAAAGGTATTAATTTTCTTACTGTGTTTGGAGGCACAAACTGTTGGCTTGGGTTGGGTCAGACTGACATCTCTGTACTGTCTTTGACTTTCTATTTCTCCACTAACTGGCTCAACACGAGCCTTGGTTTATAAGGATAGTGTGAGCAGGGTGAAGGGTTGGGTTGGAAGATGGGGGACTGACCTGAGCACCCCCATAACATCCGTCAGCACCCTCCACCTAACTCTCACAAATAAAGTTACAGAGTCGAAATAGGATGCTTTCTCTGCAAATACTGCCCAAGTTGCGATCCCAGGACCAGCCACTTTCGGATCTGATTACTACCTAACTCCTCCTATAGAGAAATGCTGCCCCTATTGACTCTTTAGAAGAGGCTTAACACGTGGTATCCAAGAGGAACCCCAGTTGGAGAGGCACAGTGGCTAAATGCCTCCTTTCCACCCTGGGCAAGGACAACATGGCACACCTTCCAGCATCGTTCATTGGTAGATGCCCAGTAAGTAGCAGCCAGAAACTCCCAGAAGAAGAAACACTCCTCCTTGAAGAATTGGTTGTTTAACTATTAATGAGGAGCCGACAGGAAGGACGAGGAGGAGGAATGTTTAAAGTCACTGCCCAGCCTCAAACTAAGAGTTGCCTCATTCTGTCACACATGTGATGCTCTTCATTGATTAATGTCAATAGCAAAGTAAAACAGTAATGTAGGGTGAAAAGAGATCAGCCAAGATAAGGGATTAGGAGAGAGTGGGCCCAAAGACCACCTCACTCAGCACCAGCAGGTTATGTGGGGGAACGAGGCATCCCTCAGTCAGGTTCCCACAGGGGTGCAGTTATCTACATGGAGTGTTGTCCAGTGGGGTGTCATTAATGATCACGCCAACAATAGACACATGCGGGCACTGCCCCAGACACTCTGCAGTATGTGAGCTGAGTAGTTATCTGTTAATAGAAACTGGGAAAGGAGCTGGTGGCTCTCTTGAGCCAGGAAGGTGCACTGAGCCTCAGAGGAGAATTCTACCCAAGGGAACTTTGGGGACAGAGGTGGGTGGGGGTTCAGAGCATCTCTGCGGGTTGGGCCTTATCTGATGTGTAGAGCTTTGTCCTAGCCCAGGGGAAGGTACTTTTGTAGGGACCAGAGTTCCACCCTGTTCCAATTGAAGTTCACGTCTTATCCAGGTGGATGGAAGTTCAGCAGGGTCTTTGTTTATCCTGGTCACTTGGACCTCCAGACTAAATCAAAACTGGCATGTGCTTCCTCAGTTGCCACGGGAGGGGGAAGGGAATGTGGTGGATTTTGCACAAGTTTTTAAAGCCCCCACTTCTATATCACTTCCTCTTCTACTCATGGCCAAAGCAAGTCACGTGCTACACCTGACTCCACAGGGCAGAGCAGGACAGTTGTATCAGGCGCCTCGATAGAGAATGGGGTCTTTATCAATAGCCCTATTCCTGGCCACCCAGTATATGGGAAACCAAGTTTAAACCCAGGTGGGATGACTCAGAGCCCATGTTCCATCCTCACATTATTCTGGAATAGAAGGTCAGCCACCTGGGACCTTCTCTTGCCCCCAGCATGCCCTCCTCCACATGGTCCTTGCAGAGGCCCTCCCTTTCTCTTCCAGGGCCATGGTTAGGAGACAGGCAGCAGTGATTGATGGCTCCCAGCAGTAGTGCCAGAGAGATGATCTAACAGCATGTTCTGAAGGAGGCATGGCCGGGAGCCTGCTTATCATAGCAATTGAAGCGCTAGTTTCTGCAGGGCTTGGAGTGCCAGGGTCTCGAGGGTTTATTAATGCCACAGCAGTCCTAGGAGGGGTTCATTGCTGCTGTTATTTATACCTTTGGCTGTGCTCACCCAGCACAGAGAGTCAGCTGGGATTATGTTCCAGGGACACAGAGCCCTGGCTGCCTTCCAAGTTAGGGCTGCGGAGGGCTCTTCCTCCTGCAGCTCCTAGATTGCACTGACAAAGAAGAGTGAACAGAGGAGTCCAGGCCTGGAGATGGAGACAGGCATCCCTCCCAGAGGAAGTGGCCTGGAGGATGGGATATCTTGGGACTTTGTCAGTCCATTTGTGTGAAACTTAAGAGCTACCCTCTCTACTATCTTCCCTCCCCAGGCCAGAGTGACTGACAGCACCTTCCTCTGAACCACTGTCCTTTTGCCATCTGTCCCTCCCATCCCTTGTTCTTTACCTGATTTTATTGTTTCTTTTCCCACATGACTTTCTCTGTCTGCTATAATTAGAGTAAGTTTCTCAGAGCATAGGTTATAACTAATGTTTTGTGGGGACACTCAGAGCACCAAAGATATCCAAGGTATTCAATCAGTGGTCGTGGCCCCTGGCTTCTGCCCACTTGAGCAAGCTTACCTTCCACCATTCCCTCCTATGCTTTCCCTTTGCTCTCCCGCCAGCTGGAAGGAAGGGCAGAGCTTACCATTGCACACCTTCCCTGTGCCTGAGCACATGCTGTCCTTGGCCTGGAATGTCCTTCCCCTCCACCATGCCCTCTACCCACTTCTAACCAACCTTCTTCCTTGTATCAGCACTGTCACTTGCACTTATTTCTATTCCAGAAATGATTATATTTCAGCTACTTGTTTATCTGTCTGTCATCCTCACTAGCCTGAGAACTCCTTGAGAACACAGTACATCTTACTTACATTTTGTCTCCTCCTGCCTTTGCCGATGCCTGGACAGGACCGGGACCAGTGGGAGGAAAATGAGTGAATCAGTCATGGAGTGAGTATGTGAATGAATGGCTGGAGAATCTTTGCAGATGGGACCTCTAATCTTCTAAAGTTTTAGTATTTACTTTTAGAATTATCCATGCGTCCTTATGAACTCCTTTTTAATTCACTGACCTGCCTTTTGATACAAGTTCTCTAAATCTTTTCCCAGGTTTAGAGAAAAGAAACACAACACCCAAACTATGTTAGTTAAATGTACTCTGCTCAATTAGTTGAAGCACCTTGTGATGGAGCCAAAAGTTAAGACCCCCACTGTGTGGACCAGTTGCTGGCTTTGGATGCAAAGACTAAGTGTTTTCTTTCCCCTTCCAATCTTAGCTGGTAGCCATGCAAACAAAAGACCTTGGTCACTGGGGTCATGGAATGGAAAACTAGCTCTTAGAGAAAATCTGTCTGCACTACCAGCAACACAGAAAGGACACCCCCAGGGAAAGGTTGACATTTTTTAGTTGAAGTGAGTTCTTGAATCTTTTATACCTCATTGTTGTTATAGATAAATGCCAGGAAGTAGCGATAGAGCCATGTCTTGTCTCCAATTAAAGGCATTAGCGTGGGCTAGTGGGAGAGGCACTGAACCCTGAAGTGAAGAGCTTGGGTCTGGGCCCAGCTCTTCACTAGCTGTGTGACCCTGACCAAGTTGCCTAGCCATTCTGAGCTCCAATTTATTTATATGTAACAAGAGAGGGTTCATCTACAAAATACAGTTTTCAAACCTTGTATTATGGAGCCTCAAGGCTATGAGCAGATTTCTCGGGGGCCACTGGTGAGAACAAAGGTATAAATAACAGCAATGAGCCCCTCCTAGGACTGCTGTGGGATTAATAAACCCCCGAGACCCTGGCACTGTAAGCCCTGCAGAAACTAGCGCTTCAATTGCTATTATAAGCAGGCTCCCTCAGACAAAGTCCCAAGATGTCCCATTACTCCAGAGAAGCCCCATTGCCATCCTTCTCCAGATTCCCATGTGGGATTTGTAGTGTTTTTCTTTTTTTTTCTTTTTCTTTTTCTTTTTTTTAAGGGGTGAAAGAATTGCAGTGCTTGGACAAAAATGATATAAAATACTGATCTATGTAATTTCAACAATCCCTCCATCTGTGCAATGCAATCTTTTGGCTGCAGCTTTCAGGGATGCCAAGTTTGCTTCACCTGTGTCTGAGGATATTTTCGTTTAAGCCCAAGGTATAGAAACACAGAATGATGGCTTGAATTTTCTTATCCTTTTACTTTATAAACATCTTTGCCCCAAGAAATCACCCAAAATTAATTACACTGTTATTACCATAGAGTGTTGACAGAAGATATTAAGTATTAGTTCCACTGCTTATCCAATGCTTGAGTCCCCTTCTTTCTATTCTGCTAAAGTGGTGGTGCAATGTTTTCTTGAATTCTTCTAGTGACTGAATTTTCTGCCTTTGTTTGTATCTGACTTGAACCGATGAATAATAGAACTTGATCTCTTCAGATGATGCAAGGAAAGCTCAATCCCCCTTCCATTGATTAGAGAGTGTGACCATTGGCCCCTGACCATCTTCAACTCGTCAAGCAAATCACCACCTCCACCCTTGAGCTCTTCTCTTTATGCATAGCTTTAACTTCCTTCCCCATGCAAGTGGTCCTCACCATTTATTTTTCCTCTCTCACAGAAAATGCAGCAGAAAGAAATGCAATAGCCTGCAAGGCTGAGCAGAGCACAGCAGAGCACAACCATTCTCTATTTTTTGTCCAGTGCTTTTCAACCCTTTCCATGTTAGAATCACCTGGGCAGCTACTGAAAAAAATATATTGTTTTCAAAGCTTCATTCTAAACATTAAGTCAGAAATTCTGGAGATGTGGTTTAGGTTCTGACAAAAAAAAGTCCAAGAAATTCTTTTGTGTGGCCAGAACCAAGAACCACTGCTCTTGGCACGAGGTACAAAGTCCTCGATTCTTGCTCTGATTGGCCAATGATCCATTGGAGTGTTCTACCCAACCTGGTGGGGAGGTGCATTGGCAAAAAGGAGAAAGAGAGCTGTTTGAATGTCTTTTATATGTAAGCACTGAGCTAGATATGTAGGCACATTATTTCATTTACTCTTCAGGTGCTTCATTGTAAGTCAGGTATTTTTTGCCGCTGTTTTATAAAGAACCTCAATCACATTCAGCAATTCACTCACAGTCACTCAGCTAGATAAGGGGCAAAACTGGGATTCCAGATCTATTTGAGCTCAAAGCCTACCTTCTGTTTATCATGCCACTTTGCTTTCCTTAGTTGAATTAATTTAACAGTTATTTATTAAGAATCGGGACCTGCCATGGGCTAGACATGTCCCAGGCCAGCAAATCTTGGGAGCTGGAGTTTTGTGGCAATGTGCCAAGCTCAACAAAGTCACAGAACATTTTCTTTTTTTCAGTTCCATGATTTGTTTATGGGTTTGTTTTCTTGAAGAAAAAATCATGTCCACGTAATGCAGGCTTTGTAGAGAAATAAGTCTTTGATATTTAGTCATAAAATAAATGTCAGAATAAAATGTTTGAGAAAATAAAGAGCTGTATATGAAATCACTTCCCACAGAGCTATAGGATACTGATGTGGTGTGGCTGGTGTTTCATTACTTAAGGCAAATTTGGTACGTAAAGAAGGAGCTGCTGTGTCCTGGCAACTAATTACCCCCAGAGCTGTGGTCTCCTTGCCAGGAGTGACTATGGAGTGAATCAACACTGTCCTAGCCGCAAGGTTTGTTCTATCATTTAGACTATTTCAGGCAAGTGATGTGACCATCAACCAGTGGCTCTGTGGCTCTTCTCCCCAAAGCCTCTGGAGCATACGCAAAGAGGTTGGCCACTTTTTTCACCTTACTCTCACTAAGCAGGGCCATTTGTGGGGCTACTTATAGGCTGAAGGCACTACCCATGAAGGAATAAAAAGCTAAGAATAAAGACAGTGGCCCAGACAAGAGAAGGGGACAGAAGAAACCCAAGTGAAACTGAGAACAGAGAACTACCAAGAAAACGATAGGAAACAGCATTCCAGACTACTTTATGAATAGCAAGAAGGAAGGGAGAAGGGGAGGATGGGAGGAAGGAAGGCGGAAGGCAGACTTGCCCTGGATTGGAACAGTTTTTCAGCAACTGGAGAAACTTGAGAAGCACCGCTTACCAGGTTGTTCTGCAAACAGTTTCTGTCTAGGTCTGAGCCTATAATACATGGTATTTACAGTTTCCTGGTCTTTTGAGCAAGACTGAACTGGTGGGAATGGCATGGTCTTTGGAATTAGAAAGAAGTGTGAATTCCAGCTATCAGTCATGATGTGTAGGATCTCACTTAAGATATTTAACTTCTCTGTGCCTCAACTTTCTCATCCATACAACGGGAATAGCAATAAGTTTCATTTTTAGGCTATCACGAGAATTAATGCAATCATGTTTTTGCAATACTCTTGGCTCATGGTAGACACTCAGTATTTTTTCTAAGATGTTTTGATTTTTGTTTCCAGACCACTTCAAGAACCACTTTTGCAGCAAAAGACAGTTATCATGGCTTAGTGCTTAAGTCTCAGTAGTTGAATTCAAATCCTGGTTCTATAGTATCAGTTACATAACCTCAAGCAAATTACTTAAAACCCCCCCCCCCACCCCCGCCCCACCACCACCACACCCCCAGCTCCCATGCAGCTGATTATTATTATTTTTTTTTAGTGTGAAATGTGGATAACTGCACCAACCTCACTAGTTTTTGTTCAGAGGATTGAATGGGTTACAGAACATGCCTGCACATCATAAATACTCATGTACAGGTTCAGGCTTGTCATTGTTACTCAGCAGGGGATAGCTGCAGCTGGCTGGTACAGGGATAACTGGGCAGACCCATTGGTCCTGAGTGTTTCGGTACAATTGAGAAGGAAACCCCAGAGCATCCACAGTGGGTTTTTGGTGGGAGATGTAAGAAGTTCATTTGCAGTTAATATAAATTCAGCTGTCCTAATTAGCGCAAGCCCCAAAGCCGAAAATAAATTACCCTGGTCTTAAACGTAAATGAGGCTGTAGGCTAGGAAGAATGTTGAGGACGTCTTTTTAGTATTATTGTTCTAATGGTTATAAGAGTGAAAATGCTGATACACACCAAGGTTGTTTGGGAGCCAGAAGGTTCTGGGCCCCCATGTGCAGAGTCATAAAGGAATATGAGCACCAGACAGTACGTATTTATTGTTGTAACTTTCAGTTTTTCAGAATCTGCTATGGGGTAGACATGATACGTTCAGTCTTTGCAGCTACCTGCATTAGTTTCCTGGGGCTGTCATAACAAAGTCCCCGAAACTGGATGGCTAAAAACAACAGAAATGTATCGTCTCACAGTCCTAGAAGCCTGAAGTTCAAAAGCAGGGTGTCAGCAGGGCCAGTCTCTCTCTGACAGCTCTAAGGGAGACCCCTTCCTTGCCTCTTTTTAGCATCTGGTATTTGTCAGCAATTCCTGGCAGCCCTTGGCCTCCCGTGCAGCCTGCAGCCCCATCATGGCCCGTGTCTCCTCACACTGTCTGTCCCCTGTGTGGCTGTCTCTGTGCACACATTTCCCCTTTTATAAGGCCACCAGTCATATTGGATTAGGGCCCACCCTAATTATCTCTGTAAATTCCTATTTCTAAAATAAAGTCATGTTCTAAGGTACTGGGGCTTAGGACTTTACCATATCTTTTTTGGGGACACAACTGAAGCCCTAACACCACTCTTTAAGGTTTATATTATTCTCTTGTTTTACAGGTGAGGTATTGGAGCTTCAGGGAGATAAGACCTTCCTCAGGTCACATAGCTGGCATTTGGAGAAGGCCCGTGCCTTTCAGACCCAGACTAGACCGCTCACTGCTCCGCCTCTGTGTGCTGGTGCTTTGGTGTGTCATGGTGTTGCAGGTTGAGGTGACATCAGCCATGACACTGGTTGGTCCTACACTTCACTCCTGCACATATCTGTCTGAATTTGATGGGTCAATTCAGTGATTTTTGCGTGAACTCTCTCAGTTGGAGATGTCCCTTGCCTTTTTGGGAACCTGAACAGTGGCTGGTACTCACTGTGCCAGCCCCATGAAATGCTGCAGGCATAAAGGAAGGGGTAGATGAAGGAGAGGGATTCTTGTTCTCATCTGGCAGGGTCCTCCTGGTCACTGAGCTTTAACCTCCATCTCTGCTATTCCTCTTTAGTTGACCATTGGCCCACCATGGCCCCACTGACCAGACCATGCAGTCTCCCTGCATCCTGACCACGAGGCCCCTTGGATCTGCTGCCCCATGCAGCACCTCTCAGGCCTCTCTGAGTGCTCTAGGCTCCTGAGTGTGGCAGTGGGAATTGTGCGTGATCTTGGCATTAGGAAAGGCATTTCTGGCCCAGGCTGTCTTCTCCACTCTGCATCATGTTACTCTTGTGGCACATGTGTCATTGCTTCAGATCAGCCCAACATGTTCCCAGCCAGCTGGTACCCTACATCTAGCTCTCACAGGTACCCTGAGGTTCTCAGGCTGCACCTCTGGCTCAGCCCTTGCCTGGCTGCTCTGCCAGACCTCCTGGCCCTTGGATACAGCCACCTTCTGGGTTTTACTGAGGCCATGAGTATTGCCTCCATGTCCTTTAGGAGCCTGCTACACCCCAGTGGGGGTGGTAGTGGGAGGAGCTATTTCCTGTGGACCTCTCATTGCCCACACCTACCCTTCCATCCCTTCCATCTGCACAACCACTCCCATCAGGGTGTGGGCCTCGATGTCTGTGGTCTAGGCGGGAAGCATGGTAAAAGCCCCTCTGCCCAGTATGTGGGGTTCTTCCCCACTCCCGTTTCCAGAGTTTCAACCTCAAGGTGCAACGTGGAGCATGGTCCACACTTGTACTGCAACTTTTGTATATTCCTCTTCCCACCTTCCCAGTCCCCCACCACCCTCTTTGCACCCCCTCCCCCCAATTTCTTTTCTGCTCTCTGAATGATGGGGAAACTATAGCTTTGGTGTTTCACTTCTTCCCTGGCTTGTGGTATAAATTCCATGCTCAAGTTCTCCAGTCTTTTCCCTTAACAGTCAAAGCTAGTTTTTTTTTTTGTTTTGTTTTTTTTACATTAAAACAACAATGCAACAATGCAATGAGCCCAACTCTTACAATAGCAAGCTTGGCTTTCAAGAATTCCTGGCCAAGAATTCAAATCTCAATTCTCCAGTAGTTTATGGGTGTCCTGAGACAATCAGCTTTAGCCCGATGGCCTTGTTTTAAAGGTAAAGGAGTTGCAAGGTAAAAAGGAATTACCTAGAAAGGAAAATTCATGCAGTGATATTTTAGAACACTGCCCTACTTTTGATTCAGTGCTGAGATTTTGCAGCCAAGAAGAGGATCATTTCCTGGCACCGTTTACTTGGTTTGGGGTCAAAACAAGGAGCATTTGTCTATTCCTGCCCCCCACCATTGTAGAGCATGTGGGTCTATTTGCATCATTTTAACGAGTCCTAGATTCTGGCCTGTGGGAGTTGATTGTTTTTGTGCTCATTCAGGGCCAGAGATACTATCCCCACATTCCAAGGTGTGCTGTCAGTCCCCAAAATGTGGAAATAGATGGGTGACGAGAACATGACGGAGTATAGTGAGTTGTCACTAAATTACTAGCCTCTTCTTCCTTTATTAGCAAAGGATATGTCATTATATGCCTGCCACCGGCTCTATAGACCTGATCATCTTGTCCAATCTCTGTCATTTTGGAAATGGAACCCTAGAAAGAAAAATAGCCCCCCCAAAATAGCTCCCACTTCATTGGAGTGGAGCCACAGCAAGGAGCCCTTGCACAGCTAAGCCCCGTGGAGAGCACAACTCCCACACTTTCTCTCCATCACCCAATGCTACCATGAGAGTTCCTTACTCTTCCCAGCCTACAGTTTGTTCCTCAACTGTAATTATCTAGCTTGCAGGTGGAGATGGACAAGTGCAAATGCTTGGCTCCAAGAAGCCCCTATCCATGTGCTCATGGCTGCCGAAGATGGAGATTTTGATGAGCCAGATCCTCTGTTTCTTTGCCAAGAGACTTTGGCTCGCTTGCTAAGGAAAGATCCGCCCTCCACTCAGGTGGACCCCTGTTGAGAACGTGGCCAGTACAGTGGAGGCTGGTCTTTTTAAAAAGAATATATATTTTCTATTGATTTCAGAGAGGAAGGGAGAGGGAGAGAAAGATAGAAACATCAATGCTGAGAGAGAATCACTGACAAGCTGCCTCCTGCATGCCCCTATGCCATACTGGGAATCGAGCCTCTAACCTGGGCATGTGTCCTGGTTTATAGGTTGATGCTCAACTGCTGAGCCATGCTGTCCGGGCTGGAGGCTGGTCTTGATGCAGCCACAGCACACTATCAGAAGGGCCCTGCTCTGGGCAAGGCACGGGGCAGACATGGACAGATGGTGAGGATGAGGGTTGAGTTCTAGTCCCCACCACTGAGGTAGTAGCAGGCTCTGTAAAGCTGGGTCGGCACAACACCATGCAGTCATTCCTTGGATTTTTCAAAAGTGGCTGTCAGCTCACACATACGCCACTGAGCTTTCAGGCCTGATGGTTGGATTGGCAGGTTTCTGAGTGCAAACCTGGGGATCTTACCGTCAATCAGTGCACCTTTTTTGCTTCATCTTTGTTTTCAAAGCAGAGCCTGAAACACGCTGCTCCTTCTGCAAGAATATCCAAGAACTCCCCACCTCTCCATGGAAAGGGGCAGGAAGGATTTAAAAAGCAACTGGGCCAAATAGAACCACATGCCATAAAATGGTGGGGGGCAGACACAGGCAAACTCTCCTTGTTTTGACCCAAAACACACACACACACACACACACACACACACACACACACACACGAACACCACTCCCCTCTTCCCTTTATGCAGATAAGATCGGGTGAAAATAAATATCATGCACAATCCTGAAGGTGTAACAAAGAAAATAAACCACAAAAAGGCTGCTTTGAAAGGGAGAAATAGAGATCCACAAACTTCCCTTTGTTAAAAGTTACAGAAGGTGGGAGGACTTATTCCATGCGCACTGGGTGATTATAATGCGATAAGACTGCTATTCTTGTGTGGCTCATTAACTAGCCTTAAAGATAATGCTAAGAGAAGTTCAAAGGATATTCTGAGCTGTGGGAGAATCAGTGGAGGCATTACTTTGAATGACAGCCCTCCCTTGGATCTCTGGAAACTTAATTACATTCCAAATGCAAATAGATACCCAAGGTGTAGTGTCAGGCTGCATTCATTCATTCAGATGGTATTTCTGAGCTGTGCCCTGTGTGTGGCACTGTGCCAGGGGCTGCAGGGCAGACAGAAAAGGTAGGCCTGCTTCTCCTGCCCCCACTCTCTTTGGGGAGAGATTGGGTTGTGCAGAACAAAACATTGAACTGACACGGAAAGACAGAGTTGTCAAAATAATGGGTCGCACCTCATATGAGAGCATCAAGTGGTCTATGATCAGCCTCCAGAGCCACCTCCCTGCTTTTTCTCCCCCAGAAGCTGCACCCCTGAATCAACATCTAGGGGCCAGGTGGGAGGGATTCTTAAGGTCCACTCTGCAGCTGAGGAACTTGACGATTGGGGTCCTCTCTCAAGCTTTCCTTTCCTTAGGCCCGTGGTCGGCAAACTGTGGCTCGCTAGCCACATGTGGCTCTTTGGCCCCTTGATTGTGGCTCTTCCACAAAATACCACAGCCTGGGCAAGTCTATTTTGAAGAAGTGGCGTTAGAAGAAGTTTAAGCTTAAAAAATTTGGCTCTCAAAAAAAATTTCAATCATTGTACTGTTGATATTTGGCTCTGCTGACTAATGAATTTGCCGACCACTGTCTTAGGCTGTTGGGGCCTCAGCATCTTTTATGGGCTCTCTGGTATGTCTGAGTTGCCATGGGGACCACTGTTCTCCTAAAATGAAAGCTGTCCCATGGAAGGAGAAGGGGAAGGGCAAGCAGGGAAAGATAAGAGGCAAGGCCTGCAGGGGGCCAGTGATACACCTTGGGCGGCCCCAGGAGAAAGGACCCTGGAGAGAAGAGGGCTCGGGGTGTTGATGTCAAGAAGGAGGCATGCGTAGTGTTTCCCCTGACCCTCACGTCTGTATTCTAGGCGGACACCTGCCCCATGTTCTCCCTGTCACTTTATGCCTCACCACCTGAACTCTGATTTTGCTTCTGCTCCCTCAGAACCCTCCATGGATTATCCCTGATACTGGGATAATAAAGTGCACAGTTCTGACCTTGGCACCTCCTTAACCCACACTACTCTCCCGACTCTCCCCACGCCGCTTTCCATTTCTCATCCCTCGTTGCCTTGGTCTACCTGCCATTCATTGCCCAGACGCACCCGGTTTTCTGCTCGGCCTCCCCTCCGCATGGAAGGCCTTTCTCACCTGCTCCTTCCGAGTCCCCTAAAGCTCACCAGCCACACACAGTGAGTTTTCCTTCCTGCCTTTGAATCCTCATCATTCCTACAGCCTGTAGCTCTCCCGTAGCCCCAAATGATGCCTTGTGCTATGTAATGCTGGCTATATGCTTAATAATCTTGAAGGAAAGAAGGAAGGAGGGAGAGAGGGAGTTTATCCTTCAACTCTGGATAAACAGGACTTGGGATGGGAAGCGATGAGGTGTTCTGAGTCGGTTAGTCCGTTGTTTCTGCTTGACTGAGAGAGTTAAGTGGATAAAGCTCTGAGGTGTGTGGGGGTACTGCCCTACTCTCACACGTCCCACTGTGATAAAGCAAAGAGCGCCTGGCAGGGGGTGAGCTGAGCCAGGACCTCTGATGACAGCAGAGGGTCCTGGCAGGAGGGGAAAGGGCTTCTGCCCAGAAAGACTCTGCTGTCTGGGGTGAGCACAGCCCTGCCACCTTGGCTCAGGCATCAGAGCCCTCAGAAGTCCTTCTTCCTCTCAGCAGCCTCGGGAGAACACGCTAATTGCCGTGCTGGCTGTCATTTAAATTCCTCTCAATGGCAAGTGCAGAAAAGGTGACAAAATCCCAACAGCATTTTCGTTTGTTTTAAATCTAGTTTAGCCCCAGGGATCTCCTCATTAAGCCACATTACCCATGCCATGAGGGGCCTGAGCCCAGGGCAGGAGGCAGCCAACCCCTATGGGGCTGCTGCTGCCAGGGTCTCGGGCCAGGCCCCACCCTCTGCACTCCCCAGGGGACACCCATATGATGTGTTAGCTCTTTCTCCCCTCTGCTCAGTGGGGGCATCTATCTAGGTAACACATTCTTCCTGCCCCTGTCACTTTCATATTTTATACATCGGGCCATTTGCATTGCTTATATTTTCTGTCTATTCTGTTTTATGGCCTCTTTGCATCCATAGCATCTCTCATGTTGATATTCTGGTCTATTTATATTCCCCTGCTGTGTGGAGGTTCCCCTCCTGTTTAATCTCTTTTATCAATCTTGCTTACCTTCTCCAAGGCCTCCCCCTTGCTATTATCCAGGTATCTATCTAGCAAATGCCTTCGGCCTCCCTCTCTGTCTCAGCTTCCCTTCAATCCACTCCAGGCCACCTGCCAGCTCCACTCCGCCCCCACATCCTGCCCTTGACAAGTGAGCCCAATTAAACTGCCTTAGGGGACAGGACTTGCCCAGCCAGGCACCCAGGACCGAGCACCCACAGGGTCCTCTCCCTCTGCCACTAATAACTAGAGCTAACACATAGCCAGCACATGTCACACCCCTAGCGAGGTCTTCATTTCCTGTTTCCTACAACTTTTCATGGCAATTTCCCCTACATTAGAGGAGGAAGCCTGGGTTCAGGGAGGAGGAGTCACTCGCTCAAGGTCACACAGTTAATGTGTGCAGTATTGACTACTGGCTCTTAGTGATCTGCATGAGCAGCGGTGTGGATAATCTCCCCTGCAGAGATGCGGGCCTCATTTCTAACAGCACTGAATATCCGTCTGGCCAGTGCACCTTCCTCAGTGCCGCTCTGCTGCGGCTGGTAGTCAAGAGTGCAGTGCAGAAAAGGCCAGTGTGAGGATGGGGCTGTGCCACGGATTCTCCACAGACACAGTGATGCACCGGACAGTGTCGCGGAGATGGGCAGAGGCAGCCTGATGGCCCCAGCCGCATCCCCAGCCCCTCATCCTGGCCCTATGAGTTGACGCTATGCCCTGAGCACCCACTCCAACTCAGGCTTGTGTGGGGTGGTGGGTGGTGCCTGGTGCCCAATGAAAACCAAAGGACAGCTACCCAGGATTCCACTACAGCCTCGGACAAATCAGAGTGATTCCTGTGAGTTAGGCGACAGGGAGCGTCCTGAAATGGAACTACCATGGGATAGATGGAGGCAGGTGACTCCTCAAGCTTCTTGGTCAAGAACAACAACAACAACAAAAAACCACTAGACCCTCAGACATGTGAACTCACAAAACAGGAATCCCTAAGTCGAGAAAGGCAGCAATGAGACAGAACCCCCAGGCCAATGGTAGGGGAGGCCCTTAAACCCTCGAAGGCAGTTGCCTCACATTCTTCCCTGGGTCCCTCTTGCCTTCAGAGTTGAAATCAAGTCCCCCACCCACCCCACAGCTCACCTCCCGTACATTATCTCCCAGTATGTTACCATCTGCATACATTACCTATCCCTGTGCGATTAGAACAACACAGGTTCTTGCCCATACCGGGTCTGCTCTAGAGAAATGAACTGAGACCCTCCCCCCCCAGGGGGTTTGCTCGGGAAAGAAGGGGTGGTCTTTGTTGCCTGATATTAGGGATTTTCTACTTGTCCTTAAGGACCATACAGAGTCCGGCAGTGAACAAACACATGTGCCTCAATGACTATATTCAAGTACAGCAGCGATGCGCCCCAAAATAAAGGGGATGACTATGGATTGGAAGCCCTGAGGACAGGGAGGCATTGGCATGGAGGATGAGAGAAGCTGCATGGAAAGATGGCACCTAAGCTGGGGCTGGGAAGACAGGATTCGTGCAGACGTTCTACGTGGAAGGACTATTGGCAAAGGCAGGGCAGTTCATGGAGCATCTGCAAGCCCGGGAGACGAGATGGGTGGTGAAGGAGGTGGGAAAAAGTGATGCTTTCCTGTGAGAACCTGACTCTGCTAAGACCAATTCGTGGGGGCGGCACCATGTTTCCGCAGCCGCTATGTCTGGCAGGAACATGGCTGGTGCTGGCGGAGTGCTTATGATCATGGGGTGTAATGCCGATGGCGATGGCGTGTGTGATGACGGGACTCCTCCACTGCACCATGGGGCTGAGGCCCAGGGACTGGAGCCTGGGAAACGGAGGATATTTCTAACTGGGCTGCCCCTTCTCCCTGAGGCTCTCTCCCTCTGAAACAGCATCTTTTTCAGGAAGAACAGGTGGGGTGTTGCCCAGATGACTGGGATCCCCTGCCTGGGGCGATAGACCCTGTCACTGGAGAGTAATTTCCTCTTCAACTTCCATCCAGCACAGTCCCACTGCTGCACACGGCAGGCCGTGCTGTGCTGGCGAGGCCACCCCGCCGCCACAGTGCTGGGAAAAAGGAAAACGCTCAGCATTAAATTTCATGTAAATCAGACTTTATTTGCTCTGGTGACAGCTTATTACCTTCTGCAGGAAATGAAGGGGAAAAACAGCTGCTGATGGGGGACATGACTCCCCAGATGAGCATGTGTCCAGCAGCAGCCCAGGGCGGTGCGGGCAGGGTCAGAGCCTGGCCCCATCCTTCCTCCGTCCCCGAAGCCCCCTCCCGCTTCTTCACCAGCACCTGCGATCTCTCAAGTGGTTCAATTTTGCAGCACTGAACCCATAGCTGAGCATCTGTTTACACCGACTGCCCCCTAAGCACACCCCACACAGCCCTCCTGCATCCTGGCATGGGCCCTCTCCCACCCAGAATGCTCCATACTCCTCTGTTCACCTTGCTAAATCAGTCTATCCTTCCAGGCCCAACTCAAGTCCAGAACCACCAGGAAGTCTGCCTTCTCCACCCAACCTGTGGCTCACTCTCTCCTTTCAGTTGGGTTATCCTTAACCTCTGTCCTATATGTAAGCTAGCCTGTCCCCATTGATGCCTACCAGCAACCAATGCATTTATTGAGAATCTACGTGCTTACGCTGGTGGTTGGCTTCTGCTATGGAATCTGTGGTGTACCAGGCACTGTGTTTGGCACTGTAGATGGGTACAAACGTGGCTGTGTCACAGTCTGCCCTCGGTCAGCTCACAACCTGCGTGGGGAGCTAAGTTATGCACAGGAAGAAGAAGTCAACCATCTCCTTAAGTCCATAGTAGTTGCTCAATAAATGTGTTGGTTGCTGATAAGAATGTATCACTCAGGATGTGCTAGGTTATGCTAAAGCAACAAATGACTCCCAAATCTCAGTGGCTTAAAACAACAAAGTTTACTTCCTGTTCATGCTACATGTCCACTGTGGACCTGAACATTGCATGGGAGGGCTCACATTGGCAATGAAACAAACCTCTCTCCTGGAACTGACACAAATCATCTCTCATTGCAACTCACCAAACAGAAGGGGGCCAGAAGTGCAGCCCTACCATGTGTCCAGCAGGCAGAGAGCTAGACATACTGGGTGAAGACCACCAGTAGCCCAGTTACTAAACTTCATTAGGCAGGTGCCATGTCCATCTCCGAATCCCTAATGGCTGGCACTTAGTGACCATGAGCCCTTGGAGGGAGGCAGCCGTGCCTTCAGGCGTGGTAGCCTTACACACAAGGGCAGTGTGGCTTAGGCACATCCCTCTGCACCACCAGAGAGGCAGGAAATGAGGGGCACCGTTATCTGCTGAAATGTTCTTTATGATTTGGTAAGCAGACACGTATGTGTCTGAAGATTTGCATGTGTGTGTAACAGCTAACACTGGGAGGGAGGAAGGCAGATGGTAGCTCCGTATTTTATCGCTTGTATCTCCCACTAGTTGTTTGTTAGCATCATCTTCGATGCAGTACTTGTTGGGGGGCCCGAGGAGAAGACCTTGGGAGATGGGATGTGGCCTTCCTTTGGGCAGCCTGTCTGTCTCCCTCCTGTGTGTGGTCCAGACTCCCATCTTCTCTTCCCCCGATCCTTTTTTTTCTCTCCTCTCTTCTCCCTCTTCTCTCTGCAATGATTGCCAGTCCCTTTCTCAATGTCACAATGACAGTAGGAGAAGAGGATGGGGAGGAGATGGGGCCTGAGTGGGGAATGTGAGAGCAGGACTGAGGCTGGCTCCAGATTGGCCAGCATTCGAGGCCATGGTCATGGCTTGAGTGTCCTTATCATTGTCACTGTTTTAGACACACTTGACCAGGCTCGGGAGCCCAGGCAGAGGAGGTTGGGAGCAGAAATCATTTGAGATCCTCTGTCTATCCCATTACCCTTCACGTTCCTCTTCAAGGCCTGAGGTGAAACATAACTAGTGTCAGACCCCACAATTCACGTCCAGGGAAGGGCCCCCTTGGCCACCATCCCACAGCCAGGGACAGGGACAAAGGCTGGGTCTTCCATGGATCTTGCAACAGCCCGTCTGGGCTTTCACAGTCTCTCAGATTAAGGGCTGCCGTTCAGAGAAGGCAGAGCTGGCCCAGCATCTCTGCTGCCTCCACAGCCTCCATCACTGGAGGGCTGCCAGGCTCACCATCTGTACCCCTTGGCCAGGGAGATGTATTGCCAGCTTCTGCATCAGCCCCCGCCCCAGCCCCCGCCCCACCCCCGCCTAGGCTGGGCACCTGCCAGCGCCCCAGACTGCCTCACACAATTGGAGAAGCTTTGCCAGCTTTATGGCTGGTAATTTACGGCCTTCTTTAGCAACATCTATCACACTGCATAGTCGTTAGTCCCAGTGTCTTTGCCCACTTCGCAGAAAATAGCTTGCAATTCCTTACAATGTAGCATTTGCTAACTCACCTGTCGAGCTGTTGGGCTGGGTGGGTGTGACAGGCCACTCTCCGGTTACTTCTTTCTGTCTTAACTTTGCGCGGGAGAGCCAGGCCTTCTCCCTCCAGAAACAGCAGTGAGGATCTTCATTACAGAGCCACTGTCCTGCTCTTGCCTGTTGCTGCTGGACCTCTGTGCCTCCTGGAAAGGTAGTGGGGTGCTGCGGGAGGGTGTGCTCCCATCTCTAGTGAGGGCAGAACCTTTCATGGAGCAGGTCCCGGCCAGCACACACTTCCTCCCTCCTTGTTCAGTGTTGTGGAGGGAGGGGTAGAGTGTGGCCTGAGGGTGCATGTACGTACTGTACACAGTCCATGGTGTGTGAAGTACTTTTGTGTTTGAACCTGGCCTAGGCACTCTAATGAAAGGGTCTGTTAGGACATGGAAACTTCCAACAAGGCAGACAAAATAATACATAAATGCATTTGGCTCCTAGATGAATCATACTGTATTTTATAGTCAACTCTCTTAACTTAAGCTATTCCAGCATTAAAATTAAGTCTCCTCTTAAGGCATGTGTGTCTGAAAGAGGCGGCAGTAGCTTGGGAAATTGAAATCATGGTGAGGAAGGACAGGTGGGAGAAAAGATTTGGACTGTGATCATTTGGTACCTTGAATATATGTGGATGAATTTTTAAAAATGTGTTTTAATTCTGGAAAAAGGTAGAGTCAGACCCATTAGAAGGGAAAACATTAAAATGATAAAAAGGTTAATTCAGGTATTGGGACATGTGTGTGTATGTGTGTGGTGTGTGTGTATAATTTATTATATATAATATATATGTGATATATATATATATACCTGTTATATATCCTCCAACTTATGCCCCCCCCCCAAATTTATTATTTTCCTATGTTTTCTAAATTTCCTACAATGAACATGCATGTTTATACTTGGGATAACATACACAGCACACATGAATGAAAATGTTCATTGGGCTTGACAGATTGATTGATGGGATGACCCTTTCCTTATGCTCCAAGGACCAGGAGAATATCAGCAGTCACCTATCTGTCCATCCTTTTCTTCAGGCCTGTTCTCCCCTAAAGACCCTGGACCTCCCTGGTTTCCTATTTGATCTTCTGACAGTCAATATAAGAAGTTTCCCTTCCTGAAGAAAAAGACTTCCCAATGCAAATGTCCTACTCACTCTGTATCCTCAGTGCCCAGGAAATAGCTATTGAAGGGACGGGTGAATGAAGTCACAGGGGCTGCTTTTCATTTTGAACAAGACAACAGGGGAGGTAGGTTCAGGCTGATGGCATTTTGCTGTCCCTGGTGTGCACGCACCAGCATCCATGCTGTGGGCACCAGCCACCATGGGACTTGTTCTTGTCCAGTCGGGGTGTGGATGGTGAGGGCACTTTCTGCAGGAGGACTGCCTGTCCTACCCAATGTGCAGCTCATTTTGGGGCGTTTGTTTGCCATTATCATCCCTCTTCAGTGGAAGGTGAGACTGTTCCTGCGGGCTTCTGAGCAGACACGCTGCTGTCTCGTGGGCCTGTATGCTGTGCCAGGGAGGACTTTGCTGGCGCATCTAGTACCCGAAGCTCTCTTCGTGACTTGGCATCTGAAGACACTCAACTGGAGTGCTGTTGATGTTAAACTCCCTGATTTTAGTTAGTACCTGAGTCTTTGCAGCCCATTCCCTTAGGGCAGTGGTTGGCAAACTGTGGCTCTCGAGCCACATGTGGTTCTCGAGCCGCAGTTTGCCACTCTACTGACTAATAAGCTAGCCAACCACTGACCTAGACTCTTGATTCCAATAATTACAGGCTGTTGTTGTTCCTTGTGATTAAGCCCATATCCAAAAGTCAACAGAGCGGCAAACTGCAGCGGCTCAGTGAGTTTGCCGACCACTGCCTTAGGGTATAGTCAGCTACAACAAAGAATAAGACCATCAGATGCTCACTCTCTCTTGAGTTGGAGGACTGAGGGGGATGGGAAAATTGTGCAAACAGCCTAACCCTCAGTCAGTAATGAAGGTGAGTTTGAAAAGCTTTTCCTGGGCCTCTGGAGACATTCCCAAAGATCACAGATCAGAAGTTTCGTCTTCTCTACACAAAAGGGTCAAGGCTGAGTCTAAGGGCAGTGGAGTGTGTGTGTGCAGGTCTATATGAAACTTAGAAAAGGATTCCTAGGATTCCTATTTTTAGTACTTGCAGGAGAGCCTTTTTATCCATCACTGAGTGTAAGGCAAAGGTGGGTAGGATGCATAAAGCCACAAATGGCACCCTTGCCATAGGCTAATCACATTGACATGAATTTATATCCTTGGCATAGGCTGAGCCTAAAGGGGAAGGTGGGGCTGGTGGAGGGCAGGTGGGTGATAAGAGGAAGGAAGCTACAGACTTAAGAACTCAGTGACCTTGGGAAAACCACCTCACCTTCCAGAGCCCGGCTGTCCATCTCCTGCAAACCTGCCTGCCCAATAAGAATCACAAAGTGGGTGTTTGTGAAAGTGTTTTGCAAGCTCTAAAGTTCTTCACAAATGCAAAACATGATTAGAGTAAGCGCATAATAAGTACTTGTTGAGTGACAATAAATGGAGCTTGGTCATGGTGTGCTATTAATTTTGATGACATGTTGGTATCACCAGCAAGCATTTTATCGATCGAGGACAATTCTGTGAGTAGCAGTCAAAACAAAACTGCAAAAACCACAAATTTTGTTGCTGAGTGATAGATGGCTTTATACTGTTTTTTTTTTGTTTGTTTGTTTCATTTGTCTTTGTCTTGAAAGCAGAGATCTGGTCATATACACAGCTGGCCCAGCACCAGCCAGGCACAATAGCTGACCTCACTGAATGCTTGGGGCTTGAATCTTGGATTGTTCTTGGAAAGAATTTGGGCTGCTAGGAGCGTGCACCCCCATGGGACAGCCATCTGCTGGTTGGCTAGAGGGCACTTTTGCAGACCTGCCTGCAGACCCCTTCCTTCCTCATGTCCAACACAGTTTGACTAGAACAGTGGTCGGCAAACTGCGACTCACGAGCCATATACGGCTCTTTGGCCCCTTGAGTGTGGCTCTTCCACAAAATACCACTTGTGGGTGCACACGTACAGTACAGTCTGATTGAAACTTTGTGGCCCATGCACAGAAGTCGGTTTTCGCCTCTCAAAAGAAATTTTAGTTGTTGTACTGTTGATATTTGGCTCTGTTGACTAATGAGTTTGCTGACCACTGGCCTAGAATCAAACCAGAGAAAAACACAATATCCACAGCAAGTGAAATTAAGCTGTCACCTTTTCCCCAGCCTTTTGGGTGATGTTGCGCCCTCTCCTGAGAGGATTAACCAAGTGGCTGGCAGTGATCTCTCTCTTCCCCCTTTTAAGAGCTGTGCTTTCTCTCTCTCTTTGGCAGTGTAGGGCCCTTTCTTGGCAGTCAATGGTCAAGGAGTAGAATAAAGGGTACTGAGATTGGGAGAAAAAAAGGCTTTCACTTAAAAAAAAGAAAAGAAAAAAAAAAAACCCACAAAGGTGAACAGCCAGACAAGAGAGGGGGCCTTTAAAAGAAACATTTACGTAGTCCCCACATCAAAACGAAGGCAAGGCTTCCTTCTCCCTAGGGCTGCGCGGAAGGAAGTGAAATTGCTCTCCTTCCCTCTTTGACCTCCATCAAGAGCCTCAAGTCCCCAAGATGAGTGTTGCAAGGAGGCACCGTGAACCCTGGCCCCAGCATTTGACCCGGGACAGGAGGCAGAGTACTGGCTACACCAAATACCGGCTCCTGATACCCAGACACTGAAATGAAAGCCGACGGGCCAATGGGAAGGGAGAGCCTGTAAGTGCCACCAGCAGGCAGAGATAAAGGGTATAAACAAAGCTGATGGATGGAGAGAGACAGAGGCCATTTCCAACCTGAGCACCTTTTGCGACACGAAGAAATCATCTCTAGGGATGGAGCTATTGTTAACAGAATGAATTGATTGCTGAGCAGTGCCCAACAAGCTTGTTCTGTGGACCCAAAGCTCTTGAAACAATTACATGAAACAGGTACAAACTAACTATTAACAAGGAAAAGAAAACCCAGAGGTCAGTCTTGTTTGTTTAAAGAGAGGAGCAGTAGCGATTCATCATCACACTGCACGTGGCTAAATAAATATTTACTAAGCGAGGGCAAGAGGACGGGCCAGGAGCCTGCAGAGCAGTCCCTGAGAGATGCCCGTGTCCAGCTCACTCAGGGGGCAATGAGTTCTGGGACCGCAGGAACTTGGCCTTGTAAGGACGTGCCAGCTGCAGGTTCTTGAGTCATGTTCAAGTTCACACAAGAACCTGGAGAGATTTTTGACAGGTTTGTGTTGTAAATATACCTACTTACTTGTCATGCTCGATCTACATGCCTAAGGGCAATAGGAAAAGTGAAATAAGGAGTAAGGAGATAACTGTATTTAAATCATTAATTTCTCCAGTCACTGTGTCTTTGGTGATTTTCTTTTAGAGGTACCATAGGAATTATGGGACTGGAAGAAAGCCCACAAGAACATCCATCCCATTCTATTTAGAGAAAAGTATCAGCATCCTAGAATTATCAGCTGAATTAGAGATCCCTCGTTCCACCACAATTTAGAGCAGTCAGACAGGTCCCAGGGGACAGAGCACAAGGGGCCCAGGGCCTACACCTTGTGTCCCACAGCTGCACCCCCTTCATCAGACCACACTTTCCACCCCTTAGATGTGGCTTAAACCTCCCTCTGAGATGGTTTCACACAGCTCTCTGAGGCCATGAATGCTCCGACCATTGTCTCCTTGCTGTGGCTCCGAGGTTCTGCCTCAATAGCCCAGGACCCGGCAGCTCTGAGGGAAGGCCCAGGTTCCCTGTACGTAAACTATAGGAAGGGCTCTTGGTGGGACGCCAGTCCCCCGTGACCTCGGAGGGGCATGTTCTTGGCTACGGGGACCGTGGCTACATTCATCCAAGCACCCCAGTCAGCAGGGCAGCCATCGCTCGGATGTTCACCTGGTGGACCGCCCCAGCCCAGCACACCTTCCCCTCTCCAGCCCACACCTCCCAGCCTCTTCTTCCCTCTCAGGGATTTCAGCTTAAACATTGTCATAAACAAAATTACACACAGCCCACCTCTGGCAGGGGTGGGCTTTTCCGTTTTTCAAGCTGATGCTTGAATGGGAAGAGCAGCCAGAGGTTTGTGATTGTAGGTGCCCTGCAGGCCTTCAAAGATCTTAAATGAATGCAGCTTTGGCTCAGGGACATAGGACAGAAAACAAAAAGCTACATGACGGTTTCGTGGGAAAGAGGAGGCGACCATTGCCTCAGATGGCAGACCAGAGGTTGTGCCTTTCAAGCAGGCCCATAGCTACACGTACGGTTTCCTGATGGGAAGAACCAGTGATGTCTTCTTTGTGTTTATATTCCATGATGAATACTTGGCAGTGACAGACCACAGTGTCAGACTGGCTTTCTCCCAACAGACAAAGAGAACAGGCAGATTTGTGACATTCAGGTGGGTGAAAGCTGATAGAGGAGTGGACCAGACTCCAGGTACACTGTTGATTGGGCTCAGGATGCTTCATCCACCTGCCATGTAGCCTTACAGCAGGCCACTGATGTGAGCTTCAATGTCACCCAGGGACCCCACAGGGACAGTAGGAGTCCATCTCTGAAGAACAGTGAGGAGTGGGAGCCAGTAGAGGAAGAACCCCCCCCCCCCCCCTCCAGCTGAATCCGATTCTTACTGAAGGTTTGCACATGGTTTGGGGATCTGTGACTCCAAGGTCTCACAGCCAGTTCCCTCACTTGGGATCTATGTGGTGCCCATCCGAGGACCTACTGTGTGTCAGCGCTGTTCTGCCAGCATGACCTCTAATCGCAGCCACTCAAGCAACACTGTTGTTAGCACTCCTCCCTGCCTTCACTGCCCAGTCCATTGTTGTTAACAAGTAACCAACTTGATTCATTTGGATTTTATCTCCTTTTTATTTTCTCTACTCACCCCGTTTGGGGTTGCTATTAAACTCCATTGTAGGGTAAGAGGCTGGCTGCCAGGAGAGAGAGAAGGAAAATGCAAGCATGAGCTAATGAATTAATTGGGTTTTGATGTACTAAGAGTCCGTAATGAACTCTCAATTATTCAGGGCTAGGTTCCCAACCTAATGTCATTGTCTTCGTTTTTCTGGCTGCTTAGCTTGAAGCTGAAACTTATATAAAACAAAAGGATTCTTGTGGAAATAAAATAAACAACCAAGTTCTAATTTTCTTTTCTTTTAAAAGCCTTTTAAAGATTCTGCTTATCATCCATCCACTATTAGAATGCAAGCTTTGTGAGGGCCAGGATCTAATTTATATTTTGCCCCCACCCCAACCCCACTCATCCATATCTTATAAACATATTTTTAATGTCAACAACGAGAATTCATTTTTAGTTAGTGGTTTCATAGCATGGTATGTTATACCATACATTATTTAACTGTACTTATTGGGTTATTACATCATTTAAAAAAATTTTTAATGTCTCCACAAGTGCTCTGATGAGATGAGCACCTTATAAATAACATTGTGTACTTTCCTAATTGCTTTGTGAAGGTCAAGTCCTAGAAGGAAATGCTGGGTCAAAGTGCATGCATGTTTTATAGGATTTGGACACATGTTGCCAAACTGTACTCCAGAAATATTGTGCCAAAGGTGTATGAGAGGTGGTCCCATGTATAATACCTTCCTTCTCTTTGTGGTTCCTGGGGGGAAATTTCCCAGTGTCAGATATCAGTGAGAAATTACTCCCTTATGTGAAGTTGCTCCTGGGAAATAGCATTATTATTCAGTGCCTTCACCCTCGGTTATGGTGTACCAGTCCAGGCCCTTTCAAATCCAATGCTGTATATTTATAAAGGTCAATTTGTTGTTTCACCCTCCACTGGTTTGTCTGACTTCGTCTGTAGACTTGCTATTTCCACCTCTGGTGGGAGTGGCAGAGGTCTGGAGGGGTGTGTGTGTGTGGGGAGGGGGGATAGGAGGGGGGGAAGAATGCGAAGAATAAGAACAAGACAAGAGCTCCAAAAAGAAGGGACAGGTCCTCGCTGGGCCTTAGAAAGACAGAAACTCAGAAACAAAAGGGTCCTCCAGCCCCCAGGGTCCTCCTTTTTCCTCCTATTTATAAAAAAAAAGGAAAAGAAATAGAGACTTTTGTGGGCAGAGGCATGGGAAACAATTGTTCTCAACATAGAAAAATGATCTCAGCTCTTAGCCTTGGATGTTACATCATAATTCTGGCTTTATGACAGTCCCCTGTGTGTTCCTGCCTTCGAGACAGTCATTATGAGATTGAGATAAAGAGAGGACAGATTTTGAGACAAAGTTAGTGATGAGGGGAAGGGCAAAGGTGAAGGAAGACGGAAGGCTCAGAGCACAGGAGAGGGGCGGGGGTCGCTCCAGTTTTCATCCTAACTCCCCTCCCAAAAAGCCACTCCAAATAAACACTTAATCTCTTATGTTCCCCAAGCCTGTCCTTTAAACCAAACTACATCCTTAACCTCCTCTTATATGGAAATTTTGTCACCAGGAGTATCTAGAATTACCATAGAAATATGCACGAATACAAAATTATTTTTAAGTTTTGTAGACCTCCAGGTACCATTTGATATATTAATTATGTCATTTACAGATTAAGAGAATTAATAAACAACCACTACTCACGAGATTTTCTAACGCTCTTGACACGACATTTCTCTCCTGTCAGCTGAATGCTAACAAGACAGCCTCTGGTGCCCGGGCTGCAATCAGGGTTCACTTTCCAGCTGCCCACTCCTCCCTGCAGTGGGAAGGTGAGCCGTGAACAGGTAGACAGGGCCAGAGGGAGGGCAGAGGGCACACAGGGGTCCATTTCAAGCACCCTAAGCTACAGAGTGCTGAAGAAGTCAGGACCTTGGAGAGAAGTCCAATTTCTGCTCTTTTACTTGTTACTATTTATTGTCTCTTTGAGAACACTTTGAATGGTCATAATTGTGCTTTCGTTCATCTCTGTTTAAATCAACAACTGATTCTCTAGTTAGACAGGCTTACTGTGCCTCAGGCCTAAAGAATGAGGATTTGGTGCCCATCAGCCTCTGAAGTGACCGGGAAAATCAGACAGCCCCGGTTCCTTCATGGGACTTTGTGAGCTTTGCAGAGGGTGACATGAGCCTTGGAGAGAAAGCCCTTAGCTAAAGCCCTGGGCTGTAAGAGCCCTCTATCACCTAGCGGAAGTGTCAGGGAAGGCCCAGTTGCTCATAGTTGATCAGAAAATAACATACTCCTTCCTGGGACGCGGCAGGGGAGTGCTCCTGTGGGCAGTGTCAGCCTTCACCGCTCTTCTTCTTCACACATTCGGATGGCCGTGCATTTTCCCAGCAGAAGCTTCGGTGTGGTTCCCTGCCAAACCAAGCAGTGAGTTTGGAACTTGAGCCAGAAGAGCTTAGTATGTATGTCAGCACTGTATAGAGCTTTGTACAGCTGCCCTCATTTAACTGATGTACGCTCTCTTCATTAGGGACTGGGGCTCTCAAAGTGGGCTCAAAGGGAGGAACTGTGCTCCTGTCACTCCTTTTGTGCTCCAGGCTAATGCGTGGTGTGTCTTTAATATCCTTTGATGGGTTCTGAGGAGCTTTCAATAGTCAGACATTAGGTAGGAAAGGAAGTGGTGACATGCGGGAGCTGCTAGTTTGCTAAGTGTTGATGGACTTAAGCCAGAAAACTATAATTTGTTGTGTCCCAAGGAATGTTTGGACTAATGCAAAAACTTGTTTAATCCAGTTGATGTACATCTGGGCCTTCTTGCTAGCTTTCCCATTCTTTTTTTTTTTTTTTTCTAGTGTGCTCAGTCTAAGAGGAGCAGGTCCCACCCTTCTGTGAGTTCTCTGAAAACACACTTTAAAGGAAGTAAAGGAAGAGCCATGATGGGTGTATCTGAGGGCCATGCCAGTGCCATGGGCTCTTTGCCAGGAAAGTTTGCAGACCCCAGGGGAGCCATGCTCTCAGAAAGTGCCCTGTTTGGCTGACTCTCGGGGGCACGGGACTGATCCACTGTGCGTGCTGTTCTGCCTGTCCATTTGGTCAAACAACCGAACCCACCCATCTCTTCCTGGAACCTGGGCAGACATTTGATTGAATTCACCAACCTGCGAGGCTGTATTTTTTTTCTGACAGTCACAAGCATGCCTCAGCTTGTCATCAGACATTTTACGTTGGTGTTTGGGGACTGGCAGAGAAAAAGCAATATTGCTTCTTCATGACAAGAGCTAAAAACTGGCATCTTTACATCACTAGCCAAATCCCCCTGCCCCTCGCCAGCCAGGCTGCACCAGGAGGCGGCTTCCCCAGCAGCAGCCTCCCCCATCCCAGGCAGCTTCCTCTGCCGGGTCCTGTGCTCAGCAGCCTCCCATCTCTTCTTCTCTGCCGACTCCTCTAGGGACTTGTATTTCTGCAAGAATTTCTTGGGTGTGTTGTGTGTTCTCTCCTGCTTAGTCATTCAGCCATAACCTTTCCGTTTAGACTCCTGCCCTACTGATGGTTCAGCTGCCTAGTTCAATATTTTACATTTATCTCTATTGGATTCCAGTTGCCTCCTGTTACCAGAGGCACTTAAATTATCCAAGCCTCGCTCCACAGGCTCAGATCCCACATCCAGGACAAATCTGTTTAGCACTTAGGGATCATTGGCTGTGTGGGGGGCGTGGGCATATAAATGTGTCCAAACTAGGCATTTCTCAACAGTGGTGAAGGCAGCAGACTCGGGTGGGGAGCAGGGGAGCCACTGAATTTATAAGATCTCTATCGGGTTTCCTCAGTGCTGGGTGGAAATAGATCAGAAACATTATTTGGAGATTGAGGAAATAAATATAACAATATAGCCTTGTAGTAAAGGAGCAGCTAGCATATTGCAAGCGCCTACTAGATATGAACACCATTATGCACATAAAAATATAATGCAGCCTTTCCTTTAAAGGAGATTTATGGTATATTATGTCATTGCTGCCCTCCCACTGACGATGACGGGAAGGGGTATGATTTTTCTTGAATTTCAGGGTTGAAAGGTGGTTCTGGTAAGGAAAAGAGGTGGCGTTATGCCAGGAGTGGTCCCCAGCTTAGCTGGTCTAATTCTCTTGCCAATGGATGAGGGTCTCCAGAGAGAGGAATTCTAGACTGGCATTCTACAACCAAGCCACCATAGGAATATCCCAGCTCAGACGCTGGAACATGCAGTTCCAGCTAGCTTCTACCTCTACATCCTCTCTCAACATTTTGGAATCCAGACTTGATGGACTCTCAAAGGTCTGAATGCAGTGGTTTGTGGCTGCTATGGTTTCCCCATGTGGGATCCAGTAACGCACTATAACACCCTACAAAGCATAGGGCCTAAGAGCTCTGGAAGGCTGAAAAGTCGCTTGTATTCACGAATCTGTTAGAGGTGGACTCTGTGCCCTGGTCCTTGTCTTGCTTATAGAAAGGGATTCAAACAAGAGATAGTACCAAATAACAGCAAAGTACGCAAGAGATTGTCTGCAAGAAAAGGAAATACACTCAGGTATAGTCTGGGCAGGCAGCTTAGCTGGCTGAAGCTGAGCCAAGTGCACCTCTTACTTGGGAGTTCAGAGGATTTAAACCCCTAGGCTGGCATACTCCTAGACAAGAAATAAGTCCCCCCTCCCTTATGTCTCAAAAATATATGTATCACCTTAGGCTTCAAGGCTGCCTACCTGGACACTGTGCCGTGCTATCAGTTAGACCACATCCTAAAGGAGGTTTTAAGTCCTGGGTCTGCTCATTTTTGGTTACTTCTTGTTTGTCATGTCTTCCACATCTTCCCCTTGATCTTAGCCATCTATCCCAGCTCATGTCTGTATAGCTACCTTCTCTACAAAACCACAGTATCTTTTGCCTCCCTGTGGGTGAAGGGACTTGAAGAGAAACCAACCCTAGAAGGTGGGGCTGACATGGGGGGAGATTTAGGTAAGGTGATGATGATGCTTCCTTCTGTTTGTCTGCTGGGCCCTCTCCTTCCTCTTTAGAAGTAGACAACTGTAGCATTGTCTAAGGAAAGACTGGGGAAATGAAGTGGTATCCCGAGGGACCAGTGTGATGCCCAGAAAGCTCTTTGATTAACTCATGGATGAAAGAAGAAAGGAGGAATACACAACCAAGGGCAAGCACAGAAGACTATCACAAGCCTGTAAGAAGGGTGCCAGGAAGCCTAAAAGCTCAGCATGAGCTTCAGGAAAATGCCAGGGACAGCGCAGAGGCTTTTAGTAGCTGTGTGTAGAACTAACAGGGACAGGCTCCCTACTTGGGGAACTCGGTGCCAGGTTAAAGAGGAGAAAAGAAAGGCGAACCATGCGAGAATTTTGTTTCTTTACCAAAAGGCAAGATCTTTCAGCAGAAGACAGTAGAATCAATACTGTTAAAATCGTCTTGGAACTCAAGCTGGATGCACAAAATGTAAGTGGTTACCTGGAGGCTCTAAAAGTTTCCAGACCTGACATATTTCATACCAGAATTTTGGAGAAACCTTTGTAAATGTTCATAAAACCACAATTTAGAGATGGCTGAGGGAAGAGACCAGAATACTAGAGATGAGAAAAATATGAAGTTTCATAGCAAGAAAATAGGTTCCAGACTGTATTGCCTAATAAATTTGATACTGAGCACTGTAGGAACTCAGATTAATTGCTATTCAAGTTGTCTGTGAGATCTTAGAGGGAAGTAAAAATCACTAGAAGCTAGTAGATCTGTTGAGAACAGATATAATAAGTAGAATCACATTTTCATTTCTGACCAGATTGCTAGATGTGTAAGTCAGCTGAGTACACTAGGTATGGCAAGGTCCTTGTGGATCAAATGGTCAGTTAAAGACTGAGTAATACTGTTAGCTAGTATCATGCTAGTGGGCCAGCCATACCCAGGCATTGGGTTCCATCAACATCCTCGGAATATCTTGTATATTGGTGGGTTTCTTTGGCTCTAGTCTCTCTATTTTATTAAGGATTGAGCTGACGATATAGAAAGCATACTTACTTTTTAACAATAAAGAATTAAAAAAGAAAGAAAGCATACTTACTAAATTTATGGGTGGAATAATAGAACTAGGATTCAAAATAATCTCTGCTGATATATGAAATGGCTAAAGCTAACAAGGTGAAACTCAATAGGGATAAAATTAAAGTCCTGCTCTTAGGCTTAGAAAAAAGCAGCAGTCCAGATATAGACTGGGGATACCTGGTTTAAGAGTAATTTATATAAAAATTCTTAGGGATTACTGCCTAACTAAAATATCAATATCAGATTATAGTGTATAAATCTTTTGAAATATTTCCTGTCCTCTCAGACCACTGGTAGAGGTATTCTGTCCAGGACAAAGGAGGCAACCATCTCATTGTCTGGGGAAGTGTCCCTGACAAACCAGGAGGGCCAGCTCCGTGTGAGGCATCTCGAAACCTTGCTGTGAGAGTTGGGTGATATCTTCGGGAGCTAAAGATACTCCCAGATATATAACCCAGACAAGTTCTTGCTCCCATGCACAAAAAGACATATAAGAATGTTCCTGCCCTAGTGGGTGCAGCTCAATAGTTAGAGCATCACCTGCACAATGAAGGGTCTTGGGTTTGATTTTCAGTCAAGGGCACATACCTGGGTTGCAGGTAGATCTCCGGCCCTGGTCGGGGCATGTGCATGAGGCAACCAATTGATGTGTCTCTCTCACATCAATGTTTATCTCTCTCCCATCCCTCCCTCCTTTCTCCTCTCTAAAAAACCAATGAAAAAAATATCAGGTGAGGATTAACAACAAAAACAATAAAAAAGAAAAAGAATGTTCCTAGCAGCATTGATTGTGATGATTAAGAATAGAAATAACTGAAATGTCTATCAATAGGAGAATGTCTAAATAAAATGATATCTTCATAAATCCCACAAACAGAATTAGAATGGAAAAAGGAAGTTGATAAGAATACCTACAGCATGAGAGCACTTATTTATATCTTAAATTGTGTACCATAATTCTATTTACTGTTCAGTGATGAATATATATGAAGTAAAACAACAAATCCAGGAGAACTAGAACTACCAAGTTCCAGGTAGTATCTACTCCTTGGTGGAAAGGGAGGGAGGGAGGGCACAATGTCTTGGAAAAACAAGACTTACTTCTATTCATTGTGGCTCATTTTTAAGCTGAGTATTGGGTGTATGGGTGTATATTATCTTAATCTTTATACCAGTTTCTATGTTTAAAATATTTAAAACATACTTGTTTGGATTTAAAAAATTTTACTGAAATGAAGTTCATATAACATACAATTAGCCATTTTCACCTGAACAATTCAATGGTATTTAGTACATTTATGACACTGAGCTCCCACCATCTTTATCAAACTCAAAAACATTTCCATCACTCCAAATAAAACTCTGTGTCCATTACGCACTTTATCCCCATTCACCATTGAAGAGTGTTTGGGACATTTTGGGGTTTTTTGATAGTGAGAACTTTTTTAAAACATAGGATTTATTGTTTTAGAGCAATTTTAGGGTCCAGCAGAACTGAAGAAGGTTCAGAGACTCCTGTACCCCCTCTGCCCTCACACATGCACAGCCTCTCCCATCAGCATCCCTCACCAGATGGTACCCTTGTTACAACTGATGAACCTACATTGGCACACCCTTTATCACCCAGAGTGCAGAGTTTACCTTGGCGTTCACTCTTCTTGATGCTCATTCTATGGGCTTGGCCAAATGTATAATGACACGTAGTCACCATTTTAGTATCACACAAGGTCAGTTCACTGGGGAAGTGAAATGTGCAAAATGGCCCAGAAAGTCTAGTTATAGCTCTAGCCTGTGAGAGTCCTCTGTGCTTCCCCTGTGCATCCCTCTCCATAATCCCTTAGTAAGGAGTGTGCTGATATAAAACCACCCAAAATAAACCAACTCACAAGGAAGGAGACTAGGCGCATATATGATAACTATCTTCACTAACCGAATAGAATTACTGTGAGAAATAATTTAAATGAGGTATATAGATGGTAGCATAGTGAATAACACAGAAGTACTTGCATAATTATTAAATAAATATTAAAAATAAAGGAAACCCTAGCTGGTTTGGCTCAGTGGATAGAGCATCAGATTGTGGACTGAAAGGTCCCAGGTTTGATACCAGTCAAGGGCACATGCCTGGATAGCAGGCTCGATCCCCACTAGGGACATTCGGGAGGCAGGCAATCAATAATTGTCTCTCATCATTGATGTTTCTATTTCTCTCACCCTCTTCCTTCCTTTCTGAAATCAATAAAAATATATTTTTAAAAAATAAAGGAAGAACTGAATAGGTATAATGACTGTCTTATAAGATAGAGCATAGAGACAGTTTTGGTCAGATTGTGCTTGGGTATGAGGTACATTTAGAAAAGGAGAAAGGATCTGTGCTGGATCAAACTCGGTTCTGTATGAGGTGGCCCATCAGTCATTTGCCTAGTTACACACACGTCATCCTCCATGGGATCAATTGTTTTGTGCTGTATGTTGCTAAGGCTGCCTACCCACCGATCCGTGTGTGTCCAGCTTGGGGCCACAGATCACTGGCCCTCTGGTAAGAAGGCAGCAAAGAATCAGAGAGTGAGGGGCTGAGGCGAAAGCCCCTGGATGGTGACCCCAGCTGCAGGGAGCCTCCATTCAGAATGTCCCTGCATCTCATCTCATGCGAGCAGGGGTGCGGATGAATAAAAAATTTTTATTTTTCAAAGAAATATTTGTAAAGTGGCACAGAAACCCTAGTTACAGCTCTAGCTTGCCCCCAACTAGATCCCATTATTATTTTCTATTTCCTATCTTTCTACATCACTATTCTATTGTAATGTCCAGCAGTGGGGCAGAGTGTCAGAGTCTATATATCTCACTTTGAACAGGGTCTAGAAAAGCTTCCAATTAATGCATAGCAGGTGCATGGGGAGCTGGCGGCATGGTGGCCGTGACTATCTTAGTCAGGCAGCCTCAGGTTGGAAGGAACCTTCCGTGAAATCCTCCTATTCAAGGCTGGGAAATCAGGACTAAGTTGGCAAGCTATTTCAGATTCTTCATGGTTTGATGCCTCTGGGTTTTGGGTAAGAGCAAATCAAGGGGACTTTTAAGCCTCTGAAAGATGAGAGTCTTATTCAGGAAATGGATAGAGCAACTTGGAGTCCAGGCCAAAAAGCCTTGACAACATTTTCCCATCCAGCCAGCCCGTAGTGTGTTCCCTTGGGAGAGCTAGAATTGCTTCTTGTGAGTGTCTCCATCTATGACCAAAATCTGGGCAGGTGGCTTTTTCTGTCCTTGGATGTCGGTGAGTCAGCACTAACGTGCCTATGAATCAGGCCAGTGTGGGTGAACCAGGCTTTCACCCAACAGCCTGGAATAGATGGGAAGCACAAGTCACCAACACTTTCCTAGAATATATGAGAGTTCTTCCAGGCCTGCACTTGGACCTGGAGGCTTTATCATGGCACAGGAAGATGTGCTTTAGAAAGAGTAGCAGTTGTTGTCCCTCAGCTCTTCTTCTGACACCTGTAAGAACTTGACTGATCCAAATATATTCTCTCCCCCTGAAGATGCTCTAAGGGATGGGGCCTCTGGGCCAGGCACTGTGTGAGGTTCCCTCCAAAATGTCTCCTCTTTGATTCTACTGTGTACTCTCCTGTGTGGCTCCTTTGAACCTGCAGCACTTAGCACGATGCTTAACCCATCCTAAGAACTCAACAGTAGTTGCTTCATTAATAAGAATTAAATTTACACATGGAGGAGGATGGAGCACTGGCTTGAGAATCAAGAGACCTGTGTTCTAGCCCTGCTTCTGATGACCTCTGGATAAACACTCTCAGGCTCCAATTCTTTTTAAAAAAAATATTTTTATTGATTTTTTTTTATAGAGAGGAAGGGAAAGGGATAGAGAGGAACATCGATGAGAGAGAAACATCGATCAGCTGCCTCCTGCACACCCCCTACCGGGGATGTGCCTGCAACCAAGGTACATACCCTTGACTGGAACCGAACCTGGAACCCTTCAGTCCGTAGGCCGATGCTCTGTCAACTGTGCCAAACTGATTAGGACTCAGACTCTGATTCTTTATCTATAAAACAAGAAGGTTGAATAGTCTGACCCCTAAGGACCAACTCTTAACTCCCAATGGTTTTATGATTTGACAAGCATGGGAATGGGAGAACCCAGGATTTCACAAAGAAGGAAAATAACAATACAAAGAGAAGGACCCTGCTCACAGACTCAGCCTCCCAAGATGTGGACATGGTCAAGGTGGAGGCTGGAGGTGGGCCTCAGCAGGGCCACGCCCACAGTCTGGGCCATCACACAATGCACAGCTCTCAGCAAGCACAGTTCAGTTTGAGGTGGCACAGTAACTAACTATGGTAGGAATAATTGCCATATTGCCTGAAATAATTACAATTTTCCAAAAACTCTATGCTAACTGTCAATTCCTTGAAACACACACATATAATTTCAAGAGATTTTTGCCTAAATTCTGATGAGCACCAGCCTCAAAATTTGTGCCTTTTTGTTAATCCCCCAGGATACACACAAGCATGTACTTGTGTGTGCAGACACACTCCCAGAGTTTAGAGATAGGCACCATCTCCTGAATGGAGACTATAGCACTGAGACCTTTGTGCTGGGCCTGCAGCTTTAGGCAGAGCTCTGACTTGCCACCCTGCTGAGAGAGGGCAAAAGCTAAGGCAGAATGAACATATGCAGGAGCAGGGCTTTGAGGAGTCTCGAAAATGCCGTCTCTGGGTGTTTGACCAGAGAGACCACGTGCCCAGCTCTAGCCATAGAGTTCGAGAAGGGAGGCAGCCTCTCCTGGCATCCTCTCTCAGCATCCTCCACCAGCACTCAGCTCGCTGACATGGTTCACTCTGTGAGATACCCAGGTTTTCAATGACATTTCTTCTGCCCACAGAACCACAGTATTTCCACAAATGCATTTTGGATCCTGTTTATTTCAGAAATGGGTCACTATTCTTGAGTGTATGTGTGTGTATGCACATGAGTGCGTATGTGTGCACGAATGTGTACTCTGTGTGTGTTTGTGTGTGCATGAGCATGTATGGGCATGTATGTATGCATAAGGTTATGTTTGCACTAAGGTGCTAAAATTAAAATACAGTCAAGTCAGCTAATGGAGTTATTTTTAGCCCCACTTTATGTTATTGTTGTACTTTCTGTACTCTCTGAGTTGAAAATGCTGCAGAATTGAGGAGCTGCTCTCGTCTTAATTACCGCAAAAATATTGCTAATTAGAAACCAGGGAAGGAGTGTTAGGGATTTGCCTCAGAATCAAAGGCAGCATTATTTTCCAATTGATATTAAAAGACTTGCAAAGAGGCTGAGATGATTTGATAGAGTTGTGAAGTATGTTTGCGGCCCCAGCGGTAAAACAGCTGGAAGGGGAAATTAAATATCTGGGAGGAAAGTGTTCTCAGATGTTGGAATTATGCCTGCAGCTGTAACACTGGGTGCTGTGATCCTATCTGCCTCAAACACGACATGGGATTAAGGGATCTCGGAGAAACGTGAGGGTGGAAAAAGTGTTGGTGGCTGAAGCCAGAGCCCCACTTACCACGTAGCACTTGGCAGACATAAGCAGTGGACACTATGGCCAATATTTTGAATGCAGCCTCTTCTTTCTCCCTCGGCCACTGCTCTCATCTCATTTTTTCCCTCACTATATTTTTAGCCTCAAACTGAGTGTTGGCTTGAGGAATAGATCTAGAGATTGAAAGACCAACAGGAGCCCATCTCTTGAGGCCTATTTCACATGGCAAGACCCCTGTGTTTGTGGAAGATTAAACTTCCAGATGAGCAGGGAGCTGAGGAGATAACAGGCGATGGGCTAGGTGCCTCCCGGTTTTGAGCATGTGGTCGTCGGGTCTAATTCAGACTCCACGGATGGGACAAACTACAGTGGTGAGAGTAAACCACAAAACCAGCACCGTGATCATGTTTTATCTGCCCACCCTCAGTGTTTTAATGTTTTAGTTCCTGAAGCTGAGGATTAAGTTTGGAGGCATGAGGAGTGGGGCGGGGATGAGATCCAAGCAGTCACAGGAGCAGTTCAGGAATGGGAAGGAAGAAGGAGGGACTGGTGGAGGGGAACTGGAATGGTGGAAAGACAAAACATAGAATGACTCGCTGTCCCCAAATGAGGAGTCCCTAAATAGACAATGTATCAGAGATAGATAAATGACTCCAAAAGTATGCCATATTTCCCCTTGCTTTTTTTTAAAAAAAATATATTTTATTGATTTTTCACAGAGAGGAAGAGAGAGGGATAGAGAGTTAGAAACATCGATGAGATAGAATCATCGATCAGCTGCCTCTTGCACACCCCCTACTGGGGATGTGCCCGCAACCAAGGTACATGCCCTAGCCCAGAATCGAACCCAGGACCATTCAGTCTGCAGGCTGACGCTCTATCTACTGAGCCAAACCGGTCCCAGCTCCCCTTGCTTTTGATTGATGGTTTTGGTAGGTCCAAAGAGCAGCAGTAGGTTTGAAATCTAGGCTGTGTGACCATGGATAAGTCACCCAACCTCTCTCAATTCCAGTTCCCTTGTTTCTCTATTATTCTCTGCTGTAACTACCTCATAAGATTGTTGCAAGGATCAAACAAGGTAATGGGTAGGCAACGGCTTTGCACATTGGACAGCACTATGCAAAGTAGACATAATTGTACTGTGTCTCAGCACCAGAGAGGTGAGCTTTGCCATCCACGACTCTGAGTTAGTGGAGAGAACCAGGACGATATGCCCACATACAAAACGTGACTTTCAAGACATATTAAAGTTATCAGAAACCATCCTTTTCCACCTCGCACATCCACCATGGTGTAAGAGGGGAGCATTTTTGTTGCTAAAGTACTACGTAAATTAAAGGTAGTTTTCTAAGGCCTCTTGATTACTGATACAGAGTTTTAAAAGTCAAACAATACTTTAAGACTCATCATGAAAAAAAATTTTTTTCTGGCTCATCCCTAGCAACACTGAGGGCTGTTCTTCAGGGGCAACTACTTTTAACAATTATTTTAGTATTTGCCTAATATATTTAGGTAATATATGTAGACTACTATTTCTTGGGGTTATTTTTTTCATTCAAATTTTAGAAATTATATGTTGATTTACTCCTGCTCAAAGTATGGATCTAACTCTCTTATAACCCTGGTTTCACATGCACCTACCTCTCACGCACACAAACACACAATGTAGTCCATCGCAGTCATTGTTTAAATCAACGTTTAGTATTTACATTGTTTTGCCCGTGTAAATATTATCCGCAGTAAAGTTATGTGGGGTACAATGATCACGATTAATCTTGTGAATAACTTCCTCGTTGTCCCTAGAGCTCAACTTTTCATCTGCTATTTTTCTTTGTGACTGATTACAATTCTCAGCAAACTCTTTGGCAGATCCATAAAACATAAAACAGCCAGGCATATCAAGCAGCATGTCATTCCTGCATTTTCCTGGGAGACACTCCTCCCAGAGACTTCAGTCTTCCTGCGCCATCAACTGGCAGCCTCCCAATAATCAGCCCACCTGTCCTCATGCAGGCTCCCCCCGTCTTCCTGCTGGGGGTGCCACCTGCACCCCAGTCTTCAGGGGCACCTGTATCTATAGTTTCATGAATTTCAGATCAGAGCACTATCTTTCGGCCTCCCCTTCGGCAGGTGTTTTTTTCTGCTCTTCTAAGCTGTTGACCTATGTCCACCGGCTTACAATCTTTGCAAATGTTGTTGCCACTCCTCTGCTGTAAGTGGTTCCTTTATGGATTTATATCTTTATTGCTTTTGGAGAGTGTATTGGTTTTCTGTTGCTGCATAACAAATTATCACAAATGTAGCAGCTTAAAACAACACAAATGTGTTATCTCGAAGCTTTTGTGGGTCAGGGATCCAGCACGTTTTAGCTGGTTCTTGGCTCAGGATCCCCTAAGGCTGAAAGAGTGATGGTGGTCATCAGCATCCTCACCTGGAAGCTTGACTAGGGAAGGACACACTTTCACATGACTTCGGGTTGCTGGTGGAATTCATCTTTGTGCCTTGTGAGGCAGAAGTTCCCCAATGTCTTGCTGGTTGTTGACTATTCTTGGTTCCTTGATATGTAGAGTCTTCATGGAGACTCTCACTTTCATTAAATTCCTCTTATGCTTTAAATCTTCCTAACTTCTCTTGCTGCAATCCAACAAATCAATCAAATCACAAAACCCCACAAAAAAATTTTTAAAACAAGGGCTCATGCATTTAGGACCAGCTTGCCTGGATAATTTTCCTCCCTTAAGGTTGGCTGTGCCATATAGCTTGCCTAGTTACAGGAGTCAAATCTCACATTCACAGGCCCAGGGATTATACAGAGCATGTATAACAGTGGGTGGAAAATCTTGGGGGCCATCTTGGAATGCTTCCTCCTATGTTGTGATTTTTAGGAGGGAGCAGAAATAACTATGCATGTTTAACCAGGAGTCTCTCATGTTCTCATTAACACATCGTCACTGTTATAGGGCATCTTAATTAACATCAGTGTTCTAGACATAACAGCAAACTTGACACCCAACTTTTCACATGTGAGTGGCACTTTCTTTAGCTAATGCTCAGAAAGAATGAGTCTCCCTCCTCTCTCATCCAAATAAGTGAGCCTCATGTGCCAAAGAACCCAAAGCCGACCCGTAGTGGATTCCCACATTGCCCTGCAAAGCGCAAGCCTATTGGGATCCAGGGGACAGTCTGGAGAGAGGTCCTGCTCTATTTTCAGTGGTCCAGACACAGCCAGGTGAGGTCGTTGTCATTGTTTTGGGCGTGGGCACGGATGTTGTGCACCAGCACTGTGCAGCTGCAGAGGTTATTACCAACGAGAGACAGCACCTTGGCACAGGGATGTGGTGATTTTTTCTGGCTTGGCAGTTCCCAAAGGTAGTTGTTACATTCAGTGATGAATTACTAATTTCTATAAACCTTGACTGGAACTTGAAGGCGGGAGATAAATGGGAGTGGGGGGTGTTGCTCTGAGCCTTCCAGCAGATAAATGGCCAGTCATGGCTAAAAGATGGTACATTTTCTGAGTGTAATCAAGTGAGATGTAACCCATATTGTGTAGCTCATTAGCCTCATGTCTCTGAACCTTCACTGTCAGGTGCTCCCCTGTGCAGAGGCTCCCTGTCCACCTCGGTTTTTATTTTTATTTATTATTATTATTTAATCCTCACCCAAAGATATGTTTTTATTAATTTGAGAGAGAGAGGAAGGGAGAGGGAGAGAGAGAAACATCATCGACGTGAAAGAAGCATTAATCAGTTGCCTCCCACACCCATCCGGAGACTGAACCTGCAATCTGGGTATTTCCCTGACCTGGATCAAACCCACAATCTGCAAACCTTCCATACACAGGATGACACTTCAATCAGCCGAGTCACACTGGCCAGGGCTCCACCTCACTTTAATTTAGCTTAGAGCAAAGCTGGCGAGAGAGTCCCTAGCAGGTAACCAACAGGAGTGACCCTGCAGGGACGTAAAGGTCACACACATTTTGGTCTTAGACTGAAAAGAGGAAGAGAGAAAGCACAGAGGCAGGAATAGGGAGCAAGATTGACAAGGGGAAAATAGTCTGATTGCAGTATCTTTCTGATGTGGGTGAATTTTTTATTATAGCTAACTGGGCATCAGCAAACCATTACGATGTGCACTGTATTTGGAAGAAATTCATAGAATTTCTTGCAGTTACTAGATGGGGTGGCAGCAGTATGTATCTTACTCTATACATTCAGCCTTCATTCTTAGCAAGGGTCTCCTGGCTTCCTTTTTAGAAAATCTACTCTATTCATTTTCCTGTGAAAGGAGTGGTAGAGAGACAGTTTCTGAGACTCCTCCATGCAGAAGGTCCTAGGGCCCCTGTGCTAGAGCTGCCATGACTGCACCTGCTTCATGGTCTACCTGGTCCGCCATGAAGGTCAGTGCCGAGAGGCTCGCTATGATCTCACCTGGGTGGGATTTCAGTGGCTTCCCACCAGGTCTGCCTCAGGTCTTTGCCCACCCAGATCCACCTTTCATTCAGTCTAAGTCTCAAATCTTATCAAGTTAGAGTTCCTACTTAAAGACCCTTGGTGGACCTCAGTTATCTGCAGAGCCAAGCCCAAGGCCCAGTTTCATAGCAGGATGTTCAATGCTCTTTACAACAGTGTCATGTGTAGCTGCCATGCTTCCTACGTAAGGGTGTGTGTTTTAATCCCACTGAATTGCACCTTTCACTGGATTCACTCTGTCCTGGCCCACCTTGTACATGCTGTTCCTTCTGCCTGGAGCACTCTTTCTTTCCTTGTCCATGTATCAGAAGACTACTCATCAAGTACCAGCCCCCACTTCTCTTTCTCTGAAGTTCTTTCCTCCCCACTGATTCCCACTTCATCTTTTCTACAAGGCCCACTAGGATCAGGGGAAGTGGCTAGTGGTTAATTAAGAAGTAAAGACTATATAGGTTCAAGGTTGAAGGGAAGGGGTTGGCTGTGGACTCTCTCAAAGAGGATGATTGCAGTCTGGTACAGAATAAATTCAGGAACATGTGACTTCAACCTGACTCAGATGGGAAGTGTCCCTGAGATTTGGAGGGCACTGGCTTAGGAGATGCTGATATCAGAGGTGCTCAAATGAGCTCTGAGGTCAGGACTCCGATAAGCAGGTTTGTAGGAGGCAAGCCAGCCTACCTGGGCAACAAAGGTCCCCTGCCACTCATTTTGCTCTTCAACAGTCAGGACTGAGCTAGGAAAATAAAGTAAAGCACAAAGGAAGGAAGGGAGAGAGGGTGAGAGAAGCCCTTTGCAGGGCAGTGCCAATAGTTTACATCACTCTGCTCAGCAACATACCTTATCTGGGATACAATAAGCTCTGGCCAACTTGAGGCGAGCCTTGGCCCACATGCTCACACTGTCACAACAGACTTCACTTGCTTCCCTGGGTATTCATGTCTTTCCCTACAGCAGAGGGAAGTCTGCAGACTTCCCAAGAGTTCATAGACATCCTCTCCAGTTCAGAGCATCCGCCACACACTGAGGTGACATGGGCGACCCGACAACTCACAACACATCCTGCAGACTCGAGCGTGAACAAAGGCCACTCACACTTTGAAATGCCTCCAGAAAGAAATGCCGAGCTTGGGCACTTAGATGTGTCGCATCATTTTAAATTTCTCCAACTTTGAACGCTGAAAAGCAACCTGCCCTCATGGCCTGACTGCCTTTAGTCCAGGCTGGAGGGGAGTTCCACGTGCCATGAGCCACGTCCTGATCTTCACAAAGAGATAGGGAAAGGAGGAGGCATCCTTAAGATATCGCTGGAGTTCAGCTGCTCACTGGATGGCACATGTGCTGGCAGATTCTGTCCCCCAGTGGTCCGTGTTTCCTTGGTATTTTGTAGGCATCGCACTTAACCTCACCCCAAAGTCACAGTGGCCTCTTACGTCTGGCCTCCCATTAGCCTGGGGCGCTCAGAAAGGGCTGGGTCTTCCCCTCAGGAACCCCCAGCCCAGCCCAGAGCTTGGCTCATAGTGAGTGATAAGTGCACTCAAAACTGAGCTTGGTTTCCTCTCATCCTTGTCCTTTGATTCTTGGTCCTTTCCTCCTCTGCCTTTTCATCTTTTTTCACCTCCCAATCCCAGGCAGACTAACAGAGGCTGAGGGAAGACTGTAGAAAACCAGGCTGGTACCCCAATAAAAGACTCAGTGCTCCTAATGTTCCAATTCCACTTTCCATGAACCCAGAATTTTCTCTGGGTACTCCCTTTGTACTGCTGTGCCACATCCCTCCTTCGTAAAGCACGTGACCTTCTCAAGCCCATCTCTTCCTATGCAGTGCCTATAGCTCAAAACCTTTCTGTATCTCCATGAGGCACAATGTGGTACGATGGTTAAGGTCCTGCTTTCCAGACCCGGATGGCTTTAGTTTGAATCCTGGCTCTGGATGAGTTCATCAAACCTGCTAAGCCTCAGTTTACTTACTTATGTAATGGAAGAGATAATAACATAAAATAATTCATTCAAAGCCATCAAGCTGTTTGGGAACTTAGTGAGCACTAGTATTTTTGCTATTATGATTTTTAATATTGTGAGGAAATCAGAGATACAAATATTTTCAGGCATTCAGGCTCAGTATTTGGATCTTCAATGTCCCTATTTTCTCCAAAGCTTCCTCCTTAGTCTGCAAACAGTTTCCAATCTCTCCTAAATAAAACTTGCCTCCTACTCTCTCTCTCTACCTTAAGCTGTTTCTCTCTCTCTCTCTCCCCTTCTTTTCTGTCAACATCATTAAATGAGTAATCTCCACTTACAATCTCCACCTCCTCACCTCCCATTCATGCCTCAATCCACAGCAATCCAGCTCAGCTCCCACCGTGCCACTAAAACGCTTCTCACTAAAGATCACCAACAACCTCCCTATTGCTGCATCTAATTGCCTCTCGGTCACTTCTGACCTTATTGACCACTCACTTTTTCTTAAAGTGTTTCCTTCATTTCTGAGATACTGTTCTTTTCTGGTTATAACAGGCAACTTTTGTTATATTACATTAAAGTATTAATCTCCAAATCTCAGTGGCTTATAATGAAGGTTTTCCATTCTGCTCACATTTTTAGTCTGAGGGTTAAAAGTATCTCTGTTCCTCACATGTTCTTCTTTTGGGGACCCAGGTGGAGGAAACAGAGGACCTTGTGGTCTCTCTAAAGACTACTGTTTTTGTGTTCATCACCTTTACTCATGTTTGATTGGGCAAAGCAAGTCACATGACCCAAGCCTGACATTAAAAGATCAAAGTCACACCTCCCACTTTCAATGAGCAGGGACATGGACATGCAGTGATCTTTCAGGAAAGACAGCAGATATTAGGAAACAATAATTCAATCTGGGTTTCTTCCCAATAGCTTGCTCTCAGCCTCTCACGGGGTCATCCACTCACTTCCTAAGTGTCAGTGTTCTCTTGAGGTCTCTCTGCAGGTAACTTAATCCATGCCCTTACCTTCAGCAAGTGCCTGTGTCCTTGTGACTTTCACATTTCTGGCACATACAACCACAGGACATATTTAGTGGTCCCTTGAACTTAAAATGTCCAAAATTCAACTCTTTTTCTTATCTTTCTGTTCGTTCATTCTCCATCATGGTTAATGACAATGCTGTTGATCCAAATGTCTAAATCAGAAATGTGGAAGGGTTCATAGTTTCTCCCCTTTCTTCCCATCCAATGAGTCAACTACCCTCCATCCTACCCTTACGGTAAATCTCTGTTCCTTTGCCTACTCTGCAGCTACCTGAGTTGGAGCCCTTATTAGTCCTTGCTTAAATATAGCAGTGCTTCTGTAACTGGCCTGCCTGCTCTGTCACTCTTCACTTGTATCCATCTCTGCATTGCAGCAAAAAGTATCTGGCCCACTCTGATCTTTTCCTCTCTGATCTCCAAAGTGAGATCCACTCCTCCCTGATCGTCTCTACTTAAGAAACATCAAAGGCTCTCCCATCCACCTGCAGTAAAATTCATGCTCCATATTATGCAATCAGGCTGCTCATAGCCAGGATCCTGCTGGTCTCTTCAGCACCCTGTCTTGCTACTCAGGTTCTTGCCCATTCCTCGTTGGCTGGACTGAACCTGTCAGGAGTGTCAAAATGTTCTCATTTCCAGGTATTTACTCAAGCTATTCCCTCTGTCCAAATGCTCTTATTAATTTGGTTTGCTGAACTGCCATTGACGCTGGCAGATCCAGTTTTCACACTTTTCATAAGATTTTCCTGAGCCTTGCCCATTTCCTTACCCCACTCCGCAACAGGTAACAGCATCCTTTGTTATAACATCAGTCCCATCACATTGCCACTCACGTCTTCCTCTTGTATGTAGATTGGGAGTTCCCAGAGCAGGGCCTGAATTCTTATCATCTTTGAAATTGCTCCGGAACGAACTCAGTATATGCACATTAGATAGATACTCAGTAAATGTTTGTTGAGGGAATGAATAAGCAAACGAATGACATGTCCAGTCTGTGTCACATTAATACAATGGTCAACTTCTTCCACTTATTTTGGTTTTACTCTTTGGCTGCTTGCTGGTCCTAGGACAATGATCAGCAAACTGCGGCTTGCAAGCCACATGCGGCTCTTTGGCCCCTTGAGTGTGGCTCTTCCACAAAATACCACGGCCTGGGTGAGTCTATTTTGAACAAGTGGCATTAGAGGAAGTTGAAGTTTAAAAAATTTGGCTCTCAAAAGAAATTTCAATCATTGTACTGTTGCTATTTGGCTCTGTTGACTAATGAGTTTGCCGACCACTGTCCTAGGACATGCAGTCTTCTTAAGTTGGAGGACTCATTCTTTGCCTTCATGTTAAAAGGGGTCCCTCTTGCAGCCGCCCCCCCCCCTCCCCGATCAGGAATCTGAAAGTTCTAGGCATGTAGGATTCCTTAGCAAACTTCCCATTCCCATAGCCTATCTCTCCTCTGTAGCTGCACTCCTGCCCTCCAGCTTTTTAAAAAATATATTTTCATTGATTTCAGAAAGGAAGGGAGAGGAAGAGAGAAAAGCATCAATGATGGGAGAGAATCACTGATCACCTGTCTCCAACCCCCCCCCCCCTCTCCTGCCCCCCGCCACTATAGGATCAAGCCTGCAACCCAGGCATGTGCCCTGACCTGGAATCAAACCGTGACCTCCTGGTTCATAGGCCAATGCTCAACCACTGAGCATGCCGACCAGGCTGCCCTCCAGCTTTTATAACAGGCCCCCGCTGGCCAGCTTAGTCATTCCTTAGACTCTCTCCGGCCTCCTCTAAACCTAGATTATATCATCACTCTTGCTTCCTCCACTTTGCTCACTGTTTCCTTTCCAACTCTGCCAGGACTGGCCATGTACTTTGCAGGGGGCCCAGTGCAAAAGGAAAATGTGTGGCCCTTTGTGCAAACATTTTTAAGAATTTCAAGATGGCAACTGCAAAGCAGGAAGCCAAACATAAGCAAGGGTTCCTTCTGAGCACAAGGACCTGTGTGACTGAGCACGTTGTCATACCCATGTAGGTGGCCCTCAGCTCTGCCACCCAGTTCCAGGCTGAAACCACATGCAGAAGGTCAAACTGGGAATATATCAACTCTTTAGCATAATGAGCTAGCAAGGGTGAAGAGAGGCATGTTTTTGCCTGCATAAAGGCAAAAAAACATTGGAGTGAATTTGGTGGAATAAGTTAAATCTGAATAAGTTCTTTAATTAATGCAGATAGAAAAAGGAAATTTAAAAAACTGTGTTTGTGTGTGTGTGTGTGTGTGTGTGTATTATATGTAGGATTAATATGTATAATTGTTTGGTAAGTAGAGGGTTTGGACCAATGCCATATAGAAATTATTTTAAAAGTAAGAATAATCTTTCTCATTACACGTATTTTGTAAGTATGCAGAACTTGCTTGTCATTGTTTGCATCAAATGAGGAGATGTAGGGTGATGGTAATTCCGTGGCCCCGGGGTATGGGAGCTGAATGCCTTTATCCTCCATTAGCACCCTGCCAGATGGCAGAAGGACAGGCAACTGGCCTAGCCATCAGAATTTGAGAGCTTTTTCATCAATTCATTCATTTATTCAACTAAACATTTATTTATTAACCCATTTCATACCAGTGACTCAGATTTAGAGATGTCCTTAGAGCAAGGGCAGTGAGAGATCAGATTGGGGGGCTGACCCCCAGAGCTGGCTATGGTCTAAGTGTATCTAATCCCACACAGTGCCCCCTTCCCAGCCCACTGCAAACTGACAGTGAGATGCCAGCAGGGTTGGGGCAAGGGCCCTGGTGGAGAGGCAGGGCTGGGAAAGGGAGGGCCTGAGTTGGATGTTGAAAGGATTCTTGACCTCTTTTTGTCCTTCCATTTCCCCTTCCTCCAGCCTAACACTGATTCGTGCAGTTGAGGGAGGGTCTTGACTCCTGAGATTTGCCCCAAGCTGAGTACCACCGGGTTGCTGCCAGTTGTCACAGTCTTGCTCTAATGCTGGGAGATACTTGGCAGAAAGCCTTGCATTTCTACTGTACCTCCCAGTTTACAACCATCATCTCATTGTGATCCCCACAACAGTCTTTTTTGCTAAATATTAGGTTGAACCATATGAAATTGCCACTTATGTAGGTCAAATATAGTCAAATGCTGGCAATTTGTAAGGTTCAATCTAATACTGAGAATCCCCATTATTATTTTCTCAGTGTCAGAGATGAGAATTTAGAGAGGCTTTAGCAAATCTCACAGAGCCAGGCATGGGGTGTGGACCCCAAGCTGTACTTGAACTCAGATGTCATGCTGTTTCTGACGTGTGGTGTCCCTTTGACGTAAATGGTAAGTCAGTCTCCTGCAGACACACACTCAGGTCGGGGGTCTCATGTTAATGTGCTTTAACTCTCCCTTTTTCCCCAGCCCTAAATTCAGTAATGGCTCTTTGTACAAACTCATTCATTTTTAATCAGTTGACTGTAATGATTTGTTACAAATGATCTTTAATTCTCAACTGCGGTTAATCAGAACTGAAAGGCACTTTTCCTGTTATTTTATTTGGATAGGACTCTTAGTGAAATACTCGCCTGCCATTCCTTAATCACTTGTTTGTTTTCCCTCTGCACACAGTTGCCAGCAGCATGCAGCACTATTTAATGTGTGCGTTTTCCCTTTACCAAGTAGTCTCCAAGCCTTGCCTTAGGTGCAGGGAGCTGAGAGCCTGCGCTGTGAACTTCGCTGAAGTGTGATGCTGACATTCTTCTATTGGCAGCACAAAGTAGGGTCCTGAGGATATGCCAACCTATATACAGGCAATTGCAACACAACTTGGCAAGATTATGAAAGTGCATGGTGGAGGGGAGAAGGGGTAGGGGTGAGGCACCTAACCCTCCCTGGAGAACCAGGAAGTCTTCCTGGAGGAGGTGACTCCTCGGAGGATAAATCTCAATCAGGTAGATGTTTCTAGGAAGATACAATAATAGTACAGATAGTGAGCGTGTGGGGGTTGGAAATATGCAAGGAGTTGGCATGCAGAGATGAGGCAGGGGAGGGTGGCAGAGAGAGGGGGGATCAGGGAGAGAAGGGGAACCAGATCATAGAGGTCCTTGGGCACATCTTAAACCTTGAGAGGTTTAAGAAGGGAAATAACCTGAGCAGATTTACTTTAGAAAAAAATCTTCTGGGAGTAGTGTGGAGGATGGATTAGAAGAGTGAAGAGAATGGAGGCAGGAAGGCCCAGGGGAGAAGGTGAAATAGGCAGCATATGATGCTAGGGCCCCAGTGATGGGCCCCACTGGTGGGACAAGTGGGCAGACGAGAAGTGAAGGTGGGGCTGGGAAGAAGGCTGGGAAAGAGGAGAGGTGCCGAAGGTGAAGTTCTAGTTTCCCTCTTTCAGGGCTGAGCTGGGGCTCCTGTTTGCTGTCCAAGAGACCAAATCCTTGAGCTGCAGGCCAGGGTTACCTGCAGGCAGGAGGGGCTGCCACTGCAGACACTGCAGGTGGGGCTCCTTCCTGAGGCAGCTGGAGTCTGCTTAGTGTGATCTCCCAGTGATCCTGACCAATGACAGGAAATTGAAAGTCTTTCCTTTCCCCTCTCCACCCCTGTTTGGGATTTTTGGTCCTGCTGGGAGTCAGGCCCTGGAACTGAGTGATTCTGGATGGTTACCTTCCAGATTCATGTTGTTTGGAAATGTGATCAGCGATGCCTCAGAGAGAAACACTGTGTTTGGCTGCGGGAGAGGGGAAACCCACCTGAGATTTCCCCCACAGCCCGTCTGTGGCAGGACCCACAGCTCAGTTTGCAGGGAGGTCACGTGGAGCCTCCGTTTTGAGGGTGGCACTTATCAGTGTGGTGAGAGGAAGGAATAGATGATGGAATTGCCATGGCAATAATGTGGTCTGACTAGAAAAGCCAAAAACAAAAACCAAATCCAGTACCAGCTCCCTTCCACTCTATATTCCAGACCCACTTACCAGCTCAAGCCTCCTTTGCTGACTTCTTGTCAAAGCACACAAAGTGTGATGTACGTTAATTTGTCTGCTTTATCTCTCTGTGGTTTTTTTTATGATTAAAATAAGATTTTTATGGCTTTGCCATAATCCCTTTATCCTTTTATGTCCTCCACGGCTATCCTTAAATCCTCTTCTCCCTTGGTGACCTAGACCAATAGCTGATGATACTAATTTATGCTACAGTGTGAGTGACTTGTGTGTTCGTTTAAAATGCAAGTATCTCTGGGAAGAGCAAATAGTAAGACAAAGGTATGAATCTGTTGGTAGAAATGTGAGCTTCAGAAACAGGAACTTGTCAGGTTTTGTAAAGACTTTCCAGTCATAGCGCATAAGCAACTGCCTGGCCTAAGGATGGGCCGCCTTGGTTCTGGCACATTCCCAGGAGGAACTGGGAGGTTTCTGTAAAACTTCAGTCATGAAGAGGGTCTGTGCTCCTCTTCGATCTCACTCTGAGATTGAGGAGCTACCAGGTCTCTGCACAGCGGGTTCTCTGTTTCTGGAAAGAGAGGCTCTTCCTCATTTCTTAGCTTTGGTGCTCCCGTCTTCCCTGGATTCCTCTCCCCATGAGCCTTCTCAGACTCCATTCTTGGGCTTCCAGCATGCTTTGCTCACCCTTCCATACACTCTTGGCACCGGGGCCATGTGGAACTCTCTACATACACAAGATTGAGTCTTCCCTGTGGACTGTGAGCTTCTTTTCAAGGCCAGGAGCCATTTCTTGCCCAGTGACTTTTAGTTCCAGCAGATAATAAGTGATCAGTAAATACTTTTTCTTTCCCTCCCTCCCTTTGCCTTTCCTTTCCTTTGCTTTCTTTTCCTGGCCGGTGGTGAAGTCACATGACTGCAGTGTGGGAGGCTGAGTGGGTTGGTTTGGGAGCATCCTTCCAGCACTTCTCAAGGATACACTGCCCTCTTCATCAGGCTCTCCCGGGGAGGCTGATGACAGAGTCACTATTTGCATCTCCAGGAATCTCTGTGTCGGCTCAAATATAGATGTAAGGGGGAGATGTTGATGGCATGGTTTCCTCTTAGCCCAGGTCTGGCTTTGTACTGAAAATCCACCACTGGGGAGACTGGCCAGCTTTGACAGGGTGAAATCTGCGGGTTTGAGGAGGCTCCCAAGACTCTGCATCAGGTTCTTGAGTATAAACCCAACACCTAAGATCTTTTTGGCCTCAATTCTGGCTTTTTCCCCCAACTAAGGAGAGCACATGTCTTACGACAGGAAATTACCCCGATGATTGATGTCTAGCAGATGCAATTAGGGCCCAGCTAAGTACTCTTTGAGGGGTGCCCTTCCAGTGTTGCAGTCCAAGTTTGGTGGTTGCTTAACAACCGTGTACGTGAGACCTCCTGGTAATAAAGCATTTGTCTCTGTCAGCCTTTGGCCACCAGAACTTTCTACTCTCTTTAGATGCAGGCAGACTGTGGGCCAAGAGGTAGGAATGGCAAGTGGAGCAGGGTACAGGCAGAGGCTGGAGAGGGCTTCTCCAGAATGAGAAAAGCAAGGTGGGCCAAGGACACGCCATGGCTCCCATGGTGAGGCTGTAACAGGAATTAGAAGTGGAATGGCGGGTGGCGGGGGGGGGGGGGAGGAGGGAGGAGGTTGGGGAGGTGTCTTCCATGGCTGAAAAATATTAAGTGTTTGGGGGCTTTGGACAGTTAAGAAAAATGGCCCAGATAGTGCTCTTGAGGTATTTGTTCTGTAGTTGGGAAGGTCAAGAATTCCCTATCAGCTTCCAGACCACAAACTCCCATCTGGCTCAGCCACACACAAACACATGAGGTATTATAGCACATTCAATACTGACTCAACTGTGGAGATAAGGGGAGGCCAAGGGAGGCCAACCATCTGGATCCTGCCTACTTGAGCTCTTAATCAGCTCTGCCACTTAGGAGCAGAATGACCTTGAGCAGATTACTAATGTCTTGATGTCTCTATTTCCTGACTATAGAATGGGGGCAGTAACAGTACTTTTCTCTCAGGCTTCTAAGGGGCTCCAACAGGGCAACATTCAGAAATCCCAGGGCCTGGACCTCTGCAGTGTCAACACAGGTCTGTTCTTTCCTCCCCTGCTAAGCCAGGGCTAATTCACCCTTTTAATGCCCTGGACACACCCCCCCCAACACCCCTTTGGGATCCTAGTGATGCATATGAGACCCTTCTCAGAATATGGTAATGGTTTAAATGTGTAAGACAAAATATATAGGATTGCAGAGAAAACTGCATTTTTATTGGAATGCAGTTATCAAAATACTAAAAACCCCCACACATTTTCTATATGGTAATATATAGGCTTCTTTATTAACGCAGTAAATAACAAGATCTTCTTTATTAACGCAGTAAATAACAATAACTACTGTAATTTTGAAATAGTAATAAGCTTAAACAATATTTCAACATATCTGCACCAACTATAATGAAATATAAAAATATCTGTGATTTCTATTGGTGACAAAATTACAGTTATAGCTAATGCTACTGTAACTTGTTGCCATGTTCAAAATGAGAGAAATTGCTAAATTTTGGTTAGAGCTTGGGGAAAATAAAGATGGAGGTTTTTTTCCATCTAAGTGCATGGGCTCTCTGTGGACCCCAGGCTAAGGACCATGGCAATAAGACTTTGTAACATAAGTGATGCCATACTTCCTAAATTGTTAAAATAACATTTATTCTCTCATTACTAAAGCAAAATGCAAACATAAGAGAAAAGTTAAGAAATATAGATGAAGTGGAAAAAGACAAAGGGAATAAAAACATGCCCCCAGAGAAAACCACTGCCAACACTTGGTGTAGTAGTTTTTGCCTTTTAAGATGTGGAGCATATTGCTAATCGTTATTCATGCACTGAGTCGGCTCCACATAGGGCTGTAGATTGTGGTTTCGCCCACAGGTTGTCAAGGCACAGCGGTTGCTTAGTAAGGAACCAACTCAAAGCACCAGGAATGTAGGCTGAAAACTACGCAGAGCCCAGAGATGGAAAAGGTGCTCCTGCCCTTGACAGCACAGCCACCCCTGGCAGGGTGAAGGAAGCATCAGAGCGAGGCAGTATTTCATCTTTTCTTACAGCTCAGTAGTGCTCCACTGTGTATATGTACCAGCTCTTCTTTATCCAGTCCTCTGTCAAGGGGCACTTCAGTTGTCTCCATGTGTTGGCCACCATGAATAATGCTTCAATGAATATAGGGGTGCATATCTCTGTGGATAAATATTGTCAAATTGTTCAGGTAGGTACCCAGTAGCGGGGTTGCTGGGTAATATGGGTACTCTAGTCTTAATTTTTTGAGGTACCTGCATACGGTTTTCCATAGTGGGTATACCAGTTTACATCCCCCCCCCCCCACTTGCAGCAATATGGATGGTTCTTGAGAATATCATGCTAAGCGAAACAAGTCAGACAGAAAAAGTTAAGAACCATATGATTTCACTCAGATGTGGCATATAAAAGTAAAAGCAGCAAATGGATAGACATGAAAAACAACAAACAGAAACTCATAGACACAGACAATAGTATGGTGTTTACCAGAGGGCATGGGGATAGTAAAGGGTAAGGGGTTCAAATATATGGGGATGGCAGAAGATTTGACTTTGGGTGGAGGGCACACAATGCAATATACAGATGATGTATCCTAGAAATGTACACTTGAAATCTATATATTCTTATTAAACAATGTTACTCGATGCATTTAAATTTTAAAAAGCCATTGAGGCAAGAAAAAAGAAACAGAGCTCGGGTGCGCAACAGTACAGCAGACATACAGGAATCTTCAGCACCACCACTAACCTCAGATCTCTTGCTGGACTTGATGAATTCTCTCTAGTTGATATCATGAGTTGTGAGTAATGGAAGTTATTCAGTTGATGAGGGATACCAACTGATTCTACTCCAAATCTACCAGGTGTTCAGATCAGATCCCTAACACTTATAGGCACATAACCCATCCTATAAAATAAAAGCCTAAGATGCTAAGTGTCTGGTTGTCCAGTTGTCCGTTCAACCAACCAAAGCATATATGCTAATGATATGCTAAGGCTGCTCAACTGCTCATTATGATGTTCACTGACCACCAGGGGAGAGATGCTCTAACCAATAGGTTAGCTTGCTGCTGGGGTCCAGCCGATCAGGATTGAGCAAGATGGGCTGGATATGCCCTGGAGCCCTCCTGTGGTCCCTTCCCAGCTGGCCAACTTTCCATGTTTCTCCCTAGCCCAAATAGTGCCCTGATGGGGTCCCTTGGCCTGGCCTGTGCCCTCTTGAAATTTGGGACCTCTTAGGGGATGTTGGAGAGCTGGTTTCAGCCTGATCCTGCAGGCCAGGCCTAGGGACCCCACTGGTGCATTAATTCATGCACCAGGCCTCTAGTTTAGAAATAATGATAATGCAGTAGCACTGAATCTAGTAGGTATTATTCAATTTATAGAAACACACATGTCTGGCCGGAGCAGAAACCTTATGCTGCCCACATAATCCCCTGTGGGGACACTGTCTCTGGCATGAAGGGGTGGTCTGACATATGTTCACCTGTCCCCAGTTAGCCCTAGAAGAATGGCTTGTCTAGTCTCTGTTAAATGATGCCTGTGGAGAACCCACTATGTGTGACTTCGGAACACAATGTAGGCCAGGCCTTAGCTTACTTTGCCTAAGACTAACCCTTTCCCCTTCCCCCCGGAGAACTCAGTCCCATGAGCCCTTCAAGCAGTGGCCAGTTTCTGGGCCTCCTACTTGCCATCCCACCTGTGAGCACATGAGGTTATGAAGCCACCATCACCAAGTTAGGGTCCTGCTGCAGCTCCTGGTTAGAACTTCTGGGATATGGAGCCTATAGCACTGGAGCATTATCAGAAAGCACCTCCCTTCTGTCCTCCAGCTCAGACCTTAGAGCACAGTTCTCTTCTGGCCTTCACACATGATCTTCTTTGATGGTGAGGGGTAGGGTGTTAATGAAATGCTGCCGGCCTTGTTGGCATAGTTGTCAACCGTGACTGTGTGCTTTTCTGGAGGGACCCCGCTTCTTCTGAGCCTAAAGATCAGAGCACAAGGTAACAGGCCAGCTGAGTGCCTGAGTGCAAGGCGTCACCATGTTTCAAAGTGCTTTTAATAAAACAAGGGTGCATGCTCATTTTGGTGCCCCATTGGGTCACTCAGTTAAACCTGGGAAAACTTGTTCCATCCTGACCATATTTTCCATTAGTAATAATGATGAAAGGTAATTAGTGAGCCTGTCAGACACCTGCACCTCCACTTAATTAATTGCTAATTAAGATATAAGAGAACTGCAGTGTCTCTCACATGTCCTGACTTTATTAAACATCAGCAAATCTTTCTCAGGGGAAAAAGACACAAAACATAAATTGCCAAGGCTGAGCCCCTCATGTGGCTTGGAAACCAGGGGAGAAAGACTGACTCTTGGTTAGAGTCCTTAAACCACACCACTCAGGAGGTGGAATTAGGAGGAAAGTTTTGAGCTCCTACCTTCTCCCATGCTCTGAGTTAAAGCCTTTTACATCTATTTTCTTTTCTTTTCTTAAATATATTTTATTGATTTTGTACAGAGAGGAAGGGAGAGAGATAGCTAGAAACATCGATGAGAGAGAGTCATCGATCAGCTGCCTCTTGCACACCCCCTACTGGGGATGTGCTCGCAACCAAGGTACATGCCCTTGACCGGAATCGAACCCGGGACCCTTCAGTCCCCAAGCTGACGCTCTATCCATTGAGCCAAACCGGTTTCGGCTTACATCTATTTTCTTAGTCAATCCTCATAACAGTCCTATAAGGAAACATTATTGTTCCCATTTTACAGATTAGAAAAGGAATTAAGTACATATCTTTTCCAAAAGTATATGGCTTGGTAAGAGCTAGAATTTGAGCCAAATCCCATGTGCTTCCATGTGTTGTCCCATGGAGACACAAGAAACAGAAATGTTTTCTGCCAGGTCTTTATCATTATTGATGAAGGTAAAAAGCATTGGTGTTAGCTAGTCTTCAAGATGACCCCCAATTAATTTTTGCTTTCTAATATTCATACCCTGTGTTGGCTCTTCCTTCTTTAAATAGGGCCAATTTGTGTAACCAATAGTATGTTATAGAAATGATGGTAAGGAAGGTCATACAAGACATTGTAGCTCCCACCTGACTCCCTTTGGTTGCTCATCCTGGGGAAAGCCAGCATCTTGTGAGGAGACTCAAGCAGCCCTGGAGAGGCCTATGTGGGTGGCCTCTTGCAACACTCAGCATCATGTAAATGAACTACATTGGAAGCAATTTTCAGATGACAATAGCCTTCAGTAACATCTTAGCTGAGATTTCATGAGAGACCTTGAGCCAGAACCACCCAGATAATCCACTTCTAAGTTCTTGACCCACAGAAACTATCAAATAATTAATTTTACTGTTCTAACCCAGTGAGTTTGGGGGGTACATGGTTATGCAGCAACAGATAATTGAACATTCATGAACTTTCCACATCTTGCTGGTTTGCAACATCTTGCCAATACCAGTGGGTCAGAGAAATCCTTTTAAGAAACATTCAAATGTGTGTGCTTGCAAGTAGAAGCCCCAAACTAGAGTCATTCAAGGTCCCTTCAGGTGGGGGAGCTTGTGAGTTTAGGAGCTGGATATGAGTGAGATCACTAACAGTTGTCTTAGTTTCCCATTTTCTCATTAAGATGAATAGGTACAATTTGATAGCCATTCAAAATCTGATCCATTTTCAGCAACTGACTTCTGCGAGAATTACAAACACATATAGACAGTCCTTTCATATATTGGGTAGTTTGTATAGAGAGCTGATCAGTATCCTTGCTATCACATGGCTATTACTGGAACATGGCCAGCGATTTGCAGAAAACAAACCTAAACCAAGTATCAAGGTGTATGCAGACTATCAAAATGAACTGCGCCGTGAAGTTGGAAACCTCTGCAGGTTTAGGTTGCTGTGTCTAACCTAGCTCACCAGGGTCTTTCTTCTGCCTATGATATGCCAAGGCCAAAGGGGAAGAAACACTGGGCCTTGGAGAAAATCTGTGCTTGGAGTCAGCAGGGTCTCCTGAGCTGCACCCTGGGATGCCCAGATCCACAGATCCTGCCTTGGCCATCAGGGGCAGGGACCCCATGTGAAAAAGTCCAAGCCCCACCCCTTGGGGTCTTAACCCTCAAGCAGTAGAAAAGGGATCAGCATTGAATGAGGAAAGAAAATATGCTTTTTTGGCGACACATTTCATAGGGAAATTTTTTTCCCCAGTGATGAGCTATTACAAGTTGACCCCAGATAATGGAATGAAAAAAAGGTTGGGCACTTAGCGGGGAAGTGCAGGTGAGTGAGTGGGTAGAGAGAACTGACAGAGAGAGCTTGTCAGTTTGCTGAGGTTGCCAGGGAGCCAGGTCAACATGCTCCTTAGTCCTGTGTATGTGCACACATCTCTTGTGTTTCCATGTCCCCTCTCTTTCCCTCCACCCCAAAAGTGTGTAGGTTAAAAGGATTTGGGAGCATGCGTTCTGCATTTGATATTTTTCTCTGCTGCTGATTCTGGAACTTGGTGCCACAGGCATACTTGCCCACACTGTGACACAGCCACATCAATTTTTGTTATATAAATGGTGACAAAGGGAAGAATTATTATGAAAATGTACTCCAAGGAAAGGCCTTTGTGTGGTGTCTGTTCAGGGCTGTGTGGCTTGTTGCCCAGGTGAAATGGATCTGTTAGTGAGGTGCCCCAGGTTGCATCACAAGGACCAGTATGTGAGGTGCATGGCCTCAGGAAGCTCGGCACACACTTGCTCGAATTCAATGTGGCCATTGTGCAGCCCACAGTTTGAATCCTGACTTTTAAAGCTGATGAAATGGAAAAGCACCCAGGACTGGGACACAGGAGCCCTGCCCTCTACCTCTAATTCTCTAAATGACTGTTTGGTGCCTGCTTCCCTCAGTGACTTCATCATGTTATGGCTGCCACTCCCTCATCCCTCTCCCTCGTAGGCAGTGCTCCTTGAGGGTGGAGGCTGAGTCTTCTTTTTGTATGCCCAGGTCCTGGTGCAGGCCTGGGCACTCAGAAGGCTCTTAGTAAATGGTTGCTCCCAATGACCAAAAACCCGAGTGTACCATTCATACGCACATATGTATACATGTGCTTGTATGAGCGTGAAGGAAAGTACAAAAGTCTCCATTCCTTGCTGTCCACATGGTGGGAGGGTGATGTGGACAGCAAAGGAGGGAGAGGAAGTAGAGGTAAGCAACAGAGAAAATAAGGAGACTGCACTAAAAAAGGCTGGATGCATAATTTGGTCTTTGTTTAAATAAAGTACGGGTATGTATGCATAAATAAATTAGGGGGAAATGATGATGTACATATGTTAAGTCAAAACAAGTTACAGAGTATTTCAGTTAAAAACTATAATTAAAACACCCCATGTATCTGTATATCTATGCATAATTAGGTTTAAATGAGCAGAAGGGAGGTTGGATATGCTGGATGCTGTGGGGCACCCTCTAACTGAGACTATCAACCTGCAGCTACTGGGAGTATTGGCCTCTGTCAGCTCACAGCCAAGTTCCTGTTCAAGAGTTGCTCTCAGCCAAAGGGAGCTACTTTTCAAGAGGCTGTGCCTGGCCCCTCTTCTGGGGTTGTCAAACCCAAAGACTGGTGGGGGTCAAAGGCCTTTTGCTTTTCAATGCAGAACAGTTCCTGAGCTCTTCTGGTCAATTCCACTCCATATACTCCATATAGTGGGTGGAAGTAAACCTTTCATGCACATACACTGTCCTAGTCTCTTTCTTGGGAACTTACGACTGTGGCAGGATATGTACTTGTCTATGAATATGTTATCTCAATGGCTGAGATTGGAAGGAAAGGATTAACTTTTCCTCTAATCCATCTACATATGAATTCACTTGTTGCTTTTATAATTTTAAGAACATCATAGAAATAAATTTAAAGTGCAGTAATATATGCAACTTGAGTGAAATGAATGGCCACACTTATATGTAGTTAGAGAAATAAGGATAAAATAGTGTGTCAAAGGTATCAATGTTTGATGAACAAAAATAAAGGGGATTTTACCAATGCTTTTGATGACTTTTGACGTAGTTGTTTCAAAAGAGATAGGACCAGCTTTCTAAAAGTGAGGGGACCACCTCACAGATAAAATGAGAGGAACAGAGATCAGTGGCTGGAAGCAAGAAAGGAGAAAAAGTTGTGATTTCATGGGAGAAGAGATTTTGTAATATCAGAGCTATCTGCCCGAAAAAAAGGAGGCTGCAAATGACACTGTCCAAAGGACCTGTAACTCTTCCACTTCATGAGCAGCCAGATTAGAATTGGAGAAGGAAAATACCTGGCATTTTCCTGCAGCACCTCCCCGCTCTGGGCCCTGGCACAGCATTGATGACCAGTCTCCCTCCCGGCAGCGATGCAGCCTTGGGATCTCCCCCAGCCCCGCTCTCTAGGCAGCCACTGCGGATGTGCTGGAGTATTCACCAGCGATAAAAATCTATTCACCCCTCCAGAACTAAGTGATTTTTCTGCTTCCTCTAATTCCAAGGTTCCATCAGGTCCTCTGGGGAAGATTGATTTATTCAGGAATAACTTAGATCAGCAAGCCTATTCCTTAGCCAAAGGCTTATGCCTTCAACCATTCAGTGCTACTTGATTTTTGCAAATGCATCCTCTTTAGGCACTTCTAAGTGAGATTCCTGAGGCTCATTGTGTTCTTTGGAGAGGGCTCAGAGGATTTGTGGGAAGCATGCCCTCGGCAGCAGAATCATTCTGCTGGGGACGGTGTCCATGGTCCCTGGGAATTGTGTAGGGGTACTTGGTCCACACTCTGCATAGGAGCCCGCTTAAAGAGACAAACAAGTTGCCAGCATGGGAACTATCCCCTATAATCAATGTCACTGCTTCTTTGAGCTGTTGTGTGCTGGCACTGTGCTTGGGACAAGAGCTAAGAAGCAGCGAGCAGGACAGAGAGTCTGCCCTTGAGGGGTTAAGAGTCCAGAGTGAGAACAGCTCCAATGAAGAGCTGTAAAGTAAGTGGTGACTTTCTTAACATCGGAAGCCTCAGAGGTTAAGGACTTAAGAGGGCCCCAGGGTTAGCTTCTAGGGACGAGTGGCTTCCCAGAGGAAGTATCAAGCATTGGTCATAATCAGATCATCTAGGCAGGTGACTACGGCCACCTTCAAAGATCTCAGAATCAATTTGCTACATACAACACATTTCTGGATTTAGAATCATTCTGCAGAATTTTTGTCTTAAATATTTACCTACCACTTTATTGCAAAGCTATTAGGATTCATAAAAGAAGATAATTGAAATAAATAGAACTCTCCGGAGAGGGGAAAATAACAATAAATAATGGTTTGCTTTGCTTTAGAAACCCGCATGCTGTACCTCTCAGTGTATTGAAAAGAAGACGTGACATTGGGATGGGAAGGGAAACTGAGGCTCCTTGTTTTGAAACCATAATGTATTTCTTCCTATTCCTGTTTCAGGTGGCCGTGTCATCGCAGCTGCACAGAGGCAGGCTCTCCGGGTGTTAGGATTAAAGACCTGCGGGAAGAGAGAGCATCGAAGACACCATTACTAAAGGTACCCTTTCCTGTGACTCTTTTACTATCCATCATTGCAATAGCCAGTGTGAGGCTTTCACTAGGGCCTGCACCTTCCCAGGGACCTGGGACTGTGTCTGCAACAAAGGCCTGGGGACCTTCCCCTGCAAGGAGGGGGTCAGGAGCATCAGCTCCCCCGGCTTCAGGCTATTGTGGAAAAAGCTAGAGAAAACCACGGTTTGGGCTTCTCATAAAATATTTCTGAAATGCGTTTCATGATGTGGTTGGTAATAAAAGTGTGTTACTGTGCTCACCCCCACCAGGAAGCTAAACTTGATTCCCACCCAGCCGCACTTGCCTGGGCCGCATGAATCAGTCACTAAATTATTCACCAGCCTGACTCGAACATTTCTGGAGTTCCAAACCTCTTATAAGCCATTATGAAAAAATATCCATCCCGTTATCTCTATCCATAACTATTTATATGGCTAGGGGAAAAGCCTGTCGCTTTCTTTCTTTTAATTTAAAGGCTTTCCTAATTCCTTTTTCACACCACATATATATGTCTAAAGAATTTTCAGGTTGAAATAATAACCTCTAAAAAATGGTCCATGGGAGAAGGCTCTCAGATTCACGGAGCTGACAGGCACGGTGAATATTTTGCTCCCTTAATAACTCTCCCTGGCACTCAAACTTGATATGCTGAATTGGGAACTTTTCAAACTGGCAAGGCACTTTTTTTTTTTTTATTGTACAGAACAATGATAATATACCCACAGCCTTCTCTCTCAATTTGTTGATATGGTGGCTAACGTTTGTTCTGGAAAAAAAAACACACATTTCCTTTCTCAGATGTACCATGAGCTCATTATCCATAAGAAAACCGGTGTTAAAATCAACAACGAGTATCCTAGTGATATCCTGCCTCACTTGGGGACACTTGACTATAGAGGACCCCAGGCCATTTAAAATACCTTTGAATGTACAAACTCACCAGAGAAATCATTGCATTAAGCTGGCTGTCAGTCATTCACACTTGATAGCGAATTGCTTATTTTGGTGCTTCTAGGCTAAGAGCTGGTTGAGATTAAGTTCTTTGCAACCAAGCAGAGCTGCCATGGGGTGGACCCCATGACAACTAGGGGTGTCACAAGAGCATCATTGGAAATGCATTAAGATGGAGACCTTGTTACTTATTAGCACTCTGCTCAGAGTACTTTTGTGGCTAAAAGAATATTTGACAAACCACTTGCATTGAAAGATTAAGGTCCTCTCCCCCCACAAGAGAAACTTGGTCAAGTGAAAATAGTGCTCTCTAACCTGACTTCCAAATAATGTGGGTTCAGTGGGAGTACCAGCTCTAGGGTGCTGTCATCCTCCTCTACATCGATGTTGAACAAATATTTCAAGAATTTTGGTGTAAAGGTGAGATAAGTTATTAGCTTGGAGCACCCACATATTTTCATCCAGCCCTGGTATCTGAAGGTTTGGATGGAGGGATTGGAAGGATAAAGGAGGGAGCCTGGATCCACCAGGGGATCTGAGAAGCCGGTGTGCAGGGGGCAGGGAATGGGAAGAGAACCACCATATTCTTTCTGGAGTGAGCCTTACCTGCCCAGCACTTCCCAGGGCACCAATCCGCGGCTGGATCAGAGAATATTCTCAAAAGGCAAGGATGAGTCTGATGTTTAAAGAAGGACCTCTGACATTGTGATGTATAATAATAAAAATATATATTTGTCTTCATCCTATTTCTGGCCAGAGCTCCTAAAACCTTGGCATTTCCTAAGTGTGATAAGAAAGATAAAGGTATCTTGATATTTCAGCAAACACCTTTCACTATCAGGGATGGGGAACTTTTTTTCTCCCAAGGGCCACTTGGATATTTATAATATCATTCGTAGGCCATACAAAATAATGACTTAAAAATTAGCCTGCTATACTTGGTCAAACATTTAATTAGCTCACCCCTTATTGCCTTGGCAGGGCCAAACCAAATGACTTACAAGCCTTAAATGGCCCTCAGACCCCACATTCCCCATCCCTGCCTTATGTTAATGAGATGATTTGGGGAAATCCCCTAAAGATGGGGGCTGGTTGCCAAGGGACCCAAACATGTGATTAAAGGTTTGACATTTTTAGTTCCACCCCTGATCTATGGGGAAGGGAGAGGGGTTGGAGATTGAGTTCAATCACCAGTGGCCAATCATACTTATGCAGTAAAGCCTCCATAAAACCCGAAAGGTTGGGGTCCAAAGAATTTCCATGAGAACAGAGAGGCTCCTTTGATTGGGACCTCACCTTATGGGTCTCTTCATTTGGCTATTGATTTGTATCTTTTAATATCCTTTGTAATAAACCAGTAATCTAGTGAGCAAATGGGTTTCCTGAATTTTCTTCCTGCTCTAGCTAATTAATGGAAACCAGGGAGGGAGTTGTGGGAACCTCCAATCTGTATCCAGTTGGTCAGAAGCAGAGGTGACAACCTGGACTTGTGATTGGCATCTACAATGGAGGACAGTCTGGTGCGTCTGAGCCCTCGACCTGTGGAATCTGATGTTCTCTCTGGGTAGATGGTGTCGGAATTGAGTGTTGCAGAGAATTGCTTAGTGTGGGGGGAAACCCACCTCTGAATTGGTGTCAGAATCAGATTGGTCATCCCAAAGCACATCAGAGCCATAAATGCCCCAGAGTTAAGTTCCATTTCAGTTTAGGACTAACAGTCTTTTCAGACCCACACCAGTTGTGCGGGGCCTCCCTTGAAGCCAATTTACAACTGCCAATGAGTCCGGGCAGGGGTGATGGGTCCTGCTGGCCTCCTGAGGGTGGGACTTCTCAGAAATCCACAGGATGCAGTGTTAGAGGTCATTCTCAGAAGAACCAGCTGTTCTGTTGAAATCTCAAAGCCACCTCCTGACATGGAGGTCAGTCATCTTTCTCTACTGACCCTTGTTACGTGTGTACACTGGACATTACAGGAGAGCATGGGTTGTCCAGAGTTACCCTCTCCCCCTGTACTCACAGATGGCTGTTCACTAGGTTGGTCTGGTGATGGAATAGCAGAGGTCACCCAGTAAGAAAGTATTGGTTGCTTGCGGACTCTTTAACAATTCAAACCAAGATGCACTTCCCAGGCTGCCTCCCTCAGCCTACTGCTCCCCTACCTTCGCTCCCCATGCATTAGAAAGCAGCTTACTTTAAAAGCTGATTAGATGAGCCCTTAATAACATTAGAATTTAAATGGCCCCAGATAGGCTTTTAGCTTCTTGCCAAATTGAGATAAATGTGATATTTGGGGAGCTGAGCTCCCAGCTTCAAGGCTGCTCTGGACCGCAGATGGGTTTTGAAGCAGTGTGTGTTACGTGCCCTTGAGTCAGCTCTGACTCCTGGTGACCCTACGAATGAGTGATGTCCATAATGTACCATGCTCAACAGCCCTGCTTACCTCCTGTAGATTCATGCCTATGGTTTCTTTTATGGAGTCAATCCATCTCATGTTTGGTCTTCCTCTTTTGCTGCTGCCTTCTGTTTTTCCCAGCATTATTGTCTTTCTCAAAGAACCCTGCCTTCTCATGATGTGCCTGAAGTAGGACAGCATCAGTTCTGTCATTTTTTGCCTCCAGCAATGTTTCTGGCTTAATTTCCTCTAGAACCCCTTGTTTGTCTTTCTGGAAGTCCAGGGCATCCATCGAGCTCTCCTCCAACACCATATTTTAGATGAATCAAGTTTTTTCCTTATCAACCTTCTTCACTGTCTAACTTTCACATCCCTACATAGTAACTGGGAATATGAGGGTATGAATGATCTTAGCCCTGGTCTCTGTTGACACATCTTTGCCACTGGGGGTCGTTCCTAATTCTTCCATTGCTGCCCTTCTGAATCTCAGCTTTCTCTTGATTTTTGGCTGCAAGTCTTGATTTGAATTGATGATTGAACTGAATGAAGTAAGCAAAACCTTAACAATTTCATTGCCTTTGTTGTTTGTGCTAAAGTTGTATATTTTGTTTGAAGTCATAATTTTGTCTTCTTGCTGTTCAATTCAGTCTTGCTTTGGCACTTATTTCACTTTTATGAGAAGTAATTTTAAATCATGACTACTCTCTGCCAGTAAGATGGGGTCATGTGCATATCTTAAGTTGTTGATATTTCTTCCAACAATTTTCAGTACTCCTTCCTCTGTGTCTAGCCCAGTTTTCATATGCTACAGTCTGCATACAGAGTGAACAACCAGGAAGATAAAATGAACTCTTGTCTGACCCTGTTGTTTGTAGGAAACTACCTTTTTCCATGGAGAAAGGTTGTTCTGTAGCCTCAAATTGAGGAGGTGTGCATCTACAATGTGTCTTTCATCTCTAAAGGTCTGGGATTCTGTGTGTAGATGTGTCTTCATGATCAAAATTTTTAAGAAAAGATAAATTGAGGCCAAGGGGCACAGGCCAGCATTAAAATTTGGGGAACAATCTATGAAAAAACTTCTCTCTGTACTCCCACACTCTCTGATAACTTTTTAGTTCTGAGCAATAAATATTTACTGAGCAACTACTATTTAGTCATTGAATTCAATATTAATGTTGTGATTACCTGATCATTATACAGAATGATCAGAAGTATGAGTGTTTCATTTTGGTGAATATGCTCAGTCCCTCTGTAACTCTTAAGGTAGGTTCAGTGCTGGGAGGAAAACCTACTCATCAAGCCATTGAGCTATGACTGCCTTCCAATTTAATACTCTTCTGGAAGTTTTAGTAAAAGTGAAAAACAGAATGGAAAGGAATCAAAAGTGAACATAAATGGATTGTTAAATGTTGAAATGAATGGATTCTTCAAAATAAGTAAACAAAAACCCAGTTGTCTTTTTTCCCCCATCATTTTGCAATCAAACCAAGCAACTGGTGTTTTTAGATTGAAATCTTGAGGTTATATATATATATTAAAAAAAAAAACCAAAAAAAAACCCCATGGCTTGCCTTTTTGATGGGTTGGTCATTGCAGAAATGACCCTGAATTTAAGCTTCTTTTTATAAGGTTCACCAAATAATCACCGCTCCTAGAGCCTTTCAGAAGTGGCCAACCTTGAGCTTCAACCTTGCATTTGCATTCTGGTGAGAAAAGCCCATCTGCCATGTTTCCCTGAAGTAACACAGAGTTCTTCTTTTTTTTTTTTTCTTTCTTCCTTTTTTATTAAACTCATTGGGATGACATTGGTTAATAAGGTCATATAAGTTTCAAATATAAGTTCTATAGTACATCATCTGTATATTGCATTGTGTGCCCACCACCCACAGTCAAATAGTCTTTTGTCACCATAGAATTAGCCCCACTTACCCTTTACTATCCTCCCACCCTCTTCCCTTTGGTAACCACCATACTGTTGTCTGTGTCTGTGAGTTTCAGTTTTATATCGCAAGCATGAGTAAAATCATATGGTTCTTAGGTCTTTCTGACTGACTTATTTCACTTAGCATAATATCCGCAAGGTCCACCCATGTTGTTGCAAATGGCAATATTTCATCTTTTCTTATGGCTGTGTGTATTTCATCTTTCCTTAGGACTAAGAATTGTGAGGCGCCACACAGGAGAGGAGGGAGGAACCTGGGCCTGGGTGAACCTGTTCCTCCTGCTCTGGTCCTAAGAGTCCAAAACTTCATGGACCCCGAGGAGGAAAATACTTGTATTCATTTAGACCGTGGCTCCAGTGGATTCAAACAGAAACTGTAGTTTGAATGTGAAGGCCATCGGAAAGGTTGTCTCAGAAAAAGGTTGAGGTCTGTGTCATGAGAAGGGTTGAGGAAGATCAGAGAAGTAGAGCTCCCAAAGCTCTGACCAGCCTCCGAGGGTCAGAGCTCACCTGGGTCCAGTGCCGCTCCTCAGAGATGGCAGAGGGCAGTGTCACCGGGTCTCTACAGAGCACCCGTGCTCTGTTCTGCTCCTTAGCAGAGGAAGCAGCCATTCAGTGGTGATAAACTTTTGCCATGGGCATCACATTTAAGAGGCTGTTGCTCTGAAAGTTAAAGTACTTTCTGAATATCCACTTGTATTTTTCTCTCAACATCTGGCAGTTTTGTGGGGAAAATGTACGGATGTTGGGTGTGTGGGATGGCAGGTTACAGGAAGGGTCATCGCTCCTTTGCTCAGCATGGGGCCATGCAGAAAGGGATCTGTTTAGTCCTGCTCCTCTCCTCAGGATGCCTCTGCATGCTGCTGCTCCTGGCTTTGTCCTGACTGTCTAGGGACAACGTGTCCCTGATTCTTGCAAGGCAAACTCTCCCACTGAGTTAATTCTCAGCCTCTTTCCTGCCACCTGCTGTGGAACCTTTCTCCATTCAGTGGTTCCACTCATATCCTCTCACTTCCTGTACGTTCTTCTCCTTCTGCTGATAAACAAGCCTTGGACGGCAAACAAACAGCTTTTGCTTGATTGTGTAACTCTCTAACGCCTTCTTTTACCCAAATTCTATGAAAGAATATTCTACACTCATTTCCCATCATGTATTTAACCCTTAACCCCATGGAAAATGGTGTATCTACCTATCCACACAACCAATTGGATTTAATTTGGCGAAAGGGAAGAGATCACCTGCTCTGTGCTGTGCCCAGTCTGGGTTCTGACCACAAGGAGGACACACTGTTATAAGGTAGCTGAGCATGCCAACCCCCTCCCCAAATTATAAGGTATGTGGTAAGTGGGATGAGGGGGGCGTGTACTATAAAGAGGCAGGGACAACCAGCCCTGCTTGGGACAGAGGACCATAAGGAATATGCCATAGGAGCTCCCCAGACAAATAGGAAACCCAGGAAGGGAGAAAAGGAGAGAAGGAGGTGGCCAGTCCAGGTTGAAGGAGCAGCGTGGGCAAGGTCATTGAAGCCACTTCGGCAGCAAGACATGTAGCGGGCACTGCATACACAGTGGGGAGAGAAGTGTGTTAAGACGTCAATGTCAGAGGATGACAGACTGTTCCTCTTCAAGTGTGAGAGCCTGAGAGACTTGAACGCTTTCTTGAAGACATTGGGGACAATGGAGGTTCAAAGCTGACCCGGGACACAACCAGATTGTCTTTTTTAAAAATGGCTCAGGAAGCAGAACTTGGAGGGGGAGATCAAGTAAGAAGCTGCTCTAATCATCCAGATAAGAGGTGATGGGGCCTGAACCAAGAGTGGATCCAGGGCTGGGAAAGAGGGTCTCTTCCATCCTCCATGAATCCCCTTTGGACCCAGCCAATCAGATGTTTGCTCTTCCTGAACTATTGCCTCTATTGTGCTCTTCTTATTATACTTACTCAGCTAGTATTACAGTCATTTGTGTATTTCTCTGATTTCCTTTAGCAGATTGTATCTTTGTCTCCCTTTCCTCAAATTACAATACTTTGTTCATAACAAGAGCTGAAGAAAAGGTTATTTAGCTGAATTGAATTTTCAGGCACTTCACACCATGAATAATTGAGGAATCGGCCATGTATAAGTGCTCATCATTTACATAATTGTGTAAACAAGCTGATAAATTTTAAAAATTTTTTCCTGTTATTTTCATGATCCCAGGATGCCTTGCTCTCTTCTCAGTGCTCCAGATTTTAGGGGTCTAGGAACCAGTGGCAGAGGCTCTGTGTGGCTCTCACCTCCCCCTGCAAGGGAGGCGGTTGGAAGGAGGGAACAGATGATTGCGTTGATTGAATATGAAAGCCATGTGCAAATATTGAGAAATGTGCTGTCTGAAGAGACAGCATCGCGAAGCGCACTGCATGCTGGGAGCCGTGCAGAGTCCCGAAGGTCAGTGAGCAGATACAGATTGATTAAGCTAAGTACTTACTGAAATTGCTTTACAACATACTGATGAGAATTGATCATAAGCAGGACCCGTATTTGTCGTGAACATGCTTATGTAAACGCGCCCTTTGGTAAGCTGTCAGAGCAAATTAACTGTCTAGACTTTTCCCCAAATAAACGTAGCCATGGTACCTCTTACAAATAGGTGGTAGGAAGTTAACCAGCACTTAACGTTTTGTGATTGGCTTTTTCTACCTGTGGACCCGATTGGACCAGAACAGCTTTTATTGTGGCAACTTGTCATAACCCTGAAGTTAGCCCCTCTCTCTTTCCAGTGCCAAGCCAAGGGATTCTAATTGGCCAGAAGTCACTCCTGTTCAGGGTGATACTCAACTTTTTCTTAAGCCCCATCCCTAGCTCCTAGGAAACTAGGAGCCAGCATTCTCCTCACCCTGGACTACATCCAACAGGCTGAAGCAGGGGCTGTAAATGCACCAGCCTGGGACACTTCAGCAGAGAAAACAAGGGCAAGTGGAATGGGGCAGATAAAAGGCAGAGTAAGGCAGATAAGGATAAAATATGAGAGTGTAGTAGAAGGCCTAGTGGCAGGTCTTTCTTCAGTAATTTTCATGTGTCAAATACAAGAGGATAAGCCATGGGCCACACTGAAGAAGGATGTATCATAGTCCCTGCTATGAAGGAGCATAGGGTTTAGTCCAAGGCAATTCTAAATCCAGAACGCAAATAAAATACTAACACACAACAATATAATGAAGTACTGCACCCTGGCACTGGCTGTGTCTGTTGCTGAAATAGAATGGAAATGAAATGTACAAAAGAAACATACAGTGCGATTGAAACTTTGCCAAAATATAATGAAAATGAATGGAAATAGAACGGAGTGTCATAGGGCTCAGGGGAGTGGAGACGGCCATGGAAGACCTCATGGGAGAGGGCATGGGCATCGAGCTGAGCCTTGATGGAGAGGTGGCACAAAGCCAGGAAGGCAAAAGGACACCTCGGGCTAGGGAAGAGGAAGACTTAAGGGAGAAGAAGAAAGAGAAAAAGAAAGGGAAAAGTTGCCAATGACGGTAATGGTCGGGCAGTCCCCACAGCTGCCTCACACCCTAGGGTTTCTGTACCAACCCTTAAAGTGCCTTGGCCAGAGACCAGCAATCTAGAGGCAGAAAATATGTCAGCGGTCTCCGTGGTCCTGCAGAGCTGGCCTAGTGCCAGCCAATTTCTGTTCTCTCTGTAATCACAAAGTGGAGCATCTTTTTCTTGTGTTTGCTTGAGGAGAATACTGTTTACACAGAAAGACTCACACACTTCGGACTGCTCTTTGACAACTGAGTTCTCATATTAGTAACAATGGGGTGTGGAGAACTCACAGAAACTTCATGCAGATGAGGCAGCTGAGACGCCTTCAGGCTTCATTAGCTGACAGCCCCATAGCCTCTGAGCAATGGAGAGGCTGGTAAATTAAGGATAATTTATTAGGTGTACTTCAAGTGGGTTTTATACGGAGAGCAGGACATAGCCTGCAAAGTATACTTTGGTTGGCACTGTGAAATCTGCCTGCCCTGAAGATTATTCCCCCACCCCACCCTCACCTCCTCTCAAATGTTAAGAAAGTAAAATAAAATAAATAAATCACTTGGTTCTGCCATTTGTCTCAAATCCTACCATTTGAGAGACATTCTTGGGAAGGCCTGGCCCCTCCCAGATGTCCCTTCTGAAAGGCAGGTATTCCCAGAAAGACACACTTATCCAACCTAGAATGCTCATTATTTTATTAGATTATTATTTTTTTTCTAAAGACTACTGGAGGAGGAGAATGAAGAGAAGAGGATGAGAAATTTTGGAGGGAGAAGAGGGGAAAATTATTTTAGAATAGGGGGCTCTGGTAGAAAGGCAGGCTTGAAGAGGGTATCCAGTGAAATGGTCTGGATAGCTAATGAGCAGGAGGAAAGGAGGGAAGGAAGACGGGAGGGAGGGCAGGCGGGCAGGCGCCACATAATCAAACAAGGCTAGAATCAAACCCTGTCTCCTTTGAAGTGTGTCCGGAGCAGCACTGACTGATTGGATAGCTCCCACATCAAAGTTGGACATATCCAGGTCCCACCTGAGAACTGTCAGCATTGCTTAAGACAGTGGTCGGCAAACTGCGGCTCAGAGCCACATGCAGCTCTTTGGCCCCTTGAGTGTGGCTCTTCCACAAAATACCACATGCGGGCGCGCACGTACAGTGTGATTGAAATTTCGTGTCCCATGTGCAGAAGTTGGTTTTCTGCCTGGGCGAGTCTATTTTGAAGAAGTGGCATTAGAACACTCAAGGGGCTAAAGAGCCTCATGTGGCTTGAGAGCTGCGGTTTGCCGACCACTGGCTTAAGAGAATAAAAAGGTGGAGGAACAGGACAGGCCTAGCAGGAGAGGGCCACTTGTCAGCCCCACATTTTGCCAGTGCAGGCTGAATGGGCATGTACACAGCCAAGTCAAGTTCAACCACAGCAAAACCACACGAGTCTTTCCTTAAGCGCAGAGAAGAAAATGCCCAGCCATCACACCCCAGGAAGAACAGTTGTGACAATGGGCCAGCGGACTAACAGGATTCCCAGCTGAGTCTGCAGGGTAAAGCGAAGCTGGGAAATGATTTAAGAACTACAATGATGAAACTCGGTGAGAACTCCGATAGTCTACTACTAGAAACACAGACACAGTGAATGTTTAATCTAAGAGGTTATTCATGTCCAACACTCATCTTCTAGCTAAAGTAAACGGAGCCCTGGGAGAGTTAAGACTTGTTGAGTGCTTTCTATTTACTAAGTGCTATTTTGATCACTTTCTTTGTATTAATCCATTCACTCATCCAAGTAACCAATAATAATAGGTATTATTATTATTATTATGGTACAGAAAGGCTAAATAATTTACCCAAGATCAAACTCAGTCAGTGGCAGAGCGGGGATTTGAACTGAGATGGTCCACATAAGCCCACCCTGAAAGATCCATTTGAGATCACACAGCCAGACACCAGGAAGGAAAAGCCGTCTTAGTCATTTGGACCCTGGCACGTGCAGGTTAGCCTGTAACTGTCACTCATGCAATGGCGAATGCCTGTTGGGGAGAGGCCACGACAGGTCTGGTAATTCCTCACAGATCTGAAAGGGAAGCTGAGCCGTCGTTGTAGAATCACCCATCCCTCCACACTCAAGGAGAGGTGAAGGGGGTGTCATTGAGCCACTGCCATCAAAGCCATGACAATTATTGAGAGAATGGTCCAGAAATGAAAGAGGAGATAGATCTCTTGGTAAAGAGGAGGAGCTTGGGGCAACACAATCATAAAGTCTACATTGATGAGGTTTTGATAGTGACTGATGCCATAGCAATGGAGACAGAGTGTGAGGACAAAGAGGGCGAGGCATTGAGTCACTCAGCGAACCATGCTTTCTGGATGCTCACTTTGTCCAGCTGCTAAGTGCTCTGGAAAGGAAATGAGGCTGGTCTGGTCCATGAGCTTACAACCTGGTGGATCAAACAGGGCAGTGTGGAACACTGAAGTGTCAGACATGCAGGGGTGCATCCCCATTATGTTAGCATGGACTGCCTTGAAGAAGAAATTGGTAGCTGGGATTCATGGAGTCAGAGAGGCAACCATATCAGAGGGCTGGCAGATGGGATGCTGATGCTTTTAGATGAGGATTACCATGATTTGGCTGCGCTGGAAAGAGAAATGAGCAGTGAGCTGTAAATCAGAATGACAGTGGCAATAGTGAAATTGCCATAGACAGCGGCGGATCTTTTGTGGTTAACCTTGTCATGGCTGATTCAATGAAGGAAAAGAAGGGGCTTCTAACATTAACGGGGTGTGTAGAGCACCTGTCTAGTGTGTAATAGGGATGCCTGTAGCTTTATCAAAGGTGGCCAGGGTCTGGTATTGTAGAGGGGTGGATAGACATTGAAATTGTTATGGGAACAATTATGATTGTAACTGAGGTAATAATAAAGATAATGGAGCTGTAATTGAAAAGCTGGTGGCTGGAAAGAAGAAGGTGAGGGCAGCCGAAATGGAGAGGGGGCGATAAGGGAGGTAATGGTGGTGTCGGGAAGGTAATGGAGTTCTAATGTGATGATGACTGCAAGGGGTGGGGGATGATCATCTTAATGGAAGCAGGAGGGACTGTGATGCAGGTGAGAACTGTATGCAGAGCATCCATCAGAACAGCCACGTTATGAACAGCGACACCCAAAGTTCTCATTACAGCAGGAGTCCTAATGGACCCTGGACAAAGATAATGCCGTTAATGGAAAAGATGATGACCACCATGAAAGTCAGGAGCCTGGTAATGGTATTTAGAACCAGCTATGGGGGTGGGAGGAGATGAGGGGAGGAATGGCTGTGGCACTGAGGGGGACTGGTATGGACATACCTGTAGGTTCTAGGACTGAGGTTCCTGAGCACTGTCACTAGGCCCATCCCTGGGGGTTACTGGACTCTGATGCAGCTGCTCCTGCTTGTACAAGGCATTCATGGTATGTGAGGGAGACGGGATGAACAGACGTGGCTGCAGCAATGATTTGAGTTTACAGTCTACATTTTGGTTTTAAATTAGGCCTGATGACACCCTAGCTCAGAAATATTATTTCTGTGAGCAGATGTGTAAACAAAATGTCTGGGCAATACACAACTTTGCAGCAGAAATGACTGTGTACTGAAGATGATTTGTTTTTGATATATTAATTGAACCACAAGAGAAAAGTGGGAACCATCCTCCTGTGCTCCCTTTTAACTTCGGAGGCTTGAGCTGGGGAGAGGCGGTGGTGGTCTGGCTGGAGGCTCTGGTGTGGGCTCTGCAAAGGGACCCAGGGGATGGCCTCCACAGGCCCCCAGTGCTGCTGGGATTTCTGCATCGAGCAGCCTAGAGATGTACACAGAGTGGAGGCCGTCTGCCTGAACACAAGCAGATGCTCCCAGACCCACACCAGGCATCCAGGAGACGCGGGCAAGATAGAGAGCCTGTGTGGGAAGCAGAGATAGCACATCGGCTCATCACCTGCACAAGGAGGCCTGCAGGGAGCACAGGTGTTTTCTGCCTCTGTCGCTAAATGCCACCTCTCAGACCAACTGCTCCCAAAGCACCAGGAAATCTTGTACAAATGACAGATTCCCGGGTCCCACCTCATGGAGAGTCTGATTCTGTTGGTGGGGATGGGGCCTGTGAATCCGTATTTTACAAACTCCCCTTGAAATTTTCCCATGTAGTCTAGTGTGTGAGCCACTGTCTAAGCATTTGCCTGGGGCCCTTGTAGGGAGAACGTTGGGCAAGAAGTGGCGGGAGCAGATTTCACAAGTGTCGGCCAAACCTACCTTTAGAATAGATTTGCCCTAATAATGAGCTTTAAGAAGCACTGGGATCCTCTGCTAATCAACCTGCCTGCCCCTCCACCTGTGCCTGGGGCAGACTTTTCCCTCAGTGAAGAGCCACACAATTGACATAAGCAGGTTGCCAGTCGGGGACTCCTAGAATGGCTGGGAAGGAGGCAGTGTGGGGCTACAGGGCCTATTTCAGCTAGAATAGAAGGGGGGAAGTGATACAAGGACTATAGCTTGTGAGGAGACAGAGGAAATGTCCAGAAAAGATGTTTCAAGGACCCCCCCATTGGGGGAGTGACCATGGGTGTAAAGATGAGGGAGGCGCACCATGCTGTCCTTGAAAGGTTTTCCCACTCACTCTCAGACGTATTATTTTGTTCGTCAGAATTCTCAGAGATTAAAAGGGGTCAGTATCATAAAAATATTCAACTTATGATTTGGGAAGTACAAGTTATTTCTGTCCTTAGATGGCATATAAATTGTGTGCCTGTACATACGTCTACACCTAAATCAACAAAAATGAGGAAACGGGTATAATAACTAAACAATGCATTATAAATAAAATGTGTTCTTTTTCAATTGCTGAACAAAATGATAGAATGTTTCTCCATAGCCTCAGTTCACTTTTCCCGGTTCCCTTCGATGCAAACTTTTAAAGAGACCCGGAACTTACTGGAAGAGTCCAGTAGAGCCACTGTCATTTCAGATGGGAAACCCAGTTCCTGTTGGGACCACTTGCCCGGACCTGTCCCAGAGAAACAGGAACTCAGAGTATTATTCCATGATCCTTTGACAGGTAGAGGGGCTCACCCCTTCTTCCTCCACTTGGGAATGGTTCAGGCGATCAGATGGAGGCCGTGGTGGAAAGCAAGTTCACGAGCACAGTGTGGGCCAGCTCCTCAGCGTGTCTCCTCTCTCTCTCTCTCTCTCTCTCTCTCTCTCTCTCTCTCTCTCTCTCTCTCTCTCGTCACCACGCTTATCAGGGTGCAGACTAGAACAGTGCGTCACTTTCCCTGGGATGGTGACCCACCCCTGAGAAGTGCCGCCTTCCTCCAGAGCCATGTTGTCATTTGTCAGCTGCTAATCATTCGTTAACCTCCCAGATACCCTGTGGAAGCCAGGGCCTTGCCTTTAATTATGAAGGTAGTTCGCTGGGTCCCCTTGAATAAAATTACAACTTGAGGAAACAAATCATTTAGATCAAATACAACCTGGTGGCTTCCTCATACAGTAATCATTTCGGGCAGGTGCTATTAGGTAATTCAATCACTGGGCTACAGAAATCCACCACGGAATTAATGAGGAATGAACTCAAATTCTGAATAGGAGAGTTTCGGAATAAATGGCTTTGAATGAAAAACCAGGAGCCAAGCCTGTAATCACAGCAGATGACAACAATGCACAATGGCATATTAAGCACAGTCCTCGCTCCCGTCTATTCTCAGTCCACAGCCTCGTGTGGAACCAAAAGAACACGTTGTGCCCACCAATAGCCTTCCACTTCTCTCAGTTTCCTAACATTGCCTTCACTCTTTTCTCAAATGAACTGAATAAATTCTGAAGCTCTCATTCAGTTTTAGAATAAGCCCTTGTTAATCCCCAAGGCTTTTTTTTTTTTTCTCTCTCTCTCCTTCAAAAGAGCACCTCTGGGCATAGCCCATTCAGACTTAACCTGGTCCGCCTGCATCCAACCTCTCTCCCCTCTAGCATATTTGCCTCATGGTGACCAGGGTGATCTTCTCAAAACTCATCCCACACACCGCAGCCCTGCTAACACCTCCGTTCCTTGCCTCTGTCATCGTCATCTGAGCATCCAGCACCTGCTTGTCTTCCCAGCCTATCCCCTCTTGTTCCCCTATAAGAACTCATCCTGAACTCCAGCCACACCCGGTTCTTGAGTTTTCTGAATGTTCTGTGCTCTTTCATAGTACCACACTGTTTTTCCCACTAGAGTACCTGCTCCAACCTTATTCTCATATTTTAAAATTCACCTTGAACAGTGTTTCTTCCTCCAACCCTCTCTGATCCCCTCTTACCTCCATTCCTAGTCTGTGTTGGATGCCCTTCCTCCATGCCCCTGGAGGCAGAGCTCAGATGTTGGACATAGTGCCCAACACTGTCCTGGTTGGAGCTGTCTGGCTAGACGGGCATCTCCGAGAGAGAAATACTGCATAGCAGTTAGCCCTGACTCTCCAGTGCTGGGCCTCTGGTTGATACATAACAAATATTTAATGAGTGAATGAACCAGTGATAGAAGAAATGGAATCGTGGTTGCAGAAACGAAGGAACCCAATGGCATGAGTTATGCTAATTCTAGCAGCCACACACTCCCATTCCCAACTCTGCGCAGAAGCATTTGAAAGATTACTTTTGTAACCTGAAATTCAGTCCATGATGAGTTGGCCCAGAATGAGGGCGTTTCCCTGCAGCTGGTGATGTCATCGCAACATCATCTTCCTCCCACTCTGTAGCAAATACCTGAGAAACTAGGCTCTGCAGCAGGGAGAGGATGCTTCCCTGGGGCAGGAAACCTGTTAGTCCGAGCCTCATGGGGACCCGCGTTGCCTTCTCTGGGCCCAGACGGCCAACCCCACAGGAAGTCTCCCTATGCTGGCCACGGTTGCTGGTTTCCTCAGAACCTGGTCGGCTGGTGTGTTTCATGCTGTGCTCCATCAGGGAGTTAATCAGGCCTGAGTTTTTTTAACACCGTGTTTGTCATGCTCACTTACCTTAAGATCAAGTCTGTTCAGGCATTAGTGGGTTCTGCTCACTCTCTCTGGTAGTTTTGGTGTTTAAAATTTCAGGATTTTTCTTAGAGGAACACTAGACGTTTTCTACCAAGCATGCCTTATGCATAAGCCTCTCAGGCTGCTTCCCTGGGTGAACTACTCCAGCCTCAGAGATTGAGCTGCTATGAAGGAAGTAAGTGTCTGTGTATTCATTTCCTAGTGATGCCACAGAAAGTACCACAAACTTAGAAGCTAAGAACAACCTACATTTATTAATTTAAAGTTCTGTAGTCCAGAACAACCCACATTTATTTATTTATGGCTCTGTAAGTCTAGCATGCATCTCACTGGACTAAGATCAAGGTGTCTAAAGGGTGCTTCTTTCCAAAGGCATTGGAGAGAACCCATTTTCTTGCCTCTCCCACCATAGAAGGTGCCCACATTCCCTGCTTTGTCCACTTCCTCCATCTTCAGAGCCAGTGATGGCTGGTGGGGTCCTGCCCATATCACATCATTCCAGCCTCCTCTTTTGCCTCCCTCTTTCGGTATTAAGGACCCTTGTGATGACTTTGGGCCCAGCTTGTTAATCCACAATAATCTCCCAATTTTAAGGTCAGCTGATTAGCAGCCTTAATTATATCTGCTACCTTGATTTTCCTTTGACAAATACAGTGACATAATCACAGGCTCCAGGGATTAAGACTTGGCCGTCTTTGGGGAGGCCATTTGACCACACCTGTATGGCTCTGGACCTCTGGAAGGTGTCCTTTGTATAACCTTGTGGGTACAGAGTAGACTTGTGATGTCACCTACAAGCTCATTAGAAATGCAGACTCGCAGGTCCCACCCCAGACCTTCAGAATCCAACTCTACATTTTCACCCACTGCCAGGGCATTCAGTGTGTGCACAGTGAGTTTGAGAAGCACCACTCCAGAGGTTCCCCGAGGGGCAATGGAGGACGTTAAACTTGGCATCGGACAGAGAATTGTCTTATCTGGAAATGCATCTGTAATAATAAGGGGGTCTTGAGGAAACTAATCAAGGGCCTCCTTCCTCCCTGTCAGAACAATCAGAGATATAAAGCAAAGAAGTGGGCCAGGTAGAACCAAGGTCTCCCCTTTGCAAGCTGAGATCTGGTAATGCAACTCTACCTGCGGATATAACCCTGAACCTCACCATGAGAACTTGCCACACTGTCACACTGCACCAGACTGGGGACAGTCTCTCCCACCACAGCCCTGCCAGCAGTGGTGGGGCCTGGGTAGGAGGATCTCCAGCAGGAGTGGTGGGTCTGAGAGCACATGCTCTCTGCAGGCAGACCAGCTCCCAAGAGGGAGGAAGAGGCTGGGCTACATGCCTGGTTTCTCCTTCCAAACTCAGCAACCAGACAGATGACTGATGAGTGAGGGGACAAAGACAGAGTGTTACAGCTAGTAGAGCTGCTTCTGCATGGAAGGAAACATCTGGAGGGAGATCCAAATTTCCCATGATAATTAACGTCTCCATATCATAGGGTCACTGTGAGTAGAATGACAGAGCATGTATGCCAGCCCTTAGTCCATCATAATTCAATTATAAGGATTATGGCATTATCCAGCAGTTCTAAAACCTGCAACCCCACAGGAATATCCTAATGACTAGTTACAAAATGTGGGTCACAAGCCCCCCACATTTTGGGTTCAAATTCATATGGTTAAAGGTAGGGCTTGGGAATCATCTGATGTCATGGCCCTTTAGCCATTTAGGCAGGACTTTACCTAAACTAGAGAGGTGGAGTATTAGACAATACTTTTTTGGTTGCAAGTTACAGAAGCCAACGAGAGCTGACTTACCCAAAGAGGGAATGTGTGCTGGACCCATGGGTGTCCTACAGAACATGGGCAAAGAGTCCATGTTGGGCAGGGACTGGCACAGGAACTAGACGCTTTCCAGACCCAGTGTTTCTCTCTCCATCTTCATTTCTGCTTCTCTCTGTGGCCAGTGCCATGGTCTCTGCATTTTCATGTATGTGGTGAGCAGAAGATAAAGTCCATACAGCTCCCAGAAGTGCATTGTCCTTGGACATTGGTAGACAGATTAGCCTCTTTTAGTCCCAATTCTCATTTCCCAGGCCAGAGAACTGATGGACCCGGGTCAGGTCAGCTGTGTCCCCAGGCTCAGGAACTTGGGGTTCTAGGAGCTTTCCCTCCATCTTTGTGAGGAGACATTGGATGAGGGCAGTTTTCAGAGAAAAGAATTCTTTTTCCAAGTTTGATGGATACCCAAAAGAAGCTACCAAAAGCTTGTATCTATCCGATGTTTATATTTTTAAAAATTGCTTTCCCTCAGTAGCCAAAAAAAGAAAGAAAAAAGGAAAACCTGTGACTTAGGGTGTCTAATAAAAAAAAAAGAAAATCTGCCGAAACCGGATTGGCTCAGTGGTAGAGCGTTGGTCTGCGGACTGAAAGGTCCCAGGTTCGATTCCGTCAAGGGCATGTACCTGGGTTGCGGGCATATCCCCAGTAGGGGTGTGTGTAAGAGGCAGCTGGTTGATGTTTCTCTCTCATCAACATTTCTAGCTCTCTATCCCTCTCTCTTCCTCTCTGTAAAAAAATCAATAAAATATATATTTTTAAAACTTAAAACATTTCCAATTTATATTTAGAATCCGCCTCATGGAAATATCAGATCTAGCAAAACCCCCAAGGTTGTGCCTCCCCTGCAGACTCAGCATGTCAGAGATTTCACCTCCTTTGGCGAGGAGGCTTCTGTTTCTATTTGGAAGTGAGTTCATTTCCCCGGGAAATTCGGGGCCCTCCGGCATGCTTTCTTCAGGTAGAAAGAAAGTTCTTTTTCAAGGAGACATTTTCTTGGCGTGGCTTCCAAATCCACTTCTGTCGTAATTAGTTTTTACAAATGTGCCCACCTACCAGACCCCAGGTTCTTCCAGAGTGCAGGTTCCGTCTCACTCCCGTATGCCTGCAGCACCTGTGATGGGGCCTGGCTCAGAGCGGCTGCTCGGCGCATGTTTTTCACCCTGTGAATGAGTGAGTCATTGTTCCTCAAAAGTGACACAATCCTGTGCTTAGTGAGACATCAGTGTATGAGGAGAGAGGGCCAGGTTTGCTCTGCTTTCTAGGAGGCGAGGCTGTGGTCACCTGGCCGGGGTCTGTGAGAGGAAAGGGGAACTCTGAGACCTGCTGAGAGAAAAAGGCGCAGGGTCAGGCACGGTGGCCCCACAACTCACAAATTAAAATCTCCTCCAGGCCTCCCTTTTCCCTTGGGAACAGGGAAAGCACCCTTTTTCTCCTTAAAGACACATACCCCAGCCTCTATGTTCAAATCCCTACACCTCTCTGAGGGAGGTGTGAGAGTTGTGAGAACCAGGATGTTACTACTTACAGGTGCCAACTGGCAGCTGTCATAGGGTCCTTCTAGGGAGAGAGGGTAGAGAGACCCTTTATGAATATTTAATTGCAGGAAAAAAAATTTTTAGACTTCATAATCCATCATTCCCCTACAAAATCAATGTGATGGGGCTCAAATATCTTTATTATAGCAGTCATTTATTTTAAAAATGTATTTTCTTTTAAAAATGTGCATTCTAACTTCTAAAGTAAAAAAAAAAAAAAAAATAGCTTTGGCATGATAGCCGCCTGACATAAATGAAAACACAATTTAATGAAATGGCATTTTAGGAATTTAAACTGAAGCAAATATTTGACATGCTTTATTTAAATCAATTTGCTGTGCCCGCTGTGCTGTTTCAGCCACAGGCGTGTTGATGGGTCCCACATGTGATGCTCTGGGCTCTGAGACTCGCTGGGGAAGAAGCAGAGGATGGGGTGTCCAAAGGGGCCAATTCTGTGGGCCCCACAGGCCCAGCCTCTGGTTCCAGTGCCAGTAAAAATTGGCTGGATTTGCAGGAAGTTGTTTAACAAAACAACTACCCCTACTCTTGCTAAGCAAGAGGGAAGTGTTCAGCTCCATGTTGGTGGCTTTTTTTTTTTTTTTTTTCCATATAAGCATTAAGTTGCTTTTAGGAATCTTAAACCAGTCCTAATGTGTAGCCTACATAAGTCCTAAGCTAAACAGTGAGTGTGTGTTGAGTGTGCGAGTGTGTGTGTGTGTATGTCTGTGTGTGTGCATGCATATGCATGTGTGCATTGTAAATACTATTTCTTTCTAAACTCTCCAGAAAAACAATCCGCCAGGTCCAGGATGCTAATACTGTCACTCCTGTGGGGACACTGGGGCACAGATATGCTCATTCAGTGACCATATGGCCCTTTAAGAAAAAGTGTGCCATCCATAGAATAAGCTTGATTTGAAACAACCAAGTAGTGCTGGTTTGGATTTGTAATCCCGGATACTAACTTAATTCCCTCTTTGTGCAGCTTCCTGGATCAATAATTTGTAGCTCTGGGAAGGGGGTTCTGAAATCACATTGATGGTGCAGGTGTCCACAATCATCCCAGGATAGAGTTGTGAGCTGGCAATGGGTCATAGTCTAAAATAATGTGTAACTTTCACACATATTGGCGGGAACTTATGGTGTCATGTTTGCTTTTCAGCAAAGGTCTTTCAGCTCTTGGGATCAAATATACTTTGAAGATGAGGACATAACTTATAGACCAAATAAATAAAAAAAAACCTGGATGTGGGGGTATCTCAATACACTTTAAAGGGAGATTTCACACACACACACACACACACACACACACACACACACACACCATAGAGCTTATCTCCACCATTCGTGAAACTTCATTTCCACTTACGGAAAAGGAAGAAATTTTTTTTTTTAATTTTTTTATTGATATTTTACAGAGAGGAGGAAGGGAGAGAGATGGAGAGCTAGAAACGTCGATGAGAGAGAAACATCGACCAGCTGCCTCTTGCACATCCCGTACCGGGGATGTGCCCGCAACCAATGTACATGCCCTTGACCAGAATCGAACCTGGGACCTTTCAGTCCACAGACCGACGCTCTATCCACTGAGCCAAACCGGTATCGGCGGAAGAAATTTTTTTAAATGCAGGGTCAGATGGCCCTATATCCAGACACCTCAGCATTTTACAAAGTGTCTGTGCCTTGTTCATCAGAAGAAGTTTAGACACAGCCCTTTGAAGCCAACATCCGACAGGGTAAATTCTGAGCTCTGCAGGATCACTGTTAGGCCGTCATTGGATTGATGAAAAGGATCTCTTTCTGAAAGCCAGTGCTCTGTGCCCACACTGTCTCTCTCCCAGAGTCAGTCACCAGAGGTGAGACAGTTTGGAGGTGCCATGAGCAAACCCTTGCAACCAGAGTTACGAGGGAAGAAATTCCTTAGTGTGCAGGCAACTGTGAAATAATGAAATGGAGATAAGAGCCAGCAGAAGTAAGAGGCAGGAGAAAACTAGAAGCCAAAGAATACAGTGGGTTATATTTTTCTCAAAGATAACCTGGGAACAGGCTCTATCCCCCCACAAGACGATGTTATCTCCAATCTAGAAATTAAAACAAAATGGTGAAAAAGATCAGTTTTATAGTAAAGTTCAGCTTAAGTAACCTTTCCAGATAATTGGAAAAAAAAAATCTTTCTGATATTTGGTTATTTTTATTTAATTTTTTTTTTTACTGTTAGAACCCGCATTAGTCAGCTGGGGCTAGTGGAACACAACACCGTGGGCTGGGTGACAGAAACAACAGAGATCTATGTTCTCATTGTTCTGGACATCTGAGATCAAGATGTCAGCAGGGTGATTTCTTTGAGGCATGTGAAGGGAGGGTCTGGTCCAGGCCTCTTTCCTTGGATGGGCACCTTCTCCCTTCATTTCTCCACATGGTCTTCCCTCTGTGTGTGTCTGTGACCTAATCTCCATTCTTATAAGGACACCTGGCTCACTGGGTTAGGGCCTTCCCAGTGACCTCATTTAATTTCATCAACTCTTAAAAGATCTTATCTCCCAGTACAATCATGTTCTGAGGAATTCAACACATGGGGCGGGGGGCGGGGTGGGAGGGCGCGAAAAGACACAGTTCAGGCCATACAATGCTGATCCCACGTCTCTGAAGCCTGAAAACCTTTCCTGACAAAACCTCCTTTCTCAGGGCAGGGGGCCCCTTTGCTTGGCATGGGAACAGCACAGCTCACTGCCCTGGTGTGAGGAGGAGGGACTGACCCCTCAGGGCCTGGGGTGTCAGCTGCTGGAGCAGGATGTACATTCCAGACATTGAACAGGGAAGAGCCCAGCCACCCAGGCGGATCCCCTGCTCAGACTCCAGAATGGGGGTGACCGAGAAGCTGCGTCATGGCAGAGGCAGGTCAGCAGGACAAAGGATGCCTGGTAGTGGCCACCACACAAAGTGCCAATTCCCAGGGCTGTTTCTACTGCTGACCTGCCTCCTCCCTTGCATGGTCGAGTTATCCACCCTCTTGAAGCCTCAGTATCTACATCTATAAAACAGATGGTAATAGTATCTCCCTTGTAGAAGCGAGAGGATAGAGAGGTAATGCATATAAAATGGCTAGCGCCAGGCTTGTAAAAGGCAGCCATCCTTCAACGCTGGTTGAACAAAAAGTGACAACCATAATCACAACAGCATGAAATATTAAAGACGCCAGCTGAACCACCCAACCCAAGGGAGATTTTTCACCCTGGGAAATGAAACTCCCTTCAAAAACCAGCTTCCTCCGAGACCAGCTTCACCAGGGCTGAAGCAAGTGTGAATGTTTGAAGAGTTACTGGGCATCAACCCTCCGCGCACGCCCCACCGTCTAGCTCATCCCAGCAGCTGCTTTTAGGGCTACACCTGGGATTTGCTACATGAGACGAGAATTCTTGTCAGCACGGAACCCTGGCATCTCATCCAGAAAGCCATTCCACATGGGCACTTCTGCCTCTTTTTGATGCCCAGACTAAAGATTTCTAACCACTAAAAATTTCTGCCTGCCTCCTTCTCCTTCTCTGTCCTCATCCGCTCCCACCTCTCAAGATCTGTTACAGGATTTTATCCCCCTAATTTACTCTGAAAATTGATCAGCTTGATTGCTGTTGTTCCACGGCTCCGTGAATGGAGGCCGTGAGGTTTCAGCCCACTCGGTCAGCATGCAGAGCTCTGTCTCCCGGGAGAGCAGATTGGAAGCAGGACCCGCCTCCCCCGGGGCCTAAGGTACCGTGGGAGTGCCTAATCACACAGCTTCTCATTTGTACAGGGATTTATAGTCTCCAGGACACAGGCTTCCCCATCAGCTCATTTACATAAAGGCTGTAAAAGACATAATACCTTTCATCTGTGCAGCTCTTTCGCCATTTCCCAAGTACTCTCATATATTTAACCTAATTTAAAGATAATATACGATCACATGATACTCCAAAAATATGTTTATTCCTTCCATATGAATAGGGCTATTACAATCCATTACTGGAAAAGAACATTGGTCCGCCAGTTCCCTGGATGCTGAATGCAGAGGTGTAAGTCCTGTGCTTGGTTGTGATCCATCCTCAAGACTTATACTGTTGGAACACAGCCTTCCAGATGCCTCCTGCACTTCGCCTCTTAGAGAAACTTCCATTCCTTCAGCCATGGGCCCAGTGTTCTTTCTAGGGATAGATCTCCCATTCATCCTGAGCAATGTCACTGAGCCTGCTCATAAGGACCTGTGTCCACTCATGCACAGATGTGCTGGGGCACCCTGCTCCCCCTATCGCTCCCATGTGGCCACATGGGGGAGCTTGAGTGGGATGTCCATATGCTGGCTATATTTCAAGAGTCTTGACTGGTGTTTAAGCCATGGTCTAATATTTAGGGAATATTTGTAGAACTCTTCAAAAACCTCAGGTATATCCTTGATTCATCCAGGAGGTCCCACCAATCCTGTAGCATGGTCATCTTTTAAGGGCATATGTGATCATGGCCCTCATGCCCATCTTTTACTCTGCGCCATCCTGAAGGCAGCATCTTCACCAGAACTTGCTGTCTCTTGTCTGTGTGATAAGGTAGCATCTCATTGTCGTTTTGATTTGCGTTTCCCTGATGATTAGTGATGATGAGCGCCACTCTTGCTAACTCGGGTTCATCGCTTTAGACTGGTTTTCCTAGAAACAGACTCTGAGCCACAGTTCCATGCAGAGGGTTTTCTGGGGGGCTCTTAGGAGATAGATCTGGAAGGAGGTGAGGAAGTCAGGACTGAGCAGAGGGAGGAGGTGACTCACAATGTGGTTTTACCTGAGGCCTCAGTCCATCCTGCAGCAGCTCTAGAGCTGAGAAGAGCCATCAGAGTTGTCCCAATTTGAGGCCAGGGGCCAGGCCTTTGTATCCCTGCAATAGTCTGGGAAAGGGAACCTTGGATGGGGAGGTTCCCTGTGTCCCAGGGCAATGCTCAGTGAGGGACATGTCTATGAGCCTTCAGCCGCCAATATTCCCAGCAAGGGGCGTCAATGTGTCTGCCCAAAGACGGCATCGGAACAGAGCACTCCCAGCATTCACTAGACCAGTAGTTCCTGAACTTCACTGTGCCAGGGAAGGAATGTTGGGGGCCCTCCTGGAACTCTGCCTAGCACTGGAACACAAGCCTGTTGCCATTCTTCCTGGCCCTGCTTTTATTCCTCACCCTTCAGCACTGGGGGACTATATCTTCACCAGGACCTCATTTAGGTGGAAGCACAGTTGCTAGAAGGGAAAATTCAGGCAAAGACTCTGCCAGCCTTCTGCTCCAGCCCTGCCCATCCAGCCCCTTTGACCAGGGTCTGGGCCATGGTCTCAATCCTGTCTTTCTAGGGCGTGCTGCATTCCTTGCCCTGCTGCCTCCCTGCATGGGGCCCTCCTTTTCTAATTTATTTTCAGCCCCGAAGCTGATCTCAGAGGCAGCATCTGGTTCTGCTTCTAAAACGAAGCTCTGGCTGACTCCGGCTGAGAAGCACAGAAGTCAGAGGCATGCTTGTCTCCAAGGTCGCCTAGAAACAACACAGCCTCACCCTTCCCTGCCAGCACCGCCTCCTCCCAGCATCCTTTCTTGTCAACACACAACTTCTATTCACCTGTGGCCCATCACAGTTAGGGTCCTGGGTTATAGAGGACCAGACTTCAGAGCCCTCCCAAGCCCACATCCACTCAGAAATGCCACATCTACACAAGCCAAGGAGAAAATGAGGGGAATGCGACTTGTGAGACCCAAGTTCCACACTTTAGCTTTTCCTGTAGCAGACGTAGAGCCCACCTGCCACTCACTGGGCTCCACATTCAATATTCAGAAACCCAGGTGACAGGTGTGTCACAGAAGCTAACTTATCCCTGAAATCCTACTTCCAGACAAGGAGAAGGCAGCCTTTGAGCTCCACCGGGGCTGTGGCTCTGACTTTGTTCCTATTTCCATTTTGCTTCTGTGCTAGGCATGTGTCCCTTTTGGCTGGCCCTGGCCCTCTTTCCTCTGACTCTGCTCCTATCCCATTTACAAGCCTGGTGCTAGGCATTTTATATGCATTTGAGTCTCAGAAAGGTTGAGGCTCTCATGGAACCCCCATCCTCACCCTGTTGGGGGCGGGAGGGATACGCACAAGTCTTCTGTGCAATTGAAACTCTCTTTCGGGGGTATGTTGGCATATGCATGCTGACCGTAACCATAGATATGCATTTTTTTCCAACTACTTTTACTTCCAACTACTTTGTCGTATGGCGCCTTAATTTGTGTTTGTCAAACCAGATCCAACTTAGTTCTAAAAATATGGTCATAGTAGCTATGTAGCCAATTAACTGGGAGTACGCGGGGGGGTGGGGGGGGGGGGAGTAAGAGGTGGGCAGGCCGAGATGACAGGTATACTTCCTACTAAGAGACACCACAATAAACGTAGATTCTTTCTTCAACCCAAGCCCACACCCAAAAGAACTTGGGGAGCACATTGACTAGGACACTGGGGGCATCTAAGGCCTGTAAAAGGGGACCCTTGATTAAATAATGATGGTAGGCAATTTATCTGGTTAGCTCACTCCCCCCTAACTAAGAGGAAGACCCTGAGAGCATGGGCACAGGCATGTGAATGAAGACTGTCTTGCCTGCTAGGACTATGGCATTGGGCACAAAATCCGGGGGCTCCCAGAAAAGAGGGTGTGAAGGCAGGACATGGGCAGCAAATAAAAATCATTCCCAAGTCTGAACTTCTGAGGGTCCAGGGGAAACGAGGACATCAGGCCAAGGATCAGGGAGAAGTTAGGTCGGCATTACCCCTCAGCTCTGGCTCCCTGCGGGGAGAGCCTGGCTCTACCTCTTGACAACTGTAGCACTTGGAGTTATGCCAGCCCCGTATTAAATACTCCAAAATGTCAGTTATAGTTCCCATAATTATTATTAGTCATGAAGCATCCTTTCCCTTGTTATTTTTAATTGGGGGGGGGGGAGGATAGTGCCATTCTTAAGTTCTTCTCTGAGGAAATACTAGTATTTTTCTGCCTCTTCTGTAAATATTTGGAAGGGAAAAACCAAGAACCAACACAAACCCAGAAACTAAACATGTGACTAGAGGGATCCTGTACAGCTTCCACCTCAAAGGGGCCAGAATCTGAGGAGCAATGCCTGGTGGAATGGTGGCTTTTGTAGGTTTTGCTTCTGGTTTACATTTCCTCTGTTGTTGTTTTTCTTTTTAATTATGATCAAGTGACCTTGTTACACAAAGTGTGGCTTGATATGAGCAGCAGGAGGTTGATCAACAGAGTTTAATGCTGTTATCAGGTGTGACCTACGACCATGTTCTTAAGCACTGTTATTGATAGGTGATGGTACCATAGTCCTCTGTGCAGCACGGCAGTTGGCCACACCAGGTAGCCAGTCCACTGCAGTGCCCATGCAGAGTACAGTGGCTTTTCTGTCATCTCCTCCCCGCACTCTGCCAGCTCACCAGCACCTGTACTCACCCTCTGACACCACTTCCGGTCTCTGCTTAGAGTCAGGCAAGGGCTTGGAGGTTCCCTGCCTAGAGAAAAACACAAGAATGGAAGGATTAAAGAGTTGGGGTGACTCGAGGAACTGAAACAAGTAGACACCCACCAACAGAAGCCTATCTCATACACTCATAGCGTCCCTTTGGGGGGTGTTCCTCACCAGCCCCACAGTTTTTCTCCTCTTGGTGAATAAGAGCCTCCAGCTCCCCCATTTTTTGCTCCCCAACCCCTGGTCTTTGTAGTCCTCTGCACCCAGGTGGCAGATAGAGGCGAGAGGAGGGAAGACACATCTCCATCCCATCCTGGGCCAGGAAGTGACACCCATCACTCAGGCTCATATTCCACCAGTGACAACTTACCCCAGACACCAGGGGAATGGAAAACATAGTCCCTCAGTTGGCATAGTATGGCTGGGGTGGCTCAAGTTTCGCTGGTGGTCAGCCATCTCTGCCACAGGCATTTTGCAGGATCTATCGGGTTTAAAAACTAGTGATTGTCACCTAACAAGCCCCGAGAATTCTTGGGGACCAGTTAATGGTACTGTTGAGGGGCTAGGGCAGAGAACATGCATGAGCGACAGGAATGCAGAAGCATGGATTCCTACCCAAGCAGAATCCTGTTTCTCCCACAGCACCCCCGCCAGCAGCTGCCTCAGGCATCGGGATCCAGGCTGGGAACCTCTGAGACGCACAGATGTCTGTGTGATCACTCTTTGCAGCCAAACCTTGTTACGCAGATATTGGCTTATCCAAAGGAAGCGATTGTTGTTCCCCAGCTAACTAGATACCTCGTCATGCTCCAGTAAAAAATATCAGATTGTCTGAACTAGTTAATTCAAAATCCATCCTTCCTGGTCCCTTGCCTTTCAAATGAATGATATTTGCTGACAGGGGCACTGAGAGAGGGTGAGGGGGCCGGTGGAGCAGCACTGAATCGTGGGAGTTAGTGCTTTCTGCTCCCATGGGCCTGAAACCAAGGCCAAGTGGAGGCAAGAAGGGGGTGCAAAGTATGTGCACTGTACATTAGATTTAAAATACTATTTTCCTCTGAAGGACTCTTAAAAGGAACCATGAAGGAAGAGAAGAATGCCTAGGCAGCTGTACAGTTAGGGTCACAATGAAGAAGTTTAGAGAAGGGCGGGAGGGGCCGCCTTCTCATGGGCTTTGTTCTTTTGGCATCGTCCCCTAAAACCCTTGTCCTGGGTGAGCAGGACTGGAAGTCCCGGGGCTCTGACAGGCGGCACAGGGCTGTGGCTCCACCACCCACCAGCTGAGTAACTGCACAAGTTACGTAACTCCTCTGTGCCTCAGTTTCCTTACCTACCTTGAAGTGCGGCTGTAAGGATTAATTGTGTTAATATTTGTAAATGTGTAGAGTGGCACCGAGACCACAGTCAATCCTATACAGACGTGCATAAAATTGTAAAAGCTGGTTTAAAACTCCCATTTCCCCTTAATCCAGCTCCTTTAAACTCTGAGCCTCAGTTTCTTGTTTGTAAAATGAGGCTCACAGGTGGTGAGAATAGCTGAGCCTTGAACATGGGCGTGCTTGCCCAGTGCCTGGCACAGAACTGGAAGTTAATAAATGCTAAGTGCTACCTCGAGCCGAATATTTAAAGTATTCCCAGATCCCAGCAAGACAGAAAACGAGAGACGTCTGTAGACGGTGCCAGGGAAGCTTCTGCGTATGGCAGCCCCAGTCGCCGCGAAGAGGATGCGCCAGCTCACTCTTGAGTTTTTACGGATTTCACAGAACGAGCAGCCATGTGTGTGCAGCGCTCCCACCCAGGTTATTAGAGAGACATATGGAGCACATCCACACAGATTGGCGGGGTGGGGAAACAAGGAGGAGTTGGGGAATACCTGCTGAAAGGTACTTAAATAAGCGAGATGGATTTGGCTCCCACAGGCTTCGGTGGTGTGTATGCTGGAGTATGAAAACAGCACGGAGATACACGCATTCCTGGGAATTGGGCGCTTGAAAAATAAGAGCGGTGAGCCTTCCTATTTTAATAACAGGAAACCATATGAGAACATAAACTTCTCCATATACAGATGGACAGTGCAAAGACTTCCTGAAGTCAGCTCCAAAATGCCTTGAGGGAAGGTGGGTGGTCAGCATCGGCCAGCAGGGTTCAGCCCCATGAAGAATAATCCTGCGTCTCTGTGGCACAGTGACAGGATACAGAGAATGACAAAAGGTAACACTCAGGTACTGAAGCAAGAAGTCTTAATTCTCCTCTTCCTGTATGAGTTTAAAAAAAAAAAAAAAAAAAAGCACAGTTTGGGTATGTGAGGATTAATGTGACTGCTTGTGTACCCGACAGCATAAATGGCACTTAGGATGTCATGATTATCGTGTGGTACCTGTATATGACTTCTGTCAGCTATCGGTGATCTTAACAATATTTTGTTCCCCAATACATTCAAGCACCTGGAGGGCAGGGTCATATTTTATATCTTTGTGTCCTGAGAACACCTTCATTCATTCACTCAGTAAACATTCAGTCAGCACTTACTCCGTATGACCAAGCAGAGGGCAGGCACTAGAGTTAAAGATAGAGGTGCAACAGGATCCTTGCCTTTGAGAATCTCTCCTCATCTAGCCAGAGATGCAGATGATAAACATTTAGTAATGTTTTGTGGGTGCAGTGGGGGAGGGTATATGGAAGCTCAGACAATCTCAGCAAGGAGGTTACCTTGACTTGCATAAAAAATGATGAGTGGATGTTTGCCTGTATGATTGTTTACTTAAACATGTTTACATATGTGAAAAAGAGGAAGAGAGGAAAAAGAGGAGGAGGAGGAGGAGGAGGAGGAGGAGGAGGAGGAGGAGGAGGAGGAGGAGGAGAAAGACTGGATAAGTTGGCAAGTCTCAGGCCATTTAGGAGCTTGCTTGCCTTTGCTTCATCAATCTAGAGCTTTTCTTTAACTGAGGAGGCAGGTAATGGGCCTGGGTCCTCTAGGGATATTATGGATAAATGTTTGCTTCCCTCCACCCCCAAATTCATATATTGAAGCCTTCACCCCCAATGCAATTGGAGGCAGGCTCTTTGGTAGTAATTAGGGTTAGATGAGGTCATCAGGGTGGGGTCCTCATGGTGAGATTAGACCCCTTATAAGAAGAGATAGCAGCCGAGACCAGTTTGGCTCAATGGATAGAGCTTCGGCTTGGGGACTGAAGGGACCCGGGTTCGAGGGCATGTACCTTGGTTGCGGGCATATCCCCAGTAGGGGGTGTGCAAGAGGCAGCTGATTGATGACTCTCTCTCATCGATGTTTCTAGCTTTCTATCTCTCTCCCTTCCTCTCTGTACAAAATCAATAAAATATATTTTTAAAAAAAAGAAAGAAAAAAAAAAAGGATAGCAGAGATGAGGTCATGACCAGGCAATTTATAAATGGTCATTGAATAAATGAATGAGCATGTGCAAGGATGAGGAAGGGAGGAATGAATGTTTGCTATGTTTGCAGAAGTGAATGCTGAAAACAGTGTGTGAGCTAAGAGGTCAATGAGCTTTCACCTAAGGCACCAGGTTTTACTGGTTTTCAGCTCCTCTGAAGTGTGAGGGGTTCGATTCACTATAGGCAAGAACCTCGTGATGCCTGAAATGTTTTAGACTCTGAGATCAGCGTGTCTCCTTCCTCCATCCATCTATCCTTAGAAAGGAGCTAGACGTTGCTCTGTCAGATATCACGGAGGCTCTGTCCAGGCTCTATCAGGATTCCTAGATTCCAATGGCAAAGATGCAACAGATACATGACATGTAATCCTTAACAACAGAGAGCAAATGGATCACCAGCAGGGCTTTAAAGAGCCACAGGACTTTTTAGCATTCAGTACATAGCCGGACGCCTAAGTACAAAGGTGATAAACAGGCTGCCAGGAGTCCAGCATCAGATACCTGCTTGTTCTACAGGTCAGCCCAGGCCCAGCAGCCAGCAGATGCCCTACATAAACCATCCTCCCCTTCAGACAGGTAGTCTCTGTGGCCAGAAAGCTCCACGTGTCTTCCCCCACAAAGCAAATGCAAAATCAATGCTTTTCCACTCAGGCCGACCTTTCCTGGCCACTCTACCACAGAAGTTACAGCAGCACTGTCTCCGCCAGGGCTGGGGAATCAGCTCCCGCCCAGATTAGCATTCAGGCAGAGGCCCTGGTGATGAATCTTTCAATATCATGTTTATTGTTTACCCACACGAATGGAGAGAACTTGCATCTGCCAGTGCCACCTGTGCCCATGGAACTGCAGCCCAGATAGCGGCATCCCCAGAGAGCCCAGCTGTGCACAGGAGCCTGGAGAGGAGAGGCTGGGGGAGGCCCGGGAGAAATTGGGGAGGGCAGGTGTAGACCCAGATGTGGGAAGGAACACGAGACAGAATGGGAAGGAGGGAGGAAGAAGCAGGGAGAGCAGCTGATAACAATGCAAAACTGAGGTTAGCAGGGCAAGCCTCTGAGAAGAGATTATGGGGCCCCTCCAATGGAAGTGCTTTTGACTCCAACACACACAGCTGGGTTCAGGGGATTGGGCGTGTCCTTCAAGTTGGTGTGGCTCTTTGTGGCCACACAGACATATGGACTCCCTGGAGGACAAGGAGTGCGCCCACCTCCTGCCCAGGCACTGGCTCCTGTGGCCTGACTCAGTGCAACCACCTGCACTAAGGCTTCAACCCCAAGCCTATCTTATCAAATCGGAAAGGAGGTGGGGAGCTGTGCAACTGACTGGGAGCTAGGAATGGAGAGGCTCATTCCCAAGCTTAGTTCAGAGTCTTCATGGTTTTAGGAGAGTCCAGGAGGGGGCCTGGCAGAGGCTGGCCTGGCTGGAAGGTTGACATCACTGATCCCATTAAGGCTGTAAAAAATGTGGGGATGGTCTTTGCCTGGTGGGTGAGGGCACAGACAACTGCTCCTGAGAGTTATCTGCCAGAGAGGGCCAGGCCTCTTCTGATGGCCTGAGTCACCAGGCTCACCTCTTCTGGGCACCTGCCAGCTCTGTGAGCATGTCGGCGGCCCAGGGAAGTCTCTTCCCTGAAGGATGCATCTTTTGAAATGGCCTTGGTTTTGTGTTTGCTATGTCCCCTTTCTGTTTCCTTTTCTCTTGCTCTCTTTCCTGGGTTACACCTTAGATTAGGGTTGATCTCTGACAGGATGTGGCTTTCATGCACACTTGATTTCTCCTAGTTCCTTCTTTGGTCAGTTCTTTAGGCTGCATGGGAGGAACCCCAAGGTCCCTTTCTTGGAGAGATTGCTAAGTGTTTTGGGGAGAGAAGGGGGAGAAAGAGGCACCTGCTTTCTCATGGATATGGCGGAGAATTGTGTGCCAAAGGCACTGTGCCAAGTCCATTCTCTTTCCCTTCTCTTTTCCTTCTCTCACCCATCACTGTCAGCCATTCCTGCCTCGACAGCCATCCACTACCCAGAATCAATAACAAGTTTAATAGTATTCATTGTACTTCTGGGAGCCCATATGTAGGAACAGATTTTGTTTTTAACTTTTTATAACAGAAAAATTTTAATTCATAAAAATAGAGAAAGTTGTCAATGAACACCATGTTCCAACCACTTGTCTATAAAAGTCATCAGCTCCATACCTCTCTTGTTCCATCCATTGCCCGCATTCCCCACACCCCCTATGCCCACATGGAGCAGTCTGAGTGGAGTGCTAACCCTCCCCATTATCTCAAGCCCCAGAAGCCAGCTCAGGCCTTGGCACGCACCTCTCTTGGAGGATGGAAATGCATTGACCCCTCATGGTTTGAGCTTGTGCATCTCATCATCTTGTCCAAACTGTCCATCTCAGAAACTCTTCGTTAGAAACAATCAGTGCCCGAGCTCATGGACCACTTCACCGAGGACCTTAGGCTATTTCTCCTCTTTGTCCCCAAAAGAAATCATTCTGTGAGCTGTTGGCCTGTCACGAATCACACCTGCATGCCAGATGTGCGCAGCTGTATGTACATCTGCCTATCCATCTGCAGAGCTGTATCAACAAGGGAGACATTTAGTTTGATGGTCAGATGACTCCTGCAACTGATGGCAGTCTGTACAGTATTCCAAAGCAGCAGACCAAACAAACTTAGGCTTTCTCCCAAGAGATAAACCAAGAAATAAATGCTCTTACCACTCCTAAATTTGATGAATTTTCTGTTCATTGACCAGCAAAACAAATTTGTTCTAAAAATGGTCACTAGGAGGCCTGAGTTTGGACCCCTCCTCTGATTGCTATCAATGGCCCTTGGCCACAATGAGTGATCTTCCTCTATGCAACTTTTAAATAATTAAAGGAACTATCAAAAAGTTTATAGCTTAAAAATATGGGCCAGAGTTATGCTGGTACTTGTGCTATTTTAAAAAATGCACTATTTAAACTCAGGAGGTTGGGAGCATGCACTAACTTCTGAGATACTGAAGCAATTACTTCACTGCTCTGGAATTCTGTTTTCTCATCTGTGAAAGAGTTAAATCACCATAGTTTCATCTCCCTCTTTAGAAAGTTGATAAAGTAATCAGGAGATAAAATGCTCTAAGGATTCTGTGAAAAGAATCTACCTAATAAAAGAATAAAATGCTAATTGACCATACCTTCATGATGGCTTCCTGCCAATCAGGAATTAGTATGCAAATTAACCCAACAAAGATTGCAGGTTAATTTGCATATGCAGGTGTCAAGTGGCCAGGGACAGGGTGGGACACAGACATTCTGTACCATCCCAGCCACTCAGGGCCTCTGGGCAGCATGTGAAGGCAGAAAGGTGGCTCTGGGCTGGAGCAGAGAGGCTGCTCGGGCCAGAGTGAAGGCAATGCCAGCAGCCAGGGGAACGAAGGCCCATTCTTGCACAAATCTTCATTTGTGCACCAGGGCACTTGTAGGAAATAGTATTTGAATTCATTATGTTTGTGAGAAACCCACATATCATAGATTGAAAATGTATATATCTTTTGATTAACAATAGGAAAAAAGTATATACACTATTTCAACTTTTTGAAAACCACAAGTGACAATAGAAAGTTCTTAGAAAAATATTAGTCTGAATGGCGAATGTTATTAAAAATTAAACATGTTGCCGAAACCGGTTTGGCTCAATGGATAGAGCGTCGGCTTGGGGACTGAAAGGTCCCGGGTTCGATTCCGGTCAAGGGCATGTACCTTGGTTGCGGGCACATCCCCAGTAGGGGGTGTGCAAGAGGCAGCTGATCGATGACTCTCTCTCATCGATGTTTCTAACTTGCTATCTCTCTCCCTTCCTCTCTGTACAAAATCAATAAAATATATTTTTTTTTAAAAAAAAATTAAACATGTTTAGCACAAAGGGCACTCAGCCACAATCAGCAGTTTCTTATGAATGTTCACAAAAATCAAATCATTAATAAGTGTTCCTTGATCTTCTGTGATTCTGGTGTTCCAGGGTGATGAGCTTACAGGGAGTGAGGTCACAGGACCTCCAGATAGGATACCATGGTCCTATTAACCCTGGAATCCCCTGGTTTCCGGATTCCTATTCCTTTACCCCAATTTCCCCATCTTCTTTGGACTTTCCTAAAATGCTGGCAGCTTTCCTTTCCACTTCCCCTGGTCCTTGCCCTATCAACCCTTTGGGAGACTAGCAACTATGTTCCCTTTTCATTCTCCATCCCTCATGTAACCTGCCAGCTTTTTGTGGTGGAAAGGGATTCTGGGAATTTGATCTTCTTTTTTTTTTTTTTTTTTTGAGTGACATGTGCACTGGCCCATGCTAGAACTTTTGTAGTGGTTGGGGATCAATAATCAGGGCCCTGACCCAAGTGAGTTTCTAAGAGAGAGATGCTGGCAAACATTTGAAGCTGCCAAACTTGCCACCAAGGACCATGCAGGGTCTCTGAGGACCTCCAGTCCAGCTCCCCCTAAATCAATTTCCCAGCCCAGCAGAGAAACTGGCCAGGGTTGTATTGAATCTATTCCCCTTCATTGCCCCTCACTGCATTCCCAAATCACATCTGGCTTCTAGAGCTTTCTTTCAACCAGCATTTAATCCTCAGTGGTGATCCTCTTAAATTTAATTTCATTTTCCTTCCTTCTTTCCCCACCCACAAAAAAATTCTGACATCATCTGAAAACTTCTTTGTTCTACAAAGTACTTATTCCCAATGCCTAATGCATCACCCAGCATCGGTCACAGTGATGCACTGCGTGTTGCCAAGGTTTATAGATCTCCCATTTGCTGGCTGCTTCTTACAACAGCCAGGAAGTTCAGCCTTAGAGAAGTTTCGGTGAGTTTGGCTCCTATAATCGATCATCTTACTTTACATCTGTAGCATTATTCATTCATGTGTTCAACGAAAAAGTAAAAAGCACCAAGCTAAATACAGTGGTGCCTCGCATAACGAACGCCTCGCACAGCGAACTTTGGACAGGTTTTTCATGAAACCATCGGCCAAAAAGCAGAAAATGGATGAAGATGTGCAAGATTCGGTAGACTCTACTTAGTCTGTCTTAAAATTAAAAAAATGTGTGTTTTTTTTTAAAAAAAAAATTATGTTTTTAGATGTATCTAAATAAAAATATGTCATCTTAGCATATTTTTTTTATGTCATCTTAGCATATTTTATGCTACAGAACGAATTATTTTTTTTAACATGTATTGTTATGGGAAAACGCGTTTCACATAATGAACTTTTCGCATAACAAGCTTGCTCCTGGAACGAATTAAGTTCGTTGTGTGAGGCACCACTGTACTCACCTTCTTCATGTGTCCTTCTAGTATAGATTTATTTTGTTATGCTTTTAGGTACAGAGTTCTACTGTTCTTTTCTGAGTAAACTTTAATCAGCCTTTTCCTCATTAGCCTAGGGTAGCATATCAGCTTATGGTTCATGCAATTCATTCTATCTTTTAAAATTTAATAAGACATGAGTTGGATGGCCATTAAGGGTCTCCTGTTATGCGTGAAGAACTGAAAATAAACACGGATGAAATTAACTCTGGTTCATTATGTTCAGCAAGAAAAGTTTTATTCCTCCCCGTCATCATAGCAAGGGCCACAGAGGCGGCCAGGGAAGAGCTGTTGCCACTTCCTCTGATTTCCTGAATCCATGTGACATAAGTAACACAACATTTAAATAGTAGGTCCAGTTAGTTTGGTCATCTTGTAGCTGACTGAATCATCCCAGTGCTGCCTAGAGGGCTTCAATCACTCATTTCATCTAAAAATGAGAGAAAAGGAAAACTGCCTCTGCCCTTGAAGAATTGCTAGTGACATACCCAGAAAATGACACACTGACCATTTAATGGCGGCATGTAATGTGATACCTGGGGCAGAGTGTAGCTGGGGAGTCACAGTGTATCGGGGAGGCCTCACAGAGGAGGTGCCCGGCCCCTAGACACTGTTCAGGTAGTTCTGTTACAGAGGAATGCCAACCAAAACAGATGGCACCACACCCCCAACAGGACACACTGAGACAGTGCTTTGTGGGCCAGAGAGTATGCTTGTTTTGTGATTCAGAGATTCCTGTCTGGGTCACCAGAGTAAAGGGTGGAACTGTGGCAATATCTGGAATATTGCCTTCTGGTAGTGCTCAGATAAAATAAAATAAAAACACCAAAAAGTAGAGGTCAACCTCAGCCACCACCCTCTTCCCCAGAGCATCCCTCAGGGGGGCAGTGTTTGATAGGGCAGGTTTGGCTCTGATAATTCTATGGGGGCTGTGCCTCAGGTGGATGCCCCAACAGGCCATTCTAGTCCTGCGGAGGGGTCCTGCCTTCTCTCTAAGCAGCAGAGAGAACAACTCCTTGTCTGTACCTGACCAGCCTCCCCCATGAAGAGCTCAGTGCAGGAAGGGAGCACATTGAAATTGATCTCAGAAACTTATCCCCAGAATCAACCTTTAGGATAACAGAATTTCCATGCCCCAGGCTCTCCCTTCACCGATTAGCTCCAGCATAGATGTTGAAAAATGTTAACAGTGGCCTCTACTGCCCAGACAGAGTATTACTATTAAATCTTGTCTAGATATTTTCATATCCATGCATTTTTCTGTTCACGCATTCATTCAGTCATTTTTCATTAAACATTTATTGGGCATTTTCTATATGTCAAGCTAGGAAGATAATGTGATTCAAAGGGAACACAGATGAAAGCCTCACTGCCCTTTCTTTAACCTAAAATTTTTTCTCTGTCTGGATATAAAACCTGAGATTTACAAATTTCTTTATCCTTAAGGCATAGTAATCCACTGTGACAATGTAGAGTTTTTGGTTCAAAACAACATGTTACTTCTTGGTAGTCATTAACACTTTAGCAGAAATTAGTTTGTTCTATCAGAAAGCAGCCTTAGGGTGAATAAATAGAGAGCCAGGTAAGTGTGGATTAATAAAAGGATTAGAAGTGATTCACAATATGCCCCTAGAAAGGATAGTGCAATGAGACTGTAAGGGCTAGAAAAGAGAATTTTGAGGACATTAGGCACCTGGAGAAAACAGAAAGATTAGAGAAAAGGCAATAGAACTCATGGCTTTGGAGGATATGCTCTGAGTTCAAATTTGGCCTTTTAAATACTAGCCTTTGATTCTATACCTCCCTCCAAACTCCTCATATAGTACCTTGGGAATGAAGTTATATAATGTTGTGTGAAGTACTCAGCACAGTGCCAAGCATGGTGTAAGCCCTGAGTCAGTATGAGTCATTAGACTAGAGGGGAGGAGAAGGAGGCTGTGGAGCAGCAGGGATAACCTGCTCACAGCGTGACCCAGTCCAGCCTTTCCCCTGCTCATCGCCTCCTCTGGGCCAGCGGCCAGTGCTGCTTTCTCACTTTCTCAGTGTTAGGCAGATCTCCTTGAATGAGCACAGCCTTGGGGCCCCCCAAAGCTCCTGGGAAATGGAGCCCAGGAGGAGTCCTGGGGTCACTGTCAACCTGGGGCTGTTCTGAGGAAGCTGAGGGAAGCCTTCAGGGAGACTCCACCAGAATTTCACACCTGTGTGCAGACAGGCTCTTGTGGCTATTCCTGGCCTTCCCTCCCTCTGCTCCTGCTTGGCTAGTGTCACCATCTGTCCTTGATCCTTTTGAGGAGCATGAAGACATAAGCTACTTCCTGATGCTCTAAAATGCCTTCGTATTTTTCTAGAATCTCACTTGAATCCTATTCCTGGAGATTTGAAGTAGATTTGTCAATGGTTATATGTCTTCCAAAATTAGCATGCCTCATTAGCTTGGAAAATGTAGCTCCCTGTAGCAGCTGGGAGGGTTTTCAAAGGAGCCACGCAGCCACAAAGCATCTCAGAGGGAAGCTCGGAGCTCCTTAGAACCACTCCTCTCAGTCCAGGCCCAGAATTCAGGGAGTCAGTCATCAGTAGCCACACGTTGGCAGTGAGAAGGGTACATGGGGCTGCCAAATAATTGAGCCAGGAGACTCGTTTGAGTGGAGCTGACAGGCCCATGGAGAGCTGAGTTTGAGGTACCAGGTCACCAGGATTATAATTCTTAGGAAGAAAGAGAAGATAGAGACTGTTGTAGCCACTTTGAGGGTCCCCATGTGAGGATCCTAATGGTCTAACATAGAAGAGGTTGAATCAAGATGGCTCCACCGCAGATACTGACTTGGGGGGGACCTTTTCAAGGGGTGTCCCTGCGAGAGGCTTCTAACTGTAGTCCAATCCAGTGCTAGAAAGAATCATCCCAGATTCCTTAAGGAAATTGAAGAGCTATACCATTAGCAGAGAGAACTGTTATTTCTCCAGCAAAAAGGGGCAGTTGGGAGCCTCTCAGGAAATCAGGGTGTCAATGTGGGGTGAAATTTTACCAATGGTTGAGAACACACTGTCAAGAGTTTGAGTCTCAGCTCTATTTTGTACACAATCTTATTTTTTTTTGTATATAATCTTGAACAAGTCGTTTAGCTCTTCTAAACCTTAATATTCTCACCTGTCAAATGGAGATGATAGTGTCAAACTAATGAAATAATGTACATAAAGGACTTGGCCCAAAATAAATGCTCCAAGGACACAGGCTAATACAACCCAAGTGTCCCAAGATTGACTACCAGGCAATCCTATCTATAATAATAAAGAGGGAATATGCTAATTGACTCTCACATCATTACAAAGATGGTGGTGCCTACAGCCAATAAGGAGGGGATATGCTAATTGACTGTTGCACCCACAGCCAATAAGGAGGAAATATGCTAATTGATGTCATGCCCTTAAAGATGGCGGTACCCACAGCCACAAGATGGCAGCACCTAGGACCCTCAGCCCTGCTGGGGTGGCAGGCACACAACAAGGTCAGGTCCTCCCCTAGGCAGGCCTGGCCACTCTGCATGCCTATCTCCAGAGTCCTCCAGTCCTCTCAGCCCCCCAACCACTCACAGCTGCCCGAGGGCTGGCCAAGGCTTGCACTGCCAGCAGTGGCAGCAGCAGAGGTGTGATAGGGCATCGCTTTCTCCTGATTGCCAGTCACCTTCTACCCCTGAGGGCTCCTGGACTGTGAGAGGGGGCAGGTCAGACTGAGGGACTCCCCCCCCCCCCACACCCCCCAGTTCATGAATTTTCATGCACCGGGTCTCTAGTCATAATATAAAATTCTGCTTCCTTTTAATGTCCACATTTGTACAGTATGCACCCCAGTGGCCCGAAGGTTAATGTTCATAAGTGGAATTTAACAAGAGCATGCTGATGGCTCGATCCCAAGTTCTGGAGAAACAAGAGCAGGGCTTACAAGGGAAGCAGCCACATAGCCTTGTACCATCAAGGACCTTGCTGATTCTGCTCTGTGTCCTTTCTTTCTCTTCCCTTCCACTCAGACTAGCGTCTCTCTGTGTGGACAGTGCATGCACACGTATTAAAAGTTGGTGCAAGTTTTCTCACCCGCATTTGTGCAGGGCTGTGTATAAATTAAATGGGGACTTTCCAATTATCCTCTTGGAAGAGAATTGCCAGTGAAGTAAAAAATTGAAGAGAGCAATTGCACATAACCCTGAATGGTTTATTTTTAACGTGAGACTGGAATAGGTGCCCTCCATTGGCAGCACACTTAATTTCTCTATTATGCCCGCGATCACTAATACTCGAGTGAATTTGCATTCTTTGAGCATCCAGCAAGTGACAGTTTAGGCATCCAGCCCCCCAGAAGCGTACTGGGTGGCAGAGGAAGCCGCTGGAGATGAAACAGGAGCTCTGCAAAAATCTAATTTGAATGCTGCTCCTCCCATTGAAGAGGATCAAGGCTGGGGGACATTGTAGGAGGAGGGAGAGGAGCACCCAGGCAGATGGAGGGAACAGATAACTTCTAAAGGGTCCTTCCCACCCTGTGTTTGCATAAGAACTGACAGGCATCACCTAATTTTCCTCCAAACATTTCCTTCTCTTTCCTCAGATCCTCTGTGTGCTAACTGGCCTTCCCCGATTCCCACACCAGCAGCATCTTTCTGGGTCTGGTATTTGTATGGTTTCCGGAGTGCAGGCTTGTCTTATTTTCATTCGCTGGTGCACTCCACGGGCAGGGAGCCGTGTCCCCGTTAACCAGCCGAGCGCTGTGGATGTCCAGCGTTGTATAAACAATACAGACAAGAAATTGGCTAACGCCTGAGATAAGCAGTTGACACAGAGAGCCACATGTAGATGCCATTGCAATGAGAGGTAAAAGCACAGCCCTCCAGGTGGGGTTACAGGAAGCAAGCTATTCAAAGAAATAACAGTTACAACCCAGAAAACCTTACCCGCAAAAATATTCCAAGCAGGTCCCTCAGAGTATGTGTGGAACATGCGAAAACAGCATATCTCCTTTCACACCGCAGCTAGAAGAGAAAATGCTATTAGTGGGAATGACATATGTGAGCTTCGCTGTGAATAAATACACAGTGTCTATGTATATAGAGTATATGCATAATAATAACACCTCATGTCTATATGGTGCTTTCTTCCCAGGAACTAAAACTGATCCATCGTTATTACTATCTCATCTCTCCTTGCAGACTTTTTCCACTGATATTTTGCTAGTGCATTGCCAAAATAGAGAGGCATTTAAGAGCCATTCTTTTGGTGTTTCCTCCAATGCAGTCTTGCCTTTCCATTATGCTCTCCTTATAATGTAGTTAGGGCAAAGAGCCCTATTATAGGGCCCTGCCGGGGAGTCATAGGCCTGGGTCCCAGATGCCTGCTGGATGGTGTCATGGATCCCTACAGTCCTGATTGGTTCCCTAACCTCCATTCTGAGCTCCCATGAAGAATGTCACCATTTAGGGTTCGAGTCTTATGTCAGATAATATGTCTCTTACTTTCAGAAGATGGGGCATGCCCAAAGCCCCATTACACGCTAATGCGTTTTTCAAAAGTCAGTTAGTAGGTGAATTAATCTACTTTCCAGCACATTGGGAAGGGACGTTTGAGTAGGCACATGTGTCAAACACAAGGCCCGCGGGCCAAATCCAGCCCGCCAGGCCTTGCAATGTGGCCCGCACCGCGCTGTCATCCCTGCACTCTGCTGTCAGTTTATGACATTGTCAGTTTATGACTGTTCAGTAAACCATTCGGCCCGCGATTTAGGCTGGATTTTAGATTTTGGCCCCATCTCTGATTGAGTTCGACACCCCTAGAGTAGAGACTAGTGGTTTTGGGTGGGGACGTGTGTTTTGGGAGGCTGGGAGGAAGTGTGGGATGTGGATTGTTTCTTTCAGAGGCCTCCAAGGAGGGCACGATTCAGAGGCAGATCCCGGGAGGTCACTAACAAACAGCATGAGGACACCAGGGACTGTGGCCAGTGGAGTCAAAGCGGGGAAGTGGCATGAAAAGGACTGAAGCCACAGGCAGAGCATTTAATCCCTGAAGCAAAACCTCATCTGTTCAGTGATCTGAGTTAGAGAAGCACCTTTGCCATTTATGGCTAGTTAGTCCTCTTGCAGTCTTATAAATCAGACCATTTTTTGGATGTGTAAACCGATGCTTAGAGACATTGTGGTTTTCCCAAGATCTTCCGGTGCCTCAATCATGGCACATGCTTGCTTCTAGACTCGGGGAGACAGTTATATGGTCACCCAGTGCTCTCACCAGTTGTCCTAAACCAAAGACAGAATGGAGTGAGAACAAGACAGCAGGCTCCAAGCATTGGTGCACTGATGGATGGATGGCCCTTGGGCCAACAAGCAACATGACATTGCTCTGATTCTCCCAGTTGGGCTGTATGTGGTCTTCTTGTCCAGATCTCACTTCCTAGCACCAAGCTTCACTTCGTTGACCTCAATGTCCCTCTCTGGTTGCAGAGATAGCTTGCTCCTTAGATATACTTTTATTACAGGGCTGTTGAATTTTGGAGGGGCAACCAGACACACTGGGGAAAATGCCAGTTGTAGTCCTTAGATGGTTTCAAATTCCCAATTATACCTTGGACTCTTCTTGTATGTATTTGATTGGACTCTTTTCCATGTATGTATTGATTGCTAGTAAACAAGGCAGCGGGGTGGGAACAAGCTTTCCTTCCACATCCAGGGTAAGAGCTGAATGATTTGTGAGCTCTGAGTTATACTGAGACATACTCAGGGAGACTTCCCAAGGAAGGACATCTGGACTTTAGGAGGTGAGCATAAACTCACCAGATTAAAAAAGAGAAGGAAAAGATTATTCCTGGGCACAGAAAACACACACAGGAACAAGCATATGCAAAGGCACAGAGGCATCTACCCAGAACCACATATTCATAGAACAGGAAATAAAGCCAGAGAAGCATCTAAGGATCAGATTATAAAAGACTCTTTTTTTGTGCCAGACAGCTTGATTTTATCCCTTTCAACCCCACAAAGCTAGCATATCCACAACACTTAGCATGTCATTTCATGCAACCCTTTAACCAACTCACTGACACCCACACACCTCCTTTCCACACCCTTAGGAAATGGAGATAATACGCAGAAATGTGCCATGAGTTAAAAATTTTTGCTTTGGCAGAATGGGGGAAGAGAAGTCAGAGGAGAAGATACAAGGACGATGTCCTGGAACATAGAAGATGCCAGGGGGTGGGGGGAGTCTAGATAAGAGTCAGTGAGAACCAAGAGGAAAGTAGTGCCAGGGAACAGAGGAGGGAGGAGCTGGGGACATGGAGGCATAGATAGGATTGGGTGACTGGGATGGTAAGAGCTTGCTGCCCCTGGGACATCCTGTTCTGTTATTGCAGGAGACTTCTTCACCTTAAGCTGAGCCATTACTCACTCAACAAGCACAGCATACTCTCCATGTGCCAGACATTGCTCTAAACGCGTAAGAAATAGTGACTAGTTTAGTCCTCACGGCAGCCCATGCAGTAGGAACTAGTGCTCCTCTCCCTCCTCCTACAACTTCATAGATGGAGAACTGAAGCTTGGTGAGGTCACATAGCCAGTGTGTGGTGGAGTGGGCTCTGGGCTCTAATAGCTGTGCTGTGCGTTCCCAGCATTCAGCCAACATGGACTGAGCACCTGTCTATCTACCTGCCCATAAAAACTCTTCACCTATTCTTATACCGTATTTTCTGGTGTATAAGACGACTTTTGAAACAAACAAAAAAAAGTCAACCGAAAATCGGGGGTCATTCATTAAAAATTTAATTAAAAAAAGAACTGGTGTTGCCTCGGAAGTGGGGGGTAGTCTTATACAGCGAATATAGGCCTAAACCTATGTTTTAACTGTAAAATTAGGGGGTCGTCTTATACGCCCGGTCATCTTACGCCCAGTAAGCACATACAGTGCGCTTTCTAACCAGTGGCAGCATTTCAGGTATTCAGAGACAGAAATGGCCACTGCCGCCAACACCCAGATGTTCTCCTGGCCTCACTCCAGGAAATACGTGGCTATGGACTGCCCTCTAAGGCTATTGGATCACTTTGATCTAAAACCCACTGCTCCAATCTCAAGCTTTGGGTCTTGTATGAGTTTGCTAGGGACATCATAACAAACTACCACAGGCAGGGGGCCTTAAACAAGAGAATCCTATGCCCTGGAGGCTGGATGCCAAAGGTTCAGGTGCTGGCAGGGTAGGTTTTCTGAGTTGTTTCTCCCTGACCAGCAGGTGGCCATCCTCTGGCTGCTGCCTCTTCTCAGGGTCTTTCCTCTGTGCGCTCAGTGCATGCGCCGGGCATCTCTTTGTGTGTCCTGAACTTGTAAGGACACCAGACAAATTGGATTTGGGCTCAAGATAACAGGCTCATTTCAATGTTATCACCTCGTTGAAGAGCTTCTCTGAGTGTGGTCACATTCTGAAGTGCTGGGGGTTAGGACTTGAATATATAACTTCTGGGGGACCCAGTTCAGTCCCTAACTGGACTTTTCTCCCCTTTCTCCACCTACCTGGCTCATAGCTCAGCTTTCTTCCAAAGACACATGGTATCATGGCAATAGAGGGAATTAAATTGAAATATGCACCAGTAATGTGGATCTTTCCAGAAATGTAGAATTTTTACTCATGTGATCCCTAAAATGATACCCCCTGCCTCCCTCCCACAGAGTGGCTTGTGCTCTGACAGCTCGAGGGGAGACACTGTGATAAAAGCGCACAGGCTGGCCACAAATCTCCCCATTTTAATGCCCTTCATTAAAACAAGTGTCTTTATTACAAGGACCTGCCAACGTGAATATTAGACAGAAATGTGTGTTAAGCTGCCATTGATCTCTCCGGGTGGATTGTACATTAAAGAGGGCACTTTCTCGCTCTGTTGGCCACTCACACATAAAAGGAAAGCAGGAATCAAAGGTAAAGAGCCTCAGCCTCATCCCTCCCACCCTAGCCTTGTCCTTCCCCCATTACCATGGCAACCAGGCCTGGGGTAGGAGCCACCCAAATCTCAAAGCTTCTTAGACATCCGGGCCTAGGCCATCTTCTCTAGTCCACCCAGCTGGCTCTTCCCCAGGCCTGGGAGGTCAAGGCCAGTTGGGAGGTCAAGGCCAGTTTACCAGGTTGCTCTTTCCAATATGGAGCTTCCATTCCCCAGAGAGGGTCTGCATTGTCCCACTTCTGAGGAACAACAGTTCAGATAGAAGCATGTGCAGGATAATGTTCTCCCAAGGCATTTCTTCATCAAGGGGGCAGTGCTAATCTGAGACAAGGGCCAGGGCCATCTCTGAGGGTCTTGCTGGGGAGTAACTGGTACATGTATGACAAGGACAGAACCCAGACATTTAATGGAAAGAGGAGGAAAACTCATTTGGCAGGGAAAGAAATTCAATGAAAAAAATTACACACACACACACACACACACACACACACACAAAGAAAAAGAAGTCATGTATCTGGGGTTCACTAGAGCCCGAGAGCGAGTCAAGGCTTGTCGCTAGGATTCCTGTCTGCTCAGATAGAACAAGTCAAGAGGAGAGAGTGGAGCTTAAACTCGAAGGGCTGGTGTTGCTGGATCTTTTCTTTCAGGGCCACCACCTACTTTAAAACAGTCATCTCTGCCATCGCTGTCATATTCTCCACTGCTGCTCAGATCTTCTGTCCTTATACCCCATCCTAGTGTGCAACTCAGTGTAACCTTCTGAGCTAGCCGCCCTCCTCTCAATGGAGCTGTGACGTGGGCCCCAGCAGTGGCCCCTCTGTGCTGGTTTGGAGCAGAGGAGAGGCCTGACCCTTCATCCGCTTGGCCAGTGGTGGTAAATGTTAGAAATCAGAGATTCAAACACCCAGAAGGGACCCAGACAACCAGATTCCTGTTCCTTTAAGATTTCATCCCTTCCCACTGAATGCTACCACCCCCATCATTGCAAGTCAACACACAGCACAAATTATTAATATTGCCACAGGTATAGACAGACATGACCATGGGTGCTGTCAAGGAACCCAAATAAAGACATTCCCAAGCTGAGAAGCAGCAAGTGCGGAGGCTGGAAGGGAAGGACATAAGTGAGTTTATTACTCAGAGCGATGTACTAACTTCAGTCTTGTCATGACTCATGAGGCTGTTCCTCTGTTTTACTTACTAATCACAGTGTGTGTGTTGCTTTTCTCTCCTGCCTGTCCAGTTCCGCTGTGTCAGACAGGAACTGTGAGCATCCTGTTCTCCACAGCGCTAGCTGGCTCCTTCCTTCCACCCCAGGGGTCCGTCCGCCCCACCAGCAGCACAATGAAACTGCTGACGTTACCTCTGTTTCTTCATTTTACCGGACTTTCTGCAGCACTGGGCAGCACTGCGCTCTTATTCACTTATATGGGGAATGTCCATTGTGCCCAGCCCCGTGCCATGTCAGCGAACTGTGATGCAGGACTGGGCCACTGAGTCTCAGAGTCCAGAGGCTGCTAGAGAAGCAAGTGATCAGACAGCTATAAAGCACAGAACTGCCCCGTGTTACAGGGGCCCTGGGAGCACGAGGGAATGCAGATGAGGCACCCTGCTGCTCTCTGAGCCGTCCACCACTGGGTCTGCTCTTTCTACAAACGGTCCTCTGCAGTCCCTTGCTTGCTGACATTCCCTGCCTTGTCTTCTGCCTGCCCTTTCGTCATGCTGTACGTTTCCTCTAAATGTTCTAACCCATTGGCAAGGATTCTCTATCCCCTTTCTCCTGGGAACCCTCAGATCTGAACCTCTTTCCAGACCTACACACCCTGCAATGCAACCCAAACCTGGACTTAGTCTCTGAACCCCACCTCTTCCCAATTCACTCCTTTTCACTGTTACTCATACCACACATCATCCAAGTGAGAAACCTCCTGCCCCTGGCCCTGAGTTGTCACTCACATGGTCCCTCCAGAGGGTTTATCGTATGCAGCAGCCGGTCCCCCATCTCCACACGGACCACTGCAGTCATCTCTGGGCTCGGCTCCACGATCAGCCCTGGATCTCCTCACTGCGGGCTGTGCACCACACGGGAGCCAGAGGAATCTGCCCAATGCCCGGATCTCCCACCTTTAAGACAGATGCACTTCCTCTAGACTAGAGCCATGCGGAACTCCACAGCCTGTTTGCTGAGCTCTCACAGTCTCACTCTACAAGCCTTTACTCTGTCTTCTCCTGCTCCCCAGTCACCAGAGCAGCCCTCGGTCCAGTCGCAAGGGGCCACACGACCCTCCCCATACCTAACGATCCTGCTGCTCTTGTCTTTATGTGTCTCTCCCACCTCAAAATGTCTCCGGTCTCTGCCTTCCTCTTCACCCCACTCCAATATTCTTTCTGACTGTCACAGACTGTCACCAGGGCTCTAGGCCTCCCAGGCCACCGCTACAATGCCAGACCCACTGTCACCTTCTTGACAAGGACCCTTCATTGGTTCCCTTTTTCTACCGAGCTCAGCATGAACCCTCCATGGTCTAAGTAGTGTTTGGCCTCACCTGCTCCTGCTCCTGCTCCTGCCCCAACTTCTCCTGTCCTTATCTCTGGCCACAGGGAACTCTAACACCCGCAGACTCTCAGGTTCATGCCTTGGCTCCTGCCCATTCCTCTGCCAAGAATGCCCCTTCCCTGGTGGCTCCCACTCATACTTGAGACTAAATGTAAATATTACCTCCTCCCGGCAACTTTCTCAGATTGGATTAATTCCCCCTCCTCTGTGTTTCCATAGTCTCTTCCTGTCATAGTCTCTGTACTTAGCACAATAGCCTACACTGCTTGGGGTCGGGAACCACATTGTACATTGATAGGAACTCAACAAGTGGAGCCTAAATGAACATATTGTGTTAAAGGGATGTCTAAAGGTGAAGGGAATGAGCTAATATTATCACAGATGCTTTACATGCCCTCACTTTAAGTCTCACATGAACTCTATATGTGATTGAGGAAGTCAAGGCTCAGAGAGGGTAACTTACCCAGAGATGACCAGGAGGGATTCAAGCCCATATCTATACCTTTGTATCCATGCCCTTCTCTTTTCACTGCCGCCTTCTTTATTAGACTGGCAGTGGCAAGCTCTCCCGGCCTCAGAAGGTCTCCAGGAAGAAGGTGACCCAGTGTCCCTGAGATCAAGCCTCCCTGTCCCACCATAGTCACTCCCTACTCTGCCACCCTTCTCCTCCTCCAGCTCTGCCCGTCTGCAGGCATGAGCTGAGCAGAGCTTCCTCTGCTGCCATATCATATTGCAAACTTCTATCTAATTTGCCATTGCCTTGCTCCCTGAGGGCACATTTACGTTAGTACTTTAAAGGCAAGCGTCTCTCCGTGAAGCAGGCACGAATCCATTTTTCACCGGCATTCACATTATGGGCAATGCAGTGCTTTATATATTAACGAGTAATCTTCTTTGCCCAATGCAGTTCAAAATTCAATAAATGCCTTTTAAGCCCCATTTTCCCACTTGTAGGTCAGAGAGCAGCCGCGTGGGGTGGGGAGAAAATTCCCACATATTTCCTGTCCTCTGCCCTCGCCCCAACTGCCCACACAGATGTCAGTGTGCCCGGTGTGACTGTCACTAACACTCAGGATGGGGAGGGTTAGGCCCCAGCTTCAGTCAGGCCCCAGCACCCAGGGCCCTGGAGACTTGCCCATGTCTGTCTGAGGGGAAGCCCCTTAGTTGCCCCAGTGGGCTGAAATCTACTGTTAGAAAGGCCATTGCTCTGAGTTGAGCTCAGCCTAATTCCTGTTTTTTCTTAGAATGGAAATGCTCCATTAAGTCCACTTATGTCTACCTTCATCATGTTCATTGTATTGCTTTCTGGAACCAGCTCAACTTGTGGCTTGAACTTGAGTTTGAAGGGTTAAGGAAAATGATGGTGCAGAAGGCAAATTGCTCTGTCTTGTGGTTATTCCAAGATTGCCCCTTACTGGCAAGGAGGGTCCGGGGGGGGGACAGGGAGGAGGGACGAGAGGCTGCCTCGCCCCTCAGAGGAAGAGAGCAGCATCGCCCTTGGGTAGACCATAGTCACCCAGCTCAGCACAGGAAGCATGGGACACTCAGGAATATGGGCCCAGTTCTGCTCTCTGCATTGAATAATAATAAAGTAAAATCTCAATTAAAACCAAGTCATAAATCACATTTAATGTTGCCCTGATGGGTCGAACCTAATATGCCAGGACTATTAATCATCTAGCAGGTCATAGAATCCCAACCTCCCTCTTCTGAGGACTCGGGGGTGAAGGGCTATATGTCCCACCTCTGCCACCATTTAATCAGACCGCAGAGAGCAGGGGCCAGGGAGGGGTGGGACTGTCACAACCCCAAAGTGAGGCTGGGCAGCGTGCATACAGCAGGGGAGTGCAGTAGGAAGGGGAGCCCAGGGTCCTAAAAAGCCTGTGTGTCTGCTGGGAGTGGGCTGGGTGCTGCAGTGACATGTAGATGCAGTTGACAGAGCCAGACCTACAATCTGTCAGGTGGAGGAGTTCCCCAAAGATAAGGTGGCCAGACGTCCCGCTTTTGGCAGGACACGGGAGAAATTGTTAAAAATCGGGACTGTCCCGCCAAAAGCGGGACGTCTGGTCACCTTATTCAAAGACCAGGCAGTTCCTGTTAGGCACCAGGTACGGGGGAAAGACAGGGTTTCTGGCATAAGCCCATCAATGATGGAGGCGGAGATCCAAAGAGAGAGATGAGGAAGGACATGGCACAAGGAAAGAAAATGCAAAAGAATTGACAGAAATAGGGGAATTTCTGAATTAAGAATTCATGGTGGTAGAAGGAAAAGGTCTCATTTGAAAAGAAAACTGAATGTTGACAGAAAAAATAATCTGAGCAGAAGCAGTAAACACTTGAAAATAAGGAATAGGATTTCCCCAGAGATGCTGTAGGAAGAAGTCAAAAGTACAAGATGGAATAAGAGGGGTGTGGGAGGAAGATATTGGAGGTAGAAAATTTGTTTCTGTTATTTCACAGAAAGTTCTTTATAGGTTACTGGAGTGGAGAGTACAGAGTACAACCTTTGAGAAAAAACATGAGTCAGGTCTGACATTAACGTTATCTACTAGTAATCTTTGGGGAAGTTGGTGTAATATTTAAAATTTTAGACACTCTCTCACCTCTCAGAATGAGTCTTTATATCTGAAGGTGAGCAAGAGAGGGAAAACATTTTCTTGGGAGCAAGAGTTGTCCCTCCTGTGAGGTAAATTACATCTTTCTGGACACTGAGTGCTATCAATCTCAGTCCCCGCAAATTGTCGCCATTGATGGCTATGAACCCCAGCTGGAGGCCAGTGACTAAAAGAGGCCATGGATCATGACTCTCCAGAGTCTCAGACCCCTGCAGGGTGAAAATAATTTCCTGGGGCTTCCGGGGGCTCCACCCATCCATCTGGGGCCAGGAGGAGTGATTCTTGGTGCTCTGAGTGATTTTTCTCTGAAGTGAAGGGAAACAAACTGAATAGCCCAAATCATGTCCCACTGGGAATGCTTCTGTGGCTTCAGTTGTGCAAGTATGTGTGCATGGGGGCATGTGCACCTGCATGTGTGTATGTGTGCACGCACATATGTGTGTACCTGTGTATGTGTGAATACATCCATGTGAGCACATGTGCAGGTACAGGTGCTGGTGTGTATATGTACCTGCGTGTATGTGCACATACTTCCGCGTGTATTGCGCACCTGCATGTATGAGCATGCATTCAGGTTTCCACGTGCGTTGGTGCATTTGTGGATGTGATCTGTGCATGAATTCATGTGTGTGTCTGTTGTGTTGCATGAGTATGTGCACACTTGTGAATATATGTGCACACACACCCCACACACACAGAGACACAAATCAACAAAGTCTCTGCAGAAGTGTCTCCTGAGAGGTAACAGCGTGGTAAAAGCACTGAACTGAGGGTCATAAAACCCAAGTTGGAGCATATTTTGAATGAATCCTCTCCCTTACTTGCTTTGCCACTGTAGACAAGTTATTAACCCTTTCCTGACCTCAGTTTCCTTATCTGTAAATGGAGGTAGCAATCCCTGCCTCGTTGTTGTGAGGCTCAAATGAGATAAGATGTGAGGGCAATTTGTAAGCCCAAACACATTGTGAAAACACATGAGTTTCTTTTGATTAGGGACAAAATGGAAGGTGATATATAATGATCAAATTACTCATTTTTTAACTTGCATCCACTTTTCAACTGGTTTGTCTCCTTGAAATTCAAAGGCTGGCAGAATCAGGAAGGTTTGCCAATATGCTGGTGCTACTTCTTTCTTGGTAGAAGTGAGGGTCCTTCCACTGGCCTCTGGGGAAGCCCCGGGAAGGCTGGGGTAGTGTGGCTGCACTCTTTCAGCCCGGCAGTCCTCTTAGACTTGCGTTGGGGCTAAGCAAGAAGAAGCAGGCAGAAGGCAGCAGGGCCAGACTCTCAAGACAGTCTTCCCACTGCCATCTCTTGTCTCTCCAACTTGGTGGCATGTGCCAATTTCTTGCCACCCATTCCTAGCAGCAGAGAGGACAACAAATCCTCCATCTGTCTCCTTCCTTCTGCCCTGCATCTCCACTGAAAGGCACAGGTGCCCTGCCCCCAGCTCTAGAGAAAAACCAGATTAACCTTTCTGACACGACAGCAAGTGTTAACAGTCTGCCTTGCCTTTCACAATGCCATCCAGACACCAGTCCTTCACCGTCTGTTAGAAATACAGAGAATATATGTCAGAGCTCACCCGCACATGCTGAATCGGAAAAGAGCAGTTATTACTGCAAACTCTATATACATTATTTATCAAACGAACTCTTGCAGTAGGAATACAATTCATTTCCACTCTCTCCCTTGTTCTTTCATTTCGATGGGAGATGAAAGAAACCATTTATAGAATCTTTCTGAGCATTACTCATGCAACAGTATCCCTTGCTAGGATGTAAAGTCAGAACTGTTTATTGACTGGAGGGAGTGGGCTGATTGAATGGTAGAGAAACAGCCCCTGTCTGCCAGGTTTTCTCAGGCTTCTCTCTCCCTGGCTGCCACCCCTCTCCCCCCAACTCCGCCACCCTCACCCCCGGGTCTGTAAGCCACTGGATATCTCTTTAGCTCTCTAGCCATACTTGAAAGGAGTGGGGACCTTGACTCGCAAGGCGAGTAACTTGTAAGTGTATTTCCTGTGCAACATCAGATTTAACAAACTATCGTAAGGTGAGAAAGATGTTCCCAGTCAAGACTGGCTCCCAGTTGGCCGCCCAATAGAGAATAGAAGAAATGAAGCACTTATTCGGTTTAAACTGGGATAGCCCTTAAAGTGAAGTCCACTCATTTTCATAAGTACTTTGGCTCAAAGTCAGGAGTGTTTCCTGGTGGGGATGGTGGTGGTAGTAGTAATGTCAGAGGCAAGACGATGGTGTGGAGGTGATGGTTGTAATGCCGGTGATGTTGGTGGTGAGAGTAGAGGTGATGGTGGTTGTATGAAAGCAGAATGGGGATGGTGGTGAGGTTATGATTAATAAAGGTAATGTTGGGGGTAATGATGATGGTGGTGGTAGGATGGGTTGGTACTGCCATTGAAGTGATGGTGATAGTGTTGGAATTGATGCTGGTGGTGCTGCTGGTGGTAGTAGAGATAATGATAGAGAGGAGATAATGATGGGGTGATGATTTTGATGGTGCTGATTGTGGTGGTGGTGGTGGTGGTCTTGTATTATGGTAGAGTGTGACAATAGAATCTTTGTAATTCAGGACAAATTTCCATTAAGGAATGGAACACTTCTTTTGAAAGAAGACACTGTTCCTTTTTCAAATCAGATCTTCATAAAACGTCTCTGAATCCTGTCCAATTTTGTGTTTCTCAGAGTAGAGGTTGAAGAATCAAAGTTCATTTCTAAAGATTAGTGCCCAAAACACTTTCTCATCTCTGGGGCTAGGTGTCCTGACCATCTTCTCTCTTAAAGGTCAGAACTTGATCATCTTAGAGCCCAGCTCATGCTCAGCTTCACACCTCTGGCCCGTGGTGACTCCCCTCCACAGACCTGATTTACCTGGCTCAGCACATGTGTTGCCTTTATTATTTTATCTCATGCAAATGCTTATCCATCTTTATCAGACTGCACTTTTTTTTTTTTTTTGAAGACGAGGTGCATTTTTTGTTTTCCTTAAATATCTTATCCTTAAAATAAATATATCTTGAACAAGTGAATGAATGAGTTGATAAATGAATCTGTGGTTATCATTTTCTCCCACAACTACAAACATGATGGCGCATGCAATAGTCAAAAATTAATTTGAGCATAAAGGTCTCCTCTGCATTGTAAGAAAGAGGGAATTGAATGAATAATATTGCAGTAGTACTTGACATTTATTAGGCTCTGTGCTGAGCACTTCACACATGTTACCGGCTTTCACCTTCACGATGAGTTTATGACATGGGGTCTGTTTCCCCATCTTACAGGCGAAAACTGAAAATCAGGGAGTTTCAAGAATTGGCATTAAGTTCTCATGGTTAAAAGTTCTAGCTTAGGACTCAGATGGATGTGGTTTCAAATAATAACTCTTGTCATTTATCAGTTGCCTGGCTTTTATTAAGTCAATTTTATTTCTAGGCTTTGTTTTCTTCATCTGAAAAGTGGGGAAATACCACTTTGTTGTACAAGAGAGAATGGAAGGAGAAGAATTATACATTTATAAATACATAAATAGATAATATAACATTGTGTGTGTGTGTGTATATATATATATATATATATCCCCTCCCCCTTTCCCCTCTCTCACAAGTGCCCCCCTAAAGTGTTCCCTAATATCTGCTCTTTCTTTTCCTTCTGTTTTTCTGCTTTAGATCTTAAGAGCTTCAACTGTATGTCTGGTTGTCAAGCCCATGCTCTCCCACACAAGGTGTTTGCCTGAAAAATGAGCTACGTCTCTGGGCACTGAGGGTGGGTCACAGGGCATCTCCAGGAGCGATGATGCCACATGACCGAATGGGTGAAAACCCAGGTAGGCTGTTTTGTGTGGCTGGCTCAATGGTCTACATGAGTCTACAAAGTCAAGTCATGCTTAGCAATCCACCTGCACCTGGCCACCCACATAGCCTGGGGTCCTCTCCACGTGCAGTTGCTGCCAGGAGCGTGGCAATACCTATGGAGACGGAGCCCCTCCCACATGTGCCAGGGGCACCGTGGGGCATCTTCTTTGCTGGGAGCAGCTGGTACAGCCCCCCTGACTCACGGCAGCCCAGGTGGGGAAGTTCTGGGGGCACACTTCTCTTCTGCTTCCCTCAAGTGTTAAAAATTAATTTAACTCTGATCGCACTGACGGGAAAGTTAACAGAAGTTTTATTTTTAATATATGAGGAACCTTAACAGGATTTAGTAAACCTAATGTCTCAGAAATGGGTAGGACTGCTGACAATTTATCTCCCAGAATCTGCAGAGTTCAGTGGGGAGCTAAGGAAATGGAAGAAGCATTATTTCAGCAGCTGGAGGCAGGACTGAAATTCCCTCCACAGCCACTGGGAGAAATCCCAATCTCCTGCCTACCCAAGAAAATTGACTTATAAATTGTCCAAATCCTCAGTTTCCCCTTATTACCCTGACCTCCAGTTTTGTTTTCTTTCCTATCCCCCCAAAAATATAGGTCATTTCAAAATTTTAAAGATATAGTAGAGCTTTTCACTTAGTAGAACCGTAGAATTTTAGAGCTGATTTCTTCCAGCTATAATAATTTATGGTACTGAGAGGTGTGGAGGGAAAGTTTATGAGAAAATTGTGCTGAACATGGACCATACATTTTGTGGCAGACATGGCTCTTGGCTATTTTCAAAAGCTACTAACTTTAAAAAATCTTTCATGCAAAACGTTGCTCAGTTCCCTTATACCGAACTGCCTGAACTATTCGTTGTTAGACTATATTTCATGAAGGAGACCAGTCAACGACTTTTGCTTAGGAGTTCTTTCACTGAGTGTTTATTGTGTGGCTACTAAGTGTCAGGAAGTTCTAGACAGTCAGGGGAGCAGCGGCAAATGAAACAGACAAAAATCCAAAAATTTTAACAGAAGGAATAGTAAGACAGTATATCAGAAATGATGAGTGCTATGAAGAAAAACAAACAAATGGAGTCAAGGCAGGAAGGGCCTTGCAAAAAAATGACATCTGAGCAAAGACTTGAAGTGAGGAAACTAGCTGTGTGACCATCCAGGGAAAGAGCATCATAGACAGAGGCCAGGAGGTGCCAGGAACATCAGGAAAGGTAGCGTGACCAGCCTGGGGTAAGCAAGGGTGACAGAGAAGGAGAAGGTGAGCTCAGGGGACTGCAGGTATATGGGGACAGGCCTTAGGAAGCCTATAAGTGTGGTGACCCATGCATTCTAGTTGCCTAGAGCAATCTTGAATTAACAGCTGTTGTCCTGACAGAATTATTAATAGTGGCCCCGTTCGTTCCCACAATGCCTCAATTTGGATGGTCAGCTTTTGTTAGAGGAGGTCATTGAGAGGATATGGCCGCTGGTTTACCTTCAAGCTAGATCTGGGCAATAGAAGGCTCTTTGCCCTTTCCCTGTCCTTGGAATGTGGTTTTGCCCACTGTTCTCATACTAGGAGTCACTTCAAGGATGAAGCCTTGAGAGAGTAGTGTATTTCTTAGTCCATCTGATCACATACTAGTACACGACTGAACCCTGGTAGAACCTCTTTAGAAAATCTAAGATGCTGGTGGGCAGATGCAGAGATCTGCCTGTCTTGCCATCATTCTAGACAAGCCTCGTATATAAGTTCCCTTGCTTATCACACCTGCCACCTGCCCATCTGGGATGATATGCCTCTTTCTTTGGTCTTTCCTCCCAACATGTATGATGGACCTATTTCAAATGTCACCCAGGGAACTCCCAAGGATGCAAACCAACAATTACATAGTCATTTCATTGGTGGACTCCCCTTTGGACATGGCTTCTACATGAGCTAAATAGATGCCAGGGGATTGGAACAGTGACTGGACCTGGCTTACACCATCAGGGACACACTTGCTGCTCTGTTTAGAGGAGCCTGATGGGGCAGAGATGGGTGAAGGGAAATAACCTCAGGGGCCTTTGCTAAGCTCAGTGATTAGACACTGTGTAACTTACTAAGTGGTCCCCGGTAAATCTAGTGCCAATCTGACACCATACATAGTTATTAGCATATTGTTGACTATATTCCCTATGCTGTTCTTTACATCCTTGTCACTATTCTGTAACTACCAGTTTGTACTTCTTAACCCTTTCACCTTCCCGCAACCCCTTCCCATCTGGCAGCATCAGTCTGTTCTCTGTATCCCTGAGAGTGTTTCTCTTCTGCTTATTTGTTGTTGTGTGTTGTTGTTGTTTTTTTAAATGTTGATAGATTTCTCTCTCCCTCACACCTGAAATAAGCATAATATAAAATGTACCATTTCAACCATTTTTTAAGGGTAGAATTCACTACATTAAGTACATTCACATTGTTGTGCAACCACCACCATCCTCCAAAGTCTGTGGAATGAACGAAGCCTGAGTGCAGCTGAATAGAGGAGTCACACGACCCCAGAAGGACTTGACGGAGGGAGACGCAGGGTACACAAGTTGGTTCCCATTATAGTCTGGCCTATGTATGCTGCTTTGGCTTCCTCCGCGAGGGAGCCTGGGGCAGACAGATGTATGGCATGTCAGGGGACACTCAGTACAGTAATAACCGAGGCACGTGTCCACTCCAAGCAGGTCAGGCTTTGTGTTTCCAGGCTGAGGTCTGGCCAGAACAATTCTTTATAGACAGCCCCTAAGTCTCTGCACCACATAATATATATCAGCAGAGAGCCCATTAGTCCACATTCCTCCAACATTCAAAATGCTAAGTCATTTTTCAGGCTTGGCTTGATTTCTCATTTATCAATAAGAGCTACAGCCCTGTCCAGGTGGGACCTGCCTCACCGGCCTCCACTTGGGGCAGCTCCGTAACGGGACAGGCGTGTAGGCGCTGTCCTGTGCTTGATGGCAAGGTCCACTCATCCATTCTTAGGGTCTATTAGAGGCTCTCATCTGTGGGTTTGGGGGCACAGCCAGTGGCCTGTCCTGCCACAGTGATGGAGTCCCCACTGGAGGGCCACAGCTGAGACTCCGGTGCTGGAAGCAACGTGGCGCATTGACACAGGAGCAAACTGGGGTCTGGAGGCCTGGCTCCCAGAGGCAGCCTTACTAACTAGCTGGCACTGAGAAGTCTGTTAAGTCTGAACCTCAGTTTCCTCACATGTGAATGCAAGGAATTGGGCTGCTGCTCCATAAGACCATTTTGAGCTTGAGCAGTCTACTCTTTGATGGAGCAGAAGGGTCCAGAAAGAGATGTGAGAGGAGCGAGGAGCCGGCCCTGGCCTGGCCCCTGCCCCTCTGCCAGCACAGCTGTGGTCAGTGGTGCACTTCAGAGCTCTAAGCCAATGTGAGTGTATTTTTAATGGGGGCAGAGAACAGGGGAGAAAGTTTCTCTTTCTTTCCCCAGAATGAGCAGTTAACACTGCGAACGCCGATGCGAACCCCCATCGGGCTGCTGGGGGCAGGCAGCAGTTTCCACAGTGTTCTATGACTCAGATCTCTTACTACTTAAGATAAAAAGCAGCCCAGGGTCTTCGCAGAAATTCCCATGCTCTGCTTTCACTTCAGTGTGTCCTCAGGTAGGCATACTAGCAGGCTGGTCACTGAGTCAGATGACAGGACCCAACAGAAAAGTGATCTCATAGATGGGGGCCAGCCCCAGGGAAAGAGCTAAAGCGAACCCATGCAGGGTTAACATTCTCTGGGCCCCCAACCCCATCCGCCAGGTGCAGTGACGGCCCAAGCCACTCCTGGCAGGGAGGAGAGCAGGGCAGACTTCTTCCCAGCTCCCCTGCCTGCCTTAGAGGCAGAAACAGTTCCTAGCTCAGTCCTAGACTTCTAGTGACCACGGACCTTGAACCTGGAAGACCCTGCTTACTCCCCTGGAGGGCATGTGGCTGCCAGCCTCCTACAGTGGCCTCTGCTGAGCCCGCATGTACCATGTGACCATCCACCTTGGCCTAGTCAGAGGTGGACAGGTGGAGCCCAGAGGGCCACCAGACTGAGAAGCCAGCAAAGCTCCCGATCCCTCCTGAGAGCAGACGTGGACGGCAGAGCCTGAGTTCAGTGTCAGGGCTCAGGAGACCTCCTTGGCAGGCGGCCAGCAATGGGACAGTGGCACCTGTGCCTGTCGCCAGGGCTCTGCTATAGCTTTAATCACCCATTCGCTCCTGGGGGAAGTAAACCAGGTGTCCGATGTCTTTTCCGTGGAAAGCAATGAGCAGCAGGTAGTGACAGTAGTGACAATAGGTAACATTTATTGAGCCCTTATTATGGGAACAGCCAGCATGTTAGCAGTTTGCATGGATTAGCTCATTAAATTGTCAGAATAGCCGTAAGAGGTGTGTACATAATTGGTCTCACCTCACATGGGGCAGCATAAAATTTGATGATAGCAACAGGGATTTTCCCTCCACACACCTCTTTCCCCACGGGGAGCCATGCCCGTCATTGCCTCAGAAGCCGCGTCTTGCCCACAAGTGGAGTGGATACAAAATTAAGAACAAAAGCCAACCTGCAACACCACTGAAAAATATTTTTAAAAATCAGAGAAAACACAGAAACTGTGTCTCCAAATAGGCATTATAAAGTGACAGCAGAGACCATATATGTATGTATGTTTCAGAGAAGAAGGGAGAAGGAGAGAAACATCAATGATGAGAATCATTGATTAGCTGCCTCCTGCATGCCTCCCATTGGGGATTGGGCTGCAACCCTGGCATGTGCCCTGACCAGGAATCGAACTGTGACCTCCTGGTTCATAGGTCAATGCCCAACCACTGAGCCTCGCCAACTGGGTAAGACTACAGTCTTGAAGTAGGTACAATGCCTTCTTGCAAGTGCCTGGCGTTGGGAACCCTTCTCTCAGAATCTGAGGAGCAGGATGGCAAACTGGTGGGTAAAACAGTGAGAGCCTGTCGGCCTGCACAAGCCTGGCATCCGCCTCTCCAGCGACAGGCTTAGGGACGAGTATGAAAAAGCCAGACACGCAAGAACCGTGCGTTTCCCATAATGGTACAGATGAGATTATATTGTCCAGAACAGTTTAAAAGCAGGAGCTTATTTCAAACAGGGGCATGCAGAGGCTGCACCGTGAAAACTCAATAAAGGAGAACATCTAATGAAAACAGTTATGACATACAACCGCAATCACAGGTCCTGCATGAATTATTAACCCCGAGCAGTTTTCTGCCAGTTCTGGGGACCGTGGATGGCATCTGGGGTATACAATTTGGGAGATATTGGTTCTCCGTTTCATAACAGAGAGCCTGAAGCAGGAGATCCAGTTATTTCTTCTTTAAATATATACTGCAATTACCAGTCAGCAGTGACTAAATGTTATTACCCATCCGCATCTCCATCCTGGCTCTGGGAACCCGGAATGAGTAAACCTGAGCAGGTTCATACCATTTTCTGTGACATAGTGGCTGGCCCATGTGCACACCTGTAAAGTTTGGGGAATTTGTTATTGGAAATTTTTATAGACAGAGACCAAGCAATGAAAAAAAAAAAAATCATTGAACGTGTTTACGACTTCCACTCAAAACCTTTCGCTGAATTCTCATTGCAATCAGAATACAATCTAAACTCCTTTGTTTCGTTTATGAGGCCTTCCATGGGCTTGTCCAGCTCACCTCCGACTCTGCATCATGCCTCTCCCTCCTGACTCGGTATCAGTCACCTTGGCCTGGATGGTTTTTAAAGGGGCCAAGTTCTCTCCCAACTCAGGGCCTTTGCACACGCTTCTCCCTCTCCCTGCGTCATTCCTGTCCGGCCCCACATGCTCTGCTTGATTCTCTTCCTCATTCTTCAGATCCCCACTTAAATAATCACCTCCCCACGGAGGTCTGCTCTGAACACCTTTTCTTAGGTACCTGCTGCCTGTGGGCACTATTCTCCATCGCGGCTTCCTGTCAGTTTACTCCGAGTCACTGATTGCAATTTACGGTTGTTTAGTCGTGGCTTCACGTGGGAGGCCTGCCTCTCCCAGGGGACAGGATGGCGGAAACCATGTCTGTGTTATTTACCACTGTCATTCTAGCAATAAGAATGCTACCTGCTATTTGTTGAATGAACCATGCTGTTTGTTATTTCTTATCTGTGGTATGTGAAGAACAGATCTGAGTCAGAATGCATGACACATGCACAGGGATGGGGGCCCAAGACGCTCCACCCATGCACCTGCGGAAAAGGCACCAGTGGTGGGCCAGCCCACTTCGGGTCCCCCGCAATGCACCTGCGTGTGCCTCTCTTTCTGCATGCTCCCAAATTTTCCTCGGCCGGTCCAGGTTCTTGGATCTTCTCAGGCCCTCATTAAGTCTCACTTCCTCCTTCAAAAAGGCCTTAGATTACTTGGTAAGAAAGTGCTTTAAAACTCTTCCTCATCTTACAGGGCTTCTGCCTCCCCCTCTGGCCAACCGCAGCCCTAACTCACAAATCTCCATTTAATTATGCGCTCTCTACTGGACACTTGGGTTTCATGTGCTGATTATGATTTTTCTATCAGACTATAAATGTTTTGATTAGGGTATCTGATTCTGGTGCCTCCTTATTCCCGAGAGGTCTAGATTTAAGGATGCAGTCCCGTCCATGGCAACATGAAGCCGAGAGCTCCCCTGTGGGCTTTAGGTCTCATGAACTCCTCTGCCTTGAGCTCATGTCAACTAGAAATTCAATTCTCTGTTACGTTACTTTCAAGAGTCCCCTCGCCCCAACTCAACCCCCAAACAGAAGTTTTAGGGACAGTAAAACTTCCTGAAGGTTTTGGAAGCTGCAGAGAAGGAGATTACATATCAAGTCATGGAGAAGTCAATCTGAGTCCACTGTTTCGCCTTCCTTTCTCCCCAAGTCTTTCCCAGCTCCATCCAGACTCTAGCATCCTTTCTCATGGTCTTTCCGGAATTTTGTTTCCTTCTCTCCTTTCCCCTTTTTCTTGAGGCCAGTTGTCCTTGATTCTGAGAGATATGTAATGATCATGTAGGGAAGCTGAAAGGTCCTGGATGTATCTCATACTCCATCCCAGGTTCAATGTGGCAAAGCATTGTTTAAATTTCTTACTCCAGGTTATTGTCTTGCTTCAATACCCATCAGAGTCCCTAACGCAGAGCCAAGCACGTAGTAGGTGATCAGTCAACACTTGCTAAGCATTGACTGAAGGACCCGATTTACCCAGGGGTGTAGTTTAGTATCATGAGCACAGGGTAGGGATAGGACATTCGTGTCCCCAGTCTTCCTGGTGTGTGAAATTTGAGTCGCCTTTTCCAGCACCATAAGGAAACACTGCCATCAGAGAAAGGAACTCCGTAGTTCAAATTGAAATAAGGTGGCAATAAAGTCACATGCAAATATCTACTTGTAAACGCTGAAGGGACTTAATCAACAAGCAAAGGGCACAGCTTTTGTATTGCAGCATAATGTACAAGCATTTTATTACTTTAGCAATTGGCAAAAAAAGTCAAATGACTTTATGGGGCTTTTTCTAAATTACCTTTATTAATGCACGTAATATTGTTGAAAAATTACACCACAGAATAAATGTTCCATTGAGCTACAAGCTGCCTGCAAGGCTATGTTGTAAATATACATGGCCAACTATGTTACTATCTTTACAACTCATTCTGCACCTATTACAGCCTTCTGAAACCCGACAAGCACTGAGTAATTGGAGAGGTTTAGATATTTTACAACAAAGCATACAGCAGGGGTAAGTGTGCAGCGAGCGCTTGGAAATAACACCAGTTGTCACCGAGTGTGGTAACCTATCTGGGAGATGTTTCAAAGTTTCCTTTCCCAGATGCTTCGCAGCTTTCTGATATGTTGACACTTACTTTTAGAAACCTGTTCTGTCTGATTTGAATAAACACAGTTTGAGGCTTGTGACAGGACTTTTCATATTCATTGTATTTTGATGCCTGGAAACGGAAAGGCTAATGGCTGAGATTGGCCAGGAAGGAGGGTAAAAGCTTTTGCTGTTCCCTCCGGTCATTTTGTCTGCATCTGTCTTGAGAGACAGTGCATCTAATTCCAGTTCAGGGTCTGCAAACGCAGTGCCTCTCTCCTGTCGTGTGGACTCTGCGGCCACCCTCTCACTCTCAATGATCTAATAATCCAGCAGATACCAATTCAGAGACCGGGATTCAACATCAATGTTTCAAGCCATCCTTCTCCCCACTATAGCCTCTCCTCAAGCGTGACCCCAGGGCCACTCTGTCTTCATTCACATCCTTCTTTTTCCTGCTTAAATCTATCACTTGCTGGACTCTAAGTCAAACTGATAGACGGTGTCTTGTCCTAATTTAGGAGGCTCATTTGCATGTCCTGCTGCCTCCAGTGAATTCCAGGGATTGGTTGAAGAAGGAGAAGGGGTGGAGAAATCCAAAATATAAAAACAGGGAAGGTCAGAGAGGCAAACTAAAATGTATTGCACTGCTCACCTCATAGAGCCCCCATTTCAGTGGACCAGCGGGCCCTCTGCAGATGGAAGCCATAGCAGTCCCCAAGAACGCACCTCGCAATCAGCAACAGATGCCAGGCTCTGCCCCCTGCTTCCCACGGCAGCTAGTTCCAGGCTGGGAAGACTTCCAAATGCAAAATATGTCACATTTAGACATAGTTTTTTACATCCTCATTTTTAGTAATTCACATTCTTTGCTTTTCTAACCTCCATCTCCTTGGTTTAAAAAAAAAAAAATTGAAGCCCATCTTTGTTTTTCTCTCAGGAACATGACGGAGTATTAGGAATATTTGGACCATGTCACTGGGAAGTGGTTGGAATCAGTGGTTAGGAAGGGAGAGCTGGGCTGGGTTGTACCCAGGCCAGCATCAGGACCAGGTGGATGGTGTGTGGTGATGTCCCTAATGTAGCTCAAGGGGCTACTAGAAGCCCCCACCACAGCTTCTTCTTTGGCCTCCATGCACCTGACTTCCCTCAGTCATGTGAACATATTTCTCCAGCTGGCAGAATGTTGTCCCTGTCTATAGCAGCCAAGAACAAGGATCTAAGATGGGCTTATCTAATAGTGATTGTTAACATCTGTTTAAATTGGTTTAATATTTTTATGTATATATAAAGTATGTGTACACACATATAAACTTAGATATAGTGTAGGAATATGCACACAGTTTTAATCCAAAAGCATTCTGTTTCTATTGTGGTATCCCATCTCCTCTGTACAAGTCTACCAAGTGCTCTGAACACACAAACAGCACAAAGCCAGACAATCAGAAGATTAGAGCATGCAGTATCATTGGGTGGATCTTCGGTGCACCCACCATGCCTTAATGTGGCAGGCGCCTTGCTAATTTTTGGGGACATAGCAATGAATAAGACTTGGGCCCTCACCTTCATTCTCAGCCTGACTTCTGACTTCTCTGAGTCATGGAAACAATCAGAGGAGAAAAATCTACCTACGCCTACAGTCTCATCTACCAACCCACTTGCTCTTATTCTGACTTCCCTCCAGTGACTAGGCTCTTAGCTAAAATCAACTTTCTCCACTTGAAGTCTGCTCTCTCCATTCCCTCTTGCCTACTCAAGGGCATCACACCACCAAGTATTCTCTTTAATCTGTGTTCTGCATCACCTATTTCCCTCTGCTCTGAAGTCACTTATGACTTCCATGTGGCCCAACCCAGTGGTCACATCTCAGTACTCATTTTACCGGATTTTCTCACAACTGTGAAACCCTGTCGTCACTTGGTATTGAGGATTCCAGTCTCTCTGGGTCCCCTCCTGCCTCGGGAGGTGCTCCTTCTCATTCATCTGTGCTGGTTCCTCACCATCAATGGAATCTCCTCATGTTGGTGTGCCCCCAGGATGAATTGTTGGGATTTTTCTCTGTTCAACTCCTACACTCACTCCATCCACTTCTGTGAATATTCACTGACACCTTTCCAACTTATATCTCTAGTTCAAGTTCCTCTTTGAATTTCAGACCCATGTATCAAATTTTCTTCTCAATAGGACCTCTTAGAGTTCTAATGTCAAACTTTATACATCCCAAATCAAATCTCTGATACTGCGTGCTCTGATCTTTATTGTTTGATTTGCACAGACCAGAAATCTTGGTGCCATCCTTCATTTCTTTCTCTCCTCCAGAACGCCACATAAATCACCTCATGTCACTTCTCTGCTCCAATGTTTTCCCATCAACTCAGATAAAAATCCAAGTCTTTCCCATGGCTTCCAAGGCCGTATAGATAGCAAACACTGCTCTCAGATACCTCTCTCTGACTATCTCCCCCTTATTTACTTGCCTTCTTACCATTCTTGGAATATCTGAAACGTAATCCCTCTGAACAGAAGGCTTCTCCTCCAAATGTCAGCATGGCTTGCTCCTTCACTTCTTCAAGTCACTGCTGAGTATTTTCTCACCCAGTACTGCTTTTCTATCCCTTTTTACTCTATTTGAACTTTTAAAATAACACTTGATAGTTATATGTCTCTTTTCTCTCCACCACTATAGTGTGCATTTCTTAGGAGCTATTTTGTTCATTGCAGGGCCTCGAGTATGCCCCAAACATACTATTGATAGATACCCAATAAATATGTATTGCGAACAGAATTAACAGCTCAGTCCTTTCCCTAAGGAGCCCACAGTCAAGCAGAGAAGACAGAAATAGAAAAATATATCCACAAGGCAGTGTAGAAAGTTCAATGATAGAAAGATGTGGGAGTGAAAGAGAGACACAGCTATTCTTCCAACATGGGGAGATCATAGAAAGCTTCCCGGAAGCGGAGATCAATTAAGTAGTAGTTAACTTGCTAAGGTGCATTGGCAGGAAGAGAGAGGTAGGGAAGACTTGTCTAGAGCATTTTAGATGGAGGGACAGCAGGAATAAATGTAGAGAATTCGGAAATCCCATGCTGCACCCTGGAACATGGCAGCATAGGTGGAAATTGTTTCTAAGCACAAACCAAGGGGCCAGAAGTGGTAAGAGATGAAGTTGGAGACCTAAATAGTCATGTCCTATAGCACCTTCAATTCCAAGATAATGAGCTTGGAGTGTAGATGCAGGGAGACATTTCAAGGTTGTACGCAGAGGTATGATTCACTCAGAAACTCTTCTGAGTAAATAGAGGCAATGGGCCAACTGTTGGCCAAATGGCCCCACCGCCACAGTGTTTCAGTCCAGCAGGGGATGCAGTGAGCAGCTGCAATGCAGGGAGGGATGGAGCATGGTCCTGGCCAGGTCACCTCTCTGGCTGTGTGGAGACACACAGGAAGCAGAGATAGGTCAGGTGGAGAATTCATAGTTCAATTCAGGCAAGAGCTAAGAAATTGTCAGTCCCAGGGAAGGAACGGTGTTCCCAGAGACAGTCAATGCACCATAGATTGACATGATAAAAGGTAGAGCTTCTCTGTGGTCTTCACCCCCCTTCCAGCACTCTATCTCACACCTGCTCCCTCCCAGGCTGCTGGGACCTTCCTGGGAAACCCGCGTGTGGATGAAGCTGGAAAATGCAATCTGGCTGCATCCTGAGAGTGTCACATGTTGGTTGTCTGGGACCACACACTGAGACACTTTGCAAGAAAATTTAACAGAAAGCAGATGGCAAGTGTCGGGGGGCCTCTCACAACTGAGAAGGCAAAGGAGTAAACCAGAAAACGAAACAGTGTTAGGACCAGAGTTCTGTGAACAGCAGAGAAGTGGTCCTCCCCGCCACCCTATACCCGAACCCCCCCCCCAACCCCCCCCCCCCCCCGCCCCGCCACTCTGCCCCTGGACTGGGAGGGAAGGAGGGAACTGACCTCTTGCAGGAGCCACTCTGGTCTCTGTGGCCCAGTGGATGGGGCGTGGTGCTTAGATTGATGGTGGATGGTCCCACCTCTCTTCATTCTGTTCCTTCACTCTGAATATTCTTTGAGCTTATTACAGCAGCTCAGAATGAGCACTCTAAATTTAGATCCAAACTATGTCATGTTTCCAAGGGAACTGTAAATTACTTTGTGAATGTACATACAACACAGCTAGCAAACTCTGCTTGACGAAGCCCTCTTACACTCGGTGTCTAAATTGTTGCCCCAGGACAGTGACAGCCTCGGCTAGATTGCCTTTGCTCCCCTTCTGTAGGAGACACTGCTAAGGTACAAGGGACTCAAGCCTTCAGCTGCTACAGCTCCAAACTCCCCAAAGCCCCATATACAAAGGTTTTGTTAGATGAAGAAGAGAGTCAAGATGTTCTATGGCTTATGATGAGCCACCCAACATGAGAGTGACCTGGCTACTCCTCCAAGCATCCAAGTCCTACCTGATAGTGAAACCAGAAGAGTCACTGACCCAGGAGGAAAGGTGGAACATGGGAAGCAGTTTTTGTTATTGTTGTTTTTATCCTCCCCCAAGGAGTGAGGATATTTTGCCATTGATTTTTAGAGAGAGTGGAAGGGAGAGGGGAGAGAGAAATTGGGAGAGGGAGAGGGAGAGAAAAGCATCGCTGTGACAGAGACACATTGATTGGTTGCCTCCCACATGTACCTGACCTGAGGGTGAGGATTGTACCTGCAACCAAGGTATGTGCCCTTGACCAAGAATTGTACCTGAGACCCTCCAGTGTGGCAAGCCAATGCTAACCACTGAGCACACCGGCCAGCGCAGGAAACAGTTTTTGGTGAGGGGAGGGAATCGCTTAGGACTGAGTTCAGTTGTAGTATCAGAGACTGGAAATAACAATGGTTGGCACAACATAGAAATTTATTTCTCTCCCAGGAATAAGAAGTCCAGAGACATCCAGTCCCGAGCTGGTAGAGTAGACACATGATGTCACCATAAACCCAGACACCTTCTTCTTCTCTCTACCTTTCCTGCTGTGCACTTTTCATCCTTGAGTTCACTGCATGGTCCAGGACAGCTCCTGGTGCTCCATCATCACGTCCATGCCCCGGGAGCAGGGAGGAGGCAGTAGACGGGCAACAGTCTTCAGTTCAGCCAGTCAGCTTCCTACATGCAGTTTTCCCGGACCCCACACAACACTCCGCTTATATTTCATTAGCCCAACCTTGATTACCTGGCCACAAGGCTTTTTTAAAAATTTAATTTATTGGGGTGACATTGGTTATTAAAATTATATAGGTTTCAAGTGTATAATTCTGATACATCACCTGTATATTTCAATGTTTGCTCACTATCCATAGTCAAATCTCCTGTTGCCATATATTTGGCCCTCTTTGCCCTTTGCTACCTCCTAACCCCCCTTCCCTCTGATAACATCCCCTCTGGTAACACTGTATCTATGAGTTTGTTTGTTTGTTTGTTTGTTTGTTTGTTCTTGTTTATTCATTCATTGCTTTCAGTGTTATATCTTCCATGTAAGTGAAATCATATGGTTCTTGACTTTTTCTGTCTGACTTATTTCACTTAGCATGATATTCTTCAGATCCATCCATATTGTCACAAATGGCAGTATTTTGTCTTTTTTTATGGCTGAGAAATGCTCCATTGTATGTATGTATTACATCTTCTTTATCCAATTAAAGGACACTGGTTGTTTCCACATGTTGGCCACCATGAATAATGCTGTAATGAACATATCTTTGCGAGTAAATGTTTTCAAAATTTTCAGGTAGAAACCCAGAAGTGGGGTTGCTGGGTCATATGGTAACTGTATTCTTAATTTTTTGAGGAACCTCCTTACTGTTTTCCATAGTGGCTGTACCAGTTTACATTCCCACCAGCAGGGAGTGAGGGTTCCTTTTTCTCTATGATCTCTCCAGCATTTGTTATTACCTGTCATGTTGGTAATAGCCTTTCAGGTGTGAGGTTGTATCTCATTGTAGTTTTGATTTGCATTTCCATATTAGCTATTAAAGTTGAACATCTTTTCATATATCTGTTGGCCATTTGTATGTCTTGAGAGAAGGGTCTATTTAGGTTCTTTGCCCATTTTTTTAATTGGCTTGTTTGTTTAGTATTGAGTTCTATGAATTCTTTATGTATTTTGGATATTAACCCCTTGTCAGAGCTGTTCTTTGCAAGTATCTTCTTCCATTCGGTTGATTGCCTTTTTTGTTTTGTTGACGGTTTCTTTTGCTGTGCAGAAGCTGTGTACTTTGCTATCCGAAGTCCCTTTTTATAGCTAATCAGGACACTGCCTCGGGAACAAACATCAGAGGTTTGGATAACAACCACTTCTACTCCATGTTCCTGAATTACTCAGGATGCTTATTTCAAAATGCCTCAGACCCGACATAGCACATCCAGAAACACTACCAGCTGGGCTAACGTGTTTTTTAGAGCACTTGCTTAAATGTTTAATATATATAATTATGTATATATATGCTTGGTGTCAGGGCAGCAGGAAAACACAGGAACTGCCCCCCTGTTGGGACCTGCCCAGCCTCCTCCCCTGGCAGGCCAGGCCTGGCACCGGCCTCTTCTGTGTGACCCTGAGGCCTGGCCTATTATTTGGACCCGGGTTGCCTAAGACCTGCCCTCAGGCCTGCCTGAGAGTGGGCTGGGCCACTGGGCAGTGCTTCCCCAAAGATAGCAAACCCAAGGAATTTGTGGGTTTAACGTGTCTATTCCAAATAGTGTGCACTCTCGACTGTGTAAACAGCACAGGAAAAAACATCACCAAAATCACTAGTGATTTTTGCTGTGTCAGGGTATTAAAAATATAACCTTTCTGTATGTTCTACTTAGCGTATAATGAATATTGTTTTTCTAAGCAGAAAACAAAACAAGACAAAAAAAATACAGACCTACTGGTTTAGCTTTTGGTGTGGATATTCTAACTCCGGAGGCACGCACACCTCTGCATCCTGGGGACACATGGGGCTGGCATCCTCCTTTTGCTGATGTGTCTCCTCTCCTTTGGTTCTGAGCCTAGTGGCTTGGATCCAGTTCTGTGGCTCAGCTGACCCCGGGTGCACCCTGCCTACAACACAGTATCCACCTCAGTCTTGCCCAGCTTCCTGCTCCAGCCCAGCTCAGGACAGCCGCAGCCTAGCCTTGGGTCCCGAAGCTGGTCTCCTCCGCCTCACATCCAGCTGCTATAGATGAAAAGCTTTGGCCCCTGGTGCCCCTCTGGATTCTCAGAGTCTAGTTTTAAGGAGCAAACACAGCCCAGAACAACAACAAAAAATAATTTACATTATAATCAGCACACTCTGGAAAGCAGACTGTCCCCTGAGCATTATTGATCCTCTGCATGAAATGATGGCTCCTCTCTATACTGTGGGTCAAGAAGACGCATCACAGATGCTGTCATGACCGCACCCATCGCCACCTGAGCATCCTCAGTCCTGCTGAATTCAAGTGCTCAGCGGTGGCTCGGCAGCCTACTTCACTGCTCTAAATACCGGGCTGAGGGGAGATGGAGAAGGAAGGATTCTCATAACAGACCTCTGACCTGTGCAGAGATAGAGACCATGTGCTGCTTTATTCTTCATGTTAACCAGCCAGTACCTTCCCATCGAGCACATACTGCTTCATAATTTATCCAGTATTTCCACAGAGACTTGCTTCTCACAATAAATAATTCCCATTTCCCAGAGAAGTGCACTGAGAGAGCAGTCACCTGACTTGTTCCAGCTCATGGAACCAGGAAATGGAAGTGACAGGAAGCTCAAGGCAGGTGCTCGGCCCCACCAAAATTTCTCTGAGGTGGCCCCTGGAGGGGGCCATCTGTGACCAGCACACAGCCAGCAACCTCCATCAAGCCCAAGGGCAAAGAAGGCCACAGAGCATCCTTCATTTCTGAGAAGAATCAAGTAAATCTTTGAGAGGCTGTCAAGGTCCAAATAAACAGAGAAGCCAGCTTTTCAGTGAAGATGGACGTGTGGCAGGTGAAGACAATTGGAGGGTGTGAACGGTCTGACAGGTACCAAGGTCAATAATAAAAACAGTGTGACAGCAGCAGTAATCAAAGGAAAAGTGAGGGGGGACCTAGAGTCCTGACACTCTTGGTGAGGGATCCTGGAAGGGGCAGGCAGGACATTCATAGCCTGGCAACACAGTGTGCTGATGGCCAGCAGGCCAGCGTGTCCCAGTCCCCTCAGCATCATTGCACACATGCCCACCAACCATCTTCCTGGGCAGCTGCAGAGAGGAACACTTGAGAAATGTTGGAAGCAGGAAAAACCAATGTATGTGACTATGTAGACACCTGAGTAGGTAAGGCAAGCTGGGCTCACAGCACATGCATGCATACATGTGTACATGTATGAAGAGAGAACCGATTAGACTTCAGGATCTGTGCTCTATGCTGGACCACAGACCTGCCCTCCAGGTACCTTCCACTGGAGGGGGCACCTCTGTAGATAACGTCTCTGATAAGTGTAGTAAAAAGTTCTACTTGAGCTCAGAAAGGGAGCTGAGTGTCACAAATTCCTTCTCCAATGAAGCCTCACATCCCTTAGCATCAAAAAAGACCTTGGGGCCAGGCTGCTGAAGTCTGAATCCTGGCCCCTCCTTCGTGGTTTTAGACAAGTCACTTAACCTCTCTGTGGCGTAATATTCCCATCTGTAAAACGGGCAGGATCATAGCAGCTTGTTTGTTTGCTGTGAGGCTTAAATAAGTTAATGTGTAAAGCCTTCAGCAGAGTGCTGGCGTGTGCCTGGAATGCATAGGCGTGGGTCCTGGCCTTTCTGACGCAATCCTGCCTGCGCATCGCGGCGGCCAGACCGCACCCCCTAGGCTTGGTGGTTCTATCTGCCCGGCTTCACTGAGGGTGGTGGGATTTTCCTTCCTAATTAAATGCAGCTGGTTTGGACAAACCCGCCGCCATCCCACCAGAGACGGGAAAGCCCAGAGATCTTGTTATTTTGAAGAAAGGCGATACCTAATCATTGTTGATTAATACTGTGGACCCTGCTTGCAGATCAAACATTTGAATCATTCTGGACACATTCATGGGTCTAGATCAGTGGTCGGCAAACTCATTAGTCAATAGAGCCAAATATCAACAGTACAACGATTGAAATTTCTTTTGAGAGCCAAATTTTTTTAAACTTAAACTATATAGGTAGTTTGTTATTAACTTAATTAGGGTACTCCTTAGCTTGCCTTTGCTAAAAACTCAAGGGTGCCAAAGAGCCACATGTGGCTCTTGAGCCGCAGCTTGCCGACCACTGGTCTAGATCAATGAAGGTGGAGTATTCCACCACCATAGAAGAACATGCTGCCTGCCTCATAACTGCCTTCCAAAGCAGCCCTTGAGGGAGAAGGCATGAGAAGAAGTTCCTCTCCTTGGGCTTCCCAAGAATCTGCTGGTGTCTTCTCAGCCAAGGGATGCTTTTACAATGAGTTCCCTGCCTGATAACAAACTAGGATCAAAGGGATGCGTTTTCTTCTCCCAAACTTCAAAGAAAGGATTCCATTTCGAGTGGCTGCTAGAGAAAGCTGATATTCTCAGGGTGTCTTCCTTCAACCATGCAGTTGTTGAATAATTCCATGGAGAGAAGCAGAAAAGTCTCCTCTGCCCTGTCCTGCTTAGGCTCCTTCTCCCCCTCGGCTGACCCCCTCACCACTATGACCTCCAGCCCCGCAGGTCAGAGTCAGGGTGGTGAGCTCCCTTGCCCCAATCTCAAGGAGCCCCTATAAGTGGTTACAGAGGGAAATAAAGTAAAAGGCTGAAACTTTATGGCTTAGTATTTGCAAGAATGAACCTCAGTTTACTCATCTACAATATAAGCGGGACAACAAACCCGCCTTCCATACTTCACAAAACCTGGAGAAGGCTCAACCGAGACTGTGTTCAGGAAACACCCCGAAAACTGTAATAAGTCTGCAAATGTCAGGAGTCTGTCACTCCGCCTCATTTTAGTGCTTTTCAAAAGGGGAAAGGTAGAAAGATCAATGCGGGAGAAAAACTGCTGAATCCTCTCAAGGCCATGAATCTTTCTCTGGCTCCGCGTGAAGTCGCGCTGAACCATGTCCACCGTTAGGTTAGTTGAAGGCTGCTGTTAAAATGAAAATGTCACCGTTATTTATGGTTTAAGGCCTACCTGTTTCCAAATAGGTTTCCAGAAGGTGTTAATTTATTGCCAATACTGTATCTTGTGTTACTTTGGCATTTGACTGCTGAGGCAATGAGGCAGAGGAGACAGGGCAGAGTTGGGGACAGAAGAAAGGTCTGGAGAAACGGCTCTTCCCAGGAAGCTAGTTCCCTAACTAACTACAGCAGGGGTCTTCAAACTACGGCCCGCGGGCCACATGCGGCCCGCAGAGGAGTCTGATCCGGCCCGCCAGGTTTTTTGGGCAGTGAGCGCAGCCGAGGTGTTACAGTAGGAATTAGTAGTTCATATAGTCCGGCCCTCCAGCTCTCTGAGGGACCGTGATCTGGCCCCCATTTTAAAAAGTTTGAGGACCCCTGAACTACAGGGACCAGCCCTGGACAGTCACAGCCGGTCAGTGAGCACACTGGACCCAGCCCAGCAGAGCTCTTAGCATCCCCACACCCAGAGGAGGTGAGGGGAGTGGCAGAGAGGTTACTGGAACCCTGAGAGTCAGGCAGAGAAGGTCACCTTGAGGGAAGCAGTGTTGTTCTATTGGGGACACAGCCAGCATGGGGCTGCCCGGAGGAAGCCAGGACTCACTAGCCAGCAGGGGAGCTGTAGCTCCTCCACGTGGCTAAGTGGGAAGCTCCAGGGTAAGAGAGAGCCTCTGGGGAAAGAGATCCGGGAGGAGAAGGGTCTGGGGGCAGAAGGAAGAACTCCTGGAGTGTGTGTGCAGAGAGGGGAGGCTGGTGGAACAGTGCACAGGAGGCTGGGGAGAAAGGAGATTGCGCTGAGGTGGGGGGGGACTTCCATCAGAAACCAGGGCGCCGTGTACAGGGATTTCAGGTATAAACCCTAGCCCACCCGAGGCATTCTGCATCCTCCTGTGGGCTGATCCGTACCCCCTGTGAACCACACCGGGACTTTGGGGACCCTCACAGCATGCTTGGCTCCCCAAAGCCTCGGGAACTGGCTACACTGAGAGCCTGTATTCTCAATTTGTCAGAAAGGCAGCTGCTTGTAGCTAGATAGTCAATTCTTGTCTTTATTCAGATTGAAAGCATTTAAAGGTCCAGTATTTTACAATATATCTTCTGGATGCAGCAGTTAATAAAACCACATTTGAATTTCACTGGAGTCCCCTTTAAACAATAATGAACAAAGATGATACTGTATAACTTAATGGAGAGCAAAATGCATTTTGTCAAGACAGAGAAGGGAGAGGGAAGGAATTTAAGGAATTATGTGCCCTGGAAAAATCGCTCTCTAAAGTCGTGAGGAAGACGAATCTGGGCCTTAGCAACCGCATCACTGCAAAATAAGATAAATGACAAGCAAAACAAACGTTTACATTTTTCAGATCAGGATTCATCTTTGGGGCCAGTTGCAACCACAGATGCCGAAGGGTTTCTTAATCATGATGTCATACTCAGATTACAAAACACTGGTGGCACAACATGCCCATGGGATCCAGACCCTGTTTCTGGAGATGCCAGTCAAGGCTCTCTGACATCTTAGCACCTTCCATCTCTGAACAAACAGCTCCCAACCCCCTTCTCCCAGGCCGCCACCCAGGAGACGGGCCCTTCCTCGGGCACGATTTTCACTTTGCTCCTCTTACTTCTGCTGCCTTTCCCATTGAGCTTTCTCTAAAGTAGGGGTGTCGAACTCAATCAGAGAAGGGGCCAAAATCTAAAATCCAGCCTAAATCACGGGCCGAATGGTTTACTGAACAGTCATAAACTGACAATGTCATAAACTGACAGCGGAGTGCAGTGATGACAGCGTGGTGCGGGCCACATTGCAAGGCCTGGCGGGCTGGATTTGGCCCGCGGGCCTTGTGTTTGACACATGTGCTCTAAAGAGTCTTCTGGTAGAAATGCTTCCATCTGCCAGGCTCCCAGAATTTCCCCACACCTCTGACAGGGCGCTCATCCCAGTCGGCTGTTAATCCTAGTTTTACGGTTAGCTTACTCCAGGTGACACCGGCCGTTACCTGAGAGATCTCCATGAAATCTAGCCCAGTCTCTCGCATGCAATCAGTGTGGAACTGGATTTAATTAAGCAAGTTGTGCTCTATACCCCAGTGCTCGCAGAGGATCCTCAGATTTCAGTTATAAAATAATTATGGTGTTTCAGGCACTAGAAAATATAATTCACCCGTGTGTAGTCTTTGGGCCAGGGCAGTGCTATTTTATGCTCTAAAAGTCATAATTCACCCAATGAAGTCAATGACTCCCTTAGAGCTCCTTCAGAGCCGAGTGTTCATAAGCTGTCACCTTCAACATACAAGCCATCCGAAGGAATTAATGGATAGCCAATACGAAAGCAATTATTCTGTTCCTGCTGGAAGTATCAGCTCCAATAGAGTTATGTCATGTAATTGAAAACAGCGTGAATTTGATATTTGAATCTCTCATTAGGTATTTTTAGAGCAGATGAATTATCTGGTGTTCTGAATGTGGATAAGTATAATTTTTACAGGTGACAAGTCCTAAGATATGTTTGTTTCTAAAGGGTTTCAATGCCCTAGAAATCCAGCAATTTCTACATGTACAAGCATAACTAATTAGATGTTCTGAGCCCATCTTTATAAATTGGATTTACCCCAGTTGTCCTCCAGGCCCCCACTGGCCCATGGACATCAAGCCCTGGGAGCACTGCTAGTACATGAGCACCTCCCTTGCGTCACAGCCATACACCAGCATGCGTTATTTTCATAATCTAGTTTTCATTGATGTCAAGCCTTTGCAAAGATGGAAGATGCTCCCTTCAGAGGCAGAACTTCCTTGCACTTGTCCTTGGGGTTCCAACTAACTCCGCTCATGCTGTGCTCTTTGCCTGCTCTCCCCACCTGCACCCCACAACTCTATCCACCTTTCCGACACCACCCCTCCATCTGGCCTGGGTCCCTCTCTCTTCAGGAGTCACTATGGTCCTTCTCACCCTCATCTTTGCTCCCTGCTAGGAGTGCCTTTTAAACTTAAATTGGGTGATCTTCAGTTTAATAATAAAAATGGACTGCCTTGCTTTCTCAAACTTCACTTTTATGTGCAGGAGTCCAGTCTTCTCAACCAGATGATAAGGCCCAGGAGGGTAGAGACCGCATTTTATATTGTGAACTAATTTCTTCATCTATTCTAAGGAGTATCTCGGGCAGAAGATAAGAGCCATTGATCCAGGCTATAGTCTTATTGGCCATCTTTCATCCGTTTTATTAAACGTAAAGAAGAGAAAGATGAAGAGTAATATGATGCTTCAAGAATAATTGAACAGCAAATGGGGATGTGCTATTCCCCCAGCTCAGGAAACACAGACAAAAGACACACACACATACACAAAAACAGACATCAGTGACAGCAAAAGTCAAACTCTTGGAAGAATTCTTGACCAAAATGGTGGAGACTAATTAGGAATTCTTACTTATATCCTACCTTCTTCCAAAGGATGTAAACCACTGCTGAAGGGAGGCTGTGGTGACCAAGACAGAACTGAGTCTGGAAATATGGCTCAGGAGTCAGCTTGGCTCTAACTTACTGTGTACAACTGGGCAAATCCCTCCCATGCGTTGAGCCTCCTCTGTAAAATAGGAGTAATCCATTGGTGGTCCTCAGTATTCAATGGTCTGTACTTTTAAATAATATATATTTTAATGCTCTACATATGTTAAGAATTCTCTGGGATCTATAAAAAGTGGATAAATTCTCACCTAAATGGGATCTCTATTGACCAGAGATCCTGGGGCAACCTGGAAGGCAGACCATCAGCCTCCGCTGCCCAACAGGAAATGGTTCCCCCAGCGGGCAAAGCTGCCAGCCTCGCCAGTTGTCTTGCAAAGTGGGAATTCTAACCTGGCTGACCTCATGCTCACTCCCAGGCATGACAGTGCCCTCCGTTGGTGTTTTTCCCTGGGTCCTTAACCAAGACCCTGTTTTTTTCAGATGAAGAAAGAATTGTCCTGAGAGATCAGGACAATTAGCGTTCTCACAGAGCACACAAGACAGGGCCATTGGAGGAGTCCAGAGCCGGATCCCCCCAGCCCAGCCCTGTGGTTTCTATAATCCACTCCGACACAAAGCCACAGACGTCCTGGGCTGAGCACTTGCGTGCGCCCCACCTGATTCCGCACCGAAGGCCCTCCCTGCAGATCCGATGGGGGACATCAGGTGACCGCGGTCCGGGAGCATGGGGCAGCCGTCCTCCCACGCCACCGCGGGCCGCTGACAGCTCCGGGCCAGCCGTGCGGTCCAGCCTGCAGGGAGTTTTCTGCCCTCGGGTTCTTTTCAGAAACCTGACAGGCCCAATAAAGGCCCAGCGCTGATGGAGAGAGCGGCCCACATCCTCCCAGCAGCCCGCTGCCTCCGCTGACACAATGGGGCCGCAGTAATCCCATTACACCCTCGTCTTTCATAATTACTCTCTTTCTGCAAGTGACAGAGCATCCCAACGGCAGGGAGGCGAACTATTTTTAAACTATTTCTATAAAAAAAAAAAAAAAAAAAAAAAAAAAGACTCGTTTTTTCATAGATACAGTTCTGTTCTATAAATCACACTAGGGACAGAGTGGGCACTAAGGTTGGTGGAAGCGAGAAATCCCGAAGACTGGCCGCCACTCCCACCTCCCCCAACAAGAGCTCGCCTCACCCAACCTGCCCAACAACCTGCACACACTTTTCTTTTCTCCTCCTTTTGTTTCTGAGTCCCTCTGCCAGTGTTTGTCACCTCCAGCCCCTCTCTGACTCTAGGGAAAAAGAAAGAATTACAAAGGCAAAGCTTCCTGTGAGGGACTTGCAGCCTTCCTCTTTCCCCCTCCCACCCACTCCACACCTACTTTCTTGAGACCAGCTCTCCTCGCCCTTCTCCTCTGGTCTGGGAAAATTTGTCTGCAGGATGTATTTCTAGAACAGTAGTATCTCAATGAGAGGACATGAAGCCAGTGGAGGGCAGTGAAGGGGAAAAGCAAAATAAAGCCACCGAGGAGCCACATTAGCTGGGGCAGGAGCTTCAGCCGGGCCAGGGTGACCTCCCAGAGGTGATGGCATCTTCAGAAACCAGGCACCATCCAGTCCCCGGGACCATCCTGCCATCTGCCTGCCTCTTACAAATTCCTCAAAGACACCCCAGTGCCGCCACATTAGTTATATTGATAAGGAAGCTGGAGCGCTGGAAATGAATCAATGGCACCACCAGGATTTCTTGAGTATCAATCTATCGAGTTACTGCGCCTCCTTTGCACTCACATTTCTGGGGTCAATAGCTATCGGTCTCACTCACCACTGTTAGTGTATCATTGAAGCCTGCGTATATTATCCGTCCCTCAGGGTTATATTTTTTCTCACTCTACCTGGCGCTCTGCCATTCCCCCCTCCATCTTTCCTGTCTTTACTTCCTTTCCCCTCCTCCCACCATCTCTGACGAGCCCATCTTGCTTCTAGGCCTGAAGTCTCCCTAGTTGTGGTGGGGGTGCACCTGAGAGATGGGAAGACAGTGAGATGAGAGGAGGTGGCTCTCCACTCCAGTCCCCAAAGTGGTTTTTGGTGACAGATTTGCATTTAGCTTAGGGATGCAGACACCAACCGCCCCCTCTCCACACACACGCCCATACATGCCCCCTCCTCCCCACACACACACACAGACACACATACACCAAAGCCAGATCATGGGTCTCAGAGCAGATGGGATCCCCCTAAAGGAGACAGGGGAGCAAATGCAGCACGAGGGTAAGCCATGGGATTAGACCAGATCCTCAGAAGGGGACGTTGCAAAGACCTGCCCACAGCATTGCTGAAAAGTGCCATAAAAAGGCCTGCAGAACACTGAGCATCCTTAGCCACACAGGAACAGGAGGCGGAGGCAGGGGAGGAAGCCAGGGACACAATAAAGAAAAGCCACTTCAAAACAATTACTAAGTGACATGAGCTCGACAGGACCAAAGACATGTTTATTACGGGCATGAATAAGCATTGGTTTCATTCCACCTTCAGCAGGCGTCAGAAGTAGTGAGGAAAATGAGACCCCTCATCCCATTCATTCCACCTTCTCTGTGCAGAAAAGCAACCTGAACGAAATGTGGAGACACAAGAGAGAAGCAGAGAGTCTGTGGTGTGATTAACAATGGCTGCTGGCTGGGCCTGGTGGGAACACACCAGCGGGAGCTCAGAGAAGTAAATGAAACCAGAGTTTGCTGGTGCCGGCCCCGGTTTTCTGTAACGGCTGGCTCAGTGGGGAAGGGCACGTTTAAAGAACATCTCCCAACTCCTCGAGGATTAAGGTTTGCTGGTGTAGAATTGCTTTTGACTCCCAGGACACAGGAGGCCTGGCACCATCGGACCAGCCTTCCCGCCAGGAAGTGGGAAACAGGATTGGGAGAGAAAGCATTCAGCTAAAAGTCATCACTGTCAGGAAGTCCTAGATCTGATCCCGAGAGAGGAGTGTGTTGATTTGTAAGCGTGTTGATTTGTAAGTCTTTTCATGAGAATGGCATGTGGCCACGAAGGCCGGCGGGGAAACAGCAGTGAAGAGCACAGGCTCCACGCAGGTGCACCAGCCTCGGTCTTGGCTCCTCTGCCTCAGTAGCTGCCAGTCTTGGTCAAATACTTTGGTTTTCCTGAAGCTCATTTTCCTCAAACAATGGAAATTAAAAGAGGAGACACCATTATAGTAACATCACCGCGGAGCCCTGTTGTTGTTTACAGCCAATCTGATTAGATGATGCCTCTTCCGATTGGGTGTTGCCTGAGCCACACCAGTTACTAAACCTCTTGACTCCTGAATATCACTCCTCTCCCTCTTATAAGTTGGTTGTCAGGAATGGATGAAATTATAAGGAAAACGCTTAGCTCGGTGTCTGATAAAAATGCCCAGTGGTATTCGTTATGGATTGGATCATATCCCACAAAGAAGATATGCTGACAGTCTAACCCCTGGCCCCTCAGAAAGTAACCTAATTTGGAAATAGGGTCATTGCAGATGTGATTAGTTACGATGAGGTCATACTGAGTGATGGGCCCCTAATCTAGTGTGACTGATGTCCTTGAAAGAAGTGGCGACAAGGAGACACAGGGAGGGGCCATGTGGAAATGAAGGCACAGATGGGAGTGATGCATCTCCAAGCCCAGGAGCGGCTCAGGGTCTCGCCCATCACCAGAAGCCAGGAGACAGGCATGGGGCAGACCTTTCCTCAGAGCCCTCAGCAGGAACTAACCCTGAGGACATCTCGGCTTTGAACTTCTAGTGCCCAGAACCATCCCTATGTGAGAAAGCTGTGTTGTTTTAAGCTACCCAGTTTGTGGTAACTTGTTATGGAGCCCTTGAACACAGTATTATACTGGACACACTCCTCAAAGGCATGAACTTGAAAAGTATCTGGGAGAAGACCTTAGCAATCTTATTAGTCCAATCTCTCATGTGGTGCCTGAAAGGCCATCTTCGGCATTCTCAAGAAGTAGTCCAGCTGCTTGTGCTTGGATACCTCCAGTGACTGGAACTCATGGCAATCTAGTAGCTCTGACGATTCGAAAAACTACTCTATATGGAGCCAAAAGTATGCTTTCCCATAGATTCCCCTTATTTGGTGGAAACTACCTCCCTTGAACCTTTTGTCATAGAAATGTCTGATTCTTTAGCATTTAACATTTGCATTCATTGAACAAATCATGTTACCTTGCTATGTTATGTTATCTTATGTTCTAGCACATAACAGAAGTTATCACATGCAATTTCTTTTATATATAATGAACTCTGTCTTCTCAATCTATTAAAATCCAGTTCTATATTTTACATCTCCTGGTAGACTAGGTAATGCTGTGGGAAACACCAAAATAAAACCTGTGCTTCAAAAACCAGAGGATTACTTCTCTCTCATGCACTGTCACCTACTGTGGCCCAGCAGGGGCTCTCCGTTTGTTGTCATAGCTCCGGGACCCAGACTGAGAAAGCAGCCAGCATCTGGAACACTCCACTGTGGTAGGGATAAAGCTTTGGAACATCACCCATCGGCAATAATGCCCCAGCCCAGAAGCAACACTCCTCACTTCCCCTCACAACTCATTGGCCAGTGCTAGTGGCATGGCCTCACCCAATCAGCAGGAGGCCCAAAGATACAGTCCTAGACAATATTGTCCTTCGGTGCGTCTGGAAGCCAGGCCTAGGAACACTGGGCTCACGGCACTGGGGTCACCATCCCCTGAGTGGATTCCTGCTGTTCCATCCTCCTGCCTGTTGGTCAAGGTCATGAGCACATTACATTGTCATTATACTACTTGTGTTTCCATCTCCTCCGTGAGACAAGGTTTCTCAAGGGCAGGGATTAGGTCAGAATAAACATTTGGTGTGCAGATGTATTTGTGACCAGTGACCATGCACAGTGAGAGCCAAAGTCCTGACCGTAGTGCCCAGGCCATATCTTATCTAGATAGGACAAGAACCAGATAGTTTTCTGTCTGTCCACAAACTATACCTATTCATTTCACTGAATGCCAGGAGCTGGCTAAGTATTATACGAATACCAACTCGATCATCACTACAATTCCATAAGGAGGATGCTGTTATGATCTCCACCTTATAGGTGGGGAAACTGAGGCATGAAGAGCTACTTGATCTACCACTCACAGGTAGAAAGCAAAGCAAAGGAGTGGGGTTTGAACCCAGGTAGTCTGACTCCAGAGCCAGCTCTTAACCTTTGCTCTCCAATCTCGACCTCTCTGGGCAGAATCTCCTCCATCCTAAAACGGAAATGATCCTAATAACCATAGAGGTGTTCTGAGGATCAATTAGGTCAGGTGTGAGGTGCACAGCACACATTCAGTGCATGTTCTGTTTGCCGCCTCGTCCTTGGACTCACAGTTACTCTCCCTTCGTCAGCCCTTAGTCCTTAATCTTCTTAGTAGCTTTAAAGCCACCTTTAGAAACCAACTTTGTGGGCCTCTTTTCTCCTCTGTGTGGGGAATAAAAAAGCAATATAATTTCCCTAAACCTGATTTGCATGACAGTAAGTAGATTGTTCTGTGCGGTTCTTTGTGACTGAGTAACCAGCAGAGGAGCTAATTTATTAGTTTAGCAATTTAAGCAGGACCTCGGAAGAAAGGAGCCCCGATCACGCAGCGGTGGGACTGTGCTAATGAGAAGATTAGAGGCGTGTGCAGCCCGCACAGTCCCAGATCATCACACGTGTACCCGAGGATTATTAACAACCACAATTACCGGAAACTGTGTTATCTGCCTGGCTGGTTATTCTCAAGTCAACTGGTATGGAAGAGATGAGCTTGGAGGAGTTGATAAGTTATTTTGAAGTGGCTGGTGGGGGCCCTTCATAATAACGATCTGTCGAAATGCGAGGCTCCCCGGTGCCTTCACCCTAATTCTCACCCAGGAGTGGAAGGAAGCGCTGAGTTTTCTTTGGAGAAGGAGGCTCTCCACAGAGCCTGGGCCCCGCCTCGCAGGCCCTCTTTGCTGGAACCACTTGCCACCCCGGGGCCGGTCTCCTGTGTACCAGATAATCTTTGGAGGCAGTGTCCATTTCAAGGGACACAGCTCTGGGCTTTTATGACGCTGGTAGTTTCTGTCTCTTTCCAGCCTCCCACCCCTTAAAAGTCTTCGCTTGCCTGTCTTGGGCTTTGCAGGACTCTGCACAGCATGGCACCCAGTGCAGTTCTTGGAAATAACATCAGTCCTGCTTTCTCTTGCAGATTCTGACAACTCCATGCTGGGAGCTGCAGGCTGGTCTTGAACCCAGAGCTCTGCACGGAGGATGGGGGCAGACGGGGAAACTGTGGTCCTGAAGAACATGCTCCTTGGCGTCAACCTGATCCTTCTGGGCTCCATGCTCCAGCCCACAGAGTGTCAGCTGGAGGTCCCCACGGAGAGGGGCCAGAGACCGGCCGTGGAGGAGGAGGGAGGCATGCCCAGCTACAACACATCCGACAAAGAGCCGCCTGTGGCCTTCAACCACGTGTACAACATCCACGTGCCCCCGGACAGCCTCTGCTCCTCCTCGGGGCTGGAGGCCTCGGCCGAGCAGGAGGTGAGTGCGGAAGACGAGGCGCCGGCCGAGTATCTGGGCCAGACCTCCGACCCGGAGAGCCAGGTCACCGTCACCCACAGGATCAACCTCCCCAAAAAGGCCTGCCCGTGCGCCGCCGGCTCGGCCCAGGTGCTGCGGGAGCTGCTGAGCCGCATCGAGATGCTGGAGAGGGAGGTGTCGGTGCTCCGGGACCAGTGCGGCAGCAGCTGCTGCCAAGAAAGTACCGCCACAGGTAGGGCTGGGCCCCTGCAGGGGGCTCAGGTGGGAAGAGGAGGGGAATCCAGAAGGAAAGGAGCCCCAGTCTGTAGCTCTGGGATAAAGCAGCTCTGAGATCCGCATGCAGTCCTCCCTGGAGGACTCGGCACTCGCATTCTCCATACCCACACGCTCTCGCCTCGCCGGTGTGGAAGACATTACTTGCTTCTGGGGGGACGAGTCAGGGAATGGCACATCGATTCAGCACAGCAGTGAGCAGGGAGTGCGATGTCTGTCTTCATTCATCTTGGGTTTTTACGGGCTGTTGAATTGATATCTCTCCGTGTTAACCTGAGGGACTAGAGAATGCAGGCGCGTGTTCACTCCGTCGCAGCCTTTCTCCCGTCTGAGTAAATGATAGTCATCAAGGTCTCCCAGGACCCATCCCCGTCTTCTCCAGCAAGGTGGAAATTTTGGCCCCTGTCCCCTCCACCAGCATGCATGTGTGCACACACCTGCTCACACATGCACACACACGAATTGCTTATTCTGCACCCCTTCCAAAGGCTGAACGTCCGGGAGAGGTACCTCCAGTCTCACCCACCCCTGCAAGTAACACTTAGGAGTTACTGTCTGTGCCTCTCTGACAGGTCATTAGGTTTTCAGAGCCTGCCTCCCTGAGTTCCAATCTGGACTCTGCTATTGACTAGCTTAATCCTTAAGCAAGTCCCACTGCCTGTGCCTTTCTTTCCCCGTCGACAAATGGGGACAGAGCAGAATGGCAAGGGGTCCTTAAGATACAAGCATCCACTCAGGGGAAAGCCTGGCCCCTCCTGAGCCCACGGGAGCATGAGCTATTGCCTGCTGACCCACCCGAGCAGAAGCTGTCTGTGCCTGTGTGCATATCTCTTTACCCCAATGCCCCATAGAGTCCTGCCTTCCTGCCATTCACCCTTTGGAGAGAACAGGAATCTGTCTCACTAGTTTGGGTTCCAGCTTTCACTTCGAATATCTCCAGGCTCTCCCAGGGACGAAGGCAGGAGGGGCCCAGATGGCCTGCGTGTCTTGAGGCACACGGACAGGAGTGTGGGCAATCTTTGAGTAGTGAAGTGTCATGGTTTTCTCACCTCCTCCTCTCTCTCCCCAACCAAAACCGTAAATAAAACAGTCTGAAGAAGAGAAGAAAGTCCAGTTACCCAGCCTCCCATTCCTTAGTGAGAACTGTCAGGTCGGTTATCCATGGAGCCAGAACACGGGGAAATCATAGGTGTCCATGAACACGGGCTCTTGGCTGCCCGGGAAGCTGGGCGGCTTTCTGAGGGGCTTTTCCCCAGCCCCCCCGCCAGGCTCCCTGGCGGATGTGGGGAAGTCTGCAAGCGAGCGTTGTGCTCAGCAATGTCAGTGTGCGATCCGTGCAGGCCGTGGAGGTGACTGAAGTGACAGGATTAAGCAGGATATAACTTACTGCATTTCAGATCCCCAAGGCCAAGTGCAGAGAAGGATGCCACGCAAGTGCTGGGCTTGTGTTTGTTTAATACGTTTGTGTGATTCATGTTAGCCAGATAAATCAGCCACTGTGCTTATAGCGTGGTAAGGGCTAGGACAGAGATGCATACAGAATCCTAAAAGGATCGTAGCAAACAGAGACTGCAGGAGACTGAGGTTGAGGGAGGCCTTTGAACTGGCCTTGGAGCTGAGGGCTGATGCATGAGCAGAGTGAGTGTGAGGGCAGGAAGCAGAGGGACTGGGGCAAGTCTGTGGCACATATGACCTTGCCCTGCATGGCAAGCCCAGTGCTCAGCCTACTTGCTCTGGGAACCTCTTCAGTTCTCAGAGCATCTGGGCATCATTGTCAGGGGCTGGCCTTGGGCTGTGGGACCCTCCTTGGCCTGCCCAGAGAGAGAATGGAGGAGCCTGAGGCATTAATACCCCGAGGGACAGCCCTTACCCCATGGTAGGGGTGGCCCGAGCATCCTGCAAGACCAAACCCCAGTTGCCTTCCCTGGACTTAGCCCACAATGTACCTGGCTGGGGCTTCTTCCCTCCCCCAACTTCCCCTTTCCCCAACCAGATCTTTGGGGACCACTTTCACTTGAATCTTCATCTAAGGCCTCTTCCTCAGGAATGGAAGCTGAGACACCTCAAAACTGAGCTCCTGATGTGCAGGGACCAGAACTCACTCATCCCTGTCCCAGCACCATGCTAGGCACAGACAACCCACTGGGGAATAAATTTATGAAATTGATTATATGGGTTGGAATGAACTCTCAGTGACATATCGATACATTGGTCAGAGAGGGAGAATAGGTCTCTGCCCCCATCTCTCTACCTCCCCACCCCCAGGCACCATTTTCAGGAGGTGCCACTGCCCACCTTTGACCTTCTCCTTGACCTTTCCAGGACAACTGGACTACCACCCTCTCTGCAGCGGCCACGGCAACTTCAGCTTCGAGTCCTGTGGCTGCGTCTGCAATGAAGGCTGGTTTGGCAAGAACTGCTCGGAGCCCTCCTGCCCGCTGGGCTGCTCCAGCCGGGGCGTGTGCGTGGACGGCCAGTGCATCTGCGACAGCGAATACAGCGGCGAGGACTGCTCCGAACTCCGGTGCCGCACCGACTGCAGCTCCCGGGGGCTCTGTGTGGACGGGGAGTGTGTCTGTGAGGAGCCCTATGCTGGCGAGGACTGCAGCGAGCTGAGGTGCCCCGGGGACTGCTCCGGGAAGGGGAGCTGTGCCAACGGGACCTGTGTGTGCCAGGAGGGCTACGTGGGCGAGGACTGCAGCCAGCGGCACTGTCTGAACTCCTGCAGCGGGCGCGGACACTGCCGGGAGGGACTCTGCTTCTGCGAAGAGGGCTACCAGGGCCCCGACTGCTCGGCAGGTAGGAAGGGGCGCTCCTGGGGCGTTGGCATTGGTGGCCCCGCAGACTCACTGGAGAGGGGAAGAGAGATGGGAGGGAAGGTGGATTTTAGGCAAAATAATTCCCCGTTGGGTTGCGCTCATTTGCTTTCTGAGAGAGCTGGTTTCTTTGACAATCGCAATGGATGGGGCAGACTTAACGGGGGAAACGGGAAACCTGAACTCAGGTTATTGCTGGGAGTTGGATCTTATGCTGAGACTCAACAAAGGCAATGGCAACAGTGACAGCACCCCACTGTCCTTGAGGTGGAGGGAAAGGGAGAGACGGGCCAGGGGACCACCTGAGGCAAGGCCACTCTGACTCCGAGAGCATCAGAGGACCCCCTTGCTCGCCGCCCTGTCCCAAGACAAGTCTCACCACACTGGAGATGGTGGTTAGCCTGTGATTTTGGAGCCTACATATTACAAAGTGTTAATTTATGACATGGTCTAGTGTCCACATGGGGAAAAAAAGCATTTGTAAGTAAGGAATGAAATGCAAACAGGAATAAAGTTGTCAAGGCATCAAGCAGAGGCTCACATTCTGACAATCAGCACAGACTGTTAGAAGGCTGTGACTCACGTTGTTCCAGATGACATGTGGCAAGTTGGAACCAAGCCCATCTGGGGTGTACGGCATGGACACCATACCGAGGTGGTGTCCTAAAGCCGGGAAGGAAATCCTGCGGTGGGAAAAATGCCAGCATCTCACCGGAGATGACTGTTGTCTAAAATCAGATTATTTTCACCATGGCACTATTATTGCTCATCTGCTGACTAAATGTGTGTCCCTAAATAGTACAGATTAAGGGATTGACCTAGATCTGTTTCATCTGTACTTCCATTTGTAACAGTGGGCTGAGGGTGCCCATGAGGGGATTTAAAATGCAATTTAAGCCGAGACCTGTTTGGCTCAGTGGATAGAGCATCGGCTTGGGGACTGAAGGGTCCCGGGTTCAATTCCGGTCAAGGGCATGTACCTTGGTTGCAGGCATATCCCTAGTAGGGGATGTGCAAGAGGCAGCTGATCGATGACTCTCTCTCATCAATGTTTCTAACTATCTCTCTCCCTTCCTCTCTGTACAAAATCAATAAAAATATTTTTTTTTAAAATAAAAATAAAATAAAAAATGAGGCAACCCCTTTTTTAAAAAAAAATAAAAAAAATAAAATGCAATTTAAAAACAACAAACAAACATTTTTAACCCTCCTGATGGGTTGGTTCTGGGAATTTTCTGATCAGCCATCTGGGAAAGGAATGCTGGATGCCTTTACTTCTTCAACATCCTCAGTGACTCCCTGAGAGAGCAGGCCAGCCAGACCAAGCTCCCGCACTGACTTCAACTTAAATTCTATCAGAATTCATTGACAATAACAATAACAACAACAACAATAACAAAAACCATGAGTGAGCAAATAATAATGCACTGCTCAGAAAAATATATTTTCATGTTCCTTCACTTTTTTCCATATTCAATGTCATGTAGCCCCCTGGTTTATTTTCTGAATTGAAATATCTTTTAAAAAGTATACTTGGTTGTTACACCAGCTGTTGTGAAAGAAAATTTAAGCAGAAGTTAAGCCTCGATGTTTCTAGATCTGAAATCACTAGGTGGTTGCTGGGGCAGGGAGGCTGATGCTGGGCCCCATTCCCACCCACAGGTGAGGCTCCCTGGGCCCCATCTGAGGAGAGAAAGGTCAGCTGTGGCCACTGCTCCATATGGCTACCCTCTAGTCCACTGCTTCTGGATGGAATGACTCTGTGTTGGACTGTACACCCTGTCATGTTCTACCGCAGTGATTCTCAACCTTTCTAATGCTGCCACCCTTTAATGCAGTTCCTCATGTTGTGGTGACCCCCAACCATAAAATTATTTTCATTGCTACTTCATAACTGTAATTTTGCTAGTGTTATGAATCATAATGTAAATATCTGTGTTTTCCAATGGTCTTAGGCTCCACAATAGCGGTTCTCAGCCTGTGGGTCACCACAACATGAGGAACTGTATTAAAGGGTCATGGCATTTGAAAGATTGAGAACCACTATTCTACAGGGACAGGTCCCCTTGCAGACAGAATCTTAAATCTGATCCAGGGTCCAAACCAAACTGGAGATGAGCCCTTCCAGCCATTCAGGGAAGACGCCACAGCTGTTAGCATAGCTCCTGCTCAACTGGGTGGAGTCCAAACCCTGAGCCCATGTGGCCTCCAACATGTCCCCTCTGCACTGTTGGAGGATCATTTCTGAAGGCCCAGATAGATTACTTCACAGGTTCCCAAAGCGTGTGAGGAGGGACAGTTACATCATCTCCATCTGTTTCTATAGCAACCCGAGCCATCGCTCACTGTAGGAGGGGACTGCTCTCGATGCCTTTTAAACCAAACGCCCGGGTCTCTGCCAGAAACCATGAAGGGCATTGTCTAAAGTGCTGCTTTGCTTGCTCGTGCATGAGACGGGGTAGTTGTCCTCTGTTGGTCATCTCTGGCCAGGCACACACACTGCAGCTTCTCTGCCGCCCTCGCCACAGGTACGAGGAGGTGAAAACATGGAGCGCCACAAAACCGACGTCCTCGCAGGCCCCTCTTCCCACTCTCCCGGGGCACAGGAAGCCTGTTGTGTGGGTTTCATTCTGAGTCCCCAGGCTGCTAGAGGCTGAATGCAATTGAGTGTTGGCATGACACCGTACTGGACTCCCAGCCTTGGTCTTTGCTCATAGTAGGCCAGGGAGCGAAATCTCAACCGTCCTGCCTGTTCTCCCGCCACGAGAAGATAACGGCACAATAAAATTCATGAATAAGAGCTCTTTAACAGGCCTCAGAAAGAAGCTGCCCTGGGCTCCTCATTCCCCAGATTTAAAAAGCAGCAGTTCAGAGAGACACATTCTTCCAGGGCCAGACAGCTAATGGACGGCAGGGCGAGAATGAGCACCCTGGTCGCCGACCACCTTCTTGCACTCTTTAATCCTCTTCGTGATGCCGAATAGAGAGGAACTGAAAAATAAAAATGTGAAAAGCCACATACACAAAGAAATAGTTTCTTGATATGAAAGCCAAGCTCTGTCAAATGATAAAAAGAAATCAGATGTTGGAACCAATTATTCACGCCTCCCCCAGTGCAGCAGGTTAATGCGGGAGCTGGCCAATGAGTGAACAGGATGAAAGAACCAGCAGAGCAGAGTCCCTGGACTTCGTCAGACCCGTGGGGATCCATCAACATCATCCTCTGCCTCTGCCTCTGCCTCTGCCTCTGCCAGCACCCCAGCCAGCCCTGCCTTTGGCACCTGAAATCCCTCATTTGTTGGAGCAAAAACACTTCACGTAACTAATCAAGGTGCAACACTGATGCAAATCTACAAGGGAAACAGCATGGCATCTTTGCAGATATGCAACTCCATTCCTCAAACCCTTCCCCCCCCCCTTTTTTTTTTTTTTTTGCTGTTGTTAATCCTCACCCAAGGATATTTTCCCAATGGTATTTAGAGAGAGTAGAAGGGAGAGGAAGAGACAGAAAACCTTTGATGTGAGAGGGTCACATAATGGAACCCTGGGACCTTCAGTCCACAGGCTGACACTCTATCCACTGAGCCAAACCAGCTAGGGCCCAATTTAATCACCCTCTCTTCCCCAGGTTTCAAGGTTGGAACTTCAGAAAATAAGACTTACACTGCTTTGCACCCACCCTAAATTCACAGCATCAAGGCACATGGCTCTTGTACAGTTTGTAGTTCAGTACCGTTTCATTTCATAGGAATTACTGACACCCAGTGCGCACAGCTCCTGCCAGTTTCAAGGCAAGTGGGGACCATCTCATCAGAAGGAGAAGCAGTGCCTACTACCAGCCTCGGGTCCCAAGATAAAAAACTTGCCAGGTTCAGTTGTCAAGATAAAAAAATCCTTCTGCACCTTTTTACTTTAAAATCCCCAAATGCTCATCTGGGATCATCCTCTGTTGGCATCCTCTGTAGCTTTCTTTTCGGGAAGAAGGAACCGAAAAGGAATACTGACTTGTCCCAAAGGCCCCAGTCCTGCCGGTGCCGGGAAATTGGGAAGGGCCGTTCTGTCTCTGTGGCAGGGGATGTCCCGCAGAGGAAGCCTGAAATCGGTGTGAGTCACGGGACGCAGGCACTAGACCCATTTTTAAAAGAAGTTTCTTCGATAAGCACAGTCTGGAATTCACCTGCTAAAGGACAGTCTGAATTATTCTCCAACCTGGTTTTTCTTTGGAGGACTGTGTATATATAAAAGAGGACATCCGACACCACCATAACCTGGTCTACGTGGCGGGGAAAGAACACTCGGTGTAGATGATCTGGATTTGAGAATCAATTCTGCTGTAACCCACCTCCTGGGCTTTTGGCAAATCCCTCAACCTGGGCCTTAGTTTCTCCATCTGTAAGGCTGGGATCATTGTAGCTACACGATCTGCATCACTTGGTCTGCTATGGACAGATTTTTTTTTAATTCTAGTTAGAATCTGAGTCTGAACATGTTTTATAGAGTCAGAAAGGTTTCCTTAAACCAGCGGTTGCCAACTTCTCGGACCTCACGGTTGGGGAGCGCTGTTATAGACTGTGAAATGCTACGCCGCTGCAAAGGGGTGGTCTTGACTGGCTGAGAGCTTAGACCCATCCTGCCTGGTTCAAACCATAGCTTCTGTGTCTGCTGACAGTTTCGTTTCTCATCTATCAAATAGGGTAATAATGATACATGTCCCACAGTGTTGGTGAGAGGATTTAGCATTGTTCCTGGTGCATAATGAATGCCTACTATAGTCATGCAAACTACTCAAAGGTTCTAAAGATCAATTCTTTTAGTCCCCCTTGGTCCAGGCATCATTCTGTATGCACTATACACAGTGTGCTTAGTGCAGTTTAAACGTCAATAATGTCAGAATTAGAAATGATATGAGCTTATTATCAATTATCGTTTGAGAGTCTATTTAAATTTAATTTACACTTAGTTTTATACATTTAAAGAATACATTTTTAATGTTTTGTTTTGGTCAACATTTGCCATCTTCAGTTGGAGGGAGCTCTGTTGCTTAGACTGTTTCACACAATGAACAGTTTGTTTGCAAAAGCAATCAAAGCAGATACTCCACATTGCAAATATATGGTCCTAATGTCCATCCTAAGAGTCTGGACTCCTCTTGGCCACTACAGAGGATTTGAAGATGCACATGTGAGCACAATAGAATGGTGTGGGGGGCAGGCATGTTCCATATACAATCCTGTGAACAATAGTTGGCTCAGTACTACACTCTTGTAAAAAAAAAAAAAAAAAAAGAATTCTTAGAGGAGAAATTCAAAACCAATGGCAACTTTTGAACTAATCGAAGCTTCCATTACATATAAATTTGTAAGTTAATTATGACTATTTAAATATTGGCCCAATCTTTGATTTCATCTATGAGCACCAACTGCAGGCACACTAGAATTAGCCTCTTAATTGGCCTTAAAGGTTCAATTATTTAATACCACATTCCTGGTGAATCTTTACTTCCCAAGAGAACAATACATGAAAGGCTATTTCTAAGAGGTTTCATCTTTGGTGGTTTTTTGATTAGCATTTGAACAAGAGTGTAAAGCAAAACCCTCAAGAATGCTTCTTTATCATCATCCCCAAGATCAAGGCTAATAAAAATTAGCTTAACTTATATTTCTTTCAAAACTTAAAGTCTCTTTTTAGCAGAGAAAATAATACAATAGAGCATTATTGCATGTCTTTAGCTGTCCATGGTATCCAGAACTTACTGTTTGGGCTTCTTATTGTCTACAAAACAATCAGGAATAAGCCTTTTATTTCCACTTGCAAAATCAAACATTGTCTTCCAGGGTAATTTGATGACAACTTATTAAACTACCAAATATTTTAGCCACTGGTATGCTGTTAAGTATCTAATAACTGAAGAAAAAAATATAGCATTTGCCAATTTCTTTGGTGTAAATACTCCCCCTGTGGCCAATTTCAAACTACCAACATGACGTCACTACACATGGAGTTGGCAATAGCTATGCAGTAGAAGACAGTTATATAGCATTACCACCAGAGAGACACAACATATGTGCATTATCTCAAAAGCATCGAAAAGAGTAAAATGTAGCAAAATCATTTGAAACTGATGAATTTTGAGTATTTATTACCTCTGTTTGTAATATAATTTACTTAATTCTGAGTTTATATTTAATCATTCACAATGGCTCTATTTAACAACTGTCTTGCAAAATTCAGGAGAATTTGACCAGTGACTTTCAGGAGTCAGTAGGAGCTGATTCCAGCACACCACTGACTCAGGGCCATGGAGGTGGGAAAGCTAAGAACAGAAAGAAAAGAACCTGCCCCAAAGGGTATCAGAAATCACCCAGCCATTGAGCTGAGCAGAACATTTAAAAAGGGCACCTGGGGTGAGATGTGAGGGAGAATGGTGAGTCGAGGATGGGGAAGGCAGTCCTCTGAGCTCATGCTATCTGTGTATTGCCTCCCGGTAGCTGCCCCTCCAGAGGACTTGCGAGTGGCTGGTATCAGCGACAGGTCCATTGAGCTGGAATGGGACGGGCCGATGGCAGTGACGGAATATGTGATCTCTTACCAGCCGACGGCCCTGGGGGGCCTCCAGCTCCAGCAGCGGGTGCCTGGAGATTGGCGTGGTGTCACCATCACCGAGCTGGAGCCAGGTCTCACCTACAACATCAGCGTCTATGCTGTCATTAGCAACATCCTCAGCCTTCCCATCACTGCCAAGGTGGCCACCCGTACGTACCATTTCCCCGTCCTGCTTCATTTTTCTTTTCTCCTCCATGAGATCATGGGCATTCATGATAGTACGCAGTGTCTTTTCTCAGTTCTTCGGGGATGCCTGCAATAGTCATTGCTCTTGAGTGGACAGGCTTCCAACAGGACCCCCTTGGAAAAGGGTATGCCATTACAAAGGCACTTCGATTAAGAGGGTTTCCAGACTCAGGCAGCTTCCATCAAAGGACAGAAAGTACTTCATTGAGCTCTGTCTTGTTCTAAGCTAGATCTGAATAGAGGTCCAGGGAAGTTAGGAGAATTCTACTGACTTTAATTCTAGTTAGAAATTAAAACCAAGAGATCTGAAATGAAAAATTTGATAAGCACTGCTAAATGGTGTGTTACAGATGGTAAGTATATATAACATAGTGGCGGAAAATCTTTAAAACCACATCTGGTAACACCAACCTTTTCATAGAAAGGTGGCATACTTTCCTGGTGGTCTTTTATTTAACAAAATATCTTGATAGTCCTTTTTGATTATAAAAGTTGAGCCTCTAGAACAGGGGTTGGAACGTCTAGCCCAAGGACTGTATAAGGCCTGCAAAATCATTTGGTTTGGCCCTGCCAAGGCATATTAGGGGTGAGTTAATTAAACATTTGACTAAATGCAGCAGGCTAATTTTTAAGTTGATAATTTTATATGGCCTGCACATGATGTTATAAATATCCAAATGGCTCTTGGCAGAAAAAAAGGTTCCCCACCCCTGCTCTGAAACATAGTTTAGAAAATTTCTATATTTCTATGGGGAAAATGGGGAGGAGAGAGAGAGAGAGAGAGAGAGAGAGAGAGAGAGAGAGAGAGAGAGAGAGAGAGAAAGTGCTCTCCATAAGAAATGGATGTTTTCCTTTTTAATTTATAACAAGGGAAAACTCCTATAGGTATGTCTCTATATTTTGCATGTTTAATTAAACATAGACAAATTTTAGAAGGTTGCATACCAACTATTAACATAGACTATATTAAGGAGGAGATTGGGAGGAAGTTAGGAAGTCACTGTTATTTTTTTCTCTTTATATACCTCTGACTTCTTAAATCATCATTTCCAATGCCACTTCCCAACTCTTGGACACCAGCTCAATTCTGACATTACCTGGAGTTAGTGTCAGATCCCACACACAGGTTTAGGCTCAGTCTCAGGAGATGGCCCCCACTTCAGGTCCCAGCTTGTCATCAGTACTTCTGGTCCCCTGGCTATAAACTCAAGGGGTTCCTACAGCCCCTCCTTAGATTTGATAATTATGACAACTCACAGAACTCAGGAAAGTACTTTACTTACCAACTTATTATAAAGGTCACAACTCAGGAACAACCAGATGAAGAGATGACTAAGGCAAGTTATGTAGGGGAGGGGTGTGGAGCTTCCATGCCCCCTCAACCACCCCACCCTTCCAGCACCTCCATGTGTGTACCCCCTGGAAGCTCTCTGAGCCCCCTATGTTTGTATTTTCTTATGGAGGGTTGATTATGGAGGCAAGATTGATTAAGGCATGGAGCTTGGGCATACGGCTGAAGGGTCCGACCCTCCCATCATGCCTTGGTTTTTCCAGAGATGGGCTAGCTGGGGGCCCAGCTGCCAGTTATCTCATAATCACACAAAAGATCTTATTAGTCCAGAGATTCCTAGTGTTTTAGGAGCAGTGTGCCAGGAACCAGCAACAAAGACCAAATATTTATTTATTTTTAATTTTTATTGTGGAAACTATAAGAGAGATTGGCGTGATGTCACCATCACTGCCTCCAATCCTAGGCCCTCACTACCCCATTGTCTGTGTCCATGGATTATGCATATATGCATACAAGTTCGTTGGTTGATCTCTTCCCACCCACCTACCCTTCCCTGCCTGCCCTCTGAGGTTCCAGTCTGTTCCCTGCTTCTGTGTCTCTCGGTCTATTTTTGTTCATGATGTCACAGAGATGTTAGCAGTAGCACAGAACCAGCACAAGGGGTGACCATGAACCGTAAGCCCTTGGGTCGTAAATGACACTTATCACCAAATATGAGCTAAGAGATCAGAGCCCATTTTATGTTTGTCTCAAATGACAAGATGGTACTTGGGTAACAAATAGTATGAAAGTTCAGAAAATGGGGATGTCAAAGGAGAAAGAGTTGGCTTGGAGGTTTCAAGGAGTTCTCAGGATTTGGACTGAGCTTTGAAGGATGCAAGGATAGAGACAGGCAGAGGGGACAGGATTTAAGAAATCCTCTTGTCCCTTGCTTTTCAGTTGACAAATATCCTATTATCATATTGGACTCTCTTGTGAATGATGACTGTTAATGTGCCTATAATTAGCTCTGTTTCTCTGTTTATATCTGACCTTTTTTCTCCCCAATTCCTCTGGTGCCTGAGAACTATTCTTAAATATCTGCAGTGATGATGGAGAGGCAGGTCCTCATCTGCGCTGTCCCCACCTTGCTCTGGGATGAGTCACCACAGCGAGCACCTGACTCTGGTCCCACGCACGTGCCTCTGGTCCTCGTGCGCATGCAGTGATGAGCTTTCCATTTCCTGTGTCGTCTCTTATGCGAAGTCAGGGCATCCCCTCAGGCAAGCTCCCAGGTGACAAGGACAAAATCATGTCAAGGCACCTGACATGCCTTCAAGTGGGCTCAGAATCAGCCCTGCCTTTTAGCCAAGAGACCTGAGGGAGCTTCTACCCAGGAAGGAGGAGAATATCCCGGGAGGGGCAAACCTGAAAGGGAAGCAGGCTCCCCTCAGTACTGAGAAAAGGCACGCGGGCATACTCCAGGGCTGGTGATGGGAACTGCATCAGGGTGAGCATGCTGCCACCTCACTGACCTGTCCATGTGTGTGTCCATGTGTGTGTGCGTGTGCATAGGAGAAAGGGAAAGAGAAGAAGAAAATAACGAGGTAAGGGAGGCCACGGTGATGAGGGAGAGAAGTAATGATAAAGGAACCACTGGAGAAAAGGAGCAGATAGTCAAATACCCCAGGATCTGCTCTTCTCCCTTATGCGTGACTTTGGTTTGCTTATCAAATGGACAGTTCAGGCCATCCTGCACTTGGTGGTTTGAGCTAACAAAATATTCTTCCTGCCCATCAGAGGGTCAGGGAAAGCATCCTTGTCTTCATTCTGCAGTGGGCATGGTCCACACCTCTATCAACTCACTGTGCCTCCCTTTTCCTGGGTGTGACATGGGAACACTCAGCCTCTCTGGAATCCTTAAAGCCGCCAAAGATAGTGTTCAGGTTCTCCAAAAAGGGCATTGTGTTAAATGCCAATATTTACCACATTAGTAAGGGAAGGGAAGTGTGACTTTTGTACTTCAATAATAACATATTATGATTAGAAAGCATAAACAAGTATTTAGTAGATTGGGTTTGTTATGTTTTCATGTATTCCACCAAGACTTGGCACCAGCCCAACCCTGCACCTGGGACCCACCGTGTGTGTGTGTGTGTGTGTGTGTGTGAGATAAGATTGGCATGGGGGGAGCTTAACCAGCAAGAGCCCCCGGAGATGCTGTGTGTCCCTGCCCAGGACCCTATGACACGGTCCCCACATTGTTGTGTTCCAGATCTCTCCACTCCTCAAGGGCTGCGGTTCAAGACCATCACAGAGACCACTGTGGAGGTGCAGTGGGAGCCCTTCTCCTTCCCCTTCGACGGGTGGGAGATCAGCTTCATTCCAAAGGTAACTCCACCTGTCAGCATACTACATGGCATTCTGTCCCCACCCTCCAGGTGAGATCTGGGACAGCAAGGAGAAGGCACTGGCCCATAGCCCTCTACACCACTGAGGACACAAAGGGATGTTCTGTGGGTGTCTGGGCTGTACGTGTGGTGAGGAAACAACCAGCAAGAATGACCCTGAGCCCAGCATGCTGGCTTGAGGTGCCAGAGGATGGGTGAGGGAAGCAGCCACCAGCCCCAGCTCTCTGCTCAGAAAACTCTGGGGTTTCGCAGACTCTGATTAGTGAGTCTGAACACCACACCTCCTGAGAGCTGGGGTTTCTCTTCAGGACTTACAAAAGCCACCTGAGCCAGTCACATGGTCAGCCCCGCTTTATTCTGTGCACACAGATGCACCTGAGTCCGCTTGAAAGGCTTCCATCTCTCTCACAGTTAGAGGTGCAACACAAAAACACCTTTCATAACCTATTAATTGAGCAAAAGTTCCCTTAAACAAATTACATCGTTTGTCTTTGAGTTAAAAGTATCCCATGATGCATTTCTGTTCGGTAAAGTAATATTTTATTTTCTTAATCCTAAAATGAACGCTTTCGCGTTGCCAGCGGTACCTGACTAGTTGTGGTTTTCCAGGGTTTGTTGACCCTACTGATGTTCTTCCTACTGTGTCATTTATGGGGGTATAATGTTTAATCAGACTCCTTCCCTCTGGCTTCATCTTTCAATGTCAAAGAGCAGTTTTTCTGTCATTCATCAGACTTAATGATACATGACACATTGTTGGCTAATAAGACTGTGATTTCACCATTCTTAGAGGCATGAGCTGTTGGAGCTACAAAAGATCTTCAAGTTCACAGAGTAGACCCTTCATTTTATATCCAATTCCCATAGTTTATAGAGATGGAGACTCTGTGAACGTAAACTTACACAGCTAGTTGGTGGCAGGCTTAATCCAGGAGCCCAGGTGTCCACGGCTCTGTCCACTAATCCAGGAGGCCCCCACTCTGTCATGTGGATGTAGTCATGTCATAGCAACCTAAATACATCCAAACAGACATTCTGTACAAATATTTTATTATATGTCTTATCTATGTTCAAAATACCAGTAAAGTATGATGGGTAGATGAGTTTATAATATGCAGAGAAAATCACGCCACCCTACTGTTCAGGCAAGAAAAAACCTGTGCCAGGCTTGCCTGTTTTATATCCAACATGTGACAAGAGGGGCTGACTAGGGCATGCCAAGGTCAAACACATGGCCACATAGAATAACTGTGTCATCTGTGGGTTGGGGCCACTGAGTGGCATGCGTCACAATGATTTCCAAGAGTTTGGCTCTGAGGAACATACAGGGCACTCTGGGTAGCATGAAAAGAGACCAAAGAATAGGATAGAGGGGCAGTGCCACAGAAAAGTCCTCTTGTTCCCTCAATTTCCAGAGGGACACATAGAAAATGTATAATAGACGGACAGGTAGGAAGGTAGGTAGATAATCAATCTGGGACCCAACGTCATCATGTTGATCTTCCTCATATTCCCTTCTACCATTTTGTCTCCTTCCTCTCTCCTATTATTCTTTGTTCCACACTTTCTTTTTCTCTTCTCTGTACTTATAGTTGGTTGTGTCACTGACTTCTAACACATCTGGGTGAAGAGGAAATAAGACATTGACAAATTTACACCCTGAGTAACACCATGAGAAACTCTAGACACAGCAAAATATAATTCTGCTTCATTTAAAAAATCTGCAAACATCTTAGTTTGGAAAGTGTGTGTGTGTACACAGAGCTGTTTACACTCATACGCAACTCTTCTAAATAGCCAAGGACATGCTCATCAAGATGAATGCTAACTGTAACCATCAACCTTCTCTTCTTTGGCAAAAGCCAAGCTACATCGCCTCATGGCTAATTTGTATTGGCAAATTCAATAGACTCAGGGAAGGCCAAAGAAATGTTCTTGAAAATTTGCCAGAGCCTCCGAGAGTGGTAGCCTTCTCCCCGAGCCTGGTGAGACTCATCCCTGGCCCCAGACATTCGCTGTCCCCTCGTGGAGGGGAGAGGAGGAGTCCCCATTTTTTTAAATCACAATTCATAAACAATGGAACACTTTTCTCTCCCAGTGACTTTTGTTTTCTCTGCGTCTCCCTTCCCCCACCCAGAACAACGAAGGAGGGGTCATTGCCCAGCTCCCCAGCGATGTCACATCCTTCAACCAGACAGGACTAAAGCCTGGGGAGGAGTACATTGTCACCGTGGTGGCCCTGAAGGAGCAAGCCCGGAGCCCCCCCACCTCGGCCAGCGTGGCCACTGGTGAGTGCTTCCTGCCTCTCTCTCCCGAGGTTACCCCTGGGTCCTTCACAAGGAAGAACTACAGACTTGTCGGAGACGTAGAGACAAAGGGGGCGAGGGCATCTCCCAGAGCTGAGAACAGCACTGGCCCTGGAGATGGAGATCCTCTGCCAGATGCTAAGCAGAACCTTTCCTTATTGCAAGCATAGGCATTGGAGAGTTTTCTGTTAAGATGTCCAGTGTGTTTCTCCCAGTCTTACGCATCAAGAGATCTCATTTATCAGCTCCAGTATCTGAGCTTTGGAGCCTACATGAGATTTAGAGAAAGGCATCCAACCCTTCTTAATTTACTTTACAATGATGAATGATAAGAACTCCATCATGGATTTGACATGAGGATTAATTCAGATAACACACGGAAAGTGATCCGCACTGTGTTGGTGAGAGTGGGTGCTCAATACCTGGTATGTACACATGTGCTCAGAGCACACACTTAGATGTGAGAGTGTAGAAAGCATCATTAAAGACCAGGAGTGTAGGTGGGTCACTGTTCAAGGTGAACTTAAGTTTATTATTTTCTCCCCACAATCCATCTCATGCAAGGTCATTATTTCTAGGTTTGATTCATTCACTGCATGGTATTTTGCCTTATTTTCTTGGGTAACAAAGGCTGTAAATTAGCCATTATAATGCATGTATGTGTGCCCTCACCAAGAACTTTTCAAACGTTATAAATAGCACCTGGTATCATTTTTGTTCTGATTTCAGGGATGGGAGAATTGAGACTGGAAGGTTAAGAAACTTCCCCTGTGAGTAAATGAGATAGGCGAATATTGGTACAGCTTTATTTTTCATAAACAGAAATTGACACTGAAGAAAGCCAGTCAGGAGTCCAGGGCAAAGGCCGAGTTGGCCAGAACAGGGGGCCGCAAGGCTATGTAATGAGACACGTTGCATTAGTGATGCATGCTTTGCTCATTGGATCCACACTGAGCGGTATCAGGTGGCGAGGCTTATGCTGGATAGAGAAAACACTGGTGGAAATGTTGTGGGGCAGGTTATGTTCCACCAGAGCACTGGGGCTCCATGGCAGCATCCCAAGGCCAGGACCAGGGACATCCAGGCCTCTGACCACTCTCTGTCCAGGTTCCCCCTACCCGCCCGCCACGGCAGCTTCACTGTCGTCTCCTGTACATTTTGTATAGTCATTTAAGAGTTTGTGCTTTAAGAAGAGCATTCCCCTTCCCAAAGAGAGGCTTTTAAACCAGAATTCTAGTCCAATATGTTTTAGAACAGGGGTCTTCAAACTACGGCCCGCGGGCCACATGCGGCCCGCAGAGGAGTCTGATCCGGCCCGCCAGGTTTTTTGGGCAGTGAGTGCAGCCGAGGTGTTACAGTAGGAATTAGTAGTTCATATAGTCCTGCCCTCCAGCTCTCTGAGGGACCGTGATCTGGCCCCCACTTTAAAAAGTTTGAGGACCCCTGCTTTAGAAGAAACTGCACAGCCGTGAAGCCTGCATGTGCTCTGCAGGAAGCTCTCCAGATGCCGGGCGGGCTCCGCATCTTTGTTCCCCAACGTTAGCTGGAGCCGGGAGGTGACCTTTTCATCGCTCGCATGTGTAGATTCTCCTTTCTGGTGTAGAATGCTCCTTCCTGTGATTGGATGGTGAGAAAGCGTTAGTAGGAAGCAAGCGACTGTGAGGAGGCGATGGTTCATCAGAGGGCCCAGGACAGACAGTTGCAGAATGTTTTTCTTCCAAAGTATAGGGTGTCCCCCAAAAATGTATACCCGCACTTTGAATAATGATAAAGGCAGCATTTATTGAAATACATTTTCTTTTCCACATTGAGCTGTCAGCTGTTACAGTGTGCAGACATTTTTGGGGAAACCCTATGTTGACAGCACTTACAGAAGGCAGTCCAACGCCACCTTAGTCTTCTCCTTAAGCCACACTTTACATTGGCAGGATTTTTTGGTTTGAAAGTTTCTTAAGAGGAAAATGCAGAGTTCTAGGCCTGAAAATGTGTGGTAAAGCTAGGGAGAATTTTTTTTCCAAAAGGAAAACATCCTAGTTAATATTTTGGGGTTGTGTTCAGAGTCGTGAAGAACTGGAGACGAATTATTCCAGTTTACTTTCTGAGTAGGACCTGGGTTTGTTTAGAATCGAGGGCCCAAGTTGATAGCAAGCTGACCCCTCCTGGCTGGGATGGGATAGTTCAAGGAAGTGGCCGAGGAAGGGTAGAAACCAAGAGCAGAGCGGCTGCAGAGAGTAAGGTTGCTCCCAACCCTGTCTGCTATTTTTAGAAAATGATTGTTTAATTATTTCCTTCTGCTAAGGTCTGACCTACACTAACCCCCGCCTGCGAGGCTCCAAGGCCTCATCAGGCTCTCAGACTGGCTTCTCGAAGGCAGGTCATTTTGGGAATGCAAATTACAAGACCTCCTGCAGCTGGAGCACTCAGCTGCACAGTCACACTCACACAGGGACAATGCCTTAAGCCTAGGGTTTGGGGGATGGAAAGAGTGGAAGGACAAAAGCCTTACATGGTTGGTTATTTGCGTTTCTGTGACATCTTTCTTCCCAAAAGAAGTTCCAGTTCATTGAAACACTTCCCCTTCCTTCTCCTGGATACAGGGGATCACCCATCCATTCCTCCCATTCATTCAATGCCCATTTCCTCAGTGACTATTATGTTTCAGGCATTATGCCTGTATAGCAGCTAGGAGACCATTTTTAAGAGGCCCAGCTTATCTAAAGTCCCTAAATACAGCAAGCCTAAAACATCTAGATGTGTTCTGTTCAATCACATTATTACCCCAGCTATGAAAAACAAAACTTCATTTTAACTCCAAACAAGGTGGCATCAAAATGGTCTGCTGGTTTTTATTTGGGTTGTTGGTGGCTAGACCCCAAATCCTAAGCTGTGTAATAGAGGACAGGACCAGGCTAGACCCAGAGAGCGGGAGGGGCGCCCAGCTTGGCAAGACTGGGAGGCTCAGGTCGGACTGAGACCATGCCAAGGGAGACACTCCATCCTGGAGGCAGTAGGAGGTGGTCCAGCATGGGCAGATGACAAACCAGTCTCAGAGCTCTCTGGTAACCAGGAGGAAAATTTCCTTAACTAGCTGAGGCAGGAAAGAGAACTTACCAGAAGGACAGTGTCTCATGGAACCCCCAGGGCCAGAAATACATGGGGGGCTCATGAAAGACTTGAACCGGGAAATGGAAAATTGGGAATGGAGTTACTATCTCTATCTAGTTGCTCCTCTAAGTCACTCATTTCTGCTCCTAAAACTCTATCCCCAGTTCCCATGGGGATTCTCTGCAACACCAGCGGGATGTCCTGTGTACTGCCACTGAGCCCCATCCTCTCTGCCCAGGGTGAGTGTGAGCCGCCACAGGGCGAGGGCTCAGTCCCCAAGGCTGGCCTCCACTTTAGATGCCAATTGCTCTCATGGTAACACTCAGCTAAGCAAAGTCTCTGGTTCTAATTCCAGTATTGGAATTACTGAACAGTATTAACAGCAATCAGCTCCAGGCACTGAGTAATGCAAAGCAGGGCTGGTGGCCATGCAGACATACCATGGGGAGTGAAGACCATTTTCCATTCTCCCCACCAGTCCTTTCTCTCTCTGTTTTCCTCCTGTATTCTCTCACCTTCCCCCGCAACCATCGTCTAATTCAATGTGAACAGGCTGAATGGTGGACCCCCTAGAAAAGCAGCCAGGTTTTCCAGGGTAACACCACCCCCTTAGCTGCTCGGTGCCAGAGTCCATGGCTCGTAAGGGGCTACATGCGACTGCAGTGTCCTTCTGGCTCAGGAATGTGCAAGAGCAGGTGGGGAAATAGCCCACAGAGACTGGTCCAAAACCCAGGTCCTCTTTTGTCAGAAGAGCACGTTTCCCCAGAAGGCACGTTCCATGTCAACAACGCAATGTCTGTTGGCGTCCGCAGCGTCTCAGCAGCTGTGTTGACTGCGTTGTTCGCATGGCTGAGCAGGGACAGCCTTTGGATACTCGTGATGCCCCGTTTGGCAACCCTGTTGGAAATCTCAGGTGTTTAGACAAGGCTGATAATTTCATAGATCTTTCCTCAGAGCTGGGTGCTGGGGCTCACGCCAGAAGCTCAGTTCTCTGTCAGACAGAAGCAGCCCTGGCCCTCTCAAGCCAGCCAGGATGGAAAAAAAAAACTCAGCCTAATGGCAGGATATTCAGGAGAATTGAATTCCAGTGCCAGTTACCCTGTTCCCAAACTGCATTCTCTGAAAAGAGGTGTCTCCTTATGTGCCTCCTCCTCCCCATCTGTGAAATGGGATCATAACACCCATCCTTTCCCTGACCGACCACGCTGATGTAAGGAGAAGAGAAAGAGCTCGTTTCTCAAATGTCCTTCTGTCTGATCCTTCCCCTGCAGTCATTGACGGGCCCACGCAGATCCTGGTGCGAGATGTCTCCGACACCGTGGCCTTCGTGGAGTGGACCCCGCCTCGGGCCAAAGTCGATTCCATCCTCCTGAAGTATGGCCTGGTGGGCGAGAAAGGCAGGAAAACCACCTTCCGGCTACAGCCTCCCCTGAGCCAGTACTCAGTGCAGGCCCTGCGGCCCGGCTCCCGCTACCAGGTGAGCGTCAGTGCCGTCCGCGGGACCAACGAGAGCAAAGCCTCCACCACCCAGTTCACGACAGGTAAGGCTGCGGCGGGGCGAAATGGTGAGCCAGGGGTGGTACTGTCATGGCAAGAGCAGTATTCGGGGGTGAGAGGTCGTGTGCTGGGGCACCCAGGTCATTCCAGGAAGGAAATGTGGGGTTTCGGGGCCCCTGGCAATGCTGCATCACAGTGGAGGGCTACACTGTGCACCCATTGTGGGAGCGTGTGTTCTCGTCCCGCCCGTTACCAGCCAGACCTGGGACCTGCTCTAAGTCTCATCCCATGGCCTCGGCTTTCTCGTTTGTACAATGTAAACTTTGTCTTGAAGACGGTTACACTTCCATATTACGAGCTCAAATGGCAGTTCGGGGAGAGCTTGGGGAAGGCGCCCTTTATTGCTGCTTGCAGAGATTGTTGTGACACTTCTGTAAATCCATCGTGACTGCACAACACGATGGCACCCCCTGGACTTGGGAGAAGCCCCACTGTCCCACTGGAAGGGCCCTTGCCTGGGAACCTGTGTCTGCCATTCGTTTGACAGCGTGACCTCGAAGGCGAGGGGCAGGCCGGCTCCTTCCCATGGACAGCAGGCAGAGTGAAGCGGGTCAGTGTCCCCATCTTGTGATGGCCCCGTCCCCTCCACCCCCAAAACTGTCGGGACTCTTAAAGAGCTTCCCAACAGTCGGGAAAGGCCAGGCCTCTAGGGGACCTGCTCCCCGACTCTCTCGGAGCCCATGGCTGGACTCCACCCCACCAGGTGCCAATCAGACTGTTACTGAACACACCGCCGCAACCCCAAATCACCCAGGGCCTCGCGTGCAGAGCAACCTCCACAGGGGCCCTTCGGGTGAATTCAAGGTCAGCCCTTCCTGCCCCCCCATCCCCCCCACACACACACAACACCGCCTGCTCAGGTGCTGGGGCTCCCATGAGCCTCAGTACTGCATTCCTTTTACAACTTAAACCAGGTTTTGTTTGAAACGTGGTTTATTTGTGCTTTGCTCGGATAAGGAGTTCAAAGAGGCAGAAAAGAGGATGAGAGCCCTTGAGCAGCAGATGAAAAGCGAATGCTTGATGTTTAGGTTGACAAGATGGAGGCAGGATTGGCTGGTGGCCCAGAAAAATTCCAATCAAGACGATTACATTCTGCTTCCGGGAAGCAGCCCTGAGTTTCGGTTCATTGCTGCTTGGTTCTCTGTGCGGGTTGCCTGGCAGATTGGCAGATGTTAGGAGGCAGCCCGAGCAATACGGCCTCAGCCCGCAGCTCCAACCTGCCCCTCTCTGCTCCGGGGTGCAGGGGCGGGGGGAGCATGAGGGTAGGGAGAGTGAGCAGCGTTGCCCATAAGCCCTCAGGGCCGGGGGTTGGCAGGTGCCAGAGGAATGATGAGAGTGCCTGGCCCCTCGCGGTAGGGCCCTCCGTCATTTCAGAACTCCGCTTAAATTCACATTAGCCAAAGTGCTTTTCCAGGTGATGGCTTCGACACCAGGCGAGCACTAATTGCACAGACAATTAAAACAGAGATTTGCTTCCTGCGTGGTGAGTGGGATATTAGAGGCGCTCAGATGGAACCTCGCCGAGGCCATCGCGAGAGAGCACCAGCCCGGGGACACTACAGGCCTGTCTTTGCACCTCCCTTCCCCGGCGGGGCTCTGGTTCTAGTTTCAAGAAGTTCCTGGGACCCTTTCTGCCCGGGACCCTCCCTCTGAGCACATCCCGAAAGGCCCTGAATGCAGCCACCACAGTGTTTGGCCAACCCACGGCTACTACTTTAACTGAATGCACAAACCCCTGTTGAACGCTGTTGTGAGTTGAATTGTGTCCCCTACAATGACGTGGAAGTCCTGAGTCTCAGTACCTGTGTGTGTGACCTAATTTGGTTGATCAAATAAGAGGAGGTCATTAGGATGGGCCTTATGCCAATATGACTGCGTCCTTGGAAAAGGAGGGAATCTGGACCCAGATTGACACGCGTATACAGAGAACGCCATGTGAAGATGGAGGCAGGGAACAAGCCAAAGGTTGCAGGCAAACCAGCAGAGAGAGGCCCGGACAGATTCTCCCTCGCAGCCCTCAGCAGGGAACGACCCTGCCAACGCCCCTCTCAGGCCTCTAGTCCATGGGACAAGACACTTCTGTCGTTTCAGCCCCAGGACACTAACGCAAAAGCCAAGCCCCCACATGGGAGCCACAGCCTGCTCAGCAATACGAGCACCTGCCACCCTTCCCCACCCTCAGGACCAGCTGCCTTTAGGCAAAGCCGTTCGTGTCTTCAGAGTCCGCAGCTGGAATATTTAACAAGGCTTTTCTAGCGGCTTTCAGGGAACAGACAAGCCAGAGAGCTGCCAGTGTTCATCCAGGCGCCTCACACGCACACACTGGACACCTCCTGGGTGCCAGGCACTGTCCCACGCACCGCAGCTACCACACAGGCAAGCCAGACAAGGCCGGGGTTCCGGAGTTACATTCCAGTGGGGACACAGGACAAGGAAGAAGAGGAGAGACACGCAGGCCGCTTCAGCCATGAGTATTATGCTGAGAAGCGAAATGGACGACGGAGAGAAGTCCAGAAGCATCATAAGATAAAAGATTTAGTCAAGACCCACGTGACCTAAGCCAAGTGAGGCTCCAGGAAGAGCATTCCAGGAAAAGGTAGCAGCCGGTGCAAAGGCCCTGAGGCGGGAAGAGCGCGATGTGTCTCAGGGGCAGGAACAGAAGCAGTGCGGCTTCAGGGGGACAAGCGTTCCATTCCGTGAGGGGAACTTCCTGTTGGTAGTCAGATGCGATGCTGCTCTAGCCCAGTGGTCGGCAGACTGCGGCTTGCAAGCCAGTTTGCCGCTCTGTTGACTAATGAGTTTGCCAACCACTGCTAGATTAAATGTTACCGTGTAGTTGGACGCTGTGAGGATTAGGCAGTTGTGGCATATTGTGTGCAAAGAGGTAAAGGGTAGTATATGACAGTGGTCAGCAAACCGCACCTCAAGAGCCGCAATTTGCCGACCACTCCTCTAGTTTCATCCATCTCCCTCATCTGCACGCAGTTTCTCCTACCAGCATTGTGACAGGTGTCTCTGGTTTTGTCCTGTCAGGGTTTTCCTTGCTTCGTTTCAAACTGATGATGCAAACTGGTTCGGTTTAAATGTCTAGAGCGCCGCTGGAAATTCCACATGGAAATGGGGGGAGAGTAAAGTGCGCTGATATCTAACTCCTAACTAAACTCTCCAAGCTCCCCGGTGTGTGGTGGCTGCAGGGCAGCCTGGGGTCACACACAAGAGGCAGGGTCGGGAGGTGTGGGCTGTGACCGCAAAGCTTGTTCGTGTTCAAGACGCATGACAAACGCACATTATCCTGTGTGATCTGGTCACGTCTGACTCTCTTTTAGAGATTGACGCCCCCAAGAACCTGCGGGTTGGCTCCCGCACAGCCACCAGCCTGGACCTCGAGTGGGACAACAGTGAGGCGGAGGTTCGGGCGTACAAAGTGGTGTACAGCACCCTGGCGGGCGAGCAGTACCACGAGCTGCTGGTCCCCAAGAGCGCTGGGCCAACCAGCAGAGCCACCCTCACCGGTGAGTGAGCTCCTGTCCACAATCGCACAGCTCTCTTCCCACCCACCTACACCGCAGCCAAACGCCATTGATTCAGTCTCTCACGTCCCTAGCATATCGCCTGTGACTCCTGCTTGTCATTGCACGCCGTCGCTGTCACATCCTGTCTTACATTTCAGGGACGTCCATTGCTCTTGGATAAACACCAAACCTTAGTTGAGCCCACCCGGCCTGCCTGGTTTTCCTGCCATCTTCTCCCATCTCCCCTTCTTCCCTGGGCTCCAGGCCCACAGGTGTGCTTCTTTCAGTCCCTCCAGCACGTTTCCCCTCCTCGGGAGCCTGCCTGGTCCCAGGCAGGTCAGGTCCCCTGTCTGCAGCCTCATCTCCCTGGTCACCACTCCCCTCCCAGCACCCTGTTTGTCCTGTGCGCCGTGCTGGGCGATGCAGTTGTCAGTGTCCACCTCCACCTAAGGCTCTGTGGAAGGTGGACCGTGTTTGCTTCTGCTCATCATCGGCTCCCAATGGCCAGCACTTACTGAGCTCTAAATAAGCAGTGGGTGGATGGATGGGTGGAACTATAAGTATTCACTGTGACTGAGAAATAGACAAGAGACCAGTGATAAGGTGAGAGCCTGGTGGGCCTAATATACGCTGTATAGAGTGGGAGTCACAGAGGGATTTTAAGATGATGTAAGGCCCAGATCTGTGCAGCTGCAGCGTGAAGAAGGGGCAAGGGGGGCAAGGGCAGAGGCAGACATTGGTCAGGAGGCCGTGCTGGAGTCAATGGCAGGGATGATGGTAGTGTGGACTAGGACGATACCCAAGGTCACCATGTTGCCTGGCTGGGACCATTCCCTGTCCCCATGGAGACAGGGTCCCAGCCAGCGCTCCTCCCGTGCTTCAGACACACCTACTCAGAAGAGCCGCCTGGTGGACTCCACTGACAGGTAGATGACAGGAGCGTGGGGCACGTTTTACATGCGACGTGCACAGCAGCCTCAGACGAGGGCTGCCGACGTGCCCGCACAGCCCCTGTCAGTGTGCCTTGGCTTCCTACCGGAGCCCTGGCCATCTCAGCAGACGGGAGGCGCAGGAAAGTACGCACAGTAAACAAGGGCAGTGGAAGCAAACCTGTTCCCTCCTGAGCTGAAATCGCAGCCGCCTTGCCCAATGAAGCTGGTTAAAGCAAATATAATAAATGCTCTTTCCAGGCAGACGCGCTTCTGAAAACACAGCCAGGAGACGCAAGGATACGCTGACCAAGCAGGTTAATGGGGGTGAATTAGATGTAGCGGGAACAGACCAGCTGCCAGAAGGGCTTTTACCGAGAGCAGGAGACATTCACAAAAACTAAGCTAAACCAAAAGCTGAAATGATGCAGCAGGGAGCCGAGTCTCAGCGCAGCCCACCCTGCCTACGCCTCAGGCTGACTTGGCAATTAGCAATTTCCAAGGATGGCGGCTGCACCACAGAATCATGAGCGATAAAGAGGAGAGCCCAGTCACATCCCAGTCACCAATTCCCTCTACCAGGGGAGAAAAGACTCTGCCTTCATTGGCCATCGGTGTTATTCCAGTCACCTTCGCGTAGGTCAGCTCATTTCATCTTCAGAACACCTCCTGAGGCATGTCAGCATCCCCATTTTATGGATGTGGAAACTGAGTCTCGGAGCACAGTCTCCAAGGCAGTTCCAAGTCCTCATCAAAAGCCTCCCGCTCTGTGATGCTCCTACTAAAGAAGGATGGGAGGGACAGTGAGCACATCAGTGCTGCAGAGTTATAAGGAAAGGAAAAATTATTAACTAGAGAGGGCTTGCCTAGTCGATGTTTTTATTAGAGTTGGGCTGATGAAATTAGCCTACACATATATATTACTCATAATTATCCCGGGGAGTTTGCAGCTGGGGAGATTTATAAAGGCAAATGGCTTTGTGTGACTTAAGAAGAGTTTATAGGGACATAAGGAAACTTATGTCTGTGCTGAGATGCAAGTTGCAAGGACTGTTGGCTCTCCAGCTGCCTTCTGGGGGAGCACAAGGGAGGACCTTGGTGGAGGTGGGGGGCAAAATGAGGGAGAAGCTACTTTTTTATGGTTCTAAACACAGTCATTTGCATTTATAAAAACAAGACTCTGGCCGGGGTGGGAAGAGCACTCCAGGTTACCTGCAACAATCCCTCCCTGGGAACTTCAATTCTCCCCGTTCCCACCCTCCCTATCCCCTCATCAAAAAATCATCAGGGCTGCAGGCAGGAGACCCCACTCCCTCTGAGTGCTTTGCTCATCAGCAATGCCCTCCCAGCAGAGCTGCGAGGAATTCAAGGAGATGCCATGTGCGACTCTCTAACAAACTAGTTCATAATAGTGTTCTTGACCATTAGACACTGAAAAACTCCCCTTCAGTGTTTATCCCTCCTTCCGTCCCTCCCTTTCTCCTTCCTTATTTTTCTAGATCACTATTGCTTGCATCCCAGTGCTTGGCAAAGTATATGTGATTAAGAAGTAATTAGTTTCCTTCACCAGATTTTTTTAAATATCATAAAGGGCAAAGGTGGTATCCATTCAGCTCACCCTGGTGCCCTGTCCACAGCCGTGTGCCTGACACACAGGAGCCTCTCAATAACATCCGGTGGGTGAGAGTGCACTGTGTGCTGCCGGAGTTCAGATCAGAGCAGGTGTGGGTTCAGAGGAGAGCTGAGAACAGCTTCACCCTCCACGCTGAACAAAGGAGGCTCTGAAAGAGACAGAGGCTGGCGGTTTCCTGCGGGGCGCACTTTCTGAGCTATTGGTAAGAAAGGGAACAGAGCCACTGCTAGCTACCACTTTCAGGAGTCGGATGGAGAGAGAAAGGGAGCATTGATAGAGAGCCATGAGCTCTGGAAGACGTGAGAAACCCCTCGGAGCCCCCGGAGTGCGGATGTATAAAGGCACTGGATGAGCCGCAGATAGACATTTCCTTCTCGGGCAGGACTGCACTTTACCTGCTGGCAAAGAGCAGCGCTCACTTCCACACAGGAAGAAAGCTGCCGACAATGAAAGGAAAGCAGCAGGTGGGAACCTACCAAGCCAGCCCCGCTTCCCCGCTCCCCGGACTCCCCAGACGGGAGGCCAGGAAAGAGAGCACTTGAAATTCTGCTCCACGGTTTTCTGGAAGACGACGACTCCATTGTGAATTATTGAACATTTCATTTAAGCTTCATAAATAAGAAACTCGGATGAAAACATTGCATGTTAGATCCGCTTGGCAGCATGTAATTTCTGTCTTACTTCCTCGACCTGTCACCCTTCATCTGCGTCGGAGAATTTCAACTTCATTATAGGCAATTGAAGGTCTCAATCAGTTGCCTGGGAAAAGTAGTTTATGTCCCAAAGGTAATCTAATTTCTCCAACCAAGGTTGTGCCTGGGACGCGTGACAGAGATAAATGTGTGCTTCGAAGAGGTCTGGGGCATTGCAATCACCCCATCAATCTAGCCAGGGCCTCACTGCCGCCTGGGCTCCCCGAATCTCTGGTTTCATCAGCAAGTCAACAACAGGTGTGCTGAGGACCAGCCTGTACTGCTGGGGAGCACACAGAGAAGAAAGGACCCAGAATCCGGGAACAGTTCTCCAAGGAAGGTAACAAGAATGTTGGCTACTGTCACCATAAGCCACGCACTGCACTGCATCCACATCTGCTCCCTTCATCCCCACAGTCACCCTCTGAGATAGACACTGTTATTCGTTCACTTCTACAGAAACTGGCAAAGACATAAAATTAAGGAGTCAAAATGCCCAGGTAGAGAGTGGCAGACCCGAATATTGAAGGAAGTTTGGCAGACCTCAAACTCTGTCTGACTTCCGAGTTCACCACTACTGGTGTTGACACTTCCAAGAAAGAACTCAGAATTAGGAAATGAGTGGGGCTGGCTGAAGAAGGGAATAGAAGAGGCCAGGCAGTCCTGCAGGCGAGCCTGGTCAGCAAGGCCGGGTGGGCTCTGCCCCACTGAGCATGTGGGATTTATTGCTCAGCCTGCACTGAAGCCACACAGGGGGTGGTGCAGACCCTCTGACTGCCCACGGCACTCTCCTTCCACAAACCAGGCCATTTGTGAAGGAAGCATCGCCTCAAAATCATTCTGACACATCAGGGATGCTCAGGGAGCCAAGGACCGCTGGCCATCACCAGATCTAGGAAGAAGCTGGGGAGGAGTCTCCACACAGAGCCTTTGGAAGGAGTGTGACCCTGCAAACAGCTTGATTTTGGCCCTCTAGCCTCCAGAACACTGATAGAGCACATTTATGTTGTTTTAAGCCACCCAGTGTATGTCCATTTGTCACGGAAGCCCCTGGGAACGAAAGCAGATGGGAAAGGTTCTTCATCCCCCCATTGTTGCAAGGCGGTGGTGAGGATCACACACGTGCAAGCGTTCTGAAGAGAACGAATGTTCCGTAAATGCAGAAGAGCACGGTCACCAGCCAGGGCTCTGGGGGCCCACAAGGACTGAAACTGACCAAGGGGGCCCCCGGGTGATAAAGTGATCTTGCTGCATTTTTCCTACAATCCCAGGCCTAATCAATGAGGGTGAGTTTGATGGCCCCCAAAGATGTCTACATTCTAATTCCTGGCACCTGTGACGATGTCACCTTACATGACAGGAGAGCATTTGTGGATGTGAACATTTGCAGGCAGCCTCTAGCAGCTGGAAAAGGCAAAGCCATGGACTCTCCCCTAGAGCCTCAGGTGGAAGGAATGCAGACCTGGTGAGCTGTAAAACAATGACTTGTATTGTTCTGGCCATTGGGGTGTGGTAATCTGTTAGAGTAGCCATAGGAAATTAACATACCAGTCAAACCAGTTAGTCTGGAATCAGTGTGGGAGAGAATAGAGATCCCAGATGATTCCAGGTGTCTGGGGAGACTCCCCTGTGATCCTTTGTATTGAACCCCCAAAGGATTTCCCCAGAGAGGTTTACACCCTTTAGTTGGGCAGTTTTTGTAATTTTTTTTCTATCTTCCCAGGTCCCCAGATATCATCCTAGGATTGGATCTATATCCTGGATCCTGAATTTATAAACTTTGGGAGGGAATCCACAGCAGCAGGGCTCCTGTGTGCCCCTGCATTAGAGGCCTGACAGCCCTAATGACAGTCAGAGAGAAAGACTCCCCAATTGTCACTCACTAGAACACACCAGAAGACCCCCTGTGGCCTCAGTCACTATACAAACCTCATGTACAACAGCCAAGAAAAACTTTAAAGGACTATGTCCACAGTCCCTATAGAGGACACACTCCCGCATTCCACAGGTTAAGCAAGAAAGCCCTTCACCAGTTGTCATCAACCTGAGACTCTAAGTACCACGGAGAGACCTTCCACAGGAGAGCACACACCCCGCTCACTGACAAGGGGAGCCTTTCCTCCAAGGAGACCGACAGCAAGAGGGAAGCTCTGCACTGACCAGTCAGTCCATCCTGTCGACTTGGCTTGGTTCTCCCAAGAGGTGCAATTGGGATTTCCTGATAGGTAAAATTAGGGCGAGTTCAGGAAGGACTAAGCACAAGATCCGAACAGGAGTCTAAGATGATTGGCTTCCCTCTTTTTCATCCTTCCTCCCCACCCTTGACACACACACAGAATAACGTTTGTTTCTACATCTATCAATAGATCTGATACCTGGCACTGAGTACGGATTTGGAATATCTGCTGTCATGGACACACTGCAAAGCATACCAGCCACCATGAACGCCAGGACTGGTGAGTAGGAATTGGTTCAGAAAAAGATCACGCCCCTGTAATCCCGAGGGGCCACGAGGTTTGTCCTGGCAAAGGTTGGTGAGAGGCAATGCTCCCCCATGAGCAGGTCCCTGGGCAACAGCTGTCAGCCTAAAACAACCACCTCCTGAAACTCTTAGATCCCCTGTGCCTCCCCCTGACATCCAGGATGGAGTACAGGTCTGTGCATGGCCCTCCGTAGTCTAAGGAGCAGTGGAAGGGCAGAGGTGGAAAATTCCAAATAAGTCAGCACCACAGCAGGTCATATTTCTTCTGGACCACCCCACAGCAGGCAGAATGTGGGATCCCTTAATGTACTACAGGAGCCCTCAGAAAGACCTGAGGGGTGAAGGTCTAGACTTTGAAATAACCCATGAAATCTAAGGGGCAATGGAAAAGTCCATATGAGATCCTTACTGTTCTCAACCCAGCACTTTTACTTCCAAGTCCCAGGTAAATTTCAGTCCTTCTAGTATAAGGTGACCAGATCTTCCCACTTTTGGCGGGACAGTCCAGATTTTTAACAATTTTTCTCGCGTCCCACAGCGTTTTTAAAAAGTCCCAAATTTTGGAAAGAATCTTTCCAATCTTTCCAAAAATCGGGACTTTTTTTTAAAATGCCATGAGACGCGGGAAAAATTGTTAAAAATCTGGACTGTCCCACCAAAAGCGGGATGATCTGGTCACCTTATAATCTAGTACCTTAGGTACAAACCGTAGGCTGGGCATAGACAACCTCTCTAGAGAGCCCATGGGTCACCAGGAGGCCTCAGATCTAATTACTTGCACACCCATCGCCATGTCTGTCAAAATGGCCTCAGGAACAGAGATAGCCTCTGTTGCCAGGAATGGTACAGCCTTACCTGAGGCTCTTGTTTTGCCCTGATCAGCTTACTAAGAAAGAATGAGAGACGATGAATTTATATAGCTTGAAAATCAGCAGCCAGCTGATAATGCCCTTCTTCAATCTGTTTGCCAAGCCCCCAGCCATCTTTCAAGGGGAAGGTGTCTAACAAAATGTGAGCTAAGTGTCAGCAAGGACAAGCTATCCTCATGGTCAGCAGGCCTGCTGATAGTGTAGAATCCACAGCGGGGTCGGGATGATTAAAACAAATAATGGCCTTCCATTGTGAAATCGGCTCCTAATATTTATCCTCAGAACTTGACAGTCCGAGAGACCTCATGGTGACAGCCTCCTCTGAGACCTCCATCTCCCTCATCTGGACCAAGGCCAGTGGCCCCATTGACCACTATCGAATTACCTTTACCCCATCCTCCGGGATCGCCTCAGAAGTCACTGTGCCCAAGGAAAGGACCGGGTTCACACTGACCAATCTAGAGCCCGGGGCAGAGTACATGGTTTCCATCACCGCTGAGAGGGGTCGGCAGCAGAGCTTGGAGTCCACCGTGGATGCTTTCACAGGTACCAGGGCAGCAGCAGCCCAGCTGCACTCCGGGATCCACGGGTCTTAGTGTGAGCAGGTCACCCAGGCAACCGACTCTTGCAGAGCCCCATTTCATATAGAGAAGGCAGAATGTGGGTAGAGAAAGAACAGGTAGAGGAGACACTAATCAATCGTCAAGAGGGAATGGTTTGAAGTAAAGGGAAGAGGTGAGCAAAGCCACCTGAATGTCAAAAAATGTGTGTCTGATTTCATAGCCCAGACAGAGTGGCTGATTCTGTCTCTTTCCTCACCTGCAGTAAATCAGTGAGTGATCAGATGATCCATGGGATCATGTTAAATCCCTTCCAGGTTCGAGGTTTTAAATCCCGGATCTTATTATGAATAACTCACAGATGTAATGCTGGTCTACTGGTCATTTTTCAGTATAGGCTTGGAGAAAGGAGGGTGGACAGGACTGGAGCATGTGGAGGTGGAACCTCTGGCGCAGCAGGAAGAGGCGTGGTCCTTATTAGCAAGGAAAGCAGATCCCTTCGGTCAGATAGCTCCTCTAGCCAGGTGGCCCCCTACCTCACCTGTGTTTCAGAACCGCCCATCTCTCTGCTTTGCAGGCTTCCGCCCCATCTCGCATTTGCACTTCTCTCACGTGACCTCCTCCAGCGTGAACATCACCTGGAGTGACCCATCCCCTCCAGCAGACAGACTCATCCTGAACTACAGCCCCCGGGATGAAGAGGAAGAGATGACGGAGGTCTCCCTGGATGCCACCAAGAGGCACGCTGTCCTGATGGGTCTGCAGCCGGCCACCGAGTACATCGTGAACCTGGTGGCTGTCCACGGCACAGTGACCTCTGAGCCCATTGTGGGCTCCATCACCACAGGTGAGGCTGCAGGACTTGACAGAGGAGGTGACAGCAGCTTTTGACAAGTTAACAAAATTTACCAAGTAAAACACCCAAGGAGCAGGCGACTGCCTCATTCAGCTAAGGAGGGTCTGTGAGCTGTTGTGGAAAAGCCTCTTCTTCCATAGTTGCATACAATGTAAAGATGGGAAACTCCCATTTAGAAGGTAGGATGGGCCTAATGTCCATCCTACCTTCTAAATGGGATTGGTCCAGAGGTCCTCCCGCTTGCAGCCTAGGAGAAAGCCCAGAGAGAGCTTGTCTGCAAGAAGAAAACCTTCTGCAGTAAGGAGATGCCTGTTTCTATTCTGGAGAGCCATCTCTTAATTGCTCATTGATGCAAATGATGCTTCTTCATAATCAGATGGGACTCGCATTCAAACATGTAGGGCCCTGGTACTCAGAGAATGGGGTTGATTTGCATGTTGTTTGGCAAACACGGGCACTCTGAGATGGATTGAATCATTCTCATCTCATCATTCCCAAATATGAGTGTGAACGTGGGTGAGGACATGTGTGTTGGGTAGTTTGCTACATGCTGACAAAAGCTCACAACTGGACTAAGTGGATTCAACACACCTGGTTTCCATCTAGCAGTTAAAACATTGAAGTGGACAATAAAAATGAAATAGAGTTTAGGAAAGTAGATTTTCTTTGAAATCCCTCTCCAGTCAATAGGTATTTTTTTTCCAAATTGAATCAAAATTGGCTACTAAAAAAAAAATAAGGGATAGAGACTGACAGAGCTGGGTTTGCCCAAGAGAAAATAGCCATGTTACTTCTAGTTTAAAACAAAGCACACAAATTTAAAGGAAGCGTCCCAGTTGGCCTTCAAGTAGGTAATAGTTGCCGCACAGGCCCAGACCTTGCCAGCTTGAATTTATGTTATTAAAACACCCTCCACCAATCCACCAATGTAGCTTTGGCCACGCCCATGAGGCTGCAGGTGAGACTTCAGCCCAACCATGGTGTTAAGGATGCCCAGCACTCAGTACATTTGGGACACCATTAGCTCTTGGTCCACATAAAACCAGGGAGAGGAACTCCTTTTTCACACTGTGCTTTCTGTCTTTTTCCTACAACCACCCACTTCCTTGTAGGAATTGATCCCCCCAAAGACATCACAATTAGCAATGTGACCAAGGACTCAGTTGTGGTCTCCTGGAGCCCTCCTGTCGCATCTTTTGATTACTACCGAGTATCGTATCGGCCAACCCAAGGTAATAAAGCCATTCCATTTCTCAGAGACAAGTGGGATTTGGTTCTAGGAGAAGTAGCGTGTCCCAGAGGCGATCACCCGGCTTGCATTGTCCTCCTCTCTGTGGCATCAGAACCAAGAGTGGGTGGGTGAGGAGCAGCCCCGGACCCTGCACTCCAGCTCCTTTCCTAAAAGGCGGGATTGCACTCATCCAGAAAGCAGGCCCTTCACTAGCAGAGCAACTGCTCCCTGTTCCCCAGGCAGTGCAGTGAGGCACAAAGAGCCCTGAGAGAATCTGCCAGGAGCCGGGTTATGTGCACTCCCGAGAGTGCGAAGTCTAAGAATAGAGCCCCGGGAGATGTGTGAAGACCCAGCAGAACCAGATGGGGGCTCGGAGGGAACCACAGTGACAGTGGCCCTATTTCTGCTTCTCTGGCCAAGCTATGAGTCAGAGGAAGTTGGCCCAGACCTCGCTTGTATCCTGCCAGTTCTCACTGGTGCATGTGGCCTCGGCAGAGGACACACTCACTTTCCGAAGAGGATGGGGTTGTGTTCCAGGTCTGCAGGAACCACCCTTTGCGGCCAGTCCCTCTATACTGCCTTTACAAAGACCAGCGTGCTAGAAAACCACCTAATAGTTCTTTTTCCTTTGCTCCCAGGAGCCTATAAAGTGAGGGGGTGGAGCTAGCATACAGGGTCTCTAAGCTCCAACATTCCCAGTCCATGTACCTTGTCTCCCACTGAGTGCTGAGCCTTGCACCCATTGGTGCTTCCTGACCAAGTGCTGTCGGGAGCTCCTATGTAGACGGTACCGTGAACTGTGTTGATAAGTGACTTCTGCTCTTTCTTAGTGGGGCGGCTGGACAGCTCAGTGGTACCCAACACTGTGACAGAATTCACCATCACCAAGATGTTCCCAGCTACCGAATATGAAATCAGCCTTACTAGCGTGCGGGGCAGGGAGGAGAGTGAGCGTGTCTGCACTCTGATGCACACAGGTAGGTGTGTCTGCACCCCTGTACACACAGATAGGCCTGTCTCTCTGTTGTGGGCCAAGTCAGAACCTGCGGCAAAGCATGAAGGTGTTCTGGCTGATTCAGAGGTTCCATTCCTGGGCGCCCCTCTGACTTCTGTGTCACACAAAGCAATTTGCAACTTTTCTCTCCCCTGAGAGTCCTCTCTCCTCCTGACCCCCTGGGGGTCGTGCAGGTCTAGGTCAGGAACTTCCTGTTTGAAATGTGACCTCTCAAAGAGCCTCACTGGAAGTGAATTTCAGAACAGTTTTAAATGTCATCTAATTTTTTAAACAACTCAAGAAAATTGCACCTCAGAGAAGCAAAGGTTGTTATTCCAGTAACAACCTGTGGGGTCGTGAACCCCTCATCAAATATGGCCACAACCACCAAGGAGCTGCCGTGGCTCTTGCTTTCTGCTCCAGGGATGGAGGAAGAAGGTGGTGGCCTCCTCTGCCCCTCAGCCAGCCCACCTTGCAGATAGGACAGACTTGCTGTAGAAGTCACCCCTGGGGACAGCCAAAGCTTTCTGTCCCCAAGCCTAGATAACCTGATCCCCCCAGTTAAGCTTTCATTCCCCCAGCCCATGGGAAAGCATCCTTAGGGAAATACCTGGATTTCCCTCAGAGAACGGTATTTTCTGAGAGAGGAATGTAACTTGAGTTCCTCACTGCTCTTATAGATACTCGAACAAGTACCTCTAAGGTCATGGCCAAAGTAACATCCCTTTGGAAACAGAATCATTCTTCTAAAGACATCCCACAATATCCTAATCTCCCCTGGTCTCCTTCCAGGCCTGTGACTGCAGAAAACCCAGCTATGTTTTGGGTTCAGTCTTCCCTTCCACTAAATTATCTGTGACAATATGCCTTTATCTCCAATAAAATATCAAGCAATATTGACCTGAAATGATACCCAATGGGTCAATAGAAGCCGCCTTCACACCTTCCTGAAAGTCTTAGAAATTCGTGATATAGAAAGTAGCCTCCTCCTCACTGAGGACAACTAAATGGATTTCAAGAGTTTTCAACCCCCAACGTAAAAGAGAGCAGAAACTTAAGTAAAAAACCCATTCCTCAGCAAGTATTTCTCAACAGTGCACCAACCCAAACCACCTCCTTCAAGTTCAGGCAGCACTATTTGCAAACTTCCAATACCCAGATTGCTCACAGAAATGTCCTATTTTGTTGTCATTTGTTGTTTTAAGATGATGTCTATGATTTTACAAGTTTTGGAAATAAGTATTCCTTCAGGGTCTCTTAAGCTCAGCGAGATCAAACTGATCATTGTCATAAGACTTTTCTTTTATTCGCATAAAGTTCCATTTGAAGAAGTCACTGAAGGCCCAGATTAGGGATACAATTCAGATGTTAAAATTATAAAAATATTTTCTCTGCTATTGCTTTAAACAAGGGACATAGGCAAACAATAAAAACCTTCGATTAGAGAGCAGGACATCATGGTCCTCCAAAGTAAATTACATGACATTAAGTTTGAGTTGATACCTAAATTACTAGTATTGTAAAAACATCCATTTCTAAAATATATCCCAAGTTTGGGGAAAGGAGACGTAGAGTATGGACAAGTTAGAATAGGACTGTGGTCCTATAACAGAGACCTGGTTCCCTGACAGGCACTCTTGGAAGAATCTCCTTGTCTCTCTGTCACAAAAAGGATAGCAGGACCGAGTACAGAGTGAGTCTTGTGAGTAGAAAAGCAAGAATACCATAGTCAGGTGGGACTTTAGAAGTAACCTCACTCCCACTCAGTCACTGCACAGTGTTGATTGAGACCCTACCAAGTTTAGGAGCTGGAGATGGTCTGCCTCCTTGGACCTCCCACCTCACTAGACAGGGATTACGTCACAAGCCAAGCTCTTACATCTGTGAAAGTACAAATAGCCTGAGAAGCATATTCTCCCCTTCACTAAAGAGGTAGAACATTTTCTGTATGTTCTCAGTTTTGCCATCTAGCTTGAAATGCCTAAGACACATAGCTATACATTGGGACCCCCACAGCACCCTGCACATAAGTCAGTTAATTATTTCAGAGGAAGATCTGGGGGAAATTGGGTACTTGGGAGAAAGGAAGATGGAGAGAAGAGGAAGGGGCTGATGGAATGAACCAGGAAGGGAGAAAGGAGCCCGGTCTCCACTCACTTCACTGTTTTGTAAGGCACACTAGCAGAGGTGCATTGTGGGTGACAGTATGGGAGACCCTGTGGGTGAAAACTACAGGGGACCATTCATGGGACCAGCCTGTAGTTGCTCCTACTTTCCCTAACTGTTCTATTCTGTTGCAGCCATGGACCACCCTGTGGATCTGATTGCTACCAACATCACTCCGACGGGCGCCCTGCTGCAGTGGAAGGCGCCTGTGGGCCAAGTGGAGAGCTATGTCATTGTCCTCACACGTTTTGCAGGTGGGTGTGTGCAGGTCTGCACCTCAGACAGGTGGGCATGGCGGGGATTGGGGCAGAATATAGTATGAAAGTTTTTTTTTTAAAGGCAAATGTCAATCTGAGGGACAAATTAGAGATTTCCCTGTCCCCAAACTCTATAAACTATGGGAATTGAGAGAGCAGGATCTGAAGGGTGCAATAAGGGCACATAACCAAGGACAAATACAAAATTGGAGAAATCACATTAGGAAGATAAACTCAGAATTTAGCTAAAACTTGTCTCAAAATGCTATGAGCAAGAAAGCATACTTTTCTAGATAAAGAGCAAGAAAAACACTAGTTATAGGACCATACTCAGAGCAGGTAATACATAACAGTGACAAAGGAGCAAGAACTAATAAACTCTTTTGTTGCTTTGGCCTTCTCTACACACGAGCAGCCCAAAATCAGAGTTTCAGTGTCTTCTTCACCATGCTTATTCGCCTTATGCTGTTTGTGCTATTTGAATAGTGAAGCCCACACCAAAATAGCGTTGAGTAGTCCAGGTCTCTAGGCCTACAGAAATTATTTCCCTGCCTATATTACATATGCGATCACAGAATTGTTGTGGGTTATCTTCAGGAATCCAGAGAACAAAGATATCAGAAGTCAGGCAGATGTCTTAATTTTCAAAATTAAGAGAAATTAAAAAAAGAACAGACACAGACAACAGTATGATGATTGCCAGAAGGAAAGGAATGTTAGAGAGAAAGTGAGGATAAAAGAGAGATAAATGGTCACAGAAGACTTGACTTTGGGTAGTGAACCCACGATGCAATATACAGATGACGTATTACAGAGTTGTACATTTGAAACCTCTATTATTTTATTAACCAATGTCACTTCCAATAAATGCAAGTGAAAATAAATAAATTTTAAGAAAATTATGAGAAAGCCAAGTCTGTAAGCTACAAAGAAATACTGGTAAACTGATTGTCAAAACTTGGGAAAGTAAAAACCAAAACAGACTATTAAACAAAAGGGGAAAATAATTAATGATAACTTCCATACCAGCACAGGTTCCATAAGAATGTGTTTTTCCAAAACTACTTTATGTCCTTGTTTTTTTATTGGCAAATCTTCTACCAACTTCAGCAAAGCATTAGAAAAACCCACTTATCACTGAGATGGACAATACACGATGGGTCATATACGGAGTTGCGTAGAACTGTAGCTGATTGAATGCCCCTCCTCAGAGAATGAACAGCTTTCCTGTGGCTACATCTAACCCCTCTGCACATACTCGGTTCATTTCAAGTCCTCCCATGCCTCCTTGCCCTTCACGATCCTACATTTCTTACCTCTCACCATGCCTTCTCAAGCCATTTGTACATGCTGCTTCCTCCACCCGGAAATTCTCTCCCCTTTTGTCTGCCCAGTAAACCCATCCTTCACCACCATCCCTTTATCAAAGCTTCCGTTATTCCCCTAAGAGAGTCAGATGCACCGACTCACAGGTACAAAAGTACAACTCCATCGCAACAGTTAGCGTTCTTTCATTCAACAAATCCTTTTGATACCGTTCCATGTGCCATCCCCCTACTAGGTTATAACGATTCAGAGATAAAACACACAGATTCATAGAACCCACACCTAGTTATGGTGCAGACAGGTGAGCAGTGTCACAACACAGGCAAGCACAAAACAGCTTGGGCCACTTCCATGGTTACTTACTGGGATCCCGGTGTTGAGGGGAAGAAAGGAGGCAGATAAAGAAAGAGAATAGGAGGAAAGAGGGAACTCCAAGAACAAGAGCAGCCTGTGCATTGGTGGAGAAAGGAGAGACCACAGAGAGTCTGAGCTGCCAGTTTGTGTGGCTGGGGCACTAACCAATGGCAGGTGTTGCATTTGTACGCTCTTCCAAAAAGTTCGTTTAGATTTTAACTTGTTTGCATGCCTTTAGGCCACGGGAAACTTGCAACCTCAGGTCCCACTTACCTAGTGTGAACAAGTGCCTAGTGAACTTAGTTCAATGTTGAATGACTCAAGAGGGTGCCTGGCCCTGGTCTAATGAACAGTTTTATCAACAGCTTGAATGGATACAGAGAAGGTAAGCTTACCAAATTTGCATATAAAACAAAACTGATGGGTAGAATCCAAACTCAATATATTTTAATGAACTGAAACAATGGTCAAAAACTCACGCAACAAGGCAAACGGCAATAGAAATCAATGCACAAAATCCACTACCCAATGCTGTGTTGGAGGCTTTATAAATAAGGTCTTTGATTAGTAATACTCTGCTTGTGACAACCTTACGAGACTGTCTCAAAGCCTAATAAATTCACAAAATTGGCACAAATAAAAGCTAACATTGATCCTATTGGTTAGTACAGTTCAATCATTTCTCTCCTGAGTTTTGCATTTTAGCAGGGTCACTGGTAAACTGTTATCTGTCTAGAGAAAGGAAGCCAGCACTGTGGCAGTTTCAGAATTCTCATTCACGTAATGAGTGAGGGGAAGATGGGGTCATGTAGACAAAGAGTTCGGCTTACTCTTTGTAACTCCAGAGTCTTGAGTAGCAGTTACAAAAATAGACAATTCAGCTTCCAAATAAGGAATATTTTTCTCAATTAAGATGTAAAAAAAAATCATCAGGGGATATGCTTATATGGAATAAAATATCAAACTAAATAACCTCTTAATGATTTCCCCCCCCCCAAAAAAAAATCCTTCAATATGGAATCCTGGCGAAATGCCTATAGACTTGGGAGATCTTTCTTTATTCAATCCCTGTCCATGTCCATCTGGTTTTAGTTGCTGGAGAGACCATCCTGGTTGATGGAGGCAGTGAGGAGTTCCAGCTCACCGACCTGCTCCCTCGCACCCACTACACCATCAGCATGCACGCCACCAGTGGGCCTCTCACCAGCGGCACCATCAGCACCAACTTCTCCACGCGTGAGTGCATGGTCAGCCATGCGGCCAGCGTCCTGGAGGCTGCTGTGGGTGCTGAGGATGCTCAGTCTCTGTGGTGGGCTGGATTAGTCTAGACTTAGAGCTTTTAAAGCAGCGATGAGTGTCCTTACTTTAGTTGACTGCAGCCCAAACGCCAGAGAAAGTCCGCGGAGTCAGCAGACACACGTCTACTTTCTGCTCTAACTTGGGTCTGGTGACAGCAGTAAAACCAGGCCCAGAGGGGCCAGTCCTGGAAACGCATCTGGCCAGAGAGTCTGTAGGACATTAAAGGGCTTGATGTTGGGGAGAGAGTTGCTGGATATAGTCGTGACCAGGGGAACAGTAGACAAAGGTATAGATGTGAGAGTGTTATAAGTTCAAGAGTAAACCACAGACAAGCAGGTGCAGGAAGGTCATGAATTCAGACAGAGGGTCAGATTGGAAGATGTACCCCCGGGCCCAGAGGCCTGGTGAGGGGAGGAGGGAATAGCTATCAGAATGCTTATGACCCTAAAGGATCACCTTGTGACCAGCGGCCCTTCCTGCTCCTGTCCAAGCGAGAACTGGGGTCAGCATGTGAGCAGCCCAGAGACCGCACAGGGGGGCAAACAGATACATGTGCCTGGAACCAAATGGGCATTTTCTCCTCTTTGCAGTGCTGGACCCTCCTGCAAACCTGACCGCCAGCGAGGTCACCAGACAGAGTGCCCTGATCTCCTGGCAGCCGCCCAGAGCCGAGGTCGAGAAGTACGTCCTGACCTACAAATCCACTGACGGAAGCCGCAAGGTGAGCGTCCACTGATGGGGAAGGACCGTTTCTATCCGGCAGGCCACAGGAGCAAACTGGGTTCTCCCTGATGGACGCACAGCCTGCTGCTGAGGAAGGAGCCGCAGTCTGCAAGTCAGAGAACTGGGCGCTAGTCCTGGCTCTGTTCAAAGGCAAAGCACTAACCCTGAGTGCCTGCTTCTTCCCCAGACAGGGGGGCTGCCTGCCTCTGCAACTTCGCTGGGCTGTGCTTCCAACATGATGAAGCAAAGCGCGCTGGAAACTTCCAAGGCGCTATCAGTACGTGGAACTGGAAGGACCTTTCACTAGCAGGGCCGAGCACACATGAGCTGGATGCCAAACTCAGCAGCCTCTTATACCTCCTGATCAGCATTAGAAAGGCTACATAGCCTACTGCAAAGAGATGACAATGTCATTGGTTGAAAACAATCCATCTAAAGCACAGGCTGTCAGACGTGGTTAGCAGCGAAGGACTTTTTTAGAGTAAAATCCTGTCGGGAAGCGTGAAACATGCAGAACAGACTGAGCAGCGCTTGTCTTTTGCATGTGGAGCAGGGAGTCCCTAGGGTTCTTCAGTCCAAGAGGAGGCTCAGTGCAATCCAAAAAGCACCTATTCAACTGTCCAGGTGCCTACATTTACCCCAGCATGCCCCTGGGAGGCAGGCGCTGTCCTCTGCTTATTGTGGGGTGGAGAGGATACAGTGGCCACTGCAATACTGACCTAGCTGGCCATGGGATCCCGACTTCCCTTCCCCACACCCCTCGTTACGAGCTGGTTCCTCCCTCTCATCGCCCTTCCTCTGGCTCATTCTGCAGGAGCTGATCGTGGACGCAGAGGACACGTGGATCCGGTTGGAGGGCCTATCTGAGAGCACAGACTACACGGTGCTCCTGCAGGCGGCCCAGGATGCCGAGAGGAGCAGCCTCACCTCCACCGCCTTCACCACAGGTGAGCGACTGGCTGCCACTTTCCTGCCTTCTGCCCTGTGTGACCTCAGGCAGCCTCTGCCGAGGAGACTGGGCCAAGGAGGAGGCCATCCGAGAAACTCAGTTGCCTCCTCCCTGGAAGGACAGTATTTATTGCCTCCATTCTTGCCTTTCCCCCCTGTTTCCTGCCAGGAAACCTCTCACTATCAACGCAACCAGAGGGACCACAGTGCATCTCCCTGGTCCACCTGGACCAGCTAAATGCACCGAGTAAAGACATCAGGTTCATGTTTAGATTTTGCGTAGGTGTTTTTCCAGCAGAGTTTGTTCTTCCCCCTTCGCCTGCCACCAGTAATCAGAGATCCACCCATAAAGGAAGTGGTAGTGAACTCTCACTATTAAACCTCTTATTCTTCTCCACACACAAAGCACTTTGCATTCTTATGGTCACAGCGTAGTCCTTACAACTGGGGAGGAGGGCCTTCTCTGCCCCATTTCGCAGATGCATGGCAACAGATGTCCATGCTAGTAAGCAGCTGGGTCTGAACTTGAACTAAGGTCTCCTCCTAAATTCAGCTGGTCCTCCTGCCTTCCCCATCCAAGCCTCAGCAGGTGATACTTGAAAGTGTCCTTAAAGGATGGGAGTGTCCTAATGTGTGCAAGGGGCTGTGTGATGGGCACTGTTCTAACTGCATTACATATGTGATCTAATGTAATTCTCAGGACAGCCTGTGAGGTGTGTGCTATTGACAGATGAGGAAATGGGGCCATAGAGAGAGGAGGGAACTCCCCCAAGAGCCCACAGCTCTTCCATAAGACAGCTGGGATTTGACCCCAGTTGTTCTGGCTCTGGCGTCTGTGCTGTTACAAATCCTTTCTGCTACTTCCCACGGTGCCTCTCTTTACTGTCTGGACTTTGCATTCTCTCTCTGCCCCACATTCTGGGGTGTGGCTGTGCCCCTGTATGGGGCATGTGGGAACTAGCCCCCTATCCCTAGACGCATGTCTGCCTGCAATCTCAGAGCACCTGCCCAGGACCCAGAGCCCACTCCCTAACCCTGAGAGGTGATGGAAAGTCCTCCGTTCCCACCCAGGGACCTCCCCCACCAGACTTGCTCTAAACGACAAAGCAGGACACTAGATCCAACACACCAATTGTCACCAGTGGCTTTTTTTCCTTTTCAATCGTACAATTAATGTGCCTACAATGAGCACATTAATCAGAAAAGCTTTTGATTAAAAAATAAAAATAAACCTTGGTTTCACAACCAAGACATGAATCCAAAATGTGTCCTCACCAACTAGAAACTGGAGGACACCTCATCTCTTTTGTGGGGCTGAAGTCAACTACTCCCTCGTGCGCCTTCAAGGCAGGTCTGTCTCAGAACCAAGGTGCTACCTCTTCTTATTCAAGCCTTCCCTGCTCATTGACAGGTTAAAGGGCCCTCCAAGCTCCTCTTTTCCAAGCTGCCATCCAAAGGCCCTGGATTGAAACTTTTCACTGAATTAAGAATTTCTTTCCCGTAAAAAAGACACAGGTGATAGAAACATAAACAGTGCCCCCAAATGCACTGGGAAGACTGGAGCACTGCCAGTCTGAGCCCCATGAACTGCTCCAGCTGAGGAACCCCAGAGCTTCCTCTATGATGGCACCAGGACTGGTGGACTCAGAGGCTAATTTCAGTCTAGCGACCAGCATCTATTCTGACTCCATTGACAGTACCTGAGCTTTTCACTTAGCATCACCCTATTCTTAGGGCGCTGGCCTCAGCCGATCATTCTAAGCACTTTTTATGCCTTATTTTATGGAATGAAAGAGCTTCAACTTGGGTCCCTAAGTGACCTCCATCCGCTGACAAACCCACATCTTGTCCTGGGTGGGCCAAGAAAAGAGACTTGTTTCAAACAGATGACTCCTTAGTGGGCTGGAAAAGAGTTGAGGTGTTAAAGATATAAAATTAAAATAGATAAAAGATTGGCTTCTGCAAAGCCTCCTTTGACCGAGATGTCTCCCCTGGTGGCATGCCTGTCTTAGGACATAAGCCCATCTCATTCTAACAATCACATTAATAGCTTCCTGTCCTCTTGTCCCTGGTGTTTGTACAAAACTCCAAGGAGAATTTAATAGAAGTAGAACAGAAGAGAAAAAATATAGATGCATTATTTATAATTTACTGTCGCCTGAAATTTCATCCAAGGTCTACTTGTCTTTTGGAGACACGAATATAAATGAGAAAACAAAGACTCCCCGCAGAGCAACAGAGACTGGGCGACGTGATCTCCTGAGAAGCAGATCTCATTGTCTCCTTTAATCCTATAAGCGGCAAACAAGGCGTTTGCTGAAGCTGTCCTCACAGGCAGTGAACAGTGTGAAATAGGCTGTCTTAACCTTGAGGTTAAGCCGAGACAATCATTCGCAGAGGTTCCCAGAGATGGGGAATGAGAAGTTTTCTTTATTGCCTTTGCTCCGGTCCCTGGGATCCCATATCTTGGCCAAGCTGATCTCTGGGGCTCTTTAGGGAAACTCTGAGAGTCTATTCTAATACAAACTTTCCTTTTGGGAAGTTGTAAAAAAAAATAATGAAGATTGGCCAACCCTGGGTTCTGGGACAGCAGATGGCGGGCCATGCAAATCCGTAGAGTTATCAGTTAATAGTGCCACCGAGGTTGTCTGTTTCATCTTGGGTGACTCTCAGTAGGTGATGGTTTCTAAGGAATTGGTCCGTGTCACTGAATGTATTTAGCTAGAGTTGTCTGTACTACTCTACTGGACAGGGATGTGTGGTCCTTCAGTAGGGAGAGCAGTGAATTTTGTCAAGCAGTAATGCCACCTGCCCTCGGGCCTTGAACGTCACTATGTACAGAATTTGGTTGGACCCATTTTTACCCATGCTGTCTTAAATGTTCTCAGAAAAGCTCATTTCTATTTCCCTTTTCATAATCATAGGAAGGGAAATAGTGTCCACATGGTATCTTACATTTAACAAATATTGAATGAACCTTCCCAGTGGGTTACACACCATACTAAACACTCCAAGGGCATGAGGCAGTGGGAACAGACAAGAGGAGGAAATGGGGTAATTTCAAGTAGTGGTGAGACCATAAAAAATCAATAGAGTAACGGACTAGGGACCGATGTGGACAGCTAATTTCCAGGACGGCTGCCACTTCCTTCCCCCAGCCCCAGCCCCAGCCCCAGCTAGGATGGCAGGCCATTTGAGCCAGGACATGAAAGATGAGAGTGAATCGGACAAAGCGGAGCATTCAGGCTGAGGGAAGAGCGATGACTACACCCAGAGGGAGGAATGAGTTTGGTATGTTCCGAAGCTTCAAAGAAAGCCAGTTATAAAAGGAAGGGCTGGAGCCTGCAGGTCCTTGTGGGTCACTGTGGTCATGGTGAGGACCTGGGGTTGTATTCTAATTGCAAGACTAATTGCAAGAAGCCATCCCGTTGGAGAAGTCATTGGGAGGTTGTTGGCACGTGAGCGACAGAGGTCACATTTATACTATAGAAATGTCACTCTGGTTCAGATATGGAGAACGGATGCTAGTAGGGACAGGAAGAGAGCAGGGAGATGGCATTCCCATGACCCAACCCTCCCCTTGCCATGCTGAAGCAAGGACACAGAGACAAGTCTGGCAGCTGACAGTCTATGATCAGCTAATCTGCCATAGAAATGGGTCTCCTGATTGAAGTCTCAACCCACAGGTTGAGAACTGTGCTGTAGAGCATTAAGACCATCAAAAAATACAGATATTTACATTAGGATTCATTAACGGTAGCAAAATTACAGTTATGAAGTAGCAAGGAAAGTGATTTTATGGTTGGGGGTCACTACAACACGAGGAACTGTATTAAAGGGTCGCGGCATTAGAAAGGTTGATAACCACTGAGTTAGAAGATGCTCTCAAGGTGGCTAAGGTGGTAGTTTTGATGGCCTGTATGGGCTGACCAGGTAACTTTGCTCTTTCCACAAACCTGCCACCCACTAACCCACTTCTGGGGAAAAGACACCTAGTAGTAAGTTCTGGTGGCCAGAGGCGGTCGCTGTGCTGCTGTGGAGCCGCACACCCTGCTCTGCTGGGTCTGTCCTCAGAGAGAAACGCCAACACCTCGCTTTGGTCCTGATGCTGAGGCCGTAAGGCCAGGCCGTGGACACTCTCCAAAGCCACTAACTCAGACCAATGTAGAGACTGTATCCAGGAACCCCCACAAGAAAGGGACGGGGCAGGGACCGGAAAGGCCTCTTCCTTCACTCCCAGCTGCTGGAGCTGTCTGATTGCTCTGCGCATCACGTAGCTCACCTCCCTCCACTCGCAGTCAGCCTTCCGATGCCCAACACAAACCAATTTCTGAGCAATTCTTCCGGTAAGTGGCTGTCCTATCGATCTCACAATTACATCTAGAAACACTTAACTATGAGCCATCTCAGTGTCCCGATCACTTGGCATTGCGTTCCTCTTAACTTGGCAATCAACACAGCCTGTGCCTTACAGACAGACAAAGCCTCTCTGTCAGGCGGGCCCGGCTGCTGCTCCAGAGGGAAGGGCGCCTTCCGTGCTGCTCTGGCTCCTGAAGTGTCTGCCTTGAGGAAAATTACTGGTGACCTGTGTGAGGTTAAAGGTGTGTTTCTGCCGATAGTAGATGGCAGGACATCAGAGTGTCTCGGATGCATGAAATCTGTCCCAACAATTCCCTAAAAATGTCCGAATCAGCACACACGCAATGAACGCAGCGGAACAGTCATCAGTGAGGTCATTATTAGCTAAGCCGAAGTCCAGTAACCCCAAATGCACATAATGGTAACAACTGGAGCCAAGGCTTAAACTCGAGGGCAAATAGCCTCCTTTCTTCTTCCCCATCCCCACCCCCATTCTAAATCTTGGGACCTGCCCATTCAAGAAAAGAGAGAGGGAAAGAGAGAGGGAAGGAAATAGAGAAAAGGAAATCGAGGGAGAGACTGAGTCTATCCAGGCAGCTATGTGGACTGAGGCAGAGAAAGCCGACCGCTGGGGACATAATTCCACTTCCTGGCCTCTCAGAGAGGAAGAGTGGGGTCCCCAATCTGCTGGGCACCCGACTCCTCTGAGGAGCTCTGGTAAAACAGGATCCACTGGGGAGCTCTCCGCCCCCCCTCATTCCCCTGACAGGCTAAGTCAGCAGACAGGAATCTGAACTTGAATCATGGCCCTTTGTCCCACTTGTGACACCACTGAGGTCACATTTCATCCCAAGTTCACTTAAAAAAAATGAATTCTTTTATATGACAGTCCTGATATTTCAAAACATCTAACACACTAGTAACTATTAAATAATCTATTCTATGTGGTCAATGTGAAGTAGCCTGTGTAAGATTACTCACTTATTCTGAAGTCTGGTTTAGTTTTATGTGCGTGCTGGTAGGAGGCTGTCATTTTAAGATTTAGGAGAAGATGACTGGGGACACACATGTTGGGTACTGAGTAGAAATGTGGGATTCTGGCTCCTTTAAGAAGCTGAGTTGATTCAGAAGAAGGGGCTGTTTAGAGCACAAGATAGGAGTGCACTGAAGACCAAGAACATTCTGTGCTGATCTTTCAAAGTGAGAAATCCAGGCTGTGAGAGAAGGCTGGCTGCTCCTGGGACCAGGTGGAGGCGGCCTGGAAGCTGGGAAATAACCGAGGGGTTCCCACAGCAACAGGGAGCGGGGAGGAGCCCACTGGCAGCCGTCCCCCACTTCCAGGCACAGGTGGGATGGGGAGCACTCATGAGCCCCAGGACAAGCTGCCGATGAGAGAGAGCAAAGAGCATCCCTGCAGCTAGTCAGGACGTGTGTTTCAGGTGCTGGTAAAGGCAGCTTGTTTGAACATGGGGCCTTTCTTCAGGTCACTGTAGCCTTCGGGGCTTTGTGTGTTTACCAGATAGATACAGACATTCAGTCATCCTTTACCCATGGGTGGAGGTGGGTCCCGTAGCCGGTCTTGTGTTCTAGTTTGCTTAGCAGAGAGCACAGAGAACCTGACTGAGGTTGGAAACCTGAGTGTCGGTGATGGGAGGAAGTCGTGCAATCTCTCCAAGGGCAGTCTCCTCTGTGAAATAAGTTTTTTGATTCACAGTGATCTGCCTTCCTCTCAAGTTTCTTGCAAGAACTAAGTGAAAATGAAAACTCATTTGGCAAAGCACAAGTTCTGTAGAAATCTGCGGTCATTCTCTGAAGTAGGTGGCACCTTTGTTCCAAACTGCCTGCGATGGAGTTAACTCATCTCCAGAGGGGCTTGGTGTAAAGTCTGTGGAACCCCCACAACCTCTCCCCAACGCAGGATGCTTCCCTGATGATCCGTAACAGGTGTCTCAGATGACCCGGGCCTCCAACGAGGCTCTGTCTCCTTCCTTGTGTGGCACGAGGCTGTCACTTGCTCTGACCCTCCAGCAGGCTTTCCAAGTGCCCTGGGGTCATACCCTGCAGTGCACAAGCACTGCCAATAGGGGGCACTGTGGTGACTGGCCCATGAGGTCCTTACCCAGCCCTTTCATGACTGCTGCACAGTTCAAGGCTGCAGGATCACCTCTACCGCACCTTACGTTTCCCAGGCCCCGTGCTCGCTCAGCTCCTGCGGTCCAGAGAGCCCTCCGCTGGTCCCTCCTCCTCAGCTTGCCTACTAAGCACTAAGATGTGCCCTAAAGCTAAGCTCTTCAAGACACATGATTTAAGCTTCTCTTTCAGCTAATTAGATATTGTTCTACAAATTGGGCTGCTCTCTCTGAAAGATGAGAGGCAGGGTGTTCTCCTGCCGCCTCTGAGCTTACACTGAACTGTGGAGCACAGCCACTGGGTCGAGTCCAATGGGGAGATTATTCTGCACGAGGAATAGATGCCGTCTTCTTGCTGACACTGAGCTTGTCGGGGCAATCCTGTGTGCCTGCTGTGAGGATGGCGGAAGGCTTTATCAGCGGTCGCCAACCCGTGTTCTGCAGACCATGGGTGCTCCCTGAGGTCGGAAAGGTTGGTGACTGCTGGCTGTGACAGGAGGCCCTCCAGGGATGCACGGTGGCCCATGCACCTGTAGCCATCGCCTGAGTAACCACTCACATCTTCACCTTTGCGGGGATGGGTATTTTTATCATCCCCATCTCACTGATAAGAAAACTGATAGCCAGGGAAATCAGGCCATTTGCTTAAGCTAACCAACAGGTAAGTAGAGGAGCCAGACCGTGAGCCCAGGTTTCCTGTCTACTGTCTGATTGCTCCATCGATTAAGCGGGATGCAGGGCGAGGCAGGGTTCCGACACTGGGTGAGGCCAGAGTGGATGAGGTCCCACGGACCCTCTGCACCCTTCTCCGATTTGACCCAAGGGGCTCGCGCAGAGGGGGGAAAGGATGCTTTCTGGAGGTTTCCTCTTTTCCTGTGCAGGGGGCCGCGTGTTCCCTCACCCTCAAGACTGCGCCCAGCACCTGATGAACGGCGACACTCTGAGTGGGGTCTACACCATCTTCCTCCACGGAGAACCCGGCCAGAAGCTCCAGGTCTACTGCGACATGACCACGGACGGCGGTGGCTGGATTGTAAGTACACACGCTGCTCTCCGCAGGTGCAGACAGCCCGGTGTCCTTGTCCACCGGGCGCAGCACCCACGGACCCACACCTCACATCCTCTGCCTGTCCCTTCAGCTAACCCCCTCCTGTCCCTCTGGGGGGCTCTCCGCTGTCCTCGGGGCCCTTTCTCAGCAGCCCGTCATAGGCTTGGCCAGGCCGAGAGAGGAACAGCATCTGGAGGCTGCAGAGGCCTGGCCCAGGGAGGGGTTCCTTCTGCAGTGGCAGTGCAGGCCCGGGTGCTGCCCACTGGGGTCTGTGGCTGTAAGAGGAGCAGTGGAGTGAGCCTCTGTGGGGAGCCCATTAGGGCCTTTCTGTAGGACAACGGCATATTGAGGGAGCAGAGGAGGGCAGAGCATGGACAGCCACCTCCGGTTACCAAGGCCACCGTGTCCCCATCCTTCCTTGGCCTCCCCGGTTCGTCTCCAGAGCTGTCCCAGCCTTCAGGGAGCACAATGGTTAGGAAAAGAGACAGCATTTCCCGTGACTACCCTCCTCCGCGTCTGATAGCTCCGGACAGAAAGAAGGGAAGGGTGGCCTACTAATGTCCCTGCCCATCATGCAGCCATTGCAGACAGAGGGTTCCCGCAGCCCGGCCCGCAGCAGCCCAGCGCTAGCTGGTGGGTGCGCATGGCAAGGAGTATTTAAATGGAGGGAAATGGGGACCGTGCTCCTAATAGCTACACTTGGGAGACATTTCCTTTTCTCTTTCTGACATATTTGTGCCTCCTTCGTAAAGCATAATTGGAAATTGAAGCCGAGGCTGATGTATTGGAGGTTAGATGAAATGAGCACTTAAACAGCTCGAAGAGTGAATGATATGCAATTGCCTTGCCTGCAATGGGATGACGACAGTTACTGCTGATGTGAAGTTGGGCCTGTGCTTTTGATGAGAAATGCGCTCTCCCTCTCTCCCTCTCTCTCTCTCTCTCTCTCTCTCTCTCTCTCTCTCTCTCTCTCTTTGCTGCACTCCCTGGTGCAAAGGACGGATCTGAGAGCCACCAGCTCCCCCCGTTTGGGGGCTCGCTGTGCCCCCGAGTCCTTTACATTGCAGGGTGCGAATTAGTGTCAACATCACGGCCGGCCTCTCCACCGGGGCCTCTGCACTTAGAGAGAAAGCACTGTGTTCTTCCAGGGAACGGGCGGCCGTGCAGATGCCAGCCCTGCCCGCAGTGCTCCTTGTCCGAGCTTGTCCTGGCAGAGAGAGCACGCGCTCACAGCCACTGTCCTCACCCCTCTCCCCAGGTCTTCCAGAGGCGGCAGAATGGCCAGACGGACTTTTTCCGGAAGTGGGCGGAGTACCGCGCTGGCTTCGGGAACCTGGAGGACGAGTTCTGGCTGGGTAAGGCCCCTCCGCTTTCCCCCCCGAGAGCTGCTCTGGCTCTGCGTCCAGCGCTCTCCGTGGTGGGCCCATCTGGGGTTATCGGCACCCCCGTGTCTGATGAGAAGTTGACAACTTGTAAATTGCTTTCAGTTCCTCTGGCTCTGTTTGGCTGCTCTATTGATCTGTTTTTATCTCATTGTGGTGTTTTCCTCTCTGCCCCGTCTCTTCCCATCCTCATTAATAGTCTCTTATGCTGATGGGTCTTGACAGGAAGCAACTGCAAAGCGTGGATCGGCCTGGTGTGCGAGAAGGCATGAGGGCCTCGGGGTGGCAGGTCACCTCACGAGAACGAGGCAGGCGCCGAGCTCGGTTCTTTGTGGGGATGTTACTCCCCGGGCTGGCCAGGAGGGAGGGAGGGAAGTGAGAATGGCATAGAGGTGACCATCCGTGTCCCCGAGGGCTGACAGGAGCGGAGGTGGAGATTGAGAGCGGAGCAGGTGTGAGAAGGGGCGAGCACACCTGGCCCAGCAGTCGGCGGGCCATCCTGACGGCCTGCCTCCGCCTCCCGGGGCGATGTTCTGCCATTGGTACAGGGAGGCGGGGAGAGGATCTGAGCGCATTCCCAACTGGCGGCCTCCTACACCTGCCGTCACCATCTCATCCGGGCTTCACTCCCTTTCCCCCTCACTGGCCTCCCTGCCGCCAGGACCACTCCGCGTCCACATGGCCCCTGGGGTGATCTTCCTCACCCCCCAAAACCTGCACAGCAGCCAACCCCATGGGCAAACCATCCCCCGGACTCCGCCTCGCCACCAGATGACATCCAAGCCCCTGAGCTCCTGGCTGGGCCTCTGTCCTCTGCCTTGGCCCCTGTGCCCACCCCTGAGCACCTACCTCTCCCCACCCACACCAACTGCGAACATTCGGAATCACTGACGCTCCCTCTGCAAGGGAGCCGGTCCCTCCATGTCCGTTCACAGACCAGACAGCCCATCTTTCCTGAGGGAGAATTGGCCCCTGCCTTCTTTGTGGCCAATTTCCTGTCTCAAATCAGTGTCCGTTTCCTGGTCCCCCTGGACTATACTACGTCAACTTGTGGGGCTTGGACCACATCATATTCATCTCTTAACCCCGTTGCCTACCTGGGGATAGCAGGTAAACGTAGCCATCAGTCAGTCAGTGGTAAGAATTTGTGGAGTGTCTATTAGGTAACCAGCTCTGTGCTTGCTGATGTAGGTAATAAGCATAGAAGGTAAACGTCATGTAAGGATATTGAGAGAGAAGTCAATGACTAGGAAACACCTGCCCTCTATGAGTTTGCAAACTGCTTGGGAGACAGCAGTGCCCGGAGCCGGTGTCCCCACCGCAGGCAGGGCTCCGTGCCCTGCCCCACGACCTTCGTCCCATCTGCGAATCACCTGAGCTACATGCACCTACATTTTCTCCACATCACTGTTCAGTTCATGAATCCGTTGTTTGGGGAAAGAAACGTGGAAGCATCGCCCCAGTGGAGAGCTGGTCAGGTGCAGCCCTAAAAGGGAGCCTCGGAAAGCCCTGCAGGAAAGCCACGCTCCCATCCTTCCGTGGCCGTTAACCGGCCTCCCGGCCCGCTGCAGCTGGCAGCAACAGTGCGGGTGTTCACCCACAGAAGCACTAGCACCAAACCGAGATGCCAGCTAAGGTCAGCATCAGGCTTCAGGCTGCTCCTTCATCTATTAGGAAAAGGATAGGATTTGGAAATACCTCTCTCCCCGATCAATGTTCTGTAGCCCTACAACCCCAGATATTTGTCCTCATCAGAGATGTCGTCCCACACCCGGAAATGCCGTACTAACCTGTGAGCTCCTTGCAAGGAGCACACAGATCCTGAGACACGGCGGGGGGGGGGGGGGGGGGGGGGGGGACACAGGAATGCGAGACACAGGAGGAAAGGGGACCCAAAGGAGAGGGAAGACAGGGATCCTTCTGATGTGGCCAGCGGGGCAGGGAGGAAATCAGAGGGGAGGCACAGGGGGAGGAGAGAGGCTGGGTGGGTTGAATGAAGGCTGCAGGATGTAAAGTGGGGAGGTGACATCTGGACTTAATGTGGGTAACAGGGAGCCAGTGAGGGCTCCTGCACGAGGCCTGGCCCCGGAGGTGCCGTATGGCAGCAGTACTCAGGTTGGGGTGACACTGTGACAGGATTCTTATTAGAGGGGTACATCTGGGGGTGCTCTCAGGAGGGGGAGCAGGGTAAGCAGGATAAAGCAGGGGAAAGTGCAAACGTGTGGTCTAGGTTGGGTTGATCCTTAGGGAAGCTCTGAGCATAAACTGCTCCTCGGGGCTGGGGTGAGAGGCACCCCCACATCGGGCCCTGATGGAGGTCGCCCTTTGGTGTGGGGGTGGAGAGTGCAGCTTCTGGGCGCAGTGACTCCGTTCAGGCGGTTATCCAAGAGGGAGGCGGCTGTGAGTTATGTGGCAACTGTGGGCATGGAATGAATGGTGACAGACCCCACCGCAGGCTGCTGGGAGGTGGATGTCGGGACATCCTGGCCCGGGGTCCACCTTCAATTCCTGTGACCACTGTTCCTGCCTCTTGCCCCCATCACTCACGCCAGAGCACTAGGCCCCTGTGCTGCTCCTGCCACCGTCACCCACACCAGGTTGGAGGGAGGTGGCAGGGATGGGGCCAGGATGCTGAGGCTCAAGGCCCCTCAGACCCCAGGCCAGACCCCTAGCTGACTTGCGCTGGGAACGCCTCCGCAGACCTGGCTGGCCCTCCGCAGGGGCCGATTCGGAGTCCGGACGGGTGTGTCTGAAAACAGACCATCTGTCTGAGAGTCGGAGTCCCCGATACCCCTCTTCCTCCCCGGGACACATCTTAGAGGCCACAGTCCCATTTCCGCCGGGCCAGGCTGCTGCAGCCTCTGCTCGTCTCCGCAGGGCTGGACAACATACACAGGATCACGTCCCAGGGCCGCTACGAGCTGCGCGTGGACATGCGCGACGCCCAGGAGGCCGCCTTCGCCCTCTACGACAAGTTCTCGGTGGAGGACAGCGGGAGCCTGTACAAGCTCCGAGTGGGCGGCTACAACGGCACCGCAGGTACCGGCCCCGGGCAGACCAGGCCCCCGGCCCAGGCCTGAGCTGCCCCGCACTCCCTGCCGGCCAGAGAGTCAGGCACCGGCTGCCCCTCACCACCTGAGATGGGTTTCCCAGGACTTTCGTTTCCTCGTCTGGGACCACGGTCATAGGATCCCCGCCCTGCTTCACAGAGCAGCCAGGAACACACAGTTCCATGCAGGGGACCTGCTTTAAGATGGAAACATCTACATTCAAGGGGAGGGTCAAGAATGAGTCTTCTTGTCCCGACTATTCAATGTGGGCTCCTCCAGAGAGAGCAGAACCCTGTGCTGTCTGAGCAGAAACCTCCCCCCCGCAGTGACATGAGGAAACCACCGCTGAGCTAGGAAACTAAGTCAGATCCCGCTTGTCGTGAGGTCCCCCCCCACACACACACAAGCCATCATCACAGCCATCAGGGAGCAAGCCACAGCCCTTGATGTGCCCACATTTCCCCTCCTTCGTCCGCAAGAACCACATACATCACCAGGTTGTCTGTGTAGACGCCTGTGACATTTACACTCAGAAGAATACTCGTTGCCTTAATAGTTTTATCAGAACCTAACGCTGGGCCTGCACCCTGGGGTCTACTACGAAAGCCTGTTTTTGCCAAATGTTCTCTGTTTGGTACTGGGAGCGATTGGCCCTGCGTTAGCCCGGAGTTAGGGCTAAAGGCTAGGGTATCATTTTAGCAGCGTTTTTACGCTCTTAGCACTGAAAGGACCACTGAGGTGTTGCCCTTCCAATTCCGGCCTCTGTCCAATTACTTCCCCTCCAGCCAGGAGGTTCCTCCAAAGAGAAGCCCCCTTTCCTTTGTTACGCTGCGAATTTCAGACCGTTCCCCGTGGCCACGAGCCTTGCCTGGGTGCCCCACGGAAGGCCCAGCTTACCGGCTTCGGGCATAAAATAGCCATTGAATGCACTCTAGTAAACACAGTATCAGGCAGAATCATTCTGATAAGGAGGCTGTACGGCCGTGACCCAGACTGTCCTGTGTTACCCCCTGGAGACAAGGGGAGTCGTGTCTGTCTGTGTCCTGTGCGGGAGGAAACAGACAGAGGTCAGGGGCCGAGTGGAGAGTTCTGAGCAGGCTGAGGAAGGAGATGAGCTGGAAAGAGCAGCGTGGGAGCAGCTGGCCCCGGGGGCAGGGAGTTTAGTTCAGCCGGACTGACCAACAGGTGGAAGGAAAAGGGGGGCTCAGTGGAAGGAAAGGGGGGGCTCCGTGAAGGTCCTGTAGGGGAGGCCAGGTTGGTTGGGAGCAGGTCAAACGTCCAGAAAATCCTGACGAAGGAGGGACCAGCTGAATAGCCTCACGGTGTTCCTTTTCCGCAGGGGACTCCCTCAGCTACCACCAGGGGCGCCCTTTCTCCACCAAGGACAGAGACAATGACATCGCCGTCACCAACTGCGCCCTGTCCTACAAGGGGGCGTGGTGGTATAAGAACTGCCACCGAACCAACCTCAACGGGAAGTACGGGGAGTCCAGGCACAGCCAGGTGGGTGGCGGTCAGCCGGCGGGGTGAGGGGAGCGGCGGGTCCCTTAGCCCGAGTTCATGGCACAGGCGGGTCTCACAGAGCCTCAGGGAAGGAGCATCATGAAGAGGAAGGCCATGCAGACGCCGGGGCAGGCAGGACAGGGCAGAAGCAGTAGAAGAAGAGGAAGCAGCACTACGAAGTGTCCCAGGAAGAGAATGAGGAATACCGGTATTAACCGGCCTGTCCCCATGAGAGACCACGTGCCCGTGGGCGGAGCGGAGTGATGGGTGACCCGCTGGGATGTGCCCGGCATTAGCCCTGAAAGCCAGCAGCCGGGGAACCCCGTGGTCCCAGCAAACCCAGGGTGGGTCCTCGTCGGCGGAAACCACCTGGCCTCCCGCCAGGAGTGAGCGGGCACTCGGTGACCTGCCAGAAGGCTTCTCTGCTGCAGGGGTTTTGCACACAAACCCTGAGGGCCAGACACAGAGCCGGCCACAGGGAGCGGCTAAAGGAAAAGCTGGAGGGAGGCTGTGTCCCGTGGCCTCACCTCGGGGATCTGACGAGCTCGTCCTCTCCTTCCCAGGGCATCAACTGGTACCACTGGAAAGGCCACGAGTTCTCCATCCCCTTCGTGGAGATGAAGACGCGCCCCTACAGCCCCCGGCCCCTGGCGGGGCGGAAGCGGCGGTCCTCGCCCTTCTGAGCCGCGGGCGGCCGCCGGCCCTGACCGTTCCGTCGTTCGTTCGTGTTTCATAACACCGAGCCGGGGCGGGGTCACAGCTCTGCGCATTGCGACGGGTCCTGAGCCTCTGAAGGAAGCAGGGGGTGGCAGGAACCGGTTGGGAATTAGCTGCTTATGGTTCCTGCTGCCCTCGGGCCTGACCCTAGTCCCTCTCCCTCCTCCCAGCCACCTCAGCCGGCCCCTGTTCCCACCCAGGAGGAGGAGAAGGGGGATGTTTCCTTAAAAGACCAAATCAAAGGCCAGTGGTGGAGTCAGGTTGCTATGGTGACGGGCACGTGCCTTCGCCCCTTGCCCTCCCTCGGAGACGCCCCCCCCTCCCCGCCACCCCCCGGCATGTGCCCCTGCCACTCACCGCCTCCCACGGAAAAAGCCTCCACAAGATTATCTCATGGACAGCGCCCCCAGAGGCAGCTGGACCCTGCCCACCCGCCAGCCCAAGCCTCGTTCACAGGCCAGAGGGTCTCACCTTCTGACTCTTCTGCCCAGTGACCCCGGGACCTCGAGGGAGGAGTGGCTGCCCTTCCAGCCCCCACGGAGCCCGTGCCTGCCCCCGGCCCTGAGGCCCCACAAGCCCTGCCACCGCTCCCGACGACAGTCCCCGAGGTGTTCGGCGCCGTGGCTGGCCCGGAGCTGCCCGTGGCTGGGACCCTGTGGGTCTCTGAGGGAGGGGCACAGGGAGAGGTGGCGGGTTTTAGCGCTTTGGGGTCCAGCCTGGAGGAAAGGGGGAGGGGGGGAGGAGGAGGAGAATTCAGGGTCCCTGTCACTGAGATTTGAGGTCCCATGGAACACGGGTCTTTATTTCTGGTCCTCTGTGTCACGAACAGTTTTTTCCAAGTTGCAAAATGGATTGCTGTCCTTAGCCAGGCTCTCCTTCGCGTGGGAGGCTCAATAAGAGTCAGAGGAATTTATTATATGACCAGCCAGGCACTCCCTTAACGGGTAACCCCTGAAAGAGGTGGGGTTTGAGGGTCTTATTCTTGTTCCCCCCACCCCCTTTTTTTGGTCCTACGGAGACAGGACTGGCCTCCTCAACGAGGTGAGCTCCTGAGAAGGCTTCTCCACCTTCTCTTCTTCCTCTGCCTTTGAGAGGAGAAATGAAAGGACATCTAGAAATCCGAGGCGAACAGGGAGGGCTGTGGGCCACCTCCCCTCTGATGAGATGTTCTCTCTCCGCGGGCTGGGCTGTGATTTAAGCCTGAGAGCTGGAGGCTCTAGAAGCCAGGACCCTTCAGCGTCTCCAAATCAAACATTAGCTACCATCATACCCACGGCGCCGGCCGAACCCAGGCTGTTTCCCAGCTGCCCTCCCCATCCTCTCCTTCTCCTCAAGCCCCAGTTCCACTCTGTAGTGTCAACTGGGGCAGCCAGGTACCTGTTCCCCTCAGTCAGGCCAAGTCTGCTAAGCAGGAGCCCATCCCTCAGGCTGACGACCACACCGGTGGTCACTTGCCGTGGGCCCTGTCCCTTTAGCAGGCCACCAAGGCCTTGTCACAGCTATCGTGTGGATGTGACTGACATGCCCGCAACCGAAACACAGAGGTGGCATTTCCATTTCTCAGTTCGCCATGGGCCTCAGAAAAACAAGGAGAAGCAGGGAAAAGCCAACAGTCCTTTCTAGAAGGAGGGAAAAGACAACAGTCCTTTCTGGACGTTAAATGAGACTGGGTGGAGTGGCCGCCAGTGAACAGCGGGCAGCACGCTGAAGAGCTGAGCAATAGGCTCTCTGCTGGCCCTGCGACATCAAGGAGGTCACCTCACCTCTCAGGGCCTCCATTTTCTCCCCTGTTACATGCAGGGTTGGGCCTGAATGGCTTCTCACTCCCCTCTCAGCTCTGACAGTCAGTGACGCCCATCTCTGATCTGAAAATCTGCGTAGCAATTTGGCATGGGGGGGTAAGGGGAGAGACACAATCAAGCCATGAAAATGTGCCAGGAACTCTGCTTTATCTAGGGAGGGAAAGAGAAAAGCAAGGATAGAGGGAGAAGTCCTCAGTGAAACACACACACACACACACACACACACACACACACACTTTGCAGGAAGGATTATGCCCCCCCCATAGGAGGCTGCACTCATTTTGTCCGCGAAAGCAGAGCCCAGGGCCCTGGGTGGCACTGATCCTGCCCATCCCCTCAAGGGACTGACACAGAGAAACGCTGTGAATCCTCATGTCGCCACTCAGGCTAAAGCCAGGACACACTGCGGAAACCCAAATCTGCCTTTTATTGGCAGCACTGCACCCTGTGGAACGAACGCTTCTATAAATAGTCTCCGGCTCTGCCCTGATCCGTTTTTAAAGAATCTTAAAGCAGGCAAGGGCCTCCAAGGATGAGCTCACCCAACCTGCAATCAGAGGATTTATAGGTTCCTTTTATTAAGTAGAGTCATTTTGTCATGCATTTCTATCATTTTTAAGGACACTGTGCCCATTCTCTCCCCAGGGCCCCTGTACAACTTGACTCAGAGCTTCTGCCTCCCTCACCGATTCCTGCTAGTCCTGCTCCCCCGAGCACGTGCTCTCCCCGAGGGGGGATTTCTGAGCAGCGCCCAGAGCACCCGCCCTACACCAGCCTTTCCCTCAAGGGACAGGAAATGTGCGCCCTGCCAGGGGGTTTTAGCCGGAGACACCCCAGGATACTTACACTCAAACGCACAACCCACGGATGATGGCTACAGACCCACCGCCTAGACCCAACATCCAGACAGTTTCTCCTTTTTGCATTTCCCCGTCAGAGAAAGATCATTTCCAGCTCAGTAAACTCATATTCTCCAGGGCTATTTCTGGAAGGTGAAGGAGGGAATGGGGAAGAGAAATCTGTTGGAAAACTCCTGCTGGTCTTTAGACCAGATTTAACTGGAGGAGGGAGCTTGCTGAGTGTCCCCACCAGGAGGCGATCACAACCCCAGCCCCTCCTGTCACCCCGTGTGAGTCATCTCGGGGTGAGGACAGCAAGTGCCTCCAGGATACCTGGAGGACCCACACAAATGAAAACTGGCCAACAGATTAACAGGAGATTTGTTAAAAAAATAAAGTAAATAAAAAAAAGGCAGCAAGGAAATGCAGAGCAAACTTCCACCAACAGCTCAATGCCCCAGACCCTTCACAGCCCCACTCCTCATAAAGAGGTACACTCACACCTGCTCCTGGCATCCTGAGAACTGGCCTTCCCAAGACAGACCTGGAGAACCAAGGCAGCCAGTGAGCTCAGTGCCAAACCAAACAATCCATCCTCACTCAGACTGAACAAGTCAGCCCCAGAACAGAGCTGTAGATTCGGGGACAAAAGGTCATTGGGGAACCTTTCAAAGAGCTCTTGTCAAAGCGCAAGTGAGAAAGGACTTAGAGTCCTCTGCCCCCTCCTCTGGGGGATCAGAACCTGTGAGGACAGCAGGTGCACAAAGCAGAGCGCGCTGACGCCCACTAGCTGGTGGCTGCGAATTGCAAATACTCCTGGGCCTTGAAAGTACTTTTTTTTTTTTAACCTCCACCCAGAATTTCAGGAAAGGCGGAGCTGCTGGCTCAGGACATGTGCTTTTCCGTGGCTTCTTTCTGTCAGCAGACTCCCACTCCCATTTCTTTGCTCCAAAGGGCACCTTCGTCTTGCATCTCACTGTCCGCTCTCAAGACCCTTAAAGGAACCTCTCGGAGATTCCAGCTTGACTTCCATCCCCCTGACCTCATGGGACAGTTTGTTTTCTCTTGCCTCAGACTTACCAAAGCTGCGAGAGGGGCCTTGGACCTCGGAGGCTGAGGCACCCCCTGAAGGTGGGAGTTGGCCTAGTGCCCACAGCTCCAGGTTCCGGGAGCTGCTGGCTCTGCTTGGCCACCAAATAACAACAACAAAGAAGGAGCTGGTGGGTAGTTAGAAGCTAAAGCAAGCCTTCTCCTGATGGGCCCACAGAAAAATGCAGAGACGGGCGTGAGGGCCCTGGTTGAGGGGCCAGCATTAGCTCCCTGCTCTCTCTGCCCCCCACATCCCCCAGCACCCCTGGGTGTTCCCCCACTTCACCTGAGGAGGGGGAGGTCCCAGGGGCTGTCACTGCACAGAAACTGACTTCACTCACATTCCTTCCCAAGCAGTCACAGCCGATCTGCCCCCTCCAGCATTTCTGATTAATTTTTCGAGGTCACACTTTGCCTGAAGCATGACTTCACTGCACCTGCAGCGCTTCATTGTCCAAATGTCCTTGGCCAGCCTCTCAGGCTTTGGACAGTGCTGCCTTTTCTCCAAACCGGAAATCCTCCCTCCTGCGCCAAGCTTAATCAGGCCCTTGCAGGACATCCACACAGCACAGCTCTTGTTCCTCAGAAGAACGCTGCCCCCTCTGCTAACTAGGAAAACAGCTCCTCCTTGTTGGCTGTCAGGCTGGGCTGATGCTGAATTTGATCTTCCCATCGGCTCTCCCAGGGCCGGCATGGGCTCTTGGTCCCAGGGGTTCACAGAAGGCGGTGCAAACGTCCCTGGGGATCAGGAACCCCCAGGCCCCGGAGAGGGTTGGGGTCCAGAGACATGGCCAGGAGGCAGATGCATGGATGAGAACTATTGGCCTCTTCCTCTCAGTGATTTCACAGCCCCAGGGAGACCCTGGGCTGCTGCTGAACATCCTGTCATTGCACACGACCATGCTCAACACTGCCTCCAACATGCCACGCTGGGAACACCTTCAGCCTGGAGGGGACTCAGATCTCTGACCCTCTCTCATCTCCACCTCAGGCCCAGGAAGGTTAGGTCACAAGGCTGGTTAGTAGCAGAGCTGCGATCAGACCTGGCATGAGCTTTTTCACTTCCTCTCGCCAAACGAAGGCTAAGACAATAGGGATTAGCGTGCACCTGCTGTTTTCCAGTCACGGGGTTAGCGGCTGGACATGTGTTACTTCGTTCAGTCCTCACCAGAACCCTGGCTCAAGTTTTACCATTTTCCAGAGGAGACAATGGAGGCACAGAGAGGTTAAGTAACTTGCCCAAGGTCACACAGGCAGGAGAGTGTGACCCACCCACTCGCTCACTGGTTTCCCTATCTCTCGCCCTACCTGTGCCCACTGCTCCAGAATTCTGGGGAAAGCCAAGGGCCCGGGAAGGCCGAGGACTGTCAGCTACCATCTCCCCTCTCCCTGCCACTTCAGGGAATTGATAAGAAAACCAGTTCTTGGAAACTTGTGGTTTTAGCTGCGGGGCCCAAACCCCAGCAATGAACCCTTTCCTCTTAACCGACTGACTTTTCTGTGCACTGAAATAGGTAGCTCTCCCCGAGAGCGCCCGTACGGCACGGTCCCTGTGTGAGAGGCACCGGACACCATGGTCAATGCCACCACGGCCCAGAAAGCGCTCCCTACCCTCCCCCCACCCCCAGGTCCCCTCTGAGGCCTGGACTCACTTCATGGCCTCAAGGTTCAGACGTTAACACACATGGCCTCCTTCCTGCCCATCACCCCTCTCCCCCTCCCCAACCCCCCCATTGCTCCAACCTCCAATACACTCCGCCCAGAGGACTGCCAGGCGCCCTAAGAGAGCCCTGTGGGTGGGGGGAGATGGTCAGGGCTCGGCCGGCTGAAACCCACCCAGACGTCACCAACGCCAAGTCCCCATCCCTCCGAGCTTGCGTTTGCCATCTTAACTTTTAACAGCCTTTTCAGGTAAAAATAACGAAGGCCAACTGACTGACTTTGTAGCTACCACGCGCTTGGGAAAGCGTTCACGGGGAAGGACGGGACGGAAGAAGGAAAAGCAGCGGACTCGGCGATGAACTGAACAGAAGGAACGCGGGGCAGGAAGGGAGCGGGGCCGTGGCTCAGACGAACCTCCGCTTGTTAACCATCGTTAACTAGTGCTTGTAGTCCTGGTAGCTTCTAGCCTCTGTATAGCTCCTTTTTTAAACACATTTTCTATACGTTAATAAAAGACCTGAAGGACCATGTCAGCTTCCTGGTGCCGGGCCTGGGGGCGGCCTCGCTCAGACCTCACATCTGCCGCCACCTCTGCCCCCGTCTTCCCCGGGCCACCCTGCCAGGGAGGCTGGTCTCATTCCTGCTGTGCCCAGTCCCCTATCCCTGTCCCTCCCCTCCCCGTTCCTCTTCTCTCATATCCCCAAGTCTCCTACTCAGACCCCTCCCCTCCTTCCCGTCTCCCTTTTTATTTCGCGCCCAGGAAGGATGAGTGGGAGGTGCCTCTGCTGGTGCCCACCTGGCATCACCCGCCCGGTCTGGTCTGGGGGTTGAGCCCTCGATCAGCCACTACAACCGCCTCACCATGGGTCTAGCTCCCTCAACCCTGGAGGTCCCGTGGCAGCCAGATCTCCGAGGCTCTGGTGCCACCTACGGGCGCTGGCGAGAACACCCAACAGGCCCGCGGCCTCCCTGGGCTCCGGCCTCCACTGCCCACCGGCCTCTCAGACGTGGGTCACCTGGGAACCATTTCCCCCTTTTCTCCCTTGAAGGTGGGCCCAGGGCACATTGTAACACAGCCGTAACCTCCGGCCACGTTAGGTAAGACCCAGCCCGGTAACAGCCCCTCAGGAGGGCACGGGGCCACGGCCCACGCCAGCTCCACAGGCACAGGGTCCACGTGCTGAGATGGCAGGGGGCGGCACCGGTGCCAGGGCCAGCTGCTGCCCCCGCTGGCATGGGAGGGCGTGTTGGGAGACTCCGGGGCAGGCCAGCCCGCTGGCTGTGATGACAACGGGAATAACCCCGCAGAACGGGAGTGGGGAACAGTGTGACAGAGTCGGAACAGAGGACACACCCTGTGGGAGCAGGGCCGGGACAGAGGCCCGTGAGGGGCTCTAAGGACAGAGCTCCCCCAGGTGGCCAGGGACAGACTGAACATGGAGACAAGAGGGAGAGCCCTTCTCCATGTCCCCTGTCAAACGGGGAGAGGACTTGGGAAAGGGACAGAATCCCAAGCTTGGAAATAATTTTTAAAAAACACACAAAATGATCCATTCCTCCCAGAGCTTTGCAGGCACCACAAGCCTCTTTCCAACCCTGGAAACCGGCAAAATCCCGGCTCCCCCCACAGCGAGTCCCCCCGGAGGTGCCCACCCACCCCCTGCACTGGACAGAGGGCTGCCCAGCCGTCCGGGGGCTCATTTCCCAGAGCCCAGATCTCTGGACCCTCAGACAAGAGAGGCCTGTGAAACCAGCCACCTTCCTGTCCTCGGGGCTGTCCCCGGAGGAACGGGCGCTGTCCCAGCCGATAAACCGTCCAGCGTCACCCTGCCTGGCACTGGGGAGGGCGCTGAGGGGAGAGAGGAGAGCCAGGGGCCTGTGGGAATCGGGCTTACTCCTGCGGTGGCTGGATGCTCGCCTCCGATTCTGACTTAAATGAGTGTCATTCCCCCCTTACCGAAGGCCTCGGGCGCGTTTACAACCATCTGAACACAGACTGAGCCGTGCTGTGTGGTGGGAACGAGGAACCGCCGCGGGGAGAGTGGAGAGAAGATGATTAAGCAGGAGAACTGTGAGCGGCATGAGCACTCAGAGCAATTACCCCGAGCCCGGCCTGCCGCAGCCCGGCCTCCCTGCACGGACGCCACGGCCCGGGACCCGTGCCCGCAGGGACCTCTCCGCCAGCCGCGGGAAGGCTGCTCCCGGGAGTGAGGGCGCTGGAGCCTGGCATGCGTGGCGTACTCCACCGACCAGGCTCCCGAGGAATTGTGAGAGAGCATGCGTGTACACGCACACACCGTGCTCTCCTGCCCTCCTTTTCCTGCACCGCCCCGCTCAGTGAGCTCACCGCACCCGGTGCTGCCCCCGGACGTGCGGGGATGGAAGGCCTGGTCCCCCCTGAAGAGACTGCATCTCCGTTTGCCCCCTGCCGTTTCCATCCGCTTCACCGGGCTCCCACGCCCCAGCCTGGACGGCCCAGGCCCTCGCTTCCGGGGTCGTCAGAGAAAAGAGAGGGCAGTCTCCCCGTGTCTGTGTGTGTGTTCACGAGGAACTGGAAAGAAAGACACACAGAGACAGAATCCAGTTAATTAGGATGAGGGTTGTCATTTCAATATTGACAATGTGTTTCCCACTCAGACACATTTCAAACACTTCAAGCGCTAAGAAAAGTGGCAATTAAGGCGGTTCTTGAATCCAAAAACGCTAACAGAACCTTCTCCAAGGCTGAAGCACCACAGAATCTTCCTTGGGGGAGAGAAAGGGGCATCAGGAAAGACACGCCCTGGCATTTGTAGGTGCTGTTGCCCTTTTAGGCCTTAAAGAAGACTCACTGTGGCCGCCATCACCACCGAGCACTCATTCATCTCTCGTGCGAAAAGTTCTGGGCCTGCTCTTCGTGACAAACAATAAGCCCTTTGGAGGTTTCTGGGAAGGGAGTATAAATTACAAAAAAACGCAGTAGCAATTATGAAAATTCAATATGCTGGCTGTGCAGGAAATTTAAAGAGCCAAGAAAAGCAGTGAGGACCGGGCGGGAGGGTGTGACTTATGTCTGTGTGCACGCATTACCTGGCGTGATTTGTGGGCCAGGCTCACTTCTTTATGACTTCTCGTCCCCACATAAAACCCGCAGCGCCATCACCGAAACGTGTATTTACAGCCAAAGCGACACTGGAAGCACTGTCAGCAGTGACAGCCAGATCTCCCCGCGGAGATCAGAGTCACCGATGATGGAGCAGTAACGTGCCCGTGGAGCAGCCTGCCTTTCCGCCCCATCCCCCCTCCCCACGAGCCTCGCACGTGCTTTGAGGGACATTCCTGGAAATCTAGCGTTCACACGTACCCCCTCCCCTTTCGTTTTCCCAAAGAAACGCGCTGAGGTTTAGCCCAGTTTGAGATGCCACGCTTGCCGAGGGCAGGGCTGCATACACCAGCTCCGCCAGCGTTTCGGTCAGATCCTCCTTTGTGGCAGGAAACTGTCCTGCGGTCGGAGAAGACTCTGCAGCATCCCTGGCCTCTGCCCACCGGATTCCAGCAGGACCGCCCCTTCCCTCCCGCAAATGCCCGACACTGACTGACAAACGCCCTGTGCCCTCCGCGAGCAGCCCGGCCCGAGCTGAGCTGAGAGCGGCTGTGCTAAGATCTGTCACCAGAAGACGACGGCGCCAGCTCGGGCTCCGTCAAAGCCGCATTTTGAGACGCGCCACCCAGGCCGTTTCCGTCCGAAAGACAAAGCAGCCCCCCAGCGGAGCACGGCCATAGCTTCCCTACTGAGTTTCTTTCATGCCATGTATGACGTTGGGAGAGCAGCCTGTGTTCTCGGTTTCACCTCCTGGGGCTCACTCCAGGGTGAGAGGAGATGAGATCCCCGGGCGGGACTGGCATCCGTGAGGCGGCGCTCACCGAGAACCAGCCACTGACCCACACGGCCAGGGCTCCGGGAACCAGTTACGTTTCAGACCGGGGTCGCGTGTGAACCAGACCGAGGGCTCTGCTGCTGCCCGCGACGGACAGAAATAAATGGGGCTGATTGTTTAAGACCCCCAGTCTCTCCCCACCTCCTCGGTCCTGGTGTCTTACAAATGAGGGTGAGTTAGGAACGGAGGAGGGCAGGCAGGGAAGGCTTCATCCCAGAATCCTGAGCCAGGCAGCCAGGGTCGCTGTCCGTGCTCCAGGGAGAATGCGGACACCAAAGGCACAGGCCTACGTGCCCGTGATGCTGGGGAGCAGACCGCGGGCCCAGGAAAACCTAACCTGTGCCGCAGGACAGAGATGAAGCAAATGGAAATGGAAAGTTGTCCATGAAAGAAATCGCCTGCAGCCTCAGGACGTGGCCAAGAAGCCCGCCTCCCACCAACCCTCCTCCCCCCACTCCCACCCCACTCTCCCGCCAAGGGAGGGTGGGTGCCAGGTATGCCGGGAGGGGGCGCGGTGCACAGGGAGGGGGTGCAAAGCCAGCATTTCCTCCAGCTTTTTCAGAGAAAAGTCACCATGTTGGTTTTTCTTTCCTGGGGTCCCAGCCCTGCCTGTTGGGCCAGGAGGCCTAGTTCTGTGCTTACAAAGTGCCGTCACCATTACAGATCCGTGTCCCGCTCAGTGAGCTGTGAAAGCCACCCGGCATCGGGGGGAGGTTTGTGTGTGTGTGTGGGGGGGGGGGGAGGGGTCCACATCCAGGGTGACAGGCAGCAACAGCCCTCAGGCTGGCTTCTCTTGCTCAGGGGGGACAGGTCTGGCTCAGGCTCTGGAACAACATGCTCGGGGCCCTTCCTGCAGCTCACAGCAAGACGGACCCTGGGATCCCCATCCCGGCGCCACGGATATGCAGCTTCCCATCGGGATCTTTTTCTCCAGAGTCTCCTCCTGATCAGCAGCCACAGGAGCAGCCGCGGAGTGCCTCCCCCACCGGTCTGCCCGGCACTCACGATGGGATTGCCAGGACCTCCTGTTCCTCTTCCAAGATCCAGCCACTCAGCACGGAGCTGTCTCATGCTCCACCCATCAGATGCCAGTGTGAGCTCGCTCTCTCTCTCCCTCTCTCTCTCTCTCTCTCTCACACACACACACACTCACACACACACACACACACACACACACACACACACACACACGCACGCACAGTTATGACAACCAAAATGTCCCGGGGGTGGGGGGGAGGCACCCAGGACAGAGCACAGCGGTTCAGTCCTATTCCCGCCTCGGTTATGGGTTCGGGGTGAGCACAGTCCCAGTTCTGTCCCGGAAGAGAAGAGCCCACGCTGTTTGGTGGCTCCCGATACGACACGCCACTGCCTCCGCGCTGCGTGGTGCGTGGATAAAACTCTCGCATCCTGCACCCCTTTTCTCTCGGTGAAAAGGCCAGGCTCAGGACGCAGCCGACACCACCGGGGGCCGAGCACAGACACGGAAAGGAACTGCTTCTGGTCCTTTAAGTTGCCGAGTCCAGTCTGAGCTGCACTGAGGAATCCTCTCCTTTTTTGTTGATGACAGAGGGTTTGTGTGTTTGTTTGTTATTTGATACTGAAAGAAACTTAACTAATAAAATATCATAAGTAGGTTCATAACTTTTAGACCCCAGGAAACTTTTGATCCAGTCTGAAAAATACCCTACTGTTTACGTCCATTTCTGGGGGGGAAATTAAGAAAGGTTGAAATGACCTCTTTTCATCTTTGACATCAACACATCCACCCCCACATTCACGTCCTTCGTGAAGTCACATGGAGAAGGTCACAGGAGTTCCCACCTATCCGTCCCCCATCAGCACGTCCTTGGTCCCGGCCCAGCCGGATGGGCCTAGGGGCCCCGAGGGGAACAGACAGATCACACCCGGGCTCCGGGTGTGCCGATGCCTGCCTTGCTGTCGCCATCGGGGGAACCCCATCTAGGGCAGGTGAGGTCAAGCTGTGGCTCACAGGTCCCCGGGGGACCCACAAACTCCAGGCTCTCTTATGAGCCTTTAGCTTCTTGGTGCACAGACACTCGCACTGATGGCCAAGCTGCAGACGCTGAGCCCGGGCCAAGTCGATGGCAGCAAACTGGACGCACAGTTGTCTTTTTTTACTCGTGGTAAAAAAAAAAAAAAAAAAAATTTATATGTGTGTATGTATATATATATATATATATATATATATATATATATATATATATATATATTAAAAGTGCCAGTTTCATTTGACGAAAAAGTAGAAATTTTCGCATGTCTTGACCACAAGTGCTTGCCTGTCGATGTAATTCACTGTGACTCGCCAACCGGGAGAGCGTGCCCTCGAGTGCCATCATCGCTGGAGGGAAGGACTACGTGCGAGTCTCCAGCTGACCTCGTGGCCTCTGTCCATGTGTCCTTGGAAGAGCCGTGACCGACAGCTATGGCTTCCCGACAGCACGCCAGGCCAGCCCGTCCCTCTGAGGACAACAGATGCCAGTGCTCGCAGCTGGTGATAACGCTGGAGCTCTCCAAAGAAAACCAGAATTTTGAAAACCTCGTGTCCGCCACGCCATGCTTGACAGCTTCCTCATGCGCCAGGACATAGCGGGTGAGGTCGGTGGCGGTGGTAAAAGATGTGAACTTAAAATTCTGTATGAGACGCTATGTCAGATTTGGAAGATCTGTATAACTCCTTGAGTGGTTCTTCCACTGGTTTGCCTGTCATTTTCTCATTGATGTTGGGAGTTATTGTTATATATTCTAGAGGGGACGTAGTTGCCAGTTCTGTGGTTTAAAATGCCGCACTGCGCTCTGTTGCTGGCCTGCACTCTCTTGCTGGTATCTTTGATGAAGAGTTTCTGGTCTGTGTAATCAGATTACCCATCTTCCCTCAATGGTTTGTATCTGCCGGTCGTTTTCTGATCCTCAGACTTAAAATGCTCCCCTGTGTTATCTGTGGTTTTATTTTTTACATTTAAGTTTTTAATCCGCCTGAATTTTTTTTTTTTTTACTCGATAAAATTATATGTAGCTGCCTACAACTGACTGTTTTTTAAACTACAAAATGACAGCTCTATATGGTTCCATCTACGGTGTGAGGCAGGGGCATGTTTATAGTTTTCCCATGTGAGTAATAACCTTCCTGGCACCGTTTATTAAAAGTCTGTCCTTCCTCCCTGCAAGGCCTCCTTCCTAACGTGGCCTCCGGTCACGCCCAGTCCCACATCATCTCCGTGACTGTGGCTTTAAGAGAACTCTTGGTATCTGTACGGAAAGACTCTGACTTTGTCCTTTTTGTTCAACTCTCTTGAGAGAGTTTGGCTCTGCTTGGCTCTTTGCACTTCGAAATAAATGTTACTATCAGCTTGTCAAGTTCTACCGAGTAAAATGGATTTTTTTTTATTGGAATGCCGTTGACTCTAATCATTTGGAAGAATGGGCCTCTCCACAATCTTGAATCCTTTAGTCAATAAACACCAAGTATCCCTGAACTTATTATATGGTCTGTAATGTCTCTCAACAAAGGATTCTCATTTTCTCCTGAGAGGTTTTACACACCTTTCCTCAGATTTACTGCGGGGCACTCACGGGGTCTGTGATGTGATTTACCTGCCCGCACGCTCATCGATTCGCCGTGACTGAGGATGCTGGGAAGGCAGGGGGCCTGATGGTTTGGGGGCCACCCAGGTCACATAAATTTGACTTTTATTTCCACACAAAGGTCAGCTTCAGATTTTCATTATCAGGAAGAGCTGATTTGGGGTTTTTGGTTTTGGTTTGGGGTTGGGATTTTTATTAACTTTGGTTTGGCTGGTACTTAGGCAACTTGTCTTGAAATTTCCTGTGTGTGGAAGGTGCAGTTGGGTTTAGTTTGGAATCGTATTTACACATGGTCTGGGTCCCCTGTGGTTCCAGGATTTGGGAACAAGCACTGAACTTTTCCCTCTCTCTCTCTCTCTCTCTCTCTCTCTCTCTCACACACACACACACACACACACACACACACACACAGCTTGTCCTAAAAAACTATGAAAATGGAAATTCAAGTTCATCGGACTCAGCACCAGCCCCCAGGGTAAAAGCTGTGCTTTCTCCTCTTGCTTCCTGCTCTCCCTTAGATGTTGGGTGGATAAGGCCCCGCTTCTGTCCTTTACCCGTTCTTCAATGCTTTAAGAAGAAGATTCTATAAAACACACATTCACTTGCATTTTTTATTGTTATTAGCAGAGAGTCTGAGGCAGGTACCCAGACAATGCATTACCAGAAACGGAGCTGTGTGTTTTCTGAACGTGCAAGTTTGCAGCCAGGAGCTAATGCAGAGCGAATCCCCGGAAACCAGGGCAATGCAGAGACCTGGGGCTGACGGATCTTCAAAGGGGACGTGGAGGAATACGATGGTAACTGTCTCCAGGCACAGCTACATACCAAATGGGAAGGGCAGGCTGCTGGGGATTGGAGGCCCAGCCTCTGTCAGCGAGGCCCAGCCCAGCTCTCTCTAAGGGGCCAGGTTTTATTAAATCTATTATATTGATGGTGCCGCTACTCTCCATCCCCCATACAGCGGGGAAAACGCCTACAAGTCCCCGTCCCCCCTGAATGTGAGTCCAAACGGAGACGCATGGCGGTGCCTGCCTGGGCACCGATGGGCTGCAGCCCTCAGCCAGCACCCGAGTTCCTGGGGCCAACTCAGCCGGTGACAACAGATGATCGAGTGAAGGAGTGTTTTTCCCTTTATCACCCGCGCCCCACGGAGGAGCCAATATTTTTCTTTCCTCTGAGTCCAGTCTCCTTCGATCTCTCCTCTTTCCACCCCAGGGCATAACTGGGAGCATGGGGGACACGCTACATCCATTTGTATGCCAAGCCTGTCTGAGGCCCCTGAGTTTCCTTCTTTGAGGAAAATCAAGTTTTCTTCCTTTCCTCGGAGTCTGTGTGAAGTCACAGGGAGCAGGCTCACCGTCAGCATTCCCCAGCCCACCCAGCAGGAGGGGCGGTCAGAGGCCAACAGGCCATCAGGACGCACACGGAGCGCCCCCCATTGGCAGATATCTGTCCCCCGCCAGGGGCAGAGAGAAAAGGGCAGAGCTGCTGCCCAGGCTCTGACTACAGCAGCGAGAACTGCTGACCCCACACACACTCCCGAGCGAGACTCCGGGAGACCGAGGGGATGAATGAGACGCACAAATGATCTGCCCAAAAAGAGCCCAAAACTATTTGGGAGGGAAACCCCTGGAAGCAAGAGGCCTTTCTGCCTGTGGAGGGTGGTGGGCTCTGCGTCCTGAGATTTGGGGCGTCCCTGCAAACCTGATGGGATTTCACAGCACCGTGAAATCTGGCTCTGCCACAGAAAGGTCCGGGCCTCTAAGCACAGGGGCTGAGTCCTCATTTACATTTTAATTCCCCCCTTTGAGTACTAGCAGGTCAGAGGATCACTTTACTCCCACACCCACATTCATGACCCCTTCACAGGGGAGGGCGCCCACCATGAACTCCAAGCACAAGCTCTGGTGGACCCTCTCACCCTCCCTGCGCCTGGGCCGAAGCAGCTCCACAGGCTGACCGTTCGCAGCCCACGGAGCCCTGGGAAGACTGAGGTCACACTCCGGTCACACGAGGCGCGATGCCACGCAGAACAGTGCCCCACACACCGCGGGTTAAGAGAGAAGACTCCACAGACAAGTCTCCTTCGTCCTTTTACCTGGTGCTGGTGCTATTTGGACACACAACACCCCGTTGCTTCTCTCGTAGCTTCTTGAGAGCACATTCCTCATCTGCTCCTTGTTTTTCTAAAACACTTTTTAATTGATTTTGAGAGGGAGATGGAGAGAGAGAAACAGCACATCAATCTGCTGTTTCCTACACACCCTCTACTGGAGACTGAGTTTGCAACCCAGGCATGTGCCCTGACAGGGAATCAAACTGGGACCTCTCAGTGCCTGGGATGGCACTCACCCAGCCTGGGCCCTGCTCCCTGTAACGCCTATGACCGAGGTGACTATGTGAATGAATGAATGAATGAATGATGGGTATGGCTAAGGTGACTATGTGAATGAATGAATGAATGAATGGTGGGTATGGCCATGGTGACTATGTGAATGAGTAAATGATGGGTATGGCCATGGTGACTATGTGAATGAGTGAATGATGGGTATGGCCATGGTGACTATGTGAATGAGTGAATGATGGGTATGGCCGTGGTGACTATGTGAATGAGTGAATGATGGGTATGGCCATGGTGACTATGTGAATGAGTGAATGATGGGTATGGCCGTGGTGACTATGTGAATGAATGAATGATGGGTATGGCCATGGTGACTATGTGAATGAGTGAATGTTGGGTATGGCTGTGGTGACTATGTGAATGAGTGAATGTTGGGTATGGCCGTGGTGACTATGTGAATGAGTGAATGATGGGTATGACCACGGTGACTATGTGAATGAGTGAATGATGGGTATGGCCGTGGTGACTATGTGAGTGAATGAATGAATGAATGGTGGGTATTTGGTGCAGCACTGCTGTGCCGCCAGAGGTTCCGGTAACAAGCTGACACCGCCCTCTCACTGTCCGGGGCAGCTTTCACTTTTCCAGGTGGGAAGTTCTCCGTTCACACGGAGAAGCTACTCGAAGGACAGGGTCATTTAACACCCACTTTCCTGGCCAGTCTCAGCACTTCATCCCACTGAATGTTTCACATTAAAAAAACATAAAAATAACCAACCAGAGAGCGCAGTAATGGGGCTGGCCAGGGCCCATGAATCCCTAGAAATGGTGGCACACAGTCGTTGCAGAAACCCAATGTTGTGTGTCTAAGTGGCCTCCTGGGTGGAAACCGTTCCCTCCCCGGAGATGGGATTGGAGCCATTAAGAAATAACTGAGTTCACCAGCCGGTGTGGCTCAGTGGTTGAGCATCGACCCATGAATTAAGAGGTCACCATTCCATTAGAACACACGCTTGGGTTGTGAGCTCAATCCCCAGAGTGGGGTGTGCACAAGGCAGCCCATCAGTGACTTTCTCCCATGGATGCTTCTCTCTCGCTCCCTTCCTCTCTCTCTCAAAATAAATTTTAAACACCCCACATATTAAAGATAAATAACTGGTTACAGCTGACTGCTTCCTGGGCCCACGTACACTGCAATCTGGCTTCTGAAGGCCACTCACTCCAACAATACTGTTCCAGGTAAAATCACCCCAACTTCCTGGTGGGCAAAACCGACAGCCCCCTCCCACGCTCATCATGTCACCTGCCCGCAGCTTCCGGAGCGTCAGCTCCTATCCCCTCCACGGATGGCCCTCTACTCTGCTGCCAGAGTGGACGTGGGGCCCCATCTTCTCACACAGACGGGGAAATGATTTGGGGCCCGCCTCTTTCTTCAAAATAATGAGAACCAGTTCTCCTGGCTTTAGACCCTCCCTTTCCTCTGCTTCCAGAGTGCCCATGACCTCTGATTCCTGAGACCAGGGGAGGGGGGGGAAAGAGGGAAGGGGGAGAGGTTTGACAATCTCTGATTCAAATGATCTAAGTTCTCCTTTTTATTTCAGTTCTTGATGAAGATCTTGAGATTAAAATTATGATTGTTTCATAATATGAATTAGGGAGTTTGAGAATTAATTCTAAAATTTATGGATCTCCTCCATTAAAGAATTTGGTAGGAGACACTTTATGGCTCATCTATATTTTGAACATTTTTACAAGATTATACCATTTGAAGGATCATAACTACGTAAAATCAGAAGCAGAATAATGTTTTCTTAGACCAAATATACTGCCCTGCTTGCAGCTCTGAGGAAGGAAGGATGCAGAAGGGGGGGTGTCCTTCAGACTCCCACTTCTTTCCCCGGTGCCCCTCCTGCAATGCACAATCCTACCTACCTATGACACCGACCACCTGCCCACTGCCTCTGCCCAGGACACCTCCACTAGCATCTTCCAACTCGTACTTGGTACCCAGCAGCCACGGATACCGGGCCTGGGAGTCCAGGACTCCAGGGCAGTGCAGTTCTGGGGTTTTCCCCTTTCTGTGCCCTGACGGCAGGGAATGACCATTCGGCAGCTGCTAGTCACACCAGCCATCTGACAGGGTGTGTGTCAGCACGCACCACAGCCACCGCGTGACCCTGCGGCCTCCTGGTCTGGAAGATGTGGTCATGATTCATGTCTCCGCAGCAGGTGACAAGAGGAGGAACAGAGCCCGCCTCTGATGAGCAAGTGTTCCTGCTGTCCCCCTGGCCCTCGCGCAGGGCACTTCCCACCAGAATTGTCTCTTAACCTCAGCAACACGCCTGTGCAACAGAGAAAAACCTGTACTTTCATCACTATCACCCCCACTCACGCAGCTGGCGTGGAGAAATCCTGGAGATTAAAGGAAGCTGAGGAATATGAAGGAAGGTGGAAGAATCTCAGACCTTACTGCGCAGACAGGCGTTTGCCTAGCGTGACTAGCAGGTCACATAGTCAATGGCTCCTGCGATGTGGTCTGAAGGCATTACCCAGCAAAACGCCTGCCCGCCTCTCTCTGAGATCCTGCCTCTAATTTGCTGACGGAAGGGCCCTCCTTCGCTTTCGGTTGAGGGTTAGAGGGGGCAGGAAACAATGCATCTAAATTCATGCACTCCACCGTTTGCCCAGGACTCACCTGGAGGCATCCCGGGTGGGTATTAGGGGGGATGGGGAGGGACTTGGGGGGTGAGAGGGCTAGTCACAGAGATAAAAGCATTTCTAAACCAGAAAAGACTCCCAGCCCAATGCCATTCTCCGTAAAATCCAGGAAGAAGCCACGTTTGCAGGGTCTCTGCCTCCTCCAGGTCTAAGAATGTCCTTCTCTGAGGAGAGATCATGTCTTATCCAGCATGGAGTGGGAGCTAGGAGGCCTAAAAAGACAAGCTCAGCAAGCAACATCCGCTCTGGCAGCCTGGAAGCGAACGTAACGGCGTGTTTATGTCCGCGGTAATTGTATGCAAGTGATCCCAGAATCGCAAGTTGCTTTTACTATTTCCTGCATGTGGATCCGTTGAGAAATTCTCTTTTTATTCTAACACTAGAAGGGGAACAAAACAATTAGAAAGTTACAACAGGAAGGGAAATGTGGGAGCAGTGATGAGGGGCCGCAGAGGGATCGGCGCTGTTGTTAGTTCATTCTTCAAGTTTGGGGTTGAAGCTACAGGGGCCCCGTCTACACTGACGGAACTCCCTAGAGCAGCGGTCGCCAACCTTTCGGGCCTCCCAGACCACCAGTTGGTGACCGCTGCCCTAGAGGATATGCCGTTCATTCATTCAACAAATACTAAGGAATCTGCACTATGGCCCAGGAGGCTGGTCTCTGGCAGCCCAGATATCAATAAAACTGCTCTGGACATTCAGAAAACAGAAAATGACAAAGCAATGTGGTCAACTGTAGAGGTAAAAGGGCAGAGTCTTGCAGGAGAATTACGAAATGGCATCCAACTTAGAGTTAGCTAGGCAACCTGTGTGTGTGAGTGTGTGTGTGTGTGTGTGTGTGTGTGTGTGTGTGTGTGGAGAGAGGGGGGGAGGGAGGGAGAGAGGAGTAACATGGCGTGCATAGGGAACACAATAAACTTTTTATTGCTGAAGAATAAAATATGGGGGCAAATGCCAGGAGATAAACCTGGAGAAACCAGCAGGGGTCGCTCATGAAGAACTTGTCTGTCAGGTTAAGGAATGTGCACTTCACCCTGTAAACTCAGGCTGGGGAGCCATGCACAGAATTCAATCACGGGCATAACACAGTTAAACTTAATTATGAAGATGCAATTCTCTGAGCGGGTTGAAGGAGGTAAACAATGAAGGTAGGGAAAGCAGTTAGGAGGTCGTTCTTGTAGGTAGGAGAGAGGTGATAGAGGCCTGAACTGGGGGCGTGGCTATGGGGACGAAGAGGCAGGAATAATGTTGAGAGCTAGATGGGAGGCAAAACCAACCATAGTTGGTGGCAGATTGGATAAGGAGAAGGAAGAAAGGAAGATATTCAGGATGGCCCTCAAGTGTCTTACTTGAGTGATTAGTAATTGGAGGGGCCACCAGTGTAGCTAGAGAAGACAGGAGGGATGGGGTTTGGTAGGCTACAGGGGGCTGAGTGGCATCCAGGTGAAGATTTCTAGCAAGTCTTTCCACGGAAGGATCTGAAGGTCAGCCCGGAGGCCTGACAAAGGAATGAAGTGCTCAAATGTGTGTTAGGCTAACTATGATTCATCCACGGGGCTCAGCAAGAGCCCAGCCTCCCTGAGAGCATGGCCACCAAGTACCTCGACCAAATCTGGGCTCAGTTGTCAAGAGAGAATGGGTGGGCATGGCTGTTGGGTAGGTGACCACAGTGTCTGCTGCTATGAGGACGTATGTGGGAAAGTTTGTACCCCGCAGTAGAAGTAATGCTTAATTTCCTTGATTGTCTGGTGGGAGTGAAGGAACATGGGTTGACTAGGAGGCTTAAAGAAACATATGATTTGAAAGTAAGTGGAGGAAATGAGAGAAAGGGTTGACTAAAGACAAAAGTTTGAGAGGCAGTGCTAAGGGATAAGCTGAGCTGGGAGACCATGAATTTTCCCACATGCCAACCTATATGTGACTATTTTTCCAGGCATTTCCCTACGTTGATGCAAGAGCAAAGGAAGTAGAAAGTAATAATACCATTTGTTCCAGGTTGGGGTTTTATGGGTAATATGATAGAAGGATAAAGGATGGAAAGGAATCAAAGAGGCTTGTGAAAGCGTAGTTCCGATTGCTCTATAACCCATGGGATCGAGAAAAAGCAGATAACTGTGAGAAAATGATGTGATCCAGGGGCCGGAAGTGCCTATGAGGTCAGAGTAATGGGGGAGACATTTGGGGACAGGACAGTGTGGCCAAAGAGAGGAGGACGTGGAGTGCTGCCCAAGCAAGGTTGGTTGAAGAGGAAACGAATGAAGGACATTGGAGTTAATGATGTCTAGGAGTTTGGAGACTGGGTTGCTGAATGGGTTGTCTTACAAATGGTAAAATATCCTCGGACTATGTCTAAAATAAATAGGAGTGATGGCTGACAGCCATCTCAAAATGGTCAGTGAATAAAGGGAACCCACTAGGAAATAAGCAGATGTCCAGTGACCAGGAGGAAAAGAACAAAACCTGGAAGGAAAAAGAGCGTCTACTTGAAGGCTGAAGGTCTGGAGGTGGAGTGAGAGTCAGAACAGCAACCTTTTTCCCAGGAGGATGCTGCATGGATGCAGAACAAAGAACCAATGTGTGGAGTGCAGAAGTCAAGACTTTGGGGAGATCCAGGTGTGTTAAGAAAGAAGGTTGAAGGTCTTCTGAAGCAGCTTTGAGCATAAAGGACTGTATGTTAACAATGGAAGGGTCCCCATTGTCACCAATACCTCCAAAGAATGCTCAGGTCCTTGGAGTAGATAATAGTCTAACTCAATGGTCAGAAACTCATTAGTCAACAGAGCGGCAAACCACAACTCATCTAACTGGTCTAACTGAAACTCAGTATATCTATATCTATATCTATATCTATATCTATATCTATATCTATATCTATATCTATACATAGATAGATATAGATATCTATATATAAAAGCCTAACCAACTGGCCAGTCAGCTGATGTGACTTGTGCCCTCTCACAATCAGAGATCCCTTGGGGGATAGTCAAAGAGCCAGTTTCGTCCTGATTCCCACAGGCCAGGCTGAGGGACCCCACCAGTGCACAAATTCATGCACCGGGCCTCTAGTGTTTCAATAAGTCTAGAAGCCCTCCATCTACAAAGGGAGGAGTTCCAAGCTCTATAAAACATGAACAGCATCATTACTAATGCAAGGAACCTTCCTATGCCAAAGCAAATAAAAAATAAAGGTGTGAGTATAGCTATGAAACAATGTGTCTCTGAGCAGGAATTTATAGGTTTCTGCTAACCCAGTTCCTGCTCACTCTTTTGTTTTCTTTCATTTGCATTTTTTGGTTCCTTTTCTCATTACAGCCACTATTTACTTGACAGATGATAGAAGGCCGGCTGAGGGTGGAGTACGATTAGCATATAAACAAGATTTTAAAATAGCTGGAACAGGGAAGGACTGTAGAGCCTGTGAATCCCTGGAGGCTTGGCCTCAAAAATAACCAAGAGAAAATGCACTTGGGCAATCCTCAGCCAGCCCCAAGAATGCTCTGCCTGGCCCGGGTGACCTGGGGTGAGGCACTATTTGACTTGGCAGCAAGCTGCCACCCAGTTTTTCACTTAGCTCTAACAATCTAAAAAGACTTAGTGGCAGATGCACAGCACGGGAAGGAAGTATAGGACGGTGTAAGAAAGCAAAGACTTTAGACTCACAACCACCCTGGCTCTGAATCCCAGTTGCCAGGTCAAGCTTTACTTCCCTTAGCAACTTACTTGAACTGCAAGTAAGAGAAGTGGCCATTTAAGGTAAGTCAGCGACTGGTCAAGTTCTTTATGTCCGTCACCAGAAACCCCCACCTCCCCCAGCTTCCCGGGCCGGCCTCGCCCAGTGAAACATCCAAGTTAGAGAAGCCTGAGAGGTCCTCCAGGATTTCCAAGGTGGACGGACACAAATGCCCTTCCAACTGCTGCTGTGGAGACAGGCCAGTAAGCCAGGACACACGAAATGGGGAAACTGAGGCAGGTGTTCAACAGCAGCTTGCAGCCACCTAGTAAATCCTATCTTCCCTAAACCAAGGACACTTAGAGTCAATGGCTAGCACTTCTCCCTAACCAGAGGATAAATAGCTTAAATCACCTCAGGGAGAGACAGCAGAAGTCCAATTAGAGCCATTTGCCAACCACACCCACGGACAGATGAAATTAAGAGAATAAATCTCATTTAAATACATCAGCACAAAGCTGATGAGTATTCTATTGGGACCCTCCTCTAAGACCTCCCCTAAACTCTCAAATCAAAATCCTGACACATGCTCTCTCTCCCCAGAGCACACCCACACCTACCTCTTTTCTCCAACCCCCTGCCTCCCTTCCCCCGCAGGCATGCCTCTCCTAAACTCTAAGGGGCCCTACGAGGTTTGCAACCAGGGAGGAATGGGCAGCGGCAGCTCATGCCAGGCTAACCCCCTGATCCTATCCCCAAGACCCCCTTCTGTCTGACTTCTTAGAGAGCTAAAGCAGCCCAGCCTGGGCTCATTTCCCCATCGAGTCCCTCTCCTGTTGCTCCTTCCGTCCCTAGGCCCTTCCTTGCTTCCCTGAATTTCAGAGGATGTGTATTAAGGCTGGCCACTCTCCCAAAGGGAGTGGCCAGCTCTCTGACATCCCCCGAGGGGTCCAGGATTGCGAGAGGGCACAGGCCAGGCTGAGGGACCCCACCGGTGCACGACTGGGCCAGAGAGAGACCGCAGGAGGGCTCCAAGGCATCCCCATCTCACTCAGTCCTGATCAGCCTGACCCCAGCAGCAAGCTAACCTACCAGTTGGAGTGTCTGCCCCCTGGTGGTCAGTGCACATCATAGTGAGCGGTTGAGCAGCCTTAGCGCATCATTAGCATATTACACTTTGGCTGGTTGTTCAGTTGTTCTGCTGTTCGGTCGATTTGGATGTTACCCTTTTATTATATAGAATTTTATTTGTGTTTATTTTCCAAATTTCCACAATAAGCATATATTACTCATTCCAAATAAAGGGGTGGTGGTAAATCAAATATAAAGAAGAGGATATTTAGCCCATGTTTTTCACCCTGCCAGGCAAGTTTCTCTGGGTGACCCATAGACCTATAACCAGTGACCACCTCCAGGGGCTTCTGAGGGTCCTGAAGTGGTGACTCCTGGGCCCCTGGCCAGTCAGGACCCGCCGCCTGCTCAGCAGAAGTCCCAGCAGCCTGGCTTCTTACTGAAGGAGCGTGTCCAGCCCAGGACAGGACCTTCCTCCCGCCCCCTCAGCAGCTCAGGTGGCCCCAGGAGGCGGCCGCTCATGGGTGTCGGAGGGGATTTCTCACACAGGCTCCCAGCCCCACACATGGACTCCACCTAGTTTCACTTCAGGTACCAGCACCGTGCCCACAGGGCAACCCACAGACCCTCCCTCCTGCGATTTGCATGCTACCGCCTGGCCTCTTGGGGTCCTTCATTGTCACACACATTTATGTGGCTTTGCCTCCAGCTGGCCTGAGCCCTGAGCTTAAGGCTGAGGGGACATGAAGATGAGAGCCCAGTTCTCTGCCATCCATGAGCCTCCATTGGGGGTAAGTGGGGGGGAGAGGGAACAGGAGACACACTGTTAAAACAGGTAAACTCGCCATTGCCACCCACAACAGCCAGAACAGCTTCTGCAGGATCAGGTGCTGCCTTCAACGCATCAGTGCATCTCACAGATGAGTCCCCTCACACCCACTCCCACTGCCTCTGCAGGGGCTCCGCCATTCCCCCACCCCCCCACCTCTATCACACCAGCCTCGGACCACCTTTCAACCCGTGTTCACATCCTGCCAGAGGCGGGCTTATGCGACGCCTTCCCAAGTGGTCAGGGCCTTTCCCATCACTGACCTTTCCAGATCACGCTACCTCCTTCGTTTTCCCTCTGACCCTCCAGCCCCAGCAAACCGCTCCAGCCATCTCCCCTCCTCTCCGCCTCTCTCCTCTCTCTCACACACACACACACACACACACACACACACACAGAACACTCCAGCAAGATCCGGCTCATCAACATTCCTCAGACACAGGGCAGCCTGGGAGATCCTCTCCCTGCATCTCTGCTGTCAAAACTCTAGCCACCTTTCAAGGCGCAGCTCAACTGACTTTTCCAAAGAGCTTCCTTCACCCCTCCCATTGAAATCAGGGCTACCTTAGACCGCAACGTCCTTTGCTTATCTCTTCTTTTTTTAAAATATATTTTTATTGATTTCAGAGAGGAAGGGAGAGGGAGAGAGATAGAAACATCAATGATGAGAGAGAATCATGGAGCGGCTGCCTCCTGCAAGCCCCCAACTGGGGATCGAGCCCATAACCCGCATGTGCCCTTGACCTGAACTGAACCCAGGACCCTTCAGTCCGCAGGCCGACGCTCTATCCACCGAGCCGAACCAGCGAGGGCTTATACCTTCTTAACTGTACTCACCGCATCAAGCACTGACACTCTCCACTGAGCCCTGGCTCCCACACAGGACCCAGCCGAGAGCAGATGCTCACTCCTTATTGGACTAAGAAGCAAGATATTCTTATCTATTTTTAATATTAAAAAAAAAAATTAAGAAGCCCCGTGGGCCAGGCAATGGATCATAGGTCCTAAGTGCTCCAAGAATCAATGTCCTGATGTAAATCCCTACATTTAATTGTGTTCAGTGAATCTACTTACATTGATGTCTTCCTATCTCCCTCTCTCCCTCTCCCACTTTCCCTTCTCTCCCTCCCCCCTGCCACAGTCCTGTCCTGAGCCCCGGGGGCCCATAAAGCACTTCCTGAGCCGTTCTCCATGGCCCAGCGATACTCCCAGTTCTCACTGGCCCGAGAAGGCCGAGGAGCGCCCCGTCCCACGTGCGGTCACCAAGCTTTGCTCCCGAAGCAGAGACGTTCGAGCCCGAGGTCTGGTGGAATTTACATGAATTCTTTCCACTTCCTCTCCCGGCTCGTTCCCTCTCTCCCTGGGGCAGCGCCAGGGCTGAGACAGATGCACAAGACCCGTCTGACCTCACACATCACGCCTCCCCTCAGACGCCGAGGTCCTGTGACCGGGCCCAGGCTGTGGGGCTCGGTTCCTGCTTCCACAGCACACGGAGCCTTCGGGAGGCCCGAGTCCCTGGCCGGCTCACTCACCAACTTGCCCGAGATGCCCAGACACGCCGGAGCGGCGTCGGCAAGCACAGCAGAGCTGGTGTCAGACAGGGAGCAGGCCTCGGCCCCCGGAGGCAGCCACAGGGCAGCTCAATAGAGCCCCCCCCCCCCCCTCCCGCCTGTCTCATCCCCACTTGCTGGGCAGCCCACTCCCAGCCCTGACCTCTGGGGGCGGGCCCCTCTCCACCACGCTGGCTGCTGGGACAGTTCTCGGCACAGTCTCCCCCTGTCGCCAGCTTGAGGCAGCTGCTTTCCTTCCTGTGGGTCACTCACTAGGGAAGGGGGGGGGGGGAGCGCGTGAGAGGGGAAGGGAGGAGGCAGGAGGAGAAGGATGCTTAGAACATGAAAAGGGTCAGGAAAGGTTTTGTTGTTCTCAAAAAAAAAAAAAAGAAAAGCTGAGCCTGGGAATTCCCTTTTCCGAGCCGGAGCCTGGTGCTGGGGACACAGCCCGGATGCTGACCCGTGGCACTGACGGCCCCTCCCCTGGACCACGGAGGGCCCCGATGCCGCAGCCCTGGCCCTGCTCTCAGAACCTGCAGGTTCCTCAGGGACAGGCCTGGGGGCGAGCAGGGCCCTCCCTCGGGGTGGGGCGAGTGGGAGGGCACGGTCTGAGGGGACGAGGAAGCACTGAGAGTCCAAGGGGCCGCTGAGGTGAGGCGCCTGTGCTGGTGAGGGGTTTGTGTTAGATTTCCCCACACCCTCCCCAGCCGTCTCCCCCACTTTGACTAAAACAAAATATTGAGTATGGATCCACAGGCGGTGGCGTGAGAAATGTCATGTCGCTGTATTGACTTGAATGTTACTCTGGCTCAGAGTCCCTGTCCCTCGTCGAGGGGAAATCCAACCCAGTCATTACAGATGCTCAATAAATACTTGTTCAGTGAACGGACAGCCAGACCCCATCCAATGGGCCCCTTGGGGCCGTGCAAAGGGCCTGGGACTGCTGCTGCCGCCCAAAATATCTGTGAGGCCTCTTAGCCCACGCTGGTGCCTGCACCAGACCCTCCACATGGCCCTGGGACATGTACCCTCCCCATGGTCTCCATGCACTCGTAGGGGGGACCTGGGGGCCTGCACCACTCCATCCAAACCAGGCCAGCTCCCCAGACACCGTCAGGGAGGGAAGCAGCAGTCCCCACCCTTTGCACCCCCAGATGCCTCTGCCACCACCCCCTCCCCCCTCTCCTCTCTGTCACCTCTTTCCCTTCCAGGTCTGCGCCTTCCCCTCTCCTCCCTCTGACAAACCCAGCACAGAGTCTGCTGGGGCTGAGTGCAGGGGCCGCACACTGAAGTCATGGGGACAAAGAATCCTGCAGGCGGGGCTGATTTGACTCCCACACTGGGAGATGACACTGCAAAGGTGGGTTTTGGCTTTTCTTGGAAAACCAGGAAAGAGGGAAAATGAGGCCCATCTGATGGGTCCGAGTGTCCGTTCACTGAAGGAATGTTTACTGAACACCTGACCCGTCCCAGGTGATGATCTCCTCGGCTCTGGTGCTAAAACTGTGACCCCCCACCAACCGCTGAGATCCCAGTGGGGTGGGGCTGACGTGCTCTCTGCTGTGGGAGAGGAAGGGACAGGATCTGGGGGGCGGGGGGGGGGGGTAACCACATGGAAGCCAGCCATCAACAAGGGCCTTCGGCAGCGGTGAGGGTGCGAGGAGAAGACAGTGGGGGCTGGAGGGAGACTGAGAGGCCGAGGGTCGGGAGCTTCTCCCCGGAGGTGGAGGGGTGGGATCTGAACGACCAGGAGGCAGCGGCGGCGGGAAGATCCAGGCGGGGACCACGGCTGCACTCCTTAAGCCGCCCAGCCTTGGGTCAGCACCTGCTCATCCACGCGGCCGCCTCCCCTCTCCCGTCCCCCCTCCCTCCAGCCCTGCGAGCGCTTGAGGTAGCATCCTCGCCGCCAGAGGACGGGTCCTCACCCACCTCAGGGAGACGCCCGTCTCCAGAGACCACATCATAAAACCCTGGGCGCAGGTGAGAGCGGCAGGCCAGCCCGGCGGCCTCTGGGGCCTGCAGCCCCCGCTCCACACGGACGTCCGGCCTTCACTGACCCCTCGCATTCCTGGGCGGATGGGGACACGCACCCGCCACACTGAGGAGCAGGAAAGGCGGAGGCCTGGCTCTGTCCCACACAGATTCCCAGACCAAACCCGTCTGCCGGCGACAGGGCAGAAAGGACTGAGCCCTGCCAGTCCCTGCCCGCCCCTGCCCAAGCCACCCCATGGCTCCCAAAGGTCAGGGGGCGGGAACAGCTCAGGTCATGTGTTCTCATGAGCCCTCTCACCCAGAAAAGAGCAGAGTGACACCTGAGGCCCCTGGCTATCCCTCGTGGGAATAAGATAGGACTGAGCCCGGAACCTTGTAAAGAAGCTTTGTGCATGTTTGCCAAACCATCAGGCCCCACCGGGATTTTCCCTGCGTCTCAATGATGGCTGCCCTCCCTCCGCCAACCCTTCCTCCATCCCCACTCCCTCTATCTTCCCCTCTGCCCCCCTCCCTCAGCAGCCCGGCATCACAAGACTCAGCCAGCCTTGCAAGCACCCCCAAGCTCGTGACCCGAACTCAGGAGAACGGCCGTGCGAACAGGCACTTTGGACTGGTCAGTGAGAGGTCAGCGGGGACCCCGCACTCCTTACGATAGACGCCTGTTTGGCTCCATCCCCTCCGTGTCCTGGGGAATCGAAGGCCTGTCTGGGGATTTCTGCAAATTGCAAGGGAACTCCATTCTCCTGTCCCCTCCGGCTCTGATTGCCGGCCTCCCTGGGTTTCCATTCTCTGCTCTCCCTGCCCCGGCACCAGCGCCGTCCTCGCCTGAAGGCAGGCACTGCTCCGGCCTGGCCCGCTGGCAGAGCTGTGATGGCGGTTTGTAGGTCAGGAGGGACGGGTTACATTTTCTCACCACACAGCAAACAACCCGGCATCTGATACCAGATGTCCCATTTCTCCAACATTCTCTAGGGATTTCTCACTGGCCAGGTCTTCCTACAAAGCTGGGCTCTCTCCCCCACGAGAATCCTCACCCTGCCCCTCAGGGCCTGCAGCTCCCCCCATCCCAGCTCCCCGCCCCCCTTCGCATACCCCGAGCCCAGCCAGGTGTGCCAGGAGCCAACCCCTCGGGCTTGGACCAGTTGTCAAAGGCATGTGCTTTACGTGGCGTTTCTTTTCCTTTGTCTCGTGAATAAAATGATGACTTTAATTTGAATTCATTAGAGAGCAAAGAAAAAGTGTCTGTCTCACTTCCCAGGCTCCCCTTTGACGGGTAGCATAGTTCCTTCCCCCCCCCCCCCCCCCCCCGCCCCACACACACACACACACACACACCCACCGCCCTACCCCCACCCCCGTCCTGCGGGCTCTGGGCCTCCTACTGCCTTTGAGCTAAAGACATGGCTTCCCGCCTGGGACCAGCCCCGCACGCGGCAGCAGCAGCAGCAGCCTCAGACCTGCTGGGGCCTCGTGGAGACAACTCCTCCGGTGGCCACACCGTGACCACAGCGCATGCCTCTGCCACTGGGTGTGCAAACCCACAGCTCACCCCGGGGCTAGGAACCCTTCGGACCCCACGCCCCATGGCACAGCGTCCCTGAAGCCCCCAACACACTGCTCTGGGAGTTAGAGCAAAAAACACAAAATCAGCCGAGACCAGTTTGGCTCAATGGATAGAGCGTCGGCTTGGGGACTGAAGGGTCCCGGGTTCGATTCCGGTCAAGGGCATGTACCTTGGTTGCGGGCACATCCCCAGTAGGGGGTGGGCAAGAGGCAGCTGGTCGATGACTCTCTCTCATCGATGTTTCTAACTCTCTCTCTCTCTCCCTTCCTCTCTGTACAAAATATTTAAAAAAAAAAAACCACAAAATCACAAATCCTTGTTTTTCATGGACTTTTTTCAAAAATGTGATGCAGCCCGTCTGGTGTGGCTCAGTGGTTGAGCACTGACCTATGAACCAGGAGGTCAGGGTTCAAATCCTAGTTAGGGCACATGCCTGCGTTTCAGGCCTGATCCCAGTGTGGGGTGGACAGGAGGCAGCCAATCGATGATTCTGTCTCATCATTGATGCTTCGATGTCTCTCTCCCTCTCCCTTCCTCTCTGAAATCAATAATTTTTTTAAAAATGTGATTCAATAAGCCACTGCCTTTCCACAGACATGAACAGAGTGATTCTGTATTTCACATTCAGGAGAGCTGGGTGTTATCTTAAAATATTAACCACAAAAACCCAGATGAATCGCACACACAGATTTACGGTGTTCATTACAGAACAACTTAGCTCAGATAAAAAACCGTGTGACAAACGAACCCCAAGTTCAGGACGGCGAGGCCTACAGCCAATTAAAACTAAACGGGGAGAGATTTAGTCTGAAAATGGAAGATAAGGGTGGCAATTATGCTGCCATCTAGCCGAGCACACAACGGCTCCCATTCCGGGTGACTTGATGTATTTTTAATTATCATATCAAGCATTCGACTCTAGAAAAAATGAAATTGACCGTAAAAGCAAGCCTCTCCCCACAATTCAGAGAAATATCCCTTTCTGCCCACACCGTCTCCGCACAGGCACAGTGCGCATCCCGTGAACGCCGGGTCCTAAGTCACCGAACAGACGCTCACCATCTCCTGATCCATGTTTACCTCGTGTTAATTCTCCATTGAGAGTGGAAATGTTTTGTTCTGCCTCATTTACCCTGTTAACAGCCATACACTGGATTAGGAGAAAACAGATACGAAAGGCCCTCGGCAAAACAGCCTCCAAGTCTTCCCCGAACTTCCAAAGAGAAGACCACGAAAGTAACCCTAGGTCCCAGGCACCAGAGGCCCAGGCCTGGAGCTGTGGGAGGGGCTCGCACACCTCACAGCACACATGTGCGTGCACACACGCGCACACACATATGCACCACACACTCACCACACACACCACACACTCACCACACACACCACACACTACACCGCATGCACACAGTCACCGAATCCGGAGAACACCTCCTGGGTCTGGTGCTCATTAAAGTGGTGGCTCAGAGCAGCCCGCACCCGCACATCCTCTCTTGCTCCCAGCGCCCTCCAGGCCCCCGGGAACTACTTCTCGTCCCTTGCCCAGATCCTCACCGCGGAAGGCAGCTGGGTCTGCATGCCGTGAAGGGCTGTGGGTTTGTCCTGCAGACACGGGACCCTGGGGGACAGGAGCACCAGAGCACTTAGCAGAAGAGAAGAGACAAATTAACTTGTCAGATCCTTCCTCTCGGCGAAAACGCCATGCGCCTTGCATACGAATGCTGGGAGGCCCTTCCCAGTAGCACCAGGTGTCTGTTCTCTTCCCTCCCCCTGCCTTCTGATGGAAGGCACACCAGATTTGCAACAGATGCAGGTAGCAGCTGAGGGACAGTTTGCAATATTAAACAAGTCACGTCACCATTAAATCCGTGTATGTGAAGGAAGCATGATGTCAATTTATTTACTGGTAACAGGAAGACGGTTGACTGCTAAAACTGTAAGTGCTTTTGTTTTTGTAAAAATACTTACATTACAAAGACATCAAATTAAAATTCAGCTTTCTTTATAACATTGCCATAGGATACTTCTTCAGGGAGGAGAGAATAGATATACTTAGATATACCTATCATTAAGTACAACTTCAAAACCCTGGGCAAAAACCTTAACTATCCATATTAATATCCTGGTTGTAAAGCTGTACAATCTTCTACACTAATAAAAGAGTAAGATGCAAATTGACCATATCTTTACGACACCCACCAGCCAATCAGGAGTGCATATGCAAATTAACCCAACAAAGATGGTGGGTTAATTTGCATGCACAAGCACCAAGCGGCCAGAGCATTCTGCCCAGCCCCAGCCCCTCCAGGCCTCTGGGCAGCATGGGAAGGTGGAAAGGCAGCTCCAGCCAGAGCGAAGGAGGTGCCAACAGGGGAAGAAAGGCCCATTCTTGCACAAATCTTCATGCATCAGGCCTCTAGTAGTTTTATAAGAGGGAATGGAGTAAGGGTACATGGGACTTTTCTTATAACTGCATGTGAATCCACATTTATCTGAGAATTAAAAATGTATTGAAAAATTATTTATAACTTGTAATTTTTTAATTTTAATATATAATTATAAGTGCTTTTAATTTTTTTTTCAGTAACTTCATGAAAAATAATGTTAAATTTTTACATTTTAACATTTACACTTGACCCTTGAACCATTGAGGGGGTTAGGGGCACCAACCCCTGTGCAGTTGAAAATCCAAATACAGCTTTTGACTCCCCAAAAGTTAGTTCCAGTTATCCCTTGGTCTCCACAGGGGATTGGTTCCAGGAAACTGCCCCCCCCTCCCCCAATCACCAAAATCCACAGCGGCTCAAGTCCCTTATGTACAATGGTGTAGAACACATGGTACTTCCATAATCACTGTGAACATATACTCAAAAGCCATTCTGACGCTACCATTCCTCGATTTAAACATCTTCTGTGGCTTCCAAGGCCTACGGGACACAGACTCTTAGCTCAGCATCCGGGTCACTGCTGTGCCAGACCCTGGCCCACACCATTCACTACTGCCCACACACACACACACACCCCCCTCTCTCCAGCTCTGACTACTTCGGGCCCCTTAATGTGCCTTACTGTCTCTCTCATGCTCTCTGCATGCCCCTCCCCCTCCCCCCCCCCCCCCAGCCCCTCAACACCTTTGTAGCTTTCAGAGCATCAAAGCAGCTTCATATCTTTCAAGACTCAGCTAAACCCACCTCCTGTGGGAGTTCTCGCCTTGTTCTCTCCCAAAGGGCCCAGATCAGAGAGAGGTCGCCACCTTCTCTCGCTGCATCCCCCTCTACCATGCACATCTATCCTGGACCCCACACTCAGGTGCTCACAGTCTTTCCCCTCTTCGAGTCTGAGAGTGACTTGTGGATGGAGACCGTGTAACGCTTACATTGGCGTTTTCAGTGCCTCCAATAGTGCCGGGCACGTAGGAGGTGGTCAAGGAGATGTTTGAGGGATGGCTCAATACCCATCTCCCCTCACTCCTCCTCCTGCAGGCTTCTGTGCTCCCCTTCCCTTATCCTCGCGCCAATACAATTCATTTCTTACTCGCCCAAAGCCCCTTACACTTTGCTCCCGGGAATAATAGAGCAAATCCATTGTGCTGCCAGGCTGTGTGCAAGCTTGCCCGAGTTCCTCACGGAGGCACAGTGGGCATTTCTGAGACGCACTTCAGACAATCGAAGAGCTCAGAACTGATGGATAAACAAGCTGTCCCACTGGGTGTGTGACCAATGAATGATGACCTGGAAATACCTTGTAAATTACACAAGGTAGGTTTGTAGTTGTTTTCTTTGCTCCAGGACATTGTATGGAGAGAACAGATACTGAAAAGCCACTGGACTCGCAGGAAGAGCCCTGTGTAGCAGGAGCGCAGACATAGAAGGTGAGCACGTGGCTGGAATCAGGACCGCCGCTGCTCAGAGTCAGGGTGGGGGTTAGGTCCTGGGACTCGGTCGCTGGGGCTGATGGAAGGCAGGGTGTGAGACACTCAGTGAGGACGCCCAGAGTGAGTCCTGTTGGTCATGTGTAGAGACACAGAGATGTGTCAAAATCTCCAAGTGGCACATTTTAGTTTAATGCACAGTCCCAGCCTCGAGGGGTTTACAACCTACTTCCCGTTGTGGTCACTCCAAACGTTTGCCTGTGGGGTTGTTTGATGTAACGAGAAAATGCACGGCAAAGAGTGTGAGCTTTAGGTTCAGACGGAACGAGTTCAAGTCCGGGCGTGACCCTTTGCACCTTGCAGAGCCTGGCATCTCTGAATCTGTTTTCTGGGCCGTGAACTCCACTGCCACGTGGGTCAGGGACGGGAACCAAGATCCTGGGAGCATGCTGCCTGGCCAGTAAATTCTGACTGTCCCCACCAAAGCCTCCGATCTCTGGATTATGAACTCCAAAACACCTCCAGTGAAATATTTCTCTCATTTAAACCGTATTAGAAGCCGGAGTTACCACACCAGGAGAATACTTAAGAGAAACGTGTGTGTTAAAAATGTTCACTACCCTGCAGGGCTCTCAGTAAATACTACTTCCTTGACTGACAAATGCATTGTCAGAGCAGAAAAATCACAGAGACAGAACGAGATAACAGCATCAAAACAGCATAAAAAACCCAGCTGTGGCATCAGCCAAGGATAATGGTTAAACGTCAATAATTGTCTCATTCTTTAAAAGCAATAGTAAAAGCCAGTGGAAGTCATTTGAAAGAAAAATCAGATTTTCTTGTATAGCCACAAGTTTATAGGAACACCTAGATGCACAGTATCCAACATGCTGGCATCTTACTGGTAAAATTGCTCAAAACAAACAAAAGTGGTTCATGTATTCCTGACGTTGTTATCACTTCCTGTCATGTGACCCAGGGAGCATGTGACCGAGGCACCTGCCTGAACACTCAGAGCGTCACCGCCCGAGGCCGTGGCTCACCTGGCGGGCGCTCACAGAGCTCCTCGTGTCGGTCACGTGCTAGGCTCGGGGACAAGATGGACAGACGTCATTCCTGCGCTCAAGGGGAGAGGTAGACCCATCACTAAGTGACTGGCTGACCCCGAGGTCCGTACAGGACATAAGCAGCACAGAGAAAGATGTGGCCCATTGAACCTGAAGGAATAAGAGGATATTTCTCAGGGGAAGTACCGGTAACACCGGAGCTGACTCTTCAAAGATAAAGTGCTTGCCTCACCCCTAGAGGGTAGGGCAGTCCCGGCAGCAGAGCCCCTGGGACAAAGGCCCAACAACCGAATAGAGGGGTGAAACCAGGGAACTGAAACCGGGACACTTCTCAGTCACACATAATGTATGCATACATACACGTACATGTATAATGTACACAATGCATAATGTAGACATCGCTTACTATCCTCGTGAAATCGGCAGCAAACAATTACTTCCAATTACACTCCCTATTGCATGGATTAATGGGTTCACCGAATATTTTTAGATTAAGCACCAGGAGTTTTTACTGGTGATAGGTCTTTAAATGGCCCTCAGTCACCCATGCTTGCTCCCATAGGTTCTTGACTTTAAGACAGACCACCCCCATGATAAATGTCCTGAGGTAGATGGAAAGGAAGGTGGCTGAAAGACAGAGATGCAACTTCCCAGTGTGGGCAGCTCAGTGGCCCGGCAAAACAATACCACGTCCCGGAGACGTAAATATTGTGGGATTGTCAGAAATCGGTATCCCCCAATATGGACCTGGAAAATCCCCATCACGATAAAAGACAAAGACAAGAAAGAGAGACGCTCACAGGCTCTGTTTGTGTCACAGACTGAGCCCGCGTGCTGCACAACCGCCTCCCCTGCAGGCATCGCGGGACATCAGTGACCCCGAGATAAGGGGCAGGCGAGGTCAGCAAACAGTCAAGCCTCCCGGGAGCTGTTGAAAATAGTGCTTTTTGACGTCACCCAAATGGCCCTACGGTGGCATTAAAACTGCCACTGCACTGTGCTGTCGGCCCCATTTCATGCGCCAGGCCTGCCCCCAAATGGTCACAGGACCTTCCCCCAGGTCACGCCATTCGCCAGGCTTCTCCTTCCTCTCCTGGAGAAGGAAGCCCCGGACCAGATCCCTCCAAAGCCAGCTCCCTCTGGCACCTCATCATTCTGCCAGTGCTTCCCGCCCACAGCCGTTATCTCTGCCTCTATCTGTGCTGACCACAAACGCTCTCGGGCAGCAGAAATCCAAGCCCTCGTCCCCCGAGGCTCATGGGTGGATTGCTGGTCCAAACGGCACAGCCCGCCGAAATGCTCCCTGGGCCCCTCTGGCCTTGGCACCGTGGGCAAATGCGTGCTGAATGCAGAGCTACGAGACAATGGCTGCTGCCCGCACAGCGGTGACTTGAAAGGGAGCCGGGCCCTGCCCTGTGGTTTCATTTCCTGCCCGGAAGCCGAGCTCGGCGCTGCAGATGGGCCCGAGGAGGCAGACGCGGCGAGGCGGGTGCTGCGTGCAGAGCGGCTTCCTCTGCTGCGAGGCGCTGGGAAACACGCCGCAGCCCCTTCTTCCTGCGGGTCAGGCCGCCAGCCCTCACCTCCATTCCCTGCTTCGGGGTGAAGTGAGTGTGGATTGCGCCCTGGAGTTTTGGGGTTCGGTCCAGCCACTGGGGTAGGGAAAGAAGAGGCCCCTCCCCAAGAGCCCCAGCCAGGAGGCACCAGGTGTGAGAGTGCAGCTTCACTGCGCACCCCTCCACCGCGCACCCCTCCACCCCGCACCCTTCCACCCCGCACCCCTCCACCGCGCACCCCTTCCACCCCGCACCCCTCCACCCCGCACCCCTCCACCCCGCACCCCTCCACCGCGCACCCCTCCACCCCGCACCCCTCCACCCCGCACCCCTCCACCGCGCACCCCTCCACCGCGCACCCCTCCACCGCGCACCCCTCCACCCCGCACCCCTCCACCCCGCACCCCTCCACCCCGCACCCCTCCACCCCGCACCCCTCCACCCCGCACCGCTCCCCGAGGACCTCAGCGGTGCCCAGGGAGAGCCCACGCCCAGCCCAGCAGCACCCCCAGCGGCGGGGCAGTGAGCTCTGCCTGTGCACTGTAAGGACACATAGGCCATGTCTGAGAGCATGAGCTCTCCACCCAGAGAACGGGGCTCAGGGTTCACCCCTGCCCCTTCCCACCTCTGTGCCTCCTGCCCTCCAAGCCTCAGCCTCCTTGTCCATAATCGTGGAATTGAATCCTAAGGGGCAGTGTGAGGATTAAAGATCATGGGCCTAAAGCAACAAGGTGTGCGGCTAGCACGCAGAGCTGTGCTGAGCCAAGCCTGAAGCTGAGACAAAAGGAAAAATAGTACAGAGACTGTCTCTAATTAAAAATCTTGAGATGTTGTGCATCATGAAGATTTTTATTTTTTTGAGAAGCATTGCCCTACAGCGTGACTTCCCTTGAATTCTAGGGTTCTAGGCGGCATCCCTAAAATCTTGCACACTCACCTAAGGACTCAGTAGGTGTTGGTTGCCATGACTTTGCCATCATCACACAATGACCACACACCACTGTTTAGCACGTCATGACCTGATGCCTCTTATTAGTCACTGCTCCCCGTTCCCAGGAAGATCATTGCCACGGCACACAAGTCACCACTGTCACCACGTGCTTGAAGGTTTGGTCCCATGTCCTTGACGGGGAGCACCCCTGGCTGGCATTTATCCTAGGCCATGCCTGGCACCAAATTGTGGGGACAGCATCCAAGACCTGGCAGGGACCCTTGGGTCCATCGAATCCTGCCTGTTTACATTACAAATAACTTAGCTGAGGCCCAGAGAGGCTGCGTGATGTGGCCGAACCAGTCAGTGAGAATTCTGGGATGAGAAATGAAGCCCCTGGCTCTTTCCCCTCTCGGACGTTTTCATTTTCTCTTATCTCTCCATCCCTTAAAAATTTACATGATGCCGATGATTAGTTTCTGAAACGCGAGTAATCTTTGCTTCCAGGGGAGGAGGAAGTCGCTGCCTGAAAAGGTGTGTGTGTTAGCAGCAAGCTGGCCCGGTGCGGCCGGCGGCTACCGGGCCCGGCGTTGGAGTTAGATGCTCTGACTCCAATCCTGGCCCCGTCGCTTCCTGGCTGGTGGCCCTGGGTGATATTAAGCTTGTTCATTTTCCTCAACCAAGACATGAACATGTTCATGGTACTTACACAAAGAATTGGGGAAAATTGCACTAAACATTTTAAGACTTCCTAACATGTAACAAATGCTCCACAAATATCAGCAGTTGTCGCTATTCTAAAAGGGAAAAATAAATAAAATCAATAAAAGCCCTGAGAGTTAGGTGGGCTGTAAGGGCAGATGGACAGTTATATGTTCGGTTGTGTAACATACGCACATCTTTATGTTATGGTGGGCAAAGATGGTGGATAGGGAGCTAAATGATCCATCAAGCGCTTATGGTGTTGTATCTAGTCCATGAAGCCTCATAAATAACTCTAATAGCCAATGCATTCTGGGGGAATTGCAGTTCCATATAACCAGAGGAGGGCGCGCACACACACACACACACACACACACACGCACACACACACACACGCACACACACACACACACACACACGCCAGCTGAGATTTTGGAAAGCACCAGGCAGGACTGTAAAAGGAGGCCCATCATAGAGTCAAGGGTGCCTAGCCATAATTTCATTTTCAGTTCCATTTCAAGAGAAAACAGACTGTATTAGCAAGGAGGCCCAATCGATAGGCAGGAGCCCAGACAAATACTAAAAGACGCTCTGAGACTCGGAGTGTTGCCAGTACAAGTCTTGTGCTATAACCAACGCAGAGAGTCACCCAGGGAATCAGGACCTCCTGCCGCTCACTCCGGCCATTGGCACAAAGGAAGACTGAGCCTACATCTCTCTGCGGGAGATGGGAGGGAGAATTCTTGTGAAAAGGCCCTGCTTGTTAGTGCCTACAACTTTCAGAGAAGAAACAGACTTGGGGATCCCAAGTTTCCGAAGACCCCAATACTTTGCATTTTTGCAGCATCCTTATGCCAAAATTATCGAACCATGCCAGCTTATCCGCATGAGCGTCTCAGAAAGAAGCGGCTAAGAGTTCATTGAGGCCACCAGGCTTTCAAGAGCACCTAATAGTCAACGCACTCTGGTAAGGAAAATGAGGGGAAATACAAATAAAACCACTTTTTCGTCATCCTGGGTGAAGCCCTCCACAGGCCATCAGAAAGTTCTCTTACATTTCAAGGTTTCCCAAAGCCACATGGTACCCTAAGTTGGACCCAAACACAGAGAGAGAGAAAAAGGCCATTAGTGGATAAACTGATAAAATCCAAACGGTCCCTAGTTCAGCTAATAGTACAACAACCAATGCTCATTCTTAATTTTGACATGTGCCCAGAGTTACATTAGATGCCAACATTCAGGGAAACTGAGTGGAGAATAGATTGGATCTCTGTATTTACTTTTGTAACTTTTCTATAAATCTAAAATTATTTCCAGAGTTTATTTTAAAATAGAAACAACAAAAAAATGTCAAGACTTATTTGCCAAAGAACCTTTGTTCGGTGGGTGGGAGGGGTGGATTATTATTCTCTCTCTGCAGTGAGAAGTACATTAAAAGGACAAAAACTGCCGGCCTTTGATTGGAGATCAACCAAAAAATGGTGGCTGCTCTTCTCCTCGAGGTGACATACTGGGCAGGTCAAGAGAAGCGGGAGCTCCAGGAGGGGGGCTCTGGGCTGTGAAGTGGAGGTCATGACCCCTCACAGCACCCCTGGGGGAAAGCGCTCATAGAGGCAGCATGGCAGGAGCTGCCACGTGGCACTTCCTCCCTCCTCCTCAGAACGCGTGGCCAGCAGCTCCATCAGCCTCAGGGAAGCTGGCCGGTGGTTCCTGTGTGTGAGGGACGCTCCTCCGTCTGACAGGCAGGGCCCTGAGCTCCTGGCCCCCGAGCACCTGCTGGGTGGCTGAGCCTGGGACAGCCGCCCTGGCCCGTCAGCCCCACGTCTACAGAGCGGCTGGCGGTCCGCTGGGCGCGGCTAAGCCTTCTGGCAGCAGCTGTGTGTCCTTGCTCCGTCGCTCAGAGGGGACAGGCAGACAGAGAAACCTAGGCTTACACAAGCGGCCCCGTGTATATTTCTAGATAAACACTGGGTCCCCTTGGCTTGGCCTGGCTATTATGTCTTTTTCTTTAAGAAAACTCAATTAACTACACTGTGTGGCAGTGCGAGGCCACCCATTCTTCCTGGCATTGTCTGGCCTTGCAGATGGAGGATATTTGGCGAGAGTCCCAAGTTTTTATGTCCTGCCTCCATAGGTTGGGAATTTTCTTGGATGATCTCTAATCCAAGTAGTCTGCCCTTTTGACCCAAGAAACCATCCACGTGTCCCAGCAATTGAAAACGTTTTAGTCTGCATCCTCTCCCAGCCTCGTCTGCCTAAATGTGGCCACGTGTTCTTGCCAGCTCATGGGCTCCCTTCAAAAGTGGTCAGGGTGCCCACGGGGTATGTGGGTACAGCCAAGGACTCTCCTCTTGCCTCTTGGCCACGTAGCACCTGAACCTCCCCCCCCCCCATGGTTGGGGAGCCCCTCCCTCTGGGGCAGAGCTGGTCTCCCGCTGGGAGCGGAGCAGTGACAGTTTGCTTACTCCCCACCCTTGCAGCTGCAGGGCTGGCCAGGAGCTAAGGAGGCTGCCAGGCAAAGGCACCTGGTCCAGACTTGAAATTGGAAGCGAGAGAGGGACACGGGATCCATTCTGGCAGCGGGCACGGCTCCATCCAGCCCAGTGACATACCGGTGGTGACAGCCTCGGGGCAGCTCCCGGCTCGCAGGCAGAATTGGTGTGGCAGGGGGACAACACCTGTGCTCGGCAGGAGCAGTCTGGGTCGTCGCCAGCACAACTGGCAGAAGGTCAGAGCCAGGTCCCCAGACTTTTCCGGAACTCCCCGGAGCCGGGCCCACTTCACCTGGAGCCACATGGGGCTCCGGGCTGGGCGTGGCCCTGGGCTCGGTGTAACGCGCTTCTGTCCTCCTCCCAATTCTTCACATTTTTTACCGAGAGGCCTCGCGGTTTCGTTTCGCGCTGGGCCCTGCACATCGCGTAGCCAGCCCGGCTGTGAACTCACGAATGTGCTGCAGGTCAAGGAGCTCTTAACCTCTGCGAGCCACTGGGCCCGGGGCGGCGGCTGGAAGCTCAGACGCACACAAAGAATGTTTTCAAGTGCACCAAGTGAAACACACAGGAAGCCAATTATACCGAAACACAGTTCAACCGTATTTTAAAAATTTTACACGATAGCGTAATGTGTGCTTTTTTTATTAGCGCGTTAAATAAACCCATTGGCAGGTCTAATAACTGCTGTTACCCACAGCCCTGCGCATAAACAACGTTTGGGAAGGTCTGCAGTGACTGAAATGTGAGCTGAAAACGCCTGGGATTTCTACGGGTAACCGAGGCCCAGCTCCTTGGTTCGTTGCCTACGTTAATAACGTAAGCAAATGCTAAATTCAGTGAGGCTTGTTTTTTGTTTTTTTTTTTTTAAGTGATCCACCCAAAATATTAGAATTAAAAAGTGATCCATCCAGCCGAAACCGGTTTGGCTCAGTGGTAGAGCGTCGGTCTGCGGACTGAAAGGTCCCAGGTTCGATTCCGGTCAAGGGCATGTACATTGGTTGCGGGCACATCCCCAGTAGGGGTGTGCAAGAGGCAGCTGATTGATGATTCTCTCTCATCGAGGTTTCTAACTCTCTATCCCTCTCCCTTCCTCTCTGTAAAAAATCAATAAAATATATTATTTAAAAAAAAAAAGTGATCCACCCAGGTCACAGAACCCCTACATTTTAGTTTAACCTTAAAACATAATGAATTAAAATTTACGTAAATTCCTTTTCTGTTTCCATCAGTCAAAGCTGTCATTTTGTTGATGACACAGAGCCAACTATCGGACACAGGGACCCAAGGTGACGCATGCGCCAGGACAGCCCTGGGCTCGCCAGAGTTCTCCCCGGAAGGCAAGCCAGCACAGAAGGATGGATCCAACCCAGCTCTGCCCTCGGCAGTTAGCATCTCAGAGGAGAAAGTGTCAATGGTGACACTCCAGGGTGCCGAATAGAGAGCATGGGACAAGCCCTGTGTGTGTGGAATAAACCAAGTGATCTAGGTGGCCGAGCAGGTGGAGGTCCATTCTAGCAGGAACAGGAGCCGCTAATGATGGTTCTACGTCCTGAGAAGGGGGGTAGGACCCAGCAGCGTGACCCTGGCTCCAAAGCCCACAGTAAGCCAAGGGTGTTTGTCAAAGAGGCCCCTTTGTCTGTTTCCCAAATCCCAACCCACGATGCTCTGTTCCAGCCCAGATCACCGCCCAGGTTTTACAATAGCCGTTAGCTTTCTGCGGATCTCAAAGGAGCCGTGATCCAAAGGTACTATTTTCTTATCCCCCTCCCACATCTCCCTTTGGGAAAGGGGTCTCAAAAGGCCTGGAGGCGAAAGGAATGCTTGGGCCTGGGCTTGTTTAGCCAAAGAAAGAAACAATCCCTTGCAGATATCTTGAGCTTTTCAGAGTTGACTCGTGTCGACGATCCCACTCGAATTCTGGGCATATGGCATTTTCTAGATGAGGAAACTGAGGTCAGAGAGGCCGTGACTCTCTCAAGGTCACAGAGCGAGGAAGAACACCCCAGATTTCTAGCCTCCTGGCCCAGCATCCTTTTCCCTGGCCACGCCTCTCCTCCCTCCCAGCAGATCTCTGAAAGGGAAGTGCATTCACGCAGGTCACCTGAAAACACGACGCCCACAGCCCCAGGTCAGGAGAGCCGGTGTCCGCTGAGAGGGGAGAGGCTCAAAACAGAGCGCAGGTCACCGGGGTTTCTGGCCCCGAGGAGGCTCCGACGAGCACCCCCAGCTCAGGAGAGAGTGCGCTTGGCGGGTGACCAGCGCAGAGCCCAACCGGCCCGGCTCCTAACAACAGCAACAGCAGGAAACGGGCTTTGTGACCATAAAAACAAACAAACTTGCTATTTTTAGCAGGCCTGCAGCTGGAAGAGCCTCATTATTTGGCTTTTAGCTGCAGACTCTGAGAGAGGAGGGGAGACCGGGTGGAGGGGTGGGGCCCCGGACGACTTGGGGCAGTCGCAGGACAACCCAAACTTTCCATTCAACGCTCATGACATCCCGGCGGGAAGCCTCTGGGGCCTGCAGGTCTGGAAAAACTGGAGCACACCAACCAGGAAGCCGGCGGAGACTGGGCTGCCGTCTGGCCATATATAGGAGCAGAGACTCTCTTACCCACTCGCTGTCGGAGGAGGCCCTGAGAACGGTGGGGCTCCGCGGGAGGAGGGAGGGCCGCTCCCAGGCAGGCGGACACCGCTCTGCTCCGAACTCAGACTCCTCCGGGTGGGACCTGTGCGGGGGCTCCGGCACTCAGACCCTCCTCCCAGGGGTCACCGGGCTGGGAGTCCTCCCTGAGCCGGCATGCCGTCCCCCAGCCCCGCCACACCAGGAGCCTGAGAGAGTGGGGTGTCCTTGGGGCTGGTTCCTCCTTTCCTTTGTCTGGAGCAGCATTGGACCTTGTGAGAAGGGAGCGCCAGGGCCGCCACCCGGGGCGGGAGGGGCAGGAGGGTCCTCTCTTTATCTCTGTCAGGGCGTCTTACGAACCGTGTCCCCTGCCCTGCGTCAGAAGGGCCTCCTTCGTGTTCCTGCCACATACCCTGACCCCGTGTCACCTTTGATTCTGTTCTCTTCCCCTCTAACGCCCTTTTCATGCGCAGTCCCTAATGGTCAGGGCTTCGGGGAGACGGAATCGCAGACCCCGAGGCAGTGTGAGGAGGGAGGAACCAGTGCCCAGGCAATCGCAGCGGGTGGCTCCCCAGGACGCCCGCCAGGTCCTCCCACGCTCTGAAGGGGCCTGGGGCCTCCGTCAAAGGCTAAAGAGCCTCTCACCCGCCGTCCCTGCCCACACAGAGCTGCAGCCCAGTGTGGGAGCCAATCCACAGGCTCTCGGACGTGAGAGACCGTGAGAATACAGAGGCCTGGCCCCACCTTCGCGTAAGGCTGGCGCACAGATAACATGACAGAGAACACAGCAGTGCTGAACTACATAAGCACTCAACCCAGCAGATGGTTGATTTCTACCCCCCAATAGCATTTACCATGTTACCCCATAACCTGTACTGAACAAACCAACCGCTGTCGAATTGTAAGAAAAGACACAGGACCCTAATGTACTGGAATGTGACTGTCCTGCTAACAACACAGGCCCTGGGGTCTCGGAGTTGGAAAGGATCGTGAGGGCTACACAGCCTCTGACCGGGTCAGCCTCCCGTTACCTGCTGCGGGCGAGCCGGCACAGGAGGGGGAGCTTGTGTGCAGGGCGCCGGGATCTGAGTCACTGAACTAGTTAAGGAAGCCGGTTTCCAGGGCGCAGCCACTTTGCGGGCCCTCGGGCAGGAGGAATAAACAATGTCAGACTTCACAAAACGGCCTCGGATGACTGCCGGGCCAGCGGGGGTTTCCGAGGCGGCGCTCAGAGTGACAGCAATGTGCGTCTGTGAGTGCCAGATGAAGCTCCCACGAGGGGGTCTCTCTCAATCAATCAATAGATCAATCAATACGTAACCATTCCCAAGTGAACTGCGGAGAGCAAGGCGGACCACAGACAGGCCAAATGAGGACTCTGGGGGGCGGGGGGGGGGGGGGGGGCCGCCCAGACCCCTGCGGACAATGGGCCCTGAGGCCTCTGTTTACACTCCACAGAGGGGCCGCCCACCCGTTTGCAGTGCCAGTGATGGGGCAGTAAAACTAGCTTCCGGGACACAACTCTGGGGGGCTGTGCGCCAGAAACAGAAAATGAAAACTAAGCCCCTTCATGCCCAAGGGTGTAAGCAAAAGGTCTACCAAGCCAGCAGCCAGCACCGACTCACAGGCCCACCGCCCTCCTGGGAGGGGCACTCCATCCAGAGAACCTGCCGAAGCACTCACTCAAGAACACGCAAAGCACACGAGCAGAGGGACGGTGTGTGTGTGTGTGTGTGTGTGTGTGTGTGTGTGTGTGTGTGCAGCAGACACACGTGGAGTACTAGAGGAGACGTCCCAGGGTCCAAAACTCCCCCACGGCCAAGGTTCGGAGCTCCCCTGCTCCCCAGCACCGGCGTGCAGCCCGAGGGCCTGTACGTGTCGCCCTAAAAGACATCGTCCGTCACGGAGCGTTTCAGAGGAGCTTTCGTTATGATGTCAGTTTGACAGTTCAGGAGGGAACATCCGAACGGAAACGGAATTACGGGAGATAAGTAAAGCAGCTGGCACAAAAACAAGCTCTCAGAATCTGTTTAGAAGCCCAAAGCCAAAATGAAAAAGCGATGTATTTTTAAAGGACTGTAAGGGGTGGGCTGGGGGAGAGGTGGGGGGGACAGGGTGTCACAGAGGAAATATTTTCTTAGAATGATTGTGATTAAGCTGGAAAACACACTTTTTTTTAATAAGCAGCTAAGACTGAACACACGTGAGACTCCAACAAAAAGCAGAAAACTCTTGGCTAGGGTAAAAAGAAAGATGTTTTGCTGCCTTCCTGAGCAAAGGCCACCAAGACAGTAGCTTCAGGGAGGTGGTGTTGGGGTTGCCAACTGGCTCAAGTTCAAGTTGTATGGCAGCCGGGGCTCTGCCCCACAAAGACCCCGCGCACCAGGCATGCACAGCGTAGACCCCGGCTTCCTGCGGCTTCCCGGTAGCTCAGCCTCTGACACGTCTGTCCCGACCCTCGGGGAGCCCCTCCGTGTCGCCAGCTGGAGCCACCTCAGGGCGATAACCCAGCCCCGAGACCCGTTTCCTGCCGCGGGCGTAGCGTTTCCGCCTGAACTTGCCTCCGCCGTGGGGTTAAGACGCTGCTATGTCAGGACCCGGCGAACAAGTCTGGTCTCGTCCGCACCGTGGGTCAGCTGATCGCTGCCTGCCAGCCCGTGCCTTGTGCACGCCCGTCCGAGGTCCGGGGGCTCCGAGGTGAACAAGTCTGATCTCATCATTTCTTTCCGTTTCTGCGGCCGTTTATGCTCCTGGCCTCTCACCCACGTGTCGCGGGCGAGAGCACACCCCAGTTTTCAGGCGCGGTGACGGGAGGTCCTGTTTAATATCTCCCACCCCTGAAGAATGTGGCCCTTTGGGGGCAGCACTGCCCTGGGTGCAAAGGCGGCAGATCTGACGGGCCTGCTGAACTCGGAGGGGTTTGCAAACCGATGGGAGAGAGTCTGCAGGTGGCACGGGGTCGATGGATGCTGACTGACAGTGCCCGTCGCCTGCTGAGATGGGGCATGGCCAGGGCAAAGGCGAGTGCGGCCGGTCCCGGCCTCCGGCAGGCTGCCTTCCACACTGGACGCCCCGCCCCGCTGGCTTTCCCAGGGCTCCGGGAGGGAGGCAACACCCTTGTCCCCAGCACACGGCCTCCAGGGCTCGGCAGGTGCTACCCTTAGCAGCGGGTGGTCACTCCAATTTCCAGTCTCAGAGCGAAAGTCTGCTTTTTGGGCTTTTTCTTTCTTTCTTTTTTTTTCTTTTTTGTAATTAGATATTAATGCTCTGTTTTACTGCATTTACAGCCCGCTAACTGCTTGACCACCTGCAAGCATCTTTAGCGAAAACATGGAAAATAATAAGGGTTACGCAAAACGCCGCAGCCCTGCGGCTGCCCGGGGCCGTTCGTGAGCTCATCGGGGCTGGGGTTCCGCTGCCAGGAGGATGAAATCGCCGGCGGGTGTTCCACCCTGCTCCTCCGGAGGGATGCATCATCCGCCCGGAGTGAGCACATCCTGGCCGGACTCCCATCCTCCCCTCCGGCCAGGGGCGAGTCTCCCTCGCGGTGTCAGACCCTCCGCAGGGCAGCCAGGGCCATCCACCCGGGCAGGTCCGCCGTGCGGCTCACTGGGAGTCACCGTTTCTCTTTCTCGCCCCAGACATCACCGGGTTACCGCCTTAGAGGGAGGGAGGCCTCTGGCTTTCTCTCCGCCATTGCCAGTCATGCCCAAGAAGCCCGAGTTCAAGCCAATTGCCTCGGTTTCTCTCATTTGGTTTCCTCCTGTTTTCTCTTAAAAAGCAGCCCCAGATAGCGGTCCCTTGGGCCGCGGCCGATCGGGAACGTTGTTCTGGATTTCCAGGGAAGCATTTTCTGTAGCGTTTCCTTCACGGGCCTCCGTCCAGGGCCTGGCCCGAGCCCCTGCTGGAGCGTGGGTTCCTTCGCAGACGTGCGTTCCTCCTCTGCTGGGTGGCGTGGTGGCGAGAGGGTGGGCTGGGCGTGGGAAACACTGGGACCCAAACCCCGGGCCCCACCACTGATGAGCGATGTGACTTTGAGGAAGTTCCTTAGCTTCTCTGAACCTCCGCGTCCTCATCTGTCAATCAAGGGCAATAATACTGCATCTCGTGAGTGCGCTGTTGTGTGAGGCTCCTGGCCCGCCGCCTAGTGTCCTTCCTGACCATGCAAGGAAACGCCCCTTCCCAGGTCTTTGGGCCTCACTGCCGGCCCCCCACACCTGTCCTCCTCAACTGCCTACTAGCCAGCCCAGCCGGTGTGGCTCAGTGGTTGAGCGTGAACCTATGAACCAGGAGGTCATGGTCTAATTCCAGGTCAGGGCACATGGCCGGGTTGCGGGCTGGGTCCCCAGCAGGGGGGTGCAGGAGGCAGCCAATCCATGATTCTCTCTCCTCATTGATGTTTCGATCGCTCTCCCTTCCTCTGGGAAATCAATAAAAATATATCTTTAAAAACTGTCTTGTAGGCCACCACACTCTTTAAGCCTACAAGTTGGGCTCCAAGTGTGACTACAGCGTGGGAAACACGTGTACGGAGGGACACGCTCTGGCTGGGACCTCCAACTGTCTTTCAAGCCCGACCTGCCATCTCCGCTGGTCCTGCGAGTGCCTGTCAGCCCACCTGCTCCGGGACACACCACCCCGCCTTCCTGTTCAAATCCAGACTGCGTGTGCTCCCCCTGGACTTCCCGGAAGAGAATCTCATCCACTCTCCTTCCAGTGTGAGGGGGAAAAAAACATCTTTTTCCTTAATCATTCTTGGCATTTCTGCCTGGAGGGCTGGGTGTTCCCTGGCCTTTCAGCTCAGAGCCATGTGGTTTCTGTTTCTCCGTGGAAACAGCTGGCTGCACAGTCACCCTCACGCTGACCTGCCCAGGCCAGGAGACACCAGCCTGGCACAGCAGGTGGTGTGCAGACCTGGCTCAGCACCTGGGACCTGGGACCTAGGACCTGGCGGAAACAGCAAGAGGGCAGCATCTCATGTCCCAGTCCTGGAAGATGACACCGAGGAGGCCCCACCAGAACAGGGCCTGGCATTCCCCCCTCCCGACAGCTCCTGTGGGCGCCCTGCCCCTTCACGCCTTCAGGGAGGGCACCAGTGTCAGAGGCGCTGCGTGCACCCCGCTGGGCGCAGCGGTGGCCACGGGGAGGGAGCGGGTCACGTCTGTCCGGAGGAGGCCGGGCCTTCACCCAGCGGCCCAGGGCCGCCTCTCCCCGCCGCCCCCGCCCTTCCCTTCCCGAGAAGTCCCCTCCGTGGGGCGCACGGCCGCTTCCCTAGAGTTTCCCGCCCCAGGTCTCCTGCTCCCGGGAACTCCCCGTGAGCCGGCCCCGGTCCCCGGAGGCGTGCCCAGCGCAGGGGGCGGACTGCACGGGGCGGGGCGGGCGGGGCGGGGGCGGCGGCGGGAAGACGGAGGGTGCGGCCGGCGCGTGTGCCCAGCTCCGAGGCCCGCGGTGTGAGCGGCCGGGTGGGTCGGAGCCGGAGCCGCGCTGGTTCGGGAAGTTCAGCTGCGACCTCGGGGCCGGAGGAGCCGGAGCGAAACCTCCAACATGCGCGGCGCCGGCCGGCGGGCGGGCGGGGCGGACGGAGGGCGCCGCTGCCGGCGCAGGTAGCCTGGGCGCCGCGACCCCACGTCCCACCGGCCCGGCCCCGCGCCCCTTGGACCCAGGACGCGCCCGAGCCTCCCGTCGGGGACGGAGCGGTGAGTGTGCGGAGTTAGCGCCGCGGCTGCCATCTGTTGGGAGGGATCACTTCTTATTTTAGGAGGAGACCGGTGCTCAGGGGTGGCGTCCAGGGCCGCCTGCCCCTGGCCCTTCTGGACGTCAGCTCGGCCCCTCCTGGGGGGTGTGGGATGGGGGGTTCCCCTCGGGCCGCGGTTGAGCGCCGGGGGCTGCGTGCGCGGCTGGCCGTTGCGTGGGGCGGGCGGGGCGGGGCGCCCTGGCTGCGCTGGGACGTGGGAAAGGGACGGGCATTCCGCTGGCAACTGGAGAAGCCAGGCCTGTGACCCTCCGAAAAGTTCGCTTCCTCGTCTCTCCGAGTGAGCCCAGGTGGAGCCCCAGCTCCCGGGCTAAGAAAGTGGCCCCAACGAAAACCCGGCCTGGAGCCAGGGGTGGAAGGGGGCCTGCCCACCTCCCTGGCTCCCCGGGCTCCCTGCTATGGCTGGGCGCAGACTGCTTGCTACCTCACTTCTTTCCTCTCCACAAGGCCCCTCCGCCAGCCCTCACCCCACCCAGGAAGGCAGCTGGAGGGACACAATAAGCCCCGATTCCCTAGGAGTTTTGCAGAGCTCCAAGGACACTTGCTTATGTAATAAGAGAGCTAAGTGAACTGCAGCTCTTAGCTCCCTGGAATGCCAGGCCTGCTGACCCAGAGGGAAACCGAAGCAGCCCCGCAGGCTGCCCCTCCGTCCTGCTGAATGGGGACAGGGCGGGAGAGTGCGCTGGACCTCCTCAGAAGCAACTTCCTCCCAGGCTGCTCCGCTAGCTTCCTAGGAACCTGAAGCTAATTTTAAGGGCCCCTCACCCCCCCCCACCCCCCATAACTATACTTTTATTGATTTGAGAGAGGAAGGGACAGGAAGAGATAAAAACATCAGTGATAAGAGAGAATCATGGATCGGCTGCCTCCTGCATGCCTCCCACTGGGGATCCAGCTGGCAACCCCTGATCTGGAATCAAACTCTCACCTCCTGGCGTATAGGTGGGCGCGCAACCACTGAGCCATGCCGGCCGGGCAGGACCCCTCATTTTGAAGTCCCGTTGGCCACTGAGAGATTCTTGAGTCATAAGACTTAAAAGTAGCATTGACCAGTCTTGTTCCTACCAGTGGTTTGCAAGCACCACCTAAAGGATTCGGCCAGGCCTTGCTAAGTGGTCCATGACGCCTCCCCCGGGCCCAGGGCTGGGAAGTCTGACCGAGTCCTTCGTTCCCTCTGAAACTCTGGTCCCCATCCCCAGCGCAGACTCGGTTTTAGGAGAGGGGCGCATCGCCAAACCCGTGGCCCATGGTGAGCCTGTGGAGCACAGAGAGGAGGCGTCTGCCCTTTTCCCCGAGGACGGAACCCGGGAGAATGACACACTCCACAAGCGCAGTCACTGCTTTCACATCCATCCCATCCGATCATTCACTCCACACACACTGGACCTACTGTGCGCCAGGCAGTCTGTGGAGACCTTGGAGTCCCGAAAGAATGAGGCCGTTTCTGCTGGTGGGGACCCAAGTCTGATCAGTATGACCGATACCAAAACAAACCGCAGTTCAGAATAATCCACATCCTAATGGCAGAGGCCCTGGGACACCGAGCCATCCCAGGGCGGGAGTGATAAGCTCCCCAGGTCTTATCTGGGGAGTCTACGCTGCCGGAGGGCTGGGTGGGCAGGGTGGTGGTGGGTGTTTGGGCCAACGGAAGACTATGTGCCAAGTCAAGGGCAGGCTGGCTGGGGGAAATACAAGTCATGGGGAGACTACGGCCGAACTAAGAACTTCCCACATGGGAAGTCGTTTGGGGTTAGGCAGGGAAAGGCTATGGTCAGATTTGTGTTTGAAGCGACAGCTAGTGACCAGATGGAAGCTGGCTTAGAGAGATGCAATGCAGAGACGGGAAGGACCTCAACTCAGATGGTGGCAGTGGACCCTGAGGGGAGAGAGGGTGCCAGTGGTGTTTTTGAAAGGAGAGTCCGAGTGCCTGCTGCCCAGCTGAATGTGGAGGAGTGAATGGGAGCCAGGATGCTCTTCGGGTTGAGCCGGGGCTGGGGAGGTGGCGCCTGTGGGGGCATCATAGGAACTACAGGAGGAGTGGGCCTGGGACGTGGACTGCGGGAGGAGAAGGCAGCTGATATGTTAGACACGTTTAAGTCGGGTTAAGGAGAGGTGCCGGGGGATTCAGGTGGTGAGCAGTGCGTACTCGGGTCGGGAGCTGAGAGAGAGGGAGGCTATCCAGACGTTGTGCGTAAAAGCCGCGCTGGAGGCGGCTGAGAAGCCTCCGTGAGACCATGCGGGTGCCCAGAGCCTTGAGAGATTCTTGAGTCTTAAGACTTAAAAGTAGCATTGACACCACTGACCTCCAACGACTGACTTCCAAATGACCCTCTAGATTCCCACAGCTTTCCCCAGATGCCTGGCAGGGCGATACCTGAGCTACTGGGGAGAATCCTTGGTTCACGGCACACAGGTAAATTACATGCCGACACCCAAGCATCACTGCCCAGTGAGAAATGAATGCTCTAGAACGGCGGTCGGCAAACTGCGGCTCACAAGCCACATGCAGCCCTTTTGCCCCTTGAGTGCGGTGGCTCTTCCACAAAGTACCACGGCCTGGGCGAGTCTATTCTGAGTTTTAAGTGGCGTTAGAAGAAGTTTGAGTTTAAAAAATTGGGCTCTCCAAAAGAAATTTCAATGGTTGTACTGTTGCTATTTGGCTCTGTTGACTAATGAGTTTGCCGACCACTGCTCTAGAAGATCAACTGTAAGATCTGCCAAGACCTCTCCAAAGTCCAGCAATTGCACCTGTGTGGGAGGGTCCCGCCATCATTGAAACAAGAAGATGGCTTTCTCAGGCTAATTCTAAGCCCCTATAGGACAGTCCTTTAGGTCTGGCTGCCCCTGCCCAGGTCAGGATCTTATGGACGAAAAGAAACCTTGAACTTGGAACTAGACAGACATGGGTTCTATTCTTGCCTTGACCACTAGCGGCCCTCGAACAAGTCTCTGAATCACTCCCCTTATATTTAAAATGGGGCTGGCGGATTGTTCCTCACCAGGGCAGTGGTTAAAATCAGAATCAGAATGAAAAAGAAAGTACACTTACTGTGCTTCACACCTTGTAAGGCTCTAGAATAGGGGTGTCGAACTCAATCAGAGAAGGGGCCAAAATCTAAAATTCAGCCTAAATCGCGGGCTGAATGGTTTACTGAACAGTCATAAACTGACAATGTCATAAACTGACAGCGGAGTGCAGTGATGACAGCGCGGTGCGGGCCACATTGCAAGGCCTGTGGATTTGGCCCGCGGGCCTTGTGTTTGACACATGTGCTCTAGAACGAGGTGAGGGGCTTCACTGCCGTTGCTCCTCTTGGAGCTGGGAGATGGGACCTGGAGGTGTGGGATCTGAGCGGCATCCTGGGCCCAGACTTGCAGCTCTTTCGCTGCAAGAAATATTTTTAGGCAGCAATTGCGTCTCCTGTCCTGTCCACTGCACACATCTGTTCTGGCTGCTGCTTTTCACTCCTTGCCCACAGTGGTCAGAGCCCAGAGAAGTGGCTGCTTTACTAGCCGTATACGGGCTGCACACTGCGCAAGGGCTCCTGGGGGCTCCTGGGGCTAAAAGAGGCCAGTCTTCCCTGTGCTCGGCCAACGACCACCCCCGGGCAGCCTCATCCACCCAGAGGGCCTGCTTTTCTCTGATCCTCACCAGCAGTGGCCCTGACCCTGTGCATCGGTTCCTGCCCTGGTGTGTCTGTGTCTGTGTGATTCTCCCTCTGTCCTAGGCAGGGGAGCCTGGCATATTCCAACCAAGCGAAGCTTGCAAGTTATGCCAACATCAAAACGTTCGAGTCAACAGGCTTCTGACAGGGCTGGCTGTTGATGCAGAAAAGGAAGTAACCGCACATGCAAAGTCTTCAAGTGGAAAAACACCCACCCCCTCACTTCACAGATGAGCAAACCAAGGTTCAGGAAGGCAAAGGGAGTGCCCAGGTCAACAGCTGGTGACGGGAGGGGCGGGGATCCGTGCTCGGTCTCTTCCCTCAGGAATAGAGGACACCCCGGGGTTCTGTCACCTGGAGCTTCTGCACCTCACACACGGGGACACACAGACACTGGAATGCCGGCTCAGATCGAACAGACAGACTGCCCTTGAAACCGGCCCTTTCCCCCGAAACTCCAGAGGAAATGGGAAGCAGATCTTCGAGAATCCCTGGAGACCCCTGGGTAAGAGGGACGGCATTGGGTGTTTGGTGAAACGTTCCATGGAAACCATACTGAGGCCAGTGGACGGGCCAGCATACCTCACACACGGACACATGGCGGGCCACTAAGTGAGAACGGCTCCAGGCACATCACAGAGAGCTCATGAGTACGGCACAAACACAGGAGAGAAATGGGCTCGCAGCCTCTTTCCTCTCCGAGCAGCAAAAGGAAAAGCTACGCAAGTCTTTGGAAAGGCGGCCCCCAGGGCCACAGAGCTCCACATGGGCTGAGCAGTCTGTCAGGGCATCCCAGGGCCGGGGGCCAGGAGCCAGGAGCCGGCCTTTGGCGGAGGCTGGACCAGGAAGGACGAGCTCTAGAATGAACTTCACTCCAGAATGAACCTCATGGAAACCAAGATTCCTCTCTCAGGGCGGCTCCCAGGGCCGGGACAGCGTCCACCGAATCCCGGCCCCTGGGAGAAACTACAGCTCCCTCGCGGCTCGGCCTCCTGGTCAGCACGGGGCTGGGTGACGAGCCCCTGTAGACCTGCCCAAGCTATTGACTTCTGTTCTCCACCCAGGCAGTCCTCACCGCCCCCCAGAGAGGCCACGGAAGGCCCACCAGCAGCTCCTTTTCCCTTGTGGGCGAATCGTAGAAACAGGCAGAAAAGCAGAACTATTATGCCCTTTGACTGCGCTGTCCGCCATGGGAAGGAAAGGGTGGCTCGCGGCTTTAGGGGGGGTGTGGGGCAAGCACAGAGGAGGACTGAGGAGTCCAGCCACTGGGCATCATGGGAACCGACCCTCAGGCAGTGGACATGCCATGTCTTTACCTAAATGACGCGGGACTGACCGTGGTCACCCTAACAAGAGGTGCCGCCCACCCCACCCAGCCTGGGAGCTCCGCTGGGGACGGTGCCAGCCTCCCAGCATCCCTCCGCTGCCTGTGCATGGCCGTGACCCCGAGACACCAGGTGCCGCTTGTAGGTAGTGGCCTGAAACCACCCAGGAATGAACGCTGGGGCCAGAGGGACCTGCCCAGAGGGACCGGGAGTAAAATTCCACTGACCGTCCACGGCCCCCGCGAGCTTTCAGTGTGCGGGCTGGGCTGTCCTAGCCGTCTGTTGAAGCTAAGAATTCGAAGCACACACGGCCCCCCACCCACCTCTCGGAGCTCATCACCGCTGTTGATGCCGCCTTATGCCCGGACAAGGGGCAGAGCCGGAAGGAGCCAGCCCTGCAGGGACGCCCCATCCATCAAGCCCCTTCTTTGGGAGTCACTGATGGCCTCCAGCCTCCCTCTGTCACCCTGCCGTCCACGCCTGACCGGAAACACTCCCGCTGCCCAGGGTCCACAGCCTGCTGAGCACAGCGGCCGCGGGACACGCTCCAGGACCCCGCCGCCCCATCGTGAGGCCCCACACCTGCGGCCCAGACGCCACCTGCCACCTGCTTGGAGCTCCCCTGGTTTCAGGTTAGAAACGCAGGTCCCGCCCACGGACAGCTGGCCCAGAGCCGCCTCTGGTTCCGGGAAAAGGCAAGGTGGGCTCGGGGGACTCACCGATGCCCAACCACTGGGCTCGTCGAACTTGGAGAGAGGACACTGTGGGCCCTCTGAGGACAGAGCCGACAGCCGCTGTGTCCTCGTGGACAGACGCAGGGACTCCAGCAGCCACAGGAAGAACACCTCAGGCCCACGCAGACTCCCTGCCTGCCCCACCCTGTCTGCACAGGGGCAGGGACCCCGTCACAGAGCATGTGCCACACGGGGAAGAAGGTCCCAGCTCCTTCCTGACTGACATTTTCCAGGAATAAGTGATTGGTGGTTTTAAAAAAATTATTCCTTCAATAGGAACATTTAAACCCCTGAGGTGTGCAGTCATTCAACATTTGCTTTTGGAGTGAATGAATACATTCACACACAAAAAAAAAACACCCAACTATGACATTTTCTATTTCTTAAGCAATTAATAGTGGAAACTGGACCATTCTTTTCCACTTAACCGCTCTAGGTTTCAAGCAACTTTGCATTATATCTTTCCACATTATTTTTACCTGGAAGAAATTCACATCACATAAAATTAGCCATTTTAAAGTGAACAATCCAGTGGCGTTTAGTACATTCACGATGTGTAACCACCACCTTGATTTTCATCACCCCAAAATAAACCCCCGTTCCCACTCAGCAGGTACCCCTATTGCTCCCCTCCCCAGTTCCTGGCAGCCACCCGTCTGCTTGCTGTCTCTGTGGAGTTATCTCTTCTGTTATTCTTTGTAAGTGGAACCATCCAACCTATGACCTTTAGTGTCTGGCTTCTTCACTTGGCACAGTGTTTTCAAGGTTCACCCATGGTCTAGCTTGGTGCTTTTTCATGACTGAGTAATATCCCATTGCCTGTCTATGGCACCATTTGTTTACCTGTTCCTCTGTTGATTGGTTTTGAGGCGGTTTCCACCTTTTGACAATTGCGAATATGGGTGAACAAGGATTTGTTTCTGAGTACTTACTTCCCGTTGCTTTGGGCACATACCTAGGAGTGGAATTACTGGATCACTTGGCAATTTTTAGTTTAACTTTTTGAGGAACTGCCAGGCTATTTTCCCTTCCCCCACTTTCTAACCAACATACTTGTCAATCCCCTTTCCTTTCTAGAAGATAATATGCATGTTATGTGGCGCACTTTTCTATGCCTAGTCCCATATATTTGTTGCCTTTGATCTTACACATTCATGTTGTCCTAGAGAGAGTTATTTGGATGCTTAACAAAGAAAATACTAACTCGGTAGGAAGCAACAGCTAACAACAGCAACATCCATGGAGCATTGTATATGTGTGTGCCGGGGGGCACTGTAGTAGCCACTTCACCTCCTTCCTCTCATTTAGCCCTCGTGACAGCTCAGCTACTGTCCCTGTGTTGCAGATGAGGAAACCGAGGACTCTACCAGGAGCTAAGTGTTCTTCCCCCGGCTCCGGCATTATTTTATTTGTAACTTTTGTGACCCCCGGTAAGATCGGACTCCCCCAGGTGTCCTCTGGTGCCCCTGCTCTGTTGAGTTCCCAGTGCACAGTATCTGGTCCATAGTAGCTGCTCCTTAAACACGGGCTCATAAACCTGTGCCTGTGCAGATGGCACTCCCAGCCCCTGTCAACTGGCACGTGACCTCAATGCCTGGGACCTCAATCTCAACTCACAGACTTTCTCAAAACAGACGTGGCCCAGGGATCAGGGAAAGGAGATGGTCAGACGGCTAGTGAATGGGGCGGGGGGATGAAGGGGGACTTTGATCCAGGCCTTGGCCCAGGCTGTGGGTGGGAACACAGGGAGCGTGTGCTAAGAAGCTGGAAAGCTGTAGAAGAAACAAAACCCATTCATGGTCACATCGGCCTCACGGGCTTCCAATTTGCAACCTGTGACAGAGGCTAGCCCCTCTTGGGAGAATAATCTCGTGTGTTTTCCAGCAACCTGTGCTCAGCTGCATGGGTAGCTAACTGAGTAGGTGCAGGAGGGGGTGGCGGCTAGGAGATGGTAGGGGGAGAGAAAGAGAAAGAACTACAGCCAACTAGAACCAGCTTGGTTGCCTTTGTGACCCCAGATTTGAAATCAGGATTATCACCAAAACTAAGAACATACAGAGGGATCAAATGTGCTTCAAGTTGGAGGAGAAAGAGGCTTACCACTCCCTATCCACTCGAGGTTTCTTACGTAATTGCTTTCTTGGCCAAACATGCAAAACATCCCATCAGGACCTCAAGCCCAGCACGCCATCGGCCACCCAGCTCTGTCCCGGGGCCCTGGGCAGGGGGCACGGCGGGGAAGACGTGTCCCAGCAGCCCTTCTCCCGGGCCACCAAGAAGGAGTCGTCTGGCCTGCGGCCAGGCTGCTCAGGAGTCCATGGACCAGTGGCTGGAGGGAGTTGAGGAAGTGTCGATATGGTAACGGAGGGAGTTTAGGAACCTCCAGATCTGGCACCCCTGATCGGCTCTTCGGAGACAGCTCTGCTTTCTTGAGTAACCTGGGACCCCTCATCCCCTCCTCCTGCACCCAGTCATCCAGCTCAGGCCACACACCCTTGCTGCTCCCACCACCATGTGTCCGCTTTCCCTTGGGATGCTTCACTCGTCCCGCTTTCTCCTCCGTTCCCTGTGCTCTGCCGAGGCCCAGGGCAGTGGTTGGGTGGGCTTGGGAGGCACTGGGGGCTCCAGATAAGAAGCCTGTGTGGGGCCCCAAACCAGGGAGAACCGCAGATCCCAGGGAGCCTGAGAAACAAAGGCCTGTGGCCGCAGAGGTGATGGCCCCGGGTGCTCCGTCCCCTGTCGCTCTTTGGGACTTGGGGCAGTGAGAGAGCATCCACTGGGACACCGGAGGCCGAGTCCCGCCTGCCGCGGGCAGCTGCTGTCGTAAACCGACACTGCACACTGCTCTCCAGCTCCTCCGGCTGAGAAACGGCGAGAACCCCGCTCCTGTCCGCCGTCCTGCACCCGGCAGAAGTGTTTGCAGAGCCTTTGAAAAATTAAGATGAGTTACAAGCGCAGGATCCCCGATGGACCGTCCCCACTCACAAATGAACCAGCCAAGCCACCCGGTGTCCGCGGGGCCTGGGAAGCCATTACTTCGGACTTTTAATCTCCCCCCCCCCCCCCCATCCCAAGGGAGCAGGAGATAAATAGCCATTTCTTTCTGATTGCTTTGGTGATATTTCATTTCAGTTCCTAATCAGATTTTGCCCGAGGGAGAAAGTGAGCTATTAATAGAAGGGTTTTTTTAAATTGTAATATTGGTGATTAACCCTGCACTGTCCCCAGCTCTGGCCAAGGCGTCCTTTGGTTGACCAGAGAGATCAGGTCTGAAACACTGGCCCTACTGTGTTCCCTGCTCCCCAACTTCCGGGGCCTCCCTGGGACCCATCACAGCACAGCGTCTGTCTCTCACCGGCCTTCCTGAACCACTCAAACCCCGCTCTTCCTCGGAGGGTTTCTGCCCTGCCACCCAGGCCCACACTCTGCTCTTGGCGGCCCTTCCTGCCCATTGCACCCCAACTTCCCTCTCCCTCCCAGTGTCCAGCCCTCCGGGTGATGACACTCACACAGGGTCCAGCACAACCTCCATCTCCTCCACGCCCCTCCCCCCAAACCCAACCAACATTGACCTTCTCCTTCCTCCTGGTGTCTGCACTTGGGATTTTCTGATGTTCACTTTAGCCTCTCATTGCTGTGGTTATTTTTGGAAATGAAAAGGGCATCTTCAGTTTGTAAAGGGCTCAAGATGCTCTCATATTGCTTTCACAACCTTCCTGTCTTAGAGATGAGGAAGCAGGGCTGGGGCTCGGGGACTCACCCTGGCCCCTGGCCGGAGTGCTCTGAGCTTCGTTAAGAAACACTCCTTGGAAGGAGCCGGCTTCCCCACCTCCTTGTCCTCCCTCTGCACCACGGTGGTCACACAGATTTGTAACCAGCACTTCTTGAAATAACCCATGTGCAACTTCAGGAAAAGTGATTCAAATGGCACATTCCATTGATGCAGATAATGGTTATTTGTACTAGTAGCTTCTTCGTATACAAAGACTGTGCTTGCAGCATGAGTTTTATATGTGCAGAGAGAGACTCGCACCCACTGTACACAAACTTCCCCAGGTCATGGAGTTAACCACAAGCAGCACTGGGCCCAGGGCCTGGGGCAGAGGATGGAACGTGCTTCTCAGAACTGGCTCAGCAGGGGGACATGCTCCATGCTCGGCCAGCTCTGGGGAATCCTGGCCACCAGACGGCCAGGTGAAAGCCACCAGGTGGGGGTGGGGTGCCCATCCCTCTGCCCATCTGGACTCACATGGGAGCCAACTTCCCAAGATCCTCAGGCCACTCGCCACCCGCAGAACTGAGGTGTGTCTTTGCCACGCCCCCAGGATTCCCGTTACGACTCCAGATAGCAGCCCAGTCCCACCCCCTGAGGGCGCACTCGCAGGCAGGAGCTTTCAGTGTCCATGCTGGATTTCTTTGAAGTTAGTGCATGTGACCCGACCTTCAAACCACAGCCGTGCCCCAGGGCCCTTCCATCCAGGCCACACTGCGATCACTTTCCCCATTTTGGGGATGGAGAAACTGAGGCCCAAGGCAGCTGAACGCCTTTCCCAAGGACACATGGGAGCTCAGGGGAGAATTTGAGCCGGCCTCGGAGACCCCAGTCTCTGGGCCTCCCCTGCTCGTGGTCATCACACCACCTTCCAGCCGAGCTCCCAGCTCCTGTGGCCTGCAGGAGCCTGAACACACAGCCAGAGAGTCAGAGGCAGCGCGGGGCCCGCAGGCTCTCCCGGGCCCGCAGGCTCTGCTCTCCTCAGGCCCCAAAGGACCCCTGTCCCTGCCTGTGACGGCCGAGCCGACGCCCACCCAGGACCTCCCCTGCCTCTGTCCTGCGAGGCAGGGCCACACAATCAGACCGGTGGTTCTATCAAAATGTCCCCACCCGTGTCACAGTTCTTCAAGCCCTGATACTTGGAGGGTTAGTCTGATAAAAAAAAAAAAAAAAAAAATGTATTCTGTGCTGCCAGTGGGAGATAAAGCTTAGAGGCTGGGCCCCAGCCTGCAGGCAGCCCAGCCGTGGGGCCATGAGGCCGCTCTGCTGTGCGATCAGACAAGGTCTTCCTTTCCCTGCCTCACCTCCCCCACTTCCAGAAAGTCTTCACAAAGCGTGGGGTCTCCAGGCAACGATGGAAGAGAGATTTTTTCGGGGGGGAGTGAGGGATTGAGGCCGAAGTGAGGGTGTGTGCTGTGTATGCATGTGTGTACACGTTAGCATCTGTGGGGCACCCCCGCCCCAGCAGGTTCTTCTGTCCGTTCTCCCCAATGGCTTATCGGCACACGTTACAGGTAGAGAGGAAGACGCCTGGGGACGAGAGCAGGCAGATGGAGGGGATCAGGGATGGGGTGAAGGCAGTGGCCATTCTAGAATTCTCTGTGCAGGAGCTGGGCAGGGCAGTTAGACTGAGAAAACGCCGTCTACGCCAGGGCTGCTGGCCAGAGTGGGTGCTCGGTAAGCCTTCAGGCACTCGCATGGGTGCTCTGCATTCAGCAGTCACTCATCACCCCGTGCAAACCCGGCATGGACAGGAGGGTGCAGATGGAGCAGACAGGAAGTGATGGTCGTCTTCCAGCCACACCAGCTCCTCTGCACAGCCCCTGCTGGGGGGTTATGGGGGAAATATGGGGGGAGGCAGCTGGCTCAGAGGGTCTGGACACCCCACACTGTGCATCTGTGCCTCGCTGAGCCACGCTGGACCAGGACAGCTCTGCCCGCTCCCGCTATGGCCTGGCCTTTACATTTTGAGCCTTAATATTGCAGCAAGGCAGCTCTGGGCTTTTAATTGTCCTGAACTTCTGTTAACATTCCACGGAGGGAGGAAATGGGAAGGAAAATGAGCCCGTATCTGCATTGCTGTTGAGTTGCATAATTGTATATTCTCGCCACCCCATTAGTTTTCGAGTATTCCAGCCTACCCACCTCTCCCTGGCCACCGCCGAGAGAAAGGAATCGGCCGTTGGGTTATTGCTGCAAAGTTTGCAGAACTCCGAGTCCCCTTCTGCAATATTAAGGGAGAATTATGCAACTTCGAATTGAAGGCCTGTCTTTTCATTGCCACCTGAGTGGGAGACCCGCCTTCACACAAGCGCCTGGTTGTCTTCTTGCTTTTTCAAAAAACACTCTTTCCCTCCAAGAGGATGTGACTCGGGAAGACTTGGCCCTCTGTTGCCGCGCCTCCGCACTTATTTGTGGAGCGGAGAAGGCCCCGCCCTCCCACCCCTTCACTCAGAGGTGACCTCAGAGCCTCGGCTCACCGTCTCCAAAAATAAACCCACCTAGGCACCCACCACACCCACAGACCCTGGCTCCACTCTCTCAGCCGAGCAGCCTGAGAAGTAAAAATGAGAGCTGTGTGACCAAGGTGTTCCATCACTGTAACCATGGCTACGGGCTTTATTAGCCAAACACCAGGATGTGGTCAGATCAGATAGACGCAGACGGCCAAGACAAGTGTGAGCAGTGTCACGACGTGTGCCCACAAATTCTCCAAATTGGAAACAGAGCCGATAATGATGCCCATTCATAAAGGACCAGGGGGGACGGGAGGGGCGGGAGGGGGCGGGGGGGTGGCGGGCTGTGCCCCTGAGACCCGCCCAGGGTTCTCACTTGAGCTTTAATTCAGCTTTTTACTATCACCCTCTCCCAGGCCACGCCATGCATTTCGACGGCAGTCTTCCCTTCCCGGAGTCCTTTTCACACACAGTCTGTGTGGTCTTCACAACAATCTCGAGAAATATCCGGGCGGGCGAATAGATCCCTAGCTCAGATGAGGGAAAGGCTCAGAAAGCTGGACCGACCTGCCCAAGGTCAGGCGCTTGGAGGAAACTGAACGGAGACTCGAACGTGGTCCTCTGCTCCCAGCTGACTGCCCCTCCCACTGCGCCCCTCTCCGCCCTTTCGTCCTGTCCTGGGCGTTAGTTCTGATAGCTACTCATGCCTCTTCAAACGTCCCTCCTCCTCACCCTTTGTCCCATCAGCCCAGGCAAAGACCAGCGTCAGGCATCCAGCTGGAGGTGGCAGCCGGCTAGTGAGGCCGCCTTTACCTTTCCCTGTTTCTGTGTGTCAGGCCCCCTGGGGGGCTGTCCCCTCCACAGATGACAGCGCCCAGAACAAGCGGTGTGGTCCCTACTCCAGCGGGAGCGGACAGGCCAGGGAACACAAGCTTGGGACCAGGTATCTGACAGGACCGGGTGGAGCAGGCGGGGGACAGGGTGTGCGACGGGAGGAACATAGGCCCTTCGAAAGCTCCGGCCGACCTCAGCCGTGTGGGAGGTTCGTGTGGCCAAATTCCAGGACTAGCTAAAGGTTGAGGATTTCATATGAAATCAGAAGAGGAAAAAAACTAAAACAAAGGTGCCCATGAGGTGGCTATAATCCCCAATACCCACTGTCAGGGTGATATTATTCTGGACTTCTCACATGTTTGGTCCTATGAAAATGTGAGCTGCCTGAAGGCTCCGAGGTGTCTTAATTAATTCAGAGTATAGGATCTTGGGGTTCAGATGGGGACTATAGTCAAACCTCTTCTGAACTTTAGCAGCCCGGTAGCCTTGGCAAAGCACTTAGTCTCTGGTAGCCTCGGTTTTCCCATCTGTGTAATGGCACCACAAAGGCCCCCCACCCTCCTGAGTTGCTGAATGAGCCTGGCCTGGATTACACACCCCGAGTTGCGCTCTTAGTAAGAACGCAGCAAATGGCAGCCGTTTGGCTCAACAGATCACCCTCTGTCCCTGGGGAAGGCGATAAGACCTTTTGACAGCCCTCTGCTGCGGCTGTGCCTCCTGAGGTATCTGTGTCAGCAGAGGCCGCCGGAGGAAAACAAGCGCGCATTCTCACCGAAGCGGGAGGAGAAAGGTGATAGCGATGGCAAACAAGGCGCCCCTCAGAAACTGGCCCCGGAGGGCAGGAGGGCAGGAGGGCAGCAGCGGGCGGCGGGGCTGCGGGTGAATGGAAAGAGCAAGAAGGCGGAGCAACGGCCAGTTGTCTGCCCTGATTCCCGGGGAGGAGGCTGGCTCCCTCTTCACACCAGCTCAGTGAGAACGGATCAACTCTGGTCACAATGAAGTAATTTCTTAAATGGAGAGAGTAGTGTAAGAACCAAGATAGTGGGATGTCATTCTCAAGGCAATTGTAGGGAACCCACTGTGTGAGGTGTACTTAAGCTGCATGCTTCCACACATGGCTTATTTTATTCTTCCCAATAAGGCATTCATCCCCTCATTCATTTACCCACTCATTCATTTACCCACTCATTCATTCATTCATTCTCCCATCTATCCATTCAACAAAGATCTATTACCAACCCACCAGGTCCTGTGCTAGGTATTGAGGCTAAGATGATGTATTATAGCACACCGGGTTGCTCAGTTGGTTGGAACATTACCCCGTACACCAAATGGGTTGCGGGTTCAATTCCTAGTCAGGGCACATACTAGTTTGTGGGTTTGATACCTGGTTGGGGTGCATACTAAGGCAACCAGTTGATGTCTCTCTCTCTCTCTCTCTCTCTCTCTCTCTCTCTCTCTCTCTCTCTCTCTCTCTCTCTTTCTCCCCCTCTCTTTTTCTCTCCCTTCCTCTCTCTAATCAATAAACATATCCTTGGGTTAGGATTCAAAGAACTGATGTAGCGCAGTGGGTGGGACACTAGCCCCCGGAGAAATGTGTTGATATCTATTTACAGGAGAGAAAACTTGAAAAAGTGCTTAAGCGAATGTTGCCCAGATTCCACACTCCATTAGGGGAGGAGGCCACATTCTTGACCATAAGTTTTCTGTTTGGGAGAAGAAGCACCAGAAAATGTCCTTGATCATCTCAGGGACGGGAATATGAGGAAGTTGTTGCCTTGCTAATGGGCTGGAGCAGGAACTGTATTGACTGAAGTTAGCGTAGTTGGGATTCTCAGAGACTCAGACGCGACTTCTAGTGTCAAATCCTAAGGGTGCCTGGAAAAGACTATTCGCATGGACCCTGCGGAGACCATGTAATTAGGGATGAGAAGAGAGAAGAGGAGGTGAAGAGGCATGGAGATAAAGTGGCTGGAGCCCCTAGGCCTTCCCCAACCGGAAGTCAGAGGAAGCCCAGGTGAAAACCGTAAACTCTTTCCAGAGTTCTTAAATTGCTCTCTATTTCCCTGGTATCATCTCTGAGTAGAGAGAGGGTGTCTTTTACCTCCCCTGCACTTCCTAGCACAATTTAATTAATCCTTGATTGATTGAAAGACTGACTCATTTGAACCTGGAGTGAAATGAATGGAGCATTTTCATTTTCCTTTCTGCTGAACCTGAAACAGCGCAGAGTAATTAGGACAGGATCCCTTGTTATCAGAAAGTCCCCGCTACAATGAGCCCTTTGTGGCCGAGCGAAAGGAAGGTAGGCAATTATTTGGGCACTGATAAAGGCGCCCCCACACACACACTCCCTGCTGCCTCAGCGATATGGCATCTTCTAGATCATTATTTCCTCCTGAAAAGAGTTACTGGCTGGAGGGCCTGGCTGGCCTGTGGGCTAAGTGGTGAGTGACTGTCACCAGTGTCTAGTCAGAGACGTGCCTGGTGGTCGCTGTCCTATGGCCTTCGCTGCCCCTGCTCCCTCCCGGGTGACCGGGGTTGACCGATGAACGTTTTTTCCAGATCTCTTTTCTTGGAGGCCCTGTCACTGGCGTGACCTCATTCATTCGTTCAGGCCCTGGGCATCCAAACAGAATGGGCCAGGCCAGCGCCCTCTCCTCACTGCGCTCCCGTTCGGGCACAGGAAGGCAGTCAGCGATGTGTAGCCTGCAGTGACGAGACACGACACGTGAGTGACATGTGAGGAGAAGTTCCTGCCACAGGGGCAGCAGGACGGGCCTGGCGCGTTGACTGGGGGTGGGGCTTGATGGGGTAACAGCTGAGCTCACATTTCAGCAGAAATGCATTTGAGCTGAGCCCTGAATGTGAGGAGTGGTCACACCCGCCAAGATCTGAGAGCTAGTGCACCAGGGACAGACAAGGTCCTGGGCGGACAGGCCTGCAGTAGGTGTGCCCAGGTGCGGGAGGTGAGAAGGGGTGGATGAGGATGGAGAAGAAGGCAGGGCCAGGTGATGGAGGCATTTGGGGGTACAGAAGGGAGTTCGGGTTTCACTCTATAGGCGCTGGGAAGCCAGGGGGATGGGAGTGAGTGGAGGTGCAGGGTGTGGGGAGTGACGTGATCTGGCTCATGGGGGGTGGGGGGTGGGGGGACAGGGATGCAGGCTTTAGAGGGACCTGGGGAACCAGCGCCTCATTGGGAAGGTGTCGCAGTCATCGGATGAGAGACAGTGGTGGCCTGGCCATGGACGGAGAGCTGGGCGGATTTGGGAGGCATGGATTTTGGAGGTGGAGCCGCAGGGTCCAGCCGGGGGGTGGGTGTGTGTGTGTGTGTGTGTGTGTGTGTGGAGTCGGGGAGAAGGGGTGTGTCGCTAGTTCCCTGGGGCTGCCCTGACAGTGCCACACGCTGGGGACTTCAACAACAGAAATACGAACTCCGGGTGTTGGTGGGCAGGTTCCTAGTGAAGCCCGGGCCCCTCTCCCTGTAAGGGCCCCCTTATCAGTGTCTCCTCCCACTGCCTCCCTCTGTGCACGCCCGCCTGTGCCCAGACCCCCTCTCAGAGGGCACCCTCCCCCAGCACATCACATGACATCTGACCTCTTCCCTCAGTGCGCCTGCAGGAAGGCCGTGGCCACATCAGACCCCGGGGTGCGGTCCTGGGCTCAGGACTTCCCCGGCCTGTGCAGCGGGACACAGTTTGACCCATGATGGGAGGGAGGGGGACCAAGGACACGCAGTCAGTCTGCGGCTTAGTCCGAGCCCGGAAAGAAGTCATTCCCTCAGCACACAGTGACCAGGCAGGCCCACCGCGAGTGCATCGCTGCAAGTCAGGAGCACAAGCATGAGGGAAGCGAGCCCACAGGGATGTGTGTGTGCATTCGCAGAGACAGAGGCCACTGGGGTGGGGGGGGGGGGGGATGGAGGGGATGAGGCCCAACTCCGCCCGGGACGAGCTCCCGGAGAGAGGGCGAGAGACTGTCGCTCCGGACGCTGCTCTGAGCGACGTCCATGTTTTAATGCTGAAGCGGTCTCTTTGGAGACGGATGGGCTAGTTAGAAAGAATTTCCTTTCTGGAGAGAGACAGCGCCTTCGCGTTAAGGAGGCCCACAGACCCAAAGCCACGACCAGAACCAGCACTGCCTCCTCCCTGTTTGGCCTCACTGACTTGTCACAACCACCAGTTACCACCTCAGGGATGGGCACACGGAGCCCCGCCCAGAGTGAGGAGCAGAGTCAGGGCTCGAGCCCGGGAAATGCGGGCCCCGCACGGCACCGGGAGCACCTGGCTGAGCCCTGCTGGATGGAAGCGGCGCCCGGGGAGTTGCTGCGTCATCGCCTCGCTGCTGCAGCCAGGACCCGCGCAGGCTCACTGCCGAGCACAGGCCCCTCCCTCTCCGCTGCACCAAGGAGGTTCCCTTCTCCCTCACCCCCTCCTGACTGCGGTCAGCAGGGGGCGCCGTGCCCCACAGTTATCCAGGGCCCGATCCTCCCGGGCCTGTGCCTGTCACCAGCCCGGAGCGAGCGGAGCGAGAACACGGGAACCGGCTGTGGCCAGAGCTCCCTCACGGCCCGCAGCGACGCACGGGGGCCGGGAAGCAGTCCGCTGTGCCCGGGGAGAGGCTCGTTTTTAAGAACTTTTGTGGGAAGACCTGGCGGGAGGAGCAGGAGTCGGAAAACATCTATTCTCGCCGGACTCCACCAACCGCCATCGTGTGTCCGGCCAGTCGCAGCCCCTCTGGCCTCTGCTCCTCCTCAGCGGGCAGGGACCCCGCCACCGACTCACCTGCGCAATGTCCACACGACAGAGCGTCACTTCATCCTAATGGTCGCGGTGTTCCAGTGAGCCCACATCAGGAGCTCGTGCTTTTGTTCAAAATCAACCATAACGATCGCACTGACTGGGAGGGAACTGCCACCTACTTCCCCCGCACACTCTCGTCTGGCACACACCGCGTGCGCATGCTCTGGGGCAGCAGTTAAGGGAACTGGGGAGAATACAGGCATCTGTGTCATCACGCCCAGGCCTGGGTCAGTTATAAACCTGATCATCGACACGCAGGTCACTTGCTGGGGTGCGACCGTTTCTGTACAAAATGGCACCTTCCATTGGTCAGAGGGGCCCTGAGCACAACAGGAGAGCCAGGCGAGAACCACCGAGAACACATACTCAGCAGCAGCGTTAACCTCTGGCGGAGGTTCCCCTCGGGCCAGCGATGGCCTGTGAGATGCCACCGTCACCACCGGGGTCCCGCCAGGACTGCACAGCGGTCTGGGCGCTGGGGCCCCGTGTGGGCAGGCAGGTGGGGACACCTGGGCTGGCTAAGATGTCGTCAACCCCAAGGACAGACGGTGGGGAGACGAGCACAGGCTGTTGGATGCGATTCCCAACCGAGAGAAAATAAATGCACCAGCCTCGATGGCTGAGCCAGGCGGGGGCTGGAAGACGCCAGCACAGCACAGCCAGGGACACCGCCTCACGTCCCTCCCCCCACACCCTCCAGAGAACACCCACGTGGGGCCTGGACCCCCTGCACCCGCCTTTCCCGCCCCAGCGCCATCTCCTCCGTCTCCCGCTGGGGGCAGTGTTCTTCACAAACAGAGGATTCGTCCCCTCCTCGTTTCCTCGGAGGCTCTGACAGCCACAGCCACCCGGCGCAGAGGCCCCTGGGGGCGCCTACCTGCTGCCGGACACCCCACTCGCTGCCGCTGCCGCTGGGCTCAGCCAGAGTCCTTTCCGGAGAAGCCAGAGGTCCGGTTGTTCGTCTGGAAAAAAGCACAGTGAGCGCATCGTCACCCTGTGCTCCCAGACATTTGGGGGCTAAACGTCTGAAACACAGGGCGACAATCCCCACAATCACTCCCCACAATCTCAACCGAACACCAAGGTTGGTGGGCACCGCTTTGGTGGGGAGGGGAACCGGCTCCGCGGCAGCGACACCAGGAGGCACCAGAGGACGGCTCCCCGGAGAGCATGTCAGAGGCCCAAAGCGCGGCTCCTTCTGCACAACAGTCTAGGCCAGTGCTCGGCAAACTCAGTCCACAGAGCCAAATATCAACAGTACAACGACTGAAATTTCTTTTTAGAGCCACATTTTATATATATATATATATATATATATATATATATATATATATATATATATATATATTATTGATTCTTCTACAGAGAGGAAGGGAGAGAGACAGAGAGCTAGAAACATCGATGAGAGAGAAACATCGACCAGCTGCCTCCTGCACACCCCCTACTAGGGATGTGCCTGCAACCTAGGTACATGCCCTTGCCTGGACTCGAACCTGGGACCCTTCAGTCCGCCGACCGACGCTCTACCACGGAGCCAAACCGGCTTCGGCGAGAGCCACATTTTTTAAACTTAAACTTATTCTAATGCTACTTCTTCAAAGTAGACTCGCCCAGGCCATGGTATTTTGTGGAAGAGCCATACTCAAGGGGCCAAAGAGCTGCATGTGGCTTGCGAGCCAGGGTTTGCTGTCCACTAGGGGGAAGCACTGACTTAGCTCACCACCAAGGACACCTCTGATCGGTTCGGGAATGCTAGTCATTCCAGGCTCATAAACACTAATCAGACTCTGCAGACCAGCGAGCCCAGCGAGTGCCGGGGCCTAGAGGAGAATTCTCAGAGTAAAAGGTATAAGGAACGCCTTTTAGTCGCATTTCCCCCGACCGGGTTCCCAGACGTTAATGACTACTCTCTGGCTGTGTGGAGCCGACACAAATCAGTACCTTTAGGGATCCAGACGGGAATTACTGACTTCGCTTTAAGCCTGAAGAGAATTCTATTCATTCAAAGGCTATTTCGGGTGCCATGGGATGGATGCGTTTGAGACAAAGGGGCAGGAGGGCCTGGGACATTGGAATAAACACATAATTCAAACACATGCTTCTAGTTTAGCCAGCGAGGCAGCCCGAGTTGGAATTTGCTGATTCTGTTTGACCTGTATGGCATAATCCCTTTGTGATCCGATCGTACGAGGCTCTGTGATAGCAGACACCACCATCTTTGTCCTTCACTGCGGAATCCCCAACACCTGACGCCACATGGGGCATACACTGGGTGCTCACTGACTGACTGTAAATGCACAGAGAGTTCTCTGAGAGCATTCCCCAGGGCTTTTCAGATCCCGTCATCCTCTCCTGAGGGCAGCTCTGATCACAACACCTGCCTCCCGTTACAAAGCCCCCAAAGAAACACGCACCCTAAGGCCCTGGGAACCCTGGCCACAGCCCACAGCCTCCTCTCTGCTCGCGGGCGAACCCGGAGGCCCCTGCGCCCTGCCCAGTCCTACGTTTCCCCGCCCAGATCTGAGCATCTTCTCACCCAGGCTTCTCCGTGAGGAGCCTGCCCACCCACAAGGGCCTCCCCAACTGGCTCCACCTTCCTGAAAACTGTCCACACACGTGGAGGCGGCATCTACTCTGAACCACAGAAACGCGGTGGGGAGAGCGTGTGGTCGCAGGAAAGCTCTCCTGGAAGATGAAAGCAGAGAAAAGCACCCACCACAGAGCAGAAAGCTACTGGCCCATCCAAGGCTGAGGTCACGGCCGGGTCAGGGCCAGGGAGGCGGTGAGGGGTGTGAGGAGTGAGGCAGCGGGTGGCCGGGAGGTTTTCCTGTCAAGACCCCGGGGCTTGGTGGCCTGTGGGCAGACCGGGGCGGCATTCCCAGGCCCCCGAGGGCCTGTGCCGTCTCAGAACACTTCCCTCTGTTGCCTGTGGAGTTTGTGTGGGCAGCCGTGTGCTTTCTGTAACCCTTCTCTTGGGCAGGGCCTGGTTTCTGTTGTAAGTCTCTCAAGCATTTGTAAAGTATCTGACAACAGGAAGTCACTCTCTTTGCCTCTGTGGACGACGGACCAATATAAACGTTTACGTCAGTCTGGGGAGTAGCCAAGTAGCGTAAGATTCTGAACATCCCGGGCTACTTGCCAAAAGCGGGTTAAGACAAAGGACGAGGAGGCAGAGCACCAGGGAAGGGCTCGGCCTGGGGCATCAGGACACTAACTTCCCAGAACCAGCCAGGCCAGCACCGCCCCTCGCGCACTGTGGACCCGCCCGTGCTCTGGTCCGGGCTGGAGGCCTGCGGAATGGCCGTGCCCACCGGGTGGGGTAGCCGTGAAGACAGGACTGAATGCCCAGCAGGTGTAAAGTGACACATGCCTCCCGGGGACCCCTGGCACCGTGCCGGGAGCCAGCTTATACGGCTGCGTAAGACGTACCACGGGGGCGTGGGGCCACCGGCCAGCACACCGGACTGAGGTCATGCGGGCTTCCAAGGACACGGGAGCCCTGGGTACATGGGACACGTATAGAGCGTGTGACCCAAGGACACAGACCCCGAGGACAGCCCAGGGCACCATCGTGACACACTGTGGCCCAGGTGCCCACAGGGCCCTGCTCCCGAGCACAGACAATGAAACAGTGATTCTGGGCCACGTCTCCCTGCGCTGCCCCCATTGACAATGCACTGTCCTGTTGTTCACTTAGAAGCTACAATTCACGTAAAGGCGATTAAAGTATCAGAGGAAAAGCAAGCACTACATAACCACCACCATCACCACCACCTCCTCCTCCTCCTCCTCTTCCTCCTCCTCCTCTTCCTCCTCCTCATTCCCCCCCCCCCCCCCGGCGGCCTTGGGCGAGCGCTGGGCCCCCTGTCCAGGGTTCTGGGTGTTTGTCACAACTGTGGGTCCTCAGACACGTCACCTCCCACTCCAGGCCCCTGTTGTGTTTGTCTGGGCAGCCCTGTGCTTTCTGTAAACCTTCTCTTGGGCAGGGTCTGGTTTTTGCTGTGGCATTTGTAGGTTCTTCGAATGAATAAAGAACCTTAACGATGTAGGCTCTTCGCCGTTCAGTGAGAGAGCTGACTGGGTCTTCAGCCTGAAAGCCAGTGGCTTTGGTTTTGGGTCCCATCGCCTCTCGGCCTCCGGGCTAAGAGCAAATGCGACCTTTGGTGCTGGGCAGTGTCTTGCACCAAGAAGCCTCTTGCGTTTCCTTGAATCATGCCTGTCCTCCAATCTTGCTTGGACACGGGACTCAGGGATTCTGGAACTGAAGGAGCCTCGAAGACCTTACCCCTGAGCGCTGAAGGCCAAGATGCATGAGTAGAGGGGGAGGTGCCGGAGGAAGAGGGGTCCCCCAGACAACCAACCAGAAAGACCCGCTGTGGGCGGAGCTCCGGGCAGGAGTAGGGAGGCATCCAGGGGCCCCACCCCTGTTCCAGGTACCGTCACTGTCAAGACCCCTTTCCCGCTGTACAGAGGGGGCAGGCTGGGAAGATGTGGGCATACTCGGCAGAAGGCCAGGAGCAGACCGGGCGATGAGGGAGAAGAACCAGCAGGTGGGGCCCGACATGGCCAGTGCCGTCAGACATGGGAGTGGGATGCGAGGACAGGGCTGGGGGCCTGGAGCAGGGCTGGGGGCTCGGAGCAGAGAGGGGGCAGGAAGAAGGGGAAGCGAGGCTGATGGGGACCCAGGACCTCGCAGCCTGGGGACGCCCAGGTCCCCTCGGACAGGCAGCAGGACATCAGCATGGCCTCCCGCGCCTCCGCTTTCGTGTGCGCTGGGAGCGGCGCTGTGCTGGCGGGAGGTCCCAGTGTGCGCTGCGGGCAGAGGCGACTGGGAGCAGCTCTCGGGCCGGGAGCCGGCCCTCAGGGCGCTGACCGCACACGATCCCTTTGTCCGACAATCGCTGTGCACCCACCGCGTGCCAGGCTGACAGCCTATCGATTGTCACACCCTGCGCCCATAGGAGCGTGCGTGCACGGCGAGAATGAGCACCTGCCTATTGACTAACTGCGTGCATACAGCTTGTTTATTGGGCCTCAGTAGGATTCCAGTGAACCCTGGAAATGTGCAGCTCTCCCCTTTCCTGAGCCCAGGATCGATGGTGTCCTTAAGAACAGTAGGGCATTCCACTGCCTGTTCCCTGAGCGATCTGCTTCTCTCTCTCCAGGTGCCCTCCGTGCACGCCCAGACCCTCGGCCCGAGGGGGGAATCGGTCACAAGCGGGAGCCCAGGACGTGGCGGCAAGCCGAGCGCCATGGAGAAGCTCAGCTCCTTCTTCCGTGACATCTGGGACACCATCCTGACCAAGCACCGGGAGGGCCTCTTCAACAGTGTCTGCCTGGGTGTGCTGCTGGCGCTGCCGCTGCTGGTGCTCCTCGCCCTGGTCTTCGTCTGCTGCCACTGCTGCTGGAGCCGGCCGGGCGCGGGCCGGCAGCCGGAGCGCGGCCCGGGGAAGAAGAGGAGGAAGAGGAAGAAGGGCGAGGAAGACCTGTGGATCTCCGCCCAGCCCAAGCTCCTGCAGCTGGAGAAGAGGCCGTCACTGCCGGTCTAGCCGGGCGGGCAGCAGAGGGTCCGCCTTCCAACGACTCACAGGGCCTGGAGATCACACGCGTGTCCACAGAGGAGCTTCTCAGCCAGGGAGCCACCTCAGACTGAGGGTCCCAGGAGGGCACCCCCAGGGAGCACGGGGACAATGCGTGGGCACTGGCCGGGCAGCTGTGTGTCCAATAGCAACGCTCTTGGCTCCAGACGCAGACGTGCCGTCCGCCTGCTTCCGGCACAGACCTTACCCAAAAGCACAAGGAACACGGATCCGTGACCATCCGGGCTCACCGTGCACACCACACACACGCAGCACATATCCGCTCTTGCAAGAACATCTCGCAGGAGGGCCTGGCCAGGTTCGGGCGCATGTGCACAATTGCATGGCCGGGCCGGGTTATGAATTCCATCCCCATTCCCTATGCTCCTCAGGTAACAGGCGTGAGCTTTCCCGCTCCGATCCCTGCAAACCCTTTTGCTGGAAAGGCTCATCTTTGGACTTTTCGGCACCCGGTACAGTGCCTTTCGCTGTGTATCAATGCGGACCCTCCAGTTCCCGTGCTCCTGACCCTGCTCCGAGGGGCGCAAGTTCAAAGTGCAATGGATCCGAATGCATCGGAAGCTAAGGTCTCGCAAGGTCCTCACTTCCCCCGGTCGGTCGGTCGGTCGGTGGTGAATGTGGTCCGAGACCCCTGGCTGAGACGCACCACACACAGCCCCTCAGGAAGGCCCTCCTCCGCACAGGATGCAGCTCTGGCCGGGCTCCTGGAGAGCATGGGCGCCAGGTAACGAGGCTGCTCCGCCCACTCCGCCGGGTGCGCCGTGTCCTTCCTGTGCAGCGCGGAGGTGGGAGGAGATGCCCCCTGAGCCGGGCATCCCCTGAGCCAGAGGCGCTCGGCGGGAAGGAAGGAAGCCATTGCCGGCCCGGCCTCGCAGAAGGCACACAGGAAGCAGCGGGCGGCGAGCTGCAGGCGGGAGGTGGGAGATTCGGACTGAAGTGAAAGGACTGAAGTGAAAGGATGAAGCTAGAGAGAGGTTTATTCATATTTATCTTGAGGCTCAGGCAAGTGCCTTGCGCACAGTGGGCACCCATAACCGTCCCTGACGCTGCTGGGTCTGTGATGGCGGCAGGTGAGCCGTGATACCTCGCCAGTTCCCCCCGGTGCCTTCTGGGCTGCGAGGGTGGCGGTGGGTGCTGAGTTCTGCAGAGCCAGGGGGAGGGCTGGCCCGTGGGCCCCGAGGTCGGTGAGGACGTGGAGACCAGGTCCACGGAGAGCTGAGGGCTGTCTCCCCACCAGGCTGAGGCTGGAGGCCGAGGTAGCCCGCTTGTCTGATGAGCTGGCTAGTATTTGGATTGGATCGCGGCCATATTGCAACGGTGGGTAATTCCTGGGAGCGGGCTGTGCTGCCAAATTCATTTGCAGCCCTCGGAGGCTGTTCCAAATGGTGTGCAATTGCCATTTCATTAACAATATAGCTAAACTATGGTACTTACGGTAGCAGAAACGAAACCCTGTGAGATTGCGCTAAGGGGAAAATGTGCTCCATCTACTACCCCCCGGTGTGCTCCAGGCCCATGCAGAGCGGACGCTGGGAGGTACCTGCCGACCAGGTCTCCTCACAGTGACCCGGGACGCGGAGTTCAGTAGCGTACACTGTCATCCCTTCCCCCTACGAGGCCCCACGTCTCCCAGGCTCTCAGGCTCTGACTCCTAAACCCCCGAGAGCAGAGAAGCTACACCCTGATTCCCTGACCCCGTGTCACAGGGAGAGCGTGTCACAGAGCAGCCGACTATCCTGGGACATCACAGGACAGCTAGTCATCTTCCTCCCCCCCACACACACAATCTACTGCTGCCCAGGACGAGGCCCTTCCCGTCTGCACTCGCAGTCCCAACTGGATGAGTTGGGCAGACGTGGGGGCTGGCGGCTGAGGCTGGTGTTAGATATGATCCAAGAAAGATCACCAGGAACATGGTTGCCGTGGCAACTGGCTGCTCATTTGAATTAAGAGAGCAGTGTGTCACCTCCACGACAGGCCTCCCTCTCCGGGTGCAGGCCCTGCTGTCTCCTAACCTACCGCACCTGCTCCAGCTCCACCACGAGGCACGAGCACGCACACCTCAGCTGCTCCCGTGGCCTCGGACCCAGGACACCGAGCCCTGAGCGAGGCCCCTCATTTCCCCACCCAGCCTCCCCTCCCCGGGGCCTCCCTGGGGTCCCGAGAACAGGGCCCGGGCAGGGGAGGCCTCACGTGCCTGTTGAGTAAAGGGGCGTGAACGGAGCCCAAGCACCATTTCCCTCTCCCTTCTCCCTTGTTTTCTTCTCCATCCCCTCTTGTCCTGGCTCCATCCCTTCCCTCATCTCCATCTTCACTCCTTTCCTTCCCAGACCTGCCTCTGGCGACGAGGATGCCTCAGAGGGGAGCCCGCCTGGCCCAGCTGGGGGTGAAGCTAATGAGGGACAAGAGGGTAGTAGGGAAGGGGCTTCCTCCGGCACAGGCCGGGGAGCCCGTGGGACGTGTACCCAGCCCCAGCCAGCCCGCCGTCAGAGCAGGCCCTCCCCTGCTGCTGCTGCTCCCCGGATTGGCGCTCCGGTTACTGGGGGGCGGGAGGGTATGGAGAAAGGGTAGTCTCCCTTTCAAGAAGGATATAAGTGGCCCAGATTGTACGGTATTCGTCAGTATTTTTTTTTTTCTGAAAAAATTCAAACACATCAAGAGAAAAACTGATTTAAATAAAATACTTTAAAAAATAAAAGCCCCGCCTGGCCTCCTTCCTTTCCTGGCATTCGATAGGACCTCGCCCAGACATCACTCAATGACGGATGGAATGACGGATGCAGGGACTCCCTCTGGGCACTGTCCCTCCCCGCTCAGCCCCGCCCTGGCAGAGCAGCTGCCTGGGGGTCCAGGCGTCACAGGCACCCGGGCAGCACCTCGGGAGGGCTCCCTGCAGGAGGCCGGCAATGTCTTCCTCAAGGAAAAGGGAAAACAGCACAAACTGCATAACAGACTCATGAGTCCACTCGGGTCCTGGGAGGGGGAGAAATTAAAATCCTCCAGAGAGACACGTATATACACATATAAATATCGCTCCGGGTTGGCCATAGCTTGGCCTCCTATGAAATGCAGTGGCTTAGTTGCTCCTGACCCCTCCCTGGTGATGCCAAGCTGGTCATCACACCGGCTGGCACAGGGCTGCGCACCAGGGCCAGGAATGACGGGTTTGTCCCCCAACTACGCTGCCCGCCAGTGCGTCATCCACATCCAGCTCTCAGTGACGCGATGGCAGTGAAGGTGCAGGCGCCGAGGTACACCAGCCAGGCTCCCATCACTCAGCAGCCACGTGTTGCCAGTGGCTACCACCCTGGAGAGCAGGGTCCAGGAGCTCGTGGGGGTCGGGGTCCACATCCTGGCCACCAGCAAGGGCTGAGGAAGGAAGGCCCCTGCCTGCCCCCCCCCCCCCCCCGGAAGGGGAGTGTCCGGAGTTCTGGTGGGTTCCTGCCCCTGCCCATCCCCAGGCTCTGGGACTTCCCTAGTGCTCCCTCCCACACCCTCCCAGCTGCCGACACTGAGGGGAGGCCAGCAGCTCCACCTGCCCAGCCTTGGCCCTGACCTTGGCGGGGATATGGGTTTGGACAATGCCACAACTCTCAGCTCACGGGAACCCTCTGTGCAGGCTCCTGGACCTTTGACCCCAGTATTATTACCAAATTCAAAGTCGCAGATTACAAGACTGAAATAAAGAGTCACTTCAACACAGCCTTTGGTCTCTGTCTTAGGTTCAAAGAGATATTTTCAAATACCTAGGCCATGTCACTCAGGGTGGCCATGTTTATTCCATGAGCATTTTTGACATTTTTTGCCATGTGCTGGGCACATCAGATCACCACTGTTGGTTAGCTGTTGTCATTTTTTTATTTGCCAATCTACGGGGAAAAGGTCAGTGCTCCTGACTAGTCAGGTATTGCATGTGTTTAAAATCATTGCAGCACACCAGTTGAAAATCACCGCTCTGAGTGAATGCTAGTGGTCTCTGAATTACATGTGATTATTTGGATCAGTGGTCGGCAAACTCATTAGTCAACAGAGCCAAGTATCAACAGTACAACGATTGAAATTTCTTTTGAGAGCCAACTTTTTTAAACTTGAACTTCTTCTAACGCCACTTCTTCAAAAATAGACTCGCCCAGGCCGTGGTATTTTATGGAAGAGTCACACTCAAGGGGCCAAAGAGCCGCATGTGGCTTGTGAACCACAGTTTGTCGACCACGGATCTAGGTACTCAGAAAACAAACCAATGCTCAGGTCAGAGATGTTTGCAGAACACTGCGTACTGCGGCTGTCTCGCTGCGTGAGGCCCACAGCACGTGGCCCACAATCGGGTGTAACAGGCGCTGTAATAGAAACAGGTGCCTCTGTGCACTCAGTCTTCCCAAGCCGATGGGACCGTGAAACCCCTTTCAGCACACCGGGAGGAGCAGGGGTTCCAAGGAACCCTGTTTGGGAAGTGCTGCCCTGGCAGGCATCCCCCATGCCTTCTGTGTTCCTGTCTTCCATTGCTTACAGCTCAATTCCTGCATTCCCCAAGGAAACCTGTTCCGAAATGCACAGATTCTGCTTCACCTTTCCTACCTCTGCTTCTCACGCTGCTCTTTCTCTGTCTCCCATTAGTGAACCACAATGATCCCATTGGCGGCTACTCATGGCCCGGAGCCCTCGGGGCTGGCTAGAGACACCCCCATCGTGGAAAACCCGAACGTTTGAATGAAGTTACGGAGACGGGAGACCCGGGCTCTCTCCCACCCGCTGTATAACACACAGAGCATCTCGGGATCCCATCTGACCCCCGCAGGGACCCACGCAGGGTGTAGACCAGGGGTGGCGCCGTTTTACAAATGAAGAAACGGGGCCCCCGAGGAGGTACGCAGCTCCCACACCGGGACGGAACAGCCGCGAACGCCTCCCCGGGGCCCTGCCACGCCCGGCTCCGTGGTCAGCCCCGTGCCGGCCTCGGCTCCTCGTGTTCACCTGCCGGGGCCCCTGGGGGCAACAAAGGGCTCTCCAGTCCTCAGACGCCTCCTATCGAGGCTCCACCTGGAGCCGCGTCTTTCCCACTGGCGCTCTCTGATTAAAGCTGATTGTCTTCACCTACCAACACGAAGAAGCATTTTCATTCCGTCCTGTTACCCTCTCTTATTTAAATCACAACACCCCAAAACCTTTGTTTGCTAGTCCTTTCCTTCTCAGGGCCCCGCGATTTGCTGTGATATAGGATAAACAGGCTTCTGTGGGCTGGCCTGGGGACCTACCTTCCCCAGTAACACTGGGATCGAAACAGCCTCCTCACTCCCCCATAGAAAGTTCGAGCAGCCGGAAGGACATTGGGAAGTGGAGTTATCTGCATATTAGGAACTGCCTGAAGCCCCTGTAGGGGCTGCCCCCCTTGCTTTCGCCAAGCTGAGAGCCCCCGGCCCCGGGCCCACCACCAGCCCAGGAGACCAGGTCCCGGATGGAGTCCGGCCTCACCAGGCAATCTCTCCAAGGTACTCCCCAGGGACCTCTCGTCCAGCAGCCACGCCGCCTCCACAGCCACCAAGCACAGGCTGGCCCCACAGGCCACTGTAAGCCCACGCTGTCCAGGAAGGAGGAAAAGGGGGACTCCCCAGCACTCACCTTCACAGAGGAGAGGAGGCGCTGGCGCGGGGCGGCGCTGCCACCTGCTGGCCGGGCTGGCCACCGCGCCTCCTGCCGGGCGCGGGCCTGGTCCTCCTGCCCGGCTCCTCGGCTCCTCCCCGGCGCCCTGGGACCGCTGAGGGGACGGCCTGGACATTTCCCCACGCAGAACTTCAGCAAACGATGGAGTTTCGCCGGAGCTTTTCATCATGTGCACGCTGCCCGTCCATGTGCGTTTCTCCCTGCCAGAGGCCTCTCCGCACACAGCACCTGGCCCTTTCCCTTCGCGGCCTCCCCTCGTGCTTGTCTTTCTTCGGCCCCGTCAGCAGTTTCTGGCTTTAATGTCAGAGTCCCCGGGAGCTCTCCGTGTGAAAGCTGAGCTCTCGTCCGACAGACAAATCCGCCCCCGTCCCAGCGGGCGCTCCTGTCCACACCAGCTCTGACCTGCCGGGGAGGGCCTCCTGCCTTCGCCCCACGGCCCTCCCTCACAGCCTCTCCCCTTCCCCCTGACCAGCTCTGGGGTCTGAGCCCCCTTCCCCTCGCCTCCGGGCACAGTCCCGGCCGGTCCGCGCCCGCTGCCCTGTCTCCGAAACCTCCCTCCCGGCCTCCCGGCGCTTTAAACGCGCAGGCGCCAGGGCCCAGCTGGCCGGGAGCAGCTCCAGGTGGTTCTGATGGAGGGCCTGCCACGTGGCCCAGACAGAGTTCCTGCCCATCTCTCCCGCTCGGCCCCGCACGGAGCTCCGTCCCCTCACCCAGAGACACTTCCTCCCTCAGACTCACCACACTCCACCTCTCGTCTCTGTCACCAGACTTCCCTTTCCCAGGTGCCCTGCCTCCTCCCAGGCCTCTCCTGTCCCCCAGCAAACTCAGGTGCATCCCTGCAGACCCTCTCCCATCGCTCCCATGACACTTTCCTCCCCACCCGCCCTCCCCCCTCACAGCATCCTGTCCACATCCCTGTGGACCTGCTCTCCCCAGCTCACCGCCACGGTCATGGTGTGTCCCAGGCTGTCCCCACCGAGCTGGGGGCCGGGGCTGTGTGCCCTGCTTTGCAGTGTCCTACGTGAACTAGCCAATGGCTTGGGAGACTCTGTGTGTGCCGCTTCTGCTGGGGCCTGGCTGGCAGCCTGTCCTTCCTAGGAAGCTGTGGCTTTCTTCGGCTCATCCCCAGAGGCTAGGACCTGACTCCAAGAGTGTGCCCCTCTGAAGAGGTTTACCCAGAAGCCCACTCCTGAGGCCCATTCCAGCCACCAGAGGGGGAGCTGCCAGAGCTGTCACGGGAAGGTCGGCAGTGCCTAGAGGAGGGCTGGCACACACTGGGGCTTACTCGGAATGTGTTGGACAGACAAATGAATGAATGAATGAATGAATGAATGAATGATAGTATGCACTCCATCAGTGCAAGGACCTCCTCTGTGTCCCTCCTCCCGACCCCCCTCCTGGTAAGAAGCAGGCAGACACTTAAATTCTTAAATCAAAGAACAATGTGGGCCGTTTTTCATGATCAGCTCCAGCTCTGGAACTGTCTGTCACTCAGACCACCCACCGATAGATCTAGCAGTGACTATGGCATTGCTCAATGTGTGTGGGAGGGAGGGAAGGTTGGGGAGGAGGAGTAAAATTTTAAAGGCTGATTTTTTTTTTTTTAAGTTCCAAAAGTAGAGGTTAAACCCGGGAGAAGCTGAGGCAATAAAGGAAATAAAGTACACCTTTTAGGGGACAGTTGTCCTCCTTCCCACTCTCTCCTCCTGCTTCCAAACACCCTTATTTGCCATCATGCGAGTAAGAGACCACAGCCAACCTATCCCATTAAAGTGCACAGACCCTGCCTTCACTCACACTTGGGTTAAATCTAGAATTTTCAAGTGCACTCACGTGGGGGGAAGAACACAGGCAAATCTTTTAAATCGGGTGGTTTATTAGTATTTTCTTCTTGAAGAGGAATCTGTCTTACTTCAACGGTCACTGATTTCCCTACAGAAAAACCTTCCAAAGAGACAGGAAAATAAGCTGAAAGGTCTGACCACGTGCCTGTTCCGACAACACGCCTCAGACGCCCGGTACTTTCTGAAAAGTCCCGGGGCTGAGCCACACCGCTGGGCACAACCTTAACCTTTCCCCAGGGGGCGGATGGAGAAGGGAGGGAGGCTGGGCCGTGAGCAGGAGTCGCAGGAAAAAGACTTTGGGAGCAACCAGTTACCAGGAGGCAAATGACTTACAGTTGAAACCAGTGAGAATTTATTCAGAACGTACGCAGGCCTGTGAGCGTGATTTATGCAAAGGGCTGGGGAGAGGACTCTTGAAACAGCAGAAACCTGGAAGGCGTGGTGCCCACGAGCTGGGCTGGGCTAGCCGGGGCTCGGCTCCTTGCGACTCCATCTCGCCCCCTGGGCTCCCGTTGTTCTTCCTCACCACACCAGCACGTTCTGGGAAGGGGAAGGTGTGCCCCCTTTTCCCCAAAACCCAGTGTCACAGGAGGGAGGTCACGGCATCAGGCGACCTCGGCCCTGGGCCAGGGACACCTTGGTGCTTCTTTCTAGAGAGAAGGTTTGTGTTAGCAGAGCTTCATAGTCACACACCGCTTCCAGAGTTTTCCAGGCGGTAAAGTGCTGGATTCTGTTTTTTATTTATTTATTTTTCTAATCCTATATATCTGTTACTGAAGAAAGACTGGAAGAAAGACCTTGTGGTTCTCTCCCATATGCACTGGACAACCACGCCTGCGCTGGCCTTCAGGTCCGTGTGGACGGGAAAGAATGCAGGTGGCCTGGGCTTGGTGAGCGACTGTGTCTGCTGGTGACCAGCCATCTCAGGAACCCGGGGCTGACTTCCCTCAGCTTCCACTAACCAGCCACCAGAACCCACCCACCCCCAGCTCACACAGCCCCAACCCCGGCCGGCCTTGCCTCACGCGATGATTACTCAGATGGGTCATCAGAACGTTCTAGAATTTTCTCCTAGTGTCCTCTTCTTCCTGCCCAGGACGTGCTCCCCGCTGTAGCCCTGAGGGCGGATCTTCAGCTCCACGTAAGGGATGGAGAATTCGTGTCCTTTCCACGGCTCCCAGTTCACCCCCTACATCCAGAAGCCAACATCAGAAAGAGGAATGTTGGGGGGGAGAGGGTAAGAGGGTCCTTGCCTGGGAAACCACACCCTCCGGGATGTTACCCTCAGGGAAGTGAGGGTTGATCTAGGAACATGCGCCCTCTGCTGGGCAGCTGGGGTTAGACAGGCTGGGAGCCCCTTGTGGTGGAGAGGTGTGTGTGTATGTGTGTGTGTGTGTGTGTGTGTGTGTGTGTGTGTGTGTGAGGGGAGTGGGGGCGGGGTGAGCCCAGGAGGCGACAGGGCCAGCCTGGCCAGCAATGATCACATTGTCTTTGCCTCACTCTTCTCCTTTCCAAAAAATTAAAGGCAAAAATAAACATATTAATTGGCCAATTGTGTGGAATCATTTTCAATTTAGGCTGTTTAGATATTAGCTCTGGGGTAACGAACAGCCTGCTGAAAACTAAATTTCATTTTATGTCTTCTGACTGGAGAGCACAATATTTAATTCACTTAATAACCTCGCAACCTGGCCAATAAAGAGCCCAAGTGACCGATTCTGTGTGTTTTAATTTGTGAGGTAAATAATAAACAGGAAATAAACGCCCTGCCGACTGACTGTGAGCAGCACATTAACCAGATGAATGTCCTTTATTAGCAGACACGGGCCTGGCTGGGGCCCGCTGGCTGCTCATTGCAAACAGCTGGTCTCTGATCACAGGCGTCCCTGGGCGGGCCCAGCCTGCCCCCTTGGTGCTGCCCCCCCCCCCCCACCCCATCCCCGGCCTCCCACCCCTCCTTGTCTTCCCAGGGGCATCTTTCTCCTTCCCTGTGAAAAACCACCCGGGTCAGCCCCACTGCTGCCCGTCAGGGCCAAAGCAATCCCGTCCCCAGGCCTCAGGTGTGCTGGTCTTCACAGTGAGTGCCTTTGGCGAGGGGCGTGCGGGGCGGGGTTTCCCGGAGGCCAGGATGGGGCTGGGATGGAGGCAGAAAGCCAGGCTGGGCACTCAGAGAGTGCCCGAGGGCACGGATTAATGCTGAGAAGGAACAAAGGTGAAGGATCAAGAAGCTGTGAGGAAGCAGCAGGATATGCCCATAGCGGTGAGGAGTCAAGGCGACGTTCACGGGTCACGGAAGCTGGAGACACCGCTGAGGGGAAAGTTCCAGAGCCAGGAGGGGACAGGGCGGCGAGGATGTGCCTCTGTGCTCTGAAATGGACAGGTGCTCAGCAGAGAGCTCTGGGCAGACTGGCTGGTTCTGGATGAACTGGGCCCAGGGATGGGTCTGAGCTCCGGCAGAAAGGACTCTGTTTCCCTGGGGATCACAGGACTTGAGAAAAAGAGCTCTGGTTTACCTGGGACAGCTAGCTGAAGCCATCCCCCCATGTGATGGTGCTGGGGGCCTGAGGGTGGGTGCCCCCAGGGGGGACTCTGCCCTTTAAGAAGAGGAAGAGAAGCAGAGCTCTCTGCTCTGTGACAAGGACGGGGCTCTCACCAGGACCGGAGCCCGCCCGCACCTTGATCTTGGACTCCCAGCCCCCAGGAGAGTGAGAAATAAATGTCTGCTCAAGCCCCACAGCCTATAGTGTTTGGTGACAGCACACCAAGCTGGGCAAGACCACGTCCATGTGGGCTGGTCGAGAGAGATGGAGCGGGACCCACATCATGTGTGAATATTCTGAGTGGGCAGCCTGGGCTCTCCCCACCTGCGGAAAGTGTGGGACATGGGGGAGGGGTGAGCAGGTGGCAGGAGGCCCTGACCCCAAGGCCATGGGGAGGGGTGAGCAGAAGGGCCCTGACCCAGGGCCATGGAGCCTGAAAACCAACTCCTGCCCTCCCTGGGAGCCTCAGAAGCAGAAGGCAGACAAACCCGCCTGAGGTGTCACTTGGGGAAATGAGTGTGCAGAGCCAGTCCCCTACCTCACTGTGCTTGGTCTCCCCGTATCTGCCATTGGGGTTGGCCAGGTGACAGTTCTTGTACCACCAGCCGCCATGGTGCGTCAGGGCACAGTTGCTGAGGGCGATGTCGTTGTCTCTGTCAAACGTTGTGAACTTCCACCCATTGTGGTAAGAAAGAGCATCGCCTGCGGGAGAGAAGACGAGGGTGAGAGCGTTCCACCAGCGAGGGCCTGAGGGCTTCACGGGGACCCGTCCATTATGTCACAGGTCCTCTTTCCGGTCTGCCACCCAAACTCTAGGCCTCGTCCGCCAACAGCCTTCACACACGCTCGGTAGAAGCATCACAGTTCCGTGAAATAGCCAAATCCCAAAACAAACTCATGACTCTCCCATAGCACCTGACCACCCGTCCGTCCTCCCGGTCTCTGCTCGGCCATCTGCCCAGCCGCCCAGCCCGGAAGCCCCTGAGCCACATCCGACAATCCCCTGTACCCTCCTCATGCCCTTCCTCCCGCAGGTCACTCAGGCGCCCTCCCCACAGGGCCAGGGGGCCTGCTCCTCCACGCCCTCTCCTGAGGGTAGGCACCATCCTCTCAGGCCTCACGTCCTACTTCCTGCCACACAGACGTGAACTTCTCCCCCGGCTTTGCGGACCTGTGACGTGGCTGTTCCGGATGCACAACCTCAGCCCACTGTCCCACAGGCAGCTTCCGTCTGTGGAGCGCACAGGCCCAGCCTCGTGCCTCTCTTACCGCTTCCTCCCGGCTCTCCACTGGTTAAATCCTAACCAATCCTGAAGCCCAGCTCAGCGGTCCCGAGCAAGTCTCCTCCCTCAGCTCCCTCACACCTCCTGCCGCACACCTGACTTCTGGAGCTCTCTGTGCAGCTCACAGGCTCACGCTCCATGTCACCGTGTCTGGAGACCTGTAGTTACTTTACCTGCCTTTCTCCTAGTTCCCCATCACATGTGTGATCCTTTTATAAGTTTACTTTTTAACTCAGCTCACAAAAGGCAGTAAGGGTCCCTATGGATCCCAAGCTTAATTAAGTGCTGGTTTTAATGAAAACAAACATATTTATATCTGGCCTCTGAGTTTACCGATCACCTTCACAAACAAGTCCCATGAGGAAGCAAACTCGCATACATTAGAGCCCACGGCTTATCCAGGGTCCTACCCCTCCAGCTTGTCTCCTCCGTGTCACCAGACTCCCCCTCCACCCACCTGCATGGAAGCTATCTGGGACTCAGGAACTGTTCTTTACAACATAAAACACCCCTAGGATTAGACAGAAAGGTCCTGCCGGCAGTATCTCCACAGAAGCTCACCCACCGGGCTCCATGCTGAGCACTGGGAGCTAAGAGCAAAGGCAAAATTCATGTGACTTTTTAAAATACTGAGTCCTAAAACCTGAAAGAAATTTTGCACCAGTGGTTGGCCACTTCAGATCACAGTGTGTGTTCAGTCTTCTGCCATTAGGGGTCACTGAGCAGACCATGTTGAGAAGGCCTGCGGTTTTAAGGGTACTCCCCAATTTCCTTTCTCAGTCCCAGACTCCCCTTCCTCCCTCCCAGCTAAGTTCTTCCCTTTCAGACCCGACTCCAGCCAGCTGGCCTGCAGAGGCCCCTGCCTTGCCTCAGCCCCCACGTACCACCTCCACGCTCCTGGAGCTCTCTCACCCCCTGACCACTTATTAGACTCTTTGCCAAAGTTATCTTCTATTCTCATTGATGTATCTCCATGTGGGTCTCAGGGGAGAGACCGTGTCTTATGCAGTCTGTCCATCTGGCTGGTGACACATTCCTACCTAGTTACCCCAAAGTCAAAACATGCAGAAGCAAACAGCAGACCTACTTGTTAGGATTTTAAAAGCTAGAAATATAGGCTTAACTATAACATTAAAACAATAACCACGCCTCCCTCTTAATAAAATAGTCCAATGGCACCATCCCAGGATTAATTTTGTGATTTTCCTTCACAAATAAGCACCAGAGCGCAGCCCAGGGAGGGTGAGCCCCATCTCCACGGAACGGCTGTCCCTGTGCTGTCACAGCTGCCTGACGTCACGGGACCTACAGGCCTAGCGCTGGCTCCGCACTTTGACCTTTCTGCCTTTAAGGAATCACACACCCAGGCTGTGCACGGAGGCAGCCGAGTGGGCGGTGGGCAGCACCAGGGGGTGGCGGCTCAGAGTGTGATTCCTCAGCGAGGGGGCAGCATCCTGCACTGGGGGTACAAGAGGAGGGTTTTTACTGGCTGGGGTGTGCTGGGGCGGGGGTGTGTCCATGTACAATGTTCTGTCTTACAATGGCCAAGGATTGCTTTAAGAACCTTTGTCCCTTGACCCACCCAGCTGGGAGCGGGCCTCGTGTGTCCATGAGAACCGTGCACCTTCTCAGGACAGTCTTCCATCCCCTGATGGAAGTGCACACCGCAGCCCGAGGCCTGGACCAGGGCCAGCGGCCTCGGGGTGCGGGGAGCCCTGCGCACACCTGCCGTGCCTCTGTACTTCCCGACCGTGAGCCGGTACCGCTCCTTGCTGGACGCCACCTGGAAGAAGTCGTACACGGCGTAGGCCGACTCGTTGGCCGTCTGCAAGTCCACTCGCACCTCGTACCGGGTGGGGGTGCCCGTGGTGAGGTTGTGCAGCTTGTCGAGTCCTAGAAACAAGGAATTCCAATCACCGAACGTCACCTTGGCCTTCACCTCCTCTGCTAGTGGGGGCCTCCCCCCCCCCCCCGCCTTCTCTTTAGGGGCTGCATTTTCTCCTGCTATTGTTTCTTTGGTGCAGTCGTGCTGTTGAGCATGGAGTCCGTGTCCACCAGGAGGGCAGAGTGCAGGCGCTCATGGGGCGAGCCTGCCCCATCGGCTTCATCCCTGAGGCTCCAATGGTTTATATTTATTGTCCTCCCATCTCACAGCTGGCGGAGACTCATGGGCAGTCTCCTACCCTCCCAGGCACCGGGCATCCAGACTGTGACTTCTTAATTCTTCGCTCCCTCACTCTCCATGAACATCTGCTGGAGCACAGAGCAGAAGGAAGAGAGAAAGCGCGGGGCCCCTACGGGCTGGCAGAACGCGCAGCATTGTTGGGGCCAGGGTGGCCTCCTAGCAGAATCCCCATCGATGGGCATTTTCTACTCCTTTGGTTCTCAAGGGGAAGACCCCCCCTTACCCCCCCCTTCCCCCCGCACCACCCGGCCTTTGAGCTTCTCGGGGCCCGTACCGAACCAGAACTCCTGGGTGGGGTCCCCGAAGCCCTCCACGTAGGTCCGCCAGCGCTTGAAGAAGTCCAGCTGCCCGGTGTTCCGCCGCTGGAAGACCTGGAAAGGGAGATGGCGTTCCCTCTGAGCACTCAGCAGCGTGACTGGGGAGAAGGACAGGAGCTGGGGTCGGGGCTACCCGAGGACAGACAGAACAGGAGGCGGGGGGTCTCCATGCTCGCCCTTCCATTGCCACGGGCCCTCTGCCTCCGGGAAGGCCACATGGGACAGGGCGGTGCCACAAGTTGGAATCTGCCTGAATCCCTAATCCCTGCATGGGCAGGGCAGGCAAACAATGACATCAGTTAGCTCCACTGTTCTCTTGCCCCTTCACACCAGTCCTTCTTCAGAGATGCCCCATTCCCTCATTCCCTCTTTGGTGCCTCATTGATTCACTGACGTAGCAATCGTTTACTGAGCTTTTGCTATTGTAAGTGCTGGCTCCAGGGCAAGTATAGAAGTTGCCACGTTACAGATGGGAAAGTTCACACAGCTAAGTGTTTGGGGGCTGATGCCAGGAGAAAACACCGATCCCCTCACCCTTCCATTGGAAAGTTTGAGGATACCAGCTCTACTGAGTCTATTCTCCAAAAAGCATTTCTTAACACTCTGAGGCTCATTGTCAGTTTCCTAGCACGGAGACTGTTCCAGCCCCTTCCCCGGGACCATCCCTGCATCACAGACAGGGGAACCCAAGGTGAGGTGGCACTGATGTTAGTTCCACAAACATCACATCTAAATACACGCCCAGTAACAAGCTCAGGCTCCAATCCGATCCCGCCCCCAGGACAGATGCATTACGAAGGCACTTGGTCCCTGCCGCCAATCAATGAACTGAACACAGGGCCCAAGTGGGATGGGAGCATTCTTGTTCATTACTTTTCCTTGTTAGAAAACTCCCCAGCTTGGCCAGGGAAACTCCGGGCGATGGTTCCATGCTCTCCGCATCACTATTCAGATGAGACCCAGCGCTCCGCTCACCAGCTGTGTCCTTGAGCAAGTTAGTTAACCTTGACAAGCCTCACTTCTCTAAACCGTCAGACAAAGATGGCCCATTTGTCATGCACTTAAATGAGGCTTCAGCAAGGTCATGAATCATAATAAAGTATACAATATTGTCTGGTTGTCATGACTCAGTGGTTGAGCATCGATCTATGAACCAGAAGGTCACAGTTTGATTCTGGTCAGGGTAACATGCCCAGGTTGTGGGTTTGATCCCCAGTGTGGGGTGTTGAATGAGTCTCTCTAATCATTGATGCTTCTATCTCTCTCTCCCTTTCTCTCTGAAATCAGTAAAAATATATTTTAAAAATAAATCATAAAGTATTGAGGCCGGAGCCTGGCATATAAGGATATAAGTTACTATATCTCAGTAAGTGTTGGTTTGCATTTTATTACATCAGATTCCCAATGAACTAACCCACGGGGACCATGTGGACGTCTTGATCAGGAAGCCTTAACTGACTCCCTGAGAATCACGTCTATTCCCACTCTAGGAGGTGAACTAGTTTAATGAACTATTCTGGCAAAACAAGGGCCCCTTGGCAAAAACGTCTCAGAAGTTGGGGGCTGGGGGGAGGATCTTTTCTGTCTGGTTGTACGCTCCAGCTGTCCAGGTACACTAGGACTTACTTGATGTCCTGAACGACTAACTGGAGAAAAATAAATAAAATCTCACTTAAATGCCTGTGGAAAATGTGGCCCTTAAAACTTCCAAGATGGAAATGTCTGAGACACATAAGTGCTCCCTGGGGTCTTCACCGCAGGCTCCTGCGCTCGGCCTCCGTTCCCCGGGGGCAAGTCCCTCTCCCGGTGCATCAGATTGGGCTCAGCTGCCGGGCCGGTGAAGAACCTCCCTAGAAGGACGAGAGAGCTTGACCAAAAAGAGCAATGTGCTGAGGTCATCTTTCAGTGACAAACAGACTCTTGAACCCAAAACTATGGACACCACCAGTGAGAGGTTTGATGGAGAAGTTTCCAGGTCTCTTCGTGTCATCCAGGTGTGCTGGCTTTGAGGAGGACTCTACAGACTCTCAGGCCACGTGTCACCTTAGGAGTCAGCCAGAGCACACAGCCTGGAGGGGTGGGCCTGGGGTTACTGAGACCGCAGAGCCATTTTCTCTGGGTCCTCTGCGTGAGCAGGGTGTAGGAGGCAAGCTCCTGCGTCTGTTAGGTTCTCTTGTGGTTCTTGAGTCGGTACAATAGTGCTTGGCACATAGTAGGCACTCAAATATTTGTGGGAAATTCATGGGTATTCCCAGGCCGGCAGACACACTGGCAGATCTCTCTCTGAAGGCTGTCTGAGACAAACGTCTCCTTCCCAGGCTTTCAGAAAAGGCCCACTAGGCAGCACAAACATCCTGCCAAGGTCAATTATGGCCTCCAGGGCAGGGACCTGGCCTCCAGCTTCCCGGGCAGGATGCTCCGAGCTCAGTGGTGCTGAGGAAAAGCAGCAGTGCAGCCTGTGGGTCTGGTCAGGTGGAAGACCTCCTAGGATACCTTCTGTTCCCATATTTGTAAAGATGAGCCTGGAATTTGCCCTTACAATCCAATTACTGCCTTTCAGCCATCGGAGGCAGCTGTGCGGATAATAAGTTTTCTCTGTTCCTGCTTATCAGATGGTATTATTTTATCCATGGCTGCTCAAGCGTCTTTGGTTTCCCAGGCCACTGAGCGGGAGTATGAATGAATGCGTTTGAGTGGGATGGGCTCAGCTTTCTGCTTCCTTGAGTGGCGGGTGCACAGTGGGCAAGCGCGTGCTGGTCTGGGGCAGTGAGAGCCTCTCTCTGCTCAGGTGCAGGAGCAGGGGCTGGGGAGATGAGAGGATCAGACCGCAACCCTCCAAGGCAGCGCCTCAGATCCCTGGGTCAGGCTGCCGCCATCAGAGACGGGGCCATGTTTCAGCAGACAATGGCCAAGAGAATAAAGCCTCACGCAGACATGGCACGATCAGAACGTGTCCTTCTCTCAGGCCTTCTCCTCTCAAATCAAAGGCCTTGCTTCTGTACTGAGGAGCCAGGAAGAGGAACCCGGACAACGGGCTCCAGTTCAGAGGGCAGAGCCCCCAAAGAGGTCATGTGTTTCAGGTGACCTGACATGACCCCCAGGAAGACCAGTGATGGAGGAGGAGGCTGCAGTCCTGAAATCTGGTTCCCACTTTGTCACTAACTCCTGTGACTTAGCCAGGCCCATCCCCTTGTGGGCCTCACTGTACTTATGTAAAATCAGAATAATCATCTCAGTTACTCTAAAGGTTTTGTGTAAGGGTCATACTTCTGTGAGGTTCATACTTGTGTGAGGGTCATGTTTTTTGTTTTTATAAATGTATTTTTATTTATTTCAGAAAGGAAGGGAGAGGGAGATAGAAACATCAATGATGAGAGAGAATCATTGATCAGCTGCCTCCTGCACGCCCCCTACTGGGGATCGAGCCCACAATTTAGGCATGTGCCCTTGACCGGAATCAAACCAGGCACCCTTCAGTCTGCAGGCTGATGCTCTAACCACTGAACAAACCAGCTAGGGCAAGGGCCACGTTTTGTATGAGGGTCATACTATGTGAGGCTCATAGTTGTGTGAAGGTCATACTTAGTGAGGGTCATGTTTTGCGTCACTCACGATCCAGCCGCCGCCGTCCGTGTCCATGTCGCAGTACACCTGCAGGGGCTGGCTGGCGTCCCCGTGCAGGTAGATGGTATACAGGCCGCTGGCGCCGTTGCTGTTCTGCTGGACCTGACTGCAGTCCGAAGGGTGTGGGAAACGGGCACCAACTAGGAGCCGAGCAGAGGGCAGCCTCATTAGAAGGGCAGCGGGCCAGTCCCTATTTTAAGTTAATTCACTTCGCTTGGGAATGATTCATAGCCTCCTACTACTTTGCTCCTTCCAACTCTTCACTCACATTTCACTTTTCACTCACTCTGATCTCATCAAACCCTCCAGATGTACTAGAAACAAGGTCAAGTTCACAGCTCTTCCTCTCCAACCCAACTGCACCCAAAGTAACACTCCACTTCGCTCCTCTCTTTCGTCTCTCTGCCCGGGGAGGGGCTTCTCCTTAACCCGTACCCCGCCCATTCCCATCCTAGAGAACCCACAACTCTGGCCACCGCTGCTGCGGACACCCCTCCCGCAGACACCCCTCCCGCGGACATCCCTCCCGCGGACACCCCTCCCGCGGACCTCCTTCCCGTGGACACCCCTCCCGTGGACACCCCTCCCGCGGACACCCTTCCCGCAGACACCCCTCCCGCGGACGCCCCTCCCGCAGACACCCCTCCCGCGGACATACCTTCCGCAGACACCCTTCCCGCGGACACCCCTCCCGTGGACACCCCTCCCGCGGACACCCTTCCCGCAGACACCCCTCCCGCGGACGCCCCTCCCGCAGACACCCCTCCCGCGGACATACCTTCCGCAGACACCCTTCCCTCGGACACCCCTCCCGTGGACACCCCTCCCGCGGACGCCCCTCCCGCAGACACCCCTCCCACAGACATCCCTCCCGCAGACACCCCTCCTGTGGACACCCCTCCTGGGACACTCTGCTGGCCTCTCCCGGGCTCGGCCTCTCCGACGGTCTTGTTCAGAGTGCAGGAAGCCACGTACCTGTGGAAAGGGTGGTGGACACACTCCTGCTCCGGCGATCACCCTTGAATGCCACCAGGGAGACACGGTAGGTGACGCCCTGCTCAAGGCCTAGCAACTCAAACCTCTGGTCCCCACGTCCGAGCTGCACCTCCTACCACACAAAGGAGACAGGAAGGGACATTCAGTGTGTCGCCCCAGCAGCCTGGCGGCAACACATTCCCCGGGGCCGATGCCAGCAGCTCTCAGGCAGCAGTGCTTGTCTCTGAGGGCTCAGGGGCAGCCCAGGACCCCAGTGCCTCCCTGCTGCTTCTCCTGAATGGCCTCCTGCTGGTGCTGGAGCTGGGAGCCAGCATGAGGCAGCAGCAATGGGGGGAGAAAGGGACCCACCAGTCTCCCAAGACCTCTGCCCTCTGATCCACACTGGGGCACTCAACGCCAGGCTGAGAAGTGAGGAGACCATCCCCATATCTGCGAGGCAGGGAGATGGTTGGTTTCTCAATAGGCCTCCTTTTGAACCTGTATTTCTGCCTCTAGCAGGGCTGTCTAAGGAGTCATTGGAGCAACAATTAAATCAATGTGCCTTTCCTTTTGCCCTCCTCCCCTCTCTCTTCCTCATCAAGGAGAGAGGACAACAATTTTCCAAATTTACTGGCCTTCAGATTCCATGTGGGCAGTATGATCTTTGAAATAAGGGTTAATAATTCATTCGATAAATCTTTATTGAGCAGCTACATATGTGGTAGGCGCTCAACAAAACAGACAAAAAGTCCCTGTCCTCATGGAGTTAACACATATTGGGGAAGATAAACAAATAACATGGGCCCTGTGTGGTCAGCAAACATGCAATGATCAGCTGGGAGCAGGCACAGGTTAATGAGACCCAGTGTTCACGGCAGGTGGTCAACAAGGACCACCTCGCTTATCAGCAGGCTGTCATGGGACCAGCAATCAAGCTGACCCCAGTGAGTTGCTTCTTATGGGGCTGGGCATGGGCCCCGTGAGAAGAGGCAGGAGGATGCAGTACCTTAGTGGTGCCATCTGGGAACTGGTAGGTCAGAATGTAGCCATCGATCTGAGCCGAGGGGCGTGCCCAGGTCAATACCCCCTGAGACTGGGTCACAGCAGACGGACGAAGGTTTCTGGGAGGGTCGATATCTGTATATCAAAAGTCAGGCAATTATTATCACTAACGGAATGGAAGTAATTTTTGATATATTCCATTCTCTGCCCACATACCCTCCCATGTCTTTTCTGCCATCACGCAGGCTCTATTCTTCCTTGCCACCAGCCCGTTATGACCTTTGTTCCCAAAGGCATTGGAAGGACAAGGACTAAGGAACTGGTATTGGGGTGAGTTCCCTCCCAGGGGGAGTGACCCTGGGGCCCACTTCCCAGCAGACCCACAGAGGATGATGGGTGGGAGCAATCTAGACCAGTGGCTAGATTCAGAGCTGGTAGGCCCCACGTTGGTGTGGAAACGATGGGCGAGTGCAGATCCGAAGCCTGCACACGGAAACCAGGGCATCTTGGCAAACAGCTGCTGGGAAGGATAACAGGCATTCAGAGTAGGGTGCCCCCCAGAGTGGGCTCCCCAGCTAGGTATCTGGAAACCACACAAGGCTTTACATCAGCCCTGGGGAAGGAGCATGACCCTAAATTCACTGAAATCCATGTCCAACGAGCAATGAATGTAGGGCTCATGATGGACATTAAGTTGACAGAATATGAAGTTCTATTTCTTACACATCTAAGTGTGCGGCCTGAGATGCCTGCTCTGCACAAAAAGAGGTAGGGATGTAAGAGATGTTTGTGCAAAGGGGGGAGAAAAAGAGAGAGAGAGAGAAAGAGAGAGAGAGAGAGAGAGAGAGAGAGAGAGAGGTGGAGGGAGGGGGGAGGAGGAATCAAGAGAAAAGAGCAAAAGCAGAGCTCTCCCTCTAGTCCCCATGCCCTGTCTCACACACATGCCAGTGGGAACACGGGATGTGTGCATGGTGGACCAGAAAAACAAAAGCACAGTAATTGGTCAGAAGACTATTTTTTTTCCAACCAAATGAGATATGAATGGAAATTTCCATCTTGAAAAGTCATTAAAGAAGGTGCTTTTAATTTCAAAGTTCCCAAAAAAGATGCCTCCAGACTATTTCATACCCAGTAGCATTTCGGCTCAGAACGGAATTGCAGTATTTTAATAGGAATCAGGCAGCTGTTGTTTTAGGCTGTTTTGACAAATGCAGAATTTCTGCAATGTCAGCTTGGTTTGACTTTCTAAAGCGTAACATCTGGTATGGGTTTTAGTGTCCTTGTCCCACGGAAAAACTGAATTTCCCGCTTTGAAGTCAAAGCAAAACCTGAGCGATTTATTTATTTAGTTATTTATTTCCAGAGAGGAAGGGAGAAGGAAAGATAGAAACACCAATGATGACAGACAGTCATTGATTGGCGGCCTCCTACAAGCCCCACATTGGGGATTGAGCCCACAGCTGAGCCACACTGGCCAGGAAGAACCTAGCGATTTAAATATCTTAGACTGGCTCTGCCCCCTCTGTGACTGCCCACCATCCAGGTAATGGACTTGAGGTGTCTATCTTACTCATATGTCCATGAAGCAGAAACATGGTAATACTGCTGCCTTTAAAAATGAGCAACGAGAAGGTAAAAGGAAGAGAGGAAGGAAGGAACGGGGGGGGGGGGGGGGAAGAAAATGGGGGAGGGAGGAAGGAAGAAGGGAAGAAAGAGGAAGGTACTGGTTGCCTCTAGAAGCACATTTTTATTTTTATTTTTAATCTTCACCTGAGGATATGTTTGTGTTTATTTTAGAGAGGGAGAGAGAGAAGCATGGATGTGAGAGAGAAACACTGGTTGTCTCCTATATGTGCCCTGACTTAGGATCGAACTGGGGATCAAACCTGCAATCTAGGTATGTGCTCTAGCCAGGAATCGAACCCATGACCTTTTGATGTACTAGTGTACAGGACAATGCTCCAACCAACTGAGCCACACCAGCCGGGGCTGGAGAGCAACACTCTTCTTTTTTAAATCCATTTGTGTTTTGTTTTGTTTTGTTTTTAGATAGATTTTTATTGATTTCAGAGAGAAAGGAAGAGGGAGAGAAAGATAGAAACATCAATGATGAGAGAGAATAGTTGATTGGCTGCCTCCTACAAGCCCCCAACTGGGGGTCAAGCCCACAACCGGACCATGTGCCCTTGGCCAGAATCGAACCTGGGACCTTTCAGTTCGCAGGCCTATGCTCTATCCACTGAGCCAAACCAGCTAGGGTGAGAATTGCATTCTTATTAGGGAGCCTGGGATGTGGATAATAGTTTTTCTACAGAAACTCAGTTCATTTTATATAAACATGCATCACTTTTTTTGGTTAAAAACTCCTGTTAATGTAACTACTAATAAAGAAATTCAAGTCCCCTCTAACTCCAGTGGCCTTGGGGACTTGGCCTTGCCCAGACTAAGGAGACTGTGAACCTCGGGGTGGGCACAGTGCTCTTCGCAGGACCCCCAAAGCCTGATGGCCATGAAGCTCAGTGAGACCAGAGGCCCATCACACATAAAAGACAGGCATCAGGCCCCTGATCACCGACTGGAGGGACAGTGAGGGAAGACGCTCCACCGCGGCCCCATCGGGAAGAGGGAAACAGCGAGACTCCTGGCCTCCCCGTGCTCTGAGCTGGAGCTGAGGCCCAGCCAGGGCTCGGGGGCACTGGGAGCATGGGAGCTGGCGGGGCAGGGCGGTCAGGGAGGCGGCCATCTTGGACAGTCACGCAGTCTTATTTTGACACCCCTTCCTCTACACCCTTTCCTATTCGCCTGAACCATCATGTCAACATATGACCTTAAAAAAGGTAAAAAGGGAACCCCTCTGAAAAATGTCCTCAGGTGACACGGTCTTCCCTGCTCCCCTCCCCACACCTGGCACGTATGAAGGGTTCCCTGCCTGGGTCCCTCAAAGTACCTGTCAGGGCCTTGGTGTCGGCCTTCTTGCTCTCCCGGTCCCCCTTCTGGGCCCACACGTGGACCGTGTACTCCACGCCCGGCCTCAGGCCTGTCAACACGGTGCTGCTCTGCTCCTTCCCCACGGGCACCTCCCTGGAGTCTCCGTCGGCAGAGGTGTAGCGCACCAGGTACCTGTCAATGGTGGCCTGCACCGGCTCCCAGGAGATGGTGGCCATGGTCTCTGTCACCTGGTCGGTCACCAGGTTTTGGGGGCTGTCAATGTCTTTTTCAAAAGAAAAGGTCGACTTTTAGAGCCAGGGGGGAACACCCCAGCACCCCAGCACCTCAGCACCAGGAACTCTCCATTCAACTTCTTTCACACAAAACAATTCCACTGACAGAAATAGGTCACAAGTATACAAGCTGACATACATATATAAACATCTTAATGTTCCTCCTCAAAGCTATTTATCTCTCAGAGAATGATGCCCCAACAGTTCAGGTTGCTCAAGTCAGAAACACCAATCATACTTCATCCCTCATTTTCATCCTGCCCCACATTTCACCCATCAACAAGCCCTGTCATCGCCTCCAAAATGTGCCCAGAGATCCCCTTTTCTCTACCTTACTGCCATCACCCGTGTGCCAATCATCTCGCCTCTCACCAGACTTTTACCATTGCCTCTTTACTACTCTTCCCACTTCCACCTGTTGTCTCTTCCATTCATTCTCCACACTGTGGCCTGAATAACCTTTTTAAAGTGAATATCACATCATGTCACTCTTCCAATAAATATACCATGTGGCTTGTATGATCTGCTTCTGCCTCTTTCACCCCATCTTGGGTCACTTTCTTTCTCGCCTTCCACACTCCAGCAACACCAACAGCCACTCAGTTCTTCAGCGTGCTGTTCCAGCTTAGGGCCATCACACATGCTGTTCCCTTGGCCAGAAATGTCTAGTTTCCCTCACTATCCATTCTCCTCTCCTTCTACAAGCACACAATCCAATGATCTCTCTGCACTGACGGAGATATTCTGTTATCTACGTGGTCCAATTCAGTAGCCATTAGTCACATGTGGCTACTGACCATGTGAAATGTGCCTAGTCCAACTGAGAAAATGTTTTTTATTTTAGTTTTACTTCATTAAAATGTAATATGTACGTTAGAAAGGACAGTATAAAAGATGTTTATGGTTGGCATGTGGCCATCCAGTTACAAGGCTTCATTTCCCAGCTTCCCCTGTAATAAGGTCTGGCACCACATCTGGAGTTTGCATCTGACCAATGGGATGTGAGAAAAACTAATACCTACGATGCTCCCAACATGTCCTTTCCTTTCTTCATCCCCTTTCCACAAGCCGGAGTGAGGTTAGGTGATGACAATATAGTTGATGGCAATTCCTGAAGGATGACTGAGCAACAATACGGAAGGATCCTGGGTCCTTTGTCATACCAGCCCTGGCCTACTTTCACTCTGACCATTCCACAAGAGAGGGATGAACTTCTTCCTTATTTAAGCAACTGTTATTTGGGTATTTCTGTCAACATGTACCTTAACTATTACTCAATCCATACCAACTAAGAAATATCCCTACCCTGTCATTCTCTATACCTACACCATGTTCATGTCCTTCACAGAACTTATAATTTACAATTAGAAATTTGTTTGTGTGCTGATGGTCCATCTTTCCCACTGGACTTCAAGATAATTAGAATCATATAAAAGAATCATATTTGTTTTGTTTACCACTATATCCAAGACCTGGCACTTAGAAAATTTAGCTCATGTAGAAATCAATATAGAGCTCCAGCTGTCAAGGACAACACTTGTTCTTTCAAGTACACACCATCTATTAAGTCAAACCTACATAAAATAGCTTGCCACAGAACACTTCTTTAATCCAGTGTAGGAATTGTATATTCGTTTAACTTGTTCTCCATAATTGCCTATAACTGAGTAGCACAGTGGTTAATAACACAGGGTTTGGGAAAGGGTTTAAGATAGTCATGAGATTGCTCTGGTTTTTTTTCCTTAGGTGAATAAAGTTTTTTACAGTCAACTCTCCTAAAACACACCAGAATCCCTCTTCACAGTAACCTCATTACAGATCCCAACAGATCAGTCCATAGTGATGACCCTGGTTTGCTTTTCACCTCTCTGCTGTTACCTGTCGGGGCCTGGGTGTCGGCCTTCTTGCTCTCCCGGTCCCCCTTCTGGGCCCACACGTGGACCGTGTACTCCACGCCCGGCCTCAGGCCCGTCAGCACGGTGCTGCTCTGCTCCTTCCCCACGGGCACCTCCCTGGTGTCTCCGAAGGCGGAGGTGTAGCGCACCAGGTACCTGTCGATGGCGGCCTGCACCGGCTCCCAGGAGATGGTGGCCGTGGTCTCTGTCACCTGGTCCGTCACCAGGTTTTGGGGGCTGTCAATGTCTAGAAATTAAAAAACCATGATCAATATGCACTGTTAATGGGAGTGCAGAAACTAGTGGCTATTTTGCTTAGGGCAAAACATGTTTGTATTTTGTGGTTTTTCCACTTCGTATGCTCCTTCCTGGACATGTATCTTCTCTCCCCAGATAGATTTTGGCTCCTCAAGGAGACAGCACAGTAGACCAAAATCTGAAAATATATGTTGTTATCTCTACTAAGAGTTTAGCATAACAAATCTCTTTACTTATTTAGTAATCACACTCTGACCTGTACACGCATGGTGCTAGTTAGAGCATCAGTTCCAATGGAAGATACAGGCTTTGCTCACAAGCAGCTGATAATATCATTTCTAGCATCCTATCAATGAAGACTTCCCATTTCATACAAGAAGGTTCTAATCGCAAGGCACAGACAGAAGCTCCTAGAGGAAGAGGGATGCATCCTAAACCCTCAGGGCTCTTGCTGCCTAATAGTGGACAGGGCAAATGGAAAGTGCTCAATCTGTATTGCTAAACGAATTGGCGAAAATTAAAATCTAGTTTTAATATTCTTTATACTATCATAGATTCACTCAGAACACTAGTTTGCTAGTTAAATCTCTATACAGAAATATGGTCATTCATTTCTTTCACAATAGGATAGGAATATAGCATAGAAGTTATCCTTATTCTCAAAATCAGAATCAACATCTTGTTTATTCACTGTAAAGCAAACTACAGACATCAACTTGTTCTGATAGATACAAAGTCTACTTTTTTAAAGTCAAATTTTCAACATATTTAACATATAAACAACATTGAGTTTTCCTTTTCTGTTCCCACTCACAAACTCAGTAGGGGACCCTCAACACTGTCCACAGCATAAGATTCATGTGGCTCAATGTGCCCATCACGGCAAATCATTGCTTGTAGACAGCCATGAGGCCCTGACTTGTAAGGAAAGCAGGTAAAAGGGAGTGGGGCATGATGGGTACAGTCTATTATAACGGGACACCATTCTTCTCTCCATAAACCATGGATTCTAGCAGTGTCAGGGATGAAAACAAAAATTAACCACCCACACTTAGTGTGACAGGTTTTACATTCCCCAGGAACAACTCTCCCTTACCCGTTGGGGCCTTGGTGTCGGCCTTCTTGCTCTCCCGGTCTCCCTTCTGGGCCCACACGTGGACCGTGTACTCCACGCCCGGCCTCAGGCCCGTCAGCACGGTGCTGCTCTGCTCCTTCCCCACGGGCACCTCCCTGGTGTCTCCATCGGTGGAGGTGTAGCGCACCAGGTACCTGTCGATGGCGGCCTGCACCGGCTCCCAGGAGATGGTGGCCGTGGTCTCTGTCACCCGGTCGGTCACCAGGTTTTGGGGGCTGTCAATGTCTGAAAGGAAAATGCTGATCAATAAACACTATTAGCAGACTGAGATCTCATGGCCATGCTGCTTGGGGTGAGACAGCTTCATGTTCTTAAGGTTCTCCACCCCATACTCGGGTTTTCAGCTGTGTCATGGACAGAGACCTCCCGTCCATGGCTGAACTCTTGGATCTTCAAGGAGGAAGAACAGTAGAATGAGGCCCAGAGACAGAGCAGAGGGGCAGGCAGAGCCCAGCTCTGCCGTCGGCCAGCTTGGCCCCAAACTACTCTGCTGCCTCTGGCTGGGCCTCAGTGTCCTCATTTGTAAAATGTGGACCTTACTAAACAGAGTTTAAGGGACCATCATATTTCATGAATATCCCACAAATCTGACTCCATGAAACATCAGCTCTCTTTGTGCCTCACAGAAGTCATGCACAGGTATTGAGTTTTCTTATCTATAAAATAGGGATATTGATCCCTGCTCTGCCCATCCCAACCAATTCCACTGAGGACCAAGTAAGTAAGAAATATAATCCTCTTGCACTGCTGGTGGGAATATAAAATAGTGCCACCACTCTGGAACCGACTTGGCAGATCCTCAAAGAGCTAAACACAAGTTACCATATGACCCAGTAATTCCACTCCTAGGCATATACTGAAAAAGAACTAAAAATATTCCCACACAAAAATGTATGCACAGATGCTCTTAGCAGCATTATTCATAATATCCAGAAAGTGGAAACAGCCAAAATGCCCAGCAGCTGACAATAAATAAAACGTGCTACATCCATACCATGGAATAGTATTTGACAATAAAATGAAGTATCAATTCATGCTACAACATGGGTGAGCCTTGAAAATGTCATGCTTAGTGAACAAAGCCAGTTAAGTCAGCCACATATTGTATGAATCCATCCATATAAAATGTCCAGAATAAGGAAATCTATAGAGACAAAAAGTAGTATTTTCCTAGAGTTGGAGAAAGTGGGGTTGGAGAATGACTGGTGATGAGTATGGGGTTTCTCTCGGGGTTGATGAAAATGTTCTGAATTAGATTGAGCTGATGGGTGCACACCTCTGTGAACATATTAAAAACCACTGAATTGTATACTTTTAAAGGGTGAATTTTATAGTATATAAGTTATATCTCCATATGTCTGTTCTTCAAAAATGAGGAAACAAATGAAAATATTTAAAAATTATGAACTCTTCTTGTATATTACCGTAACCGTAGGATCCTCAGAACAGGGCACAAAGTGCTCAGGAGGGCTTATTCACCAAGAAAACAATAACCCTTTTTGTTCCAAAGAGATCACAGCAAAAGCCATTGCCCAAAAGTGCTTAGCTCACAGATCCTAATATATAAGGCCTCTTTATATTTTTCCCTTTCAAGAAGAAATAATTTAGTGACTGGTCACAAAGGAAATACAATGGGAGGAACAGTGGGTGGAGGGGACTGATCACGATTTATCTTTACAAGAACGAAGTATGAAGCCGAAGAACAACTCTCCATTACCTGTCGGGGCCTGGGTATCGGCCTTCTTGCTCTCCCGGTCCCCCTTCTGGGCCCACACGTGGACCGTGTACTCCACGCCCGGCCTCAGGCCCGTCAACACGGTGCTGCTCTGCTCCTTCCCCACGGGCACCTCCCTGGTGTCTCCGTCGGCAGAGGTGTAGCGCACCAGGTACCTGTCGATGGCGGCCTGCACCGGCTCCCAGGAGATGGTGGCCGTGGTCTCTGTCACCTGGTCTGTCACCAGGTTTCTTGGACTGTCAATGTCTTAAGAAAATATTTAGGAAAGTTTAAGCTTTGAAGTCATGGCAGAGATACCCAGCAGCCCATCTCCACGATTTCATCCTCTGGAGCTTGGTTGGCACAAGGAGTGATATTCCCATCCCGAGTCTCTCCCTGAGAGGGAGTCAAGGGCAAAGGTCACCCCTGGTTCTCAATTCCGGAGGACCACTCATTGTAAACTGGACATACTTTGTTGGCTTTCAGCTCTCAACAATGATGTCTTCTTTGCAACATTATCAAAACAATCCATCGTACATCTGCCATGACATTCAGGGTACCCAATTTACATTTTACCAAGGGCTACTGCACAGGTGAACATTCTCAAAGTATTACCAGCACTGCAATGGCCACATCCTCTGAAAGTCTCCGCTGAGTGTGCTAAAAACACTGCTACTGCACAACTTTATGTCTCTGTTCTAGTGGGTAGAGGGTTTTCTGGGCAGCTCAGAGCTGCAGGAGCAGCAGCACACGGAGATGAGCACTAGATGTGCTGTCCTGTTGGAGCGTTAGGACTTGCTCTGCAAAGTCTCTCAACTCAGGCCATGTCTTTTGTTACCATGTGCTCAAAATTCAATTCCAACTGACCGCCTCTATCTTGTTACCTGTGGGGGCCTTGGTGTCGGCCTTCTTGCTCTCCCGGTCCCCCTTCTGGGCCCACACGTGGACCGTGTACTCCACGCCCGGCCTCAGGCCCGTCAGCACGGTGCTACTCTGCTCCTTCCCCACGGGCACCTCCCTGGTGTCTCCGTCGGCGGAGGTGTAGCGCACCAGGTACCTGTCGATGACGGCCTGCACCGGCTCCCAGGAGATGGTGGCCGTGGTCTCTGTCACCCGGTCGGTCACCAGGTTTTGGGGGCTGTCAATGTCTTTAAGAGAAAGAAAAGAGGGCAGCATTTAGCAACTCTCTGGCTTGTGAAAGGCCAGGTTGCCCAAATGATGACCTCGATAAATTTCAGAGTCTGTTAAATGCAAATGATTGAGATAACTTGAGGGTTTAATTAAACAAGTGGTCTGAAATTTCAAGGATGGTCTAATTGCATTTCATGAGAAGTAGGGTGTTCAGACAAAGCCACCATAAAGTCTCAAATTTGTAAACTTTTCCTACAAGTTACTTTTGGATTTTAAAAAATGGTCTTTTTCTCCTTTCCACTGAATTTATAAAAAGGGCTCTTTCAGTTTCCAACTCCTTGTGCCTGAAAGGAATTCTACTTCAATAAATCTCAATATCTGCTCTTATTGTTTTGGGGAAGAAAATTATCCTGGAAATAGGAGCTTCCAGTTCTTTCCACTTAAAACATCATGCTGCCAGACAGCGTGATTCAGTAGTTGAGCATCAGCCTGTGTACCAAGAGGTCAAGCTTTGATTCCCAGTCAGGGCACATGCCCAGGTTGCAAGCTTGATTCGCAGTGTGGGGCGTGAAAGAGGCAGCCAATCAATGATTCTCTCTCTTCAATAATGTTTCTATTTTTCTCTCCCTCTTCTTTCCTCTCTAAAAATGTATTATATTTAAAAAAGAAAAAAAACACATTAAAAAACATATGTCTGTGGTCAAAAAACCAAGACTCTAACTAATGGCAGTTGAGGTCTGGGAGGATAGAAATAGCCCTACTTATAAGATCTGTTGAGCGTATAGGTGAGTAACCTGGGTGAGACTCTCTCAATGATTTCTTGTCAAGTGTTGGAAGCCTCGAGTATTCTCCCGGCTCCGGCTCCTGTGAACTCAGAGACAGTGCTGAGGAGGGTGTAAGTGGAAGGAATGTTCTGGGTATGCCAGGCGGTCTTGGGACACCTGTCAGAGCTGAGCGGAGCGCTAGGTGGAGTATGGAGACCTTGTGGTTTCTGAGAGTCCCAGGCAGAGTCAGTAGTTTGGTGAGTGCTGAGTCAGCACACAAACCATTCCCACACCTGATGGAGCTCTAAATCACATGCAAAGTGCCTGTACCTTCACTGCAAACAGCGATGACCATTCAACTTCCAAATGTTTTGAGTTTTCACAACCAAAAAATGAAAATTAGGAAGTAAGTTACCCTACTCTGAGGGAGCTGGGTATGGAATTCCAACCCAAATAAGTGTGACCTTCTGTATCTTTTGTTTGAGGTTTAAAAATGAAAAATTTCATAATTATACAATTTGAAATTTATTTCGCAAGCCCCTCCCCAACCCTTACAAAGAAAAGAGCTGCGGCCCATGGACACCAGCCTCCTGATTCAAAAGTCAGCCTCCTCCCTGCCACCAGGATCCTGCTCCGTCTGTACCTGTCAGGGCCGTGGTGTCGGCCTTCTTGCTCTCCTGGCCGCCCTGCTCAGCCCACACGTGGACTCTGTACGCCTCCCCAGGCGTCAGGCCCGTGAGGACCGTGCTGCTCTGCTCCCGGGGCACCGCCGTGTCCCTGGACTGCCCGTCAGCGGAGGTGTAGCGCACCACGTACTTGTCGATGACAGCCTGGACGGGGTCCCAGGACACCACTGCCGTATCTTCAGTCACTCGATCAGTGACCACATTGGTCGGACCATCAATTTCTTCATAAAAATACGTGAAAAAGAAAAACTAGAGCAGTCATTGGCTGGTCAAGATCAGGAATGCTCAGATCTAGTTCCTCTGGGTGACCTTGTTCCACAGTGTACACACGCAAGAGGTTGTCTCCACCACCTGAGACAGGTGGACACTGGCCTCTGCTTGAACCCTACGCTGAGAGAGGACTTCAAGAGGGGCGAGTAAGCCCTTTAATAATTATAATGATGATTATGATGATAATAATAATAATAGTAAATTTTAAAAGTGTGACCTGAAAGGCTTTTGCAATCTGAATCCAGCATCCCTGTGCCCCCCAAAACAGACTTCAGGACACGAAGACAGACTATCTCTACACCCAAATCCCAGAGTTCGCCCGGATGGAGTGAGCTGAGGAAAACAGCAGAAGGCAAACGTGAGAAAAGCTCCGGTGCCTCCCGGCAGCTCTTACCTGTCCTGCCATTCAGGAAGATGGGCCGGCCCTCCAGGTCTCCTCGTACGGGGACAATTGTGATCTTATAGTCCATCCCGGGCTGCAGACCTGCAAACAAGCAGCCAGTGCTGGGCCTGAGGACTGGCTCCGGAGCCCGGACCCCTGTCCCCTGCCCCCCGCCAGGATCTCCCACCTACAGACTAATCCATGTAAGGAAGATAAAGAACTGCAGGACCAGTGGGGCCCCAGTACTGAGCACTGACTTATCCTTCAGCAGGGCAGGACAGAGGGGGGAGAGGGAGCTCCCATTCACTCCTTTTCTCTCTTCCTTTCTTTCTTTCTTTCTTCCTTCCTTCCTTCCTTCCTTTCTTTCTTTCTTTCTTTCTCTCTCTCTCTCTCTCTCTCTCTCTCTCTCTCTCTCTCTCTCTCTCTCACACACACACACACACACACACACGCACACACACACACACAGTGCACCACCGAGCACTGACTTCCCAGTGTATTTACAGCCCAAACAATCCTTTTCTGCCCCCAACAATCCTTTTTCTCAAACATTTCTTTCCTTCTCACTGTAATTATTTGCCTAATCCCCACCACCACCTTTTTATTTTTTTTTTAATTTTCTCTGCCTTTTGTTGTTATTTCTCTGTAGCACCAACTTGAATGATTGTTCCTGGTGGCGCAAACACTCAGACTCTGGTGGCAAGTGCAGGCAAAGAGCAGCATGAGTGAGACCCTGGTTTTCACTGCACAATGGGGACCCTGGGACGGCCACTCAACACGGAACTCGGAGCGATGGAGGAACAGACCCCAGCTGGAGCCACGGGACGAACTGGGTATTCATGGTTGCCATACTGCTTTTCTTAAAGACGGCCCTGGAAACTGTACAAGCTGCAGGTGTCACAACACATAACGCGGCCCTGCGTGGCCCGTTTCCCTCGCAGCCTCTGATTTCCTGTTCTCACAGCATTGGCTCCGGCCTCTGGGACAGACTTCCCCGAGCCCAGCACCCAGCAACACCTTCCATGGATTATGCCGAAAACATTATCTCCATCAATCAAGTTCCCTCTCCCTCTCCCTCTCCCTCTCCCTCTCCCTCTCCCTCTCCCTCTCCCTCTCCCTCTCCCTCTCCCTCTCCCTCCCTCTCCCTCTCCCTCTCTCTCCCCTCTCCTTCCCTCTTTCCCTCCCTCCCTCCTCTTTATATCTCACACACACAACACACACACACATTCTTCCAAAAGTAAAGTCTCTGCGCCCTCACATCCCTCTGAGACACGGACAGGGTGAGACAGGGAAGACCGTGTCAGATGAGTCGTCTGTTAAGCAGGGGCTCTGAGATTCTGGATTCACTCTGAGATTCTGGTGTCGCTCTGGGACGCTGGAGCAGAGTTCTCGGGCTTCCAGAGTGGGCTCACGTCTGGGAGTTTCCGGGGTCAGGGTTCAAGTGACTCCTAAGGCCCCAGGACTCACTGTGCACACGCTGTCCCTGCCTCAGCATCCCCAGCAAACACCTCCCATTCCAGTGCTGGCTCTTACCTGTGATGTCATATCGGCTCTTGGGGTCGCTGCTCTTGGGCACCGTGACCTCGGCCACCTCCTGCCCCGTCAGCGGGCTGTACAGCAGCTTGTAATAGTCTACCTCGGTTGGGGGGTTCTCCCACTCCACGTCCAGGGAGTTCTCCGTCTCATCCGTCACCCACGCGGTGCCAAGCACAGCAAGATCTAGGGCAGGAGCAGGGGCAGGAGAAGGCGTGAAGAGGAGGGCCGGCAGCTCAGTTCTAGGGCCCTGGCTACCAGCTCAGCTTCCTTTCTGGGCACAGAGCAGGCTGCAGCCCTGCACACGGTTCTCAACAGGTGTCCTAGGACCACCCAGGCACAAAGAAACTGTTGGTGTGCACATGGTGGAGGACAGACTCTGTTCAGGGAAAGCCTCCTGTGCCTGCCCATCCCATTCCGTCCCATCCCATCGGGACCAGCAGCCCTCTCGTCCACTCGGCCCAGGGTGCAGACTGCTCTGAACTGAACACTCGGCCTCTAGCTGCAGAGCCCCAGAATAGAGGCCTAGACTCCCCATCCATGTAAGTTTGGGATGCATTTCAGATGTTCCGGAGTATAACTCTGATACCACAACCCCCTCCTTCCTCAGCCTCCCAAATGCTCCTGGAAGATTAATCGGAGGCAAAACTATGAAGTAGGTGAACTTTAACCTGGTCCTTCCAGGTACCCTTCCTGCATCTCTGACCAGACTTTGGCACCTCCACCAGGTCCCTGGTGTGCTTGGCTGCCCACCCTGTCCATCCTGTGACAGGGCGGCGGGGAGAAGCACTGCACACATTCATTCATAGGAAAGTGTGACTAGCTAAATCTTTACCCCTCCACTCAGAAAAGAAAACAATTTAATGATAAACACAAAAGTATGGATTGCGGCGTGGCCCTAAGGGAAGAGCCGTGGGTAGTGGTGAAGAGGGGTTTGGGTCTTAAGGGCACATTGAGTTCCGGTCGCCAGACCCCAAGCTGATGAGCCTGCCTGGGAGACAAGTCCCCAGACTCTCAGCCTTGCCCCCTTCCTCAGTCCCAGCCCCACCTTCCCTGCCTTGGCAGTGCTCCCAGCTCAGCTGGCTGGCCTCTTGTGGAGGGCGAGGGAAAGAGAATCTGTGAGGGGCAGTGAGTGCAGTGGCCTCAAGGCCCCTGGGCTCTGAATACTTCTGGTTCACTGTGTTATAGACAAAGAGCCTCCCCTCTGAGGCCCCGCCCTCCGCTCCCACCGGCCGGCCTCGCCTGAGGCTCTCCCTCCCTGCGCAGTCCCTAGACTGCAGGGCAGGAGGTGAGGAGTGAAGAAGGCCCTGCAGAGCTCACAAACGAAAAAGCAGGGACTTGATGACATGTTCACGATTCTTATGGGGGAACGCATCTCTCTGGCTGAGGCTCCCCTGGGGAGCAAATGAGAATGGTTTCACTTGAATCGGATTAGACAGGAAGACAAGCTTCCTGGCCACATTTTACAAGTCCCCAGAGGAGCAAGGAGCCGAGAGGTGTGGCTAAGACTTTCAGAATGTCTGTCGAGGGGGCTTTGGGCACTGTTCTGTCTGAAGGCAGAGGCAGTGACAGAGAGGGGAGGAGGAGAGAGCGGCTGAGAGCTGGGAGCTGGCTTGGCTCGCACACGTAGGCCTTGTGTTCTCCCATTGAACTTAACATCAATGTTGGACAAGGCACTCTGCGGCCATGACAGATCAAGACCAAACCAAGACCTTTCGTGATCATGTCTGAACACATTCGTGAACAATGTCCAAACCACAAAAAGGCCAAACAAGCTCTCTCCTAACTAAGAGACTGCTGCTTCTGTGGCAACCACAGCGTTAGCCTCTCCCTTTGTAGGTAAGAGCCACCAGGATGCCAATCAGAGAAGCACCCCACTTCCTGACAGCATGCTTCCCTGAATCCTTCCGAACTCCTGAACATAGCCCACATCCTACACCAGTCTCTCTGACACTCTCCAACTAAGACGTCCACAGGTCCCCCATGGGTGCATCCTCCCTCTGCTGCAACATTGATAAATGCAACTTATTCAACTGCAGGGATGTTCCAAGGGGGGGGGGGGGGGGTGTCACTGGCTGGAGGGTGCTGACAAAGGCATTCACAAATTGTGCTCCCGGGAAGACAAGTCCCTCATGGCCCTTTGCAACCCCGAGCCGCCCTTGCTCCACCACCATAAGGACAGGCAGCCAGACATTTCTGCAGACACCGTGTGCCCAAGGCCCACCCAGCTGGGTCTCCCGGACCTTTCCCCAGGAGTTTAGGGAAGGCTGGAGGCAGCTCATTTTTATCAGCATCTAGAACAGTGCCTGGCACATAGTAGGTGCTCAATAAAATATGTGGAGTGAAGGAATGAATCATAACCACTCACACAACAAGATTTCTCCAAGCCCCTGAATGTCTAAGCAGCGTTAAGACCTTTCCTGAGAATTGCTAAAGAGTAAGTAGCGATGCTGGTCCTTGCAAACATTTTGGTAGCATTTGCTGGTGCCCTGGCGATTCGATGGTTTGTCCCTCCAGACCACCCCCACCCTGCTCTGTATCCCAGATTATGGCCTCTATGACTTGTGTTAGCCAGGTTCCCTTGCCCTCTGGCTCCTGGTTGGGTTCCACCAGTGAGAGTCACCAGAAGACGAGGGGGCTAGAGAGGCCTCCTTCATCCCTTCCAGGGGACACATGACCTGCCTGCCTCCCTTTACCTAAAGCAACTCATCGGGCAGCCTCTCCCTGCTCTCTCTGGGTCCCAGTACCAACTCCCACCTCCTGCCCCTTCAGCCTGGGGTGCTGGCCCTCGGGTGTTAGACCATCCAAACCCCACCCACACCTCTGTAAATAACCTTTCATTACACTTTCATCAATGACCCATTTCTTCCCCTTCTTTCCCGCTGAGGGAAATCTAACAGGAGGCTCCGAAGATCCTCACTTGTCCCCGCTTGAACCTGCCGAGTGGCCTCTCAGGCTCAGTGAGGACCTGGGGATGCAGGTGTGTGGCTGCTCGTGTGGGGGTGCAAGGCAATCAGGGGGAGAAGACCCCTTGGGTTCCACAATCCAGCAGGCTCTGTCACCAGCCAGGAGGACCAATACTTTGTGAGCAGAAAGCAGGGAGCCAGAACTGAGACTTCCTCCAGAACCTAGAACTTCAGCAGCTGTGTTTCAGCCCCAAATCCAGGGAACAGCGTGGAAGGGGACTGGCAGGAACTAATGCAGGAAAACGTTCGAAACAGCACCTCTCCTGGGCAACCTGGGCCCGGGCTGTCCCTCACCTGTGGTGGCCAGCAGGTGCTGGGGGCTGCTGAGCACCCCTTTCTTCACGTTGTGCAGGGTGACTATGTACTTGGTCCCAGGCAGCAAACCAAGGATGTCATAGCTGTTTTGCTCCTTGGGCACCTGTATCTGCTTCCTGGAGGGCTCCCTGCCCAGGGGGTGGTAGCTGAGGAGGTAGTGGTCCACCTCGCTGGAGGGCTCCCAGCTCACCAGCAGCGACTCCTCCCTGCTCTTGAGCAGCTGCAGGCCCTGGGGGGCGACCACTGTGTGGGGAGCGGGAACAGGAGAAGGTGAGGAAAGAGGGGTGGAACACAGTGAGCACTGGTTGCGCATCTATCATACTGGTTATGATAGTATGATGCTTCCACTATCATTACTGGTGTGGGTGTGGAACATACATCTGATGGACCACCGACACACACACACAGACACACACACACACACACACACGCAGCCATTAGATCACCTAAGCATCAGCATTAGCATCACCTATTACAACATGCAAATTCTCAGGCCCAGCTGGTGTGGTTCAACGGTTGAGCATCTACCTATGAACCAGGAGGTCATGGTTACGTAAATTCGAGTTCAAGAGCACATGCCTGGGTTATGGGCTCCATCCCCAGTAGGAAGTAGCTGATCAATAATTCTCTCTCATCATTGCTGGTTTTTTCTCTCTCTCTCCTTCTCCCTTCCTCCCTTAAACCAATAACAAAAAAAACTAAAAAAAAACTAAAAAAAAAAAAAAACACCCAAATTCTCAGACCCAATCATCTGCGCTTGAACAAGCCCCCCAGGCAAATCTGAGGTGGGCTAGAGGCGGAGCCCCTGCAGAGGAGAAACAGATCAATGGCAGGACTTGTATGCATGGGTATCAGCATAGCCAATGGGCACAAGACACTGGGGGAGGGTGGCGGGGGGGTCAATGGGGGAAAAAGAAGACATATGTACTAATATTTGTAATACTTTAAACAATAAAATAAAATTTTAAAAAAGGTAATTTTTAAAAGGTGTTAAAATGACAGCCCAGTGGTGCCCTCACCCTGCGAGCAGTCCAGGCCGGTGAAGCCCTCCTCGCAGTAGCACTCGCCCGTGTCGCAGAAGCCGTGGCCACTGCAGTCGCCGGGGCAGCGCCGCTCGCTGCAGTCCTCCGACGTGAAGTCCGCGTGGCACTGGCACCGCCCGCGCACGCACACGCCCTGCCCGCTGCAGTTCCCGGGGCAGGCGGGGTGGGCGCAGTCCGCCCCCACGTAGGGCTCATCGCACACGCAGCGGCCGTCCTCGCAGCGCCCGTGGCCGCTGCATGCGCCGGGGCAGGAGGGCACCTCGCAGGCGGCACCCTCCCAGCCCTGCTCGCAGCGGCAGCCGCAGGTCTCCTGCGAGAAGGTCCCGTGGCCGCTGCACTGGGGGCCCTGACCTGCCGGGGAGAGGAAAGGGGGGTGAGGGCTTCCTTCCCTGGAGGGCAGACCTGCAGGGCTCTTGCTCTGAGAACCGTAGGCCCTCTCAGCTCCACTGCATTCCCCAGAGAAGAGATTGGCCCATTGGCTAAACAGCACCCAGCAGCCTTCTCATGGGGAAGCCTCAGCCAGGAGTTCAGACTCACTCACGTGCCTCTCTGCTCCGCTGGCAGATGCCCCTGGAGCTAGTGCCAGCGATGATACACCCCGGGGAAACCCAGAGTGAGGGGCGGGGATGAGCCAGACTCACGAGTGCTCACGAGGCTGGGGACCGCCTGCACCGGGAAGGTGCTCACTAAGGGTTTGTTGAACGAATACCAGGAGAGGGCTCACCGGCAGCTCCCTGGCAGCAGCGCTGGACGTCACACCGCTCCTTCACCTCCGCCATCTCGCCCTCCAGCTTCTGCACCCGGGCCAGGAGGTCCTGGACCAGGCCTGCCAGCTCGCAGTCCCTCTGCGGTGTCTGCAGGCGGATATTGTGTCTGAAGATGATATTCTGCTCCTCGGCCTCTCCCAGGGCCAGCAGCGAGGCCCCTTCATCGCCGAGGGGCTGAGGGTCAGCCTCCACCTGGACCAGGGCAGACTTGGGCACGTCAATCTTGTAGGTGTGGCTGACGGTCAGCTGTTGCTCCTTGTCACTGCAGCTGTGAGGCTCGAGAGGGGCCGGCGCCGAGGCCACCAGGAGCACCGAGCCCAACAGGAGCCCCAGGAGGGAGCAGAAGGTCCCCATCCTTGGAGAGACGAGGCGCAGACCCTCCAGCAGGCCTGTAGGCAGAGAAAAGGAAAACAGTCATGGAGATTTGCTGATGGAAACTGGCCTTTTAAAATGGACCCTGAGTGTCCACAGGCAGTGGGGAAACCAGCAGAAAGCTTTTGTCCAGCATCTACTGAGGTTCTGACTACATCACCGTTTGTTCCATCCTCACACACCGCACATGCCTGCCTGCTGTCTTTGCTTCCCTTGCACTGTCCCCACTGCTGGGAGGCCCTTCTCTGCACGTCTAATTCTGTACTCACCTGCGTTTTAATAATGACAAGAAGAAGAACTGTCTTGTGTTGAGGGCCTACTGTGTGCCAGGGTTTGGTCCCCTAGTCCCTAACCTTTACAACAACCCTAATGCTGTCTTCCCCAGGACGATGCCAATCTCATGGCGGCCCAGAGAGCGCGTGCTGTGCCAGGCACCATTTTAAGTGTTCCACACTTACCATGTCATCTTCACAGCAACCCTTCGTGGGATTTACTATTATCACCCCCATTTTACAGACAGGGAAACCACGGCACAGTTAGCTACCTTATATGATTTGCCCACAGGCAAACAGCCAAGAGTGGCAGAGTTTGAAGCCAGGCAGTCTGGCTCGAGTCCATGCTTGTCAGTGCTCTGTCCTGCGCAGAGAAGGACGTGTAGACTGAGGGATGGAGCACGCTGTCTTGGGGACCATGGCCAGCTAAGGTTCCAGGCCAGTGTCCCGTTCACCATTTCTGCCTACAGACCAGCGAAAGTTCACAATTTCCAATAAAAATAACTTCTCCCTAAAGTCTTCCACATCCCAGCTGGAACGAGTCCTCCTTCGGCCTAGCACTCAGAGAAATGCTGTGGTCCCTCTGTGGGTCCCTTGATGGGTTACCTGGTGCATAGTTCCTCTTGCTGCATCCCATCTTCCCATGGGCACAGAGGGGTTCAATCCCCCTCTAATCCATTAGTGCCACCGGAGCAGAGCAATCATTGGCTATGATTGTGGGAGACCTACACCCCAAAGTTTGGGGGGACAAGGATAGGTAAGTCCTGCCACAGAAAGAAGGCAACCGGAACCAGAGCTGAGCGCAGCCCACAGCTCAGCCAGAGAGTGCTGCCCCTGTGGGCAAACCGCAGGAGGAGGTGCCCAGCGGGCAGGGCGGACGGGACTGTGCAGAAACCACAGGAGGTTCCCACAGGAGTGGTGGGTGGAGCCAGCACGGGCACAGCTGTTATAACAAGGGCATCTGATGACCACAGGGAACCACACCAGCCCAGCGCATAAAAACCCCTTCTCCCTTCTCTCCTGCCCCCGCCTCTCTGCCTCCGTCAGCCACCCGGGGGAGCCAGCAGCAGCTACAGGTGTGGTAGGGGGAGGAAGGAAAGCCCAGGACAACCTCTGTCCCTGGTCCCCTCCACTCACCTCCAATTCCAGCATCAGGCCGGAGGCGGGTGAAAAGAAAGACATGGCCTGGATGGACACTGAGGCTCTGATATTGGGATGGACCTGCCTTTCCAAAGGCTTCTCTTCCGATACTTAAAGGCGCCAGAAAAGCCCTGGAATCCCTGGAGATTTTTGTCGGAGGTTGGGGGAGGAGAGGAGAGGAGAGCCAGCAGAGTGGGCTGCTGGGCGGGTGCAAGATGAACAGGATGCTATTTCACAACTGCGTCTTTCCCAGCTCAGCTGGGGGCATGGAGCAGCCCCGCACACCTTCTCCACCTACTCCCGAGACAGGACGGAGCTCAGAGGCATGAAGCAGTGCACCCGATTATGCCAGGCCGCAGCGATGACCCAGGCGCACAGGGTCCCTTCTCCGAGCCCTTAACCCCTGTGCTCATCTGTCTGCCGTCCCCAAAACCATAAATTGCTCTCAGAGAGCCTTCTTGGTCCCAGGCAGAACAGAGTGAAACGCAATCTCAGCTTCTCTGCCCTCTCCTGCCATCCAGGCCCCAGGCCCAGCCGGGCTCGCAGTTCTCTGGGCCACAAACGGCCTGCAGATGTTCTTTCCGAAGCCGCCCCCAGCGCATGCAGAGCCACAGACTCCTGCCATAACCGCAGCGCTGGGCAAAGCCCCGGCGCAGTGTTTGTTTTTTGAAGCCGGGAATACGAGAAGCCCCAGAAGCCCTGTAGCAGCCCTGGGTGTCCCTGTCCTGAGTTGTAACAAGATGTCCTCGATAATTACAACCTTGTCGATTCCACGCTTGAGCTCAGATTTTCCTGGGCAGAGTCATTGCTCGAAAGAAGATGGGGTGGGCGGGCGGGCGGGGGAATCCCGGCCAGCAGTCCTGCCCAGGGTCAGGAGCACGAGGAGCCTCCTGGCTCTCCCTCCCGCGGGCCTGTATCTCAGCTTAAGGAAGGGATGAGCTCACCCACTCCTGCAGGCACCACCGACCACAGACAGAGCTCCCGGGGCGCGCCGGGGCCTGCAGGGCTGCACAGCTCATCAGAAACATGCCGGGCAGGAAGCTCCGAATGGAATGATGCCTCTATGGAGGAAGGTGGGGTGATTGCAGCAGGAATGTCTGAGGCAAAGGGGTTCACATGCAGGGGATGTGCAAGCAGGAGACCTCAGGACATCAAGTGTCCCCAGGAATCATTCCCATCTCAGCTCACATCCTTTATTCTGCCTGCAGGTGGGCGGTGGGTGGTGGGGACAGGTGGGGGCAGAGGCAGGCTGAGACTCAGGATGAATGCTGCCCGCAGTGGCTTTTACAAGAAAGGCTCCCGGAGGTGTGAGCTGCCGGCAGTGAGCTGGACAGATGGTCTCCTGGATGGACGGTCCCCTGGTTGTCTGAGAGGCACCCTGACATCGCAGGCTCTATGCCTGGGCTCTGTTTATTCTTCCTTGGTGGCCACTTCTGTCCCATGGCTTTAATTTCTAGCCAAACACTGACGGCTCCCAAATCTGCATATGCGTTCCTGGGCCAGACGTCCCTGTAAGCTCAGGGATGGCAGTGCCAGGACTGTGGGTCCCCACCGAACCCCCAGCCTCACAGCATAGTCCTGGCCTACCTAATCTGTGTGTGAAATTAGAACAGCCTCGGGGCTTTCTGCATGTTTGTCAGATGATGGGTACTGTGCCCAATACTTTTTGAGCACTATTTTCATTTAATCTGCAGAATCCCAGGCATCCGTTCTTTGTTCCAGATGCTCTGAGAGGTTAAGTGACCTGCTCAAGGTCACACAGCTAATAAGCAGCAGGGCTGGGGTAAAACGTAATCGTCCATTCCCCACATCTGTGTCTCCCTCCCTCTGCTGTGCGTCCTGCCCCAAATGAGAAAGCCCAGTGAGAAGACTGCCACCTGTGGAAAAAAGACCCAAATGTCCTCTTTCCCATGGCGCTTCAGAGAGGGGCTCTCCTGAAATAAAGGAAACCGAGGCAGGGCAGGTGCTCGTTACAGGCTAATTGTCCAATGACTGAACCCCACGCTGACTCCCTCTGGGCGGTGCAAGCAGGACGCTGGGAAGACAAACGGGGTTTCTCCGGGGGGTGGAATCCTGCCGCACCTCTGAGAGACTGGGCGTCCCCTTCCCGGGAAGCAGTGTGGACCGGGCCCCTGTGCAGGGCCAGGCGTCCCCAGCCTTGGCCAGAGAGGGATGGACCCCGAGTCCCACACGGCCGTCTCAGTCACAGGGTCATGGCCTCGTGTCACCTCATTTCCCCCAAAGCCGGGCATACACCCTGGCCGGGACCAAATACATGACTTGCACCAAAGAGAGAGCACAGCCGTGTCTTAGCCGCCGTGACAGACCTTTCCGCTTAGACCCAGGCTTTCTCCGGCTCTCATTACCTCATCCTGCCTAGTTAACCACAGGCATGTGAGGGCACTGCCTGTGGTTTTAGGAAAACTGATTATCATGGGTTTCCAGTGAAGTCATTAGAAAGGTGCTCAAATGTCAGGGTGGCCGTCCCTGATAGGGAGGCGTGCCAGCGCCCTGCCAGGCTGAGCGGCTCCTGCGGGGCGCACTCGGGCCGACCCGGGTCCGACAGGAGCGTGTCTGTTTCTAGTCTCGGGGGCTCAGACTCTGCACGGGCGTGCCATACAGGACACGGGCGTGCCATACAGGGCACGGGCGTGCCACACAGGACACGGGCAGCCAGGTGTGCGTGAGAGCACACGTGTGGTCTCGTGTGATAACGCTTAGGATGGTCACTCCTCAAGCATCATGCTGCCCCCTCACTCCTCTGGTTGGTTCGGTGGAATACACCCAGGGAGCACCCCCAATATCCCTGCAGATGACTCACCTCCCACCGGGCCGGACCCCTTTTCCTGACCCAACCTCAGCACTCAGTCTCTTTCCCAGGGGTGGCCACAGGCTGGTGTGACTGACTGTGTTGTCAACCGAACCTTAATCGGCACCGCAAAGGCTCACCCGGGTGATGGAAAGGTGGCACGGTTGCCTAAGCACCTACTGTGTTCAGGCCCCTCGCCGTGCCAAAGGTCTTCCTGAGCTCCAGGCGAAGATGCCCGTACCCCGCAGGAAGGAACCCCTTTCTCACAAAAGACCGTCCTTTCACTTTCTTGGAAACCCATGGGTTCTAGCACAAAGGCAAGATCCCACAGACACAGGGCATGAATGCAGGGGCCTGGAGCCCGCCGAAGCACACGCCTGGTCCCCTATGCATTAGGACGACTATGTCTGACCTGAGACCCGGCCAGCCTCTTTCCCGCGGCGGGCACCTGATGCCAAACTGCTCCCAGTGAAGGACAAGAACAGGACCAGGCAGAGAAGCTGCGATTCCTTCTCTTAGTTCAATGCTGCCTTTCCACACACAGAAGTAACGTTCAAGTCCCAGCCTCTCCCAAGGAGACAGGCTTTTCCTGCTCAAGGGCCTGCCCTGCCCCAGCCACACTCTCCGGGTCTGTCTTCAAGACCAACAGCCACGCTGAGAGGTGGCTGGGGCTCTGGCAGTGAGTCTCCTATGGCGGCTCCATCGGGCATGAGCCCGAGACCTCAGCATCAGCAGCTCGCAGACTGGTGGCTCCAGACGCTGCTGCAAAACCGAGACCACGATCGCATGTCTGATCCAGACCCAAAGGAGCCAAGGCTCCGAATGAGCCTTGGACGGACAAGAGTTTCCACTGGGCCTGGGCACAGTTTCCTCAGGCGTCTTCTCAGGAACAGACCTCTGTCTACCCTACATTTCAAACCACAGAGCCAGCGGGGACAGACCCCAGAAGCCAGAGATGATCTGAAGTCGCCGGTCCTGTTTCCCTCCTGCAGGAGGCCACAAACTTGGGGACGTGGCAGGAATTAAAATTGTACGAAACAGCTATTTTCAATGGGCATGCCACAATTTTTACAGCATGCAATACCTGACTATTTTAGTCAGGGGCACTGACCTCTTTTCCCTTAGATTGTCAAACCAACATAACAACAGCCATCCAGTGTGAATAAATCAAAAGTACTACAGCTATTTTTTATATTTTTTTTGTCAATCAGCAAAAAGATATACCTTTTTTTGGTAATTAGTTTATGTGCCATGAGATGAAAAAGGCTGGCCATCGCCGGAATCAAACAATGTCAAGTGGATTTTCTCGGCCTCACTGGGCTGATGTTGCAACAAATGCTCAAATGGCAAAAATCACGGGTCTTTCCACACACATGTGTGCCCTGCCAGCCCCACTGTGTCACCTGATGCCTGCCGATGCTCCGGCGTCTGCATGAGCCAGTGGACCCCAGGCACTGTGGCTAACCTCTGTCCAGATGTAGGCAGTTTGCTATTTTTATGTTAGGACTTGTTCTTTTTTTAATGCTTATATTATAGAAGCATCTTGAGTTTTTGCTTTGAAGTGACTGCTCTCACTCATTCTTCCTCTCCTCCCCCCACCGCTCTCCCAACTGCAAAAATAAACAGGTAAGTAAAAAGACCTCCAAAAACAAGTCCACATCATGTCTTGAAAGATTTCAAAATGTCTTCTTTGAGGCATTGTGAGGGAATAGCATGAGGATTTGGGGGGGAAAGGTTGTCATCACACAAACAGAATCAAAACCTACAAAGTTAAATAAATAAACTTCAAAGCTCATCAAGCTCCCTTGCAAACCTCCGTAATTGGTATTTACAGCGGCCAGAGACGGGGATGCCATCACAGTGTCCTGATCACAACCAGAACAAAGGTTCTATTTGGGGATTTTTTTTTTTTTTTTTAAGTGAGACATGGATGGAGGGATTGAGAAAAAAAGAAAGGAAGGAAGGAAGGAAGGAAGGAAGGAAGGAAGAAAGAAAGAAAGAAAGAAAGAAAGAAAGAAAGAAAGAAAGAAAGAAAGAAAGAAAGAAAGAAAGAAAGGAGGAAGAACTCCTGACCTGGACAACAGCCTGCTGATTGTGGGGAAGGGGATGGGTGGAGGTGAAGGAAGGTACAGGGGAAGTCCATGGTGATAGAAAAAAAAGCTGTCACAAGTTCTATAAAAAAATAAGTGTGAACACCTTTCACAAACCAAAAAAAGTTAAAAATAAATAAAAAAATGAGCCATACATACTAGACTTACTGGGGGATCACTTTGTAAAGTATATAAATGTCTAATCATTATGTTGTGTACCTGAAACTAATAAAATACTGTATGCAACTATAACTAAAATTTAAATATTTATATACACATTTAAAAACAGTGACACAGATGAATTAAAAAAAAAGGGGGGGGGGGGGGGCTTTGACATTGGGAAGAAGCCAGCCAAGAAATAAAGATGCTAGACTACACGCAGGAAACATTTTCTACAGCACTCTGTTGTTCTTGGTGCTGCGGCGCCTGAGGCTCAGGCTTGTTCCCACCTGGCCACCTTCCCAGCCACACAGGAGCCCTTCGGAGACCAATGCTCTTACCTGGGAAGCTGCTGGGCACCACGTCCAACTCTCCGGCCGCCCAGACCTCAGTGCTGGTCGTGCCTGGTCCCTCGCTCTCTCCCCGGCTTCCCTCCCTGGGTTTAAACACTGGTCGGGCCAGGGGAGGAGCTGGCAATGGTCCTCCTGGGTGTTTCCTCTCCCTGGCAGGAGCTCAGTGAAGTGCAGCTCCTTCTAACAAAGGGGTGGAAATGCTTACCCAGACACTAAAAATACTGTTTCCAGTTAAGCAAAAGTGTGTGTGTGTGTGTGTGTGTGTGTGTGTGTGTGTGACACATAGAGACAACAGTGTGGTGACAGCCAGAGGGAAAGAGGGGGAAGTGGAGGTGGGCAAATGGGAGGGATGGGGATGAAAGGAGACTTTGCTTGGGGCGATGTGCACAAGGCAGTGTGCAGATGTTTTGTTGATTGTACACTAGAAACCTGTATGGTTTTTGCCAACCAATGTCACCCCAACAAATTCAACAAAAAATAATATGTAGCTCCAAACTATGGTTATTAAATGAAGAGTTTACATGCCTCCTAGCTGGGAATTGGCCTCAGGGTTTGAAAGAGTATCTCTAAAGTTTCTTTCCCTTTCCCAGGTTTCGGGCACTCGGGGTTTATTGCCCACCACTTAGGGAAAGGCCTTCAGCATAGAAAGACATGAGCAAAGACCCCCAGGGACAGAACCCGCTGTGGGCCAACCCCCCCGCCCCCCCCCCCCACACACACACACACACCTCCTCTGCCCATCAGCTCACAGCGGTGAGTGGCAGGGCTCTGAGGACAAGAGAGCAAGTGCAGACCCAGCACCTTTAATTCCTCAGTCCAGCCAGACCCCCAGGAATGCAGGGCACCCCTTACACCCCCCTTCCTCTTTTGCCATCAGATGGACAGACCTTTGTCTTCCTATGAAGCAGAGCTGCTCTCTACCCCCAACCCCACCCTGAGGGCAGATCTACCACATAATGGAAGGAGCCTGTGAGGTCTCACTTCACTTATGTGGACACTGAGTGTGGATGGAGGGGAAGGAAGGGGACAGGGGAAGTGGAGGGTGATCAAGGAGTTGTCCCAGCATCGGTGTGAGGGCGTGTCCAGAGCCAGACTGCCTGACCTGAAGCCTGTGTCTGCTCCTTGCAAATGACCTTTGACTTAACCTCTTTGTGCCTCAGTTTACTCATCTTTAAAGACCAATAAAACAGTTATGGTGAGGATAAATGAGTTGATACAGATGAAGAATTTTGACTATTCCCAGGGACATATAAGAGAGGTCAACAAATGGTAGCTGCTGCAATTGTTGTCATTATCATTATTACCATTTGTCACTCTTGCATACCCCACAGTCATCTTCGATGATCTGCAGCCCAGTCTGGATGTGTTCACAGTTCTCTGCCCTTCCTTTCTTATGACCTCAAATAGTCCTGCCATCTGCCCCAGAACCAGGCAAGCTACACACAGAGGGGACACTGCGGTGTGAACCAGAGCTCACCGGCATGTCCCCCAGCCCCAGACATTTCTCTTCTCCTTTGGACCTTTCTCCTCTGCTTCTTGAATAGAAAGGTTTCCCCTGGAGGCTCCTAGAACCCCACTGTCCCCTCAAGTTGCTCCACTCTTCTTCATTTCCTCTCACAATTTCTCCCTGAGTTAGTGGACTTGCCAAACTCTCCCCATTATCCACCTTCCGTGCCCTCACTAGGGATTTAACTAAACCAGCACAATGGGCTCCCCAGAAGCCATCTTCCTCCAGCCTGGATTAGGTGGGGGCAGCCCATGCCACTCCCACAAAGACCACGCCCCCCCCTCAATTAGATAGAGGTGATTGCTCTCACCTAACAGCAGAAGAAGGCTGTCGGGCTGCCAGGGCAGTGCCCCCATCCACGGCTCCCCGTCCACAGGCCCATCTCTCAGCCAGCGAGAGGCACGAAGGATGCCCATTCCTTAAAAACACAGAAACAAAACCTTTTTTTTTTTTCCAGTCATTTCAGAGTTGCAGAGAAACCACATAAATATTGCAAAGAATCCCCATGTAACCTTGGCCCACATTCTCCAGATGCTACCAAAGGGGCAGTATCACTCGCTTCCCCATCTATTTTTTTCTAAAACATGCGAGAGTGACTTAGAGACAGGTTAACCTCGAAATCACTTCAGTGTGTAATATTTCCCCCAAATAAGGACACACGCATGCATAACCTTGATTCAGCGATCAAAATGAGGACATTCTACAAAATAACTGATCTTCACCCTTAAAAAATGTCCAAAGGCATTGACAGCCCCCAAAACCTGGTGACCGACCGGGTGACAGAGACCACGGCCACCATCTCCTGGGAGCCGGTGCAGGCCGCCATCGACAGGTACCTGGTGCGCTACACCTCCGCCGACGGAGACCCCAGGGAGGTGCCCGTGGGGAAGGAGCAGAGCAGCACCGTGCTGACGGGCCTGAGGCCGGGCGTGGAGTACACGGTCCACGTGTGGGCCCAGAAGGGGGACCGGGAGAGCAAGAAGGCCGACACCAAGGCCCCGACGGGTAATGGAGAGTTGTTCTTCGGCTTCATACTTTGTTCTCGTAAAGATAAGTGGTGATCGGTCCCCTCCACCCACTGAGCTGGGGCCACCAGTGGCCTTCCAGCATCTGCTCTCACCCTCCTGGAAGACGAGTGAGTGCCTCCGGAGTATGAGCAGCACAGGGAGAAAGGCCTGCCCGTGCTCGCTGAAGCCCAGACTCATGAATGAGCCGAGCGAATGCGATGTGAGCCACCCCAGCCCAACTGCCACCCCACAGAATTAGGAGCAAATAACTGTTGATAGTCACTGTATTTTGGAGAGGTTTATTATGCAACAGTGGAAAAGTGATACACAGCCTGTACCCAAACTAGGGGAATAACTTAACTTGAAACTAATTTCAATCCATTATTTCGTCAAAATAGCATAACCCCCATTCCAGAACAACCTGGAAAAAAACCCCACAAAGTTGCTGGTTCAAATGATGGTTCAAGCAACGTGTTATTATAGCATCTTCTTTTATTTGAGAAAAATGTAGAAAAAAGTATTCCAACTGCAGTCATCTCCGATTTCATTTGTCCTATGAAATCACCCAGAACCCAACAGACCCACGTGCTGGCTCTGAGGGAGCCCGGATCCACTATGTCTGGCTTGGAGACCTGGACCTGGTCTGGCTTGGGTCTGTTTGAGCTGGTTGGAGGCTATGTCTTAGCATTTTACTTAGGATTCTACTGAGTTTAAAGGAACTGGAACCAAACTTAAACAGACCTCCACCCTCAAGATCTTGTCCCAGCTCACTCACTCCACCATAAATATATATATTCTGTACCCACAGGATCACCTTCCCCTTGTGGTAGATTCTGAAGTCAAAGCTCACTGTTTTTCAAGATGTGCCATCCTCACCTCTAACTGTGCATGTGCCTGCAAACATAGACCCCAGAGCACAGCCTGCAGCAAAGTGGAGTGTTTATGACTCCCTTCGAGGCAATGATTCTTCTTCCGTCAATATTTCCTTCTCTTGGGTCAATACTTTCTGATATCCATCTCAGTATTAGTCAATATCTTCTTATTAATATTTTCTGACAATAAGAGCTGCTGTGAGCCTGAGGGTGTGGGAGCAGAGGGCTGGGTTTGCAACCAGGGGCCTGGAACCTCGGGGGGGGGGGGGGGGGGATGGCAGTTTGGTTTTTAGGAGATTCTTCATGCCTCACGGCCCAAAGATGGCTGTTTTGTAGACATCATTCATTATTATTATTTTTTAATATATTTTATTGATTTTTTCAGAGAGGAAGGGAGAGGGATAGAGAGTTAGAAACATCGATGAGAGAGAGACATCAACCAGCTGCCTCCTACACACCCCCTACTGGGGATGTGCCTGCAACCAAGGTACATGCCCTTGACCGGAATTGAACCTGGGACCCTTCAGTCCGCAGGCCAATGCTCTATCCACTGAGCCAAACCGGTTTCGGCATTCATTATCATTTTTATTATGAAAGTAACATTATAGAGACTAACTAAAATATACAACAAAATATAAAGAAGAAATTTAACTTTTCCTGTAATTCCTACAACCAGAGGTAAACACTAATTTTTCTTCTACAAATGTATACATATAAGGAAAGATGTATATATCTGTGCACATGTATTTAAAATGTTAAACAATTAAGATTCTATTACATAGAGATTTTTTTTTTCTGTGCTGTTTTAAACTTACATAGTATTTCCCTCCTCGTCTATATAATAAAAGCCTAAGCGACCATTATGGCAGAATGACCAGAATGACCGGTCGCTATGATGTGCACTGACCACCAGGGGGCAGACATTCAATGCAGGAGCTGTCCCCTGGTGGTCAGTGCGCTCCCACTGGGGGAGTGCTGCTTGACTAGAAGCCGGGCTCACGGCTGGCAAGCACAGCAGCAGTGGTGGAAGTCTCTCCACCTCCTGGCGACACTAAGGAACAGTGATCTGAGTGGGAAGGAGCAGTGAGCAGACAGGTGATAAGGAACAAGTGGTCTTGGACTGAGAGAAGGATGTCCCCTGTTGGAAGCAGGCCTACGGTGGCAGTCAGACATCCCCTGAGGGGTTCCAGACTGTAAGAGGGCACAGTCCTGGCTAAAGACCTACCCTTCCCCCACCCCGAATGCACAATTTTTGTGCACCGGGTCTATAGTTTTCTTTTATGTGTCTTCAAAGGCATGCGTTTTTTAACGTTGCATAGAGTCCTAATATGTGCATCTAATTCATGGGGGAAGGATGGATTGCAAAGGGATTTGGAGGCATTTGGGGGAGTGATAGAAATAAAAGTTCTAGTCTGGCTTGACTATGGTGGCTGCCATAGGACTATACACATTTCTCAAAATTCATTGAGCTGAATACATAAAAAGGGTAAATTTTATTGTATATAAATGATACCTCATAAACCTGACTTAAAAGATGTCGCTGAGGGAGCACTTCATATATGACCCAATGCTGCCCAGATCGTGTCTACCCTAACTCATCAGTCTTGACAGCACGTGAGAATCGCCTGGGAGTGCTTAATAAAATAAGATGCCAAGGTTTGGGAAAACGGGAGCCGGAGACTGATTTAATTGGCCATGGGTCAGGCCAAGGCATCATATTTTCTAAAAGCTCCCATGGTGGTTCTAAAACGTGCAGCAGGGCTGAGAAGCACTGATCTGCGCAGTAAGTCATTGGACCACGGAAGCAGCAGATCAAACGGGACTTGTAAATTTCAGAATCATAAGAGTTTTATGAATTTTGCCAACTAAGCCTTTATTAGTCCACTGATTTTTTTGTCTTATTTCTCTCTGAAGTCCTGAGATAGTCATAAAAATATTTTTATCGCAATATAACTCATATGCCATAGAACTCATCCTTTTAAAGTATATAATTTAGGCCTTGGCCAGGTAGCTCAGTTAGTTGGAGCATTGTCCTGTACACCAAAAGGTTGTGGGTTCAATTGTAGGTCAAGGCACATACCTAGGTTGTGGGTTCGAACCCTGGTCAGGGCATATATGGATCAATGTTTCTCTCTCTTTCTCTCTCTCTCTCTCTCTCTCTCTCTCTCTCTCTCTCTCTCTCAGTAATAAAGATATCCTCTGATGAAAATTAAAAATAAATAAAGAGTATAATTCAGTGGATCTTATTATATTCACAAGATTGTTCAGCCATTGCCATTATTTACTTTGAGAGCATTTTCTTCAACTCAAGAACAAACCCTATAGCACTGTGAAGAACAATGAAAAAGCTTATCAAATAATTGTATATGTGAAGAGAGTTAACATATTCAGCCATTGACTTTAGGATGTACATTATCTCATGAAATGTAATTCTCACAAAATATAAATGGCTATACAAAAAAAAAAAAAAAAAAAAAAAGAACAAAAAACACGCTCATTAATAGTCACTTACCATTTCCCCCTCCTGTGACAATCACTACTCTTTGGGCAATCTCTGCGGATTTCCCTGTTCTGGATATTTCACATAAATGGAATCATACAATATACGACCTTTTGTGACTGGCTTATTTCATTTAATATAGCATTTTAAAGATTCATGCATGCTGTAGCATATATCAGTACTTTGTTCCTTTTCATGCCCAAATAATATTCCATCATATGGATATAGCATCGTTTGTTAATCCATTCATCCACTGGTGGAAACTTGGGTTGTTTCCACTTGTTGCCTATTATATTGTTGCTAAGAACATTTGTGTACATGTTTTTACATGGATATCTGTTTTCATCTCTCTTGGTATTTAGCTAGGAGTGGAACTGATTGCTGGGCCATATGGGATAACTTTATGTTTAAATTTTTGAGGAACTACCGAATGGTTTTCCAAAGTGGCTACATCATTTTGCATCCTCACCACAATGTATAAGGATTCCAATTTATTCATGTCCTCTCCAATACTTGTTTTTGTATGTCTTTATTATTATTATTATTATTATTATTATTATTATTATCATTATATCAACCTAGTGGGTGTGAAGTAACAGCTTGAATTTTTTATTTGTCTTTCATTAAAAGTTAATGATATTGCCAGGCCAGCATGGTTCAATGGTTGAGCATCGACCTATGAACCAGAAGGTCATGGTTCGATTCCCGGTCAAGGCACATGCTTGGGTTGTGGGCTCAATCCCCAGTGTTGGGTATACAGGAGGCAGACGACCAAGGATTCTCTCATCATTGATGTTTCTATCTCTCTCTCCCTCTCCCTGATTCTCTGAAATCAACAAAAATATATATTTTTAAAAAGTTAATGAACATCATCTCATGTGCTTATGGGCCATTTGTATATCTTCTTTGGAAAAATGTTTATTGAAATCCTTTGGCCATTTTAGTTGGATTTTCTGTATTTTTATTGCTGAGTTGTGTAAGTTCTTTATATATACGAGATACTAGACTCTTAATAAATATGTATATGATTTGCAAACATTTTCTCCCATTCTTTGAACTATCTTTTCACTTTCTTAACATCATCCTTTAAAATGTAAACATTTTAATTTTGATGAAATCCAATTTCTTTTTTTTTTAAATATATTTTATTGATTTTTTATAGAGAGGGAGAGAGAGGGATAGAGAGTTAGAAACATCGATGTCGATCAGCTGCCTCTTGCACACCCCTACTGAGGATGTGCCCGCAACCAAGGTACATGCCCTTGACCGGAATCGAACCCAGGACCTTTCAGTCCACAGGCCGATGCTCTATCCACTGAGCCAAACCGGTTTCGGCTGAAATCCAATTTCTTTTTCTCTTATTGCTTGCTTGTGTATTAGGTGTCAGATATAAGAAAACATTAATTAATCCAAAGTCATGAAGATTTATAAATTTTCCTCTTAAGTATTTTTTATAATTTTAGCTCTCACATGTAGGTCACTAATGCACTTTGAGTTCATCTTGGTATATGAGGTGAGAAAGGGTCCAACTCCATTCTTTTGCATGTGAATATCTACCGTAGTTGTCCCAACACTTTGTTGGCAAGACTATTTTTCCCCATTGAATTATCTTGGCACCCTTGTTGAAATCATAGTCATGTATTTTTTTTTTTTTTAAGTATCTACGTCTGCTCACCTGGAATAAATTTTTACTTATTCTGTTTGTTGGAAGCCGCCCATGGTCTTCACTAGAAGAGAGGTGTTGACAAGGAACCCGGAAGGCTGGAGACCTTGAGCTGGGAAAGGTCAGAGCTCTGCACCCACTGTTTAGTTGGCACAATGGTAGCTGAAGCAACTTCCACCTTTTAGATTTATGTAAATCCTTGCTGATTGGCTATTATTAGAATTGCCTGCCTAAGGGCTATGAGTGTATCCCAAAACATGAATAAAAGGGATCTCAAGGCCCATCCTTCCTCTTGAGCTGGGCTCCCCTTTGGCCCCCAATTCCCAAATTTATATTTTCTTATCTAGTCTCTTTCATTTGTATGTGGCCTCCTCCAGAACCTGAACCCTGAACCTGAACCTTGAACCACGCAGGACGTGGTGGGGTACACACACACTGTTAGCTGATTAGGACCTCTAAGTCCAATTGTCCATGTCCACACATCAGTGGATCCAGCATCTAATAGTTCTGACTTTCAATGCCAGTTCTCATTAGGTCCTTAATAAATACTTGTTGACAAATTGATCTTGAGGCTAATCAATTTTGTAAACAGCATAATTTGTTTCTGATCATGGTGGTCTGACTCAAGTAGGTTTCTCTGATCAGCCAAAGGGGCCAAACTAATCTGTACAAGTCAACAGCCTTAGGATCAGAACAGTGGAAGGATCCTTGGGACCACAGATGCCCACAAGCAGGACCACAATTTTGTCTGAGTGTCTACCTCTCCCCCATGTGACTCATGGTTAAACCCTGACTTATCCTAAATGAATCATAGTAATTGCAGGCTGACATAATTTGATTTAGGAAAGGATACCTAACCCATTTCTGTCGAATGGGGCTTCTGCAAACATAACGTCTCCCAAATGTCATGGCTATAAATCAAAGAGAAGAACTCTGCTGTCCCTCCCTGAAGATGACTAACCTCTGGAAACACGATAGGAAAATCCAATCATTTTCTTTACAAACTGAGTCACAGCCTCCCATCTCAAATGTTCTTCCTAAGGCCAGGCTGTCCAGGCTTTTGTGTGCGGGGGAGGTTTGTTGTTGCTATTGTTGTTTTAAACTACTTCCATTCTCCCTAATAGCCTAACCATCAACATTTCTGGTTTGGGTTGTTATTTTTTAGTTGCTGTTTTTAAGAGTGTAGGATTACAGCAAGGCGGCGGTGTTGTAACTGTTCCATGGCCTGTGAGGGCAGAGCCACGGGTAATGATGAGGTTTGACTGTGGAACTGCTGAGGTCGCCCATTTGTGGCCAACTGTGGTCTCTGGGAGATGAGTCCCTGGGTGGCTGAGTGATAGAGGAACAGGGCCCACAGGATCCCCTGCAGAATGCTGTTCCTCGGGTCTCTGTCCTCCCATCTCTGCTACCCCATATCCATGCCAGCCGGGCGTTACAGGATCTTCTTCCTCTATTCCCTCTTGCCAATGACAGGTTTGAGAAATGTCAAGGGGGAAAAATTCATTATCAACACCACGTCATCCCCACTGGAGCCCAAAGCTGGAGACAGACCTTTGTGTGAGTGATGGAATATTTCAGATATTCAAAAAGGTTTAGAGAAAAGTATTTTAAACACTTTTGTATCTCTACCCAGCTTGGGAAATAAACTACTATAAATACTGTTAAAGTCCCTGCAAATGCTTCTGATCATATTCCCCTCCCTCTGAGAGAGAAACACTCTCCTGGGCCTGAACTATTGTTGCAGTGGGTGTCTTTATACTTTTATTACATACGTGGACACGTAAGCTTAAACACTGCCCTTCAGCTATTTAATGGATTTTTACATTTCTTTTCTTTTTCCTTAAAATCTCAAAGAATAGTATGTAAATGTTATGTATAAGTTCTGCCCTGCAGCCTGGCACAAGAATACCATCTAGTTTATTTGTAAAAGTTCGCCCAACCACGTTATTACTCTCCTCGCCTTTTTTCTAGTACTTAGGGGTGGATGCCACAGCTCCCAGCCAGCCTTTCACAGTGATTGACATGCTGAGCTCGAAGCAAGCAACCCTGAAAGGATCGAGCTGAACCCGACCACAGAGATGCTGGGATGCTGCCCCATCTCTTAGCTGGGGGCTCAGTGGGCCTGGTGAGCCTGATGACAATCATGCCAGAGGCACAGGGAGTGGGTGGGACTAGGGAATGACTGGCCTCATTCCTTTCCAGGAGAACCCATCACACATGAGATTGTTACTAATAGCTGTAATCTCTGGGGGGACAGAGCTACCACTTCTGTTCAATGTGTAATTCCAACACCTAGGGCCATGCCTGGTACATACTAGGCACTTAGCATATAGACACAAGTTTATTTTAATTGTCCCCGCATCCAATCCCAGTAAGGCCCAATTCAAGCTCTGTACACACAAAGGATGGTTGATAAACACTGGTGCACGCTCTGAGCGGTGACTGGTAGTGCTACAGAATCGGTGTTAGCCTCTGTGAGCTGAGTCACTGCCAGGTATTCCCTGTCGTGAAATACTCTTGTGATGTCTGTGGAAGTGCCTTCAGGATTAGTGGTGCTGACCAATGTGTATGAGTGGCTGTACCTGGCTGAGCCTCCCACCCCTGCAGGGAATTTTCTACAGAGAGGAAGGGAGAGGGAGAGAGAGTTAGAAAGGTCGTGGCGCTGAGAAACACTGAGAAACACTGTGGGTCAGCAGGGGACTGAGAAACACTGTGGGTCAGGGCTCCAAAAATCTTGATTCACACAGTCAAAATCTGGAGATAAGAAGTAGAGAGTGGCCTGTTAAGAATATATTTCTCATCAACAAATATGTCCTGTTGCCGAAACAGGTTTGGCTCAGTGGTAGAGCGTCGGTCTTCGGACTGAGGAGTCCCAGGTTTGATTTCAGTCAAGGGCATGTACATTGGTTGCGGGCACATCCCCGATAGGAGGTGTGCAAGAGGCAGCTGGTCGATGTTTCTCTCTCATCGATGTTTCTAATTCTCTCTCCCTCTCTTTCTCTCTGTAAAAAATCAATAAAATATATTAAACAAATATGTCCTCTAACCCAAGTCACCACTGACTTGAAGGAGCTGGATTTCAAACCCAGAATTTCAAAGGTCTTCATTATTTTTGCTTGGTTCTTATGTCCATCCCCTCAGCAATGGTAAAGGATGAAAGAGCATCCCCCAGGAATCCTGTTGGGCTAGCCAACTCCAAAACCGACAGCAGCGCATCCCACAGCCTCTATGATGAGCCTCGGCGCCACAAGAACCATGTGCTGGTTTATGTTCCGGAAGGAGCCACCAGACAAGTGCAGAAGCATGTCTGTCCCTTCCCACCACAATGTTCCAGGAGAAGAACAGGCCTGAGGCAAGGGGACACCAGGCATCATGACTCTTAAACCCTGCTGATTTCACCTTCTACCATGCCATTATGGTTTGGGGAGAGGCTCAAAGCTGAGCCTCAGAAATAATCACAAATGAAGATTTGGCTAAACATAACCACAGAGGAAGATGAAGAGGAGTTGGGTTACACAGTGAGTATGTGACCTGAATGTACAGGGAGGCACCTTGGTGATGCCGTGGTGGGCGGTGTGTACTGGGGAGTGTGTGTGTCATAGGAGGAGGTGTCTGTGGGGCTGGAAAGGAAAGTGACAATTCGTACTGATGGAAAGCATTCCAAAGGTGGCCGGTAACTGGCAGTATGTTTACGAGGGTCTGCCTGAGACTGCGCTTGGCATGAACACTTTGCAGACACACACTGTGTGGTTGCTTTCAGAAAGCCTCAAGGGTCCAGCCACCGACAGAAGCAAGAAGCTGCAGAGGCTCAGCTGGGAGATGAGCTGGACAGGTCTGCTGCCCTTGGGGGATGGGCTGGCCTTGATGTATTCACCAAATGACATCAGCAACAAAGATGAGTTGGTGCCCACCCTCTCCAGTTCTTCCCTGGTGTCGAGATCAACATGAGTCAAACCCAACCCCTCACTGCAGAGTGGAGGAGCATTGGGAAATGAAGCAAAACAGAGACAGAGATCCTGTAAAGGCCTCGGGGGAGGCTGTGGACACCCCATGCAGCCCACTGCCTTCTGGAACAGAGCACCCACAGGTGTGGGCCTGTTCTCGTCTCCATTGCATCTGCTCTCCTTCCCTTCATTACTGCACCGTCCCTCCTCTTCCAGAGGCAGTCCCTGTGGTTGCTAAAGGCATGAGGCTGAGGTTTCTGGAATACCAGACCAAATCAGAGTGGAGACACGGCCTGACATCAGACCTCAAGGACAGACTTCCCATGTACGAGAGGACACACTAATTTCTGCTTTGCTGATGAGCATCACCTGTCAGGTATCTCCCCACATAACTGAACTCCATCCACTCAAGTGTTCATTGAATGCATATCATGTGCCAGGGACTGTTCCAGGAGATGAGGGTGTAGGCTTGAACAAAATAGGCTATCACTGCCATCCTCATCATCGTTGCTGCCCTCGCAGGGTTTATATTCCTAGAGATAAAGACAGGCCAGCGTTCCCTGCAATTGAAGGGAATCACTACTAACAAGGCACGGCCCTCGGGTTGTACGAAAGGAGTGAGTGAACTAATGGCAGGTTACATTCCTCATGTACCTTTTTGGGAATAGACATTAGAGTTCTCAGCTGTACAAGATACTAATGACCCTGCAGCTTGTATCCTACGGACATGAAGCGACTAAGTAGTTACCGTTGTCCTTTTCCCCTCTTCTCTTCCCTGAGAGAGAAGGTGAGGGCTCTTGTTCATTATGAATTACATCCTAGGAAGAAAAAACGCCCACATGGAACCCTGAAGGTGACTTCCAGCAAGTCTAACTCAATCCAGCAGCTTACTAGTAATTACTTGATGAGAGGGCGTTTCCTGAGAACTGAATGCCTACTCTGAGCTGTGCATCTGAGAAATCCAAGAAACTGTTGTGACATGAATCCTACCTTCAGAAAGACAAGACAGGAAACAATTAGTGAATATTAATACAAAAGAGAACATTCGCTATTTATGCAGCAAAGAACAGAGGATGAAAAAAAAAAAAATCCAGAAACACAATTTTAACTTTTTTTTTCTAAAATTAATCAGGTGAAAATCCAAGACCACCTGGTTTGATGGACAACTGATAAATTCAACAGGAGACGAGGTGTATCCAAGAACATTTTTCTTGTTCTAACATAAGTTAGCTGCACAAAGGTAGGAAAGGGGATAGAATTTCCAGATCTTTGGGTTTCTGGGAGAGACATGGAATAGAAGGTGAGCGTGCCTCCCTCCTGCGCTTTCCCAGGACCGGTCTAAGGTCACCCACAGTACACACTCTGTTGCCCTGGGAATGCTGAGCGACCTGGAGGGTCACCTGGCCATGCAGCGCCTCCGGCCTGTGTTGGCATCCACAGGACTCACCCTGCGGCTCTGCAGAGGTTTTGTTCCCTTGACTCCCATTAACTCACGGGGCTGGTATTTCTGTCCCCACAGCTACCAAAAGCAATGCACCTTAGCTAAGCTGCTAACATTTTGCCATTTCATCAGAGTTTAGAATTTAGAAAAACTAGGAAGTGGATAAAGAAAGAAAAAGGAGGAAATGGTCTAAAAGAAAGGAGCTGCTTTCCTATCAACTCTTTAATCCCTCAAATGAAAATCTATTGAGGACTCTGCAAAAGAAATGGGTGAGCTCATCGCTGGAACCACAGGAACACTGTTTCAGGCAGGGCCCAGCAGCTGGCGGGGAGTGCCCCCCGGGGCACTGAGTCACCAGCCTCAGAGTAAGTACAGCTTCCCTCTGGTTAGAGGAGAGAAGGGCACCCTCACAGCTGGAGAGGCAGAGAGAACAACGGGACCAACTTGACGATCAGGAGGGCCTGGCCTTGAGCACGGAGGCCTCTGGGAAAGAGAAACTCTGCTGAGGCAGGATGTCGGAATCCAGGAAGCCCAGATAGCCCGGGGCCCCCACTCTCTCCAGGGAGCTGGCCAGGTTCTCTTGGGCGTTCAGGGGCCATCAGCATGGCCACGTGTGCTTGAGTTTCAGCCAAATACATCAACATTGTCATCATCGCCCAGGACTTGTTGGTTTGGCTCCATCCATGCAGGGCAGCAGGCTTGATCCTAAAAGTACAGAAGCCAAGCTCTTCTCTGTCCCCATGGGCATCACTTTCTTACCAAGGGGACAAGACACACTCCTATGACTGGGTTTTAGAGAGGCCCGGGAAAGTCCCTCACTCCCATATCATTTTCTTGAGGCAACTCAGGTACCTCGCCTTGGGAAGAGACAAAACCTTTAGTTACCCGTCAGCATGAGCATGGTCTGGGCCATGCCTGGGGGCAGACAGAAAGGCGCTTTTTTATAAAATTCAAAGCCAGCAGGTTGTGTCAACAGAGGCTGGGCTTGAAGGAACAGTGCATGAGCAATGGAGAGAGATTTCATGACAGGCCAGTCCTTTCCCATTCAGATTCAGAGTGTCCCGTGAGGACGGGGTTGAAGTTGAGAGTGTGAACCATTTCAACCCAATACATATTTACAACACCTACTAGATACCAGACACTCTGCTAGGAACGTGGGTAGTAAGTTAAAAACAACACTTTGCCTAAGAAACTTCAAATAAGTTGGGGAAATATATATATATATATATATATATATATATATATATATATATATATATATATATATATATTTGAGACCCAGGCCATGAAAATTCGTGCACTCAGGGGGAGAGGGTGGGCGGTCCCTCAGCCTGGCCTGCGCCCTCTCACAGTCAACCTAAGCCAGCAGGAGGACATCTCCCCTGGGTCCTTAGCGCTGCCCCGGAGGTGGGAGAGGCTCCCACCACCGCCACTGAGCCCACTTGGCAAGCCTGGCTTCTGGCGCACTAACCACCAGGGGGCAGCACCTGCATTGAGTATCTGCCCCCTGATGGTCAGTGCACATCATAGTGACTGGTCGTCTGGCCATTCAGTCGATTTGCATGTTAATCTTTTATTATATAGGACTAGAGGCAAGAGTAGGCCTTTGCAGCCTGGCTTCATCTGGAAGGTTGTCCAGACAGTTATTCTACTGTTCATATTATGCTTTTATTATTATAGAAATGTATGTGTCTATATATATATATATATATATATATATATATATATATATATATATATATATATATATATATATATTATAGCTTAGGGCAGTGGTCAGCAAACTCACTAGTCAACAAAGCCAAATATCAACAGTACAACGATTGAAATTTCTTTTGAGAGCCAAATATTTTAAACTTAAACTTCTTCTAATGTCACTTCTTCAAAATAGACTCAGGCTGTGGTATTTTGTGAACAGCCACACTCAAGGAACCAAAGAGCCACATGTGGCTCACGAGCCGCAGTTTGCCGACCACTTAGGGAACATGTCAACCAAGTACAATATTAAAAGAGTTGTATGTGAACACATTAGTCTGATCCTTCCTGACTTTGAATCCTTCTATGAGAAATTCTAATAAATACGTGCTAACTTTCATATATTTCTTTAGAAAGTCAGGAGGGGTGAGCCCTGACCCTATACACTGCGAGCCACTCCTACTAGAGTCAGAGAAGAAAAGAGGAACTAGAGGTGAGAATAGGAAAGGAGGTGGAGCAGACGGCCGAAGAGCAGAGGGGCTGGCGTTGCAGTCTTGATAAATTCAAGTAGATGAGTAGTGCATTAAAAAGTGTCCCCCCAAAAAATTCTCAATCACAACCTCAGAACATGACTTTATTTGAAAATAGGATCTTGGCATAGGTAAGGGTTGAGATGAGGTCATACTGCAAAGAGAGGGTTATTATAAGAGGCAGAAAAGAACATGAAGATACACACAGGGCAGAAGGCCAGTGAAGACCGAAGCAGAGACTGGAGTGATAATGCCACAAGCCAAGGAATGCCAGGAGCCACCACTAGCTGGGATGGGCAAGGAAGAGCCTCCCCTAGAAACTCTGGAGGGAGTGTGGCACTGCAGACACCTTGATTTTGGACTTCTGGCCTCCGGAGCTGTGGGAAAATACATTCCTGTGTTTAAGTCACCCAGTGTGTGGCAATTTGTTATGGCAGCCACAAGAAATTAATACTATGAGGAAAAGTACAAAGTAAATCAGGTCCTTAGAAGTGGGAATGAGCCTGAGAGGAAGAAGGCGGGTACTAAGCCTGAAAGAGTCGTTGATAGCATGTGCTTCTGCACAGATACCAAGGCCAGGACTGGGACCACAGCCCTGGGAGCTGGAGGAGGGTTGAGAATTACCTGCTGAGCTGTGCCTCACTAGTTAAACAGCATTATTCTAAACCTTTCTATCGTAAGCACCCATTTATGTGACACCTCTAAGTCACAGCAGAAAGAAAGAAGAGCAATGCAGCTGTGAGCCGAGGAGCCAGGCCTGGCTGAACATCAGGCCCATCGCCCCCTTGGCTGGTGCCAGCCTGCACTCCATCTCCAGGGCCCCGCAGGCAAGACAAGGGAAGTGGAAAATCAGCCTTCCCAAGTCCCCTGGTCAGGAAGAGACTGAATATGTGAATGGAAAATGAGGCTCAGAAAAGAAAAACCTCTTTGCGTGCATATTATCTGCAACAAAGCAAAACAAATATGCAAGCATCTCCCTAAAACTACTTGAAAGAAAAGAGAACACTTTTTTTTTTTGAGTCACATACCCACTTCTACTAATTTAAAATGTGCAAAATGCCAATTGTGTTGTCTTTTTACAGACATCAGTTTTAGGATTAATGTAATAATAAAAAGGCTTTTCATATATTTTCCCCACTCAGTATCTTATTTTTCCACAAGACCTCACACTCTGCAAAAGCAAATTTTCCTCGTCGTGGTTCGGCCTGGTGAAAAGTATTTCCAGGCCCCTCAACTGGGGTGGCTGAGCTAAAAGCCTTGATTTACATGGGATTCTGTGGACATGCGGCATTTTCTGCACCGCTAGCTCCTGTCACATAGTATCTCCCCACCCACCCGTCTGCTCCTCGGCCCCTGGATGGCAGAAACTGCTATGTTCCCGGTGTTCAACTAAGCATTTGATGAACCAAACAAAGCCGAACGGTAAGGTTGCCTGAAATAAAGGCTTCACGAGGCAGGAGGACCGAGAGAAGCAGTGGAGGACAGCCATCCAGTAGGGCTGGGGAGTTCGGGGATGGGCAATGGTCCTCAGAGCTCTCTATATTGCAGGCAGCGGGGAGCTACCCCAAGTGAGTAGTTGTCATGGTTGGAAGGTTCACTCTGGAAGCAGGAAAAGGTAGGTGTGTTTGGGGGAAGGTGATAAGTTAAAACAAAAAAGGAGGCAAAAAAAGCAATAAGGAATCCAGTGAGCACCAATTCAGGCAAGAGATGAAGAGGGTCTGAGCAAGAGGAGCAGGAGCAGGAGCAGGACAGAGAAAGTGAAAGGGACAATCAGAAGCAGAAGCAGAACCGTTTGGATGCTGTTGGGTGGGGTCTGTTTGTCGGAGCCTGAGTTCCTACACAACCGCTGCACCACCTGCAAAGGCAGAATCCCAGACAGAAATTTGTGTGTAAGGAGATTTGGGCAAGGACCCTGGGGAGCGGGAGAGAGGGGTCAGAGCAGTGCAGCAAGAAAGAGCAAAGCAAAACCAGGATGAGGAACTTGATTAGTGACTCCATATCTCTAGGACCTTTGAGCAGCCATTCCACCCCACACTGGCTCGTGTGTGTCCACTGCCCAGCTGACCCCTGGTTCCTCAGGTGTCCCATGTCACCTCAAAGAATTGAGCTCAGCTCTATGTTTTACTCTTTTTAACAGCAACTTTTTCCCGATTTTTGAATAGGGGGCACTTAATTTTCATTTTGCACAAATTATGTAGTCTGTCCTGATTCCTATAAGGGAGGCAAACTCAAACACAGGTTCTACCTGATGATAGTCAAGGTACCAACGTGTCATGATCTTATTTGGATGATGGGTGGTGTGTGTGTGTGTGTGTGTGTGTGTGTGTGTGTTTCCAGTTTGCATTAGACCCTGTTGGTGGGAACAGGCCAAGGAGGGCCCAGGGTTTGATGCTCAGGTGTGCTATTACTGCCATCTTGTGTTCAACTCACGCACAGCACAGAGCTCCCAGAGGAGACTCCCAGGCAGGGGCACTGGGGCTGCTAGCAGAAGTAGGTGCAAATAAGACATTGTGCACATGTTCGTAGTAGCATTATTCATAATAGCCAAAAGGAAGCAGCAAAGCAAGTGTCCATCTACAGATGAATGGATAAACAAAATGTGGTATATCCATACAATGGAGTATTTATAATTCAATCATAAGGAAGAGGGAAGTATTAACACATGCTATAACATGAATGAATCTCAAAGACATGTTAAGTGAAAGAAGCCAGTTACCAAAGGACAAGTGTATGATTCTACCTCTTTGAGCTGCATAGAGGAGTCCAATTCATAGAGACAGAAAACAGAAAGGTGGTAGCCCGAGGTTAGTAGTGCAGGGGAATGGGAAGATACTGTTTAATGGGTACATAGCTTTGCAATATGAAAAGTTCGGGAGATAGATGGTGGTTATGATTGTACAGCCATGTGAATGTACTTAATGCCACTGAATTGTACATTTAAAAATGAATGGGATGACCAGAAAGCTCCTTGTACTACAGACTGAAATCAGCAGTTTTTAAATGGCAAAGTTCCCCTTCCAATACAGAATATATATATATATATATATATATACACACACACACACACACATACTATCGATATATCATCGCTATCATCAGCATAATCATTATCACCATTATAATGGAAAGAGATTTACTACATCTACAGGAGGGATAACAGAGGAGTTGACAATAATTGTAGGTTTCTGGCGAGTAGGCCCCTAAACTGAATGGAGGATATAAGAGCAGGAGCAGGTCAGATGGAGGACTTATGGGAAGAGACTTTGGTGATAAGGAATGGTAGGTGGGGGGCAGGGACTGAAGGAAAGGACTTCGGTAGGAACGAAGGCCGCTTAAGAGAATAGGTGAAGCCGGAGGAAAGGGAGCATCAGGCTGCCCAATCGACATCAAAGCTGCGTTCTCGGGTTTGCAATTTGCCCAAGTCCAGTTCATTACCACCCAAACGCACATTCAGTAACTAACCCCTCCATCCCCATAGGGCACAGACCGCCCGCCGCCACGCCACACCCCCGGCGCCCAGACCACGCCCCCTACGTCACAAGCCCCGCCCCGCGGGTGTCAATAAAGTTGCAGCGGTTTGACTTTACAGCGAACAACATGGCGACCTCCATGCTGGGCTCACTGCTGCGGACCGTCCGGCAGGTTAGGCCCGGGTCCTAATCCCACCCTTCCCCCTTCCTCCGGAACCCCCAAACCCGCGGGCACCCCACTGCTCTGCCACCCGTCCCAGGGGCTCCCCTCCTCCGGCCCGAGCCGCCGATGTAAACTCGGTGTCCGTCACCGAAGCTGACTAGCACTGAACGCCGCAGCTTGGCCTGATTTATGAGTGAGAGCAGGGGGACCAGGGCAGGGGTCTGAGGGTGAGGCCCAGGGACCCCGCGGATGAGAGATGAGAGCGGAGCAGAGGAGACTTGGAAAGAGCTCAGCGGGGGAGGAGGAGAGCCCCGAGAGGGTGTCCTGGAGGCGGGAGGCGACCTTTCCCAGGAGCGGGGAGCAGTCAGCTCTGCGCAGAGCTAACGGCCAATCACAGGGCTGAGACCCGGCGGCGGCGCTCCGTGGCGGAGCGCGGACCTGTGAACCCGGAGGTCACAGTTCAATCCCCGGTCAGGGCACGGGCCACGGCACATGCCCGGGTTGCGTGTTTGGTCCCCAGGGTGGTGTGTGCAGGATCTATGATTCTCTGTCATCATTAATATTTCTCTCTCCCTTTCTGAAATAAAAAATACATTTTAAAAAACGAAGAAGGGCTGAGAACTGGCTACCGTGGTTAGCATGGTGGAGGCTGTTGGGGTGAAAGCCCTCAAGAGAGAATGGGGAAGAAAGCGGGCACGAAGTAGAGACAAGTCTCTGAAGACGTTTTGCTGCAAAATGGGGCAGGAAAATGGGTCCGGAGCTAGAGTGATGAGTCGGGAGTGGGTGCTTTGTGTGTGAGTGTTTTTAACATGACAGAAGTAAAAGCATCTTTGTGGTACCGGAAGAAATCCTGTAGAGTGAGGAGAAAAAGATGGAGGGGGAAATTGTTGGAGCTGTATGTACGCTTGTGTAGGCAAGAGATGACGGGTCTCACGAGGTACCATTGGTCTTAGGAACATGGACAGTTCATCCATAGTATCTTTGCTTAATAGAAATATAATGCCAACCACATACGTAATTTAAAATTTTCTAGTAGCACATTAAAATATTTTTTTTTAATATTAAGTTAATTTTTCTCCCCCAGTCGTGGGAGAAAAAAAGAGCTACAGGGGAAGCTATCAGAAGGAGTCAAACTTCAGCTAGAGCAAAAACCTGAAGGGGTTGTTAAGAAACAGGAGTTAAATTTTGATGGCTGTAAGTGGAAGAGTTCTAGGAGATGAAAAGGAGTTTTAGGAGGTGAAGAGACAGAGGGGCAGGGTAGGATGTGTACAAAACTGAAAGAAGGCAATCTTAATATGTAAAGCACTGGTACAAGAAAAAACAATATAATAAAAATATGGGCAAAGAACATAAAACATTCACAGAAGAAATAGTGTAGACCAATTCATTTTTAAAGTGTGTAGTTTTAAAAGTGTATTATTTTTGTAATCAGAAAAAAAGGTATATAAAGTTCTTTAAAAAAATATAGGGTGTCCCAAAATATATATATATATACACACTTTGTATAATTACAAAGGCAGTGTTTATTAAAATACATTTCAATCAAAATTGAACTGTTAAAGTGTTTTTGTTTGTTGTTGTTATTTTTTGTGACACCCTGTAAAAGTCTGTTAGGAAATGGTAGAGAGAAAGTTGATTGTAAAGAATTTAAGGGGAAAATGTTTCACCTTCCAACACAAATTATTGGCATTGTATTAATTGCCACCATTTTGGTTTAATGTACATCCATAAAAGGTATTTATTCTGAATTAAGAAGTCTATTTAAAATTACAAAAAAAAAATAGTTGATCATAAGTAGTGACTAAAAGGACTGCAGGATGGGGATATGGCAGAGCCTGGATCTAACTATCCCTCATTTATTCTTTATTTTTTTTAGATGGTTCCTTCATCAGCTTCAGGCCAAGTTCGAGGCTACTACGTAGACTGGAGAATGTTGCGTGATGTGAAGAGAAGGAAAATGGCCTATGAATATGCAGATGAGAGGCTACGGATTAATTCGATTAGGAAGAATGCCATTTTGCCAAAATACCTTCAGGTTAGCTAATTAAGATGAGTCCCTGACCACTCAATATCATTAACTCAAATCAGACCACTTTTGAAACTGTTTGTTGTGACTTACTGTCAAAATAATTTCTGGAGAATATGATCAAATGTTCTCAGTCAACACAAATGAATACCCTCGAAACTGATTTTGGTGAGTTTCAGATTGAAGAGAATTATTTGTGCCAAGCCTTTAACCTTTGTATTAGGTGATGCTTAGAAAGTACTGGGGCATGCTAACCACACCAGAAACTGGATGTTGTTTGACCTCGGGACTCCCCCTCCCGTGCTCCCACCTCATTCCGTGTCCTGAGCTCTGCTGATGCATGGGCTGTGTTCTTCACCCAGGGCCATGCCTAGCCGACCTGTCTGAACTCCTTTACCCATCTCTGTGCTGAGGTGGCCTTCCACTTAGGTTTACTTTCTTATCAGACTCCCTAACTTGAATAAGAGGATGACAATACTGTTTGGCATCCTGAAGCAGAAGGTCCTGCATCAACCTGGTGACGGATAGAATACCTGCATTCAAGAGTAGCATCAGGGGGTATAACTCAAACTCAAGGTCACTCAACTTATCAAACACTTAGAGTAAAAATAAAATTAATTTGTAGAAGTTGGCAGAATATATAGGCCATTAATTACTACGGATTCTTTTAAATCTTGTCTAGATTAAGCCAGATGAACAGAAAACTGAGTATGCTGGACCACTCATTACGGCTTTTACTGTAATGGCATTTAGATACTTGCCTATATTTAGGGAGTAGCAAGAAGTGGCCCTCTCGCCTCAGGATGTTGTGGAGGGCGTTATTTATGAAGACTCCCTGGAGAAATGTGTCTGGTATAAGCAGCAATAGTTGTGCCGAGATTCTCTGAATTATGAGACCTGATCGTGGCCCTGTGCCTAGTAGCTTCCAAGTCAGTATTTATGTCCCAGTTCTAACCAAATTACAGCCTTTCAGAGCACATAGCTTTGTCTCATTTTCCCTTTGCCCCAATTTCCTCATTGTAAACTGCCTTAAAGGTGTTTGGGAACAAGGAGTGGTAGGGGAGCGTGTGTGTACATATTATGTACATACATACGGTAAATAAATAATCTGCAGCTGATCCTCAGTTTCTGCCCTATGAAACTTCATTCTTCCAATCTGGTCATTTCTCTCTTTTCCAGTTCTTCCTATAGTACTTACTGTCTGTCATTACTTATTTCCCTTAGTCAATCAATACCTAATTGTGTTGTTTTATGTAATTCTAGCAACAAATGCTTTTGGAGATCAGGAACATAAATGCTTAATAATTTACGTTAATTTAGTGGCTTTCATTTAATTTAGTGGCATTTTCTCATTTATGTTCTTTTAATACATTGGAATAATTATTTTGCTTCCACACCAGTCTAACACAGGGTCAGACATACTTGCTACTGTAGTAATCTCTGTTTTTCTCCTCTCAACTACTTTTGCCCTAACCAGACTCACTCTCTGCCTTACAAATGATCTTTTAAATATGTAAAACTCATCTGATCACTCACTTTTGCTTTTCTATCAGTCAGAATCTTTACCACAGATGAGGATCCTACCTTTAATCCTTCTCCAGCCTCATCTCAACCACATTTGTTCCTATTTCAACTTCAGTCCAGAAGCTTCATACTTTCATGACTCAAAAATCAGGAAATATCCTAACTTTATACCCCAAGGAACTAGAAAAAGATCAAACTAAGCCCAAAATTAGCAGAAGAAAATGATAAAAGCAGAAATAATGAAATGAAGACCAAACACTAATGATCAGAGTAACCATGAGCTGGTGATTTTTCTGGTCTGTTTGTTTCTACTGAGGTTAAGGCTCCCTCCTATGTTCAGGGTTCTTGGGCCCAACTGGCCACATTAGTGAATCTAGCCTCTTGTTTTCTTCCTCTGAGCATTGACTTCACGTCTGTGTAACATGTTGTGACTTCCCTTAGGAAGTGGCTGATGAAGAAATTGCTGCCCTTCCCCGGGATAGCTGTCCTGTTAGAATCAGAAACCGGTGTGTTATGACGTCCCGTCCGCGTGGTGTGAAGCGGCGTTGGAGGCTTAGTCGGATCGTCTTCCGTCACTTAGCTGACCATGGGCAGATGTCTGGGGTCCAGCGAGCAATGTGGTAAACTGCCTTAGCTCCAGAACCTCCTGTGCTTGCAGGGAACCAGTTCTGATAAGACAGCCCTCTTCTAACAGACAAAAACCTAGTTTTAACAGGCGTCCAGTATAGGAGTCTAGTCTACCTGATGTCTATTTAAATTACTTTTAAATTTTCAATGAAGAAACCTAGATGTTTCATTCTGTCAGTGAATTATCTTTCCTGTTGGACTAATGAAGCATATGTGTTTCCAAGATGATGCAGAGTAATAAAAATATTTTCTGTGAAAATATGCTCTGTATGCTTGCCTTTTCCTTCAAATTTAATCTTCTAGCAACAACAGAAAAGGGTTCTTGTATTTAAGGGCATTATCTCAGAAAGCAGGACTTATCTTCTAGTTCATCCAAATCATCAACATGGAACTAGCTAACCTGGGGCAGGCGACCTGTATTGCTGGTCTGGCTTTTCTAACCTGCACAATTCACTGTTCTGTTAATTCGTTGTTAGAAAAACAGTATGTGGGAAGGTAGAGCTGATGTCTGGATTAGCTAATGCTCAATTTTTGTATGATGGCTGAATGAACAGCAGAACCACTAAGTGTTTTCTTGTTCCACCTTCAAGGGGCCTTAGAACAAAGCCCCTGAAAAATCTATGCAAAGAGGAAACGTTTTGTTGAAAGTATATAGTCTCTGTAGCAAAAATGAGTAAAAATAGCAGTAACAGTGTGATCAGCCCAGTGATAACGGCGTTCAGCACTGACTTAATGTTGGGACAGTATTCCTGGAGCCGACACCTGCACTTACAACAGGAGACCAGTGATGCGACTCTTTGCAGATAGAACAGTGGAAGCAAAGGCACAGAGACATCAAACAGTGAAACTAGTCACTTCAGTGTATCAAACATGTAGTGCAAAACAAGGGCCATACCATGGAAAATGTCATACATGGCAAAAGGACAAGACTGAATTTAAATACCAGTTATTCGAGTTTTAAGCAAAGGAATGATATCAGCTTGCTCTACTGCTGTGTGGTAGAGATAGCCATGAGAGGAAAAGGCATCATACAAGATAACGGGTCAGGACGATGTCTTAAATTGTTCAGGTAGACAAGTGCCTGAACTGAAGTAGTGATATTAACAAAGGAGATGATGGGACAGATCTAAGTATTATTTAGGAAAGAAAATTGTGCTTATAATTAAGAAGTAAAAGGGCTCTCTGGGTTCCTGGTAAGGGTGACTAGATGGTAGAAGGCAACTCCCAGATAGAAGAACTGGGGGAAAAGAATGGGTTTAGGGGAAACAAGATCTCTAAGTTCAGGTTTCAGCCATGCACTGTGAAAGGCCTGTATCATCCTGAAGAAGTCTACTGTGCAGGTGGATAGCAGTCAGGAACTTGGTGGAGATGGAGCTATGAGAGGGGAATTGTCAGTATACCTTGGATTCATATATCTTACAGTTTATAAACTGGAATGCTCTAGCAAATTCCTGCTAGAAACTAGTGTTAATCAAATTCTAACTAGATCATCACATTTGCTGATCTCTGGCATTTACTGGTAAGACATGCCCCAACTTTTTTTGTTTGACTCAGGATCCAAGTGCAATCCAAATTTGGTTGCTTTGTCTCCTTTTTCTCCATGTCTTTCGTTTATTGGAGGAGCCAGGATATTTGTACTGTAGTGTCTAACATTGGGCTGTTTGTATCGTCATGTGTCCTTCGCTAAGGATGGCAATGGTGATATTTTAAATGCCAACGTTTTTCTGCATTAGTTGCAATTTGTCTGTAGGAACTTTTCCTTATCAACAGTTTATTATTCTAAAATACTCTTCTTACACTGAAGACCAGATAAATGCATGATTTTCTATCAATTTTCAGAATAAATGAATTGATGCTCTAGCAACTTCCAAAGGTAGCAAATATGAATTTCCCCATACCCTCAACAATCAGTATGCTCAACTTTGGGTTTTCCCAATAAAAGGTAATAAATGTGTTTTTAAATTTCTCTTCTGAACAAGGTGGGCATCTTTTTATATTAAAGTTTAGTTACATTTCTTTTTTTGTGAACAATATCTTAATTTTGGAATCTTCTTGACACATCATGTATTTTTTATTATGGGATTTTTTTCTTGGCTATGTAAACATTTATTATGTAGTTAAAATTAACCAATATTTAACCTTATTACTTCTAGATTTTAAGTCACATAATGTAGGTTTCCCTCACTCTTGGGTAATAATGGAGTTCTATCCACGTCTTCTAGTACTCACAGGGCTTCACATATATATTAGCTTTCATCTGTTTGCAATGTACACATACGGTTATCTCAATAAAAGCCCATCTCTGCCCCTTGTTGAAATGCTATTAGAGGCATACCTTGGAGATATTGCAGGTGCAGTTCCAGACCACTGAAATAAATTGAATATCGCAATAAAGCGAGTTGTAATCTTTTTGCTGGTGGAGGGTCTTGCCTTCAATTTGTAAATAATGCAACACCTGTGAAGCGCAATAAAGTGAAGCTCAATATAACTTCTGCCTTGGGTCTTTTTCTATTCTGTTCCATTGGTCTGTTTATTCATGTATCAACATCACAGCTTTAATTATAGTTTTACAAAGTGTTCAGTAGTAACAACTAGCCTATATATAGGCTGTTTATTCATTTTAAATGCTACTTAACAAACTTTATTTTACCATTGGTATCAAATTTTCTTATTATAGTAGTCTTGGCTAATCTCCTCTTGGATTTCTCCTCCATGTGTTTGTTTTCTCTTACTCCTCAGTTGCATTGGCAAATACCTCCAATATAACATAGTTATGGAGATCACAGGTTTTTTGCTCTTCCTCTTTTTAGGAGCAGCAATTCTCTCTAAAATAAACAATTTCTCTCCCAAAGCCTAACTTTTCCTGGGTAAACAGATAAAGATATTCCACTGAATAAAAAAAACCCTAACTTCACTGAAAATAGAAAAGATGGATTTTTACATCTGTTTTTAGCTTATGGTTATTGCTTTTTATAAGCTATCTGATCCGTGGTAAAACTTACTAATTGGTACTATACAAAGATATTTGTCTATTCTTGTCAAAATCAGATTTAGTTTCAATTTATTCATAAACTATATCTAAACCCAGAGAAAAACATTTGTTATTGGATCATTAGGACATTGCAATGCATGGTATATGTATTAAGCTGCTAACAGAAAAGAAATATCTCTATAGCAACCTTAAAGCACAGATACGAATTTGTATTTTCTGAAAAAATTCAAGTTTTATTTACTTATTCTTACATTGGTGAGAACTGATGTCAAGAACTTAACAAGCAGTAACATTTTCCCCCTACCTCTTAGCTGAACAAAAATACACACAATATGGCATTTTCATTAGGCAAGATTTGCTTTTTTACATTTTACATGAGAATGCAAATATTAAAATGACCAGTTTACTAAGGAAACCATCTTTAGAGGATCTGTTTAATAAGCATATTTTATTTAAATAAATCCTCCCGTAGGAGAATTCATTGCCTTTACTTAGAAGGCTCTGTAAAATTATCTTAAAATTATCTGCAGCTCACCAACATGTCCTTATTGGAAACATCACTTTCCACATCACAATTCCCGAAAGAACTTTAAAGTCTCAAAATTCTGTCTCTCCTTTGGCTTGCTTCTCTCTTGATTGTACCCAGGCTTTATTAATGGTTCGCTTCATGTCATCATCTCCATCTTCATAAATTTTCTTTAGAACATTCATCAGTCCCTCACTAGGATCTGTTTCAGTGTCATAGGAGGGCTTTCTGTTAAAAAGAAAATGTAATAATTAAGAAATATGTGTATATATACATCTAAAAATTATGTGTGTGTATTCACAAATGATCTCATTTAAGACAAATTTTATAAGCATGATTGATTACTAAGTATAGGAAAACACAAATCAGGTTAACATATCAAGTGTAGGAGTGGAGGTAAGGGGAAGATATTGAGTATCTTTAATACAGCATATAACAAATTCATCTTAATTAAAACAATATACACCCACACATTGTGTCTAGTTGTAGCAAAGAAAGGTCATCAAAATGGCTAGGGGTTTTCTTGGGACAGTGGGATTTTAGTTAATTTTTAGCAGAAAAAGTAAATAAGCATTTACTTTTTTGAACTGTCTGAATTTTTTTTTAAAGCATTGTTTCCTCATATTATTATTATTTTTTTTTATTTTCTTTTTTAAATATATTTTATTGATTTTGTACAGAGAGGAAGGGAGAGAGATAGAGAGTTAGAAACATTGATGAGAGAGAGTCATCGATCAACTGCCTCTTGCACACCCCCCACTGGGGACATGCCCGCAACCAAGGTACATGCCCCTGACCGGAATCGAACCCGGGACCTTTCAGTCCCCAAGCCGACGCTCTATCCATTGAGCCAAACCGGTTTCGGCTTCCTCATATTATTTGAAAAAAATATTTTGAGAGAAAAACACAAACATACATTACATATGGACACACACTGAATTTTATATTTTTAATTAGAAAAGCCCTCCTCTTAAGCCTGAGATATATGGATGGGCCTGTGCCCAGCAGTAAAAACAACAGTCCTTAATGTAGGCAATACCCTTTGTGGAATCAATGTTCAACCTAGGCCTATGGTCGGCAAACTGGGGCTCGTGAGCCACATGCGGCTCTTTGGCCCCTTGAGTGTGGCTCTTCCACAAAATACCACAGCCTAGGCGAGTCTATTTTGAAGAAGTAGCGTTAGAAGAAGTTTACGTTTAAAAAATTTGGCTCTCAAAAGAAATTTTAATCGTTGCCGTACTGTTGATCTTCAGCTCTGTTGACTAATGAGTTTGCCGACCACTGACCTAGGTCAGTTCATATTTAATTCTTTACTCACCTCATTTATTAAGTGCCAGGTTATATACTGGACACTGGAGATAAATAGTAAGACAGGGTTCTGTACTCAGGTAATTCACTTTAGATTTAAAAATCAGTTCCATTAGAGAGTGCCGAACTCTAATCAACCACATAGCAAATGCAGGCTGACTATCAGAGTGAGACAAAGGTGGATGGCTAACTGACTCCATGTAGTACATTATCAATACAGAGTAATGTGTGACCTAAAATGGAAGTGTCCTTGAATAAACATTTTTTAGAATAGCATTAAAGTAGGATAAAAATATTCTATCTTTTCCACCCTAAATCAGTGACAATGAAACTCCATAACTACATTATCAGAAACTTCAATGGAACTCAAACACCACAGGCTATCTGGGTCTCTCTAGAACTAAAATGAAATCTCTGGGAATGGGCACCGTATCTAGAGACGCACTATTGGTCCAGGGTTAAGAACCAGCACAAAAGAGCCAACCAAATGCAACATGCTGGACATTTCCAGTAGGTTCTGATGGTTGGAGCATATGTTAAGATAATTGGGTTAGTTAGTGGACACTGAGAAATAAGTCGTCAAATCACAGACTATACAACTCTATTATTTATAAAGACAAACTATTAAAAATCTATAATCCCAGCAAAGAACACATTAAAATTCTTAAGAAAATGAAAATGAACTCACTCTTTCTCTTTGCACTCTTTTTCAACCTGCGTCAGGTAGTCCCACCGTGTGTTTTCCGCTTTCTTTCTACATAAGATTATAACTGTATCTGTCTTGACCTAGAATACACAGAGATAAGCATGAATGTTTAGAAGACAATTATTTATTCACTAATCACTACTTCAATGTGTAGGACCTGTTTTAGGAACTAGTAATACCTTCCATACTATCATGGAAGAGGAAAGACCACATGGAAAATTAGAGTACTGTCAAATACTATGTGCTCTCAAGACAAAGAGGGTGTTAATGGCAACTGGAGAAGGACCTTCATCAGGAAGTGCTCTCCAAGTTCCAGGAGAAAGAGTCTTCGAGGCAATTGGCACAGCAAGGATAAGGGCTCCAAGATGGGATGATTTTGGTGTGTTTGAATAAAAAGAAAAAAGGAGTGGCTGGATTGTAACATAGTAGTAAGAGGGGTCAGAGACAGGCAGAAAATCCAATCATATAAGGCAGTATCACTGAGTCTGGAAGGTAGTAAGAAAACAGGACGAGTTAGAGTATACAACTCTTTCAACAGTGATCCATGTAATTCCTAGGACAGGAGTCCTTTGAGTGTCCTTCAACTATGGAATTAGCTGATGAAAAGTGCGCAGTGAGACACAAGCTAATCAATAAATTATATTCCAGTATTACCTTTAAGCTGCTACATAAAACTATGTATAGATGGCAGAATGACACATCTATATACCAGATGCATTAAACCTCATTTATTTAAATTAGGTAGAAAGAAGGAATTATCTGAATTAGTGAATAGTTTTTGAAAAGACAGTTTATTTTTTAAAATGCATATTTGAGAGGGAGAGAAAGAGAGAGATGAAAACATCAATGATAAGAAAGGAATCATTGATTAACTGCCTCCTGTGCCACATTAGGGATCAAGCCCACAACCACAGCATGTGCCCTGACCAGGAATCGAATTGTGATCTCCTGATACATAAGTTTACGCTCAACCACTGAGTAAGACTGGCTAGACAAGACAGTTTATTTTTATAGTTTTTAACTCCAATTAGGCTAAGTATTTAAGTCCTTTTATGTATCAAAACCCATAAAGCTTCTAATAATAGCTGTTAATTTAAACACTTTATATATACTTCATTTCATATATAATTTCAGCTTTGTGAAATAAATTATTCCTGTAGTACAATTGCGGAAACTGGGACAGAAAGTTATTAAATGACGTGCCACAAAAGGTTACAACCAATAAGTGGCAAGACTACCATTAAAACTCAAGTCCCACTCTTAACAATTTTAAAAGCATAGTCCTCTCCAGATTTTAATGCAATATTCCTATAATAATCTTTTTTTTTTTTCCTGGAGCAGGGCTTGGCAAACTTCTTCTGTAAAGGGCCAGAGAGTAAATGTTGTAGGCTTTGTGAGCCACATGATCTGCTGAAGCTACTTAATTCTGCTGTCATAGCATAAAAGCAGTCCCACATACAATACACAAATAAGTGTGGCTGCATTCAAATAAAACTGGACTTACAAAATAAGCAACATGCTGTAGTTTGCTGATTTCTGATATACAGGATTAATTCTACTTCTCAATTCTGAATTAGCCGAGAACAATTTAATGAGATTTCACAATATGACAAAAAAAGCAGACTTACTTTTTTTGAACTACCTTCCACAGAGATGGGTTTCAAAAGGTTGTTCACAATCATGGAGTAATTCTTCCCATTTAGATTCTTTACCAAAAGATCAAATGACCTACAACATAACAACACACACACTATCTTTCTGGTTCTATGAAAGGTGCTGTTAAGCAAAATTTTAGATACTGTTTAAAAAAAAAAAAAAAAAAAGAGGCCATAACTAAGTAATTGCTGACTTAAAGCTCACTGTCTTCCCCATAATGGGAACTCACCTCTCTGTGAAGTGCACCTGCACATTCTCCATGGGGACTTGCTGGACTCCAGTTAAGGTAATATAGATTTTCACAAACTTATCTGACTGATCCCATCCTAGTAACAAAAATAACAAAAAAAGACTTGAATGAAGTCTGACACTATCTTTAAAACAGTAAGTGCATATGGCTTATAATAAAAGGAAGTAAAATGGAAATCTAGTATTAGAAACAAGAAAAAATTATAAATATTTTACTAGATGGAGAAGAGCTTCAAAGCAGTTAAGTATCTACCCAAAATTAGGCATTTAGCCAGTGGTAGAACTTGAATTCAAATCCATATTTACTGAACACAAAACCTGTGTTTTTTTATTACTCAAAATAAAGTATCCTCATCAGAGGATACATTTCCATTGATTTTTAGAGTGAAAGAGAGAGGAAAATACAAAAAGAAATATTGATGTGAGAGAAACACATCGATTGGCTGCCTCTTGCACGAGCCCTGACCAGGGCCAGGCTAAGGAGGAGCTTGCAACCAAGGTACGTGCCCTTGACCAGAATTGAACCTGGGACCCTTCAGTTCGCAGGCTGACAGCTCTATCCACTGAGCAAAACAGGCCAGGGACTTAAGTATATTATTTAATAGTAGTTAATTTCCCCTATTTATGGAAATAATTTTGTCCTATCCCTAAATATTAGTATTCTCCACTAAGCTGGATTACCAAACATCAGTACTAATTCCATAATCATTTCCACTTATCTAAGCAGTTCAACACACACAACCAATCATAGCTTCCTCAATTCCCTTCTCTGACAAAGTAAAATAGAATCTGATTCACCCAAATCTGCTAATTTGACTAACCTAACATTTACTAAATGCCATTTCAGTATACACTGTCAAACTTCTGGCTTTATAATCTAGATGATTTGTCAACACAAAAAATATACAAACATCACATAAAAGCATATTAAGTTTATTGTATACAATATTATATATATATATATATATATATATATATATATATATCCCTCACACTTCCTCAGTTTGTCTTATAGAATGAAATATAGTGCCAATTTTAAAAAAGAAAAAAAGCCCTACAGAATCCTATAGAACATCACATAATCTCTTATTCATTCAATCCATCCTTCACATTAAGTTTCTCCCTAAACACAAATCTAGGTTCTTCCTTAATGTGCCATAATCCTACCACTTTTAGACCATTTTCCTATATCAATCAACTAAATACATAGCACAATTCCTATAGTACATCCCTTAAACACGACACATTGTTTTTCACGACAATACTCAAAATACACGGTTTGAGCCCGGCCAATGTGGTTCAGTGGTTGTCTGCCTATGAACCAAGAAGTCATGGTTTGATTCTTGGTCAGGGCACATGCCTGAGTTGTAGTCTCGATACCCACTGTGGGGCCCAACTGCCCTCCCCTCCTGGCCTGATTGCCTCTAACTGCCTCTACCTCGGCCCGCCACAATGGCTTTGTCCGGTAGGATGTCCGGAAGGTCTCCCGGTCTAGCTAGCATATTACCCTTTTATTAGTACAGATAAGAAAGGAATAAAGGGAAGGCCAGACATTATTAGCATGGTCATTTGGAGGAAGCTGCACTTTCACATTCCCCAGCGAACTACTGGCCCATTCCATGCAAAACACTGGAAGAAGGGGTCTATCAAAGGGAAAAGGTGCAGAAAAGTTGGGGGTGAATTTGGGAAGGTTCTTGCCTGCTGATCTAACCTGGGAACCATGGATTGGCTACCGGGGGCAGGACCCATGCAAGCTCATGAAAATTTGGGAAAGCATAATCCCCCAAAGGAGCTTGCCCCCAAGCAAAGGAGCTTGCTCTCTTGGTGCTCTTGGCTCATTGGGCTCTCTCGCATGCCCATGTTCCCTCCATAGCCACATGGCCCTGCAGACCCCACACACAATAGACTGATGGACTGCAACTGGAAACACAAGCCAACCGAGCTCAATGGGACTGGACACTGCTCCAACATGAAACGAAAACTCTAGGCAACAGCTTTGATCCAAATTCTGCTGAAGCCACAGTTAAACTGCTATGGCAGGACAAAGAGAAATGGGACCTTGGAAACTCAGGAGTATAATTCCACAGAAATAAAGCTTTCTACAGTCTCTTACCCTCCAGTGCGAGTATCAGAAAATTCTTTTTCTCAGGACATTGCACGCCTACTCCCACCAACAACCCACCAAAAACGTGTCCACAAGTCCAAGCACAGCAATGGCACATAGGTGCTCAAAATGTTTCTTAAATTAACTAGATTTCTTAATCCAATTAATATTGGTGGTTGTTTGTCAAAAAGAAATGCAAAACGATGAAAATCAAAACAAAAAGCTTTGTTCCATATGTACCCAGTAGGTTCTTTCTTGTTGGCATTCATCATTGTACTAAATCAGCTTGCTCTGGTAATAGCTTCTAGAATGTATCCTTATCCTATCCTTTCTCATCTTTTAAAAAGCATCTTATTAAATAAGTGATGTATTCAAACCACTAAAACACTCAAAACTATTTTTAAAATTAAGTTTGTTATGCTAGTTGGTCACTACTGAGGATGAGCTGCTCACAGGCGAGAAGAGCAGGAGGTAGAGAGCGCGTCATACCATAATTGCTGACTTTCACTGTATACCCCGTTGTAATGGGAGCAACCACTGCAGCTGGTTTTTCATTGTCAAGAAGTTCTGCTTTCCTCGGTGACTTCTGCTGCGTCTTGTTCTTGACTTCGGTCTCAATCTTGGATTTCTCAGCTGTGAGAGCATCACGTACTCTCTTTCTAGTGGCCTTTTCTAGCAGCACCTTCACCTCTTCAAGATCTTTCTGTAGCTGTGTTAAAGTAAAAGATAAGTTAGCTATGATAAGATAAAAGCTTGATATTATGCCTATTGGTCATTTCAGTTTACTGAAATAAGAACTAAGAATTAAGAAGGTTCATTTAAATTTTCTCAGGTTGGGTAGTAACTTGAATTCTTTCCTCCAGCCTATTTTAAATAAAAAATGAAAACTTAACAGTCTTGTAAAAACAATAGAAAATCAAGCCTAAATTTTCCAGTGTAGTAGACTGTTATCTGCCTTTGTTGAACATTTTCTTAAAATATATTTTTACTGATTTCAGAGAGGAAGAGAGAGACAGAAACATCAATGATGAGAAAGATTCACTAATCAGCTGCCTCCTGCACACCCCACACTGGAGATAGAACCCACAACCCAGGCATGTGCCCTTGACTGGAACCGAACGCCTATGCTCCATTCCCTGACCAAACAGGCTAGGGTTGCTGTAGAACATTATATTTACAAGATAGTTCTGTGATTTAAATTGCGATGAAGAAATCAGTTTTTTGTTTTGTTTTGTTTTGTTTTTAAAGAAAAGGCGTTCATAGATTCCCTTATAACATGCAGTCCTAGTCATCAGGAATTTTAGTTTGGAATTTTAAAAATAGAGTAAAAGGATGAGGGAATACATGATGTGTGGTGAAATATTCCAGTAACTTCACTGAGGTCATCTAACTCTATCAGATATATAACTCTATCACTGATATTCCTTCACCAAGTACCTAAATATTACACCTTAAAAAGTTTGAAAAGAAAATGTATCTCTGCTTTTAAGAAGTCTTGTTCTGAAGCTCCAGGCTTATACTTATGATTGAAAGTCTGGGACTTGGTTGTACAATAGAGAGAAAAAAGCCTGAGCAAACAATCCAACACACTCCTGATCATTATAAAAGCCACCTGCTGTTCTTTCCTCACGCCAGTACCTCACCTACTTAAGTCTACTTTCTAGAGGTAGAGCCAACAGTTTAAATTTGAGAGTTAAGACACTGTTAGAAAATTAATAGGCTTAAAGAAATATTTTCCCAGTTATCCTCTGACAAATTACAAATAAGGAATTTCTTTTTCTTTTCATATATATATATATATATATATATATATATATATATATAATTTTTTATTGATTTTTTTACAGAGAGGAAAGGAGAGGGATAGAGAGTTAGAAACATCGATGAGAGAGAAACATTGACCAGCTTCCTCTCGCACACCCCCCACTGGGGATGTGCCCATGACCAAGATACATGCTCCTGACAGGAATCAAACCTGGAACCCTTCAGTCTGCAGACCGACGCTCCATCCACTGAGCCAAACCGATTTCGGCTGAAAATTCTTTTCTTAAAATAATTTTACATTCTGGCTGATACTAGCAATATGATAAGAGGATACCTACATTTATATTCTGAGAACATACAAAAAGCTCAATATAAACATCTTTAAATAACTCAATATAATATCTGAAGTAGAGTTTAGGAGTCCTAATGTTTCTCAAGTCTTATAAAAATGCAGTGACAGAAAAATGCTTTCTTTTATCCAATTCTTTTACTATCTCATTTAACTCAGATGCCCTTGCTTCACCACCTGTAACTGATAATGGTATAAAAAGTCCAACTGTGCCATCTCCAGGCTCACGACCACAAAACTCCTATTACTAAGACAAAAAATTGCAAGCTTATCTTGGGAGCATAAGACCAAGATGTTTTAGTTCAAAGCAAAGCAATCATTTTTTTTATTATAATGGTTTTAATTTTTCATATGAATCTAATACCAATATTATAAAAATGTTGAAATTAAAATTAGTTTATGTCCCTAGAGTAAGAATTTAGTTTTAAAAATGTACCAAACAAGAGGTTTTATTTCTTGATAGGAATCCTTTTTTGAGCAGACCCTGAAAAGATCTCAGAGAATTAATGGATTTCCAGGCCTTTTATAGCCAGTTTTGGCTCAAGCACTACAAACTACTACAAACAAGGTATATCCACTGTAAGTCTGAAACAACTTCAAGCAAGTGTTTACAGTATTCCTCAATTGCTCTGTTCCCTGCAGTCCCGAAACCAGTAAAAGCCTTTCCTGCCCACATACTATAAGGTGCCCTAGATGGAATAGCTTCTCATCTAATCTACCTTGGCATTCACTTGTTTTCCTTATGCAAAAATCACATATCCCTTTTATACCCAGCCATAAACACATTTAAATTTACCTTCTAATCTAGTTCCAAATCCTACGCTATAAGGCATTAAAATCAAAATGCCTTAAACTGGGGAAAGGACTGAAAAGACATTTCTCAAAAAATATACAAATGGCATAACCACTAAGCACATGAGAAGATGCTCAGCTTCATTCATTAGTCATTAAGGAAATGCACATCAGAACCACAATGAAATACCACTTCATACCCACCAAGATGGCTAATGTCAACAACAAAAACACCCGTGAAATAAGGGAATCTTGAGACATTGCTTGTGGGAATGTAAAATGGTACAGCCACTTTGGGAAGGAGTTTTGCAATTTCTCAGAGTTACCCTGTTTCCCCCAAAATAAGAGTGTCTTATATTAATTTTCTCTCCCAAAACCCACATGAAAAGTAGTTCACAAGTATTCATAGCAGCGTTGTTCCTAACAATCAAAAAGTAAGAATAAATCAAATGTCCATCAATTGATTAACTGATAAACAAAATGTCATAAAAGGGAATACAAGCTCCACCATGGATGAACTTGCAAACATTTTGCTAAGTGAAAAAGAACCAAAAGGCAAAAGGCCACATGCTATAAGCTTCTATTTATATGCAATGCCCAGAACAGGCAAATCCATAAAGACAGAACTAACTGGACTGGTGGTTGCTGGCGGAGGAAGAATGGGGAGTGACTTTTTAATGGACCCCTAGGTTTCTTTGGGGTGTGATGAAAATGCTCTGGAACTGGCAGTGATAGTTTCACAACACTGAATATACTAAAATAAACTGATTTGTATGCTTTAAGTTGGTTAAAAACAGTGCATTTTCTCTCAGACAAAACACCCTCCCCCAAACATCCCTGAATGTTTAAGTATCTCAACTGAGAAAGCCCCTTGGTCCTGGCGGGGTAGCTCAGTTGGAGCATCGGGCAGATGTGCCAAGGTTTCAAGTTCCATCCGGGGTCAGGGCACACATAAGAATCAACCAATGAGTGCATAAATAAGTGGAACAAACTGATGTTTCTCTCTCCCTCCCTAAAAATCAATCAATTATTTTATTATTATTTTTTAAGAGCCCTGGCCAGGTAGCTTAGTTGATTAGAGCATCATCCTGATAGCCAAGGTTTCCATTTAGATCCCGGGTCAGGGCACATACAGGTGTCAACCAATGAATGCATAAGTCAGGGTAACAACAAATTGGCTGTTTCTTCCCCCCCTCCCCCGTCTCTCCCTTTTTCTCTCCTCTGCCCCCCCTCCCTCGCCCCCCAAAAAAGCAAGGCCCTTACTTCGAAGAGGATGAATACTGAGCTATCCTTATGTTATGACTGTAAAGGCACTTCATAGATTATTTCCTCAGGGCACAGAGTACCCCAAGTCCTATCTTTCACCCATAACGTAAACTTGTGGCAAGTTATCCAGAATACTACTTAAACACACACACACTTTTTCTTCATTTAAACCAGAGTATGAGACTTAAAAAAAAAAAAGTCATCTGAGATTCCCCAGACCTGTTCCTATTGAGGAAAAGATTTCCAGGAAACCAGACACCCAGCACTTCACTGCGATTCTGACATTCTCATCAGGCCAGGAAAAGAGCAACCCAAATATTGTCGGTCCCAGCTGGTCATTGCCAAACTCAGTCTCCAAAGGAGTGAGGCCGCTTCGGTGCAGAGTTTACAGAACGGAGGAGAGAACGGGGCTGTTCCCCGCTAGGAGTGACACCTCCCTTCCCACACAGCCGGTGGCCATCCGCCAAGCACCGTGTAAACAGAACTATTCCTCGGTCCCCAAAACCCTCTGACAGGAGTACTAACTGCTATGGCTCAAGAGAGAGCACCACAGCGTGCGCCCCCAGAACGGGGCTCCTGGCGTGTGCGGAGAACACACGCCTGAGGACCGGCGGGCTGGGACCAGACTTCCCCGCCCACCGCCTCCCACGCCGGAGTGACACTCGGTGTCCGCGATCGGCCCTCATGGAAGGAAGAGTCACGTCCCCGGGCTACAACCGTCCCCGGGCTACAACCGCCGGCGCCGAACGGGCCCGGGGCAGACAGGAAGGGGACCAGCCTCCCATTCCACCGCCCGCCCTACCGGAGGCCGAGAAGCCCGACACACGCCGCTCGCCCGCCCCGCGCGCGGGGACAGACCCGGCCCGGCCCGGCCATCGGCCACTTCCCCACAGGGGCAGCGCGGCGCCAGGGGCCGCTGCAGGGAGGAGGCCTGAGGAGCGCGGGGACCCGGCGGCGCAGGAAGCTGCCAGGGGGGCGGCCGCAGGGCAGTCAGTCAGCACGGGAAACAGAGTGGTGGGGGCGAGCGACCGCGCAACCGGGCGACTGAGGAAGATGAGGCGGGAGCAACCCTTACCTCCTCCACAGCTGAAGCCATGGTCGGGCTGGATAGGCAAGGCACGAGCTTGCAGCCCCGCGGGGTAAAGAACAGGAAACGCCGCACCCACGCGACTCGCAACGCCCGCAGCCCTGCGGCGACCCGGACTGACCCTGCACCACACCACGGCCCGCCTACCGCACGCGGCGCCTCTGGAACCTTCGCGAGTCTGGCGTCACAGCCCCCGGCGCCGCCCTCCTCCCTCAGCCCCGCCCCGCCGAGCCTGGCTCCGCCCCCCTTGCCGGCCGAGCCTCCTAGCGACGCTCAACTCTCGCGAGAAGTGTAACGCCACTTCCTCTCCGTGAGGACGACTGTACGTTAGTACGTAAGCCTTGTTTTTCCCCGGCTGCGCAGTCGCAACTCGGAACCTTACCCCAACCCGGAAGGAACATATCAGTGTGAGAGATCCAAGTCGGAAGTTGACTAGAGAGGCGGCTGCTTCCGTCTCCTCTAGGACAACGGAGAAACTAGGCAGCCATCTTGTGTGAGGCTAACCTGGGAACCTCTGCGAGAAGTGGACACACGAAAGGGAAAAGGGGCAGCCTATTTATGTTGTTAAAACGGGAGAGAACGAGGAGTTAACTGTGGAGGACCCTGAAGAGAACAGTTATTTTCAGTGGGTTCTGGCGTCAGCGACGTGGTTGCGTCACCAGGGACCAAGTGGGGTTTTGTTGGGCACGTGACGGCGCCGCCAGGATTCAGACTACTATTTAATACAAAGCGCCACACTGTATGACCTCAAATGCGCTCTCCGCTTTCCCTGTGGTTGGTGGAAGCACTTCCAGGTGCCCGCGCCTCCTCGCCCCCGCCACTGACCATTCTGCAAATCGCCAGTTCTCACCCGGGTGTGGATTGTGGGACTATTCCGCTCTGCTGGCTCCAGCCTCAGTAAAAGCCCCTAAGAAACCAGTCTCAGACAGCCTCAAACATCTGCAGCACATTGAGAGCATAGCCACTAACCACTGGGAAGTCCGATAGAGCTCAGTCACTCAGCCATACGTATCTCCCCAGGTAGTGATTAGAACCAGCAAGTCAAAGAAAGAAAAACAAGCTTTTAGTAAGACGCAGGTTGATCCTTATCCTAGCAAACAAACGGGAGTACAATTCAAAAGCAAATGCATGAATTTCACAAAAGTGAAATGAAGTCTAAAAACAAAACTAGCCTAAGGTGTTATAAAAAAAAAAATCAGGATAGTCTTAAATGCATAACCCATGGAAATGGGCAACAAATAGTGCGGTGAAGGGCTGGGGTGGGGCAGGGGCAGGGTGGAGGGGGAAAAGGGAGGGGGTGAGGAACATCTGTGATACTGTAAACAGTCTCTTGTCCCAATGCCTCTTCAGGCCCCGTTTGGCCTTTGGTATGTGTAATACAATAAAATAAGCCCCTATTTCCTTTTAATTGTCTTATTATTAAGCTAGCTTAAGAGTTTCTGTTACTTGCAATCAAGGAATCTCTAGAGAGAAGAAAATAGGGCCCTTGGCAGTTCTGCTGTACAGGACATCCTGCAGGTAGAGCCTGGAATAAGCTCCTGTGTATTTTTTCTTTCTGACTGGAATCCTTTGTCAAATAAGAAGTGCTACATAAACACTGGGTTCCGATATTTAAGAATAAAACCAACAAGAAGAAAACAGAAAAGACAGTTATGGACTTGGGAACAAATGTTTATTACTGCTTAATGGGGCCAAAGGGGCAACACAAAGCATTGAAAACATCACTGGCTCACAAAAACAGTCACCTGTGTTACCTTCTGGGTTGCATTTGTTTATTTCACAAGGCTCCATTCACACATGAAAACAAGCTACTAGTCCAATTCAAGTTCATAACGATTATAAAAGTAAACATTTTGGGGACAATGTACAATAAATTGCACTTTTCTTAACAAGCATTACATTTACATTTATGGAGTGTACTATGCATAATACATGGAATTATGGAAACATCTAATTGATCAGTGTTTATAGGAGAGGCTGCTCACTAATATTTCTTTTGTGGTCAATTAGCACTGTCAGGGCCAATGGACTCCTTTATCCCAGAACCTGTTTTCATTAGAGAAACCACGGACAAAAACTATGCTATTCCTGAAAATAGATGTTATATAATTTCTACTACCTCCTCAACAAGGGAAAAGTAGGAGTTGGAAAGAAAGGAAGTGGGGCTGACTGAGAAACTCTTCTTTCATTTGAATAAGGATCCATATATTATGCAAAATACCAAAAATAGAGAAACGGATGTAAAAGGCTATTGGGACATCTTGGATTCTGAGACCATCTCCAGCTTTATTCTTGTGCTTTCATGATACCAGAGTCTTGATGCATTTGTAGCCTTATAATTCAGTTTCCTATATTTTATTCCATATATAATATATACTTATGTTACAATGGAAAAGATTTTACATGTTAACTTACTGCCAATGAAAATAAAAGGAACTTAAAATGTTCATTTTCTACTCAGTGATTCTTTTTTTCTTAAGTGTTTCAGAATACACTGATGGTAAACCGGGGATGGAGGTAGGGAGAACGGGACATGTTGATGAAGATGTTTGTACAGCAGGTAACAAATTCATTGGAGATAAGCTGGATATGTAGTCTTTTAGATGGAAGTTGAGAAGGGGACTCCTGACCGCTGACTGGAGTCACTCCCTACTTGTAAACATTCACTTTCTCATTACAGCTCAAGACCATCTCCTATTGAAGTGCAGCCCCACTGAAGTATTCATTTTGGTAGCTTTTGAAAGACAAGTTATTCCTAAGGTAAAGGGCTTTGCCTTTATTGTACAGAAGCCACTATGAGAGGAAGGATGTTTTGGAGCAGTTCTAGTTCAATGTGACCAGGAGCCTGGCAACTCCAACTCGAGGGGAAGAGCTTTACACCCGGTAGTTAACAGGCCATTGAGCCGCTACCAGCCCTTCTGTATTCAATTACTATGTATGTATTCAGGTGCATGGTACCTGGGTATACAAGAGTCAGGGATACTCTATAAAATTTCACACACACAAGTCTAACTGTTCAAACAATAGTTTGTCCATTCTCTCATTTATTTATAATGGAAGCAAGAGAATCAGAGCTTTTGTAAGTATTGTTTTTAAAAGTTATACAATAGAATCATCTTATTAAGTGTTCTTTTCAAGAGAGATAAAACAAGGTATTTAATTTTTTTAAAAGCTCTTTTGTCCCTTCAAGGGGTCCTGAAATCAGACACCCACCTTAGCAGAATAGTAGAGTGATTTCAGCTAAAGAAAAAGAAAACAGCCCCTTACCTCAGTTACATGTGATTCTCATCTGCAATACCTAATCAACCCTTTTAAGGATTCCTCATCTCTTGTGTATTCTCTTGTTTCACTCACTTTGGCTGGAAAATGAAGCCACTACGGTAGTTCTTAACTAGAAAGTAGTTTAAGAAAATAGAGTAGAAGATAGAGAAAAATAAATAATATATAGTATGAAAGAACGAAAACTTTGAATAAATGAACTAAGACAAATATGATTAAATATCCCAACGTCAGTACAAAGACTGCTTTTCTATTTACTATGGAAGTTTAAGAAAGCCAATGAAGAAGAAACTGCCAACTTAATAGCTAGGAGAGGAGAACACAAGTATTGGCTGTATGTTAATATAGGCCTGTATGGTATGCCTATTAGTGTTTCTGAAAGGCTCTCATATACAGAACATTAGGTAACTGTGTGTGTGTGTGTGTGTGTGTGTGTGTGTGTGTGTTTCATTTAATTATATGTAACTAAATATAACCAAATTGTGCCATGGTTCAGAATGTGGGTAGCTAGCAAATTATGCACTGCAAAATTCAGCCTGGTTTCTTTCAGCTTTAAAATACGTGTTAAATAAGATTTTCAAGATATAAAAGCTACTGAATTGAATAATCAAGTTGAAGTTCATTCCCTTCATTTTTTTTTTGCAGAATTTAATGAAAAGAGAAGTAATCTCTTTTCAGAATGTTGCAAATGTTAGGTTCTGGAGGTATGCTTTAGATAATGTGTTCTAGGAAAAGATGAAGAACACACTATAATATCTGAAAATTTCCTGGATATTTAGGCTAATCTCTTTCTAAAGGAATCAAGGGAAAAAAGCAATTCTCAAATACACTTCAAAATAAGTGAAATTAAAACTAGCAGTGAATCCTAGGATGCATGAGTTTTAAACAACAGACGGTGAAGGACATGTAGTTTGGGATAATGCTGTTATAACATATTGTTTGAATAATCATATCATATGCCATATTTTGAATTTTCTTTCTATCTTTACTATTGCTTCTGACCCAAAGGCATTGCAGTGAAAAAGTTTAAACTTATGGCACCAAAACATACTCAAATATGATATGGAACTGGAAAAGAAAAAAATCTGTAGATTACCATTATAATCTTTAAAAAGAAAATGCAAAATATTAATTTATTAAACATTTGGAATGTATATACCTGGTGATTTTGTTTAAAGAAAAAAAAAAATGAAATCTGACCAGGTTTACAGAAAAAAACTGGACCTAGAACCATTCTATTTCTCCCTCAACTACTATTTAAGGAAAATCATGCAATTTAGTCATTCTGTGGAATGTGCCAATTTTTGGAAGTTAAAAAAGCTCTATATAGTAGATCTACAAGATTCACAAAACAGAAAAGAACATCATTAATTTAGTTGGCCATTTGATAAGGCAACTTGTACAAGGCTTCTTGGTATCAAAGCATAAAGTATCAATAAAGCTAACAAATTATACTAAATGATTTATAGAAACAAGAATTGATAAGCAATTCTCTAGCCATTATATTGTATTTTACAAAAATAAAAATAAAAATATTAGGTTTTCTAAACCACCATGTAGGGAATGTTAAAGTCAACATAGACACTGGAATGCTGGCTTATTTTCATTTTTGGTAAAAGGAAATGAATATAATGATGAAAGATGTCAGGGACCCAAAAAAGAAATGCTGTAAGAAAGTATTATTTCATGAGTATAGCAAGCCTATAAACACTGATGAAGGGACTTCACTTTTTAGAGTTTAATGACCATTTTAGAGGGAAGCAAATTGTAGTGTGTGCTCCTGGTCTAGATGACTGTTACTTGATCTTTATCTCCAGGAGTGTGTTATTTTTAATTGCACCATATGGCACAGATGAGAATCACTCTGGCGATACAGAGGTTAAGATCATTTGCAAAGAATATGTTCAAAAAGGAAGCCAAGAATGAGTGTCAGTAAATGTTACTGACAGTAGTTGGGTTGGTGGAAAAGACCAAAAGCTGCCAAAAAAGCTTAGGAAATGGTAAAATTTGCTTGGCCTTTACCAAAGGATTTCCTGTGAAGACTATTGATATATACATGTTAAATATAATAGAAAAAATATTTCCATCAACTTTTAAACAATAGTTTTCTTTACCCTTCCATGAGATAAGTATTTCTATAAAGGTTTCATATTCAATCAAAAATGTTACAAATGTATTTGCAGCCTCATCTAGGAGTACCAAGGGCACATTTTTGGGGAGCTATAGAAATAAAAAAAAACTGCCTAAGATTAAACTAAGATGATATGAAGCTGACCTCCATTTCCCCATTTCATAACTTTGACAAAGTTACAGTATGTTAGTGTTTCCTTAGCAAGCATATGTCAATATTAAATGACATTCTCTGTCCCTGTTTCTGAACACAGTGGCTAAACCTAGATCTTTCTAGGCTTTTCTGGTGAAGGTTTCCTAAGGCTACAATTCGCAATGTCCACTTCGACTTGACGTTTGCCAGCACGCACAACTGTGTTCATATTTAGGACCTTGCAATTCCTGTGTGGAGTTCTTAAAAGGACCTGTTAGAACACCAGGGTCAAAGTGATTTATTTCTTCCTGTGTTTATCGAAATCTCAGTTCCTTTTCTCTAGTGTGACTTCTCAACAGCCTAACATTATTCTATGGTTCTTGGCACTTCCTTTCTAGATGTACCCAACATAAAATGAAATAAACTAACTTGCTTTAGGGACTGTTCAATCCCAGGCCTGTCCTTCCCTCCGACAGGGCACTGCTCTCCAGGACATCACTTTCAGGAGGAAGCTGACAGTGGTCCTGACCAGCCCCACAGTGTGCTTTACCTGAATAAATCCTGGAAAGCTAAGAGTTTTGGATTTTAGTTTCTTTTTGTGTGGCAAATACCGTCTTATCACTTCAACCTTGGAATAAAAGACATCTCCATTTTCATATAAGATAAACAATATGAACAGTTAGTTCTCAATAAAAAAAAAAGCATGTAGTTCTGAATTACTGATTTCCAACTAAATAGCAGGCATGTAAAATAGTGGGTAATACTAAGATGGATCTGAACATGGCCTTCCAAGAAGAAGCTTGAAAACAGGTATTCAACATAAACCAGGTCAGTTTCAATAATATCCCTTTGAAAGTGGCAAACAAGAAAGAGTGAGAGCCACTGAACGAGCGGGCTTGCTTCCTGGCCTCCTTTACTTCCTTTCTTCAAAGGGGCCCCCGGGAGAGTCCTCGGGGTCTCCGTTGCTTTGATCGTTGTGCTCTTGTGCTGGGCTGAGGCGGGAACTATGTGCTCTCTTTGGGCGGCTGGGTGCTCTGTGGCGGCGGCAGCGGCTGGGTGCCTGTGGCCGTTTTGATAGAGTTCAGGGTTTTGCTAAACCAAGAGTTTTTCGCAGCTTGGATTTCATTCATGAGGGCCCCTCTCTGATGTTCAAGTTCCTAATTAAAATAGAAACAAAATAATCTGAATATTATAAATGTTTTCTCTCTGCCTAAAAATCCAGTAGAGCTTCTTGGCATCCCCAGGACTATAGAGTCATAGTTTCCCTGTCAGAAAACCCAGGAGAAATTTAACTGGCTTCTTGATGCAAGAAATAAATAATAAATAAAAAAAATAAAAGTTTGCAGCTAAAAGAGGTACCACTAAAAACCAGAATCTGTGCCTTCTCTGAACAGTTAAATGAAACCTCATATTTTCTTTTTATTCACCCTGCAAGTTAGGTTACAACCTGATATACTTGCTTCAAACTACAAATAAACATAAACATATGGATGGGTTGAATTTTTACTGATAGAGTAAAGCTGAGTGAGTTCTAGTTCCAAACACATGACCTTTGCCCTGAGAACATACAAGGTCAGGCAGAGACAGCTAAGCACACCAGTGTGTGTGGGTTGGAGCGACGGCAGGACATGGTGGGTACGATTCACTGTTAAAGAGGAAATGGGGAATGGGGGACAGTTCATGAGAAGCCAGGACTACTTTCTAATTATGTTATCCTTCGATATGGAAAGAGATTATAGAGAAATAAATTTGGCCAAATCAGGTAAAGATGAAAAGAAGCTTTAAAAAAAGAGGGTAGGGAGTGTCAAAAAATGTTCAACTATCAAGGGAAGAATAAACAGAGGTTTGGCCTTTCATTTTCCAAAGTGACCAAGTTCAACGAGAATGGACCTTGGCAAAAAAAAAATTGCAGGGGAAACTAAAAAAGTGTTTAAAAAACACACAGAGTTAAATGAATATTAATAATTAAAATTATATCTTGTGAGAACTTATCAAGTCACCAACCTGGATTTTACACTTGGCCTCCACCAGCTGCAGTTTGGTTTGTGCCAATTCCAGCTCCATCTCCCTCAGTTGCTTCTTAAGTGAGTCCTTCTCATCATCTGATTCAACCCCCTGGTCCTCTCTGCTTATGGCTGCTGGCTTCAGAGCGCCCTCCTTGCTGAAAATGTCACTGCAGTGCTTACAGGCCATCATTTTACCCTGAAATATCCAAAGGAGATAACCAACGTCAAGCTGTATTCCATAGCGTAAATCACTTCCTGAAACAATATGCGGCTTGATTTTTATTTAGATGCTGTTTGTTGCCATCAAATGCAGGCCTATTTCTGAAGGTTGTTATTTCCCTTATGCTACAACCAACATGGTTCCAGTCAGCACAAAACTCAACTATCCAAGACAGATGCCCCTTTTCCTCAAAGTATTTCTAGAGAGACTGGGGCTAGACAGTATTGCAGCCCCTCTTTGACATCCATTGTGGAAATGTACTACCATTACTCTGACTAGATGCCAAGCCCCATCCATTATGCTCTGCATGCAGTATCTCACTTCATCCTAGGGCTACTGTATGATTAGGTACCATTTTCACCCCCTTTTTTATAAATGAAGAAACTCAGCATGTAAGTAACTTGCTTAGAGTAGACTGAAGTTATTATGACTAACCTGAATCTACCCTTGCAACAAATAAAGTGTAAGTCCTTTTGTTCAGCATTAAGCAAAGATGATCACTACTGTTCAAGGTAATAAAAGTAACGCTGACCTGGACTGCCAGTGACAACATAACCACCACCAGACAACAGCAACTCTCTTTGAGAAAAGAGTGCTATTTGCTTAAAATATTTCCAAAAATAGTTCAGAGAGAAAAGATATCACATAATCTTTCTATTTCAATGTCTTACTGTTACAGCAAGCTCAATGTCCATATCCCTAACTACCCCCTCTTTGCACACACACACAGCAGCCCTCCCCCTTTGTGTCATTGTGCGCATTGCCACCACTGAGGCCTGAAGATGTGGGTGCCTTTTCATTAGCTTCTCCTTCATTCCATTTCCAGCTGCTCATTAAATTTTTCCCCTGACATGACCAAACTCTCCCTATCCCGGGCCTGAATCCCTAAAATCATCTTCTCAGCCTTGCCGGTTCCTTTCTTACCCCATCCATACTGTGTTCTTTCAATTCCTGCCTGATTAACGTTCATTAGAGGCTTAAAAGGTATCTCATAGCTCTCCTAAGAACCCTGTGCTGGCTCAGACAGGCACACAGCAAGTGTTTGGTATATGTTTATTGTTGATTAAATATGTGTTGATTAAGTAAAATGTTAAAGTTGGTGGTTTTGATCTGGGTTTTAAGTGATTAAAAGTTTACCAAACTGGGTAAGCAGTGTCATTAGGCTGATGAACCTTATAAAGGAAGCGATTAATCTCACAAGAGGGAGGAGGACATTTCAGCAGAAGGAGACTGTGTGCAGCCGCAGAGAACTGCAGGGAGCGAGACACTCAAGCAGAGGGGAAGTGATGCGCTAGTAAGAGGTACTCGGTAAGACGAGTTCTCCACAGCCACGTTGTGAAAGTCCTGAAACAGAATGCTCATGAATCCTGATTTTATCCTGAAGAAAATTCATGCATTCACTTCACCAAAGCCTGTGATCCATGTTGGAGTAGAGCAATTAGCATCATGGAGCAGACATGCTGATGTGTGGGAGAGACCACAGATTCCCACCTCCTCCCTTAATAACAGAAATCTCATGCCATTTGGGCTGAAAAATGCCCAGTCAAAAGGCGCCATTTTCTAGACTCCCTTGAAATTAGGTGTAGCCATAAGATTAAGTTCTGATATGTATGTCTACTTAAGGAAACTCACCCAATTGCATTTTCTTTGGCCTAAAATTCCACCATGGAATGTAGGTGTGATGGTGGAAACTCCAGTTGACAGGTTTGACTTTTAGGTGACCTTGAGAATGGAAGCCCATGCGGAGGATATGGGTCACTGAAGTTTGGACACTGGTGAAACCAGGGATTTTTTTAGTTCTAGACTTCTTTTACAGGAGATAATTAGCATCTTTTGTGTTTAAATCAATGTTATGTTGGGTTTTTTATGTGTGGCCTACCTAATTCTAAATGGATACATAGGGTGATATAGTCAAGTTTATATTTGGGATGATCCCTCTGATTACAGTGTAGAGAATTAACTGGAAACAGGATGGTGATAGAGGAATAGTGTTAGGGGATGGTGTTACAGAAGGATGAAAAAATCAGAAGCTATTATCATATCATGCTAAATAAGAGCTTAAAAGTAGGACTGGAGAAAGAGGAGATAGTGTAGTATAATGGCTAAGTGTATGGATTGTACTGTTCTCTCTTTTACAAAATAATAAAGTTTAGAGAGGTTAAATAGCTTGCCCAAGTTGTTAAACTATATGCTGAGGTCCCTAGAATTCATAGAAATTACTAGTATTAAACTTGAATATATTCAAATAGAATTATATCAGGTTTCTAGAGTAGTGGTCTGAACATTACTTCTTACGAATACCAATCCATTTATTTGGTTTACTGTTGTTTCTACAGAATAAGAAACTCCTTTTTTCAAATAATACCACTAGAGGGCAGCATATAAATAAATGCTACAAGTTTTCTTTAGAAAACAAACCTCTAAAAAATTGGTGTTTGAACCCAACATGTGTTTTCCAGTCAAGTTCTAGATCAACCATGCTGTTTACTGTTCAAGAGAATGATGGGATGAAACTGCGGGGTCATTCACTGAAGCACTGCATCAGTTCCGGCACAGCTGGGATGCAGCTGCTGAGGGTTCCCAGGTGTCCACCATCTGAGAAAGCTCGGGGTCTCCTGTCACGATGCTGACATCCACTATCTGCCTCTGACAGCCCATAAGACTTATGGACATAACTCTCAGCTGAGGGAAGAGAGATACTATTCTCCATGATTCCTAAGTCCTCTACAACACGGGGTGGCGGGGGGGGGGGGGGGGGGGGGGGCAGAAGCCATCCTGCCTGTGGGACAGCATCACATACTGGGATGGATTCTCTTAGGACTGTGAATGTGGAAGAAATTCTATCACTGAACTACTCCACTCTCCTCACCTTTACCACTTCCAGCTCCTCCTTGCTGGCTGCTTGCTGTTTCTCCAGTCTGGTGCTCAACTGGGAACAGATCTAAAGGAAAAAAAAAAAAAAGAGAGTCTTCATACTGGACAATAGAATAATTCTCACAGCGCGTACACATAACTTTACCAACTCCTGTGTTATTTCCTCTCTGCTGCTGGAAGAAACTGTGCAGATGTGGTCATTTCTGCAGTGAGCAGCCAAAGGCCTGGGAGTGTCCCTGTGTGGAGCACTATGCTAATGAGTAGAAGGAAACACATGGGGAAGGTGTGAGTTCTTTCCGTCTCTAGCCTCATGACTGTTGCAGTGAATTCCTATCCTGCTTCTGGAATCACTCTATAGAATCTTTGCTGAGCAACTACTTTGTGCAAGATACTATTTATGCTGGGAATTGGATGAAAAGCAGTTTGAACCAGAAATGTCTCCTATCTACAGCTATGAAAAGAGTCTCTGTTTTCAATGACAAAAATTTCCTTAAGAAATGGCAGAGTGAATAAAATTTTTTAAAAAGGTTAAATGACCAGAAAATAAAAAGACTAAAACTCTCATCAAATGGTTTGGCAACACAGCATAAAACGTAAAGCCTGAGCGTCTAGTTCTACTACCTTCTAGTATTATGTCCTTGGGAAATTCATAAGCTCTCAAAGCTTCAGTTTTCTCCTGGCCAGAAAGTGCTGTGCTGTGAAAATCAGTGGAAAATATGTACTCAAAGAGTTTAGTATACACCTGGCTGGTAAGTGCTCATTAAATAAAATCTCATTATTACTGATTCTGAAATAAGGTACTAACAAGTACTACAACAGGTAGAAATAAATACTTTAAAGCCTAAAAGAAAAATTGCTTTAAAAAATACTGAAAGTTCAACTCTTATTGACCTTGAGTGAAATTTGAATCTTTAATTTTTTGAGTAATGAAATAAAAGAGGGGATGTCAAATTTTCAAGTGCAGTTTGGACTGGCAACATAAAAGGTCTACCTTTATTATCAAAACAGGCACTAAAAAGAAACCCCATTTTACTCAAAAACAGTCCCTAGAGGCCAGGGCCTGCTTGTGAAGTTCAGTCTTGAATTCTCCAGGTCCACGCCTGGAGATAACAAATAGGTCTGCATTAGCCAACATTAAAGAGAAACGATCAGCCTAGTAATTTTAAGCAACATACCCTTTTAAATAAACCAAAACATTCTGAAATATAGCCAATGATAACCAATTCCAACTATAGAATGCATTTGATCATGTTTTATGTCTTAATTATCTTCAAACAGATGGGCCTGTTGCCTTTAACATGACTTGAAGTGCTTGCCAGATAATATTCAAGAACAGTCCCAAGGACTGCTATTTGCAGAGTGCGGCATATGGCCTAACGTGGTGACAAAAACTGCATCTGCAGCGATGGCGGGCTCCACAGCACATGCCTGTAAATGTTCCTTGTACTGGTTAATGTCTAACCATGCCCTCTCCCACTTACCTACATTCAAAATCTTATGATCACTTTCAATGTTTCCCCTCGTTTTAGCAAAACATGGCTATCTTTTTGTGGTTCCCTCTCCTCCACTTTTGTCGCTACTGATTTTAGTCAGGGTTCCATTTTTTCTCACCTGGGCGCCATGCTTTGCCTCTGACTGGTCTGTGTCTCTCTGGTGGATCCCTACTTAGTTCCACATTTCTCACTGGGACACAGTAGTGCCAAGAATAAGTCCCGAATCATGCCACTTTCCTGCTCAGGTGTTCCTACCACAAATAATTAAGTCCAAACACCTCAGCTATCCCTGAAGATCTTCCTTAACCTGGGTCCCCACTCACCTATGCTTTCCTTCGTATTTTATATTCTACCTCCGTGCCTTTGTACATGCCGCTGCCCCATGGCCATCCTCCGCCCTCCCTCTCCACACACCCACATCTCACCTGGCTGCTGAAGCACAGCTCACATCAGCCTTGCTCCAGGGAGGCTCCTCCTTCCCATATGCAATAAATTCCCCTTACTCCTATTCATACACAGATATTGTCTCCCTTTACAAGGCCACACAGCCAAGTGGGAAAATGAGTTCCCACATTCTATACTGTGACAGCAAAGGACACACTGATCCCCTAGCTACTGCCATTTGATACAATCACTAAACTTTAGTCCTTGGCAAAGAGGCAAATGTCACTAGTGTGTTCTATAGGAAATTAGCTTCTGAGTAGGGCAGAGACAGGATCCCCGTGGTAATAATAAGGTTTCTTGTTCCTCTAAAATCTATCAAATATTGTGAACAAACAACAGATTGTTTTGCTCAAATAAACCTCTATGTTATCAGCAAGCGTGTCCAACCACTGCCAGTTTCAGAGGAGAAAATAAGCCAACAAATTTAATGAATGCAGTGCAGTCATTGTTCTGGAAACTCTAAAAACAAAATATATTTCCCTGAAGAACAACAACAATTGCTTTCATAGCGACAAAAACCACAGCGGTAAGGTACATTACCTGCTTGTACTCGGCAATGATAGCTGTAGTCTTCTTTATTTCATATTCTGCCTTCTCTAGCTGTTTCCTGAAGACTTCTTTTAGCTAGAAAGAGTGAAAAGGAAAAACATCAAGACTCAGTCACAATCTTTAAATAATTCCCACAAACATCTAGATTCAGGTCTGCCTGAACCAGAACCAAATGGCAAGATAAACACTATAACTATATAAATTTTCCTCGATGAAGCTGTATCTTGATCATTTGAAAATCCTCATCATCTCATGAGATACAGAAATCTTTCTTTCCTGTAATGTATAAGACACAGGAGCAATCCGATTATAAAACTGCTTATGCTTTTACTTACTTTATAAATCTATTGTTAATTGTCGATTCAGAAGCTACATTTATCCTTATGAGAGACTAAAACAAAACCTCAGGGCACATGGCCTGTACCCTGGATACTATCTGATCAATTACTGAAAAAACAGTTTAAGCCTTCCTCTTCATACCCCCAACCGTCACTGCTGTCAGCTCTCTGAAGGCAGGAACAAGGGACTCTGGGGGTGGAGTCAGAAAAAGATGGAGAAAGATGACAGCTCTGGAGGCCAGGAGATTCAGGGACTAAAGAAACAGTGACTTCAGAAGGAGCTAAAGTGATGGATAAAGGAGGTGCTTGTTACAATCAAAGAAATACTGAATTATGAATGCTAAACTTAAAACCAGCTATTTTTGTAATCCAGCAGCTCTAGAATTCTGGGTATGGGGAAGGTGAAGATAATAAAAAGGCTCAGGTGCCACCAAATAGAGGGGGAAGAAATCAGGACTTCCAAGGTGTTGACTAAACAAGCAAGCAGAAGCTTTGGAATGCTGTGATGCAGAATTCATTTATTTATTCTGATCATGTATTTAATAATCTGTACATGAAATTCATTAGTGTAATTTATAATTGTGCTCATATCATTAGGAGATTTCTGAATTTCTTCATATTTGCTACATTCCAAAATTCTAAAAGCGTTTTGTAGGTTATTCTGATTCAAACTTGATTATTAAATTATTCTCTATTTTACATAATGTAAGGACATATGCCATTGCCTTTCCCCCTCTTATCACAGGGCCCATGGACCTCAGGACAGAGTTGGATGGCTGTGAGGTTTTGACACTTAATTCTCTGAGCCACAGTTTCCATTAACAAATCTCATGAGGGTACAATAATGATTAAAACAGGGAAGAAGCATAGATAAAGTTCACTTGCCAATAGCTTCACCTTTACCTGAGGTACTAAAGTGAGCCCCCAAAAGGAAGGAAAAACAATATCCATCAAAAGGCCTATATCAAACTGGATAATCAGGCCCTAAAATTTCTAAAGTACATTTAAAAAAAAAAAAAATGGGCCAAAGTCATTTTTTCATTTCCCAAAATAATAATAAATGAATACAATAAAAATCACAGAACACTTTTTATAAACCTTAAAAGGTGCTAAATGATACAATCTTTCACTAGTAACTTCCCTGGAACTTTCTCTGCTTGGATGTAGGTCTTTGCAAGGCTTTGTGTCCTACTTGATATTTAGTATTTTTGATGTCTCAGAACAAAAGATTAGAATGAATGAGTTAATCAGCGTGGCTGGACGGAGAGAGGGAAACAGCCTGCTCTTCCAGGGAAGCTGCAAGTGTCCACTCCTGGGGTGGAGAGTGTGGGAGAGAGAATTTTTGAGCATGCTTCCAGAGAGGTCGTGGACTATATGCCCCAGCTAGAGTTATCAGTGCTGACCCCAGGCCAGGCCTTGAGATACGGTCTCATGGCCCCTTCCCAGCACATACGCCTTCTTTCAAGGGCAGAGCAGGACTGACTCCATTTTGTACTGTGTCCTCTCCATCTTTTGTAACTATGTCCCCGACATGACCCCTTTCTGAGAAAAACCACAGAATATGCCATTTACCCAACCCACCCTTAAATCAGCCAATAGAAATGCAGAGGGCAGTAATCCAGTGTAACTGAACCCTGGCCCTCACCCCACCAACTGGAACCAGCCAACTTAGTGATCCGAGCATCACCCCACCGCCCAACCCTAAGCCCTATAAAAAGGCTATACTTTCAGAGCTCGGGGCTCTTTGCATCCTGCCGCTGCGTCAGTAGAGGCGGAGAGACCAGGCTTGAGCTTGAATAAAGGCTCTTTGCTTTTGCATCAGACTTGGCTTTCTGGTGGTCCTTGGGGATCTTGGAATCTGGGCATAACATTTGGGGGCTCATCCAGGATCCCCAAGACCGCCGAGGGACCCCATCTTGGAGAGCCTGACTGGCCAAGGTAGGTGTCTGTTCTCTGTCTCTTTTGTGTGAGCTCATTTCTGAAATTCTGCTAGTGCCCGGCATGGTCTAGGTCAGGGGTCGGCAACCTGCGGCTCCGGAGCCGCATGCGGCTCTTTTGAACCTTTGCTGCGGCTCCCAGCAGGGCCAACAGCAGGGGGCTGGCGGGGAGCTGTATCACTTACCTCTAATACTAATTTTTGTTGTTGGTTAAGCATGGGAGACAGGTCCTTTTGTAAGATGTATACTGTAGGAAATTTGTGGCTATTATATAAAATTTTTTTAAATAAATAAATAAATTAAATTATTATTTACATTTTTAAATTTAATTTACTTAATTTAATTTACGGAATATTGGGGGGCCTGATGAATTATTTTTATGGCATGCATGGCTCACTAATTAATTTACAAAATATTGGGGGCCTGATGAATTGGTTTGTTTTTTTTTTTAAAAAAAAAGTGACTTGTTGAGGCGGGCGCAGGGGCGGGGTGGGGAGGGAGCAGCTGCGCTCACCGGCACTCTCTCCGGCTCCGGACCCTCCACACGTTGAAGAACTTCTTCTCCTCCGAGCGCCCTGTCCCATCCCGGTCCCAGCCCCGCGGGGGGTTCAGGGATGCCCGCCAGCATGTTCAGCATCGACAACATCATGGCTGCGCTGCCGCGCTGCAAGGATGCGGTGCTGCCAGTGGCTCCCGACCCCGCCTCCCCTGTGGTCTTCTGGGCGCTGCACAGGAACTTGCTCTACAGTGCCGGTGGCAGCGCCGCCTCCTCCCCGGACTACAGCCAAACAAGGGGTGAGGATATCTGTAAGGCTGTCCTGGACTATTTAAGTGCCGAAAAAATAAACACCAACCACCTGGTCTCAGTGGCTACTGATGGGGCGCCGAGCATGAGAGGAGCACAGAAGGGCTTTGTGGCTCTACTGCAGAAGGCTCTGGGTAGAACGCTGCTCTCATTTCATTGCATCCTGCACCAAGAGGCATTGTGTGCTCAAATATTTCCCCCGGAATGCACAAAAGTGATGGATGTGGTCATTCAGATTGTTAATAAGATAATGGCAGAGGGCTTAACCACTGCCAGTTCCGTTTGCTATTGGATGAAGTGGAAAGCATATATTCTGATCTCCTGCTCAACAACAAGGTCCAGTGGCTATCCAGAGGCGAGGTGCTAAAACGCTTTGTCGCATGTTTGGAAGAAGTAAAAACTTTCCTGGCCAGCAAAGAGCTCACCTTTGCTGAGCTGGAACAACCAGAGTGGCTGAAAAAATTACATTTTATGGTAGACATGACAGCACATCTTAACACACTAAATACAACCCTTCAGGGGAAAGGAGGCACAGTCCTGCACATGCTGGAGGAGGTTTTGGCATTCGAGCGCAAGTTGACAGTGTTTGTCAAAGATTTACAGAGAGGTACACTATCTCACTTTCCCTCTTTGAGAGAGTTCAAACAAAGTCATGATATGATAAATTTGGAATATTTGAAGTCTGCAATCACCACAATGCAAAGTTCGTCTGGGAAACGATTCTGTGAATTCAGAGAGAAAAAAAACACATTATCCTTCCCTGTCACTCCCCTGGCGATCGATCCATCCCTATTGAATATGATTGCATTTGCAGGTGTAAGTCAACCTGATCTTGAGATGGAACTGGCCGATATAGCCGACAAAGATATATGGGTGTCCAAGTTCAAATGCTTGGCCGCTACTCTTGAGGATGTTGCCATTCTGGCTCAGAATCATAAATGGAGTGATATTGAAAACCTTCCCAAACAGGACAAACTTGTGTTCGAAACATGGAATGCCATCCCCAACACTTATATAAACATGAAAAAGTATGCATTTGGAGTCCTGTCGATCTTCGGCTCCACATATGTATGTGAGCAGGTCTTCTCCAACATGAACTATATTAAAAACAAACATCGATTACGCCTCACAGATGACAACTTGCAAGCCTGTGTGAAAATGAAGGTAACGTCTTACAGCCCTGATGTGCAGACACTGTGCACTGAGGTTCAGGAGCAAAAATCCCATTAACCAGGTAAATTAAATATTTTAATTAGCTATTAATTTGCAAAAATATATTTTACATTGTTAAGTAAAAAAATCCTTTTTTTCTTCAGATTGACAGCTAACTGCACGATCCGGTATATAGCATTAAGAAACAATATATGCAGTGTTATATTTGTTTTAAATGTCGCAATGGTTTTGGGGCTCCCAGGTGTTTTTTTTTCCTTCGAAAACGGGTCCAAGTGACTCTTTATGTCTTAAAGGTTGCCGACCCCTGGTCTAGGTGGATGCACTGGAGGACCTCAAGCCAGAGGATTCGGAAGACGTTCCGATCCCCCCAGGAGGGATGTGGAATCCCCTCCCAGGATTCTGTGGGCTTTGAGATTCACAATCCTCATAAATTACTCCAGAGAAGTCAATTACCTTGAGATCCCACACGAAATTTGCTGATTTGTCAAAGCTCTTGGATCATAATCCCAAGTACTAAAATTAGAGAAAAGTGAACATGCTGGCTAGACAGCTCAGGAAAGGCAAATTCCTAAACGTTGCTAGAGGGGAGAAACACTGCCTCCTCTTCTAACACCTGCAAAGGGAATGTCGAGGCTCGATGCCACTCACAGGGACTGCTCCGACGTCCCTTGATTTAGAATAAGATGATTTCTTGTCTGAAGTATGAAGCATCTCTGCATACCTGGGTAACATACCTGCGTAAAGGAAAGCCCGCCTGCGCCTGTTACCTGAGCCGTCTCTTCCTCCTGCTTCCTCTTCTCTTCCTCGGTCTCCACCAGCCTCTGCTTAGTCAACAGGAGCTCCTTATTCAACACATCTGCCTTGTCTTCCGCCTGCAAATCAGAGCGTGTCACAGTCATAAAGACAGAGACGGTGAAGGGAGTGTATTTACGTCTCCCACTCGAGCACTTCCTGTTCCAACATCACCACAAGCCATTCTTCTTGTTCCTCCGTAACCCTGGGATGGCTGCTTTCCTGAATGCCAATGACATACCAGGCCTTTGGCACGCATTATCTCTAACCCTCACAACAATGATTATCTTACAGGCAATGGAAGTGAGGTTGGCAGAGATCAAATAACCCGACTGGGGTACACATCTACGATCAGAGCCATGATCCGAATTCAGACTGGACTGGCATCAGAGCCCATGCTCTTTCTAAATGCTCCTTACACATTTCAGATGTCACAACAGCACTCACTCTGACGCTGTGGAAATGGTTGGATGAAGAGGGTGGAGCCTTTAGGGAGGCTTCTAACCAGGAGTTCCTATGGGTGGGTTCGGAGAAGGTGAGCAAGAGAGAGGCTGGTCCATGGACCAAAAATAGGTGAGAAAATTCAAAGATTGGCTAAGCCCCACCAGGGTATTCACATAGGACAGTGAGTATAGCAGGGAGAAATTAAGACCTAAAACCTAATGATAGAACACTGACTGGGTATCTGTTATGAGAGCATCATCCTGATATGCCAAGGTTGCAAGTTTGATCTCCAGTGAGAGCACATACAAGAATCAACCAGTGAATACACTAATAAATGGAACCAGCAAACCTCTCTCTCTCTCAAAATAAAATCAACTAATCAATAAATAACAGAGAGATCCATGAAGAAAAGTGAAGTAATCTAAACAGAAAAGACCATATTTCTAGGATGGCCAAGAAAAGCTCAGAAAAATACTCTGATCTTAACTCAGAGACAGGGACCAAATTAACCGTTGGTTTCACTCAGTTAAAAATGTGCCTATTTTACACTCTAAGGCTCTTACCCCTTAGATCTCAGCTTCAAGTTCGCATGTGCAAGGAATCATGTCTGAGCCATGCCCTCCAACCCCCATCTAAATTAGCTCCTGTTTCTTTAACTCTGCCATACTTCCTGTGACAGCACTTAGCACACACAGTCTGTAATGATAAACTCAATGTGTCATTTACTTGCCTTGCCCACTAGACTTTAGCTGTGGGAGGCAGGAACCACATTTCTCTGTGCATCACTACAGCCCCGGAAGCAAGCCCAGGACAGGGAGAGAGGAGTAAGTATTTGGCGAAGAAGTGGATGTGGCTCTCTGAACATCACCACAGCAGCAGACTGTGTGGAGTGGAGGTGGCAGAGAGCCACAGGATGCGTTCGGCAGAGAAAACCACTGACGCAGAGGATGAAAGCTATTTGAAAAAGCTGTCCCTGGCAGACAGCAGCAAAATGTTATCCAAGTATCTGTGAACACTGGCCAGGTGGCCTCCTGCCTGTTTCACCGAATCTGCCGCGTGTCCAGATGGCCAGGCCAGCACAGTCTGCTGGGTGCTGGCAGGGAAACCACATCCAGCTTTTCTGTTCTCACTGTCTGACGTTCGTCATGACCCGTACCTCAGAGGTCATAGCTCTGTTTTCAGATAACTTGAAAGTGTCAGGTACTTAAGGTGGAAAAGTCCATTTTAAGGACACTCATACATTAGATTTTAGGGGGGAAATCTACATAGGGAGAACATCTTAAAATTAGAGGTAGACCTCAAAAATGCAGTTTTGGAAATGTCTATAATAAAAGAAAAAGAAAGCCACTTTCCAGAGGAAATTGTTAATAAACAACTAAATATTTATGATGAGAGCCTCCTATTTTTATTTCACGTTTTCTGCTGCACATTCTTCACTAGGCCAAGGTAAAGAAGCTCACTGGATTTCTACCTTTCAGATCTGACATCTGCAGAAATTTCTGTGGGCCCCATGTGGGAGGAGCCAGAGTTTCCCAGGAGGCTTCATCTGAAGTTTCTCCTCTGTGTTAGACTTCCGTGACTTGAATGTGAGAGAAACACTGCAGTTTGCGATTTAATCACAAATCCTCCCATCACCTGATCAAAAGGCTCTACCATCGGGATGAGGCGCTTTCAGAGATGGTTTCTCAAAGAACTAGCCAGTTGTTTCAAATAAAACAAAAGAATCTGCCACTTAGTACATGTTTCTGGTCTAACAGGAAACACGATGTGGTTAGGAGGGCCCTAGGCACTTTTGTGCGAAAGTCCTGGCCTCTGTCTCCTGTGTTTCCCGGGACCAGGAAAGGACAGGGAGGGCCTGAGAGCCAGGGGCAGCAGAAACAGAACCGGAGATGTATCTGTTCACATTTCCAATCTTTCTAATCGCTGAGAAGCCCTTACTGAAGGGGCTGAGGGAGAGTGAGTTCTCAAAAGAGAAGCTGTGTCAGAGAGAAACACTGAGAACCTTCGTACCCAAGAAGCCTGAAGCCCACGCGAACATGACAAGGGTAAGGAGTAATTTATTTTTTTAAAGTTCCTAATTACATAACTAGTGTTTGTTTGCTTTATGTATTATTTCTAATACAATCTTCTTTCATGTTTGTTTAATGTTTTGCCGTTTCAATGAAGAGATCTGATCTTGACCCACTGGGAATGGAAAAGTACTAGGCCACCTGGGGGGGGGGGGGGGGGGGGGGGGCAGACTGGCAGGAGAGGGCCCTTCCTTGAAGCTGCCGGGCGGGTCACCTATCCTGTGGGGACAGCTTTTTGGTAGGCGAATAAGCCCTGCTCGGCAGAAACTGCAACATCAGGAGGAGATAGCCATGAAATAGCGAATTTTATTCTTCCATCCGGATAGCAAGCTTCGAAAGGCAGGGGCCAGGTCTTATTCTTTTAAAAGAAAGAGAAACAGAGGTGTGAAGGGAGGAAACAAGAGTGAGAAGGAATAGAGGAGGGAGTGAAGTTTCTTCAGGGGCTGCGTCAGCATTTACACGAGCTCCTCGGTGCTCAGCACTCAGTTACTTCTGGAGTACCCATGGAGCATCCTTCCAGACTGACCTTCAAAACGGATTTTCTTAAAAAAACTTTTACATAATTAATTTTATGATGATTTTTATTTGTAGATAATATATTTTTCTTTAAACAATATATTTTTTTAAATAATATGTTTTTGTATTTAAAACATTTTAAAGTAAAAATTTAAATATCTGTTTTCTGGTTATTAAAAAGTTATAATGTATATTGTTATCTAACCAAGGGTGGTTAAATAATTTAAGGTCTTCTTATAAAAGATTAGTAATTTTAAAATATAGGTATAAAGAAGAGTACAAAAATTAGATTTACTCTTATCACCCAGAGATATCTAGTAGTAACATTTCATTGTGGGCTTTTTTCCTGTCCAGGAATATTCTAGCCTCCACTGAAGGATGGCCCTATGCCAGCCTTATCCTTACAATTCAGATAGATACAAACATTACACAGAAATTAATTTACTGCCCTAGCCGGTTTGGTTCAATGGATAGAGCCTCAGCCTGTGAACTGAAGGGTCCCGGGCTCGATTCCAATCAAGGGCACATGCCTGGGTTGCGGAGCCAATCCCCAGAGGGGGGTGTGCAGGAGGCAGCTGATCAATGATTCTCTCTCATCACTGATGTTTCTGTCTTCCCCTTCCTTTCTGAAATCAATAATATTTATATATGTATTTTAAAAAGATTATCCTTAAAAAATATTTCCTTTAAAAATATATATACTATATCATTATCTTCCCCTTGTTTTAAAAATCTATTTCGAAAAGACATTGGACAAATATACTTCTGTTTTCCCTTTCTATTGGACATATACATTACTTCTATCTTTTATTCTGCAGTAAATAGCCTTGTATGTATATTTTTGACCAAATCTCTGATACATATATAGGGTGTCTCCCCAGAATGTGTACACACATACACTTTAAATAATTTTAAAGGCAGTATTTATTAAAATACATCTCATTTTCAAAATTGATTTGTCAGCTGTTAAAACGTGTATACATTTTTGGGGGGACAGCTGTATATATGTCAGTTTCTTCATTTATAAAATGGGAGATTAAAATAATAAAGTCATTAGGAACATTAAATGAAATAATGCTTAGAAATCACTAATATAGAGCTTGCTACATAGTAGGTAGTCAGTAAGTATTTCATTTCATTATTTTTTAAAACTTCTAAAGGCTTACCAAAAAAACTACCCACACAACTTTCAATTTACAGCCCTAGCTTATTTCACGGAACGCCCACTGAGGCCAACTGCTTAAAACATTTTTCATTTAGCTCACCATCTCAAGAAAGCTATTATTGGATAAAAGATTCAAAATGACAGAATCGGTTATGAGTTAGGGCCATTTTGAAAGCTAACAGGGAACCAAGAATTTCATCACTAACTCACCACTCTAGTCTTATTAATGCAAAACTGTAACCGCTGCGGTACGGTGGGGTGTGGCCCTCAGCCACTGGAGACGCCTCTTCCTTCTGGGGTTCTGGCTCTCTTAGTCACATACTTTTCATACCAACACCTTACAAACAGGCTAGCTGCGTGAGGTCTGCGGTTAAAGGGGCCATCTCTCTCCAACCCCGACTGGGCTGCTTTGCTACCTTCCGTATCCGGCGTTCTGAGCAGCACAGTCTTTGTTTTATTTCCTATCTCTGTTGGTGCTGACTCCTTCAGCTTCCACTTCTCCCCGTTAGTACTGTTTCCTTCCCAATAGCTCCGTTTCCTTTCCTTTCCTTTTTGTTTTTCTCCCACCTTACTGTGGTTAAAACTTGTGAGCTGCAAAATCAACTGTGTACATGGGGAAATGAAGTTGTGGCAGAAACCATTTTTTAAACATTGCTAAAATTCTTTCAACCTTAATTCCATCAGATTTATATTATTCATGGATTTGTATTTTAAACAGTGCCAATGCATAGTTAGAGCACAATAATGCCTCTTCTGAGTCTCAGAGTTTCTGATCCCACATTATTTGTTGGGAATGTTCACTTAAAAATTTTTTTAAAATTGATTTGAGAGAGAGAAAGGAGGGAGGGAAAAAGGGAGGAAGGGAGGAAAAGAAAGGGAGAGAAACATCAATTTGTTGTTCCACTTATTTATGCCTGCATTGGTTGCCTCTTGTATATGTCCTGCCTGGGGATCGAACCACAGCCTTGGCGAACTGGAACCACACTCTAACCAAATGAGCTACTTGGCCAGGGCTGGAAATGTTGACTTTTTTAGTCAGAAAATAGAGTGATAACTTTAAATCTATAAAAGACTGCTTCCACATTGCCAAATGTTTTTGAAAACTCCAGCAATAGAAAACAGAAGTCCTAAAGCTGTCAGTACTGTTGGAAAGAACAAAGGAAGTTAAACCATATAATGTCTTCCTAGCAACAGCTGAAGTTTATTCCACACAGACTACTAAACTGCTTTCCCTTGCTTTATTCTCACATCATCCCATGAGGCAGCCTTTTTATACCTATCCATAGGGTAAGAACTGCCTGGGTCACATGGTTAGGAAATGGCAATGCTAGGATTCACACACACACACACACACACACACACACACACACACACACGCAGGCAGTGTGGGGGCTTAGCCACTAAGAGGCTCGTTGACCTTACAATATGTGTATCTTAATGTGCATATGTCACATAAATCCTTTACATTTACTGTAGATGAGCATTCCCGGTGGCGGAGGCTCTCAGGTGACGATGCTGGCAGGCCTTGCCTTAGGAAATTACAGGTGCAGAGAAGAGAAACGGGAGTGCAGAAGACATAAAAGAGTGGGTCACACACGCTGCTTAGGAGCAACCCAAACCCTTCTCCAAGGCTGGCGTTTCCCGCCTGCTCCAATCAGCACACTCAGTCCCCTCCCCCCTACACCCAGCCATGTATCCACCAAGCAGCTGACTCCCGGCCAAGAACAGAGGGAGCCTGGGCAGGACTGTGGTGAGAGCAACTGGGTCCTTGCCCTTGAGGAGGTAGCCACAGTCTTATTTCTTCCTAGTGAATGATGGGTGTACCTGATCCAAGTCATTCCGCAGAGCAATCTTGCTGGTTACAAGTTCATGGGCGAGGTCATCATTCTCTTGTTCCAGCCTCATGCTGGCCTCCTGTAATCTCCGGTTCTCCCTCTGCAGAAGAAAAGCAACAACCAAAGGGGGGTGTTAGTGCCTGAGGTACCAGCAGCAAACAGATGGGTGGGGAGGAAAAAACAAGCAGCAACGACTAGTGAACTTGAAGGTGTAGAGGAGAAGGCGCAGTGGCACAGGAGGGCAGGACAGCTGTCTGGGGAACAAACGGTGAGTTAAGCGAGCGGTGTGGAGGCGGCACTCTACCCCGTGAACTTACCCCCGCCCCCAAACCCCCAGGCAGGACTTCATTATTAAAAATGTGCCACAAAAAAGCAAAATTTCCACGCGTACCCCCAATCCGTGAGGTTTCCACAGGCCTAGAATGCACACACAGGCAGTTCTTTGTTGGAAACATGCATAACAACCCTCCCTGGCCTCAGGGGAAACCACAAGACATAGTAGGGCCGGAATAGGGGGAAACCACTAGGAAGGGCTTCAAGTTGTTTTTCCAATATCAGGGGTCAGGATGCTTGGGTTGTGACTTTGCTATATGACATTTTCACTCTTGGGGTAAAAATATGTTTACTTTTCTGAACACCAATTTTTGTGTTATAAGAACAATTGTCCTTACGTTTGCTTTGTTGTTGTTTTTTAAATTTCAGATTAAAGGATTCCGGGTAAAATACATTGCTGAGCTATTTTTCCCCCTTGAACTCCCTGGAAAAAAAATAATCTGAATCAAAGTTATATGATGAGAGAACCACGTCACATTGTTAGGAAGCGAGGTCTCCCCTAAACTAGCCATTATGAATTGTGTACATTCCCCTCAGAATAGCAATGTGGTGCTTTCCATTCCAAAGTATCAAAAGTGACTTTTTTCTGTTATTGTTTGCAATTACAGGAGACTCCAGAGAGCTGACAAGAAAGATTTCAATGTGATGACACCTTCCTGTTTTTCACATTTACACTCCTAGCCGTGCCTTCTGCAAGGGTGGCAAAAACTCAGACAAAGCAGTGTTGCACAACCAGGAGACAAATCTATGTTCTGAACGAGATTTCGTCATGGCATACTCTGTGTACGTGTGAGTGTGTGTTTGTGGCGAATTTTGTCTTCTATAGGACAACCTAGGGTTTGTTATATGGAAAGAAGAAAACAATTTCTTTTTTTCTTTTAGTTTTTTCAAAGAAAGGCTAAGAAACATGGTACAGGCAATGCCTGCAGCTGTCCTGGGGGCAGTGGATTCAGAAACAGGCCGGCAGAGAAGCTCAAGGCCAAACCAGTGCTTGACTCTAACCAGTCAACAGGGTTCCTCCCTGTCCTCTCTTCTGGGGAAGGTAGGCTTGGCTAATCGGGGAATGCTAAAACATTTTTTAAAAAGACACCTACTGAAAAAGATCTTAAAATCACAAATCGCTTAGCTATTTCTAAATAATTTCATGAATTCCATGCAGTATTAAAATAGAAATGAAAAATATCTAATAACAGAAGAAATGCTTGTGCTTCCTTGAAGAAAAAGAGCTTAGTAAATGGAAAAATCCCATTTTTACAACAGCATAAAAGATATCAACGGTGGATAGTGGATTATTTTTACTGTTGTCTTTGTGATAGTTAAAGTTTTCTAAGTTTTCCACAATGGATATAGAATATGTATTTTAAAGGTTTAAAAAGTTGTTTAAAAAATAAAAAGCAATTTAGAATTTCAATTCACTGGAAATGATGAAAATGTCAAAAGAAGAAATTTTTTTTTAAGTCCACTCTTGCTAGATACTCATGTTCTGCATGAAACCGCACTGGATCTCCTTTGTGACTGAAATTCAATGTAACTCTCAAAAGTGCTTGCTGTCTGGCCAGAAGCCCTTTGCCAAGGTGTTTATTCATGAAGAGACAGCGTGCTTATGTATAGGGGCAAGTTGTCCTCATCCAAATCTATCTGACCCCTCCACCCACAGACGCTCTGCCCTCTCACAGAAGCACAATTACATGGAGACTGAAATAATGGAGAAGCCAGGGCCTGTGCAGCCGAATCTTTCAGTCTTTGGGGAAACGATCCAAATTCCAGCAGGGCCTGGAGCGTGCATCTTTCACTCCAATATATCTAACTACTGCCCCTATTTGTGGAAGCAAATTACATACTTGTCAAAAACTCAGATTTAAAAAGAGATTCAGAAACCTCTCTCATAAATGCCCTCCTTGCCAGGAACAGGCTAGCAAACACCAGCACAGTTTCCTCAACGTATTTCGCAATGCAGAAGGCATTTTTCTCATTTCTTGATAAATCCTTTCCAAAGGGACCCTGGTAAGACTACTACTACACTATCTATTCCTGAGTTAAAGTCCTATTTCTACTGAAATTGTACTTGCAGGACTCCGAGGTACAAAAATCTCTCTTAGTTGTTTACATCACACTCATCTGGCATAAGAGGAAATGTTGCAGCTACCAGTTTTTCAGGTTACATGACATGCTTAGAATCGAGTTAAAATAACCTCCAGGTAAAGTCACACGGTGTGAGTGGAAAAGGACTGTTCAAAGTATTCAAGAAGCACAGGTTGCTATACTCTTCCTATGGATCAGAGCTGCATCTGATGGTTATATTACATGCAAAGGGGGTTATGAGCTGAGCTAAAATTCTGACTGGTTAAGTTCTCATTCCAAGACAGAGGTAACTCAAATGCTTCTTCACAGACACACATCTGAGGGGTGGAGGGCTCTTGGGGAGAAATCATGTGTCTGAGGGTCCCTAAAAAGCACAACAGCCGAGGGCACACCTGGCGTTTGCTTTAGCAGGAAGCTCAGTCCAGTGCCTGCGAAGCAAGCAGCAGAGTGGGGAGTGTGCACTCCGGCTCTGCACTCACAGACATGGGGAAAGCAAGCCAGAGGGAAAATGCAGTATCCTCCTCCACGCATGACCCTCCTGGCCTCTGAGATGGACATTTCCCATGAAGAGGCGCTTGCCCGCACTCACCAAGGGTTAAAGAGGTTGCATCACTTAGCTGTCTTTTCCAGCCTTTCCCGAAGAGCCAAACTCACTTTGGAACTAACTGATTCAAGACAGAGTTCACCTTCACACCAGAACGGAGAAGAAAGTTTCCTTTCATTGGGCTTGGGAAAGGTAGTAATCTTGATTGGCTCATTTTGGAAACATTAGCAAGGGCTGCCCACCCGAGAGAGAGCTGAACTCAGCCCCAGGCACCTCAGTCAGTCCGGAGACAGTCACGTGTCCTACGTTTGCCCAAGCAGATGTGCCGAATGCTCAGAGCCTGCAGACCGCACAGGCACATCGCTTCCCTGGCCTCACAGCACAGACTCCGGGAGGCACTGCCTCCATCACCCCTCACTCGCTCATCACGCTGTCTGGAACATGCCCCACCTCGTACAACTGGACAACAAGCAGACGATAGCTTTCCCATCCGTCCCCTCCCCTCCTACACAGGGACGCACAGCTGGGAGAGTGCGGTAAAGCAACTTTTGGGAGGAGGATACTGCATTTTTCAGAGAGACAGACGCAGCTATTACACACATACATAAATTTTAAAAACTTACCTCCTCAAAAGCCATAGACCAACTACTGTTTTCAATCATAGGTACAAAGACAATTGAAAAAAAAAAAAGAAGATCCAATGAAATTGCACACCTACGAATACATTTAGGGAATGGCAGGAACAGGAACAGACACTTGTCAATGCTCTTTGGCTTAGATTTGCTGCTTTTCCTTAAGAGTGTCACATACTCTTAAGTTCTCTCTGGGACTGCGAGCATTCGATGGAAGAAAGTGCACTTGAGGCAGCCAGAGGGCAAGTCTCAACTCAGAAAGACCAAGACTGAGTCACGAAACTCCTCCCTCTCCAGGAACTATTTGCAGTCTGCATGACGATGAAAATGCTGTGTGTAACTATTACCAACTACGGTGTGAGTTGTTTATGCTGTGTTATCAGAGCCGGGTGGAGGGAATTTCCTTAGGCGACAAGGTTGGAAATCTTGCAAAATACTTCATCTTCAGGCAATAAATAGAATGGTGTTGCTGGGCAGGGAAATGCAAAAGAACACTGGGTTCCAGCCCTCCTCCGAGTCTGAGAACTGAAGTTTGGGTGGAATAGTACAAGGGATGGTGAACATCATTCTTTCCAAGATGAAGAAACAGAAAAATGTGAGCTGGCAATCAAAAGAAAATAAACCGAGCCTTAAAGGAAAAAATGAGGGGAAGGAGGCAGCTTCATAAACTCCAGCTGTGTTTGGGGTGTGTTGTCCGCTGCTGTAATGAATTCTTGGCATGTTTTTGAAGACATTTAAGGGCCAGGAGAAAATGTTTTCCTAAAAGATCCAGTGCAATTTTATGAGCAACGGCACACTCAGTTCTCACTTATTTTGCTTATGGATACCTCTATCAAAAGAGGTGATAATCATCACATTCAAATTTTATAGGTTTTTTTTACATTCAAAGACAAATGCTTATACAGAAAATGCTCAAATGTCTACATTGTCTGTAAATGAAGATTTTAGAAAGAAAACCTTGATATTTAGAATTGTTTTAGGCTCTTCCTTCACCCAACATATCCAATTTTATCTGGCTGGTAAAAAATTTAAAAATTTGAAATGTCAAACTAAAAACAAGATTTGTCAGTAATAAGTAACGGCAGTTGGCAAACCAGACTGCATTTCTTTTAGCATTAAAATAAAATCTTAGATTATAGCACTGGGGATAGCAAACTTAATGTAAATGACCAGGTAGTAAATATTTTCGGCTTTGCAGGCCATATGGTCTTTGACACTAATCAACTCTGTCATTACATGCAAAAGAAACAATAACCAAACAAATGGATGTGGCTGTGTTCCAATAAAACTTTATTTACAAACACAGGCAGTGGGTCATATCTGGCCCACAGGCCATGGTTTGCAAATCCCTGCTCTATTCTAGCTTACAAATCAAATTTTAAAAAAGCAAATGGTCCTGGCCACCTTGGTTCAGTGGTTGAGCAATGACATATGAAACAGGAGGTCGGGGTTCAATTCCCAGTTGGGGCACATGCCCAGGTTGCAGCTCACTCCTCAGTGGGGGGCATGCAGGAGGCGGCCGATCAATGATTCTCTCTTATAATTGATGTTTTTATCACTCTCTCCTCCTCTCCCTTCCTCTCCAAAATCAATAAAAAAAAATACATATTTTTAAAAAACAAAACAAAGCAAATGAGTTGCAAAGGATGTAGAAATGCATGAGTGTGACACATAACTTACTCAGTAATACCACTTCAACAGAAAATAGAACTTACTGAAAACTAAAAAAAGTTTTGGAGAATTCATTCTGAAGATCATCAATAAATATATTTAGGAATTCTTAATAACCCCCAATGTTAAGTATAACCAATCAGCAGACGGCATCATCAGGAGCCACCAGCTCTTTCTTAGCTAACCTGCTCAGGAAGCCTCAGAAGCCAAGGGCTTGCCTTCTCCACCATCCAACAATGGCAAGTTTTCCAAGCTCAGAAAGATTGAGTGGCAGTCTTCTGAAGTTTGTCGTTGTTTCATAATTATCTTAAAAACCACCCCCTTGACTATAACTATTCATGAAAAGCACATTATTTTATGACATAAATATTTCCAAAAGCCAACCACGGTCTCTGTTGTCCTTTCTCCCATAAATATGGGTACACAGAGTCTATAGTCATTAATTAGCTCCATTCTAAGGTCTCCTTCCCACAGCACGGCTTCTGCACAGGTACCTCTATGTGAATCAGGGTTTATGAAAGAAAGATGGTAGGCCAGGCACCCATCCTCCTGGAACACTTTGCTTGAATTTTCTTGATATATAATTCACATAAAATTCACAAAATATGATATAATTCACCTTTTAAAATACACTCTTCAGTGGTTTCAGTGTATTCACAAAGTCATGCCACCACCACCACTAATTCCAAACCATTTTCATTGTGTGTAGGGTTCTACAATTCAAATTTATACCAACACCATTTTGTCCCTTTCATTATAGTTGAGATTTCAGTGTTAGTAGATATTAGATACCGGTGAGAATAGTGACATAACCTGAGAGTGCAGATATTTGCGTATAAAAATAACCCCCAAGAGCCCAGCCAGCATGGCTCAGTGGTTGAGTGTTGACCTATAAATCAGGAGGTCACGGTTCAATTCCGGGTCAAGGTACATGCTGGGATCGTGGGCTTGATCTCCAGTAGGGGGCGTGCAGGAGTCAGCCAATCAGTATTCTCTCTCATCGTTGATGTTTCTATCTCTTTCCCTTCCTCCCTAAAATCAATTTAAAAATATATATTTTAAAGTAATTAAAAAAATAAACTCAAACACACATTTAGACTGTTAGAGCAAGAATTGGACTGCTGAGAGCTATGTCTGTTTTGTTGAGCCTCTAATCCCACCTCCGACTTACTGCAATAGTTCTTTGGTCTACCACCATGCTCAAGAGAAATAGCTTCAAACTGAAACATCTCTTAAAATACCTTACTGCATGACATATCTGAACTTTTTTTTTTTTTTAATTGACACAACAGTCCTAACTCTTTTGCATGTAGCAAACCAGAGGTAAAAAACGGCATTGTAAGCAGTATGGATCCCAATAATGGAAAAGGGGTTGTTAGTTCACTGGTATAAGTTTTGACTCAAAGCCTCAAAGATCTTCCCAAGTTATTCTTAAGAATTTACATATCTAGGTTCCCAGGTCAAGATCTATGACTTGCCGAAATCGGTTTGGCTCAGTGAATAGAGCGTCTGCCTGTGGCCTGAAAGGTCCCAGGTTTGATTTCGGTCAAAGGGCTTGGTTGCCAGCACATCCCCAATAGGGGGTGTATAGAGGCAGCTGATTGATGTTTCTCTCTCGTTGATGTTTCTCTCTATCCCTCTCTCTTCCTCTCTGAAAAATTAATAAAATATGTTTAAAAAAAAGATCTATGACTTATGATGTTTCTAGGACCTAGATATTATTCTTGATAGGATTAAATTTAGAAGATGCTAAAAGGTATTTTCTAAGACTATTCTAGTATAATTAAACTATTATAATTAGATTCTTAAACTAGAAATTGAATGTGAGACAAATCTGTTGATTGAAAACTACGTTGTCAATTGTCACCTCAAAAATATAATGTAATTTGCCGAAACCGGTTTGGCTCAGTGGTAGAGCGTCGGTCTGCAGACTGAAAGGTCCCAGGTTCGATTACAGTCAAGGACATGTACCTTGGTTGTGGGCTAGGGGGTGTGCCAGAGGCAACTGGTCGATGTTTCTCTCTCATCGACATTTCTAGCTCTCTCTCTCTCTCCCTTCCTCTCTGTAAAAAAATCAATAAAATATATTTAAAAAAAATATATAATGTAATTTGAGGACTATCATTTTACCAAGTATATCTATTGCCAATACAAAGGTCTAGACCACATGTGTCAAACACAAGGCCCGAGGGCCAAATCCAGCCCGCCAGGCCTTGCAATGTGGCCCGCACTGCGCTGTCATCACTGCACTCCGCTGTCAGTTTATGACATTGTCAGTTTATGACTGTTCAGTAAACCATTCGGCCCGCGATTTAGGCTGGATTTTAGATTTTGGCCCCTTCTCTGATTGAGTTCGACACCCCTAGTCTAGACTATTAAAGGTTGAGCTGTTTGTTAGGAGATGTATTGACCAGCTATTCCAATGATACAAAACCAACAGTTCTAAAAGGGGCCTGATGTGTACACAGGAGGACACAATACTCAAGCTAAAGAACAATATTTGTTTTCAAAACAAAAACAAAGGTTTAATTCTATTTTGATCCCACAATAAAAATTATACATATTGATAGTGCTGTATGGTAAGCATTTTCTTAAATAATATTATGCATTGTACTACTTATTTGTATGTATCTGCTTGAACACAAAAAGACTTTAAAAATAATAACAAATTTAGTCCCAGGCAGATTTTAAATATACAATTTTAGTCTTCCATTTCCCTATCTTCTATTTTAAAGCACTCTTCCCAGATTTTATTTATAACCATGGCAGCAATAAGAAAACTAGATTGACGCAAGCAGTAGGAGGGTTTCAGGTTGGATCCTCAGAAATGTTTCCTAATTACCACTTTAGGTCTTCTAAAGCAGTGCACTACATGAGCTAATTCTGAGGGATGGTGGCTAGCTTCACACCTCACTCCAGGAGCACCTTGTATGCTGCAGTTCCCTACCAGAGCAGTATGTGGGACTCCACTATCAGTTCTGCAGCCAGTTCTATGAACAAGAGGGAAAACATGCTGATATTAGATTATTGGCTAGCAATGCCTGGGAGACACATGAGGAAGATCTACAAGAGACTGATGCATAAAAAGTGGTGCTTCTCTAGTTATACTTGGGTAAGTGGGAGCAGTAGGCCTACTAAGGCTAACACGACCATTTACTGCACACCAGCCATGTGCTGGGTCTTAAAATACGCCATCCCCCATCTTCTCAACAGTCCTTCCAGGCAATGTGTACACTGCATGTTTTGCAGAGAGGAAGAGGCTCAATAGTTAGTCCAACACAATGAACAATGGCATAGAGATTAAAAACTCCCAATTTGCATTCCGCATCCTGGCCCTTTGATTTTGGAAAGCTGGGATTCAAACTCACATCTGACTACAAAATCTATAAACTCCTACAGGGGCCCCTCCAGGAACACCGCATGCTATTCAACTTAGCAACAGAGATGTACCATGTGACTGTAGATGTATCATGTGACTGTAGATGCCCGTGCCCAGCTCTCTGACCACATAAAGGCAACCTTAGTTCCAAAAGTGGAAGCCATGCCACCCTGAGTGATTTAATTCATAATACTACCCAGTGCTTTTTTTTTTTTTGCAGGATATTGTAACATTGCTCACTGTACAAATACAATATTCTCTTACCCTGATGTACTGATGTGGAGAGAAAGGGAACAATGCATCTGCTATATTATTTCAGTTGGAAAAAATAAGTTTGAAATCAGTCATTGCATCATGGGAACAGTATTGCGAATTACCAATGAAGAAATCTATCTTTTGTGAATAGCCTGATTTACAAAAACAACAACAACACTATCACTTATTTAACTAAGATGTTCAGATGAAATCATTTTGATTCTGAAACTGAATACTGTAGTGAAATGTCACTGTGACTCATAAATTTATTTGTGAAATAAACGTTGCAACAAACACCATGACTGTGTTCAATACAACCTTTGTGGTTTTTATTTGTCCTTCCAAATAAGCTTGTATTTTTCACATTTGCTACAGACACAGGTGAGTCTGAAACATTTTCGTGCCAGTCTTGGAACAGATCACCTTCTAAAAGTCTTTGTGGATGTGACCGTGTACAGCTAAAACAGTACTTTGCCATTTTCCTTTTTCTCTCATTTTTGAAAGTAGTCGAGAGCCACTTTCTTTCCTTTTCCCTCTCTTTCTCTCAGCTTCTTAGGCAGATTCCCAGTATAAATGCAACAGATGGCGTTACCTATAAATATACAAACTGAAAGAAAAGAAATATTACGGTGGGCTACTCAGGAAGTGTGCTGAAATGAAAACAGCCCTGGACATTTAACATGGCCAGAGTGGCTAAATCAAGCAGGAAGGAACAGAAGGACTTGAACTTGCCACAACTGCTGCTAAGGGTCACGAGGGCCCTGCTCTGGCAGGTGCTGTGTCTCCCCTACCTTGTATCTGTCCATGGGGTCCTCCTGCTGCAGCTGACTCTCGCGCATTGTCTGATATTCCTTCTCATATTTCTTCAGCTTCTTGGTCGATACCTGCGGGGGGAGGGGAGGTCAGAGGAACAGCATGTGAAATGAGGAAATGATTTAGGTAAACATTCTCTGAGGAACCTCTTGAGGTTCCAATCAAGTCTCTGGCATTCTGATGGCACTCGCCCAACTCAAAGCTAGAGGGAAGCAATCTAGAGTTGCACTCTCTCTGAAAGTCCATATGGTGATATTGTAGGCTTTGTGGGTCCTGCGGTCTAGGTCACACCTACTCCACTCTGCTGTTACTGCACAAAAGCTGCCATAGGTGATGCATAAACAAATGAGTTTGGCCCTGTTTTAATGAACGTTTTTTGTTTTTTTGTGTGTGTTTTTGTTTTTACAAAACAGGCTGTAAGTTTGTCCATCTCTGTTCTACAATATTGCTGATAAGCCATACCCGATTTCTTGATAATGTATTTAACAGTGTTATTAATTCTAACTACTTTCATTTAAGTAAAATTCACTCATGGCTTCTAGCATGCTGAAAATGACTTATATCAACAACAAAAAAAGCCATTTTTGAAATGGAGTTATTAACAGACAGAAAGAAGACTATAAAGCTCATCACTGAAAGTGCAAAGGAATATGGAATCACTGTGCTGAATGAGATAATATGAAATCATATAAACAGCTCATCTATTTCTTGCTAGAATTATGTAATCTTTAAAAGATATAAAGTAGTCTAATCTTTTAAATCTGGGAAAAGACTAAAATCTCACAGAATCTTAGGATTTTAAAAATAAATAAATAAGCATTTGGCACTGGACAGACCAGGATGTGAATACCTACTATACTCTTCTTAAGCCCTTGGCAAACAGGTATTTAACCTCTCTTAGCTTGACTTTCTTCATCTGTAAAACGACAGGCAAAAAAATTTCTAGCTCATAATGTTTATCAGGAGAATTAAGTGACATAGGTAAATTATCTAAAGTAATGCCTGGTTCATGGAAATTTTTTAAATTGTTTTTTAATGTATCCCCTCAAAATTAATGCAATCTCTTTTGCTCCATAGAACAGAGACAATCTACTTTTAGGCTTTCCCTGGACAATCAAAATTATATAATCCCTTTAGAAATAAAAAATCTTAATGTTTAGGTCCTAAAGGAAGTGACTTTAAATGAAGAGAAACAGTTTAATTTTTTAAAAGATTGCAAGTGTGTTATTTTGCTAAATTCTTGGTAATGTGGTAAAGGTGCGGGTGGTGCGTTGATGCCTCTCAGTATCCATCAGGATGTCTACCAAAGTGACCCCTGGGAGGCTCTCAACAGATTGTTTTTTGTCGAGTTCAACACTTGGTATTTAGAACACATGTGTGTATGTGTGAGAGAGCAAGAGAGAACGGACAGCACCAAGACTGGATATAGAATTATCAGGTAGCTTTCTGGGATGAAGATGATTTAATTCTCTGGAATCTGGGCAGAGAGTTTTCTTTTAAAAAAGCAAAGACACCCATCTTATTGTAATTGCTTTGTTCTTTCCACCCAGGAACACGCTGAAGTGTGGAATGCTTTGCTTCTCACCATAACTGGGAAGTTTCCCAAACACAAACCAAACCTGGCAAACAGTGCAAGTCATTGAACAACAACTTGATGACGATCTTCATCAAACAAGAAGTCAGACATGCCCCAGAGTGTAACTGATTTACAAAATCTCTGTTGAAGATTGTCATGAGAAATGCTAATCCTTATTACACCATCTCCAGGCACTTCCAACCAGTCACTGAGACTGATTAGAGAGCAATAGAATGGAAAGCACCACCAGCCAACCGTGCAGCCTCAAGATCGTCAGATGAACAAGGAGAATCTACATGATCACGTGATAAAACATTATTTTTCTTGATCTTGATAAGGGCCTCAATTTCTTCTTGTTTTCTTTTCTCTATATGTATTAATCATACACTTAGAAAACCAAGTAAAAAAAAACAAAACTCCCCAGATGAAGTGGCAATCACTATCACTGAAGGAAAAGAAGGTTTTAAGCAGTGACAGGTGTTTCATGTGTATCCCCAGGGGCAGGGGCAAGGAGAGAAGTGAATAGTACTATGAGGAGGGTACCTACCCCAGCAGCCATTCTCCCACAGATCAGAAGTATTTCAATATTTTTTGCAACTGAATATCAGTACCAGGGGTTCCAGGCTGCACATCAGGCCTGAGAGGAAGTATTTTCTATACAGTTCTGAAATGGATCCACTTACCGATGATGCAAGTACCTGTGATAAACTTGCGCCTAGAGAATTTCTCTTAAAACTACCTATTTTTATATTCAAACTATTACTGAGACTATCTTTATATGTAAAGGAGTGTCCTTTTAAAAATCAACCTTGCTACTTATATGTTAAGAGATTCATTTCAAAGTGAATTTAAAAAAAAATGCATTAAACACCCTCAATAAGCTAATCCTTTCCCATCTGGCTGAGATTCCAGCATGTTTGGCTACAGCTTGCTCAGGGAAACAGAACAAGTTCCCAGAACAATATGTTGCTAGGAAACTGTCCAAGCTTATTTATCTTGTGCTGTGGGGTGATATTGAGCATCCACCTGTGATTGGCACAAAGTGAAAGTGGCGAAAGGGCAGAGGAGGAAGACACAGAAGAGCTGATAGGAAACTCCTGTTATTTATGACACAAAGAAAATGGACAGTTCTAGTTTCTAAAACTATAATCTAGGATAAAATTAATTCTATTTTAGTGATTGTCATGCTGAGTTTGAAAATTTTCTCATTAGAGAAAGAAATTTAAAAAATGTCTTTAGTATATAGGCGTAATTGAAGGAACACAAAGTCATCAAGAATTATTACAATGGAAACAACCTATTATCCCAAGAGTACTGTAGGTATCTTTCTCCTTAAGTTAAATAAATTTAATGCAAGTGTGCACTCGAGGTTGAGTAAGAAACACCAATTCTTTTAGATGTCTACCTAATTTGGGGTCCTGTTCCACCAACTACCCATGCTCTGCCTGTCCAATAGTTCCAATTTGGCTAAATTCAGAAAATGTCCTTAAAGAATATTCACAATTGCTTGAAAGTGCAACTGATATTAAACTTACAACTTCAAAATGGTTATATGTAGGACATGGGGGTTAAACAGGCTTGCATTGGAAACCATGCTCTGTTAGATACTAGCTTTGTAATTTTATAAGCATATCATTTAATTTCCTACTGGAAGCTTCAATTCCTTTTTTAAAAATGGAGGTAACACAAATGACCATCTTTTTTCATTGAGCACATAATGCACCACAGCACTGAAACAACACTTAATCCATTTTATGTTGCCTTTGCCTCACAAAGTTGAGCTGGGTTTTCCATACCCATTCCATAACATGAGCACTTTGAGAAAGGCAAAGTAACATGCACAGGGACCACAGTCATGACTAGTCCAACAGGCCTCTCTGACACCAAAGGTAAAGCCTTAACTGCAATGGTCCCTGCCTGTCTCTTCCACTGCCGGTCACCCAGCCAGCACACAGATTTAACCCGGGGACCCTTGCTAAGCCTCATTAATAGCTGACTGAAACCAATGAACTAATCAACAACAAGATGATGGAGAGCTATTTTAACACTTGACTGGGAGATAATACACCTAAGTTATGTCATATTACCCAGCAGAAAGTATGAGTTCAGAAAAATATAAACACCCTCCCCCTGAACTTTCTGGGCAAGCTAGAAAAAGGAGAAGGTCACACAGACCATGGGGTGGCTGCACCGGGAACTTAACTCTGGGAGAAGCCTGCTTAAAATTCCATACAGTATTAAGAGGGGATAGATTGAAATGATATATTTTCCTCCTCTTCCAGCCTTGTGAAAACAAGTATTGAGGCCTAAAGCACCCAGGAGATTTACAGCTTAAAGCAAATCACCTTACGTTACGGACTCAGTCCTGCTTAGATGGAACAGTTTTTGAGGCCAATGACTTCACTGAGAATGCCCTTTCTTCTCTATGGTATTGTTTCTGATGCTTCTTTAGGATTTCTCTCTGTCCCCACTGCTTCATGTTCTGTGTGTACAGATAATCTGGGTTCTCTTTCCCCCACATGCAACAGTTGCAGCGGGATCACAAGCATTCCTCCTATGGTTTTCAAATCTGTTTTTCTCAGATTCTTTGCACAAGGGAGAGAAAGAGTCTTTGGTTAGAAATGTATGATTTACAATTTTTATTACAGTGTTCGAAAAGTAGAATGACTACTAAGTACTAAAAATTAAGATTGTGAGATAGTAAATAATACACTAAATCTAGTTACATGTTGAATTGCATTGGTCTGATTCCAGGGAGTAGATTAACCAGATGTAGTCCCAAAACTGGGCCACAGAAAGCTGATACAGCTATGCATTCAGAGCGAGCTAATCAAGCTTATTTAAAACTAGACAATGAGACAGGACAGAAAGAGGATGGGGAGCCAAGTAGGACTCTGTTCTTTATCACCATCAAGTGCTCCGTTCATTATAGTGGTGCTGGCTTTCCACCATGGGATGCTAAGAAACCTGAAGTAATACTTTACGCTAATTGCTTCTAGCAATTAGATCAAAAGTAAATACATATATCTCATGCTCATGGTAGGAGAAGGCTACAGACATTCATGCAATAGGAAATTTCATTCAAAACTAATATGCTGAGCAATAGCTGTATAAAACAATCTGAGTCTTTAAAGATATTCAACTTTACTACTACAGAAATCTGAGAAGCATAAATGGTAGGAAAGAAAGAGAAGGGGGGTCCTTTACTGTGCTCTGTTCGTCTACCTACCTTTAAAGGCTGTAGTGAAACTGGTTAGAAGGAGTCAGCAGAAGCATTAGCCCGCATGTGACTACACTCCATTTTTATACACCAACTATTTTTTAACATGGAAAGACAAGCCGAAACCGGTTTGGCTCAGTGGATGGAGCGTCGGCTTGGGGACTGTAGGAACCCGGGTTCGATTCCGGTCAAGGGCATGTACCTTGGTTGCGGGCATATCCCCAGTGCGGGGGGTGCAAGAGGCAGCTGATCGATGACTCTCTCTCATCGATGTTTCTTACTCTGTATCTCTCTCCCTTCCTCTCTGTACAAAATCAATAAAATATATTAAAAAAAAAAACATGGAAAGACAAATATCCCTACATTACATTTTAAAAATCAAAACGCCCATGAAACAAATATGTTTTTATCATCTTCCATGTAGCAAGCATGGCCATCCAGGAGCCATGCAGTCTGAGCCCTCAAGGAGCTTACAGTCCAGTGGGGAGAAAGAGATAATCACACAATTTAAATAAAGACTCATTTACGGAGAAACCAAGATGGTGGCATAAGTAAACACCTGAACTGTTGCCTTGCACAACAACTTCAAAACTACAACTAAAAGACAAAACGGACATCATCCAGAACCACAGGAAGGCTGGCTGAGTAGAAATTCTACAACTAGAAGGAAAGAGAAAAGCACATTGAGACTCAGAGGAGATGCAGAAGTAAAGACAGAGGAGCAAAGTCAGGAGATGGGGAAGAGCAAGGCAGGCTACAAGATTTGCCAGGACCAGTACAAAAAAGTCAAGACCCCTGGTTCCAAGTGATGATTTCAGATGGTGCTGGAGCATTAAACTTAAGTGTGGGGACCTGTGTGACTGCATAGGTCCCATGCCCAGGAAGCAGGCTATGGGAAAGGGGGATGCAGTGGAGCTCAAAGCCAACTGGAGCACAGTGAGGAGAGAAGTGACTGTGGAGGCTGCAGAGGTCTGAGTAGTACATGAGCCCCAGGCCAAGGTGCAGGGCCAGAGACCAGCCTCACAGACCAGCCTACGGTGTGTCCTTCACATTTCCCCAAACAGTTACCAAAGAGCCAGGCTCTTACATAAGTACTCTACGCTAAGGGGAAGACAAAGAAGATAGTATTTGCTTTCAAGAGGCTTACAAATTATTCCATAATTTGGGGTCGAATGTGGTAAGTTCCACAGAAGAGTATAATCACCAACTGTGGAAGACTGAGGCATGAAGATTACCCACTTGAGGTGGAGAATGTAAACACAGACAGAAGGACTGAAATTAGCATTCTTCTGACTGCAGAGCACTGATGTGCCATACCACTGTGGAAATGCAAACACATCGGCATCTCCTGTGTGCCAGGCATGAAGTGCTATGTACTCTACACACATTATTGTATATTAGCCTCACATCGAGCAGGTAGGGCTATTATCTTCCTCGCTTTACAGAGGAGGAAACTGACCCCTTAGATACAGCAGGCAAATTCCATCTACGAGACAAGGTCCAAAGTCCTGGCTCCGAACTACTATTCAACACTACCATTTACTAACATCATTTTATTTTGCTTTGTTTTTTAAAAATATGTGCTATACTTATGCCTTTTTTATTTTTCTCCCTGGCCTTGTGTTGTCATTTTAACCTTCTTTATCTACTCACTAAGCTATATATACTGCCTCGATTTGGCTGAAAGATATATAAGAAAAATAATTTTCCCTAAAGATTTTTCTGTCTTTATCATTAAGAGCCAAAGCTGGCACAAACAGCAATGGGAAATACACTTAGGTAGGAATTTCTAAAATAGGATGGTATGGCATACATAATGCTCCTTTCCTCTGGTATTGACAGCAGACTACTGCATCTTTGTACCGATGGCCAACTAGAGCCGATGTAGTTATGAATGATTACTACTGACTCCCTAAGAGTGTGAATATTGAACCAATGGAATTCTGGGAACCCACACATGGCTCCCAGTGTCCCCATGACCCAACGCAGGGTCTGTTCCTTACAGGATTGGGAAACACATATATGTGCTCATTATTTCAACAAATATCAACAGTGTGCGAGGCACTGTGCCGGATGCTATGCTGGACAGACACCTATGACACAATCCTTTCATCAATAAACTTACAAAAAGTATAAAATTTGATTAATGTCATTACAGACATATAAGCCTCATGCTATCATTGGCTGAGAGAAAATGTTTTCACAAATCCACCAGGAAATTTAGGGCAGACTTTAAGGAGGAGCTTGCACATAAGCATTGTCTGGTCCTAGAGGGAGCTTTTGCTATTGACTATTCACAAGTGTCAGGATTTTTTTAAGTAGGTATCAGTAGCCTCCAAGGACTGCAAGCAGGCAAGGTCTTAGGTTTCTTCCCACCACCTTTCTGGGAGGTGGGGAGCTTCGCTTGGCCCGGGTGCTCTCAGGGGCCATTCTACAGGTGTCAAACTGCCTGGCTTGTTAGAATCTTACTTGCAATCTATGCAAGGCTAGAGGGGCTTGGTAGTATTTCTAGCCAATCCAATTTAAAATTACAATATCCTTTATGCTAATTCAAAAACCCTCTGGTATAGACTTAAATATAAGTAGGTTAAATTTACAGTAGTTATCTCCTGATTATGGTCTTTCCAAAGGCAACCAACTACCCCTAGACTGTGTATTTCCATATCAGGGTACTGCAAATATTAATCAAGTCCAAGGTGTAGATTAAAACAAACACATTTATATCACACAGTGTAGGTTGGACACTCTTAATGTAAATTATGTAGAGTATAACAGTAGGGTAGGCCTGTAAAAGGTACAGAGGGGCAAGATATGGAGGAACAGCTCATTATTGCTTACTTCTTTTCTTATTCCATAAAGGAAGCAGAGGAAACTGCTGTGAGCAAAGGCATGAAGCTAAAAATCATGGGCCTCCCAACTATCTAAGCAGCTATATTTGTCTGGATGCCCTGGTCTGAGGCACCTGCAGAGCAGGCTGGGAAGGATATACTGGAGTCAGACGGTGGAAGATCTAGATCTCCGCCAAATGAAAGTGTGAACCTATTATATTTTGGTAGTTGCTAGTTCATTGACCATATTTTCTGAAACTATAATACAATCAGGCACATGGTCTTAACAGATGTTTGCACCCCATTCTGGATATGAGAAGCAATTTGGAATAGAAAAGAACATAAAACTCTTAAAAAATCTTTACTGATTCAATAGCTTATAGGGCTTCTAAGGCAGAATATTTGACATTAGAATTATTTTTTTAAAGGTCTTGTCCCAGTATTGATAAGAAGTCACTGATGTTTTAAAATCGGGCAAAAGAAAGATCAAAAGTGTGCTGGTAAGAATGTTCATTTGGCCTGGTGGGTGTGGCTCAGTGGCTGATATTGACTTATGAACCAGGAGGTCAAAATTCGATTCCCTCAGGCTCAATCCCCAGAAGGGGGCATGCATGGGGAAGCTGATCAATGATTCTCTCTCATCATTGATGTTTCTATCTCTCCTTTCCTCTCTGAAATCAATAAAAACATACTTAAGGGGGAAAATGTTCCCCTGAAAATGATGCATATGTTAAACTAAATGGGAGGACAAAGAAAAGGAAAAAGTTGGCAAATAAAACTATTTAGGAAATTATGAAAATAGTTCAGGAAAAAAAGCCTTTGTGAAGAAGATAACAATAGAAATGGAAAGAACCATTAAAACCAATAAAAGAGGTATTGTTAAAGCAAGTCTTTCCTGGTGACTTAGGTCAAATGATCCCTCCCCTCCTTAAACTTCTTTAGAATTAGTTATACAGCATTTAATAATCCTATGTGGTTGTTAAAATTTTGCCTGGAGTGTGAATTTTCCTAACCTAAATAAGATGCCTTAAAGCAAACAAAACTAAACTTGGTATCTCCAGCTTTGTCCTAAAACAAAGCCGAATACTTCATAGATGCCTAAAGCAGGTTGGTACAATTAGGTATATTCTTAATATCTCAGGACTTAAGTGGATTTTGTTAATTAGTTAAAATACTGGAATCTTAAAAGAAGGCAGACAAGGGCCTTGCACATCTATTTTCCTTGAGTATGGGTATTAAACAAGATATGTGATGACATAGAGCTGAAAAGTAGAAAGACACCAAAATCCACTTAGCATAGGATATTTTTGTTACCTGAATGAGAAGATTGTGATCACCAATTAAAAATGGCAGTTTTCCTTGACATGTTTGACAGAGCCAATAATTACCTCTGCTCTGTGGGACAATTTCTAAAACAGTGCATAAGAATGAGATGATTTGAGAAGATTTTTTATGCTATGCAGTTGATGCTGCTCCCTAAATTGAAATTCAGTTCTTTCATCTTGGAGGGGGAAAACGTAAGAGGAAAAGTGAAAACATTCAGCATACTAAATGCTTAACACACGAAGAATGTGTGTGTGTGTGTGTGTGTGTGTGTGTGTGTGTGTGTGTGTCTGACAATAAGAATAAGTAGAGGAGAAATCTCATTTTGAAAAAAAAAAAAGTAATATCAAACTGGGTTTCTAGAATTGACTGAATCACTTTTATATGCAGAGCAGATCAAAGGAGAAGTGTATTTGATATTAGAGTTGGCCACACAGGTAAAGGAAAGGCCAAAAGATGAACTTTCTCTGTGCCCGATGAAGTCCATGTACAGTGGCTTACATGTAAATGATTGCTCCCCAATGCTTGGTGTGGAGTGGCATTTGTTCCCATTCCCACAGAAACTGTGAGAAGGCAAGAAAAAGAAGGTAATGAGGAGATGTATATTTCAACCCTCACTTCTACCCACTGGGCCCTCTCATTACCATGGGAACAGGCACTGAAAGACTTCCAGCAGCTGAAAGAGAAACTCACTCAAATTGCAGCTGTGCCAATGTCAGCTGAGAGCTGCAAGTGATGGTTTATGGCAACCGTTAACATTTTTAAATGATGTTTTCCCTAATAAAGTCACCTCAGTAATACATTACAAGCGAAAAACTGACTATATAATTATATAACTGACTATAAAACTGACTATATAACTATATAACTATATAACTAGTATATAACCTCCAAAGGGGTCTTTGGGGGATTAGTCTGTTGTCTTTCGTAATTCCAATGATCATGTATCATTTTAAAACAAATGACTGTAACAAAAAATGCAGGGAAGTGAAGAGGGTGCTCACCAAATCACTCTGATCTCTGATATACAGACGTCCTCCAAATGGCAGACGTGGAAAAGGAATAGAGGAACTAATTAAAATGGGGTAGGAGGGGGGAACAGAGTTCTTATATAAAAACTAATTATATTTTATTACAAGAAATGATGTAAAGATTGTCAGCTACACCTAGACTTGGAACACCGAGCCGAATGAACTTGTTGAGGGATCTAGACTTAAGCATTTGTATAGAATTCTATACACCTCCTTGCTTCCCAAGTTCAACTAGAGAGCTTATACCTGTACTTCTCTAGCAAAACATAACTAAAAAAGGACAGGCCAGAACTTGCTAACGACTATCCATTTCCCCTCTACACCCAAGGACTTTAGAATACATATGTAAAATAATTTATACATGTAAAATGTATTATATAAGCTTTCAGCTTGAGGGGAAATAGCCTCATCAATAACCTGAAATGAATTACATCTTTTTAAAGCACGTAAAAGTTGAAAAGAGGGAAAATAATTATTTTGTTTTACTCGGTTTCTCTCAGATTCTTTTTCACTCTTTTTGGAGAAGTCATCATTCCAAATTGTTCACTATAACTCGGCTTCTGTTCACACATGCTTCAGGCAAATACAAAACCTGAACATTATCGAAGACAACTCAACAGAATGATGTCAAGAGCACTAGCCAGTAAGACGAGGAATATTAGAACAGACCTTTGCTGCTTCTTATTGTTAACACCACCTCCATATCCAAGGTGATATTTCCAAGACAAGAATATGAGAATAAACTACAGAGGATATTCAGTTTTCCCTGTTGACTCAAGTCTAATTCTGTTCATGTGTCTGTGTCAGGACATATCGAGCACCTTCTTATCACCAGGTACAGGTAATACCAACATGGATGAGTAAGACAGAGTTCCTAACTGTCAGAATCCTATTATTTTAATGAAGTATTGCTACTTTTAAATCATTCTTATATAAAAAATACAGGGTAGCTCTACTATCCCATCCTTCACTACTATAGACCTGGCTATACATGAACACTGTACTGAGATTTTATAAACATCACATGTTATGTAACATAGAATTCAAACTATAAAATGCAGATTATAGTTGAAAAAATGGAAGTGACTTCTTAGGACCCAGTGTACATCTATAAATATGAGATCAAAGTAAATGATAAATTCTGGCACTTTCTTTTTTTTTTATATATATTTTATTGATTTTGTACAGAGAGGAAGGGAGAGAGATAGAGAGTCAGAAACATCGATGAGAGAGAGTCATCGATCAGCTGCCTCTTGCACACCCCCTACTGGGGATATGCCCGCAACCAAGGTACATGCCCTTGACCGGAATCGAACCCGGGACCCTTCAGTCCGCAAGCTGACGCTCTATCCATTGAGCCAAACCGGTCCCGGCGGCACTTTCTTATTTTACGTAAATATCTTTCCTTTCTTTGTTCATAAACAAATTTTTACTGGCTAACAATTTCCTGAGATACATTTTTATTTTCAAGAGATTACTTATAGATGCAGATTATTTATATGTGGGGACCAGACAAAAGTAATCCAAAGTCCCTATTAAGTTATTTACTTCATCTCCTAGGATTTGTAAATTTGAGTGGGTACATATTTATGTACTTGTTGCTTCTAGTCCAGAAAATGTCAAAATTATTACTCCTAAATACTCTCAAAACTATTATTTATATGAACTCAGAACAAAGGCATATACAAGAGTTTTGTGGAAAAAAATAATAAAGGCCTTCTTTGAGAACAAAAAAGAAAGAAAGAAAGAAAGAAAGAGAACACAGAATCCATTGAAGAAATTACCAATAGTAAAAAGGGAATAGTGTGAGTTATTAAAATAAATATTTGAATAAAACAGAATCAACAAAACAGAAGATCCTCAGTCTAAATATGTACCAGTATATTATATGAAAAAAATTAAATATTTCATATATATATAAAATAAATTTAAAGTCTGATTCTGAATGGGATATTTACAGAATTTCAAAGCACCTCACCACAAAATTCTCATTAGTTAAGAAGGGAAATAAAGCAATTTATATGGAGAACCTGACAGAAACTACCCTTAGTCAAATGATCAAAGTGAGTGTCTCCAGTGATGGACAATTCAAAATCCAGCTCCATCTGACAGGAAGGGCGCAGTGAGAAACACACAGCATCATCTCTATGATGTCTGGTCAGTGTCCACCCTAAATTATGAGGAACCATGGACAAGTTCAAATTGAGAGACATTCTAATGCCTAAATAGCCCATAATCTTCAAATGTATCAAGGTTATGAAGCTCAAAGAAAGACTGATGTTCAAACCCAAGTACCTGGCTTAGAAGCTTAGAAGTGGTCTCAATTTTTTTTCTCACTTTAATTTCTTCATTGATTGAGGTATTATATATTTGTCCTCATCCCCCTATTACCTTCCCAAACTCCCCCTCCCACTCATGCCCTCAGCCCCCGGTTATCTGTGATTTTTTTATTATTTTTATTAAATGAGTGAATAAATACTCCTTTGAAATGTTAAAGAGAAAGACTGACTTTCTGGAGTGGTTTTGATAGAGAAAGGAGAAATACCAGATAATTTCTCTGGGTCCTTTCTAATGTACCGATTCCACCCTACTTACTACAGACCTGCTTATCTATCACTCAGAGTGCAGTGAACAGCAGTTTGAACACCCAGAGCTCAGGACCTCACTGGATAGGCAAATAAACAACCACATACCAAAGAAAAAAGCATGATCAGTCTAAGGAATGCTGCTTTATGACTTAATTCTTACTGTAATAGTAAGAAAGCAAGTCTCAAAAATCTACACCTGGACTCAACATGGGAGACAGACCGTATTTCCAACAAGAGGCCAGCATGTGCAGTCCTTCAAGTGGCATATCTGCCCCTAGATTGCAGGCTCAACCAGGAAGTAATAGAAACAATACAATGTTTGTTTTTAAGTTAAATATTAATGAAGCCTTCTGGCAAAAAAAAAATTTGGATTCACCTTTTTGCTTCCTACAGCACCTAGGAGACTAATGGCAAGTAGTAAATGTACCTCCATAGCACGGTCAATTTATTTCATAACCACTTCAGATGGCTATAGTTTATCAATCAGTTTTCACACCTTTATGCAAAGAACAGAACAGAGCTATATATGCTATATAAATACAAAAACTCCCTGTCTTCCTCTGCCTGTCATAAATTCACCAGTTGGCTGAGACTACTGTTCCTGGTTCATATAACTGAGCAAAGCACACGACAATAGCTGTCTTCCCTAATCTCTTTCTTTAAAACATGTAAGTCTTGCCAGGGCTGAAGCAAGCTCTAATTTGGCTCAGAGAACCAGCTTCTATTAAGTTTGAAAAGCCTCACAGAGAAAATTCCTAAAAGAGGATCACAGAAAAAAACATTCTGTTAGAAGCCCTGAGAAATGACTTCCCTTGTTCAAATAATTCAAAGTGAAACTTAGAACTAGGGAATTAGAATACCAATCTCACCGTTAGCACTAAGGAGTCTGAATTTTATTCTTGAAATATAATGCAAAAGACATCCCATCAGCTTTTTCTTAAAAAAAAAAAAAAAAAAAAAAAAAAGGAAAATTTCATCACATAAGAAAATACTGAGTTTCACTGCATACATATTGATTCCCACCCCTAGAGCATGGAGGAGGTAGAAGTATATTGTGAGCATCTGAGAAAAATCAAAACTATGCATTAAGAGCATCATATTGCTTACTTGTCACTCTATTTTAAAAGAGGGGACAATGATGGGATGATCTTTAAACGTTTCTGGTTAAAATTAAGAATAACAAACAAAAAACCCACATCCATTAAAGTTGAGGGTTAAAAAATTCCAAACTCTTCCCCACTTGGTAAGTTGAAACCTGATAAATTCCTTTACTTGAACTTTCATATTCATTTGAATTTAAAAACTGCACCCATTATAAGATTACTAGTGGCCCAGTGCACGAAATTCGCGCACATTAAAAGGGAGACCAGAGTCAAGTCCCCACCCACCCACATGAGCCTCAAAATCACATGAGACCCAGACCTAGAAGCCCCCCACCCATTGGGCTAGATCCAGACCTGGCCAGTCCCACCCTTGTCAAGCCCCACTGGGCAGGGGGCTAACCTTAGGTCCTCTGACCCAGCACCAGGACAGGGGGTGGGGGGTGGCCTGAGGTCCCCCAGATGGGGCAGGGAGTGTGCCTTGAGGTCCCCCATCAAGCCCCACCAGGTGGAGGACATGGCCTGAGAGTCCCTGTCAAGCCCCACTGGGTGGAGGGCATGGCCTGAGATACCCCATCAAGCTTTGCTGATAGGGGGGCGCAGCCTCAGGTCCCCCATGAAGCCGAGCTAGACAAGGGGCACAGCCTGAGTTCCCCCGACCCAGCACTGGGGGTGCACCTTGAGGACCTCATCCAGCCCCGCTGGATGGGGAGCACAGCCTGAGATCCCCCGTCAAGCTCCGCCAGGTGCCGGGGTGGGGAAGCGCAGCCTGAGGTCCCTTGGCCTGGTGCTGGGGTGCAGGGAGCAGCCTGAGGTCTCCTAGCCCAGCACCAGAAAAGGAAGCACACTTTTAGGTCCCCCATCAAGCCCTGCTGAGTGGGGGCATGACATCAGGTGTCCTGGCCTGGTGTCAAGCCCCATGGGGGTTCGGGAGGACATAGATTCAGGTCTCTGCTGATTGCTTGTTAAGGCTCCATAAAGGAATTTGGCCTCAGCTGTGGGTGCAGCCATCTTTGTGATAGAGTGATGGTCAATTAGCATATTCTCTCTTTATTAGATAGGATTGTTAATTTTAGTAGGTAGGATATCAATATTAGGGATATAATTTTAAATCCTTATCTGTTAAGATATATAGTATATTTAAGCATTTATGAGTGAGGTGATATATGTGAAATTTTTATTTAATATTTCAGCAAAGAACAAGTTTGGAGAATGAAACAAGAAAAACAGGAAACTGATGGTCATTGAAGCTGGGTAATAGGTACACGGTTATTCATGGTACTCTTCTCTCTGCTTTTGTGTGTTTGATAATTTCTAGTATAAAGGGATTGTTAATGCAACCAAACTTTGAGGGTATTATGCTAAGTGAAATAAGCGTAATATCCATTCAGCACCTGACACAAGAGTGAGGCACCTGCAGATGATTCTGGCCTCTGTCATTTCCGTTTGTTTGAGTCTCTCCATAAAGGCCCCAAATGTTCAGGAGCAGAGAGAAAGCCACACCCATTACACCCTTTCTGAATGCCTGACATACTGAACCTGTGAGTACAATGGTCCTTGTTTTAAGATACTGTTTCAGTTGTGGGGTGATTTGCAATAGATATACTAGAACTATAGACTATAGATAATCAGGACTATTGATTATCTATGAATCATAGAGACATGCAGACTACAGATAATATATGTGATAATATAGTGCATATATAACACATAGTATAGATATTAGGAGCTATAGAAACAAAGGGGACCATAGAAAGTTATAATTAACCCCCTCATTTTAAAGATGAAAGAAACTGAGGTCAGTCCACAGGTGCCTGATGAGTGACAGACCCAGGACATGCCCTTAAATCTCTTTACTTCTAGTACTAGGCTGTTTCAAAAACACAATTATTTCACAATACAGTGCTTTGTTATAAAAGCCTCTTACTATCTCTATTATTCAAACAGCAACATTCAAGATATTCCACAAGCTCTCTGTCCAAGGCCAAACATAATTATATTTCTGGATACAGACAATTTACTGCCTACTATCCCTGGCACATGACAGGCCTCAATAAATGTTTGTGTTTTTTTTTTAAAGTGAAGGATTACTAGAATAGGGCAGCTAAAAAAAAATCTGTAAATGGTGCAGCATGGATCTTCAATGCTTGTATTTGAAAAACAGAGCAGCATTTTCAGGTTTGAAATAAATGTTTAAGTCATAAAACTATGATTGCCCTTCCCCACCTATTATTAAATTCTGGAAATCGCACTGAAGGTAGTCTCCAATGTAACTGCTCAATGACTCCTGGTGTATAGATAAATACAACTATACTTATGCATTCTCCCTTTGTTTTTAGTAATATGTTTTCAGCTGGGCACATGGCCTTCGGCTAAAGATTGTGCTTCCAAGCCTTCTTTGGCCCCAGGTATGGCCGGTGAAATGAGTAAAACTGTTATATGAAAACTTTCTCCCAAGGCAGAGGAGTGCTCTCCCTTTTCCACGTCCATCTCCCCCCTCCCCCCCCCCCCGCGCCCCCCTCCTCCCGCCCTGCCAACTCCAGCTGGACTGTGGACACAGGAAATGTGCTGGTGAGTTATCTGACCATGAAGATGAGGGAAACATCCCTGGAGGTGGCACACCAACAAGATAGCCAACACGGGTTATGGTGACTGAGTCTGAAGGTGGGATGGGGACCAAATGGAAACAAAGACAAGGGAACTTCTGGGTGACATAAATGTTCAAAAACTGGATGACTAGTGGTGATGGACACAGAACTCTATAATTATAGTTCCTGAATTTCAACTGGGCTCATGGGTACCCATCTAAACAGGATCTTTCCCAGCCTTCCCTGGGTTTGATGAGGCCATATAACTGAGCAAAGATAATGTGTGCCATTTTGTACCAGTGCTCTTAAAAGAGTAGGTTTGGCCCCCCTTCCTTTCTTCTACTGGCAGTGATTTGGCAAAAGCCCTAACAACTCCTTGGACCCATACATCAAAGCCGCTGTGAGGATAGCAGAGCTGTCTCACTAGCCTTGCACTCTTAACTCTAAACTCTGTGTGAGAAAACCACTGAATTTTAAGATAATGCAATTACATTACAGAAAATAAAGACTAGAGTTCACCATTCAACATTTGTCAACTGTAAAGTATCTCAGGCAGCAGCTATCTTTATGAACTGTTTGCAGACCAGCAAGAAGAATGTTCTTATATAATTACAGAAAAATTTATGCAACAACTTCTGTTAGTTTTCAATATTTAAGTTCTGTTGTAGATAAATATACTGGGGAAAACTATTGTGGACATTGAAATGTATGTATTGAAAATTGGTTCAAGGAATGTTATTGGAGCCTTGTAACTTTTAGATATCATGATTTATTTTCTGAAACAATGAATTGGCAGGTTTCTTTTTCATTTTATACAACTACTGATATTAAAATACTTCTAAGTTTAAAGTCTGTCCTTTTCTTTTTCTCATATCACTCCAATTAAAGTTTAAAATAGGTAAATCATGCAAAAACTTTTTGTGGACAGTTCATTCAAATGAAGAAGCTAGGTATTTACTTACCTGTCACCTGACTTAAAATAGAACTGTGGCAAATAATCAACTAGAGAGAGCTGAAAGTCAGAAGGTGGGGCACTTTTCTCCACATTGAAGTTAAGGGGTAAGCCTTATAAAATTTCCACAAAATAAGAGTTTGGTAAACATCTCTCTCTTATCATGAAGATTTTATCTCAAAAAGAAGGTATGCTGTTCTTCAGGAAAGACAAGAGAAACTGCCTGTCCTAAATGTCAGTCCACAGGACTGACCTTTCTGTCTCTAGGTAGGGCTGCTATCTACCATGGTAACGGTGTGTACAAGTCAAATCTTCTGGCGGAACTATCAAAACCCTTATAGTTACATGTTTTTATCACATGGCTTTTGCATATCAGCATGTACAGAGTGGACTCAGAATGATATAATCTGGGTCACAGATGAGAGACATACACTTTCACACAGTGCCAGGAATAACTAAACTCTGAATAACTCAGCTGCTTGATGGGTATACCAGATGACAATAGAAATGATAGCATTTAAACTGATGCCATTAAAATGGCATGCATGTCAATTATTTTTAGTATTTTCTAGTTAAAACCCTCAGGTTATAAACATCTGGAATAAATTTTTAAAAAATATATTTTATTGATTTTTTTTTACAGAGAGGAAGGGAGAGAGATAGAGAGCTAGAAACGTCAATGAGAGAGAAACATCGACCAGCTGCCTCTTGCACACCCCCCACTGGGGATGTGCCTGCAACCAAGGTACATGCCCTTGACCGGAATGGAACCCGGGACCCTTCAGTCCGCAGACCGATGCTCTATCACTGAGCCAAACTGATTTTGGCTGGAATAAATTTTTTAATCAAAATACCAGCTTTATAGTCAGTGAAGCTGAAACAGAGAGCAAGTCTGACTTGTTCTCCATTAGGTGGAATAAATTTTATTGTTAAATGAATCCTTTTCTGAAAATCTAGAAGAGACCAGAATTCACAGCTCATTTCAACTCGTTTTATCTCATCTCTTGGATCAATATACATTTTCCACATGAAATAAACTTATCTGATTAGACTCCGCTGGCATTATGCCAAACAAATTCAGTTTGTGCCCTATTCAAGGGCGCTGGTTTATACCTTACTTTTAAGTCATGAGACATTTCTAGTTGTGGGCGTGTTCTTTTCTGAGAATAACTAAACTTATTGAGATCTAAGAGCACGTATTTGGCTTTTAAAAATATCTCTTGTAATAGTACGCCTTTGCCACTTAATAAATTCACAGTCCCAACTTATGCAAGGATGAAACAAATATGCAATCCTCTGGAAATACGTTTGCTTTAGTTACTTTTCTAGAACAATGGATGTAAGCTGCTCCATCCATATTCTCTTGCCTAAGAGATCCCTTTTGTGAGAGAAGTTTAAGAGGCTATTGACAGTAAAACCTATAGAACAGACCACAATCATCTGTCTCACGTAGATGTGGAGCACAGGGCTAGTATCTTATTAACACCTATTGGCCATGGACAATGCTATTGACCCATCTTGCATGTTTCTTATATAAACAATGACTTCACAAAAGCATAAATGATTTCCCAACTCAATTTATACTTTAAGTTTCAAAGGAAAAAAGCACATCTTATCTGTTTACTTATTTGACCTATAAAGCAAAAGCAGGGTGCCAAGGGTAGGAGCTACTGGAATAGCAACATCAGAAACACATCAAAAAGAGGAAGTTCATTAACAGAGCAGGGCTTTTGGTACTACTCTGAGCTAGTCCACACATCACAGAAGCTCCAGGGAGAAAACAGATATCTAAAATAAAACAAGTCCTAGTTCTAGGAGTAGTTTAAAAATCACTGTCTCCAGACTCATCTACAGCTCTCTCCTATACCATCAAGGCAAGCACAGCCTGGAAGCTGTAAGGATCTTTCACTGCTCAGCCCTGTGTGGCTATGTTCAGCAGCTTAGGAGAATCAAACCAGTAGCAAGGGAGCTTTGATTTTATAACAATAAATGATGATTCAATTACATAATAGAAGTATTTGAATAGGCTAATTTCAACATCTTAAAATCTACACAATGTAATTAACAAGCAAATAGTATACTCACAAAATTTACTGCCAGTCTTATAAGCACATTCTGAAATTCTATCAGCATTAGCTAAAAATCTCAAAATATCCTTTCTATGGACCCTTTTACACAGAAAGATAGAGCTTAACAAAAGCAACATAACTACTCAAATCATGCAAATTTGCACTCAACTCAGCTATTATATTATTCTGCTTGTATCCAACTGAATAGTTTGAACTCATCAAATAACTAAAGTTTGCTCTCTTAGGTATTTTATGAATATTATGGTGTTTTATATCAAGTAAAAATATCTTTGACTCAGCAACAAAATGGGACTTCATCAAAATTAAAAACTATTTTTTTTCATTATCAAGAAAGTCAAGAGACAATCTACAAATGGGAGAAAATATTTGCAAATCATATTTCTGATAAGGGTTTGAAATTCAGAAAATATAAAGAACTCTTACAACTCAAGAACAAGACAAATAACCCAATTTTAAAAAATGGGAAGAGGACTTGAATTGACATTTCTCCAAGACAGATATATAAATGGTTAATAAGTACACAAGAAGATGCTCAATATCTTTAGGCATTAAGGGAATGCAAATTAAAAACACAATGAGATACCACTTCACACCCACTAGGATGGCTAGAGTTTAAAAAATAAGCAACATCATTCAACAATGGGGTAAAATATACAGTAATGTTTCTTAATTTGATATGGCCCTTGAAATCCAAATTTTCCCCCAATTCAAGTAAATCTTCAGTCAACATCACAGTTCGTTGACACTTCACTTCCTGCCATATCCTATCATAGAGCTTTCAAATATACTTGACCCAAACTGCTTAGATTTTTACCATTACAAATCTTTTATGATGACAAACTTTAAATTACTCCTTATCAGCAACACTGGTTTCACAATTGCTTCCAAAGCTGACTCTATGATAACTCTCCCAGAAATGACAGTTATATCCAGATACCACCATTCCCAAGTCTGCAGACTCTTCTCTCAACATCATTTTGGAAATCATTCTAGTCCAAAGGTCTCCTTGTGGAAATATTTCTATCCATTTCTTTTCCAACTATACCCAGTACTACATGGCTTTGTATGCTGATATTTCCAATTCATTTGCTCAGAGTTCCCTCCCCTTGCCCTACATGAACATCTTCATCTCCCATCTGCACTGTCATATTATACATCTCCAAATCTGTCTTTGGATACTCAGAAATGAAGAACTTGTGGAAGCCCTGTGCTCACAGAAAAATGCATATCTGATAATAAAATGAGTTTCTCAATATATGTCCAGATTCTATTGACAATCTTAGTGTAAAGGCTCCTGCATTTCACTAGATGCACATTTCACAAATCCAGAGTTGTAGAGGGACAATCTCAACTATAGAACAATGTGTAATTCTGTATCCCTGGGTCCTGAACAGCAAGTATAGGCTAATGCATTAATACTAATCCTGATCATACATGTGTGTAGGTGTGTCTGGGAATTCTGGGAAGAGTTCTCTATACTCTCCAGGAGGAAAGAATTGCCCTATGGACTCAAATGGAGAATTTAATTTAGTAGAGAGTGCATACAATGGGGGGGGAGGGGCGCGCAGGGGGAATAAAACAGCTGCTGGAGTCAGAGGCTGGAACTTGGAATTTAAGTTCCAGCTTTGTCACTAAACTCTGAAGTCTTAGTTCCCTAACTTCTCAGACCCTTAGTTTCTCATGTGCTAGACAACCATGAACCTTCTGCCTTAGGGATACTGAAAACTAAATAGGCAATATTAGTCTATCGCTTTGGGACAAAGTAGGTGCTAATTAAATAAATGTTAGTTCCCTATTCCCACTGTATTATGGGAGTTGCTTCCACCTCCCTTTCTCCCTATCTTGGAGGCAGGTTTGGGTCTTATTTCATTTTCTAGCCTTAGCACCTAGCACAGCACCTGACATAAGCTAGATGCTGGATATTTGTAAAATGGAATGGAAGTTAAGTTGAATATGTATTTTATGTTTTACAAAAGTTTTGTTTACCACAGGGCTTTACTCCTTGTTTCATGGTCCTAAAAATTTCTTTTATTAACTCCACTGGCACATAGAATCTAGTGACCATTCACCTAGTTCTTACACACATACCCTATATTCTATAATTTATAAATTTTTGTATCCTCATTAATAGCTGATCATTTTGCTTGGTGGAAGCAGATCAATACTTTCAAACGTTCCAACTACTCTTTCTTTTGGTCCATTCATCCAGAATCTCCTCCCCCACCCCCACCCAATTCTTTCTGTCCAGCTCTATTTGTAATACAGTAGACTGTTTAATCAATGCATTATTTTGGTAAAGATTGCCTCGGTAATATCCCTAAGTGATTATGCACTGCTTAAACATATGGAGGAATTTACTGGAGCATCTAAAGTGTACAAAGGAATTCACTAACTTTCTGGTGAGAAGTTTTCATTGTTAGCTTCTTTCCCCGGACCCTGAGTTTAAATCTATATCTTTAGCAGCCTCTACTCACTAACCATGGGTCTGGCTTCTAGTCCAACCTCCACACAGTCATCCTTAGGAATCTGAAGACTATTACTAACCCTCATGTTCCTCTCCCAACAAGCACTAGTTCCCTTGAGACAGGGTTTCAGGTCAGTTTTAACAGCTAAATCCCAAGTGTTTTATACCATGGTTCCCAGAATTGTGACTTCTTCTCATTCACTTTGACATTTAAAAACCTGTCCATAATACATCTATATTTCCCTAAGGATGACAAAGTAACTTAAAGGAACGTTGCATCATGAGTCATATAAGTACTTTCTCTAAAATACTAAAACTATGATGCTTCATGATAAAATCTGTATTCAAATCTGAAATGAAAAAGAAAACAGAAGAGAATCAGAGCAAAACAGATGAAAAATGCTGTTATTTCTTTCTAGAATGCAGCTTTCAGGATTCTTCATCCCATTAGAGATCTTCAATCTTAACCCTCGTCTTCCTCGGAAAATGAGAAAATTTAGAACTAGAAAGGTCAAATGAATTGCCAACTTTAAATCACTAGCCTAATGTTTTGACAGCTCCATAAAATTAATGTCTCCTCTGCTTAAAACCTTTGAAAAAGAAACAGCTTTCCATCACCCTTTGCATAAAATCCATTTTCTTAGAGCGACTACGAAGGCTCTTCAGGACCTGGCTCCCGCCATCTTCTGCAGCCTAATTTCAAGCCCTTCCCTGCTCCTGCACCCTAAACTCCATGCTCCATTCATTTCACCTCTTTATGTTCCTTTGCTCACCTCTGAGACCTAACGTATACTTACTGCTCTTCCCTTTGCCCTCACTCTCTAAATCCTACCCAGCGTTCAGGTCTCCCATGATCCCTAACTTAGATCATTCCGCTCTATATGTTCCCATAAACCCAGGAGCCCTAATCTAGACATTAGGTCTCCCCATATATCTCTAAGGACGCAGGTCTCCCTCTTTTCACAAAAATCCATACCATTTTTTCTGGTGATTATTTGATTAATACCGACAATGCCTGCTAGATTGTATACTCTCTGAAAGTAGGAATCATATTCACCTTTCTCTTTTTGGTGGTCTTATTGAGAACCCATTACTGAGCACAAAGTGAATGCTTAATAAAATGTGAATTTCACGAAGGCTTAAATTAGCTAATAATTCCTAAAATATCTACTAAAAGGCTGTTATCATGCTATATCACACCAAATCCTTTGAATTTGAGCCTAGTATATTACCCTGAGCCCTGTTATGTTTCATGAACAAACTGTTCCAACCTGATCTTTCTGGACTTAATTCTGTCAACCAAAATGCTAGGTCCTCTATAAATTTGATGAGCATATACAAAAAATACTGCCTTTCCACCACTTAATGTCTTTCCTTTAAGGAGCTGTCCAAGGATAACTTCTAACATAAGCCACCTCTGTATTCGTGTCTGATCTAAGCTGCCGCTTTCTGGATTATTAAGATTTTTCTCCATTACACCAATAAGGACTCTAGCTTTTCTCACAGACATACTTGAATAAGTGAGTTGAAAAACAAGATTCCAATCAGATGGTGGCAGACCTATGTTCAAACAATAATGCTCTCGTTGGCCTTCTCCACAGTAGGAGAAATTCAAAGCAGACAGATGTTTACTTAGTCACGGTAAGTATGCTTGCCACAGAACAGGCGCCCTGTCCATGTATAGGACTCAAAAGCAAATCTGGAACTTTGGAAATTTAGAGGAGCATATACACCTTACGTAATATCCAAATAACTGAAACAAAGTAAGAATCTGACAACAACAGTACCAATCATCGTTAGAACAATCGCTCTCCTTCAAGACCCATGCTTCAAAAATTAAGGAAATCCTAATTATAGACTTAATAACTGATCACCTTCCTCAGAAACTGCCAAAGTGTAAAAAAAATGTTCAGGATTCTGATAAACAAAGAGATATATAATCAAAGGAATCCTGGCTTCAGCAACTAATGAGTAAGTACAAAGTCCAAACCAATACATTTGAAAATGGTGAAGAGCACTGCCCTAGAGCCAAGGATCTGTGTTCAAATTCTGACTCTATTACTTTCCAGTAGTGTGACCTTGAACTAGTTTCTTTTTCTTTTTTTTAATATATTTTATTGATATTTTTTACAGAGAGGAAGAGGGAGGGATAGAGAGTTAGAAACATCAATGAGAGAGAATCATCGATCAGCTGCCTCTTGCACACCCCCTACTGGGGATGTGCCCGCAACCAAGGTACATGCCCTTGACCGGAATCGAACCCAGGACCCTTCAGTCCACAAGCCGATGCTCTATCCACTGAGCCAAACCGGTTTCGGCTTGAACTAGTTTTTTAATCCATGCTTCAACCTGACCATCTCTAAAATAAGCCTAAACATATGCATCTACCTCACAGAGTTGTGGTTAAATGAGTTTAAAAAAGAATGTGTTAAATTGAATTTTTAAAATAATGTATTCTTTTTAATCTGTATCTATTTTAATACTATTAAGATGAAACCCAGGTTATAAGACTGTAGGATTTGTGGACCTTGCTCTTTATGTTCCTTACTAGAGGCCGGGTGCATGATATTCATACACTGTAGGGTAGGGGTGTCCCTCAGCCTGGCCTACTCACTCTCACAGTTTGGGACCCCTTGGGGGATGTCTGCCTAAGCCAGCAGTCAGACATCGCTCCCGCAGTCTGAGGCTTCTGCAGTCCGGACCCTCCCTTTGCTCCTTACCACCCACCTGCAGCAGAGGCAGAAGAGGCTCCCGCCACCGCTGCTGCACTCACCAGCCATGAGCCTGGCTTCTGGCTGAGTGGAACTCCCCCTCCCCTCTCACACACACACACACACACACACACACACACACACACACACACCACCCCGGCCCCGTAGGAATGCAATGACCACCAGGGGCAGCTCCGGTATTGAGTGTCTTTCCCCTGGTGGTCAGTGTGCATCATTGCGACTGGTCATTCTGGTTTTTATTGTATAGGATTATGTCACTTCTCTTTCATCTCAATTTGTGATTATTTTCATTTCCTCTTCTTGCTCCAAATCTAATATGAAGTCAGTGCTGAATCAAAAAAGGAAATTAGCCCAGCTGGCATTGCTCAGTGGTTGAGCATCAACCTATGAACCAAGAGGTCATGGTGAGGGCACATGCCCCAGTTTCAGGCTTGATTCCCAGTAGTGAGCATGGAGGAGGTAAGCTGATCAATGATTCTCTCTCATCCTTAATATTTCTATCTCTCTTTCCCTCTCCCTTCCTCTCTGAAATAAATAAAAATAAATTTTTTTAAAAAAAGGAAATTAAATCTTTCCCTTTGTAGGGTACCAAACACACCAAAGCATCAACATTTTGCTATTATATGGGAACGTTCTAAAAGCTGAAGAAGACTGATAATCTGCACAAGGAGATGGGCCATAGGGACACCTGGTCCAGGGTGTGTCAGGACTATGCCAGCAAGCTGTCATCAGTCATTATCCTGCCACAGCTGGGCCCAGGCTTCTGAGACCAGAAGCAGGCTGAGTCCTACAGTGTTGGTCTTAGTAGGTCACAGGACAGTGAAATTTTTCAGCATGAATTCATAATGATTTTATATAATGTTCAAACAGTTTCATCTTAACTGTTTCTATAAAATCTTTCATAAAATAGATACTTTGAATTAACTTACAAATCAACCTCACCCCCAGAATCAAGTACAGAAAGATTATTTTTTAATATCTGAAACAGGATTAAATGTAAAGAAGTTCTAATTATTGTCTTAGAAGCTGGTTTAATAATTTCATATTAGCAAAACAACCTAGATATTTCTGAATAGTGAATTCCTTATAAAGTCTTACTCAAAGTTAATCTTTTATTTTAAGATTTTGTAAAGGAAGAATCAGTGTGGAATAATATTAACAAATATACATATGCCTCTTACTATGTATTAGGTATTCTTAAGTGATTTATATGTATTAATGATTAAGTCTCACAATCCTATAAGGTGCATCTACCTAATATAATTCCAATTTTATAGACAAGAGAAATGAAGCTCAGAGAGAAAGTCAGTGAGCTAGAGCTAGAGGATGGCAAGGTGGGATCTCACCCAGTCTGGCTTCAGAATCTGTGCTCATCATTGCTCCACTCAACACCGTGTCTCCTCACCTCACATGCAGTCAGACTCTCTCCAAGGAATCTGAGTTGTGATTTAGAGGCAGCAAACTACCACTCTGCAGAGGACAGAGCTGAAACTCTGAATGCTGTACGTCATTCATATTCTGCCCTGGGAATGAAGAAGCAGCGAACTCGGGGAATGGAAGATAAATTAGAGATGCAAAGAGACAGAAGTTAATCAGATGGCAAGACACCTGTTGGATGCCAGCCAGTAACAGCCAGCTCTGCTGCCTAGCTGAACTCCGGTCTTTGCATTTAAAGGGACACACCTTCATGTCCATATCATAAACTGCCTTTCTAGTTTAAGATAGCTCAAGATTTTAGTACTTAAACCATAAGAGCCTTAACTCATATCAAAACTGATAACCCAATTGAGGGGAGAGTTGGATCCTTGTATTGAACTGAAACTGATTAAATACTGCCAAATATGCACATGCTAAATAACAGAGAATAATGTTCAGATAACATTTTTTAAAATATGAATGAATCTTAATTGATTTAATAATGTTTTCTTCTAATCAATATTTGAAATGTAGACCCAGTGAAGAAGTAACTGTATTAGTTTCATTGTCCTCATCTCTGGCACATGGAATTGCTCTGATTTATTTTTTAATTTGACATGCTAGGTGAAATCCCTGTACCAGCCCAATGAGGAGGAAGAAATTTCACAATGCTCCCATTTACAGAATGGAGAAACAGTAGTTCCCTTCCTCTGCTGGCACAGTGCTGCTATTTTGGTATCTGTCAGTTACCAATGCTGTCTAGATATGGTAGTCTGGGTAAACAGCTTTTGTTAAGGGACAATGTTCTAACCACTGAACACCAAGTGTCTTACAGGGACACTGAGGAAACATTTCTTGATGTGGAACATGGTAAAGCCAGAATGGGCCATCTTTTCTTGATTCCATTCTTGACATCCTACTTTCCAGTTCAAGTTGGCACAACAATCTTTCCAATTTTATAGGGTGGGAAGCTTACAGTAAGTTTCAACTTCTCTCCATCATTTTCTTTTCTCATGTAGATCAGTGGTTGCTTATTCTTAATACTATTGTATGTATCCACCAACAGAACCAGCATGTGTGAACTAATCTCTCTCTTTTTTTATATATATTTTATTGATTTTTTACAGAGAGAAAGGGAGAGAGATAGAGAGCTAGAAACGTCGATGAGAGAGAAACATCGACCAGCTGCCTCTTGTACATCCCCTACCGGGGATGTGCCTGCAACCAACGTACATGCCCTTGACCGGAATCGACCTGGGACCTTTCAGTCCACAGACCGACGCTCTACCACTGAGCCAAACCCATTTCGGCTGAACTAATTTCTTAACTCACACTGTCACTGCCTACGTCTAGATACTTGTCAGTTCTTTTCTCCTGTATTGTGGTAATGCCCTTTAAATTTTTTTTCATGGACAATGCAGCCGCTGTCTATCCATCACTGCCAGATTTTGCTGCAGTAATGGATACATCTACTCAGCTGATAGTTTGGCCCATATAAATCCCTCCTACTGATTTACATTGCCTTTCCATCACTTGAGGCTCAACCTAAGACCCATTGTACCATCTTCAGGGTAGAAGGCTTCCAGTTTCCTGTAGGACTGATATCCTGATAGTGATTGCCTAATTAAAGAAATATGCCAGGGTAACCCACCTAGTCCGTGTTCTCCTTTTGTCCAACCCTCCTCTTCCATCCATATGGGTGCCTAATCTATTCAACCCACTCAATCCTTTAGGCCTTGCCCAAACAGTTTGAATAGCCCTTCCCTTGTCAGAAGGGAAGACAATTAGTAAACTCTTTCTCTGTGCTATTGTATTTACTGGTATATGTGACTCAGACTCACTGAATCCTTACAGTAACCAAGCAAGGGTCCCTCACTTTTCAGATGAGGAAAGTGAACCTTAGAGGAATTAAGTTAATTTGCCAGATGTAAAATGTGAGCTGAGGACTGTGTAATGTTAAAAAAAAAACAAACAAATAGTAACCTCTCAGCCTTTGCACAAGCTGTTCCCCCTGCTCAGAAAGGACCTACCGTACTCCCGTCTACAGGCGTCAAGCACCTGGGCAGCCTTCAAAGCCTCACTTACACGCTAAGGTTCTAGTGCAGGTGCAAGAAAAAGGGTCCTTGCACTTTCTGACTTTCTGTCTGTCTGTCTGTCTGTCTGTCTGTAGCAGCCAAGACTCAGTGGGGGAATACAGTGAAAACAAAAACAAAACAAAACAAAAAAAACAAAAAACAAAAAAAAAAACCTCACTTACATGCTCCCATCACCACCTTTTGAAGACTTCTTCCACAGTGTTCAATCAGCAATAATTACTCTCCATTTCATTCTATCCTATGATAGCAAACATCACTCCCATAAATATTTTCTTTGCTTCTCTCTCTTACTTGACAGCACATTGTAATAACCCCAAAATGTTTGTACTGTAATATTACATACTGGCCTCTGCTAATATACATGAGAAAGCAATGTTCCCTTCCTAACCGCCTTAGTGATGAAAAAGTTAATTCAGAATATAAAGTACAGTAACATTTAATCAGAAATATTAGAGCTTGACCAAGTATGCATTGGTTATTAGGCTTGTTCACTGTTCAAACATTAAATCATACATTTTGAATTTAAATACATATTCAAATTTTCCTTTGGAATGCATCATAACTATCTTCTTCCTTTATTTATACTGGTCAGGTATGAAAGTAACTGGAAATGGTGGAGGTGATAGAGAAGAATACTGGCCATTCCACACAGAGACAGTCAGAAGGAAAACTTCAGGGACTCTCTCTTCAGCTGCTATTACTCCTGTGTGAGAGGCTCTGGCTGCATTTAAAGGTCCTTGTGGTGCAGGGAGGATGAGGGGTGGAGGAAGTGAGAATGGGGGGGAGGGGGGAAAGGGAAAATAAGGGAGGAAGGGAAAGGAGGAAGGATGGAGGGAGGAGGCCACAATTTTTTCTCAAAATGCAAGCCAAATAATTTCAGCTAGCCAACGACCAAAGAAAAACAATCAGTTGGATTAAGGGGAGGCAGGAATACTATCCAATGAGGCACCTTTCTAACATGTTCCCAGAGTCATTCTGACTATACTGGATTTTCCTCTTGCATACCAACTTATTCATGCTGGAATTCTAAAGCTCTTAAATTCTGCTAGTGGCGAGTCTAGTTTAGTTTATCTTAGTAAATACAATACTGGTCTGGGCAATTTCTCATGTTGTGTGAGTGTGCATGATCTGGAAGACGAGATAAGTTCTGCTTGGCTTCCTTAACCTTTTTCTTATCTGTGACTTGTCTACAGGGTCCTGCATAAAGGAAACTGTGAATTTCTTGCACTGTCATTCGTTTTTAAAGAATCAATAGGATATAGCCACATTTTTAAAAAAGTGTGGATCAAGATATTTCCCAAATCAATTTAGTGGCTCATAACTAGCCTTTAAACAATTAAATACAACAGAAGGAACCTGAATACATCACATGCAGCAACTAAAAGTACTGTCAATTTTTCTTCCAGTCTTGTGTGTATAATGACTTGAAATGTAGTTTCCATCAAAAATGTCAAAAGCCACATGGCTATTTAAGAACAAGAAAAGATGCAGCCCTAACCGGTTTGGCTCAGTGGGATAAAGCGTCGGCCTGTGGATTCAAGGGTCCCAGGTTCAATTCTGGTAAAGGGCATGTACCTTGGTTGCGGGCACATCCCCAGTAGGGGGTGTGCAGGAGGTAAATGATTGATGTTTTTCTCTCATTGATGTTTCTAACTCTCTCTTCCTCTCCCTTCCTCTCTGTAAAAAAAAAAAAAAAAAAAAAAAAAAAAAAAAAAAAAAAAAAAAATCAATAAAATATATATATATTTTTAAAAGATTCAGTTTCCCTACCGAAACCTCTACACTTAATGGGATTTTTACCATTTAAGGGATCAAGATACCTCACATTACAAAATATAGTGAAAATGAAGAAAGACATTTAATTAATCCCGTACTAAATAAACTTCTAAACAGCTCTAAAACTTCTCTGTGATAGTCAAACTAAGCCCAGAGGATTGAATTTTAGCGAGAATGTGATTTCTTTCACAATGCGATAAGAAGTCAGAAAGAGAAGCACTTTATTTTATACTCTAGAAAATGTGAATATTTATCTTTTTCATAAATTTAAAAAGTTCATCTCGGACAAAACAAAACAAATCAACATGAAATCAAAGGCAAATCTTAGCATAATCTTATTAATATCTTTCCAGATGAACCTAAACCCAGTATCACCTCCAAAGGCTGTACACATCAACTCTTTCAAATTTCAAATCTGGTTAAAGAATTAACTGTCTCCAGAAAGTTATGTAATTAAATTCAACATCCCAACATCTAGATTATTTAAAGGTTTGGTATATAGGGGAATTATTTTATGTGTGTAACATGCCTCTGAAGCATTCCATATTAGTGGCCAAATTTCATATCAACTAAGCTCCAGGTCTAGGAGTAGGAGTAGGATTCTCCTTTGGGGAAGCTTAAGCATATATATGTCATAATATTCATATCATCTACAAATGGAAGAGTGTTTCCTGGTAAACACATTAATATTAATTCATTCATCCTATTGAACATAGGAAGCTCCCTGTAACTCAGTCACTTTCTACCTCTTCAGCCTCTTCAGTCCTCTCCACTGTGTCACTGTACTCTCCCTGCTTTCATTTCATCTCCCCTTTGGCCTGGAAAATTCCTACACATTTTTGAAGACTCATCTCAGACCCCATAAGAAGATCTTGACAAGACCATCAGAACAACATAAAATAGAATTCAGAATTCTCTGGATAAGCATTAATGGTGGAATATTGTAAAATCAATGGACAAAATGAAGTTTTAAAGATTATCCACAACCATGGACTCCCCTATCCTGACTTGGCATTTCTGTTGTGGTTGTTGGTAACAATCTCCACATATTGCATCCTATCTAATAAAAAGGGAATATGCTAATTGACCCTCATGCCATCGCAAAGATGCCAATGCCCACACCTGCCTCCAAAGTCCCCCAGCCCCCTCAGCCACCCAGGGCTAGCCTGAGGTACAGGCAAGTCTCAGATGTCAGCTGCCCAGCAGCTCAGGGCCAGCCCAAGGTGCAGGCAAGCCTTGGATGGTGGCTGCCCAGTCGCCCAGGCCACCCGAGGCTCAGATACTAACCAGGGCCAGCTGAAGCTCGCACTGCTGGCAGTAGCAGCAGCAGAGGTGTGATGGGGCATGCCTTCTCCTGATCACCAGGTCGCCTCCCACCCCTGAGGGCTCCCGAAATGTGAGAGGGGGCAGGCTGGGCTGAATTTTTATGCACCAGGTCTCTAATATAATTATAAAAATAGATTATGTATCTTAAATAGGGGGAAAAAATGCAAAGTAGGCTAGATGTTTGAATACAATGAACACTTTCAGAAATATATCATGGTTTTGTAGTTGTTTTGCTATTATTTTTGGCCAGCTGATTCTTTTAAACCACATCTATAAAATAGCTATGAAAGTGAAAAGTATAGAGAATCCCCATGTACTCATCACCCAGTTTCAACAAAGTCACCTAGTTTTATCCACATTTTTAACATAATCATAAAATTATTGCACCTGCCAAAACCGGTTTGGCTCAGTGGATACTGTCAGCCTGCAGACTGAAAGGTCCCAGGTTCGATTCCAGCCAAGGGTACATGCCTTGGCACATCCCCAGTAGGGGGCATGCAGGAGGCAGCTGATCAATGTTTCTCTCTCATCTATGTTTCTAACTCTCTCTCTCCCTTCCTCTCTCTAAAAAAAAAAAAAAATCAATAAAATATATATTTTTTAAAAATTTGTAAAATTATTGCACCATAAAAACACAAATTATTTTCTTAATATCACTAAATAGCTAATTAGTGGTCAAATTTCCCCCAATTATCTTGTAGATGTTTATTATAGTTCAAATCAGCAACTAAACAAGGTCAGTAACTGCATAACCCTTAAGTCTTTTTTTTTTTAAATATATATTTCTTTGATTTCAGAGAGGAAGAGAGAAGGAGAGCGCGATAGAAACATCGATGAGAGAGAATCATTGATCAGCTGCCTCCTGCACAACCCTCACTAGGGATCAAGCCCACAACCCAAGCATGTGCCCTTGGCTGGAATCGGACCTAAGACCCTTCAGTCTGCAGGCTGACACTCTACCCACTGAGCCGAGCTGGCTAGGGTCCTTTTAAAACCAACCTATGTGTGTCCCCTTTAATTTTTCATTGCAATTTATTGTTTCAAGAAATTGCCATATTATATGTTTAATGCTCATATGCCTTAAAATAGAAAGTCAGGATTTTAAACTAGTAAGATAACTATTATGATATGCTATACTCTTTCATTCTGTTGCTTGTAAAGAGTACTACTAAAAAATGAATAAAAAGTTATGACAACAATAGTAAGGAAAGCTCGTTTAAAAAGTATGGATCACTGATATCTTAAACTCAGTAGCTATTATAAGAATGATATCTACAGAAAACAACAAACATTTATTTGCAAGAACTTCATTTTTCTATTCTGCTGTGACAGGCGCACTAATAAGACACTTGGACAACGGTAAAAACAACAGCAAAATATTAAGTTCAATCTAAGGTTATACTAGACGTCATTTTCATTATAGTTCTTAGTAATACTATAAAGATTCTGAAAGTTATTTGATTTTTAAATACTAGTTCAATTTTCAGTATTAATGCTCATGGTAAAAATATTCCACTTCAAAAAGACTGAATTATTTGTATGCAAATGAAGTTAGCTCTAATAATCGTATGCATTCATAGAAGGCAAATACTGTATATGTGGGGCAAAGTGACAGCATTAACCTCACTGAGTATAAAAGCATTACCCTAAGTTCTACTCCTCAGACACTTGAAATGTGCTGCTAAGGTATAACAGTGCTTAGTTAAGTAAATAAATCTTTGAAAACCTGTAGCCTTTGCTGTGGCCTGTAACACAAAGCCAAGAGCAACACTTGAATTTTAATCCCCAGGAAGCTATGCCCCAATTGCTGTAGGAGTATAACTATCATATCAGAAAAGAAAAAGCCAGCCCCGGAGCCGTGTGCGAGGCACCACCTACCATAGACCGGGGCTTGCTGATGGCCACCAGACTAGTGAGGAAGTCTTCATCGTGCAGCTGGCTGAAAACGTGGGCGTCATAGGCTACCATAATGGAGATTTCTTCCATCATCTTGCCCGCTGACCTTTCCACGGCAGCAGCTGCTGCCCAACTCCAGACCACGCTGTCCAAGGAAAAATCCTAAGGCAGCTCAGTGCCAGTGCACACACCCACCTGAGTAGCAGGGGGTGGTGTCAAAAGCCCAGAAGGAATAAAAGGGGGGAAAACAGCAGCTGCTCTCACGGGCTGGTCTAGCAATTCACCCCCAGCAGAAAACCAAGGGAGGTCTCTTATCTACGGAGGAAGTATACGCGGTAAACACCTTCTGCATTCAGAACGCCGACGCAGAAAAATCCACTTTTCGGAAATCTTCTTTAAACTTCAAAAAAAGAGAAATTAAGGTGTTTCCTAACTGAAAATATCCTAAGGGATATTTTAATGGATTTATTAATGTTCTTGGTAATTGGAACTTTTAAAAAGTTTATCTTCTTCAGTGTTATTTAGTATGTCAAGTTTCTTCTTCTTGGAGGAGAAGTGAATTTTCTTCCTGCTTATTTCTTCACACTTATAGGAAATAAATAGATGGTGACCTTTAGAGTTTTAGAATGTCTTGCATTCTTGTTGTACTTAATTATCTTCCTAAGTATGAAAAAAAAAGAGATCCTTTTTCCCCTCTGAGTATTCTATTAAAAAAAAAGTACCAAAACATAAAAATGAAATAGGGAATGCAATAGCAATTAATAATCATATTCCCTTCTATCGTAACAACAATACAAACATTTTAAACAGAATTCTTGATTTGGAGAACTCAGTTTTCTGTTGTTATTCAGAAAGCAGCACAAGGATCTTATTTCTAAACTGACTGCTCTTCTCCCACAAGAAAAAGTTCTCTTCATCTTTTATGTTTGAGCTCAGAACTTTCTCTTAATTATCCACACAGCAGATAGCCAGAACTGTTGGTGCCTTCACCACCTGAAGTGTTTTTTTAAGTACAGCTGGCAACTGTAAATGAACCTCAATGTGCCCAGAAAATCCGAACGCTGCCTGTGACTATCATTACAAGGCTGCCTAAATTACCAGGAAGTATAATAAATGCTAATTTCATGGAAAAAGCATTAAGTAAATAAAGGGGGAGGACAAAGCTCCTTCAAATTTTTCCAATATTTATAATTAAGTTATTATCGTCTTTGCTGTTTATAGATTATGACACTGCAATCCAATGAGAAACATTATTTGCTAGATTTAGAAATCAACTTGGCAATGCTTGTCTACAATCAAATGCAAACACTGGTTGCAATTTTTTGTCTTAATTACTGATAGCAGTGTTATATTGTGTAAGTTTATTTGCTTTTCAGAAAACAAAACTTAGAATGAAATTTATAGTATCTATTTTCCCCGGTTTTCCTGAAGTATCTTCACCTAGATTAGCATGATTACTTCAATAGTACTGTGTTCCTATTTAAATAGGATTAGGAGAGTTTTGCAACTGCTACAGCATTCGAGATTAAATGCACACCAATGAAAGGGGGGGGGGCAACTTATTGCTAGGAAACAGAAGCAAGTCTAGTAGGCTTATTTAAACAGAAAATGCAATACTTTACATAAATCCTCAAGATTAAAACAACTTCCAACTGCGTTTGAAGCTAGTTGGAACCGGTAAAGCATTTTTACTTCCTACGTTTTCCTACAATGCAGCTTTGTCTTTAAAGCATTATTTTCGTTAAAAATCTTTCCAGCACATTTATCTTAACGCTGACTAACCAGGTAAAAATTAAATGATAGTCAGGAGACAAGATGTTCTAAGGCATCCGGGCAGCTCCTACCTTTTGAATTCCTTTTTATCTTGTCAGAAGCACGTTAAAATATTCCGCAAATCTCTTCGTGCATCAGAAGATTTCCCATTATCTTGCAGACCATTTTCCAGATGGGAAAGCAATCAATCCCTCTTGCTCTCCTACTTTTCTTTGCTACCGTGGCTCAGTGCTTCCACACTGGTCTCAGTGCTTCCACACTGGTATCTGAATAAGGTGCACTGACAAAGACACCTGTTGTCCAAGGTAAAGAAACTACTTCCCACAATGCCCTACTCCCTGCTGGCAACCGCCCAGGGGCAAACAAGAATTATAACCTCACCTCGCAGTTGTCAATGTGCCCTGGGGAGCGCATTAGTGTAACAGTAGGTGATCCTGCTTAAGAGGAGCACTCATAATCCAAGAAGAAGAAAAAAAAAAAGGGGGGGGGGGGCCGCCAGGAAAACAATATAAAATAGTCCAGGTATGATGAGGGAATCAGGGCTATCAGAGTGCAAAATATTTTTTAAAACATAATCAAAGGTTGTAAAGACAGTTTTTAAATTACATAAACAGAAACTAACAACTACAAATAATTCAGTCCTTTTAGAATTCCGCAAGGCTTTTAGGTAAATAATTAGACATTTTTCAAAAGGAGATTTTTTAAAAAATTATCCACTAGACTAGATTAAGAGCATTTCATTTCTAAATCCCAGAAGTCCTCCATCACAGCCACACTGCACACATTTTCTAGAGCAAGGGCTCCTTAAGAATGACTTGCATCCTTTATTGTTTCACCATACTTCACTTTCAGGATATGCAAAGGAAATTCAAATGCTTCCTTTCTTATGCAATGAAATGTATATTGTGGTCCCCTTCTGAAAACTGATGATCTATTTTAAAAACTGTCTTTGTACAGCCTGGTTTCCTTTCCTAAAAACATTTCTGCAGTCTCAGAAATACCAGCTACAGTCCCCTCCCAAACTTCAGTGGTCTTCATATAGTCATGTTTACACACAGTCCGAGCTCTCTGGCAAGACACTTTTGTTGCTCTTTCCTTTCCCGGGAGAACTTTGGCCCTCTGTTCTCCCCTGTTTTTTCTGTAGTCATCTACTTCACACCAAGTGACTCCACTAAAAAGGGCTGGGGTGGGTGGGGAGAGCGCGGGCGGGGAGCAGTTATCTGAGATCCAGGGTGCAGTGCCCACAACACCATTTGCTGCTAAAATTTACCTGGAGAGGATTGTATATCAAAGGGGCAGCAGACAAACACTGGCATCAGTGCTAACCAATATATGGTCCCCAGTTCAAGCAAGAGCTAGGCTAGCTGTCTGTCCGAGGCAAGTCATTTAACCTCCCTAGGTTTCAGTTTCCCCGTGGTCATGCAAATGAGAGGGATGGAAGAGATCTGAGGTTTTCACCCTGCTCAGAAAGAGTGAAGAGCAATGGCACCAATTTCCCTCCACTAAATAGGCTTCTTAGGCAATTTAAAGGTGGAAATACCTTTTCAGTCTCTATCAGAATAAAATCAAAGGGTAACTTTAATCCAAGATGTTAAAAGAGACTCCCCAGAGATGTTATGTCTCAACAAATGCAATCTTCTGATAATACTCTTTTCCCTATAAAAGAGGACTCAATTGCAGTTGTTACACTTTTTATTAGTTAATCTTTACAGTCTTTCTATTCAGAGGCCAAACCAGCTATAAAATCATTCTCAAAAGCCTCTGGATCTCATTAAGTTAAAATTTTAACGAAGGAAATCTCTAGTGATTTTTAAGTGCTTTTTTAAGATTTTCACATGGAAAGCGTTTACTCAGGTAGCTGATTGTGTTCCAACCATCACTTTTCTAGGATTATTTTTAACAGAACCATACCTGGGTCATACTGGATGAGTATGAGTCTGATAAACCACCTCTGGCCTTCAGATAAAACCTATTTATCCTCAAGTGTCAGGTTTGGAAACAACCAAAACAAGAAAGACCTGAATAAGATGAGCATATTTTTCTATATTTAGTCTCCCCAAATGCAGCAAAGCAGTTTCAAAGTAGTATTTTGTTATCCACCAGTCAAAGCAGCAAATACATTAAAAAACAACAAAAACAAAAAAATTATCTCACCTCGCAAGAGTGGCTGTAAAGGACCTTTTCCATGCCTCAGGTTCTATTTGTTGAACATTCTGATCAAAACAACCGTAAAATCAGGATGAGAATGAAAAGAAGACAAAGCTGCCAGGACAGAAATATGGTCTAGAGGGCAGAAAAGTCTTCTGAGTCCCCCACAGAGACAGGGGAGCCCTGTAGAGACTGATCATTCTTCCCCAGTGGCCCTTGTCTAATTGAGGCAGGACAGGAAGAAGCCAGGAAAATTCCTTGGCAAGTGGAATGGGGAAACTGAGACAGGTGGCTGATTCAAACTGGCCTCATCCAAGCACTCTGACTCACCTGCCTCCTTTTCTCTTACACTACCATTCCCTTAAGCATTAAGCCTCAGGACAATGAAGTTGTGATCAGCATCGAGTAACTTTAGGGGCCTGTTAACCACAGAGACAGAGTTTTGGTCAAACTAGAGATAGCATCTGGGCCTCAGTGGTGTTTCAGCTCAGGCCCAGAAAAGCAGCAAAACCAGATGAAGCTATGCCATGTCTGGCTTCAGGACCAAATGCAATGATCAATGACTCCCTACCCTTGCACCAATTAATCCTGACCCCGTATGCTCATTTTGACGAGTCAGCATATTAAAGGGCACACCTAGCAACCAGATGAATACTCCATTGAGATCCTCCTCTGAGACAGCCCCTAAGATTCCTGCCTTTAGAAAACAGATTTAAAAACCTTCAGACTAAGGACCCAGTATATGCTTTCTCCCTCTCTCTCTCTCTCTCTCTCTCTCTCTCTCTCTCTCTCTCTCTCTCTCTCTCACACACACACACACACACACACACACACACACAGCGGTTGCCAACCTTTTGAACCTCTTGGACCACCAGTGGTCTGTGGACCACCAATTGGTGACCACTGCTATGGAGCACACCCCAACACCCCACAATTCTTTCTTCAGGTTTGTAGCTTTGCTTTCTTTCTCCTATGCTCTAAGGTAGGGGTGTCGAACTCAATCAGAGAAGGGGCCAAAATCTAAAATCCAGCCTAAATCGCGGGCCGAATGGTTTACTGAACAGTCATAAACTGACAATGTTATAAACTGACAGCAGAGTGCAGTGATGACAGCGCGGTGCGGGCCACATTGCAAGGCCTGGAGGGCTGGATTTGGCCCGCGCGCCTTGTGTTTGACACATGTGCTCTAAGGGAATACAAGAAACTCACAACCAGGGGAGCAATGGACAGCAGCTACACATCCTGGGCTATCCCCCTGAACCTGCTTGCAATGGCTCTTCTTTGCCTCCCTGGATTGTTTCCTGAGTCAACACAGCCCAACCGGCTCACTTCTTCTGCCTATGTGACTTTCTTTCTAAAAGGCCAAGACAGCTCTCTGAGCAGCACACTTGAATCTTTTCTTTGAGTGTACTTTTGTTTTGCATACTAAATAATCTTCTTGTGCTAGAGTTCTTGACTCTGAATTCTTTCTTGGCTGAACTCAAGAACTGAGAGCCAACATCATCACACATTGCCCTCTTTACACATTTTCCTAACTATTTCAACATAAACATTCATGAAGTATAAATGACTCAATATTAAGGGATCATGGACAAAATGTTCATGGTATCAACAGAGAGATAAAGAACAATAAGAAAAACAAAACTCTACAAGTACCCTGTTAATCACAGAAAACCAATTATTTCAAGTAGGTTTCTATTTACACTTAGAAGTCCACATTATAAAACCCAAAGATAAAATAAAATGAGAATAAGAAACCATAGAAGTAAGTATCAATAGAAGAAAGCTTTTTATATTTTGAATTTCAGAATAGTCCAGTAACACACACTGAGTTTGTACAAAGGGGGGGGGAAGGCAACAGTAAAAGATAAGTGAAATCTTAGTTCTCTTTAAAATCATGCAAAGGTAAGTAAAGAAAACCATTATTCTGATGTCAAATTCCAGCCATTCAGCTCATTATCTTTTCTATCTTTCCTAGCAATTGCTAAGCAAATTCAAAACCTCAGAAAAAAACAAATTCTTTAAAAAAAAAAAAAAATTCCCTGAGGTTAAACTGAGAAAAACCAGTGGAACATAAATACTTTACAGTTATACCAGGTATCTTACTTCCTCATTTGCATGTCACTACAAAGAATGAAGGTGAGGTAGATTCCAGACCCTGAAAGAGTAACTGCAACTCTTTCACAGTTCAATTTTTCCCTCATTTGTAACTCTAAATCCATAGTAACTGTTAAAAACAAGACAATTGGGCCCAAAATGGAGGCACTTAAACTAAGCCTCACCCCCATGTCACCAAACAGATACATCATTAAAATTTCATTCCTCCCAAAAATGGAAATTAAACTAACCAATCAGAAATCAATTGATCAGCACTAGTTAGGTTATCTGCCTAAAAGACCTCTAAGGAAAGTGACTTTGGCAATACACAACCTGCTTTTTTGCCTAGTATATCCTCCTTGTCCTGCTCCCTTCTATCTGCCAGGTTGGATGCTGTTCGATTCATGAATCCTTCAATAAAGCCAATGAGATCTTTAAAATTCACTCAGTTGAATTTTATTTTTAAACACAATACATCTGCTTAAACTTTATCTAATTAAACATAAGAGTTTCAAGGGCTGCTAAACATTCTCTGATGGTTTTCAACACTTCTAAAAATACGAGTAACATCTCATTGTGAACACAATACACAGTTGAATTGTAATTATAAATAACTTTACTTAATTTCTAAAGCATTCAATCATTTAAAAAAAAGTTTTAGTAACAACCAAATCAAACCACATGGATGATATTTTAGAATCATTTTTTTTCATAAGATCAGAAGGCAGGTTTAGGGAACAGCAAAACCAATGTGAACTAGTTTTCATTCAAGTGTTCATTTATCTCAAGTTCTCTCTGCAGGGCTGGTAAGCCCAGCTGGAACACTGCCCTTTGCAGTGGGCCCTCAGGTCCCTGCAGCAGGACATCAATGGCCGCTTGCAGTGGTGGACTCAGAGAAAATCCTGCAGTTAAAACTTGATGAGTTTCATGGTATGTGAATTATATCTCAATTAAAAAAAAAAAATAGCATTTACTATGAATGCCTTTTATGTACATAAGGGGTACCTTTGTAATATTTGTAATATAGTAACATAATGACTAATATATACTAAAAATTCTTTTATAATGACAATAACTTTTAGTAAGCATTCACTGTCCTAGACATAGAATCTCATTTAATCATCACAAGTCAATGAGCTAGGTACTATAATTATCCATTTTATGCACGTGGGAAAACTAAAGTGTGGAGGAGCTAAGTGATTTGATTCAATTCTTACAGCTAGAACTGGAGCTGACAGAATTAAAAAACAGGTATGTCTGGCTCCAAAGCACATACCCCCCATCATTGATGGATGAGAAAGGAAGTAAGCAAACATATACTGAGAATCAGCACATGCCAGACACCACAGCTTCTGAAATACTGGTTTCTCCTCCACATACACACAGCTCACATAATACAATACACCAGGTCTGCCAAGGAATGCAATAAGCAGTGATCGGAGGATTGCAACAGAATGAAGACTCTGCAGACAGATGGAAAAGATGGATTGGATTTAAACAGGCAAAGTGAAATAAATTTTTTTTAAATCGTCAGTTTTTGCAGATGACATGATTCTTTTTTTGTAAAATATACTTTTACTGATTTCAGAAAGGGAGAGAGAGATAGAAATATCAATGATGAGAGAGAATCATTGATCGGCTGCCTCTTCCATGCTCCTAGTAGGGATTGAGCCCGCAACCTGGGCATGTGCCCTTTAACAGAATCAAACCTGGGATCCTTGAGTCCACAGGCTGTCGCTCTATCCACTGAGTCAAACTAGCTAGGGCTGAAATAATTTTTTTTATAGGGAAAACTAAGTTAGTCTGGTCAAAATGATGAACTGATGTTGGGTACAATAAGGAAATAAGGTTTCAAAGGAAGGTTTGAATCAACCTGTGGTAGGGTTCAAATATCAGGTCAGCAAATTTGGAAAATACTGTCTGTAGGCCAAGGGCAGTCATTAAAGTCTACAAGGCTCTACCTTTATAGCCACCATCTATGTCATTCAAGAAAGGACACATGATATAACCATCAACACAGGGCTCCAGGGTTCAGAATAACCTGGTTGGATAACTAATTCTGCCACATACCAGCTGTGTGACATGAGCAAATTACTTAAACTGTTTCACCCTTGGTTTTCTCATTCATAAAATGAGAAAATAAAAGCGTTTTTGATATTATAAGAAATAATAAGATAATACATTAAAAAGCCCCCAGTGAGCTGCCTGGTTCTAGAAAGTGATTAATGTTAGCTGCTGTTATAATCAATGTTAATGAAAATGATGTCTGGAGGGGCAGGATCATCTGCCAAAAACTGAAGGGAAGGTGGAACGGCTGCCTTTAGAAATGAGACGGGGTGTTCTCGGTGTGCAAGAACACAGTCAAGGCCTCCATTCCCTATTGCCTGGTTCAATTCTTAAACATCCAGGAGGGTGAGATAAAATGTATCACAACTCCAAACCTCTACCAGTGTTCACTGAGCAACGAAATCTTTCTAGGTCTGGTTTCATTTAGGAGCAATCTGGTAATTTACATGAGGCCTCTGTCAAAAATAATTGAGACAGGTTAGAGGGGGTGAAAGGGTGGCAATGTGGGTGTATGGCGGGGGTGGGGGTGGGGGTGGTGGTGGTGGTGGTGGTGAGGGGATCTCCTTTGGTTTAGCTGCCCTCTCCAGTTTCCTGATTACAATGCAAACAGTTTAATCAATGACCTCTTATTAAATTGAGCTACTGTGACAAGAACAGGGAACAAAGAGAGCATTTGTTGTATCAACGATATTCATCTGTTGTAACCTGATCAACAAAACATGGTTTACTCTGGGCTACCATGTGGAATACATGGTCCTTCTTTATAATTGTATTATAATAAAATTTTCCACTTTTCATTTGTATCTTAGAGTCAAAAGAACTGTCCCACGCAATGGTTAACAGTAGCAGCTTATCTGGAAGCTTAGACCTGACCAGTAAAACTAATCTGCTACCGTTCAAAGATAGCTGAGTTTAATTAGGGGTGAAAGGGAAGGAGGACAGAAATAACACATATTTCACATCTATGGTGCTAGGTGGAGCTTTAACTACATTATATCTTTTGGTTTTAACAACACTATGAAGCTGGTCTTATCATCCCCATTTTACAACCCAGAAAACCAATGCCCTAAGAGATTCAGTAATTTAAGGTCAGAGCCATGATTAAAACTGAAATGTGTGATTACAGAGGTTCTGGGTTTTCCCCCACCCACAACAGGTTCATTATAAGATGAATGAAAAAGAGAAGAGAGTAAATTGAATTTGTAAATCCTGAAATAAAAGGTTTTAAATTTCTAAAGCTGAACTCTTTATTTCTCTTATTATATTACTTCAATATTATATCCTCGTATATTGAAAATATGAACTAAAAACTCATACTGCATCTAACAGTATTAACTAGGTATTTGTAAACATAAAGAAGAAGAAAAGACTGAAGGTGAAGTGCAATGCACATATTAACAGTCTGCTACAACGGAAAGTATCTTGTGGACTGAGGAGGCAGCATTCCTCGAATGATCTGTCAGGGTGGCTTCCATGATGTTAAAAACTGACTTTTTGTTTGCTTTACGAGCAATAGTAAGTTGCTTAATTGGCTAACCGTCAAATAATAAAAATGTTTTGATATTTTTAACAGTGCTCTTAGTAGCAGTGGTGATGATGCTCAGAGCATTCTAGTTTCATTCATTTCAATGCGAGTTTATTTTTTACTAAAGGCCCGGTGCATGAAACTCATGCACAGGGGTGTGTGTCCCTTAGCTCAGCCTACACCCTCTTGAGTCTGGGACCCCTACCGGGATCTGGCCTAAACGAGCAGTCAGACATCCCTTTCACAATCCAGAACTGCTGGCTCCCAATTGCTTACCTGCCTGCCTTCCTGATTACCCTTAACCGCTTCTGCCCACCAGCCTGATCACCCCCTAACCAATCTCCTACCAGCCTGATTGATGACAAACTGCTTCTCTGCCAGCCTGATTGCCCCTAATTGTCCTCCCCTGTAGGCCTGGTCACCCCTAACTGCCCTTCCCTGCAGGCCAGGTCACCCCTAACTGCCCTCCCCTGCAGGCTTGATTACCTCCAACTACCGTCCCTTACAGGCCTAGTACCTCCCAACTGCCTTCCCCTGGTGGCCTGATAGGCCAAAACTGCCCTCCCTTGTAGGCCTGGTCCCTCCCAACTGCCCTCCCCTGCTGGCCATCTTGTGTCCACATGAGGCAGCCATCTTGTGTGTTGGAGTGATGGTCAATTTGCATATTACTCTTTTATTAATAGGATGTTCAGTTTAAAATATCATCCCCTAAAGTGGTCATTTCAGGTTTAAAAATGGTCATAAAGTCTCATCACAGAGAATAACTCAAATATCATGAAGATCAGAAAAATAGCTAAGGTCCTTATGCTTTACTCACTCTTCAAATTAAGCATGAACTTTAAAAAATATTTTTTAAATATATTTTTATTAGTTTCAGAGCAGAAGGGAGAAGGAGAGATATAGAAATATCAATGATTAGAGACAATCATTGATCGGCTGCCTACTGCATGCCCCCTACTGGGGATTGAGCCCACAACCCAGGCATGTACCCTTGACCAGAATCTAAACTGATACTCTTCAGTCTACAGGCCGACACTCTATCCACTGAGCCAAACCAACTAGGGCAAGCATAAACTTAAGAGATAATATTAGTGCCTAATGTGTTTAGTTTTAGTCGCAAATTCTAATAGACTTAAAGGCATACATACTCAATAATACATTTTTTAAATTTAAAATGTCCATTTGGGATCTAAGAAACCTTCAAATGTTTAGGTGAAAAAGGCTTGCTTACCAGTTAACCAAAGATACATAAAGAATCTTTGGTTAACTGGTTACATAAGCAGCTCTGGCCAGTGTGGCTCAGTTGTTTGAGCGATAGCCCATGCACCAAGAGGTTGCTGTTTCTATTCCCAGTCAGATCACATGCCTGGGTTGCAGGCTGAATCCTCAGTAAGGAGTGTGCAGGAGGCAGTAAATTGATCACATTGATGTTTCTCTCTCTCTTTCTCTCACTTCCTCTCTCTCTAAAAATCAATAAAAACATTTATTTTTTTAAAAAGAACGAAAAGCAAAACAAGCAGCTATCTTCAATTTCTAAAATTGCTAGCTATTCATTCTTTATTGTCTTATCTTAATGATCCTGTATTATAATTTTCAAATAGTTCTTAAATATAAATTTTAAATGTTCAAAACGGCTGTACAACTATTGTTTTATATTCAAGTTAGCCATTGTGGAGAATAGTAAGCATGCAATGTAATATGAGATTATGATTTGCAAGACTAAATTGACCAACATTTACTTGTTATTAAAATGGAAGTATAGGAACTTATTCCTACACTTAGGCTGGTCTAATAATTAAATTGACATAGAACAGGTTAAAAGGAGAAAAACAAATTTAATTATGTACGTACAGGGGCCCCATAGATAAGAGATTGAAGGGCAAGTTGGGCAGTTGAGGCTTATATGTCATTCTGAATGAAGAAATGGGGAAACAGACCAGGGAGAAGGGTAATTCACAGGATGGTAAGAAGAGCAGATGGTTAGGCAATTAGATGTTTGTCCTATCATACACAGATCATTCAGACAAAATGTAATCTCTGGTGATAGCTGTCTTTCTGGGGCAGGCCCCTTCTTTAAATTCCTTTAGGTAGTTAAAGAAGAAATATTTCTTGAATCTGGTGCATCTTGATTGCTTTCAGCTCAAACTGTCCACATACCAAAGTGGTATATTTTGGGGAGGTTTGTTTGAAACCTTTCAGTGGTAAGACAAAGAGGTGAGAGTAGGGTAATATTTATATATATTAGCAAATATGTATAAAATAATTAGATAGTAAAACTGAATAAAGATGCTTATTAAATATTAATAAAATTTGTGGATAATTTTAATATTTGTGAATGACAATTTCTTTTGCTTCTCTTAATGCCCAAGTAGTTCTTTGATACTTCACTGCTTACCCAGAATAGAAGCATATGCAGAAAATAGGTCTGAGATAGGGTAAAAATGGAGCTTTGAAAGCCACAGCAGGAAGACTGAAACCTCTGACAAATGAGTACGCCAGGACTAAGTGACAGCACATGGCAGCTGGGCAGAACCACTTCCCACCCCAAAGCCCTTAGCTCAGATACTCCTCTCATATACTTCTGGGTCAATAACCAAAAAATAAAGTCTTTATAGGTATGTATCAACCATTTCCATTTAATCTCCAAGTACTTCCCTCTCCTAAAACTTTAATCTATTTCCTCTAAAGAAAATAGTTTTGTGGCATTAAAAAACACAATATTGTAGAATTCTGTATTCATGAATTAGAAACCATTTCTTTACCCAGCATATGTCATTGATAGGGTATTCTGTTGAAAACAAATAACTAAAGCAAATGATGAATATAGAGCAATGTTAGTATGAGGGTGATGGGAGAAAAGAGACATTCACATTAAATATACTGTTTTTTTGTTTTGTTTTTGTTACAAACAACACATATATGAATTATTATTAATGCAGAAATTAGAATAAATTCCAAGTGAAACAACTCCTCCCTTGTTCCCCAATCACTACATTGTTGTCCATGTCCATGAGGTCTCTCTTTTTTTTTTTTAATGGTCAATAAAGAAACATATAAATTTAAAGTAAATAAGTCCTTCAAGCCTTTACTGGATATGGGCTTATTAGTTATTTTGGTGGTTGCTAAGCAACGTTCTCTTCTGTAGGCCTATAGCACATGAAATTATAAGGTTTTCAGAAAAAGATAAATTGAATGTAAAATTAGGAAATGGCACTTAAAAAGCAAAAAGGGAAAAGCATTAACTTGCTAATCAAGCTGACAGAGATTTAGTGACTTGCAACAGTGGTTAAACATTTTGTTTTCCACAGCACCAAATGGGGCGGTCCTTTCATACACTAATATTGTAATAGTGATCATTATATTCACCTCTACACTCAACAGCCTAACTATTTTGAATATTGCAAATTAAATCCGATCAGAATATTCCAATTACAGCTACTAACAGTGATCTCTACGGATCGCTTTCTCTAATAGCTATTTTCCTCAAATCCTAAGTTTCAGGGTATATCACAACCCTAGTTTGGAATATATATATATATATATATATATATATATATATATATATATATATATATGACTTAATGTAACATGAAATAAGTAAAGCCACAGCTTCATGATACTGCTTAAACTACTACATCCCTGAAAAGTTTGTTCTTTGATACAACATTGTGGAATAATCCTTCTTTTTTTAAAAAAAAAATTTATTGAATTATTATCTGTGTACATATACCATTGACCCCCCCCCCCCAATACATGCCTTCCCTCCCCAGAGTTTTGTGTCCATTGGTTGTACTTATATGGAATAATTCTTCTTACAGGCATTACTTATATCAACTCATTGAGTAAAAAGGAGTGCTATTTAATCTATTAGGTATAATTATGGAAACGTTTTTAAAAAAGAAAAAGGCAGATAACTGAAAGGAAAATTACTGTAGAATTTCAACTGTTGTGGAAGAAAAGATAGGAAGTCGAATACAGTTCTATCATTTTGAAGATTCAGGGAAAATTCCCCACCCAACCCTGTATTTCTCCTCTTCCTCATTTTTAAAACCATGTTGCTAATTGTGCAAATGGTGTAGGGTTTCAAGTGCCAATCCCTTATACACACAGTCTGTTCCTCCCTGAGTTTTCTTAAAAGTCCACAATCAACAAAGCTTAATGCAGAGGTGAGTGAGGGTCAGCTTTAATAAACAGTCAATGAAAAGTACCTAGAAGTGCGAGGAATATCTTATCTTCACGAAGGAGAAGAAAAATGCATATGTCTGGATTGTAACTATTCCTTGTGTTGGTTCTGCAACCAAAACACTGTGAGCTTCTTATTTTATTTTAAAACAACAGCACTGGACTTAATGATTGGTTCTATTCTGGCTTAGCAGTCACTGACTACACTTTAAAGCATTATGTGAGAATTACTGTCTGTGAAAGAATCACACAATCTTTAAACCTGCTCAGGTCAGACACATATCAGCTAGGAGGAACTTTTAGTGCTTCCTCTGTTTTCCCATAGTAACAACAGTGCCTCAGACCAAACTCAAGAATCCATTGTGAAAATCTAAAGAGGGGCAAAACACTAAGAATAAGCAAGGAGTTTGTAATGATATGTGTGGTTAAGATGTGAGTTTAAATGGCCTTCATTTTGTTTTCAACACCTACCAGAATTAAACATGAAGTAGACACTCCAAATTCTAGAACTCTTATACTGAGTCACAAATACAAAAGTTTCTCAACTTGGCACTGAAACTTTTGGGAAGAGTAATTGTATTGTTGTAGGAGCTGTCCTATGCCCCTTAAGATGTTCTGTACTATCACTGGCCTCTGCACATTAGATACCAGTAGTACCCATCCCCCATGGTTGTGACAACCCCAAATGTACCCTAGGGACAAAACTGCCCTGCGTTGAGAACCATAGATATATATATATATGAAAATTATGGGAGGTGTTGTTTTTTTAAAAAAATCTGAAATTGACCTGTAATCATTAGACTTCCAAAAATAATTTCTAGGTTTTCAGATCCAGCTGATGTTGCCGCAGGCCCTATGAAAATTATCAATAAGTGAGTCACTGATTAACGTCTGTGGACTTATTTTTACTTTGACAAGAGCTTTGCTTCATAGATTACAACCAAAATATTTAAATATTCTTTTCATTTTTTTAGATTTATTGTTGTATAATTGACAAAAATTGCATATATTTAAGGGCCCTAATGAAAGCAAGAGCTTTTCTATCCTTTGGCCTCTGTATAGGATACGGTCATCCCATCTTCCACAGAGCACAGGAAACTCCCAGGTCTAAGTAGGGTGGAAACAAGCTTCCTTCAGCACCTTTTAGACTGGAGAAGTTGTAGGCTTGAATGGGGCCATTGGAGTGGTCCATGGTTCAAACTCGCTATAGACTCCCAGAATAGAAATGGAGTGTCTCTAATACTAAAACATATGACCTAAACTCAATGATAATATGACAGCCCACACTTAACGAAAAATCAGGCTTTCCCCAAAATGTGATTTTAGGTAATGTATTCTTTTTATTGAGAATATCAAACTTTCAAGAAGGTTGGGATAGGAAAGAGAGAGAGAACACTAAAAAAGGCATTTAAAAAAAAAACAAAACATTTACATTGAGTATTACAGTCAATTCTTAATAGGCAAGAAGTTTTATTTCCAATTCACTGGTGGAATCTATAAATATATCATTCATTTCCTGGTTGCTTAGGCCATTAAGGGTCTAATCTATTTCCTGAGCTGAAACTAGCTAATGGAAAAATATTTAGAATAGTAATCATCTAGAGAGATGGGCACTTGGCAGCTATTCACCCAAAACATATTCTTGGTCATAATTCCCTTCTGTAATTTACATGGTTTCTACAGGAATAATCTACTTTTTTTTTTACTTTTTTTTTTTTTTTTTTTTTTTTTACAAAGAAAGGCCTTTGCTAATAAAACATGGTAAGTTCCCCTGTCTCTACCCCTAATGTTTTATGAAAAACTGAATTTACTTCCTACCTTCCCTCAAGAGGAGTCATAAGGTCCAGCATGACAAATAGACTGATAAATAAATAATTAGAAAACAATGTAAGAGTATGTCTAACTGGCTAATCCATTGGCCAAAGATTTAGATGGGGTTGTTCTCGTTTCAACAGGCCCTATATTCTGACATATTTTCTATCTTTCCTAAGTGTTTACCATAAAAAACACTGTGACATCTATTGTTGGATGTCTAAAGGGAGAAAAGATATTTTTCAGTGTTGATTTGATGACTATTTTTTTTTTATTTTTAAAAAATATATTTTATTGATATTTTTTTTACAGAGAGGAAGAGAGAGGGATAGAGAGTTAGAAACATCGATGAGAGAGAATCATTGATCAGCTGCCTCCTGCACACCCCCTACTGGGGGTGTGCCCACAACCAACATACATGCCCTTGACCGGAATCGAACCCGGGACCTTTCAGTCCCCAGACTGACACTCTATCCACTGAGCCAAACCGGTTTCGGCTTGATGACTATTTTAATACACAGTGTGTAAATTTAATTATACGTGATTGTAAAACTAGGCAAGGAAGGGAGAAGTGATCGAGATCTCCATCAACTCTGCTTTGCACGGAGGATGCTATTAGCAGGTTAGATTAAATAGCTACAGGAGTAAAATCTTTTAAATGAATTAGTGGGCCACACAGAAGAAAAGGGAGACTTATCTTACATAGAGAAAAGGAAGCAATTAATCCTTCAACTCTTCTCATGCCTCAAGCATATCAAATCCCCTCCCTCCCTGTACAAACCTCCTAACATCCTAATCTACACAAATTGCCTCGTCACATGTGACAGCAAATGTATACAGAAGAAAGATGAGAAAAGAAAGGAATGAGAATGAAATTAGGTCCTTGGAGTCATCTTGAAAGAAAATTAACATCTTTTAATACGATGCTGGCTGCTGAAATAGTAAATTGCAGAATATTGGTGATTTAAAATAACAGCTTATTTTTGTTCGAGGGAAGTTTGGCTGGCAGGAGGGTGGGGTTGGGGGTTGCATTCAGAACTCTCACTGATGGAGATTCTATCATCTTCAACATGTGGTTTCCAAGTCAATTTGGATGGCAATATCTAAAAGGCATAAGAGATAGAGCACATGGAAGCAATATGGGAACTTAAAAAACAAAACAAAACAGAGCCAGGCTAAAGGAAGAAATGCACATCACTTTTACTCTCATTTCCCTGCCAGACTGTCATATGACTACATCTGACTGCAGAGGAGGCTGGGAAACGTAGTGTAGCTGTATTAGCAGGAAGAAAGGAAAATAGGTTTGGTTTCATTAGCCAATCTCTGCAGTGTCTTTCCAAGACTATTATACCTTATCTGCAAATACACTCAGATCTTATTTCTCAAATACCCAAATAACAAACATAGTTTTAGAATTCACTTATACTTCAAGATTCAGCTTTTCACAGGATTTGTGGCTTCTAGATTTTTTCCTTACTTTCCCATTAACTCAGCCATGAATTTAAAACTATTTTAAAATTATTTTATCCAGGACTTTAGAGATTCTGTACCGAGGGTTTAGACTGACATCTAGTCTACTCTTTTGCCAGAAACGAGAGATCTCTGGCAGTATACTTTTCCCACCTCTTAGGCAGGCTAGCTCCTGTGAATCGCAGGCACCGCCTCAAACAAGTTGTCCTCCACCCTATTCCCCAATCTAAATGAGCTTCATACTACTCTCTCTCTTGCAGCACACTTCCTTTTTCCTTTGTAATCCTGATCACAAGGACAGGAATCTTGTCTGTGGTGATTGTTACTAAATAAAGCACCTGGCACAGTGCTAGGACACAGTAGCAGTACAAGAAATCTTTTTTTTTTTTTTTTTATTAATATATTTCATTGATTTTCTACAGAGAGGAAGGGAGAGGGATAGAGAGCTAGAAACATCGATGAGAGAGAAACATCGATCAGCTGCCTCCTGCACACCCCCCTTACTGGGGACCTGCCCGCAACCAAGTTACATGCCCCCGACCGGAATCGAACCTGGGACCTTTCAATCCACAGGCTGATGCTCTATCCACTGAGCCAAACCGGTTTTGGCTGTACAAGAAATCTTAACTACTCATTAAGCAAAAGAATAACTGGAAGAAATTTAATATAACCATAGGGAATCAGAGTAGTTTTAAATCATGTAAGTGACCTATAGATATTGGCAATATTAAACATTTAAATATTGACTGTCTTTAAAAGTTATGTAGTATAGTAAAAGGTTAATAAAAAAAAATAGTGAGTGGAGGAGAGGTAGTAAAATACAGACTCTGAAACTGACTGCCTGGATTCAAACTTCAGCTCCATGACTTATCAGCCAAGGGGCCTTTGGTAGAAACTTAAACATGCTGTACCAGTTTTCTGATCTATCAAATCGGGCCACTACAAGAACTTCATGATGGTAAGGTGGCAAGTCAATGATAACCATCTAGGCATCCAAGGAAGTAGGGTATCAAGTGGTTGTGGCTCTTATTATTGCAAAGACAATGTTAACCAATGGTGCCGTCAAACAAAAATGGCAACTTGCATAGAACCAGAAGGGAAAATACATAGGAACAGCAAGCTGTAGAAGGCGGTGTGGGTTATAGATGTGCCAGCAAGAGGCAGGAGCACATACCTGGGGGAGGCAGGGAGGAGCTGGCTCAAGAGCGTCCGAGGCCAGACTGTAGACATGACAGACCTAGTGGTCAGGGGAGGAGGGGCTGCTAGAGAGAGCCTGGATGGGCCTGCCTTCTACAAATGCTCAGAGCATGTTGCTCATTCGATCCATCACCCACTCACTGAGGGAAGGACATCTTTGGATCTGATTTCAGGCTCAGTTCATTGAAACTAGTCGGGAGCATCTGCCAAGGAGCATGATTAAGTTGTGTGCGTTCTGACAGCAGCAAGATTCTCCAGGCATTAAAGGCAGTTCGCCTAGTACAGCAGTTTTCCTGACAAATGCAGTACTCTATTCATGGACCCTATTTTTCAAAAGACAAAACACTAGATCTTTCTCATTTTCTTTGTTCCTTTTAAACAGCATTTGTCTTCAAATATTGAGAATGATATATTACACAGCCTCCCCTCATGTGCTCAGATCCTGGGTCCGTCTGCAATGAAGTCAATAGAGTTGGGATTTTGTGAAACTACACTGAAGACAGGTCTGATTATTTTTATAACGAATAATGTTTTACCCTCTGTTAGAAGGTGTAAATCTAGTCATTTTTCAGTCACTCTGAGACCACATGCCCAGGGCCCTCATGAAAAATTTACATCAAGATGAGTTTAACTACATCACCTATATTAAGATTCTAAAGTTACATCTGCAGGGATAAAATGACTAAAGCTGAACGGTGAGATGCACTAGGTGAAGATTGGTAAGATGAGACTGCTTTGTCAGGCAGTCAACTCCAGTGAAAGTGTGCGGAGGAAACTGGAGAAGATAAAAACTGAAGCCAGAGAGCCTGGTTGGTCTGAGGTGGCTTTAAAGTCCCATCCAGCAATGTTAGGGGCCTGAAACCATGACTTCTAAGGCTCTGAGAGATTCCACTTTGTCAGACAATTCTCTTGATACTTTCCCTTATAGGGGTAATGTCTGTGATTTGACTTCTTATACAATGGCCATCCTAAAGTTTGGTGAAATATTTTAGAATAAAAGGTTTCCTGTAAACAAATGAAGTCCTTATATTCCATGTAGTATTCAAATTATGTTATTGCTTAAGATACTTCTTCTATTATCATAAAATATAGATATTCTCCTATTAATGGGCATTCTAATAAGATATAACTTATTTACTTACACAACTCACTTTCTCTTTCAGGAAAGGAGGGGACTTAGGGAGGCCGTGGCTTATATAAGATGTAAAGGCAGGACTATAAAGAAGTTAATGCAATATGACCATATGAGAACAAGGTATATAAGATAAATTAGAACTTTTAATAAGCGAATATACATGCCAGGGAAACTTCCCTGCCAACCAAGCAGGCTGATGGAAGTGGAGGGCAAAGTCGTGAAGAAGAATACGATCTTTTTATATAATCTCAGAGTTTAGGAGACAATGGGAGAAATTAGGCGGGCAGACAAACACAGGACACTGTCATGTGTTAGCAGATCTTGGAGATACAGCTCTGGTTTGCCTAGTAAGATTATTTTCAAAAAAATCTGTTGACTATGATGGGAAAGGCGTTGTGTTGGGCAGAACTGTATGTCCCTCAAATTCATATGTTTGAGCCCTAATTCCAAGTTCCTCAGAATATAACCATCTGGGGGCCTTTAAAGAGATAATTAAGTTAAAATGGGGTAGGTAGGGTAGATCCTGATCCAATATGGCCAGTGTCCCATTAGGATAGTGGCACACAGAGGGGAGGCAGTGAGGACACAGTGAGAAGGCAGCCAAGGAGAGAAGCCTCAGAAGAAACCAAATCCATAGACAGTGATCTTGGACCTTCAGTCCACAAAATTGTGAGAAAATAAATGTCTGCTGTTTAAGCCTCAGAGTCTGTGGTATTTGATGAAGCCAAGCAGACTATCATAGACATTAAATTGGGGGACAGACATGAGACCCAGGAAAAAAAGTACTGTCTGAATAGGAACCAACTTAGTGAGAAGCTTCGGCATATAGTAAGAGATAGGAGGAAGTACAGCGATGCTAGGGTGAGAGATAACAGAAGGAGCTGTAGTATCTGAAAAAGAAGGAAACACCGCATAGAAAACACTGATAAATGTGTCAAATCTGTGCCAAAGTCAGGAATGCAAGCATCCTCTAGCCTAAACAACGTAACAAAACACTGAGTTTTACCACCTCTTCATGAGATTTGTACTTCAAGATTCCCAATAATAATAATAATAATAATAATAGCAACTACAAGAAGTATTTGAAAGACACTATGTGAACTACATATTATAGTGTTTTGGGCAGAAAGTTGTACAGGCAGGGAAAAGGCAAAATTCTAGACATTCTAAATGAAAGAAATAGCTCTCTCTCTCACAGGCGGCAGCAATAGAAAGACCCCAAGCCAGACAAATCGACAGTGGGAAAAGATTGCCCATTTAATCACAACTTTCAGCTACAGCAAGGAAAATGATTTCCCACTCAGCAGTTTGTTTGCCTTTAAGTGGAGCTTCGGAAAATGGGACAAACAGCAGTTGGAGACATGTATAACATTAAAAATTTTTCACTATCTTTTTTAGGTTGAAATTCTCATTTATATGTGTTTCCATCATTAAAAAACAAACAAACAAACAAACAAACAAAAAAAAACCCCACAACTTTTCTCAGGGTGGAAGAGAGAAGAGAAAAATGCATAAATAACAAAATAAGTAGGTTCTCCAGAGAATTAATGAGACTCAGTTAGTTGACAGCTATATGCTAAATGGGTCCTTAAGTTGGAGAAACAGGAATATGAAAAACTAAGTATAATGGAATTATACTCTACAGTGCTCCTGGAGTGGAGGGTCTATGGAAGTGCTTGGAATACTAACCCCCAGCATCCGATGGCCCAGCCTTCTTAACCTAACCTATTCTAACCCCAAACAAATCTACAGCACATTTATTTTTATCACTACCTAAAAAGTTAAATTATTTCCAATGAGTGGAAACAAGGGCAGAGAGAAACATCTCTGTTTTCTTGTCCAAATAGAACCCCAATCACAATTTGTGAAACATATTTTAACTCTAATCTTTAATATGAATTGAAGTAGTAAAAAAAAATCGAAGAACTGTGGATTTCATAAATAGTTGAGAGAAAATATTTATTACCACTATCTCCAAACAGTGACGATGAGTTTGAATTTTATTCTCCAACACAGATACACATGAATCAAACAGCTGGATAAAAGGTAACTGGCAAAACACTGCAGAAAGGTCTATGAAATATGAACACTCCCATTCAAGAGCACAATCATTAGTCTCACTAAGACCTTAGAAAACTGCTGAGCATGAAACTTGCACGGAAAATACTTAATAGTTTGAAGGGAGAGAAACTACCAGCTAGAACAACAGTCCTGAAGTGTTATTTTGCTGTTAATTCTCTGTGGTAAGCTCTGACACAGTATCAAGTGTGGAATGCATATAAGGACATAGAGAGAGAGAGAGAGAGAGAGAGAGAGAGAGAGAGAGAGAGAGAGAGAGAGAGAGAGAGAGAGAGAGACTCCCATAGAAAAAAAAATTATGTCTACTTATCTTACTTTTCTTTGGGGTAAAATAATTTGATGATTTATATGGATTAGCTCATGAGACAATAGCCAGGGTCACCCATCATTTTAAAATGTCTACATGGCTTTCTCAATAAACTGAAAGAAAAGAACATGCAGAAGTGGGTGTAATGGTAGAATAAAATGGCAGAAGTAAATAAAGGAGACCAATGCATTCCAGCTGACTCAGAACAGCTGGAGAGGCTGAGCTTTCTGAGTGTGGAGGGGACCTCGGCCTGGGCATTTGGCACTCTGGCCTGTTTTCTCCACATGTTAGTAAGGGTTTCAGAGCCTGTCCAGCTGTAACATGTTCCCCGCTCATTCCCACCATGCATGACTTACGAGAGGCGAGATCAAACTGTATGAATGCCCGTTTGGGGGAAAAACAAAACCCGTGTCCCAAATCTGAGTCACACTGAGGATCATAAATGATAATAAAAGTATCCAAAGAAAAAAGAGGCAAATATTTTGATATAGAAACTATTCCATTACCAATTTGTTTATTATCATGTCTCTGTCTCCTATAACAATATTTCTCCAGCAGATTGTGACGCTTTACACCAAATATTCCCAACTGTGGTTGTCAATGTAGAGCCTTTACAGAACACGATTGAAAATGACCTTCTTCATGGTGCACAGAATGGCACACATTTTAGTTGCATGGAGTCCACAAAAGCTTTTGGGTGGCCTCACTGCTAATTCTAAGTAAGCCTCCATTTGAAAGATTACATTGTTGTTTACACACAGCAACAACAGCCAGAAATAAATAGAAAGCAGCATGAAGAAACTAGAGGAAAATTGCTTTTAATACAAATATTCTTTAGAGTGTTGCTCTAGTGTGAAAGTTACTTCCAACTAGTCAAGTTCAAATCTATGGTTGCAAATATGAAGGTGTCAGAGGAAAACATAGTAATTTATAGCCCTAGCCAGTTTGGCTCAGTGGATAGTGTGTTGGCCTGTGGACTGAAAGATCTCAGGTTCAATTCTGGTCAAGGGCACATGCCCCAGTTGTGGGCTTGATCCCCAGTAGGGGGCATATAAGAGGCAGCCGATCAATAATTATCTCTCATCATTGGTGTTTCTCTCTCTCCTCCCTTCCTCTCTGAAATCAATAAAAAATATATTATTAAAAAAATATCTACTTTTATTCAACTTTGTATTCCCTGGGTTTAGCATTGCATGGCATATATTAAGTGCTCAATGAAGAAATTGTTTCATTGAGTTTTTTTGTTTTTTTTTTAACATTTAAAGACTCACCCTTCCGATCCTCCAAAAATCCATCTCAAGCTGATGTCTACTTATCTTGCCTCTTGTACTCTATTTTGCGGGCTGTCTCTTTCATCCCCCATGTTCTCCCCATAAGAACCTTCTTAGAAGAGTTGTTTCATTCTCCTCTTTCCATTTACTCACCCTCCACATATTGCTTGTATCATTGGCTTTTATAATTCATCATCCACTGAAATCATTCTCAATAAGGCCATTAAGGACATCTTTATCATTAACTATTGCACAATGACCACTTTCCACTCCTGGGTACCTTATATGACCTCTAAACACTTTTCAATATCTTCCTAAGTGAAAACAGATACAATTCCCCTTAGTGTTCACACTTCATACTCTTCTGGGTTTCCTCTGACTTCCCACTCTTACTGGCTTCTACTTCTCAGTCCATCTTTTATGTATTAATGCACCTACCCTCAACCCTTTCTGGGTTCCTCTATGAGAATTCATCCATGGTTTCAATAATGATGACATACAAATGTCTACTTTTCGCTCAGATCTCACTTAAATATCCACCTGCCTACATGATATTTCTATGTACCTGAACATGAATTTGTGGATATACACCACGAATTTAACATGTTTAATACAACTCATTATCTTTCATCCTTGTAATTTGTTCTCCTTTGTGACTACTACCAAGTTGACGAAGAATCTTGTATGTCATTAGTGTCTGTTGATTCTCTCTGTGGAATCTCTTTGGAATCGGTCTACATTTCTCCAGCCCCTAACAAATGCTTGGGTCATTTCTCACCTGGATGGTCTGTCACCAATATAGAAGAATCTCATCACTTTCAATCCATTTTCCACATAGCAGCCAGAATGTCCCTACTCAAATAAAAATCTGATTACTTCTGGCTCCTACTTAAAACCTCTCAAGGCTTCCCACTGTCCCTAGGATAAAATCCAAATTGCTTACCATGGCCTCCATGGCTCTGCCCAGCTGTCCGGTTGCTGTTTACTTCTCTAGTCTTCTATTCACTCCCCTCATTCCCTATTCTCCAGTCATGACCTCTAGCTTAGGTCTTGGACTGCTCCATCTGTTCTTACCTCTGGGCCTCTGCATACTCTTTGCAGGGAACATCCTAACCTCTGTCTCTACACACAACTTAAGACCTTCCAATCCTTGAGATTTCACCTTAACTCTTACTTCCTTTGAGAAGTCCCCTTGCATACAACAGGCATTCAATAAATTACCTTTCTTTCCTAATTGCCATGTTTTAATTTAATGTCAGATTTTGTGGTTTTGACTCTACTCAAGCTATTTTATTAATAAAACACAAACAAAATAGGCTTTATAAAGACCTACCAATAGAATATTTTGAGTAATGTGATGAACCTTGCTATTAAAGAAGCCCATCATAAACATGGCATTTGCAAAATTGTTCTAAATAAAAACCATCTTAAAAAAGACTTGCTTCCCATTCTTACATGTCCATAGACCTAAGGTGTATGCAGATGTTTTATTCTTCTAATTTCCCTTTTATTATTATCAGAATAATGCCAGCTAAATAAATTCATTACAATTAAAATATTCAAACTTTTAATATTTCATCATTTCATACATAGCACTTACTTGAACCAAAAGAAGGCATAAAATATTGAATTAAATTATATACAAACCTCTAATATCTGATGGTTTTTTACCAACAAGAATAATAATTTAATCAACTCAACTTAATATAATATAAATAATACTAAATATATAGAAAAAAAAGCAATCAGATCAAGACTAATTATAAAGGTTATGTGTATATGCACTTGAATATATATAGGTATCCCATTTATGGGCTCTTATGCTCTATAGAAATATAATTTGCTTATTAACAAATTTCAGATTGTCCCACAATAGAGGCTGATTTTTTTAGTCAGCCTTTAAGAATCCAATGAAAACTATATATTGTTTCACCAGAGGAAAAATGTTCATATGCTTATATAAATAAATACAAATTTCTACTGATTCAGAGTTCATGAAGCTAAGATCCAAGTATAAGAAGCTAAGCAACAGCAGAGGTTTTGTTTGCTTTTTGCACTTCCTCCTATTAGGAAGTTGTCCAACCTCCTCTACTGAACTTGTCTCTTTTCTCTCCTATCTTAAGACTTTTTGTTAAGTCATTTTCTTAAGTTTATTTTGCAAGCCTTCTGTTGGATTTCTTTTACAAATTTTTGGATTATTTTGTTGTTAATCCTCACCCAAGGACATTTTTTCCATTGATCTTTTTTAGAGAAAGTGAAAGTCAGAGAGAAACATCAATTTGAGAAAAACACATCAATTGGTTGCCTTCTGCATACACCCCAACCAGGGCCTGGGCTGGAGAGGAGCCTGCAACATGCCCTTGACTGGAATTGACCTGGGACCCTTTGGTCTGAAGGCCGATGCTTTATCCACTGAGCCAAACAGGGTAGAGCCAGAGTTTTTAACTATAAGGTAAAAATTGAATGGTGATATTAAACAAAAGCTGACTTCCCAATCAAGTGCAGGATATTCATATATTAAGTATTAAGTAACCAAATGACTTTTTCAAAAAGACTGACAGGTCAGCATATTTCTGATGTTAGCCTGGCTGAAACCATAGGAGCTGAGGGAAACAGAATACTTTGAAATCATGTTAAATTAGAAAAAAATAAACACCAAAAGATATTCCTGATATTTATCTAATCCACCATGATTAAATAATACATCCTGTTGGTACAATCAGAAATAAGCCACAAACAGAGGTAATGAGTTAATTTTTACCTGCAACTGTTACTGTTTAAAACAACAGTAACTTTCTCCTTCTTTACTGATCCCACATTGCTTATTTTTCCCTACTTTTTATTTCTACATAGCTATTGATCCATTTCTAACATATTAAATATATTCTTTAGTTATTATGTTGTTCACTCTCTATTTCCTTATGCAAGAAAGTAAGGTCCATAAGACCTGGGATCTTTGTTTGTTCAGAAAAGAAATGTATATTAATATCATGATGAGGTAAGAAAATTCCCTAGTATATATCTAGTATAGTCCCAAGGTAAATTGGTGCCAAATTAAAAAAAAAAAAAAAAAAAAAAAGTGACCTCTCACCTTGATACTAAAACTTTCTGGATAGATTTCTATTTCAAATTATTTTATATAATGTGTTTAGTTTTATCAGACATATGATAAGAAGCAATCTATCCACAGTATTTGGCAAGTGTGGGATGTGAATGGACAGATAAAGCCTCAAAGCTTTCCAAGTCCCTTAGAGAAAGGAAAGCAATGCCTAAGTAGACTTTTCTTGCTTTGTCCTAAATAATCTTAAAACAGATGGTAAAAGCTAACTACTAGGTCTTCTGCCATGGAAACCACTATCACAGCAGCCCATTCTAGAGTCTTACCTATAAAATAAATATTTGTCTTCCTATTGTTACCATCTGAACCTACCAATTTTCACTCTAAATCATACTAGAAGGTATGGCTACTATAAACTTATCAGCCTGATAAAAAAGTCCGGGAGATACTATTTCACACACACATCACCTTAAACACAGTCAAAATCCAGCAACATACACCGGGACTGGGTTTACATAATTATGCATTCAAGTTCCACCTTTATGACATATAAATTTGTGTATCTTACCTTAATATTACAAGCCTGCTCCATCAATCTTCTTGCATTTTCCTCTGCCCTGTATCTCTTTGGAAGCTGAACTCTGAAGAACTTTAAAGCCCCTTCAAAATCAGCCTGCAGAAGATCTTCCTTTGAGGTCTGCAAAATAATCAGCCAGATCATCACGACATCTTAGTCTGCATTCATGACACACGTGTTGAAAAAAGAATTTCTATTTTCTAGAATGCACTTTTTACAGCTAGTGTCTAGATTAGTTCTAAAACATTTTAGAAAGAGATTTCTAACCTCTTGACTCAAGTCACCATAAATCCTAGAAGCAATATAAGAATTAACAGGCTAACATATTTAATTTATATTGCCTGAAGATTTCAATGGTGAATCATGGCAATGCTAACAAAGTTACAGATGTGAGAGAAAGGTAAATGCCAGGGGGGAAAAATTGAAAGCCTGGGACTAATCTGTGACTTTACGGGCATTTTTTGGATATTATTACAAAGCTTGCTGAAGACATAGACAATGCAATCAGAGCCCATCCGAGTTATATAATAAACACCTAATTGGAGGATGGCTTTTCAGCAGCTCATGATGTGAAATAAGAAATTGATGGAATACCTTAAAAAATGCTATGGTTACCAGAGGGAAAGGGGGTTGGAGAGTACTAAAGTGTAAAGGGGACCAAATATATGGTGGTGAAAGATTACTTGACTTTGGGCACACAATGCAATATGCAGATCATGTGGCATAGAAATGTACATTTGAAACCAATAATAATCTCATTAACCAATATCATCCCAATATATTTAACTTAAAAATAAAATAAAATAAAATAAAGAATGCTATGAAAAGTAAATGAAGTAAGCCACTTAACTACTGAACTTCTTATGAAAACTATTGTTTGCAAATTTTACTTCCTTAAGAAATAACAATCACTTAGAAATAAGAGCCAAAGGTGAAAACATCTAGAGGGGAAAGATTTTGAACATAAGTAGAGTAAAAGTTTTTTCTCTTTCTCCAAATTTCACACACTTACAAGAGTGTGGTCTCTGGTTGTGTGTCTCAGCTGATACCATTTTGAGTGTGTTCTTCGCACTGAAAAATTCAATGCTACAGCTTCACATTTTAAAGCGATTTTTTAAAAGAGGCAGAGTGAGTGGAAAGGAATAATTCTGATGTTTCAGTGTCAGCTCTCAGTGCTTCTATCCCAAACCTCTAACTGTTCCTGGATGACAAATCTTTCTTTAAGGGCCTCTGATAAGCAGCGAATTCTACGTTAGATTATCTTAGGGAATTATTTGAAAAACGTCTAGACATGATGCTTTTTCTCACCTTTGCTGTTTTCACCACAAATTGGCTTTTTTACCTTTAGTTATATAGAGTGTCTAACAAGATTTCTATTCAGTTGAGCACTATTTTTGGAGGTCTGAGACATTTGGAAACACAGGCTTTAGAAGATGAAACCGTTACTTAGCTGGTATCAAAGACACCTATGTCTCTTGGTATTTTAATTTCAACAAAGAAACTTTTATTTGGTGAATCTACCTACAGAATGTACACCTTTCGGTAATATCTATAATAAAAAAAAGTATAATATGCTAATTAGACTGGACGTCCTTCAGGAGTCCTTCTGGATGACCTTCCAGATGAAGCCAGGACTGCAAGGGAAGCCTGGGTTCCGGGTGCCAGAGGGAAGCCAGTGCTGGCAGCTGGGGGAAGGAAGAACTACTCTTGCACGAATTTCATGTATCAGGCCTCTAGTCTACAATAAAGTCTGTGGCACTTGATTTGTTAAGGAGAGTTATTCTTGACTACCATTACCTTTGACGAACAATGATGTGCTTGGTGTCCCAGCAGGCTAAGGCCCCTCTGTGAAGCAGGAAGCAATAACTAAGGCTCAAAGTCCAAATCTACAACACTATCTAGGTTAATCTCCTTTTATTTGAACAACTTCAGTAAAAAGTTAAGTTGTATTGCACACAAAAAACTACTGGGATCTTTAAAGCAAAATTGGGTATGTGAATGTATTTAACTCACACATGTTCATGTTTAAAACATGACAAAAGACCTAAACTCCAGTGCTGGCCCTCTTGACTGGTACCAGAAAGATGGCAATATTGCATGTGGTAGGATTCCTCATAGGCCCATCCTGGGCAGATCAGCCACTGATCCCATATCATTAGCCAGTCCAATCAGACAGGTCGGAACAACTGTACTTCCCCCAGTACACGTGCTAAAATTTGAGCAGTAACTCATTGGATAGCTGATCCCAATTCACAGCCATTATTGCTAATGAAAGGGCATGTGATTTGCCAAGATGTAGAGTATCCCATTCTATGAATAAACTTTAAGTACAACACTGTATAACAACAACAGAGATTTCCAAATGGCCTTTGGACCACTCGGCATATACTTCTCACAGGTACTGTATGTGACACTATGACCTAGACTCTGAATTTTAGAGCCTAAAACAACCCCAGGGATGTACTTCCTCAGATGGGCAAGCAGGCTGATTGCACAGTTGCAACATACAGATACATGTGACCTTCCTAACACCTGGAGCTTGGGAACCTAACTCCCTGTGGATTTTATCATGAATAGTGTGTTTTAAACTAGAGGCCGTTTAAATTAATCTCTAATGAAGATTTGAGTATGAGAGACATTCTTAGTTATCAGTTTGTTTTTCCTTTAAAACACTGAAAATGTAAATGCCAAAAGGAGGCAGCCCCAGATTACAGAAAGTTACCAGTTCAAGTCCTGGTGACACAAAGCTGAGTGGTCTTTAAGAATATGGAAATGTATTCGGCCAAAACCGATTCCTCAGAGATGAGGAGAGTTTTAGAATATATATTTTAGCACTTTTTAGTGTCAAAGCTCCTGAAATACCACACTTTTTATTTCACTTAAATTTTTTTATTTCTCTTAAAAAAACAACAACACACTTTTCTAATAGAATCATGAACCTTCCGTTTTCTCCTGTATTAAGAAAAAAATGTGATTCAGGAAAAACAAATCGAAATGAGCATTGATGACTTCACCTGAGCATTAAAACACATATTGAGTTCTTTTTTTTTCTTTTTTAAATGTCAAAGTATTGATATTTCTCAAAAATACAGCCCTCCTCCCTATAATTGTATGCTAGGCTTGTCCTTACATCTATCTTAATCTTGGAATGATAAACAGACTCTTTTTAGGGTGAGAAATCCCTTATGGATGTGGCTGCCTAACATGTCTGTTATGATTATGCAGGATATTATATTTGTATGCAAATAAGTATGTGAAGACTAAATTAATAATGGTAAAGATAAGTATAAAAAAGATGAGCTATACTGGAGGGAAATATGTGAGAGAAAAGAGTTAAATTCAGTCGAGTCAATATTATACTTCTGAAAAGACTCAAATAATGAGGGAACAAGCAGAATGGTATTAAACTCCATTGTATAAAACAGACAAAGCTAAATTAGTCTTGTTCAAATACCAAATAATAGTTTAGGACTACTGCAGCCCAATTACATTAGAGAACAGTTGCTAGGTGTAGTTCTCAAGCCACTAAAAAGAAACCTTGCGCCAGTGATTGTGGGTATTAATTTTAACCCTTGGTAGGAAGTGAGGCAAGGTGATTTTTCTCTTGTTCAGGAAATAAAAAAACAAGCAAGCCAGACTTCCCAGATCCACTGCACAGACTCAACAGTTTTAAGCTCTTTCATAGATACACAGTTTGAACAATCCAGGAGAGAAATGTACAATTTCCAACACAAAATATTTATGGGATAAAATTCCCTATCCCGTCCCCCTCCCCCCCCCCAAAAAAAAATAAAATCGGTAATCAAATGGGGAGGTTAGAAAGCAAACCACACACAGTCCAGATAAGTAGCAATAACATCTATGATACAATTTAACCCTTTGGGGACCTAAGCACAGGATGCCTACATCAAGCTCTTGAGTATTCTGCTTTACTGCGGAGCAGAGCCAGCCAGAAAACCATTTTTTTATTTTTCTGCCACTACCGTGCTCTGGGCTCTGAGAAAAGAACTGTCTCCTCTAGCCAATTAAGGACCAGGCTGGGTAGAGCCCCTGGCCACAGCTACTCGGCACTTCCTTCTTGGTTGAGTGAGAAAGGAGGGGGAAAGAAAAGACTGCAGGCACCTCCAGGACACTAGGAATCCTCACGGAGGGTGGCAGATTCCCCCCAAATGAAGTTCAATGAAAAACAGTCTCACCGCCAGAAGCCGAGGCACAAACAGGCGATGCCCCATCCCCAGAAGTTCCAGCACGCGACACGCATACTCATTCACCAGCTTGGTCCTCTCGTCGTGCATGTCCTGGGACTTTTTGACAGGAGGTGTGAGCTTAGCAGCTGGGGCTGGGCAGGGCACCCCTTGTTCCATGAGCAGTAAGTAGGTATCCAGAATGAGCAAGCTGGAACTCTCATCCACAATTTTAGGAGGTGTAGTGGGAGGGGAGCCTGGCTTTGGTCTCCCCAAGAGCAAGCACAATCCAGTCTGTTCTGAGAATTGTCAGCTAACGTCTCCACAAGAAAAACATTTTGGCTAAATTAGCCACGGTGCAAGAGCCCCGAAGTAGACCAGAAAATGAAATCAAATACAGCAATGGAATGCAAGAAAATGGCCAAGAATGATGTAGGAGAGTTCAGATACATATGTCAAAATGTACAAGCTGCTTAGAAGGGTCGTGTGTGTGTGTGAGTGTGTGTGTGTGTGTGTGTGTGTGTGTGTGTGTGTTTGTTTGAGAGAGAGCGAGCGAGAGAGAGAGAGAGACTGTGCCTGAGTGTTGTGTGCGTGTGTCTGTGTCTGTGTGTGAGCAGACAGCAGCAGCAGTAGCCAGGAAGCCAGGGCAGTTGTGAAGCTGCAAGGAGAAAAAGGATGAGCTCATTGCAATCCTTGATTCGTGACAAGCAGTGCTGCTGCTGCTGCTCTGCTGCCGCTGCTGCCGCCGCTGCTGCCTCTTGCTGTGAATCAGTAATGAAGGGGTAGGCAGGCAGGGAGGGAAGGGGGGGAGGTAGGTGAATGAGCATGCAGAGCGCGTCTCTGGGGAAAATGCTGTAATAAGAAGCCAATGGCGACCGTTGGACAGATGTGCTTCCCCTCCCTGTCCACCTTCAATCAGTGTCTGACAGCTTATGCTGTTGAATCCTAAACCCACACACAGATGAACTAGCTTCTCCTAACGTGATGGTCACAAAAAATCAGAGAGCCTGCCAGCTAAGATGCTGACCTTTATTTACTCTTGCTTTCTAATGACGAAAATAGGTAAAAGTCTGATTTTATATTGTGTATTCAAAGTGGGAAGCTCCAATCCTTGCTAGATGACTGAAATCTCTACTGAAGAGTGGTTTAGAGCAAAATGATAGAGTATGGACGGAAGAGCAAGGATCCAGTACCCAAGAAATGACACACCCTCCACTTGACGTGTCTGTGCAATAATAATGACTCTGCAATGCTAGGATGTGCAGCAGTATTTCAGCATTATGGGAAGGCCAGCCACAATTAGAAGGAATTTTTTTTTACAAATACACGTTAATGTGATAAAACATAAAAACCTACAATATAATAATAAGAGTATACATTTAAAGAACTACTGATGTTAAGATTCTAAAGCAAAAAATAACTTTCTTAAGTCATAGATCTTGACACTCAGTTAATGGTCCAAAACACTGTTTTGATAGATTGGTCAAATTAATCCTTCCCTGCCGAAACCGGTTTGGCTCAATGGATAGAGAGTCGGCTTGGGGACTGAAGGGACCCGGGTTCGATTCCGGTCAAGGGCATGTACCTTGGTTGCGGGCATATCCCCAGTAGGGGGTGTGCAAGAGGCAGCTGATCGATGACTCTCTCTCATCGATGTTTCTAACTCTCTATCTCTCTCCCTTCCTCTCTGTACAAAATCAATAAAATATATATATATATATTTTTAAAATTAATCCTTCCCTAGTCATATTATAACTGGGAACTGCCCCTAGTTTAAAAAGTTTACAACCTCAGAATTATAAAATCAAAATAAATTATATTAATTTACTTGCTAAAAATAACCAGTTGTAGCTAGATGAAGGCAAAAAGCATCACCTTAGGGACAGTTTCTTATCTGTAGCCCAACAACGAACCAATATGGATGAGAACACTGGGGCGGCAGTTCTGAGCTGGTGTCAGGGGAGCTGCGGCATGGCACAAAGTGGCAGGGCTGAGAGCAGAGCTACTTCCTCCTGAGCCTTATTTCCTACTCTAACAAATACAAGTTCCAGATCTCTGCAGGTAACAAAACAGAAACGAATTTATCATTATATCTCTGTGATCATAGTTAGAAGAGTAGATTAATTATAGAATTGAGTTAAAAGGAAATTGCTTTCCTTAACAGAATATTGTTTGGCTTCCTTTTCTAAAACCTCAGAAAAACAAATTTGTTTCATTAAGCACTTAAAATATTAATTAACAAAATATTTTAAATAAGATAGTTATATGTGGCAGTCAAACCTTTATTTTATCCCAAAACAATTTCTTTAAAAACCATACAAAGATAATGTATATGTACAAAGATAATAATTTAATTTAAAAAATTTAAAAAATAAAAATCTTTGCTTTAAAAAAAAATAAAAAAATAAAATAAAAACCATACAAAGTGAAGATATTAGTATAAAATGATCAAAAGCAAGAGAATATTATATATACTAGACACCCGATGCATGAAGACTCGTGCAGAGTGGGCCTTCCTTACTCTGGCTGCCGGCACAGCCTTTGCTCTCGCCCAGAGCTGCCTTTCTGCCTTCCCATGCTGCCCAGAGGACTGGAGTGGCTGGGGTGGTGCAAAACACCTGTGCTGTCACCATGGTGATTATGCAAGAGTCCTAACCCCGGATGCTGGGCACCTGAGTATGCAAATTAACCCACCATATTTGTTGAACTGATTTGCATACTCACTCCTGATTGGCTGGTGGGCATTGCAAAGGTACAGTCCATTTTCATATTTCTCTTTTATTAGTGTAGATAGCTATGATGGCAGAATCCTAAGTAATGTGACATCATTAGACCCTAGAAAACATGTTTATCCTACTGATGAGAGAATGGACTGAGACAGCAGAAAGTGAAGTGTTCACAATCATAAAACTTGTCTGAGGCAGAGCCAGGAAGCCAAAATCCCAGAGCCCAGCTACACAGAGAGGAACCCGGTGTCCCCTGCACTGTAATGGCTTCAGTGAATGGAGCCTTTTAAAAAACCTATCTTATTAGGAAGACTGTGCTCCATCACTTCACTCCACATGGAATTGGTCTGGAGCCTGTGCCTGCCATACAGTAAGAAAGAATTGAAGGTTCATAGATTTGATTTGAGAGGGGGCTCCCAAAAGCCTGCCTGAAAATAGTCCCTGCTAAACACACACTGTGTAACAGAGCACAGAGGCCACATCCTGGGTAGCTCAGCCAACTGTCTACAGAAGAGCAGCCTTCTCATGTCTGAGGTGCAGGCTGCACAATGGAATGCTCTCCCGCTTCACCCGTCCCTTTCCCTGGGCGGTGTGCACAGGGTTCCTCTTTATTTCCAAGTTCACGCAGAAGGCAGGCAAAAATGTGAGAGCGCCTGTTCTTTAATTTTCATCAATCAGGTTAAAATTACAACAGATAGACTCTAAACTATTCCTTGATCTTCTCAAGCTAAATCAGCATTTTACTTTTTATGTTTATGTGTATGTATTGTCATTGCTGTTAAAAATAATGAGGTGCTGCGTTCATCTTGAGAAGTTGTGAATTGCCTCTACTTTCTTCCTCTGGCCATCACCAGTTCTCTGTTAAATGTGCTATCTCTGGCATCTCTGTGTCACGAGGAATGCTAGGTGCAGTTTAAAGGCTGTTTCTGTAAAAAATAGGATTTTCAGGGGAGTTATATGGGTCAGCGTGAATTTGTTTCCACAAAATGCATATGTCAAGATGGGGGCACTGTCTTTTTTGTGAACAGATAAGTCCATGTTCTGAAATAAGATGGTAAGACACTTGCCCAGCCCAAGTGGCTCAATTGTTGAGCCTCATTCTATGAGCCAGGTCACAGCTCTATTCCCAATTAGGGCACATGCCTGGGTTGCCGGCTCGGTCCTAGTGTGGGGCGTACAGGAGGCAGCTGAGCAATGATTCTCTCTCATCATTGATGTTTCTATCTATCTCTCCCTCTTTCTTCCTCTCTAAAATCAATAAGAATATATATTTTTAAAAAAATGGTAAAACACTGTACAGCCAAACCATTTCCTCCTCTGCCTATCCCCAAGCCATTCACTCTTGGTTTCAAATGGGTTCAGTAGAATTTCAGAAGTAGCAAAATAATGAGATTTGGGGTAGTTCTTCCTCTACATTCACTGGTGGGAATCAGCTACCTCTGCACCTCCCTTATGAGTTCAGCATTATGTACCCCAGTATTGCCACGGCTGTCCTGCTGGCTGACAGGAACACATGTATAGGCTTCCTGCCTGGTGGGCTCCTTTACCTAAACATGAGGTAAAGGAGCCCACTCATGTTTCCCAAGCAGGGCTTAACAAAGCAACTTATACATTGGAGATTCTTGCTAAATATTTAAGTGACTAAAAGTATCAATAATAATAGTTATCATTTATTCAGTGTTTATAAGGCCCATGAAGTATGCTAAACCCTCATGTGTTCCTTTGGTGTGTCAGACACTGTGCCATTCTCTTCCATGCATGATAATATTTCATTATTATTATGTGTTATAGTAAAATTATCGCCAAAATAAGTGATTTGCTCATGTTTTTCAAAACCAGTTTGCACCATCTCTCCATGATCCTTGATTTCTCACTCCCCCCAGCCTTCCAAATTCAATTTATCTACACGTCCTGTCAGCCCTATCTACAAAAGTATCTTGAATTTGCCTTCTTTTCCCATCTTTCCTGTCACCACCTTGGCCTAAGTTACCATCATTTCCTGCTTATCCTACTGAAATAACGTTCTGACTGGTCTCCATGCTTCTACACTTGCCTTTTTACAATCCATATTCCACATTCCCAAATTCCTCAATCAGTGTCTTAAAACTATAATCAGATCAAAAAGTTATACTGGCTTCCCATCATACTCAAATGCCAATGCTTTACTACTGTTTCTATATCTCTGCTGATCTGCCTACATTTCTGACCACCCCTCCTTCCTTTCACATCTTGTTCACTATGCTCCAGTCACACTGGCCTCCTTTCTGTTTTGAACATTAAAAGCTTTTCTGCCTCAGGGCCTTTGCACTTGCTGTTGCAGCTGATCTTTATTTGGCTGGCTCCACTGTATCTCTCAACTCAAATGTTACTTTGCTCATAGAAGATTTCTCTCACTAATTTAACTAATGAAGAGCAGTAACACATTAGCTTCCCTTGTATTATTTCTTTCCTGACAATTATCATACTTAACATGTCTACTCTTTCCTGAGTATTTATCTCTCTTTCCAATTAGAAAATATCAGGGCAAGACTCATAGGAAGAGGAGAGAGAGCTTTATTAACAAATTATTAAAGAAAATATAAACATAAAATAGGATTCTTGTCTCAACTTCCTCCATTCGTTTATTTAATTTTAATTTAAAATATTATTATTTTACAGGGCCTTTTTAAATATTTCTTTTCTTTAGCAACTGGAAGTCAACTAAAGTAACCTCTTAAAATTTAAAGATTTAATATTTATTCCTTCAGCTCTCCCGGAGAGATCCCACAAGGTCACAACATAGTAACTTGTAGGCTTGCAGAGGAATGAATTAGTACTCGCGTCCATGTGGTAAATAATCAATAAGCTTAGCTTGTAATCTTTGTTTTCTGTTATTTATATGTTCTGATGGCAAAGTGGATATCGTCTCTCCATTTTATAAGTAAAATGAGTTAAAAATCATAGTGATATTAAAAAATTGGGAAATTCAAGAGCATCTTGGAATATATCCTTCATGAATGTTGAGTTGTTTTTCTCCCTCTGAACCTATGTCTAGACACATCAAAGAAACAAAGCACACTCCAACTAAATTGGTCTACCTGGTTACCTGCAGTAGTGCCATGACTAATACCAAATGTTATGCTTCTAAAAGGCTATGATTAATCTATGACCATTGGAATGACTGGCCACAGAAAAAATGCAGAACCCATTTTAGACATGCAAGTAGCTGGTCATTGTGGTTTTTGCTAAAGAAGAGAGAGGCTTCTATATTTAAAAGTAAAGATATGATAATATTGGTTTTTAAAATGTCCTGCAAGCTTTGGATAATATGTGCTAAATAACCATCAACTACTTTAGGAAGGAAAAAAAAAATTAACACAAAACAACCAGAAACAGCCCTCAGTCCTAGTGGGGATAGGGAGGAATAAATAAACCCAGGGACAAAGAGCAAAAGAGAACATGTTCGCCTCTCTATGTGCACACCATGAGCCAGGAGTTGTGCTTGCTGCTGGGTGGAATATAACACTAGCATGTGATAGGATCTCTGTTCTCAAAGGTATTAGGCTTTATGGAGAAACAAGATGCATGATCAGGACAATTAAGGGGCCTATATGACAGTATGTAATAATGTGCCCCGTAGGTACATTTGAGGCCAGATTACGATGAAAATGGAATGTCAGATAGGCAAATACAATGAAGATAGTTCTTTAAAAAGAATAATCTGGCAGCATAGGAGAGGGCCAGGGAGTTTAAGAGAGGAAGAGACTGAAGGTAGATAAGCCATAAAACTCTTCAATAAGTCAAATGTGAGAAAACAAAAACCTGGACTATGTGGTTGCCATAGAAACAGAGCTATGCTGAACCTGAGAAGCCTCATGAAGGAAAAAAACAGTTCTTTGCTATCTTTGTGCAACTTTCCAAGAACCTGTGGCTTATTATGTCCTCCTTTATATAGCTCATTGGAACAAAACTGCCAGAGATAATATTCCTTATCATGTCAGGGAAGGGCACATCATGTAGGAAACAGAACACCCCCTCTATATAAACACCCCCAATATATGAACACCCCCTATATATGAACACCCCTATTTATGAACAACCCCTATATATGAATACAGTGACTCTCTCAGACTTGCTGACTTGAAGCACAAAGTTTGGTTATAAGATCAATTGGTTTGATTACTTTCTCAGAAAGACTATTAATAGACTTCAAACCACAATACATTAAGCTGAACCAAGCAGTAGCTGACCCAAGGAGTAGCTGATCTGGTAGCCTACTCGATTTTCTAGGGTCACCCTGGCTTAAGAGATGAGAAAGAGAAAGAGAAAAGTGTAGAACAGCAATGACCCTTAGTGCACATTGTCCGGTACATCTAACTCTCCCCAAGTCTTCCTGACGGCACCTGAGAAATGCTGCTCAGTTGGCCCTCCCTCGCACCTCTGTTTTGCAGCCTTAGTGAAAGAAGCCTTAATTATTTCTCCACTGGGCTATTCTCCTAACAGTCTCCATATTCATTACCAGTCCTCACATTTCAGTCTCCCTCTCACTATCTTCAAAACTGTCTCCTTAAACACACCGGACCTGACTGTGTAACTGTTTGAAGGTACCCTCTGGCTCACGGGTTCAAAGATTAGCACACAACCGTAACCATGACACCCTTTGACAATTTAAACCTCACATACCTTTCCAACTACACTGTCATCTTGACACCATAGCAGCATTCTCTCAGCGCTTCCCAAACACGCTGTTTGGTGATGCTTCTGCTCCTCACATATGCTGTTCTCGTCACCCAAAATATCATTCCTTGTCTTTTTCTTGCTAATCTTTCAAGATGCAAATGTCATGATCTCTTTCAGACTATCCCTGCCAATACCTCCCTCCTCTGACTCTGCATCCTATGCCTTTTCATGACCATGCAGTAACAATTCCACAGCAAATACCTGTATCCCTGTCTGTCTCCTCCATCTCTCTGTGAGCCCCTCATATGAACTACAACATACTCATCTTTGCACCTTCACTACCAACAATTCCTAGTCACAGATCATTTATTTATTTTTAAAAAATATATATTTTATTGATTTTGTACAGAGAGGAAGGGAGAGAGATAGAGAGTTAGAAACATCGATGAGAGAGAGTCATCGATCAGCTGCCTCTTGCACACCCCACACCGGGGATATGTCCGCAACCAAGGTACATGCCCTTGACTGGAATCGAACCTTGGACCTTTCAGTCCCCAAGCCGACGCTCTATCAATTGAGCCAAACCAATTTTGGCTGTCATAGATCATTTAAATAAATTTTGAGTAAATTAATAAATGACAGATGTTCAAATGAAGAAGTGAGTTACAAGTAGAATTAAAGTATGGGCTTAATTATTATATGTTTTATTGATTTTTGAGGGAGAAGGCTAAAGAGATGGAAACATCAATGAGAAACATCATCGAGTGGCTGCCTCACACACAGACACACACACACACACACACACACACACCAACTGGGGATCGAATCCACAACCCAGGCGTGTGCTCTGATTGGTAATCGAACCTTGACCTCCTGGTTCATTGGTCAACTCTCAACCACTGAGTCACACCAGCCAGGCAAGGCTTAATTTTTAAAAAGGCATGCATTAAAGTAGGGGATGGCAAGTGTGTTTCTCTTATTTACCATCTAAATTAGTAAGAAAAAATATTAAAAAAAAAAAAAAAAAAGCAAGTACAACATTTAGGGATTTCTAAAAGAAGAGAGGAAAAATATTGACACATAATAAGACAATGTCAAAGCCAAGAGAAAATAAATGAAACTCAATGTTATTCAGCACTATGCTCAACATCAGGTGGAAGATGCTTCGGAAATAAGAATATCTGACTTGGGGAGTACAGGCTAGTTCCCTTGTGATCGGTCAATGGACAGACTCAAGGACTTCACACAAAGAGAAGTCCAGAGTTATTGCTTTAGTTTGAGTTTTAATGTGAAAAATATACTGGGGAGGGGAGTGCTATATAAAATATTTCCTATTTTACATGGAAACCAAGTCCATGTTCATGGAAATAGTAATGTGTTTTCCTATAAATAGTGAGTATTGTAAATTCAAATTATTAAAGTTCTCAAACAAAGATTTCTAAACAATACCAACATACACCTAGAATTAGTATTAACATAAAATACACCTTTAAGAAAACATCCGATTGACAAGTTTATTTGCCCAAGAGGGCAGATGCTCAGAATCTATAATAATAAAAGTGTAATATGTTAATTAGACCAGACATCCTTCCAGAAGACCTTCTGGACAAAGCTGGGGCTGTGAGGACCGAGCCCCTTGCACGAATTTCATGCATCAGGCCTCTAGTTCACTATAATAGGATTAAAGTCAAACTCAAGAAAATGATATGGAAATCACTGTGGTAAGCAGAAGACACTTCCGTATGTCTCCCCTGCAAGCCATTACATTTAGAGAAGATAAAAACTATAAATAAATGGGTAAGATGTTTGAAATGGGATTAGCCAGGCTAGATAAACAAATTAACCAAAGAATTAAGTTCCAATTTCCATTTGTTTTACATTTACAGTTGACCCTCAAACAACATGGGTTTGAATTGCACTTACATGTGGATTTTTCAATAAATTTGTAAATGTATTTCTCTTCCTTATGATTTTCTTTAAAAAATATTTTTATTGATGTCAGAGAGGAAGGGAGAGGGAGAGATAGGAACATCAATGATGAGAGAGAATTTATTGGCTCCTCCTGTACTGCTCCCACTGGAGATCAACCCTGCAACCCAGGCATGTGACCTGATCAGGCATCAAACCTGACCTGATTCACAGGTTGATTCTTAATCACTGAGGCATGCTGGTTGGGCCCTTATGATTTTCTTAATAACATTTTATTTTCTCTAGCTTACTTTATTGTAAGAATATTGTATAGAATACATATAACATACAAAGTATGTGTTAATCTATTGTTATGTTATCAGTAAGGCTTCTAGTCAACAGTAGGCTATAAGTAGTTAAGTTTGGGGGGAGTCAAAAGTTATATGCAGATTTTAAGCTGGACTTGAAAAATGTGTAGATTTTTAGAGAGGCTGAAAGACAATTCCCAGACAGAAAGCAGACAGTACAAGGCATGTGTGCAGCAGGCACTCATTTCTGGCAGGAAGAGTCAAGAACCATCCTTGAAAAGAGAACACAGGGGCTAGGAAGGCTCTGTGTAAACAGAGAAAAGGGACGTGATCTGTGATAGAAAGATGCTTTCAGGACACAGTGCTAGAGTTTAGCTCAAAGACTTCTGATGGGAGAATGAAAAGATGAATAAAGTGTAATAATCAAGGACATGATGTATAGACATGCAGATCGTTGTTGGTGTAGATGGAACCCACTCAAGGTGTACTGTACATAACCATACCTTATCCACATAAAAATAATGATAACAAAAAAGAAATATCAAAGGCCTCTGAAGGTTTTCCATAGTGTGGCTAAAGATACATTGGAATTTGAGCTAGGACAAAATTTAGGAATTATTTTCTTTGGAATGTGAATTTATGCAATGCAAAAATGCAGAAGGTCCACCAACCAGTGGGGCTCAGTGGTTTGAGCATTGACCTATAAACGAGAAGGTCACGTTTCAATTCCTGGTTAGGGCGCATGCCAGGGTTTCTGGCTCAATCCCCAGTAGGGGGCTTGCAGGAGGCAGCTAATCAATGATTCTCTCTCATCACTGATGTTTCCTTCACTCTCTCCCTTTCTCTTTCCCTCCGAAATCAATAAAAAAAATCTACTTCAAAATTCAATTTTGGCTCTATTTTATATCTTACATTTTTTAACTTAACTTTTGAACATATGGAATAAAGTTATAATTACTATATTAGTGGCATTGCTTATTATGACATCTGGCCTATTTTGATTGGTTGTTGTTTTTTCCTCTTCACTGTGGATTAATATCTGCTTTGACTACATAAATAAAGATGATTCTAAGACATTCTAAGCAATATTTCACAACCTTGGATGATTTTACCCACCAGGGGGCATATAGTAATGCCTGGAGACACTTTTGTTTGTCTTAACTAGTGAAGTTACTGACAGCTAGCAGGCAAAAGTCAGGAATAACTGCTGAACACCCTGTACTGCACAGGACAGTCACCTACAACAAAGATTTACTGCCCAAAATATCAATAGCACTGCCGAAACCGGTTTGGCTCAGCAGTAGAGCGTTGGTCTGCGGACTGAAAGGTCCCAGGTTCAATTCCAGTCAAGGGCATGTACATTGGTTGCAGGCACATCCCCGGTAGGGGGTGTGTAAGAGGCAGTTGGTCGATGTTTCTCTCTCATCGATGTTTCTATCTCTCTATCTCTCTCCCTTCCTCTCTGTAAGAAAATCAATAAAACATATTTAAAAATATATATATCAATAGCACTGAGTTAGAAAAACCCTGCTGAAGCAACTTGGGTCCTGAAACATCTCATGGAGCTGAGCTGCATACAGGCCTGGAGCACAGGCCTATCTCTACAGTCTGTCACATAAAACAAAACAAAAAGCAAAACAAAACCAAAAAAACCACCTTCCTTCTTATTTAAGCCACTGTGTTTTGGGTTGATGTAACAGTTTAGCCTATCCTCTAATACAGAAATTGGTACCCAGATATTGCTGCCAAAATTAAAATTTAAAATTAGCTTCTTGGCTTTGTGGTTGGGTGAAAGACAAGGCGAGAAAACAAATACTGCAGACTGGAAAATTGGTGATCCCTTTTATGTTGTGTCATGATGTTGGGAAAACTGTTACCTGTGGTAACTTCAAAAGTAGACCATGTATATGTCTGTGATACCTGTCACTCCAGAGAAAGTGGCTGGAAAGTAGTCTATAATATAAACTGATCAGGTATAATGATTGGAGGCCTCAGGGTTGAAAAACCTAGCTTATCTCCCAAAAAGAAGGATAAATAGCTTCTACATTTTTTCACAAATTATCTCTAAAACATCTCAGCCAAAACAGAGTCAGCCAAGAGGCAAAGATCAAATTAGAGTGTCACCTTCCTGCCCAGGCTGTGGCAGCCTCAGGATAACCACTGTTAAAAAGGGCGGGATGCCCTAGATGGCTTGGCTCAGCGAATAGTGTCGGCCTGCAGACTGAAAGGTCCCAGGTTCAATTCCGGTCAAGGGCACATACCGGGTTGCAGGCTTGATCCCCAAAGGGGGCATGCAGGAAGCAGCCGATCAATAATTCTCATCATTGATGTTTCTATCTATCTCTCCCTCTCCCTTCCTCTCTGAAACCAATAAAAAATATATTAAAAATAAAATGGGGGATGAAGGGAATGGACCACTGAAAAAAGACAAACAAATAGAAGAAGAAGACTTAAGAATTTTGTTTAGAAGAAATCTTTGGATTTGTTTACTCACAATGAATTAACTAGAAGCTAAAGAACCAAAGCCTACAAAAATATGGGGGGCGGGGGGAGAAATTCCCCACCACCACCACCCAAATCAAAAAGCTTGCCTAAAAAATGACATATTTAATTTGAGCACTAAAACAACTCTCAGGCTTTCAACTCTCCACAAATAGGAAGTAGCTTTGAAAACCTTACAGCTTCCAAGGAGGGTGTACACTTTAGCTCCAACTTTAGATGCCACCACAAAGGACAATGGGTAACAGTGTAGCTTCTAGAGCTTAGAACCAAAGGGCAGCCAGGTGGGCTAACCAAAAACCTTCTCTACTGCTAGAGCAGGAGTCTTGTAAATTCCCATGGACCACTAATGATGGGGTGTTTCCCATTCTTCCCTTTTCCAAATGAGGGCTTTTATTCCAGTTATAAAAGCAGAACCTTGTCACTGGGCTCTGAGGAACCATCCCAGACCCGAGACACAGGACTGTACCTCACTCAGAGACCCTGGACTTTTAGCAGATGAGGTAATTGAATGAGGCCTTTGAACATCTCCCTTGGGAAGGATGAAGTGTTTATGTGCCAGAATAAAGGTGATCACAGATACTGAAAGGCCCGAGGGGCCAATTATGATGACTGCTAATTGTTCTCTAAAAAACTGTCCCCTTCTTCCATAGACATATTAATTTTAACTAGTTTCCTTACAGGTTAAATGTGGCCATGGGCAACATTTTTGTCAATAGAATATGAAAAAAAAAAAAGTAATATAGTCAAATTCCTCATTGTTTAAAAGGAAATTGCTTGCCTTCTACTTTTGCTTAAAATTTCCCTCTTCCTCTGACTTAGAACTTGATGTGGCATTGATCTAGTTTTAACCATGCACATGAGGATAACATTCTAGGAAATGGTGAAGCAAAAACACATGGAACCGAGGTCCCTGAGTGATGTCATGGAGCTGAGCTGCCTGCCTTTTGGGGCCAGCTCTCCTTTTTTGGACTGGTAGGTGTAAGAGAAATAAACTAATTTAAACCACTTTGTTTTTATGGTTTCTCTTTCATGAGCTATTTCTCTTTTTAAATAGCAGTTTAGCCTATACCCTAATTAATCAAGATTATAAATGTTACAAATAAAACATTTTATTCTAAATTCATTTGGCTTTGCCCAAACCTTATAGCCTTAGTTACAGGAAAGAAACAAAGGGGGGGGGGGGGGGGGAGAGGAGAGTAAGGCTATGAGGTTTGGGATTATTGTATTTCCAGTAAAAGGAGCGTATTTCACCTTTTTCTCAACCTAGCATAAACCAAGTATCAAATAAATTTTAATATGCTTCAGTTGAATTTCCTCTGACGGGTTATATTATTGTGATAATATCAATCAATTCCCACAGCGAGTCATCAACCCTGTCAGCACTTAAATGAACAAAATTAGTCTATTTCATGCTGAAAAGCAATACTGGCAAGTCTTGCAGATAAAAAGGGTCATAAAAACTTACTGGGCAGTGACATCCTCTGACAAAAATCTCCTGATAACATCGCCCTATGCTCAGCTCACACACAATGATTGGTCAGAGTGAAATAAAGTTTGAATAGGGCACTAAACAGGATTCAGGGATGACTTCATACATCTTACAGGTTGTGAAAGAAGAAACGGATACGCAAAACTCAAGAATCAAATATTTTTCTAGTTAGACAAAAGCAAAGAATATTTTCATTTCGCCTATCATTCTTGATTGTGATCTTGTTTTCATTAATCTAAATTCAATTCTTTTTATATAACAGTAGCTCCAGAGTTGCTCTGGCTCTGCTTCTGTTCTATTTAACCAGTGACATTTTGAAATTGCAACAACTATCTTTAAATGTGAAGTTGATGGGGTTCAGAACACACTATACCAAAACATGGTACCTGGGCATATTGAATATTTTAAACTGAAGAAGAAAATGAGAGATGAGGGAAGGTTTCTCTGACCTTCCTCTGTCCTTCTCCCCTGAAGCAGGTCATCAGACCCTCATGTGAGAGGTGCCATCCCTATACTTGAAGGAAAGAAACATCCTTATCTCCAAGACAGGGGAATACAGAGAAGAATATAAACAAACAAGCCTTGCAAAATTTCCCCTCGTCTATTATATTTAGCTTGTATCCCCTTTGTCCTATCATATTTCTGCATAACTATCCACTTTTCACCCAACCTGACATCAAAACACTCAAGTTTAATCAGTTCTTCAGGTCTTCCTTTCCTTTTTGAAGGCTCCCATGTCACATGAAATATGTTATTTAAATTTGTATGCATTTCCCTTGTTAATCTGTCTTTGTCACCTGACTTATAGATCTAACCAGGAATCTTAAAAGGGTTAAAGAAAACTTTTCCTCCCCTACACAATCTTCCAAAAACTTGGATATAAAACTTCCTTTTCATTCATAGTACCTTGGCAACATGAATTTGTGAAATTGAAGCTGATCTGACTACAATTTAAGAGTGAAAAAGCATGGGTTTTTGAGTGAGAACTACTGAAACTAAGTATCAAGTGGGAATAATTGTCTCTTCACAGGGTGAATATAAGGTTTAAAACACACTCATACACACACACACACACACACACACACACACACACATCTTTGTTTAGTGGTTAAGGACATGGATTCTAGAGCAAGACAGGCCCAGTACTATGTATCACTGACACTGAATGACTGTAGCCAAGTTACTTAACTTCTAAAGCCTTAGTTTCCTCATTTGTAAAATGAGTATACTGACTTCAAAGGATTACTGTTAAAATTCGAGGTCATACAATATGCTAAGTAAAATAAACAGTTACCTGTAGGAGCTGGAAGCAGAGAGTAATGGGGAGTAATTGCTTCATGGGCCCAGTTACAATTGGGGAAGATGAAAAAGCTCTAAAGAAGGATGTTAGTGATGACTGCACAACAATGTAAATGCACTTCATGTCACTGAACTATATGCTTAGAAATGGTTAAAATGGCCATCACAATAAAAGCAAAAGCAAAAAAAAAAAACACCCGAAACAAAGGTCATGAAGATTACCTTTAAAGAGCTTAGCACAGCACCAGGCATATTTTAAGTGCTAAAAAGTATATATTGTACTACCATTAATTTGATTTATTAACTATTCTTAAAACATATTTGAGAGCTCATCACAGATGGTAAATGCTACACAATTATCTAATTAGTGATTACAGCCATCAAATTTTTTTTTTACATGGATCCAACATATTACTTGAGCATCTGGAAATATTTAGTAAGAATAATGGTAGTACAGTGGTGTGTGCACTCTATATACAGCCACACACACACACACACACACACACACACACACAAGTCACAGCAACATTTCACTAATTTAGAACAAATTGGTTTTTCACACACAAGGATGGTGCTAAAAGGCTTTTAAAATGGGATTGAGAATAATTTACTGGTATTATTTTTAACTAGAATGGACTGGATATTCTTTTGCTCTTACTATTATTATGTTGCTCTGCAAACTCTTTAAGAGACAAAGATAAACTTCAGCTAAGCATTTAAATAATCAATATGATAATTACAGGGTGAACATACACATACACACATCTAGCATAGATTGATAGTTAGCAAGACAAAAATTAAGAGCCTTGGAAACCATATGTTCCTGATTCCTTATTTTATAAATAAATAAATTAGGTGTAGAAAGGCTAGGCGAATTGATTAAAACCCCACAGTAAACTGGTGGCAGATATGTGATTAAAGCCCTCTGAACCTTGCCCAGGAATCACCATCGAATGCACCAGAGCAAAGCATCTGCCTTGGCCACTCTTCTCGTGCCTCTTCTTCATGGTGCTCACTCTGCCCAAAAGGCCCTCTGCAAAGTTTAGTTGTCACCCTGGAAATCCTTTCTTGGTCCTCCCAGAATAAAGTTGGCACCCTGTCCTTGGGCTCCTGAGACTCCCTCTTGGAAGCCCAGGACAATCACACAGACTTGTGACTGTCCACTGGGCTGCTTCCTTCACTGGACTCAGGGCAACCTGAGCCCACAGACTCCTCTCCACACGCTCCCCACCTGACCCAGGACTGTTGGGCAGCATTTACTGCATGTCTTTCTGTTGGGTAAGTGAACTAACCAACCCTCACAGGCTTCTCCAAAGAGAGGAGGAAAACTGGGATGAAGGATGCAAGTGGAAAATTAGCCTTAGAATGAAAGCAGACTATAGTTTCATTAAAGATAGGAGCAGAGCAGAGGAGGACAAAAATGGAGAGAGATTTTTAAGAAAAAGGGGAAGAAACACTTGAATAAGTTTGTGTTAAGTACTGTGATTTCTCATTAAAAAAGAGCAATAAGGACATTGGATTTCATTGTTTTTAATCTCTGTCTAGTGACCTCATATTACTTAGGGTACATTAAGTTTAAATTAATTACTGACAACTTGGAACATGGCATGTTTAGTCAACTATCCTCCCATCCTGGCATTTTGGACTGGTTCATGAGAAACAAATAATGAGAAATCCCTTCCACAGTTACAAGGTGTTCTGTAATACATTGCATGGTAGTATGAGGATATGCACTCTTTCTAGTATTGATCTTTAATCCATAAAATGCATTATTTCTGAAACTTTAAATGTCCACATTTGTGTTTGTTGGCTGTTTTAGCATTTACAAGATAGCATACTAAAACTACACCCATCATCAAACTGAAGCTACACTAGAGTAAAGTTAAAACAAACTAAACATTTAAATTATGTTGGAAGGGGAAACCAATATAAAGGAATTCCAATGTCACAGAACCAGAAATGCTGGATTAGTAGCTTCTATTTTTAAAGAAGTGGTGTTTTGCTGCCACCAACAGGACAACAGGCATTCCTTCATGGAAGTTACAAAACTAGCTGAATATGTAAACTCATTGCAAACTCAGAAGGCTATAAGAACCCTTAAACTCAACAATAAAAAGTACCAGATAACCCAATTAAAAATTGGACAAAATATCTGAATAGATATTTCTAAGAAAAAAAAAGATATACATATAGCAATGAGCTCATGAAAGGATGCTCAACATCATTAGCCATCAGTGAAATGCAAATTAAACCGAGAAGAGATTCTGCTTGCTGCCCACTAGAGTGGCTATAATAAAAAAGGTGATAATAAGGGTTAGCAAAGGTATAGAAAAATTAGAACCCTCATTGTTTTAATTGCCTCTTATTTATCCTGCTGGTATGGGAGGGATTCCTGCCCTAGGATTTTGGAGATAGTTGATTATTATGACTTGATTGAGAGAGTGCAGTGAGAGGGAGGAAAGGGGGAGATGAGAAGAGGGCTAAACTTGGACAGACCATGAAAACCTTGTGGGTCCCATTATAAAATGAAGTTTACCCAAGAGCAGTGGGAGGCCATTGAAAGGTTTTAAATCAGGAGGTCAGGTACTTCTCTGACCTTCCTCCCATAGTCCTTCTCAGAGCACACGGCCTGGGCAGGGCTTTCCACCCACCTGGAATGCTCCTGTGCACATCAGCATCGCTCCCTCCCTCACTGCCTCAAGCCTTTGCCCACCCCCTCCGCTCCAGCCCCTTACTTGGTGAACCAGACTCCCTATTTAACATGGTAAACCGACCACAATTGCCCTCTACCCTGCTGAACCTTTCCTTTTTCCACAGCACTACTGCTTCTCATATACATGATTTACATACTTGTTATGTTCCTTGGTTATTAACTGTGTGCTATAACACAGGCTTCATCGAGGCAAGTATTTTCACTAATCTAGTCAAGCATATAAAATAGTGTCTGTCTCCAAGTAGGTGTTTAGTGAATATTTGCTGAATAGTGAATAACAAAATTTGTTTTAAAAGGACACGAATGGTAACCACGTGGGAATGGGCTGGACAATGGCCAAAAGTATTTGGAAGAGGAGCAGTGTCCGCTTCTCTTAGCTCCACTGCTAAAACCAAAGCCAAGCCACCAACTTCTCTTAAACATCGCACTCCAGACAAAGGCGTTCTTCCTTTTTTAAGGATAGAGAACCCTCTGTAGGACCTTTATATTTGCTTCTTCTGTCTAGAAGGCTCATTCTCCAGATTCTTGGCAGAGCTGGCTACTTCTTTTCATTCAGTGTTCAGCTCAAATATCACCCTTTAGAGCATTTTTATTGACAAGCTAATTCAAAGAAAGAGGACTCTTCTCCCTCTGCACCAACATCTCTCTCCCTGATAAACCTAAACAAACACAATGCTAAAGTCATTACATTTGTGCAATTGCTATCTTTCATTCATCAGAACACAGAATCCATGAATACGGGGTCTGTCCTCATCAATACTTTATTGCCAAAGCCAAGTGCCTTCCACTCGATAGGTGTCCAATATTTCTTATTGAAAGAGGTCACTGCAACAGTCCAGGTCAGAGAGTTCAGAGCCCCACATTCTCATCTAAGTGGATCCACTGAGATGCCAGAGATTTAAAAAAGAGAGGACAAGCGAGGATAGCTTCCAGGCTTCTACTTTGAGCTGCTGGGCAGCGAGTGCCTTTACTGAGGGGAACGTGACAGAGAAGGCGGAACAGGTCTGGGAGGGCATATTGGTTCGTTTTGACTTTTGGATTTGATGTGCCTCTGAAACATCTAAACAGACTTATTAAATCCACTGCCAAACATTTGAGTGCAGGCTAAATATAAAAAGAAGAATGAACATCCTATCTAATAAAGAGGGAATATGCTAATTGACTGTCATACCTTCAAAGATGGTGGCACCACAGCCACAAGATGGCAGCGCCCAGTCCCCTCAGCCTCGCAGGGGTGCCTGCCACCAGAGTCCCTCAGTTCCCTCAGTTCCCCAGCCATCCAGAGCTGTCCCGAGGCACAGGCAAGCCTGGATGGTGGCTGCCTAACCACCCAGGGCTACCCGAGGCTCAGACAACCAGCTGAGGCTTGCACTGCTGGCAATGGCAGCAGCAGAGGTCTGATGAGGGCATCACCTTCCCCTGATCACTGAGTCACTTCCCGCCCCTGAGTCAAAGGCTCCCAGACTTCATGCACCAGGCCTCTAGTTTATAGATAAAACCAGGGGAATGAACATGATCAGCAAGGAAGAAGCTGTTTAAAAACACTACAAATCCAGCTTTGCATTATTAAGCCAAAAGACTTTAGATACCCTGGGGCCTGGGTCCTCTTAGGTCTCAACTCAGGGAGAGAACTTGATGGTTTTCTCTGGACATTTATTGTGTGCTAATGAGAAACCTAGGGTAACACTTAGCACAGAATAAGTGCTCAGAAATGATACTTTCCTTTCTGATTCCCCACATCCCAACAAACACTTCTAATTCAGAGGAACCAGAAGCCTCTCTGCCACTGGGTCCATAAGCATAAGCACTTCGAACTATCCCTACTTTTATTTTTATATAAATAAATAAATATAGTCTTTTAAGAGTCTCATGCTCTACTGACTGAGCTAGCCGGGCACTCCCAATAAATATAGTCTTTTATCTGGCATATTAGCTAAGAAGCTAAAAGTCAGTGTCATATGTGTTTGGAGTAGTCTTTTTACAGATGGGGGCAATCAGCTCAGTCAAGTCTACTTCAATTCTCCGATCTGCACTGTCTCTATGTGGGGTCAGCTCCGGGATTCACATAAGAAAGTGACAGAAATATAGGCCAGTAGCAGTGAGAAAGCTCCCATTTTTATCTTCTCTATCTGGTCAAATTCTCCAAGGCGATAACAGATGAGTAGCCACGTTATTTGTAGAGAAGGTATAAAAGCCTTTCTGCCCAGTGGCCAGAGTATCCTCTACATAGTCATATAGAGGTTAACATGGCCAAAAATACCTGTTAATTAGAAGACAACTTACCAGATGGATACATATTGGCTGACACAGAGTACAGGTCTGATATCCAGAGGGAAAGGCCTGGGTTAGCCACAAACGACAGACTAAGCATGTGTTAAGCGTACCAGTAAAGAAAGGTCACCACAAAAATGAGAAAATGCATCATGGGAAAGAGGGGATATCTGATATATTTTTTAAATTAGATATGATAGAAAAATCAGAACTCTGTTAGACTTCTTACACTTATGGTTTAATACTGTTTTCAACCTATAGTACATAATACTGTCACAAGGCATTCTAAAAGTTTTATTCCAGCCCTATTCAGAAAGCATCTTAAAAAGTGTTGTTATTTTTTAATGACAAGAAATAAAAAGTTAGAGGTAGAGAGATTCATAATTCATTAAAAGATACATACAAATGTATTTGTTATTTTATTGAAGGTGTTGTACATAGTTTCCTAACTTCTAAAATAACTTCCATATAAGAATCTTCATATCTAAACTCAAAATTATTAAACAGACAATTTAAAGTACTTTTAGTGAACTTCACTAAAACAAATGAATACTAGGTGAAGAGCAGCAACCTACATTTTGAGTTGCACAGACCCATATGATGTCACACCTTTGTTCTAGAATCTAGTTCAAAGCCTTCCATGGCTAAGCATGGAAGCTCTCCTAAAACATCAATGGGTTCTCTAAAGGTATCAAGTCATTATCTTTTGGAAAATTTGGAAACATGATGGGGAACCTAGAAAAATATTCTGAGCTATCTTGTGACTACAATAGTAATCACAATAACAGCTAACATTTATTAGGCAATACAATTTTCTAGACACTATGTTAGAAACTTTTAGGTATCATCTTATTTCATTATTATCATAATCCCATAAGTTAGCTTCTATTATTATCTCAAAACTCAGGGTCTGAGCACTTAATCTGCCCAAGGTCACTAGAGCTGAAATTAGAACCAAATCCAGTGGCTGTGATTTTAACCACTATGCTTTACTGGGGAAAAGGTGAAGCTGCATCTTTTAATATATAAGGTAATTATTACTTTCAATAACGAAATGTCATATTTGACTGAAGGACAAAAACCAACTGGGTTATTTTCACCAACTCTGCAGCAAATGTCTTGCTGTTACCACACTATTAGAGCAGCATTGATATGTTGATATAAAATTCAACAAGGTAATTATAACTGTAATCTACTGGTAAAGTGTCTTATAAATTTCTAGCTATCAGAGAAAGAACTGCAAATTGAAATGTAGCAGTTTCCTTTTTAGTCTGTATGTTACAGAAGCTTTCTAATAATTCAATGACATGTTTAGTTATCTCTAAGGATGTTATTATGGTAAGACGTATTTTAAGAGAGAAAAAAAACGGGCATCATTTTGACAGAAACAGGTTTTTACATTTTCTTTTATATCATCTAACTCATATGAATGAAAACCTTTTTTTAATTATTGGAATGAGAGCTATGACAGAAAGATTAAATAGATTATAAGGAAAACAAAGAAACAAACTCTAAATAAACAACAACAAAAGAGGATGGGAAGAAGGGACAGGAGCAGAGTTCCTCAATGAAATCTTTTCTGTGTGTTTAAGAATCTAAATGAGTTAGAGATTATAAATTGACTTATGCCCAGTTCCCAGGGCAGAGAAGTCAGAGAGTTTGGTAACTTAAAAAGAAAAACAGACTTACCTTTAGAAGAGCCAAGGCTACATGAAAGATTATATTCAAACGCTGAAATTAAAAGAAAAAGATTCAAAGTCAACATTGCCACATTTACCACAATTTTATTAAGTATTTCCCCAAGACCTCTACACATCATTTTCACATCCTATATAATAAAAGCCCAATATGCAAATCAACCAAAAGGCAGAATGACCAGTGGAACGACCGGCGCTATGATGTGCACTGACCACCAGGGGCAGACACTCAACTCAGGAGCTGTCCACTAGTGGTCAGTGTGTTCCCACAGGGGGAGCGCTGCTCAACCAGAAGCCAGGCTCATGGCTGGCAAGCTCAGTGGCAGTGGCAGAAGCCTCCCCCACCTCCACAGTAGTGCTAAGGAGCAGCAAGCTGAGCAGTAAGGAGCAGCGAGCAGGTGGGAGATAACAAGCAAGGGGCCCTGTACTGTGAGAAGGCGCAGGCTGGGCTGAGGGACCCTTCCCCTCCAGTGCATGAATTTTGTGTACCAGGCCTCTAGTACAATAATCATTAAACAAACCATGAGATTTTTTTTAAAAAGGTATTTTCTTTCTCTGAGAGGCTTATTGCAAACTTGAGGTGCTATTTAATGAATGTTCACATAAATCATTGTTTTTACCATAAATCATTTTCCTTCTATTTCTGGATTACATACATAGCCTAAGGCTTGCAAAAGTCGAGAGCCTGGGTCAAGATGGCAGTAATGCAGAAGTCCAAAATTATTAACTGAAATTCCTGGTCTGTATGATGTCAGTGTCAGGCAAAACAAAACAAATAGTGTTGCTGATAACTGGGACAAGCTGCATGGGGGCAGTTGTAAGCTTCACACAGAATTTCCACTACAGATTATTGTTTTGTTGTTTGTTTCAGTTCTTGCTTTAAAGTAGTATTTATACAACTAGAGATGGTAATTAGGCCTATCTCAAGTTGCTCTTCTTTCTTTTCTTTTTTTCCTTCTCAAAACCAGAGTAGTATTTCTTTAGAAATAAATTAACTAGCTTGTTAAGAAGCCATATTGGAGCTGAACTGTGAACTCTGAGCTCAAATTCATTCTGAAGAGATGTTAAATTCAAGAAGAGGGAATTTGAAATGCTCAAGATGACAGTATCAGAAATGAAGTTGTCGCAGAATATCCTGTTTCCTTGCCATGCAAGTCATCATACATGAGGAGAAAGTCTTTCAAGTAGGAGGTGACTATGAGTTGATATCTCCCATAATCCCAGGGTCTATCTGATGCACCCTCATCATTTTGGTCACAAATGTAACCTGTCAGCTCTTATGACACGGACTATATCAGATGTATTATGCAATGCAAAGAACTTCTAATAAACCATCTTTTTTTTTTTTTTTCTATCTACAAAATCAGAAGTGAACATTAGGACTAGGTACTTAGAATGCATTCCTATTATAATTTGCTAATGTAATCTTTCATCGTCAGCCACCAAAAATATGATATGATGGTGGAAGGGAAAATAATAAACAACAAATATTTGGTTGGAGGTTTTGAGTTTTCTCAATTAATTCTTTAAGAAACTAAAAACAGAAGTGTAATCAGGCCAGGAGACAAAAAACCTATTTACATAGTTCATTACCACGCAAGCAATGACCATAGACTATTTACCAATTAGAAAAAGGAAAAAAGATACCGAAGATCTAAAATTTGGGTGACAATTAAGCAGATTTTGCTTTCCTCAAGTTGCATCCTCACCCTCTAACTGCTGCCCACTGCAGCCAAAACTTGCAGACTGAGAGACAAAAATCTGCCGCCTCAACCCACCCTCCCTCAATCCCACATCACTACTGCTGGGCAGTGGTGAATTCTCACAACCTGAGTGCTTATGCACCTATCGTAAGGACCAAGTCCACCTGGCTCTGTTCTTGTTTTTCTAGTCACCGCTCAAAATGTAAGCCTATCTTTTCTCCATTTCTCTACCCTAAGCTTTCTCCTGTCTGTCTTTCTTCCCTGTCTCTTCAGCACACTCGTTGGAAACGCCACTCATGTTCAACCAACTGCTGTATTCTTCACTTCCCTCTCAGACATTCCCCTCCTCCACCCCTGCATTCACAGGAATAGTGAAGTCTCATTGATGCTCACAGCATGTATTATAATTCATATGAACTTGACTAGCCTAAGGGTATAGATGTATTTAGCAGCAGGCTAGGATCAACTCTGTCCCCAAGCCTAACATGTAGTAAAGGTATTTTCACCATATAGTGCTGGTAGAACACACACAGTAGGTGCTAATTTGATGACTGAATGATTGAACTATATTAGCTCTCCCAAACTTTCTGGAATTTATTCTCTTCTCTATGGACCCAGCTAAACCAATTACAGAATCATCACCAAATATATCTCTAAATAAGCAAAATAGCTCTCACTAACACCAAAAGAAAAATTTATTCAAATTAGTTTGGTGATATGATATTACAGTCTATAGATATCAGAAGTTGCAAACTAAAACCAAAGTGTGGAGCAGATAGGATTAGGACATATAGCCTGTAAGGTCAGCTGTCCAAATTAAAATATTAGATCTGATAAAATTGAAGATAGATTAAAAAATATATATATAAAATGTATAGGAATCTTGGCCCATAACCAGAAAAAAAATATATCAATGTAAACTCTTTTAAAAAGTTCAGGATATCCCTAACTGGTTTTGCTCAATGGATAGAGCATTGGCCTGTGGACTGAAGGGTCCCAGGTTTGATTCCAGTCAAGGGCATGTACCTTGGTTGCGGGCACATCTCCAGTGGGAGGTGTGCAGGAGGCAGCTGATTGATGTTTCTCTCTCATCAATGTTTCTGATTCTCTATCCTTCTCCCTTCCTCTCTGCAAAAAATTAATAAAGTATATTTTTTAAAAAGTTCAGGATAATCAAGTATTACAGTATCTGCTTACATGAAGCTCTAGACATTATCCATTAAAAAACCATCCCCCACACAAAAAATGTAAAAGACTTCACAGCCTTAAACTAAAGTAGAACAGTGTGATCAGACTATGAAAACAAATATCCTTTTAGATCTCTGAGCTTTTAAAAATCAGGAAAATCTTGCTAATCTATCAGGATCTTCATTTCACTATAAAGTATAACCTCTTTTTCTAAGAGGAGAATAACAAAGGCAGCCTCAGGTTGGATATTTTTAAATCTATTTTTTCTTTTAAATAAGACATTTTCACAGGAATATAATTAGAGCTATCATTAAATTGCAGAAACTGTCCCTGGGTTAGCATTTGGTCAGTTTAAAAGCTACAAATAGGATGGATTTACGATGTGACGAAGTCATTGCAAGTTGTGGCCTCAGCATCCCACCCAATAATCAAATGAACAAAGTGTACCACCGTTCACTCCTCTAACACCGGGAACTGTTCACCTACTCCTACATGATCCAACGTCTGCCTAATTGAGCTGACATTTATTTTTTGAAACATATTTTTAAAAGACAAAGATGTTATACATTTTCCAGGTGCCTCCTTTTTGCAGGAATGTGTAATCTGCTGCAATCTGTTTGCTACTGAGGGGGAAATAAGGTTTCCAAAGAGGACTTAAAGGGTAAAACATCTGGAGAGTTATTAAGAGCAAAAATAGTAATTACTATGTTATGGTCACTTATTAATTACTAGAGGCCCACACGGATTCGTGCAATGGTGGGGTCCCTCAGCCTGGCCTGTGCCCTCTTGCAATCCAGGACCCCATGGGATATGTCAAACCAGCAGTCCAACACTGCATGCTGCCCCTGCTGCTGCCTGTGGCTCCCACTCATCCCTGCCCTGCTGCACTTCCTATGGGTTCACATTATCAGTCCTGATTGGGAGAGGCTTGTGCCACCACAGCAGCACTTGCCAGCCATGAGCCCTGCATTGCTCCCACTGTGGGAGCACACTGACCACCAGGGGGCATCTCCTGCATTGAGTGTCTGCCCCCTGGTGGTCCGTGTGTATCATAGTGACTAGATGTTCGGTTGCTTGGTCACTTAGGCTTTTATATATAAAGATAGTAAAAGATCTACCTCCAAGATCAAGAAAATAAATAAGAACCAACATCCACTGAATATTTCTATGTGCCAAGATCTGAATTAATTATATTGGAAATTTGTCCTTATTTAATGCCATGACAATCCTAAATTCCATTTTTCACCCAGGAAGTTAAGACTTAGAGAAATTAAAGTCAAATTCTCAAGGTCACACACCTAGTAAGTAAATTTTAACCTACCTAAGTAGTGCCATTCTACATGTCACACTTTTAACCACTAAGTTAGAGATGATGGCTCAATGGCGAATGAATGAATGAATAAATTAGTTGGGTATTACTTAATGTGTCCTCTAATTCCTAAAGGATTAAAGTGATTTCTTCCATTTAAATGGAAGTAAATTTTTCAAAAAGAGAGTGAAAATACCAAATAGGTGACTTCTACCAAAACCAAGTTTTATTATTTTCCTCCATATTGAAAATACAAAAATAGTTGACCACTTACAGGATGTGAGGCAATAACCCTGCTTGTGGTGGAAAGAAAGGGTCCCCACCTTCCTCCAGTGACAACAGACTGAGATCAGATTGGGAATCTGCTGTTTCAAAATTCAGTCACAGCCTGGGAAAATGTTCGCTTAAAGAACGCCTACACGTAATTGCCCCAAATGAAATAATTGCTCTAAAGTGCAGATCGCTGTGTTCCTGGGGAGGCCGACAACTAAACAATCCTGCACAAAAGAAGGCTGAGTGCAGAGCACCCACAGAAACAGCACACCCTCGGGTTCTGATGAGCAAGTAATCGTGGGCTCAGGGAGCTGACAGATTGCATGAGATGCTGTCAAAGCTGACATTGACAGCGCCGAGAACAAACGCTGAAAAGGTGGTGTCAAAAGTGCCAAGTGTGCCTCAGCACCCCGGTCCTCAGGGATCAAAAGGGGAAATCAACAGCATGTGAACATGAAGTCCTAACAAGAAGGCCGGGAGAAATTATCAAAGCAGAAGTGGCTAAGGTAAGTGGAGCAGATGCACAGACAAATACGGCTAAAGCCAGAGGAGATGGGTGCTGCCCTTTCTGATCCATCCAACACGGAACATCCATCCCGGGAAGGAGAATGACTAAATGAGACCGCAAATAAAAAGCATTTTAATGTATTGAGCACTTGTTAAATACCCAGTGAAAGCTAGCAATTATTAAGTTTCTAATTAAGTAGTTATTAACAACCAGATCTTATTTTTCATATATACTTTTCACTTAATTTCTCTCAACAACTCTATAGCGTATGTGTTACTGCTAACACTTTAGGGATGAGAAAACATCATACTGGTAAATCCAGAATTAGAATTTATGTCTGTCAGACAAAAAAAAAAAAAAAAAAAAAAATCCATGTTTTTTCCTTCTAATTCCACCTCTACTGCAAATTCAGCATTGGTTAGATATCTGTGGTGAATTTAAAGATGGTCACAATTTTCTGACACTTCTCTTTTTCAGAATCTGGGCAGACTATGCTACCTCTTTGACCAATAGGATGTGGTGAAAGTGAAGCTATGCCAACGTTCTGGGCCCAGACCTTCATGACTGACAACCTCCAGGCCCCATCTCTTACAGCACTGGCTCTTGGAAGCCAGTCACCACGTAAGTGTGATTACAGACCCCCATGCTCCAATAAATCAAACAAAGACAAAGGGCCTGCAGGATGAGATGCTGTCCATAAGAAAGAGAGGCCAAGGATCACCCAGGTGCCAGACCTGTGAGGGAAAAGTCACCCTGAAAGGGACCCCTCCAGACCCAGATGCCCCGGCTGAAGCCACATGAATCAGAGATAAATCACACAGCTGAATCCTTTCCAAATTCCTGACTTAAGAAATTGTGAACAAAATAAATGGCTGCTTATAATTTTTGAAAGCTTTTTATTTGAAATTATTTCAGATTTAGGAAAAAAAAATTGCCAAAATAGCACCAAGAGTTTCTTCATATCCTTTGCCTGGTTTCATCAAATGTTAATGCCTTACATAACCACAGAGTAACTATCAAAACCAAGAAAGTGCCCAGCTGGTGTGGCTTATTGGTTGAGCGTCAACCTATGAACTAGGAAATCAAGGTTCGATTTCTGGTAAGAGACGTGTCTAGGATGCATGCTTGATCCCCAGTAAGGGGGCAGTGGGAGTGCAGGAGGCAGCTGATCATTGATTTCTCTCATCATTGATGTTTCTATCTCTTTCCCTCTCCCTTCCTCTCTGAAATCAATAAAAATAAATGTTAGTTGTCAAATCTGTTTGGCCTTCTTTCATCTGAGACAGTTTTCAATGTTTGTCTTTCATGAACTTCATAATTTTGAAAAGAGTACCAGCCAGTTATTTTATAGAATGTCCCTCAATTTGATTTGTCTGATGTTTCCTTATGAATAAATTTAGATGATGTGTTCTTTTGTTTTGTTAATTCTCACCTGAGGATATTTTCCCCCCACTGATTTATATAGAGAGAGTGGAAGGGAGGAGGAGAAACATCAATATGAGAGACACATTGACCGCAGATGCCCTGACTAGGGCCGGGGATGGAGCCTGCATCTCAGGTATGTGCCCTTGGCCAGAATTGAACCAACATTCTAACCACTGAATAAAACCAGCTAGGTGCTATGATGTGTTATTGACACAAATGCCAGAGAAACAATGCTGTGTCTGTGCATCTTATCAGGAGACTATGCAGTATCGGTATGTCTCACTCCAAAATCATTGTTTCAAAGCTACTTGGGTCTGATGTAGCATGTTATCAGATAAGCAGAACAGAATCCCTTTGTCTTCTCTTTGATAAATACCTTATTTCCATGATCTGTAAAGTAATGCATTCCTCCACAGAAAAAAGAAAGAGAACTATCATGCAAATATAAAGAAGTAAATACTGGCTGCATTTAAATATAGGACTTATGGCACGAATATCATAATATGTTAGCCAATAAAGTATTTTGCCTTAGTCCGCTCCTCATATTGTAAGTAGGCTCTTTAAAAGTTCAACCTTTTATAACAGAGTTTGGAGTAACCATTACTAGTTAGGACCTTTTGGTTTTTGTTTCTGGATGACCACTAGAGGTCAGGATTGTAGCACTGAAAACGAAGCAGCAGCTTTAAAAAAAAAAATTACAGGGATCTTCACAGCAGCTTCTGTACAAATTTAAGTCCTGTTTTAAAATCCTCATAGCTAAGTCCTCCCTTGTGCCTACTATTAATTCACTAATGGAATACAAAATATGACAAAGTTGGATGATTCCCACTTTTCCTTTCCCAGTTTTATTATATATTTTCCATTTTTATTATCAAGTCATTTGTTAGTATTTTCCTAATTAGAATGAAGAAACGACCTCAAGAATGGGGAGGGATGAGAACTAAATATAACATATAAATGCCACTGTCTAACTGTGGGTAATTTTTTTTTTACCTTTGTTTGACTTGCATTTGTTTTTATAAATAAAGTACTGAATAGACATATCTACAAAGTCTGTATCCTACAAAGTCTGGGAAGAATTCTTAGAAGTTAGGGACATCTGAAGTAAACCTTTCAGAAACAAGGCAGGTAAAGTAAGAGAAATAAATCAAGTTAGAGGTTTGGACAAGTATTCTGAGGACCACTTAGCAGTCCTAACTACCAACTCATCTCTATCCTCTCCTTTCAAACTCCTGCTAGTTCCCATTGACCCAATTCACCCAGAAGCCAGAAGGCACAGGGGCTCTGTGGTCAGGAGTGAAGCTGGAGAGGGAGGGAGATACCCCACTACTCGCTGGCTCTCCTTGCCCCTTGCAACTGTCCAGACCTTGGTCCACGTTATTATCCGTTCTAACTATAGTTGGCAACATAAAGAACTTTCACTTCCCTTAAAGTCTGATCTCCTTCCTACCATTATCTCTTTTTGGAGTCAGTAGAGTGCAGGGGCTTATGTGATGTACTCTGGAGCCAGCCTTCCCAGGTCTCGATTGACCATTCACCCCCTCCTGTCTGACTTAGAGCAGTTATGTAAACTCTCTGTCTTGGTTTCCTCAAAAGGAGCACCTATTTCAAAGAATGGTTGTGAGGATTAAATGAGTTACTACATGTAAAGCACTTAGTACAGTGCCTGACACACAGTTAAGCAGTACATGCCTGAACACATTATTATAGAAAAGTCCTCAAAACTGAACTTGCTAGGATAATATAAGGAATTTCAGTTTTTTAAGATCTCAAGGAATTTGCTACATATTCTGGTAACAACTGACCTATACATTTCTTGTATAGTTTCTTGAAAAACATTTTCTCCTTTCTCCCAATCAAGTTGATCAGATCAAAGACTCACTCTTAAGAGGATGAGAAATGGTCACAAGGAAATGGAGACAGCTAGCAATTCAGGAGAAACAGATCAAAGGATTAAAGAGAGATGTTCATAGGTTTTGCATCTTAGAAAATTATGGAAGCTAACTGATTACAGCTTTGGCATTTATTCCTTAATTGCCACTTGGACTTTAAAATTTTTTATTTCAATGAAATGGAGCTTAGAGGCACTGAGAATGCAGGCAGCTTGCCCTGGGAAGGCTGCTATCATGTTTCTAACATCCCTGGTGGACAGATTTGTAAGATCTCTGAGTCTGACAGGATCTCTGGGGGCGCATCCACTTGGGCCTTGAGATGTCACATCCCAAGCACAGGGAAAAGGTGATAAGAACCAGAGAACATGGGGAGGGCAACTGGGAAGCCGAGCATCGGCCCTGTTCCAGTGTTCACCGGCCATGTGGCTCTGTCTCTCATCCAATTGCTGTTCCTTTTCCTACAGTTCACATTTATTGCCTTTTGCCCTGTCTTCAAATGAAGTGGAGAATACCTGAGTGCAATTTTCCCCTGTGACGCAAGATGTTTTTGAAGGTATGCCTTTCAAGGTTAAATATTCTCAGTTCTTTTCATCTGTCCTCATCTGTACTAATTGAAAATTCTTTTGTTGTTTGCCTATAAATTATCTTTAAGGCATTCATAAATCTCCTGATAAAAAACAAAACTAGATAGTATGCTGTAGCATAAGTCCAAATAGTACAGGCTACTATTGAAGAATTACCTACTTAGAGCATTAAATTTAAGCCCTACTACTAAACTATCTACTACTTTGAGCTTGAGGTCAGCTATGGGTCTTATAACTTTTTCCCGCCAGACTTACACAAATCTTCTTCATTTAAATAAGGGCTATTGGCATTAACTACCCATAGAGTGCTTTCCAGGTCTAACATTGATCCATTATTCTTTATGATTTAAATATTTAGGACAGACTGAATAGATTTATACAGACATGGCTGTCTTTAAGTTCTAGTTCACCAGAAGATATACCAAGGAAGGCACCCACATTACCAGGGCAGACTTTGGAAACCAAGACTCACTCACAGAGTATGCCTATAGAATCTGGCTGTGTTAAGACTGGAGGGATTTCCAGGCACCCTGCAAACTTCAATGGAGGCTGAGTTTATGAATAAAAATAAAGATAGACAGCCAGGAGAGGTATGGAAAAGGAATTTCTCATGTTGAAGATCTAGGGTATAAAGATTTTTGCTTTGTTTTCTGGATTATCCATTGGAACACATATCTGTTCCAAGAAGCAATGTAATCTAATTTTCACAAATACTAAGAAAAGCAAGAGAAATAAAAATCCTGAAAAAGTCACCAAGTAGAACATTCCTTTTCTAGACATGCTAAACATCAGGGCAAACTCTCATTTCAGAAGGATATCTGAGTGTTTGTGACAGGAGAACAGTGAATGCCGTCTCTATGATTCCCAGGGGCCCTCGTGACCTTTGTGTGGCCTCAAAGCTATGCTTCTGAGGGCAGTGAGCTATCTGTAAAAGCAGGACTTCCCTAGGGCTGCTTCAGGGGAGGTGGGAGGAGGGGCAATGCTGTTCTAGTTGAGACTGAATTTGGAAAAATGATCTTGCCCATTAAATTCTTCTCTAGGCCATAATTTTTACTTTTTAATCAAATTCCTCTGTTCCCAAGCAGAATTTCATTTATGCCTGTTTAAATTTCCTTTAGGACCCTGAAATTGTGTGACTGGATGGCTCCTCAGGTTTGAGCAACTCTGCACCTGGGGAAAATCAAAGGCATGCCTGCTTGGGAAAGACACACATTACCCTGGTGACCCCACAATGGTGCCCTGGAAAGGTGATTTGTGTTCACAAACAATTAGTGGGGGGGAAAGCCAAACCTTGAGAGCACTTTATGGTCAACTCACCAAAAAGAAGTCTCAAGTCAAGTAATTACTCTAGAATTTACATTGGGTTACTGGAACTAATTTGTTTAGCTTTTCATTTTTTAATGTGGCAAATTTTTAAAGACAATATAAATGGAAATAAACAAGTAAGAAATTGCAAATAAAAGTTACAGTTGAATTTTGAATTGGTTCCAACAGAGTATTAGAGATTGCAGTGTGTGGAGACTGCATTGCTTGGGCAATAAATGGATGGATCTTGAATATAATTTGCTATACAATGTTATTGCAGAAGGGGATAATAGAAGTTAGTCTGTGATGTTTTCTGAACAGAGGCTCGGGATTGCTTTTCTCCTCTACAAAGAAATGCAGTTCTGGTGATTGGTACACGAAATTACCTGTGTGAAGAGGAAAACCAGAATCTTTCCGAGTTATTTTTTGTTTGCTGTTTTCTAGAGGCTTGCTCCAGAAAGTGCTCGGTGAAGGCAGTGTGCCAGCATCACTTAACAGGGAGTTTCACGAGCAGACGATCAGGTTCCATGTCCCAGAACCACTAACCCCGAATCTGAACTGCCATCTAAATAAGACTGCCAACTGATTGAAATGCATATTAAAACATGAGATCCACTTTTTCTTTCAGACAATATATATCTATTCTGTGTAGTGATTCGAAATGTAATCTACTTCCCACAAACAGCAGATGGCTCCAGGTAGCAATGAAAGAATGATAAAAGTCCTAAAGATCAAGCTGTCAAAATTTATATCTTTCCAAAAATAACTCTAATTTTCTAACTAGCTTTATAATAGTGACAGATCATTGAAAATACTTATTTGAAAATTCACTTCAGATGAAGAAGTTTCTTTTAAGCCAGCCTTGCTGACCAGAAATTGTGTGAGAAAATAAAAGAGGAAAAAGGTATTCTAATTTATAAAATGTTTGCTGCAAATGAATTTACAAATAGAGCCAATTAATACAGGTATAAGTCTCTATACCTCTATTAAATTAATAAAATTATTTTATTAATTTTTATAAATTAATTATAAAACTATTTTTGTTGCTACTTCATAACTGTAATTTTGCTACTGTTATGAATCATAATGTAAATATCTGTGTTTTCCGATGGTCTTAGGCAACCCTGCTAGCGGTTCTCAACCTGTGGGTTGCGACCTGCTGTAGAGCCTAAGACCATCGGAAAACATAGATATTTACATTATGATTCACTTATAGATCTTTACATTCAGTCTAAACACTGTCAGAGGATAGGTGAGCCCTGCCCTTCTCTGACCAGAAAGCCAAGCAAGACATTACCACTGAGGCCATTTCACCTTTGGAAACGTAAAGTACCTGGACTATCTTTTTTAATAGACAGAAAAGAGATGCCATAGACACAATTTCTATACAATTATAGAAGGAAGGTGAAAGGTTAAAAGACAAAGATATAAAATAAAGGGACATAAAAGGTTATACATTATTGATGTTTCCTATTTGTACGTCTAAATTCTACTAACTCTCTTTTTCCAAACCAAGAACTTGTGGGGGAGAAAACAGATCATGTTCTCAGAAGGTAAAACAAACCAGCAACAAATCATCAAAAACGTCCTGCAGTATATTCCTCTTCCTCAACCTTTAAACTATCTATGTAGTGCTTGGGAAAAGGGTAATTATTTTCCTGTTCCAAACAGGTATTTCACATGGGTAAGATTCAGCAATAATACCTCTTAAAAGTTTAACTCACAGATACCTTTGACCTTCAATTGCACAAGTTCGGTTTAGGAACAAACAATAAATAAAGGACAATAAATATCCGATTAACAAAATGCTCTTGGCTATAGGATTGAATTGAATTTCCATTCAATTCAATCCTACTCTGCCCAACCTCATCTTTCCTCATGGAGTAGTCAGGATCCATCAAAGAGCCTGCCAATCCCTAACCATACCTTAACAACAATCATAGCCTCTATTTCTGAAATACAAAATTCATCTACCACCCTTCATCTCCTCTGCTAACACTTTTGATGACCAACCATCATTTCTTACATGGACATAGGTCCGTAACTGGTCTCCCTGATCTCCGTATCTCCCTTCAATGCCTTCACAACAGCCATAGTCATCTCTAAAATGTTTAAATCAGACCATGCTATTCCATGCTTAAAGATCTCCAATGGCTTCTCATTGCACTTGGGACAGAATCCTATGTCCTCCTCAATGTGATGGATAAGCTCTGGTTCCACTAGGTCCACCTACCTCTTGACCAACTGCTCTCTGTGTTCCAGAAGTTCAGCTTTCTTTTAGTTCCTTTCCCTCCTCCCCCATCTGAAGCCTCACAAGCATTTCCCCCACTATCAGTGGGAATTCTCCTACTCATCTCTCAGATCTCAGCTTTAAATGTCACTTACTCAGAGAAACCATTCTTGAAACCCTGATCTAAAATAGGCTTATTTATTACAAAATTTGAGGCAGCTTGTACTTTCCCTTCATAGCATTCACTATAATATATAATCAGGTTAATGTCTGTTAAGTCCATCTGGCCTAATGTGACATTTGAAACCACCATTTTCTTATTTCTTTCTGGATATCTGTCCATTGATGTTAGTGGGGTATTAAAGTTCCCATTATTGTTGTATTACTATCGTTTTCTCCCTTTATATCCATTAATATTTGCTTTATATATTTAGGTGATGCTGTGTAAAGTGTGTAGATTATAGTCATGTATGTTTTTATATTTATAATTATCTGTCTTCCCATTAGCTTGTTAGCTCCATGGGTACAAAGACAATGTTCTACTGACCATGGCATCTATTAGGTCTAGCACAGTGCCAGGACACTTAAGGTGCAAACTATTTATTAAATAAATGAATGATGGATGAATAAATAAGACATTCTTTTTAGTGAGTATCACTGGTCCCTGCATGTTGAATTGATGAGACAAAAGACAAAGCCTCAGTTTTAAACAAGTTAGAAGCATATGCTCCATTTTTTGCTTTCTTGGCATCCTTCGAACTGCTTTAAGTACTGAAATTAGAGTCATCCACTTTTCACACCTTTTTAATGCTTTTGAAATTACTCATGAGTCCCTTTAGACTCTCATATAAGCCTTTAATAACCCAACTATTAAAACTAGTTATACTCCTAACTTAATGCAATACACTAATGAATGCATTCTATGAATCCCTTCTCTCCAAATATAAGAAACAACATAAAAGAAAAGGCTATAAAAAGAAATCTAATCTAAAAATTTTGCTTATATTTATAATTTGTTCCTTCTCATATAATTTCACAAAAATGTAGTACTGTTAGACAATTTGGCATCATACCACATACTCTTTCATATACTTACTGCAAATGGTAAAAGGCACAATTACAGAGGACAGATTCATAAAAGCCACAATCCACGGTATCAGCATTCCTCTTTTTTTATTTCTTTATGGTATAGTTAACATTTTATATAGGTTTCAGATGTATCACATAATGATTCAATACCTTTATACACCACTAAATGATCACCACAATAAGTCTAATTACCATACATAGTTATATTTTTGTGTGTGATGAGAATGTCAACATTTACTCTCTTAGCTTTCAAATATGCTTATTAGCTCTAGTCACCGTGCTGTATGTTATAATTCCAGAAATTATTTATTTTATAACTAGAAGTTTGTACCTTTTAACTCCCATCATGCATTTCATCCACCTCCCACAGCCCTCTATTCTGGCAACCCTGATACTTTCTCTAAGTAAGAAACTAGACTACTATCTTATACCAGATACACATGAATTGTAAGACCTGAAACCATAAAAATCATAGAAGAAAACATAAACAGTAAGCTCCTTGACATTGGTCTTGGCAATGATTTCTTGGATCTGACTTCAAAATCAGAGGCAATGAAAACAAAAATAAATGGGACTACATCAGACTACAAAGTTTCTGCACAGTGAAGGAGGTCAGCATTTCTTCTTCTTTTTTTTTCCAGCATTTATTCTTAATGTTTTTGTTTCCACTGAATATATATCGGTTCACAACTATTTTGGCTCCCCCAGAAATATCTTTTTAAAACATGTATGTTATCATGACATTACCCTAATATAAACTTCCAGTGGTCTTGAATTTTTATAACTATGCTTCCTGAATCTGAGGCACATAATGAGACTTAAAAAAAAAGGGAAAATCTAGTCACATTCATGTTTCCATACCCTAATTTAGGGGTGTCGAACTCAATCAGAGAAGGGGCCAAAATCTAAAATCCAGCCTAAATCGCGGGCCGAATGGTTTACTGAACAGTCATAAACTGACAATGTCATAAACTGACAGCGGAGTGCAGTGATGACAGCGCGGTGCGGGCCACATTGCAAGGCCTGGCCGGCCGGATTTGGCCCGCGAGCCTTGTGTTTGACACATGTGCCCTAATTGAACAAAATTTTGTCCTATAGTATACTATTGGGCTTATGATATAACAAAATGATTATAATAAACCATTCATATAAATGTAGAATCTTTTAAAATTGATCATGTGTTTTTACTGTCAAAGAAAGAAATAAGCTTAAAGTAAGAATGCCTGATACAGATTTTATAGAATACCAAGGCACACTTCTCTATTTAAAAAAAAAAAATAAAGCATTTGTGAATATGATTTTTAAAAAGCTTTGATACGCCGAGACTGGTTTGGCTCAATGGATAGAGCTTGGTGACTGAAGGGCCCCGGGTTCGATTCCGGTCAAGGGCATATCCCCAGTAGGGGGTGTGCAAGAGGCAGCTGATCGATGACTCTCTCTCATCAATGTTTCTAACTATCTCTCTCCCTTCCTCTCTGTACAAAATCAATAAAATATATTAAATAAATAAATAAATAAATAAATAAAAAGCTTTGATACTTTGAGGAAAAAGTATGTTTTAGATTTTCTAAAGAGATTTTTAAGCTTACTATATATATATGTATATATGTATATATAATATGTATAAGCTTAATATATATGTGTATATACAGTATATGTATATATACATACACATATACATATATATATTAGTGATCACATATACAATATATACACAGATTAGTGATCACATATCATCTTCTGACCTAGTGAAAGTAAAAATCTAAATTAGCTGCCCTCCTCCCCCAAATAGTCTGTATTGGAAGAATGCAAATTCATCTTCATTCCCTATCTGGCAACTACTAACCCTAAAAGGTTCTGTCTTATTCTTCACCTAAATCTCCATGAAATGAAATATCTGCATTTTTTTCATCATAATTTGTCCTGCTGTAGCACTGTTGTAAAACAAACCATATCCAGACACTAGTGCTGAGGAAGTTGAGCTGTTAAAACACTCATCTGTTCTCTGTTAACTTGGCGTTGTTGATAAACTTATGGTAACATATGAGCAAAATAGCTTTGCAAAAATCAGCAGACCTGGTTTACTCCTAGAGTCACCACTGCCAGTACAGCAACCACGGAAACAGAGTTGGATATTTCCCTTAAATTTTGTGTTTCTCTAAATTAATTACCTTGAACTACTATTTTATTTTCTAGAACTTGTCAATATAATAAATTTTAAGAGATGAAAATATGTACTATCACATGCCTCTCCGTCTCCCTCTTCTTACTCCTTCAGAGAAAGTCTCTGCCTGTATAACTCAATAAGTTTGAGAGGGGCCAGAAAGTAGTTCCCTAATCACTCTTTGGTACTGCTGCTGCTAATTAAAATGATTTAAAAAAAAAAAAAAAAAAAAGCATATACCATTTAGCCCAAACACATTTCTGCATATAAGTACAAAAAAACTGTTAGGTCAGAATTCCCTAAATTTAAAAAATTTAAAAACTCGCGGACATCTGTTAAACATGCAGATTACTAGGGCCAAGGATCGTAACTCCAAGATGGGCTTATAAGGTCTGTATATTTAACAAGCACTTCCCAATCTCCCCAAGTTATTTTTAATATATTTTTATTTATTTTAGAGAGGAAGGTAGAGGAAGAGATAGAAACATCAATGAGAGTATCATTGCTTGGCTGCCTCCTGCACACCCCATACCAGGAATCAAGCCCACAACCCGGGCATGTGCCCTGACTGGGAATCAAACTGTGACCATCTGGTTCACCGGTCTACACTCAACCACTGAGCCAAACCAGCCAGGCCAAGTTATTTTTTAAACAGAGATATAATTATCACTCAAATAGCATAAAATCCACCTTTTAACAGTACACAGTTCAGTGATTTTTAGTATATTTACAAGATTATACAATCAACCCCATTATCTAATTCCAGAACATTTCATTACCCGAAAAGCAGTGAAGTTCCAAGAATAAGAACTAGATCATATTTCTAGATGGATAAATATCTGCCTGCTAAAGGTGATCTGTTTTTCAGAAGCCTGAAATTTTCATATATTTCAAGGTTGACTCATGGTATTTGAATATTCACTTTTACCCACAGTCACTTATTTTAAGCTGTTTACTTTTCAAGTAGAAAGCTTATTAATTATAAGATAAAATGTGCTTTGATTCTAAAAGAGCATTTAAAGTATAGGCTTTATATAGGATTTATATATCAGTTCTATCAGATATCTACCTTTCATCCTTCTGCAAAGGGAGGGAAAGAAAAATTCTGAATATTAAGAATATACTAATTTTTCTCTGTATTAAGGAGTCTTGTGGACAAAATGTATTCTTGCCTATCTGTTGGTTAGCATAAACAAGAGATCTAGTCAGAAGTAGTATATACATATTTCACCGGTATGTTGGAGAACAACTAGACCATGACCACTAAATGCCATAAGTAAGAAACAACCACCAGACTGTGATGCAGCCCAAAATGAAATCTAAGGTCAATGAGCTACTGAAACACACAGGAAATTGATCTTTTCAACAGAAAGTTTTCTGGCATTATTCGTCAGCAAAAAAGAGCAAAATGGGCTGTTTATTAGGCCATGGTCAAGAAACAAAATGTCAAGTGGACTTCTAAAAGCAAGATAAAACTTCTGAAAACCATGATAAAACAATCCAAAAAGCAGGACCAGAAGGTCCTATTATGCTGCTTTTTGACTAATGCAATCCATAATTCTAGTGACGGTCACTGGACATCTAGATATAATGTAGAGGCCCTGGATAATGATGAAAAGGTCAAACCATTGTTTGATTAAAATGCCAAACAATGGATGCTGGTGGTAAAGTACCTGTAAAAGGAAGCTAGAAAAGAATACCAGAGAAAACCATTTCATGGTGAAATTCTGCTAGACCATAGAAGGAGCATCTGGAACACAAGGTCAAAAATCTTGGACAGAGAGACCCCAACTGATGTTATGAATTGATATGACTTTGGCCTTTAAAAGACAGTAGGTAATGGGGCTTGTTCAGAGAAGCAAAGCCCATTGGTCTATTTGCTGTAGAGATGGACAAGAATAATCAGGCTATCTGCCCATGTAAATTTAAAAAGAAAAACAAAAAACTATTTCTAAATTGGCTAATTTAGAAGCTGAGAAAGATGAAGGACAGCCATCTGTTTGAGAAAATAAGAACAAGTGGGGGAAGGTACGTAAGTCTTTAGTACAATGTATGGCCCAGAAATACTCCCAGAAAAGCCTTCTAGTTTGCTGCCCTCAAAGCTTTGAGACTTAAAAAAGGAAGCTTGAGAGTTTATCAGCAAAAATTGGGTCTGAATAAAACTAGATGGTGAAGCCAAGTAACTACTCTCCAAAACAAGTTCTCATTTTCAATTACTTCCAACTGATACTGTGTACTAGATTTCCTTCTCTATTGTGGAATCTAAATAATTTATAAATTGGGGGACCATTTTTACTAATAATTGCAGTGGAGGTCTTTAAACAAGTATTTGTTAGATGCTTTCACAATCCAATTTCTAGACAATGGAAAGCATTGAAATATTTTATATCACTTTGTAGATAATCATTATACTGCCATAATTCAAAACCCTAACAGCAAAAACTATACCATGAAAATAATTTGAGATACTGCTACCACTTTAACCCTGAGGGCCATAATTTTCAAGATTATAAAATGATTCTGCTTGCATTCTAATTAAATAGAAATTTATGACTGGATAATATGTAGCTTGTTTTTAAGATGCATTTAAGTTTTATTTAATAAATATTATATTTATCAACTGCCAAATTTCAAAGCAGGCAAAACTAAGAATTTTAGCCTATGAGGTATATTTACACTAGAAATGTTTGATTGTGCCAGATCCACCGATGACCCTTCTCAGAAAATCAACAGCTCCTGTGTAATGACTCACCCCAAAATGACAGCTTACCACAGCATACTGGACAAGAAATAGGCAACTAGTCCAAGTCACAAGTAAGGTGACCCATACTTGTGACTTGGACTATTGAGACTTATTTCAAAGTATGAGCAATCCTATTTGGCAAGAGCTGTTGATACTAGAGTTGAATGGTCATAGTATGTCTCTCTGAAATATTTTAGGCCCTGTGCAAAACAAAGCTACAAAGAAGTAGGTCAAGAAGTAAGGGAGAACACCTAATTCATAGAGTAAGACAGAGAGCAATATAGATGAGTCTCTTTGGCACTACATAAGTCTCCTTTCCCCCCCATTCATAAACACATTTAAATGCAAACAATAAAAATAACTTAATCCATTAATTCTTTGTTCCTTTTTTCCTTCAACAGATTATTTCTTGTGTATCTACAAGCTGAATAGGTATATGGCAATTCACAAAAGAAACATGGCTTCTCTTTTTGGAAATTTATAATCTAGGGGAAGAAATAGAAATCTGAAAAATAATACACAGGGTGCTATCAAAGAGAGTAAAAGGAAGGACCTATTTAGAGATGGGTGGTCAGGGAAAGCTTCTTAGAAGAAGTAACATTTAACCTTAGATTTGAAGGAATTAGCCAGGTAGAGTGATGAATACACTCTAGGCATAAGGGAAAGACTGTACAAATGGTTTCAAACTGAGCAGATCTTAAGTGTTCCAGAAAGTAAAAGAGGGCCAGTGTTGAAGTACAGAGAGGAAGAGGAAGATTGACCCTAGGACACCACTGGCAGGAAGGAAGAGCAAGAATACAGGCCAAATGAGATGATGTGAGGTTTATTCAGTGGGAAACCACTGAAAGGTTCTAAGTAGAGGCTGATATAATCTGTATGAGTTTTATGAAAATCTTTCTGGATGCAATGGAGATTAATAGAATAAAAGATTCAGGGTGTCAAATGGAAAAAACATTTGGGAGGTTACTGAATAGGATATAATACTGGCTTGGAGACAGAAAAAGATTTCAAGATCTATTTTGGAATTAAGAATAGAGTTAACATATGACCCAGCAACCCCTCTCCTGGGTATATACCTGAAAAACTCAAAAACATGTATGTACCCCTATGTTCACTGTGCATTATCCACATTGGCCAAAACATGGAGATAACCAATGTGTCCTGCAATGGAGGATTAGATATAGAAGATATGGCACATACACATAATGGAATACTATCCAGCCATAAGAAAAGATGAAATACTGCCATTTGTGACAACATGGATAGACCTTGAGAATATGCTTAATAAAGTAAGTCAGTCAGAAAAAGCTAAGAACCATATGATTTCACTCATATGTTGGATATAAAACTGAAACTCATGTCACAAACAACAGCGTGGTAGTTGCCAGAGGGAAGGGAGTGGTGGGGGTCGAGGGTGAAGGGGGCCTAATATTTGGTGATGGATGATGATCTGACTTTGGGTAGTGGGCATACAGTGCAATATATAGACCTTATATCATAAAAATGTATACTTGAAGCCTATATAACCCTATTTACCAATGTCACCCCAATAAATTTAGTTTTAAAAAAGATCTATTTTGGAAGCAGACTGAATAAACTAGTATTTCTAAATATGTTCAATTATAAAGTGCTGAGAGATACATACATATGTAGTAAAAAGCATGCAAGGGAATGATAAACATTGAATTCTGTATAAATGGTTCCTCTGAAGAAGGCCAAGTTGGGTATTGTCGGGAAGATGTAGTAATACACACAGCTAATCTTGTTGTTACTGTTTTATTTCTTAACCAGAAAGGTAGAGATACACACAGAAGCTCACTATATGTCTTAATCCTTCTCTTGTGTGTTTTAAATATTCAAATCTAAAAATAAGAGAATATGTTTAGTAATTTTATTCAATCCATAATACAGTTTACCTGCCATGAGTTTTTCTGCAGTAACAAATACTAAACGTAACTTTAGTTATTCCAATTCATGATGAACTGTACGATTTTTTTCCTATGAAAAAAAATCAGTCACCCTCTAACTTTAAGTCAGTGATCTTTATGTTGATGAGGTTACTGTGTATCTGGTCTTTGTGAGTCTTCAGAGTCATGCGGGTCTGATTTTATTATAATAAAGTACCACTCCTTTTTATTGCAGTAAATATATACTTTTATTTTAAAGTACTAGGTTTAACATGCTTACTTCCCCATTGATTGTTTTTTTTAAAATAATTATTACACCCTCTATATGCCTTAAATGTTCTCTAAAGGTACCAAAACCTACATCTAGAACAAACATTGCAGAGAAATGGTTATGTAAGCATTGCCTGAATAAAGCACATAACAGAAATATTCCCAGTCACTCCACAACATCATGTCTCCAAGATGTTCTGTGAAGTGTGGAAGCTGCACAACCAGCCATACTTCCCTCTAACCACTACATTAAATGAAAACATATGTTGAATAAAACATTACCTGAGATGATCCATCAGCACTTCCTATCCAGAATTCAACCACTTCTCATCACCTCCAGTGCCAATAAAGTGGTCCAAGCAGCCCAGATTACTATAATTGCCTCCTAATGGTCTCCATCTCCTCCCACAACAGTGAGACTTGTGTGATCATATATCAGAGTACGTCACTCAACTCAAAACTCTCCAGTGGTTCCCCATCTCAGTCCAATACAACCTAAATTCTCTACAATGGTCAAAAGGTTCTATTAAAATCTGCCACATTTCTCTTCCTTCTTTTGTTTTTCTTCATAGTACTTATTACCTTTGATCTACCACACAGTCTACTTAGTCATTTGTTTGTCATCTGACTCTTCTATAAGGATACTGCTGTATCCCCAAACGTTGAATGGTGTCAGCATTTAATATATTTTTGTTGAATGAAAGAATAAGTAAATATTCCTCTAAAAATCACCAGAAGCACAAGCACAATGGCTCTGCCATTTTAACCATTTTAATGGTTCTGCTTCTTGTGTAATGACAAAATTAATGAAGACACAAGAAAGAGCTGTAAACAACTGATGTGAGAACCACAGTTTGTAGGTGGGAAAGAAGTTAGGGTCCAGAAATAAGATTTTAGAGTTTTTTCTATTCCTGAAGATTTCTATTGCTAAGTGAAAATTTAAAGTAGCCTATACAGTATTTACTGCTTAGTCAAAAATCTCTTCCCTATTCTTGTGGCCAATTACTACTCTTAAAGTTTTTAGAAGTTTTATATTTATGTTAGAATTCTTAATCTTCCTTAATCCTTAATCAGCCCATTCTGATGCTTTTTATATTTAATGTATTACTTGATAAAGATGTTAAGTAATAACATCTGTAGTAAGCATATTGCAATATATAACCAGCATATATCAAACCAACAGATTATATGCCTCAATCTTATAAAATGTTATATCAATTATATCTCAATTTTTAAAAATTGAACATATTACTATTTGAGGGAGGAAAATGGGACAAAGAGTAAGAATATTACATAATAAATCTACTCTTCAGATAACAGCTTTGAAAAGTTGCCTTGAAAGGGGATTATACCTGGTGGTATTTAATAAGATATTTTTAACCTTTTTTTTCCCATTATCCTAAGAAGAAAGGAGAGGTAAGAAATAAACTTGAATTTGAAATATCAATGATTTCCTTTAATTTCATGAAATACCAAGTTACTATATAAAGCTGAATATATTTGATACTCTAAAAATTGAACTATCTTGGAAGAGTCAACTTCAAACCCCAGCTGTCAGTTATCATGTCAAGTTAAAAGAAATACTGTTTTCCTTACATCTTTGAAAGAAGATGGAAAAAATACTTTTGGAGGACTATTTAAATCACCAAACAAAAAATAAAAATAGAATGGCCTAGCCAATTTGGCTCAGTGGATAGAGTGTCAGCCCTCAAACTGAAGGGTCCTGGGTTCAATTCCAGTCAAGGGCATGTACCTTGGTTGCAGGTTCAGGTTCCCCAGCCCTGGTCAGGGTGCATGCAGGAGGCAACCAATCGATGTGTCTCTCTCACATCAATGTTTTTCTCTGTCTCTCCCTCTTCCTTCCACTCTCTTTAAACATCAATGAGAAAATATCCTCAGATGAGGGGAGGGTGGAAAAGGAGGAAATAGAATGAAACTTCCATTAAGGTCAATGGCTAAAATTTTGATTTTAGCAGATACATCTCCACTGGGAATGTGGGGGTTGGGTGGACAAAGGTTGTTAGAAACCAGTTTTGGCTGTTTTATTTTTTAAGAGAGCAGATCCCCAAACGTTGAATGGTGTCAGCATTTAATATATTTTTAATATATTAAATTTAATATAATAAAGAATCAATAGCTACTTGACCCTTTCTTAAGAATCTCTGTAGTCAGCTAGTTAATTGAAGAAATTGAGAGCAACTAAAATTCTACACAGGTAGAACTGAGGATAATATTAACTGAATATTTACTGTATAACAGTCACAGTGCTAAGTACCTTATTATTCATAATTTCATATAATCATTTACATAAACCTGGGAGATATTGTTAGCTTCATTTAACACATGAAGAAACTGAGACATATATAGGTCAAGTAACATGAAGGTGATATAGGCAGGGTTAACTAAAATGCCAAATAGCTTAACTTCAACATTAAATGATCTCTATGTTGCTTCTGCTCTGAGTGTGTTGCTAGATTTTTTCCATCTTCTCTCATAAAAGCACAAAAACGATTCTGCTCTTCGATCCACTCTTAGTCCCATCCAAATACAACTTCAGAGACCAAGTAAATGACTTCAGTTATCAAATGAATTGTATTTTGTTTCATATTCATGAACTCTAATCTGCTCCAGAATCTGCTCTCTTAAAAAATAAAACAGCCAAAACTGGTTTGGTTCAGTGGATAGAGCATCGGCCTGCAGACTGAAAGGTCCCAGGTTCAATTCCGGTCAAGGGCATGTACCTTGGTTGCAGGCATATCCCCAGTAGGGGGTATGTAGGAGGCAGCTGATTCTCTCTCATCGATGTTTCTAACTCTCTATCCCTCTCTTTTCCTCTCTATAAAAATATATATATATAAATAAACCAAAAACCTGCCCTTGACCATAAGGAAGACTTTCAGTGAATAAAAACAACAGAAATTGAAATGTACAGAATATTTTGGAAAACTGCTTACTGGCATCTATAAACTTCAGTGCATGGGTGCCCCAACCCAGCAATTCCAAAAACGTGGTATGTATGCTTACCAAAAGACTAGTGCAAGAATGTTCACAGCAACACTATTCATAGTAGCCCTAATCTGGAAATGACCCAAATGCCCTTCAACACGAAGAATGAGAAAACAGAGGTTTATTCACAATGAAACCAACAAACCATGGCCACATGCAACTACCTAGATGAAACTCACAAACATAATGATAAATGAGAAAGCTAGACAAGAAAGAGTTCATATTGTGTGATTCCATTAATATACAGTTCAAAAACAATCAAAATTAATCTATGGCATTAGAAGTCAGGATAGCAATGACACTTCAGAGGAGTAATAACTGAAGAGGCAGTAAAGGGGAGAAGCGCCTCTGAAAAGTTTTTTAAAAATTAACACTTTTCCATCTGAGAATTTCCTACCCTTCCATTTGTAACTAAACATAATTCATAACTATCAAGATTTAAATTATTTCCTTAACAAATAGAGGATATGACAAAAAACATAAATGGGTAATTCTACTAGTATAGTAGTATGGTACCATAGTCTTAAATAGAATAAAATATTTAGACTATTTTATTACATGTTGAAAAAAATAGCTTTAGTATAAATATTTTATTAACTACAAGAAGGAAATGGGCAAAGAGAAAACACAGACAGGCAGGAAATAAAAGTTTATCTAAAAATTTCCTTTGCAAAATAATACTCTGACAAAGATGAGTTAGTGGAAAGAACAAATATCCTGAAGCATACTCCAATATTGTTCCCAACAAGGTTTGTTTTACAAAGCTACTTTGCTCTGTTAAGGTTTGTTATTTATTTCCCTGGTTAACATAATGTTGTGATTACAACCTACTCCGTGTTTTGGAGAGCTAAGCTATGCAACTTCCTAAAACAGCTATAGCGCATCAGTTTAAGAGATGGAAAAGTGACATCTACCTACGATGCTCTTATTAATTTTCATGAGCATTAAGATCTTTCAAACACGGTGATTATGAATCACAGTTGACAAGTGATAAGAAGCCTTATAAATTTTCTTTTCTTTGCTGTCAATGTTGCTAATTTTTCCTAGCAACTGACATTGGAAATTCAAGTGTTTTCAAGATGAAATTTCCTAAAAAACTATATATCTGGGTTCCAGAAGACCTGTGGACAGTCTCCAATATAAGGTAGAGATGACTTTAGACAGTCACCATTCCAATCACATTGTTCTGACTTTGAATAAGACTTTAGCTCTTAATTCTGCATTCTTCCTTTAAGGTTAAATTTAGATAGGCATTTTAGAATCTAATTTGTAAGTAAAACAAGTAGAATTAATGTGTTATCAACCAGGTTCTCTAGCTGCTGTGCGTTCAGAATGTGGGAACTTGTTCTGTGACCCCCAGCAAGATGCTTGACCCTTCTTTATCAAAATATGTTGCAAATCTTTAAAAATCTTACCTGCCTACAAAATGCTCTGCACCGTCAAGCATTGTAAACTGCCAACTAGAACCTTTGAACCCAGCTATACTTACACAAAATGGCCCCTGTCATAGTAGACTGAGATATAATAATCATGCTTTATACAGCTGATTCATTTTATCTTTTCAATTCTTGCTTTTATAATTAAATTTCTAGTGTCTAGGGTAATTAAAATAGACTTTTCTTTTAAGAAAGAGGGAACCTTATGTAAGAAAAGTAATACAGTAATACAAAACTGCCTAGATTTTATTAGGTTATTCTTTTGACTACTCCAACTTTTAAAGTTAAGACAGCTATATTTTTATACACATTTATATTCCCAATTACAAGATTCTTCTCTCCAGCAACTTTCTATCACTGCTAAGACTCAAACATTTTGATGGTTAGTATATGAGGTATGTATATGTAATATTGCTTATTTCTTGAAGAGAACAAAGGAAATAAATGTAGTCATCTAAGAAATTAAAAGCAATAAAAGAAATAAATACTAGAGATACCTAAGAAATTATGAAAACTACTTTTTTTGAAATATTTTACTATCTGAAAATAAACCTATATGATGCAGAAACTTTGTCACTTCTTTATTATCTGGATGGAGTCTCAAACATCATATACAAACAGAAATCTTATGAATTGGGGATTTAATTATTATAAAACTTTAACTCTTGGCATATAATTGCATTATTACTAAAAACACCTGATTCTAAATTATTTATTTAACTTTAAAGGTCCTTTATATTAGTAGCCCATTATTATACATATAGATTTATTATGAACTTAACTATGCAAATTTAGTTACCTCATTTTACTTTGTAGAAATTATATAAGCTATAATTTTCTCATTTCTCACAAATAACAAAATTTCAATTAAAATAGTCTTTACTAAAAATTCAAATAGAACTTTTTGGTCAGTACTTATAGCTTATGTCACAGGAAAGAAGAAAATGAAGACAACTTAAACCACTGTGAGCAGAAACAATGCTCTTTCTCTTTGGGCTTAGGTCTGAGAGAGGGGATCACTCTACCTCACAGAGCAGTAAGTCAATGATGTGGAAGACCATGCAGAGCGGGAACTTGGCGGTGAAAAGAGTGAGAAACCACTGGGAAGCATACATATGGGCCTCCAGGTTCAGGTCACAAAAGTGGCTGTGCAGGTCCGGTAGCTGCTCCTAAAAGTCAGAGGGGAAGATTTAGTGGGCGGAACATGGAAGAAGCTTTATTTCCTGCCACAACTGCCATTTATGACAAGCTTCTTATGAACATTTTTCATTTTCCTGAAGTAATTCATGAATTGCATAACTTCACTGAAGCGAGGACAGGAGGTGAGGATTAGGGACAGACTTGTTAAGAACAAGTAACAAAGACCATCTCCTGCTCACTTGACTGGTCTTGTTTCCGGGGAAATGTTTGCCTGCCTCCTGGAGAACACCGTGACCGCAGGGTCACGTGACAGAGCCCCCTTTCCGGGGTCACATTCATGTCTCCTTTACATCTTCAACCTTCCCCACCCCCAGATCCCTCTTGTTCAACTCCTGACTAGCTGGAAAAGAGATGTACTTGTTGTCAACATCATCTGGCTTTTATGCTATCACTTCAGTATATTTTTTGAAACTTAGAAAAGGCCAAAACATAAGCAATACTTTAAAAAACTATCTTTGGGACCTTAAAATAATGGCAAAGTACAGAAACTGCAAGTGTATTATGTATGAAATTGAATGTCTCCTTAAAATGTCTTTGTGCTAGTATTATCTTTTTGCCCAAGTTATACCAGAAAATGCATTTCAAAAGCGTGAAAGGCCAAGTACACAGCATTAGTACAAAATTCCCATAACTGAAAGACAAAGGCAAACATAAAAGCCCACTTTCATTTTGTTTTCATAAGCAGACCACAAAACAAAAAGCCCACTTCTTGTACAAGATGCTCTTTGAAAAACACCCAAATGTGCCTATCTAGTACTTTAACTGGGGCTCAATGGTCATCCGATTAACAGACAGAAGGTGCTAACAGAAAAATGTGCTTGGGTTTGTTTTGTTTCTTTTGTTAATCCTCACCCCAAGATATTTTCCATGTTTTAGGGAGAGAATGAAAGAGACAGATAATCATAGATGTGAGAAAGATACACCAATTGGTTGTCTCTGGCACATGCCCCAACCATGGCCAGGGATCAAACCTACACTGCAAGTATGTCCCCTTGATCAAAAATTGAACCTGTGACCTTTCAGTGCACAGGCCGGAGCTCTAACCATTGAGAACACTGGCCTGGGTGTGCTTGGGTTTCTTCACAGTACCATGAATTTGCCATTCAATTATCAGGTACAATTATTTGACCCTCAAAGTGCTTAAGGATAGTGACCTTTAAAAAAAAATATAAGCTTTTATAATAAGATGAAAATCGAATAATCCCAAACAAAACTTTTCTTGGAAGAATTAAATCTCTAAAAAAGAGCCTATAGCTTTAATGCCCTTAGTTACCAGATCCTCTTCCTTCTTTCTTCCTCACAAAGCCCATTTGTCATTGGACTTACAGTTTATTTGACATCCTTCCACCCTTTTATTTCTTCTTCCCATTTGAGGACTCCCACCCTCCTACATTCCCTCCTCCCAGGAAAGCCGTCCTTTAGCTCACTGCAAACTCTCCGTCTCCACTCCCTGTTCCCACAGTCTCTTACTGGCTTCACTTCCCTTTCCAAACACCTGTGGATCTCCAGACAGGTCATGCCAATTAATTCCTGCCAAGATCTTCTACTGCCACATCCCACTAACCTTACTCCCCAAACATTTCACTTTTCCCCAATATGGAATAAATCCCGTCATGAATTTTTTTTTCACATTTCTCTTGCGTTTTCAATACCTCATAAAGAGAATACATAGATCCATTATAAAGGTATGATTTCTAATCTCAGTGGAATTCCAAAGCTTATTTTTTTTGTCAGCACTAATCAATAATTTTGCCCTTACAATCTTTTTTATTATGTAATATTTGATATAAATATGTTCCTCATATGTTTAAATTTATACATACATATTATAAAATAGGAACAACTCTAAGATCAGGAAATTATGCAGGATTTTTTTTTAATTTTTATTGAATTTATTGGGGTGACATTGGTTAATAAAATTATATAGGTTTCAGATGTACAATTATATAATACATCATCTGTATATTGTATTGTGTGTTCACTATCCAATGTCAAGCCTCCTTCTGTCACCATTCAACTCTCTTTTACCTCTTCTATTTCCCCTACCTTCCCATTCCCTCTTATAATCATCATACTGTTGTCTGTGTCTAGGAGGTTTTTTCCCCTTAACCCCTTCATCTTATGTGGGAAGATTTTTAAAATATGTCTCCACATTAAAATATTTTGCATGTTTTTTACCTCCTATCAATATCTTTCTATCTTTTCAAAGTATTCTCTATATGTAGACCTAAATATGGTATGGGTACCCATGATAATTAATACAGAGAAAACTCTGAAATATTTCAATTTTTACTCTGTAAATATCTTTATTTATTTACAAATAATATTCAATAATCTCTTCATTGACTTAACTCATTATATTCTCATCCAAAGTGTATTAAAGTTGACTATTTAAAAAGGACGATACTTTTTCAAGTGGTCAAATGGTTAAACAAATATTTTACAATATTAACACCAATGTAGATATTGGTCAGAAACCAAATCCATATGCATTTTCTGTAGAATTCCATTAAATTTTCATAAATCATGATTGTTCATCAATCTTATTAGACTTTTCTGTAACACAACCAATCCCTGAGAGATAAAAGCCCCAAACTTTTATTTACCTGCAATAGTCTCTCCAACTGATAAAATTTGCAATGAAGATCTTCAAAATTGTTTTTGTAGAGATCTCGTAAACCATAGTCATACATGATTTTCACCAAAACACAGAATGCTTGTTCTTCTGGCATCTACAGAAAAACATATATACAGAGCATGACTGAGTGGCATTTGGCCAGAATGTCAGACATTTCCTTCACGTTGTTAATCTTCTACATTAATAGCTGAAGGCCTGTAATGAATGAAGTGCTTCAGAGCCAGCCTTCTGCATTGTTGCAGGTAAAATCTGTTTTCACAGCTAGTAACTTCTTCACTTGAGATGATCTTCTCTCTTTTGTTAATTTAATCATCCTTCATTTATTCATTCACTATATCACCTTAAAAATAGGTAACACAGCCATGTGATTCAAAACTAAAAACAATGTAAAAGTACAAAAGGCAGAAGTCTCACTCCTCTCAATACCCAGGACACTAACCCCTGTGTCTGATCCCATCACTTTTGCATAATTTCATAACTACTCTTAATGTCTTGTGTATCCTGCAAATGTTTCTCTATGCAAGTAAAATAATTGTATTTCTTATTTTATTTTTTGCCTTTTCTATTGTACATAAAAAATAGCTGGCTTTTTTCCTCAGTAATATTCCCAAAGAGGGATTGCTTGATCAAAGGATAAACACATTTTTAGTTTGGATAAATAGTGCAATACTGTCCTCCCAGAATCTTCTTAGTGTTGCTATTTTTCTTTCTATAAAAAAACAATTTCCAGAAAAAATCTTGTGTGCTTCTACCATTAAGGTTCAAATGACCAATAAAATCTAATATACCCTCCCAGAAGTATTTTTTGTGAATAAAGAATAAAGTCTGAAATCAAAGAAACAATCTCTAAATTGTGGTGGGATTGAAAAGTACAGATTGGTAGTTACAAAATACGCATGGGGATGTAAAGTACAGCACAGGGAATATAGACAATAATATTGAAATAACTATGCATGGTGCCAGTGGTCATTGGAAATAACAGGAGGAATACTCTGTAAAGTATATAATAGTCTAACCACTATGCTAATACAGTATAATATTTTACGTAAACTGTAATTAAAAAATATAAAAAATTTTCAATTAAATAAAAAGAAAGAAAAAGTGCAGATGCCCCATGGGGCACTTATAAGAACCTAATAGGGCTGTGACTTCCAAGTTTTAGGCTGTAGAAATGAAAACACTACAATGTGATTAACAAAAAGAAAAAGATTTGACTATGTTCCAACTTCCCCCGTTGTGTTTACCTAAGTGACTTCCTGAGACTCTTTCTTCTTGACCATATAAGCCCACTCATGCCTCACCACTGGGGCTCCCTGTAATCCGGTCCCCAAAGAAGCCCAAAGAAGCTCTCATGCAAAAAGTGGACATGAGAAGAGATCTGCAATTTTTAGCCCTTATTTGCTTCAATTGCCTTTGGAGGAAAAGCCTGGCCAGTGTCTTGTTCTCAAGAACGTTATCGCCTGTGAAAGACCGATGTCCCCCTGGCTGGTGTTATACAATTGCAGCACAAAAAATATAAAGATTTTCATTATCTGTTGCCTGTTTGCTGAAAAAGTTGACTAGATTTGGTAACCGAAAAACAGTGCTCTCATACAAAACACACACACACAAAACAGTGCTCTCATACAAAACACACACACACAAACAAAACAGTGCTCTCATACAAAACCGTCCTCTCTCTGTTTCAAATTACTACTAATTTAATTTAATTAAGGCATTTTGAACAAAGGAAAAAATCTTAGTGTAGACTATTTCTAAAGAATGCAACTTCATTATTTTTAGAGTTTAAATCAAATTAGTGGATCTCAATGGCTTGCTTTAATGAATAGGTAATAATTTGTTATTAGTAAATTAGGTAATAAGTGTTTCTGAAACTTTTGAGATATGTGAAAATGGTCCATACTTTAAGTAATTTTAAGTATTCTTCCCAAAATCTTGTCAATGATATCTATACTAATAAAAGGGTAATATACTGAAGACCTTCCAGACATCTTCCGGACAAAGCTATGGTGGCGGGGCCAAGGCAGAGGTGATTAGGGAGGATCAGGCCAGGAAGGGCGGGCAGTTGGGGGTGATCAGGCCAGCAGGGGTGGGGGCAGTTCGGAGTGAGCAGGTTGGCAATTGAGACAAGCAGGCCAGCAGTGGGGGAAGTTGGGGGCAAGCAGGCAGGCAGGCAGGTGAGTGATTAGGAGCCAGCAGTCCCGGATTGTGTAGGATGTCCGACATCCCACAAGGGATCCAAGGTTGGAGAGGGTGCAGGCTGGGCTGAGGGAAATCCATGCATGAATTTCATGCACTGGGCCACTAGTTGTATCATAATATAGAAGCAGGCTTATTTGAGAAAAGGAAAACCAAAGCTTAGACTCTGTTTAAATACAGCATTAAAAATTCTGAATTAGGAAAGTAAAAAATAAATATTAAGGTTCTTTTGCCACAGTTTATAAAAATTTAAAAATAAACAAATTGAGGTCTCAATAAGCTGAAAGAATTCAGAGAGACATATATGCAATATTGTAGTCTCTGTTCTTCACTAACTTTTGCTTTCTCTGACTTCCAAAGCTCTTGTGGAATGTAGTGAAGTTATTTTTATGCTCTTACTAACCTAGGAGTGTGCTTTAACTTTGCATCCCCTAAAGATCTTAGCATACAGACTTAAATATCAAGTATTAAATATTTGTTTAGGATAACTTTAGCAAAACTGAATTACATCTGCCTTCATCAATGAAGGCACATAGACAAGTAGGGCAATCTGTGACAATTGCTAAGGTAAGAGCCAGCAAAAATGTAGAGGGAAAGGACGGGTGTGAAAGGGGAAGCAAGAGGCAGCCAAAGGTAACTATATCAGTTCTTGATCTCTTTTAATATTACAAATGCTAAATATAAAAATCTTTTCTATTATCTGTAATTTGTATTGGCTATTAAGCTTGCCCCTCAATTAGCATAAAGAAAATCAATCAAGATCTGAGAATCAACACCTAGCTGTACTGTCAACCTCACCTCACTACAAGAGTGGGTTCCCCACTACATAGTATTGTGTCACTGCCAGCTTTTTTTTTAAAGCATTAAAATAACTAATTTATAAAAACAATGTTTCATTGAATTAGACATGCCAATTTTATCATTGGTATGTAATTGGTCTGAAGTACAAAAATAAGTCTTTGAACAATACCTTTTTAAATTAAATATGAGATGTTATAACATGATGGGTCTCTTAATACTGCATATCCTTCTTGGCTATGTGCAGGAGCTTTGTCATGGAATCAGTGTTGTTTTATTGAGGAAAGGAGGAGATAAGCATTTAAATCTTTTAATTTAAGATAACACAATGTCATCCATGGCTCTATGAAATACAAAGTTAAATACCTGCCTCACATGTACAATATCAGAATCAAGTATGATGAAATCACTGTTTGGTAACAAATATTGACAATGATCTGCCATCTGTACTAACAAAGATAATCACTGAACGGAGACAATCTCCGAGCTTCGTTGCTTTTCTCTGCTGTGAACCACAAAACAAAGCAGCCTTACGTACTTCAAAAGTTTTAAGACTCAGCTGAAGTCACAAATCAAGACATTTTTTGAAGTAAAATTATCTGTTGATAATATAAAATAATACTCTTATTTAGGATAAAACTAAATTTTCTATTCCGCATTGTTGTTTCATATCTTTTTGTAAGCAATCTACCTTTGTCCTTGAAGGCACTGAACATTTTACCAATTTTCTGGCTTTCTTCAACAAAGGTGGATGCTAGTGATTGTTTTGAAACTCATGAGTTTTTATTGTATTTTCTGTTCTCCCATTGATCAGCAAATAGAATGAAAACTTCCAGCTGATTGTTTTCCTTTTAAAGTAAATATATGCTAAAATACATATAAATTAAATGTGTATTTATAAGCTATAAAACATAGTATACAACATAGTCTATTAATGTGTGATCAATTTAAGCTAATGGGACCAGGGTCCAAAGAAAACTGACTGGGCAAATAATGATTAATTTTAGAAAGAATAGCAGTAGCTACTGTTATTAGAGGCATTCACTCATGATCCCATTTGATCCTTGCCACATTCTGTAACGTAGGCATTATTTTTACATTTTAAATACTAGATGAGTGAAGTTCAATGAAGTTAAGTGATTTGCCAATAACTGCACATCTATTAAGTAAAGCCTGGATTTAATCACACAGCTGCACTCTTTTCGTGTCAGATACAAAATAGGATCCTTCATGCTCATGATATAAGGCAGGGGTCCTCAAACTTTTTAAAGTGGGGGCCAGATCACGGTCCCTCAGAGAGCTGGAGGGCTGGACTATATGAACTACTAATTCCTACTGTAACACCTCAGCTGCGCTCACTGCCCAAAAAACCTGGCGGGCAGGATCAGACTCCCCTGGGGGCTGCATGTGGCCCGCGGGCCTTAGTTTGAAAACCCCTGATATAAGGTATCCGATATTCATAAGAATACTAGAAATATAATAATATTGTTTCCATTTTATATATGAAAAAACAACACTGAACCTCAGAGAGTTTAGGAAACTTGCCCAAGATCATATAAGTTGAAAGGTATGAAACCATAGTTCAAATTTATAGTTGTGGTTTTTACTATCCTTTGAATGAGTTCAGCTTTGAAAGGGCAGAGAAATTTAAGTAATCTATAATGGAAGGATCAACAAAAGATTAAAAACAAAAAAACAAAAAACAACATGTCTTGAATATATTTACAGGACACAGGAAGAAAATATTGAGAAATGGCCCCAAAGGCACTGATGCAAGAATGAACTTAGAACAGGAAAATCTCTTGGATTATAAGAAAGAAGTTATTTGGGAGCATAAAAGGGCTTATTAAAAATGCACTAAAACTCCTATAGTAAGGACATCACTATAAAATGATGTGCTGTGTCTGTCTAGCATCCTATGTCCCTATCATCTGATATCAAAACCCCTTTCCTCTAGAGAACTCCTCAACTGCTCAGGGGGAGCTGATCAGCTCACTGTCAGCAACTGAGGGAGACTCAAGGCCTGGACAGGGCTAATCAGAACATCCTACCTTCCTGGCCTTAGCAACTGATTCAGGGACAGTAGGTTCCCAAGGCCAATCAGAATCCTCAAGGAATTCTTTCCTCCCTCCCTCCCTCCCTCTCTCCCTGCTTTCCCTCCTTTGCCCCCCCCCCTCCCTCCTCCTTCTCCTCCTTCTCCTCTTTCTCTTCTTAAGCAGGAGCTATAGCAAAAAACTGGTCCCTTTAAATGAAGTTATAAAACTGAAAGGATATGAGCCAGGCCAGTCTGCAGACATGTTACACATTTGTGGCCAATTCATATAATTAAAGCAAGAAAATTTAAACAAAACAGAGATTCAGAGCCACAGATTCCTGATTGGGCAATTCTGGAATCCAGCCATCTCAAAATCACCCCTACCCTGGACTTCCAGTTAGGTGAGCCAATAAAGTTTCTTCTTAAATTAAGCAGCTTTGGGCTAAGGCTATGTCAAGTAACAGAGTCCTCAATAGCATAAACACACAAATACTCTAACTTATAGAAACACTTGGAAGCCTCTACCTTGTTACCTTCGATTCCATGGAATCTTTATTTTCAAAAAACTAAGTAGCTCTGCTTCCCATTTTAATCTTAAGTCTATTGGTTAAATCTTATCCTAAACCTATCTTTTTGAGGGGTGCATTAAAGGTTTCATAATTTTTATAACTTACTTTATTTGTAAATAAAACACATATATGTTAGTAAAAATATATTGGATTAAAATTATCTAAAATATGTTATATGATTTTTAGAATTATTTAAATATATAAAAGGAAATTATCATATTTTTATTAAGCAAAGACTAACACCATAATGATCATATTGCTAATAATTATTGCATATTTAACTTCAAAGGCAAGTGAACGTATAATGGTTATAAGTAATCCATGCTATAACATTGTTATTCAACTCTAAATGATCAGTTTCCTGTAAACTCATCAATAGATACAACAGCATCTACTGTAATAAATACTTCTTTCATTGTTTAAACTATAACAAGTTACAAAGCTATAATCAAAGCCTTTGGAAATTTTCAAGCAGGAAGGTAATTATTTCCTAAAATTACCAGAAATGGAAAAACACAAAAATTCTAAACTTTTGTTTTTGAACACACTTTCACTTTTGGTCTTTCTCTCCTCTTAGGCAGTGCATGTGAAATATAAATGACCACGGGGGAGGAAGAGACAGCATCCCCAAAGAAGCAGGTTCTGACAATGATTAATGCGGAGCTGCCAGAGAATGTCTGGCAGCAAAAAGAAGCAATAGCTTATGTAACTGATAAAAAATTAGTAGGACCCTAATAACATAGCTCCCTGGAACCTGAGATAGTGCATTTGATGAATTGTTTAAACTAGACTGTATTCTTCAACCTATTTAAACCATGGAGGCAAAAATATGGGGGGGAAAAATTAGTTAACTTTTCTTATTCAATTTGGTTAAATTGTTGGGTTGGTCAATTAATGGAATATACCGATTAACAGAAGTATTACACATGTTGTTCAATTAAAAATTACAGTATATTTTTCATTACTGCTGTGCTGAATATCAGTTCATCTTTCCTCAAATATGCTGAAGGCATTTCTGTATTTCAAGTTATTTATAAGTCATGGCAAAAACTGCATAATTCTACTAATGGACAAAGTGTAAGAGCCTGAACTGAATTTCTATCCATCTTATGACATACTTTAAAAGCAATTTTGTTGAATAAGTTTACAATGGCTGACTGACCATATGACCCTTATAATAGGAGAGGACATAACATAGAAAACAATTCGGTGTATTTGAATTTTCTGACTATTTGATTCACTCTTCTCTTTCTTCTCCCCCACCCCCCAGGGGGAGGTGTTTCCAAATAAATATAAAGAATTTTACAAGTATCTAAAACTGTTAAATCTCAGAACAGATTTCTCAGCAAGATATTCTTCTTATTGAACTTCAATCAGTATATTACAATGTGTTTCACTGGGCTACAGTTAAATGCTAAATGCTAGATTGTGATATACTCAGTAACTACTTTAGAAATACAAAGCATCACCATCCACAGCTTGAACATCAGCTTTCATAAGAGCGACTACAAAGGCTCCTTGTAGAGGAACAATGGCACTGAGCGCTGGTAAACCCATCATGTCATTGCTTACAGCCTCCAGCCCCTTGTGGTAGGGACCTGACAATTCTAGATACTAGAATCCTTCTTTGTCAATGCATACATAAAACCTACCAATTTTGCCTCCTGCATGTTTCTTAATTCTGTTTCTCTTTCTCTGGGTCTCAACATCTCTCATTTAGATTGATATTTCCTTTCCTCTCTACTGCTGCTCGTTCCCTTCAGTTCTGCCCAATAAAGGGAGTAATAAAGAATATATCTGAAATGAACGTCTGACTGCCATTCCCTCACTTGACACTAATCAATGGTTCTTCCTTTGCTTTATTCTAAAGCCCACATTTGTTGACATGATTACAAAGTCTTCGTAATTTGGTGCCTTCCCATATGACCATTTTTTGCCTCGTGCCTTTCCTGCATACAATTCCTATAGGAACTGTAATTTCATATCGTTCACTTTATATGCTGTGCCCTTCTGTGTTTTCATACATTCGTTCATGTTGTTCCTTTTGTCTAACAATCTCTACTCCCTCCCTTTCTCCTCTTGCCTCCCCCAACCTCAATTATTTGTGTCTTGGCAAAGCTACTGCCTCCTCCAGAAAGTCTTTCTGAAAGCTCTGGGTTGGATTATTCTTCTATTATTCTCTGACTTTGTGCATTGCTTTCACTAAGCACACTGTAAGTTCTTTAATAAACATAAGGAAAATCAGTAAAGGCATAAGAATAAAAATAATAAGTATGTGCCTACATTCTCTGTGCCCCACCCTGGACCATGAGGCCTTTGAGAGCACAAATCATAAATCATTCATATTTGTAATCCCACCTCCTAGCCCAGGACTGACAACAGATGCTCAAGGAATATTCTGTTAAATAAAAGTGACTAAGAAGAAAGAGAGTATACAAAAATAAATCACGGAAAAGACAAAAGGCCTCCTGGTCGCATTCTTTCATAACGGTCCTGAACCTGCTCATTTTGGGGGGCAGCTACATTGACTTCTTTAATTTTAGAGGGTTCTAGTAAAAAATAACTTCAAATAACTACTTATTCCCTTCTAGCCAACAAAATTAATGCTAATGAGGAACTGTCCTGTTCTTGACTTCAAAAAAAGACTTCAGATCTCTTACTTTATCATCAAAGATACGTTTCTAAAAAAGATATGCCATGGGTAATTTCCATCAGGTAAATGGAAAATGAGGGAGGACAAAACTAAGTAGAAAATAAACTAAACTTGGCAGCACCATACCATTTATCACATGGAAAATTACTTACATGCAGAAGCAATACAGCAGCAAGAAAAGACTGTCCTTGGCAGTACCCAATGTCTTCGTCGTAGACAGAATAGGCCTGAAGAAAAGAGAGAGAAGTCACATAAACATTCACAGACTTTCACTTAGGGGTTAGCTCACATCAGGCTGCTGCTGGTTCTTGTCCATGCACTGTCACCACAGTTTCTCTGGTCCTTCACCTTGAGTGTGTGGATCATGAGCACAGAGGCATCCCCAAAGAGGCAGCACCTTGCCAAAAGCAATTTTAGATGTTCCATTATCCCCAGGTGCATCGACGGTATTTGGAATAAAGAGATGCTCAGAGCACCTAACTTAATTTTAAAAGATCCACAGTGGTTTGTCATCAGGCAAATAAGATCATGAGAGGCAGGAGCTAAGGACAGGAGAAGGTGGGAAGTTCTTGAGTGATGTGGGTTCTAGTGCACTCTATGGGGGAAATCTTAATGTTGTTGAATCTGTAGTGAGGATCCTCTAATCTAATAGACAAGATAATCACCTTCTATAACCTTCTCAAACATCTTCTAAACTACTCTCCCACTTTCCAAAAGGCTAAAGGGTAAAAATGACTCTTCCCATTTGTTCCACTGGGGCAAAGCAGAAACATTTAGTTGGCATGTTTTGCAGAATGGCTGGGAGAGTCTCACAGATGTTCTGGATTCACAATCTTTAACATCATTCTAACCAGGATGGCAGGTACAGAGCCAAAGAGGCCCATTCATAGCAAATCCAGTGCTCCTAGGGAAACAGCTGTCATAACATTTAATTCAGGGTTCATCTTCATCTTCAAAGGAAAGGAAACAAGGTTGTATGCATAATATATACCACTTAGCACTTCAAACTCTGCTGGTGTATAACTTTTAAAGAAGATACTCATTAGAAGTTTTTAAGAAATTGTCTCAGTTACTGTAGGCATGGTGTGCTGATCAAAGAGTAAAGACAAGGAATTAATAAACTTTTTCTGTAAAAGTCCAAAGAGTAAATATTTTCAGCTTTGAGGGACACATATATCTTTAGCATGTTGTGTATTTTTTTAATATATTTTTATTGATTTCAGAGAGGAAAGAAGAGGGAGAGAGAGATAGAAACATCAATATGAGAGAGAATCATTGATTGGCTGCCTCCTGCATGCCCCACACTGGGGATTGAGCCCACAACCCAGGCATGTGCCTTGACTGGGAATAGAACCAGTAACCTCCTGGTTTATAGGTAGATGCTCAACCATTGAGCCATGCTGGCTGAGCTGTTTTTGTTTTTTAAACAACCCCTTAAAATATAAAAAACATTGGTAGCTCAAAGGAGGTACAAAAGCAAGCAGCATGGGCTACAGTTTACTGACCCATTCAGGTGCTCCCATATTTATTTCTACAAGACGAACAGCCCAGTTATGCTGTCTGAGTCCTGGGCATGTATTCCACCCATGTGCTGGGCTTTATCTTAGTGAAAAGATTTCCATTTAATGTCCAGGGCAAAGATTATCAAAGATAATCAGGAGGGTTTCTATAGGGAGGTTAAGTCTGCTATCTCCCAAATGCCAAAGAAATCAGAGTATAGGGTCTAGAGCTCTTTTTTTACTTAAAAAGTTTTTACTGAAATATATAGCCTGTGTTCAATAAAATACACACATTTTAATTGCACAATTCTTTGAGTTGGGTCATTTAGGTAACCCATCATTACAGAATATTTCCATCATTCCAGAATGTCCCTCAACTCCTCTTTGCAGTCAAACCCAGGCAAGTAATGATCTGATTTGATCACAATATATCAATATTTTTTTAAATTTCATTTAATGGAATTATATAATGTATACTCTTTTGTGCCTGGCTTCTTTTACTCAGCATAATGTTTCTGAAATTGTCATATTACTGCATGTATCAGTAGCCCATTTCTTTTCATTGCTGAGTAGTATTCCACTGCATGAATATCCACAGTTTGTTTATTCACTCTCCCATTTTTCCCCCGTTTTTTACTAGTATGAATAAAGTTATTGTTATGCATACACAAGGCTTTTTGGTGGTAAATAAATTTTCACTATGCAAATACCTAGAGTGGAGGTACAGTGTTCAAATAATAAGTGAATGCTCAATTTGATAAGAAATGCCAAACTGTTTTTTCCAAAGTAGTGGTACAATGATTATGGCAATACCAGCTAAGTATGAGTACTCAGTGCTTCATATCCTATCCTTACTTGATATTGCCATTCTCCTTCCTTTTATTAATTTCTGTGGTTCTGACTTGCACTTTCTTAATGGTTAATGATGTGGAGCATATCAAGTGCTTTTAGGCAATTAATACATATATGTTTGTGACTGTCTTTATTGATTCTTAAGATTTCGTCCAGTTTACAAACCCATTGTTAGACTGCATTGCCAGTATTTTCTCCCAGTATGTGCCCTGCCTTTTCCTTTTCTTAATGGCATCTTTTGAAGTACTACTGTTCTCTTTTAACCTTCTTCTGCTAATGATGATATTATCACACACTCTTCTAATGAGAGAAAAATTAGATCATGAAATCATTATCTAATGAGTCTGAAAAGAGCTTTTCTTCATTATCATCAGTTGCCAGAGCTCTGCTGTATTTTAAAAATTAAAAGATAAATTAACATTCTTTTAGCTTTTAAATTTTCTTTGCTTTATACAGTTACATTTCCAATTGCTTCATTTGTACTTTTACCCAGAGCTCATGGGTGTGTGTGTGTGTGTGTGTGTGTGTGTGTGTGTGTGGTGTATTGAGTATGTGTTAGGAGTTGGAAGAAGGATTGCAAACAGAGAAAACAGAGAAAGAGAACAAAGCTGAAGAAGAGGGAGAAGGTCCTAATACTACCCTATTTGCAGCATTTCTGGTGAAGCTCTGTCACTGCCTTTTTCACGAACACAGAATCCTGGGATTTGTTGATGACAGAGCATGTTGCATGAGTGATAAATAGATATTCAATGCTTCCACTTCCCCATGAAAGATGTCTAAGTGGAGGATTCCTTAGAAGTCTGGATCTCCAAAAACCAATCATTTTTCATCAACCCTGATGTCACTTTGACAAATGTTGGATCCCTCATTACATAAATACATTTAACATTTACTGAGAAGCATGCTATTTATATGCTTGTTTGCATTACAAGAGAAGTTCAATAAAAAAAATCAAGGTTGCCCTGGCCAATGTTTCACAATGATTAGAACATAAGCCCTACACTAAAGGATTGCGGGTCCAATTCCCAGACCTGGGTTGCAGGTTCGATCTCCAGCCCCGGTTGGGTGCATGTGGGAGGCAACCAATTGATGTGTCTCTCTCACGTTAATGTTTCTCTCTCTCTCTCTCCTCTCCCCCTCTCCCTTACACTCTATCTGAAAATCAATGTAAAAAATATTCTTGGATGAGGATTAACAAAACAATAACAAAAAGAATGAAATCAAAGTCTACCACTCATGAGAGATGGTATGAATTCAGCGAGTCCACAGACTATTTTCTCACAAGAGAGCTGAGAATAACAATGCAAATCAATCTGTATTCATCTTACTTTCCACTTGTCTTATAGTTTTGGTTAGGTTAGTAGGAAAAATGACTTTTTCAGAGACCACCTACTAAACTGATTTTATGATTCACAGTTTGAAACACAGTGTTCTAGCAAGTTCTTTTGCTTGGAGTTCTTCCAAGCACTGGTAGTCTAAGCTTCTCCAACTGAACTAAAGTGAATCCTTTCCCTCTTCTCAAAACTTGCCTCTCTTTGCATCAAACCTCTCCCAAGTCCTCATTTTACTTGCTTCTCTGACCTGTTCAGTCTGACTTTTAGATGACACTCGCAGATGATAAATAAATGCTAAGTCCAGTGAGAAATGGTTACAAATGACCTTACACAAAGTACTTGTTAGTTACAAAGAGAAATAAGTAACTTTATAGTGCAGAAGGCTGATAAATAACATCTTATTTATGTGATCAAAGTGAGCATCAGCAATAACAGCAACAGTGTGCTCCCTGCCAGAAAAGGTCATCTCTTCTGTTAGTCCTGCCAAAGATATATAATCCAAATCCAACACGACGAAACATCAAACCCAAACAAGGGCCAGTCTAGAAAATGACTGGCCTGTAGTCTTCCAAAGCACCAAGGGCAAAAAAGTGAAGGAAGGAGTGAGATGCTGTTTCAGACAAAAGGAAATCAAGGAGACAGGACAACCAAAGGAAATGTGTAATTCTGAACTATAATAGCTCCTTTTACGTAAAGAACATTATTTGGACAATTGACCTAAAGCTTAGGCAGAAGCAATTTATCAATGCTATGTGTGTGATTTCTATGTTCTATTACAGTTATGTGGGAGAATATTCTTGCTTGTTAGAAAACACCCTCAAGTACTGAGGGCAGTGTGGCACCATAATGGCAAATCACTCTCAAATAATAGAAAACACCAAACTCCAGTACTTACAACTTTCCTATAAGTTTGAGATTGGTTAAAAATACATATATAGACATGGAAATATACATACGTACATAGATTTGACAGAATCATTTTGTCTGTTGATTGTAATAATAAAATAACGGGCTTTAAAAATGGTTATTAAGTTTGTCCTATATGCTGGTAAAAGCAGAGTATCTACATAAACTGTATAAATAGGTTCACTGACATGAAATAATCTAAATACTGGTGACGATAAACATAGAGGCTAAATGTACTCACTGATACTCACTCACAAAGCAATTTTCTTATCTAACATAGCTGGCAAACTTCCTAGATGTAACTTTCCTTTTATATAACACTTCAAAAAAAAAAAAAAGGCCCTTGGCAACAATTTAAAACTGAACTGATATACTTGTGTGGTTTTTTTTTTTTTTTTTAAAGAAGGAAATGTAAAATAAGTTGACTACCAAAACCTTAAAAAAAAAATGCCTCTATTATAAGTAAACTACTGTGTGATAATGGTAAATTAGTCAGAGTATTTCTTTCACATTCTTGAACTTTTATTTTAAAAAATAATAATATGTAAAGGCTATCCTAAACAAAGTCTCTAAAATTAAGCAACAGCTCTGATCTTAGGAAATTATCCCGAATAATCTGTGTGAATAAAATTACTTTACAGAAGAAGAAAGTGATAGAAATAAAAGAGCTCTTCTAGAGTTTCTATACATTAAACGTTACCTAAAGATCAGTATGACAACCATGAAAATATGCCTCCCAGATCTCCAATGGGGATGTAATTAGCAGACCTCTCCACTGCTGTGCTCTGAAAGCACCTGAGCCACACTTCCCATGGTTTGCTCCCAGCCAATGATTGAGTGCGGCAACAACACATAGGAAGGCCAGCTTCCGGCAGACGAGGGACCTCACAGGCAACTGTGGCTGAGGACTCCCCAAAGCCTTGCCAAACTCTCCTTCGAGGGACCCTTCAATTTCAGACGCTTCCATCAACTTTCCTTCCTCTCTTCTTCCCTTGGGGTCAGATTAGCACTCTCACAGCTCTCCTCCATCCCTCCCTTCCTCCTCCCCTTTTTCTTTTATAGGCATTTCCCCTGATGTATTTCTTACATCTTTAATCCTGTCTTGGTGACAAGTTTCTTAGAAAACCTAGACTAACACTGCCAGTTTCATGAGTCAAGACCTCCAAGTTAATTATATTGACACTGTGCAACTAGTACTGCACTCTGTTCTCTGAGACAAAGAAAAGAAGTCAGAGGTAGCCTCTTCCCTCAAAGACTGAAATGAAAATAATCGGGTGATGTTCACAACATAACCCATAATAATGGTCTAAATTTCAGAGAAAGTATTTTTAATCTGTAAATCGCTGTGGGTAGAAGCGGGAAGGACAAGCATCACAAGGGAAGTGGGCAACCAAGAACTGGACAGATGGGGAGGAGGAGGAAAGCAAGTCAGATTCACACCCTTCCCAGGTCTCTAAAAAATGCAGGAAGAGGTCTGGTTAAGGAGGAGGCTTTAGAATTATAAAGATATTGCCAACTGCATAATAATTAGTAAACAGAAAACAAGTGCCCATAATTCCGTAACTAATTCACTCAGAAATAACTTTGGGTTTACTGTTTAGGATACTGAAGACATTTGAAGCTAGAATAGAAATAGATCTCTATGTTGTAAAAAACCATAAATGTAGGAGGCGCCATGAGCAGCGTTTTATTTGAAGGCTCCTTAAGCTATGTCTTTACGGGTTCATTTTGTTCTTCCTTTTTCTCTATTTTAAAAAGTAATCCAACTTCTTATCTTCCTCAAAGAGCAATGTTGTTTTTTCAAAAGTGGCTATAATCAAGCCCTTAGGGGAAATACCAATCCCTGTGTACTCTGATTTTTATCATCCTTAGGATCCCACCACTTCCTTCCTACATTCTGTCGTGGTGTGATGGCTTCAATTAGCCTTTCAGTTGAAAGACCACAGGCTCCACAGAAACTACAAAGCTATTTCAAGGAAAGCTTACAGGACCAAGCACACAAAGGAAATTTTAAATTCTCCTCAGACACTCTCAAAAGCATTACAGATCGGTCATTCTCTTTCTAGGACTCCAGCTTCACAAACCTGACCTTTTCACGGTTACAGTTTCAGAAGAAAAATCCATTATTTAAAATAACACCCTATCTTCTTAGTTGAGCTCTGACTCAGAAAGTCTATCCTATTAATATGTATATTAAGAGGACCACAAAATTTAAACCCAAAGCTAATCCGTCATGAAGGACTTTAGTGATACTAACAAATATAAAATGTTTTTGAGATTCTGTAAGCAAGAGCTAAGCATGAACACACACACACACACAACACACACACACACGCCATGAAGCTTCTTTATATGTGTATGTATATATGTGTGAGTGTGCATTTGCTGTTTTGAAATGGCTATAAACACTGTCCTTGGCAATGAAACAGAATTAGACAATTCTTCTAAAATGGAAAATGTGAAATGGATAATTTAAAGGAAGGAATAGAACTAAGTAAAACTCTGACTCTACGAGATTAAGACTTATCAGTATGCTAATCTGGTATCCACCCCCGAAATGTAAACAAAGGATCAGTGAAAATTTCCCCACTCTCCTAGAAAAATCTGAAATTATTAACCAATTACTTGCATACCAAAATGTTTGAGGGAAACATTGTGAAAATTTGATCACTCCTATTTCTTCATGGGAGCTAAATAATGTCTCAAAGAAGTGGAAATTTTGGAAAAAGTGGCCTGCAAGAATACTGAGAATATAAATGAGCAGAGATTTCAGTATTTTCCTAATGTCAAGGACACGGCTGAAGGAGGACATACCAATGAAGAAGGTCTCCAGTAAATGCCTCCAGATTTTAGTTGAGATCCTGGAAGTGTCTCAATACAAAAAAAAGTCAAACCTGAATCAAAGAGTTCCGCCTTCACCCCCAAATACTCCATCTACTTGAATCTATTCTGGAATAAACATCATCCAAAGCTTTATATAATCCAGAATTCTATTAAAAACAATCAAGTATGAAGAAAACATGAGCAAGTAAATAAAAATCAAAAGATAAGAAACAAGAATATATTCATAGAACACCAAGTACTACACTTTAAATAAAATAATAAAAATCAGAACAGCCTGACCAGCATGGCTCAGTGCTAAGCGTAGACCGATTCCGGGAGGTCACAGTTCGATTCCTGGTCGGGGCACATGCCTGGATTGTGAACTCAAACCCTAGTGGAGGGTTTGCAGGAGGCAGCCAATCAATGATTCTCTCTAATCATTGATGTTTCTATCTCTGTCCCTCTCCCTTCCTCTCTGGAATCAATGAAAACATTTTTTTTTTTTAAATAAGAGCATATAGCAATGAAATAGAAAGCAAACATTTAATAAATAAAATCAACAAAGCCCAAGTTGACTCTTCGAAAAACTAATAAAATTAGCATACTGTAATATCAATTCAATGTAACACCAATCAAAATCTTCAAAGGTGTTTTGTTCCATCTCCAAAACTTCTAGGCTAATTTTTAAATATGAAACTACAAAGGACCAGATAGTAAAAAACAATTTTGAGGAAAAACAAAGTTGTAGACCTGACAATACAAGATAATAAGACATTATAAAGCCACTATTATTATAATAGTGTGGTACTGCTGCAAAGATAAATAGATTAATGGAATATAATGGTTCAGCAAAACAACAACAACAAAAAAAAAAACACCCAGAATTTTTAAGAGATATATACTCCCATGTTTATTGCACTATTATTCACAGTAGCCAAGATACAGAAACAACCTAAGTGCCCATCAATGGATGAATGGATAACAAAATGGTGTATATACACAATTATTCTGCCATTTGAGACAACACAGAAAGGAGCTTGAGAACATTACACTAAGTGAAATAACTCAGACAGAGAAATGACAAATACTATATGATATCACCTAAATGTGGCATCTTAAAAAAAAAAAAAAAAAGTCAAACTTGTAAAAAACCAAGTGTGAAATGGTGTTTACCAGGGAATGGGGGTGGGGAGATTAAGATTGATATTCATGAAGGGTACAAATTTGCAATGAGTACACATTAGCCATAGAGAGCTAATGCACAATATAATGAATATAGATTAAAATATATTATTACAATCATGACACTTGCTAATAAGATACAAAAACTTAATTATCCCAACCACTAAAATGATAGTATAATTATGAATTGTGATAGAGATGCAAAATATTGCTACAATGGCAATCCTATTATAATACATAAATATATCAAATTAAAACACTGTATACTTTAAATGTACAGTGAGTGTAATTATGTCAAACATATTCAGTAAAAAAATAAAATAACAACTCTTGCCCCCACCCCCCAAAAAGAAAGAATGGCCCAGATACAAAACCACATATACATGGATCTGACTTATAAAAAAAAATGCTATAGCAATACAGTAAGGGAAAGAATGGTTTTTTAAAAGTAACGATGGATCAAACAGAGATACGTATGGGGTAGGGGGTAATGAACCTTGACTTCTACTTCATCCAAAAACCAACTATAGAGAGATCATAATCCCAATGTAAAAAGCAAAAGAATAAAATGTCTATATTACAGATAATATTTTCATCACTTTGGGTTAGACAAATACTTCTTAAACAGGACACCAAAATACTAACCATAAAATAAATTATTAATAAAGTGAGCCTCACTTTTTTTAATAGCCTATTCATCAAAAGATAGCATTAATAGAGTGAAAAAAGGAAGCCATAGGGAAGAATTCTCATCAAAAGAAGTTATCTAAAAGTAACTCACTAAATGTATTTCATTTCAGGTGTTCCTGAAACACACACCAAACACAACAGCAGAAAGCCAGGTTAAATCACAAATCAAAGTTAAATCACACTCCCTTATAGCTTCAATATAGGAATTCATCTGTTACATTTTAGGAAAATTTTGAAAACAACATTAAGAATCATAGAAAATTGGAAGTAAAATAATCTTATCAGAACCCATACTCCAATGAGGAGCAAATCCAAAAAAGAAGATCAAATCTTAGATCTTCTTAGGGGAAGAATCAAGACCAGAACCAGATCTCCTGATGCTCACTCCTTTAAACTTCACGAACCTGTCCCCCAACAGAAAACAGTTTTCACATCATATGAAAATTAGAAAAGTGCTAAAGACACCTGGGATGGCATCACATTTTTCTTCCTTTGAAGGACACTATTTTAAAACATGTTATTGAAAGACAGGAAGGAGGAAGGGTGGGAGGAAGGGGAGCCCAAACCTTCACATTTTCAGAATCCTGTGAATTCTACTATTCTACCTCCAGTTCAACTCCACACATAAATTTATGACAACATCAGAATCTTTGAACCATTTTGATTTCCTCCTACTGTGAAAATGATACTAAACGGCAAAAGCTGAAATTGACAGGGCCATTAAAACATGACAGCAGGTTTTTAACTGTGTTCCCTCTAACCTGACAGTTCAGGTCATTTGTCATCTCACCAGAGCCACAGAAAACTTCAACTGCAAAGTCAGACTCTTGTATCCTTGAAACCAAAGTTAGTTTCAACACTTATTGTAATTAAAATTCTCTTAACTTCTGTCTCAATTTAAGAGCAGAGTATACTGTAAGTCTCATATAGGCCTTACGAGTGAGGAGTTGTCAGAAATAAATGAGGTAGTAAGTGTGAAAGCACTCTGTAAATGTGAAATTATTATAAGGCACATGGAGGCACTATATATTTTTTTAAAGGTCTATACTGTTGCTGATGTGAACAAGATGCACATTTTAATAAGATGCACCATTCTTGGTGACAAACCATTAGATGCTGATCCTTTATAATCAGGAGTAAGACATGTATTCATTTTAACACTATAATAGAGATTCTGTCCAGTGTGGTAAGACAGAAAAAAGATTAAGGGGGGGGGAAAAGAAATTGGTAAGAAGAAGCAAAACTATCATTATTTACAGATTATATAACAAAATGGCTGATTTTATATCAATGTATTATGAATGTTTATTTGGTTTTGTGCAAGGTATCCAGAATGTAACTCAAAAGTATACCGCTGAGTGTGTGAAGTATAATGTTGGATATTATTCTAGAAATTAAAATGACGGAACAGGTAGGTCACACTCTGTGGCTTTAAAGTCATACACAATAGCTTTTGGGGACATGGGGCAGTCATAAAATGAAAGACTATGGTTCAAACTGAATGCAAGAAGCAAAGGAAATAGGATGTACAAACCTGAGACTAATACTCAATCCTAAATTATTAAGTATGCTGTGCAATTTGTGAGTTATCACCACCAATGAGCACTTGACTGCTAATTCATGGTAGATCAAAAGGAAGAGGAGTTGTGTCAATGACAAACCAAGTGGTAGGACTCCATATGGTAGGACTCCAGTGAATTTTGGTTTCTAAAACATTTTCTGATATGTTCATCTCTGCTCTCCTCCATTATCAAAAGCTGTTGTAAACTTATGTTTAAGTAATTCATATTGTAGTACAATATTACAACCCTCAGCAATTTATATTTACTATCTTGAATTTTAAAATGTTTTTAATATGGTTCCTTTGTTCTCTGCAGTTTTCACAAAATTTAGTGCAATTTAGTCAGCAATTAAGGTATCTTACTGCTACATTTTTATAATATTCTTTACTCAAAAAAAGCTTTTAAAACTGTCTAATTGCCATGGACAGACAATAGTGCAGTGAAGGTCTGGGGAGGGGAATTGGAAGGAGTGGAGAGGGTTAATGGGGCGGGGGGGGAAGGAACATCTATAATAATTTCAACAATAAACATAAATTTTTAAAACTATGTTTCAAAATCTATATTGATAATCTAAAATGCTACATGAGTAAATTACTAATGAATATTTTTTTTAATGAATTCAAGGTTAGGTTATTAGCCTGTAATACCAAAGCAAGTGTTACCAACTGTTTAACTTTTATCTTTGTGTTCAGTAATGTTTTAGATATTTCCCTCTAAATATTACATAATGAGGCAAATACTGTTTTTACTACAATAGAGCAAAACTAAGTCAGAGGCTGCAAGCACATGGAGCCATCTGTTTAGTTATGTGAAAAAAATATCGAGCATCAATCAGAGAAAAATTGAGGGAAAAGTCACTGTTGGATTGAAAACATACTCAACACTAAGGGGAAAATGCTGTTCTATATTCCATAAGCCAAGCCCTTCTAAATAAACTTAGAAACTATATACATTTTGATATCTGCCTTATACAAGCCAGAATCTAATTAGCCTGTAGAATTTCAGAACAGATCAAAAATACTTTTAAAATTACCTTTTCCTGTTATAAGCATATAATAAATACATTATACATTTTTTGTGGTGTTGGATGGTTTTGACATTTTTAAAACTAAAAGATGTATCACTTTCTAGAAATCAGTACATTCTCAGATTTTCAGTTATTTATGCACTTCTGATAGTGTATATATTTACAATCCTAAAAAATGAGGCCATCAGGAGACCAAAAAAAAAAAAAAAAAAAAAAAAAGACAATATAGACTAAACAAGACAGGAGTGAGCGGAGGGCTAACCCACAAACATGCAAGGATGACTTTCTGAAAGCTGAGCCCTTTGCACAATTAAATATCAATCCTGCTTGGTTAGCATATGTAGGCAAGTGTTTTTATAAGTGCTATTAAAAAAAACAGTAAATATACAATGATGTCGATAGGTGAGTATACTTCTGATTACTTACTGGCTCATCTATGATGCTTAAAAGGCTAACTTTGATTATTCAGGAACTGATTATCTAACTTACAAATTAGTCATAGTGTTTGCTTTTTCTCCATATTTTTACAAGATTCTGGATAGTTCACTGTTGGTTAACCTCTATTGCAATGATAGATGAGAAGAACGTTGAGTAAACCCATCGCACATCGTAGGGCAACTTAAGTGTGAGGAAAGGGGCAACTTTGTTTAATGCTTTCATAATTTTTGAGTCTTTGGCCTCGTTTAGCATTGACAATTTGAGGAATTAACTTCATTCTGTACTTCTGATATGACCTACAGGAATGAATAATATTCTAATGAGTATTCTCCACTAACAGAAACAGAGTATTTTGTACCCAAGCATATTTACTGAACGCCAGGAAAACAGTTTTCTTTCAGGCCTACCACCCATGAGGGAGAAGAAAGATTTCAAAATGGGACATACAAACCGCACGAAGATGCACGCTGTGACAACACAGGGTATATCAGTAACAGGTGCCACGGTACTTCTTAATCCTGCTTACTGTCAAAAAATTGAGGCAACTGTCACATTATCTTGTCAGAAGGGCAGAGTGATGGGCACTCCACTGAGCATTTATTGCAGTGGCCTGAAGCGGACCTTCTGTTCCCTTTTGTTCGCAGAAGAGCCAAACTGAGACTATACTGTGCCTCTTCCTCACAGTTGGCACTGAACATGCAGCCAAAAAGATACCTTCAGGACCTAGGTAGGACTGAAGTTTCCATGGAAAGCAGAGAACATGCACAGTGCACATAAGAAAGGAAGACGGAAAGAAATCTCAGACTCTTTCAGATGGGTTCCTGAAGATAGTCTGTAAAACCAATTAGAAAACCTGAGGCCGAGGGCCCTACCTTGCAGATCTTGTAGAGCGATTCCTGGCCATCTCCTCCTGTGTCCTTAAAGTAATCATGTGCGGGGAACGTCCGATGAATGTCTCGAGTGATGACACTCTCCTGGGCGGAGTCCTTAAAGAAAAAATTGAAATTTCTTTTTAATTATGAAAGCTAACACATATACATGGTAAAAGAAAATTCAAACAGGACATAAAAAATATGCCCCTCCCATCAATGCCTTCCACCCAAGAACAGTATTTCATCCTAAGAGCAGCTACTTAAAAGAATGAGGTTCATCTGGATATGGATATATATATATTGATTGATTGATTGATTTTTTGAGAAAGAAAGGAAGGAAGATGGAGAGAGAGAGAGAGAGAGAGAGAGAGAGAGAGAGAGAGAGAGAGAAATATCAATTGGTTGCCTCCCACATGCACCATAACTGGGGATCGCACCCGACCAGGGATCGAACCCCCAACCTGATCATGTGCCCTGACTGGGAATCGAACCCTCAACCTTCCAATGTATGAGATGATGCTCCAACCAATTGAGCCACACCAGCTAGGGCTATCATAACTTACTTAATATTCTCCTAATAATGATTTTTTTGCATTTTTTTCTATTTATATTACAAATAATATCACTAGAAACATTTTTATCCATATATGTTCAAGAATAGGTTCCTAAAGGTGGAATTGCTAATTCACCGACATATATTTCTTTTTTTTTCTATTTTTTAAAAATATATTCCCATTGATTTCAGAGAGGAAGGGAGAGGGAGTGAGAGAGAGAAACATCAATGATGACAGAGAATCATTGATCAGCTGCCTCCTGCACACCCACAACTGGGGACTATGCCCGCAACACTAGGAATGTGCCCTTGACTAGAATCAAACCCGAAACCTTTCAGTCTGCAATCCAATGCTCTATCCACTAAACCAAACCAGCTAGGGCGCGTATATCTATTTTTTAATAAAGTGTTTCTCCACAGCCCCCATACCACATGGTATCTACCTTTGTAATTTTTTTTCATTTTTTTATTAAGGTATTATATGTGTACATATCTTACCAATCCCCCTTCCCACTCCCATACATGCCCTCTGCCTTTGTAATTTTGGACAATATAATAACTGAAAACTCAAACCACAGTAATTTAAAAAAGTAAAATATTATCAATCTTTTGCCACTGTGATGTTAATCCCCCAACTTATTCCAGAAAATAAAAAGCCCCAAAACTATTATATTAAGATGACAAATGCTTTTTAAAAGATCTATCTAGTGTTATTTTTCCCCCCAAATTTAGGATCCAAAAGCTCCAAATTGAGTAAAATTCTAAGCCTTATGAAAAAAAGATTAATGATTCACTTGATTTTATTTCATTTCTGTAAAGATTGTTGGTTTTATCTGTTGAAATGTCAAGAAAATATGTTGGGACAATAACAACCCTGATGATGGAAATATTTCACATAATTTAAGGATACCTTAATGAATACTACAGAAAATTAAAAATATTTGTTTAATGTCTTGCTTCCATAAAGATTTGAACGAATCCCCTTTCAGTTTAAATCCAGGGAGGAAAAGAATGTTTAATATATGAGTTACTTTAATGAATGGTATTTCCCTTTGCTCTCTAGCTGAGACATACATAAAGGAAATAGCTGTTTGGCTCCGAGTGAAGCTAGTGCCTTGTCTTGCTGCCTTTTTCATTTCAGCTGCTCTTTCATGCTGGGTGGTAATTAGATCTTCTATCACATAGAGAAAGGACACGGACTGAAAAGTTCCACATTTGCTAGCAAACACAAAACATATTGCAAATCAGTCCAGAGAAAATTCTGATGGTTTACAGGAATGGACTATAGAGTTGAATAAAAATGAAATTTTAAAAAAAGAGCATAACTTAAGTAAAAGCACACATAGAAAGTTTATATTTATCAAGGTAAATACAGTTTCTACCGATAAAGAATACTTTAGGGTGAGGTGGGCATTGAACAAGGTGAATGAGTATGAAAGTAATGTATAAAGAGAGTCACTATGAAATAAGTTTTACTTGGTCTGGTCTAGAGAAGAAGGAGGGAGTCTGGTACCAGATAAAAGAAAGTTTTCATTGCCCAGGTGTCCTCCAAAAGAAGGGTTCTCTTTCCATACAGTAATAGTTTCCACTTGGAAACTATTTTAAAAAATAACCAATGAAAATGTTATCACTACCATTGCTGGACTATTTCAAGAGCAAACATATGCCGAGTGGATAACTCTCTTTTCAGCTTTCAAGATGTTAAAGAGAGAAATCATTGAACTATAAGTAACTGCCTACTCATTTGGCATCATTCTGTGTTTAAATGGTACCAACAGTCTGATTAAGTAAAAGGGAAACTGATGAGCAATTTCAAGAAAGTAATTTTGCATAAGACTGAGAAATTTCTTTCTATGCATATGTGAATCTTCCTTGTTGTTTTTCAAAAAAAGGCAAAAATCAAATGAAATTACAAATCATAAACTTTTCCTTACCTAATAAACTTTCCCTTTGTAGGGTTACCTTTAAATACTTTCTACACTTATGTGCTTCTAGAGTTTTCTTCCTACATAATGATCTCAGTTTCTAAGGGAATAATTTCTGGAACTTCACTTTATAGACTAAATGACTATTGTTACATGGTTCACTTAAAGGTTAAGATATACAGGAGACTTTTCTAAATACACTAAAATGAATGAAATTATGTATTAGACTAGAAAAATAATCAGTTTATAAGTTAAAACTAATTACCCATATTGTTGAAAGCAGGAACAGTATATATATTTCAGGAATCCACACCTAATTCCCCAAATTCATTCACTCCCTCACCCATTCAACAAATATTAGAGACAGGGAGTTACCAAACCTAACTGTCAAAGAAGGATAAAACAACTGTTCTCTTTGATATTCATTACTTTCTTTTTAGTCTTATTCAAATTTTATTTGTCATTTCTACAAAAAGCAAAATGTATAGAGAGGACAAAAGAGGCCAAGTAATTCACCATCCTATAATATATAATAAAAGGGTAATATACAAATTGATCGAATAGCATAATGACCAGTCACTATGCTGTGCACTGACCACCAGGGGGCAGATGCTCAATGCAGGAGCTGCCCCTTGGTAGTCAGTGTGCTCTGACAGGGGTAGCACCACTCAGCTAGAAGCCTGCTCATGGCTGATAAGCACAGAGGCAGTGGCAGGAACCTCTCCCACCTCCGTAGCAGTGCACAAAATCCGTGCAATCATTGAGGGTCTCTCAGCCTGACCTGCACCCTCTTGCAATCTGGGAGTTCTCAGGGGATGTCTATAAACTCCAGCCTCCACCGCTGCACTCACCAGCCATGAGCCCAGCTTCATGCATTGAGCTCCTGCATTGAGCGTCTGCCCCCTGGTGGTCAGGGACATTATAGTGACTGGTCAGTGCACATCATAGTGACCGGTCATTCTGCTGTTCTGTCAATCTGCATATCAGCCTTTTATGCCTGTGGGATCAGGCCGAAACCAGCTCTCCAACATCCCCCAAGGGGTCCTGGATTGCAAGAGAGCACAGGCCAGGCCAAGGGACCCCACCTGTGCATGACTGGGACTGGGGAGGGATGCAGGAGGTTGGCCAGTCAAGGAGGGATTACAGAAGGGCTCCAGGGCATTTCCAGCCCATCTTATTCAGTCCCAATCTGCCGGATCCCAGCAGCAAGCTAACCTACCAGTTGGAGTGTCTGCCCCTTGGTAGTCAGTGCACATCATACGAGTGATTGAGTGGCTTTGGTATATCACTAGCATATTACGCTTTGATTAGCTAAACAGATGATCAGATGACTGGACACTTAGCATATTAGACTTTTATTATATAGGACTAGAGGCCCGATGCACAAAGATTCATGCAGGAATGGGCTTTCCTTCCCATGGCTGCCGGCACCACCTTCGCTCTGACCGGAGCTGCCTTTCTGCCTTCCCTCACTGCCCAAAGTGGCTGGGGTTGTGTGGAATACCCCCGACCACTCAGCACCTGCTTATGCAAATTAACCCACCATCTTTGTTGGGTTAATCTGCATACTCACTTCTGATTGGCTGGTGGGCATCGCAAATGTACAATCAATTAGCATGTTACTCTTTAATTAGGTATATGGCTAAAAACATTGTAAAGCTCAGCCAAAACTGATATGAGGTCATTTCCTTGGAGGGATCCCATAAGAAGAGTCTCCTTAAGTCCTACCATCCATGTTCAGAATGAAAAGAAGAAAGTCACTCTTCATGAGCAGCTACTTCCCCAGTATCCAGTGACTGACTACTTGACCCAGCATTTACTTTCCAGTAGATGCACTTCAGATTCTGATCCTCAGGCCTCGATATTGGATTACCAGCTTTTGGAGCCAGATGAGCTCAGTGGTTCTATTTCTGGCTCCTCTGCTTGATAAGTAAGAAATCTCAGACAATTTACTAAATCTCACTTAGCATTAGTGTCCTCATCTGTAAAATGGGATAACACCAAATTCATGTCGTTTAGAATAATGAATATACAGTGCTTAGCACACTGCTTACTATAAACTGAGTATTAAAGAAAGAAAAAAATGAAAATAATTATTATTATTCCCCTTTTCTTTAAGAATCACATTTAAATGTTTAAATATTTTGGTGAATATACATTTTAACATCTTTCTGTATTTGTACACACTAAATAATAAAATAACTGTTTTTCTTTGGATGTCATGAACATTATGATTATGAAACCAATTACCTTAGAATTTTGAGAATAATGGTATAATGAAATACATGCCCTGTTCTGAATTTCATGTCCTGTATTTTATGTGTCCTAATTATCCTTGTTTCTATTAAACCATGGATAAAAGCAAAAATGAATAATTATTTGAATAAAGTGATGTTTTTATCAACTGACAGACACTCTGGCTCCAGTCTTGCATATGTTGATGCAATAAAGAAAGATGTACACAAGCTCAGAAGGCGATGGAAAGGATAGTGTTAAGTGGAAGCTAAATTTGCCAGAGCAGCTTCCACTTTAGTATCATGACTTTAAAGTTTAGCTTCAGAGGATCAAGCAAAGGATAAAGTCATAGTTATGGAGAGGCTTCCCTTTAGGACTGTCACCACCAGGAATGTAACCTAGCTGATAAACAAAGTCCTTGAGATCGTCCTCTATTGTGCCTAAGGAGGGGTCTGGTTAGGTCACACACAAAAGATGAGTCAGATCAGAAATTAGGAGTAGTGGGGAAAGATTTGGAAGAAAGTCTTAAAAGTTGAGTTTTACTCCCTCCATCCCACCCCTGACACTACCACCAGATACATTTATACTTAGTTAACATTTTAAGAGTTTTCTTTAATTTCCAAACAACTAGGTCATAACACTAAAAAGCTTCTAAAAAGATGCTGATCTCTAGGGTAAAAAAAAAAAAAAAAAAAAATCCATGGTCAACAAAGGACATAATTCAGCTGGCTGAAGATCAGTCTAAAACCATCTCTAAGAGGTATGATAAGAGCAGCTCAATTAACTTTTGATCATTGTAAGTAGGTTCAATTTAAAACTGTTATCAAGGGTATCACATGAGTTGTTCTTCCAATATAATGTATATACCCTCACAGTCTGTGATCCTCTTAATTCCTATTCGAAGAGAATCATCACTTACATGTTTGCTGTGAGCACGAAATGAACACAACATTCAAGTGTCATCAAGTATTAGGAAGACAAGTATGGATGGCCATAGCCTAGTGTTTTTTATGAAACCATTTCTGGGCTGCGCACAGCGGGAAAGGTATTTTAGTGAGGATGGCAGTTTTCCCATGTGACCTTCGTGCCAGGTGAAGTGTAGAAGTAATGTCCTGATAAATGAACACCTTGACTTTACCTTGATTTGCTACATTTCTACAACGATGGCAGCATCTTTTTTATCAGTCCCTACTGTCAAATCCATAGAAGAACTGCATGTTCACTTTTCATCTACGACAAAATCATTTCAGCTTTAGAAGTCCCATGCCATCTTGTCAGTGTCACTAAAAATGCCAATGTAGAGCATGCCTAGCCACCGCCTGTCGGCAGATAAATGATTCAGAGCTTAAAACATTTGACCTTAGAACGTGCCTTCTATCTATCCTTCCTCCACAGGGATCCTCCTTTAGTTCTGTGTGGGAGCTAGATCTAGGGTAAACATCACAAACTGGTCTGCCTGCATGTCCCTGAAAGCAGATGGGTGTGCAGTGGTAGGTCTGATTGATTTGCCTTGATGTTTACCAAAAATCCAAAGAGGCAGAGATGAAAGGAGAAAATGTAAAAGTGTATCCAGTTTCAAATATGCTTCTAAAATCAGGATCTGGAAACAGGAACACAGAAAGGTTGGATCACTGCCAGTCTTCCTTCCTTGAATGTGGGTTTGGGGGAGGTGGGAGCCGTAGCATAAGTGGGGTAATATGAAAGCAATAAAATTAATGTCAAGTATCTCATATTGTGAGCAAGCTGTTCTGAGGGTATTGCACACAGATGCTCCCAAATGTCTCAGAATCAAAGCCTGGCAGGAAGGTCAAAAACACAAGCTAAATTCTGGTCTCGCCTTCTAGGAAATCTCTTCAGGCAGAGTAACAACAGTGAGGCCTAAGGGAAAGGAAAAGGGAGGGGAGAGAAGGAAGTATACTTACAAGACCAGCCAATATTCATGATAGACACCTTGATCCTGAAAGAAGTACAGGACTGGAGTGGAAAAGGTTTGAATAGAACAAAGAATTCCTTTCGAACTTGGAGATTAAGAAGCATTGAAGCCCAGACTGAGTATCACTGAGCTCCTAAAAAATCTAGGTCAGAGCTAGAGATGACTCTCTATGATGACTATCTGGGGTTACCTTTAGAGTCCAAATATACCTACTAGATGAATCTATGGCCATATTTAAACATGACCTCCTTCCCAGGGTTGCTGATTACTCATTGTCCCTAAATAAAGGTTCATTTGGGACACTTGACAGTCTTGGAAATTCCTATCAACGGACAATGATTGATAAACCCTGCAACTACTGTTAGAATGAGCACAATAACTGTACTCTACACTGTTACTGTCCAAAGTGAGATGCATTTATGCTTTAATTATGATTTTTGTTAAAGCAGCCCTTTAAACCCTTTTGAAATAAACATTTTAACAACTCCATATTTACTACCCATTGTTTAAAAAGAACAAAACATCCACTTGTCCACAAAACTTTAAAGAATATCTCTGATAACCAGCATTTGAAAAACATGCCTATTTTCACCTCATAATTACATTTTATAATTTTAATAACTTTGACCATGTATAAACCTCATTATTATTTTTACAGGTTGGATAATTTTTAATCATTTTAGAAAGCATTCTACCACTTCCATCACTTTAGATGAGTGGTTCCTAACCTTTCTAATGCGGCCTAATACAGTTCCTCAGGTTGTGGTGACCACCAACCAAAAAATTATTTTTGTTGCTACTTCATAACTGTAATTTTGCTACTGTTAATGAATCAGAATGTAATTATCTGTGTTTCCTGATGGTCTTAAGCTCTACAGCAGCAGTTCTCAGGTTGAGACCCACAGGTTGAGAACTGCTTCTGTAGAGCCTACTCTTCATGGGATGGTGTTACATCCACAGCCTTGTTCTTTGTGCACAAGAACAAGGGAAATCATACCCATTCCTATGACTTCAGCTACCATCTGTTTTCTCTCTCCTAAATCTTTACTAATGTAGATTCTAAACCTTACTAATGATCGGAATCATCTGAGAAGCTATTGCAAATATCATATTGCCAGGAAAAGTTGACAAATTGTTATTTGGGAACTACTAGTCTTAGAAAGCTATCATTCCACATCTAAACTTAACAAACCAAAAACTCAATTCAGAATTTTCCATATATCAGGTGTCCTTTTATATTCTCACTCTCAATGGCATGAACTTCCACTCCTACCACTTCTCTTTTAATTAAATTGTACCCATATCTGAATATCCTCACTTAATTGCCACATCTATTGTAAAAGTATATTTATCTTTGTTTCCCTGGTGCCTGAGTCTTTACTAGGTGCTTAATAAGTGGATGTTCAATAAATCAAAATAAGAGAAGCAGAGATGGTAAGCATATACTTCCTATGATAAAGAGACTCAAAGTTTATCATATTTTGCTTTGAGTTTTAAACGCTTTTCAGACCTCATTTAGTCAAGAATGATAGCAAAAGGAAGTAATTAGCAACAAAATCTAAGATGATGATAAAGACTCAGAAATTTCTAAATCAATTTTCACAGTAAAATGTATACCATGATGTTATATAAACTACAGAAAAAAAATTGAAATGGGTTTCCATCTTAAAATAGAAATCAGAAATTCTACTGCTATTGGAATTGCCAAAAGTCATCACTACAGAAAGCTGGGGTTTTCTCACTGAGTTTTACTTCATTTTATATGAAAAGAAAAAAAGGTAAGGATATATTCAAATTCCATATTACTTTAAAATCAGTATTTTAAAAGTGAGATAAATCAGATAATGTGTCCAAAACCCTGCTAGAAGGAAATTACTTCAGTTTAAATGTTAACTCTTTCTCAGTGAAATAGCGTGAAGTAGTAGATTGAAGTCAAGGTTAGGCAAGAATCAGGAAATTCCTTCCTCATTATTGTATCACTGGATTATGGCATTTAATAGGCTCAGGGTCTTTAATGTCATATTCAATCAGAGAGAAAAAACAAATCCTCTTTCTTTACATTAAAACACTCTGGGAGTAATAAATTAAGAAAGACTAACATCTTATTTTCTACTTCATAAGACTAGAAGATACTCATGAAAAAAGTATTTTTTCTATATTTTGAACAGTTAAGTTATTTAGGTTCTATAACATGAACACTAGAAAAATATAGAAATAGAAACAGTTTATGGTTGTGGTCTTTCTCACTTCTAAAATACCATCCCCAACCATTTAATCAATATATGAATTTAAATGTTATGAGGGCCACAGATTTTTATGAAAATTTCCCCCCCCAACACACCCCAGTTGCTAAGAGGGGATATTTAAAGTCTGAATTTATTTTTTTTTAATTTATCTTTATTGTTAAAACGATTACAAATGTCCTCCTTTTTTGCCTACTAGCATGGCTCAGTGGTTGAGTGTTGACCTATGAAACAGGAAATCATGATTTGATTCCAGGTCAGGGCATATGCCTGAGTTGTGGGCTTGATCCCGGTTGGGGGGTGTGTGTGCAGGAGGCAACCAATCAATGATTTTCTCATCATTGATGTTTCTTTCTCTCCCTTCCTCTCTGAAATCAATAAAAATATATTTTTTAAAAAAATACAAATCAAATGTCTCCCTTTTTTCTCACTGACCTCTCCACCTCGCACCCACTCCTTCCAGGCCTTCACCACACCACTGCCTGTGTCCATGGGCTATGCATATATGCACCTAAGTTCCCCAATTAATTTCTGTCCAACCACTCCTAAAGTCTGAATTTCTAATAAAGGGAAAGAAAATACTAAGAAACAGAAGTAACCCCATTTATTTCTCATGTATTAAGTTGCCATCTGTGGAAGGTACTTGGACTTTATTCTGTGGCTATGGGGGCTAGAAGCAGGCTTCCTTCCAGGCATTCGTCTGGCACTGCTTGTTTCTGTAGGCCTGGTTCTGCAAATAAAAGCTCTCCCATTTCTCCAAAGCTTTGAATGGTTGCTGCCAAGTTACATATACATAATGGTTCCTACGTAGGTTGCATGGTAATTAGGTAGAATGGGTGTGCCGTTCACAATATGAAAATAACTAATATTATTTTCACAGTTCACAACATTTTACCTACAAGAAAAAGATTGTCTCATTGTCACAACACCTCTTTGCCAATGGTTACTTGGAGGTAACCTTGGAGCAAGTCAGCACAACTTAGTTCAAAATGCTAACTTCCTGATGCACAGGAAAGAAGAACCAAAGAAGCCTTTCCATGGATTTATCATAATAAACAGAAAAACACTTTGTAACAACTTTTGCTATAATAAATCTACCTTCAAACCAGAATAGGCTAAAACGCTTTATGAAGATGTGTAAGTGCTGCAATTAGCTAAGTAGCCACTGACAACAGCACTCCTCCAAGTCCATATTTCTTGCTATGGCTGTGATATTGTGGTTAAAATCCTAATGGTAAATGTGGCAGCCCTGAAATACAACAGGGTAGCATGATCCAGAGAACCTATCTCACCTGCAGCAATTCTGAGAGCCACTGGGAGAGGAAAGGAATGTGACTGACTTTAATTCTTAAAACAACTAAACTCAGCTTTATGATCTGAGTATCAGTCAAGACACCTCTGCCTTAACCAATAGGGGAATAGCGGCAACCTTTGGAAGTCAGGGAGAGATGGAGATGGATGGTATAAGTGAGACTAGAAGGGTGGTCTGGCTCTAACCATGACAGCAGGTACTGTGACACCTGCCCCTGGGAGAATCAAGGAAATGCTGCAAAGTCAGAGTTGAGGGGAAAGAATGACACTGCAGGGTGGAGGGCACAATAATATTTCATGTTTAGAACCCTTGCTAGCTTTTTATTTGTATTTTACCAAAGAATTTAAATAGGGCACTACTATAAGAATCAGTGCCCTATATAGAAAATGAATGCAATTCAACCCGCTCAACTATAATGTGAGCTTTAGTTATCTTACAATTTTAATATGATTTTTCAATTTTAAAAGCTACTATGCTTCACCCCAGCTTTATGGTTCTCAGATAACATAAAGGATACCCAGTTAAATGCATGGCACATACTTACATTTAAATCTGCCCCCCACCCCCAACCAAGGACATGCCTTTTATTGATTTAAGAAAGGAAGGAAGAGAGAGAGAGCGAGAAAGAGCGAGCGAGAGCGAGAGCGAGAGCGAGAGAGAGAGAGAGAGAGAGAGGGAGAGGGAGAGGGAGGGAGAGAAACATCAATGTGTTTCTGTACATGCCCAACTAGGGATTGAACCTGAAACCCAAGTATGTGCTCTGATCAGGAATTGAACCCACCAATTTTCTATGTATGAGATGCCACTCCAACAACTGAGCCATACTTATATTTAAAAATTAGTTTTTGTTCATCTGAAATTCAAATTTAAGTGTGTGTCCTATAGTTTTATTTGCTAAATCTGGAACCCTTATCCAGATTATTAATATCACAGTATTGGGAAAATCAATTTCTGAGTACTCTTCATATGTAATTTTTTTCAGTTGTTATTAAAAAGTTTTGTCTGAAAGGCACCATTTTTTATTTAAATTAGTCACATCTGACTTCTCAAGCAAGCTATGTTAAATTTACTCAATAAAAATGACCAAATGTTAGTTAAAATCCACAGATATTGTTATAAATAGAATCAGAAAGATCTGTTCTAAACTTTAAAAAAAAAAAAAAAAAAAAAAAAAAAGGAGAGAAAAATGAGGACATCTAGATAACAATGGACAGTCACATTATTAGAGAGGATACCAAGCCTGTGAGGCACAGAAAAATTGAATTGATGACCTGGAAAATAAGATCAAATTAAGATCTAGCAGACTGATCTGAGGTCCCAGAAGACCTGAAGGCAGGGAACAGAGAGATTCCTCCTAGTGAATAAAAGAGAAAGATGCTGAGAAGGTTTACTTAGTTAACACTGTCTCTCCTTTGTTTAAAGGCCAAATAAAGAACAATCAATTAACATCTGAAAGAGAAAGAGGCTTAAATATTAGCATAATGACATTAATTTATACTAGAGATTTTATTACTGTGCCACGTCTTAGGACCTAATGCTTCAAATGACCATTTATTGCTCTGGTATTTACACTGTAAGATATGAAGAAGAAACCGTACACAACTTGAAAGAAATGGTGGGTGTGGTGTCCTGGGGACAAGCAACATTTGCATATAACTGCCAATTCGGGTAAAATAAAAGTTTATGGGTTGCATATTTTAAACATATTTTTAATTAACATTTCCAAGTAAATAAATGCACCTACATTTAAATATTCTTAGTTATTTTTCTGAAGAGTTTTAAATTTTTCATTGAACTTCATTAACTAAGTAACTAACAGGCAAGGCAGTACCTGATTATAATACAGCACTTCAAACTGTTAGTCTTTCATTGATTGCACTGTAAATTACCAGTAATTAAAAAAATACAATTTTTCTTCCCATCTTGCACTCTTTAAAACAGAGAATTTTCGATTGAAAACAATTTTTCAAAGATGAAGGGATTAAGAAGTACAAATTGGTAGTTACAGAATAGTTATGGGGATGTAAAGTACAGCATAGGAGATATAGGCAATAATATTCTAATAACTATGTATGTAACTATGGTGTCAGATGTATATGAGATATATAATATTGTATGTCAACTGTAATTAAGAAATAAAAAGGATTTAAAAGAAAAAGGATTTTCAATTGAAAACAATTTAAACAAGTTTCTTTAATACACACACACACACACACACACACACACACACACACACACAGTTGAGAGTCCACTTCCTTTTGAAACAATTCTTATTAGCTACTTTCATCTTTTTGGCAGTAATCACTAACCACAGCAGTAGCTTAGTCCCCACCGCTCAGGAATTTACAGTCTGTCATCCCACCCATAGGCCTGGACTCAACAAGGGTTTGGTGGTCTCTGAAGATAAGGCACACAGACTGTAACTAGGCAAACCAGGGGCACCGAAAAACAAGGAACACAATTATCTTGGGGAAATTTAATATATCAATCAAAACCCAAATCACTAAAATACAATGGGAAAAATCTAAAACTTGCTTCAGGAAATATCCTCAGCAAATCTATTGCTTCTGGGCCCCACCAACCTACTGTCCCCATTCTATCCAAGACCATCTGTCCTCACCTCCAATTGGGTAAACTTGCTGATTTTCTTCTATGTGCCCTACCTGTCCAGTAAAAATGGAATACTCATTTCAAGCAGGGTAGGAGAGCAGATAGGATTGAAAGAAAAGACTGGATAAATTTAGCCCTCTTAGAGGTATTAGATAATGGGCCATAATTCTAAGGTATGCTGGGTAAGGTGGCTGTACTGTTGGTCTAGAATCAATGCTGTCCAAAATATATATAATGCAAGCCACAAATGCAAGCCACATTTGTAATTTTAAATTTTTGTGTAGTCACATTAAAAGAGTAGGGAAAGTTAATTTTAGTAATATATATTTTTAACCCAATAAATCTCGTTTTAATGATGTAAACCCTCTAATGTATGAGATAATTACTGTGTGAAATGTTCGCTGTATGGAAACCCCCAATACTCTGTAACTTCCAAAATTAATGAACACCCCACTATCTTGATGTAAAAGCTCTGAGCCCTTGAAAGTATAAACGCCCTGTTTCTAGCATAAGACACACCACATGGCCCACACTGATAAGGACACAAGCTCTTTACCACAGTCTATATAACCCTGAGACTATCTTCAATTGAGGTCTCCTGCCCGATAAGAGGAGGACTCCACATCGCTCCGAGAGACAAGCCCCTGATTGCTCTGCTGTGTGAGCCTGAACCAGCTGCGCCCCCCTGCCTGTCTCTGTTTTCGTCATCTGTCCTTCAGTGTGCAGCACAGTGGCCTTTGCTGGAGCCTAGGACCCACTAGGAATAGGTAAATAAACCCTGTGTGATTGCATACTGATTCTGTCTTGTGTCATGTGTTCTGGTACGGCTCAGTTGTCTAGACATTAAAGTACCAGGGGATAGGCTATTATTGATGACTCCTGGTCACCTGTGTTTGTCCCACCTAAGTCTAGACAGATAATCAATTAATTGGGGCATAATTGGGACAAATCTGAAATATTATCATCTCAACATGTAATCAATATAAAAATTAACAAAATATTTTATATCACTTTTTATTTTTCAATTACCATTGACATACAATATTATATTAGTTTCTGGTGTATACTCTAGTGAATAGATATTACATAACTTACTAAGTAATCATTCCAATAACATATAAAGAACTACCCAGACAAGAATAAGCCAAAGGAGTACACCACCACACCAGTATTACATGAAATGTTAAAGTCTCTTCTTTAAGAAGAGGGGGGAAAGGATTAAATATATAAATAATAATAATAATTACATACCTATCAAGAATTGAATCTAAAAAACAAAAAAACAAGATAACCAATCAAGCAGAACAGAAACAGACTCAAGTTTCTGAAATCTGGTATGAAATTTGTATACTTTTCAAGTGCTCATCTCCCACATTTCAAGTGCTTGACAGTGCAGGTGGCTAGTGGCTACCATACTAGACAGTGCAGAAATAGATTCTAACTCCAAAGCCACACTTCACTCCCTTCACCACAAACTTTTCTCTTTATAGGGGGTTAGAAAAAAATGTCTTTTGAGTGGGAGAGTGAAAACAGGGAGGAGGTGAAAAGGCTGGAAATGAAATTCTCAAAACCAGCCTCTGACTGTGTAAGTTGAGTTAAATTCTGGCCCTAGGAACACACTTTACACAGAATGACCACTGATGCTTTTATCTTGTCCACCAGTCTTCTGAGATGGCCAGGTTTCTCACAAAGTGGCTAAACTCATTACCAAGAATAATATTTCTTAGCCATGCTTCCATATGGGATATGATTGACAAGGATTTAGCCTACTAACCTGGGCTAAGAGAAAAACACCAATAAAAAGCACAAGCTGAGGCAATGGTCTTCAAAGTCTTTTCTCTAGACTTGGCTTCAGAGTGCTTCACAGAAAGTTGTGCAAATCTCAGAGATAATTTCTGCTCCTGGGACTGAGAAAAATTATGGAAGCAAATCTTAACCCTTTGCACTCCGCTGTCCCCTCTCAGGGGAAATCGGAATTCTAGCATATCACTTGGATGTCCCCTCTCAGGGGACATTGCAGTTTATTAGTGATTACTGGGAATTGAGTTAATTCAACGCACGTTTCCACCGCAAAGTAGCGTCGAGTAGCTGGTAGCCAATGTCCAGAATGGTTCGGAGTGCAAAGGGTTAATTAACCTTGTATTGAGAGAGCACTGGCTGAGTCCTCTAAGCAGTAAGAATGCTCCCAGGCTAAATCAACAAAATCCAATTTGGGGCTTTTTCCTTTTTCCAGGTCTCTCATTCTCCTTTGGACACAATAAAGAAGGTTACACACACAAAATCCTTCACATTGGTTTACTCTTTTCCCATATGATGGTGGGAGAGGGGGGAGGGTGGAGATGGGCTTTAAAGCTACCTACAAACTAGGTAATGGACAGGTTGCTTCACATTTCTGAACTTTGATTTTGTCATTATAACTACTCTCCCTCTAAAATGGTGATGCTAATTCTAATTTTCAAAATTGTGTTAATATAAGGTATTATGTTACATATGCCAATCGACACACAGGAAGCATATAATTCATGGTGGATAGTATTAAGTCTGAAGTTATTTTGCCTTTTTATCAAGCACAGAGCATTTGGAAGTTGGGCAATTCTTCCTGCCTCCTGATGGCACCAGGCAGCCAGATCCTACCTAGAGCTTCTAACATGAAGTCATGGTGAACAGACTGGGGTAGCAGATATATGGCCATCCTTGGAGCTTCTCTGTGGGAACTTTAAATAGCTATTACTGAACAATTATGACCTAATGCTCACTGTAGTGGGCCATAATCAAAATAAAAAAGAACAAAGAACTAGTAAATCCCAGAGTGCACCTCACAGAATCATTTCTGAAAACAACTGCATCTAACAGACAAACATAGATGCATGCATAGGGATGATAAAAAAGATTGAACACCACCAAGGGTAGAATTTACTAGAATATACTAGACTTTCAAAGAGCCCTGAAACGTCTCACTTCCTAGAATATGCAGATGAACAGGAAAAAGAGAGCATCTGACTCCTTTGGAAAGGAATTTTCAGGGCAACCAAGATGTAGAATTGTCAAAGATGGGCTCTAACATACAGATACAGGATAATGACATAATGATCCAAATTCTGATCAATAGGCCTGTATTACATCTGACTACCCTCAATGACTACCGTACAAAATGTAACTGCTGAGCTAAATGATATGAAATCTTCATAGGGTAAGATAGTCACTTTTTAAATGACATTTCTTTTTTTTCTTTTTTTTCTTTTTTTTATTGATTATGGTCTCACATAATTATCCTTATTCCCCCATTCCCATCCCAAACCCCTCCCTAGATATGCCCCCCCCCCCCCCCCCCCCCCGTTGTCTATGGCCACTGGCTAGGCCCATATGTATGCACACAAGTCCTTTGGTTGATCTCTTCCCCTTTCCCCCCTCCTCCCTTACTTTCTCAATGACATTTCTTTTTAAAAGCACTTGGGAAATGTAAGAGTTAAGGGTGTGGTAAAAGAAATTTTCTTGACTTTATAAAGGGAAGTTGATATAAATCCTTTTGTGTGTGTGTTATAGTTTGCATTGGTGTTTTGGGTTATAAAAAGAAAAACCAACATCGATTAAAGCATTTTAAAAAATGAAACACCAAGCTTAGATTATGCTTAGGTTTAAAGAATAAAGTTTTAGTATTAAGACAGAAAAAGGATTAAAGAAAAAAAGTCTGTCCATCCCATCATTAAAGAAACCCTCCTCCTTTAAATTCTACCTGCAGCACTCTACTGTAGCTACTCATTAGGGTTACACTGACCTCTGAATTATCAAGTACAGGGATATTTTTTAGTGCTCATATTGTGTAAAATAGCATCTGAGAGAGCTAACTGTACGTTCCTTTTTCTTTTATGATGATAAAAACTTTTAAGATCTACTCTCTTAGCAACTTTCAAATATGGGCAAACCTTAGAGATACTGTGGGTTCATTCCAGACCACCACAACAAAGTTGTAATCTTTTTGCTGGTGGAAGGTATTGTTTTCAATTTGTAAAAAACACAACATGAAGGAAGCACAATAAAGCAAACAATAAAGCAAAGTATGCCTGTATACAATACAGTATCGTTAACTAAACTGTATGTTACATCCCCAGGACTTAATTATTTTATAACCCACTAGAGGCCCGATGCATGAAATTCGTGCAAGGGGCTCGGCCCTCACAGGTGCATTGGCTTGCCTCGGTCCTCACAGCCCCAGCTTCAAACGGAAGGTTGGCCAGAATCTGAAAGTTCGCCAGAATCTGAAAGTTCATTTGGCTGTCCAAACTAATTAGCATATTGTGCTTTTGTTATTATAGATTCCTTCTTTCTTGAACTCCTTCCCCCATGGGCTCCCACATACCTCTCCTCAGTCTCCCTGGTCATCTACTCTTTTTCTGTAAAATTCTTATATATTCTTGGCCCTTTCTTCTTAACTAACACTCTCCTTGTACATACAAGGCCTCAAATCCAAGTCATTCAATAATGATTCTCAAATTATGTCTCAAGGTTCAGGGACATTTTTAACTGCCTACAGAGCATCTCTACCTGGTTGGCCCACAGGCACCTCAAACTCAATGCTAAGAAACAAACTCATCACCTTTTTCCTGAAGTCTTATTTCCTTCCCATATTCCCACCCCACTGTGAATGCCACTCACTACTTAATCACCAGAGCTAGGAAGCTGGTGTCTCCACATATGCATCCTCTTATCTGGCTGCTGCTATCTAAATCAATTACAAAGCCCTATTGGCTCTCATTATTGACCTTAAATCCATCATCTTTTCTCCATCTCCCCTACCTTATTTCAGCACCTGAGCTTCTTCTTCCTAGATTATAAACTTTTTCTTTCTAAAGTAGATTTATTGGTATATAACTGACTTACCAAAAAGAGTCACCATTTAAAATATACAATTCAGTGGTTTTTAGCATATTCACATAGTTGTGCAATCATCATCATGGTCTAAATTTAGACATTTTTATAACCTAAAACTAAGCCTCATGTCCTTTACTCTTCATACCCCAGCATCCCCATTCCTAGGCAACCTCTATTTTATGTGACTATAAACTTAATCATAAAAAAAAAAAATTAACTTCTGTATACAAGTTGTCTCTATTCATGACCTTTTGTCTGGAAAAAAATAAAATGGTACTTCAAAAGTCATGTTGTAAGTAATGATTATTATACAGATAAAACAACCTATTTTTTTGTACTTATTTTTTTTTAAAGTGTATTTAATTTAAATTTTATTTTTCAATTACACTTTACATTCTATATTATTTTGTCTTATACTTATTTCTAATGTTTAGGAACAAATATCCTTGGATTACAGTGTAATTTAAAAAAAAAAAAAAGAAGTACAGTGGATAAAAGAAAATATTCAAAAAAGCAAGTATGAACAATGATTTTCTTTTATTTTCATTTTATGATTATATTTCAACACATAAAAGAATTGTATACCAATTGTTTAAGTTGTTACCAACTAGAGAATGTCTTCATCAGCATTTAACCAAGTGCTGCTGAATGAAAGAAGAGAAGCACAATGTAATTGGTTAATTAAGATTTCAAAGAACCTGATGCTCTCTAGAGGGAAGGCTAATCTCTCATTTATAAGCCCATTTATAACTCCAGCTCTGAGAAATAGTCTTAATAAAATTCATAGTTAAGGAGGCCTTCAAATGCATACCAGCCATGAACATTGGGGCTGCCTGCTGCTAGCAAAATATTAATATTTGATGCTACAGCATTTTCATTTTTATCAGATTATTTAGCATAAATCTATTTCAGGTTCCTATGAAATACTTTATTTATGTATTAAATAGATTAAATTCGGGTTGTAATGATTGGTTTTAAAATGGCTTCAAAATAATTTATAGTCACTAAGAAGCTATATAGTTAGATTAGATTCTTGATTGTGTACCCTCCAATAAATGTGGGCAGATAAACTATTCTTAAAACATTATTATTTCCAAAGTAAAGATTAGAACTAAAGCTTAGAAAGGTTATAACCAAAGTCACACAGTAAGTATATGGCAGAGGTCTGCTGGACTCCAAAGCTGTTCATTTAGCCACTGTGTGACACCTGTCTCTGCACAAACATGCCATCTGCATTCCAAGTACACACCGGAGTCACCTTGGAATCCTTTCTCTAATCACACCCTGCAGAGCTTCCTTAAGCTACAGCTCATATCTGATCTCTTCTACGGGCCCCTCATAACTAGATGATAACAAACAGCAAATGGTATTTAAATTAAACTGCAATAATACTACATGGTTCTAAGCACCATACATGCACTAACTCATTTAATCTTCTCCACAAACCTGTGAATTAGACCCTAATTATTCCCATCTTTATAATAAGGCAAATAAGAATAGGCAAGCAACTTGCCCCCATTCACAGAGATAGTAAATGTTGGAACCAGGATTCTAACCAGCTAGTCTGGATGCAGAGTTTGTGCTTTTAACCACTAAACAATACTGCCAGTCATCCTCTGACAAAATATATTCCTCCTATATCCCTTATTTAGTTAGTAAATCATATACAGCCTTTTATTATATAACAATTTCATATATTAAGATAGCAAGCATAAGATAAACAAAATTTGGTATACTCAGACAATGGAATAATGTTCTGCCATTAAAAAGAATAAATTTTTGATGGTACAACATGACAAACCTTGAAAACATGATGGACCTTGAAAAACAAGCCAGTCATAGAGGCCAAATATTGTACAATTCCACTTATATGGGGTATCTAGAATAGGCAAATTCATAAAGACAGAAAGTAGAATGGAGCTTACTAGAGGTTGGAGGAGGAGGAATAGGGGAAGTTTCACAAGTATAGAGTTTTTGTTGGGGACGATGAAGACATTTTGGTTATAGATAGTGGCGAGAGTTACACAACACTGTGAATGTATTTAATGACACTGAACTGTACACTATGAATGGTTGAAATGATAAATATTATGTTACATTTTACCACAACAAAAAATATCAGGAACAATATACTATAGTCACACTCCATAGACTCCATAGACTCTACTGAAGGCAGATGAAACCCTTCTGGGACCAGAAGATGCTAGAAAATGTCCTACTGGGTTGGTCTGTGCTCTTTAAAAACCTTCGTCAGACAGCAAGTGAAAACTATCATTTCCATTATACACCTAAGCAATAAATCTTTAAGCATGTCTTGCTTTGCCAATATGATCTTATTACCTTCAGGAAAAGGGTTTTGTGCATGTATGCATGCAGACATATAATACTCAACAAAATCTTGATTAAACTGAATACCCAATCTCTGCAATTGTGTCACCAGGATTCAAGGACAATTGTCTAATTTCCATTGTATAAATGGCTAACATAGGCACAAAGAGAAGTGATGCTGCTTGGATTACTGTGTAAAGCAGACACTGAAAGCTATAGTTCTCAGCCTAGTGTTGGTAAGTTTCTGGGTCATGCAATCTTGAAAAACACCACAAAACGTCAACATGATACTCCTATTACAAGAGATGAAAGCAGAGCAGGGTGAATCCTGATCACTACTCACAGCCCTCCTCAAATGTTCCCCCCTACAGCATTCAGTACCCTCCAAATTAAAAGGGGAGCATTTAAGACACTAACTCAGAAGAGGTACCAAAGAAAGAAAAATAGAGAACTCATGGACACAGACAACAGTGTGGTGACTTCCGGGGTCAGGGAAGGTGGAAAAGCTGATATGGAGTATAAATGGTGACGTGGGGGAAAAGAAGAGGTGACCACACCATAGATCAAAATGTATCTGTCTTGCCAAAACCGGTTTGGCTCAATGGATAGAGCGTCGGCTTGGGGACAGAAAGGTCCGGGTTCAATTCCGGTCAAGGGCATGTACCTTGGTTGCGGGCATATCCCCAGTAGGGGGTGTGCAAGAGGCAGCTGATTGATGACTCTCTCATCGATGTTTCTAACTCTCTATCTCTCTCCCTTCCTCTCTGTACAAAATAAATAAAATATATATTTTTTTAAATGTATTTGTCTGAATAACAACTTATGATTTTTCATTTATTAAACAAAGTTACATCTTTAGATATAGAACAAAAGGGGTCCCACTCAAGAGCACTCAAATCTTCACATTTTTCTTGAGTTGAAGGATTTGATCAGGATCTCCCCATCATTTTATTTTTTAGTTATAGCAACTTCTGGGCCTCGCTAAACATTCTGTGCCTAAGTTCCAACACAAAGCAACAGGGACAAGGGGAAATAAGGCTTAGATGGAATTTCTTTGGTTTGTGACTGGTGCTTAAACTATCATGCAGCACAGCTTTGTCTGGTATTAGAAATTTAAATTCAGAAGTACTAGGGAAATTCCAAATTTTGTCAAGTCCAAACAATGAATACCTTATAAATGTTATGACAATCAGTTTAATATTAACATACTTAAAGGAGTTTGGGGGAGAACAGAAGGAGAGTGAAAACCAGGAGAAGCTAGAGGGGAATTATAATATTGTACACCTGAAACTTATATAATGTTATAAACCAATGTTACCTCAATTATATAAATAAAAGGCTCACTAAATCTTTAATTACACATTTGGGTTGAATGCCTATAGGCTACCTTGCCAAATGTGACTCTGAACAAGTTACTTGTCTATGCTTCTCAATCCTCACCTGCAAAATAATGATAATAATGGAAGTTATCTCACAGGCTGTTATGAGGATTACATACATCCACATTTGCACAGCACAGAGTAGAGCGGCTGACTCATCCTAAATGGTCAATAAATGCCAACTGCCGCTGCCAGGAGAAAGGGGATTCCAGCAGAAAGAAGGAGATCAAAAGACAGATTTTACGTATCTGTCATATGACCTAGAGTAAATAAAGCACAACTTATGTGTGCTTCAGTTTCCTCATCTGGAAAATGGGAATGAGGACAACCACTGCTTACCCTGGCCAACTATGATAATCTAATAAGATCAGATATGTGAAACCACTGTAAAACTACAAATATGTGAATTTTTAAAACATTGGGCTCTGCAGTTTTAACTTTGTATAAAATGTCTGTCTAATGATAAGGACACAGTTCTTATCTGTGCCATCTGCACTGAGACCATGTAATGAGTAGTGCATATGTGCACATTATTTTCAGAATGAAAATTTCTTTTTAAAAAAATATTTGATAAATGTTCTGCATAGCAAGTTATTCATGTAGAAAATAAAAAGAATTACTTTAGAAAAATCTCTTTTTTAAAAACCTGCATGAATATATTCTCATTTCTCCCAGTCTTTCTGTCTGTACTTTGTATTCCCACAATCTTTGTTAAAGCAGTCTCTACTGCCCTGCTTGTATTATAAAATAATTGTCTCTCTCACCATATTCTAAGTCCAAGAGAGAACATACTACCTAGTTGAGGTTTCTAATTTTTTATACAGTTCCTGAAACTTAGAAGGCTATAATGCTGTGAAATTCAGGACAAATACATTATCATTAATTATGAACAGTTTCTTCTTGGAATATAAACTACTCATTGTATGTACAGCTCACTTGATAATTTATTATTAAAAATCCTGTAGCATCTCTTGGAATACTTTTAGAATATTGTGTGATTTTTATATTGTTTTTTTAAGCATCTATAAATGTATCATGGTCTTCACACATAGTCAGATACCCCTTGAGAACAAGATCCAGGCCTTATATTCCTTCCAAATTCTATATCACTTAGCATCACTCTCACATAATTCAACAATAAGTTGCTACTTGGTCGATCATTGTTTATGTGGCAGCCTAACATAACCAATAAGTCCAAGGGGGGAAAAACACACAAGGTAATAAAAATTTCATGTTGGTATTTACCAACCTTCTGTTTTTAGTTTTATATCTAGAAAATAAGGAAACTATGATTGTTAAATATTATACAAGAGGCTTAATAAAATCATCTGTAGTTATCTTTGTGGTTTGGGGAAAATGATACTCCATAAATAGAAAATTGTATTAAAATATAGATGTCTAGGAAGCTGGGGAGCCTAGTGCCTAAACTCTGATGGATATAAGCAAAGCTTGGCATGAGCTGGAGTAAACATCCTAGGGAGGTCACTGAAAGTGATAAACACTTTGAAAAAGCCATAATGCTTTTAGTGGTGATCTGTTTTCTATTAGTGGCAAAAACCTGGGCTGACAATATTGTTTTGAAACTTATAACTAATCTCTGGCTGGAATTAAATAAGTTGCCTGGCTAGACACCAACTCAACAACTTTACCCCCATTCAAACATTTTTATATTAGAGGAAGAAAGAACTTAAGTGAAATTATTTGCCCACATTTTACTATGAAAACAACTATTACATATTCACATCTTTAAACTGCACTGTTAAAGAATTGTAGAAGCCAAATATAAATTGAGTTGATTTCTGGAACCATTTGGCTATCACAGTAATAAGTATATGCTTATTAGATGCCTAACACTGGTCTACATGCTTTGCATATGTTAATTTTATTTAGTCCTCCCAGGTTTTAATATTAACCTCTTTTTATAGTGAGGAAAGCAAAGCAGAGAGACGGTAAGTGACTTGTTTTAGGTCACAAAGGAGTAGAGCCAGGATTTAAACCAGTACAGTCTGGCTCCATAGTTTTTGCTGTTAGTTAATGTGCTATCCAGGGGTCTTCAAACTTTTTAAAGTGGGGGCCAGATCACGGTCCCTCAGAGAGCTGGAGGGCCGGACTATATGAACTACTAATTCCCACTGTAACACCTCGGCTGCGCTCACTGCCCAAAAAACCTGGCGGGCAGGATCAGACTCCTCTGCGGGCCGCATGTGGCCCGCGGGCCGTAGTTTGAAGACCCCTGTGCTATACTGTATATCTACATAGCAGCCAGCATAGATACATGAAGTAACTTTCCAATTTAATTTTATACCAGTTTACATACTTGTACAAATTGAATATTCTTTTCACCAAAATCTTCACATGAAAACAATTTTAAGTCTAAGTGCTCATGATCCAGGGCATGGGAAGGGATATTCTGCTAAAACACTCTAAAATACTCTAACATTGGGGGTGGACAAACCTTTTTGGTCAAAGGTCAGAGAGTACACATTTTAGGCTTATGACTCAAACATCTCTGGTAAGAACTACTCATCTCTGCCTTTGGAGCATAATAGCAGCCATAGATAATGTCTAAGTTATAAACTTCAAACTTCCTTACAGAACAAGCGGCAGGCCAGATTTGGCCTGAGGGCCATGGTGAGCTCCCCCTGCTCCACACAGAAACAATGTACACTTAGACAAGAGTCTACTGTGGTGAAAGCAGGCTAGACACATAGACTAACTACATTATTACAAGTTGCTTTAAATAATTTATTTGTTTAAGGCAGTAGTTCTCAAGCAAGAGTGATTTGCCTCCTAGGGCAATGTCTGGAGACATTTTGGGTTGTTATGACTAGGGGAGCATTACTGACAGCTAGTAGGTAGAGGTCAGGAATGCTGCTAAACGTCCCACAATGCACAGAATGGTCCCTAAAACAAAGAATTATCCAGCCCAAAATGCCAATAGTGCCATGGTTTGAAGAAACTTGATATAAGAATGACAATTTATCATGATCTTTTCTACTTATTCCTCTTAAGAGAGCTTTCTTATTTGGTCCTGAAATAACTCTATAAAGACCAGAAGGTGGACACATTTATCTCATTTTCTATAGAAGAAAACTAATATTCAGAGAAGTTAAATGATGTACAAGGATTCCCAAAGCCAATCACGTTTCAGAGCTAAAATCAACTCAGGTCTAATGTTTTCAAACCTGTATTCACCTCCCCTGATGCACATCAGATTTTAATGCATGAAATTCCTGGCAATCTCTTTTTTTTTTTATGAAGTAACTATTATCTATATTTTGTCACTATTTGGTTTTCTAAGGTCTCAGTGAGGGACAATTCAAGTACAAAGGCATGATTCATATCCTGGGCTGGACAGAGCGACAGTGCAAAATTCCATCACACTACTCAGAACTGCATGCAACTAAAACTGATAAACTGAGTATTTCTGGAATTTTCCAATTCATATTTTTGAATCTTGGTTAATCATGGGTAACTGAAATCAAAGAAAGGGAAACTTCAGATATTGGGGGGCTACTGCATAACTTGAGAGTTTATTTGGAGTCCAGCTACTTCTCCTTTTGCCAATAATTATTCCTCCTTTTCTTAGAAAGATAAGCCAAATCATCTATGGAGGTCAACAGAATGACAGCTATCACAGGCAGAATCTGTTTATTTCGAAGGAAACTCTGAGGAAAGCCTTGAAAGTGAGACAAGGTTAAATGAGGTAAAGAACAGACTTATTAAGCTATATATCTGGTTTGATGGAAATTTTAACTTAGTCTGGCAGTAAAGCAGCATAAGGAGTTCCCTGAGGCTGAGATAAAACATCACAGCCTTTGCAGAAAGCATCAAGGTGGCTGGTCTGCAGCTCCAGGGGGGGAGCTTTTGTTTGAAAAAGAGGTCATAACACAACACAACTGAACTGTGGGAAGATTAACAGAGATTTTTAGACATGTCAAGGCCTCAAAGAGCAGCAAGAATGAACTGTCCTTGCTTTGACTTAAAAGTTTTTCCCCCCCCAATTTTTGGAGAAAACTTCAAGGGGAGAAGAGAATGTTCCCTTATCCCTTTCCCCTCTAGGTTATGAGAAAGAAGTGGCTGCAAATGGCTACATAATGACTCTCTGAACTGGAACAGTTAAAATGCAGGGATTAAGCAGGAGTGCTTTCTTTGTCTTCTGAAGGGGAGAGCTGCATGGTAGCATTGGGACTGCCTGTTCGGTGACCCCAAATTCTTGTGATCCATTTGCTTTTCATCATCCCTCAATCAGAAAGCAGTCAAGTCCTCCTGGCAAAGTAATCCTCCTTTCCATTGTGTGTCCTAAAGAACATGAGCCCCTGGCCCTTAAGAGTAGTGCCACACTTCTACAGGAATCTGGAGAGACAGCTCCGCTTCTAGAGGCTTAGATTCTCAGGCAACCACCAGCTCATCCAAGCTCAGTATAAAGGCTAAAGGAACTACGGATCCTAGCGTGGGCAGGCTGTCTTCAAATTTGACCAAGGGGGCAACAAAACAATGTAACTCAGGTACAGCCTCTGACCTGATCTAAATAGGAACAGTTCAGCAGGATGCTAGCGCCTAGTTTCATAGCAAGGGAAATGACTGCAAGGTCTTTTGCCATATCTACCTTATCACAAACACACTATACAGTGTTTTAAGTTTGAAGACGGTTACTCAAGCGTGGGTTAAGCAGGGTGGGAAAACAGTTAAATATGAATATGAAAGATAATCTGTATCTTTATAAAAGGCTCTAAATGTATATTCCACTCATTCAATAGAAATAATTACTTTTCAGTGATTAACTATAAACAAAGAGTTGTCATTTATAGAGAAAGGATAATTGTGGAAGAACACTGGATATTTTCTCTACTTACTTTAACCGAGACTGAGGGAAGCCTATCAGGACATACTGCAATGCCAGAAGCCAGGCACCCTCTTGCTTATTCTAACTGCTGGAAACCTAATTAAGGAGTAGTAAACAACCCCCTGTGTGCTGGCCTTGGACACTCTGAGGGCAAGCAAAAACACAACATGAAAAATGTTATGCAACTATCACCATTCACTATCAGCTCCAGAGTTATTAAGCACCAAAAAGCATTATGTTATCAATTAAATCTAAAGACAACTTTGATTTTCTTCCTTTAAAACAGATGAGATCTATGCTAAGATCTGTAATGCCTCCACCATCACCCCAGTAAACATTTGATTTCAGAGGATTAGCACTTTCATTGAGAAGGAAAAAGATAAATTTAAACTTCCAGGAAGGTACTTTGCTGAGAAAAACTATTTCAAACAAAGTACAAGATGTCTTCTAAAGAAGGGAATTACATTGTATTAAACAAACCAAACACTTCATCCTATGATACATATGGCACATTTTACTTCAAAGTAAACGTACTGCTTTTTAAAAATCTACCACCCCCAAATTCCAAGGAGCTCATTTGCAAATGCGGATGGGATAGATTATTATAACTCTAATTGATTTCAGTTTTATAGCCACCAGGTCAGAAAGAGGAAAATTTCACCTAATAATGAACACATTGCAAGAAACATTTTTAGATATCTCCTTTAAAAGCAAGAAGAACTTCAGATTAAGCTGGTTCAATGCTCTAAAAAAAAAAAAAATAGAAAGTTAGATAAATGGTGCATAGACTTTTCTCAGAAGAAGCAAATGCAAGAAAGGCTCAATTTTTAAAAATAATACCAAGGATTTGGTCCAATCTGCAAAAGTAATTAGACTTGAAAAAGAGTGGTGATACAAATGAAGAGAACAAAATGAAACTATAAAAACCTGCTGAATTTGACTATAAATCAATTCATTTTTGAGGGTAGCGGGAGTAACTTAAAGCACTGAATTGAGATTTTCATTAAAGTGACAGACTGATTATTAATCTCTAAGAGGAGGAATACTAATTATAATTACTACATTCTATTATTCCTATGGGAAATTTCTGTATCTCCATACATAAGCTGTCTATAATTTTCTTTTTCTGCACGGTTTTTCTCTTTTCCAGTTTCTTGAGGGGGAAACTTGAGTTTCTTGAGGAAATAAATTAGATTATTGATTAGAGATCTTTCCACATGTCTGGTATAAGTATTTAATGCTACAAGTTTTCCATCTGCACTGGTTTAGCTGCTTCTAACAATTTGATGTTTTGATGTTTTATTTTCATTCATTTCTATGTATTTTTTTAAATTTCTTTTGAAACTTCCTCTTTTACTTACAGATCATTTTTTCTCCCTGTTTATTTCTGCTATTGATTTCTATTTTAAATTCAGTGTTGTCAGAGAATATTCTCTGTATAATCTCAATTCTTTTAAATTTGTTGAGTTTGTCTTATGACTCAGGATATTGTTCTATCTTGCTGAATGCCCCACCTGTATTCTGCTGTTTGGGGGTAGCATGTCCTATATACACCTATTAGATTCTATTGGTTGATTTTATTGTTTTGCTCTTTTATATCCCTGCGGATTTTCTGTGTAGTAGTGAAAAAGGGTCCATTTACATTTTGACATAATTTCTTAGTGGCCACATCCAATTTATTTTGTTCCTTTGTCCACTTGAATATTCAGTAATGAATGTTGGGCAGGTAACTGAACATAGAGCAGCAGTCACTAGCTGACTGACTCTCAGAAACCTGGGGCTACCATTGGCTTGCTAATTAGCAGTTTCTGGAGTAAGACTTATTGACCAGCTGATCTTCAGAAGCACGTGTACTTAATGATGGCTACTTATGCATGATTTGGGACTTTGGGCGGAGGATAGTCTTTTCCTTTCTTGAACATAAAAGTTAAGTACTTCTAATTCTCAGTTCCATTCAGAATAACCTGCAGGAGAGACCATAAAGGAACATATCTATAATAATAGAAGTGCAATATGCTAATCAGATCAGATGTCCAACGAAGCCAGGGCTGCAAGGGAAGCCTGGGTCCGGGTGCCTGCCGGCAGCTGGGGGAAGAAAGTCTTACTGTTGCGCGAATTTTGTGCATCGGGCCTCTAGTAGATCTATATTTCTGGATGTATAATTTTTCAGCTACTATTGCCATTTAAATTATTTAAGTGCGAATTAAATTAGTTCTAATGGCCAGATTTTTTTACATGCTGTTGAAAAGGTTGAATACATGTTATTTAATGCATCCTAATAAAGTCCATAGACAAAAGCATACAATACATGACTACCCTAATCATGAGGGAATGTGTGTGTGTGTCTTGATAAAAACTGGACTTCAGATGATATGCATGGTTTTTGAATAGGAGAAAGATACAATTAATGTTTTATACAGGTTGGGGAGTGAGATTCATTTAAATAAAACCCTGGTAGATGGGATGTTTAAAGTAAGTATTATGGAGCACATTAACAACAGGAACTATCATTTCACAAGTAGTAAATGAGAAGGCAAACAATTTAATTAACATTAAATATCAGAATTTAGAATGCTTAGGTTGTTTAGCTCCATTCAGTAAATGGTGATTTCTGTTATTTATCTTCACCCAGAGAGTAGGAATTAATACCTAGGTTTATCTGATGCTAAGCTCTTAACCACTGAGCTTAACCTTCAACTAAGACCAGTTTGTATGATTTCCCCAGGAAAAAATAATAACAATAACTAACATGTTTAAGATGTGTTGGTTTTACCTTACTTATTCTTTCTTTCTTTTTTAAATTGATTTCAGAGAGGAAGAGAGAGGAAGAGAGAAATAGAAACATCAATGATGAGAGAGAATTATTGATCAGCTATCTCCTGCATTCCCCCTACTGTGAATCAAAGCCCACAACCAGAATTAAATCTGGGACTCTTCAGTCCACAGGCTGATGCTTTATCCACTGAGCCAAACCAGGTAAGGCACCTTACTTATTCTTGAAAATGATACTCTAAGTTGTAGTTATTATTTTTATTTATAGATGAGGAAACCAAAACATAAAAATGTTTACTAACTTGCTCTACGCAGCAGAATGCTTAAAAGTGATTGGAACCTAGACATTCTACCTCCAGAGTCCAGACTCTCAACCACTACACTAAAGTAATGTGTTTTCCTGCAACAATTTCCACCTCTTAAACATTTAGCAGACAAATTCCCTGGTATGGAATTGGCATTACATTACAAAATGAACTCATAAACATGAAAGATTACACACACATACACATATATACACATGAACTATTATTGGCCCTGTATTTCTAGGTTAGTTGATGTTTAAACAAAATTATCTTTAAATTGTGTTCAACTGTTTCAAATTGCAGAGGCATAATCCTATTATTTTTCCTATAAATTTGACCTTTTTCCTCCCAAAGAGTTCAAAGTAGTTCTTCAATGAATAATATAATTTTATAACAGAGTGAAATATCATTATACCCACTTTGTAGGTAAAAAATAACTAAGTCGCAATAACATTAAATGTCAAACTGCAATTCAAAGAGTAAATGGCAGTACTGGGAATAGAATACAAATACCCTATAATGGTATGTCTATTAGGTTAGGCCTCAAACTTTAGTCCATTCCAGGAGACATTTATGGGACACATACTATATCAGACACATGGCAGACAATTTGGGGTTTGGAAAAATGTAACAAAATATCTTTCTAAAGCGGCTTATAATCTGGCAGTAAATAAAATATCCAATTAAGGAATCATAAGAGAAGAAAGTACATATTAATAAAAACTGTTAACAGGTTTATAAGGAAACCAAAAGAGAGAAAAATTACACTCAGGTTGAAAATAAGGAAGTTTCAAAGGCATTTAACCTTGCTGGACCTCAGGAACAGTTAAAACGTTCACACATGAAGGGACAGAAACATGCATTCCAGATAGAAGTATCATCAGAAGCAAAGAAATGGTTTTTCCAAAGAACAGTTCAGAGATGACTGCACCAGCGCACACATGCAAAGGGCAGTGCCGCCTACCAGTGGAAAGGCAGGCTCCAGACAGAGCGTGGAGGGCATTCTCAAGCAGGCTAAGGAGTTTGATGGGTTTTCTTTTTTCCCAAATCAAGGAGAACACGAAAATTACATAACAGAATGTGAGCCGCAGGGAGATTGCTCTGGCAGCATTTTTAGAAGATTGACTAGAAAAGAGCACAACTCACTGGGGGCACACTTGTTGAGTAATAGTGTGCGTGGGGTAATATGAAACCACTGGATACCCATGGAAGATCTTCCTTCAAATCCAATTTTATTGGAAGATTTGTAGATTTGAAAACAATAACTTCTTGTGCTCCTTAAAAGGTATTTACATATGCATCAGAAGACCACTTCCCACATTGATCACAAAAAATATGGACTAATACATAAAACTCACTTGATGGCACAGCATTGAGGCTGTGCTCTAAGGTAGCACCACTCCTCCTCTCTACTCAGTGACTAGCTCCCTTTTCTTTGCTGGCTGTTCTAAGATGAAAATGTTTGAGAAACACTGTATAAGGCTGGGAAGGTCTACCATATGGCAATTAAATGGGAAAGGGGGTGAATGGGCTAGAGGTTAGGGGTGAGGTAATTGCAGTCATCCCTTCCTTATCCTTCTGCCCAGACAAGGCTAGATGCCCATCCTACAAACTCCCACGGAACATTGCACACCACTGTTCCAGCACTTAGCAGATTATGTCAAATCGCCTGTTCCGTCTGTGTATACCCACTTCAACTTGGACCACACCAGGGACTTTGCACAACTTCTGGCATCTAGATAGAACTCAGTAAATGTCTGTTGACTAAATAACTGAAGAAGCAATAGACGAATGGCATCATGATTATTTCAAATTCCCTTTCCCGGAGGGGAGGAACTAGTCTACCCATCTGACCTGAGGATCCTGCTCCTTTTTCAAGGCTTTAATGAGGTCAGAGTAACAATATATTCTCATCCACCAGGAAGTGTGCTTTGGTCAGACTAGAAGACACCTCAAAACACTCAATTTTCAGAAGAGTGCTCAGTAGTAAGTAATTGGATTGTCCTGATATGTCAGCATCTCCAGATAAGATTATAGTGTTTGCTATTCCTCCCTAAAGTCAAAATAGTTATATAAAAGTTTTATTTTCAGTAAAACCTTTTTTAACAACAACAACAAAACAATAGAAAAATATACAGTTCAAAAATATGTCTCAAATCATCAATAAATTAACAAATGACAAGTACTGGCAAGGATGTGGAGAAAAAGAACCTTAGTACACTGCTGATGTGAATGCAGACTGGTGCAGCCACTGTGGAAAACAGTTTAAAGTTTCCTCAGAAAATTAAAAATGGAATTCCCATTTGACCCAGTAATTCTACTTCTAGGTTTATACCCCAAGAAACCAGAAGCACCAATCAAAAAGTATATATACACCCCTATGTTCATAGCAGCACAATTTACAGATTTGAAAACAGCCTAAGTGCCCATCAGCAGATGAGTAGATTAAAAAATGGTGGTACACCTACACAATAGAATACTATACTGCTATAAAAAAAGAAGAAGAAAAAGAAAGGAAGGAAGGAAGGAAGGAAGGAAGGAAGGAAGGAAGGAAGGAGGGAGGGAGGGAGGGAGGGAGGGAGGGAGGGAGGGAGGGAGGGAGGGAGGGAGGGAGGGAGGGAGGGAAAAAAGGGAGGGAGGGAGGAAGGAAGGAAAGGAGAAAGGAGGGAGGGAGGGAGGGAGGGAGGGAGGGAGGGAGGGAGGGAAGAAAGGGAGGGAGGGAGGGAGGGAGGGAAGGGAGGGAGGGAGGGAGGGAGGGAGGGAGGGAGGGAGGGAGGGAACACTTACTATCTGCAACACTATGGATGGACCTGGAGAGCATTATGCTAAGTGAAATTAAGCCAGTCAGAGAAAGATAAATATCACCCAATCTCACTCATTTGTGGAATATAATGAACAACATAAACTGATGAACAAAATGAGATTCAGAGACATAGAAGCATCAAACAGACAAACCACAGAGGGAAGGTAGGGGAGGGTGGGAAGTAGGGTAAGAGATCAACCAAAAGAGTTGTATGCATGTATATAAGCATAACCAATGGACACAGACAGTAAGGGGGTGAGCGCATATGCTGGGGGGCAGCAGTGGGCTGGGAGAGGTCAATTGAGGGGGGGACATATGCAATACTTTTAACAATTAAGAATTTTTAAAAATATGTCTCAACAATAAGGGTCATAAATATTAAAAATAGGAATGTTTAAATTTGCTTTAAATAAAATAATGAGTAAAGTCTGAGGTTAGATGTGATTTCAAGTTAAATTTTATCATCATAGGTTTTGACAATAAGAAATAATCTTCCTTTCCCTCTCCTTCTCTAATTTCCTTTCTTGAAATATAAAAAAAGAAAAGGAAAGAAAAGAAAAGAAAAGAGAAAGAAAGAAAGAAAGAAAGAAAGCCCAGAAACACCAACCCTCACAGAGCTCAGAGCATCAAAAATGGTGGAATCAAACAAGAAGCTGATACAGCAAATAATCAGAATGACAAGTTACCTTGTAAAAGTAAATAAAGAAGACCAAGTGTCCCATTCAGTCCTACCAGCTTTACCAAGAACGCTTAGATGTTTACTAACTGGGTTTCTTACTGTGGGCTCTTGAAACTATTTCCCTAGCATGCAGTACTTATAATGAGGGGAAAACAAAAACAAAACTATTTTTTGTATGTCATTGTAAAAAAGCCTGCATATAGTACTCTAAAAAGTAAAATATGACTCTTTGCACTCCATGGTAGAATATTTAAAATCCTATCAGAAAATACTCAAGAACAGGAAAATGGTTAAATGTATAAAATAAAAGCCCTACTATAAAATATTATGTATTCATTAAGCATTATGTTATGGGGGAATATTTAGTGGCACAGGAAAATATTCATGATAATTTGTCAAGTCTAATTTTAAAACAGGCGATAAACAGCAAAGCAAACACAAAATGCAAATGGTTAGTTAGATTGGGTGCCGTACTTCCCTTTGAAGATTCAGGAGTTTTTCCTGGAAGTCAGGAAAAATAAACAGATTTTCTGTTTCTGTGTGAAACTGTGGCTTTCCACTCTGGTTGTGCATATTTTCATTCTGAACAATCAATACTGTATCAGCAGAAGAATGAATTTTTTTCATTTCATCTACCCACAGCTCCTTCTAGAAATGGAAAAATAAATTTATTACATATCTTTCCTCCAATAGCTGAATTTTTATTACCCAAATAAATTATTAGCCACATTCTCTTAGAAATAAGGCTGCCAGCTTTTTTCTCTTTTGTTCTTCTCTCCTATTTTTAGTTGTCAATGTTCTATAAATGAAAATCTTATCTTAAAATAGAGGCCAGTTAAATTAAAATGCTGTTTGTTTTCCTGTCTAATATCTAAGCTTAATGTCCAATGGCATATTAATAATAGAATATTAAAATTTCTTGGTATGTTCCCAGGTACACTTTGCGATACTCTAAAATTCTAGTGAGAAATACAGAGTCTAGAAAATGGCAGAATCTGATTTGGAAAATTCTGTAAAGGAAAAAAATAAGCCAAATATCATTTCAGAATCAGAAAGTTTAAGAATTGCTGGTGGTAGGTAACTTTTATCGAGTATCTCTCTGAACACTGGCTGTGCGGGACTGGGTTAACAGCCATAGGGGCATGATTGTTCCCCCAAATCTCTACCCACATCCGCTGGTCCCCCCAGTTCTCTGGGGGAAAGACAGCTCATCACTAGTCCTGACATAGCTCTTTGTTTCTCAAATCTTATTAAACTTCTTTTGCACTTGGTTCAACCTCATAATATGAACTGTCATAGCAACTCATTCAACTGCCTCCCACATGTAAGTTTATAGTCTATTTTTAATTGAAACTTCATCTAAGTCACAGAAAAACTGGCTAAATACAAAAGCTCAGCTGGAAAGATATTTCTGAAATTATCTTTATGGTTTGGTGAGGAGAGAAGATAGGCAATTCATTATTTCAAAGCAATCAATAAATGTATTGTTGGCCTTTTATGTCAAAGAACCAACTTCAGAAGCACCAAGATAAAATTTCACCATCTAATTACATTCCATAACTTAAAAATCTCCTTGGTTTTTAATTTATTTAACCCTATCTTACCAAAGAAAATTGCTTTAAAGTGTAAAATAAGCATACAATCTCTAAATTTGCTCTTTTCACTAGTAAAAGAAAAAATAAATCATGTAAAAGGTCTAGGGTAAAACCATATCAAGGCAATAATTCAGATACACCACCTTCTGCTAAAAAAAACAAACAACAAAAAAAAAACACACACACAATATTTCTTCCTAAATGTTAGAAAATTTCTTTAAAGTGACCAAAATATTTTTCTTTTAACATACTATACACCCTTCTCCAAAAGATAGTTTTCCCTCTAGTCAGTGACTTAAACTATTATCTAAAAAAAATAACTATCAGTTTTATCTAATAGTTACTTATTACTGCTTGTTTTGATAAAAATAATTTTTAAAAAAATAAATAAAACTCTTCCCACATGAAAGGAAAATGCTTATTTTTCTTTCTACTTAAATTTTCTTTCACAATTTCACATTCTTGTTCTCTTTGTCCTCCCAACCTCCTTTCTCTATCTCTACTTCACTCTTTACACACACACACACACACACACACACACACACACACAAACACACTCAGTTGCAGAAAGTTAGAATTATTTTTGCTTTGGATTTTTTCCAATTGCACTTTAAGGACAGTAATATAAGCACTGAAAAAGAGCCATACATTATATTTCCAGAGTGCTTTATATATGCTGAAATTATTCATTTGAATAAATTCTCCAAGTGCAGACCTCATCAATAATTAAAATACTAATGAAAGAATATTTGCAAAGAGAAAAAAAAATGTTATGATAAAACCTGAGGTGAAATAAGGACAATATTTCCTACAGAAAACACACATTCACATTATTTTTAGCATTTTTTAATTCTATTAACACAAAGCTATCATATTCATTTAACAAATATTCACTGAGTGCTACTATGTGCAGACAATATTCTACAACAAAATAAAATTAAAGGAAATAGAAATTTTTTCAAGGACAAACCTTTTTGATTCTTATAAAATTATACACATTGAATTTACTTTTTATTATGGTCACTTTTTCTGTAAAGCTCAGGGGGAAACTGGCATTTTCTAATTCAATGAAATCCTGACAAACAATTCTGAAAGATGAAAGCCTGCTGTCAGAGCATTTTTTGTAATTACATGTATTTTTTTCCCATGCATTTCGCATATGTCTTTAGAGTTAATGCCATTCATTTGCATTATTTAAACGGTACTTTAAAGTTCCAAAGTTCCAACGAAGAGAACCAAAATATTTAAGTGCCTAAAAGATCTGATAAGACAAAGAAAAACATAAGTAAAGATCTTAGTAAACTATTTGAAAGTAGGCACCTGGTAAACAGTTCCATTCCACTAATCTGCTCATATATTATTATGAGGAATTCAAATGTTAATAAAATACAGGTTCATAATAAAGAATTGAGCACTGAAAGTATGCAAAAAAAACTACAAACCAAATTCTGTGGTACTCATAAGGTGGAGAAAATGATATTCAAATGAAAGAAGTGAGGCATCTGAATTGGGTCTTAAAACATTCCTATATTTTGACAGATGGAAAGAGTCAAGAGAACTTCAAAACTACAGACTGGGCTGAGCAAGAGCAGTAAGGCAGAAACACAGGATTTCTGAAACTAATAAGAGTGCGATGGGCAGAGCAGGAGTCTGGTCTTCAAGGCTTTTCTGAAATGGGCCAGATAATCAATATCTGTCTTTGTCAGCCAGGCTGTGCCTGCTGCAACCACTTACTCTGTTCCTGTATTACAAGGCAGCCTTAAACAACAGTAAGTGAAGAGCTTGGCTGCGCCCCATTAAAATTTTATTTATGGACACTGGAATTTGAATTTCATAAAATATTACTCTTTTGACCTTTCCCCGCCATTTAAAATGTAAGAAAACATTCTTAGTTCTCAGGTCATACAAAAGCAGGCAGCAAACCAGACCTGGCCTGCAGGTTTTAGGTTGTCAATCTGTTAGAAATCCCCAATTATCTCTATTGTAATCATAAGTGTTTCAATTTTCTCAAGTTTCTAAACTTTATTTAATAATATTCAAAGTTTTATTACTTTTTCTTTCTCTATAGCCTAATTTATCCTATATAATAAAAGCCTAATATGCTAAGTATCTGACTGTTCATTCAACAGCTCAACCAGTCACTATGATGCGCACTGACCCCCAGCAAGCAGACATTCCAACAGGTAGATTAGCTTGCTGCTGGGGTCTGGCCAATCGGGACTGGGGGAGACGGGCCAGACATGCCCTGGAGCCCTCCTGCAACCCCTTCCTGTCCCTGATTGTGCACCAGTGGGGTCCCTTGGCTTGGCCTGTGCCCTCTCGCAATCCGGGACCCCTCAGGGGATGTCAGAGAGCCAGTTTCAGCCTGACCCTTGCATTTCACTGTACCTTTCATTTTAAGATACTCAGCAATTGCCTCCATCTTTTGGATCTGAATATTACAGAATCTTAATAAGAGTCTCAAAATATCTGTTGAAAATGTAACGCCCTTATCCTAAATTCATCTTTTTTCAGATCCCCAGCTAGGTTCATCCATATGGGCTCCATAAGGATAAAGGAAAAAAAAACCAAAAACTTACCATATTTAAAAGAGAATATGCAAAGAGTTACTTAAGTAACATTAAAAAAAAAAACTTTTGTAATTCAATTAATTGAAGATAATCATATTTCTATTAAAAAGAAAAAGAAATGCACTCTTGGACACAAAAACATGTGCCTTATAATGCAATATACCAAACTTAGAAGAAAAATCATTCCAAAAATCTTGATGGATTAAGAAAAGAAAATAAAAGCAAAGATATATGCAGCCCTATGTTCACTGCAACATTATTCATGGGGGCCAACAAATGTAGACAACCAATGTATCCTTTGATAGAAGACTGGGTAAAGAAGAGGTGGTACATGTACACAATGGGATACTACTCAGCCATAAGAAAAATGAAATTCTGCCCTTTGTGACATCATGGATGGACCTTGAGAATATTATGCTAAGCAAAATAAGTCAGTCAGGAAAAGCTAAGACCAATATAATTTCACTGATATGTGGGATATAAAACTGAAACTCATAGACATGGACAACAGTATGATGGTTACCAGAGGGAAGGGGTGGGCAGGTAGTAAAGGGTAAAGGAGGCCAAATGTATGGTGACAGATAATTTGACTATGGGTGGTGGGCACACAATCAATACACAGATCATGTATCATAGAAATGTACACTTGAAACCTATATGATTTAATTGATCAATGTCATCCCAATAAATTTAATTTAAAAAAAAGTTCCTTCTTTTTAAAGGAATTCTTACCATTTGCAGCAGCATGGATGGAACTGGAGAGCATTATGCTAAATGAAATAAGCCAGTCCGTGAAAGAAAAATACCACATGATCTCACTCATTTATGGATAATAAAGAACATTATAACCTGATGAAGAAAAAAATAGATACAGAGGCAGAGAAGTATCAAACAGACTATCAAATTACAGTGGGAAGGCTGAGGGTAGGGGAGGTAATAGATCAACTGAAGGACTTGTATGCATGCATATAAGCATAACCAATGGATGCAAGACACTGGGGAATGAGGGCATGTATGGGAGGAGGTTGGGGGGCAATGAGGAGATATGGACATATATAATACCTTAATTTAAAAAATGGGGGGTTCCTTCTTTTTTTAGAGTGACACAGTATTCCACTGTGTTATGTACTACTGTTTTTTAACCCACTTATCTGTTGATGGGCACTTAGGCTGTTTCCAAATCTTAGCTATTGTAAATTGGATGCTATGAACATAGGAGTGCATATATTCTTTCTGATTGGTGTTTCTGGTCTTTTGGGATATAGAAGTGGGATTACTCGGTCAAATGGGAATTCTATTTTTAACTTTTTGAGGAAACTGCATAGTGTCTTCCACAGTGGCTGCACCAATATGCATTCCCAGCAGCAATATAATTTCCTTTTTATCGATGAGGAAATTAAAGCACAGTGAGGTCAAATCACTTATCCAAACACATAGATCTAGAAAGAAGCAAAGCCATGCGAGAAACTTGGGAAGTCTCGCCTCAGAGCCTGAACTCTTAACCACTACACTGTAGATTATAATACAAAAAGTCCATTTTTGATGACTTTATAAATGGAATCTAAACCACTTTAGCTTTCAACTGTGGGAGTTTACATACAATTTCAAGTACAGTTGGGTTAGCATCTAATCATACTACAAACATTTTACATTGTCACTTGGTGACAAGGCTAATATTTACTAGTCAACAGATGGTTGAAAGCTGTCTTAAAATGCTGCATATTATTTTGAAAATGTGACAATTCAATGTGATGAATGCCTTAAACAGACATGATCTGGTGAGTGACAGACAAAGAAACACTGCTATACTTTAAAATTTAGATCAGTGGTTCTCAGAGTGTGGTTCCACACCCAACAACATCAGCATTGAAGAGTCCAGCTTCTGGTTAAAAACCTATGCGCAATTTTTCAGGCCTGACCAAAGGCAATTATAAAGGCTTTAGCAGGTAAAACTCATAGGGAAAGTTGCATTCCCAACACCAGGCTTGGCGCACAGCTAATGCATAATGCATTGCAGTCTCTAAAAAGAGTTGCATTAAAAACTCGGGCCCCCTGTAAAATCATCCTCTTCCATCCCTCCCGATGCCTTCATCCCTAGGTCTCTTTATCTGAGGATTGTATAGAGGTCTACTTCAGGCTTCTCTGCTATAAGTTTCATAGGGGAATAGGGGAGCCTTGACACTTTTCTTTACGACTCACTGTTTTTCCTCCTCCTACCCAGATGTCATCTAGGGCCTTTTAGTCCAGACTCCCTCGGCAAACATGTTCTTTCAGAACTGAAGGATCAATACTGCTCTTCCAAATTAATAAAAGCTGAGGTAGTTCATCACCATTAGAACTGCTTTACAAGAAATGCTGAAAGTTCTTCAAGATGAAATTAATATTAGTTAGTAACATGAAAATATAAAACATACTCATTAAGGTAAATATATAGTCAAAATTAGAATACTCTAGTAATATAATATGGTGGTGTGTTAACTCTAGTATAAAGGTTAATGGACAAAATTAATAAAAACAACTATAGCTACAATAATCTGCTAATGATATAGAATTTAAAAAGATATAAATTGTGACATTAAATAAGATATGTGGGAGTTAAAGGGTAGAATATTTGTATAGGGTGAAAGTTAAGTAGTAATCAGCTTAAAGCAGTCTGTTATATCTGTAAGATGTTTTATGTAAGCCTCATGATAACCACAAAGGAAAAAGCTGCAGTAGGTACAAAAAAGGTAAAGAGAAATGAATCAAAGCATTCCACTATGGAAAAACATTAATTCACAAAGGAAGACAAGAGAAGAAAAAGGGAACTACAAAACAACCAGAAAACAATAAGATGGTATTAGTAAGTCTTTAAATAGATTGCCTCCTCTTAAAAGACAAAGAGTTGCTGAAAGGTTAAAAGACTAAGATCTAACTCTATATTGCCTACAAAAGACTCATTCAACTTTAAGGACATGTATAGGCACAAAGTGAATAAATGGAACAAGATTTTCCATGCAAATAAAAACAAACAAAAAAAGCAGGAGTACCTACTTTTATCTATCAAAGTACAAGCCAAAGAAAAATAAAAATTTTAAATCAACTGGCTATTTCATCTAAATAAAGCCATTAAACTCACATGATATTTTACCATGATTTAAAATGGATTAGATGTTTTAGCCTAATTTAGAATATAAGTAAACAACTTGCTAAATTACAATACATCCAATTAAAATATCTTTTCTGATACACCCATGACTGTATCAAATTAATTTATTGAAATTAATAAAAATCAAATTAATTTATTCAGACTAAAATATACATTATTTTCTGAGTTTTATTAGTCACTATCATTGGCTCAGAGCTATATTTCAGATTATCTGGGCCACCTAAATTCTTTAATAGTTTTTTTTAGTTTTTAACTAATATTCTTTTTTTAAATATATATATATATATATATATATATATATATATATATATATATTTTATTGATTTTTTACAGAGAGAAAGGAAGAGGGATAGAGAGTCAGAAACATTGATCAGCTGCCTCCTGCACACCCCCAACTGGGGATGTGCCCGCAACCAAGGTATCATACATACCCTTGACCGAAATTGAATCTTGGACCTTTCAGTCCGCAGGCCAATACTCTATCCACTGAGCCAAACCGGTTTCGGCTCAACTAATATTCTTAACAATAAAATACTTGTTAAATCAGATGCCTACAGGATAAGAAAGCCTAGGAAACTCACTGCTCTTTTAATTTTGAATATAAAATCTGTTTCCACATATAACTGATTAATATAAAATTTTTCCAGGGTTTTGAACAATTAATTTAAAAAAACACACAAATTAATCAAATGTGAAGAAATTATTTTGTGTGTTTTTCTGTAGCAGTCAAAAGATGATGAGTGAGAAAATAAAATACTACTCATGGTTTAAATGTTATAGTTGATGGTATTTAATAATTAGTTCTTATCATAACCCTATGTTATTCCTAATAATTAAAATTCACTCTGCACCAGTTGCTATGGCTGCATGACTTCCTTGGACAACAAATTCCTCAAGTTCTGCCATGAAGGATGCTGCTGACCTAAAAGTCTTTATTTTGAGAATAGGGAGAAAAATATATAATATTTTACTTCATAAATGTCTAATCAATACTTGGAATTGCTTTCCAATCTTTGGCAAGAGTTTTGCTCTCAGAGTCCTGGGGACTGAGTCTTTTGATTTGGCTTTCATTTTCTTATCCCTTTAATAAATGAAAACATTCTTGATAAAACCAGTTCAGCCAGGCTCACCTCAGGCAAATTGACTCCAACTATAAATAGTAAAATCTGCCATCTGCCTTTCTATTCCTGTGCTGAAGGCAGTGCAGGCATTGTGTTCACACTTCAGTGGTGCCAGGAGAAAATAATAGTGTAAGACAGAGATAATGAGGTGAAGAACAGAAATGGTCCTACTATAATTAACTGCTGTTTTGATATTCGCCACATACACAATGGTGTTGAGAAAGCCCAAAGCCACAGTCCATGTTAGCCTCCTAAAGGGGTTTGAAATCAAACTGGTGTTAGATAGAATCCAGTGATTTTGCATCACTGAAGATTAATTAAAACGTAAGGAACCTAAGCACAGTGAGCAATATATGTGTGTCAGGTTGGCAAAAGACTCAATAGTGGTACCGCATATTTTTTTATTCTAATGGTATTTAATGAGGCATTTCTTTCTATGATCATGGCTATTTTCCTATTCTGTTTTAAAGAGATAAGCTCTTCAATGATAAAAAGCTGTTTTGCTCTACCTGACCTTCCCCTACTCTTCAGTTCTGAAACCCCATGCAAATATTCATTTCATACACATCTCCCATTATTTCTTTTGTGACATTTTCAATACTCAGCTACTGAAAGATACAGACTTCTTCTCAGTCTTGCCATTATATCCATCTGACCTATTTTAAATAGACAGTGACTATCATTTGTGTGTTGGGATTGAAGAGGAATGTTTACAGGGTGACTGCCATATTGTATATTCCTCTATTAGTATCCCTGTTATTCCTATATCAGTAATTACTGAAAAGCCATTTGCTTATTCATATAACCAACAGCCAACTCCAGAAGGCACCATTTCCTCCTGGAGGAAGTGCCATTCACAGAGAACACTTTAGGAATGTGCCCCCTAGAGTAATAACTCCATGTAATAAAACATGTTTTAATATATGTTAACGTTAGATTGCATCCCCATTATATTCCCCTAATGACAATAGTGTGATGCGTTAGTGAAATATTATTCAGACCTGTATCTAAACCCTTCCCTTTAGTGAAACTGTTAAGGACCTCTCAATAGGTTTCTCTTTGAAATAAGTAACTCCCCATTTTAAAGGAATTGTAAGCTAGAACTTGAATTATATTTGGTAATATAAATTTTACAGCATCTATAATTAAAAAAAAATCACTGTTCAAATAAACCCCCGAGTTCAAATCTCAGTTCTGCTGATTACTAGGACTAGTTATTTAACCTTATTACCTTAGTTTCCTCATCTATAATGGCTACTTCATGGGGTTGTTCTGAGGATAAATGAGATATGGCATATAACATTTAACACAGCATTTGACACATAGTGCACACTCCATAAACATTATCTATCTATACTAATAAAAGAGTAATATGCCAATTAGACTGGGAGACTTTCTGGGAGACTTTCTGGACAAAGCCATGATGGCAGGGCCAAGGCAGTGGTTGCTAAGGGCAATCAGGCCAGGAGGGGAGGGTAGTTGGAGGATGAGCAGGCCAGCAGGGGGGCTAGTTGGGGGTAAGCAGGCCAGCAGTGGGGAGCATTTGGAGGCAATCAGGCCAGCGGGGGGGGGGGGGGGGGGGGAGTTGGGGGAGAGCAGGTCGGCTGGGGGGGGCAGTGGGGGAGATCAGGCCAGCAGGCAGAGTGGTTAGGGGTGATCAGACAGGCAGACAGGTAAGCATTTAGGAGCCAGTGGTCCTCAATTGTGAGATGAATGTCAGACTGCCAGTTTAGGCCCTATCCCATCCCCCTAGGGGTCCCAGATTGGACCAGTTTCAGCCTGATCCCCAAAGGCCAGGCCAAGGGACCACACCTTCTGGAGGGACCCCACTCACTCTGCAGATGCCAGGGAGGGACCTCGGGAGGTTGGCTCCAGGGAGTGTCGGCCCATCTCACATTGTCCCACCTCCCAGGCTACCTTCTAATTAATTTCCTTTCAATGTGCACGAATCCATGCACTGGGTCTCTAGTCCCAGATTGGAGAGGGTGCAGGCTAGGCTGAAGGACAACCGCCCCCCCCACCCCGAATTTCGTGCACGGGCCACTAGTATAAATATAAAAGGCTAATATGCTAAGTGTCTGACCTTCTGACTGGTCACTATGACGCACACTGACCACCAGGGAGCAGACACTCAACGTAGGAGCTGCCGAGCTGCAGTGACTTGGCAGCAGCTATTCTCGGGTGACGCATCCCAAAACCAGAGAGGAGGGAGCCCAATTCCTCACAGGGCTGCGTGATTCCTCCTTCACCCGTGGGTTATGTTGTTGTTGGGGCACAGTTGGCCCCGAATCTGGTTTACTGCACACTTGTGTTTGTTTTAGAACACAGAGAGAATGAATGCTGCTTAAGTTGAACTTCCCTTTACAAAGGGAAAAAAGGAAGGACAAGGTTGGGGAGGGGAGGAATCCCACAGGGGTAAATAACTGGAAATTGTAGCCCAGTAATCAGGACTTCCAAGCCCTCGAGGTCAAAGTAGGCTGACATACGTGCACATGCTAACTAGATGGTGGTCAAAAGAGCAAGCGACAGCATCAACACTTCATCTGTGAGGTCTCAAGACCCTTTCAGAGAGTTCTCAAGGGCAAAGCCATTTTCTTGCTAATACTACAATGTTATTTTCCTTTCCCGCTCTCTTTCTTGAGTATACAGCGTTTTCCAGAGGCCACATGACCTGACACTGCAACAAAATGAATGAAAAGTAAATCTGAGATTCTAGTTCTCTTACGTTAAGCCAGATATCAAAGAAATTTTCATAAATGTAGAAAACAATCATATAACTGGTTTATTGCTATTTTAAATAAATTAATAAAACTGTTACAAAACTCAGTTTTTTTATTTCCAATATAGTAAATATCAATAGAAAAAAACCCACACAAACAAAAACTTTTGGGGGCGGGGGGTCCCTCAGTAATGTTTAAGCATAAAAGCGGTTGGCTCTGAAACTAAAAAAAAATTTAGTACTGCTGTAATAGACACATAAATTAGATTCTCAGGACCTGGGTTTCAAATGTAGATCTAATCTAAAACCTGTCAGAAAAATTATGATGAAAAAGAATGGGGTGTCTTGGGAAAACAAAGATGAAAAATCATATCCTGATCAAGAAGCCAAGATTAGCTAGTCTGAAAGGACCAGGAAAAGCAAAAGATCTCTGAAAGAAAAAACTCCACGCTGAACTTTGAAGCTCCTGGGCCTGTAGGTTCTGCCTTCATCTTCTTATCACAGAGGCTGGCCCCTTATGCATCTATTTAAATAACAACAGGGTGTGTAATGTTTAAATAAGTGAATGTATTTAATGCGTTATAAAAGCACACCAGATGAGCTGTTACTTGTAGCAAATTATCTTTGTCTAGCTCAAGGGTAATTTAACTCTTTCAAGATGAAGCTACTTCGTGGAATGAGTGGCTATGGCTGCTAATATCTGGTTTCTACCCCAACCCAAAACTCTACTTTTTAAAAATATATATATTTTATTGATTTTTTACAGAGAGGAAGGGAGAGGGATAGAGAGTTAAAAACATTGATGAGAGAGAAACATCGATCAGCTGCCTCCTACACACAAACCCAGGACCTTTCAGTCCGCAGGCCGATGCTCCATCCACTGAGCCAAACCGGTCAGGCCAAAACTATACGCTTTTAAGGTAGCAAATGAACCCCACCAAAGGCAATCCCCTCCCCCTTTTTGGGCCTAAAATAGAGCACATGCTTCGTGGTTTAAAAAATCAAATAGCACAAAACAACCCATTATTCCTCTTTTCACACATGAGTTCTCTTCCCAGAAGCAATTTTTTTTCTTATTCTAATAATAATTAGTGCGTTTCCTACGTGTCCATCTGCTTATATGGCTACTGCTGATTTCTTCATTTTCGATTTTGCCTGTAGGTTTCTGCTCTCAGAACTGAACCTTCATCTTTCAATGAGAAGTAGCATCCATTGTTACCACCTTTTAGTTTTCAAGAGTCTCTCTTCCTTTGACTTTCATTACAGTATGCATCATTGCAAAATAAACCCCAAGCTCATACAGATGTGTACAGTTAATTGTGTTAGTTTTACAATTTTTCATATGAAGAGTGCTTAAAAGATAGTCTTGTTGTTACATATCTAAATTACCTGTTATACATTCATTTTAAATAATTTTATCTAAATAAAATAATTTTCATAACTTCAGTATACCATTAGAAAAATTCCACACCAAAACAGACAGACTATAAATAAAGCTTTTTAAATGTTTTGTACATTTCATTAAAACATGATGCCAAGAATACGTCTGAGCCTAGAATATAACGATTTCCTAGAAAAGTGGCAACTAACAGACTGTGCGCCTGACCCTTAGCAATGGGCAGTGAGAATGGAGTGGAGGAAACAAATATAATCATGGCTGTTACATAAGCAGAAGGGACATGTCTTTTGTTGAATATGTAAATTTTTTTAATTATCCAAAGTGACTGAAAGTGCCATGAACTAAAATGGTAATGTCTGTGTGTAGTGAAGGTTGGAGGGTTACAGAAAAGAGAATGATTCTTAGAATATTTAGTTTAAGATATTCCTACACTTCTAGTATAGACATCCAGGCAACACTTAGAAATGCAGTTTTGCAGTCCAAGAAACCTGAAGACCAAAAATATATGTTTGGGAATCAGTGCATAGAAATATAAAGAACGTCTAAGGAATGGATTAAAGGGGGTAGTGAGAGAAAAGGACTGAAAATAGCTCATTGAAGGATGCCTATTATTTAAGGTTTGGAAAGGGGTGTAATAAATTATTCCTTTGAGAATTAAGAAGAGCATAACAAATCTGACAGTCTTGTACATTACCTGAGGAAAAGGGAAAAAGGCGGAAGGGGGTGTTAGAAAATTACACACACACACACACACACACACACACACACACACACACACACACTAGAGGCCCAGTACATGAAATTCATGCACTGGGGACAGGGAAGGGGGAGGGGTCCCTCAGCCCAGCCTGCGCCCTCTCGAAATCCAGGAGCCCTCGGGTGATGCCTGATGCGGGGAGCGGGCTAAGCCGGCAATAGGACTTCCTTAGTGCTGCTGTGGAGGCAGGAGAGGCTCCTGCCACTGAGCTGCACTTGCCAGCCATGAGCCCGGCTCAGGGCTTCTGGCTGAGTGGTACTCCTACTGCGGGAGCACACCAATCACCAGGGGAAGCTCCTGCATTGAGCATCTGCCCTCTGGTGGTCAGTGCGCATCATAGTGACCGGTCGGTCTGCAGTTCAGTCGATTTGCATATTATACTTTTATTATCTAGGATAAATATAAAGTTAAAATAAGATAAAAGAGGCAAGATGAATGTTTTTAATTCATAAGCTGCTATGTTACTAAGTCACATACATTTCCCTTCTTCCTCAGGGTTATAAAATAGGGTGTTACAATTTATCTCATTCAATACAACCTATTAGGCTAGTTTTGATAACATAGAGATTTCTAGGCTAAGGTTCACTATTTTTAATGTAAGGCATTAAACCTAAAATAAAGAGTATCTGAGCAAAAGATTTTCATCGTTATTCTTCAACTTTAATTACCTTTTCTCCACCACTATCTAAGACTAGCTATTTCTACTCAGAGATCTTCTATCCAAAAGTGCTCTAATTACCCTCTCCCAAATAGTCTTGCTCATCCCTATTTATACAGTGCTCTTTTAAACAGAGATGCTAGTTTTTAAACACTAGTATGATATATATCACTCCAATTTAATTAAATGCAAATGTGCTCCTTTTGCATTCCTACAAAAATGGATACAACTGAACAGGTCTTGCAGGTTACACAGAAGTAATAAAACGGGCATTGTGTGTACGTCAGAGTAACAGTTTATCATATACTTTGTGTGATATTATTATTGCCATGATAAGAAAATTAAGTTTTCCAATAAAAACATGTGGCCTTTGTTCAGAAAAGACAGTCATTTCCATGCGACACTCCTTGGTCTAGATGTATCTTTCCCATGAGTAGCCTTTCTGAGGAATGATGCTGTAACAATTTCTCTAGCACTCCCAGGAGAAAACAACTCCCTCAAATAGAGATCTGGGTAGAATGCACAATTGCAAATGACATGTCAATTCATTATATGTCATCAGATCTTAACTGCTTTTCCTCTGGCCAAAATATCATTTAGCTCAAAAGCAATCAAGATTCTTCCAAAGAGAATACTGCAGAAATGATGAAAAACTATAATAAGAAGAAAATAACCCTAGGGTTCAATAGCAATGTAAATTGCATAATTGTATTGGTTCAGAGAAAGAGAAGAAAAGAAGAAGAAGAAAAAAAAAAAAAAAAAAACCCTGGGAAACAAAAGCATATAGCAGATTTCAAAGCATGTTGAAAGCTCACTACAGAAAACCACATTAAAAGTATGTTCTTTGTCCAGCTGGTGTGGCTCAATTGATTGCTGTCCTGTGCACCAAAAGGATGCTGTTCAATTCCTGGTCAAGGCACATACCTGGGTTGTAGGTTTGATTCTCAGTCAGGAAACATACAAAAGGCAACTAATCTCTCTCTCTCTCTCTCTCTCTCTCTCTCTCTCTCTCTCTCTCTCTCTCTCTCTCTCTCTCTCTTTCTCTCTCTCTCTCTGTAATGATTTTATATATATATATACATACATATACATATATATATGTATATGTATGTATATATATATATAGCTAGCCCTGGTTGATTTGGCTCAGTAAATAGAGCATTAGCCCACAGACTGAAAAGTCTCAGGTTCTATTCTGGTAAACGGGTACGGGCTCAATCCTGGGCCCCAGTCAGGGCCCGTGCAGGAGGCAACCAGTTGATGTAACTCTCACATCAATTTCTCTCTGTCTCTCCTCCTCTCTCTAAAACTCAATGGGAAAATATCCTCAGGTGAGGATTAACAAAAACATTTCCCTTCTGCCAAGGTACTTAAGTTTAGGGGGAAAAAATAGATAAGGGATCTTGGATTTTGTTTTACAGCAACATGCTACAAACTGTGTAGGGAAGATATGGACCTCTCTTGCAACAAAGTAGAAAATGGCAAAGTCTTTCTTGTTAGCACAAACCATACATATGTGAAATTAGGAAAAAGAAATGCTTTCATTTATTCAAGATGTCATAGTACTCATACAATTGTTTGTTTATGCACTTCAAATTTAAGATGCGGTTGCAACACAGCTACAACAATTTCCTAGGTAGTGAAAATCCATTCGTGATAATGCATGCCTCCACTGACATGACTATGCCAAAGGATGCAGAGACTGAATAAAATGTGATTTCTACCTTTAAAAAACTTAACTATGTGAGAGAGATGGCTGTATTTAGTGAATATAAAATATAGTACATTAAAGACACTTAATAGTAAATCAAAACTCAGAGACATTTTATTATTTACCATCAAGTTATATGGTTTTCTGATCCCCAGGGATACTCATCTGATTCACTTTAGCCTGTGGATTATCAAAGGCCATTGCAAGTCATTTATTTTTTTCCTCCCCTAGTCTTTTTACATTATCACTTCCACAAGAGTACCACTATAATAAATCAGTTTTGTTTTTCTTCTCTCTCTCTCTCTCTTCTTTTCTCTCTCTCTCTCTCTCTCTCTCTCTCTCTCTCTCTCTCTCTCTCTCTCTCTCTCTCTTCTCTTGGGGGGGGGGGGGCTTCTTGATTACAAATGTAGTAAAGGAAGCTTTGAAACTACTGATACCATTAAAGTAAGAGATGGAGGTTATATGAGTACCAATTACCTACTCTAGTTGTGCCCTAAAAGCATATAATAAAAATTGATGGAATAGGTTGTTAGAAGGTACTCTTACTTTTTAACATCTATGTTTCCTGTGGTACCTCCGATGCTTTTTGTTTAAATATTTGCTGAATTCTGCATATACGTTCAGTGATGCAATGGAAGCACCAAAATAACACAACAACACTTCTACATCAACAAGCATAATTCTGACAGCTTTTTTTTTTTTTAACTTTTTAAAAATTTAATTTGTAGAAAGATTTTATCAAAGCAATAAATGTACATGGTTTTAAAAGAGTGCTGTTAAGCTTCTAATTCTGATTACCCTGATGAATCATTTTAAAATTTTTAGCTATTTCTTCCTGTATTTACAGGTATACCTTTCAACAAAGCCCAAGTGTATTACAAGTGCTGGCAGGATCTGGGCACATATGTTATTTACATGGAATGGTGACCTGGCCAGTGCTTTTGGAGTCTTCAATTTCTTGACTATCTGGAATAAGTTTGGTTGCTAACATTTTGCCTGGTGTTCTAGCTGTATATACTAATTGAATTAACTTTGATACCTGTTGCTTACAAAAATTCTCTGTCAGGAAGTTAATTTGTGTATATTTTAATAAAGATGAAGAGCAGCACACTGTGATACAAATTTTGGTTTACTAACATAATTTTCTACTTATAATTTTCATTGTGTCTGCAAATTTTTATGTCTTTACTTCAATTAATAGTTTCTAAAAATAATGAGTAGTTTCAGTAAAATAGCAGAATTTTTAAATAAACGCAAGCCTGAATACCTTCGAGACCAGCTTCATCATTGTTCAAAATTGAAAGTTAAGAAAAAAAGTATAGATTTCCTAAGAATCCCAGAATATTTTCCCTTAAAAAAGAGGGCATATATATTAAGTATTTTCTAAATGAGTTTGTTTTTCCCCTCTGAAAACCTTTCTGGAAGCCAAAACAACCTAATGTTTTAGAAACACATACAAAAGAAAATGGTTATGTAGTAGGAACATTTTAAGAAAGTCTCCTGTCAGTATAGCTGCTCTCCCAAAATCATTTTTCAAAAAATAACCGACAGTAATAATGACAATTTTCAGTTGTCATTGAACAACCAAATTTTCTCATAGAGCCCTATGTACCCATCTGAGAAGCAACTAAAAAGATATTATGAAAGTATAGGCAGGAAAAACTAAGTGATAAAAGAAAATGAAGTGAGAAGATCAATTAGTTTAGAAAATTTAGTCTTACCCTACCCAGTTTGGCTCAGTGGCTAAAATGTTGGCCCATAGACCAAAGGGCCCCCGATTCGATTCCCATCCAACGGCACATACCACATTGCAGGTTCAACCCGGGCCAGGTGAGGGATGTGCCAGAGGCAACCAACTGATATGTTTCTCTCACATATCTGTCTCTCTCTCCCTTCCCCACCCTCACCCCCATCATTTTCTCACTTACAAAATAAGAGGTTTGGATTAAATTATCCCAAAACTCTCTTCCAGTTCCAAAATTTTATAATTATATGACTGTGATTCTAAATAGTCCAGAAGTCATGAGTCTAAAAGTTGTAAGTTTATAATTATAAAAATGTAAAGAAGAGTCCTGGGAACAGAAATTAAAATCACAGAGAGAAAGCCAAGGAATTGATAAGTGATGTATGTTTTGGTTTGATTATATTTTCTCCCACAAAACAAAACTGCAACAGTGTCACCTCGACTGTTCACAGCCTCGACCATTTACTGACTCTCCACATGTGCCAGGTGCTGTGTGAGATTGCATGTGAAGTTTACCATCTTCATGAAAATTCTACAGGGTCATTATTGTTATGCCCAAGGAAACTAAGCTCAGATAGTAAGCTGGTCCTTACTATCACATTGGTTGGAATCACATTGGTTGGAGCTGGAACTCAATGTGTGTTTGACGCCAAAACTCACAACTAAAAATCTGTATTTCAAGACATATATAAGCTTCCTAATTCTATCCTATATAATAAAAAGCTAATATGCAAATCAACTGAAATGTATAATGACCAGTTGCTATAACACCTACTGACCACCAGGGGGCAAATGATCAACACAGGAGCTGCCCCCTGGTGGTCAGTGTGCTTCCACAGGCGGAGTGCTGCTCAGCCAGAAGATGGGTTCACTGCTGGCGAGCACAGCCAGCCTCTCCCTATTCCGTGGCAGCACTAAGGATGTCCGACTGCCGGCTTAGGCTCGCTCCATGGGCTGGCAGTCAGACATCCCCTGAGGGATCCCAGACTGCGAGAGGGCTTAGACCGGGCTGAGGGATCCCCCTCCCCAAGAACATGAATTTCATGTGCCAGGCCTCTAGTATACAATAAAATAGCCTCACCACTATAAACAACCAAGTATTGACTCAAACAAATAAGAAGCAGTGTCCCATGTGGTCTTTTCTATACCAAAATATACCTTTAATATTCTGAAGCATTTTGAGTCATATCAACTGTATATACAAATTTGACAACCTTTGATGATTATGATTATAATTATCCTCCTACTGTACTATAATTCTAAAATTATCAATTCACATAAAATGATCAAATTAAAACTTGCATTTCTAAGTTCTGTAAGATTTCATCAAGAACATACGAACATATTATAACTTAAGCCACTCCCTAGACCATAATACATTATTGGTTGTATCTGATCTTTCATAAAGAAACTCATCTTTTATTTTCTTTATAGTTCTATTGTGCATGTTGTTGCATTGTGATATTTTGGCATCTCATTGGATTAAAAAAAAACTTTGAATGAATAATTACAACTTTTTAATATGAAAAGAAAACCTAATTCTATGCAAAAAAAAAAAACCTGAAATATAAAAAAAGAGACTTTGTTGCAATATATTCCATAGCACATCACCAACTAATATAGACTAAGAGATTATTCCTCTGGAAAGAGAGCCTTTTGAATTAATCAAACATAGAAATCAATGGAAATTATTATACCATGGTTTTGCAGGAGATAATAGATATCAAAGAGTTAATTCTTAGCTTTTATGGGGAGAAAATAATGCTAAATAGTTTCATTTAAAATTTTGTTTCAGTTAAAATATGCTTATTCCCCATATCGAAAAGATTCAATAAATCTTACCTACTGATTAGATTTATTACAGTCAATATGATCACTTAATGGAAAATCATTAAAAGGAAGATAATAAAACGCATTTATTTTAGCAAGCTCTATCTTTATCAGTTAACACACTTAACCAACAAGTGAATTTTGCATATATAATTACATATAATTAATATTTAGGAAACATTTGCATATTTCTATAAATAGATTTACATGTAAACTCCTGTATAAATAATCTTCCTTAGCTGAATCATTATACTCTATTAATATACTTTAATACTAAATAAAAATATATATCAATTAGTTCAAAGCTCAAAAAACTGAAAAGATTAAATTACTACATCTTTTCCATGAATCATTCAGAACTTTAGAAATATGGAATAAAAATATAAAACTGTCTTTCTAAGTGCAATGAAAGTAATATCCATAAAACTAACAGGATTTTGAAAGAAATTAAGCCTGTAAGGTGGTGTGTTTTGAGGGATTTTATTTTCCCTTCTGGGAGACACTGCAATAATCACTGTGTAGTTAAGACCTCTGAGATAGAAATCAGTTTCTAAAATTAATGTGAAGGCAGTCATGGTCAGAGCTGTTGATATTGTAACATGTAACTCCCTGATGTTAATAGAGATATTCAACCATAGGTGAAATGGCTAATCAGCTTTTCAGTCCAACAAATCAATAGCCAACCTACACAGGGTTCTCAGAATCTTTTGTTCAAATGACAAGGCTGCTGCTTCTTTCTGAGCAGAGAGAGAGAGAGAAAAAATGAATCTGCAAGAAGCTGCCATTGACAAAAGTCAAAGGGGAGGGTGGAGGCAGGTGAGAAGTGTAAAGAACAGACTCAGAGAACCAGAAATCAGGATACCAGACAGATTTCAGGTGACAAAAAGAGGAAAATAAAACTCATAAACACAGAAAACCAATGGGACAAGGGACTATGGGAAGACAAGGATTTGACACGAAACACAGAAGCATTATGAAATAAGAGCTAAAAGCAAAAACACGAGGCAGTGGGATACCAAGTAGCTTCCTTGTTAAGAGTATGAACTCCACAACCTCGGATTCCACATGGAAGCTCCTATACTTCCTTGTGCCGCTTCCCTCACATAAACAAAGTGATCTTAACAGAACATTAGGCTTGTGCATCGCTCAGTAGGCAGGACTTGGCAAAGATGTATCACACATGACTCACCCAACCCTCCCCCTTGATTTGTATAAACCAGCGCCCTCTCCCCTTCTCCTGGCTGTGGAAAGGGTGAGGGTCCAGGGATCTCCTGCGGCCCCCAGGTTCCAGGGTAAATGAAAGCCACAGCGAGGCAGATTGAGAGCAAACTTGGAGGAGGAGGAAGGAGCGAGAGAGGAAGTCATGTAGAGACATTCTAAAATAAAAGACCTAATATTTTGGTTGCCAGGAATTCTTTCTACTGGCCAAATAACTAGCTTTGTTAACTCCAATTTTCCAAACTGGAGGCAAAACAATCTAGTGGTTAAGATTCTGGAACCAAACGTAAATAGGTCCAAATCTCCAGGAAATAAATTCACTTCACAGGGAAAACCATAAAACCTCTTATTAATTATGAGTGCTTGGTAGAAATGATCTCAAAGGAACTTTTCCCCCCCAATAAAACAGCAGTGACAATAATTCAACTGAGGATGAGATGAACAGAGTGTCAAGGTCTACCAACCAGGCCTGCAGTGCTTTAAATAGCAGCAAAACAGAACACATTTCCTTCTCTACCATGTTCTTATCTTAAGAAACAGCATCTATTGCCCAAGGTAAAAACAATATATCAACACAAATGGCCTGGCTGAAGGTGGTTGTGGCTTTATCCGCAGGAACCCATCAACAGACTTAAGCCCACTTAATTCTACATAAACCCTTCCAAACCTCCAACATAGCACTATTTTCAAAAGGCAAAAAACATATCAATGCCATATTTCCCCTAAAAACACTTATACACAATCAATGTTCTAAATATATGCTCTCAAAAAATACTAGACTCCAATAAAATAAAACTATTTCTTGAAAAATAACATGTAAGTGTAAAATGGCAACTTCTAAGAAGTATTTAAATTTCAAAATAGAGGTGAAACAGATTAAGTCTTGAGATGAAATGTCAAGTTGGACGTTTGGATAAACTTTAATACTTTAAAAACACATGAAGATTTTACTAGTAGAGAGTACAGTCTACCTATATAGCTATTATTATGGATAGGGTTATAAACTTCAGCAGATAAGCAAATAAAAAAAACTAACAACAATACTTTCAATCTATTTACGTTGAACATATTATTTTTGACAAATTTAAGACTGCTACTATATCTCATGAATGTCATTCAATAAATATTTATCATATACAAATTATGCCAGGTTCTGGAGTACAATGGTGAAGAGGAAAAAAAAAAAAGAAGAAAAAAAAGATATAGCCCCTGACTTCATGGAGCTTAAAATCTAGTGAGAAATACAATTAAGTGAGGAATAACACTGTGGTGTAATAAGGCTGAGACGGAAGTACAAGGTGCTGTGGGAACGCAGAGCCGGTGCACCTGACCAGCATGGAAGAGGGAAAAAGAAGTAGTGAATGGTGAGAGAATTTAAGAAACCCTTCATTCCCCCAAATTTACCATTTAAACTAAGACTTTATGGATCACTAGGATTTAACGGGAAGGCAGATGAAGGCTCCCAGTGAAGGAAGCAGTGCTTGTATAAGAGAAAAGGGAAGGGTAGGATGGATAGGGAGAAGAATATAGGACATCTGAGAAACTAAAAGTAATTCATTTTTTAGGTGAATGAATGAAAACATCTTCCTTTCACTCACCAGCTCTATTTGTTTATTCAATTAATATTTATGGAGCTCTGACAAAGTAATTTGTATATCAGGGCCCCACAAAATGATGGCTGCCCAAAGGCTCCACCCACATCACAAATCTAAACCTAAGTCAACTTGCTTTTATGGGAAACACCTCACTAGCAAGTCAAGGAAACCTAACATGTACTAATTTCAGTCCTCTAACTCAGCTTTTATTGTTCAAAGTATTACATGAGTCTCTTTTTTCCTCCACTGACCTCTCCCCAGCTACCCCACCCCCCTGCACATGCCCTCACCTCCTTACCATCTGTGTCCCTTGGTTATGCTCATATGTATGCATACAAGTCCTTTAGTTGAGCTCTTACCTCCTCAAACCCTCCTCCCCCCCTCCCCCGCCTTCCCTCATAGGTTGGACAGTCTGTTCGATGCTTCTATGTCTCTGGATCTATTTTTGTTCATCGATTTATGTTGTTCATTATAGTCCACAAATGAGTGAGATCATGTGATATTTACCTTTCTTATTTCACTTAGCAAAATGCTGTCCAGTTCCATCCATGCTTTTGCAAATGGTAAGAATTCCTTCTTTTTTTATAGCAACATAGTATTCCATTGTGTAGATGTACCACAGTTTTCTAATCCACTCATCTGCTGATCTGCTAGTCCAGTGGTCGGCAAACTCATTAGTCAACAGAGCCAAATATCAACAATACAATTGAAATTTCTTTGGAGAGCCGAAAACCGACTTCTGCACATGGGCCTCAAAGTTTCAATCGCACTGTATGTGCGCACCCGCACGTGGTATTTTGTGGAAGAGCCACACTCAAGGGGCCAAAGAGCCGCATGTGGCTGCGGTTTGCCGACCACTACTGTGCTAATCTTTTAAAGAAATCCCTAACCTCTTAGCCAATCATGTCCCGTTTCTGCACTGCCTCTTCTAACGCTCTATAAAAACAGCTCTTGCACAAAATCCCTTGGAACAGTGTTCCACTGCTCCCAACCCCTCAACTGCCTTCCCTTGAGTGAAGGATATCAAGCTCCCATTACTAAATAGTTTTGTTATTTGACAGCTCCTACTATTTATCACTCCTTTCAACAAGGGAGGTATCCTTATCTTTTTTCAATTATAAAACACAAACAAAAGGAAATCAATCCATGTTATAAAGGCTCTTTCTCATTAGAATAACTTCATTGCACAGAATTCCTTTGAAAAACAAACCAGAAAGAAAACTGATGTAAAGCTGAATAAATACCTTGTGAAGGAATTAAGTCTTGAAAATAATGGTTTGTTTTCTTTCCTTTCTTATCCCATTTCCACAGTTTTCAGAATATGTTCATCTTACAGTTCAGTGGGTCAGAAACCCGATCCAGGTCTCACTGGGCTTAAGTCCAGGTGTCAGCAGGGCTGCACTCCTTCTGCAGCTCCAGGAAGAGAACCTGCTCTGAGTTTTTTCAGGTTTTCAGGGCTGTGGTCCCTTCCTCCATCTTAAAGCAAGGGCTAATCGCATCACTGACTCTCCTTCCATTTTTAAGGACTCTTGTGATTGTTCTGAGCCCACCTAGATAATCCAGGCAAATTTATCTTTTAAGGTTAACTGATTATCAACCTTAATTACATCTGTTACCTTAATTCCCCTTGGCCATGTAATTTAATGTTCTCAGAGGTTCTGGGGATTAGGGCATAGATATCTTTGGGCTGCTATTATTCTTCCTATCACAGTTATACACAACATTGAGGAACCTGCAATCATCTCTCTCCTGTGCTTTATATCTGCTGGGTTAGATTGAAAATGTGTACAAAATCATACTGTCAATGAAAAATGCATCAAAAGTACTTCAAGCAGGAAGAAAATGACAGTAGAGATGAGAAAGAACATTTTCAGCTCAAATGCTTATAGAGAAGACTGCACATGAAGGAAGTCTTCAAGCACAGACAGGATCTGTAACAGGCAGAGATGAGTATGGGGCATTATTTCTGGTGGGGACCTTGTGTAAAATGGAAGAAAGGTAAAAAAGGAAAACATTTAACAAGTCCTGCTGGGGTGAAGAGCACTCAATAGCAAGCAGCGGGAACTGAGAATTTCAAGGAGAAAGTGGTAAAAAATTTGACTGTGGCAAAGATGAAGAAGCACAATGACAGGAGAGGCCACTGGAGTTTTAATTAGTAGATCATGGGTGATCTTCAGACAAGTACTCAGTCAAGTGCTGGCAGCAGGAGCCACACTGGGGCTCCCACAGTGGGCTGGCAGCAAGTGTAAATGATTCTTTTGATAAATCTATAGTTAAAAAAGGTAAAATATTTTTGAAAGACATTTGAGAAGACAATAAAAAGGTTTGATAGTATGCTGATGGGAAAAAGTCAATGATAAAGAAAAATAAAAGTAAAAAATCAGATCAAAGACAAAGGTCACAACTCTCAAGTTAATACCTAAAGGTAAAAACTTTATAATAAAGCTGTTGACAATATCAATTAAGAATATCTGTTCTAGCTGGGACCGGTTTGGCTCAATGGATAGAGCGTCGGCTTGGGGACTGAAGGGTCCCAGGTTCGATTCCGGTCAAGGGCATGTACCTTGGTTGCGGGCATATCCCCAGTAGGGGGTGTGCAAGAGGCAGCTGATCGATGACTCTCTCTCATTGATGTTTCTGACTCTCTGTCTCTCTCCCTTCCTCTCTGTATAAAATCAATAAAAATAAAAATATATTTTTTAAAAAAAAGAATATCTGTTCTAAAACTTTAACTTTTTAAAAGAAGAAAAAATCCATTGACTGTTTAAATTCTTAAGATTAATTAAAGAGTCTCTCTTAAATTTATGACAACAAAAGCATATTTTGGAGAACACCGGAACAATCTAATGATTTACAGACAAATCGTTAAACAGGAGTAACAATCCCTTGAAGCTCATATCACTGTAACTATCTCTCTTTGAACTGAGGCTGAAATAATATTTCTTAAGGTGCTATCCTTAAAATGTAAGTAATGATTCTTCTATGCCCATCATTTTTTCTCATGATAATGAAGTCTTTTTAATGCCTTTGTTTAAATAACCACTAAGAATATTATTAAATACCTAATTATGTAGCACTAAGGAACTAAACTTGACTTAAACACAGGTCTATTGTATGTTCCAAGACCACACTACATCTCCCATAAGACATGAACTCTGGCACCAAAAAAAAAAAAAATTTAATTAATAAAATGACAACGACAATGGTGGTCAAGTTCTGCCTCACAGAAGTGGTGACCGAAAAGCAGAATGGCTGGTTTGTTGTTGTTGTTGTTGGTGGTGGTGGTGGTGGTGGTTGTTGTTGTTGTTGTTAATCCTCATTCGGGTATTTTTCCCATTGATTTTTAGTGGAAGGAAGGAAAAGAGGGATGGAGAGAGAGAGAGAGAGAGAAACATTGATGTGAGAGAGACACATCTATTGATTGCCTCCCACATGCTCCCTGACCCAGGGCCAGGGATCAGACCTGCAACTCAGTCAGATACATGCCCTTGACTGGGAATCAAGCCCATGACCCTTTGGTGCACAGAATGACACTCTAACCCACTGAGACATGCCTGTCAGGGCCAGAATGGCTCTTGAATGTGTCCTTTTCATTATGATACTTTCTTACACTCTTTTCTAAACCTCCTGAAGTTGCAGATATAACTTAAAAAGTCAATTACAGAAAACACTAACAAATAGTGAAACACAAACAGAAATAAAGAAAATAGCAAATATAAAAATTTGATTCCAACAGAAAAAATAATAAAAATGAAAAAATTGAAAAAATAGTAGCCAACTTTTTTTAAAAATATATTTTATTGATTTTTTACAAAGAGGAAGGGAGAGAGATAGAGAGCCAGAAACGTCGATGAGAGAGAAACATCGACCAGTTGCCTCCTGCACACCCCCCACCGGGGATGTGCCCGCAACCAACGTACATGCCCTTGACTGGAATTGAACCCAGGACCTTTCAGTCCGCAGACCGACGCTCTACCACTGAGCCAAACCGGTTTCGGCCCAACTTTAATTTTTTACTCATTTCACTTATACTTACTTTCATTTATAATACTCTAGAATTATACTACTTATTAATTAACACACACAGAATATTATAACACACATTACCAGGCCCTGAACACTTACAGAGAGAAAGGTACTGCTCTTACAAAGAACATCATGCCTGTAATTAATTTGCTAATTTGATTAATCTCAAAGTATTTTAATTTGGAAAGTTATATATCTAAGCAAAACACACAATTGATGCATGTAAAAAAATTTAATTACTAATTTTATGTCTGATTTTTCATTTACAGATAGAAAAATTATCATGCATCTCCAGTTTCTCTCTAAATAAAAAGTAGCTGAAACCGGTTTGACTCAGTGGATAGAGTGTCGGCCTGTGGACTAAAAGGTCCTAGGTTCTATTCCAGTCAAGGACATGTACTTTGGTTGTGGGCACATCCCCAGTAGGGGGTGTGCAGGAGGCAGCTGATCGATGTCTCTCTCTCATCGATGTTTCTAACTCTCTATCCCTCTACCTTCCTCTCTGTAAAAAAAAAAAAAATCAATAAAATATATTTTTAAAAGTAAAAAAAAAACAAAAAAAACACACACAATTGAAGCATCAACTCCAATAATAATAATATGGGAAACTATTGCTTAAAATAGAGAGGCTCAGAACTGAGCACTGACATGGAAAATACGCACAACAGAGATTATCCAACTAAATATGTGATTTCTGAATGATCTCTCTGCCTCCATTAAATGAGGTAACGTTATTTATTCCTATTGCGCTCTTAGGTTTGAGAACATGCTGTAGAAGAGTTTGATTCCTGGAAAAATTATTAATTTAAATTAATTTCTAAATATTAAACCAGATTTCTCATTGGGTCTTATGAGGAACTTGACAACAGCCAGTCCTCTCAAGAGAAAAACATTGCCACCCAGCTAAAAGTTATTTCCCATTCTCACTTATGGTTAATATTGACCATGTGAAATATAAAATATAAGTCCCAGCCAAAGAAATAGAAGTCAAAATGTTCTGTAAAATAAAATGGAAAATCATCTTTTAAAAGAGGGAAATGTACTCCCTTTTCCCCAATTTTCTTTGACTGGAATGCAGACTTGATGGCAGGAGCTTGAACAGCCATACTGAAATGCGAGGTAGAAGCTATGTGATGGCAGGGCAGCAACAAAATAAGGATGAGTTTAGGTTTTTTATGCACTGAAGCCACCTCACTAGCCTTAAATTGTCTACCTCCAGACTATTTCCATGGAAGGAAAACAAACTTCTACCTTCTTTAAGCCATGTTATTTACAGGATTTCACTTTATGTTATTGAACCTAATCCTCATAGATACAATGTGCTTATCCTAACAATTCCACACCTGGCATATGCTCTAAAGTCTAGACCAGTGCTGTCCAACAGAGTATCCTGTGATGATGGAAATGTTCTGTACTTTTGCTGTCATCAAGTAGCTACTAGTCACATGTGATTACTGAGCACTTGAAATGCCTTTTAACACGTAAAACATTTTAAATTGGATTTAACTTCAATTAATTTAAATTTAAATAGCCACATGTGGCTAGTGGCTATTATGTTAGATAGCACAGTTCTAGGCATCAGGGAGCATAAAAACTGTAACTGAGTTAATTTAGGAAGACATCAAATTCCTTTCTAATTGATATATAATAAGACAATAAAATTCTCAATGCTATTTTAATTTTCATAAGCAATATGCCTATAATTAAATTTTGCTAGAGTAATTCTATTACGTTCATCTTGAACCATACCTGTAGGAATTTAGAAAACATTAGTCACAATGATGAAGACAATGTGACAGTGAACCTGTAACACATTTTCTACTTTAGTACCAAAACCTCTCCTGAATATCTTCATTAGAAATCCACTGCTCTTAAAAATGTGACAGAACTGAAATACTTTTACATTTCTTTCCCATACAGATGTTCTCTGAACTGAAAGCAGCTGGAATACAAAAAGTAATATTTACAAAGGTGAAATGCCTTTTCAGATCATTAACAATTGACCTAATATTATGCTAGAGAATACCAAAGCAAAATTCTTACCTGAATTTCAATACAACTACTTCCTAATACACAATAAAAATGTTTGGTCTGCTTTAAAAACTAATAGACACTTTTCCTCCCAATGCTAACCATCTTTGTGTTAAGAAGTATGGATATTATAGATTATGAAGCATGGTTCTTTGGTTATGAATAACCTAGAAAATTAATGACGAAAAGGTACTTGCAAAGGTCATCCAGTTTATGTCCTCATCCCAGAGAGGATTATGTAATTGCCCCTAGACATGTTGGTCTACCTTCTCCCCTTTCCCTTTCCCTCAGGCAGAAGTAATCTCTCTGTGTGACCATGAAATATTTTGTGATACATATCCTTCCCACACAGCACTTACTGTACTAGTTCATAGTGGATTTCAAAACTGTCTGCGCTAGACCTTGAAATTCTCAAGGGCAAAAGAGACCTCAGAGGGGTATGGTGCCGGTGAAACAAAACCATCCAGAGGCAGACCACAAAGGAATCTGCTCTTGAGGGCAGAGGAACAGAAAAGGAGTAATACAATCAGTTTGCTAATCCCACGTTTCTGTCCAAGGCTGACCTTGGTCACAATCTGCTTTAATTCAATTCACCCTGTAAATTCATTTTTGGGTAGACTTCTGTTTGCTTAAAATTTTTGAATTACAAAATCATATGTAAATAAGACATAAATGGATTATTTAGGATTAAGCATATGATGGATTAATCCTAAATAAAGCTTTTAAATCACTTTGGTTAACATTAGTTTTCTAAACAGAATATATTCTACATTGAATTCACTGTGTCTGATAAAATTAACTAATAACTCAACCTCTGTACAACCTTTTTGTTTTAAATAATTTGTAGAGAAGCAATTAGGTATTACATAAATACCACCCACATCCTTAAAACAGAAAGAGACATGAGCAGATGAAGAAACAATTTTAAAGTTATGAAAAGATGTCATTTTCTAAAATTTCACTTTGAATGACACACTTTTGGAATTTAACTGCTGTCTTAAACTAAAATGACAAACTCACTCGTTATCTGAATTCTACTTTTTTTTTTTTTAACTTGAGAACCAACTATGTATTTTATATGGAACAGGCTAGTCCTGTGACATCAGGTAAATAGTAGAATAGCAGGTACTATTAGAGGTGTAGATATATCCCAGAGAAACAGTAAATATCCTGGTCAGAATATCCAAGAGAAGAATCACCATCATTTACCAAACCTACTAAACTTACCACTTACTACCTCAACCAATGATCCAATTCAGACCTCTTCAAAGTTAATTAGGATCTCTCTCTCAAAGTTAATTAGGGAGTAAATGACTGTTACTTATCACTGACAGAATATTGTAAAAGACCTAAAAAGAGGGTAAAGCAACAGTATCATAACCTTTTCTATGGGATTCTCTTTGGTTAATCAAAGCACTTCCATTATGCTGGATTTTGTGGTGAAAAGTGGACACAGAAGGTTTTTAAAAGAGTGACAGTCTAGTTGAAGAAACAGAACTAGTTCACATAAGCTAGCAGACAACCATTAGAAATCAAAATTAAGGCCGAAACCGGTTTGGCTCAGTGGATAGAGCATCGGTCTGCGGACTGAAAGGTCCCAGGTTCGATTCTGGTCAAGGACATGTACCTTGGTTGCGGGCACATCCCCAGTAGGGGGTGTGCAAGAGGCAATGGTAGATGTTTCTCTCTCATTGATGTTTCTAGCTCTCTATCCCTCTCCCTTTCTCTCTGTGAAAAATCAATAAAATATATTTTTTTAAAAGAAATCAAAATTAAAACTCACTTTACAACTGAATACATACATAATTTCCAAGAAAAGCATGGAATAAATTTTTTCATTTTAGCCTGGCAGGTGTGGTTCAGTGGTTGGTGTCAATCCATGAACCAAGAGTTCATGGTTCGATTCCTGGTCAGGGTACATGCCTGGGCTGTGGGCTCGAACCCCAGTAGGGGGGTGTGCAGAAGACAACCAATCAATATTTCTCTTTCAACTCATCAATGTTTCTCTCTCTCCCTCTCCCTTCCTTTCTGTGAAATCAATAAAAACATATTTTAAAAATTATTCACTTTAATGTAGCATGTATTAGCTACCTGTTATACATATAAGATTATATTAGGCACTGAAGAGTCAAATTAATTTTAAAAAATAGACTCTGAGGTAGGGACTATGAGGGACAAAGCATCAATGTTTAAGTATAAAACATGGTAGGCATTACATGAGACATGTACACAAAATCCCACCATGTGTCACAAAGGGGAAAACTACAGTAGTCAAAGAAGTCGAGAAAAAGTTGGGGGAGGCCCTGAAAGAACAGATGGATCTGCATTAATGCCGTGGACATTTGTTTTTTTCATCTGTAAGACAAGGAGTTGAGGAGATCAATAATCTCGGAGAACCTGGAACAATATATGCAGAAGCCTAGGGGAGATGACTGACTGCAGGACTCCTTGACCTGCTTCAATAACAGCAACTCATGTACTAGTATGTGTGTATAGATGTGTCTAAAGGAGATTCTGTTGGCATTGAAAGAAAGCTCGAGAAGTTTAACAATTCTAGCATCACGTAATTATATATGCCAAATTAACCTTACTTCAAAGCATATCTAGTCTGCCAGGAAATGATTGCTATTAACTTCTAAGAGGCCTCTGCAGTAAAATATCATCCTAAAGTAGAAAAGGGCAATAAATACCGCAGGAAGGAAAAACAACATTCAGGTATTTTGTCCTCTGGGTGCCCTTGAGACTACAATGTTTCTACCTCCCAATTCCAAATGGGACTTGTCCTAGAGCTCAGGACAGCAGATATTATACCAAAAGTAGGAAAACAAGATATCACTCAAAAAACCTCTTTGAGACACTTGGAGTATAAGACAGGAAAGCTTTGGGATCCATGCAGTGCCTGGTAAAACAGCCATTTGGGGGATGGGAAGAGCTGGATGTTTCCTAAGGTACCACTGAATGCAGCCTGCTTCTGCAGAGCTCCTGAGGAAGCCACAAACACTTGGCACATAAGGAACTCTGCATGCCAGCAGGGTGCACAGGGGTCCTATCTGTCAAGACATGGGCTCTCAGCACAAGCATCAAATAGCAGCAGCCTCCCAGGAGGCAGAGGTGGACATCGCCTAACTGCTGTTGCTGCACGAACATGAGGACCAGGGAGGAAAACAAAAAGTTAGGTAGAACCAACTGGGTTCTTGAGTATATGAGCGATCATATGAAAAGATTCCATCAAGTGAAACAAACAACATGAATGGTTCTCTCCTGACATCTTGAAAAAAATCAGAGACGGTGCCAAATCCTTTTTAATGTGATTATTATAATTTTTCTTTCCACATCCATAATTTCTGATTAGATTTACAGCACTTTCATCATTCAGCTGAAATAGATCTTTCTTTGTGCTTATTAACATTAGTAACTAAACAGTCAGAGCTTGGACAAACATATAAGACACATTCATGTCACAGAACTCAAGAAATATCAATTTCAAATTTCAACCATATATTTTTCTGGAAATAGTCCTGGATAACATTGCTCTTGATGCTGAGTCTTGCAAAACCACCTAATGGGCTAGCTCATGGCTCATTTCATACAAATAAAGTTAAATGTTCATTTAAATGGGATGTAGATTTTCACAAACACTGAATCACTCACATGGCTTTCCAGGAAATTAAATTAACACAGCCCATTTGATTTTCCATGTTCACATTTTAGTCATGCCCACTTTTTAGCAACCAAGCAAAAACTCAATCTCTTGATAAATGATACAATCCTTCTAAAGATTTAATTTTTCTTTGAATTCTTTGGAGTAATAATGTCCAATATTAGCCTAAAAAATAACCACTATTTGAAATCCATTGTTTGATATTTATACAAAAACATCTGTCCACTCAATAATATGAAACCTGCTTAATATTACATGATCAAAATATTTGTTTAAACTTGAAGTAAATAACTCTATTATATGCTATAACACTACAAAATTATAAAACGAATGTAGAGTATAAATCTATCATTGAACAATTGTTAGGATGAGTTCTTATTAAGAAATAAAATATACTTTAAACATATCAATAGACACAGAAGGTTTGGCTCAGTGTATGCAGCATCAGCCTGCAGGTTCGATTCTGGTCAAGGGCATATACCTTGGTTGCAAGTTCCAGGCCCTGGACAGGGGCATGCAAGAGGCAGCCAATAGATGTGTTCCTTTCACAGAGGTGTTTCTCTCGGTCTCTCCCACTCTCTCTAAAAAAGTCAATGGAGAAATTATCCTCGGGTGAGGATAAAAACAAAACATGACATTTTTTATTTTTAAAAAAATTAAAAAGAAATAAAGTATATTTTAAATATATACAATTTTATTTATTAATTATAATAAAATTGAGGGAGAAGACTATATAATCAGGGTATCAATAATAAGGATAATGTCTATTTACATTTTAATATTTTAAAATAATTTTTTGTAAATAAGGCTGACAAAAATATGAAATAAACTATTATTAGAATCTTTGATGACCCACATGAAAACATAAAAATGTCACAGAATTATTTAATACAAAATCAGTACAGCCTACCTGTACTGATTTTTTTGTGTGTAAAACTCTCTTAAGTTAGTGTAAGTCATTCAATTCTTCCATGATAAATTACAGCACCATGGTATTTCTCACATACAGAAGATTTCTTAAACTTCCATTCATTTATTCTTACATATATAAGGTTTATGCAGCCATTAAATTACCAAAATACAAAAGAAACTTTAAAACTACAATGTAGTGAGGGAGAACCTGCTATTGACAATTTTATTCTCTGTGACTAAGTGAAATACCTAGGCAATTTCCATATTAACTTTCAGCATCCCATGACCATGTCTCATTTTAGACTAGGCTCAAAGATAAACCAAAGGCCATTAAGAGATTTGGTATTGCTAAACTTTGCTGATTTGAAAGACAACAGAGGAGATAAGCTATTCAAATCTACAAAATTCAAAGGGATCACATAAAAACAATCTCAGAGACGAGACTGAATTTAGAACAAGGACTGTAAAGCCCTGCAATTAGGATCAATAAAATGATTTTCCAAGTTCAGAATATAGAAAGAGCTGGTAAAAGACTAGGTCAAAACCAATAGACCTAAAGAAGTACACTACAAAGCTAGGTGACCCTGCTATTGAACCCACTAAGGATATCTGGGGCTGCACTAATGGAAACACATTGCCTAGGTATGGCAACTATTAGTCCCATGTACCCACCAAAGATGAGATCACATTGGGTCAGAGAACACTGTCCAAGTTTGACAAGGTCTAAATTTTTGTCTCTTGCTTTTTAATAGTAGCCTTGTAGGTCTAGTAGTCCAAAAGCTCCACTGAACATATAATGAAGAGGTTTCTACCTTCCTATGTACATAGAGGACATTAGCAGGTCTAAGTCCATCCTGCTCTTGTATGGATTTGCATGGTGCCAAAAGCCATGAGTGTTGTTGTGTGGAGGGCAACCAAGATGATGAGACATTTGGAAACCAAAGTCCATGGAGAAGCAGTAGCCTCCCATCTCTATGCCTATAGCCCTGTGTTATTTTCTTCATGGCATGTATCATAATCTGAAATTATCTTCTTTTTTACTTGTCAATGTCTCAATTTGGAACACTTTTGGTTTACCTCTATTTGGAATAAACCCTATGAGAAAAGAGAGTCCATCATTCTTGTTCAACATCATATTCCAAGTATTTCAAAACAGTGCTTTGCACCTAAGAGGTGCTCGATAAATATTTGCTAAATGGATGAATGAGCAGAGGGTGGAAAAACAAAGATGTATAATCTGAGAAGAGAAGGGAGCTATAAGAGCAGTTTTCACATATCAGAAGTACTATATCAAAAGAAGACATTTCCGTTTTTCTCCAGAAGAGATGACACAGGACCAAATGGTAGGCATTTCAAGAAAGAAAACTTTGGCTCACAACTAGGAAGCATTTTCTAAGCCACAGAGTCCCCTAACAAAGTGGTCACCTTGTTAATTCTGAAAGGGTTCATAGGAATAGGAGACTGTGTCCATGGGTTACCAGTTAATCACAGTTCATATGATTCAAAGTACATAAAGAATATAATGAAACTATACATGAAGATTGAAAGTAAAGAAAGTGATCTAAGTGGTAACTCAGAGAAGGTATCTTAGGACACAGAAAAAAAAATGAATACACATTGAATTCTGAATGAAATGGGGAGAGAGGAAAGTCTTGTAGTCTTTTCCAATAGGGATGTATTAAGTATACAGAGCTGTCAGCTGGAAATGGGCATTTATTGCACACAGAATTGTAAGCTGTACCAAAGCAATTAATAAGAAAACAAAACCAAATGAGACAATCAGTTTAAGGAATAAGAGTTGGCAATAATGAGTTCCCTTTGAAATTGGGTTTCAATTTTTATGAGAAATGCAGAATCTGAACACTAGATACATGTAACCAGAGAAAAGGCACAAGGCCAGATTTAGAGCTTCATTTCAGAGCACCTGGCAAAGGATGGTAGTTCCATCCCTGAGAAAGGATGTGTTCTCTGTGGAAATATTCAAAGGGAACAATAAATGAGGAATGGGGAGAGCATCACAAAATTACAGCTCTTGTAAGGATCATTTTTAAATGTCATTCAATCATTCATTTGTCCTTGGGCAGAACTGCAAAAAAGGTCATTATCTTTCATCTTAAAAACTCAACTAAAAAACATTCTTAAAAATCTCCCTGAAAAATATACTCCAAATGCTAAATATATCAGTATTAAAATATTTCTATATTTTAAATGTAGTTATGAAATACAAATGGCAAATTTTCTTATAATAAATAGTATAAAATAATCATATATTGAATTATAGTTAGGTTTGCTACATGAATAAGCAAAAGGACTTTAACACTTGTTTCTTGGCCTTTTAAAAATTTATAACTCAGTATAAAGTATAAGCTTAGAAAATAAAATATTCTCTTCTGACAAGTCCAAAATACCTATTGATAGTACATCAAATTAAGTACTTCTCAAATGGTTAAAAAAAAAAATTCTGCACTCATATAAATGCTCTATAACTCTAAAATAAATGGTACCTTTCCTGTAACAACTTAAATAAAACATAATTCATGACATTTAAATTATGAAGATTTAGTTGGTTTGTTCCAAGTTGTGGGTTTTTTGTTCTTGCTATTCTTAATTTTCCTCTCTTATACAATCATGAACAAGGTTAAAATAAAAATTAGAGAAAAACTAGGTTTTATAAAGGTAAACAATCTTTGCAACTTAGCCATGTGGAAGTCTGGAACCCACAAAATTAGTAACTATTTGGCAACTACTAGTAAGGAGGAAAAATAAGAGGCAAAAGTTAAATATTCTTACCAAAATTATATAACTAAAATTGTAGTTTACAAGAAACAACATTAAGTGGTAAGGTGCATTTCAAACAAAAGGTCTTCTGCTATAAAAATAGCAGGTCTAGCCTGGCTGGTGTGGCTCAGTGGTTGAGTGTTGGCCTATGAGCCAGGAGATCACGGTTCGATTCCCTGTCAGGGCATAGGCCCAGGTTGTGGGCTCGATCCCCAGTTAGAGCATGCAGGAATCAGCCAACCAATAATTCTCTCTCTCATCATTGATGTTTCTATCTCTCTCCCATTCCCCTTCCTCTATGAAATCAATAAAAATATATATATTTTAATAAATAAGTAAATAAATAAATAAATAAATATAATAGTCTAATCTCATCAAAAGGGCCTACATTCAAAGTTACTTCTGAGAAAATTACTACCTTGGTGTATAAATGGGGAATTGTATTGCAACAATCTCAAAACACACTAGACACACTATTGCAGTAAATGTCAACGTAACATAATGTATAGAGAAGAGTTAATATAGCAGGCCTGGGACTGCTGATCCTTGAAACAGCCTCCTTGAAAGGTTAGCCCTTGGCTGATAAACAGTTCCCTACAATGACATAAAACTCCTCCTAAATGGTAAGGGTGGCTCATTGTGCCTGGATTGTTTATTCAAACAATATGGTTTATATTAAATACCTGCTTTCCTTCTGGGAGTCTGGGATTTTGGTAGGTGCTCGGCCAAGGATGCCTGTGTGACCAACCTCCAGTAAAACCCTGGGGTGCTGAGTCTCTAATGAGCTGCATAAAGCTGCACGTGCTATCACTACTTGCTGGAGGAATTAAGTGGATACTGTGTGACTCCACTGGGAGAGAACTCTTAAAAGCTCCCATCTGGGTCCCTTTGCTAATTTTCCTTCCAACAAATCACCAAACCTGGGGGTGGTCTTAGGGACTCGTGACAAAGATAGCTTTTTAAACATCAATTATCTGGCCTTATACATTAAATATGTCTATCACATTTGCAGATGGCAAACGTTTAATGAATATATTCAAAGACACAATGAAGATTCAAAAATACTGGACTAAATGAACCAGCTATAAAACAATGAAATTTAAGGGAGAGAAAAATAAGGTTTTTTTTAAAAAAAAAAAACACAAAAAAAAACACACAAACGATTGTACATTAGAGAAAGAACATATAATTAAGAAGGTGTGAAAAATATGTATGGGTTTATTGAAAATAAAGTAAATATGTTAAACAGTAAAGTATAACAAAGATATCTAACTTACTTTGGTGCAGAAAAATAAGCAGTGTAAAATATAAAGCAAGCAGAAAGGATAACCCCACTTTCCTCTGAGAGTGGTCATGTCACATACAGAACATTATATTCAACTCTGAGCACCAGTTAAAAAAGGATATTTATTAGAGCATATTCAGAGGAAAGCTGGTGATGAGCTTCAAAACTATATTTTACCAGAAATGCTCCAAGATGAAGAGAAGACTAGAGATAGGAACAATACTTCTACTAACATATGCAGAATGTTTGGGATAATACAGAATTTTAATTTTTTCTATAAAATCATGAAGTCATAAAGATATTCATTTCAGCTGAATGCAAATAAAAATTATCCAAAATCCAAATTTTCCCAAAGTGCATTCATCCTCCTTTAAAACACATTCAATGACTACACTATGGGGTTTGGAAGGAAGAATTCAATTAGAAAGAATAGCTATATTAAATGATATCTATATTAAGTAATCTTTCTACTCTCCTAATACACTCATTTTATGGCTTCCTCATTTAGCCTCTAATATAAAGGCAGAGGGGAAAAGATTTTGAGGTAACCTTCAGTCCAACCACACCCTCAACAGAGTTAGGGGGGAAAGTGGGAAAAAACAAAAATATAGTTAATTTGGATAATTAAGTTCAATTGAACTCAAGAGATAAATGGCTTAATATATAGAAAGCACTTTATACTCAACTCAGCAAATATTGAGTAGCCACTATATACAAAGCACTGAGGAGCCAGAGAGATCTGAGTAAATAAAAGACACAATGAGGAGAAAAGATACAGATGTGTGAGCTTCTCCTGTTCTGTTCACATCCACACCAGGCAGAACTTCTTTAAGGTGGTAAAGCTGCTGAGGGAACTGTACCCACAATTCTGAAGATCAGGTAAATCCTAGAATCAAAACCAGGCCTGGGGTCCTCAGCCCTTAACAGCTGAAGTCTTGATGCCCACATACATTCCAAAGACCCAGGCCCTAAAAGTCTGCTTAGGAAAAGGTCCTCCCCTTCCTGGAGAGGCAAGTAGAGATGTTACTGCTGTAACAGGGGCAGAGGAACACAACAGAAAACATGTTCTAAGTCTTTCTCAAACTTCAGTACACAGATGCCCTGGGGGACACACAACACACAATGAAACAGGCAGTGCTGAAGACAGCACCAGTTAAAAAAGGACAAGAGCATTAACGGAATTCAGTGTCCTGAAAATAACATGGTCTTAACATGCAGCAGCAGAGTTAATGGTGAACTAATAAAGTGAGAAGACAGTCTGGGCTCAAAGACCTTTGAAATGAAGAATTATTTATTTAAACGAGGTTCAGCAGACCCATTCTAGTTACATTTGGCGGGGGGATGGGAGGTGTACAAGGAAGGTAGGGTATGCTAGGAAAACAAATACCAGAAAAAAATGCATTAACAAACAACCTCTTAAAGGAGCTAGGAGGGGATAAAGTGAAAATCAATTCTTTTAATTTACTTGTTATTGTAGACTTTCTGCTGGCAAGTTTGTGGTGAAACAACATAGCTTGATAATTATTGATGTGAAGATAAACTAGCTCACTCCTTTTGGAAAGCAATTCGGCAATATGTATAAATAATCTTAAAATATCTCCATACATTTTAACTAAGTATTTCTTTCCTAAAAGTTGTAAGAATACTAGAGATATTGTTTTATTTATAAAGATGTTCATGATATACAATAACATCAAAAATGCTTATATTATAAGTAACTATATTTAAAAATCCTTTTTTAAATTAAAAAATATATATAATCTTATTGATTTCAGAGAAAAAGAGAGAGGGAGAGAGAGATAGAAACATCAATGATTAACGAGAATCATAGATTGGGTGCCTCCTGTACACCCTCTACTGGGGATCAAGCCTGCAACTCTGGCATGTGACCTACTGGGAATCAAACTGTGAACTCCTGGTTCATAGGTTGATGCCCAACTACTGAGCCATGCCAGCCTGGCCAAAATATCCTTTAGTAGTACATAGAAAAAGTGTTAGTCCACAGTGGAAAAAGAAAAAAATTGAAGAGCTGTTATATCTAACTATATATGGGTAATGGAACAATGGGTGATTTCATATTCTTTTTTATGCTTTTAGACCTCTAAATTTCCTCAAGGGGTAATACTTCTTTAAAAATTAAACACACAAAATGAATCTTGATTGAGGATTTAAAGGGGGAAATTGTTATGTAAAAGGGATGGAAATCAGGAGAGGCAGAATTCGGAAATAAGTTTACAATCTCAAAAATTAGCTATAATTCATTCTTTTATAGAATTGTCTAAAATTAAAAGGTGCTAACGTGAAAGGGCAAGTTGGTGGATATATGAAATAGACACAATATCAACATACAAATAATCTCTATAAGAAATCCTTAAGGTCTTCTCTTAACACCGCCAGTCTACTGAGTATGTACCCTGAAAAGGGCAGGAAGACCTAATGAATCTCTGAGGTCTTTAATCTGAAGTCAAACTAATGAAAACCTGATAACTTGTTATCTTCTTTTTTTTAATCCTCACCCAACAATATGTTTTTTTATTTATTTGAGAAACATTGATCAGTTGCCTCCCGTACATGCCATGACGGGTTAAGTTTTAAGATCTTAGACACATAATAAGTTTTTTTAGTTGCCTTAGGCGAGTGGAAGTAGGATAATAAACTAATCTTTGGGATATCGGGTTTTTCCTCAAAATCTTTTGCAGAGAGCAGCAATTTGAATATATATCTATTTGTAATTTGTAATTTTAATACAAATTCATTTTAACTTTAACCTTTGGCAAGAAAAATATTTCACAAAAACCTAGATATACATTATACAGTGGTTCTTTCTTTTCAAATAAAGAACTATGCTGTACTTTGAAATTGATAACTTCAAGCATTTCTGAAAAACCAATTTTGAATCATCTTTTCTTTGTCAAAATTAAAGAAAATTCCAAATATATTTTAACTTATTAAAACATTAAAACCAGGATTTTCAGGAATTTTTTATTGGCTTCTTCACAAATTATCTTTTAATCTTCTCTACATCTATCATTTATAGTATCAGTTTAACATTTTTATTATAAAATTCCTGAAAAAGTAAATAAAATAACTGTGAGAGGCTATTAGCATAACATATATAATCCAATAATACCTATTTTAAATGTCAAACTCTATTATGAACATAAGTGCTTTAAAATTGTATTTTACACTGAGTATATCCGTGATCAATGTTTTGTGTCAAGTATAACCTCAGACAAAATACCCGTCACCTTTTGCTATAGTTTGCACTGCATTCAAATACATATTTTGACATTTTTTTCTAAAGCTATTTTATTGGTTTTGAGAGAGAGAGGAAGAGAGAAAAGCATTAATGTGAGAGAGAACCATCCATCCACTGCCTCCTGGATGGCCCCTATTGGGAACCAAACCCACAACCTGGGCATGTGCCCTGACCCTGAATCGAACCAGCAACCTTTTGGTGCATGGGATGACGCCCAAACAACTGAGCCACACTGGCCAGGACTATATTTTGAATTTGAATGAACAGGCTATATACTTTTATACTTGATTTTGTGTTTGTGGGGGCCTCTCAACTAAAATAATGCCACAACTTTGAATTTATCGGTTTTCAGGCACTTTTAACTGACATCAATGGTGTTTCCAATTGCTTAAGTAGAAAAAAATAAAATTGTTGTCAAATTGCTAAAGTCAAAGATAAAAGTGATTTCTCTTGAATAAAGTAGCATTTGGGCAAGTTTTAGAATTTTAGCAAATACTTCCATTCGATAAATCTTACCCTATGCTATGTTTCTTGATACTTATCATCTACAAATTTTAGAATCTCAAAAATTAATATGGTTCCATTTACTATGGTGAAGGTGCTGATATCTTATATATGTTTCATGTTTAATATCTATTAGACACACTGGACTTGCTAAATTTATTACTGTGATATTTTCACTTTCATGGGGAGTCAAGGCTTTTATATATATATAAAAGCCTAAGTAACTTGCAGTCTGGCTGACTGGCTGGTAGCTATGATGCGCACTGACCACCAGGGGGCACACGGGCAATGTAGGAGCGGAAATCACAGGCATGGAAACATGGAACGGACTGATAAATCTCAGAGGGAAAAGGGGAGGGCGGGAAGAGATTACTAACCAAAGGTTTTATATGCATACTAGAGGCCCAGTGCACAAATGCAACCATTGAGTCCCAAGGCCTGGCCTGCCCCCTCTCGCAATTCGGGACCCCTCAGGGGTTGTCACACTGCCAGTTTTGGCTGACCTCCACAGGCCATGTGGAGGGGCCCCACCTGCCAGAGGGACCCGCTCACTCCGCAAATGCCCTTCAAGCCCTCGCACATGCCAGGTGCAGCTGGCAGTGGAAAGACCACGGGAGATTGGCTCCAGGGAGTGTCCGGCCAATCTCACACAGTCCTGCCCCTCCAGCCACCTTCTAAATAATTTGTTTTCAATGTGCACAAATCTGTGCGCTGGGCCTCTAATCATATATAAGATAGAATAAAATAACCATTAAAAAGTTATAGATACGATCTTTTTAAATAGGGGACTGAAAATAGAATCCTGCAAATCTATGAAACATAGTTATTGCACCCGCCAGTCCCCATTTTCTAATACAGGGCCATCCTTTCGTTAAAGATGTGGGGGGGAAATGCTAGAAGGTGACATCAGTGGTGCATAAAAAACCTTACAGTGATTGATATCCATTTCAAGTTCAGCAAATAACACTTCAAACCAATTGTGTTGAAGCAAAAATAAGAACATCTAATATCACAAATAGAAGGTCATCAAATTTCTGTGAAAAACTATCTAAAATAACAAATATTTTAAAAGTCAGAAAATCATATAAACTATCATCAAAGCAAAATAGTTTTAAGACAAAACTGGATAATGTTACTGATAGGAACAAAAACTTTTGTGAAATGTCAAAATATTTTTTAAATAGACAGCATTATTTTTATTAAAACTATTTTCCTAATCATTCAAAAAGTAAATGCTCATTGTAAAAATAAATTTAAACTAAAATATTAATAAAGAAATACCTAATCACATCACTTAATATTTTAAAAGATGCCCTTTTTTACTATATTTAAAAAGTTATGAATATTTTAAATTATAGAGCAAAATGAGCACTGGGTAAAACTTTCATTTCCAAGAAACACTGGTCATTTTGTTTTCCCTGATGTCTATCTACTTGGTTGTAGAATATGCCACTTCTACATAACCTTCTTAATCTTACATTAGTTTTTCTCAGGGAAAAGGTCAACTGTCGGGACCTAAAACATCAAAATAGAGCATTCTCAGTAACATAAGCTCCCGTGCACTGCCAGCATTTCTACCTGAACACAAGTGATGCTGTGCTCAGCATGTTACATAGCTTGTTCTTCTTTACTATCACATACTTGTATATATAATGATTAGTTTTCAGGGTGGGGAGAGACAGAGCAAAGTCCTTTAACACAACAACTTCATTTATGTCTACACTCACGTAGTAAATTATATATGCTGTCATTTATAACCAAATTGGATAATTATCACAGAACGCTATATAATGATGAGAATAACGGCTATGCTTCCTGTTCTTAAAATGCATTATTCTGAAAAAGACAGAGTAGTTTCAAAGTAAGTATTACCTTATTCTATAATTATACACATATTAAAGTATGTCAAAAGAAAGTTAAGTGGCTTACCCTAGAGTTACGCAGGAAACACTACAGTAAATAAGAGAATCTAAACCTAAAACTTGCCTCATACTGACTCGCCTTTCAAGCTACAATAAAGACTTTCATTTCTACTCTTCTTCAAAAAAAATTCTCTTTCAATAAGAAATTTATAAAGATTTTTTAAAAGCTATTCAAGGAAAACTTAAAAAAAATGAACAAAAATAATGTCAAGGAAATGCCATGCCCTGGAGTTTCACTTTTATTATTTTAAAAAATAGTTTGATTATAGACTACAGATTATAGACTAACCTGGCAAGTTTGGGCTTATTAAGGTTGCTTTTTTTCATCAAAGAGATTTGTAAGATCAAGAAAAAGATATCACTAGAAAAGAAAAAGAAGTGAAGCAAGTGATTTATGTGAGAAAAAAAGACCTTTTGTAGTGAAAAGAGGTACCAAGGTTTGAAGGCTTTTTTTTTGGGGGGGGGTGCGGGGGAAGGCGGCGGTGGGGAGGCAGTATGTATAGTGGTTAAGTGTTCAGGCTTTAGCTCCAGGACAACTGGGTGTTACTGAACTTCTGACACTGACGTTATTGAGTGACCTTGGATAAGTCACTTTCCCCTAGTTTCCTCATCTCTATAATGGGAATAACAGTAGCTATCTCAAAGAGTCATAGTTAGGATTACATGTCACATGTAAAACTTAACACAGTGACTGGCACATAAATGTTGTTAGAATTATTACGAGGAAAAGCTAGAAGAGGGAAATGCAATAACCATGACCTCATGATTCCTGTACAGGTCATCTACTGAGTCTTTTCTAACTATACAGTATGTACACTCCAAACTTATGGAATCAAAATGTGTTTGTTCTCAAATGATACATGCTAAGGTCCTATTTATGACCACTGAAAAGTTACAGTATCATGTTTCCAAACTTAAAATGCACGTTTCAACTTTTCTAAGATGCCAATTGCAAACAGGGGACAAGTATTAGTGTAAATGACCCAAACTACAGAAATATAAACCAGTTAAATTTTAATCCCAAACAAGTAAACTCTTGTTCCAAGGTAAGTATTTTATTAAACTGGAGCAAAGTCTGATTTTGGTATGTAGAATACTATTTTATTCTTTATTTTAAACCTTTCTTACATTTTAAAAAATATACAGAACAACTTCAATAGAATAACATTTCCACTAAAGGGCCTATGAAGTCAAACCACCAGTGTGCAACATGGTTGGCTTCCGTAGGCACATTTCATTAATGCATTTCATAAAACAAACAAATCAAAAATGCTGAGAAGAAAAATACTCAGTAGTTTGATATAAAATTTAAAATATCTGTCAGGCAGGAAAATTATGGTAAAAAAGTAAGATTTATATGTTTTACCACTCAGAACTGCTTCATACTAATTCCAAAATGCCATTTTGCTGCATCTAAACCCCTGACAATTTATTATACAATTTCATGTAGCACACTAAAAAATAAGCTAATTTAAACTCTGAATATGAAAACAGATCATTACAAAAGAAAATACTGAAAGCTGTTACCTGTATTTCATAATTAAGTATATTATATTCTCAGCAGCACTAAGAATGCAGCTTGGTCTAATATAAATATCTAAATAATAGCTACACAAAAGTATTTTTCTCTTAAAAGAAGTTTTTGTATATTTTTTCCCTATGTTGTTGACTTAAGCAACATTGATCTATATATTGTGCTAAGAAAACATTAGGCACAGATCACATACTATCATTTACATTTTCTTTGTTGTGAAAAATATACTATGTGCCAACGCATATCACAGAAATGATTGGTGGACAGAACAGTAAGTTTTGTAAACCTAATACAAAAAAAAAAGTCAGTATTTTACTCTTAAGAATAAAAAAAGAAAGCACACCAAGTAGCTTTAGGAGCAATGCCTCATTTCTGGGTGAGTACTCAGCATCTGCATTAGAATTATTTGTAGATTGTCTCAAAGGAAAACAAATCTTTATTATATAGCAAAAGGGACACCATTTTGGGAATGTGAAAGAATTTAAAAGGAATCAGAAAAAATGTTTCTAAAAGCCATTAAAAAGATTTAACATAATATCTCATACAGATTATTGATTGCTTTGTTGGAAGGAATAAATTATTTAGCATTTTGATTGCTCTATATAATAGATTCTTTCATTAGCTAAGACACTTCTGGATTAAGGTACCAAAAGATACAGATGAAGGGAAATACAGCAGGAATACAGAGGAGGGGAGAATCATTTTACCCTGATGAAATAAAAATACTGTTCCTTTTTGCTCATGGCAGAAAATGTGTGCTGTGGAGATTATAAAAACACAAGCAAAATGGTTGTGTGGCAGGTATTAACATACAATGCTTACTATACATATCCATGAGAGACCACTTACGGATTTCAGATCAGTGTGTTTAAAAGTACACTTTGATGCCAAAGATTATACTTTGCCACATATATAATATGTAGCAATTTTCTTTAGAGGAAAATTGATGCAAGTAATTTCCACAAACACAATGAGAGTGAAAGAGACAAGAATCAGAGACAAAGACAGAGGACAGAGTTCAATCAGAGAGAGAAAGACACCAAAGGGCTTGGCTCACATCCTGTCGAATATCTGACTTCTTTTTGTCATCCTCAGGGCTTAATTTTTCCTACTACTGCACATTAATACACACATGCTATATTTATCTCATGAGATTACTCTCTATATATCCTTTCCTTTAGTTTTTTTTTTCCTCCATGAAAAAAGAGAAAAAAATGAAACCTTCATCTTATATGACTATTCAAGTAAATATTTCTCTAGTGGCAAATTTCCAGAAGAATCAAGACTATATGAACCAAAACCACTGTCCGTTACACTTGATTTACTGGGCAGTTCTCTTCAAATGGAGCAGGAATTGGCCCGTTTCCTGGGCTTGGGGTCTCGTGTGTCCTGCTCCTTCAGACACATACAAGACGTGCACATCGTCTCGGACAGCCTTCGGAGGCCTAGCCGGAAAACACTGTTGGAAAGGCTATATATCACACAGTTACAAAAACTATTACTTATAGCAAGCCAGGTTGTTAGGAAGGACAGTGTTGGATTGTCTAAGACCCGGGAGCTCTCCAAAAGAAAGTAAATGATGTAGGGGAGCCACAGCATGTAAAATACGCTGGTTATCCGAAACAGGACCATGGCATAGCGACGGTCGGGGCTGTGTCCAGTCTCTCCAGAGGCATCCACCTCATTGCTCGGGAACCGGGCCCTCCGGTCATGTATCTCTTTGGTGTGCTGCCGGCAAATTTTGAAAATGTGGAAGTAAGTGAAGCAGACAACAAAGGCGGCGGGAGCATAAAGTAAACAAACAATAAAGCCAGTAAAATAGGCACTGGTGAGCCAAGAGGTGGCACACCATTCAAAAATGTCACCGTGGTAACCAGGTTTCCCCCAGCCAAAGAAAGAAGGCAAGAAAATCAGGCAGGAGTAGATCCAGATTAAAATGATGCAAATTCTCAGCCGACAAGGGGTGACCAGTTGATTGTAGGAAAGAGGCTTGGTGATTGCAAGATAACGATCCACACTTATGCAAGCAAGACATGCCATAGAAACACTTTTGAGAACTGAGATAATATATCCAAAAACCTGGCAAGTCAATGACTCGTGGATACCTGTGGAGTAGTGGAGAAGTGAGAGAGTAGGCACCAAGCAGCTAACGCCAACGAAAAGATCAGCATATGCCATCGTCTGGATGAAGTAGCTGGTGGTATAATGGTGTAAGAGCGGAGCACAGTGAAAGACAAAGATGACTGTTAAATTCCCAGCAATGATCAGAAATGTCAGCAGGACAATAACAACTGTCTCAAAGACGCAGATGTCCACTGCACCGTAGTGGCCAAATCCCAGTGGGCAGGAGTGACGCTCAGACACGTTCACAGGGCCACTGCTCAGGTTTCGGATCCTCCATTCAGTCCACCTGGATTCATTCATGGCTTGGAATTGAGGGAACCTGCAGCCTGGGCTACGGCAAGCCGGTGCCCTGCCAGCATCTGTTAAACTCTGCACCTGGGTTTCTGAGAATCAGCTCCGGGAGACGATGGCAGTGCTTCTGTCATAGCTGAGCATCCCAGAAAGGACTCAAGTCTCTTCATCAGCCTCAGTGCAGCAGTGACACCCCTCAGCTTTAAGGGGAGAAGGAGGAGAATAAGCTACAAAGGAGGTGGGGAAAGGTCACCCGTTAGCTTCCTCTGGTGGTCTCAAACAGCTTTTTGCAGACACAAGGCACTTCTGTGGAAAATGGACTTGTTACCTTGCACTATAAAAAATTAAAGCTGCAAAAAGGAAACAAGCAATTGCCAAGAGAAGAAAAGCTTCTGTGGGTTGTTTGTCCTCCTCAGAAAGGCTGTTTCTTAAGGATCAACTAGAAAGAATAAGAAAAGAAAAAGTCTGAAATTGTCTCAGGCTTCCTATTTCATCTAGCATAAGAAGTGGATTCATATTTTAGAGTTTAAATAATTAAGACCTCAGTTTTGGTTGGAAAGCTAAGAAAAAGTTCGTTGTGACAATGAGTGTTTTGGGGCTCAGTTGAGGGTTTGATGCTGGTGGATCAACTTTATGATCCATATCTCTCTCATTTCTTTAAGAAGCTAAGAACTGCCACCACTACCCCCTTTCCGGAAAAGGCTAATTCCAAAAGACTCATCTGTATTTGGGCACAAAGGAGCAGAACAGAGGTAACAGTCTCCAGATTGCCATATAGCTTTCATGAGAGAAAAAACAAAGCATATTTCCAGGAGGAAGATAATAGGTAATGGGTTAACACCTGACAAAATATGATTAAACTTTTTGCATGCATTTTTTAAGCACTCAGGAAAAAAAAAACAGTTTTAGTTTATTATAGTTACTGGTGCTACCATCAACAATGTAATTTATACTTCTTCCTTTTCAAAAGAAAAATAAGTCATTTTGCTACTAATTTCAGCATCATTAACTTTCATTGTCTGAAATGCCACCTTCCTTACAATGAAGCATGACCATAAAATATATATATCTCAAAGTTATTGCTCACTTTGCAACCACACCTATGTCTCAAATATATTGTGAATTTACATGAAATTTAGACAATAATGGAAACTTGCCTATCTACTCTGAGCTTATCTGATTAGAAATGCTGCCATTATTTACTACTTAGGTATTTCTAGTAGACAGTATAATCTACACTTCTCTACCCTCTCTATTTCATCATATGATTAACACATTAAATAAACTTCAACTAAATCTCCTGAAAGTAGAAAATTACCTTGTTTGCTATATTTGCAGTTATGTAGCAGCCATACGTTTTTAAAAATGTCTCTTCTATTTCTGCATTCTATTTTGAGCAAGTACTCAATTAACATAGGGGCCATTGGGTAGGTTATAAAATGATCTTGTTTTAAAATACCTCTAACACATCAAGATGAGTTTAAATCCTAGAGTCTGAAATAATGAAAGGAATAATGCAGGAATGAATCCACCCAAAAGGCTTCCAAGGTCGTCCTGATAGAAGGTGAACACTGTCAAAAGTCTTTTTTAAAGTACAGGCATTTCGGAGAGTCGCTTGTCAGCCTTTGTCGTCACACCTTGGGAAGAGATGCCATCGGTTAAAAACACAGGCTTCCTCAGGAACAATGCAGCGGCACTCTTCTGAAAGTTATTTTCTCGTGCATCACCAAGTCATGCAGGGAGGACCTTCTTCTCTTAAAACAGCCACAGGATATTCCTCCTTGCACGTTCCCAGCTTCGCTTGTCACAAAATAGTTCTCTTGTTACAGGAATAAGGCAGTGCTCCTCACATACATTCACTGTTAGGAGCTGCTCGATTCAGAAGTCCGACTCACTGTGATGCAGCTCCCAGGATGCTGTCGGGATCTTCTTCACAATCGCTTGGCATCACTGCCTCCACCTGAGCTGGAGCCCGGCTCCTCCTCCTCATCCTGAGCTAATGCAGAAGAACTCACCATCAGAAAGGTGACTCGGTCCTCCTGCCCCAATCAACAGCACAGCCAATGGCTACAGCAGCTGAAACTGTCACTAGGTAACAGTTGCCAGGCACATGCAGGCTTATAGACTTTCTCGGCAAGCTCCGATCAAGATTGACAAAAGAAGACAATGGGATTGACCGATCCTTATAACATATTAATGGCATGTATGGACTTCTGGAAATAGTCTCCTATTATCATTTGTAAAGATTATTTCCTCTGGACAGGACAGGAAAAATAAAACAAAACTGGAATACACCTTTAAACCCTGCAGAAAAAAACTACCACAAGGTACTCTGACACTAAAAAGTCAGCAGTAATTTAATGCTCCTTGGCAGAAAAAACTTATTATTAAAAATCAGCTAAGTCTTCATGAACTCAAGTGATATAGTTACTATTTTTATTCTCTAAAATATAGTTATATTTTGATTAACAGAAGTTAAAAATCACTTAATCTCTCAAATCCCTGCCACACCCACACTAAATTGTTGAATTTGATGTAGTTAACTGTACAAACAAAGCACTGGACCTAACACCTGTATGCTAAAATCAATTTGGGAAAATATTTAAGGTCAAATATGACCTCAGAAGAGTAGCTATTAAAAATAAACAGAATGCTTATTTAGTCCACTTTTCACCCTAACATGAAAAAGATTCAACGAGTCAAAGAACTTTTCATACAGTACTTGAGTTACCCATACCCATGTTCAAAGAAAGAAAATTTAGCTCATTTATTTGATGAAGGTTAAAAACATTTCCATTTATTTGGACTTACTTTCAACAACATTCACTATTTTAAGCATAATTCTTATGGAGTCAACACTTTTCTTAGAATTGATTTAGAACTAATTTACCAATTATTTCAGAATTAAATTAAGGAATTAAGATGAAAATGGAACATGGACGGCTGCTTGGTGGTTAGAGTGTTGACCCACAGACCAAAAGATTGCAGGTTCAATTCCCGAATAAGGGCATGTACCTTGGGACATGTGCGGAAGGCAACCAGTTGATGTTGCCTCTCTTCACATCAGTGTTTCTCTCTCCTCCTCCTCCTTTTCCCTCCCTTTCACACTCTCTAAAAATCAATGGAGCGGGGAGATCCTTGGGTGATTATTTAAAATAAAAAGATGAAAATGGAAGAGAAATAACATTTGTTGAGTACATTCTATGTGCCAATCACTATGCTATCTACCTAATAAAAGAGTAACATGCTAATTGACCATACCTTTGTGACGCCCACCAGCCAATCAGGAGTGAGTATTCAAATTAACCCAACAAAGACAGAGGGTTAAATTTGTATACACAGGTGCCAAGCGGCCAGGAGCAGAGGGGAAGCTTGCGTCATCGCCTTGGTGACAACACGGGCGTTCCACACCACCCCAGCCACTCTAGGCCTCTATGACAGATCCTTATAACATATTAATGGCATGTATGGACTTCTGGAAATAGTCTCCTATATCATTTGTAAAGATTATTTCCTTTATAATGGGCAGTGTGGGAAGGCGAAAAGGTGGCTCCAGCCATAGAGAAGGTTATGTAAGCAGCCAGGAAAAGGAAGGCCCATTCTTGCATGAATCTTGATGCACTGGGCCTCTAGTGTGCTTATAAAAGCCTAACTTTCTATGAAGTACGTACCATCATTATCATTTTCTAAGGGAAGAAAAAGGGTTCTAAAGAAGGTATGTATAACTTGCCTCCTATTACAGAGTCATGAATCTAGGACTGAAATGGGTCAAAATAATCATTATTAACAGAGTATTTATGAACTCCATCCTTTTTTTCTCTCCTTTCCACCAATGGCTGCCAGTCAAGAAATGTTTAAGAAGAATTCTTTTAGATTTCAAACAACAAGTTGTAAAGAACAGAATGCCCTATTCTTTCCTTATGTTGATCTGCCTTTCAGGAAGACCTATTGCTAAAATTTTCAAGCGTTTAGGTAAAAAGAATGGAAGTGCATTTTTCATTACCAGAAAAATTTATAAAACAAGTTAGAATAACAATCATGGAATGAGAACTATGTTGAGGTTTGAAAGTAAGTATTTAAATTTAATATAAAGAAAAAAATAAAAAATAAAAAATAAATTTAATATAAAGAGCCTAATGTAAATAATGCTGCAATGAACATAGGGTGTATCCAAAGAAAATAAAAACACTAATTCAAAGATATATAGGTACCACTATATTCACTGCCACATTATTTACAATAGCCAACATATGGAAGCAACCAAAGTATCTATGATAGATGAATTAATAATATGTGATACACACACACACACACACACACACACACACACACTCAAAATACTAGAGGCCGGGTGCACAAAATTCATGCACAGGGGATGGGGATGTCCCTCAGCCCAGCCTGCACCCTCTCCAATCTGGGACCCCTCAAAGGATGTCCGACTGCCCAATAGGATCGGGCCTAAATGGGAAATCAGATATCCCTCTCACAATCCAGGACTGTTGGCTCCCAACTGCTCACCTGCCTGCCTTCCTGATTGGCCCTAACCGCTTCTGCCTGCCAGCCTGATCACCCCCTAACCACTCCCCTACCAGCCTGATTGATGCCTAATTGCTCCCGTCAGCCCAATTGTCCCTAATTGCCCTCCCCTGCAGGCCTGGTCCCTCCCAACTGCCCTCCCCTGCTAGTCTGATCACCCACAACTGCCTTCCCTTGCAGACCTAGTCCCTCCCCTGTTGGCCATCTTGTGATGGCCATCTTGTGTCCACATGGGGGAAGGATCTTTGACCACATAAGGGTGCCACCTTATGTGTTGGAGTGATGGTCAATTTGCATATTACTCTTTTATTAGTTAGGATAGAGGCCTGGTGCACTGGTGGGGGCCGGCTGTTTTACCCTACTGGGATTGGGCCTAAACGGGCAGTCAGACATCCCTGTACGGGTCCCAGATTGGAGAGGGTGCAGGTTGGGCTGAGGGACACCTTCCACCCAAACCCACCCCCTGTGCACGAATTTTATGCACTGGGCCTCTAGTTGAAAAATAAAAAACATCTAAACAAAAGATTTTCAAATGTAGATTTTACACATTTTTAAGACAGTATTTTTTTTAAAAAATGTTTTATTGATTTTTTACAGAGAAGAAGGGAAAGGAATAGAGAGCTAGAAACATCGATGAGAGAGAAAAACATCAATCAGCTGCCTCCTGCACACTCCCTACTGGGGATGTGCCTACAACCAAGGTACAAGCCCTTGACCGGTATTGAACCCAGGACCCTTCAGTCAGCAGGCCGATGCTCTATTCACTGCGTCAAACTGATCAGGGCAAGGCAGTTTTGAATTGTAATTTTTCTAAAAGCAGGTACATGGCCAAAAAAAAAAAAAAAAATCTCATTTATGGAAATTCAAATAGTAGACCACTAAAGCACATTTATTTCCCAAAAATCACAGGCAGAGATCTGAATGTAAGAATGCTGTAAATAACCCATAATTGTGCATGCTTTCAAAGTTATATGAGAGGTAAAGTTCAAGGAGCAGTGCTTTTGACCCACTTAAGCTTCCTTCTTTCCTTACACCAACTTCCACCAAAGTTTCAGTAGTTCTAACAAGACTATTTTCTTCTTTTTAGAGACTGACTCTTTTTTTTTCTACTAGCCCCTCACTTTTCTTGCTTTCCACCCTTTTCTCTGATTTGATTATATAGGAACTAATTTACAATGTGAAGCTCTAATAACAAGAGTATTATTATCATATATCTACATAGCTCATTACATAAAGCATTCTTTGTTTTTACATTAGGCATAATTCTCTTCACTTTCAGGGTCATTAGGTGTTTGATTATTGCCACTCTTAATACAGTCATTACCCTTCCTCTCCTTTCAACTGATGGATGCTAGTCAAAAAAATCTCTAAGAGGAAACATTATTTGGGATGTCTCCAGAATTACTTCTAACAGCTAAAACTCTATAACTATATAAGATGATACATCACAGGTATTTGGGTGTTTTTTTTTTTGTTTATACCTTACAGATGTTTTATATATTCTTTTATGTATCAATATTTCATTATTAAAAATCTAAGCAATTCAAGCAATTACTTAAGAGGCTATAAAAAGTACGCAAAAAGGATGTTAGCCATCAGTGGTAAATAGAAGTAGGCAATGACTATCAAGGAGAACTACACAACTAATATAATACATTAAAAAGTAAACAAATACAGAATAAAGTAAAAGGTTTTAAAATATATTTATTAAATGTGCCAATGATGTATGCATTCAGATTTTAACTATATCTTATACTACTACTCCCATTAACTTTACTCTGTCATTACTGTCACTACACTATGCAAGCTAGCATCATCTTGGACTACTGCAGTGGCTTCCTGAATTGTCAGTAGCCTCTTTTCAATCCATTATGCACAAAACAGAAAGAATATTGTTTCCAAAATGCAAACCAGATTGTACCACTCTCTTGTTTAAAACACTTCAGTGGTTTGACACTGCCCTTAGAGATAAAGTTCTAACAGGCCCTATAAAATCCAGTCTCTATATATCTATCCAATCTTACTTCTCTCTTCTATATTGTTTAGGATTAGCTAAACTAGCTCTACTTCCCCCCATCACTGCACCCTCCCCCAGTCCCACATATATGTGCTTTGTTCCTTGCTACCTAGGTTATCTGTATCTGTTGCTTACTACACCATCACACTTCTCTTAGCTAATTCAGATGTACTCTTCGGTTTCAGTTCAAATACCACCTCCTCAGGGAAACCTTACATGAATTCCCAGGCTACACCAGATTCCACACTTATAGTTAAAATGATCTTTCATCCAAGGGAGTCTTCCTGACTAGATTGCCAGCCCCATGACAGAAGCAACATTTTGTTCCCCGTTATATCTCAAGTGTCTACACTACAGAGTTGAGTATAGAATAGGAGTTGGACAAATAAATATTCAATATCATTTTAATATAAATCATATTAAAAAGCTTAAAGAGTCTATAAGATGACAGAAAAACACTAATTCTGTGAAATTCAGAATACACATAGTTCCTTGCAATCCTTTGTATGACATAAGCTTCACATGAAAGCTATAAAATTTATAACCAAAATGCAGGGGGAAAATGATTAGTCTTCTAATATATTTAAATTAAGGGTAACATTCATCAATACTATTACCTAAACCCGATTTAATATGAATATTTAACTAGTGGTTTAAAAAAATAATATCTAGCAAGAGATGATTAATTACTTATTTTTAAAATGACAAATGCTGCAAAATGCAGTGTCAATGTATTTTAAATGTAGTACTATCAAATGTAGTATTAACAATATCAAGGCACCCTGGCCGGTTTGGCTCAATGGATAGAGTGTCGGCCTGAGGACTCAAGGGTCCCAGGTTCGATTCTGGTCAAGGGCTCATGACCAGGTTTTGGGCTCAGTCCCCAGTGGGGAGCATGCAGGAGGTAGCCAATCAATGATTCCCTCTCATCATTAATGTTTCTATTTCTTTCTTCCTTTCCCTCCCTCTCTGAAATCAATGAAAATAAAAAAATAAAAAAAGAATATCAAGGCAATGTGGTTTAAGCATCAAAAAAATAAAGACTCTGAAGCAGCATGTATTACAATCCACTGATTTAGTGGCCTCTCAAAGGTAAAAAACAAGTTTATATTGTTAATTTCATTTCACTGTGATGCAAGTTATTAACAATTAAAAATATTTAACAAAGGTTAAATTAATATCACTACAAAAAAAAAAAAAAAAAAAAAAAAAAAAAAAACTTCCTCAAGCTGAAAAACCACAAGAAACACTCCATGGGAAAACCTACAGCTAACATGATATTGAAAGGTGAAAGAATAAATTCTTTCTCCTCTAGATGAGAAACAAGGCAAAGGTGTCTACTCTCACCACCTCTGTCCACACTGTATCAGAGGTCCCAGAGAGTATAATAGACAAGAAAAAAGAAATAGGTAAATCATACAAGAAAAGGAAGGCGTAATTGTATGTATAAGAAATACTTTTAAACTACCCAAAATCCATTAGAAATAACTTTATCAAAATACAAGGTCAATAATACAAAAATCACTACATTTGTATACATTTGCAACACACAGTTGTAAATAAATTTTTAAAACAATAAACCATTTACAATAGCCAAAAAGAACAGAAAAATATGGATAAATTTAACAACGGATGTATAAGACCTCTACCTTGCACACTGCAAAATGTCATTGAGAAAAATTAAAAGGTCCTAAATAAATAGTAATGCATAGCATCTTATGGATTAGACGACTCAATATTGTTTTTCTCACATTGATTTGCTATTCCAATTAAAATTCAAGCAGATATTTTATAGCACTAACAAGTTGTTTCTAAAATCTATATATAAACACGAAGAACCTAGGATAGCTAAAACAATATGGGGAAAGGATAAAAAGTTGGAAGACTAACAAATTGGTTTCAAGACTTACTCTAAAGCCAAGGTAATCAAGGCTGGCATAAGGAAAAACAGATCACAGAAGAGAATAGAGTCCAAAAATAAACCCACACTTACTTACCAACCAAATTTCAACAAAATCTAAAACAAGTCAAAGGAAAAGAAAATCTTTTCAGTAAATTGCAGTAGAAAATTTGGATATCTGGAGGAAAAATGAACTTAGACCTTTCCCTGATACCATACACAAAAAACCATTGGAGATGATCATAGATCTATACATAAAAATTAAAACTATAAATATATAGCTTTTAGAAAAATGTCCTAGCAGGAGAATACCTACCTAATATGAGAGTAAACAAAAATATCTTAGAATATTAAAAACAATAACTATAAAAGAAAAATTTAATAAATTACACTTAAAAATCAAAATTTTGCTTTTCTAAAGATATTAAGAAAATCAGTAAGTAAGTCAAAAAACTGGGAGAAAATGTTAGCAAAGCACATATCTAACAAAGGACTTGTGGTCCAAGTTATATAATTGACTCCTATAATTTGTTAATAAAAATACAAAAAAAACAATTTAAAAATAGGAAAAACTGGCATAGACATTTCACAAAGTAAGGTATACATATGACCATTAAGAATATTAAAAAAGGTCTGAACATCAATAGGCATCAAAAAAAAGCCAACTATAATCACAATAAGATACCATTATACACCCACTAGAATGGCTAATATTAAAACACTAGAGGCCTGACGCATGAAATTTGTGTACTCAGGGCAGGGGGGGAAGGGTCCTCAGCCTGGCCTGTGCCTTCACGCAGTCCCAGAACCCTTGGAAGATGTCTGACTAAGGACTTAGGCCCACTCCCTCTGGGAAGCGGGCCTAAGCTGGTAGTCGGACAACCTTAGTGCTGCCACGGAGATTGGAGAGGCCCCTGCCACCGCAGCTGTGCTTGCCAGCTGTGAGCCTGACTCAGGGCTTCTGGCTGAGTGGCACTCCCCCGTGGGAGCACACTGACCACCAGGGGCAGCTCCTGCATTGAGTGTCTGCCTCCTGGTGGTCAGTGCACATCATAGTGACTGATCATTCCACCATTCAGTCAATTTGCATATTAGTCTTTTATTATATAGGATTATTATATAGGATTGACAAATACTAAATGTTGGTAAGGATGCAGAATAAGTGAAACAGTCATCATGTAAAATGGCCCAACTTTAAAACAGTTTGGGACTATCTAATAACATTAAACTAATCTGCCCTGACCCATCAAATCTACCCACTAGAAACAAAACATATCCATTAAAAAACTTGTATAAAAATGTACATAGCAGTTTTATTTCTAACTAGAGGCCTGGAGCATTAATTTCTAACTAGGGCTCTGGCTGGCCAATTGGGCCAAGCTGGCCAGCAGGAGGAGCTGTGAGGTGGGCCAGCCAGGGGCCCCCCCACCACTCCCAGTCAAACACCTGGTGGAACTCCTGATCAAGGGGATAATTTGCATATTAGCCTTTTATTATATAGGATAGCCAAAAACTGGAAACAATCATCCATCCATCTATAAGAGAATAGATAAACAAATTATGAAATGTACATACAATGAAGTTCTGGAACAGGCAAACTAGTTTTGTTTTGTTTTTTAATTTAAATTCTTTATTGTTTAAAGTTTTAATATAAGATTCCTTTTCCCCCACTGACCACTCCACAGCCACCCCCACCCCTCAGCACATGCCCTCTCCCCACTCCACTCTGGTCTGTGTCCATTGGTTATGCTCAGATGCTTGCATACAAGTCCTTTGGTTGATCTCTTATCTCTCCCTCTCCCCCCGCCCCCTGCCTTCCCTCATAGGTTGGACGGTCTATTTGATGCTTCCATGACTCTGGTTCTATGTTTTTTCTTCAGTTTATGTTGTTTGTTACATGCCACAAATAAGTGATATCATGTAATCATTTATCTTTCTCTAACTGCCTTATTTTACTTAGCATAATGCTCTCCAGTTCCATCAATGCTGTTGCAAAGGGTGAGAATTCCTTCTTCTTTACAGCAGCGTAGTATTCCATTGTGTAGATGTACCACAGTTTTCTAATCCACTCATCTGCTGATGGGCACTTAGGTTGTTTCCAAATCTTAGCTATTGTAAATTGTGTTGCTATGAACATAGGGGTGCATATATGCTATCTCATTGGTGTTTCTATTTTCTTGGAATATATTCCTAGAAGTGGGATTACTGAGTCAAATGAAGTTCCATTTTTAATTTTTTGAGGAAACACCATACAGTTCTCCACAGTGGCTGCACCAGTCTGCATTCCCACCAGCAGTGCAAGAGGGTTCCTTTTCCTCTGCATCCTCCCCAGCACTTGTCATTTGTTGATTTGTTGATGATAGCCATTCTGACAGGTGTGAGATGGTATCTCATTGTCATTTTGATTTGCAGCTCTCAGATGATTAGTGACTTTGGGCATGTTTTCATACGTCTCTCAGCCTCTTTTGAAAAGTGTCTTTTTAGGTCCTGTGCCCATTTTTTCATTGGATTATCTTCCTTTTGTTAAGTTGTATGAGTTCCCTGAAAATGTTGGAGATTAAAACCTTAACAGAGATAACATTGGCAAATAAGTTCTCCATGAAGATGAATTTCTTGTTGTTTTGTTGATGGCTTCTTTTGCTGTGCAGAAGCTTTTTATTTTGACGTAGTCCCATTTGTTTATTTTCTCCTTAGTTTCCATTGCCCTAGGAGCAGTATCAGTGAAGATACTGCTTCAGCTTATATCTGAGATTTTGCTGCCTATGGATTCCTCTAAGATTTTTATGGCTTCCTGTCTTATGTCTGTCTTATCCATTTTGAGTTTATTTTTGTGTATGGTGTAAGTTGGTGGTCTAGTTGTTTTTGGGTTTTTTTCAGGGGTTTTTTTTCTGTTTTGTTTTGTTGGGTTTTTTTTGCATGTATCTGTCCAATTTTCCCAACAATATTTATTCAAGAGATTGCCTTGACTCCATTGTATGCTCTTGCCTCCTTTGTCAAATATTAATGAGCATAATTGCTTGGGTCGATCTCTGAATTCTCTGTTTTGTTCCATTGGTCTATATGTGTGCTCTTGTGCCAGTATCAACCAGTTGAGAACACTGACTTTGTAGTATAGCTTGATATCTGGTATTATGATCCCTCCAACTTTGTTCTTCTTTCTCAAGATTGCTGCAGCTATTCGGGGTCCAGTCATGAGAGGGAAGTTCATAGCATTACAGGCCTACCTCAACAAAACAAAACAAACAAAAAAACAAAAAGAAGAAAATGAAGAAGAAGAAGAAGGAATGGCCATAAATTACCTAACTCTATAACTTAAAGAATTAGAAAGTGAACAACAAGAAAAGCCCAGAGTGAGCAGAAGGAAGGAGATAATAAAGATCAGTGGAGAAATAAATGACATAGAGACCAAAAGATCAATGAAATCAAGAACTGGTTCTTTGATATGATATACAAGATTGATGAACCTCTAGCCAGGCTCACCAAGAAGCAAAGAGAGAGGACCTAAATAAACAAAATCAGAAATGAAAGAGGCAAAATAACAACAGACCCCATAGAAATACAAAAGATTGTAAAAAAAAAAAAAAAAAATACTATGAACTCTACTCCAACAAACTAAACAACCTAGAGCAGTGGTTTGCAAACTGTGGCTCGTAAGCCCCATGAGGCTCTTTGGCCCCTTGAGTTTTTAGCAAAGGCCAGCTTAGGAGTGCCCTAATTAATTTAATTACAATGTACCTACCTATATAGTTTAAGTTTAAAAAATTTGGCTCTCAAAGGAAATTTCAATCATTGTACTATTGATATTTGGCTCTGTTGACTAATGAGTTTGCCAACCACTGACCTAGAGGAAATGACATATTCCTAGAAAAATACAACCTTCCAAAACTCAATCAAGAAGAATAAAAAAATCTCAACAAGCCAATAACTATGGAGGAAATTGAAGCAGTCATCAAAAAGCTCCTAGCAAACAAAAGCCAGGGAACTGACGGCTTCCAGGAGAGTTTTACAACATTCAAAGGAGAACAAAACCTATCCTTTTCAGACTATTCCAAAAAATTCCAGAGGAAGGCAAACTAGTTTTTTATTAAAGAACATAGTTGCCTCAGGGGTGTGTGTGTGTGTGTGTGTGTGTGTGTGTGTGTGTGTGTGTTGACTGGCAAGAGGTATAAGGAAACTTTCAGGGATGATGAAAACATTTTGTATTTCGATTGCTGTGTGTTACATTCATGCATACATGTCAAAACTCATCAAAATGTGACATTTAACATCTGTGTATTTCAGCTACATGTAAGTTATAGCCAAAGAGAATGATAAAACTATGATTGCACTTGCATATTTCAAGTGCTCCAGTTCTGTGTAAAATCACTAAATTATAGCCTTAAATTACCTGAGTGAATCCTAAGGCACTGCCAAGAAATCATATACAGATGTTGGCAAAAGTGAGTTTATAGTTGTAAGTCTTCGAATCAAAGTTTATTTTTGTACTAGAGGCCCAGTGTATGAAATTCACTTCCTACCTCTTTTTATTTGCTATCTTTAATTTTCTGGAGAATTAAATATCAAAACTACACTTATGAGATTTTTGTCTCAAAAAGTAAATAATTGAACTGCTCTACTTACTAAAGTGCCCTAGCACAGGCTTGAGCTGTCAATTATTTCCAGATAAGAGAGGTGGTGACTATTTCAGGATGGCAATAGATTTGATAAGTGCACTTAAAGACTCATAGGAAAAAAGAAATTCCAAGTTTATTGTATCTTCTATGGAAGAGCTATTCGTTAGTCATATTGTCTTATTTTAAGAAATAACAAATCTAGAAATTAAACTGTTGAAGAAGATTGTTATATCAATGAAACCCATCAAATATTATCTCACAGAAAGAGTTCAATACGGCCACTATCTTTAACTTTCACATAGTAAAAACAGAGGAAAAAGTTGAACTTTAAAACATCTCCTGCAAAAGTCTGTTAAAAATGTATGAAAACAGAATAGCACAATTACATTTTAAATAATGGTTCACATTATAGGAAAGATATGTTTATTCAAATTTTTTTAATTGAAAGAGGTTTTCCCTTATAAAAAAAAATGCTATTTTTTTAAGATATCTTATTGTTATGGCAACTGAAGTACTAAAAATAATAAAGAAATATCAAAGTTGTTATAGCAACTGGAATTTTAAAAAGCCATGAAGTGTAAAGTAATCAAACATTTACTTGGCTTGAAATGCAACACCTATGACTCAGTTCTCAAAATGAAACTTGAAATACTCATGCTCTTGTCTTTACCAGTTGTCTCTGTAGTCCAAATTTAAAAACAAAACAACAAAAACTTCAGCAGAACAGTTCAACTATTTTTTATATTCCTTGTATCCCTCCATCTTTTTATACATAGTCAGCAATGGGGCTTTGACAACCACACAAGATACTGAACTCTATGAGTAGCAGGACATGTTGATTACTCAATAAATGCACACTTAATTAAACTCAACTATTCAGAGTTTATACAAAATCTGGATTTTTCTGGTCTTCTAACTTGCTCCTTACCTCTAATTTCACTGCTCTGATCGAAATAAAATACACTGAAGATGGAAAAGATCTCGCTGTCAATGTGCTTTGGCCAAATTCCTCCAATTAGAGTTAATATTTTTACTGAAGATTATTACAAGCTAGGTGCTCAGAGATATCCTGGAACCTCTTCTCATAAACATCACAGTCTAGTAGAGAATGAACTCAAGTAGGTCAGCATCACTGGAATATGAAGTGCAATGCGGGATATAATGAGACCAGCAGGAGAGAATTCACAAAGGTCCTATAAGCAATGGTAAGGTCTTTAAAAACTTTAAACCAGAGAATAACATAAATTGATTATTTTTGCACAGGTGGCCAGATGAAACAATTAAAATTTTAGATTTATGTGCTTTACATTAGAAAATCAAGATAAGTCTTTACTTTCATACTTTCATTTGTTCCTTTCTAATATCTAAAAATCAAGATTCGGGTGACAAATGTAGCAAATGGTGTGAACATAGCACATTTCTCTAGTATTTATGAACTGAAAAGAATTGACTGACTGGGAATAGACAGACCCCTATGTATATATCTCCATACCCTTTTGCTTTATTTGTACTTTATCCATCTCCTTTTTTTAGTATTAAAAAAAAAAAAAACTGGCTATTTTTAAGCTAGCATGGTTTATTTCTGTGAATTAGTCAAGACAACTTGAGAAGCTCAGACTGGGCTGGGGGAGATGGGGAGGGAGCCAGAACATATTTCCCTTAGACCCTGGATGGGAGAGCTGCAGTTCTGGTTAGTGAAGCCTGTTGTTATAGTCTGACAACTCTGCAGAAAGAGAATGCTTTCAAAACCCCACTCTCTTCCCTTACCTACCTTACCTGAAGAAGCCAATGATGACTACTACTATTTTGATCCTGAGCCCAATACAATTCTACTGTCTTTTATTACAGTGAATAACTTTTATTGTCTTTCATTTGAATCACTTGCAAAACCTTGCTTTATTCTTAATTCATGCTTATTAGCATCATCCAACAAAATCTTATTTTTGTTAATTTTTATAAAAAATAACACAAGCACTCAAAAATAGCAGTGTCTACAAAATAAAGTAAATTTTTCAATAGTTAGTTAATCCTTTTAACAATGTAATAGTTTCTATCCCTGTAGTGCCTGTATGATTGATTTTATAATAGTTGTTGGATTCCTATTTGTTCACACCACATATAGTGTCTAAGTATATGTATATATTACACATTTGATAATATTTCTCCAACTGGAGTCCAAGGAATATTTGTGAATATATTGTGAGTAGTACTTTAGTACTTTGTAATTTTCTATTTTTATATCCACAACAATCTGAAAGCTTTATTAGAAATATATTCTGATCATCTGACTGCTAGCTCATAACTTAATATTGTTCTGCAATGTCAGTGCTAACATTCATTGAAGCATTCACCATTGTGTTGGAGCCAAGAAGTTCTTAATTTGTTGCAGGCTAAGAAAATAGAACATAAAGGCACTTAATATGTAAATGATGCACCAAGTGAAGGTCACATGACCTAACATTACACCATACAAATAAGTTTTCCAGTGGGTTGGGAAAATGTGCTGGAAAAATCTGAGTCATCTGAAGACACATGGCCCCATAAGCATGCCAAGCTCAAAAAAATCTATATTGGAACTATCAGGATCACATTCACACTGTTAGCAGCAACTTAATTTCAGGAAAATAATCTCATCTATAACATTAAATTAATGTGGTAAGTGTACATATGGTAACAAGACCTAAAAGTATAAAGAATTCATATTTGACTTTATATTGTCACATATTTAGGTAACATTAGAATTGTTCTTATAGTCAATACTGATGGAAGGGGATTGTTGATTATTTTTTATCCCAATGAAATGGAATGGCATATTATTCAAAGTTCAAAACCCTGCCACATGTTGTAGTTGAGATTCAAAAGATGTCTTTTAATAATGTTGACTAAGAACTATGGTAATACAAGTGAAAGGGATGGCAAAGCTAAAGAAAACTATTTTACTAGGTTGATTAAAAAAAAAAAAACTATCAATATGTGAGTCTACAGTGCCCATGGGCCTATGGAAAATATTCAATTACAAGACATCTGAACAGATGGAAAAAGAGTTATGAAATGATATAATTATAAGAGTCTCATTTACACGCACTAGTACATTTTATTTTGACGAAAGTACTAGAGAAAGTCTTGATTATTACCCCATCCTCCACAAACTTCCACCATCTCCCATTTCCACCCCAAATACTGCAATGCCTGCTCCTAGACCTAGACACTCTTCTCATTTACCTTTCTTATCTCTCCTGGAGCCTACATGCAATGCTCCAATCATACATGTTCAGTTCATGTTTGCTGAAAGGATAATATTATTGTTGAACCAACACTTTTACCCAAAGATTTCAAAATGCTTTATAAATAGATATTATTGTCTTTGCATCATCATACTACAAATATGATGGAAGAGGACATGTCAACAGAAAAGAACAACAACAAAAAAACCCTTCTAGCCCTCAGACCAGGGATGTATTAAACACAAGATCATTAAGCATCTGTTGCAGGGGCCTAAAATAATTTACTTAGCAATTTAATTCACCAACCAACAGAGGTTTGAGTATATTACCCATCTTCTTCACTAATTTATGAGCTCCTCTGAAAATGTCCTCATTACTGTTATCCTCAGTAGCAAGCACAGTGCCTGGCAAATAACAGAAGGTCATAATATTTGCTAAATAAATCATATTGACTGATTTGTGTTCCTCCCCTGCTGAATATCAATACAAAAGATTATTTTATAAAGCTGCAATCTAATCTGGAATAAACAGCAAGATTCTCTTAAAACATCAGAAATTAGAGTGGCTTAAACTCACTCAGAATAGAAAGCTTTTTAAAAGAAAGCTAAAAATATTATACTTTCTCATCATCTTTGGGTCATGTTATGGGGGGATGAGGAAAATGAGAAATCAAGCGACTGACCTACATCTGCCAGGACAACTTTGTTTCTCACCAGACTGTTTCAAAGCTAAGTGGCTAAAGTGATTAGGGAGCATAGGGAACAACTCAGAACATGAAACCTTTGACAGAAATCACTTTTAAGAGACAGAAATTGAGAAAGGAAAGAATAAACCAATTATGCTGTTTTCAAGATATGCCTAAAAGAGGGATAAGATGTTGCTAAGCTGCAAAAGCCAACTAAGAAAATGTCTCTATTAAAAAAGATTAAGGATCAAAGAAGAAAATGTGATTAAAAACTGAATTAGAAGAGTGAAATAGGGATCAGCAATCATTTGGTACTTTTTGGCTAAATAACACCATGTGACAATGTTTACAAACTCCTGAGCTGGAGGCTACAACTTTGAATGTTCACATACACATACACACACCTATATACACATATCCAGAGACTAAATGTTACCCTAACTTGGCATCTCCATGATGGCAGCTCCAACCAGCAATGTTCTAGATGTTTTCCGTGATGACCATAACACAGGCCAAAGCTGGAAAAGTATAGGTCTGCAACATGGACTCATTACAAATGTTAAAATCCTCTGCTTTTTCCATCCACTCTCTTACTCATTCCATCTTTCAGGTGCTGAAATAATCTGTTATGTAAGTAGTATAAAAACAAAAAGATAATTTAAAGAAATACAATTATTTTAAAATTTGAAGCTTTTGGAAAAAGGATAATTTTGTTCAAAGGGAAATATCCTTTGGGTTCAAAGCAGATTCTTGTAGGACTTAAATGTGCCAAGAGGATGCCAGAATTGGGTATTTAAAAATCAGAACACTAACACCAAGTAATCCAAAATCAGCATTTATGCTAAGAAAAAAGTTCACAAAATTTTATTCAATACCCAATATTCTGAAGTTATTTCTAGGATACCAATGAAATAAATCATCTTTGGATTCTTTTGTTTCTTTTATAATATGTGAAGTATTACCAGAGGTATGCCTTTTGAATAATATAAAATCTTAGAGTGTTAATATTCCAGTCTTCAGCAGTAGTCATAGAAAGAAGGCATGCATTAAGATGTATTTGTGATAGGAAAGTTTTAGATTAAAAAAAGTTTTAGAAAATTTGAGAAAACATTTATAAAACATCCCTTGTATGTCTTTATACTAACAAATCTGATAACTATAGCCATTTAAATATAATACTTACATATATAAATATTATCTGGGGTCCAAAGAGCTAAAGATATGTAAGGTATTTTCCTTATAGTAATGGGTTAGAATGACATTTTCCTTAATATCTCCTTTTATAAAATGTACCTCCCAAGCTGAATGTCATTATGGAACTATTTATAATTTAGAGCTTTCTGTCAAGATGATTTTATGCCCTGACACAGCACTGAGTAGTCTAGAAACAGCTGTATGCCCCAAAGGGAAATGAAATTCTTGGTGTTGTTCATGAGTGAAGGTATTAAATATGAAATATTTCTTAAAGAACTTCATGAGAATACTGGTTGATTGTAACACAGTAAAATCATGCCACTGAAACAATAACAGTTACAATAATAAATGCTATTCTATTAATAAACTTCCTTCCTTATAAGTACATGAAACAATCCTATCTAATAAAGAGAGAATATGCTAATTGACTGTCACGCCCTCACAAAGCTGGTGGCACCCACAGCCAATAAGGAGGAAATATGCTAATTGACTGTGATGCCCGCAAAGATGGTGGCTCACACAGCCACAACATGGCGGCACCCACTCTCAGCCCCACCAGGGTCCCGACCTCCAGAGTCCTCCAGTCCCCTCAGCCCCTCAGCCCCCCAGGGCCACCCCAAGGGACAACTGAATGACTGAACAAGCGGGCTGCATGGGGCGACCAGCCCAGCAAGAGGTTTAGTGAGGGATGACCAAGCTGGCAAGGGGGGCAGTTGGGGGCAACCAGGCTAGCATGGGGGGGGGGGGCTATTGGGGGCGACCAGGCCAGTGGGGAGGGCAGTAAGAGATGACTAGGCTGACCAGGGGGTGGGGGGTGGGGGGTGGGGGGTGGGGCAGTTGGGGAGCAGTTGACTAGGCCAACCAGGCTGGCAGAGGGGAGCAGTTGAAGGTGACTAGGCTGAAAGGGAGGGGGCAGTTGGGGCAGTTGGGGCAGTTGGGGGCAACCTGGCCGGCAGCGGAGGGCAGTTAGGGGCGACCAGGCCAGCAGGTGGGGCAGTTAGGGCAATCAGGCCAGAACACAGAGGCAGTGAAGGTCGATCAGGCTGGCGGGGGGGCAGTTAGGGATGACAAGGCAGGCAGGCAGGTGAGGGATTAGGAGCCAGTGGTCCAAGATTGTGAAAGGGATGTCTCAGATTGGAGAGTGCAGGCTAGGCTGAGGGGACCACAACCCCCCACAACCCATGCATGAATTTCATGCACCAGGCCTCTAGTTATAAATATAACTCTAACCCTTTGAGCTTCCTAATAAAGTAGATGTATAGCACTATTACAATTAAAATTTTTGTCTATGCACAAAATGGATGTTTAAAACATTTTGAAAATTTTCAAACAATGTACCCAATATCCCTGGAATGTCTTTATATTTGTAAACTTTAATTTTGCATAAAGTAGATTTAACCAACATAAACAGAATCAAGAGAAAACTAGGTAACAGAGGGTGTACTGCATTTCTCGAAAACACTGATCTAAATCCCACCATTAATAAAAGACAATGGGCATGATAATCAGACTAACATATTTTTGCTTTGTTTTCTTCTGTTTTACTTCTTCCTGTTTTTTTAATCCTTTAGAATTAAAAATAGTAGGTTATGTCTAATTTCTTCCTTATACTTGAAGGGATTTTCATAAGAATCCAAGTTTGTGAAGAATTCTAAATACAGCTGTTGCAAATACTCTTCATGTCTCAGGCAAATACTACTGGAAATGAGTGAAGAAAGTCTAGTTAATTCACTGGATGACAGGGAGAAAGTCATTTGACTTCTTCCAGTCACAAATGCCTAAAGTGCCTCATTTATTAAAGGAGGTACTTACCACATTAAGAGTGCAATAGCAACTCTAGATGCTTTTTTTGAAGTTCTTGAGAGCCCTGAAATTTTTATGTTCACAAGGACACCTATTAACAATATTATAATTTTGAGCTGGGACACAAATATTGTAGGTATAGAAGCTACAGAAAACTACTAATAAAGAATAACACACTACCGGGTCTGTTGGTTAGATTTATCTATAGCTAATGCCATAACAAATTCCAATGTAAAAAAATCAGCATGACAAAAAGATTCCCAATGCTGTGGCTGATGGCCTACACATCTCAAATAACACTCTTCCTTTCCAAGTGAAACAAAGGGGAAAATAGTAGCAAGTTCTCTAGCATTTGCATCCCCTTAACAACAAAGACAACCTTTCAGTTCCAAATGCTAAATGATAATCCTATTGTTGGTTTATTTTAATTTCATAAAACCGTGCATTCTAATTGTAGGCTAGATTTTTTAAACAATAATAATGCCATTAAAATGTTAATCACGGCCAAAACTGGTTTGGCTCAGTGGATAGAGCGTTGGCCTGCGGACTGAAAGGTCCCGGGTTCGATTCCAGTCCAGGGCATGTACTTTGGTTGCAGGCACATCCCCAGTTAGGGGGTATGCAAGAGGCAGCTGATCCGATGTTTCTCTCCCATCGAAGTTTCTACTGTAACTCTCTATCCATCTCTCTTCCTCGCTGTAAAAAAATCAATAAAATATATATTTTTTAAATGTTAATCATGGAACAAATGAAACAAAGATATGCTGAGAATGATGCTATATATACAGGTAAACAAAATGCATTCAAGGCTGGAATTCATTCCTGTTTTTATTTCATAGTAGTAATAAGACACTTCCGAAAGAGTGTGATTTCAATATTACTGCATTGAATATCATTTGAGCCACTTAGCACCTTTTCCCAGCACCGTTTTATTTCCTATGAAGCGTACAAAAGGCCAACTGCTGCCCAATTTTTATTTAAAATATGGTTATTATTTATTTAAAGTATGGTTGTGTACATACAGCTGAGATGCCTTAAAGTCTGAAAGGTATAAGAGAAAACACTTCTAAAGATCAATACAATGTATACTTTTATCATTGTCAAAAAGCAGTGAATAACTAAAGAAATACAAAATGGCATGGACTTGAGGGGAGAAATGAAGGTTAAATCTGCATTTTATAAATGTTAAATGCCAGGTTGAGAAAAATTGAAATGCAGAAGTTAAACCATGAGCTGGTGTCTGTGCTCATCCCACAGGAATGAAGTCTGAGAGCAAGGCACATAAAGGTTATTGTTTTTACACAGTAGACAGTGTTCTAGGAGCTCTCGTGTTCTAAGCCAACTACCAAACAAGGCAATTTTACAGTTTCCCTGAGAGTGGGTCAGAAAAAGAAAAGGTATATCCTATATTCTATGGAGGCCATGAAACATAGTCACACATTTTCCTTCATTTATCAATCAGTAACTTCTCGAAAGCCAATTGCATTTTATGCTTTATTTCTGAAATTTTTTGTTTTGATCAAATACATCTTATCAACTAAAGTGACTTTTCCTTTAGGAACAAGTTATTTACTTCATAAATCATTGGCCTTTCGCCTACATATCCCAAAATAAATTTTTTTTCTCTTTCTAAAAAAAAAAAAAAACTTTAGTTCCAAACAGATGTCATATACAAATCATAAATAAAATGAATTATCAGTCTACCTTTTATATTAAACTAGAGGCCCAGTGCATGAAATTCATGCATGGGGGACGGGTGTCGCTTAGCCCAGGCTATACCCTCTCCAATCTGGGACCCCCTCGAAGGATGTCTGACTGCCCGTTTAGGACTGATCCCTATAGGACATCCCTCTCATAATCCTGGACTGCTGGCTCCCAACTGCTCGCCTGCCTACCTTCCTGATTGCTCATAACCACTTTTGCCTTCCAGCCTGATGATCCCCTAACCATTCCCCTATCAGCCTGATTGATGCCTAACTGCTCCCTTGCCAGCCTGATTGCCCATAACTGCCCTCCCCTGCAGGTCTGGCTCCTCCCAACTGCCCTCCCCTGCTGGCCTGATCACCCACAACTTCCCTTCCCTGCTGGCCATCTTGTGGCAGCCATCTTGTGTCCACATGGGGGCAGCCAGCTTGTGTGTTGGAGTGATGGTCAATTTGCATATTACTCTTTTATTAGATAGGATAGAGGCCCGGTGCATGGGTGGGGGCCAGCTGGTTTGCCCTGAAGGGTGACCCAGATCAGGGTGGGGATTCCCTTGGGGCATGGGGCAGCCTGGGTGAGGGGCCTGCGGTGGTTTATAGGCCAACCATGCCCCCCGGCGACCCAAGTGTAGGCCCTGGTATCTGAGATTTATTTATTTTCTATAATTGAAACTTTATAGCCTTGAGTGGAGGCTTGGGCCAGCCAGGGTGTGCAGGAAGCTCAGCTTCCTCCATTTCCAGGCAAACCCAAGCCTCTTGTTTGCTCTATGGCCACAGACATTTTTGTTGGGATTTATTTATCTTCCATAATTGAAATTTTTAGCCTTGAGCAGAGGCCTGGGCCAGCCAGGGTGTGCAGGAAACTTATCTTCCTCCATTGCTGGGGAAACCCAAGCCTCCTGCTTGCTCTGTGGCTGCAGCCATCTTGGTTGGGTTAATTTGCATACTCAGTCCTGATTGGCTGGCGGGCATGGCTTTTGTGGTATAGTGGAGATATGGTCAATTTGCATATTATTCTTTTATTATATAGGATTACCTGTAGAAGCTGCTTCAAAATTAGATTTGTGAGCTTGGCAGAAGATAAAGTATAGCTTTTACAGAACTTTGCTCTGTACTAGCAAAGAAGGAAGAGAAAGAAGGAGATAGGAGGGAAAGACCAAAAGAAACCTTCAAAAAATCACCAAAAATGTTATATAGAAAAATTATTAAATGTGAACATTTATAATTCATTTTCATCCCAAAGCATATTACTTACCATTTAAACAGTCCCTTTGGCCTATAAGTCTTTTAAAACTTTTTATTAGTTGATTCATAATTCAAAGTACATGGCACTTTAGAAATAGTATGCAGATCATTTTGAGATAGAGAAAAAGCAGTTTTACTCATAGAACATTTTCCAGGAGAGAATATCCCATACAAATAAGGGCTCTACCTTTGGATTTCTCATCTGAAACAAAGGTAATAAACCTAATCATCTTGCTTATTGCAGATAGTTAGTTGGAACATTATAAGAGACAGTATTTATGAAAAATTTTGTGAAAAAAGATAAAATATGTCACTATTTTTACCAATAATAATTTAAAATATCTTAAAGCAGATTTTAATCAAAGAAAAATTGATAGATGCCTGAGCCATATCATATTATCCTATATAATAAAAGGCTAGTATGCAAATTAACTGAACAGCCAAATGACCAGTGGCTATGACATGCACTGACCACCAGGGGGCAGACACTCAACACATGAGATGCCCTCTGGTGGTCAGTGAACATCCACAGGGGGAGCGCTGCTCAGCCAGAAGCCGGGCTCACGGCTGGCGAACACAGTGGCAGTGGTAGGAGCCTCTCCCGCTTCAGTGGCAGCACTAAGGATGTCCAACTGATAGCTTAGGTCCTCTTGCTGCCTAAGCTGTCAGTCAAACATCCCCTGAGAGCTACCGGACTGCAAGAGGGCTGAGGGACCCCCTGCGTACATGAATTTCATGCACCATGCCTCTAGTTTCATATAACTTCCATTAAACTTCTACTTCCACATCAATAAAGGGGACACAGAAATTATTACTGACCTAACTCAGTATTATAGGAAGCCTTCATAGTATAAAATTAGAAAGTATATAGAAAAAACCCTTGTAAACTATGAAGGGCAATTTCTATGGACTGAATGTTTGTATCCCACCAAAATTCATATATTGAGAAATTCTAGCCCTGAAAGAGATAGTATTAGAAAGTGGGGCCTTTAAAAGGTGATGAATTCACCCTTTAATTCATCCAAAAATGAATTTATAAGTGGGCCCTTATAAATTCATCCAAAAATGCTCTCATACTCTTCCATCATGTGTAGACAAACCAAGATGGCACATTTATGAAAAGTGGGCCCTCACCAGGCACTGTATCTGCCAGTGCCATGATCTTGAATTTTCCAGACTCCAGAACTGAGAAAAGTAAAAAATTAACACTCTCATAACATTCATAATTTCCAAGAGATAAATCCAAAATTATTTGACAAAAAAGTACAGGAAACTATAATCCATTTACAAAAGAATAAACAATCAACAGAAGTCAACCTTAAGATGATCCAAATGTTAAAGTTATCAGGCAAGAATATTTAACCAGCTATTATGACTATGCTCATTAATGCAAAGAAAATTATACTTGCAGTAAATAAAAGGAGAAAAAATTCAGGAGAGAAACTGACAATATAAAATAGAAACTAAAATAAAAACTGTAGAATACAAACATACAATAAAAATTTACTGGATGGCCATGGCTGGGTGGCTCAGTTAGTTGAAGTGTCATCCTGTACACCAAAAGTTTGCATATTCTATCCCCAGACAGGGTGCGTATGGGAGGCAGCAGATATCTCTTCTCTTCTCTCCTCTCTCTCTCTCTCTCTCTCTCTCTCTCTCTCTCTCTCTCTCTCTCTCATCTCCTCTCTAAAAAAAATCCTCAGGGGAAGATTTTAAAAAATTTTTACTGTATGGACTTATAATAGAAACTCAAAAAGAAAGGGTAGCTCTAGCTGATTTGGCTCAGTAGATAGAGCATCAGCCTGCGAACCAAAGGGTCCAGGATTCAATTCCAGTCAAGGTCACATACCTTGGTTGAAGGCTCCTTCCTGGCCCAGGCCCTGGTCAGAGTTCATGCAGGAAGGAATAATGGTTCAAATGATACAGGACCAGCTATGTAATTTGTGGGTGTCAGTGACAAATGAAAATATAGACCCATTATTCAAAACTATCAAGAGTTTCAAGGCAGTAACAGCAGAAAATTTAACCAAGCTGAGAGCCCTTCTAACTGTGGGGCCTTATGCAACTGTACAGATTACATTTCCATGAACTTCAACTATGGAGTGATCATTTATTTTCATCAGGAATTATGGATACCAAAAGGCATGGACCATCATTTTCAAATGCTGAAAAAAAGAAAACTGTCAACCTAATTGTGTATATCCAGAGAAAATACCATTTAAGAATAAAGGTACAATAAAGACATTTTCAGAGAAAAGAAAATTATTACCAACAGACCTGCACCAAAGTAATGCTAAAGGAATTGTTTCAGGTGCAAGAGAAATGAAAGCAGAGAAAAATTTGGATCTTTAGGAAAGAATGAAGAGTAGTGAAAATAGTTATAAATACCTATAAATGCATCACCGGGAAGGCTTTAACCAATTCAAAAGAGGTATGCACCCCAATATTCATAGCAGTGTTATTTACAATAGCCAAGATCTGGAAAAAGCCCAAGTGCCCATCAGTAGATGAATAGATAAAAAAGCTGTAGTACATTTACACAATGGAGTACTGTGCAGCTATAAAAAAGAAATAAATCTTATCTTTTGCAACAGCATGGATAGAGCTGGAGAGTATTATGCTAAGTGAAATAAGCCTGTCAGAGAAAGACAAATATATTCCCACTTACGTGTGGAATCTAATGAACAAAATAAACTGATGTACAAGAGAGAAACAGACTGACAGCTGTCAGAGGGACAGTGGGTTGGGAGAAGTGGATAAAAGAAGTGAACAGATTGGTCAAAGAACATATATGCATAATCCAAAGACACAGACAACAGTGTGATTAGACCAGAGGGAATAGGGGGCAGGGCCTGGGTGAGGGTGGGTAAAAGAATGGGAGATGGGGACATCTGCAATAGCATCAACAATAAAAATAAAGTTAAAAATAAAAATAAAGAGAGTGCTCTGGCTATAATGTGAACAGGCTAGAGTGGAAAGCAGGGTGTGTAAGAAAATGGAAATAGAAAAAGCATTTCAAAAGCCACTGTTGTCACTTTGAAAAACATGCACCTTAGAATCTCACAACAGCAAAGAAGATGGAGAAAGCCCATGTTTGAATCCCAGTTGCAACATACTGGTATAACCATGCTCTTTCCCACTATCATGGATTATATCAACAAGAAAAAAATGCAGTATTTTCTCAATGTATGATACCGACAGAAGATGAAGCTTAGCTTAAGCTTCATTTTGTCCTGGTAGGGTTCCTAGAAATATGTTCACATCATTATATGTTCACATCATTGTAAAATATGCCCCCCAAAAATAATTATTTCCCTTATGGAGCTCCTCCCACTCAAAATTATGTATTTGTCAGGCCCAACAAAACCTGAATCCATATTGGATACTCAGACAAAACTAAGTAGATTTATAAGAGAGAGATGAAAGGCATATTAAAAATGAAAACTAGTTAATAAATCCTCTTGAGCTCTCAGAATAATACTAAACATGTCTTGAATGATGAGTGTCATTTAAAAAGCACTCCCACAAATTAATAACATTCAACCCAATGTTTTCTAAATTAGCAATCTCGATTAATATATAGTATGTTCAAGATCTTATAAGTATGTCTACAGCAGTGATCAAATACATCATGAATAATGAAATCACTTCCTGGGAGTGATTTCTAAAAGGTAAGACAAATCAAGAGGCTCTTTGAGTTAATGTAATTAGTATGTGTCACTTCATTTTCAAACAAAGGCACTGGCCAGGTTTTCATAGAGAACAGTTTGTCACAGTATCTTTCTGGCTACATCTTCACCCATTACTGAAATGGGGGGGGAAAATAATTACCCTCCAATAACCATAACCTCCATGTTAAGCTACTATCTTCATGATAGAATATTTTTAAGTAACATGGTTTGCTAAGTAAAGGACTCTTCTCTCAATAAAACCTGGCAGAGGAATGTGAACAGGACTTATCTTCCTTAGATTTTAGATGTGCTCAGTGGAGTAATAGAGGAATGAAGATTAATGGAAGTCAAATTTAATTCTTGTTCTTTGGCCTCAAATGAAAAACCTAGAGTCTCCATACATTTTCAGAATTAAAGAAGCGTGAATCAAAAATGAAAGTGGACAGCCAAAACCCAGGAGAGAAAAATCGTTCAGAAAAATCATCTTCTACTTCTTTGATTCTCTGACTTTCCTTCCCTCTTTTCCATCAAATAAAAGTCAAATGTCAGGAGATTTAGATGTTACATAAAGCATAATTTAAGAAAAAAACCTTACGCCTTATAAGGCAACTGTGTTTAACCCATTTTTGTAGTTATCATTTCATATTTATTTATAGTTATCACTTCACATTTATTTATATGTATTCTTTTGATAAGAAACTATAACTATTTTAGTTTTTAAACTATATTGTTTTATCTATCTTTTCATAACAATATAATGTTTAGTAGTAAACTCTGTATTACAATGAAGACCATCCATGATGATATATAATTTTATAGTAACTAGTAAGCTACACTGACTTTTCAGTATATGTATCTTTCTTAACTAATATAATTAGCCAGAAATAATTACATACATTCACTGAACTCATAATCATTTAAAAATATTTCATAAACATTATAGAGTTTAAAGTCTAGTTGCTACTCAACTGTGGTTCATGGAACTAGCAGCAATGAGAACTAGTTAAAAAGAAGAATCACACAAGTCCCACCCCGGATGTACTGAATCCAAATCTGTATTTAACAAGATCTACACCTGTCCCGAATGCACATTAAATTTTGAGGTCTGTACCAGCTAGTGTTCACAACAAAAAAGGCAATAGTGAAACTAAAACTGAATATAAATAAAGCATGAACAGATTCTCAAGAATAAACTCAGTGCTTAAATGATTAAATCTGGATGATTTAAGAGAGGTATGGAATCTTAGATTGTATTCTAAGTTTATACTCTACATGGGATCAAAGTACACAAGGTTGGCATTTAGTTGCACTGCCATATTTTTGTGGGGCTAAGGAATCCTTAAAGACTCTTTGGAGTGCTCCTGAAGTATCATAGAATCATTAGAAAATCTTTACCATTACCAAGATGAGATGTGGGTTTCTCAAGGATGCTTCACTGCTGTGGCATTCTTAGAGAACATCTCTATCTCCACGATGAAAAGACAGTCATGATTTAATTGAACCCATTCTCTCAAGTGTTAATATGCCACCAAAGACTCCCTCCTCTTCAAAAATTGTCAGTGATTTAAGACACCACTGAGTTTGGTACAAAATGGATAAAACTGAGCATCAAGAAAACGTTTCTTCTTATATAGTAAGAAAATCATTCCATGAAGAGGCCCATAAACAGTATCAGTGGAAATAATAACTACTACCTTGCTGAATCTGAACATGACCTGTTGCCTAAGGAAAGTAGGTGATATGAGTGTCTGATTAAATCAGTTCAGCATCAGTTTGGAGGGATGCACAGCTTTCATTCGCATCCACATGAGCACTAAGAAGGGTAGGTACTGACATTGGTGAGCACCCCAGACAACAGGCACAAGCCCCGCACATGCCTCAGGATTGGAAAGGCCACCTCTAGAGAGTCTTTAAGTTATCCCTTTTGATAAGCCTGCAGTTTTATCACACTACAAAGAAGAAATATTCTGACTTTATGGCCGAAGCAATGTTCAGTGGGAAACGTAACAAAGAGAGTTAGAAATCACAGGTAAATTACAGGTAACTTCTGACACACATCTTTCCCTGGACCTAGAGCTTTTAGTTTTCTGCATTAACTGTAATACTAGTATTTGAAATCAAGTAGATAAGTCACAAAGGAAATTAATAAACATTTCTAAATCAATTGATGCATTAAATAAACATGATAAAACTGAAAATAAGGTAAACATTTGACTGAGTTATTAACACAAATCCTCATACCCAAAGCACAAAGGAAACCCTAACCAACAGTAAATGCTGTAATACAGGTGAGTAGCATTTTTGGGTTTAATAACTGTTTTTCTTGCTTTAAAGGAACTATAAATCTAATAGCAATATCTCTACCTTTAAAAAATAATTACTTCAAATTCACAAGATTATGTTTGCCCTGGCTAAGCATACCACATAGTTTATAAACCTTAGACTGTGCTGTACCCGCAATTGTTTGTACAAAATTTACCTTCTTGAGCTATAACCAATTTGAAATAAAGCTCAGAAAAAACTAATCCACAACTGAAATCAGCTACATATAAACATACTCAGAGTCTACTGTTTGTCAATAGGTGGGAGGGATACAAGGAAGAGTAAGTTGTAATTTCAATCCTCCCTTGGAATAGCTTCCCAATTCTTATGTTCTTTTTTTTAAATATTTTTTTATTGATTTCATAGAGGAAGGGAGAGGGAGAGAGAGAGGTAAACATCAATGATGAGAGGAAATCACTGATCAGCTGCCTCCTGCATGCCCCCTATTGGGGATCGAGCCTGCAACCCAGGCATGTGCCCTTGACCGGAATTGAACCCTGGACCCTTCAGTCCATAGGCCGACGCTCTATCCACTGAGCCAAACCAACTAGGGCAGTTCTTATCTTCTTAAGTTGTCTAACTACTTTCCTATTTTAGAAACTAATAAAATTCTGTAAATGTATTAAGACAAATATCAAAAGATAGAAAGGAAAATTAACAAAAGCAACATTCAGAACAATTAGTAGTTCATAATCAATTACCACTTGGGAAATTAAGAAATATCTGGTATGTTGAACATAATAATCATCCTAAAAACACAAACAAGCCTGAAAAACAAGACATTTACTACATACACTTTATAATGCACATACCCTCATGACATTAAAATACTCTTTCTTATACACTAATTCTCTAAACAGACTTCTGTTAAGCTAACAAAAATGCCAATATGATTTAAATAGATAAGTTTACTAATAGTTGCTAGATACTTATGTTTATTTAGATCCTACATGACATATGTATGTTTGTTTATGTTGACATTTACCTACATGCATACCCAAAAGTTGTCTACTGGGATTATATCTAAGTAGTATAGCTAGTTTTAGGATTTAAAAAGCATGGTAAGAGTATAAGTTAAAAAACCTTGAAGATCGCCAGGACCGGTTTGGCTCAGTGGATAGAGCGTCGGCCTGCGGACTGAGGGGTCCCGGGTTCAATTCCGGTCAAGGGTATGTACCTTGGTTGCGGGCCCATCCCCAGTGGGGGGTGTGCAAGAGGCAGCTGGTCGATGTTTCTCTCTCATCGACGTTTCTAACTCTCTGTCCCTCTCAATTCCTCTCTGTGTAAAATCAATAAGATATATTTTTTTAAATAAATAATTAATTAATTAAAAAATCTTTAAAAAAAAACAACCTTGAAGATCAATCACAATATTGTAACTCCACAATTACTGCTATTATGTAAATTTACCTGAAGAAAGTCCATGAAATATCAGATTATCACTACAAAAAAAAAAAAGTCTGGTAGAAATCCTTAAGTTACCCCCTTTCAACTGGGACATAAGCAGTTAAAGAACATTACTGAAAGCTCGGCAGCAAGTAGGTAGGCCGACAGTTTCTTTCCATTAAATACCAATCAGGCAGCTGAAAGCAGTTTCCTTTTTAATTAGAGTTGTTTCCTGATTAATTAGTCCCAGAACCCTTAATGCAAGAATACACTGTGCCACTGGGACGAACAACAATTCTCCTTAGGCTACAGTCTCATCTTTTCCTGAGAATCAGCACAATCTGCTTTCTATTCAGAAAGGGTCTTTCCACAGAAGTTGGTTGGAAAACTGTAGGTCAATATTATCATCAACCCCAACAGGAAAAAAGAGTAAATTACCTAGGAAAACTCCTTCAATTCTTAATTTAAGGTTCTGCTATAGTTTTCTACTTGATTTTTAAATAATATGTAATAGAAATCAATTTTACTGTTGACTGCATGATCAGCTGTAAAGGACTGAACAGTACAGAAATTTTGTAAACATCCAATTCACATTTCAGCTTTGAAACCTTCAAAGTAAAGATCTGAGATCTATAGAAAGTAAAGAAAGCTATAGAGACTCTGATTAAATAATTTCTATGAAGAGATGGAACCTTACTTACTAGAGAACCTAAGTACCAACTAGATAGATGGGTAGAAAAATTAAGATAAGCTTTCAACTAAAAATTGCCATCGATGTATATAAAAGCCTAAGTGGCCAAGACCGGTTTGGCTCAATGGATAGAGTGTCGGCTTGGGGACTGAAAGGTCCCGGGTTCTATTCCGGTCAAGGGCATGTACCTTGGTTGCGGGCATATCCCCAGTAGGGGGTGTGCAAGAGGCAGCTGATCGATGTCTATCTCTCATCGATTTTTCTAACTCTATCTCTCTCCCTTCCTCTCTGTACAAAATCAATAAAATATATTTAAATAAATAAATAAATAAATAAATAAATAAATAAATAAATATAAAAAATAAAAGCCTAAGTGACTATTCAACCTTCCGATCAGTAGCTATGATGCGCAAAGACCACCAGGGGGCAGATGCTCAACACACAGGCATGAAAACATGGAACAGACTAAAGAATCTGAAAAGGAAGAGGGGGAGGAAAAGGGTGGGAAGAGATTAACCAAATATCTTACATGCATACTAGTGGCCCAGTGCATGAATTAGTGTTCCACTGGGTCCCTTGGCCTGGCCTGCGGGAATTCAGCCGAAACCAGCTCTCTGACATCCCCCAAGGGGTCCCAGATTATGAGAGGGCACAGGCCAGGCTGAGGGACCCCACTGGTGCACGAATCTGTGCACCAGGCCTCTAGTTATAAATAAAGTAAAATAAAAGTTGGCATTATACTTTTCAAAAAAGAACTCAGTATTTAGAGTTGAAAGGAATTGCTCCTTTTTACATCATTTTTGCTGGTATCAAGGTAAAAGTCATCTATTAAAATATTAAGTAGTTTTCATAAATGTGACAGAGATCAGCCTTGTAAAGGGTAGAAGTGATTGAGTTGTTCTGACAGTAGTAACAAGTAAAGTTCTCTCTTATAGAGAAGTAAGTATGCATAGCCACAATATTCCAATTCAGGAATAAAAACATTTTGAGCAACTTTTACCTAGTGTATTTATTATTCATTAGAAATAAAAAGTTAGACTCTATTATACACATAATAGAAACATTTCTGGGGGGAAAAACTGATTATGAATCTAGAAAAAGTAAAGATTTAACATAAAGAAAAAAGAAACCCAATAAGAACCAAAACTGTTATGGTACAACTATTCCTTTAAAAGTATGACTTACCAAATTAATTACAATGCTTAGTTTGAAACTATGGAATTAATATTAATTAAATCAAAAGGCATATTATGGAATAAAGCTTTAATGTCTGAAAAAAATTGCATCATCAATAATACCCCTTAACATGGTATTTATTTAATATCTTCTTAAAGAAATTCAAGACATTTCACAAAGGAACTACATTATTCTATGGCTAACAATACCTTAAATTTACTCATTGATCATCATTTTGTTTTTTTTCCATCTGCTTATTTTTCTATTTGATGGAAAAAGGAAGTAGAAACTTGGATGTATCCAAATTTGTAATAGGAGACATACTACACATAATATTTTGGGATCTTTAAGTATACACATTAACAATTATATATCTTCTTCAAAAGCTCTAAAGAAGTAATTCTCTTATAATGAAAAAATTAAAAAGACAACTTTCAAGAAAAAAAAGAGAAAGAACACATTGACATGGATAACAGTATGGTGATTGCAGGGTGGAAGAATGGTGGGTGGAGATGGAAAGTGGTATAGGGGGGATAAATGGTGATAAAAAATTAAAAATAAGAAGAATAACCATACTTTCAATGCCTACTCTTGAAGGGTGGTCCCTAAGAGCTACTCATTAAATGTGATGAAAATCTTAAGAGTTGGCCAGCCAGTGTGGCTCACTGAGCAACGTCCAATGCACCAAGAAGTCACTGGTTCAATTCCCAATCAGGTCACGTGCCTGGGTTGCGGGCTTGATCCCCAGTAGGGGCGTGCAGGAGGCAGCCATTCAATCATGGATGTTTCTATCTCTCCCTCTCTCCTCCCTCTCTTTAACTCAAGAAAGAAAGAAAGGAAAGGAAGGAAAGGAAGGAAAGGAAGGAAAGGAAGGAAAGGAAGGAAGGAAGGAAGGAAAGGAAGGAAAGGAAGGAAAGGAAGGAAGGAAGGAAGGAAGGAAGGAAGGAAGGAAGGAAGGAAGGAGAAGGAAGGAAGAAAGGAAGGAAGGAAGGAAGAAAGAAAGAAAGAAAGAAAGAAAGAAAGAAAGAAAGAAAGAAAGAGAAAGAAAGAAAGAAAGAAAGACAGATTAATAAAAACATTTTTAAAGCGCTTAAATCATGGAGCACTGCCCTGTAGAGTTTAATTCATTTAATTATTCAATAGATATTTATTAAGGACTAGTGCCAGGCCCTGCGGATACAAAGTAAAACAAAATGACAGCCTCTCTAAGATGACACAGTCTCTTATCTTGTCAGTTTAAAAATCAACTAACAGCCATAAAACTAAAAGGCAGCCTAATCTGAGAAAATCACAGGGAACATGAAATCAAACACATATAACAATCAATAAAAACCACTTTTAAGAGCTCTGTTTAAAAAGGAAGGCAGGTATAAAGGAAGATATGATGAAGAGACAAAGACATACAAACCATAAAGAGACACAAAACAAGGAAGAGAAGATACTAAGAGATTCATGATGTAATTAAGCAAGAAGCTGCAAAATGAAACTGGTACCAAAACATGAGCAGAACTATGTAACACACTGGTGTAGGGTGACTTTAGGTACTAGCCTTATAGGTATCTGCTTTTTCTCCCTTTTTAAACCTTGGCACGAGTTAGTGGTAAACATATCTAAACATAAATTTCTGTGGAAAAGTAAATCAAAGCCAAAGCAAAAACCCTCATCATACCATATTATGCCATCTATCTATGTATATAAGGCTAAGTGACCATCCAACCATCTGACCGGCCAGTGCTATGACATGCACTGACCACCAGGGGGAGATGCTCAACACAGGAGCTGCCAAACTTGCAGTCACTTGACAGCAGTGGTTCTAGGCTGATGCACCCGGAACCAGAGAGGAGGGAGCCTGATTCCACTCTCTAGCAATCTGGGACCCCTTGGGGGATGTCAGAGAGCCGGTTTCAGCCAAATTCCCACAGGCCAGGCCAAGGGACCTTACCTGCTGGAGGGTCCTCACTCTGCAGATGCCCCAGGTGTAGCCAGCCTGGGAGGGACCGCTGGAGGTTGGCTCCAAAGTGTGTCTAGCCCGTCTCATGTAGTCCTGTCCCCCTGACACCTTCTAATTAATTTCCTTTCAATGTACCCAAATCTGGGGCACTAGAACAATATAAATATGAATGTTCTAGAAATATGTGCTAAAATGATCAGTAAAGTTATTATGAAGTTGGGATCCAGGAGTCACACTGTAATCCCAGGCTCCTGAAAATTTCTGAGATTTAAGAAGAATATAACTGCTTTCCTCATATCCTTGTCTATGGCTATAAATATAGCTTTTAAGCCACTGAATCATCTATGCTCAACAATCACCCAAAAATCTTTCAAAACAGAGTACTCCTACTCTAATCCCATCATATGAAAATGAAGGTAACATTAGAAAATCATCATTTCAATTTACCTCAAAACTACTAACATTGTTTAAAGGATAATGAAACTAACATTTGTTATGAGAAACAGAACATTATCACTTCAGTGTATGAAAATAATTAAGGATATATTTTTAAATGGTTGCAGAAACATGTCAGTACTGGAGGAAAACTTTTAGTTCTCAGATTCACATTTAGTTCTAGTTACATGCAGGTGTCAGTATAGTATGATAGAAGATGAAAGAGCTCAAGGGATAAGAACTGAGAAATTTTTATTAAAATTCTACTGTGAAAAAATAATAATATGCAAAGATATAGTTATGTGGTAAGAAACCACCACCCTTATTACACAAGAAAAGATAAAAATAAAAGGTACATGTTCTTTTAAAATTTCTTTCAATAATTCTTACTTTTCTTTAATAAAGAACTTCTGGTATATCTACATGTTCAAGGTATTTACATTCCAACATAGTGAATGCTCTTTATTCTCCTTGCCCACCTTATTTTTTTAATTAATAGATTTTAAAGAACTCTAAATTTTCTGGAGAAATTTTTGTAAATTTTATGGCTGCAACAGTACAATATTCCATGGATTTTATACATCCCAATGGTACAGACCCAGCTGGAATAACCCCATTCTATCAAAAAGCTCATTTCCTCAACTAGATGAGGTGATGACAGACTAGAGCAGCGTGTAATTAGGCAATGCCCTGCCTCTCAATGAAATCTAGTGTTGAGCATTGGTTGATTAACATACTGCAGTGAATTTAAAAAAAAAAAACCTTGTAAAGAAAAAGCAAGCATCTACCTGTCTAAATGATGTTCAGAGTTTAACTTGGTTGCAAAAGCTTATCAAATAAAAAATACATAATTGACACCATATTTTCACTTTTCAATTATATATGCATCTAACTTATTTGATCATAAGAACAGTACCAATTTAAGCATTTCCTCTTGAGATTGTCCATAACTATAATTATAGTACATTCTAACAAAGTAGAGTAAAAATGGTTCTTTAGCCACTTGTTTTATTAAAAGCCATCTGCTACAATAACACATTGGAAGACAGAGAGAAGACAGGCAGTACCAATAATCTGACTAGGATAAACACGGGAAGCTTTATCTATTCATACAATGCTCAACAAACCAGAGACTTGCAGAATCTTAAAATGGTTGAGATTTTATTTATATTCCAAAAAGATTTTTGCATCAACTGCCAAAGTAAAATTGGCAATTATTGCCCTTTTTGCTCTCTGATAGAGGTTCGAGCACATGCTCTCTGCAGTTTATAAACTTGGCCTTCTTCTTTGAAAGTTTATACTGTTTTATATTTAGCCAATAGAGGGTATTTTTCAGTTCACTGATTTTAAAAACTAATATGCGTCACCATCCTAGCACAGAATTTAAATACAGGTACTCAAACATTTATTGAGTAGACATTATATTACTTGACAAAACTCTATTACATCAATCCTAGGTTATCAATTAAATATTCTCATATCATACCTTTTTGATACAACATGTATTCTGCAGTTCTTCATTTCATATGTTTATTCTAACAAGAATAAACCTGTATTACATTCTTCCCATTTAGCAAGAGACAAGCACTGATCCGTGGACAGTGGATGTATTTGGATAACTGGGGTGGGAGTGAGGGAAGGAAAGATTTCACTTTCTAAGACTCCCTGGATAATCCAACCAAGTCACTCACTGACAGGTGAGTCATTACATAAATGCCCCCTTACAATGCACTCCCTCTCCTAGGCTGCTCAGACATATTTAATTCCCACCTGGCTCACCCAAGCAGAGCTGCCACTTCTTCATCTATATTCCACACACATGATTAAAATATCTATTATTCCCTATATCAGAATATACTCGACCTATCTCTGTACAGCCGGGCTTCCCCCAAAGCTACACTCTTCAAGAGCAGTATGAACTCTTTTCATCTACCTAGCCCTAGAAACCATAGAGAGTGCAGTCATAAAAGGTGCTCAATAAAAATTCTGGGGACAGGTTAGAAGGGGTTTAGGTGGGGGAAAGGGGACATATGTAATATGTTCAAACAATAAAGATTTATTTTTTTAAAAAGAGTTACTGAATAAATGAGTGTGTTAACAAATGAATGAAATTAATGACTGCCGTGCAATTTTGATTATATCAGACAGTCATTAGGAGTGACTTTTAGAGAATATCATTTGACTTTATAATATACTTGAATATGCATGACCACTAAAATAATAACTCGTTAAATCACTACAAAAAAGTCAAATTTTAGAATTCAAATATTACATGATATATACCAACCAGAAAAAAAGACACACAAGAAAAGACAAATCTGACACTTCATGCTTCTATTAAAAAGATTCTTCTCCATCCCATCAGCTGTTATTCACACCATGGGTTCTTATGAAAATCATTTGACTGGAAGTTGTCACACATATTAAAGTAGAAGTCTACACTGACACCATAGCCATTGTCACTATTATTATGTTCATGATATAATATCATATTAGTAAAAATAGAAGCTAACCTTAAATACTTCCTACATGCCAAGCACTGTCTCATTTTATTCAATTCCCACAACAATCCCATCGTTTGCTTTACAAATGATGAAACTGAGGCTTAGAAAATTGGGATAGCTTCTCAACATCACAAATTAATATGTGGGAAGAGTGAGACTCAAATCCAGGAGGAAAGGTTGGTGCCCACTCTAGAGGGTGACCGTGGCTTCAAATTCTAAGCTCGGCTCCTTACTTACTAGCTTGGGACCTTGGGCACATTCCTTACGTGGTGCTTGGTATATACGGTAAAACTTTTATCATATATGAGCATACACTGTAGTGTCAGGAGTTCATAAATAATATTTTAATTTTCCCCCCAAAGTCTGAAATCTTGAAAGGTATGAATTAACAAAGCTTCTAGCTGCTACCCCATAAGCAGCCATTAAATGTAATTTGTTATTTATATGAAAAAGGGATCTGACATCCAGAATTATCATCTTTGCACATTTTTGCTCAGATAGCCCAATCAATAAAAACTTTTCTAAGCATAAACTTCTAATATATGTCTATTTCTTTCAATATTTATTTTTATTACACACCAATACTACTGTATTATACTATTTTTTTAACATTGTCTCCAAATTCTCTGCAACTATTTGTACAAATTTAACCATATTTGAAATTCCTGATTTCAGATTTTTAAGTAAGAAGACATAAAGAGATTTTATAATAACACACATGTAGTTTTCAGTGGCAAAATCACAAAGTGGTATTTAAATTGCCAAATATGTCAAATGCCACTCTCTATAATAAGTTTATTTCCACAGCAGGTACTCTGTCACCCATCATCATAACATTATTTCTTACTTGAAGGGATATATCAGTGTTTTTTAAACATCTTGCTATTAACATCATGTGACAGCAACTTTTCAAAGCATTCATCTATTCTATGAGTTAAGGTTAAATTAAAACTAAATAACGTATAGACCCACATAATCAAGCACATGAAAACTGTAAAAAACTGTAATATTCTGAAAGTGAACATATGAGTGCCAGCACCACTGCTATTCAGCTCCAAGCTGTGCAAACCCCTTCTTCTTTCAGACCACTCCTGAAGCACATGGGACAAGTGGCCGTTGGGCCCAAGAACCTAGTGAGATCTCAGTACCACAGCACAGCAAATATCAGCATAGCAAGTACCAATACAGCTTCATATCCTTGTATGTTTGTATTTGAAAAAATATATAAATGAAACTTTAGACATTGTCCCCATGGATCATGCACATGCCACTGTAGAAAACATTAATCATAAAAGATGGTTTAAAATCTGAATTTAGCGGTGACTGAATGTCCTAGATACTCAAAAATATTTGTGGAAGGGAGGGGGCAAAGAAGGAAAGAAGTGAAGAAGGAATTAGAGGAGTTAAGGTATTATAAAAGTTGATAAATCCTGAGGAACAATGTCTTGGTTATAAAAAAAAATCACATTTATGAATTAAAAAAATTTTAAAGTTGCTATTATTTTAAAATCTACGTTTTAGAGCAGATTAAGAAATTAGGAGCTGAGACCTACAAAGACAGTCTAGGATTGAGAATTACTTTTACCATGTTCTAAAATCAGCCTTTTAGACCTAAGCAAAAGAATCTACATTGAATCTAGGGGCTCTGATGTGGGCAGCTGCCTACATCATTGAAGTGCAAGATTCCTGAGGCACAGAAGACCTTTTAATTTCACTTTAAGTTAATTTGATTTTAAATCTATACTAGAAGCCAAGTATATTGTGAACAAGAATAACTACATAAATCTTAAACAACAACAAAAAGGGGTTACTTTATTTCACTTAAAATATAAATATATTCCAATTTAGTAAATAGTTATTATAAAGTCACTCACAGGAAAAAATGAAAGCCAAGGCATAAAGTGTTCACAGCTGACTGTGGTGTATTATTTCCACTATCCAGCAAGGGTTCCAAACAAAAGGCAGAATTATTCACTGTACCCCATCAATAACATTTTGAAATAGGTCCAAAGCATTATTAGATTTACGATTTAAATGTTGTCCAGGAGCATAACATGAAAATAGCTTCCTACCTTTGTGATGAGAACTCGGTATATATCCAGCATTGCCTGGTTGTCATGGCAGCCTGCTAACAACTGCCATACCTCTGCCCTCAGAGCTTCAGGGACGCCACTCTTCACCAGCGGGTACAGTCCTTTCGGTCGTGCACCAAGGTTATTGTGCCTGAAAAAAACAAGAAAATAAAACATTCATACACCCCTCACCACTGCTGAACTGCTGTTGTTATGAAAAGTATGTTAATGAGTTTACATAAAGTATAAGCCTGAGTCAAGAAAGTATGGGGAAGAGCATGAGGTAATGATAGAGTTTAAGCTCTGTGATGTCTTTGACTATGTTCCTTGATCTTATCTTCTTTATTGAACCATCTTATTCTACCATCAAGGAAAGGTTTTTTTCTTCCTCTCATTTACAAACATAATAGGCTTAACACTTTGGTTAGGAATTTGACAAACCTAGTCTCCAGATTTTATAATGAAGTCATAAACCTTCCAACCCTTGGATCTATAAATACACATCTTCAAATTAACTCAAGAGTCTCTTAGGATATGTACAGGAGATCATGATTTAAAAAAAACAACATTCATTTGACTCTTAAGATAAAAGTAGTTTAATTGTTCTTATACTTTATTGTACATTTTTAAAAAAAACTTTTCTATAGTTTCTTCTGGACTGACTACCTGCCTACACATAATCTTATATGTATACTCAATTTAAAAATAGTGGTTTCCATATGCCTACACTGACATGGCAGAATCTTTGCATTGGCAAGATTATTTATTTTATTAGCATATGACATCATGATTATCTTTTTTAAAACTTAATTATAATAAATATAAACAGAGTGCCTTTTTTGATAGTTCCAGATTAAAAAATCCCAAAATGTAAAGTAATATAGTCAGAAAGAATAAAACAGACTGAGTTCTAGTTTATAATCAGTGGTGAAATGAGTATTTCTAAACTCTACAGCCCCTTTTTGTGATAACTGTCATGGTAGAGAAAGAAAATGGAACCCTTTAATAATGCTATCTATGTGTGTTGGCATACAGCATAAAACTGACTGCTCTGAGCAATGTTATGCCTGGAGAAATAATAAGGAAAATATGTCTTTCAAAATTAAGTTATATAAGACCATACTGGGGAAGACCTAGATAAACTATCCAGCAAGGGTTAGGTAAACATAAAGAGTATTTCTGAATTTTAACTTTTATGCTTTTAAAAATTCATTAAAATGTTAAGATATATGAACACATATTTTAATACAATAAATTATCTATATATATAAAGATGTAATATGTTAATAGGTCCTAATGGTGTCCTAGTCATGATTGGTCAACAAGCTGGAGCTGGTGGGCATGGATGGGAGCGGAAGTCTTGCCCAGCACTATCTTCACACTGTCTTGGAGGCAGAGGCCGCTCCCAACGGAGGTACATTCAGGTGGGTGGGGACACAGATAGAGGGGCCTGGCCGAGCTGCGACGCACAGCTTGAGAAAGCCCAGAGTGGACTCAGACATTTTTTCCTGGTGAAGGGACTGAAGTCTGTGTTCATGAAAACACCTTGGCAGCTGCGGCAGCTGGCAATGGCAGCAGCAGCAGGGTGATGGGGGTGGTGCCTTCCCCTGATCAGCCCGGTTACCTCCTGCAGAGTGAGGCCAGAATGCAGCTTAGGCCTGATCCTGTAGGTGTAGGACATCCCCTGAGGGCTCCCAGATTGTGAGAGGGGGCAGGTTGAGCTGAGGGACCCTCTCACCCCCAGTGCACAAATTTCATGCACTGGGCCCTTAGTATAATATAAAATCTAACTAACTCAACATCAATTATGTAAACATTTTCATTAAGAAAAATAAATTTTTACCATCTTCCTAGCAATTCTCCCCAGGAATACAGGATCTTCTCAGGACAATCCTTAGATACATCACCTGTTCCACTTGAGAGTTCATTATCACTCTCTGCAGAAAAAAAAAAAAACATAAAAACAAAAGCAAAAAACATTATGAAAAAATGAATTCAGCAATGCAGCAGGATATAAAATTAACGCCCAGAAAACAATGACATTTTTAAAATATATTTTATTGATTTTTTTACATAAAGGAAGAGAGAGGGATAGAGAGTTAGAAACATCGATGAGAAAGAATCATCAATCAGCTGCCTCTTGCACACCCCCTCCTGGGGATGTGCCCACAACCAAGGTCCATGCCCTTGACCAAAATCGAAACTGGGACCTTTCAGTCCACAGGCTGACGCTCTATCCACTGAGCCAAACCAGTTCCAGCAACAATGGCATTTTTATACATCAATAATTAACTCTCAGAAATACACACACACACAAACACACACACACACACACACACACACACACACAAATCCCATATACCATTGCAACAAAAAAATTAAAATATTTAGGGATAAACTTGACCAAGGAGGCAAAAGACCTGTATCCTGAATACTATAGGACGCTGAAAAAGAGATAGAGGAAAACATAAACAAGTGGAAGAATATACTGTATTTATGGATTGATAGAATTAATAACATTAAAATATCCATACTACCCAAAGCAACCTACAGATTCAAGGCAAGCCCTATTAAAATACCAACAGCATATTTCATAAATCTAGAATAAGCACTCCAAAAATTTATGTGGAACCAAAAAAGATCCCAAATAGCCACAGCAATCTTGAGAAAGAACAACAAAGTTGGAGGAATCTCAATACCAGATATCAAGTTATACTACAAAGCTACTGTCCTCAAAACAGCCTGGTACTGGCACATGAACAGGAATGTGGATCAACATAACAGTGACCCCAGAAATCAACCCAAGCCATTATACTCAATTAATATTTGACAAAGGAGCCAAGAGCATACAACGGAGTCAAGACAGTCTCTTCAATAAATGGTGTGGGGAAAACTGGACAGGTGCAAGCAAAAAAAATAAAACTAGACTACCAACTTATACCATACACAAGAGTAAACTCAATATGGATAAAAGACTTAAATGTAAGTCATGAAACCATAAAAATCTTAGAAGAAACAATAGGCAGCAAAATCTCAGACATTTCTTGTAGCAATATATTTACAGCTACATCTCGTAGGTCCAAGGAAACAGAAAATATATGAAAATACATAAAAAATAAAAAATAAAAAATAAATGGAATTCCCATTTGAACCAGTGATCTCACTTCTAGGAATATGCACTAAGAAATCTGAAACACCAAAAAGTAAGAATGCATACACCCCTATGTTCACAGCAGCACAATTTACAATAGCTAAGATTTGGAAACAACCCAAGTGCCCATTAGCAGATGAGCGGATAAAAAAGCTGTAGTACATCTACAATGGAACACTACACAGCTGTAAAAAAGAAAGAACTCTTACCACTTGCAACAACATGGATGGACCTGGAGAGTATTATGCTAAGTGAAATAAGCCAGTGAGAGAAAAATAATTATCACATGATCTCACTCATGTGGAATCTAATGAACAAAATAAACTGATGAATAAAATAGAACCAGAGACATAGAAGCATAGAACAGACTGACAGATTTCAGAGGAAAGGAAGGGGTTGGGAGATGGTGGAAGTGATTAACTGAGAAATTTATATGCATGTATGCATAACCCATGGACTCAGACAACAGAGAGGTGAAGGCCTAGAAGGGGCAGGTACAGGGTGGAGGGGTCAATGGAAAAAAAAAAACACAAAAACAAAGGGAACATCTGTAATACTTTCAACAGTATATAGATAAATTTAAAATAAATAAATAAAATCTATATGCCAGGCACTATTCTAAGTTTTGCAGGCATTATCTCATTTCATCCTTTAAACAACCTAATGCGGTAGTCACTACTAGTTTGCCCACTTAGAAGATGAAAAAACTGAAGGCACGAAGAGATTAAGTAACTTGCCCGTGGTTACCCTGCTAATAGAGAGATAGGATTCCATCTCAGTTTGAATCCAGAGTCTAACACTACCTCTCCATATAATTTTTCCTACCACATTTCTAAAGGAGGCTGGGCTTGGCATTAGCAGGTACCAGTCTGTGCCAAGTGCCAACATCTAGTACATGCTGAAGCCAAAGCCGAGAATGGAAAAGCCAGGCCAAACTAAGTTCCTTTTAGTCAGTTAATATTACACCCTGTTCATATCTTATCAATGCATTTACTACATTTTGCTAAAACTGGCTACTTATGGGTCTTTTTCTTCAACTAGACCACATGTGTCAAACACAAGGCCCGCGGGCCAAATCCAGCCCGCCAGGCCTTGCAATGTGGCCCGCACCGCGCTGTCATCACTGCACTCCGCTGTCAGTTTATGACATTGTCAGTTTATGACTGTTCAGTAAACCATTCGGCCCGCGATTTAGGCTGGATTTTAGATTTTGGCCCCTTCTCTGATTGAGTTTGACACCCCTAAACTAGACTATAACATCCTCAAAGAAAAGAGTCATGTCTTATTTATTTTTGTGTCCATAACACTTGGCCCACTAAAATTTTATTAAACTTTTATAAGTTTGATAAAACCTATTAAGGAACTAACTTGAACTACAGATGGCTTTCTAATGATCTGAGCTGATCCAGGAATCTGCTTAAAAAATAGAAGAATAAATCATTAATGTTTCCTTTAGAGGGAACATCCTGAATAGTAACTCTACATTTTTCAAAGTCTGTAGTACAGGCTTTTCAAACGGAGAACACTGGCAAGTGTCAAGTATCCTCTTGGTTTTCACTGTAACTAGAGAAGCTCCATTTCCTCTGCATATTTATTAGATAAATGGTGGCAAAATGAAATTGTATTGCCGAAGTCAAAAAGCACCAAAACCAGTTTGGCTCAGTGAATAGAGCGTCGGCCTGCAGACTGAAGGGTCCCAGGTTCAATTCCAGTCAAGGGCATGTATTGTACCTTGGTTGCGGGCACATTCCCAGTGGGTGATGTGCAGGAGGCAGCTAATCGATGTTTCTCTCTCACCGATGTTTCTAACTTTCTATCCCTCTCTCTTCCTCTCTGTGAAAAATCAATAAAAATATATATATATATTTTTTTTTTAATTTTAAATGTCAAAAAGCCTTTCATACATCCACATGTGGGTGGAGGGCCAAAGAATCTCAGCATAAGTGATCTATAACCAGTGTCTCTCCCTCTCTATCATTCACATATGTAGACTATTCTTATGAATTATATTCTTCAATGTGCACAGTGAATTCTCAACTAAGGGCACACCCTCTGAAGTAACAATGCACTCCCATATATTGAGAATTGCTGTTCTACATGTTATTCCAATTTGAAAAGCTCTCATAATCTGATATATTAATATCCTATGAGTACATTTATAACTTAGAATATATTCCTTTCCTTTTAAAAAAAAATGTGATAAAATTCAACATACAAAAAGTGACTTACATGAAGGTCAGCTACTCCACTGAATTCAAACCACAATCCATACTTCTATTCTTAGCCCTAAAATATGGCTGCTAGTCACAGTGAAAGGAAAGGCAATATGTTGCATCATTCTATGATTTGGGTTTATTATTTTACTTATGCAAAGTATCATCCTCTTTTTAAGAAAAGAACTAAGAATGAAACTCAAGTTTTCTTACACAGTTTTAACCCCTCAACTGAATAATATGACCATTATAAATGTTCAATAGAAATCTTACTTTGTGTAGCCTTCAAGGGAATCCAAATTCTAACCACTGGAATTCAACCTGTTTTCCTCTGAGTGTCTGTACCTCTAACATCTTGAATTTATTTTATTTTATTTATTTCCAGATTGTAAGCTCTTAAAGACTGGAACTGTTCTTAAGCATACAATATCTGCTGCTTGTATATGACAAGCAGCAGAAGACTCAAAGGTCTCTTCTAATTCAAAGATTCACTAAAAATTGCAGAGGTGGTTATTAGCTTAGGGACTTAGTTTCTCAGTAAAAAAAAAAAAAAAAAAAGGCCTGCTTTGTACTTTGTTAATTCTAATAAAACAAGAATAAACTATTTCTCATACTAAAAAAAAAAAAAAAAGGAAATATGCAGCGGGATCACCATCACCAGAATGTGTACATGACCAGCACAGTGGTCACTACCATCTTCTAGTCTGAATCCTAATCACTAAGTTGGCAGCGGAAGTGGGTTAGGGGGTCAGCGTGCAAGTGCTCCTAGACACAAGGGTTCTGAACTTCGCAGGCCACCTACCTGTGCCTATGGGACTAAAGTCCAGAGGACGCACTTCACAACACAGAGAACAGCTACAAAATGTTGATGATAGTCCCAGACGTGTACATGTTCAATAAAAGTTAACCCCAATTATTACTATTAACACGTCATAGCAGCAGTCTCCAAGGCCTATCACAAAAATAAGTTCCAAGATCTATATGCTTCTAGGCACCTTCTAAACTAGGGGTGTGGAACTCAATCAGAGAAGGGGCCAAAATCTAAAATCCAGCCTAAATCGCGGGCCGAATGGTTTACTGAACAGTCATAAACTGACAATGTCATAAACTGACAGCGGAGTGCAGTGATGACAGCGCGGTGCGGGCCACATTGCAAGGCCTGGCGGGCTGGATTTGGCCTGCGGGCCTTGTGTTTGACACATGTGTTCTAAACCTTACCACCACTGACAAAGTGTAGGGTCTCCAGATTTCACTAGAGGTCAGTGTCCGGAATATTTACATTTCTTCAGTCAGATGAAGCATGATTAAGATGTCTTAATCTAGCATAAGTACCTGTGATTCGACTTATAGCCATCATGCCAAGAAAAGTAGGTCCTGGTCAAAGAGGAAGCAGGCCTGAGTGACCACAGTGTGACAGAGAAGGCACCGGTGAACTTCTAGGAGGAGGGGAGAGAATTCTAAAGGAAGGTAAATTCCCTCCCCTCAAATTAGGGTTATTTCTGATTTTCTAGGAGTTTTGATCTGTATATCCATGGTATGCTGGGATCCCAAAACATTATATACCTCTTAACAGATAAAAATCCAGAAGGTGGGGGTCTGAGTGGAAAGGAGGAGTGACTCCCGTCCCCCACACTACTGCGAAAGCAATGCTCACTGTCTTCCTGACGCCCCTTTAGACTAACATGCAGGCAGATGTACAAACCTAATGAGATGTGTAAAATTTAACTGTAGGTATTATGAAGTATTAAATCTCTGATAGGAAGAGCAATATAAATGAGCTTTAATAGTCATATAGGCACTTACAAAATTAAAATTAATATTTGCTACCTAACAAACATATAAAAAATGCTCAACCTCACTTTGTAATCAGGGAAATTAAAATAAAATGAGACACTACTTGTCCCTAATCAGAGTGGTAAAGCTTTAAAAGGCTGATAATATCTGCTGTTTGTGAAGGCACAAAGGAGAGAGGGTGCGGAGCGGGCATACATTTGCAGTCTTTCTAGAGAGCAATTTAGTCATCCCATTAACAACCAGATCGGGCACAGCTCAGGAGATCAATCTAGATATCCGTGTGTGTGCGTCGGAGTATATGCACAAGGAAACCTATTCTTTACAATATTTGCTATAGCAAGAAAGAAAAATGGAAATTGCTCCTAAAACCTTCAAAGGAGAAATGGAAACGTAAATTAAGCTATATTCATGCCAAAGAGTACTAGTAGTATATGCAATTAGAAGGAGTGAAAAATCATTTAATGAAGTGTTCACAATAAATGGTTTAATGAAAAAAGCAAGTTACCAAACAGGATATACACAATGTTCCTTTTAGAAATGGATACATATTTCTCCTGAGAATTACAGTGCATGGACAGAGGGGGTCCATTTTATATTTATTTACATTTTTAAACATTAAAGAGAAAGTAGACTCCATATTTTTTGTGTGTTTGTTCTCTGAGTAATACAATGCTGCTTATCTACCCAAATCATAAATCTGGGACTGGCTTTACAGACAATTTTTCAATAGTTCTGTTAATTTATTTAAATGTTCCAAAGATTTGATTAAATAAATGATTTTCTCAATAAAAAAACAATTTAGTTGATTTGTGTACTTGGAAAAACTGAAATGACAAACCTACCAACAATATTTTCTAGGGAAAACCAGAACATTATTATAAGTTCATTTCAAAGAAAAATTCCCTTGATGTTTTTTATTACATTCTGTTCATCATTTGTCAACAACAATAATTATTTTAAGAATTCCAGTCTGTTTCCAATCAATCTCTTTCTTTTATTAGGCTACTATTTAAAATACTATTGATATGTCATTGTTAATAAAATTTTATCTTCTTCTTAGCATAATGGATCTAGACAACCTTTTCAAACACATGCTTTACTAAACCACTTAGTAAAATATAGTTACACATAAAAACGTTAATAGAGAGAAAAATAAAATCAAGTCAATTCTATATAAAAACTGTATGTCATTTAAACAGTTGCATTGACTCTTCAAGTACAAAGGTTACTTACCCATCATTTAAAGGTCAGCCCTACTATCAACAAAGACATTTATAAAACCAAATTAAGCCTTCCAATCTTCAAAAAAGAGTCCCTGTATAACTTTTTTTTTAATACTAGAGATCTGGTGCACAAATTCGTGCACGGGTGGGGTCCTTAGGCCTGGCCAACAATCAGGGCCAATGGGGGCCGGCCAGCAGGGGGGAAGGAGCTGCAGGAGTTGGCTGGTCAGGGGAAGGGGCCAAGGGAGGTTGGGACTGTGGGAGGTTGACTGGCCTAGGGAAGGTTGGCTGTGGAAGCACACTTACCACCAGGGGGCAGCTCCTGTGATGAGGGTTGGCCTCCTGGAAGTCAGTGCGCATCATAGCAACCAGTCATTCGATCATTCGGTCGTTTGGTCATTAAGTCACTTAAGCTTTTATATATATTCTAGTGGCCCAGTACACAAAATCCGTGCACATTAAAAGGGAATTAATTAGAGGAAATATTTTAATATTGCTATTTGCCCTTTCTCTATAATAGAAGTGTCAGAGATAAAAGGAAATTAGTAAAATGTATGTGAAAATAATATATAAATGTATTAATAAATAAACAATAACAAAATGACATAACAACAACAAAGACATGATATAAAAACAATAAAAATATATGAAAACAACAAAAACATGATATAAAAAACAACAGTGATGTAAACAATGACTGATAAAGTGATTAAACTTATTCTAATATCTTCCCAAATACCACATTAAGAGTAAAAACACTTTCAGAGTGCTTGACTAATTTCCCTTGTGAAGAATTATTTACAACTTTAACTGTAACATCACGTGCTCTTCCAGCTCGAGAGAAAGCAACATATAACTGACCGTGTTCGAAAACGGGTTCAGGTAGAAATATTCCTACTCCGTCTAGAGTTTGTCCTTGTGATTTATCGCAAATGTTGGCATCACGGGAAACTGTCGTCGAATTAATTTAAATGGAAGGCCAGTGTCAGATGGGGACAAATCAATTCTTAGAATCAGAACAACATCTCCCTCTGCAGATCCTGATAATACTTCAGCTTTGATAATGTTAAGTCATAATATTTTGATAATAAATCTTCAACTCAGCGCTGGGCATGGATGCATGCAGACAGCGCCATGTCCCAGGTCAGGAACACAGGCAGGCAGCTTCACCTCAGCGCTGGGAAGATACGCATGTAGGCAGCGTGATGTTAACACTGGGCAGGCCTGCACGCGCCTCTGCTGGGGGCGGAAGTCCCCACCCCCATCCCTGTCCACCAGCTCCTGCCTGCGTAAGCCTCCATCGGGAGTGGCCTCTACCTCCTAGACAGCATGACTTTAGCCCTGGGGAAGTCCCCCTGTCCCCATCCCCACCCGTGTGTGACTGGGACACCTATCTGGGACACCATTAGGATCAATTAGCATATTACCTCTTTATATATATAGATAGATTTGAGGCCTGGTGCACGGATTCGTCCCCCAGCCTGGCCTGCAGGGATCGGTGGACCTCTGAGCCACTGCAGTCCAGCCTTTCCACCAGCTCATCAGACTCCAGCCCACTATCTACATAGATCGTGCACAGCATTAACTGGTGCAGGAAGTGGCAGTGGCCAGGAAGGAGCCCAAGCCCGGGCTGGGCGCTGCAACTCTCCCACTCATCTCGACCCCACTGTGCCTGCCGCTGCCGCCACTGAGGCATGCAGGGGGAGTGTCGGAGGAGAGGCTCGCAGCACTGCAGCTGTGCCCACCAGCCATCAGCCTGGCATCTGGCGCCCATCTGTCAGCTGAGCAGCACTCCTGCTGTGGGAGTACAATGACCACCAGAGGGCAGCTCCTGTGTTAAACATCTGCCCCCTGGTGACCAGTGCACATCATAGCTACCAGCTGTTCGACCAGTCATCTGGTTGTCCGATCGCTTAGGCTTTTATATATATAGATGACAGCTTTGTATGTAAATATGTAAGATTTCTATACATTTGAAATATATTTCAATAAGACAAAACAAAAAATCATCAGGTCATGAGATAATTATTTCCCTTAAAAAAGAAATAAAGGAATTGCCCAAACCGGTTTGGCTCAGTGGATAGAGCCTGCGGACTGAAAGGTCCCAGGTTCGATTCCAGTCAAGGGCATGTACCTTGGTTGCAGGCACATCCCTGGTAGGGGGTATGCAGGAGGCAGCTGATCAATGTCTCTCTCATTGATGTTTCTGACTCTCTCTCCCTCTCCCTTCCTCTCTGTAAAAAAAAAATCAATAAAATATATTATTTTTTTTAAAAAGAAATGAAGGAATGAAATTTTGTATTATCTTAAAACTTTAGATACCAAAGATTTTCCCCCTTGATTCCCAATTATTCTATGGATTAAATTAAGTTAGGAGAATGGGATTTTATTAAATAGTAAGGAAATTCCATTTCAGTAAAACTTCAAGAATTTCAAATAAAAACAATTTGGTATATAATGTGAACTCTGAATATTGATGAGAAACATGAGCTTTCACCCAAACTTGAGGTAGCACCAGCCCCAGGGCTAATCCAAGATTTTGCATAATATATTTTACTTAATTCAACCTCCCTCTTATCTTCTAATATCCTTTCCTATTTAGCCTTTGTTGATAAGGGAATTACAAAGGCAGCCTTTTAACAATGTCTCTAAGACAAATTATACATTAATCTTAATCTCCATTTTTCAAGAAGTTTGAAGCATGAAGCCTGGCAAGGAAGCATCACATTAGCTGGCAATCAGGAGAATTTGGGGGTTGGAAATGTGAGGAGGCATTTAATCACACTTAAGTTAGAAAGATAAGGAAGGACAGCTGCATGCATACTGGAATGACATGAAAATAGCACTAAGTAAGAAAGAACTATAATCAGGGGTCCTCAAACTTTTTAAAATGGGGGCCAGATCACGGTCCCTCAGAGAGCTGGAGGGCCGGACTATATGAACTACTAATTCCTACTGTAACACCTCGGCTGCGCTCACTGCCCAAAAAACCTGGCGGGCAGGATCAGACTCCTCTGCGGGCCGCATGTGGCCCGCGGGCCGTAGTTTGAAGACCCCATAGAATCTATGGGGTACTAGTTAATTCAAAATTAATTTTCTAACTTCTGAAATGAATATTTTTAACAAATTAGAAAACATATATAAAGGGAAACATGATCCCTTAATTCATATCTATCTATCTATCTATCTATATATATATATATATTATTGATTTTTTACAGAGAGGAAGGGAGAGAGCTAGAGAGTTAGAAACACTGACCAGCTGACTCCTGCACATCTCCTACTAGGGATGTGCCCACAACCAAGGTACATACACTTGACCGGAATCGAACCTGGGACCTTTTAGTCCATAGGCTAATGCTCTATCCACTGAGCCAAACTGGTCAGGGCAATTCTTGATAATGAATCTTTACGTTAATGTTTCAGAAAATATAAATAGTATATCTACAAAGAATTAAATAAACCAAATTTGGCACTAGCATACAAACAAAAAATACCAAAATAAGAATAATAATAAAAGAATACCAAAAATAACCAAACCTAAAAAAGATTAATAAGCACATAGAAGCATTTTAAAATAATATTTAACTCTTTTCTAAATGCATATAATATAAAATTTATAACTCATATTTGCTATATATTCACAATATTAACTATAAAATTGAAACTTAAATTTTATGTAATATATTTATATTTTTTTAATTTTTGGATAAAATTGTCAAGGTTGATTTTCTTACCAAAAATTCTACGTCATATTAACATTGAAAATCAATCATCCCTGAAAAAGCTTATATAATAATATAAAAACCATATTTATGATAGTAAGATGCACTTTTTCTATTGGATTATGCATTTATGATGGTCTGAATTAAGTACACATTTGGGAGTTGTCAAAACAACCAAGAGTATAGTCGTAGCCTGCAAATTACCAAATTGTTTAGGCATACTTAAATACTAAATGAGAAAGATGGATGTCTATCACGAAACTGATCTGAGGAAACACTAACTCTAGCATGCTTCTCTTTTTTTCTTGCTACTTCTCATATTTCTTTTCAAACATATTTTCTATGAAAAACAAAATCGACTCATGAAACTTGAGATGTTCTAATTAAGATAGTTTCAAAAACCAAGAAAAAAATGCTTGTTTTGTGGGGGTTTTTTAGATAGCATAGCCAAACCAAATACAAAAACAAAAATATGCAAAATATACTAAACATAAAAGGTACAACCAAGAGTAACGCTTATCTATTATTATTGTGAATCTGGTATTTTACAATTAAGCATGTATCCTTAAGGAGGTCATACTGTACTCCCCATCTGTTGCCGTCTTGTAACTTGCTATCCATGTTACAAGTAACTAAATACAGCAGGTCCTCGAATAACATAGCCTTATCGCTCAACATCATTTTGTTATATGTTGATGAGATGCCATAGGAACTCAACTCTCCTTTATAGCAACTAGCCCATGGTAAATTGGTTTCATTATACATCGTTTCGCTTGAAGTCACAAAACCTATCAATGACATTACTGTACCAGTCTTACTGTACCAGTCTCAGGTCAACCAACAGAAAGCCAGTTTGAAATTCAGATGAAGCAACACCAGTGTGCCTCATATTTCAAAAGCAGGAGCCATTCAGAACATGTGGGAGTATATGAGGCTGACAAGGTCATTTAAAAATAATCCCTATAATGGTGCATTGATAAAATTAACTTTCCACTAAGATTCCTTGCATTCAAATTAGTACTCTTTAACACACTTGGTTTTTCTGAACAGCATTTGAAAAATATGCAAAGATACCTTAATCCATTTTATTTTATATCTTTCCCCAAAAATTAAGAGCAATTTTAGTTCTTTTAAATGTATCCCTTTTTAGTTAAATTACAAGCTAAGGCAAGACAATTTAGAGTGACTTGAACTTCCATTTTTGCTTTGACAGGCAAATTGTTGAAAATAATTAAATAAAAGAATATTCCAATCACCCCAGCAGTAAAACATTTCTATGCCACCTCCGGCTCTAACTTTTGATGCTTGCGTTGACAGAAATGTCAATTACAGAACTAATAATAAAGTGTATTGAAAATGTATGAAACGCCTGATCTATAAAAGAATAGGAACTATTACTTCCTACTCTGTGATTTTTGTAGTTTTAATATAGGTGATGGCTAATAAATATTCAAAAGACAAGGTGATATCTCAAGTGTTGAAAATTTGCTAAGAAAAAAAGTGAAAAAATTTTAGAGAAATCTGGTGACTTGCTTTTATTCAGACCATACAGAAGAAGCAGAAATTGAAAACTTTATATATGTTTTTCATAATTTTAAATTCAGAAGTGTTATCCGTGTTTTTTCTGTCTTCTTCACTACTAAATTATTTTGAGACATTATAAAAGGAAAAATATTCATTATTATAATATTTGTTATAACATATATTGTATTTTTAATTTATTTACTAGAGGCCCGGTACACAAAATCTGTGCACTTGGGAAGGGGGGAGGGAAGTCCCTCAGTCTGGCCTGCACCCTCTCACAGTCTGGGAGCCCTCGGAGAATGTCTGACTGGCAGGGAGGCGGGAGAGGCTCCAGCCACCACCGCTGTGCTCACCAGCTATAAGCCAGGCTGATGAGCTCCTCTGCCCCCTGGTGGTCAGTGTGCATCATAGCCATTTGGTCAGTTTGTATATTAGCCTTTTATTATTTGTTATAATTAATAGGATTATTTGTTCATTCATTATTATTCATACTATTTACTGAGCAATCAAGATCTCCTTGAGAAGGTAACATCTGAGAAAAGATCAGAAAGAAGGGGGCAGAGAAATTGGCAATCTAGGAAAACCAAGAGTTCCAGCCAAGGGAACAGTAAGAGCAACAGCCCAGAAACCTATGTTTGTCGGCAAAATGGCAAAAGGACAAGGGTGGGATTTGTGAGGCAGAGAGAACAGGAAATGAGATCAGAAAGGAACAAATCAGAGAGCAAGACTGCATATGGCCTTGTAAACCATGATAAAAGAAGTCTGGCTGAAAGAAATGAGAGGCCAACAGAGGGTTTTAAGCAGAACAATAATGTGATCTGACAAATTTCAAAAGGATGAAATTTGACTGGTATGTGGAACACAGGCACAGGATTGCAGGCAGGAGACCAGTTAGGAGGCACTGCAATAACCCAACACAAGAAATGACAGGCCCAGTGAGAGGATTCTGGGCTCCGAGAAGTTGCCACTGGCTGACACAGGAAGACTAATAGGCTTCAGCCATCTTCTCCACCTAGAACATGGGTTCTCTCTATAGAATAAAAAAGAAGGAAGCAAAACTACTCAGAAGACAGAATTCTGGAAACACGTATACACTTACTGTAAGACCTAGCCAGTCCACTCCTACGTTTTTACCCAAAGCAAATGAAAGCATATATTCACCAAAGACTTGTACTCAAATATTTATAGCAGCTTTATTCCTAATAGCCAATAGCTAGGAACAACCCAATGGTCATTAACTGGTGACGAGATAGTTAAACAAACCATGGTATATCTTAACAATAGGTTACTATTCAGTAGTAAAAAGGAACCAAATACTGACACAACATAGATAAATCTCAAAAGTACTATGCTATGTAAAGATATCATATACAAAAGACTGTACTCCATGATTTCTTCTACATGAAATTGTAGGAATGGTAAATGTAGTGGCAGAAAACAGATCACAGTTGTGAGGGATCACAAGTGAGGGGAAAGGATGGACTCTAAATGGTATAAGGGAAACTTTTGTGTGATAGAAAGTTTTATATTATGACTGCACGGGAAGGGGGGGGGGGGTCCTTGGGAAGGAAGGTCCCTCAGCCCGGCCTGCACCATCTCCAATCCAGGACCCCTTGGGGGATGTTCAACTACTCTCCCGTGCCTGCCTGATCACCCCTAACTGCCTCTGCATGCTTGCCTGACGGCTCCTAACTGCCTTGCCTGCCTGCGTGATTGCCCCTAACCACCTCTGCCTGCCAGCCTGATTGCCCTTAACTACTCTCCACTGCCAGCCTAATCGCTCCTAATGGCTCTACCTGCCTGTCTGACTGTCCCTAACTGCCTCTGCCTTGGCCCCCACCACCATGGCTTTGTCTGAAAGGATATCCAGAAGACATCTGGTCTATCCAGTCTAATTAGCATATTACCTTTTATTAGTATAGATTCTGCTGGTGGTTATAAACCACTTGTAAAAATTCAATGAACTATATACACTATAAAGAGTTACATTCCATAGTACATAAATTATATCTTCATAAAGTTTTTTAATGAAACACTTAGAATAATGTCTAGCATATATAAGCATTCAATAAATATTAGCTAAAAAATAACCATTATTTTTATGACAATCCAAGAAAGAAATGGTTTCATAGATAAAAAGAGTGAGAATTTTAAGATGCTTTTTTCAAAATGAGATAAATTCAGAAATTTATTTTTTATAAATCCTACCCTCTTTGCAGATAATATAAGGGCTTAAAGTAAAGATCTGTCATTAAGCTCTAGTTTCTATAAAAAGATTACTTAGCACAGAGTCAAATAGGGCTGACTCTCATGCTAGAGATTCAGCAGCATCCAGGTATCACACTATTTCAAAAAAGCAAGTGGTAAGTGTTATATAAAGCAACAACAAAAAAGTCAGAAGTGAATAATGCCTCATGAGAAGTAGGACATAACATTTCACTGAAATTCTAATAGCACTTAAGAGAATTTGAAACTTCTCATTAAACACTTCAAAACTACTTCAAATAAAATAGGAAGCAAAACAGCAAAGCGGGGCTGTCAAATTTAAGCAGTTGCATAAGTGGCAATGGGGACTATACAACCAAGAAACCCAATGAACCAAATTCTCTTTGCATCTACCAGAATCTAGCCTGAGAAGGGCAGAGACGAAGACACACGCTCGCGTGAGCGCGCGCACACACACACACACACACACACACACACCACATCTTTGAGGATTATAAATAAAGCAGCTATATAAAGAAAAGGAACTGAGTAAGTGTCCCTTCTTACCCTCTTCTGCTTCATCCTCCTGGGGTGACATTGGGCCCCCTCCACTAGTAGGAGTGACAGGTTCCTCCTTCTCAGACTCTCTCTGTAGACTCACCACCTCATATATTGCATCTCCAGCACTGGTGTGATCTTTTCCCTCAGTCTGAGAAAGAGATAAATATGTGTTTCAGTATGAGAAATGTGAAGGAAACACTATGTTTCAATGGTCCATTAAAAAGTGCTGAAATGAGTCAAAACCGGTTTAGCTCAGTGGATAGAGCATCGGCCTGCGGACTGAAGGGTCCCAGGTTCGATTCCGGTCAAGGGCATGTACCTTGGTTGTGGGCACATCCCCGGTAGGGGGTGTGCAAGAGGCAGCTGATCGATGATTCTCTCTCATCGATGTTTCTCTCTATCCCTCTCTCTTCCTCTCTGTAAAAAATCAATAAAATATATATATATATATATTTAAAAAATAATAATAATAATACAGTGCCTGACACATAGGTACTTAATAAATATCAGTAGAATGAAAGACTGGCAATGGTTACCTTCTTCCTTCACTATAAAACAAAAATTATGTGTATTACCTACTAACACTGTCTAATTTAGGCATGTCTTGGAAACCCTACTTTTGTTCATTTAATATTAAGATAACTTTAAAATCTTACTAATAAGTCAAATAATATACAGGGTGGGGCAAACATAGGTTTACAGTTGTTCATATGGAAAATAAAATAATAATAAATAATAATACAAGAATAAACTGTGTTTTGCATACTTACCACTATAAACCTACGTTTGCCCCATCCTATATTCATATAATAGAAATAATTATGAAAAGTAATCAGGTATTACTTGAATATTTATTCATTATAACTTTCTGTGCCCTGTCTCTTTGGTTTTAATTATTATATATAAAATGAAGAAAAGTTGTTTTAAATATAGAATCAATATTTCTATTAAGTATATTGATACTTTACAAGTGCACATTACAAGTTTCTAGGGGGGAAAGTACATAATTATTACACTGTTGTTGTTTTTTTAACTTACATTACCTAGATGTGAATTTTTTCAAATACTCTATTGGTTGACTCTACACATCATTAATTACAGAAATTTTATGGCTTTTTATTGCTACTTAAGAAACTATCTTGACATTTAAAAACAATGATAGGAAAAAAAAATGTTATTTCATGAGGAGAACAAAAAGGTCCTACCTGTTTCAACCTCATGAAGAAAGTCTCCGTGAAAGTCTTTCTGCTGAAATACCAGAACCGCTCATTTGCAGGGTATACACGCACTACTGTCTCCAGGAGAAAGCGGACAGGCTCCACCACCTCCGTGACTACCATATCCACTGCCACCGTCATGTACACTCGTTTATCTGCAGCAGAAATATTCTGTGTTTTATGCTGGCTTTATTATTCCTTGGTTATTTAAGAAAACAGTTTCCTCACTTACTATCACATTACCTTCTAAATTAAATTTTAAAGGTTTTCATGTCAGTTTGATTAAATAGGTAACAAAGTATTCCAAATATATTTCTCAACACACAGAATTCTGTTTTAATCAGCTGTCCAAATCTTCTCTGACAACTTTAATATTTTTTCCCAAAATCAGGTCTTACTATAAAAATAAAGTAAAATAAAATCTTTAGGATGTCTTTTACCTTAAAACTATCTTTCAGCCCTGACCGGTTTGGCTCAGTGGATAGAGCATTGCCCTTCGGACTAATGTGTTACATTAAAACAGATAAAAACGACTTTACTTATTTTTTGAAATTCGGGTATTTTATTCTTCAAAATTATCAACTGGCTTTTTTTTAAATCATTTTTGTGGTTTCTTTCTGAATAATAATAAGAAGTTAATATGCTGGTATTTACAAGTTTACTTCCAGAAATAAAAACTGGGTGTAAAAATTACTTATTCTTAATATATGAAAAGCTAAATTTTATACAATCATTATTTTTTCTCCCTTTTTAGCCCTCAATATAAAATAGCTTGCTGTGTGATAAAATGCATGCAATTTATGGAACTGGAAAAGACTCTTTATTTAAAGAAATTTGAGAGTAATTAGCATTTTAATATTCTTCATTAATATATTATACTTTCATATCAGTATTCACTAATGCTTTTGTGTTGAACCAAAAGTCTGTGGGTATAAATGAAATATAAGACAAATATTTTTAAAAATCCATTATTTTCTCAATATAAATTATTATTTGAATGACAGTAAAGAATTTAGTGTAAGATTATAATTCATGAGGTAATTAATGTATAATAAGTTTGAAAGCAGATAATGGAGGAGCAAAAACAAAAAAACAAGTAATTGACAGCTACCTGGGAAAAGTAGGAATAAAAATAAACACAGTGGGGGGAAATGACCAATATGACTATATACCATTTATGAATTCTATTCAACACTAATCATGTTAAACAAAATGAAAAAGTAAACAACAAGGAAAAAAGGGTTTGTCATAAATGATATACTTGCTATACATTACTAAGACTTAAGCTCCCTAAGGTTAAAAGACTGGAACAAAATCGTAAGTTATATTTTTTAAAGTTAAAATGCTTATCAAAAATATGCAGAATTTGCTGAAACCGGTTTGGCTCAGTGGTAGAGCGTTGGTCTGCGAACTCAAAGGTCCCAGGTTCAATTCCAGTCAAGGGCATGTACATTGGTTGCGGGCACATCCCCCGGTGGGGGGTGTGCAGGAGGCAGCTGGTTGATGTTTCTCTCTCATCGACGTTTCTAGCTCTCTATCCCTCTCCCTTCCTCTCTGTAAAAAAATCAATAAAATATATTTTTAAAAATATGCAGAATTTTAGAATTTGCTTTCATAATTTTATTCATATTCTTCCGTCATTTTGCCTCCAAATAAAATCACTCTATAATGAGAGCCCTGGCCAGTGTTGCTCATTGGTGAGAGTGTCATATTGTGCACCAAAGGGTTGCAGGTTCGATTCCCGGTCAAGAGCATGTACCTAGGTTCCAGGTTCTATCCCTGTCTCGGTCAGGGCACACGCAGGAGGCAACCAATTTCTCTCTCACTCTCTCTCTCTCTGTGTGCCTTCCACCTTCCTGTTTTTTCTCCCTCCCTCCCCGCTTCCTCCACTATCTAAACATCAATGGAAAAAAATATACTCAGGTGAAGATTAACAAAAAATAAAAATAATAAAACACAAATGCTTTCTATAATACATAATCAAATAAAATTAATTCATGTATCTCTGGGGGGAATTTTTTGGTTTTCCCCCAATAGATGGGTAAAATAGAAAAAGGAAACTTTAAACTCTAAAGAATAACTCCTAATATAATACTGTATATCAATTATAATTGAAAAATAAAAATTAATTTTTTTAAAGAAAATTCGCCCCTGGCTGGTATGGCTCACTTGACTGAGCATCATCCCATGCACCAAAATCTTACTAATTCAATTCCAGTCAGAGCACATGCCATGTTGCAGGCTCAATCCCCAGTAGGGGATGTATATGAGGCAGCCAATAGATGATTCTCTCTCACAATAATGTAAAAGAAAATTTGAAAGACTTACAGGAGATACAAATTTATTTCTCACAAAATTTAGAGCACCATTGTAAATAGTATTATGTAAATAACAATCTTCTTAAAATTCACACTGAACCTGTGTATTATTTTCTATTTATCCTCAGTATAACAGTGTTCAGTGTCAATTAATTGTATATGTGCAGTAATCAGGTAAAACCACATAAGATTTAGCACATTTTAATGCATTATATACATTAACTTAGGCTATTATTTTCCCTGCAATAGACCATTCTCCTTATGCTAAAAAAATAGTGTTAGATATAGAAATGCAAAATGAATAGTAAGAAAACTATATCAGATATGTTCATTGTGCATAACACAAGTCTGGGCTAAATTTTATAGTAAAATCTATTAATGAAAATATACATTTTATATGAGCACTAGATTTAAAAAAAAAAAAAAAAAAAAAAAAACCTGGTAAAACAACACTGTCCATAATGTAAACTTTTAAGCAAATAATAAGGAATTTTTTAAGAAAATTCACCTTTTGGGGTTTCTTCATTAAGTGCCAGAAATATGGGTGCATTAGGGTTCCATATGCCAGTGATAACATAAGCCCTCCCATCATAGCTTTTTCCCATGGATTCCTGTGAAAGTCCAAACAGAAATATAAACATCAAGAAAATCACCATTTCAATTAATGAATGTGTCTTACTTTAAACAATCCAATTTACTAAAATTTGAATTTACAAGCAAAAGGGGAGTTTATTTTCTCTATAAATTTTTTCACCCTACAAAAACATTTATTTGAATATTAAATTCTACAGCTTTCTTCAAACAGAGTTTCTTTTAAAGACACGTATCTTTTGTCTCGGCTGACGTGGCTCAGTGGTTGGGTATTGATCTATGAATCAGGAGGTGAAGGTTCAATTCCTGATTAGGGCACATACCCCAGTTACAGGATCAACCCCCAGTGTGAGCATGCAGGAGACAACCAATCAATGATTCTCTCTCATTTTGATGCTTCTATCTCTTTCTCCCTCTCCCTTCCTCTCCAAATCAATTTGAAAAAATTAAAATACAAAATAAAGACACAAATCTCTTCAAATAAAAGAGTTCATGCTGGATCACAAAAACATAATATTGCTATGAAGTTATATTTAACTTGATCTTAGGCTTCTATCAAAATCTCATATACTCACACAAGGATGTAAGTAGTTGCTATGAAAACTATAGAATAGATCTCACTGAAAATAGTTAAAGTGACTTTATAGCTAATCACAAGACAGTATTTTCCTCCAATGCTCTAATTTTTAATATATTCTTAAAATATTAATTTACTTTGTCACAATCAATAACTTCAAAGTGAATACTTTCCTGCTATATATGTCAGATATTTATACACTTTCTTAAAATCACAAGTCAATAGTAGGAGACCAATATCCTATATAATAAAAGCCTAATATGCAAATTGACCAAATGGTAGAATGGCAGGTCGGCAGGGGGCAGGGCCAGCGAGTGGGCAGCTCCAGGCCAGCCAACACAGATGTCAGCAGGCAGAGAGAGGGGACGAGGACCAGGGGGTGGCAACTATTGGGAGCGGGGCTGGCCACTCGCCAGCCCACTGGTTGCCTCCTAAGCCATCAGTCAGACATCCCCCAAGGGCTCCCAGACTGCAAGAGGGCGCAGATGGGGCTGAGGGACCCCTCCGCCCCCCAAGGGCATGAATTTTCATACACCGGGCCTCTAGTTGGTTTATATTCAACATGGAAGCTTACTCTCTCCCTCCACCCTTACACTCACTCCCTCCTTCTTCCCTCCCTCCTCTCCCCTTACTCCTCATTTCCTCCACTCTTTAAGATTTTTACCTAGCCAGCTCCTGACTCTCACTACAGAAGCCAGCAACTCCCTATACTGAGAGCAAGACCACATACATATAGTTGTGTATAGAGGGGTGGGGTAGGGGGCGGTAAAGGATGTCCTATGGGAGAACTGCACACAAAATACAAACATGTGCATATGCAAAAAGGAATATTATTTACAGTACTTTCAATGTTCTGTACCAATTTCCTATTATGAACAGAGAGGCTTCAAAGGATCAGACTAAAAAAAGAGAAAATTTTTTTTTACAATATTACCTCCCTCCCACTTATGTTTCTCTAAATCCCTATAAAATTGTTTCAGTCATTTGGTATATTTTTCTGGTATATCGGTGATATTTCACTAATCAAACTGCTTGAGTGCAAAGACCACATTCAATGAAATACATTTAAGGTCATGTAAAGGAAACTCACTCAGTACCTCCAATACTCATATATTCATATTCTCCCTCTCCCCCTGTCTCCTCTCTTCTCTCTCCTTTATCCTCTCTCTCTACCCTCTAATTAGACCCTCAAGAATGAGCATCTAGCCGAAGCCGGTTTGGCTCAGTGGTAGAGCGTAGGTCTGCGGACTGAAGGGTCCCAGGTTCAATTCTAGTCATGTACATTGGTTGTGGGCACATCCCCGGTGGGGGGGGTGTGCAAGAGGCAGCTGGTTGATGTTTCTCTCTCATCGACGTTTCTAGCTCTCTATCCCTCTCCCTTCCTCTCTGTAAAAAAATCAATAAAATATATATTTTTTTAAAAGAATGAGCATCTAACCCCACCCCAAAAAAATACAATCCACCTATGGACGAGAGTCTAAAAAGAAGAGCTAGACTAATAAAATTCTTTCTTTTAATTAACAAATACAAAGGAAAGTGGACAGTTAAAAGTAGAACTATAAGGTTGGGTAAGAAGTCAGGTGATGACAGTCACATTTACACTAATAAAAAAAAACATGCAAATTAACCAATACTCTGCTATGCCAAGCCACACCCACCAGTCACGCCCACCAGCAAGTATGCAAATTAACCCAACCAAGATGGCAGTGGCCACAGAGCTGGAGCAAGCAAGAGACTTGGGTTGCCCCGGCAATGGAGAAAGCCAAGCTTCCCACTGGCCCTGGCCGGCCCTGGCCTCCACTCAAGGCTGCAAAGTTTCAATTATAGAAAATAAGTAAATCCTAGATACTTGCTTCCAGCCTGCCCTGGCCTCTGCTCAAGGAGGCACTGAAAAAAAAAAGGAGGGGCTGGAACCTTGGGTCACCAGGAGGTGATCAGGCCAGGATGGAATGGCAGGAGCGGTTGGTGGTAAGCAGACCAGCAGGGGGGCCAGTTGGCGGTGAGCAGGCCATCAGTGGAGGTCAATTGGAGGTGATCAGGACAGCCGGGACGGGGGGGGGGGGGGGGAGGGGGGGGGTAGTTTGGAGTGAGGAGGCCAGCAAGGGGGGGGGGCTATTGGGGGTGATCAGGCTAGTGGGGGGGGGGCATTTGGGGGCGAGCAGGCCAGTGGCAGAGGGCAGTTGAGGGCGAGCAGGCCGGCAGGCAGAGAGTGGTTAGAGGCAATCAGGCTGGAGCCAGCAGTCCCAGATTGTGAGATGGATGTCCAACTGCTGGTTTAGGCCTGATCCCTGTAAACCGGTAGTAAGACATCCTTCGAGGGGTCCCAGATTGGAGAGGATGCAGGCCAGAGTGAGGAACATCCCCCCACCCCCATGCACGAATTTCATGCACTGGGCCACTAGTATAAAATAATATTAGATGATGGAAGGAGACTTGCCTTGGGGTGGTGAACACAATACAATATTTAGGTGATGCATTATAGAAATGTACCCCTGAAACCTATATAAATTTATTAATCAATGTCACAATTCAATAAAATTGTAAAAATATTCACATAGTCAAAACCGGTTTGGCTCAGTGGTAGAGCGTCAGTCTGCGGACTGAAAGGCCCCGGGTTCGATTCCGGTCAAGGGCATGTACATTGGTTGCGGGCGCATCCCCGGTAGGGGGTGTGCAAGAGGCAGCTGGTCGATGTTTCTCTCTCATTGACGTTTCTAGCTCTCTATCCCTCTCTCCTCCCCTCTGTAAAAAATCAATAAAATATATTTTAAAAAATAATAAATAATAAAATAAAATAAAATAGTCACATAGTCAAAAAACAAAGGCAAATATTGGAAAGCAGGAAGGGAGGGAGGAGGGGAGAGAAAGGTAGAGGAAGAATAGGGAGGAAGACAAGGAGGGAAAAGGGGAGGAAAGAAAGAGGCAAAACTTTCAAAGTTTGTCAGAGTACTATGTAAGAAGGTGAAATTTGTTTTCAAAAGTGTTCATGTATTTGGACAAAACATAGAAGACAGAGAAGTATCAAAGTCTTGTTCAAGGGGGAAGAAGTAACACAGATCAGGCCAAGTTACAAGGAATACAATATCAGGTCATCACAAAGAAATAACTTTGGAATAACCAGCACTGTTTCATAATCTTCATTATAAAGTAACAAGTTCCTTTTTATTAGGCATAGTCTAGTCAAAGCTCAATAACCATGTACTAAGATGGTATGAAGATTAACAGCACTGGGTAGTAAGTCACAACTGTTGATAACTGCAAATGCTGGCCCTCCCACCTGACCAACTTTTGATTGTATAAGTCAGCCCACTTCTCTTTCCAGAGGCTTTAATACTGTCAAGCTCTTTGATTTCAACATGGACTCTTTAAGGTGGAGACTGCCCGACAATGAGATACACAAGGGGCCTCAGGAGTTCAGATCAGACTTGTAATTCTATAATGTGAACGTAAGTTCATAGAAAAATCTCTGCCAGTGATTCATCTTAATCTCCTAAACTGTGAAAGACCATAACTAGTTAAGACCTAGAAGCATCCAACTGTTTAATGTCCTTGAACTACCTCCTCATCAAATTTTCAGGGCTTGAAATGCTCTGGATTGCCTTAGGTAAAAGCACTTGCATTACTGCTGTGCTGTAAAGAGGGATGGAGGAGAGATGGATCAATAGCTCATTTGTTTGCACATTCACTGTACCTGGCTGTCCCCACCTGACCTATCCATGGGGTTCCTCCTCTAAATTTCTGTGGCTCACTGGGCCAACTCAGTGAGAGCACTTAACCCACTGCGATACTTACAGACTCATAAGGTCTGTTCTGTCATAAGACTGTGAACCCACAGATGGTGAGAGCTGTTTTCTACCTTATCTACAACCCCAGCACTTCACACAATGCTTGCACATAGTTAGAAGTTCAAAAAGGCTGACTGAAACATCCCCGTACAACTAGAAAACCAGCATGATCATCACCATGAAATAAAGAAAACACTGACATAATTGGTGACATTTATCTGACATTTGCAAAACACAGCTGAAAAAAAAACACCACATCTAGTACTTGTTATCACTAAATATAAAAACTGCAGTGAAGTAAGTAAAAAGCTTTATGCTTACTTTAAGATGACCATTTCCTATAACATTTCTAAATTGCGAAGTAAATGTTTTCATTAACTGCAATGTTAGAAAGTGTTTCTGTTTAAAAGTTAGGATGGCTTGCTATTTTTACATCAAATACCAACTCTTAAATATATATTGACCTTTAAGGGCATTCCTGAAATAAATAGCATTCCCACAATACATATACTTTGCTAAGGATAGATAATCAAGGAGGAGATATTCAGAAAGGGAAATGCTTTTAAGAAAATAAAAGCATCCATCACAGGACTCAAATTAATAACAGTGCATTAAAATAAGTAAAAGGTACCATATTCACTCTGGATATGCCTGTGATAATCATGTCCTTGTTATTTTTGGCTCAAAGAAAGGACATCCTCCTAAGAAGCCAAACAGATGAATAGATGGACATTGTCATAACACTGTTCTATTTGCTTTGAACTTGCATATGATTTTTTGGTGGGAATTGTCCCAAATCTCTCCCTCATAAGTTATTTTAAGTTTAGGTTTTCAAATTTCATTATTACTATTGTACAGCTGAAAATTAGAAACAGATCTCTCAATATGACAATTTAAAAGTAGAATATATTTTAAAACTATAAAATAACTATATCTATACTTGGTTAAAGTGTTTAAGGTTAATATTACCATATCCAGTAAATGCATGTCACTGTTCTTCACGTTTCGACCTGGGCTTAATAACATTCCAAAACATCTGAAAATTTGAGGGGAAAAAGGAGAAATAAGGTATCAAAAATATATAGAAGCCCAGTGAACAAAAAGTATTTTTATAATAACTATATAATCTGAAGTCTGTAATTACGAATAGCTTTCTTATTATAGAGAAACAGCACAGACAAAAATTCATTAAGATACATAATAAAAATCACATAGAAATAACTAAATTGCCAAATCTTTATTTCTGCATGTAAAAGATTACCAGTGATAGGAAACTGTAATAAAAATGGCCACAAAAATTATTAATTGAGACAGAATACAGTTGAAGTTATTCCAAACATATAGGTCAAGATCATATAACCCAATTAAATTAAAAAGGAGATTTTTTTAAAAGAATAAGAACAAGACACTGTGCTCTCCTTTTGCATCAAGCTATCTTAACAGAAACAATCACCCTGCCCCTCACCAGTCATGTTAACTGAGTAGCTTATTAAAACTATGTCCTCGTTTGGGGGAAAAAAGAAAAGAAAAAAAGCAATATAAAACACATTACTAAAAGTACTATTATTTAGTGAAAACATTATCCAATGTACAATATACTAGTAACCATTTACTTTATTCCATGCTTCCCGATGCAAGAGAAGTGTTAGCAATCCCATCAACGCTACCCCTTTATTTGTAGGAGGTTTTCATAAGCTGCAAAATTCAGTTGAATCTAACATTTTTTATTTGTTAGGATATAATTGTTAATTCTGCTTTATAGGGAAGAAAGGTAAAGCCCAGAGAAGTTAAACAATTTATTCATATTAACATGGCTATTCCATAGGTCTTGTAACTTAAGCAGCAATGTGATCTGTCCACTGTGTCCCTAGCCAACAACACATACCCACATGTACCTATGTTTTTATTTAGATTTCCAAAATTTAATATGCTGTGAAGCACTTTATACAAGGGGTAGAGAATGTAAATCAATTAAATATGAGATTTTTCAAATTTTAAAATAGTGACAGCTAACCAGTCAATATTGAATCTGATCCTTGTTGTTTCCCAAAGGCTTACTTTTCTAGTAGCACTAGCTTTTTCTTCTTTTTTCTTTTTCTTTTTTTTTCTATGACCCTATCCAAACAAGAATTCAGTAAGCAGTGAAACAACATATACTTCCTGTGAGTAATTCGAGATATTTTGCTTAGAGCTCCCTTTGGCATCCAAAAACAATTAAGTACATAATGAAGATAAAGTTGAAAATCTCTGAGAATAACTTTCCAAGCATATTATTGTATCACTGAACAAAATATAACCTACTAATATGGAAATAATTATACTGTAATAGTCATAATTGCAATATTACTACCATATACTATTTGATCTCTCCTATGAACTCCTATTATAAACATTATCTGTATAAGTTAAATATTAACTAATTATGCAATTCATTGTACTATTTCTCCAACTATTGCCTTAAATTCTTGATAAACAAAAATAAAAGTTAATTTTTTTTACAGATATGAAATTTGGTCCCCGAACTAAAAAATCAGGTCAGTAAAGACAGAAGATTTGTCTCACATTCCCTGTATAGCAGTCTCCCCTTATCCACAGGGGATTCATTCCATACATGAAGCCACTGATAGTACCGAACCACTTATATACTTTATATGTTTATGCTTTGCATAGAGACCCTTTCACTTTAAGGAAGCACCTTACAGCTCTTGGGCATATCTGAACTGTTAACATCACTACCCTTGTACCTTGGGGCCATTATTAAATAAAATAGGGGTGACAAGTACAGAGATATCTCAACAGTAGGTCTGAAAACCAAGGTGGTAACTAAGTGACCAACAGGCAGGGAGATTAAATGGCCTGATTTTGTCACCTTACTCAAAACAGCATGTACTCCTACCCGGTTTGGCTCAGTAGTTAGAGCCTCAGCCTGTGGACCAAAGAGTCCCAAGTTCAATTCCAATCAAAGGCACATATCTTGGTTGTAGGTTCATCCCCAGCTTGGCCCTATTGGGCCTCCTGCAGGAGGCAACCAATCAATGTGTTTCTCTCACATCAATATTTCTCTCTGTCTTTCCCTCTCTCTTCCACTCTCTCTAAAAATCAATTTAAAAAATATCCTCAGGTGAGGATGAACAAAAAGAAAAAAGAAAAAAAAACACCATGTAATTTAAAACTTATATGTTGTTTACTTCTAGAATTTTCCATTTAATATTTTTGGACCTGGTTGACCACAGGTAACTGAAATCGCAGAAAGTGAAACTGAGGATAAGAAGAAACTACTACACATTTTGCTTCAGCTTTTATCAATCACGGATTTTTAAAAGAACAATTCCCTATATTATAAGTTTTGTAAGTTATAAAACTATTATATACTTATTGTAAAAAGTTAATGGATACCAAAATGTATAGGAAAAAAATTAATTCTCTCTTCTCCCTCTCTCTTAGGCCAGTTAGAAACTAATGGCAAAGTTTAGTTGCATCCTCCATACTTTTCTTTTGCTGTTTTTGAAAATTTTAAACTCTTATTTTGTTCATCTAGCACTTACAAGAAAATGCTATACTTTTATAATGGTGCAATTTTATATTTAATTCCTATGTTAAGATCTACTGTAAAAGGAGCCTTGGAAGTTGAGGTATTCCTTAAATGGCAATGCATATTATCTTCTTTTGATGATACTTGATGATGCACTGTTCTTTTTCTAGGTTATATAAAAAAAAAATCCTGCCACCAACTAGCAGTGTAACCTTAGAGAAAGCACCCAACCCCGTTGGGCCTCTGTTTCCTCTTTCAGAAAGGGGGATAATAGATATACTCTGAGGGTTCTTCCAGCACTAAATTTGCACAATTTTTTTTTCCTATCAAGCTGTATTAGTCATTTCCAAAATTATACTTCATTAAAGCACATCAGGTTCCCTGTGGGACAAGCAGGGTCTATTAGGAATAAGGTGTCAGTAATTAGATAGATATTATTATCACCACTAACACCCAAGGCAAATAGTAAGTGTTTCACTGGGGAGTTCAAAGCATTCACCCTTCCCTTATTAACTCTATAAATAATGTAGAGAGCAAATTGCTAGCACACCTATTTTCTCATGGATTTCAGAAGCTAGTAGGGGAGGAAAATAAGTAAACAGACAATTACAACCTGAGATGGTGAGTTCTCTGATAGCTGTAAATGCAGAATGTTAACAAGCAGAGCAGACACACCCAGCATTATTTATAATATAATAAGTAGCTGACTGCCCAAAATTTGAAATCAAAACTTCTGAAAATGAGATGATATTATCATTTTAATTATGCCAGCTACTATTTATTGAATGCCTTAATTTTAAGTCAGACATTAGTATATTGTTACATTTATATTTCAAAACAACCTTCTAATAACTTAATAATAAAACTGGTTTTCAATAAGTAGAAGTGATTTGTCCAAACCACAACCTATTAAATTATAACACTGGGATTCAAGCTCTTGTCTATGACTCTAAAACAACCTGGTTTTTCACACATTATACTCTAACTGCCTCCCTAGACTATTGGTAGAACAGATTATACATTCCCTGAGTGACCCTGGGCAAGTCACACACTTCAATGTTTCACCACAATTCTGAAATACCAATACTACCTGTTTACATGTTCACTATGTCAATGTAAAGTTGAAATGAAAAAAACTAATGGTGGACTAGCACTGCAAACTACAGAGCAGTGTCAATTATAAATTACTAGAAGCTTGGTGCATGAATTCATGCATGGATGGGGTCTCTTGGCCTAGCTGGTTATCAAGCCAATGGCAGAGGTGCTGGGGAGGGGAGGGCAACCAGCTGGGGGGAAGGACCACACAAGGTTGGCTGGCTGCAGGAGGTTGGCTGAGGGTGTGCACTGAACACCAGGGGGCAGCTCCTGCATTGAATTTCTGCTCCCTGGTGGTCAGTGTGTGTCATAGCAATCGGTCACTTGGTTGTTCAGTAGCTTAGGTTCAGATAGATAGATAGATAGATAGATAGATAGATAGATAGATAGATAGGCTATTACAATTACCAAAAAGGAAGTTCAGCCTTCCATAATACCAAAACAGTTTTAAACAGCTTTTAACACCAAGTTAGTACCCATACCAACACCAAAAGCTCAGTGTATCTAGCATTGCTTTAGACTTAACAGTGAGAAAATAAGTGAGAAAGATAAAGATGGTATGTTAATGCACTACAATAGGAAACTAATTATTTTCAACTTTTGCTTTTTGTCCCTCAAATCATTAGGATTCTATATACCTCCATGGAAATTATGGATAAAAAATAAGAAGAAAAAAGGAAGCAGGCTAAACTTTTGTTAAATAAAATAAAATAAAAAGCCCTAACCGGTTTGGCTCAGTGGATAGAGCATCATTTGGGGATTAAAATCTGAGTATTGATGAAAAACCCAGGAGTCCTATAAGGCCTAAGAGAATCAGGCAAAGCAGAAATAGATTATTTCTGTGAGAGCTCTGGAATACCCTCCTTCAGTACAGTATTGGATAGCTAAGGTGCACAAGTCAAGGGAGGGGCAGTATTATCAGAGGAATGTGGGGCTCTGGGCACCCTTTTACTAATATGGGAGAGGGTAGGAAGGGAAATAATGCATGAGTGTAGAAGAGGTTTTACTTAAAATACATCAAGAAAAGATTATTTCTGGATGTCCAAAGACACTCTCACTTGATGAGTTTGCAAAGTTATAAAAATATCCTCAGGTGAAGATTAACAATAACAAAAAAAGAATTATTAAATGTAATAGAAAGATAATTCTGAAGAATACCCTAAGGCTAAGGAAGAGCCCCAAGGAACAGCAAACTCAGAGAGTCCTCTCCCTGAAGCTTTATTCAGACCGAACTATTATAGATAGGGTTTGATTGCAACCTAGTGTAAGACAAAGAAGTTTATTGGACTGCTCAGGCACAGCAAGCAAGAAACAACCTCAAGGTGCAGGCAGCCAAGGTGGACAGGCAACAATGGAAATGAGGACTCCTGGAACCAGCTTACTGGCAGTGGTGCAAGCCCCGGGGCCCACAGTGTTTGTGTCTGGAGGGCCACAAGAAGGTCTTACTGAGTCAGTACCAGGACTGTGGGCTCATAGAGGGCGAGTGTGCACTGGATGCCCAGCTGGATGGAGCACAGCACGGCTGGATGTTCCAGAATCTTGCAGCAAGAAATAATCACTCCAGAATCAGGAAGAGAAGACCCTTCCTCCTGCAATATCCCTCCAGCACCCTCTACTGGCACAATTTAATATTGTGCTTGCTTGCAAAGAAGAAATAGGTACAGCTTCAACTAATGCAGACAAAAAGGGTAGATTTGGAACCAAGAGATAATAAACTGATTATCAGCATAGGATATAATTAAAGTACCCCATCTCTTCTAATTATTTAACAGCCATGTTTGAAATCTCAATTTCCTAAGCCAATAAATAAATTATTTTCTTAATGTAAATTAAGAACGTAAATTGGCTCAACACTATAAAAAATATGTAGGTTCCTCAAAAAAAAAAATCTTTTAATTTAAAAATAGATCTACCATATGATCCAGAAATACTATTTCTGGATATATACCCAAAGAGATATGAGATATATGCACTCCCATGTGTATTGTGGCAGCATTATGCACAGTAACCAAGATATAAAAACAACCAAAGTACTCATCAATGGATGAATAAAGATCACACACACACACACACACACACACACACGATTATTACTCAGCCATGATAAATAAGAAAATCTTGCCAAAACCGGTTTGGCTCAGTGGATAGAGCATCAGCCTGCGGACTGAAGGGTCCTGGGTTCGATTCCGGTCAGGGGCACGTACCTTGGTTGCGGGCACATCCCCAGTAGGGGTTGTGCAAGAGGCAGCTGATCGATGATTCTCATCGATGTTTCTAACTCTCTATCCCTCTCTCCTCCTCTCTGTAAAAAAAAAAAAAAAAAAAAAAATCAATAAAAATATTTTTAAAAAAGGAAAAAGAAAAGAAAATCTTGCCATTTGCAACAACATAAGTGGACCTTGAAGATACTATGCTGTGAGAGTGGGGAATAGAAGAGATGTTGTTTAAGGGCACAAACTTGCACCTGGTAATAAATAAGGAACAGAGGTCTAAGCACAGTATATGAAATGTAGGAAACAGTAATGTGGCATAATCAAACTTGCTCAGAGACTAGATCTTAATGATTCCAATCACAAAAAATAAATAATTTGCCGAAACCGGTTTGGCTCAGTGGTAGAGCGTCGGTCTGCGGACTGAAGGGTCCCAGGTTCGATTCCAGTCAAGGGCATGTACATTGGTTGCGGGCACATACCTGGTGGGGGGTGTGCAGGAGGCGGCTGGTCGATGTTTCTCTCTCATCGATGTTTCTAGCTCTCTATCTCTCTCCCTTCCTCTCTGTAAAAAATCAATAAAATATATATTTTTTAATTTTTTAAAATAATAATTATATGACATTTCAGAGGTGCTAACTATCACTACAATGGCAATCATATTATTATACTATAATACATAAATATATCAAATCAATATATTGTATACCTTGAATTTACAGTGTTATATATTAATGTAACATAATATATATATAAAAGGCTAAGTGACCAACTGTACCTCCATCTGACCATCCGACCGACCAACCGGTATATATGATGCATACTGGCAATTTAAAAATAAATGTTAATTCATGTATGCATGATACATGTAAAGCTCTCACTGGCGCCAATCACATGCATGTATTTCAATCTGTCACTGTCGATCGTGAATTTGATTGTTTTTGTTGACAGTCAACGTGAGCCACATCATAATTTATTCATCAATCATCTAACCTACCTACCGGCCAGTACATATGACATGTACATGTGCAATTTAAAAATAAACTTGTGCATGCATGGTACATATAAAGCTCTCGCTGGTGCCAATATATTGTAATTCTATATTATAAATACTATTTTGACATGTAATTTTTTGCAGTAATGTAATTACCACATGAATCTTCTAATTAATTTCCTTTCAATATGCATGAATCTGTGCAATGGGCCACTAGTATAATATAATAAAAAATTACTTCTATATTTGAACAACCTGGAACTCTCCTCAGCTAAGGCCCAGAAGCCCCTTTGTCTACAACTGTCTTGATTAGTCACCTTAGGTTAAATAAAGCTAAGTAAAGGTCTCTTGCCACTAGAAAAGCAATCAATTAATTAATTATTATTTTATAGAAGTATACAATGATTTACAAAAGAATTCAAAAAGAGTTCCAATAGCCCAACCAATGTGGCTCAGTGATTGGGCATAGACCTATGAACCAGGAGATCACATTTCGATTCCCAATCAGGGCACATGCTCGAGTTTGGAGCTCAACCCCCAGTGGGGGGGTTGTACAGGAGGCAGCCAATCAATAATTATCTCTCAGTATTGGTATTTCTATTTCTCTCTCCCTCTCCCTTCCTCTCTGAAATCAAAAATATATATATTTTTTTTAAAAAGAGCTCCAATAGAAATCTATAGATTGTACCAATGTCAATTTCCTAATTCTCCAATTGTACTAGTGTTATGTAAGATGTCCCCACTTACAGAAGCTGGGGGAAGGGTGCATGGAGCCTCTCTATACTATTTTGTAACTTCCTATGAGTCCATAATTACTTCAAATTTAAAAGTTTACTTAAATATGAGCTCCAACATCTGGAATAGATGAACTTATACAAACACAGTATTTCTTAGTATCTGATGCTAGAAAAGGTAGTAGTACTACATACATATGTCTGTAGTGCTAACTCCGTCTACTGGGTGCCAGCAGAAGCCAGCAATAAAAGACATTGAAAATTATGTCCTAATCACAAGTTCCAGTCCAAAGGCTGAAAAACAGAAGCTTCCAATTATTAACTCTCAAAGCATCTAAAATAACTATCAGAGAACAATGAAATCATTTTTATATAACTATACTTTGTTTTCCTAAGGAAAAATAGTTATCTTTCTACTAAATTTTTCTCATTTTCAGGATGGAGAAGAATGATGTCCATTACGTAAAGTTATTAGGATACCTGAGACTTTTTTTTTTATTATTGATTTTTTTTACAGAGAGGAAGAAAAAGGGATAGAGAGTTAGAAATATCGATGAGAGAGAGTCATCAATCAGCTGCCTCTTGCACGCCCCCTACCGGGGATGTGCCTGCAACCAAGGTACATGCCCTTGACCGGAATCGAACCCGGGACCTTTTAGTCCGCAGGCCGACGCTCTATCCACTGAGCCAAACCGGTTTCAGCGAGACTCTTGATTTGATTAAGATTTCATAGATACACTAACTTACATAAGGGGATAAAAGATGCAAATAAAACTAACATCTAGGCAACTTGAAGTCAGTGACTTAAACTTCTTTCTAAATCAAACGAGAACAACTTGCTCAGGGTAAAGACAAAAGTATATGCTAGGTAAATTCAGCAAAAGAGCCTCAGAATGGACTAACATCCAATTAAATCAACACAAAAAAAACAAGCAGCTCAAACATTACCACCTGTCTACTTTAGTGATGTCAAACCATGCTAGAAAATTGTTTGGACTATAAGAAGAAAATTGCCCCTGATGATTTTTATTGGAAATCTTTTCCACAAGAAAATATAACTCAAGAAAAGGTAACTGCCAGAACAACTTCTACATCCAGAGGTGTTAAGAATTCTCTCGACAAGACTGCCACCTACTGGATTACCTTACATTCCAGCATTTAACATTTTGAGATTTAAAAATGTTAAATACCACATATAACCAATAAAAGACAAGGGTGTTTTTTTAGTAATAATAATAATAATTCTAAACAGTTAAAAAAATTTCGCATCACGGGAAATTCTGCCTTAAGTATTATTAAAGGAAGCCCATTAGCCTGAAGCAATCTCAGTAAATTTTATTTTTTAAATTTATCTTTATCTACTTAGCCAGTTCATTCTATTGTATATTTGTTTTTATTTTTGAAAGTATTACAGATGTCCCCTTTTTTCTCTATTTACTTCTTCCACCCTGCATTTATCCTCCACCACCAAGCCTATCACACTAGAGTCTATGTTTGCAGAGCTCATCTGACTGATATGTGAAAAGGGAAACAAAGAAACCTAACATGGATTTAGTAATTATTGCAGTATATATGAACTCACAGTTGTTAGAAATTATCATCAAGATTATTTATATTAAAATAAGAGCAATAGCCAAAACCGGTTTGGCTCAGTGGATAGAGCGTCGGCCTATGGGCTGAAAGGTCCCAGGTTCGATTCCGGTCAGGGGCATGTACATTGGTTGTGGGCACATCCCTGGTAGGGGGTGTGCAAGAGGCAGCTGGTCGGTCTTTCTCTCTCATCGACGTTTCTAGCTCTCTATCTCTCTCCCTTCTTCTCTGTTAAAAATCAATAAAAATATATATATTTTTTAAAATCTTAAATCTTTTTGTTGGGATCAAAATGGTTTACTCACATTGTTAAAATCAGAACCGAAATGATGTATGTATAAAAGAATTGATAAAGTGGTTCTTTCACTATAGTGCACTGCATCTTTAATGTTCCATCCCCTGCTGCCCACTGACCAGGACATGTGGACTCAACAGAGCAATTACAATGACTCAAAATCATCTCAACTGGAAGTGCTCTCCACTTCAGCCCAAGTGGCTTAGAATTAAAATATTCAAAAGCAACAATACCTTTATCTTTAGCTATTTTTCATCAATGTTAAGAAACCATCAATTTTAAGACTCACAATTATTTTTTATACCACTAAGAAAGGGAAAAAACATGACAACTATAATTACAGGATGCCACCAATTGTTAATAACACCACAATTTCATACATGTTAAATATGAAAAGACTAGAGGCCTAGCGCACAAAATTAAATGACTCAAAGGGGGGCCCTCAGACCAGCCTGCACCTTCTCACAGTCCAGGAGCCTTCAGGGGATGTCTGACTGACAGCTTAGGCCCACTCCCCACAGGAAAGCCATCAGTCAGACACCCTTAGCACTGCCACAGAGGTGGGAGAGGCTCCCACCACAGCTGCAGCACTCACCAGCCATGAGTCCAGCTTCTGGCTGAGTGGCGCTCCCCCTGTGTAAGTGCACTGACCACCAGGGGGCAGGTCCTGCATAGAGCATTTGCCCCCTGGTGGTAAGTGCACGTTATAGCAACCAGTTGTTCCACCATTCGGGCAATATGCATATTAGCCTTTTATTATGTAAGACGTACCTCTTAAAATTGACGAAATCGTTTTTATTGTGTTTTCACAAACAATTAAAAACACATGCATTTTTATTGTGTTTTCCCAAACAATTAAAAACACACTCTACCAATATGCTGAACTGGACTTCCTGTTATCTGGAGACTAGCAGTAGGATATAAAGATGGGAAGAAAGCAGTTTAGGTTCTTACAAGGATATTTCTTGGATCATATGATCTCACACATCTAGAGGAAATAATGAACAACATAAACTGATGAACAAAAACAGACCCAGAGAAGAGAAGCAGCGATCAGACTCTCAAACCTCAGAGGGAAAGTAGGAGAGGGTGGGGGTAAGGGGAAGAGATCAACCAAAGCACTTGTGTGCATGCATATGGGCCTAGCCAGTGGCCATGGACAACAGGGGGGTGGGGGTATATGTAGGGAGGGGTTTGGGATGGGAATGGGGGGGGTGAGGACAATTATGTGATACCATAATCAATTAAAAAAGAAAAGAAAAAGAAAGTAGAGCTAAATGCCTGACACTTTAAAGAAAGTTGTAGATATATAGGGGCCAGACACCTTCTCCTACATTCAGTTGGGACAGAGGCTTCTATGATGCTATCGGTCAGAACCACAACTGGCCCTAATCTTCACCCCAGTCTAGAGAATGAATGAAGGAGCGGTCATAGTACACAACAAAAAGGCTTTTCTTTCTCCGGGATCCTTACAATTTCTCCCACTCCTCTAAGCCGAGTATTTGTTTTTATTTCCAGTTTTGTGCCACTATAAACAATGCTGTAATAAATATCCTTTAAAAATGTCATTAGTGGTATACTTTTATTTCTAACAGGATATACTCCCTAGAATGGAACCAATGTGTCTCACTATACGTATCTTTTCATCTTCATAGATGTTGCCAGAGTGCTCTCAAAAAGTAGGTACACACATTTTAGCCTTTTTGTTCATATCCCCATCAGCTCTATATGCTATTTTTGCCAATCGGATATCTTATTGTTACCTTAATTACACTTTCCTGACTATTCATGAATTGGGACAACTTTACATATATGTTTGTTGGCTAAGTAAAGAGCTTTCCTATCCATACCCTTGTTTTTCTCCTTTTTTTCTACCAACTGTTACAAAATTTATATATACTATAGCTATTAATCTTTCATCTGTCATCTATATTAGAAGTGTTTTTTCCAGAGCTATCATTTGTTATTAACTTTGTTTATGGTATCTTCTGTCCTATCAAGTGTTTTTATTTTGTTTGTATATGGTCAATATATACATAAATATATAATTGCACCCATACACATATGTGTGTGTGTGTGTGTGTGTATGTGTGCACATTTATATATTTAAAACATATGTATACATCTTTTAAAGTTTCTTAAATCCCAGTAACTATATGGAATGTTTAATAATCAAAAATTACTGAGAAGGTATCTGTCTCATATATATAAACGAGGAATAGCAAGAAAGATGGATTTGACCAAACAGGGATGAAGAAGTTGTTACTGAAAAAATAGTCATTTCATGTTTATTACTCCCATCAATGAAATTTCAATGAACCAGTTATATCTAACTTCTTTAAGCGCAGAAAGTATCATGATTCTCATCCTCATCTTCATTTTTTAAATGAAGAAATTGAAGTATGGCAAAAAGCCACAGTGACTAATACAGCTGAGATTCAATACTATGTCTCTTGAAACACAATAACAGTGTCAATACAAGTTTGGGGTAGTATTTAGGAACAAGCTGCTTACCTTTCAATAGCTAATTCTTTGTTAGAAAGTTGCTGCACTGTAATCACTACCTTCTTCTCTATTCCTTGCTTCAATTTGAAATAAAATTTATCTCTGTCCTTAGGCACAGGACTGAAATATGCAGAAAGAACAGGAATTATCAATACAATAAGTAATACAATAATATAAGATAACCTATTCCAACATTAGAATGAGACAAGGTATTTAAGCAACAGCACCCTTATTCTTAAAGTGTACTAAACTCTCATCCTGCCACACAGTAACTATCTATAATAATAAAAGCATAACACATGCTAATCAGACCAGACGTCCTTTTGGACATGCTTCCAGATGACCCTCTGGAAGCCAGGGCTGCGAGGGAACCCTGGGTCCCGGGTGACAGAGAGAAGCTGATGCCGGCAGCAGGGGGAAGGAAGGCCTACTCTTGCACAAGTTTTGAACATCAGGCCTCTAGGAAGTTTATACTCAACAAAACCGAACAGAGCTTAAAAAAAAGATTTTGTAAATGATATCATTTCAAATTTTAGTTTTTAAATTTAAGAAAATGATTTAATAACTTTTTTAAATTGATTTTAGAGAGGAAGGGAGAGGGACAGAGATAGAAATATCAATGATGAGAGAGAATCGTTGATCAGCTGCCTCCTGCACGCACCCCACTGGGGATTGAGCCCGAAACAAAGGCATGTGCCATTGGCCGGAATCGAACCTGGGACCCTTCAATCCACAGGCCGGCGCTCTATCCACTGAGCCAAACTGACTAGGGCATTAACTTTTTTAAAAGACAGTCCCATGTCTGATTTGGCTGTTAAGTGCAGTTCTGAGTTCTTTTAACACAGTGAAACCCTAAGCAAAAGAAAATTAGAAGATGAGCTTACTTTTAAACATCTAGAATATGAGATGGTTGTGATATATCTAGGAAAATATACAGTAAAAAATGGACAAAATTATATAGATTGCAGCAGTCTAGCCTAGGCAAGACTGAATATTCATAAGAATTATTATTAAAACAATAAATGTCTAAAATATAGGTTGTCTTATCTGAAAAAGAAAAAAACCTTGAGTAACTTATTTGACCTAGGATCAATTTCTATATCTATAATAAACAGATAAAATGCCTACCTAACAATTATTAAAATTGAAAGCACAGTTAAGGCACTTACTAGTAAGTGATCATTAGAATATGATTGGCCCTATCAGGTTTGGCTCACACAGACCTTGGAACAAAAATCCTTCACTGAGTGTAAGGACCAATGGGGGTTAGGAATGAATGAAGAAAAAACATGGAGCCTTGCCGTTTGGCTCAGTGAATGGAGTGTAGGCCTGCGGACCAAAGAGTCCCCGGTTGGATTTGGTCAAGGGCACATACCTGTTACAGGCTCCTTCCCAGCCTGGGCCCTGGTCAGGGCATGTGCAGGAGGCAACCAATCAATGTGTTTCTCTCACATCAATATTTCTGTCTTTCCCTTTCTCTTCCACTCTCTAAAATCAATAGAAATATATCCTCAGGTGAGGATTAAAGACAAAAGAATATAACTGAGTCCTATTACCTGCCTATTTTTGAAATGGAGAAAACATTCTAAATATACAATAGAATGAACTGGTTAAGTAAATGGTGGTCAAACCAAATAATATACTGTTGGTAACCATTAAAAATAATTTTAAGAACATTGTAATGAAAAATTCTTATAAAGTTAAAAGAAAAATTTATAAATATAGGAATAAATTTAAAAAATATCTCCTAGAAATAAACAAAGGAAATAACTAAAATATTGAGTGTTATCTTAGCTGATAATCACTACAGCTGTTTTTATTCTATCTTTATTATTTTACTATGTTTTCTATAATAAATATCAAGACTTTTAAATATTAAGAAAAGCACTTACATAAAATATTTTAAAATAAGGAGAAAAGTGAAACATATTCATTCACCAAATCTTTCTTTTGCATTTTAAAGCTTTAAACAAACATTGTATAGTTTCTAGCATCTTTATATTAGCCAATATCATATTTCAAGCACAATATCAATTTTTATTCTTTCCAAATAACCTCACCTAAAGTTTCCTTTTCCATCATCTTCTTTTACCTCCAAGGAGACACTGAAGGTAAACACATCATTGTCGGGGGTAGGAATAACTGAGTCTTTAACATCAGAAACTTGTCTAGAAGAACGTTTGAATGCTGTACAGAAACTATATAAAATTCTGCTTACCTAAAAGAATAAAAAATGGGAGAACCATTAGGCAAGGCTTTAACTGCATTTTTTATACCCTTCTCTCCTAATTCTTGAATCTATAATTTAACATAACACAGTTTTCTTCAGCAGATAGAGTATAAGCATATATATAGTTTATAATATATGTTATATAGTCTGTAATATAGTGTATATATAAACATATATATAGATACTTCTTTGATCTGGCATTTAAACACAGTAATAAAGATATTTAAGTTCATAAAAAAAATATTTATTTATAGATGTGGCTAGACCTCAGAATATAGTATGACTTCAAAGATAATTACAAGAATGATCCCAGCACCAAACCTTCCCAATCAACACACACAAAAAAGGTTTTAGCCCAAGTCGTCAATTTCTCTCTTCACTTCCCTCAGTTTCAGAGGACTAGACATTTAGGCATAGAATGAAGCAAATACTGGTTTTTGCAATAAACAAACACAATAATATGGTTTAGTTCCCAGTGTTGTTATGTGTGTGGTTGTGATATAAACACATTGCAGGATTCCAGAATGCATGCTGAAGTGGTCTTATCTATTTTACTAATGTTAAGGCACTCTCATACACTTCCCCTAAAGTTGAGAAATGTCACACACTATTCCAGAAGTTATTCTTTTCCTCACTTCCAAAAGAAGCATCATACCATCTCACATCTGTGTAAGCCTAACGCACAAAAGACCTTCCAAATTTCTTGGGCCACTCATGGGTTGAATGAAGAAAACAAGATAAAATAAGAAGGGTTTAACAAAGGTCATATTTTCAAAACCTCACATTGGAAGGAACAAGTAAAAAAGACTTCTTTGAATATTAATAAATCCTTCACTTTAAATAGAATGGTTTCAAATTACTCACTGAATTATATTTGTCTATGACTGTAATATTTTGTAATTTGCTTGAAACAAGAACACTTTCATCAACAGTAGAATTTCTTAAAGTATGGGGTCTTTCCCCATTTTTCTATCTTGTTATATTCATATATTCTACCTTTTCTCATACATTCAGTCTATCACATTCAAAAACAAGTAATTCTCAAACCTCCATCAGCCATACTTACACATATTAACCTATATTACCCTAAAGTGCCTTGCCAATGCCAAATTCATAGCTTCTTAAATATGCACTTTTAACTGTATAAGAATGTTTAACTTCAGCAATATCACATTGTACATAAATTTTTTTAATATTTTAATGTGTCATCTGATTTTAATGTTATATCAATGAATAAAAACAAGATTCGCATTAATAAAAACTGTAGGCCTCAAAACTTATACATTTAAAACAATGATAAATTTACTCATTCTTTCTGTAGATATATTTTGAACATGTTCAGTGCACTAAGTATTATACAGCAGTTAACATGGAGCTTACATTCCAGCACATACATGAAAGCTGAATGTGCTTAAGGTAGGTGAGGACTTATTAGGTAAGCCAAAAGCAAAAATGTTTAGTCTCAACTGAATACTTATTTGACTTAGCTCAATAATTTAAGTGTTAGAGAGGAAAACAGAACCAAAGAACATGCTAAGAATAAGTCATTAAATATTGTGCCTACAAAGTAAATTGTGAATAGGAACTTTAAACTACTTTTGGTTCTTTGAGTTCTCCCTACCTTCTAACCCCCAATAAAATGTGAAGTCTATTGGTTCCTTCTTACACATTCAACTTCAGCATATTTTTAAGAAAACACTATATGTGAAAACAGGGAAATATCTGTTTTTCCTGTTTTACACAATTTTTCATACATTTGTATAGTCAAACCCAACTATATTTCTTTTTTTCTCCTCTTTTATATCTTCTATTTCACTTTCTTTGTCAAAGCTATCAGCAAGCCTACCATGTCAAAAAAACTTGGCAAATTCTAAAGTAGATGGCAAGGCTCAGGAATTTCTCTTTTAAAAGGTTAGGTATATGGGGCTGAGCCAGAGTAGGTAGAGAACATGGGGGATGGGGGATCAGACTACACCTTTCTCTCTTTTTAGAGGAAGAACACAACAGTACATTAACATCATTAATAGCAATCAAACTGCATTTAGTCCTGAATGTATCTTACAAGTTGCTATTTCCAACAAAAGGTTAAAATCATTTGTGAATTCTAATGTGGGTAAATAAGCTGGAATGGTATCCACAGATTAGTAAGGTAGAGAGCTTCAGAAACAATAATAACCAATATCTATAGTTACTCGAACAAATTGGGTAACCAATATCATGACAAGAAAATTAACACAAGCTATGGCAAACATTTCTATATATGCCAACTATTGCACGCGCACACACACTCGTGCACACACACACAAATGTACTGGAATAGGCCTTTTCTTTGCAGAAGGCAAAAGTTTATTGACATAATACAGTAAAATTGTCCCCCAGAATGCAGTACCTATACAAGACACTAATTAAACACAAAACTGTGTTGGGATTGTTGTTGTTGGGATTGTGTTGTTGTTTCTGAAGAGGTGAAAAGCAGAGTGCATGTAGATACATGGAAAGGGAAAACACAAAAATCTTAATTCTGGTTAAATTTTGAGTAACTTTTTTTCTTCTTCAGTATTTTCCAAATTCTCAAATATGTACTACATTTTAATAGTTAAAAAAAAAAAAAAAAAAAAGTGCTATTTTAGCCCTGGCTGGGTAGCTCTGTTGGTTGGAGCATAGTCCTGTACATTTAAAGGCTGTGAGTTCAGTTCCCAGTTAGGTTGCTTACCTAGATTGCAAGTTTGATCCCCAGTCAGGGAGCATAGGGGAGGCTACCAGTTTGATATTTCTCTCTCACATTGATGTTTTTCTCTCTCTCCCTCCCCACTTCTCTTCCCTGATTTCTAAAATATAACATTAGCCCTAGATGATTTGGCTCAGTGAATAGAACATCGGCCCTCAGACTGAAAGGTCACAGGTTTGAAACCAGTCAAAGGCATGTACCTCAGGTGCAGGCTCAATCCCTGGCCCTGGTTGAGATGCGTGCAGGAGGCAACCAATTAATGTGTCTCTCTCTATCTCTCTCTCTCTCCCTTCCACTCTCTCCAAAAATCAATGGAAAAGTATCCTTGGGTGAGGATTAACAAAAAAATAAATAAGTAAATAAAATATATCATTAAAAACATATCCTTAGGTGAGGATTTTTTTTTTTTAAAGACATTTACTGCCCTGGCCGGTTTGGCTTAGTAGATAGAGCACCTGCCTGTGGACTGAAGGGTCCCAGGTTTGATTCTGGGCAAGGGCATGTACCTTGGTTGCAGGCACATCCCCAGTAGAGGGTGTGCAGGAGGCAGCTGATCAATGTTTCCGTCTCATCAATGTTTCTAACTATCTATCTCTCTCCCTTCCTCCCTGTAAAAAAAATCAATAAAATATATATATTTTTAAATAAAGACATTTACTTAAAATAATTAGTTAATTAAATAACATAGCCAGTTTTTCAAAAATAATTATTTTTACTAATATTGGTAAAAGAGGATCAACTCTTTTAAAAAGATCATATGTCAGTACCAGGTGGGTACAAGACTTATAAGGGGGAATCAGTTGGTAAACTACATAAATGTCTAACCACTACACTGTACATCTGAAATTGATATAATATTAACCCTTTGCACTCCGAACCATTCTGGACATTGGCTACCAGCTACTCCGAACCATTCTGAACATTGGCTACCAGCTACTCGACGCTACTTTGCGAAACGTGCATTGAATTAACTTAATTCCCTGTAATCACTAATAAACTGCAATGTCCCCTGAGAGGGGACATCCGAGTGATATGCTAGAATTCCGATGTCCCCTGAGAGGGGGCAGCGGAGTGCAAAGGGTTAAATGTAAACTGTAAGTAAGAAGTAAATAAATAAATAAATAAATAACACTATATGTTAAGAAAATTTCACCAAAAAAATAAGTGTAGAAAATCATTCTATAAAGACAGCTGGAAAGATATGTATTAAAATTTTTAAAACATCTTACTCAAATTTATTACTCAGTGAAATGAGCTAAAATAAGAGGCATATCATAAAATAAACTTTTTAAAAATGTATAAAAATCTATGGAAAATACTAACAGCATAGCTTCTGAATTAATTTCTCAAGTATTTTGCTAAAATAACATCAATAAAAACCAGTGCATTAAGATCTTCCCAATGATACTGTTAATATTTCTCATGAAACACCTCTGAATGCCTAAAACCAGATAACAATTCTGCTTCTAAAATATAACACTGAGAATTGCTAGTAATGAATGATAAGTATGTTAAAACATATAAATAACACATCAAAGTCTGTTTTGAAGAAAATGATCACACTGACTAGTAGAAATAAATTCTTAAAGAATCAACTAAGCCTTTTAAAGTTTCTTTACAAACAGTTTTGTATAATATATCCATAAAAACGTAACAAAAACAGGTGCCTTCTTGGCTCTTTTCTCTATGCTTTCTGATATTTCACTTTTTCAGCAGAAGCTTAGCCTGTCATTCTCCTGAACAATGATCACCGGCATCAGGATTCTTCGGGCTGGATCCCAACTTTTTTGCCACAGATCACTAAGACTCACTCCAACAGAGTCCTGCAGAACATCTAGGGTAGTGAGGCAAATGTGCCCTAAATCTTCTGTGGGGTTAGAACCCCTAATCCTTGTGCCACGGGTCCAAAGAGGCCATCACCCTCGCCAGCTTCCTCTCTGCCACTGCTGTGCCTGTGCCTGGGACTCTATGGTGAAATAAGAGCGTGACAGAACAGCTGGTAGTGGTAGCCATATTGCTTATCCTACTTGAAAAGACATCTTCTTGCCTTTAACAATCTTCTACATGTCTCATCCAGGATTCTGAAAACAATGGAAAACAAATTAATTAGCAACACTGCTACACTGTACATATTTTAAGCAATAAGCAATAAGAATGTCTATCACATGTTCCTAAACTATCTTTGCCAATTGTATGTGCTCACCAAGAGAGCCCAAATACTAAAGACTAAAGTTGTCCCTTCATCACAGAACAAGAAACTTCTGGGAACCAAATAACCAGACAACTGGTAGATGTAAGAAAAAGACTTCAAATTAATTAATAGGTAATTATTTTTTGAGGGGAGAGGAAGATCTTCTATAAAAGCATGGGTAAAAACCAAAGGCAGGTGGGATGCAAACTCTATGACCAATCAATCCCTTTATAAAGCATAACTGAATGACAAAAATCCATATTTGCCTGTTACAATATTAAAGCAAAAGGAAAGTTATTACTGAAAATTACATGGGGCTTCAGAGTCAGAGACTTCCATTGGAAACCCAGCTCCATCCTCTATTCTCTTAGCCTTCAGATAAGCAACAGGTAACTATATGTGTCAAACAAACCGGAGCACCGGAGCACTTCTGAGAACACAACAGAGTGCCATTAATAATACACCTGGAGAAGAGGGATAAACTATGACTGCTCCAGGCAAGGAGGAGCATAAGATCACCAGTTTAAATAAATACAATCTACGTCATGGAGACGTGATGAGAATTGAGTGCTCAGCATAAGCTCTATATTTATACTAGGTTATATTCATTTACAGTAGAAATAATGTTCTTTCTTCATAAAAATGTTTAAATTTATTTATTTTAGAGAGAGAGGAAGGGAAAGAGAGAAAAAAAGAAACAATGATTTGTTGTTCCACTTATCTATGGATTTGTTGGTTCATTCTTGTATGTACCCTGACCCGGGATCGAACACACAACCTTGGCATATCGAGCAAATGCTCTAACCAAATGAGCTGCTCAGCCAGGACTAGAAAGGATGTCTTGTAATAAAATTTAATGACAATTATATATTATCCTTCAAGCAATGAATTTTACCACCCATGTCCTATAATGTAACACTTTGAAAAATGTACTCTAGAAATCCACTCTAGGAAATAAAATTTAAAAATACATGGACATCACTTGCTCACAACCTGCAAACTACCAAATATCCTCTCTAGAAATACTATTTAATACCATATTCAAATGGTAAGGATAAGAATTCCCCAGTTTTGTCCATGCTTTCTCACTGTTAAAGATCTAAAAAATGTCAAAGATGCCTTGGCAGGGTGGTTCAGTTGTTTGGAGCATCATCCGAAGCACTAAAAGGTTGTGGTTCAATTCCCAGTCAAAGCACATGCCTAAGTTGCAAGTTCAATCCCTGGTAGGGGCGCATACAGGAAGCAATAAATTGATGTCTCTTTCTCTCTCTCTCTCCTCTCTCTCTCTCTCTCTCTCTCTCTCTCTCTCTCTCTCTCTCTCTCTCTCTCTCTCTCGTCAATGTACATGTCCTTGAATAAGGATTTAAAAAACAAAAATTAAAATTTTTAAAGACCTCAACAATGACAAAGATTTCCCCGCCCATAAATAAGTGGATGCTATAATCCAAAGAGAGTTTCATACCGTCACAATTAAGAAGAATGCTGCAGCCAGGTCCCTTTCCACTTCCTTTTGCCGCAGTGTTTCTGCTTCTCCAAGCAGCAGGTTTTGCAACTCTTCAATGTTCACTTCCTTGCTGTTGAGTGCCAATTGTCCAGAAACCGCACAGGGATATTAAAAGATGACTGCCAACGTGAAATGCCAGCACTCTACCAACAGAGTGTGTGTGTGTATATAAATGTTGGCTGAAATAGATTCAGAACTACTTCTCACACAGGCATGAATTCTGGTAGAGAATTCAATGGCTACAATCTAAATTACATGTGTCTGTGCATGTTCACTTTGGTGTTCAGGGAATAAAGACTGACATGCCCCTCGTGCTTAATATCAAACACACAGAAGTCTACATTTCTATGATTCTGCATGTTGTGGCCAGAAATAAGCTCTCAGAATTCCTGTTAATACAATGGTTGTTTACACTTCGTGGTAAAGAGCAAAGAGAATAACTGCAGCTTTCAGCATTTTCAACTGACAACTTATATTTCCCCAAAGCACACACACTGGCGACCTTTCTCATCCAAACCCATTCATTGATTAAAGCCTAAGTACTAAAGTTCTAAAAGGGCAATTTCTTTTTAATTTGGGGAGAATTAACAGATGCAAAAATGAAGGAAATTTCCCCATGTATTTACCAGCCATTTGATTCTGAATTATTTCTCCAGTCTTAAAAGAAACCGCTACTTAAGAATGGCTAAAAGGAAGTTCCTGGCCCCTTCAAAGGCCTCCAAGTTGACACCCTGCTGTATGTGAGCATTCGTATGTTTAATCAGGCCAGTTTCTCTAGAGCCAAAGCCAGCCTCTAAGTGAATGTACATAACAAACAATCTCTAGTGAAACCACAGAGCTCTATGAAACCAATATCAAGTGCAAGCAATATGCAACCATCATTCCTGGCAGAGGAAAAGGTATTGTTAGAACCAGTTTTTCAAATTACATGAACCAGTCAACTTGGGCAAAATAATAAAAAGGTACAAAAAAATTCCCTCTTCCTAACTAATCCTGAGCAATAACTACCATGGTGGGGTGGAGGACAGCTCGTCAAGTGGCCTTTTCCTGTTACATCTGTAAAACTGAGTGTGCCCCACCTATAATACCACTTTCCTGCATAGTTATAAGATCTGATTTTTCCATATTCAGTTCTATGTCAGTATAAATATGCTCTTTCTCTTTAGAAATATACTCCAAATTTATATAATATGGTACATACTCATACATACAAATTTATGACAGTGAGATTAGGGCTCAAAATACTACTCTAATTCGTCTCTTTAGCAAATATATTATACTTACTGCCTCTTTAATTTCACAGGTGAAAACGTGTATCTGAAATTCTTCTGAACCATGGGAACTCTCTGTAAATGCAAAGCAATTGCTCTCTGTTGTCCCATCATGTCCACGTGCACAGAACAGCACCTTATAGATTGGAAAAGATGCTATCTCCATATTGCTGGACTGATCTATGATTCTGCAGAACAGTGGTGGAAAATGAAATAAAATATTAGTTATCAAAGAACAAAGGCAGTTTTACTATGCCAATAACATATAAACATAACTATCTTAAAATCACAACATAAGCTGTATTCATAATGTGAGAAAACCACTTATCTTCATATTCTTGCTATCCTCTCTAATAAAAGAGACGTGGTACATTTATTTGTTCACTCAGCAAATATTTACTCAAAACCTGGACCAGATACCACTCTAGACACTGAAGTAACAGCAGGGGAAAATAAAAATAACCTGCACCCATGGAGCTTATGTCTAGTGAGGAAGGACGTGCACCCATGGAGCTTATGTCTAGTGACAATAAACAAATAAGCAATGAAATTGTATATAATGTCGAGTCAAAGAAAAGTGCTATGGGGGGGGGGGGAGGAACGACCCAGTGAGGAGAAAGTATATAGTCACAGGTGTGATTGAAGGCTACTGGAGGGCTGAATGTTGGGTTAACATCTGATTTACATGTAAATAAATTCAAGATTCGCCCTAGCTGGTTTGGCTCAGTGGACAGAGTGTCAACCTGTGTATGTACTTGAAAGGTCCCAAATTTGATTCTGGTCAAGGGCACATGCTGGGGTTGCGGGCTCGATCCCCAGTAGTGGGCATGCAGGAGGCAGCCAATCAATGATTCTCTCTCATCATTGATGTTTCTAACTCTCTCTCCCTCTCCCTTCCTCTCTGAAACCAATAAAAATATATTTTAAGAATAAAGAAATTCAAGGTTCAGATGACATTAAACATTATTACTAATTAAGCATAAGGGGAGAGGGAGGGAGCATTTTGCTTCTTTCCAGTCAGATGAAAAGAGCTTAAAATGAAGGCTCACTCCAATTTTTTGAACCACTGTTACCTGACAAGGTGGAGGCATGCTTTTAGGCTCTTCAGAATACAAAAACAGAAATGCAGGTATTTTATAGTTATTCTCCACTTATATTCTAAGCATAATTTTGCACATGCCCCTTGCAAATAAGGAACACAGTCTAAGCCTAAACATTCTTACTTTGCATCACAGAGTAAAAGTGAATTAACAGTAAGTACTAGGCTGATTTATGATATAACATCATCACCACCACACAAAATCTGCAATATGTCTAAGAGGAGAAATGGATTACAGCTCACCTTACAGAACCTTCTGGGACATTTGGCACATATAGAGTAACAGGAAAGGGGTACTGACTCGAAGATTTCATAGTTGCCATTGCCCGTAAAGCCTCTACTTCATTACGTGGGGAAGAAACCTTCATACATCCTAAGTAGGTCAGTTTGTTAAATAAAACACTATTTTCTTCTGGCAATCCACTTGGAGAAGATGGCCTGGGAGTAGAAATTTCTAAAGAAAAAAAACAAAACAAAACACTCAAAAGTCAATGCAAAATTTCACAGAAACACAAGAACCAAAGTGGGAACTCTCAAACAGCACTGAAAAGCTGGTGGCCCTCATCTTAAAAACAAAGTTAGTAGAATTTTTAAATTTTCATTATCACTTTATAAAACTTCTCCTATGGTTTCTCTGAGTTCAGTACAATACCTGTATTTGATGGATCCAAAATTAACTGAAGAGATGGCTTATTTGTTTGGCTGGCTGAAACACCTCCAAGTGAATGGTCTGAAATCTCACTGGAACTTTGACGATCCACAAGAAGGCTGCCTTGCCCTTTCTCAGAATCTCTCAAAATCTCTTCCATGGCTTTTTCCAATTGTTCATCATTAGAAACTATCTATAGACAAAGCAAGACAATTGTGTTTCAATCATATTATGATTCTGGAGCTGAATGAAACTATTTCACTTCTAGAAGAAATTAAAACAACCTAAATATTTGTTTAAATATAGTTACTTACATCAAGAATTTATACAGTTTTGCCTAATTTTACTAGATATAATACAAAATCCTGAATTTAAAAAAAAAAAAAAAAACACAACAGCCAAACCAAAAGATTATTAGTTTCAGAAAAGGATTTCTAAGAAAACACTTCAGGCAGTTTCCAACTACATCTGATCTGAGAACTTGTTTACAGATATTTCTTTTCTTGTTATTTTCTTTTTATTATTTCAGAACATATTCCAGAACCAAATAATCTTAAATGTATGGGCTTTAAAGGAAAAACTTGATAAGTTTAAATTGGCCACAGTCTACTATAATATAAAGGTCATATTTCTTATCATAACATAAACATATTTCTGATTTCTTTATAAATTACATTTTCTAGCTGTCAAGAGGAGTGTTGCTAATTCTTTAGATTTATGTTAATTCAGATTTTTCTTAAATGCAGAGAAGACACAAAACCTAAGAAATAAATAACATCTTAAATACATTAATACTAAAATACAGATATTTAAAGAAATTTAAATAGTTATTTGTTTAAATAAAAACTTAAATAAATTTAAATAAAGCTACTGGTTATTTTAACAAAATTATAAAACCATATATCTTCAACATAATGTAAAATTGATATTTAATAACCTTATTTTTATATAATTTTATTAGATTTGTATACTAATATATCTTTGATGCCATACATAAATTAAACAAAAATCATTTAAAAAATATGTAGCACTTCTGACTAACTTCTCTACTCCTATTTCTAGAGGATAGATATATAATTCTCATGCATGTATACCTACCTGAGTTTGCTTGTTTTTTTCTTAGGAAAAGCAACACAAAAATGAAAAAGAAAAAGGAGCATAACCAAATACAAACACTAAAAATAAAAGACATACATTTTTAAAATATTTAAACAAGTCAATTGTTAAATCACATACAACAATGTTACCAGCAGATTTAAGGTCATAAAGAAAAAAAGTGAAAGTAAATGTAACTATTTATATAATAAATTTAAACCAGTAGTAAGAGAGACAAAACTATTCAGATAAATTACATTTATGTAAGATTTTACCATTAAGTCTAATTCCCAATTATCCTTTCTTTCTCCTCGTCTAGTCCTTCTATCTAAATTCCTAATTAAAAGATAAATAACCAAAAGCAAAAAATTTCAAAAATAATAAGCCTCTAAATACATCAAACATTGCCTCTATTCTCACAGTCAACACCTGAGAAAAACCTTTGGATTTTATACATCTCCTTTCACCTAGTTAAAAAAAAAAAAAGCCATAATTTAAAATAGTATCATTTGTAGGAAAGAAAAACTACCTTCAGTTCAGGTTTTTCTTCATCTTTTGTAGAAGTATCATCTGCATGCTGAGGAACCAAAACAAATTCTTCACTGTTCTGTGTAGCCACATAATCCGATGACCCAGTAACCTTCTGTAATGAAGCTCTGACCTCCATTTCAGTTCTGCAAAAATCTCTTCCCACATCCACCTGGTCAAAACCACAGGGATCAAAAACAAAAACAAAAACTATTTAATAAAAACATGAACTGATCAATCCTCAGCTTTTAAAAATGGCTCATCTGAAGAAGAATTCTGCTCACTAGATAGTTATCTCAAAACTAGGGAAGCTACCTTCTTGGACTGGGCCACATAATGGAAATATACACTCTTCACCCTGAGTTTCCAGACTAAAAGAACCATATTGTTCCCTGAAAAACAATACAAACCGGCCCATATCTCAACTACTACTGTTTAACTCTATTTTTCTCCTACAGATACTATTTTTGTTATTTTAAATACAGGAAATAATTAAGCATGATATTAGAATTATCTACAAATTCACACACACAAAAAATACATTCACAGAATTATTTTTTAATTAAATCTAAATGTCTTAAAAAATGTATCTCCTCAAGACCATATATAGTACTTTAAAAAATATTTTATGTTATTAAAATTAACGAATATACAATTCAACACCCTAAGCCATATATCTTTTCTTTTCCAGACACATTACCACTTATGAGATGGGGGGGGGGGGGGGGGGATGGTCAAAGCTTTCTCATTGCATTTATGTAGCAAACAATGTTACAGTGATCAAATACAGTGTAATTATATTTTCTGGACAGATCCCTACACCACAGAAACTCAACAATCTCCAAATATTCACACTTTATCTCAACATGAATACTACATAGCAGACACTGCACTCAGCACTGGAGTTACATGAGTGAATAGGCAGACTAAGTTGCCTGCTCTCCTGGAGCTGACATGTAGAGAGAAAACAAGCAATGAAGCAAATAAGGTAATTCCATATATCTCTAAAGGCTATGAAGATAATGAAAGAGGTTAATGTGACAAAAGTTAATGTAAGGAGTGTAGGGACAGCTGTAAGTAAGGTGGTGGGAAAGGATTCTCCAAAAGGGAAATATTGTATTTGAACTAAACCCTAAAAGACAATAAAAAGGACCTGCTCAGTGACCAAAGAATATATGAAAAGGGGTAAAACAAGTAAGCCAAGGTTAAATAATAGAGGATCATATAACTATAGTAAGCCTGCTGATCTAAGCCTAAATTCCCCCAGAGATGTTCTTTTTCTCTTTCTAATTCGGTTACTTTGTTCATTGCAGCATAAAATTTGGCTGCAATACCTCATTTTGCCATTAGGTGACACTAACACCATTACTCCTGGCCCTTAGGAAAAAATTACTTGCAGCTTCAAGTTAAATTTAAAAATTTAATTACTTCCCAACTTCATAAAAAATCAAAAATTCTACTAATATCAAAATAAAAAAATAATTATACTCCGAGGCCAGTGGTCAGCAAACCGCAGCTCACAAGCCACATGCAGCTCTTTGGCCCCTTGAGTGTGGCTCTTCCACAAAATACCACGTGTGGGCGCCAACGCACAGTGCGATAGAAACTTCGTGGCCCATGCGCATAAGTCGTTTTTTTGGCCTGGGCGAGTCTATTTTGAAGAAGTGGCGTTAAAACACTCAAGGGGCCAAAGAGCAGCATGTGGCTCGCGAGTCTCGGTTTGCCAACTACTGTCCTAGGCTAACAAGATAGCAATCATTTATTTGTTAGACATGTTAATATCTTTCTTTTTTAAAACCCTTCAAGTACATTTATCTGTCCTCTCAAAGTTTTTCTCATTTGGTAAGTTACATGTTTCTAAAAATGCAGTATGTGTTAGCAGCCATGTCTTTACCCTTCCAGATTGCCCCATGAATCCTTGATTGCCAAAGCACACGCCAGGTATTCTTTGTGTGGCCAATCCTTCTCCAAGTCCTTTTCAGCTACCACTGTTCTCCTTAATATCTACATGTTATAAATTCCCCAAGTTCAGGTCCTGAGCTTTTTTTGATTCCTTACCGCACACTATAAGTGATATCTCTTATTGTCATGAATTTAAATACTATCTATATGCTGACAGGTCCCAAATTTCTATCCCAATACAAAAGACTCCTCTAAATTCCTGATTTGGAACCCATATGGAATTCTTCTCAGTAAAGCAAATGTGATCAAAATGGAATTTCTAATGTCTTCTCCAAATTTGCTTCTCATTCTGATTTCCCATTTCAGTAAGTAAAAACACTTTCTACCAAGTTACACACAAAAAATACCTGGGTTTCATCCTTGATTCATATCTACTGCATTCCTCACATCAGCATGTCAGCCCCATCTCTAAAATACACTCCACATCTATCCCATCTTGCTCTATATCCATTTACCAGCCTCAGACCAGCAGGGCCTCGCACCTGCGCTGGGCGATCCCCTGGCCCCAGAGGCAGCCTGGGCTGTGGTCTCAGCCTGACCGGGGCATGCTCCCTCCACCTCCCCATCCCAGGCCAGACTGAGATGACAGCCTGGGCTGGGGTCTCAGCCTGGCCAGGGTGCGATCCCCTTCAGTGGTGGCAGCCTGGGATCACACTAGCCAGGCAGAAATGGAGGAATTTTTAATGTTTCTTTTTAAAAATATATATTTTATTGATTTTTTTAGAGACAAGAAGGGAAAAGAATAGAGAGCTAGAAACATCTATGAGAGAGAAACATCAATCAGCTGCCTCCTGCACACTCCCCGCTGGGTATGTGTTCCCAACCAAGGTACATGCCCTTGACCAGAATCGAACCTGGGACCCTTGATTCTGCAGGCCAATGCTCCATCCACTGAGCCAAACCAGTTAGGACTGTCCAATATGCTAAAGAAAACACCCTATCTACAATAATAAAGAGGAAATATACAAGAGGGGCATTTGGGGGTGACCAAGGTATCAGGGGAGGGCAGTTAGGGACGATTAGGCTGACAGAGGAGTGGTTAGGGGGTGATCAGGCTGTCAGGCAGAAGCAGTTAGGAGCAATCAGGAAGGCAGGCAGGCGAATAGTTGGGAGCCAGCAGTCCTAGATTGTGAAAAGGATGTCCGACTGCCTGTCGGATATCCCTCAAGGGGTCCCAGATTGGAGAGGGTGCAGGTTGGGCTAAGGGAAACCCCCCTCCCATGCACGAATTTTGTGCACCGGGCCTCTAGTATAAGAATAAGGAACAGGTCCAACTGCAGTGGCTCAGTAGTTGAGTGTCAACCTATCGGAGGCAGCAGATTAATGATTCTCTTTCATCATTGATGTTTCTATATATCTCTCTCCCTTTCCCTTTCTCTCTTAAATCATATAAATATGTCTTTTTAAAAGAATAAGTTATACAATTCACAGTTATTTTTTTTACTATTATTTACTCAGTGCTTACTATGAACAAAACAGTATTGGGCATTTTTTTGTGTGTGTGTTCACAACCATCACTTAACATATTTGTATTCCCACCTAACAAAAGAAGGAATGCATTCAAAAAATTAAATAATTTGTTCTAATTAATACAGCAAATTAAATATGGGGTCCAGATTTGAAGCAACCAAATCAATCTCACATTGTAGGGGTCTGTCTGCTAAAACTGCCCATTGGTCAAGTGCCCATCTCAAGCCCAGTGGTGGGAGTGGGGAGAAACCAGGTTAAGTGCTTTAAAACATGTCTGCCTAGCTCCTGCCCAAAGTTTCCATCTGAAGGCACTATGGCTTTGGCAGGTGTCATGACTCACTGCACTAAAAATAAACCCCTATTCTTCTGTTCTACTCCTATGTGGGGGTTTTCACTTCTTGCTGAGTAGAGTGCAATACTAAAACCCTCATCACATTTTCCAATCCACCTGTACCAGTGGTAAAGCTCAATACTTTATTTTGTCCTACATGTGGCTCCTGCTTCTGTTCTTAATTAGTTAAAAACCCAGAGAATTCCAGAAGTGACTTAATTATACCCTTCTGAACTTCCAACTGATATGTGTAGTAAAGTCAGAGAAATAGACAGGTTTGAGATGAAACACTAACATCAAGAGAAAGAACCACAAGGGCAGTTTCCGGGGTTGGTGGGTTTCTTTGTCCTGTGAAGTTGGGCGGGTGCAACCGTGGCTAATTTGTAGGGGGTTTGGTCCCACCTCGTTTAAAGAGGCGAGAGCAGGTACCAGAGAGGCCTTGGGCATGTGAAGTTTGTCTTTAATGGCTGTGGAGAAGCAGCAGTCTGATTTCTAGTGCAGGCATATATCCCCCGGGAGGCCCCAGGGCCAGTGCACCCAGTGGACAGCTTCAGACCACATCAAACATCACCCAACCACCTCCACAGCGACACGCAAAGGGCAGATGCAGTGGGTACCACAGCCTTCTGTAGTAAATCCTGCTCTGTGGAGAGGGCCACAGCTCAGCTTATCATCTATGGTGGTGATTCATTGCAGGCAATCCTTAAAGTGGATTGGCTTTAGGAAATCCCAGCCATTGTTGTGCTAACAGCAATCAAGGTTCATCTACAACAAGAGAGTTTACAGCTCACAGAGGAGGGGTTGCATAACTGGAGTGCCCAGGGTAATCAGGGAGGCTGATCCTATAGGACATGTACTACAATAGGCCACTCTACCAAGCCCAGGAGACTTAGCAGCTCTACCTAGTACACAGAAACTAACACAGGGAAGCAACCAAAACGTGGAGACAAAGAAACATGTCACAAATGCAAGAACAGAAGAAACCTCCAGAAATATCTAAATGAAATGGAAGTAAGCAAACTACTAGATAGAGTTCAAAACAACATTTATAAGGATGCCCAAGGAACTTAATGAGAGCTTCAAAGGACTTAGTGAGAATGAAAACATTCTCTCACATCGATGTTCTTCTCTGTGTGTCTCTCCCCCTCCCATCCACTCCCTCTAAAATTCAATGGAAAAATATGCTTGGGTGGGGGTTAATAAAAAAAGAAAAGAAAGGTGAATGCTAAATTTGGTATATAGGTAGTGTCACCTCAGTTTTCTTTCACCTCAGATTTCCACAATTAATAGACCTGCAGAGAATGTGGTTTGTTTGTTTGTTTTCTTTTCTGGTTGTAATTAAAATATTTCTAATTTACATAACCAGAATGCAGTGAAATGCAACATTCACATGAATTCTTAAGATAAAACAGAGAATTTAAAAAATGTTCAAGCTGCTCTCAGGTATATCCTGACCTTCTAGTGAGTACTCTCACTCTCCTCTGCCTTTGAGGTTCTTTGCAGGTAGTTTACAAATTTGCAGGTACTTTACACAAATTTGGGAGGGTAAAATGCCAACAGTGGACTTGTCTGAATTAACAAATCTGAAAACCTTCTCCAATCCTTCCAAAAAGAGTCAATCACTCCTTTACAGTGTTTCTACAATGTTTTCCATTAATTTATATTCCTAACCTAGTCTTTAAATAAAACAAAAATATTTTAATTATAAGTAAAACCTAAAAGAAATAAAAGTTTTAATTACCCTTCAACATACTTTAGCTCTATAATTTTCAAAGCAAGCTGCAATTATCTCCATCTCAACTAGGATATTCACTTACTGAACAGTCCTTAACCAGTGCCCTCTGAAGTTAGATCTAAAAGATTATAAAGGCATCTCCACATCTCCCCACATTCCTCAGATCCTGTCATCAGAAACAGGAGGATGGTAGAGAGCACTGAAAGACACCTCCTAGATTCCTTTATCCTTTGGGTCACATGTCAAAGGAAAGAGTTGCCAGCACACTCCACCCCAACCCTGAGTGACAGGTAAGTTCACCTTCCACAACACTAGGTTGAACATCTTAAATAAGGTGCACATTCTTGGCACCCAAGTGCCAAAATCAGTAGATTAATGCATAAAAAAGCTCTGGAGCATTTACACAATGGAATACTATGCAACTGTAAAAAAGAGATATATCTTACCCTTTGGGACAGCATGGATGGACCTGAAAAAAAATATGCTAAGTGAAATAAGCCAATCTGAGAAAGACAAATATAACATAATCTCGCTTATTTGTGAAATCCAATGAGCAGAATGAATTGACCAACAAAGTAAGACATGGGGACATGGAACAGACTGATATATCTTGATGTGGAGTTAGGGGATGAGAAGAGATAAACCAAAGAACTTATATACTTACAGGCATAGTTCATGGACATGGGCAATAGGGTAGTAAAGACATGGGTGGGGAGATGAGGGGCTGGGAGAATGGGGGGATGTGGAGGGAAAGGGGTGATACCTATAATACTATCAACAACAAAAAAGTGTGTTTTTTAAAAAGTTAATTACCCCTGATTGCTACAAGTTGAAGGAATAAATAAAAAGAACTTCTTTCTAAGAAGTTCTGAGGAGAGTACAGGGGTTAACACTGCAGAATCTCAGGAAACCTCTACTACAAGACTCTAGGCAAAAACATTGCCAAAGGCTTCCAATTAAAAAAATTAATATGAAACATCTTAGACCAATCTGCTCAGCCTCGACCTACTCTAACTGTTAATAGTTACATCTGGAAAGAAAAGAGGAAGTGGGGGGAGGGGGTATTACATGTAAAGGAACTTTCATTTTTACTACATATATGTAGATATATTTGTGTATTTGCTGAATCTTGTATCAAGAGACTATGCTCATATGATAAATGATTTTTTAAGTTCAACAAATACTAAAAAATATAAATACCAATAAAAATAATTTAAAATTTTGTGTGAATAAGTTTAGCAAACGTTTTCTATAGGGAATACAGTAAAGAGCCGACAGTGATAATGAGTATCTACACTAATAAAAGAGAAATATGCAAATTGACCATATCTCCAAGATGTCCACCAGCCAATCAAGAGTGAGTATGCAAATTGACCCAACAATGATGGTGGGTTAATTTGCATTCAGAGATGCGGAGCGGCCACGCGGGGCAGGACACCTGATATGAGGGGGATAATAAGGGGCAGAGGGAGCTACAGGAACAGCATTCTGGCTAAAGCGGAGAAAACTGAAGGCTCCAGCCAGAGCAAAGACGGAAGGCGGCAGCCAGAGCAAAGGTCCCGGGTGCCAGAGGAAAACTGGTGCTGGCAGCCAGGGGAAGGAAGGCCTATTGCACAAATATTCGTGCAACGGGCCTCTAGTATGAAATAATGGAGTAATAAATACTATGTACTAACATTTATTAAATACCTACTATAAGTCAAGTCCTAGTCTAAGTCCTTTATATGTATCAACTCATTTGACATCACACATTATTAACCCCCTTTTACCAAGAAGAAACCTGAGGCAAAAGAGCTTATGTAACTTTCACAAAGTCACACAGCAATTGGAGACAGGATTCTTACAGTAAATCTGATTATAAAGAAATCATTTTTAATCACTCTCTCACATTACCTGTAAGAGGAAGAAAGACCATGAAAATCACAGCATAATGAAAAAATGAACAACCTGATTTATAAATGGGCAAAAGACCTGAACAGTTAGTTCACCAAAGAAGACATACAGATAGCACATAAGTATATGAAAAGATGCTCCACTTTGTATGTCATCAAAGAAACGCAAATTAAAACAATGATATAACACTATTACAACTAATAAAATGGTCAAAATTCAGAACACTTACAATGCCAAGTTCTGACAAGAATGTGGAGCAGCAAGAATGTAGGGTCAACAATTGTAACAAATGAACCACTCTGATGCCCCATGTTGACAGTGGGGGAGGCTGTGTGAGTATGGTGGCAGGGGTAGAAGGGAACTCACTGTACTTTCTGCTCAATTTTGTTGTAACATAAAACTGCTCTAAAAAATTTTTATTCAAAAATTTAAAATAAATAAAAATAATAGCATCATGGGGTTTTGTAAAAGCAAGAAGATAGAAGGAGGTTGTTCATATGATTTAAAAGCCTATTTCCACTTTCTTCCTAAGGTTTGTTGACATTTCAAATGAGTGAATTACATGCCGAAACCAGTTTGGCTCAGTGGATAGAGCATCGGCCTTCGGACCAAAAGGTCCCAGGTTCAATTCCAGTCAAGGGCATGTACCTTGGTTGCGGGCACATCCCCAGTAGGGGGTGTGCAAGAGGCAGCTGATCGATGATTCTCTCTCATCGATGTTTCTAACTCTCTCTATCCCTCTCTCTTCCTCTCTGTAAAAAATCAATAAAATATATTTTTAAAAAAAATCAAATGAGTGAATCACCATGGCCATTTCTGGTCAAGCATCTTTATGAGTTTGAATCCTGAGAACACCAGGTTGGGAGTAGAGGTGTTTGCTACTCCAGGATAAACAGATTCAAATTCACCAACTGAGCACTACTAAACTGATAAACTGTTTTCCACACATCTTTGGTATTCTTGCTGCCCCTACGAAACTAATTCCTATGATAGATTTTTCCTTCACTTGCTTCCAGTGTAGCAGGTTTCTAAGTAATCCTACTTTATAAGAATTTCCAATTCAAAGAGATTTTATTCTCTTCCTTTTAACACCTTTCCTTTTGGCACTGTACAGGCAATAACAATGAGGAAAGGACCAAAACAAAAATAAATAAATAAATAAATAAATAAATAAATAAATAAATTAAATAAAATAAAAAAAAAAAGGACAAAGGATATATATCACCAGTCATTTCAGCCAATTTCCAACAAGCTGTGACAAGCATAGGTTCACTCACATCCCAATGGACTGAACTTAAAGGAAAGATAGCTATTGAGGAACAATTACCAAGCCCTGCCACACTCATCCTTATATCCTCACCATAATGAATGACCCATACAACAGTGGCACTCAATCTATATTTTACTTGTTAAATCAACTCAATTGAAAAAAAAAAATCAAACATTTACTGAGAGCCTCCTGAATCAAGATCAAATTCCTCTGTTTTGTGTTAAGATTCTTTTTTAAACTAGTACCATCCTCCTTATATAATTTTCTTTGTTAATATTTAAGGAGCACTTAGAATGCTCCATAAAAGCATAGGTCTTGTAACCCAAATGCCTGAGTTTAAATTCCAACTCTACAACTTACTGTGTAATCTCAGGTGGATAACATAATTTCTCTGTGCCTCAGATTTCTGACATGTAAAATAATGATAATAATAATACCAACCTTTTGGAGTTATTTGCAGATCAAATGCAAGAATATACATAGTACACTTAGATCACTATCTGACATATAGAAAGCAATTAATGGTTAGCTACATTCTTTTCCAGCATTACTGGCCAACAAATTGTTCCCAGTATCTTATATTATCCTTGAGACTTTATCAGATCCCAATTTAAGTTAGTCATTTTTACTTTTGTTCTACCTCTTGAATTCTTAGTAACTGTCCAATCTTTTTATTTTGAGACGTGCAATTTTCCATAACTTGTACTATTTGGCTTCAACTGTAAAGCCTTCCTATTTTCTCCTATTTATCTAATGCCTACTAATCTCACCTCAAATCCCAAAAAATATTTATTTTTTATCTTATTAATTCCAGTTAAACATTGTGCACTTGGAGGAGACCTTCAAAAGCCTACACTCTCAGCTTCTATCCCAGCCCCACATGAGTGGTGATTGAAGGTAAAGATTAATGGCCAGCTGCTTTTCATACACTTCAACTCAGACAACATACTACAGCAGAGCAAATGCAATAGCACAAATGAAAGTCTGTCTTCTAATAAGGTAAACATTAAGGGGATTTGCCAAATGTATAAAGATGCTGTCTTCCCACTAAATTGTTTTGTTTTAGAGATAGTTACTTTTCTTTAAAATGTTATTTGAATTAACATACAATGCCTTTATTACTGTTATTTTTAACTAATAAGCATTTTAAATCTTGAATTTTAATTTCTAATAAAGTAAATAGCCCCATATACATATCCAACATCCTGATTTTACGGTTATGTTGTTCCCTTTACCCAAATTACCCTTCCTTTTGGCTCACACAGATTAAAAGTAGCTGTCACTCAAACATGCACTCACAATTGCGCTGCTTTTAAATTGCTTCCTTTGAAGAAGAAAAAAAAAAAAAGCAAGCACCCTTCCTCTCTCATCTGGACACATCTAGAAGCTATAATCCTCGGTTCAACAGCATTCTCTTTCATCATCTACTGCAAGTGATTTCTTCCTACTTGAATTGCCAATGCACTTTATCTGAACTTCTCTCTATTAACATCTCTAAATGATTTATCTTCCTTGAGTGCAGACTATTCATCTCCACTCAGCTTCTGGTGGTTCAGGTTAAGAGAATGCTTGCAAAGAGGAAAAGTATGCACAAGGAATATACATATGCAGAGGGAAATAAGCACAGGGAAAATACAGGGTGGGGATAAAGGGAGAAGGCCCAGCGGGTGAGTGCATGTGTACAGGATATGTTCAGAGGAATGCGCTGCAATACAAAGAGATTTTATAGAGAAGAGAAAGGGAAGGTCTGAGAGAAAAGATTACACAATTCTAAGAAAGCCGGGATCCAAAATAACATTTAAAGGCATTTCCTGAAAATTTTACTTCTAACAAATGATTGGGAAGTTCCCTTTTAATGTCCTTGAAATACCACAGCAATCATAGCAGCCAACATAGCAGCAATCATAGCACTGTGATCACTATGTGGAGAACACAGTGCTAAGGACTTGGCCAGCTTCTTATCAGCTAATCTTCACAGAAATCTGTGTCCTCAAATATTTACTGATTTCCTAGAGTAAGGTGATTTGGCCCTGCTTTGAGTCTTATTTTTTAACTTTTTTTTTTATTATTGACACTCTTGCAGATGTCCCCATTCCTCGCCTTCCCGTTTGAGTCTTAAAGCTGACTTGCATGACCTCTTTAGCAAGACCATATTTGTAAAAATACATCCAGAAAACAGTCCAGAAAAAAAAGGAATTTTTAAAAAAATTCATTATTCCATCTTTCAGCATAAAATACTGTAGCTCTGGCCACCATGCATATAAAATATTACATAAGCGGAGAGGAGGGACCTCCTCCGACTGATAGGATTTGAGGAAAGCTTAAGCCTTTTGGTTTAATGGGATTGTTGGAGAAGGGAGATTCAGGTATATCTAAGGGGACAGACATGAGAGTTTTGTTTTCAAACCTGCCCAGAAGGATAAACATAGGGACAGGGGTAGAAATAATTAGCTATTTGGGAAAACAGAGCTCTGAGGCCTATTGGTACACTCAGCCTTGCGTAAAAGCTCCACAGACTTTAACTTTCCTCAAAGGTACAGGGTACTGTGAAGCAGCATCAGAAAAGGCAGCTAGATGGTGGAGCCAGAAACCAGTGCTAGGAGTTGTGAGAAAAGGACCCAGAATTGTCCGTGTGACCTGAAAGAAGTGTTGAGAATACCTGTTGACCAGCTGAAGCTGGACGATTTCAGTGCCAGGGAGATTACTATTATGATTCACCAGTGAGCATCCTCACACTTTTGCTTTATATACTTATTTTATAATTTCTGCGAAACAGATTCCTAAAGGGAGACCACTGGTTAAAAGCTATATCCATCCAACATTCTGAGAGCTTCTAACAAACTGTGTGCCTGTGTGCAAAACATGCTGCAAGGCCACTGATTTATACAAATATCAGTTCCTGGCTCAAATGAAGAAAGGGCTTTCTCATATTAAAAATGTCCCACAGCAGATCAGACTGCCCGAGTCCACAGCAGTATGTAAGTGTTTCAGAACAGACTGGACAGTCAGAATGCTGTTGAGGTATTACAACATCAGGTACAGGGTCTAAAGTAAGTTGGATATTCAGATGCACTCAGGACCTCCCAAATGTAGCAAGGCCTCCACATAGTGGCTCTACTGGGCCGAGTCCTTCCACAAGCAATTTCCTCAGGCAGCCTCCGAGAGCAGCCTCGGAGCCTTCATTTGCTCTCTCAAAGCATTCGGGCCTCTCTTGAGAGTCTCTGCAAAAACTTACTCCTGGGCTCTTCCTATCCTCTGCCTCCAACACAGGTATGTCCATTGAGTCCCAAGCTGGTACGGCTTAGGTACCGCTGTAAGAATCCTCTGGTGGTCTCAGGAAGAACACCAGGTTTTCCCAGTGTGCAAACGCATCTTCTTTTGCATGTGAAGGGGTGCATAATTGTAGGTAAAAGAGCAACCAGTGGCAAGCTTCAAGTGGAGCTGTTTTTTCTCATGACTGTAAACAGACAACTTTACAAACTTCAAAGGAAGCAGCCTGGTCAGGTGCAAGGTCTTCGATGACTTGAGTTCCCTACCTCGGGTGTGTTGATCATTTTTGGCATGGACTGCACAGCTGACAGCTGGTCGTGCCAGCAGCATGACGTCAGGTATTGTGAGGTTGGGGCTGGTATATGCAATGCCCACAGTAACCACTTGCATACACTGTTGTGCACATCGATCACTTCTCCTCTTTTGCTGATTTGAATGAAGTCACTCTCAAACATAGGAATGCACTTGAACATGGTAAATGTGCACAGCTGCCACTGCAGCTTCCCCGTGGAACCATGGAACATGTGCAGCACATGGCTGCTTTGGGCACTGCTCGGTCCTTCCTTGAGACTGCTTCATGTCCTCTCCCCAACTTCCTCCTGGGACTGAACCACAGCCCCCCACCCCATGGGCCGCCTTTTAGCTTTTGCTATTGATTATGACCTGCAGTCAGCTGTCACACATAGCACTGTGTCCTCATCCCCACAGCTGCCCCTGCAGGAAGGGACAACATCCTTCTGCAAACAGCTACCCTACAGGGGCATGGGGAATGCCAAGTTCTTAGGTGTTTTGTTAGCATAACAGAAGTATGCTTCTTCGAGGACACTTGTTTTTATGCAGCTACCAGAGGCAATCATATGTGATTAGCAGTCCCAGGAAAACTGTCTTGTTTTAATCTATAAAAGGTGACTAAAGAGGTGACAAATACTTAAGGCTTTATAAGAACTGAATGTATTTTTGAGCTTTTGCTTAATGTTTCCTTTTATAATTATCATTGAATTTTCTATGAAACATTAACTTCAGTCACAAAGTTTGAATTTTAGAATGTACATAAAGGTTTAACATGGAAAATGTTCCTAAGAATCTCCTAGCCTTCTCAAGTCTGCATTTGGTTGTAACTATCTATAAGCTGCTTTCTCAAAAATTCAATTGTTGAGCTGCTTCATTTTTTTCTGGAAAGACTGAGTTGCTGTTTGTTGCCTACAAGGGAACAAATAACTAAACTGCATGAAGAGTTTATTAAGTTAAACGGTATTCATATGATACATAAGGTAAATTTTGCTCTTATTTTTCAATAAAAGGTTTTTATCTCAATATTCCATATATCAGGTATATAACAGCCTTGTTCTAGGGTTTCAGTTTGCCTCTCCTAATTTAGCATTGCTGACCCAGTCTTCAAAAAGACATGCTAGGATATAAAGCCTTCATGTTTCTATAGTTTCTATTACCACTAGATTTGAACTTGAAAGGATGGAAACCTAGAACTTGTGAAGACTGCCATGTGAAATCTGAGCATGAAGGTAACAAAACGGAATAGAAATTTGTTTCTGAATGCAGCCATACCTGAATCAGACCCAAAACTTGGGCTTTTCTATAAAAAGACACTAAATTCACTTATTTCCTTTTTGAGTTGGGTTTCCCACTTATAACAGAAAGTGTTCTAAGTAACTCATCAGACCTGTAAAGCAAATGCTGCAGGGCTGATGAGAGTATGTGACCAAGGACCTTAACTTAGCTGACCAATCAAGAAAGAGAAGTTATCTACAAGTAGTAATGTTTAAGCCAAGATGTAAAAGTTGTGCAAGAAGAAGCCAGGTCAAAAGGAAGGAGCAAGTGCAGAGAATATGTTTTCCAATAAAGTGAAGAACTAGTATGAGGGTTTTTTCAATATCTATAGAACTGATGGAAGGATGAGATGTAAGAAGGAGAGAAGAAATGTGAAAAGGTTGGAAAGGATGATGGAGACTTCAAAGGCCATGTTTGGCATAAGTTATGTGACCACTTGAAAAGTTTTTAATTAAAATTTTAACAAATGCACATGGCCAAAATTCAGACAGTGCAAGAGATGCTATTAATTAATAAACTCTTCAAAATGTTCCCACCCAAAAAAGCAATGAGTATTTCTAAGAGGTGACAATCGATAACAAACTACATCTCAAAGAACAAGAAATAAGAATATAAATATATAAGTTGACTTTTAAAAACTAAGAAGAGGTAGACAAATGTAACTGGAAATTTAAGGAGGACCTAGGAAGACATTGGGTCCCCTGATCTAAATTATTCCTTCAAAGTGTTTCTCTTGGAGTTGTTAGTTATTAAGAAGAAAAACAAGTTATAGCTACCTAAGCAAAAAAATTATTTTTTAAAAAGTACCTCCAGAACAGCAAGAAACTGGACTTTTAATGGCCACATAGCCAAGAGTAAAACTAAGAGTATGTCTCAACCTGTCCAGTGTCTGGGCCCAGATGTCATAGCTTGCACAACCCACACAACCAACAGTCTAGACACTGGATGGATGCCACACTTAAAACCACTATTTCTGATGCTTCTAAAACTAAACAAGAATGGCTACTGCTACCACCCATCACCAGAATGGATTTTGTGCAATACCATCTTTTTCAGTATGACTAGTTTCTGGTTCAGAATTGAAGGTAGGTATACTATTCTAATGGAACCTAGGTATGTATCCATGTCTGACATTAAAAAAAAAAGGATTGGTAATAAAGCATCTAATATTTTTAGCTTTTCTAGTAAAAGGAAGGCACTGACTCACAAATTGAAGGGTTTTTCCAAATGCAGGAAAAGGTTCAAACGCTGAAAGCAAATGAATGACAAATGTTCACGACTCATAACAACCCTACTGATGGCATTTAGGCAACCACACTACCCTAAATAACAATTATCAAAACCATATAGTATTGCCCAACCAGCTTGGCTCTGTGACTGAGCATCAACCTATGAACTAGGAGGTCATGGTTCAACTCCCAGTCAGGGCACGTGCCTGGACTGTGGGCTTGATCCTCAGTAAGGGGCATGCAGGAGGCAGCCAATCAATGATTCTCTTTCATAATTAATGTTTCTATCTCTCCCTTCCTCTCACTTCCTCTCTGAAATCAATTAAAAATATATTTTTAAAAAACACTATATTGTACTTAGAGTCAACGTACTTTACCACAGATGACATGTTGCTTATAAGGGAAAAAATAAACTTTATAATACAATAATTAGATCTGTCACCACTTTACTCACTGATCAATCTCAGCACCACTAAGAGTAGGACAATCAGATCTGTGACTCCATATATAATGCATTATGATATATACAGAATCAACCATAAATACAGGTGCCCAAAAATGTTTTAATTTAAACATATCTTTAGATCTATTGAATAGCTTTCAGCTTACAGGAAATAGAAAGCAGTGAAAAAATCGGACAAAAACAAAATGCAAAACATTATACAGAACAATTGATTAGGTATCATGAAAAGAAAAAGGATAATGTGGAGAGATATACTGTAGATTAAAATGGACATAAGAAATCCAATTGTATAGCTCTTGATTATATCCGATTGAACCAATAGTAAAAAAAAAACTGTTATGAAGTGTAGCTCAGTGGTTGAGCATCAACCTATGAACCAGAAGATCACAGTTCAATTCCTAGTCAGGGTACATGCCTGGGCTGTGGGCTCAATCAATCCTCAGTAGGGAGCATGCAGGAAGCGGCCAATCAATGACTCTCTCTGTCATCACTGATGTTTCTATCTCTCTCCCCCTCTCCCTTTCTCTCTGTGAAATCAATAAATATATATATATATTTTTTTTTTAAATTGTACTTCCCAAAAAAATTCATATGTTGAAGCCCTAAAGCCCAGATAGGTCCTTTTAAAATGTGATTAAGTTAAAATGAGGCTATTACAGTGAGCCCTAATCCAATCTAATTGGTATCCTTAAAAAAAAAATTTTGGACACCCAAAGACAGCAGGGATGTATGTACACAGAGGAAAGACCATGTGAGGACTCAGAAAAGGTGGCCCTTTACAAACCCAGGAGAGCATCCTCAGGAGAAATAAAACCTGCTAACACCTTTATCTTGAACTTCTAGACTCCAGAACTGTGATAAAATAAATTTCGGTTGTTTAAGTCACCAAGTCTGTGGTATTTTTTTATGGCAGCCATAGTAAACTAATACAAGTATTTTAGGTATACAGGGCAAATTTTTAAGATGGGATGTTTTTTGTTATATTAAGAAATTGAAAATTTAGTTATTAATTTATAAATTTTAAAATTTTTTAAAATGGTTATATCCACCCTTCCTTAATAGGCATATTTATGCTATAGGCATTTATCCTATTTATAGTAATATAGTCTTTGTGATTATTTTCATGTTATATAATGGTTCTCAGAATAGATATATCATAACTTAAAAGTCTCATATTAATGGAAATTTAAGTCACTTCTGATATGCTGCTACTATAAATAATATGCTCTTGAGTATTCTCCTGTACAGACCTGTTTTTTCTTTTCCTTTTTTTTTTTTTTTGTTTGTTTATAATTATTTGCTTAGGATAGTCTCAAAAGTGAAATTACTAATTCAAAGGTTTGTTAAAAGGTAATGAACAGTCTAACAATTCAAAATATATATGCCAAATTGTAGTTCACTAGCAATATTTACAAATGCTTGTCTTACTAAAATCTAACCAGTATTACATATTACTATTTTCAAAAACTTTAAAGTAGGTGTAAAATAGTATTTCATTTTGTTTTAATAACATTTCTTTGAATACTGATAAGATCTAACATTCTTCTATGAGTTGTATTTCCTCTGCTATCAACTGTCTGCTTATTTCCTTTACCCATTTCAAAAATGTTTTTGTTCATTACAATAATGAAGCTTCCCAAGTAAAGAATGAAAGGACCAACTGTCTAAAATTCTAGCCACAAGGGCCAAACAAAAAACTATAGTTTATGTCTACAATCCCCACTGCCTTCCCAAATTACTACAAACATTACTTTTTATATAAACTCTCATTTTATTTATATGAAATATTATTTCATCTAAATCATAACACTCATAATTTAAAATAATTTAAAAGTTAATGTAACTCAAATTTGCTGATATTTAGAATAAATGCAAAAAAAGTCAATTCAACATAGTACTGGAATATGCCAAAGAAATTTATCTTAACAGAAATCCAGTTGCAGATCTCTTTAATAATCCAGAAAAATCAAGAAATCTGATTCTGCAATCAGAGTTGACTCTCCAATGCTGTCAGTAAATATAAATATATACTACTGGCTTCTAGAGAAGACAGAGTAAGAAATGAATTTAGTTGAGCACAAATTCATCACCTCCCTTTGAATAGAACTCAGGATTCACATCAAGCTAAGAGGTCTTTAAATGGCAAGGATTTTAGATATAAATTAATTCAACCTCTTTCCTCTTCCATCCCCCACCCATTTTGCAGAAGAAGAAAACAAGAGATAATAAAGTGAAATAATTTTCGCCAAACCTGTTTGGCTCAGTGGATAGAGCATCAGCCTGCTGACTGAAGGGTTCCGGGTTCGATTCCGGTCAAGGGCATGTACCTTCGTTGTGGGCACATCCCCAGCAGAGCGTATGAAGAAGGCAGCTGGTCGATGTTTCTCATCAATGTTTCTGGCTTTCTATCCCTCTCCCTTCCTCTCCGTAAAAAATCAATAATTTTATATATATATATATATATATATATATATATATATATATATATATTTTTTTTTTTTTTTTTTTTTTTTTTACAGTGAAATAATTTTCAAGAAAGATGTAAAGCTAGTTAGGGGCAATAATTTCTGCTTCATTCTGTAATCAACAACATTATGTGTGTTTTATTTGAAGCTGTAGAGGTAACAGAAATGAAACAAAGAGTTAAGTTCTTGCTCTCAAAGAGCTTACATGCTACTGGAGGATGGGAAGAAAAAAGAAAGAGGAGTTAGCAATGTGGCAGAGAAAGCCTAGATAATCAAGGGATCACTTCATATTGGGTGGCTGGGGAAAGACTCAGAGAATATGAGAAGAGCTGAGATCTGAATAACAAGAAGTCAGCATTCTAGTACTGAAATATGCCAAAGATATTTATCTTAATTAACAGAAATCCAGGAAAGATTAAGGAGCAAGCATTCTGATTAGAGATTCTCTGATATCCAAGTATTAGTAAAGCCACAGCTTTTATACTTATTTAAAAGATATTACAAACAAATTTAATAATAAATATGGCACTACATTTTAAGCAGTATGCAAATTAAGACAAAATACTGTCATACGAAAATATCTAAATAATGATGATTTAACTTAATGTACTTTGAAATGATGCATAATTAACCAACTTTTTGTTGTTGTTACTCATCACCGGAGAATATTTTCCCATTGATTTTTAGAGAGAGTGGAAGGGAAGGGGAGAGACAGAGAGAAAGAGAAACTTTGATGTCAGAAAGACACATTTCTGACACATCTCCCGCACACACCCCAGCCAGGGCCAGATTGAACCTGCAACTGAAGAGAGAGAGCAAGATATTGAAAACCTATTTGAAGAAATTATGATAGAAAACTTCCCCTATCTGGTGAAAGAAATAGACTTACAAGTCCAGGAAGCACAGAGAGTCCCAAACAAAAGGAATGCAAAGAGGACCACACCAAGACACAACATAATTAAAAATGCCAAGGGCTAAAGACAAAGAGAGAATCGTAAAAGCAGCAAGAGAAAAGCAGTTAGTTATTTACTAGGAAAGGTCCATACGTCTGTCAGCAGATTTCTAAAAAAACTATAGGCCAAAAGGTAGTGGCAAGAAATATTCAAAATGATGAATAGTAAGGACCTACAACCAAGATTACTCTAGCATCAAAACTATCATTTAGAATTGAAGGTCTTCACAGAATAAAGAGCTTCACAGACAAGAAAAAGCTAAAGGAGTTCATCACCACCAAACCAGTATTATATGAAATGTTGAAGGGTATTCTTTAAAAAGAGGAAGAAGAAAAAAAGAAAAAGATAAAAAATATGAACAACAAAATGGCAACAAATACATACCTATCAACAATTGAAATAACCCAATCAAGAAGTGGGCAATGGACTTAAATATTGGGTCTAGTAATAATTAATGTCGTTTTAAACATTCGTTTAAAATCTTGCTTGGCGTTGACTTGTATTGACATAACCTTCAAACACATGGTATCTACAGAACGTGTGAAGTGCAATTAACAAGTTTTGCTTGAAAAAGTTTGTGTTTGGTTTGGTTTTTGTTGCAAAACTAGGGCTAAGAAGATGGCGGATGAAGAGCATATTCGGCACTGCATGCTTTACGAGTTCCAATTAGGAAGAAAAGCAAGTGAGGCTGCAAAAAACATCTGTAGTGCTCTTGGTCAAGATGCAGTTAGCGCCAGAAAATGCCAGCGTTGGTTTGAGAAATTTCGCGAGGGAAATTTTTCGTTAGATGACAAGAGTGGTCGAGGCCGCGTGTCCAATTTTGATCAAGAAGCTCTTCAAGCTCTTTTGGTGCAAAATCCTCAAATTACCCAACAAGAGCTTGCGACAACTTTAAATTGTTCACAAAAAACAATTTCCAATCAATTGCGTGCACTTGGCAAAGTCCAAAAGTTTGGAAAATGGGTTCCTCATGAGACCGACAACAACCGTAATCAAAGAGTCACAATTTGCAGTTCGCTCCTCTCGCGTCAAAACCATTTGCCGTTTTTAGAGCAAATTGTTACCGGAGAAGAAAAATGGGTGTTGTATGTTAATTTGAAAAGGCGGCCTCAATGGTTGGACAAAAATGAGGCTCCGCAGCCCACGCCAAAACCTAACTTGCATGCGAAAAAAGTGATGTTGTGTGTTTGGTGGAATTTTAAAGGAATTCTTCATTATGAACTTTTACCATCTAACCAAACAATTACAAGTGCAGTGTATAGTGCCCAATTGGAAAGGTTAGCCCAAGCTTGAAGAGAAAAAGAACCCGCGCTGATTAATCGGAAGGGCGTAATTCTTCACCATGATAACGCACGACCGCATACTGCAAGAATCACTGCTGAAAAACTGCGCCAGTTGAAATGGGAAGTTCTCCCTCAACCTGCATATTCTCCTGATATTGCCCCTTCCGATTACCATTTGTTTCGTTCTTTGCAAAACTTTCTTCTTGGAAAAAAATTTAATAATGAAGAATGCCTCAAAAATGCATTGACCGAATTTTTTGCATCAAAATCACAAGAATTTTACAACAGAGGGATTAAAATGCTTCCTGAGCATTGGGCACAAGTAGTAGAAAACAACGGCAACTATATTGTTGATTAAATTTTGTTGTATTGTTTAAATAAATTCGATTTTAAAAAAGTATTAGAAAACGACATTAATTATTACTAGGCCTAATAGATACTTTTCGAAAGAAGACATAAGAAAGGCCAAGAGACAAACGAAAACATGCTCAAAGTCACTAATCATCCGAAAGTTGCAACATCCCCATATAAAGAACCCTCAATATAGCCCTACCTGATTTGGCTCAGTGGATAGAGTGTTGGCCTGTGGACTGAAAGGTTCCAGGTTCCATTCCAGTCCAGGGCACATGCCTGGGTTGTAGGCTCCACCTCCATAGGAGGCATGCAGGAGGCAGCTGATCAATGGTTCTTTCTCATCATTGATGTTTCTATCACTCTTTTCCTCTCCCTTCCTCTCTAAAAATCAATAAAATATTTATTTTTTTTAAAAAAAAAGAACCATCAATATAGAGTAGGACTTGAGAGTCACTACTACTATAGGCAGATGTAGGAGCAAAAGAGACTTGCTTCTTAAGAATTTTAAGCAAGTGAATGAACTCTAAACTCAGTTGTAAACTGGAAATAATAGCTCCTATTATTGTGAAGATTAACTAGGTAATGTACATTATCTTATAACTTATAAAAACATTCAATAAACGTTAGTTCATTATTATTATTAATTATGAAAAGAGAAAAAAATGTGGTAAATCCCTTATTCTCTCTGAATCTCATAGCAACACTACATCAAGAAGTCCTCTGTTTTACCTGCATTGTCTTCCACAAAATCAAAAATGTTTTTAGTTGTTTGCAGCTCAATGACTATTTTCCTTTACACAGGCACGCACACACACACACACACACACACCCTGACACCCCTTGGCCAATCAAAACTTATAAAATCTACTATTGTCATCCTCTTCCAAATGCAATTCTCAAAAGCACAAAATTGCTAAGAGCTTCTTTAGGAAAGTGAATTCTCAGTGGGACATAATACAGTTCTACTATGATTTGCATACAAACATACTGAGATGTATATGCAAAATGGGAAGTATCACATTAATTGGTAAACAAGCAGGCTTCCCTAACCTACTATTATCTTTTAAAACTATTTGATATCTTCAAATGATAGAGATTGCTATTTTAGTGTTTGTGAAACCAAATGCAACAGGAGAAACCTGTTTCATCTATGGAACTATTGACAATGTTGACAAAAAATATAAAATGCAGGCCAAAATTTAAAAAGAAAAAAAAAACCTAGAGGCCAAGATTTATTAGTGAAAATTAAGCTGCATAACAGCTTTTTTTTTTTTTTTTTTTTAATAAGCTTGATTTGCCTGGAATAATTCCTGACATTTTGTTTATTTGTTTTTTGTTTTTGTTTTGTTTTTTTAATCTATTTTATTGATTTTTTACAGAGAGGAAGGGAGAGGAATAGAGAGCTAGAAATGTCGATGAGAGAGAAACGTCGACCAGCTGCCTCTTGCACACCCCTTACCGGGAATGTGCCCGCAACCAAGGTACATGCCCTTGACCGGAATCGAACCTGGGACCTTTCAGTCCGCAGGCTGATGCTCTATCCACTGAGCCAAACTGGTTTCGGCTATTTGACTTTTTTTATTAATCCTCACCTGACAATATGTTTCCATTGATCTTTTAGAGAGAGTGGAAGAGAGAGGAAAAGACAGAGAGAAACATCGATATGAGAGAAACATATTGATCTGTTGCCTCTTGCAGGTGCCTGTCCATGGCCCGGGCTGGGGAAGAGCCTGCAACCAAGGTATGTGCCCTTGGCTGGAATCGAATTCAGGACCCTTTGATCCACAGGCCAATGCTCTATCCACTGAGCCAAACCGGTTGGGCAAGCTGCATAACTCTTGCATAAAAACTATATGGGCTCATTAGTACTGGCAAATAGGCGGTCCTAGGATTTGAATAATAATATCCAATTTTCCCATTAACTACCAGGAACTTTGAGTTAGTGTTAGAATTTATTTAGATTATTAAGGGGGGCAGTGGAGGTGGGCAATGGATGGAAGAAAAAAGACGTTAACTGAATTACAATTCAGTACCAACTTGATAGGTAGTAACATATCTTTGTTAACACAAAAAGACTAGGACAAAGGCAAATCAAAACATTAGTCCAAACATGGCCATTAACAGCAGGACAAATATGAGAGGAAGTTTTAAAATGAAAAAAAATATGATTCAAGACAAAAGAGGTTTGTGGAACTAAAACAATAAATGAATGAGATATGATGGCAAATAGCTGCTGAAATAACAAAATTACAGTAAAATAATCTAAGCATCCAAACTGTTGCCAGTATATGTAAAGGCTCCCTTTAATGGCTGACGTTTCACTACCGTATAATCTATTCAAAGTGTCATACCAAGATAAATTTACTACAGATAAACTACTCAAGCAAATACCTAATCACCACTTTAACAACCGTTTGCATTTACATAATGCTCTTTGCAGAGGGCCTCGAAATGACAACCACATCTTGAAACACGGAATAAATACTCTACATGGTTTATCAAAACTAGTGTTATTTGTCTCTTAAACCTTAAAAACTAAAAACCACAGGTTTATATTTTTTTCTAAAAATAGTATTTGTTATTTGCATCCTCTGTAATGGAAGTCTGATTATTTTTAAAGTCCTGCAATTTGTATTACTGCTAATAATGAGGGCAGAATGCAAGTGTATACTTGGAGTAGAGGAGAGGCTGAGAATTCCTTCACTGGTACATGAATGAGTTCTACATTTGTCTTTTAAAATGTGCCCCTTTGCCAAGGGCATGTACCTTGGTTGCGGGCAAATCCCCATTGGGAATGGGGGGTGCAAGGGGCAGCTGATCGATGATTCTCTCATTGATGTTTCTAACTCTCTATCCCTCTCTCTTCCCCTCTGTAAAAAATCAATAAAATATATTTTAAAAAAATAAATAAAAGTAAATAAACAAAATGTGCCCCTTTCTTGGAAATTTGGCATATAAAAAAATCCCTTTGGGTATGCATTACTTTCATATTTGTGACTATTTAACATGACAATCTTCAAACAGCTAGACATTTGTTTTTAGATATTTGCCAGGTAGACTGTATTTTCACCACAAATTCCAACAACTAATGGGGTGTCTGTGTCTGTGTGTGTACACATACACATAGACACATCTATGTGTATGTGTATATCTTTAAAAAATGTTTGCATAGGCTGAAACCTGTTTGGCTCAATGGATAGAGCGTCGGCTTGGGGACTGAAAGGTCCCGGGTTCGATTCGGGTCAAGGGCATGTACCTTGGTTGCGGGCACATCCCCAGTAGGGGGTGTGCAAGAGGCAGCTGATCGATGACTCTCTCTCATCGATGTTTCTAATTCTCTATCCCTCTCTCGTCCTCTCTGTACAAAATCAATAAAATATTTTTTAAAAATGTTTGCATAGTTTAAGGACATCAACATATTTTGTACCACATCAAAAAAAAAAATGATTATAGAAAATTTAGAAGGATTCTAATAAACTCAATTTGTAAAGCCTAACATATCTTCCTCCCTACCCAACCCCCCCCAAAAAAAACAATAAAAAAGGACTGTGCTGACATGATTAGCTAGTCTACTCAACTGGTGGGAGGTATCAGGCAGGCTGCATCTGAACTTTTATCATGCTACTTGGGGTGTGCTGTCTTGTGGAACAGTTCAGATGAAACTGCTGAAATCTCCTAAAATGACAGGACAATATATATACTTTATGTATCAGGAACAAATGAGGAACACAGTATGGACAAGACACTATTCATACTTATTATGGAACCAAAGCTCGTCCTGAAGAGTCTTTGTTGACCATTCAACAAAAAGTCAACTGGCTTTTTTCTTCTTTTTTATACAAACCAAGTAGCTATTTACTATAGCAACTTCATTACCAAGATTACCAAAATTTTCCACACACTTCCAACAGACTCTGTATGTGTTGTTACCTGGGCAACAGTTTACAAGTGCTCTTACCATTATAGAATTAGGGGGTCAAAGAGAAATAAAGCTTCTTCATATTAACTGTACATCATTTTAATTAGAAGCAATAAGAGTGAAATCATCAAGAGACAGAAAACCTTGAGAACTGCCACCAATGCTTCAATTTGATTAACAGACACAACTTGAGGCCATTTCATTTCCAGGCACCTAATTCTGTGGAACAAGGCAAGGTCCATCTAAAACTTCAAAACGTCCTATCATACAGGCTGTCACACACATAAATGCTGAAATCCAAGGAACTTCTTTGATTGAAAAAAAAATCTATCAATCCCTCCCACAGCTGGCTGTGGTATGAAATACTCGGTCTTGCTGCCCTAAATTCTGAAAGCTAGTCAGCTCAGCTGAGCATCTGTATAAACTGCCTTTCTGTCCCAACCAGACCTGCCTCCAAAAATTAAGTCCCAGTTATTTAGAAAACATGATTAAGAGGGCACTTTGAAAAGACTTTCAAAATTGTTTCCTGCTCTGCTACAGCCAATTTGATGCTATCTATTTGGCAAAACAAAAAGATAATAGTATCTTCTTACAAAAAATAAAATAAAATAAAATAAAAAATTTCCCCTTTGCAACAATTTTAGGACTATAAACTTAAGGTTGTTTCCCTAACACATACTTTTCCCTTCAGTTTTTACTCTAAGAATAGATACCTAAGTGTTCTCTGGGTCATATTCTAGTCAGGAGCACAGCATATAAAGTTTATTTAATGTGAAGAAATACTGAGTGGTCCTAGCTGGTTTGGCTCAGTGGATAGAGCATCAGCCTGTGGACTGAAGGATCCCAGGTTCAATTCCAGTCAAGGGCATGTACCAGTTGTGGCTTGATTCCCCAGCCCTGGTCAGGGTGCATGCAGGAGGCAACCAAGTGTCTCTCTCACTTCGATGTTTCTCTCTTCCACACTCGCTAAAAATCAATGGAAAAAATATCCTTGGGTAAAGATTCACAACAACAAAAAAAGAAGTACTGGGTGACTCCAGAAACAAAAGTGAAAGGTAAACTGAAAAGCAGAAAGGGCCACTGGCACTCAAGGCTCCTCACCATCTGGTGCTGACTCTTTCTTGCCTGGCTCTTCCCTTCTGATCACCTGGCCCAGAAAGGCCTTTCTCTCTAAACTATTTATCTTATTTCAACATGTCCAAATCCTACCCATTCTTCAAAGCACGGTTTAAAAGTCACCATTCCCTTTGTCCTTCAACTAAAAGTAATCTCTCTCTCCTCTCACTACACTCATGTATTACCTTATCTATATTTCTTTACCACACAATACTTTCTGCCTTACATTATCTTTGCTTCCATATTTAACCCCCTACAAGAGCACAAAGGCCTCAGGGTCCAGGTTCATGACTTATGCATCTCTATTCAAAGTGCTTAACGCAGTGTCTTGCACATACTAGTATGAGGCCCTCCAACTAAGCTACATGAACAACTTGGGTTAAGATAGAAGTGAAGTCCACTGGAAACAACTCCAGATTAGGAATCCGGAGACCTGGCTTTGCTAACAACTAGCTATATAACCTTCAACTTTAGTCTTTTACCATGTATATCAGCAAAGTAAAGAGGTGGACTAAACCACTATAAGCTGTTACATCAAAACATATTTAAGGGTCAAAACCCAGGTTTTTTAAGTAAAATTAAATAGAAAATATCAAAGTGTGTTGTAGGCAGCAGAGTGCTATAAACGTTTAACAGTGGCTATACAGAGTGGGAAAAGCCCTGAAATATACCATGTGCTGATTCCCCTGGTGTAAATACTGCCACCAAGGCTGATTTCAAGCTACCAAATTGATGTCACTGAACACGGAGCTAAGTGGGAAGAGAAATGCATAACTGCCTTGATGAGACAGTTCTAGCAAGGTCCTAAAAAGATAAGTATTGTTTTTGCCGAACTTTTCTTTCAACTTTGTGTGCAGGTGTTAAATCAGGGTATATGTATTTCTTACAATAAGTCACAATCAAAAAAATTTAATAAATATTCAGCTAAACAATCACCTAGCCTCTTCTACATGTACTACAATGCAATATTGGGAATATATGTAGTCTCTTCACCACAATTTGTATTTCTCTGCAAAAATAAAGTAACAGAGGCAAATTACAGGGAGTGGAAATTTGGCTTAGGAAGTATCAGCAAAGGACCAAGATTCTCAGCCTTGTTCACCCCCACACACCTGAGGGACACAACATATTCCCACAAGTAGCAAAGGCTCATTTGGCAAAGGGTTGAGGGAAGAGGAGGAAAGGGAAAGAAAACCTATACTTTGAAAACAAAAATCCAAATATTGTGATGCATGTGCCACGCCCTCACCCCTCTGAGAACCTAGGTTCAGAGAATAACAGTATTGTAAAAAAGTAAGTTTCCATACTAAACATTTCCAAGCCAAAATTCTCCAGCATAAGCTTGCATCCCTCAATGAATTCCCTACCAGAATTAAGTTTTTGTCATGGACTAGAGGCATGTAGCACTTACTGAATTTAGAATAGGCAAGGGGGAAAATACCACAACAAACAGTTAGACTTCGGAGTCTAGGAAAACCAGGCTTTTATTCAAAAAATTACTTTCTTATTTTTTTACTTCTTATTTAAGCTTTCTAAACTGGGTAAAGGGAGGAGAAGTTTCTTGACTATATTTCTGGCTGTACTATGTCTATCACAACAAAATCTGTAACCAGATTTTTCATGAGTGTTTATAAATAATTGTGTTTTCTATTTTTAAGACTATTTAGAAAACAAGAAGGATCAGAATTTCAAATATAGGCTCAGAATTCAAATCTTAGCCCAAATCTAACTCCAAATCAACTGAATATATGCCTAAAAGTTTCCAAGGAAAATCCCCAAAAATTACACCAAAAAATCCCCCCCAAAATGTCAGAAAGGAGTCAGCATGAGCACAAACCTGCTATACTCAAACAATGACGGCATCCTAGCTGCTGAATGAGTACAATATGGAAAGTAAATGAAGTATGAAACGGAGAATGTTGAGATACAAGTTCTTAATTCCATTAACTCTTTCTTATTAGGGTCCATTGACCATAAAGTGAAAATCACTCCCTACTCTAAAAAGCCAAGAGTCAAATCAAGTCTCCATGCTGAGAATATCAATGCTCTCCTTAAATATTGAGTATGGTTGCCAGCCTTCAATGCTCAGTGGTTGAGTGTCAACCTATGAACCAGGAGGTACGGTTTGATTTCTGGTCAGGGCACATGCCTGAGTTGTGGGCTCAATCCCCAGCGTGGGGCATGCAGGAGGCAGCCAATCAATGAGTCTCTCTCATCACTGATGTTTCTAGCTCTCTCTCCCTCTCCTTTCCTCTCTGAAATCAATAAAAATATCTTCCTTTAAAAAATAAAAACATTTGTCGAACATAGCAAAAAACTCTGATCCTGGGAATCAGATAGGCTACAGAATCTATTTCATTCTCCAAACACGCTCTATCCAGCCATAATCATCCCCACATCACTTCAAGACAATGGCAAGCTAGAATGCAGACCCTCAATACAAAAAAAAAAAAAAAAAGTTTGCTACTCCTACCTTCAAAGTTAATCTCTACAAGCCTGGCTATCTCCCACTCATAATATTTTTACTTAGCACAACAGAATTCCTTCTTTTGACTACTCCAAAAGAATGGCTAAAAATGTTTTCAGCTTTAATGCTGTATCATCTGAGTTCAAATAAATATTCAAGAATTCAACAAATTCAGCCGAGACCTGTTTGGCTCAATGGATAGAGCGTCGGCTTGGGGACTGAAGGGTCCCGGGTTCAATTCGGGTCAAGGGCATGTACCTTGGTAGTGGGCATATCTCCAGTAGGGGGTGGGCAAGAGGCAGCTGATCGATGACTCTCTCATCGATGTTTCTAACTATCTTTCTCTCTTCCTCTCTGTACAAAATCAATAAAATATTTTTTTTTTAAAAAGAATTCAACAAATTCAGTATGGGTTAAGGCAAAAATAATTTTTAAGTACAAATTTTAGAAGTCATAAATTTAGAATCAATGAGCTGATAAATATGAAAACTCCTGCTTCAGTGCCTAATAAAAATCTGTCATTCAAATAAAAAACATCATAATAACTATTAAAAGAAAAAGAAAATATGAATCACAAAACAAGTAGCAAAGGAATAACAATTCTCAGACTATCTCAACTATAATATATACAAACTGGCATCAAATAATTCAGACCCCAAAAGAGCTTCATACATTTACAGTCACATCTTTTTAGGTCTATTCACTATATGCCCCAGTAATACTGGGACCTGCTTACCTGTTTCTAGCTTTTTAGCATACAAAGTAGGCTAAATATATGTTCACACATAATCACTGTCCAATGACATCCAATTCTCTCTTATATTATTAATACATAATATAAGAGCACAGCCCAGCTGGAGTGGCTCAATGGTTGAGCCTTGACCTAAGAACCTGGAGGTCACAGTTCCTTTCTGGGTCAGAGCACATGCCCAGGTTATGGGCTGGATCCCCTGTGTGGTGCGTGCAGGAGGCAGCCCATCAATGATTCTCTCAACATTTATGTTTCTCACTCTCTCCCTCTCCCTTTCTGAAATAAAAATATGTATATTTTTAAAGAGCCCATTTTGAATTGATTTAATACAGACACCAGTCTAACTCAGAGTCTCAACTAACTCCCCAAACAGGTGAGCACTTAAGTACAATTTTATGATAATGGTATACATGAAATCCATCTTGTCTTTCCCCTTTGCAAATGTCAACATCAGTTTCATATGGTACTGAGATCATGAATCACAGGCCAGTGTTCCAGGGCTACCAGCTTGTGGGCCAATATTTTCCATGGGCAAAATCCACTCCCAATTTGACCACAAGCAGGCTTCGTGTTTTGTATTCTCCTGATGTCCTAGTATTGGATATCCTTGGAAGTACAGCAGAAACCAAACAGAAACATGAGTCTGAGAGAGAAAAAAAGTCAGAAAGGTTTTCACGAAATTGCGTTCTCAGAATCGTCACCAGCAACCACGTAGCTCCCCCCACCACCCTGTAGGCACAAGGAAATTGACATGTATGAAACACGCAGGCCTTGAGATCAGTTTCCAAACAGCCCTGAAATCTGTCAAGCAAGCAGAAGTTCTCCCTACGGTGTGAGATTGGCGGCTCCCTTCGCTTGCATGAAACCCTCAAATCTGCCGCCGAACACCTCCATGGGGGGACGTGCTCTAAGCTAAGCCTGCCTGGGAGGTACAAGGGGGGCACACACACACACAGGCACCTGGGGTCAGAAGCCCAGAGTCAGTCCGGTCTCCTAGCGCCCGGCCACCCGGCCACCGGCCCGGGGGTCCCTGTCCACATGCTGACGCGCCGCCGCCCGCCCAGCCCCGCACCGGGGCCGCCCGGCGCCAAGTGCTCGTCCGTCTCGGAAACTTTGGCTCCGTCCACTCTCCGGACTCAGCACCCACGGCCTGGACGGGGGCTGTCGCGGCCGAGGCGGCCACCTCCTTGCAGGTAGCGATCTGCCCCGTTCGCAGCCCATCCCACACCCCCAAACCACAGGACTCTCTCTGCCGCCGAGCCCAGCGAGTGCCGGGCGGAGACGGGGGAGTGCGAGGGCGCGACCCGGGCGCGAACGGAAAGCAAACCCGAGTGTGGGCACGAAAACACCCTCTGCCCGGCGCCCGCGGGGCTCCTGCGGCGGCGACCCCGGCGGCGGCCACGGCGGCGGCGAGGGCAATGTCAGGAGGGCACGGCCGGGGCCGAGCGCCCCAGCGGCCACCCGCCGCCAGGTGAGGGGCGCCCGCCGCGCCCGCCGCGCCCGCCCCGGCCGCCCCGGCCGCGAGGAGCCGCCACCGCGGGGAACCTCGGAGTCCGGGCGGCGACCGACACTCCCGAACGCGCCCCGTGCCCTCCTCCCGAGCTCCCCTCGCAACGCGGCCCGGCCTATCCCCCTACCCCCCCGACCCTCCTCCCTAAGCCCAGCCCGGGCGCCAGCACCCCCGCCGGCCCGCCGGCCGCCCGCCGGCCGCCTCACCTCCTCACGTCCCCGCGGGCAGGGCCGCCGCAACTCCGCCAGGCGCTGCGTCCCCGCCGCCGCCGCCCGCGCTCTGCGGCCGGGCCAGTCCCGTTCACTCCGCGGCCGCCGGAGCCGCGGGAGGGCGGAGGGAGCGAGCGGGAGGGCGGGGGAGAGGCCGCTGGCAGGAAGAGGCGAGGAGGGTGCGGGCCGCGGAGGAGGCGCGTCGGGGGCGCGCACGTCGGGCCGTCGGGAGCGGCGCGCGCGCTCCCGAGGGCGGCGGCGGCGGCGGCGGCGCGCGGGCCCGGCCTGGCCTGGCGGGGGCGGGGCGGGGCGGGGGCTGGGGGACCCGCGGGGCCTGGGCTCAGAGAGTTGGGGGCTCGGGAAGGGGCGAGAGGGGCTCGCGGCCCCCGGAGACGCCACAGCAGCGGTACTAACTAGTTAGAGAATTCTGAGGAGGGAGCGGTTGTTTTCTTGCTCATAAACCTTGTTTCCATACTTTCATTAATGCCCAGTCCTCCTCAAAGAGTCTGGGTCTCTTTCACGGTGTCAGGAGCTCAGGAAACGCTCCCTGGTGAGTGGGTCATGTGGGACTCAGGAGATTGGAGAGGGAAATAGCCTCCGGGATTGAACAGGAGGAGCGCGCTGAGCACTGCCTGGTGTGTTTGTAAGGAAACGTGCCCTCGTGTGCACCTCTTTATCCCTTGGGGTAATACATGGGGGTGTACGAACTAGGTAGAGATAAAATAACCAGCTCTTTTCCTCTACAAATATTGTACAAAAAAAAAAAAAAAGCATTGATCCTTGAACTGTGTGGACTTTTCTCCTTCCTGGATCTTGCAGCCAGAAATGACCTGTAAATGTTCCCGATTTCCTCAGCACTTTGTTTCTATGTTTGTGGCCCCAAATATTCAACCTTATCTGGGTAAATCTGTGCAAAAGGTTATCCCCCTAGAAAATCCTGGAGAGCCTGCTTCATCCGTTTTTGCGTCTTCCACAAAGTAGGTACACAACTCACAGAAGTACTCCAGCCCTGGCTGGTTTGCTCAGTGGATGGAGCGTCTGGCCTGGGGACTGAAGGTTTCTGGGTTTTATTCCAGTCTGGAGCATATGCCCGGGTGGTGGGGGTGTGCAGAAGGCAGCCCACCAATGATTCTCTCTCATCATTGATGTTTCTCTCTCTCCCTTCCTCTCTGAAATCAATAAAAATATGAAAAAATAATAATAAAAGTTTAAAAAAGAAAGTGCTCCATAAATGCTACTGCAGAACAAGTGAATATAGTGCAGCAAGACTTAATTTAGTACATGGGTCTAACGATTTGACTCTACAATGACTCCTTTCATTTAAAATTTTCCCTTCTGTCCCCCGTCAATTCCCCTGCACTCATTGGCCCACCCAGATCCAAAAGCTTCTGAGAAATATGACCTTGGTCAACAAACCCTCTCTCCCAAGTTCTTTTTCTTTTTTCCTAATTTAAATGTCTCTAGGAAAAACCAGTGTGGCAACTGTGTGGTTTCTCCCCCCTGAGGAGTTCCTCTGAGGTCCTTTATTAACCTCTGTAGCCCAAGAGTGTAACTAGCTCTGGGCCTGACTCAAATGCTAGGGTTTTTATATTTAATTGAGGTAGGGTTAGAATAACTCAAATCATCCATTTATTTCCTGAGATAGTACCTACCAATAAATCAGCCAAGAAGTTTGTACTGGGCCTCTACTGAACAAAGCACTAGTCAAGTTACACAAGGCACCATGTGAAAGTCACAGATCAAAAAGCTGTAGTTCTGCCGGGACCGGTTTGGCTCAGTGGATAGAGCTGCAGACTGAAAGGTCCCGGGTTCGATTGTGGTCAAGGGGGTGTGCAGGAGGCAGCTGATCCATGATTCTCTCTCATCGACATTTCTAACTCTCTGTCCCTCTCAATTCCTCTCTGTGTAAAATCAATAAAATATATTTAAAAAAAAAAAAAAAAAAAAAAGCTGTAGTTCTGCCTCCTGGTGTCTTCTAAATAGATTTTGACAAAAAAAAAAAAAAAAAAAAAAAAAAAAAAAAAAAAAAAAAAAAAAAAGGCAGCACTGTAGTAATTATCTGCACTCAGTAAGAGAAAATAAAAATTTTAAGTGATAAGTCCAAAATAAATACAGTGTTCCCCAAATTCAGTTCCATGTACCTCTGAAAGCAATGAGAATGGCCACCAAGGGCTGTTTAATCCCATTAAAGTGAAGCATGTGGGAGACCCTTCCCCCTCCCCTCGTGGAGTCCATTCTATGGGGCTGTTCCCTCTCCCCATGTGGGATTCTGTACTTGTTCTGCAACAAATCTCCACCTTTGCCATACTAAAAAATAAATAAAAATAAAGTGAAGCATATTATCTAAGTCACTAGTATAGGATCAATCCAGGTGCCAGCTTGTTACAAGAAAAAGAAAAACTCTGTCCCATGGCCACATGTCACACCTCTAATCACCAGGGGTCACTCTGTAACACTGAACTGCTCCTCACAATAGAACCCAGATAAGAGATGTCACACGAGAACCGAGATAGCAGGCAAGTCACAGGAGAACCTAGATAAGAGACAGCGAAGGTGATTTGGTAGAAACTCATCCTTACCACGAGGAAAACAATTCCTAAGTCCACGCCAACGAGTTAATAATAAAACACTCCTCATATGGTGTGTGCTGCTCACTTCTCTCCCCACTATGGCTTCCTTTACATTAAAACTATCCTAGCAGCCCGAGTCCAGGAAAGGACTGAAGTTCTTACTTTTGGAGAAGGTGTTATAAAATATTCTACATGATAGAAACTGGTGGCCTAGGTCTAAATCTAATACACAAATATATTTTGTTTAAGCTTCTGAATGATGCTTCAAAAAAAAATTTAGCCAAAGTAAAAAGTCAGTGGGTTTCTCTTTAAAACATAGATTTGGTCCTGGCCGGTTTGGCTCAGTGGATAGAAGGAAGGAAGGGTCTCAGGTTAGATTCCGGACAAGGGCAGGTGCAAGCAATCAAAGTGTTTTCCTCACATCAATATTTCTCTCTCTCTCTCTCTCTCTCTCTCTCTCTCTCTTTCTTTTCTACTCTCTCTAAAATTCAATGGAGCCGAAACCGGTATGGTTCAGTGGATAGAGAGTCAGCCTGCGGACTGAAAGGTCCCAGGTTTGATTCCGGTCAAGGGCATGTAGGTTGGTTGCAGGCACATCCTCAGTAGGGGGTGTGCAAGAGGCAGCTGATCGATGATTCTCTCTCATCAATGTTTCTAACTCTCTATCCCTCTCTCTGTAAAAAAATCAATAAAATATATTTTAAAAATAAATAAATAAAATAAAATTCAATAGAAAATATCGTTGGGTAAGGATTTAAATTATTAATTAGTTAACTAATTTGGTAACAGTGCGCTTACATTTTCACCTGGCGACAACCACAAGACATGCATGCTTTCTCCCCACAGTTTCTCTTCCCTCATCTGGTCTGCAACTTCTGACTTAAAATATCATAATGTAACAAAACTTGGAACAAGTTAAATATTGAACAAAAATGAGAAAGTGAAAAATATGGTATTTAATGGAGTGGAATATTATAATGCTTTTAAAGTGGGCATTACTAGTCGACTCCCCAATATGTCTTTCTACTCCTCTGAATTATGAAGCAGCCATTGATATAAGAACATCCAAACCTGTAAATAATTTGTATAAGAATTTATTTGAGACAAATTTACAACAATTGACAGGAAGTTCTCAAATGCTCCGGAGAATAACAGTTATGCAATTTCTTTTGTGCATTTGAAATTAAAGAGGGAATGTAAAGAAGATTCCATGAAAGTGGAAGAAAACAAGGCAGGGAGGGGTTGGAGTACAGGGTACTCAAGCGAATGTGCTCTCTTGAGGGTGGTTACACCTTGGAGGGCTATTACTTCTGGCATTTCAAAGGTGTGTTGATCTAAATGCACAAGAACAATGGATGAGCTTGCTTAAAAACCTGTCACTAAAAAAGTTATAGGCCCGGAGCATGACTACCCAACATGACCTGTCCAGCTGGGAATTTCTTGTCAGATCACCCTGTGAGGTTATTTTCCATAGAATCCCTTTTTTGTTCACACAGCAAGGATTCAAATGGGAATGGGCCCAGATCCAGGTGTGGGTCCTAATCGATGTACATAGTCGGCCGAATCTCATCCTCACCAGACACTGTGAGAATTCACGGGTAGACACTAACGCAAGTCTACATTGGCCCAATCATAAGGAAGGCCAGACCTTGTGTATGTTGGGAGAGGAAATGTCCTTTCCCTCTTACTCTGGTTGGTGTGATGGGTGGATGTGAATCCTGTAGTTACTGCTTCTTTGCTACCATGAGGGAAGCCAGCCTGAGGATAAAGCGGACATAGATGGAAGAGCTTAGACCCAGGGTGAAGCCCTACCCTTACTTTGGATTCAGTTAGTTTCCCAAGCCAATACATTTTCTTAGCTATTTAAGAAAGTTTGAATTTGACTTTTTATTACTTGCAGCCAAAGCTAAATTTTTCATGTATAGTTACAGAAAAAAAAGAAAAAAGAAAAAAAAAAAGCTGTAGTTACATTCTCTGACTTTTCTAAGGATATATTTCCGATGGAATGAATAAGTAACAACCTACTTGGTAAATTTTAGAGCAGGGGTCCTCAAACTTTTTAAAGTGGGGGCCAGATCACGGTCCCTCAGAGAGCTGGAGAGCCGGACTATATGAACTACTAATTCCTACTGTAACACCTCGGCTGCGCTCACTGCCCAAAAAACCTGGCGGGCCGGATCAGACTCCTCTGCGGGCCGCATGTGGCCCGCGGGCCGTAGTTTGAAGACCCCTGTTTTAGAGGATCCTGAAAGGAATTTGACCACCCTGCAAAAATCCTTTCCTGACTAGCTTTGCTTACCTGAGAATACATCTTTTTTTTAGTTTTGAATTAAATTTTGTGTTCGATTTAAATAAACTTTTCCTGAAAAAGAATACTTCATGACTCTAATCAGTAATCTTGTATAAATAAATTTGTTAGATGGGTTTTATTGTTGTTGTTGTTGTAGTTGTTGTTGTTTATGGTTTTTTGTTAATACACCTGAGATTATTTTTTTTTAATATATTTTATTGATTTTTTACAGAGAGGAAGGGAGAGAGATAGAGAGCCAGAAACGTCGATGAGAGAGAAACATCAACCAACTGCCTCTTGCACACCCCCCACCGGGGATGTGCCTGCAACCAATGTACATGCCCTTGACCAGAATCAAACCCGGGACCCTTCAGTCTGCAGACCGACGCTCTACCCCTGAGCCAAACCGGTTTTGGCATGAGAGTATTTTTTAAATATATTTTAAAAATTGATTTCAGAGAAGAAGGGAGAGGGAAAGAGAGATAGAAACATAAAATGATAAAAGAGAATCATTGATCAGCTGCCTCCTGAATGCCCCACATGGGAGGGAGCCCACAAACCAGGCATGTGTCCTGACTGGAATCCAACTCCTGATTCATGGGTTGACACTCAACCACTGAGCCACAACAACCAAACTGAGGATAATTTTCCATTTATTTATTTATTTATTTATTTATTTATTTATTTTAGAGAGAGTAGAAGGGAGGAGGAGAGACATGGAGAAACATTGATGTGAGAGAGACAGATCAATTGGTTGCCTCCCAATGGGCCCCGACCAGGACCAGGAATCAAGCCTACAACTGAGGTATGTGACCTTGACCAGAATCGAATGTAAGACCCTTCAGTCTGAAGGCTGACGCTCTATCCACTGAACCAAACTGGCTAGGGCTAGATGGTTTTTGAGTATGAAGTGTGTTTGTTTTTTTAATTGTGGGAAGATTGGAAAAGAGATACTAAGAACCAGAGGAAGGAGGGAATCACAGAGGGAGCAAAGAGGAGCCTACATACAGAAGGCAAAGTTTTCTACTTTACAGTTTTATGTAGGGCTGAAATTCAGAATAATTCAGGAAAACCATACTGAGCCTATATGATCAGCCAAATCTATTTAACACTGAATCAGAATAAAATCAAACAATATATATACAGGGATCAGAAAGTTTCCTAACAGTAGAAGAGGCCAGCAGAGCCATAAATGTCTCTCTGAATTCTAGCCAATGTGCTACTTTTCTAATTGAATAAGAAATGAAAAGGATACCTACCCAAAACTGTTTCTCCCATCCCTTGTGGCAGATGTTTCATATTCACCTCACCATCAGTCTTCTTCTTTGGTTTGGAGTAACAAAATCACCTTGGAAGTGTATTAAAAATGCAGAACTCTAGGCAGAACCCCTAAGAGATTTGGTAACTCTAGGATGGCACCCAGAACTTGTTTTATTTTAACTTTTATTACAAAAGTGTTTAATCACATAAAAAGAAGAGAAAATAATGTGAGTCCTCATGTGCCAGTAACTCAGCTTAAACAATTGTCAACATACTAGAGGCCCGATGCATGAAGATTCATGCAAGAATGTGCCTTCCTTCCCCTAGCTGCCAGCACAGCCTTCACTCACTCCAACCAGAGCCGCCTTTCCTCCTTCCCACACTGCCCAGAGGCCCAGAGCTGCTGGGGGTATTCCACCCTGATGGCTCAGTGCCTCTGTATGCAAATTAACCCATCATCTTTGTTGGGTTAATTTGCATACTCACTCCTGATTGGCTGGCGGGTGTCATGAAGGTGTGGTTGATTTGCATCTTTCTCTTTTATTAGTGTAGATGGCCAATCCCCCCTTCTTCACCCGTCAGTCTCAAGCATTTTCTCCTGTTCCATACCCCCTGGGCTTCAGCATGTCATTCTCTTCAGTTCCTTCTAGTGCTTTGTGTTTGTGTGTTCTTTTTCTAGGACCTGAGGTGTACCCCTTTCTTGCTTTCAAAACATTGAAATTGACAGCATCCGTTTGTTTGTTTTCTTTTCTTTTGTTTTAAAAAAATTTAGGTTATTATCCAGCACTTTTATGTTTGGGGAAAGATGGAGAGTCTTTCTTTGTCAGCCTAGTTCACCATATTAATATAAATTTAATTAATTTTTTAACAATGTAAAAAAAAAATAAACACTGTTGAAAGGAACTCCTTTATGACAATGTAAAGAAGTAGTTGAAAAGGAAATTCTATTTTGTTGTTCTTGTTGTTAATCCTCATCCAGAGGATATTTCTCCCATTGAGTTTTAGAAAGAGTGGAAGGGAGTGAAAGAGAAGAGAGAGAGAAACATTGATGTAAGAGAGACACATCAATTGGTTGCCTCCCTCGTGTGCCCTGACTAGGCCAGGAGTCAAACCTGCCCCCCAGCTACATGCCCTTGACGGGCATTGAACCTATGCCCCGTGGGTGCACAGATGCATGCTCTAACCACTGAGAAGCACTAGACACGGCAGGAATTCTACTTTTGAAACATGTAAAGAAACTATATAGTCAAATAGGGAGCCTGCCTCTGTAGATGTGGTGGCAGCCATGTTAGCAGAGTTCTGGCTCCCTACATTCTCTACACCAGGGACACAAACATAGCTTTGGCATGACCCCAAGTTTCCTTGAAGTACTTTGCACAGGCCTAGAATTTAGGCTTTGGGCATATAAGAAATATTCCTTAAATACATATGTTTTGCAGAAAAACAACTTCAAAACATGACAAATACTTGGATGGTAAAGCCAGGAAAATTACCACTTTCCTCTTCTGAGTCAAGGGAAATTTATGCCCTCTCCACCAATACACTTCCCCTCCCACAAGACATTTTTTAGTCCCTTTTCCCCTTGCCACATAAAAAAATAAGCTGCAAATTTAAAATTTTTTAATGATTTATGTCTGAGTTCTACAAGAGTATATCTAACATAAAAGTATTAATTGGGGATTATTAAATGACAAATACTGTGGCTTTAGAATATATTACAAAATTCTTGCCCTTGACAGTATGGCTCAATTGGTTGAGTAATATCTCATTCACGAAAAGGTCATGGTTTGATTTCTAGTCAGGGCACATACCCATGTTGTGGGTTCGATCTCTGGTCAACCAATTGATGTTTCTTTCTCTTTATTGTTTTTTCCTTTGTCTCTCTAAAATCAATTTTCTAAAAAATATATTTTTAAAATATTTCTAATACTTTCTCTAATACTTGTTCAATTTCAGAAAGACTCTTCCCATTCTGTCATTCTTTAATTTAATGACAATAACAACCTTTTGTGGAAGATCTTTAGTTTATGATATTTATGCATATATATATATATATATATATATATATATATATATCATTGCTAATAATTTCAAACTTCATACTAAAATCTAGGTTTTAGAATTATTTTTTTTAAATATATGTTTATTGATTTCAGAGATGGAGACAGAGAGAGATAGAAACATCAGTGATAAGAGAGAATCATTGATCAGTTGCCTCCAGAATGTCCCATGCTGGGGATCAATCCTGCAATTCCGGGTATGAGCCCTGACCAGGAATCAAACCACAACCTCATGATTCATAAGTCAACACTCAACCACTGAGTCATGCCAGCTGGGCTTTAGGAATATTTTTAATACAAAATGTGTCCCTGTGATTAGATATTTGTAATGTGTTATTTTACAAGGTAGATGGTGAGTAAATGAATGTTCTTTGTGTTATTCTCTACTAGAGGCCCAATGCACTAAATTCGTGCAAGAGTAGGCCTTCTTTCCCCTGGCTGCCTGCACTAGCTTCCCTCTGGCACCCAGGACCCAGGCTTCCCTTGCAGCCCCAGCTTCCAAAAGGACGTCTGGTCTAATTAGCATATTACACTTTATTTATTATAGGTGCTTTTTGGCATACTTAAAATTGCATAATAATATTTAATTGAATTCCACCATCATTTTTTGTCTTACTTCAGATATATACCTTTCAATCTCTTTTTATAGAATTAATACCTCACTCTTATGTGACTCCACAACACTTAGTACATACTTTCTTAATGTACCTATAACAATTTCTTACATTTAAAATTTGACCATCTATCTCCACTATTTTTAGCTCTTTGAGGACAAAAATCATGTCTTTTTTTTTCCACTAGTCCCCAAAAAGTCAGTAAATGTTTACTGTATAACTGATAGAATGAATGAATGTATTCACAAATTTTATTTATTATTTTTTAAATATATTTTATTGATTTTTTACAGAGAGGAAGAGAGAGGGATAGAGAGTTAGAAACATCGATGAGAGAGAATCATCGATCAGCTGCCTCTTGCACACCCCCTACTGGGGATGTGCCCGCAACCAAGGTACATGCCCTTGAGCTGAATCGAACCTGGGACCTTTCATTCTGCAGGCCAACGCTCTAGCCATTGAGCCAAACTAGTTTCAGCTGTATTCACAAATTTTAGATATTACTGAGATGTTTCTCTTCTCAATGAAACAATAAACTTAATTAGTATAATAAATTACTGAGTTTCTTAATAATTGATCATAAATTAGTCTTTCTTTGATTGCAAGGGACAAAAAAAAACTTCTCTCTACAAAGAGAAAGGAAGCTTTTAAAGAAAATAATATCTACAGTAAAATCAATGATCTTTTTATTTTATTTTTAGTTTTTTCTTTATTGATTAAGCTTTTACATATGTGTCCTTATCCTCCATTGCCCCCCACCACTCATGCACTTATCCCCCTGGGATCTGTGTCCATTTGTTAGGTTTATATGCATGCATACAAGTCCTTTGGTTGATCAATGATCTCTCTCTTTTTTTTTTTTTTTTTTTTTAATATATTTTATTGATTTTTTTTTTTTTTTTTTTTTTTTTTACAGAGAGTAAGGGAGAAGTATAGAGTTAGAAACATCGATGAGAGAGAGACATCGATCAGCTGCTTCCTGCACATCCCCCATGGGAGGTGTGCCCACAACCAAGGTACATGCCCTTGACCAGAATAGAAACCGGGACCCTTCAGTCTGCAGGACAACGCTCTATCCACTGAGTCAAACCGGTCAGGGCAATGATCTTTTTTAATAATTCTAATTCGTTAGTAATGTTTGTGACCCAGCCATTTTAGTAGAAGAAATATACATAAGTCTCTATGCCAGTCACTCCTAAATGCTTGCTTTCCACCTTGGTAACAAAACCCAAATTCTTTAATTAGAACAACTACAATTCTTGGCCTCCCTTGCACCTATGTATTCTGGCAAAAGAGAATTGACAGAAATTTTCTTCAAAGAGAAGAAATGGGCTCTTCTTTCTTCCCTCTCACTACTTGGAACATAATTATGATGGGCGAATCTAACAACCATCTTGGACCACATTACAAGAGTGCACTGTAGCCGAAACCGGTTTGGCTCAGTGGATAGAGCACTGGCCTTTGGACTGAAAGGTCCCAGGTTCGATTCTGGTCAAGGGCATGTACCTTGGTTGTAGGCACATCCCCAGTGGGGGGTGTGCAGGAGGCAGCTGATCGGTGTTTCTCTCTCATTGATGTTTCTAACTCTCTGTTCCTCTCTGTAAAAAATTAATAAAAATATTTTTTTTTTTTTTAAAAAGAGTGCACCCTAGGTATGGTAGTGATGACCTGGGGAAAGTTTAGGTCCTTGGTGACTTTGTAGAACTTCCAACCCACCTGAAACACCAACTTCCAAACTACCTTTATAGAGAATAAAACCTTGTATATTTAGTCTATCATTATTTGTTATTTTTGGTTTTACTCACTGTAGTTGAATCTAATTCTAACCACTGCTCTTACCCTTAAACCTTTTTTTAGGGTCATGCTTCTTTTAAGCTCATTCATATGACTTTAAAATAGAGAATTAAAATAGTTTCATAATAATGTAACCTTTAAAAGTGAAATTCTTTATTTGGATCCATCATACCTAAAAGAATAGATGATACCGGAAAGCTGAAGGAGAATTTCAGTCACTATTTTATCTTAATCACTGTGGCTAAAAAGTATGTTTTGGTTCAATCATCTTTTTACTAAAAGGAAAACGAATGAATATTCTATATTCACTTATTCATTTATTTCAGAATGCTGCTGTAGTGATTGGTGAATGAACCTAATACAGGAATTGCTTTTCATTTTACTTTATAAATTTGGGCCTGCAATGCTTATTTCCTTCTAAGACTTAAGCCTACAAGTTCTGAAAGGCTTCTACCAACTGTACAGTAGAAAGTCTGTGTGTTCATTACAATGAGCTAGTGTGATTTGTGAGATACAGTCAAAACATAACTGTTCTCGGAAATTAATTCAGAAGGGTGAGTTTTCCCCCCTGCCACGAAGATGTAAATTCCAGCAAGTTTCATGACTTTTCTGCTCACTTATTCTTACAACCACTTTCAATCAGAAAGTTCAGCCTCAATCTGACATTTAGAAAGAAAAGCCGTGGAGCAAAGGCCTGTGGTCAGCTGCCTCTCCCTTTCCGCTGACTTCCTCTTGCACTCAGTAACTGTTGTTTTTGGAGTCTCTGGTTGGAGTTACAGGGAGGGAACAGGGCAAAAGGGAGCAGGAAGGTCTTCCTTGGCTGGTACTACATGAGAGAGATGACTGTACTTTCTGGGACTTGCAGATGTTTAAAACTGGCTCTTTGTCTTGGGGGAACTTTTGTGAGTTCCTCTGAGGCTCACATGCCAATCAAGCTATCACTGGTCTAACAACTCCTGTGTCATGGGCCAGGTATCCTGTTCCTCAGGCCACCACTTCTCCCATAGCCTCAGATATCCATGCTGTACAGTTCTTTTCTCTTAGATCTCAATTAATATCTCAAGAAGTTCTCTTGGACAGGAGTCAAAAAGATCTTTGGACAGGCTCTCTCTCCCCTTTGTGGCCCACATCTGGTCTGTGGGAGGCATGATACATCCTCTGTCCTCATAAACTCTGAGGGAGTGTGCTGGTCCCAGTGCAGCTGGGTATATCCTCTCTCATAACAAAGAGCCTGCCAGGCCTTCAAGCTTTTCCTGGGTGGGGAGTCAGACATCAGCCCTTTACACCTTTCCCATCATAGTGCCCTGAACAATCCTGTAAGAATGCCCTGTCCCTCGGCCACAGGTGAAGGGCCATGCACCCTCCCCTCCTTCGCGCTAGTGAGTGGGATTTGGGACACACAGCACAGCTTTCTCTAAAGGACACTCTTCGCAAACGCAGCCGCACTTTCCACGTTCTGACCCTTGCAGGTTTTAAGAACAATCTAACTAGCGGATATTTGCCTGCAATTGCTGCTTGGTAGTATGGTACTTCACTCTGAGAAATCGCACCTGCTGCATTGGAGTGCTTCTGTAGAAAATTTCTATACACTCTCCCATGACACCTGTGACGGCCTCAGGATGAACATAGCTAAGGCTTTTTAAGACATGTTTAGCCAAGAGAAAATAAGCACAGTTTTCCAGTATGTTATTCTTTAAAAACTAAACTCCTTATTAGAATAATAGGAATACTAACAGATAATGATAAACACAAAGGAGCCACTTATCTAGAATTTTATTCAGATAAAATCGCACACTCTTTTTTGTCTGGCATCTGAGCTACATTTTGGATTAATAGCATGTTTCACAGACTGTCTAGCAAAACCAATATAAATTTTGATGAGCAGAGTTCAGGGAACTCACACATACTCAAGTGAGCATATTTCCCCAAAGAAAATATGAAGCATATGGCCTGACATTTGATTTGGCAACAGGACAGAATATTTGAAATTGGGACTTTCCAGAAAAAGAGAGCATATGGTCACTCGAGGCATAGGGTGTAGCTTGGGAGAAGGCCATGAGGTGTGAGAGGAATGCGCCAGAGAAAGGCTGACTGAGTGCACTGAGATTAAGCGATTGTCTAATGTCATCAGCACTGACTGCAGAGCGTTAAAAATAGAGCTTAGATACAGAAGCCAACCAAGCTCCCCTGAAGAGCTTCCTGCCCACTCTCCTCTCTCTGGTGTGACTGACACTAGCGCCTCCAGCAACAACCCAGCAGGTAGGCTGTAGAAGTGGGTGATGATGGATTCGAGGTTACAGCAGACATGAGGGTCAGCAAGGAACAGCAAAGGAGTTGGGAAATAGGCAGCAAATACTGCTGCAGGGACACTCATTGACTTCCTCCAAACTCCCAGCTTGAGACAAATACCAGCATTATAACTATTTTTATTGAATAGCTTATATGTTCCTCAAATAAAAGAGAAAACCAAAAGATGTATTTTCCTTTTAAAAGGGAGAGAATATGTTTAACCCAAAGAGAAAACTGATTAGAATAATTGCATTTTGGTACTATCTGCTTAACTTCCTCTTATAAAAAGTATAAATTAGCCCTAACCTGTTTGGCTCAGTGGTAGAGCGTCAGTCTGCAGACTGAAGGGTTCCAGGTTCGATTCCAGTCAAGGGCATGTACCTTGGTTGTGGGCACATCCCCAGTAGAGGGTGTGCAGGAGGCAGCTGATGGATGTTTCTAGCTCTCTATCCCTCTCTCTTCCTCTCTGTAAAAAAAACAATAAAATATATGTTTTTTTTTAAGTATAAATTACCAAACATCTATATTTAAAATAAGGGGTATAATATTAATATGGGACTTCATGGAATAAATAAAAGTAAATTTTTAAAGTCAGGGGATTTCTTGAAAAGGGAATAAGAGATTGAAAATCATCTAGAAACCTATTCAGGGAAGTAGTAATTTGTAAAAAACAAATATCTAGGTGATGACGACAAAGCAAATAATGACAACTCTTGGAGAGGATGATAATTATCTTCAGAATTCCAGTTTGCCTCTTTGCATTTTAAGGTAGAATTAAGTGGTTATCTCATATATCCACAGTGAAGAAAATGGGCACGTGATAGGAGTAGAAAATTTTTGTTAAGTACAAAGCTAAAAAACATATTTAAATGTTTAGCCTATATTTATATCCATAAAATAAGATATTCTTTATCAAATTAATAAAAGTCAAAATCAATGATAATACTTAGTGTTGTTGACAGAAGTATACAGTTTCATAGATGACTAGCAAAAAAATAAAGGTATAACTTTTCTGGGAAGCAATTTGGCAAAATATGAGAAAAACCTCAAAAGTAAGAATAGTTTCTGCTGTAAAAATTCTACTTCTAATGTTTACTTTTGGGAAATAATCATGAAAATGTCAAGGAGCTCTGGCCAATGTTCTCAATGGTTAGAGCATTGACCTATGAACCAGGAGGTCATGGTTCTATTCCAGTCATAGCATATGCCCAGGTTCTGGGCTTGATCCCACGGACATGCAGGAGGCAGCCGATGGATGATTCTCATCCTTGGTATTTCTCTCTCCCTCTCCCATCTTCTCTCTTAAATAAAAACAAATTTAAAAGTCTACTGATGATGTATTATGACTTCTCTATATACATTGTGAAAGACTGACTCATTTCATATTATATCTTCTATGCATATACATGGAAAGAAATTTACAATACTAATAAAAAAAAAACTTCTGAATTATTGGTTATAATATGTGACCTCAAATTTTTTAAAAATCCTATAGCTATATATATAAATGCTTACACAAAAGGATGAAATATTAGCAGTGGAAATTATGAATGCTTATCGCTATTTGTATTCTTTTATCTTCTATTTTTATTTATAAAGATATACTATTTAAAAATAACATTTTAATAAGTATTTTATGAACAGGAGTATCCTCACTAAAGATTTTTTTCTCCAAATGATAAACAATTAAAGTGCAGAAGTATGCCTAAACCGGTTTGGCTCAGTGGATAGAGCATCAGCCTGCGGACTGAAGGATCCTGGGTTCGATTCCGGTCAATGGCATGTACCTTGGTTGCGAGCACATCTCCAGTGGGGAATGTGCAGGAGGCAGCTGATCAATGATTCTCTCTCATTGATGTTTCTAACTCTCTATCCCTCTCTCTTCCTCTCTGTAAAAAAATCAATAAAATATATATTTTTTTAAAAAGTGCAGGAGTATGAAGATGTCATGAAGGTGAGGCTGAATGACAGGCCCAGGTGTTCAGGAGGGATGTCTAATTATCAGGAGAAGCAACAAAGAACTTTTATATGTGCTCCAAAGATGAATGGGGGAAAGGGATAGGTATTATGTCTATTTATTTATTTACTTTAAAATTATTCAACCAGAAAAATAAGCATTGATAAATTTTAGGGGGGGTGGGAATGGGAGGGGATGAGGAAAATCAAAGATTTTTTGTTAGCAACTTTACTTTTAAGTGATTTACATTCTGTCACTGTTATCTCATCATCAGGGGAAAATAGTTCATTATACTCTCAACCATTAAAATTATATCAGAATTTCAAAGATACAGATAGAATGATCATTAGATGTTTTTGTAGCATCTTTCAAAATATTAAAAGGTTTCACCAACATCAAATAGGGTCCATAATAACCCTGTGAGCAGAATCAATCCAATGTGATTCATAGGGTCATTGTTAAACACAGGTTTCCAAACTGCTTACATACAAAGGTATCCATTTCAGACAAGATTCTTAGTAGCAATGACAATAGAGACCAACTCTTGCTGATTTAAGCAGAACAGTTTGATTAAAAGAATATTGGGTTACACTTACACAAAATTTTTAAGGGATATCGGGTGGCTCACAGAAATGCTGGAAGACCTGAAAAATTTAGGCTTAAACTTAAGTGACAGGGATAAAACACCAATAGAACTGACCTGATAAGAAAGTGGCTAGGGTAACTAACCATCCTTGTCTTCGGTTTCCAGACAGCTTTCCATGCTAAAACTGGGAAAATGCTGGGCAAATTGTGGCAAGTTTGTCACCCGACATCTGATGGCTCCATCCGTGTGTGGGACGTGCAGGAGGCAGCCAATCTATGATTCTCTCTCATCATTGATGTTTCTTTCTCTCCCTCTTATTAATGCAGTTTTAAAATCAATAAAAATAGATTTTTAAAAAGAAGAACTTTGGTCTTTTCATGATATAATGAAGTCTTGGTAATAGCGCTTAAATTCTTATGTCTCAGTTTCCTCAATCCATAAGTGATAATAATACCTGCATTATCTATCTACCCTGTTTCCCCAAAAATAAGACAGTGTCTTATATTAATTTTTTCTCCCAAAGTTGCGCTAGGTCTTATTTTCAGGGGATGTCTTATCTTTCCACGTGCTAGGTCTTATTTTCGGAGGATGTCTTATTTTCGGGGAAACACGGTATCTATCTATCTATCTATCTATCTACCTACCTAAAAATCCGTAAGCAACCAGTCAACCATTCAACCGATCAACCATTTGACCAGTTGCTATGGCACACACTAACCACAAGAGGGTAGGAGCTGGCCCCTTGTGGTCAGAGCATTCCCCCAGTGGGAGCACCCCTTTGCTGACGGGGTTGAGTGGCTGCTCCCACTGCAGGAGCAGCCGCTAGCAGGCCCAGAGTGAGGCTGAGTCTCTACACCTATCAAATACCAGAGACAATCCAGACTCTGGCCTGACCCCACTAGCTGTTGCAGGCCCTTTAAGGTGTGTTCCAGAAAGAGCACAGGGAGTTGGCATAGGCAGATGGCAAGAGGGGAAGTGACTGTGGACCACTTGAGGAGGCTGTTCTGATAGCTGAGAATCCTGGAGCACGGCTGCCCTAAACATCCCTGATGGTGTCACCAACCTGGCATCACACATCAAGGACATTCACCGAGTAGCTTTGGGGTGTGAAGCTCTCCACCAGTTTCCTCCAGGACACAGAACACGCCTTTACCCAAGACATTACCCCAAAATATCAGCTCAGTCTAATTCCCTCATTCAGCAGCCGCTCAGAGGTGGGTCCACAGCCAGGATGAGTAGCCCTCCCACAGTGGCTGATTCCCACAGGCCACGCCCCCCACTAGTACACAAATCCGTGCACCAGGCCTCTGGAATATATATATATATATATATATATATATATATATATATATATATATATATGAGAGCATTTTTAAAAGTATAGAACAGCAAATGCAAAGTGTTATTGTTGAATTACATCTTTCAGCATTTAATATTTGAAAATATAGAGTACTTCTTTTATCTAGAAAATATGTCTTTGAAAATCAACTTAAAATTATTGAAGCTGATAGATAAGTCCTTTCAAGTTTGTGGTTATTTTATGCATGACACATTTTTAAGTGGTAATTATTAATGCAGTTTTCTTACACTTACTGTTTCCTAGACTCCAATTCTTTCAAAAGTTTTCTGAATTATATTTATAGTTGCTGAAGTCCTGCGGGTACTCTTCTGAGTATTATTTTTTTTTAAACCTAAGCTGTCCAAGATAAGATTCTATACAGGAGACAACCATTAATACAGCAAATAGAAAGTATTACATTATTCTACTTAAAATAATTGGCCTCTATTGGAAGTATAGAATATAAACTCCATTCATAATGAGAGGGGACAAATGAAGAAGAGGCGAATCTGTTGAAAGATATTTGTTTGGCAAATATACCATATCTACTTTGTGAAATTACCAAGTGCCTAAGGACTAGAAAAGTACGCACATACCCCTATGAAGAGGGTTCTTTGTTTTCTCCATCTCTGGCCCTTTAAAGAGTGTCTGGAAAATCTCATATTCACTCTCTGGAACTGTGAATTTGTAAAGACTGCTGATGTAGGACAGTCATGTGATTGATCGAAACACCAGGAATACAAGCAAGCAGGCAAGATGCTTACTCTGGCAGTTTCATAATTTGGGCTCTTCAGTGGGGAAATATCTCAATCCCTGTCTTTCACAAAAGTTCTCTCTATATCTCAACCTTAATTCCTTTCTATTTTTAATCCCCTTTCAACATAGTGAAAGCTGAATTGACACACCAGTTTTTGTATTTTAGCCATCAACACTTGAGTTGAAGACAAACTACACAGCCTGTTAAACTCAAGTGGGATAAACCCTTCTGACTCTTTTCTCACACCTACTCTGAGTGTCTTTATCACAAAAGTTGGGTGTAGGGCAAATGATCTGATTTAGAAGAGGTGGCGCTGTCTGTTTCTCTGTGTGACTTTGGGCAGTCTCTCAAGTTCTTTTCCTAGAGAATGTAATGTCGTTAATAAAGAACTATGTTATCTGTCTTACCCATAATAAGTACTCAAAAAAATTTTTGTTTCACAGCCAGTGTGGCTCAGTGGTTGAGTGTCAACCCATTAACCAGGAGGTCACAATTTGATTCCGATTCCCCAGTAACGCCACATGCCTGATTTGCAAACTTGATCCCCATTTGTGGGAGTTGGGAGGGAGGGGAGATAGGAGGCAGCAGATCTATGATTCTCTCATCATTTATGTTTTTATCTCTCTCTCCCTCTCCCTTCTTCTGAAATCAATAAAAATATTTTTTAAATGTGTTGTTTGTTGACTTCTTGATTGAGAGGCAGAGCTTAGATTCATAGTACTGAACAAAGAGACCTCATTTGTAAAAGTTACATATTCAACTCAAGATTATTTACTTGTTAATTAAGATATAAAAAATGTGACTTCATTCTTGATGAGAATTAAACATGCAAAATCCTACATATTAATGCAAGTAAAATGTAAATGATGCTACACTATATCCTATAGGAATAATGAAGATGTATAAGAAATAATCCCAGATCACAAGGGTCTTACAAGCTAGTAATGACTTGCTATAACTTCTGACACATTTTAAAAGATTCAATTAAAAAAACAATTGCAAGTCTTCACCATGTACAAGGCATGGTAAAAAAAATAATAATAATTATTATTATTATTCTTGCATTGTCTTAACATATGTATTTTTAAATATTCAGATTATTAATTAAATTTTTCCTCATTTTAAAAAGGTCATTAAGTTTTACATAATATATTAAAAGACAACGACTTTCAATTGTAAATAATTTTCTTCATATGTACTTCCATACCCTAAATAACATGCTTGTGTTGTTACACCATGTTTTTTTATTGTAGGCATTCTCCATTGCCTCACACTACCACACTACCACAACTAAACACATAACATACACAATCAGTTTCCATTTTTTAAATATATTTTATTGATTTTTTACAGAGAGGAATGGAGAGGGATAAAGAGTTAGAAACATCGATGAGAGAAACATTGATCAGCTGCCTCCTGCACACACCCCACTGGGGATGTGCCCGCAACCAAGGTACATGCCCTTGACCGGAATCAAACCTGGGACCTTTTAGTCCGTAGGCTGACACTCTATCCACTGAACCAAACCAGTTTTGGCAAGTTTCCATTTCTTATCATCACTGTATAGCAACTGAATAAATATGTAGTGTTTATATTACTGTGAGTATATATGCTTTCAAAACAGTGACATGCTCAATTATAATCATTGTTCATTTCCTGCAAGATGTTTTGCTCTCCCTTGAGATAATTTTTGCATGTGTGTTTAGTTATTTTCTAATCCCTAATTTAATCAAACTGTCTTTCAATTGCTTACATTTATTAGTATAGTCTATCAATTTCATCTTCCTAAATGTTTCTGTCCCAGGGCCTCTGACCTACTCCAACGTGGACTTGTATAGTTGTCATCCTAGGATCCTCCTTGGCAAACATCTTGGAGATTCCTTTTTCCTCTCTTCTAAGATAGATCTCCTGTTTGGATGGAACACAACCTTTAGTTACTGCATAAGAAAAGATGCATGGGAAGGAAACTTTTTGAGAGCTTGCATGCCCCCCATTGGGCTCCTCCTGTGTGTCCCCCACTGGGGACCAAGCCCCGGCACGTGCCCTGACCTGGAATTGAACCATGACCTCCCAGTTCAATAGGTTGATGCTCAACCATTGAGCAACACCAGCTTGACACATTCATTCATTTTTATTTTTATCTTTCCTTCATAGGATTTCTCCAATTTTTCTCAAATTTCCTTTCTTGAGTTTTGTTTTTTCCCTTTCTTTCATAGGATTTTTTCAAATTTCTGATACTTAATTGTTTGGTTGCCCATATTTAAGAATAGGACACAACTAGTAAAAGCTGATCTAAAGATTTGAGTATATTTCAACTCTTGAGTTTTAGTGTGAAATAACATGGTTGGGTCATTTGTTGAGGAAATCCTGAATTGGTATCTTAAGCTTTCAGAGAAGGATCTTCCAATCTCCTACCTAGAGGGTCTAGGTCTGATTGTCAGTGTCTTGGAGTCAACTAGAACATCCTATATGATAAGAATTTTCCGCCAAAATAGCTATCTTGCATCACATCACCTAGCAGCAGTTAGTGCTGATCTTAGAGAACAATGACACGGCCACTAAAAACTCAGTTACACCCTAGCTAGTGTGTTCAGTGGTTAGAGCTTCGGTCTGTGCACCAAAGAGTCAACAGTTCAATTCATGGTCAAGGGCATGTACCGGGGTGGCAGGTTCTATCCCCAACAGGGTGCATGGGGGGAAACAACCAATTGATGTGTCTCTCTTACATTGATGTTTCTCCCTTTCTCTCTACAACTCCCTTCCTTCCTTCCTTCCTTTCACTCTCTCTAAAAATCAATGGAAAAAATATCCTCAGGTAAGAATAATTTTTAAAAAATTATTGCCCAGCTGGTGTTACCCAGTGGTTGAGTGTTGACCCATGCACTAAGAGGTCACTGTTTCAATTCCCAGTCGATTCCCAGGGTACATGGCCGGATTTGGACTGGATCGATGTTGACTTTCCCATTGATATTTCTATCTCTCTCTCCCTCTCCCTTCTTTCTCTCTAAAAAACAATTTTAAAAACATTTTAAAAAATAATAAATAAATAAATAAAAACTCAGTTACCTTGCCAGCTCTGGGACCATCCTGTATTGGGATGTGGACTCCAGGATGAGGTAAATGCTCTAAGCCTTTGACTAATATAAGGTAATACATTACCTTCTCAGGGAACAAAGGAGTGAAAATGAGGGTTATACCTCCCGTAGTTTGACCAAATGGTCCTTGCACAAAGGGTTTATTTCCTGTCCCCATGACTTTGGGGCTCTGCTACTTTAACAGTCTTAATAACTAAAGCAAGAATACATTTATCAGGGACATAGAACTTTGTGAAGTAGACAAGTAGAAATGTCTTTCAATCAGAAAATAAAGGATGATGATTTAGGTGAGAAGATAGTATTACAGACAGCAGTTTGAGGGTCATCAGATATCAAATGAAAAGGTGTAAGAGTAGATTAGCCCTCTGCAGGAGAGTGTGGACTGAGCAGCAGCCAAAGACTTTGTCCTGGGACATCCCACAGAGGCTGAAAGGAATGAGATTAGGCTGATGCAATCACCATAAAAATCAATGAGGCATTTCTAGTTTTAAATGGTATTTGGCTAGTAGCCCCTGACTCAGCCTCTCCCAAATGCTGCCTAAAATATACAATATAAAAAGACAAAGAAAAATGACAAAATTCAAACCAATGCAGAACATAAAGAATGACAGACTAGTTATTGCCAGAAGGAATTAACTGAGTTTATGAAGCTGGTGGAATTGGGTTCAGAGAAACCATGGTGGTCCACACATACTGTGCTTCATGATACAGAGCAGACCCACCCTCTGAAAGGCAGGAAATTTGAGCATCCCTGCCTCGCTGTATGGAGCCTGGCTTGCTGACTCACCTCCAAAGTCCACAATCCCACTCTTTGCTTACAGTACTGTCAGAGGCTATCATCTTTCTGTGTGTATCTGGAAACTGCAACTTCCAAAATTCTGGAGAGGTAAACGCGGGTAGTGAGCGGTCCACTGTGCCCTGGCAGATCTGTCCCTGTAACAGTCTACAGTCCAAGTGCTGGTCACAGTACTTGCTGAACTGCAGCAGATCGTTAGTTCCACTGGCTTGGTTTGTCAGAGAATCAATTCCTCTTCCTCAGGCAGGGGCGTCAAGACCACGTCTTATTGCAGTATAGCAGAGCCGTGTAAGAAAAAACAGTGGGAATTACTTTAGACATGAGAATATATAGTTAGAGATCTGAGAGAGGAGCCTGGGTATAGGATGGGTGTAGTAGATGTAGGTGAAAAAATAAACTGCCTAACTGATGCAAGGTCTTAATAATCCCCCCCAAAAGCTCGCACATGCTTGTGTGTCTTATTTTCTCAGGTTAACTTTCACACTTTGTCTACAGAACCTTAAAGAAATTATGAGTATACCAGAGGCCCGGTGCACAAAATTCATCCACTCAGGGGTTGGGGATTCCTCAGCCTGGCCTGTGCCCTCTTGCAGCCCAGGAGCCCTCAGGGAATGTCCAACTGAGGGCTTAGGCCGCCTCCAGCCACTGTTGCTGCTTTCGCCAGCCATGAGTCCAGCTTTTGGCTGAATGGTGCTCTCCCTGTGGGAGCGTACTGACCACCATGGGCAGCTTCTGCATTGAACATCTGCCCCCTGGTGATCAGTGTGCATCATAGGGACAAGTTGTTCTGTTGTTCAGTCAATTTGCATAGTAGCCTTTTATTATATAGGATGTTCAACTAAGAAATAAATCAAAATAAGAGTCCTATAATAGATACAATTTAACAAAAGGGAGGTAAACAACCCAATCAAAAAATGGGCAATGGTGGCTCAATGAATAAAGCGGACTGAAGGGTCCCAGGTTCGATTCCGGTCAAGGGCATGTACATTAGGGGGGAAATTCTAAGATATGTACACATAAATTACCTTAATAAAAAAAAATGGGGGAAAAAATGGGCAATGGACCTAAATAGATACTTTTCAAGAGAGGACATAGGAAGGCCAAGAGAGGACATAGGAAGGCCAAGAGCCATGTGAAAACATGCTCAAAGTCACTAATCATCAGAAAGATGCAAATCAAAATGACAGTGTGGTGCCATCTCACTCCTGTAAGAATGGCTAGCATCAACAAATCAACAAATGACAAGTGCTGGCCAGGATGTGGAGAAAAAAAAACCCTCTTGCACTGCTGGTGGGAATGCAGACTGGTGCAGCCATGGCATTTCCTCAAAAAACAAAAAATGGAACTCCCATTTGACTCAATTATCCCACTTCTAAGAATATATACCAAGAAACTAGAAAAACGAATTAGAAAGGATATATACACCCCTATGTTCATAGCAGCACAATTTATCATAGCTAAGATTTGGAAACAGCCTAAGTGCCCATCAAGCAGATGAGTGGATTACAAACCTGTGGTACATCTACACAATGAAATACTATGCTGCTGTAAAAAGGAAGGAACTCCTACCATTTTCAACAGCATGGATGGACATAGAGAGCATTTTTCTCAGTGAAATAAGCCAGTCAGAGAAAGATAAATATCACATGATCTCACTCATTTGTGGCATATAATGAACAACATAAACTAATGAACAAAAACAGATCCAGAAACAGAGAAGCATCAATCAGATCATCAAACCTCAGAGGGAAGGTAGAGAAGAGGGAAGGTAGGGAAAGGTAGGGGTAAGGAGGAGGATCAACCAAAGGACTTGTATTGGACACAGACACCAGGGAGGTGAAGGCATGAGTGGGAGGTGTAGGGGGATTGGGAGATAAGGATACATATGTAATACCTTAATCAATAAATAAAATAAAAAGAGTTCTAGATGAGGAAGTTGTGACAATAAAGCACATTTAACATCACTCATTCGCTCATTCATTCATTCAGTTAACAGATACTTATTGAGTCATTCCTATGTGTGCTTAGCATTGGAAATGCATCAGGGAAATGAGGCTATTGTCCTGGGGCTAATGGAAAATAAAGGAAATTGAACAAGTAACTATAATCAAGTGTGTAACTATACTGAAGCATATAATAGGGGCAGCTGGCCTATTTTAGGGTCAGAGGGGATACACCAGAAGAGAAATTTTATGTGATCTAAAAATTGCTAGGAATTAGCCACCCAAACAAGAGGAGGGGAAAGAGTGTTTTAGACAAAGTGAAGAACTCTTATAAGCCTCAGAAGCAAGAGAGGACATTTGAAGAACAGAAATATGTTCACTATAGCACGAGCTTAGAGATCAAGCTAGATCAGGTCAGGGGATTCAATCCTGACTGTAAGCCATTCCAAGGGGGTTGGTTTTTAATCTTAAAGGTAAGTCAAGGGATATTATGGCAGAGTTTAACAGGAAAGAGATGATCAGATTTGAGCTTCATTTTTAGAAACACAGGGAAAGATAGTATCTGAGCACAGATGCAGGGTGGATAGATGTGCCAATGTTAGGAAAACATAACAAAATTTTAAAATTAAGTAGAAGAGCCCTGGCCAGTGTGGCCCAGTTGGTTGGGAGTCATCCTGTGCACCAAAGAGGTTGCTGGTCTGGTTCCCAGTCAGGGCACATGCCAGGGGAACAGGCTCGATTTCTGATGGGGGCATGCAGGAGGCAGCTGATTGCTGTTCCACTCTCTAAAAATCAATAAAAACTGAAATATTAGGAAATAGCCTGTTATTTAGAAATATGAGTCTAAAACCAGAGCAGCCAGCCAAAAGACATGAAAGCAGTGCCTCCTGAGAAATAAAAAGAGGGGGCAGTGTTGGGGGAGAGAAAAGACCAGAGATTGCCTTTCTCATTATAAGCGTTATAATACTATTTGGCTTTTTAAGCAATGCACATGCAGTAAGGTGATAAAAAAAATTTAATTGAATTTTAAAAACCAACAAACTGATTATTTTTCTTCTGTTAAAATAAAGTAAAAGGAAAATGTGGGCAACTTCTTTATACCAGGATAGCAAACTACACAAAGTCTTGTTTATTCCTATCTTCTTCCAGTTCTGCAATTTCGAAGTTTCTTGTTCTCTGTGCTCTAGGTCCCTCACATTTTATTAAATGAAGATTATTTACCACTTGCACAAGGAATGAGAAAGAACTAATAAAAATTATCAATACCTAAGTATAAAGAAGCCTGAAAAGATGGGAATCTAAGGTAAATCTTTTGGCTGAAAATTTTTAGACTATGAGATATGAAAAAGAATTATAGAGCCCTAGCCGGTCTGGCTCTGTGGATAGAGGGTGGGCCTACAGACTGAAGGGCCCCAGGTTCGATTCCCGTCAAGGGCACATGCCTAGGTTGTGGACTCAGCCCCAGTAGGGGGTGTGCCAGAGGCATCCAATCAATGGTTCTCTCTCATTATTGATGTTTCTATCTCTTTCTCCCTCTCCCTTCCTATTTGAAATCAATAAAAATATTTTAAGAAAAAAAATTATAGAATGTGTGGACTTTCTTCAGAAATTTTCTTCTTGGAGGTAGATTTTTTATTTTATTAAAGACATTTTTTATTTAATTAAACACTGTTAAGTATAGCAGCAACCAGAGTGGTCTTCTAATGCATTCCCTTTGCCAGTTACTTCAATATTCAAGACAAAACATGCCTAAGCTAGAATATAACACAAATTGATAAAATAATGAAAGCTAATAATAACTGAGCAGTTGCTAAGTGATGAGCATTGTGCTGAGCCCTTTATTTGCATTTTCATCATTTGCATTCTCACAATGTTCCTATGAGTTAGGTTGACTTTTCCTAATTCTACATATGGGAAGACCTTTTCAGGGATAGGAAGTGGCAACCTGAATTTAAACTCTGATCTGTCTTATTCAATTGCCCAAGCTCTTATAAACTTCCAGTGCATTTTGACCAAAACCAAAACTGACAAGATGGGACATGGGAGGGGGGAAGATCAGCAATCACTCTGGCTGCCAAGTCTCAAGGCAGAAGTGTAGGAGTGGGAAAGAAAATGACTGAGGTCCCATTGAAATAGCAAAGGAGCGATACTACTTTATAAAAGAATGCCATGGGAAATTGTCACATGAGCACTCCTAGAATACAGCAGAGTGCATGGAAAATAAGTCACCAAACATATATTGAGTGACCTCTGATATAGTCTTTGACCTAGATACTGACAGCATATATTTTTTCATTGATGTAATATACAGGGTGGGATAAAAGTAGTTCTACAGTTGTTTGTATGGAAAATAATACAATAATTACTACATAATAATACAAGAATAAACTCACAACTGTAAATATACTTTTGCTTCACCCTGTAGTCAGCAAAAAATAAAAAATAAAATGTGTTAAAAGAATCACTACAAAATCCAAAGCCACTTGCTCTCCTGAGAACATTCAATAATGTTTTAAAAGAAATTATTATAATATCATAGCATATCCAGTAGAGGGCACTAGGTGATCAAGATAGTTTTGAACTTCAAGTTACCAAAATAGTTAACAGGACCATCTTTCAAAATTACATAGTCAGGATTTTAAAAAACATATTAGGTATTCCAAAAATGGAATAAGCCTTAAATAAAAAAAATAAAAAGGATTGCTATATTAATATTGGGGAGATCACTAGGGTCAATATTCTAGATGCTTGCACAATTACAGAATTACAGATTTTTTTGTGTGTGATTGATTCTATTTATAAAATAATTTCCATTACTTACTTGCAATTCTCTATTAGGAAATGCAGTTATGAAAGAAATAGTTTAGGGCTGTGGTCGGCAAACTGTGGCTTGAAAGCCACATGCGGCTCTTTGGCCCCTTGAGTGTGGCTCTTCCACAAAATACCACGGCCTGGGCGAGTCTGTTTTGAAGAAGTGGCGTTAGAAGGAGTTTAAGTTTAAAAAAATTTGGCTCTCAAAAGAAATTTCAATCGTTGTACTGTTGATATTTGGCTCTGTTGACTAATGAGTTTGCCAACCACTGGTTTAGGGTATTAGAATAAGCCTTGGGCCAAAAGGCAAAGGGCTAGAATTTGAGATCACTTCCCCCTGCCTACTCCTACCATTGTCTTTTGCTAATTTTATGCCTGGCGGCAAATTACTTAATCTCCATTTCCATACCTCTAAAATAGTATAATTTCTCCCTTGCTTATGAATGTGAAAATGTGTCCCAAAGTGTTGTAAATATGTAAGGTATATTAAAGTACTGTATAAAATCTCAAGCTGTTAGAAAAAATAGCACTATTTAAGCACTGTTAGTTTTCCCTAAAGCTGAGATGGCATCCCGGTCCAGAGTCTTATTTCTGAAGATTGGAGGGTTGCTATTTGGATCATTCATCTTCCTTTTATTTAGTTGTATAAGCTGTCTGTAGTGGAGGGTTGCTATTAATCACATGGAATCTTATGAGCTGAGTATCAATGATGCTTCTTTACCTGCGGCCTGTTATTACAATGAAGACACCTCTTTTTGCAAAGGGAACATGCCAAACAGTTCCTAAGACCTCTAAGAAATTGTGGGGGTAAGACCTTCCTTCCAGTGATTGACAGGCCTGATATAAATAACTGGGGAGCTGGCATACAAGCTCTAGAGTCTGCTTTGGTGTTGGAGAACAAGTTAACCAACCACCTGAAGACCGCGGCTTCTGCCAACAGTGAAACCAATCTCTTCCGCTTCCCGGAAAAGTAGCTGCATAACCAGAAGAGGAACACAGGCTGTCTGGAGCACCAGCTTGTATATCATGGGGGATTAGAAAAGCAGGCCCAGCAGGAGACACATTTTAAAAGCCTGCTGAAGTGTCAGGTCAAGAGACTCAACATCTGAAGGCAACAAAGCAAGTCCACCCATTATAGCGGGTCCCAAATCAACTACTTAAGAATCTCAGTGTTCTCCAGTTGACAGAAGACTGCTTTCCTTCATCATTGTGTGTACAAATAAATGTTTTTGCATTTAAAAAATAAATCTGGAGCCGGAACCAGTTTGGCTCGGTGGATAGAGCGTCAGCCTGCGGACTGAAAGGTCCCGGTTCGATTCCGGTCAAGGGTATGTACCTTGGTTGCGAGCACATCCCCATTAGGGGGTGTGCAAGAGGCAGCTGATCGATGATAATCTCTCATCGATGTTTCTAACTCTCTATCCCTCTCTTTCTCTCTGTAAAAAAATCAATAAAATATATATATTTTTAAAATAAATAAATAAATAAATCTGGCTTTTTGCATTACAAAAAAGAAATTTTCAAAATTTAGCATGAGCTCTTTTAACTCTTTCAATGAAAACGCTCTTATCAAGCACTTCAATTCACCCAATATTAAACACCCAAGTGTATAGAAGTAAAATTTGGGAGATGTTGCTCCTCCTCAAAATGCTTACCAGTATGGAAGGCGTGAGAAGGGAGAGAAGGGTCAAGGATGGTTCCCGGGTTTTGCCTTAGAATACCTGGGTGGATGGTGGTACCATTTTTGAAATAAAAGATACAAAGGAGGAATAGAATTTAAAAGAAATAAAGTGCCTATGGGGCAGCCAGGCAGAGAAGGCAGGTGGCAACTAAGTATAGAAAACAGGAGTTCAAAAGAGATTTTCCCTGGAAAAAAAGAGAATTGGTAATATAGCAATAAAAATAAGATGATAAGGGGTAGGGGACAAGAGAATCCTTTCCCAGGGACATTTAGAGAAGCTAGGTTTGCTAAACCCATTTAGAGAAGCTAGGTTTCAAAACTCTACGGGAAGATTATAAATTAGAGAAGTTACTCTAAATTGCTCTAAGACAGCGGTTCCCATTTGTGTGTACGTTTATTTGTACAGACAACAATGAAGGAAAGCTATGGAGGGGGAAAAAGAGGAACAACTGTAATAATCTAAACAATAAAGATTTTTTTAAAAAATAAATGAAAAAATACTCTCAGGTATCAACAAAAAATAAAATAATATAAATAGCTTGAAAAAATGTTCAATTAGAAATTTAAAATTATTTGTTGTGTGATATATAATTCTCCTCCTTTTTTATTCCATTAAATCTTTAATACAAGCTGGTTTTCCTTCTCAGTATTTTGTGAAGTAGGTTTGCTTTTGGGGGGATGTGGCAAAAAATGAGTAGTGTCTTAAGGTTTGTATAGGGAGAAGCCAGACACTGTCCAAGAAGGACAATGACATGATTGTAGTAGTCAAAGTACGAGGAGCATTTGCAAATGTCCTCCCTGGTGAGGGCTAAAACCAAGCATTACCCAAAAAAGTCACTGTGGTTACACGGGAAGGTCTCTGATCATCTCAATTCTCTTCTAAAAAAATGTTTTGTTGTCGTTTCTCTGTTCCTCCATTACTACCTTCTCTGTATTTTTAAAATTGAGATGTAATTGACTTACATCATTACAGTCATGTACTACTTATTGGTGGGGATACGTTCTGAACCAGCAGAGTTTTACTATAAACTCAGAAGACCAGAATTATTTTCTTTTCTTTTTTTTTTAATAAATATTTTATTGATTTTTCACAGAGAGGAAGAGAGAGGGATAGAGAGTCAGAAACATCGATGAGAGAGAATCATCTATCAGCTGCCTCTTACACACCCTCCACCGGGGATGTGCCCGCAACCAAGGTACATGCCCTTGCCCGGAATAGAACCCGGGACCTTTCAGTCCGCAGGCCGACGCTCTATCCACTGAGCCAAACCGGTCCCGGCCAGTATTATTTTCAGTGTTAATATATTGATTCTAAGTGCGGGGGGACAGGGGGGAGGGCAGCAAAAATAGAAAGCGAAGTATAAATTTTCAAAACCTACACTTTGGACTATCTTAGAAGCAAATGCGCCAGTAACTGGAAACATTGGTCTCTGGAGAGGGAATGAGAGGCTGGAGAACAGGGGAGGGAGGAAGACTTGTGTTTCATGGTATATCCTAACGTACCTTTTGAATTTCATAGCTGTAAGATTTTATGGGCGACGGAGCCCCTGTTGACATAAAGGTAGGAACCAGATGAGCCTAACTTCCAGTTTCCTGGAGATTCTTTGCCATGAGGCTGAAGCCATCCCTCCAGCCTTTATTGTGACACAGATAAACCAAATGGCTTTGTTCCCATTTACCACATGACCACGCTGAATCCAGCTGCCTGTCAGAACCCAGGCCTGTTTGCTACTCATGACTCAGCCAGCACTTGTCTTCACAATACATCGTGTCCTATTGAACCCATTAAGTCACTACCTAACAAACACTGATTCCCTCCCTCTTTTAAAGTTGTGGGTTAGTTGACTAATGCTCTTCAGTTTCCCAACAATAAGAAAGAGATTTTTAGGCTGTGAAGGTCCCCTCTCTTTCTTTAGCTTCTGTTGCCCACAGATTTGAAGCTTGAGGGAACAGAATTAAAACTTGAAATTATTGTTTCATTTAACTGTCTGTCTTGAATGATTTTGATATACCTTTGCTTAGAAAATATTGAATTTCTGAAATTTAGCAACAATGAAATGAATCAGAAGATGTTATTAAATGTCTCTGCCTTTATATCTCTCCCTCTCCCTTCTCTGAAATCAATAAAAATATTTTTAGAAAAGAGGAGCAAAGGTGATAATTGAGTTAAGTGGTGGGTACATAGGGTCTTTATTATATCCTTCTGTCTACTTTTGTATATATTTGAAAATTTCTATACTAAAAAGCTAGGATAAAAATAAGCTTCCAATAAAGGAAAAGGTGTTAAGTCCATTTTCCTGAGCAAAGAAAGCATTTGTCGGTATAGATCCTCTCTTGTTACCTGAGCCAACTTAGAAAAAGAGTCCATTTTCTTATAAATATTGCCCATTAAAAAGTCCAGTTTTGTTTTTATAATAAAGAGCAGCCTACCTGAAAATAATGAGGACTTCATCTTTCTTCAGCTGAATAAAGCTCGACCTTTACACCTCAAGGAGAGACCCTCATGAAAATCTAAGCAGGAAGCAAAGTGTTGATGAGTCAACCCAAGGCACATTTTCTCTGCATTGACGCTAAATCGAAACTTCAGTTAATAACTAGGATTGTTTTGCTGCCTAAGCACTTGTTTTAGGAGAGATTGACAGCTATTAATAGGTTTGAACACTTCCTTCTCTTTTCCTGGGGGTGTTTATTGCAAAAGACCAAGTGTTGTTGGTAGAAACCTAGATCAGTCACTATTTGGATAATATTCTCTTACTGAAATTCCATTGGTGGTTTCAGTTAAACAAAATATGATGTTGCCTTTCCTGCTCTAAACTATTTGACTGGGTTGTTTACACATGAAGTTGTGCCAAGCCTACTCTTCCCCACAAAGGCTGTGTTTTACTGGTCTTTCGGGGTGATTCATCTACTATAACACATAAAAATTATAGTTCATAAGGTTGTTGTAAGAATTAATTAGCGTTTGCCGTGTACTTATGATCCTCAGATAAAAGGAACTAAGGAAATACAGTGTATCTACAAAATATAATAACATCCGTACACAGTGTAAAAGAATACTGGGATCTTTTACTGAAAGGTCCAGTAGTAACTTCATGTTTGCAGAAGAATCAAACACTATTTGGAGGAACAGAATGAAACTGGCCGGGACCGGTTTGGCTCAGTGGATAGAGCGTCGGGGGGCCTGCGGACTGAAAGGTCCCGGGTTCGATTCTGATCAAGGGCATGTACCTTGGTTGCGGGCACATCCCCAGTGGGGGGTGTGCAAGAGGCAGCTGGTTGATGTTTCTCTCTCATCAATGTTTCTAACTCTATCCCTCTCAATTCCTCTCTGTATAAAATCAATAAAATATATATATTTTTTAAAAAGAAACTGAAGAGATTTTTCGGGTGAACATGTAACCAACAAAAGAAGGAAATAGTCTGTTGTAGACTAAGGAAATATAGCGAAGATCCTTGATTCTCCACATACTTTTTCCATTGAGATGAATAATTATAAACTTGCCAAGAAGAGCTTATCACAAAAACTTGATCTTATGTTACTCCTCATTAGTTTGACATGTGGTTGGGGGAAGACAGTTCAAAAGGAAGAGAAGGGAGGGAAGGAGGAAAAACTGAGTAAACATCAGTGGACACAGGAGAAACGTAAGAATTATTTTGAACCCATCCTTCCATTTCACTGCTCCTGAAAATGAATGCCTGACAATATTTCCTCCTAAATATCAGTGCCTCCTATTCATTCTCGCCTACTCCACCCCTGATGGATACCTCGGCATCTCAGATCTGGATTACTGCAATCAGTTGCCACCTGGCTGGCCTTCCTAAACATTCTCACCTTGTATACCAAACTCATCCTATCGAATCTATCTTCCTGCTATGAAAGCCTGTTATTCTCAGGCCCTCACTTTACCTGTCCTGCAGGACCTTGATTCAGTCATATTGTTCTCCTTGGGAGTGATCCTCTCCCTCATAATCTTTAATCCACTGGGATGTACTACCCTTCCCCTCTATCAATGTCAATGTAGCCCACTCTTAAAGTTTCTGATAAACTTTAAAGCCTTCCCTGACTATGCCAGCTCACAATCATCTTTCTCTTTCCTGAGCACCTAAAAAGTTTCTACCACGGACTTTCATGCCTGTCACTCTTACCTGCCTGAGGAGGCTGTAACCTCCAGGAGGGCAAGGCCTGCTCGGGATACACATTTTGCGTGTCAGAGTGAATGAAGCACTAAAAATGTTCCTCTGACTGTCTGATCCTGACTGTGCTCTGCTGTTGTTTCTCTTTTAAACCAGGATGGTGGGGTCTTGTGAGGCTTGCTGGCTTTGGAATCAGAGCTGAAGGAGACTTCCACCTCTGCCACTTATGTTCCACCTCTGTTGCATGAACGTGGGTAAGATTTTTATTTTCTAACATATAGATAGCCACCAAGACAAATACCAGGCATGTCCATCTGGCCCCTGACCCATGGAGACAGACATCAAATCTGGAGAGAAGAACCATTAGGCTGGGTCCTTGGGTATAACAGGAGAAGAATGTTTCATCGGCCACATCCAGAGCCTAAAGGAAACTGACCTGCCAAGTTTTTTACTTCCCTTGCTATAATTCTATCCCCACTAGCATATATCCTGGTTTTCCAGATCCCTGGTCTTACTTCATCTGAGGAAAAGTTGGCATAGAATGATTGCCTGCTTGCTCCAGGTGACTATAAATAATAGAGTCATGTTTCAAACTGAGGCCGCCTAGCTCTAAAGTCTATTCTCTTGACCATGGCACTTTATGGCTCCTCTGGTGTAGCCAAAATCAGGGTAGAACAAGCAGAGCTGTGCAACAGTCTGGGGGAGTGAATCGGGAGTGTGGCTTAGGAGCTCTGCTCTGACAGGCCCCCTTTGGCAGAAGACTTGGAAGGATCGCCACGGTTCCTCAGCTTTTATTTTTATTTTTTAATTAAATGTATTGGGTGACATTGGTTAATAGGATCATACTGGTTTCAAGGATATATATTATATATTATATATTATATATTATATATTATATATTATATATTATATATTATATATTATATATTATATATTATATATTATATATTATATATTATATATTATATATTATATATTATATATTATATATTATATATTATATATTATATATTATATTTTAGATTTTAGATTTTCTCAGTTACTTAAAGATAAGGAGCCCTGGCCATTGTGGCTCAGTTGGTTGGAATATCAGCCCATTTACTGAAGGGTCATGGGTTTGATTTCTAGTTTCAGGGCACATACCTGTTTTCTATGTTCAATCCCAGTGGGGATGCATATGGGAGGCAACTGATCTTTGTTTCTCTCTTACACCAATGTCTCTCTCTCTCTCTCACTCTCTCTCTCTCTCTCCCTCTTCCTCTCTCTCTCTCTCACCCCCCCACCCCCTGGTAATCCCCTCTTTTTTTCTCCTCGGGTGAGGATTGAAAAAAAAAAGATAAGGAGTGTCTCGAAGACAATTCACACTGACCAAACTCATAAGACACAAATACACAGCCATAATGTCATGTAATCTATTTGTAAGTCCTCAATAAATAATTATCATGTGAAAGGTAGGACTATGATAAAATTAGTTCAGATGCAATCTGCTAACTCATTTTGGTAAAGTATGAAGAATAATTTAAAGAACTTACTGAAAATTTGTGCATATTGCTACTTCCCCATTTTTGTCAGTTTCTTTTGACCACATATTTGTTTCCCATAGCAATTGACAGTAATTCCTTAAAAACAAAAGGGCCCTGGGCTTTTTCCTGAGGTCACTGAAGTTGGTAGTTTCTCAACCTTGTAAGGAGAAACATAGATGGGGTGGTGGCATCTGTGAAAAAGAGAGGAAGACAGGGACTTAATCCTATAAACCCAAGCAAAGAAAGGTCTCCAGAGATGTCACTGGATCTCAAGAAATGCTCCCTCAGCCCTGGCTGGTTTGGCTTAGTGGTTGGAGCATCGGCCCAAGGACCTAAAGGTCTGGGTTAGATTCCCAGTCAAGGTTGCAGGCCCTATCCTGGCCTGGGTCGGGGTGTGTACAGGAGGCAACCTATCAATGTGTCTCTCTTACATTGGTATTTCTTTTTTTTAAATATATTTTATTGATTTTTTTACAGAGAGGAGGAGAAAGGGATAGAGAGCTAGAAACGTCAATGAGAGAGAAACATCGACCAGCTGCCTCTTGCACACCCCCTACTGGGGATGTGCCCGAAACCAATGTACATGCCCTTGACTGGAATCGAACCTGGGACCTTTCAGTCCGCAGACTGACGCTCTACCACTGAGCCAAACCGGTTTCGGCTTACATTGGTATTTCTCTCTCTGCCCTCCCTCCCTTCCACTTTCTCTAAAAGTCAATGGACCCTAGCTGATTTGGCTCAGTGGATAGAGTGTTGGCCTGCAGATGAAAGGGTCCCAGGTTCAATTCCAATCGAGGCAGCCAGTTGATGATTCTCTCTCATCATAGATATTTCTATCTCCCTCTCCCTTCCTCTCTGAAATCAATAAAAATGTATTTTTTCTATTGATTTTTATGTTTTTATTTTGTGTATTAAGCAAAGAAAATAAAAACATAAAAATCAATAGAAAAAATGTCCTAGAGTGAGGATTATTTAAAAACAAAAACAAAAAATCCTCCATCACCTTTTGAACCAGAGTTTCTGACTTAATTAAAGTTTGGTTTGATGCTTGCTCTCAGATGTGTAAAGAGACTGTCTTCAATCCTTCAGTGGGTAAAGTTGTTTGTAATACAAGTAAGCTCTTCTTTAATACCCACAGATATGCAAGATATGCTTTTTCATGGATATTCTCTTAGGAGGTTGAAATACATTGTTATCTAATATATTCCTTGTATGATTTTTTAAAAATATATTTTATTGATTTTTCACAGAGAGGAAGAGAGAGGGAAAGAGAGTCAGAAACATCGAAGAGAGAGAATCATCGATCAGCTGCCTCTTGCACACCCCATACTGGGGATGTGCCCGCAACCAAGGTACATGCCCTTGTCCGGAATCGAACCGGAACCTTTTAGTCTACAGGCTGACGCTCTATCCACTGAGCCAAACCGGTCGCGGCCCTTGTATGATTTTGAACACAGATGGAATTCTTTAAAAATTCACTCTAACCTTCACCAAACATTTCTGAGTCTTCAATATTTTATGAAAGTTAAAAACCAAATTAATCTTTTGATCTGATTCCAAATCTTCCACTGAGTGTACTTGAAAATATGTTTTCTCATATCCAAATATATTAGGTGGTTTTTCCCTCCTACTCTTTGTCAGCACAGCCTAAGACTCAATTTCCAGCTCTACTACTTTTTTGATGAGTGACCTCGGGATAAGAAACTTGGTTTTTCTCTTTTCTCATTTATAAAATGGAGATAATGAAAATAATACCTATTTATAAGTCTGTAAGAATTAAATGAGTCACTCTAGCCAGTTTGGCTCAGTGGATAGAGCATCAGCCTGTGAACTGAAAGGTCCTAGGTTCAATTCTGGTCAAAGGCACATACCTCGGTTGCAAGCTAGCTCCCCAGACCTGGTCATATGGGGGGGATGGACAACCAATTGATGTGTCTCTCTCACATTGATGTTTCTCTTTGTTTCTCTCCCTCTCTAAAAATCAATGGGAAAATATCCTCAGGTGAGGATTAACAAAAACAACAAAATAATTAAATAAGTCAGTACATTTAGAACAATGCCTGATGGCTAAATTAACTCATGCATGTACAATACATATAAAGCTCTTGCTAGCTCCTATCGCACATGTGTGCTTCAATCTGTCATGGTCGATTGTGAATTTGGTTGCACTTCTATTATAGAGAAAGGGCAAATAGCAGTATTAAAATATTTCTTCTAGCCAAGATCAGTGGATAGAGCATCGGCCTGCGGATTAAAAGGTCCCGGGTTCAATTCCGATCAAGGGCATGTACATTGTTTGCGGGCACATCCCCAGTAGGGGGTATGCAGGAGGCAGCTGATCGATGACTCTCTCTCATCAATGTTTCTAACTCTCTATCTCTCTCTCTTCCTCTCTGTAAAAAATCAATAAAATATATTAAAAAAATATTTCTTCTAATTAATTTCCTTTCAATGTGCACAAATTCATGCACTGGGCCACTAGTTGTAAATAACACTGCAATGAACATAGGGGTAAATATATTCTTTCGAATTAGTGTTTCAGGTTTCTTCAGATATTTCCCAGAAGTGGGATTGCTGAGTCAAAAGGAAATTCCATTTTTAATTTTTAATTTTTTGAGGAAACTCCATACTGCTTCCACAGTGGCTGTATCAGTCTGCATTCCCACTAACAGAACAGGATGGTTCTCTTTTCTCCATATCTTCACCAGCACTTGTTTGTTGGTTTATTAATAATAGCTATTCTGACAGGTCTGAGGTGATAGATCATTGTGGTTTTAATTTGCATCTCTCTGATGATTGGTGACAAGTATTTTTCATATGTCTATTGGCCATCTGTTTGTCCTCTTTGGAGAATCATCTATTTTTATGTTTTTATTAATTTTTAGAGAGAGAAGAATAGAGAGAAACATCCATGTGAAACATTTATCAATTGGCTGCCTCCTGCACACCCACTACTGGGGATTGAGCATGAAACCCAGGCTTGTGCCCTTGACCAGGAATAGAACTGGTGCCCTCTTGGTTCCTGGGTCATCACTCAACCACTGAGCCACACCCTTGGGGCCTTTGTCCATTTTTAAATTGGGCTGTTTGTCTTCTTGGTGTTGAATTGTATACATTCTTCACTTATTTTGGAAATTAACTAATAAGGAAGTGTCTGATTTCTCGAGTAGCTATTACAGATTGTAAATTGGATTAGATTTGACCTCAAAAGAAGCCAGACAAATTTAACCCATAAATATATTTCATTTATGGGCAGATTTGCAAGTCTGTAAATATCATTTTGTTTTTCAGATTTGATTAGTATGTAGAAAGAACTTTGGGATACACACACACACACACACACACACACACACACACACATATATATACACATATATATATATTAGAGGCCCAACGCACGAAGATTCATGCAAGAATAGGCCTTCCTTACCCTGGCTGCCGGCACCAGTTTCCCTCTGGCACCTGGGACCCCGGCCTTCGCTCTGGTTGCTGCCTTCGCATTTGCTCTTGGCGGAGCCACCTTCCACCTTCGCTCCGGCCCTGCCGCCCTCCTGTAGCTCCCTCCATCCCTCACACCCCCCCCTTAGAGCAGGTGTCCTGCCCCACCACAGCTGCTCTGTGCATGTTGCCCAGAGGCCTGGAGTGGCCAGGGCAGGGTGGAATGCCTGTGTCATTGCCATGGCTATGATGCAAGCGTCCTGGCCCGGCCGCCACCATCTTTGTTGTGTCAGTTGCATATTCCCTCCTTTTTGGCTGTGGGCACCACTGTATTTTGTCGTGGAGTGACAGCAAATTTGCATATTCTATCTTTATTAAATAGGATATACTAGAGGCCCGGTGCATGAATTCATGACCAATGGAGTCCTTGGCCTGGCCTGTAGGATTGGGCCAAAACCAGCTCTCCAGTATCCCCCAAGGGGTCCCAGACTTTGAGAGGGCACAGGCCAGGCCAAGGAACCCCACTGGTGAATGATTGGGGCTGGGGAGGGACACAAGAGGTTGGCCAGCCAGGGAGGGACTGTGGGAGGGCTCCAGGGTGTGTCCAGCCCATTTTGCTCAGTCCCAATCGGCCGGACCCCAGCAGCTAGGTAGCCTATCAGTTGGAGTGTCTGTCCCCTGGTGGTCAGTGCATGTCATAGGGAATGATTGCGCGGCCTTAGCATATTATTAGCATATTACCCTTTGGTTGAACGGCCAACTGGCCTACTGGACACTTAGCATATTAGGCCTGATGACAGTAAGCACTCAATTAATATTGATTGCTGTTGTTACTTTTTTGTTGGAATTATTGCATTATCTCAAAATGATTTGTAACACATCTTCTCTAAAAAGCAAGGTGTAGTCAGCATATGTTTCAAAAGGCACTTAGCATAGATTTATCTGTGTAGTTCTCTACTTCTAGTTCCATGTGTTTTTGGTGGAGTTATTAATCAAGGTCCCAATTTCCAAACAGTTTAAGGAGGAGAAGCTAAGATACTGGGCAGCCAAAATATTACAAATATTCATTGTACATGTCCATCATTCAGGAATATGAGGAGTTACAAGGGAATCATGCCCTATCTAACAGTAACTATTGCACCATTTCTGTAATTGGAGGCAATAGGTTACTGAATTACCAATCACTTGATTTAATCATACCCATACATACACAAGCACATGAACAAATTGACCTACTGACTTTTCTTCTAAGTTTACTAGTATTCCTGTTGAGAAAGGGAAACATTTTTCTTTGATGCAGGTTAAATAAAGGAGATGGGCACAGGTGTCACTAAATTGCAACCATAGCCCTGGCAGGTTTGGCTCAGAGCTTCTGCCTGTGGGCTAAAGGTTCCCGGGTTCGATTCCAGTCTGGGGCACATGCCCAGGTTTCCAGCTCAGTCCTCAGTAAGGGTTGTGCAGGAGGCAGCCGATCAATGATTCTCTCTCTTCATTGGTGTTTGTTTGTTTGTTTGTTTGTTTTTCCTCTCTTTTTCTCTCTCCTCCCTTCCTCTCTGAAACCAATAAAAATATATTTTTTAAAAATTGCAACTATAACACAGCCCCTAACCACATAGGATAAATCAGACAATAATGTATTTTAACAGAGAAATTACAATTGGGAGAAGGACCCTTTTGAAAAATGCTCTCATAGCCGGGACCGGTTTGGCTCAGTACATAGAGCGTCGGCCTGCGGACTGAAAGGTCCCGGGTTCAATTCCGATCAAGGGCATGTACCTTGGTTGCGGGCACATCCCCAGTTGGGGGTGTGCAAGAGGCAGCTGGTCGATGTTTCTCTCTCATCGATGTTTCTAACTCTCTGTCCCTCTCAATTCCTCTCTGTGTAAAACCAATAAAATATATTTAAAAAAAAAAAAAAAGAAAAGAAAAGAAAAAAAAAGAAAAAAGAAAAATGCTCTCATAAAGCCTCTTGCTGAAAAGGACTAGCCTGGGGCATTGTTCTCTTTACTTTGGCTCCTGGATGAGCCCTAGCGCTTTTTTTAATTTTTAATTTTATTTTTTTTTTTTATCTTATCTGATATTTGTAAATCAATAGCATTGGGGAAATCTGCCCACCTCTGAATTCAGTTCCACGTTTAGCCTCGGAGAGTCATCTGTTTATATGGCAATTACTCATTCAGGAATACTTATAAATATTATGTCTGTGCTGTTGTTGTTTTAGATTACTAATTCCTTGGAAGGCAGGAGACCTGTCTGTTTAATTAATTGTGTTTAATAGTAAACATTGGTCATTACGTGTAAGGCTTTTAATGCTGCTGATGAACATAATAGTAATAAAATACTTTCCTTGGCTATAGCAAATATACGTACTCTTTCTTCCTATAAGACAGAGTCGGCGAATAATAGTCTGGGGGGCCAAATCCAGTCACCATCTCTTTTTGCCTGTTTTTGTAAATAAAGTTTTATTAAAACACAGTTGTGCTCATTTGTTTACATAGTCTGCGGCTGCTTTTCTGCTGCAGTGGCGGAGTTGAGTAGTTGTGACAGAGATCTCTTGGCCTGTAAAGTCTAAAATATTTATTACCTGCATTTACCAAAAAATGCTGACCAGTGCCCTGGCCAGGTGTGGATGCAGTTCCTAGTCAGGGCACACACCTAGGCTGAGGGTTCGTTACCGGCTGTGGCCTGTACAGAAGACAACCAATTGATATTGTCTCTCACATTGGTGTTGCGCTCTCTCTCTCCCTCTTACTTCCTCTCTGAAATCAATAAAAATATATTTTTTAGCCCTAGGTGGTTTGGCTCAGTAGATAGTGTTGGCCTACAGACTGAAGGGTCCCAGGTTCGATTCCAGTTAGGGCACATGCCTGGGTTGTGGGCTTGATCCCCAGTCGGGGGGGGGGGGGGGGTGTGTGTGTGCAGGAGGCAGCCGATCAATGAGTCTCTCTTATCACTGATGTTTCTATCTCTCTCTCTCCTTCTCCCTTCCTCTCTGAAATCAGTAAAAATCTATTTGAAATATATATATATATATTTAAGAGAATTACTTTGGAAAAAAAAACCATAAGGCATTACTCTGATTTGTGTGTAATCTAAAAAATAGTATTAATATTTTATTAGGATTCATGCTAAGAGCAAAAATGTATTTGATGAGTTACTATTATTTGATAAGAAAAACTAAAGATTAGATGACATATACATAAAATAGATTTTTAAAAATTTTATATACTTCTTATGTGCCACGTGCTTTTCTAAGGCCTTTACGTGAAGTAACTTATTTAATTTTCATAGCATATCAGTGGTGGAGGACCAAGCAGAGTCTACATTTCTAGGTATTCTATATCAGAATTAAATAATAAAATATAAGATAAAACTAAATTATTTAAATTGTATTAAAGCTACAAAATACTGATTTCTGAGAACAAATAATATAAAACTTTTCACTTGTTTGTCTTTAGTAATTCATTTTAAAAAAAATATCTTTTTATTGATTTCAGAGAGGAAGGAAGAGGGAGACAGAGAAATAAAAACATCAGTGATGAGAAAGAATCATTGATTGGCTGCCTTCTGCATGCCCCTCTATTGGGGCCTGAGCCTGCAGCCCAGGAATGTGCCCTGACTGGAATGGAATCTAGGACCCTTTAGTCTGCAGGCCGACACTCTGTCCACTGAGCCAAACCAGCTAGGGCTAGTAATTCATTCTTAATGTGTTATCTTAGCTCAAGGTACTTCTCAAACACAGTTTCACGGTATTAATAAAAATTTCACTGGATTAAAACAATTTAGGAGTTATAACTTAAATTTCAACATAATATCAGATTTAATCTTATTTATATTAAGTATGAACTCTCTGAAAAATGTTACTAGTACATAACAATAACATAGCAAAAACTTTTAAACAGCAAAATCAGGAAAACAGAGCTTAATTCACTAGCTAAAATTCTTACAGAGTTAATTTGGGAATAAATTCCTTTTTTGTTCCTCACTGAATAACCATATTATCTTTCTTCTAAATAGGCTCAGTCTGGAAGAATAAATTATTTTATCTTATATGTTTAGCCTAATCAGGGAATTTAAAGCATATAAATGACTTCTTGTAGATTCGTTTTTATTGTAAACACTTCAGTGTTTTCTTCAAATCTTCTCTTCTCCTTTTTCTGCCAAATGTTGAATTATACCACTAAAATGAATTTTGGGGAGCCACTTCATTTTAAACTGAAATATTGGTGAAATATATTTAAGTTAAAAATTCTATATATATATATTTTTTTTTTAAATTTTTTTTTAAGGGAACCTTGAAGGGGCTTTACCAACCTAGGCACAACCATTAGTAGGTCAAAGAATTAATAGATCGCTTGGTTGTAATGGAAGTTACTGGCTTCCCCTAAACAAATTAAGTTGGCATGTTTGCCTAGCAACAGCCGCTCAAACCTTCTGTTGTGGAAGATTCCCTAGTAGTGAAAAGAAGAGAGGAGGAGGAAAAGCAGGAACAGATTAATGTTTTTCCTAGCAGGGGACTGAGGCCTGGCTGTTTGAGATGGGAGATAGCCTTTAGGTTAGCACACGCCAGTCTAATCCCTCTGTGGTAGCTGGAAATTTGTTCTTTGTGGGACTGGGACGACTAATTAGTCGGTTGAGGACAAGGTTACAGATTTAGTTCACTTCAAAGGCAGTCCTTTCCACTCAATAGGGCTTCTAAAAAGAAGCTGAAATCTGAGGAGCAGGAGGGTGGAAGCAGTTAAAAAGAACTCTCCCGGGCTCAGAGTTCAGGAAGGTGTGCGACACACTATTTGCAGACAATATAAAAACACTATCTGCCATAGTGACTGGGTTTTATCACGTTGAGGGCAGAAGCGTCTCTAAATATAGTACAGCACTTTCCTTGGTATTGGAGATGCATGCAGTGAAGAAAAGACGGGAAAGCAACATCTCTGCGCTCTCAGCCAAGATCTGGGGCAAAACAAAACAAAAAACAAAACAAAAACAAAAAACCAAAACACACAAAAAAACGGGGAGATCGTTGAGAGGCCTATATCCCGGGTGCTTTTTTGAGGACGATCTCTCTTCTCTAGTCTAATCAGACGACTTATTTTGAAATTAGATCTGCATCGTATTAAAAGCATTCCATTTCTCTCACTTCTTCAAAGCTAGGGTCTGGCTAAACGGAATTGCCTTGCAGGGGTCTCCCATTACCCCGAACATGGCTCCTCTTTTCTCCATAAGGGAGAAGAAACTTCCAGCCATCTCGAGGTTAGCTCTTAGGCGCAGGAGCCATTCCAGGGGCAGAATCTTCCCCTGTTCCCGCCCTGTGCCCCTCGCCCCCTCGCCCCCTCCTTCCCCAGCGAGCTCTTCCCTTCCCGGGGGCCTGGGGACACCTTCGGGGGCAGCAAGTGTGCAGGCCTCTGGGCCATGCCGCCCTGTTGGGGGGGGGACTCTTGAGAGAGGCGACTGGGACAAAGCTGTTTGTGACAGAGAATCTGGACAAAATAAAATAAGAACAAATTCTTCTGGGGTGGGTGAGGCGAACCAAGGCAAAGCAACAAGAATAGAGGGACAAGGACTGGGAAAGCCAAGCGGGTAGAAGTCGTGGCGGGGACGCGGAGGGCAAACATCGGGAATTTTCCAATTCACCGTCACTGTCCGGCCACCTGCTGGCTGGGCGCGGAGGCGCCGGGGGCCGGGCCGGGCCAGGCGGGCCTGGGACCGGTTCTCCCGCTCGGACGCGTTGCGCTCCGGCTCCGGGGCGGTGCGCGTCGCCGGCCTCCCCGTCGGGCGTCGGGGGACCGTGACTCAGAGCGACCCTCCCGCGTCCTCCCCGTCCGCTGGCCCCGCCCTCCGATGGTCCCGCCCCTTTGACAACGCCCTCCAGCAGCCCCGCCCTCAGTTGGCTCCGCCCCTTGATCCCGCCCCTCCTGTGGCCCCGCCCCGGAAGGTGGGGCCTCGCCCTGGGTCCCGCCCAGTCTCCGGGGCGGGCGCGGGAGCCCGAGGAAGAGGAAGGGGACGAGGACTAGAGCGACCGGGCGGAGGCGGAGGAGGAGGAGGAGGAGGAGGAGGAGGAGGAAGAAGAGGAGGCCGACCAACAAGATGGCCCCTGCTGCCCGAGCGGCCTCCGCAGCAGCAGGTGGGGGGCCGCAGGCGGCGCTGGCGGTGGCGGCGGCCGGGGCCCGGCGGCCTGGGACAGAGTCGGAATCGACGGTGGCGGCGGCGGCGGCGGCGGCGGCGGTGGCGGTGGCTGCCGCGGCGGTGGCGACGGCCGCGGGGACTCGGAGCTGAGAGGAGCTGCTGCTCGGACCAGCGCGGTGAGCGGCGGCGGCGGCGGCCTGGGGAGCTGGCGGGGCGGCCCGGGCTCGGCCGGGAACAATGGGCAGCGGCGGCGAGGAAGGGGTTGTCCCCGCCCGTCCTCTGCTCCTGGGCCGCGCCCGCCCGCCCGCCCGCCCGGCCTCGGGCCCCGTCGGCGACCGGGGACTAGTTAGTGGCCAGCGGCCTCTAGGCCTCGGCCAGCCGCCTGGAGCGCCTGCGGGGCGGGTAGGCCGTGGGAGGTGCGGACGGTGCTCGGGACCTGGGGAGGGCGAGCGAGCGAGGCTCCAGCCGGCCGGAGGGAGGGAAGGAGGGAGGGAGGGGGCCGGCAGGCTGCTCAGCTGCTCCCAGACTGCGAGGCCTGGCTGGCTGGGAGGGGACAGCGCCCGGGAAACGCGGCTGGACCCCCCAGTCTGCGGGGTGGGGGAGGTGAAGGCGTCTGTAAACAGGCGCCGCCTCTGCCTCCCTGCTCGGAGCTGCTCCCTTCCCCAGCCCCTCAGGCGCTCCCCGTCGCCAGCCCAGTGGCTTTTACGACATCTCTCTCCCTAGAGATCGATCCAGATAGTCGTCTTTCTTCCTGGTGGCGAGATAGGGAAATCATAGATGCAGGTGTCTTAAAAAAAAAAAAAATAATGTAAGTGCAACAACAAAAAGTGTGCATGGTAAAAGGTGATGATTAGCTAGAAGGATGGACAGGGATGGGGATCTGAAGCACGTTGCTCCCCTTTAAACCTCGCTAGGTATCAGTTATCTCTCTAAACATCGGTGACGCCCACGTCCCGGTGAGAGTGGAACAAGGGCGCTTTGGGAGCACTCAGAATGTAACTCTTGACATCCCAGAATAGTCCCTGAAACTGGAAACAAAGCCGCTTAACTGGCGACGCGAAGACAAATAAGTGGCAGTGGTTGCATAGAAAGAACTTTTCTTTCACACGAACCGAATCGCTGTGCATTATTAATGGGCCGCATATAAGAAGCAACAGCAACTGGCATGAAATGGACCCGGTGGAGCATTCATTCCTTCAGGAGGCAGAAGTGGTTCGTCCGCAGGCTAGAACTTCTTGTGTCCTGTCTCATGTTCTAATTTTGTCTTTCAGTAACTCCCTAAAATTATTCAAGATCAAACCTTTCCTCTTGAGTTTGACATTTGGTCTCTAAAGCATATTTTATAAGATTCCAAAAACGGTGTTATAATTTTCAAAAACTGGAAACAACTGTTCTGTTTTGATGTTTACGCTTATCAAGAAACAGGTATTCATTATATTTGTCCTATGGTAGTGGTGCCTGAAACTTCAACAGTTAACCTCTGTTTCTCTTAAACTTAATTTTTAAAGGCACCTACCACATCCATTTCCAAGTGGGGATGGGAATGATTAAGGTTATTTCTATTACATTTTCTACCTAGGTGTGCAGAAATTTATATTAAAATTGTTTGCATGCATCTAAGAAGATTGCTTTCCACTCTTTAAGACTAAATTGTGTGGCTCATCTAGTTGGTATTTGTAAAAGGAAGATTGACCTTTGATGCCAGTTAATATCGTCCTAAGAAGTTTTGGGACCATAGCTCAATAATCAGATTTGCATTTTCTTGGTAATATCTGTAGGGTAAATTTCTAATTAGAGTTGTTGTCCATAGCTATTGTAATTCAAAGCATCTTCAGGTTACTGTATATGAAGTTTAATAAGCTGCCCTTACTAATCCTTAGTTCTTCTCCAAGAGTTGACAGTAAGTAGACTAGCAATTGAATAAACATGGAGGTTGAACTATTGTGTTTGGGATTGAAATCTAGTGGATAATTATGAATGACTTTCATTTTATGTGTAGCATAAGTAACTTGTGGATTTTTTATTTTTTTTTTACTTTTTAAATGATGGGGAAAGAACAGTTTTCACATGGCTCTTGCTAATGTGAATTTCCTGAGAATAAGTTTCAGAAAGGACACTTTTAAGTGCTCAAATCCATGACTTTTTTTATGCTGAATTTTGGTAGGTCAGCACACTATGCAAGGAAAGTATGTTTCAGTGATTTTTAAATTTTTCTGTGATGCTAAACCTATTACAACATTTTAGTAACTTATGAGTTTGTACATTGTAAGTAGTTATTGTGCTTTGTTATGAAAAAATCTCATCATGTTCAAGAACTAATTTGCCTCATACCTAATGTCATTTTTCTGAAAACAAAGTTTTTTAAGTGTTAAGGTGTTGTGTTTGAAATTGGATGTTGATCCAACAATTTCTGGGTTGAATCTGGGTCCCTATTTCTGTTTAACATTGAAAAATGTCTTTGGAGAATTACATTTTTATTTATGTCAAAACTTTTCTATGTTGTGACCCCTCAGCTGTCAAATCTTCATTTTCAATGTTTATTCTGATATTTTTAAAATACATTTTATTGATTTTTTACAGAGAGGAAGGGAGAGGAATAGAGGGTTAGAAACATCGATGAGAGAGAAACATCTATCAACTGCCTCCTGCACCCTCCTACTGGGGATGTGCCTGCAACCAAGGTACATTCCCTTGACCCGAATCAAACCTGGGACCTTTCAATCCGCAGGCCAATGCTCTATCCACTGAGCCAGACCAGTTAGGGCTATTCTGATTATTTCAATTCAGAATTTCTCAAGTAATAATTAAGATTTTTCTTCTAAATAGTTAAGAATTTTCTTCCAAAAATAAATAGCTTAAGAATCAGATTTGTATTTTCTTGGTAATATTGAAAGTCAATATATGTTCAATTCATTTGAAAAAATTTGAAAACACGTTTGTGTGTGTTTTTTACATAGAAAATTACAGTTTTTCAAAGCATATTTATTGAATGAATAAAAACCATTCTCATTTAATTCTCCTACTTAGGCTGTAATATTCTTATTTTACATATGAAGAATCTAAGGCTAGGAGAAACTAAGTAACTAGCAAAAAGGCTACATGATTAATAGTTAAAAGGTTACTCAAACCAAGATCGTGTGACACAAATTAGATGCTTTACTATTGCGCATATCTCAAGGTTAAACTTTGAAGAATCTTGTTTTGACCACCAACTATGTCATGTACTTCTGTATTTGCCTTTAGCCCGGATATCCTTTCTATTATCATTATTTGTATCCTGCCAAGTATTTAGTTATAAGTTTGAGAAAGTATATATTCATGTGAATTACAAAAGGCACATTTATATTTGCTTTTAACAGGTCTAAATGCTTTATATATAGAAACTCATACCATTTACATAGGACAGATCTGTGGAATTGATATAATTGTGCCATGGCTTTAATTTGTTATGTAAGCAGTAACTGAGGTGGGCCTTTGAAATAGTTAATGAAAATTAAAAAATAACTTTAGTAACATTCAGTGATGTTTAAAGTTGGGTCAGCCAACATGTGAAATTCTTCATTTTTTTAAAAGCCATGGACCATTTAGAATTCTGCAGTATTTATTTTTTAAATCTCTAAATCGTAGGGGTTGAAATGGAGTTTGAGGGGTCTAATCAGTCTACACTTGCTTATATCTTGCAAGTGGTTGGCATCCAACAAAGTGAAGAATAAACTGATAAATGATCCTTGTTTGGTGGACACCTCGGAGCAAGCTGTTCCTTGGCAGGGTATACTGACCTGGTTTAGCTTTGGCCCTGTCAGTGCTCAGGAGTTCAGGTATTTTTTTGGGTTGGATTCCAGTGGATTTAAATTCTCAGACTGGCCTGTATCAAAATAGTCACAGATTTTGAAATCAGCCTGTTCTGCAGTGTCCTCTTTAAGACCTCTTTTGTTTAATCCTGGAGTCTCGTCTGGATTTGAACTAGCCTTAGAGGTTATAATATAAGATTAATTTGTCAGGTATTTATGCAAAGGGATTTTTCTCTAAAGTTTCTTACATTTTCAAGTGTGAAGTTTACTAATCTGAAGTAATGTTGCCCTGCATTTACATAGGACAGGTAGCTTAGTTAGCGCTAGCATCTTTATTCCATATTGAACATGCTTATGCCTGTTTGCTTTTTATATAATATTAGAGACTTCTGATAAGTGCACATGTTTTCCGGATTGGTTGAAGTTCAGGAAAGGAATTATAGTAAACAAGCATGTACAGTTAAGCTGACAGAAATTGCATTCTGTCATAGAGGAATAGATGTTCTAAGATTAATTTATATCTCCCTTTTAGATTATTTACAAATATATGTCAGCAATTTTCTTTTGACATTTGTCAAGCATTTTAGTCCTGATGTTACCCCACTCCTCGCTATTTCTGAGCAAATATGGTAATAATTTAACTTCTAATGCATTTTAGCTAAAAATCTCCAAGATCTAAATAGCATTTGAACATGGTAGCAATGTTCTAAAGTAGAGAATTCTAAAGGGTTCAATTTTATATATCTTAACATAAATGTTTTACTGAGGTTTAATTCACACAACATAAAATTAACCATTTAAAGTAAGCAGTACAGCCCTTCCAGTGTGTCTCCGGGGGGTTGAGTGTTGACCCCATGCACCCAGAGGTCGCAGGTTCAATTCTAGGTTCAATTCTAGGTCAGGGCACATGCCCAGGTTGCAGGATCCATCCCCAGTAGGAAGCATACAGGAGGCAGCGGATTGGTGTTTCTCTCTCATCGATGTTTCTATCTCCCCCTCTCCGAAATTAACTAAAAAATTAAACAGTACAGTGGCAGTACATTCACAATGTTTTGCAACTATCATCTCTAATTCCATGCATTTTTATTACCCCCAAAGGAAATGGTATACTTGTGAAGAGGTTATTCTCTATCCCCTTTCTCCCTAGTCTCTGGCTACCGCCATTCTATTTTTTGTCTCTTTGGATATAAAGAAAATTATTTTGAGCCAAAATTGAAGAGGAGTACTATGTACAATTAAAATTGCAGGAAAATTTTTAGAAAATGATTGTTAAAAGTAAAAACCCACTCATTCTTTTCATGCTTTTCCAAGTACAGTAGTAGGTTATTGCCCAGGGACTTTTTATGGAAGAAAAGTTGGGAGTCACAGCTATTTGCAGTTTTAGTTTTGATCATTCTGAAGGAGTTATACTCAGACTCTCAGAATCATTTGTATTTCTTCATTGGGTTGTGAGACTTGCCGTATTTTCCAGCGTATAAGACGACCTCCCAATTTTACATTTAAAACATAAGTTTAGGCCTATATTCGCTCTATAAGACTATCCCCCACTTCCGAGGCAACACCAGTTCTTTTTTTAATAGACCGCCTCTCTGACTCTGGCCAATCTGAGCAGGCTTTTTACTAGAACACAGTGTAGCTTCGGGTACAGAACATGTACCCCGCCATCCCTCCCTTTCCTCCCTCTGCCGCCGCCGCCCCCCCCCCCCCCCCCCCCGTTGTCCATGGCCACTGGCTAGGCCCATATGTATGCACACAAGTCCTTTGGTTGATCTCTTCCCCTTACCCCCATTCCCCCTTATTTTCCCTCTGAGGTTTGAGAGTCTGATCGCTGGTTCTCTTTCTCTGGGTCTGTTTGTGTTGTTCATTATTTTCTCTAGATGTATGAGATCATGTGACCCAAGAAATACCCTTGTAAGAACCTAAACTGCAACAAGCCATAATGGTTATGCTGAGAGGCAAATGAACCAGTCTGTAGTGAGCTCCTTTCTGGACCAACAGTTCTTTTGCGTCCCAATTTCAATGCCAGATAGTTCCTTATGTGTACATGCCAGCCATATTTCAGATCTGGTTGGAGGACAAATGGCGGTAATGCAGGTCCGCCTGTCTCTGGTTTGGTCCTGGGCATCCTTCAGCAACCCGAGCTGTCTGCTGGTATGCTGAGGCGTCGTCAGCATCTTCCATCTCTGAATTGTTTCTCTTCTGTCTTCATGGCTGGAGCGCTTCTGTCTATTGCTCTCTGTTACAGAATTCCAGATGGTCTCGGAGTTGTTTTCTGAAAATATACAAACATATTCTCGACCAAAAGTTAATAAAGGGATATTTTCTTTAAATTTTATTTGGGATTCTTTTCCATTTTCCCCCCCCAAATGATTTTCTCCTGGCTTGTTTGTCACCATGTGTGTATTTTCATGGGTATCTTGCTATTAGCGTTTCGAATGAAGGTTAATTTTCTAAAGCACAAATTTTTTAGATGTAAATTATTATCAGGATATATTTCCTTACATGATATTCTTCCACTGTCACCCCCTTTTTTACTTTAAATAATAGGAAACTTTTGGAAATTTTATACTGTAGTCTTGATAGCTTTTACATTTTAAGTTAGTTGCGCTACACTATGACTACTTTAGATTCATAACATGTTGTGCTATTTTACCGTGGGCCTTTTGGTTTTCTTAATGTATAAAGCAACTTGAAATATTGACAGACTTATTTGAGATTATATTGGGAAGTCATTGTTAGATTGATAACCTTTGATCCTATCCTTATGACTAACTTTGTGACTATTTTATTCAGCCATGTTTTGGGATATTTAGATTCACCTGAACTCTGCTTTTATCCCTGTAGAATAAATCTTAGAAATCTTTATATGTGACTCATTCCAGAAACATAGACACTGTTACAGATGCGATTGATCTTTTAGCTTTTTTGGATTGTTTTAGTTGGTTGATTGAGGGAGAAAACAACTAAGTATTTCTTCTTTCCAAAATAACATAATAAATTTGGACTTATATAATTTAAAATTGCTACTAAGTTTAAAGTTTTAATTTTGAGCTTTGAAGATATTCTTTTATCCTTATCTTAAATTCAAAATGGTACTTCCCTAGTTTATTGAAATCTTAAAATGTATGGTGAGAAGTGAAATACAGATTTCCTGTTATTTGTAAAGATTTGTAATAGGTTACAAGAGGTCTAAGTGGAAAAGAAGAATTTAGCCTGACCAGGCTGGTTCCAGTGATGAACCAGGAGGTCACAGGTTTGATTCCTGGTCAGGGCACATGCCCAGGTTGTGGACTTGCCTCCCCAGTAGGTGGCTGATCAATGATTCTCTCTCATTGATGTTTCTATTTCTCCCGGTCCCTCTCCCTCTCCATCCCTCTCTGAAATTAATAGAAATATATTATTTTTAAAAGAAAATAATTTAAATTTTGATACTAATCCCCCCTTTTAGGGAAAAGTTATGTAATTAATAAAGTTAGTTCTAAGAACAGCCGGGACTGGTTTGGCTCAGTGGATAGAGCGTCGGCCTGCGGATTGAAAGGTCCCGGGTTCAATTCCGGTCAAGGGCATGTACCTTGGTTGCGGGCACATCTCCAGTAGGGGGTGTGCAAGAGGCAGCTGATCAATGATTCTCATCAATGTTTCTAACTCTCTATCCCTCTCTCTTCCTCTCTGTGAAAAATCAATAAAATATGTTTAAAAAAAAAAAGTTAGTTCTAAGAACAACTTAAGAAGTGATGAAGCCGGGACTGGTTTGGCTCAGTGGATAGAGCGTCGGCCTGCAGACTAAAAGGTCCCGGGTTCGATTCCGGTCAAGGGCATGTACCTTGGTTGCGGGCACATCCCCAGTGGGGGGTGTGCAAGAGGCAGCTGGTCGGTGTTTCTCATCGACGTTTCTAACTCTGTCCCTCTCAATTCCTCTCTGTGTAAAATCAATAAAATATATTTAAAAAAAAAAAAAAGAAATGATGAAAAAGAATTATATAAGACTATTTAGGACTCAATAAAAATTTCTGCATTTTTTAAGTAGTGAATTTTTTCAGGGATATGTCAATTCTTTATAAATTTATGTTTTTATATATAACTCATTAATTTTTATAATAACATTTATTGAAAAGCTAGTGTACTATATGTAATCATAAAAATAACATATTTTTACAAATTTATTTTTTTGAAAGTATTTCAGATATTTCCCTTTCCCCCCAAAAAATAACATCTTTAAGTGGGTGATGTTTAAAGATGCTTGAAAATATGATTTAGTGGATGATTTGGGAATGAAACCGGATTGTTAATATTTTTAACTTTATTATAGAACAATATTTTATCTATCCAGGTTCCAGCTTAGAATAAGAAGTAGATAAAAGACCTTTAATTATCACAAAATTAATTAACTAAATCATCTGATTAAAGCACTGGCTTACAAAATCTCTTGCTTTGTAGGTAATTCTAAGAAGTTTGATGATCTCTTTTCTAATTCCCATAACAGATTAAAAGGTGCAAGGAGGGTGACAGGAAAAGAACCAGGTTAGCTTGGAGCCATTTGATAATAGGGATAGTACTTCATTAGACTCTAAGTGTATGGTTAATTATTGTTGTGCTCAGTAACTTATTCAAAAGATTTAGAGAAGAATAAGAAAAAAAAAGATGACTCCAGATTTTTAAGAGTTCCTGATAATAAATTTATTTTGGGGAAATGTTTGTAATTTTGGGAGAGTATATTAGAACATAGACTTTGGAGTCATATCTAACTAGGTTTTCATCTTTTATCATTTAAGCATTATGATTCTTCATCTCTCAAAACAGAAAAAGTAATACCTTCCCTTGAAGATTGTTTTGAAATTTAAATGAGATAACATATGTCTTTAGTATACTATCTAACATCTAGTACCCAGTCAATAAATGTTATTTTCCTCCTTAAATTGTTTGACAAAAAAAAAAAAAAAAAAGCATTTTAGGAAGATATTTAAAATATTTGAAAAAAGTTCTGCTGTAATATGTTAATAAAGCTACATATAAACTTTGTACAGTTTAGCATTAACTGAGTGTGTATTTTATCAGAAATAAAATTCTATTTTGGTTTTCTTCCCACACCAGTCTTATTAATATGGACCTGTGCTATTCAATATCAGCCACTATCTACATGTGGCTACTTATTTTTAAATTTTTAAATAGATTTTATTTTTTTTAAATGGTTTTAGATTTATAGGAAAATTGTACTGAAACTGTACATTTTCAAATACAGCCAGCTTCCCCACAGTTAGCTCTGTTAACATCTTACATTAGTGTGGTGCGTTTATTATAATTGGTGAACTAGTATTGGTAAATTACTTCTAACCAAAGTCCATAGTTTACATTAAGGTTCACTCTTTGTGTTGTATAGTTGTTTGGGTAAGATTGTTTTCTTTCACTTAACAATGTATATTTAAGCTTCTTCCCTGTCTTCAAGGCTTGATAGTACATTTCTTTTTACTGCTAAACAATATTCCATTGTATGGATACACTTAAGTTTTAATTAATTAAAGTAAATAAAATTTAAAATTTAGTTACTCACATACAGTAGCCACTTTATAAGAGCTCAATGGCCACATGTGGCTGTGGCTTCTCTACTGGAAACATATAGAACATTTCCATCATCTCAGAAAGTTCTGTTGAAGAGTGCTGTTGTAAACTATTCCCTAAAGGTCCAGTTCTTCATTTATAGGCACTCTCACAGAGAATTTCCCTATTTACATGGCCTCAATTTGTCCTCAAGCCTACATTTTCTGTGCTTTGTCACTTACACTGCTGGCAACCCTAATCTTGAAATAATATAAAACCCTTTACTCTCCCAAAGCCCCAGACTTTCCAAATGTCAGTTTGTAGTGTGGCTTCCTCATTTTCTTATTAGGGCATCGTCTTTTACTCCACTCTTCATTGTTCCTAACCTGGAGTCACCCTTTTCTTTCTTATTCTCCTCTAAAACTTTTGAATATTTACCAAATGTATATAGATCTCAGAGCTAATAAATGGCATAACTGAGATTAGAATTTAGATTTTCCTATTCTAGTTCTCTTAAGATCCCCATTAGTTGGGGTTGCTTTTACAATCACTGTTGAAGTTAGAATCACTTTGAAAGCTGTTATTGAGGACTATGTCATTAAATACTGAGTAATTTAACATATATTACTTACAAATCAAAAGTACAGAGGTTATTGCTATAGATTTAATAGTGATGTATTGTTCTTTAAACAATTAAAATCCTAAATGAAGGCCCTAGCTGGTTTGGCTCAGTGGATAGAGCGGCGGCCAGGTGACTGAAAGGTCCCGGGTTCAATTCTAGCCAGGGGCACTTGGGTTGTGGGCTTGATCCCCAGTAGGGGGTGTGCAAGAGGCAACTAATCAATGACTCTCTCCTCATTGATATTTCTCTCTCTCCCCCTCTCTCTCTTCCTCTCTGAAATCAATAAAAAAATAAGTTTTTTGTTTGTTTGTTTTTTTATTAAGAATCTTAAATGAAGAAATTTATCCTACTTAGTGGATTTTTTCTTTAATTTATAATGGAACTTTTTTCCCTACAGTGTGACCCATTTTAGGTAACAAAAATTAATTTCCAGCCCTAACCTCTTTGGCTCTGTGGATAGAGTGTTGGCCTGCGGACTGAAGGGTCCCAGGTTCGATTTCAGTAAAGGGCATTTATCTTGGTTGTGGGCAAATCCCCAATAGGGGATGTGCAGGAGGCGGCTTATCGATGTTTCTAACTCTCTGTCCCTCTTCCTTCCTCTCTGTAAAAAATCAATAAAATATATTTTTAAAATGAATTTCCAGTACTAATACAGATGGACTAATAAGGATAAATAGAATTTAACTGAACATTATTGGTATCCAGAATTTTCTGTTGGTGCTAGTTTTGCATTTGGATTCTATTCAAACTACATTTTGATCTATAGAATCCAAATAGGTTGCCACATGAACTTGCATTTCCCTAAACTCATCATGTTAAAGTTTCCAGAGTTTGAAAAATGGGGACCCTCATGTTAGTCTGTGTTTTTAATTGAGTTGTACCTCTACTTTTGCTCAAAGCAGTCATGCTGTGTATGATCTGTATTTGACCTTCTCTGCATACTGGCATACTGGTTATTGCTCCAAAGTCCATTTTTGTGGAGACATTGTGTTAAGAGTGGTAGTCTTCCATATTTAAGTACTATACTTAAAAAAACACACACCTGGATTTTAACCTTCATTTTGAAATACTTCCCCTATAGTTACTGCTTTTAAAACCCATATTTTATATGTCAACTTTTACATTACTCCATTGATAGCAGTTTTTGAACTGTTTTGACTAAAACTGTCACTCTTTGCTTGAGTCTAGCCTCTTTAGATTTATTAAAAACTTTAAAAAAGTAAATGTAAGGCTCCCCATTTATTCAGCAAAAATTGAATTACGAGTTCTTTGGATTGATTCATTTGCTCTGAGTCAATTTTTTCAGAAATGTCATTTTATTATGTAGGGCTGTGATGGGTGAAAACCAGCTCATAAGTCTACAAAGGACCCTTGAATTTATTTTCTTTCTACCACTGTTTTTTTTTTTAAGTTTGGCTTTTTGAAATAAAATTCTTAGAATAGGAAATGTTCTGTTTAAATCACTGAGTAATTTCGACTATCACTGAGTCCAAACAGGTAATATTCTTATGAAAGCATCATTGAATATTGAAATGGCAGCACCTGTTTCAATAGTGATTGCCATTAATTAATTCATTATACTCAGATGTTAAGGTAAAACTTTAAGAATCTTCTTAGGTAGCTGAAACTGGTTTGTCTCAGTGGATAGAGCGTCAGCCTGTGGACTGAAGGGTCAAGGGCATGTACTTTGGTTACGGGCACATCCCCAGTAGAAGGTGTGCAGGAGGCAGCTGATCGATGTTTAGTTAGCCTTTTCCAGAATATCCTGTATTTGGGATTGTGAAACAAAAACTTCCATGTGAACGCTTTTGTAAAACAAAGGATTTATTGAGCCTTATGCTAACCAGGGTGCTGGTAATATGTCTATTGGGTATACAGATATGTGCACTTTGTGATAATTCATTGAGCTGAACCTTCTTGATCTGTATATCTTTTTGTCTATATGCCATATTTCAATATATTATATATAAAATTGGGAGTCATTTTTTTTAATTTAAACAGTCTTATCTTTTTTTTTTTCTTTCATTTTTTATTAGGGTATTATATGGGTACATATCTTACCAATTCCCCCCCACCCCCAGACATGGCCTCCCTCCCCAGAGTTTTGCGTCCATTGGTTGTACTTATATGCATGCATACAAGTCCTTTGGTTGATCTCTTATCTCCCCCATATCTCCCTACCCTCCCCACTGTAATTTGACAGTCTGTTTGTTGCTTTACTGTCTCTGTATCCATCTTTTTGTTCATCAGTTTATAATGTTCTTTATTATCCATAAATGAGTGAGATCATGTGGTGTTTTTCTTTCATTGACTGGCTTATTTCACTCAGCATAATGTTCTCCAATTCCATCTAGGATGCTGCAAATGATAAGATTTTCTTCTTTTTTATGGCAGCATAGTATTCCATTGTGTAGATGTACCATAGTTTTTTTATCCAATCATCTGCTGACGGGCACCTAGGCTGTTTCCAAATCTTAGCTATTGTAGATTGTGCTGCTATGAACATAGGGGTGCATATATCCTTTTTGATTGGTATTTCTAGTTTCTTAGGGATATATTCCTAGGAGTGGGATTACTGGGTCAAATGGGAGTTCCATTTTCAGTTTTTTGAGAAAACTCCATACTGTTCTCCACAGTGGTTGCAGGGAGTCATTTTCTATTTCAGTCCCCTGAGTATTTCTCAGTGTGATCTAGTAAAATATTCCTGTAGTGCTCTTCAAAAGAAATAGTTGCCATAATCTGTTTTTTGTTTATTTTTTAAAGAAACTAGTAGGGTTAAACAGTTCTTGGGTTCCTGTACTGGTCTAGCATATGGCTTATTTTTGAGAGTGCTCCATGTACTGTACACTTGAAAAAAATTTGCTGTTGTTGGATGTACTGTTCTATGGATATACTTTAGGTACAGTTTTGTTCTAGTGGTATTTGAGTCTTGTATGTATATCCTTGTTGAGCTGTGCCCTAGCTCTTGACCGGATGCTATTCTGGATGCTAAAGCCTTAAAGTTTTCCATTAGACTAATTGACGTTCTCTTGGAGCAAACAAATACTCCAATTTGATAGGTTTGCTAATGTATATTGGCTGAATTTTTATATATTAAAACTATAGAGCAAAAAGCAAGAGGGAGGAACCAATATATTCTCTGATTTTAAGGAATTTACAGTTTAGTTATATAGCCTAGCTTTGCTTGATTGGGGATGCTGTTAACAGGGACACCAATTAAAAAACTGTCACATGCCCTGACTGGTTTGGCTCAGTGGATAGAGTGTTGGCCTGCAGATTCAAGGGTCTCAAGTTCTGGTCAAGGGCATGTACCTTGGTTGCGGGCACATCCCCAGTGGTGGGTGGTCCAAGAGGCAGCTGATAGATGATTCTCTCTCATCGATGTTTCTAACTCTATCCCTCTCTCTTTCTCTCTGTAAAAAAATCAATAAAATATATTTTTTTAAAAAAGAAGAGAGGTCTGAATTGAGAGATAGATTTGGAAGTCATCAGTATCTAGTTGGTAGTTGAAAGCTGAAAAATAGATGACATCACTCAAGGAAATTTTGTAGAGAAGTGAGGAAGGAATCTGAGGGAACCACACATATTCCAAGGATGGGCAGAGAAGGAGAAGCCCTCAAGAGCCGGCACACAAGGAGTGGCCTGCCATACTTGGATAGTGTGCCATTCTAGAAGCCAAAGTGGGGTAGCATTTGCTGTAATAAACTTGTCAACATTAATTTTTTTTTTAATCCTCACCTGAGTATATTTTTCCATTGATTTTTAGAGAGAGTGTAAGAGTAAGAGAGAAAGAAAGAAATATTGATGTGAGAGAAACACATCAGCTGGTTACCTCCTCCTGCATGAGCCTGGACTAGGGAGAAGCCTGCAACCAAAGTATGTGTCAGTGCCTTACTCTTGACCACTGGGACTCTTCGGTCCGCAGGCCAATGTTCTATCCACTGAGCAAAACCGGCTAGGGTAACTGGTCAACATTATTAATGCTCTGTAGAAAGAAGAAAGATAAGGACTGAAATGTGACCATTGAACTTCATACGAAAGTTTTTGACATGCCCGTTAAAGTCATTTCAGAACAGTGGTTTTGGAAAAGTGTAGTTTGAAAACTGAGAGGTAAGGGATTAGAAAATAGAATCTAGGAGAAGATAGGGACAGGGATTGAGTGATTAAAAAAAATTTTTTTTTAAATAAGACAGGTGGGAGACAGAAATGTGTTAGCTTCTCTAAATGAGGATGTAAGTGTGCTGGTGGGGAAAGAAATAGTAAAGTCTGGGATACGTTAAAGAAATAATATTGGTGCTACTCAAAATGTCTCAATCTCATTGGATTTCTCTGTCTGTAGATTAGTATTTAACAGTCTGAAATATAAATTTATGAGGCAGAGTTAGATTTTCTCTTCATTGTGAGTTTTCCCCCCTACATTCAAGATTATTGACTACTTGCCAATCAGATTTGTCATTGTGTCTCAAAATAACTTCTGGGTACACAGGGAGCAAACTTCCTCTACAAAAAGGAGCCATTATTGAAGCAGGAGGACGATTTCAGGATGTGATCTGAAAAACTAAAGTCTCATTAAAATATTTGGCCTAGTTTTCAAAATTTATTCATGAATCTTTTGTGTGGGACTGAGTTATCTTTATGATTTAGCAAACAACCTTAATTAAGGAGACATCAATTTTTACAAAGGAAACAGCCGGTTTCAGAAGTTTGCATTTAATTTGAAAGCAGTTAACAGAAGACAGATGAACTAAAATGCCTGGTATATTCCGAAATTATCTTGATTTTATTCCCGTTATGTCCTTGATGTTTAGGTTACCACTAAATGATGATGATAAATTTATGTACTTGACAATATAGTATATGTACCACTCTACAGAGTATTAATGCAAAAACTGAAAGAAGAAAATAATTCTTTGCTGTTTTGCTATAATGGGTATGGTTTTTCTGCTTAAAGGATCTTAATGATTATGCTTTATCATTCTATCACCTCTTAATAACTGCTGATTGTCCTTTTCAGCATAGCACATTTACACACAACATGTAACTTTGTTACATAGAATAGAACCCTGGAGCTTCAGACTGCTTACACAAAGTTAGACACGGTCATTCACAGGCTGTTTCAGCTTCAGATCAGGCAGCTTCCCCAGGAATAGATTTATCTTTTTTAGAATTTTTCTTCTAAACTTGTCATTAAGTTGGAGGTAGAAATGTTTCTTTTTGTCCCTCTGCACACTGGGTAAGTAAGCTCCCTAACTGAACCCTTTGAAGCTTTCTTAACCCTTCTTTATCAAGTTCTGTTTTTCAGGCCTTTCCCACTCTAAATCAAAAGCCCTTCTCATCATACTTGTGCCAAGCATTTCTCCATTAGTACTAACATTATCATATGAAATTATTTATATCTAGGTGGTTGTGCAATTGGGTCTTTCTTCACAAGGTATTATTGCTGGAGAAACCTTGCTCTTAAACATCTCCGGCTGCAATTTTATCTGTAAATTAATTTATATTCTTCTGAGATTTATAACACTGAATAGTTATTATAAGCCTTTACTTATTTTTCTTCTTTTTGTTTTATTTTCTGCTTTTAGCTTTATTTTTCAAGCTAGTTAAAATTTTTTCTCTGGTGTTGTCCTGCATGTTGGTTGCTATGGAAATGTTCCAGAGAAATGGTAGGTTAAGTTAAGGCCAAGAATAATGAGTAAAACTCATAGGGTAGGGTAGGGTAGGGTAGGGTGGTTGGGATTGCCTTCTGACAGACAGTAAGTTTTGTTTGATATAATACCTCAGAGCAACTTATGCTTCAATTCATATAAGATCTGAGTTTTAGTCTCAGTTCCATAATTTATAGCTTTGGGCAAGTTATTTAATGCTGCAGCAGCTTATCAATTTTCTATAAAACTAGTGGCCCAGTGCACAAAATTTTTGCATTGGGGGGGACCCTCAGCCCAGTCTGCATCCTCTCCAACCTGGGACCCCTCGAGAGATGTCCAACTAGCAATCAGACATCCCTTTTGCAATCCAGGATCTCCTGCTCCTAGCCATTCGCCCACCTGCCTGATCGCCCCTAACCACTCTGCCTGCTGGCCTACTTGCCCCCAACTGTGCCCCCACCTCCACCCCACCCCTGGCCTTCTCGCCCCCAACTGCCCTCCACTGCTGGCCTGATCGTCCCCAAGTTCTCCCTATTGCCCCCCCTGCTGACCTGATCATCCCCAACTGCCCTCTTCCCCTTGCCTGATCACCCCTAACCACCTCTGCCTTGGCCCTGCCACCATGGTTTTGTCCAGAAGGATGTCCAGAAGGTCTCCTGGTTTAATTGGCATATTATCCTTTTATTAGTATAGATGGGCCTATTGATGCCTCAGAAGAGTGACTGGCCCAGAGTAGATACTTGATGACTTTTAATTTCTGTGTTTTGCCCTCTAAATGAGAAGCAGATAAGATGAACCTGTAATAGAGGAGATGGTAATATGTTTTAAAACATTTAAAATGTCATTTTGTAATATGTGGATGAAATCCTCAAAGCAATATAATTATTTAATAGTGGTATTGTGTGCTCATAGAACAAATCTGAAGTTCTTTATATTTTTAAGTTATTACATTTAAAAATTTGAAACTGACCTTTTATTTTAGCAGCTTTATTGAAGTATAATTTGCATACTATAAAATTAGCTTATTAAAGTGCATGGTTCAACAATTTTAAGTAAATTTATAGAATTGTGCAACATCACCATAATCCAATTTTAGAACATTTCCATCAGCCCTAAAAGCTCCCTCACTTTAGTGACTATTAACTTGCATCTGTAAGGTGGCACAAATTATAGGATTTAAAAGTACTTGTTTGGGAGTTAGGTCTGTCTGAGTTTGAATCCCAATCCTGCCACTTACTAGTCTTGTGTCTTTGATTACTTCTATGTAGTTTGATTTCTTTTTCTTTTTAATCCTCACCTCAGGGTATGCTTATTGCTTTTAGAAAGCGGAAGAGAGAGAAAGAAAAAAAACATGACCATGATAGAGAACATCGATTGGTTGCCTTCCGTATGTGCCCTGAATGGTGACTGAACCCTCAAAGTAGGTGTATGCCCTGACAAGGAATCAAATCCACAACCTTTCAGTGTACAGAACGACACTCCAGCCAACTGAGCCACACTGACCAGGCTGTATGTTAGTTTCTTTATGTTCAAAATGGAGATAATAACATAATATCATTGCTGTGACCATTCAGTTAATAAGGTACTGTGTATAGAACACTGAAAATGCTAAAATACCTAACAGATAATGGTTACTGGTGGAAGTTTATATTTTGATTTAGACTTATGGTAGATCCTATATAATAAAAGCATAGTATACAAATTGTTCCCTCAACTGGGAGTTGTCCGGGAGTTCAGCCAGGGGGCAGGGCCGGCCTGGGAAAGGGAGGCCCTGCCCAACAGCTGCTAGGGACCCTACCAGTGCATGCATTTTATGCACTGGGCCTCTGGTATTTAAACAAGAGAAGCATCTGAAAATACCTAAAATAATGCCTGGCACATGGATAGTTTTCAGAAAACTAAGCTCTGTTATATCATGTGGTAAGTTTATAGTACTGTAGCTCTTTAGCTGTTGCTTTAATCACAGTTAAACCTTTGAGGCTCACAACGTATAGTTATTTGTTATTTTGCAGAGGCATACAGCAGCTATGAGAGTTGGAATTGGATATCTGCAGACTAGTTACTGAGCTGGTAGAATGAGTCATTGGTCTTACTGTTTATTGTTCATTGAAATACTTTTCTTACTAGGAGATCTATTTCCTTGTAAAACAAAAAGCCTTAAAAAATGATAATATTAATTATTCATTTTATTAATATAAACGTTTAGAGATTTATTATTTTTATTATTGATATTATTATTAATAATAATAATAATATTTTTATTGCCCAGCCAGCATGGGTCAATGGTTGAGCATAAACCTATGAACCAGGAGATCACAGTTTGATTCCCAGTCTTGGCACATGCCCAGGTTATAGGCTGGATCCCCAGTGGGAGGCCTACAGGAGGCAGTGATCGATGTTTCCCTTTCATCATTGATGTTTCTATCTATCCTCCCTCTCCCTTCCTCTCTTTCCAAAAAATCAATAAAATAGAGCATTTAAAAAAAAGAATATCTAAAATCCTTAAAAATAAATCTAAAAAAAAAAACACTACAATTTCTTTTTACCTCATTACCCATACTGAATTTGATGATAAAGTATTTTAAGGTAGTTTTTACTTTGGGCCAATTCCTTCTTTATTGAGGGGTAACATAAACAGGAATGTACATATTTTAAGTGTAGAGCTTGATAAAACTTCCCAGCTGTTTACAGATTCATGTAATTGGTGTACAGATTAAAAAACAGAATATTATTGACCACCTTAAAAAGGCTAATTTTAAAATATAAAACAATCACAGATTTAGATAAACTTGAGAGACTTAGGTCTTGGATTTTTAAATTTTTATTACTAACTTCGTGTGTCACCTGAGGCAAGTTAATTCTATCTTTCTGGTCTGTACCTCATCTTTAAATTGAGGGGCTGAGATTGGATGTTTTATTATGGCTCTAATTCTGTAAAAGGGCAAAAAGAGGGTATGGTGATTCAAATGCACTATAAAAGATTGGAGGTAGTAGGCTGAGAAGACAGTTTAATTTAAAAAGGGAGATTGATTTTTTTCTTTTTCTTTGTTTTTCAGGTTATATTTCACACTATGTGCTGACTGTATCTACAGAAACTATTAAAAAAAAAAGATAAACTTTTTTCAAAGATTTTGATTCCAGTGGAATCTTTGCTTTAGATATTGTGTGTGTGTGTGTGTGTGTGTGTGTGTGTGTGTGTGTTAGTGAATTGCAACTCCAGAAGCAATGCCTGTACAAGCTCCACAGTGGACGGATTTCCTTTCCTGCCCGATTTGCACTCAGACTTTCGACGAAACAATTCGAAAGCCCATCAGTTTGGGTTGTGGCCATACTGTCTGCAAGATGTGCCTGAATAAACTCCACCGGAAGGCTTGCCCATTTGACCAGACCACTATCAATACAGACATTGAGCTCCTTCCCGTGAACTCAGCATTGCTTCAGCTAGTGGGTGCTCAGGTATGGTGGGTGACCTGCTATACTTTTTAATTTCCGTGTGTGTTTTCCTCCCAAAGCAACTTGTTAAATTAAAACTGGGTAGCATTGCCCTCTGTTTAAATAGATAAAATTCTGTTCAGTACTGTGCCAATCCTTTATTTCATTCTGTTAGGAGACTTACCCTTGGTAGCCCAGTGTTTCTCAGTCATATATGGTAACAATGTTTTAATCTGGTGGTCCCAACTTTCTCAACAAATTTAGCAATTCAACCCTTACTCCGGGAGGATGTGGAGTAACAGAAACTCCTTTATTGCTGGTGGGAATGCAAAAATGGTGCTGCCACTTTGGAAGCTATTGTATCATTTTATGTTCTATTTATATGAAATGTCCACCTAAGAAGTGACAAGGACCTCTTATATTGAGGAAAATATTATTCACAAAACCATTGCATTTTACTTAATAAGAAAAGTGAAGCTGCTTCAGACAGTTTTACTTAGTAGATATTAATCAAAATGAAAGAAGAAGAAGGTGACAAGAAACTGTAGCCCACAGCCTTTGGGAACCAATTATCTAGGGTAGGAGCAAATATCCCTAGATAACCATAAAGTTTAGATGGTAATTCTGAAAGTAATACTTTGAAAGTTTTATGTCAGTATTCTTAAATTCAAGATCAATGGTATCTTCAGAAGGCTTCATAAAGTCATGGGAGGCAGGGTTTTGAAAGCTAGATATGATTCACTTAAATAACCCCTCACTAGATTAATTTGCATAGTGTCCAAAGTACCATCTGTTTACCATAAATCATTATCGGAATAAATATACTGAAATTTTGGATTAAACCCACTCAGATCTTCCTAAAGGCTGCAGAAAGTAGAGAAGGTTAATATGTATGTTGAAGGTAAAAAGAACAGTTTTTATTCAAAAGGAAAACTTAATTTACTTACATACTTGTTTCTGTGTCATCAACAATACTATAAAATATTCGTCCAAAGGGAAAGTGCAGCTTTTCCTTTTCTTCCTATACTTAATTTTTTATTTCACAATCATTTTTCTTTTTACTTTGAAAATTCCAGTATGACATTTTGGGAACATTTTAAAAATAGACTTATTGGCCCTGGCTGGCATGGCTCCGTTGATTGAGTGTCATCCCATGCATGGAGAGATCACTGGTTCCATTCCTGGTCAGGGCACATGCCCACATTGCAGGCTCAATCCCCAGTAGAGGCATGCAGGAGGCAGATATCTTTTCATAAAGATATCTAAGGATGAACTGATTTTTTTCCCTATAAAATGAGTAAGTCATTCTCATCTTAACTGAAACAGCTAATGTTTGTGAAATTTGAGGGAGCATCGTATGCATCTTAACACATAATATCCGCTATTTTAGCGCTAAAAGCTCCATTTAAAAACTGTTAGAGCCTTGGCCGGTGTTTCTCAGTGGTTAAAGTGTTGGCCCTGGCACCAGGAGGTCGGAGGCTTGATTCCTGGTCCAGGGCATGTACCTTGATTGCAGATTCGATCCCTGGCCCTGGTTGGGGCATGTGTGGGAGGCAACCAATTGATGTGTCTCTTTTACATCAATGTTTCTCTCGCCTTCTCTCCCTCTTCAGGAGAAGAATAACAACAACAAAAAAGAAAAGTTAGAGCTAATAAATTAACCAAAGTTGCAGTTAAAAAGTCAACATGCAAAAATTAATTGTTTATCTATACTAACAATGAACAAACCTAAAGGAAATTTAAAACAACTCCAGCCCAGACTGGTTCTGCAAAGTAACTGAACATAGACCCATGAACCACGGGGTTTTCTATTCCCGGTCAGGGCACGTGCAGGGCACAGGTTTCGGGCACAATATGAGGTGTGCAGGAGGCAGCTGATAAATGATTCTCTCATCATTGATATTTTTATCTCTCTCATCCTCTCTGAAGTCAATAAAAATATTTTTTTTTAAAACATGTAAATCAGTAGCGTCAAAAAGAATAAAATAACTAGGAATAATTTTAGCAAAGGTGGTGAAAGACTTGTACTCTGAAAACTATAAAACTTTGCTGAAATTTAAAAAGATATAAATAAAGGGAAATATATCGCGTGCTCATGGATAAACAGATTTGTATTATTAAGATGACAGTATACCCAAAATAATCTATAGGTTTAGTGTAAGCACTATCAAAATCCCAGCGGTGGTTCTTTTTTTTTTCAGAGATAGAAAAATTCATCCTAAAATTTATATGGAATCACAAAGGCTTCAAATAGCCAAACAATCTTGGGGGGGTGGGGGGGGAAGAATCACACTTTCTGATTTTGAAACTACAAAACTAAAGTGATCAAAAGAGTGTGGTACTGGCAAAGAGACATATTTTGGTCCTCGTAATAGAATAGAGAGTTCAGAAATAAACCCAATGTACAGTCAGATGATTTTTTTGACAAGGTTACCAAAGTCATTCAATGGGAAAAACATTTTTTCCGACAAAATCGTCTGAGAAAACTTGATACCCAAATGTAAAAGAATGAATTGGACCTCTACCTTACAGCCTCTACAAAAATTGACTCAAAGTGGAACAAAGGGTAAATGTAGGAGTTAAAATGACAAAACTCTTAGAAGAAAAATATAGGCCTAGATATATATATGACCTTGGAAGAGGCAGTGGTTTTTTTAAGATATGACATTCAGGAGCACAAGACAAAAAAATTTAACTAAATCAAAATTTAAAACTTTGTGCTTCAAAGGACATTGTCAAGAGTGTGAGAAAAATAATTGTAACTCATATCTGGTAAGAAACTTGCATCTAGAATATGCAAAGAACTCTTACAGCTTATTAAAAAGAACATAATTTTAAAATAGACAAAGATCTGAACAGATACTTCATCAAAAAAGATATACAGATGGCATCTGAGCAAATAAATGAGCTCAGCAGCATTTGTCATTTGGAATTACAAATTAAAACACTGAGATACTACTACACACCAATTAGAATACGTAAAATCCAAAACACAACACAAAGTGATGGTGAGGATGTGGAGTAACAGAAACTCCTTTATTGCTGGTGGGAATGCAAAAATGATGCAACCACTTTGGAAGCTATTGTATCATTCTATGTTCTATTTATATGAAATGTCCAAAATAGGCAAATATATAGAGACAGAGAATAAAATTAGTTTTTTGGGCTGGTGGGAGTGGGGAAAAAATGAGAGGAATAACACTTAAAAGAGCATGCAGTTCTTTAAGAATCCAGTATATTTAATGTGAGTTTTGATATTACTGGTGTTAAATGGCAGTGCATAAAACATACTAAAAAAGCACTTGTTTAATTGATTAGTAAGCACTGACGCAGACCTCTTCTTTTGATCTCTAGGTCCCTGAGCAGCAGCCCGTTACATTGTGTAGTGGGGTTGAAGATACAAAGCATTATGACGAAGCCAGGAAATGTGTAGAAGAATTAGCATTGTACCTGAAACCACTCAGCAACGCTAGAGGTAAGTCGGGTGCAGTTAGTAATGCTAAGCACATGTTTATTAAAAATACTTTTATTACCATAAAAATTGTGGGCTGTAAATGAATGTGTGTTTGTTTTGTTTTGTTTTGTTTTGTTTTAAATATATTTTATTGAGTTTTTACAGAGAGGAAGGGAGAGAGATAGAGAGCTAGAAACGTCAATAAGAGAGAAACATCAACCAGCTGCCTCCTGCACACCCCCCGCTGGGGATGTGCCCGCAACCCAGGCACATGCCCTTGACCGGAATCGAACCTGGGACCCTTCAGTCCGCAGACGGACGCTCTACCACTGAGCCCAACCGGTTTTGGCTAAATGAATGTTAATGAAATTTATTTAGTATAAATCAAACTCACTAGTGCTAAATAATGTTATTAAAAATCTTATCAAATAAAGTAGTGAATTGAGAGTTTATGTGATGTTGGAAACATTTGAATGAGTTACAGAAATAAGTATAAGTATAAATGGAATAATGGTTTTAGAAGGGCTTGCTATCATTTGGCAACTGAATTGTCTTCCTTCTATTCAGTTTTATATGTGCTATAGGGAAGGTAATAAAATTATTATTTTGCCATTACAGTTTGTTATTTTACTATGAAATAATATGTCAGAACTGTTATGACCTTCAGATTTGGATCTTTAATTATTATTGTCCGGCCTTTTCATCTTTATTTCTCCATGATTAAAATGAATAATGGTATATTTAATGTCATCAATGTTGTATTTGCATGAGGTAAAAGCTTTTGTTGTATACTTTTAAAAATGCTTCACTTATGTAATTCTGTTATTCATTTTAAATATTCTAGTAGAACACATAAGTCTGTCAGCCCATCTGAGGATGTTTTTCTGAACTCTCTAAAATTGCATTGTAAACCTAGAAACAATTTTTTACTCTATTCAAAGGAGTGGGTCTGAATAGCACTACTCAGAGTGTTCTGAGTCGCCCAATGCAGAGGAAGCTGGTAACTCTGGTCCACTGCCAACTAGTGGAAGAAGAAGGCAGGATCCGTGCCATGCGAGCAGCTCGATCATTAGGTGAACGAACAGTTACAGAGCTCATTCTCCAGCACCAGAATCCTCAGCAGCTCTCTTCTAATCTTTGGGCAGCAGTAAGGGCTCGGGGCTGCCAGTTCCTTGGACCAGGTATAGAATTAAATTCCATACATACTACACTAGTAATTCTTAAAGTATGGTCTGGGGACTATACATATATACAACGGCTAGTTCATTGCAAATCCTGTTATCAAGCAATATTCTACTTAATAACTATGGGTTGGGTGATTCCATGTCAATTTTTCAGAGCACTTAACTTTTCCCTAATGCCAAAAGTTTATTCATTTTATAGACATTTTTCTTGAATGTATTGACTTTTTATTTCTTTTGTAAATAAAATGTAATACAAAAAGCCCAAAAGATTAAAAAGCGTAATTGTCTATCATTGTGTTGTCTATTTAACTGATACCTGTGAAAATTATTGGGTATTGCCCTTTTATGAGTGAATTTATCTTATCCCTGCACATGATAAATTTTGATTTTGCCCAACTTTTCCTAGCAATGCAGGAGGAAGCTCTAAAGTTGGTTCTCCTGGCTTTAGAAGATGGTTCTGCTTTGTCAAGAAAAGTATTGGTTCTCTTTGTGGTGCAAAGGTTAGAGCCACGGTTCCCTCAAGCCTCTAAAACTAGCATTGGGCATGTTGTCCAGCTCCTGTATAGAGCCTCCTGTTTCAAGGTATGAACCTCTGTTACGTTTCAGCTTAAAGGAAACATTGTCCGTTCCCTAGACAATTAATAAAACTTTTAGTTTAATAAAGTTGCCTGAGTCTTTTCAGAAAATTCAGCAATTTTTCTTTTAAAGAATACAGATGGCATCCTATTAAACTTAAATCTTTTTATATTAAATTTGTTTGTTAGATATTGAACAACATAGATCAAACCGAGGCTTATAGATTTTTCTATTTGGAGAGTCTAATAAGCTGGGTCAGTTTTCTACCAAGACTACAAGGAGAATTGGTCTGGATAGAGAGTCATTGAAGCAGGAAATAAGTTGTATTTGGCTCTTTGTTCTGGTATCATTCCAGGGATTTTGACATCTATAAAAGGGAAATGTTTTATATCGCAGAATGGTGTGCTTCATTTTAACCTTGCTATGTTACTATTAGAAATTTGTTTGTTACATTAAAAATTACCTGTTATGCCCAGCCAGTGTGCCTCAGTTGGTTGGGTGTTGTCCCTTGCATCAGGAAGTCACTGGTTGATTCCAGGTCAGGGCACATTCCCGAGTTTCAGACTCGATCTCCAGTAGGGGGCGTGCAGAAGACAGGTGATTGGTGTTTCTTTTTCATCGATGTTTCTATTTCTCCTTCTCCCTTTCTCTCTCTGAAATCACTAAAAACATTTTTTTAAAGAAAATTATCTGTTATCCATAGATGCTCTTATAAAGAATAAGTCCATTTTGTTCCTTATCTGACTCACAATGAGATTGTGTGTGTCTTATTAGGTCACCAAACGGGATGAAGACTCCTCTTTGATGCAACTAAAGGAAGAATTCAGGACCTATGAAGCTCTGCGGCGAGAGCATGACTCCCAGATAGTTCAGATTGCTATGGAAGCAGGCTTACGAATCGCACCAGACCAGTGGTCCTCTTTGTTGTATGGAGACCAGTCTCACAAATCTCATATGCAGTCCATTATTGACAAGGTAGACCCTTTTGTTGTTCCTTACTTCTTGCAGTAATCCTGGAATTTTGTTGATTCATTTATTTAAAAAGTGTGTATTAAAGTGAGTACTATACGTCACACTTCTTTAAGTTACTTATATTCTCTATAGTCCGGTGTCATGTCATAACTAGTCACATCAAAATACCAGTTTGCTAATTGCCGAAACTTGTTTGGCTCAGTGGACAGAGTGTAGGTCTGCGGACTCAGGGGTCCCAGATTCGATTCCGGTCAGGGCATGTACCTTGGTTGCGGGCATATCCCCAGTAGGGGGTGTGCAAGAGGCAGCTGGTTGATGTTTCTCTCTCATCGATGTTTCTAGCCCTCTATCCCTCTCCCTTCCTCTCTGTAAGAAATCAATAAAATATATATATATATATATATATATATATATATATATATATATATTTAAATACCAGTTTGCTAATATAAAGATTTTTTTTTAAATTGAGGTATAATTGACATTTTTCATATAATATTTGATTAATGTTTTAATGCTTTTTCCAGCATGCATTTACTCATTCTTTGAGAAGCTGGCATTTCTTTTATATCATTGCCTCTCTCCCTACTTTTTCTGTTCTCTGAGTTTTGCTCACTGTGTTAGTTAAGCCCATTTCCTAAGTGCTTTTATTGTCTGCCTGTAGCAGCCATTTAATGGTTTGAAAGGTTTACACACTGAGGCTTCATATTATTCTCAGCCAAAAATTTTCACCAACCATTAGAATTTTACCAACCATCCTAAGTTTGATCAAATTTTCAGTAAACTTATTTTTTTAAAAAAATATATATTTTATTGATTTTACACAGAGAGGAATTGAGAGGGATAGAGTGTTAGAAATGCCAATGAGAGAGATATTGACCAGCTGCCTCCTGCACACCCCCTACTGGGGATGTGCCTGCAACCAAGGTACATGCCCTTGACCGGAATCGAACCCGGGACCTTTCAGTCCACAGGCCGACGCTCTATCCACTGAGCCAAACCGGTCTCGGCTCAGTAAACTTATTTTTAATTTTTGTTGTTTGTTGTGATGATGAAAAGATCACTAGAGTTCACATGAATTTTATTTATTTCTGACTCTAAAGAGCTAATTTTAATTCTCTTAAAACTTGAGCATACTAAAAAAAAAAAAAAAACTCTTGGAGCATACCATAAATGTGTTATAATTCATGAAAGTGCTATAAAAACACTTTGTAAATATATTCAATAATAGTATTTAATTTAATTTTTACTACTTTACCTTATATACTTATAACCATGGAGATGATATACTTAGAATTCCCAACAATTAACTGAGAGAAATAAGGTCAAGATGTTGCCCAAATATTTAACACTTACTGAGAGCATACTATGTGCCTGGTGGTTTAAACAGTTCATTTAGTCCTCTCCATCATCCCTCTACCATCCCTTTTTTACAGAGACAGAGAGGTTAAATACTTTTCTCCAGTGACAGATCTGGATTTGAACTGGGGTATTCTGACTCTAGAATCCATGTTCTTAATCACCAAGCATCTTTCTGGGCTACTCTGCTTTTCTCTGTCTCTTTCTCTCTCTCTCGCCTGTTCCCCAAAATAGAATTCTTTGAATGAGTACAATATGATGTTAAAGGAGAATTGGGAAATTTGTTTTATGACTATTTGGTGAAAAATTTTCAATATGATATCCATTACTTTTTTGTCTTATACGTTCTTGTTTGTCCTCACATGAGGATATTTTCCCATTGATTTTTAGAGAGAGTTGAAGGGAGAGAGGAAGAGGGAAACATCCATGTGAGAGAGACACATTGATTGGTTGTCCCCTGCATGTGCCCTGACTAGGGTTAGGGATCAAGCCTGCAGGCAAGGTATGTGCCCTTGACCAGAATCAAACCCACATCTCCTCAGTTCGCAGGCCAGTGCTGTATCCACTTAGCCAAACTTTACCTGCAACTTTTAGGTCTGAAATGACTGACTGATTATAGCATATTGAAACTTTCGTAATGATAGTTTTTGTTGTTAATCCTCATCTGAAGATATTTTTCCCCCATTGATTTTTAGAGAGAGTCTGTAAAGATTATAGCTGGTGTCATAATCTTTGGTCTATAACAGAATTTCATTGTTATGTTCTTTGTATAGCATTATTTCTAGACTATCTTTCCAAATTTCAATTATTTGGAAGGACCCCAAGAGCCAAACTGTAATAACATAAAAGAGTACTTCCAAACTGAGAACTGAGAGGCCTCACATGTAAGGAATGTGATAGCAGAGGGAAGCAAGGGCGCAGTACATATCTGGCCAAAGCTTGGGATGTGTGGAAGGGTAAAATTAAATTTAATAAATTGCACAAATGATTGTGATATTGTAAATAATCTCCTCCCTACCCACAAAGGATTTTCTGGCCTTTGGAGAGTTAATATTTTTCTTTTTTTAAGTTGCAGACTCCAGCCTCTTTTGCACAAAGTGTCCAGGAACTAACAATTGCTCTCCAGCGAACTGGAGATCCAGCAAATTTGAACCGACTAAGACCCCATTTGGAGCTATTAGCAAACATTGACCCCAGTCCAGGTAAACCCAGGAATGTTAATGGACTGTCCTATGTGTGCCTCAGTGCTGCTAAGTGAATCTTTTAATTATTTTTTGTTACCATTCTGAGAATGGCTATTGCAAATTTCTTCTGCGGTATTTAAGTTCTGCCCCCATTTTTGTCTGTCTTTCTATATTACTTCAACTAATATTTATTTAGTACTTTTTATTATGCTATTCATTTCACCAGCACAGTAGATTCTCTCTGAAATCCTTTGTTTCTTTTTTTTCTCATTGTCAAGTTGTGCTTTATTTTACCATTCTCATCATTTTTTACTAAAGTTTTTTCATTTTTTTCTAAATCATATGTCATTAGTTGTATGTGTTTGATCCCATGTTTTCCTTCTCTGTATCTCATTCCATCAAGTATCTCTCTTATTTTCACCCCTTTTCCTGTTCTTTCTTGACCTGAAAATCACCTAAACTTCATTTTTTTCTCCTAATACTTCATCTGAGATATTTTAGCTTGTATTCTATTGTCCTTGTGTTTATTTCCACTACTGATATGAAACCCTCTTAACATTCACTAGTAACCTCCCAGTTTCTTATTCCAAAGGCGGCTTCTTAGTCTTTAAATTACTTGATTTGTCTTCAGCATTTGACTACTTCCTTGATACAGAAACTCTTATAATAGCTTATAACTGTAGTCTTACGGTTTTCTTCTGACCTCTCTACATGCCAGTTCTCTCTTATTTTTACCATTCTTCCCTCTCCTGCCCATCAAGGAGTTGGCTGGTTGTATTCTTAGAATTTTGTTTTTCTCTGCACTCTGTTGAAGGTGGTCATTCATTTCCAGCATCAGGTATTATCTCTTTATAGATAACTAGACGCCCAGCGCATGAATTTGTGCACAAGTGGGGTCCCTTGGACTGGCCTGTGGGGACCGGGCCCCAGTTCATGCCCCCAGCCTTGTAGCACCACTGCCCCACGTGACACCCTGTCGTGGCCTGGCACCACCCCCTCAACTACTCTACCATCCTGCCTGCAGGGCAGTCGATTGGGGCCGGGCTCCTGTACCCCACCACCTCTGGTTGCCGTCTGCGGGGTGATCAGCAGGGTGATCAGGGCCCCTGCTTGCACCTGCTTTGGCCTGATGCCACCCAGTCACCTGCTCCACCATCCTGCCATGGTCCCACGCATCAGGGCCAGCAGCACCTCCACTGCCACCCACTGCCAGTGCCACATCGCTGATGCCTGCTATGTTCCATTCCACCCCTTTGTGGTCTGCGCACGTCATAGCAAGTGATCGAACTCCCGGTCGAATGATTTGCATATTAGGTTTTTATTATATAGAATAGGCTCCCAAATATCTCTATCACTATTTTCTCTTCATTACTCCAGACCCTCTTTCTGAGATTCACCATCATCTTATTTCGTCTTCACTCATTACCCTCTCTTCCTCCTATTCCCATTCTCTGAAAATGACCTTATTCTTAAGGTATGTGAGCTTAAAACTTGAGTCTTTTGTGTTACTTCATATCTTTTCCTTTCACTTGTTCTACATACTATTCCAGACAATAGGATCTATCTGTTCTTTCACAATATCCCTTTATCCCATGTCCATTAATATTAATATGCCTTAATGAGACCTCAGTCCTTTTCCAAAGATTGAATGCCATCCATTCCACTTACTGCTACAAAATAAATCACACCTCTCATTTCTGCATCCATAAGCTTTCAGTGATACCCTATCGAATAAGGTTTTAAAATCCTCGACTGTGGCATTCAGAGCTCTCTAATTTTTATCAATCTACCTTTGTAGATTTACTATCAAAACTGCTTAATCAAACCAGATTAGATCCATTCCTAGAACACAGCAATCTGCCACACACACTGATCATTCTGAGCAATCAAAAGAGCACTTTCACAATCAACCCCTCGCCTGTCTACCTGCATCTGTGCCAGTAGAATATATGCTCCTTAAGTAAGCATGGATAAACTGTACTTGCACCTAAGGCCACCCTCTCCCCTCCTATACTGATATCATCTTGTCAATTTCAGACAGACAGACTTGTTTCTTACTAGTTTTTCTTCTCTACTAGAGTATTTTTATCGCATACAAATATATAATTATTCCTCTCATTGTAACACACTTTTGACACCATTTGCCATCTACCCACCACTCCATTTCTCTATTTCTCTCCTTTTTAATAGCACTCTCTTGAGCTTACTGTAGCCAGACATTTATCTCTACCACTTAATTCGGTGTGCTTTTGTCAACGTTACAAGTGTCTTCCTCTTAGCTGACTCCATACATCAGCTCTTGATACTCAATTGTGTTTTAACTATTAGCAGCATTTACCATTGTTGTTTACTTTACTTTTTACAACACTTTTTTCACTTGAATTCAGGCCACTACTCTCCTAGTTTCCTTCTTTCTTTATAAGATCCTCTTTCTCAGCCTCTGTTGCTGGTTTCTCCTCTCCATTTTTCCCCCTAGCCTCTTATTTTTGGAGTGCTTCTCGAGTTTAATCCTTGTATCTCCTCTGTTTTCTATTTATACCCATTCCCTAGATTGTGCTTGAAATATTATTTAAAGTCTACAGTTGTTTTATTTTTACAGATCTTAGCATTTCTGAAATTGGAAGGCATTTGAACAATCAATGATATGTGATAACTTAATTAGCTATCTTCTTTTAAATTATGGGGTCACATAAAATACTGGTTTGTGGTGTTACAATTGATGGTATTTTAGGATCTATGAAACATATCTCCAGCCCACATCTTTTTCCAGAATTCTTTTTTATATCTATCTGCCTGCTCAATATCCAACCTCTCTATTTGACTCTCAGATAGGAATTTTGAACTTAATCAGTTGAAAAGTGAGTTCCAAGCTTCCGCTCCACCCCCATTCCAGTTAGTGGCAATTCCTGTCTTCCATTTCCTCAGTCTAAAGGCCTAGGTGATATCTTCAACTTATCTTTCTTTCATAAGGTACATCTGCTCCATCAGCATATCCTGTAAAATCCATTTAGAATCCACCTACTATCACTTTCACTTCTACCGCCCTTCTCTCTCTTCGTGGACTATAGAATCGCCTCCTGGTGTCTGTCTGGTTTAAGCATAGGCGCCAAAGTGACTGTTACCCCTCTGCTCAAAATTCCTCAGGGCCTTCGTCAGTCAATAAAAGCCAAAATCTTTTCCATGACTGACCAGGTCTCCCAAGATCTGGTCTTCCTTTACCTTTCTCTTTGTTTCTCCTCTTTTCCATCCAACTTACTTCACTCTGGTTTCAGCTCCTTATACATGCCAGGCATAATCTCACAGTGGCTTTGCACTGCCTCTTCCTTCTTCCCAGAATATTTTTCTCCTAGTATATCAACCTTTCTTTCATGTAACCTTGTCAAGGACGCCTTCTCAGGCTACCATGTCTGAAATTTTACACGTACCTGTACCCGTCTCACTCCCCTCCTTTACTTATTTAACTAATTATTATCAAAATACTTTGTATTTTGGTTATTCATCTTACCTATTGTCTGGCTCCTCTCCTTGAATACAGCAGTGATTTTTGTTTGATTGCCACTGCTTCCCCAGCAATGAGAACAATCCTTAGGAATTAGAAATTCAAAAAACAAAAACAAAAAACTTTTTTTGTGTGACTATGCTTTTTACCTTCTCTGTTATCTTCATCCTTTTGTTGTTAAAATTCCCTGTGCCCTTCAAAGCCTAGTTTAGATTTAGACATTCTAAATCTTTCAGAATGTCTCCCAGCACAAGTCATATCTGCATCTGTGTTCTCATTTTATATTTCTTCTAAAGAATACTTCATATTAAGCCCTGTGGTTAATTTTTCCTTTATAAAATCTCAATGCTGGCCCTGGACAAATAACTTACTAAATGAAGAGGATGTATAGTAGAGAGTTGCTTTATATATTAGCTCTTCTGTGGAATTTTAAAAATATTCTGTTTACCAATACTTGATTTATACAAAATTTCAAAATAGTCATTACAAATTAAGTTGCCTGTAGACAATCCACAGTTAAGTTTTGTTTGGTACACACAGTGTTGGCCTGCAAATATTCCAAATTTTTTAGATACCAACACATAAAAACTGGATAATTTTACATTAAAAAAAAATCTCAAATTTCACCTTTCCCTGGGAAACTGGTGTATATGGCAGGGCCAGCCTTGCATTTTCATGTAACAACCATCAGCTAAGGTTTAATAGTGACCGTGACTTTAGATGTGAAACATACTCTCCATTTTGACACAGTTCCTGCCTTTTTCTGTTGTCATTTCCAAAATTAAGCATCTGTTGACAGTTGCCATTTATTGTCTGGCCTACTTAATTCCCTTATGTTACCTTCCTTGTTCCAATAGCTATTTTAGTTTATAGCCCCAGATTTAGAAGAATATAGCTGTTTCTTTACAATGATGTTTAGGAGAACAAGCTATTACTACCTGTAGCTTAAGTTAATTTCACTGAAGAGCTGACACATCTCCTTTATAAATTTAATATTGAGCAAAACATTGGATAATATTGTTTAAAAATTGATTTTTATTTGTTGTGTAGATGCTCCTCCTCCTACTTGGGAACAGCTAGAAAATGGATTGGTTGCTGTGCGTACAGTGGTACATGGGCTGGTTGATTACATCCAGAACCACAGCAAGAAAGGAGCGGATCAACAGCAGGTAAGAGACACAAGCCAGTGAAGTAACATGAGCATTTTAAAGCTCTGACTGTAGAAACGATACAGTAAGCCAGTGTGGTTAGCAGCCAGTTTCCTGGATCAGCCTAGTAATTTTATGTGACAACATTGAATGAAATAATGTACTGGACTCACTGTCCACATTGGATATAGCAGCGTTTGATTCTGCGCTAAAGTTTATTCAATTTAAATTAAATTATTCTCTTTGGTTACTATTACATCTCCGTCAGACAACAGGTATCACTTTTTAGTGCTAATGCTACATCTCTCCAGTGCTGCTCACTTATTTGTAAATGCTTTTTCTATATTAGTATTTTAACATTTTTCATTCATAATATCTGTTATGCCAAATTTTCCTCAAATATTTTAAGATGAAATTTATGGCACTAAAATATAATAGATCATGTGGCTAGAGTTTTTCATTTTATTCCCCAGAATTTTGTTTTGTTCTGAGGTTTTATGTTAGGTTCATTAGATCTTTTATTCTTCAGTAATAAACTTGAGAAATTAAAACTTTGTTTTTAATTCATCTGGCTTAGGTAAATACTGATGATTTACTATTCTTATCTTCTTTGGGAGATAAATGTTAAAACTGTCCCAAGAAGAATAATATGGATATACTTATCATAATCAATTTAAGAACAGATCAGAGCTTTATGTTTTGATTCAGAAATAAAAGAAATCAAAACCTATTTTAACTCCCTATTCCACTAGACATAAATAATGTAATAAAAATAGTAAGAATAACCTTGAAATTCTGGCAGTAGATGATAAAATACATTAAGTATCATTTTGCTTAGTATTGTATTTGATATTAACTCCCAGATCTGTTGTTCTGCCTTATCACTGAGTTGTAAATTATGTTTCCTTTATACCTTTGGATATATGTTAAGTCTTTGATATAGTCTATGTCAAAAATTGGTTATAGAATATTTTTTCAGTTATAGGGCCTATTGTAGATTTTGTGGTATGTTATAAAGAAGCATAATTCTAAGTATACTGTCCTACACATTTTTAAAAGCAAATATTAGAACACAGTTTAAACATTTGAAAGTCCTAAACGCTAATGGTTTAGGACAGTGGTCTGCAAACTGCCGCTCGAGAGCCACATGCGGCTCTTTGGCCCCTTGAGTGTTCTAACGCCACTTCTTCAAAATAGACTCGCCCAGGCTGAAAACCGACTTCTGCGGATGGGCCACGAAGTTGTACATGCGTGCCCAGACGTGGTATTTTGTGGAAGAGCCTCACACTTAAGAGGCCGAAGAGCCGCATGTGGCTCATGAGCCGCGGTTTGTCAACCACTGGTTTAGGACTTTCGTTACAAACCTAGAAAGAAGATCATAGTGCCCCCTTGAGACTTAATCAAGAATTTATGTGATGGTGCATGTTTGAGAACATATCAGAAAATTTGGCTACATTCTTTTTAATTAACTTACTTATTTTGGGACCCTGAGACTTCAGACAAAATGATTTTCTAGCACTTTGGCTCACGGTAGGCTAAGTGTGTGAATCAGTCTGAATTGTATATCTAGATTACCAAGATTCTAAAATGGCAGTGAAAAATTTCCATCTGTTTTTAATGTCTAATGTTTCAATTTTGGTCTTAGCCTCCACAGCATAGCAAATATAAGACATACATGTGTCGAGATATGAAGCAGAGAGGGGGATGCCCTCGTGGGGCCAGCTGTACATTTGCACACTCCCAGGAGGAACTGGAAAAGTAAGTGAGAAAGGCATTAGCCTCAGCCTTCTGATAGATAAGGTTGAATTATTAAGTAGAATAGCTTTCTGTCATCGAGAAATACAAGAGGAGTAGATGCATTCTCTTTATAATAAACAGGAAATGTTTAGAAAGTAATGCAAAATTTTAAAAAGAAAATTGAATCAATTTTTTCAGCTTTCTTTATATCATGCCTAAATATAGGAAACTAGCCGAAACCGGTTTGGCTCAGTGGATAGAGCGTTGGCCTGCGGACTGAAAGGTCCCGGATTCGATTCCGGTCAGGGGCATGTATCTTGGTTGCAGACACATCCCCAGTGGGGGTGTGCAAGAGGCGGCTGATCAATGTTTCTCTCTCATCGATGTTTCTAGCTCTCTATCCCTCTCTCTTCCTCTCTGTAAAAAATCAATAAAATGTATTTGGGGCGGAAAAAATAGGAAACTATTTATGGTTAACCAAATCTAGAAGTGAATCATTATAACTATCAAAAAAATGAAAGTTCTAAGAATTTTCATCAGTTTTAACTGACTTTAACTAAATGAATAGTGCATTACCAATGGAAAAATTGGCCCTTTGCTCTATTAAAGGAATTATTTTATTTCCTGGTTCAATTTCACAGGCTTAATTTAAATTTCAAGAATCAGATAATTCCAATGATGTTAAATTTTTCAGCACATAATAGAAAGAAAAACCTTTTAATTTTTTTATAAAACCAGTAATACTAACTTTGACAAACTCACACAATTAAACTACAAATTTATCCTGTATGTTAATACTTCTTAAGTCTCAAATATTAAAATTAGAATTCAATAATACATTAAAATAGATACCATGGCTAACTACAAAGGTAGCAAAATACTAGTTACTAAGGGAAGAGAAGAAATACCTTGTGGTCATATCCAAAGATTCCAAAAGGCATTTGAATAAAACCTAATGTCCATAATAGATCAAAATCCCCTATCAGGACAATAATAACATATACAAAAGCCAGTATGAGAGTATCATACTTAATTAGTATAATTAATTATAACTAATTAGATGTAGTCTCATTTAAATCACATGTGTCAAACACAAGGCCCGCGGGCCAAATCCAGCCCGCCAGGCCTTGCAATGTGGCCCGCACCGCGCTGTCATCACTGCACTCCGCTGTCAGTTTATGACATTGTCAGTTTATGACTGTTCAGTAAACCATTCGGCCCGCGATTTAGGCTGGATTTTAGGTTTTGGCCCCTTCTCTGATTGAGTTCGACACCCCTAATTTAAATGAATAAAGCAAAATTTTCAGCTAGACTAGTAGCAAGACAGTTAATTAATGTTCTGGAAGTAATAACAAATGTATGTAAGAGTAAAATAGACTTAAAATTATTACATGGAGCAATTCAAGAAAACTACTGAAGCTAAAGAAACGAGTTTAATAAGGTGGTAATTCAGAAAAAAAATTAAATAACTTGCTGTGATATAAACCAGTAAAGTGAAATTAAGGATTCCTTTTGTATTAACAACAACAAAAAGACAAATACCAAGTAATAAGAAATATTCAGTATCTTTATTAATTGAATTAGTAGACTAGGAACATAAAGGAAGAATTGATAAATGATAGAATACTATATTTTTAGGTAAGACTGGGCATTATAAAGGTTTTGTTTTTTAAAAGTAATATGCAAATAGCCAAGAAGATTCTAAAAAAGAACTAAATCAGTAATTATTAGCCAGTATTATGAGCTAAAATGAATATAAATGCTTGTTGAGAGTATAGAAATAGATCAATGAAATATAATAGAAAATCTAGAAGGAGTTCCAGATACATGGGCATATGTGCCAGAGGAGGCATTTTATAACAATAATAAAAAAGATGATGAAATAACTGCTATCCTTTTGGGAAAATAATTATAGCTGGTTCTTATCTTTTTACCAAAATGAATTACAAATGTATCTGAGATTTAAATATTTAAGAAGGAAACCACAGAGTACTTAGAGATTTTTGTTATTGTTACATAATTTCACAGTAGGAAAGGTTTTTGGAAGCATGACAACCTAGCACCCATAAAGAAGATGATTTATAAATTTAGAATTCAATAATACATTAAAATAAATACCATGAAAAGTAAAAACTAAGATATGTCCTAAACACCACAATTGAAAGAAAAAAGATTAGTAGGAAAATGATATACAAGGGCTGATAATCTCTATCCTAGAATGAGCTCCTATAAATCTGTAAGAACAAAGAACCTGTGGAAAGATGGAATATGAATACTCATTGCCAATAAACCTGTTCAACTTCAGTAATTGCTAAAGAATGCAAATAAAAATAAAACTTGGTATTTTTGAACTATCAATTAACAAAGATTGATACTACCCAGTGTTTGATGACATACTGAAAAAAAACTTTATCAGTAGGATTAAAACAGTTTCTAATGTGCTTACATGAGACTTAGCAAGTCTGCTTCTGGTTACTCACACAAGGGTGCAAATACATGTATTAATTATCCATTATTACAATGTTTTACCAGCAAAAAAAGTTAGGAATAACTTAAAATGTACTGACTTAAAGGAATAGTCAGGATTATAAAGTGGAGAAAAAATTACTAAGCAGTCATATATGACCCTATTTCTGTAAGCAGTACATATGAATATTATGTACATATGAATATTAAGGCAGGATATGGAGAGGAAATCTGTATGATTATATACCAAATTGTTATCAGTGGTTACCCCTGATAGGTAGATGGTTTTTTTTCCCCCTAGAAATTTGTCAGATATGGGAAACATTTGAAAAAATACCATTACTCTGTTTGGGGCTTGTGTTTGGAATTTTTTTAAATGCACTAAATAGTTGTGAATAGATTTGCTTTCATTGTTGAGGACCACAGATACTGGAGTTTGATGACTTACCGGTAATTTTTTCCTGTGGTTAAATTTAGAATCTACAAGCCTTTTATACTACAGTGTCTGTTTTAAATTTAGGCATTATTCTGCATGATTTCCATTAACCCAATTTTGAAATAATTTCAGTTCTGCATAGGCACACTTATAATCAGCATCAGATCTGATACAAATTACAATTCTTGATTATTTAAATAATTTAATGGAATAAATTATAAATTTTCCCAGTGCATACTGGTCTTTTGTTTTATTCTTAATTTATAATATATGCTCACTGTCCCAAAGCATTTGAGGAGCATCTAAGATAAAATTTTTCAGAACACTGTCCTTTAAAGTTTTTTTTACCCTCTCCTCCAATAAGTTTTAGAAATAGAAATTTCAATGAAAATAACAGTTATATTAATACAAATATTAATTAGCATAATTTTCTTAAAATTTTTAAAATTAATTTCATAGAAGAAGGGAGAAGGAGAGAGAGAGAGAGAGAGAGAGAGAGAGAGAGAGAGAGAGAGAGACATCAATAATGAGAGAGAATCATTGATTGGCTGCCTCCTGCACACCCTCTCACTGGGAATCCACAATCCAGACATGTGCCCTGACTGGGAATTGAACCACAACCTCCTAGTTCAGTGGTTGGCAAACTGTGGCTCAAGAGCCACATGCAGCTCAAGAGCCATGGTTTGCCCCTCTGTTGATAATGAGTTTGCCGGCCACTGGTAGACTAAATGTTACCAGTGTAGTTGGAAGCTGTGAGGATTAGGCAATTGTGGCATATTATGTGCAAAGAGGTAAAGGGTAGTATATGACAGTGGTCGGCAAACTCATTAACAGCCACAGTTTGCCGACCACTGTCCTAGTTCATAGGTCGACATTCAACCACTGACCCACACTAGCTAGGCTTAATTAGCATGATTTGTAATGTTACAAATATTATGAGGAATTTTATACTTAATCAGTGTGTCTTGCTTGAGATTTCATACAGGCCTATAATTTTCTTTGTATTGTCTTTATCTGCTTTTTGGAATTAGGATAATATTGGCCTCATAAAATGAGCTTGGATATATCCACACATTCTCAAGTTTATAGCTAAAGCCAATGTTTGACGAGAATTTCTAGAAAACTGTGCTTAGAATCTTTTAACTTTTGTATCTGTTTCTTAAATGCATTTGTGTTCTTTGTTTTGCTTTTGTAATTTTGATGTTGGTATGTTGCTTTGCTCTTTACATAGATTTCGTAAAATGAACAAACGCTTGGGTCCCAGAAAACCCCTGAGTGCCTCTATGGGTCAGCTTAATGAGGTGGGCCTGCCTTCAGCAGCTATCCTTCCTGACGAAGGTGCAGTGGATCTGCCCAGCAGAAAACCCCCTGCTCTGCCCAATGGGATTGTGTCAGCAGGGAACACAGTAACGCAGCTGATTCCCCGAGGAACAGACCCCAGCTACGATTCTACTCTGAAACCAGGAAAAATGGATCATCTGAGCAGCAGCGCCCCCGGATCCCCTCCTGACCTGTACGTCATTTTCCTAACTTACATTTTAAATTTTCTTCTTTATAAATACGAAGTAGAGAAAAGAAGAATAATCAGGTTTTTAAAACTAAATTTTTGGCCATCTTGTTCTTTTTTATTTCTATTTCTTATGTTAATTGATTTTTAAGAAAGCATAGGTGAAATAAGATAAAATTTTATACATTTTGTAAAAGGTATGACTATCAGAAGAAAATAGTTTCCCCATTTTGTGGCATTTCTTTTTCACATTTAATAATTTATGTACATTTCAAGACCTTAAGCTTGACTTACAGAATTTTATTCCCATAGGCTAGAAACTGTCCCCAAGAATATTCCACATCCTGTACCTCCAAGGGGGCCATCAGACCTGCCTCCTATGCCTGTCACTAAACCAATGCAGATAGTGCCGCGGGGTTCGCAGTTATATCCCGCCCAGCAGGCAGACGTGTATTACCAGGATCCTCGAGGAGCCGCTCCGCCATTTGAACCAGCACCTTATCAGCAGGGTAATGATCTTTCCTTTATTGCGCTCACTTTTCTTAGGAGTTGTGGGAACAATTCCAGGTAAGAATGATCGTATTTGCAGTAGCCTCCTTAAGATAAGTGTATTTTTTAATACTTTGGGGGGAAAACAGATTTTATGATCAGCTAAACAGTATAAAATACATGAAGTAACAAGCCTATAAAAGAAAATTACCTTAACTACTAAAAGCAGTTAGTTGTATGTTAAATATGTTCATACACGGGTTGGAAAAAGTAGGTTTACAGTTCTACAAATAAATATATGATTAATAAATAATAATATAAGAATAAAGTGTGTTATGTACTCATAACTGTATACCTATTTTTGCCCAACCCTATATTTATGGAAATAACTAGTCACCAAGTTAACAATGGAAATTTGCTAAGGCAGTATATGTTATCCTGACCAAAATTTTCTTCAAACATGAAAAAAGAATTTATTATTACAATGCATATAAGTTAAATACACACAGTATATTTTTCTTCCTTTCAGTTATTGACTATTTTTCTGGGTCCTGTAGTATATATGAAAAAGGCAACATACATGCCCTACCCGGTTTGACTCAGTGGATGGAGCTTTGGCCTGTGGACTGAAGGGTCCCAGTTTCGATTTTGGTCAAGGGTACATGTCTGGGTTGCAGGCTCAGTCCCTGGAAAGGGGCATGCAGGAGGCAGCTGATCAATGACTCATCATTGTTTCTTTCTCTCTCTCCCTCTTTCTTCCTCTCTGAAAGCAATAAAAATATATTTTAAAATTTTTTTAAAGAAAAAGGCAGCATACATATATAGGGTTTGTAGTATAGAATCAATATTAGTTAAGAATAGAAAACTGTGGCTCAGCTAGCATGGCTTAGTGGTTGAACACCAACTGTGAACCAGGAGGTCTCGATTCGATTCCTGGTCAGGGCTATATGCCCAGGTTGCCGGCTCGATCCCCAGAGTGGGGCGTGCAGGAGGCAGCTGATCAATGATTTTTTCTCTTCATTGATGTTTCTATCTCTTTCTCCCTCTTTCTTCCTTTCTTAAATCAATAAAAATATAAAAAATTAAAAAATAGAAAACTGTGCCTGGGTGGTGTAATCCAGTGGTTGAGCATCAGGTTGAACCAGGAAGTCACCAGTTCAATTTTGGGTTTCAGACTTGATCCCATGAATGTTTATGTTTCCTAGTAAATATAATAGTTATGTTTGCACTGTACTATAGTCAATAGTGCTGTTATTTTTAAATGGGGATAGATTAAAGGTGTTTTCCATTGCCTTTTCCCAAGGCTCTCTCAATTGTGAATCAGAATTGTCTTCTCTGCTTTCTAAAGGATAGTTTTAAATTGGTACAGCATTATTAATATATATGAAAATATGATAAAAATTGGTTTGTATTTTTCTTTTGACCATCCATTGTCGGAAAAACCAAACTACTTTTGTTGAAGTGACCTTAAATACCGTTTACCAGTTAGGGTTCAATAGTTAGCAGAAAGAGGTTCAATGCATGAAGTTAGGTGTTTATAAAATAAATGGAAAGTGCTGGAAAAGCAGCTTTAAGATAGGCCTGCAGGAATAAGTCCCAGAACTAGCTGCTGAAAGAACCTGTTTTAGTGAAGAAGCAGTAAAAATTGGGACCTTATATCCTTAACTGCTAGCTCCAGAATCACATCACTTGAGGCAAAAGTCTGGAAACTGGGAAGCTGCTAGGTTTGCAGATCTCCTTCCAGCTAACACAGTGGCACATTCAGAACTCATGCAAATGAATGATTTGTGTACCCTGAGCTTCAGGGAAAGGTAGTTTTTTGCTTTCCAATGTTTGCATGGTGTTAAAGCACATCTGAAAGAAGGTCAAACAATTAAGAGAGCCAACCTATAATTGTAGATTCTAAATAGGTATTTTTTTTCCCAGGTCAATTTAATTGTCACTTTTAAGGACATTTTTTAAATGTTATTTTTCATAAAGTTAACCTGAGTACATAGCAGAGGGGAAATATCTAAAGAAATGATTTGATTGTTAATTATTTAGTGTTGAAATATTTTAATGGACAGTCTTGTATAGAAAATTAAATCAACTCATTGTTGCTCTGGTTGCTCTTCTGTAACATACAGGTGTGTACTACACTGCACCACAGTGTGTGTCCCGCTTTGTCCGACCTCCACCAACTGCTCCTGAGCCTGGTCCTCCCTACTTGGATCATTACCCACCCTACCTCCAAGATCGTGTTGTAAACTCTCAATATGGCACGCAGCCACAACAGTACCCACCTATGTACCCGCCACACTACGATGGCCGTCGAATATACCCTGCTCAATCTTATCCAAGAGAGGAGATTTTCCGGGATAGTCCTATACCCATTGAGATTCCACCTGCAGCGGTACCATCCTATGTACCAGAATCCAGAGAAAGATACCAACAGGTGGAGGGTTACTACCCAGTGGCTCCTCATCCAACTCAGATCAGACCTTCGTACATCAGAGTATGCTGTATTTTTTTCTTGTTACATAGATTTAATTTACTTATTGCTTAGAGTGACTGTTTAAAAAAAAATAAAGCATGCCCTTATTTTTCATCTTGTCATAATTTGGGTAGTTTTTTGTTTTAAATTAAACTATTAAAGGGGAAAAAAATCCCACCCCACTCTCACTAATAACCCTTCATAGTTTCTGAACTTTAGATGGTTTTATTAACAATTCTAGATCTGTTTGGGAATTATGGCTTCTGACCAAAAAAAGAAACCTAAATTTAGCTCTTTGGGAAATCCTGAGAATTTGGGGGCTGGAGGGGGTTTTGTTTTGCTTTGTTTTAAATGTTGGTATTTCCAAATGTTAAATAAGCTACTGCTTATTTAACATACATGCTAAATAAATAAATGTGTTCTGAAGTTCTTTTCAATTTTTACTAATGTTTGCATTTTCAGGAGCCTCCTTATAGCCGGCTTCCTCCTCCTCCCCAGCCCCACCCTAGTCTAGATGAGCTACATCGAAGACGAAAGGAAATAATGGCCCAACTAGAGGAAAGGAAGGTTATCTCTCCACCTCCTTTTGCACCTTCACCAACATTGCCGCCTACCTTCCATCAAGAGGAAGTAAGCACATCATTTTTAGTCTTGGTTATCCGTTTTTTCTTTATCAGTCATTTAACATGTCCTTCCTTAGTAGTCTTTGCTTACTATTCTCAATGTTATGGAAACATTTTCCCATGTTTTCTTCTAAAAGATTTACCTTTTTATTTCCCATTTAGATCTATAGTCTGTCTAGAATTGATTTTTGTATCCTACTGTTTAAAGAGTCAAGATCCATTTTTCTCCCCAGAGGATATCTCACTGACACAGCATCATTTAATAAAAAGATCATCCTTTCCCAGGGCTCTGTAGTCACCTTTATCATGGTTGGAAGACTAGATATGTTTCTGGACACATATTCTGTTTAATTGATATATTTCTGTATACTTAGATCAACTCCACATTGTCTCAGTGTAGTTTTGTAATACATCTTATTAATTGGTGATGTTTGTTTTTCAGTTTTATTGTTCTTCAAGGTTACCTTTGCTGTTCTTGGTCCTTAGACTTTCCAGGCACCTTTTGGAATCAGCATATTGTTGTCCACAAAAATATATGCTGCAATTTTTATTAGGGTTACATTGACTCTTTGGATCTGCACTGTCCAATATGTAACCACTAGTCCCATGTGACTACTGAGTGCAAAAAATGTGGCTAGTCCAAATTCACATGTGCTGTAAGCATGAAATGTACACTGGATCTGAACATTTAGTACCCCCAAGAGCAAGATACTCATTAATATATTTCTATTAATTACATGTTAAAATGATAATACTTTGGATATGCTAGTGTTAGTTTTACAAATACATTATTAAAATTAATTTTAAGTTTCTTTTTATTTTTTAAATGTGGCTGTTAGGAATTTTTAAATTATTATACATGTGTGAGTCCCATATTTTCATTAGACAGTGTTGCTTTAGATCCATTTGGAGAGAAGTGAATCTTTTCACTTTTGAGTCTTCCAAGAGCATGGTCTTGCCTCCACTTACTTGAATCTTCTTTAATTTCTCTCATTATTATAATTTTCTGTCTTTTAAAAAATATATTTTATTGATTTTTTTACAGAGAGGAAGGGAGAAGGATAGAAACATCCATCAGCTGCCTCCTGCACACCTCCTACTGGGATGTGTCCACAACCAAGGTACATGCCCTTGACCGGAATCAAACCTGAGACCTTTCAGTCCTTAGGCCGACGCTCTATCCACTGGACCAAACGGATTAGGGCTAATTTTCAGTCTTGCACATCTTTCATTAAACTTACTTCTAGATAATTGATTTTTAAGCTATTTTAAATGGAATCCTTTTTGAAATTTTATTTTCTCTTTATTATTAATGTAGAGAAAAAAATATTTTTGTGTATTGACCCTCATATTCAGCAGCCTTGCTAAACTTCCTTATTAATTTTCATATTTGTTAGTTGTTTTTTTAAGGATTTTCTTGCATACAGTCATATCCTCAATGAATAATGACCATTTTTCTTTTCAATCCTTATGTCTCATTTTTTTCTTATCTTGTAATAGCTAGTCCTCCAGAATGGTTTTGAATAAAAGGAATGATAGCACGTATTCTTGACTTATTTGCAATATTTTAGTGAATGGAGCGTTTAATAATTCATCATTATATTTACTTTTTTTGTAGATAATTTTTATTAAATTAATAAAATTCCCCTCTCTTTAGTTTATACTATTAGTATAAATGAGATGTGCCAAATATTTATTTAAATAACTCCCCTAGCTGGTTTGGCTCAATGGATAGAGTGCCAGTCTGCAGACTGAAGGGTCCTGGGTTTGATTCTGATCAAGGGTACATGCCTATTTGCGGTCTCAATCCCCAGTAGGGGTCATGTAGGAGCAGCTGATCATTGGTTCTCTCTCATCAGTAATGTTCTCTTTCCTTCTCCCTTCCTCTCTGAAATCAATAAAGATATATTTAATAAATAAATAAAGAGGAAAGTAGCAAGATGGTAAAGATGATTCAAAGAATAGGAGAGACAGACTAGTATTAATAGTGAATATTAGGGGGGGGAAAAGAATGCTGAAATAAGGTTGCTAGAATAAACTGATTAAAGTACTACAGGGCAGTAAACCACACTTTTGGGGGTTATCTTCTTTATATTTTTACAGGACACTCTTAATAGTCACCATGAATGAATATTATTGTCTTTTTAATGTCTAGGGTCTATAGTGGTGTTCATTTTTCCACTTCTAACATCAGTTAATTTTTTTCAGTCATGCTAGGGACTTACAATTTCGTCTTTTCAAAAAACCAGCCTTTGCTTTATTGATACATATGTATTCTGGTTTGTTGATTGTACATACTGCCTGAGCTTATTAAGTATGTATATATTGTGCATTTTTTTTGTTTTGTTTTATGTAAAACAGATCTTCTCAGTGGTGGTGTAGTTGATGCTATGTAAGGAAAATTTCTCACATCCTTTATGTGTAGAATTATTATTCTAAGCAACACTGCTGTCTGGCAGATAATGAATAACAGGAAGTGAAAAGTGAAGTGCATCAGATTACTTATAAAAAACAGTAACCTTTTGGGTCTGTGAAGGTCATAACATCTATTAATGTAATTTTACTTGTAAAGTATAAACATTCCATAATGGAAAACTGTGTTGAGACATCCTAGAATCTTGTTATGCCCTACTGTTTTTTAAGAATTATGGAAAGCAATATGACACTGTGAAAAGTGAGCTAATTTTGGAATCAAACATCTTTGAGGTTTAGCTGTGTCACCCAGTGTGCGATCTTTTGTAAGTTCCCTAGCCTCCCTGAACCCTGAAGCTCAGGCTTCTCTTTGTAAATCAAGCATAGTGAAGCCTATTCATAGTGATACGGTGAAGATTAAATGAGACCTAATCATTTGGCTCATAGCAGGCATTCAGTGAATAATAACTAGTTACTGACATGCAAAGCTATATACAGTTGACCCTTTAACAACATGGGGGTTAGGAGTGTCAACCCCGTGAAGTCAAAAATCTGAGGATAACTTTTGATTCCCTTAAAACTTTACTACTGTGTAGTTGTCCCTCAGTGGGACATATGCTCAAGGCCCTTGTAAAAAATGGCATAGAACTATGCATACATTTGACCCTCTGCATCTATGGATACAATACCTGGGGATAAAGGGCCAACCGTATGTTTATTGAAAAACAACTGTGTAAAGTGAACCTATGCAGTTTAAAACTGTGTTGTTCGTGGGTCAACTGTATTTAAATTTCAGTAACAAATACGTAACAAAAATTTCTCCAAAATTCCCATTTTTTATATCATTGTCAGTTTATTAGATATTTCAACTTTTCTAAGGGTGAACTAATAAGTATCATTTAGTAATATATCTTAAGGTTTTGTGTGTGTTTTGTATATTTTTGTTTTTTTGTTTTCATTTAACCAATTACCCTGTGTCAGTATATATGACCTTTTCTCATTCCTTTTAACAAATGCATAATATATTATGGTCAGAGGGGAAAAAACCCTTGTTAGTAGGGCGTGTCTCTAAAAAGCTAGCTGTTCTACACAAAGTTTGTAAGTGGAAGAGAAATCATAAAGAGACAGAATTTTAAAACTAAACGTAGCACAGTGGCTCAGTGGTTGAGGGTTGACCTATAAGCCTGGAGATCATGGTTCGATTCCCAATCAGGGCATATGTCCCAGTTGTGGACTCGATCGCCAGTGTTTGGTGCATGCAGGAGGCAGCCAACCAATGATTCTCTCTTATCATTGATGTTTCTATATCTCCCTCTCCCTTCGTCTCTGAAATTAATTAAAAAAATATATTTTTAAAAGTAGAGGTAGGATGGGGGTGGGGGGGGGGGGTAGGTATTAACCATAAAAGTAGGAGTTGTGGTTGAAACTGAGTGATATTTGGAAACAGCAGACCCTGTGCCCCACGGAAGACCAATCAATAGTGATAATTCAGAAAAAAGATTGTTTTAGATGGAGGTAGGCATAGAGCCAGTTATGTGTACCAGTGGCCCCTAGGGATCAATATATGTATCTGAAGTGAAAGCAGTATTGAAGTTGTAGGTCTAGCACTGCCCTAAACTGATGGAGCAGCCTTGGTTAGATCATGTGGACTTGAACAAATGAGAGAGATAGTGTGCATCAAAGTACTTTGTGCAAAACATTACACAAGTATGAATGTTGTGAATTTAGTAAAAATATGTTAGAACAAAAATAGCTATTCTGTCATATAATTTCAGAATTCATCTTTATGCATCTTATTCTTTCACTCCATTGATTCAACCTCAGGACCAGAAAATTTTCAAGATATGAATTATTACTGTTAAAGAGATTTCAGTAAAAAAAAGTTACTACCATATAGAACATTCAAAATAGTTTTAATACTCTTGTTTACCTGGTATGTTATTGAGGGGACGGTTAAGCAAAACTTGAGGGCTTGGTACATATTTGCTTATGTTTTGACATGATCTAATGAGGAAGAGGATGATCAAACCTCAAAACTCCAGCTTGTTCCTTAAAAAACACTGAGATACTTCCTTTCTGACCTTCTGCTAACAAAATATAAAAGCTAAACATCATTCTTCACTTGTTTTATATTCTATAAAAACTGTTGTAACAAATTAAATAAACAGTTTTTATAGAATATCCTATATTGGCACTTATATTTTTAAACAGTGTTTTTCTAACTACTGAATTTTGAAATTAACTGATTGGGGCATGATGTTCTAAGAAATTCCTGCTTTTTCTGTGTTGTTATTCATAGACCCATTTCCTATTATTTTCTTTTCTTTTTCCCCTTTTCTTTAGTTATTGGATGAAGACTTGAAGGTAGCTGGGAAATATAAGGGAAATGATTATAGCCAGTACTCTCCCTGGTCATGTGACACCATCGGCTCCTACATTGGAACCAAAGATGCAAAACCCAAAGATGCTGTGGCAGCAGGGAGTGTGGAAATGATGGTATGTGTAATAACTAAATCATAATTAATATAAGCCAAGATAACTAAGTAAATTATCTCCCCATATAGTACAGATACATAATTGAGCTTTGCTTAAGAGTTTCAGGCCATATTCTGTACTATGCAATTGAATTATTTAAAGTATACTTTTTGTTTTTTTGGGGGGGTAAATAAAAATATTAATACTTACCTAGACAAAGAAGAGCATCTATTATATTTCTGTACAGCTAGCAGTTAACACAACAACTGTTTAGAACCAAAATTAAATTATTTTGCATAATTAAAATCCTGGATTTCTTGTCCAGGAAATTATAACTCCTTTACAACTTTGAAGTTTAAACAACAAAGTGGAATCTAGCCAAAACCAGTTTGGCTCAGTGGATAGAGTGTCGGTCTGTGGACTGAAAGGTCCCAGGTTCAATTCCGGTCAAGGGCATGTACCTTGGTTGCGGGCACATCCCCAATAGGGGGTGTGCAGGAGGCAGCTGATCGATGATTCTCTCTCATCGATGTTTCTAACTTTCTATCTCTCTCCCTTCCTCTCTGTAAAAAATCAATAAAATATATATATTAAAAAAAAAAGTGGAATCTAGTGAACAATAGTTTTTCAGTCAGATTTGGAGCTACTTAACCTCAAGTGAGCTATGGTATACTGAAATGTTACACTTATGCTATTTTTTTTTTTAACAAACAAACAAAAATAATGTAACACCACTGTACCCACGCTTAAAATGTAACAGTATTTTATCTTAATTACTTCTTTATTAAAAAATAAGTACCCGAGACCGGTGTGGCTCAGTGGATAGAGCATCGACCTGGGGACTGAAAGGTCCCGGGTTCGGTTCCGATCAAGGGCATGTACGTTGGTTGCAGGCACATGCCTGGTGGGGAGTGTGCAAGAGGCAGCTGATCGATGATTCTCTCATCGATGTTTCTAATTCTCTGTCCCTCTCTCTTCCTCTCTGTAAAAAAAAAAAAATCAATAAAATATATTTTAAAAATAAATAAATATCACAAAAGTAGTTAAATCCTCCTGTATATATTTGCCTAATCTCATGTTTCCCCTCCCTCCTTCCCTGTAGTTCAAGTTTATTCATTTTAACTGCTTTTATCCTATACCATTAGATAAATGAAATCTGACAGTAAATATATATATATGTTATTTCTTTTTCTGCTAGCTGTTTAGTCTATTTTTTTAATTTAGGTTATTTTTTTATCTTTTACTATTATGTGCACAGCTACAATGAACATTTCTATGTATGTCTCCTTGTGCACATGCATGAAAATTAAGCTTAGAGTGGTATTGCTGGGTTAAAAGGTTTGCCTTGACTATTCTTTAACATTTGCCCTTATTAACTGTAACAGAGGTTTCCTAGATTAATATATTGGCTTTTGTAGACAAGTATCTGTCCAGCTGGTTAAAAGAAGACCAATTCTCTTAATAGAAAAGGATGACTTAGATGCTAATACTGCTATAAATGAGTAAAATGATATTTACAGCATAAATATAATAAGATGCCAGAAGGAGGCAGGAAGGGAGGGAAGGAGACAGAAAGATAGACAGACAGACAGAAAGGGATATAGAGGAAGAAGAAGCGAAAAATGAACCTTATGATGTGATTGGGGACACTTTTTTAGGCCATAGAAAACTCTCTAAGAACTGGAATGAGACGAGGAAGAGGTAACAGGGACCCTTGCTTTGTATCTGGCTTTCAGAAAGTTGTTATAGTAAAGTAGTAACAAATATTAGCAAAATAAAACTCATTTTCTTAAATCAGATGTGCCAACCTTACCTTGATGTAATTGAAAATCTCTTAAATGGTGAAAGAAGTCTAGCTCAGTGTTTCTCAGACATGAATGTCCCCATAAATTACCTAGAGTTGTTAAAATGCAGGTTCAAGTTGAGAAAGACTGGGGTGGGACCTGAGAGTCTGTATTTCTAATATTTTCCAATCGCTGCTGCTCCCATACTATGTACTCTGAGTAGCAATGGCCTAGTAATTAGATTTCCATTTCTATTTATTTCGGTACTTATTTCTTTCTGACTAGAATCCCTTTGAAAATCCTATGTTGACACATTTTTAAACAGTGTTTTTCTAACTACTGAGTTTTGAAATTAACTGATTGGGTCATGATGAGTTTTTAAAGAAATGAATTAGAATAACAATATAAAAACAAGATTACACTTCATATAGTAAGGGTAAATATTTGTCATGAAATTATATTTGAATGTATATATGGGTTGACTCATGATATCTACATATATAAAAGCCTAAGTGACCATTCTACTGTGCGACTGATAGGCAGTGATGTGCAATGACCACCAGGGGGCAAACGCTTAGCGCAGAAGCTGCTGAGCTACAGTGACTTGGCAGCTGTGGTTCTTAAGTGACGCATCTGGAACCAGAAAGGAGGGAGCGATTCTGGGGTGTGTCACCCGAGAACCGCCCTCTTGCAATTTGGGACCCCTCGAGGGATGTCAAAGAACCAGTTTTGGTCCGATACCTCGCAGGCCAGGCCAAGGGACCCCTCCAGTGCACGAATTCGGCCTCTAGTAAAATATATTGTGGAATAGTCAAAGGTTTAAAAAGTGATGTTTTCATGTTTATATGACAACCAACTAAAGGCAACTATTTATTTTAATCTTACCAGTAAGGATATTATACTCTTTTTTAACCTAATTACAGTGCTAGTGGAAATTATGTTAAAGACCTAAGTGTGGGGTGGATTTCTCATTTTACTTATCAGAATGTGGAGAGTAAAGGAATGAGAGACCAGCGGTTGGATCATCAGAGAAGAGCAACAGAAACCAGTGATGATGACCTCATCCCATTTGGAGACCGACCAACAGTATCTCGGTTTGGTGCCATCTCTCGAACTTCCAAAACAATATATCAGGGTGCTGGCCCAATGCAGGCTATGGCACCTCAGGGAGCTCCCACAAAATCTGTTAACATTTCAGGTAAGAACCTCCGGGGTAATCTCATCTAGAGGGTTCACAGACATAATCCCCCACTCTCTTTTCCCCCCCCATTCCCACCCCCTACCCCCCACCCCGCTCAAAAGCCTCCCTACTACTCTCTTACTGTCAGTGCTTCCCATAATCTTAAAAGTCTTTAAACTTTTCCTCAGAATTATCCCTGTAGGAAGGTAATTATAAGACAGGAAATTTTAGGGGTATAAACTAAAATTAAATGTCTTATATGAAGATTGCCTAGTTTTTTAACAGCTTCATTACTCTTTATTAAAAAATAATGCATTCTCATTTTTTAAAAATTGAAACAAAAGAAATTATAAAGACTGATGTTTCAATCGGGGAAAACAGGCATCAGTGCCCTGTTACTGTCCTGGGAGACATCTTTCCAGATAGCTGTGTACATACCATGCCTGTGCCTTTTAGGCCATGACTGTCCTGGGAGAATCAAACCTGTGGATTGTGCTGCTCTACAGCAGTGTTTCCCAAAGTGTGGTACGCGTTCCCCCAGGGGTCCGGGAAGAGTTTGGTGGGGGTACGCATTGCACCGGAGTTTGGTGGGGATATACATTGCACTGTGCTTAGCTGTGCCTAATTCTACGTTCTCATGAGTATGAGGGGTACTCAGCGTTAGGAAAATTATAGAAGGGGTACACATATGTCAAAAGTTTGGGAAACACTGCTCTACAGTGAATTACTCCTCTCTTACAGATTACAGTCCATATGGAACCCATGGTGGCTGGGGAGGCTCTGCCTACTCGCCTCATCAAAACATACCTTCTCAGGGACACTTCAGTGAGAGGTATGAGTCATTCTTTTCACTTTTACAAACCTTTAAAATTATTCAACTTCTCTTATTTGTTTTTTGAGTCTGTATTTTAAAAAAATAAACATTGTAATTTGTTCCATTCTTTCTTTCCCACCAAAGGGAGAGAATATCCATGTCAGAAGTGGCCAGTCATGGCAAACCGCTTCCATCTGCTGACAGGGAACAGCTACGACTAGAATTGCAGCAGCTCAACCATCAAATTAGCCAACAGACTCAGCTACGTGGACTAGAGGTACCAGCCTATAGATATTTTTTTACTCCAATTTTTGAAGAGTGCTCCAAGATTTTAGAAAGAGGATCTTTTGAAGTACTATTGATATTTCAATAGTTACTAATACATAGGTGTCCTTTCTTCAAAGAATTGAAAGCTTAGAGTTTAGTTCTGGTACAAAAATTATCATTTTAGTACCTGAGGATAAGACAGGTTATCTAAATTTTCACAATAGATATTCATCAGCATGTGCTTTTACTTAAAATTGGTTTTTAATTTCTTATATTTCTTTAACTTTTAAAAATTTGTCTTATATTCTTTAAGTCCCAGCATTTATTTGTACATATTTAAAAAATAGAAGCTTAGATCTTTGACTTTTAAAAATAGTCTCTGAAAAAATAAATAAAAATAGCCTCTATAGAATAATAGCACCTTCATCGATACAGTTCTTTTAGTTTATAAGTTATTATCACATTTTATTTGATTCATACAATGTCCCTGACAGGTATGTTAGGCAGATGTTATTATTACCCTTTTTTGGTTGAAGATTTTTAGTGGGTTTTTTTTGTTTGTTTTTTAAATATATTTTATTGATTTTTTTTACAGAGAGGAAGAGAGAGAGAGTTAGAAACATCGATGGGAGAGAATCATCGATCAGCTGCCTCTTGCATTCCCCCTAATGGGAATGTGCCCGCAACCAAGGTACATGCCCTTGACGGGAATCGAACCTGGGACCTTTCAATCCGCAGGCCGACGCTCTATCCACTGAGCCAAACCGGTTTCAGCAAGATTTTTAGTTTTACAGAGATTGAAACATGAGCCCAGATCTTCAGACTCCAAATTCAGTATTGCTGCTGATTTATGGTTTTATCTTAGTTGAAATTTCTAGTCCTATTTTCTGTCCCAAAAGAATGTCATCATCATTTGGAAATTTGTCATATATTTCACTCAACTGTGATTAAAGGTCCTTCCTTGCCATTAATGAGATTTCATTGAAATTACAGGATTTACTTCAGAGAAATTTCAATAAAAGGGGAAGAATGTACATTTAATGTTGATTTCTTTAAGAGCTACTTGTACCTAAGATCAAATTACTGTTCACTAAGTTTAAATCCTCTATACTTTTATTTTCAAATGGTACTCAAATAAAGAGAGAGTATTTCACAGTTGCACCATTTTTATTGCAACTACCTGAGTGATAAGCTGCTTATGGCTGTGGTCTGAAATTGGACATAGCTATTCTGTGCATGGTGTGAAATGTGTTGAATTGTCTATGTGCTTGGCTTCATGCATTAGGCTGTTAGTAACAGGCTGGTGTTGCAGAGGGAGGTGAACACCCTGGCAGCCCAGTCACAGCCACCGCCACCACCTCCAAAATGGCCTGGAATGATCTCAAGTGAGCAGTTGAGCTTGGAACTGCACCAGGTGGAAAGGGAAATCGGGAAGAGAACCCGGGAATTGAGTTTGGTGAGTGTTGCGGTGGGAAATGGAGGGAAGGTGAAAGAAAAACATCCATCATGGAACTCATAGCTCTAGAGTTGTAGAATCACCCAGAAGTGTAGAATCATCACCCCAAGGCACTCCAAGGAGTGATAAGTGCTTAGAATAAGTCTCATGAAGATGGCTTTCATCCTATTTTATTATTCCCTTTTGATTTGACTGTGTTCTTTGTGTTGGAATTCTGCATTACAAAAAAAAAAAAAAAAGTTTAGGGAAAACAAGGTAGGTAGTTGGAAGTATTACATTTCTGTTAAATATACTGATTAGGGAAGCAATGGGAGTGGGGTGTTTATGATTTTGCTGATATTGTCATGTTATATAAAGATGTACTACATGTTACCAAATAGCATTCTAGTTTTCATAGCCCTTGTTATTGGTGATCTGGCTTTTCTTATTCATGCAATCTACACACTCTTTCCTGTGACATTATATCCATGGATATGCCTAGGGTTTGCTTCATACTGCACTAACATTTCGCTAAATTTTGAATCTTAGGCGATTGAACCAATCCCCCAGGTTGCATGTAACTGACTTTGTTGTTGTGTAGCTTTCTTGTTTTTTTAAACAAATGGGTAGTGTTTTCTGTTTTCATTAAGTAGATTATAGATAGATATTATATTTGGCTTGCTTTTTCTAAGTCCTCATTTATGTGAGCTATTTCCATGTTATCTTGAGGCATTCTCCCCCTTATTGTTCAGCTTGGGAAGTGAACGAGTGGATTGTACTCTATTGTGTATGTCTCTCTTTTAGTCTGCCTGTTTCTTTAGTCATTTTATAAAACAATATGATTTCTGGGTCATCAGTTTGTATTATCTGTGTTTGATCTCCTTTCCATTATCACCATTAAATAGAAGCTAATTGAATTTATTTCCTTCTCTTTCAAAGGAGAACCAGTGTTCTATGGACATAAAAAGCAAATTGAATACAAGTAAGCAAGCAGAAAATGGACAACCAGAACCACAAACTAAGGTTCCAACTGAGGACCTTACATTGACATTCAGGTAAAGAAAGAGTCATTTCCATAGTCATATATTACACAGTCATGACAGAAATACCCTTAGAAATATGATTTGATTTTTTTATTAAGGTATTATATGTGTACATATTTTACCAATCCCCCCCACTCCCATAATGATTTGATTTTTAAAGTGTCATTATTCTGTATACATTGAGAAAGAATATTTTCACATAAATTTAGGTGTTTAAAATTTTATTTTAGAACAGATCCAAAATTGAATTATCTGTTAAGACTTAATGGAAATTTTCTGGTTACATTTCCTTCTTTCTCTTGCTTTTTAATTTACTTGAAACCAATGTTTACATTTTGATGTATACCTATCTAGTCTTTTTTAAGAAGCGTGGGCAGTTAGCCTCTTTCAAAACCCACCCACTATTTTATCTCCCTGGTTTTTAATTTGTTCTATTCCATGTCATCTAATAATTCTTCCACAGGTTTGGAAGGATACCTATTAGATATTGTGAACCACCCTGCAGTAAACAATATTGAAGTTAATTTTTTGTACATCTTTAAGTATTTCCTTAGAACATTTGAGACTTTTGATACATAGTCCTGAGTTGCCCTCCTGATCCTATCTAATAAAGAGGAAATATGTTAAATGACCCTCACACCATTGCAAAGATGGTGGCACCCACAGCCAATAAAGAGGGAATATACTAATTGACTGCCCCACCCTTAAAGATGGTGGCTTCCAGTCCCCTCACCCCACTGAGGTGGCAGACACCTGCCTCCAGAGTCCCCCAGTCTCCTCAGCCCGCTAGCCGCTGAGGGTCAGCTGAGGCTTGCGCTGCCAGCTGAGACTTGTGCTACCAGCCGTGTCAGCAGCAGAGGTGTGATGGGGCATCTCCTTCCCCTGATCGCCAGGTCGCCACCTGTCCCTGAGTGCTCCTGGACTGTGAGAGGGGGCAGGCCAGGCTAAGGGATGTCCCCACTCCAGTGCATGAATTTTCATGCACCTGGCCTCTAGTATTATATAACAACTAGAAACCCAGTGCACAAATTCAGTGCACCGGTGGGGTCCCTCAGCCTGGCCGGCAATCAGGGCAGATCGAGGCCTGCTGGCCAGGGGGAGGGACAACAGGAGGTTGGCCGGCTGCGGGAGGTTGACTGTGGGAGCACACTGACCACCAAGGGGGCAGCTCCTGCATAGAGCATCTGCCTCCTGGTAGTCAGTGCATCATCATAGCAACTGATTGACAAGTCATAATGGTCACTTAGGCTTTCATATATATAGATAATTGCTAATGCCCTGTTGCTTTCTCACTTAGGGTTTGGCTATTTAAACACATGCATTATTTTTCTCAAAGGCCATATTGTAAATATTTAAATTTATGTGTTTTATAGTCTCTGTCAAAACTCTCAATTCTGCCATTATAGTGTGAAAGCAGCCATAGACACCATGTAAACAAACAGGCAGGCTGTGTTCCAGTGAAACTTTATTTACAAAATCTGGCAGCAGTTTGAGAACTTCTGTGCTAAAACATGGATATAGAGCTGTAAATTAAAATTTGAAAGCCATTCCTAGTCTCCATACTACTGAAAGAACTGTCCTGTTGATTTTACTCTACTAAATAATCATTTTATCTCCTATTTAAAAATTCCAACTCTCTCTCTCTTTTTTTTTTTTTTTTTTTTAATGTTAACAGTGATGTACCGAATGGATCAGCCTTGACCCAAGAGAATATCAGCCTCCTATCAAACAAGACCAGCTCTCTGAACCTATCAGAGGACCCCGAGGGAGGAGGAGACAACAATGACTCCCAGAGATCAGGAGTTACACCCAGTTCTGCTCCTTAAAATATGAGGAGTCCAACTTCAATCTTCTGCTCCGAATCACGTTGTGGGACGTAGGTGTAGCAGAACGATAACTTCTCCACTTCTTCTCTGAGAGTGGTCAGAGAAGTCCAAGGAAAGCACCGGAGGCAATGTGCACAAACACCACTACTAAAAACAAACCCTGCACATAGATCACATCAATGCATTTTTTAATTTAAAAAAGGAAAAAGAAAAAGGAAATTAGCAGTATCTGCAAGCAATTCAGATTAAATTTGTTTTTGTTCTGTGAATGAACTTTATTTTAATAACTTTGGACGCCTTGGATCCAGGGCTTTAAAAAAAAAGAAGATATTATATATACACTCTGTTTGATTAATTGTATGATCTTAATGAAGTAGGTTTTTCTTGTATTTTGGTATTATTACATACCCAGTGTATAATTCCTGCCTTGCAATCTTTTCCCACTCTCACAACCCCATAAATTAAAACAGACAAAAAGCACCGGCCTTTCTGAGAATCCTCTGGTGCTTGATAAAAAGACAGTAACAGACCAGTTAGAAAATGTGCAGCAAACCAAGGTTTCTGAGAGCTGTCATTTGGAAGCCATGATTATCCTTTCCTCTCTGGTCACTGCCTTCATGTGTTATGCTTCCTATGTTATTCAAACGTATTTTTGTTCAGGGGGGGTTTTATTTCTTGGTTTGTTTTTAACTTTTCAAAGATAATTGCCAGACAATTTATGAAGTCCTCATGTCCATGTTATGGAATCCTTTCATTCTCTTAATGTAATCTGAAAGCAGAGCCAGTGTCTAGATTGTTGGTTAGATTTGTATGGAGATTATTTTAAGAATGAACTCTAATTTATTAGCACTGGAAATACTTGGTTAGTGTATGACCTACTTTGAGCTGATGGTTGGAAATTTGGACCTGTGCTTTTTTCTAAATTGAACTTTGGGTAAAATCAGAGAATGCTAAAAAATCAGCACAGCACAATCAACCATGTTTTAAAACTGCAACACTTGACTTGAAGTTAAAATGGACAGAGCTACATTATTTCACTGAATTCTTTTATTTTACCCTCAGAACACAAAGATATAAAATAAGATCCCTAAGTATCAGTGCCCCTGGCTTTCAGAGGTAGGTAGAAGAACCTAGAGGTTAATTTCCATAGACTTGGCTTTATAATACTATAAAGATTCTTCATGAAAATGTTATAAAAATAAAGAATTTGGTTAGTTCTGCTGCACATATTCTGATCCCATGTCTGTACTGAACTAAGACTCTATAAAGGTAGGGATTATTGGACATAGTCACTCTCCCCATCTCTCTGTTTGCCTGATTTTTTATAATTTCCTCTTCTGGATATACTACTAAAACAGAAAGCACTGGTTATGTAATGTTACTGCATTGCTTTGGTTGGGTAAAAGCAAGAGTTTGTATTTTTGTTGTTTCTTTTTTCTTAACCCTGAACTCCTGCTGAGGTCATAACAACCTCAGTCTAAGCTCTGTGTCCATCATAATGTTAACTGAAACAAATTGGGGGGAGGGGGGTAATTCAGTCCTGCCATTGCCTACCAGTAGGAGAGTCCAAACAGAACACTCTTTTGAGTAGCGATTATTTAATTTGCCCAGTCAAGGCACCGTGTTTATATACTATTTCACATTGAATTTGATTATGCCCTACAGACCTGGCTGGTCAAGGATTTGATATACACATATTGGCTTGGGATTCGAGCTTTCTTTTTTATTTAAATAAAAATTTATATATATATATTATATATATACATATATACATAGCTATATCTGTATATATATTGGGTATGTTTTAAGGATTTTTTCGCATGAGCGCAGCTGTTGCGATAAAATGACTGATTGGGAGGTAGAAGCACTGAATGAAGATGAGGCATTTTTTCATTTGAAATCCATATTTTCCTGTTTTGTTAATACACTTACTTTTGTGCTTTTTTGTTTTGCTTAAAACCCTCTTATATTTATTCTTTAAGTGTTTATTGTTTCTTGGGAGAAGGAGAGAAACTGTGTGTCTGACAGAGCCCCAAGACTTCGTTTTTCTATATAGACAACCATAAAAGGCAACATGTTTGGCAGGCAGTCTTCTGGTCTGAAGTTGGGCAGATTTTACTTCTCCTTTGGACGTGTAAGATAACTCCTAACTTTTAGAAGCAGTTCCTTCAATTTGGAACTCAAAACAATTCTGGTATTAGAGGAAACTTAGGGATATTGATTTTGTTAAAGTTCAGAATAAGTAAAATTGCATTGGGGTATCTATTACCACATCTGATAACTTATGTTATTCTGTGGCCTTCAAATGCTCTCATTCTAGCTATCACCATTTTGATATTCCAAACTAGTCAGGAACAGAGATTAACTTATACAGTGTTCCTTTTCTGAATAAAACCAGGAAAGCCACTGTTCTGAATTGATTTAAAATAAGTTTTTCACTTTGTAAGGTATATTTATTTGGGGGCGGGGTAGAAAGATCTCTTAAATTGTAGCCTTAATTCTCGCTGTACCTCTCTAAGGTCCCACACTCTCAAGACAAGCTGGCTGCAGGGAAAGGCAGGGAGTAGTATATTGTCCTTGTGTGTGCCTGTAACCCAAGTACCTTAATAGGTCATTCTGCCCTCCCTCCTGACAGCTTTCCTAGTGCCCGTAAGTAGTGTTAGGATAAGACCTCAAAATTTGGGGTTCTTTTTTCCTTTTCTCTGTGATTTACTTTATGGTATATGAGCCTGTAAGGGAAAGTAGCAAAAGTACTTGACTGTTGAACTGCCTTTTTTTTTTTTTGGTCAAAAATCTATGAAAGGCATTGATTTTTCTAACTTTTAAAATTTATGCCATTAAGAGATTAAACCAGTCAGATAGGAAATACAGTTTTTATTCTTTCTAAATTACTAAAATATTAATTTCTTCTGAAAATGACTATTTGCTTTCACTGAATTCAAAATCAGGACTTGAACATCTCAGATAAACATGAACGATTCTGAGGGGGCCACGGTGGGAATAATAAGCACTGTGTTCACTCCTGTTCAAATTAAGACCAGAATTTTATAGCTAGAAATACAAAATCCTTTGACTTACTCTTTTTTTAAGGGGTCTCTGGAAAAGTGTAGAAGAACTGAGAATAATTGTTCTAGATTCAGTTTCTTGACTTATATGTAGCCTTATCTTTTGCCTTACTGATAGACACTGTCACAATATAAGTCCAGTAGCTTGCCCTGTCTTGGCTATTTTACAGAGGCTAACGTGACCAACGATCCATTTCTTGTTACTTTTCTAATCAAAAATTAGTTATAGCAGACGTTTCTGCTGCCATTATTCAAATGACAAGACACTATTTCTAATGCCAGCTACAAATATTCAGCTACTCAGGATGTACACAATTTATCTGGTACAGCATTAATGTGGCTGAGCCTCTTCTCCCATCCATGTCCCTTCCCTTCGCCTCACTCTTCCCATGTATTTATTCTTTTGCTTTTTCTAAAAGACATAAAATTGGTATGATTCTCATTTGCTACCTTGAATGTATAACTTTATCAGACCATCCATAGACCTTCAGAGTTGAAGCTGAAAGTTGTTTTTCTCTTTTATTTTCTGGCCCTTTTCTATCCTGCAAATTCCCTTGATTTACCCACTGCCCTCCCCAATCTGCAACAGTGACAGTTTGCTGCCTCAAAACAGAGCATTCAAATGAATTCGCTTAGCCAATAACTTCTGTGAAGTTGCCTTTTCTAATGGTGTTATTACTCAGTGATGCACAAATGTGGTATTTGCCCTACTGGTAGGCAAACAGAGGTCTGGTTCAGAATGGTAACCTGCTGGGGTGTTTCTGTTTTTGTTTTTCTTTTTTTGAAGGAGAGCCAAAGACTTGTGCTTTACTCTGTTTTGGTTTGGGAAAAATAGTAGCCATTTTGATTGTGTAACCTTTAAGTATTTGTGAGTTGATTGTACTGTGTAAGTAGATTTATCTAAAGTTAACTGATAAGTTAGCTGGCCTTATAAAATGTAAAAGTAATGAAAATTCATCAGTTTCTCTTTCATCAGGGAATATCTTTAACGATACTATGTGTAAGTGGTCCCTTCCCTTCTTTTTGAGACGATTTTGTCATGATAGCATCTTGTGTGTTTTTTCTTTTTTTAACTTGTGCCTAAAGAACAGTCTCCTATCACTGTGGTTAAGTCATGGGCTGGTGAGACATAATCATTAACTATGGGCTGTATATGTCAGACTATCACATGCCAAGAAAAATAGGTTCTTTTCACTAAAGGGTTATGTGGTTGCTATTTCATGTATACAAATGGTGATGGGTGGAGGTATTACCATCCTTCTTCCACTTTCTTTTTGCTCATTTTAAAGGATTGAGTAAAGGTTTCATACATAAAATGGATCTGTATAAAAAGCACCTGTAATGATTTCTATTTCATTAAAAGCAAAGGCCCAGTTTCTTTTTAGGAGAAATTAATAACCTGCCTGGAAATTAACCGCAGTGCTTGCTTAGATTTTTACCTTATCAGAATCCAACTTTGTTTATTTTTTATTTGGTGTTACATTATTATAGTGTTCCCTTCCTGAAAATTCGGCCTGTCCTTTTAGATAAAAATTAGAGCTCTTAAACTAAAACAGTCACTCAGCGTTCAGGATTGGATAAGCAAGCGTTCTTCTGCTGTCGTCATTTTACCTGTGTGCCTGTTTGCCGGTCCATATTCTCTCTCCCTTGGGCAACTGTGAGTTTTATATTTATTTGTTTTAGCTCAGCTTTATGAAATTTTCCTGCTGAAGTGAGTTATTGGGAGTTGTAGGTGGGTTGCAGTTAATATATATTTTTAATTCATTCAACCTTTCTGAGTCACTTGAAAAAGAGCTGTTTTTGTCAAAAGGTGCTATTAATTATAGTAAATATCAACTTAAGATTTATTTTTTAAGATTTTTTTGACCGCTAAAGATACTTCACATGCATTAAGAGAGTAATTGAGAAGTAATACTGGTAATGTTAAGAATAGGAAACTGCCACCTATTCTGGTCCAGAATATGGACAGAAAGAAGTAACACCTACTGATTGGGTGGATTTTCAATACTGCACTGAACCAACTGGGTAAAGAGCCTTTTGAGATCCTCTTGTGATATAGGGACTTACCTACCACTGGAATCCTTGTTCTCAGCGCCTCTGAACTTGCAGCCAAACACTGAATATCCCCTAAATTTTATTCCTGAGCAAAACATCCCTAAGGTAATAACTTTTATTGTCACAAGAAAATAGGCACAATAACCCAAGAGAGAGAACTTAAACCTCAAGACAGTATTGTGTCCAAAAATATATATTTAGGGGGAAAAGATCCTGTGGAGTTAGTATATTATATACAACATAAGGTGAGTTATTTTCTTGTATTGAGGTCTCACTGTTTCTGTTGGTTGGGGTTTGTTTTGTTTTGTTTTGTTTTGTTTAACTCTTAAGTAGACAGAGCTCACAAGTCTTTGGCATCCATTCCAGGTTGTACACTCAGAGAGTCATCTTATAACTGGAAACTGTCAGGTAGCCCCTTATCCCGCCCCAGCTGGTGCAGGAAAGATCAAAAAAAGGATGGAAACAAATGATGGGGTGAATAATTGGTTGTCTGATTGTTTCGTTTTGCCTGATTTTTAAAAATCACTTATTGCTATCATATCTGAACCACCCTGTAAAATATTCCTCAAATTTGAAGGCAGTTTAAACTTTCGTGTATTATTTTTACATCCTCTGTTCAACTAATACACAGCCCTGGGGACTACTTTTAACAGCAGGTTTGTTGGCTAAGTTTTCACTGTCCCCTTTCTCCTCTTCCCACCTTCTGGGAATGAAAGAAAGTTGGGGGGAATTTCCTCCCCCCCCCCCCCATTTTATTCATTGATCCATAGGCCTCATTATCTTACTTTATGATGAATCTATGACTTTTTGAAATAGGAAAAGTTGGGATTATGATAATGGACAAAACCTTTCATCCACTTAAACATTTTCCAGTTGTGAGATTCCTCTTCCTGTGTGTGGTCTTCTCTTTGTCACCCCAGCTGCCCTGTTCCCCTGACTTTGGTCAATTTGGTCTTTAGGCTCATACCAGTCTCCCCGAGACATTCTGCAGTCATTATCACCTTTTTGGGTGGATTTTATTTTGTTTTCGTTTTTAAATAACTTTTTAACACTGATGCATACTTGCTTGGGATAGAGCTTGTGTAATTTACCAATCGTATTGATTGTATGTGATTGTGCCCTGCAGAGGTATATTTAACAAGACAAAATAATCTAGGTTAATAAAGGAGCCCATGAGATTTGAGTCAGATTATGAATGATTTCATGAAATCACAGTTTTGCATACTGAAATTTTAATTTCCTGTTAAAAATCATTGCTAGACTAAATACTTTTTTAAAAAAATCTTTTATTCCTGTTCTTATATTCCTATTTTTTCCCCTTGCCTCTTCTCCCTATTCTTTCTTGCCTGCCTCCACCACCTGTTCAGAAATAAAAGTACTGAACCTTAAAGTCATAGCTAATTTTTAAATTGCTGAAGTTTGTGAATTTTTACTTTTTCCAAGTGTTTCCAACTTTTTTTAAAAAAAGTGAAGACAGATGGATAGATGGTTGTGATTTCACAGGCTGTGAATAATTCCTTAGCATTTGGCAAAGTCTTATTTGAAGACTTTATTTCTTGGAAGTCCTTTTGGAATAAGGAAAAGAACGATTTTCCTCTCTTTAAATCTGTTTAGAGTTCCAATTGTTTGTCAAGTGAAGTGGAAAACAGTAGTAGGAAGGTATTCGGGCAGCAGAACTTGGGGTTCGAGTAAGGGTGTGTTCTGCTTGTCGCAGGCTTTTGAGAGGATTAGGGCCCTCTTTTTCAATTTAGTATTATTTGTGTGCATGTTGTTTATATCAAATATGCCACATTTTGTTAAAATACTATTTCCTTCCTTTATTACCTTGGAAACTGACTCAGCCTCATGTTGCTTCTAATTAGTGTTTAGGGCTCCCATGAGTTGCAGATAAAAGGATCATTTTAACAAGTAGAAGGAGGTGATTCACCTTTTGGTTTGTAAATATATGAAAGTGTCTACAAGGTCTTTATCTGCTTTCTGTCAGCATTTATATTAAATGATAAATTAATGAGGAGAAACTGTGTAGTGTGTGTTGTAAATGAGTCTGTGTCAACTTATTCTAACCATGGGATTAATTTCTTACATCTTTTTTTCCTTTTTAGGTGAAAAATAGAGAAGTAGATCATGCACACAAGCAAACACATACTTGTAGTAGCCAATTTTGCAGAGAGATGACAGGAGTTAGTCCAACTTTAAATATACTGCTGTCCAGATCCCTTCATTCATTACACAGTGATTGCACACGAGGAATAAGGTAACGTTCTCGGAACCTAGGGCAGTCAGCGTTCCGTGAGACCTCAGGACCTTCTTTATGGTTACGCAACATGGACCTGCTCTGGGTACCTTCCTGATACAGTTTTTATCTTTTCATTCTTACTGAAGTTTTCTAATTGTCCTGAAACCCCCCACCCATTAGTCATTCCTTGCCATTAGAGGATAGACGTAGGTTTATTTATTTTTTTTTAGAGGTCATGGTAAATATGAGAAAAAGAGAAGGAAGGAACTAGTCCAGCTTCAAAGAAACTTAAGAGATTCTGGAATCAATTGCAACACTTTGGATTCTGATTCCAACAAACAAAATGTACAAAGGCATTTATTTATGATTGGGAAAGTGTGAGTTGATTATTGGATGTTAGATAATATCAGGGAATGACATTTGTGTTCAGTGTGATAATAGCAACATGGTTTTCCTCAGTTTGGGCTTGCCCTTGTTACCCTCTAACTGATTTGGCCTTTTGTTTTTTGTGGTTTTTTTAACTTTTTTAAAATATATATATTTTTTTGATTTTTTACAGAGAGGAAGGGAGATAGAGAACTAGAAACGTCGATGAGAGAGAAACATCGACCAGCTGCCTCTTGCACACCCCCTACTGGGGATGTTCCCGCAACCAATGTACATGCCCTTGACCGGAATCGAACCTGGGACCTTTCAGTCCACAGACCGACGCTCTACCACTGAGCCAAATCGGTTTCGGCATGATTGGGCCTTTTGTTACCCTCATAACACACTAAGGACCTGATAAACTCCTGGACCCAGGGCATAGCTCAGCTTCCACCACGGCTCACAGCCAGGCTGGCCCCTTTCTCTAGCCGTGAGCAGCTTGGGGTTTTTGCCTCCAGCCCATTCCCTAGGGAGCTGACCTTATGTAGCCACCCAAGAGGTGGTTCCTGGAATTCTAGCATCCTGTGACCAGGTAGCATCTGCTGGTGCTCAGTATTGGTCATTTGGGAAGGGCCTGAACCCAGCTGTGAGTCCTGATGCGATGGAAGCTGCCCACCCACTTTCATTCCTAGACCCTCCTTCCTGCCTCACCCCGCAAATGGACTTGGTCAGGTTGGCCAGAGCAGCCCTGGCAGAGGCAGGAAACAGGTACCAGTCACAGAAAACACACGCTCGGCTTTCCTGTGCGTTTCTTCCTGTTGCTTCTGGGCAACCTGTCTTACCCACCTCCCCCTCACCCCCATCTCTCCGGGGATTTCTCCCACCAGCGCTGCTCTGTGCCCTGCCTCCTGCCCGTCTCTCTGTTTCTCTTCACCAACTACAACTTGCTGAACTAAAGCAGAAGCAATGACGTACACTCCATGCAACTGTCTAGAATCCCCTTGCCCACTGTTGCTGTTCACACACGGCGGCACCTCCCCTGAATCAGTAGCATTTTTACTTTGCTTGATAACTTTGCACTTGGGAGGAAGTTAAAGTATCTTCCTATTAGTAAGTCAGCAGAACTACTCCGAACAGGGGTTTCTTCAAACACAAATATTTATTGAGTATCTGGTACACTGAAGACCCAGTGGCATTGGCACGGAATGCGCTCAATAAATATTTGTTTGGATTTGGTTTCCCTGAAACCAAAACTGCAGTTTCTAACAGTTGTGAGAATTGAGACAAACTCCTGTGACATGCTTTGAGAGGCTCCCCTGAAAGCTGCCCTGGTGGTAATGCAGGATTTAGTGTGATAAACCTTATTCCCCTTAATTAGTGTTCGAACTGCCTGGTCTCCTGGAAACCCCAGTTGGGCGGAGGCGACTCTGGTGTGGGTGCCAGGTGTTTTGCCGCATTTCTGTGGAAGAGTTCGGCTGGAAGTTACTCAGTAACCACAGCAGGAGCCTGCTCCTCTGTTTGTTCCCACCAAGGTCCTTCTCTGGAGTCCAAAGAAAAGAACAGAACAGCCTGGGTGTGAGGCAATGGCCAGGACCCGCTCCATTTCCTGCTCACAGGACTTACCACTGAGACTGGAGGCAGGGCAAGGGGAAGAGGGATTTTTTTAAATTTTTTTTTACTTTATTGCTGACTCTAAAAAAAAAAAGGGGGGGGGGGGTGTATGATTGAATGCTACATTCTTCTCCCTGGCTCCTTGGAGGGCTCCTATGTGCTCCTTCCAACCTTGTTTCCACTCAGAACAGACACACACTGGGCCACACAGAAGTGAGGGGTCCTCTTCCAAAGCTGATATTTACCTGAGAAAAGTCCTTTAGGCTGCCTCCACTCCCAGAAATGGCTGCAGGTGTCCATGAAGAATTTGGTGTAAATATGCACAGTTATTACTTTACAGAATACTGATGACACTGTGCATGTGTGGATATGGAGAGACAGGCAGATAGACCAAGTTAGTCTGCCTTGTATACAAGCCTTTTTTTTTTTTTTTTCCTTTTATCAAACCAGCTTAGGATGAACCAAGAGGGAAAGGGGTTTGGATCATCAAAATCTAGACAGAGGCAAGAACTCTGTGTGCAGTGAGAATGCTAGTGTGAAAACCTCATTTGGAACGTGCATCAGAGACACGTTTTCTTAGAAAGTTTATTGAGGTGACATTAGTTAATAGGATCATACAGGTTTCAGGTATGGATTTCTCGGTTACAGGTTTTGTATATTGCATCGGTGTGCCTACCAATCAAGACAAATGTTTTCTAACAAGATGTGGGTAACCAAAGAAAACGGTGGCAGTGCCTGGTTCATTTCTGGACCCCGGGTTTTGGGGGAAATGTGGGCAAACGTAAAGACTAGCCAGAGCAGAAGCAGATGGTGGCGTGTTGTAACCTGGCCCAGGAGAACAAAGGGGCAGTGAGGTTTCACCCAGACCGTTTCTCCGCGGCTGTCCGGGAGGAGCATGAGACCTGAGACAGGCAGACAGGGTTTGAATCTCAGCTGCGTAGGTTGGGGCACGTTCTTAAGCCTGGTGAGCCGCGGTTTCCTCATCTGTCAGCTGGGCATAATAGTGTCTTCCTGACAAGAGGATGATAAAGCTAATGCCTATAAAAACACTTAGCAAGGATCCTGATACATGGTAAGTGGGATTTTAAGAAAATGTGTGTGAATTGGTTGCTTATCTGTTTAACTCACTAGAACATTTGCTACATGAGGGAAGTGACTATGTTGAATGAACCGTTCTATTCCTGGTGTCTAGAACAGTCCTTAACACAAAGGTGTTCCTTAAATGTTATCTTAATTAGTCAAATCAGGTCAAATGGCACTTGGGTTGTCAGACAGTAGGCTCCCCTTTAACATTGTGTGCCATTCAGAAGCGAGTCAATGATGGTAAAGAAAAATCACACAATAGCATTTCTGTAGTATTGGACAGCGTCAGCTGGCTTCTGCATGACCACAGCCATGGTCAAATTCCTGAGCCCTTCATCCTCTAATGAGGGTCTTCTTTGAGCACATTTGCAGCAACATCCCACAGAACTTAATTCTGTGGCCCCACTGAACTGTAGGGGAGGCTGGAACTAGAATTTAGCTGTGTCCCAGGAGGAAGTGTAACTGGATTCACTGGGTAACAATAGACCATTGGATGATCTATAATCCTTCCAAATGCCTGGGAGGTGGTTACTCTGTCCCCATAGATTTAAAATCTCTGACCCTCTGAGAAGTTGAGCTACACAACCAAGATCAGACAGCTAGTGATCATGTGGCAAGACCACCACTTCGATCAGGAGCCCTGGGATTTTCCTGTCACTTGGGGTATTAGAAAATTCCAGACAATACCAGTCATTTCGGTGAGGCTCACTTGCTCATGATTTTACCTATGCTTAGCACGTCTGTATAGCCTTGGACTTGAATATTTTTTATACATTTGTTAACATACTGTGGTTATTCTTCAGAATTCAGTCCTATTCATTCCAAGTATCTTCTTTGATCTTACCAGAATTTAATAAAAAGGAGTCTTGTTATGTTATTTTTATTACTAAAAAGTACTTTATTCAATAATAAAGGTAATATAACAACAACAAAAAATTTAAATATTTTTTTTGTTGATTTTAGGAAGGGAGAGGGAGCGATAGAAACAACAATGATGAGAGAGAATTACTGATGGGCTGCTTCCTGCACACCCCTCACTGGGGATTGAGCCCACAACCCAGGCATGTGCCCATGACTGAGATCGAACCCAGGACCCTTCAGTCCTCAGGCTGACGCTCTATCCACTGAGCCCAACCAGCTTGGGCACAACAAAATTTTTTATATATTATTTTATAGCATTCTGTGATAATTGGATTCTTTTTAAAAAATTGATTTTGAGAGAGAGAGAGAAATACATCAACGTAAGAAACATTGATCGGTTGCCTCCCATATGCACCCCTACCTGGGATCAAACCCGCAACCTTTTGGTGTAGGGGACTGATGCTCTAACCAACTGAGCCACCCTGCCAGGGGATAACTATCTATAAACATATATATGTACAGTAGGTGTTTAAAATGGCACCTATTATCATATTCAAAGATTTAAAGAACTTGACCTAAGCTAATGTGAAGATGGAATATCCTACACTACTAAACGTCATTTGCCAGCCCACACCTAAACAACTGTGTTCCACCTGCAGACACTGACCTGGGCATCTCAGTCTCCTTTTCCTTTTCTCCCGTTTCCAAGATCAGACAGCTAGTGATCACACGTCAGTTAAGACGCTTCCACTTCCTCTTTGGTGCTGCCCCGGAATTCCCCTGCCCCCAAACCCTCTGTAGGATACAACATGATCTCCTCCTTGCTCACAAAGTCAAAGCCTTTTGAACTTCAACATGTTCAAAAGCAGAAAGGAAGGTTCACAGCGACGTCTTACTCCCACCGTGTCTGTCCACCCCTCACCCTACCATCCCCCACTTTGCCATGGAAAGGTAACAGCACCACTCGGTTATCTGAGGGTGCACCGAGGACCCTCACCCTGTGACAGCAGCACAGTTTTCCAGTGTGCGAGGTACCTTGGTTTATCCAACTGGTCTCCCGTTTGCTGTTACAATTGGTAATCTCATTTATACCCACACAGATAGCTCTGCAGGAGAGTTTCCTGGAGCGGGATTTCCAGCTCAAAGGATAAATGCATGGGTCATGTTGGTGTTGCTAAATTTCCCTTAAAGGGTTACATGGCACTCTGTACCTCCACTAGGGAGCCCTTTGCTACCACCCTTTATAAAAGGTAACCTCCCCACCGGCCCCTATCACTGTCTTTTTCTCCGTGGCCTTTATTGAATACCTGACTGATATGGAATGTATGTATTTAGTATATACTGATTTTTTTTTTTTTTAATTCTCACCCAAGGATATTTTTCCATTGATTTTCAGAGAGAGTGGAAGAGAGAGGGAAAGACAGAGAGAAATATCGATGTGAGAGAAATACATTGATTGGTTGCCTCCTGCACGTGCCCTGACCAGGGCCCAGGCAAGAGAGGAGCCTTCAACCGAGGTACGTGCCCTCGACTGGAATTGAACCGAGGACCCTTTGATCCACAGGCTGACACTCTATCCACTGAGCCAAACCGGCCAAGGCGTATATACTGATTCTTTATGTGATTGCTGTTTGGCTTCCCGGGCTGGAGTCCCTGGCCTGAGGACTGAGCCCACTGGCACAGGTAGACTCCTGTGTTCATAGGATGTAAGATGCTAAATTTTCCCATTGTCTTTAACCTGGAGTGACAAGGAGCCCCTAAGCATGTGGGGGTTAGGACAGTTCCTGGTGATTGTTCATACTGTTCACAGGAGTCCTCAAGATGCCCAGGATCTAAGTCCGCCAAGAATGAGATACAGATTCAGTCCAGATAGAGATTTTTGTCTAATGACTGTACCAGCTTCCAGCAGTCCTCAGTCACAGACGGCGCATCTCGTGAACTCTGCTGCAGCAATCTTAGGGATACTGTTTCAGGCTATTTAGGAAGAGAAAAATATAAACAGGCCCTTCATCTCCGTTTGGCTTGAATTTATTTAGTTTTCCCCAATAACTAAACTAAGTAAAAATAACTGTACACACCAACCGTAATGTCGTTTGTTTGCTTTTAAAGTGTTTCAGCCATGTTTTTAATCTGCCCCACACTCTGTCTCCTGAGTCCCCCATAGGACTGTGTTCAGTACCTCCCAACCGGCTCAGCTCCCTTAGGCACGTCCTTGTGTGCACTCCGGGGTCCCTGCTCTGGTCCCCCTCCCGCCACTTCAGGGCTAAGGGGAAGGTTCCATCCGTGGGCCACAGGTGTAACCATGTGTGTCCTGGTCAGAATCATGGGTGTGCTGGTCTAGAAGCTGGAAGGTAGCGCCTTGTTCCAGAACATTCCTCTTCTCTCTGCCCTGTTGACATCCTATGGACTCTCCCTTTCTCGCTCTTTCCCTAAAGAGAAAGAGAGGCTATTGCACTGAGCAGGTAGGAGGCTAGACATTCCTAGACCTTCAACTTGATTAGTTCTAGTCACCTATTTTCTGCTCCCGGTTTGGTTCACTGGGAAAAAAGTCCTGCAAAGTTGTCCTCAGCCAGGCATTTTCGCACCAAGTTTGAATTTGTGAACCTTCTTTTTCTGATCTGTGAAGATGAAGAGGCAAGTGAGAACTTATGGATGAGAGAGAGAGGTGGGCCTTGCTTTCCCTGGAGCGGACTGAACTTTAAAACTTCTCTAGTAAGTAAACAACACTGGGCCCCACACTTTGCTTAACCCTGGTAGCTGGTCATCAGCCTCTGACCTCAGTCCTCCTCTCCTCGCCAGCCCCTCCCCCGCCCTCACCTCTGGAACCTCAGATTTAGAGGAAAGAGCCAGTTTTGACAGGGATTGCCTCGGCCACACTACCTCCACCTGCCCAGCCCGTGGAAGATTGGTGACCATGCTTCCCAGTGGGATAGGAACTGCGGCTGCTGGAAGAAGGTAAGAGGGGCTCTTCGCAGGCTCTCACGGGTTCCTGACCTCGGAAGGACCCGGGAGGATGATCTCCACACCTTCGAGGAGACCAGGCCCTCTCCCAGGTGGTCACAACCAAAGACAGCTTGTTTGCAGGATGTCATTCCATGCCCCCTCCCTCCGCCCTCTCTTGGGGTAAGGCCTTCTCCTAAGCCACACCTTGGGCTCTCAGCCCAAGAACCCAAGGGGCCTCTTCTTTTCCTTGAAGGTGCTGTGCCAGTCCCAGCCCTCACAGTGGTCCCGAGACCCTCCGAGGGGAACTCCGGGCCCGCCGGGCCTCTAAAATCCTGCAAGTTCAATCTCCTAACTCCCTTTTGGTTCTTCCTGCTGTTTGGATGCCCCTCTCCGAGATTTCGGTGACCTGTGATGAAAGGGCCGCAGCCCTGTTCTCTCCTCCCTCCACGCCACACACATTCTCTCCCTGATCTGGTTGCTGGAGGAAGCCAGACCTGAGGCTGTGGCTCAACCATCTGGGTTTTCCTTGGTGTTTAACAGAGCTCCGTGAGCCCTGTCAGCCTCCGCTTGTGTTTGCAGATGTGGTGGAGGGGCAAAGTGGGGAACAGAGCAACAAGATGGAAGATGAATGGAAGATTCTATCTCTGCTCCCCCCACTTCCCCACTTACCGCCCCCTCTCCCCCGGCCTCCCATCCTTCCCTCAGCGCCTCCGCTCCTCTCCCATTCCGGGCCTCCGTTCTGCAAACAGCTACAGAGCTGGCCTCAGATCACACACAAGCAAGAACCCCTCAGCGGCCCCCAGCTTCCCGCCAGCCCCCCGCTTGCCCAGTAGATCTCCCCAACACATCTTTCCAGCCCTGCCAGCTGTCTTTTCTTAGGAGACCTGGTACCACCTAGAGACTCCCTTTTCCAGACCCATGGACTCAAGCCTGCCAGAGGAGGCCCTGGCCCAGCCAGACTTATCTATGAAACACAAGAGAGTTCATCTCTGGATTTGCTTACTTGGATGTCCCAACTCTAACTTTCCAATCTTGTGATCTCGTTTTTTGTTTTTTTTTTGTTTTTTTTGTTTTTGTTTTGTTTTGTTTGTTTTTTAAACTAGAAGCCCGGTGCATGAAATTGTGCACAGGTAGGGTCCAGCCAGCCCACCCCAATCAGAGATGATCAGGCCATGATGGCCGGGGGCTGGGACTGGGGAGGGGGAGCGTTCTACTGGAGGTTGGCTGGTTGGCCCCACTCCCAATTGTGGTGGGGAGGTGATTGGGGATGGGCATAGCTGAGGGGAGGGACTGGGAGTGGTTGGCAGGTTGGCACCGCCTCTTGGTCAAACTCCCAGTCGAGCTCCAGGTCAAGGGGACAATTTGCATATTAGCCTCTTATTATATAGGATTAGACTCATTTACCTTTAGTGAACCCATGTTGGAAGCTATTAAGATTCCCAGGCGGCAGACAATTATGAGGCCTGAACTAAGGTAATGAGAGAGCAAGGAGAAGAATTAATCTAATCTAGATTTGACTAAATGACGAGGTGGGAGGGAGGAACCAGGGTGACCCCCAGGTTTTGGGATTGGACCACAGGGTATGCGAGGGTTCCATCTGCTGAGCTGAAGGACACAGAAGAAGAAGCAGGGGTGTGGTTGCATTTTTATTAAGGAATATGCAGGGCATCCAAGTGGGGTTATCTAGCACACAATGGGGCTGGAGCTACGAATGTGGGAGTCTTTAGAACATAGAGTGCCTTTGCCCACTCATTCCTTCTTATCCCTCGTGTGTTAGGGAAGTCTCTCTGGTGTATCAGTGAAAACCTTCCACTCCTTTCCCATCCAGGCCTAATCCCCAACACAGCTCTGTAAGTGGGCTCCCACTGCTACCCTCCCTCTTCCTTGGGCACTAACGCTTCCTGCCTATTTTTCATGCGTGCACATCCCACCTCACCGCTGGAAACTCAGCATTCTTTATTTCTAATAACCATCTGTTGCTGCAGTGGTTGATTCCAATTTCAACATGAACTATCCACTTGTAGCGAATCCAGGACTGGACTTGCCCTGGGCCCTTGTATCCAAGGTCCAGCGGTGGTTTGGTGTCCTATGCCTTACTGGGGCACATCTGTTGATGGGCAGTGGGATCGGGGGTCATCCAGCCTAGCTTAACGCAGCTTTCTGTCCCCCTGTAGGAGGATGTGTCTTTTCTCCTTGCTGCTCCTTGGCCTCTGGGGCTGTGTGACCTGCCACTGGAGCCCTGTGGAGGACATCTGCACAGCCAAGCCTCGGGACCTCCCTGTGAATCCCATGTGCATTTACCGCACCCCAGAGAAGAAGGCCCCAGAGGAGGAGGGCTCAGACCAGAAGATCCCTGAGGCCACCAACCGGCGGGTCTGGGAACTGTCCAAGGCCAATTCCCGCTTTGCCACTGCCTTCTATCAGCACCTGGCAGACTCCAAGAACGACAATGACAACATTTTCCTGTCGCCCCTGAGTATCTCCACAGCTTTTGCTATGACCAAGCTGGGAGCCTGTGACAACACCCTCAAGGAGCTGATGGAGGTACAGTCCAGGGCCCTCCTGCCCGGCTCCTAACTATGTGTCTTGGTCTAGAGCCCTTTGGAGGATGTAGGCGCTATCCCAGTCTCTCTGTGTTTCTTTTCCCTTTTATCCTTCCTCCTTTTATTCTTCTTTCCATCCATGTGTTCCTTTAGAAGACAGGTCCTGAGCATTTATGCTGTACCTGAAGGAGCTCCCAACTGAGGTGGCTCTTGGTCAGGGACCCACAGCACCGTGCTCACAACTTGTGGCAACACCGCACCCACCACCGTTTTCTTTTGGCTTCTACAGGTTTTTAAGTTTGATACTATCTCCGAGAAAACATCGGACCAGATCCACTTCTTCTTTGCCAAACTGAACTGCCGACTCTATCGGAAAGCCAACAAATCCTCTGAGTTGGTATCCGCCAACCGCCTCTTTGGAGACAAATCCCTTACTTTCAATGAAACCTACCAGGACATCAGTGAGGTGGTATATGGGGCCAAGCTCCAGCCCCTGGACTTCAAGGTGAGTTACACACGTTATTCCTGACCTTAGAGCTCTTCCTCTTCCCTACGGGATTGAGATAGAGAAGCAGGATCCAAATGAACACTGCTATGCGGGTGAGAGGCAGGTGGAGGGGCATTCTAAGTCATAACCCCAGGAACACTCACTCTTGCTTAAAACCCGAGAAGTCAATGATGTCTGTGGATTGTAGTGGAAGCTCTAAAAAAGTAGTACAAGTAATAAATTTTTCTTTTCTTTTTTAAATATATTTTATTGATTTTTTTACAGAGAGGAAAGGAGAGGAATAGAGAGCTAGAAACATCGATGAGAGAGCAACATCGACCAGCTGCCTCCCGCACAGTCCCCACCAGGGATGTGCCCACAACGAAGATACATGCCCGGAATTGAACCCGGGACCTTCCAGTCCGGAGGCCAACGCTCTATTCACTGAGCCAAACCGGTTCCGGCACAAGTAATAAATTTTTCATTTCCTCTACCAAGTTCACATATATACCCAAAGCTATTTTGGAGATGCCAGTCCTACCAGAGATATTATTTAATTCAATGTTTTAAAGTTACCATGATCAAAATTGGCATGTGGTGCATGTTATGTTCTCCGCTTGGAGGTTCATGAGGCACCAGAGGTATTAAGTGTCTGAGAAGTTCTGCAGTAAAGAAGTCTAGTGACTTTAATTCAAGCAGCATTGCTTAGGCATTTTTGACCACATGAACATCCCTCCTGTCCCGCCCCCCTCCCTCCCTCATCAGCTTCCCACAGAACATGTTTTGGAAACCTGAACTCTTGTGAGTTCATGGCACTGTACTAGATATGTGAGGTTTTCCCAATCCGGGTTAGAGTGATGGCTTAACCACATGGTGGGAAAGGACAGAGGGATGAAGGGTAAAATAAAATGCTGCAAGGGGGAACGGAGAAGATGGTTGAATAGCACAGGTGGGTAGGTTTGTTTCCTGTCGTCCTTAGGAAAATCCAGAGCCATCCAGAGTGACCATCAACCAGTGGATATCCAATAAGACCGAAGGACGTATCACTGATGTCATCCCCCAGGATGCTATTAACGAGCTCACTGTCCTGGTGCTGGTTAACACCATTTACTTCAAGGTAAACCATGACCTTGCAGAGGCCCTGACTTGCAGAGGCCCTGTGATTTGATTGTGCAGATGGCCTTATCTTTCTCAGAAAGTCAAAAATTCTGAAGATTGTTCCAAACTAATTACATTTGGGGAGAAGGACGGGGTGCAGGTGGTGGGAATGAACAGCTTCCTGACACAGTCAGGATGGTCACCCGTTGAAGGTGGGTAGAGTTGTGGCACATTTGCCCATCCTGGGTCGTGCTCCATATGCATTCCCCCTCCTCCACAGGCATTTAGCCCAGGGGTTTAGCCAGTCAACTGCTGTGGCCAACCACTTCGCTGCCTGGGGTTTCCTTCTCTCCAAGAGTGGAGTAGGTTGCATTTCCATAGGGTCTATTGCCCTTGACTGTTTAGGGCACACTTTGCCATTAATTAGCCCTCCCAATCCTCCTGACATCACAAATGTGACTTTGGACTGCTCAGACAGGTTACTTAGTATAAATCCAGACTCTTTGATCTTGACTGCATGAACTTGGCCTTGCTACCTGCAACCTTTCTCTGTCCCAATTTCTGCCTCTGTAAAATGCTGGTAATTATATACAATAACTGCATTACTGAGGGGACTAAGCTGATGCATGTAGAATGCTTGGAGTAATGCCCTGCACACAATGAACGCCCTACAAATACTAGTGATCACCAGCTCCAAATGTTACAAAAGAAGGCCCACTGCTCAGAGCTAAGTTAAATGACTTGTCCCTAAATTAAAGAACCAGAAGATAACAGGGATGGTCATTAAACTTCAAAGGAGTGTCTTGTATCTCTTCCCTTTGACTGAGAACTTGGACAGGATGCACCCTCTGCCTGGCAGGGCTCCTGGATAACTCCCTGGGGTTAGTCTGTGTGTGTGTGTGTGTGTGTGTGTGTGTGTGTGTGTGTGTGTATGTGGCCCCAGCATTTTGGATGATGGCCTTGGAGAAAGAGGCTGGTGGGAGAAAGAAAGCAAAAAGCAATTCGATTTAAACTCAAGGAGAGACTTGTGAAGAGGCCAGTAGGTTTTTCTTGGTTTTAGTTTTTACTTTTCTTATTATAAAAGCAAATAGATAATCACTGCTAAAAATCTGGGAAATACACAGAAAGTTCACAGAAAGAAAACACTCTGACATACCAGTCATCATTCATCTTTTCACGCAGACCCTCTAGTCATCTTTCCTAATAATTATACCTACAAGTTAACCTAACAAAATGTGCATATGCCCATGCCAGGATCCTCCTGGTCTTCTTGCTTTGTGATTCCTCCACCTGGCGTCTTCTTCCAGGGCCTATGGAAGTCGAAGTTCAACTCTGAGAACACAAGGTCAGAACCTTTCTACAAGGCCGATGGGCAGTCGTGCCCAGCATCCATGATGTACCAGGAGGGCAGGTTCCGCTATCGGAAAGTGGCAGAAGGCACCCAGGTGCTCGAGTTGCCTTTCAAGGGTGATGATATCACCATGGTGCTCATCCTGCCCAAGCCTGAGAAGAGCCTGGCCAAGGTGGAGCAGGAGCTCACCCCAGAGGTGCTGCAGGAGTGGCTGGACGAGCTGGCGGAGACGATGATGGTGGTCTACATGCCCCGCTTCCGCATCGAGGACAGCTTCAGCGTGAAGGAGAAGCTGCAGGACATGGGCCTTGTGGACCTGTTCAGCCCGGAGAAAGCCAAGCTCCCAGGTTAGTGGGGGGAAAAGACTTTACGCCTTCCTCTGCCCACCAGGGGGTCTGACCAAAGGTGGAAGAATGGGAGGGATGCCCCAACTGGTTTGGCTCAGTGGATAGAGCGTCAGCCTGCGGACTGAAGGGTCCGTCCCAGGTTCGATTCCGGTCAAGGGCATGTACCTTGGTTGCAGGCACATCCCCAGTAAGGGGTGTGCAGGAGGCAGTGGATCGATGTTTCTAACTCTCTATCCCTCTCCTGTCCTCTCTGTAAAAAAAATCAATCAATAAAATATATTTAAAAAAATAAAAAGAATGGGAGGGAGAGTGAAAAAGAGCCACAGGTGGGACACCTGGGTCTAATCCAGTTCTACTGTGAACTCAGGAACTCCCCTTTCCTCTCCAGGCCTCAGCTCTCTCTTCGGGAGAAGGGGGAGGTAGCTCTTGGTCCTCCTGGGGCCCCGCTGGCAGGGGAACCCTTTGAGTCTGTCACTGATAGAGGAGATGAGGCCAGGGAGAGAAGAACTTGGAAAGGCGTCACATTCAAAGCAGAGATGGATCTGATGAAGAGCTGGGGACATCTGGGTCAAACAGCACGGAGGAGCTGACATCGGGTAGCCCTTCACCTGCTATTCCAAAGGGCTCCTGTGTTTCCCTCAAGGTCACTTGGACAGCCAAGCCTTTCCGCTTACCATGTTAGGTAACTGGATTGACCTTTAATGGGCTATCTTTAAACTAGGTCTGAAAACCAATCCCTCTCTTATAAATGCTGCCAGATTGGAAAGACATTCCTACCAGATAGTTTTTCTTTAAGAACAGAGCCTCTTCCCCCACTACCCCCCTCTTCCTCTCTCTTCCCCCACCAAGGACTGAAGCATGAGACTCAATTCACGGAGCCAGGCTGAGAAGCCCTGTGTACATTCTTACTGTTACCATATGTGGTATTTTTTTAAAAAAATATATTTTATTGATTTTTTTACAGAGAGGAAGGGAGAGAGATAGAGAGCCAGAAATGTCGATGAGAGAGAAACACCGACCAGCTGCCTCCTGCACACCCCCCACCGGGGATGTGCCTGCAACCAAGGTACGTGCCCTTGACCAGAATCGAACCTGGGACCTTTCAGTCCGCAGACCGACGCTCTACCACTGAGCCAAACCGGTTCCAGCATATGTGGTATTTTGAGGGAGTCATTAGGTGAGGGTCCAGAATGGCTTCCTATTTTCCAAAAAATAGGAATCTGGATTCCTTTCTCCCATGTCACAGAGCCTTCTCTGGTCTTCCTCGTAGGTATTGTTACCGAAGGCCGGGACGACCTCTTCGTCTCTGACGCGTTCCATAAGGCATTTCTTGAGGTGAGTACACCTCCCTTTGCTCTCTCTTCTGCTTTTTTATTCCCATGCTGTTTTATTATTCATTCATCAATATCTCCTGGGATTTGTAACTTTGGAGTTCTTGTTTCACTGGCTGTCCTAGTATAGCTAGTAGATGCTCGAACTGCCCCCTACAACACAGCCCTGCCCTGAAGCCCCGGGGTCTCATTGTTCCAACCTCCCTTCCCGTGTCTCTCCTGAAGCAGGTGAAACAGGGACACGGACATCAAGGGAAAGGAGCCAGCAGAGGGTTATCATGGAGAGGCACAGACCACTTTAGTGATAGTTACCATTTTCCGAAGGCATCTCCCTGGTGGCTCTTCTGCTTATCAGCAAATTCAAATACCATTGCTTCCGTCTATTACTCCAAGAAAACTCATCTCCTCCAGCCAGAGGGTCTTCCTCTTTTCAGAGGCCCTAGGTCCCGAGTGGTTGCTTGGGGTACTTTTATCTGGGAGCCTGATGCACCAAGGGTGAAACTATTTCAACGGTAGAGCCCTGATCATGAGTCAAAATCCCTTTTAGCATCAAGTACAACGTAATCCCCTTGAAATGCCACGTACCATGTGCCAGCCAGGAATGTGATAACCTTGTCTCCATTCAGATTTCTGGTTCAGCAATTATCTGAGGATCTGGCCAAAGGCTTAGATGAATCCAAATGCCTACATCAATATTCACCGGGTGGAAGAATGAGGATCAGTAGGGTTCCAGACGGAACCCCAGCTGACCCAAAGGCACTTTCCACTGGGTGGCAGAGAGCGCTTGGAGGAATGGCTGTGTCTGCGCGTGAGGCCCTGGTGTCTAAGGAACGGCTGAGCAGCTAATGCAGCAATTTGTCTCCTGTTTGACCTGCAGGTGAATGAGGAAGGCAGTGAAGCAGCAGCTAGTACCGCCATCGTGATTGCTGGCCGTTCGCTGAACCCCCACAGGGTGACCTTCAGGGCCAACAGGCCCTTCCTGGTTCTTATAAGGGAAGTTGCTCTGAACACGATCATCTTCATGGGCAGAGTAGCCAACCCTTGTGTGAACTAGAGGGTTCCGATTCCTTGCACCTCCTCCTATTTGGTTTGTGAACAGAGGTAAAAATAAATACAATTACTCCCATCTCACCAGTACGAATGCACATTGCCACCTGAAATGAAGACAAGGGAGGGAGAGGCTGCTAGACGTGCTATTGGGCATTTGGTAAAATGATTTTACTTGCTACCAGTGAATACATCTGGGTAAAGAGAGTGAAGGATGTGTGACTGCAGCATCCTGAAAAGATGGTAGGCATCCCGGAAGGGCAGGGGGGCTTGACATCTCGGTATTCCCACCTTACAAAAAAAATCCCCCAATTTAAAACTCGTCGATCTCCATGTACAGAAAAACAGAGACTCAGATCTGAGTATTAAATCATTTAATTCTCAAACCACTCACATGCATAATGTTCTTTTACACAGTGTTAAAATAAAGAGGAAAATGTATTTTTATACAGATTTTCAAGTATACATTAATAGACTTTTCAGATTACTAACCAAGTTGCTAAGATTTCATTCACATTGTTCTTAAAGCTGTCCAACGAGAAAGCTTTTGCTAAGCTGCTTTAAATATGTTCATATAAACCCATCTCTTCACTCTTTCTTGGAATCTCCCGCCCCCAACCCTAGTCTCCACCCACCCTCCTGCCCTCCCCCCTCCCTACACAACAGGGCTCCTGGGCTCTAGGAGGCATGCAACCCTACCAAGAAAGATTGGCTTGTCATCAGGGGAAGGACAGAACCTACAGGAGGAGAGAATGAGCACACCTGCCAAATTAAGGGCGAAAACCTTAGAAATGACACAAGTCAGACTCCTATCTTACAGCCTTTGCATTTTCACTTGACTTTCTAATGAAAAAAAAATCAGCCTCCCACAAAACAAGCCAGAAGTTTCTGATAGTTTGGTAGCTGAGAAAGTAACTTAATACCGGGTACTTTTCCCCAGTGAAACTTCTAAAATCAGAGGAGGCATTTTGAACTTTTTCCTTTTGGTTGTTTCATTTTCCCTTTGGCTGGGGGTGGGGGCAGCTTAAAAATGGATGTTTTTAGTTGTGTGTTTGCATTAAGGAATTTGGTTCATTTCACAGGATCTGTCTGCCTGGCAAAAGAGTTCTCTCTCCTCAACTCTCCTCCTGAAGTAATCTGGCTTTAGGGCTGGAAACAGCCACTCTCCTTAGGAATTAAAGTGCATTTTTCAGTAAAAAGGGGTGTGTGGGGGTGTGGTTTACACTTAAGTGATAGTGATTAAAAGAGGGTGGGGTGAGAGGAAATCCTATTCCTATATATAGGTATTTATAATTAAGGTCATAATAAAAATCAATACTCTCTAAGGAAATAAGATGCGCAAACCAGCCAGGCACCCTCTGAAGTGCAAGGGCACGAGCCTTGCTCACTGACTTGTCTGAGGCATCTTGAAGCGACCGGGAGTAGTCGCTGCCGATGAAGGACACAAACCACAAGGTTTAGTTTTTTCAAAGGGAAAAAACAGACTGATAGGTTCTCATAGTTACAAACGACCTCATTCCCTTTCAGGGATAACAGCATTTTAGAAACTGATTGTCTGTTTTAATATGAATCCTTGATTAGCAAGTTGTGAAAAAATGTTAGGTTAAGTCTGTTGCTTACAAATATTATGGTAGCTTTTAAAAACTCAGGCGGAGGGGCATGGTAGGTGCTTGCTATCAATCAGTATCAGCCGAGGAGAAGTGAAACTTCCCTGTAACTCCTTATTTGATAGCTACCACTATTTTCCTTTTAGTAGGAAAACCATTTACTATTTCTTGGGGGACAATCCCAAGAGTTTCCCAAAGAGAACTAAGTGCTACATCATTAGCTGTATGCAGAAGTGATGGGCTCAAAATGCGGGGGAATTGTCCTGGAGTCTGGCCTCTGAGTCCAGTGTGATCTGCTTTTCACAGTGACCAGTGGGAAGGCACATGCCAGGGACAGTGGGTGGGGACAGTGTCGCCCGGCAGATAAGCACCATAGAGAACAGATTTCTTCCAGACCACGTCCATCGACAGAAACCGAGTTTTGGCTACATGACTCTTCTGTCTGAACCCTCAGTCTTCTCTCCTTCTCTTCAATCTACTTTTCCCTTTCCTCACATATGCTGAACTGCCCCAAACTGAGTTTTCAGATTTCTGAAAGAAGCCCTTGGTTCCTGATTGAACTGGCAGAGCTCTTTAAGGTCTGCCATGAGATCACAAAAAAAAAAAAAAAAAGGAAAGAAAAGAAAAAGAGCAACGGGCTCAGCCTGTGAACACAGACCACAGCAGATGAAAAGTGAGAGGCTGAGGCAGAACTCATTGCTCCTGCCTAGAGGTCGGGAGTGTCTTACTTTTGTTGAGAGGAGGGGGATGGGGCAGGTGATGAAACTGTGGTCAGACTAGCCTCTGGTTAGCTGCTTCCAAAAGGACTTCTTAGAGGTTTCAAAGGAATCGGCAAGCTGACCCAGGATGGCAGAAGAACTTGACAGAACTTCACAGTCCTGACAGGGAATGTTTTGTTTCTTGCTTAAAATACAGTACAAGTTCATAAATACATCTATTTTTTATCATACCTTCCCCATCCTCTTCCACTGCCCCCACTCCCAATCCTAAAATCCAGTGCGGCATGATTTACATAAAGTTCAACAACGTTTCACAGTACTCCACAATGCTCTTCAGCAGGAGAACCCCCAGGCCTTAATGTTACTGTAATGAGATTTCACAGTCCTCTGCACTAACCAGTCTTTCCTTTTTGACCCACTTTTTCTTCTCAAATGCACCAGCTATTTGAAATTTAAATGATCAGCTATTTGTAGGCAATATATGAACGAATTTCTATGGTGCCCAGAATTCTCTCTCGAGAGTCCATTATGTTGAACCTGCTCTGAAACACAAATTGCTTTCATGAATTAGAAATTACTGGGTAGCTCCTTAGTTTGAACAGTGGCTCTCACTGTTTATGGGAAATCAAACAGTTCCTCCCTTACAGGGCAGGTACCTTTACTACTGCGGTGGAGAGAAGGAAAGATATGAAACCTCATTTGGGAATTACTAGATTAGATCTTTGACATCCTGGAACAAAGATGCTAAAATGATTATTTCACATTTCTTATAAAATTCAGAAACATTTAAATCTTAGCCTGTGCATTTCATTCACAAAGAAGGAAGAATGAAAGACACTTTACATAGACATCGTACATAGAAGCCAACTAAGAGACTGATCACCCCAGAAAGGAGCCTTTTCTCTGCACTGACTTTAACAATGCTTCTCAGTTACTTTACAAATAGAGGTCCCCCTAGGTGGCGTGGCTTGGCTCTTATAATAAGGTCAAGGGTTCTAGTTTAGAGGCAGAACTGAGAAACCTCCACTGAAATCATCTATGTAAAGGAAAGTGGGTTCTAGAGACCAGACTTTAAAAATATGCTTTGTTGACTTATGCAGACTTTGTATCTGGGATAGAGAGGACTGGAATGGATGGCAACATCTCTCTCCAGAATGGCTCTGAGGACAAATGGACGATCTATTGTAACGCCTGAGTCTTGGCCCACCACCATGAGCTTTAAACTCAGAGCCATGCCTCGGGTATCAATAAAGGTTATCAATAAAGGTATCTGATGAGGGAGGTCTACGGGCCAAGTCAACTGGCTCTGAACTAGAAAGCAGTAAGACCAGTGTTCACCCAAGTCACAGGGAAGAAACGGAAGTCTCCATGCTTCCTCCCAATTCACAGATTTAACATGCCTCAAAGGAATGATCTAGGTGTTTCTCACTGTTGTATTTGTTCTGTTTTTAAGGAAATCACTTTAGCTGTACTGGCTGCACCATCAACAGTAAATTACTGACTGTAGGTAAGACTACCTTAAGCATGTGGTATAGCAAAACAGCGGGGGACCGGCCTAGGACAGAATCTGGGCCCAAACAAAAGACAAGCCAGAAGTGAGAATTTTCTTAAGCAGAGTTAATTCCTGAGTCCAGGATATCAGCCTGGCGTATACACTGACAATTATTTTACAGTTATACAAAACATAGCTGTGGTGGATAGATTCACATTGATTTTACTGCCTCATCTCCTACAGGATTCGTACTGTATTCAGTTGTCACCTATGAGTAATGCTTATCTAATTATTTGAAATTTCACACTGTCGGTATCATCACTTGTCCTACTCAGTTACTAGGTAAATGAATATTTATTAGCTGGTACCTAAAACAAAGAAGCCAACTTCTAAAAATATGAAACTGGATCATTCTCTCTCATCTTCATTCCTAATTAGACATCAGGACCAGCCAGTGCATTAGAAAGAAAAGGCGGAAGCTTTCCAGGGTACCTATTAAAGGGCAGTGGCCTTCCCCAGCTGTAACAGATGTTCCAAGGAGAGGTGGCCTGATGTGGCTCAGTGTACCAGTGCCCCAAACAGCTGGACTTCAAGATTAGGTGGCCTGCCTAGTGGTATTTTACTATTAAAATTACATTTTCTGACACCCACAACATTCAAGTGAGGCCATCCTGACTATTGTAACAGTACCGGCATTAAAAATAGGAACGTCTCTCTTTGGAGTGACAAAAAAGCAAAACAGGCCCTCCAGAAGGCCATGTAATCCTCACCTCCATGTCAAGATATTGGCAGAAGGCTCATTACCAGGAAAATATGGTTTTTATTCCAGTCCCCCCAAAATGGACTGCAAAATGGCAACTGAAAACAACAACGCAGGATTCAGACACATTTTCACATCATTAAAATGAGTTGGGTGCATCTCTGAAAACAACAGAAAGGCTCCACTTCCACTGACTACTCCTGCCAAGTAGAAGCCAGCGGGTAAAAGCACTGCCCCAAGTCTTCTGACACTTGGATCTGGGCAACAGCACAAACATTGACATCTAACTTGACAAGGAGAACGGGACCTGGCAGCCTCTCTATTTTGGGTCTGGCTTTCCTTTGCTTGCCACAGAAAGCTACACTTTCTTCAGCCGAGTGCTCAGAGGTAGAGGAGCTGAAGTGAATACGAGAAAGAAGGGGGGGACAGTGGCTGAGGAATCCAGCCTCCTGCCAAAGGGGTTGCGGGGCAACCTTGGAATATGCTCAGTCTTTAATGGGAGGTAGTGTACATCGACTCATCTGCCTTCATCAGACACCTTGGTCTCACATACATACATGAAATCACAGACCCGGAGCTGGCCACTCACAACAATATTGCAACTTGCAGCAGCAGCACGCCTAACCTAACAGCTGCTTTCAGTCCCAATTTTATACTGCACTCCAGCTCTTCTCAGGTAGATGCAAGCCAAATCGGTTACTTTGAGGTCCCTCCTTTTGCCAGGCTTTTAAACATACATTTCACTTTAGCACCTACATCTTTATCTCTGAAGAATAGCTGCACTAAGTGGGTGCAACGCGTTATAGCATCTTTATAAATAGAAAGTGCGAGAAATCATTTTCTTAGCCAAAATACAAACAAAGCAACAAAAAGCTCTCATAGCCTACTGTGCCAAGAATGAGATTTTTAAAATCCATGATACAACTAACAAAATGCTTCTAATGCTACCAAGGTCATAGTTGATGAGTAAATATTTATAAACATACATTTATGAAAAAAGATATTAAGAAAATAGCCAAACTACCCACAAGTTATTTGCATGAACTCTTTAGTATACCACTCTGTGTTCAATGCACATGCATATACAAGTGAATTATATTAGTGTTATTTTTATTGGGCCAGTTTTCCAAAAAGAAAACAGGCTCATTTTTTAAAACTTCAAGTTACATGATTTAAAATCATTTTTTGTAAAAATATTACAAATACCATAAAAATTCTAAAGTCTCTGCTGTCTGGCTGACAGCCATTCTAGAGGTGATTTGTCACACTCAGCGCGCCGTTTCAGCATCGTGGCTTTCCGAGGAAACAGCTTAAGCTCTCTTCCCTGTGTTGTAATTCGGTTTATGTAATGGTTCTTAAAGAACCACTAGAGTTAGGATTCTGTTACCTTATGGGAAACTCAGATTACCTTCTCATGACATAAATATCTGCTTAAAGATGCAGCTACCAGTAGAAATCTAAACACCCTTAAGGAATTTCTACTCACTTAGGCTGTTGTGATTGGGCTTGTAATGGTCTAGACTTGTGATGCTGAAAAAAAAAAAAGAACAAATATTTTGTCAATCTACAAATTCCCTTTCTTCTCTGTTCTCTTTTGCAATTCAAAACCTCAGGATTGAGTTTCATCTAACCATCAGATGATTCCAAATTTAAGTCACCGAGAGCCTAGAGAAGGGCCCGGAGAGCTAGAAAATCCAGACCGAGAGACACCTCCATAGATTACCATGAGTTTTCGTTCTCTGGAAATCTTTTCAAAAGCTTTCTCTATCACAAAGAGCAGACTTTGAGTGGAAATGTGCATCAAAAAGAATATTTTAAGACTCCTTTATTTTTCTTCATTAAAATCTGCCCCAATCTTTGCATGATAAAATTGAATTAATCTTGATGCCTAAATGCCTCCAAGCACGCTATCCCAGCCTATCCAAAGCCTTCTCTTTTCCTTCCCAGCATTCTGTAGGGCCCTAAACTAACTCTTCAGCCCTGGGTGTTCCTTTTTCTCTTGTATTTGCAATTCCTGAGGCCTGGCCTAAGGACAGAACTCCCTTTACTGTATGATAATTGGGTGACTAACTAGAACCCCTCCAGCTAACCTCAGGGATCCACTGCACAAGGAATGGATGGACAATCCCAAACCTTTCTTCTCTTAAAAAGTATATTGACTTGAGGATGATCATTTTGTTGCAGAATTTATTCTCCCCCTTTATTTCTTGTGATGGCAGTTAGAGTCTAATTATTATTAGCCAGCAGGAGTTAAAGCATCCTAAATCTAACAAAACTTCAATGATCTCTTATTTTAGATAACAGAGGTTGGCAGCAACTGGTAATTTTAAAGGATTAACAAAATGTAAAATTGGGCAATAGATTTTCCTTATGAAAGGTATTAAAAGTGGGACGAACCTACTCATCTCCTAGCACAAAACTCAGCCAGAGCAGGTGGATGGCAGTGACGATGGGATTAGGATACACAGGCAAAACTTACAATTATTTCAACAATGTGGTCGGTCCTCTAGCCGCTCAACAGAAACTCCTGTTGAAAGAGATTTGGTAGCCATATAAATTTCCCATGCCACGGGAGTTTTCACCTACTTATAAACTTAAAATATAGCTGATATCTCAAGTTCTGTTACAGTAAGCTTTTCACTCCCTCAGGAGTATTTCTGTCTCGGCATGTACAGTTTCTGTGGCTTCACAAAACAAAGAACTGGGCAAAAGCTCACAAGTTGGAACAAGAGAAAAAATGGATATTTTGCTGTAAAATAAATGAAACTCGGGAGCAGGTAGTAATAAAAATCTATTGCAGGTATGTGTCTCATTCTCCTAGCTTCTTTAATGGCGAATGCCAGACATAATAAGTGGTGTCTATTGAACAAACAATGGACCTAAATGAATGAACAGAGAAGAGTCAACAGCAGTAAAAAAAACCAAAAAACTGAATGCTGCCTATAAGAGATTAAGGACGGGCCCCAATCATTGACAGGCCTTTCATCAAGTAGGAAGGTATTTCCTGTCCCCATGAATCTGGGCTGACCAGTGACTTCTTTGACCAATACTGTCTGGTGGTGACCCTGGCCTTTAACAGGATGCCACCTCCTACGAAGCCTCTTGGAGGCCTGAGCTGTCATTCTGAATAAGTCCGACTACTCTGATGGAGAGACCACATAGAGTTGCTAAGACACCAGCGAGGGAGAGGAGGCTTGCTGAACCATCCTGCAAAGGTGGAGGCATGTGGGTGAGGTTGTCTTGGACACTCCAGGCCAGTCCAACCACTTACTGAATACTATCAAGTGACCTGACTCATCACCACTGGGAGCAAGAGAATTGCCTAGATGAGCCTGTCCTGAATTTCTGACCCACAACATCATGAGAGATGTACAATAGTAGTTGTTTTAAGTCACTGAAGGTTTCGGTAGTCTGTTACTCAGCAACAGATATCTGGAATGCTAGCTTTCATTTTCTGCCTTGGTAGCAACTCATTCACACATTCACCACTAGACCTACTACATGGGTGACTCTTGAAATCAGTGGGCAATAATATCCCCAGAAAATGTTCACCATTCAACATCTGCTCAAAGATCAACTGCATTATCTTTTGAAGAGATCTTCCAATCACATATTCTTGAATTAACAGTTCACTATAAGCAGTACTGTTACAGGCTATTGCATATCCCAGTTCATCCCAACCTTTATCATTAAACAGTCAACATGACAGAGTGAAGACAGTTTGGACTCTGGGATCAGATTGGCAAATACTGACTGTGCAGTTTATCCGTGGTGTGACCTTGGGCTCATCAGTTTCCTCATCTATACAGTGTGGTATGATTATATTGATACCTATTAAAGGCAATATAGTCTATCAAGAGTATCAACTCTCGTATGAGACCACCAGGGTCAACCTGTGCCTCGGTTTCTTCCCCTTGAAAGTGAAAATAATAGCAGTATCTACCCTAATAGGATTGTCGCGGGATTATAAGAGTCAATCAATGAGAAGCACAGAACTGTGCCTGGCATGTAGTAAGTGTTCAAAGAAGTCAGCTACTTTTAGTTCTTCTATTATTACTTTATAGGATTATTTTCTTCATAGGGTTAGTTAATTCTGTCCCCTTCTTTTGGATCTTTTCTCTATGCGGTAAAAAGTGCAGGTTTTAAAAAACATACATTCAGACTCCAACCAAGTGGGTTTAGGACTCTCAAGTACTATAAGAAGCCACATCTACACTACGTCTAAAATCAATGTTGTTATACAAATTCCAAGCACATTGTCTGGCACCAAAAAGTACTTAATATTTACTTAATGGCACAGATTTGCCTGTATGCTACGTACTACTTAAGATGGTGATTTCACAGAATAAACATTTCCCTATAAGATACTTTGATTTTTGGTATTATGGATTAATTCAACTTCTAAGTTTCACAGTAATTAGTAATTAGTACTATTAAATTGTGCCCTTGCCATATGAGGTGCTGCACATAAATCTCTTTTATGATAACTGGATAGTGAATTTTAATCACTTCAATAAGACTGAGTAGACATGAAAGAAGTAAGCATTAGGAAAGTATTTTCTTTTTTTAACACAACTGCTCTGCCTTTATAATGTAGCTTATGTTTAAAGCTCCCACTATTTGAGCTGGTGGGCCATTATTAACTGTGTTAAGATGGGAGATACTTGTTAAATAAATAATGGGGAGATGTATGGTAAGGAATTTATTTATATATGTACCCTCTGTGAAAATGTGTATTTCAAGTAATAATTGCCTTCTAAGTCATCGTTGTTCCTCACAGTTGAGGGAAAAGATAGTCTGCTTACAAAACAAAACTGGACAGTCTGTACAGATATTTTCTAAGTTTTGATATCATTGTTCCCATCAATAATTATACCCTTTGGAACTTAAGTCACGTGTTTCAAAGTATTCAAAATATCCAACTTTGGCTTGTTCTGAGCAAGAAAACCCACTTACTGCAAAACAAAAAGATTGGCCCTAGGAAAAGCACCACTTAAGAATAAGAAGATTGAAATCAGAGAATGAGACTAGAAAACAAAGAAGGCAAAACATAAAACTGATAATCACCAAAGAAGTCATAATGCTTGGCAAACTCCACTGTTTCTCATATTAAATAGATTTACATTAAATGACATCTACTATAGACCTCAAGTAGGGATGGATGCAAATGATTCACTGAGCTCGTATATCCGAATCCAATTTCTTTCACAAGTCCAAAATCCCAGATTAATCAAGAGTCTCAAATAGTCAGAAGAGCAACAGTCCAAAATGCCAAGAACCCACTATTATTATAAGTGTTTTAAGACAAGGCAGAACAAATGTAGGCAGATATTATTGATGAAGATTACTTATTACTAAGAGGGTGTATTATATAGAATTTACTAATCTCCACGTTAGAGAAAGGCAACTAAGAATAAAATGCCTGGTGAAGAAGTGTCCTTCAGGTGGCTGGGTCACTCATCCGAACTTTGCATGTATTATGGAGCTACACCCACAAGGTGAGAGGCAAACTCACTGGATTGCACCAGCGTGGCCTACAACCCTTTGTTCAGACAAGTACATTTAATGCAGAGGACCATGTATTGTTTTCAAATGGGGAACAACTATATTTTTCTTTTGCAAGGATTTCTATTTTTTTTTTTAATTTTCCAATTTCTTCACATCTAGCATCAATAAGCTATTTAACGTAAGAATGAACACTCACTAAACAAATATATAATGGCCCAATATATATTCAGAAGAATTATAGTTGGTAATAGAAATTGAAAGATAGGTCTAAGAAGAATTAGCAATTTTCAGATGTTTCATTGTTTTAAAATATTAAAAAGGGAAAAGGAAGATTTGGCTTTTCAGTACTACACATGGAACAAAGTTTACTTGAGGAAATTAGAATGGAGATTTATAATATAGGAAAAGTTAGAGATTTCTAATCTAGAAAAATAGTACTTTGAATAAGAATCAAACCACTTATTCCTAACAGAAATACAATTTTAATACTAGTGGGAATAAATTCACCCTTGCTATCATTATGCAAGGCAGTTCAAGTTAACTCAGAGGAATGGCAAAACTTACTTATAAAAACAATTTTTTACCGTATTTTATGTAAACATGGTAATCGTTGAACCTTACATTATGCATGGGGATTGTTTTAAAAAATTACTTGTTTATATCTATTGTATAACAACCATCCTAAACTTTAATCTACCTGCACCCTTAAGGCAAGGTCAAATCCTATGGACTATATTCTAAATGTTCTTAAAGCAATGGGAACCATTAAGGAGCACAAGGAGGGTTGTGAGAAAAGGAACTAGGAAAAGATGGCAAACTCTTTTGGGAATCATGCATATATAGCAATATGAATTAGAACCCTTTTAGACTTATGAATTTGTAAAAGCAAAATGGCAAGACTGACAAATTTGGGGGGTGATGTGATCAAATTTAATTGGGAGCTGGTACACTTCTGTCAGATTTCAGACAGTAAATTCTGCATTTTCAGGCTTTGCAGACCATCTGGTCTCAACTTTGAATTGTAGTAGAAAGTAGCCATAAACAACACTTAAATGAAGAGGCGTGGCCTTAGTCCACCATCGCTTTTGACCAGGGGGCTGCAGTTTGTTGAACACAGACCTAATTCATAGTCCTAGGGACAGCCTCTGAAATTTAGGGATTACCTGACTTAATTGCTTATTGTCCCTCCTAAATCGCAGGAACCAAAATACTTCAATATTTTCATGAGGCATAAGTAAAAAGATAGAGTTCATAGAGACTTATCTGTTGTTCCTTAAACAAATAAGTACACAAATAAGGAGAAGGACATGTGAGGAAGAGATAAAAACCCTGTCTGTTGTATCTAAGAGAAAAAAAACTTTCAGGATTTAAACTCCATCCTGACTAAATGCCTTTCCACTATGATTCAGAAGACTTTTGTCTTTGTTTAATTTCCTTTCCATTAGCCATTGCTTTAATTTCTTTAAATTAGATCTTCTAGTCAAACAAAAGGTAGTTTTTACCAATTAAAGGAAACAAAATCAGAGTCAAGTAATAGCTAACACTTTTTAAAAGTTATTTCTTGATAAAAGACTATTCAGTTATTAAGGATGAAGTTCTCTATTTCTCTCTTTGGTCAGACCACTTTCCAGCCAAGGCCAAATTTCAACTATGAAGTTCAGAGGAAAATGGTTTAATTCTATATGTTAAACCATCTTTGGAAAACCCCATTTCACAGATGTAGAGGGAACTGGAAACATTAAAAATAAAATAAAAGAAAAAAATAATTACATAAAAAAAGAAACAAATCACAAAACCCCACCAAAAACAAAACCACCAAAAACAAAATAGCAAGAAAACTTCCCTTAATTGCCATCTCCCTTGGTTCTCTCTCTTTATCCTTTAGTAAGTTATTTTACATATTCAAAATTAGATTTAACCCTCTGGTACAATGAAATGGCTCTGGGATGGTTTGCAAGTTACATAAAATAAAACTCAACTCAGTTCAGAGGTAAATATGGTTCTGAGTAAAGAGAGAACAGGTCATTAGAAAGAGTCTTTCTGCCTCAGTACAGTGTTACTGCGCATGCCAATGCTGCATTTTATACTGGTATCAGAGTCCAGAGAGAATAAAAGGTACTCCTTAGAATGAAAGAAGAAGACTAGATTGCTCTCTCTCTTCGTTTGCTGAGAATATTGGGTAGCTCCTTTGCTATGAAGAGCCATTCAATGAATAAAAACAGGCCCAGTGTTTGCTATTTCTAGGCATTAAAGTACTTGATGATTTAGCTCTCGTTGCTAATGCAGTTCCCTTTACAAGGTGAAGATTTGGTAATCATTTTCAGCATTAGCTAAAGTCATTTAGTACACCGTTAAAAGAGGTATCCTCTGTGCACACAATATAGTGATTCATTGATGTGGATACAACACTACTAACTCCTATGATCCTACATGAAGTTAGCTAAGAACTAGGGCAATGTCACAGTGAACTTGGAGAAGAATATGAATATGGATAAGTATTCAGAATAATATCTCTTCTAGCTAAAATTGCTTTAGGAAACTTGAATTTTCACGAACCTCCTGGCTCTAGTCTAGACCAGTGAAAAGGAGAGAACCAGCAAAGACAATTGTGCTGATGGGCTCCTAGACGACCTGGAGGCACTATTCACAGTATTAACACAGCAAAAGCTATTAGAAATGAGCGAAAAGGTGGGGAACCCACCAAGCATTCATAGCATTTCCATGTCTATTGGACAGTCTCTGCAGCATTCAAAGTGTGTGCTGCCAACCTCGGATAGAGTACTGACAAATGCTGCAGTTTCTCTGCACTTCACCTTTACAATTTGGTAATAGTTTAAAAAGCTCTATTTTTTCACTTAATCTAAGAAAACTAGCAAAGCAATAACTTTCCAGCATACTACTGCTAAAACGTAGGATGGACTTAATATTTTTTTGGTAGGCTTAAAAGCTCCGGCTAAAGCAGCATATTCTGTACTTTTCATCTATTTAGTTATGGCATGATCTGTCTATTGAAAGCCTTGATTACCAGCTGAAATGTTTCCCTATAGATTTTAGTCTCATTTCAACTCTACTTTTTGTAGGCCACAGAGCCTACCTGGTCCCTAAGATGGCCTTAAGCAAGAGTTTTTACCCTATCATGGTGTCCTGGTCAATGTCTTATAAAGATGAAACAGCTCCAACACAACATTTAAGGGTAGGCTCTTAACATATGGTAGCATTATTACACTCCTATTAAAAGACACATTTCTGTTTTTCTAAAGCGAAAAAATAACCATTCTCTAGTGATACAGTGCAGCTGTATGTGTATGTACAATTCTTAGATTGCTTCAGAATTACCCTTTGCATTTAACATCCTATCATCAAAGAAATGCCACCTTTTCTGTCCCCCTTCCCACATATCACAAAGCGTACTATTAACACTCACAAATGGCTCACCAGTGCAGGCATGACCAGGCCCTCTTCCAAATCCCTTTAACCACCATCTATGCCTCTGCACCAAGACAATTTCTTAAACCACTATGTATTTAAATACTAATCTTAACATTTTAATGATCATTAAGAGAAGCTTGAGATTTTTTGCTTTTCTATTTGCACTGTAACCTGTAAGCGTCTACTTGCCTGCATCCCTTAAAAATCCGCCCTCATTCTCTGCATACAAAACCGGGCATCTAAAAGCTCTACACGCTTGGTTAATTTCTCCTGATTCTCAGTGCTGGATTAAGAATCTCAGGATTACCAAAAAGGTCTCTTGAAGTTTTAAAAAATCTTAGGAATGATTAAGTAATCAAACCTGATCAAAACTGATGCCTTGATCAATTTATTGCAACATGATTGTGCCTGATGTTTTCTGGTAAATGCCCTGTACTATATTAAAAAGCAAAGCTCTTGGAGTCACCAGCAATTTGCTGATGGTTGGTTTATGAAGTACTAGGATGGCAGACATGAGACATGGATTTAGTGAGGTTCTTCTATTGGACTGAAAATATAAACTATTACTTATGTAAAAGGAAATGGAATTGTGGCTGCAATAAGAACCATAGTGTTGAATTTCTTCAATCAGAAAGCTGCAGAAAAAAATGTGTTTAAAATTTCATAGAAAAGTTATCAAACAGGGAGACCTGTGGATTTAAAAATACAATCCAGGCTCATTTCACTGAAAAGGGACATTTCTGATATATACTATTGCTGTTATGTGAAACTAGGAGCCGAACAAAGTGGAGGAAACTTTGGTAGTCAGCCTAACACATTAATTCATCTGGACTAGAGCCATTTCCTAATATCCAAAGATATACAAGCACTGTGGTTTACAAATACCAAGCAGTAAGTTGCAGAAGGCTCTGTACTATTCCACGTTTGCAAACCCAAAACTTCCCTCTGCTCCCCTCACCTCAACCCAGCACTCCAGCCCCCAAGCTTAGTGGTACCTATTGCAAACACTGCTGTCATTTCACTTCCAGCTGCTTAAAGTGCTTCGGCGGATGCTGCCTCCAGCATGACTGTTACGGAAACAGGACAACACAGCAGAGGCCTAGTCAGGGCAAAGATAAGTCTAACCTTTCAAAAACAGTAAGAAGCACCAGGATTCTTTTTTTTTTTCCTTGAAATTTGAAGCTGCACATTCTGGCAGGAAGAAAGAACAGAAGTTCCTCATACGGTTGGCTGGTTCCAATGACCACGGCTCCTGCTGTTTTTTAGAGGTGGGTGACAGCCACCAGGATGACATGGACCAAAGGACAATGTTCACATGTGACTGGTAGATAAATGAGCATCTATCACTGTTTTGTTAAAAAAATGTCTTTTTCTTATAAAGTTAACAAACCAAGGCTGTTGATCCCTGAATTAGAAAGTTGATTTGCTTGATATTTTCCAAAGTGTGAGGTGGGAAGGAGGACGGGGGTAGAAAGCCTCTAGTGCTTCTGTGTATGTTGCTGATCCTCTAGTTTGGCAACATCTTCTGATCTAGTGATGTGGCATTTTGTGAATCGGAGTACCAGCCCATGGCCCTGCTGCCGGCTGCTTACGGCCCAAAGGGGAAGAGGGTCTGCCCCCTCCCCCTCGATGTTTCAATCTGGCCCAGTGGTGGACACAGAGCCCTGGGCAATTTCCCCAGGAACAACTGTCTCTTCTTGTGAAGGTGACTCTTCCTCGACCTGTCCTCGAGATGTGACAGTTGTTTCAGGGGAGATGCTATGCGGCCCCTCCAGGGGGATGCAGCCAGGGTGGTTTTTGCGAAAGTGCTGATTCAAGATGGCCTGGAAGGGGAAGCTTTTCCCACAAACATGGCAGTGAAAGGGCTTGTTGCCTGTGTGCTTGCGGATGTGATACTCCAGCTGATCTTTGCGGGTGTATTTCTTGCCACACATGCGACAGACGAACGGTGTGATCCCCATGTGCAGGCGCATGTGCCGGTCCAGGCTCCCCTTCTGGTTGAATGATTTGGCACAGTAGATGCAGGTGAGACGGGGGTTGTACCGGAACCACCGCTCAGATACTTCTTGCTCTCGAAGATACTCCACATAGCCACTTACTCCCATCATGGCTGATTCTTCTACCTGTGCCAGGTGAGTAAAATATGCACAAAAGAATATATACTGTGAATAGACATAGTAAAATAAATCAAATCTATTTTACCTATGTTACTAAGCTTTATGCTGATTTTAGAGATCCAAACAGGAAATTATTACCCACAAGTAAAGATGTTAACATAACAATTAAAAAAAAAAAATGAGGACACTGTATTCCATTACCATAACAGAACAAGAAAGTCAAGCTACGTTCTGCCTGACAAACTGCACGCTTTTTATGAAATCCCCAGTGAATGTTCTATTTTACAGCAACAGAAGAATCTGGGCCCACTCATACCAGCCTCTTGAATTCTAATCTACAATTTTATCTAGATAATCAGGCAGGTATTTAGACAGTGCTGGCCTAAGAGAACTTTCTCTGATGATGGAAATGTTCGTTTACCTGCATCATCTAAACTCTCACACATGTCAAGACATATATTAACTCATCTCAATATCATCTCCAAACAATATTAGTTATTTTGTATTTCTTTATAACCTGCTCCTTCTTCTTTAGTCAGGTAAACATCCTTGTGGAATTCCAATTGTTATCCCTATTACATCTACATATGCAGTAAGTTACCTCTTTCTAACCACTTCATTAAGTACTGCACTTAAATTCTCCACTTTCTTTAAGTGGTTATTGATTCCAATAACTGCCTTTTAAGCACTCTATTCCCACAACACTGTTAACGAGGTCTATATTGTCTCATCTATTTCTGTTTTGTGTATGTGTTAGTCTGCCTTATGTCCCCATTAAGTTATAAGGTCTGCCTCGTATTTATTTGCATCATAGTTACCTTCACATAGTCATCACATTCTATTTGAAAGGTGAGAGAAAAAGGGCCCTAATAATAAGAGTAAACTTTTCCTCCAAGCTCCTAACATTTTCTCTAACACCTTATTAAATCTAAAAGAAGTTCTTATAATAGTTACAATTCCTTTTCTGGTATCAAAAACTGGCATGGTAACATGCAAGTAAATGTAATTTGTAGTAATGTCTTGCTGCTGTTACTATTATACATACACAATAAATGTCCAATATTTAAGTAAAATCTAAACAAGACACTATCAGTATAATGCAGAAGCTAAAAAAATTAGCTATGAAATCTTAGTCCACCAGTGTTTTCTTTTAAAGGACAAAAGTGTTTACAATGTATTAAATTCTATTTGGTGAGTTCTACTGTCCTTTTAAAAATAAATCTTCAATGATAGAGACCTGTGAGGAAAAACAAACAAACAAACAAACAAACAAACAAACGAACAATAATATCAATCAACTAGTTATGTTACTTGCTAAGGAGAGTTGCAAAGAAAATAGAAGACATAATTCCTATCTTCTCTAAAACATTTTAGTCTAACAGACGATTCAGGAAGAAAATAAATAGATTCAGGAAGAAAATAAATGAAAAGATATAAGGGTATAAAAATGCAAAAGCAGTTGTTTATAAATATTTTCTATTACATAACGTAATAATTACTTAGTGTTATACCCACCACACATGTCAGAATCAGGCTCTTCATCTCAGGTTCTACATTTCCTGCATGTACTTTTCAGGGGTTACTCTTTTATTTCTATTCTCAGGACTAAAGACTGGTTTAGAAAGGAGTTCCACAATTTCATCTTTTCTATTTCCCAAACTCTGCTGATACCAAAAATGCATTTCCCGCCTGCATCGGCTTTAGCTCCTCCTTGAAAAAAGTCATCAAGGAGAACATTTCTTTAACATTCCTACATCTCCTCTCCTACATCTTTCCTGTGGGATAACACACAGTGGCAATTTCTTCCGCCATCACAACTACATACCTGGGAGCTGGGCTGCTTAGGCTCATCCATTCTCCCAGGAGACTCACTTCGGGCTCTGTGTCTCTCCGTCAAGGGGACAACACTGCCGGAGGGGCTAAATCTGTCGGAAGAGGAGCAAAAGGGGACTAACAGAAGAGCAGTGTCAAGGAACTTAAAAAAGGGTGATGTTTACCCTCTTTATCCCATGGCTGAGAAAAGGGGAACAAACTGAACAACAGATGACTAAGAAATACTTTCAGGGAGTCAATAATGGGACCTGATTTGAACTAAGACAAGAAAGGTTTGCCGTAGTAAAGTTAAGAAATACAGAATTACATACGAGCTAGACCAGTGGTCGGCAAACTGCAGCTCGAGAGCCACTTGCGGCTCTTTGGCCCCTTGAATGTAGCTCTTCCACAAAATACCACGTGCGGGAGTGCACTTTTAGTGCGATTGAAACTTCGTGGCCCATGTGCAGAAGTCGGTTTTCGGCCTGGGCGAGTCTATTTTGAAGAAGTGGCCTTACAACACTCAAGGGGCCAAAGAGCCACATGTGGCCCATGAGCCATGGTTTGCTGACCACTGAGCTAGACCACAGACCTGGGGAAGCTAAGACTAAATAGAAGTTCCATCCTTGTGTAAGAATTGGGAACCATAAAAGAATAAATTAAAACTGGGTCTATAATTTTTTCTTCTATGTAACGATTAGGTTTGGTTGCTCCTCCCAACATTAACTTGTATATTTCAGACTGTTGAGAGAGTAGATCATGGAGAGTCACAGTCTTTGCATTAAGCTATTACTTCTGATACAGTACTAACATGGGGCGATAAGTATTGTGCTTAAGAATATTTTAACTATTGGGTCGGCAGCTAAGTAATTGCGGGTTTCACACATATATGGCTTCAGTTGAATTTTTAGTTTGCAGACGTAGTACAAATGTAAAACACATTTTGTTATTTGATAGTTGGCTATTCAGCTGTTAATCAGTAAAAAAAGTTTTTTGATCTGTTTTGTAGTTTTCGTTTGGCGTTCGTTGAAAAATGGAAAATCAAAAGGAACATTTTCGTCATATTTTGCTTTTTTATTTCCGCAAAGGGAAAACGCATCGCAAGCTCATAAAAAGTTATGTGCTGTTTATGGTGACGAAGCCTTAAAAGAACGGCAGTGTCAAAATTGGTTTGCCAAATTTCGTTCTGGTGATTTTTCACTCAAAGATGAAAAACGCTCTGGTCGTCCAGTTGAAGTTGATGACGCCCTAATCAAAGCAATAATCAATTCAGACTGTCACAGTACAACACGTGAGATTGCAGAGAAGCTTCATGTATCACATACATGCATTGAAAATCACTTAAAACAACTTAGCTATGTTCAAAAACTCGATACATGGGTTCCTCACGAACTGAAAGAATCACAGTTAACGCAACGCATTAGCAGCTGCGATTTGCTAAAGAAACGTAATGAAAATGATCCATTTTTAAAACGACTGATAACTGGCGATGAAAAATGGGTTGTTTACAACAATATCAAGCGGAAAAGATCGTGGAGCAGGCCAGGTGAACCAACTCAAACAACATCAAAAGCTGATATTCATCAAAAGAAGGTTTTGTTATCAGTTTGGTGGGATTACAAAGGAATTGTCTACTTTGAACTCTTACCACCCAACCGAACGATCAATTCTGATGTCTACATTGAACAACTAATGAAATTAAACAATGCAGTTGAAGAAAAGCGGCCCGAATTGACAAATCGAAAAGGTGTTGTATTCCATCATGACAATGCAAGGCCACACACATCTTTGGTCACTCGGCAAAAATTAATGGAGCTTGGTTGGGATGTTTTGCCACATCCACCATATAGTCCTGACCTTGCACCATCTGATTACTTTTTGTTTCGATCTTTACAAAACTCCTTGAATGGTAAAAATTTCAATAATGATGATGATGTCAAATCGTACCTGATTCAGTTTTTTGCTAATAAAAACCAGAAGTTTTTTGAACGTGGGATTATGATGCTGCCTGAAAGAAGGCAAAAGGTCATTGATCAAAATGGGCAATACATTACAGAATAAAATCATTTAGTTCCATGAAAAAATTGTCTGATTTTTAAAAAATCCGCAATTACTTAGTTGCCGACCCAATATTAAGAACACAAGAAGGAAAATAGTCAAATCAAGACCACCTGAAGTGGATACAAGATATACTTTTGAAATTTGTAATACATATGTCTCTCAAGACCAGGTATCAACCAACCATTATGACTTTTAAATTTTTCATTGTTCATGCAGTCAATTTTAATTTATTTTAAAAGGGGAAAAAGAACATATATGATCAATCTAAGTTGATAATACTTCTTTCTTTTAAAAAAAAAAAGTTTTTTATTGATTTTAGAGAGAGGGAGGAAGAGAGAGGGGGAGAAAGAACCATCTATGGGCTGCCTCCTATACGCTCTCTACAGGGGATCAAGCCCACAACCCGAGCATATGCTCTGACAAGGAACTGAACTTGCAACCTCTCAGCACAAGGGAAGATGCCCAACCAATAGAACAGAGCCACACCAGCCAGGCAATACTTCCTTCAACCGAAACTTTCTTTCAGTTTACTTAAATTAAAACTATTGCTATTTCCACCAAAAAGAAATGCTCTAATTACCACTAGAAAGAGAAATGGGAGTCTAATAACACTGGTAAAACAAAACAAAACAGACTCTTGGGCCTGTGATAGCAGTCTCCAATGAAAGACAAAAGGAAGATATCAAATGACAGGTGAAAAAAAGAAATAAAAACCACGTCCAAAGCTTGTCTTTGGAATAACTGTACTGTGATTCCACGAATTTAAAAAGAAGAATTACTGCTGGTACCATACCCCTTCTAACTTGATGGGTAGGAAGCAAAGAAAAGTAAACAGCACTACAAAGGCAAGTAGAACTCCCCAGAGACCACCCACCTGGGTGAGGGCACAAGGAAGAAGGGCAAACCGGCCAGGTTCCCAGCTGATGACCAACCCTCTGCCTGGAATCCCGAGAACGCCTTGCTAGTTCCTGATGACAGCGTGGCTGCAGATGCTATCCTGATTAATGCAAGTGTCTAACTTTACCATAGCTCTTGCAGCACTGAATTCTTCAGGACTAGGGACTTCCTGCTTTATCACTCAATTCTTCAGGACTAGAAACTTCCTGCTTTATTTTTATTTTTTAAAAATGTTTTTGTTGATGTTTAGAGAGAGAGGAAGGGAGAAGGAGAGAAACATCAATGAAAGAGAAATAGCAATTGCTACCTCCTGCACACCACCTACTGGGTATCCAGCCTGCAAGCCGGGCATGTGCCCTGACCGGAATCGAACAGTGACCTTCGGTGCATGGGATGACGCTCAACCAACTGAGCCACACTGGCCAGGGCAAGGAGCTTCCTGCTTAAAAAAAATAAAAATGCAAGTCTTTTGGCACACCTCCAGTTTCCCCAACATACTTATTTTGGCTAAGAGCATCAAGGAAGGAAGATGCTTTCTGTACCACACAGGGGGGCCGCTTGAGTTATGTCCATACAACAGCTGTTCCATGGATGAACAAAACAAAAGAGAACTTACCTGTCAATCTCACTGCTTGTTGGCCGAGTCACCTTGACTCCTGAAGACCCTAAAGTGTAATTTTCCTGGGCTACGGAACCATGGCCCGTGGTGTCGATCACCATGGCTGTGACTTCCTCGGCACTGCTCCCGTCTTCTCCGGAAGGCTGATTCTCAGGCCCCAGCCACTCCTCTAGATTTTCCGTCTTGATGTGCACTGCTCCAAGAACCCTCACGTCATCATCGCCCCGCGCCCCTCGGTCTGCCACTCCCGTCTCCACGTACCACTGTCCTGCTCGGTTGATGCGAAGAATAGGCTCCCGGCTCTCTACGTCGGAACTCTGTTCAATGATCTGAGGGCTGGTGGACTCCTCGGGAGGACTGAGCTCTCTGATGTCCAGCACAGCACTAACCTGGCCTCGCCGGCTTCCCTTCGGGGCATTCTGTCGCGGGCTAAGGGAGCGGGTTAGAGTTGGTGTAACCCTGTGAGACTCTGCAGGCCTCTCTGGATGCTTTGTCCTCGTTTGGCTTAATTCTGCTTCGACCTCAGCCACGTTAATTTTGAAATGAATGCCTTCTAGGATCTGGGTGCACTTGTCTATAATATGCTGCATCTGCAGAAAACTGGCAGCTGTCAGGTAGCTGATGATATCTGCCAGCTGCAGGCAGATCCGCCCCGTGTAACAGAAAGAAAGGAGCTGTTCAAACACTGTGGGGTTCTTGATGACCGAAATGGAGACAGTGCTCATCTCGTTCAAGGACATGTGGTCCCGGAAGTAGGGAGAGCTGGCGGCCAGTACCACTTTGTGAGCCCGGAAGGCCTGTCCTTGCACGTTGACCACGATGTCGCAGAGTCGGCCCTGCATGCGCAGCTGGTTTAGATGGCTCAGGACAGAGTTGCTGAAGTCAGGGATCTCCAGTTGTATGTTACCACCCTTCTCCATGGTGGGGCCTGAGGGTGTAGGCAGGCATTCAACCCTGTGAAAGAGAAAACCGGATGATTCGCATGAACAATTACAATGGTACCCCCCTCATGCTTTCCAGTTCAAACCTATTTAAAAACATCATCTGGCAACATTTCAAAATCTCCCAGTAAAGGGACACCTGCCTTATGTTTAGATATGGAATAGAAAAACCAACAGGCTTTTTCAGTTTAGGTTTCACAGCAAGACACCATTAAACTAAAAAAGAGATTGTTGGCCCTAGCCAGGTTTGGCTCAGTGGATAGAGCATTGGCCTGCAGACTGAAGGGTCCCGGGTTTGATTCTGGTCAAGGGCACATGCCAGGGTTGTGCGCTTGATCCCCAGTAAGCCTACCCATGATTCTCTCTCATCAGTGATGTTTCTATCTCCCACACCCTCTCCCTCTCTGAAATCAATACAAATAAACACACACACACACACACACACACACACACACACACATCCAAAGTGATAGTTAGATTTCTAAAAATTCAAGCTATGCCCATACTTTCTTTACTAATAAGCTTACCAACATCAAAATAGAGTTCAATAGAACAGATAGCAGTTGTAATCATAAGGTATTTGCACTGAATATAAAATCCTATGACTTTTTCTTGGAGGAAATACGTTTTTGAATAAGTATGCTTGTGCACAGATAGGTTGATTAGAGATGCCTCATCTTAGTATTTTACTACTTGTGTGAGTTTATTATTTTACAAAAGTCACTACTATCCCACAAGAATGCAAGCCATTATTTTTAAGGGTGAGTCAGAGCCCGCACAAAAAGGATTGAGAAAAGGTGCCACAGGACTCAACTGAGATGAGGAGACTGGAAGTTCACTCTCAGAATTAGGAAAAGGGAGGTACACCTGCCCCCACCTCAATAATCTAATTTCAAAGTTGGGGATTTCAGGGTGGGGATGGTACTTTGATTCTGACATTTAGTTCCCCAAATGCTGGTAAAAATATAGAGCATTTACCACGTATGCCCAATATTTTCACATTTGAAAAGATTTTAAAGACACTAAGCCTAATTGCATCCAACAGCTTTTCCTGGTTGAGAGTAGTTTATATAAACCCCACTCGGAAGACACTAACTTGAGCCCAATGTGTTTGCATTTATCTGTAAAGCTACGACATTACATAGTTATCTAAGACCTGAAACTTCAGGAACTTATCTGACAAGCTCACGGGACTGCCCGGCATTCACCACACACCGATCAGTCAATAAGGGACGTGTATACACACTGTTTTCAAGAACCAACTTTTAGCCAACCTGACCTTTTTCCAAAGCGTTTTTGTTTGTTTGACAACTTTTAATCCAACAAGAGCCTCTGTCGATGCCATCCTGAATTCAGATGTGTTTATTTTGGAGCCTACACCAGCGCCTTTTTGTTTGCTCTTTCCGGCAATGCCCCAGAGTGAGGAGGAGGAGGAGGCCCCTGGAGTGAGGAAGGTCTTTCACTCCCGTCGGCACCGGAGGAGTGAGAGCTGCAGGAGGGAGAATCGGGAATGCCGTGGGGTTGGCCGCTCTGGTACTTGAGTGGCTTCCGCCGGGGTTAGAAGCGCGGGGAGCGGGGAAGTGCCTGAGCCGCGGAATGTCACCGAGGAGCAGGGGAGGGGAGGGGAGGGGAGGGGAGAGCCCGGCGCGAGGCCCGGGCGCGGGCCATCGGGTGCGGGGTGAGGACCGGGAAGGGGGCGGCGCCCCGGGACCCGGGCCAGGCGGGAGGTGGAGGCGGGCGGGCGGGCGCAGAGCTGCTCAGAGGTGGGTGTGTGTGTCTGGGTGTGGCCGGTGGGGGAGGGGGCCGCCCCTCCCGGGGTCCTGAGGGAGGGACTCGGCGAGGGGGCGGGTCCGGCAGCCCAGCCCGGCCCGGGGCCAAGGTGGGTGGCAGGTCTCGGGTGCCTTAGGGTGGGAGTTGGAGGAAGTGGCTGAGCGCCCCGGGAGCAGGCGGGCAGAGGAGATCGGGCGGGGCGGCCCCAGGGCAGGGCAGGGCGGCGGGACGGGCGTGCGGGGCCCCGGCCCAGTCAAGGAGCGGCACCTACCTCCGGGGGTGGAAATGGGCAGGAATGGGCCGGAACACCGTCCCGGAAGTGAAAACCCCCGCCCCCTCCCCCGGAGCGGGCGACGTGCCGGAAGGAAATCACTCACCCTTCTACCGTCCCCCTCCCCCCTCCCCCAGCGCTTTCCGTCCCCGCGCCCCCTCCCCGCTCCCGTCTTCCTCATCTGCCGGTTTGGAGGGTGGGAGCTCGGCGTCACAACGGCCACGGTGGCCCCGCCCACAAGTCGAGGGGGTGGGGCCCAAGGCGGGCCCGGAGGCCCGGACGAAGGCGTGGCTGGAGGAGGAGACTAAGGGGGAGGAGCTAAAGTCGACGCAGGCGGGGAAAGTGCGTCCTGACGTCACAGAGCGAAACCCTTATGTACAGGCGCCCGGGCGCCATCTCGGTCTTTCGAGGATGGAAGTCGGCGGCTGGTACGTGTTCGTGTTTTCGCGGGTGCTCAGTGGGTTCTTGGCTCACGGCCTCAGGTCGTGGCAACTAAAGTCGCCCTACACTCGCCGACTTTTATGGGCTTAGTTGCAAGGCTTTGCGGGAACCTCAAGAGGAGGATTGTAGTGGATTGCGCGTTGGGTGCGGGCTCGCCATAAACTCCACTGCGGGGAACACCTCGGCTCGCGCGCCCTGCCTCTGATGAAGCTTACGTTGGTAGGGACATCTGAGACTGTTGATGAATGCCAACAGCTCTGATGGCGGCGCACGCCGAGCCACCGAAAGGGGGTCTCTGTTCATGGCCTCGGCTGGAGCCACTTCCTCCTGGGAAGGCCGGGTTATCGGGAAAGTCCACGTGGTTCTCCGAGTGGCTGCATTCCGCATTGCACCATTATTGCCGCCAGAGGTTCTTAAACTCAGCTGTACTATGCTCTCCTGATAGTGCGCTTAGTGCACTCATCGTAGTGTGAAATTATGGGGCATGTAAACCATTTGCATAGACGGCATAAACCGGCATAAATAATCTAGAACAAAATGAACTAAAGTTAATATTTTTCCTAGGAATGATGCTAGGCACGAGTGCAATGTGGCATCTGATGGACAGGTAAGAATCGGGGTAAACGTGGTGGGAAGGATGAAATTTGCTTAAATGTGGGGTGTTTTTTGTTAAGCCTGTGATGGTTTAAGAGTAGTGGACAGAAGGAATTTCTGAAAAATCCTATTCTGAGGCTTCAGTATTCGTGACATTAACGGTTAAGGTGGCTGTGTAGCGTGCTTCATTGGGTATTCTTTGTTTTCTAGTTCTGTGCCAAAGGAATGAGAGCGGCTGTTGGGGTAAGTGAACCGAGTTTGTTTTTGTTTCCCCAGGGGGAAGTTAGGTTAAAATACACGCAATGTGCCACAATGATGACATTTTTATTTGCTACTCTCGACTGTGAGAATGACGAGACGTATTACCACCATTACCCAAACTGAGGCACACAAAAGGGTGATTTAGAAAAAATAAAGATTGCACCTAAGTTAACGTGAAATTCTTCCCTTCTCAGGTCTTAAAGTGCAAGCATCACATTCTGGCCATGAGCAGACAGGTGAGAAACCTTTTTTATATATTGTACTTATTTACCTAGGACTTTTCCAATGATTTAAGGAATCACCCATTGCCAAATCGGTGCTGATCCTCACGGTCTTAAGCCTTACCTTTTCAAACATGACCGTCGGCACTGATTGTTTAGCGGACACCTAAAGAAACAGATACTGTGATGCTTGCATAGTTCAGCAGATTAAATTCTGAAGAGATGTACCACTTGTCTGATGTGTCTGGTGTGAAACGTTTGCTGGTAACGGCATAAGCAACGTGCCACTACTAATTTGGCTTTTTCTTTTTACTTTGGTGTAGGCACTAAAAAGGACTAACTGGAAGTTGGCATGGTAAGTAAAATTATAATTTCACATCGGTAACTGGACAAATACAATGCCTCCAGTGGCTTCTTAGGGTTTCCTTCTAATGCACAGGAAGTGCTTGAAAGGTGTGCTGAGTGCATTAAATACCCGGTCCTTGCCCTGTCACCATTCCCAAGATGTCCGATGTGTAAAAGCCTGTATGATGATAAGCAAATACTGACTGACTGTGAAGTCTTAATTATTAGCTCTATCTGATTTCAGGCATGTTTTAGATTGATAAGGAGAAAAGTAATCTTCAACTGTTGGTAAACCACTTTTTTTTTTCTTCCTTAGGTGGACTTGAATCTCTTGACATGTCTGGACTGGCTTGATTTACTTCTTGTAAGTATTGTTAAAAACATTCTAATGGACTCAAAACTGAGAATGCTGCTAAAGTACGCTGCATAACTACCAAGCTCCTAATGCTTATGTTCTGTGTTTGATTAGTTGAGTGCATGTTGCACATGCTTTGAACAGGGTTTTTGTAATGATGTTGATCAAATGTCTGACCTGAAATTAGCATGTAGACAAATCTAACACTGAAGAACCCTGTGACGTGTAACAATGAGTACAGAATTTAATTATATTTGACATTAATAAAAATGTTCTGTTTCCCTTCTAGCTGTTGGATACACATTTTTTATCCATGGATGGCATGCTTGGGGTAAGAAAGACATGAGAACAGATTTTGGCTTCTACAAATTTATATTGGGTAAAATATGCTTTTCTTAGTAATGGTTGACTGTTAGTGTTTTCTGGTGGGCAAAGCCATTGATTTGAAAAATATAGTCTAAATAAATACTTACTTTTTCAGATGCAGGTTTTGGAGACACTAAAAATAAAGGTAATGCATTTTATTATTCACAAATAGATAACTAAGCAAGGTGCTGTTAGTGATGATTTAAAAAAAACAGTTGGGAATCTCTCTGAAAAAGAATGAAGACTTTTATTTGTAACTGAAACAGTGCCTGGAACATTTTAGAAATTTTCCTATTACTGCCTGTTACTAAATTTGAAAATACTTCTGCAGGTGTGAAGCGCTGGGTTGGCTATAAGCCGTGGAGCAGAGTTGTAAGCAGAGGTATGGTAGCTTTGATTTTGGTTTCTTTCTGTGCTAAGTGGTTTAAAGCCGATACAATGATGATAACATAGTTCAGCAGACTGACGGTGATGAGCAATATTGTCTTTCGCTCCTATCTGACGTATCTGGCTGCAACCATCATAATCTCAGAAAGGGGAGTTGGCCGTGTTCCCACAAAACATTCAGGGGTTTGGATAACTAATGTGTTACACCAAACGTTCTATGTGGTAATGGAGGATTAATAACATTTGGAGAAATGAAGGTTAATAACACTTTGAACGAATTTTTATTGCTTATAAATCTGTAGGTTACACCTGAAGTTTAATTCATTAAATTGAATTTTGCACTTATATTCACATTGCACACCTCATAGTCAACATCCAGCTACCAGAGTGAGCCTTATGTTAAACTTTTGGAATTATAGGGACACATGATCGTCCATAGTTTACTCGTGGTGGGACATTCACCATTGTGCTACACAGAAGGTGCTCACTACCCTAAATGTTATTTTCCAAAAAGTTAAAAATGTTAGTAGGGTATATTTCTAATAAATATCTTTTTTTTTTCCTCCCAATCTTCAAACAGGCATACCTGTAACCCTGGAGATTTCCAGGTAATATAATATATGATATTTGTTATATATGGTTAGTTGTAATGTAACCAGTGATGTAGTGATTCTGCCAAATGAAATAGGATGATATCAATCATAAAACCGTTCCATTTTTATTCTGAGGTTACGTTACTGACAAGCATCGCACAAGTTCTTTTTTCCATGATTAATGTGTGTTCTCTGCTTTCAGGCATTTGTGGCAGCGGCCATGGCAGCTGGCTGGCCTTTGAGAGGTAAGTCTTATAAATATCAGCACTGTGGTTTTAATCCAGAATACATGATGATCTCAACCCAACTTGAACTCTCTCACTGATTACTTGATGATGAAGGAAGATCTGATATTCTGTATACTGTACTTCAAATACCATTAGAATTGAAGTATGGAAATTGACTCAAAGTGGCTGTTTTATTGCAGGCAGCTGAATGGATGGATACTCTTGGGATAGAAGATCAACTTTGAATTTTAATAAATTTTTGTAAACCATCTGATCAGGTCTGCTTATTTCATCTTAATGGCTTGAAGAAAGGAAAATAGGACATTTTTGTGAGTAAGACCCCAGGGCGAGAGACTGCCAAGTGACTTTCATGTATAGTTCATAGGTTCAAAGGATGTCATAGGTTCATAGGTTCAACTGTCTTTGCAAGTGCAGTTGATGCTGAGAAACTAGACCTTCCTCAGCGGTCCCCTTATTGCCCACAATGTGCAAGTGAACCATTGAAACATGAGCTCACAGATAAAATTGAAAGAAAAGCAGGTGATCTTAATGTGGAGGAGTGCTGAAGCTGTGAGCACCTTGGTCTCTGGCCAAAATTGAAATGAGTCCCCTAGTGACTAGCTGTCTAAGGGATCAATCCCCCAAAAGGAAAGCGCCTGGGAAGAACAATGGAGCATGTTGAATATTTTTGAGGTTGTTAGTACTGTGATTATAGCAATGTCCTTTATTTTTGGAAGATCAATTAAGGCCGAAACTGGTTTGGCTCAGTGGTAGAGCGTCGGTCTGCTACTGAAGGGTCCCGGGTTCGATTCCGGTCAAGGGCATGTACCTTGGTTGCGGGCACATCCCTGGTAGGGGGTGTGCAAGAGGCAGCTGGTCTGTTTCTCATCGACATTTCTAGCTCTATCTCCCTCTCTGTAAAAAATTAAAATATTTTTTAAAAAAAATTAAGGAGCGCTAATTTTGCAAATGTATGGGTTGCCTATGAATTTCTCTTAAACTGGCTTGCAGTTTTGAAATTCTAAGTCAATACCTGCCAGTCAAATTTCAGCTCACTTTCTAATTCAGCACTAATCAAATAGAGCTGTGATTTAATTTTTTCCAAATAGGAGCTGCTGTTTGAATTCTAACACTTCTAGGACATGAAATTATTTCAAGTTAGCTCTAGCTCCATTTAGACCCCTACTTTGAAGTTACTTTAGACTTTTAATACTATTGATAGTTCTGCAGGACAGTTCAAGTATCCATATTCATTTTGGTTCCTGGTTCTTACACAAGTGGCCTCCCACAGGCCCTGAGGCATCCTGAAACTGGACCAGCACTATCTCTTAAATTATGCACTTGCACATGTTTTCACCTAGTAGAATGTAACTAACTACATGAGTTACAGCAGTGTTATCCAAACTTTCATCAGTAGGTGGTTATATTTATTGAAGAGGGATCAGGTGAAGTCTTGGAGAAGTTTTAGGGATTTGAGTGACAAGGCTGAAGATAAAACACCCTGATCTTGAAATGGGGAAACAAGTTAAGCTAAAGCAAAATCTAGCACAAAGGTCCTGCAGTTTGGTCAACTGGTTGAGGGAAGATTGCCCCCTGAGAGGTTAATTGAAGCAGTGAATTTAAAGTATAAGAATTACAGCCATTAATTCTGTCTTGTTAGTAAACTTGGGTGATGAAAGAAATTTTTTTGAACTGCAATCTGCTGTTTTAAAGATTAAACAGTGGTTAATGAAACAGTGAATCGCAAGTATATGAGAAAAATAACTTCTGAACTAACTTCCAAACAATTAGATGCCGTTTTCATACTTTTGATTAAAGCAAATTTAGGATTTGCCTTCATTTTCCAGATAAGACTCTAAGAGGCAACAAAGGCAATAGTCAAAATATAGCAACATATTTGTAGTGAACAGAAGGCACTGGAGGATCTGGTGTGGGAAAGGGCAGAAACACTACTAAAAAGACTAGACAGGAAAGACTGCAGTCTTGGTTTGAAAGTCCCAGTGGTATACTTGAAGGGAAAACTGGTTTGACAAAGTTGGGGAGACTAACCTTGTATCCAAAAGTAAGACTAGGTCGGTTTAAAAAACGTGACCTTTGGTGAATACCAGTGGGAAGTCGGACTAGCATGTGTCCACAAATTCCAGAAACCTTGTCATTCTATAACCTGTCGTGTGTGGGAAGGTGTGGGAGGTATTACAGCACTGGTAACAAGTCCCTGGTTCCTGGATTTATACTTAGAATATCATTGATTTCTGCCCCTGAAAACATACCCATCTACTAATGGGTACCTAGTGATTTGAGGAAAAAATACAAAACCATTGACCCTGACCTCAACCCCATCACAGCCTACTATGGAGAATTGGAGTACGTTTTGCTGCATGTCCTGCCAAAAACGAAAGGGTCTCCTGCAGTTAAATTCAGTCTGAAAGGCTGGGTTCCATAATTATAAACCAATGCTTTGTTAAAAACTTATCACAGCTATTAAATCTTAAAGGAATCCTCACCTCAAGCTCCTTAACATCTCGGTGCTTACATGAAAAGTATTACATTCAAGACAAAAAGTGTGCTGTACAGATGAGAAGACTAGACCCTGGTTTACCCCAAACATTGAGAGAAGGTCAAGGTTAAGCTAGCATAGCAACAAGCTGCCAACATTTGAGGGGCCTTCGCTATCAGAAAGGCAGGTCCTTCCTTACCTGTATGGTCTCACAGCTGAATGAATCATCAGTATGAGTGGTTTGTCTATGTCTATGTTCTCACAGCTGAATGAATCATCAGTATGAGTGGTCTGTATCCCCTACTAAAACCTCTAGGACAGTGGTTCCCAACGTTTTGGGGTTTTTTTTTTGGCCATGCCCCACCTAAGCATCTCTTTAAAATCCTGATGTGCACCTTTCCCCCTATGTAATAAAAGGCCATTAATTTGGTCTAAACAAGCTTCCAAAGAACATGGCATCCATGAAAAAAAAATTGAAATGGAAGAAATCACTAAAATTGTTAAAATATGAAGTGATAAAAATAGTTTCAAATATAAGAGAACTGAAATGCATAATTATGATATTTACATATTATGAGGCCGCTGACAGTAAGAAATGCAAAAAATTTACTGTTAACTCATTCTCAAATTGCTCTCTTTAATCAAATTTGCCCCGCTGTGGGTCATGTGCCTGGGCTTCACGTTGAGAACAGCTGTTGTAGGACAATCATGATTTACTCATTTTCATGTCCCCCCAGTTCAGTCCAGAGGTCAGTGTGGATTGTTACTCTTGATTTGACCCAACAGGTTTACTGAATACCTACTATAACCAAGTAGTGTTTTAGGTTTGGGAATATTGCAGAGACAATGTGAAAAAAAAAAAAAAAAATCTGCCATCTTGGATCTTACTACATCCTAGTGTGGCAAATTAAAATGTGATTAATGCAGTAGGGAAAGGGGTCATCCTTTTGAATATGGTTGCCCAGGAAAATCTTCACTGAGGAGCACTTAAGCAGGCAGGATTAGGGAGTGAACAGCAAGTATCTGGAGGAGAGTTGCTAGGGTCAGCTAGGGCAAAGGCCTGCATGGGGCTCAGCCTGGGAACAGGAAGGAAAAGCAAGGGTGCCAGTGAGTGGAGCAGAGCGGCGCAGGGTGTGGTCAGGTAGTAAGGCTCTGCAGGGCTTTGGTGTTCAAATAACGACTGGCTTTTCTCAGATAGGAAACCGCTGGAGGGTTTTGAGCAGACGTGGCTTCATCTAACCTTCCCCAACAGTTGCTTACCTTGTTTTTAAAATTTGCAACATAGGATAAATCTAAATTGCCTATGAGGTTGGGGATTGGATTTGAAATAAACTTGGCTTCCAATTTACAATTAGTTTGGTTTGCAAAGTCCTGGTTGTGTCATTTTCAACTTATTAAATATTTCCTTAATTTCTGAGAAAATGTTTAAAATGTCACTTCAATGATTAAGATATAAAATAGTGACATTTCTTTGAGTTTCAGATAAGCATCTTTTTTTTTCTTTCCCTTCTGAGGCAGCAATAAAGAAAAGCTGAGTGATGCCCCAGGGGCTAGGTCTCTGAGATGCCAGCACAGCACTTTGTGACATCTTGGGACGTGGGGCTTTTGGTATTAGTAGCCCAGAAAACAACCTACAGATTTGGGGTGTTTTCTGAAACTCATTCCAGTATACAGACAATATTTTGGTTAGAATGAAACTAAACAGTGAATGTAGTGACTTTATTATATTAAAAATAAGGTAACATGCATGTGGGATAGATGTAAAATTGCATTTTCCTACCCAATAAAGGGCATCTCAAGAAGTTCTCTCTACTGACAAAGTGCAGGCAGAGTTGGACATCCTTTCTTACCACGAGAGCCCTGCCAACAAGAATTTTCTGGCGTCAGGGTCCACAGACGGGGAGAGACTGGGTTAAGGACAAACTTTAGGGGACAGCTTTCTGCAGTTGGGAAGGGCATTCATGCTCTTCCCAGCCCATTGAGCAGCCGAAATGACCTGGAAGTGAAGCTGCTGTTATTTCCAAATAGATCATAGTATCAAGTTGCTTAGAACACTGAAAAAAACAAAGAGGGATATAGGCTGATAATTTGTGTTCACACATTATAAGTCAAAAGAATGCCAAGGCAAAAGAGGAGATAATGTCAAAAAGAACAATTTCATTAATCAAGGCCTGCCTTGTTCCTATTTTATAATTATTAATCAAGCTTTTTAAAAAAACTAAATCTTTATTATTGAAAATATTGTGGGTGTCCCCCTTTAACCCCAATCACACAATGTAAGAAAATCACAATGAGCCAACACATTTGAGGTTGGTTTAAGGTAAATGTTTTTAGTACAATTTAAGAAAAGGTATTCAGGGATTACTTAAAAAAATAGAAATAAACAATACTGATGCATAAATTTACCGTTTTTCTTTTCCTACAGGTAATCAGTTTTGTTTAATCTTAAATTATAAAATACACAGCTATACCTGTTTCTGTTTACAGATAGGTTGACAGTCATACATTTGTATCATGCCTTATAATTTTCTAAAGCACTTCCACTCACATTATCTTCCACGTACATGATCTCTGGTTGTGGCAAGAAAAGCCGTGAGGCAGCCAGACAAGTTCTGTTTGCATTTCCCACCGCAGGAGGGAGACGAAGCAGGCCTATGTATGCTCAAAGTGAAGCAATGACGGATTTTGTGAGTTTCATTTCAGTAATGTTTGGCATTATATCATGTTGCTTTTCACTATGTTACGATTATCCAGCTTAATTTATAGGATTTTCTTGGTGAAGCTGGTTAAACGGACTCCTCCATTAACACCAGCCTAGAGGGGTAAATATTTTCTCACATTTCACACATGATCTGATTACTCCTGTTCCAAGTGAACAACCTACTCTCCTATGGAAAAACATGATTAGAAGATACTTAGCCATTATATTCTAACAGAGCCATCTTTCACCCCTCTCCAAGTAAAAAGGAACTTCAAAAAAGTCCCAAAGAATTCTAATAATGCATGTTATCAGGTCCAGAATGAGTACTGTCTGTTTCTCCATTCTGGTAAAGAATTTTTGCCTGGAATACTTCCACCGAAAGACCTGTCAGATCTTTGGCAGAACCCTGGAGGGAGCAGAGGATGAAAACCCAAAGCTCAACTTTCTGCCTGGCGAGGAGGGTTCAATGGGTTCTTTTCCGCTTCTTTGTCTGTCGGCCAGGAGACCTGAATATGATAGGGCTTCAGGTCCTCAGGAGGGATAAAATCCGGGGCATTGCTCATGAGGTCTTGCCCCCGGAAGGATTTTGGGAAGGCTATGACATCTCTGATGCTTGGCGCTCCAGTGACGAGGCATATCAGTCTGTCTAACCCTGTGAGTAAAACACAAAGTTAACAGATGAGAATGTAATCTGAGGATGGGAGTGACTTCGTTTTTCTACTATGGTTACAGAGAACTTTTAAATAAGAATCTTTACCAAGTTTCACCCAGGCATAGTTCCCTGCCTTTTCAGAGAACTTTTGAGGTTACTTTCTCACTTTAGAAAAATTGCCCAGGACTGAAAAATGCTCAGTCACATGTACTGGGATGAATAGTGACAGCAAGTAATATCTTTAGCAAGGGCTTACTAAAGACTAAACAAAATTAGGTGCTCTGCAGGAGTTTTAACACAGAAGGAGGTTCCTGTGGTTGAGGAACTTCCTAGAATTTCTCATATTCTCCTTGATAAAAGAGGCAAGGTGAACATCCTTGTCCATCAGAAGGGCCATGACACCTTCCTACTCACACAGGCTGGGCAAGGCAAACGGGGCTTTCCCGGCTGCTACCAAGGTGTCTGAGCCCCCAGGGATTTGAGCTAAGACCATGCAGTTCCATTCTATTAAATCCTTTAAATGCAAATTATAAATTTTAGCTTTATAACTGGTAAATAAACACAACATAAATTCTGTAGACCCCTTGAGCTCACTCCCTACCTCCATTATTCCTCCATCCACCACCCCCCTTAAGCTGAGCCCAAATTTGAGAGGGTGCAATGGAATGAAATTTGGCTTGTGAAAGGGCAGACTGTTTACCTAAGGCAATTCCTCCATGAGGGGGCGCCCCGTGATCTAAAGCCTGGAGCAAGTGGGAGAGCAATTTCACGTCTTCCTGAAATTCAAAAGATAATTCCGTTTAAATACACACTGAGGGACCGCTAAGTGCACACTGTGTTTAGGTGTGAAAGGGAAAACAAAGGTAAGTTTAAAAAGATCTCAAGAGGTTTACAGTAGAGCAAGGTGATGTGATTAGTCACAGATACTAAATCCTGCAGAGAAATGCCTGGCGCTCAATAAATGCAGTTATAATGCAAACAGTAAGACCAAGAATATGGCTCCAAAAGGTACGATGAAAGCAGGGAACAGTCTGTCAAGGGACCAGGGAGGGTATTAGGAAGCAACAGTGTCAAATGCTGGGAGGTAGGAGAGATTAGGGCAAAGCACGGGACATTGAATTTGGTGACCAAGAACAGACCAGTGGATTTGGGTATTCATCTCGATGAATCAAGTGTGTCAGTGCCTATGAAGTGCCTGGCATATACTTAAGCAGTGCCTGGCATACAGTAAGCACTGCCAAACAGCTATTACCTACTTTTCAAAGACTTAACACTAAAGGTAGAGAAGCTGATACTATCTGTATCTAGTGAATCCTCTATTCGTTACAAATTTTAACACACAAACAAGGCCAGGTTAGGAACATGTTACCTTCAGTAATGTTTCCAGGATGTAGTGCTGGAGCTGTGCATCATGAATTCGGACAGAACCGCCTCCTATCTCACTGCCGTTTAAAACCAAGTCATAGTGCTGGCTACGGACCTACAAGATTCAGAGTCTTGACATTAGAGAATGTTAACTACTGACTCAAACCGACAGTTTGTTCTGAAGCTTCCAGAACTGGGTCAGACTGAAATCTGAAGTTCTTTGCCCCCCCCACCCCCAGTTCCTTTGATTTGCAAGCACAGACACGGTACCTTTTCGGGCTTAGTGTGGAGAAGGTGGATGTCACTGGGATGGGGAGCCGTGAATGGGTGGTGGGCTGACTCCAGCTCCCCGGGGTTTTCCTCCTTGGGAAGGAAGAGTGGGAAATCCACCACCCAAAGGAAAGAGAACAGAGCTGGGTCACGGAGCAGCACTCCTCTCGCTTCTAGAAGGTCAGCACATTCCAGCCGTAATTTTCCCAGCAAAGTGCACTGCAAACAGAAGATAGGAACATTGAGGTAACGGCTGGGACAGAGTAGTCAGCAATGACCGATCTGGACTCTAAAGCCAGGCCATTCTCTGAGAAAAGATTAGCCAAGTAATAGGCACCCCCAGTGGTCTGGGAAGGACTGTCACCCTCAGTGCCTGGGAATGGAGGACACAGGTATCAGCTCGATGGACCTGAGTCTGATCTGTTTGCTACTAACATCACTGCGTCCACAGTGAAATGGAGATAAAAGTTTTCCAGGAGGCTGTGGTGATGACGCAGTGAGATAAGGCTGAGTAAGGTGCAAGATGAGGATAAAATGTATAAGGTGCAACCTATTCCCATGATTTCCTTACTGCCCCGAGGGTGTGATGAGGATCGGCGGAGTGCTGGCATGTACTTAATGTTCTACAATGCTTGCTGCTAGGAGAAGGGCAGGGTGGATTGGAGGTTAACTCAGAGTGAACCAGACATTGAGGGTGAGGGAAAAAAAATCTGGCTCCTCCACATCCCAGCTGTGTGCGCGCAAATTTTTAACTTCTCAGCCTCAGTTCTCTTTACAATAGTAACAGTAGCGGTACTTGACATTTACAGTATATTTTCAGTATTTGTGTGACTTCTATACCACTTCTGCATATTTTACAATGGCCTATTCAGCTACGTCCAGTCTTCTGTGTATCTCCTGAAGAACAGTGAGTCGGCTGGTGCCTGGCAGCCCTCACCACCTCCCAGTGACTGCTCCAAGGAAGAGGATCCTGCCACGATCAAGTAGGGCCAGGTGTCTGCCAGCCAGCAGCCCTCCAGCAGTCTGACCTGTCCTCCACGTATAAAAGTTAGTGACTACCGAATTTTCTTAATTTACAAATCTTTGAAAATGAACGTATTTTTTCATAGCTATACATTGAGTCCCGACAGCCCTCTACCTGAGTGGCTTTCCTAATGGGAACCACAGCCAGTCTGCGAACAGTGCCCACGGAGGCTAGTGGCTGGTGCAGAAACCAGTTTTTACGAAGTGCTGAAAGACATTCACTCATATATCCCTAACTGGTTTGGCTCAGTGGATACAGCAACGGTCTGCAGACTGAAGGGTCCTGGGGTTCGATTCTGGTCCAGGGCATGTGCCTCAGTTGGAGGCTCCTCCCCTGGGTCCTGGTAGAGGCAACCAATCGATGTGTTTCTCTCACATTGATATTTCTGTCTTCCCCTCTCTCTAAAAAATCAATGGGAGAATATCCTTGGGTGAGGATTAAAAAAAAAGGTATTTACTCATATAAAAACTCATGCAGAGCAGCTCCATTTAATGAAATTAACAGTCAATTTCAAATGTGTATCACATGCTCCATTCAGCCCCACAGCCCGGAGCGTGGAGGTGACTTCTCTTACTGCTCTCTTGTGCTCTCCGGCCGTTAGCAGGACCATGTCCTCCTCTTGGGTCTCTATTCGTCTCAGCAGGCCCAGTCCTTGCTCCTCCATCACAAGCTTAGCAACCGGAGAGTTCCAGTTCCTATTGGCTTTCAGGAACACAGGTAAGACTTCCTGTGATAAAAAGATTTATTAACACTTTTCTAAAAAGTATAACGTATTTCTTGTTCCCAATAGAAGAAAACTTACATGAGATTATCTTTATTCCCTCCTGAACCCATTCAAAAATGATACAAAAGGAATTTAAAAAGCAATCTCATTATAACAAAAAACAGAGAATGATGGTATGTCAGTAGATGAGATTTCTGCAAATTTTTGGCAGATTGCAAGTGAATGGAGCATAAAGTCTTATATTTTATTTATTTATTTATTTACCTAAATATATTTTATTGATTTTGTACAAAGAGGAAGGGAGAGAGATAGAGAGTTAGAAACATCGATGAGAGAGTCATCGATCAGCTGCCTCTTGCACACCCCCTACTTGGGATATGCCTGCAACCAAGGTACATGCCCTTGATTGGAATCGAACCTGGGACCCTTCAGTCCCCAAGCCGACGCTCTATCCATTGAGCCAAACCGGTTTGGGCAAGTCTTATATTTATTTTAGATCCTTTCTTCAAAGTGTCACTGATTTTAATGACTCAAAAAACATGACTATTTTTAAAGTCATTGATTCCAAAATGGCCGAGGCAGTTTCCACTTCTTGTGAGATTTAAGAATGCCCATTTCCACTCCTGTTCCTCCTGTTTTAGTTCTACCATTAACCAAGCCCAGAACACAGTTATCTCTCAAAGTCGTATTCAGAATTTTTAAAAAGGTACAGGAAGAACAATTCATTCAGGTTTTCCTTCACACCCACCACAGTTTCATTTAAACCTTGGGCACATGGGGCTCTATTAATTTTCCTAACCAGATTAAAGTACTGTTGTTTATTTTAAAAAGCTATGGTTGAACTTCCATTCTGATTAACAGTGAGTTCAACTAAGTTGAAGTCTTAGAATTATATCCAGAGGTAAGTTAAGTTTAAAAATAAAAAGGAGCTCAGTGGATAGAGTGTCTACCTACCTACTAAAGGGTGCTGGGTTCAATTTCGGTAAAGGGCACATGCCTGGGTTTTGGGCTTGATCCCCAGTAGGGAGTGTGCAGGGGGCAGCCATTCAATGATTCTCTCTCATCATTGATGTTTCTATCTCTTTCTCCCTCTCCTTTACTCTCTGAAAATCAATAAAAAAATATTTTAAAAAAATAATTAAAAAAATAAAAAGGAAAAATAGAAGAATGATATGAAATAACAAGATCCTGAAAAGTAAAGTTAGTGAAAGAACTCAAGCAATTATTAGTTAAAAATATTGAATCCCTAAAAAGACAGGAAAAAAAAAGCTGCTGTAATTAATCCTTACCTGATCAAAATGGTCAGCTGCAAATTTCCTAATCGATTCAATATCTTTCCTTTTTAAGTATTTCTGATGAAAGAAAAAGTAAACTCAATAATATGACACTTAGCTTCATAAACATGTTTATAATAGCAAAGGGAATAAAAATATATTTTGTGTTCATCGCAAGAGTAGGATTAAATACAAATTTAATTTCTGCTGCCAAGTAACAAAAATTTAAAGCTTTAATTTTCCAAACTCTGGATGCAAGTCTCACTGGAAATAGCTGTGCATGTATTCCATGTAATATGCAGGATAAATGTTCCAAATGAATTTTTACATTCTGAATTGTGAAAGAAAATATAACTTTCAGATCAATAAGAAGATTCATAATTTAATTATTTTAGGTCTCTTAAAATTCTTTATATCTTACTTAGAAAGACATTGAGATAATTTTTATAGGCCACTTAAGTATTATAGATATGGGAGATAAACAAAGGAGGAGTCAGGCTTCATGACCCAGCAGGTCTTGGGGAAGAATGGACATCCTCAAATTGGGATAAATAATAATGACAACAATATATGCTGTACAGAGATCACCTGAGTACATTAATTCTGTCTGGACTAGAGTATGGATACCACATTACTTTCCATTGAACATATGAAGTAATTATGAGACTGAATTCTTATCCCCAGATTGAATATACTTAATATGCTTATATATCCGAATGAGTAGTCTTTCAAAATAGTAATCTTATTCAAGACCCAACATGCAAGGGATAATTATGCTGGGTTAAGCTGAGAGAGCTCTGGACAAACTGAGGCTGGAGACAGAATTTGAATATGATGTTATGCTCATCACTAATGAAAATGACCCCAAATGAAGCAGGTGTATTTTACAGCAATGTTTAAAAGGGGAAAAAGTAAAAAAGCTCTAGATCTTGAGTATAAACTCATATTCATCAGGCTTTATTGTTCTCCAGGGTTTTAGGGACATTGTTAGACTTTATATGAAGATATGTAAGTATTTTCTTCTTAAAAACAATTTTTATGAGTTTACTTGAAAAGGTTATATTCTCATTTAAAGAGGACTGTCCTTTCTGAAGTTTAGACGAGCCCATGTTGAACATATTTACTTCCCACAAGCAGGTTCTAGAGAACACACAGAATTGTGCCTCACTTACTGCTCCTTCAGGGATGCATATGGCTTTGACGGTTCCTTGGGGTTTACTAAGTGCATCTTGAAGAAATCCAACCTCTGTGTTTCGGAACACATCACTGATGTCTACAATCTGGAAAATGGGTTAAAAAAAAGGTAACTAAAACATTTTACAAACAAGTTTTTAAAGAAAGTAGAGCTGTTAACATCTACAAAGTGCATTCGTATAGAGTGATTGTCATATGGCTCCTGCTAATGTACTCTTCATTAGTATTAATTCATCTCATTTGTAAAACAGGAGTATAAGGAAGGCACTCTTATTATCCTCATTTAATAAATGCAAAAACCAAAGCACAGAAAAGGCAAAAACTTGCCCAAGATGACACAGCTGGTAGTGGCAGAAGCACAATCAAAGCAGTCTGACTTAAGAACCACTATTTCATATTCCAAAACAAGAAACAAGGAGTGTTTGTTTTGGAATATTTAAATTCTTGTTTTTTGGCAGCAGCTGTGAGTAGGCAGTTAAGACTTCGTGTAGCAAATGTTTTTCAATCTAAGAGCCGAGCACTGCCTATTTGTAGACGAGGCAGGACTCAATGTCTGAGGCCTCTGAGCTGAGAACAGATGCGGTAACGCCACCAGCATCACACAGACAAAGGGCTGTTGCTCTCAAAGAGCATATAATGAGAGGCTTGCCAACGGAAACTGCTCCATGTACATCCTCCCCTGACCCTTATAGTTAAATATGCATTGATCTTAATAATTTGAAAAAATTTTCCATAGGTTTGAGCTCTTTATTTTTTTAAATATATTTTATTGATTTTTAACAGAGAGAAAGAGAGAGGGATAGAGAGTTAGAAACATCGATGAGAGAGAATCATTGATCAGCTGCCTCTTGCATACCCCCTACCGGGGATGTGCCCGCAACCAAGATACATGCCCTTGACCGGAATCGAACCTAGGACCTTTCGGTCCGCAGACCGACGCTCTATCCACTGAGCCAAACCTGTTCCAGCGGTTTGAGCTCTTTAAATACCACAGAAAAAGAATAAGTATCTCTTACGGCCTTCCAAGTGCCATTTTAGTTAGCTTAAGAAAAAATGAAGAGGAAAGAACAGGGTTTTTTTGTTTTTCCTTTCAAGTTATCATTTGTGTCCATATAATTGATAACTTATCAATTAATAGACACTTTATAGCAAGAATCTTGCTCTCTGGAAATTGGTTTTGGACCATAGTAGATAGAAAAAAATATTGTGATTGCTGTAGCTCTAAAACAACAAAGGCAACAAGCTAAGGTAACAACAAAAAATATGATACAGCAGTGCGTGCAACTGGTTGTAAATTTCGAAGTGGTTCAAAAGACTGCGGGACTATTTGGGGGCAGAGACCTGGAAAATTGAAGAGTCAAAGGTACCTTCATCCCAAAGCGAGTGTCGGGTTTATCAGTTCCATAGCTGGCCAAAGCCTCAGCAAAAGTCATAGCAGGAAAAGGCACCCCCAGGGGCTCTTTGTCTCTCGGCCAGGAATACTGGAGCAAGCCCTCAATCAGACTCCGGATCCCGGTCTGGTCTACAAAAGACATCTCTATGTCAATCTGAAACCAAACAACACATGGAAACTGACTTGAACAGCCATAATATCACTATGTACATATTCATATATTTCTCTGGTTTTATGTTACCCCAGGATTCTGGACATAAATACTTAATACATGGGGGGAATAAATATTATTGTACATCTGTGTTTAAACTTTTTCCTTTTTAATTTCAGAGAAGGAGAGAGAGAGAGAGAGAGAGAGAGAGAGAGAGAGAGAGAAAGAAACATCAATGATGAGAGAATCATCAATTGGCTGCCTCCTGCACGCCATCTACTGGGGATAGAGCCTGAAATGCAGGCATGTGCCCTAACCAGGAATTTAACTGTGACCTGGTTCATAGGTCGAAAACTGAGCTACACCAGCAGGACTGTACATCTGCTTAATGTCAGGTACTGTGCGAATGCTTACATACATCATCCACTTGTTTAGTTCCTATGACTACCCATGGATCATAGCAGCTAAGTCACATGTCCATGTACATACAGCTAGTAAGTAGTAAAGCTACGCTTGATCCCAGGTCTGTCCACATACAAAGCTTATGATTTTTGTGCTTCATCACACTGATTCATACGCTACCAAACAGAAACCAAATCATAACAGCTCTGATGAGTGCCCTGAGTAGGCAGAGTAAATATCAACATATAGAACTGTTACCCTGTTTCCCCGAAAATAAGACAGTGTCTTACATTAATTTTTTTCTCCCAAAGTTGCGCTAGGTCTTATTTTCAGGGAATGTCTTATCTTTCCATGCGCTAGGTCTTATTTTCGGAGGATGTCTTATTTTCGGGGAAACATGGTAGTTCTTAATGTATAAGAGGGTGTTGAGAACTTTATTATGACCATGAAAGTGTTATGGGATCTTTGGCATCCCTTAGTTGGTGGCCAAAATCCTTATAAAAAGGACACATGCAATATGTCAAAAGTTAAATAATGAATGCCTCCCCTGCAGGCCAGTTTCACTAAATATCTGATGGATAAAATGTAATGAGAAGGTCTGTCTCACTACTGTCCTGGGCTGGAGACCCTGGGCTGCAGTAAGACTGCATGATCGAGAGACAAGTGAACGTAGCTTTGTACCTGCGTAAACTCGGGCTGTCTGTCTGGCTTCGAGCCTTCATCTCGATAACATCTGGCAACCTGAAAATATCTACAACAGAAAAACAGCAGGAACTGAGTCATGATTCTAATGAGACATACACACATTTCCCCCAAATTCATGGCCGTGCAGGCTGAGATAAATTAATTATAAAGACCTAATGGGCATATAAGAAATTTAAAAATTCTTATATGGCCATGTCCTAATCTAATCAGAGACATAGCTGACCCAGAATTGAACTATTCCATATGTTGCTTTAGAAAAACACAATGGCACCTTTGGATATGCACATAGTAGACCGGCCTGCAAGGCGGTTCATGCTTCTTCACCCAGACTCCGTGCTTTGGCCAAACTGAACTACTTGTTGCTCCATGAATACACGAGCTTTCCTGTGCTATGCCATTCAACTCTCAACTCCATCTGCTGAAATGAACTCTGACCCAGGAGGCCCGGCTCACAACGTTTTTATACCTCACAAACGATGTAATTTCAAACCCCTTATATCTACCCTGCAACTCTCAATGTACTCATTTTTTGTTCATATCACAGTTGGTTTTATTTATTATCCTATTCTGTCTTACTAGATTCATTAATTCTTTGAGAATAAAAGCTCTTCTGTTTTGAATCCCCTACCACATTTACTATAGATAGTTTAAAGCTCTGCACACAGTGGCCACACAATAAATCTTTACTAAAGTATGACAACATTTTTAGAGTATTTTGCATGTATTTCCCAAATGCTCATATATTTCCTAACCTTCTTTTAAGAGTTCAGGCAGCCCTAGCTGGTTTGGCTCAGGGGATAGTGTTGGCCTGCAGACTTAAAGGTCCCGGGTTTGATCATGGTCAAGGGTATATGCCCCGATTGCAGGATCAATCCCCAGTAGGGGGCATGCGGGAGGCAGCTGATCAAAGATTCTCCCTCATTTTTTAGTTTTTATTTTTTTGTTACTCTCATCCAAGGATATTTTTCCATTGATTTTATTTTTATTTTTTAGAGATAGTGGAAGGGAGGGGGTAAGATAGAGAGAGAGAGAGAGAGAGAGAGAGAAAAACATTGATTGGTAGTCTCCTACAAGCTTCCTAACCAGAGCCAGGGATTGAGCCTGCAACTGAGGTAGGTGCCATTGATCAAAATCGAACCCAGGGCCCTTCAGTTCGTAGGCTGACACTATCCATTGAGCCCAAGTGGCTAGGGCCTCTCTCATTATTGATGTTTCTATCTCTCTCTCCCTCTCCCTTCCTCTCTGAAATAAAAAATTATATTAAAAAAAAAAAAAAAGAATTCAGGCAACTTTTTTTTCTTTTTCCTTTCCTATCCCCACTTTTCCTTTCCTGACAACTACTAGCATAAAGAAAGCTCACCTGTCTAAACCACCAACCATCAGAAGCTGCTTAAACTGCTGTGGACTCTGAGGGAGAGAATAGAACTTTCCAGGTTCCCTGGATGGTACTACAAACTCTTTTGCACCCTTTTAACGAGAGAGGGGTGGGGGGGAGAGAGAGGAGGCATTATTAAAAGAAACAAACCCAAGAACTGGTGGAAGCTGATATTTCAGCTCATCAATGAACTAAATAGCAAAGTCCTCATGATGACAGAGATCATTTCTTGTTCACCTTTTAGTCCCCAAAGGCTTGCACACAGTAGGCTTTGTTCGGACATAGTAGGTATTAAATGTATGCTTGTTGAAATAAATTCTCAATTCTTATTCACATAATTCCTACCTCCTTTTCTAAATTAAACTACCGTTTTGAGTCCAGATATTGTATAAACAGATTGAACATCAAGGTTTAGAAATGTCAGTTCTTAATGAACAAGGGATTTATATTTAGGGAACCAATTCATTATTGATTGCATCTATAAAACTCAGAATACTCAAGTAGAATGGAAAGATTTTTATCTCAAAGTATTGACCCATACAATTTGTTCAACTCTCTTCTTTTAAGGAAAAATATAGTTTTACTAAAGGACCTAAAGGAAGACTTCAACGAAACCCACATGAGAATGACCAGTCAGAATCCCATTTCTTTTTACCCCTCTTAGTTTTGACATTTAGAATAAAAGAGTGAGAACAGTCAGAGGGATTCTGAAGTATGAGTGGCCTTCCCTGGCCTATTTCTAATATTCCCAGATTAGTTCATCTACCTCACATTTGTTGAATGCAACTATTTAAAAAAAAAAAATTAAGTTTATTGGGGTGACGTTGGTCAATAAAAATTACATAGATTTCAGGTGTATAATTCTCTATAATACATCATCTGTATATTGCACTGTGTGTTCACAAGTCAAGTCTACTTTCATCACCATTTATCCCTTCTTTACCCTCTCCTAACTCAACTCTTCAACACCACTATGAACTGAATGGCCAGAACCCTGGTTGGCAAACTGTGGCTCGCAAGCCACATGCAGCTCTTTGGTCCCTTGAGTGTGGCTCTTCCACAAAATACTATGGCTTGGGTGAGTCTATTTTGAAGAAGTGGCGTTAAAAGAAGTTTAAGTTTAAAAAATTTGGCTCTCAAAAGAAATTTCAATTGTTGTACTGTTGCTATTTGGCTCTATTGACTAATGAGTTTGCCGACCACTGGGCTAGAAGATGCTATTTTACTTGTTACTAAGCTTCTTTCTAGCATTTTCCATGTGAAAGGTTCACCCTGAATTAAAATGCCCAGGAAACCCAATGCAAAGCTAAGGACTGGGGAGTGTGTTGGGTCCTGGAAACTGTAGCCTATGAACCCCTTTTAAGTGAGTATCACTGAGACCTAGAGAACATAGGGCAACAACGTGTGCTCGGACCTGGTTCAATGAGCTGCTGCACCCAAAGCAGTAGGTGTGACTGCTGCTCAGCACCAAGTCCTGTTTTCTCTCCTAGACCACGGAGCAGGGATGGCCAAACCCCAACTCCAAGTTGCTAAGGCCCTGCTGTGGGTGAGAAGGGCAGGCTCAGTTAAGGGAGGGATATACACTGGGGTTGGGGGGATAGGGGTTCATCTGGGGCCTTGGCAACAGGATCCACTCATATCCCCAGAGAGAAAATGGAATGTGAGCAGGTGGCACTCGGACATGGCTTGCCTCTTAGCACCTCTGCTTCACTGGCCATTTTCTCAGCTCTTAAGAAAATCTGGATAATGTGATCACCTTGAGGCAGTAAAATAAGTAAAAGAAATAAAACCAAGTGAATAAGAATGCAAAGTGGGCCAGTTTCCTAACTAACAGGACATTACAGTAAGGTTGATACGCACTCCTGGAGTCCTCTTAAACAGTGTCGGTGTTTCTACGTCCACAAACCCTGAAAAGAGAGAGACGTTTGCATTTAATAGATAGAAATTTGTCAAATATGATGTCTACGGGAGAGTCCAATAATCTGAGGCTACCCTTAATTAGGAATTTTGTCTGAAAAAGTTACCAAGCCCACTGATGCTGGTTTCTATAAACCCAAGAAGAAACCTGAACATTTTCATGAAATCCTATTCTCTTCATAAAGTTGAGACTTTTGTAATGAAATAATGCTTACTTAATGGATCCTTGTCTATGAACTCTTCTGGTTTTTTAAATATTCTGCTAGCATAGCAAAAATAACACAAATAACATAAATAGAGTAGGAAAAGACTCCGGGGCTAATTTAATTCCCATGACATTTCTGAGCTCACAACAAATGCTATTTAAGCATGATAAAGAATTTTTAAAATGTACAGGGCTGTCTGACCTGCAGTAGTGATGGGAAGTACTTAAGGTAACAGGCACTAGTGCCTTTAAAAAGCTGTATCTGTGACCCAGTAGGGAGGTAAATTATGCTCTAAATTACTAAATTATGTTCTAGGACAAAACATCTGGAAATTAAACTTCAAAAACTGCTTTACACATTAAGTGAATTCCAGACCTCTGGCAACATTGGACCCAATGATGCTAAGGCGAGGATACAGTAAAACTGGTGAATAGAACAGAAGAGATGCTAAAAAGCTCCAATAACATGCAGGCATCCCCCTTACCATGCAGGTTACAGAGATACTCCCGCATTTTCATGACCATCTGGGACCTCAGCCGCAGGTTGTACTGCATTTGGAAACTGCGCAAGTCCAAGTAGCGATACTGCAAACGAAGAGCCTCTGTTTTCTAAACAGATTTAAAGATTTTTATGTTAAAATATCTTTTCAAATATTAACAAGACATTAACTTTAGATAGAGAGCTTGAAATTTCACAAACTTTATCTTTAGCTCCCACCGTTTGGATATACAGAGTAGGTATTAATAACAGAGGATGGCACCTTCATAAAGTCCTTAACTTCAAAGGGCAGCTTCTTGCACGGATTCAGAAGTTCAGCTGTTTTAACCTTAACTTCAATCTCACCTGTCGGCATTTTCTTAGAGAGAGAGAGAGAGAGAGAGAGACCTATTTAAAAATTTACTCATCAGGATATGTACACAGCCAATATTTGTAAAATACGTGATTTACTTATGTATATAACATGCACAAGTGCTTAGTGTGTAGTCTAAATGTTTGTGCATAATTTTGACATTCTTATGCATACCTGTGGCTGATATGACTATTAACAAATATCGTAGCATGCACATTTATATCAGTGTGTATGTTTATAGTGAAGATTCTGAAACCTGTAGGTTCATTCAGAGAACTTACAGAGCTTTAGTGCCTGAACGTGCAGACAGACAGTGCGAGTGTATACGGTGACGTGTACATAGATACAGGGTCTAAACTACTAACTGGGTTCTCTTGTCCTGGAGGCCGGGAAACCACTGTCCCAGACACTTGCACCACAGATTCCACGGGGGCTTCACATAAAATCTTCTTCACGGAAGCAGCGGACTACAGAAAACGAGGGGAAAACAGTTCCAAGAAACACATGAGTTTAAAGGAATCTGTGCTGACTCTAGTCTATGGTTTAGAAAAACGGTAATACTCATAGAGATTAATTGCTTTAAATACTGGGGCTGCCCTTATGACTTTATTAAAGAATTTGGTAAATTGCATCACAATTTTGACTCCAGTTAATACAAGTCAAACTCTTAACTAAGAGTGTAAAAATGCTTTTCTTCAAGGAAAATAAGGAAAGAAATGATCAATGCAAACAAATCCCACACTTGAAAGGCAACTGTTTCCAGGGTTAGTCTTAGGGTCAGTTAAGTCCCACAGCAATAATGGAGTCTGAAGGTTAGCTATGCTCATTTCTAGATCCTGAGAGAATTCATTGCTCTTATTACAAACACTAAAGGCTGAGTAAATAAAATTTTTCTTAGGCCTACAAGCATTACAATAGAAACTAATATTGCCCAACAACTATGATAAGTGAGCTTTATTTTATCTAATTTTAATGGTAATTATTTTTAGCAAGTAGTACCTTCGCATGGCTCAAACTTCAAAAGAAACAAACGGATATACAGTGAAGTCTCCCTCCTGTCCTTGCCCTTCAGATCCTCTTCCCAGATACTCACGGATAGCATGAGTGTCTAGGGACACATCATGAAATACACACACGCACACCTCCTTTTTAATACAGATGACAGCACCCCTGTTTTGTTTCCTCTATCAATATACCTTTCTTTTTCCATATTAGTTCATAAAGAGCTATCTATGGCTGTCAGGATGTACATTTTTATGCCACGCTTTTATTGGGGAACAACTAGGTTCTTCCCAATTTGTTTCTATTAAAAATAATCCCGCAATGAAAAACCTTGTATTTATGTCATTTTGCATCTGTCTAAGTCTAGGTGTTAAGATGCTTGTGAGATAACTGACTAGAAGTGGGAGGAGTGGTTGATAGATGCACTTCTAGCTTTGATGTTGCCAAATTGCCCTCGATGGAACCAGTGCCATTTGGACTCCCTCCATGCATGTAGGAACACTTATTTTCCCTAGCAGTTGTCAATCTGTGTGACAAAAATAACAATTCTGTGTAGTTATCTCTCTCTCTCTGAGTGAGGTCGGGCATATCTCCTTTTTCTTTTCTGTTAACTTTATGTTCATGTCCTAGGTTCATATTTCTGCTGGGTCACTATTTTTTTTTTAAATTTGATCTATAGTAACCTTTTAGATATTAGCAATATTAGTATTTGATGTGCTCATTAACAAATGTCTCATTTATATTTGTACAGGTGTATGTTTGTGGTGAACATTTTCCCCTGGTTTGTCATTTGTCTCAATGTTGTTTGTATTTTTTAACTTTTGAATTTCAAACCTCAAACAAGTTTAGTTACCCTGACCACAGCATCAGAGAGGCTTTCAGTAACAGTAGCAAATCTTCCATTACCTCATCCTGAGGAATGAGAACTTGAACAAGCCCCTGGAAATCTCTTAACACCAGGAAGATGTTTTGCCTGATTAATGAAGAAAATGAACATGTTAGGATAAAATCTCTGGGCCAAAATTTAAGCAGGCAAAGCAAGGTAAACAAACAAAAGGCCCATATAATTTCTCACATTTATTATAATAAATAATATGTGTTTTTGTTAGTTCTAGTGTCCCAGTGCACAGATTTGTGCACATTGAAAGGAAATTAAGTAGAAGGAATATTTTAATATCACTATTTGTGTCTTGCTAATGAAAAGAAAACAGGATTTTATTGAGTCTCTTATCTACCTACTCCAGGACTTCTGTGAGGGTCAAATGAGATGAGGCACAGGAAAATGCTTCACAAACATTTGGTGAAGCTATAAAATGTTTGCATCTGGCTATAAAGTAGTTGGGTTCCTGGGCTGAAGAAACTCCAAAAAAGCTAGTCACTAGGGAGAGGCACCTGGGTGTTGCTATGTGATATCATTACCTGGTGCCCACAGTAACCTTTTCTAGGCTGGGCTGGGCTGGGCTGTGGGCCACATTTGGCACCATGGGGTCTTGGCAGCGTTGGCTGTGATTTGGTGGGGTGTCACTCGGGGGTGGTGGTGGGACCTGTGTCCACGTGGGGGAAGCCTAGTATTGGTTTGTTGGTGCGAGGTCTGTGTGCTATTCATTTTTAAATGGCCAGTGCCCATCAGAGCTACTGGTCAGATGGACAGACGGACACTTAGCCTTTTATATATATAGTCATGAAATTTTCTATGTAGTTTTTTGTTGTTGTTGTTGTTTTTTTTTTTTTACATCCTCACCTGAGGATATGTTTATTGATTTTAGAGAAAGGAAGGGAGAAAGAAAAACATCAATGTGGGAGAGAAACATTGGTAAGTTTCCTCTGGAATGCACCCCAACTTGGTATGTGCTCTGACCGGGAATCGAACCCAAAACCTTTTGGTATATGGGACAACACTCCAACCAACCAAGCCATCTTGCCAGAGATCTATGTAACTTATTAATGAAAAACAAAACAAAACAAAAACTTCTTTTTCAATTTTTTGTGGCTATACTAGAGGCCTGGTGCACAAATTCGTGCACTGGTGGAGTCCCTAACCATCAATCAGAGCCAATGAGGGCTGGCTGGTCACGGGGAGGGACTACAGGAGGTTGGCTGGCCATAGGAGATTGGCTGTGGGAGTGCACTGACCACCAAGGGACAGCTCCTGTGTTGAGCATCTGCCCCCTGGGGGTCAGTGCGTGTCATAGTGACTATTCAACCGGTTGTTCGGTTGCTTAGGCTTTTATATATATAGATAGATATTCAGCTTACTAATATCATCCAGATGGCTTATTAATGAAAAGGAAGATTTAAAAAATGTTTTATAATAATTTTCATTGGCTTAAGTCTTTATAAGAAAATTTTATTAAATTTGAAAACTTTCCACATATTAAAATCCAAGAGAATATTTTAGGGTACTAAAAACATCTGATTGGACACTTTTGAAGTATAGCAATATAAAGCCTTTTCCTAAAAAAAGATATAATCTAAAATTTTCTATAGGAAGTCCAACTACCGGTACTAATTTAATATATCTATAAACCATCTAAAGGTCTCCCAAATTCCAACATTTTTAGCATTTAATCTATATTTTTTTATACTGTCTTTATTACCAACAAGATATTCAGAAAGCCTCCTCTGATTTAAAAAAAAAAAAAATATATATATATATATTTATATTGATTTCAGAGAGGAAGAGAGAGGGAGAGATAGAAACATCAAGGATAAGAGAGAATCATTGATCTGCTACTTCCTGCATGCCCCACTGGAGATCAAGCCTGCAACCTGGGCACGTGCCCTGACTAGGAATCAAACCGTTTATAGGTCGATGATCTATCAGTGAGCTATGCTGAGTGGGCACCTCCTCTGATTTTGAGAAGATGAAGTCAACAAACTTATGGGTCAAATGTCCATCCAACTGGGACATATTCTTTAGAGAGGTCACACAATCTATGTATTTGGATCTCTTCAATGTGAATTACTGTACTATTCAGAAATGTTCTAGAATACAACAACAAAAGGGCTCTAATCTTAACAAATCACTGTTCTCTACTTAAATTTAGAATAAAATAAGCTTGTTCATGCTCTTGGAGCTTACTAGCTGGCCTATTCCCAATTACTAGTTCTTCAGAGTTTTAAACTAAAAAGTTAAATTCCATGGCTGAAAGGCTTTTTAAAAGAAAGTGTTTATTAGTCCATTGCTACAAAAAACAAAACAAAAAACAAACCCCACAACCCATACAACACAAAAAAAGACTGGTCTTGGGCATGATTAGATAGAGAAAAAAAAGAACAGCATGTCTGTTAACCCGGAATTTTGCAAGTGTTTTTAAACCTGAAACAGAGAGAAAGGTGTGACACCTTAAATAAATGAGGCATGCGGCCCACCGGCCGCGAGTTTGACATGCTTGGAGCTGTTCTGAAAGAACTAACATTAGCTATAGACAAAGGGAATGGGAGAAGGTTAAGCAGGGCTACTATGGGCTAGGGCGCAGCAGCAGAATCTGTAAAGCTCATGTGTGAACAAGAAGCAGAGGCTCCTGGGATTTGACAGGCCTGCCTATTCACTCTTTTTATATAATCTCAGAAAGAGCCACCCAAATATCAATTATAATTCCAGCATACATTAAGGAGTGTGAGCAGTCTTTTGGTGGTTTTGCACTATAGCTGTTAACCAATTAACCCCTTTATCTCTTCCTTCCACCCTCTGGCCTGCAGTAATTTAACTCAGGACATCTCAGAATTTTCTCCTTGTCAGGAGTCCTTAACCCTTGTAAGCCAAGGGGCATTGCAGTTCATTGGTGGATCACACTTCCTTATTACACCCTTCAACGTATGCTAGTGGTACTTACTCAGAGTAACACTATTTGGGCCTTTCAAAACAAAATGGAAAATTTAACGAATTTTGAGAAACTTGTAGGAGTTGCAAAGCTTTTATTTTTCTGACAACACCATGCATTCTCAAACCATCTGAGGCAACTTACCTTCGGTACTGAATCCATCCACACAAGGTGACTTCTTGACCTAGGTGCGAAGAACGCAACTCTCCACATGTGTTGGTCCGGGCAACAAAGCTACTGAGTTCTAAAAAGAAAAAAGCAAGATGAAAAACCTATTATATATTTCTTTTCCTTTTTTTTTTTAATATATATTTTATTTATTTATTTATTTTACAGAGAGGGAGAGAGAGAGAGAGAGAGAGAGAGAGAGTTAGAAACATCAATCAGTTGCCTCTTGCACATCCCTTACTGGTGATGTGCCGGCAACCAAGGTACATGCCCTTGACCGGAATCGAACCTGGGACCTTTCAGTCCATAGGCTGAAGCTCTATCCACTGAGCCAAACCGGCTTCGGCAAAATCTATTATTTCCAAACTGCTTAAAAATAAAGACTTCAAGTCGCATCATCTTAGGTATTTCATGTCAATGGATAAAATTTATAAAATCTAAGTGTGTTATTTGATTCAATCACTATTAAATCTATAATGTCAAAGGTAAATGTGTTAAAAAGACAACTAAATAATTGCCTTAATGTGAATTTTTGCCTTATGTTAGGAAGTCAATCTTTTTTGATCACCAAGCATTTGCATTGACCTAAAATTAGCCCATTCTTAATAGCACAGCACGGATCCTTCCCCTATCCAATAGCACCTTAGGAATCACAGAAATTGGATGGTGCAGTGACTAACTTTAGTGTGAAAGTGAAACAGTCACCACGTACACTTAAAATTTTTGAGACTTAGTAGCATTAACTAAAAGCCTATCTATGTGGCTCATTTTCTGGTCTTTTTAAGCTCCAGGAAAACACACACTATAGTGTAAGAAAGGAAGGTGAATGATCTGCTTTTACGTTAAGCCCATCCGCCCAGTTCAGTCTAGCGGGGAATGGAGAAGAGGAGGGAGTGCTGTCCAGAGGACCAGAGCTCCGCTCGGCTTTCACCTGGCACTCTCCGCGGTGCACTCAGCAGCAGACCTCTGGGCAGAGACGGCCGGATCAGCCGCACGACCCTTCCGGTGGGCGCGGCCAAGCCCCTCTTTAGCCCCGCGAACCACCCGGAGAACATGGTGAAGCCGCTGGAGGGCGAGACGCTCACGAGTCCCACTCTGCGGGTGTTGGACGGTGGTCCGCGGTCATTTTTGGAAATACACACGAATCCCTTAAAATGCTAGGTGTTCCCACTCTCTGCTCCAGCATGTAAGCCCTTCTCCGCTGAACATTGAAGAACACGTGTCCGGAAACCGGATCGATTTACAAGGTCTTTGGGGTCCTTGGGGAGTGGGTGGAAGAAAGACCTTTCTCCCCTTCTCCAGGCATCAGGTCCTACTTCTGCTAACAAACACAGCTGCGGCCAGATGTGCAAGAACGCCCGCACACAGCGGCGCGAGGCGGGCCCCCGGGCCCAGGGAGAGACGGAAGGGGCCGGTCCTCAATCGCACGCCCTGTCCTTTCCTTCCGCGCTTCCCCGAAGGTGCCCGCGGCAGGACCGGGAAACAGGGAGAGAACTCAGCCTCGCGTTTCAATCCTGGCGCCGACCTCGGATATTCAGAATGAGGAAGAGGGCACATCCAAAACCGGCACGTTAGGGTCCGATCCTCCCAGCACCTCGGCCGGGTGAGCCCAAGCACGCCCTCCAAGCGCTCGCGAGCGCCCAGGGTGACGGTGAAGACGATCAGCCAATCAGAGCGGAGCCCGCGCCGCCATGCTTAGTGAGGCCGGAAGTGGGAAGGAAAGCTTCGGGCCGGCGGGAAATAGCTGTCGCCGCGCGCTTAGACGCGTGAGGATGCTGGTTCGATTGCTCGAACGTGCGTGCCCTCAGTAAAGATGGCGACCACAGTTGCTTCACTGACTTGGACTCGGCGCCCGGGAGACTTCCGGCGTCGGGCCGCAGAGTGCGTCGGGAAACGATTTTAAACGAGGCGGCGGCTGTGGAGGAAATCGCGGATTTTCAACGGCGGGATTAGGCGTCCGGGCCGGCCTTGCCTTGGCCCCCAGGGGGCTCAGGTGGAGAGCGCCGGGCGGGACACTCTGGCCCTTGTCCTTGCCCTTCTTCCCCTCCGAGGGCCGCAGAGCTGGTGGCGGGTCCGCGGAGCCGCCCCTCGGGGTAAAGTCGCAGCGCTTCCCCGGCTTCCCGGGAGCGGAAGCCTCCCTGTGGGCGCGTCTGTGTCCCCGGTGAACCCGCTTGCGGAGCGCGACGGGGTTCGGGCGGGGCCGGTCGCTCGGCCTCGCCCTGAGCTGCCATTTGGGCGGCTTTTTTAACTGGAGGGGATCTCGGTCTCGGCGGCGTCCTGGGTCCGGTTGTGAAGAATGGTTCGTGAAGCCGGCGGCGGTGACAGCGTCTGCGCGGCACTTCATTGGTGAGGCGCTTTGTGTTGGTCCAGGCCTGGCCCTGAACTTGATGTTCCGCCCGGTTGTGTGGTCGTTATCTTTACAGTGTTGTGTGTTTCGGTGTATTTCACCTATATCCAGTGGTCGGCAAACTCATTAGTCAACTGAGCCAAATGTCAACAGTACAACGCTTGAAATTTCCTTTGAGAGCCAAATTTCTTAAACTTCTTCTAACGCCACTTCTTCAAAATAGACTCGCCCAGGCCGTGGTATTTTGTAGAAGAGCCACACTCAAGAGACTCGCCAGCTGCAGTTTGCCGACCACGGAACTGTCGCCCCAGCACCCGGGGGAGCCCTGGCCTCGGGGCGGTTGGCCTCCGGGGTCAGTGGCGATGGAGGAGTCGGGGTTCCTTTCTTCTCAGATTTCCCATGAGGAAAGCAACGACGTTGTTACTGTGTGCTCTGAACTACAGGTGCAGGAGGACTTGGCGGGAGAGCTTGCTAATTTTTTGAAATAGCTAATTATGAAAATATTTAGTAAACACATACTACCTTGGGTTCTAAGTTTTATTAATGTACATACAACATTATATTTATATTAGTTTTAGGTATACAATACAGTGATCTGACATTTGCATAGTTTACAATGTGGTCATCTCACTGATTGTAGTAACCTGTGCCCGCGTGCCAATTTATCACTCCTCCCCGGACCCCCATCTGGCAACTATCAGTTTGATTTCTTTGTGTGTGTTTTTTTGTTGTTGTTGTTTGTTTTTTAAATTTATTGTTTTTGTACAGAGAGGAAGGGAGAGAGATAGTTAGAAACATCGATGAGAGAGACTCATCGATCAGCTGCCTCTTGCACACCCCCCACTGGGGATATGCCCGCAACCAAGGTACATGCCCTTGACCGGAATCGAACCCGGGTCCCTTCAGTCCCCAAGCCATCGAGCCAAACCGGTTTCGGCTCTTTCTGTGTGTGTGTTTTTTTTTTTTTTTAGGAGATTCCACATATAAGTAAAATCATATAGTACTTGTCTTCCTCTGAATTATTTCACTGAGCATAATGCCTTCTAGGTCCACCCACGTTTTTGGAAATGGCAAGATTTATTCCATATGAGTAATATTCCATTGTATATATGTGCCACTTTACCCATTCACCTATTAATGGACACTTAGGTTGCTTCCACATCTTGGCTATTGTAAATAAGGCTGCAGTGCACGTAAGGTGCAGGTAGCTTTTCGAGCTAGTGTCCATTTTCTTTGGAACATGCGCAGCTGTGGGATTGCTCGGTGGTATAGCTCTGGGTTTAGTTTTTGGGAGAACCTCCATGCTGTTTTCTATAGTGGCTACTTCAGTCTGCATTCCCACCATCTGTGCACCAGGGTTCCCGTTTCTTCACATCCTCACCTGATCTTGTTTGTTGGTTTGCTAATGATAGCCCTTCCGACAGGTGAATTGCTCACCAATTCAGCGGGTCGATAGGTACTTATTTCCTTTCGCCCTGTAGGTGGTGCTGTAGGGTATGTTCCTATTTTCTCTCACCTGCTCTCCTTCGGCCTCTGGGATTGCTGCAAATGCCCTGATGGTGGGCGTCACCTCTGTGGCCGGCTGGGCTGGGTAACGGTGGGGCGGTGTGGTGGGGGACTGGTTTTGAGAGTTCCCAGAACTCCCTCCTCCCCCCACTGTGTTTTGCTCGGGGGCCTGTGGAGGAGAGGAGGAAAGTTCTTAATCCAGTTATGGATGTTGGCAATGTTGTGTGTTTGCAGCTTCCTAGCAGCCTTTACGGGGTTTGCCGCGTGGGAGTGGGGAGGGGAGATGCTTTTTCCGTGAGGCAAAATGTGGGTACAAGGAAGTATATGAAGTTGGACCAAAATGAGTGTTGCTTGTTCCCGAAGATCCCTGTATATTACTGTATTTGTCTCCAAAGATTTTATAGACCATCTTGAAGGATTTTGGTAGACCCATCTAGAGGGCCTTGGGGCATTCTCCCCTCACCTAAATATTTTTATTTTTTTAATTTTAATTTTTTTCTTTATTGATTAAGGTATTACATATGTGTCCTTATCCCTTCATTACCCACCCCATCCCCCCTTACCCCGCTCATGCTCTCACCTCGTTGTTTGTGTCCATTGGTTAGGCTTATATACATGCATACAAGTCCTTTGGTTGATCTCTCCTCCTTCCCCTTCCCTACTTTCCCTCTGAGGTTTGATGATCTGATTGATGCTTCTCTGTCTCTGGATCTGTTTTTGTTCATCAGTTTATGTTGTTCATTATATTCCACAAATGAGTGAGATCATGTGATTTATTTTTGCTTAGCATAATGCTCTCCAGTTTCATTCATGTTTTTGCAAATGGTAGGAGTTCCTTCCTTTTTATAGCAGTAGTATTCCATTGTATAGTTGTACTGAAGGTTTTTAATCCACTCATCTGTTGATGGGCACTTAGGCTGTGTCCAAATCTTAGCTATTGTAAATTGTGCTGCTATGAATATAGGGGTGCATGTATCCTTTTTGATTGGTATTTCTAATTTCTTGGGATATATTCCTAGAAGTGGGATCACTGGGTCAAATGGAAGTTCCGTTTTTAGTTTTTTGAGGAAATTCCATACTGTTCTCCACAGTGGCTTCACCAGTCTGCATTCCCATCAGCAGTGCAAGAGGGTTCCTTTTCTCCGCATCCTCACCAGCACTGGTCATTTGTTGATTTATTGATGATAGCCATTCTGACAGGTGTGATATAGTACCTCATTGTCGTTTTGATTTGCATCTCTTGGATAATTAGTGACTTTGAGCATGTTTTCATATGTCTCTTGGCCTTCCTTACCTCCTCTATATTATCTATTTAGGTCCATTACCATTTTTTGATTGGGTTGTTATCTTTCTTTTGCTAAATTGTATGACATCCCTGTAATTGCAGATTAAACCCTTATCGGAGATAACATTGGCAATATGTTCTCCCATGCCATGGGCTTTCTTGTTGTGTTGATGGTTTCTTTTGCTGTGCAGAAGCTTTTTATTTTTTTATTTTTTTAGAAATATATTTTATTGACTTTTTACAGAGAGGAAGGGAAAGGAATAGAGAGTGAGAAACATCGATGAGAGAGAAACATTGATCAGCTGCATCCTGCACACTTTCCACTGGGGATGTGCCCGCAACCAAAGTACATACTCTTGACAGGAATCGAACCTGGAACCCTTGAGTTCGAAGGCTGATGCTCTATCCACTGAGCCAAACTGGTTAGGGCCAGAAGCTTTTTATTTTGATGTAGTCCCATTTGTTTATTTTCTCTTGAGTTTCCATTACCCTAGGAGCTGTATCGGTGAAGATACTGCTTTGGCATATGTTTGAGATTTTCCTGCCTGTGGATTCCTCTAAGATTTTTATGGTTTCCCTTCTTACGTTTAAGTCCTTTATCCATTTTGAGTTTGTTTTTGTGTATGGTGTAAGTTGGTGGTCTAGTTTTATCTTTTTGCATGTATCTGTCCAATTTTCCCAACACCGTTTATTGAAGAGATTGTCTTGACTCCATTGTATGTTCATGCCTCCTTTGTCAAGTATTAATTGAGCATAGTGGTTTGGTTCGATTTCTGAGTTCTCTGTTCTATTCCATCGGTCTATATGTCTGTTCTTGTGCTAGTACCAGGCAGTTTTGAGAACAGTGACTTTGTAATATAGCTTGATATCTGGTGTTGATATCCTTCCTACTTTGTTGTTCTTTCTCGGGATTGCTGCAGCTATTCGTGGTCTTTTTTATTCCAGACGAATTTTTGGAAAAGTTTGTTCTAGGTCTGTGAAATATGCTGTTGGTATTTTAATGGGCAGTGCATTGAATCTATAGATTGCTCTGGATAGTATGGACATTTTAATGATGTTGATTCTACCAATCCATGAACACGGTATGTTCTTCTATCTGTTTTGTCTTCTATCTCTTTTTCCCCCCTGTCCTGTAGTTTTCTGAGTACAGGTGTTTTACCTCTTTAGTTAAGTTTATTCCTAGATATCTTGATTTTTTTTGGTCCAAAGGTAAATGGGGTTGCTTTTTTAGTCTCTCTGTAAATTCACTATTGGTGTATAAAAATGCCATAATTTCATAGCATTAATTTTATATCCTGCTACATTGCTGAATTCATTTATTAAGTCTAATAATTTTTTGATGGAGTATTTAGGGTTTTCTATGTAAAGTATAATGTCATCTGTGAATAATGACAGTTTTACGTTGTCTTTTCCAATTTGATACCTTTTATTTCTTCTTGTCCAATTGCTATGGCTAGCACTTTCAGGACCATGGCCAACAGGAGTGGTGAAAATGGGGATCCCAGTCTTGTTCCTGTTCTTAGGTAAAATGGTTTTAGTTTTGCCCACTGGGTATGATGTCTGTAGGTTTGTCATATAAGGCTTTTATTATGTTGAGGTATGATCCCTTTATTCCCATTTCGCTGAGGGTTTTTATCAAGAAAGGGTGTTGAATTTTGTCAAATGCCTTTTCTGCATCAATTAATATGACTATGATTTTATCTCTCAGTTTGTTTATGTAAGGTATCACGTTTATTGATTTGCAGATATTGCACCATCCTTGCATCCCTGGGATAAATCTAACTTGGTCATAGTGTATGATCTTTCTTTTCTTTCTTTCTTTTTTTTTTTTTTGCTTGTCAAATCATCTTTAATTGAATCCTTTTCCCATTTTTTAAAAATTAAATCATTGTCTGTGTACATATCTTACCATTGCCCCTCCTCCCACACATACCCTCCCTCCCCAGAGTTTTGTGTCCATTGGTTGTACTTATATGCATGTATACAAGTCCTTCGGTTGATCTATTATCTCCCCCAGATCTCCCTCCCCTCCCCGCTGTAATTTGACAGTCTGCTTGTTGCTTTATTGTCTCTATATCTATCTTTTGGTTCATCAGTTTATAATGTTTTTTATTATCCATAAATGAGTGAGGTCATGTGGTGTTTCTTTTTCATTGACTGGCTTATTTCACTCATCATGGTGTTCTCCAATTCCATCCAGGTTGCTGCAAATGATGAGAATTCCTTCTTTTTTATGGCAGCATAGTATTCCATTGTGTAGATGTACCATAGTTTTTTGATCCAATCATCTGCTGACAGGCACCTAGGTTGTTTCCAAATCCTAGCTATTGTAGATTGTGCTGCTATGAATATAGGGGTGCATATATCTTTTCTGATTGGTGTTTCTAGTTTCTTGGAATATAATCCTAGGAGTGGGATTACTGGGTCAAATATGGGAGTTCCATTTTCAGTTTTTTGAGGAAACTCCATACTGTTCCCCACAGTGGTTGCACCAGTCTGCATTCCCACCAGCAGTGCACGAGGGTTCCTTTTTCTCCTCAACCTCGCCAACACTTGTCGTTTGTTGATTTGTTGATGTTGGCCATTCTGACAGGTATGAGATGGTACCGCATTGTTGTTTTGATTTGCATCTCTTGGATAATTAGTGACTTTGAGCATGTTTTCATGTGCCTCTTGGCCTTCCTTCTGTCATCTTTTGAGAAGATTCTATTTAGGTCCATTGCCCATTTTTTAATTGGATCATTTATCTTCCTTTTATTAAGTTGTATAAGCTGTCTGTAGATGTTGGATATTAAACCTTTATCAGTAATAACATTTGCAAATATGTTCTCCCATACAGTGGGCTTTCTTGTTGTTTTGTTGATGGTTTCTTTTGCTGTAAAAAAGCTTTTTATTTTGATGTAGTCCCATTTGTTTATTTTCTCTTTAGCTTCCATTGCCCTAGGGACAGTATCAGTGAAGAAGTTCTTTTGGCATATGTCTGAGATTTTGCTGCCTGTGGATGCCTCTAGTATTTTTATGGTTTCCTGTCTTATGTTTAAGTCCTGTATCCATTTTGAGTTTATTTTTGTGTATGGTGTAAGTTGGTGATCTAGTTTCATTCTTTTGCATCTATCTGTCCAATTTTCCCAACACCGTTTATTGAAGAGACTGTTTTGACTCCATTGTATGTTCATGCCTCCTTTGTCAAATATTAATTGAGCATAGTGATTTGGGTTGATATCTGGGTTCTCGATTCTATTCCATTGGTCTATATGTCTGTTCTTGTGCCAGTACCAGGCTGTTTTGAGAACAGTGGCTTTGTAATACAGTTTGAAATCTGGTATTGAGGTACCTCCTACTTTATTTTTCTTTCTCAGGATTGCTGTGGCTATTCAGGGTCTTTTTTTGTTCCAGTTGAATTTTTGGAGAGTTCTTTCTAGGTCTGTGAAATATGCTGTTGGTATTTTAATGGGGAGTGCATTGAACCTACAGATTGCTTTAGGAAGTATGGACATTTTGATGATGTTGATTCTACCAATCCATGAACATGGTATGTTCTTCCATCTGTTTACATCTTCCTCTATGTATCTCTTTTTTCAGTGTCGTGTAGTTTTCCGAGTATAGGTCTTTTACCTCCTTAGTTAAGTTTATTCCTAGGTATCTTAAGTTTTTTGGTGCAATGGTAAATGGGATTGCTTTTTTTAGTCTGTTTCTGTAAATTCACTATTGGTGTATAGAAATACCATAGATTTCTTGGCGTTAATTTTGTATCCTGCTACATTGCTGAATTCATTTATTAAATCTATTAGTGTTTTGATGGAGTCTTTTGGGTTTTTTATGTACAATATCATGTCATCTGCAAATAAAGACAATTTTACTTCTTATTTTCCAATTTGGATGCCTTTTATTTCTTCTTCCTGTCTAATTGCAATGGCTAGTACTTCCAGTACTATGTCAAACAGGAGTGGTGAGAGTGGGCATCTCTGTCTTGTTCCTGTTCTTAGAGGGAATGGTTTTAGTTTTTGCCCATTGAGTATGATGTTTGCTGTGGGTTTATCATATATAGCTTTTATTATGTTGAGAGTTGCCCATTCTTTGATTGGGTTGTTTATGTTCTTTTTGTTAAGCTGCATGAGTTTCCTGTAACTGTTGGAGATTAAACCCTTATCGTTGATATTGTTGGCAAATATGTTCTCCCATGCAGTGGGCTTTCTTGTTGTTTTGATGGTTTCCTTTGCTATGCAAAAACTTTTTATTTTGATGTAGTCCCATTTGTTTATTTTTTCTTTAGCTTCCATTACTCCGAGTAGTATCGGTGAAGAAGTTCTTTCAGCATATGTCTGATATTTTGCTGCTTGTGGATTCCTCTAGTATTTTCATGGTTTCCAATCTTATGTTTGTCCTTTATCCATGTTGAGTTTGGATTTTTGTGTTTTCATTGTCATTTGTTTCCAGGATGTTTTTAATTCTTTGATCTCTTTGGTAACCCAATCATTGTTCAATAGCATGTTATTCAGTTTCCAAGTGTTTGAATTTTTTTGATTGTTTTTAATTGTAGTTTATTTCTAATATTATGTCATTGTGATCTGAGAAAATGCTTGATATAATTTCAATTGTCTGAATTTGGAGAGGCCTTGCCTGTGTTCCAATATGTGGTCTATCTTTGAAAATGTCCCATGTGCACTTCAGATGAACGTATATTCTGTGGCTTTGGGGTGAAATGTTCTGAAGATGCCAATTAAGTCCATCTGATCTGGTGAGATATTTAGGATAGCAGTTTCTTTGCTGATTTTTTTGTCTAGAAGATTTATCCAGTAATGCCAGTGAGGTATTAAAGTCCCCTACTATGATTGTATTGTTGATCTCTCCCTTGATATCTTCCAGGATTTTTTTATGTATTTGGGTGCTCCTGTATTGGGTGCATATATGTTTATCAGGGTTATATCCTCTTGTTGTGTTGATCCCTTTTGTATTATGAAATGACCTTCCTTATTTCTTGTTATGGTCTTCACTTTGAGGTCTATTTTGTCAGATATAAGTATTGCTACCCCCCAGCTTTTTTTTTTTTTTTTTTTTTTTTCAATTTCCATTTGCCTGGAAAATATTTTTCCATCCCTTCACTTTCAGTCTCTATGAGTTCCTTATTTTGAGGCGGATCTATTGTAGTTAGCATACAAATGGGTCATGTTTTCTTATCCATTCAGCCACTCGATGTCTTTTAATTAGAGCATTTATTTGGTTTACATTTAAAGTTATTAATAGGTACTTCTTTGTAGCCATTTTAATTTTTTTTGTGCCTGTGTTCCTTCTTATTTCTTCTTCTTACACAAGTCCCTTTAGCATTTCCTGCATTGCTGACTTAGTGGTGATAAACTCCCTTAGCCTTTTTTTTTTTTTTTGTCTGTGAAGCTCCTTATTTCTCCAACTTTGAATGATCGCCTTGTTGGATAGAGTATTCTTGGATTCAGCCCTTGCTTTGCATCACTTTTTTTTTTTTTTTTAATACATTTTATTGATTTTTTACAGAGAGGAAGAGAGAGGGAGAGTTAGAAACATTGATGAGAGAGAAACATCAATCAGCTGCTTCCTGCACACCCCCTAATGGAGATGTGCCCACAACCAAGGTACATGCCCCTGACCGGAATCGAACCTGGGACCTTTCAGTCTGCAGATGCTCTATCCACTGAGCCACACCGGTCTCGGCACTTTGCATCACTTTGTAAACTTCCTTCTATTCCTTTCTGGCCTGATGTGTTTCTGTTGAGAAATCATTTGATAATCTAATAGGAGTTCCCCTTGTATGTAATTTTCTGTCTCTCCCTTGCAGCCTTTAAGATTCTATCTTTAAAAAAAAAAAAAAGATTCTATCTTTGTCCTGAATGTTTGCCATCATATTGATAATTATGAAATGCTTGGTGTAGGCCCTTTCAGGTTCATCTTGTTTGGGACTCTCTGTGCTTGTGGGTTTTTTTTTCCACACCAGGGAAGTTTTCTGACATTAGTTCTTCAAATAGGTTTTCTAACCCTTGTTCCTCTTCCTGTCATTCTTGCATCCTTATTATTTGTATGTTGCTTCATTTCATGTTGTCCCAAAGCTCCCTTTGGCTCTCCTCCTGTCTTTTAATTTTTTCCCCTCCAACTGCAGTTCAGTTTTGGGTGTGTTTTGCTTCCTTGTCTTCTAATTTGCTTATTTGGTCCTCCGCTTCTCCTAGTCTACTGTTGAAACTTTTTGGAGCTGCAGTTTATTTGGTTAAACTGCTACAGGGCAGAGCATTTTATATGCAAAAGCCTGTGTGGAGCTTGGGTGTGTTTGTAGATTGTGCGGGGTGGAGTCTCAGAGTGTCACTAGGCTACAGCGGGGCAAACAGCGATGGCTGCCATCAGCCTTCTCTGCCTTTCCACGTTTCCAAGTCTCCGTGTCCCGCACTCCAGCGCAGTAAACAATGATTGCTGGGTGCACCTCTGCAAAAAAGTCACCCTCACTTTCCGACCCGATGGCCGACAGACCAGCTTCTCCCCATAGGTGTCTGGGTCCCCCGAGTCTCCCCAGAAACTGGATTTCAGAGTGATCAGGAGCTTATTTCCCTTCAGGTTGAAAAAAAGCAGCACATTCACGTTTCTCTGTACCTCAGCTTTTCAGCACTTGTGCTCTTACCTCTTTCCTTCTTGTAGAACTTCCACTCAGCCTGCTTTCCCTGGTCCTGGGTGATAGACATTTTGTCTTTTAATTGTAGTTTTGAAATTGTTGTGCAAGGCGGCAGTTTAGGCGTTTACCTTTGCCACCATCTTGGTTTCTCTCTATCACTCTTTCTTCTTGATTCTTATGTAAGTTATTTATTTTTTTCATCCAGTTTATGACCCTTTTTCTGAATTCCTTTTCTGACATATTGCATGCCTCCGTTTCACTTAGGTCCTTTTCTGGCGATTCCTCCTTTTCTTATTTTTGGGGGTTTCTTTGTCTCCCCATTTTTGCTCTCACTGAAGGATCTAGGTGTTAAGTCATGGTGTGGGGGCTTCTCCTCAGGTGGTGGGTGCTGCTCGCAGCAGTGGTGGCTCCTCTGACTGGTGGGGGCAGGCTGCTCCCACAGCTGCTGCTCCTTGGACGGGGGTGGGCTGCTCACACGGCTGCTGCTTGTGTGGTCACAGCACCCTGGGCTAACATATTGGGCTGGCCAGAGGGTAACTTGCTATGGAATTCACAGGAGGACCTTGAGGCTTTTAAAAATATTTACTTACTCTGATAGCTCTTGGTATACACGTGCACCCACCCCCAGCTCCCCTTTCTTCCCTTCTAGGAATGAGAAAGCCACTGATATAGACAGAAGTATATAGCATGTGTTTTGGGAAACAAGGTTAATAAAACCCTAACTTACTTGAAATTGGATTGGATTGAAGCATAATCTCAAAAGTGGTGAGATGGAAAAAGGACACTCTAGTTCAGCGTTTTTCAACCGCTGTTCCGCGGCACACTAGTGCCGTAGGTGCAGACAAGACAAGAATTTTATAATTTTTCACTATTTTGTTTACTTAATATTTCATAATAAAGTAATTATAAAATACTTTCTTTGTGTTTATTTGATTCCTATTCAAGAGAATTACTTTATATATAGTCAATATAGGCACAGAGTTAAATTTTTTAACATTTTCTAATGGTGGTGTGCCTCGTGAGTTTTTTCATGAAACAAGTGTGCCTTTGCCCAAAAAAGGTTGAAAAACACTGCTCTAGTTAAGGAATATAGTTGATAGGCAAAAACACGAAGATAAGAAAATGTGTATATCTAGGGAAAGTAGGAAGATAAGGACTGCTGAATTATAAAAGATTTTTAAGTACAGAGCAGAAGAGTAGAATTCATTTTATCACTATAAAGGTTTTTGCACAGGTATCTAACAATAAAGTGCCATTTCTGAAGGATGATTACCCTTAGGTATGGAAGAAAAGTTTAGTTGTGGTAATAGAATCTGGCTAAGGAAGTAGCTCTGGGAATAGGTGACAGACTGTTAAAGGAAAATCTCAATAGAATGTGTTTAAGGACTGCATGTTGAAGAATGAAAGTGGGAGACTACTTAAATGGGTTTAAGTTAACTTGGAATATTGACAGAATATTGTCTGAGTTATCTGTCATATTCATAAAAATAACCTGTGGCCAAGGAGAAATACTGGACTTGGTTAAAAAGTCAAAATGGGAAGCAGGGAGGGCAAGGGTGAGAAAGAACTCCTTTATAGTGAGCAGAGAAAGCATTGAAACTGTGAGCTTGAGTTAACTTGTTTGTGTTTAGAATTCTGGTTTTATTTCTTTTTATGTAGACCATGGATTCTTATGACATCCCAGAATCAACATCCTCAAGGCTTAAAGATCACTTTATAGGTGCCACCCCTCTGCAGAAGCGGTTGGAATCAGTCAGGAAGCTGACTTCATTCGTCCCGCCTTCACCTCAAAGGAAAATTCCCCAATGTTCACAGTTGCAGGTATGCTTTTTGTGTTCCTCAATAATTGAGAATAGATGTGAACAAAACATCTCATTTTTTGTTACTATTTCTAGTACGTTTAGTAGTTTCTCCATCCTTCAGGTAATAAAATAAATGAGAAACAGCAAAGAGAAAGTTAGTAAGTACCTCCTTTGTTATGTCTTTTAAAGCCCTTTGATCTGGAACATTGCCACAATATTTCTTTGTCTTTTACGACATTGATATTTTTGAAGAGTATAGTTTTCTCTTATTTTAAAAAATAGAATATGCCTCATTTTGTATTTGTCTGCTATTTCCTCACAATTAGGAGGTTGAAGTTGTGTATTCTTGGCTGGGATACTATGTAGGTGCTATTGTGTCCTGGGGGAATGGCATCTGGTACCACGTAGTGAATGTTAATTTTGATCACCTTAACAAGGTGTTGCCCAATAATTACTGCTTTAGTTCCTTCTGCAACTAATAAGCATTCTGTTGGGAGACACTTTAAGATAATGCAAATACCATGTTCCTCATCAAAATTTCCCCCTAGACTTAATATCCATTGATAATTTTTGCCTGCCCCATCTTTATCATGATGGTTGCAAAATAATGACTTTCCAATCTCCCTTTACTACGTATTTACCAGTCAGATTTTGGAATTCTATTTTAAGCCCTTCTCTTTCCTCCTTTATTTATTTATTTATTTATTTATTTATTTATTTATTTGTTTATTTATTGGAGACTTGAACTCACTAATTCCTGTTTTTCATATTTTTGTAATTAATTACCAAGTTATTTTGCTGTTTAAATTTGGCTCAGATTTATCTGGTGGCATCATGCTCTTTTTTTATTTTTTTATTTTTTTTTAAGTTTTTGTGATGAGAATTTAGGATTTACACTTTTTTTTTTTTTAAACATATTTTATTGATTTTTTACAGATAGGAAGGGAGAGGGATAGAGAGCTAGAAACATCGATGAGGGAGAAACATCTACCAGCTGCCTCCTGCACAACCCCTATTGGGGATGTACCCGCAACCAATGTACATGCCCTTAACCGGAATCGAACCTGGGACCCCTCAGTCCGCAGGCTCTATCAAGCCAAACCAGTTTTGGCCATGCTCTGTTTTGATCATTTGCATACCACCCAGACAGTATAAAACATTAATTTGTAATTTTACTGGCCTTAGGCCAGTGGTTGGCAAACTGCAGTTCGAGAGCCACATGCAGTTCTTTGGCCCCTTGAGTGTGGCTCTTCCACAAAATACCATGTGCAGGTGCACACGTACAGTGAGATTGAAACTTTGTCGTCCTTGTGCAGAAGTTGGTTTTTGGCTCTCAAAAGAAATTTCAATCGTTGTACTGTTGATATTTGCCTGTTTTGACTAATGAGTTTGCCAACCACTGCCCTAGGCAGTTTGATGTGTGATTTTGAGTCATTTAGCTAGGAACCTGGCTATCAGTCACTCAGACCTTCCTAGTAACTTTGTTTTCTTAACATTATTGTGTGCACAGTATCTTCTGGGATATGAGAAAAGTTTTGCTTCTTTGTGAAAACTTTCTTAAAGAAAAATTACTAGTGCTGCTAATGAAAGTGATGGTTCCTAACCAGTAAACAGAAACTGTATGTTAATTAAAGTTTGAAATGTCCAATTCAGTACAATATATGTTTATGATACAAGTAATTTTGCTATGACTTTTGCCTAATAATAAGAAAAAACATTACAACTTTTATATAAAAGTTGATAACTATTTCCATGAGTAATTTTGTCTGAGCAAATGTTTTTGTAAGTAGACAACTAGTGAAAGTTCTAAAAGATAGTGGTGAGACTATCTCAGGAAGTATGAATTGTATAGAAAAATTCAATTCAGGATAAAACTAGAAGCTATAGAGTATCTGAAGACTCTTGCTCAGTAATGACATAGTGCTACTATAGGTAAAGTGTTATTTTTTTTTAAAATATATTTTTATTGATTTCAGAAAGGAAGGAGAGAGGAATAAAGAGATAGAAACATCCATGATGAGAGAGAATCATTGATTGGCTGTCTCCTGCACACCCCTTAATGGGGATCAGGCCCACAACCTGGGCATATGCCCCTGACTGGAATTGAGCAAACTAGCTAGGGCTTTTGTTTTTGATGGTACCTGTGGTTCTTAATAGAGCATGGCAAAAATACTTCCAGGTATCTTTTTATTTAATCTACTGAATTAGGCTTTGTGCCATAGGATGGATTTACTGCCAGGCACTTTTAAAAAAGTAATTAAATCCAATAAAATTAGTTGCTCAAAGAATAATTACTGTTTTCAAAATCTATAACTTTTCTACAAGTGAAACATAAAATTCATCCATTAATATTTTGAACACCTGTTCTAGATGGCACTGTTCTAAGTGCTAGAAGGTAGTAGTGAAAAAAACAGAATTCCTGATTTCATCAAACTCATACTCCAGTAAGAAAAATAGACAGTAAAAATCACACACAGCCTATATAATAAAAGCCTAATATGCAAATTGACTGAATGGTGGGACAATCAGTTGGCAGGGGGTGGGGCCAGCGAGTGGGCGGCACCAGGCTAGCCAAGGCAGGTGCCAGTGGGTAGAGGGAGGGGATGGTGATGGGGGGGGGGGGGCGGCGGCGATTGGCAGTGGCAGAGGGGCAATTGGGGGACAGGGCTGGCCGCTCACCTGCCAGTGCCGTCTCTCGATCGGCCCATTGGTCACCTCCCACAGAGGGAGGCCAGACTTCAGCTTAAGCCCTCTCCCTCGAGGACCCTTAGTCTGCAAGAGGGTGCAGGCTGGGCTGAGGGACCCCCTCCAAGTGCACGAATTTTCGTGCACTAGGCCTCTAGTATATAATATCAGATAGTAATAAATATAAAGCATGTTAGGAGTTAGAGAGTAACAAGTTGGAGTGGGTGCAGGTGCTACTTTAGGTACAGTGGCCTTTGAGTGACATTTAGGCAGAGATCTGATTGGAGGAAGGGGACAGGCCATGTGAACACCTGTGGGAGAGCATTCTAAAAGAAGGTACACCAAAAGCAAAGACCTGTTCAAAGACCTTCAGAGTCCTGCAAACTCTAGTTTGGCTGGTGTGCAGAGACCACCTTAGATTTGTATTGTATTAAATACTTAATATACTATGATTAAATTCTAATTTCTAAAGTTTCCTAATTCTTAAACTTCAATTGCTGTGATTTTATTTATTTTATTTTTAGGAAGATGTTGATCCTCAAAAGGTTGCATTCCTTCTACATAAGCAATGGACTCTGTATAGTTTAACTCCCCTGTATAAGTTCTCCTACACTAATCTCAAAGAGTACTCTAAATTTCTGAGTGCGTTTATTGTTGCTGAAAAACAAAAAGGACTTGCTGTGGAAGTGGGAGAAGACTTGAACATCAAGGTGATTTTCTCTACTCTCCTGGGAATGAAAGGAACACAAAGGGACCCTGATGCATTTCTCGTCCAGGTATAGTATACAGGCAATACTTGCGTGCTAGGGAAAGAATCTGCACTGTCTTGGTTTGGACATTGTGCTAATTTTTACTGTTTTTGAAATTCTTTTTTATTTTTTTATTGATTTTTTTACAGAGATGAGAGGAGAGAGAGGGATAGAGAGTTAGAAACACCGATGAGAGAGAAACATCGATCAGCTGCCTTCTGCACACCCCCTACTGGGGATGTGCCTGAAACCAAGGTACATGCTCTTGACCGGAATTGAACCCGGGACCTCTCAGTCCGCAGGCAGACACTCTATCCACTGAGTCAAACTGGTTTTGGCTGTTTTTGAAATTCTTAAGCTTGTGTTTTATAACTTCTTATGTCTTATTTGACCAAATTTAAAGTAGATAATTACCAACTTAAAAAATAGTTTTTCTTATTATTTCAGAGTAGGTTTACAGTTGTGAGTAGTGAAACAGTGTATTCTTGTATTATTATTTATTGTATTTTCCATATGAACAACTGTAAACCTACTTTTGCCCCACCCTGTATAATCGTGTATTTTAGAAAACCTAAAAATACATAAAGTACAAAAAAAGTTAAAAAACCACAGTTCAACATCTTGGTATACATTTTTTTGGTAGTAGACGATCTTAGTAGGTCTATATCTATTAAAGAAATTGGATCAATAATTAATAACCTTCCAAAATAGAAAGTACCAGGCCCAGATAGGTTCCCTGGGGAATTCTACCAAGCACTTGAGGAAAACAAACCAGTTATCTACATTCTCTTTTAGAGGATAGGAGCAGAGGGAATACTTTCTTACCCATTCTGTGAGGCCAGCATTACCCTAATGTCAAAACCAGATTAACACGCTATAACAAAAGAAAACTACAAATCAATATCTCTCAGGAACATAGATACATCCATTGAGCTATCTTTATCTATTTAAAATTGGGATCATATTGCCCTACTTATTTGCATTATGACTTTTTTACTAATAATAAATGTTGAAGATAATTACTCATATCATTAGGAATTTTACAGGTTTATGGTTTTTACTGGGATTAAATTCCTAGAAGTAGAATGTTAACAACAAAATATGTAACTTAGCCCAGCTTGTGTGGCACGATGGTTGTGTGACATATGAACCAGGAAGTCACGGTTCCATTCCCTATCAGGGCACATGCCTGAGTTATGGGCTCGATCCCCAGTATGGGGGCGTGCAGAAGGCAGCTGATCAATGATTCTCATCATTGATATTTCTCCCTCTCCCTTTTCTGAAATCAATAAAAAAATATATTTTTTATAAAGTAACTTATTTTTACATTTTGTGATACAGATCAAGTTACTCTCAGAAGTGTAACCTTTTACATTCCTTCCTATGTGCAGTGTATAAAAGTAATATATAGAACCAATTTTTGCTTTATTCAGAAACTGAATTTTATTCATTCCTGTTACATCTATCTCATTTATCATCTTAGTCATTGATAAATGAAATTCTGAAACAGTTGAACAGACCTAATTTGTTTGTTATATATCAGAGGTCAGCAAACCATGGACTGCATGGCCAAGTCTGACCCACAGCTTATTTCTGTAACAGATTTTATTAGAGCAGAGCCCCTTTCATTTTTTTTTTTTAAATGTATTTTATTGATTTTTTACAGAAAGGAAGGGAGAGGGATAGAGAGCCAGAAACATCGATGAGAGAGTAACATCGATCAGCTGCCTCTTGCACACCCCCTACTGGGATGTGCCCGCAACCCAGGTACATGCCCTTGACCGGAATCGAACCCAGGACCCTTCAGTCCGCAGGCCAACGCTCTATCCATTGAGCCAAACTGGTTTCGGCCCCTTTCATTTGTTTATGAATTTTCTATGGCTGCTTTTGTGCTACAGTATCAAAGCTGAGTATTTGCTATAGCCCACAAAGCCTAAAATATTTACTATTTGGACCTTTACAGAAGTTTGCTGAGCCATGGTATATATAGGTCATGGTATCTGCACGGATCTCAAGATGTCTAGGATTAGATTCAGCTGCATATGACAGAAAGCTTACCGTATTTTCTGGCGTATAAGACGACCGGGCGTTTAAGACGACCCCCCTAATTTTACAGTTAAAACATAGGTTTAGGCCTATATTCGCTGTATAAGACTACCCGCCCCGGACTGTGAGGGGGGCAGACTGGGCTGAACGATGTTCCCCCCTCCACCAATGCATGAATTTTCATGCACCAGGTCTCTAGTTATTAATAATAGGCCCCTTCTCTCTTCTCTTTCATAGTTGGTGTGTGGCTTCCATCCTTAAGGTGACTTTATAGTCTAAGATGGCTCTTGGAGCTCTAGATATATGCAAATTTCTGACAGGAATTAGAAGGAAAATGGGAAGGGCCAATAGGATGCCTGCCCCGTGTAAATCTTTAATGAAACTTTCTGAGACTCAGAAACTTTTTTGTTTTCTTTTGTTGTTAATCCTCACCCAAGAATATTTTTTCATTGATTTTTAGAGAGAGTGGAAGGGGAGAGGGAGAGACAGAAACATCGATGTGAGAGACACATCAATTGGTTGCTTCCTACATGCATCCTGACCAGTGCAGGGTTACCTGCAACCAAGGTACATGCCCTTGACAGAATTGAACCTGGACCTTCAGTTTGCGGGCTGATGCTCTATCCACTGAACCAAATTTAAAAAAAAAATATTTTTATTGATTTCAGAGAGAGGAAGGGAGAGGAAGATAGAAACATCAATGGTCAGAGAGAACCATTGATCGGTTGCCTTCTGCACACCCTCTACTGGGGATCAGCCCCACAACCCAGGTACATGCCCTGACGGGTAATCAAATCTTTACCTCCTGGTTCATAGGTCAATGCTCAACCCCTGAGCCACACTGGCTGGGCTCATTTTGCTTTTCAGTGTTAAACTTTTCAATATTTAAAATGTACCAAAATAAATGAAGCCCTACTAAAATCCTCACCCGAGCACATGCTTATAGTTCAAGCACATTGCATTTGGTGACCTTTTACTGCTCCTAAAGTTGAGAGTCCCCCCCCCCCCCCCGATACTGTACCTGGTTGTACTATATTGGTATCCTTTATTTTGCCTTTTGATTGTACAAAGATCTTGCCATATACCATGTCTCTCGTGTATAGAATATTAGGAAAAAGGTCAGTGAATCTGATGAACCCTAATAATGATTAGGGATACTGTTCTTTGTTTTTTCATAAGTAATATAGTATCTTCTCAGTTTTAAATGTACTAATTAAATTTGAGGTGATGTAATTTCAGAGTAAATGTACTTTTCAACTCAACGAACCTATTTTCTTTGTAGATTCTGTCAAAATCTCACTTGCCATCTGAGAACAGAGAAGGCAAAGTGTTGTGGACTGGTTGGTTCTGCTGTATATTTGGAGACAGTCTTTTGGAGACTGTTTCAGAAGATTTCACCTGTCTACCCTTATTCCTTGCAAATGGAGCAGAGACTAATACAGCCTTAATTGGAACCTGGTTTCAGAAAACTTTTGACTGTCATTTCAGTCCCTTAGCAATCAATGCATTTAATCTTTCCTGGATGGCGGCTATGTGGACTGCATGCAAAATGGACCATTATGTGGCCACTACTGAATTTCTCTGGTCTGTACCATGTGGCCCTCAAAGTCTGGATATTTCTTATGCCATACATTCGGAGGATGCAAAAGCTCTGTGGGACAGTGTCCACAAAGCCCCTGGGGAAGTGACCCAGGAGGAAGTTGACTTGTTCATGGACTGCCTTTGTTCACATTTCCATAGGCATTTCAAAATTCACTTATCAGCCACAAGATTGGTTCGCGTTTCAACATCAGTAGCTTCAGCACATACTAATGGAAAAATAAAGGTTAGTTTGAACAAATCTAGTTAAGTAATTTTTCTTAATTGTTGCATAGTTTTCAAAATATATGTGATTGCATTTTCCACGTGGACTAAATACATTGAATGTCTGCCAGTAGATTTTATTTTATGCTTTATAAAATATTTATAAAAAAATTTTAGCCTTTTTGATTCAGCTTTAAAAAAAAAATTGATTCTTAGAGAGAAAGGGAGAGGGAGAGAGAAACATCAATGTGAGAGCAAAATATTAACCAGCTGTTTCCTGCATGCCCCCTACTGGGGATTGAGCATGTGCCATGATAAGAAATTGAACCAGCAGCTTTTCAGTGTATAGAACGATCCACAACCAATTGAGCCATCCTGGCCTGAGCTTGGTTCACCTTCATTATGTAAGCATACTATGTGTTGTGTGCTACAGATTTTGGAAATAATACTAATTACTCTGTAGTAACTTTGAAACTTTCAAAATAATTTCTTGTCAAACTTTGACATAATTAATCAGATGGATTTTGTTAGATAAGGAAATTATAGCCAGAAACACATAACTAAGATAATCGTCTTCATATTTTAGGCTTTTCTATTCCTGCTGGAAAAGAAGTAATAGAGATATTGTTTTACTGTTTATAAAGTCCTTATTAGAGAAAGTATCAAAAACCAATTGAAAGTAGGCACTCAACTATATTAGAATATTTAAAATATATTAATATATAACCACCATAAACAGTGATTACTGGCTTTGTCACTGTGCTAGGAATTTAACATACCTTAATTTTAATTAGCCAGGTTTCTACCATCTACTTTATTTCTACAAGATAGTTTTGGAATTCATATATATATATATATATATATATATATATATATATATATATTTCATATATATTTAATATAATATAATCATATAAAATATATAATTCATATATATATATATATAAATATAAATAAATAAATAAAATCTCTTTGAGGAGAAGGAAGCTATGGAAGCTCCTTCTAGAAAATGTAGATACTCAATGTGTATATAAGTTCAAGGGGTTCAGAGATGCCTTTCCTCCCCTCCTTAGGCAGAGAGTTAGCCCAAGCATAGAACTCAGGATAAATAAGAACCCTAGTCTAATTACTTTTAAGTAACATTGATCATTGTTGTAAATTTATTAAAGACTTCATTAGATAAAATTTGACTTGGAGCAGCAATGCTTTGGTTTCATATTCATATCTTAGCTTGCAGATAGGGAATTTAAAATAAGCCTGGAATATTTATCAAATACAAACTGCTTTATTATCATAATTCTATTTTAAATGTCCTTTTTTTTCTTTTCAGATTCTGTGTCATAAGTACCTTATTGGAGTGTTGGCATATTTGACAGAACTGGCAATTTTTCAAATTGAGTGAGGCCTTGTGGGGATCATAAGTCATGGATTATATACCTTTTTAGTTGACTAATTGCTTTCTCAGAAGCGACCTCAGGAGAAATGGGCATCCATCCCTGCACCTGTTTCCTCACAGTGCCTTCGGAGGTGCCCAGTAGAAGCCAAGAAGGATCTAGAACAGAAGGTGGTAGGGGATGAACCACAGCCAGGTGCTTCTATAATAGTCGTGACGATCAGGGGTGCCAGTCTCTAGAAAATGCTGAGTTATTTGTTGACCATCTTTCTAAAAAATGTAATGTTTAGTATGTCAAACGTTTAGGATTCAAATGATATAGCTCTAATATTCAGTATTTCTGATTTGGGTCTCTAAAACTTTTAGTTCCTTGAAAGCATTTTAGACTTGCATTAAGAGAATTTCTGTCTTGTGAAGACATTTTTCTAGCACAAGTTTGCTGTAGAGAGCTAGCAATCAACAAACCCTCTGCAAAGGAAACTAAAAATGAATATGGATTTTTTAAAGCAACTAATATGCTTGTTTTTAATATTATTCAGTTCCTATTGAAATGTTGAATTAAATATATTCACTTTTAAAATGAAGCAGTGTGTTTACAGTATTTGGGTAACAGATGTTTAATGTTTCAGGAATGGGAAGACATGGGCTTTTTCTCTAGCACAAAGGTTTCAAACCAACGATTACAGAGAGTCACACAAATTGTATATTGGAAAGGCAGAGATTTTCTTCATTCCCTAATTTTGCTTTAGCGCAGTGCTTCGTAAATATCTGTAGATAAAATAAATGAATTTTAACCAACACTTCCATTTTATAGATAAAATCTACCAACTTTAGAGATTTGCCTTAGCAGTTGGGTCTAAATCTCTTCTTTTAGCATAGAAAAGTTTTGTTTTACTTTAGAAACCGTGTTTTTATAAAAGACTATTATTCTAAAAAAACACACAAGTTCTGGAGTGTGGTAATGTTTTATATTAGGAACAGGAGAGGTGGTAGGAAAAGCATGGACTTTGGAGTCACACATTCTTTCATTCAACTAATATTAAGCTCCTACTATATACTTAGAATTGTATTGGGTAATGAGAATATAGTATTATAGTAAAGACAAAAAAGATGCCTACCCTGTGGAAATTTTAATGTCCTATGGAGATAAAACACTATAAAGAAAATAAGGCAGTGAGGTGAGAAAAGGGTGAGTGGGATGGGCCTACTTACTTACGATGTCAAAGAAGGGCTCTGAGGAAGTGACGGGAGCCGAGTCCTGAGTGAGGAGCAGGAGCCAGCCACGTGGAGAGCTGAGGACGAGCATGCTAGGCAGGTGACACTGCCGGAGCGAAGGCCTGGGACAGGTCAGGGCTCGGTTTGAGGAACAAGGGGGATGTGCGGCTGGAGCGCAGTGAGGAAGAGGAGTGTTATGACTCCCAGCTTTTGGCTGGGCACATGGCTTCCCAGAAACAGATGTTTTCCAGCCTTTCTCAGAAGTCTCCAGTTCTGACCATATAAGGGAAGGGTTAGGCAGAGCTTCCAGGACCCTCCCTAAGCCACAGCAGGCATGCACCCATTGCTCCTTTCTTCTTCCAACTCTGCTGCTTGGCACACATGCAATGCCTGGTACTCTAGCTGCTCTTTTAGGTGACAGGGATGAGGGTCAGGTCCTAAGCACCAGGGAACATGGTCTGGAAGGAGTTCGTGCCCTGAGGACTTTTTTTTTAAAAAAATCTATTTTTATTGATTTCAGCCTCCTGAATGCCCCCTACTGGGGAATGAGCCTGGGCATGTGCCCTTACTGGAATTGAACCCAGGACCCTTCAGTCCGCAGGCCGACGCTCGAACCACTGAGCCAAACCTGTTAGGGCCCTGAGGACTTCTTGAAGCTGAACCCTGTACCAGCCGTGGGAGGTATCCCTTCAGACATGTCAGAGAAGTCAACTTCCATCTTGTTTTAAGCTATTGCTGTTTGGGTCTCTTGCTCATAACCAAACCTAATCCTAATACCTAGAGGCAGGATTCCTATCATCTCAGTTTTCATCAGTATTGTGAAGAAATTGGCTTTTACCCTAAATGCAATGGGAAGCCCCTTAAGTTTTTACGCAGGAGAGTAATATGACCCACTTTATATTTTATAAGGTATTGAATAAGTTGTACGTAGACAAGAGTGGAAGAGGGAAAATGGGTAAAGGGGTGTTAGAAATGGTACAGACTCTATGGAGAAGTCAGTGAATAGTATGTTCTCTTTTATGGAAGGAATGGAAACGTGTGTGTATTTCCTTATGTTAAAAAAACAATGGAAGGGACAAGTCAAAAACTAATAAAAGTGGTTACTAATAGGAGAAATGAAGGAATTAGGGAGAGGAGTCAGGAATGAAAGTTAAGGCTTCTCTGAATGTGCCATTTATAGTTTGGAATCATATAAGTGGTTTATATAGCTATAAAACAAAATTAGATCCAAACAGGGTTAAAAAGCAATCCTTAAAATTGAAAACAAATAAACCTAATATAAAGTTTATGCTATAATCACACAGAATTATTTTTAGTATGTTTACTATTTTGGCTGTACGCTGTTAGTGGTCTATATAAATTATAACAACATTAGAAATCAAGATTTATAGTGTAAAAGATACACAATTATAAAATCGGGTAAGCTAAGTAGAAACTGTACTACTAAATTTTAATTGGAAATATCAGAATGAGCTCGTTTATTTTTGAAATGCAAAAAGTTTTAAATGTTGATTAAGTCTAGTTTATCAATGTTTTTATTGTTCTTTTGCTGTCATATCGAAGAAATCATTGTTTAATCTTAAGTCCTAAAGTTTTCTCTTTTATGTTTTCTTATAATTTTAACTCTTAACGTTAGGTCTGTAATTCATTTTGAGTTCACTTTTATGTTTGCTGCGAGGTTAAGCATCCAAATTCATTTGACATATGGATATCATTAGTTCCAGCGCAATTTATAGAAAAGATTATTATCCAATTGGATTGTCTGTCACCTTTCTTTAAAAAAAAAAAAAAAAAAATATATATATATATATATATATATATATATATATTTTATTTTTAAAAATATATATTTATCTTTTACAGAGAGGAAGAGAGAGGGATAGAGAGTTAGAAACATCGATGAGAGAGAAACAGATTAGCTGCCTCTTGCACACCCCCTACTGGGGATGTGCCTGCAATCAAGGTACATGCCCTTGACCGGAACCGAACCTGGGACCTTTCAGTCCGAAGGCTGACGCTCTATCAACTGAGCCAAACCGGTTTTGGCTTCTGTCACTTTTCTTAAAAATCAGTTGGCTATACATGTTTATTTCTGGATTCTCCACTTTATTTCATGGATTTATGTCAGTTCTCATGCCTATACCACACTGACTTGGTTAGTGTAGGTTTGTAGTGGTTTTGTTTTTTTAAATCAGGAAGTATGACTTCTATTATAGCTTTTTTCAAGGCTGCTTTGGCTATTCCAGTTCTTTCACATTTTTATAAGAATTTTAGCATTTGTTGGTCAATTTCTGTAAAACACATAGCTTTGATTTTGATAGTGATTGTGTTGAAACTAGATTTGGGGAGTATTGTCATCATAAATTAAGTCTTCCAATCTATAAATGTGGGATATTTTTCCACTTTCAAAATTTCCTTCAACGAAGTTTTATAGTTTCCAGTATACAAATATTGCACTTTGATAAATTTATTCCTGAGTATTTTATGCTGTTGAGAATAGAATTGTTAATTTCATTTTGGGGCTGTTTGTTACTATTGCACAGAAATACAATTGATTTTGTGTATTGCTCTTGTATCCTATGGCCTCACTGAAGTTTACTTTAGTATTTTCAGTGAATTCCTTAGGATTTTCTATATACAAGATTGGTGTCATTTGTGAATAAAGCCAGTTTTATTTTTTAATTGCAATTTGGATGTTTTATATTTCTTTTTTGTGCTAAATTGTCGTGGCTATTCTTCAGTATGTCTTGTTCCTGATGGTAATGGGAAAGCATATTTCACTATTAAATGTGATGCTAGCTGTAGGTGTTTCATAGGTGTCCTGTCAGGTTAAAGAGGTTCTTCCTCTATTACTAATTTGTTGAGGGGTTTTTTATTATGAATGGATGTTGAGTCTTGTGAAATTAATTTTTCTGTATCAAGATGATTACTCAAAACTACACTCTTCTAGTTTCATATGGAATGTTGTAAGTTGCCACTCTGTCCTAAGCAACAAGTAAAAAGGTGAACAGATGGAGCAGTGACTCTTTGTAGGTCCCTAAGAGAGGGGAGGACACAGGACAAATTGGTGCCTCCAAGACTGTAGAGACAAACAGGTGAATACAGGGAGTTGTGTTTACTGGAGCAGAAACTACATGGGAACCAGGGCCAGGGTGAAATGCTGGAGGCTCAGTGTGGAATCAGTTAAAAACCCCAGTGGCCCAGTTAGAGTTGTAATAAACCTGGCTCCAGCGAACACTGGCCAATAATGTAGTTCCTGGGTCTCTGTTCTTGAATCACAGCCATATGAATTGTTCCCATTGGGGAATTCTCTATTTATGGTGTCTCACCTTTAGAATTTTGTTCTTATCAGTCTTCTCCTTTTCTTCCAATATGGGTAATATTAGAGCCTTGAGAAATAGGCGATTTTGCCTTGAAGACTGGCTGTTAAGGATGGAGTACTGTGAGGATTTCATATTTTTTATACTTTTTCAAAGGTTTGTTGGCGTATGCTGCTTCAGGCCAGCCTGCAGGGGCAATGGGAGTCAGACAGAAATGGAGTGGGAGTTTGGGCAACTGATTTCTGATGTTGGTTTTATCGTTCAGTCTTCAGTCTTAAAGCAAAGAAACAAATGGGTCTGGAATAGATGAATGTTGAGTCCTTCTAGCTCCAAATTCTATGATTCTAAGTCCTATACCAGAAAACAAGTGTAGTGGTTAGGTAATATAAACATTGTTATAAAACTTTTTATATAAAATCTTTATTAAATAACAACATTCTAGCATTTAGCAATCCTCTTATTATTTTAGGTTTATTAACTTTATATAAAGGAAATATAAATGATATAGAAACAGAACACCTAAACAGTAAAGACACAAGCATTAACCGAACTTTTTTTATGGTAAGTACTCTTTATTTTAAAAAGTTATACATGCTAGAAAAAAGCATAATGATACACGTAAACAATTGTTTACCAAATACTTTTCCTTGTAAAGGTGCAAATGATTTTTAAATGTAAACACAAAAGTTGCCAAATATTTTTTTGGGGGGAGAAGAGAAGGTTATTCCTTTTGTGTGGATAAAATCTTAAAAGATTTTCCCACAAAATGTCTATGAACACAATGACAAATTTCAACCACTGAAATTTTTAGTATTTTTCTCCTTTTTAACTTTTCTCCAAAAAGTGCAATGTGATAGTAGCAGTGACTTTATAGAATGAGGAAAATATATAGCTGTATAAAAGAACCAAGATATTAATAAAATGCCTCAGCTTGCTTTACCCCTTCCCATGTACTCTGTCACTGAGGAAGTCCTTCCTGGCAGCTGATGACAGGGGAGCCTCTGCGGCCTGAGCATCAAAGGTAAGCTGCACAACAGTTCCCTGCCGGGGAGAGCACACTCTCCCTGCTGGTCCTTGTAGCAATGTGCAAACCGAAAGTTGCTTCAGTCAGTAATGTTTTTCAGTAAAAACATGCAGAGTTATACATGATTCCATTGGGGGATTCTCAAGACAGTATGAGAATCACATACTGTTTTGTGGAGGCACGCAGTAGGGCTCTACAGAAACTAAAATATCGGGGGGGAAACTTTAAATGGAGCAGAAAACAAGAAGCAAAGTTCCACTGGCGAACTTTTAGAGTCCTGGCTTTCTTGATTTAATACTCCTTTTAAAAAAGGTTTTCAAGTCTTCTGGGGTTAGTGTAAGAAAGATGGCTAACTTACACACTTTGCATTCCAATCTTTGGAGTGGAATTGTGGATGGAGTGCCTAGAAATAATAGCTAGATCATAGTCCTTCTCCCCTTATTAGCATTTTTAAATTTAGTATCTTAAAAATAAAATTTCACTGCTTTGAATTTTTTATTTTGGTTGGGAGGAAAGCTAAAAAAACAAACGCATGATAAATTAAAACAAAAAATAAATATTCTGCACAGAAGTGAACATTTCTGTGCAAAGATGGCATCCTAAGGTGAAGTACTTGTGTTTCCATAGTTGAGGCACCGGCAAAGAATAAAATTTGTTCGTGTTTTCCCAAGCTGTAGAAGCTCCAAAGTCAAAGCGCTCCAGAATACAGTGGAGCACTCACACAGCTGTCTTCTAGACGTTCACCATATGTGGGACTCACAATGTGTCATTTTAATAACTCCTACTCCACCCCCCAGCCGACGGTAATTCATCCCGCCATATAACCTGCAAAGAAAGAAAATCAGGTTTCTAACTGGGAAAGAAACATTTTCCCATAAATGAGATGATAATGAAACACATCTATATTTTATATCACCTTATTTTTAGCTTCCAAAGATTAGGAGCTGGAATTGTGTGCGCTGGCAAGTGGCAGAATTATTTTAGATGCTGACTGAAATGCTATCACTTATAGGGGACTATTTTATATCTACTACTTTTTGCATCATGGCTGTATTATTTTCCCACCCGTTTCCCTAACCTTCATCAATTATTTGTTTTTACTGATTTGAGAGAGGGGGGAACCTCAATGAGAGAAGCATCATCAATCAGCTGCCTCCTGCACACCCCCACCGGGGATGGAGCTCAAAACCCAGGCCTGTGCCCCGGACCAGAACAGAACCTGGGACCCCTTCGCCTGCAGGCCGACACTCTATACTGAGCCAAACCAGGTAGGGCCTTTTGTATGTACAAACCCTTCATGGAAGAAAACTGGACGTAAGTAAATAAAGTTAGCATCTAGTTTGTGACATGTAAACAAGATCATCTTCAAATTAAGGATTTCTATGGGAAAGAATATTAACTCTTCTGCCAGCCATGAGAAAATGTGTTAAGTTGGGGATATATAACTACTATATTTTGTTATTTTTTCAACAGATAATTCTATTTAGTGAGTTATTGAAAAACATATCCTTATATAGGATCATAGTAATTAGGCAGAAGTAAATGTCTTACTCAAATTCCCACTTAAGTTAGAAAGCTGTATGTGGAAGGAAATATCCCCTAAGAGGGAGGCTCCTATTCATGATGCATCTCCCTTATCTGTCCTAGGCTTTGCTAGATGTTACCTTTGCAGTGAGGACTTCCTGAGCCACCTCCTTGCCTCCACCCCCTGCAGTGGCACTGTCTCACTATCATGTCAGCTCCTAGAGGGCACTTGTGTGTTCACTTTTGAATTCCCAGGGTCTACTTTACTTAATGGACAAGGTTGAAGCAAAAAGCGTTACAATGTCGTTATTCTGGCTTAGTCTTACAGAGCCAGGAGTAAGATGCAGAATCCAATGTCACCTAAATATCTGTGAAAACTGGCTTTTTTTAGAGATGAAGACTAGACAAATAGCTCAATAAATTCATTAGTTGAATCTTATAAACAAATGAAAAATCTGGGTGGGTAGTTACGGGCACAAAATTAGAAAATGTATACTTAGAACTCAGTGGGATGGGCTATGAGACCGCCCCTTTTGGAGCAGTGGCTATAAAATAAACGTCAGCTTACTTTTCAGGACGTCGGCGGCCTCAGATCTCATGTCCAGACAAACCTGTGGTTGATGTGCAACCTCGACCACTGAGATGCCTACCCTAGAGTTTATTTAGGCAAAGAGGCTCAATTTATTGAAAACCAGGCCTCAAATTGTGTGGAAGGTAAAACTTTCCTTAAAAGGCTGGTATGAGGTACATCGAACTATCAGTATTGATATTTTTATATAGTTAAAATATCAAATATGTTAAGTTTGAGAATTAAGTTTGAGAATTAAGTTATATAAATACCAGTGTTTCTTAAACATATCAGGTTAGTTTGTGAATCAAATATAAAATATGTGATTAAACTTAAAATCATAGCTTTATATCTTTAGAGGTTTTGCTAAATTTTAAAATAAATGCATGAGCAAACAAGTGCTTAACAAGGATTTGTTAGACAATTAAAGATTTAAAAGTAAAGAAAATGAAACCCTTAATATGTAGCCTCCTCCTAAAAGTGACTTAGTCTATTAAAATTTAAAATAGTATATATTTGTTATATTTTAAGTAGATTTTTTAAAAGCTCAAGGAAAATAGTGGTTTTAAATGAAATAAAATATTTTTAAAAAGTAATTGCAGTTTGTTTTTACTGGACACCAAAAAACTGCACTGAAGTTGGTCCGAAGGTTGTGGGTTATTGTTAAGCTGATTAACATTAATCAGCTTAACAAAAAACTGCACTGAAAGATGAAGGTCGAGGTTCTGTGCCTCCTTTTCCTCTGCTAAACATGATGGGCCTAGAGAGACACCTCCCGCCCCCTCGTTTGTCATTCTCAAGTATAAATCTGGACAGTTACCACGGAGAAGAATTTTGTAAGATGTCGGCCACTTTAAAGCAATTAAGATAAAATAAACCACCAAACATGGGTAACTTCATCCCTCTTCAATTCAGTGCGCCGACACCCTGATTTTGACAATCATGGGCTATCTCAAGCCCATTATTTTTGAGGCAGCAGTGAGGTGATTCACAACACAGCTGAAAAGTTACCTCCATGTATTGGCATCAGGATCAAAAACTTCAATGGTCTTCAAGTATGTTGTGCCATCAAAGCCTCCTACAGCCATGAGCTGTCCATTCACCACCGCCAGGCCAACCTACAGGACCGAAACACAGCGTCTGCTACAGAAACTGACCTCTGGGAAAATGTAGAATGGTTTCTAGATAAATCTCTTTAATAAAAGATAATTCTTTATAGCCTTACCTTCTGGTTTGCTTGATTTGTTTGGTTTACTTATTATTTAATAGATTTTTGTCTGTGTTAGAGGAAAAAACAAAAATCTATTAAATTACGGGAACTAGAATATTATATATTCAATTAGGATATTTACAGAGTTCAAAACATTAAATTTTAGAAAAAGCATTTCCTGGGAGTGAACTAGAACCTCCAAATTGCTATATTTCTTTAGGTATTTGCCTGTTCTAATACACCAAGTTAACTTTAAACCAATGCTGCAGGGATACTAGATTGCTGCTAGTCCCGGAAAATGCTGTACACTTCGCATCTCCATGCCTCACACATTCCCTGGCTGCTGTTCTCTTTCCCTCTTCTAGAACATCTGCTCTTTCTCTGGTGAGTCTCTTCACTGTCCCAAAGCATTAAGCCTATCCTCCATGCTCCTCTAATGCACAGGCCACTGCTATAGACTTGTCTTTTGTCATTAGCTGCCAACATTTCTTTCACTAAACTGGAAGCCCTTTGAGGGAGGAATCCTATCATACTCAATTTTGCTTTCTCAGCACACAGTAAATATTTGCTAAACAGTGAAAATAAAATCAACAGAATGTAGCAGTGAAAACAGCAGGCCTGTAGCTGGACGCTGTTGAGTAGTGGTAATAAAGAGCCATAGGTATGTGAATGCTTTGACGCAGTGTTCCTTCCTGATTTGTGCAAACCACAGTTGACTTTTATCCTCAGGTCATGGAGCCTTCAGCTACTGCTGGGTTCTCCCACCTGTCGTGCTACATGGACGGACTCCTGACCGGATCTGGTTTTCTAGAATATGACACAGGTCAGCCCAGTCTGGCCTGTACTACAAATAAGGCAGGCGTATTTCTGCCAGAACATTTATACTGGCATGTGAATTCCTTAGAATATTAAGTAGAAATATTTAGCCCTAATAGATACGGGGTGAATATGGGTGAAGGTAGATAAGACAGGGAGATGCCTGTCAGATGCACCTCACACTAAATCATAAAAAGTAAATCTCTAGGTCTGATGGGTATTTAACTACTTGAGACCACAGCAACCAGGATAAGATTTTCCCTGGTACAAAAGCACAGGGATTGTCTTGCCTGCCCTGCACCTCCGTCCGCCCTGTCCTGGTGTGTTATGTGTTGCATGTCAGAGTCCTGCACTGCCCTCTCTTGGTGCTGGATTTCAAGTTTCAGTAGCTGGGCACTTACTCCACTACGGCGGGATGTCATGGCCACCACCGGAGACCACTGGTTGGTCCTGGGGTTGTATCTCTCCGCACTGCTGAGCTCCGTGGTGTCATCTCTGCCTCCCACAGCGTAGATCATGTCCTGATACACCGCACAGCCCAGGTGTTTCCTCCGGGTCCCCATGGGGGCGATGGTGTGCCACCTGTTCTCCTGAGGATTATAGCGCTCCACTGCAGGGGTAAGAAAAGCCGTGTCCTCTCACCTCTAGTTTTCTGCACAGCCACCGAAACTTCGTAATAACACACGTTCCCAATAAGTAACCTGGTTTTTGTTTGAGAACGGCTTGTTTGCCATTGGACAGACAAGGGCTGGTGTCTTCCAGGTGTGGGGGGTAGAAAGGGCAGGTGCTGGAGTCAAAGTTTCTAGTTTAGTTCTAAAACTCATTGGCTTCCCTCTCTAAATGGGGGCATTAGAGTCTATGATCTATAAGCACCATTTTGTACTAATAATTTATTGTCTTAATTAGACAACTATCATACTCCTGCTTATATTCCTACTGCATTCTAAGCCATTAAAGAGAAGATATTTGACAATGAATATATCTGAGTGCAACACTGACAACATCTTTAGGTACAAATATTCATCATCTCTAAATAGAAAGGACTAATATAAGTTTTTATTTATTCCTAGACTTTGATATAGAGGGTTTTTTTTGTTTGTTTTAGTTTTTGTATTCTAAGGAGAAATGGTTGGGGAGAGGGAACTGGTCATATTAAGAAAACAGTTGTTTTATTCATCATAAATTCCCAGCAGCTTGTACAGCGGAGGGAGAAAGACATATTTTGAAAATGTACAAGACGACTGGTTGCCCAGGAAGCTGAGGAGGAGTTAGGAATTGTACTCTGCTAGAGGGGAAAGAATTTTTCCAACAAATTACAGGGTATGCCTGATTTTTTTCTTTTTTTTTTCCTTAGAAAGGAGAGGGATAGAGATATAGAAACATCAATTGGCTGCCTCCTTGCACACACTCCTCCAAGGGGTCCAGCCCACAACCCTGGTATGTGCCCTGACCAGGAACTGAACCTTGACCTGGTTAATGGGTTGACACAACCACTGAGCAACACCAGCCAGGTATCCGACTTTTATCCTTTTTTAGGGAGACTCTCCTAAGGAAACATGTTGCTTTGGGGGAAGCAGGCTGACTTTGGAAGGGACCAACCTGTGTTGAGTGGGGATGTCCCGTCAGAGCCACCTACGGCATATAAGAAGCCTCCTAACACAGCCACAGCCACGCCTAGCCTTCGGGTGCTCATGGAAGCCACTCGAGTCCATTTGTTCTCCTTTGGATCATACCTGCAGTGAGAGAAACCACAGACTACATGCATGTTTCCGTAAGTGATATCTTTTTCGTAAGGTGTGAAATCACCAAAAGATGCTGGAGACAGGGGCATGCGATGGTCAAATGCACAGTGAGAATTTAACACACTTCACTAGTTTTACGGGAGAAAACTGACCAGTGCCTGTGTCAGTTACGAGCTATTTACTCTGACTTCTGATGCCACGGCGAGTGCTCTGAAAAAGACATTGTCCTTCGCCAAGCTGACATCAGATTCTGCCACAGGAAGGACGACCTCAAGGGGAGCAAAGGGAATCTGCTGTCTGCCTGCCTCCCTGTCACTGGTTTCAGCAATGGCCCTTCACTCTGACTTCCACTTCTGGCCTTTCTGGCCCTTCCAAAATGAGCCCTCTTGTGTTCTGGAGACCACTTCTCGGGGGCCTCAGAGAAGAGTGCCAGTGTTCGGGGTGGGGCTTGGTGCACATATAATACTTTAGTTTAAAAAACGGGGGAAAGTGCCACATTCCCGGCACCCACTGCTAAGGAACTCAGCGAGGAATAGCAACGGAAAACTACTTTTGCTCCACCCTGTATTTTGAATATTAACTCCTTGTCAAATGTATGATTTGCAAATACCTTCTCCCATTCAGTAAATTGCCCTTTCATTTTGATGGTTTCTTTTGCTGTGCAAAAAGCTTTTTAGTTTGATGTAGTCCCGTTGTTCATTTCTGCTTTTGTTTTCCCTGCCTAATTCTGATGTATGTAGTGTTTTCATATCTTGCATAATTTTCCTAATGTCTTTTAGCACATTTTGAAATATAACTACCACTCATTTCTCAAATGTTTCCCATAGAACAATTCAGTTGTTGTTCAACCCTTTTCATGCTGATTCCTCAGCATGACAAAAAGCGTCTCTCAGGCAACAAAGAAATGCTTTTGTTGCTGGTAAATTATACGATTAACACAATTTTAAAACATAAAGAAGCCATCAAGAGTGCTAATGTTGCTAAGAGTGTGAAAGAAGCAATGACGGGAAGAAAAAATGTTGATTTGAATGAAGGAAAAGCAGTGAGCCAGGGACAGCCGTTCTGGAGGCAGTGACATGAAAAAGCAGAGGCGGTGCGCTGACCTAAAAGACCCCCGGAACCACTGCTGCCAGTGATTCCTTAGGCTAGTGGGGGGGGGGGGGGGGTTGGTCAGTTTAAGAAGTGTTTGCTTGTAGATTACACAGTACATTAGACATGTACTGCATATAAGAAAGGTGGAAGCAGGGAATCAATCATTTGGGGGTCTGGAACAAATTAATTCAATTTACATTATTTCTAATGGGGGAAAATGATTTGGATTTTGAACAAATCACTTCTCAAATAGCATTCTGGAATGAATTAAGTTCGAGAAGCGTGGTTTCACTATACTATAGCTGATTAGTTTTGATCTGTTCTGTATATGTGTCTTGTGTGTTATATTGTCTACAGAGATGTTAATAACATCTTATCTGCTTCTTCTTATGTTAACTTTGTATGGGATCTAACCTCAATACTTTGCTGTTGCTGATTTTTTAAATCTATATTTTTATTGATTTCAGAGAATGGGAGAGAGAGAGAGAGAGAAACATCAATTGAGAAAATCATTGATTGGCTGCCTCCTGCACACCCCCACTGGAGACAGAGCCTGCAACCTGGGCATGTGCCCTTGACTGGAATTGAACCTGGGACCCTTTAGTTGGCGGGCCAATGCTCTATCCACTGAGCCAACCAAGCAAGGGCTGTTTCTGATTTTTATACGCAATGAGTTTTCCTAAACTTTGAAACTCTCTCTAGTTTTTTGTTTTCTTCTAGTTTTTTTCATGTGTCAGTAAAAAACAACAGTGGTTGCCTCGAGATGTATCCTACTTGTATCGTGGCCTCTTTTCATTTTATCTGCTGTCCTTATCCTGCTTGATTGATTCTACACCCAGAGTGTGGGCTCTGTCTGGGAAGGTCATTCTGGCTAGTTCTCAACTGGCTCTTAAGGAGCCCTCTATCTACCTTTTATTTTTTAAATTTATCTGTATTGATGAAAGATTACAGATATCCCCTTTCTTCCCCAATACTTCGACCCCCTCCACTTCACCACCCTCTAGGCCTTCACTGCACTATTGGCTGTGTCCATGAATTACACATATCCTACATAATAAAAGCCTAATATGCTAAGTGTCCGTTCTCTCAACTTTTTGACTAGCTGCTATGACCCGACTGACCACCAGGGGGCAGATGCTCTGACTGGTAGGTTAGCTTGCTGCTGGGGTCCACAGCCAATCAGGACTGGGTGAGAAGGGCCGAACACATATTGGATCCCTCCCCAGCCCAATAGTGATAGTGAGGGACTGGTGGGGTCCCTCAGCCTGGCCTGCTCCCTGGCAATCTGGGACCCCCCAGGGAGATGTTGGAGAGCCGGTTTTGGCTCAATCCCCACAGGTCAGGCCGAGGGACCCTCATGCACCGGGCCTCTAGTATGCATATAAAATTCTTGGTTAATCTCTCCCCACCCTCCATATGCCTTTTAAAACCTGAAAATAACTTGAAAAAAAATTACCTCTCAACAATGTTGAGGCAAGACACACCGTCCTGGCCACCGACAGCATAAAGAAATCCTCCAAGCACGGCCACGCCAACACTTGTCCTGCAGGTGCTTGTAGGAGCCACGTCACTGCTCCACTGGTTTGTTTTGGGGTCATATCTGCCGAGAACATCAAGAGCAGAGTTTGCCTTACACAAAGAAAGTATGGCTATGTTTACATATTCACTGACATTATATGTTCGTCCCCCTAAATATGACTAATAACTAAAGCATATAAAAGTCTGATTTATGGGTGTGGTTTTTTTTTATATTTGAGAGATAGGAAGGGAAAGAGAGAAACATGGATGTGAGAAACATTGGCTGCCTTCTGTACCCACACCTACCCGAGATCAAACCCTCAACTCTGGTATCTGCCCTGACGTGAAATTGAACCTTCCACCTCCTGGTGTACTGGACGATGCTTCAACCAACTGTGCTACGCCAGCCAGGACTATGGTTTTTTGTTTTGTTTTTTAATTTATTTTTATTTAAAGAAGTTACATATGAATATAATTTTTTTCAGGATGTTATTATATAGAGCTAAAGTTCCCTTTGAATTACATTTGATTTCGGTCTCTTACCATTTTGGTGTATAGCCTATAAGACTTGTCAGTAAAACACTTGAAAATAGGTATAGCCCTGACCGGTCTGGCTCAGTGAAGAGAGCATCAGGCCGAGGACTGAAAGGTCCCAGGTTCGATTCCGGTCAAGGGCATGTATCTTGGTTACAGGCTTGATCCCCAATAGGGGGTGTGTAGGAGACAGCTGATCGATGTTTCTCATCGATATTTCTAACTCTCTATCCCTTTTCTCCCTTCCTCTCTGTAAAAAATTTAAAAAATATATATTTAAAATGATGTCTTTTTCTATGAGTGGGCATATCTTTTTTTAAAAAAGGTATATATCTATCCACACATATATTCTTTATATACATGTTTTTGTTGCATAAATAATACCATTCAGTAGGCACCGTTTCTGAAGAAAGAAGAGCACGCATACCCACAGAGAAAGAGGTAGGAAAGAGGATAGCGTGTCTAAGGACCAGCGAGTAATTCAGTGGGTCTGTAGCAGCACGTGTAGGGAACACTGGTGTGCCAGGGAAGACAGACTTGGAAAAGCAGGTGGAGGTAAGATCATAAAGGACTTGCATGTCATGCATAAGTGGTCTAGGGTGCCAACTGGTGCCACAGATGCAGTACTAAAGCATCCTAATGACCACCTCAAATGAAACTATATGAATTGTTCAGAAGAAAATTTCACATTGACCTTACTTACCTTTCAACACTATTTAGATAAGAGGATCCATCGTGGCCTCCTACTGCGTATAACAGGTCATCAAGAACACTGACCCCAACGCCACATCGCCTTTTGCTCATTGAAGCTACCATTCGCCATTCATTGGTCTGGGGGTCATAGCGTTCTACACTGGAAATGGCATCTCCACTGCACCAGCCACCAACTGGGGAAGTAACGAAATGGTCAGAATGCCTGTCCCAGAGCACAGACTGTACGCTTACTGCCAGCCTGTAAACTGACCAGTGCTTGGACTTAACACGTTCACTTTTACTTAGTCCGCTGGGATTGCTAAAATCTTTCATTTCTATTATAAATAAGTTAGTATTAGGTTCATTTTACAGAGACAGGCAAGGATACCAATTCAAATGAGATTGGGAGATCCTGTGACAGACAGAATACTGAATTTAGCTAGAAAGCTTGACTGTTGCCTTTATTGAGCTCTGATCTTTGAAAAAATCCTGTAAACGACCTAGTTGTAAAATTAGAAATAAAAACTTTAAAGTGAAACAAAATACATGAAACTGCTTTCTAAAGCACCACACGCTACATAAATATAATGTGTAATTAAGAGCCAAAAGAACCATAATTCAGAAGCCTGTTCTTTTTGTTTTTACTCTGTTGGGGGAGGGACTGTGGCTCTTCTCATGATCTTTTACTAGGTCCTCTTGTAACAAAATAATTCAAAAATTCTTATGATTTATTTACAAAATATTTTGCTTTCTTTTTCATCTGTAATCTGTACTGAATTCTATAGTTTGCAACATAATATTTTAAAAAATTGATTTGAGAGAGAGAGAGAGAGAGAGAGAGAGAAACATCCATTAGTTGCCTCTGGCACATAACCCTTCAGAGATCCAACCCACAACCTGAGTATGTCCCACTGGGAATCAAACCGGTGACCTTTCAGTCCAAGGGATGATGCTCAGCTAACTGAGCCACACTGGCCAGCACCTACATAACATTTTAGATCAAGGAATGTTTTAAAGAAGTTACATTTTTCATAACCTCATAACAAGTTCAAACTGAGTTCCATAAAGCATCTCTGAGTGTTCCCTGAAAGCATGGTTATTTGGGATACATCTGATATTCTTTCAAACCATCTCTACTTCAATCCAAATAAGAGCTATATTCTAGAGTTTAAAAAGTGAAGTCTAAGGAACCTTAACCTCAAAACGTTTGAAAACTATTGTTTTCTAAGGGTTTTCAGTAACTTCAGGAGCTAGACTAAACTAGTAATGTTTCTAACCTCCTAGCTGGATTTTAAAATTAATTTCTTTATTTCAAATCTCAATTTGCACACATTTTTATTTTATTGTGGTTTCATATAAATCAAGGTATTAAACTAATACTATGTATCCCTTTCCAGCAATATTTTCCTTAGGTGCACTAATTTTCTAAAGGCCTGTGTTTTTCTTTAGGATGGAAGAACACAGTTGATGAAGTAACATTAATTTGATTTGGAACCATGTGATCTAATAAAGAGCTGGTTTTTATGACTTCCATTATAAAATTGTGTCTGAGGTTTAATGATCAGACTATTTGATTTGTCTCAAATGCTCGTAACCCTAACAATTGGAGCCAGATTTTATTCTGGAATTTAAGATGTTTTATCTGATATTGAAACTCCTGGCATATATCCTAGAACAGAATTCAAATTAGGATACACAAAACTTAGTGTCATTTAGTATTAGTTAAATATACTGATTTAAATGAAACCTGATTTTCCTTAATCATGATGGGTGGGTGATAATTTCTCCCTAGTCTTCCTCAGGATGAACAGATTCAGAGGCAGACAATAGGAGCAAAATGATACAGTGTAAGGTTGTCTTGAGTTGCATTTAGCCAGGAAAGGTAGGAAGGAGTATAAATAACTGATGTAAGATAATGTTTTTTTGTTTTGTTTTGTTTTTTTTACAGTTTCAGGTAATTATGAGGCAACTTGCACACTGGTGTATAAATTTATGCATATGACTCATTTGAACAAAACATCCACTGCAATGTGGCTTTATTTATTTATAAATAGATTTTAGATAATTTTCCCAATTTGCTCTTTATATTCATAAACTTAAAAAAAACCCCAAAAAAACCACGCCTCAGAATTTTACTTATTTATGTATGGACTCAAATACAAAGTTCCATTTATTTTCAGTAATGAAAGCAACACAACAAAAAGGAATTAATCCACTTATTTTTAAATCTAACACAGCCTTACCACGAAACTAGCCTTAACAAATAAAAACACATTACTAGTTACCAAGTAAGACTATTCTGGAGACTCTCAGGTTTTGCCTGTGCAATGCGGTTTTAGGTTTATGCAAACAGAGCACTGTTTTGGAGAATATCAGGTTGGATCAGGAGGTAAGACTCAAGTTCCATGACAGCATATGTGCTTCTTATGACAGCGGGTATCACAACTGTCCAAAGGACTACTCACTTGACAGTTTCTCTAAAATGTTCAGTTTAGTCACCGTAATTAAGATCCAAACCTGCAAAAAGGACTTCTCCACAGCGGATAGGCTTCCGTGGTCTGGTCCGCGGTCCTTGCATTAGTGGACGTTCTTGGGGCAACAGAAGATAGTTTTTAGCCTCATCTACCAAGTCTCTGTGGAGAAAATTCTGCCTTTATTTCAAGCGTCTAAATAACATTGTTAGTCAAATCCCAGCACAGTTTAGGAATAGGTAAATTGGCAAAGGGATCAAGCATAAATCAAACCAAATCCTGAATGCCAGCCCACATTAAAAAGGGTCTCAGCCGAAACTGTCTTGGCTCAGTGGATAGGGTGTCGGCCTCCGGTCAAGGGCATGTACCTTGGTTGCGGGCACATCCCCAGTGGCGGGTGTGCAAGAGGCAGCTGATCGATGTTTCTCTCTCATCGATGTTTCTAACTCTATAACACTCTCCTCCTCTCTGTAAAAAATCAATAAAATATTAAAAAAAAAAAAAAAAAAAAAGCGTCACAAACATGAGAGCAATGATGCCAGTCATACTTGGAGTCGTGGACCGATTAGTATTTCCATTATGACTTCATATCTCAGTGCAAATGTACCTCAACATGCTTGGGGCCAATAATAACTTATGGAAAACTAAAAATTACAACTAGATTACCAGCCTACTTATTGCTTTCTCATAAATTTTATTAGATTCTGCAGGATACTGGCAAAGTAGCATATCAGCCGTGGCACAAAATGTTTGCTAAATTAATTAAGGTAATAAAACTAAGTAAAAAATTAGATTGTTGCTAAAAAGAAGCACGGTGCCATCATTTAATATTGATTTGCTATCTGGTACTGTCTGAATGGATTCCTCTCAACAAGTCTACTGAGGGTGAACAAATGTGTTTTTTTTCCCGTCTATTAAGGTATTTTATGAGAAGAACTTAGTAATTGTACCTGCTAAAAAAAATATCACTTGAGTCCTTTGCGTGTCCCAGTGCCTGACTAGTGCATATCCATCTGTTACTCTGTCCTCTCTCAACTCTAAAAGTGTTTCCTAAATTATATTATATTTTAATTTCTCTAGTTATTGTATGTTGCAGAGTAATTTTCTCCTGCTGGACTAGTCCTCAGGTGTGACCCAATAATGCATTTCCTATATATGGCTTTGCTAAGCTCCTCTGAGTTTATTTATCTTAAAAACAAAACAGATAAACACCAAAAAAATCTCTCCCGACGATGAAGAGCCTTTTCTAGCGTCCTCAGCGTTAAAAAGAGACTGTGATCTCCTAACAGCTGGTTTTTAATTAGGTTTTCAGGGGCTCCTAGAAAGAGTACTTAGAGCTGATACTCAGCAAGCCAGCCCACCATTAATAGCAGCAGCAGCATTTACAGCCTGGGCAGTACGGCACTAGTTCATTGAGCCCACCACAGCCTATGCAATCGGTGCCGTTACTGTCCTGACTTTAGATGAAGAAACCATAGCAGAAAGAGGTGAAAGGGACCAGCCTAAGGTCACAGAACTGGTAATGCTGACGTCAAGATATCAGGAAGGGGCTTGACAAGTGACAGCACCTTTACTCTCTGCATCAGAATCAGGACAATCCGATTTCTATTTTGTGCACAAGGGGCACCTTGTATTGTTTCTTCAGATTTCACCATCCATGATTCCTATGGTTTTCCTGCAGGTGCTGAAATATCTTGGGGGGGAGGGGGGGCGTGGAGTGGGGAGGAACTGCCATTTGTCTGTTTTTAAATTTAAAAGACAAAAATCTAAAGCCCCTCTAATATCTGTTAAAGGGACAGACTTTAGATTACAGAAGAAGTGCAAATGCATCTACATGTCCTTCCTCTGTTAAGGAATTCCTGATTTTAGAACATGTTTCTTCAGTGTAGGCTAAGGAGTTCTGCGTACTAACTTGCTCTTTTATTTTTATGTACAGACCATGGTAGGAGAAAATGATTAAAAACACATGGCTTCAGATTTGAACCTAAATCGTAAAATCTGTCAAACTGGGAAATGTAATTTATTAAATTTCATATACATCAAAGAGATAGCCCTATAACTTAGGTGTTTTGTTTGCTTTATAAAAGCATTTATAAAGCTACTTCATAAGTGTGGTAGACCTTTACCTTCGTCCACAGTCTCAGAAAACAAGGCCAGTCCTATCCCTAATTGGGCATATATGATGGAATGAAAATATGTTCTGGACACACTTTTTGACAGAACCAATAGTATATTTATCTCAAGAAGAAATGTATCGGCAGAGATTTACCTCTTCTAATTCAAGATTGCATTAAGATCTTAGAAATCTATACCAAAAAAAACACAATACATTAAAAAACTAATGGGATGAAATACTGGAAGTTCAGTTCTCTCTTCTTCATCTCCTCCTCTTGACCAGAGCCAAGAATAAAAATGTGTTAAATACTCTGCTTTCAGCAGTAGGAAGCACACTAGGTAGGCAGTAATAGAAATAAGGAAATTAGGAGAAAACAGGAACTCTTGGTTGCTGATTTTCCCTGACAGGGCCATTCATACCTGCATTCTTCATCACTCTTGATGAGGGGATCAGAGCCCACGGTGCCCACCAGGAACTTGGGGCTGAGCAAAGGCAGACGGACATGCTGGAGCACCTACGAGAAAATGAACATGCTTAAAGGCTCGAGTGCCCATCTGCCAGGTTTTTAAGAAAATAGGTGCTCCCCTATTGTATTTCAATTGTTTGGGGATCTAACAGAATCAACTTACCAATTGATCTAATTAGCATATAATGAAGAAGAAAAGAAGGCATAAATACTAAAACTAAATTCAATTTATTCTAACCACCAACTTAGTAATTAGAATAATCAGAAAACAAAGCACACTAATATCACTTTAGAATGCTACTTGAAGCTTTCAGCAATATATTTATTCTAAGCTCTTCTACAATTAGCTTATTTAACTGATTCTAATAAAAAATCTAGAAGAATATCCTATTAAACTGCGAAAGCCTACAGTCATAACAACAAGAACATCAAGCATTTCATTTAGTGACCACTTTGGCCCATATTGTCCCTTTAGTCTTCAAAACGGCACAGGCTTGCCAAGCCATAGGGAGAGGAAGCAGGAAGTGGCCTTCCTTGCTCTGTTCTGTTCGTTTTGTATCTTTAGGTTCTGACCGGCTGTATAGCCCAAACCTAGAGTTGATGCAAAATAGAGAGGAAGCAAGGAGCAGAAAGTTTATGATAAACACATATCTCCTTGATTATTTGGAAACAGATGGTCTTTCTTACAGTCTAATATAAGGGGCAGTGAGTGATACCGCTTTTAAAAAAAAAAAGTCAAATACATATTATGAAAGCAGTTACTTAGAGAAGCATTTCCTTTATACCTGGGGTAACTGAGGGCGTCTTTCTTGGATACTGTATTTGACCCAGGCCATCACTGCATTGAACACCTGTTCTTCACTGCGAACGTTTAGCTCATCACTAGATATTATATCAATGAGTTGATTGGCTGGAAGCAACATGAACTCTTCACTTTCCATCACCTGTTCAAAGTAAGGTAAGAATAAAAGAAAAAAACCGGTGATCATACTTAATTTGTTGCCTCAATATTTTTCTTAAGGGTTATGAAGCAAAATTCTATTCCACAATAGAGCTGAGGTTCAAAACAGTGGAGCAGAGAAAAGAAACAGATGGGCAGACTATGGACAATGAAACTATCATGTACAACACTACAATGGTGGATACAATATTACACATTTGTCAAACGCACAAAATGTACAACAGCAAGAGTGAACCCTAAAGTAAACTATGGACTTTGGGTGATAACATGTCAATGTAGGTTCATCAGTTGTGACACATGTACCCTCTGATGTTGATAGTGGGGGAGGTTGTGTGTGCACGTGTGTGTGTGTGTGTGTGTGTGTGTGTGTGTGTGTGGAGAAGGGGTGTACGGGAACTCTACTTTCTGCTCAATTTTGCTGAAACCTAAAACTGCTCTAAAAAATGTTTATTAATTTAAAAAAGGATACAAAGGAGAGTACAGGGGACACAAAACTTGGGGGGAAATAATAATTTATGATTCAAATAATTTAAGACAAATGCATTTTTTTTCCCTAAAATGAAGTATCAAAATTAAAGTTTACATTCAAAGTAAACTACTAAACTATACCAAATTATAACTCCAGAAATATAAAAGGCACATAAAAAACTTAAGAATAGCTTTCAGACTAAGATTAGCATTGATAGAGCAGTGTTGGAGTAGAAACAGCAAGGGGCCAGTATAAAAGAAGAATAAGGGTGTCGGAGATTTTATAAGCAAGAATGGATATAATGAGGAGAATCAGACCCAGGAAAACCTCTGAAGACCAACACACTCTTATATTTACCTATCCCAGTATATCTATCTCACTGATGTGTGCATACATTACAGATATTACTACACACACCCCAGTTATTTATCATCACCCAGGGCTAGGGAACTGTCGGAATGGAGAGGCAATGACCAGGATATCACCCTGTCGTGCACGCCAGCCATAAGTCCCAAAAGCTTGTAGATCTCGCCATGACTGTGCGGAGTACAAGGGGCAGGGTGCAACGCGGGAGGGAACGGTAACCGCTACACTCCACGTGGTTTGTTCTCTCACGCAGTACACGTGCTATGTGTGATGCCCATGTGTGCAGGAAGGATCTAGTGAAGAGGTCAATTCCTACTGTGTGACCTCTGATGCAGGTGATGTATTCTCTTGGGACAAAGTTATTTTCATGCTCATCAAAAAGTCAGAATATTTCCCAGAATATGAGATAAGCCATTGCTATTTGAATATTTGATTGTTTTTCCCAAGTACATTAGAAAAAAATGTGCATCTCAAAATAAATCAGTTTAGCCGAAACTGGCTTGGCTCAGTGGATGGAGTGTCTGTCTGCGGACTGAGAGGTCCCGGGTTCGATTCCGGTCGGGGGCATGTGCCTTGGTTGCTGGCACATCCCCAGTAGGGGGTGTGCAAGAGGCAGCTGGTGGATGTTTCTCTCTCATCGATGTTTCTAGCTCTCTATCCCTCTCCCTTCTCTGTGAAGGGTCAATAAAATATATTAAAAAATAAATAAAAAAATTAAAAAATAAAACAGTTTCGAGCCATAAAGTCAGCTATGCTTATAGTAGAAAACACTAATGAACATTTTAATTTGTATGGCAAAAAGTTTCAAATCATCCGAGTGGGAAACTTCAGGAAACGAAACAGGTAACGTTTACATCTTAGCTAGGTTGCTTAGCCAGGTAGCGTGGTTAGAATGATTGCATTGTACTCTTGGTGGCAGGATTGTTAGATTTAGCAAATAAAAACACAGGACATCCTTACACTAATTAAATTAACTGGACTCTCCGTTATTTTATCTGGCAACCCTATGTTGGGGGCTAGAAAGGCCAGAGCCAAATCTGGGGCCTCGCTTCAAATTAAATGCGCTGGCCTTCACCGTGTGCAAAACTTAAGCCATGACTGTATCCTACTTTCCTCTTTTCTTTGCACTCTGCTTTCTTTACTAAAGTACAAGAAAGGTATCAGATATCTTTGTGGAGTGCCTTAACATTCTTTGTGGATCTTGTCAGAGCATAATAATTTTTCCCAACTTAGTATTATAAGCCAAATGTTATGTGTCAATGATCACCAAGATTAAAGATTATAAGTGAACCACCATGATATTAAATAATGATATTAAAAATGATATCACTTACTGGAAACATCAGATGGCAAGAAGACATGAAAATCTGTGTGAGAAAATATTTGTTTGGCACTAAGGACAAAGAGTAAGAATAATACTTTTGATAAACAAAGTATGCTTAAAATGTCACTTCTCCTTTTTCACCAATAAGAAAAAGATACTGTCTACCATTAGGGCAAATCTAGCACTGACATCTATCCTGGAACCAAACAACCAGGTGAAGAAAATAATGCCTTGCTTGGCCAGTGTGGCTCAGTGGTTGAGCATCAACCTATGATCCAGGAGGTCACGGTTTGATTCTCCGTCAGGGCACATGCCAGGGTTGAGAGCTTGATCCCCAATAGGGGGCGTGCAGGAGATACCCAATCAATGATTCCTTCTCATCACTGATGATTCTATCTCTCTCTCCTTCTTCCTTCCTCTCCCTGAAATCAATAATATATATATGTGTGTGTGTGTGTGTGTGCGCGTGTGCACGTGTGTGTGTGTGTGTAAATATTTTAAATATCTGCTTTCTCAAATAAAAGTTTACAGGAGATCTGCATTTTAAGTCCCACACTATTATGGGAACTTCTTTCATTGATAAAGATTTTTCTGTTTCTTCAGTTTTTGTAAATATGTATGTGTTATCTCCATGAAACAATCCACACACCTCGATTTCCTCTTCTCTATTTATTCCCAGTTTCCTCTGCCAGCTGCTCTTTAGCTAACCTACCCTTTAGTATGGGGAAAAAATGGAGGGCTTTTTTTCTTCTTTCTCTAAATTAGGCAACTTCATTTGCATTGATTTTTTTTTTTTTTTACCTTGTTTATGGTGCTTTTATTTAAAAATTAAAAAATTTTTTTAAAAAAATATTTTATTGATTTTTCATAGAGATGAAGAGAGAGGGATAGAGAGTTAGAAACATTGACGAGAGAGAATCATCGATCAGCTGCCTCTTGCACACCCCCTACTGGGATGTGCCCGCAACCCAGGTACATGCCCTTGACCGGGACCCTTCAGTCCGCAGGCCAATGCTCTATCCACTGAGCCAAACTGGTCCTGGCTAAAAGTTTAAAATTTTTATGTAATCAAATTTATCAATTTTTTCTTTTATGGCTTCTATATTATATCTGGCCTTAAAAAAATTAAGCCATAGTTTAATTACTGTGACTTAATTACTTTGTTGATGACTCCTACATTTCAATCGAACCCTAATCTTTTTATTTTTTATTTTTATTGATTTTTAGAGAGGAAAGAAGAGATAGAAACATCAATGATGAGAATCATTGACTGGCTGACTCCTGCACGCCCTCCCACAAGCCGGGCATGTGCCCTTGTCTGAAATTGAACCTGGACCTTTCAGTCCGAAGGCTGATGCTCTATCCACTGAACCAAACCACCTAGGGCCTAATCTCTTTCCTAAGATACAGACTCATATAAATAGAAGCCTACTATCAAACTGATTATACCTAAATCGGAACCCATGATCTTACTTCCTCAAACATTCCCCCTCTCCAGTACCTTTGTAGTACAAATTTCTAAAAATGGGATTGGTGAGTCGAGTGTGTACAATTAGGTGTGTAATTTTGATAGGTACTGCCAAATTTCTTTTCAAAGGAGTTGTATCAATTTATACTCACACTAGCAAAGTAGCTATTTTCCCTATGGCCTTATCAATAGGATTTGCAATCCAACTTATAAATATTTATAATCTGGTAGACAAAAAAATAGTACCGTACTTTGTATAGTTTTAATTCATATTTCAGTTATTATGAACAAGCCTGAGCAGATATTCATATATTTAAGTGCAAACTGAATTTATTATTTTATTGCTCATTTTATTGATCTTGGTTACTGACCAATAAAAGCTCTTGATATATTAAGGTCATTGCCTGTGATATGATTTGCAAATATTTGCCCCCAATTTGTCTTTAACTTACTGTTTTGTTTTACCATGCAGAAATTTTTTAGTTTTATACAGTCAAATCTATGAACATTTTTTTCTATGCCTTCTGGGTTAGTCAATTAAGCCTCTTTGCTTCAAAATTAGAAAGGAATTGATCTGTGTCATCTAATATTTTCATGGTTTCATTTTGTATTTTAAGTCTTTGAGCCATTAGAGGTTTTCCTGGTGAACAGAGAGTAATATTAAAGTGCAAAATGAACCATGTCTTTCCTTTGCTCAAAACACTTTAATGGTTAAATTTCAAATTCTTAACATGGTCAATTAACTCCAGTGCAGTCTGGCTCTGTTCCTTCTGTAAAATTGTTATGTAACATCCTCTTTTACTCTCTGGGTCTCACTAGATTCCTTTCCATTCTTCAAACTAGTATGCTTCTTCATGTCTCAGAATTTTGCATGAGCTGTTCTGGAACCAAAGTTAAATTCTGTAACACACTTAAATCATCCAGGGTTTCTTCTTTGTAGCACCTACTGCTGTAATTGTGTAATTGTACATTCACGGGCTACCTTCCCTGCTGGATTTTACATACACCACGGAAACTGACTCCAGGGGTCTCGTTTACCCCTGCAACCTTTGTTCCTAACTCCAGTGGCTGAAACATAGCTTTACAAATATTGAATGAAAAATATCTAATTTCATTTTTTTTCTGATTATTCACCAAATAACCTCTGACCTATATAATTTATTCTGCTGAATAATCCATATAATAGGAAGAACAGGCTTCAGGTAAATGACTGATACCAGGTTTTCTAGCAGACACACATCTCCTTATGGATTGATAGACTGTATTCTGACTTTTATGAATATGACATGACTAGGCACAATCAAGTCCTAACCTATTACTGATAAACACAAACTTGGACTCTAAAATAAAAACCAAGTTTAGAATTTATAACAACTTCTTTAATATTATGATTTAGAATCGGCAGTAAATAGCCAAGCAGCTGTGTATGTGTCAGCAGAGTGAGCCTACCCACTCCTGACAAAGACATTATGAAGACATTCAAACCACCAAGTACAACTCACCTCTTGAAAGTTATGTTGAGTGAACTTGTCTGCTATCCTTAGCAACTCACGACATGAATGCGTGTCAGCGAAAGCCCGAATACCAAGGCAGTTAGAGGGATCTAATTGTCTCTTTAAGAATTCGCAGCAGGCTTCCTGTATCTCTGCCAGCTGGAGGAGACACGCAGCTGGCAGGAGGGTCTGAACATTGCCCTCCTCCACAGTTATCTGGGAGGTGTACGCAAAGTCAATCAGCAGCTCCATAGCCCTCTCGTCTATGTCTCGGATCACTACTTCTGTCTGCCGACTCTCCGCCAATTCTCCTGTGAACATCGCTCGGAAGTAGGGGCTACAGGCCGACAGAATGACCCGGTGGGCATAGATCTTCTTGGCGCCCACCACTAGCACCACATCGCAGAGCTCCCGGTGCTTCCGCAGGAGGTTAATCACTTCCAAGGTTTGCCGAGGGTGCTTGTCTGAGATGTAGGGCATGCGGGCAGGCTGGGGAACCCCTTCGGGCAGCTTGTTGGGGTCTCCAAGGGTGCAGCGGCTTGTCACATCCATCCCAGTCTCTCCTGGTCGAATGCTGGTGCACCTGCAGGAACGGCGGGGGAGAGGGATGAGAGGGGCAGTATTATTAGACACTCACTCCTGTCACAAAAGGATTCCCAAGTCAAGACACAGGGAAACCTACAGGTAAGCAAAAGACAGAGCTAAGTCCCCGAAGAGTTCCCGTTCTAAGAACCCTAGAACTCAAAAACTTCTTTAAAGTCTCTCGAGGAATGAATAGTATTAATTCCCAGTCAGAGCACTTTCACTGTGACCTCCCATAAAATAAAGGACAATTCTTTTTTTATCTCAGTAGTCAGACTAGGACTGTTTAGGCCCTATCTTTTTCAACTGCCTGTACTCAAGTAGTAACACATTATGAGAAACATTTCTAAATTATGATCTATGGGCTTTAATTTCATAATCTGGTTTAATCAAAATCTTGATAGTTGTCATTTTTCTAAAACACACAACTGTTTATTTATGATCATTGGGAGATATTTTAAATTGCTCTAAGGTTTAGCACAAAATCTGTAAATTATAGCCAATTTTAAAAAATATATATATTTTATTGATTTTTTTACAGAGAGGAAGAGAGAGGAATAGAGAGTTAGAAACATCGATGAGAATCATCAATCAGCTGCCTCTTGCACACCCCCTACTGGGGATGTGCCCGCAACCATGGTACATGCCCTTGACTGGAATCAAACCCACCTTTCAGTCCCCAGACCGACGCTCTACCACTGAGCCAAACCGGTTTCGGCAATTACAGCCAATGTTGCATGAAACGATCAGAAGGAAAATAGGCCAGGGTCCAAAAATTAACTTTATATGTAGTACTATATTTCCTTCACCCGAAGATGCCTAGAATTTGCAGTTTACACAATCACAATGTTCTAAAAGTTTTTAAAAAAATCACAAGCACAAGTGTGTCCCTGGGATGCTTTGGATAATTGCTTAGGGCCAAACATAATTCAAGGGATTCTTTAGTCCTTTGAGAGGAGAACTTAGAATAAAACTTTGTGATATTAAAGAATACTGAGGTATCAATTATATGGATAAACACTTGCTGTATTGGCAACTAGTAAGAAAAGCTTTGGGTACCTTTAATTCAATATTCACAATTCTAAAAAGTTATTAAATCAACTGTGTGTCTTACAAGTGAGGAAATGTAGTAAGTAACTATGCATTTACATTATAAAGGCACAAACTTAAAAACCACAAGCGTGGTTCTTCCTTTCTCCACCAGCAACCTGTTTTTCCAAAGCACCTAAACATTCAATCTTTCCAGCCTCAGCCCACAGGTGACTGTATTCTAGAGTACAGACTGTTCATAATTCCTGACATCTGGTGGAAACAGTTCTGCATATGCTTGACAAGTGAAAGACTGAAATATAAAGCTGGGCAGTTAGATAATTTACCACCCACGCCAACAATCAAGAAGGCAATTAGCCATGTGCATGCTGGTGCCTTGTATGTAGTGAAAGCTGAAAGAATAAACCACTCGGGTAACAGTGGTAGAATCAGGTTTTAAAAAACCCGGTCATTAAAGACAAGACCAGTTAAAAAATTCCTGTTGTAATACTGACATTGCATGTAGACGTTAAAGCATATCTGTTGCAACCTTAATTATGTACATAAAGATGATACTGTTGAAATCAGATAAGTAATTTTTTATTTTACCTAAGTAAAATATGAAAGCTAATTTATACATACCTACTTTTAAAAGTATGCCATAGCAAAAAAAAAAAAAAAAAAGGTGCTATTATTATATTAGTATAGACTCTCACTTTAAATAATGAGTAATTTCTATATTATTATAGACTGCATGGTTAACAAACTTGGAAGGAATTCTCTTGAATGTGGTCATTCTCCAAAGTCTGTCCTCTCTGCTCTCTATACACATTTGTGGGGAAAGCTCATTTAATGTCCTGGTTCCCATCACCCATGTGTGAATGGCCAAAGGATTTTTATCTCCTATCTGGATAACTCAAGTTCACATACAGGCAGTCTTCCGGTTACATCAGACTCAACATACATTGTTTCGTGGTTACATCACCATCTCCCATTTATTTATAAGTAAAAAGTTCCGTCATTTTGACGTATGTACATATGTGCTTTATGTTTTTTATTATTTATTTACCACAAGTAAAGGCCAGGAATTGTTATCTTTCTTTCACATTTTTTTTTACTGTTTCACTTCATTACTGCTGTGTATGTGCTCCATGTGAGTGACATGTGAGTGATGTAGGTGGGTTCCAACTTATAGAGAAAATCGAGGTACGTCGCGCTAAAGAACAGATCTCCTACGTAACCTGAGGACCTACTGTATATCAATGATATATCTAAAACTGATTCCTTGATTCTCTTCCTCCATTGGTGTCTCTCCTCTAGTCTTCCCCAGATCAATAAAAGGTAATCTTATTCTTACATTGGCTCAGGCCAGAAATCTTGGAACCTTTCCCTTCGACACTGAAACCCAACTCATCAGCAAATCCTCCATATGATCCCTAAAATACAACCATTTCGCTACACGTCTAGCCCCACCCTAATTCAGGCTATCCTTACATATATATATATATATATATATATATATTTTATTGATTTTTTTACAGAGAGGAAGAGAGGGGAATAGAGAGTTAGAAACATCGATGAGAGAGAATCATCGATTAGCTACCTCTTGCACCCCCCCCAATGGGGATGTGCCTGCAACCAAGGTACAGGCCCTTGACCGGAATCGAACCCGGGGCCCTTCAGTCCCCAAGTTGACGCTCTATCCACTGAGCCAAACTGGTTTCAGCTATCCTTACCTTTTAAAAATATAATCTCATAAGTGGTCTTGCTTCCACATTTGCTAATTTATAATCTCTTCTCTAAACATTTATTTAGACCTTTTAATTATAAAAGACAAGATGGGATGATAAAGACCATTAGAAGTGTTTGGTTTGCAGTATTTTGGGTTTTGTTTTGAAATGGAAATAGAATATCATTAGGAGGACTTTTAGTTCACCATCATACTGTCTTACGTGAAGCTGTGCCATACACTGAACTACCTAAAGATCTATGAATTTGTTTTTTAACCTGTTATAAAGGCACTAGTATAAGGCTTGTGACAGAATTAAACTGTTTGGTAGAATAAAGTAACAGTAATTTTAAAGGGAGAAAGTTTTTGTTGTTGTTTTTTTGGTGGGGGGAGAAAGGAAGAATTATAAGAAAAAGGGAAAGGAAGGGGAAGGGGAAGGAAAGGGGGACTTTTAAAATTGTGGCGGGTCCTGGCCGGCTTGGCTCAATGGATAGAGCATCGGCCTGGGGACTGAAGGGTCGTGGGTCTGATTCAGTCAAAGGCATATGCCTGGGTTGTGGGCTCGATCCCCAGTGGGGGGCATGCAGGAGGCAGCTGATCAATGATTTTCTCTCATCATAGATGTTTCTATCTCTCTCTCCCTCTCCATTCCTCTCTGAAATAAAAAATATACTTTAAAAATGAATGAATAAGTAAATAAATAAATAAATAAATAAATAAATAAATAAATAAAATGGTGGTGGGTTGTGATCTAAGAAGACAGCCAGTGAGAAAATGATGAATGTCCAAAATACTTTATGGCCCTCTCCACTATCCCTAAACCTGAGGTATTCAATGGCAGCAGTTAATGGAGGCAAAGAAAGAGACAGTGAAGCCCTACACAATTTGGCTCAGTGGACAGAGCATTGGCCTGCAGACTGAAGAGTCCCAGGTTCGATTCCAGTTAAGAGCACATGCGTAGGTTGCATGCAGGCTGGATCCTCAGTGGGGGAGTGTATAGGAAGCAGTCAGTCAATGAATCTCTCTTATCATTGATGTTTCTAGCTCTCTCTCCCTTCCCCTTGCTCTCTGAAATCAATAAAACATATATATGTATTATAAAGTGTGGATATATATATATATATATATGGAGAGAGAGAGAGAGAGAGAGAGAGAGAGAGAGAGAGAGAGAGAGAGAGAGAGAGAGAGGGAGGGAGGGAGGGAGACAGCGAGTATGAACCATTTTTAGAAAGAAGAGATACAGTGCTATGTCTGCTTAAAGAAGTCAAAGACTGGAAAATAATTATATACTGACACTAAGAACCCAAAGGAGGGAGAAATTTAAAAATATAAGCAAGAGGAGGAGAATAAATAAATGATGGAATGAGATCCTTGAAGAGTGGGAGTGCACAGAACCAAACCAGAGGGATGGACCTTAGATGTAAGAGATGAGAGGAAAGGAGTGGGAGGGAGATAATATGGAAACAGACACATTTATTTTGGGGAAGGAGGTGTCAGGAATTAGGAAGTTCACAATGACCTCTGTTTTCTGTGAAGTTGGGAGTTGGGGTGGCCGGTCACCTTCTGGCTGTGAGCAGAATGGTGGCAGAATCATGAGAACAATGGGTAAACCGTGTGAAGAGCTGCTGTGGGGATGAGTAAGACTCAGAAACACTGTTGGCCCAAATGATATTAAAGACTCATGAACTCCCATGGCTGGTTTTATCTACTGGTAATCAACAGCCCAAATCAGAGAATAGAAATGTCTGCATATAACTAGGCATAATAGAAATGCCTAATTAATAATAGGTATGCCTGAAATACCACAGACAAAAAGAGTTGAATGGTGGCTAGAAAATGGTTGAAACTGTGTGAAATGAGAAGGGGCAATGGCATCTTAATTTTGACAGAGAACAGATGGAATGAACATCCAGGAGATTATAATTAGAAAACGAATTATTAGCACTTATGATTTCAGAGAGCGTTTTCCTGAGTGATAGTAGAAACGGATTGTTGAAGTGAGCGAAGGTGAAAGTCACAAGAATTTAACTTAAGAAGCCAAGGGAGTGTAGGCTAGGTAAATAGATGTGTCATTCCCATGAATATTAATATATCCTAAAATCATAGTGAGGAGGAGAATCAAATCATGTGCATCCTGGAAACATAAACCAAAAAAACAAATCAAACATCTTAAATATTCTTCATGTTTACCAAAGGAATGTTATAACTCTGGTAACTCCCTAAGTAAATAAAATTTCTGTCCACCCAAAACTGTGAGTCAACTTCAAATTTCAGAGCTATCATGTCACACATTCCTCAGATCTTGTAATCCCAAAGTAATATTCCAAATTGAGAAAAGAGTCATTTTCTATAAGTGGGTAAGATAAGTTGAAATCAAGCACAATAAAAAGTTTAGAAAACAGTCTCTGATTCTAAAACATTTATAATCTGATGGCCCCAGGTGTAAGCGCAGAAAGCAGGCTAACCCGCGACGCAATAACGGGAGGTAAGATGGCGGAAGAATAGATGGGCGGATTCTGAGCCCTCTCCCGAAGCAGAAAGAGAGAGCAACTGAGGGTCTTGTGCTGTGAGTGTTTATTGGCAAGCTGGGAGACAGCGAACACCAGAAGAAACTGCTGGGGGGCTGCTGACAGAGGTGCCCCTCACAGGGAAGCACCCACGCGGGCTGTGTCCCTGCCCGGAGCTACCTACCGGCTTGGACGGGGAAACCTCGCCATCTTGAGAGGAAGATAGGATCGTGTCAGAGGCCTGAATATCCACAGCCGCAGCGACCACCAAGCATCTGTGACCCCCAGAACGCGGATCCCAAGCGGCGCGAACACTTGCCCTCACAGGATTGCCCCACTGCTCAGCGAAAAGGAGAGAGAGAACTACACAACCAGACATCATAGATCATGGGGAGACCAAAAAACAGCCCGCATATGAAAGAAAAGCAGGCTTCACCAGAAAAGGAAGTAAACGATATAGAGGCAAGCAACCTACCAGAGCAAGAATTCAGAGTAACAATCTTAAGATGGCTAAAAAGAATGGAAGACAAATTTGACAATTTGAGTAAGACCCAAGAGGAAATGAAAAAAACCCAAGAGGAAATGAAGATGACTCAAGATGAAATGAAAAATGACATCGCTACTATGAAGAACTCAATAGATAGCATCAAGAGCAGACTAGAAGAAGCAGAGGATCGCATCAGTGAGCTAGAAGACAAGATGGAAAAAAATACCCAATTAGAGCAGCTTCTAGAAAAAAAAATTAAAAAGCAGGAGGAGAGCCTACGGGAGCTTTGGGACAATGCAAAACAAAACAATATTCGAATAATAGGGGTTCCGGAAGGAAAGAAAACTGAGGTAGACATGGAAAATGTATTTCAAGAAATAATGACAGAAAATTTTCCTGAGATAGAGAAGAAAAAACCCACACAAATCCAAGATGCTCGCAGAGTCCCAAGCAAAATGGATCCCAGAAGACCGACGCCAAGACATATTATAATTAAATTGGCAAACACCAATGACAAAGTTAGAATCTTAAAAGCAGCCAGAGAGAGACAGAAAGTTACATATAAAGGAACCCCCATCAGACTAACAACTGATTTCTCAACAGAAACTTATCAGGCCAGAAGGGAATGGGATGAAATATACAAAGTCATGCAAAGAAAGGGTCTGAATCCAAGAATACTGTACCCAGCAAGACTATCAATCAAAATTGAAGGGGAAATCAGGAGCTTCACAGACAAAAAAAGACTAAAGGAATTTATCTCCACCAAACCAGCAATGCAAGAAATGCTCAAAGGTCTACTGTAAAAATAAATAAATAGGAAGCGAAGAAGGAACACAAGGGTATAGAATAAAAATGGCATCAAATGAGTACCTATCATTAATAACATTAAATGTAAATGGTTTAAATGCTCCAATCAAAAGACATAGGGTAACAGATTGGATAAGAAAACAAGACCCATACATCTGCTGTCTACAAGAAACCCACCTCAGAAAAAGAGATGCACACAGACTGAGGGTGAAGGGATGGAAAAAGGTTTTCCAGGCAAATGGAAATGAAAAGAAAGCTGGGGTAGCAATACTTATATCTGACAAATTAGATCTCAGAGTGAAGGACATAACAAGAGACAATGAAGGCCACTTCATAATACTAAAGGGAGCAATCAAACAAGAAGAAATAACCCTGGTAAATATATATGCACCCAATACGGGAGCACCCAAATACATAAAAAAACTGCTGGAGGACATTAAGGGAGAGATTAATAGCAATACAATCATAGTAGGAGATTTTAATACCCCACTGTCACCCTTCGACAAATCATCCAAACAAAAAATCAGCAAAGAAATATCAATCCTAAATGACTCACTAGACCAGATGGAATTAATTGACATCTTCAGAACATTCCACCCCAAAGCCACAGAATATACATTCTTCTCAAATGCACATGGGACATTCTCAAAGATAGACCACATTTTGGGACATAGGCAAAGTCTCTTCAAATTCAAGAAGATAGAAATCATATCAAGCATCTTCTCAGACCATAATGGCATAAAACTGGAAATTAACTACAATAAAAATAATCCAAAGAAATCAAACACATGGAGACTAAACAGCATGCTATTAAACAAGGACTGGGTTACCAGAGAAATCAAGGAAGAAATTAAAAACATCCTGGAAACAAATGACAATGAAAACACAACAATCCAAAATCTATGGGACACAGCAAAAGCAGTTTTGAGAGGGAAGTTCATATCCTTACAAGCCTATTGCAAAAAACTAGAAAAAAGTGTAACAAATGATCTAACTCTACAACTCAAAGAGTTAGAAAAAGAGCAACAAGAAAAGCCCAGTGTAAGTAGAAGGAAGGAAATAACAAAAATCAGAGCACAGATAAACGACATAGAGACCAAAGAAACAATACATAAGATCAACAAAACCAAGAGCTGGTTCTTTGAAAGGATAAACAAGATAGATGGACCTCTAGCCAGACTAACCAAGAAACAAAGAGAGAGGACCCAAATAAACAAAATCAGAAATGAAAGAGGTGAAATAACAACAGACCCCACCGAAATACAACGGATTGTTACAAAATACTATGAACAACTCTACTCCAACAAACTGAACAACCTGGAGGAAATGGACATATTCCTAGAAAAATATAATCTTCCAAAACTCAATCAGGAAGAATCTAAAAATCTCAATAAACCAGTGACTTGGGAAGAAATTGAAACAGTCATCAAAAAGCTTCCAGCAAACAAAAGCCCAGGGCCAGATGGCTTCACAGGAGAGTTTTACCAAACATTCAAGGAAGAACTAAAAACTATCCTCCTCAGACTATTCCAAAAAATCCAAGAGGAAGGAACACTTCCAAATTCCTTCTATGAAGCCAGCATCACCCTAATACCAAAACCAGATAAAGACAACTCAATGAAAGAGAATTACAGACCAATATCCCTCATGAACATAGATGCTAAAATCCTCAACAAAATTCTAGCAAATCGACTCCAGAAGAGCATCACAAAGATCATACACCACGACCAAGTAGGATTTATTCCAGGAATGCAAGGATGGTACAATATCCGCAAATCAATAAACGTGATACATCACATAAACAAATTGAAAGATAAAAATCATATAGTCATATCAATTGATGCAGAAAAAGCATTCGATAAAATCCAACACCCTTTTCTGATAAAAACTCTTAACAAGGTGGGAGTACAAGGATCATACCTCAACATAATAAAAGCTATATATGATAAACCCACAGCCAACATTATACTCAATGGGCAAAAACTAAAACCATTCCCTCTAAGAACAGGAACAAGACAGGGATGCCCACTCTCGCCACTCCTGTTTGACATAGTACTGGAAGTACTAGCCATTGCAATTAGACAAGAGGAGGAAATAAAAGGCATCCAAATTGGAAAAGAAGAAGTAAAGTTATCCTTATTTGCCGATGACATGATATTGTACATAAAAAACCCAAAAGACTCCATTAAAAAACTAATTGACTTAATAAATGAATTTGGTAATGTAGCAGGATACAAAATTAATGCCAAGAAATCCATGGCTTTTCTATACACCAACAGAGAAACTGCAGAAACAGAGACTAAAAAAGCAATTCCATTTACCATCGCACCAAAAAAATTAAGATACCTAGGAATAACTTTAACTAAGGAAGTAAAGGACCTATATGGGGAAAACTACACGACACTGAAAAAAGAGATAGAGGAAGATGTAAGGAGATGGAAGAACATACCATGTTCATGGATTGGTAGGATCAACATCATCAAAATGTCCATACTTCCTAAAGCAATCTATAGGTTCAATGCACTCCCCATTAAAATACCAACGACATATTTCACCGACCTAGAAAGAACTCTCCAAAAGTTCATTTGGAACAATAAAAGACCCCGAATAGCCACAGCAATCCTGAGAAAGAAGAGTAAAGTAGGAGGGATCTCAATACCAGACTTCAAACTATTGGGTCGGCAGCTAAGTAATTGCGGATTTTTTAAAGAAAATCAAAGACAATTTTTTCATGGAACTAAATAACTTTATTCTGTAATGTATTGCCCATTTTGATCAATGACCTTTTGCCATCTTTCAGGCAGCATCATAATCCCACGTTCAAAAAACTTCTGGTTTTTATTAGCAAAAAACTGAATCAGGTACGATTTGACATCATCATCATTATTGAAATTTTTACCATTCAAGGAGTTTTGTAAAGATCTAAACAAAAAGTAATCAGATGGTGCAAGGTCAGGACTATATGGTGGATGTGGCAAAACATCCCAACCAAGCTCCATTAATTTTTGCCGAGTGACCAAAGTTGTGTGTGGCCTTGCATTGTCATGATGGAATACAACACCTTTTCAATTTGTCAATTCGGGCCGCTTTTCTTCAACTGCATTGTTTAATTTCGTTAGTTGTTCAATGTAGACATCAGAATTGATCGTTCGGTTGGGTGGTAAGAGTTCAAAGTAGACAATTCCTTTGTAATCCCACCAAACTGATAACAAAACCTTCTTTTGATGAATATCAGCTTTTGATGTTGTTTGAGTTGGTTCACCTGGCCTGCTCCACGATCTTTTCCGCTTGATATTGTTGTAAACAACCCATTTTTCATCGCCAGTTATCAGTCGTTTTAAAAATGGATCATGTTCATTACGTTTCTTTAGCAAATCGCAGCTGCTAATGCGTTGCGTTAACTGTGATTCTTTCAGTTCGTGAGGAACCCATGTATCGAGTTTTTAAACATAGCCAAGTTGTTTTAAGTGATTTTCAATGCATGTATGTGATACATGAAGCTTCTCTGCAATCTCACGTGTTGTACTGTGACAGTCCGAATTGATTATTGCTTTGATTAGGGCGTCATCAACTTCAACTGGACGACCAGAGCGTCTTTCATCTTTGAGTGAAAAATCACCAGAACGAAATTTGGCAAACCAATTTTGACACTGCCGTTCTTTTAAGGCTTCATCACCATAAACAGCACATAACTTTTTATGAGCTTGCGATGCGTTTTTCCCTTTGAGGAAATAAAAAAGCAAAATATGACGAAAATGTTCCTTTTGATTTTCCATTTTTTAATGAACGCCAAACGAAAACTACAAAACAGATCAAAAAACTTTTTTTACTGATTAACAGCTGAATAGCCAACTATCAAATAACAAATGTGTTTTACATTTGTACTACGTCTGCAAACCTAAAAATTCAACTGAAGCCATATATGTGTGAAAACCGCAATTACTTAGTTGCCGACCCAATATATTACAAAGCCACTGTTCTCAAAACAGCCTGGTACTGGCACAAGAACAGACATATAGATCAATGGAATCGAATTGAGAACCCAGATATCAACCCAAATCACTATGCTCAACTAATATTTGACAAAGGAGGCACGAATATACAATGGAGTCAAGACAGTTTCTTCAATAAATGGTGTTGGGAAAATTGGACAGACACATGCAAAAGAATGAAACTAGATCACCAACTTACACCATTCACAAAAATAAACTCAAAATGGATACAGGACTTAAACATCAGACGGGAAACCATAAAAATACTAGAAGCATCCACAGGCAGCAAAATCTCAGACGTATGCCAAAAGAACTTCTTCACTGATACTGCCCCTAGGGCAATGGAAGCTAAAGAGAAAATAAACAAATGGGACTACATCAAAATAAAAAGCTTTTTTACAGCAAAAGAAACCATCAACAAAACAACAAGAAAGCCCACAGTGTGGGAGAACATATTTGCAAATGATACCACTGATAAAGGTTTAATCTCCAACATCTACAAACAGCTTATACAACTAAATAAAAGGAAGATAAATAATCCAATTAAAAAATGGGCAATGGACCTAAATAGAACATTTTCAAAAGAAGACAGAAGGAAGGCCAAAAGGCACATGAAAACATGCTCAAAGTCACTAATTGTCCGAGAGATGCAAATCAAAACAACAATGCGGTACCATCTCACACCTGTCAGAATGGCCAACATCAACAAATCAACAAACGACAAGTGTTGGCGAGGTTGCGGAGAAAAAGGAACCCTCGTGCACTGCTGGTGGGAATGCAGACTGGTGCAACCACTGTGGAGAACAGTGTGGAGTTTCCTCAAAAAACTGAAAATGGAACTCCCATTTGACCCAGTAATCCCACTCCTAGGAATATATCCCAAGAAACTAGAAACACCAATCAGAAAGGATATATGCACCCCTATGTTCATAGCAGCACAATCTACAATAGCCAGAATTTGGAAACAGCCTAAGTGTCCGTCAGCAGATGATTGGATCCAAAAACTTTGGTACATCTACACAATGGAATACTATGCGGCCATAAAAAATAAGGAATTCTCATCATTTGCAGCAAACTGGATGGAACTGGAGAACATCATGCTGAGTGAAATAAGCCAATCAATGAAAGAGAAACACCACATGACCTCACTCATTTGTGGATAACAAAGAGCATTATAAACTGATGAACCAAAAGATAGATATAGAGACAGTAAATCAACAAGTAGACTGTCAAATTACAGCGGGGAGGGGAGGAAGATCTGGGGGAGATAATAGATCAACCGAAGGACTTTTATACATGCATATAAGTATAACCAATGGACACAAAACTCTGGGGAGGGAGGGGATGTGTGGGAGGGAGGGTGGGGGGCAAAAAAAAAAAAATCAATAAAATATATTTAAAAAAAAAAAAAATATTTAACCAGCAAAAAAAAAAAAAAAAAAAAAACATTTATAATCTATTTTACCTCTTTGTCCAAAGACCTACAGAATCTTTCCTTAGCTTGGAATTATGTTCCTAAGCTAAGAACCTTTCTCTCTCCTTCTCCCTTTCTCTCTGTAAAAATCAAAAACAGCGAGTGAAAGAGAGAGAAAGAGAGAGAGAGGGAGAGAGAGAGAGAGAGAGGCATCAATGTGAAAGGAAACATCACATGCTTCTTACACATGCACTACCAGGTATGTTCCCTGACCGGGAACTGAACAGGCCACCTTTCAGTACGGATGACACTCAACCAACAGAGCCACACTGGCCAGGGCTAACTGAACATCTCTCCTTTTATATTTCAAAGTTTGCTTTAATTTGGAAATTAACAGCCTGAGCTTAGAAAAAAAGATTCAGCTGATTTGACCCTCATTAAAGTCCCAAACACACTTAGAAAAAAGAGAACTAGAGGTTTGAGTATAGAAATCCTTAAAACAGAAAAACCATCTGTTATCATAAGTGCCAGTTCTGCTTATTAGAAGGGCACCTGCGAGCCACTGCATCCATACCTAATTCCATACCAGAATGCCAAGCTGTTAATCCTTAATCTGAAAACAGGTGACGAATGATTCCTCCTCAGACATCTCATCACTGCTTCTTGGACAAAATAAGGGTCAGCACGGGGTGCCTGGGCCCGGCAGTCAAGGCAAGGTGGAGGAGGCAGGGCCAAAGGCAGTGAGAGCCAGCTGACCTCTCTTTAGGTAAGGAGAGCAAAACCTCCCTGGGTTCTCCTTAGCAACTCTGCCGACATCTCATTGGTAGCTCAGTGTTACATAGCTATCCCAAAATGCAAGGATTAAGCCATCAAACACATTTAATTTCCTTAAGTCTATAGTGGAGAGAGAAAAGGAAGGAGAGGTGCTGAGCAACGAGCATGCAGATTAAGCAATATATCAAATACTACTACTTTTAAGCAAACATTTTCAACTGATTGCAATAAATAGGAAATTCTAAAAATAAGAGATCTGAATGGGATATATATATATATATATATATATATATATATATATATATATATAATTTGCCTTTGAAGTTGAACTCAAGGAGAAACTCGTTTGATCTTCACTGTGAGTGAAAATTGATGAAACTCTAAATACAATTAAATAAAACAAGACCCAAAGAACCTAAAACATTTTACCCATTTTATTTTTTTAATATATTTTATTGATTTTTTACTGAGAGGAAGGGAGAGGGATAGTTAGAAACATCGATGGAAGAGAAACATCTTTCAGCTGCCTCCTGCAACCCCCCCACCCCCACTGGGGACATGCCCACAACCAAGGCACATGCCCATGACTGGAATCGAACCTGGGACCCTTAAGGCAGATGCTCTACCAACTGAGCCAAACCGGTAGGGCTTCTTACCCATTTTAGAACCCTTACAGGCTTTTTGTCTTAGGTCACGCCTTAAATTCCCTGGTGCTCCCTAGGGTTCCGTCTTTGGCATCCTTCTTTTCTTTTTACCCTCATTTACATCCACCACCTCTAGAACCTTCTGCGCACTCATGACTCACAATTTAAAAAAAAAATCTCCAACCCAAACTGCTCTTCTGCTCCAGACCCATGTTCCAATTGGCCATGCTACCTGGCTTGAGCCAAGTGATGGTGATAAAGAGCTGTAACTAAATGGCACCAGCATTCTCCAAAGTGATTTTAAATAACTGGCAGTATTATGTAATAAGGCAGGAAAAAAATGGGTGTAATTAAATGAGTATTTTATATAGAAATTACTGATAAAAACATTCCCACGCTGTGCCTCCTCTTTCTAAAGAAGAATAAGCTCTTATTTTAGCAATTACATAAGATATAAAATTTATGGCAGCTGAGGATGAGAAGCAATTCGTGGTTTTTATAACCGTGTTGAAGTGATGAAGTACGTGTGTTGTTAATTTCATGTGCTTCCTGTCCAATATTATTGCTACTATAGAGTAAGATATAAATAACATAATGGCATTCGTTACTTCCATAACATCTTTTCATCTGGAGATCTCAAAGCATTTTAAGCATTCATTATTCCCAATCTCCTGATCAGATACATTAGAGGTAAACTGAGGCACAGGGAGATGAACAGCTCAAGGTCAATAAGAAAATCAGGAACAGATCTGGAAAAGGATATATTCTGATTTTTGCTTCCAGTTTTAAGTTATAAGCTATACCCCCATCATGAAATGTTTCTTTTCTTAAAAGGATCTGCCACATTGTTTATCTTTGATGTTAAAATTAGTTCATTCAATTAATTAAATATAGTTCAATTAATGTAAAATTAGTTAAAAAAAATGAACTTGAACTGGGCTGATTTTGTTTCAATAAGGGCTCTTGTCCTACTTGTTAGAACAGATTGAGAAAAAGTATTACCGAGTTTTAGGGTTGGGATGACCTATAATTGTCTACATTTCCCCTCAAACTGTTCTGCTTTTCTACGGACTGAGTTATTATGTCCAATATCTTTTTAAAAAACATTTTTATTAATTTTTAGAGAGACAGGAATGGAGAGAGTGATAGAAACATCAATGATGAGAACCATGATCAGCTGCCTCCTTTAGGCCCCTACTGGGGATTAATTAGCCTGCAACCTGGGCATGTGCCCTGACCAGGAGCAGAACCAGTGATCGCTTGGTTCATGGGTAGAGGCTCAAGCATTGACCCCTCAGTGGGGCTGTCCAATACCCTTTTTCACTCCTCAATCTTCCCTGCAATGCGGCTATTTTAATTAACAGAGCAATTGTTATTACCAAATATAAATGAAATAACTAGAACAATAATTAGACATTCAGTACAGTGTATTATAAATAATCATTATACTTATATGGCAACAGAACCCTCTACATTCTACAGGAGATTAAAGACTGCAATCCATCCATATATCATAGTACATTTAATGATTATCCCAAAAAATTACCATATTAATGACACAAAATTCAAAGCACTCCTTAGAAATGTTTCTACGTATTACTCTATTTAAAAGCTATTAATTTCTGATATTTACTATTGATTTATTTTAGAACAAGAATAGTTTGTAAACTTTTGTTAAGCTCTTAAAATCATTGCAAACTTTAAAACAGATTTGTAAACTTTAAAAAAAAACATTTCAACGAAGCCCCGGATTATTACGAGCTGGATTTCAGTGAAAGGCCTACCTGCGCATTGGCTTTCCTTCCATGCACCATGAAAAGCACCCTTCACCACACGCTAAAGCCGAACCTGAGACAACAGAAAAGCAGTCACTTAATAAAAACTGTTTCTCAGCGATACACCGTTTCACGGCCTGTTATTGCAGGCCTTCTGCAGATGCACAGCCATAACCTTTACCTAGCACCTGTGCGATGGATGACTATCCTCAATCTGAACCGGTTGTGAGGGGAGGTGCGGGGACGCGCGCTACAGTCTGATCTCCGGGTTCGTCCGTTCCCGCGGCGCCGGGAGGCGGTGCATTCGGACCTCACGGTCCAGGGCGCTCGCCAGCTGCCCAGGCGGCTCCGCACGGAGAACAGGGAGCGGCCGGCTTACCAACGGGCCCGAAAGCCATGGCTGGTCCCGGAGGGACAGGGGCAGGGGGGCATCTGCCTTTGAAAACAAACGACTCCGCTTTCACAGCCCAGAGAAGCTGCCGCTCCACATTAACACTCTCCTTCCCAGCCCCTCCCTGTCCCCGGAGCACGGTCCGCCACCCCCGGGCACGATCTCGCTGGGTCCCCGGGTTAAACGGGGCGCCCCTCCCTATGTCAGCCCTTGTCTGGGGCACTGCCCGGAGGAGCCCCAGCCCCCAGGCGGGCAGCCCTGCGCCTCCGGGGCTCCGGAGGGGGTGTCAGCCGGCTGGGGTGCGGTCTGGTGCCCCAAGCGCCCCAGCTGCCCCTTCTCGGCGCCGACTGACAGGCGGCGGGCGAAGCTCGGCCCTCACCCGCCCGGGGACTCGGCGACTTGGAAGCGCGGGTTTTCCCAGCGGCCCGGGGCGGCCTCCGCGCCAAGGCGGCCCACTCACCGGCTCCGACACTTTCCTCTCCCTTTGCCGCAGCCTCGCCCGCCCGGTCCGCCCGGTCCGCCCGCCGCCGCCTCTCCGCCTCCGCCTCTGCAGCCGCTAGCGCCGGCAGGATGCCGCTCCTCCAGCTACTTCCTCCCCGGCGCTCGCCCGGTGCAGCGGCGGGAAGTGGTCCTCATCGCAAATCCTTCCCCCGGAACGCGCTTCTGCCGCCCAGAGGTTCCGACGCGGCTCTCCTTTGCATCCAGTTCTTTCTATCCCGAAAGTGACTACTTGGCGAGTTCACCGCCGAACTGGCAGTATTTGAATACTGAAGCCTCCTTTAAAAAATATATAAATAAATAAAAATAAAAATCTGTATTGTTAAAAAAAGAAAAAAAAATCTGTATTGTTGAAAGTATTACATATATCCCCCTTTCCCCCCCATAATCCCCCTTCAGCCCCCCACCCCACCTGCCACTTCCCCTCTCCCCCTTCGCTCCAGGCCTTCACCACCCTGTTGTCTGTGGCTATGCATAAAGGTTTTTGGCTGAAGCATCCACATCGCTTCCTTGTTTTCCCCAGCTGAAGGCAATAGAAAGATGGGCCTAGTCACAGAAAGCTAGGGATTTTGATTTATTTGTAGCAGGTGAGTCTCCTGAAGGCACATTGACGGACACATGGGGTCCACATATATCTATCAGGCCCGGACTATGTGCAAACTGCTGAGCATACACAGCCACATCAGAAATAGACTCCACCTTGGGGAGTCCCCACACTTGAACTTTCAAGATACCAGAGTTTTACCCAGGATTCTAAGGCTATGTGTCAACTTGCCCTTTCACTTAATATTAACCACCAGGTACTAATAGAACACTTTTGAGGGTGGAGAGAACTTTTAAATTTGTTATTTGCCCGATTTTTCCACAGCACGTAGCCATGTGAGTTTTACTATATATTTAGGGGGGAGGGGGGGGGAGGAATGGTAGAGTAGAGGATACAATTTCAGTAATATCAGTGAAACACTTGGTGGTTTCCTAATAAATATACAAGTTAAACACAAACGTAACCAGATTTTCCTTTAACGGTTCTTCACGCGGGATCTTCAAAGGTTTGTCCAGTTGGTTCTGAAAGAGAAAGAATACCTTTTGTTAATTAACTTGTAGTGGAGAATGCATGGCCTTTGGTTCTAGACACCCATAGTTTCAAATCCCAGCCCTGTGACTGACTAGCTTTGTGATTTTGGCCAGATTTCTTGGTGCTCTGCCCTCAGCAAACTGTATATTCTGAAGGGAGGAAACATTCTGGTCAGGGGTGCAATGTATCAGGCAGAGAGATATATAGAAGAAATAGGGGTGGGCTGTTGCTAAGCTCACGTGATGCTGTTTAATGAAATAGGTTGATAAATTGGCTATTAAACGCTAAGCAGCCCTGACCATTTTTGGCTCAGTGGATAGAGCATGGCCTGTGGACTGAAGTTCCCGGGTTCGATTCTATTAATAGTTAAGGGAATGTACCTTGATTACAGGCACATCCCCAGTAGGGGGTGTGCAGGAGGCAGCTGATCAATGTTTCTATCTCTTTCTTCCTCTCTGTAAAAAATCAATTAAAAATATATTTAAAAAAAAAACCCACACACTAACACTGAGCAGGAAAGCCAAAGGATTTCCTAGGTAACAAATACAGGGGCTCTCTTCTTCTGTAAGCTGAGGACCAGATCCAGGACTTAATCATGAGAGTAGCAGAGCCTCAGAGAAGATTAAACTCTCAATATTGGCAAGTCTGCTCTGCCCAGGACAGGGTACTAGCTGGGAACAAGTGGAACCTTCACAATGGAGACATCTGGCGGAGTACACACAGGGCTGGCTTTGGAAGGTGCCGGAACAAGGGGACAGAATGCAAAGCTGAATAGGGGAGACTTAACTCTCTCCTGGGAGACGGGACCTAACGGCCACGGCAAAGATCTCAGGAGACAGTACAAACATGCCACTAGCATGGCTTCCTAAGCTCGGAGAGCGACGGCCCCTCCTAAAGGCAGCCACGATGCCAGGGTTACCATGCAAGGCCGTGGAGCAAGGGATTCAAACGTTAAATAAAAAAAAGTGAGCAAGTGAGAGTGGACATACAATGCAAGCCTGGAAAACCCACAAGGCAGTTATAATCCAGGCGAGGGACTAGAGGGCACATGCTTTTGATATCTCGTCCCATTGCCCACCCCACTCCCCCTTTAAAAACCATCTGCTTTGGGTCTTAAATAACTGGAGAGAGAGAGGGGGAGAAAGAGAGAGAGAGAGAGAGAGAGAGAGAGAGAGAGAGAGAGAGAGAGAGAGAGAGACACCAAGTTCCTTCCACTCCTGCCATAGCTGCCACTTATGAGGCCTCAGGAAATGCCACTGGGTGACCGTGCCCCTAGCCATAGGTGAAAGCTATAGACTAAGCTGTCCATTATAATTACTATCCTCCGTCGTTTTTAGGTGGCATCTTCCTATTTCTGGAAAATTCTTCCATTTAAAGGCCAAAGATAAGCTACCAACGGGGCACACCTTACTCTTTATTTATTTATTTTTTTGTTCTAAAACAAATATAGACCGTATGACAGGAAACTTACAAAATAAAGAAAAACCCCCGCACACCACCTTCCGAGCACAGCGATGTTAATCATTCAGATTTTAACCGTCCCTCTTCGCCTGCCCGCGCATCCTCGCACCCCGCGTTCTGACCGCTGGGTACAGCGGCAGCCGTCGCCATGGTAACCGCGGACCGGGATCCCGGGAGCTGAGAGTGCGCACGGGGTGTCCAGGGCCCAGGTGGGCGTGTGGGGAACGGGCACCTCCCCACGGGCTGCTGGGCGGGAGGGGCTGGCGGGAGGGAGCTTTGCCTCTGTCCCGAGCTGTGCTGTGCGGAGCCGGTCCCGCCTCGTGGGCAGCCTCAGGGATCAGGGAGGTCCCTGCGGGATTCAGGCCAAAAGGCGCACTCTGGTGCCCCCTCTGCCCCTCTTTGCAGGCCTGCCACTCACGGTCCTCTTCCTCAGGCCTCCCCTTTGGACCTTTAGCCCTGGGGACCTTCCAGAGCCGGGACAAGGGACTACCACCACCTCAGCTGCCTTGACTGCCTCCTCGCTGTTTGTTTATGCTACTCCTGTTGCCCAGGCTGTCCTTTTCTCCCCCTAGTAAGACTCCTGCTCTTCAAAACTGAAGGGCCACCTCTTCTGGAAAGCCTTTCCGGGACCTGCCAGCTCTGAGTCTACTTTAGATGTCCATTCTCTACTCTCAAAACACCCCTTGCTAATCTCCATTATAGCCCACATCCTGGTCATCGCTGACTCACTGAGTCTTCCCCACTAGACTCTAAAGGCCAACGGGGCAAGGACCATGACCTACGTGGCTGCCTACTGTTAGTGCCTCAGCAGCCCCCAAAGAGCTCCGGCTTGAGAATTCAAAGGAAAAGCCGATGGGTTGTTTTCCCACAAGAAGTCAATAAGTCGTTTTCACAAAAGCATGTTGCCTGAGGCCACAGTTACCTCAAAGTTCAACGGTGGCAGACCCACTTCTAAGTTCACTCCGTGGTTGGTGAGTTTAAGGTCCTCTGGGCTGGTAGACTGAGGGCCTCGGTTCCTTACTGGCTCTGGGCGAGAGGTTGCCCATGTCTCTTTCCAACATAGAACGCGAGAAGAGTCAGGGACAGAATGCCAACAAGACAAAAGTCCTGCCTGTTGTAAGTGCATTATGGAAGTGACATCCCCTCCCGTTAGAACAGAATCACCATGTCCTGCCTTCTTCACGAGGAAGGCATGCATACCAGGGTGCAGGGGGAGCGGCTTTGGGAGCCATGTCAGAGCTGCCCACCACATGGAGTGTCCCTGTAATGTAGTCGTTTTAACTACTATGCACTCTCTTGTGTAACTGTGTCACAGTTTGTGCTCCTGTTAATGGGCACTGTCCGCCCCACCCAGGCTTTTTGCTCTGTGAACAGTGATGCTACAAGCTCTCTCACACATATGCAGGGGCCAGGCCCTCTTCTCTGTATCATTCCCAATTTCATACGAATTATGCCAGCGTGAGCACTGTTAAGCCTTCCAACTGGAATTAATCTTGCCCCTTGTAAATTTCCATAACACTTCATCTCATGTGATAAGGTACTTAGCATCTACCACCTTTTATCACACTTATTTTGCACAGGTCGCCTTTTGTCCCTTAAAAAAAAACTAAGTTGTTTAGGGCAGGAAATAAAGTTGATTCTTCTTCGTAATTTATGGAATGCCTATATAGCACTTAGTATATTAGTAAGCTTTCAGTACCCATTACTGAGAGACTGAATTCTGTCTGAACATCAGTGACTAATTTTTTTTAAGGTCTTAATAATCTGGCTCCAATGATGCAACTATTTTTTCACTTCTCCCCAGTATGACCCATGTTTAGGGAAGTGGGTCTCTCTCTAACATCCTCTTTCAATCTTTCCCCAATGAGTCTAGCCTGCATTGCTCTCTGCTGTTCCTATTTTTTAAAAAAATAAATTTTAAATGTTCCTTTAAACATTACAAATGTTCCTCTTCCCCCCCCCCCCCCCCCCCCGCTCCCATTGCTCTCCTCCACCAGGTTCCCACCCCACCCTCTGCCCTTTCCCCACCCCCCATTGTCCTTATCCATAGTGCTGTTCCTATTGAATTTACTATGTATATCACACGTTCAGCATTTTAGAATGTATTCAGGCAGTGCATCGACTGTATTGACTTATGGTAGGTGCGCAATAAACTTTGTTAATTGAATGGATGAGATATATTATAATTACTTTTAAGCCAGTTAAGAATTTTCATCCCATCTACATTGTCAGTGGACTGGCTGAATCAGTCAATAAATAAATGACAATTTGTCTGAGTAGATTTTTATTCCCCCTCCCCCCCCTCTCTCTTTGTCTCAGGTATTTTTGGAGTTAATGGATCTAGAAGAAGCCCCAGACTCAGAGGGTTCAGAAAAATCAGAACTTTTCTCACAGAAAGAAGAAGAAGAATTTGATGAAGGAGAAGAGGAGGAAGACGAGGAGCATAAAGAGGAGGAGGAGGAGAAGGAGGAGAAAGGGAAGGAGAAGGTAAAGATGGGCCTTCTTAATCCTCTCTTGCAACCCATTCTCACAGGGGATGTAGACAGTTTGCAGAAGATTTTTGAGGATCCAGAGAACCCTCTTTATGACCAGACCGAACACCTCCTCTTGGAAGAAGACATTGTCGGAAGAAATTTGTTGTATGCAGCTTGCATGGCTGGGCAAAGTGAAGTGATTAGAGTTTTGGCAAAATATGGCATGAATCTGAATGACAACACAGCCAGAGGTATTTTGCCTTTTTTTTTTTTTTTTTAATCTCATCAGTATTACTTATTACTACCTAAAGGTGGATAAATAGAATGTGCCTGCTTTATATTTTGCATATATAATGTATACACACATAGATAAGAATGTGTGTGTGTGTATACACATGCTGATACGGTACCGCATAGTAGTTAAGAACTCAGACTTCACTATTTGCTGTGCGACTTGGGGGCAAGTTATCTCATCATTTTGTATTTCTCTTCATCTGCAAAATGGAGCTAATAATTGGATTTCCCTCATAGGGTGTAACCATCAAATCAGATTTATAAATATCACAGTCCTCGGTACATAGCAAGTGGGTAGACGGTAACCGCTCAATACTATTATTGCAATGACGAATCTGGAAGAGTGCAGTCCGTTTGGCCTGACCGTCTTCATGCTGTCTGTCAGGTTACACGCTCTTACACTGCGCTGCAGCCTGGGGGCATCTGGAAACTTTGAAAGTGCTCGTGTTGGAACTGGATGTTGACATAGAAGCTCTGAACTTCCGGAAAGAGCTGGCTCGAGATGTGGCTGCTCGGTATTCCCAGACCGAGTGCGTTGAATTCCTGGACTGGGCAGGTAAGGACACACACATACAATTGAACCAGTACTAAGCTGACTGGTCCAGTTGTATGTGTGCCGTGCTTCCAACCAAGGTCAAAAAGCCATACCAATATTTTGTCTATGTCATTTCCACAGCCCTGTAGAATATGGCTTAGAGATTTGCATGCATACAAACATTGGTTGAACAATTAGTAAATATGAAGTTCGTGGCATTCATTTTATGCAGTAATTTGCACTTGTGTGTTTAGCAAGCATTTAGTACATGCTCACTGAGCATTGTCGTAGGTACAATAGGTCGTTCCTGCCCTCTGGACATTTGTTAGGTACATATCAGTAACAATATCGGAGAGACTATGATGAAGGGTTCAAATCAGCAGAGTAGATCATCATATGTGCTTTGAAGTGGACGGAGGTCATGAAGTCATGCATGCGGGAGGTGAGCTGGGCCTTGAAGAACGGGTGGGATTTGAAAATACAATAGAAGGAAACGGGCGTGAACTAACTCTAAGAGCTGGGAGTGAAAGTAAGTGGCATGTACGAAGGACAGAGACAAGACTGCTTTACTGGAACACAAGTCCTAGTTGGCACAGGGAAGCTGCAGAGTAATAAAAGCATAAGTACATGGGCTCTTGCCTCAGATTGTTGAGTTTACGTAGGGGTATCTCCACTTGAACCCTATGTGACCTTGGACAACCTCCCCCCCCCCAAAACAAACCAACCAAAACAACAACAACAAAAAAACAAACACACACACACAACAACCCACAACACCCCACCCATTTCTGAAGAATGACCCCTAGTACTTAAGAAACACAATCCAGGGACAAATTGTGCTATTACTTTTCTGAAAAGAAACAGTTTGAGGCGTGTGTGTGTGGAGCTTTATTGTTTTCCTCTCCCTAATATCAATCTGTTCTATTTGGGTCCTTACGTTTTCTCAGGGCAATGATACCTATCATTTCCTAGTGATGAAGATGAAAGGTGCCAATACTATCAACTATTATTCTGTTTGCAGACCGGTGATAGAATTGTAAGGATTGGTGCTTCAAGTGCACGTAGCTCTGGAATGTCAGAAACACAACCTATTCCACATTCCACGTTTGTTTAATTCAGACTTTCAAATGTATGTCACTCCCATTCCCTGTCCTAGTGATCAGAGTAGGAGGCATCTGGAAAGGTTTAAGGGGTTGAGGATATCCTAATCCAAAGAGTCCTCTCCACACTGCTGAAAATTCCACTGTTAGAAAAAAATTTCTTTGGATTTTCAAGGTTTGGACACTTTTTAAGTGTTCAAGAATCCTCCATTAAAAGAAAAATACATCAGCATTCTCTGAGTGGCAATGAGTTGATAGTTCAAAATGCCCAAGGGATGGAACAAACGTCTGTGGGAATGTGGGAAGAGTTGTGCTAAGGAAGCATGGAAGGAGGAAAGTCTGGAAAGTGGAACCATAAATAAACTTGAAAAAAGAGTTCTATTGATTTCAGAGAGGAAGGGAGAGGGAGAGAAGATAGAACATCATTGATTGGCTGCCTCCTGCAGGCCCCTTATTGGGGATTGATTGAGCCTGCAACCTGGGCATGTGCCCTTGACTGGAATTGAACCAGGACCCTTCAGTCCCCAGGCCAACGCTCTATCCACTGAGCCAAATCAGCTAGGGCCAAGGATTGATTTTTAAATATTATTGAAGACAGTATTACAGATGCCCCTCCTAAGGTAGAACTCTCTCTACCCAGCCTTAGATCTTGTATATATTTCTGGGATTTTTCATGTTTGTAATCAAACTTTCTGTCCTAGTCTCAGATCAGTGCCCCAGTATTTGTTGGAAGATATGGTAACCATTTTGTTAAAAAAAAAAAATTTGAGATATCTGAGCAACAAAACTCAAATTAAAGAAAAACACGTTGATACTCAATTCATCACTTATTATACTAAAAATGGAAAAAATATTTTAAAAATTAATCTGTTACTTGATACTTTCATACTATTCTAGCAAAGGGCATCTGAGATGAGAAATTAAGTCTTCTTGTGGCCATAACATTTGCTCAGGAAAGCAAGGAACGTCACCAATATTATTTAAATCAGAGATTTATTAAAACACTAAAGATTCTAATTTACAGATCAATTAATGATTTGTAATGTGATGCATTAAAAAGAACAAAATACATAAATCTGAAGCAGTGACTGTGGACCATCTTTTCACCAGTACTTTAGTAAGTACAGATGTCTTTTCAGCTGAATAGAAATATCTTCACTCTGGGCTCCTTTGAAAAGTTTCAGTAAAGAATGTGACAAGAAAAAAAAAAAAATAAGAAGGGCTCACAGAGAACCATGCTGAACCTCATACGAGTTCTCTCCTAGGCGCTTTGCGTGGTCTCCATTTTGGACGCAACTACCTGCACATGTCTCTGGTGTCCTCTGGTTCCTCCTCGGTTCTTACACTTGAGCTTTCCGTGCTTGAATTTCTTAGACGAAGGACACTGGGCCCTCTGGTCCAGGAACTCACTCATCATGGACGTCGTGGCCAACAGTTTGTAGAGCAGTTGGTCTATGTCATTGATGGACTGGCTTTCTGGTTCATTACTAACTATGTCTATGGAGGCTTGTTTTTTCAGCTAACAGGGGGGAAAGCACATGAAATTAGAGGTTGTTTTCTTACTGTAGTTCAAATGAAATTTTCTGGATAGCTATGCTGGAACACCATGCATTACTTATGGATAGGAAAGAAAGGTCATTACAGAAAACAGGTCTTAGGGCAGAAGAAATGCTCTTTCGTGTATCCCCTGTGAAAGACGATGATAATAATTACCATCAACAACAAACATTTAAAAGGTGCTTATTATGGTGAGAGCATCCTGTTGGGAGAAGTTATTTGAATATTAGAAAAATATTTCCCTTCACTAAACAGCTTCAAAGTATAAGGCAGCAACATCAGGGCCATTTCCTAGCAATATGTTTATTGTAAAAGTCAATGAGCTTTTAAGATTGCCTCAAAATATGGTGTTATTGGCACAGTAGGAAATTAAAGAGTGCCATTTCCCAGAAAGTTATCCAAACATTACACATTAGTTTACAGTCCATTTAAAAAATACATGCCAACTTTCACATACTTAGCCTTCTTAGACAGACCTGGAAATAATCTAACATATCTTAGTCCACATCCTTCATTTTATTGGTGAGGCAGCTGAGAAGGATCAGATGACTTACCTCTGGGCCCAGAAAGGTATAATAACTTCATTTCCTCTACATTCTACTCATCGTGGCTCATTACTTTCTTGATGCATTTTGTAACTTGAAAGGGGGGGATTGTACTAGGTTATTTTAAGGACCTTCTAATTTAATACTGATTAGTTGAGCACCTACTATATGCCAGCCACTGTGCTAGATGCTGGGGGTGAATGGTGGGGACTGCGGAAGATTGCAGAGAGGAAAAAGAAACTGTACTTTCTTTCAAAGAAGCTGGTAATCTTGTCTTTTAAACTCTGATATCCTATGACTATTACTATTTGCATCGTTAACTTACTTCTTTCTTATGTCTCTTCCACTTCATCCACAGGTAATGCACAGATAAAGCAAGCAGGATTAGAGAGATAGCTTGTCCTAAAACAAACACGAGATGTACAAGACTCGCAATTGCATCCAAATTAAAAAAATTGCACCATAGTTTGTCCATAGGGTAAGGTAAACAGTGAGATGGAGCCGGCTCAACTTTTAGATACAGCATTTCTTCAGGAAGTATCTCCCATCCAACCTTAGCCCAAATAGTTCCATCACAAATGCAGGAACTTTCCCTCAATAAGCAGACAAACAACAGAAAAAAAATCAGGGGTAGACCTTGAATGAACATCTTTCTCAATTGGGACATTAAAAAACAAAAACAAACAAAAAAAAAACTCTGGCCAAAACTCTGGTTAGAGACAGAGCAGGAATGCCCTGAGCACTAGTAAATGAGAATACTGAAGGTTGTCTTCCTACTTGGCACAATAAAGACTGCTGATCATTGTGACATCATCAGTCAGAGTGATTCATGGACAGAGTCAGTGACATCATAACCACATTGGAACTAAAAGGTGTTACTTAGCCAGTCACCCGGGGATACTTTTTCTTACTTTATACTAGAATTATTTGAGCTACTTATATGGGGGAAAAAAATGAAGACTTTACTAATGTCTTGCTAGCTAATTAATTAAAACTATAATCATATTAATGGAGTTTCATGGAAACAATTTAACTATATCCCTTCCAACTCTTCTCAAGGATAGCTGTTTTATATCTACTTTAAAAATATCTGTAGCCATGCCATTTTACACAACCTACAATCGCTTCTGTTTTTCACTCTGAAATATTCTTCCTTTCAAACGGTTAAGAAAAGAAAGTACTTCCCTGCCGAAACCGGTTTGGCTCAGTGGATAGAGCGTCAGCCTGTGGACTGAAGGGTCCCAGGTTCGATTCCGGTCAAGAGCATGTAACTTGGTTGCAGGCACATCCCCAGTAGGGGACATGCAAGAGGCAGCTGATGGATGACTCTCTCATCAATGTTTCTAACTCTCTATCTCTCCCTTCCTCTCTGTAAAAAATCAATTAAAATATATATTTTTAAAAAGTACCTCCCCTTTTTAACCTATGCCCTTTTGGTAGCAATGTGGTACTATTAGGTAGTGGGTGAGGGGTGGGAAATGGGCATGGTATGTGAAAAAAAAGATGAGATGGTGAGGGGGCATGGCATTTGCCAAGACGATTAGACAGAGATCCTGCCCTTAAGGATCTTACAATCTAGAGGTAGAAGCAAAGAATAAGTTAATAAAAATTCCAAGATACTGTAGACTATTGTAAAATGAGAGCTAAATCAAATTATAATCATGTAACAGCTGATAGCACAATGAGTTTTACTTGGGACAATTAGGAGATTCACTGACGTGTATTTAAGTCAGGTTTGAAGAGTGAGTAGAATTTTGGTAGGAGGACAAGTCATCTTACATTGAGAAAACATAATAAGCAAGAAATTCTGTGTAAACATTCATATAACATATTTATTGAGCACCTCCTATGTGCTAAATACTGTTCAAGGAACTCAGAATGCATATATTATACAAGAAGGCACAAGACAAAATCTTTATGTTCATAGAGTTTCTAGTGGGGAGACATAGAAAATAGAAAATATATCTATGGAGTGCTATGGAGAACAACAAAGTAGAGCTGTCAGGGGTTATGGCATGGCCCGCAAGTGGAGGAACGAGTGAGTGTGTTACTTTATCCAGGGCAATCAGGAAAGGCCTGTCTGATAAGATGATGCCTGAGCAGAGGCCTGAGGAACTGAAGGAGTGAGTCATGTTGACATCCGGGGACAGTGGGAACAGGAAGTAAATAATGGATAGACTCTCTGGGTGAATAAAGCTAAGATAGCTTGTGGCTAGATAGACCTTGGAAGGCCCTGTATTTTCTTCAGTAGCCAATAGGGAGTCACTTATAGAGTTTGAGGAGGAGCATGACATGTAAACTTATTGAGTGCTTTACTGTATACCAAGCACTGTGCCAAGATATTTGTATGCAGTATACTACATTTTGTCTAATCATTACAACTCCGTGAGGTCTGTATTATATTACTTACATTTTATGGATGAGAAAACTGAGGTGAGAGGGGTTAAGAAATTGCTGTGATCTGAATGCTTGAGTCCCTAGAATTTCACATGTTGAAATCCTAATGCCCAAATGATGGTATTTAGGGGGTGGGGGAGACCAGCAGGAATAAGGACATGTGGGTGGAGCCCCATGAATGGAATTAGTGTTCTTTAAAAAAAAAAAAAAAAAAAAAAAAAAAATAATAATAATAATAAAAAAAAAATATATATATATATATATATATATATATATATATATATATATATATATATTTTATTGATGTTTTTACAGAGAGGAAGGGAGAGGGATAGAGAGTTAGAAACATTGATGAGAGAGAAACATCAATCAGCTGCCTCTTGCACACCCCCTACCGGGGATGTGCCCACAACCAAGGTACATGCCCTTGACCGGAATTGAACCTGGAACATTTCAGTCCGCAGACCAACTGACGCTCTATCCACTGAGCCAAACTGGTTTTGTTATCTTTCTTGAAATTCAATGAAAACAAACACACAAAAAAAATCTCCTCCACACAGTCCCTTTAAGCTCTGCCTCTGTAACAGTCCATTACAAACAGTTGAGCATATTTTTTGGTCTTTGTCTTATTTTTGTACATCTTACTGTCTATTCTTTCAGCTGCAAGGCTGGCTTTGAGAAAATATATTATGAAGGTCTCTACAACTCTTACAGAATTAGAAAAGGGACCAGGGAGACTCTTCAAAGAAGACAAGGTACTACATTGCGATCATTGCTTGTTCTGAAGTCTTTTGAGATTTTCACCTTATATCTTTCACTTTACACTAATGCTCTAGAGTCTAGACTCTAGAGGTAGGCGGCGGTCCTTACTGCTCTCTTCTCCTTCCATTTTCCTTCCCTCCTCCCCTTCTTTCCCTTCTTCCTTAAAGGCTGATAAGAGATGGACTAATAAAAAGTAATGAAAGGCAGTGCCCTCGGCAGCCCCAGATCTGTCTCTTGCTTCGACAGTGTTTGGACGGAACAGACCCAAAGATGCCCCTTCTTCCAGCCTCCGACCACCATCCAGCATCTTATCCAGTCACCACCTTCAGAACCACCTCTGGGACCAGCCAACACACCAGCTTCTTCTTCTTCTCCTTCTTCTTCTTCTTCTTCTTCTTCTTCATCTTCTTCTTCTTTTAAAAAATATATATATATTATTGATTTCTTACAGAGAGGAAGAGAGAGGGATAGAGAGTTAGAAACATCGATGAGAGAAACATCGATCAGCTGCCTCCTGCATGCCCCCTACTGGGGATGTGCCTGCAACCAAGGTACATGCCCCTGACCAGAATCAAACCTGGGACCACTCAGTCCGCAGGCCAACACTCTATTCACTGAGCCAAACCGGTTTCAGCACACCGACTTCTTTTCTACCTTAACTCCTTATCGCAGAACAACCATGAGCTCCCAAATTCATCAGAATTTTCCCAGAACAACCATGAGCTCCCAAATTCATCAGAATTTTCCAGAACAACCATGAGCTCCCAAATTCATCAGAATTTTCCCAGAACAACCATGAGCTCCCAAATTCATCAGAATTTTCCAGAACAACCATGAGCTCCCAAATTCATCAGAATTTTCCAGAACAACCATGAGCTCCCAAATTCATCAGAATTTTCCCAGAACCATGAGCTCCCAAATTCATCAGAATTTTCCAGAACAACCATGAGCTCCCAAATTCATCAGAATTTTCCAGAACAACCATGAGCTCCCAAATTCATCAGAATTTTCCAGAACAACCATGAGCTCCCAAATTCATCAGAATTTTTCAGAACCATGAGCTCCCAAATTCATCAGAATTTTCCAGAACCATGAGCTCCCAAATTCATCAGAATTTTCCAGAACAACCATGAGCTCCCAAATTCATCAGAATTTTCCCACCGAAGTGGAGGCTGCGGTCACCGCCTGGCCCCCGCCTCTGCGGGCCGCCCACACCTACCTCTCACTGGGCTTTTATTTCCACGGAAGATGCTGCTCTGCAGGGCGTGGGCCAGTTCCTCCGAGTGTTGGCGGAGATGAGGCACGAGGGCTCCGAGTGTCTCTTAAAGATGCAAAACCAGCGCAGAGGCCACATTGTCTTCCAGGACAAGCTGAAGCCTCCCCAGGAGGAGTGGGCAGAGCTCAGGACGCCGTGGAAACCACCCTGGCCTTGGAGAGGACCGGACCCAGGTCCTTTTAGAGCTGCGTGCTCTGGGTTCTACCCGCAGGCCCTCAGCTCCGAGACTTCCGCAGAACCACTTCCTGCAGAACCACTTTTGGTGACATGCATTAAGAAGATGAGCGACACCTGACTAACATCCACAGGCTGCCGGCCCCCAGGCTGGGCTGGCGAGTATCTCTTCCAAAGGCTCCCCCTCAGGCACCACTAGAAGCCTTTGGAGCCCAGAGGCCTTTGAGGGGCCCCGCTGCCTCCTCTGGTGTCTGCCTCCTGCCAGAGCCTCTCCCCGAAACTACTAGCCATTCTTTTAACCACCCTAAGGCCCCCTCCCATGCACTGGACCAAATGAAATAATAAAGCTTTTTGCAGCAAAATAAAATAAATAATGACATCATATTAAAGAGTGACATAGAGATGTACTAAGTATCTCACCCAACAACATGAATGAATCTTAGAATTGTGCTGAGTGCAAAAAATTCACCAAAGACTACATAGATTTTGATATATCTATAAAATTTATAAATTTATAAATCAAAAGCAAGCAATATCAAACTATATTGTTAGGGATGCCATCAGATGGGATAAAACTATTTTATTTTATTTTTATTTTTAAAATATATTTTATTGATTTTTTTACAGAGAGGAAAGGAGAGGGATAGAGAGTTAGAAATAGCGATGAGAGAGAAATGTCAATCAGCTGCCTCCTGCACACCCCTTACTGGGATATGCCCATAACCAAGGTACATGCCGTTGGCCAGAATCGAGCCTGGGACCCTTCCAGTCAGGGCTGGAGTAAAACTATTTTAAAAGGAAAGCAAAGATATAAGCCTCTTGAGGTGGGCAGGGGATGGGGTCCGGAGGGCACAGAAGCAGGGTGAATAGTCCTGAAGGTGTCTGTCTGCGTCTTCTTCTGTTCGGAGAGGACCACTGACACTCATTATTGTGCTTCAAAACAGACCTGCTATATCATGCGTTTTAGTGTATCTGACAATATCCACTACATACTTTTATTATTGTATCACAGTTTACTTAATGGTATAAAAGATGCACAGCTATAAAGGTAGCTTGCCATATTTGCTGTCTACCGAGTACTGCATGTGGACTAGTGTACGGCGTTGGATGTGGGTGCAAGCAAGCCCGCACACGCGTGCACACACACACACACACACACACTCATACAAAAGATATACTCGGTATCCGGAATGTGTTTTGGTGTTGTTTCCTGCATTTCTCTGCAGGATGTTCTGTGAATTTTCTTGTGACTTTCTGATGAAAAGAATTAGGTATTTCTTTAAAAAATATATATTTTATTGATTTTTTACAGAGAGGAAGAGAGAGGGATAGAGAGTTAGAAACATTGATGAGAGAGAAACATCGATCAGCTGCCTCTTGCACCCCCCCCCCCCCCCCCCCCGCCCCACTGGGGATGTGCCTGCAACCAAGGTACATGCCCTTGACCGGAATCGAGCCCGGGACCTTTTAGTCCACACCCCGACACTCTATCCACTGAGCCAAACCAGTTTCGGCAAGAATTAAATATTTCTAAAGCATAGAGGTCACCAAGTCTGGGACCATGTTAAGTTACACATTTCACTTGTGGTTTGTAAAGCACTTTATAAGATCTCTTATAAAACCAACAAAACATAGGCAAAATGAAGCTCACATGAAGTAGCCGCCACTTTTTTAGCACTCAGTGGCCATATATGTTACACATGTGGCTGTATTGGGCAATGCAGACTCAGATCGTCACAGAAAGTTCTGGTAGGCAGTGCTGGTGTAGAGATGTACAGAGTTTTGTTTTTCAATAATTAAGTGCATTTTCTGGGTTTGCCTCTAGAATACCATCCTCAATGCGTGCCGTTTAAGGAGTGACTGGTTGGAAACCCATTTGGAAGCTTTGATCAATGAGATTTTTGAGCAGAAACAACAGTTGGAAGATATTGTGACTCCTATCTTCCTAAAAATATCTACACCACGTAAGTTTGGGATAAAAAGTGGTTTGAATATCAGCAGTATGGTGACAGAAGGAGACTTGACTTTGTCCACAGGCCGACGCTCTATCCACTGAACATATCCACTTTGGGTCAACAAATACAACATACAGATGACATAGTATAGAATGGTACACTTGAAGCCTATGCAGCTTTATTAACCAGTGTCACCCCAATAAATTTAGTAAAAATGTACAAACTGTCTTCATTTGTGTTTTATATTGCAAACTGATTAAATGGACCTTTAAACATCTGCTTCCTTTCAGGTCAAGTGAGAAGTGCCAAGTCTGTAACCTAAGCCTTGGTCAGAAAAGAAGCCACAACCATGCCTTCTACGGAGCAGATCTTTTTTAGAAAGCCACATTTCCTGCCAGTATTTGTAAAGCCACACCTATACATGACAACGGAAGCTGAGAAAATCGATGTGGGGTTTTATAAAAATGTTTGAGTATGAAATGGGATCAGTCCTGTTCTGTTTCACCCTCGTCAGCGTGCTCACGTCCGAACTCTGACCTTGACTGCTCCCCCGGGTGCAAGCGCCTGTGAGCTCCACCTGCTTCTTCCAGAGCGCGCTTGGGTGCGAGTCACTCACACAAACCACAGGGAGGCTTTGAAAGCTGGTCACAGAACCTAACCACCTTCTGTATGATGGAGGCAGAAGTGTCCATTCAATTAGAGAATTCCTTTAAAGAGAAGACACAGTGGCTATTTCCAGAGGCAAAATTTTTCTCCCTCTCTCCAAAGGAAAGCTATGGGATATCATTCTGAAGTAAGGCAGTATTAAGAGGAGTTTGGGTCAGGATCCTCAGCTCATACAACTATTACTTTTTACTTTTTAAAAATACATTTTATTGATGTTTTTACAGAGAGGAAGGGAGAGGGAGAGAAAGTTAGAAACATTGATGAGCGAGAAACATTAGCCGCCTTCTGCACACCCCCCACTGGGGATGTGCCCGCAACCAAGATACATGCCCTTGACCGGAATCGAACCTGGGACCCTTGAGTCTGCAGGCTGACACTCTATTCACGGAGCCAACTGGTCAGGGCCAACTATTACTTTTTATGTTCAAATTAAGATTTACCTGTAAGGTGGCATATAGTCTCTTAGTACACCTTCTTATTTGTCTTTAGCCTCATTCTGCCTTTGAATTAATAAACATAAATCTCTTTACTTTTATATGTAGATGTCTTCTATTCTGTAGGATTGGTAATGCAGCTATTATACCTGGACTCTACATCCATCTTCCTTCTGTTTTGTTTTATATTTTCTAGGTTTTTTAAATATCATAGTTGGTTTCATATTAGTGATTTGGAATATTTGGAATTTTTCCCCCTAGATTTCCGGAAGCCCCTGATATAATCTTCTATGACTTTCTGGAAAAGTTTTACAGAAAGAAAATATTTTTAAAAAACCACATTTATTTGTGTTTTTTTTTTCTTATGACTTTCTCTTCTTTATCTTACCCTGCAAGCTAGTTTTCATTACAGAGGTGAAGGAAAAGAAAAGCAATTCCATCACAGCTGCGGTTTTGAGGTAACACTATTTTAAACTTGTCTCTCAAAGTTGAAGTTTTGAGATCTCTTTTTGTAGCTGAGCGATTCCGTTGCCTTAGCAAAAGGACAGCAGACGCTGTGGGTGTTTGGGGAGGAGTATGGAGAAGGAGCTGTGTTTGCTCTGTTCTTCCCCGCCTGTGTGCTGTGAGAAGCGCTGCAGTGATTTGGGACAAGGCCTGGGGCCATGTTTGTTGTCGCTACTCTAATTCTCCGTTCTCTGAGCCTCGCTCCTGGATATGATATTGCTCTCCGGGCAGGTGGTCTCCCTGATGAGGAGGGACTCCTGAGCCTAAAGTTAGCCCCTCTTTCCTTTATTCCCCTTTTAGCCGTTATCCTCAGATATTGTGTAGCTTTCGATCTTTTTGCTAATGCTGACTCCCTGAAACTCTCTGTATTGGCACCTTATGCCCTTATGGTTTCTTTACATTAAGCATGTCAATCTCAAAGACTTAACATGGCCAAATTAACAAGGTTTAAGTTTACGTGGGCCTCAAAAAAACCCCAAAAGCTTCAATTTTCATACAAATGTAGGTTTGCCCTAACCGGATTGTCTCAGTGGATAACGTGTCAGCTTGCAGACTGAAGGGTCCCATGTTCAATTCCGGCCAAGGGCACGTGCCTGGATTTCGGGCTCGGGCCCCAGTATGGGGCGTGTCAGAGGCAGCCTATCAATGATTCTCATCATTGATGTTTCTATCGCTCTCTCCTTCTCCCTTCCTCTCTGAAATCAATAAAGAAAAAAATTTTTTTTTTCAAAAAGAAAAAGCTTAAAAAAAAAAAAAAAAGAAATGTAGGTTTATTTCTATAGAGACATGCTGAATACAAAGGGCTGAAATAAATAATTGTTAACATAAAATAGAGCATTTTAATAAAAACTAATATTCTTTCTTGAACATTAACTTACCAGACACTGAATAACTGCACAAATAAGCGTATCGCAAATAAACCTATTTTTCTTATTGTCTGACAGTGAAACATTTCCTGTTGCGCACACCAAACAAGTCAGCCCAAGACTAACGAGGTGCCAATCGGCTGCTAAAATGTTCGCTGCTGGTATTAGTGGAGAAGAGAACAAGGGACATGAATGCAACACGATTATAGTAATCAGTCATTATCAAACATTGCAGTGATTAATCATCTAAAGCGTAATGTGCTAATTAGACTGGATGTCCTCCCGGATGAAGCCAGGGCTGGAGGGAAGGCCGGGTGCGGAGGGAAGCCTCGGCCGGCAGCTGGGGAAAGGAAGGCCCACTCTTGCACAGATTTCTTACGTTGGGCCTCTAATGACATGTAACAGGAGGTTGTAAAAATTAAGTTACAACATTTTTATTAAAACATCTCTTACATTCTGTTATATTGGCTGGGCCACAGCAAAAATATTAGCAGTGAGGCCCCTGGGCTGTGAGTTTGACATGTTTGCTGTACATTCTTACAAACTTCCCCCTCTTTCACCAGCTGCTGTGTTTGAGTTTCTCCCAAATTCCCGTGTTGAAATGTAACGCCAATACAATAGGCGAGGAGGTGGGGCCTTGGGGAGGTGGTTCGGTCATGTGGGCAGAGCCCCATAAATGGACCCCATATTTGGGCCCCAGCACCGAGTGAGGTTATAGCATCTGGGAAGCCGGCTCTCGCCAGACACCGAATCTGCAGGCACCACAATCTTGGACTTCCCAGCCTCCAGAACAGAAAGAAAAAAATGTTTTTTGGTTTTTTTTTGTTTGTTTTTTTGCTTATAATTACCTGGTTTATAGTTTTTTTATTATATAGCAGCCCAAGCAGACTAAGACACCACCTCCTGTTTTCCATCTTGCCTCCAGCTTGACTTCTCCAAAGTCAATCCTGTCTTATAATTTTACATGTCAATTATACCTCAACGCGGCTGAAAGCAAGAAAGTCAGTTCCTACCCAGGGCGGGCGGAGCACTCCGTAAGCCCCCACCCCCGGCCTCTGTATCCCTCACGTTAGGGAGAAGGAATCCACGTGCTTTGGGGTAACCATGGTGCTAACAGCCTCAGGCTGTGTTCTGTGTAACCTTTCACAGGTTTGTCTCCCCTTGTGAATCGTGCGCTTTTTGTGGGTAGGGGTTTGGTCTTGTTTCTCTTCACACCTAAAGAGCCTATAAGATAGTAAGAGTTGAATGAATTCTCATTGGGTGCTACCTGACTCATAGAACTCACTGGTCTCCATTCATCAATAGAGCTTGGTCACCTTTACAAAAATGAGCCCCGAATCCCACTCTCCATACTGTGCTGTGCCAGAGCCCAGCCCCACTCCCACTCCCACTGCACACAACCAGCACCAGGACAGCATATCTAGTTTCGTCTGGGACATTCACCTTGGATGCCACGTGACTGCTTATGCATGTGAACACGGAGGGTTAGATAGGAATGAGAGAGTAGAATTTCATTATGACAAAGTAACTTCCTTGAAAGTAAACTATAGATTGATTAATGTTCATCGGGTTAAATTTATACTGAATTTGTTTTTTTGTGATCAGAGTTGAGGCAAAAATGTATAAGTAAGGCATCACAGAACTTGGGGTGCATTTCTTCTCCGATGAAAGCAGGTGAGATTGTTTCTTCAAGTTGGACCAAAAGCCAATGAAAAATAGGAGTCAAGGAGGAAAATGGGAGTGAGAAACTCCCGCTGAAAAGAAAAGAGTGATAGAAAAAGGAAATAGAAAAGGATGAATGAAAAAGTCAGAGGGGAGACAAGGCAGTATTGAAAAGGCTTAGGGTTGAAGAAAGAAATACAGAGTATATCTTTTTAAAAATTTAGGAGGAGGTTCTGTCTACATGGTCAATGACTAGGTCAGCTATTATGTCAGGCAAGGAAAATCAGTTAAGACAGTTGCTGGTACAGACACAGCTTGAGCAGTAAGCAATACAAGCTTCCCTGGAATTGGATCACTTAGCTGCTTCTGGATTGGAGGTGGGGGTGGTGTATGTAGCCAATCAGAATGAAAGTGAGTTGGCAAGAAACCAATAGGAATGGGGCATGGAAATGGCTTTCAGGGTGATAACAGTTGGCAGTACTGACCCTGGCAAACAGTCGCAGGGCTGAGTGAGCGTTGTTCTTGGTTTTTAACAGCCTTCATCTGGATTTCAGTTTGGAACCGCTGAGCCTCGAAAGATACCGCTGGTCTTGGTAGTTTTTGGAGAACTTGATTTGAGAGTGAAGCTGGAGATACAGGATGTAACGATGCCAAGGACCTAAAGACAGGTGAAGTGCTTTGAAGACGTATCGTTTTAACTCTCATTTCTGGCCCACCCTCTGCTTCCAATGGGAATCACTGTGGTTTGTAGGCCAGCTCTAAATATTATTGGGGATACTTCAGGAGCCTCTAGGAGTTTTCAGGTTAAGACTAGCCACAAGGAAAAATAAAACAGAAGGAGTCCTTCTCAGGACCGCCATGCAGGTCCTGTGCCACACAAGGGAACCGGCACCTGGGGGTGTGGAGGCTGAAACCAGGCTATTGTTCACATGTCAAGCCATGTGCACTGTGGTCAGGAGAAGGGACTTTTTCTAATTCACTCACAGATACCTCATACTTTAGTTTTTTCCTTTGTTTTCGGGCTATTCGTAGACCTCACCACCCCCCACCTAACTGGTGTGACTCAACTTTGACCTTGTTTTCTGTTTGCCATTCTGGTTTTGGAGGGTCCTAGAGAGGAAAAGGGGCCATGGGGTTGCAGTAGGAGAAGGGAATTCCAGAATGATTTGTACCCATGGAGGCAGTGCCCCCTCACAGACTCGGTTCATCACATGTTCAGGGAGAGCCTATTGTGTGCCATGGGCTGTCCACAGCCTTCAGGAAAATTAATATCCAGCCCTAGCCCTTGGGAAACTCACTGTCCAGAGGGGAAGGCAAACACATCACCATATCTAACAGCGGGAAGTGCAGAAATCCACACACACAAGCCCTCCCTGAGGGACAGGTAGCGGCAGAGCAGCACTAACACTGCTGTCTGTTTCCTGCATGAGGTCCCAGAGCACAAGTTGCAACGGAGGTCTGGGCGGGTGCCCTGTGGTGAGAAATGAGCTGGGATCTGAGTGAGGGCCAATCCTCAGTGGAAAGAAAGGATGTGTGTGCGTGGGCTCCTGGCAAGTCTCACTTCCTCCTTTTTGCATATCACCACAGGCTGGTGTGTAACCGTGCAAGTATCAGTAATAACTCACCTAGGAGTTCCTCAAGGAAGGACTGAAAAAGCAGTGTGGAAAATGAATGATACCTTCTGGGAGATAAAAGGTACTCGTACCTCACCGGATTTGCTCTGTGGAAGGTCGGCTGACTACACTTTCGTGCCTGGGTATTTTGCAATACTTGTATGTTTCATTACTGTTTTGGGAGGTAAGTAACGGCTTTTACTTATTATTTTTTTTAAAAAGTATTTTTTATTGATTTCAGAGAGGAAGGGAGAGGGAGAGAGAGATAGAAACATTAAGGATCAGAGGAGAATCATTGATCTCCTACCGGGGATTGGGTCTGCAACCTGGGCATGTGCCCTTGACTAGAATTGAACCTGGGACCTTTCAGTTCAGGCCGATGCTCTGTCCCTACCAAGCCAAGCCAGCTAGGGCTACGTGGCGGTTTTTAAATCCTACCTTTCCCCTGCCCTTTCGGCCTTTGTCAGTGCAGAAAGTAAGCACAACTACATTAAAAGAAGGGTCGCATGCAATCCTAAGATGGGAGTGAATGCTGTCCCTCCAGCTCCCTTTAATTATAAGCAGCACCTACACCGTGTTCCTTTGAGAAGTGACCCTGGCGGAGCACAGCAGTGTGGTTGGCAGAGGAGAATGAGACAGACCTGAACCTTCAGGAGCTCTTGCCTGGGGCAGTGGCCAGCAGAGCAGTACGACGCAGGGTGGTCAGTGTAATAAAAGGCATGGGCGGCCCTCTCTAGGCAGGAGGCCTTCCCCTGCCTGCTACACCTGACCAAAATAGCTGGGACGAGGGGAGGGCACTTGGGGCACATGGAGCCTAGACAGACAGTGCACAGTTTGCATAGATGCAGTGGGAGGACGAACCGCCATCCCGCCCCTGGCAGAGGGATCGGGAGCGGCCTCCCCAGGAAGGGCCCTGACACGGCGATGAGGAATCCAGCATGTGTGGTGAACCATGTCCATGCACATGAAGCAGCACTCAGAAACGCAGTGCTTGGCTCCACCATTCAATGCTAGTGATGAAGAGAAGTGTCCAGTTCCCTTTAAAAATGTTTATTTGGGGGAAATGTCAGCCACTTTAAAATCCTTTCTGGGTGGATAAGAGAGCATTATGCTAAGCGAAATAAGCCAGTCAGAGAAAGATATCAGATGATCTCACTCATTTGTAGAATATAACGAACAACATAAACTGATGGAACAAAGCTAGGACCAGAGACATAGAAGCTTCGAACAGACTGTACAACCTATGAGGGAAGTTGTGGGGGGGAGAGGGAGGTCTGAGGGGGTAAGAGATCAACCAAAGGACTTGTATGCATGTATATCAGCAAAACCAATGGACACAGACATTGGGGGGGGAGGGGGAGGACTTGTGCTTGGGGGAGGGGTGACAGGGGAGAGGTCAATGGGGGGGGGAAGGAGATTCATGTAATAACTTTAACCAATAAAGAATTTTAAAAAATCTTTTTCTGGAACTAGAAGATTATAAAGAAGCAAACAAACCTAAACTTCCATTTTACTCATTGTATTAGGTCTTTAGGATATTCACTAATGACCTGGATCCCTGTTGCTACCAGGAGATCCGGTGACCATGAATTTCATTAGTTCTAGAGCTTCGATGAATCCAAAGAGATAAGTGCTCCAGCAGTCAAGGGCATGGCAGAAATAGTTCGAGGAACACATCTTTGTCTGGCCTCACAAATAGGAAGTAGCCAATACATATTTACTGATTTGGCTTGACCTGCAGTTGGATGTCAATAAAGGCAGGATCTGGGATGCCAATGAATGTCGCCTGGGGCACCCCTTCATTGGATGATAGTCTATATATTACTTCTGGAGGCAGTGAGCAGACAAGGTAGAGCAGCACAGTTTCAAGGCAAGAAAATGCACATAGACAGAGTTAACAAGTATCTTTTGTTACTTACCAGGTGAAGGCAGTTTTCACTGTGGTTAGAACTCAGTTTAAAAGTACTTCTGGTTTTTAGGAAAATTATAGCATCTATGTGGCTTTAGCTCAGGATGAGTAATTATTAATATATAGTGTACTGTGTAGCTATGGAATTTGACTTTCCATAATTTCTCCTCAGTAGATCCATAGGTAAGTGACACTGGGTGGGCAAATGGGAGGTTTTTGGCACTTCAGAATTTTCCAAATTCACCTGTAATTTTCCAAATTCACCTCACTCTGTGTATCTTATATTTAAAAGGCGGAATTTGATATGAAATGACATTCAGAGGAAGTTTTTTCCCCCCTGTTAAATTATTTATTCATAATTATACGACACTCAGAGTAACTTTAAACTTAAATAACTAGAGCGAGGGGATATGAAACCATTTTGAAACTATACCTGATGTCTAAATAACACATACATTTATTTTCTTTAGGATTTCTGAGGTCCTTTATAAAGAATTCTGAAGTCACTGTCTTGGCAGTTCTCTCTTTAGCAGGATTTGTGATAGGACACCTGGCCTACAGTTTTATTCAGGTGATGTATGTGCCAGAAGCTAGAGAGTAAATAAAAGAAAAAGGACATAAAACAAGGTCCACTTCCACCCATCTGAATGTATAGATTTTTTTTTTTAATGTGAACAGCTGCTGAAAAGCAATCATCTGACAGTAGTGTTTTTGAAAAAGAAAAACTGTTCGGTAAAGGAGACATAAATTAGAGGTGCTTAAGAAAAAGTACTGGTTTCTAAGTGTGGACAATGTGATTGCGAATGGGTCTTCTTCGTCTTCCTTTGGAGTCCGGCCCTGGTTTCCTGCCCCTGGACATAGACTGGCTTTTTCCAGACTGCTGTCTTTATATATATGTATATTTTTAGAGGCCCGGTGCATGAATTTGTGCATGGGTGGGGTCCAGCCAGCCTGGCCAGGGGTAGAGGACATAGGTGGTTGGCCGGCCTGCCTGCTGGTTGAACTCCTGGTCGAGGGGACAATTTGCATATTAGCCTTTTATTATATAGGATATACACTGAGTGGCCAGATTGTTATGCGTTCAGAGATCATAATAATCTGACCATTCAGTGTATATGACACACATCGTATATAATATAAATACACTGAAAGATTTTTAAATCCTAAGCAAATGTCTGTGCAAGGGGTTTTCCCCTCTCTTAATGCAAATTAGAATAAATATCTAATAAAAAATACTTATCTGTGAACCACCACGTAAAATCATCTCAGAGATCTCCAATCGTAGGGGTTTCACTTTTGAAAACACTGATTGCTTACACAAGCAATATGCATGCAGCCCGAGCCCACACAATTCTCTGCTGACTAGGCTAACACATACAAGTCACCGGGACAGTTAGATGAAGAAATGTCCCCTGGGCCCCCAGGCCTGGCCTTGCAGATAATCCTCACAAACTGCAAATTGGATTATTCTAAAATATGCTGATTGACATACCTTCAACCCGATTTCTAACTCCTCAGAATGGCAGCAAACTAATTTGTTTGCTTTTGTTGATTTAGGTGCATCAAGTTGTCTATGCTCTTCTAAGAACTCCAAGTTTTTCACTTTATTGTTATGTTTCACCTTTAATTATATTTATGGCTGCCTTGGACGTGGATTTTTATATCCTCAAGAATGTGCTTTGGCAGGTAAGAACACATTTTTAAAAGAAATTATGGTTGCCCAGGCAGCGTGGCTCAGCGGTTGAGCGTTGACCTAGGAACCAGGAGGTCACGGTTCAATTCCCTGTCAGGGCACATGCCTGGGTTGTGGACTCCATCCCGTGTGGGGTGTGTAGGAGGTAGCCAATCAGTGAGTCTCTCTCATAATTGATGTTTTTATCTCTCTCTCTCCCTCTCCCTTCCTCTCTGAAATCAATAAAAATACATTTTAAAAAAGAAAAAGAAAAGAAATTATGGTCAATTTTTATTCATGTTGACAGAGAATGTGATTGTCTGTAAAGAAAGGTACTAAGTCACAAGTCCCACACTTTTAGTTGTTGTGCCTTCCTCGTTCTGCAGAACCAGTAATTAGAGAGAGCTGAGGGGAGGGAGAAGGGATGACTATTTGCTGAGTGACCACTGTGATTGAGGAAATACCATCTCGCTTTGACGTATAAACACTGCGGTTCAGAGGTCACAAACCAGGCTGACAAATGGCAGAACCTGGATTCTAATTTCACAGCAGACTTAATCTCAACTGTACAGCTTTTGTTGCTAAGATTGTTTGGGTGTTTTATTTTGTGCCTTCTCTCTCTCTCTCTCTCTCTCTCTCTCTCTCTCTCTCTCTCTCTCTCTCTCTCTCTTTCTTTTTCTCTCTCTTTTTTTTTTCTTAATCATACTTGCCAGACTAATTTATTTTTCCTTTCAAAGAACATTTTATTTTCTTTGGTTTGGTTTTGATCCCCACCCCTAACATCTTGAGTTAGATATTAGTTTGTTTGGTTTTTAGCTTACTTATTTTTTGTACTTTGTACATTTAAGGTTTTAAATTTTTCTGTAACTACTCTTTTAGTGTAATCCTACATGATTTGATTACTAGTATTTTTATTATCATACAAATCCTACCTAAGTTTTATTATACTTTTTCCTTAACCTGTTAATTATTTTGAAATTATTTTAAAATTTCCAAATATGGCTTTCTATCATTATTTCTTCCCTCACAGTGCAACCAGAGAATGTGCTTTGAATATAAACTCTTGTGATTTGTGGAGATTTGCTTTGGGGCCTCGTATGTGATCAGTTTTCCAAATGTTCTGTGTTTTCCAAAAATGTATATTCTCTAATTGTTGAGTACAGGGCCTGAATTTATTCAGTAGATTGTTTTGTTACTTATGGAGTTTGGTATGGTAATAGAATATCACTCAGCAACAACAAACAACAACATCTGACAGGAACTACATGAATGACTTTCAAATGCTAGAGAAAGAAACCCAGACTCAAAGGCCACATGTTGTACAATTCCATTCATATGCCTTCCTTCCAGTAACAGCAAAACTATAGGTGTGGAGAACAGATCATGGGTTTCCAGGGACTGGGGACGAGGGAAGAAATTGACTACAAAGCAGCATAGGACATGGATCTTGTTTATTTTAAAAAAAATTTTTAAAAATTGATTGTAGAGAGAAGAGGGAGAGAGAGAGAGAGAAACATTAATTGGTTGCCTCTTACACATGCTCGGACTGGGGACCACACCTGCAACCTAGGTATGTGCCTTGACCAGGAACTGAACCTGCCACCTTTTCAAGGTGCACAGGAGTGATGCTCCAACCAACTGTGCCACCTGGCCAGGGCTCTGATTTGTTTTTAACTGAGGTCCTGGCTAAATGACTTGTATGCATTTGTCAAAACTCATGTAACAGTACACCCAAATAATTAATTTTACTGTTTTTGAATTAAAGATAAAATTTTAAAAGTCAAAGGAAATGGATTTAGCTTTATTTCTCCCATATAGTTTTTGGACTCTGTAGTTAGCATGTCCCTTTGCTTTTTCTCACACTTTCTTCTCAATCAAGTTGATTCACTTTTCTTTTTAAAAAATATATTTTTATTGATTTTTTTTTTTCAGAGAGGAATAGAGAGGGATAGAGAGTTAGAAACATCAGTGAGAGAGAATCATCAATCAACTGCCTCCTGCACACCCCCCACTGGGGGATGTGCCCGCAACCAAGGTACATGCCCTTGACCGGAATCGAACCCGGGACCTTTCAGTCCGCAGGCCAACGCTCTATCCACTGAGCCAAACCGGTTTTGGCGGGAATCGGTCTTTTAACAATAAGATAGAATCTCACTTGTTTGGAAGGGATGGTTTCTTTGTGGGAGGTAAACTAGAATACATTTTGAAGCGACCTTCCAGAGGAATTGTATAAAATACTAGCGGCCTGGTGCACAAATTTGTGAATGAATGGGGTCCCTTGGCCTGGCCAGTGATCGGGACCAATTGGGGCTGTCTTGCCTTGTCCCAACTAATGGAGGCTGGCCAGCCGGGGAGGGACTGCAGGAGGGCTTCAGGGTGTGTCTGCCCCTCTTGTCCAGTCCCAATCAGCTGGACCCTAGCAGCAAACTAACCCACCCATCAGAGCATCTGTCCCCTGATGGTCAGTACACATCATAGCAACTGGTTGGGCAGTCCACTGAACAGTCAACTGATCAGTCGGACACTTAGCCTATTACGCTTTTATTATATAGGATGTAACCAGCCTAGCCAGTTTTTTCAATGGTTAGAGTGTTGGCCCGAGGACTGAGGGGCTGGGGGTTCAATTCCAGTCAAAGGCATGTGCCCTGGTTGCAGGTTCGATCCCCGGCTCCCGGTCAGGGTGTGTGCAGGAGGCAGCCAATAGATATGTCTCTCTCATGTCAATGTCTTTCTCTCTCTGTCTCTCTCTCTGTCTCTCCCATTCCCTTCCACTCTCTCTAGAAATCAATGGAAAAAAATATCCTCTGGTGAGGATTAACAATAACAACAAAAAATATGTAACCAAGATGTGCTTCTTACGTAAGTACATGCAGTCATGCCATCTTTAGATACCTAAACTAATGCTGTGTAATGAATTGGTTCCACAGGTCGTATTAACTGGATTCATTAGCTTCTCCACGGCATTCATCATAGTGGGATATGTGGTTATAAAATTCAATAAGGCCGAGTGGGATCTGCAATGCTGCCTGATCTTCAGCATGACACTGGGCATCATAGATCCCATTCACTCTGTGAATACCCTGAAAACGATCGGTACGTCGGACGTATTACTCTCTGATATCTTGAAGATATGATGACAAATTCTCTGCTTCTGATGATATTTTTCTTGACAAATTGTGCACCCAGCAGAGTAGGTGTTTGTGCTGCAATTCTTGGAGATGGAGCCTTGATTGACTTGAAGGGCAAATGTAAATAAGGCCACTCAGGACCAAGGTTAAACAACACCAATTCTAATCTCAAAAAAAAAATGTTTTTTCCCCCCAAAAAAGAAGGTGATAAAAATTAGCATTCTTATTCCATTCTACTGAATTCTAAGCTATAGAGACTGTGCTTTACTCCAGTGAAACGTTTTCAAAGCCTCCCTACCTCTAGTTGGAACTCCATTTTGTTTTTTTGTTTTTTAAAACATATTTTATTTCTTTTTTACAGAGAGGAAGGAAGAAGGATAGAGAGTTAGAAATATCGATGAAAGAGAAACATCGACCAGCTGCCTCCTGCAGATGTGCCCGCACTGCGGATGTGCCTGCAACCAAGGTACATGCCCTTGACCGGAATCAAACCTGGAACCCCTCAGTCTGCAGGCCAATGCTCTATCCACTGAGCCTAACTGGTTTCGGCTGGAACTCCATTTTGGATGAGCTAGGCTTGGGCGGGTGGTTGTGGTTGATTTAAAGGAAACAGATAAGAGTATAATCTGGTAACTATGTTATTCAATATAAGCATCCCATCTTATCTTATTTGGTACAAGATGATTTCACGCTGAAATATCCTCCTTTGTCACATTTTATTAACTCAGCAATACAAACATGAAGTGGTTAGATGCTATGTTTCTGGTTTTGGACTCAGAAATATGTCCCTAACCAATTTCCAGGTTATAATTTTGTGGAAATATATTGCCATATGATTGGAGTTGGAGATCTCCAAGCTTTCTAGCAAGTGATATTCCCATTTTTACACCCATTTTTATCCCTACAGTTGGGAAAACAGGAGGTTTTAAGACACTGGTGATGGTAATATTCTAAATTATCAAAGAATCTGGCCCTGTCCTCTTTTCTTTCTCTTTATTTTCTAAGCACAATTTCCCCCCCCTATCTTTTCTTCATCTGTCCTCTTTTAGTCGTTGGTATTTCCCCCTTGTTTTACTCACCTCCTTCTCTTCCTGCTCCCGTTTATGCAGTCTCTTTTCTCTCAGGGGCTATAATGAACTATATACTCTAATTAGTTATCGCAGCTTCCATATTGAGAAATGTTTTCAGCAAAGGAGTAGAATAGAAGGCCTTCTATTTCTTGAAAAGAAAACTAGCAAAGGTACTTGGCTCTTAGTTGGTATTTTCTCTGTGTCAAAAATGCTCAGTGGTACATAGGTTCTGGACCCAAGAACCTTTTTTCCTAGTAAGACAAATTTGCCTATTCTGGCCATTTCATATAAATTAAACCATACAATGTGTGATTTTGGTGTCTGGCTTCTTTCACTTAATGTAATGTTTGTAAGGTTCATCAATACCTGTAACATGTATCAGTCAGACTTCATTCCTTTTGGTGGATGAATGATATTCCATTGGAGAGAGAGACCACAGATGTTTATCCACTCATCAGCTGATGGACTGTGGGTTGTTTCACCTTTTTTATTACTGTGAGTAATGCTGCTGTGAACATTCATGTGCAGATTTTTGTGTAGACACATGCTTTCAATTCTCTTTGATGCACGCATAAGCGTGTAATAGCTGGGCCCTGACTGGTGGATAGAGCGTCGACCTGCAGACTGAAGGGTCCTGGGTTCAATTCCGGTCAAGGGCATGTACCTTGGTTGTGGGCACATCCCCAGTGGGGGTTATGCAGGAGGTAGCTAATTCATGTTTCTCTCTCATCAATGTTTCTGACTCTCTCTCCCTCTCTCATCCTCTCTGTAAAAAAAAATCCATAAAAATATATATTTTTTAAAAAAGAGTGTAATAGCTGGGTTGCATTTTGTACTTATTTCTAAGACGTGATTCTTTTGAGTCTAATTATTCATGTTTACTCAAGCCAAATGTAGTGTCCTGAGAAGTGTCTTGACTCAGTCTGAAGCTCAAACGTGGTTTGAGTCCATGGACACTTCAAGGAGCGCCATGGCTGCGTCCCTTTGCCATTAGAGATAGAGAAGGCACAGTGGAGGAATTAACACCTGGTGACTGCAACCATCTTACAGACCTATCCCAGGCATGGCTGCCTTCTTGTTTCTAGCATATTCTTCCTCTTCTGCCTTTGTGTTTCTTGTGCAAGAGCATCATTTTCATGTACCATATTTCCTTTTCCAGGCATTTCCAAAATGTATACTGATATAATTCGAGGAGAATCCATGATCATCTGTGGCGTCACAAGCATTTTTTTTGGAATTCTTCGGAACAACTTAGTTTACATGTTTGTGTTTAAGGGTAAGAACATTTTTTTTTTTTTTGTCTGTATATTTTCTTAAAATTGGGCTTACAGGGTGCATTTCAGTTCATACTGAAATTAAAACACATTCGAGATGTCTTTACCTCTTTTTCTATACTTACTCTTGGACCAATTAAAACAGCATATCAGGCAACAAGAAAATAACTACAGGCCATCTAGGTCTTTTCTTGGACAGGAAGGGGGAAAGAATGCTAACTTCTTTCATCTCCCTCAATATGCATGTGCACACCCACACACAAACACACACATTTCCTCATCTGGCTCAGATTTCCTCCTTTCCCGGATCAACCTGGATCTCAGAGGCTGGATGTGAAGATCTGGCGTGGTGCTGGTGAAAGCAGAGTGGTTCAGGGCAGTACTGGAGTGTCAGGTCCTTAAAGTGCTACTAGTCAGATTCCTGTGATTCAAGTTCACTGGGCTGTGGAGCACATGGTCTCGGCTAGGATTCCAGATATGGTAACAGCAGAGTAGAAAGGAAAACAATCACAGCATGAACAAGCAAAAGCCATCCACCCTCCTGAAATGTGGGAAGGGGGAGGGCTAGGAGGAGAAAGAAATGTTGGGGTTACAGAGGTGTTTGTGGTGCTTCTCGACAGGCATTTAGGATGGGCAATCTTTGTTATGCAGAACTGCCCATGGCATTGCCTTGAAACCTGCTCATTAATTGTCACTACTGCCCCCAGTTATTGTGACTCTAGAAAATTTCCCTCTCTATAGTTCTCAAATGCCACTCAGCCTGGGGGCAGGAGCCACAAAGGGACTGCAGGTTGGTGAGGATCCTGGACAAGGTTTGCTTGGCCCTGACGGCCTTTGTAAACCATTTGAATTTGGATGGACAGTCAGGTACCTTTTGGATGGACATTCACTTTCCAGCTTGTCAAGGGCTTTTCACAGAATTCTCCCAGACTGGCTCCTGGGGGCTGTCCTTGGATGAACAAGCCTCGGGCTGCAGAGGGTGAGGGAAATCTCCAGAGAGTCTCTCCTGTCAGCCTTTCCTGGGAAACGCCCATCTGCTGAAGATCAAGGTCTCCACTCAAAAAATGAGCAAACCAAAGTAGGTAGACACAAATACCATCAACAAAAGAAACAAAAGTTCAACTTCTTTCTTCTTCTCATTTTCTTTTCTTTTAGAGTTCCATGTACTCCTGGACTTTGTCATTCACATCGTGGGGAGCATAATAATTGGATATTGGAGTGCAAGAATCATTCAGTTCATACTGACCGACCTATTTAGCAACACGCTGACTAGCGTCATTCTTTGCATTTCAATGGTGTACTTGACTTTCTACATTGGTAAGGCAGAACCAAAGACAAGAGGTGCTGTCCTCAGTGTGAACTTCGTACATCTCTGTTTTCCCTTGATTTTGAATCCAGTTGCCCTTTCCCAGCCGCTTCCCCCTTGTTATGGCCCTTCTGTGCATCTTGTCATCTTCTCTTCCTGCCACCTCCAGCTTTTCCCGGGTCTCTCTTACTATCCCCTGAATTTCAACTCCATGTCCCTTCCCTCCACATTCTCTGTGTAGTGACTCTCTTATTCTTTCTGAGCTCTAGCACTGGACCTTACATCTAGTCATCGGCAGTCCCTGCAGAGTAATCAGCTCTGCGTGATTCCTGCTCTGACCTTCAGCAGCCCACCTCTCAGAGGAGGAGATGGGGGGAGATGCTCAAGTCTTTATTTATTTACTTAAAAAATATTTTATTGATTTTTTACAGAGAGGGAGAGAGATAGAGAGCTAGAAACACCGATGAGAGAGAAACATCAACCAGCTGCCTCTTGCACACCCCCTACCGGGGATGTGCCCGCAACCAATGTACATGCCCTTGACCGGAATCGAACCTGGGACCTTTCAGTCCGCAGACCGATGCTCTACCACTGAGCCAAACCGGTTTTGGCGAAGCTTAAGTCTTTAATTCAACAGGCACCAGACTGAGGGCACTGTAGAAATGGTGAGAGGACAGGAAAGGAGAGGGGAGAATCAGGCGCGTGCGTGTCTGACAGGGAAGCAGGAGAGGGGAGTGATCACGTGGGCACGCCTCCCACCATCACCCGCCAGTCTATCCAGTGAGACTGGCCTCAGGCCACCAGTCGTAGCAACTACGGTGACACAGGAAAATTCGGCTGCCCTCACTCACTTCACACAGCGGGACAGTCTCCATGCACAAAAGGCCTCGGTGTTAAGAGGATAATTAGTATTCTGTCACCTAAACACAGACTTCCTCTACACAGAACGAGTGCCCCTGGTGTCGCTCACTGTCCTGAACCAGTCCGTAAAACTGGCAGAAAACATTCATGGAAGGGTCATTTCCTTCAACTTTCTTCCTATTTCCCCTCCTCTGTGAATATTTTATGGATGCCTTAAATGTCTGAAGAAAGCATATCATAAATTTTTAATTTACTATATCCAGTGTTTCCACTAGACCAGGAGTCCTTGGAGATGGAGGCTGTCTCTCATTCCTCGTTATTCATTCTCTTTTCTACGTTCCCCCAGCCAAGCCCAGTGCTTGCCATATGTCCAGCAGTAATCCAGCGCATGTTGGTTGAACACACAAATGCTAGTCTGTGAAGAGCTTTGGAGTAAGGCAGATTGGCGTTCGAATCCCAGCTTCACAATTTACTAGCTCGTGACTTAGGAATTTTTCGTTACCTCTCCAAACTTGAGTTAATGCCCTCATCTATACAAGTGACACAGTCACACTGCCTTTACAGGAGTGTGGCAGGCAGGAATGAGATCATGTGTGCCGCGAGACTCGCTCATGCTGGTGTGTGGGAGACAGCTCTGGCCTGTTTGAGAGCGGAGTGCATGCACCTCAGCCTTTAAAATATATGTAATGAATGTACATACATATATTAATGTAGGCATTCGTGCCATGTATATTCCTATAGCAGTGGGATCATACGAAATAAGATGACATCAGTTTTAAGATAAAGTTGTTCAGTGGTTCCCTCACTGCAGATGTTGTCTCTAAGCAGTGACTGTTACTGAAAAAGACTGTGATGAGTTTTATTTTTTTATTTTATTTTTAAAAATATATTTTATTGACTTTTTACAGAGAGGAAGGGAAAGAGAGGGATAGAGAGTTAGAAACATCCATCAGCTGCCTCCTGCACAACCCCCACCGGGGATATGCCTGCAACCAAGGTACATGCCCTTGACTGGAATCGAACCCGGGACCTCTCAGTCCACAGGCAGACGCTCTATCCACTGAGCCAAACCGGTTTCTGCTGTGATGAGTTTTAAAATCAAGTGATACTAATTAAGGAAATTGGAAATAAGAATTTGAGAGACACTTCCCCTATCATCACAGTTCCCAGCACAACTGGTTTTACTGCTGTTGTTACTTATAGTGAATTCCGTTTAAAAGTGTGTAAAAAGAGATCCAAAGCGGATTTAAGGGATGAGATAAACCAAAGGAAAAGTAAAATCCTGTTCAAATTAGTAAACAGTTTTGATTTACTAAGTAGTACAGCCAGATGGTAAAAACAGATAGCATAACAACAATAATGATGATCATTTATTCATCCTCAGCTAATTCAATCCTCACGGCAGGGCTATGGGTATGGGTCTCTTGCAGATGCAGAGTGGAGAAAGTGGGGCGGTCACCTTCCCAGAGCACCCAGCTCTGCCCTGCTCCAAAGCGCTTCCTTTTCTTCCTTTCTGCCTGATGTTTCTAAGGTTCCAGTCACAGGCTCTGCAGCCTAGAACTGCTATCATTTATGGTCTTCAAATGGCCTTCATAGTTGTTTTTCCTGCCCTAGACTATACTTACACAACTGTTTAGAGCCCAAGGAATGGCCGTTACAGGGGAGTCTGTATCACGCAAAAGAACAGCGAGCTTCAGGACCTGCAGTCACCTGGACCACAGCCCCTCGGCCTCCCCTGCCTGAGGTGCTGGGCAGGGGCTGCTACGTTCCTATTAGCCCTCTCCTCAATGACCATCTACAGCGCGGGTTGGCCCTACAGCTTGTGGACCAAATAGTCCTGTTTTTGCACAGCCCATGAGTCAAGAAAAGTTTTTACATTCTACAATGGTTTAAAAAAAAAAACCTCAAAAGAAAAATATATTGTGGCATGCGAAAATTATTTGAAATTCAAGTTCCCGTGTCATTATTTATTGGACACTCATTTACAAGCTCCCCGTGGCAGTTTATGTACCACAACAGCTGAGCTGAGTAGTTTCAACAGGGAACACGTGGCCTGCCAAGACTGCTTATCACCTGGTCATTACAGAAGGGATTTGCTGACCCTTGAGCTACAGGATTAGGCCAATCCCTTGAAGCAGCTTTCTAAGAACTATTACTCTTATGCTCCCCACCAATCCTTTGCTCAAGATAAAGTACCTCAGTGTGCAGATCTGAATGCGACTAATTTTATTCATTTTTTTTTCTCCATAGTGGAATTTTTAAAATTGTCAGGTATGGTCGCTTTAATCACTGTAGGACTGAATTTAGATTCCTTAAGCTTTAAACCAAGGATGGAGTTAATAATAACCAAGTAAGTCTCCTATTGTGTGCTTGGTATACATCTCATAGAAATTTAGTGCTTAAGTGGTCCTGCATTTCCTGGACACTAGTAAAACTCCCTTTTCATAACCTTTTTTTCCTGCTTTTTCATAAAAAAAAAAAAAAAAATCCTCACCAGAGGATATGTTCACGTGATTTTTAGAGAAGAAGAGAAAGAGAGAGAGAGAGAGAGAGAGAGAGAGAGAGAGAGAGAGAGAGAAGAGAGAGAGAGAGAGAGAGAGAGAGAAACATTGATGTGAGAAACATCTATCGGTTGCCTCCCCTATGCACCCAACTGGTGATTGAACTCACAACCCAGGTATGTGCCTTGATCCAGAATCAAACCATGACCTCCTGATTCATAGGTTGATGCTCAACCACTAAGCCATGCCAGTTGGGCAAGATTTATTTCTTTAATGTAAAGACTATCTATTCTTCTGAAATTTTAGCCTTCCTACTTTTTTTTGGTATTTAAAATGTTCTTTCTTTTATGCAAGTCCTGTGATAAAAGATTGTACTTTTTTAATAGCTCTAATTGACCAAATTTTTAAAATTGGCTTTTAAAGTCCTGAAGTTTGGGAATAACTAATTCATAAAACATATACTTTTTGTCTGAATTTGGGCAGTTTCTAAGTTCAGTTGTGCTGTCTGTCAGCATCATTATAAATTATTCTTTTTATTTAATTACTTATTCTTTTACCTATTCAATCATTGTTTAAAGTCGGCTATGAGCTGAACATTGTATCTTAGATTTGGGCTATGAAAATAAGTCCCTCTCAGAAGACACTCATCATTAAATGGTGGTATGTAAGTAACTAACAAGTGAAAATAATTAGATGATTATTGGGATCTTTCTACATATAAGGTATATATTTTTAAGGTCCTGTAGAGACTTTTAAAAAAGTATTCTATCAGTTATTCCTTCATTTCTAAATTTTCAGAAAATTAAGCATTGGAATTTGCAGTCCCACTCATACCCTTCCTTTCTAGTTCTTTAAAAAAATATACATACTTTTTATTTCAGAGAGAAAGGAAGAGGGAGAGAGATAGAAACATAAATGCTGAGACACAATGATTGGTTGCCTTATGCATGCACCCCAACCAGGGCTGGTATCAAGCCTGCAACCTAAGTACGTAAGTGGGTCTCACCCAGTCGGCTGAAGGAAAGAGCAGATGAGATCTGAGATCTGCCTGTAGAGGTTCGAATTGGGCCTGACCCCAGGCGTGTCACCACATGGACACAGCCCAGTCCCAGGCCCTAACTTCTGTGCTCTGGTCTACTCAGTAAGAGTCTTTGAAAGGTGGGTGGGGCCCGCAGGTAAATTTTTGGAAAGCAATCTGGGCGATCCTTAATGCTCTTCTCTGCTTACAAATGGTACAGGATCAAACGGCGGCTCGTGAGCCCCATGTGACTTGTGAGCCGCCGTTTGCCAAGTCTGTTCACTAATGAGTTTGTCAACCACTGACCTAGATTCTCAATGCCAATAATTACAGGCTGTTGTTGTTCCTTGTGATTAAGCCCCTATCCCAGTGGTCGGCAAACTCATTAGACAACAGAGTGGCAAACTGCACGTGGCTCGAGAGCTGTAGTTTGCCGACCACTGGTGTAGGTAATGGGCACTGGAGGGATTCAGAGGAGGATCACCTCCAGAGACAGTGCTTAGCATGGTTTTGTGGAGAACACAGAAAAGAGTTAGCCATGCAGAATGTTAGGAATTCAGTAGGAGCAGATAGGAGAGACTCCTTGCAGATCACAAAGGAAGAAGTTGTGCAGTGGGCATCAAGGTGGGTCCAGTCAGCTCTCACAAAGTCAAGGTGACCCAGGTGTAGCTGTGGCCGGCCCACAGTTGATATGCTGCCAGCTGATCTCAGCAAAACTGCCACATCTACTAACCCAAGGGTGTGGGGTAGGGGGTAGGTATCCTTATCTTCCTGCCTTTGCTTTTATTATTTTGCTGAGAGAGGAGGCCCACAAGTGTTGATATAATATGATGAGGGCCATGGGGAATATAGAACTGGGTGTATTCTATTATAGTTCCTACAGAATACTTTTGAATGCTGACTGTGAGGCAAGGACCTCTTCTAAGGCAAGCGTGGCAGATACATGATACATGCTTCCTTGTGAAAAGGAAACTATTAAAAAAAACAACACATTACTTAAACATGATTTCTTTTCCATTCATCCTAGGTTCTTAATAATTTTTTCATCTGTGCTCCAACAATTAATATACACGTTCTTTGGCATTTTAATTGGATGCGGAGACAACAAGTATTTTAAATTTCACACATTCGCTTTCACATTGATCTTGTATATAACAATGAATTTTGTAAGGTAAGAATTACATTTTAAAATTCACTTCCTGGTCTTGGGTTCCCAAGCTCATAATTACAGTTGGGAAGCAGTGGGTTCTATCAACAACAACAACAACAACAAAAAAAGCGCTGGCTGTGCTGTCAGGGAGCCTATATTGTTGTGGAGGTCCTGGCATTAGCTCCCTGTGCCACGAGGGGTATGAGAGTCTACTTACTGGTCAAGACTTCCTTGACAGCCTGTAACGTGAGAAGGGGCAGGGCAGAACAGCAGCAGCCGCGTCACCCATGAGTTTGATCGAAATGCAAGTGGATGGGCCCATCCCAGTCCTCTGAGTTGAACTTCTGGAGATGAGATTCAGGAAACTGTTTCTTGAAGTTTGAGCATCGCTGGACCAGGTTAATGGCTCCTAACATTTTTGTTGGCTTTCGTCATCACTAATTATCATCATAGCTATGACAAAGCCATTTATTAAAAGCAGTTACCATGTACGTTAGGCCACTCATTTGAATACAATCCAATGAGGTATGTGTTGTTTCATCACTTCACAGATGACACGGAGAGGTTAAAAACTTGCTTAGCATCACCCAACTTGTAAAGGCAGAGCTGGGATTTAAACGTGGCCCCCACAAACACGCTTTTTCTAGACTGCCATGGCCCACTCGTGGTAGTCCTGTCTACCGTAAGAATTCGGGACAGTGTCTTTTGAAACATCGTTACTTCCGTTCAGAATAGGCCTGGCGAAGGTTGCTCACTTTCTAGGATGTTCTCTTGGAATGTGGCTTCTTGGTGCCACTCAGATAGTCACTGTCACTCAGAGGTGGTGGACACAGCTCACCTTTCTCTCCACCAAAGGAGCTCAAGTGCAAGTTGAGAGTGCTCAGAGCTGAGGAAAGACACATGGCTTTTTCCTCACTGTTTGTCTCAGCGACATACCCGTGATCTCATTTCGTCTTCCTTACAGCACCAGGAGATATGAATAATTATCTCTGTTTTAGAGATGAAGACACTGGCTAAAGAAAGGCAGAGTGCCTTGCCCAGGGTTGATGGTTAGTGAGTGTCAGAGACACCATGGGAACTTATGGTTCCGCCTTAGAAGAAAGCCTTTAATGGAGAAAGCCATCTGAAGGGGGCCACAGTACGGGGGTGGGCTTTCCATAAGAGACTTGTGGAGAAGCACATTTCAGAGAGAATGAGTCAAACTAAGGCCAGGACAAAATAATCATTGCTAACGCACTGAGCGCTGGCCAGTTTCAGGTTGTCATTCTAAGTGCTATGAATGCTGTTATCCTTTAATTGAACCTTCATAACAATCCTTTGAGGCAAGTACAATCATCATCACAATTATCTCCATTTTACAGAAGGAGAAACTGAGGCCTGGAGAGGTTAATAACACGCTGAAGTTTATATAGTTAGTGAAAGAAGCCTGAATGTGAGCCCAGGTAGACCTACTCCAGAGCCTTTACTATGCTGCCTCTCTGTGTCTGTTACCAGGACATAGCACACGTTGTTCTATCTGGCCTGGACTCACTGGTATTTTAGAGAAAGATTATTTAGTAAGACTGGGAAGAATTACTTTGCAGCCCTAACCAGTTTTGGCCTGCAGACTGAAGGGTCATAGGTTTGATTCTAGTCAGGGCATGTACCTTGGTTGTGGGCACATCCCCAATAGGGGGTGTGCAGGAGGCAGCTGATCAATGTTTCTCTTTCATCGATGTTTCTAACTCTCTATCCCTCTCTCTTCCTCTCTGTAAAAAAATAAAATATTTTTTTTTAAAAGAAGAGAATTACTTTGCAAAAGGCTTAAATGCAAAGCCAAGGAGTTTGCCTAAATTAATCACAGACGTTATAAATGATAATTGTAGATTTTTCTGTTTCTTAGTGACAAGAACTCTTACATGGTGTTGTGAAATTCTCAGCTTAGCAACTGAGACACAGTGTACTTTTTTCTTTCTTTTTTCTTTCTTTCTTTTTTACTTTTTTAAAAATAAATCTTTATTGTTCATATTATTACAAATGTTCCTCATTCCCCCCTCCATTGTCCTCATCCATAGGTACATAGTTTATGTTCAGTCTCTTCCCACACCCCCGTCTCCCCTTTTCCCCGAGAATCGTCAGTTCACTCCCCTCCCATACCTCTGATTCTATTATATTCAATAGTTAATATTGTTCATCAGATTTTTTTTTAATTCCCTTTGTTTTTAGATTCACTTGTTGATAGTTACATATTTGTTGTTCATAATTTTTATCTTTATTTTCTTCCTCTTCCTAAAGAACCCCCTTCAGCAATTCATATAATTCTGGTTTGGTGGTGATGAACTCCTTTAGCTTTTTTTTTATTGGTGAAATTCTTTATCTGGCCTTCAATTCTGAGTGATAGCTTTGCTGGGTAGATTATTTTTGGCTGTAGGTTCTTACTATTCATCACCTTGAATGTTTCTTGCCATTCCCGTCTGGCCTGCATGGTTTCTATTGAGAAATCAGCTGACAATCATATGGGTGCTCCTTTATAGGTAACTGCCTGCTTTGCTTTTGCTGCTTTTAATATTCTCTCTTTGTCTTTTGCTCTTGGAATTTTAATTATGATGTGTCTTGGTGTGGTCCTCTTTGGATTCCTTTTTTTTTTTTTTTTTTTTACATTTTTTTTATTAAATTATTATCTGTGTACATATTTTAACATTGCCCCCCGCCCCCTTTAGATTCCTTTTGTTTGGGGTTCTGTGCACTTCCTGGACTTGTAAGTCTAATTCTAATTATGGGGGAAGTTTTCTGTCACTATTTCTTTCAGTATGTTGTTGGTATCTTGCTCTCTCTCTTCTTCTTGGACCCCCATAATTCTGATGTTGGTTTGCTTGAAGTTGTCCCAGAGGTTTCTTACATTATCTTCAACTTTCTGGATTCTCTTGTCTTCTTGCTTCTGTGGAGGAGTGTCTTCTGGCTCTTTATGTTCCAAATCTTTGACTTGATTCTTGCGATCTTCCATTCTGTTTTTAGGATTCTGTATAATATTTTTTATTTCAGACAATGTATTCTTTATTTCTTGTTGATCCCTTTTCATATCCTCATAGATCTCGTTTATTTTATCGACCTTTTCTAGGAAATTCTTGAAAAACCTTATAAGCATGGTTTTGAACTCTATATCCAGTCGCTTTTTGTCCTCCATTTCTTTCATTTGTGATCTGTTTCCTTGTCTCAGCATTTTCACAACTTCCCTGAGTTGGTAGCCTTAAAAGTCTCTGTGTTCAGCTTGAATGGGGCGGAGTTTCAGGGTGGAGCCTACAGCCTTGGCTTCTGTGATCCCTGTCCTATAAGGCTCCAGAGTCTCAGTGTTCCTCAGTGTCCTGCGGTACTCACTTCAAGCACCTCTGAGAGAAAGTTACCCTCAAGTTTCGCCTGCTATGAAACAGTCTAGGCTCTCCCCCAATGAGCCCAGAACTGGGGTTCAGTTCAGTTGGAAGTGGAGTTGGAAGTGGGGCTCAGAGCAGTCTGGAGCTTTTGTTTCCTTCCCGCTAGGGCAATCCAGTGGCACAGTCAACTGTCCGTTCTCTGCGTGCAATGTACGCGCCTCTGGGACTGCCTTTGGCCGCTCCCCTGAGATTCCGCCTTACAGCCCAGGTTCCCTCTGTATGATCCTGGGTCCCCAGGGTTTGGCCTAGAACTGGGGTTCAGTACTGTCAGATCTGGGGTTCAGCACAGTCCAGAGCTTTTATCTCCTTCCTGCTAGGAAACGCCAGCCAGGCACTCAGCCTCCCCCTCTTCTCCGGCTCTGTCCTCTCCGTGCACGCAATGTGTCTCTGTACCTTAGACTTTTACAGCTCCTCTGCTTTTCCTTCTGGTTTTCTCTTTCCTTCTCATTGTAGAATTTCCAGTCAGTTGACTTTCCTGTAGTTCTGGGTAATGTCCATTTTGTATTTTAGTTGTATTTTATTGAAATTGTTGTGTGAGGCTGCGGTTAGGTGTTTACCTATGCTGCCATCTTGGATTCTCCCCACAGTGTATTTTTTTGAGGCTGAGAACATATCAATTCTGTTTCTACTGAGATCTTATTTGAAGGACAATACTGATATTCTTTTGGTGCAGATTCCCTGGAGATGGATTCTAAATTTTGGCACAGGGTCCTATAGAAAAATTATCTATAGAGAAATAAGGCGCAAATGGAAATGATATATTTGGCATTTAGTGTATGATTCTTGTTGGAACATAAGAAAAATGTGGTTGAGCCAAGTTTATTAATGTGTCTATGATAATGTAGCTTTTTAGCCATGATTGTATGTCCTCCAGGCTAATTTCTGAATCTAGATATGGCCTTTCAGGGAATAGATGAATTCATTGATGATATTGGAAGAAGTTTCACTATAGGAATTTACCACCAAAATCAAAACAGTACCACTAGTGTAAATGATAATTCCTTACATTTGTATAGAACTGCTAGCATTACTTTTCAAGATTTGAGTATTATGTGCAAGATAGTAGATTTGGTTAGTTCCAGAAAGTTTTGAACAATTTATCAATAAAGTGGATTGTCTTCTCTTTCCTGAAAAATTTCATATGAAATCTAGTACTTAGTTTCAACCATGAATAACATTAATACATAAGGTGTGACTTAAAAATGTGTTTTCTCTCCCCAGATTGTTTACTATTGTGTTAGTGAGCCCTATTCTGATGCGTGCAAGTTATGAATATAATTGGAGATGGGGAGTTGTGATAGCATGGTCTGGTATCAAAGGTGTTTTTAATTTGCTCTTGGCTCCTGAAATTTATAATCTGGCTGCACATAAAGAGGATTCACCAGAATTGGTAGGAAAATCATGTCTCATGATTATTCATATTTATTCATTTTGTAACATTTGTAATTTTACCCAATAACAAAGTTGACCCTTTTAAAAATTAGATTTGAAAAATACATTATTTTAAGTATTATAGAAAGGAACCTGCAGAAGAAACTTGACCAATCTTGTCAATGTGAAAGGGACCAACAGTCAAATACAGATTATGGGCATGGGAGACAGACGGACTTGGGATCGAATCCTGGCCTACCATTCACAGACTGAGTGACCTGGGGCAAGTTCCCTAAACTCGTGGAGCCATCATTTCCAGTTGAGGATGTTTAGTAAAAGCTCAATAAATGTTATTGGGCATATACATGCTATTGTTTAATAGCTGTCAGAAAGCATAAAAAAAAATACCCTGTCTAGAGCAGTCCAATCCCTATAACCATTAGAGCAAAACCTGAGATGTTACTTAAATATATACGAGGAGAAGAAAGATTTTTAAAAATGTTTGAATTAAGAATCGAATTGCATTTATGTCTTTATAGCTGATTTTTAAAAGTTAATTTCTTAAAAAAAATTTTGGCTTAAGAGCACAATATGTATATCGACAAACAAAGGTTGGTTTCCTTTCCACTCTCTCTCAAAGCCCTTCCCCCAGGGGCTGGCCAATGGGCAACCTGGTGGTGGCAGCAGCTGTGCGGAGATCCAAGGATCCTAGTGCATCTGCTGACCACGAAAGGGTGCCTCGCCATTTGTGACAGTGCTGAGGTTCGCACAGCAGATCCGTAGGAGTGGTCTGGGGAATTAATTTGGAGTCCAAACTAGCCTGTAGTTTTGACAAGACTTTGGGCTCTTCCACCCTCCAAAGGAAAAGTATAATAACCAATATCTGAAATCCTTCAGTTTTCTTTTGTGCAAGAAATTGGCCTCAGAGCAAGTCAATGACATGTTAACTCACATTTGACTATCATTCCACAGTGTTTCCCAAATCTGTCTGATGTTAAGAATCCCTTTTGCGCCCCGCTCTTCTCCCCAGACCTACAGAATAGAGTCTGCATGGCAGAAGGGGAGTTGGTATCTTTAATTGGCACGCCAGGTGCTCTGTTGTTACCAGTCAAGCTTGGGAAATGCTCCCTGAAGGACATATTGCTATTAACTCCATTTTCCAGTGAAGGACACTGAAGCTCAAGAGTGCTTAACTGGCCCCAAAGTACATGGGAAAAAATAGCAGAGCCAAGAACTCCAAATGTGGTTGTGTTTCTGCTTCTGCATGGCCCCTCTCCAGACCCTAGCACAGCTCTGCCTCCTGCAGAGCCTCCTGTCCAGTTTCAGGAAATGCTGGTGGTAGGCACCAGTCCCTGTCCCGCCTGTGGTCCCCACTGCCCACTGTTGCTGGGGTCTTCCCACTGCCTTCTGTGCTGGTTTCGTGGCTGCTGCCTCTCGGGGTTCTTCTCTTGCCCAGAAACTCGAAATCTTTCTTTTCTCCTTCAGACTGAAAGCTGATTTCTGCCCTAGTATATTGTACTCATGCACTGCTCACAAAACAATCCTTTGCCTCAATTTACTTATCAGAGGCAGGATTAAAAAATGTGGATTAAGATAGAATTTTGTTGGTGGTTAACTGAACAATGTTTCCCTTTGGATAACTTATTAATGTTTTGGCTCTAACTACTTGTATGTTTTGTTTGTTTTTTTAGTTTATATTTTATGTACAAGTACTATCATTAATGACTATGGGAATAAATTCATACATGATGATTCATTTAGCCAGGACATTAGGTAACGTATATCTATATTTCATTAGCTAATTGGGGGAAATAATGTAAACAGATTATTGTTGGGATTGTAGGGACAGATTTTTGTTGTTGTTGTTGTTAATCCTTACCCGAGATATTTTTCCATTGAGTTTTTAGAGAGAGTAGAAGAGAGGAGGAGAGACTGAGAGAGAGAAACACTGATGTGAGTGGTTGCCTCCTGCATGGGCCGGGAATTGAGCCTACAACTGAGGTACCTGCCCTTGACTGTAGGAATCGAATCCAGGATGCTTTAGCCTGAGGGCCCGATGTTCTATCCACTGAGTCAAACTGGCTAGGGTTTATAATACCAATTTCCCTTGATAAACCAAGTTAGTAATCATACGGTTTCTTAGAAAGCATTGTAACCAGCGATAGAGATCATCTTCAACATGTTCATTCATTCAAACGCATTGCTCCGCCCTCCCCACCCATACTCATGTTTCCCCAGAGCAACGTTCCCAGATGGGGCTGTGGCGCCATCACATGGGTAGGATGTAATTAGGCACATGAATAAATTCTTCCAGTGTGGTCTCAGCCAGGGGTATTTTAAATCCAAAGCTTCTAACTATAGTCAAACACATCTTTGTTGGGACCATAGGGGACCACAGAGAACCGACAAGGGTATGCCTCCAGACCTTTCTGAATCCCCAGAATTTCAAATACTACCACCATTGAACACAGTGCCCATAGAGAAGGCATCAAGTTAAACAGAAACATTGTGAAACCACTTATGAGGCATTTACAATTAGGAAGAAAGAATTGTTTTGACTGAGATGGACCTTCGAGCAAGAGCAAGTAGGCTAAGCTCACTAATTACATTCATGGTTTTGGCAAGTGAGCCTCATACCTATAACTTCACATTCTTACCTCAAGCAAATACAAGCTGCTACAAGGTTTGGACATGTAGGTTTGCTGGCCAAGAAAACAGAGATGTTAAATTTGAGAGATGTTTATTGCAGTGGCTTTTAAACTTTATTTATGTATAAGAATCAGTTGGGCCCTAACTGGTTTGGCTCAGTGGATAGAGCGTCAGCCTGCGGACTCAAGGGTCCCAGGATCAATTCTGGTAAAGGGCATGTACCTTGCTTGTGGGCACATACCCAGTAGGGAGTGTGCAGGAGGCAGCTGACCAATGTTTCTCTCTCATTGATGTTTCTAACTCTCAATCCCTCTCCCTTCCTCTCTGTAAAAAATCAATAACATCTATTTTTTTTTTAAAGAATCAGTTGAAAAACTTGTTAAAATGCAAATTCCCAGGCCAGTCTGCTTCTGCTGGCATGGAATGGAGCCCGGGAACTTGCGTACTTTAAGCAGCCCTTCTCCCTATAGAAGACACATGGAGTTCTCCACACTTTGAGAAATATCCAGTGGTGCCTTGAAATAGCGAGTCAGGTCTATAGCTAGGGGGAATGAAAGGAAACTAATAAAATATTCATTAGCATTTGAGTCAGATAAAGGTAAGCTTATACAGCCAAAAGGAAACAAATGGTTGAGTGATTTTCTGGAAAGCTCTGGACAAAATGTTGTCTTTACCCTAAGCTATGCAGGCCAGGCCGCGCTTTCACTACATCACGCAATGTTCTTGCTTCTCCTTGCCGTGGTCAGTGCATTATCCAACGCTCTTGCTTTCTCTGTTACAGGTTTGTGTGTTATTTCTCTTCCAAGACAGATGGCCATGCAAAACGCCATTAACCACATCCAGGAGATAATACAGAACACAATAACTTTATTTAAAACAGAGAAAATTTTGACAAATGTTAATTGGACCTTAGTAGAAGAAAAAACGAAGATTAAATACAGAATTTCTGTGAGTTGATGCCTGGCTTCTTTCCCTTCTTGGGTCTGCCTCTCTTGCTTTAGTTGATTATGAAAAACTTAATTCTGCTAATAAAATGTCAGAAACTTGGGAGGGGGTATGTTTGCCAGCTTTGCTGTCTTGGTGAAAAGACTTCTTTGAATTTTGTCTTGATGATCTAACCCATTTGGCAAATCTGGGAGAATTAGTGTTTTCACCAATTGGCTGATTGAATGAATAATCATGAATGGACTTTCAAGCTGATATTTCCAACCAGTTCAGGAACTGAGAGATCTCTCTCCAGATTCGTATTTTAATAAGCAAAAGAGCAGTAAAGCATAGACCATTTGGGGGAAGAATTTCACTTCTAAATCTCCTCAAATAGTTACTTTGCCACAATATGTAGGAGGTTATCCACATGAACATGGTCCTTCATTTGAGCAATTCTGAATAAATATTTAAATCTCCAAGTGACTAATCATTCTCACTTATTTTTAACTTTATCTATACACAGTCTAAAGCCATTCAGTTTCACCACACTTCAACTGATGAAAAAGAGCAGGAGTCCCCAACTGATGAAGTTTTAATAGAAGAAGCCAGATTGCATGTGGCCATCATACAAATGGTTGGTACTGTTCACATAATCTGCTTTTAAGTTTGTTTTTTTTTAATTCTTGCAATGCTTTTATTTTTTATTTTTTTATTAAATATATATTTTATTGATTTTTCACAGAGAGGAAGGGAGAGGGACAGAGAGTTAGAAACATTGATGAGAAAGAAACATTGATCAGCTGCCTCCTGCTCACCTCCCACTGGGGATGTGCCCACAACCAAGGTACATGCCCTTGACCGGAATCGAACCTGGGACCCTTGAGTCCGCTGAGCCAAACTGGTTTCGGTATTCTTGCAATGCTTTTAATTCTTACTTATGGTTTACAGGTGACTTAGAAAAACATTTTTTTTCCATCATTTGATAGTCTATTGGTTGTTAAATTTATGCTTTATTTATGAAAGTTAAAAATAAAAATTAAAAATCTCTTTAGGCTTTAAAGTTCAAGTAACAAATCTCATTCTGTTTTTAAGTCTAGTGGATTTTTATAGTTTACTTTTTGGGGGTCTGAATGATGCATGATTTCATTTACATATTTAGTAAAGTAAATATCCTCAAATATTTGAGTTCCTTTTATAGAAAATTCTCTCAAGTAATCATTTAATTCTTATAAATCTAATAAGTTAAAATAAATCTAGCGAGTCAAAAATCCTCTTAAAATATTTCTAACTTAATATTTAAATGTTCTACTATTAACATAGGAAGATTACTAGGTAAAACCAAGTTAAGTCAACTTATCAAATTGCACACTTTAACTTGGGGCTACATTCTAAATAAGACAAATGTTATTCAATACTACAAGTATTTAAAATACTCATTATTTACAGAGTCCTTTTTTATTTTTATTTTAAAATGTATTATTATGAAAAATGTCTAACATATACAAAAGTAGGTATGATAGTGTCATGAACCCATCTTTAAAAACCCATCCACACAGGACCAACCCTACCCTATTCCCACCTTCATTCACTCCCCCACCTTCCATAATTTTAAAATCTTTTTAAAAAAGTATAGTAAAAAATAATATATTAACCTAAAATTAGTAATATCTTAATAGCATCAAATATCAAATCAATGATCAAATTTCCAATTGTCTGATAAATGTGACCAATGTGTATTTTTAGTTTATATTTTTAAGTTGGATTCCAATAAAGTTCACACATTTCAAATAATGGATCTGTCCTTCTCAGAGTTGGGAAGTCTCTTATCCAGTGACTCCTCCCATTGGATTTGGGCTGCTCTTGTCACTTGTTTTGACTAATAAAATGTGGGAAAATGATTTGGGGAATGTTCAAAAGCCTAGGCCTTGGGAATATTTGTAGCTTCTACAATGAATACAATAATGAACAATGAGTAGAAGCAATGTGTACATTTATAAGGCAAGAGTACATGATCAGCATATGAGGAAGTTTAGTGAAGAAAGAAGTAGGCCCAGGAGGTAACTTTAACCTCCAAGTTTAAAATATCAATGGCAGCCAGGACCGGTTTGGCTCAGTGGATGGAGCGTCGGCCTGCGGACTGAAAGGTCCCGGGTTTGATTCTGGGTCAAGGGCATGTATCTTGGTTGTGGGCACATCCAAGGCTGGTCGATGTCTCTCTCTCATCGATGTTTCTAACTCTATCTCTCTCCCTTTCTCTCTGTAAAAAGTCAATTAAAATATATTAAAAAAAAATACTGCATCATATACTTGAAAGGTGCCGAGAAAGTGGATCTTAAATAATCTCACTACACACAAAAAGTTGTAATTAAGTGAGGTAATAAATGTGTTCTAATCTTATTGTGGTAATTAGCTTGTAATATATATGTTTCAAATCATCATGTACATTTAAAACTTACATAATAGTAAATGTCAATTATATCTCAATAAGCCTGAGGGGGAAAAGTTTTTTAAAAAGGACAGTTTACTTTTATCTATTGGTAGTTCTTTGTGGGATAGTTACCCTTTGAATAAATAATTTGTATAATCTATGCTGCTGTAGAAAGATGATGCTACTGATCCTGTTTGTATTACTAAAGTAAACTCTTTGAATAGCACAAATTTTAAGTTTCCTGAAGCTAGAAACCTTTGTATCTTTTAAAACATCCAGAACAGTACTTTGCAAAAAAAAAAAAAAGAAAAAAAAAAAGGAGTATTCAGTAAATACTTAAATTGAATAAAAAGTAGTTCCTGCTATAGCATCTTTTGGTAAAAGAATACTTTCATTGTAATGAGTTCAATAATAATAGTGAGGGCTACATAAAGATTAAGCAGAATTCACTGCACTTACGTTTTGGTCCTTTGTAATTTTTATTTAAAATTGTATGTTTAGAGTAGCTTTGAAAAACAATGTCAGGATGGAATCCTTGATACAGAGGCAGCCCGAATATTAATTGGTGCAACCAAAAGCTATTGTCCCATCCCAGGAAAGTAAGTATAGTTTTTATTTAACTGATATTTCTAAAATTGAATGGATTTGTGATAAGGAATGAATGAACTGAGAGTTAAATGTCCTGATTGATCAATCTAATTATCTCATCCATCTACCTGTCCATCCATCCATCCATCCATCCATCCATCCATCAATATGTCTATTTCCTATTTGAGTTGTTTACAGTTCCCTCCCTGAATATTAGCGACATTAGATTTGGAAGGAAGATCTGACTACAATGTAATTAAATTACAGACTAGGAGAGTCACGAAAGAGCACCCAGATAGTTTCAATTACTATTATAATCATTTTGTCTTTATATCAAATTCACTAAATTGCTGGCTAGGAGAGGTAGGGAAGCCTGAAGCCTGCTATTAGACAATCCATGAGTTGGAACACTCTGGAGGAACTGACCCAGCTACTAGATGCAATTAAACCTGGTGGGAAAGGCTCAGAATCTCAGAGATACACTGATACCTGATCACAGTACTGGCAAACAGGAGCTAATGGATGGTTCAGGACATAGCTGCAGGGCAACAATGAGAGGGGATCCCCTCTGGGTGACAGCTGACAGCCTAGTAGCCTGGTAATCCATCTGGGAGATCTGGAATCAGTTCCTAGATAAAGTTTGGGAAAGCCAGGGCCTGCAGGACCTGGAGAGGTTTGGGCTAGCAAGGCGTGACAAAGGGAAGCTTGATTCCGAACCCCAAAGAATGGGTCGGGAGAAATCTTAATTATGTTATACACAGGTCGGGAATGTTTCCAGGCACAGACACAGAGGGAGTCTGATGCTAAGTATGTTCCTGCCCCATACCATGAGTGGTCAGTGGATGGATACAGAGGCTCAGCCCTCAGCATGCTTAATAAACCCACATTACAAGGAGTCTAACTTTTCCTTTTAGATTACCCCAAGGTAGTGGTCGGCAAACTCATTGGTCAACAGAGCGGCAAACGATGGCTCTTGAGCTGCATGTGGCTCGAGAGCTGCAGTTTGCTGACCACTGCCCCAAGGACAGCTAACGCTTACTCTTTCTTTTAACATATGCATACGTTTCTCTCTTAGATTCATGACTATTTATGATGTTTCAACTTACGTAAAAGCTAGAAGTTGGCTTATGAAGTTTAAAAAAATTTTAACTCTCTTGGAATATCATAAAGAAACGACACTTTTTATTCCAATTGGGTAAGTACTGTGAACCGTTCATAGGAATATACTTGACAATATGACCTTTTTACATCATCGGAATACATTACTTTGGTTTTTCTTATTTAAAAAACACACTGGCATTATGGTCAACTGCTACTGGCTGAGTGGCGACCGAGCAGAGTGCTTGCTTGCCTTTTGCCATTGTGTTTCAGCAGATCCTGAATTCTCTGGGGGAGAGGGGCAGGAAGAAGCAGAGGGTCAGGTTTGGCTGCTTCAAGTTTTATTTGCCATGCCTTAGAGTCACACTTCATACCGAGTTTGCTCACATATTCTTCTGGTATTTTCCTGGGCTTAACACCAAGCTGGGGTGAGAAATATCAGGCATGTGGACTAAAGCTCTCTACTTAATTCCATTTGTGCCATAGAGTGGCTCTCTTGAGGGTCTGGAATTAGGAAAAACCACACATGGCACTAACCATACCTATAACCAGCTTTCCAAAGTGTCACAAGATATAGATTTTTACTTCACTTGGGTAGACTCTTACAATACATAAGCTGTGAACTGGTAGATTTGTCAGAGCAGGAAGTCAAGGTTTTTCTACTAATAGACTATGTCAAAACAAGAAGTTACTGGGAACACTGACACTACTAAATTATGTTTGTTAGTTAATCTCACCTGAGGATATTTTTTTCTCATTGATTTTTTAGAGAGAGAGAGAGTGTGTGTATGTGTGTGTGTGTGTGTGTGTGTGTGTGTGTGTGTGTTGGGGGAAGAGGGGGGAGAGACATGAGAGGAGGGGAGACTGGTTGCCTCCCAAAAGCTGGAAACAAACCTGCAACCCAGGCATGTGCCCTTGACGGGGAATTGAACCTGTGACCCTGCAGTGCACAGGCTGATGCTCTACCACTGAACCACACTGGCCTGGGTGGGTGACACTACTAAATTTAAGTGGATAACATACCTTTCATAACAAATTTGGACAATTTTTATTTATTTATTAAGTTTAAAGAGAAATATAAAAAATTAAAACCCTAAAGTCTTGACATATACACAGTTAATCTCTTTTGGTTAGACTCTACTCTAGATGGTCAGGGGATGTCCCTTAGGAACAGACCTCAGACATCCTTAGCACTGCCATGGAGGGGGGGGAGGCTCTGCCACCACCGCTGTGCTCCCCAGCCGTGAACCCGGCTTCTGGCTGAGCGGCACTCCCCCCGTGAGAGCACACTGACCACCAGGGGGCAACTCCTGTGTTGAGCCTCTGGTGGTCAGCGCACATCATAGTGACTGGCTGTTCCATAGTCGGGTCGGTTTGCACATTAGCCTTTTATTATATAGAATATTTATTGATTTCAGAGAGGAAGGGAGAGGGAGAGAGAGAGAAGCACATTGATGATGAGAGAGAATCATTGATCAGCTGCCTCCTGCAAGTCCCACACTTGGAGATTGAGCCTGCAACCTGGGCATGTTCCCTGATAGGGAATTAAACCGTGACCTCCTGGCTCATAGGCCAATGCTCAACCACTGAGTCACCTCAGCTGGACCCTGTCCTTAATTTTAAACAATGCTACTTTCTTCTCTAATTTTGTTTCTTGTTTTCAATGTATAAATCTTTGCACTGTTTCCTATGTATTGTACATTCACCTTGATTTTAAAAAATACTTTCTATGACTGACATAGATTAATAAGAGCTAAAGTTTTATTTCTCCACTATGATTTTTATATATAGAAAGTATGTTTTAGATTTTTGCTTATCTATTATTTTATATTACTTATACTTTCTTCAAATTACTGTTCATGATTTGTTTAAATAAATGTTAAACTTTACATCTTGTTATACTTTGAAAGTGATCTAACATTATACTTGATCTCTCTTTTTTTCAGAAATAATAAAATTCTGTTATTTATATATCACATTGTATTTTCAGAAGAATTTGACCATGCAGGACACATTATATCATTTATATATATTTATCCTATGATACTTCATTTATGTGCAGTGGCAAGAAAGTTAAATGAGATATCTCTGATATTAGTAAACTACTATTTTATATTTTTATATGTATTACAGACAGCATTGAAGGTACTGTTTTAAATAGAAATATATCCTATAAAAAGAACAATTCAGATATTGTGAATTTACTTTTGAAATAACTTGATGCTAAAAGACACTTGCTCTAACAGTTGATAGAATCCTAGAATTTTAGTAATCTTTTTTAATTTTCTGGGTTTAATAATGAAATCAGTATAATAGCCACAGTTTTGGATAGCAAATATGGCAACTATCATAAAGTGAACAGACTCTCAAAGTTCAAGTGCCAAGAATTGAAAGTTTAGACAGGATGTTTCCCTCGATTTTTCTCTGTAATGATGCAAAAAATAAATGAGTAAATACAAACTGGTTTGCTAGATCCTCATCAGGAGAACTATGTTTTACTTCAAAAGATAAGATTGTTTTCATACTTTATTACTAATAGTATCACAATGAACCTGTTTATCAATATTTTTCATGGTTTGTTCTGGGCACTTCAGATTAATTAGAGAATTATATAGTTTGAATTAAATTGTGATTTTTTTTATGTTGAAAATTAAAAGTCATTTTTTTAAAAATTCAAAATGAATAACTTAAAACCCAACTTTTGGAATATAACTCATTTGTTGAGAATGTAACTGTTAACTTTTAAGACTCCCTCCTACCTCCACATACATCATTGTATAGGTACTATGAAATGACATATGTTCTATTTGTTTTCTAAACAGATAATAATTATGAAAAGGAAATATTTTAGTCAATATTGGAATACTCTGGAATTTTGTATCCTGATCATCGGAATTACTGATATGTTTTGTTTATACTTTGTCAAATTGAGACCAGAAAACTTGTTTCTTATTCAGTCTACAATAATATTTGGGTATTTAAGAATAATTAGATTTATTCCTCTGATCAAGGTAAAACTTCACATTTTAAAATTTTGGGTCTTTTTTTTTTTTTTCCTATACCTTTTGTTAAATGTGTTCAGAAACCTCACTGATATATATATATATATATATATATATATATATATATATATATATATATTGATTGATTTCAGAGAGGAAGTGAGAGGGAGAGATAGAAACATCAGTGATAAGAGAGAATCATTGCACGTCCCCTACTGGGGATTGAGCCCAAAACCCAGGCATGTGTCTTGACTGGGAATCAAGCCATGACCTCTTGGTTCATAGGGCGATACTCAACCACTGAGCAACACGGGCCAGACAGAAACCTCCCTGTTTTGACATAAATGAGGGAAGGAGCTGTCTCTTCCCCTGGAACACTTTATGGGTATCTGATTGGTTCACAGTTTCACCTCCTTCAAGTCATTGCTCAAATCTCTCCTTACACAGGTCTTCCCTGGCCACCTACATAAAATGGCAACGTGCCCCACCCCCTCCCTAAACTTACAGCCTCCCATCCCATCTTCCTGATCCCTCTCTACCCGCTGAAGGCTATTTTTCCCTCACAGCATTATCACCTTTTCCTGTATGTTCAATGTACTCTCTGCTAGGTAGCAGTCTTTTGTTTTTGTCATTGATAAAACCTTACAGTTCTTGAATGAAGCCTAGCACATGCATATAGTAAGTACTGGATAAAGATTTGTGGAGCATGCTTTTCCTTGTCACGTTTTCAGGTTTCCCCCCTCTCCATGATTGCAGATATTAATCCCCCCGCTGATCAACATCGCGGACGTGCAGATCAAGAGGCGCCTCAGCTTGATGTATAGTATCACCAAAGGCTATGTCAAAAGTCAAGAGGATGCCAAATTTTTGATAAAACAGATTTCTGGACGAGAATCCATATATCAGGTAAGAGACTAGCACAGGTCCTATGGGGAAAAACACACGCCAAAACCCAAACGACGAAACCTAACTGCTTATGCGTTCAAGAAGCCAGGCAGTGGCCACTCACCGTGGGAGAAGTCACACTGTGTCCACGCTTTCACGGTTATAGTCTCTTTGTAGGCAGAACTGGTTCGACACGCTCTTGTCAGGGTCGCTCTGCAGCCACCTTACAGTTGGCGGCAAAAGGAAGCTTGATTGGTGTGAAGGGGGCTGGGCCACAGTATGTGGCTGCCCCGTAGTTTAACATCGTCTCAACATTGATTCGAAGTTATCAGGAGAGGATAAAAACCTAATAAAAATTGTACATCTTACTCTTATATTCAAAACAAGGGATTTATTACATGTGTTTTTCTAAAACTAACACAATAACAGCCTATTCTCAAGACTGACACTGATTAAACTCGAGATTACCAACAGCTGTGCTCCGTAACTAGCACCATGCCAGCATTGCGAGGGAGCAGAATTTCAGTCACCGGTGCCTGGCCGTCTGCGGAAACTTCAGTCGTTAGGTCACAGGGGCTTGGGTGTGGCCAAGTGCAAGCTCCAGAAAGACTCAAAGCCTGGGAGTAGTCCCCTGAAGAGTGCTGGCCGGGACATCTGACAAACACCTCTTGTATGACTGAACAGAGATCGGTGACCCCAGAGTGGAGCTATGTCAGGAATTATCCAGTAGGAACCATGAACTAATTGACAGCATATTTTTTTCTCATTATTCCACAGTTTTTGTGCTCCCAATAGACTGGCTCCCCAAATAACTGCTCAGTTGACTCTCCCCTAGTGAGGGTCTATCTCTGAGAATTCTCCTGGGTGCGTGTGCGGTGCACAATAGTCTTTTCTGAGAAATATTAGTTAGGCAAGCACAACATTCATTGTAACATGAGCATGAGCGAGGGGAAGGCAGCAGAATCGCACAGAGGGCAGAACTGAGCCAAATATCTCCCCCAAATCATAAACCGAGGGAGATTTTGACTACTGTATTTCCCCGCTCAGATTTTAAAGTTAGAAATGCACTTGGTATAAGAAATTAATGTTTTTTCCTAACTTCTTACAGAAATTATATGAAATTTTAGAGACCAACAAACGAGATGCTGTCAAAGAACTAGGTAGGTCGGTGGAGTATCTGATTTCTTGTGTGTGTTACGTGCCATTGAGTTGGCTTCAACTCCTGGTGACCCTACAAATGAGTGATGTCCATAATGTCCCATCCTCAGCAGCCCTGCTTACCTCCTGTAGATTCATGCCTCTGATTTCTTTTATGGAGCCAATCTATCTCGTATTTGGTCTTCCTCCTCTCCTGCTGCCTTCTGTTTTCCCCAGCATTATTGTTTTTCCCAAAGAACCCTGCCTTCTCATGTTGTGCCCGAAGTAGGACAGCTTCATTTCTGTCATTTTGCCTCCAGCAATGTTTCAGGCTTAATTTGCTCTAGGACCCACCATCCCATAATTTAATAAATGAAGACAAATTCATGTTTTCATTCAATTCTGCAATCACCCATTTACTCGTCCAACAACACTTATTGAATACATGTAGATTCCTGCCATAGGCCTTCCTTCCCCTGGCTGCTGGCACCAGTTTTCCCCGGGCACCTGGAACCCAGGCTGGTTTGCTCTGGCCGGAGCCTTCAGTCTTCACTTCAGGTAGAGGGCCACTCCTATAGCTCTCTCCACCTCCCCCTCAGAGCAGGCGTCTTGCCCTGCCTGGCTGCTCCTCACCTTCATGTATGCTATCCAAAGGCCTGGAGCAGCTGGGGGTGGAGCCACCTCCATCTTTGTTGGGTTGATTTGCATACTCACTCCTGATGGATGTTGCAAAGTGATGGTCCATTTGCATATTTCTCTTTTATTAGTGTAGATTAGTCATTGTGGTTATTGCATTTTTTGCTTACTGAGAGGTTTATTTGAATCAGGACTCATAGAGCACGAGGGTCGTGATGTGGTCATCGCTTTGAAGACCAGGCAGGCAATCCAGACCGTGATTGCCAAGTCTCTGAAACACCTTGATTTCCTTTGCTCCAGAGGCATTATCGATAAGCACGAGGGCATCGAGATGAATAAGGTAACAAAGCAATTTTTATATTGCTTGATTCCATTAGCCTAACACCCAACCTGTACTGTAACTTCATTTACTTGTTTGTTTGTTTGTTTTCAATCCTTACCCAAGGATATTTTCCCGTTGATTTTTAGAGAGAGTGGAAGGGCTACTTTAGAGTATTCTTCAAATTACACCTCTACACGCATTGTGTTTTATATTTTTTTCATTTATCACTTTGAAGGCTATATGAGATTCAATTGAATGCTTGATACCCATAAATAAATGCTAACCCTTATGAGGAGACAGACTCATTTTTTCCTGTCAATTTGTTTAGAAAGGTAATGGGTAAACAATCATTCCACAGTTACTAATTGAATGCCTGCTAATTTTCAAATTGTCAGCCAAAGAGATATAATCTTCAATCCTAGGTCATAAGGAGGTAGGTGATTTTAATTAAATATATATTGGATACTTACTATATGTTATGGACTCTTGAGGAGATGGGGATAATTAATGGATACACTGTCACCTAAGGTCCATAGGCTCTCCTTCATTCTTTCACTTAGTCACTTGTTCATCCAATCAACAAAAGTGACATAATATGGAGGGTGAAACACGTAAGTACAAATACTACGACTACAATGCAATGAGTTCTGTAAGGGAGACCTTGTAGATGCCTTGGGAATAAGACAGATAAATGGTTATCTCTTACCTGGTGGGGGAAGCCAGAGAGGGCTTCTCAGGGTCCGCAAAACTGGAGTGGTATGCTCCCAAATTAGAAGGGTTTAGAGAAGCAAATCATACACATGAAAATAATGGAGAGAACATGGCATTAAATCATACAGTAATCAACCTTGAAGTTTAGATAATTTAAGATTAAGGCAGGGTAGAATATAAGTGTTAACTGGATGAGAAAGATAATAAATTGAATATGAGATAATATGTCAGTGAAAATAATAATGAGAGAAGAATAGGGACAAAAAAGTCAGAGGACAATTTATATATGGCGAGAGAAGCTCTGAATCAAAAATCAAGGTTAAATTTGCATAACTGTTTAGATTTTCTCAGGTTTTTTTCTTTCTTTAAAAAAACCCCAACATTTTATTGATTTATTACGGAGAGGAATGGAGAGGGATAGAGAGTTAGAAACACCGATCAGCTGCCTTCTGCACATCCCGGTCAAGGGCGTGCCCGCAACCAAGGTACATGCCCTTGACTGGAATCAAACCTGGGACCTTTCAGTCTGCAGGCTGACGCTCTATCCACTGAGCAAAACCGGTTTCAGCAGATTTCTTCAGTTTAGCCTAATGTATCTTTTCTGTTATAGGATCTGATCACCCTTGTTCTGTTTGTTTGTTTTTAGGTACTTCTTTCAAAAATAAAAGCACTGAATAACTTTCCAATGGCAATCCCGCCCCCTACTCCTGACAAATACCTTCATAATATCATTTGGTTGGAAAATAAAGATGTTCTCATTGAGTTCTTCAAGGTAAAGAGTCTGTCTCCTATTTTGGCTCAAGTTTGATAATTATTTTTAGTTTTTCCCACTCTCTAATATAAGACTAACAACTATAAAATTTAAAGCAAGACTCCTATAGTGGCCAATGAAGGATAAGTCAAATGGAGGCCCAGCAAAACCTACAAGAGGAGATTTCATTTTAAGCCTACAAAGCAATGATTGTTTTCTCACAATGCATTATCTGCTCAGGGTGAGCTCTATTACCTGATTGTTACCAATCCCATCTTACTTTATGTTGTAGAGTCTGGACTTTCAGATGATCACCCTGGAAAAGACTTTTTAGAGCAAGGTCCTCAAATTTAAATGATTATACAGGTCAGGAAGATAATATAAAAATAAAACTAGCCCAGCCAGTATGGCTCAGTGGTTGAGCGTTGACCTATGAACCAGGAGGTCACAGTTCAATTCCCAGTCAGGGGGCATGTAAGAGACAGTAGGGGGCATGTCCATCCCCAGTAGGGGGCATGTAAGAGACAGCTGATCAATGATTCTCTCTCATCCTTGATATTTCTATTTCTCTCTCCTCCCTCCTCTCTGAAATAATTAAAAAATTTAAAAATAAATAAATAAGAAAGTAAAACCAGCTGGCATAGTGTAATAGGGAATAGTGAGGACTGTGGTATATTCCAGAGTTCATGTGTTGTCTAACGTCAACTGAATTGGGGCTCTTCCAACTAATATTTATCAAATATCCTCTATGTGACAGAATAAATTCGAGGTTTGGGGATATGGCAGTGAACAAAATAAATGAAGTCCCTGCTTTTATGGAACCTGTTTAGTTTTTCAAAAATCCAATTTTAATATAAAATTAGAATTTGGTTCTTTATAGATAATAATTTTCACAAGTATAATTATAACTGATATCCAACAGTGAATGGGGGAGCAATGGGGAAAACGGTGAGAAGAAAATTCCAAACATTAATGATTCACAGACACTGAGGTGAATCTATGAGCAGGGCACAATCTTCCTCTTCTCCATCCTAGGCAAAGCTGTTGGGCTTTCTCTATCCCCTTCAGATACCTCTCACTCTTTAAGTGGTCCTTTTCCTTAGTATGCTGGCTCTTGATAGCCACTTAAATCTGATCTCAAAGGATAAAAATGGTAATGAGTTGGGAGCACAGGGGTGTTATTCTCATTAGAAATAGCCCAGGGATTGTGTGGATGACTGACCACATGGAAAACAAACACAAACACCCCTTAATGAAGACTCAAATTCAATCTTGGTCTCCATCACAGCCCCAATAGTTAATTTTCACCACTCCCTTCTTTCATTCTCCAGCAGGTGTAGTTTACTAAAAGCCCATACATACTCTATAAAGGTAATCCAGAAGACAGTGGTAGAAAAACAAGGTCTGAATAATCCATGCTCTGGGTAATTGGCTTTAGGTGAACTTAAAAAAAAATAAAAAAAAATCGTTGTCATCCATGCTTGTTTTCAGATAATCCAAAAGTAAACTGAAGAGAGAGGACTATTCAGTGATAACCACTATGAATGGCTTGGAAATACATTTCTCACACATCTTTGTAAAATGCAAATCTGTCACCATAATTCTCCTGTTACAAACTCTTCAGTGGTTTGCCCCTGATTTTGGAAAAAAAAAAAAAAAATAGACTCTTTACTGGGCCTTCCAGATCCTTCAATACCTGGCTCTGGCCCAGCTCCTAGACCTGCCTCCCCCAGGCTGCATCATGACTTTTCATGGGCCCTGCACGCTTTTGCCTCAGTGGGTCTCTTCCTCCATAAAAAAGTCACAAAAATTATACTTTCTGACTGTATTCAGATGAAGATGACTGTATTAGTACTAACTAGTACTAGCTGTTTTAGTGTTAAAACATTCTCTCTTCTTTCATTCTTTCTGACTTTAAAAGAAACTAAAATATTGCTGAGTCCCTAAAACGATTGTGAACCCTGGTCTCTGTGCCTCTTGAGGCCTGATGGCTAACTGAGTCCAGGTGTCCACCGCGCCCTGCCTGCGGCATTGCGTTTGCTTCGGGTGTCTGCGTATACTGGACCCTCTGCCCAAATGGTCTTCGGCTCACCGGATCTTGGCCGTGTGTAACTCTTCCATCAGGTCTCAGCTTGGCTGTTCTTTCCTCTGTAAAGTCTTCCCTGGACACTCAAGACACAGTCCTGTGGCCTTTCTGGATTTTTTCAGGACGTCCTGTCTCTGTCTTCTTATCACACTTTATTGCAAATGTCTACCCAACCTCGCATTTATTGGATGTTTCTATCAGTCACTGTGCTGATTACTAATCACAAAGTCTATGGTTTGCTTGCTTCTCCCTCTTTTTCCTAAAGGTTAATGAATGTCAGCACATGATTATAATTCATTAACAAACCAAATAATATAGTTTGGGGTTTTATGCTACTTGAAAGCCATTTTTGCTTTAAAATATTTCTACTTAATAAAGTAGACTATGAAGCTTTTGTGTTGACGTTTTCTTTTCTTTTTTATTTCAGGAGCGAGCCAAACTTGCCTGTTTTGACTATGGAGATGTCATTTGTAGAGAAGGTGAAATGCCGCAAGGAATCTATCTAATTATTTCAGGAATGGCAATTGTAAGGGACTACTTATTATCTTATTTAACATTTAAAATTATTTTATCATAACATTTGAAATATGTGATTATAGCATAAGGAGAAATTTAGGAATCAAGAAAAAGTTTCAAAATTTTAAGAATCTCTTTTCCAAATGAAACCGTTTCTCCCAGTGTGAGTGCCAGAGCGGAGAGAGGATACTAATGCCTCACATCGGAAAGGTGCATCTCGTTTCACAAATGGTTTTCATAGCCGTTACTTATTCCTCACAACAATCCCGGGAGGAAGCAGTCTTTTCCATGATGCTCCATTAAGGAACCCAGTACTCGGAGTGGTTGAGTTACTCACCTAAAGAAAATGAGAGTCAGGATTAAGGAAAATGGACCACAATGTCACACCCCCTTGGAGGTCTAATAGGACGAGAATAGAAAATACAATTAAAAAAAAAAATCTTTTTGTTGATTTTTTACAGAGAGGAAAGGAGAGAGATAGAGAGCTAGAAACGTCGATGAGAGAGAAACACCGACCAGCTGCCTCTTGCACACCCCCTACCGGGGATGTGCCTGCAACCAAGGTACATGCCCCTGACTGGAATCAAACCCGGGACCTTTCAGCCCGCAGACCGACACTCTACCACTGAGCCAAACCGGTTTCGGTGAAAATACAATTAAAAAAAAATATATATATATATATATATTATTGATTTTGTACAGAGAGGAAGGGAGAGAGATAGAGAGTTAGAAACATCGATGATAGAGAGTCATCGATCAGCTGCCTCTTGCACACCCCCTACTGGGGATGTGCCCGCAACCAAGGTACATGCCCTTGACCGGAATTGAACCTGGAACTCTTCAGTCCCCAAGCCGACGCTCTATCCATTGAGCCAAACCGGTCTCGGCGAAAATACAATTTTTAATCTGACCAATAGGAGGCTTTGGTGACCAAAGAAAAAGAAAGATGTGAGTGAAGTGATGGGGACAGGAATGCTTTAGAATCCAAATACTACTAGCTGAATGCATGGGTGAGCCCTAGCTCCTGACCCCAATCATGCCCAGATCCTAGATGACAGTTACATCTTTTTGAATGATTCTACTTCCTTTTTTACTTTTGAGGGCTTTATGAGTGATTATGCTGGGCTCCCCAGAACAATCCATAATCATCCTTATGATCAGGTGGTTAGAAATCTTAACTCCATTTCCAAAATCCCTTCACAGCGAAACCAAGATTCAAGTATAATATAATTGGCTTTTTAGAATTCTGCCTGCCACAGATGCTATCTTCTTTTCTTGGTTTGTAAAGAGCAGGGACATTCCTCATTGCTCAATTGGCCTTTGAACTGCATTCAAAATTAAGTTTTAAAAATGTCCAAGTCACCGGGACTGGTTTGGCTCAGTGGTAGAGCGTCGGCCTGCGGACTGAAAGGTCCCGGGTTCGATTCCGGTCAAGGGCATGTACGGTGGTTGCGGGCACATCCCCAGTAGGGGGTGTGCAAGAGGCAGCTAATCGATGATTCTCTCTCATTGATGTTTCTAACTCTCTATCCCTCTCTCCTCCTCTCTGTGAAAAATCAATAAAATTTATAAAAAAAAAAAATGTCCAAGTCCTTTGGAAGCATGAATGACTCCAAAGTCTGAATGGGGTTCATGAGGAGAAGGTACAGTTGTCACAGCAACTTCTTCAGTGACCCTTGGTTTCCCATCTCCTGTGTCCAGAACAAGAACCTTTATCTTTGATGTTTACAGCTAAACTTTCTGGGAAATTCTGTAAACCTTCTGGTTGATTCCTGCAGCTTCCTCCCCAAGTCTGATGCCTTTCTTCTTCCCCCACCTGTGCCTACCCGTTCTTTTCCTGGGGGAACTCAACCATCTTGTGTTCACCTTAAAAACGTCTCCTTCTGCTGTTTCCTGGTAGCTATTCTTAAGCACCTTAAAGGGAGGCAGGCTTTTACTGAACTCGTGGCTTGGTTCGGAGGTGAATTAATTCAGATGTCTGATTTATGCATTTATGGAATCAAAGGGTGTGTTTGTTTGTTTCACTTGAGGCACTGGCTTGTTCCAAAAAGAATATCTAATGGGTCCTGGCCGGTTTGGCTCAGTGGATGGAGCATCAGCCTACGGACTGAAGGGTCCCAGGTTCAATTCCGTCAAGGGCATGTACCTTGGTTGCGGGCACATCGCCAGTAGGGGGTGGGCAGGAGGCAGCTGATCAATGTTTCTAACTCTTTATCCCTCTCCCTTCCTCTCTGTAAAAAATCAATTTTATATATATATAATGGACTCAGGGGGAATGATATTAGTTACAGATGGCAATAACTACTTTGTGTAGGATTTTACATAAGGAAGGTTTATAAGGAGAAAATTGTAAAGCTAAAGATTGGAAACAATTCATGCCTCAGAGAGTTGAAATGTGAAAGAAACCGTGTTTTTTGTGAAGCCCAATTCACACCTGAGAGGATTCATATAAAGCACCTTTACCTTCCATCGTAACAAATGCAAGGAAGAGTGGGAGCCCCTATGGTCTGGCCAAGGGTTTCTAACTGGGGATTTCCCTTTGCAGCTGCATAGTTCACCTCCTACCTTTGGAATCGACAGTGACCATAGGGCTAATAGAGGGTCCCAAACCATATTTACAGAGTTCTGTACTTGTGGGGACATCATTGGAGAGTTGAACTGTCTGCTTAAGCGTGAAATTGAATATACCGCCATCTGTGAAACTATTTTACAGGTAAGGCCCTGGTTCTGTCTATTTTGTGGGTTATTCATGAATTCTTCCTTAAGTAAATGACGAATGCCAGCATGTTTGCTTCCTTGGCGTTCTGATATATTATTTAGTCCCTCAACCAGCAACTGGGAGGGCACATTTACCATTTGAATTCCTGGCTGTGGCATCTGGAGCGCGGTATTTTTAACCTCTGTGAGTCTTTGTGTCCTCATTCATTAAAAGAGAGAATACCTAACTTTTGATATTACGAAGATTGGGAAAACACCTATGTGAAGTGCCTGGCATGTATAGGCCATCGTACGAAAGCAGTGTTTTCGAAGAATGCTTGTTCTGAATCTCCCTTCCTTTCATTTTCTCTTGCTACGTAGGAAGTTATCTATTCAACAAATAAGTAGCTTGGTATTCTACTAGCTGGGGGTTGGAGGGTGGGAACAATCAGAAGAGAGCCAAAGTTGCTGCTTACACAGAATTCTCAAGCTTCTAGGACTCTTGGATGCAACTGAGAGGGACCAGTCTCAGGGGTGTGTGGCACAGGGGGAGCGTCGCTGTATCAGTTTCATACCATTTCATTTCTGGAAGAGGATAGGAAGCATGAATTTAGTCACAAAGCTGAACTGAACTCATTGGAGTTCATGTACCTTGAATCCTGGAAGCGTAGTCTTCCTTATGCAGGTAAGCGTGTCACCTCTGGAAACAAAGATTGTACATGAGCCCACTTTATCTACTGTGGCAATAAACATAGGTAACTTATGTGGCTTAGTTCCTGAATCCTGGGCTCATGAGCCATATCCTTATCTTAGCTATTGACCGGTATGGATTTTCCTAGCCTACTAGTAGGTCTATAGCTTTAATTGAACTGTCTTATACATAAAGAACAACCTCTCTGACAATACAGTGCCTTTAAATGGCAGAGTTTGATGAAAGTGACAGGCATATTGTTTTCTGATGGTTTTGTACAAATTGAGCTTGCTGCATGACACCTTGTCATTTCAGGCCTGCTTTATCTCCCTGGAGGATTTATATGAGGGCTTTGATGTCTTCTGGCCATCCCTGGAATACAAAATATGGTTAAAGCTTTCTCTTAACACTGCCTATCAGTATTTTGAATCAGCTCTTGTCGATGAGGTGAGTGAGACGATGAAAATGTAAGTGAACTTGCATCTACTGTATTTTTTACAAATTGCTTCATATTTTTGTGACAAAGATAGAAAGGGCAATTGTGTCTGATCTTCTCTAAAGAAAAATCTCTCTTCTGGAGATTCCAGAATTTATTTATTTATTTTAATTAAATGTACTGGAGTGACATTCATTAATAAAATTATGTAAGTTTTAAGAGTACAAGTTTAGATTCCAGAATTTTAACAATTCTCAGGTTGCAAAAGTCCAGATATTTGTTTATTTTCTTATGTTTTTGGTGCCTCAGCGATTAAGTATTTAAGTGTTTATCTCTTTGTTAGTTCATTATTAGTGTATAAAAATGCCACCGATTTCTTGATATTGATTTTGAATCCTGTTACTTTGCTGAATTCATTTATTAGATCTAGTAGTTTTTGGGTGGAGTCTTTAATGTTTTCTATATATAATATCATGTCATCTGTGAATAATGAATTTTACTACTTCTTTCCAATTTGGATGCCTTTGATTTGTCTGATCACTGTGACTAGAAGAACTTCCAGAACTGTGTTGAATAAGAGTGGTGAAAGTGGACATCCCTGTCTAGTTCCTGATCTTAAGGGAAATGCTTTTAGTTTTTGTCCATTGAGTATGATGTTGGCAGGTTTTTCATTTATGGCCTTTAATTTGTTGAGGTATGATCTCTCTACTCCCACTCTCCTGAGAGTTTTAATCATCAATCAGTGCTGAATTTTATTGAGTGTATTGTTAAAAGAATCTGGAAGTCTTGCCTCCTCTTGAATTTTTTGGAATAGTTTAAGGATATGTGTTCTTTGAATGTTTGGCAAAATTTGCCTGTGAAGCTATCTGGTCTAAGACTTTTGTTTGCTGGAAGTCTTTTTATTACTGCTTCAGTTTCATTAATAGTTTTTGGTCTATTCAGGTTTTCTGTTTCTTCCTGATTCAGTTTTGAAAGATTGTATGTTTCTAGAAATTTGTCCATTTCACCCAGGTTGTCCAATTTGTTGGCCTATAATCTTTTTTTTTTTTTTAAATGTTTTATTGATTTTTTACAGAGAGGAAGAGAAAGGGATAGAGAGATAGAAATATTGATGAGAAAGGATCATCTATCAACTGCCTCTTGCACACCCCCTACTGGGGATGTGCCTGCAACCAATGTACATGCCCTTGACCAGAATCAAACCTGGGACCTTTCAGTATGCAGACCAACACTCTATCCACTGAGGCTCATCACTCTTGTTTATCTTTTCGAAGTGCCATTCTTGGTTACATTGATCTTTTATTTTGTTTTTTAGTTTCTATGACATTTATTTCTGCTTTGATATCTTTATTATTTCATTCCTTCTTACTCTGGGCTTTTCCTGTTGTTCTTTTTCTAGTTCTTTTAGGTGTAGGGTTATTTTTTATTTATTTTATTTTTTTTAGATTTTTCTTGTTTCTTGAGGTAGAACTGTAATGCTATAATTTTGGGTTGCTGTTTGTTCATTTTCATTTGTTTCCAGGTAATTTTTGCTTTCTTCCTGATCTCATTGGTAACACATTCATTGTTTAATAGCATGCTATTTAGCTTCCATGTGTTTGAATGTTTTTGAGGTTTTTTTTTTTATTGTGGTTAATTTTGAGTTTCATGCTATGTGATCTGAGAAGATGCTTGGTATGATTTCAATCTTGAACTTGTTAAGACTTAGTGTTCTATGTGATCTAGATTTTAGAATATCCCATGTGCACTTGAGAAGAATGTATATTCTGCTGCTTTGGGATGAAATACTTGGTAAATATCAAATCCATCTGATCTACTGTTGTTTAAGATTGCTGTCTCCTTTTTGATTTTTTGTGTGGAAGATCTATCCATTGATGACAGTGGGGTGTTAAAGTCCCGTATTATGACTGTATTGCTGTTGAATTTGCTTTCCTTTTTTAATTTTAAATATACTTTATTAATTTTTTACAACGAGAAAGAGAGAGGGATAGAAAGCCAGAAACATTGATGAGAGAGAGAAATATCGATCAGCTGCCTCCTGCACATCACCCACTGGGGATGCACCCGCAACCAAAGCACATGCCCTTGACCGGAATCGAACCTGGGAGCTTCCAGTCTGTAGGCTGACGCTCTATCCACTGAGCCAAACCGGTTTCAGCTGAATTTTCTTTCTTTTTGATACCTTGTGTCATTGTTTATGACTTATAGAAAATTGTAATTTTACTGTAGGATATAACGTTCGAGAGGTGTGTGGCACTCAATGTGGCATATGTGGATACTTTATCAAACTGTAATGAGATGACTATTGACTGGGAGATCATGAAGATGGTGATTGTTGTGTATGGCAGTGTGATTGACACGAAGACAGAGACACCATATCTTGCACCTTGCATCTTACCTAAAACCTGTGAGCAGGTAAGGAGGATCATTTCTAGAGTCTTTACATTCCACAGTGCTGCATAAGTGGCTTTAATACTCAATTGACCACCTTAAAAATAAATTTAATCTGAAAGATTCTGCAGGTCTCACCTGCCCTTAACAAAATGGTCAAAATGCACCCAGGATTTCTGTGTACTGTGTGTAGGTTGTGCCTTGCACAAGGGTGTGATTGAGGGGCAGGTAAGAGCTGGGATCAGCCTACTCTCTGCTGGGGGTAGGTCCCAGCACAGGAATAATGATCCTTGTGAGCACCTCTGTCTGTAAGAAAGTCATCCTCGAGTTCCTGCCCCAATGCCAGACAGTCCAGTTTCTCCTCGTATGTGTCTGGGTCCCCCAGAGCCTCACCCAGCACTGGAGCTCAGAGGAAGTGGGAGCTTTTAAGTTAAGTTCATGGTGTTGGCCTTTTAAGAGGAGCAGCTAAGTCTCCAGCAGCCTCTGTGTCTCTGAGCCCCAATCCCGACTGGATTCTACAGCCCATAGGACTTCTTTCCCCAGCCCTGGGATCCTGGGCTGGACATGTGGTGTGGAGCTGGGACCCTTTGCTCCTCATGGGCGGCCTCCACAGAGGCTATCTCCTTCCCAATTAAAAAAGCGGCACATGGGTGCTGTACCTGCCCGCTCCACGCCTCCATACCTCCTACTAGTCTCAGTGTGCTTTCTTCTTTACTTCTCTAGTTGTAGGCCTTCCATTCAGCCAGCTCTGGATGATGGTTGTTCTGTATTTTAGTTGTAATTTTGATGTGGTTGTGGGAGGCAGCGAGTACAGGCATTTGCCTATGCTGCCATCTTGGTTCTCCCTAGAAATGATAGTTATTGTTACTTTCCCACTACTTGCATTCTGGAAGGGCAGATTTTGTGGGCAAAACCCTAAGAAGATCATCCTGCCATGGGGGATGGTTTGGAATTCTCAAGGGGGATGGATAAGGTTCCAAATTCCCTGGGTCCTGAGCCCTTGAATTTCGAAGGGGGAGTAAAAGTAACTCAGTGGATTATGGATTTTCTGTTTTAAGCTGAGAATTTCCAATCCAGTTACAAGTAATGTGCAGAAAATTCCTTTCTGATGTCTATAAATAAGCAAAAAATAATTTGCTGGTACAGGGCTTTTTGAAGCAATATTAAAGAGGATCAAAATGAGAAAGATAGAGTTTAGGTTGGAGGCCCAGTTCTAGGTTTTGGCTTATTTCTAATATTCTTGGGAAAGTTTAGGAAGCAGCCAGCTTAGAGATCAAAGAATGTTCCTTTGACTAATTTGTACTTTTCTCCTTTAGGTTCAGGGAACTTCAGATTTAAGCAAGCTACTGGTTATTCAAGCAGATGAGCCTGTCAAAATTTCCAGTGATGCCAAGGTCGCAGGTAAGGGATATCCCTTTAGTGGTAGGAAAACCACTGGGAAGGAATTTTGATAAAATTAATTTAATTAGAAGAAAATGATTTGAGGGTATTGTGTGGGTTTATCATCAACACCCATTTTTGGGCCCACCCTGACAGCCACTTGCTTCTGGGAGGGCACGTATCAGAGACTTCTAGATGCTAAAATCGGGTGGCTCCTTCTGCTCCAGCCTTCCCTACAAACCCTTGCGAGGTGGGGGGAGCAGCTTTTATGTTTTACCCTCTGCCCTGGGAAGCTGGAGCCACACAGCACCTTTGGGGATTGGGAAGGGTTTCAGACTCAGTGGGCCCTGGGGTGGCAAGCTGGTTTCCTCCCAATCTAGGGATATTTGGAACCTTACCCATCCCCATTGACAATTCCAAACCATGGTCACTGTCATAACTCGGATGACTTGCTTTGAGGTATATTTTGGTAGTCACTAAGTAACCATAGTCACTGAATGTGTATCAGCACCCAATTTTACGTATCCCTGTGCTAAGCAGTAAACAAAGAAGACTAGATAGGAAGGCCTTGCTCTAGAGAAAATATATTCAAGGTATTTCATTCAATGCTCAGCATCCCCCCCTTACAGAGCCCCATAATCATTCTCCCAGCTGCCCCAGCTTGAAAAGAGTCCTCCTTAATTTACTCCTCTACTTGGCACCATTTCCAGTGTTCGCAATTCATGTGACCTGCTGACTTAGACATGATGCAATTTTTAATGAATTGTTAATTGGGGGTGGGGGGTGGGCGGCGGTATATATGACTTCAAATTGTGTGCCTAAAGTGACATTTTATTAGTTTTATATCTCATTATTTCTCATTTGAAAAATTCTTATAAAATGCAACCCCAATGTGTGCTGGTCACTGTGCCAGGTGCTAGTTAGTGCGTGAGCCAAACAAGGCGTCTACCCCTGTGGGGAGGAGAGACAGACATTCAATATGTAATTTCACTTTTCCCCTAGAAGCAAGTTCAACTCAGACATTCTTAGGGCTCACCTTCCCTGCTCTGTTCTGGTTATATGCGGCACCTGATTTTGGGAGCTCCCTCTGCTCCTGGGCCTCCTGCCCGTGCTGGCTAACACTGAGATGACCATCACTGCACCCTTCAGTCTCTTTAGCTCAGCTGCTCCACATTACTCATGGGGCACAGCAGTGTACCAGCCTCAGGACACCGGGCTGTTGAGTCAGAGATCCAACATGGAAGTAGGTCCCTATCCTTCTGGGGCCTGCAGGCCTCTCTCCTTCCTTGAATGATTCCAGAGACACTGAGGGAAATATATCGCTCTGATTTCCCCTATGAGTTTGGGACAGAAGTCACATATGCTAGGCCCGTGGACCGATGCAGCCAGGACACTGGATTTGACCCGTACACGTTTTCTTTTGCAATTTTAAAATTAGTTGCCAAGTATAAACATCCAGGAATTTCACATTAAAAAAAAAAAAATCCAGATTTTGAGCTTCTCTTGAAAACATCAGAACACCTGCCAACACTCAGTCCTCATTCCTGTATGTGGCAACAATCAGGTAGAGCCGAGTACCCATTGGCTCCCATTGGGAAAGCAGGTGTTGTCCACACTGCTCCCTCTCGTCTTATATCCAGCCCACTTTAATCACGTGTATGACCTGCCTGCTGTCATTCGAGTTTCTCAGTCCCTATTGGACTTTTGGGAGCCTATTAACAAATCTCCCCCTGGGAAGAAAGTTAAGGGCCCATTTATAAGGGAAGGGAAAGGGAGGCCTACGGGGAGAAAGCAAATTGATATTTTAAAATATTCTTCTGCTACTTTTATTCTTAACCTCCTGATTTAATTTTTGTTTGATGCATGTTTGAATAGGCCCAGTCAACACTGGTCCTCAAGTGGCCAGCAAAGATCAGACTTGGAAGAGAAAAGATGAGGTAATAAATTTGGTACTTGAGTCAGATTTTTCTTAGTGTGAATATGAAAGTAACCAGCTGAAGTACACTGTGAAGTCAAATAGCAAAATGTAGGTGGTGAAAGCGATTTAGTGGAAACTCACTGAATTGGAAAATACAGGATCAAACTCACCTGAGTTACTTAAGAATTAAAATTATAGAGTATTTTCAGAAGATGCCATTTTGCCCCATCTCACTCCTTTCCCACTTTTCAGCCTCCACCCCTTCCCCTGATGTTTAGTTCAAAAGTAGGCATCTCTGGGATGAGGGGTGGGAAGGGTCATTAACATCTAAGTATTGATGCTTCTCCCTTCAGAGGACAGAAAGTTGCATTGACAAAACTTATGGTTAACAGTCCTTTTAAACAAAGCAATGCAGTTCTTTTTAGGCGGTCAATCTATCGTCATCCTCTCCTCTTATAGAAACGCTATTTCACAAACGGGAAACCTATCTGGGAGTCAAGTTCCTCATTTGTCACTGTTTTGATTATTTTTAAAAATTCTCATTCCAATTTAGGAAAGAAGTTTCCTGTTACCCTATTATCAGTCGCAAAGTTAACTGGAATTCATTGCTCCTAATATTTCTCTCTTCCTTAAGAGACAGACTACTCCAATTGAATTAATGTAGTATCTCTTTATAAGCAGACCTTGGCTGGTATAAAGATGTACGTGTATTTACTGACAAGGTATCACTCAAAGTCCTTGAAGGGAAGGTTCCAGATAATAAAATGGAAACTTTTCCTAAGTTTTCTGTTTAAGTTTATTAGTTGTTTTTTGTTTTTTTTTTTCCTGAAATGCACACAGTCTAATGTTTTACTTTTGACTTTCTTTTATAGTTGGAGTCTGAATCTCATTATAGAAAAGGATACTAGTGGCACTAACACGATATGAGAGGTGGTGTTTCAGACTGAGCCAATATCCTGGCTCATGTGCCGAAGGATCATCTGATGAGAAGCTTACTTAGAAGTTGCTGAACAATTCACTGCTGCATTTATTTTCTAAGTGACTGAAGGGCTGCTGCAAAAGCTCCAGTTTTAAGTAGTTGCATTATACCTGAGGGGCTCAAAAATTTTTCAGGGTAAGATTGCCTCAAGACTCGTGACCCACAAACAGAACCCTGCTCCAGTTAAGAGCAAGTTACAGTGTTTGCAAGTTATTACAAGCATTATACAATATATTACTGTCTGAAGCACAGAATCTAAACTCTGATTTGTGATATTGTGATAAGTAGTGCTCCCTTAACATTTTCCAAAGTTATTGTTCCCTCCCCAATTTAGTAGAACATAGACTCTTGAAAAATGGGTCTATGTTTCCATATTAGTTACTGAAAGCAAAGTTGAGAAGTTAACAATCTTACCTTGCATAGTACTGTTTGATACTATTTTCATTTTTATTTTTAAAGTCAAATAAAGTTGATTTTCATGGTGTATTTATTAGATTCCATTGTCCTTTTCATTTCAACATAACTTTGAAAGAATGCAAGAATCTCGACTCTAGGGGAAATCACAATAGAAGGAAACACAAGAGAAAAAGTCAAGCATAACTATGAAGAACCTTCTGGATACCGAGCATGTAGGGCAGTATTTCTGATTGGCCATGGAACACTCATGTAGCAAACATCAGTGTGGCCGCACATTACAGAAACCCATGTGGCTTCATTTTCCTGATGTAACCAGATACCTGGAAACAGGCAGAACAGGGCTGGCTTGAGGAATAAGCACGGCCCCAGGCTCCTTGTCGCCTTCTCCTCCATCCTTGGCCAGTAACGGATCCTCGGATGGTAAATCATTGGTAACTCCAGGCATCTGGTTGGCGTTTCAGTCGGACAAGGAGCTTTCTGCGTAGGAGGCCTTGCCTTTTAGTCAGGAAGGGGCCCCACTGGGGGAAGCAGGGTCACATGCCCACACCTATTCTCTTAAGTGATCTTTAACTGGCACCTCACCTTGCCAACCCTAACACAACCTAGTGTTTTTAGCAAAGAATGGAAAATGGATATTGGGTACTGCCGTGCCTGCTGTCCTACAAATGAAGAACTCCTGGTCACCTATAGAATCAGTGTCGGGAGGGCCCTGGGTTTTAACATGGTCCTCATGTGACTTAATGTATTCTGAAGCCTGAGATCTGCAATGCAGGGAATAAAGTAACAGAAAACAGATGCCTGCCCTCTAGCTCACTTAGGAGGCACCTCACCATGCACACCCATTAGGCTTAAACACTACAGAAATACCTTATGTAAGTCCAGAGGTAGCATGGCTTGTGGGCAGGGGACTCAGTGGTGATCAGATTTTTTCCTTTCTCTTCACTCTATTGACCTTTTGTCTTATTCCATGGCTGGTTGCCCCTCCCAACAGCAATCCAGGCTTCCATGTTTTCATGTTCAGATTCAATACGAGACCAAAAAGAATGGCTTCCAATAGTGAGAAAGAATTCTTCTAGAAATTCTAATGATCCTGTATTTGCCTCCTCCCCAAGAACTGAGTCACATGCCCATTTTTAGACAATCACTGACAAGAAGGTGGTAATGACCTTTTACCAGTCATGCACCATTTAAGCTAGAATCAGTTATAGTACCTCAATTTGCATTGCCCCAAAAGGGCATGGTCTAATGGAGTAAATCACAAATGCCAGTTTACTGTATCCAAATTGGCATCTTGAGCTGGCCATTTAGGCACAGCAACTCTGGCTCCTTAACCCTTCACTGAGTTTCTCAATGCAAATTCCTATCCTTAGGGTGGAGGTTGGAGATGAAATCAGATTTGTGGCAAGACAATACAGTAGTCACACGATCATTTTACTAATCTTAGAAGACTAGGGTCCTGGTGCATGAAATTCATGTACCGCAGAGGGATTCCTCCTCCCAGCCTGCCCCCTCTCACATACTGGGAGCCCTCAGGGGATGTCCTACTGATGGCTTAGGCCCACTCCCTGTTGGGAGGGGGGACCTAAGCCGCAGTCTGGCCTCCCCTTGCAGGAGGCCACTGGGCTGATCAGCAGAAGGCACCAGCCCCATCACCCCTCTTGCTACAGCCACTGCCAGTCACCGCAGCTACCAAGGTATTTTCATCAACATGGACTCGTCCCTTCACCATGAAAAAGACAACTTTCTTTAAACATTTTCAAGATGTGTCTTTCATAGGATATGACATTTATTTTTCTTTTTTATCCTCACCCGAGGATATGTTTCCATTGATTTTTTCCTTTGATCGCAGGCTCTGCCCCTCCCTAAAGCCTCCACCCCAGACTTTAGGCTTGGGAAGCGGGCCCTACCCTTCTGATGGCCGAATGGGAGTGACCCGGGTGCCCATGAGGGTTTGGGACCCAGTTATGTATGCAAATTAATCACCATCTTTATTGGGTTAATTTGCATGCTCACTCTGATGTGGGTGTAGCATAATTTACATGTTTCTCTATTATTAAGATTAATCTATGCTTAGTTTTTTAAGTAGTATAGACTTTCAAATTCCTTATGCTTCTCTCATAGTCACCATGGTCATACATTCACTTTCAATTAAGAAATCTTTGGATGCATAATGTAATTTATTCTGTTCTTCCAATGAAAATTGAGGGCAACAATTCTTTATAGGGGAACTCTACTATTCATGCCCATCATTGTTAAAAATATGCTTAGGATCACTTCTACCTAGAAATGCATATTATATAATATTTACTTGGAAAGGAACTTGTTCCATTTCATGGCTTCATGGTTGCTTAGTGGTAGAGCCAGAACTAAATTTGACAGCATATGAGCCCCTCTCCTTTGAGCTTTTTAAAGTGTTTTTATACTGATGTCATCATTATGGGTAGATGTACTAGATAGTATAGTTCTGTGAAGGCAAAATATATCGTGACTTGAAGAGGTGAGAACAGGATGCCAGCCTTTGTAGGTCTCCTTCAGACCAGCATTCCCCAGGATACTGTGAAAACTTGGAATTTTTACCTTCATTCTCAACCTTCTTATTGTCACCCACCTTCTAAAGGAAACTCAAAGGCCCAACAATTTCTCTGACACACAGCACCAGGGACCATATTTTACTCAGCAGGAATATAGAGGGCTACATGGAAGAGACTGTACCAGGTATGTGACACTTCTTTCCAACTGAGGCCTTATTAGCACAGCATAAGTCCAAGGACCGTGAGTCAGAGTAACCAGAAAAGCATACCTATGTGTACCATTATCCTCAAGATTCAAATTCTTTTTTAAAAAAATATATATATATTTTATTGATTTGTTACAGAGAGGAAGAGAGAGGGAGAGTTAGAAACATCGATGAGAGAGAGACATTGATCAGCTGCCTCTTGCACACCTCCTACTGGGGATATGCCCTTGCCTGGAATCGAACCTGAGACCTTTCAGTCCACAGGCCGATGCTCTATCCACTGAGCCAAACCGGTTTCGGCTCAAGATTCAAATTCTTAAGCTCTTTTGACATATGTGTCCCCCTTCTATAATTTTCGTAACGCTGAATACCCCTCGTACTCATGAGAACGTAGAATCAGGCGCAGCTAAGCACGGTGCAGTGCATATCCCCACCCAACTCCGGTGCAACGCGTACCCCCACCACACTCTTCCTGCACCCCTGGGGGTACACGTACCACACTTTGGGAAACACTGCATTAAGGCATTAGGTGAGCGTGTTACCTCAGGGGTCACAAACTCAAGGGACTCTAGGACCCGGGCAGGTACCAGGAAGGAGCAAAGTGGGCCAGGTGCCACCTCCATGTTCATTAGAAATGTTATATATCTGTCTCTGGAGAGAAGTATCAATGCCAATCCCAGTGAGGAAAATCTGCCCTCAGGACACGGGTCTAACAGAGTATTTTAAAACGTGACAACAGAATTCTCGGATCTGGTTTTAACAACGGATTTATTTGCTAGATCCCCAAAAAGCAAAATTTAGGAAGTACCGACCCACCCCTAGTAAGAATAGTTCTATAAACAATTTCAGTCATCCTCTCCCGCCTCCCCAAGCTGAACCCTTTTCATCATGGCTGAGCTCTGACACGGAAATACCTGCTGTGAAAGGCAGGTGGCACTGCTGTTCTGCTCACACCTCTGCTACAGCTTCAGCAGATGAGTGGAGCCTTTTTTCCTTTGATAGAAATGTATTGAAAAACTTTCTTAGTAAAATATTTAAAGATCCCTCCCCACTCTCATTCCACTTCAGTTCTCTCCTATGAAAATACAGAATTGAAGTCTTTTCCCTTAGTTGTGATAAAAACACAGAGTATTGAAGAATATCTGGCTACTTTAACTGCTAGGGTTATATACTTACAGATTGACAGAACCTCAAGTTCTGCTGCTCCCCAAAAAGTATAATGCAAGAGAGGATTTGATTAGAACAGCTAAAAAACTTGGTCATTCCAGGCTGGAGCAAAGCAGCTTTTCAACCATCAGTGGATTTTACGTTGTTGATCACAAACCTGCAGAGATCCAATATGATGTGAGTCTCAAATACAGACTATATTTCAGAGAGCCAGGAGAGAGGGTTGAGACACGGGAACAGAACAGAATGCTGGTGAAGGCACGAAGCAAAGAATCCCACGGGTGTTTAGTGCCATTTTCATTTAATAAGCCAGTAGTACAGCAACCTAGAGACCGTGGCTATGATCATAGTGGGATGTTTATATGGAATATCGCTGTAGGACACGTGACTGGCAGCTGGCACCTGCTGGCTCACTGTGCAGGGGAGACCTATGGCTGGGGTGTGTAGCGCAGGTACTTCTTGCCAGATGGGAGCTCTTTGGTGAAGACTCCTTTAGGGAAGAGTTTCTTGGCTTCCTCTTCAGGGATTGTTGGGAGGACCATCACACTATCTCCGACCTACGGACAGACACGGAGAATGGTGAAATCCAATGGCAAAGCCTGGAGGCAGGAATGAACTTTAGAGTCCCCAGGCTCTGACTTCCCTCTAGTCCTCTAACATGCCACGCTCACCCTCAGGTAAAACTTCCTGCTCTAGGCCTCCCTGACAGCCAGGCAGAAAGCCAGCCTTCCCACCTCTGTACTCCCCTTTTCCCCTCCTCTCTCCATTACTAGTATTCTGCGTACCTAATATACTATTAGCTAGTTTATTGTCTGTCTCTACCACCGGAATGTGAGTCTAAGAGGTCTGGAACTTAATTGTTCACGGCTGTATCTGGGCTCAATAAATGTATGTTCAGTGAATGAACACAGCATTTTAATTTATATACTTTTCAGAAAAACAAAAACTGGTACACAGGTTAGCATATTTTAAAAAATGTAGAGACATTAAAATATTCTTGTGATATTTACCATGTCTTACATATTGCAGAAATCCTAGAGACTATAAGCTTAAAAACAAGTATCAGAATTCTACACAGATTTAATGAAGCTTAAGAGAAGAAAATACTTTAGGACAGTAAGACACCAAAAAGTTTTACAGCCAGGACTTAAGTGGCCAATCAAAGTTTTATTGTAAATATTTTGCCATCAGGGAAGGATTAAAGTTAAAAAAAAAAAAATCCTTTTATTAGGAAGGGAATCATTCTGACCAATTAATTTTCCAAATAAGCTAAAAGCTAGAAAGCAATATAGGGAGTCTGTGTTTTATATAAAAGTGTTAATTAATTAAAGACCTTGAATAGCAAATCTAAAATTCAGCCATGAGGAAAAATCTCCCAGTGCACAGAGAGCCTGAGGGTGGCCGTTGGACATTAGCCACGCAGGCCTTTCCGGCGCGCCGGGGACCTGCCCTTTCGCATCTTTACCTTCCAATCAACCGGGGTGGCGACCCTCTTTTCCGCTGTCAGCTGCAGAGAGATAACTACTCTGAGAATCTCGTCAAAGTTCCTGCCGGTGGTCGCGGGGTAGAGGAGGGACAGCTTCAGTTTCTTATCAGGGCCAAAAACAAACACCTGGAAACACAGACACTTATATAGGACGAGTTCTTTGATATGAAAGCCTCTTGGAATGCTTGCCTGTCATTACAAATGCTCCGGGTATAAACACAAAACGAACACAAAAATTCCCCAGAATCTAACATGGCCCGCCAAACTTCACTGGGAGGCAGAAACACAGATACTTTTCTTCTCCATGTCATTTCCCTTTTTATTAAAATTTTAAAAAACTTTTCAATTACAGTGACCCATAGTATTATATTAGCTTCAGGTATAGTATAGTACATCAGTGTTCATGTCATTTTTCTGCACTTCAAAGGAGATTATATTTGGTTCTGGCTATCCCAGTAAGAAAAACTAATATGCAAACTGAATCCAGGAAAGGGCTTGGAAGGTACTATGTTAAGTAGGAATGATTATTATAAAAATAACCCTAATGGGAGTGGATACTGGCCCTCACGTAGTTGTATTTTTTGCAGATGAGGGACTAAGTTTGTTCTCAGGTCAGAACTAACCAGAATTCAAAACCAGAGCCGCCAAGGAAGAAGGACATGGACCACCCCATTAAAGAGGGCTTGTCTGGAGAGATATAGGAAAGATTACTCAATTCTAGAAGTAGGTTTCCAAAAGCTATGAATTATCCAGTTTAAAATTTTAGCTGAAAATTTAGAATGAGCATTATATATAATCAGTGAGATTGCTACCAGCACTGTTATTTCCTCGAGGAAATATGTAGATATTAACATAAATTCGCCTATTTCCTCATGGTCATCCAGCTGGCCAGTCACGGGGACTGCAGAACGGACTTCGGAGACTCACCACCCGCGCCGTCACAGGCATGCCCTTCTCGTCCTTCTCTGCGGGGTCCAGCATGCCCAACAGGATGGCGAGGTCCCGATTCCGGTCATCGATGATGGGAAAAGGTAACTTTTCTGTGGGCTCCTCACAGTTGTAAGCATTGATATCCTAAAATGCAGATGATAGAAGGAAGAGAAATGTAAGCCAGGCACATCCTCTGAATTCAATCTGTTAATAGCCACACCATGATCATAGTAATTTTTCTAAGCAATTTTACTAAGTAAATCTATGAATAAACACATTGGCAGGAAGAGCAATAGGGAACTATATTTAGGTTATAAGCATAGACCCCTTTCTTTCTTCTTCTTTTTAAATCTTCACCAGAGGATATGTTTATTGATTTTAGAGAGGGGGACGAAAACGACTCTGATGTGAGAAACAACAATCATTTACTTTCTGCATAAGCCCTGACTGGGTATTGAACCTGCAATCTAGGTATGTGCCCTGACCAGGAATCAAATTTGCAACCTTTCAGTATATGGGATGATGCCCATTCAAATGAGGCACTAGGCCCGGCTAAGCACAGACCCTTTTCATGGCCACGTCTGTTAAAATGCAGCTTGCTTTTACTGCTTTAAGAAAGCAGCAGGAACCTCTTTAAAAGCCAAATAGTATAGTATCAGATACCAATCCAAGGTACCTCTGGGCTGGTCTCCTCTATTTATATGTAAAAACCATCAGAAACAATGGGTTCCTTAAGTCCATCACATCTGGAAACAATGCCACATGCAAAGATAATTTTATAGATCTGATCCCCGCCTCAAAAACACCCTGACTCAGACATTAAGCTACTGGAAGAGAGATATTAAAAACAAAGCAAAAAAAAAAACCCACACAAAACTCAAAGGAAATATAAGAATGGAGAGTTGAACATAGACTTCAAGGACAAGTCAAAGGGAAATCACTAGAGTGAAACCTACATAGAAAACAAAACATTTCAAGTCTGAACTAAAGGAAGGATGTACTTGCCTCTTCTCTTTCACCCCCTCCATAAAACTTCATTTATTTCTACTCTACAATTTATAACCTCAAAGCACATGCCAGAAAACGTTACCTTGCTCCAGGCAAGATGGTCTTCAACACTGTCTATTGAAAGGGCGATCAGCTTAACGTTCCTCTTGGCAAATTCTGGTGCCAGCTTTGCAGCTCTGCCAAGCTCTGTGGTACACACGGGGGTAAAGTCCCGAGGGTGGGAGAAGAGAATGCCCCATCTGCAATGAAGACAAAGAAGGTCACAAAATTGAATGACAAGGTTATCGCCAACAGCATAGCATGCAGAATGGGAAGTCACAAATCTGGGATAAAAAATGATGTTCTTTAAAAAAAAAAAAATGAATGCTTATGAAGACAATTACTTTTAAACTTTTCTGTTGGGGAATGCTTTTTTGATCTCCTTACTTCCAGCAAAACCAATGTTTAAAGTCCAGTTCAATTGAAGATAATGACAATCAAGATAACAAATATTTTAAAAGACTAATTTAAGGGTGCTACCTCTTTTGAGCCACCCCGGCTCCTTTTCAACTAATAAGATCTGTGCTACTCAAACTAACTAGCTTATTAAAATAACTTATTTTCTTCTTGCCCTCTTCTTTGCTTTTTTCCTAGCCACACAGACCAACATTCAGCTCCAATAATGGGTGTCCGCAGTCTCTGACTCCAAACAAATGGCTGACTGAAAGGATAAACAGATTATGTAATCTAAAATAAAGAGGCTGGTATCCTCTATTTATATGTAAAATTAAAGTTGACACGTGGCTTCTTTGAAGGGAATGGCTATAAAACCTTTTATAAGGCCTAAATGGTTTGGCTCAGTGGATAGAGTGTTGGCCTGCGGACTGAGGGGTCCCAGGTTCGATTCCGGCCAACGGCCTGGGTTGCGGGCTTGATCCCCCAGTAGGGGGTGTGCAGGAGGCAGCCAACCAATGATTCTCTCTCATCATTGATGTTTCTATCACTCTCTCCCTCTTCCTTCCTCTCTAAAATCAATAAAAAATATATTTAAAAATAAAATAAAACCTTTTAGGGGTGGGGACATGAGTGGGGGTGGTGGGAGATTGGAATAGGGGGTTGAGGACAAATATGTGATACCTTAATCAATAAAGAAATTTAAAAAATGAAACAAAAAAAACCCCTTTTATAAGACAGCTATACAGGATACCCAATATTTACACCTTGACAAAACAGCACTCTCAGAGTTTTACCTTTATCTCTCTCTCTCTAGCTGTCACAGCTTTAAAAAAACAAACAACGTTATTGTTGAAAGTATTACATATGTCCTCTTCCCCCCCCCCATTGAGCCCTTCTAATCCCCCGCCTTCCCCACTGGCCTTCCCCACACTACTCTCTGTGTTCATGTGTTATGTACATATGCATACAAGTTCTTTGGTTAATCTCTTCCCACCTACTCCTGTCTTCCCTCTGAGACTCGACAGTCTGTTCCAAGCTTCTATGTCTCTGGGTCTATTTTGTTCATTAGATTCCACATATGAGTGAGATGATATGATACTTGCTCTGATGGGCTTATTTCGCTTAGCATAATACTCCCCAGGTCCCTCCATGCTGTCTCAAAGAGTTTTATCTCTCTCTTCATTTGTGGTTTCTTTTTCTTCTTGCTTCACACCAAGAAGGTAGAAACCTGATAAGCTACAATGTAGATTCTAGAACTACAGATTTTTAGGTAAATACTATCCAAATCATCACTGCCTGAAATTAAACTTGTAGAGATTTTAAGCACGCTTTAAGCTGAGGCACCAAGAAACTTTGGAGTCCCAGTTCTCCTTGGTGACCATAGTAACTACTTTCTACTGAAAAGGGAAATTTAACACTAGGTTTTCCACACTCCTAGGGGCTTACAACATTAAAGCAGGACCCTAACCTAGATTACTAGATCTAGCTTAGATGCCCAGCTGAGCTCACCTAGTTTGCCAAATTCCCTGATGCACAGAGAACAAAGCAGAAATGAGGTACCCCCTTCCACTCACATCTGTCACTCAGCTCCAAGGCTTTGGGGAAGGAAAAGACCTTACAAAAAGGATGGAGGCGCTACGGAAAGACTGGGAAGAAAGAGGTAGTATCTTTAACACTGTGTGGGAGGTCTACTTTTTTTAAAGGGCAATCAGGGTGACATATATCTTTTTGTAATAAATAATGTAGCTCTGAGTAAAACGTAGGCCTTAGATTCTATGGAAAAGGATCTGTTTAGGGTTCAGACGAGACTTCTGAGAAGAAATGTTAATGGGGTGATGAACTGGGCAAGTAAGGCGTTTTCCTTCCATTTCCAGTCAAGAGACCATTTCTCTGAATCACTTCACACCCTCTCCTTCCGGAGAAGCCTAACTCCAGTTTACCCCTCAGCTGGGAATAGCAATAAACTGGCATGTCTGCCCGTGGCCTGTCTTCCCTGAGTCTCCCCACTGCTGCTGCTGAGAGTAAGTTAATTACATGGTCCCATTTCCTTCCTTCCTTCCTCATTTTCAAAAGACAATAGGTTTCCTCCTTTAAGGGAACAGTCCCTCCTCACTAACTCCCCAGAAAACTCCGGGAAAACACACGTTTTTGTTTAGTGAAAATGTTCCGTGAAGAAGCTGCTTACACCACATACATAAACAAACAGTGACTAAGGCTCAATAAACTCACCAAACACAGTCCCCAAACCTCTTAGTTGTATCTCATTGTCTGGGGGAGTGGACAAGGGGAGGGGGAGTAGGTACCTGTGAAATTTATGTTTGTTTTATTTTTTTTCTCTGACTTAAAACACCCAAATCAAAAATTGGCAGTCTGAATAGAGATCGCATACAGAATGGAGTTTGGAAAATATTATATTAGGCAAAAGTCCATGTATAATAAGACATAAAGAGGTCAAATGTCATTTGGAGGTGGAATCTTACCAGAATTCCTAGGCTGTGTGAATTTAAGATAAATATTAACATAAAGTATATGTTAATTGTGCAGCCTTTTATTTTTTATTTTATTTTAAAAATATATTTTATTGATTTTTTATTTATTTATTTTTTTAATAGAGAGGAAGGGAGAGGGAGAGTTAGAAACATCGATGAGAGAGAAACATCAATCAGCTGCCTCCTGCACAGTCCCTACTGGGAACCAAGGTACATGCCCTTGACCAGAATCAAACCCAGGACCCTTGAGTCCACAGGCCGACGCTCTATCCACTGAGCCAAACCAGTTAGGGGTGGTGCAGCCTTTTAAAAAAATAAAAATATTTTTATTGATTTTAGAGAGGAAGATGGAAAGAGACATCAATGTGAGAGAGAAATACTGATTAGTTGCCTTCGGAATGCACGCCGATTTCAAATCTGCAACCCAGGTATGTACCATGAACGGGAATCCAACCAGCAACCTTTCAGTGCATGGGATGATGCTCAACCAACTGAGGCAAACTGGCCAGAGCTTGTATAGTCTTTTATAGATGTGGGTATTTTTCTCATCTTTCCACTGGTGGTTCCCAGATATGGTACCGTTTCTTTCTTTCTTTTCTTTTTTTAAAAATATATTTTATTAATTTTTCACAGAGAGGGAGAGGTATAGAGTCAGAAACATCGATGAGAGAGAATCATCGATCAGCCGCCTCTTGCACTCCCCTTCCTGGGGATGTGCCCGCAACCAAGGTACATGTCCTTGACCAGAATCGAACCCAGGACCTTCCAGTCCACAGGCCAATGCTCTATCCACTGAGCCAAACCGGTTTCGGCTGGTACCGTTTTTTAATAAAATCAACAGAGAACTAGCCAATAAACGATGGCAACGACAAAAAACAAACAAAACAAAACAAAAAACAACAACAACCAAGAAAGTGGAGTTAGCTGAGATAGTGACAGCATTTATAATTATTGCTAGAGTAATTATACTTTGTTAATATTTATCTTAAATTCACACAGCCTAGGAATTCTGGTAAGATTCCTACGTAGGCCAAAACCGGTTTGGCTCAGTGGATAGAGCAGTCAGCCTGCAGACTGGAAGGCGCAGGGTTCGATTCCGGTCAAGGGCATGTACCTTGGTTGCAGGCACATCCCTGGTGGGGGGTGGGGGGGTGCAGGAGGCAGCTGGTCGATGTTTCTCTCTCATCAATGTTTCTGGCTCTCTATCCCTCTCCCTTCCTCTGTAAAAAAAAAATCAATAAAATATATTTAAAAAAAAAAAGATTCCTATGTTATGTGGGGGTGAGGACTGAGAGTGGAAATGGGAAGGAACATACTCTGAAAAATACCCTGGGGTTTGGAGAAATACTAATACCTAGATTCCGGGTATAGACTGGCCTTGGTCTGTGTTTCTGAAGCCCTTTCCTGCCTTCAGGGTCCGAATGGTCCATGTCTCATCATTTTCTAGTTGAGCCCTCTCTTTCACAAACGTTAGCTACTCCACTGATGGGAGGTGGGAAATAGATTTAGAGTTGGGTAGGCCTAAGATATAGAATCTCTCTCAGGTTCTCTGAACACCCCTGTTCAATCGTTGGTTTGGCCTCATAAACTTTCTTCTCTCTCTCTATACATATCACATATAAAAGGATTCAAACCCAGGGAGGAATTACTATGCCTCAGAAGACCACGGGGCTCCTGAACTCCAGAACCATAATTTAACTACACATGTCTGGGATGTTTCTGATTGAAACCGAGCAACTTAAATTTTGCAGATTGAGGAGCTATAAAACCAGGGTGACAGCGATTCACTCCTAGTCATAATGGTTTGATTGCCAGGCCAGATGACAGGCCACCAATTTTTATCGCACCATCCAGGCCATGTGCTGCTGGAAGCAAGGCAGGGGGAGGGGCACACCACTGGGAACAAAGGGTCTCAGGGAGCAGGGGTACACGTGTCCTGGCAAGAACAGGTCACAGCAACTGGGCAGCCTCAGAAAGCCTTCCCTCAACAGTGTTGCAAGTTCTGGAATTAAGGGCACACCTAAGCACAGAGTGTTCTTGGTTCCTCCCAAAGTTCTTATCAAATCTTATCCCGGCCACTAAAGGAGCTGAGGCCAAAAAGTCTTCCGGCCGCTTAAGTGGCAATTAATTGGTGGCTTTAAACTTTCCTTTTGCGTTGAGGAGCCTGCAAATCCCAGGCAGCAAGCAGAGCCCTGCTGCCAGCAGCAGGGTCCCGGGACTCTGGCCTCAGACACCCACCTTCCCCGGGAGCAAGTTCCAGAACAGAGGGAGGGAGGGGGCCCGAGTCCGGGCAGGAGTCCCAGGAGGTGACCGCCGAGGCCGCCGGCTGCCGTCCCCACCGGGCCTGGCTGGACGTGTCTCTTGCACAATTTACAAACCGAGTTAAACAGCAACAAGCCCTGCTCCGCACGGCGCTCGGGCACCGGGGCCTGCGGAACCCAATTTCTTTCCCCTCCCCGTCCCCGCCCGGAGCCAGCCGGCCAGGCGGGGGCGGCGGAGGGAGCCCAGCGGCGCCGCGGAGCGGGGGCGCACGGGGAGGGCACCTGCTGGCACCGGGCGGGAGGCGGCGGCGGGAGGCACCCAGCGGCCGGAGGGCGAAGGGAGAAGACAAGGGAGACGCCTTCGGCTGGGAGCGAAGCCCGAGGCCGGGGCAGGGCGCCGGGGTGGCCACTTACGAGTCTCCCAGGAAGTCGTGGAAACGGATGCGGCCGACGGTCGTATTGGCCTCGAAATTGGGAGCCTCGTCCCCGAGAAGGAGGCCTCCGGGCATGGCGGCGGCGGCGAGGGAGGATGAGAAGGGGCGGCGGCGACACGGAACCAACAGCGGGTTCGGGAGGAGGTGCTCCTGCGGAATGATCCGCCGGAGGGGCGGTGGGCGGGGCCTCAGCCGGCGGGGGCGGGGCCAGGCCCAGGCGGCCAGTGGGCGCTAGTGTGCTTGTCCCTTTAGCGGAGGTCGCCCAGGCAGGCTCGGGGGTGCGCAGCCTTTGACCCTGCAGTGTGTGTGCGCTCTGCAGGTGAAAAAGTACAGCGCAGTAGGAATGGGCCCCAACCCAGGGAATCCCACAGCCGCCCCAGGACCCCGGAGCCGCAGAATCCGCCCAGATCCTCCTGCCCACGGGCGACCTTGCACTCCTGGCTCTAACAGTGTGAGTGTCTGGAGTTGGGCCGCTTCAGCCCGCCTAGCCATCATGAATAGTGTCATATCGGAGGGTGTGGCAAGATCCAGATGTGTGGAGGACCTTACCTCAGAGGAAGTGGCTTTCTTATTGCAGCAGAAATTCTCGCACCATGTTAGTCAGTGCTTGGGGGAATGTGACTAAAGTTTTCATTTTTATTCCACTCACTCCCCGTTCCCAGAGCTCACTATGAACTATAAAATAATACAATTATTCTGAAATCTAAATGTAAAATTTAAAACATACTTGTTGTGATCCTCTGTCCATGCACGACTTAGACAAGATGACTGTTCTCTTGGAGCTTTCATTCTAGTGGGGGAGACATAATTAAATAAAAATATATTAGGTAGCAGACATCCTATTCGGAGGAACAAAATAAGGTGTGCTAGTGGTAACTGGTGCTGCTTTGGATTGGATAGTCTGATCTGGGGAACCTCTGGGATCACGTAGGTGAACTACTTAGCACATAGGAAGTGCTCTGGAAATGACAGCTAATTCCTGGATGATGATAATTTATACAATAACTTGCTTTGCCAGCTATAGGCGAGGCACTGTGCCAGGCCTGGTGTTGCAATGGAAATATAGTCCCTGCTCTTACAGGGAAGAAGGCGGCATGCATGCAATAATGATAAAAATGCAGAATAACTGCTGATAGGGGGAGGGCGCCAAATGGTCTGAGTTCAGCAGGGGGGGAAATTCTCAGGTTTAAGGAAGGTACATGGCAGAACTAGAAGAAGTGACTCACTGATTTCAGTTTTCAGCACAGTGATGTTTTTGTGTGTGGGCGCATACTAATCAGTTCTCTTCTGAGCAAGGACTTGCAGTAAGATTCTTGCTAAAATTTCTAAACACTCAAGAAAACTATAACGCTACTATAACAATCTCTAAATTAATTTGACTCCAATCTTTCGATCTAAAAACTCGATGTTTTAGCTCCTTTTGTAGGGGAGAAAGAGAAGAAAGGGAGAGCAATCTGACCTTGAGGCACTATTGGTAGCATTATGGAGCCAGACTAGAAGACAAAGCTATTACCACAAATAAGGAGAATGAATACAGGAACAGGTTACTGATCTCCGTAAAGGGCATAATTATGGAACTGACTTGTAAATTGAGCAAGTACAATATAATAAGAAAGAGCCTGTTAGAATTTACAGTGCCAGGGACTGCATCCCATAATCCTCTTGCTCCTTGCAAAACCTGTCTACTTTAATCTTTGAAACGTTTTCAATTCTTTTTTGAACTAGTCATCAATATTTTTTTTTAAATATGACTTTTCATAAAAATCTGGATATCTGTCTTCTAAAACGTCAGAAGATCTAGCCATGCTGGGCCAATGTTCCATTTGGCAAATGCTGACTAGGGAGTAGCCACCTTGGAATTGTCTGTTCTTGTTTGTTCAGAAAGTTCTCCAATATTTACTGACATTGTCCATTGTCACTTTAGTCACTTTAGCTCCCCTCTCACACTATTACTTTTTTTTTTAATAATATATTTTATTCATTTTTTTACAGAAAGGAAGGGAGAGAGATAAAAAGCCAAAAACATCGATGAGAGAGAAACATGGACCAGCTGCCTCTTGCGCACCCCCAACAGGGGATGTGTTTGCAGCTAATGTACTACATGCCCTTGACCGGAATCGAACCTGGGACCTTTCAGTCCACAGACCAACTCTCTATCCACTGAGCCAAACCGGTTTCGGCTCACACTGTTACTTTTATTAGAGAGGGATTAAGAGGAAAATGAATCCTACACTAATATATCCCTATCTCTGTCAGCACTGAAAATGAAAGGTTGCCTGAGAGCCATGTGTTTCCAGGAGGAACAAGATAGATCATTTTTCTTCGTAAAAGAAAAGACTGATCCTGTGTACTTAATATGCAAAAAAGTTGGGTTTAACCTCTGCACCCTACCGAAGGTGGGTGCTCTGTGGAAAACATAAGCTGCTCTCCCAAGGGCATGCAGGAAGTGCCATGGGAAAGGAGGAAAGGAGAAGGGCGGAGGGAGGGACCAGAATGTGGAAAAGGGAAAGCTGGGCTGAGGAAAATATTTACTTTGCAGAGTGGGTAGAGGCTCTGGGATCAGAAAAAAAGTTTCTATGCAGCTGACCTTAGAACCACTGGCACTGGGTCTCAAAGAGTTTGATTTTGGAAGCTCACAGGTTACTTAGCATTAAGTAACAGGAAGGAAGGAGTGTAGGACCTTCAGAGGGCCATGACTCCTGACTGACCGAGTCTCTTCTGTCCTTACTGCTTTGGACAGATGAAAGGAAAAGGAGAAAGGATGGGCAGTGGCCATTTGGGAACTCCTAAAGGTGTGGCCCTACTAAGCATTAGAGTGGGCATGGGGCTAGATTGCACAAAGGACCAGAGAAGCATTTGGCTACCTTCCTGCAGCCACCGCAGCAGTTTCCTGTCTGCCTGCAGCTGGGAATAAAGGTGCCATGTGTCCCTAGTTAAAATTATAGCTAGGCAAAAATTCTTATGCTTGTGGGAGGGGATAAATGAAAGTTGAAATTAATCTTAGGGAGTTTGCTTTAAAACCAGTTCTCATAAGCTTTCTTGTTAAATTTGATGGTCTTTTCAGGAAAAAAAAAAAAAATAGGAGGAGGGCTGGAGCATGTACAGATCAAGGCAGTGCCATCTACCTGCCATGTGAGAAGGGCTGACGGTCTCCCCACTGCTCTTCTTTATTGTGTTTAAGGAATATGGTCTCTCCTCCCTCCTGTATCTGCTGTGGGACATCCACAACCTGGAGAGAAATCAGAGTAGAAAATGGGGGAGCAAAAATGAAAAGACAACAGTTGTTAAAAAGTTAGATGATTGCGTAACTCACAGAGGGGCTTTGAGTAGCAAATTCCAACACTTCTTGTCCAAAATTCAGCATCCTGCAAGTTTACTGTATACTCTGAAAGACACTGTTTAGCAAGTTTCACAAGTAATGACTTTTGGGGAGGAGAGCAGAAAGTTTTTCTTAAATGGTTACAGGATTAGATTTAAAAACATGATATAATAATTGGATAGCTAGACACCAAAAGCCAACCTGGAATGGTTTGAAAGATGGCGAGTTAGGTTAACCAATTCTCTCATCTGCTTTTAGTTAAGCATAAGAGGCCCCATGCTATCGAGAAAAGAATTTATTATGTTTACAGAGTGGGCGGTGGATATACATTTCTGAAGCTTCATATCTGTATTTATACAGAGACTGTCAAAGAGATGAAAAAGGGGAAAGGGAAAGAGGGAGAGAAAAGAGAGAAAGCAAAGAAGTCTTATGTTCTTATGGTATTACATAAGAACACATATGTAATACCAAGAACTCTTTTAAGTACAGGAACTGGGAAAGGAAGAAAAAAGAAACACGAGAAAGGGAAGTGTTTTTGAGAGGAACCAATTTGCATGCCCACCTGGCCCAGGCTCCCTCCCTCCTTCCCCCAAGAAAAGCTGAGCAAATGGCCGTGCCACGTGCTGGCCTTTGGAGATTGCACTGGACTGGAGACTGGCACCGCAGCAATGAACCTACAGCCTGGCCCACAGCCTGTGAGGGGGCCTGGCACAAAGTGCTTTATTGTTGGATCCTCTCTTGGTGACTGGAAGGCAAGACAATGGATTCAGTCAGTGGCTCACAGTAGGGGTAGAAGCTGAAAGATGGTCAGGTTAGGTAAGCAGAAGCCAGAAGAGTGGAGTGGCAGGGACTGTAGAAGCAAAGAAGCCTGATGCTGAAGGGTGCAAGATAACCCAACAAGTCCTTAATGGTAAGTAACCTGTAAGCTTCCAAATTCAAACTCTTTGAGACCCAGTGCCAGGGGAGAACTAACAGTGGGTGGTGGGAGAAGTCCTCCCCATGTTCAGAAAAGTAAGCTACGGTATGCATTTTATGAAAATCAAAAGATAATGGTAATAATAACATTAGTCTATTTGTTATTAACACTTGGATCACTAAGCAAAATTAGTGATGAAATACTCCCCCCAGAAAAATCTTGATGTTGATCTAAATTCTGAACCATTGCTACAGTTACTGTTGAGTTTTAATCACATGCACATATGCTCCAGATGAGCACATTTTATTCTTTAGTTTTAAAAAAGTATTCTACATAGCAGTTGATTTGGAGAATTCTCCACTTATTCTCTATATATTCAGAGCTCATTTATTTTGGGAGTGAATTGGAAGAAATTCCAAATCACTTTGGTTGTGGTTCAAGTTGTCTTCTAGAGCGCTTTCTGTCTCCAACTCTTGAATCCAGACATTTAAACAGTAGTATCAAAGTAAATAACAATAGCTCAGTGATTATAAAGTTAAAGTAACAGAACTTAAGTTATTTTATTGTGAGTGACCACTTGGAATTTTTGTGTTTAAAATTTAAAACATGTTTACACTTAAAACTATATAAAACATGCCGGGACCGGTTTGGCTCAGTGGATAGGTAGGGGTGTCGAACTCAATCAGAGAAGGGGCCAAAATCTAAAATCCAGCCTAAATCGCGGGCCGAATGGTTTACTGAACAGTCATAAACTGACAATGTCATAAACTGACAGCGGAGTGCAGTGATGACAGCGCGGTGTGGGCCACATTGCAAGGCCTGGCGGGCTGGATTTGGCCCGCGGGCCTTGTGTTTGACATATGTGGGATAGAGCGTCGGCCTGCGGACTGAAAGGTCCCGGGTTCGATTCCGGTCAAGGGCATGTATCTTGGTTGCGGGCACATCCCCAGTGGAGGGTGTGCAGGAGGCAGCTGGTCGATGTTTCTCTCTCATCGACGTTTCTAACTCTCTGTCCCTCTCAATTCCTCTCTGTGTAAAATCAATAAAATATATTTTTTAAAAAAATTAAAAACAAACAAACAAAAAAAACTATATAAAACATTACTAAAGATGCAAATTAATGGGAAGACATCCCATGTTCATGGATTGGAAGACTTATTAGTAAGATGTCAGTACTACCCAAAGTCATCTACAGATTCAATGCAATCCCTATCAACATTCCAATTATTATTATTTTTTTACTGAAATAGAAAAATTCATCCTAAAATCCATTTCGAATGTCAAAGGACCCTTAATAGGCAAAATAATCTTAAAAAAAAGAGAAAAGTTAGAAGTCTTATATTTTTCTGATTTCAAAACATATGACAAAGCTTCAGCTATTAAAATGGTGTGCCACTGGTATAGAGATAGACATATAGACCAATGGAACAAAATAAACGCTTCCGTATATGGTCAAATCATCTTTGACAAGGGTGCCAGGCCATACGAGGAGAAGAAAACTGTTGTGTGTCACTGAGTCAACAGGGACTGAATGTTGTAGATAAAAAATGGCAGAGCAGTAGAAAGAAACAAGAGGATGCCAGACTCATCCTGGAATAACTAGGGTTAGAAGAGTCCTGCAGGTTGTAGCAGTGTCAGATATTTGCATGTACAGCATGTTGTTGATTAGAAAAGAAGCTCTTTGTTCTGAAATGTCTTCATCAGCGAAAGTCAAGGAGATGAACTCAGAGGGACACAGTGAACTCGTCTCCTCCTCCGCATGGACAGAGTCTCCGGACTGGTCTGCAGAACTCAAATTCACCTTCTGTACCAGCTTCTGCCGGCTGTACGCCTACACGCTCTCCTCTGACCCCCAAGTTTCTAGTCTGTCAGCTCAGTGTGTTCTGATGGTGGGAGCAGTCTCAAATTGTTTGATAGATGCAAGTGTTTGACTCTCTTAGGGCAGGAATTGTGTTTTACATCTCCCTCACGACCCCATTTATTTGTTACATAGTAGATACACAAACATACATGCTAAATAGAAATAGTGCAAAGGGCTGTGAACTTGAAGGCAGATGACCTGAACTTGATTCTGGTTTCATACTTGTCAGCCCCATGAGCTTGGGAAAGATGATGACTTTTCAGCTTCCTCATCTGTACAGAGAATAATGATCTCTGCTCTGCTCACTTCACTGGGTTTAATGTAAGAATTCATGGAAAATGTGAATCTCCGTTTGTAAGCTGAAACTTACGGTAAAAGTGTAACACGCCCATCCTTTAGGTCTTTATTCAGCTGGGATCAAGGAACTGATGGGCTGAGGGAACTGATATGTGAGAAGACCCTGGAGGCTAAGCAAGTCTTCTAAGCAAGGACCTAGAAGGTGACAAAGAACTGGAAGGTGGCAGATAAGCCTGGAGGCTGGGAAGAGAGGAAGGGCATGGCCCAGGATGACTGGGGAGGGTGGGCTGGGGCCGGTCACGAGTGAGTGTATTTTTTTATTTTCAATCTTCACCGAGGATATTTTTCCATTGATTTTTTTATAGAAAGTGGAAGGGAGGGGGGAAGACAGAGACAGAGACAGAGAGAGACAGAGAGAGACAGAGAGAGAGAGAGAGAGAGAGAGAGAGAGAGAGAGAGAGAGAGAGAGAGAACCATCAATGTGAGACACATTGATGGTTGCCTCCGATACATGCCCCCACATGAGCCCTGACCAGGACCAGGGATTGAACCTTGACTGGAATTGAACCTGGGACCCTTCAGTCCTTGGGCTGATGCTCTATCCACTGAGCCAGACTATTTAGGGAATGAGTGAGTGTGTTTTAAAATCACCTCACTGTCAGAGGCCAGGATATTCTGTCTCAATGTCAAGCTGAAAACATTGCCTTTGGTGCTCATACTTTCATACCCATCAAATCTGAAATATATCCTTATCTCTCCCCTCTACTGGTCCTGGGTTTTTGTCAAGAATTCTGGACCAAAACATGAATCCACAACCAAATCGCAGTCCTGAGCCTTGGATTGCATGACCTCAGCATCCTGGAAATGGGAAATGGTGCCTTGAGTTTGATAAAGGACTTTTGAACTCTGGGAAGGGGCACACATAAGTATAATGATGGTGAAGTAAATAAAACCCAGGGTATAATACTTTTATACAAAATCAGGAATAACTTGGTAATGTCTGTGGTCCTGTATGTTTTGTTGATTATTTAAGATGCTTGAAAAGTTGTTCATTATGTTCAGATGTATTTCATATTGGTTTGGGATTTAAAATGCTTCAAAATGTTTTATATTAGACTTATTAACTAGAAATATATAAAAAAATCCCCTCCCTTGTCCAGTCCTAACACTGTCCATGGGTGGAAGTGTAGTCCATGCTGGTGAATACTCTCTGGCCTGTGGCTTATGTTGGACCATTATGTTAATCAGCTTAACAATAACCCACAACCTTCGGACCAACTTGTTGGACCATTATGGACTGCATGAGCCTGGTGCTGTGGAAAGTTGAAACAAAAATGTGACAGGGGCCTGGCTGGTGTGGCTCACCTATGAACCAGAAGGTCACAGTTCAATTCCAGGTCAGGGTACATGCCTGGGTTGCAAGCTCCATCCCCAGTAGTGGGCATGCAGGAGGCAGCCAATCAATGATACTCTCTGATCATTGATATTTCTATATCTCATTTCCTCTCCCTTCTCTGAAATCAATGAAAACATATTTTTAAAAAAGTGATAGTGCTTACCCATCTCTATCTTGCTGGCCTGTCTTTCAGTACTTGTCACGTGGTAGGTGCTCCGTAAATGTTACTTCTCTTTTTCCTCCCCAGATGCAGTGCTGAGTTTCTTGGAAGCTAATGTACATGTCCCCCTGGGAGGTGCTGCAGACAGGAGACGTGTGTGGGTCAGAGGATGTGTGGGTCTAGATACTGCTCCTGCAGGATGAGCAGGCCAGATCAGTACAGCCGGCACCCCCTTTTCACCCATTGCAAGAAGAGTCAAATATTATAAGTTCAAGCATAAGCTCATTAGTCACTACCAATATTTGATCAGTGCTGTACAGTTTACACAGGACATTCTCATGGATTTTCTCATTTCTTTAAAAAAATTTTTTCTTTATCGATTAAGGTATTACATATGTATTCTTATCCCCCAGTAACCCCTCTCCCCCAATCATTTCATTCTTGCAACAAACCTTTGAGGTCACCCATTTTAGAAGAGGAAACAAACTCATTAAGTGATTTATCCAAGGTCGAACCATCGGTGATGGAGGAAGGACTGTTAGAGAGTAGAAATTTTTGAGCATGCTTCCTCCTATCGACTTAGCCTTAAATCCCAACTGCACCTCACAAAATAGCCTTGCAAGATAGAACACTGTCGGCTTTCTTAAGAACAGGATGACCCTGCAAATAACATGGTCATCAATAACATGACCTGACTTTACTTAAGAAAAACTGTTTTGTCTTAAACTGCTTGCTCTGCAAAAACAAGATGTGGTAAATGTGCTTAAAAGCGGTCCTGCACAAAGGGTTGGGACTGCTCTCTGGACCCCCTGCATGGAGAAAGGCAGAGCAGCACCAGCTGGCTAATAAATTTTAATTTGATCTGGACTCCAGTGGTCCTTCACTTGCGTTCACTCCACAACAGGTGTTCAGACATTCAAGTTGATGTTCTCTATGTGGTTTAATACTTGTTGGGGGAGGGTTTTTCCCTGCTCATTGGCTTTGCTGTGTAGGTTGCTGGAAATCTTGGGTCAGATCAGCTAAACGCATCTGACTTCTCAGAAGGTAATGCTTTCCTTTGGTTGAGCAGCTTTTCTGTATGAACGCTAAGCTCTTGGACAAACCTTCTGTGCACCCTCGGGGTATTGACCTTTCCAGGGAGTTGTAGCAACACGCCTTTATAGATGCTGCTGGTAAAACAACTTATTCAACTCTGCAGCCCTTCAAAGGACTCACAGAAGCCTCAGGGGACAGCCGCTGGCCACTGAGGGATAGTTAACGTGCTTTACTCTGAAATATACCTGGTCAGAGACACCAGTAAGAAGGCTTTGGCTGTAATTGCTTGAATTCCTTTCATAATGAGAACATATTATTACTCCACTGAAGAGGGTGTGCCAAGAAATTCTGTCTTAAAAATTACTAAGGAAACCAAATCGCTTGGACACAGAATAACTTCGAAAACGAAGATGGCCATGATTCACTATACACACTTAAACAAAGCCAACCCTTAAAACTCAAAGCACAACCCAATCTTCACTTTACTTGGACCATAAACTGATACAAATCCAATGCGAATTAGGGACTTAAAATTTAAACGTGAGATATAAAACAAATAGAACATGTAAATGACTAGAAGACAATATGCACAGTTACTGTATGATCTTTGAATTGGAAGACTTCCCAAGCGTAACTGATTAGATTTGCATAGATAGAAAACTTATAAATTCCACATATCAGAACATGTAGTAAGCAAAATTAAGAAGAAAATGACATGCTGGGAAAAACACTTCTACTTAGTAAGTTAAAGCGTTATTATTCTTAATATAGAAAACAGGCAAAAAATACAATTGACAAAGAAAGCAATATTACTAGCCAGTAAATATATGTGGGATCATTCAAATTCATGGGAAGTCAAATAAGTGCTTGTTCAATTCATAAGTACTGTTTTACCCTGCTCAGAGTGGCAAGGGGACATTTCCAGTTTTATGTGATTCTATTTAGTAAAACTGGAAAATTTCTGGAGATAATATAGCAATGTGCATTAAGGACCATACAATTTCTTATTTCCTTGAGGTCATCAAGAAAGTTGCTGGATCTGTAGGAAGAACACTATCTTTAAAAATTCTATGTAGCCATAAATATGCTCATCTCCTTCAAAAGTTTCCTCTCACCCTATTTATTTGTGTGTGTGTGTGTGTGTGTGTGTGTGTGTGTGTGTTTTATAGGAACACTTAGTTAGCATAACGTTATGCACAGGTGATCTGTAGGGGGTATGGGGAGGGGGTTTGGGTTTGACTCAAGAGCTATGGGTGAGGCCCTCAGTACTCTGACTTGAGGGCTGTGATGAAGGTTTAAAGTAACTTGTAGCACTTGAGTGGGCTCATGAGGAGTAGCTATCTTTTCTAATAAAAGAGTAATATGCAGATTGACTATCACTCCAACACACAATATGGCTGCCCCCATGTGGACACAAGATGTCCACCACAAGATAGCCATCAGTGGAGGGCAGTTGAGAGGGACCAAGCCTGCAAGGGAGGGCAATTGGAGGCGATCAACCCTGCAGGGGAGGGCAGTTAGGGGTGACCAGGCTGCGGAGGAGGGAAGTTGGGGGCAAACAGGCTGGCAGGAGAGCAGTTAGACATCAATCAGGCTGACATAGGAGTGGTTAGGGTGATCAGGCTGGCAGGCAGAAGCGGTTAGAGGCAATTAGGAAGGCAGGCAGGTGAGCAGTTGGGAGCCGGCAATCCTAGATTGTGAGAGGGATCCCATATTGAAACTGGACTGAGGGACATCCCCCCCAACCCCTGTGCACAAATTTTGTGCACCAGGCCTCTAATGTAAGTATAAGATTTTTTTGGCAAAGGAGCAGCTTACAGTTTCGGCCCAGCACCTGCCTGGGAGTTCTTGCTAATTCAGGGAGCCCCCTCTTCTGCTTTGGTGATGTGGTGATGTCATTTTTTAGATGTGGTGGATCTGCAACAAAGATATCTGAGGAGGACTGGAAAACATAGCTAAAGCTCTGTAAGACATTTCATTTGTTTTATTTAAAAATTGAAACCTGCTACATCAACCTCCTCCCAGCCTCCAAAAACATTGGTAGAGTACCCATTATTAGCTGGGCACAGTGCCAGGTGCTGGGAGTTCAAAGGTCAGGGAGCCACGTGTTCTCTTCCTCATGAGTGACAGAGGTGATGGCTCACCCTGTGCCCAGTGCTGGGTCAGCCTTTGGAAAATCAATTTCTCCTTGAGTTACCTTACCAAGGGCCCCTCCCAGCTATTCTCTCTTCACAATCAAAGGGGAGGTTTCTATTTATTTAGCACTTAGCAACTGGTGAGCGAATTCTGGGCATGTTTTATTTTCTGTTTTGACGGGGCACACATTTCTAAGCATGTCAAACGTGAGCAGGTCATTTGGAGAGATGCGGGACTAGAGGAAAGGGGAGAAGGCCATTTTCTCTTTCTGAAAAATATAAAATTCTCATAGAAACAGATATTTGCATATATCTTTAAAAATGTTTTAGTATGGAAGAATTTAAACATGCATAAAAGAAGAGAGAATAATAACCCCTCATGTGTCCTCTGCCCAGCTTCAACAGTGATCAACTCATGGCCTAATCTGATTTCATGCACAGTTCCTCACCTCTATCATTCTGAAGCAAATTTGACATATTATTTCATCTGTGAACATTTCAACATGTATTGTAGTTCTAATAGATAAGGACTACTTTTAAAATAGTAATTGTAAGACAATTCACCAAGTTAGCAACACTTCTTTAATATCATGATGCATCTAGTCTGTATATACATTTCTAGAGGTTTGGTCAGATTCGGGTTTCCTTTTCTGTTAAAATAACTTCATAAGTGGTGGGATAAGCTTTCTCCTTTTCATCAGGGCATCTTTATAAGGTCACTGCGGTTCCTGAACTTGGTCTGACGGAGCCTGTAAGGCAGGTTTCTCAACCCTACATGACTGGAATGTGGGACTGGGTGATTCTATGTTGCACAGGCTCTCCACCCTTCAAGGCTGGCACGTATTTATTTTATTTTATTTTATTTTATTTTATTTTATTTTATTTTATTTTATTTAAAAAATATATATATATATTATTGATTTTTTACCGAGAGGAAGAGAGAGAGATAGAGAACTAGAAACATCGATGAGAGAGACATCAATCAGCTGCCTCTTGCACACCTCTTACTGGGGATGTACCCGCAACCAAGGTACATGCCCTTGACCGGAATCGAACCCTTTTGGTCTGCAGGTTGACGCTCTATCCACTGAGCAAAACCGGTTTTGGCAAGGATGGTGCGTATTTAAAAAGTGGTTGTTGAAGGAAGGCAGGGACTTAGTCCTTTCTCTCCCAGGCCCTTTTCTCTCTGGACATTACCATTCTCTCTCTTTCTGCGTTGCTTATGGTTTCTCAGTTACAAAACCGATTCCTGATCTTACCATCAATATAATCCTCAGGAATTGAAAATAATGGTGTGGACAAAAGGAGCCACATGCTAACCTGACAGCTCAGGGAAGGCCTGCGTGGCAGTCTTGCAAACTCAGAGACCTAAAATAACCACAAGAGGTCTGAAAATTAAATATTTAACTACAAACAGGTTATAGTAGGCAGTCATGTCCTAAGCTGATATTTTCCCTGACAATGATCAACTTAGATCTTTCCTGAGCCCATTTGCCTTTTTGCCTCTAAGATAATATATCTGTGAGATGTCTAGGTAACTTGTAACTTCCCTTTTTTTCTGGATCCCCTGAGCACAACCAGATGTAGTGGGCACCAAGTGTTACCACAGATTCCTTCATTATCAAGTTAATTGTTCCTGCAATCACCTAAGTATGTGTCCATCATTTTACTTTTTATTCAATCCCAGGGGTTTCCCACCGCTTTGCTTTCTCCCCATCTCCTTAATCCATCACCAATGAATTTCATGTAATCCACCTACGTTCCTCCTTTGATTGCAATGTAATATGCCATTCTCTGGAGCATTATCTCAATTCACCGAGGTTCTGCTTCCTGGCATATGTTGACACTTTGGCTCAAATAAACTCACAAGAATTCTTTACAGGTTTCAGTGGTTTTCTTTCATTAACAATGTTAACTCTAGCTCACACCCGCTGAGTGCTTAATTCTTGCCTGGGACCAGTTCAAGCACTTTAAGTGCTCCTTTGTGGCAAATGTGTTTTTTTGGCTAAAGATGACCTTTGATCTCATGAAGGTGTATGGTCTGGTTGCAGTCCCACCCTATCTGGTAAACCCAGCAGTGAAACACCAGTTGCTTAAATCTATTATTCAAATATTGGGAGATAGGACTAGAAAAAACAATAACAAAAAGATACTAATTGTGATATCCTTTTAGCTTAGACATGACAGTTTTCTTTTCTTCCTCTTTATATTTAGGTTGAAATTACTATATTACCTTTCAGGTAATTTAAGCCTGAAGAACAATGTGGGATGGGCTATTGTTTTTTTTTTTTTTTTCAATTAGCAATAATTGCGCCTCAGATAGACCTCATTGGCTAAGATACTGCTACTGCGCAAAACTGGGCTACTGTATTTAAATGTTGGTTACTTAGGGGCAGCCTTGAAAGAGTTACAGAAACATGACTACCAGGTGGAAAATCACACACAGACAATGAGGGGGGTTTTAATTCTTTTTCAAAAAGAGGTAAACTTGCAAGGAAGACAGACTTGGTAAACTTAGTGGAGGGGGATCCCCTTTCAGGTTATCCTTGGCTGGGCAGGAAAGGTTTTCTCCTGGGTAGGTGGGATGGTGACATGAGTTATCTTACCAGACGATGGAAGCAGCTGGCAGATGACGAAAACTTCCAGGACAGACAAGGAGGGGGCAACATAATATGAGAAAATGGGGTTCAGAGGGCCTCGGGTTCAGAGCTCAGCAACACTGCTTACCAGGTGTTAGCTTTGGTCAAGTTACTTTTCTTCCTGGAGGCTCATTTTCCTTATCCATGAACATAAGGGTCAGGTAGCCAATTTTATCAAATAAAAATGAGGATCCGGTTTACAGTTTTACCAAGTAAAATGTACCAAATAAAAATTCCTAGTTAACTTTGAATGTCAGATAAACAACAGGCTTATAATATAAATGTGCCCCATGAAATATTTGTGTCCCATGCAAGAAGGATGCCTTGAATATTGTGTGGACAAGCTCACAGTAAATATCTGAAGTTCAAATTTAACTGGACACCCTATATTTTATCTGGCAACCCTGTGTGGGGGTGAGGGGGGTGACATATAATACATAATTACCTTTTAGGTATGTTATGAGGATAAAATTATATACCACATTTAAGTCTTAAACCAATAACTGGTGATTAGTCAAAATCTGAACAAATGTATATTACTAGAATAGTCAATATTAATAAAGGCATTTATTTTAATTAAAATTTTTTTTTCTGCTTTATTATGGTATAACTGACAAATAAAATTGTAAGATATTTAAAGTTACATCCTGGTGATTTGATAGATCTAACTAGAAAGGATCCCCCCCATCCCATCTAGTTAATTAACACCTCACATATTTATCTTCCCTCACCTTTTTTGTGAGAACCTTTAGGTTTTACTGTGTCAGGAAATTTTAATTATACAATACAGTGTTACCATGTTTTACACTAGATCCTCAGATTTTATTCTTCTCTGAGCTGAAAGTTTGTACACTTTTGCCAACCTCTCTTCCTCACCCCCTTTCTCCTCCACCCTTCCACACCCTTCCCAGTTGGTAATCTCTGTTTCTATGAGTTAGACTTTAAAAACTCCACATCTAAATGATGCCATGTAGTATTTGTCTGTCTACCTCTGGCTTACTTCACTTAGCATAGTGCCCTCAAGGTCCATCCATGTAGTTGCAAATGGCAGGATTTCTTTCTTTCTTTCTTTCTTTCTTTCTTTCTTTCTTTCTTTCTTTCTTTCTTTCTTTTTTTTTTTTTTTTGGCAGAATAACATTAATTCCATTGTGTTTATACACCACTTCTTATTTATCTGTTCAACACAAGTTATTTTCATATCCTGGCTATTGTGAAAAATGCTGCAATGAACATGAACATGGAAGTGTAGACTTCTTGTTAGTATCTTGTTTCCATTTCCTTTGGATAAACACACAAAAACTCATGGCCCAGGATAAATTTATGCTTATTAAATTTAGCATAAAATAAATGTGACTAAAAGTAAAAGCAGGAGAGAAAAAAGAAAATTCACTAAAAGGAAATATCAGGGTTAAGGAAGGTGCTGGTGAAATTAACCTAATGGGATTCTTGCTGAAGACAAGCCAGGGTGATTGTGTTAGGGGCAGAAATAGAATGTTGGTGATCAGCTATAATTATAAGAAATATTAATCATGCTCTGTCAACTATGATTGATTTATTCTGATTAAAGAAAGCACAGTCTAGCCCTTGCCAGTTTGGCTCAGTGGATAGAGCATTAGCCTTTGAACTGAAAGGTCCCAGGTTCAATTCCGGTCAAGGGCACATGCCCAGGTTCTGCACTCCATTCCCTGTGGGTGACTTGCAGGAGGTAGCCGACTCATGATTCTCTCTCATCATGGATGTTTCTATTACTCTATCCCTCTCCCTTCCTCTCTGAAATCAATAAAAATATATTTTTTAAAAAACAAAAAAAGCACAGCCCTAGTTGGTCTTGCTCAGTGGATAGAGCGTCAGCCTGCGGACTGAAGGATCCCGGGTTTGATTCCGGTCAAGGGCATGTGCCCAGGTTGTGGGCTCAGACCATAGTGGGGGTGTGCAGAAGGCAGTCAGTTGATGATTATATCTCATCATTGAAGTTCCCACCTCTCTCTCCCTCTCCTTTCCTCTCTGAAATAAACAAAAATATATTATATATATAAAAAAAAAAGTAAGAAAGAAAGAAAGAAAAGAAAGAAAGCACAGTTGCAAGGGGGACCTGAGAGGAAATGCGGTCCATCCTTCACATCCAGGAGCTGCCTATAATCATGGAAAGATTTGTGGATGGCCTGTTGCAGAAACCAGAGGCACCAGGCCTTTGCAAACCCCCAGCCCTCATAACCTGTAAACCGCCCATTTTGCATACCCATTCTTTTTTTTCTTTTTTTTTTTTTTTTTTAAAATATATTTTATTGATTTTTTTACAGAGAAGAAGAGAGACAGAGAGTTAGAAATATCGATGAGAATCATCTATCAGCTGCCTCTTGCATACCCTCCAGTGGGTATGTGCCCACAACAAAGCAAGGTACATGCCCTTGACCGGAATCGAACCTGGGACCTTTCAGTCCTCAGGTCGACATTCTATCCATTGAGCTAAGCTGGTTTCAGCTGCATACCCATTCTTATCTCTTTGCCTACTTCCCATGTAATCTTCATCCTTCTACCCAAAACAGGAGGCTGGCTTATGGTGGGGTGCAGAGCAGATTTTTGTGGATGGCCTGCTGCTCTCCCATACTGCCTGCAGTATTGGAATAAACACTCAGATATGATTCAACCCTGTCTCTGCTAAATTGGCTCAAGTAGTGACAGGTAGCCTGGACCCATGGATTGTCTGGCTATAATTGGACATCACCCGAGATATGCTGGAGCAGGTATCTGCTGAGCAGGCATCAAAGGTGATTAGATATTGAGTGTGTGTGGGGGTTCTGATTAAACTAACTTAGCAGTGCTCTTGCTAAAAACTAGAATTTATAAGGACGTGCACAGGTGGCCTAGGAGAGGGAGGGTTCAGAGGCCTGACTAAAGTTTGGCTAAGTAAAGGATCTTTGTTTAAAATTACATTTAGTTTATGTTAGTCAAGTTAATGTATTTATGATTTTAGGTATTCCTTTTACTTTATTTCTTTGGGAAAACATATTTAGCTTTATCTTAAGGAGATAGCCTGGCCACGTTAAACCTGGTAGTAGACTCTTCTGGCAAGAAATAAAGGGCCTTACTGCCACCTACTGGCCATATCCTCTTACTGCAATGTGCTTAAAAGCTGCCCTAAAGTCATCATTTGACCTTTGCCAAATCCTGAGGACATTAAGGCAGTGTCATGACATTAAGAGCCACAAACAACTGTATCCTTCCCCCAGATCTCCTCTTTCCAAAGGCTTGAGGTTGAGAATGAGTAGTTGAATAAGGGAAGCGGAGCAGGGAAAATGTGAAGTCCATGACCTTCCCTTGGCACTGTGGTTTCAAGCCTGAAGTGAAAGGACACTGAGGGAAACTTTGCATTGAGAACTGGAGAACTGGGTCGGCCTTTCACAGACCAAGACAAAGGGCCCCTTCGTTTCAAAGCTGAGAATGGCTAGAAAGTCCATGATACTGCTCAGCTTTCACCCAAAGGGCAGAGAAAGCACAAATGCAGATAGGAGCGTTGAAGGGACAGAGAAAAAAGAAAAAAAGTGCATTTTATTTGCACGCTGTTGCATGCAGCTCATTCAAAACACAGTTCTCAAAGCATAAATGTAACGCGAGAAGAAAAACAGTGGGGCCCCCAAAGATCCGGCCTCTCCTCTTACATAGGAATAAACCGAACAAACTCAGGTCAAAATCAGGAGAGGCGCAATCCAGGGTAAAGTGATCAGGGAATCAGCTCCAGGATTCAAAGTAAATGTATTTTAAAAAATCTTTAAAAATCCCCAAGTCCACGCTAGCAGGGACATGAGTGGCGTGACTCCCGGCCTCTGAGCCTCACCCGGCACAGCAAGACAAGAAGAGCTGGTTCCTTTTGTTCTCTCTTCTGCCCAACGCTCATTTGCAGACATTGCAGGCAGGGCTGGAGCTGGTGTGATCAGCGCCTTTTCCCTCAGCTTTTGCCTTCCTTTCCTCTCTCTGAACCCCGTCTTCCTCCTGTGCACCCCCCAATAATGCCTAACCTTTGATGTCTGCCTGAGAGTCAGCCCAGGCTTTCACACGCACTAACTCAGACCACCTTTCCTGCCTCCCGGAGGCATTAATATCTCTGTTTGCATGTGAGGGTCCTGAGAGGAGGTGGACTTGCCCCAGGCCATCACACATCAGTAAGTGGCAGGGCAACCTGGCTCTTTGACCTAAGTTCAGGTTTCTCTCCATTAGATTTGCTGCCTTAGTGTCCCCACTTTCCATTTCTGGCTTCTCATTTTGGTGTCTCTCTCTCTCTCTCTCTCTCTCTCTCTCTCTCTCTCTCTCTCTCTCTCCTCCCTCCCTCCCTCCCTCCCTCCCTCCCTCCCTCCCTCCCTCCCTCTCTCTCTCTCTCTCTCTCTCTCTCTCTCTCTCTCTCTCTCTCTCTAGTTTTCAAGACGCCCACGAGTGGAAAATGCACTCCCCCCAGCCAAGTCGAGCATTACCAGATTCCTTCCAGCTGTGCACATCGAAATGACTACTGAAAGAGCCCTCTGCTGCTGGTGGAACTTTCCCACCGGGCACTGTTGCTACTGCTTGTGGGGACCTGGCCTGTGCATTTACATACTGGATGTCACCCCAAAAGCCCCCAACCAGGGGATTTCCTGGATTTAATAAGAACACTGCTTTGAGCCTTGCAAGGGGCACTATCTGAGCGCCCACCCTACAGGGCAGGGGGTAGCATTTCTGCCTTGCCAAACACTCTTTTCCTGGGAAGAGGTCCAGGTTGAATCATGAGGTGCCGGGAATACCTGGATGAGAAAGTCAGGGTCCCGGCAGGCCTGGTGCTTCATGCCTGGTTGAGGCAAGGGACATAAACACTCGGGTAATTTCAGGGCATCATGGTGCATCCTGTAGCATGGGTGGGAGGCGGAGCTCAGAACAGGGGCGTCTAATTGGGATGGTCAGGGAAGACTTTCTGGAAATCATAATGACTAAGATGAGTCTTCAACATTTTCCTAAAGTGCTTTAAAAAGAGAGTTACAAAGGTAACACCTTTCAGTGCAAATAATTTAAAGTTTATGAAACAGGTTCATGTAGGAGAAGTTTAGGGAGCTAAGAGGAAGAAAGGACATTTGATTAGTAGGATTTCTACTCAGTTGAGTTGGTGACTTTCTTCCTGAAAGGGAATAGTGTGTGAGCGTGTGCGTAAGGGGTGGAATAGTGCCGAAAAGAGGGAGGTGAAGACCAGAGGAAACCCTGTCCTCTGGACAGAACCTCTTTGCGATAAGGCCCGCGGGGCTGAGAAATCAGCCAACCACTTACTGGGTACCCGGCCCTATTGGACTCTGGTTTCTCCAACTTGATTTTTCTAAGACAGTCTCTTGTTGTCTTATAACTTCAGAATCTCATTTCTGCCCACCCCTCCTACTGGTCTATTAAGGTGTTTTGCTAAAGGAAATTGTCTCTTCTTCTGTGGTGATCTACAGGTTGAGAACCCCTAGCCGGGTCGCCTAAGACCATCGGAAAACACTGATATTTACATTATGATTCATAAAAGTAGCAAAATTACAGTTATGAAGTAGCAATGAAAATAATTTTATGGTTGGGGAGGGGTCACCACAACATGAGGAACTGTATTAAATGGTTGAGGCATTAGAAAGGTTGAGAACCACTGCTCTAAAGAATGACAGGATGAGGTTTAAGATGTTAACAATATTTAAACCAAACAACTCACATTTACTGAGGACTTTCTTTGCACCAGGAATGTGCTGACAGCTTTGTTACTTATAACGTGAATTTTTGCAACGACCTGGTGAAGTAGGTGTTTCATCAATCCCATTTTATAGATTTATACAACTAAGGTTATTACTGGCTCAAACCACATAGCTAAAATTGATGATCAAAAACAAACCCAGAGACAGAGAAGCATCCATTAGACCACATGTGTCAAACACAAGGCCCGCGGGCCAAATCCAGCCCGCCAGGCCTTGCAATGTGGCCCGCACCACGCTGTCATCACTGCACTCCGCTGTCAGTTTATGACATTGTCAGTTTATGACTGTTCAGTAAACCATTCGGCCCGCGATTTAGGCTGGATTTTAGATTTTGGCCCCTTCTCTGATTGAGTTCGACACCCCTACATTAGACTGTCAAACCTCATAGGGAAGGTAGAGGAAGCTGGGGTTAAGGGGGAGAGATCAACCAAAGGATTTGTATGCATGTGTAGAAGCATAACCAATGGGCATAAACACCAGGAGGGTGAGGGCATGAGTGGGGAGGCAATGGGGGTGGGGGTAAGGACACACATGTAATACCTCAATCAACAAATAAAATAAAATGGAACAACCAACAAACAGAAAAACACACACAGCTGATAGTTGGCAGAGCCTGGCCTCAAACCCAGGACTCCTATCTGGGCTCAGGAACGTAATCCTCTGCTGCAATATTTCTCAAACATATCTGGTGACAGAATTGTTTTTTATCTGTGTGACACTTGTGTCTCAGCCTGACTCTCATCATTCCATGGAACACTATTTGAGAAATGCTGCCCCAGAAAACACCTTTTCCTGTCTGTAAAGTAGAGATACTGACACAGTCTTAGTGTTGTGATGATTAAAGCACATTTTTCAAAATGTGTGCTGAGATTACACACCTTCTGCCAGGAACCTGTGTGGTTTAAAAATAGCATTTGTGTCCTGGCTGGTTTTGCTCAGTGGATAGAGCGTCAGCCTGCAGACTGAAGGGTTCCAGGTTGAATTCTGGTCAAGGCCACATGACTGGGTTGCAGGCTTGATCCCCAGCAGGGGGCGTGCAGGAGGCAGCCAATCAATGATTCTCTCTCATCATTGATATTCTCTCTCTCTCTCTCTCTCTCTCTCTCTCTCTCTCTCCCCTTTCCTCTCTATAAACAATAAAAAATATATTTAAAAAATAGCATTTATAATGTCCTTGATAAAATGTAGTACTTTGGATGAGTTGACAATAAAGATGATGGTCTGATCAGCTCATCAACTCCCAATGGGGCCATTCTTCTAACCTGGTTAGTTCCCTACCTGCTCCCAAGATATCCTGGCAGCCAAAGCATCGCATTCCTTTTATCCTCTTCATCGGTTTTGCGCAGCTGTCATTTTTCTGTTATAATTGCAGCAGTCCGGTAGATGTGTGCATTGGGATAACACATTCTAAAAACAAAACAAAGACAGGCACTCAGCCCAGCGCCTTGATTCCCCCTGGAAACAGCATTTGCATTCTTCTCAATAAATATCAAGTGTTACTCCTGAGAGGAAGGCTTGTTAATCTCATTTCACACATGGAGAGACTAAGCTCCAGAAAGTTCGATCTCATACAACTAAGAGCAGCAGAGCCAGGACCAGAATGATCAATCATCCAGAGTTTGTCCCTCTGCCAAATGCCACCTCTTGGACCTGGAACCCTCAGGAGTCATTGGGACCATCAAGGTTGGGGCCCTTTGCTCCCGGAGTGGTCCAAAGTGACCGTTTACGTGGTTCCAATTGACTTTGACACGTGGACAAGGCTCCCCTCTTTTTTCCTTTGCTGTACTCCATCCTGCTGTTCCACGGTTGAGCCCACCTGCTACTCTTCATAGGCATCAGGTGCATTTGGCATTCTCTTGGAGCTAGTCCTCAGGGTTCGCTGCTGGCACTCAACCACCCACCTACTCCCTCGCCTCTTGACAAAGTACCAGCGGAAGCACATGCTAAGTGTTGTGGAGACATGGAAAGAGAAATGTCAGATGTGGGTCTTGCCCCTACTAAGCTGAAAAATTATTCTGACACTTGTTAAAAATGCCAACAAAGACTATTCAAAATTACTGCAGTAGGTGAGAAAATAGAACTCAACTTTTAATGCAACAGTAGGGATTTATAGCCAACGGGCAGGGTGAGGGAGTGGATGGAAAGTTACTAAGACGAACATTGCTAAGTATCAGGGTACAGAGAGAGGAGCTTAATTGGCTGTCAAGGGTGGAGGAGATTCTCAATTGGCTGGCTTGCAGGATTCTTTGCTAAAAATGGGCTCAGCAGGCCAAGGGAGGCCTGGTGGACAAGAGAGAGAGGTCTAAGGAGGTTGACTAAAGTTTTGTCTAGGAGGGAGTTTTGCCAGCACTAACAAAGTACTGTAGAGTTAGGACCTTAATGTGAGACCCCGGAATGCTGAGATCAGGCTGGGCAGTGTGCCAGCCATGGACACAGCTGGACTTCAGAGAGGCACTAGTGGTTGTCTCTGGGATATTGCAGCTACTGGCACAGGGTTGACAGTCATGCTGGCTTCATCCCATGTTTGTTCACTTCTTACTGCTCTGTGACATCCACATGCTTCTCAGCTGGTGTTCTGCATGCTAATATTTGCTTGGATTTGATCCTTTCCACCACAAGCAGGCCTGGAAAGTACAAAGGCTTTATGCAGACCTTGGGTTTTAACCTCATGTTCCTCTTCCCAGTACTGGGAAGATATCTATTATGGACTTAATTCTGTCCTCCACAATTCATGTATTGACACCCTAACCCCCAGTGTGACTCTATTTGGAGGTAGAGCCTCTAAGGAAGTAATTAAGGTTAAGTGAGGTCATAAGGAGGGAGCCCTGACCTGATAGGCCTGTTGCCCTATAAGAAGAGGAAGTGACACCAGGCATGTCTCTCTCTCGCATACACAGAGGAAAGACCATGCGAGGACACAGCAGGAAGGCGGCTGGCTGTATGCCAGGGAGAGAGATTTCACCAGAAACCACATTTTACAGCGCCTTGATCTTAGACTTCTTGTCTCTAAAGCTATGAGTTTCCTTTGTTTAAGCCACCCAGTGTCTGGTATTTTGTTATAGCAGCCCTAGCAAACTAATACAACCTCATCTCCTGAATAACTAACATCTTAGTGAGCTTATTCCCTTTTCCTCCTGCCATGTGATTTGTGGGGTGGTAAAGGGCTTGTTTACCACTAAATACCTTCCTTGTGACCGAATGACAGCATGGGAACCACTTCTTTTGATTCAGGCTTGGTTTCTTCATGTGGCAAGCAAACTGGTATTAATCATAAAAGGGGAAGTATGCCGTTTTCTGGAAGTATGCCGTTATCAGGTAGGGATCCTGGTTTCAAGCAACATATACAAACTCTGGTTGACTTAGGCCCAAAAAACAAAACTATTGACAAGATATTGAACCAGGCATAAACTTGTCAGGAAGGCCTTGAGGCAGGGAAGGTCAGAACAGGCCATTCTGAGCTTCCCAGGAGCTGTCCACTGTGGTTGAGGCTGAAATCAACAGCTGCCCACTGAGGATGTGGCAGGGCCACTGATCTCTGACAATTCTTCTTTTAAGTATTCCTCGATAAAGTATTGATGGAGTGCTTATTCTGTAGCCTGATACTCTCATGGAGCTTATACATGAGAGGATTTTGGAAATTATTATAAAAACACTTTCTTATGTTCCAGATTAGGAAGCCCAAGGTGAGGACACAGTAATCTTCTTATCATCATAGCTAGGGCAGAACCACAACTACTCCAGAGCCACAGCTAAAATCCAGGTGTCCTCGATTGAACCCTCTCTCAGTCTAGTGAAGTAGGGCCTGTGGGTGACCATGAGTGGCACGCCCTCTGCCTCAGGCTTAGGGTAGACTGAACCCATTTCAGGTGGGTGACGGTTTTGATCGCCCTGGTCTGCGGTGGCAGAGGTTTTAGGGAGCCAACACTAGTCGAGGGGCTAACTCCAACCAGTATGAGCAGGGGGAAGTCAGAGGGATTTCCCAAGGTCCTTCCTGTCACAGACAAAAGCATTAATGACCTTCATGAAGGAAAAAAACAATACCTCCAGGACTAGTCCAGGCTGGGTACTGGTTTCGCTACTCCTTGGTACTACCCCAGGATACCAGGCTCCATTCTGCCATCGTCAGTCCTAGGAACCTGGGGTTCAATGCTGGACTCACACAGCTCCAAGCAAGTCCTGGACCAAGACTCAGCTCCAGGAGCACCAGGGTCTTCTCGTTGGCCACAGGTGGGATATGATGGGCATTTGGATAGTGAAGGGCATGAAGACGGTGAACCTGGGAGGCCTTTCTGATATCCTCTTCCTGCCTCCCACTTTCACCACACCACGTGACTCTCTTAGACATGCTCAGCACCGTTCATTAGAGTCTTTATGCTGATCATGTCTGTTTACAATGAACATCATTTGATGTTCCCACACACGATTAGCAGAAGGCGGCACATCGGGCAGTGATTCCTAAATCCAGACAGGTGCCCTGGGGCCGGGTGGGTAAGAATCACTTCAGTGGGTCTTGACTCAGGCCTGGAAATCTGTGATATTAACAAGCCCTTCAGGTGATTATAATAAAAAAGATTGTTCTGAAACTCATTTTGCTATTTAGAGGTCAGGCTGTGACAGACCTGGATTTCAATTCTGGCCATGTTTTACCAACATATCAACTCTTGAGCCAGCAGTTTTCTTGTCTATAAAATGGGGGATAATAGCAGTACCCGCCTCACAGGGTTATCATGCAGAATGAGTGAGGTAGTGTAAGTGCCAGAGCACAGGTCTAGATGTGGGCTGTGGGATTCTGCATCCAAGAAGGGCAAAGTGGAGAGAACCATTCACCCATAGCAGAGGGAGGAGACACTACTCACATCTTCTTTCAGGCTTCATGGCTTATGCTCTGAGAGTGTCTGTGTAAAGAAGCTCAATGACCTCACTGGTCCATGTAAGGTTTGCCAGCTCACCCTTCCTTGCTCTGGGAAGCAGATGGAAATGAAGCTGCCTCGGTCCAAAGTCACTGGGTTTCAAGTCTGAGAAGCATTCAGAGGCAGAACCATGCATGTTGTTGCACATGGTAAGATTTCATTCCTTTTTTGTGTTGAGTAATATTCCATTGTATATATGTACCACATCTTCTTTATCTAGTTGTCTATTGATGGACACTTAGGTTACTTCCATATCTTGACTATTGTAAATAATGCTTCAATGAACATAGGGGTGCAGCATATATCTTTTTGAATTAGTGTTTTAGATTTCTTTGGAAAATATCCAGAAGTGGACAATATGGATGGACCTAGAGGGTATTATACTAAGTGAAATAAGTCAGACAGAGAAAGACAAATATCATATGCTTTCACCAATTTGTGGAATCTAAAAAACAAAATAAATGGACAAGCAAAACAAAAACTGACTCATAGACACAGAACAAATTGATGGTTGCCAAAGGGGAGAAGGGCCGGGGGTCTGGGTGAAAGAGATGGGATTAAGAATACAAATTGTTAGTTAAAGGATAGTCACAGGGATGTAAAATACAGCCTAGAGAATACAGCCAATAACATTGTAATAACTATGATAATAGGTGGGTACTAGATTCATGGGGACAATCACTTTGTAAATCATATAAACATCTAACCACTAAGCTGTATACCTGTAACTAATATAATATTGAATGTCAACTGTAACTGGAAAAAAAAGGGGGGAAAGAACCATGGTGTGGATTATGAGACTGACCTGAGGAGCAGGGTCCAAGTGCTTGCACAGTTGTAGTGTTTTCTGATGATTGTAGTGTTTTCTGATTGTGGGACTTGAAATTTGTGAGAATTACTCATGCTGAGGAGAAAAAGGGCTGGTACACTTAGACAGATGTTGACAGAGAAGGTACATTCCTATTCCAACCAGCAATGGAAGAAGGGCTCCTTATTTCTACCCACACACTCTGGCGTACTGCCACCAGCCCTGTGGGCTCACTTAGACATGCTCATAACTGTTAAGGCGTAACACTGACTAAGTCCCTTTACAATAAACATATGTGACTGTTGGAAGGCATTAACAACCTGGGATTAAAACAGCATCTTGGCATCCATCTACCACTTTTGTATAGGGTGACATGGAGAGTGGTGAGTGGATTTTATGACTCTTCTGGGCCTCAGTCACCTTCTGTCTTGAATCCTATTGTGGATTTGTTTTATGGAGCATTGTTGATTTGTGAGTGTTGGAATGCAGTTCTGACAAAGCTGACATCATCTAATATTTTTCGTGGATGATAAATTTTTTTAAGATTAAGGATTATGTAGTTTTTAATTTTATTGAAGCATGACATGCATTCAGAAAAGAGCATAAACCTTACATGTAGCCCTAACCTATTTGGCTCAGTGTATAGAGCATCGGCCTATGGACTGAAAGGTCCCAGGTTCGATTCCAGTCAAGGGCATGTACCTTGGTTGCGGGCACATCCCCAGTAGGAGGTGTGCAGGAGGCAGCTGAATCGGTGTCACTCTCATCGATGTTTCTAACTCTCTATCCATCTCTCTTCCTCTCTGTAAAAAAATCAATAAAATATATTAAAAAACAAACACAAACAAAAACCTTACATGTGCAGCTTGAGGGAATACAAAAAGGATACACAATACAAATACAAAATAACAATAATCACTGTCTTCAGATTCATTCTCAAGGTTATACCTTAGACCAGTGACAATTTCCAGTAATCTGCAAAAGCATTTGAGTTTCACCAAGTCCAGAATCACATATTCCATTTAGTTGTCATCTCTCTCTAGTCTTCACAGTAGGAGAGTTTCTCAGACTTTTCTTGACATTCAGGACATTGACATCATATACAATTACGGAGCATAGGTATTTTGTGGAATGGGCTTCAACTTGATTTGTCTGATGTTTCCTCATAATTAGATTTAGGTAATGCTTTTAAAATTTTATTTTTGGCAGGGATATCATAGAAGTGATGGGCTTCTCACTGCCTCCAGTAGGTGGTGCACCATTTCAATTTTTCTATTAACGGTGACATTCACTTTGATCACTTAATTAGGAATATGGGTCAGGCTTCTTTACTGTAAAAGCTTTCTTTTTCCCTTTAAAATGTCTATTTTGTAGGAAGTACTTTGAGTCTATTTAAATATCCCATTCTGCATCAAATGTTCACTCATTAGTTTTAGCATCAATTGATTAGTCTTGTCTGAAACAATAGTATTATGATGGTGGCCAGAGTGTGATTTTCTAATTTAATTTAATCATTCACTCTTCATTTGCTATTTGGCATTCTGCTGTAAGTAAAAATGTTTTCTAATCTATATTTGTCAATTAATTAATTAACTAATCCATTCATTTATATAAGTATGGACTCATGGATTCCTATTTGATTCATTGGGTTCTAATCTGATATCAACAATACTTATAAATCTGTCCTCAAATTGCCCTGATTTGACAGTGTCCCTATCTTCCTTGAATGCCTAAGTTACATTTATTTAAATATTTATAATAATTCATCTTTTCTATTTAATTTTGTTTCAGTTTTGATATTTTGCATTTTTCTAAGACTTAAGCATTTCATCCAATTTTTTCTTTTTTTTTTAAAAAAAATATATTTTATTGATTTTTTACAAAGAGGAAGGGAAAGGGATAGAGAATTAGAAACATGGATCAGCTGCCTCCTGCATACCTCCTACTGAGGATGTGCCCGCAACCAAGATATGTGCCTTTGACTGGAATCAAACCTGGGACCCTTCAGTCCACAGGCCGACACTCTATCCACTGAGCTAAACCAGTTTCAGCCATTTCATCCAATTTTTCAAATTTATTGGCAAAAAGTTGTTCCTAACATTTTCTAATGATTTAATGTTTGTAGGATTTGTAGTGCTGACCCTTTTTACATGCTTGATACTAATAATTTGTGCTTTTTTTTTTGGATTATTCTTGCTAGGGATATCTAATTTTTTTTTTTCCCAAAGAATAGGTTTTGGCTTTGTTGGTTTTTATCTATTGTATGTTTGTTTATTTTTGTTGATCTTTGCTTTTATTTTTACTACTTTTTCTTATATTTGATTTGGGTTAGATATTCTCTCTCTCTCTCTCTCTCTCTCTCTCTCTCAACTTTTTGAAATAAATAGGTACTTAGATTATGGATCTTCTATCTTTCTTCTTTTCCATGCATTTAAAGCTATGATTTGTTCTAAGCACTGCCTTAGCTTACTATTCCAGAAATTTGAGAATCACTGTCTTTAGATTCACTTCCAAAACCTTTAGACCAGTGACAAGTGATTTTCAACTAAGGGTGATTTTAACCCCACCCACCCACCTTGTCCCCCAGGGACGCTCAGCAATATCTGGAGACATTTTTGGGAAGGGAACTACTGGCATTTAGTTAGTAGATGCTAGGGATACTGCTAAATATTCTACAGTGCACAGGACAACTCTTCACAGCAAAAAAAATTATCTGGCTCAAAATGCCAATAGTGCTGAGGCTGAGAAACCTTGTGGGCCTAGACCTACTTATTACCAGTAAATGTACTCACCACCTTCACGCTGCCCTCCACATGGCTTGTTTTAAAGATGAGAGCCAGTGGCCAGAGCTCCATTACTTGAAGCAGATGAAGGGAAAGTGGCTCCTTTGGAATCCACCACAACTTCTAGCCTCTGGCGTGATGAAGGGTGCTCAGATTTCCCATGAATCCATGAGGGCCCACAGGAGGAAATTGTATTGGGTTGTTTTGAATGGGAATCCACCCAAGAGGACTGAACACAATAGAGGGATGGGCCATAAGAAACCAGTAGCTACAAGGGAAGTTGGAAGTGACCCACTGGAGGAGGCACAGCATATATCAAAGGATCTGAAGGTGAGAGATCCTCAGTGATGGAAATTGTGTCTGAAAAAGTCACAAAATTACTCCAAGAAAGAACAAACTGACATTTCTTTTCCCTCCCCAAATTGACATTTAGAACATCCCTCACAGAGAAAAAAACTATACCAGAACATAATTGTACTGTGAAAGAATACTTTCATTTACCCTATTTCTTTTCACTCATCTCACTCCAATCCCTGAAAAGTCCCAAAGCATCAGCTGGGGAATAAAGGAGAAGGAGGAATAATAGCTGGATAGAAATCTAACCACCCCATTTTCTCTCACTATAAACTTCTAAGCCTGAAGTAGGTTAGAGCTCAGAGAAGCAAGAAGTTTTATATTTGGATTACTATACTTGATTAGTTTTTTTTTAATACATGAAGAGATTACTAAATTTCATTGAATATAAGATGCTATTGATTATAAGATGTTCCATTTTTTAATATACTCATAAAAAAGGAAGAAAAAACCCTTCCAGTTTTGATTATTAGATGACGTTGAGATTCAGAGGTGATACATTAAATTGGAAAAATAAGTTCATCTTAGAGTAGGTGGAATAGAGTAATATTTTATTATCTGAGAGTGATTGGAAAATCATGAGAGCTGCTTGAGATTTTATCATGGGGAGGGTAAATGAAGTAATTATAGATAACTTTCTATCAAAACATATTAAAGTTCTAGCTGAAACCGGTTTGGCTCAGTGGATAGAGCATCGGCCTGTGGACTGAAGGGTCCCAGATTCGATTCCGGACAAGGGCATGTACCTTAGTTGCGGGCACATCCCCAGGAGGGAGTGTGCAGGAGGCAGCTGATCGATGGTTCTCTCTCATCGATGTTTCTAACTCTCTATCCCTCTCCCTTCCTCTCTGTAAAAAAAATCAATAAAATATATTAAAAAGCCACATGAAAGTTCCATATAATAGTTTCTCTATCTGCTTTGTTCATATTCTAGGTATAATTGAATCAGAAAATCTGAGTTGAAAGCAATGGTATAATTAAACTAATCCAACAGTACTATTTCATATATATCAAGACTTAGACATCCAGTGATTAAATGAACCTTTTTTTTTTTCCCCTTTAAAGGCTGGATTTTGGAGTATATGGAGTGAAACTCTTATAACAACAATGGCTGTCATTTGTTAAGCCTACAGATCATGTGTTTTGCAAAGTTTATTTGCTCTTTATAAGAACTGCACCGATATAGGCATTAGAATCTCTGCTTTACTGATAAAGCACCTGAGGCTCAGGGACCTAAGTAACTTGTTCAAGGCCAGACTGACAGTACTTGACAGACCTGGGATTCAAGGTCAAATATGCTCTCCTATACACCATGCTGCTACTGTAAAAAGAGGATTAACTAATACCGTGTTTCCCTGAAAATAAGACATCCTCCGAAAATAAGACCTACTTACAGGTTTCCTTCTGAGTGAAATATAAGGCATCTCCCCTGAAAATAAGGCCCCCCTAGGCTAAACATGAGAGATTTGGTCCACTGATTCTGAAAGAAATGGAGTCACAAGAAATTCAGGAATTGGATTGTTATGATGATGTTCCAGAAGATGATGACATGATTGTCATTGAATAAATGAGTAAATTCTTGATACTATAGGATTCACAGTTTGTCTGGTTTGTGTTGATAACTACCGTACCGTATACAGGTAATAAATTTCCTTTATTTTCATTTAACAATAAATGTGTACCGTATTCTTCTTCATGGAAAAATAAGACATCCCCTGAAAATAAGATCTAGCGCATCTTTGGGAGCAAAAATTAATATAAGACACTGTCTTATTTTCGGGGAAACAGGGTAGTAAACATTTTGGAGATTGATCACAGAAGTTATAGCAGTTTGGATGGAGTGCTTACTCATTCCAGGACACTGGAAATTATGATTTTATTTATTGAGGATAGGGGAAGCAAACTTCTCTCCACCTGAAAGTAAATGTTAGTGAAAAATTAATTCCACTTGCTTTAGTTCATGCATATAGCATTGCATATTCAATGATCCACATAGTCCAGTTCATTTGGACAGTGAGACAGTTGGCTCTCACAACTACAGAGAGAGAAACTTGACCGAGACTCTTGGGGAAATCCCTACACTAACTAAGAAAATTCCTCCAAGACAACCATCTGCCCCAGAGACCTTTGAGATTCTCTAAGGGCTGATAAAATGCAATCTTTACACCTGTGGCAGATACTATCTTTCTTATCTTTCATGAATGACTGAGGTTTTCTGCCTTTATTCTTCTTCTCTGCTCTTTCTCATAGGAAATTCCTGGTTGAAGAAACCCTTAATATGGTGGATTCTGGGTCTACTTGGTCATCCCCAGGGGTTTTAAAGATCAACATCAGTTTTTATTTTATCTGTCTGTCTGTCTGTCTGTCTGTCATCATTATCATCTATTTTGGAAAAGGTTGGGGATTATAATAAGCAGTCACCAATAACCTATTGAGCCTAGGAATTTTTTGATCTCATAAAACAGATCAGTAAAACACACCTTCCTGTGAACAGAGAAACAGCCCAGTAGTAATTTTAGCTATTTGAGGCCGGGTTTAAACATCACTTATGCTTGTAGTTGAGAAAACCCTATACCCTTCTAATCCCATCCCCACACCCTTGCTCACTTTGGGGAGATGCTGCAATTCCAATTAATCCAGTCATCACAAGTTCTGGGAACACAGATGAACTCTGCATTCATGATTATAAATTTAATTATTTTTGCAAAATTATTGTTAGGCATTGTCCCAGAAAAAGCCTTACTTCCAGGCTCATACAGCAGTCAATACAAAAAGCATTTATGAGAGAAGCAAATTAATTGTTCCAATTGATAGGGGGAAGGCAGGTAATAGGAATAGAACCAGAGTGGTTTAATGATTATTCACCTCACTAAATATAGATAAGAGGTTTGCTTATTTGTGTGAATCTTCTGATAAAACATGGTGAAATTTAGGAAGTAGGCAATAGAAAAAATATTTTAAGGAAATAGGCAGAAAAATCGTCCGTGCCCTGAAATCATGTAAATGTCAAGCCTCGATCCTGTCCAGCTAAGTCCTTTGGCATTTTCTCTTCAATATCTGAACAACATTACTCTCCCAAATGGACTACTATAACCATCATTATCAGTGTAATGAGATAAACCTATCTACATTTTATAACTAAAAATATCAGAATTTACCCTCTCCCCATCCCAGTTCTTTCCCAGGATATGTGGTTCCATTGTGGATTTAACACTCTATTCTGTAACCACTCCTTTGCTTCTTTGCCTTCCTCACTAGGCCAAGTCCTTCAAAGGCAGCTAAGAGTGCCTGCCTCACTGTACTTTGTCATAGATAGGATTTCACTGGAAAACTCCCACAGGAGATAGGATGTTCTCACAAGCAACATCCACAGGGGAATGAAGGCAGTAGGATCTTGCAGAGGAAAAAGTTGAAATGTGAAACAGCTACAATAAAGGCCAAATAAGAGCCAATAGACACTTTGGATAGCTCCAAAGCTGGGATGACTCTGTTAGAATCCTTCCACCTTGAGGCAAGAGGGCTTTTTTTGCTCATCCCCCTAGCTGTTGGATAAAGGTTGGCCCTTCCAGTGAGGCAAGACCCCAGACAAAGCAGCTTTCACAGATGGGCCAGGGCAGTTTGCAGAGAATGACTCAACCCAGAGCTGTCCACTGCTCCCTACTCCCAATGCTGGGGAACACCGAGTGTGCTTCAGTTCTGAGTGCAGGGATCTGGGTGGCGCCCCACAGCGTGCACTACAATACTCGGGAAACTCTTACTAGATAAGCAGTATTAGAGTCCAGTCATTTCGCCAAGGATTGGTGTTTCTGATTTCACATATGTAAAGTGGAATATGTTAACCTGGGGATGTATCATGTCTCGTTGTTAGTTTGGAAGCATCATTTTTAGGTACTTGTGCTATAGCTGCTAGGTTTCAGTGTGAATTTGATTTGACATAAAATTCATTTCATTTATTCAGTGTGACCTGCTTGAAGAAACGCAGACTTGAGCTGAAGACATGGGTTCTTTTCAGAACTCTGCCCCTTCCTCTCGGACAAGTCATTTTGTTTCTTTGTTGTAGTTTTCTCATTCATAGGACAGCAAAAAATGACCTTTGGGGCAACTCTTTCACATGGTTGTAGCAAACATTGACAAAAATGATGCTTATCAAAGCCCTTCATAAATGGCCGGTTTGGGCTGAAGAGCCCTGGCTAGCAGGAGGAGCCTGACTTTGAGGCTAGTCACATAAAAGTGTGGACGGCCCACACAGAGAGAAAGGAGGGAGGAGATTGCAAAGGAAAGGGTGAGGAAGGAAGGTAGAGTTTTCCAGAGATGCTCCAAACCATCTCTTCTTATATTCCAAACTATCTCTTCCTACTTCACCCAGGCTAGTTCAACTGATGTGAATTTTTCAACAAAACAAAACCAAACAGAAGAGACAGGCCAATCACTTGATTGAATTATATCCATTAAGTAAATCCATATGCATCTTAGAACTTGTTTCTCCCTCCTGTCCTCATCAGGTAGAGGCTGCAGCAATCAAATTATCAGGAGGAGAAGAAAACCACTGTATTTGTTTAGTTCTGTGGATTCTTGGCTACCCTATAGGATCTATCACCTCAGCCCCACTTTGACTCAACTTGTTCACCCGAAAGCAAGTCGGTATTCATTTCTAAGTTTGTCTTTGTCTCTCTCTCTCTTTTTGTTGTGGTCGTGATTGCTTTGGTCTCATTTTTAGTCTTTCTCTCTTAGTCCCTGTCCTGAAAGTGAGTGATCATCCTTCAGGTCAGGGTAGAGTTAGCATGGACTTCCCCAAACTCTACCCATAGCAGCGGAAATGTTTCCTTTGAGTTTTAAGCTTTTTCAACCCTGATTGGCACAACCATGGTCTTGGTTGAAAACTAGAGAAAATTTTCATGTGGTTCTCCAGGGAGGTTTAGTTGACTTATTTATAACCAGAGGCATTTCCCAACTGGTTGCACACATGTGGTTAGTTTTCCCTTCTACCCCAGATGTTTTCTGTCGCATTTCTGTCTTCTCTCCCTCTTCTTCCTTCTCCCAATCCATCTATTCATCCAGCTCCCTACCTCCCTTCTAATTAGGTTGCATTGCATATTTTATATTCTCTTCTGCAGCCTCCTTGCTTGGGCCAGAGATGGATGGACCCTGTCTTCAATTTCAATACCTTGCTCCTGGGACCCACATTTTTTCTGCTTTGGCTCTGTCCCTGGGAGCTGGTGATTGGCCAGGATAAGATATTGGAAACTTTGATTTTAATCAAATGACACATAATGAAACCCATTTTACACCTTAATGGTGTAAACAAGATTCAAGTTCCTACATTATATTTCTGGCCACAAAACATCTAAATAAATACCCCAAACACTTCTGATATTAATAAATGTGAAATAAATATGAGTTATCTATCTATATAAAAGTCTAAGCAACCATCGCTACCAAACAGACGACTGAACAGACTGAATGGAGAACCAGGCTGGCAGAGGGATTAGTGAGGGGCCACCAAATGATTGAGAGGTAGGCTGCATGGGGCGACCCAGCCTGCAGGGGGGTTAGTGAGGGATGACTAAACGACCGAGCAGCAGGCTGCGTGGGGGCGACCAGGTCGGCAGGAGGGGCAGTGAGGGGTGACCAAATGACCAAACGGCAGGCTGTGTGGGGCAACCAGGATGGCATGGGGGCAGTTAGGGGCAACCAGGCCAGTGTGGGGAGGTTAGTTAGGGGTGATCAGGTCAGCAGGCAGAGGCAGTTACGGGTGACAGGCTAGCAGGGGTGCAGTGAGGGGTGATCAAGCAGGCAGGCAGGTAGGTGAGCGGTTAGGAGCCAGTGGTCCAGGATTGTGAGAGGGATGTCTAACTGCCTGTTTAGGCCCAATCCTGGGGATCTGGCCTAAACTGTCAGTCGGACATACCTGAGGGGTTCTGGATTGGAGATGGTGCAGGCTGGGCTGAGGGGGCCTCCCTCCCCCATGCACAAATTTTATTTACCAGGCCTCTAGTACAAACATAAGAAAGATGAATAAAAATGAGTTTGATCATTATTTTCCAACCTGTTGATTTCAGTTTGGTGGTGGCCAGAGCTTCTCCCAGCAACTCAGGATGACCAGGGTAATTTCAACAAAGCAGCAGGGTAGACTGGGGTCAGACTTGTCTTGCATTTCCTGTTATTTCCAGATTTATGGGTTGGATGAATCTGGCACTCAAGCCTGGCCTTCTCACCAACTTAAAAAAAAAGAAAAGAAATCTGTGTTATCTTAGAAGGAGACCACACAAGCTGGGTAACCTGACTTGGACTGTGACCAATCTGGCCCCCATACCAATGCTCTTTGTCCTGTGTAGCCAGATAACCAGCACCTCCCTGCTGCCTCCCCTGCTTCCTTTATTTTCTTAAAGGAAACAAGGTATTTCATGTCATGAGACAGTGCATGAATGTAAAGGAAACATTTTTCTCATGAAAATCAGCTCTCACACCACCCAACCCCCAAAGGATAGACCGGGTACCCTTCGTATGCATTCTATTGTTCTTTCTTTCTTTCTTTCTTTCTTTCTTTCTTTCTTTCTTTCTTTCTTTCTTTCTTTCTTTCTTTCTTTCTTTCTTTCTTCCTTTCTTCCTTCCTTCCTTCCTTCCTTCCTTCCTTCCTTCCTTCCTTCCTTCCTTCCTTCCTTCCTTCCTTCCTCCCTCCCTCCCTCCCTCCCTCCCTCCCTCCCTCCCTCCCTCCCTCTCTCCCTCCCTTTCTCCCTCCCTCCCTGCCTCCTTCCTTTCTTTCTTTCTTTCTTTCTTTCTTTCTTTCTTTCTTTCTTTCTTTCTTTCTTTCTTTCTTTCTTTCTTTTTGTTAATCCTCACTTAAGTATATTTTTTTCTCATCAATTTTTAGAGAATGGAAGGGAGGGAGAGAGACACAGAGAGAAACATCTATGTGAAAGAAAAACATTGAGTGGTTGCCTCCTGCACGTGTCCCAACTGGGGCTGGAAATCCAGCTTATGACTGAGTAATGTACCCTTGACTGGAATTGAACTCTCAACCCTTCAGTCCATCGGTGAACGCTCTAACCACTGATTAAACTGACTAGGGTCTTTCTCATGCATTTTCTGAATCTTTCTCTTCTATTAGACATGAAGACCAAAAATACAAAGACAAAACAACACACACACACACACACACACACACACACACACACACACGCGCGCAAAATCTCTTGGTCATCATTGTGTCTTCAGAGCCTGGAACACAAAGTGTTAATGTGTCTGTTTAGTAATTAACTGGACTTTGAAACATGTGGATCCTCTTCCAGTTTCCTAAGAAGGAACAGAAATAGCAACATCTGCTTTTCTGGGTGCCATCTACCCAGGGCTCTGTGGCCGCCAGAGAGGCAGGGCTAAGAGCAAGTGAATGCTGGGTTCTCAAATGTGACTTTGCCTCTCCATCACTGTTTTGAAAATATATATTTTTATTGATTTCAGAAAGGAAGGGAGAGAGAAACATCAATGATGAGAGAATCATTGATCAGCTGCCTCCTGCATGACCCCTACTGGTAAATAACACATTTTTCTTGTGTTTCCTTATATCTATTAACATAGGGGGGAAAATGTTGCTTGGAAGTGTGTCCATGCTGCCAATTTTCCTCCCAAGCTTTTATTTTCTCCTTCTTCTGCCCCCCTACTTCACGCTAAGACCCTTTCCAGTCTTCTCTCCTGCTATTAAAAAAGGCCACCACATCAGACATAACTTAGAGTAAATGACCACTAGGGTGTGGTTTAGGTAGCTTATCATTTAAAAAAATATATATATTTTATTGATTTTTTTACATAGAGGAAGGGAGAGGAGTACAGTTAGAAACCTCAATGAGAAAGAATCATCAATCAGCTGCCTCTTGCACACCTCCCACTGGGGATGTGCCTGCAACCAAAGTACATGCCCTTGACCAGAATCTAACCTGGGACCCTTCAGTCCACAGGCCAATGCTCTATCCACTGACCCAAACTGGATAGGGCTCCATTTATTTCTTGATAAATGTTTGGGTTGTTTTCAGCTTTTGGCTATTATGAATCAAGCTAAGAACATACATGTACAGGTCTTGGTGTGGAGATAGGTTTTCATTTTTCTCGGGTCATTACTTAGGTGTGGAATAATTAGGTATTATGATGAATGTAAATTTAACTTTATAATAAATGACCTAAGTATTTTTTTTTAATGGTTGTGTCTTTTCAATTCCTTTCAGTAAAATATGAGAGTTTCAGTTTCTCACACATCCTCATTAATACTTTTTATTGTCAGTCTTTTAAATCTGAGCCATTCTAGTAGGTGTGTAGTGGTATGTAGCTGTGGTTTTATGTTACATTTCCCAGATGACTAATGATGTGGAATATCTTTTCATGTGCTCATCAGACATTTGTGTAATTTTTGTGAGATGTGTATTCAAATATTTAAGTCATTTAAAAAAGTGGGTTGCTGAAACCGGTTTGGCTCAGTGGATAGAGCGTCAGCCTGCGGACTCAAAGGTCCCAGGTTCGATTCCAGTCAAGGGCATGTACATTGGTTGCAGGCACATCCCTTGTGGGGGTGTGTGGAGGAGGCAGCTGGACGATGTTTCTCTCTCATTGACGTTTCTAGCTCTCTGTCCCTCTTCCTTCCTCTCTGTGGAAAATCAATAAAATATATTTTAAAAAAAAGTGGGTTGATAAATCTTTTCAGTATTCAGTTGTAAGAGTTCTTTATGTGTTTTGGATGCAAAAGTTTTTTTTTTGTTTTTTTTTATCAGTTGTATGTATTGCAAATTTTCTCCTTTGTCTGGCTTTTCTCCCCTTCTGTTCTTCTGAAGAACAAAAGATTTTAATTTCAATTAAATTAAATTTATCAACATATATTTTATGGGTCTTGCTTTCTATGCAAGAAATATTTTCTACTCTAAAGTTACAAAGATTTTTTTCTAGAAGTTTTCATTTAGAAGTCTTGTACTTTTAGCTTTTATGTTTAGGTCTAAGGTCCATTTTGAGTTTTTTTTTGTGTGTATGGTATGAAAAGGTCAAAGTTTTTTACAAATGGATATGTGTTGTTCTAACACCATTAATTGGAATTCCTTTCCCCAATAAATTATCATGGCATCTTTGTTGGAAATAATTGGCCTCATATATGTAGGTAACAGAATAGGTCTATCTCTGTGTTGTCTATTCTGCTTGTGGTTTATTAAGGTTCTTGGGTCTGTGTTTTTTTTTTTTTTTTTAAATTATTGTTTTGAAGTATTCTAGTGTGTAAATAATTTTCTATTCTATTATTGATAATCATTTAGAGTATAAGGAATCATCCTTTTATGAACATTCTTGTACATGACTTTGGTGGAAGGAATAGCATTCACATCCTATTAATAAAAGCATATGTGTTCTTCACACCCTCACACTGTGATGCCCTCACATTGCAACGAACAATCACCAGGAGGCTGTGTGTGCAGTGGGCACTGGCAGGTGGGTAGGGCTGCGTGCATGTGCGGGTGGGCGCAGAGGCGGGTCCCCCAGCTCCGTGTGGTGAGGCCTGGGAGTCCCATGGCTCCACGAGGCATGGAGGCAGGAATCCCTACTCCGGCCTACCACTTTGGGGCAATCTATCAAGGAGCCCCGGATAGGTGAGTGGGGCCTACCTCTTTGGGGTGATCAATCACAGGGCTCCCTCAGCCCCCCCATCCCCGCCCCCCGCCCAGTGCACGAATTACGTGTACCAGGACTCTAGTGTATCGTTAGGTGACCAAGAGTAGAATTGATAAGTTATAGAGTAAGTATGTGTTCACCTTAGTAGATACTGCCAAATAGTATCTACTAATAAAAATAATTATAACAATTGACTCTCCTACCCATAACATACTGTAGAAGAATTCTAGATGTTTTATATCCTTGCAAATATTTGGGATTATTTGTATATCAATTTTGGTAATTCTGGTGGGTGTGTAGTAGTATTTCATTGTGGTCTTTAAATTTGAATTTCCCTGATGACTAATGATGTTGAGCATAGTTTCATATGTTTATTGGCCATTTGGATGTGTTTTTTTTTTCCTTATTAAGTAACTATTTGAATTTTGGCTTATGTTCCCCAAACCACCTTTGAGTTGCCTACTTTTTTCCCTTATTGATTTATAAAATTAAAAAAATATATTCTAGATAACTTTGTCAGATGTGTGATTAAAAAATGATAACTCTCTGTGTGGCTTGCCTTTTCATTATTTTAATGAACAAAAATTCTTGATGTGAAGAGAGTCCAATATATCACTCTTTGTTTTTCTGGTTGCACTTTTTTTTTTTTTTAATAAACCTTTATTGTTCAGATTATTACAATTGTTCCTCTTCTTCCCCCATATAGCTCCCCTCCACCTAGTTCCCACCCCATCCTCTTCCCTTACACCCCCTACCCCCACTGTCCTCATCCATAGGTGGAAGACTTTTGTCTAGTCTCTTCCCACACCCTCCACACCCCTTTTCCCTCTGAGAATTGTCAGTCCACTCCCTTTCTATGTCCCTGGTTCTATTATATTCACCAGTTTATTCTGTTCATCAGATTTTTTATTCACTTGATTTTTAGATTTACTTGTTGATATGTATTTGTTGTTCATAATTTTTATCTTTACCTTTTTCTTCTTCTTCCTCTACTTAAAGAATACCTTCCAGCATTTCATATAATACTGGTTTGGCAGTGATGAACTCCTTTAGCTTTTTCTTATCAGTGAAGCTCTTTATCTGACCTTCAATTCTGAATGATAGTTTTGCTGGGTAGAGTAATCTTGGTTGTAGGTTCTTGCTATTCATCACTTTGAATATTTTTTGCACTCCCTTCTAGTTTGCATAGATTCTGTTGAGAAATCAGCTGACAATTGTATGGGTGCTCCCTTGTAGGTAACTAACTGTTTTTCTCTTGCTGATTTTAATATTCTCTTTGTTTTTTGCTCTTGGCATTTTAATTATGATGTGTCTTGGTGTGGTACTCTTTGGATTTCTTTTGTTTAGGGTTCTCTGTGCTTCCTGGACTTGTAAGTCTATTTCTTTCACCAGGTGAAACTTTTCTGTCATTATTTCTTCAAGTAGGTTTTCAGTATCTTGCTCTCTCTCTTCTTTTGGGACCCCCATAATTTGGATGTTGGTACACTTGAAGTTGTCCCAGAGGCTCCTTACCTTCATATTTTTAGATTCTTTTTTCTCTTCCAGTTGGTCTATTTTACTTCTTTGTATTTCAAATCTTTGACTTAATTCTCTCTAGTCTGCTGTTGGATCTCTTTATATATATTTTATTTCAGTCAGTGTATGCTTAATTTCTAGTTGGTCCTTTTTTTTATATATATCATTGAGGGTCTCACTAAATTAATCGGTGGTTTCTAGAAAATTATTGAAAAACCTTATAACTGTGGTTTTGAATCCTATATCCAGTCATTTACTTTCCTCCATTTCTTTCATTTGTGACCTGTTTTTTTTGTCTCTGCATTTTGATTACTTGCCTGAGCTGATAGAGTGGCTTTGTGTGCTAGGTTTCCTAAAGGGCCCTGTGGCTCAGCTTCCCCAGTTACTCTTGGTGCACCCCTTGTGGGCTGTGTGCACAGATTTGTAGTTAAGCCTTGATTGTTGTTGGTATCACTGGGAGGAATTGACCTCCAGGCCAATTGGCTGTGAGGAACAGCTGTGTCTATGATGGGAGAACTTCTGTGCTGGAGACAACCTTATGAGACAAGACTTGCTTCAGTGAGACTTTGGTGCTCACTGAGTCTTCCCCCTGAATGTGTCCCTTATGGAACTGAGAAGTTGTAACCTGGATGGTCCCACTCTGATCCCTGGGTATACTGGCTCTTCGATTTCCAAGGAGGTGCTAATTTAGCCTTTGTCTGAGGCCACCTAGCAGGAGCTATAAAGAGATCTGCAGATTCCTTTTCTTTGTTTGGGTTTTGGAGGTGCCCAGATGAGGCCCAGATGTAAAGCAATGTAAGCTGCTGCAGGGCCTTGGGCCTTCTTTTGGATGTTCTGACTCAGCTGCAATTTGTTAGGTAAGTTTATAATTCAAAGGACCAAGTCATTCATATGCGAAAGCCTCTGCACTCAGATGGGGCAAAGTCTCAGGATGGAGCAATTAGCAATGGCTTCCTGTCAGCCCTGCCCTAAGAGGCCCCTGGGTCTCAGTGTCTCATGGTAATCACTGAATGCCATCCCAAGTTTTGCGCGCTGCCAGACAGTCCTGTTTCTTTCCATATGAGTCTGGGTCCCCAGAGTCTCACCCAGAACTAGAGTTCAGAGCCGTTGGGAGCTTTTGTCTCCCTCCTGCTTGAAAAAGACAGCCACATACTCAGTTGCCAACCATCTCAGCATGCGTGCCTCCATACCCCTGCCTTCCACAGCCCTTGTGAGTCTTAGTGTACTTTTCTCTTTCCTTCTAGTTATAGAATTTCCACTCAGCCAGACTTCCTGTGATTCTGGATGATGTCCGTTTTGTCTTTTAGAATTGTGCGAGGCAGCAGTTTAGGTGTTTACCTATGTTGCCATCTTGGTTTTTCCTCTGGTTATACTTTTTGTATCCTATTTAAGAGATCATTGACCCCTCCAAGTTCAAGAAGATATTCTCCTATTTTGTTTTAATAGAATCTTTATTGTTTTAGCTTTCATATTTAAATCTGTGATCCACTTGGAATAGGTTTTTGCATGTATGATAAAGTTGGAATTAAGATTAATTTTAAAAATGGATATCCAATTGGTACAGTACTATTTATTGAATTGTCTATCCTTTCCCCACTGAACTGGCTTCTTTGACACAAATCAGGTGACTGTTTGTATATTACTGGTTCTCTATGTTTTACCACTGTTTTATTCTTGTGCCAATATAAGAATGTCTTATTTGCTTCAATTTCATGTCTTAATGCTAGATAATGTAAGCCCTCAGCTTTATTTTTTTCTTCTGCAAGATTGCCTTGGCTACTCTAGATCCTTGACATTTCCATATAAATTCCATATAAATTTTAGAATTAATTTGTCCAATTCCAAGCAAAACAAACAAAACAAAATATGTGCTGTGAGTTTATATCAGGACTGAACTGAATCTATAGAATAATTTTCAGTGAAATACCTTAGCAAGTTTCAGGATTATAAACCTGAACCAGGAGAAATAGTATACTCTTTTATTTTGAAAGATCAGAAAGAGCATAAGAGACATAAAATTCATCTCTTCACTCAATCATTAGTTTCATAACTAACTGAATATCTGTTCTCTAGCAAGCACTGTGCAAGGTACTGGTGCCATAGTAAGAAGGACCCTATGTGATGGGACCCATGTGATGGGAGAACATAGGAACATATTCTGAATTCCAGGTTGTCTGGAAAGGCTAAAGAAAATGAAAAGGAGATGTGTGGTCTCCCACTTAAATTATCTGAGAGGATTTCGATGAGTAAGTCTCATTGGGTAGAAGAAGGACTCCTGCCCGGGATTTTTGGTGGTCATTATTCCCCTAGTGTAATCCTCCCTCTCACTCATCATGCCGTTTCTGCCAAGAACCTTTCTTAGAGCTTGATCATATAAACAAGAACATGAGTCTTGGAATCAGACTACCACGCTCAGTTCCAGTTTTGTGATTAATGAACTTTGTCACTGAAGAGGACTTATGGTCCCTGAATGTCACTTTTCTGTCTGTTAAATGGAAGCATTAACAGTACTTTCGCCGAAACCGGTTTGGCTCAGTGGTAGAGTGTGGGTCTGCAGACTGAAAGGTCCCAGGTTCGATTCCGGTCAGGAGCATGTATGTTGGTTGCCGGCACATCCCCAGTGGGGGGTGTGCAAGAGGTGGCTGGTCGATGTTTCTCTCTCATCGACGTTTCTGGTTCTCTATCTTTCTCCCTTCCTCTCTGTAAAAAAATCAATAAAATATAATAAAACAAAAAACAAATAAACAGTACAATCTTCATAGGATTGTTGCGATGCTTTTAATGAAATGAAGACCCAAAGATTTCAACATAGTGTCTGCTTAATTAGTTAGTATTAATCATTATTGAAATAACCATGGACTCTTTTAAAAATACTTAATAAAGTCTCCACTTTATGCCTAGTAGCTTACTCATGAGGTGACGGTGTCTCCTCTTCCTTGTCACATTTTATCCCTCAGTTTTTGTTCCCAGAAACAAAGCCTTCCCTGGAAATGGGAGTATACTGGCTAGAAAGGTGATGCTTGTCATGGCAGGACTTCAGCTGGTGACTGCCAGGTTTCAGACCACTTTCTCTCAGCTCTGCCTTTAGGCCCCTTTCTGATATTCTCATGGTCAGGACATCAGGAGCTGGTTGGCCAGAACACATCTGGAGCAGCTACCTTTATGACAGATCACAACTGCTACGAATTCCCCCATGTTTACCCAGATGGGTTTCTGTCTTATCACTGTGGAAGGTGACAGGTTGAAGACTATGAAACCAAGGGTTGCTTGCTTGCTTGCTTTCTTTCTTTCTTTCTTTCTTTTTTTTTTTTTTTTTATCACCGACAGTTTCACTCTGGTTGAACGAGTTCAAAGAGAATCTCTAACTGATGGCCTCACTACATCTGGACTGTTGGAAGTATTATTATTATTATGCTGACTTTTTCTGAACACCTAGGGCTCTTCTTCTTAAGGCCTGTAATTGTGTGTCCTTGTGTGAAAGGGAGGGAAATGCTGCCTTTAGGAGTCACCTCCTATCATAGCATTGTGTTCAGATGTCACACTTCACATCCAGTTGCAGAAAATAAAGCAAGGAGCTCAGTGCTCTCAGAGGCCCAAGGAGTCAGGAGCCTGGTTTTAATTCACCCGGCTCCTCTCCTGGGGCCTGGAGGCTCTGCCTCATTGACCCCTCTTCCCTTTCTGCTCCTATTCTCTGCTGTTTCATTCACTTCCAGCTTCATTTGCCACTCTTCTGGGCAAGATTATGGGAATTGAATTGGCATCATGGTGTCTGAGAGTCTTTCCCAGTCCTGGGAAACTGGAAACCACTGTGTACACTCTGAAGCTGCTAGTGGCAGAGGTTAGGCGAATTGGGAGAGAGTCTGGAGCCTGGAGCTCAGAGGTGTCTTTTCTTTTCTGAACATCAGAATCATAGAGACAGGGTAGACTTGGATCTGCTTTCTGTAAACCTGTGCAGCCTAACCTCGGTATCCACAGGGGACAGGTTCCAGGTCTACTACTCCCCTGTGGCTACCAAAATTCCTGGATGCTCAAATCCCTTCTATAAAATGGTGTGGAATTTACATATAACTTATGCACATCCCCTCCCATATACTTTAAATCATCTTTAGATTATTTGACTCAATTAAAAAAACACATATAGTTAACTTTGGATACTAATAAAAAGATAAAGAAAATAGGTACTGGCACATTACTATTGTGGGGATGAGTTCTTACCATATTTATTTTTTTATGTCAACATACATTTAGTGACTCAAACCAGCACAAGCGTATTAGCTCACAGTGTCTGAGGTCCAGGGACAGTATTGCTGCTTAGGATCTTACAGTGCTGAAATCAAAGTGCTTGCTGGGGCCACATTCTTATCTGGGGCCCTTCTAGCTTACCGGTTGTTGGCAGAATTAGTTTTCTTTTCTTTTTGTGTTTTTAGGGAAAGAGAGATAGAAACATCAATGATGGGAGAGAATCAATCAGCTGCCTCCTGCATGTTCCCTATTGGGGATCAAAGTCTGCAACCCAGGCATATACCCTTGACCGGAATAGAACCTGGGACACTCTATCCATTGAATCAAACCAGTTAGGGCAGAATTCGTTTTCTTATAGTTGTAGAACTGAGGTTTCTATTTCCTTTCTGGGTGTCAGCCACAGGCTACTCTCAGCAATCAGTAGATGTCCAGATCCCTTAAGTGACCTTCTCCATCTTTAAAAAAAAAAAATATTTTATTGATTTTTTACAGAGAGGAACAGAGAGTCAGAAACACCGATGAGAGAGAGTCATCGATCAGCTGCCTCTTGCACACCCCCTACTGGGGATGTGCCCACAACCAAGGTACATGCCCTCAACTGGAATCGAACCTGGGACCTTTCAGTCCGCAGGCCGACGCTCTATCCACTGAGCCAAACCAGTCCTGGCAGACCTTCTCCATCTTTAAGCCAATAATGACACGTCAAATTCTTCCTGTGTTTTGAACGAATCTCTGAATTCCTTTTCTGTAATCAGTTGGAGAAAACTCTCTGCTTTATAACAGGTGAGAGTAGGCTGGGCCTTAATACAATATGACTGGTGTCTTATAAGAAAAGGACAATTTGGACACAAATACAGAGGAAAGAATACCATTTGACAATGAAAGCAGAAACTAAGAAGGGGCCAGGAAGGATTCTACTGAGAGTCTTAGAGGGATCATGGTCTTCCTTACAACGTAGTTTCAGACTTCTGATCTCCCAAACTGTGAGAGAACCAATTTCTGTTGTTATAAGCCCCTTAGTGAGTGATATCTTGCAGCAGTCTCAGGAAGAAATTAATACAATGGGCTAATGTACACACCAAGGTAAGCTCCTCCCACTTACCAAGCCAAGGCCTTTCTGACATAGAAACTGAAATGAAATTGGAGGTCCTTCTTAACTGCAAACCACATGGAACCAGTCCCATGTACTTGGTTTTCTAACAGAGATGAGTACTAGACTTATTGGGGTGACCACTTCATAAGGTAGATAAATGTTGAATCACTACATTGTATACCTGAAACTAATCTAAAATTGTAGGTCACCTATAATTAAAAAAAAAGAAAAAAAAAGAACTGATGTGATTAAGTCAGGCCCACCTGGATAAGCTCCCTATTTGAAGGTCATAGAACATAATTAGGGAATCTGCAATATTCAGAATACGGAAGATTAGTGCTGGGTAGGTACACGGTGAGGAGGGTGTGGTCATCTTAGAATTCTGCCTACCACAGTTGCTACAATTTGGGAAAGTAATCTGGCAATATCTTTTGCAATTAAGCATCCACACACCTCTTAATTCTGCATTCCTACTTCTAGAATTCTATTTTATTGAAACAAGCACATCAACATCCTATATAATAAAAACATAATATGCAAGATGACTGAACAGCGGAAAGACTGGTCAACAGGGCGGGGGCCAGTGAGCAGGTGGCACTAGGTCAGCCAAGGCATATGCCAGCTGGCAGAGAGTGGGGATGATGATGGGGGAGGTGATGCTGCGGCAACCAGGGGCAGGGGCGGGACTGGGGCTGGTCACTCCCTGGCATCTTTTTGCTAGTGGAGAGTGTTGCCTCAATGTTGATAGAAACACATTTGTAAAGCACAATAGAGTGATGCACCATAAAAAAAGGGCTTGCCTGTATAAGAACATAGAATGCCATAAAGATGGCAATTCCAATTAATGGAGATTGTTGAGGCAGCTAATTAATTAACCATAGGGGGAAAATAGATTTTAATCCCTACTTCACTCCATTCACAAATAATTAAAATATTCTAAAAGAATTAAAGATGTACACGTAAAAACTCAAGTCATGGAAGTGCCAGAAGAAAATGATACCAAATATCTGCTTAATCTTGGAATGCTGAAGACTTTGCTAAGCAAAACAAAAATGCAGACCTCATAAAGGAAAATATTCTGAGGGTGGCTTCAAGTGCTTGTTCTTTATATTTTGGGATTAATCTAAGTCTGACTTTTCCTTCCCCTTCTCAGAAAAATTGTGGTGGCTACTGTTATAAGAGTGTGGGAGGAGGAGTCCAGTTGGGACTGAGTCCAGTATTCAGAACGTTTTCAACTGTGAGAGGACTGAATTCTGAAATTTGTAACATTTGAAAGATTTATTACACTATTAGGAAACAGAAGGCTTTTTCCAAAAGCAACTAGTCATATACATAACATAGTAACAAAAAGAAATATTAAACTTAGAAATAGATCCAACTGTATTAAGAATGTATTAGGGAATGAAGATGGCATTGGTTTTATGAGTCTTCTCATGAATCATTTATGGTCAGCTTCAGCTTCTTGTATGAGATATTCATGATAGAGTGAGATTTTAAAACTCACTGCATTAAGTAAAGACCTGGTATCATTTTCTTCTAGCACTTCCATTGTAGTCTCACCAACTAAGAACAATCTTTTGCCAACTAAACATGAAAAACAATTTATGAAAGAGCAGTCATTAAAGGAAGTATGGTGAAGGTCATGACATGGCTATGTAATTAAATTCTGCTTCACCACTTCCTGTGTGACTTTGGGCAAATTAATTGCTCTGCGTTTTCCCATCCATATCTGAGAAGTAGAGATACTCTCTGTCCCGAAGTCTATGATAGAGAAAAGAGAATAAAACACAATATTCACTTACAGTAGCTGTTATTTACCTGGGTCTGATTACTGTTCACCTTAGCCAGGTGGAAGTCTCACTCATTCAACACATATTTTCTGAGTGCCCAGCTCTTGTGCTGAGAATAAGAATGTTAGGGGCTAATTCTTTCCTTTTTACTAGTAGGAGTTTATGGATTGGGAGTGAGGCAGACAAATGCATAGTCAGACAGCACAATACAGAAGAATGATATGGAATGGTGCTTTGTCTCAGTTGCTCAGAATCCAGCTACAGAAACCAGGAGTGTATAGCAGCTATGACTGTAGGTCAGAACCAGTGCTCAGTTCTGTGACACAAATGGCAGTCAAGGAGTTTGAGAAGATGGAGACTGGGACATTGTGATTCAAATAAGAAATGTATTTTTTATCTTTGTCCCTGTTTCTGGCACAGAGCTCCTAAAACCCTTGCAATTTCCTAAGTGGCAGAGAGTGATAAAAGTGTCTTTTGTTATGTTAAAGAGATGACTTTAAAAAAATATTTTATTGATTTTTTACAGAGAGGAAGGGAGAACGATAGAGAGTTAGAAACACTGATCAGCTGCCTCCTGCACAATCCCACTGGGGATGTGCCTGCAACCAAGGTACATGCCCTTGATCAGAATCGAACCTGGGTCCTTTCAGTCTGCAGGTCAACGCTCTATCCACTGAGCCAAACCGGTTTCAGTAAAGAGGTGACTTTTGACATACACCTAAAGATGGGCTGTTTGGCTGCAGAACTTTCAGTCCGAACTCCCCATCCCCACCCCTGAGGAGGGGAAGGGGCTGGAGGGTGAGTCAGTTGCCAATAGCCAATGATTTAATCAGTCACGTCTCTGTAATGAAGCATCCATGTAAACCTAAAGGACAGGGTTTGGAGAACTTCTGAGTTAGGAGTGGTGAGTATGGAGAGGGCATGGAAACTTTGAGCCCCTTACCCCATGTATGTCTTCCATCTGTCTGTTCCTGTGTAATATCCTTTCATAATAAACTGATAGTCTAGTAAGTAAAATACTTTTCTGAGTTTTGTGAGCTGCTCTAGCAAATTAATCAAACCAAGGCAGGGTTAGTTGGAACTTCCTATCTTAGTTGATCAGTTAGAAGCACTTTTGACCAGTGCCTGAAGTCAGAAGAGGGAGCGGGCAGTCCTGAAGGACTGAGTCCTTAACTTGTGGAATCTGAAGCTATCTGCCGTTATATGGTGTAAGAACTGAGTTGAATTATAGGACACCCAGCTGGTGTTCAAGAATTGCTTAGTCTTGGTGTGAGGAAACACTTCACCCACACATTGGAATTGGTCCCAGAACCATTATATGAAGAAGGAAGTTATGTAGTTAGATATGAGTTGTCCCTTGGGGAGTGGAAAGGATTTGAAGAGACAGAATGGGCAATCATTCAGGTAGGAAGCAGGAATATGAGCACATGCTTGTGTGTGGGAATGATGGCTGATGGGACTAAAAAAGTAACTTCTACCTAAACGTTCCTGTCCACTTATATAGCCTCTGATACAGCACAGTTCACACAGACACCTCATCTGCTGTTTCTGACCCTAAGAGGTAGCCTGCCAAACTTTCCCCATGTTCCTAACGGGTTAGCTCCTATTGATTTTATAGGTCTCTGCTAATTTCCTTCTTGATGGATCAGCAGTATAGAAACTGGGCACGAGGAGAAGTAAAGCCTTATTTGAAGGAATACGGTCATAGGTAGTTTTAAGGACCCTCCACTTCCAAGTATATTCTTCTTTAAAAATTAACCTAAGATTCCACTACCTGGTACAGGAATATTCTGGACTTATTTCTCAGGCTTTTTTTTTTACAACTTAAAGAAAAAAAAAGAAAAAAAAATCCCACCTCTCAGCCATGTGTGTGTGTGTGTGTGTGTGTGTGTGTGTGTGTGTGTAAAACCTCTGGGAGTTCTAAACGAAGGGATCATTTAAAATATCAGTATCAGAGAAGTCTCTTTTGGCTAAGGCACCATAAGGTTTGTTTGTTTACTTACTTATTTATACTTCTCTTTACATATATTCCCATTAAGGGCAAAGCATATCATAGAGATGAGATATTTCTCCTTGTATTGTGATGTTAAGAAATTTAAATTCATGGTAGAATGGGGCAGTAGAAAATTGACAATTTTCACTCAATGACTTGTTCTTCTTTCCTCCCCCAGCTAATGTCACTGAATGCAGTCCTGAGGGACCCTGAGGGAGGGTCATGTGTGAACAACAGAATTTTAGAAAGAACTAGGGAGGTCAACCTTACTTCATTCAGCAAAACCTAGAGCAAGTTTCAGTACCTCCTTTTTCTTTCTCTTTCTCAGAATTATATGTCTAGTAAGTAAAATACTTTTTTTTTTACTTTGTTGGGTTTAGACCCAACAAACACTCACTCATTAGGGAGCTAGGTGTTATAGGGGTGAATATTAATATGCTTTTTTAAATTAAAAATAATGTCAGAAAGTTGGTCAGATTTGACTGATGGGTTTGGCAATGAAGATCTGCTTTGGGCATTAGTTTATATGGCAGAGTTTTTGCATAAATAACCACTGTTAAACCTGCAGCTTTATGGTTTGGTAGAAAGTATATTTATATGTAGAATTAACTTAATATTTATATAACATGAAATGTTTATATTTAAATGTGACACACCATTTTTATAGTGTGTATTAACTAAGGTTCTCCAGAGAAACAGAACCGATATAATGTGAATGAAAGGAGATTTATAGTGAGGAACTGGCTCATGAAATTCTGGATGTTGAGAAGTCCCATGACCTGCCACGTGCAAGCTGGAGACCCAGGACAGCTGGTGTTCGTAGGAAAGTCTGAAGGCCGCTGTAAATCCCCATCTTCTGACAGAAGATGAGATGAGATGTCCTTGTTCAAACAGGGAGGAAGGGAGAGAGGGCCTTTGCTGGATTCCAGCTCCCCAGGCACTAGATTATGCCCATCCACCTGGGGGTGGAGGAGCAATAAGCTTTGCAAAGTCCCTGGATTCAAATGCTAATCTTATCTGACACATCATAGGTACAACCAGAAATAATTTTCCATCTGGGCAACCTGTGGCCAGTTGAATTCATCCCTACAATCAGCTGTCACATGGTGGTTGCTGGGCGGCCTGGATTCTCCCTTCAGGACTAAGGCACTGACTTCCCTGGCTTTGGGGAATGGCGGCTGCTCATAGCCTGTTCCCAGGGTGGCAACGTCTCACGCTTCTCTGGGAGGTCCACGGCGACATCTAAAGGCAGCACCACTGGCCTCCATGGGAAGGGCCCATGGAAGGGCCATCCCAGCTCCAGTTTCAAACAAAAGGAAAGAGTAACAGCTACCACTAATGATCATTAGTTAAGCATTGGTAAAAGCCCTTTTTTTTTGTTTACTTCCCAGAAATTGAGAAAGTGAGTAACAGTAATTGCTGGGCAACACATTCTTTAGTGAGTTAGGTGGTTTCCAATTCTTTGCTTTAAACAAAATTACAATAAGATCAAAGGGAGTTGTAAGATGATGCATATTACATATAATTTCTGATGATAGTTTATTATCTGATTTTAGATGTATCTCAGAAAAAGACTAAAGAATTGACTAAATTGCTACAGTCATTGTCCTCCAATTCCCAGATATATATATATATATATATATATATATATATATATATATATACACACACACATAATTTCTCAGTTTAATGTATGCAAACTAAAATAGAAATAAAGATCATGCTGGATCTTGTCTCATTTTATCATAAAGTATTTGCCCAAGGATAAACAAGCTATGTTTTTTAATTTATTATTATTTTTAAAAATAATCTTTATCAGGAGATAAGTTTTTCATTGATTTTAGAGAGAAGAAGGGAGAAAGATATATATAATTATTGACATGAGAGAGAAATATCAATCAGTTGCTTCCCATACACATCCAATCTGGGGATTGAGCTCACAACCTGGGTATCTGTCCTGAATTGAATCCACAACCTTTTGGTGCACAGGCTGATAATCTAGTGAACTGAGCCACACTGGCCAAGGCTACAGCTATGTTTTTTTATTTTATTAAAAAATTTTTTAAAAATCTTTAAAAAAAATATATTTTCTTGAGTTTTTATAGAGAGGAAGAGAGAGGGATAGAAAGCTAGAAACATCGACGAGAGAGAAGCATCAATCAGCTGCCTCTTGCACACCCCCTACTGGGGATGTGCCCGCAACCAAGGTACATGCCCTTGACCAGAATCGAACCTGGGACCTTTCAACACATAGGATGATGCTCTATCTACTGAGCCAAACCGGTTTCGGCAAGGCTTCTATTTTTGAGGGCAGCCCAGAACAAGAGGAGGTTCTGCAACAGATCCAGCCTGCAGTGTCCACCATTTAACCACATGACCAAGCAGACCCAACCACTCGTGGTCTCAGTGCAGATAGGAATCCTGTTTTGAGCCTTTGGCAGTTCCCTTTTATCAGTAACTAAAAGGAAAGTTGAGATAATGCGGGGGAGAAAGATAAAATATAGCCATGTCATAGTAGCATGCTCCTCCACCTCCTCTTTCCCCAAATATACCACAAAAGCAAAACGTCTCTTTGGTGGGAACCCCCTCTTGGTGCCCCCCTCGTACTGGGTGTATACACATACACTCGTGAAGGTGTGTAAGCCTTCATGCTTATATCTCCAATGTTTGAACTGCCCACTCTGATTTTCTTTCAGACTAGGCCTTTAGGGTTCTGGAACAAAGTTCTGTCATTCTCTGTGAATAACTACTCTCCTTTTGAGAAATAACTCTTGTCCTGCCACTGGGTCTTAGTAGAGAGTGAATATTTAACCGTGGGCCATTAAGTTACCATGTGGCTTTAGCTGCCCATCATGAACTGTTATCTGACCATCCAAGCTAAAAAGTTTGGCATGCATACAGTACTGTGTCACTGAATGGAAGCCTGGAAACCTGACTGGCCTTGCCTGGAGAGACTTTTCGTCAAAGGATACGATAATAACTGGCCAGGTTGCTAATTACTGAGCGAGACTCCAGCAATGTGTCAGTATTTTTTCACTCTTACTTTTCGAGTTATATCTACCATATCAGGTTATATCTACCATATTATTGTGTAACACTTGCATTGTAGATAAGCTTATAATACTGATATTGGTGGTTGGATGTCTTAAGCTTTTGACACTGAGTCAAAAGCTTCCTAAATCTACCCCATACTGTCTAATCCAAATATTAGGCATATAAAAAGAACCACGGCCAAAGGCCAGGGGGTGACCTGTATGATAAAGAATTTTTGATCCTGGTTCCTAGGAGGTAGTCTCTAAACCAGGGGTGAGGAACCTTTTTTTCTGCCAAGGGCTATCTGAATATTTATAACATCATTCATGGGCCATACAGAACTATCAAGGTAAAAATTAGCCTACTATATTTGGTCAAACATTTAATTAACTCACATGTAATGCTTGGCAAGGCCAGACCAAGTGATTTTATGGGCCTTGTATAGTCCTTGGGCCAGATGTTCCCCACTCCTGCTCTGTTTTTGAAATTTCTGAGTCACAGGAGAGTTTTTTGTTATACTTGGCTAGCCCTGATAGTTCAATAGGTTCATGGTGGGCTCTTAGATAGTTTAGCTGATGAGATTATTAAGGATGGAAGGCTGGCCATGCTTAATGGACCACCATGTGAGTTCTGTGAACTGTTCTGGTGAATTATGAAATCCAAGGGAATAGTAGGAATCCCAAAATTTGTAGACAGTGGTTAGAAGTGAGGGCAGCCTAGGACCTTTGCACTTTGAGTTGGTGTCTGAAATGAGGACAGTTTTGTGAAGGACTGTGCTCTTCACTTAAGAAATTTAGCCCAATTCCATGGAATTGATGTTATAAGTCAGTCTATTTTGCTAGTACTTTTCAGCTTGTATGCTTCGTTAGTCTTCATAGATACATTGATGGACAACTGAGGCAAAGTCAGGCCCTGCTATCTTTCTACTATTTATACTAATAAGTTCAACCTTGGCATTTTTGATTTAATCCTTTATCTTTTCTAGAACTATCCTCTAATCTCAAATTCTCATCTCTGTTTCCCTCCTTTTCTCCCTCCCCCCCCTCCTTGCTTTCCTTGAAACAACACACAAGTAAACACAGTGATACTTAAACCTAAACAAAACTTTTTGGGCACTGGAAAGAAGAGAGGTGAGGAGAAGGAGCCTTGAGCTCCCCCTAGAGGTTAGCAAGGACATTCTCATAAATTAGGTTTTATATTATAAACTGACTTTTGCTTTCTTACATAATTAGATAATTTCTTAGAAGATAATTCACAACTTTGAGGAGCATTAACGTAATCAATAAACTGAAAGGAAATCATAAATAAAGCACATGAGCTAAAAAGTGTATGAAGACATGCTTTCAGGTACAGCCATACTTTCTGAGCCTTGTTGCAAGCATTCTGGTATGGACATGAGTGTCCAGGTCCAAGGGATCTTTTTTCTTTTAACTCTTTATTGATGAAAATATCACACATATCCTCTTATACCATAATGCCCTCTCCCATCCTCCTCCTTAATGGATCTTGATTAGCAATTTTAGTCAGACATGAACACATGGATTTCTTGAAAAAGAGAAAAACTAGTCTTACCATCTTTCCCAAACTGCTCCTCAGCTCAACTAATCTGAATCTCTGGAGATGAGACTTAGGCATCAGTATTTAAAAAATACACCACACAATTAGAGCTTCAAATATCTGATTAGATTTGTATAAAATATATCAAGAGATCCATAATTACACTGTTAGTATCTTGGGCCAGCATCCCATCAGTATTACATTTGGACTTTTCATTTTTTAAAATATAATTTCAGGAAAAGTTTTATCTCTTTCTTCTCTTCCCCTGTCCTTCCCTTACTCCCCAGTTTACTTTTCTGTCATGAGAGCCCAGGATTGGCAATATCACAAAAAGTGAACGAGTCTGTACTTTGGCAAAGATACCTCTATAAACAAAATATTTGATCTTCTTAGCCAACTGAAACCTGCCTGAAAATTCAAGAGCCACACAATAATAGGGCACTTACCTTATTCTCTGCCTTCTAGAAAGGACTTCAATAAAGGACAGGTTCCTATGATTCTTTTCAGGAAAAATAGGTTGCCCTATGGGGTAGGCTTCATTCCTTATAATGTCAATTGAACAGGATAGGGCCTTACTCCTAAGCGTTGACTTCTTCAAAGTAATCCAACTGTAATAACAAAAATGATAAAAAATAACCATAAGAGCTAATATCAATCGACAATTCCCTATGTCTCACACACTTTGCTGTATCCTTTTTCTCTTTTAGCCTCAGAATAAATGTATGGGATAGAGTTGGTTATCATCTCCATTGTACATATAAGAAAAATAAAGCTGCCGAAACTGGTTTGGCTCAGTGGATAGAGTGTCGGCCTGAAGACTGAAAGGTCCCAGGTTCGATTCTGGTCAAGGGCATGTACCTTGGTTGTGTGCACATTCCCAATAGGGGCTGTACAAGAGGCAGCTGATCGATGATTCTCTCTCATCGATGTTTCTAACTCTCTATCCCTCTCTCTTCCTCTCTGTACAAAAAGTCAATAAAATACATTAAAAAAAAAAAAAAGAAAAGAAAAGAAAAATAAAGCTTAGATTAAGTGATTAGTGCAAGGTCACACACCTGTAAGGCCTGGAACTGGGACTCAAGCCTAGGTCTTTTTCACCAACTTCCCAATTAGACCATCTTGTGGGACCACCTGGCTCAGCCCTTCCCACATGTGTAACTTCTCCTTTCATTCGACAAACAGGTATTGAATTCCTTCTACTTGTCAGGTGCTATCACCAAAAATGCAGTGCCAATAATAAACATTTCTGTCTGCACTTAGTGAGTGCACAGATTAATTCCATCTCTTTCCACTTCATTCTATAACACATTTCCTCTTCCAATCTCTTGGTTGGGCAAATATCAGGAAATGGAGACTCAGATGCCTATATGGAATCCACACTTAAATGGTGTGACGTGTGCCTGGTGAATGCAGAATTCTGGGAGCAAAGTTGCTTGTATTTTGACAAAGAGCTAGTATTTGCCATTTGAAACACCCAGCGGCTCTAAAAAGTCTATGTACCCACTTTGTGCCTTCCTCCTCAAGGGCTTCCAAACCTGAGAGTGTCTGGGGATCGCCGGGAGAGTTTGTGAAAATAGATTGCTTGGCCCCCAACCCCAGAGTTTCTGACTCAGTGAGTCTGATTCTCAGTAGAGCATCAGAATTTGCATTCCTAAAAAGTTCCCTCATGATGTGCATGATGCTGGCATAGGGATTACACACGGAAAATTCTTGTTAGATCATTTATGCATAACTTTGGCCTTCCTGGTAATGTTATGGAATAATTAATTCTTTCTGGTGGAATCCCTAATGAGTTTAGTCTCTTAACAGACATTTGATCTTACTAGTAAAAGCTCTGCTCTCATTCTACATCTTTCCCTTCCATCCTGCAAAAAATATTTATTGAGATTTGTGTTAAGGAACTGGAGCTACTGAAAACCCTATGGCTGAAAGTTTTGTGTATATATAAGACAAAACTTCCTCTTAACCTTTATCTCCTATTAAATTTCAGTGTATTCATTAAAATTTTAAAATGTTTCTCTAATGTTGAAAATTTGTTTCAAAATGGACCAAACTAAATAAAAAAATTAAACTTAAAATTCATCTGTTTAATTAATGTGCTAAAATAATCAAAATTAGTTAAATCCTTTTTAAGTTTTTCATAAAACAAAGAAATAAAAAATACTAATTAGGAAAATTGAAATAAAGATCTCAGTTAAGTTTTTAGAGGCTATATACATGGAATAGTTAGATATTGAATGGCTTACCAGCTGTATTGATGAACAGGGAATTGCCATATATGGATTATCAATTTTTAAATGCTCAGAATACAATTAAGTAAACTTGGCATGAAAAACAACAACATGACAATGAGATGATTTAATAATTTAGAAGTTTCAGGATCATATAATGCCTATGTGTCATCAGTATGACCACTCGCTATTACTGCCACAACCACCCAAGTTTATGGAGTACTTACTATGTGTCACGTACTGTGCTTTAGTGCTCAGTATGCATTTTCTCTTACTCCTCACAAAAATCTGTGAAGCATGGACTGTTATTATCTCCATTTTACTAAGGCCTAGAAATATCTAGCCCTAAGCGTTAGCTCTGAGTGTTGGTGTTATTGCTACGGGCAGGAAGCTTTGGTGTCCAGGTGCATAAGCTTTGTCTTGGGGGGAAGGGGTGTATTGTGAAATGAGTGGGTGGATTCAGGCTACTTCCCAGCAGTCACAAGTGCTCTGCCCAAGTCCTCCCACTGACTTTAGAACCCAGCTGAGTTTTGCCCTTTTCTTGTGTCCTCCCACCCGTGATGTGCAGGATGTGGCATTGCTATAAGAGTGACATCACAAGGAACGGGACATGTAGTCCATCTAAAGACACCAAGCTTTATAGCTTTCCCTTGGTGGGTCATTTTGGAAAAATTGAATAGACAATTTTATCTTTTGGCTATTTAACCTCAACTTTGCATTTTGATAATCTAAGGGACGCCCTCAGAAACGAAGACCTTTTCCTTGATATCTAGATCAACTCTTCAGCACTCATAAGTCCTTTTGATATTTCAAAATGTATCTCAATTTTGATGGGTCCAAAACTGAATTTATTATCTTCCAGCCCTAAACAAACATGTGCCAAACCCTCTCATGTCCCCTACCTTGAAGAGTGGCCCTGCCATGCACAGTTGTCCGAGTCAGGCTCAACCTTCTCTTTGACTCCCTCCCTATTCCTCAGCCATCTAATTAATCAAGTCCTGTTAGCTCTGCTTCTCAAAAGATCATCAACTCTTCCTCCAACTCACCCACTGCAGTTACCTTTCTTGCCTTCTTTCCTTCTTGTTTGCCAGTCTTTCATCTTTTATTATTGTCCTAAAGTGATCCTTCTATCACTTATTAAATCACATTCTCACTTAACATCCTCTAACAGGTTTTTATTGCCATTAGCATAAGCTCCAAATTTTATAAGACTACCTGCCTCTCCTGTCTGTCTCTAACTACTTAATGCTCATCAAGATGAATTTGTTTTTGCACCTTGAAGGGTCACACGCTCTAGCCCATCTGAGCCTGTTTTATGTTGTTCTATCTGAACCACTATCCGTTCAATTCCAATTCATACTTCTGACATTGGCTTACATATTCTTTTCTCCAGGAAACTTTCTAATATTCTGTGTCAAGGAAGGTAGGTTGTTATACATGTCTCAAACTCCTCTAATACAACACTAGTTCATGTTATTATAAATTCTTGTTTAATAGTTTATCTTTTCTGTTGGCCTGAAAGCTCAGAGTTGGGTGAGACCACATCTGGTTGTTCATAAATATCACAGGGCTTGGCACATGGCAGGAGGAGGGCAAAATAGTGATTTAAATAATGAATTCAATGAACAACTTAAATTGGGGCAAGTAGTTCATTGAATAATTGTATAATCTTGTTCCTTCCTAAGTCACTGAAAACATGTACACAGCATTTTTACCTCTACTATCCTCTGCTTTTCTTATTGGTTAAAAAAGAAATCCTATATGGTGTTAGAGGTGCCTGAAATCTTGGTTTATCTCTAGGTAAAACTGAAATGGAGAAAGAATTTAATGGTCCCTAATTTCAGGTGGCTGAGGTTCAGATTTTTCTGTCTTGTACTCTCATTCATGAATAATACCATATATCATGAATGGAGAACTGAGAATCTTGGTAGGCCCATTTCCCCCCTAGAATTTGCAAATTTTCCTGGAAAGCTTTTAAAAATTTCATTAGCAAGGTCGGTGTAGTTTAGTAGTTGAGCATTGACCCATGAACCAGAAGGTCATGGTTTGATTCCAGGTCAGGGCACATGCCCTGGTTCGAGCTCGATTCCCAGTGAGGGTGTGTATTGGAGGCAGCCAATTAATGATTCTCTCTCATTATTGATATTTCTATCTCTCTTTTCCTCTCCCTTCCTCTCTGAAATCAATAAAAATATATTAAAAAATAAAAATCTCATTAAAATTTACATCCGCTGTATCCTTTCTCTCCCTTCTCCTCCAGAACATACCATATGTTCTGCTTCATCATGGAGACATTGAATCACAGGTTTGGAAGAAACCTCAGAGGATATCTAATCTACCTCACCATCGTATGTTTAATTCCTCCTTTTCGTTTTCACGCCAAGTGGTATCCAGGACACTCAGTGGCCAGGAAAGTTTATACAGATGGAACTCATTTGTTTGAAGCCCCTGTGGAAAGGGCACCCAACCCTGGGAGGAAGGAGACAGTGGGCCTCGTTGCCAATATAAATTGAGGGTTTATCCATCTTATTCTGAGATGAGATTTGGTAGTGGATAATAACAGGTAACATTTAAGGTATTGGGTTCCCTGGGAGAAGGAGACCCTATTGAAACTGAAAAAAGGGTGGAGAAATGGAGATGAGTCACTTTTAGGAAAGTGGAGCTACCTCCAAGTACACCACATTCTTGTCTTAAGCTTGGGAATGTTTGAGAAGAGAGAGGATGCTTGGACAAGAGAATACCCAGAGAGACTAACACTGATAGGTGGTACTGGTGGTGGTGTGTGTAGTTAGTGGGTGGAGGAAGCAGGACGGAATACAGGTTGCAAAGTTGTATTATTATTACTATTTGCACATCTGTTATCACAACTGGCAATTATGTTTTAAGGGGGATAAAAGACTTTCTCAACTAATACTTATACTTATGTATTTGTGAATGGATTAAAATATTTCATGTTCACATAATTGCTAACTATATCAGCACTTACATTTGTTTCTTCTTAAGAAATTCTTGTTAACATGCTATTTGGTTTGTAATAATTTGAACATTCTAAATAATAAGGAAATCCAGGGAACCCAGAATAGTCCCTGTAAAAACAAATTCTCTTCATGAGAAATTAAATACTATAAACAGCCCAACTAATAAAAGAGTAATATGCAAATTGACCACTCCAACATACAAGATGGCTTTCACAAGATGGCCAGCAGGGGAGAGCAGTTAGGGGTGACCAAGCCGGCAGAGGAGAGAAGTTGGGGGCAACCAAGCCTGCAGGGAAGGGCAGTTGTGGGGAACCCAGGCCTGCACGGGAGGACAATTAGGGGCAAACAGGCCTGGGTTCCCCTAGGGGAGCAGTTAGGCATCAATCAGGCTGGCAGCGGAGTGGTTAGGGGGTGATCCAGGCTGGCAGGCAGGTGAGCAGTTGGGAGCCAGCAGACCTGAATTGTGAGAGGGATCCCAGATTGGAGAGGTTGCATGCTGGGCTGAGGGACACACCCTTTTCCCCTGACCCCCCCTACAAATTTTGTGCACCAGGCCTCTAGAGAATATATATATGTAATATGCAAATTAACCACTACTCCACTACACCCACAAAGCCACACCCACCAGGTAATTAGGAGCAAGCATGCAAATTAACCCAACTAATACGGCTGCGGCCACAGAGTGAGCAGGAGCCTTGGGTTTCCCCAGCAATGGAGGAAGCCAAGCTTTCCATATACCCTGGCAGTCCCAGGCCTCCACTCAAGGCTACAAAGTTTCAATTATAGAAGATAAATAAATCCCAGATACCAGGGCCTCCACTTGGGTCTCCTGGGGGCGTGGCCAGCCTGCAAACCACCACAGGCCCCTTGCCCAGGCCACCCCATGCCCCAAGGGAACCCCCACCCTGATCTGGGACACCCTCTGGGCAAACCAGCTGGCCCCCACCTGTGTACCAGGCCTCTATTCTATGTAATAAAAGAGCAATATGCAAATTGATCATCACTCCAACATACAAGATGGTTGCCCCCATGTGGTCAAAGATGACTGCTCCCATGTGGACACAAGATGGCTGCCACAAGATGACTAGCAGGGGAGGGCAGTTGGGAGGGACCAGGTCTGCAAGGGAGGGCAGTTGTGGGTGATCAAGCCAGCAGGGGAGGGCAGTTGTGGGATCCATCCAGGCTTGTAGGGGAGGGAAGTTAGGGGTGACCAGGCCTGTAGGGGATGGCAGTTAGGTGTGACCAGGCCTACAGGGGAAGGCAGTTAGGGGTAAACAGGCTGGCAGGGGAGTGGTTAGGGGGTGATGAGGCTGGCAGGCAGAAGCGGTTAGGTATAATCAGGAAGGCAGGCAGGTGAGCAGTTGGGAGCCAGCAGTCCTGGACTGTGAGAGGGCAGTCGGACATCCCTTGAGGGGGTCCCAGTTTGGAGAGGGTGCAGGCTGGGCTGAGAGACACACCCCTGTGCATGAATTTCATATATATGCCCAAGCAACTGTTCGACCATTGGACCAGTAACTATGACACACTCTGACCACCAGGGGGCAGAAGCTCAGTGCGCTCCCACAGCGAGTGTACCGGAGTGTCACCTGGGCCACTGAGGTCATTGTGACCCTTATGGACAGTTTCATTTGCTTCTCAAAATTTTCACCAATTTCAGGGCTTATGTTTTCACAGTGACCTCTGGCTCAAAGCTGTTGCTTCAGTGAGATTAGCTGGGCTTCTGAGCTGCTGTCTAGCTGATCTGTCCCCTCATCTACAATGTCATAATAAATATGGGACTCAGTCAAGACAATACAAATAATCCACGTTTTGGAATGTACTTATTTGATTCTAGTATTATAACTCCTGAAACGACAGACTTCATTTTATTCTGCCGAATGTAATTCTTTTTATAGTTTGGGCTTATAATTTGAATGTTTAATATTTATTTCGTAATAAATGAAATATTTATAAGATCAGGGCAAGAAGAAAAGGCTTTGACAGGCAGGCCCAAAGTTAGTGCATTGATATAATTTTGAAATTGCAAGTGACCACTCCCAGTTCTGGAAAAGTTCTCCCAATGACTAATCAGGACAAACTTTACCCAGTCTACTAAGGAGAGAGCGGTGATTAAAATTGTTGTGGTATGGCAGGGGACCAATATGAGGGCAGAGATATAAAAGAGGGGACTGTGAAATACTGTAGTATTACCAAACACCGGGCAAGGAGTGAAGACAGGGATACAGAAAGCAAGGGCTGGTAGGTCTGGGGCCTGGGATCAAAGGAGAGGGGCGGAGAAGCCACCACCTCACATGAGCTGCTAAGTGAGGTGTGAGAAGGCAGTGGTAGACAGAGGGAGGTTGGTGATATCAAAGGGGAAGTCATAGGAAATGGAAAGATTTTTATCTTTGACTTTTCATATTCTGTTCTGGGAATGCCTTTTATTTTCAGACTTGCCAAAATTAGAAATGAATATTAGCTTCTACTGCTGCTGTGACAAAGTAAGCCACAAACTTAGTGGCTTAAAGCCACACAGATTGGTGGCAGTTCTGTAGGTCAAACGTCTGCCATATGTCTCACTAGGCTAAAATCGAGGTGTCATCAGGACAGTGGTCCTTCTGTTTCCTTGTCTTTTCCAGCTTCTCTTGGCTGCCCACATTCCTAGGCTCTTGACCCCTTCTTCCATCTTAAAGCTGGCAATACTGCATCTCTCTTGGATCTTTTTTCCATGGTCACATCTCCTCTTGGGAAGGTCCTCTGCTCTCAAAGACACTTGTGATTAAATTGGGCCTACCCGGATAACCCATTATAATCTCCCCCAAATCCTTAACTTCCATCACACTGGCAAAATCTTTTCCCATGTAAGTTAACATTCTCACAGGCTATTTTTTCTTCCTACCCAGGAAAATTCCTTCTCTGGGCTACTCTAGTTGCTCCAATCAAAATGAAACGAGGAAACTAATAGTAGGCAAAATAATTCTATCCTCTATTTCCCAGAAAATTCACTGTTAAGCAACATCTGTTTCTTCTGCCCTGTCTAAAGATGGGGGTCTAAATGTCTGAATGGTCCAGGAACCCAGGACTGGCTGAGTTTCTTGGTGTTTGGAGGAGCATAAACAGATTATTCCAAAAAGAGAATGAATGTTCTTACCACTCTATCATTGATGTTTTTATCTTTCTCCCCATCTCCTTTCCTCTCTGAAACCAATAAATATATATTAAAAAAAATCTCCATCCCAGGTGGTTTTGTACAGTGACCTGCTGCAATAGGCTAAGCCATAGCCCAGGAGCAATAGGCTAAGCCATAGCTGAGTGGCGCAGTAGACTATACCTTCTAGATTTGGGCAAGTGCACTCTGTGATGTTTGCAGGAGACAATTGCCTAACCATGAATTTACTGCATGTATCCTATTGTTAAATTGTGCATGACTATAATTCATTCTAATCTAACCTTGAATGGCTCTCCATAGAAAAAATGAAGTCCTTACAAGCCACCCTTCATTTTATGTAAACCCTGTTTCCTTTAAAGGGGTTGAAAGAGCCATCAGGCTGCGAACTATTGTTCTATGCCTCTTGCTCCAAGGCTTAGACTCCAGGTCCTTTCCTCCCAATCCAAGCTCTTATTCCAGGACACTATATATCCTAGTTACTATGTAAAAATCTGGTTACTATGCAATCACAAATCAGTTACAGTTCTGCAGATCAGAATCAGGCCAAGTTCCTGGCCAGAGGAAGTTGCTCTTGGACAGAGAGGACTGTGAGGATGGGCTGGGAAAGAAGGTGTGAGACAGGTCATCGCAGAACAAGGTAAACTGGATCAATATAAAAAGTTCCATAATTCCTTCACCAGTTAGGCTCTGGATAGAGCGTCGGCCTGCGGACTTAGGGGTTCCAGGTTCGATTCTGGTCAAGGGTATTTACCTTGGTTGCAGGCACATTCCCAGTGGGGGGCATGCAGGAAGCAGCTGATTGTTTTTCTCTCATTGATGTTTCTGACTCTATCCCTCTCCCTTCCTCTCTGTGAAATATCAATAAAATATATATTTTAAAAAAGTTCCATCACTAGGCCCTGAGGGGGAGTGTACGGGGGGTGTGGACCTGGGATGGGGGTATTGTAGTGGACCTGGGATGGGTGTGGTGGGAACAGCACTGAGTGTTAGCCTGGTGGGGTTAGATAGGACCTGGGTTTAGCAACCTCAGTACTTGAGTTCTGGCTGGGAAAGAATTCAGAGCCAAGACCCAAACTATAAGATAACAACTACACTAATAAAAGAGAAATATGCAAATTGACCATATCTCTGCAATGCCCACCAACCAATCAGGAGTATGCAAATTATCCTAACAAAGATGGCAAGTTAATTTACACGTACAGGTGTTGAGCGGCTGGGTGGGGCAGGACACTTGCTATGAGGGGGGAGGGCAAGGGGTGGAGGTAGATACAGGAGCGTAAGTAATTTGTAGAAGAAATGGGTTTAGAAAACAAGTTATAGAGATAAAGGCAGGGCTCTTGGTGCTTGGGAGTGAGGAAAATAATGGTAAGTGTCTGGAGGAGGGGAAAGGAGAAGGGGTGGGGAATGGAAAGGCTCCAAGATGCTCCCAGGAGGGAGAGCTCACTGGGTCAATGTCCCTCACCCCCTCTCCCCCATCCAAAGGATTTTAAGGCTGGAGATTTTAGGGGAGGCCCCAGGGGGAAGATCTCAATAGAATAACCAACAGCTTTAAGGATGTGTCCTTTCAGGATTTAGGTCTCCATTGATTGATTGGTCAGTTCCAGGGCAGGAGTGTCATTATTCAGTGTAGTTGGTCCTGAGGACAGCCTTGTTGTCACTTGTTTGCTTTGCTGCTTTTTTTGGGATATTGAAATACAACTGAGTCCTAGAGGTTATCTCTAGGGAGGAAAGGTCAGGGGGACCAGAGATTTGCTAGGGAAGGAAAGGTCAACCATCCTACAATTGTCCTTTGCCTGACCCCTGGGGTTTCCACTCCGCTGACCTTATGTCCCTAGCCCATTGTCTTTGCTCTGCTTATGTCTAACTGCCTACCACAGAGGCAGCCATATACCTTCAGGAAGGGCGACTTACAGAAAGAGAGGAGGTGACCAGTGTTATGCCTCTGCATCTGGGAGCTGGCTAGTAGGCTGCAGCCCCTACCACTGTTAAATCTGTAATATGTAGGAAAGTTGAGTAGACTGATTCTGAAATGACTGAATGAAATGGTGAATTGGAATGGCCCTTTGTGAGGGGCAGTGGTATGGTTGGTGGATGGTGGATGGGTTCCAATGGCAAGAAATTCTTTCTAAACCTCAACTGATGTGATTCTCTGATTCTAAAAGTAGCTCATTAAAAGCAATTTAGATTATAGAGGCCCTCTAACAAGACCTATGCTGGCCATTTGTCCTCAATTAGTCGGATAGCTGGGGCTGGAATTTATATGCTTCAGTTTTGGTTTGTGCTCTTGCCTCCTACATATCACTTGCTTCCGAATATGAATTGGTTCAAACCAGTTTCAGAGTTTAGAGGCTGCACGGGTGGAAAATGTTAATCATCACAGTTTCAGATTCTTGGCTGAATCCAGCTTTCTAAGTCATTAGTTATAAACATGTTAACCTTTTGTCACGATAGCACTGTAACACAAAAATTTTGAGACTTTTTTCTCTCTTCAAAAATTTTATTTTTGCTTATGGGACTAAAATTCTATGGTAGAAAGTAGTTAATAAAGAAGACATATAAAAATGGAATTACATGCAAGATGAAAATAACAGAACATATGCTGGAAACTCTTTAAAATTAAACTCAGATTTTAAATCAGAGACGTCAAGTCTGAAACTGCCAACACCAATCAGTAAATGTTGTGAAAAGATGGGGTAAAGCTATGAATATGATCTGAAACTGGTAGCAAATTAGCTTAATTAAAAGAAGTATGATTTGAAATGTCACTTTCAGTTTTTAAATATAGATAATTTTCTATGAAATTTGATTTGTTTTATAATAAAAGCTTTGCAAGTTTAAAGTAATTAGATTGGTTTTATGCTAAACCAGTTTTACATAATGATTAAAAATAAAGTGTATATTAGCCACATTTTCCATGCAACTCATTCTGGGTAGAATCATAATAGAGATATTTTTAAAACCCAGTTCCTAAGAATAAGCTAATTGTTTTACTAAATAAGCTTTTAATAATTTTGCGAGTTCCGTTTATATTTTGATGGAATTCTCCAAGAACAAATTTAGTCATTATTTTTTTCCCTTTTACATTGCTTCCTCATCCTCTTACTTTCTCCCTTCTCTATCACATCTCTCTTCTTTCCTTGTCCCTCTCTCCTTTTCTCCCTCCTCCTCCTCTCTCTTTCTTCACATCCCACACCTATACCATTCTTCTTCCCCATTTCCATATTTTTTTCATTGCCCATCCCTGTCTTTTCTTTCCTTTTACTGGTACAAGTGAATTTGAAGAAACTATATAAATAAACTAGGGTCTTAATGTCTTAAACAAACCACATAGCCTTTTAATTGAAAGCATAGTTTTTATTAGAGATGAAAGTGATCTTAGATACAAATTGTAATATATGCCATAATGGCCCCAGTTCTTCTCTAGAACGACAGTCTTTGCCTCGTTACTGTGACTTTCTACTTCCTAAAAAGGGGACATATTTTCCCACGCTTTGATTTTGTTTTGGACATGTGACTTGCTTTGGCCAATAGAATGAGGCTGAGGTGATGGGATGACAATTCCAAGCCTGGGGCCCAAGAGGCCTCAAGTCTTTCTGTTTTGCCATCTTGCACCTGTCTCTGTTGCCATCAGAAGAAAATGCCCAGACTCCTGTGCTGATCCCAGAAAGAAAATGAGAGACACATGGAGCCAAAACCACTCAACCTAGTCAAGCCTCTGTCAGTTGAGCCCCGGCTGATACATGAATTCATGAGCTAAATGTATGTGATTGTTATGTATCATTTATAGTTGGTGTTACACAATGCTATTGTAGCAATAGGAAGCTGATAATACAATGTCTTCCACTTGGAACATATGAAGAATGAGGCCCAGAGAATTGTAGGTTACAAATTACTTAATAAGAGCTCCAGATAGCTGGCCCTATCTTTGTCCAATGTCAAGTGAATTTGCAAACTCCTAAAACTCAATATATTTTTGCTTAACTTCTATTAATACCTTCTTATAATTTACTAGTGGCCTGGTGCATTAAATTCGTGCATTTGGGGGGGTGTCCCTTAGCCTAGCCTGCACCATCTCCAATCTGGGATCTCTTGGGTTTGACTGCCAGTTTAGGCCTGATCCCTGTGGGGCCTAAACCCCCAAGTGCCCTCTCGCCAACCTGCTCACCCCAACTGCTCCCCCTGCCAGCCTGCTCGTCCCCAATTGCCCCCCCGTGATTGCCCTCAACTTCTGTCTGCTTCTCCCCCCCCCCCCCGACCCCACCGGCCTGCTTGCCCCCAACTGCCCTCCCATCCTGGCCTGATCACCCTGAACCGCCTCTGCCTTGGCCCTGCCACCATGGCTTTGTCCAGAAGGACATCTGGAAGGTCTTCTGGTCTAAATAGCATATTACCCTTTTATTAGTATAGATAGGATGTGACATACCACCATAATTATAACATATCTACCAATATTACTCTATGAGAATATATACTTCATGCGATAGGAAGGCAAGTAATACATTACACTGTATGTGTTGTAAGTAGCAGGAAATACTGTATTCGTAGCAATAGTATACACCCTGTGACTTTACTTCCTGATTTGGGAATGGTTCCCCAGTTCTTTGAACATTTTCTGGCCCCTGATGTATTTGGAAAGAAAATAGCTCTGAGTTTGGAGAAATTAAATTACAATCATGACTCTAATTATACTTCCAGCCAGATAACAGGAAAAACATCCCAGACCGGCGCTTCCTATAGCTGAGCTCTGGAGTGTGGCCTGCAGCCCAGCGCTTGGTGAGTGACAGTGGCTGGAGGCACTTCAGGTCTATTCTGCTGTCAGCCCGGCAACTGGGGCCCTCTGCTCCCAGCCCCTCTTGAGCCCTGGTGCCTCCTAATAGGGTCCCCAGGCTGTGCCCCCGCTGCCCTCTCCTCATCGGGGACCAGGGTGCAACGGCACGGGGCACAGGCATCCCATTTTCATTAAAATGTTCACTGCCTGCTCCACCGGTGTCCGCAGGTGGCCAGGGACAGACAGTGATCCCAGAGGCGCTTGCTGCCCCCGCCAGAGCTCAGCCACGATGGTCCAGGGTGGGACAGCCCCACCAGACACCGTGGCTGCAACTTGGACCCGCTTTCCTAACCCGGGACCTGGCGCTGGGCGGGCGGCAGTGTCGCTTCCTCCCCAGCCCCCACTGGAGTGGGTCCCTGTGGTTTCAGAACCGAATTCTGAGAGCTTCCCTGGGCGGCAGTGGCCCTGAGCCTGCTGGCTCTCCCTCGATCCCACCAAGGATTGCTTCTCACACTTTCTGAAAACCTTCTCGGTCCACTTGCCATAGTAATCAGTTTGGGCTAAAAGAACTGGGGGACTTTGGCCACTCTCCTCACACCCCTGCCCGTGGGGCTGAAAGGAGACTCTGGCGGGGCTGAGGGGACTAAGCGCTGCCATCTTGTGGCTATCGGCACCGCCATTTTTAGTGATAGTGTGATGGTCAATTTGCATATTCTGTCTTTATTAGATAGGATTTCTTTAATTTGAATCTATCACTTCAGCAATCAGTTGGGTTAACTTGATTATTCAACTTACAATGAAAAGCAGGAAATAGAAAGCAGTATTGTATCATTAGGGCTTGTCAGTCCTGCTGTGATGTGCGTGTGTGTATCGGTGTGTGTGTGTGTGTGTGTGTGTGTGTGTGTGTGTGTGTGTGTGGTGGAGAGCTAAGAAATCTTATCCACTAATTATTGTAATTAAATTATATGCCAAGTATTCTGATAAGTACTTTTTATTCATTATATCATATGGTTTATACCAGAATTAACATAGCCTGGGGCCAACTCCTATCTGCTGCCTGTTTTTTTAAATAAAGTTTTATGTAACACAGTCATGATCATTTGTTTATGTACAGTCTGTGCTACTTTTGTGATACAATGGCGAAGTTGAGTACTTGTGGCAAAGTCTGTATGGTCTGCAAAGTAAAAAAAAATATTTACTATCTGTCCCTTTACCAAAAAAGCTTGCTAATATCTCATCTTACAACAGTAGTTTTCAAGTGTGGTCTGTGGGATCTGGGGTTCCTTAAGAGATTGGTGAGATCAAAATTATTTTCATGGCAATAATAAAATATTCTTGCCTTTTTCACTGTGTTGACATTTGTGTGAACCAATATTTTTAAATGACCAATGGATTATGTTGCAAATTCACTCATGGGTCTTTAAAAAAGCAACACATTCCAATAAATCTTAAAGTAATAGTATAAAAAGTTCATTGGTATGGTTTTTGAGTCCTTGTGTCAACTAACCTTTAAGAAACTACCACTTGTTGAGTTTTGTTGTGTATCCAAATATTCACAATATCTGAAAAGACTATTGAACCACCCTCTTTTCCAATTACACATTTTGTGATTGGTTAGATTATCTTCATCTACTTCAATCAAAACAGCAGATATATGATTCCAGTTACCTTACATCAAGCCAGACATTTAAATAGTTATAAAAAATGTAAAACTCTTCTCACTAATTGTTTCAAAAATATAGTTTTTCTCATAAAATTTGTTATCTATGGTACTAGGATTAATTTTAAATGAATAAATAGTTTTAAAATTATGTTTTAATTTTTGCTGTGGTAAAATCAATAGATACAAGGCATATAAATAAAAGCTCTTAAGCATTCTCAATAATTTATAAAAGTATGAAGCAGTCCTGAGATTAGAATAAAGTTTGAAAATTGGTGGGCTACATTTAGTCTGACATAGGTATAATTATTATCCCCACTTTTAGATGATGAAACTGAGGCTTAGAGATATAAAGTAACTGTCTAAAGTCAAATAGCTGTGGATTATGGAACTAAGATTCAAACTCCAGCAGAATGACTCCAGAACTTACACTTGTCACCACTAAAAATGCAGAAAGCTCAGAAAACTCAACTTCTCTATCTCCCCAATTAGAACAGAATTTTTAGTGCTCTTTTTAAATTGTATTTACCCTAGTTTCTTCTAAGTTCTGAAGACATGGACCAGTTTATCTGCAAATGTATTGAATAAAGTTAGGTAAAACACAGCCTAGAAAAAGGAAGTGCTGCGAGAGGATGACTTTGAACCCATCTGGGTAAGGCTTTTCTCTTACTGCGAAGCAGGAAATAGAGAGAAGGCCAAATGTAAGAGAGTCTGGGGAAGGGTGCCTCAGTTGGCCAGGGTATGTGGCAGGAAGATCCTATCCAGGACTGGAATTTTCCCTGTTCCATGTCCTTTGTTCAGGAATATCCTAGGGATGGCACTTCCATATCCTGGCCCATGGTGAATTGACAAAACCCTCTTTTCCACTGAGCTAAGAGACAGCCTCAGTCTCTTTCTCAAGGCTGGTCCCATTGAGTCATTCCACATTAAGGATGTGGCATAAGGATGTTGAAACCTTACTACCATCCTTGCTTTGTGTTGTACCTGTAACCCATCTGAGGTTTCAGGTATGACTCTCTCAAACCCGGAGCCCATCAAGAAGCTGTGGATGACTCATTCCCAGTATTGGAAAAGCAACTCCTAGCATGCCTGTGTAGTGTTCACTGGCTGCATTAATTAGGAAAGACTGAACACTCTTTTGTCATCCAGGCCTCATAGACATAGAATGTATAGTAGTTAATAACAGGCTCTGGAGTCAGATTATCTGGGTTTGACCTTTTGGTGGTTTTGTGAGGATTAGATGACTTAATATAAGTAAAACACATTTAACAGTACCCAGCTTATAGTAATGCTCAGTGAATATTAGCTATTATTATTATTGTTACACTATGGCTGAGCCCTTATTTGGGAAAATATTGTTTGAGATGAGGAGTTGCAGACTTCCAGCTGCAGCAGCAAGGGGCCTAGATATCCTGAATTACCCGTGAGTTGAAAACAACTAAAAGAAATGGATAGAATATAAAGAATATTTTATTTTTTAAAGAATGTTTTTTAAAAATCATTTTTGAGCCATCAAGAAAGGAAAGCATCCATAGAGGTTAAAAAGTGAAAGTGGGAACCTTGGAGAAAAGTGAACATCAAAGCAGATTTCATTTGAGATTACATGACACACTTGGTGATCTTGAAGTTGTGTTTTGATGGATGTACAGGACTTGGAAGACAAGGGAGGCCTAAGGTAGAGATCTCATAGGAGACTCAGACATAAAGCTGGCTATGACCTCAGTTTAAGGTTAAACTCAAAATGAATCTGCTTTTCCTTCTAACTTAATTACAAGGACTTGGATAATGCTACATAAGGACCAAATCTCCTTCCTTGAGAAGAATTTCAAAGCATGTTCAGGAAAGGGAGAGCTTATGATGTCTATTCTTTTAGTGATTAATCTAGGTTTTTTAACATGCATATTTAACAAACTAAATTTTATATTTCTGCCTTCTTCTTAAACATGACATGGGTCTTAGAATCTTTTAACTTTAATTAGCACCACTCCCTGAACTTAAATGCAAAAGCAATTTGTCAACTGGATAAAATCAATTTATTTTAAAAAATAAGCAAATGAGGGCTTATGGATTACTAGATGCTTACTTGTCTTTGTTCTGTTTTTAGGTTTTCTAGTAAAATGACTAGGAAATTCTTATTTCTCTTCTACATCTGTGTTTGGTATGATTCTCCATCCATAATTTCTGTTTTCAAGAATTGTAACCAATCTAATTTTAATTTTTATATTTTTAATCTCCAAATATTTTGTTCCAAGAAATGGCAATTTAATTTCAATTCATGGTTCCTCTGTAAACTCAAATAGCACCAAAGTTTTCAGGGCTTACATGGCGCCATAAATTATGTGGGCTGTCTAACCTGGCATTTGCTGGGAAGTCATACCCATCTGGGCCTCATTGATTAAAAAATAATATTACTTAAAACACCTAAATGTGCCAGGTAATGAGAAATACTTTGGTTCCTCTTTTTTATGAAACATGCTAGAGGCCCAATGCATGAAATTCATGCAAAGCCTTGGATTCCCCCACTGCTGCAGCCATAGGGGGTTGGGGGTTCTGCCCCTTGTGCCGCAGCCCCCGCCTGCTTAGTTTTGTCCAGAAGGAAGGACGTCTGGTCTAATTAGCATATTACACTTTTATTATAGATTGTTTAGTAAATTTTGGTGCATTGATAAAAATCCTGGCCTAAGAACAAGGTCCAACACATGTTAGAGAAGTGGATTTAAAAGACTGCCTCAAGCCCTGACCGGTGTGGCACATTTGGTTGAGCATCATCCCTTGCACCAAAAAGGTTGTTGATTTGATTATGGTCAGGGCACATGCCTGGGGTGCAGGTTCCATCCCCAGAAGGAAGTATGCAGGAGGCAGGTGATCAATGTTTTTCTTTCCCACTCAGTCCCCTCTCAAGTCAATAAAAACATATTATTAAAAAAAGATTGCCTCTTTTTCTTTAAGTGAGGAGGAAGAAAATTAATATCAGATGGAAATCTGGGGATTACTTATGAGTTTCCATTTTCAGTGAATTTTTCATTCCACCATGGTCTATTAAAACTGAGAGCTGGAAGTCAGAAAAAGCTTAGAGAAGATGTGTATATGAATGCATATGCTTCTCCCGGGAATTCCTCTTTTGGTGTTGGGTTCAGGAAGGAAGATCTTTATGAACACTCAACCTAATATAGTAGTGTTGAACCCACCTCTTGCCACAATGAATGGAACTTTCTAGTTGGGATAACAAAGAGAGAAAGAGCCACAGTTCTAAAAGTTGCTTAGAGTCTTTACGTATAGAAAATTGGCAGCCAGGACAGGCAGGAAACAGAACTGAACTTGTGGTGGCAATAAAGCAGAATCATGAACCAGGCTGGTTTGTAGACAGGCGAGTGATGAGAAGAAGATTAGAGAGCAGTGGCGTCATGAATTGTAAAGTAGTGGCAAGGAACAAGGTGAGCAAGAGGGTCCAGGTGACAGGCAGGACAGGCCCAGCTGGAGCCAATTTTTGGGTGGGAAGGCTTGTTTCCATGACCATGTGCTCTATCCATCTGCTCATGCTGACCAGCTCAGCCTACCATTGTGGCCTACCAGTGGGGTCATGAGTGCTGGGACCAAGGTGATAGCATGGGGAAGCACAGGATGAAGTGCTTTAGCTTCATACAATCCTGAGTTCACGTTCCTACGTTACTTCCCCTGTGATTCCCACTCTGCAGGGGTTAAATGAGATGATGAATACAATGGGCTTTACATAGTCCTGGTAGACCAGTAGTGCTTTTAAAAAACGTTTGTTTCCTCCTCCATCACTTACCTGCCCTTTTTATTCCCCCCCACCCCAGCATGTATCTTCTAATTTTCTACTTCTGTGTTTGTGTGTAATGTGGAACAGTAGTGAATACTGACCAGGGTGGTCATGTCTTGGCTTCCCAGACAGTGCTTTGACTCAACCTTTTGAATAGTCTTCCTTTTCACTCACAAAATGTCCTGGTTTGAGAATAAATCATCCTAGTATGACCTTTGGCTCTCTGCCCTCCAGTCTAGCGTTCTAGCCATGATCCCAGGTTGCCTTCTCTGAGGAGGAAATCACCAGGGAACTTTGGGCTGGAGTATATCTCTCCAAAGTGGCTGTGGAGTTGACAGGCATCCCCCCAGAGAACCCCCTAATTTTTATTTTTGTCACTGTCTGGGGGACCCCAGCATGATCTAGCTGGCTCTATGCTTTCTACACATATTCCTTCCCCTGGGGTTTCTCTCCTTATGGAGCTTTTGCTGAAACAAGACATGGATCCCACAGAGTTTCTCCCCTTCCCTTTCTATTTGCTTCCTGTTAACACAGTTTTTCTGATATGTTTGGCAGAAGAAAGAAGGAGGATCAAAATAGTGTACAGGAGGAAATCATAGCCCTACTCAGACCAGATCCTCACTTTCATAGGACACATTCCCATGAGGAATCCTGGTCTAAACAGAATGAAACTTCACAAAATGATACAATAAGCTTAGAGCTATGTGCCAGATCCTTTCCAAGTATTATCTCACAGCTACTCTGGGAAGTTGGCTATGAGATACAATCACCATACTCTTTCCCACACTTGTTAATGAGGCAACCAAGGTCGTAGAAAGGCTAAGCAACTTGTCCAATTACTCCAATAATTCCTCCATTTTGACTGAAAAGCTGAGGCCAAGTTGGGGACCAGACTGGGACAGCCAGTCTCCCGAACTCTTGCTCCTAATAATTTTATTAGGGTCCTCAGACTTCAGAGACCCCCACCTCAGAGGTGTAGCCAGGATGGAACCTGGAGAATGCTTGCCTGGGATGGGGCTGAATTTGTGGTGGGGTGTGCATCCATGCTTCTGAGAAAAGCCATTACATTTCTACTTGTCTCTCCATGGTTTTGCATTTGCCTTGCTTACTCTGATAGTTTTTCATTTTAGACTTAAGGTCACATCCTCACTACAGCTTTCAAAGCTGTTTAAAAGGTACTATTTTGGTGTCTTCAGAATTGTCACCCCCACTCCTGTTGGTATTGATTTTTCACTGCTGTGTACTAGGGCATATCATGATAGAGAAAGAATAGAATCCCCAAAGGAATTCTGATGTTGGATGTACAGGGGGATGAGGGGGTGGGCTTAGGGAAGGAATTTTCTAGGTATTGAAGTGCAAACTGCATAGACTTGCTCACTTTGGATCAGTTTTTCCTGTGAGGTCAGCCAAAGGGGGAAATGCTTCTGAATGCTCACCTTTGGCTTCCCAGTGTCAAGATCTCTATTGTCTGATTGTATCATGTGTGGTTTTGTGTGTGTTTTTTTCACTGATGCAACTAACTTTCCCTGATCAAGATTGGGATTTTTTCTCTAAGGTCATCTTAGACCCTTTTGGTGGAGTTTTCACATCTTGTCTTTCCCTCTGATGTTTTCTTTACTTAGACTTTATTTCAGGTTTCACTTAGTAATCCCCCTGCCCCTGCTCCACCCTAATTTTTGTTTTTTAATATATTTTTATTAATTTCAGAGAGGAAGGGACAGGGAGAGATAGAAATATCAATGTTGAGAGAGAATCATTGATTGGCTGCATACTGCACACTCCCACTGGGGATCAAGCCCGTAACTCAGGTATGTGCCCTTGACTGGAATCAAACCCAAGACCCTTCAGTCTGCAGGTCTACCCACTGAACCAAACCAAGCCCGGGCCACCCTAATTTTTAGATGTAGGTATCAGAGAGTATTTACCACAGGCTACCAGGTTCTCATTCTGCTCTGCAGTCTTAACAAGGAGAAATAAAACTAAGACCAAGGCTGAAGGTCATTTGGAAGGACAAGATATACCTCCAAGATGGGTCCTTTTAGTTGAAGTAAATCCAGGATGATAATACTACTATATTCCTGGCTTTGGAAGTAACTGATTATATCATTAGCTAACATTTACTACCCATTTATTATATGTTAGGTCATGCCCATGGCCTATATTGTCTCGCCTGACACACAAACTCTGAACAGAGAAATTTTCATTTTCAAGAGGAGAAAAGTTAAGGCTTAGAAAAATTAACCTGTCAAAAGGTTGTACAACTAGTAAACAGTGGTCCTGGGATTTGAATTTCCACAGCTGTGTAAAGAGAAATATCACTAGTGAGTTAGCCAAAGGATCTTGGTCAAATTACATAACATCTCTGTGTTTTAGTTTCCTCATCTGTAAAATGAGGAAAAGGAAATGACCCTTGAAGTCATTTTAAGCACCTTTATGGTGCTTAAATAATGAGCTGTTCAAAACAGAGCTCTTGATTGGCAAACTGCCTCCCCGCATGGGTTCCTCCTCAGTCTTTCTATTAACTCAGTTGATGACACCACTGCACAGTTTATTCAGTCAGATAATCCTGAAGTCATCTTTGATTCCCTGATTTCCTTCAGTTACCATATGTAATCCAGTAAGTCTCATCGTTCTATCTGCAAAGCACAGTCCAAATCTGATCAATTATCTTCTTTATTCATACAAGTCTAATAGTCCAGGAATTTCCCATTTTGTCTGGATTCCTGTATCTAACTGCTTATGTAAATTGTTAGCATGAATCAAGCAAACAAATAAACAAATCAACAAAATTTCATCCCTTTTATTTTTCTAAGCAGTAAGGAAAAGACCTTGTAACAATGGAATCACACATATAATGAATTATGAAGGAGCTTTACTATCAGGTAAAAGTTAGAGTTGGGGGCAAATAGGAAACAGGTAATGTGGTTTTCTTTGTATGTTAGAGGAATTCTGTCTCTCATAAATTTTGCCCTTCTATCCCTGGGTTAGTAATTAGAGACCATAAAACAAGGGGCTCCGCATATAAGGAGTCTTAGGATTCTTTCATTGGAGGATATTAAGGTGGCCCTTCCCTTGCCATCTGGAAACTTGTGATGAAGTGGATAGGGACCCTTGTGGTAGAGACATTGGGCTCTTGAGTGCTGGAATAGATATTTCTAGTAGCTGTAAAGGGGACCTAATCCACAGAAAATAGGAACAGGGCTATAGAGACATCTGTCTGGGATGTCAAGGTGATAAGACTATGCAAGGGGCCAGAAGACTCAGGAAGAATAATGGTCCCAAGAGAGAACTGCTCACAAAGGTGACAAACATCAACCAGAACTGATGTGAGGAGCAGCTGAACTCTCCCTAGGATGCTCAGAAATATATGGACCACACTGTGGGGTGTGATTGGGCAACGTTACCCAAGTAACACAGCATAAACTAGAAAGGAGAGGCTTGAAAGAATCCCCTAAGCCAATTTGTGTAAAGCTGAAGGTTGTTTTTTTTTGTATATGATTTTCTGAAGAAAAGACATACTCCACTGACTTATCAGTAGAGCCTAAAGAGGTGGAAATGAGTGAAGAAACCATATACAATGGAACTGGGGGTTGGGAGATTAGGGAATTCTATCTTTAAAAAGAGAGAGACTGCTAATTGGATTTGCATAAAACTGTGAGAGGTGGCTAATGTAACATATGTCAGTGAAAGGATAAACACTGAAATGCACTTATAGGTTTAAGAAAACACAACACAATAACATCTGGTTAAGGTCTTCTCTGTCTGGATGTATCCTTTTATGTGCTATATAGCTTATTTCACTGTAGCTCCAAAATAGGAAGTACATTCAGAAAAGAGTTCCTTAGAACTTGATGATGACAGGATGAAATATGTGGACAGACCTGAACGGAGTTCAAAAAACAATGCTCTTTTGGTACAGTATTTGTTATTTCCAGCTGTTTTAGTCTGCTCAGGCTGCTATAACAAAACACTGTAGGATGGCTTAAACAACAAAAATGTACTTTTTCACAGTTTGGAGGCTGGAAGTACATTCAGAAAAGAGTTCCTTGGAAGAACTTGATGATGACAGGATAAAATATGTGGACAGACCTGAATGGAGCAAGGAGCCAGCATGGTCAGATGCTAATGAGGGCTCACTTCCTGGCTTGCAGGGAGCTGCCTTCTTAGCTACCTTCACTTGGGGGATGGGGGAGGTGAGAGAGAGAGAAAGAAAGACAGAGACAGAGACAGAGAGAGAGAAAGAGCATGCGCGCACGTGCTAGCTCTCTGGTGCTTCTTTTATGAGCACTTATTCCATCAGAGCAGGGCCTCACCCTTATGACCTAATTACCTCCTGAAGGTCCCACCTCCAAATACCATCATATTGGGGGATCACCATATGAATCTTGGAAGGACATAAACGTTCAGTTTATAACACCATCCACTGAGAGTTTGGTACAGTTAAACAAACAGACAAACCCAGATGATCTTGGCTCAAATCCCAACACTGTTGTGGTTAAGTTACTCTGAGAGTCTGGTTCCTCTTGTTAAAGATGTGGTTACTAATAACCAACCAGGATATGCCTGCAGGTTTAAATGAAGGAAGGATTTCGTGTCTGGGATACTGAAGGCATCCAAGAAACATGTATTCCCATTCACCAATAACTTGAGGGGGGAAAAGGTCTAATCAATAGGAAACTTTTTCTTATTAAACTTGTAGCTCTGTGCATTTGGCATGTTAATATCTACTCAGATGTATTATTTCCTAAGAACCCAGCCAAGACATAGGGATTACATTTTCATTTAAAAATCAGTATTTATCACACGGGTTTTAAGAACAGGCTCCACAGTCAAAGGACCTGCATTGAGCTCCCAGCTTTTCCACAAACTAAATATGGCCAACTTTCTTCATCTTGCTAAGCCTCAGCTTCTCTCAATGATACAATGGGGAGAAAAGCCTCCACATAGATTTGTTGTTGGGAGGTGGAGAGGCATTTCAGACAGGACAATAAGCAAAGGCAAAGACTGTATTGCCTCTTTCATGGTCAGTGAAGGACATGGACATCTACACCAGAGTTTCCAACATCAGCATTATTGACATTTTAGGCAAATAATCCTTTGTTGTAGTGGAGGCTGTCCTGTGCCCTATAGGATGTTTAGCAGTGTCCCCAGACTCTACCTGCTAGGTAGCAGCAACACCCACCCCAAATCCAGACAACCAAAAATGTCTCCAGACATTGCTAAATGATTCCTGGGGGACAAAATTGCACTCCGTTGAGAATCATTGATTTACATTGATTCCAATTTATACCCAATAAATGTATTTTGGAAGGAAGAGGGAATGTTTTATGTATTCAATTTAGATTTGTTTTTAGAATGATTACCATTTAAAGAAAATGGGCTTTTGGGATGAATAAAGGTTCTGTATGTGATTGTGGCTTCATGAGTATATACAACGGTCAAAACACACCTAATTGTTCACTTTAAGTAGACACAGCTTATTGTCTGTAATTATATTTTAATCAAGTTGATCTTTTAAAGAGAAAATTGACTATATTCTATTATGAATTAAAATATATACTTACAAATTTCCACGTTCTTGGCATTGCACATGTGTTTTAAGTGTACAATTTAAAGTGTAATTTTGTGAGTGCCAATAATCTGTCCAGATTTTTGCTTTCCGCAATGTTGTGCTACTTCATGGTCATGTCTCCACAGACAGGAACATTTCTGTTGCTGTTTTGTGCCACTAAGTTTTAGAATCTATCATCATGCCCTAAAATAACTGCCAGTGGTAAATTCAAGATAAAGAAAAGCAGTAAACATGAAGAATGAAAGGGAAAGTCAGCTCTGGGAGAAAAGGGGTTTACAAGGGAGGGTCTCAATAGTCTGAAACCCAAAAGGAATGTCATCATGTGGGCTCACATTTGCATTTGAACCAATGCTGTACATCCGGTTTCAATGAAAAGTACACATTTCAGGTTTGCTCATTCTTCACGTCTAAGATCAAAGTCCAGCTACCAGGAGATTTCTGTGTTTAATAGAGTCTTTTGTTAAGACTCTCATTCTGTTCTAGTCCTGAAAGTAGCATGCTGCAGATTGGCAGCAAGCAAATTCAATTTAATTTGACAAATAATCTTTATAGAAAAACTATCCCAGCCATGTGAGTGAGCGCGGTATTGGACTTCTGACCTCAGGACCATGCAACATAATGGGGAAGACCAAAATAATTTCAAATAGTTCTAAGACAAGATGTATTATAGCATGATCAGTACACTCAAAATGGGTGGAAACAGTTGCATTCTTGCTGGAGGCCAGGGAAGGCTTCTTATCATAGGAATGTAACAGTGAAAAAGAACTTAAGTGGTCATGTGTGGGTGAGGGAGATTCACACCTGGCTTTTATGAAAATTTGTAGAAATACAGATTCATAAGGCATTATTCCAACCTTACAATTGAATCAGAATTTCTAGAGTAAAGGGTTTGGAAACCTGGATCTTTCAAAACTCCCAGTGATTATGATGATCAGCTAGGCTTTGGGAACTACTGATTCTACAAATTCCCTACCCAATGCTAGAATCCCCTGAACAGTGTTTCTTCAGGGAACAATGCAAGCTCACGACCTTTCAAAGCATCCAGCTCTTCCTAGGAAGTGTGAGTGTGTAGGGTTTTGATAATCAGAAATGAAGGGTAAGGATATTTCAGAAATAATTAGGAAATAGAGGGAGGTAGGTTTGGAGAGGGGACTTGAGGTTTCATGATGAAGATGAATATCACACTAAAGAATTTCAACTTTATCCTCTCTGAGATGGGGGCCCTTGATAGGATCTTGGTCATCACTGGGTTTAAAGGCATGTTAAAGCAGATCAGATTGGAGTACAAAGAGAATGGAAGTTTAATCCAGGAGTTCAAGTGACCCAAATAAGGACTTTAGGTCAGAAGCAGCAGGAACAGCAATGTGGAGGGAAGTCTAAGCTGTACTGCAGTTCAGCCCTACAAAGCTTGACTGATTGGGTACAAGGAATGGTCAAAGCTGATTTTGGGATTCTGAGGTCCTAGAGTGCTGAAGACATGAAGAAGAATGGGAACTGCAGGATCAAGAACAGGTTAAAAAGACAGATGGCTGCCCTGGCTTAAGTCCATTCTTGACAGCTTCCCAACCTTTTACTGGGTCACTCTCCTCACCTTTCTCGTTTCCACTCATAGCCATCTGAATGAGAAATGCTTGCTGGCCCAGGCTACGTTTTCTCACTCCCTGCTGGGAAAGTGCTGTCCCTCCCACTCATGTGAAGGTCAGATGGCTTCTGGCTTTTCTGAGGTTTACTTGACTAATCTCAAAGAAGCCGCCCTAGTCCTAATACCAGTCTGTATGGGATCCGCCCCCGGGTGTCCTTCTTCCTGCACAGCCACCTGGAGCCAACACTTCCCTGGCTCTAACCTCCTGGAAGGCTGAGAATATGGTGTGCTCCTGTCTTTTCCCTCAGCACCGTTATGTAGGCACCTGGCTCATCCTTGTTGAAATGGACAAATGATTTAGAAACAAATGAAAAGTACAGATTTTAATACCACCCTAACCCAAACAAACAAAATAAAACAAAAAACCCAAAACCAAAAAAATCAAAAAAAGTTTTTGCTTCTTTCTAAACATAAGATATTCTGTCAGTTGTTGAAGCTATTTTATTTTCCCTACTTTTCTGTAGTTTTGAAAGGGGTGTACATTTAGAGGATAATGATCTTTGGAAAGGTAATTGCTTGAATGAAGCCTGAGGCTTCCATTCCAAGGCTGGTTTGCTCAGGTGTGTCTGTGCATTTGACCTTTGTGAGATGCTTTAAAATATTGCCCATAGATTCAGGGAACATACTCGATCTCTTTCAAAACATGTCAGCTTTGCAGATGGAGGACTCTGCCGTCGCTCTAAGATGGAAATGTTATCAGTTTATGATTCTGATGATGTTCCAGCTGCTAGACCAGCCCAATGATGAATTTTGAAACACTTCCCTAGTCTAGCCAAAGGTTCCAGGAACTTTCAAGCCAATTTATTTTTCTGTGTGCATTCCCTATCTTACCACAAAGAATGTGAAGAGGCTGAGAGAATGTGTTCAATGAAGAAAGAAATAATTAAATGTAAAGTATCATTTAAGCTTCAACAAAAAATTGCAAGGAGGCAAAATATGACAGTCGGAGACTGAGACATGGGAGACAAGAGCTGTGTCTTAGACGTGTCCAAATGTTGATATAGTTGACGTTGTGCTTCCTTAGGATAACACCCAATGGAAATTCATTCTGTAGCACGATTCTCATTGTCTGTAAGGAGATGTGGTAGTTAACCAAATTTTCTTCATAGAAGCTATGTTAACAGTGAGAAGAGATGCAGCTCAAGGCATGAGTCTGTACTTTTTAAATGTGTTTTTATTTATTTTTTTCATCCTTTGACTATCATTCAAAAATATTTTCTTTGACTTTCAGCACTAATAGTTTTCATTCTTCCTTTTTCAGCTATTTTCATCAGTTTCCAATAGCATCGTAAGCTTTATAGAAAAATTTTTATTGCTGTGACTCTTAGTTTTTACAATAAATTCATAAGTACTTATCAACTATCACTATTAATAATTACACAAGAATTGAGCTCTACACACTGATTTTTATCTCATTTCCCCCCTCCACACCCTGCGTATTATACATACTTTGCTCATGGGAATGATCATTTTTGAGGTAAGTTTGATTTTTAGTTTTGGCTTGGCATCTATGATTCAGTGTCTCAGTTCCTTTATCTTTCAGGCAAAAACTTGAATTTTTAAAACCAGCGTCCTCCAATTGCAAGGCATAATGATTATCATGGGAGTATCATGGTATTAATATTTTAATTCATCCTATATAATAAAGAGCTAATATGCTAATTAGACCCATTAGTTGAACAACTGTCCGGATGACCTTCTGGACGAAGCCAGGGCTGCGAGGGCCAGCTGAAGCTGCGAGGGCCAAGCCCCTTGCATGAATTTCATGCATTGGGCTTCTAGTACTATAATGGTAAATAATAAAAATGCACAAGCTCTCTTTGGAATATGTCTCCTATCCATTTTCTGTAAGAATAAATGCATATAACATCTCCTATTGTTGATATAAAAATATTTCTCCCTCCCTCCTTTCTTTAAACAGGATGTTGAGTGACTAATGGGGAGCTCAGAGGGACATACTTTTCCCAGAAGATATAGGATTCTGTTTAAACAGCCCTCCCCATCATCCTTTTTCACCCAGAACAGCACTGGGCTTATTACTATGTACTTAGTAAATATTTGTCAGTTTGAACTTGCCATTATAAAGGATTTTGTCATTTATTTCAGTGGTATAGGGTAAGTAAGCAGTATCTGTCAATTGATAGAATACTCTTTTTAAAAATTTCTTTATTGATTAAGGTATCACATATTTGTCCTTAATGATAGAATACTCTTATTTTCCAAGTTCCTAGTCCAACCTTGACTTCAAAGAAAGGAGCAAAATTCAGGTTTTTTTTGGAGTCCATTCATTCATTTGTGCACATTTGGGGAGAAAGTAAAGTGGACAGAAGGGGGAAAAGTCAGGATACTCTCTGCTTCTTTTCTGCCTTGCTTAACATTAACCATCTAAGTGTTTGCTAACTTCACCCGAAAGGATCAAATGAGAACAAGACCGTAGAAGCTTACTACATGCTAGTTTATTTATTACACTGCAATGGAATACAATTAGAGGACCTCACTCCTTTATTTCTATGTGATCCACCATCCTATTTTCTTTCCTCTTTGAGAATGATTCACGCGTGCTTCTCCCTAAAATCTGTAGAAGGGTTTCAATGCTTAGTTTCCAGCATTTTCCTTAAGTATCTTCTGTGATTTAAGGCACCTGGGAGGAGGGATAGATGAGCTTCCACACCAACGGATGATGATTTTTATCTTTGTAAGTGACCCACAATTTGGTTACTGGTGCAATGAGAAATTAAGAAAAGTGCACATTTCAATGACTGCCATTTCACAATACTCAAATCAGAACTGGAATGCCACAAAAACAACTCCCTGTTAGCCCAGAGAAGAAAAAAAAAAAAAAAAAAAAAAAAAAAAGAAAGAAAGAAAGTAAAGGGGAAATTCAGATTAGTCACAAAGAAGTTCCCCGCCTGCTGCAAAGCGGCAGTGTTAAAACTGAGAGAGTCCGCTCTGCTCTTTCAATTGCCTCTTATCTCTGGTCCTGGTACCTCTGTGGATTTGCTGATTGATACGCTTGGTTTTGTCTTCATCTCCTTCTTGGCAGGAGAGACATCCGTTCTCTCTCAGACTCCCCCTTTGGCTCAGTTTTCATCTTTGCTGCATCCAGATTGTGAAGATGGAAGGGGTCCAATCCCTGGATGAGAATGTGAGAAACGCGCCAGGTCTGAGATTCCAGACGCACAAGCTCATGCTGGTGGCCTCTGTGGTCCAGGGGCTGGGGCTGCTCCTGTGTCTCACCTACATCTGCTTGCACTTCTATGCTCCTCAGGTAAGATGCACATCTGGCATCCTGTTGCTACCAGCTCACACTGATGGCAGCTCCAAGAGCTGCAAAGGGTCATTTGGAAAGAATCTGATAACCAAATTGTCCAGGTGTTGGTTGTTCTTCTTCCCCCTTTAGCAATTTTAAAGTGTGGTTAAAGACCCTCTGATCTCCCTTTCCTTCCCTTTTCTCAGTAGTGGCATGGTGGGGCACAGTGGAGGTAGGACAGGGGCGCTGCTGCTGGGTTATTCTCTTTTTCTTTGTAATGCAGGAATCCTGGTATTCTTTTATGAGCCGTCACTTTGAAGCTTCGAGTCATTGATAATACCTGGCTTACCCATTTTCTTTAGTGTTTGACCAGGGAATTAATACAAAAAGGAAATAAGTATGAGCTCAGTTCCACTTTGCCATTGTATTCATAAAATCCACTGACACTTGTGAACATTTGCTACTGCTTGCAAAATTCTGAAGGTATCAATAGTAAGTTCTTTTAAATAGCTAATAGTTCTTTTAAAGGTAGAGATGTATGTGTTCCGTGCGTTCGCGCACATGGCCAAACATTTACTCCAACAACTTACCCCGATGTTGATTCTCACAGCTTTTCTCTACCAATCACAACGTACAGACATCACTTAGTCTATTTTATACTTTATCCACTATATTATGAGGGGGCTGCACCTTCCTAGTATTTCCCCCACCGAATGAAGATATTCCTTGCAATCCCCCTTCTCTTTCTTCTGATTCCCTTTATATATTTTTTTCTTATGTATTTGTTCAGACCTGCAAACATTATTTGGTCTTTAAGGATGTTCTTGACTGCTGACAACTCCACTGAAAATAAATGTACAGTCTGCCCGTGTTCCCTTGTTGAGGCCAGTCTGATCATACTTGTTTCCCTTGTGGGTTGCTTGGGGTTAGAAAAGTCTGTCCCTGGTTAAGATTAGACAATAAAAACTTTTATTTCTGATGGACAGGTCAGAGTCTGGGTATCTCAAAGAAAACCAGATTAAGACGCCTGGCAGATGCCTGGGCTTGCCTCTGCCCACCGGAAACAGGGGTTTTCAGTGCAGAGAGGCTGGTGGGAGTGTGGTTGTGATCACTGTACTGCAAAAAGGGCTTATATTCCCCAATTCCAGAAGTGTAGCAGGTGTTATGCTCAAGTCTGCAGACTGGCAAGCGCATTACCACACTCACCCTCTCCTCATCGTGCATGCGTTTCTTTCTCACTGCCGAACCCTTTGGGTGCAATTAGAATAGGCAATTTGGGTCGCGAGTGCAGGGGCGGTGCAATGTATCCATGGCAGGGTGCCTAAAACACAGACCGGAATTAGGCTCTTCCGAGAAGAAAACAAAGAGTGTAACCAAAAATAGAACAGCTGAGTGCATGCACCAGATCTGGGAGCCCTGAGAGTGCTTTTTCAAATAACCACAGTGTCACAGACATCCTTACGCTGCGACGATGAAAAGACAAGACAGATGGCTCCAGTCAACACTCAACTAGGGCTGTGAGTAGGAGAGAGCCAAAGGTGAAATAGATGTATATAGCCCGCTGGTGGCAGAGTGGCACTGGACTAGAAATACCCAGGGGATGCTGAGAAGGAGAGGGGCCCTTTCTGCTAAGTCACCCAGCAGCTCTTGATTGAGCCTGGAAGGAAAGCTGAGTGCTGGTTTCCAGGACACTAGAATTCATGGGGAGTATTCTTTGATCCTGGTGCAGAAATAGAAGCAAGGACATAGGAGGTACATTTTTGGCACAGACTTGACATGAATTTTAATTTTTCTTATTTCTAGCTAGACTGTTTTAGCTAACATAAATATCTCATACTGTTTTAGGATGCAGCACAATGGGTCCTTACATTTAATCTCATATATTTTTTAAATGGGGGGGGGGGAGGAGGAGAGAAATAGCACAAATAGATCATGCATATTCTCCCTGGAACTTGATGAAATGGTAGTGATGGCAGTGTGTGTGTGTGTGTGTGTGTGTGTGTGTGTGTGTGTGCGCGCGCGCGCGCACACACATACACATGCGTAATTTTGGTTGAAGTATTGGTTAGATGATGATGCAAAAAAAAACCCCTCTATTTTTAGAAAATAATACTACAATGTATTGTAATGTTGTAATGTTACAATGATTTTCCTTTTGGGTGTTATCCCAAGGAATGGGATGTAATGTTGCAATGAATTTCCTTTTGGGTGTTATCCCAAGTGAGCTAAACTACTCATCACTCACCCAGTTAAGTTGGATTTTTTTATTGTAGGAAAAATATATTTGGAGAATAATTTCCCTCATATTTTAGATCTAATTTTTAGCTTTATAAAATAATTGATTATATGAAAGGCTCTGTAAAACACAGATGTAACTATTAAACTCATTGAGCAACTAACTTTCCCCTAATCACTCCATGACATTAGGTTGATTTCTTGCAAAGCAGACGTTCTCATTTTAGAATGTCAGAAAAATAAAAGATAGACCTTTCCCTCTCATATAAGTCACTACCCTCTTTGGGCTTTGATTTCCTCATGTTTAAGCAATTGGATCAAATGATCAGAAAGATCTCTTCCAGCTCAATATTCTATGAATATGCACTTTATACATATATTCAGAGAATGGAATGAGGTTTTGAGAAATACAAAATATAAGTTAGTAGATTTTTGTGCCCGAGATGAATTTCCTGGTCCTTAAGAAGGGATGGGAGAAAATAAAATTTGCACCTATAGTTGTACATATCTAAATAACATGTTATGTGTTAGCAAAATGCCCTATTGAGAAGGAGGAAAGAAATGGATGCTAGAAGAATATCTATGGTACAAATTATAAAACTGAGTGCTTCTGTCACCAAAAACAATAAATGCTATTTGGATATTTATTTAAAATAGTAGGCTTTTAGTTTTACCTGTTATTTAGCTTGGAACAATGGGAGAAAAGTAGCTCAATTTACTTTTATCTCAACCTGTGGTTCTTAACCGCTAGTAGGGTCGCCTAAGACCATTGGAAAACACAGATATTTATATTATGATTAATAACAGTAGCAAAATTATAGTTATAAAGTAGCAACGAAAATAATTTTATGGTTGGGGTCACCACAACACGAGGAACTGTATTTTGGTGGCATTAGAAAGGTTGAGAATCACTGGTTTAGAGAGAAAAATAAGCTTTTTTGCCTGAAAAATCTTGTTTCAGATTAGTTCAGTTTAAATGTATCCCCATGTAACCTATCAAGAGTTGCAGAAATTAATTTTTTTTGGGGGGGGGGGCGGGGGAGGGGAGCCAGACACGCAAATGATTTTCAATGCAAATGAATTTACATTTCACAAGCGATTCTATGGTAATAACAAAGAAACATCTGAAGTATTGAGCTAATTTGTCATTAAGTATTTGGAGGCTCTAAAGGGGGTACTAATAATAATGTATAGAATCACTGCATTGAGTGGGCATTACACATAGTCTACTTACAGATAAGAAAACCAGAGAGGATAAGAGCTGGGAAAGAGGTAATGCTACAGCTAATATTAGAAGGAAGAGTAAAACGTCTTTAAGTAGACAAAAAGGATGGTTGTGGTGGGGAAGGGGTAGAAGATTTTCTAGGTAATTGTTCAATTGATTGTTCAAAATGGTTGAAGTAGACTGTTTTTAGGCCAAAATCGTGGAAGGTAAAGCTTGAAAGGTCTTGTGACTCATGCTAGGAAACACACTTCCTTCCATTCCATGCAAAAGAAAATATAGGAAAAATTACCCAAATTGCTGCGTCTCTAAATTACGTTGTTCTGTGGTTTACATATTTCTACAGATAGAAAGTGAATCTGATCTCATGCAGCACTAGGGGGCGCTACAGTAAAACTAACCATTCTCAGATGGCTTAAAGCCTACTCTCTTTTCTTAAGGAGTCAAGATAAGAAAACCTTTTTTGGGAGGGAGGCCAAGTACTCAACAGGTGTAAGAGGAAGAACAAGAGAAGCCTCATCTGATATTTCATAAACGAAAAATTTTGATTTAGTACAAGTTGAAAATAGGACAGAAAAATTTGTACTGGGATCATACTGGAAATGTCACATGTGTCTGAGTATGGAAACACACACACACACACACACACACACACACACACACACACACACTCGGGGATATAGATGATTTAGGGATATTCCACTTCTCTGACTTCAACCCCTCGTTATAGGCACAGAGTAGACCCAGTCCTGCCTCGGGCTAATCACCTGCCCTTCCAGTCCTATTTCTTTTAATAGAAATTACTTCTGTGTCTACTCTCAGAGAACCTGTACTCCACCTCTCAGGGATTCTGCAATCATAGAAAATTAACATTAACCTTCTGGAATAATGTAGGTGAGAAGAGCCATATACAGTGTTGTTAAGAGTGAAAATAACTGACTTTCAAAAGGTAATTTCACATACGTTCACAGGTAGAACATATGGTGGCATTAAGATGAAATAGAATTCCATGTCATCCTATGGCTTGTGTATTTTGTTTGTAGCCACTCATACTTTCAATATCCATATCTTTTTAAATGAAGGAATCGACACACTTCCTTCCAAAAAATAAAAAACATCTCTAAGTTTGAGCAAGTCATTGAGGTATAGAGGAGAGCATGTTGGACCAGAAATTAGAAGGCTCTGGTTCAATTCAGTCTTTAATGTTGTGACCCTGAATAAATTTCCTGAAATTCCCTGAGCATTAGTTTAATCATTTTCACAATTGGAATTTGATAGTTGTGAAGAGCAATTGTGTTACAGAGCTTTGGAAATGATGATTATTATTCAAGGACATGCTTCCTAAGCACTGCACCACTGAAGTGTTTTCTTTGTATGTACACACACACACACACACACACACACACTCTTACACACACATCCTATAACTCAAATCTCAGAAAGCGTATCATAGGGTTAACCTTAACTTTATGGACTTTGCTTCCTTACTATAGTTTTTAGGATTACAAAAACCAGCTGGTATGTGAATCATCCCTTTGTCCAGTATCTCCACAGCTGCAGACACTTCTGGCCTATTGCTACCTTGGATTTCGGATCTACTGTTGCAATATTGCAGTGCTTATGTTCAAGTCACCCTTATTTTACTTAATTATGGCCCCAAAGTGCAAGAGTAGTGATGCTGGCACTTTGGCTATGCCTAAGAGAAGTCAAAAAGTGCTTCCTTTAAATGAAAAGATTTGTTTGTATAGGATAAACATAGTATATATGGGGTTTGGTACTATCCGTGGTTTCAGACATTCCCTGGCGGTTTGGAACATATCCCCAATGGGTAAAGGGGGAATGTAATTATTTTCTTTTCAGTGGACTTTTATTCTGAAATACAATGTAGATGGGTTTTTAACTTATATAGATTTTTCTACTTTGAGAATATGTAACTGCTATTTAAGAACATATTCTGATAGAAAAATTGACAAAGAGATCCACACTTTAGTTCTAATATTAATTTAGTAAGAGCTTGTGTTTAGAAAATCTCATTCCCTAAGTGCCGCATTGCGTATATGGGGAATGGAGGAGTCCAGTGAGTTTCAATGATGGACCCTCAGGGGTGGGCTTCCCTGTAGGTAGCCAGGGCATAAGCCTAGAGAACCAGAGAAACTCTCCAATAAAGATCAGGAGGAAAATGACAATAAATAAGACAAAAAATGATAAACAAGCATCCAAATAGTCATTAAGGGAAAACACAAAAGCCCTTTGGGGTTATAAAATAAGTTGTAAAATACCTACTTTATAGGTCAGTAATATAAAATATATTTTGAATTATTTGTCTTAACTGCTTAATGTTTTTAGCTTCCAAGACCCCTAAAGATCTTAATTTGATCCTGTACATGGTACGAGGAAGACTATGAACTTAAAGCCTTTTTTCGGGGTGTCACCTATAATAACAGTCTTCATTTTTACAGACCTTTTCCACACTTTTGTTTCTACTTCTTCACCATGACTTTGGAGGAAGGTAGATATTTATGTGCAGTTTTACAATGAGGAAATGGGAGGCACTACAGACTTGAATGGGTTTATATGAATTAAAAGGTCATGCAGGGCCCTAGCTGGTTTGGCTCAGTGATTGGAGTGTTGGCTTGTGGACTGAAGGGTCCCAGGTTCATTTCTGGACAAGGGCGCATGTCTGGATTGTGGGCTGGGTCTCTAGTGGGACCATGCAGGAGGCAGCCAATCAGTGATTCTCTGTCATCATTGATGTTTCTCTCTCTATCTTCTATATTCCTCTCTGAAATCAATAAAAAACTTACAAAAAAAAAAAAAAAAAAAAAGGTCATGCAGAGTTAAGACATTAAGATTAGGTCTAGCCCTAGCCAGTTTTGCTCAGTGGTTAGAATGTCAGCCTATGGACTGAAGGATCCTGGGTTCAATTCTGGTCAAGGGCATATACCTTGGTTGCAGGCACATCCCCAGTACGGGGTGAACAGGAGGCAGCCGATCAATGATTCTCTCTCTCACTGTTGATGTTTCAATTTCTCTCTCCCTCTCCCTCCCTCTCTGAAATCAATAAAAATATATTTTAAAAAACCACAAAGCCCATTTCTAAAAAAAAAAAAAAAAGACCAGGTCTATATTCTAGTCATGTATACCTTCCATTCCTTTTGGCCATGACTTTCTGACTCTAAGCTCTAAGAATTTCGGTTGGCTATTATAAAATTGGTTTTCTTTTCAGATGGTCACTATATTTGAAGAAAGTTGAGGAAAAGATTTATGACCTGATATAGAGGGAAGATTCTTTAAAAAAAAAAGGAATTTAAAATCTACTTACATAAATGTAGATAACATGATCTATGATCTAACAGTCACATAAAGCCTTATAGAGTTATTTTTATAAAACAGAGCACAGCATGTGGGATATGTTCAGAGAAGAGAAAGGGAACCTAACTCATCTTATTCCCTTTGAGGATCTGGTTGACTGAAAAACGCCCATGCCCTTCTCAAGTTTCTAAGCTCCCCTATCAGTGGCCCCCCACCACTTCAAGCTTTAAGAGTGTACTGCCATCAGCCAGACCTGGGGAGGAGGAATGGCACACTGATGAACAGAAGAACCAGAACCAGAACCAGAACCAGAACCAGGCTGGTGTCCTGAGCTGTTTACTCGAGGATGACAATCTCCACCCAACAGGGCTGCTGTGAGGATTAACAGAAAGTTCATGAAAGTACTTTAGCCTGGCTGCTCTGGACTCCAGTGGCCCTGCTGTTTTCCAGCTGCTGGGTAGTCTAGAACCCTCCCGAATGTTGACAAGATGGAGAAGTTGCTGAAAGTGGGCAACTTCTGTGGGCAACTTCTGTACTAGCAAGGCTTTGTCTCCTGGCTTCTCAGGCAGCAGGCAAGAGAGCTTGACGAACATGAGGGCTGAGTGGTTCTGGTGCAGGCAGTGGCTACCACCAAGCAGTTCCAGGGGCCCTCTGGCCAAGTGGCCTTCTCGATGAGCTTGTCCACCTCCTGGAACTGTGGGTGGGTGAGTGGGGTAAATACCTGTTCCTTCTCCAGGTGCTGTGACAAGGAATGTGGGAAGGGAACTGGGTGAGGTAGCTGAGGAAGTTAGTCTTATTCAGCCGGAGTAAGGCTACTCTGGTCAGTCTCAGTCAGCCAGCTGGAGGCCCAGCAGGGGCTAGGTGAGTGGCCTCTCTCAGGAGCCACTGGCATCGCTTCACCAAGTGAGCTGCCATGATGGCCTGGGCAGCAGGAAGGTGACACTCCTAGCAAGTAATTGGAAATCTGCGGCTACTGTGAGCACTGACGCTGACCTCCCTGTGTCCTGCACTGTCCTTGGCCCACAGTGCATGCTGCCTTCTCTTCTTTCTTTAAGAATATAAGTCATTTCGGATTTAGGGTCAGCCCTAATTTAGTGGACCTCATGTTACATCTTCAAAGGCCCTATTCCCAAATAAAGCCACAGACAGGATTCAGGTGGATCTTAATTTTGTGGGAGACACTATTCAGCTCACTATAAACCATTGATTCATTTACTTATCCCAATAGTATTTGTAGAGTGTCATTTACCTGTCAGACACAGAGGAAACAATGGTGAGCAAGACATGGCCTTCCTTGCCTTCCCAGAGTTTCCAACCCTGAGTTTAAAGCAGACACTTAAAGAAGCAAAGTATTGGTTAGAGCCAATAGCAAATATTATGTGATAATGAAGTCCCTAGCTAAGGTCCAGGCATAGTCTTAGGGGATAAGTTTTCTCTTAGCTCAGCAAACATTTACTTAACTGAGCTCCATTATGATTGAGGCAGGGTAAGATTTATGATAGTACAGTGGGTACACTGTAACCGACCCTTCCAATTGCTTAGAAACAAGGCTGCTACAGAATGTAGAAGAGAGTTCTTAGAAATGTTTTGGCTGACGCCTCCGTCGGTATACTTGGAGGACTTCCCCAGTTCATGTGGAAAGGGAAACCCAGATATGAGAAAATCTTCCCCTTGAGGGTAGCAAAAGTTGGTTGCATTTGGTCAATCACATAATTTTAAGGCATGTTCATGTCACATGGATGCTTTTGGTTCATTCTTGAGATCCCTCTTAGGAATCTATTAATTGCTAAGCTTCTGGGACAACAAAACCATAATTCTTGTTCTCTGAGATAGAGAGGACAGGGTTCTCTCTGTGGGGTAGCCATTACTAAGTGATTTAGACAAGAAAAAGGGAAGTGTTTAGAGAGGGGGCTATGTTAGGATATCACATGGATTGCATAGTAGAGAAGAGAATGAAAATCAAGAGAGCTTATAGCAGAAAGGTGCTGACAGCCATGGTGAAGGAGAAAGTAAGTTTGGGATAACAATTAAAATGGCTGTTCTTTGTGTTATTAGAACCCTAGACTCTTTATTCAACAAGGTTTTCAGAGCCACACATCTTCATCTCTAAGAAATGTAACTTTCAGGATAAAGTTTTTCTAAATATGGGCAACCAGTTTTGCCCATTCTTCCTAGTCCTCTCATTGCATGGGGTTCTGAACTTCCCTGATCAGAAGGTAAGGCCTTGCCCTTGGTAAGGAGGCTGTTTCTGCTGAGTACCACCGAATGCCTCAGGATGAGAGTCTAGCTTCCCACCCTACTATATGCTCAGTATGGAAAATTCCAGCTTCTCCTGCGAGGCTCCTTGAGATGCACCCTGAGAGGTGGTGAGGGTGTGCTTTCATGATCTCTCAGGTCTCCTCTGACATGAAGCCCAAGGCATGGGAAGGAGATGTTCACACCCCATTGGTGGTGGCATAGTGAACTGGGGCATCCCCATCACAGATCTGTTTCCTCACCATGCTCCACTGATTCCCACACTAACCCCTCTCCCACCTAACATCTTGACATTGTGGCTGGGTATCAAATGAGAAAAGGCAAGGCCCACAGAGTGAAGGTAGAGCTCTGGTTTCATACCTTCCTGAGGCTTATTCCTTCCTGTCTAAGATACCCTCCTCCAACACAAATGCCAAGTGAGTAAAAGATTTGCCAACATCCCAGGAAGTTAGAATTAGAAACTCTCTTCAAAGATGAGCTCTTGGGAACATGGCACAGGCTGCTGGGTAAAGGCTGGACATCAGACATTTGCCAGTTTTGTTTTCCAACAGTTCAGTGCTCAAGGTACTATGAGAGGTCAGAAAAGAACCTACTTCTGCCTCTTCTTGCAGCACCTGTCTACTTTGTACTTGTCCATGGGCCGCTGCCCACGGTCAGGTCAATTGCACCTCTTCAGAGCCTGGCTAAAGGCTAAGCCAAATTGTACTACACAGACAACTAAGTAGCCTTGGCTGAGGAAATCTTCTCTGGAGAACTTCTGGAGAATTTTGAAGTACATCTGAATATTTTGACAACTATCTAAAACCCAATATTTTAATCTTGCTCAGATGATGAAAATACTTCAAATTAATTTTAGACCCTCAGACAAATACTTTCATTAGGTTAAATATCAGAAGATTTTTTTTTTACTCATGCACAAACATTAAAAATAAAATTATATATATATATATATATATATATATATATATATATATATATGAAAAATCCTCGATCTTCTCCAGATACTAATAAAATGGAAAATATCAAAGTTGCCAGAGGAGTTCCATCTAAGGACAAGCTACACAATAAAGCTGCTTCAATCTGGAAAAGTCTGAAGACTCTACACTGTCCCCAAACTCCTGTTAGTTTACACTGACAGAAGTTCTCCAGAGAAGATATCCTTAGCCAACTCTACATGGTTGTCTGTGTAGTACAGTCTACACACCACAAAGTACAGCCCTGATGTTTGAACGAGACAATCTCAGAAGCATGAGTGCACAAGAAGTCATCTTCTAGTTCTGTAGTCGGCAAACTGCTATATACTGGAACCACATGCGGCTTTTTGGCCCCTTAAGTGTGGCTCTTTCACAAAATACTACAGCCCAGGCGAATCTATTTTGAAGAAGTGGCGTTAGAAGAAGTTTAAGTTTAAAAAATTTGGCTCTCAAAAGAAATTTCAATCATTGTACTGTTGATATTTGGCTCTGTTGACTAATGAGTTTGCTGACCACTGTTCTAGTTGAACTTGTATTTTATAGATAAGGAAATTGAGGCCAAGAAAGGGAAAATTTCAACTCCACCCCTCTATTCCCGTATGATTTCCATCATACTACCAAGTAGACCTCCCCTCCCCCCGGCAATTCAAATTTGGAGCGAGGAGGAACTCTTAGGTAGATGTTATTAACATCCCATTCTTGTGTCCACTTCAGTGTTAAGCTCAGAGGAGAGAGAAGCTGGCACACACAGCAGATTGGCAGGGTGATAGTCTCACCATGACCTCATCACAAGAGCACAAAGGGAGAACTGAGTTCAGGCTTCCTTCCCTCCTGGGTGTGAGGGCTGTCATAACTGAAGCCAAGAAAACAGGAATGACAGAGTTGCCAGAGATGGAGGGATATTCTTGTTGGATAGAACAAAGAAAGCAAGTATTTTCTAAAGCTTACCATGCACCTGGCAAACTGCTGGGTGCTTTCACATATGCTATCTTATTTATACTTCACAGTCATCTCCTAGGAATATTCCAATAACAATATGCCTTATTTTCACAGGCATGAGAGCTGAAGCTCAGAAATGCTATATAATGTTTCCAAATTTGCAAAATTAGAGAAGTCACAATTTGAACTGAATCTGACCTTCAAGGCTATGCTCTCTCTCATCTTACCACTCTCTATTCAAGGGCAAAAAGATTAGAGAGAAAATGGTTGGCTAGAACATAAGACACAGAAAGAATATGTGTGGAAATAAAATTTGACCAGGAGGTTGGAGCTGGGCCATACAGAACTTTGAATGGGGTCCTGTGGGGGTATTTCTGGGCAGCGGGGTTGTCAGCATGAATTATTCAGGAGGGTGAGGGGAAGAGTTAAGGCAGGACAGGGAGCAAGAGGAAGGACCATTTATTTTATTTCACAACATTGTCTAAACTTAATGGTACTGATGCTAGAGACTTCTGAGAATATGTCTATTACTAACACTGGGTAACCATCAGGACAAGGAACAGAAAGCCTCAGTCAGGAGTTCCAGTAGCTCTAACCAAGAGGAAGTCATGTGAGCTTTCCTTGCTGCCTCTCAGCCTCTTGGTCTCAGAGAATGTTCTCTGGGACACTGCTACTCTTACGTCATCAGGGCACTTCAAAACCGTGGCAGATTTCTTTGAACCGCAGAAACCATGTGGAGATTTTTGCATAGCCACTCAAATAATCCAATCATGAGGGCTTTCAGATCCGATGGCTTGATGTAAGTTTGGGGATAAGGAAACTTTGTCTTTTCCGCTTCTATGAAAGTTGACTTAGGGTTGCAACTTCAGAAACCTGGATCATGGACGGTTAGTGCTGAAAGGGATCTTTTGATTAATTAATTCATCTAGTAATTTTAAAGATGAGAAAACTGAGGTCTAGAGAAGTTGTGAAAGTTGCCCATGATGATACCATCCCTGCCTGGCTGACATTAGAACTCAGTGTGCTGCTGGCTGAGCCCTGCACTCTCTAAATTTAACCAGGTTCATGCTGGGACGGACTTGCTGGCTTAGAGAGCAGTGGGGCATTTATTCACCCTTGGCGATTACGAATTGGCAGGGCTGGGAAAGTCTCTCCCTTCTACCTTCCTGGCCTGTTGGTTTCGGCTGCACTAGGCTTGTGCTTGGACTTCTGCAGGAAATAGGGGATTCCTCTTCTGGTGTGGGCAGTCACCAGAGGAATCCACTTGACTGCGGCTACTTGTATGCCAGGGAGTGGGAGGCAGGGATTCCACACCCCAGGGCATGAAAACAAATTCCTCCCCACAACTCTCATCAGCCAAAAAGCATCCTGCGGAAAGAGCTGTTGTTCTTGGCAGGCACAAGAGACAGTGCGCTCTCTCTTTTTTTTTTTTTTTTTTTTTGCTTTCCCTTTTTAGTAGGTGATGTAAGCAGATGGTACAAAATTTAAAAAAAGTTGACCATGAAAAGTGAGGGTTGCTCCCATTCTTGATTTTAGGCTTCCAGTTCCTTTCTCCAGAGGCAACAGTTGCAAACAGTATTTTGTGTGTCGTTTCAGATAGAGTCAATGCCCATGCAAGCATTATTTTTTATTTTTTAAAATACACAGTCATATACTTTATACATGATTTCACCTTTTGCTTTTTTTCCTCTTCATATATTTTAGAGTTTACTCCTTATTAAACTTCTTTGTTCTCTTCCCGTCAAATTATAGCAGACATTTTATCCCTTGGGCTTCCTCTCTTCTTTCTTGCTGTTAAATACTCTCTGGGTTCAAATTAGGTTTTCAAGCTTTGAAGAAGGGAGAAAACCAATGTAAAAAATATGCTATACTCACATCTACACATCTCTGAGGGATTACACTAGTTTTTGTTGCTGGTGTGCCCTGAAAATAAAACACTTTTACTCTTGCGTTAGAGCTAGGAAGCTTCCAGAATTCACTCCCAGTGCATTCTGGGAGTCTGTGGCCATGGCAGTTGGATCAGGCACAGCCTTCTTCAGGAGGGAATGGATCTCTGTGAACGAATAGGTTTCTTGACAAGATGACTATTAAATGCTCTGTTATTCAAAATGTGAAATTGGGACTCAGTGAGCCAAAACAACACACCAAAGGAGAGTTTGGCAGAGCTGAGCACATACCTTAGTGCCTACATGAAAGGGCAGAACACTCTTAACTTATCTTAAGAGGTGTTACAGAAAGGCCAGTGGGCAGGTTGGCAGTCTGGGTCTGATCTCCATGGAAAAACCCATCTTTGGCAAGTCACTCCCTCTCTAGGCTACTCCTATAGAATATGAAACAGAAGAGTAGTTAACAGTCAATTCCATTTTTTTCACTATTTTATTGGGTCGGCAACTAAGTAATTGCGGATTTTTTAAAGAAAATCAAAGACAATTTTTTCATGGAACTAAATAACTTTATTCTGTAATGTATTGCCCATTTTGATCAATGACCTTTTGCCATCTTTCAGGCAGCATCATAATCCCACGTTCAAAAAACTTCTGGTTTTTATTAGCAAAAAACTGAATCAGGTACGATTTGACATCATCATCATTATTGAAATTTTTACCATTCAAGGAGTTTTGTAAAGATCGAAACAAAAAGTAATCAGATGGTGCAAGGTCAGGACTATATGGTGGATGTGGCAAAACATCCCAACCAAGCTCCATTAATTTTTGCCGAGTGACCAAAGATGTGTGTGGCCTTGCATTGTCATGATGGAATACAACACCTTTTCGATTTGTCAATTCGGGCCGCTTTTCTTCAACTGCATTGTTTAATTTCGTTAGTTGTTCAATGTAGACATCAGAATTGATCGTTCGGTTGGGTGGTAAGAGTTCAAAGTAGACAATTCCTTTGTAATCCCACCAAACTGATAACAAAACCTTCTTTTGATGAATATCAGCTTTTGATGTTGTTTGAGTTGGTTCACCTGGCCTGCTCCACGATCTTTTCCGCTTGATATTGTTGTAATCAACCCATTTTTCATCGCCAGTTATCAGTCGTTTTAAAAATGGATCATTTTCATTACGTTTCTTTAGCAAATCGTAGCTGCTAATACGTTGCGTTAACTGTGATTCTTTCAGTTCGTGAGGAACCCATGTATCGAGTTTTTGAACATAGCCAAGTTGTTTTAAGTGATTTTCAATGCATGTATGTGATACATGAAGCTTCTCTGCAATCTCACGTGTTGTACTGTGACAGTCCGAATTGATTATTGCTTTGATTAGGGCGTCATCATCTTCAACTGGACGACCAGAGCATTTTTCATCTTTGAGTGAAAAATCACCAGAACGAAATTTGGCAAACCAATTTTGACACTGCCGTTCTTTTAAGGCTTCGTCACCATAAACAGCACATAACTTTTTATGAGCTTGCGATGCGTTTTTCCCTTTGCGGAAATAAAAAAGCAAAATATGACGAAAATGTTCCTTTTGATTTTCCATTTTTCAACGAACGCCAAACAAAAACTACAAAACAGATCAAAAAACTTTTTTTTACTGATTAACAGCTGAATAGCCAACTATCAAATAACAAAATGTGTTTTACATTTGTACTACGTCTGCAAACCTAAAAATTCAACTGAAGCCATATGTGTGTGAAACCCGCAATTACTTAGCTGCCAACCCAATATTTTTCTAAAACTATCTCTTTTCCTCCTTCAGGTGCCACTTCAGTATCCTCCAATTCAAAGTATCAAAGCACAATTTACTGGTAAGTGTTGTCAAAAGTTTGATTTTTTAAAAAGCACCTTCCCTCCGAATCTCTTCATTTCCTCCAGAACACAAGATCTCACCCTTTCTTAGGGAAGCATCAAATCCTAGAATGGCTGAGCCCTGCATGTTTATATTTGAGACAAAGAAGGCATATAAAGAAGAAAAGGGGAGTCATTAGTTATCAAATCTGTGTTTAATTTACATGCCTTTAGATGCCTTACTAACCCTTTCAGGAATCTGAGTAGGAATTATTCTTTTTTTGTTGTTACTCCTAATCCCAAGATTATCCCTCCCCCCCCCCCCAATTGATTTTTAGAGAGAATAGAAGGGAGGGGGAGAGGCAGAGAGAAACATCCATGTGAGAGACACACCAATCGGTTGCCTTCTTCACTGCCCCCAACTGGGGCCAAGGATTGAGCCTCCAACCGAATTATGTGCCCTTGACCTGAATCAAACCTGTAATCCTTTAGTCTGCAAGCTGACGCTCTAACCACTCAGAAAAAAAGCAGGTAGGGTGGAATTATTCTTATTTTCAAGGTAAGGTAACTAATGCTTTACTTCCTAAGTTTTGCCAGTAATTCTGGTATATGTCAAGATTTTACCTTAATGAGAGTTGGGAGAGGTCCCAGATGTGAAGGCCAGGTAATACTTCAGAAGGATAGAATGACTTGGATCCATGACTAACACTAAAAAACCCACCAGCAGTTTAAGACTATTCACTGTCTATCAAGTTCTCCTGAGCCTGAGGGAAGTATATCTTGCTCTCCATAAGAGGTCTTCATTTCCAGTTCAAGCATGCCCCATGGGCCTGGTTCAAAGCAAGAATTACCGAATTTTGCCCAGCAGTGGGGACCTACTCTTCCCTATTACCAAGGGACATGGGCGAGAATGGGGAGTCTGAGATGTAGTTGCTTGGCCATATTGGGGCTGATTGAAAAGAAATTTAGGCTTTTTGGCTTAAACTTGGAATGGCTCCCCATGAAGGTACCAAAGCCATCACGCTATGTTCCTGTCTTTCTCTTTCTCCTCTTCCTTCTCCTCCTCGTCCCCCTCCTCTTCCTTCTTCTGTGGAGCAGCTCTTCCCAAGGCACCTTCCCAGAAAAGCTAGTGATAAAGTAGGAGGGAGAGGCAGGTCTGTGTTCTGGAGCTCTTTCACCTGCCTCTTTCTGGGCAGAGCTTGAGCCCACTGACATTCTGTGCACAGCGGCATCATTAAGCTGCAGCAGTTGCTGGTAAAAGCCAGTAGTAAATGCTGCTGGGAGTCCAGTGCCCAGGGCATGGAAATGTGCATTTCACAGTAAGGTGGAGAGAGAATAAGGGAGAGCTCAAAGCAATGGCCCTCCAGGCACCCTTTGTGTCTATTGAACTATTGAACAAGGAAGCCCTGAGGTTGCCAGTCCTTCCCTATTCTGAAAATCACGGAAACCTCCAAACTCAAGCTCCATATCCTGCCGCAAGTCTGTTGTGACAACTGCCAATGGCTTTAATCTCTCAGCTCTTAAATTCCAGCCCCATCAGAAACTGTCTTGGGTACCAGTGCTAGCTCTACCTCCTCTTCCATCCCATGGGTAAAGCACAATGCCCACTTCCTCTCATTCTTCTCAAAATCTCTTCCTATCACTGCCTTTTCATATGTTTCTAGAAGAATGTTGTTGCCCAAAGTTGTACTAAGGAATCTTCTTTATTTCTTCTTCTCCTACCCTCCTTAGAGTGTGACAATGAAAAAGGTTTCATCCTCAAACCCTCAAATGAAGAGAAAACCATGAAGGTACAAGACAACTCAATCTCCATCAGATGCGATGGGTTTTATCTCGTCTCCCTGAAGGGCTACTTCTCCCAGAAGCTCAGCCTCAGCCTTCATTACAGGAATAACTCGGAACCCCTCTTCTCCCATGACAAGGTCACGTCTGTCAATTCCATCACTGTGGCCTTTCTGCGTTACAAGGACAAAGTCTGCTTGAATGTGACTACTCACAATTCCTCTTGTGCAGACATCCAAGTGAATGGTGGGGAGTTAATTCTCGTTAGTCAAAATCCTAGTGGATACTGTGCTAATGAATGAGGACCTGATGGCCACACCTAAGCCAGGCACCAAGCTCGAATGCCATACTCAAGGTGGACAGGACACTGGTTCTTCCTTGGGAGTGGAGGAGTCGTCCCAGATCAGCCCCCACCTCTGGCCACACAGGATGTGACCAGACGATTCCCCCACTCCCACTCAGGGATATTTAAGACTTATTTTACATATCATTTAATTTTATTTATTCTCGTATATTCTAAAGCACCTAGCCCTCATCCTTCACAATTGCCTCAAGCCTGTCAGGTACTTCTGCCCAAAACGAAACTAGGTGCCTCTTCCTCATGATACATTGTTTCTATTGGTCAGGAAATGGTCATAATAAACTTGCTTTATTGAAAAAGACACTGGACGAGCATTTTCTGGAAATCTGGCATCTGGTGTTGTTGAAATGAAGAAGACCAAGAAGAGGGCCGACGAATCAGTTGGAAGTGGCGTGGACCCATTGACAGCTGCAGCTGTCTCTCTAGGATGGAATGTGTTGCAGTCTGCATGTTGCCTAAATACCTCTTACTGCGTGAAATTAAGAAGGAAAATCAGCTTGTAAACTGCTTCAGGATTTGGCTAAGATAGTCCAGGCTTTTTTTCCTCTACCACATTGCTTTCTCCACCTTCCAAATGTTTTTAAAAGCAATTCTCCCTTCAAAAATTCAGTAAGAATTTAAACAGTCTGGGGAGGGAAACATTTTTGTTACTGACAGTCAGTGGAACATGTATGCACCCTTCAGCTTATGCTGGTAACACTCAGCCCCATGCCTTGTACAAGCACACCACATTGCTGGTTTCAGAAATGAAGTAATTCTATTATCAGATACAACTTTATGTCAAAGTCACCAAGAGCCTACTGTCTTTTATGAAAAACAATGATCTCTATCTAGAAAGATCCTAATATCACATATGATCCTATATCAATTATTGAGACTAGAATCAGCTAACACCAAGGCTTTTCTTTTCTTTTTTTTTTTTTAAATATATTTTATTGATTTATTACAGAGAGGAAGAGAGAGGGATAGAGTTAGAAACATCGATGAGAGAAAGTCACCCATCAGCTGCCTCTTGTACACCCCTACTGGGGATGTGCCCGCAACCAAGGTACATGCCCTTGACCGGAATTGAACCTGGGACCTTTCAGTCTGCAGGCCGACGCTCTATACACTGAGCCAAACTGGTTTTGGCAACACCAAGGCTTTTCAATGAGATCCCTTATGTTTAGTTTAAATGCTCCTCTGATGTGTCAGGCTCATAACATTGTGAACACATCCAATTTTTCATAAGTCAAAATTTTATATATAATTTGTAGGCTCTTAAATTTTGGCTAAAATTTGTCTTAATAGTTTCCAATGTTTCCCTAACATTTTAAGTAGAGCATGAGAAATGTAGACCTTTTCTGGATGATTCTGTGTCATCACAATAATCATGCTGGGCTCCAGAAAGATGGTCCTGCACTAGATGGTTTTCATCACATTTGAATTTTTTTCTGTCTTTTAAACATAGTTTTCCATCTCCTCTTAAGTGTCTATCTCCAATTATATTCCCACCCTTCTATTTTAATCTGTTATGGAGACATAAATAAGTGATAATAAAAAGCTAAATAAGAGAAATTGTATATAAGTTAAGAGTAACCAAGCTCTAGTGGTGGCCAATCATAACTATAGGGAACATTTATGGAGGATCTACTATGGACTAGGCATGGGGCTAAATGCTCTATGCCAATTGTTCTGAGCAAGATATTCTATAAATCTGTCCCAACCTCTCAGAGGGTGTGTGTGTGTGTGTGTGTGTGTGTGTGTGTGTGTGTATGCTGACTACAGTCTGCAAGTTGATGTTACTCAATGAGTGATATCTAATAAGTAAATGTTTATGACTACAGATAATATTTAAGAAAATGTATGTTTTCTTTTTTAAGTTTGGAATTTCTGACTATATCTCACCTGGGTGTGCACATTCTAGCCCTAAGCATAACTGTTCTGTGGGTTGTTTGTCTTTGGTGCCATGGCCTGTCTTGGCAAATGCCCACGCTGGCGTCCCTCCATCAGCCACATGGGGATATTTCTGCCATGCAGCAGCCTCACTCCCCCACCTTTCACCCGTCAACACATGCATATCCCCTTTAAATCACTCCTTCAAAAGGATAATTCAGTTTTCTCTGGACACAACAGAATTCTGTGGAAACAGAACCGAATGGAAGTCAGGAAACTGGAATTCTAATTTGTCTGAGTCACTAACTAGCTAAATAACTTTGGACAAATACCCATTTTTCAATCCTGTTTCCATCATTGTTAAATGACCCCCTTAGAATCTTATGCCCATAGTGCTAAACTGTGAAAGTACATGCTAAATGTCCATATACTGGTTGGTATGAGTTAGGTAACTTCTTTTACTATATGGATTTTATTTTGGACATGCTAATAGTCTTTCCTCATCAACTGTTACCTAGTGCCTTTCTACTTAGGGAATGACATAAGGGATCCAACCTTGATCTAAGTCATATTTTGTTCTTAAGCATACTAGGCAAGTCCTCTATTTTAAGCTTTGATTTTGTATTTAGTGCTTTCCTGATTCTCAGAGAGTATTAATATTGATATTAATAATATATCCAAATAATATTATTGATATTTACGTGGAAACAAATAAAAGATTTCAGAATCCACTACTGGTTAGAGCGTTGGAGTTTTTATTTATCCTGCTCTTCCTTTCCTTGTTAGATCCACCAAGTTTCTGATGAGGGGAGCCCGGGAGTTCTCTCTTGGCTTGTCAGCTGCAGTCAGTCCAACAGGGGAGCGGGGACAAGCCAGGCGAGGACATGGGCTCAGTGAACTGAGCTCTATTGTGCTTGAGTAAATGCTTGGGTTCGGGTTGTTTTCTTTCCCCCAAAATGCCTCTCCATTTCCCACTCCCACCTATGTGGAATCCCAAAGGTGCTGTGGAGAATAGCCGGATAACCACTGACCTAAATGTATTTTAGGTATAAAATAAGTTCTATAAAAGAGATGTGAAAATTTTCTATAAACTTTCAGAAAGAATATTAAGTGCTTATGAGGACTTTAAAGAACTTCATGGAAGAGGTGACATCCCTGAAGGATGGAATAGCATTTGGAGGAGTATTCTAGGCTTAGGTAAGACATAAAGAAAAATAGAGATTAGAAAGTTAAAGATATAGAGAGAAACAATGCATAGTTTCATTTTTAGCAGATGAAGTAGATAGATATATGTAGTGTATGTAATATACAAAGCAGCCTAATGGGGGAAATTTTCAGAAAAATAAATTTCTGAACAATAGCACAGAAATCAGAAACTGTTAGCCTATGATAAAGTAGACTTTGTTCTGTAAGCAAGAAGGAGGCATTGAGGATGAGCTAGGAACAAATGGAACTGTATTCCACTGACTCTTAGGATAACAGCCATTGTGATATCAATGATATCTAAAACCATCTTCAGCTCAGATGCCTTCTGCTCTGGTGTCACACTATTGCAATCATCTGTGTTATCTATATATATAAAAAAAGTCTAAACAACAGGGTGACCAGATGACTGGATGACCAGCCAGTAGCTATAATGTGCACTGGCCACCAGGGGGCAGATGCTCAACACAGGAGCCCAGGTGGTCAATGTGCTCCCACAATGGGAGCACTGCTCAGCTAAGAGATGGGCACCAGACTCCCAGGCTGCGGAGGCGCGAGCCTCTCCCACAGACACTCCCCACTGTGCACCTAAGTAACAGCATTGGCAGGTGGAGTGGGGGCCCGGATGAGTGGGAGCAGTGCAGCACCCAGCCTGGGCTCAGGCTCCTCCCCAGTCACCTGCCACTTCGCACACTACTTCCTGCTGTGCAGGATTGAGGAGCTGGTGAGTAAGCCTGGGTTGCAGTAGCACAGAGGTCCACGGATTCCCCAAGGCCAGGCTGAGGAACCCCATTGATGCATGAATCCCTGCACTGAGCTTCTAGTTAGCAATAACATGCCATTTATTGAGTACTTATGACATGCCATGCATTATATTAGAATTTTATATGTATTATTTAATATTATCTTCCTAAAACTCTTTGAAGTGGATATTATTATTATTCTTATTTTGCATGAGAGAATTTGAGATGAAGTAACATCCCTAAAGGCATGCAGCTGACAAATGGTTGAGCTTAGGTTCAAGACCAGGGATAATTGACACCAAAGACCATGCTCTTAACTGGGATACCCAGTCTCTGGGAAGCTCCAGGTGGCTGTAATAAACATCTCTGCACAGGATACTCACATTGACTATTCTCTTCCTCATCTCTGCTCCTGTTTCATAATGTTGGTTAGAGTAAGTAAAATAATTCCAGAAGCCAGAAGTATCAGGGTCATCCTTCTCTCCCATCATCTCTGTCCATGAGTTTGTGGATTCTGCTTTCTCTCCATTAACTTTTTTTTAGACTATTATAGTAACTTCCCACCAGGCCCACATGCCTTAGTGAGTCCTGGTTGGATTAAGAAGATGATGCACCCTTATCAATGAATAAGGAAAATGGACAAACAAAATGACACTGGGTGCCATGGTGGAAAGACTGTGGTTTGTGAAGCCTGGTTTTATATCCTGACTGTCATACATGAGCTGGGTGACCCTGGCAAGTTTGCCTTTTTTTTTTTTTCAAACCACTCTAAATGCTAAATCTTACTTTCCTTATCTGTAAACAGAGATATCAATATAGTATGTCCCAAAAATATATACATTGAATAACTTTTAATTCCAATGGGTTAAATATGAAAAGAAAGAAACATCAATTGAGCTATCAGCTATTAACTGTGTAACTGTGTATACAGTTTTTGGGACACCCTGTATACTTTCTGGGTTATTATGAACACAAGAGTACCTAGTGCATTGCCTATAACATAGTTGGTCTTAATACCTAATACATATTAATTTATAAAAGTAATTTACTCCAAAAGGCAGAAAGTATCAAATGAATACGAAAATTATGGGGGTTCAGGGATGGAGAGGATACTGAAGCATAATGGAAGAGCTTTGCAGGACTTAGACTGGACCTCAAAAAGGAAGGAGAACATAACAGGGGAAGAACAGTATATGCAAAGGCTGAGGAGTAAGAATTCTCATGGTGTTTTCTGTGGACAAAGAGCTACCACGGCTGTTACAGCTCCCACTCTTTCCTTTATTTGAGCACATTCTATTTCTTAAGATAGAAATTTATGTTTGTTCATGGTTGGAGATAAGGATTAATGGGTAGTTTGAGGATAAAATATTGGGGGCATTAGTGACATGGCTAAGAATGTTGGATCATGTCCTGCAAAGGAAGATATAGGTTTCAGAAAAAGGATAATTTATTATGATTGGGGAAAAAGCCTAAGTTCAATATACTTTTCATTTCGACTCAATTCATGTGAATACCTACCTATTGCTAGTTGAACTAAAGCTTAAAAATACTTTTATAAAAAGAAAATTAAAAAAAGGAATGTCAGAAGAGCCAAGTTTTTAATGCTTTTGGGAAATGATATACGGAGAGCTTTTTATTAAATTCAGAATGAATGTTTAATAAAGATTGTACTGGGTGGTTTTTAAAATATTAAATATGTTTAAAAAGTAATATTTAAAAATATCAACCTGAGATGTTATGACTACTAAAAAATAATCCCTGAGAATTTCAATCACTCTGCACATTTATTAATTTGTTTAGGATTTAAATATATCCTGTTTCTAAAATTAAGTTTTTGTCAATGCTTTGGAATCGCCTACCTACCTACCTACCTACCTACCTATTATCTTCTTTTCCCTGCAGTAACCTTTATCTCAGAGTATGTGGGGAACCTGGAACCTTCCACAATAATGTCCGTATTAATCAGCCATGGTGGTTGTTATAGCCACTCATTCAATGCATGATCCATGGGCTCAAGCCATGGAAATATATTAAAATTTCAACAAAAATATTACTTTGGAGAACTGACACATAAAGCCTGTTAATGCTTTACCACCACCATTCCCTGCTCCTTTCCTGACTCCCCCTCCTTCCCTCCAAAACAGCTGGCCAGATGGTTCATTCCAATCTTGAGAGAATGGGATATAAGGGCTTTCAGTGTTGACTGATGCCTGGGGGACAACTAGGGTAGCGTTAAGAAGCAGTCAGGGAGTTGCCTTAGGAAGAGGTTGCTAAGTGTCCAGGCAGGGTATTCTACCATTTTACCCCTGTCCTTGAGGAATCTGGAGCCACTGTGTCTGGGGCATGGCCAAACATGGCCTTGACCAGCATTTTGGTTAATGGAACTGGATGACTTTGTTTGGCTTCCTCTGGCCTGTCTGTGGGAGGGACTGAGGGATGCTAGGAGCTGAAACATAGATTTTTGGCATTTGGGTTTAGTTGGAGTCATGCCAAGGCTGAGCACTTTTACTTACATATACATTCTCTTTATTGCTGATGGATAGAAAAGATCTTTCATTTTCCTCCCAATTTCATCCTCTTGAATTTCCTTGGTTTTTGAGGTTTGAGACTAAAAAGAGAATGATAATGAAATAAAAGTGATCAACAGGAAGACTCGATATTGTAGAAACATAAGCAGCAAGTAACCAGAAAGTAATCTCTAAAGGCCATTTCAGATCAGCCCTCTACTTTTATTTAGGATGCACAATCTTTTAGGATATGACAATTTATGTCCTCCCTTTATAATCAATTTCAAGATGTAACACTCTATACCTTTCAACTTATAAAAAATTTCATTTATGATTGTAAATCAAGTAGACAGTTGACATAAATTTGGTCTGCTCTTACTATATTCCAAGCACTGTGCTAGGAACTTAGTGATAATTTTTTTTCCTTGTGAGAAATGAAAATGAGCTGTTATTCTTGATCTTCTTGGATTCAAAGCCCCCAAAAGTAGATGCATACATTACCCAGATGCACTTCAAAAGCCTAGTCATTCAATAAAAAGCACTGGTAAATTATACCACATTTTTATATTTCTCATAAATACTATTTCTCTTCTTTTAATCACATTCAGACTATTTTAAACTCTTTAGGTGAGCAATAAACAATTCTCATTCATTTTACAGTTAAATTTCATTTTGCTACTTGGTCAAATACATGGCATTTGTTTTGGATAAAGCCCACATTTGAAAGTCCAAAATTTTTAGAGTATTGAATTCATAAGATAAGGAGACCAGAGACAGATTTGACAGACTTTTTTTTTTTTTTTAATCCTCATCTGAGGATATTTTTTTCTATTGATTTTCAGAGAGTGGTGAAAGAGAGAAAGGGAAAAGGGGGGAAGACAGGAAGAGAGAGAAAGATAAATTAGTTGCCTCCTGCATGTGCTGAGGCTTGGGACCAGAAATTGAACTTTCAACCCAGGTATGTGCCCTTGATGGGGAATTGAACCTATAAACTAAACCACTGCGCCAAACCAGCTAGGACAGAGTTGGCAGATTTCTAATCTAACATTTCTTATATAACCAATGATATTTTATCCATTTATCCACTCTTACTGTGTGTTACTGTTGGCCTACTGTGCTAGGTACTGTAAATATAAAGATAAATATATACAGCAAATAGTTTCTTTCCACTAAGCCAGAAGAAAATAGAAAACATTTAAAATATTCAAGAAAAAGAAAAAAAATGAGGCAAGGGTTTTATATCTAGCAAACGTGACATTCAAGTATAATGGGCACAGATAAATTGTTTTCAACTTTTAGGAACTGAGGAAATATTGTTTCTATGAGTCCTTCCTGAGGATTCTATTAGAAAATGAGATAACAAAGATAAAGACAACCTAAGAACTTGTGATGAAATAAGGCTTTAAATGAAAATATACTACTAGAGGTTTATTAAATTTGAGGGTTTATTCACCTTAACCTCAAACAGATCAGGGGTAGAAGAGAAAGGACAAGTATGTTAAAAATATGTTTTTAAATTTTAAAATCTTTTCAATTACAGTTGACATTCAATATTATATTAGTTTCAGGTGTACAGCATAGTGTAGTTAGACATTTATATAAATTGTAAATTTGTATAAATAATCCCCCCATAAGTGTGGTACACTGTTCTTTTTTTTTTTTTTTTTTTAAAGATATATTTTTATTGATTTTTTACAGAGAGGGAGAGAGAGGGATAGAGAATTAGAAACATCGATGAGAGAGAGTCATCGATCAGCTGCCTCTTGCACACCCTCTACTGGGGATGTGCCCGCAATCAAGGTACATGCCCTTGACTGGAATCGAACCCAGGACCTTTCAGTCTGCAGCCCGACACTCTATCCACTGAGCCAAACCGGTTTCGGCGGTACACTGTTCTTTCTAACTGTATTAATGATAGTTATATTAATAACACACTATTCTGAGTGTGTTGTATATCATGTATAATAAAATGTCTAATTATCACTCAAGGCTCAGCTCAAAGAAAACTCCATAAGCCCTTCTTTAATTTCACTAAGAGGAAGGAATTTTTTCCTTCTTTGGCTTCCCATTATCCTATATACCGTAATAAAAGCCCAACGACCGAATGGCAGAATGATTAGAACAACCAGTCAACCAATTGCTATGATGTGCACTGACCACTAGGGGACAGATGCTCAATGCTGGAGCTGCCTTGTGGTGCTCACTGTGCTCCGACAGTGGGTGGTTCCACAGCTGCTTGGCTGATGGGGATGAGCTGTGTTCCCATAGCTGGCCAATCCCCACAGGTTACGCCTCCCACCAGTTCACGAATCCATGCACAGGGCATCTAATATGTGTGTGTGTGTGTGTGTGTGTGTGTGTATGTGTGAACAATCTACATACATACATATGTGTCAGGAGTTACCATGCTAGTACTAATACATTATATAATTCTTTCATGACATTTACTTTTTTCTATTTTTTATTATAGTGATTATATGTAAGTATTTTTCTCAAGCACCATGATGATGAGTTTCTATACTTGGCACAGTGCTAACTAAGTGTATAAAGTTGGCCAGAAATTTTTTTTGGTGAATAAATGATTTATTTAGAAGAAACATAACAGGTACAGAGATAAAACATTAATATTGTTTATAAAATTCTCATACTAGATCCATATTTCTCACCCTCCTAAGTGATGCAATAGCTAAAGGATAGATTTTTTTTTTTTGTTCCAGATTAGTAGTATGGAAATAGCTCCCCAAGGACCTACTGTTTTCTGAAGGTAGTTAATGCCTAAGAATATAATATTCTTTAATCTTCTTTTATAAAAAATATATTTTTTTTATTGTTTTCAGAGAGAAAAGGAAAGGGAGAGACAGAAACATCAATGGTAAGAGAGAATCATCGATCAGCTGCTTCCTGCACGCCCCCTACTGGGGGTTGAGCCCCCAAGTGGGGCATGTGCTCCAATCGGGAATTGAACCCTTACCTCCTGGCTAATGGGTTGATGCTCAACCACTAAGCCATGCTGGCCAGTTGCCAATGAATATAATTTTTAAACAAGCCTCAGAAACCATAACTAGCTACCCTCAAAAAAAGCAATTACACCATTACTAATTACCTGCCCACAACTTCTTTGTATACAAAACAAGTTACTTTGTACAGGATGTAAGGAAGCTGTAGCAGTCACTCTGAGCTTATAACCCAGCTATGTACTTACTAAGCAGGAGGCATTTGTAAGAGGAGATTTCAGCCAGCTGGTCTTAGACAAAAAAAAGAAAAAGAAAAAAAAGAAATAAAAGGGGGGCGGGGCATGACTTCCTTCTTGCTTGGCAGACTGCCCTGTTAAATCAGTGTTAACTGAAAACATAACTTATATTCCACCTAACAGGAATCTTACTGGAAAAAGGAATAAAATCTGGCTTAGGTGGTTCTCAGCCTTTCTAATGCCTCGACCCTTTAATACAGTTCATCATGTTGTGGTGACCCCCAACCATAAAATTATTTTCGTTGCTACTTCATAACTGTAATTTTGCTAATGTTAATGAATCATAATGTAAATTATCTGTGTTTTCCGATGGTCTTAGGCTCCACAGCAGTGGTTCTCAACCTGTGGGTCACTAGCAGGGTCACCTAAGACCATCGGAAATCACAGATATATACATTCATAACAGTAGCAAAATTACAGTTATGAAGTAGCAACGAAAATAATTTTATGGTTGGGGGTCACCACAACATGAAGGAACTGTATTAAAAGGTTGAGACATTAGAAAGGTTGAGAACCAATGGGCTAGGGGAACTGGAGAAATAATAATATCCCAAACTAAGTCTAGACATGCAAAAAGTCAGTTCTAGATCCACATTTCACAAGAAGGTCTGGTCGGAAGTAACTTTTCCCATAAAAATAAATAAGACAGGAACTCCTTTCTCAATAAGTCATGCTCTTCATTAGACTTCTGGCCAAAATTCTTACGTGGTTAAAGTGGCAGTCGAAGGACTCCCATCACGTCCTAAATATCAATAAATCTTCCCTCTTGGGGAGCTGAGATGGCCCTCGGGAGTCTTAGGAAAAGGAATGGGGAACTGTAAGACATGGAGGAGTCAAAATAAAGTAACCTCGGAGACAAGAAACCAAGAAAGGAACAATTTAAATGTCCTTCAAGAATGTAGATTTACACTACAGTTTTATTAAATTTGAGTGTTTATTCACCACGACCTCAAATGGATCAGGCACTTGACATGTCTATTCTAAAGAGATTTTTAAAATGACTTATTGGAGTTTTCACAAACACAAGGCTCTCTAATAGCCATGTGGTAGTGCTCAAAGAAAGAAATGAAAACTTTGCCATTGACTTGCGTGCTATATATATATAATTCTTTGCATATGCTTTAGCTGTAAGTCAACAATTAGGGTGTTCTTTAAAACCTAGCCAGTCTGCATGCTAGAATGGGTCCCAGTATCAAGTCTGCCACACCTCTCACAACTACGGGGTCTTAGATCTGTAATTTTTCAACCTAATTTTTAGTGTCAAGAAGTTTTAAATGTATGGAATGGATACATTTAATCTCTAAAACTTCTCTTGAATGTAACACTCCACTAAAGAAGCAGCCGTATTTAAGGGAAAAAGGTACAACTAGCCCCACTACCACCACCATCATCTTGATTCTATAGGTAATTGTCTAGTGTAATGGCTAGGAACAGACTCTGCAGCCAGATGACCTGTTGGAATACAATTTGACCATTCATGAGCTGCATGACCGTGGGCAAGATACTCATCCACTCCATGCTTTTTCCTTTTTTCTTACTAACAGAAATATGATTTTGTGAGGGAGAGCATTTGCACTCAGCTAAGATACTATATTTCCCAGTACTCCTTGTAGCTAGGAATAGTTAGTTGTATGTCTAAGTTTGGGCCAATGAAATACAAGCCAAAGTTTCAAGGGTGGCATCCAGAAAAGTTCAATCAAAAAGGGAACTGACTCAGGGGGATATAACCTGTTGCTCTTTTTTTCTCCTTCCATCTCCTTGACTGGAAGACAGAGTAGCTGATGCAGAAGTGGCCACCTTGAGACCTTAAAAATGGTCTTATGGAGAAAGGTTCGACATTAAAGATGGCAGAACTGAAAGCAAGAATGGGCTGAGATCTTTGATGGTTCCTCCATCATGGAGATAGTTCAGACTGACCTACTCCTAGGCTCGTTTCACACGAGAGAAAAATAATCCATCTATCTTATTTAAACCCTTGTTTGGATGACTTTCATTCCTCAGACCTGTATACAATGTCTAAATAATACCTGCAGCTTTGAGGCCTGGTGTGTCACTATCTCTTCAGCCTCATCTTCTACCATGTCTACCCACTTTGATCCTCAATCCTCAAAAATTGACACCTCCAGCAGAATGTGTTACTTTTAGTTCCCTACACTTGTTTCTCTGATATCTTGGCCTTAACTATATTTCTTCCCTTCCTTTGACTAGTTTAATGTCTGTTCTTCTTTCTAGTCTTAATTGTCACTTCTTCCAAGTAGGCTTCTCTTTTATTCTAAGTCTGGATAATTATCCTTCCTGTGTACTTTTATTAAATCTCTTCTTTTTATCTTGTCTGGTATCAATTGTAATTGACTAGTGCTTCCTTCACTAGGCCTTAGGTTCAGTGAAGACAAGAGCTGGGTCATGTCTACAATTTATATCTCTAACATCTCATAACAATCCTGGTACCTTAGAGCCAGGATTAGAGTCAGTGCACGTGTGCTGACAAATGAATGAATGAATGAATGAATGGGTGACTAAATACATAACAAGGTGAAAATTATGCATTTATCTGAATGAACTGCTTCTGACGGCTATTTTCACTATAAAAAGAGACCAGAGATGAGAGAGGTCCTTTGGTTCTCCTGATATCACACCTTCTGTTTCTAGGAAGCAAGAAAAGATGGAACATTTCCACTTTTGTCTATGATCTGTCTTTATCTGTACACAATTAGATTGACCAGGGAGGTCAATTCTCCTCTCACTTCCCACAAACCATGGCTTAGATGAGGGAAAATCAAGAGTATGACATTTCTTCAGAGAAAACATTGTCTCTAATTTAAACCACACACCAACCAAAGGATCAGTTTGGCTCTTTGGAGGTTGAGTAATGAGTTTGGAGAGTTCTCCATGTGCCAGATGATGCACTGATACCATCAACTCTTTGCGCAAGTTTGACTCTGTTTTCCCAGTTTTTAATGTTACTCACACTTCCGTGTCCTTTGTTCCCATTTGGATGAATTTGCTGACCCATCTTGGGTTCTGTGTATATGGAGATCTAAAACCTAGCTGGGTTTACTTGTTGGCCAGGAGTAAATTCTACTGCATATGGTTTACTTTATGAGTCTAAGATACCTAACACAAAATTGTTACTTAAAATAGAGGACTTGTTTGGGATTGCCAATAATTCTTGCAGTGTGGCCAAGGGATGAAATGTCCACCTTTAAAAACTGAACAGATAAAGTAGGTACATTTCAACGGTTTGAAAAACCAGTTCTTTTAATCCCTGCCTTTATGTTCTGTCATAGAAACAAGGAGTCCTTTCTAAACTTCCTTCTTGGAAGGCAGATGGAATTCTGAAATTATAAAAGGTGGTGTATAAAAGGAGGATCCAAGAAGCTGCATTTCTGAGACTTATAGATCAACTTTTGTTTTAAATTACTTAAGATCTCTCTATATCTCTATATCTCTATATCTCTATATCTCTATATCTCTCTCTATATAGATATATAGGTATATAGATATATAGAGATAACTTTTTAATCACCTGTCACCTCCTCCTGCCTCCCTGATCAATCTAATGCTAGGATAGACTGAAATAAAAATAAAATCCACAGTGTACCTGAGATCTTTTTGGAGCTGGAACAAATTTGGTCACAGTCAGCCAAATCTTTTAAAAGTTATTGTGAACTAAAAGGTAGATACTCTTGAAATGCCATGCTGAAAAAAAAAGGCTTTTAAAAAATCAGAAATAACTAATACATTTGAGTGGTACACTCACTAGTGGAAAGTTGGCTGGCAGAAGAGGTAATGGAGAGGAGAGATGGAGGCAGAATGTGTGGAGAAACGATCAGTTTCAGTGTCTGAGGCTGTCACTGTCTTCTTTCCTGCATAGCAGACATTACTAATCGATTTAGACATTCTCTTATGCTATTCTCAATTTAGCTTTATGATGCTGGTTTACCCAGTGTCCAGGTAGACGCTTAAATTTATTGCATTAGTAAGAATAAAAAGTTTTTTGTAACTAAAGTATTAAAGAGGTACAAAATGGAGGTACTTAAAACTTAGTGAAAATCAACATACTTGAGTTGGGATGTAGGTCTTTTAGGTGAGATAATTGTTCCAATGGGGAGAGAAGATGTAGAGAGGGATTTTGAGCCTGTACAGAAAGGCTGAGTATCCTGCCTATTGAATGGCATGAAGTGCCATTCTATCTCCTTCACTAATGGCCATGCAACTTTGCACAGGCCACCAAACTTCTCTGAATTGCTCTATCTGCATTTGTGCAATTTCAGGACAAAGTTGTTGTGAGAAGTAGGTGAGATAACCCAAAGAGTTTGTAAATTATAAAGTGTTATGAAAACCTAGGATTAAGGGACTACTGGTTTGTAATAAATGCTAGGCCAGACAGACCTAGATAGTTATTATAATAGTGGAGGTAAAATTTAAGACTATTGGAAGGGTAAAAATCATACTAGAGCTAATCCACAGAGTAATTAATCCTGCAAAATTGCAAACAAGAGAAAATAGTGGTGGGGGTAGGAGAGGTCGAGGCAGAACTTGACCAAGGAGTGGGGGCTCCAAACCTAAAGTCTATAGAGACAGGCAGTTTCATTGTCTCCCCCCATCCCTTTAATGCTTATTCAGACAACATAAGCTCTTCTTACTCCTGGAGGAAAACTTTGGTGGATCCCAAGGATTTTCTATCCAGGAGGTATGGTCACTTTTAGTAATGAACAGGGCCTAAAGTCAGATGATTACTTGTGCCTTCGTAGTTTCTGATAATATGGCATTCATCTCCAGCTTTTTGGTACTGGGGTTCTGCTGTCTCTATAGATGGATGCATAGGATAAACCCCCAAGGTGACTTCACACACCTGGTTCCCATCAGCATCCCTTGCCCTAACAAACTGTGGGAGTGTGGCCAGTCTCAATATAACAGCCGTTTCCCTGTTTTTGCCACCAGAACACTTAGTTCATATTCTGAGTTGAGATTCTCTAAGTGGATGTCAGACCTCAGCCCCTCTGGCCTATAGTGGTCACATATTAAGCTTTCTAAGTAGCCCCCAGGAAAGCCCATACCTTTCCCATGAGTGAGATGAGGGAGCAGGCAACTCTTTTTAATATCTGGTTAAAGAAATGGAAAGCAGGTATGAGTTTTGTTGAAGAAAAAATCCTTTCAGATTTCAGTAAGTGGAATTCAACTAACATCTCTGCAATGAGTACTGAGGCCCTGGGATTGCAGAAATGAATAAAACATGGTAATTATCTTCTATTCAGCAGATGAGTAAGTGTAAACAAGTAATTGCAGAATAGGATGTCAAAGAGAAATGGTGGTATCAATCATTTTGGAAGGATTTTGCCAGAGGAATAGGTAATTAAACAATGAGTAATGATAATTTTATAAGAGAGCAAACCTCATAAACTCAGTGAAAAATGTCTGAATGTATGAGATGGACATAAAAATATGGGAAATTTTTATACTGCAACAGAAGATGATGCTAAGAATTTGGCTCACTGAGAGGGAGGTTCCCTTGTCTTCTGGATACACATCAAGTGACATTTGGGAGACTCATGGCATCAAATATCTAGGGACTTGGTTTGGTTTTAGGAACCTATATAAGTTGCATGTGAACATCAGTGAATATCACCAAGACTTTTGCTTCTTTAAAATTTCCTCAGGGAAAATAAAAGACAAGCAGTAGGAATTACTTAATGAATAGAATTATTTTCCTTGGATCTAAAAAATTAGCAAGAGAAGAAATTCTCCATGTTATATCCTCTGGTCACAGTGCAATGAAATGAGAAATTGTTATACTTTATGTTATTACTATTATTGATGCAAGAATTTAGATACATTACAACAAAGATCATATAAAAAGTGTTTTAAAAATGAGATATAAGCCAATTGATTAAATAACAGACTTTGGAAAAAATAAGAAAAATTAGAACTTTTCATAACACAGAAAACCTCTGGGGTGAAATCACAGAAATACTCAGAGGTCAATTCATAGTTTTCAATGCTTTTACTGTTAAAAATAACAATGAAGAAATAAACAAATAAAGTATTGAACTTAATTATGTAGGAGGGAAAACAACACATTAAAAGTCCTAAGGAAATTGGCACAAATGAAATAAGACAAAAATTTGTAAGCAAAAATGTTAAAGCAGGACTAACAAACCCACCTATATATATATAAAAGCCTAAGTGACTATCTGACTGTCTGACTGGTAGCTATGACGCGCAATGACCACTAGGGGGGCAGATGCTTCAACTGGTAGCTATGACACACACTGACCACCAAGGGGAAGATGCTCAATGCAGGAGCTGATGAGTTGCGGTGACTTGGCAGCTGCGGTTCCCAGATGGTGCACCTGGAACCAGAGAGGTGGGAGCCTGATTCCAGGGTGGATCACCTAAGAATTGCCCTCTCACAATTTGGGACCACTTGGGGGATGTTGGAAGCCAGTTTTGGCCTGATCCCTGCAGGCCAGGCTGAGGGACCCCACCTGCCGGAGGGACCTCACTCACGCTGAAGATGCCCTTTGAGCCCCAGCGCTGCCCCACATGCAGCTGGCCAGGAAGGGCCCATGGGAGGTTGGCTCCAGGGCATGTCCAGCCTGTCTCTCTCAGTCCCACCCTCCCACCCCCCTGCCACCTTCTAATTAATTTCCTTTCAATGTGCAGGAATCCATGAATCAGGTCTCTAGTGCATTATAATTGCACTTAAAAGACTGCAGATTTTTATCAAGAAAGAAAAAAAAAAGAGAAAACACTATAAAAAAGACTGTCCTGAGGAAAAGTTGAAGCTGGGTTTTACTGCATGCTTAATTTTCTCCCCCTTAAGGATTTGGATTTACTAAAGAACAGCAGCCTGGGAACTATGGGGTTTATGTGACTGAATTTATGATTTTGGTACAGACCTAATGTGGTCTCACACACACTTGCTGGTATGTGGTTAACTATTGGGTTCAGCAAGGTTGCATTTGGACAGTCTTCCGTTTAAACAAAAATTCTTAGACAAATTAATCTAGGACACATGTCAAAGTTTATTGCTAATGAAGGAGGAAAGTAGCAAGCAGATATGGAATGTCAGTTCTCAGTGATAGGAGAGAAAAGAATGCACATTCACCAGTTTCTACTCTATCAGTGTGGTTCAACAGTGGCAGTGACCATTCAGTCCTCTTCCTAAAGCTGGTAGGCACGAACCATTAATCATAAATAACAAGTAACACATTGGAGAAGGGAGCAGTAAGCAAACTGCTCTGCGGCACTGAAATAATACCAAACAACAAGACTTTATTCTTCCAGAGGCCAAATTAGGCAAGACTAATTCTGATAGTGGTCACTTGCTGGAGTTCAGAACAGGTTAACTCCAAAATGGCACCTTAGCATATTAAGTATTGGCAGATAACCTTCTCTTCTCATCTGAAGCAGCCCTCCCTATACCTGGAGGAAAGGAGCATTTTTATCTCTGAAGAGGGAGAGATTCTAAGAAGAATCTGGATAAACAGGTCTTGCTGAGTTTCCCAGTTCACTATCCTGAGCTCACACCCTTTGTTCCATCATGTTTAGCCCTAACTTTCTGCTCTTCATCAAACCTAGTATAGAAATACTCAGGCTTAACTATTTCTATGGTTTTTCATTTCCTTATAAAGGCTTCATTGTCTCCAGTAGATTTTATGCTTTTCTTCTGTTAATCTATCTTTGTAAGTTTAATTTTCAGGCCCAGCCATGGACCCTAAGACGGTTAAGGAAAACTTTCCCCTTCTCTAACACTTAAGTAGAGACACTCCTGCAGCTGTTCCCAAACATGCATTTAAAAGTAATTGTTTTCCCCTTACTCCAAGGCCACAATGATTCTGGGGCAAGAAATGAAAGCTGGCCCCTATTACTGAATCCCTAACATGCATTCTCTCTCAGTTGGCAGGGGCAGAGAGTGTGGTAAAAAAGCCTCAATGGGAGTAGAACCCAGGAATATTCTTTCCTTTACTCTAGATCAGGAGTAAGTTTGCTCCAAGAGATTCTGCCCTCCCAATGAAAAGGGCAAGGTACCCTGGCTGATCTGGCTAAGGCCAGGTCATTGCCACTCTGTCCTGTATCCTGCATGGGGCACAGATGTGCTGGAGGAAGACATAGTGGTCCATGGGCACAGATGCAAGGCTACACGGACTCAATCCACCTCCCCTCCCCGTTACAGACTGAAGCCTCTCTTCCCCATTGCAGTTTATTTATGACTCTTTTACTACCTTTAAGATAAAACCCAACATTGTTATAGAAGTTCAGGCATGATCTTAGCCACTGGCTATTTCCCCACTCCAACTATTCAAAACATTTGTTTTTCTATGAACAAAACTCATTGTTCCCAATTTCTGGGCATAGCAGACCACTCACTGGATCTCCCAAGCCCAATCAATAAATTCTGGGCCCAAACACTTTGAGTTTGAGAAAGGGAAGAGAGAGAGAGTTCCAATTGAGTTTTATACATTGTTGACCTGGTTAATTCCTGTTTATCCTCAGAGTTGTGTGAGAGACACTGCACAGAATAAGAAAAAGAGTTTCCAATCTCTAGTGAGCCCGAAGACATCCTGTTGATTTTTAGCTTTGACCTTGACTTGTTATGCCCAGACTTCGTGATCCCCCAAGGACCACCAGGGAGCCAAGTCCGATGCAATAAACAAAAGAGCCTTCACCATGCTAGCATGTGCTCCTCCCACCCACGCCGGCAGCATGGCGGAAGAGAGCGAATTTCTCCCAGTCCAGGGGTTTTGAGGGCTAGGGATAACTCCGCCCTGCGGGGTGGAGTCGGGAGCTCATCCTTGCCCCGCCCTGCCCTCTCATTCCCTCCTTGTCTAATGTGTCTAGTCAAATCATTGACTCAGCCTACTTCCTTTCAGCATAAACAACAAATATAGTTATCAAGACCCTTAGTACCACAGTTCCCATCAGTATTGTCCTCACTGAAGTCCAGTTCCCCTCCTGCAGGTATCAGTTCTCCTCCTGGCCTGTAGTTGCCAGGATCCAGGCCATGCAGGAGCTGGGAGTCATGTAGTCAGGTCTGGGTGCCATCTACTTCAACAGCAGTGGGCGTGCTTAGGATAACAGTGAAGCATTCCTTTGAGTCCTTGGGCAGCAAATTTCTTTACCCATATTGAGTTCCGGGGCTACAGGGTCTGCGGTGGGCACTGGCAGTGCATCTGGAACAAGCAAACTGCAGAGCCTGTAAGGACTTGAGCAAGGAAATGGTTACCATACATGATCTCCTCCCAAAAAGGGGAACCTTGTCCCAGTAAGGGGTACACCTGGCCCTCAAGAGGGCAAAGGACAGGGGGTTGGTCCAATTTTCACCGATTCTAAGACACATTTAGTTAAACCCCTTTCCTCCCGAGTCGCATCTACCTGTCCTAAGGCTAGGGCTATACTCTGAGATACCTTAGCTAACAAGGTGGGGCTGTTATCTGATAGTGGGGTACACCTCAACCTAATCTGAAGTGTCTATAAAAACTAGACCTTAATGCTGGTGGTTTAATCTCTGAAATCCACCTACCAATGCTCTCCTGGGGAGGTTCCCTGGGACCTGAATTCCCAGGGAGGATCCCCTTACCTTGCTTAGCATTTACCTGTGCACAGACAGTACTTTTAGCAACTCTGCCTCACAGAAGTTCAGAAGTTGGTGACACTTAATCTGGTGTCACCGGGCAACTCTGACCTAGAGCCTCTGGGACCAATAGTCTTGTCATCTGAAGGGTCCATCAACCATCTGGTCCTTCAGTGGCTTGCTTCTGTTCAGCCAATTCCTTCTGGCTGCAGTTGGTAACCCTTTTTCCTCTGTGGATGGCACAGTGTCTCCATCAAAGGGCCTGGATTAAGGCCAAAAGTTCTGGAACTGTGCCCAAATGGTGTGGTCCAAGGTGACTACCACTGCCCTTGCATATCAGGTCCCATCCTGAACGTAACTGCTCCCATCCGTGAACAGTACCTTGTCATCTGTTACCTCCGTGCAGTCATGAAAGGGTTCTCTCATCATCATCTGGAAGCAGGCTGACAGGGTTGATGGTTAGAGTCTTATGAATCCAGACACAGGGCTGGTCCAGGAGAAAAGCCTGACCCATCCAGGTTAGCTCCTGGTCCAGAGTCCGCTTATCTGCCTCCTTCCTTCACCAGCAATGCTGTGGTGGCCACTGCCTGGGAGCATGCTGGCCACCCTGCTGCCACAGGGTCCAATCTCTTAGACAGATAGGCAACAGGTCTCTTCCAGGGACCTAGAGTCTGAATGAGAACTTCTTTGGCAATGCCTCTTACCTCACTCACGTAGAGGTGGAAGGGCTCCGCGTCGTCCAGCAAGGTTAGGGTAGCTGCTGAGATGAGAGCCTTCTGTAGCTCCTCAAAGATCCGTTGTTCCACTTTGGACCAGTTTAACAGCTGCATTCCCCCAGTACGTGTTCCTTCCGAGGACCACAGTCCTTCTTGATGTCCAAGGAAAACAGGCAATTTGTCCGGTGGCTTCCTGGGCTGATGTACGGGTCCTATTGGCTCTCTCAAGACTAAATAGGGTGCCTAAATGCCCATCAGGAAACTAACAGGCTTGCCTCGCCTAGCTAACCTGCCAGGACATGCTCTTTATAATTTTTATAAAAATCTTATCTTCCGAAAATACATAACCATGCTTCAAATTTTAAAGAAAAGGCAAGGGAGGAGGGAGCAGGTCCAGTACCTGTTCCCAGGCCTCCAGCCTTTTGAAATTTAAAATGCTACATTTTTCCTACAGATACAGATCTATCTGCATTTCTAAGCCCCTTCTACTTCCCCCCTCCGCAGAACATCGGTGAAAATTGTCCAAGCAGTCGCAGGGGGTTAAATCATACAAATAATTGTTTTAACACAATTTTAAATAAATTATAAACCTTTGTGATGAAGTCTACTCAAACCTATAAAGTAGATACACATGATTGAAATTAAAAACGATTCCCAAAGTTTAAACAAAATACAAGATGCAGGTACAAGCCCAAATTCAACAGCAATGGCATATGAGAAAAACAAAACAAATCAAATATAAAAGTTTCATGTTACATTAAACATTACTTCAGAAAAACTGACTTAAAATAATTTTTTAAGTGTAAGCATTACATACTTTTTCATCTGACAAATGAGAATAAATCAACCCTTGAGATTTTTGATTATTATTGCTTATTCTTAACACATATAATACAGTTTAGTCTGCCATATACTAGGCATCTAGTTACTGCAATTAACTTTTTCTAATTTAATTTATACTTTGAGCTTTTAAAGCTGGCAAGTCAAATATATTTGGCATTTTTTTAGATTAATAACATTACATTTCTAATACATCCTGCTTATTTAGGGTAAAGTTTCAGCAACAAATCTAATCATATAGTTTTTTCAGATCTCAAAATTTTTTTTTCTGAAGTTCAAACAAAGCACTGAATAATCTCTTTGTAGGAGAGCTAATAGTCTTGCGCTCTCCGGCCTCCCCTAGACCTCTTCACACCAGAGGCAGTTTACTAGGATTTAAGACAATGTCAGGAAATCATAGGTCAATCACAATTCATACTTAAGTAGCTATTTGACTCTGCTTAGTTGATACCAATGACAAGGAAGAGGAACCATTGTGGGCTGCTTCACCACCAATCACCTGCTGCTGGAGCAGCGTTTAAATGCAAATGAACACATTCTTTACCTGAAGACTCTCAGCCATTACTACCTATAATAGTTTCTGCCTCAAGGCTGGGAATTTCAAAAGCTGCTTACAATGACTTGGGAAATTAGTTTTAATTTATCTTCCAGTTATCTTCATTATTTTTAAACCTCATTCTGTACACAGAAAAGTTTTAAGCACAGCCCAAAACTATGCGCACTCGTTTTGAACTGGCCTTTTCACTTTACTGAGCACAGAGATTCACCCTTGAGCTCTTCTCCAGTACCCGATGTCGCCAGGGACCAGATGCCTCCATGCCGGCCCAGGCCACCAGAGCCCAGGCCCCCGGAGCGAGGCTGCTGCCACTGCAGCCCCAGCCACGCTACTCAGGCGGCCCCCAGAGAGAAAGCGCGGGTTGCCCCAGCGGCTTCCCGGCTCCACTTCCCCTTCTCTGGGCAGCCAGCAAATTAACCCAGGTGCCTGCTCCCCGAGCCAGGCCACCACTGCCCAGCCGCGCTCCACCGCGCAGACTGAGCCCCGCGGGAGCACCCCCTCCGACCCAACGCCGCCAGGGGGCCCCGCACCACCACGCCGGCCACACTTCACCGGCTCCATCCTGGGGCACCATGTCGCCCACAGATACCAAACTCAGACCTGGGAAAGGCTCACTTTCCACAGGTGAGGCAACGGCTCACGCCGCTCACCTCGTCCTGGAGAGGATTCATTCCTCTCCCCATGAGGGTCCCTCTAGGGCCCTCCAGGGAGGTCAGAACGTCTTCTGATCCTCCTGCCCGTGGCCTTCATGGTGCGTCCACCAGGCGTCTTCGGGCACCAATTCCATGAGGGGTTTTACGTCCCTCCAGAGCGCTCACACACCTACCGCGGCCAGTCAGACTCTCCGGATTGGGGTCCCTCATGGTCCTGGGTGGGGATCCCGGACGAGTTCCCCCATATGTTATGCCCAGACTTCGTGATCCCCCAAGGACCACCAGGGAGCCAAGTCCGATGCAATAAACAAAAGAGCCTTCACCATGCTAGCATGTGCTCCTCCCACCCACGCCGGCAGCATGGCGGAAGAGAGCGAATTTCTCCCAGTCCAGGGGTTTTGAGGGCTAGGGATAACTCCGCCCTGCGGGGTGGAGTCGGGAGCTCATCCTTGCCCCGCCCTGCCCTCTCAGACTCAGAAAGTTTTCAAAGATTTCCACCACCCGCTCCTTGAGGCTTTTATTTCCTTTGTAATTATTTTTTTTGTGTGTGAAGCAATTAAGACAGCATCTGAGCTTTATGAAACGATCTGATAACTTTAATTTGAAAAAGGTACTATATTTGGAGCATTCAGTCAAAAAGTACCAGTTGTTAAATATTTATTTTCTTTCTACAACATGCCCAAGCTACAAATCCTGGTTAGCAATGTTTGGAATGCAAGGAAGAATGTAAGGAATTAAGTTAGAACAAACTAACTACCTGAAAAGCACCTTTTTTGGTTTCAGGATTGAGCAAGCTTGTGTTGTTTGAAGTTGAGGTGTGGAAACCTACAGCTATGAAATTTCCCTTTCACTGTTAGCACAAGTCAATACCTGGGAAGCCTCTTGGGAATAGGTGCCATGGGGTGTGTCCTGTGATGAGTCTTTCCTTTTCATTCATCAGAACATGGCTCAGCTTTTTCCACCTCTGGCAGGTGTCCATGAGGAGTCTGTACAGAGTCAGCGAAGGGAGGTAGAAAGCCCATGATGTTGGTGCAGACTGCAGCTGAGCAGGGAACCAAAGTGGATGGGAGCTGTGGGTGGAGGTAAGGGAGAGGAGCTGGGAGTTGGATCAGTGTAATAGGATGTTTATATCCAGGTCTTTATGCAACAGGACAATCAATGGTTCCATGCTGCCGGTCACTAGTTGAGCCAGTTAGTAAGCAGAAACAGGGTTGAATCATATGAGCGTTTATTTCAATACTGCTGGCAGTATGGGAAAGTAGCAGGTCATCCACAAAAATCTGCTCTGCAGCCCCCCATAAGCCAGCTGCTTATATTGAGTAGGATAATGAGTACATGGGGACGTAGGGATTACAGACATGTAGAAGTAGGAGACTGGGGTGAGACTCCATAGTTTGGACAACAAGGTTGTTAATCTTTCCATGATAATAGGCATTTATTAAATGAGAATGGATCACATTCAAAGGTTGACTCCCAAGTCCTGGGGGCACACAACTCCCAGCCAAGTCAGAATATCCTTTAACCAACACAAGGCATTCATGGTTAACAGAGCATGATTAATATTTCCTATACCATAGCTAGTCCCCAATATTCTATTTTTGCCCCTAACATTTACTCTGGAATCCCCTTCAACCTTCAGGTACACCGAGGATTAAGGAGAACACCTTGGATTGTCCTTTCCAGGCTTTAGTAAAAAAAACAAGAACAAAATACACAACATTCTCAGGTTGTACATTAACAAGGAGATCAAAGAAAAGGGAAGAGGGTAAAATATTAGCACCTGCAAAGCCTCCTTGGATGAGGCACTAGTCAGTGTTCCACTTGCCATTTGCACAATTTCAAGGAGAACCTAAGGTCTTTGTGTTGTAGGAACAGCACCAGGTAGGTGTTAGGCTCATGGGGTCAGACTGGACCTGGGTTCAGCAACCTTGGTATTTGAGTTCTGGCCAGGAAAGAATTCAGACCCAAAACTCAACTATAAGAGAAAATTTATTTGGAAAATTGCAGAGGTAGAATGAGTAATTTTAGAAGAAATGGGCTTACAAAACAAGTCGTAGAGGTAAAGGAAGGGCCCTTGGAGCTTGGGAGTGAGGAAGCCAATGGTAATGTGCCTGGGGGGAGGGAAAGAGAGGAAGTAAGAGAAAGGTGCAGGAGTGCTCCTGGAGGGAGAGTGTACTGGATCCCCTGTCCTAAGCAGTTTTTTTTAAAATATATTTTATTGATTTTTTTTACAGAGAGGAAGAAAGAGGAATAGAGAGTTAGAAACATCAATGAGAGAGAAACATTGATCAGCTGCCTCCTGCACACCCCCTACTGGGGATGTGCCCGCAACCAAGGTACATGCCCTTGATTGGAATCAAACCTGGGACCTTTCAGTCCACAGGCCAATGCTATCCACTGAGCCAAACCGGTTTCGGCTATCCTAGGGTTTTAAGGGCGGAGATTTTAGGGGAGGCCCCAGGGGAAGATCTCAATAGCATATTCATCGGCTTTCCAGTTGTGTCTTTTCAGGGTCTAGGTCTCCATTGATTGATTGATTGATTGGTGTCAGGGAAGGGGTTCATTATCCAATGCAGCTGGTCCTGAGGGCAGCCATGGGGCTGCTAGTCTGGTTTGCTACTTTTCTGTGCCTGGAGCTGAAATGCAACTGAGGCATAGATGTTATCTCTAGGGAGGAAAGGTCAGCAGGTGATATGCTAGGGGAGGAAAGGTCACTTTGTAGTGAGGTCCCACTCTACAGTTGTCCTTTGCTCAGCACCAGAGACTTTCTGTCCTGGTGACCTTCTGTACCTGGCCCATTGTCCTTGCTCTGCTCATGTCTAATTGCCTACACTTGAGTGCTCAGGTCACCTTGACATTGAACCTCAGGGCCCCTCAGTTTCTCCAAGAGTAGTCCCATCTCCTTATTTGGGTATTAGAGAGGTGTGACCTCACGGGGCTACTAAACAGCCTGAAGCTGGGGAATTAAAAGCAGGTTAACAAAGCATTGAGGGTGGGTCTGGGCTCTCAATCCAGAAATGAGAAGCCAACCATCACTTCGGAGCCCAAGCCTCTCTCCTTTGCTTGGCTAATCCTGCAAGTAGTTGCAGCTCCTCAGGAATGTGCCCAGTGAAGGAAGCAGATGGCTGATTTCATATTTCTCGCTCTATATATAATTTTATTAAATCTAGAATAACTAACATCAGTTAATAAAATTATATGGGATTCAGATGCCCAATTCTACAATACAACACATCCTCTGTATATTGCATTATGTGTTTCCACCCAAAGTTAAGTCTCCTTCCGTCACCATTTATTGCCGGAAGCCAATTCCAGCATGTCATAATTATAAGAGTTTCATCAAAGGTTAATGAAACTTGGGGGCTCAACAAAGGCTGAGTCACATATGTAATCACCTGTTGAAATAGCTAAAAGGCACTCCCCCCAAACCTGAATAGGATGATTGTTTGCTGCCAGACAGCTCAGGACATCTTAAACTACATGTTATTGCCTCCTTCTGGCTAAACACCTGTAGGCTATTCCTCAATATGACAATGCTTCTATAAACCCTTCCCTTTGAAGTGTATTATCTCCACTGTGCCTTAGGACAAATTGTGTTATAAAAAGCAGTGGTCCTGAGACAAGGGAAATGAAGAACTTGGAACTTTAGTTCCTTTAGCTGAAGTTCCTTTGACCCCCAATGCCTTTCAAAATTATTTTTTGTCTCTGAACTCTTATTTAATCTATGCACAGCCTTGCTCCAGATTGCTGAACCCTTCTTAATGCTGGGACAAGAACCCCAGCAATTTATCCTCCCTTTACCCTTTTCTGCCTCCTTCCCACCCCTTTCCCTCTAGTGATCCCTCTGAACAGTAACAACAGCCCAGAGAAACTGGCAGAGATCAGATCCCTCTAGGGCTTCCACTCCTCTGATGCAACCAGGCCAGGAGGGTGATGCAAATGGCTGGGACCAGCCCAGGAGGAATCTCTGGTGGGCGGATGGACAGTCACAGGGGACTTTCGGGGTTAGGATTAAAATTGGCATTTCTGCCCTGTGGGAGGAGCAGCTCAGACTTTTTCCTTTCTTGGTCCACTCTTGGAATGGAGACATAGCTTCAGGAGGTGGACTCTCTGTTCCTAATCACTCTGCTCCTCTGAATTTAAGATCTACACTCCCCTCCCTGTAAGGAAGGGTCTTGCTTTTGACTACCTTAAGCAAAGAATAAAATAGCTTGTTCTTAGGAAAAGCAATGGATCCTCTAGTTCAGTGCCAGCACCCTTATTTCTCACAACATGTTCGTGATGCACCTCTAAAATCAGGAAGCTGCCAGGTCACAAGAGGCTCAGTTACAGAAAGTAGGTGGCAGCCCAGAATAAATGCATGCCAGCCCTTCCATGGCATGAGCAGGAACTGGACAGAGTTCCTCAGGACATTACTTAGTCCTTCTGTGTCAGAACAGAACTGATGACTTGGAAAAAACAGCTTATGCTTCACAAGACCACTTCCAGAAGTGATGACAGAGTTTCATGCTGACAGAGCCTTGTATTTCATTTGAAAGTTACACCCTGCCTTCTTCTCCTTCCCATAAAAATTAGGATTTGTGGTGGCTATTAAAAAAACAACAACTCAGTGAGAAATCATGTGGTTATAATAGAAATGGAAGACCCAAGACAGAGGGAAATTTCTGGTTAGTAAATGTGCCAGAAAGAACTGAGACAGGCCAGTAAGACAGGACAGGCAACATAGGGAAACTGACATAGTTAAACAGCAGTTTGCAACCATCTACAAAATCCTATCTTCCCTACACCAAGGACGAGTAAAATTAAGTGGTTTGCACTTCTCCTCAACCAGAGGGTAAATAACTCAGAGAGACAGATAGAAGAAATTCAGTTAGTGCCATTTGTCAACCACACTCAAGGACAGATGAAGTTAAGAGAATAAACCTCATTTTAGTACATGAGCATGAAGCTGATGAATAGTCTATTGAGATCCTCCCCTAAGACTCCTCAAAAAGAAGGTCCTTGCATGCTCTTCCTCCCAGGTGCATACTCTTCCTCTCAGGCACATGCCGGAGCCCTCCACGCCCTCTTCTTTCTTCCTCCACAGGCATGCATCTCCTAAACTCTAAAGGACACCATGAGGCTTGCAACCAGGGCAGCAATGGGTGGTGGTAGTTCATGTGGCGTTTACCCCTGAACTTATTTCCAAGGCTCCCTTTTCTCTGACTTCTTAGTGAGCCAAAGCAGCCCAGCCTAAGCTAATTTCCTGAGCCCTTCCTTGTTTCACAGTCTCCAGCTTTAATAAACATTCTCCAAAATTCAGATGGACTCCTGCTGTGAAAATATTTCCTGCAGGAAGTCAAGAAACCACCTACAGGCCATAGGCAGACCCCTGGGGGCCAGGTCCCCTTTTCCATAACATTACTCTGAATTGCACATTCAAGTACCACAAAAAAACAAACAAAAATGTGAGTCAAAGAAAACAGCCAAGTATCAAAGAAAGAAGGGAGGGAGATGGTGTTGGGAAAATTGGACAGATACATGCAAAAAAATGAAACTAAACCACCAACTTACATCATACACAAAATTAAACTCAAACTGGACACAGGATTTAAACATAAAAATATTAGAGGAATCCACAGGCAGCAAAATCTCAGACATATGCCGAAAGAACTTCACTGATACTGCTACTAGGGCAATGGAAACTAAAGAGAAAATAAACAAATGGGACTACAGCAAAATAAAAAGCTTTTTCACAGCAAAAGAAACCATCAACAAAGCAGGAAAGCCCACTGTATGGGAGAACACATTGCAAAAGTTATCACTGATAAAGGTTTAATCTCCAACATCTACAGACAGCTTATCCAACTCAATAAAAGAAAGATAAATGATCCAATAAAAAAAAAAAAGGGCAACGGATCTAAATAGAATCTTTTTGAAAGAAGACAGAAGGAAGGCCAATAGACACATGAAAATATGCTCAAAGTCACTAATTATCTGAGAGATACAAATTAAAACAACAATGCGGTACCATCTCACACCAGTCAGAATAGCTATCATCAACAAATCAACAAACGACAAATGTTGGCAAGGATGTGGAGAAAAAGGAAACCTTGTGCACTGCTGGTGGGAATGCAGACTGGTGCAGCCACTGTGGAGAACAGTATGAAGTTTCCTCAAAAAACTGAAAATGGAACTCCCATTTGACTCTGTAATCCCACTAGGAATATATCCTAAGAAACTAGAAACACCAACTGAAAGGATATATGCACCCCTATGTTCATAGCAGCACAATTTACAATAGCTAAGATTTGGAAACAGCTTAGGTGCCTGTCAGCAGATGATTAGATCATAAAACTATTGTACATCTACGTAATGAAACACTATGCTGCCATAAAAAAGAAGGAATTCTTACCATTTGCAGCCACCTGGATGGAACCAGAGAGCATTATGCTAAGTGAAATAAGCCAGTCAATGAAAGAAAAATACCAAATGATCTCACTCATTTGTGGATAATGAACATTATAAACTAATGAACAAAAAGATAGATACAGAGGCAGTAAAACATCAAACAGATTGTCAAATTACAACGAAGAGGTTAGGGAGATGTGGGGGAGATAAAAGACCAATTGAAGGACTTGTATGCATGCATATAAGCATAACCAAAGGACACAAAACACTGGGGGGTGAGGGCATTTATGGGAGTTGGGGAGCATTGGTAAGATTTGTACACATATAATACCTTAATAAAAAAAATTAAAAAATAAAAAAAATAAAAGAAGAAGGGAAGGAGGAACCAACACTTACTGAACACCCAGCATTATGCTCAGGCACTTTACATAGCTATTTCCTCTGGCCCTTGGCTTGGCCCACTACTTGGGAGAACAAAGCATTTTCTCAATTTTACAAATAAGGACAGAGATGTTAAATATATCAGCAGCAGTTGCAGGACTTGTAGCTAGGACAAGGATGCAGCCTTTTCTTTCTATGCCTAGTGAGGATCTGGGAAGATTGTGAGGGATAGTACTTAAGAGTGTGTTCGACAGAACCAGATACCTGGGTTCAAGTTCTGGGCCCACCAAGTACTGGCCACAACTCTTCAGGCCCTATCTCTGAAATGGGGATAAAGAAGATTGCATAAAACAATCTACATCAAGCAACTATTTGTAACATAGTGAATGCTAAAAATGATTAAAAATTATTATATAGAAACTGGTAGGAGTGGGTTGGGTAACAACTGTGTTTTGTTTTGTTCTTTCATTCAGTGGGTTCCCTTCTTCATTTTTTGCCTAATGGCATATCTCAGAGATGTAGAACAAAATACTCCAAAAATGTATATGGAACCACAAAAAAACTAAAATAGCCTCAGCAATCTTGAAAAAGAAAACAAAGTAGGAGGTATCACACTACTTGATATCAAACTACACTACAAAGCCACTGGCACAAAAACAGGCATATAGGTCATCGGAACAAAATAGAGAGCACAGAAATAAACCCACATTTTTTATGATCAATATAAATAAAAATAGATTTTACTGTTAGAGAAGTTTTAGGTTTATAACAAAATTGAGAGGAAGATACAGATATTTCCCACAGACTCCCTGCCCCCAGATATGTATAGCCTCTGCCCTCATCATCATCCCCCACCAGAGTGGTGCATTTGCCACAATTAATGAGTCTGCATTGACATATCATTATCATCCCAAACCACTGTATACATTAGGGTTATTCCTGGTATTGTATATTTTATGGACAAATGTATAATGACATGCATCCATCATTAGAGTATCACAGAGTTCTTTTCTTTATTGATTAAGGTATTACATATGTGTCCTTATCCCCTCTCCTCCCCCTCCCTCCCACTTATTTTCTTAAAAAAATTTTTTTTTTATTGATTTCAGAGAGGAAGGCAGAGGGAGAGAGAGAACGATAGAAACATCAATGATGAGAATCATTGATTGGCTGCCTACTTCACACCCCACACTGGGGATCAAGCCCTCACCCGGGCATGCTCCCTGACCGGGAATCAAACCCTGATCTCCTGATTTATAGGTCAACGTTCAACCACTGAGTCATGCCGGCCAGACAACAAAGAGTATTTTCATTGCTGTTATATGCTCTGTGCTCCATCTATTTATCCCTCCTTCCTCAAAGTCCTGGTAACCCATGGGTCTGTTTTCTGTCTCTATAATTTTGCCTTTTCTAAACTTTTATATACTATTTGGAATCATACAGTAAGTAAGATTTGGCTTACTTACTTTTCAGATTGGCTTACTTACTTTTCAGATTGGCTTCTTTCACTTATAAATATGCATTTAAGGCCCCTCCAAGGCTTGATAGCTCATTCCTTTTTAATGCTGAATGAAATTCCATTGTTTGGATGTATAACAACTTTATCCACTCACCTACTGAAGGACAACTTGTGCTTCCAAGTTTTGGCAATTGTAAGTAAAGCTACTATAAATAACCATTTGTAGGTTTTTGTGTTGGATATATGTTTTCAGCTCCAGTGAGTAAATACTAAAGAGTATAACTACCTTCCTTATATATTTTGGATAACATTTCATTCTCAATGTGTCTTTTGCAAGTATTTTCTCCCAGTCTATAACTTATCTTTCCATTCTCTTAACAGTATCTTTCAATGAAGTCCAGTTTACCAACTCTTTCCTGGATCATGCCTTTGGTGTGGGTAGGCTGGAGTGTCCCCACACATGTGCATGGCTCAAAACACTCTGAGATAGAGGAAAAGATGGAAAGGGGAAGCAGACTTTGGGCTAGGGGCTTGGATCAGCTCACTATGCTATCACATTTGAGCAGAGAACTCTGAGTAGAGCCAGCAAATTCTAAAATTGAACTTGGTCTTCCAAACTATTATAATTTATGCAAGGTGACAGAATATATTTAATTTAGCAGCCTCTTAGATCAGCCTCTTAGATATTTCAAATATTTAGAATATGTTATGTGGGTCTCTACTTATTTTTTTACACCTGGACCTTAGAATGTTAGGAGGAGACATGCTGAGAGGATTCTACCATCACCCCCAACTCCACCCCAATATAATGCTTATCTTCTTTCTGAATAAATGTCTAATGAAGTTTCTGTTATGAAGTGCAGGTGGATAGAGAAGGCTTTCAAACCTACTAGCTGATCTTTACTCTCTTTCTGGTTTAAGGCAAGGGAGTTGTAGTCTTATATACCGTGTTTCCCCGAAAATAAGACATCCCCTGAAAATAAGACCTAGCGCAACTTTGGGAGAAAAAATTAATATAAGACACTGTCTTATTTTCGGGGAAACAGGGTAGCTTTTCAAATCTGGCCTGAGCTTGTATCTGGCATTTTTCCTTAGGTCCTTTTTGAAGTGTTCCCCTAGCCTGAGTGGGTTAAGAATTAGTAGAGAAGGATAAAGTCTTTCTTTAGGAAAGGATGCATTCCACCCACTCTTTTTTTCTATCTCTAATTCAAAAACACATGGACACACATGTGTAAAGCTAGACATGGTTCCTGTAAAAACTGGAACTCCAATTTCAATTCCTGACATTTTTTTGAAGCTTCCTTCCTCCTTTTCGTGCTGTAGGGCAGTTTCCACTCAAAACCATTGACTTAAAAGAAGAAGAAGAAAAACAACAACAAAAACACCCCTGAGAAAAAAAGAAAAGGGAAGAGTTCTTGTCAGAATATGGAAAAGAAAATCATAAAAATAACTCATAGTCTCAAATTCCCCTACAGACATGATGCAAGTGTTATCAAGTGAGGAACTGCTGACACCAGTAACATGATTTCTGGTCCTTTGCCTTTTCCATTCCTTCCCATCAATGTTTCTCAAACCTGGCTTCTGGGCAGTGACTCAAATACAGTCCTGCAAATAAGAACCCACAGCCTATAAGGAATCTTAGAGTTATGGCTCCTTTTCACCTTGTAATTATATGTATATGTTATCCTTACCCAAGGATGTTTATTGATTTTAGATAGAGAGGAAGGGAAAGGAGAAAGAGAGGAAGAGGGAAAGAGGAAGGGAGGAGAGAGAGAGAAAGAGAGCAAGAAAACATCTGTTTGTTGTCTCTCCTGTGCACCCTCAACCTGGGATAGAACTGTAACCTAGGTATGTGCCCTAACCAGGCACAACCTTTTGGTGTGTGGAAAAACTGAGCCACCTGGTCAGGGCAAGCAATTATGTTTTTATAGAGATATGTACTGACAGAGTGCTCATTTGCTATAAATAGCTCTTTAGATTTTCCTGGTATGGTAAGGAGGTCAAAGGAGATAGATATGGGATAAATGCTATTAGGAGCCTAACAAACTTTAGTAGCTAACATAGTGATGCTATTAAAATTGGGCACAACTCAACAGGTTTTAGGAAGACCAAGACATAAAGATAATTTATTATCTAATCATTCAACTAGTATTTATTTCCTTCTTTCTATTTGAATGAAAGAATTAAAGAAGAGATATGTCCCGAGCCTTGTTCTGAGCAGATAGAATGAACAGCTGAAATGAATAGCATCCAACCTGAATTGGCAAAGGAGACTCAGCTATTGAGATAGTTTGCAGCCGAAAAAGGTAGGGGGTCCCTGGATAAAGGTAAAATCAAGGATCTGGGAAGAAGAGTCTGCCAGACCTCTGAGCCTAGAGGGTCAGAAGGAACCCACACAGCACCAAGCCGCATGCCTGGGGACAGGCACAATGTCTGACTGTGGAAAAAAGGGCCATAGGACTGCTGGACTGCAGGGGATTCTAGAACTGTGTCCACAGTTACAAAAGGCTGGACACAGAAAATGCAGCCTGAAGGGTTGGCCAGACCGTGCAGCACCGGCAGGAGAGGAGCACACAGAGACCCAGTCTTTCCCCTCTCTGTAGCCTGAGCCTTTCTGCACTGAGCCTTATTCACAGGACCTTAAAGATACAGACACTTACCCGTGGCTGAGCCCAGGGCACTGCAACCATGCAAGCAGCAGACAGTGAGCAGCCTGTTCCTGTCCAAGGAGCAGCAGTCCCATGAGCAGACCACCTGAGGCCTAAGAGCAGCAGCCTCACATGGCCTGCCCCTGTCCAAGAAGCAGTAGCTGTATAAGTGGCCCACTCCCTCATCTGAGGAGCAGCAACAATGCAAGCAGCTCGCCTCATCTGAGGAGCAGCAGCCCCATGCAGCCTGCCCCAATCCAAGGAGTAGCAGCTGTGCACAGTCTGCAACCTGCACCTGTCCAAGGAGCAGCAGCTGCACGAGCAGTATGCCCCCATCAGAGGAGCAGCAGCTGTGTGAGCAGCCTGCTCCTGTATGAGGAATAGCAGCTCCACAAGCAGCCTGCCCACATTCGAGGAGCAGCAGCTGCCTGAGCAGCCCCCCCACCCCCGACCAAGGAGCAGCAGCCACATGCAGCTTGCACCTGTCCAATGAATAAAAGCTGGCTGAGTGGCCCACCCCTGTCTGAGGAGCGGCAGCCACATGTGCAGCTCACTCCTGCCTAAGGAGCAGCAGACACGCAAGCAGCCCATCCCCCATCCAAGGAGCAGCAGCTGCATGAGGAGCTTGCACCTGTACAAGGAGTACCAGCCTGGCAAGCAACCTGCCCCTGTCCAAGAAGTGGCAGCCTTAAAACCAGCCCACCCCATCTGAGGAACAGTGGCAGCATGCAGACAGCCCTGATCCTAGGAGCAGCAGCTACATGAGCAGTCTGCCACTGTCTGAGGAGCAGCAGCCACATGAGCAGTCCTGTCCAAGGAACAGCAGCTGTGTGAGCAGCATCCCGCACCAGCCAGAGGAGACACTACTGTTGTGAACAGCACTCACCAGAGGAGCCACTGCCAACTGAAGAGCAGCCACTTCAGTTCAGGCAATTGCAGCCTGAGGAGCCACTGTCACTCAAGGAGCAGCTCCTGCACGACTTGACATTTAGATCAGTCAGTGAGACCAAAAATGGGTAGACAAAGAAACCCCCAAAGGAAAGAAAAGGAGGAATCACCAGAAAAGTGGCTAAGTGAAACAGAGGCAAGCAATATGTCAGAAAAAGAATTCAGAATAAGGGTCATACTGGTAATAAACCAGATGGAGAAAAAAAAAATCAACTTATATAAGAATCTAGAAGAAATGGATGAAAAAAAAATCAATAACTTATGTAAGAATCAAGAAGAAATGAAGAATGATAAATCTGCAATAAAAAACACTATGGAAAAGTTCAACAATAGACTAGAAGAAGCAGAGGATCGAATTAGCAAACTAGAAGACAGGAAAGCAAAACATACCCAAACTGAACTGCAACTGGAGAAAAAAATGAAAAGACAAGAGGAGAGCCTAAGCGAGCTTTGGGACAACATGAAATGAAGTAACATATGAATAATAGGGGTGCCAGAACAACAGGAAGAGGAACAGGGTTAGAAAACCTATTTGAAGAAATAAGGTCAGAAAACTTCCCTGATGTGAAGGAAAAAAAGTCACACAAGTAGAGAGAGTCCCAAACAAGATGAACTTGAAAAGACCCATACCAAGACACATCATAATTATGATGGCAAATGTTCAGGATAAAGAGAGAATCTTAAAGGCTTCAAGAGAGAGACAGAAAGTTATATACAAGGGAGCTCCTATTATATTATCAAATGATTTCTCAACAGATAACACATTAGGCCTGAAAAGAATGGAATTCTTTTACAAAGTGATACAAAGCAAAGGACTGAATCTGAAAATACTCTATCCAGCAAGGCTATCATTCAAAATTGAAGGGGAAATAAGGAGCTTCACTGACAAAAAAAGGCTAAGGGAATTTATCACTACCAAGCCAGCAATGCAAAAAATGCTAAAGGGACTGGTGTAAAAAATAAAAAATAAAAAGATAAGAAAGAACACAGGCACAAAAAATAAACATGTCTACAAACAATTACCTATCAATAATAACTTTAAACATAAATGGACTAAATGCTTCAATCAAAAGACATCAAGTGAGTGAATGGATAAAAAAATGACCCATATATAAGCTTTCTACAAGAGATCCACCTCAGAACAAGTAACTCACACAGATTGAAAGTGAAGGGATGGAGAAGTATCTTCCAGGCAAATGGAAATGAAAAAAAAAGCTGAGGTAGCAATACTTATATTTGACAAAATAGACCTCAAAGTGAAGGAAATAACAAGAGATATGGAAGGCCATTTCATAATACTAAAGGGATTGATACAACAAAAGGATATAATACTGATAAACAAATATGCACCCAATGCAGGAACATCCAAATACATAAAAACAAACAAACAAACAAACAAAACAACAACAACAAACTCCTAGAAGATATCAAGGGAGAGATTGACAATAATACAATCATAGTAAGAGATTTTAATATACCACTGACATCACTGGATAAATCATCTTGAGAAAAAAATTAGCAAATAAACAGCAATCCTGAATGACTCACTAGATCAGATGGACTTAATTGACATCTTCAAAACATTTCATTCCAAAGCCATGGAATATATGTTCTTCTCAAGTACACATGGGACATTTTCAGAAATAAGATCACATATTAGGTCACAAGCAAAGTCTCCCCAAATTTGGGAAGATTGAACTAATAACAAGCATTTTCTCAGACCATAATGGCATAATGTTAAAAATAAACTACAATAAAAACATCCCCCAAAATTCAAACACACGGAAGATGAATAGCCTGCTATTAAATAGTGATTGGGTTACCAAAGAGATCAAAGAAGAAATTAAAAACATCCTGGAAACTAATAACAATAAAAACACAATAATCCAAAATCCATGAGACACAAATGAGAGCAGTCCCATGAGGGAAGTTTATAGTGTTACAGGCGTACCTCAAAAAATCCAAGAAAAAATGGTAATAAATCATTTAACACCACAACTCAAATAATTAGGAAGAGAGCAACAAGAAAAGCCTAGAATGAGCAGAAGGAAGGAGATAATAAAGATCAGAGCAGAAATAAATGACATAGAGACCACCCCCCAAAACAACAACAACAAAATAATACAATAGGTCAATGAAACCAAGAGTTGTTTTTTTAAAAGGATAAACAAGATTGATGAACCTCTAGTCAGGTTCACCAAGAAACAAAGAGAGAGGATCCAAATAAACAAAATCAGAAATTAAAGAGGAGAAATAACAACAGACCCCACTGAAATACAAAGAATTGTTAACAAATACTATGAACAACTCTATTCTAACAAACTAGACAACCCGGAGAAAAGGGACATATTCCTAGAAAAATACAACCTTCCCAAGCTTACTCAGAAAGAGTCTAAAAATCTCAATAGGTTGATAACTATGGAAGAAATTGAAGCAGTCATCAAAAAGCTTCCAGCAAACAAAAACCCAGGGGCCAGATAGCTTCACAGGGGAGTTTTACTAAACATTCAAGGAAGAACTAAAATCTAACCTCCTTAGACTATTCCAAAAAATTTATGAAGAAGGAACACTTCAAAGTTCCTTCTATGAAGCTAGCATCACCCTAATACCAAAACCAGATAAAGACAACACAATGAAAGAGAATTACAGGCCAATATCCTCATGAACAAAAATGCCAAAATCCTCAACAAAATTCTAGCAAATCGGATCCAGCAGTACATCAGAAAAATCATACATCATGACCAAGTAGGATTTATTCTGGGGGTGCAAGGCTGATACAATATCTGCAAATCAATAAACGTGATAAATCACATAAACAAATTGAGAGATAAAAACCATATAGTCATATCAATGGATGCAGAAAAAGTATTTGACAAAGTCCAATTCCTATTTTTGGTAAAAACTCTCAGCAAGGTGGGAATAGAAGGATCATATCTCAACATAATAAAAGCCATATATGACATACCCACAGCCAACATCATACTCAATGGGCAAAAACTAAAACCATTTCCCCCAAGAACAGAAACAAGTCAAGGATGCCCACTCTCACCACTACTGTTCAATATAATTCTGGAAGTAGTAGCCATTGCTATCAGAAATAAAAGGCATCCAAATTGGAAAAGAAGAAGTAAAACTGTCCTTATTTGCAGATGACATGTACTATACATAGAAAACCCTAAAGACTTCGTAAAAAATTATTAGGTTTAAAAAATGAATTCGGCAATGTAGCAGGCTACAAAATTAACACCAAGAAATCTATGGCATTTCTATACACCAATAGTGAACTTACAGAAACAGAAACTAAAAAAGAAATCCCAGTTACCATCGAACCAAAAAAATTAAGATACCTAGGAATAAACTTAACTAAGGAGGTAAAAGACCTATACATGGAAAACTACACGACACTGAAAAAAGAGTTAGAGGAAAACATAAACAGATGGAAAAACATACCATGTTCATGGATTGGTAGAATCAATATCATTAAAATGTCCCTACTACCCAACGCAACCTATAGATTCAATGTACTTCCCATTAAAATACCAACAGCATATTTCAAAAACCTAGAACAACCTCTCCAAAAATTCATCTGGAATAAAAAAAGGCCCTGAATAGCTGCAGCAATCCTGAGAAAGAAGAACGAAGTAGGTGGGATCTCAATACCAGATATTAAGCTGTATTACAAAGCCACTGTTCTCAAAACAGCCTGGTACTGGCACAAGAACAGACATATATGATAGATCAATGGAATAGAATAGAGAACCCAGAAATCGACTCAAGCCAGTATACTCAATTAATATTCGACAAAGGAGGCATGAACTTACAATAGAGTAAAGACAGTCTCTTTAATAAATGGTGTTGGGAAAATTGAACAGATACATGCAAAAAAAAAAAAATGAAACTAGATCACCAACTTAAATTATAGACAAAAATAAATTCAAAATGGATAAAGGACTTGAACATAAGATGGAAAAGCATAAAAATACTAGAGGAATCCACAGGCAGAGAAATCTCAGACATATGCTGAAGCAATTTCTTCACTGATACTGCTCCTAGGGCAATGGAAACCACAGAAAAATAAACAAATGGAATTACATCAAAATAAAAAGCTTTTTCACAGCAAAAGAAACCATAACAACAACAACAACAACAACAACAAGGAATCCCACTGAATTGAAGAACATATTTGCCAATGTTATCACCGATAAGGGTTTAATCTCCAACATTTACAGGGAACTCATACAACTTAACAAAACAAACAAACAAAACAAAACAAAACAAAAAAGATAAATAACCTGATCAAAAAATGGGCAATGGACCTAAATAGATACCTTTCAAAAGAAGACAGAAGGAATGCTAAGAGGCATATGAAAACATGATCCAAGTCACTAATCATCTGAGAGATGAAAATCAAAACGACTATGAGGTACCATCTTACACCTGTCAGAATGACTATCATCACAAATCAACAAATGACAAGTGCTGGTGAGGATGCGGAGAAAAAGGAACTCTTGTGCACTACTGGTGGGAATGCAGACTGGTGCAGCACTATGGAAAACAGTATGGAACTTCCTCAAAAAACTAAAAATGGAACTTCCATTTGACCCAATAATCCCACTTGTAGGAATATATCCCAAGAAACTAGAAGCACCAATCAGAAAGAATATATGCTCCCCTATTTTCATAGCAGCACAATTCACCACAGCTAAGATTTGGCAACAGCCTAAGTGCCCATCAGCAGATGAGTGGATTAAAAAACTGTGGTACATCTACACAGTAGAATACTATGCTGCAGTAAAAAAGTTCTTACCATTTGTAGCAGCATTGATGGAAATGGAGAGCATTATGCTAAGTGAAATAAGCTAGTCAGAGAAAGATAAATATCACATGATCTCACTCATTTATGGAATATAATGAACAACATAAACTGATGAACAAAAACACATTCAGAGTTAGAGAAACATTGATGAGACCATCAAGCTTCAGAGGGAAGGTATGGGAGGTGGAGGTACAGAGGTGAGATCAACCAAAGGACTTGTATGCATTCATACAAGCCTAACCAATGGACACAGACAACAGGGGGGTGAGGGCATGAGTGGGGGTAAGTGGGGGAATAAGAACACATATGTAACACCGTAATCAATAAAGAAATTAAAAAAAAGATGTGCTTTAGGTAATAATTGGCTTTAAAAATCTCAAAGTTGTTAAGATATAGTACATAAATAAATAAAATGAATAATTTGGGATTAAAAAAAGAATTAAAGCAGCTAAATTGTATTTACTATATTTACTCATAAGAATTATATACACTATTCTGGAAAATATGTTATGACATAGGTTTTCAGAAGCTAAAAACTATTGGGGAAGAAAGCATGCATGTGATAAAATTAAAACAATGTAAGACTTTGTCAGAGATATTGTACTCTTGGATGTACTTTTTAAAACTTAGCTTCCCCTTATAACTATAACTTCCAAGTGGTTCTCTATAACTGATTGGGAAAAGTTCAAGGGCCTCATCAGTGTGTATGTAAAGAGCTCATGACCTTATCCTAGTTTCCCTTTCTGGACTGACCTCTAGTCACCACTGTGTATGAGAGCTTCTTGAGAGCCATGACTATGTTTTACTCATTTCTGATTTCCCAGTGTCAGAGCATAGCCTTCAAGAACAATTTAATGTAATAAAGTCTTCCCCACACATTCATCTCTTTTCTAAATGATTTTATTGTGGAATTTAACAAATAGAGAACATTTCAAAGAACAAATAAACACTCATATAATTACCACTTAATTAAAAAAATGATCTGTTGCTGGCTCCCCAGAAGCCCTCTGCATGTCCTTTCCTAATCACATTCCCATTGCTCCTCATAAACGTAACAATACAGCCACCAGTTTGCCTATTCTCAGTTCAAGCTACAATCCCCACAACCTTTCTCCCCTCTGTGCTCTTTCCCCTGACCTCATATAGCCCACTGAAGGCTTTCTTCCTCTCTCTCTGATTTTATTTTTTTAAAAAATGTTTTTATAGATTTTAGAGAGGAAAAGAGAGGGAGGGAGAAACATCAATGATCAGAGAGAACCACTGACAAGCTGCCTCCTGCATGCCCCACACCAGGGATCAGTCTGCAATCTGGGTATTTGCCCTGGCCTGGAAATGAACCATGACCACCTAGTTCATACATCAATATTCAACCACTGAGCCATGCCAGCGGGCTTTCTCTGATTTTAAAAGCACCTATTTTCTTTAGCATTGATTTGGTATCTAGCCACTCCTAGCATCTCAAATAAAATATTATGTGATTTACAAACTTACATTTATGATAATATTCTTGTATTATGTATATTATTTTGCCTTCACTGTAGGTATCATTATCACCTCAAGTAGACTTTTTGATATTTATCCTTTATACTGTTATTGTCTATGTTTTACATTGATAGTTAAGATCTCATTGTAGATGCTCAATGAATATTTATTAGGTGAGTAGTGATTGAATTACAGACACATCAAAGCATGTAAAAGGCAGAATTTTACTCAACTAGAGAAGGAGAAATAGCAGAGTATAGTATACACAAATAAAACACACACACACTGTTCTAGTATAGTGCACATTAATATTCAAGAGTTTCACACGCTGAAGATCATTATTTCTCTCACCCCTATTATTCACTTCCTCAAACCAGAGCAGTTAGAAAAATCCAGATGTGCTTCTAATATTATCTTCATACAGTTTAATGCTGCTGGTTTTGAGTAAAGATGACATTTAGGATTATGCAATGCATGTGTATCTTTTGCATTTTACTAAAGGAAGTACCAGAGGACACATAGCCAGAATATGGGCCAGACTATGAGATAAACTCCTTATATGAATACTCCAGGAAGGATTCCACATTTTCAGGGATATTAGAAGAGATGACACTGAAAATCCTTTCTCTGCTCTGTAACGGCTTGTGTAAATAAAAGCCATTGGAGATCTAAACATAATGATGAAGTCTGTAGTTTTATTTAGGAATTAAGTTGGTACTGAAAGCTCATGACATGAGGCTGTGATTCAAATATCTCCTAGTTTTCAACTGGAAAATACAGTTAAGACTTTTAGACAACCTATATACATCCTTTCAGCTCTTGGATGGAATAATAAGTGTTGAACATGTAAACCTCAACTATCTCTTCTTGCTTGTATATACTATTCAATGACCAGCACCATACTTTTCATGTAGAATTTGACTCATTCTTTGAGATTCAAATAAAATGTGTCCTTCTATTTGAAGTCTACCTTGATCCCTCATGAAAGCTAGGGCTTTATTTTTTTCTTCTTCATTTTTTATTAAGGTATTATATGTATACATATCTTATCATAATCCCACATTTTATCCTATCTAATAAAAGAGTAACTGCAAATTGACCATCACTCCAACACACAAGATGGCTGTCCCCATATGGGCACGAGATGGCTGCAACAAGATGGCCAGCAGGGGAGGGCAGTTGAGAGGGACCAGGCCTGCAAGGGAGGGCAGTTGGGGGCGATCAAGTCTGCAGGGGAGGGCAGTTAGGGGTGACCAGGCTGGCAGAGGAGGGAAGTTGGGGACGACTGGGCCTGTAGGGAAGGGCAATTGGTGGGGACCCAGGCCTGCAGGGGAGAGCAGTTGGGGGGGGGCAGGCCTTCAGGGGAGGGCAATTAGGGGTGACCAGGCCAGCAGGGAAGCAGTTAGGCATGGATTAGGCTGGCAGGGGAGTGGTTAGGGGGTGATCAGGCTGGCAGGCAAAAGTGGTTAGGGGCAATCAGGAAGGCAAGCAGGCAAACAGTTGGGAGCCAGCAGTCCTGGAATGTGAGAGGGATGTCCTACGTTGGAAAGGGTGCAGGCTGGGCTGAGGGACATCCCTCCACCCCTGTACATGAATGTCATGCACTGGGCCTCTAGTTCTAATTATAAAAGCAGAAATATGATAAAAAAAAAAAAAAAGGCAACACTTAGAATAAATAAGTGTTCCTGAATGGCAGAGCAAGAAAGTCAGTTGGAACTATTTTCTCATAAAAACATAGAAACTCAACTAAACACCTATACTCAACCATTTCAGAACTCTAGAAATTAGTAGAGCAAGAGAACTGAAAATTATTTATTCAAGACAAATGACCAAACCTCTGCAAAATCATGGTGTCTATGTCATATAACATTCCCTAGTTCCATCCCCCAATTATCTTCAGTCCAGTAGCATGGCAATCATGAAAAGCCAATTGTATCAAAACCAATGGGAAGATTGACCACTACTGGAACTTGATTAAAAGCCCCATCCATATGGTACAATCAGTATTTTTCTGAATTAGCAGCTACCTGGAAAACTTCTTTGTTTGGTATTGGAATTATTTGATTGGACTCAGAGCTTAGCATAGAAACAAAAGAGGACATTACCTAAAATAATAGCAATCTTCTGAAAACATCAGAGCTGTTGGTTTAGGGCTGTTATTTTAGTTCAGGCAAAAAAGCATGCCTGGATAATTTTTAAGGAAGCCTCAGAGGTCTAGAATACTAGATCTAGGGAACTTCAGAATGCTCTAAGACATTTCTGGGTATCTAGAAGTTAGTGTGTGTATACATAAGATGTGTTCTGGGAAAGAAGAAGGTTCCAGTCATGCCTAGTTGTTAAGGTCCTATAAAAGCAGGAAATGAAAGCTAAGTCTGTTTAGTGAATTGCCTAAAGCTTAAAGTCATGCCTTTATATACAGATTCCGTTGGCAAGGGGTGAAAGAAATATCAACACAGCATTTAAGGAATATTCTGACAGATTATTGGCTAATCACTAAATAATACTGACTCAATAATAATCCCCAAGAATGAAACTTAGCAATAAAAAACAATAATAATAAAAAAAGAAAAACACCTAACAGAGAACTCAGTGGCTACATATTGCAAAATACCAGCAAAAATAACAAACTTTAGAGTGGAGGGTGATCTGATATGACAGTTAAAATATACAATGTATTATCTAAAATATGCAGTTTCAGCAAAAATTATGGAGACATGCAAAGAAAAAGAAAAATATGACATACACCAGGAAAAAAGGAGAGAAAAGAGATACAGAATTGCCAAAAGAACCTTGAAAAAGAGAAAATTGGGAAACTCAGACTTCCCTGTTTTCAATCTTACTACAAAGTCAGAGTAATCAAGACAGGGTGCTATGGCATAAGGACAAAAATATAGATTAATGGAATATAATTGAGAGTCCAGATAATAACTTTTATATTTATGATCAGCTGATTTTTAAAGAAATCTTTATTGTTGAAAGTATTACATATGTCCATCCCCATATTCCCCCACTGACCCATTCTAGCCCACCCTGTCCCATGTCCCAGACCTCCATCACTCAATGGCCTGTGTCCATGGGTTATTCATATATGCATACAAGTTCTTTGGTTGATCTCTTCCCATCCACCCATCCACCTACCCACCTAACCCCTACTTCCCTTTGAGATTAGACAGTCTGTTCTATGCTTCTTTGTGTAAGAATATGATAAACTAATTTTCAATAAGAGTTCCAAGATAATTTAATGAGAATAGTCTTTTCAGTACACAGTACTGGGACATCTGAATGTTCACATGGAAAATTATGAAGTTGGACGTCTACCTCATGGGATACACGAAATGAACTCAAAATGGATCATCTATGTACATATGTGCTAAAAAGATAAAACTTGCAGAAGAAAATTTAGGAATAGATTCTTGTGATCTTGAGTTAGGCAACAGTTTCTTAGCTATAGCACCATAAATACAAGTGACAAAAGAAATGGGATTTCATTAACACTAAAAACCTAAAAAACTGAAAAATTTTGTACTTTAAAGGACAATATTAAGAGAATGAAGATAACCCGTACACTGAAAGAAAATATTTGTAAGTTATATGTCTGATAAAGGATTTGTGTTTAGAATATATTAAAAAAAAAACTTATAACTCACTAACAAAAGGTCTGTGCATGTAGGAAAACCATTTGGCAACTCCTCAAATGATAGTTAAAATAATATTGTTAATCTTAGAGTTACTATATAACCCAGGAATTTTATTCTTAGGTACATACCCAAAAGAATTGAAAACATATGTCCTCACAAAAACGTGTGCATGGATGTTCATAATAGACAAAAAAGTAAAAACAACTCAAATGTTCATCAACTGCTGAATGGATAAACAAATGTGGGCTACCCATACAGTATATATTCAGCTCTAAAAAAGAATAAAGTATTGATACATGTTATAAAGTGGATAAACCACAAATACACACTAAGTGAGAGAAGCCAATCATAAAGGCTACATGTTGTGTGATGCCATTTATATGAAACTAGAGGCCCAGTGCATGAAATTTGTGCATGGGGGGAGAGGGTGTGTCCCTCCGCCCAGCCTGCATCCTCTCTAATCTGGGACATCCCTCTCATAATCCAGGACTGCTGGCTCCCAACCACTCACCTGCCTGCCTGCCTGATTGCCCTAACTGCTTCTGCCTCCAGCCTGATCACCCCCTAATCACTCCCCTGACAGCCTAATCCATATCTAACTGCTCCCCTCCTGGCAAGATTGGCCCTAACTGCCTTCCCTTGTAGACCTGGTCAACCCTAACTGCTTTCCCCTATGGCCTTGTCCCCCCCACCTACCCTCTCCTGCAGGCCTGGTTGCCCCCAATTGCACTCCTCTGCCAGCGCAGTCACCTCTAACTGCCCTCCCCTGTAGGCCTAATCACCCATAACTGCCTTCACCTACCGGCTATCTTGTGGTAGCCATCTTGTGTCCACATTGGGGTGGCCATCTTTTGTGTTGGAGTGACAGTCAATTTGCATATCACCTCTTTATTATAGAGGATGTCCAAGACCCACAGTGAAAGAAAGTAGATTAGTGGTTGGTGTGGCCTGGGGAGAGGAAGTCTAATGGATGACCATTGGGCATGGAGTTTTTGTTTTGATGGGATGAAAATGTTATAAAATGAGATCTTGATGATGGTTGCACAGTACTATGAATATACTAAATACCACTGAGCTGTATACTTTAAATGAGTGAATTTTATGGTGTAAATATATTAATAAAGTCGAGGAATACTACAAAAAAGGTGACAGGTAGAGGAGGGAAGCATGAAATGTCCAGCTCACCAACTCAAGATCATGGGTCTGTGAACCAGGAGCTTTTAGAAAGTCACTGATACATCAGTGAGTTCGCTGGCTATTTAGAAGCTCAGATATATCTAGATTTCTATATTTTAAGTACTATTTTTAAAGTATTAATCTGAATCATATGGCCTACAGATTATTTTTCACACATGTCTAAGTATTATTACACATGTCTTTTATTTGGCCAGAAAAACAAACATTTTTAACGGCCCAAGAAATGTTTAGTTTCTTGACACATATTAAGAGAAATACTGTTGAAAGGACTCCTAAATCAATTATTTCTGACTCTTATTATTTTTATAAAATATTTTCAGTAATGTTTTATAGTTTTCAGTGTACAAATCTTTTGTGTCCTTAAATTCTTTCATAACTATTTTATTCATTTTGATGCTATTGCAAGTGTACCTGTTTTCTTAATTCCACTTTTGAATTGCTCAGTGTATGGAAAAATAATTGATTTTGTATTTGGAACTTTCCTGAATTCACTGATTGTCTCTAACAGGAGAGAGAGGGGCAGAGAGGGGGAGGGAGGGGTTGGTAGATAGAGATCTTTAGAATTGTCTACGTAGAAGATCATCTCATCTGTAATCAGAGATAATTTTACTCCTTCCTAATTTGGGTTACTTTCATTTCATTTTCCTAGTTTAATTATCTTATTGCCTTTGATTAATACCTATGGCTCCCTCAGCCAAAGCCCTCCAAGGGCAATCTGGATTGTATTTGTCTTTCCATGTCTTCTTCTCTGGCAGCCTTCCATTTGCTGCCTCAAATATAGCTGACCAAAGATCCTTAACTTCAGAAAGATCCTTAACTTTGAGCTGCTTTGACAAAACAAAAAGGAGCTGTCTAATCTTCCTGGGAATAGCTAACACCATCTTTTGTGGACCCAGCTGTAGACCAAGGTTGAAATCTGGCCTGTCTATTCTGGAATGAATCTCAGAGTAAAGTTCCCTCCTTCAAACATTTCCTTTTATCTTCCGAAGTCACCATGTGTGATTGCATGAGCACTGTGCTCATAATCAGAATATCTGGGTTCATGTCCCTACTCCAATCTTACTAGTTTTTAAAAATGTTTTAAATAAATGTTTTATTTTAAAATAGTTTTAGGTTTACAAAAAAGTTGCAAAGATTGCACAGAATTCCAGTATACCCATCACCTGGTTTTCCCTATTGTTAAATCTTACATATTATGTATGGTACATTTGTTCCAACTAAGGAACCAGCATTGCTACATTTCTATTAACTAGACTGTCCATTTTATTTAGATTTCACTAGATTTTCCACAATAGCCTTTTCCTGTTCAGGATCCCACCCAGGATACGTTGCATTAAATCATCAGTCTCCTCAGGCTCCTCTGATCTGTATTGGCTTCTCCCTTGATTTTAATGACCTTGGCAGTTTGAGGAGCACCAAACAGTTTCTCTGCAGAGTGCCCCTCTGTGGGGTTTGTCTGATGTTTTCCTCATGGTTAGACTGGGCTTATGGGTTGGGGGGTTGGCTGGGGTAATGTCACAGAAGTGAATAAAGGTATCACTTTAAAATTTCTGTGAGGAGCCCTAGAACTGAGAAGTGAGACTAAATCTGTTAAGGTTTTTTCAGAAAATCCAGAGGAATTTTATTTTTATGAACTTCAAATAGTAGACATGGTGTACAGAAGGATTTCCTGGGTATTTTCTCCAAAGAGAGCTGTGTATTGCCTGTCTCCATGGTGAGGAAGGAATGTGCCTTTACCTTATATATAAATACAGCTTAACATTTGCCCTTTCTCTCCCTATTGGCTCTAGAGCAGTGGTTCTCAACCTTTCTAATGCCACGACCCTTTAATACAGTTCCTCATGTTGTGATGATCCCCAATCATAAAATTATTTTTGTTCCTACTTCATAATTGTAATTTTGCTACTGTTAATGAATCGTAATGTAAATATCTATGTTTTCTGATGGTCTTAGGCTCTACAGCAGCGGTTCTCAACCTGTGGGTTGCGACCCATGACCTGTGAGAACCACTAGCAGGGTAGCCTAAGACCATCAGAAAACACAGATATTTACATTACAATTCATTAACAGTAGCAAAATTATAGTTATGAAGTAGCAATGAAAATAATTTTTTGGTTGTGGGGGGGGTTTCACCACAACATGAGGAATTGCATTAAAGGGTTGCAGCATTAGAAAGGTTGAGAACCATTGCGTATGACCTGAGTGAGTCAGGTCCTCTTTTTTGGTGTCTATAGAAAGTTGAAATTGATTATCTCCAAGGCCTCTTCCCCTAATGACAGGTGCTATAAGAGATGCTCCCAAGTATCTTCAACATCCAGCAAATTCCGAAATTTGGCTCCCTTTCTTCCATAGCAGTCACAGGCTGTTGTATTCAGGTGACATAGGCTCTCGAGAACACACCCATCTTAACCCCATTTTAAAAACCTTCCTTGGGACAAACACACTAAAAAACCAAACCCTAGACTACTGCTGTGTGGAACTCCACCATTCTGGATCATCAGTGCCCAGAGAAGAACCCTGTCCTGGCCGTCCCTGGTCCCCTGCTGATACAGCACAGGAGCCAGAGTGACAAGGGTCACAGGCAGATCTACAAATTACATGGGCCTGCAGACTCTCTCACCCCAATGGGCTGTTTTGGTTCAGCAGATCCTGTGGCTCAAATATGTTAGTCACTGATGACAAGAGATTGTCCCGGCCTGCGGGACAACAACGGGGGCACGCAGGAACCACCTAAGAGAATGAGGCAAACAAGGAACGCGAAAGAATGGGAGCAAGACAAGGTTCTGATCAAGCTCCGATTTTATTCTCTGAAATGGCTGTATTTATACAGCAGAGACAAAGGGGGGCAGGGCCGCCCATGCAGAGGGGTCCTGGCAGTGTCCATGAGGGAGGATCAGGAAGGGGAAGTTGCAAAGATGTTAACATTCCAAGGTGCAACATTCCAAGGCTGGGCTATCTAGGGGGGAGGATCAGGAAGGGGAAGAGGCAGGAAGACAGGAGATGCTAAGCTGCAGGTTAATCTTTATCTTCTGGCCAAGCCCTCAGGGCACCTCATAACTTCTGCTAGAAGGAACTTAATTCTATTTCCTTAAGACTGAGTTGCTTGCCTCAACTCTGCTGGCTCCCAACAAGAGATTAATTTGTAACTGGACAGTAGACAAGATAGTGCAGGCTCCACTGAATTGTGGCATGGGGCATTGCTCAGAAGATGCCTGGGTCTACAGCTGGGTGCAGAGGCTAAGACCTTCAGATCTACCTTCTATGATGGCCTGCTGTAGTGTCAAGCAGAAACTTCTGGCTTCTTGGCTCTTCCTCATAGCTTGAAGATGTCTGTATTCTAGAAGGAGATAATTACATCTTCTATGGGCATAAATCTGTTGGAGGCTTTCGGGGTTGATGCTTGTGCTGGAGGCTTCCACAAAGCATCTGTCCTCTGAGTGACCAGCTCTTCTCTGCTGCTCTGCCCACGCTGAGCCCACTTTACCTCTTGTGATGTCTCTGGCTTTAGAGAGTCTCTAGTTTCACACTTAGAGAAGAGAGCCAGGAAGAGACAATCTATGTTGTTGTTTGAAACCTGGGTTCTGTGAAGGTGAAACAGGGGCTGATGGAGGATGATTGGCCTCACACCTACTGAGCTCCAATAGTACTAGTTTTGTGTAAAGTGAAGAATTCTCTTACCTTCCTCTGAATATTGGCATCTGTAAAAATAGGGGTGCTAATCATGTCTGCCTTACCTTATAATATTTTGAGAACCAAATAAAATAATCTAAATATATCTACAAGCTCTTAACATACCATCCAAATGCCTATTATTAGTGTACATGAAGTCGTAAAGTTCTGTATATAAGTCAATCATATTATTCATTTATTTCTTTATTCTATGAAATGAACCAAATGTGTGTTCTGTTCTGTGAGGGAAAAGAGGAGGAGTTTCTCAAAAGGAAATAAGACAGGTCTCTTTTTCTGGAAGTGCTCACCTTTGGTGCAATAATGATTCTAACAGAGCATGACAAATTGTATTGCAAAGATGTGAACAACTCATACGTTGGGATGACTTGTTCTTCCTCTCTCCAGGTTGTGCATTTGAGTTGAATCTGGAAAACTATTGGTGGGTTCATCATGGACCAAGGAGCAGACCTCTAGAGTGACCTGGAGAACACAGCAATCCTAAAAATGAAGCGATAGCTGCTCCTTTGGCTGAGTTCACAGCTCTCTTAAAAATCAAGGAAGGAGTAGTGACTAAGCAGCAGGGAAAATAAATTTTCAACAGACTCACTTTCACACCCACGGGCCTCTTTGGCAATCCTTCAGATTCCCTTTTAGGCCTCTGCATGAATTTAAGTTTCTTTCAAGCAGTTAGTCACTTCATAAGATAAAGTCACACCTGGAGAGTGAGGCAACTCCTTTCCACTCATGAAAAAAATGAACAATAATAACAAAGCAATTAGAAGTCACAGGGTAGAGAAAGAACCATTTTACAAGGTCAGGCTACATATCACATATAGCACTGCCCCCCCACCCCCCCCACCAAAAAAGACAACCTGAACTGACGAACTGTCCAAGTAGTTAACTAATTTCCCTGGGATTGGAATGCAGTGACCCCAGCAGCCACATCAGGGTTTCCTTGAGAAAAAGTTCCCAGGAACTTATTACCTGGGGAATACTTTGAGAAAGACAAAAAGAGGAAGCTTCACTCACCAACGTTCTTCAAGCAGAGAGGCCCTGAAGACTGTAGACTTCAAAAAGAGCCCCCCCAAAATAGTGATGGGGATGTGAAGTGACTATTGGAAATATAGTCAATGATACTGCAATAATGATATATTGTGCCAGTTAGGTACTAGAGATATCAGGGTGGGTAGTGGTGGTGGTTCACTTTGTAAAGTATATGATTGTCTAGCCACTATGCTGTATACCTGAAAGTAACACAGAATAACATTGAAGATAAATGTAATTGAATAAAAACAATGGGACTCCTAATGTTCTCTGGGGTACCTCCAATGCCTAGCACATGATAAATGTGTGTTGTGGTGAACTGAATGATCAGAGACTGGTCCTTCACAGAAGAAGCGTCAAAGTGGAAATGAAATTCTGGGTCTGAACAAAACCATTCATTTGTTAATAAAAACATTTCAGCTCTTGCCTCTTTCTTGTGTCCTTCAGAGAAAATCTGTGCCTTGGAAAAGAAAGGGTACAAGGTTGCCCTTCCTTGTTCTGTTTTCTTGTTCCTTCTATCAAACTGGAGGGCAACAGAACCCCCGCCTCCCCCTTCTCCCCCCAACGCTCTCCTGACTCTGGAGCGACTACATTTGGCTTTCTTTCTTTTCTGTTTTTGGTTACTGTTTCACAGATACCACCCGAGGGCTTAATAAGAAGGAAGTAGTGTTCTTTTTAAATCATGGTTTCTCCATTCTTTATTCTTTATCAGCAATAGCCTTCTTCCCTCATGGTATTCTTAGAAACACAATCTATGCAAAATTTGCACAAAAATTTCCAGGGTCAAGTTACACCCAGTGATGCTAAGTCACAAGCAGAGAGTCATGAAACACTGCTAGTTTCACCCTATCATGAAGAATCATGCTTTCTCTCCTTCCTGGACGCTCATCCTAGGTTCACTAGCAGCCTTGTCGCTCAGCCTCTCCATTCTCAAATAACATATGCCCTTTATCATGCTTCCCCTAAGTGTTGGAAATCCAATTTTAAAATGCCACCTGTGCCCTCTCATTTAGGCACAGTACTGCCCTGGAGTCATATTCTTGCCTGATTCATGTTAGTCTTTTTTTTTTTCTCCCGAATTCTCAGGTACATTAGCATACTTCAAATATTTAAGACCCCCCCACATTTCCATTTTAATGCTTAAATCTTGTCACATTTCATTCCCATCAATAGATTTCTTGGGGAGCTAGTTATTTTTCCAAAGGGTTAGAGCCCCATAATATAATTTATTGATTTATATTCTCAAATGCTAAGTAATGAATCTGAAGGCAATACTTTGTAAGTCCTAAATGAGTGGCTGATAATTCTCTTAAGAGGGATCAGTGAAGGTAGCAGAGCTTAATGTGCTGGTAGTGATTATGCAGTCTTTGCAATAGGGCTTCTAGATTGGCTTTGTGGGCGTAGAGTCTGCTCCACCTGCTTAAGTGGAAGCTATACCATTGGCTTGAAACCACTAATTCATTGTACATGGAAAACTTTGGCAGGAAAGGAAGGTAGGGAATACGTAGGGCAATGTTCTATAACTGTCTGTATGTGTGGTCTGACTCTTGTGTGAACCACAGCCCATGAAGACACACCCACAACAACATTTTTATGAGCTGATATGAACATTCCAAAGAGGCGTGTGTGGTTGGCCAAGCTTTACTTTAGGAATGAATGGGCCTTCAGGTATGCAAACCTGTTCTTGAGAAACAAAAGCAGAAAGTAGGGAAGTAAGGGGCCTCCAAATTTTGTTTTAAAGAAAGAAGCAATTGGTCTGGGCTGACTCTACTCGAGGAAAATTCTATGCAATTGGAGTAATTCTGGATTCTGAGCACACAAACTCTAGACAGTAGTAACAGAGGAAACTGCCAATCATAGGAGATCTGCTGAGCCCTGGTCCAAGGCTTTCTGCGTCTCAGTGCACGGCCTACAGGTGGAACATCTGTATTCTCAGCAACCCCTGCACCTTGTGTTATCCAGCTCCCTTTTGCCAGCACTGAGTAGCAGAGAACTTGAGAGCAATGTTGAACACTTCCGGTAGAACACTTTATGTCTAAGTTGATATCCATCCACATTTTTCAGAGTTAGGTAACCCCCATGCCTTATGCTCTATTTTAAGCATAGGACAGTGCCTGAAATATTCATGCACTTTGAACACTTTTGCAGAAAAACCTTTTCTTGCCCTCCTAATTGGGAATGTGACATTCTGCCACAGTCTTACCCATCTGTTTAACATAGGAAGAATTATGTACCTTTCCCTGAGTGTGGAAAAGAGATGAATTCAGATGGAGATTAATGCAAGTAAATTAAAAACACCCAGAAGCAAAGCAACAGTATATTTTTCAAACATATATGTATATTTATTCTATATAATAAAAGACTAATATGCAAATTGACCAAATGGCAGAACGACTGGTTGCTATGATGTGCACTCACCCCCTGGGGGCAGACGCTCAATGCAGGAGCTTCTTCCTGGTGATTAGTGCACTCCCACAGGGGGAGTGCCACTCAGCCAGAAGCCAGAAGCTGAACTCATGACTGGTGAGCACAGTGGTGGTAGCGGGAGCCTTTCCTGCCTCTGCAGTAGTGCTAAGGATGTCTGACTGACGGCTTAGGCCCACTCCCCTAAGCCGTCAGTTGGACATTCCCTCTGGGCTCTCAGACTGCAAGAGGGTGCAGGCTGGGCTGAGGGATCGCCTCCCATTGCATGAATTTTCATCTGCCGGGCCTCTAGTATAAATACAAAACTTAAAAATATATTTATTATATTGATAATGTATATTCTTTATTATGTAAATAAATACAAAACTACACATATATGCCTTTATGTATATATACCTTGTGTTATAAGTAAACCAGAGCCTATGGTTTAACAATATACACAAACACATACAGATATATACTGTACATATTACAAAGAGTTTTTGTAGGATAAAAGAATGGGAATGGGGATTGGAGATGAAAACAAAGGGAAAGATGGCTTTTCATGGACCAGTGATGATATACCTGAGACCCAAAACAAAAGATGGGGCCGAAACTGGTTTGGCTCAGTGGTAGAGTGTTGGTCTGTGGACTGAAAGGTCCCAGGTTCGATTCCGGTCAGGGGCATGTACGTTGGTTGTGGGCACATCCCCGGTAGGGGGTGTGCAAGAGGCAGCTAGTCGATGTTTCTCTCTCATCGACGTTTCTCTCTCTCTCTTCCTCTCTGTAAAAAATCAATAAAATATATTTAAAAAAAAGAAAAGATGGGGAAGGATTTTCTCACATGGGGAGAAGAGGTAGCAGAATATATTAAGCAGAAGAAATGATTACAACTTATTCATTTACTAATGAACTCAACCCATATTAACAAAGCACGTGCTATGTGCCTGACTCTGGGCTAGGCATTAAGGATATAACAAAACACATGACAGATCCAACCCTGAATTTGCCAGGCACTGTTTAAAGCAGAAAATGTATACAATATAGTCCTTACAATAGCCCCATGAGACAGACAGGTGCCATGTTCAACCCCAGCTTAGATAATGATAAAGTTTAGGTGCACCAAGATTAGATAACTTGCCCAGTATCACACAACCAGTAAATGGCAGGGCCAGGGTTTGAGTATCAGCAGTCTGATTTTGGAGCCCACATGAGCACAGACTTAATCACTCCCCATACTTGCCTATAAACAGACAACAGTAGTATATGAGTTTTATTAAAGATCTGTTAAAGGGAATTAATGGAGCAGAATAGATTTGCAAGTATTGACTTAACCGAATTAGATATTATCACACCAAAAGTTCCACAACATTGGCCTCTTGCTCTCTGTAAATAGTTTTTATAGAGTGGCATTTTCCAAACCCTAAAATCCTCTTTGGTGTTCCATGCAGTGCAATTTGTTAGCTCTCTACTCCTCAGATAGACTTAGCATTTGGGGTGGATGATGGGAGTGCACAGAGCTTGCTTTACAACAAAAAAATAAGTCTATTCCAGAGGAAGAAGACAAAGTGCAATTGGAGCACATGGGATGCACATCTACTCTAGACTGCAGGGGTGGTGGAGGGATGGCCAGCAGACTTGATCTTGAAGACAAGGAAGAGTGAGCCAGGTGAAGTGGACACAGAGAATGGTAAAAGTATTCCAAGCCAAACAGCTTCATCAAAAGCACAGTGATGAAAGTGCTCATTTAAGAAACCCAAGATATGCTGAAACCGGTTTGGCTCAGTGGATAGAGCGTCGGCCTGAGGACTGAAAGGTCCCGGGTTCGATTCTGGTCAAGGGCATGTACCTTGGTTGTGGGCACATCTCCAGTAGGGGGTGTGCAGGAGGCAGCTAATTGATGTCTCTCTCTTATCAATGTTTCTAACTCTCTATCCCTCTCCCCTCCTCTCTGTAAAAAATCAATAAATTATATTAAAAAAAAAGAAACCCATGATAGTTTTGAGTTATTAGAGATTAAAGATTGGTAAAGAGAGTGGGAAGGGAAAGTGAGCATAGTATTGGCATCCAGACTAAGGAATCAGAATTTATCAAAAGGAATTGAAGATCCATAAAAAGAGTTTTATAGGAAGACTACCGTAATCTAAGTTTTCTCCCTCTCTCCTTCCCTCCCCTCTCACCTTCTCTCTCAATCATCTCCTCTCTCTTTCTCATTCTTTCAGAAAGATCATGGTGATTAAGTTGTGGAAAACAAATTATTGAAGGAAAGCAAGAGAGGTTAAATTGGATAGTGATTTTAAGACCTGAGACAAGTGTGATGGATTCAAGAGTTATTTAAGATTTTTATGCAGAGGGGGAGGCAGTGAAGAAGACAGAGGCATAAAAATTTTGCTGCTGGCCGAAACCGGTTTGGCTCAATGGATAGAGCGTCGGCCTGGGGACTGAAAGGTCCTGGGTTCGATTCCAGTCAAGGGCATGTACCTTGGTTGCAGACATATCCCCAGTAGGGGGTGTGCAGGAGGCAGCTGATCGATGACTCTCTCTCATGGATGTTTCTAACTCTCTATCTCTCTCCCTTCCTCTTTGTACAAAATCAATAAAATATATTTTAAAAAAAAATTTGCTGTTGAATTAATTGGGGGTGAGTGATAGATTCACTAGGAAAGTGAATCCAAAAGGAAGTAATTGAATAGGCATCAAATGCATTCAATTCCGGACACGTTGAGTAATAAGATTTCCAAATGGAGATGACCAGAGGGAAGTTTGATGTGTGTACCTGGACCTCGTCTTGAAATATAGAGTTGGGATTGTCATCAAACAGATGATAACTGATGATCCTGGAGTGGATAACATTATCTACTTACAGTAGTCACATGAGAAGAAAAAGGCCAATGTCAATGAATACCAATATTCTAGGAATGGACAAGGAAAGAGGAGCCCACCATAAAGACTAAAGAGGATGAAAAAAGGGCTGGATAGTAGGACAGAAAAACCAAGACAAAGTGTTTAAAGAGGCAGAGTGGTCAACCATGTGAAAGCTCAGAGACATGTTCTGGAAATGGTGCTTCTGTCACTTATCTTTCACAGGTCATTCTAAGCTTCTTGTGCCATTGTGGAGTGTGAAATTTGTGCTCAGTAAACACTTCTTGATTTACAGCATTGAACCTGAAACCTCAGTAGGTGCCCTGATTGAAACTGAACCTACAACCTTTTTGTTGTATGGGATTATGCTCCAACCATCTGACCAGGGCAAAACTGGTCAATCACTTAATAAAAACTAGAAAATCTGAAGCTGAGTCCTCTGTACAGTTAAATATGACAGCAATTAATGTCTTGGTATGTCATCTCATTACATGGGAAATACAATACGCTCTAGAAAAGTGACTTTCCTCTTTTCTCTTTATTGCCTCGTAGGGCCCATGGGTGAACCCCTTATTCCCTAAGGCAATTAAACACTTGAATAATTTACTATTTGTTAGTAGGTATGGAAAATGGTGCTTTTGCCGAAACCGGTTTGGCTCAGTGGATAGAGAGTCAGCCTGCGGACTGAAAGGTCCCAGTTTCGATTCCAGTTAAGGGCATGTACCTTGGTTGTGGGCACATCCCTAGTGAGGGTTGTGCAGGAGGCAGCTGATCAATGTTTCTCTCTCATCGATGTTTCTAGCTCTCTATCCCTTTTCCTTCCTTTCTGTAAAAAGTCAATAAAATATATTAAAAAAAAAAAAAAGAAAGAAAATGGGGCTTTAGTGTGCATTGAAAGGCACCAATCTTTTAGATGGCATATTTTACAGAGTAGCTGGTGACATGTACTAGGTAAACCGGTTAATAATGGAAGATTTTAAAGAAAACATAATTTCAAGAGAAACATCAAAAATGCTTTATTCAAAGTAATGTCCATCAATAGCTACACATTTCCCCCATCTTTCAGGTAATTTGTGGATACTGTCCCAATATAACTTTTCTTGTTTTGAGGCAAACCATTCAGAGACCCAATTTCCCACTTCTTCATATGTTTTGAAGTGCTGCTCAGAAAGTATATGTTCCATCGATTAGAACAAGTGGTAATTTGAAGGAGCAAGTTCTGGTGAATACATTGGTGGGTTAATACTTCCCAGGCAAGATCTTTTAACGTGTCTTTATCTGGTTTTGAAGTGTGTGATAGTGCATCATCATGAAGCAATATTACTCTGCCGTGTCTTCTGGAACATTCTAATCATTTCACGATCAAAGCATAGTTCAAATTGATTATTTGCTATTGGTAGCAATCAGTATTAATGGTTTCACCTGGTTTTAGAAGCTCATCAAACACCACACCTTCCTGATCCCACCAAGCGCAGAGCATTATCTTCTTTCCAAAGCATTTTGGCCTTGCAGATGATGTTGATGGTTGACCTGGATCAACCCATGATTTTGTGCATTTGGAATTCTCAAAATAAATCACTTTTCATTGCAAGTCACAATTCAATGCAGAAAAATACTTTCTTTGGTGCCATTGGAGCAACATTTTACTGATGACTTTTTGGTTTTCCATTTGTCTTTCGTTCAGTTGATATGGCACCCATTTTCTTTCCTTTAAAACTTTCCCATTGCTTACAAATGATCAGAAATTGTTTGCTGAGCAATGTTTAATCTTTCTGCAAGTTGTTTTTGAGTTTGACATGTATCTTCATCCAATAATGCTTGTATAATTGTTGGTCTTCAAACTTTTTCGGTTGACCTGGATGTTGTCGTTCAAATAAAAACATCACTTTTAAAGTGTTTAAACCAGCGTTCACAAGTATCTTGAGATGGAGCATGTTCACCATAAGCTTCTTAAAGTATATAGTAACTTTTTCTTAAAAATAAAGTAATGAGTTAAAAATTCCGCAAATGCTTTTTTTCTTGGCACAAAATTCGACATTTGTAAGTGTAAAAATATGATATTAACACCTTCAGCCAATTTGACATATGAAGTTTTGAAGCTTGTTGTCAATACAACAAAATAGCATAAATATCAAATTGCATATGTATAAGCATGTGTAACTCTACCTATTGAAAAAAATCCACATTATTAACTGGTAATTTGCTAGAGTCACCAATAGGAGTTCACATATACTTGATTTTGTAGTCCAAGAGCAGCTTCTGCTTGGACTGTTATATTCAGAATCAGTTGACTTTAAAAAGTCTTGTCACAGTTCTAGAAATTGGGTATTCCACCAACAACTCAGAAAAAAAAAATGTTGGGAAAATACTTCTTGTAATTAAAAACAGGAATAGAAACGCTTTCACTTCCCTTAATTGGTGTGAAATTTATTTGCTCAGGCTTGTGAGTAATTGGAAATTGTCTGCCTGATGTTTTTTTTTTCTAATTTATTTTTTTATTCCATTTGAGCTCATCATGACTTGAAAAAAACACACCCAAACATCTGTGGCTTTGGCAGCCACACTCACTCTACCCACTAGAGTAAATAGTTCCCAGCTGCTTGGTCCCCTAGAGACGGTAGCTGCAGAACAGTATGGAATTCGCTCAATGGATGTAATCCGTGCACTTTGGAGATGTGCTGAGAAACCCAATCTTGGATAAAAGTTAGAAATGATCACTAGACTATTACAATGTATCTATTTACTTAACTCATTGTTATTCAGATGCAAAAAGTTGAATAAAATGTGATTCTCCCACTTTTCTGTTTGTCAGTCACAAATGGGTAAAATCTATCTACAAAATGAGCGACAATGATTTATCAGCACAGGGGAGGTCTTCTAATTTTCTGGCTTGTATGAAAGTGTAGTTTCATTAATTTCACCCTCTCCCCCTAAGAACAGACTTGCCTGGGTCCAACTATTATCAGTTTCTATGGGATGATCTTCATCTGACATTTTTTATATTGCTCTGTCTTTATACAGTGTTTATTTAATACATTTGGACAGCCTGGCTAAGTCTTTTTTTTTTTTTTTTAATATATTTTATTGATTTTTCACAGAGAGGAAGGGAGAGAGATAGAGAGCTAGAAACGTCGATGAGAGAGAAACATTGACCAGCTGCCTCTTGCACACCCCCTACTGGGGATGTGCCCACAACCAAGGTACATGCCCTTGAGCAGAATCGAACCTGGGACCTTTCAGTTCACAGACCAACGCTCTACCACTGAGCCAAACCAGTTTCGGCTAGCCTGGCTAAGTCTAAATGTAAAACCATAGAAGAATATATTATCAGCGACATGTCATTCATAGAGATATAGTTCTAGGAAATACTTTTCTTTTTCTCTGCAGATGATTGGTGGCCTTAAAAAAAAAAAAAAAAGAAACATCACTTTTCACACTTGCTTTTCTTTTGCAAAAGCTGTCAAAGAATCCAGAGCTCAATATATGGTCCCAGTACCATAAGCTACTTGGTCCTTTACCTGATAATGCCTGTCATTCCTGTTAGGTGTCCTAATGGCTCCTGTACTGGAAACTGGAGGGTCTTTCTCCTCAGCATACCACTTTGAATCTCAGCTCTACTTCATGCTACTTGCATGAAGCACGTGACATCCTGGCAAGCCACTTGACCTCTATGTGCCTTAGTTTCCATGTGTGCAAAATAGATAGATGACTCCTTTAATCAAATCACTTGTGAGAATGAAATGAAAGTGGGTATTATAGCCTCCACTAGGAACTTGAGTAAGTTAATTTACCTTCTTTATGATGGACCATCTTGAGTCTTATTCTAAAATCCCTTGCTGAGTTTAAGTCTGGCCATGGTGGGGTGCTGCCTGGAAGAAACGAGTGTGTCTTTGCAGCCAGAGCTAGATGGCCCTTCATATAGATAAGGACGAAAGCCTGTGGGAGGCCAGTAAGTTGTCTATATTCTACTGCATAATTTGAAAATTGAACTTCCTTTGTACTTATTTGCAGCACAACATTGTTTCAGAAACCTACTACTCCAAGAAGATGCTGCCAATGGATGTGGGGTTAGAATGAGATAACTGAATTCACTTGGTGTTCTTGTATTGTTACTGAAAAACCTGGGATGTCTAGGAATTCCTCTTCATAAAGAAGTAAGAATAAGACATTAACTCATGTGGCTTCTTCGAATGTCTCTCCTTTGATTTATACTACGATTAGAGAAATCATTTTCAAAAGGGCTATTGTAAAAATCAAGGTTGGCTCTGGCCATGGGAATCAATTTTTAAAAGCTGTTATAAGAAATGTAAAGCAAACCGGAAAATGAACCTTAAGTTATAATATCTATTTTATTGTTAATCTTTTGATTAGCAAGTAGCACTTAGAATTCAGTGCCCCAATGCATTATTATTTTTTTTATATTAAAAGTAGAGGTATCTGAACTGAAAGGAGGCCCTGCTTTGCCACCAACTAACAGTCTCACTTTGGGAAACTACTTAATTTATTTTTGTATAAGTTTTTTCATCTGTAAAATGAGAACTTTAGTCTCTATGCCTCAGTTTCTTTTTCTATAAGAGGTGAACAGTAATGATACCTAACAATCATGAGATTGTTATGAGGATATGAAGATTTAATATTTGAAAAGCACTTAAAACAGTGTCTTGAATGCAGTAACTTTCTTTTAAGTATTTGTTAGTTTACTAACTATGAGCAGTCGATAAAGAAGGAAGCATGGGCAGGTGTGTAGGAAGGTTGTTACAAAAGAGGAACACAGACTTCCCAGACAGGTTGAATTTTGACTCTACTGCTTGGACCAGTCAGTTTTCCCATCTGAAGAATAAACTTAACAGCTACTTCCTGGAAATGTTCTGAGACTTTGTACCAATCAGGGTAAATAACTTAGCATAGTGCCTAGAACATGAAGGGATAGCATATTAGAAAATTATTTAGCATTGTCCTAAAAAATTAAAAGGTAGAAAAGAGGTAATATTTATAGAAGGAAGGATGTGGATTAGCCAGCAGGAAGATTTTCCTGGTAATACATCTTACAAAAGTTTGGCCCAAGGAGAATGTGTGTAATTTCCCTTAATTATAATACATGATAATTAGGCATCTGAATAAATCTAGCTGGGTAGGGTATAGATTTTAGAGACATAGCCCACAAATTGCATCCCTTACTTCTTTTCCTTCCTTGCACACTGACTAGTACCTGGTCACATGCTAAATATTATAGCAGGCAGTGGTGGTGATGCCGTGTAATAACCTGGTTGTTATTTAACAGAAAAAAGAGGAAAGGGGAGACTAGATAGATGCATGCCCAGTAAAGTCTGAGTGATGTAGGAATGTGTTTGCCCATCATTCACACCTAGAAGTGAGTCAGTTTACATTATAAGTTTTAGGCAACATGATGAGCACAAACACTGGTCTGATTCTTTTCCTTGATGTCACCTTAAAGCCATCAACAGTCAGAATCTCACAGGAGAGAGGTTGGAGTATTACAGCCATAGAATTTATAGGCCCTAGCCATACAGTAAAAGATGCTGTAATCAGTGCTATGATACTCAGGGGTAAAACCACAAAGATAAATGTGAAGCCAAAAATTCAATACAGACTGGCCCTAATATTAGCTAATTCTGATTAGTGAAAGTAGAATGGCATAAACATAGTACTTAATAAACTCAAGCTTTAGGAGCTGAATCTGACCTGGGTGCTGCTCTGTGATGGTCCAGTGTTAGTAAAGCCATCTATCCATCTATCCAACCAACCAGTTCAATGAGAATCAATTTTGAACCAGGCCTTAGGTAGGTTTTGGGTGAAAAGCGATAAAATATCCCCTCTATAGGCCTACAGCCCAATGGAAAAGATGTATAAGTAAACAATTGATTCTACAATGGGATGGTAAGTGCTATAATATGGATAAATTTGGTGAGGTTTGGAAGCAAATAAAAGAGGCACTTAACTAAGAAAAAATATCAGGAGATGGTTCCTTTAGGACAGTGGTCAGCAAACTGTGGCTCGCGAGCCACATGCGGCTCTTTGGCCCCCTGAGTATGGCTCTTCCACAAAATATCATGTTTGGGCACGCAAACATGATTAAAGTATGATTAAAGTATGATTAAAACTTCATGGCCCATGCGCAGAAGTTGGTTTTTGGCTCTCAAAAGAAATTTCAATCGTTGTACTGTTGATATTTAACTCTGTTGACTAATGAGTTTGCCTACCACTGCTCTAGGACTTAGTTTCTGATTGGATTTTAGAGGATAATAAGGGTTGGTCAGCAAGATTAAAAATAACTAAAGAGAGCTTTCTGTTTAATACTGGATTCTCTGATATTAGTACTTATAGAAGGGTATTCCTGCCATAAGCTAGGACCCTCATTAATCTATTTTGGGGTTAGAACTTCCTCTGAGTTGGAAACCAGGAAAAGAAGCTTACTGAACACACTTCTCAAATACACTGTAATTTGCCATGGCTAGACCCTATCAGCAACAGGACCAGCATTGAACCTCCTCACATAACCCTTAGTCAGTCTGTCCCTTAGCTGGAGAGACTTGTAGTGTATCAGAAGGATACTAGTTAGAGCTTAGACATCTATTCTAAACAAACCTCATCTCACACTTGAATAGCTACTATTTTTAAGCTCAAGTGTGAAGATATAGGCTACAAACCCTAGTAACTTTTCTAGTGGATAGGACCTACCTGAACACTTTCTGTGATATTTTTTACACTGTTTAGCATCAAAGTGAGGAAGAAACATCCATGTGAAAGCACTTTATTATACACTACTCTTTATATTCTCAATATTTGAAAAAAAATTTCCAACAATAAGCTATTTCTATTTTTTTTTATGGATATCATGCATTCATTAAACACTGTTTTGTGGATTTAAAGACAATGCCAGGAATAGTACTGTAAGTATAAAAAAGCAAATTTTATAATGGTATGAAAAGTATGATTCTAAATTGGGATATAGAAAAAAATGTATTGATCTTTTTACTTTTCAAATACCTTAACCCTGGATTACTAATGCAGGGACTACCATAGAGATGCTTGCAGCAGCTAAAAATATACAATTGATGTTATGTTCCATGATTAAACTTCTACGTTCAAAACTCTCAGGTGCAATTTTACAAAGAAGGCATTCCACCAAATATTACTGCACCTCCCTTTTTCTATTATATAGATACTAGAGGCTTGGTGCATGGGGTGAGGGAGTATCCCTCAGCCCAGCCTGCACCCTCTTCTAATCTGGGACCCCTCGAGGGATGTTAAATTGCCTGTTGGACATCCCTCTCACAATCCAGGACTGCTGGCTCCCAACTGCTTGCCTGCCTGCCTTCCTGAATGCCCCTAACACTTCTGCCTGCCAGCCTGATTACCCCCTAACCACTCCCATGCCAGCCTGATTGATGTCTAACTGCTCCCCTGCCAGCCAGGTCACCCCTAACTGTCCTCCCCTACAGGGTTGATCGCCTCCAACTGCCTTCCCTTGCAGACCTGGTCTGTCCCAACTGTCCTCCCTGTTGGCCATCTTGTGGTGGTCATCTTGTGTCCACATAGGGGCAGGATATTTGACCACATGGGGGCAGCCATCTTGTGAGTTAAGAGTGATGGGCAATCTGTATATTACTCTTTTATTAAATAGGATAGAGGCCTGGTGCATGGGTGGGGATCAGCTGATTTGCCCTGAAGGGTGTCCCAGATCAGGGTGGGGGTTGGGGTGTTCGGCGGCCTGGGCAAGGGGCCTGTGGTGGATTGCAGGCCAGCCACACCCCCTGGTATCTGGAATTTATTTACCTTCTACAATTGAAACTTTGTAGCCTGGAGCCGAGCCAAGCCCCCTGCTCACTCTGGCTGCCACCATTTCTGTTTGGTTTTATGTATCTTCTATCATTGGAACTTTGTAGCCTTAAGTGGAGGCCTAGGCCAGCCAGTGCAGGTGGAAAGCTTAGCTTCCTCCGTTGCTGGGGAAACCCTAGCCTGCTCTTTCCAGCCGCCATTTTTCTTGGGATTTATCTTCTATAATTGAAAATTTGTATCCTTGAGTGAAGGCGTAGGCCAGTTAGGGCAGGTGGGAAGATTGCCAGGGAAACCCAAGCCTCTCAACTGCTCTCTGTGGCTGCAGCCTTCTTGGTTGGAGTTAATTTGCATACTCGCTCCAATTGGCTGGTGGGCATGGCTGGTGGGTGTGGCTGGTGGGCGTGGCTTGAGCGGAGCGATGGTTAATTTGCACATTACTCTTTTATTAGGTAGGATAATGGCTAGAGGTAGGAAAATGGGTCATTTGCAGCAGGGGAAATATTAGTACTTATAGAAGGGTATTCCTGCCATAAGCTAGGACCCTCATTAATCTATTTTGGGGTTAGAACTTCCTCTGAGTTGGAAACCAGGGAAAGAAGCTTACTGAACACACTTCAATCCCATTCTTCCCTCCAATTTCTGCATAGAGGGGCACATATAACATTGATTTTCACATGAGCATACACCATGTCATAGAAGAATTAACAGGAAGGGCGTGGCCACCTACCCCCAAAGGACTTGTGAAAGATGAACGTGGATAGAAGGACCTTGGAAATAATCCATTGGGGGATAGAGGGAGGCACATACATTTCTCCAAAGGACTCTCTTGATCTCAGCAGGCAACAAAGGCCCTGTTGGCATCCTGAGGTAGACAGAAGGACCACATAAAGATGTTCACACACTAATCTCTAGAACCTGCAAATATGTTACCTTATAGGCCAAAGGGACTTTGTGGATGTCATTAAGGTGCACACCCTAACATAGGGAGATTATCTTCGGTTATCCAAGGGGCCCAATATAGTCCCAAAGGTCCTCAAAGCATAGAATTTTCAAGTTTGGAGTGGGAGATATGCCACAAAAGGGAAAGTCAGAGAGATTTGAAACCCAAGGAGAGTTTGACCCACCACTGCTAAAGATGGAGGGAAAACGAATTCTGCCAACTACTAGAATGAGTCTAGAAGCAGATTCTCTCCAAGAGCCTTCAGATAAGAGCCTTCAGATAAGAGGCAAGGCTGGGTGACATACTGATGGTTGCCAATTACAGCCTTCCTTGTTTGTTTTTATGTTTGTTACTGTTGCTTTGGTGTAAAAAAACAAAAACAAAAAAAACCCACAAAAAACAAAACACCAGCAAGACTGATGTCAAGTAGCTTTACCTCCTAAGTGTTCTAGAAGTCGTTTTATGATTTCAGGCCTTTAATCCATTTTGAGTTGATTTTTTGTGGATGGTGTAAAATAGGGGCCCAGTTTCATTTGTTTTGTGTGAAACTGTCCAGTTTCCCAAAACCATTTGTTGAAGACAGTGTCTTTTCCCCACTGTATAGTCGTGAGTTTATTTCTGGGCTCTCTATTCTGTTCCATTGATTTGTATCTGCTTTTATGCTAAAACCATACTCTTTTTATTACTATAGCTTTATAATATAGTTTAAAGTCAGAAAGTGTGATCCCTCTAGCTTGTTCTTTTTAAAAAAATATATATTTTATTGATTTTTTACAGAGAGGAGGAGAGAGGGATAGAGAGCTAGAAACGTCGATGAGAGAGAAACATCGACCAGCTGCCTCTCGCACACCCCCTACCTGGGATGTGCCTGCAACCAAGGTACATGCCCTTGACTGGAATCGAACCTGGGACCTTTCAGTCCGCAGACCGACGCTCTACCACTGAGCCAAACCGGTTTTGGCTAGCTTGTTCTTTCTTAAGATTGCTTTGGCTATTTGGAGTCTTTCTGATTCTATACAAATTCTGGATTTTCTTTTATTTCTGTGAAAAATTCCATTAGACTTTTAATAGAGATGATTACATTCATAGATTGCTTTGAGTGCTATAAACATTTTAACAATATTAGTTCTGAAATAGATGCCATCTGAAAATAGAGACCTTCTTTGACTCTATTGCAGTTTTTGGTTTAAAGTCAATTTTGTTTGATATAAGTAGAGCTACCCCTGCTTTATTTTGGCTTCCATTTGCATGAAACATCTTTTTCCATCCCTTCACTTTTGGTCTGTGCATGTCCTTAAGAACTGAATGAGTCTCCTGTAGACAATATATAGATGAGTATTATTTTTAATTCAGTCAGTCAGTTTATTATTTTGATTGGAGAATTTAGTTCATATACATTTAAAGTAATTGGTTTTACGTATTGCCATTTTGTTAATTTTTTTCTGGTTGTTTTGTACTTCCTTTATTCCTCTCCTACCAGGTTCAGTGTGAGGTTTTTTTTCTCGTGCACTCAATGTGCACAAGTTACTCAGCAAGTTTCCGAATTTCCTTCAGAGGGAACTGCCTTGTGTGTAGCTGTATATTCAATGTGTCTATGGGAGGAGGTGAGTTCAGGAGCCTCCTCTGTCACCATCTTGGACCAGAACTAGACTGCAATACTTTCTAAGAAAATATTTAATTACTTAGAGAAATAGTAGTGGTTCATCAAAAGTCCCAAGTAGTTTCTCTTTATGTCCTATGGGACTAATAGGACTACTCTATAATGTTGTTGTGAAGATTACATAAACCTCAGAAAGCATGTGAAAGTTTAAACTTAAATTAAACACAGTGCCTGGGGGGAAAAAAATCAGGCTTTTAATACTTATTTGTTTCCAAGTTTATATGCTATCATTTTTATCTCCTTTTTTTACGGTTTACGTTTGAGATCAGCAGTCAGCAGTGTTGCAATTAGTTTCATGATCTAGAAATTCACCTGATGAAGGCCAGGAAAGAATGTAAGAGGCTGTGTACGTGTGAAGAGGAAGATACCTTTACTTTCAGCCAAAGATATTTCCTTGAGGCTTGTTGGGTGATGAAAAATTAGAAATACTTAGATCTTATCTTAGCATAATAATAATTGTTAATTCCATGGGATTGTGTCTGCATTTAGCAAATGGAAACTGCCTGCTCCCTTCATTGGCACCATTGCGTCTAGCAGCATTCCACTCTGCTATCTGTGACTCAGTGCTTTTTCCATTGGCATGCCAGCAGGGTTGCTCTTTCTACTGGAACATCCTACCTAGTATTCACAGCTAAGTCATCAAACTGGATAGACAAGCACCTTAGCCTGAACAACTCTAGGTACTCTGCCAATTCTCACCTGAGTTGAATTAACTGGTAACTCCTGGGAAGTTACATAAAATCATATAAGAAATATGAGTGAAACTTATCTGGAAATTGAAACATATTTTCAATACACGTTTGGAAGAATGGAATGTAAAAGAATTGGCAATTCCAAGGGAATGGATTCCTTAAGATCAGAGACCCTGTCTACTCCTCCTGATTCCACAAAAGTGCTTGAAACTACACACATACATGCATGTGGACACACACACATTAAATAACCAGTATACTACATACAGTATATATAATATATATTTATATGTCATGCTGTTCAGCAAATTATGTATGAATATATAACACATACATATTGTATGGTAATAATTTACTAAATAGTCATTCATTAACTTAGGCAGGAGTGAGAACCTTTCATCTGCCAAGGGCCATTTGGATATTTATAACATCATTCTCAGGCCATAAAATTATTAACTTAAAAATTAGCCTGCAATATTTGATCAAACATTTAATTAACTCATCCCTAATGCCTTGGCAGGGTCAGACTAAATTATTTCACAAGCCTTATACAGGCTTGGCTTAGGGCAGTGGTTGGCAAACTGTGGCTCGCAAGCCACACACCGCTCGTGTGAGCCGCAGTTTGCTGTTCTGTTGACTAATGAGTTTGCCGACCACTGACCTAGACTCTCGAATCCAATAAGTACAGACTGTTGTTGTTCCTTGATTTGAGACCCTATCCAGTGGTCGGCAGACTCATTAGTCAACAGAGTGGCAAACCGCGGCTTGTGAGCCGCAGTTTGCCAACCACTGGCTTCGGGGAATGGGATGTTATGAGGTATTTATAATAGGGCTAACTTCTTTTTAGACCTATATCTTAGCCTAGACATTGCCTCCTTTATAAAGCTTTCCCTTTCTCTGAGGGAGGACAGATTTTTGGTTCTCATCCTATTACCACACTTTGCCCTGTATTGCCTTGAATATTTGTCTCTTTCCCAAGCTACCTGTAATAACCAAACAAAACCAAACAAAAAAGCAATACCAAATTTGAAGATAGGGACCTTTCTCTATCAGTGTTCAAGTTCCTAACATTACACTTTATACATAGAAGGTATTTAATAACGTTTACTAAACAAAAGAAATAACATGTCTTTTTGCTGTGTTTTAGAACCACTGAGTACAGAAAAGCCAAAACCTTTCTTTACTCAATTAGATTCCCAGTGCCAAAACAAAAAATCTAGCCATGACCAGACTATCTAAACTGAATGGTGTAAAGTCAGCGCTAAAAATGGAAAATTGGAAGAGAAAGGATCTCATTGACTCCTAAATGAACACTTGCCACGGTTGGGTGTTGAATGCAGTGAATGTGCTGATTGTTCTATACTGGCCTAGAAGCTTGTCAAATAAGGAGACCAATTAGAAGAATTAAGGAGAAAGATCTCCCGCCAGACCTCTCAGGACTGCCCAAGGAAATCCAGGAGATTTGGGAATGCTTAGTCTCAGAAATCTAAAACTCTTTTATTTCAATTAGGCTGAAATATACAGGTGAAATATACATAGTTCTCTGATGACTTATGGAATACTGGGCAAAGTATGATCTAATAGCAATGCCCATTCATTAGGGCTTCTACGGTGATGCTAGAGGTTTTAAATATATTGTGTGTTTTTTTAATTATTGATTTCAGAGAAGAATATTCAGAGGGATATAAAGATAGAAAAATCAATGATGAGAGAGAGAATCATTGATCAGCTGCCTCCTGCATGCCTCCCACAGGGGATCCAGCCTGACACCTGGGCATGTGCCCTTGACTGGAATCGAACCCAGGACCCTTCAGTCCGCAGGCAAACCAGCTAGCCAAACCAGCTAGGGTGATGCTTGAGGTTTTTAAATAGGAAGTGTTACCACATTGCACAATGCAAAAATCTATTTTCAGTTCAGATTCCAAGCAGGAAGCAATTCTTCCCATTAAATGGCCAGGATACTGACACATGCTGATTTGGCTAGAAAGGAACCCCCCACCCCCAAACAACAACAACAAACCACTCACATAGAGAAACCTATTACCCACACAGTCTTTCTCAAAGATTAATGGTAAGGCAGGTAGATACCACAGGAAGGCCTCCATGGAAAGTGGCCACTTGATTTGTTACCCAAAGGCTGTACTTAAGCCAGTAAGACACAGACTAACAACAAAGAATCAAATAAGGGTTAATAAATAAATAAATAAATAAAAAATAGGCAAAAACACAACAAAGAATCAAATAAGGCAGGGGTCTTCAAACTACGGCCCGCGGGCCACATGCGGCCCGCAGAGGAGTCTGATCCGGCCCGCCAGGTTTTTTGGGCAGTAGCGCAGCCGAGGTGTTACAGTAGGAATTAGTAGTTCATATAGTCCGGCCCTCCAGCTCTCTGAGGGACCGTGATCTGGCCCCCACTTTAAAAAGTTTGAGGACCCCTGAAAGGGATCCAAAAAAGTAGACAGGCAAAACAGACAGCATGCAACTAGGCAATTTGGGGCATAGAAGAGGGTCCCCATGTGATGGAATAAAAACATAGTTTGGAATCAAACTACTTCCTAGACTCCCCTGAATAGGGTTGTTATTAATTCCTTGTAGAAAGTGATCTAAAAATTGGTAGGAGATATCTCAGTATATATTATAGAGTTTATCATACACATATGTAAATATGTGTATATACAGGGTGTCCTAAAAAATGTATACACACTTTAACAGCTGATAGCTTAATTTTGAAAATGAAATGTATTTTAATAAATGCTGCCTTTATAATGATTCAAAGTGTATGTATACATATATAGATGTATGTATACATATATATCTATTTATGCATAATGAGCTGTATACAATGTTCTTTATAGAGTGGACGTTTATAAATCTTAACAGATAGGTTGTTGCCTTCATAACATTCCAAGTTTAAAATCTTATTTATGTATCATGTCTACCTATTTTCTATTATATATCTATTCACTTATCTATCTATCTATCTATCTATCTATCTATCTATCTATCTATCTATCTATTGTATCTATCTTTCATCTTCCTATGAATCTTTAAAAAAGACAAATATAGCTGAAACCGGTTTGGCTCAGTGGATAGAGCGTCGGCCTGCAGACTCAAGGATCCCAGGTTTGATTCCGATCAAGGGCATTTACCTTGGTTGCTCTCCAGTAGGGCGTGTGCAGAAGGCAGCTGATCAATGTTTCTCTCTCATCGATGTTTCTAGCTCTCTATCCCTCTCCCTTCCTCTTCCTCTCTGTAAAAAAATCAATAAAATATATTAAAAAAAAAAAAGACAAATACATTTGTCACAAAATGAGTATATTTTCTTGTTAGTTTTTCTGAAGTTCCTCATTTTTCAGTTCCTGAATGAAAACTACTAGACTATTCAAAAGTTTGGTATTTTGTCATTGTGCCTACTGAGCTCTTTTCCTTTTCTTTCCCCTTACCCTTTTTCCTTTTTCCCTTTCCTTTCCCCTCCCCCCTTTCCTTTCCTTTCCTTTCCGTTTCTACTACTGTGTTCTTTCTTTTTCTTTCTTTCTTTCTTTTTTTTTTTTTTTTAAACATTTCTAACATTTACAGATATTTACATTTCTGAATACTTGTTCAAGATTTCCTACTCCCTTAAGAAATAACTCTGTCCTTTCTCCTCTCAAACAATTCATTTCCAACTTTTCTTCTTAACTATTTTAGCTTATCTAAATCTTTCTGTCCTTTGAGGCCTGCCCTCCAGTAAATGTTCAACATAGATTTTCTATTTGGATTTAATTTAAAAAAATCTCATCCCAAGTATGTGAACCAGAAGCATTAATACAGAAGCTTGGGTTTGGTGTTCATCTACACCTGTCACAACCTGAGATGGCACATCTGAGATGCCAATTCTGCTAGCTTACACTAAGGTGATACCAGGGGTGATTCATTAATCCCGAATAAATCTTCTCTTCTGTCACTTGTTCTAATCCAAAGTTTCTTCATTTCTGAACCCCATTTCATGAAAAAAAGCCCTGGAATGTATCCTGGAAATAAGCTTGTCATCTTTCTTAAGACTTTTGTAAGGTTAAAATAATCAGGATATACCAGAGCCTTACCATGGTAAAGGGCAGGAGGAGGAGCTGCATTTTATTTGGGACAGTTCCTCATTTGAATAAATATTTACTGAACTGACTAAGTGGAGGGAGTTCCATCTAAAATTTGGAAAGGAGCCGAAACTGGTTTGGCTCAGTGGATAGAGCGTCGGCTTGGGGACTGAAGGGTCTGGGGTTCGATTCCGGTCAAGGGCATGTACCTTGGTTGCGGGCATATCCCCAGTAGGGGGTGTGCAGGAGGCAGCTGATTGATGACTCTCTCTCATTGATGTTTCTAACTCTCTATCCCTCTCTCTTCCTCTCTGTACAAAATCAATAAAATATATTAAAAAAAATAAAATAAAATTTGGAAAGGAGCCAGAAAAGAAAGCAGATCAGAGTAGAAAGGAGAAAAGAGTGCAATTTTTTGTTTTTAGAGTTTTTCATCTACATTTCAGACATGATACAAGTACAGAAGTTGCATGTACAACATCAACTTCACTCTCTCAGAGTCAGGTTACTTATTACTCATTTTGCATCACTGCCATCTAGTACAGAGCCACAAAAACATGGTTGCATTGAATCACTATTTCTGTGTCACTCTGTGGGGCTTTTATTCAGAGATAGTTTGGTGACCAAGGTAAAACAGGGCCCAGTTAAAATTTGCCAGCTCAATGAGAAATATTGCTGTACTAGTACACACTGGTTCTAAGGGAAGGTGGCTGGGATATAAAACAGTATTATTTCCACTGCCCATCATCATTGGTGCGACACACTACTTGCTTGCTTATCCTTAACTTCATCCTTCATAAATGAGGCTGTTAAATCTCAAGGCTTTGCTCTAATTTACAAAATCTGTTATATTAACAGAATTGTTTTCCAAATGGTTTCATCTTACCTCCTTTTATCTATTTGTTAAAAACACATTTTTATTGATTTCAGAGGGAAGGTAGAGGGAGAAAGAGATAGAAACATCAATGATGAGAGAGAATCATCAATCAACTGCCTCCTGCATGCCCCTTACTGGGGATCGAGCCTGCAACCTGGGCATGTGGCCTGACTAGGAATTGAACTGTGACCTCCTGGTTCATGTGTTGATGCTTAATCTCTGAGCCACACTGTCTGGGCTTAACTCCTTTTATTTAAATGAACTTCAGCTAAATTACACCCTGGGGTAAATATAAAAAGAAATGATTATTTTCTGGGCTTTTATAACTGACTAGAGACCCGATGCATAATATTTGTGTATGGGGCGGAGGGGGGGCGGTCTCTCAGCTTGGCCTGCACCCTCTCTAATCCGTGACCCCTTAGGGGATGTCCAACTGCTGATTTATTTATGTATCGTGTCTGCCTATTTAGGGATGGGGCCTAAACCAGCAGTCAGACATCCCTCTCCGAATCTGGGACCGCTGGCTTCTAACCACTGGCCTGCCTGCCTGCCTGATCACCTCTAACTACCTCTGCTTGCCTGCCTGACCACCTCCTAACTGGTCCCTTGCTAGCCTGGTTGCCCCCTGACTGCCCCCCCGGCAGGCCTGGTCGCTCCCTAACTGCCCCCGCCCCCCACTCCCCGCTGGCCTGGTAGCCTCCTAACTAGAAGGAAGTAGGATGTCCAGAAGATGTCCGGTTGACTGGGCTAATTAGCATATTACCCTTTTATTAATATAGATTATTAGTATAGATTCAGTCTTTGCAACATTTCTAAGATGGTGAAGAAGAGATAAATACTTCCAGAACACCTCTTCTGAGCCAAAAAGCCTTGCGGAGTAGAAACGTTCTCCATATTATAATGAAGGAAACTAAGCAGTCAAGTATGACACCAAAGGCCACTGAGTGGGTAAGGGTACGGGTACAAGGAGGGCAGCTTAAGGCTCCCTCTTAGGTCTGAGTCAAAGTCCATGTTCTTTCTATCACATGGTGCTAGAATTCTGTGAAAAAGATAGGCATCCCAATTAACAGATGGTGAGACTGAGGTACAGAGAGCCAGGGGACTTTCTCAATTTTGTATATCAGTATATCAGTATTTTAGGTGGCAGGAATAAAATTAAAGCTGTTTTTTGTTTGTTTGTTTGTTTATTTGTTTTTGGAATAGAGTGCAAGATCAGACTAGGGGACAGGGTGTGAGATAGTACCCTTTTGTATGATAACTTTATTTCTGTTTGATGCCCACAGTGAATTATCAGTGTTTCAAATAGTGAGGTTTTAGAGAATTGAGCTTGTTATATGTATTTCATATCAAATTCCAGTATCACTCTTGGGGCTTGCTAGAGATGACCTCAGAAGGAACATATTTTATATACTAGAAAGTAATGAAACTCTATTTTACCAAACCATGCATCCTAGGCTTCCTAGCTTCTCACCCCCTTGCCTCACAATATTATAATATTTGAGGTATGAAAGGGCCTTATATTGGACTTTATTTCTTCTTACAAAAAATAAATTTATTTGGAAATAATTTTTAATTATGCACAGCACTGTATTTCCTCTTGGTTTGGGAAAGAATTTTTTCCTTTCAAACTTCCCTCGTGCTGTTTTTTTTTTTTTTTTTTTTTTTTTAATCCTCTTTATTTGTATTGGCTTTTATGAAGACTTCCGTTCTGCTGAGTGAACGCATTTGGCTTGGTACCAAATGAGAGTCAGCACTTAGCCTAGAAGTATCGTTTTTCCAACAAGACAGAAAAGGGAAACCCCGCCTATTACACCCACTACTAATTACCATAGGACAAAATCAAGTTGTTGCATCACTGGCTCATCATTCATGAATTTCTGCTTCCACAGCTCTCATTTCTGCAGAGAATGAGTTTGAGACCCATGGAGAATATGCCTTTACACCATGCAAGCCCTCCAGGAGCACAGAGGCCACACTGGAAGCCATGGGCCTTCTTAGCACTGGTTATTGTGCTACTAGTCTGTTCCTTCATCTCAGTAGCCTTCATTCTTTTCCCACTCAAGGTAAGGAGATAACAGTACCTGAGATTGCTATTGGTTATAATTCTTTTGTCTTTTGTAAATCTGGTATTATCATTGCCACTCAGTATTGTTAGAGCTAATTGAAAGGGACATGGAAGTGAAGATAATCTAATTTGTCATGGCATGTGGCTTTAGAGACTTATCTAAGTGTCATGAAATGAAGATATTAGAAAATGCTAAATGTTGGTGGCAGAACTGAGTTAGATGGAGAAAACTGCTTAATTAAATCAGCCATTTGGCAGATGTCTGTGGAGTACTTTTCCCCTTTTTTGGAACTTTGCTAAATAATTCCTCTTGGTGGAATGAAAAGGTGTAAAATATGATACTTGCTCTCAAGGAATGGGATGCAAACTGTAGTCTAATGGAGGGAAGGGACATAAAAAGATGGTGGAAGATGGAATAGGGTAAGTTACAGGTTGTTAGTGTATTTTTGAAGAGGGAAATGGCATTGAACTAGGAGTAACAAGGTCTGGATTCTGGTTCTAGGTCTCCCAATAACTAGCTGTATGAATTCTCATTCTCAGTTTCTTCATCTGAAAAATGGTGGTAGGAGAATGGATTTATTATAAAGTCTCATTCTAGCTATAAGATAAAGTGATTTATAATTCATCTAAGGATGGTATAGAATATAAATGCTTTAGAAGTTCAAGGGGGGCAATGGCTCTGGGCTAGGGTGATCAAGGAAGGTTTCATGGAGGAAGGTTGGAACACATTCCTAATTGGGAAGCCCCTGATGCTTATCAGGAATTTCCCATTGAGCTCCAGCCCAACTTGTGGGTCTAGTGAAGAGGATGGAGGTTCCTTAGGTTTTTATAAGAAGTTTTTCTGACTGTTGACTGCGTAACACTGAGCAAAAAAGAAATTAAAAAATGCTTGATGTCATTTAGGATTTGGCCCATTTTAAGGTATGTCTGAAGATTCTGAGCCTTGGGGAGAATAAGGTGATACATACCCATTTAAGAAAGGGCTGTGATGTGAAATCAGGAACTACTGAAACATTTTCCTTAGGGAATTGGCCAGCATATATTTCAAAGATACAGTTCTCCATATTAAGATATTTGAAAGCAATTGAGAAAAAATGTAGGAGCAAGCAGTACACTGTAGTTGATATTGTGGTAAGTGTAGCTTTCCCCCAAGTTTTACACTATAGCCCATTAGTCAGTATTGCACAGGGATAGACAAGTATACAGAGGCATTTATAACCATCTCTTCACTCTCTTAGGGGAGGTATCAAACAATAGTCTGAATTTTTTAGAGCAGTGAAGCTTTGAGCATTGTCAGTTCTGAGTGTTTATATTTCTGAAGAAGGGGAAGGATGAGAATATAGCAATAGCTTAAATTTTGAAGTGCCCTTTCCTTCCAAAAAACCACCAAAAATCAAGTCTCATTAGCAAGATGACCTTGAAGAACATAGGACATGCTATGTGTCACCCATCCCTGCACATGAATGGGGATCCAATGCATAGCAGAGGGGGGAAATATATATATTTTTAAAGGAACACAGGGGCTCTTGCAAAAAGGAACAGAGGAATTTCAGGGGCATGGAGGATATGATATCTCTTACCAGAATGGAACTTGATCAGTTTCATATGCTTGAGCTCTGATTTTGGATTCTCTCTCCTGGACAACACATAGCTTCTCACTGAACAGTTCTGCCCCTAAAGAAATAGCCCAGAGTTTGTTCCAAATTTGGAGATGTTTCATATTGTTCTAAAAGGATGCCATGATGGTGCATTTCCTATGGGAACAGTCAAGGGCCTGGTTGACAATACCAGGTCGTGTACTCCACTTTCCATTGACTGCACTGCCCTTTCCTTATTGACCACAAACAAACATACTTGGAAAAGAGGCCCGAGTAGCTGGCGGAAGATGAATCATTATGACGGGGCTGCTTCCACCTTCGCACGAGACCCATGAACCTTGCAGTTTAGATTATTTTAATTCGCACTCTTGTTTTTATATACAACATTCCACTTCCCAGCTTCTCCAGGCACTAATTCACCAAGCTTTGGGCAGGAAGATTGGCTCCTTCTAGAGACCAACACAAATTTCTTTAGGAGAACATTATTTTCATTTCCCTCCTTTTTCTTTCAGAAGACAGTCAACTTAAAAGGATTGGCTATGATCCAATCAATTTCTTTCTTCCTTTTTAATCTTTTTTATTTTTAATTTCTTTCTTGATTAAGGTGTTACATATACGTCCTTATCTCCCTTTCTGCCTCCATCCCCCCACTCATGCTCTCACCCCCTTATTGTCTGTGTCCATTGGTTAGGCTTATATCCATGCATATAAGTCCTTTGGTTGATCTCCCCCTTTACCCCATCCTCCCTTACCTTCCCTCTGAGGTTTGATGGTCTGATTGATGTTTCTCTGACATATGAACCCCTATGTTCATAGCAGCACACTTTAACATAGCTAAGATTTGGAAACAGCCTAAGTGCCCATCAGCAGATGAGTGGATTAAAAAACTGTGGTACATCTACACAATGGAATACTATGCTGTGATAAAAAAGGAGTTCTTACCATTTGCAACAGCATGGATGGAAATGGAGAGCATTATGCTAAGCCAAGCAGAGGAAGATAAATATCACATGATCTCACTCATTTATGGAATATAATGGACAATATAAACTAATGAACAAAAACAGATCCAGAGACAGAGCCCAATCAATTTCAACAACCCCTCAGTGAAAATAGCCTCACAGAAGTTGTCCCTAAAACACCAATGTTCAAGAGCATCCCCTGCTTCAATAAAATGAAGGATACTTCCGAAAGGAGAAGTTGTGCTTCTATTTAAAAGCAGAGTAGATTCTGTTTTCAAAGGACGATATGATGAAGGTTGGGTTGGAGAAAGAATTATTAAGCTTTGGCCATTTGAAACCAACTATGTTAATCTTGGCTTAAATCAAATGGGGTTACAAGAGCAACTGATCCTCTTCAGCAAAAATGAACTAAATTCAACCAAGTTGAAAGCCCCATATGCTTCTTTATTATTATTTTTTAAAAATATTTTACTGATATTTTATAGATGGGAAGGGAGAGGGATAGAGAGCCAGAAACATCGACCAGCCACCTTCCACAGGCACCCCTCCCCCCAATTGGGGATGTGCCCACAACCAACGTACACACCCTTGACTGGAATTGAACTTGAGACCCCTCAGACCACAGACTGACACTCTATCCATGAGCCAAACAGGTTTTGGCTTCTTTAGAAGTGGATATTTGGTTCTTCCAGAATTATAAATAGAAACGGCCCAACAGGGACCTATGAGTCAGAAAGGCTTTGTTTGGATCTCAGACTGGTTGCCTCTTATCAGCTGCATCACCTCGGGCTAGTTACTTAATCTCTTTCATACAGTAAATGAGGATGCTGCTAATTCTCATTTTTCGGTAAGGATTAAAGAGACAGAACAGTGCCTGACACCTAAATAGCCTTTCAGCACATCGTAGCGATTAATATTTGCATCATTACTATTAATGACAGCACAGTGAATGTAAATTTCAAAAAATTTTAACAATATTGGTATTCCTTGCTTATCTATTTCACTTTCTCCATCAAAGATTGTATCTCATTGCCAAATACTAGTAGATGATTTTTGTGACTGGACAGATTTTCATTGGTGGTAATGATTAGAGAATGTCACAATGGTGGTTTCTGGATCTTATACTAGACATTACAGCAGCCCAAGTGACAGTCTTTAGGATGTCTGTCTCTGGCCATTAGTCTATGACCTTAAATTTCTCGCACTCTTTAGACATGAAAGTACAGAGCACAGATACTATCTGCAGCTCTTACATCAGCATCTATTTATATTTAGATGGTTATGCAATTGCTCCATGAATGCAGTCATCTTTGTAGAAAGATTATAAACTTCTTAAGAAGCAAGTGCCATAAATTGATTTTGTTTCTCCTGCTTATAATGCTGCATAATGTTGGGAATATAGTTGCCTAAAGTTTTATTCAATTCTTTATTATAATCAGCATCATTATTAATAAAGCTAATATTAAATGAGCAGGATTAGACACAGAATATTTGGGTAAAGCTCTTCACAAGAATAACCTCATTTAAATCATGACCAATTTCAATGAGATAATTGCTATTATATTTCTCATTTTATAAATGAGGAAATAAAGTTAAGGGATTCACATGCTTATCATGAGTTAAACTAAATGGAATTTCAACATCTCTTCTAAGAAATCCCAAGATGCAGATGAGATGATTGCAAAAGCGGAGACAATAATAGGAATCCAGTGATTTATTATAAAACTAGAGGCCCAGTGCATGAATTCATGCACAGGGCAGGGTGGGCAGGGGGGGGGGTGTCCCTCAGCCCAGCCTGCACCTTCTCCAATCTGGGACCCCTCAAGGGATGTTAAACTGCCCGTTTAGACCTAGTGGGATTGGGTCTAAACAGGCAATCGGACATCCCTCTCACAATCCAGGACTGCTGGCTCCCAACTGTTCGCCTGCCTTCCAGCCTGATTACCCCCTAACCACTCCCCTGACAACCTGACTGATATCTAACTGCTCCCCTGCCAGCCTGTTTGCCCCAAACTTCCCTCCTCTGCCAGCCTGGCCACCCCTAACTGTCTTCCCCTGCAGGGTTGATCGACTCCAACTGCCCTCCCTTGCAGGCCTGGTGCCTCCCAACTGCCCTCCCTTGCAGGCCTGGTGCCTCCAAACTGCCCTCCCCTCCTGGCTATCTTGTGGTGGCCATCTTGTGTCCACATGGGGGCAGGATCTTTGACCACTTGGGGGCAGCCATCTTGTGTGTTGGAGTTATGGTCAATCTGTATATTACTCTTTTATTAAATAGGATAGAGGCCTGGTGCATGTGTGGGGGCCAGCTGGTTTGCCCTGAAGGGTGTCCCGGATCAGTGTGGGGGTTCCCTTGGGGGGTAGGGTGGCCTGGGCAAGAGGCCTGTTGTGATTTGCAGGCCAGCCACACTCTCTGGCAACATCCCTTCAATTTATTTTTTCTCACTTTTTAATTCATTCAAATGAAACTTCTGTCCTCATCACATCACAATGCCTACTTTCATCAAGGACCCCAGTGACTGCCATGCCCATCTGTCAATTCTCTGTCCTCTTCTTTCTTGACCCACCAAAAGCATTTGACATAGCTGATCACTCCTCTTTCCTGAAATACTTTCTTCTCTTGGTTTCCAAATATCACACTATCTTTGTTTCCTTTCTGAATCACTGGCCTTTCCTTCCGAACCTCCTTTACTGGTTCTTCCTCATTCCCTGACCTCTAAACATATGATGCCCCTATCTAAACTCACTGACTTGATGATTTCATAGTCTCCTGTTTTAAAGCATCATAAGGTAGCTGAAGACTCCAAACTTATATAATCAGAACTCCATAAAGTCATCTTCATAGATCCAACTGCCTATCTGACTATCCTACCTAGATATTTAATAAGCCTCACACACTTGACATATCCCAAAGCAAACCCATGTTTCTTTCTGTTCCCATAATTTACTCTTCTTAAGTCTTGCTCATTTCAATGACTCTTTCCAATGACTCAAGACCCAAATTTTGGAGTCTCCTTGTACTCCTCTCATTTTCTCATCCCATATCCGTGTCAGGACCTCTGTTGGCTCTATTTCTGATCACTTATCACTACGTCCACTGTTAGAACCTTGGTTGGAGGCACTGTGCTTTCTTGGCCAGATGACTACAAGGATCTCTTAGCTTGTCTCACTGCTTTTGCCCTTGCCTCCCTTAATTTATTCCTAGCAGACAAAAAAAAAAAAAAAAAAAATCTTATAAAAGAAAAATATGCAACATGTTTAAGTTCAAAAAGTCTTTTAAGTACTTTGCCATATGGAAATCAATACACTTTACATAGTACAATTTTTTTTTTGTTATGTTTCATTTCACTACAAGTATTTAAAGCATGTAAAGTGTGGTATGTTGCAACAGTTTGAAACTAAAGTTTTCTCAGGGTATTGCAGTTATTATATATGACACGTGATTGTCAAATAGTAAATAAGTGGCTTTATTGACCTGAGTTATAAATATTTATACAGCTTAATTTCTAATTATTTAAAACAAAAATTAACATAAATAGAAATTCTATTACTTTATTCTCACATGCCAAGGGATCATCTTGTGTAAGCACTGGGGTGTGGAAAGTACTGTTTATAGAAATTTTCTATAGCCTGAGAGGAAGAAAGTTCAAAATCAAATAATTGTCCTGAAGGTAGAGGTTAGGTGGATGGAATGAGACCATAATATTTGCCTAGAAGGTTCAAAAGGGTAGCTAGGTAATAAAATAAAAGGTTAAGGATGAGGCCAGCCATCTGTAAAGGGAAGCTGAGAGAGAGACAGATGGGGTGGAAGGAGGAATTTTTTTTTTTAACTTGGTTAGCAAAAGAAGTTTGCTTCAGGAATATGAAGCTCTAAATAAACCAATTAAGAAAGTTGTCATTATCCTGACCAATTTTTCTTTTTCTTCCCCTACAGGCAGTCAGTGAGCCCTGTGTAGCTAAGTTTGGTAAGTAACCTGTTTTGTATGCTTCCTTTTTTATCTTTTTTAGCATTTGATGCAAGAAGGCACATTCCAATGCAGTTGAGGAAGCCTTTATCCTATTTTATTCATTCTTCAGTTACTATTTATAACTGCTCATCATGTGCCAATCAGTTGTCTAGGAACTGAGGATTCTGAGGTCACACAGATAGGCCAGCATGAAGCTAATATCAAGGTCATATCTCTGGGCAGGAACGCATATCACTCTTACAGGCCTGGGAATCTGAGATCCAGGAACCTACTTTAATTCAAGGTTTTAATAAACACACTATTCAGATTTCTACGATTTTTCTCTCTGACAAACAAAGTCCTCACATTTCACATGATGCCGGTTTTCAGCAGAGTGTGTGTGGGGGTGCTATTTTTATTTTTAAATGTATAGAAGAATGAGTGTTGGGGGGAAGGAGTGGCCACTTCCTCTGCTCCTTTCTTTTTTCCTCTTAGATCCTGAGTCACTTTCCCTTATAGTGACCTGGTATTTGCTTACAAAACACACTAGAGTAAGTATACAGCTAAACTGAACCTTAGAGTATGTCTTAGAATACACACAAAAATAAAAATAAATGCATTTTGGATTGTTTATATGTTTCAGGCCAAACCTGTACTTTCAGCTGAGAGAAAATATTTCTAGAGATAACTGCAATTCCTGCTTCCTATATAGCTAGCGCAAACTGCCACGCTCCTGGGAATTAGGAAATCCCTTTTCACTGGTCTTTGCCTCTGTGATTATTTTTGCTTCTCTAGTGAATGGAGTAGAACTCATGATATATTTGAAATTCCCCTTTGATGTGGTAAAAGTTGAGGAGTTCAAGTGGTTCTAAGGTGGTCTGTGAGTGACTCCTGTCACAGAACTAAATACGAGAACCAGTGACACTTCTTCCTGGTGACTTGCTTGCCCCTTGACTAGGCGGGCTACATGTCAAACAAGAGCAAATTTACCGGACTCTGGGACAGCCCATTCAGGGATACTTTGCTTCTTGCTCTAATGATCTCTCCTTTATGATCCTTCAGAATCTATGCTCAGAGGTGTACTATAATTCATATACATATAAATAAGAATTTAAGTCAATATGTTATTTCTTCCAGGGTATTTTCTTATCAAAGTTCTTTCTATTTATGAGATAAAGGCTTTTCCCCCATAGCAAAAATTATGGAGAATTAGATAAATATTTTGGGTGGTAAAAGCATTTGCTGGGCCTCTGAAATCACACTTCTGTATACAAACAATTAACAATAATAAAATATGTAAATTCCATATATACCTATAAAAATAAATGATTAAATCTTGACCCTTTCCCCACCCCCTGTGATAAGATTAAGCTAGGGAAACTTATATTTAACCAGTCAAATTATTTCCATCTTTAAACTGACAACTTTACCCAGTAGCTATTTTTGGAGGGTTTGGCTAGTGATATTTCTTGAATGATATATACCCTTAAACTAATGAGAAGACCATGATTATAGATTCATGAGGAAGGTCTCACTGATACAGTGACACACAGTAGACAGTACTTACATAGAAAACCATGAACACACTTCTTGGACTGCCATCCCTGGTTATTAGTCCTGGTACATAATTCCTCTCTCCCTCTCTCCTCCTTTCTTTTTTTTACATATACTCATTAAGGAGAGATATAATGCCACCTAAAACTTAATCCCCTTTCTCTGTTCCAAATTTATTGCCTTAGAATTCACCAAGTACGTGAAGCATTTAGGATTTGCAATTTCTCTAAAACAAGGAACAGCAAGATACTTAATATACTCAAATTGTGGCTGGAGAATTTGAGTAGGGGGAAAGAACTATATAACCAGGAAGATGATGGAATAATTAAATAATGATGCTTTCCATTTTCCCCCTTCCTTGTAAATTTCTTACAGGACCATTGCCTTTAAGATGGCAAATGGCATCTCCTGAACCTCCTTGTGTGAGTCAGATAGCAGACTGGGAGCTGAAGATACTTCGGGATGGCTTGTATTCCATTTATGGTGAAGTGGCTCCCAATAAAATCTACAAGGAACCAGCTCCTTATGAGGTGCGGCTGCGTAAAAATAAAGGCATCATACAAGTTCTAACAAACAGCGCTACAATCCAGAATGTAGGAGGGACTTATGAGTTGCATGCTGGAGATATAATAGACTTAATCTTCAATGATGTACATCAGGTTCTAGAGAATAATACGTACTGGGGGGTCATACTGCTAGCCAATCCCCAATTCATCTCCTAGAGTCTGATTTGATCTCCCCATCCTCTTCAGCACATACAGAGATCTGGTGGGTGGGTTGGAGGAGGCAGATTTTCAATGCCTAAAGTTTGGGTAGATAAATCAACACAACAAACAGAACTCCTCTGAAGATGAATTTTCATTTCTCATTGTCATCGGAAAGAGACTCAGAGGAAGGACCAAAGACATTTGGTTATCCCTGGTATTGGGTTGGCAAAGACACTACTAATCCATAGTAAAATGAATATGAGTGGTTAAAGGGCAGAAGCTTCTCAAAGAGTCTTTGTCTAATGTTTGAATTCCTGGGTGAAAAATGAAGTCTTATTCTCATAGGAGTCTTACTTGGTATGCTAAAAGGATCCAGCACTGTAACCTGGCCTTGTTCTCATATTCTTGGGCTGTTTCACTCTATTCTTCCCATACTCCCAACTTCTGAGACTCTCCTAATAAAAAGCAGTCAGACTGGCAGGGTGGCCACAGATATGCCAATAACACCCCTCTTTAAATGTGATGACATTAGAGGATAGAGAACACTCTAGAAAGATACTGAGATAGAAACACAGGTGGCATGGAATGGAATGCACTTTATTTGGGAATTTCCCTTTATTTCATTCATCATACTCAGGATACAGGCTACTTTACAAAGCTAGTAGGTTGAAGAGGTCTTTCTGAACCTTCACATAGGGTTTCATGAGAAGTCGTTTTTATGTGCGTCTAAACATTGTCAGTGGTAAAGATAGAGTAAGCGTTAATACTCACAATATCTCACCCAGAAATTGGTACTACCAATGCTGGATAATGTCCTGGAATTATTTCATATATTTAGTTGGCTATCCATGGTTTACAAAATGCTTTCACATATCACATGGCAACTCTATAAAGTTAATGGGGCAGGTAATTGGTGCAAATAAAATACAAAGGCAGATGGAGCATAAGTAACTTTCCTCAACCCACAGAACTAGTGATTAATGGGGCCAATGGGTTTCTCACTGCATCATTGCCTTAGCTTTAGAGTTGGTATTTCTGCCATCACATTATCGATGATGAAGTTTAGCAGGTTCAATTTTCAGGAAGTATACTCCCATTCAGCCCAAAGTGGGTAGAGGAAAGCTATAACAGGTCTTTGCTTTCTTGACAAACTTCTTTTTCTTTCCCTGCTTGGAGCAAGGGGCACAGGGATGTTGCTCAGGGTCTACGCCAACCAAATCCCTTTCCTCACTTTGAAGAGCCTGTCTTAGTCAAATGTGTACAAACTCAAACTCAATGGCAACCTGCTAAAGTTTGGAACTTTGTTCAATTAATATGCTACTTCTGGGTTCTTTTTGAAAGCTATATAATATGATTATGTGTTAACCAAATTTAAAATATTTATGGATATTTATATAAAGCTGCATTCTGTTAATTAATAGTGTCACATAAAAAGCTAACTTAAGTATATTTGTATTGTGTATAACAAAAGTTGCTCTGGGAACAGGTTGAACCTGAGGCCAAGTTGTTTCTTAGTGTTTTTCTAAACACCATGCCTTGTCCATCTTGCATTCCTCTCAGGAAATTAAAGTTATATCACATTTATTTATGGAAACTTGGAGGAGTTGATCGTTATTAATTTATAAGCAACAGTCTGCTGGAATGGGTTGGCACTTGTTTGTGAGAGCTAATTGTTACATTTTCAGGAATTTTTCAATTTGGTTATTAAATATTGCCAAATTGACTATGGAGGGGTTAGTTATACCATGGAAATTGGCAAACACTACAAATCAGGTTTGTGTGTGTGTGTGTGTGTGTGTGTGTGTGTGTGTGTGTGTATGTGTGTTTGTTTTTTGAGAACCCATTTACCAGCACACCACTGTTTGTAAAAATCTCCTTCTTAATGACACCTCTTTGCTTCTGCCTCATTTCTGAGGCAATAAAGGCAGACAAGGCAAAGAGTGAAATTATATTCCCAGCAAAAGCCTCACTTGGAAGTGATTTCTCAGGGAGAAGAGAAGTCTGCTCAGCTACCAAAAGAGAGATAACTACCAACAGATGATCTTCGGATGGCCCTGGGGTTGTAACTTCAGCTTTTGTTTTCAATTCATACTGTTTCCTCAAATAGTTACATACATTTTAAACCTATAATAAAATGTATCTTGGTAAATTGACTGTGACTGACTTACCTGTGGCTTATCAGACTATAATTAGCGAGCTAGAGAACAGGAGGACACATCTGAAGATTCCTTGTGTATATTTAACACTGCTTGGCAATTGTTAGGCTGAAGTGAGAGCTGGATGCAATTAACTTTTGGTTGTAATCCAATTTCTAATGGGTTAGTCAGACAACTTCACTAGCTGACTTCCATTCACCTTAACTCCACCCCACTCAACCTCACCATCAAAGCTGTCATCAACTCTTCTCACACTAATTGTTATTACCTTCTATTTTTCCCCATCAAAACTAACGTATAGTGTGATACTTCTCTGCAGAGTAAGTCTCTGTTTCTGAAGATAGCCATTAATTGAAAAGTGATGTAGTCTTGGGCATTTGAAGGAGAAGACTAATTCCTTAGAGGAAGTATATCTATGTATCTTGAAGAAGAAATTCTTGTATTTGTGTGATCTATATATAAAAAAAAGCAATTTCATCTATAGAGGTGGGAGAACATTTTTATGTAGAAGCAAAAACCTCACTGATTTATGGTGAGGGATCTGGGGGTTGGCTTTAAGTAGAAGTTATAAATGATGCCCTGACAGGTACACTTTTCCTGATCTGAAAGGACATCTCTATATTTTGGGGTCACTCCACTGGTCATGACTCTCCTGTGAGTCCCACATTTATCCACAGAAAATCTGTGCACATGCCTTGGCCCTATAAACTCAGAGTACATGAGGTGAACGCGGCAAGATTCTTCCACCCCTACTGCCAAGGAGTTGGCCTCTTTCACCAGATTTCCAGGGGAAGTCAGACTAGACTACTGATACAGGCACCAGTTATCTATATCTTCCAATTGCAAGAAAGATTTCAAAACTCTTTTTAGATATCCCTTGAAGTTCTCCTATCAAGCTTAAGGTAAAACGTTTGTTTTTCATCTGCCTTGCAAAGGGCGAGGGTGAGGACACACACATGGCCACAGCTCTCTTTTTATAAATGTTATCACAACTTCTCCTTATCCCCACTCCTTTTAGGTTCTTGGACCAGCTTAAGTGGAAGGGAGCTTCATTACTTTTGTGAATTCTGCACATTGGTGGGGGCAACTGTCTTATTCTCATTTTTATATCCAGATACCCATCATATTATGCCTGTGTAAAAATGAGTCAGAAAGAGTCCCACTCTAACATCCAGTGATATGCTTCTAGGTCTAATAGGAATCTGGGAGACCTCTAATAAAATGTGGAAGTACAAAAAACCCCAAACCATCATCACAGGAGCAATAAAATAAGGCTTAATGCAAAGGCAGAGGGAGAAAAAATTATTATTTAAAAAGTTAGACTTAAGAACATGTTTACCTAGCATGCTTGGAAGAAAAAGTGATTCCTATGCCCCCTTCACAGTCTACTGCATAAACATGCTTAGGAATTAGGCCTAAGAATCAACTTTGTAACCAACTCTGATCCATAGTTATTCTTATGCACATTATAGTTTAAGAATCACTGCTTTATGGCATGCAACTTTATTTCTCCAAATATTTAAAAAGAATCAACGCTTCTAAACAAACAAACAAAATAAAAAGCAAAACAACAAAAACAAAGTTGGTGATGCCCATGACTCACCATAACTCATCTCTCATCACAAAAGCAAATGGCCTTCTATCCTCTGTTGGAATCTGAACAAAGGTCAGGCTCTTCACTTTTCCTAACTTAATGGCATCCTTGTCACTTGAACCTTGGCCATCTAAGGCATACAAGCTTTGCCACAACAAATACTACATTATCTACCTATCAACCCTCAAATATTTCTCTCTAATCCAAGTTGCTCTCCTTTCCCCCAGACTTATAAACTCAAAAGTCTGCTCAACAATTTACATTAGAAGCATAATCTCAAGTTCAACATGTCCCAAAATGAATATTTTAGTTTTCCTAAGCCAGTTTTTCTTGAAGCTCCCATCTCCAATTTAATTACATTACATGGGCTAAAAACATCTGCGTCATATAATCACTCTTGACTCCTGCCATTCACCCATTTATCCTGTGAAAAAATCATTTTGTCTTTACCTACAAAGAGAATCTGACCTCTTTTCTGCTATGACTCGTCCATGCCACCAAGATTATTTCAATAACTTCCTAACTGGTTACTTTGCTTCTACTTTTGTAATCAAACAAACTTGTTTTAAAATCTCAAATTTTGCCATTTACTACTTATTTGGCTCTTGGAGAAAGTATCTACCCTCTCTGAGACTTAATTTATTGCTTGTTTTGTTTATTTAATGCCTGACATATAGTTGAAATTTAAATATTTGCTAAGCCAAATAATAATTTTAGAACAGATTTAAAATACCAAACAATATATGTAAAGTTCCTGATACACAATAGACATTAAAATGGTGGCAGCTACTGATTTTCTTTTTTTTTTAAATTTGGATTTATTCCTACGTTTATGAACTTTGTTGTTTTTCTCATTGAGATGTTTATTTAACATCTCTTTTGTTCTATCTCCTCCTCAAGAAAAGGTAAGGCCCAAGATAGAAGTATTTTATTTATTCAATGCTCTATCACTAGCAATCAAAATCATACTTGGGTCATTGAAATAATTCAACAAATATTGAAGGGAATGAACAAAAAAGATGTGACCCTAGTTTTTGGTCAGAATGATCAGCAAGACATTATGTTGCAAACAGCCTCTCAAAATGGTGTGCTAACTTCCATTCCTTTAGATTTTTAAAAACTAAGTACATACATGAAACATTCTAGATATATACATCAAAAGTGCTCAGTGAAAATTGGCTGCTATCCCTGTTGTACCCATACCACCATACTGTCATGATGGCCATCTTTTCATTATCCTTATTTCCCTAGGAAGTGGCATCCTATAACCCATTAGCTTGCTTTACCACAGGAATGCTTTCATAAAATTTTAAGCAGAGGTTGTGCCTTTAGCTCTTATTAAATACTAGTGGCCCAGCACATGAAATCATGTGCATGTAGCGTTCCTAGGCCTAGCCTGCAATCAGAGCCATGTCTGCCGCCCCATGACACTCTACAACGTTGTTTGCTGCTGCCCTGTGATTTTCTACAAAGTCCCAGGATGCTCTGCAACACTACTGCTGCCCTGGGATGCTCCTCAATGCTGCCATTGCTCTGGGATAGTCTACAATGCTGCTGCCACCGTGCAACTCTCCGTGACGCCGCTGCTGCTGCTGGTGCCTTGCGAATCCAGTCCCCAGTCCTGCTCTGCTGCCACTTAGCCTGGTTCCCATGGTTCCCGGTTGGCCATCCAGCAGATGGGGAACCTGCGGGATGGGGTGAGGGACCCAGAGGTGGTCAACGCACCTCATAGTGACTGGCCTATTGGTCGTTCTGTTCATGATGCCTGGCCTTTTATTATTATAGATTTGTATTAGAAACAGCTATGTGCATCTTCTCCAAAAATGGTTCTTAGGACAATGTTATTGTGTTACATGTCACCCTCTATGGCAGACACATTAAAGAAAACTGATTTCTCATGAACTTGAACTCACATCTCTCTGGGGAATTTTTCCTCACACATTTCTATAGAGCAATAAAGAATTTAGTAATATGTGAGATTTTGGAATGCACACATTGGCCTTTGACAAAGGCATTATTAAGTGTCTAGACTAAAACTTTGAATTTGTTATTATTCAAATGAATATCTTTGGGAATATGAATTGTGTTTTCAATCATAGGTGTTGTCAAATGCTGCCTTACATTGTGAGTTGCTTCTTCCACAAGGCTTTTCAGAGAGATTATTTCCAGAATGGTGAAATTATCATATCTGAAGTCTAGTCTTCAGGTTATAGGGCCAAAAACTAAATTTTATCAGTCTTAAAGAGTTTATAAATCTTTCAGGAACTGCATAACCAAACTCAGAAGACACAGAGTTATAAACAGTATTGTTTGGGAATTTAAGTTATAACCAGACTGTTATTGGTAGCCATGGAATTCAAGCCAGAGTGGTTAGGTAGAGGATCCAAATGAATAATGGCCATGATACCAAACACTGAATAAATATTTCCTGGGCCAATTATATTATACCAATTACTAGGTACCCAGAGGGGATATAAAAATGCAGAGATATAATAGATATATAACGCCTGTTCTTAAGAAGTTTATGGTTTAGCAGAGAAACAGATAGGTAAACCAATGATCAGAGGATTGTATATATGATAATTGCTCTAATGGAAGTATACTAGTCAATTAAAGAAAAGGAGAACCTGACCAACGACAATGAATTTGGTGATGAGGATAAGTCATGTCCTCTGGGATATTCTGTAAACATCTCAAACCATGCATTTATAAAACTGAACTCATTAGAAAAATTTATGACATAGAACCATCAGACTTTAGTGATTGTGGTAGGCACCAATGAGGTTTTTGCTGAGCTCATAATAGTTTATCAGACTTGCTTTAGTGATTGTGGTAGGTACCAATGAGGTTTTTGCTGAGCTCATAATAGTTTATCAGACAGGGGTGGGTTTGAGAAGCCTTATTTTCACCATGTAAGACCATTCTCTCAGCCAGAATTGACTTGTCCAAGATTTACTACCCTGCGGTGGTCTCTTGACTGGAAAAGATAAAAATTTGGGAGCTATGGTAAGCTCATATTCCTCCTGTAAAGTGGACAGAGAAGCAGAGGAAGTCTATTTGGCTGAGACAAAAGAATGAGAGGGATATGCTAGAAAAGGAGAAGTGAAAGATGGGAAGAAACCCTACTGAACTGTTCTTGACCCAAAAGGGTCCAGCTATGTTCCTGTCCTTGGATTCTATGAGAACCATTATACCTTTATGACAAATCCCACCCTCTTCTTCCCCCACTCAGCTATTTTCAGTTGGTTTCTATTAATTGAAACTAGTCTTTTTTTTTTTTTTTTTTAATTGATTTCAGAGAGGAAGGGAGAGGGATAGAAACATCAATGATGAGAGAGAAACATCAATGATCCGCTGCCTCTTGCATGCTCCCCACTGGGAATCAAACCAGGGAGCCTCAGTTCACAGGTCTACATGCTACCTACTGAGCCAAATCAGCTAGGGCTTGAAATCAGAGCCTTAATTAATACAGTACAGTGATTGAATTGAGGTGAGGTATGAGAAGATAGGACCTTATTTCGTACACTGAGGAGGATGATGGTGGTGTTTTCAGGGCCGGGGATAGGGAAGGAGAGAAAGTTTGGGTTGGATGAGATAATGAGTTTAGTTTTATAAATGCATGGTTTGAGATGTTTGCGGAATATCCCAGAGGGCACGACTAATAAGTAGTTGGAACTCAGGAGGTGTTACTTGAGATGGGACAAATATTTGAAAGTCAGCAGGCATTAGGGTGGTGTCATTGATGTGGATACAATTACTTGAAAGGGTTTGTAGTGCAAAGGGACTGAGCCCTGGGAAACACCAACATCTGAGGAAAGGCATAGGAAAGGAATCCTGTGGAGAGGCAGCTCAGACCAATGAGGTCACCTGGAAGAGTGGGTCTGCAGCACTAGCCTATGAGAGACTAAGAATGAGGGGATGATCAATGTTAGAGGCTCCAAGTCAAATATTGAATACTACGAAGATTGAGATTTGCTCATTGGATTTTGCTGGCAGATAATTGTTGATGATGCCAGGTGGATCATTTTCAGGGCATAATGGAGGCAGGGGGATCTCAGCTTTCAAGGACTGAGGAACAAAAGGGAAATAGATCTGCCAGATGAACAGTAAGTGAAAAGTAAGACAATAAGTTACACTCTTTGTAGAAGTTGGTTGTGGAAAGAAAAAAGAGGTGTGGAGTAGTAGAGAGTGGGTAATCTCAAGGCTAAGGGAGAGAAAGAAGCATCTACCTGGCAGTCAGACTGGGTATCAATGTTGAGGTACCTTCTTCCCGGCTGAGTGCTGAAGACACACATGAGCTAGCTTTGTGCATAAAATGAGCTGTGCAAATCCAGTTCCCTTTTTAAGGACTTTGATATAGAATATAGGAAACTACCATCTAGCAGTGGAGAGGAAGTCAGTCCCATGGAGCCGTTGATAGGCAGAGAGATTAAAGCTGACGTGAGAAAGAAAAAAAAAAAAAAAAAGTAAGTGCTGCTGAATGAAGAGAAGAGGGGGAGAAAAAGGACATGAACTTAATGGAAAGAAAATCTGGAAATGTTCAATGCCAAGAGATGCTTTCATTTCTGGTGTAATTTCAGTTCCTGTTCTGGGCCTTGGAAATAATTTTAACAAAGAGCCTTTCTTCTTGAATTAGTGTAGATGGATTGCTCCTTTTAACAAAATGAAGTCCATAAACTCTTATTTTAAACTATCTGTTATTTTCTAAGTTTTTTCAAGATATTTTAAACTATCTTTTATTTCCTTAGTTGTATGATCTCAGGGGAGACCACTGAGTGCTATGGTTAGAAAATGGGTTTGGATTTAAACCTAAATTTGAATCCTGATTCTGCTCCTTACACTTGGTGTGAGTTTGAGCAATTTATTTTTATCTGTAAAGTAAGGATAATTACTTCTACTGCATAGAATAGTTTATGGCTTAAAATAAGAATGCATAAAAAAAGAGTTCAGCTTTGTGTTTGGTAACAGTAAGTTCAATAGCTGCCAATTATTTTTGTGCTGTTATCAGTTGTCAACTAGCTATGTTAGATAGTCTTTTCTCTATCTTAAATTTCTGTTTTTTGTTGTTGTTATTGTTTTTGCATCAATGAGTTCCTTTCTGCAACCAAGTACATATTCAGTACTCTTCACACTTTATATATATGCATACTGATGTTTGCAAGGTGCTTGGAATAATGAATATTGAAAAATTTTAATCCATATGGCTGGCTGGTTGCCTTTTTTAGATAGATCTTTTCTAGAAACATGGTTAAATGAAGGATATACTTTGTTTAAATATACTTTAAATTACAAACTTAATGGTGACTCACTTTATCTTATATAAAGAAAATATCTAATCATTGATTCATTTGTATCAGTGTTTCTCAACCCTTCTAATGCTGCGACCCTTTAATACAGTTCCTTATGTTATGGTGACCCCCAACCATAAAATTATTTTTGTTGCTACTTCATAACTGTAATTTTGCTACTGTTATGAATCGTAATGTAAATATCTGTGTTTCCCGATGGTCTTAGGTGACCCTGCTAGCAGTTCTCAACCTGTGGGTCATGACCCACAGGTTGAGAATTGCTGTTGGAGAGCCTAAGACCATCTCTGTTTTCCTATTAGGGGCTTTTACTTTTTTTATTTTAGAAGTTTATGACTTGATGGGATCTGTTTTAGAGGAGATAGCTCAGGTGTCATGGAGAATAAGTTTGGGCGAGGCAGAGCGAGGCCACCTTGAAGGCTACTGAGCTGGCCAGGTGAGAAGTGGCCAAAGCAAAAGGGAGCAAGGAGACTCCACCAGAGGCGCAGTACGGAGGAAACATGGATCTCGAGCAGTGACATATGGTGGTCATAATGATGGTTTTAGTTATAACTAAACACATTTTTTGATATTTTGGATTGCTTTGTTTTAGTAATACATGGATTGCATTATTTTCATTAAAACAATAAGATGCACTTTAAAGGTTACCTAATTGAAATAACATAAGAGGGTGTTTTACAAAATCATTTAATGAGGTCAACAAAGCAGACTCAAAATGAGTCCACATATCTTCCTCCCTGGGACCTCTGCTTCCACAATCCCCTAAGAAGAATTGACAACACTGACCTGTGTGCCAGTAGGGTACTGGATATATTCTTGTTAGAATCATAAGTATTTGTATAAACATCTGTTTTTCCTAACCTACCGCAACCTCCTTGAGAACAAGAATATGCCTTTGCTTTGTTTCCCTCCTATCTAGCTTAGTTCCTCATCTGTGTATTACCAAAGCCTTCTGTGAGCATTCCTTTCTTTCCTGGATTACTCCACAAGATTCTTTAATCAACACAGCTATGAGCACATGCCTACTTAGAATATCAAGCAGTATGTATTTCTCCATTTATTTTTACAAGAATGGCAAAATTCCTTAATAAAATCCACAGTAGCTCTCAAAATTTCCTTTCTATACTAGCAAAACACATATGTCAAACAAGAAATGCATGAGGCTTTAAAATGATTTATAGATGAACCCAACCTCGTCCTAAATATCACCACTTCCTTTTCTGTGTTAAGGCACTTTGAAATTTTCTGTTTTGTGACCAACCACTTTGGTCTGTAGTTTGTAGAATTATAAAACAGTTCATAGTTATTGAGAGCTCTCCAGGTGATACAGTCTTCTAAGCACTTTCTATGAAACCTTCACTACATAGATTTAAGAATATCCTCTTATTATCCCATTTTATAGATGGGGAAACTAAAGAACAACGATATTCAGTAACTTGGTTAAGGTCACACTACACAAAGGAGCAAAGCCAGAATTCTACCTTAGGAGTCTAAATCCAAACCAATTCTTTCAAATAGTCCACAACATTGTCTTTTATTGAATCCTCCCTCTTAAAATTGAAAATCTAAGTAACATTTATCAATTTTTAGTCTTCTAGAATTTCTCTAGTTCTCTGTCTGCAAAATTTGCCAGGCATTATGAAATCAGAGTAACTTTTTAAAAATATATATATATTTTTATTGATTTTTCACAGAGAGGAAGGGAGAGGGATAGAGAGCTAGAAACATCGATGAGAGAGATACATCGACTAGCTGCCTCCTGCACACCCCCCACCGGGGATGTGCCCGCAACCAATGTACATGCCCTTGTCTGGAATCGAACCTGGGACCTTTCAGTCCGCAGACCAATGCTCTATCCACTGAGCCAAACCGGTTTTGGCATAGTAACTTTTTTTTAGAAACTAAAAGAATTCACCAGAGTCAATAGAGCTAAAAGCATTCAAAATGACAGGAAGTTATGGCATGTTCTTGTTCTCTTATATTACCCTTTCTAGTTTGCACAGCATTTCATTGACTGCGATAGTTCAGTCTAAACGTTACTCTTACTGTTACTCCTCTTCTACCGCCTCGTCCCCTAGGCAGACTTGGGTATTTTTAAAGTTATGTGTTCCCTGGATTTCATACTCACCTCTAGTACTATAATTATTTTAGGTATATTTTCTTATATAGTTTATAGTTATTTGTTTGCATGCTTATCATCCTACTGGACTATCAAACCCTTGATAGAAAAGATCACATCTCCTCAGTAAAAAAGGCCCAGCATTAAGTACAATGCCTGACATAGCAGTTCAGTCAATATTACTGACAAAAACTGGAGGAAAGCAAAACCGATTCTGAGAAACTCAAGTTTCTCTGTCATAAAAGTCAAGGTGATACTGTTATCCCCAAGATATCAGGCTTATTCCTCCCTTGTAGGTCATTAAACAAACAAGCAAGACACAAAAACACAAATGAAGCAATCTTTTTTCTTTCTTTTTAAATTTTTTTTTCTGGGCTATAGTTTTTCTAGTTCTATTCCGGGAGGTTTTTGCCACTGTTTTGAAATTGTCTTGGTTATGTGCCCAGTGGATGCTTGCAGGTCTGAGCCCATCAGCAAAGCCATTACTTCCTCATTGGGGTTATATGCTATTGCAGTGTTAGGAATTTCTTTTTAATAGTCCCATCTTTCCTGACCCACCCACTGTCCATCTTCCAATTGTTCTTTATTGAAATCTATCTAATTGGCATATAATTCTCATAGGATTTTGTTTTAAGTTTTTGAAATCTGCCTTCTCAAAATAGAGATTATGACTAGTGACTCTCTTAGCTAGTAACTTACATGATTATTTATCTGCTGTGAATTTTCATATCCATAACTTTAAACAGCATGTGAAGTAACTAAAGTTTGAGGAATTTAGTGAAATGCTCAAGGTGAGACATCTCAGTGGCAAGGAATTGTATAAAACCATGAGTGATATTAAAGGGTGTGCTCTTAATCTGTCTTGCACAATGTATGCTCTTAAGTCCTAATTGATGGGCCTCAGTCCTCAGGAGCCCTACTGCCTAATGTAAACCTGTGTGCAAGCTTGCTCTAAGCCAGTCAGCCAGTACCCAGCAGGACAGGTACTTGAAGCAAAGTTCCTGACTGCTGGTTTTATCCTATTTCTTCTATGCCTCAATTATGAGCTTAGGTAGAAAGAGCCAACACTGACTTGGTTTCTTATATGATATTTTGAAGGATTAGAATAAATTTTAAGAATGTGGAAAGATATAGCACCACTGAATTAAAACAGTATCTTGGAAAAAGATTGGCCTCTCAACCTTTACTCCCTGTCTTCATTCACATGGAGTGGGAGTGGGAGTAACTGGTGTGTTCCATTGAAGGTTCTGTTGATGCAATTCTGAAGTTATAAGCAGATAGAAAGGTCAGTAGTTCCTTTTCCAGAGTTGCTGTTAGAGGATTCTCCCTGTCACTTTTTTCCACTTCTGCTTTTATAATGAAAATCAAAAGACTTATAGGAAAAACAAAAGCAAGGGGAAAATTTGCACAAACTCCTATTCACAGATTTTCTCTGAATTTATTTTTTAAAAATCCAAGGTTTATAGAAAATTCAGTTTAGTTTACCAATCCCTTTTAGTAATATTGGTTTATTGGCTTTGTCTCCTTCAGCTGTCTATTCCTTCAAAGGACAGTCATCCAGCTTTTGCTGGTATCCAATTCTCTTAACATCTATCTGTTGTCATGTCTGATCTTCCTCCTGTAATGGTCCTTCTGATATTTGAAGAGTGTTACAATAAACTGCTATGTCTTCCCTCACTAGGCCAAACACTATACTTGTACAGATGAAAGTCTAGGAGTCAATGACCTGACTCTGCCGCTTGTTAACCATTACTACCTTGATCAAGGCACTCAATGTATCCCAATTTCAGCATTACCATCCATAAATATCTACATAATAATTTTACCTCATAGGATGGTTATGGATGAGAATCAATATCAATATCAATATCACAGAGTTTGTCAAAGACTTGTACACTGCAAATGGGTGTGTTAATGTGATCATGGCTACCCTGTCCCTGCTCACACTTCAGTTGTTGTTATACTTACCTGAAATAAAGGATTACAGAATGGGATTCATGTGTAAAGGGAGATAAGCTGCTCTCCCAATAAAAACACTATTCCTCTTTAGTACACCTAAAGTGGCATTAATTTTCCTAATACCTATCCTGGCTCATCTTAAACTTTTCCTCAGGTAGCTTCCTCTTTGTTCATATGCACTCATGTTATTTACCTTAGAGAAATGGGCACTAATCTTTGCGCCAGTTAAATTTCACATTGTTGAGTCTTGGCCCAATGCTTGAGTATGTTTAAGATATTTAGAATACTGGGTGAATATTTAGGATGAGTTTTACTCCCCAGCTTTACAGCATCTAAAACTAGACCAATTTTATCTCCAATATCCCTTGCCTATGTCCTGTATAAGTCACAGGTTCATCCTCTATTTCTCCATGGCAGGTCTTGAGGAATCTGCACCTAGGGATCTAGGAAGTTCTCAAATACTTTGAGATGGGATCTTCCAGGGCATCTAACTGCATAATACCTTGAAAGGCACCATTGCTGGCATATTGTTGTTAGGTTGGTGGCATGGAGAAGCTGTGTTAGGTAGCTTACTTTCCTTGCCAATGCTCATGACAGGTCTCTACTGGTACTTTTTGAAGAAAGATTGATAAAACCCTCTGTGAAAGAGCTGAGAACTTTCTATTATGGTTGATACAATGATGAAAGAAAACAGCCTGACTCATCTCACTTCAGATTTTGAAGATCTTTCCACACCCGTTTATTGCATGTGAGCAGTTTTCCTTTTCACGGGAATGGAGAAAAATATATTCATTTGCCAGAATTTATTTTCTTTGTTGTCTTAAAGCTATATGACAACTCTTAACATCATCTAAAAGATGAAGATGCCTGGCCGGGACCGGTTTGGCTCAATGGATAGAGCGTCGGCTTGGGGACTGAAGGGTCCCGGGTTTGATTCCGATCAAGGGCATGTACCTTGGTTGCGGGCATATCCCCAGTAGGGGGTGTGCAAGAGGCAGCTGATCGATGACTCTCTCATCGATGTTTCTAACTCTCTATCTCTCTCCCTTCCTCTCTGTATAAAATCAATAAAATATATATATAAAAAAAAGATGAAGATGCCTGAATTGGGTCTAAAATATTGTAAAAGTATTCTACTACAGATAGACCAAGTGATAAAAATAACAATGCTTTTCAGGAATGTTAATATAAAGAGCCAGGTAGAGAACAATGAATAGGATTGGCCTTGGTACTTGGGCTTTAAAAATATGCATATGGATCTTTTTTTCTCAGCTTTTTTGTTCACCTTAGTACCCAGCTTCCTTACTCTTTTTTATTGAGATATAATTGACATATTAGTTTCAAGCATGTAACATAATGACTTGATATTTGTATATATTGAAAAATGATCACCACAATAAGTCTAGTTAATACCTATCACTATATATAAATACAAATTTTTTTCTTCTGATGAGAACTTTTAAGATCTATTCTCTTAGCAACTTTCTAATACACAGTACAGCAGTATTAACTATTAGAGGCCCGATGCATGGATTCATACACTGGTGGGGTCCTTCAACATGGCCTGAGGGATTGGGCCAAGGCAGGTGCCAGGGGAAGAGCCTTAGCCCAGGTCTGGCACCATGCCACTCCTGCTCATCCTGGTCCTGCTGAGCCTGCTGTGGACTCATGCCTCATTAGTCCTGATCTTGGTGCATGTAATTATTTGCTAGTGGTTGTTGAATGGATGGATGGATAGGTAAATGTTAAATGGATGGATGGAGTGGCTTGTGCCACTACAGCAGAGTCACTAGCCATGAGGCCAGCATCTGATGCTTGTCGGTCAGCTGAATGGCACTCCCACTGTGGTCAGTGCACATCATAGAAACCGGTCAACCAGTTAATGGGTCAAATGGTTTCTTAGGCTTTTATATAGTCAACATGCTATATATTACCACTTCCTTAATCTTTAATGACTTCATGTCATCTTTAATTTCTGCTTTTATACTCAACCTCTCTTCTGTGCCTTCAAACATGCTTAAATTTTTCTATCTTGAAAAACCTTCCTTTGACCTATCAACTCTAGCAATCAGGGATTGAACTTTTCAAATCATAATCTAGACACCCTTTGCTTCTACTTCCTTATCTTTCAATCATGTATGGAGCTTGTGTTCTACCTCTACCACCAACTGAAAATTGGTTTGAGAAGTTACCAAATCAGGAAGAATTTTATTCCCTTACATTAATTTATTGTTTGGGGTTACTCTTGGAGTGCTCTTAGATATTCTATTCACTGACAGCACAGTAGAAATGAATGTTATTTTTCTGAGTTTGGGTTGAGAAAATCCAAATCCAGGAAGGAAGTAATTTTTCAAACATTCTCCAGATAGTGCTGTCTCAGATTTAGGAACAAGATAATTTCTTGACATCTACTTCAAGAAGTTCATTACTAAGCTGATCACACAGGTTATGGTAATCACAACACATTCCAGTTCCAAGTATTATCCAATTCCAAGTATTTGTATTGGACTTTGGCTGATCAGATAACTGGTTTGTACTACTGTTTCATTAAAAAGGAAATAGCAAAGAAAGAGGAAACAAATGTAGCCTGAGGTCATGTCGTGGAATGTATCTTGGATGACTGATGATCCTTTGAACTTAGGCAAGTTTACAGTCCTGGCCCACACTCACTGCTTCATGCTTCAGCTTCACAGCACAGCAGGATAGTCACTGTCCTTCCACATATGGCCACACAGAAGGAAGCAGTGTTTACCTTCCAAAGGCTCATAAGGTGGAGTAAGAATCTCTGTTTCAGAGTGGAGGCCCAAAATTCAGGGTACAGAAAGAGTGTGTCTAGAACTCTCGGTGGCTGACACACCTTCTGCAGCTAGACAAGGAGAATAACTAATAATCACTAATATCTATTGAACATTGAGTGTACCAGGCACTGTTTATGTGAATCATCTAATTGAATTCTCACAACAAATCCATGCCAAGTAAGGAAACCAAGATGGAAAGGAGATACAAAACTTGCCCAAGGTGACCCAAAAAATAAGTAGCAAAGCCATGCTACAAGCTCAGGTAGTTTGACTCTGAGACTGACCTCTTCATCCTTCTGCTATATCAGGTCATTTGTCAATGTAGATTATATGCCTCAGGTAAGGCATAAAATCCTTTCAAGATACCATGATAGTGGGAAGACAGTTGTTGCTTAGACTGAGAATAACTATTATGATGCCTACTGGTGGTTTAAATAAAAACCACAAATGAAGAGTTGTTAGAAGTGTATGATTGTCTAACAACTATGCTGTACACTTGAGACACTGAATGTAACCTGTAACTGAAAAATAAAAAATACACACAATTTGGATCTTAAACAAAGAAATTAAGTTGTCTCTTTTTTTAAAATGTGTTTTGACTTTAGAGAGAGGAAAGTAGAGGGAAAAAAAGATAGAAATATCAGCCCTGGCCAGTGTTGCTCAGTGAGTGCAGCTCAGCCCATGATCCCAAGGTTTTGGGTTCAATTCCAGTTAAGGGCACATACCTGGATTGCAGGTTTCCTGCTCCAGTTGGGGCCATGTGGGAACAAATTAATGTGGTTCTCTCACATTGCTGTTTTTTCCCCCTCCTCTCTCCCCACCCCCGCCCTTGCACTCTCTAAAATCAATGGGAAAAAAAGGGTTAACAAAAAAAAGTAACATCTGTGGTAGTGGTCACCTCCTGCCTGCCCTCTACAGGGGATCAAGCCGCAAACAATTGAGCCATACTGGTTGGGCTGAAAGTATCTTTCAATTAGGTATTTTTTGAGTAATACATAATTGATCTCTGGGGGAATGGTAAAGGGATAATGGAAACTGAGCCTTGGCCAGACAGAGCTGAGAATCTGAAGGCAATCCAAGTAATACCACGGAAGCAAATACATCCTTGGGAAATCTGCCACTGATGAAGCATGTCTGTAATCACCAGGAAATGGGCTTCCACATGATTTCTGACACTGAAGCTTCTCCCTCAGGGAGTAACACCAGAGTTCAGAGAAGAAAAATTGGGCTTGTAGTTTCTATTTGAAGCTAATAACTTTTTGGCTTTTTGGGTGTCAATGACACAGTCATTCCATGACATAGGAAATATATTTCAGTGAGGGAAAAAAAAAAACAAATGAGAAAACCTGGGAAAGTTGCCCATGCATATAATTTGCTTTGTCACATTTTTGGGCCGTAGTAGGGAAAGTTATGGCAAATTCTACTCTTTTAGGGATTCCAGAAGTCATTATGCTTGAATAATTTTCACTTAAAATGGGGATTTTAAACAGACCTACAGGATGATAAAGACTCCATCTACAACTATCTATCAACCATTACTTTCTAAACGCTTGGGACAAGTTCAACATAATGGAAAGACTAGGCGAGAGTCCCAGGAGAGAGACCATATAAGCATAGTCCATGATTCTCAAGGACTTTCCAGTTTAGTTAAGAGACAAAAAGTACTTACTATATGAAACACTGAAACAACCTAATAAGAAAATGGAAAGTGGGTATTATTATCTACATAACATAAAGGGAGATGAGTGAGAGCTGAGTAGTCATAGAAGATTCCCAGAGGAAGTAGAGGTAAGAATGTATAAAGGCATTGTATGAATATGTGTGCGTGTCTGGGGGCGGTTAGGGTTAGGGTGAGGGTTAGCCAATGGAGACATCTGTGATGATGCCATTCCACCTCTCTGCTATTTTCTTGACAGAATTGGCAATTTGATCTAAATACAATGTCACTAGATGTTTATTTAAATACTGGGACAAATATGGACAGGATAAATTAATTTTAGTTAGCTTCTGAGTTGGTGATAAAAGGTACCAAGGTTCAAATAAAATAAGTATACTAGAAAGTTTCTAGGCGAGTAGATCTTAAAAGTGCTTATTAAAAGAAAAAAAAGTCACTATGTGCAGTGACAGATGTTAAATAGGCTTATTGTGGTGATCATTTTTCAATATAGATAAATATTGAATCATTATGTTATACACTTGAAACTAAAACAACATTATATGTCACTTATACCTGGAGAAAGACACTCAATATTTATTATAAAAGTGACAAAGGGGGCCTCTTAAATGAATTAGTGATATGCATTTTGGTGTGGCTTCTTCAGATGTGTTTGTGACATATCCTTTACTTAGCTTATTTACGACACTTAGTGGACACAATAATGCAGGTGCCTCTTGCAGGAAATGATGGGAACCCTTTATGAGATGAGAACCTATCCCCTAATTTAAAAAACACAGCACAAATACTAGGAAATATTCCAATAATTTAGAAATCAAAGTCTTGGTTTGTGTCCTCTAAAAAAAATAAAAGAAAAAAAAAGGAAAAGAAAAAGAAGGCAATGACTCTGTCAGAAAAAGCTGTGCAGGCTTGTTAGGTAGTTTAAATAACTGAGCTATTTTCTCTAAAGTATCACATATTGAAACATGACTATTAGCTGATATTTCTCTTCTTTTATATGATAACAAGAGGCTCAGTGCACTCTTTGGGGGATGTCTGACTGTGACAGTTAGACATCCCTCTCACAATCTGGGACTGCTGGCTCCTAATCACTTGCCTGCCTGCCAGCATGATTGCCTGATTGACATCTAACTGCTCCTCTGCCAGCCTGATCACCACCAATTACCCTCCCCTGCTGGCCCAATTGCCCCCAACTGCCCTACCCTGCAGGCCAATGGCCTCCAACTGCCCTCCCCTGACAGCCATCTTGTGGCAGCCATCTTGTGATGACGTGAGGAGTTGCACGAGGGTGCAAAGGCCACTAGGCTTTTATTAGTATAGATAGCTATTGCACAAGATTGTATTTGGTCTTTCACATATGGAGAAATCTCCATTTGTGTCAATATGCTTTATAACTTGTTCTTCAATATATTAATAATTCAGATCTTGAATTTTTTTCCTGACTAGCACACAGAAATTGTTGGATTTCTTGTATTAGATAAGACCCCAAGATACAATAACTTTTTAATCCATCATCTTTAACATCTGAATTTTACTTTTAACTTTTTGAAAAACTTGTTTTCAGACCCTGGGGGCTTGCCTGTGGTGGGAATGGCTGGGCAGGAGGCGGAGGTCAATTGGGAGAAAAAGGAGATATATGTAAAACTTTAGACAATAAAAGAAAAAGAAAAAAACTTGTTTCCATGTATCTTGGAAAAAGATTTTCCATTTTTTTCATATTTGGATTATCTATCTATACTAATAATAGCATAGGTGGTGTCATGCCCTCACGTCATCACAAGATGGTCATCACAAGATGTGAGGCCTGGGGGCCTCAGAGGAGCACAGAGGAGGTCAGTCCGGGTGTCTCTGCCACCTCATGTAGAGGAAGCGAGTCTCAGTGCAGGAAGTAGGTTGAGGCAGGGGAGGGCATTTGGGGGCGATCAGGCAGGCAGGCAGAAGAGGTTAGGGGCAATCAGGCAGGCAGGCAGGTGAGCAGTTAGGAGCCAGTGGTCCCAGACATCCCCTGAGGGGTCCCAGATTGGAGAGGGTGCAGCAGGCTGGGCTGAGGGACCCCACCCCCATGCACGAATTTTGTGCACCGAGCCCTAGTGTGTGTGTGTGTGTGTGTGTGTGTACACACACACACACACACACACACACACACACACACACACACACACACACACACATATATATATATATATATATATATATATATATATATATATATATGCCTAAGTGACTGAACGACTAAATGACCGAATGACTGAATGACTGGCTGACTGGTTGCTCTGATGCACACTGACAATCAAGGGGCAGATGCTCAATGCAAGAGCTGTCCCCTAGTGGTCAATGAGCTCTCACATCTAACCTTCTGCAGTTCCTCCCCCTGGCCAGGCAACCTCCTGTGGTCCCTCCCCCTGGCCAACCTCACATGGCTCCAATTGGTCCTGATCGCTGGCCAGGCCAAGGGATTCCACCCATGAACGAATTCATGTACCAGGCCTCTAGTTAAGATATAATAGTTACAATTCATATTATCTTTTTATACTTTGAATGCAGTACCTTGACCTTTAAGTGTTCTATATTTTTCCCCATTCCTTCTCTGTGTTTAGAGTTTCTCTTGCCATTCTTTCATTATTTCATTTAATTTTTTCAGAATAGATAGAAATGTATGATGAGATATTTATCTTTCATTTTCAGAGAGAGAAATTTTTACTTGTCTGAGGCTTTGGCACAGGGAGGGAGATGCCTAAGGAGAGGCTGGGGTGGGAAGCATTGCAGGGAGACATGGAAAAGCAGCAAACAAAAATATTAAGTCATAGGCCCCAAAATTGAAATGGCCATTTTTTTCTTTTTTTAAAATACACTTTATTAATTTTTTTAAAGAGAGGAAGAGAGAGGGATAGAGAGCCAGAAACATCGATCAGCCGCTTCTTGCACCCCTCCCACTGGGGATGTGCCTGCAACCAATAGAATTGAACCTGGGACCTTTCAGTCCACAGGCCAATGCTCTATCCACTGAGCCAAACATGATAGGGCTGGCCATTTTTTCTGAGAAGAGCTAGTGGCTCCCAAGTAAATTGGGAGCCTGCCTTAAAGACCTACTGTATAAATAAATATGAACCTATGTAATTCTCTAAGGCAAGCCACCAATTTGTCAGTTTATTCTGGCTCCTTTTCAGGAATCTTGGGGAATTTTCTTTAAAAATAATACTTTACTTTCTTGATATCTTAATTTGTGACATATATTTTCCTAATTAATCTATGTATGTCTTGTTCATTTCTTTCTCCAGTTCCTAATCTGGTTTTAGAATACTCATTTTCTCTTCCCATTTCTTTTTTTTTTTTTCAGGGAAAAAATTACTTCAGCCCAAGAACCTCTGAAAAATTGCTAAATTCTATATTTTGAGGGAAGAAAGTTTTCAAAGGATAAGAATGAAGTTTCTTTATTGAATGAGGCAAATTGTGCAATGTGATTTACTAAAGTCAAATGAAGAGTTAATGTCTTTTGTACTCATTTGTCTTCCTTCTTAGCACACTTTCCTGTAACCTGGGCTCTTCCCTTCATCACATGAGACACTTAAATCCTTTCATTGTATGACATTACCACCTTCTACTTTCCCAATAAATATCTGAAACTCTGTATCCTAATCTCTTCTCTCCTCTGCAACAAATTCATCCTGTGTGATCATAAGACTGCTCATAGCTGCCACTTTGGAAAAGACCTGATGATTTCATGGGAACATCCAATACCTTTCAATTACAGGAAGCATTGACCTAAACTTAAGGAGTTTAATGTGTTATGTTAGGTAGAGTAGACATTCGTTTATTCATTCATGATCTGTTTTGTCCCAGAAAGAATTTCAAGTCAATGGCTAGAAACTCTTTTGGGGTCTTTCTTCCTTTTCCACTTGTTGAACTCTCAATAGGCACAGGCTACTCTGTTAAGCACTAGGGGCAAAGATGAAAGTGGCCCATGTGGTGGGTACAGTGTCTTATTTTTGGAGAGTCTAGCCAGAGAAATATACATATAAACCGGATTTTACCAGGACCCAGAAGCAGGTGAGAACTTGTATTCTGATCAGTGACGGGGGGTAGGGGGGACTTGTGTGGTTTTTCGTGGAAAGAGAAAATATTGAGAAAGGCAATTCTCTCCTTTGCTTCTTTCACTGGGGAAGTGCTAGAAGAGAACTAAAATGAAAGCCCAAAAGAATGAGTGCTGGTTTTATTTTCTTGAAGCAGAAAAGCAATTGGTGAAAGCTGCTCTAGAAATCAGCCTCCAATTGGGGCTGGAGGCCAGTGTGACACAGACCATGCACTTAATGCACAAGGGTGCTGTAGAGTCTGAGCCTTTGTTCCCTGTTAGCAACATGCTAGGTTCACCATGCTTTTCTTGGTGTGAACAACTCTTTTTGATGATGGGTGGTGGTGCTGGTGTGGGTGGGAGTCAGAGAAAACATATGAGAAACATATGCAGTCCTAACAAGGACCAAATGGCAGCATCCAGCTCTCACAGATTCTCCTCTGACTTTATGCAGGTCCTTGAACAATAGACTAAGTTGCCTTGTTCAAAGGAAGTCCTGGGATTCACAGCCCAACTCCAGTGCACAGGAAGGATGGCTAGGATCCAAGAGAGGAAAATTTCATTTCCTAAAACTTTCTGCTCCTGTTATTTGGTCTCAACCCTATTTTAGTCCCACACATATGCTCTACACAATTTGGCTTTTATGTTTTTAGTCCTCACTGTTTGGAACACCCTTATCCAAACTCTCCTTTCCATTGCATAATTAGGGAACTCCCTTACTCCAGGGCTCTAGTCATGGAGGTTTGTATTATTCTTTAGGTTCGTATGGCTCTTTAACTCCTTTGGATATGCTCACTTTGTCTTCCAAGATGCACAGAAAGGGGTTAATACACAGCATTCTTTCACATACACAACAGAAGGTACATAGTCCTGGGTCCACACGTGGGCCCTATGGATAGATGCTTACTTGGTTGATGCTGTGGCAGCTTATAGCATTAGACAAGCAGAATGGTGGAGGAGTGGAAACTCAGAGCTGAGGGAAAATGTAAAGATAACCAGGATTATGGTAATGATGGATAAGACTCTCAGAGAGCCATCTACAATACTAGCTCCAACTGCTTATCACAGCTGGTTTACTGGTGTCATTTTAAAATTCATATTTTATTAGATTGCTAAGGAAAAGAAGACTGAGCATGGGTGATTTTTGAGGTTCTCAGGCAGACACAGGATGGATATTAAACATAGCCAGCATCTCTCTGTTGAGCCATTGGGTGGCCCATTCCAGCCTCTGCTTTCATCAGCTCTAATACTTTGCATTAAAGTATGAGGCCAGTCTGCTTCATTACAAGGATTGTGATGAATCTTGGAAAGGAATGGAGAATGTTTTTACAGTTATTCATATATTTGAACTTACTGGAATGCTCTGGACCACACTTGCTCTCAAGCATCAAACACATGCACACAGCCACCCAAGTTGGAACTTACATTTGAAGAAGTTAGAGCTGCCACTATTCTTTGTCTTGGGTGATATATTAAAGTTGAAGATGTGAGCATGTGGGAAGCATTCTCCATGGCTTTTCATAAGAAATAAAAACATAATTAGCAAAAGTCCAGAGGACATTCCATAAAATCTTCTCTCATTTCCTGAGCATCCATGGGGAGTGCACAAAGGTCACAATACCAGACATGACACTCACCAGAGCTTATTTGGTCTGAGAACTTCTCAAGAACCTGTGGCTTGCTGTGGGGCTTTCTATTACAGCACCTACAAGCAATTTCATCCAGTTGGGAAAGATAAAATGATAGGGCCCTAGTCAAAAATTCCAAAAAAAAGTCCTTTTTAAAAAAATGTTACTATTGGTGATGATAAAAACAATAGCAAATAATTGAATGATTATTATGTGTTTTACACATTTGAGTTCATTTACTCTTCACAGTAGGTCTTTAAGTTACTAGTATTACCTCCACTCTGCAGATAAGTAAACAGAGGCATGTAGTGGGTAAAGAACTTGTCTAAAGTATATTAAGGGAAGAAGATAGGCTTTAGGCTGCAGACTTTGCTCAAATAAGGGAAATATAAAGATAAGACCTTGATTCTAGAGGAGGGAATCTAAGCCTCTTTATCCACAGAGCCTTGACAGTACTTGGGCTAAAGCAGAGTTTAATAAAACTCTTGAGGCTGGTTGGATCAATGAGTAGATGGTAGACAGTCAGGGGCCTCTTCCTTTCATGTACTCTCCTTACCATGGTAATATTTATACCCAAGGTAGTAGAAAGTTTAGGTTCTCTTGATATAAGGCCCTTGGGTGGTTTTAATGGACAGTGAGTCCATTTGTTTCCTTTTCTCCACCTCCTATATGCAGAGAGGGAATGGAGACTGTGTAGTCAGGCCATAGAACAGCCACATTTAGTGCTATTGTAAAGGCCTTGGTTTAAGATGATTTTTCATGTGAGATCCTAAGAATGTACTCTGACGGTGAGGACGACCTTTTCATTTGCTTTTTTCCGTTTTATTCTCTCCCCTTTTCCTCTTTGCTATAATTTTATCTTCTCTTTTTCTGTTTCCACTCACTTAAATAAGAGCCAGACTTATTTAAAGTATCCTAAAATATTGTCATATATGTGCATATACATTTGTCTGTCTATCTATCTATCTATCTATCTATCTATCTATCTTTTTAGACATTATATCTAATTCTGTGGTTGTATGACTTACACACACAAGATCTCTAAAGGGGGTATTAAGTAAGATATAGAAATACAAACCTAATCTAATTCCCAGCTCCAGTGAACTTAGACTGAGCCAATTATAGCAAATCCTTAGTTTAAAAAATAAATGTAAACTCTTTACATTCTGAATTCTAAACCACTTTACAGTAGTTCTCCTTTATCTGTGGGTTTGGTTTCTGCAGTTCCAGTTACCCCCGGTAGCTGAAAATATTTCAATAACAGCTCATATATTTTAAATGGGAAATTCTAGAAATAATTCAAAAGTTTTAAATTTCATGCCAGTCTGCATTAACAGGATGAAATATTGCAGCATCCCACTGCTGACAAAGTTTTGTCTTTCAGCTCCCCTGAAAGTACTCAGGCTATAGTCACTGATGAAGTCCAAATAGTCACATAAAGGACACTTCATTGTCTTAACCCAAATTGATCTCTCTGAGGTATTTTATACCACTGACTACCTTCCTCTTTCTTAACAGCTTGTCTTCTAGGACACCAATCTGATGTGACTTGTCCTATCTCTCCAACATCCAGTTCCCATCACAGACCCACTTTTTCAATACCATCATTACCCCAAGTTCAGTCTCTGGTCATTTCTCTTCTCACTCCTCACAGAGTCCCTGAGTGATCTCTTCCATATCAAAAGCTTCTGATCTACCTATATAGTGGTGACACCCAAGTCTGGGTCTCCTGCCCATATCTTTATCCTGAGCACCAGAATTATGTAACTAACTGCCACCTGGATATTATCATAGGGATGTGTCACAGAAATATTAAATTAAAAAGTTCCTTGAATTAATTTACCTCTTGCACTCCCAATATTTATCTCTTCTTGGATTCCTCCTTTAGGTGAACAACTACAATAAAACCTCCAAATCCACCACAACCACCACCACCACCACCACCAAAAAAAAAAATCTACTCAACAATGTAAATTGCTTCTGTTTTCTCATTTTTGTTACCCAAACCAAGGAAGGTGACTTTCAGGAATTTAAAATTATAGAGAAGGGATTTCTAAAGAAGGGAAAGAAATTGTTCACCTAATGAATTTTATAAGGAAATAGCACTGCTTCTGATGTAAGTAAACAGATCTCTCTGGCTCAGTGGATACAGTGACAATGGCCTGTGGACTGAAGGGTCCCAGGTTTGATTCCAGTCAAGGGTACATGCAAGGTTTTTAAAGCAGAATATTTGTAGTGACCCAAACATCAATGCCTAGTAGGGGGCATGCAGGAGGCAGCTGGTCAATGATTATCTCTCATAATTGATGTTTCTATCTTTCCCTCTCCCTTCCTCTCTGAAATCAGTAAACATATAATTGAGAATAAATAAATAAATAAATAAATAAATAAATAAATAAATAAAATAAATTTAAAGTAGGGCCAACTCATTTCATATCAGTTTCCTGACAAAGTGAGCAATTTAAACAGAAATGTGTCTTTTAAGTAAGAAAAGAAATTATAAGTAGAAAGGAGATCATATTCTAGGGGACAGTGTCAGCCATCCTACACATGCTGGTGATTACTGTGGGACAGAAAAGGGCAACAATAAAATCCAATGTTTTCCTTTCAAACAGGCCATCAAGTCATCACCCCATGACTCACAGCCAAGAGATGACTGAGGATAACAAGATTTCTGAGATCTCTGTGGCATAGATGTTTACAGTGGTGTATTTCTCAATGACTTTGAAAGGAATCACCTAATTTGGACTATATATAGTAAACAATGAACAAACACCAGAATGCATCCTCATGTTGATTTGTTTTTAAAGCAGAATATTTGTAGTGACCCAAACATCAAAAAGATGTTTGAGGTTTAGAGCACATACTCTGGCCACGTTTATTACCCAAATATTTCTAAGATCAATTATCAATTAATAAACCCAAGTTTATTTACTTCCGTTAATCCTGCGGGGAATGCAAGAATCTTAAGAGATTGTGATGAAATTTAAGGTCAGCAAAAGGTTCACCTCTAGTTACCCAGGCAGGAAGTAGTGGGCAAACCAATTTGATCCGGTTGTATTGGGGGTGGAAGAAGAAAATAGCTCAGCTGGAGAGTTTCAATATGCCCTAAGGGTAATGTAACTGTTCACACATTTGAAGCTCTGGGGTAGGTGGAGGTAGATGTAGGAGGAAACATTTAGAGATGGGTCAACTATAGCCTCTATTCTCCTTGTAATTATAATCTAGAAGGGAGGAGTAAAGCAGTACATACATAGCCATCATACAAGGCAAAATATAGCCAGTAAATGAATAATATAACATTTATATATACAATAGGTCCTTGGGTTACATTGGAGATCCATTCCTATGCTGCTATATAACCCGCCTACATAAGCACCTACGCCACTCACATGGAGCACATACGCAGCAGTCATGAAGTGAAACAGTAAAAACAATTTAAAAGAAAGATAACAATTCCTGACCTTTACTTGTGGTAAATAAATAATAAAAAACATAAAACACATATGTACATACATCGGAATGATGGAATTTTTAAAAATAAATAAATGAGATATGGCGACATAACCATGAAACAATGACGTACGTCGAGTCCGACGTAACCCGAGGACTGTCTGTAGTGTGTTTGCTCACTTCTCTCTCCCTCTACCCCCTCCTAACCCAAATGTCTTTTTGTACTTTAGAGGAAGAGGGTTAGGGTAGCCAGTTGATAACTCTTGCCTTTGAAAAATTTGCCCAGTGGAGATAAATCCAAGGAGTAAACTATTTTGGGAATAGTTTCCAGTTCTGATAGCAAAGACTTCCACATCACTTCATTCTGTTCTTGGTCTTCAGCTTTGGGTCTCCAGTGAGAAGTTAGAAATAGGTTTCTGTAGATACCATGCAGCCAACACAGCACCTGCTACCACAAATGCCTTTAAGGGATCCAGGCCGTAGATCTCAGAAATCAAAATGAATATTCAATGCCACCAAACATTGTGTGCCTTCCACTTTGTTTTTGACCTGACCTCGGGCTGTATGTCTTCACCTATGGCCCACTCCTGTGGTCTTTCCTGAGCCAAAGCCCAGAAATCTTTGCTATTTTTAGACAAACTTCCAAACTTAATGACTTTGGCCTTTCCTTGTGCTACTTTTCCAGCTTAAATATTTGCTCTGGCCATAGACATTTTAGTCTAGCTTACCAACTACTTTTCATATAACTTAGAGGTTAGTCCAGATTGGTAGCTGGCTCCAGCTACATCTTAGCTACTAATTCAATAGCTGTTGACTTCTAAAGATGCTTCCAATAGAACTGGATGAAGTGATTTGATATTAATGTTGCCAAACCAAACTCATCCTCAGTTTACATTGCAGTGTAAACTGATTACATACAAAGTGATTTCCAGGTGCTTTTCTTTAAGGGATCGTGATACTTCACAAAAAAACAAAGACAGATGTTTTTAAGTATTTGATTCCTCTCTACTCTCATGTGCCACTCATCAAATCAAAAGCATTTGCTTTTGAAACATGAATTCTGATGATTCAAGTCATATAAAGTCATGTCTAGAACCAAATAGGGCTGGGTCTGACATAGCCATTTATTAAATATTTCTTGGGAGAATATATTTTTCCACTGGTTCTTTCCATTGTTTCATTCAGCCAGTCAATCATTCAATTATTCAACCAATATTTATTGAGTTGTTGCTCTGTTACAGAGACTATTCTAGGTATAGCAAATATATAAGGGACATCAACACAACAGACAAAAATTCCTGCCTTCATGGAGCTTATTGTAGTAAGGGTGAAATAATAAATATATTGGCATGCTATGTTATTATTAATGGTCACACTTGGAATAAAGAAAAAGTAGCTGAAAGAGATAAGAGGCGGGTTAGAGTTGAATAAGGCACATCTATGGTAAAATGTTGACAGATTAGAAAGAACCTGGCAAAAGAAAAGATTGAGAAAGAATGGCTAATGAGGTAGCAGTAAAACCAAGGGATGTGTGGATTTGGAGCCCAGGAGGATGAGATGAGAACTGAGAACTGATTGCCAAAATAGAGGCCACTGTTATTTGACACAGAAGTTCTGCTGGAGTGATGGAGGTGAAAGTCTGACTGGAGTATTTAAGAAATAATGGAAAAAGCATACAAAAGGATCCAACCTTATTAGTCTTCAAGAAAATCCAAATTAACATCATAATGTACATCCCAGCAGATTGGATTAAATTAAAAGGGCAATAACATCAAGTGCTGGTGAGTCTATGGAAATTTGCATTGTTGGTCGCCATATAAATTGGTAAAACCACTTTGTAAAGTTAACTGGCAGCATCTTCTAAGCTAAACATGACCATGTAACACAAAAATTCCACTCTCGGCTATATACCCAATAAAAATGAGTGCATACATGCAACAAAACAAAAATAAGAATGTTCATGGCAGTATTTTTACAATAGCAAAAAAGTGAACACAATCCAAGTGTCCATGCATAGAATGAATTGTGGTATGTTGATGCAATGGAGCATAAGAAATAAAAAAGAATAAACTACTACTTTGCTCAATGACACAGTGAATCTTACAGAAATAATACTGCATGAAAAAGATTAGACACAAGAGCATATAGTGCATGATTCCATTGACATAACATTCGAAAGCAGGCAGAATTAATCTATGGTCATAGAATAGAAAATAGATACTCCAGCTGGGAAGACAGTGACTGGGAAGGGACATGAGGGAACTTCTCTTGAGAATTGGTATTATTCTGATTTTGATTATAGTCATGCTTATGCACTATACACTTAAGATCTGTGAACTTCTCTGCATGTAAGTCATACATTAATAAAAATAATTCAGAAGAAGAATTGGGCAAAGAGAGTAGGGACAACTTTTTCATGTCCTCCCCTCAACACTAACATGAACTTCTAAGCACAGAATCTTAAGAGTGGAAAAGGATTTCAAGAAACTCCATGGTAGATCTCAGAAACCAAAATGAATATTCAATGCCACCAAATATTGTGTGCCTTCCACCTTGTTATTGACCTGACCTGGGCTTGTATCTTTCACCTTATGGCCTACTGGGAAGAAGGATGCTTTTCTGCACACTACAGTTTGGAAATGTGCCTCTGAGTGTGAATTACTTTCGTAGATGTCAGCATACTATTTTGGCTGGTCCTTTTTACTATGGCAGTGTGGCAGCCACGGACAAAGTACAACAAAAGAGATTTCAGGTACATTCAAGGAATGATTCCCTTAAAGATCAAAGACCCTGAAACATTTGTTCTACATGGAGATGGGAAACTGGAACCAACTCCTCCATGATATTTCATTAAGAGAAGCACCATTTCTGAGTTAAGAAAGTATATTTCTGGTAGAAGGCAGGGGATGTGCCAATGCCAATTCTGGATTATTCCAACCTGAGAGTTTCTCTGTGTATGAAAGAAATATAAAAATATTTTTTAGCTTGAATGGCATCAGTTAGCTGTTTTGAGGCAAACTGGTATAAAAATAACACACACATGTTGTACTATGCCCAATAGAACTGCTCAACTGGTTGTGAGGCTGCAGTTCAGCTCGCCCCAGAGAGCAGCCTTTCCCTTTGTGTTGATCTGCAAAAAGCCAATGACATATCATCTACTGAGTCTTCTCTCCTTGAAGTCAAGCCAACTTCCAGAGCTACATCTTTCATTGACAAAAACACACACTGAGCCACATAAAGCGTTCTTGGGTGATCATCAACAGTGCTGTGTAGTGATAGCAGTGTGGAGTGGAGCTCACAAAAAGGGAGAAGGTTGCTGGGTGACAGGGACTCTTCCTCCTGCTTTCTCTCTTGGTGCACCAAGGCTAAGGGAAGGGTAATCTTCCCTTCCTTGAAGCAGATAACAAATTCAAAGAGTGTGGAAACTGGCTGTGGGAGCAGCTGGCATGACGGGGGAAAACAAAGGTTGATTTTGTGAGAAGTTGGCAGTGAGTCAAAAGGGGCATCAAGGAAACCCTGCCCCACTGACTACAATCTGTGCTGTAGGAAATTATGTTAATTGGGGTTTCATCAGCACCTAGGTTATAGAAGCCGGTGTTGTTCACCTCCTAGTCATGAATGAATCATAACGGAAACACACACACACACACACACACACACACACACACACACACACACACACTGAGTGGCCAGATTATTATGCATTCAGAGATCATAATAATCTGGCCACTCAGTGTCTATTAGAGAAGCTATTAAAATACAGTGTGAATAGCATTATTCTATTTTGTAAATAAATTTGTAAACAGTTGCATACACATAGAAAACAGCCCAGATATGCCTTTTATAAATAACATGCATTCTCAAAATAATTTCTGTTGAAAAACTTCAAATTCCTTTATGGCTAAGCTTTAAAGATTCAATTGGAAATAAAGGGAAGAGACAAAATAATGAAACTTAAGGGTTAATTAATACTAAATGTGTGAAGCACCAAATCAGTGCTTCTCAGTTGGGTGTGTAGATGTTAGAATCACCAGAAATATTCTGATTAATTTGGTCTGGGGGCCCTCCACACTGGTATTGTTAGTTTCAGGTGACCAACCACAGGGGACCAACCTATTTTTAAAAGGCCTGCTCAGAACTCTACCTGATAGTAGATGGAATGATAGATTCTAGAAGTAAGCATAATTGTAAGTTTCTAACATTTTAAAAATTAAGTAGAGAAAAATTCTTGGTGCTGGGACATGTAGACAGTAATTTTCCAAAGCAGACACTGACACATTTTGCTTTGACTTCAACATGTGATTGCATGTTTTTAATTACTGGAGATGGTATTAAGTTTTTGCAATTTATGATCCTTTCCCACAGGAAAACCACAGACTTCATGGTACTAGGGCCAAAGGAAAATTTCCACACGTTGATGCTGACCATAGGACTCTACACGCAAACTTAGAAGTCTCCAGGCTTTCCCTTGCCTCCAGGCTAAAGACCAAAATCCCCATCGTGGTTTAAGTGGCCCCACACAGGCTGACACTTGCCCACTTCTCCATCTTTGTGTCACATGATATTCCCTAGTGACTCCTCTGTTTTGGCTACAGAGGTCTTCTTTCATGGACTCCTACCATCCCTCCTGCCACAGCCTCTGTTCACAGGTTGTGCCCTCTGCCTAAAATACTCTTTCCTCTTTCTTGTCTACTTAATTCCTACTCATTGTTCCAATCATCACCTCTATAAGACTGATCCCTGACCAGGTCACACCACTCTTTACGTGTTAGAAGAGCACAATACTGTCTCCTTCAGAGTTCTCCTCCTACATATGATCTTGCATTTATCTGTGAACCTCCTTGACTAAAACCTACTTCCCCACCATTTGGTCAAGTACATGGACAAGTCTCCTTTCTGTCCTTGGTATTCAGTTGGCACAGGGCTTATCATGCAACAAGGGCTCAAGAATGCTTTTACTGAGTGGATAAGTGGATAAATATATGAATGAATAAATGAATGAATGAATGAATGAATGAATGAATAGTAGTTTGGCTATACTGCTAGGACTTCCTACTATTTAGATTGTTGACAATAATCATTGACTTGCAGCACACTATCCATATTCCTGGAAGGAAAACAAGACACACTGAAAAGTAGGTGTGTCTCGTGTATCACCACAGTCCGAGTCTTCAGATTGGCTTGAGGGAGAGAACTGAACTGGAAATCAACTATGATTCTTTCTCTGTTAACATGTACACACGGGCTTTGCACGTGAATTGGACATCTACTGTTTCCTGGCATTGTATTAGCAGGCTCTGTCCATCAATTTCTCTCACTGGAGCTTGTTTAGACATGCTTAAACTTTCACATTCCAACAGCCTAAAACAGTACAGTACTAAGTTGAAGTCTAAGTAGGTATAAAACATGTGTGGAGGGGTTTGTGTCAAAGCAAAGCTTTGGTCTAAGTAGCTCCTGACATGTATGATCCTGGAAGCCCAGTCTGATAGAAGGGACAAGGGACCCCTGTATGTATTGTGCTCCAAGGGAAAAGCATGAATCTCACATGAGGAAGTGGTCAGACTTGTCAATAGCAATAGTAGATGCAAAAAAATAATGAAATTCTATTTTTAAAGCATTGAGAGGAAAGAACATTGAACAAAGAATTATATATCTATTTATATTTTCATTGAAAATGGCTTGATAGACTATATTCCTAGGCATACACAGCCTCAGGTTTACCCTATAAAGATGCTGCATTGAGGAAGTCCTAAATAAGAAAAAGCATATCCAGGAACTGTTGTAAGAGATGAGAAAATAAGGGTGACCAACTATCCTGGTGAAGTTTACTGTTCTTATCTTTAATAAATAAATATTAGTTGAATGTGTAAATTTTTCAGGTACTGAATTAGAATACCAGAACCAAAGAAAAGCAAGAAAGAAAAATATCTAACCCAGAACTAAAATTTATACAACATGAATATGTAAGTATTGAGACAAAACAGTATTTTTAAGGCAAGATAAAGTATTAATACATTAAGCAACCAAAAAGAGTAGATGAATACCCTTGGATTTTATAAGAAAAAAAAATAGAATATACCATATTTAAAATAGCAGAGAAACACTCTGTCTATTTTTGGGAAGCAAGAAAGGAGAATAAAGGAATTAGAGGAAGCTATGAAAATGAAGGACAAACTGTCTGGGTGGTGAACTGGGATGTGGCAGAGGCTTGTGCAAGGAGCAGAATTAAAAGACATTTTGCTTTGGAGGACAGATTCTCAGTGACCTCAATGTGGTTATTCACTTTTTCTTTTCTGATCACAGCAAATGAAGAGCCTCCAACCTGGCCACTGTGTAATCAAATAAAACTATAGGAATTTTGTTCCCCTGCCTTGAGTGCCAAAAAAATTCTCAGAAGTCTGGCCAGCTCTCAAATTTCAAACTAGGGAGCTAGCTGTCAGAGACAAATGGCAAGCCAGGCTAACAACCATTGCACTTATGTGCAGGACATACAGTCTCTCCATGGGGTCTATTTCTTATTCTAGGGACTAAAGACAAATAAATTATTTGTGCAGCAACCATATCTGTCCACTAGTTACAAAGAGCCTTAAGAGACAAAAATCCCTGACCACTGGAAGCTTGTGTATTTGACTTTCCCATATCTATAATAAAAAAATGGTAATATGCTAATTTGATTGGATGTCATTCGGGATGAAGTCAGGCCAGAGTGAAGCCCAGGTCCTAGGTGCCTGCCAACATCTGAAGCAAAGCTAGGGTCCCAGGTGCCAGAGGGAAGCCAGTGCCAACGGCAGGGGGAAGGAAGGCCCAACTCTTGCTTGAATTTCATGCATCGGGCCACTAGCACACACATATGTGCAGAACCCCAAACATCTGACCTTCCCAGGGAATTAAAAATGGAAAGAAGATGAAATTGCACAGGAAGGAACTAACTTCCTGGTTGGCTTGGCTTGGGTGGGGATTAGCCTTTTTCTTTGAACATTCCAACTTCAAAGGAATGCACTGACCTTGCACTATCTCAAGACAGAATGGTAATGAAGGACACATGCATTTCTGGTGTGAGAAAAGCCCCCTTGGTAATTTCCTTGACTCTTTCCAAATGCGGACCGTAGTCCCTGGCTTGAAATGAAACACTGACTGAGCTGGGCAGGCCAAGAAAGCCTCCGTTCTACAATAAAAGAGATGTCCAGGGAGCAGGGAGTCTGGGTGTCTTCCTGTACGGGACTAGGTTGCAACACTCCTTATAGCAAAGCCAGTTCCAGGTCCAGTTGGAGGAGCATTCCAGAGGCAGACATCTCCTAGTTTGCAACAGGGAGCACTGGGAAGTCCACATTTATATGTCTTCATTCCCAGGACCAGAAATCATGAGGGCACAAATACTTCACCACTATACACAGTTAGGAAAATACAAAACAAATGAAAGAATATTGGAAAGGAATTTTAGGGCTACCACTTAGTTCTCGTTAGGTACACTTAATATTTCTTAGCTTCTGGAAGCACAGATTAAACTGCCTTCAAACATATTCTGTAACTTTCCCAAGGCAACTGTTTCCTTGAGAATGCTGCTTCTGGCTTATCTTGCTTCCCTAATTTTTCCGGACTCTTAGGAGTTTCTAAAGTTTTGGATAGGCACCCTTGCACAAAGTCGTATTAAAAGTCTAATGCATAGAAAACATAGTTTAACACATATATTAAGCACACAGTTGGTGTAAAACTGGATACGCACACACACACTGGGAGTTCCTTTGTTGCTTTAAGTCTATAAACGCTGTATGCTTTTCCCATAATCAGAATTGGAGGAGTGTGTAATTCAGGCTCACCGTATACTTCTTTGAAACCCCATAGAACTTGATCAAGATAATCCATGCTCACCACATTTCTACTTAGTGCCAGAGGATTCGCATGGTTACTGGGCTCTAAAACTCAATGGACTCTTCTAGGACTATGGTATGGATACTTGGTTTGGTGCTTCCTTCTTTTTGTGTACTAAGAAATTTAATTTTTTTAAAACCTCATTTTAATTATGAAAATGGTAGACAAGTTTGATAAACACTATGAGATATACAATCAAGATACAATTGTTCACATTTTTAAAAATTTGCTCCTCTCTCTCTCTCTCTCCCTCTCCCTCTCTCTCTCTCTCTCTCTCTCTCTCTCTCTCTCTCTCTCTCTCTCTCTCTCTCTCTCCCTCTTCTGAAACCATTTGAAAGAAAATCCATTATGACTTATTCTGCTGGGATTTCCTCAAATAAGAATATTTTCCTACATAAACAATGATAGCATGAGCACCCTTAGAACAACAGTAATATTCTGGTATCTTTTTATATCAAATTAACATTCAAATTGTTCCTAATTGTCTCTGAAATATCTTTTGACTAGAATTCAATTTCTTTCCATTTAGAACAGTTTCCCACCATTTTAGTTTGGTGTTACTTTTATAAAATTGGCTTTTAGACAGGACCAGATAGTTGACATGTAGAATGTCCCACAAATATTTTCTTGTGTTGATGTTTCAACTTGTGGATCTAATCCTGTATTTCCTATAAATGCAAAGTTGGTATTATACAACCCTGAGATCTCATGATGCCCTATCTGCTTCCTTGAGAGAAGTGGAGGAATCACAATTAGTTTTACTACATAGCATCTTTCTTTCCTTTTCCTTGCTTACCAAGCCATTTCCTGGTCTCTTTTCCTCCAGGTCTCTTTGCCCTTTGATTTTGTAGCCCTTGTGTTAAAGCCTTATAACCTTTATTTTCAGGTGGCTTTGATATAAGCCAGAAACATATTCTACAAGTCTTATTTTCATTAACCAGTCTTTGATATTAATCCCTAACATTTAAAGGATTGTCACTGGAATATACCAATGATATCCACAAAGGTGGTATTGATGGTCTTAGAGTTTGAAAGTTACTTCAATCCCTTTATGCTTTTATTTATATACTAGTAGCCCATAGAGTGATACTGCATGCAGTAGGCCACCTGGCACTTCTGCAGGAGCTGGTGGGAACCACAGCACTGCTTCCACGGGAGGTGAGAGGGACCGGCATTCATTACACAAGATCTGGAAGGGAGCTGCGCCACTTCTGTGGGAGCCAGGAGGGACCTGCACTGTCTCTTCTCTGGCCCTGCGCTCAGCCACGGCGGCTGTAGGCTGGCCCCCCTGTCCCTATCTGTGTCTGCTCCTGCTCCAGGGGGCCGGCCTGAGCCGGGTGCGGTGATGAAGCAAGCATTCCACCAGGCAGCTCATGCTGCCCACTCTCAGCAGCCACCTCCCTCCCCCACCCTCCCCAGGATTGAGGCACTCTGGCAGGGCTGAGAGGACTGGGTGCTACCATCTTGTGGCTATGGGTGCCACCATCTTTGTGACAGAGTGATGGTTAATTTGCATATTACCCTTTGATTAGATAGGGTAAATTAATTAAATCAAAATACTGTATTCCAGATACACTGCTAGTCACAGGGGACATAAAAACGAATTAAGTTATAGTTGCTACTCTTGTTGAATATAAAGTTGAACTGGGAAACAAACATATTAAGAATTATCACTTCATCCATGAAAACTTTCCTAACTTCCTTTTTTTGCATCTAAACAAACTTGCTGTCTTCCTCCATGTTCCTATAGAATTCTATACACATGTTCATCTCTGTGTTTATCTCATGGTGCTGTGATTATTCAAAACTTGTCACTCTTCTCCACTAGACTGAGAGTTCCTTGAGTTTTCTCTTAGATATTTTTCATGTCAGTGTCTCAGATACCTAGCATTGACCCCTGAAACATAACAAATGTCCAATAAATATCTAACAAATGAAGTGTTATGAACTAAATGTTATTAGAATGGACATATTAACTGTAATTATAGAGACATGAATAAAGTGGTATAGAGATACTGAGAAAGTAACTTTTGAATTGGAGTTCTAAAAAATGAGTAGGTAAGGACATAGGAAGGCTATCACAAAGAATAGGTACTGTATGTCAGGAGGCCTACAGTTTCCAGAGAATAAAGCAGGGAGAGGTTATCAGAGGAGAATGTAGTAAGGTAGGTTGGGATTAGACTTTCAAGTCTTGATTGCTGGGATAAAACTGTTTGAATTCAATCCCCTAGGCAAGAGGATAAGGAATGACATGCTCACTTTTGTTTTTCAGCATAAATATTCTAGTATAGGACTGAAATGGAAGAAACTGGTATCAGGGAGGGGAAACTAAGAAGAAGAAAAGAAACACAGAGAGATACAGTGACTTGTCTAACATCACAGTGCTGGCAAATCATCATAACATCACTGCCAACCTGTGCAGGGCAAGAACTTTGAGTTCAAGGCTCTAGGATGTGGGCATCAGTGCTCTTCAGAGGAGGATGAGGCAAGAGAAACCAGTTACCCAGAATGACACCATGGATCAGGGAGGAATTAAGCTGAACCATAAAGAGACACAAGGATTGTTAGAAAGGCTGATGGGAAAAGAAGGCATTCTCAGAAGAAGTTAAAACAATGAAAGGCAAAGACAACTGGCTGGTTGTGACCTAGACTAGAAGAACATCAGATGCAGAGATAATCAGGAGCTAGTTTGCAGATGGCTCCTAAAAATAATAAAAAATACAAATAGCTTTGAATTGTTACCATCTATAGCTCTCTTCTGTCTATCATAAGTGGTTTAATTAGTCATTTAACTAGATGAAGCATTCATTAGTAAGCTAGCTAGTTACTTTAGAGCTACATACCTTAAAAAGGACCTTATAAAGGAATTTTCCTGGTTATAGGTTTTCCACTGGTCTGTGCAAGATAGGCTCTAACTTCTGGAAACAACTAGATTAAACTCTCCTAACCTTTCCCATCAGTACTCACCACAAATGCAACTATAGCTAAAACCCACTGATAGGCTGTAAATAGGTGAATAAAGCATGCTACGACAGGACTCTGAGAAGTTGAGCATGTCCTATAGAGGTGCCCACACATCGCTGTTCAATGTGATATAAAAGCCTCACAGTACACCGATCCCCACCCAGAGGAAGAGGTGTGGGCAAGAGGAATTTTGCCCTCAAGTTTGATTCCAACAGATTCTCAACACATCTTTGGGTGCTAGCAGCAAACAGACATTGGCCAAAGTCCTTTTACAGTGCTTGGCCCAGGTTCTAGGGAAGAGAAAAGAGGAGATACAAAGATTTTCCGTGAGGCCCTAAACTCAACCAGTAGCTTTCTTTTTTAAAAAATATATATTTTATTGATTTTTTTTTTACAGAGAAGAAGAGAGAGGGATAGAGTTAGAAACATCGATTTGAGAGAATCATCTACCAGCTGCCTCTTGCACAACCAAGGTACATGCCCTTGACCGGAATGGAACCTGGCACCCTTCAGTCCGCAGGCCGACGCTCCATCCACTGAGCCAAACCGGTTTCAGCTCAACCAGTAGCTTTCTAATGAGACTAAAAGTATGACAGGGCAGATATTCTACTCACCCTTCATTTCTGTTTATTTCAATATTGTCCTTTCTCTGTCTCTGAGCTACTGTGACAGAGTAGGCCTTAGAAACATGAGTGGTCCAAGTAATTAAAAGTGAAGGACCCCATTAGACCATTCTACTTCCCCCTGTTCCATTCATCCAAAGAATCACTCCTTCTGTCATTCCTTCATTTGTTCAACAAACATTTAGGGAGCCCATACTATGTGCCAGGCACCATTCTAGGCTTTAGAGATATATCAGTGAACAAAACAGACACACTTCTCTGTCTTTGTGTAACTTAACTTGAAGTGAAGACAGGCTGACCTGAAGTAATGAACATACAGAAAAGAAAAGCATAGAATAGCTTCGAAGTTATTAAGTATTATGGAGAGAGAAAAATACAGCAAGGAATGAGAGACTGAGAGTTCAAGAGGTGATGGGAAGAAGGAGGCAAGCATTGTGATTCACACAAATGGGGATCAGGGACGTGCTGGGAAGATGGCATGTATGCCCTGATGGAGGTGTCTTCCTCATAGCAAAGTGCTGCATCCTCTCCTCAAGGAAGTTCTGCAGTTGATGAGATTCTCAACTTTTCCAGACCCTCAGAGAATGCATGAAGTTCCTTTCATCAACAAAACCAATGGCTGGTCCAAACCACACCCTTCATCTCCACCTAAAAGTCTTGGGCTGTTTTAAATGATCTCTGTACCTCCTGCTATGAAGAATCTACAATGGAATCCTGAGAATGATTACCAGGAGAACTCTGAATTTCCCAGCAAAATGAAAAGAGGAAAACTGTGTATAGTTAATTGTTCAGGTACCACTTTTCATGCTCACATACAGTGAGACTCACAACAGCCTTAAGAGCAAGTCCTGGTATTATTCAGTTTGACAAATAAGAAAATTAAGGTTTATAGTAAGTAAAGAACTTGTGTGTGGTCACAGTGCTAATATAATTCGAGCCAGGATTTGAACCCAGTGGCTTCCTCTAAAACCCACACAATGTCTGGGAGTCATTTCAGTAGTCACATCTGGTCAGTTCTAAACCAACCTAAAATTTTATCCTTTTGCAAGATCTTAAGTGTCTGACTCAAAGTATTGTTAACGGGGGAAAAAACACAAAGAAAAAAAACACATTGAAACCTGTAAAGAATTAGAGTGAGTTTATTTGAGCCAAACTGTTGACATATGCCAGGAAGTAGAACCTCCAGGAATCGAGATAATGCTCTGGAGAATGGCGGGTTACATTTCTATATTTATACATTGCAATCAAAGGAAAAGGGACATAGTAGGTGAGTTACATGAAATTCATTGGTGATAGATTAGGGAGGTGGGACAGAGCAAAGTGGGAAACCTCTGGGATAGGATAAAAGGTGAAATGATGGACATGAGCTTCTTTTCCAGAGATGGATACAGGATACTCTAACATAATTAACAGTTGACAATTAACTTGATAACAATAACAATGAGGGAACGGCTTGAGGTCATTTGTTGTGCCCTGAGGGGTCCAGGGTAAAAAGGAAGTTACAAGTTACCCAGACAAGTTATCTTAGAGGCTGGAAGGCAGATGGGCTCAGTAAAGAAGATCGAAGTTGATCTTTGTCAGGTGAAATATCTGGGACAAGATACCCACTATAACTTCTTTGTAGTTAGATATTAAATTTTCAAACCATCTTTTGTGGTTATTTTAGGTCTCTGAGTTTGCAAGACTGCCACACAGGCCTTCCCTGAGCTTGTCAGGTTAGCATGTGGCTCTTTTCTTTCACATATCTTAAATAATGCCTTCCTATAATATGATACAATATTTGAAATAACTTTTCATCTAGACCTGATTTATCCCCCAAAGAATAAAAATTTAACAATAAGCAAAAAATTTAGATCCAAACAAACATAGAGCATGGTCTTATAACTATGCCCACTGTGAAGGTGGATAAATAGCAGTGAGGAAAATAGTAGTTTCCGAGCTTCTAGAATCATATAGGTCATCACCACAAAAAAGTTACATATCTTCATTTCACTGGTATTATTTCCAATTTACAGAAACTACTGCAGATGAAGTTTTACTAAGTGCTAATCACCAAGTTATGGACACTGATATAGTCCGTATTTCTCCATGCCAATAATGGCAATGGTATTAGTAGTAATATTCCAAAATTCACTGGATTTTGCTGCCCTATACTCACAGAGGTCTTCCATGCTGATGAGTGAAAGAATTGATTAAAAATCATGTTTGCTTTTTAAATTTTCTTCAACAATATATCATTTTTAAAAGCAAAGTTTTGAGAGTAAAGTTTTAGAGAGCAAAGGAAGACTAAAATTGGAATTTATTTTGGTGAACTGAATAGTGATCTCCTTCTAGGAGCAAATCACCATAACTTTCCAGAGACCCATGAATTTCATATGTATTGGTTATGCCCTCAATAATTTGAGTATCTTCATGATCATTTATATAAGTCCATAGCCAGTGTGAAATCAATATTCTGAGTAATCTCCTTTTAAAAAAAACAAACATGTTTTTATTGATTTTTAGAGAGAAAGGTAGAGAGAGATAGCAACATCGATCAGCTGCCTCCTGAACATCCCCTCCTGTGGATCAAGCCTGAAACCCGGGCATGTGCCCTGGCCTGGAATCATACCGGTAACCTCTTGGTTCATGGGTTGAGGCTCAACCACTAAGCCACACTGGTTGGGTCAGGTTCTCTCCCCTATTGTCTTTTCTTTTCTTTTTTTACTTTAAATATTTTATTTTTATTTTTCAATTATAGTTGGCATACAAATATATTCTTTTCAGGCATATAACCCAGTGATTAGACAGTATATAACTTACCAAGTTTTCACCTTGCTAAATCTAGTACCCATCTTATACCAGACATAGTTATTACAATATTATTAACTATATTCCCTATGCTGTACTTTACATCTCCTGTGACTATTCTGTAACTATCAACTTACCAAACAAGAAAAAGCTAAAGGAGTTCATCACCACCAAACCAGTATTACAAAGAAATGTTAAAGGGTTTTAAGGGACTTAGATTCCTGTTTATCCAAGTGGGAAGGACAGTAAGTTCTTGCTGTCTCCATTCCAGGGTCTCCTTAAATATATTCACATATGGAAGGAAATCATATCATTCTCCCTAACTTGTTTTTTTTTTTTTTTTTTGTTTTTTGTTTTTTGTTTTGTTTTTATAAAAAATATATTTTATTGATTTTGTACAGAGAGGAAGGGAGAGAGAGATAGAGAGTTAGAAACATCGATAAGAGAGAGTCATCGACCAGCTGCCTCTTGCACACCCCCCACTGGGGATATGCCCGCAACCAAGGCACATGCCCTTGACCGAAATCGAACCCGGGACCCTTCAGTCCCCAAGCCGACGCTCTATCCATTGAGCCAAACCGGTCTTGGCATCCCTAACTTGTTTTAACAAAAACAATTTCTCCAATCTTCCCTGAAGATGAATCAAAAGTCAGCAGTTAGCTTTGTTGATGCTCACACACACTCTGGGGACTTGGCAAGGAAATGGTTGTTGCAATCACAGGAAAGTCAGAGATGTAAATCATTAACTTTGAAGAAAGACAAAATAACTCCATGGAATTTATCTGGGTTGAGAAAAGAAAGATATGGTTTAATAAATATGTATATGGTTTAATAAATGCATATTTTAGTTGATTAATAACAATCTAGTAGATAATTCTATAAAGAAGCATTTGCTTAGGGTATTCCCTTGGCAAGGTCATGTTCCAAAAAGGCAGAGGGAATGGACCCAAAATAAATGGTTTGAATATCTTCTATAGACTAGACAGAAAGCTAGAGAGAGAGAGAGAGAGAGAGAGAGAGAGAGAGAGAGAGAGAGAGGAAGAGAGAGAGAGAGAGAGAGAGAGAGAGAGAGAGAGAGAGAGAGAGACAGACATAGTGACAATCAGTCAGTCCAGGCTATGAAAATGAATTAGAAGGAGCTGTAGGAAATGGCCTGTTCTCTCTTTTTTTCCCCCTTAAATAAATTTTTATTGTTCCTATTATTACAAATGTTCCTCCCCCCCCTTCCCACCCCACCCTCTGCCCTTTCCCCACTCCCCATTGTCCTCATCCATGGGTGCACAGTTTATGTTCAGTCTCTTCCCACATCCCCCTCTCCCCTTTTCCCCAAGAATCATCAGTTCACTCCCCTTCCATACCTCTGATTCTATTATATTCAACAGTTAATATTGTTCCTCAGATTTTTTTTTTAATTTCCTTGGTTTTTAGATTCACTTGTTGATAGTTACGTATTTGTTCATAATTTTTATCTTTATTTACTTTCTCTTCTGAAAGAACCCCCTTCAGCAATTCATATAATTCTGGTTTGGTGGTGATGAACTCCTTTAGCTTTTTTTTTTATTAGTGAAGCTCTTTATCTGACCTTCGAATCTGAGTGACAGCTTTGCTGGATAGATTATCTTTGCCTGTAGGTTCTTACTATTCATCACCTTGAATATTTCTTGCCATTCCCGTCTGGCCTGCATGGTTTTTGTTGAGAAATCAGTTGACAATCGTATAGGTGCTCCTTTATAGGTAACTACCTGCTTAGCTCTTGCTGCTTTTAATATTCTCTTTGTCTTTTGCTCTTGGAATCTTAATTATGATTTGTCTTGGTGTGGTCCTCTTTGGATTCCTTTTATTTGGAGTTCTGTGTGCTTCCTGGACTTGTAAGTCCAATTCTTTCACCAGGTGGGGGAAGTTTTCTGTCACTATTTCTTTATGTTTTCGATATCTTGCTCTCTCTCATCTTCTGGGACCCCCATAATTTTGATGTTGGATTGTTTGAAGTTGTCCCAGAGGTTTCTTACATTATCTTCAATTTTCTGGATTCTCTTGCCTTCTAGCTTCTGCAGAGGAGTGTCTTCTGGCTCTATGTTCCAAATCTTTGACTTGATTCTTACGATCTTCTATTCTGTTTTTAGGACTCTGTATAATATTTTTTATTTCAGACAATGCATTCTTTATTTCTTGTTGATCCCTTTTCATATCCTCATAGGTCTCATTTATTTTATCAACCTTTTCTAGGAAACTCTTGAAAAACCTTATAAGTGTGGTTTTGAACTCTATATCCAGTCGCTTTTTGTCCTCCATTTCTTTCGTTTGTGATCTATTTGGTTTAGGCATTTTCGCAGGCAGCTTTCCTGATGGGGCGGGGTTTCAGGGTGGAGCCTATAGCTTTGGCTTCTGTCAGCCCCGCCCAATGCGACTCCTGAGACTCAGCGTCCTTCAGTACTCGTTGCAAGCACCTCTGAGAGAAAGGTGCCCGCGATCACCTGCCACCAAACAGTCTAGTCTCTCCCCCAATGGTCCTGAAACTGGGGTTCAGTTCAGTTGGAAATGGAGTTGGAGGTGGCGTTCAGAGCAGTCTGGAGCCCCTGTCTCCTTCCCGCCAGGGCAATCCCGTGGCACAGCCTGCCGTCCCTTCTCTGCGCGCAATGTGCGTGCCTCCGGGACCTCCTTTCGCTGCTCCCCCGAGTTCCGCCTTACAGCCCAGCTCCCTCTGGATGAGCCTGGGTCCCCGGGGTCTGGCCTAGAACTGGGATTCAGAGCAGTTGGAGCTGGGCCCAGCACAGTTGGAGCTTTTATCTCCTTCCCGCTAGGGAACGCTAGCCACTAGCCAGGCACTCAGCCCCCCTCCTCTCTGGCTCCATCCTCTCCACGCGCGCGCCACGTGTCTCGGTGCCTTAGGCTTTTACAGCTCCTCCGCTCTTCCTTCTGGTTATCTCCTTGCTTCTTGTTGTAGAATTTCCAGTCAGTCGACTTTCCTGTAGTTCTGGGTAATGTCCATTTTATATTTTAGTTGTATTTTATTGAAATTGTTGCGTGCGACTGCGGCTAGGTGCCTACCCGAGCAGCCATCTTGGATTCTCCCCTGTTCTCTATTTTTGCACCCAAGAAGGGGCACAAGGTGATATTTTAACACTGCCAGGTGCACAGCTCTGGGTAAAAGACTAGGCAACTTGCCTAAAGATGAGGGTTTTCCATGTGGAAAAGAGTGTGTAACTCCAACTCCTACTCCTCGATTCTGAGTTAGGAAAGTCTAGTAGGGTAAATCAGAATGGTCCCTCACCGAGGCATTGTGGCAAAGAAGAGTGACAAGACCCCTAACATGTTAGCATGGACATGTGGAAGATGTGGAGTGAAAAGATGCTGCTCGGAGGAAAGTGACAGAGATCTTAAAGGCAGTTTTGTGTTCCCATTGCTGGAATGGATCAGACCAATTGTGTTCTGTAGACCTGCCAGGAGAGGAGACAGGTTACCACCAGAAAACCAGGAAACTATAGCTCCTAACCCAGCCCCCTAGCCTCTTATAATTTTTAGCATTTTCCACTTCATATGGAGAAGCCTGACCCAATTTGAAACTGATTTCCCCTAACCTGACACCCAGGCATGTACCCTTTTAGGCATTCTAAACCTTAAACTTTTTTTTTTTTTACCCTCACAGAACCAAAGCAACTTTCCAGCTTCATGTGTGAGTTCTCCAACATTCTTCAAATTCCATTCTGCCTGGTGGTTTATAGCCTTAAGTATGCTCTATGTTATGTTTATGCTAACGCCCAAGTGATCTGAGCACTCAGACTGTGATTTCCCCTGGCAGAAAATCCCAGGGAAAAGACCTTGAAGATATCTACTTCCAGATTCAGCTCTGTAGCCATCAAGTTCATACCAGCCCAGTCCTGGCAGATATGCATTGAGAATGAGGACAGAGAAAGATGCCAGTTAGACTGGGGCCCCAAGTACTTGATTCACTAACGAAGTACAGCTGGCATCACTGCCCTTGGCCTGCTGCTTCTTCCTGTACCTGTCAGAAAGTCGAGGTAAAGTCCCCCTAGAGCTGGAATAATGAATGCCTAAACTAGTCACCAAGCCCTGTCCTCATGTTCTCCCCTCCCTTTCTCAGACCCTTATAGGATTTAGCTCAGAATATGACCCTCCTTACAACTGTTCTAATCCTCTTGAAGAACAAGGGTCACACTGACCTTATCTTAGTAGAATTTTGACAATTCAGTACTGTTTCCTTCTTAAAATGCTCTATCCCTGGATTTTTACAGTAAAATGCTCTATTGCTTTTCCTGTTATTTCAGTCTTAATATGAGCTTTCTTGTCCACACACGTTTCAAAAGCTGGTGCTTCCGTGGGACCTAGCTTCAGGCCACATTTATTCTACGTTTCCTGAATGATCTCATCCACTTATATGGTTTGAACTTAGAGGCTGATGAAGCGGATATAGGTATTTCCCCCTTCATCAGTAAAGTGCAGTTTGTGCTGGCAGTATTACTAGTAAAATGTCACCTTGTGTCTCTTCTTGGGTGCAAAGATAGAGAATAGGCCATTTCCTGTACTGGTGAAAGGGGTCATGCCACTTTTTACTGACTATTGAAGGTATCAAGCCTCACCAGGTGCAGAGTCTGGGTAAAAGACTAAGCAATTTGCCTAAAGAGGAGGGTTTCCATGTGGAAAAGAGTGTATAACTCCAACCCCTACTCCTGAGATTCTGAGTTAGGAAAGTCTACTAGGGCAGTGGTCGGCAAACGCATTAGTCAACAGTGCCAAATATCAACAGTACAACAATTAAAATTTCTTTTGAGAGCCGAAAACCGACTTCTGTACTTGGGCCATGAAGTTTCAATCACACTGTATGTGTGCGCCCACACGTGGTATTTTGTGGAAGAGCCACACTCAAGGGGCCAAAGAGCCGCTTGTGGCTCACAAGCTGCAATTTGCCGACCACTGTACTAGGGTAAATCAGAATGGTCTCTCACCAAGGCCTTGTGGTAAAGAAGAGTGACAAGACCCCTAAAGCGTTACTGTGGACATGAAGAGAGAAGATGCAGTGGGCTAGCCCTGGTGCTGCATCACTCTTGATACTTCTATCCTTGAAATGGCCAACATGGAAACCCCAAGAGTGTGTCCCAAACCATTCTCATTTTATTACAGAACTCTTACATCCTGTCACACATCAAAGTCCTCCTGATTCCAATTCCCAAATATCTCCTGGTTCTTTTCCTGCTCTTAATGTCCCTGTCATTGACTTGAGCCAGTCCCCTCATCATCTCTTACCTAGACAACTGCTAGAGTCTCTTTGATGGATTTCTACCCAAAAGTATTGCCCATCTAGCATAACCAGCTGCCTGAAAATGTAAATGTGATTCTATACTTGTCTTCTTAAAACCATTTAATGGTTTCCCACTATCCACTTCTTGACATGGTCCAAATGGACTCCATCTTTTGAACACTACCTATATGGGTCAGCCTTATTACTATTATTTTTTACTTCTCACCTTGTACTTGCTGCTGCAGAAAAACCAAATTACTTGTATTTAACCCTAATCTCATGCTGCTTCTTGCTTTCCATCTTTGTTCAGACTGTTTACCAAATCTAGAAGGCTCTTCACCTTTTATCTTGCCCTTAATTTTTCTCAAGTCTCAGCGTGGGGATCATCAATTCTCACACCTTCCTGACACACTTTCTGTGTAACTCGTGTGTTTATCTTCACAGTTATTGGTGCCACCTCTTCCGCCCCCATCAGACTATTTCTCAGTGCTTTTCAGGAATTTTCAATGTCAGGAAGTTCCATCCTGACAGTTGTCACTAATGGTCAGGGCAAAGTAAGTGGTAACATATAACAAGACACAAAACTTCCTTAGAAACCCTGAGGAGGTAAAGCTAAGGTGACCAGATTTTAACATTGGTAAAGCGGGACACCATTGACCGAGTGGGGCTGGTGGTGTTCTTGATTAAAAATTTGATCTATATGGAGCAACAAAAATTTTCATAGAATGCAAAAATAGTATTGTAATATATTTTTTAAATTTCAACATAAGTACAATTTACAAATATAATAAATAAAAAAATTATGCATAGTATTATTTTATTCTTTGGCATATTTCTCATTTGAGTGAATTTTTTTAGTAGATTGCTGTCGTTTAAAAGGTCATGAAAATTTTCACAAGAATTTGTTAAATTATATTTCACACATAAAATGGCTTTCAAAGTCTCAACACTTAGTTGTGATTTTTCTGATGTCCACACTTTATTTACCGTAGAAAAACACATTTAGTCGCAGCATTAGTTCCTGGTAAGGACAGCGCGTATTCCACAATTCTAACAACTGATCAGCAATGCGAACTTTGATAAGCAGTTCTCAATAATCAGTTCTCAACAATTACTTGTTATTATTAAAGTTTAACATTATAAAATTAACAAAATAATATAAAACTCATATCCTGACTAATAGCCATATGGCTGCCGAAAACCGTATATTCCCTTCCCATTCTCCCGCTGTTCCCTTGCTGTCGTGCAATCTTTCCAAAAATCGGGACATGGGACAAATTGTTGAAAATCGGGACTGTCCCGTCAAAAGCGGATCGTCTGGTCACCTTAGGTAAAGCAGACCTTAGCTTTATCTCCCCCTGATCTTATCCACTTCTCTTATTTCCTTCTCCCTGACATTATTATAGCTTCTGATAATAATGTTTTTCCTGTAGATGATAGTAAATGGAATGTGCCTAATTATGTGCTTGTAATGTATGTTTCTCTGTCCATGCTTTTTATAATTTTAATTCCTCAAAGTAACTAGGAATAGCTTCCTGGGCTACAGTACTATACAGTCATCAAATCCCAAGTTTTAGAATTACACTAACAGACGCAACCACAAATACTCATTCTGTCACTCACTGTGGAACTTTGGAACTTCACTTAATATAAGACTTAATTTTTTACTTCTAAAATGGAAATAAGTATACCTACCAAACAGGGTTATTGTAAGGACTAAGAACCAAAGCATATAAAGCACATGTTGAAATGCTCCATAAAGGTTAACTCTACAACACTCTTTGGAGGATGAAGAGGTTTGAGACAAGTACAAGGCATTGCAGGTGAGGAGAAACCAATACTGGGAACAGAGAAGACCTTTTTGCTCAGAGTGAACTGATGATTGCCTCTATGTAACTGCTGACGGGCAGAACCTCTTCCACTCCCTCAGGTGGAAGGAACGGAAGTGAATCATGCCATCCAGAGAAAGTCAAGCTGGTGTGGGTGGGGAAACCATGTAGGAAGTTTCTCTAAGTTGCGCCATGTCTCCCTATGTCTCTGCCTTGGTCCAGGTCCTGCCCTAGCATTGTGATAATAGCTGGATATCTGTGAGGCCTTTGGAAAGAACTTGGGACCAATCATAAGCTGACCCACTGACCACCAGGCCTATGTCTGTTGACAGTGGTCATCCTCTCTTGGGGCTGGATCAATGTCTGTGCTAAATGGCATCCCAGTTAGCAGAAAGCAGGACCTACAACAAACAAAAGGAGTCTGTTCCTGTGGAATCTCCTGCTTCCCAGGCTTTGGCCAGGTCCTCAGGTCTGAATATCTTTAGTACTGACATGCTCCTTTACAAATGAGGGGACTTTACAAAAAAGAGGAATATATCTGTCAATAAGTCAGCAGGTAAGGGAATGAATTCAAATATTAATATCTGACATATCTCTCTAGTCAAACTGTAAAAGTTCACCCTTTCTTTGATGGGATTTCTAAAATCCATTGTTTTAATCACAACCAAAGAAGCTTTAATACTCTTAACTAAAAGAATTCTCTTTATAGCAAGGGTCTGACAGCCTTCCTAAGAGATGGAACTACTTTGGGATAACATCTCTCTGTCAATTTGCTACCTCACAATTCCACTTGGAACAGTGCTACCCAGACCACCATGAGTTCAACATCTGTCCCTGGGAATGAGGTCGAGAAAGGGAGTTCAGAGAATGTTCCTTTAGTAATAGGGCAACCTATGTCCTAAAAGTCCCCATAATTAACAATCTAACTTTTTAAAAATTAATTTTATAATTCCCAGTAAACTGGAAGTCTGTCACTCAAAATAGTCCCCAATTCTTTATTCACTGGTAAGTCACACGTGAATAATTGCTCCTTCTAATCCTAGAAAGTAAGAAGAGGTATATGATGTCATCTTTAAGAAAACAGTGCAAATCTTGGAGCTTCTGTCTTTTCCAACATTGGAGGGTGTCCCAAATATTAACATATCAGCTAGGAGTATATGTATTAACAATACTTGTTTGTGTATTCCCTCCTGAAATTCATCGTGGTGGATTCAAACCTATTTATTTATTTATTTATCTTTAATATATTTTATTGATTTTTTACAGAGAGAAAGAGAGAGGGATAGAGAGTCAGAAACATCGATGAGAGAGAAACATTGATCAGCTGCCTCCTGCACACCCCCTACTGGGGATGTGGCCGCAACCAAGGTACATGCCCTTGACCGGAATCGAACCTGGGACCTTTCAATCCGCAGGCCGATGCTTTATCCTCTGAGCCAAACCGGTTTCTGCTCAAACCTTTTTATTTTTAAGAAATAAATTTTACAGATAGAAGTGAAGTCTTCTGTGCAGCCCATTCCAATGGCAATCACAATCATGAAATGGATAATAGAATTTTATCACTTCTGCGCTCACTTTTCTATATATTAACAACATTAGTAATAGAAACTGTAATCACAACTAACACATGCAGTGCTTACAATGTGCCCAACACTATTCTTAGCACTCGTATGATCTTATCACTTTATAAGGTGGGTATCAGTCCCACTTTATTGGTGAGGAAACTGAAGCTCAGAGAAGTTAGTAATTTCTCAAAGGTCCCATAAGTAGGAGAGCCACTGTAAAACATCACTTTATAATTTCTAAAACTATACACAGTGATGTTTTACAGATTTTTAAAGTTACATAAATGGTGTCATGTTCAATGCATCCTTCAAAACTTGTATTGTAATTTGCATTTCTGACATTTATTCATGCTAATATGCATAAACTCTCATTCATTCATTTAAACTGCCACACAATATTACATTATATGGCTATTCTACATTATACTTATCTGTTCTCCTGTTCTTGGCCCTGTGGTGGTTTATAATTTTTTACTATCATAAAAAATATTGTCAAAGAATATTTTTTGTATTTTTCACTAGGGCCATATTCCTAGAATTAAAATTGCTCACTCACAGAGCATATTGTTAAATTGGTATGTTAATTTACACTTCCACTAGCAATATATGAAAGTTATTCTTTGTTCCACACTCTTCCTAATAGGTAGCCTTTTAGATTTCCCCCCTCTTCTGATGGAAGTAAGACAATATCCTGCAGTGTATTTTAATTTGTATTTTCCTGATTTCTGTTAAAATTGAGTGCTTATGTTCCTTGGTCATTGAGACATTCTCCTCTGTGAATTGTCTCTGTCTCTTCCACCTTTTGCCAGGTTTTTCTTTTCTTTTTTTTTTTTTTCTTTTTTTTTTTTGAGTGTTTCTTTTGCATTGATTTATAGGAGTCCTTTACATATTCTAGATACAGGCTTTAGTACCCATATGCTATGTATACACCTAATGGATAATGCTTGTTAAGCAGGGTATTCAAATATCATATTTCCACTGCTACTTGGCTTGAATACATGAAGTTCAACCTCATAACGCTCTTGGGGCTGCTAACACAAACACCAGACTTTTATATCACACCACTTTCCTGTACTCTAATCCCCATTAGGTCCCACATATTGCCGAATCTGTTTCTTTCTTCTACACTTCCCCCAGTGATGCAATTCATGATCATGATCCAAAAAGTTGTTTACATTTTAAACTCTTCTCTGAATACTCCATTCATGTCCTTGTTTCAAGAGGACTGTGACTCCCCCTGAGGACACAGCTTCCCCTGCAGCCCACTGGTGGCTTATCTTATGTCTTACAACCTTCACACCACTGGGCATGGAGGTGGGGTATGTGTCCTCATGTTTCCCCACCATTGCTTTCAGATCCTATTATCCCTCCTCTCACATCCTCCTCCCCCAACTCTGTATCTCATGTTGTGGCAGTTTAAAAGCAAGCATAGTCCCAAATTTCTTTGATATTCCTTTTATTGAGAGGCTGAGTCTATGTCCTCCCAGTGAATGTGGTTTTTAAGACGGCTTGATCTATATTTAGCAGAGGTGATGCTGTGGCTATTTCCAGATTCAGGTCCATGAAACTGGCAGCTTCTACATCTTATGCCTTGGGATTCTGACTTTGGGAACCAGGCACTATGTGGCCCATACAGAAAAAGAGATTGCCAGCCTCAGCTCCCACTAATAGCCAGCCAATAGCCAGCACCAACATGTCAGTCATGCTGCTAACATAGGTAGCAGTTAGTTAAGGAAGAGAGCAAATGGAATCAGACATTAAACCTTATTCACTATGAAGCCACAGCGTTCACAGGCTCCCCAGGGGACCTATATTCCCAAAGCCGGCAGGAAGAAATCACTTTCAATTTCCCTGGGGGACAACCCCCAGGATTACCAAGGGAGGGATAGACAGCAGGGGAAATTCTCTGCTGGGTGCATGGACAGCAGAAGTCGAGATGGTACAGGGGGAAGTAAGTACATGCCTATGTGCAGCAAAAACCTAATGATGGAGCAGAACTTTGAGGCATGCACAGTAGGAGCCAAAATGGTGACATAAAGTGTCAGAGCCTCGCCAGAGAAAAGAACCAGATTGGATAAGGGCACAGAACCCTGAAAGATTCAGGGGAAGAACTGGCTAGGGGAAGAGCCCAGCACAAGCTAGGGGAAAACCAGGAAGTAGGTTGGATAGTCTGAAAAAAAGCCTGCTAATTCACGAAAGCCAAGAAAATACATGAAGGATTATCAGGGATCTCGAGATAGTTGCTACTAGAACCTGCCTGCACTCTACATCCCTGAAGGCATATTACTTCCCTTCAGCCCCCAAAATCTTACCATGATACTTTAACTTTCCCCTTGGGTGTGCCCCTTGAAATTCCTTTCTCACTCCACCACAAGAACCCATTTTCATGGCACCAACATGAGTGACTCATCTTGGAAGTGATCCTCCAGCCCCAAGGAACATATCACATGCAGTAGAGTACTAGCCTTCCTCATCAAGGCTTCTTCAAACTGCAGAATCATAAATTACATTAGCGACAGTTTTAAGCCATTGGGTTTGACATAGTTTTCACACATCTAAGCTTCCTTTCCTTCTAATGTTCTTCTATAAATCTATACTTTCTTTTTTTAAATGGCCAATTTCCTGGTTTTAAGATGAGAGCCAATCCTTGTTATTTGTTTCCACAATATAGCTTGATTTCTCCAACAGATTTCTCATTATAATCAGAGCCTTCTGGTAGAGCTTCAGAAATTAGACAAAGTATCTCAGCCCAGAGTAAGACAGCATTTCTTTCTTTTCAAGTTGGGTTCAGCAAAGTTGGTGCTATATGCATCCCTTGGCAATTAGCTGAATGAACATATCTTGGCTTCTGCATGTTTTCATTAAGTACGTTGACCTATCTTTGAACAAAGTAACACTTATACTTTGCACACTGTCTAATGCTTATAAACCTCCAGACAACATTCTTTTCTAGTAGGTCTCTAGGAAATAGAGAAAACACTAAGCTTCACCTCCACCAGAGAGAAACAGGCCTGAGTGGAGGGCTGTGGGCATGTTTAAAAGAAAGTTTCTTCTTCTACGTCTTTTTTTTTTTTTTTTTTTTTTTTTTTTTTTTTTTTTTACTACCTCTTTTCTAGAAACAAACTCATTGGATCCCTTTCTTTTACTCCCATCTCTGGACAAGAGGAGGAGGAAGAAAAGGTAAGAGGAGAGGGGGCAAGGTGGGAAGGCACCCTATGGAGCAAATGTATATTTTTATTGTTCTATAACTTTTAAACAAGTGGACTCCTTGTGAAGTGGATAACAGAATTCCTCTTTGGCGCCTTGAGAATTAAGTGATTTCTGGGACATAACATACTTTGTGGCAGCAAACAGCTTGGAATCTGAGTAAGCCCAGGAATGATGCCATTACTTTTAATAACATGCCCTGACAATGGGGAGGAAGAAAGTGGCCAGCCACCATTGGGACCAGAGGAAGGTGTCCAGGGATGTCGAGGCTGACCCTCCAAAGTCAACACCCACACCTGCCTTCTGGGAAGGGCCTCATCTCATACAGCACTGTATCTTCGTCCTCTTCCCTCCAGAACAAAGTGAAGCTACTCACCACATGACACTGCATCACTTCCTTTTCTTTAATTCACATCAGAAAAGGAGAATGAAATTATATTTCCTTGTAAAACAATGAAAATGTAAACAGTTTTTCCACATAGAACATCAGAGCCCAAAGTCACCCTGAGCCATGAAGGCCAGCATGCCCTTGGGCTCCGTGGAGGGGGAGCAAAATAGACTTCCCTGCCCACTTCACCAGCCTGGTTCTGCTTTGATTCTTTCATATGCCATGGCTTTGTGTAAGATTTTGTTGATCAAAGGCTACCACTATTTTTTAAAACCATGTAAAGCGACCCATGTACTCCAATCACCTTCTCTTGCACATGGCTAAGCAAAGGTCCAGTGGAATAAATGGACTGCCCAGGAACCTCCATGCACATCAGAAACAGGGCCAAAACTTAGGCCTTGTATGCTTCCAGTCCTTTCTCTGCTCAAGTCCTGCACACTATGCGATTTATTAGCCAACAGGAAATGGGGATGCGTGTTGAAATAAAGGAAGCCGACTGACCTTGGATTTCACCCTATCAATGAGTAAGCCTCTTAGAGGTTTTACCACCACTGCCATTGCTTCAGCTCCATGTCTGCTGAAAGCACTTGACCTCCTACTGAGGATACTGCAGCCCCACATGGGCCACATGAAACCTCACTAGCAGCATGGACATGACATAGGCCTGCAGCAAGCAGACCGTGCTGACATCCTCTAGGTCCATCAAGTACCCCCAGCTCCAAGACAGCAAATGGATCCCTCAAGATGTTAACTTTATCACTTTAAAGATGTAAATGGATAAGATTACCCTGCTAAGGTCATAACTGGGATACCCCTTCAGAGTTAGATTTCTCTGCCTTCCTGACCCTGAATTGCTCTGATCTGAGATAGTGCTCTGACCTGTATTTACAGCCTTTGCCTTTGTTTGGTGGTTCTGTCTAGAACCATAGAATGGAAATTTCTTAAAAGGTGGGGTCAGATTCTGAAACCTTATTTTCCAAATCTCAAAGTGGAACCTATAAACAACATTATGCATATAAAGCTTAGAATATTAGAATCAGAGACTGTCTTGGAAAATGCTGCATTGGTAGCAAATGGCAAATGCATGTAGCAAAATGCCATGTTCTTAGTAGGTTCCTAGATCCCCAAGGAAGGAAAAAACTAGATCCAGACTGTACAGACCCCAGGACAAAAATATAAATGACCTAGAGGCAGAGTATGTTGGCTAATTATATGAATGAAAGAAAAAAGATGAGCTCATTGATGATATGCAGAATAAAATATTAGGTAATGGAACAATGACATCCTTTTTTAAAAAAAATATATTTTATTGATTTTATACAGAGAGGAAGAGAGAGAGAGATAGAGAGTTAGAAACATCGATGAGAGAGAATCATCGATCAGCTACCTCCTGCACACCCCCTACTGGGGATGTGCCTGCAACCAAGGTACATGCCCTTGACCGGAATCGAACCCGGGACCTTTCAGTCCCCAAGCCGACGCTCTATCCACTGAGCCAAACTGGTTTCGGCCAATGACATCCTTTTGAATGCAATCCAAAAGACAGTGTTGACATTGTCTGACAGTAAGGACTAGGTACCCAGGAGATGCTGATTCAACAATAATATTTCCAGCTAATGGTGTGACACAGTCCCAAACAGAGTGGAGTGGGGCCAGATGCAGAACCAGTTTGAACAAGTTGTTTGCATTGGAATAGAGCTTGCTCCCAGATGACTGTGTTAAGTCACGCCAGGACCTGGGCAGTGTTGGGAGCAGCAAAAACAGCAGTGGCTTCTGTGTGATGAGTGGTTTGGAGAAAGTTTTGGTTGGAGGCAAGAAGGGCTCAAAATTTTTCAACTTGGATCTTGTGTTAGCCAAACAGAGTAAACTGCTGGTGAGAAGTGTGTCTAATGTTTTGTCATTTGGCAGCAACGATGATACTGATCTGTCATTAGGGGGAAAGCTCGAAATTGGTCTGGTCCAGTGGGAAGATATAAAAGTGGCACAAATCAAAAGGCTCACATCCTTGGTGGAGTAGCACATCTAATGGTATTTTTATTTTTTATTTATTTATTCTGTGCAGGGTTTTTAATCTTTCAAACTAGAACTATATAAATGGACAGAGAACTTAGACTATCTTATTGGTGAGAGATCAAGAATGCAGAAGGTGGCCTGAACCAGAGAACTAGTGCAGCATAATCCTAAACCTACCTCTTTAGCTCTCATTTCTTTCTTCCTGAGAATAATGTTTCACAAAGTGCTAAGTGCATGGCACAAAGCTGTCTATTTACTCTAAAGAGTTCAAAAGAAGCAGAGATCACAGTACATTCCAGCAACCAAGGAAATAGTGTCTGGGACTAGGTCTTCAAGGATGGGTAGGATTCAGGTTACATAAAAACACAAGATAAAGAGGGGCTTGGTGGGCAGAGGAAGATGCCGTGTATCAAGGAAGCAGAATGCCAAAGGCCACTATCACTGTTGGCCTTAGATAAGAAAACTCAGACCAGATAACGTTTCCAAAACCACACAGGTTATATGTTATACATTACTATTCTGGGACTCTGAGTAAAGCGACTCTGATATGATTCCAAAGTCCATATTCCTTCCCCCTGAGCCCAGATTCACAAGGCTGATGAACATGTAAACAAGTAACTATGACATAACAAATGTTTATAAATTAAAGTCTGTTTCATTACTTTCGTTTAGTTATACTTTTCATGACATGTCAAAAAGGAAGTGACATTGCCTTCTAGAAATATTTATTTCCTGATGTCACCAAAGTAACTCACATGGGAAACAGTGGTGACATGATGTGGCACACAGCATAAGCTACCAATGCTCTGAGCCTGAAGTCATGCAAAGAGAAAGAGAGGGGGGAGGGAGGGAGAATAGAAAGTTAGGAAAAAAAGGGAGAGGCAGAATTACTTCACTTCCCATTGTTTTGAATTAAGCTGATAACCATTTCCTGCTTAGAAACACTCCAGAATTTCAGAAACAAAAGTTTCTCTCAAAGCAGTTCAACCTCGTTGGCCTTGTCAGATGTGTGTTCCTTTCCACTGTTTCAAGCCAAAGCAGTGGGACAACCTAGGAAGGATGACTATCAACCATCAGAGGCAGCATCTAACTTACTGCCTCTGATGGTTGTGGAATAAAGTGGCAAATGGATGAACCCAGCAAATAAACAATGTGCTACAAAAGAGACCAACCTTCTCATGTAGAGTGACCTTTCCAGCGTCTCTGTGTTCCTGGCTCCTGGTGGCCTAATGGGCCCATCCTCACAAGTGACCAGCCCACTATGGATGAACTGCTCGATGATCTGTGATGAAATCAATCCCATGAGTCTGAAGCTCAAAAATAACTAAATAAATAAAAAGAAAACATAGCAGGTAGCTGACAAAGATCTCTAGAATAGCTGCAATTTCCTGGGAAAGGCTCTGATGTTGGCTCTAGAGATAACCTGGCTACTGACTTCTTCTAATATCTTTGGAATAGGGAAGGTAAAGCATGGTGCAGCTTCTCAGAGATCCCCTAAAACTCTGCCAGTTTCTATTAGGGCCCTTATCACATTGTACTGTAACTGTCAGTGCATGTAACTGACCCATGTATTGAGCTCTGCCATCCTCAATAGATTGAATGCTTTGGAGGCAGACTATAATCTTTCTTTACTTGTATCCCCACCTCCTTGCACAGAGTAGAAGTACTCACACCTGGCAGGGAAAACAGTTCAACATGAACCTGGCAGTGGAAGGAAATTAACTGAACAGAGTTCATTTCCTTGAGATATCTCATGTACTGGGCTAAGGATATGAGTTAGTAATTGAATGAAAAAAATCTACTGAAAAAGCATGGACCAGTTTTCAAGGAAGACAAGTCATGAATAAGGGTATCTGTACCTTTTGTGTTTCATTATAGCAATGCTGTAGGGTGATTCAATCTTGGGTATGCAGACAGAGATTCCAGAAAAGAGTGATGTGAATCATCACACAGACATTTAGCAGATCTATCCTTTGACTGATGAATTATTCAAATCATCTGGAGATTCCTCAGGAAACTAGAACTAGAACTAGAAACATACCACCAAGCAATTCCACTTTTGGGTATTAAGCCGAAAAAAATGAAAGCACTAATTTGAAAAGATACAGGCACCCCTATATTCATTGCAGCATTAGTTACTATAGCCCAGATATGGACACATCTGGAGTGATTTTTAAATCTTTTTTTTTTCTTTTGTTCTACATTTCTTTCTGTCTTCTTTCTTTCTGTGTGTCTCTCCACCCTACTGCCCCATTCCATGCCTGTCTCCTCACACCTGAACCCCTTCTATTTATGGCTTTACTGCCTTGCTGGAGGAAAGTGACAAAGTCGAAATCTCCTGAGAGCTATTTCTTTGCTTTGGTTTTGAAATCCTCAGCATTGTGGGGACAAGAGGCAGTTTTGGGTTCGTCTAAGGTGTATGAAGAACAAAAGCATATGAGAACATTCCTATATGTTAAAAAAAAAGTTTCTCCAGGCTGGGAGAGGAAGAGGAAGAGCAGATATGATGAAAGCAGTTAAGCAGGTGGAGTCCAGAGAGACTCTGACACATTGCTTTCGGGGATGAGTTCCAGAGAGGTGGCAAGACCCCTGAGAGATTTAGGGGAGTAGAGAGAGTCTCCACCCTGCAGAGAAGGAGCAAAACCAGGAAGGCATACCAACATGTGATAGAGTAGGACCAGAGAGCTCCACCCACAATCAACAAGACCACCATGATCCAGGAGCAGAGACACAGTTCCAATAACTCATAATGGGGCCCAGAATCTTCGAAGAGACTTGGCAGCCACTTGACTAAGCTAATAACCAAGGACCAGGCTGAACCATGGAATCTGAGGGAAAACCTGTGTGGATAAATGATGTTTTCCTGCAACCCAAAGATGGGATCTATATAAATTTCCCAGAATTAAGCCACAGCTCTGCAGAAAAGGGGAAGAAATCTTAAACTGACTGAGCTTAAGTTTCCCTCTCTAAGGTGTCAGTGCGAGCTCAAAGAAATAATTCAGTAGAGACACAAAAATAGAAATAATTTTTAGATCCTGCATATCTAAGTGTGGATTGAAATCCATTTTGGCTATTTATCTATCTGTCTTTGTTCATCCATCCATTCATTTGTCTTTTTTCATCCTCCATCTCTTCCCAGAAAGAAGCTAAGGCTTAGTTTATAAGTATGGATGGCCAGTCAAAGAATCTTGATGATATCATAATACATACATGAGCATTACAACTCAGAAGTCAAGAGAAACCAGGCAGCCAGCACATTCAAACAAAGCATATCAGAATAAGCCAAGTCCTTTGCTAAAACTATATATTTACTAACCTACAATGAATCCTGATTAAGTCTTATATATACATTCATGTGAAATTTTTAATGATTGAATTTTAAATTTTGTAATTGAGGGTTGTTGTTTCAGATCTTGTATTGTGCTTTGTGGTGTGCCTTCTATTGAATTCAGCCTCAGTCAGGGCACTGTGCCTCTACTCTGCATGCATACCAATAAAGTGAATTGTGAGTAACAAAGTGGGCAACCTTATTTAGTTCATTTTCAAAAAGTCTAATATCAGAAAAACATTTTTGAAATTTATTGTTCAAATCCCTAATTTTTAATATTACTCTTATTTGGGGTGTGAGTGGGGTGCAGAGATCAATTTCAGTATGCAAAAGTGAGTCATATTCCTTCTTGACAAGTGAAATTCCCAAAGACATAGATTTGTTAGGAAGAAGAATATTAAATAAATAAATTTGGTACCATAAGTAAATCCCCCCATAGGAAAACCTTTAAAATGTTTACATTGTTTGTAATAATAATCAAAAGGGCCAAGCTTTGATCAAACTACTCCCATAAATTATTTCTAGAATTTCCGTTTGACATGAACAAATCAGTTCTTCCCCCACAACCAACCACAAAGTGTCTTCAGTACTGTGTAATGAATGACCAAGACTCATGTTTGTAACTTCTACAGCAGGTAGATATCCATTACTTAGGTATTTTGTTCACGTAGCAAGGTATTGTACTGCATGGCTCTGGCACCCAGTTCATAGAGCTAATAAACACATCATGATGATGAGGTTTGAACTCTAGCACAAAATGATTTTATGTGAGCAATACAATAGGAAGATGTGAGCTCCTGGTCCTTGTAAGACAATGCCATCATGGATTTAAGTTTCACTGTGTTCTAATATTAACATCCAGTACCAACTGTATGCATGAGTCCCACTGAAAGTCCCACTGAGTACTCTTGAATACTTTGCATTAAATCTTCAAAACCATTCGAGACACGTTAAGAAAGTCATCTCCAGAGGTTGTGTCTCTCCTGGGCCTGTGACTCTTCCAGATGTTGTTTAGAAATGATAAAATATTCACCAACACCACAAAAGCAATATGGTATCATTTAAATCTGTGTTCTCATTAGCTGCAATAAAAATAAAAAAAATCCCAATGATTCTAGTTTTTCACAAAACTTGTCCTACAGCTTCTCAACTATTTCATTAAAATGACAGGCAGTGTTATGTCTGGTTAGATTTCCATTTCCAAGTGATTTTTACTCTTTTTTCTTTTCTTTTTTTTTTTTTGCAACAAGTATTCCCACATGTTTATTTAGTAAAGCTGGTTTTCATAAAACAGCAAAAGAAAACTACTACAAGCAACAATAGTGAAAACCAGATTAAGCAGGACCTTTTACCTCCTTTCCCTGTGGCATCAGCCCTTCGTGGGTGGAATGGGTCCGTGGGCAGAGAAAGGCGCCTTGAAGGCACCTCCCCGTTCCCTGTCCGATGTCAACTAGTATAATTAATTGAACACATTGGCCAGTGGAGGGGTACAGGGGAGGGGGGCAGTGTGGCATGTCTTTCTGGGGCCAGCCCAGCTCTCCCTGGGAGAGCTGAGGCCATACAGACTTACCAGGATGTGAATCTCAGGCTGAGGATGAGGGGTGACTTCCCAGATGAGTGCACATCATTTACTGGCCCAACAGACACTTTATAAAAACTTTCATCTATAAACACCTCTGATTCCAGGAAATTTTTTCTTACTTAATACATAGTAGCTGCACTTCACAATAGAATTCCCTAAGTCATAAATTAAGTCTTGATAACAAGTAGTTCTTTTTCAAGACTGTTGTTATTCTACATAATTCTCATATGGATACCGTACACTGTATTCTGTTTTCTGAGACACATTATTTGGTACATGAATTATATAAACATCTTTGGTTTTATTTCAAAGTGACTCTAAACAAAGCTTATATTACAAAAAAAAATTAACAAGGAGTTATCTTAGAGGGCTGAATTTGGGAGGGGCAAACATTATCACCTCAGTGGCATTCTAGGTTCTGAGCAACTCTGTAAAAGTGAGAACTACAGTTTTCTTATGGTTTGCTCCATTATTTACATGCATTTTTTAAAAAGATTGTTTTATTGCTTTTTAGAGAGAGGGGAATGGAGAGGGAAAGAGAGAAAGAAACTGGTGTGAGTCATCGATCCAGTGCCCAACAACCTTTGGGTGCACAGGACAACACCAGCAAGGGCTACACACATTTTTATTTCTTACAAGGTGTGCATACAATACGTGAGTCATGTCAGTGTCCATCTTACTCAGGATGTGCTCTCTATGCTGGGATAAAACCTTAAGCTTTATAGCTAAGATGGTGTTTAAGTATGGCAAGCAATGAGTTAAAACAAAATACTAAAATAGGCTTAGTATTGCCATATGGTCCAGAATTTTAACATAAACCAGATGTGGAAATTCCATAGTATATATGTACCACATTCTCTTTATCCAATCTTCTATCAAAGGACACTTTGCTTGTCTCAAACCTAGGGATATATATACTTTTGCAAATAAATGTTTCCAAGGGTTTTTTTTTGGGGGGGGAAGGGGGGGGTTAGTTACCCAAAAGAGGGATTTCTAGGTCATATGCTAACTATTCTTAATTTTTCGAGGAACCACCATACTGTTTCCATTAGTGGCTGCACCAGTCTATAATGAGGGCTCCTTCTCCACAACATCTCCAACACTTGTTATTACCTGTCTTGATGATAACAGCCATTCTAACAGGTGTGAGGTGGTATCTCGTTCTAGTTTTGATTTGCATTTCCCTAGTTGCTAGTGAGATTGAACATCTTTTCATATATCTGTTGGCCATTTGAACAGACATGGAGATTCTAACATTAACTTGCCAATCTTTTAATAGTATCTTTTTTAAAAATTGCTTTCACAAATAGTGTGACACTTTGTGAGCGATCAAATTTGACTCTGACTCTTGGGCCAACTGTAACTTACAGGTGACTGGAGATCTTTGCTTTAAGGAGAGGAGTGCTTTTATTTATTTATTTTTATTGAGCTATAATTGACATGTAGTATTGTATTAGTTTTGTACATCATAATGATTTGATAAATGTATACGTTGTGGAATGATCACCAACATATATTTAGTTAACTTCCATCACCAGGACCAGCTGCAAGTTTTTTCTTGTGATGAGAACTTTTAAGATATTCCCCTCTTCGCAGTTTTCAGATACACATTACAGTATTGTTAACTATGTCACCATAGTTACATGATCACTTCCTTAATCTTCTCTCACTGCTTTTACTAACCACAAGTTCAGGTCACCAATGCTGAGCCCTGCTTCAGAGAGTTGGGTGTCAGCATGACTACAAGTCCCACATCCCACCATTCTGGCTGCTGATTAAACCTTTGATGCCCCATTTCTTCACTTCTCATCCTTCACCCTGGGTGCCAGTCAGTGTACATCTTCCTGGACAGCTGTTTGTTTACTAATCCAGTGGCTTTGCATATACTGTGACTTCTGCTTTTAAAAGTCCTTCATTTCTTGCTCCATTGTCAGGGTGATTAAGGGAATTTTTTGCATACAACTGGATCTCTGTTGTGGTTTTATGGAAATAAGTCTAACTTAAGACTTTGAGAATTTTTACCAGTATATCATTAAAAATTATTAGCAAACCAAAAGATTCCAGTCAAGGTTGAAAGCCAAGATTTGCTCTGGCTGACAATGAAGAAAACCATTTATTCAAAATGTCATTTTATTTCCTGAAATGAAAACAATGATACTGCACTTTTTAAAAATTGTTAAGATGGGTAGAAAAGAGAAAGACATTTCTTACTGTAGTCAATGCTGTCGCTGCCCTGTCTAGACTCCCTGCATTGAGCAATAGTAGGTAGGATAAAACAAGGGAAAATAAAACAGTGTTTTAAGAGACAGGTAGGATTCTAACCAGATTATAGTTTCATAGTGTCTGCTATTTTGTCCTCTCCTGGGAAGTATCTAAACATAGATGGAGAATCCTTGGAACTTTTTTTTAAAACATATTTTATTGATTTTTTACAGAGAGGAAGAGAGAGGGACAGAGAGTTAGAAACATCGATGAGAGAGAATCATCGATCAGCTGTCTCCTGCACACTCCCTACTGGGGATGTGTCCATAACTAAGGTATATGGCCTTGACCAGATTCTAACCTGGAACCTTTCAATTTGCAGGCTGACACTCTATCCACTGAGTTGGGAAGCCTATGGAACAGTAGAGAAAGAAACTTTGCTAGAAGTTTACAAGATCTCTAAATTTGCAATTTCTCGGAAGTTTTACAAATTTTCTAATTTGCACCTCACAGAAATCCAATTAGTGGTATGCATGAAGCCTAGACTAACGAGTAGAAAAATGAGGCCCCAAACTTAAGTCACTGATTACTTTGACCACATCACAGAAGAAGACTAAGAGTTTGACAAGAAACTTATAGGGTGAAACAACACTGGAAATATTGGCCCGACTTCCCCATTCTCTACCTCTAACCATTGGAGTAAAGAGAACGCCTCTCCAAAAGGATTCAGTTGGGAGAACGTTGGCAGAGCAGTCAAAGATCCCTTTGATTTAGGTTCAGAAATTTACTTTGTAAATAGAATGCATTATACCAAAGAGATAGGAACTTAGCCATTAGGGTCAGGGAAATTGAGTTCAGACCTCAGGTTTCTCAATTACTACTGTGGAAACTTACTAAAGTTTCCTTAATATGGCTGAGAGACTGTCCCAAAGGGATAACTATAGTTCTTATTCATAGGGTGGCCAAGAAGATTAAAATAATGCACATAAACTTAGACAGAAGTACAGCAAAGGTAAATAAATGTTCCTTAGTGGTAGGAAAACAGTGAACAGGCTCATCTTTCTGGCATTCCCCGTGCGCCAGGTCTCTGGTGTAACCTTGATTTATTACCAATAGGATCTTTTTGTCTTGCTCTATTTTTTTTTTATTCCTGTTTTCTACTCAGGTGATAGTTCCTCAGTGCTTAATTTCTGTTATTTATTATTACTCAGTATTACCTATAAGATGACCAGATGTTCCTCTTAATATCCAATAGATTGCCACTTTTTGGTCCCCACATGTGTACTCATGCACACACAGAGACAACTTTCTATCAGTATTGTTTCTCAAGGGAACCCTAATACATTCTCAAAACTTAGGTTGATACATTTTAAAATCTTTCATTTTAAGAATACCTAAGAATGAAAATGGCCGTTACCTCTCTTAGCCTTGTATTTGAAAAGAGAATAAAGAACAGAGGAAACTTCACCTTCTTGCTAACATGTGATGGTGTGAGTGCATGTGTGAGTGTGTCTGTATGAGTGTGTGTGTGTATGTGTGTGTGTGTGTGTGTGTGTGTGTGTGTGTAGCGAAAGCAGTTGCTGTAGGATTTAGTTTCTAAGACTAAAAAGAAAATAATGAGAACTGTCAAAGCATATTATTAAGAGGCTGCTTTCTTTTCTGCAGAGCCTAACTCATCCTGAAGGCTCTTCAGGAGGAACAGTCTGGAACTGGATGGGGGCAGGGCCTTTCTTTAGGAAGGTTGCCTCTAGTTATAGGAAGAAAAGAAATGTTGACATTTCCCTCTAGTGGCAGAAAGGGAATAATATCCACTGAGGAGAACAATGTGAGACTGGAGTAAGATTAGAATGTTTTAGCAAAGAAAAGAGCTCTCCTTCCTTTCTTCTTGTTCGATATAATTACTGATTGCGGATTGCTAGATATACATTGCTATAGATAAAGAATTCCCTGAATCAGAGGATTTGTGATTGCATAGGGATAGGTGTGGTCAAAGAAGAGAAACCTGACCATTGAGTGGATCCAGGACAATTTTGTGAAGAAGGTGACAAAATCTTGTGAGTGTCTCTTTTTCCATTACTTAGTCTTCACCAAGCATGCAGTATTCCTTAGGTTTGTATTCCTAAGGTTCTACTTCATTTGTATTCATCATTTGTATTCCTTAGGTTCTACTTCTAAGAATATTCTTATTTTTTCTCTCTTGCTTCTATTCACTTCCCCTCTATCAAAACTTACCTTTCCATGTCCTATTGCCTCATAGTTCTATTTCCCCCCCCCCCCTACTATCCTGCCACCATCAGTGGTCCACAACACCTTGTATTATTACTTAATTCATTTTATTATTTCAAAATTGCATGTTTTTGTGTCTATTTCCCTCATCCCCACTAAATTCTGAAATCTTAACAGGCATGATCAACATTTTACTCATCTTCAAATCACAAATGTCTAGCTCAGTGTCTGGAACTCAGTAAATATTTGTTGAAATAAAGCATGCATGTGTCAATGAATGAATAAATAAATAAAGTTGAAAACAATTCAATAAATTAACAAGCCCATTGATTAAATACATTATCTATATTTTATAGTTGATATTATTAGGGGGATTTGAGGGGAAAGTATTTGAACTCAAAGGTGAAGCTCAAATAAAACAGTAGAATTTAATTGGGAGATTGTTCCTTCTGGGGAGTTTACCAGAATTTAGCCTATTTAAAAATATGTGTGATCAGATGGATAAAAGGACTCATGGATACTTAGCATATGATATACTCTCCACACATTAACAGCATCCTGCAAAGTTTGCTATAATTAGTGATTCTCTTGGGGGTGGGCGGGGGGGTGGAGAGAGTAGAAGGAAACACAGGGCCTGAGAAATCTTACCCTTAGAATGAAAATGACACTCAAAGCTTAAAACCAGACATTGCTCTTCTTACTTTAAAAATTAGCTGCTGCTTCTTACTAAGAAAATATTGATCATTTTTTGTAGTCATATGCTCTATCACTGAGCTATACCTCCACACCTAATCATTTTTGGATAGCCAATAGGCAATAGACTTTATGACCCAAAGAACACAAAAATGAAGCATAATTAAGTCATATGTCTTTGAGTGAGGAGAGGAAATGACAGTCATGGCTATAGCTCTCAGGAAAAAGCAGTAAAAGAAAACACTTGCCTGCAGAAAGTTAATGTGGCAGAGACATATTTTTCACATCTCAGATGAAGACACATGGCTTACTAGGACATATTTATACTTTAAAGCAAACTCTCTCGCCGAAACCTGTTTGTTCAGTGGATAGAGCGTCGGTCTTCAAACTGAAGGGTCCCAGGTTCAATTCCGACAAAGGGCATGTACCTTGGTTGCGGGCACATCCTCAATAGGGGGTGTGCAGGAGGCAGCTGGTCGATGTCTCTCTCTCATCAATGTTTCTAGCTCTCTATCTCTTTCCTTTCCTCTCTGTAAAAAAATCAATAAAATATATCTTTTAAAAAAGCAAACTCTCCTAGGGGTATCACATATAATACTAATGAATCCTCAAAAGTGAGCTGAGAAAACCAAGACAAAATCCCCATGGTAACAATTAGGTAACATTGGTTACATTACAAAAAAAAAAAAAAAAGTATTAGAATAATGAAATATAAAAGGCTGCAGCCACTTTGGAAAATACTTCCAGTTCCTCAAAAGTTTAATCATAGAGTATGACCCTGCAATTCCACTTCTAATATACAGTCAAGAGAAATGAAAACATATCCACAAAGAAATATGTGCACAATAATTCATAGCAGCATTAGTCATAATAGCCCCAAAGTGGAAACAACCAAAACATCCTTCAAAGAGTTATAGTTCCAGTTGCTTTTTTTTTTTTTTGGCATGAATTGACAAACTGGTCCTAAAATTTATATGACAATGCACAGAACCCTGCAGATTTATAGTTAATTGCTTTTCAACAAGCATGTCATGATAGCTGAGCGGAGAGATAACAGTCTTTCTAACAAATGGTGCTGGAACAACTGGATATTCACAGGCAAAAGAATGGAGTTGGACCTCTATTTCAGACTATACATGACAAATTAACTCAAAGTAGATCATAAAGGCATGTATAAGAGCTAAAAGAAATAAGACTCTTAGAAGAAATATAGGAGTATCTTCATGACTTTGGGTTAGGAAGTATTTTTTTAGATATGACATCAAAATCACAAGTGACAAAGAAAACAAAGAGAGAAGAAATTGAACTAAATCAAAACTCAAAGCTTTTGTGCTGCAAATATTACCATAAAGAAATTGAGCTGAAACCGGTTTTGCTCAGTGGATAGAACATTGGCCTGTGGACTGAAAGGTTCCAGGTTCAATTCTGGTCAAGGGTAGGTGCCTTGGTTGTGGGCACATCCCCAGTAGGAGGTGTGCAGAAGATAGCTGATTGATGTTTCTCTCTCATCAATGTTTCTAACTATCTATCCCTCTCCCCTTCCTCTCTGTAAAAAATCAATAAAATATATATTTTTAAAAGAAATTATTTCAATCCACAAAATGAAAGTTTTGAAAATAATATATGATAATGGGTCTACACCTAACATATACAAACACTCACAACTCAACAATAAGGATAAAAACCCAGTTGAAAAATTGACAAAGGATATGAGTAGACATTTCTCTAAAAAAGATATACAGATGGCCAACAAGCTCAACATTATTTGTCATTAGCGAAATGCAAATCAATTAGCTGCCACTTCACATCCATTAGTATAGCTATAATAAAAGACAGACAATGATACGTGTTGACAAGGATTTGGGGAAATTGAAATTCTCAGATATTGCTAGTAGAATATAGAAGGGTACAGCCACTTTGGAAAATACTTTCAGTTCCTCAAAAATTTAAACATAGAGTAACCACATGACCCTGAAATTCTACTTTTAGTATATATCCAAGATAAATGAGAACATATCCATACAGAAATGTGTACACAAATATTCATAGCATCATATTCATAATAGCCAAAAAGTGTTAGCAACCCAAATGTCCATCAATTTGATGAATAAATAAAATGTGACATATTCATACAATGAGACATAAAAATGAATGAAGTTGTGATAATATTGCAACATCGATGACCCTTGAAGACATACATGAAATAAGCCAGTCACAAAAGACCCCACATTGTACAATCCTATTTATCTGGCATTTCCACAATAGGCAAATCCATAGAGCAGAAAGTAGATTAGTGGTTTCCAGGATTGGGGGAAAGAGAGAATAGGGAGTGACAATTAATGTGTAGGGGGTTTCTTTAGGAGGTGATGATTATAATTCTTTGGATGATTATAATGCTGATCATTGCACAACTTTGTAAATATACTAAACACTATTTAATTGTATGCTTTAAAATTGATTTTTATAGCATGTGAATCTCATTTGAAAACTCAAGAGCAGCCTAAATCATGATAGAGCAATACATCTGATATATTGCTGGGATATGTTGGGCATACATACATGTGAGCTGAAGCTTTATGGCAGGTGATCTGTGGGTGTCAGCAGCCTCACACTCTCCAGCTACCTTAAAATTATTCTTCTGTTGATCTCAGTGTGCTCTTCTCCTCTTTTCTTCCCATCTATTCCTTTGTCCTCTAGTATATGTAAAGTCATTTCCAGTGTAAATCTTAACTCTGTGTCCATATTCTAGACATCATAAGTTTCAACCTGTTCAATGACTGAGTCCAGAAATGGATATAATCCAAGGCAATTATTTTCAGAGTGTATCAAAATTACTGTGGGGAGATAGTCTTTTAGTAATGCAGATTCCAGGACTGCACCCAAACAGGGAGCCTGCCTTGATAAGAAGCAGCCCAAGAGTAGGCACACCCACATCTCAGAACTCTGCCTCCAAAGACTGAGCAAGGCTCCTTGCGGATTTTTTCTTGATTACTCAGTGATGATGATGATGGTCTAGTAACAATCACTGGACCTCTGTTTTTGCCATTTACTCTGTCTCCTTTGTCACTGTGCTTTCCTGCCCCTATTCTGACCACCTGGATGCTGCAGGACCAGGGTAAATGCCCAGGAATTCTCCCCCATTCTAAGTGCCCCACATGTCAATTCTCCCTTCGAGGAGCAAAGTCTTTTTTATCAAACACATTCAAGGACCTTCTTTCCTTCTGGGTTCGGAAGAACAGAAGAAGAGCATTCTAACAGGGAATCAAAGGATACACCATCAGTGGAGCCACTTGCAACACTAATGAGCAAAATCAGAGGAAAAAACAATTCTCATCTGTGTCCCTCAGAGGCAAACAGGAAATCCTTCAGATGGTTATCTGGCTAACATGTTTCAGCAGGGCTATGAATCACTCTATGTCCTGGGTATTTCTAGCGAGTACCTTCACACAGCCTGAGCCCATGAAAGTCTCTGGATCTCTATAATCCCCCTCTGTCCACCTTCCGTCTCTTGGGCAGCCTGACATCTGACAAGGACAGACTCACAGAATAACAATGTTCCAAATGGGTGGCTGGAAAAAGTGACATCATGGGAAACAAGAATCAAATCAGAGGCCGTGCCTGCTATCTGTATTACAATCAGGTAAGAGCCAATCTGAATAGAAGGCCTCTGAAGCCAACTGAAACAACCTAATTAGCCCTGACTGGTTTGGTTCAGTGGATAGAGCGTCGGCCTGCAGACTGAAGGGTCCCGGGTTTGATTCAGTCAAGAGCATGTATCTTGGTTGAGGGCACATCCCCAGTGGGGGTGTACAGGAGGCAGCTGACCGATGTTTCTCTCTTATCGATGTTTCTATCTCTCTATCCCTCTCTCTTCCTCTCTGTGAAAATCAATAAAATATATATATATTTTTAAAAAAACAACCTAATTAGGCCATACACTAATGAAATGCTTTTAAAATAATTCTAAGTCTGTTATCATTTTTTACACTACAATAAGGATTTCTTTGAATATTTAAGTGTGCTAAGTTTTAAAAGAAAAGTGGTCCACCTCCCCCTAGTATCTTACTTTCTAGAACCACTGACTGGGAGTCACTTCTGGTCCAGCTGCCAAGTTGTACCCGAGTCTTTCTTCCTGGCTGTTCTTTCCTATTCTGAGGCTGAGAATGATGAATAACAACAGTAGCCCTGAGAAGGGCCACCTTTGTCCCTTCACTCATGCCCTGTGCTCCACACTAGGGACTGAAAGATTTGTCTCAGGGTAAAGAAAGCAGAGGTAGGACCCTGGGTATACAGCTACCAGAATGAAGCAGAGGTAGGACCCTGGGTGTACAGTGACCTGGAAAGTACCCGACATTCTGATGTTCAGGCTACATCCTTGATCAATTATATCAGAATCTCTGGCCATGAGACCCAAGAACCAGTCTTTTAAAAAAAACTTCTCCATTGGTTCCAATGAACAGACACAGGTGAGAACTACTAGACCAGAGGAAATAAAAAGATGCCCCTACCACATGGAAATCAAGATCACATGCAATTTGAGTCCATACAATTATCCTAGAACCACCAAGTCCCAGCCCTGCCACCAGTTCCCAGCAGAGGGAGGAACTGCCATTTCCTATATTCATTCTTTTAGCTGTCAATTTCTCTTGACATTCCCCCCCATTTAAGATGCCTTTGAAGTTCACATTAACTTTGTCTTATCTTATATAATGACTACAGGCCCATTGCATGAAAACTCATGCACTCAAGGGGGTGGGGTCCTTAGCCCAGCCTGCACCCTCTCACAATCCAGGACCCCTTGGGTAGAGTTCCTAGGCCTGGCCTGAAATCAGGGCCTATTAGGACTTTCCTTCCCCTGGCTGCAGGCAACTGGCCCCACCTCCGCCACTGCCATTGCTTGCCATCTGTGCAGCATTGCACCCTCCTCGCCTCTGCCACTGGTGGCCTCCCTATGCAGATGACAGGCTGGAGTGCATGGCTTAGCTGGCCTGGGCCACCCTCTTTCTTTGCTGGGGGTGGGGCCAACCGTGCAAGGGGCTGGCTGCCTTCCTGATCACCCTTAACCACTGGCCTGCCTACCTGATTACCCCTAACCACTCTGCCTGCCTGATTGCCCCTAACCACTGGCCTGCCTACCTGATCACCCCTAACTGCTGGCCTGCCTACCTGATCACCCCTAACCACTCTACCTGCCTGCCTGATTGTCCTTAACTGCTTGCTTGGGGATGGGGCCAGCCCTGAAAAGGGCTGTAGTGGTCTGGTCTCTGGTCGTTCCGGTTGTCATGCCTCTGGCCTTTTATTATATAGAATTTTTATTGTTGTTGTAGGTCCTTGTTTATTATGCTTTTAAAAAATCATTTATTAATTTTGAGCGTGCGAGAGAGAGAGAGAGAGAGAGAGAGAGAGAGAGAGAGAGAGAGGGAGGGAGGGAGGGAGGGAGAAGAGAGAAACATCAATGTGAGAGAGCAATATTAATCAATTGCCTCCTGCATGCCCCATACTTGGGATTGAGCCCACAACCCAGGCATGTGTCCCAACTGGGAATACAACCAGCAACCTTTTGGTGCATGAGATGATGCCCAAGAAACCAAGCTGCATGGCCAGGGCCATTATTTATTATACTTTTGACAGCAAGGTGAATAAACACTTTTTAATCACAAGTTAACACCCTCATGAGGGTTCACAGAATGTTTATATGTTACAAAATCTGCATCAGTTAGGAAAAAGTAAGCATGAAGTCTAGACATACTTTCAGTAGAGAATACTGGGGCACAAAGGTTTATTTGTTCATACTCATTTCTCAGGGCATGCTTGCCAACCCCTAAGCAGAAAAATACCTTTTCTCATTGAGCAAATGCATCAACTTTGTCCTTTAGCCCATAGTGAAGTTGCTGGGATCTGGGATGCAGTATGAGAGCACAATTCCAATTCAGAACCCCCCTCCAAAAATGTCATGGCAGAAGGCTATTTTTGCAATCCACATTCTTATCTCTAGTAAGTAAACCCAATGAGCACATGAATTTACTTACTCACAGGTGGGCATATCATTTTCAAATAAAGAAGGAAAATAAACAGAACTTCTAAGTGCAATTTTCATTTAAAAATAAAAAAGAGTTAAGCAGTTTGAGAAAAATTTTTCAGAATTTGAGAGAACCACAAAAGTCACCTGTTACCAAGGCCCCACTCCCTATAACAGCCATGACAATATTTCCTTGACCATTTCCAGCCCATTATCTCATATGACCTTTTCCACAATTGAAAAGTTTGAATTGTGAGAGAATTCTTTCAAATCATGTGTTTAAATCTGGCTCTCTAAAACTTCTGCTGTTTATCTGCCCAACAACCCAACACAAAATGAGTCTGTTCCCCTTTCTTACTCAGCATTCCTTTAGACATGGAATGATACCACTCCTTCCTTTTTCTGTTTTGGGGTCAAGCTTTCTCACTGTCCTCACTTATTTCCTTTATAAATGATTTCCAAGTGCCTGGTCATTTTGGCCATTTCCCTCTGCTTCAATTTATCAATGCCTCTCTCAAATGTAAGTTCCAGGGATAATACACTCAACAGCAAATGTCTTGATAACTTCACTGTACAACACCACTGATACTCCCTTTGTTGCAGGTCTGTGCCCGGACTAAGATAGTATCCGTGTCTTGGTAGCTCTATCTGAATTGACTCCCATTTAGAAGATATGGATTTTAGTATTGTCCTGAATCCCCTGCCTGATATTACATAAGGCTATCCAATGACTAGGGGAAAATTATGCTGCTCAATGTGAGACCTCACAGGCTTCTAATGTTTTCAGGAGAGCTACCAATGAAGGCAAGAATTCTCCCTAGATGCTTTTCCAGATGGGATGAAGGGCTTACTTTATAAACTGCATTCTAGGTTTTGACTTGATTTAATGGCTTGTTATCAGTAAGCTTTCCTACAGGAGTTGAGAAAGAGCTTTCCAAGAGCAAATAGGAGCAGCTAAGAGCAGCTTCTGAAAATCTTCTATTTCTTTCCAGGTCCAGTCCAGATGCTAATTGTCAAGTCTCCCTTCTTTGGGTGCTCATTATTCTGATTATCTTTTTTCTTTTCCTTCTAAACAGGATCCACACTTTATCACAGGGTGAAATGGGACTCTGAAAACACAAGAACTGTAGCTCCAGATGGCCCAATGTATTCTACCAAGACCTCGGGAATTCCCAGCTCCTCTTGTTCCAGCAAGTCCTGACTTTCTAACCTGCAGGGCATCCAGTAAGGTTTGTCTTTTTCAGTAGTCATCCCAAAGTATGAGATGATCTAATCTATCTAGGTTCCTTCTGATTTATTTTAACTTGCTACTGGCAAGCAGGATGGAAAAACAATATGAAACTAAGGCCGAAACACTCCTGACTCAGGAATGTTCTGTGGTTATCACAGTTTATGATCCAAGGCATCTGTAACCCTAATCACTTCTGCATGACTTTAGCATGCTGCTGTCTATCCAAAGAGAATGCAATAATGAAGCATGTGTTCAGTTAATGAAGTGGCTGGTATTATAGGCCTTCCCGGAGGTCGCCCACGTACACCCAGATGAACAGGATATTCAGCATCTATCTCTGACCAGTTCTCTGCTTTGCCCACATAAGGGCATAGAGAATGTATCTATTTCAATAGGAAGAGAGGCAGAACCCCTGGGTACAGGCTAGGGAGCCTGGACATGTGATGTGGAAGGATGAGGAGGTTCTTTTCTGATTGCTCTTATTCCCTTAATAGAATGAGCTAAAAAAAAAAAAAAAAAAAAAAAAAAAAAAAGGAAAGTGAAGATGTATGATAAGGTTTGATTGTGTTCTGAAATTAACTAGTGAGACTGGTTGAGGTAAGATAAAGTAATTAGATTGATCCACCAAAAGCCACCAAGAAATTACTCATTATCTCAGAATTATCATCTCTGTACATCATTTTCCAGATTATATGTAGTCCTTCTTTTGAGTCAACTTTAAAATGTAATTTACCAGGCATCACCACTTAAATATGAAAAAACGTTTTTGGAAGTCGCTTTGGAGGACAGAGACCAGGAATAACGAAAAGGGAAAGACCCAAGCTCCATTTCATTTTTTCTGAGTGGAGATGGTGGAAAATTGCCCATAATAGAATGTGGAAGTGCCTTTTGCTGGAATGTGCCCTGAGCCCATTTTGTCACAATATAAGATGTAAAGCTGAGTGTTCAATCCACATACTCATCTTTAGTTCTGCAGCTCTCCTCTGCTGCCGTGGGTCCCTGTGACTCATCTACAAAACATGACTGAAAGAATGTTGAACTCATCCAAGAAAAATGGGACTCCTTGGGAAGAACGTGGCTGACAGGAGAGCACTTGCCAATGAGAAAATACCAGAATTTTTCATGCATCTCAGGATTTTTTTTAGGCCATGCAGGAGTAGAGGAATGTTACATGCCAATCTCCAGCCCAGGAATGACATGCTGCTTCCAGTGAACTTACTTGTCCAGGAGGTAGGGGCCCAGCCACATTTCACCAAGGCCAGGAATGCCACGAGTGAGCTTTGGATAATTTTTTAAAATTTCCCATCCTCCCTTTTAACTAAAAAATAGGTCAACTTTCAGTCTCAAAGCTAGAAAGTAATTGCTTCAATGATGCCCCTTTCCAATGATGCTTAGCTTGGGGATTTTACTGTCAGTATTCCCTGGAAGTCGCCCTGCTTGGAGGAAATTAAGAAAATAAAAGCAATTCACACCATCTCACAGTAAGACTGGAGATTTCTCATGTAAACCATTTTGAGAAAAATCTTGGAAACACTAAAAGGTGAAGGGGCAAGACCGATTCTGTTCAACCAGAATTCTTCAAGCACTGAATTAGATACATGTTATTTTAGTCAAGATTTTTACTTTTGTTGTTTCAGATGGTTGATCACCTGAGAGCATCCCTTGATAAGAGATGAGATATTTGTTAATGTGGGAATTAACCTAGAAAAGCACAGTCTAGATTTTGGAGTTATGAAACAAGGCTGTCTCTGTAAAGGGACCCTCATCTTCTTCAACTCTCATCCTAAACAGTGTCCTTATCTGGAGATTCCCCCTGAGTTTCTTATACAGGCTCAGTAGGAGTGATGTTGATTTTACATCATTTACAGCCACAAAAGCTCTTGAAGGAAGTTCCCTTTTGATTTTACATGAGAGGTTTGACAAGTAGCAAATGACAGCATAGAAGGGGAAGGGGCACACATCTGAGGCTTCCCAGAAGATCTTGAGAAAGGGAAGGCATTCCGAGTAAGGAAGTTTTAGTTCAAAATGAGCTATAAGTTGGCTATTTTATTGAGGCATAGGCCAAGGCATGGGGCTTAAAAGTCCTGTTGAGTGCTCCAGGCCCCTTTTCTGGATTTCAGAGAATCATGATTTGTTTTGCTCTGCTTTGTTCTAGGAAGGAGAGAGGAAACAGGACATCTAATCAAGAAATAGTAGAACAGGTCATCTGTTAGAGACTTAGATTTGCTGTGGATGTTCTGAAGGTAGAACTGAAACCAATGAGTAAGAATCAAGGAGAGGTAGATTTCATCCTCACAATTAGAGGAATTTTGCAATAATTAAAATTGCTTGATAAAAGAGGTTGTTTCATTGGGGAATGGATCACTCTAGCCCACAGCTTTCCCATCAATTCGCATTCAAGCAGAGCTGGGCTGGATATGCAGGGAGCTTTCCACATTGACTAAGACACTGGGGCTGGTTTAGAACAGATTCTGAAACTTGGGAAGCACTTTAGCAATACAGTCCTACTGGATGAGAATCTAGGATAGAAGGGGAGCCTTGTATTGTGCACTTTTAACAAGCTGCCCAAATGATCAGATGGCAGCTCTCTAGGCACTAGGACTCGACCTGGTGTAGGTGAACCAGTAGTCTAAAACTTTATTCTCTGTTCTCTTGGTAAGGTTGTTTTCTGTGTTTTTTTTTTTTTGTTTGTTTTTATCATCTCTTGCTCTCTCCTACAAAGCCTTTTTTTCCCTATGTGATTAGGGCCAATGACAGAAAACCATATTTTACCATTCTGGAATGTAATTTTGGTTGGCAACCACTATTTTAGATGACATTAGAAGGTCTCTGCATATGTTAAGATTTTATTATTTAAGATTAATTCATTAACTCTTACATTGTGCTACTGAGAGAAAGCACAGACTTAGACTAAACGTACTTGTATTGGCTGGGGAGCAGTTTCCTGAACTGGACAGTGTGGTCTGGGAACTAGACTGTGGGATGTCTCTTCCTCACAATCAGGCAAACAGGATATGCTTGATGAAGGGTTTGGGAAGGACCCCTGTGAACTAGGGGAATGTTTGGAAGAAAAAAAAAAACCACCCCTGGAAGTCCTTTCAATTCCTATGATTCTATTTTTAAACCTAGCTAAGAACTGCAATATTTAGAGTAAAGCCTGAAGGAAGTCTCACTTCCTTGATGGGGCTACAGAAATAGATGCTCCCCATACACCCTCCCCCAATCTGGGGGATAAACAAAAAGTCTGGGAGAACAGCCAAGTTTACTCTCAGAGGTCCCCTGTTTTTTTGGTTTTTTTATTCTGCAGTAATAAACCATTCCTTTTCATTGCTTTGACTAATAACCTTAGTGTGACATCATGGAAGGCCTTTCCTATAATGAAGTCACTTTCATGGGGCAGGGGTGAGTGAGCTATTTGTGTAGAAAGCCTTGTTCCTTAAAAACCAAACTCCCGTGAACAGGGAAATTGCCTCTCTAAAACAGGCCAGGAAGAACTGAGCTCCCTATTTAAACAAACCTATCTTCTCCAGCCCAACTCCTCACTAACCCTATTTTTTCAGCTCTGCAGTAGAAAACCCTCATCCAGAGAAGTGTTTGAAGAAAATATTCTCTCCCCCCCCCCCCACTTTCCTGCTTGGATATGATAGATTAAAAAATAAAATAATACCAACTAAAAACAACCAAAAAACCCACAGGTTGGCTCTCTTCTGTAACTTATTTCTCTTTAATTATAAACTTCTGACCAGAAAATAAGTCAGTTCATTAAATGTCTAAGGGTTCAAATGATCTCACAAATTACCTCTTTGATTTAAAATTCAGAGGACTCCACTAGGAATTTCCAAATAGGCTATGCATAAATGTTAGCACATCCACATATTGTTATTTGCATAAAGGAAGTGATGATAAGCAAGAAATTCATCAATGAGTTAGAAAAAGAAAGTCAGTAGTAAGTAGAATGTTATGTTCTAAGGCTATGGCTTCACCTCAGTGGGCAGCCTATAGAAGCAAGGCTTTATGTTATCAGGATAATTTCTATATAAGTAATCCATTAAAACATCACCTCTGAAAACCCTGTGATGCTTTTGGTAAGGAAGGAGCATGAGAAGGTGTGTGCATAAAATTCCTCCTTTCTTTGATGGTTCCCAGGAGCTCTTTCTCCTTAACTTCTCACCTGTGAGGTGGAACTTCAGCTGTTTATTCATCAGCCCTGAGAAGCGGGCTGGGACAGCAGCAGTAGAATTTTAAAGTGATGAAAGGCTTTATTTGCTAAGGGGTATGGCAAGAACTCCCCATCTGGAGAAACTGGGGGTGGTGGGAGCTCCCCCTTTTGAAACAGGCTTCTTGAAAGGAGCGAAGAAAGGGGCTGCTGGGTCAGCCTGGCAAGCTTGGGAAATGTTATTGCTCTGAAGTCACCAGAGAGAAGGGGATTTGGAGAGAAGTTTTTATTTTTAAAAATAACCACCGTCAGTGAAATTTGAGGGATAGGAAGAGACGATCAAAGAATATTTTAGAGAGTTTGTATATGATGTCATGCATGGAAGTTCTTTGCTACTGCCTTCCAGACCTCAGTGAAGCTCCACGAGATTTTCAAGGTTTTAGGAACTAGATGGTAATTCTTTGTAAGTGATGCCTGTAGTTACTTGGTTTAAGGCCAGAGCCAGTGGGTCTGCTTTTATACTTATTAAATAATCATTCAAAGCAAGTTTATTTTTTTATGTAAGATTAAGGACAGCAAATACACATTTGAAATACCTGTTCTCAATGCTGGGTCATAGTTACAAGGGAGTAAAATCTGAGCCAGATGTCCTGGAGAATTCTCTCTAATAGAGTATTTTAAACTAGCAGCTTATAAAATGATACATCTTTTACTGTGACTTTTAATTTTTAAAAGTATTGTGAGATATATATACATACATATATATATATATATATATATATATATATACACATACACACACACACACATATATATATATTCTTAAAATAACAATACTTTAGGAGGGGCATGAAGAACAGCATAGACAATGCCAAAAAATGAATAAAATGATTAAGTATAAGATATAAGGGCAAAAGGGAGGAGAAACAAAGGTGTGCCTCAGGAAACAGGTGGGAAAGGTATTAACCATTAATTGGTCCATTTTTATTTGGGTTGAAAGTCTCAGAGTCTCATCTGGGTCTCCATGGCAGAACATGGCAATCCCCATCTTGGATGAAGGTAACTATGATACAGTTGGATAGATAGACGCCCATTTGAGAATCAACAGCAACAAGTCTGTGATATGAAACAATCATATTAGAATTAACATAGTGATTTTAAATTTACAGTATCAAGGAAAAAACTGACAATCTGTGGCCTCTGTTAGGTAGACAGTTTGCTTTGTCTTCATACCAAAGTAATAAAAACAACAAGAGGAGTGCTCTGTGAGCGTTCTCAGTGGCAGCAGCTTCTCCAAGCCAGTGGTAAGCTGGGGTGACAAGTAGGAGCATAAGGACTCAGCCCAGCTGCCCAGCACCCCTCTCTGGGCTGAGTGGAAGACACCTCATGTGGTGTTTTCCCAGTGAAAGCTAGAGTTGTACCCTGGCCAGTTGCTCAGCTGCATTAGCCTTTGCACATTAACAGGGAGGATATTCTGAGGCCATTCTATCCCACTTTGGAATAAACATTCTCTCTGAGGTTGAATGAGAACTTAAGCCACCCAGGAAAATATGAAAAGAGTGAGGTAAAGAAAGGTTCTATCCTTTGCCCTCTTAAATAAAAATATTTTTTAAACACAGGATATGAGTAAAACAAGGTCCAAGATTGATGAGAGGGAGATTCCAAGGAAGTGCAGGGTGGGGGATGTTGCATTTGAGATTCTGGCACAAACTATGCAACCTTGCCTGTAGCTTTGGTATATGCATGCAATTGTGGGTGGTGTGAATATCCCTCTAGGCTCCTGGGGCAAATGTCATGGCTAGTTATTTCCTGTAATCTCCAAGGGCCAGAAGGACACATCCTCACTTTTATTTCACATTTATCCTTTTCTTTGAATATGTGCTTTGGACCTATTATGCATTAAAACAGGGTCCTCAAACTTTTTAAAGTGGGGGCCAGATCACGGTCCCTCAGAGAGCTGGAGGGCCGGACTATATGAACTACTAATTCCTACTGTAACACCTCGGCTGCGCTCACTGCCCAAAAAACCTGGCGGGCCTGATCAGACTCCTCTGCGGGCCGCATGTGGCCCGCGGGCCGTAGTTTGAAGACCCCTGCATTAAAATAATCAAGTCTGGACTTGTGTCTTAGCCCTTCTAAATCCACTTGATCAAGTCAGAACAAATGATTTTTATGAGAAACCATCTCTGGCTTGAACTAACAGTTTTGCTAATTTTCAGTGAATGATATCTCTAAGACTTGTTGACAGCAAAACCCCTTTTCTTTGGTTCCAGTGGTAATACAACCCATGGAATTCATATTCCTTTGGAGCTGATGAACTAAGAGTAGCAGTCCCCTTTTCAATTTTCCATATTCCCTCACTCCCGGCCTGGCACTCCACCATTTCCCAAATCTACATACATTTGTGATCTGGATTTGAGATAAAAGGCCCAGCCCTGTAGCAATCAATTTCCACCAGATAAAAGCCAGAATAGAAACTCTATAGGAAAATCTTGCTAGAAAAATCCTGGAGGTCTGCTGACCCACATTCGCAAGTATCTAAGGAAAGTGATGACAGCAAATATTAAAAAACTCTGATATAAGATGCTTTGTTAGAGTCTATGAAATTACAGTCACAAAAACTCTGTAGCTTTCTCAGAAGGGCAAGCAATTTACCTAGTCCCTTGCTCTTCCACTAAAAGGTGTGGCCAGCTGCTTTCAGAGTTTTTCCAGTGAAAGTCAAGAGAGCACATTGGAGGCAGGTTCTCAGCAAGCTTTCAGGCCCACATTTGAGAATAGGATGTGTGGTGAACACACAAAGGGAGAATTTTTTAAGGTGATTATTAGGCCTTGCAGGTAGGAAATGAAATGACAATTTCTGAACACTGATCACAGATAAAGGAACTTTGACACAGCAGATACTGTCTCCCGAAGGCAGAGGACACAATCAACACTGGCTCTTTCCCATGGCTGGGCACTGCTGGTGTGGGGCTCTTAGAAGGTCAGCAGCGACTTAAGAGCTAAGATGGGGAACTCAGCACACTTAGCGGGCATGTTGTATTTCATTTGAGCCTTAGAACTGTGGGAGAAGCTAGCTTGCTAGCAGAGCCCTGAGGATCCAAGAGTGCTCAACTATAGAGATTTTTCCATAATATTGAGTCAACGTCACTGGAGATGCCATCTCACAGCATGTCCTAGTGGCCTACTATTGCTGAATTTGCCACCATCCATCACTATCTACCTATAGGCCTTGACATGTAAAAAACCCTTGTAAAAATGTCATGACATTGTTTTAGAACTTCCCTTACTTCCAATTTATGTCTTAATCAATGTAAATTAACAAAACACAATTTTATTGTATGGTTATTAAGATACATCAACCAAGATAAATATCAGGGTTTTCAATTCCTTTGTTTACATTTGGCCCAACACTTTTGCTAATTAATTATCTTTCTAGAAAGCTACAGCCTATCTGCACACTGATACTTGACATTTCCCTGCAAGATTCCTTTAAGGTCTTTATTTCCTCGGCTTTGGACTGTTTTGTACTGCTGGTTAAATGCCATAATGTTGTCTGTGTGCTTTTTCTCCTTGCAGAATATAAAATTCTAATGAGATAATCCAGCTAACCAGATACAACAAGCACATGAAGTACTCCAGAATTTGTCAGCCTCTTTCTCAAAACCCAAATAGCTTTTCCTCTCAGGCCAGTCAGATTGCTTGATAACTTTGCAGGTATCTAATGAGGTAGACAGGGTGAGGCAAAAGACATGAGGCAGAGTTGGGCCATTTGATTGAGTTCACTGTTTTTGATGCTTGATCTTTTTTCTGATTTTTCTTTTTTATTCCACATTTCTCACTTTTGGTGATCATCTGCTAGGGACCTCCAGCTTATATTTGAAAAGCTGTTGGAATCTATTATGTTCAGGGATGGACAAGTAGCCTTGGATGTCTTTTGCGAATAGATGGTAGTTGGATCCAAAAGTGTAGAAAACTCGATTAAGCACAGAAATGATCTCTATCTTGATGTGGGGTTGAGCCTCTGTAACAAACATTGTCAGAACTCTTCCCAAATTCCCTCCCATCTTTTCTCATTTCTGTACATCCTCACCAGCTTCTGTGTGCTTTTTCTTCTACTGCCCATGAATGAGATTTGCCACTGATACTCTTCTAACTACTAGAGCCATTTTTATCTGCAAGGGTAGAAAGCCAAAGAAGTCCTGGGAAATTTACTGTACCCTCCCACCTTTACTATTAGCCAATGACTGACCAGTGCAGGAGCATGACAGCCCCGCCCGCCCTTGCACAGCTCATATTTCAGAGTTTCCTTAGGATCAGACTCTCTAGGGCACTTTGCCTAAATTTGTACTCTTGCTTAACTCTATCTCTTCCTCTATCCTAAGTTCCTCAACCTCTGAGCAAGATGTGAGAAATCCAACCTAAGATAGTATCTAACATGAATAGATGTAAGGCAACCAGAAATGGAGAAGTCAATTGCAGACCAACATACAAAAGAGGCCAACATTCAAAAGAATATTGATAGTAGTTCACTCTGTGGCAAGCTATACTGGGGCTAAGATTAAAGTGTGATTTAAGCTCTATTGAGTTTGGCAATAAGTCACAGAAACACTTGAAGTATGATTTTCAAGGATTAGAATAAATCTATACTGGAATATAGGGAGATCTGGAGGAAATTCACTAATAGATATATATAGTTTACAATTAGGAAAGTACAGATTAATTTCTGGGGGAAAGTATTCCATCCCTGCACTTGTTCTTATTTTGAGTTGCAAACATGCACTGGATATTTGCAATATATGCAAAGTACCTAGACACCTAGAACTGTTTGCTGCTAGCGAATCAGATAGAGTTTAAAGTTTCATGGGTGAGACACATTAAAAACTAATTACATGTACAAAAAAAAAGTGTAACTTGTAGTAAGTGCCTTAAATGTTTGTAAAAATCTAGGAAAGCATATAACAAGAATGCAGACTCAGGCTGAGGGGTTTTGTGTTAGCATCCCTGAGGTAGGAGACTATAAACAGAATCTAAGTGTCAGAAAAGTGTGATGGCTGGAAGGCTCAGCTGGTTGGAGCATTATCCTGTACACCAAAAGGTTGCTCAGGGCACATACCTAGTTTGTGGATTGGATCCCCAACACTATTCAGTTTCTCTTCACACATCAATGTGTCTGTCTCTCTTTCTCTCTCTTTTCTCTCTCAAATATATAAACATATCCTAGGATGAGGACTAAAAAGGAAAGAAAAGTGAGTTGGGTAATGGATGTGAAATGCAGCATTTTTTGACAAAGGAACAGCATATGCCAGGCCCTTTAGGAAGTAGAAAAACATTCTACAATTTTAGAAAGATAACTAGTTTTTACCAACCATCAGGAAAATCTCCTCAAAGGATTCAAATTTTGGTGTTCTTTAAGAATCAATCACAAATTCTTTGATTCAAAACATCCCTAAATGATACTACAATAAACAATCAGTGCTTTATCTTGTGTAATTCAGACAGCAGACTATGTAGTTCAGTCATGTAGATAAATAACCAGGTACACATGTCAGTGAATTTCAACTTGAACTAATTTTGCATTACTTAGAAACACTGTGATTACCAATTCCATTCAGGGGAGCAGAAATCCACCTTATCTTGATCCACTTTCCTCAGAAAAGTGGTTTCAGGGATGATCTGAAATCCTAGGTTGACCTTTCAGCTCTAAAACTCTCAGGATTGGAAGAACACCACTTTTAGTGTGGGTCACAGTGAGGATGTGAAAAAAAAAACACACCTACTTCCAGTTCATGGAGACTGAATGACACTTTATTGTCTCACTCATCGTCTATTCAATGTTTCAGAAAGAAAAGGAATAAACTTCAAGGAAGCACTGGGATATATAGCCAATAGTTCCTCTGGAAAGACTTAAATTGGAGTGGTATTTAAGAAGAAGAAAATGCAGACTGCCGAGGCTGAGTGAAGACATGTTATTGGGCTGGTAAAAACTTATGAAGAGCAATCATGGAATTCCATAGTTTTGTTAAAAGAGTTAAGACATGACTAGCCCAAAAATTAGTGGTTAATTTCCCTCCAGATTCTTCTCCACCAAAAGACTTGTTTGTTGTAAGTATAATAAATTTCTTACTCTCCATTTCAGTTTTAATAAATAAACTTTCCCTTCCTGGAGACTAAGGTATTTAAATTTAAGGAATCAGGGAAGGAAGGTAATGATCATCAAGGGTTCTTATGAAAACCACACAAGTGAACTTAAAACCTTTCCCACAGGGAAACAATACGATCATTTAACAATGGCCAAGAGAGAATGCATTTCCTTTTTAGAGGGTTCTATACTTTGACCTACCCTTAACTCTCAGTTCTTAGGAATATATGAAGAGATCATCAGAAAGTTCATTAAAAGTATTAAAGGCTCACTAAAATAATTACATCAGTCCATAAAAGTATTAACTCATTATACATTCCCTGGCTCACACTAGTTACTACTGCTAGCATAATATCACAGTTGTGCCAAAAGGCAGTCATCAACTTGCCCTCAAGGGGAGCATATTAGAATATTTATGTACAACATATTACATTTACAAAACTAAAAATCAATTTTTAATTCCATTTCAAATATTACTGCAACAACCAGCAATTCTGAGTTTGGGCTGACTTCATTTAAGCTCTGAATTAGTGAACTTGTGTTAATTCCCCAAATTTATATATTGTTATATGACCCTTGGAAGATTTGAGTATGATTCATCTTCAATGAATCACATGAAATTTTCTTATACAATTTAGTATTGTCTAAAGTGCTTGTCATCTTGTAATGAAATATTTTCTATTAAAAAACAATAATTTGCCATACCTAATAAAAACCAAGCTTACTCAGAAAATAACACCCAATAATTAGGAGAAGCATAAAAAATATTAAATTATAAAAAAGCTTTGTGTTATACACTGATATTGCAAATGCTACAACTGTTCTTTGTATCTTTTCATTGACACATCCAAAGACTATGTGTCTAACAATGCCACTGGTAGATATAAATTAATAACAGTATTAGTCATTGAACCAGAAAACTGGCTAATGTACATTCTGAAATGACAAGTTTGCTTCATTTTACCACAAAGTCAGTATATTCAAGTCTTGTGTAAGGTCAATGCTATACCACATTTTCATCATGACATTTCATTTTAATAGAAGAGAAACTAAATGATCTGATTTTGAGCTCAGCATACTGGTAATAGTTCATGAAAATAGTTATCTACATTATAATCCCACAGGATCAGTTCAAAATTCAAAGCATTGTAAAAATACTTATTTTTATTTTAGAAATCATTTTAAATTACTTTCACATACACTAATTTGATATATATATTATATATATTGTAATATATATATATGATATACACTAATTTGATAATATATATCAAATTAGTGTATATCATATGATACATATACACACACATTAGTAACTATAACCAAGTTGATATAGTCAGTTCCAGGTCTAGATATTAAATCTCCTCCATTGAAATAAAGCCCTCTTTTCACTATGTTCTTTGCCCAATTTGCTGTAATCTAAGGTGATGCAATAGTGTGGAATGCTGACTGTTATCTGATTATCTGATTCAACGGAGAATCAAAAATAAAAAATACTGAATTTTATTCTGATTCCATAGTTAATTCACTCATTGTTAAACATTCAGCTTGGGTGTTTGTTTTTCTTGACACTGGAAATAAACTTTTAGAAAAATCTAGCACCACCACCACTTTGGTGCTTTGCTTTCTCCATGTGGGCTCTATACCAAAGTCAACAAATCAGAATCACAACTGTGAGCTCTTCATCACTGACACTAATCATGAATGAATCTATATATAATTAGCATCTACTTAACATCCCAAGTTCTTTGATTTATTAGCAATGTTTTATTAGCAAATATTTCTTCCACTTTGATAGTTTCAATCAGAACTTCTTATAAGTAGCAAAACTGACTAAGGTACATCTTTTCTACTCAATTTACACGTCACTTCCCAAGTTTGCATGATCAAGGACCCAATATTCTGAAAGGTAATAACCCTAATAAAAGCAAGTGTAATGCTTTTATTCTAGTAATTCTTTTACCTGCATTCTAGTAATTCATTTATTAGTGGAGGGGAATAACTCTTCTTGTTAACAGTTCCTTCCAGCACATAGTAGCCGAGCATCATTAGGGTCATATTAGAAAAAAGGTATAAGTTGAGGTAGGAGTCAGAGAGCCTTAGAGTGAAGACAGCCAGGACTCCCTGGATCTACCCTACAAGTCTATGAAAGAACTGGGGATGCCTTGATGAAGGTTAGAAAGGAAGAAGGGGGCCACAGCAAGTAAAAAGATTATTTGGAGATAGAAGTGAGAGGACTTAACCAATTGATTCACTGGGGTGAAGGCGGAGCTGGAGTCAGGGTGATTCCAGTTTTCAACTGAGATAAGGGAGAAAATGAGGAGATTCATAAAAGGGAAAGAGGAATAGGACTTTTTAGTTTTCATAGAGGTGGTGAGAAACAGAGAAGAGATAGTAAGTCCTACATTAGACCTGAGGTATGTCTTCAGGAGCAGGACAATGGGTAGCGATTTCTAGGAAGCGGCTAGAAACACAGATCTGTAGCTCAAGAGGAGTCTAGGGCAAGAGTGAAAGACATGCTTGAGGGCTTGTGAGAGCTGAAGAGTGACTTGTTGGAAACAGCCTGAAAGAGTGAAGTACTAAAAGAAAACAGAAGTTTGAATTCTGACAAACCACAAAGAGAGAAATAGAAAGAAGAAAAAAAAAAAAGATGATCAGAAGAGTGAATAAGGAGATAGGAAGAAAAGAAATATACTCTACCTTAAAGTTGAAGAAGATACTTTTATGAAACAATAACTGGTCAATATTGTTAAATATCATAGCCAGATTCAAAGAAAGGATATCAAGAAGCCATTAGATTTGGGAAATGGAATCCCCCCCCCCCCCATGACCAGGTGAGAAGGAACAGAGGTATGATAGGTAAAGAAGTAAAAGGAGAAAAGTAAGACTTCTTTCAATAAGTTGGGTAGAAAATAATATAAAATGGTAGTGAAGAAGTTGGATGCTATAGGGTTTTTCAGAAAGAGGAAATAATAAACATGTCTGTGGGTTGTGTGTTTGGCACTTACGTAGAGAGAGGGCAAAGAATGAAACTGTATGATGAAACAGAACCCCTGAGGATACAGAACATGGAACCAAAAATATAGGTAGAAGAATTAACCTACCAATTCAGAAAAAAAATATTTCTTCCACTTTGATAGAGGGGAGAAAAATGGGTGAAGACATAGATAAGACATATGAAATAAGAACCTAGGTCATCTGTTGAGGTTTTGAGCAGAGTAAAGAAATTGGCTACATTCTTTATGAGGAAGGGGAACAGAAGCTGCTGGAAAAGTATAAAGAAACTGTTGAGCAAGGTTAATTGAGATTAGGGATCATATATTTGTAATGAAATTAATCAATGGCATAATTTATTAATTAATAAATGAGTCATTTCTTAGGGAGATTACAGCAGATCTAACCTGAAACAATAATCAGAACATTAAGTCATAAATTTAATGTTTTCATTTGGAAGAGTAATAGAGAGATGAGGCATGTATATATGCTGCTGAAGTAGAGGGGAAGGGATTATTGGAGAAAGATAAAGTAATCTTTATCTTGAGGGATAAAGAATAGAATGGGATGTTAAGGACCAACTGTGGACCAGTTATTAGATACTGCATCTGTTCTTGGGAGTAAACTTCAGTTGAACAAATGAAAATAAAGAGGGTGAGAAAAGGTGGGCGATTCAATTGCAACTAATAATATTATGTGATATTAAATCACATAAGGTATGACACTGATGCTGCATGAGTCTGATGCGAAACAAGTGGTAGAATTAGATGGCATAACTTCTGTTAGGAACATTCTTGCGCTCCATTATGCCCCCTTGGGGCTCTTGCCCCTCCCAGCCATTTTCCTGTTATTCTCATTATAGCTTTCCTGATTAACACATGGCTTTCAGTTTCCAGTAAACTACCTCACCCAGTCTCCAGTGGACCACCTACACCTGGCCCCACCTGCACCTAGTCTGATCAGTTACTCTGACCTTTACAAGAGACATAAATATCCTGCTGCCCCACTGTTGCTATTTTGGTCTCAGCCCTTCTGCTAGCACATGTAACAATAAATTTATAATTCCTTACCCCTTTTAGCCTCATGCGTGCGTTTCTCCTTTAGAGACCTTAACAACAGGGGCCAAGATTAGACAAAGGAGATATAATTCTATACTCCAGGCCCTACTGTCTAGTTTCAACCACAGCACTACTACTTTCATCTACTTTATAGTTGGATTTTTCATATGAAGATTTTTTTTCTTTGAAGCTGTGTTGTGAAAAATTTTATTTATCTCGAAAGAGCATAGATTTTCAAAAGTCCAGGGATCCCCAAGGAAGGAGTACCTGTAAACAACCTGACCTGAAGGAGTACTCTAGGAGTGAGGGTTAAATAGGAGCAGATATGTCCTTATAAGGTATGTAACCCAGCTTAAAATCAGATCAATGCCTGATACTGGACTTTAGTGGGAGCCAGGTTGCAAACCTCTCTGAAGAATAATGACATTATTCTGCCTCAAATACTATTTACATAGAAGTTGTCAAATACAGAGTCTAGCAGATAATAGGAATTAATCATACACATGGAGGTGACAAGGCAACATAGATGAGAATCAGTAGAAACAACAGATATAAAAATAGACCCAAAGGGTTCCAGATACAACTTTAGAATAATTCTGCTTGTTATTTTCAGGGAGATAAAAAATAATACTGAGAATTTCAATAGAGACTGGAAATTATTTTTTATGTAGCAAATTTGAAAAAGAACTATATAAATCACAGAACATTGAGGACAACCAGAAAACTATTCTCCCTCCTACCCCTAACAGTAAATCTCTTTGATGTTATCAGAGAGCTAACAGGGCAGTGAAGAATTAAAGGGCTAGGAGATGTACTTATGAACACTTGATTTACAAGTGAGGAAAAACATACTGTTTTCAATAAACTGTGTTGAAGCAATTAAATATCTGTAAAAAATGTGAAACTATTTAGAAAAAAACAATCAATTCCATATATATTCATGACTTTGGGGTAAAGAAAGTATTGTCAATGCGGTGTCTAAAAACTCTAATCATAAAGAAAAAGAATAGTAAAAGAAAACAACATGGTGAGAAGATAAGGAAAAGTTGAAGATATAGAGAAAAGGAAAGTTGATGGTACAGGTTCCCTGAAGAGACAGGAATGGAAGGACAGAGAACACAGGCGGACGGGGAACCTGACTACACCAACAGGAGCAGGTCTTTTGCTGGGATCCAAAGGTATGCACATGCAGGTGAGCTTGCAGGTGGGGTTGCATGAAGCTCTATAGAAACCTACAGAAATCTATAGAAACCCACCTATAGAATTCTACTTTGAGGACACATTAGAAAGTGAGAAAGAGACTTTGTTGAAACTGGGAGAATGTGTTTAGGTGAGAGGATTGAAGAGAGTGGGTAAGCTCTTAAATAGTCACCATTAGAAATAGAAAATAGGACTGATTAAATATTTCATTGCTTAGCATCAATAAAGGCCCAATTAAGGTTGAAGACCATGTGTGTTTTTTTTTCAAGAAAAGAGGTCATGCTTTCTGATATGTATGCCTTCTTAAAAATAAAGCATATATTCACACATCATAGATAGAAAACTAAGAGATGTATTATTTTTTTTATATATCTATTTTATTGATATTTTACAGAGAGGAAGGAGAGAGATAGAGAGCTAGAAACATCGATGAGAGAGAAACATAGACCAGCTGTCTCTTGCACACCCCCTACCGGGGATGTGCCCGCAACCAAGGTACATGCCCTTGACCAGAATTGAACCCGGGACCTTTCAGTCCGCAGACGGACACTCTACCACTGAGCCAAACCGGTTTCGGCTAAGAGATGTATTATTGCATATTAATCCTAAAGTAACCCAACACTGATAAAAGACCTATCTCATTACACCAAAGACTTTAGAAATCCTTTCTTTATATACTACTTTTATTTTACAAGTTTGTAGTTATGCTCTAATGCATAACTACAGATGTGACAAAATTCGCAGGGTGCTTATGACAATCCCCAAAGGTAGTGCTTTTTACCATGTTTGCTATTGCAATGTCACTCACTTTTGTCAACTCCCAGCTTCTCAATGGTATGAGCTACAAAGTCACACGGCAAAACCGAGTGCCTACAGGAAGGAGAAAAATGTTTTCCCATTTTTGAAAATTAATACATTTTATAGACATAAAGAAAAGTGTGGAAGTATACACGATAAACTGACAATACTGTCCAACTCATGGGAGGATCTGCAAAGGAGGCAATGGTTTATTCCCTTGCACGTGTTTGACTACTCCACCAAGCATTCATTGCACTCTTAAGTCTTTCTAAGTAGAAACATGTGGTAAATATAAAAGCTGTAATGTTTACATTCCCATCATCAAAGTTTTATTTTATGAAACCCTTAATCCATCAGCTTTCTAAAGAATAACAGAAAGTAGGAAAAATCCATATCCAAATAGAACAACTTTGTCTATATCATAGCACTACTGTAGAAGGAGGCTCAACTGAGAAATGACTTCACCAAATGATCCACAAAGCTCTTCTACAGTCTACACATACTGGTTTTCACTGCACACATCTTGGCTTCTCTTGCTGAGTTCCACTTTCAAATGTCAAAGGCACCCTTCAGCAAATATACATCTTAGCCCTTTGCTTATAAAATATCTACTGCCCTGTCAGTTAGTGCTGACAGTTCAAAGGACATTCTCTGATCTTTTCACCAAGGACCAGTCATTTAAAACCTCCAGTGGGCTCTAATTTACTAATATGAAATGTACAGTACTAGTCACATGTTCTTTATGACTAAGACTTTGCAAAGAATTTAGCCAACTGTCCTTTTCTGCTTTTGGTGTCATTGAGCTTGGGAAAACTAATACCATAATGATCTATAAAAATGTCTCAGTGCTCTCTCTCAAATATTTTTACACCTCTATACCCACCAAGGAAATCTGGAATAAAAATTATATGATAAAACAAAACAAAAATTATATAATAGTGCTTATGATGCACTCAGGTCTGTTCTGAGCCTTGTACAGATTCTACTTTGTTCACTAGCTTGCTTTATTATGACTTACCTTACTACTCTCCTTCAGGGAATAATCCCCAGTCCATGGCACCAAAATCTTTCACACTAAAGCCTGGCAGATGGTGGCCCTAGCATTGCCCATTCAGGCCTGATGGGACCACTGCAGAAAATCACGCTTCCCTTGGAGAAACATCTCTCCACCATATCTATGCCCACATCTCAGGGCCCTCTCTGCCCAACAACCAAGTAACCACATACCAGACACTGTAAATGCTATCCTACAACTCAGGGACATCCCAGACATGGTCCACCACTCAACCATTACCTGAAAGGTCTTTGTATCTAGATTTCACTAAGTCATTATTTTGGAAATATGCCTGTGAAAGTCATATGATCTTATATCACTATCTGGTCAAATGAGCAAAAGCCCTGTATAGATTTTATGACTAAAGTTTCTCCAAGTGAATCCCTCTAAAACTAATTGGTTCAAATAAATTGGCTGAGAATAAAAATCTAATCACTGCTTAAACACACACACACACACACACACACACTTATGTAGCTTCTGTATATCATGAAACTTTTGCAATTTCTTATGCTACTAATTGCTTTAAGTCTTTTCAGAAATGTAGAATTTTCCAAGATAAATTGGTAAATATTTAAAGTGTCTAACCACTTGCTCATATATGAGTCATTTATAAGTGACTTGGAATAATTTTAAATTTTAAAAAGACATCCACTTTCTATGATATTTAACTACATATCCCTAACTCTTGTAACATAAGAAATTGTGACAAACCATTCTTTATAAGGAAAAGTAAAACTTCCAAAAGGAACAAATAAATACCCGATTTTCTTTTCCTCTTTATCAAATATTTTTAAAAGACCATGATGGTTTAAAATGCTGGCCTTTCCCACTGGGATGAGAAATAAATATATTAGAAACACCTTCTAGATAATTTTTTATTTAGTTTTCCAATAGACCTTATTGTTCCATTCACCCTAAACACTCAATGCACAATTAGTGCTATTCCCTTTTGTGAACAAATTATTATTTTTTTTTTACAATAAACTGGTAAGCATCGCTAGATGAAAAGTTGCATAGATTGGAAATATCCATTTTTTACCAATATCCAGATTTTAACAATTGTTTTAAACTAGATTTTTAGAAAGTCACTTGGCTTCAATTTGCTCATATTTATATCACCATTTAAAATTTCAAACACACAAGTTACATTCCAAATCTCAAAGTGTTAGAAAACTATTTCTCACATTATTTGTGCAGCCTAGTTACTTATTGCATAAAGAAGGATTCATTGTCATCTAGTCACAAGGCAATATTAGTGATAATCTCATCAGAAAGTCTAGCTTTAGCTATCATTCACACTTGAATGTTCCTGTTTCCCTAGAATGTCAGGAAGTGCTTTAAATTTTTTTTAATATATTGGATGACATTAATTAACATTATAAAGGTTTCAAGTATACAATTCTGTAATACATCATCATTGTGAACATACCAACATCAATTAGTTTCATTCTCCTAGTGCTCTAGATTTTAGAAAGGTATTTTCATGGGAGTCAGCTGCAGATTTCCCTCCCTTTTGTCTGCTTTGTGCACAGCATCCCTCTGGGATTTGGTTTTATATCACAAAGAAGCTCTAATTAGGAGATAGATGCATAAAACTGGAGACACTAGGCAAGGAGCCAAGGAGCAGCTGTGCACAGTTCAAGACAGCACTCTAACTCCCTGCCAGGATAAGTCTCAAGGGTTCTCTGCTTTTGTTTGCAAAGCTTATTCCATCTCAGAAAAAAACCTCTTCCTGGTCCAGGCCCAACTGTATCATTCCAGAAAACTCACTGTTCTCTAGACAAGCATGCAACTACTCTGGGCTGCCTTCATCACCAGTACCACCACAGTAATTCTGAAAATGACAGTTATTGGTGTCTGTGTTTTGGGAATACCCTGATTTCCAGAATCACAGTGCATGTTAGCACTGCTGGCTTTCTCCTCTTCATTCTACTATCATAAAACCAGAAAGGTATCAGCATTGGGAAGGAAAGATCAGCCAGGCCCTGTTCAGGTAGCTCAGTTGGTTAGAGAATCATCCAGTTATACCAAGGTTGTGGGTTTGATTTTTTCGGTCAGGGCACATACAAGAAACAACCAATGAATGCAAAAATAAATAGAACAACAAAATATCTCTCTCTCTCTCTCTCTCTCTCTCTCTCTCTCTCTCTCTCTCTCTCTCTCTCTCCCTCCCTCCCTCCCTCCCTCCCTCCCTCCCTCTCTCTCTTTCAACAATAAAAAAATTGAAAATTAAGAAAAGAAAGGTCAGTCAGGAGCTGGGCCATTCAGGATTTCTCCAGTAGACATTATACTGAGACTACTGAGATTATGTTGCTCAGACATGTAATGTCATGAAATGATGAGAGACCCAGAGAGCATAGGTAAGAGAGCCACCTTGGCAGTAGACTATCCATCCTAACCCTGAAAGATGTCCTTTCTCCTCCCCTGGGCTAGTCCCTGCCTCTAAGCTTTTATTCTTATTCCCCTGGGTCTTCTAGGATCTGTTTCCATCATTCATGATCCCACTGTGTATTAATGTAGAACTCCTCAAAAGCAGAGAAATATGTGCTTTAGTTAGAAGGTAGAAAGGGGAGTGGAGGAGAGACAGGGCCTCAGTAAAGGGCAATCAGTAAAGGGCCTGCTATCCCAGAGAGGACTGACAATCAACCCAGGCGGGAAACTCTGGGAAATGACATTGGAGCACACACCTCAGAAATTGTACCTGTGTGTCAAGGAAGAAGTTGGAGGATTTGTACACCAAATTCTTTCAGCCATTGCTAGAGGGCTTCTCTGGGGGGTTATGTGCATGTTGGCACTCTTGGCCTATTATGAACTTGGGAAGAGCATCCTTCCAAGGCAACCTTTAGGCCAAGGGATACAGATCCTGGGCACAGTGCAAGTGGGAACAGAGTCAGTGTCTGCCTCCTCCCTGCCCATTTTCTATTTGATAGAGGAAGAAAAGAAGAAGAGAGGGAAGGACAGAAAAAATGGAGGAGAGGGCGAAGAAAGTTTGATTTCACTATTTTTTTAGCACCTACTATGTGTAAATGCTAAACTGATTTCTCCCACAGAAGCGCTTTGGACATAGGTATTTTGTTATCCTCATTTTACAGATGAATATACTAAAGTTAAAGGGGTTAATTAATTAAGAGGCTAGTTAACATCTTCCAAAATCACACAACTGGTAGGTTAAGGAGTTGGGATTCAAATTCAGGTCTTTCTTCCCTGCTCAAAATTCTTCAGTACTTTCCCATTATTTAGATCTGAAGTCTCCCCATGATCTGATCATGTGATTTGGTGGAGCATGAATGTGCCTGGCCTGGAAGTGAGAACACAACTGCATTCCTGGATCTGCCCAGTAACAGCTCATAGGGACTATGCTCCAGTCACTTCCTCTCCTGGGTTCATTTTCTTTGTGGTAAATTAAGGAGCTAGACTAAATATTTGTTAAAGCAGCTCCCAGCTCTAACAGTTCTGGATTCCTCCCAATTTTACTTTTAGTTTATCTCTTATACCCAATTACAGCACTTCCCCCTTATCTGGAGAATATGTTCCAAGACCCCAGTGGATAATACTGAACCCTATACATACTTGCGGGGGGGGGGGGGGGGGGGAAGGGAGGTTAATACATACATACCTATGATAAAGTTTAATTTATAAGTTAGGTACATAAGAGATTAACAAAAATAACTAATGATAAAATAGAATAAGCATAATAATATACTATTATAAAATTATGTGAACAGCTGTGGGGGCCAGTATTAAGTAAATAAGGGCTACTCGACTACCACACCTGTTGATCAGATGACCTTGATGGCTCAGTGACTAAAGTGTGGGTAGTGTCTACAGTAAGAATATGTTGGACAAAGGGAAGATTCACACCCCAGGGAGACACAGCAGATTTCATAATATTATGGAATGGCATGTGATTTAAAACTTATGAATTATTTATTTCTGGAAATTTCAATGTAATATTTAATGTGATTGACTATAGATAACTGAAAATGTGGGAAATGAAAAAGCATATAAGAGGAGACTACTGTATATTCCAGCTAAATTGGAAAAACCTTCAGTTTCCCAATATCTTATACTTTCCCAACATAACTACTCTACCCCAAAGATAAGCTGCCAAAATCCTTCATGTCTAAATCCTCCATATCTTTCAGAAAGGCATATTTTATCCCTCAATCTCTAGCAATCTCTTCTTTATTGTTTCCCTTCTGCAAAAGCCAAAGAGCATGAACTATCTCATCATTTACTTTTTTATACTACAATATGTTTATATGAAGGCCCTTGAGGAATTCTTCCTTTGTGGGGTTCATCATTTCCTACCAAAACACAAGACATGTATTAGGTGTTTAGGTATGTAATTTGTTGAATGAGTAAACAGAGAATAAATGGACAAAGAATAAATACTTAATAAATATAGACACTGGTACTTCTCCTTCTACCCTATTACGAAGAAAGATATCCTAACACTAAAACCTCTTTCAATTGAGTTTCTATCCTCAATTCTAGTCAAGAATAAACTTTCTTAGGTGTTCACTCATAATAGAACTAAGTCTCCATTACTCCTTTCTGTAAAACTTTCAAATGCCCTCTTACAAAATGTATTCTTCTGAGGGCAGACGGTGTGAGCCACTAGAAAGAACCTTGTGTGATATCTTCAAAACAATCTAGAATATCAATTAAAGAGTCTTCAAATCTACATGAATTTGTTTCTTTACAGATAAGAAAAACATAACTTCTCTAGGTATTGGTGACACCTTCCCATCATTGGGGATGGTTTTCAAATTTCCCCTTATTGTTTTTAGCCACTTTGATTGATTAGATCTGTAATGCTGACTAAACAGAATGTCTTGGTCAGAATGAAGGGAATGAGATGAGTTTGTATGAGAGTAAACAAGTCTAACTAATGTCTCATTTTCTTTTAAACCCATGACTTTGAAGACATTGATGGAGCATGTATTGGCTATCATGGATAACAGTAGTCGGGATATTAATAAACTATAAATTTCCTTGAAGATAAAGTATCTTATTCATTTCTAAGCTCCACAATTCCTAACACAGATGTTATAGATACTATTGGTTGTCTATCCAAGTCCCTCTCTCCCTTGCCCATAGAAACCCAATTGTGTTGAGGTATTAGAACACCATCTGCTTTCTGGGTCATGGAGCCTCTCTCCAGCCCTGAGAGACAGTCATGAATCTTGATAATCTCCTTAAATCATCAGCAACAATCTCAACCCCTTTGCCAATGATAGATTAGAAACAGGCATGTGACACAATTCTGCTTGATGAGAACTAAGGAGTAGCTACCTAGGAACATTTGGGGAGAGTTGTCTTTGTTCTTAAAAGGGAACCAAAGTCAGAGAAATTCTCTTTTAAGCCTATGGACCGTGAAACCTGCTCATGATGCCTGGAACTGTAACTGCCATCTTGAGCCTTGAAAATAATCAACTTAGGACGACAAAGAAAACTAAGCGTAGCAGGACTGATAGACTGAATAAATATGGCTCCCTGAGAGTACCTTTGAGCCATTAACTCAACCAACCCTAAAACTTCCTTCACTTAAGATTTCTTATAAGAAGAAAACGTTTAAGCTAATCTTTCTGTTACTTGCAGCAAAAGCATACTAATTGTTAAACAGGTTATTTGTATGATTTTCTATCTAAATGATTTCTCATTATTCTTATATTAGTCTTAATAATATCCAATAATAAAAATAATAACTCATAATTTATTCTACTCTGTGGAAAAAAATGTACTAAGCACTTACAGAAATTATTTCATTTAATACCAATAATTAAGATGTTATTACTCTCATTTTAATAAGAAGACTGGATTAAATATCTCCAAAGTCTTTACCAACCCTTTCCTTTTATGGTTAGCAAGTGACCAAACTATTTTTTTCCAGCTTCCCCTGGGCTTTCAATGAAACTCACTAAATGAAACTCACTCAACACCCTGGTTTTCTTATCATGCTGTGTGATGCCTAGACCTCTTAGATTACTGCTCTGAATGTCGTTGTTTTAACACAGCCTCACTAACTACTGTTTAATTGCCTTCTTTTCTAAGAAACCCTTTTACTTATTTTTTTAAAAGATATTTTTATTGATTTCAGAGAAGAAGGGAGAAAAAGAAAGAGAGAGAGAGAGAGAGAGAGAGAGAGAGAGAGAGAGAGAGAGAGATTAATGATGAGAGAGAATCATTGATCAGCTACCTCCTGCATGCCTTCTGGGGATCCAGCCCATAATCTGAGCATGTGCCCTGATTAGGACTCAAACCATATCCTCCTGATTCATAAGTGGGCACTCAACCATTAAGCCACCACTGCTGGGCCAAACCCTTCCTTTTTAAAGCTGCATTATCATGCATGCTTCAACACTTTCTGTATGAAGCATGCATGCATTTTAAAAACTTTCCTCTCTAGCTTGAAATATCTGGAGCTTCATCAGCAACCACTTGAATGTCTATATTTTTCAATACCTTCTAAAGGTATTGGCACTTTGGTCAGGTTAGGAATGGTTTGTGGGCTGTGTATTGGATGACAGCTGTACTTGCATTGGCAGAAATTATTCTGTGCCAGGTATCAGTGTTGGCTCAGGATCTCAGTGTAGCCTGGCAAATTCATATTTGATGACTCACTTGGGATGGTTGTTATCCTCTAGGTCAGTGTTCGGCAAACTGCAGCTCATGAGCCACACTAGGCTCTTTGGCCCCTTGAGTGTGGCTCTTCCACAAAAATACCATGACCTGGGCAAGTCTATTTTAAAGAAGTGGCATTAAAAGAAGTTTAAGTTTTAAAATTTTGGCTCTCAAAATAAATTTCAATCATTGTACTACTGATATTTGGCTCTGTTGACTAATGAGTTTGCCAACCACTGCTCTAGGTTAATAGAAAGGCATCCAATGCCACTGATCTTGCTATATTTATGTTTCTTGAAATACTGTAGGAAAAATGGGAAGGAATTTTGGATGATGAATATTTTTTACCAACACAAGTATAAGACAAAGAAGATGGAGAGGCTGTTCTGCTAACTCTGGAGGACTAAGAGGGCAGGACCAAGGGCAACTCAACCAACTTGGGAGAAGAGATACTGGGGGATCATGATACAGGTCACTAGTCAAGGCACCATGCTGAGAATAGACACTGTGAAAATAATGCACCTGATGCATTATTTAAAGAATCTCTAACATTTGCACGTGAGTTAGCCATATGTTCATAATTTCATTTAAAGCTCAGAAATGTAGAATAAAACCTTTCATGTATAATGTGACCTGTATATGTTTATTACCTAAATAAATTAATGTGGTACAAAATACTATCCATTGGGCACAGGCACACTACCAGTGACATAGGCACAGTACTGCTGCTAACAAGTATGTAATTTGAACCACTGAAACAGGTTTTAAGAGTCTCAACTTCTACATTCCAGGGTCTTCCTGGGTCTTCACCTGTAGACAGGCATTTATAAGGTATCCTTATATATGAACATCAAGCTCAGCATCAGTGAACTAGTGCGTACATATATTTAAAAAAATTTTTTTTAGGAGATCAGGCCTGGATTATCTCACTGAGGAGTGATTTGATCTCATAAAAGTGAATGGGAAGGAGAGTAAGGCTCTTTCTGCTTCCCTAGAAGGAACTTTAAAAACAAGTAAAATTCTAAAATGAGTAGATTGTGTATTCTGGGAGCTTCTCTGGAATTCTTCATTCCCATCCAACAACCCTTCTCTTCCTGGTTAGTGAGGTATATTTAACTGTGAGTCATTGTGCTCCATCTTCTGTCTCACCCTCAAAGTCTCTTCTCCATTACAAACAGGGTGAGGCAAAAATAGGTTTATAGTTGTTCATATGGAAAATAATACAATAATTAAAGAATAATGCAAGAATACACTCTGTGTTTTATGCACCCACACCTGTAAACTTGATTTTGTCCCACTTTGTGTGTACATACTAGTATAGTCCACGGACATCACATAACTTAGTGCCCCCTCCCGCAATTTTTGTATACCCACTAAGCTTCATTTCTAGTTATGAATAAAAGTATCTGTCCACCACCCCAACCACACCCTCCAAAGAATTTCAAATAGCATTCAAGAGAGAGTCTGAGGGGCAGAGAGGGGGAGTGAGATATTTTATAAAAGTCTTTCCCACACCTTAAGTGTCCTGTGTGTGATTCTTGAGCAGGAGGAAATGTCCAGGGATGTTACCCTCCTAAAGGCCACTCTGTCAGTCAAAAAATTGGCTTAGGTAGTGTACAACCACTTCATCAATACACTCAAGATCACCTTTTGAAAGTCAGTGTGAGGGCAAGAGGGGATTTGAAAGGCAGAAAACGGTCCGATGTTAGCCCAGTTCAAATTAGTTCATGATTCAAGGTTGAACTCATTTCATTTAGAAAAGTGCCTCGAGGCTTTAGGAACCAGGTGTGTCCATGGCCAGCTCTTCAGAGCACTCCTGGGAACAGTGTGAACCTAGTCAGAAAAATGCATTTCCCGGAGGAGGTGCTCAGCCCCACTTCCTCAGCACCTGCAGATTTTCCGCAAAGTTGAAAGGAATCTAATGATTTTGTGAGTTCAAGCCCATGCCCCAGACACCATGGTTTTGTTTACCTCCATTTGCTGCACTGAAATCTGTTTTTCCTCCTGTCCTTTTTACTTTGATTTCCCCCACCCCCCCTGAGACTTACAGTACAAATACTGACTAAAGCCAATCCACCCTCTATTGGCATAAGATTGGCCAATGGTGAGACAACATAACAGAACTGAAACTCGAAACTGTGGACAGACTCACTTTTCTGGAGATGAGTCTGCCTGTTTGGGGTGACAGAGTGTTGCCGCAGTCTATAACTGGCAAGATCTATTTCCTTCCCAATATTTTCTCCCTCAGCCCCTGGAGAAGGGAAGAGAAACTTACAAACATGTACATTCTGGGGACAAAGGGCCACATGGCAAAAACAGAGAGCTATTGTAATAAAGGATAGGTGTGGCTTGATCTCACTAAAGGGATGAGAAAATCCCTGCTGATGAAAGGAATGGTGGAAATCCTTGCTGATGGAAGTGTGAAGGGAGAAAGTTGGAAGCACATTCCTTTGCTAGCTGGTCAGTGGAGACACCTTACCCAGAAAGTGACCCAGTCTTACCGCCCACTTCTCACCTCCCATGACCCTATTCTGTCCCAACAATTTATTTCAAACATCCAGACACTGGGCCATGGTATGTTCCATGTCCCTTAGCTCTTCACATTACTTGGCTTCCCCAAATTGCTGCTGACTCAGCCCAAATACCATCCTGCAGTAAAGCTCTGCCTGACCATCCAGCTGAAATTGCATGTCCCACCCTTACCCATGTCACTTTCTATCCCATTACTTGTTTTAGCACCTCATAGCACTCATCTCTCTGTGAAATGATCTTATTTATTTGCTTCTGTGGACATGTTTTGTGTCTCGCTTTCTTCACCAAAGTATAAGGTCCAGAAAGGCAGGCCTTGCATCTCTCAGACTCAATGCTATATCCCCATTGTCTGGGACAGTACCGGGTAAACTGGGGGCTCAAAATATCTGTGGAATGAATTCATTTCTGAATGAATGGGAATCACTGCAGGTAAGAAGATATTAACTATAAGCAGAAATAGGTAAAGATGCACGTGCGGAATTATATTTCTCAGGTCATGGTGTGACATCAGGAGGACCAGGTAAAGTAAGTGACTTCACCTTGTGACAGATACATTTCCACCATGCCAGGCCATGTAGATAAGCACACTGACCCTCAAGTGCAGTGCTGAAGGTATAGCCTGGTAACATACCTGACCACTAGCATACCTGGCTTAATAGAGTGACCTTGAGCAAGGTCAGTTGTTTTGCCTGTAAAATGATAATAGATTATTTCCCTAATATTTAGCTTTCCTTTTAATTATTAGTGATGCCAATAGACTACCATACTATTATCAGTAGCTGAGAAGTTGTTGCCAATAGATCTTAAAATCTTGTTTATGCTTTTCACTACTTTAAAATTGTGGTAAGTTTTGAATCCTATCAGTATATCTGGTGTTTTTTTTTAAAAAAAAGATATATCACAGATACTTAAAAATCTAATAAATATATTTTAATATATTTTCTTCCTTTGTAATAATTATTGCAGCTTATGTTTTTAAAAGCATTATCATGAAACCTGGTCAGCATGGCTCAGTGGTTGAGCATCGACCTATGAACCAGGAGATCACAGTTCGATTTCAGGTCAGGGCACATGCCTGAGTTGCCGGATTGATCCCCAGTGTGGGCTGTGCAAGAAGCAGCCAATCAATTTTTCTCTCTTATCATTGATATTTCTATCTCTCTCCTCCTCTCCTTCCCTCTCTCAAATAAATGAAAATCTATATTTAAAATAATAAAATAAAAGCATTATCATGAGAAATAGCCCAGGGGCATCTATGGCTGGCATAAGAAGGGTCCAATTTTCACAATTTAAGAGGCATAGTGTAAGAAATGAGAATCAGAATTGTAATGATAGAAAACTCTTGCAGTACTCTGAGATGCTAGACGCTATTCTAAGCACATAGCTCACATCAGTGGTTGGCAAATTGTGGCTCGTGAGCCACGGTTTGTCACTCTGTTGACTAATGATTTTGCTGACTACTGGCTTATATGAACACATTTAACCTTTACAACAATCAAATTAGGGAAATAATCTATTATCATTACACATATAACTCAATGAGGGCAGTTTAATGTAAGATTAGCAAAATGTAATTAACACTAAATAAGGGAATTTTGTACTAGAACTGAATGAATTCTCCTGAAATTATTTCTTTCCAGGGGAAGCAAAATTACACAAATGTAACTGACTGATGGGTTCTCTTTCAGTAGGCTAAGATAGTTTTACATTTAATTGCCCTCACTGAGTTATATGAGTCATGCAAGAGGAATAAATCCCAGAGACTCACTATAGAGCATAGTGTCTATAGTTAACAAAACTATATTCTGTACTTAAAAATTTGCCAAAAGGGGAGAGCTTATGTTCAGTGTACTGATCACAAATAATAATAATAGTAATGATAATAATAATAATAGTAATAATAATAATGGAACAGAAGATGGCTGCCAACAGGAAGTGAGAAAACAAAGGGAGAGTGTGTGGTCGCACAGACAGCTATACTCCGGGACATTGCTACTGTGTTCCCTCCCAGAGCGACCTGCTCGGACGTGGAGACTACACCATCTTGAAGGGTAAAGTGGGTGTTATTAAATGCCTGAAAAGCCCAAGGAATCTACAAATACGGCACCCACCAAACAGCTGCGAACCCGAGAACCCAGGTCCCCAATTGGCACAAGAACTTGGATTCAGAAGAGCTCTACACTCCACCACGGAAAGGTCAGATTTCGCCTGGGATAAGGTGAGGTCTCTGGTTCCTGCAAGAGAGAAATGAGCATACGAGAGCTGGAGAACCTGGGGAAGTCTGCCCCTAGAAAAATCCGTGGCCACTGGTGCTGCAGTAATCCTTGAATGTGGAAGGTCAGCAGAGCTGCTAACAGAAGGGAACTCTAAAAAGCAACCCATTTTGATCTAACGCAAAAAGGACAGCCTAAAAATTTTTAAAATGTGCCAACTGCTTAGACCCAAGGGGGAAAAAAAGACTGTGCAGACTTGCGTGCAGCGCCAGAGTTAGCACATTTATAATACTCTGGCGCGCGCGTGCGCTCGCTCTCTCTCTCTCTCTCTCTCTCTCTTTTTCCTCTTTAAATCCTTGCTTCTGATTACTAAGCCCAATACATAGGCTCACCCAATTGGGGACACCCTAAGAGACTGCAAGGGAAAGTTGTATTTTTTGGAACCTGGGGATCAAAGCGGGAATAACCATCAGAGTACCAGCTCTGGGGCAACCCACTTCCACAAACCGGTATTGAGTGCCACATGGAAAGTAGGATCTAAGCACTGGCTAGAGAGGACCTATAGACTCAGAGGTCAATCCAGAAACACTACCACACAGTGGGTGAATCACAAATTGACTCTTGTGAAAACACAAATAAAGGAAAACAAGAAATTAAGATGCACTGCCTGCTTAAAAATCAAGATTGGCTTACAACACTGAGGAGCAGTGAAACTCAAGGAACTTCAATACTGTCCTGACTAGGACACAGGCCTGCCAAACAGAACAGTAGAGGAAGTGAACAATCTTCACTACTGCACATTTTAATTTTAATTTTTTTCATCTTTTACTTAAGAAACTATTTTTTTCTTTTCCCCCTCACTTGATTTTACCTTTTTAATTATTACATTTTATTTTCAATCAATATTATTACTACTACTATTTTACCTTTTTTTTAAAGTGTCATTTTATTTTCTCTTTGTTTACTTTGGGATTAGTGTTCTACATTCTATTTTCATCTTTCCTTTAGCATCATTGAGATAAATTCTATCTCAGTGTTATGTTTATGCCATCACTCTCTTCCTAACTTTTTCCCTTTTTTGTCCCGTTTCTCTTAACCTATTTCTGCTTTAGATTTTTCCTGTACCTTCTTTTTACCCCTTAAAATTTCATTATATATAATTTCCAATCTCTTACTCCAAGTCCATACACACATCTCTCTTCTCTTCACTATCCAAAATTTTTTTTCTCTGTCCTTTTGTTATTGTTTGCTTGATTGTTTATTATATCAGTTTTTATGCTGGTTTGTGAGATTGTTCTTATTCTTTTTTTTTCTTTGTTTGTTTTGTTTTTGTTTGTTTTTTACTTCTGTTTTCCCTTGCCTTTCTTAATATTAGTTGTTGTTTGTATATTTTGCATTCACATCCAGGTACTTGTTGTTGGCATTTGTTGGGATTAGTGCCTGTTCTATTGGAGTTTTCTCCCCGTAGTTTGTTCCCCTCTTCTTTCTTATGCTCTTTCTTTTCTCTCTTACATTTTTCTCCTATTCCCACTTTCATTTTTGCCTTCCTTCCTTTCTTTTTTTTCCCTCTCTTCTTCTTTCTCTCCTATCCTCTAATTTGCCTTTCTCTGGTGGTCACTTTTACTTCGGGTAATTAATATCATGATTACATTTCTGTTCAGTGCCTTGTGCATTGTACTGTTTGTGTTGTATTTTGTGCCTTTAAATCAATGCAGAAGAGAGAGAACTACATAACCAGACACTGGAGAAGAGAGACCATGGGAAGACAAAGTAACAGCCTGAATATTAAAGAAAAGCAGGCATCACCAGAAAAAGCAGGCATCACCAGTAAATGAAATGGAGGCTAGCAACCTGTCAGAGAAAGAATTCAGAGAAATGGTCATATTAACGACAAAGTAAGTGTCTTAAAAGCGGCCAAAGACAGACAGAAAGTTACCTACAAAGGATGCCCCATCAGTCTAGTGACTGATTTCTTAACAGAAACACATAAGGCCAGAAGGGAGGAATTAAATATACAAAGTCATGCAAAGGGAAGGGTCTGATTCCAAGAATACTGTACCCAGCAAGGCTATCAATCAAAATTGAAGGTGAAATCAGGAGCTTCACAAACAGAAAAATGACTAAGGGAGTTTACTACCACCAAAAATGCAATGCAAGAAATGCTAAGAGGATTTGGTGTACAATAAAAATAAATAGGAAGTGAAAAAGTAACACAGGGGTAAAGAATAAAAATGGCGACAAACAAGTACCTATCAATAATAATGTTAAAGGTAAATGGACTAAATGACCTAATCAAAAGACATAGGGTAACAGATTGGATAATAAAGCATGACCCAGATATCTGCTGTCTACAGAAAATCCACCTCAGAAAAAAAGATGCACACAGACAGGGTGAAGGAATGAAAAAAGGTTTTTTAGGCTAATGGGAATAAAACAGCAGGGGTCGCCAAAACCAGTTTGGCTCAGTGGATAGAGTGTCTGTCTGTGGACTGAGGGGTCCCAGGTTCGATTCTGGTCAAGGGCATGTACCTTGGTTGCGGGCACATCCCCGGTGTGTGTGTGTGTGTGTGTGTGTGTGTGTGTGTGTGTGTGTAGGAGGCAGCTGATTGATGTTTCTCTCTCATCAATGTTTCTCTCTGTCTCTCCCTTCCTCTCTATAAAAAAAAAATCAATAAAATATATATTTTTTAAAAAGCAGGGGTTGCAATACTTATATCGGACAAATTAGATCTCAAAGTGAAGGACATAATAAGAGATAAGGAAGAGCACTTCATAATACTAAAGAGAGCAATCCAACAGGAATAAATAACTCTGGTAAACATATATGCACCCAATACAAGAGCACCCAAATACATTAAAAAAATTTTTTTAAAAAACAAAAAACAAAACTTCTGGAGGATATCAAGGGAGAGATTGACAGCAATACAATCATAGTAGGAGACTTTAATATCCCACTACCGCCACTGGACAAATCCTAGACAAAAAATCAGCAAAGAAACATTAATCCTAAATCACTCACTAGATCAGATGGAATTAGTTGACAACATTTCACCCCAAAGCCACAGAATATGCATTCTTCTCAAGTGCATATGGGCCATTTTCAAAGATAGATCATATATTGGGTCACAGGCAAAGTTTCTTTAAATTCAAGGAAATAGAAATCATATCAAGTATCTTCTCACATTACATTGGCATAAAACTGGAAATCAACTACAATAAAAACAATCCAAAAAAATCAAACACATGAAGGCAAAACAGCATGCTATTAAACAATGATTAGGTTACCAGAGAGATCAAAGAAGAAATAAAAAACATCATGGCAACAAATGACAATGAAAATACAACAACCCAAAATCTATGGGACACAGTGAAAGAAGTCCAGAGAGGCAAGTTCATAGCTCTACAAGCCTACTGCATAAAACAAGAAATAATGGTAATAAATTACATAACCTTACAACTCAGAGAGTTAAAAAGAGAGCAACAAGAAAAGCCAAGTGTAAGCAGAAGGTAGGAAATAATAAAGATCAGAGATAACTGACATAGAGACAAAAAAACAAACAAACAAACAAACAAACAAACAAAAAACAATACAAAACATAAACAACATTAAGAGCTGACTCTTTGAAAGGATAAACAAGATTGATGAACCTTTAGCCAGGCTCACCAAGAAGCAAAGAGAGAGGACCCAAATAAACAAAATCAGAAGTGAAAGAGGAGAAGTAACAACAGACCCCACAGAAATACAAAAGATTGTTAAAAAATATTATGAGCAACTCTATTCCAACAAACTGGACAACCTGGAGAAAATGGACATATTCATAGAAAAAGACAACCTTCCAAAACTCAATCAAGAAGAATCTAAACACCTCAAGAGGCCAGTAACTATGGAAGAAATTGAAGTAGTCATCAAAAAGCTTCCAGAAGGAAGGTCAAAAGGCACATGAAAACATGCTCAAAGTCACTAATTGTCCGAGAGGTGCAAATCAAAACAACAATGCGGTACCATCTCACACCTGTCAGAATGGCCAACATCAACAAATCAACAAAAGACAAGTGTTGGCGAGGTTGCGGAGAAAAAGGAACCCTCGTGCACTGCTGGTGGGAATGCAGACTGGTGCAACCACTGTGGAGAACAGAATGGAGTTTCCTCAAAAAACTGAAAATGGAACTCCCATTTGATCCAGTAATCCCACTTCTAGGAATATATCCCGTGAAACTAGAAATACCAATCAGAAAGGATATATGCACCCCTATGTTCATAGCAGCACAATCTACAATAGCCAGAATTTGGAAACAGCCTAGGTGCCCATCAGCAGATGATTGGATCCAAAAACTGTGGTACATCTACACAATGGAATACTATGCTGCCATAAAAAAGAAGGAATTCTCATCATTTGCAGCAACTTGGATGGAATTGGAGAACATTATGCTGAGTGAAATAAGCCAATCAATGAAAGAGAAACACCACATGACCTCACTCATTTGTGGATGATAAAGAACATTATAAACTCATGAACCAAGAGACAGATATAGAGAAAGTAAAGCAACAGGCAGACTGTCAAATTACAGTGGGGAGGGGAGGAAGATCGGGGGGAGATAATAGATCAACCGAAGGACTTGCATACATGCATATAAGTACAACCAATGGACATAAAACTCTGGGAAGGGAGGGTATGTATGGGAGGGAGGGTGGGGGGCAAAAAAAAAAAATCAATAAAATATATTAAAAAAAAAAAAAAAAAAAAAAAAGCTTCCAGCAAACAAAAGCCCCAGGCCAGACAGCTTCACAGGGGAGTTTTACCAAACATTCAAGGAAGAACTAAAAGCTATCCTCCTCAGACTATTCCAAAAAATTTAAGAGGAAGGAACACTTCAAAGCTCATTCTATGAAGCCTGCATCACCCTAATACCAAAACCACGTAAAGACAACACAATAAAAGAGAATTACAGGCCAATATCCCTCATGAACATAGATGCCAAAATCCTCAACAAAATCCTAGCAAAAAGGATCCAGTACTATATCAGAAAGATCATACACTCTGACCAAGTAGGATTTATCCCAGGAATGCAAGGATAGTACAATATCCACAAATCAATAAACGTGATCCATCACCTAAACAAATTGAGAGATAAAAATCAAATAGTCATACCAATTGGTACAGAAATAGCATTTGACAAAATCCAGCACCCTTTCTTGATAAAAACTCTCAACAAAGTGGGAATAGAAGGATCATACCTCAACATAATAAAAGCCATATATGATAAACCTACAGCCAACATCATACTCAATGGGCAAAAACTAAAACCATTTCCCATAAGAAGAGGAACAAGACAGGGTTGCCCACTCTCATCACTCCTATTTGACATAGAGCTGGAAGTATTAGCCATTTCTATCACATAAGAAGAATAAATAAAAGGCATCCAAATAGGGAAAGAACAAGAAAAGCTGTCCTTATTTGCAGATGACATGATACTGTACATAAAAAAACAGAAAGACTCCATCAAAAACTATAAGACTTAATAAGTGAATTTGGCAATGTAGCAGGATACAAAATTAATGCCAAGAAATCAATGGCAATTCTATACACCAATAGTGAACTTGCAGAGACACTAAAAAGGCAATCCCATTTACCATTGCACCTAAGATACCTAGGAATAAACTTAACTAAGGAGGTAAAAGACCTATACGTGGAAAACTACATGACACTGAAAAAAGAGACAGAGGAAGACATAAAAAGATGGAAGAATACACCATGCTCATGGATTGGTAGAATCAACATCATTAGCTCATGGATTGGTATAATCAACATCATTAAAGTGTCCATACTGCCCAAAGCAATCTATAGATTCAATGCACTCCCCATTAAAATACCAATGGCATATTTCACAGACTTAGAAAGAACTCTCCAAAAATTCATCTGGAATAAAAAAAAGACCCAAAATAGCCACAACAATCCTGAAAAAGAAGAACAAAGTAGGTGGGATCTCAATACCAGATTTCAAGCTGTATTACAAAGCCACTGTTCTCAAAACAGCCTGGTACTGGCACAAGAACAGATATATAGACCAATGGAATAGGATAGAGAACCCAGATATCAACCCAAACCTCTCTGCTCAATTAATATTTGAAAAAGGAGGCATAAACATACAATGGAGTCAAGACAGTCTCTCCAATAAATAGTGTTGGGAAAATTGGACAGATATATGCAAAGAAATGAAACTAGACCACCAACTTACACCATACACAAAAATAAACTCAAAATGGATACAGAACTTAAACGTAAGACAGGAAACCATACAAATACTAGAGGAATCACAGGCAGAGAAATCTGACATATGCCAAAAGAACTTCACTGATACTGCTCCTAGGGCAATGGAAGCTAAAGAGAAAATAATCAAATGGGACTATATAAAAATAAAAAGATATGTACAGCAAAAGAAACCATCAAAAAAACAAGAAAGCCCACTGTATGGGAGAACATATTTGCAAATGTTATCACTGATAAAGGTTTAATCTCCAACATCTATAGGCAACTTATACAACTTAATGAAAGGAAGATAAATGATCCAATAAAAAAGTGAACAATGGACCTAAATAGAATCTTTTTGAAAGAAGACAGAAGGAAGGCCAAGAGACATACAAAAACATGCTCAAAGTCACTAATTATCCAAGAGATGGAAATCAAAATGACAATGTGGTACTATCTCACCCCTGTCAGAATGGTAATCATCAACAAATCAATAAACGACAAGTGCTGGAGAGGATGTGGAGAAAAAGAAACCCTCGTGCACTGGTAGGAATGCAGACTAGTGAAGCCACTGTGGAGAACAGTATGGAGTTTCCTAAAAAAAAAAAACCACTAAAAATGGAACTTCCATTTGACCCAGTGATCCCACTTCTAGGAATATATCCCAAGAAACTAGAAATACCAATCAGCAAGGATATATGCACCCCTATGTTCATAGCAGCACAATTCACCATAGCTAAGATTTGTAAACAGCCTAAATGCCCATCATCAGATGAGTGGATTAGAAAACTATGGTACATCTACACAATGGAATACTAACTACATGGCTATAAAAAGAAGGAATTCTTACCATTTGCAGCAGCATGGATGGAACTGGAGAGCATTATTTTAAGTGAAATAAGCCAGGCAATGAAGGAAAAATACCACATAATCTCACTCATTTATGGAAAATAAAAGTCATGATAACCTAATGAACAAAAAGACAGATACAGAGGCAGTATAGCACCAAACAGACTGTCAATTTACAGCGGGAAAGCAGGAGAGTGCTGGGGAGGGGGGGGAAAGAGATCAACCAAAGAACTTTTATGCATGCATATAAGTACAACAAATGGACACAAGACACTGGGGGGATGAGGGCATGCAAAAGAGGTTTGGAGAGGCTGGGGGAAGGTCAACGGGGGGAAAAGGGAGATATATGTACTTCTACATGTAATACTTTAAACAATAAAAAAAGGAAAAAATGAAATAAACAGAAAACATGGCCGAAACCCGTCTGGCTCAGTGGTAGAGCATTGGTCTGTAGACTGGAAGGTCCCAGGTTCGATTCCGGTCAAGGGCATGTACCTTGGTTGCGGACACATCCCCGGTGGGGGGTGTGTAGGAGGCAGCTGATTGATGGTTCTCTTTCATCGATGTTTCTAGCTCTCTGTCCCTCTCTCTTCCTCTCTGTAAAAAATCAATAAAAAATATATTTTTAAAAAAATGGAAAATAATAAATTTTTAAAAATAATAATAATGTTATAAGTGAGGGATAAGTTTATAGTATTGGTGAATGCGATGGTTCCATGAGCATGTATTTATCTCCAAACTCATCAACTGTGTACATTACATATATACAGCTTTTTCTGTGTCAAAAATACCTCAATAAAATGTTTTTTAAATCTAGAAAATATAAATATCAGTTTTTCAGTCACAGAAGAAAAATTCCTAAATATCTTAATAGCATTATGGCAACCAAAACCCAGGTACATATAAATATGGGAAAACACCACCCTAGCTGGTGTTTTTTCACTTGGCTGAGGATCATCCTGTGCACCACAGGGTCTCTGATTCAATTCCTGGTCAAGGCACATACCTAGATTGTGGGTTCAGTCTCTGACCAGAGTGCATATGGTGGCAACCAATCGATGATTCTCTCTCAAATTGATGTTCCTATCTCTTTCTCTCCCTCTTCCTTCCTCTGTCTCTAAAATCAATAAAAACATATTTTTAAATAGATATATTATATAAAAAGCATTAATAAAAATAAAATTCTCTTAAGAATGCCACGCTTTCTGCTAAAGTAGAATGTTTCTGTGGATTAAGTACATATTTCCTTTTGAATATATTTTATTGGTATTTTACAGAGAGGAAGAGAGAGAAATAGAGAGCTAGAAACATCCATGAGAAACATCGACCAGCTGCCTCTTGCACACCCCCTACCGGGGATGTGCCCGCAACCAAGGTACATGCCCTTGACCAGAATCGAACCGGGACCTTTCAGTCCGCAGACCAATGCTCTACCACTGAGCCAAACTGGTTTCGGCCATATTTCCTTTATTGATTTGAGAAAAAGTGAGATGACACCACAATGATTATTCAAAGGTATTTCTAATAGAACCTCAAACTGCCAACGACGCCAAGGTAGGCAGTGACCTTGGGAAAGACAAATTCCTGTTTGGGGCAATCACAGAGAATGAAATAAGAATTTCTTATTAACATAGAATTCAAACGGAAAAATGAAGTTAGCATCTCTGTTTATCTTAAAACAGCCTTGAGTCTGCACCCCTCCCAATGCACTTCTCTCCCCAAATCCTGTCCTCAACATTGTGCATTCCTCTGAGAAGCACAGGGAAATTCCAATGGTCTCCAGTGTCACTGACCAAAGATGAGCACATCACCAGTTGTAAAAGTTGCTGGTTCCCTGGTGACTTTGTCAGAAACCCATGTATTTCTCCACATATTACTCAGCATGCGAGACCTTCAGTAAACCAAAGGCTTTGCATGCTCTATGTCTGAGACAATAACAACACGATTGAGGTGAAGGCAGAGCTGGGGGCAGGGATGAGGTCAGGGTGGTGGAGGGGAGAGAGAGAAAGGGTAATATGAAGGGAAATCCCCTTCCTGACTCTGAGCACAATTTTTCTCTCTCTCAAGTATCAGTTTATATCAAACCCCGGTTAATGAGCTCAATCCTCTGTTAAGTGAAATAATACCTTTTTCTTAGGGGGTTACAGAAAATTTTTTCACAAAATTGTGGTGCAGTCTATTAGGAAAACAATTGAAAAATAGCAGGACTTTTTTTTTTTTTTTTAAGGTCCATTATAATCAAATGATTCAGAATTCTTGCTTTGAGTCATCCGGATGAACAGATGCAAGAGTCAGGGTTTATAAAAATGTGTGGGTATTTTTTTTGTATGTTTTTTTCCTTTTTTTCTGGAGAACAAGGAGCCTCAACTTCTTTCAGAAACGTAAGCTTTTTGGGTGAGAGGAGCACAGGCATGAGCATATTACTGGAGTATGGAGAAATATATTGGGATTTGCCCTTCTTACAAAATCTTGGGAACTTGGAATATTTAAAAAATTTTCAAAGGCTATTTTAATTTAGGCTCTAACTGAATTCTGCTTTCCTTCTTAATTACTTAAAAACCTTAATAATAAATGTGCTTTGACTTCATGCTCTCTTGCCTATGTGGAGTCTGAGATTTTTTAAATAAAAAACAGTAAAACTAACATCTCCTCTTCCTCTTCCCTGGCTGGCCCTTCCTGAACAATATAGATCAAAGGCATTGGGTAGAGCTAAGCAAGATGGGCATTAAAATGTGCGGGTGGAGGGAACATGTTAATATAAGGTGTTGGAACCTGTGAGTGGTGAGGGTATCCACATGGGTGAGAAGGGTGTCCATGGCTAAGGGTTGACCTGGTAGATGCAAATGTCTGAGAAAGTTAATAGGATTTCCACAATGGAGGTACTCCACAGCGGCCCAATGAGAATGATAAGGGTGCCCATACAAATGTGTGAACTATGCATCATTGCAGAGAGCTGGGGGGGTGGGAGGAGAAGTCATGATATGTCCAAACTCTGGAAAGATAGAGGGTGTCAACATAGAGGGTAGTGTGTGTGAGCTGTTGGAACCCAAATGGTAGGTGAGGAGGGTGTGTCTGTATGGGAGGGCAGCCTAGTGTAAGAGTAAGAGTCTTAAGTAAGTTAATAAGGGCTTCACATAGATGGGAAACCTTGCACAGGTGTCTTGTCTAAGTGGGATGAAGGGTGACAGCCCAGTGTCAAATGGTGTCGCCTGAGCAAGGTGAGGATGGCAGTCCTGTTGGGAGCAGGAAAGCCTATGAAGTACCAGAGACCTTCAGCTTCAGGGTGGCAGTCAAGCACAAGATATTTGAGCTCAGGTGGTATGAGGCAGGGATTCATTTAGGAATTAAGACAGTGACAACAGGGGATTGGTGACAGAGAGGTTAATCAAATAGGAAGCCTGCTTTCTCACTGTTGGAAAAGAGAGTTACAAATATAGAAATAAAGGAAACTAGAATGAACCATGTAGTATTGATTCAGATCAGAGCTATTGGAATAAAAATAGGAATTTTAATATATAAAAATAGACAAAGAAATGCAGATGAAAATGTGTGTATATATAAGCACACACACATGTAGTCCTCACTAGCTGTGTCTATTCAAAGGGCCTAGGAGCAGTGATATCCCAAGAACAATGAGCACATACAGCTTTGATTTCATAGCTGGGGTAGAAAAATGTATAAAATGAGCCTACCCTAGAACATATTGCTCTCCCATAAAGTAAGCAAGTGCTCAAAGAATGACGAGGTTGAATCAAAAGCACACAGAAGCCACACTGTAGAGCTCCCACTGGCCAAAGCAGACAATTTCAACATTTAAAATAAAAAAATGATAGCATTACATTTTAATCTATTGAATAAAACAGGGATCCATAAATAAGGCTATGTTAATAGAAATAAGTGAAAAAATAAATAGAAAACTTGATGAGAAATGGGATATTCACTTAATCTCAAAGCAATTCCCCCAAAATACATGTGAATTATAAGGGAAAAATAGTTAACTTTAGAGTGGACTAGTTTAGATGGTATCGCCTTAATGAAATTATCAAAGTAGCATATCAGCAATGTGACAAATCAAAATTGGCAGGATGCAATGAGAAGAACACAGCATCACTTCTGTGCTATGCCTTCCAAGGAATAACCTGAATCTACTCATGATGAAACATCAGACAAAATCAACCTAAAGGGCACTCTATATAATGCCAAATCTTTAATCTTCAAAGGTGCCCAGGTCATAAAAAGCAAGGAGGGAAGACTAAATAAATATGGAGGCAAACTAAGGAGACACAACTAAATGCAAGGTGTGCTTTGGAACTGGATCCTTTCCTAATAAAGAGCATTTAGACAATGACTGGAACTTCAAGGGAGGATAGTAGGATGACAAAAATGTATCCTTTTGTTAATTTCCTGATTTTGATGTTGGGGTGTGTGTGTGTGTGTGTGTGTGTGTGTGTGTGTGTGTGTGTGCGCGCGCGCGCGCGCGCGCTTATACAGGAGGATGTCCTTGTTTGTTAGGAGGACATGCTAAAGTCTTCAAGTTTAATAGGGCATTCTGTCCACAACTTACTCTCAAATGTTTCAAAAAATATTTTATTTATTAATTGACTTTAGCAAGAGAGAGGAAGAGAAAGAGAGATAAACCTCAATTTGTTTTTTCACTTATTTATGCATTCATTGGTTGATTTCTGTATGTGCCCTGACAGGGGATTGAAGCCACAATCTTGGCATATCAGAAAGATGCTCCAACCAGGGCCAGCAAAACAACTGTTGTGTAAGTTTGAAGATAGTTTAAAAATTATTTTAAATAATAAGAAATGGGAAATTGGTCTCCTGCATTGGTAACATGGTTTGATTTATTTAACCACAGTCTTCATTCCATCTTGGGACCACTTCAATACCCTGGTTGATTTTTAAAAATTTGCATAGGGTAAAGTTCATTCTTTGTGATGTACAGTTTCACAGGTTTTATCAAAAGCTAGAGTGATGTTTCCACCGCCACAGCTCCATACAAACCAGTTTCATCATCAAAATTCCCCATACAGCCCATTTTCTATCAAGCCCTCTGACTTCCTCAAACCCTTGGCAGCAAATAGCTGTTTTCTGTCTCTGTAATTTTACCTTTTCTAGAATGTCATTGCAATGGAATCATATTATAATAGCCTTTGGGGTTTGGCTTCTATTACTTAGAAAATTGCATTTAAGATTCACCCATGTTGTTGCATGGGTCATTACAAAACAAAAGTTTAAATTTTGATAAAGTTTAATCCATTAATTTTATGGGTTTTGTAACATATATAACATTTTTGGCCATATCCAATGTTTTCTAAATATTTTCTTAAAGAAAAATATTTCCTTTTAGAGCTTTAGAGTTCTCTCTTCCATTTAGATTTATGAACCATTTTGAGTTAATTTTTTTGTATTGTATGAGGTAAAGGTCAAGATTCACTTTTTTTTGAATAAGGATAACCAATTATCCTAGAACTACTTGTTTAAAAGATGGTTCTTTCCTTATTGAATCGCTTTGGCAGTTTGTTGTTATTGAAAATCAGTTGACCCTATAAAGGTGAGGATATTTCTGAGTACTCTTGTCTGTTCCACTGAGCTATAGATCTCTCCTCAGCTTAATACTCACTCTACTTCTTCATTACTCTAGTATTATAACTTGCTTAAAACCAGGAGGTATGAGTACTCCAACTTTGCCCCCCCCCGTTTTTTTTTTTTACATATTTCCTTGCATATCCCAGATCTTTTGCATTTACAAATTTTAGAATTAGTTTGTCAATTTCTACAAAAGAACTTTATAAGATTTTGGTTGAGATTACATTTAACCTATACATCAACTTTTGGATAATTGATATCTTAAAAATACTGAGTTTTCTGAACCATGAACATAATATATATCTGTCCACTTATTTACATCTCTTTAATTTTTCTGAGAATAAAGGGTTTCTTGAAGACAAAATAGTAATAAATGACAGTTCGGCTCCACATAGCAAAGACACAAGATTTAACTATCTAAGTTTAATGGGGTGGCAAAATGACAAATAGCTTTATATATTTCAAAATCCTCTCAAGAAAGTGAAATTTAGTATTTAATATCATAATAACCAAAATTCATCATGAGTATTAAATACTACCCATTGTATCATTTAATAAGTCAAAATAGTATATACTTTTTAAAGATATCACTTAATTAAAAGTTGCATAGGGTAAAAATAAAATAAAGTATGATGCTAAGTTTCAGGTAAGTGGAAAATTCTGTATAAATGAATACTTCATTTTCAATTATCCCAAAAGATTGATGGTGTCTCTACGAATGACATCCTTTATCTATATATTGATAGTTACAGGAGTAAAACAGGCAGGCCAGGTCTCTCCTGCCTGGGGAACTCCCTGAGTAAGATAGTAGGAGTTTTTCTTTCACTATATTCAGGACTTTGTAATATGTTGTTTGATCTTGTTTGTGACTTCAGAAAGTGGCTGACAATGTGCAAATGCCTCTAAGAACTTCCCACAAGAAACACAATCTGTTTTCTCTGAGCTTTAAAACAAAAAACAAAAAAGGAAGCTTTGGTTTTCTTGTAGATGCACTTTGGTTTCATAGAGGAGAGATGAAAGTTGTCAAGACTGTTTTTCTTTTTCTTACAACAATAGGTAAATCTCCTCTCACCTCATAGTCTTCATAGTTGAAGACCTAATCAATATAGACAAGAGAGATGAAAGAAAACAGTAAAGGAATTTCAATCATGTTGGACAATTGTGTCATGAGTCACGTTTTTCTAATGAAAATGAGAAGCTGACAAATTGGAGGTCTTTTTAGATGAAAGAGTAAATCTCATTATGATAAGAAATTAAAAGGATGGTCAAGATGTTAACTGAAGTTAGATGTGTGACTAATTACTGGTAGATGTGTGAGAAGATGTTAATCTAGGTTGAGGCTGGACTTTAAGATTTCAGAGATGAAGCAGCAGGTCCAAATGATGACAAAGTTTTGCATGTGAGCATAGGTGTCATTTGTCAAACCATAGTGTGGGTCAAGGTTATTGAGTAGATAGCATCAAGGAACTTTGAGGTGTCTAGAGCATTGGGTGTTTTGTCCCCTAAACACTGAAATTACTCAAGATAAGCTTGACTAGGAAGTTGAGATGCAACCCTTAAATATGAGTGACTGTGAAAATGGTAAATGACCCTGTCCAGGAGAGATAAAGGATGGTATAAAAAATTGCATGAATTTTGAATAAGGAAGATATTTAATCAAGGGTATAATGGTAGTGCTGTGGAGCAGTGGCTCACCAATTTTACCATGCTTGGGGACTACCAGGAGGGTATATTAAAACACACATTGCTAGGTCCAACCCCCAGAGTTTCTGTTTCAGTAGGTCTGGGACGGGACCAAGAAATTTGTATTTCTAACAAGTTCCTAGGTTGTGGAACCATTCTTTCAGAACCACGGCTTTGGAAGCTTCTATAATGAGAACTTGGTAGAGCTGAACTTGTCGGATGTGGGAGAATAAGTAGCTTCCATAAGACCGTAAAAGGAAGTAGAGGTATCCGAGGAGAATTACATTTCTGGTTTCAATTAATGGAATAAGTGAAATAAATCTTTCATCAATGCAATTGAGGCGGGCAAGAACCCTATTCTGGTGGCTAGGAGCTTCCTGAGGATGTGGTGAAATAGTTTGAAGGAAGGTCATCATGGGGTGGGTTGAGGGTGTGAGGAAATGCACTGTTTAAAGAATAAGGTCCTCATAGGCTGTGATTGAAGAGAATAGATGAGGATGTCTAAGTTGTGAAGCCTTTGCTTCCTAAAGCTGGGTCACCACTTGTAAGCTTTGTTACTCTGAAAATGGAGCTTAAAGCACTTATCTTCCTGTGGTGAAACTAGGGGTGCTCTGAGATATGGGGAGTGTCCCAAAGTTCTCTGCCTATGTGGTTACTCAGCTCACAATTCCTTTACTTGAACATTGGTAAAGGAAGATGGAAACTCCTGGGGGATTTTTCTCCTCATTCAACAATGTTCAAGGGTGCTGGCCTTTGTGACATAGGCCCATGTGTAATATCAAGATTTGGGCTGATGTCTAGAGATGGCTACCTTGTTTGGAGAGTACCTGGAATTTAGATAGTAACTAAATTATACAAAAATGTAGGTCCTTTAAAAAGGTAACAAGTTGTTGAATGCTGGTAGATTTTCAATGATGCCTTGGAAGATTATTAATAGAAAACTCTATAAAGCTTTGTCCATAGTAGCATTATAAATCATATCTTAATTATAAAAGGTCATTTTTAATAGTTCTTTCAAATTTCAACGAGTCCTACAGAGAGAGATACATTTATATTCTTTTTACACAGAAGGTTTTTCTTCAGATTACTTGAAAGTTTCTGTTTGAATAAAAAGCTATTTTCTGATGAACCTATAAGAATTCATGTTGTGCAGAGTAGTGAAGGCTAGGGTAGGGGTGACAAGGCCTCTGGGGAGGTAGACAATGGGTGGGGGGGAGACATCTGTAATAGTATCAGCAATAAAAATAGATTTTTTTTTTTTAGAAAGAATTCATATTGTGGTGGTAAGGTTTCCTGAACTTGGTATGCAGTGACTACTTTTAGAACTCAAGAAAATTATATTGACCACTGGCTTAATAATAAATTGAGATTATCCTATTCTCTTTCTGGTCTTTATTTTGTTGTATACCTTTCTAGCAAAACATCCTATGTAATAAAAGGCTAACATGCAAATAGACCTAATGGTGAATCAACGGGAACAACCAAACAACAGGTAGCTATGACATGCGCTGACCATCAGGGGGCATGTGTGGAACATGGCAGGCATTGGCAGCTGCTGGATGGTGAACCAGGTTAGTGGGGGCGCCAGACCAAGGTGGGGTGCCGGTTGCTATCATCGGCATGAGCCTCGTTACTAGAAATTCTTTGCTCCCACGTGCTGCTGTCCTGCCCAGTGCTCTCACCTGCTGCTGGCTCTCGCCCCACTTGGAGCTGCTGCTTGCACCCGCTGCAAGTACCAGCCCTGCTCACACTTGCAGCCATCACCAGAGCCACCACTTGCACCTGGAGCCGCCACTTGCACCCACTGCTGCCACTTGCACCCACGCTGGTGCCCGGTGCTGGTCCTGATCACTCATCGCCATCAGCTGGTACGAGCAGCAGCTGCAAGCCCTAATCACCCCTGAGGGCTTCTCCACCTCCCCCTGCTTCCTGGGCGATCGGGGAAGCCGCCACTCGTACCCACTAATGGTGCTGGCCCCACTCATACACACTGCTGGTACCAGCCCCAATCACTCCACACCATCAGCAAGTGCCATTGAGCCTGGCACTGTCAGTGCATGAGAGCAGCAGTGGGAGTGGGGCTTCTGGCATACAGGGAACCGAGGGCCACTGCAGGAGGGGCCAAATGGGGGCACAAAAGATGGGCTGAGAACCACCCCTATGCCTAATACAAACTCATGGCCCACAGTTCCTTTCAAGGTGCATGAATTCATGTACTGGGACCCTTGTCTCTCTATATAAAATCCTAAGTGACTGAACAACCAGTTGAAATGGCATGCACCGACTACCAGGCAGAAGAAAATCAATGCAGGAGCTGTGCCATGGTGGTCAGTGTGCTCCCACAGCCAACCTCCCATGGCTCCCCTCCCCCCCCCCATCAAAAGGCCAACCTCCCATGGCTCCTCCCTCAATTGGCAGGCCCCAACCAGCCCAATCAGAGCCACTGACCAACTTCCCTCGATCCCTCCCCCTGGCCAGCTGAACCTTCCGCAGCCCCTTCCCCCAGCTGTCCAGCCAACCTCCCAGGGCTCCTCCCCCTCGCCAACCTCCTGTGGCCCTGATCAGCCCCAATCACCAGCCAGGCTGAAAACTCCACCTGTGCACAAATTCATGCACCAAGCTTCTAGTTCTATAATATATAAAAAGAAAATATCCTTTTTATTTTATTTTATGTATGTATGTATATTTATTGTTTCATTTTATTGCTGTAATTTCATCTGAAAAAGGTTATAATTTGTCTGTTTCCCCCATTTTTATTATTTAAAGTGCATCTGAGTTTTATTCATTTACTTAAGCAAATAATACTAGGTTTCCAGGTCTGAGAATAACCCTCAGTGATTTATGGCTCCAACCTCTGAGTTTGAGGCTCTGACATTGGAATCACCCTTCCTTTTTCAAGAGGTGGCATGTATTTGCAGCTGAGTAGTTTTATCAGTTTGTTTTCTGCCTGTAGAATTTTGGGAGTACCAGCAGTCTTTTATTTCATCCTCCATCTATGCATTTCAGTCCAAGCTAACAATGTATTTCTAGAAACTTGTGGGTCTCTTATGTATGTCATGGGGACTTTATTAGATAAGAGACCCCGGTCCCTAGATAATACTATTTTTATTTGGCTTCTGCTGAGATGACTGAGGGGCTGCATGAGTCATACATCTAATCTCTTCAATGCACCACCCGCCCTCACTCCCCCACCGTCTGACTAAACACAGTGATAGTTGGTGCTTTTCAAGGCATTAGCAAATGTTTGTGTAACCACACCCTTGGCTTTTTCAACAGAGGACATTTTTCTAACAGTGAATCTTCTACTTTTAGCATATTTTGCAGTCTGAATAGATTGAGAATTTCCCAACTCATCCTCTTATTTCCATTTCAGTTAATAATCCCCCTACAATTTATTACTGCCTTCACACATCCTATATAATAAAGAGCTAATATGCAAATGGTCATCATGCCCTCACCCCCTCACATCCTCCTGCCCTCAGCTGGAACTGCTCAGAAACTCAACACTGGGGAGAAAGGAATGGGACAAGCCAGGCACAAATGAGCTTGCAAGAGAGGAATGGGGACCAGTCAGGCTGCAACCCAGGAGAGGGACAAGTCACCCACCCTGGGTCCTGGGTGCCAAAGCCTGTGGCCATGGCCCAGGAGAGGGACAAGTCATCTGTCCTGCAGTCCAGGGGGCCAGCATCTGCAACTGCAGCTCGGAAGAGGGACAAGGGGTGATTACGTTAACAGGGGAGCAGTTAGGGGTGAACAGGCAGGCAGGTAGAGGTGGCTAAGGGCAGTTAGGCAGGCAGAGGTAGTTAGGGGTAATCAGGTAGGCAGGCAGAGGGGTTAGGGCAATCAGGCAAGCAGGTAGGTGAACGGTTAGGAGCTAGTGTTTCCGGATTGTGAGAGGCAGTCCCAGATTGGAGAGAGTGCAGGCTGGGCTGAGGAACACTCCTGCTCCCATGCACAAATTTTGTGCACTGGGTGACTGGTTTTACTATAAAAAGCCAGAAGAAAACAGGCTACATGTTCAATATTGCTTGGGAATCTCCTCAGTTAGATTTCTAAGTCCATCACTTCTAAATTCTGTTGTCCACATAACTGCAGGACACAATTTAACTAAGCTTTCTGTCATTATATAACAAGGATCCCCTTTTCTGCCAGTGTTTAATAACATGTTCCTCATTTTCACCTAAGTTCTCACCAGCAGCACTCTGGAATATCCATCCTTCTACTAGAAGTTTGTTAATGATAATTTAGGTATTCTCTAAGACAACAGGTTTTCTCTACATGCTCCTTCCTTCTTTTTGAGTCCTCACAGGCAGTCATTACCATCCATATTTCCACTTACAAGGCAATTTAGCCTTTTTCTACTGTGTTCTTCAAATGTTTCCAGCTTCTGCAACTGCCCAACATCAAAACCGCTTTCACATTGTTAGGTATTTGTGACAGCAGGATCCCAGGCTCAGTATCAAAATCTGTATTACTACCTTATTCCTGCTGTATCAAATCACCACAAACTAAAGTGACTTAAAATAATAAAAATTTATTATCTTTCTATTTTGTAGGACAAATTTCATGGGTTAAAACCAAAGTGTCAATAGGACTTCTTTCTTTCCAGAGGCTCTAGGGAGAATACATTACTTGCCTTTTCCAACTTCTAGAGGCTGCCCGCATCCTTCCACTCATAATTCCTTATCATCAAAACCTACAGCACAGTGCCTACAAATCTCTCTGACTCTGACACTTCTATGTTTATCTTATAAGAATCTTTGTGTTTGCATTGGGACTATCAGGATAATCTTCTCACTTGAATATCTTTATCTTAATCACATTTTAAAAGTAGTTTTTACATCTAAGGTAACATATTCATAGATTCTAGGGGGCCATTATTTTGCCAAATACAAGATGGGAAGTTAAGATTATTTTTGTTAAACTTGTCCTCTTTTATAATGTATTCATCATTTTAGTGCTATAGATTTTTCTCTCAGTGCTGCTTTGGCTGCATCCTATAATTTTTTTTATATGTTGTTTTTTGTTTCTCACTCAACTTTCCTGAATTTCTCAACAACAAAACTGGAAGCTAGGAGACAAGAGAACAGAAATTTCAAATGATAATGGTTTTTAATCTGGAATTTGCTACCCCGTATCAATAAAATTTGTAAGGCAATTTTAACAAGTAACTCCCCCAACCCAACTTCAGTGGTTTAATACAATAAAATGAAATTTTATTTCTTGTTCATGGACCAGAACAAGGTAAGAGTTCCTGGGTAGTATATGGCCTTCCATTTATTGATTCAGAGATCCAGCGTCTTATAATTTTATGGTTTTCCATCAAATTGGAACTTGCAATCCTCTGCCTTCAGATTGTGGAAGTGAGGAAGAGAAGAAGAGAGGGATCATTGATCTGGAAGTGACTCATATCACCAACCTTCACATACCATTAGTAAGAACTAGACATCTGCAATCTCCTAGAAGCCAGGAATCAACTCAATAACCTGTGTAGCCAATAACTTCCCATCAACAACTCTTCAGATGAGAGGAAGAGCACAAATGACTGGTGGAGAGCCAGCTATTTCTGCCACACATACCCAAATATCAGCTGACTGACAAAGAATAAAAATATTTTTAGACAAGTAAGGTCTCATATGACTTTTCTTCCATGTGTCCGTTACTGGGAAGAGAGATACTCCAACAGAATAAAGAAATGAAGACATCAGTGGCAGTCAGGGATACAACATACAGAAGAAAGGTGATGGAAATCCCCAGGGTATAGGAAGGGGGATCCCAGGGTGGCAGGTGTGAACCAGGCCTTGAGTCCAAATCTAAGCAGGCATTCAGAGGACTTCAAGAAAAAGATTTCCAAGAAGACAAAACTAACAGAACATTCTATGATTTAAAATTATTAGAAGGATTTACATTGATGATAAAGAACCTTAGAAAACCAAAACATACCAAAGACAGAAAATTATTAACTCTAGGTGTGTGTGTGTGGGGGGGGGGAATAGAAAACAAAAAGTTGTACAAAAAAGAGACATTTAATTGTAGTTTCCTACCTATTGTATATACAGAAAACTACATGACACTGAAAAAAGAGATAGAGGAAGATGTAAGGAGATGGAAGAACATACCATGTTCATGGATTGGTAGAATCAACATCATCAACCTATAGATTGCTTTAGGTCCATACTTCCTAAAGCAATCTATAGGTTCAATGCACTCCCCATTAAAATACCAACAGCATATTTCACTGACCTAGAAAGAACTCTCCAAAAGTTCATTTGAACAATAAAAGACCCCGAATAGCCACAGCAATCCTGAGAAAGAAGGGTAAAGTAGGAGGAATCTCAATACCAGACTTCAAACTGTATTACAAAGCCACTGTTCTCAAAACAGCCTGGTACTGGCAGAAGAACAGACATATAGATCAATGGAATAGAATTGAGAACCCAGATATCAACCCAAATCACTATGCTCGATTAATATTTGACAAAGGAGGCACGAATATACAATGGAGTCAAGACAGTTTCTTCAATAAATGGTGTTGGGAAAATTGGACAGACACATGCAAAAGAATGAAACTAGATCACCAACTTACACCATACACAAAAATAAACTCAAAATGGATGCAGGACTTAAACATCAGACGGGAAACCATAAAAGTACTAGAAGCAGCCACAGGCAGCAAAATCTCAGATGTATGCCAAAAGAACTTCTTCACTGATACTGCCCCTAGGGCAATGGAAGCTAAAGAGAAAATAAACAAATGAAACTACATCAAAATAAAAAGCTTTTTTACAGCAAAAGAAACCATCAACAAAACAACAAGAAAGCCCACGGTGTGGGAGAACATATTTGCAAATAACACCACTGATAAAGGTTTAATCTCCAACATCTACAGACAGCTGATACAACTTAATAAAAGGAAGGTGAATGATCCAATTAAGAAATGGGCAAGGGACCTAAATAGAATATTTTCAAAAGAAGACAGAAGGAAGGCCAAAAGCCACATGAAAACATGCTCAAAGTCACTAATTATCCGAGAGATGCAAATCAAAACAACAATGCGGTACCATCTCACACCTGTCAGAATGGCCAACATCAACAAATCAACAAAAGACAAGTGTTGGCGAGGTTGCGGAGAAAAAGGAACCCTCGAGCACTGCTGGTGGGAATGCAGACTGGTGCAACCACTGTGAAGAACAGTGTGGAGTTTCCTCAAAAAACTGAAAATGGAACTCCCATTTGATCCAGTAATCCCACTCCTAGGAATATATCCCAAGAAACTAGAAACACCAATCAGAAAGGATATATGCACCCCTATGTTCATAGCAGCACAATCTACAATAGCCAGAATTTGGAAACAGCCTAGGTGCCCGTCAGCAGATGATTGGATCCAAAAACTGTGGTACATCTACACAATGGAATATTATGCTGCCATAAAAAAGAAGGAATTCTCATCATTTGCAGCAACCTGGATGGAATTGGAGAACATCATGCTGAGTGAAATAAGCCAATCAATGAAAGAGAAACACCACATGACCTCAGTCATTTGTGGATAATAAAGATCATTATAAACTGATGAACCAAAAGATAGATATAGAGACAGTAAAGCAACAAGCAGATTGTCAAATTTCAGCAGGGAGGGGAGGAGGATCTGGGGGAGATAATACATCAACCGAAGGACTTGTATACATGCATATAAGTACAACCAATGGACATAAAACTCTGGGGAGGGAGGGGATGTGTGGGAGGGAGGGAGGGGGGCAAAAAAAAATCAATAAAATATGTAAAAATAAATAATTAAAAAAAAATAAAAATAATTGTATTGTAGTTTCCTAGATGGTGTGGTATTAAAAAAAAATTAAAAAAAAAAAGTATTACATCTTTGCCCCTGTTTCCTGGCACAGAGCTCCCTTGGAATTTCCTTAGTGATACAGTGTCTTTTGTTATTCATAACAATCTCCTTTCAAACATACCTGTGTTTATGCTAATGAAGTGACAGCAGTGGGCCCCTAGATAGCGTCAGGATGGGAGTTGGTACCAAAGGACCCAACCATGTGATAAGATTGAATTTTCAGCACCTCCTCCCAACCTCCAGGGGAAGAAAGGGCTGGAGATTGAGTTTAATTGCTAATGGTCAATGATTTAATCATTCATGCCTCAGAAATGACATTTCCATAAAAATCCCTAAACAACAGGATTCAAGAGCTGCTTCTGGGCTGATAAAAACACAGAGATGATGGGAGAGTGGTATGCCCAGAGAGAGGCCTTGGAAGCGCTGTGTCTCCTCCCTCCCCACATACCTTTCCCTATGCTTCTCTTTCACTTGGCTGCTTCTGAGTTGGATCCTTTATGATAAACCAGTGAGGATAAGTAGAGCCCTCCCCAGGGCTCTGTGAGTCACTACAGCCAGGTATCAAACCTGAGGAAGCAGCTGTGCCAACTCCTAGACTTGTAACCAATTCAGACCAAAGTAGAGGTCACATGGGGACATGGCACTTGTCCTGGGGACATGACACTTGTAACTAACATATGAAGTGGAGACAGTGCTGGGGTACTGAGCTCTTAATTTGTGGAGTTCAATCCAAGGAGTCACCTGCAGATTTGGCTGGTGTCAGGGAAGAGGAAACACCCCAGACGTGGATCGGCTTTAATTGATCAATGCTTCATAATTATTATTAATACAAACTGAATACTGAGATTACCAAAATTACAATATAATTATATCAATATAATTATAATATAAAAATAACTGAAAGAGAAAATGTGTGTGTGTGTGTGTGTGTTTTGGGGTGGAGGCTCAAAAGGAGCACTAATCTTTAACTTCCTTAATGCAAAGTCAATAGATAATGCCTGAAATTGAAACAAATAAAGACATAGCCTTATATCAATGTTACTTATAAATATGAAGGTAAATGTAAAAGGAATAGCCTATAGGAGGCAGGAATAGGTTAGAGGAGAGTTAGAAAAACCACTTTATTTTATAAGAAAAATTTCTAGGATTGTTTTGTCTTTTTAAACTACGTATTTGCATGACTGATTAATATGAAGCAAATCTATTTTTGAAGACAACTAAAGAAGCTCAGCCTAGAGCAGTGATTTTTAATCTTTCTAATGCCGTGACCCTTTAATACAGTTCCTCAGGTTGTGGTGACCCCCAACCATTAAATTATTTTTGTTGTTACTTCATAACTGTAACTTTGCTACTGTTATTAAATATCTGAGTATTCAGATGGTCTTAGGTGACACTGTTAGCAGTTCTCAACCTGTGAGTTGCGACCCATAGGTTGAGAACTGCTGCTAACAGCAAAAATTACAGTTATGAAGTAGCAACAAAAATAATTTAATGGTTGGGGGTCACCACAACCTGAGGAACTGTATTAAAGGGTCACAGCATTAGAAAGGTTGAGAACCACTGGCTTAGAGAGATATTGGATAGAGAAAGACTGAAGCCATGGAAGACTGTGGGCAGAGAGACTAGCTAGAAGCTGGCAGCACCGTGCAGGAAGAGAAAGCCTGTGCTGAATGAAGGCAGTTCAGTGGGAGGAAGGACAGTTACAAGGTGGTCAAAAGCCAATTAGGGAGGAAATAAAAGTAAGAGAGGAACATGTAGACACTGCAGCATCTTTGTCTTTCAAGACTGCATACATGGCAATGCCATTTGTAGAGAGAAGAAATGTAGGGGGGAAAGCAAATTAAGCAGAAAGATGAGGTGAGTTTTGGGCATGATGGATATGAGATGCTATGTTCTAGAGCCCAGAAGCGAGATCACAACTACAGACCTAGATTTACCAAGGAGTAGGGCACTAGTGCCACGGTTGACAAAATCATATTGAGCAGGGTGAAGCTTGCAGAGTGATAAGAAAGTCAGCTCAGCCCTGGAGAATGCCAACTCGTGAGCAGAGAAAGAAGAAGCACCATCAAAGAGGGTAAACAGAGACAGAGAGAGACAGAGACAGAGATGCCCAGGTCAAATGCAGTGGTATTTCAGAGTCCAGGAGGAAGAAGGGTGTCACAGGAGAGGAATCGACAACGTCAGCATGAAAAGGAAGTGCGTAAAACAAACATTAAAGAGTCCATTATATTTGGCAGAGTGGTTTAAAAATAACGGGAAATTAAGAGCACATTCTGTTGTAGAATAGTCTGCTATAAAGGCAAGAGAAGTGGCAGAATCCACATGGGAAAAAGGGTCCAAGGAGAGCTGTTTGTGTGTTTGCTTAATGTGTATTTTTATGTTCTGATTACGAAAGTAAAATTTGCTTTAAATAGAAAGTTTGCAATATGATTCAGCCATGAGAAAGGAGGATATTCTGTCATTTGTGACAACAGCAACAGACCTGGAGCCCAATTTACTGAGATATCAGATGCAAAGAGAAATACTGTATGATCTGACTTATGTGTGGAATCTAAAAGAAGTCACATTCATAAAGAGAGAGAGAGAGAGAGAGAGAGAGGAGGGGAGAGAGAGAGAAATGGTGGTTACGAGAGCATTGGGGGCTAAGATTAATGTTGTATAAGAATGCAAACTTGCCAACAAATAGTAAATAAGCCATAAAGATCTAATGCACAGTAAAATGAATACAGACAATAATAGTGTACTATAATTATGTAATACTAGAAGCCCAATGCATGAAGATTCGTGCAAGAATGGGCCTTCACTCTGGCCAGAGCCACCTTTCTGTTCCAGCTGAACCTGTCATTCAACCTTCCCACATTGCCCGGAGGCCCGGAGCAGCTGGGATGGTGTGGAACACCTGGGTCATCACCATGATGATAACACAAATATCCCACCCCACCCCTGGCTGCTCGGTGCCTATGTATGTGAATTAACCTACCATATTTGTTGGGTTAATTTGCATACTCACTCCTGATTGGCTGGTGGGTGTTGCAAAGGTACAGTCCATTCTCATGTTACTCTTTTATTAGTGTAGATGATAAATATTACAATGGCAATAATGTGACAATCTACAAATGCATCAAAGTAAAACATTGTACATATGTATATAAATCATGTTAAGCGTATTTTTTTAAAATTTAAAAATAAATATAAAGATGATATTTTGATAGACTATCTATACAGTTTACACCTCTCCCTTCCCCCCCTCTCCACCTCCCCACACCCACCACCTTTTAGCCATGTTTTTTCGTCACTTAAACTAAAGGCAACATATGCGTTTTCTCAAAGGAAGGAGAATAGTTTAGAAATGAAGAGAAAATTATTTGGGGTTTCAAACCCAAAGATTTGTCATTTGTAAGAGACTAAAATTTTGAGATGTGAGGACATTTTACCTCACAGAACTCAACACACCTATCTTGTGCCACAACTACAAAATGTGGAAGGATGTGTGGTATATAAGAATCAATTTCCCCACAACAGAGAAGCCTCCAGACTTGGAGAAAATGAAGAAAAAATAAAGGATTTGCCATACTGGTGTATTCCTGAGACAGGGCCTGCCCCAGGAGCTGTGTCCAGTTCAGAATTGAGGGAATGGGAACAAGACATAAAATCTAGGAGAGCTTGAGAAATCCCAGAGGAGAAGATGCCTGTGCCTGGCTTCCTATTTGTAACCCGAAAAAATGTCAAATTCTGGGAAGTTCCAACACCTAGCATAAGAACAGTGAAGGGGGCATGTCTACATGGATATTTGGCATTTACACAACCTTATAAAATTTCTTGTATCCTGGGTGGCCAAGGAACACCCAAGAGGACCATAGGATTAGCAGAGAGAAAACTGGACTCAAAGAGGCTTTGAAGCAAGATAGGAAAGCAATGCAATGAACTATGTGGACAGACACCAGAGGCTAGACAGGAAAAGATACTTGATTTTTATGCCAGTACAGATAGATGATGACTGAGAGCTAGTTGGTTCCAGAGCTCACTGCCTTATACTGTGGAATATTCTGGAAGTTAGTTACAGCTTCAGGGATGCTAGGAGTACACTTCTACCCCCCAAGACAACTGAGGGCTTGAAAAAGAACTTAGATATAATAACAAAACAAAACAAAAAATCCCCCCATAATGCCAGTACTGAGTAAAAACTATTTTTTGCATTTTGGTTTACTTTTATAGTCTTTTTTGTTTATTTTTTATTGAGTGTATTGAGGTAACATTGGTTAATAAAATTGTATAGGTTTTAGGTTCATAATTCTATTATACCTCATCTGTATATTATATTGTGTGCTCACCTCCCAAAGTTTATAAATCTATTTGTGTGTGCCAAAACTGGTTTGGCTCAATGGATAGAGTGTCGGCCTGCAGACTGAAAGGTCCCAGGTTCGATTCTGATCAAGGGCATGTACCTTGGTTGCGGGCACATCCCCAGTAGGGGGTGTGCAAGAGGCAGCTGATCGATGTTCCTCTCTCATCGATGTTTCTGACTCTCTATCTCTCTCCCTTCTTCTCTGTAAAAAAAAATCAATAAAATAAAATAAAAATCTATTTGTGTTTATATCCTATATAATAAAGAGATAATATGCAAATTGAGCATCACTCCAACACACAAAATAGCCATCCCCATGTAGTCAAAGAAGGCTGCCCCCATATGGACACAAGATGGTCACAAGATATCCAGCAAGAAATGGTAGTTGGGAATGACCAGGCCAGCAGGGGAGGGCAGTTAGGGAAGACCAGGCTGGAGGGGAGGGCAGTTAGGGGCAATCAGGCTGGCAGGGGAATGGTTAGGGCACATGTGTCAAACACAAGGCCCGCGGGCCAAATCCAGCCCGCCAGGCCTTGCAATGTGGCCCGCACCGCGCTGTCATCACTGCACTCCGCTGTCAGTTTATGACATTGTCAGTTTATGACTGTTCAGTAAACCATTCGGCCCTCGATTTAGGCTGGATTTTAGATTTTGGCCCCTTCTCTGATTGAGTTCGACACCCCTAGGTTAGGGGGTGATCAGGCTGGCAGGCAGAAGCAATTAGGGGAAATCAGGCAGGTAGGCAGACGAGCATTTGGGAGCCAGCAGTCCTGGATTGTGAGAGGGATCCCAGATTTTAGAGTGTGTAGGCTGGGCTAAGGGACAGGGCCCCCCCCCCCCAACCTTGTGCACAAATTTTGTGCACCAGGCCTCTAATATATATATGTCTTATAACCCAGCAATTCCTGGGAATATAATCACCAAAATCCAAAACACTAATTCAAAAGAATATATGTACTCCTATGTACATTGTAGCATTATTTACAATAGCCAAAATTTGGAAGCAGCCCAAGTACCTATCAATAGATGAGTAGATAAAAAGCTGTGGTACATTTACACAATGGAATACTACTTGGCCATAAAAATGAAGAATATCTTACCTTTTTTGATAGCATGGATGGACCTGAAGACTACTATGCTAAGTGAAATAATCCAGTCAGAGAAAGATAAATGCCATGTGATTTCACTCATATGGAGAATCTAATAAACAAAATAAACTAATAAATAAAATAGAAATAGACTAATAGATACAGAGAATAGACTGACAGCTGTTGGAAGGGCAAGGGGGATTAAGAAGAAAAACAAGGTGAAGGGATTAAGAAAAAATACCTCATAGATATAGATAACAGTATGATGAATCCAAGATAAAAGGGGGTGGGGGACACAACAGAAGTTAAAGGAAGGATAAATGATAATGGAAGACTTGATTTGGGGTGGTGAACACATAACACAATACAAAAATGATATATTATACAATTGTGCATCTGAAACCTGTATAATTTTATTAACCAATGTCACTCCAATAAATTTAATAATAAAATAAAATAAACAAATTACATATTGACATTTAGGCTTTGGGAAGAAGTACAATTGTATTTAATAGTAAAATGTCTAATCCCCTGTAAGTTATATTTCTAAATAGAAAAAAGTGTGTGTGTTGGGGGAGAGGGGGAAGTCACTAAGAGAATAAGTATTTTAATAGTATTTACCAAAAAATTAACAACAAAAAAAGTATTAAAAAAAGTATTTACATACTATCAAATTGCCTTCCAGAGAGATGGTACCCATGGCCAGTTATAAGAGAGCCTATTTTAATGCAATGAGAGTTGTAGTTACTAGTACATGGTATAAATATTGGAGAGATATGAACATGTTTAGGCTTTAAAGATTTAACTATTAGAGAAGGAGAGACTGAAAACATAAAATGGCAAGGCAATGACTGATGAATCCTAGTCCTGGAGGAGATATAAGAGGGAATTTAATGTATAAGAAGCAAAATTATCATTTGGCAAAATTCTATCTAATAAAAGAGTAATACGTATGCAAATTAACCATCACTCTGCTACACCCACAAGCCATGCCCACAATCCAGGAGAAGATATGCAAATAAACCCAACGAAGATGGCTACAGTCAGAGAGAGCAGGAGGGAGGATTGGGTTTCCCAGCAATGGAGGAAGCCAAGCTTTCCACCTGCCCTTGCAGGCCTAGGCTTAAGGCTACAAAGTTTCAATGACAGAAGATACATAAATCCAAACAGAAATGGTGGCAGCCACAGAGGAGCTGGAAAGAGCAGAAGGCTACAGTTGCCCCCGGCAATGGAGGAAGCCAAGCTTTCCACACACCCTGGCAGAACCAGGCCTCTGCTTAAGGCTACAAAGTTTAAATTATAGAAGATACATAAGTCCCAACAGAAATGGCTGCTGCCACAGAGCAAGCAGGAGGCTTGGCTTTGCTCCAGGCTACAAAGTTTCAATTGTGGAAGATAAATAAATCCCAGATACCAGGGTCTCTGCTTGGATTGCCAGGGGCATGGCCAGCCTACAAACCACCACAGGTACCTCACCCAGGCTGCCCCACAGACCAAGAGAACCCCACCCTGATCCGGGACATCCTTCAGGGCAAACCGGCCGGCCTCCACCCCTGCACCAGGCCTCTATTCTTTCTAATAAAAGAATAATATGCAGATTGACCATCATTCCAACACACAAGATGGCTGCCCCCATGTGGTCAAAGATCCTGCCCCCATGTGGACACAAGATGGACACCACAAGATGGCCAGCAGGGGAGGGCAGTTGGGAGGGACCAGGCCTGCAAGAGAGGGCAGTTGTAGACAATCAAGCCTGCAGGGGAGGGAAGTTAGGGGTGACCGAGCCGGCAGAGGAGGGGAGTTGGGGGCGACCAGACCTGCAGAGAAGGGCAGTTGAAGGGGCCCAGGCATGAAGGGGAGGGCAGTTAGGGGCAAACAGGCTGGCAGGGGAGCAGTTAGGCATCAATCAGGCTGGCAGGGAGTAGTTAGGGGGTAGATCAGGCTGGCAGGCAGAAAAGGTTAGGGGCAATCAGGAAAGCAGGCAGGGAAACAGTTGAGAGCCAGCAGTCCTGGATTGTGAGATGGATGTTTGACTGCCTGTTTAGGCCTGATCCACTGGGCTGGGCTCAGGGACACCCCCTGCCCCTGCACAAATTTCATGCTCCGGGCCTCTAGTTTTTAAATAAATACCACTAACTGAGAGTAGTAAGAAGGGAATTAAAGATATAAACAGATATAATGAAGTTTCAAGGTAAAGGGATCATGAAAATTAAATAAATATCAAAAAAAATTTAAATAAATATCACTATGAGAATGGGGACTGAAGACTAAGAGTCTTGACATTTTTTCTCCAAAAGTCCCAGAACGCTGACTCATATACAGTAAGTGCTAATACCAAACTGAATTTCTGAGTTAAGAAATTCTAAAATATCTCTTTAAAATAGTGGTATATTATTTATTAATATATTCATTTGAGATCTGGCATTAATCTCAGATATCTTGTATTGGAATCGAATAAACTTATTTGCCTACCTTTTGGCAAATCATTGCATAATTACTCTGATGTCTCCTCTTGTACCATTGAAACATGAATATTTCATTATAACTTACATGTCAAACAGACTATCAAAATATGTAAACTAAATTACTGAAAATAGCCCTGACCGGTTTGGCTCAGTGGATAGAGCGTTGGCCTGCGACTGAAGGGTCCCAGGTAGGATTATTGTCAAGGGTATGTACCCTGGTTGCGGTCACGTCCCCAGTAGAGGGTGTGCAGGAGGCAGCTGATCAATGTTTCTCTCTCATCGATGTTTCTAACTCTCTCTCCCTCTGCCTTCCTCTTTGTAAAAAAAAATCAATAATATATATATATATATTATATATATTATATATATAATTATATAATATATATATATTTAAAATTACTGAAAATATATCTCATTCAGTTAAATCTAGTAGTTACTATTAGTTTCCAGTTTTTACAAAGAGGGTTTTTTAAATGCATATATTTTGTGTCTCAGTGGTTTGCCAAAATATCTTCCCAAGTATGCTTGGAAAAAGAAGAAGAAGAAGAAGAAGAAGAAAAAGACCATACATATTGTTTATTTATCATATCTGAAAGAACATCAAATTGAAGATTTTCATAATTATATTTCTATCATCAAAATATCATAATAAGATCATAATTAATTTTCATATCTGTATCTGGGAAAAAATCTAATAATAAGACTGAAAATTGTGTAGCAACAGCCTTTGACCTTCTGAAGCAAAGCCAGTAGGCAGAGCAGTAAATATTTAAGTCTTGAGGGGTGAGGAGTGGCCATATAGTTTCTGTTGAAATTGCTCAACTCTGCTATTACAAACAACTGTAAATAATACTAAATAAGTGCTGTGCCTGTATGTAAATAAACCTTAATTTACAAAACAGGCGACAGCAAGCCAGACCAACCCCTATTCTAAACAAAAACATTTTCCCCAATCACTTTACTTTTTTTATGCTGATGCAACCTTAGACTCAAACCATGTACAAACTAAAGGCCCAGCCTATGACGTTATTTCACAATGTACTGTCCAATTATAGATTCCTTTGACACAAGCTCTATGAAACATAATCATTTTATAATCATTTATTAAATTATTTTTTAATCCTCACAGGAGGTTATATTTTACTGATTTTAGAGAGAGGGGAAAAGGATAGGGGGAAGGAAGGAATGAGAAACATCCATATATAAGAGAAAATCAATAGGTTGCTTCCCATACAACCCCAAATCCACAACCTAGGTTGTGCCCTGACTGGGAATTGAACTGGCAACTTTTCTGTCTACTGGACAACACTCCAAACTACTGAGTCACACTGGCCAGGGCCTACAAGGAACTTTTAATAACAACTTTCTTTATTATAGTCCTGAAAGTTGTATCTCTGACAACAAACTTATGTTTCCTTAATTTAATGTTGACAGGATGTCAGATTTCCTGCTTTTAATAAATCTAATTTGTTATCTATTACATTAAATTTTTAAAGTTTTATGCCAAAACCGGTTTGGCTCAGTGGATAGAGCGTCAGCCTGCGGACTGAAAGGTCCCAGGTTCAATCCCGGTCAAGGGCATGTACCTTGTTGCAGGTACATCCCCTGTAGGGGGAGTGCAAGAGGCAGCTGATTGATGATTCTCTCTCATCGATGTTTCTAACTCTCTCTCCCTCTCTCTTCCTCTCTGTAAAAAAATCAATAAAATATATATATTTTTAAAAAAAGTTTTAAATGGGTTTGCATTTTAGTCAAGTGTATTTTTCCATATTTGGTTATCAGTACACTTAGTTTATACCCTCATTTTGATACTAAAATAAAGTTGCATAATTAACTTCAAAATTAAAATTACAAAATAGCATAGAAATGGCATTATTATCATCAACAGTGGCAATCCATCAAATTGCTGTAAGGCTAGGACTTTTTTAAAACTTCATTCTTGAGGTACAATGACCAGAAAAGTACTTATGGTACAGAGCAATACACATATGAAGCCAGAAGTAGGGAAAATGGTGTTCTTGAAAGTTACAAGCATTCAGGTTGGTTTCCAAGAGAAGTGCAGATTAACCTGGGGGTGGGAGGTATGGGGGTGTGCGGGGAGACTTATTTGTTTGGAGAAACATTCTAATAAACCTTTACTTACGTAAAAATAGACCCCATGTTTAGTCTAGAAGAGAAAATGGTTCCAAAGACAGCTGAATTTCTCCGTTTAACAGACAAACAGAATTTTGGCATTCTCTCCTGGTGGGACACATGGAAAAGGAGGCGAAAACAAGGCCTGAGAAAAGAGGGGTAGGCGGACTGAGAGAAGTTGTGGTCTGAGGTCTAAGCTGAAACAAGAAAAAAGGCCGGTGAGAAATTTGCTATGCTGCAGACTGGCAAGGAACTACCCTGTTTCCCCGAAAATAAGACAGTGTCTTATATTGATTTTTTTTCTCCCAAAGTTGCGCTAGGTCTTATTTTCAGGGGATGTCTTATCTTTCCGTGCACTAGGTCTTATTTTTGGAGGATGTCTTATTTTCGTGGAAACATGGTATGTAATAGTGAGTTATACCTTATTTTTGCATTGTGGAGTAATCCCACTGTGCTAGGCCCAAATATACAATAGAAGTCAATTACTAGTAAACAAAGTAGCCTTTGGCCAATGAAGGGGATGGGTCCATGATCATCTATGAAATGAAGTGGTAGAGAGAGGAGAGTAGTCAGGAGAGGTGAGATAAGAGAGGACTCCAGGGTGGGGCCAAGGGTGGGGTCAGGGGGCAGGCTTACAGACCTCAAGGTGTTCAAGTTAACTGGTTCTCCACCCACTTTCTTGACCATGCCTTCTCAATTCCTGTGCTGGCTCCTCATTTTCTGAACTTTAAACCAGCAATTTTCATTAGGAGTGCTGAAAGAATTTTTATAACATGAAATACCTGACTATTTAGTCAGGGGCACTGACCTCTTTTCCCTGAGACTGTCAAATAAAAAAAATAAAAAAATAAAAATGAGAACAGCCAACACAATAGCCATTCTGTGTGAATGAATCGAAATTATACCTATTTTTAAATTAATTTATTTTTTATTAAGGTATTATATATGTGTCCTTCTAGTCCCATTGCCCCCAAACCCCCAGTCATGCCCTCAAACACACACACCCCACCCCGCCCGTTGTCTGTGTCATTGGTTAGGCTTATATGCATAAGTACAAGTCCTTTGGTTGATCTCTTCCCCTTACCTCCACCCTCCCCTACCTTCCCTCTGAGGTTTGACGGTTTGAAAGATGCTTCTCTGTCTCTGGATCTGTTTTTATTATTCATTATTTTCCATAAATGAGTGAGATCATGTGATATTTATCAAAATTATACCTTTTTTATCAGATGGGCAGAAAATATATTTTTTGTTGTGCTGCAGAATTTTAGTAATTAGTTTATGTGTTCTATGAGATGAAAAAGGTTGAAAATTGCTGCTCTAAATCTTAGTTGGTTACCAGGACTCAGTCCTCAAACCTTTTCTCCTCCCTGCTTATATTCATTTCCTAAGTCAGGGCCTTTTAAAATGTGGGTGCAACCCATTAGTGGATTGTAAAATCAATTTAGAGGATCATGACCAGTGTTTTTAATGAGATTAAAAAAATACATATATTTGAAAATGGCAGACTACAACCTATGTGGTAATGATCAAGTTTGTTTCATGAAAGTTCTGAATGTGTGTGTGTGTGTGTGTGTGTGTGTGTATGTATATGTATTGTGACATGCATTTCTTACTGCTGCCTGTGGTCCAGAAAGTTTGAAAAGCACTGTCCTAGGTGATCTCATCCTGTGTCATGGTTTTCAATACCACTTTTATGGTAAAGATTCACACATACAAATTTATATTTTAAATGAAACAGGATTACCAAACTGCAGCTACTTAGTTGCATCTCAGGTCCTATCAAGTATTGCAAACTAATATGATCAAATCTGACCCCCTCTGCTAATCCAAATTGCTCCATTTCAGAATTGGGCAACTGTGTCTTTCTGGTTCCTTAACTTCTCTCTCAGACCCCACATTCAATGCATAATCAAATTCTGTATTAAGAATCTTACCACTTCGTACCACCCTCATGGCCTCCACCCTAACCCAGCTGTGCCCTTGGTGTCTTGCCCAGGTTATTTTAGATTTAATCAGCTTGTAGAGATAAATGTATCTTGTTTTCTCTCTCTAGGCGATGTGGTTCTGGAGGGTGTGGGCCGCTTCTTCCTCGAATTGGTGAAGAAGCACAAGGGCTCTGATCATTTCTTAAAGTTGCAAATTCAGCACCGTGACCACACTCTCCCCCAGGATGTGCAGAGGCCTCCCCAAGGTGAGTGGGCAGAACTCAGGGCACCAGGGAAGCTGCCCTGGCCTTGGAGAGGAACCTGAACCAGGCCCTTGTGGACCCGAGTGCCCTCCTTTTACCCACTTGCCCAGGTTATTTATTGCCTTCTTCTTCTTTCCTTGACCTTTTACGTCTGTTTTCAAAAGAGCAACTTCAGTTGCTCTTTTGAAAACAGACGTAAAAAAATCAGAGCATTTCCCTTCTCTAAAGTAGGGTTTATCAATCTCGTGCAAAGTTCCTACAAGAACTACTATGCCCCACCACTCCTCTCCGAACTTATGGAATACTACTCTCCTGCTGTTGTTCTCACTCCAGACTCTGTCTCCTTGCAGTTCTTTGAGATAACCAGATGTCCTCCTACCTCAAGGCCTTGGCACATGCTATTCAATTGCCTCAAAGCTTCTTACACCAGATACCTATATGGCTGATTCTATCATTGTATTCAGCCCTTTATTTAAACATCACCTCATAGGCAGATCCTCCCTCTATTCACTATCTGTATTTTCCTATTTTATTTTTATCTATAACATATAACTATGAATATCAGAAGGCCTAGATTTTTAAGACTTAGATTTACTCACAAAAGGAGTGAACAATATCAAAACCAAAGATGCTGTACACATAGTAGGGCTTATGCAAAAATGAATAAATGAATTAGGATAAATATGAGAGCAATAGGAATAACAAAGTCTGAGAAAAACCATTAAAACTTAAAGTGAGAAAAATTATTAAAATTTGGAAAAAAAAAAAGTCTGAAAAGCCTGAATCTGCAAACAAAATAAATGCCCCATCAAAAATAGCTAAGAATTAAACTTAAAAGGCAGAACCCTCAAAAACCCCTCTTACAAAAGACCTTGTTACTAAGTTGATTTTAAAAATAAAAATATGATCTTGGCTGGGTGGATCAGCTGGTTGAAGTGTCATTCCACACACTAACAAGGCGGTGGGTTCGATATCTGATCAGGACACATACCTAGGTAGCATTTTCAATCCAAGTTTGGGGCATGTACTGGAGGCAACTAATAGATGTTTCTTTTTCTCTCTCTCTCTCTCTCTCTCTCTCTCTCTCTCTCTCTCTCTCTCTCTCTCTCTCCTTCCCCCCTCCCTCTTTTTTTCCCTCCCTCCCTTTTTCTCTCTCTGAAAACCAATGGAAACATATTCTTGGGTGAGTATTAAAAATATAAATAAATAATGTACCTTATAAATTTTTAAAAGCCGAAACAGAATGATATAAGAAACTTAAAATGTATAATAGAAGAAAAAGCTATAAGAGATTTAGATTTAAACATTCCATGGTGGTAAAATATTTAAAGGTAAAAAAGAAATGGGTTTACAAATTAACCAAAATTGAAGACTAAGGAATTACATAAGAAAAACAGGTTAGATAAAAATTAGTATGTAAACAATAATACAAAGTTTAAATTCTAGAAATATAGGCGAAGAGGGAAGAGGAAGGCAGCTGGAACTGTCAGGAGTGAGGGTCTGAGAAAAGTCCTTGTGGATCATCTTCTGCTCAAGCAAAGAGGGTGGGAGAGTCGGGGGCTGGGGTCTCCCTCTCATGTATTTCCTTCTCTGCCATTTATGACTCATACCACTCCAAAATGAATGCTCTGAATACATCAATGACATGGAACTTCTAAGCACCTAGGTAATAAGATCTAAAGCTCAGTAGCTGGACATTCGTGACCCTCTAGAATTTGCCTAGATATACTAGGACTCTCCTTCCAATTCTATAGCCAGGCTGATCTTCCACATTTTCCCAACATGAGCCCTCCTCTCTCTGAGTCCTAAATTTCCTATGAAATTCCCACAGCCATGCCCTGCTCACATGGCTTCCCCTGCCTGGCACAGACCCCTCACTCTTCTCAAGAATTCCCCCATGAACTTCATCAGCTGCTTCCAGTGTTCATGTGTCCCATGGCTGTTTACAAGACTAGAAAGTGGGTCGCCTTGATACTTAAATAATAAAAGGAATGACGCCAAGATCTGAATGCTAGAGGGAAAATGGTACAGTGATGACAAAAGGAAGAAAGACAGGAAACTTGGGGGTTGAGGGAGTTGCAGCATCAGGAAAGGGAAACAAAGACATGGCACCTGGAATATCATAAGTGCTCACAAGAAACAAGGACCTTTGTGAGTGAAGCCAGGAAGAGCAGGCAATAAACAGAGAGAGAGAGAGAGACTAACAAGCCTATTTTCAGGGGCAGGAAATGCTAAACAGTTTTGGAACACTTTGAACATGATTAAAGCAAACCCACAGCCGCGTTATTCACCTTCAGCACCTCGGCTGCTAAGCGAGTTACAGTAAAATCCAGAGTGGAGCAGAACAGCAACTCTGTGTGGGAGTTCAAACCACATCAGTTCCAGGCGGGGGGGATTGCCCCGGGACAGCAGGGACTTGTCCAAGGCTGGAGCGTTTGACCAGAAGTAGCAGGGCCGCAGTGACCAGGGGGCAAATGCAATGCCAACGGTTTCATACAGGAGGATAATGGACAGGCAGCAGCTTTGTGCCTCTATAGCCTCAAATATGACTTATGCAGAGACTTGATGGGTGGAAAGAATGCAGATGAGTGACCAGGGAAGGAAATTGCATTTTAGGAAGAAAACACCCTGAGCAATAGCCCCACAGAGGGTGGCCAGGCCTCCCTCTTTGGAGCAATCACAGAGCCCCCACAATTGATCACCCTGCTGCTGGTGGCCTGGCCCTCCCTCTGCAGGGTGATGGTGGGGTGATGGTGGGGCCCCTAGGCCAATTGCATTGCACCTGCCTTGGCTGGCCTGGTGCTAGTGTGTGTCATAGTGTAGTCGTCTGGACTGTTGTTCTGCTGTTCTGCCATTAGGTCGATTTGCATATTATACTTTTATGATATATACTAGTGACCCATTATGCACGGGACCCCTACTTCTCTCTCCTTCCCCCCAACCCCGTGTCATGGGACTACCCTGAGTCCCGGAGTCCTGCCCGCATGGCTGGTGCAACGCAGAATGGCCCTGGGTCCTGGAGTGCTGCCCCGATGCCCACCCTCACAGTCATATGCAGTGGCCTCTGGGCCCCGCTCCACAGCATGCAAGAGGGCCACAGAAACCCCGGGCAGAAGCTGCAGGAAGCATCTGCCATCCCGCCCCCATGGCCCCTCCCCTATTACAGTGTGAGGGTCAATTTTCATATTACCTGTTTATTATATAGGATATATCTACATATATACATATGTATTCAATTGAATATTAGCCATCCTTTAAAAAGAAGGAAATCCTGCCATATCTGACAACATGGATGAACCTGGAGGACATTATGCTTAGTGAAATATGCCAGTCACAAACGAACAAATACTGCATGAATCCACTTATGTTAAGTATCTAAAATAGTCAAATTCATAGAAACAGAGAGTAAGATGGTGGTTGCCAGGTGCTGGGGTGAAGTAGAGAGTTGCTGTGTGATTTCAGTTATGCCAGAAGAATGAGTTCCAACTCCATGCTGCGACTCAGCTATTAAAAGGATAAAAGCATTGTTCTAGAGGTGCCTCGAATCTTCAAACTCAAGCGAGTTATTATCTACAGACTTTGAAAAGCATTCGAGGGACACGCCTACACCCTCCCTCGAAACTTCCAGCATGCCATGCTTATCTCCTCCACTCCCCCGCCTGGGTATCGATGTCTTATGTACCATGGCCCTCGTGTTGGCTGATTCCTGCATCGCAGAACTTCTCACAGAGCTCCATCAGCTGATCAAACAAACGCAGGAAGAGCGTTCACGGAGTGAGCACAACTTAGTGAACATCCAGAAGTCCCATGAGGAGATGCAGACAGAGAACAAGATCTCTCCCTATTACTGGACAAAGCTGCATGGCCTCTATACAACTGCCAAAGCTGATGCAGAGGCCGAGTGCAACATCCTCTGGAAAGCCCTAGATAAGATTGCGGAAATCAAGTCTCTGTTGGAAGCGAGGCAGATCTCTGCCAAGATAGTGGACCTGTACAATGACTCAGAGCCCCCTTGGAAGACCATGCACAGAGGGGTGCTGATGACCCTGCTGTAGCAGTCAGCCACGACCCTGCCGCTGGGGATCAGGAAGCCTGGTAACAAGCCGCCCCCACTCTGCGGGACCATTCTGGCCTCTGGGGACTACGTGGCCAAACCTGGAAACAAGGTGGTTGCCCGGGTCAAGGCCATGGATGGGGATGAGCAGTGGATCCTGGCCAAGGTGGTCAGTAACAGCCATGCCACCAACAAGTATGAGGTTGATGACATTGATGAAGAAGGCAAAGAGAGACACACCCTGAGCCAGTGGCACATCATCCCACTGCTTCAGTGGAAGGCCAACCCTGAGACGGACCCAAAGCCTTATTCCAGAAGAAGCAGTTCGTGCTGACCCTGTATCTGCTTCTACTGTGCCCTGACCCTCACCCCCTACAACGGCCCCAGGATGACTATTCAGTCCTGTTTTAAGACACTTCCTATAGATGGTTACTCCTCTCCCCTCAATGTGGCCCATAGGTACATGGTGGCTTGTAAGGAGCCCAAGAAAAAGTGATGCAGGCTGGCAATCTCCTGCCACCTCAAGGGGTCATACAACAAAACATTATGAGATAAAATAATTTTTCTTCCCCTTTAAAAAAAAAGAATGTGTTCCAGAGATTGGCTGCTCAACATAGTGATAATACCATACTGTGCATTTGAAAATGTAAGAGGGTAGCCCTGGCCAGTGTGGCTCAGATTAGTTGGGTATCATCCTGTGTGCACCAAAAGGCTGCCAGTTCAACTCCCAGTCAGGGCACATGCCTGGGTTTTAGCAGGGGGTATGCAGGAGACAGCCAATGATGTTTTTTGCTCTCACTTCAATATTTCTCTCTCCCTCTCCCTAAAAATCAATTTAAAAATTTAGAAAGAAAATATAAGAGGGTATATATCATGTTGTCTTCTTATCACAATAAAAAACTAAGACATTTCCTTAAAAAAACAAAAAAACAAAACAAAAAAAAAAACTGGTTTGGCTCAATGGATAGAGCATCGGCCTGCAGACTGAAAGGTCCCAGGTTCGATTCCGGTCAAGGGCATGTACTTTGTTTGCAGGCACATCCCCACTGGGGGTGTGCAAGAGACAGCTGATCTATGATTCTCTCTCATCGATGTTTCTAACTCTCTGTCCTTCTCTCTTCCTCTCTGTAAAAAAATTAATAAAAATATATATTTAAAAAAAACTTTAGGTAATAAAAAATATGTACTGTATTAACACTAATTTTCTTTGACAGTATCTCTTCACTTAAAAATATACCACCAATCAGTATTTCAAATTCCTAAACAGATATGAAACTATTATCTGACATATTCAAAATAACTTTTTTGGGGGAAAATACCAAATTTAACTTCACTAGATCAAGGTACAAACTCTGTTAATGGCTGTGGGACTTTGGAAGTCATTAATCTTCTTGCCTCTTCATTTATAAAAAGGAATTACACTAGTTTTCCTACCAAATTTGGATAACTAGGATTCAAGATTTTAAAAATGCTTTTGGAATACTATTTGCATGTGCTGTGGGACTGTTCCCTGGTTCCATCAGGGAAGTCTTGTCAGCTGTTGTAGGTTAGAGCCACCCTTACAGGGGGAAGTCCCCTGCTCTCCCCTTTGTGACAGGTATGCTCCATTCTTAGCTCAGTTGCTAGCAGATTATTTCAGAACAGCAGATGAATGGCAAGAACAGGGATAATACATTTATACCAGTCCCAGAAAAAGAAGTAATATTGTTTACTTTGGGTCTATATATCCTGGGGAATTTAAGATGCCAGAGCAGCTCATTCACAAACAGCAAACATCATTTTTAGTAGCTGTTAAAACAAATACCATAGACTGGGTGGCTTACACTACAGAGTTTTATTTCTCCCATTTCTGTATGTTGGAAGTCCAAGATCAAGGTACTGACAGATTCTGTTCATGAAAAGCCCTCTTCTTGGCTTGCAGACAGCCACCTTCTTGCTGTGTGCTCACAGGGCCTTTCCTTGTTGTGTGCTCATGGAGAGAGAATCTCATTTCCTCTTCTTATAAGGGCACTAATTGCATCACGAAGGTCCCACCCTCATGACCTAACCTAAACCTAACCATCTTCCAAAGACCCACCTCCATTGGTGTTTAGAACTTCAACATATGAATTTTGGAGGAAACACAAAAGCATTAAACCCATAACAGTGTTTTGTTCAATGGCACTAAAAGCCAACATTCACAAGAGTACAAGGCATACTCATTGTCTCAGGGAATGTGTGCTATACAAAATTCTCTGTTTCTGGCTTTTCCTCTTTTCTGAAGGAATATAACATTAGAAGATCAATATAATTATCACAGAAAAGCAGCATCAAACTTTCATTTTCCAAGCTGGTCACCACAACAAATACACATTCTTTGCTGGGGCTTTGGGGAGCTCTCTTCATTTCCTGTTACTGGCTCTCAGTGGGTTTGGGTATGACACACCTACTCTCTCACTCACAGCCATAAAGGTGAAGGGCACAGAGAAAAAGACTCATAAAGCCATGACTCATTTTTGTATCTTTTGGTTTTTGATCAAATGCCAACAGATGGCAAAAGATAAATAAATGAGTCTTCAATAATAAGGTATATGGAAACCAGTAACATTATGGGTGATTATTCAAGTTTCATTATTAATTTTCTTCTTAATATTATAAATAAGTGTAGTACAATAGGAAAAGAATATAATACAGTACAATTCAGTACTTTTTGGGAGTAGAGAGAAGTTGCACTTTGCAGCTACATGTGACTTACTCACACACATGCAAATAGGTGGTGAGATAGTAACTGTTCACCATAAACCTTAGGGTTTCAGATCACCATGGAAAATGTACATTATTTATGTAACAAACTAGGAAATTAGTTTCTCTTTCAAAATGCATTCATTTTCTTTCCTTAAACGCAACGCAAATGGGATAGCGCTTCCTAAAATGACCTAGATCAACGTCTGACACAAGGTGACTAGGATATAGAGTTGGAAGAAGCCTGAGAGATTCCAGCTCCCTCATTTTCTAAAAGAAACAAACTATAACTATAAGTCAAAGATAAATGACTTTCTCGGGTCAGCAGAGCCCATGAATAGTCATGCCCAAATGAGTCGGGGTTTCTGGAGCCTTGTCACGAAGCCCTTTCCAGCACCCATGGTCCCTCTGAAAGCTATGGTCCCAGTATTAACCTTTATTGAACTGGATTATGACATTTTGTGAAAAGACCGAGGCTGAAAGAGTGGTATCCTTTCTATGACAGTATCTAGATTATAGCAGGCACTTAAAAATATCTGTGGAATTAATATACCAAAAAGTACATCATAGTGGGGGGGAAATTTCTGACCTAACAATACAGCCAAAATACAAAACGCATAAGGATAATCAGTACAATTTCTCTGAGAGTTCTTTGATATAATTCTGACTTCCTCAACAATACTTTAAACTTCAGATGGTCTGGGGCTCTGTAATTTATTTATTTATTATACCTTCCTGACACTATAGTGTAAGAAATGTTGTTACAAAGGCCTTTTTTGTTGTTGTTCCTGAAATCAGAATATATAATATTTAAATGACTTTTGTACTGTTTCTTAAGGTAGTTAACTGTCTGGCAGATGGGGTTTGATTGTTTTTAAAACAGTTTATTGAAATATAACCTATGTACCATATATTCACTCATCTTTAATAATAAAAGCATAATATGCAAATCGACTGAATGGCTGAAAAGCGGAATGACCATCCAGACGACCTTCCAGACAAAGCTGGAGCTGGTAGTGAGGGCCGAGGCAGCTGGGGCTGCAAAGGCCTATCTTGGAGGAATTTTGTGCATCGGGCCTCTAGTTTGAAGTATAAAATTCAGTGGCTCACTTTATTGAGCAACCATTACTCCAATAAATTTTAGGTGATGTTCATTGCCCCACAAAGAAGCTATACATGTCTTAGCCATCACCTCTATCTCTATCCCAACCCCCAGGTCCTGGCAACCACTAATCAGCTTTCTGTCTCTATACATTTGCCTATTCTGAATTCCTCATATAAATGGAATAATACAATATGCAGTCCTTCAGATCTGATTTCTTTCACTTAGTGTAAAGTCTTCAAGGTTCGTTCATATTGTAATGTGAATGAATCAGTACTTATTACTTTTAATGGCCAAATAATATTGTATTATATGGTTATACCACATTTGGGTTATCCACTCATAAGTTGATGGACATTTGATTTATTTCCATTTTTTTACTATTATGATCTATGATTCTCTACATGTTTTTTTACTATTGGCCAATCATGCTAATATGAATATTCATAAACACATTTTTGTCCAAGGACATATGTTTTCAATTCTCTTGGGTACATATGTAGAAGTGGAATTACTGGATGGATCATTGGCAGATGGGGTTTTTTTAAAAATATTTTTTTATTGATTTTTTACAGAGAGAAAGAGAGAGGGACAGAGAGTCAGAAACATCGATGAGAAAGAAATATCGATCAGCTGCCTCCTGCACACCCCCTAGTGGGGATGTGCCCGCAACCAAGGTACATGCCCTTGACCGGAATCGAACCTGAGAACTTTCAGTCTGCAGGCCGACGCTCTATCCACTGAGCCAAACCGGTTTCGGCAGCAGATGGGATTTTAATACCAAAATATTTTACTCAGCATGGCATTTGTTATGATTTATTTGGGAGATGGGGCATACTAATAAAAAATCTGTCTCAAATAAATTGTTGCCAAGCCTAGAGAAAAATTTAACAATCTTCGTTGAGCTGGCTTTAAGTCCAGGACCAATCCTTGTCATTTTCCTATTGTAAATCACCCCACATTTTCACAGTATACCTCTCCCTCTACTCAATAGATCCACAGAATAATTCTGAAAATGAATAGTTAAATTGGTAATGCCATAAAGGGCAGATTGCTTTATATACAATGTATACAACAGTAGAGATACAATTTAGATTCTATAGCCACACTGTAACCTCTACAGCAATCCTCTTCAGATTCAATGTGAACTCTAATTTGGGTTGTCTTCATAAAATGTAGAATGTGATATTTCTATTTTTAAATTAGATTATCTCGTTTTCAAAATCTTCTAGTTATATGTTTGACTTAACTGATACTTAGTTCTTGATCAGCAGGACAACCTGTATCTGAGGTACAGCATTATTTATTTGACAAACTGTGGTCTTCTTCATTTGCTTTATGACATAATTTCTAGGAACTCACTGTGGTGAAAACTGGGGACTTTCTGCACCAGTGTGTTGGATTGTACCCATCCTGATCTCACCATCAGCAATGCTGAAGAGACTCTCCAGTGTTATTATCACGGTAGCACTGGTCAGAATGTGGTGTGGTGACTCTGGGCATGGTGGGCAGCCTCTCAGCAGTCTACTTCACCAAAAAGTACCTGCTAGTGATAGTCCTGTGCTCTTCATATCTTTCTCTTCAGAGAAAAAATTGAAGGTCATTGCCAAATGTCATTTACCAGGAGGATTAAATCCTGGTTGTCGATCTTCAAAATTTCATCACACAATTGAAAAATCAATTTTTCAATTGTGTGATGAAAAATTTACTTTCCTTTATATTCGAGCTCTGAATGGCAGACTGAGACCCATCTGGTTCCTTAATTCTTAGTTCAACTATGTTATAGCTTCTGCCTCCTGCATATATTTCACTAATTATACCCAAGTGCCTTCTCAATTATAAACATGCAAAATATCATCAATTGGCCTGTTTTACCTGTCATGGTAAAGGTTATTCAATTCAGAGGTCTTGTGAGTCAGGGAAAGATGGTGACTTTGGAAAGCCTACATTCAAGTTCTGACTGGCTCTTCTTTTTTGAAGATGAGCACTTTAGAAAACTCACAATTTACCAGACCCTCAGTTTATCTTTTGTAAGTTGGGAGGTAATTATAGTGTGAGAGAAATAGTAAATGTGTGCACCAAGACCTACCTTATTTTCCTCTTCCCAATCAACAGAAGATTGCATTTCTCAACCTTACAAGCAGTGATCTTGGGGACATTAAACTAGGCTATGGACAGGGATATTCCACCTTTAAAAGCATCCCTTGGGGACATCTAGCTTTTTCTTTTTCTATTATGGCAAACTCAATGCCATGTATTGTGATGTGTTCTGTGTTTCCTTAGATCCCATATTTGTCTATGTGGCATCCATTAATTAAAGTAATTCAGGGCCAAACTAATCCAGAACCGAACTAAAGGCCAAAGTTGTTTATATCTCCCCTGTGATCCAACTTTCCTGAATGCACAAAAATCACATTATAAACCCTCCAACCAATCTCAAGACCATACCACCAACCAGTTCTTTTTCTAATTTTCTCTTACCAAGCCAATATTTCCCCTGCCCTAAATGACCCAGCGCCAGGTACAACCCTGCAGTCCAGAGCCCACCAACACTATTCAAAGTAGCCAGTACTAAGCTGTTTCCCCCAGCCTGCCTTACTTTCCATAAGGGCAACACAATAGAGGCTCTGGACTGGCCTATGCTTTCCCTTGCTCCTACTTCTGCCTCCCAACCAACTTTGATACCCATGTGGCTCTGCATGGTCTGATGTGCCTCGCTTTTAAAGGAGAACTGCAACTAACAATAAACTTTTAATGGCATTGACCTCTCAATATCATCACTCAGTCACCTTTGTATATTAAGACCCAGGCACAAGTCAAGATGATGGCCTCATAAAATGAAAAATCCTCCCTGACCAGCCCTGGACTTTGTGTGACCAGTTGATAAATGTTTGTTTTGCTAAACTACTGAGATTTGAGAGGTAATTTGTTATTACAGATTCATTGATCCTGTCCTTACCAATACAAAACCCTCACTTTCCAGGTTTATTTTAATGACTAAGAAAAAAATAAATGTACATAAATTACATAAGAGTACATGGTACAAAGTCATATGCTTGGAACTCAAAAATAGTAGTTATGATGATGATTCAACAATGTCTAAAAATAATATCTGTAAAATAAAGCAAGTAGACCTGTCTATTATTCCATCAAGTGAAAATATTCAAACAGGTTTTTACCAGATATGATGCATGCGTTTGAAACATTGACTTGAAACAGAGATTGTGTTGTATAAAAAAAACTACACTTTGGCAATTTGTTCAAAGAGATAGGAAGACACCCCTCAAAAACTAGAAACAAGAACAAAAAGATTTGCTCATTAGGAGTAGCTAGACCTCACAAACAAAACAATCAATTCAGACGAAAGCCCAAATCAAATAAAGGGGCAGATGGTGTAAGTGATAGGCATTACTTTGCTATGCAAAGAATGCTGACAATATATGTAACCAGGAGGATTTATTTATTAAGAGGTAGTTAATGACGTGCAGCAAGTCACTTCATCTGTATAACTCTTCATAGTTTACAAGAACTCTCACAAATATTCTAATAAAAGCTACTACATATACTACTTCCAGAACATAGAGTTCTATTTTTCTCTAACAGTAAAACCAGAAAAAAATGTAGAGGAATAGATGGTATCCAGACTCATACACATAATCTACAAATTTGCTACTCACAGTGCACCTGTGGACCAGCAGAATGGGCATTACCTGGAGCATGTCAGAAATGCAGAATCTCCGGCCCCACCCCAGGCCTACTGATTCAGATCCCAATTTCAACAAGATGCCTAGGTACTTTCTATGCACATTCACATTTGAAAAGAATTGCTTCACAGGATTATTTATAATTGTGTACCCCAGATTCAGGAATGGCAAACTGAATTGGGAAAATAAGATGGAGACTCAAGAAAACAAGACTAGAATATGATTACAACCAATAAACCTTCAAATTCAACCTTTTTGGTATATTCTCTCTGAAATTTGGACCTATTCTAACTGAAAGTTGGATATACTGCTTGCAGTCTAGAAAAGAGAAACCCCAAAAGCTGTGTTTCCCTACGTCTTTTGCACTATGTGACAAAGATGGCGTTATGACTTACCAATCTACAGATTAGTTCTGAGAGATAACTGGGACATCTGATCACCAAAGTTAGTTCCCCACATAATACCCTCATAATCTAATTTTATGTTTCCTATGCATTCTTCTGATCATAATTTGACTTACCATCTATGCAATTTGTCTACACAGAAGAAAAACTGACCAAAGGTTGAGACCAAAATATTTTAGATCACTAGCAATTGTACCTTCCATTATAAATTAGTATGTTGGCTACTTATTCTCAAGATCAGTTGACTGTGTAAATAGGACAAACAAGTCTATCTGAGTCCACTCTGAGAACATTGATAAAATTAGGTTTTCTGGACATTGATGACCATTTGTTAGAAACATGACTGTCTGAGGTTACGGTAGAATGGTGATATATCTGGATGATGACATTTATTAAGCATTTAGTATATTTCAAAAGAACATTATTGCCTTTATTAAGTAAGTTAATTCTCATAGATCATATAGTATTATCCCCACTTCACATTTCAGAAAACAGGGGCATTAAGTCATTAAATAACTTGACTAAGTTATGAAGTGACAGATGCAGAATTTTAACTCAGCAATCTGGCCCTGGAGCCTGCTCCCTTGACCACTGTCCTATAGCACCTCCATCCTGTCTCTCCACCATTGTTACATATTGACCTTCCCTCTCTACTTCTCCCACCCATCCTTTTTGGGTTATGGTAAAAAAAAAAAAAAAAAAAAAAAAAATTAACAGTCCTCAAGTACCAGGCATTAAAAGCTCTTAATATAAAAGAGATGAAAGCCTCCTGCATTAGGTGACTTCCCCTACATAGCTAAGGATGCTCCCCTGGGACTTGCAGCTTAAACTAAGATATGCTAGATCCCAAGAACACATTCTCTGCTTTGTACCTCCTTGGATTGGCTTTCTCTGATCTTGAGAATGGAATGGCACAGAAGCCAAGGATGGATGGGGCAAGGGAAGGGGAAGGACTTAGATGAATCTAATTAGCCCAACAAGTTATACCACTGGGGTTTGGACCAACAGCTCTATATATAAATGCAGAATGTGCTTCCCCTCACCTGGACCTCTGTAGGTATGTTTCTTTTAAGACTATCCCAAGGAATTGGCTGTAGCCACACAGAACCCAAGTATTTGCAACCATGAATCTCTGGCCAAATACCAGCATTATCCACATGACAAACACAACAAAAATAACATGTCATTTTACCAATAAGAAAACTGATAAACTATAGAATGAAGATGTTTACCTCTATTCCTATGATAAGGGCAGAATAGGCCAGGAACAAGTTCTCTTGGGTCTCTTATAGCTAGGGTTGTCCAGTGAATTGTCCATGTGACATCAGATCAGTGTTTCACAATCTTTTCCCAGCACACCTGTGAGAAACAACATATTTTGTAAGTTACTCCAATGAGATTTAAAAATAAGCTACATACTCCCACTCTCTCCAGTGCTAATGACGAAATCAAGCTGCTCCATATTTTCAAGATGCATTGCCCGACAGAGAAGAAACCAGTTTAGTAAGACTGGGCAACAGTATGAGACTTTAGTATAAACTAAAATTGAACCTGAACACTTAACCAGTTCAACTATGTCTAAATGACTAATAATTGGGCTTCTCCTGTTCCTCTCCTAGTTATTGGCAATATCAAAGAACTTATAACTACAGTGACTTACCACATTTTGTATTTGTTAGAAAAGTAAAATAATTTAATTGATTATGTATTTAGAATTTATTTAACCAATCTCCCAATGTATACAAATACCAGCTTGCCATTCATCCATCCATCCATTCATCCATCCATCCACCCATCTATCTACCCGTGTGTGTTTGTGTGTGTACATGAATATCCGTGGTCGGCAAACTACGGCTCGCAAGCAAGCCACATGCAGCTCTTTGGCCCCTTGAGTGTAGCTCTTTCACAAAATACCACGGCCTGGGCAAGTCTATTTTGAAGTGGTATTAGAAGAAGTTTAAAAAATTTGGCTCTCAAAAGGAATTTCAATCGTTGTACTGTTGAGATTTGGCTCTGTTGACTAATGAGTTTGCTGACCACTGATATACATATATATAAAATATTTATCATTATATAGAAAATACTTAGGTTAACTTCCCAATGATCAGGAGGCAATGGGTGGCACATGATAACCCCAGAAAAGGAAAATACTAGCATTTTAGTGTTAACTAATTTCTCTATAAATATTGACCATGGCAGTTGGTGGTATCATGCACCACTTATAAGGAATTGTACAAGCCTCTAAGTCTGTATTTCCTTCCTATTTTTTAGAAACTAGATCTAGAATTTGCACAACATATAAAATCATCTATTTGAAACTTAATATAGAGCATGAAAAGGCTTGCAAAAATTGAGTGCATTTCTGACTGTGATAGTGTTTTAAGCATTTCTGAACCACTGATTACTTTTTCAGTTTTTGAAGAAATTTAAGAAGCATAAAAAGTATTAATTTATGTGCAGTCAAATAGGTGTATAAGATAGTCTGGTGTAAAAGATACGTCCACAAAACAGTGAAGGTGGCCAGATGTCTACCACATCCAAATGAGACTCCACAACAATGAGGCTGGCAGAAAATTTTGAAAGAGAAGTGCAATTATAAATGAGCAGAACTAAACGCCACAAGTTAATCAATAGAATATAATGTGCGAGACCGTCATGTAAGAAATAAGTTACAATTAGAGAACTGGAATGCCAAATATTCAGGAAAAAAAATTAAGAACAACATATGCAATAATGTTAACAACTATTAAATCAGCTAGAAATACTTTATGTTATACTTTGTATAACTAGTAAGCAAAGCTGATATGAACATTTACATTTATAGATTGGTGTCAAACAATTATTTTTTACATTTGAAAAACTCACTGACTCAAACCACTGAGTCAGCCAAATCACAGAAGGTATGTGATTTTACTTTCCACTAAGTGCCTGTTTCCCACACTTTGGTTAACTCTAGGTATTGTTTTTCAATTAGAATGTTTCCAACTTGCTAAGAAACAAAATTATATCATATTATTTTATATCTTATTTCCAGTGCAGGTGAATACTTTCCTTGTATGTTTCTTGGACTTATTATTTGTTTTAGAAATTTCCTGCTTATGTCTCCTGCTCATTTTTCTATAGAAATATTCATTCTGCTCTTATTGACCTCCAAAAGTTTTCATATAATCTGGCTACTTGTAGGTCATGTACATTAAAAATTATGTTTTTATGATTGGAAACTTGTTTTTTCATTATTGGAAACTTGTTTTTTGATTGGTTCAAACAACTCTGGTCTATTTGGAAACATGAACTGAGGTATAGTATAGTCTAGTTAGGCTCAGAGCAACAAATCTGTATGTAGTTGACTCTACACATTCATTGGTCTTTAATGGCTCTTGTTTACCTTGAAGAGAAAGTCTCCCAAAAATCATATTTGGGCCCTTTGCCTTTTTCTGCCCCTATCTCTTTCTTCAGAATTTCATGTACCCCAGTAGTTTCACAACACTAAGCTAATAATTCTGATTCAGTCTACCTATCAGCCAGCAGCATGGTTTCATTTGCCTGATGTACCCTTTCCTTAAGATTTTGTTTGCTTGCCCACCCCCTCAAATGCACACAGCACCTCTTCAGTATGCCCAGCAAATATGAAGCATCATGAAGTTTCATCATCTCAAATTCAAAGATTGCAAACCAAAGTCACCTACTGCCCACAAACCATCCTTACATTCCAATTTCCCTTTTTGTTATCTCCCCAACTTCTGCTGTTTCACTGAAAACATCTAGTCTTCCTTCTTTGTTATCACCACATGCCATCAATCTGTTACTTTTTTCTCTAATTGCTCAAAAATTCATTCTTTCCTTTCTCCCCCTCCCCCCTTATAGCTGCCATTCTGGCCAAATCCTCCTCATCTGGCCGGCAGCTTGCAGCTGCTGGGGACCCTGCACATGCACGAATTTCATGCACTGGGCCTCTAGTAGAATATATGAAATTAAAAATCACATAAGTCAAAACTAAATGTAAAAATTTGGCATTAGCATTTCACTGACAGATAAAACGACATTGGTAAGACTCCCGAAGCCAAGTATGTTCAGAGAGAAATAAAGACTTGGATAGAATCCTAAGGTGTACCTGTGGTTAGTGGGTACTCAGAAAGGGAAATATCCATAGAGATAAAAAAGGAATGGTCAAAGAAGAAGGAGGTCTGCCAGAACAGATAGGAGTCAAGGAAGTAAAGGCCAGAGGTTTTTAAGATGGGGTGTTAAAGACAGAGAAGGCATCCTTGGACTAGGCAATAGGAAGTTTGCCAGTGACCTTTGGAAGACTGCATAGGCTCTAAGCTGTGATGAGCTGAAGGGTGGATGAATTATAGACATGAGGTGCAAAGTCACAGGGGAATAATGGAGTCAGGGCACAATTAGAAGGCGTGAGGGGCTAAGAAACAGCTAACTAAGGCAAAAGAGAGTGATGACAGAGATAGCCAATAAACTAGTGGCTGTTATCCAATTCATTGTTTCAAAGAGAACAAGAAAAAATAGTTTACAATATGGAGTTCAATACCAAATACTTCTTTCAATCGCAAACTACAAGAGAAATAGTTGCCTGCATTGGCAGAATCCTCAAATTTTTGTGTGCAGGAAAATTATTAAGTTTCTGCTCTTGCCAGAAACATATCAGTCTGGTCAGGCATCTTCTGGAATAACTCAATTTTGGGTATAGATATTGTGTTTTCAGGAAAGTGCAGCACCCACCATTTCTGGGAGGAGTCACTACACCCCCAAGTGGCCAGCCATGGGAACAGCATTTCTCTTAGCCTCCTCCCACTGGTGGATTGTGGGTTGAATCACAAAAGAATTCTACAGCCAAAAGAGAACTTAGCACCCCTCTCCTTGGGGAAGAGATAAAGATAGCAGAGGTGACTTGCCAAATTTTTCAAATTGTCTTTTTACTTTAACTTGCATGTGGATATCCTGTGCATAGAGGAGGGATTACATTTATAAAAGACAAACAACAAAATGTTATCGCCTATAAAATTTGTACATTTTCATTTAAACTCAAGGTTAGTGTTCCTATCAGACTCTGTTTTAAGTGCAAAATGTTGATGAAATGCAACAATACATACAGATTGTTGTTCCTAAACTAATTTTTAGCAATACCCATATTGCCATAAGGTTAACAGAATATTTAGTATAGCCAAAACCGGTTTGGCTCAGAGCGTAGGCCTGTGGACTGAAAGATCCCAGGTTTGATTCTGGTCAAGGGCATGTATCTTGGTTGTGGGCACATCCCCCGTAGGGGGTGTGCAGGAGGCAGCTGATTGATGTTTCTCTCTCGTCAATATTTCTAACTCTCTATCCCTCTCCCTTCCTCTCTCTGTAAAAATATCAATAAAATATATTTTTAAAAGAATATTTAGTATAAGTAGAGCTATTTCATATTGTTTTTTAATGTATGTAAGCTCAAATGGAATGTCAAAATAAAAAACATGTCTACTGAGGATATAATCTAAGTGGTTAGTAGAATGTGTTTATAATTTTAAGATATAAAAATCAATTATATTATCTTTTCATTCTTTTGCTATTCTCTTTACATTTTTTTTCCAGTAAATTAAAAGGACAGATGTCATAAACAAAACTTGGAGATTTCGGGGAAGAGGGGTATAAAAATCACTCAAAATCCTATAACCCAATAATAATATTTCTTAATATTTTAGCACTTCCAATCCCTTCTAAATGCTTTAAGTTAAAAGTATCAAACTAGTCATTATATTTGGCCCACAGATTTAGCTGTGAGTAAAAAAAGGGGGAGGTTATATTTACAGAAATTCCTTTACTTTTTTATTTTAAGCTCATTTAATCAAAACAGTCACTAACTATGGGACTTTCTTTTTTTTAATATATATTTTATTAATTCAAAAACATGAATGAGGAACTGTGCAGCATAAACGCTGAATGCAATAAACTCTTGCCATCTTGCCCCATGGGCTTCAAGAATTCTAGTTGGCTAAATTCCAACTTCCTACCTTACACTCCAGGCAGGAAGTTGGAATCCCACCCCAACTCCCAGTATCTTGTGTCCATTGGTTGTGCTTATATGCATGCATACAAGTCCTTCAGCTGATCTTCCCCCCACCCCACCCAATACTCCCAAGCCTTCCCGTTGTAATTTGAAAGTCTGCTCGATGCTTTGCTGCCTCTGTATCTTTTGTTCACCAGATTATAATCATCTTTATTTTCCATAAATGAGTGAGATCATGTGGTATTTTTCTTTCATTGGCTGGCATATTTCACTTAGCATAATGCTCTCCAGTTCCATCCATGCTGCTACAAATGGTAAGAATCCCTTCTTTTTGTTAGCAGCGTAGTATTCCATGCTGCAGATGTACCATGGTTTTCTAATACACTCATCTGACGATGGACATTTAGGCTGCTTACAAATCTTAGCTATAGTGAATTGCATTGCTATGAACATAGGGATGTGTATCTATCCTTTCTGACTAGTGTTTCTAATTTCTTGGATACATTCTTAGAAGTGGGATAACTGGGTCAAATGGGAGTTCCATTTTTAGTTTTTTGAGAAAATTCTATACTGTTCTCCTCAGTGGCTGCACCAGTCTGCATTCCCAAGGGCAGTGCACAAGGGTTCCTTTTTCTCTGCATCCTCTCCAGCACTTGTCATTTGTTGATTTGTTGATGATTGCCATTCTAACAGGTGTGAGATGGTACCACATTGTCATTTTGATTTGCATCTCTCAGATAATTAGTGACTTTGAGCATGTTTTCATATGTCTCTTGGCTTTCCTTCTGTCTTCTTTAGAAAAGGTTCTATTTAGGTCCATTGCCCACTTTTTTATTGGATCATTTATCTTCCTTTTATAAAGATCTATAAGTTCCCTGTAAATGTTGGAGATTAAACCTTTACCAGTGATAATATTTGCAAATATGTTCTTCCATACAGTGGGATTTCTTGTTTTGTTGATGGTTTCTTTTGCTGTGCAAAAGCTTTTTTATTTTGATATAGTCCCATTTGTTTATTTTTCCTTTAGATTCCATTGCTCTAGGAGCAGATCTGTGAAGAAATTGCTTCAGCATATGCCTGAGATTTCGCTGCCTGTGGATTCCTCTAGTATTTGTATGGTTTCCTGTCTTATATTTAAGTCCATTAGCCATTTTGAGTTTATTTTTGTGTATGGTTTAACTTGGTGGTCTAGTTGCTTTTTTTTTTTTTTTTTTTTTTTTTTTTTTTGCATGTGTCTGTCCAATTTTCCCAAGACTATTTATTGGAGAGACTGTATTGACTCAATTGTATGTTCATTCCTCCTTTGTCAAATATTGAGCATAGTGGTTCGGGTTACTATCTGGGTTCTCTATTCTATTCCATTGGTCTCTATGTCCATTCTTGTGCCAGTACCAAGCTGTACTGTGGCTTTGTAATACAGCTTGAAATCTGGTATTGAGATCCTACCTACTTTGTTCTTTTCTCAGGATTGCTATGGCTATTCTGAGTCTTTTTTATTCCAGATGAATATTAGGAGCGTTCTTTCTAGGTCTGTGAAATATGCCACTGATATTTTAATGGGGAATGCACTGAATCTATAGATTGCTTTGGGTAGTATGGACATTTTAATGATGTTGATTCTACCAATCCATGAACATGGTATGTTCTTTCATCTGTTTATGTCTTCCTCTATCTCTTTCTTCAGTGTCCTGTACTTTTCTGTGTATAGGTCTTTTACCTACTTAGTTAAGTTTATTTCTAGGTATCTTAATTTTTTTTGGTGCAATGGAAATGGAATTGTTTTAGTCTCTCTTTCTGCAAGTTCACTATTGGTGTATAGAAATGCCATAGATTTCTTGGCATTAATTTTGTATCATGCTACTTTGCTAAATTCACTTATTAAATCTATTAGTTTTTTTATGGAGTCTTTCCGGTTTTTATGTACAATATTATGACATCTGCAAATAAGGACAGTATATTGCTTCTTTTCCAATCTGGGTGCCTTTTATTTCTTCTTCTTATCTAATCGCAATGGTTCGTACTTCCAGTTCTATGTCAAACAGGAGTGGTGAGAGTGAGCATCCCTGTCTTGTTCCTGTTCGTAGAGGAAATTGTTTTAGTTTTTGCCCATTGGGTATGATGTTGGCTGTGGATTTGTCATATATGGCTTTTATTATGTTGAGGTATGATCCTTCTATTCCCACCTTGCAGAGAGCTTTTATCAAAAATGGGTGTTGGATTTTGTCAAATGCTATTTCTGCACCAATTGATATGACTATGTGATTTTTATCTCTCAATTTGTTTAGGTGATGGATCATGATTATTGACTTATATTGTACCATCCTTGCATTCCTGGGATAAATCCTACTTAGTCAGAGTGTATGATCTTTCTGATATAGTACTGGATCCTTTTTGCTAGAATTTTGTTGAGGATTTGGCATCTATGCTCATGAGGGATATTGGCCTGTAATTCTCTTTCATTGTGTTGTCTTTATCTGGTTTTGGTATTAGGGTGATGCTGACTTCATAGAATGAGCTTTGAAGTGTTCCTTCCTCTTACATTTTTTGGAATAGTCTGAGGATGATAGCTTTTAGTTCTTCCTTGAATGTTTGGTAAAACTCCCCTGCGAAGCTGTCTGGCCCAGGGCTTTTGTTTGCTGGAAGCTTTTTGATGACTGCTTCAATTTCTTTCAGTCTATTGAGATGTTTAGATTCTTTTTTATTGAGTTTTGGAAGGTTGTCTTTTTCTAGGAATGTGTCCTTTTCCTCCAGGTTGTCCAGTTTGTTGGAATAGAGTTTCTCATAGTATTTTTTAACAATCCTTTGTATTTCTGTGTGGTCTGTTGTTACTTCTCCTCTTTCACTTCTGATTTTGTTTATTTGGGTCCTCTCTCTTTGCTTCTTGGTGAGCCTGGCTAAAGGTTCATCAATCTTGTTTATTCTTTCAAAGAGCCAGCTCTTGATTTTGTTGATGTTTTGTGTTGTCTTTTTTTGTTTGTTTTTGTCTCTATGTTGTTTATCTCCACTCTGATTGCTATTATTTCCTACCTTCTGCTTACACTTGGCTTTTCTTGTTGCTCTCTTTCTAACTCTTTGAGTTGTAGGGTTAGGTAATTTATTACCATTGTTTCTTGTTTTTTGCAGTAGGCTTGTAGAGCTATGAACATGCCTCTCTGGACTGCTTTCACTGTGTCCCATAGATTTTGGGTTATTGTGTTTTCATTGTCATTTGTTGCCAAGATGTTTTTTATTTCTTCTTTGATCTCTCTGGCAACCTAGTCATTGTTTAAAAGCATGCTATTTAGTCTCCATGTGTTTGATTTTTTTTGGATTGTTTTTATTGTAGTTGATTTCCAGTTTTATGCCACTGTGATCTGAGAAGAGGCTTAATATGATTTCCATCTTCTTGAGTTTGAAGAGACTTTTCCTATTGAGAAGAATGTATATTCTGTGGCTTTGAGGTGAAATTTTCTGAAGATGCCAATTAATTTCATCTGATCTAGTGAGTCATATAGGATTGATGTTTCTTTGCTGATTTTTTGTTTAGAGAATTTGTCCAATAGAGATAGTGGGATATTAAAGTCCCCTGCTATGATGGTATTGCTGTTAATATATCCCTTGATATCCTCCAGAAATTATTTTTATGTATTTGGGTGCTCCTGTATTGGATGCATATATGTTTACCAGTTATTTCTTCTTGTTGGATTGCTCCCTTTAGCATTGTGAAGTGCCCTTCCTTATCTCTTGTTATGTCCTTCATTTTGAGATCTAATTTGTCAGATATAATTATTGCTGCACCAGCTTTTTTTTTTTTTTTTTTTTTTCATTTTCATTCGCCTGAAAAATATTTTTCCATTCCTTCACCCTCAGTATGTGTGTGTCCTTCTTTCTGAGGTGGGTTTCCTATAGACAGAAGATACATGGGTCGTGTTTTCTTATTCACTCAGTTACCCTATGTCTTTTTTTTTTAAATAAATTTTTATTGTTCATATTATTACAAATGTTCCTTTTCCCCACCCCCCCACCATTGCTCTCTTCCACCAGGTTCCCACCCCACCCTCTGCCCTTTCCCCGACTCCCCATTGTCCTCATCCATAGGTGCAGAGTTTATGTTCAGTCTCTTCCCACATCCCCCTCTCCCCTTTTCCCCAAGAATCGTCAGTTCACTCCCCTTCCATACCTCTGATTCTATTATATTCAACAGTTAATATTGTTCATCAGATTTTTTTAAAAAATTTCCTTGGTTTTTAGATTCACTTGTTGATAGTTACGTATTTGTTGTTCATAATTTTTATCTTTATTTACTTTCTCTTCTGAAAGAACCCCCTTCAGCAATTCATATAATTCTGGTTTGGTGGTGATGAACTCCTTTAGCTTTTTTTTTATTAGTGAAGCTCTTTATCTGACCTTCGATTCTGAGTGATAGCTTTGCTGGATAGATTATCTTTGCCTGTAGGTTCTTACTATTCATCACCTTGAATATTTCTTGCCATTCCCGTCTGGCCTGCATGGTTTCTGTTGAGAAATCAGCTGACAATCGTATAGGTGCTCCCTTATAGGTAACTACCTTCTTTGCTCTTGCTGCTTTTAATATTCTCTCTTTGTCTTTTGCTCTTGGAATTGTAATTATGATTTGTCTTGGTGTGGTCCTCTTTGGATTCCTTTTATTTGGAGTTGTGTGCGCTTCCTGGACTTGTAAGTCTAATTCTTTCACCAGGTGGGGGAAGTTTTCTGTCACTATATCTTTCAGTATGTTTTCGATATCTTGCTCTCTCTCATCTTCTGGGACCCCCATAATTCTGATGTTGGTTCGCTTGAAGTTTTCCCAGAGGTTTCTTACATTATCTTCAATTTTCTGGATTCTCTTGCCTTTTAGCTTCTGCGGAGGAGTGTCATCTGGCTCTTTATGTTCCAACTCTTTGACTTGATTCTTGCGATCTTCCATTCTGTTTTTAGGACTCTGTATAATATTTTTTATTTGTCAATGTATTCTTTATTTCTTGCTGATCCCTTATCATTTCTTGTTGATTCCTTATTAATTCTAGTTGATCCCTTTTCATATCCTCATAGGTCTTATCCATCTTTTCTAGGAAATTCTTGAAAAACCTTATAAGTGTAGATTTGAACTCTATATCCAGTCGCTTTTTGTCCTCCATTTCTTTCGTTTGTGATCTATTTCGTCCCGGTATTTTCGCAGCTTTCCTGAGTTGGTAGCCTTAAAAGTCTCTGTGTTCGGCTTGGATGGGGCGGGGTTTCAGGGTGGAGCCTGCAGCTTTGGCTTCCGTCAGCCCCGCCCTATGCAGCTTCCTGGGTCTCAGGGTCCTTCAGTACTCCTTGCAAGCACCTCTGAGAGAAAGGTGCCCTTGATTTTCGCCTGCTGCCAAACAGTCTATGCTCTCCCCCAATGAGCCTGGTATTGGGGTTCAGTTCAGTTGGTAGTGGGATTGGAGGTGGCCATTCAGAGCAGTCTGGAGCCCCTGTCTCCTTCCCGCCAGGGCAATCCCGTGGCACAGCAAACCATCCCTTCTCTGCGCGCAATGTGCGCGCCTCCGGGACCTCCTTTCGCCGCTTCCCCAGGGTTCCGCCTTACAGCCCAGCTCCCTATGGATGAGCCTGGGTCTCCAGGGTCTGGCCTAGAACTGGGGTTCAGAGTAGTTGGAGCTGGGCCCAGCACAGTCGGAGGTTTTATCTCCTTCCCACTAGGGAACGCCAGCCAGGCACTCAGCCCCCCTCCTCTCTGGCTCCATCCTCTCCGCGAGCGCCTCGTGTCTCAGTACCTTAGGCTCTTACAGCTCCTCCGCTCTTCCTTCTGGTTATCTCCTTGCTTCTCGTTGTAGAATTTCCAGTCAGTTGACTTTCCTGTAGTTCTGGGTAATGTCCATTTTATATTTTAGTTGTATTTTATTGAAATTGTTGTGTGCGGCTGTGGCTGGGTGTTTACCTGTCAGCCATCTTGGAACCCCCTACCCTATGTCTTTTGATTGGGGCATTTAAACCAGGTACAATACATTTAAAGTTATTATTGATAGGTACTTGTTTGTCCCCAGTTTTATTCTTTACCCTTGTGTTCCTACTTCACTTCCTATTTCTTCTTTTTATAGCAGACCCTTTAGCATTTCTTGTATTGCAGTAATAAACTCCTTTAGTCCTTTTTTGTCTGTGAAGCTCCTGATTTCACCCTCAATTTTTATTGGGTACAGTGTTCTTGGATTTAGACCCTTCCTTTGCATGACTTTGTATATTTCATTCCATTCCTTTCTTGCCTGATGTGTTTCTATTGAGAAATCAGTTGCTAGTTTAATGGGAAATACTTTTTAGTTAATTTTCTGTCTCTCTCTGGCTGCCTTTCAGATTCTTACTTTGCCATTGGTGCTTGCCAATTTAATTATAATATGCCTTGGCATTGGTCTTTTGGGGTTCATTTTGCTTGGGACTCTGTGAACTTCTTGGATTTGTATGAGTTTTTTCTTCCCTATATCAGGGAAGTTTTTGTCATTATTTCTTCAAACAGGTTTTCTATTCCTTTCTCAGTTTTCTCTCCTTCTGGCACACCTATCATGCGGATATTGTTTTGTTCCATGTTGTCCCAAAGTTCCCTTAGGCTCTCCTCCTGCTTTTTGTTTTTCTAGAAGCTGCTCTGCTTGGCTATTTTTTCCTACCTTGTCTTCTAGCTCACTGATGTGGTCCTCTGCTTCTTCTAGTCTACACTTGGTGCTTCTTCTAGTCTACACTTGGTGCTTTTTATTAAGTTCTTTACAGCAGCATTTCCCCTTGGTTCTTCTTCATTTCCTCTTGGTTCTTACACATATTGTCGAATTTGTTTTCCATTCTTTTCATCCACCTTATGACCATTTCTCTGAATTCTCTGACAGGTTGCTAGCCTCCATTTCATTTACATCTTTTCTGGTGATGCCTGCTTTTCTTTCATATGCGGGCTATTTCTTTGTCTCCCCATGATATCTCTTCTCTGGGTGTCTGGTGTGTAGTTCTCTCTCTCTTTATCCCAGGAAAAATCTGATCTTTCCATGAGAAGGCGCTGAGATCCTTTGAATCTGCGTACTCGTGCCACTTGGAGGCCAGTATTATAGGGTTCACAGCTGTTTGCTGGGTAGTTGTTGTATATTCCCAGGAATTTCAGATTTCTGACAATATCCACTTTTCTCTTCAAGATGGTGCCGTTTTCACTTCAGAGCTGGTTGCTCCAGGAGGGATCCCAGCAGCAGTGGAGGCTGCCTGGTCAGAGAAACCCCATCCAGCAATCTCCCACAGTTCCCTGGAGTATAGCTGTCCCTCAATTCACAAACACTCCCCATGGGTCCATATACTGTCCATTCGTTCTCTCACTCATGCAATATCTTGTAGTCTGCCTTCCTGTCAGCAGCCATCTTCCCTTATAACAGATTACAATTTTAAACAACAGTATTAAAATGGCTTAAGTCATAAGAAAACAATTGAGCAAAAACTTTAAGGAATGAGGTAGGGACAATGTGACACAATGCAAATTAATGCTCCTCCTGCACCTCTCTCTTGCTGTAACAAGTATTCAGCAAATTGTGATGATGACATAGAGGAAGAAGAGGAAAAGAGAAAATGAAAGTGATAACGGTCCCAATTGAGCCAAGGAGTGCAGTCAAAGGCTATTCTTAGAAAGGTGACACTCTATAATAGTAACTGGTATTTATTGAACACTGCCTATATGCTAAGCATAGTGCTCAATTTTAAAATGTTTTATCTCATTTAATCCTGGCAAACAACCCTTTGAGGCCAAACTGAGGCTGACAGGGATCATTTGTCCAGGGACATAGCTCTTAGTTGAGGCAGGTATTTTTTAACTTGGACCAGGTATTCCTGAGACTGGTTCCTTAGCTCCCATGCTTCTGTGCCTCTCATATTTGCTCTCAGACATCTGACAGCTTAGGATTACAAGGGGAAATAGAGGTCCAGAGTGACCGTTGGGGACATATTAGCACCCTTCACCTGCCTTCCATACTGCTGCCTCGCTGAACAGGCCCAACCTGAACTTTATAAAAATCAGGCAGGAAGCCTGCCAGACAACAACCCTCCATGAACAGAACATAGAAAAACATAGCAGGGTTTTAAATAATAGATGTGAACTTCTGGGGAACTTACTGGGGTTCTAAATAATAGATATGCACTTCTTTGAGTTAGACAGCCTTTCCCAAAATGTGCTTCTCGACACCCCAGGCCCAAAAGTTACCACAAAGAAAAACTGGGGGTCCTATAGGCATGGAGGCTCCATGTCTGCAAGATCCACCCTATGGCTGGTGCATGGGAGGGCTCCATCATGCACATGTGTTGAGAGAATTTCAGAGAAAACTGTGCAACCTTCTTTAATCCAATGTAGCTTGGACATAGTCTACCACAGAGGCCACCTGACCTGTGGGGACAGTGGGTCTGCAGCACTGAGGCTTAGGTAGCACTGCATGCAGGCAGGAAATGAATGGTGTTTTCAAAACTCCTCTCAATCAAATGAGAAAACATAGTTTCAATGCAAGCTCACATTTTTGTTTAGAAAAGAAAGCCCTCTATCTGTTGTATTAAAATGTTGTGGAGGATAACAAGACGAGAGAGAGAGAGAGAGAGAGAGAGAGAGAGAGAGAGAGAGAGAGAGAGAGAGAGAGAGAGAGAAACTGAAGCCAACAGATATTTTTATGAAAGAGGTCTCCTGCCAGAGCCCTATGGCCAACCAATGTTATCAGATGATCTAGAATAAGTGAGGGTTCCCACCACAAAGCTGATGTACTGTCAGACTCATAGACATGGCAGGCTAAGGCTCACATGGACACAGAAGCACAGAAAAGAAGGGGACAGATGGCAAGATGGCCCCTGCTCACTTTCTTACTTAGTCTGCCACTTGCTGCATGAGTGACAGTGCGGACTTGGGCAGCTCTGATAGACATGGGGCGGGGGGGGAGAAAAAAAAAAACAAAAAATAGGGGAAGTGACACTGGGTGACATTCTTCATGAGAGAGATGAGTAATAGTGCCAAAAAGTGCATGGTCTGCTGCCCCTACAAATGTTAGTGTGATATCCCCCACTGAAACAGTGAGCCAGCAACAAATAACAAATGTCAGAGAAAACAAATCTCTTACAGTTGGGTGATTCCTCAGCTAAGGCTTGGGAGGGAGAAGGCCCACTGAGTACACAGGGGTGGTGGAAGTCACACCACAAAGGCCCTAGGGTACTGTCATAGGCACCATAATTAAGCATCCCATGGTGCCAAGATCATGCTAAGGTGGTTCTATAAAATAAATTTATTGGAGTGACAATGATTAATAAGATTATATAGGTTTTAAGTGTACAATTCTATGATACATCATCTATATACTGCATTGTGTGTTTACCACCCAAAGTAAAATCTTCCATCACCATATATTTGATCCCCTTTATCCTTTACTATCCTTATTCCCCTTCCCTCTGGTAACCACCATACTGTGTCTATGCTTATGAGTTTTTGTTTGTTTTTCTTATTTGTTCATTTGTTGCTTTCAGTTTTATATACCACACTTGAGTAAAATCATATGGTTCTTCATTTTTTTCTGTCTGGCTTATTTCACTTAGCATAAGTTTTTTTAAACACACACACACACAACAACAACAACAACAACAACAACAACAACAATACTTTATCTCATTTAAACAAACATCAAGGGCAGCCACAACCAAGGAGGGTGCTACTTGCATGTCCCCTTCTGCTGCTGCTCTGAGTCAACACAGCTCTGGCCTCATGCACCCCAAACGTGGCAAACCAAACCTGGGACTTGAAGGATAGCAAAGCTCTAGCTGCTATTGGAATTTTGTCAGGTGTGGGCCTCATTCATACCATGCAGTCAATAATCCTGTCATCTTCACCACCACCAGTACCGCCACAATTCCCTTCCTTGTCCCCAAACTGAATACACAAGCAGAGATATGAATTAGAAGACAAAGATGGATTCTATCCTCCTATTACTCACTGAATAGATCCACAGTACTTAGAGTATGTATGGGGCATATAGTAAATTAAATATCTGTTAAATCATTTCTTGCTATTGAATAAAACTAAAGTAGTCTTCCCCTAGGAGGTAAAATATGTAACAAATCACTTATAGCTTGGTCAAGGTTTTTACCTTTATATAAATAGATGAGATGCAGAGATGATCCCCATGAATGAGCTTTGGGAAGAATCTGTAGGTTTTCTTGCTTTGTGATTTTTTTGTGTGTTTTTATGAACTCCTTGGCACTTCAAATCAGGGATCTCTAGCATGTTGCCAACTCCCAGTGATTGTTCCTTACCATCTCCCTCATCTTCACCCTTACCATCATTTGACTTAGAGTTGCCTCAACCTTTCCTTCACAATGGAATACTATTACACTTTTCTCCTTTCTAGCCTTTTCAAGGCCCCCTTTTTCCTCCTATTCTGTACATTCCCCATTCTCCTGTTTGTTCATCTTTACTTCAAACACTCATTCTTACTCACCCAATTTGACTTTTGTATGTGCTTTTCTTATGGAATTACTCATATTTGTTCTTACTTTCTTCTTTCCATCTTCTTCCCACCTCCCTTCCTTTTGGTAACCTTTGCTCCTTCTACAATTGCACTTCCTTGTTCTTTTCTTTGTGTTACTCTTACTCTTTTGCCCTCCTCAAATTATATAAAGTTTGGCTTCTAGATTCTTATTTAGAAGGAAAATGCTGTAATTTGTAAATTTCCACTACTCATATCCTTGGATTTTATCTAAAATCCTTTTGGGTTTCTTCTAGAGTTTTTATAGACCAAATTAATGCATTGCAAAATCTCCTGGTTTCAAGCTCCTTTTCTTCACCTGCAAACTTTATCCACTATAATAAAGGAACACACATAAGCCCTGGTAGGTTAGAAGGGACACCCATCACCAGAGAATCACCACTATTGTAACCTATATACACTATTATCCAGCCTTTGGGGAGGGGTGTCCCTAAGCCCAGCCTGTGTCCTTTAGCAGTCCAGAAGCCCTTGGGAGTATGTCCGACTGTGGCTTAGGCCCCGCTCCTGGGGCCTGAGCTAGTCCAACAACCTTAGCACTGCCGCAAAGGTGGGAGAGGCTCCACCAACACCGTTGCACTCACCAGCTGTGAGTCCAGCTTGTGGCTGAGCAGTGCTCCCCCTGTGGGAGTGCACTGACCACCAGGGGTCAGCTCCTGCACTGAGAACCTGCCCCCTGATGGTACGTGCACATCATAACAACCAGTTGTTCTGCCGTTAGGTCCATTTGCATATTACCCTTTTATTATATAGGATAAGTGTCACTCCATGCACCAGGAGGTTGCTGATTCGATTCCTGGTCAGGGTGCATGCCCAGCTTGCAGGCTCCATCCCCAGTAGGGGATGTGCAGGAGACAGCTGATCAATGTTTTGCTTCTGTGAATGTTTCTATCTCTCTTCTCTTCCTTCCTCTCTCTGAAATCAATAAAAACATATTTTATTTATTTTTATTTTTTAAAATAAATCTTTATTGTTCAGATTATTACAGGTGTTCCTCTTTCCCCCCCCCCCCATGGCTCCCCTCCACCTGATTCCCCACCCCACCCCATTCCTTTACCCCCCTCCACTGTCTTCCCCCTGAGAATTGTCAATCTACTCTCTTTCTATGTCCCTGATTCCATTATATTCACCACTCCATTCTGTTCTTCAGACTTTTTATTCACTTGATTTTTAGATTCACTTGTATGTATTTGCTATCTTTTTGTTGTTCATAATTTTTATCTTTACCTTTTTCGTCTTCCTCTTCTTGAAGAATACCCATCAGCATTTCATGTAATCCTGGTTTGGTGGTGATGAACTCCTTTAGCTTTTTCATGTCTGTGAAGCTCTTTATCTGACCTTCAATTCTGAATGTAGCTTTGCTGAGTAGAGTAATCTTGGTTGTAGGTTCTTGCTGTTCATCACTTTGAGTATTTCTTGCCACTTCCTTCTGGCCTGCATAGTTTCTGTTGAGAAATGAGCTGACAATTATATGGGTACTCCCTTATAGGTAACTGTTTTACTCTTGATGCTTTCAAGATTCTTTCTTTGTCTTATGCTCTTGGCATTTTAATTATGATGTGTCTTGGTGTGGTCCTCTTTGGATTCCTCTTGTTTGGGGTTCTGTGTACTTCCTGAACTTGTAAGTCTATTTCCTTCACCAGGTGGGGGAAGTTTTCTGTCATTATTTCTTCTAATAGGTTTTCAATATTTTGCTCTCTCTCTTCTTCTGGCCCCCCAAAAATTTGGAGGTTGGTAAGCTTAAAGTTGTCCCAGAGGCTCCTTACACTATCTTCATAATTTTAGATCCTTTTTTCTTTTTGTTTTTCTGGTTGGGTGTTTTTTGTTTCCTCATATTTCAGATCTTTGGTTTGATTCTTGGGGTACATTGATCTATAGTTGAGTTTCTGTATATTCTTTATTTCAGACAGTGTATAGTTAATTTCTGACTGGTCCTTTTCCATTTTTTTGGCATTCTCATTAAGGTCCTTGAAGTTCTCATCAAATTTCTCAGCAGTTTTTAGAAGATTCTTGAGTAACCTTATAAATGTGGTTTTGAACTCTATGTCATCCCATAGTTTGCTTTCCTCCATTTCTTTCATTCATGACATGTTTCTGTGTCTCTGCATTTTGGCTGCTTCCCCATGTTGATGGAATGGCTTTGTGTGGTAGGTGACCTATAGGGGCCAGTAGCTCAGCCTCCCCAATCACCTGAGGTGGATGCTCTTGGACACCCCTTTATGGGCTGAGTGCAAAGTCTTGGTGTAGATAAGCCTTGATTGCAGTTGGTACACTGGGAGGAATTGTCCTCTAGGCAAATTGGCTGTGGGGCCCTGCTGTGTTTATAATGGAAGAACTGCTGCACTGGAGACATGCTTATGGACTTGTTTCAGTGGGGCTTTGGTGCTCACTGAGTCTGCCTCTTGAATGTGTCACTTATGGATGTAAAGAGTTGAAATCTGATGTCTCACACTGAACATTATGTACACTAGCTTCTGGATCTCCAATGGGGTGCAGGTCAGCTACTGTCTGAGGCCACCCTGCAGGAACTACAGAGAGAACTACAGTTTTCTCCTCTTTGCTTGGGATTTGGAGGTTTTGGAGCTATCTGTAGAGGGTTGCAAGTTTGCTAGGTTAAGCTGCCATTGGGAAGGCATTCATATGCAAAAGCCACTGCTTGGAGCTTGGGTGGGTCTGTAGGTTGTGCAGGGCGGGGTCTCAGGGTGTTACTAGGCTAGGGATTGGCAAACAGCAATGGCTGGCAGCCAGCCAACCCCATGCCTCTACCACATGTCGTGCCCCAGTGCAGCTAGTAATTGTTCCTGCGGGCAGCTCTGCAAGCAAGCCACCCACACTTTCCGACCCAATGGCAGACAGTCCGGCTTCTTCCTGAAGGAGTTTGGGTCCCTCGGATCTCCCCCAAAACTGGATTTCAGAGAAATTGGGAGCTTGTCTCCCTTCGGGTTGAAGAAAGCAACACCCACCTCCAGCCCAGATCGCACGCCCCTGTGCATCAGCTTTTCAGCATTTGTGCCCTAAATGTTCTTTTCTCTTTCATTCTAGTTGTAGAACTTCTGGTCTGCTAGCCCTCCTGTGGCTCTGGGTGATAAATGTTTTGTCTTTTAGTTGTAGTTTTGAAATTTTGTGCAAGGCAGCAGTTTGGGTGTTTACCTATGCTGCCATCTTGGGTTCACCAATAAAAACATATTTTAAAAAACATCCATCTGACTCCCAAGGTTTGTTATTATTTTACCTGACTCAATGTGCTCATTTCACAATGAAAGCACTATTTTTGGGGCATTTGCTGAAAACAATCTGGTAACTGTTAATTGTTTAACATTGCAGGGGTCTGTGGCAGTGATACCAGCTGGAGCAAATAAGAAGCTGGTCAGAAAATCTGGGGAATAAAGTATCAGTAGGGGGCTTTGAAAATCTCCAACATATTCCTAAGGGTCTAGAAAGACACTCACATTTGAGGGCTATGTGCATGTCAAAGAAAGACATTTTAAAAAAGTTCTAATCTCTCAATTCTCCACTGGAAGCTCTGCATAAGCAGGAAGAAAGGGCTATGGCAGAGTTGAAAAGTTCCAGAGTGCTTAAGGCCTGCCTCAAGACACACACAGAACCTCTCAGTAAAGGGTAAGAGACATATTGATTCAATGAATTCAAAAAATTTTACATCTAGCTGAAACCGGTTTGGCTCAGTGGATAGAGCATCGGCTTGGGGACTGAAAGGTCCCAGGTTCGATTCCGGTCAAGGGCATGTACCTTGGTTGTGGGCACATTCACAGTAGGGGGTGTGCAAGAGGCAGCTGATTGGTGATTCTCTCTCATCGATATTTCTAACTATCCCTCTCTCTTCTGCTCTGTAAAAAATCAATAAAATATTAACCCTTTGCACTCCGAACCATTCTGGACATTGGCTACCAGCTACTCGATGCTACTTTGTGGCGGAAACGTGCGTTGAATTAACTCAATTCCTCGTAATCACTAATAAACTGCAATGTCCCCTGAGAGGGGACAGCGGAGTGCAAAGGGTTAAAAAAAAGAAATTTTACATCTAAATCTTAGTTGATTATTAAGCTAAGTAACAGAGACATCATTGACCTCACACAACAAAGAATACAGGCTTTATATAATTAAGTCAGTAAAGTTAATAAGCAAATTACAGCAGCAGCAACAAACAGAAACAAAATAACAACCAAAAACTAAAGGATAAGGGAGTCTAATTTCCATAATTGCTACTTTATATTATTTTAAATGTCTAATATTCACCAAAAAATTAAAATACATGCCAAGAAACACTTCCATGTGAAGCAATTGGTATATGCTGTCAAGAAATATCTGGGAAGAGAATCCCAATATAGATACGGCTAATGTATCTCATGCCTGGTAGCTAATGTGGTGGCATTCAACTCCGTTTTTAATATGGAGTCATTTCTTACTTCCTTTGGGAAATTTATGAAGCTGATTGCTGATCATAGACCTAATAATCTGGAAACCATATCAGACCCAACTTTTTTATCAGATTTCCCAATGTGAGCAGATTCAGACTGAAGCATAAAAACAATCCATTTACAGAAGATACAAAGCCTTAAAGGAAAAGGCAGTGGTGCTCCATTCCTGGTTCTCTTTTTCCAACAGGAAGAGAGAGGTGCTGAGAATGTACTAAAGAATGTTGAGACAGAGTCCAGACCCTGGGATGCTTCACAAAAGAAAACCTGGGTAGCTAATGAATAACTGAAAATATGTACAGCATAGGAAATATAGTCGATAGCATTGTAATTACAATATTGCATGGTGTTAAATGGGTAGACTCAAAAGTTATATAAATGTTGAATTACTATGTTATACACCTAAAACTAATATTGCATGTCAACTGTAATTTTAAAATTTTTTAATGTTTAACCTATCAGATAATTAAAGATAATTTCCCATCATGGGAAAAATAAACAAAATCCATTAGACACTTTGGGTGGAGTTGATGATCAACAAAGACATGTACACATGTCTGGCCTCATACGTGGGAAGAAGATAAAGATCCAGAGTATTGTTTTAAGGTATTAATGCATCTTAAGGACTTAGGACTCAATTTCTATTTATCTGTCCTTGGAGAAACTTTCACAGATGTCCCAGGTTAGAAGCTGTGTGATGAGGTTTTTATCCACTTTGTCCCAGAGATTTGGTTTATCCAAAATATTTCCAGCTGAAAATCTGTATTCTGTACTTGAACAGCTTTCAAAGAGACTCCATAATGTCTTCAAGAGTCAGATATTATAAGAAAATATCTCTAGAACGGTGACATGACTCCCTTTTTTTGGGCAGCCCTACATAGTAAATTCATGTCTCTACTTACAATAGAATCTAAAAAAGATCCATGACAAATGGAGCTAAATCACAAACTTACAGCCTAAGACAGACTCTGTATAACTTTCCAGAGTTTGTCCATATTTACCTTATCAGAGAGGTAAGAAATATTACAGAAGAAATTAAGCCTGGTTGCCTGTTACAGTTAATACAGAGTCATCCATCACAAACCTGTAGCAGCTTCACATCTCCAGTCCCTGCCACCTCCCCAACTCAAATTAAAAACATATTCCTAGATACATTCTGATGTTTACACATGCCTCAGCATCATGTGGAGAAGACTGTTAAAAACACACACACACAAAATCATGTGCCCAGTTATGTAACTACATTCATGACTCCCATATGTGGTATCACTTTGAATTTCCAGTTAAATTGGTTTTTATTCTTTTACTGAATTACATGTGACTTGATTATTTCTTTTCACCACCACAATGGCAGCCAAACTGCATCTTCAAACACTTGCACTTGGCTGGGTGTTCACCTAGGTTGCCAGGTTACCATCAGAGCCTTGTGTATCTTCAGAGGGCCATAGAGATTGAAAGAAGAATCTAGATGCTACCAAACTAAGCCATCTCAGAACTGATTGCAGGCAAAGAGCTACTTTAGCACTTTTCTTTTAGCAAATTAATGACTCTGGCATGGGAGGTTTAAGTGAAGGTATTAATAAGCATCCACAGTTACATATTATGTTCAAGAAAGTTGCAAGGTAAAACAGCTATAATTTGGAGACACATAGGGAATACACTAAGTGGGACAATCTCAACCATAAAATGAACACTGAGATACTTGTCTTAACTTTTTTCTAGAAATAGAGATCAAAGTATTTCTTTAAAAATGATAATTGTGATATTAATATTCCTCATAAATATTTGCACCTAGTTGCAAATATAAGCTCTTCAAAATAAATCACTTATGATTCCAATAGCCAAGTTCCTGTGTTTGTTGATATATAGATTTTCTGAATGGATAAAAGGTTATAAAATAATTTAAGAATGTGCCCAATGCAATTTAATAAAAGAAAGATAGCTACTGCAAGTCTTCAATACCCCCTTTTCAGTAATGGGTATAGCAACAGACACAAATAACAAGAAATTAGAAATCTTGAATAAAACATAAACCATGTAGACCTATCAAATATCTATAGAATACTCCTTCTCCACCTTACCATCAACAGAAGAAAATACATACTTTTCTCAAGCAAACATGGAGCAGTCTATAGGAAACACCATAAGATTGGTAAAAAAAAATAAATAAATAAAAAAAATAAAAAATAAAAAAAATTAAAAAAACCACTATCAATAAATTTAACAGGTTGAAATCATACCAAGTATGTGTTCAGACCATAATAGACTAAAATTAGAAACCAATAATAGAAGGAAATTTGGGGGGGAAAATGACAATATGTAGAAATTAAACAATGCTTTCCTAAATAAATAATGGGTCAAAAAAAGGAAATACAAATTTAATTAGAGAATTGTTGAAGATGGAGTGAAAATAAAAAACAATATACTAACACTTATGGAATGCAGCTGAAGTAGTGCCTGGGGGAAATTTATAGATGCAAATGCCTATATTAAAATAATAAAGCATCAGTATTCTAACTTTCCACCTTAAGAAACTAGGAAAGTTAGATCAAATTATATCCAAAGCACACCAAAGAAATAAAATAGTAAAACTCAGAATATAAATAAACAAAATAGAGATTAGAAAAATAACTAGGAAAAAGATTAGGAAAAACTCAATGAAACCAAAAGCTGACTCTGAAAAGACCAACAAAATTGGCAAACATTTAGCTAGACTAACAAAGAAAAAAAAAGACAAGATTAAATTATTAAAATAAGGAATTAAAGAGAAAATATCACTACCAAATGTAGAGAAGCAAAAAGATAATAAGGAAACAATTATAAGCTTACACATTAGATAACGTAAATGAAATGGATAAATTCTTAGAAATATAGAAACTATAGAGATTGACTCAGAAGAAATTGATAACATGAATGATCCAAGCCAAGATGGCTTTACTGGTGAAATCCACAAAAGGTTTAAGGAATGATTAATACCAAATGTTCATAAACTCTTCCTTAAAGATAGAAAAAGAGGAAACAATTTCCATTTCATTCTTTGAGGCTATGTAACCCTGAAAGCAAATCCAGAATAAAACATCACAAGAAGAAAAAAATTGGACTAGTATCCTTCAGTAATAGAAATTCAAAAATATTCAACATAATGCTAGCAAAACAACTTCGACAACAAATAAAGAGAATTACATACCAATGCAAGTGGTATTTATGCACTAAAAGTTAGTTTAGCATAATAAACAATGTATTATGTCATATTAATAAAATTAAGGCAAAAACTAGATGATCATGTCACTTGATGCAGAAAACACATTTGAAAAAATCCAAAACCCATTCCTAATCAAAATCTTCAACACACTATAAATAGAACTTCCTTGATCTGATAAAAACAATAATAAACAACAAATAAACAAACAAAAACATCCAAGGCCCAGCCAGTGTGGCTCAATGGTTGAGCATTTATCCATGAACCAGAAGATCACCTGTTCGATTCCAGGTCATGGCAATATGCCTGCGTTTTGGACTGGATCTTCAGTAGGGGGCATGCAGGAGACAGCCACTTGATGTTTCTCTCTCATCCATGTTTCTGTCTCTCTATCCATCTCCCTTCCTTTCTCTCTCTAAAAAAAAAAAAAAAAAAAAAAAAAAAAAAAAAAAAATCAATAAAAACATATATTTTTTAAAAGTCCATAAAAAAATCCACAGGTAACATCATAATTAATGGTAAAATGTTGAGTGCTTTATACCTACAATCAGGAACAAAGATGTGCTCTCACCACTTCTACCCTGCCTTACACTAGAGGTTCTATCCTGGCAATTGGAAAAGAAAAAGAAATAATAGGAACCCAAATTAGAAAGGAAAGAGTAAAGCTGTCTATTTACAGGTGACATAATCTTGTTTATAGGTAATCCTAAGGAGCCCCTGAAAAAGCTACCAGAATTTGCCCAAACTTGTTTGGCTCAGTGGATAGAGCCTGTGGACTAAAAGGTCCCAGGTTTGATTCTGGTGAAGGGGATGTACCTTGGTTGTGGGCAGGAACTGGGAGCAAGGAAAGAATGGAAAGTGACTGCTAATAGGTCATTACTTTGAAGGCAATAAAAATATTCTGGAATCAGAGAGTGGTGATAGTTACAAAGCTCTATAAGTCTACTAAAAACCACTGAATTGTACACTTTAAAAGTATACTTGGTGGTATTTAAATATCTGATTAAAATTGTTATTGAAAAGCTAATTAGAAAATGTATTGAAAAGCTAATTAGAAAACATACCCACTAGGAGGTGTGCCAGGAGGCAGCTGATTGATGTTTCTAACTTTCTATCTCTCTCCTTTCCTCTCTGTAAAGAATAAAAAATAGATATATATATTTTAAAAAGTTACCAGAATTTATAAACAAGTTCAAAAAATTTGCAGGATACAAGATAAATATACAAATATCAACTGCATTTCTATACACTAACAATAAAGAATCTGAAAAAGAAATTAAGAAGTAATTCTATTTATAGTAGTATCAAAAGAGTAGCCAAAAGCAGTTTGGCTCAGTGGTAGAGCATCGGTCTGCGGACTGAAAGGTCCCAGGTTCTATTCTGGTCAAGGGCATGTACATTGGTTGCGGGCACATCCCTGGTAGGGGGTATGCAAGAGGCAGCTGGTTGGTGTTTCTCTCTCATCGATGTTTCTAGCTCTCTATCCCTCTCTCCTCCTCTCTGTAAAAAAATCAATAAAATATATTTTTTAAAAAGAGTAAACTGTTATAAGTATATTCAACAAAAGTGCAAGACTTGTACATTGAAACAATAAAACATTGTTGAAAGACACAGTAGAAAGGAGCCCATGTTCATGGATCAGAAGATTTAATTCAGTACAAAGGACAGAAATGGACTCTTGATAACCAAGTTGATCTACAGATTCCTTAACTGATCTAAAGATTCAATACAATATCTATCAAAAACACAGCTTTTTTTTCAGAAATGAATAAATTAATTCAGGAAATTCATGTGGAAATGAAAATGAACTAGACTAGCCAATGCAATCATCAAAAAGAAGACAAAAAGAAGAACAAAGCTGGAGGACTCACACTTCATAATTTCAAAACTTCCTACAAATCTACAGTAACCAAGGCAGTGTATTTGCATTAGAATAGACATATAAATCAATGAAATAAACTTAAGTGTCCAGAAATAAACTTTTACATTTGTGATAAACTGATTTTTTTACAAGGGTATAATGACAACTAAGGGGAAAGAATATATTTAACAAAAGAAGCACAAGACTTGTAAATTGAAACAACAAAATAAGGCAGAATAAGTTTTTTTCAACAAATAATGCAGATGTGTGGTTTCCAGGAACTGGGAGCAAGGAAAGAGTGGGAAGTGACTGCTAATAGGTCATTACTTTGAAGGCAATAAAAATATTCTGGAATCAGATATTGGTGACAGTTACAAAGCTCTATAAGTCTACTAAAAACCACTGAATTGTACACTTTAAAAGTATACTTGGTGGTATTTAAATATCTGATTAAAATTGTTATTGAAAAGCTAATTAGAAAATGTATAACTGGCAAAAATGGCCACCCTTCACTCTTATCCACACAATCCAGTGCAATACTCTGAGCTCCCTCCTTTCCCTCCTTTCTCCTCTCTAGCTGGGCTTTCCTCCCTCTCTGGCCTTTCCCCTCCCCCTCTCTCACTGCAATCAGAAAGCTCTGGGCTGCACCCCTTGCTTTGCATATGAACACTGCATCCTCAGGAGAAGGGACCAACCCAGGGAGGAGGAGTGAGCTCCAGGCTGGGGATCTACAGGGATCAGGGGCCTCTCTAAGGCCTCTTGGGGTTTTCTATCCTAAGAGGGGAAAGGGTGGCTGTAACAGGTTCTCAAACTCTGGGATTCCCCTCCTTCCCTGGGCCTTCCTAACCCACAGCTTAACTTCAGATGCTTTCAACCTAGGCTTTCTTCTTCCCATTCTCTCTCCCACTCTCCCCAATCCCCCACAGGGGTCTTCAAACTACGGCCCGCGGGCCACATGCAGCCCCCAGGGGAGTCTGATCCCGGCCGCCAGGTTTTTTGGGGCAGTGAGCGCAGCCAAGGTGTTACAGTAGGAATTAGTAGTTCATATAGTCCGGCCCTCCAGCTCTCTGAGGGACCGTGATCTGGCCCCCACTTTAAAAAGTTTGAGGACCCCTGCGGCCTAGCACATTGTCCTCTTCTGCAACCTCTCCTCTACTCGCCCTAACCACCTTGCTCCTTCTAAAGCTAGCAGCTTTTCTCATAACCTCCTTCTCTCTCCCCCATGAACCCCCATATCCCTTCCAAGTGTCTTTGTGACTACATCCCCTGGGGCCCTTCCTCCCATCTCCAGCCACTGAACAGGAATATTTTGGTAGATGGAGTAATGTGACAGTCTCCCAAAGAATTAAAGCCCATCACCAAATTTATATAAGGATAAAATAGATATTCTTTTATATATAACTAGAGGACTGGTGCACGAAAATTATGCATGGGGGGGTGGGGGGGAGTATCCCTCAGCCCAGCCTGCAACCTCTCCAATCTGGGACTCCTAGAAGGACGTCTGACTGCCCATTTAGGCCTGATCCTACCAGACCGGATGGGGCCTAAACGGGCAGTTGGACATCCCTCTCACAATCCAGGACTGCTGGCTCCCAACTGCTCGCCTGCCTGCCTACCTGATTGCTCCTAACCATTTCTGCCTGCCAGCCTGATCACCCCCTAACCACTCCCTTGACACCCTGATTAATGCCAACTGCTCCCCTGTCAGCCTGATTGCCCCTAAGTGCCCTCTGCTACAGGCCTGGTCACCCCTAACTTCCCTCCCCTGCAGGTATGGTCCCTCCCAACTGCTTTCCCCTGCAGGCCTGCCCCCCCCCCCCCCCCCCCCCGCAACTGCTCTCCCCTACAGGCCTGGGTCCCCCCCAACTGCCCTTCTCTGCAGGTCTGGTCACCTCCAACTTCCCTCCTCTGCACACCTGGTCCCCCTCAACTGCCCTCCCCTGCAGGCTTGATCACCCACAACTGCCCTCCCTTGCAGGCCTGGACCTTCCCAACTGCCCTCACCTGATGGCCATCTTGTGGCAGCCATCTTGTATACACATAGGGGCAGCCATCCTGTGTGTTGCAGTAATGGTCAATTTGCATATTATTCTCTTATTAGATAGGATAGAGGCCTGGTGCAGGGGTGGGGGCCAGCTAGTTTGCCCTGAAGGGTGTCCCAGATCAGGGTGGGGGTTCCCTTTGGGCTTGGGGTGGCCTGGGTGAGGGGCCTGTGGTGGTTTTCAGGCTGTCCATGCCCCTGGCAACCCAAGTGGAAGCCCTGAGATCTGGGATTTATTTATCTTCTATATTTGAAACTTTGTAGCCTTAAGCGGAGGCCAAGGCAGGCCAGGGCTGCAAAAAGCTTGACTTCCTCCATCACTGGGGGCAATTCAAGCCTCCTGCTCTCTCCAGATCCATGGCTACCATCATTTTTGTTGGGATTTATTTATCTTCTATAATTGAAACTTTGTAGCCTTGAGTGGAAGCCAGGGTCCGCCAGGGTGTGCAGAAAGCTTGGCTTCCTCCATTGCTGGAAAAACCCAAGCCGCAGCCATTTGGTTGGGTTAATTTGCATACTCTCTCCTAATGGCTGGTGGGCATGGCTTGTGGGTATAGTGGAATGATGATAAATTTGTATATTACTCTTTTATTAGATAGAATGGATAAAAATAACAAGTAACACTTTAATAGGCAGTGTTGGCTCCTAAAGACTGAAGTTTATTTCCTGCACTCATTCCATCTTCCTCCTAAACCCCTCGACATAATAGGAGTGGTATCTAACAAAAAGAGAAGGGAGGCCAAATTTCAGTTCTCTAAGGGGTGAATTAGTCCTCTTAAGAGATTAATGCTTTGTTAAGCATAAGAATTGACTGATACTTAGACCATAAAAGTGAACATTTTGCAACATTACAGGCCACACCACCCACACACAGTCCTGCCCAAAAATATCCTCCATAACTAGTATTAATGTAATTTTGTGTGTGTGCGTGCTGTGGTTAACCTCTCCAACAATTCTGAGGATTTCCTAATAACTGATAAATTGATTGGGTAAGATCATTCTAACCCAATTCCTCTCCACCTCCCCTCAGAAGTGGGGGTGGGGATGTCTCTGACACCTCATTCCCAGGCTCCCAGTTCCCAGGGAGCCATTGGAGCGAACGCAGGTAGCTTATCAGGTTCAGGGATGGAAGGAACAGACAAGGTGGCTCAGACCAAAACAGAAGGAGCTTCAAATGCTCACCCTGTGCCGCCCCAGGGCTGGTTCCAGGATCAGCTTTGCAGTCTGCAGCCTGTGTAGCTACAGAGAGCCCCGTGCTTGGTTTAATGCTCTAATGTCACTGTCTTGAAATTCTTAATGAATTTAAAGTAGGGAGCCCTATAATTATGTAGCCAGTCTTGCTAGTAGTCACTGTGAAAAGAGGGGACATGTGCTAGGTCAGTTTTGGTCCTCTTTCCCTCCCCTCCTGTACCCTGCAACAGATTTCCCTGCCCTTCTGCTCCTGACATGGGGACAGAAAGAGAAAATGAGGGGGAGTTAAGGAGGATACATTTTTCCCAGGTATATAAGTAATCAGGCCAGGTAATTTTCTGTAATTCCCTAGAAAAAATAAAGATTTTTCAGGTATTCTTTTTAAGGAAGAAAGGGTCAATCATATAAGATGCAAGAATATAGTGTGTGTGTGTGTGTGGTGTGTATGTGTATGTGTGTGGTCTGTATGGTATATGTGTGTGGAGTGTGTGGGATCTGTGGTATATGTATGGTGTATTTTGTGTATGTGTGACTGTTGTCTGTGTGGTGTATGTGTGTAGTGTGGGGTATCTGTGTTGTATGTGGTGTGTGTTTGTGTGTGTGTGTATGTGGTTTGTGTGGTGAATGTGTGTGGTGTGGTGTGTGTGTGTATTAAAGAAGCTGCATTTGTGCCAGTTCTTGGATCAAGAATTTTATGTAAATCATCTCATTTATTCCTCAAAGCAAACCATTATTCCAACTTACAAACAAGAGAAAATGATGCTTAGAAGATTAAATAACTTGCCCAAGATCAAGCATTAGCAAGCATGGGGCACAACATGTTTCATCACTAGGCTAGGGGTCAGTTTGCATGTAATGTCCCTGGGAAACAAGGACTGAGTGCTGAATCATGCCAAGCATTTCACAACTATGAACTCACTTAATCCGTGCAATATTCTGTGAGATAGATACTTTTATTATCCCCACTGGATAAGATGGGGAAACTAAAGCACAGAGAGGGTAACTAAACTGCCCAAGGTCACACTGCTAATAAGAGTTGGAAATGCATTTTTAAATCATACCATCTAGCTCTTGATTCTGAACTTTTATCTATTATTTTATTCTGCCTCAATGTTGGAGAAGTACCTAATAGAGCCGCAGTCACCAACAGGTGGTCCACAGACCACTGGTGGTCCATGAGGTCCAAAAAACTGGCAACAACTGTAATAGAATAAAACCCAGGATCCCTTCTGAGCACAAAGAAGTATGGAAGAATTACCAGCTTCTCCTTTTAAAATCAGCCCTTCTCCCAAATTGACTAAGGAATATAATATTCTGACACGAGAAGCCCTTGATGCATTTCTCAGAACCCACCAATCCAGGACTGACAATCAGCACACCACCCACAGAAATGCCCATGTCCTGTCTTCCCCTCCCCCTCTAGAATTCCTCAACCATTCTATGAAGATATGCCTTCTCTCTTGTCTTTTAGGGTCTCTTGACATGAATCATTGACTCTGTTCTTGTCAGAGACACAGGGAACAGACACATGACCCACACAAGGTGAGGCCATCTCCTCACTTGCTTCCACAAGCCACACTGCCCTTCCTCTGGCCTGAGGTCTGCTCAGCTACATCAGGACCAACCCAGATCATGAGCCACGACCTGGGTGGGACAATGGCCAGCTGAGAGAATTTCCAGATGAATAAGATGACCTTTAAGTCCTCCTGTGTTTTCTCAGCCCACCAACTCTACTCAGACTTTTCTTCAGTGAGCACCCTTTCTCATAAGAAAACAGTCCTGTTTTCTTTCCCCAGAGTGGCCATAGTGTAGGAAAGAAACCACACACTGACCTATATGTAGAGATGACCTTGACATATATGTAAAAGGATGCCAATGGAACAGGGGTTGGATCACTAATCATAGCAGTATCACTGGATTATTTCACTGTTTTTGTGTGTGTGCAAGTTCTAGAGACAGGAGGGGTTTTTCCCTGATGGGGTGTGGAGAAAAAAGAAGAACGAAGAAGAGGAATTACTCATGAGATTCACCTTCCTGCTCTACCAGATGGTTTGGTAAAAGTAACATCAAAGGACACTGCTCAATAATATCAACAGTCTGACTCTCGGAATGGACTGGATAGCTGCAATGCAGTGTTCAAAGACAATTTGGGATACTCTTCCTCCACAGCACCTAGTGTATGCCTGCTGAAGGATCTCAATCAGTATCTGATTAGTACTGGCTTCTATTTATTGTGATTAACCTCATGGGTGCTGTTTTGCCTCTATTTCCCCAGCCAGACTATAGGCTCCTTAAGTGGAGGAACTCTCTCATAATTCTGTTGCATAGTCCATTAGACATTTCACAATTTTGAGCATATTGTAGTAATCCACAATCAAGGACATCCTAGAAGAATCTAGGACAAATAGATTTCACCAAGAGATAATGGCTGGAGAATTTAGAACTTTCTCAGATCTCCAGGGGTACGAACTATTAGGTAAGCCATCTTGAGATGGAACAAGACTTGTGTTTGGGGCTTATTCTAAGAAAAGGAAGTTGAGCATGAGGTTTTTCAAATCAGACATTTAATTGTACAAGAAGAGTAAGTGAGTACTCTTTAAAAGGGGAATATCACCCAGAACACTTTGGATTTAGCAAAGTTCTATTCTCTTGAAGTATATAGTCTGCATACTTGAGGCTCAAATAAATTTAAGAGTAAACATTAACTCTGATACCCTACCTCTTTTAAAATAATAAACTCTTACATTGCACACCATTTTATATTTTTCAAACTATCTTTATATCCATTATGAAATCTGAGTTCATTTTCATCCAATGGGCAGGGGAAGGAAACACACACCCAGAGAAATTCATTGACTTGTCAAATGTCAGAAAGTCCAGGGAAACGAAGATTAAAAACAACAACAAAAGAGGGCTTCTGGTGCAGTATTATTTCTCCGGGATCATCCATTTCATTGACAACCATCCTTTCATGCCATCTGTTGACAATAATGCCTTGCGTGTACATTTTAATAAACAGTTTATAAAGCACATTCATTACCTCATTATACAAATCAAAGTCTAATTATGTTAGCTCATTCTGGTTACATTAATCTCCCCAGATTCCAATACATCTTATTTCTTTTCCTCAGTGTTATCCTTGACTGTGGTTTACTACTTTTAACTTATTATCTCCATCTTATTTATAATTTCTATTTTTTGGCTTTGTGTTTCAGAAAGTTCATTTTAATCAAGTTATTTTCCATTTGTTTAGACTAGGGGTGTCGAACTCAATCAGAGAAGGGGCCAAAATCTAAAATCCAGCCTAAATCGCGGGCCGAATGGTTTACTGAACAGTCATAAACTGACAATGTCATAAACTGACAGCGGAGTGCAGTGATGACAGCGCGGTGTGGGCCACATTGCAAGGCCTGGCGGGCTGGATTTGGCCCGCGGGCCTTGTGTTTGACACATGTGGTTTAGACCAATCTGAGTATAGGATATGTGTATGGCGGGGGTGGGGGGGGGGTGGGGGGGAGGAGGAAATGGAGAGAGAGAGGAGAGAGAGAAAGAAAGAAACAATTGTTGGGTTTATTTGGTTTTTGCCTTGTTTATAGTTTCTCTTCCTACAAAAATGTGTATCTTTTTGTTTTCAAGTAGTATCAACACAATTTTTTGTTGGATTTTCATCTCACAGAGTTATTTTTTAACGGTTTTGTCTCAGTCTGGGTTATGAAAACAAAAGCAGCAGTTGGGTACAGGGAGTTTATTTGGGAAATGATCTCCAAAAAGTGAAGAAAATAAGACAAGGAAAAGGAAAAGCCAATACAAAAGTTGTATTAACTGACAAGTAGGTTATCAGTGTTGGCAACTGAGGCTGATCTGTCCTGAGAACCTTCAGATAAAAAAAAAAAATCTGGAATGCATCTCAGGGTGGTACCCCTTTTTCTAGATGCGTAGCTTGGCCTCTTCCCACTTAAGCAAAGTTTCCTTGATGTCTCTATTCTGGTGCCAGAGCTTCTGCCTGACAAGTGCACGCACCATCTGGGCTCTGACCTTGATCTTTTTCTTTTTTCTTTTTTTTTAATATATTTTATTGATTTCTTACAGAGAGGAAGAGAGAGGAATAGAGAGTTGGAAACATTGATGAGAGAGAATCATCGACCAGCTGCCTCTTGCACACCCCCTACTGGGGATATGCTGGAAACCAAGGTACATGCCCTTGACCGGAACCGAACCTGGGACCTCTCAGTCCACAGTCTGATGCTCTATCCACTGAGCCAAACCGGTTTCAGCAATCTTTTTCTTGATAACTGAGATCTTAGGGGATGACTAGGAGCAATAAATGTAGTAGTTTCTAGTGCCTCCGCAGATACTTTATACTCTTGATAAATAGTGTTGTATTAGGTTTTCCAGTAGTTAAGTCTTATTCTACATTGCCTATAAGCCCCATCAGCTGCCACAGAGCCTGTTGTCTCAAATACCATGGCAGCCTGAGAACCTGAGTAGTCTACCTGGCAGAGCTCTAGTCTCTGCATCATCTTATTGCCACATTAGCATAAATGTCAGCTCTTAGGGGAAAAAGTATCTGACAGGTATGAGAAAAACCATCAAAATAACAGGAAAAAAATGCTGCCAGGAAGATAGAAAAATTTTCCCTCCAGGTTTAACCAGAAAATACTAACAAAGAAAGTAAGTAGATCTTAACAAGTGATTGCACCCACAGCTAGTATTTACACATAAGAGAACTTTGTCAGGCAAGCCAGAGCATTTCAGGAGAATTTGTAAGTGTGAGCTCTACTGCAGAAGACCCATGAGTGACTACATGTCTAGTTCAGTTTCTAAATGTGATTGATTAAGAACTGAGCAGCAATCTACTGTGTAAAGTATTTTCACAAACACCTTCTATAATCCTCATAAGAACTTTGTGGAGGTAGTATGATTGACTTGTTTTACAGATGATGAAATGAAACTCAGAAAAGTGAACTGTTTCACCTACAGTCACAAGCCAGTAAGGGGCAACTCTAGGACTTCCTTCAGCATTTTGAAATCCAAGTTGGATTCCATTCCCACTGCACTAGGATTGGCTTCCATATTTGAAGGCACAATGTTTTTGTGTCCAGAAAGACTATTGCCCAAGTTGTCACTGACCCATTTTAGATTCAGGCATAAGAAAAGCCAGAAAAAAAGTAGAGGAGGGAGTGGAAGGGATTTTTTTTTTTTAATTTTGAGAACAGTAATGGCTTTTAAGTAGCTGAGTAAAATAAACAATTTTCTTAAAAACTGTCTTTATGATAGTTGTAGACACTTTGTTGTATCCGTCTTATTTATTCAAATTTCAGATATTCTGATTACTAACCCACTGTACCAATCTTAAAGTAATTTATTAAATTACTGGCATAAATTATTAAATGGAAAAGTGTGTATACAACATGAAATTTAGCTCATGACTATACTGTCAAACTGTACTGAATTTATCTGGGATTAAGTAATTTTTCCCATTCTCTGATGGATACACATGGAAATTAGATTAATCTTTCTCATGCCTTTTGGATAACTTTCAAGTAGCCAAAGTTGACCCAACAGTCATTTCTTGCATAACTGTCACTAAGTTTTTCCATTTCATTAACCACTTCCACATGGAAGAAAAGTTTTCTTCTGGCTATTTTTAATGATAGTACACAGCACTAATTATTAACAATTTACTAGATATGATGCTGAATAAATGGAAAATAATAAAACTGGAGAAGGCACCAGATTCTGAGAAACCCTACTCAAGCTACACTCTAATCTATATTCTCAGTCACTGCATCTTCCAAGGCTATGAAGCCAACATCCCTCTTTTCTCTGATCTCTCTACCCTTGAAGATTATGTTCACTTCCCAGTCATTTCATTTCTAGAATAAAGTCCCCTTAAAATCACCAAAGAATCACAGAATCTAAGAATCATAGAGTCAGAAGGCACTTCTGAGATTATATCTGCATCCATGACATGTATAAAGGTAGCAAGGAAAGCTATTAGTTTCTACATGTAGATGTCCAAATTTGAAGTTGCTTCTTTTAAATAAGATGTGATTCAGAGATAACAAATTAGGGGGAAGCTATCCTGACTACCTCACATGCAACTCGGCTTCTTGGAATAAAGGGGTGGTGTAATAGGAAGAATGGGAAGTAAATCCATAATTTTCTTCCATGTAGTGACTTGGTTAGCATGAAGTATTGAGTGGGAGTTGCATCATGTGTTTGGATCATGTAGAGAAATACCTATTATAAGATGTCCATTAAGAACCATCACGGCCTTCAGTCATGTTTTAAGTTGGTTTATGGTTCTACTCCCCCTCCCAAGAGGATATGGTTTCAATATTGAGCCAGCTAATGGAAAGAAAGAAAAAGCAGCTTTTTTATACATGTCAACATTGTGGTAAAAAATAAACGAGAATAATCTAGTTAGCGTGATTCAAGCCAACTCCCCTATTTTTAAAGTCAAACAAAGTCTACATCTTTCAAAGTCTCATCCAAGTCCTACCATCTCAGCCTCTCCAATAAAAGTAACTAGCCCTCCTGTACAACCCTCTTCGCCAGACTATTTGGAATCCCTCACATTGATGAGACCTGTTCCCACCAGGAAATGTTCACAAAATACGTCTGCTGGGTGTGCCGTTTCCATCAGAGAAATGAGACTGTTAATACAGCTCACCATTACGAAGGGGCTGCACAGTGCTGTTCCTGGAGCCAGGTCCTAAGCAGAGTCATAAGCTGGATTCTTAACAGGAAGTTAAGTCTTTAGACCTTCTCTGCACCACCATGACAGTCTCTCTCCCCAGGTCCTCCACTGCTATAATCTTGTACCTGCATCTTCATTTCTTGCCTTCCTTTTAGCCTCCTCCACTCTTCTCAGCAGACATCAGGTTCGTCTCTCGGCCACTGTGAAGAGGTACAAAACCAACTGACAAATATTGCAATGGAGTCCATATTGCAATGGTAACAAAACAAAATATAAGCAGTGCAATCATCTTCCATTCTAGACAAGTTAGGTCCGTGGTCAGCAAACTGTGGCTCGTGAGCTACATGCGGTTCTTTGGCCCCTTGAGTGTGGCTCTTCCTCAAAATACATGGCCTGGGCAAGTCTATTTTGAAGAAATGGCGTTAGAAGAAGTTTAGGTTTTAAAAATTTGGCTCTCAAAAGAAATTTCAATCATTGTATTGTTGACATTTGGCTCTGGTGACTAATGAGTTTGCCGACCACTGAGTTAGGTCATTCATTAAATTCAACAGAAAATAAGTTGTCCCTTTCCAAATAGCTGCAGTTACTAATCCTAAATGTTAGAAAGAAAACAAATATGCAAGGCTGGCCCTGCATTAAAATGGTGGGTGTTTCAGTGTGATTTGAGGTTCCAAAGGGCACACTGTGGATTGAGGGAGATAAAGGAGATAGGAATGGGGAAAATTTCAGAGATCATCCAACCCAACAGCTTAATTTTTATAGATAGAAGACACAGTGCTGTACACTTTAAGAGATTGCGCAAAATCACATTGCTGGTTAGAAGCAGCTAAGAGTTAATTCTGCAATACACCAATGTTTTGGTTTATTTTCTGCAAAAAAGGAAGCACAGTGTTAATACCAAACCAACCATATACTATACAACAAATAACCAGACTACTTCTTTCATCCTAATAACTAGACCTCATTTTTCACCCACTTCATATTGAGCATTCTCTCTTATATCTGGAATACATGTAACCTGCTACTCCTCCCAGTTTACCTCCTTGGTTTAGTAATTTTGGAGTGACTTCTGACCCCTCACTGGGCTCCGACCTTGTCACTGATATTCATTCACTCCCTGCTTAATAGTGCATGGAAATTGCACTGAGTACAACTCTTGGAGCATAGACCCTCATATCAAAGACCTCCACTAGTTGCCCCAGCAAATTTTCACACCAACAAAAATGACCCCAGATACAATGCAATGGACACCCACAGAAATCTGAGTGGCCACATCCGCACAACTAATATGCCTTCAAAAAGGAACCCTACGCAAAGCTGTGACTGACTCTAGAAGAACAAATGTTTCCACAGCTGTGTCACTCAAAATTGCTCCAGATTTAAAATCAAATATCTGAACACCTCGCACTTGCAAATTCACTCACTCTGCTGCCTGCCCTATACTTGCTTCATACTTGTCATATCCACCAATCCAGTGACCCTTCCAACTTTCTTCAATTCAGTACTTTCGGTCTCTCTTCCTTCCCATCTGCCACTCGCTTTAAATATTAAAAATGCAGCACACTGCCCTCACGAGGTCATTCAATTGGTTGGAATGTCATGCAGGACACAAAAGGCTGTGGGTTCAATTCCTGGTCAGGGCACATACCTAGGTTGCAGATTGATCCCTAGTTGGGGCATGTACAGGAGTCAAGTGATCGATATTTCTCTCTCACACATATGTTTCGTTCTATTTCTCTTTATCTATCTCTCTCCCCTCTCCTCTCTCTACAATCAATGAACACATCCTTGGATGAGGACTAAAAGAAAATGTAGCGCTCTATTCCTGGGCAATCTCATCCATTTCTATTGGGTGAGACAATACCAAATACTGTCTCCTCTTAAATTCGAGGTCTATGCATGAAACTAACTGGCCTTTCTTGCTGATCATAGACACTAAACACTTGATGTTCCATAAACTGAATCAATTATTTTCCCAATCAACTTGTTCTTCTGAAATAGAGTGAGATTGTGCCATCCATGAGGGAGGAACTGCTTTCATCTACACAGTGACAACCTACACACAGAAACTCCCAATCACAGAGTATGCTTTGTGGCTGTCTTCCTCTGCAACTGATACCTCAAGAAAGCAGAGACCCAGGTCCCTAGACAGCAGCAATAACTCAAATAGGCTGCTTTCAGACAATAGCAGGGAAATCAACCAAAACAGCTGCAAATGGAAAATCTATTCATGTCATTCACACAAGCAATTTGGGGTCTTCCCCTTGTGAATTGCAATAGACTTGCCTTGTTATATGGCCCGATTAACTTCCTTTCCCTCTTTAGTGTGGCATTTCAGATAGAGCTGTCTTATCTATAACCTTTGCTCCTTAAATAGTTTCTGCTCAATCATCCAGCCCAAGCCACACATTCCTTATAAATCAGCTAGTTTTCTACTGTCACCTAAGAAACTAATATTTGCAAACTTATTAATTACCTAATATTTCACTAGAACATAAACTCCATAAAGACTTTGACGATTTTATTTACCATGTTTGTATCTTTAGTACCTGGAATAGTTGATGCATAATAAGTGCCCAACAAATAAATATTTGTTGATTACATGGCAGGGGTAAGGTGAAACTCAGGCTTCCAGTTGGCAACTGAAGGTTGGAGGAGAAATGAATAAAAGTGTGTTACTTTGTAAAAAAGGGGGTGACAGTGGAAGAATATCATGTAAGGAAAAATGTCCTGAGAATAATTTACATCTAAAAAAATTTGTGCTTTAGAAAATTAACCTTCATTCCAAACACTAATAGCAAGATACCCATGAAAATACACACATGGTGACAAAACAAGCCAGGGGAAAATCATTTGGGGGGGGGGGGGGGAAAGGAAATGGAAAAGAATCCCAAATCAAATTTAAAGAAAATATCCCTTTATTAACTTTTGGTAGAGAATATGTTTGTATGTTTTCAGAAAACAACTCCGAGACCATCTGGAATTCTGTAAGAGAGAGCAATAGACAGAAGCGCTCCAGCCATGAAGACAGAAGAGAAACAAATCAGAGATGGAAGATGCTGACGACGCCTCAGCATACCAGCAGACAGCAGCTGCGGGTTGCTGAAGGATGCCCAGGACCAAACCAGAGATGGACGGATCTGCATTTCCACCATTTGTCCACAAACCAGATCTGAAATATCATGGCTGGCATGTACACATAAGGAACTATCTGGCATTGAAATTGGGACTCAAAAGAACTGTTGGCCCAGAAAGGAACTCACTACAGACTGATTCATTTGCTTCTCAGCATAACCATTATGGCTTGTTGCAGTTTAGGTTCTTACAAGGGTATTTCTTGGATCACATGATCTCACACATCTAGAGGAAATAATGAACAACATAAACAGACCCAGAGAAAGAGAACCAGCGATCAGACTCTCAAACCTCAGAGGGAAAGTAAGGGAGGATGGGGGTAAGGGAAAGAGATCAACCAAAGGACTTGTGTGGATACATATGGGCCTGGCTAGTGGCCATGGACAATGGGGGTTCGGGGGGGGGGCATATCTAGGGAGGGGTTTGGGATGGGAATGGGGGAATAAGGACAATTATGTGAGACCATAATAAATTAAAAAAAAAAAGTAAAGAAAAGTGTGTTACTTTGGACATTAACAGCTTACAGTGAAGTAAGATGGAAGTTAAGAGAAACACTGGAAAGGAAAAAAGTCTAAGTATAAATTTGAATATTAAGCAAATAAGTATAGTAAATACATAAGTATAAATAAGAGATTTGATTATTAAAATATTAAGAAGGTAGAGAACATGAAAAGAATTAAATAGTTATTAAAGAAAAAGAGTTGGGAAAGAAAATGTGGAGGATCTCAGAAACTAGAGCCAGCTGTATCCAGGTAATTAAGAAATATAAAACTTTGCATGGTAATAATAGCTATCATTTACTGAGCTTTAATTATTCACCTCCCACTCTAATAAATGCTTTCCACACAGAACTATAAAAACAACATACTTTGGGACAACTAGGCAAAGAAAAGGAGGGTATCATCCACTGAGATGGCATGGAAAATGAAAACTGAATGGAGAGAAAGAGATATGGAGAATTCTCAGTATAAGACATCACTGAGGAGAAACCAAGATGGTTGCACAGGTAAACACCTGAAATTGTTGCCTTGCACAACCACTTCAAAACTACAACTAAAATACAAAATTGATATCATCCAGAACCACAGGAAGGCTGGCTAAGTAGAAATTCTACAACTAGAAGAAAAGAGAAAAGCACACTGAGACTCAGAGGAGGTGCAGAAGTGCAGAGGTACAGAGGCACACACACACCGAAAGGGCTGGCAACTGAGTACACGGTTGTCTTTTTCAATTGGGAGGGAGACACAAGTTCCTGACTTTTCTGAACTCCAATTTTAGGCAAGACTCTGGTGACCCAGACTCATACAGAGGGGGTGGGGGTGGGAGGAGGACTGGACTGTCTGGCATCAGGCCGGAACACCAGAGCAGCTTTGTCTCAGAGGTGCTTGCAGTAATTACCTTGGGACAGTGAAACCCATGGCCTCTTAGGGCATGGCTGAAGGTCAGCCATTGCTGTTTGCTCCACCCTGTTGATTCCCTAATACTCAACCCCAGCCAATTTAGAACCCCACTGCAGCTATGCACAGAGGCTTTTGCATATGGATGGCCTGGTCCTTTGCAATATAAAATTACCTAACAAACTGCAGCTGGGTCAGAGAGCCCCAGAACTTCCAAAGAAGGCCCAAGGCTCCACAGCAGCTTGCACTGCTTCACAGCTGGGCCTCATCTGGGAACCTCCAAACCCCAAACAAAGAAGAGGAATCTGCAGATTTATCCATAGCTCCTGCTGGGTGGCCTCAGGCAGAGCTAAATTTGCACCTCCTTGGAGATCCAAGAGCCAGTGCACCCCGTGGTCAGAGTGGGACCATCCTGATTACAACTCCTCAGATCAATAGGGACACCCTCAAGGGGCAGACTCAGTGAGCACCCAAGTCCCACTGAAGCAAGTCTTGCTCCATAAGAATGTCTCCAGCACATAAGTCCTTCCATCATAGTTACAGCTGATTCTCTCAGCCAATTGGCCTGGAGGCCAATTCCTCCCGGTGATACCAACAATCAAGGCTTAACTACAGCAAGATTGTGCACCCAGCCCACAAAGGTGTGTACCAAGAGTGTCCACCTCAGGTAATTGGGGAGGCTGAGCTACTGGGTTCTATAGGACACCTAGCACACAAAACCACTCTATCAACACAGGGAAGTAGCCAAAATGCAGAGACAAAAAAAAAACAAAACACAACAAAACAAAACAGGTCACAAATGACAGAAATGGAGGAAATCAAACTACTGGATATAGAGTTCAAAACCACGGTTATAAGGTTTTTTAAGAATCTTCTAGAAACCACTGATATTATCCACAAATCAATAAACATGATACATCACATAAACAAATTGAGATATAAAAATCACACAATCATATCAATTGATGAAGAAAATGCATCTGACAAAATCCAACATCCTTCTTGATAAAAACTCTCAGTAAAGTGGGAATAGAAGGATCATACTTCAACATAATAGAAACTGCTGATAAATTTAGTGAGACCCTGGAGAATATGAAAAAGGACCAACTAGAAATTAAGCATACACTGACTGAAATAAAGAATAATATACAGAAATTCAACAGTAGACTAGAGGATTTCAAGAATTAAGTCAAAGTTTTGAAATACAAAGCAGCAAAAAGCACTCAACCAGAAAATAAAAAAGAATCCAAAAATATGAAGATAGTGTAAGGAGCCTCTGGGACAACTTCAAGCTACCAACATCCAAATTATTGGGGTGCAGAAGAAGAGAGAAAGAAAGACACTGAAAACCTATTTGAAGAAATAATGACAGAAAACTTCTCCCACCTGGTGAAAGAAATAGACTTACAAGTCCAGGAAGCACAGAGAACCCCAAACAAAGGGAATCCAAAGAGGACTACACCAAGACACATCATAGTTGAACTGCCAAGAGCAAAAGACAAAGAGAGAATATTAAAAACAGCAAGAGAAAAACAGTTAGTTACCTACAAGGGAGTACCCATATGATTGTCAGCTGATTTCTCAACAGAAACTATGCAGGCCAGAAGGGAGTGGCAAGAAATACTCAAAGTGATGAATAGAAAGAACCTACAACCAAGATTACTTTACCCAGCAAGGCTATCATTCAGAATTGAAAGTCAGATAAAGAGCTTCACAGGTAAGAAAAAGCTAAAGGAGTTCATCTCCACCAAATCAGCATTATATTAAATGCTTAAAGGTGTATTATTCTTTAAGAAGAGGAAGAAGAAAAAGGTAAAGATAAAAATCATGAACAACAAATACATATCTATCAACAAGTGAATCTAAAAATCAAGTGAATAAAAAATCTGATGAACAGAATAAACTAGTGAATATAATAGAATCAGGGGCATAGAAAGGGAGTGGACTGACAATTCTTGGGGAGAAAGGGGTGTGGGGAGTGGGGGAAGAGACTGGACTAAAATCGTAGACCTATGGATGAGGACAGTGGGAAGGAGGGTAGAGGGTGGGGTTGGAAGTGGGTGGAGAGGAGCTATGGGTGGAAAAAAGAACAACTGTAATAATAAAGATTTATTAAAAAAAAAAAAAAAAAAAGACATCACTGAAAGTATACAAACTGAATTGTGTAATTATACCCTGGTAGTAGGATTTGTCAAGGTATAATAATGCAATTCATTGAATTCTCAATTGTTGGCAGATTGTAATGTTGCCTGTGACTCACTAATCACTCTGCAATACTTAGAGCCACCACTCTGTGAAAAGTAATGGGGAGACAGAAATATATAAGACAAGTCTCTGTTTCCCAGGCAGAGATCTGAAGGAAACCAGATGATTAAAGGCAAAAGAGCCTACATAGGACTCCTTGACCATGGTAGTAATAATGATAACATCTGGGAAGGTCTTTTCCATAAACAAGATCAGACATGAGCTCTTCAGGGACGGCATTTGGGTGACAGCACCTTTTGTTTTAGCACCAAAGATAAACAGTGAGCATGTGCTCTTGTCTGAGGAACTGGGGTTCCCATGTGCTTTCTCAATCTCTTATCCATTGTCTACAATGGCACTCCCTGCTTTCCTTTCCTCAAGTCTCTGGAATGGGGAGAACTTCCTCTTTCTGTTTCTTCTCCCTCCGTGGGGACTTCATTCCATTGAATATTAAAATTCTCTTGCTATTATTGTTATAGAGTGTAGAAATTTTTGAGCATGCTTCCTCCTAGTTGACTTAGCCTTGAATCCAAGCTGTACCTCACAAAATAGCCTTACAAGATAGAACACTGTTAGCTTTCTGAAGAACAGGATGACCCTGTAAATAACATGGTCACCAATAACATGACCCTGAAATTACTTAAGAAAAACTGTTTTGTCTTAAATTGCTTGCTCTGCAAAAACAAGATGTGGTAAATGTGCTTAAAAGCAGTCTTGCACAAAGTGTCAGGGCTGCTCTCTGGACTCCCTGCGAGGAGAAAGCCAGAGCAGTCGCCGGCCGGCTAAGAAAGGCTCCCTAAATTTTAGTTTGGTCTGGACTCCAGTGGTCATTCACTTGTGTTTGCTCCACAACACTATCCCTCAATCTATTTTCTATAAACATGGCCATGTCCTTCCCATACAAAATATACTCTTTTGACCATCTCTCTCTCTCTCTTTTTTTTTTTGTATTGTTTTTAGAATGGTTTGAATATCAGGGATATTTATTTTCTAGCTATTAATTTAAAAGATAACATAGCCATCTTTCTCTCTGCGGATTCTGACTTGAGTGCCATGCTTAAAAGGTCCTCTTTGTTACCCGGCATTATATCCATAATGCTGCAGATCAGAATGGGCTGATCACTGTTCACAACTCTCCTCTGGTTTTAACTATAGAGTAAATCCAAAATGAGCCAAATAGGGACAAATATTTACTAATGAAGTTCCAATAACTCCCATATTACAGAGCACCCTGCTAAAATACTCAACTTGGACTTTCCTAAATTCAGAGTTTGGGACAGTCAAGTCTGCAAAAAGACAACATGAATTCTTAGCCCACAGGCCCAACAGCAGTACTTAGAGGCCAAGAAAGCCCAGTAGAGTGCAAGTGGCATCAGGCCTGCTTGCAGAAAGAAAACTCTGGCCCTGACCCAGCTTCAACTCTTATACAAAAGGAGGAAGAAGAGGAAGCACACTGTCCTTACCTACCTATGCCATGGTCACTGCAAGAGAAACAGCATGAAGTATTGGCCCTGATTTTAAAACAAACCATACTCTCTAAGATACAGGACTCAGCTCAGAGGACATCATACTCTCACTCATAAGATTAGCTATTCCTTGTCCCCTGGAGAGGAGCATGTAAGAGGTGGGAAGAAACACAGAAACCCCCTCAGGTACTTCCCAGAAAGGATGGAAGGGTTAGTGGGACTTCCTTTCCATATGGGCCACTGATAAATATGGAGTGGGGAAGAAAAGAGTCTTCCACTAGAATCCACCTAAAGTTTCTGTTACCAATTTCAGAAATCATCACACTTTCAAGTTTTCTACTAATAAATAAAATGCAAACATAGTCACCTCAGCATCGCTGAGGTAATGCCACAAGTTGAGGCTTATGGGTAGAAAAGGTTGTGAGCCATCCTGAAGGGCCATTTCAATGAGCTTAGTGATGCTCCTGCACCTACTACATGGCAGGCCCTCACAATTCACTTGAATATTAATAAACTTGGGACTGTTTTCAAAGAATTTAAACTAATCACGGTTCCACCAACATCTTATCATGTACCTTTTTAAAATAGCAGGATGCCTGTCAAAACAGGAATTAAGAAGAATGTCCTTTGAGGATTTTTATGTGTGATATTACTATTCTTCTAATATTATTTCAGTTCCCCTTCCTGTAGTGTCTGTCTCTACAGGGTTACATGTGACCCTCCTTGACATCAGGTCTAACCATGTGACTTGCTTTGGTCCATTAATTATAAGCAGAGTGGTATTTGTCACTTAGAGCAGCTTTAAAAGCCAGCATGTGGTTTTCTGGGTTCTATTTCCCTCTTCCATGAGCCTAGAAATGCCCAGATTGAGGCTACGCTATCATCTGGGTCCCACAGTGAAGATGGTGTGGAGCACAGTCTCACCTGACCAGTGGAGGAAATGAAACTTGAGCCTTTCATTACCACAACATAACTTAGCTAAACTGACTGATACATGTGCAGTACCAGAAACGACAACCTCTGTAATGTCTAGGAGTCAGTAACCAGGTCTACTTGAAGCAAACCTTTTTGTTCAGAGTGGACACATGTAAAAGGTCCCTCTTGGTTGTGCAAAGATAGCTTGAATTGTGTTGTCCAGGGAGAGCATATTGCCATAAGTAGTAAGTATATTAGTTAAGGGTGGACAGGCTCTTCTGCAATAACAGACAGAAACCCAAATCTCAAGAATTCACAAAATAAAAACTTATTTCTCATGCTCACAAGGTCCAGTGCAGGTTAGCTATTTTCCTGGATGGCTTTCCTCTAAACAATGGATCTGCCATCTTGTAAGACTTCTTACATGACAGGATCTATATGTCAGACAACTTTAGAATCCCTTACCTCCAGCCATGTGGATAAGGAAAAAAGCACACGGAAGAACTCACAGGAAACATTTTATGGAAAGGCATGGGAAAGATTTGGACATGGGCCCATGTTCTCTGTGCAGATGTCATCACAGGCCCCACCTAGAAGCTCTCCTATGTGACCAGGAGGAGAATAAAATGGATTTATGAAGGGTTACATTTTGTCTTGCCACAATGAAGCCCTATTTTTATAGCACAAGCATATTCAAGACATGTTGAACTTTAAAACACTGTGCCACTTGGATGGTAATGATCACCAAAAAGATAGGCAATGTTGACTCTGATCTTTGCAATTAACTTCTCAGTGTTGGCCACCTTGTGCTCCAGGATGTTTATGTATGTGAATCCATAACTACAGGGACTGAGTGTAGATGAAGAAACACTGCAGATAGTGGAGGACTCTGGACCACCAGCAGCATCACTGCTGAGGAAGATACGATGCAGGACTGGTCTTTGGCAGCAATAATAGTGGTTGTAGGCAAGTGCTGGTATACCAGAGTCCATTTCTCTCTAAACCTAGCACTGAAAATGTGCTGGGTCCCTCTTTGCTCCAGGTAAACCCTGAAGTTCCTGGGCGACTTAAGTAGGTGAAAAGATCAAAAGAGAAAGTTCTTCTCTGAGTACTGAGTCATGGGCGGGGCTGAGAGGATACCCTTCCAGTACATAGTAATTAAAGCGCTGTGCAACTGTGGGGGTGTTTGATCAGACTTTTCACATAAACAGGATTTGGTGTGAGAACACTTTCAAAGGTTGAGACAGAGCAGCTGGTGGGAAGCCAGCCAACCAATCACCTGGGACTAGAACTAATGTTCTAAGGCCTAGTGGGCTCCTTGCAGCCTCCCCTAGCTGCTCTGCCCACTCAGACACAAAGCTCAGCGAGGTGCCTCTCATCTGTGGGTTGCCCCTACGCAAACCCCAACAGCACATCTCATCTCATCAGAAGAGGCCTTTCACATAGAGAACACACTTGCTCAAACACAAGCTTGCTCCCTTGCCCCACACTTGCTCCCTCATGGGAAAAGGGCATCTGAGCATGACTTTCCCTTGGGAACTATCAAATTATTAACTCTCACTTAAAGGGTGAGTGAACCCATATGCTTGTTAAGAAAGTTGATTGTTATTTCTATTTGTTCATCAAGTGTCAAGTGTTTGACCAAAGGGGTCTAAGGACCATTGTGATCATCTGGTTGTAACCCAGGCTCCTTCTGCACAAGGTGAGGAACAATCGGAGTCCTGGATCTCCTCAGCCCCTGAACTTTGTTGACATGGGCTCAAAGCCCCCAACTTTTATCCTTTCCGAAGCATCCCAGCATCTTCTGTACTTCTAAATGGATGCTAACCTCTCTCACTGTGGGCTCCATCATTAAAGTTGTTGCTCTGCTCCACACAAGTGTGATCACTTGGCAGTGGGCCATTTCCCCCACCAGAGATAAGCCCTTACAAGGCAGCTATAAGCCCCACTACTATAACTGTAACTTCCCTACCCCACTATTGCAGAGTCTCTGCCCCAGATCTGAGTCAATCTCCAAAGAAGGTCTGGTATCTCAAGTCAGTGTTCTCTACTACAGAACCAGGAAAATGTTCCCAAAGCACAATGCATTTGAGGAGCACCATCCTTAGATGAACCCAAAAGTAATCTTCCTGGGCATCCTAGGTAGTCTTCCTTTACATTGTAGCAGGCACAGTGAGTGCTAAGCCCTAGAGATGGACAATGAAATATATATATATTTATACAGTGGTGCCTCGCATAACGAACGCCTCACACAGCGAACTTTGGACAGGTTTTTCATGAAACCATCGGCCAAAAAGCAGAAAATGGATGAAGATGTGCAAGATTTGGTAGACTCTACTTAGTCTGTCTTAAAATTAAAAAAATGTGTGTTTTTTTTTAAAAAATTATGTTTTTAGATGTATCTAAATAAAAATATGTCATCTTAGCATATTTTTTATGTCATCTTAGCATATTTTATGCTACAGAACGAATTATTTTTTTTAACATGTATTGTTATGGGAAAACGCGTTTCACATAACGAACTTTTCGCATAACAAGCTTGCTCCTGGAACGAATTAAGTTCGTTGTGTGAGGCACCACTGTATTTATATTTATATTTATATTTATATATTTATATTTCATTTCATATATATATATATTATACTCAAGGAGCTCTCCACTTCTAGGCTACTCCAGCCTAAATTTGGCAGGCAGATAAGACAGTGAGCAGATAATTTTTGAGCAAGCATGGTATTATAGATTGTCTAATTACAGCCCAGAGTGAGAACAGTTCTTGGTAAACCATAAATGTTGGAAAGAACCAAAGAATTCCCCAGCTGGCATTAGGGGTAGCACCTTCTGAAGGCTTGCTGTGGAATCTTTTGTTAGAGATTGAAGGAAAGGGAACAACAGATTGTTCATTTGGTCACTTGGTTTTCCTTTCTGAAAAATTGCCATATCATAGCTTTCATGAAGAATTTGCTGCGCCAAGGCAATTATGTTCTTTGTAGCTCCCTAGAGCAGGGGTCCTCAAACTTTTTAAAGTGGGGGCCAGATCACGGTCCCTCAGAGAGCTGGAGGGCCGGACTATATGAACTACTAATTTCTACTGTAACACCTTGGCTGCGCTCACTGCCCAAAAACCTGGCGGGCAGGATCAGACTCCCCTGGGGGCTGCATGTGGCCCGTGGGCCGTAGTTTGAAGACCCCTGCCCTAGAGAGTGACAAATCGAATTGCAAACAAAACAAGAACAATCATGAAAACCAAAAATTAGCTGGGATAATCTCCTAGAATAAATTTTCAAGGTCACAACCTAGGTCATAATCTACAAAGGTTAGATGCAACAGTGATGTATCAAGTTAACGTTACAGAAAAGCTTTTAAGTAGTTTAGTCCTCACAACGCCCCTGGCTACTTCATTACAAAAATCACCTAGGTTCTTCAGAAATTTTCCACGGTCAACTACAGAACCTAGGAGAGAACTCACTTTTATAACTGATGCATATTATAAACCTGGCAAATACAATAGGGTGAATTTTATCTAAAGCATGACAGCACTCTTCCTCTATTCTTCCCACCTTCTTACGACATGGGTCTTATGGAAATAGCCATGTTTGAAAAATGTAGCTGAGAATGAACCTGAAGCTGTTTCTTTTTCTTTTTTTTTTTTTAATATATTTTATTGATATTTTTACAGAGAGGAAGGGAGAGAGATAGAGAGCTAGAAACGTCGATGAGAGAGAAACATCGACCAGCTGCCTCCTGCACACCCCCCACCGGGGATGTGCCCGCAACCAATGTACATGCCCTGGACCAGAATCGAACCCGGGACCCTTCAGTCCACAGACCGACGCTCTACCACTGAGCCAAACTGGCTTCGGCTGTTTCTTTTTCTTGAAGACATCTGAATATGCCAGTGTTTTCCTAAACCAAATGGTGAGCAAGAGGAGTTATAAATTCAGCTAGGAGAAAGGGTGATATTGATCAAGGCTGGGAAGACAAATAGATTTCTCAAGTTTATGAAATGCCCCTGAGCAACTGATCTTTAGGATACAACTGTAAGTCACCCTATTGTCTTGCTTTGAGTTTATATATTGCTAAGTGACTCTCCCTCTACAATATGGGGTCTCTGAGAGGCCTTCTCTCAGCTTCCCCAACTACTGTTTCTCTGCTTCCTCACTTCAGGTTTCTTTCCTTTAATACAGACCATCTACCTTCTACTATAAGATAAAGGTCAGAGTTAAAAACCAAAGTTTCACAAAAACAATAACCGCCTTGTTCCCCACAACCTTCTCTAACCCATAACCAAAGGGGAAAAAATGCAAGAAGGGATCTTGGTTCGAATGGAAATTGATTAAAAATTTTTTTTCAGTTTCCACATTGTTAAAACTCTTGGTTTCTAGTGACCTTTCAAATGCAGAATCATTAAATGCTGAAGCTGTTATTTAAAAACCTAAATTTAAAAGCCACCCATTTTGCCAACTTGTACTTGTGGGATACCCAAGACCCTAAAATTTCAGTCTCCCTGCTCCCTATGGGTACTGCCATAGAATGCAGGGGATGCCAGTGCATTTTAAATAATTAAGGAACTATAACTCACAGTCCCAAAATTTATCATGATAATTTTATTCCATCTCTAGAGACCTATTAAGGAATGTTCAGAAATGTGTTCAGATACAGATTGGTAAAGATAGTTATAGATACAGCTTTCTCATGCATCTCCAGCATATTTCCAGATAACTCTACATTTCATGTGTTACACAGACAATTGGATTCTGTTGCCTGGATATCAGCCTTTTGGAATGAAAGTTTTTTAATTATGCAAATGAATGGCACATATACCCAAGTTCCACCCATAGGACAAGCAAAGACAATGAAGTCTATTCCCCTCCACTAAACCATTCTGCAGCCTAACTCTCTGACTACCAGACTCAACTCTGGTGCTTGCTCTCTCCCAACACTGCTGCCTACACTAAAGATAAATCTTCTTTTTATTGCCTAAAGCACTACCAACTTAAAGCCGTTGTGTGCAACAGAAGTCTAATAAAAATGTAGGCAGGAGCATGGCAAAGTTGAGACCGTACAGGAACATTAGTCATTGCATCCTTAAGCTCCTTGACCACTCCACCACAGGTAATATCCCACACGCCAAGGGTTTCCACAGGCCCCTGCTGGATGCCCCCACACAGATGGATGCCCCCTCTGTGGGTGTTCCCCATCTTTCATTTTCTAAACCTCTCTCCCAGGCTCCCCATGTGTATGCAGGCCTCTCACATTTATGCCTGGTAATTCACCTCTCCTGTTGTTTCCCTTCCTTCCCCTGGGGGGATGCTCACAAAAAGACCCACTGGTGATTTTTTTTAAAAAGCAAAACACTTTACTTAAGATGCCCAAGAAAGGGAGGTAGTTGGTTTTTGTTTCTAATAACATTCCTTTTCACTACTCATACACCAGCACCAAAATGTATATATATTCAACTATTTAGTAGGTTAAATATTTAGTCAACTATCAAATATATCTTTAACTATCAAAGAGATTGTCCCTGAAAAATGGGATGTGATTGTTCTACTGTGTGTGTGTGTTGTACATTATTATTTTTAATGATTATTTTTCCTGCTGTACAGTTGAAAAAGAAAAAAACATTGTCATTGGAAACAGAAATCTGGACCTAATCCTTCTCCCCTTTCACCGTGTCCTACCCATCTGTATGGTCCACTTCAAAAATCTCATATCCCATCTTCTCTCCATTGCTACCACTCTCATTTGGGAGCTGCCATGCATCTCCATGCTCTCACTCTTACAATGCACCTTCTGCCGGGCAAAGAGATTTTTAAAATGTGTCATGACACCCCCTGCTTAAAATTCTTTGGAGGCCTCCCAATAAAACACATTTCTAAGGCCCATCAGGAGCTGGTCCTCAACTTTTTCTTCCAACTCATTTCCTGCTGCTCACTGTACTCTAAATCACCAGTTGGAGCACATCAAACTCATCCCTGTCCCAGGAGCCTAGCACATCCCTCTCCATGGGACTGGTTTCTTATTTTATATGATCTTGCTTCGATAGCACCTTCTTAGTTGTTCCTCTCTAACACGCTATTGGAAATAGGTTATCACATTATTCTCTGACATCCTATCTAATAAAGATAAAATATGCAAATTGACCATCACTCCACAACAAAGATGGTGGCACCCAATAAGAAAGGAATATGCAAATTGTGTGACAAAGATGGCAGTGGCCAGGCCAGGACACTTGCATCGTTGCCAGGAGTTCCAGCTGCTCTGGGCCTCAGGGCAGCGCACGAGCACAGGTGTGGAGCAGCTGGGGCAGGGCAGGACACCTGCTATGAGGGGGGCTAAGAGGTAGAGGGAGCTACAGGAGGGTGGCAAGGCTGGAGCAAAGGTGGAAAGCGGCAGCCAGAGTGAAAGCCCGGGTCCCAGGTGCCAGAGGGAAGCCGGTACCAGTGCACCAAAAGAAGGAAGGCCTATTCTTGCACAAATATTCATGCATCAGGCATCTAGCTGTATCATAACAACAACCTATAATTACTTAACTACTCATTTATATACACCTCCAACAGAATGAAAGTTCCCTGGGGCAGAGATCATGTTTGTTTTATTTTCTGTTATATTCCCTAAAAATTAAGGCAATATGTGATTAATAGCAATGGATGATGGATGAATGCTAGGAATTTTATACATAGTTATAAAAATGTGATTTGCACATTCCAGGATATTACCCTCAAACAGGAGGAATAAGACTAGTGAATAAATAATGACAAAATGGTCAAAAAATTAAGAAGAGGAAGAAGATGCTGGTAAGATAACCAAAGGCTTGGTAGATTAGTAGGTATTTGACATGAACACTGAGGGATGGATAAGATCTCAAAGGATGGAAATTATAATATTACAAGTTGAATGAGCAAAGATATGAATATATAAAGTACAAAGCACACCTGAAGGTAATGTATTGAGCAATTTTGCTAGAGGATATTTGTATAAGCTTATTGGGGAAAGGCAGATCAGGACTAGATTTTTAAAGGTCATGAATGCTAAAATAAGTAACTTAAGTCTTCAGTGTCTTTAAGAAAATATTGACATAGTCAAAGTAAACTTAAGCAAGGGGACACATGCAGTGGCATATAAAACCAATTGGAAGGTATATTTATTTGCTTGTGTTGCCATAACCAAGTACTACCTACTAGGTGGCTTACACACAGAAATTTATTTTTTTCAGAGCTCTGGAGGTGAGAAGTCCAGGTTTTGGCATGTTTGGCTTCTTCCGTGTCCTCACAAGGTCATCTTTCTGTGTATGCATGTGATGGGCACCTGTGTGTCCTAATCTCCTTTTATTAGGATACCACTCCTATAGATTAGGGCCTATCACAATGGCCTCATTTTAATGTAGTTGAATCTTTCTAGGCTCTGACTCCAAAATTCACTTTCTGATATGCTGAGCATTAGGACTTTGGGGAAGGAGACAATTCATGCCATAACAGATGGTGATGGAGGAGAGGGTGATCTTTGAAATTGTGTGCTAAAATGTCTCATCTTTGATTTCTGAGGGAAGGCCCCTCCTCCTCTGTTGATCATGGAAAATCTTGGATGAGTCTTGGGTATATTCAAATAGAAAAGAATCCCTCTAGTTTTGATATAAGGAAATATAGCACAATGCTTTCTGGTTAATAAGCATTCTCCCCTTTCCTTACTGCAATGTTCTTTGAAAAGTTAGAGTCAATATTTTAAATTCTGAATTTTTGATCTATGAAACCTTAAGTAAAAATATTTCTATGGTCTCATATCAGGACTGGTTCCTTTTGTCCTATACCACAGAGTATTACCTCAGGAATCCTGGAAATTTTGTATATGATCCTGTCCCCTGTTCTTACTGGTTCCTAGACAGGCCCATCTCCAACAAACGTAATGAGCTCCGGAGTGTGACCTTGTGTTTTAACTTCACTCTTGGGTCCATATAATGTTCCCACCCTTATTTCCCATTGCCTCCTTTGTTGTATCCATTTACTTTTTTTAATTTTGCAAGCTTTCTTAAATCCTTTAGCACTTAGGCAGAGTATTTTTAAAGAATAAATGTTGAATTAACAATGGCAGAACCCAACATTAAATTTAATAATTTTATTTCATAGTTCTCACTAGACATATGTCCATAAACTAACAGTGAACTGACAGGAAGAAAGCAGATAAGAGGAGAAAGTGGAGGCTCTCCTGTTCTAGGCATTTACATCTCAGATTCTCCACCAGCCCCGGAACAGCTGCTTTTTATAATCCTTCAGTGAATCCGTTACACACTGAATTGTTCCCTCTATTCACTGTCCCTCACCATCAACCCTGTGCTCATTTCCTTAAGCTCCTTTAGCCAGGAGGTGTCCCTATAAGTCAGGGTCTAGGACCTAAACCTTGGGCAGTAGTCATTTAGATGACGTGCCAGTGAATCCTATGAAACCACCAGCTCACATTCTGACTGTGTATAACCTTTAGACTTACTTTGTCTAACACTGGGGTCCATTTTATACATATGCATGTATATATTTTCTCTCCAAGTAGATCATTAATTTGAAGGGGGGAGGGAAGACTTTTTTTTTTTACTTTTTGTGAGACCCTCATATATGTCACAATGCTAGGGATGCATCACTAAATACTTATTATAACTGAATTCAGTGCCTCTAAAAAGGGTAGAAAAGCTAGAAATAGCAACAGCTAAAGAAGAAAAGGGAAGCTGCAGGTACAAGAACTAACCTCAGTTAATTGGATCTGTGTGGGGGCTTTACCAGGCAACCAGAGCAGACCACATGGGGGCTGACCACAGGACACTTAAAAGAGAGGAATTCATTGGGAGGAAGGAAAGGGGTTGTTGCTCAGTGCTATTTGAATAGTCTCAAACAAGGTACACTTGTATTAACAAAAAAAAAAATCCTAGGCTATCAAGATTGGAAGAATGTACAGGAAACATAAAATGTATAGAAGAAAACATAAAGTGTATAGATGAGCACCAGGGACCAGCACCTGAATGAATGTATTACATATATTATTTAATATTCTTAACTAATCTGTGAGGCAGGCACACCAGGAAACAGGATGCAAGAAGTTACCAACTTCCCTCAAGTCATGCAGCTTGTAGTTATGGCCCCAAGAGCTGAGGCTCAGCCTTTGTGGTAAGAAAGCCCGAGCTCATGATTCAATACTGCATATTGGACATTAAGTGTGTGTGTAGAGGGAGGGGGGCGGTAGGGGAGTTCAGATAGAAATAAAGACGGTAAGAGAACAGTCAAGGATATTAAAAACAAGAAGTGAAGTTCAAGGTCGAAGTTTCAGGATAAAAAATCATGAGCACTAGACCTGTGCAAGAATATATATGTCCCACCAGAATGGGGCTACTTTTAAAATGCACAATTAACCCCATTGGTGTCTACCTTATTCCACAAAATTTGGTAATTCAGATAATGTTCCTTGTGGTTCCTGTGACAGTTCTCTTTCAATTCTCATGGTTAAGAGGATTTAACTTTTCTTACTAAAATAAAATTTCCCCTGTCTTCCTCTTTCATAACACTGTAACTGGGCACTCCCAGAAAACCAAGAAAACTGCTTATTTGTGTAACACACCTCATTTTAAAAAGACAATCCCTTAAGAGAATAAAAAGTCAAACCACAGTTCGAAAGAACATATTTGCAAAACAAATATCTGGAAAAGGAATTGCATCCAAAAGTTATAAGGAACTCTTAAACTCAACAATACAAAAACAAAAAACCCCATTTAAAAATTGGCAAAATCTCTCAACAGTTTACTAAAAAAGATACTACTAATGGCAAATCAGTATATGAAAAGATACTAAACATCATATGTCATCAGGGAATTGCAAACTAAAACATCAGTGAAAGACCACTAATCACACCAATTAGAATGTCAAAAATTCAAAACAATGACAGCATTGAATATTGGTAAGAATGTGGAGCAATAGGAATTCCCATTCATTGCTGAAGGGAATGCAAAGTGGTACAGCTTGGCAGTTTCTTACAGAGCAAACCATAGTCTCACCATACAATATATCAATTGTGCTCCCTGGTGTTTCAACCCAAATGAGTTGAAAACTGATGTCCACACAAAAAAACCTACAAATAAATATTTATAACAGTTTTATTCATAATTAATAAAAATTGGAAGCAACTAGATGTTCATCAATAGGTGAATGGATAAAGTTAGTACATTCATAAAAGGAAATACTATTAAATACTATTAAGCAATAAAAATAAGTTAGCTACCAAGGCATGAAAAGACTTTAAATACATATTGCTAAGTGGAAAAAAAAAAAAAAAAAAAAAAAAAAAGCCAGTCTGAAAAGCCTATATACTATATCATTCCAACTACATGACAGAAAAAAAAAAAAAGACAAAATTATAGAGATAGTAAAAACAATGATATTTGCCAAGGATTCTGGGAGAAGGAAGGAGGCATGAATAAGTGGGACATAGGAAACTTTTGGGATGGTGAAACTATTCTGTATGATTTTGTGATGATATAAATACAAGACATTATGCATTTGTCAAAAGTCATAGGATGTACAACACAAAGGGTGAAGCTTAATGAGAACTATGAAATTTAGTTAATAATAATATATCTATACTGTTTAATCAATTATAACAAATATACCACACCAGTGCAAAATGTTAATAACAGAGGAATTGTGTCTATGTGTGTATGTGGTGTTGGTGTGTGTAAGGGGACTATGGGAATTGGTACTTTCTGCTAAATTTTTCTGTAAACCTAAAACTGACTATTAATTTAAATGAAATATATTAATTTTAAAAAATGAAAGAAAAAAGAGGACAATACCAAAACATGCATGTCTACTAGACTCAATATTAATGGTAGGAAATTTGACCCTATAAACATGTTTGCTTCATGGCCATTTTGGTAAGCTTTGGGAATTCATTTTCCTATGCCCTTTGAGGCTGCATTTTATATTTTGAACCAAATCTTAAACTAATCTTTCATTTGAAAATGCTGTTTATGATGACTACACCTTATTTTTTTTATATAGAGAATCCACAAAAAAAATACCTAACTACAACTTAGTGAAAACTTCATTTCAGTGTTGTTTAAAATAAACCACATTGTCTCCCAATCATGAGCATAAAGGGGTGTTCCTCTCTGAAGAAAATTTGTTTTGTTTTTGTTGAAAAGAGAAAACCTTTTTTGAAAAATCTTCAACTCACTTCATTTGCATCCATCAAGTCTCTTATTAAAGTTCAGGAACTAATTATCTGTGTAGCACCAAGACTGAAAGAAAAATGAGAAAATGACTAATGATTACATAGCTCCAACTAGAAATGCAGTACATTTGAGACAATTCCACTACACCCTCTCCCAAGACACATCGAGAGAAAATAACTCTGGTATCCACACTGGAGTCTTATCATTTGCTTGTTATGACTTTATGTGGTTTCATAAAAGGCGAGGTGTGTCACAGTATTTGTAAAATGAGGAAGAAAGAAGAGGAAGCCATAACTCCTGGAAAGCTACACCCAAGTGAGGAATAAAACTCAGGGGACGTTGGGGAAATTCCTCCAAGGCTGGAAAGTGAAAAACAACGACATCAGATTTAAAATACATGGCTTGCAGCCCATTTGAGTCACAACAGAAAAGAGTGCTGGTGTCGGAATGAAATATTTGCATTCACAATCCTCTCTTACAGCATTTCATTTATTTGGACAGTTTTCCACTAAAGATAGATGTTTACTTCGTTCTTCACAGTGGCTCTCTCAGGTGTAAGTAGGAAGTGATAAAGGTGGAGAAAGTATAATTCAATGTTCTGATGAGAACTAAAGGTTGGTGAAACTATTTGAATGGGAATGATCAATCTCTTACATAGCTCTAAGAGGCTCCAGAGAGGTCATCCACTCCTCTCTGAAACCAAGAGGTCAACTAGCCAAATATCAACAGCTTTACCTTAAGAATCATAATCCTTCACACTGTCCCTTTGAACAGCAGATGGTAGATGACAACTGACCCTTCTAGGACTTTCAGCGCTGCCCCTGATTCAGTTCCTGCATCTCCATGAGGTAGCTAGCCTATCAGCCTTTTCCTCTGGACACCATGGTTTCTTTATCTCCTCTTCCTATCCTAGGCCTCTGCCTCCTATAGGGGCGCTTCGCTGTGTCCCAGCCAGTAGTATGTCTACACACTACCAGACACCTCCTCTGGCGTCCCTGTGTTCATTTTGAAATGAGAATCTGTGAAGTGCCCTAGCTGGTTTGGCTCAGTGGATAGAGCCTCAGCTTGAGAACTGAGGGGTCCTGGGTTCGATTCCCATCAAGGGCACATGCCCAGCCTGTAGGGGGCATGCAAGATGCAACCAATCAATGATTCTCTCTCATCATTGATGTTTCTATCTCTTCCTCTCCGTTCCTCTCTGAAATCAATAAAATTATATTTTTAAAAAAAATTTTAAAAGAGAATGTGTGAAATAATTAGGTACAAAGAAACAAAAGTTATTCAATATCCATGAAACAGTAAATTAAAATACATTTCTGTGAATTTTATAATTGAACACACTTTCTTTTTGGATCTGTAAAACAGTGCATCTAAAAAGTCATTTTTAATTAAAGATATGAGAATGCATAAAGTTTTTGAAAAAAAAATTTATGAACCCAACACATAGAGAAGAGAATTTATAAGTTAATTTTATAGTGAACCTACCGTTACCTCCTTTTTGTTTTAATTTTATTACTCTTCTATTTCTGGCATTTGGAAGTACAAAATAATCAACAATCAATTTTTTTTTTCAAGTCATCAGTCTGGTCACTCATAATCACATATATCAGACATTCACACAGGAATAAAAGTCTCAGAAAATACACCGAATCTAGACAGATCCCCTATAAGTTTAATTTTGTCATTTGGCTTTTTCTAAAATGGAAGTCTCCAAAAATGACATAACTAATTCTTTCTTCCAGTGGTATACTTATTCAGGAGCATTTACTGCACATGAACTTTAGAAGAAACCGATATATATATGAGTGAGGATGGGTAGAAGTCACTTGGCACATATGTGGGGGCCATCCCACATAGATATTTTGACACTCTATTAAACATTCTGAAAATCCCATAGGCTTTTAAGCCTTCCATACAGTCGTATCTGAGACAGAGGTGAGTTTACTGGCATTACCCACAAAAAAAAAGAAGAAAAGCAGGTCTGTGTGGGATGAGGGTTAATTGACAAGTATGACTGGAGACTTGGGGGGCAGAGCTGTGGTTTAACCTACAATTTCAGTTTTGAGTTGCTGGGGCCCCCCTGGGGTAGAAAAGTGATATCTGATGGAGAAAATCTGCTAGGCACTGGCTCTGAAGACCTCCCACCAGACCCTCAGATCATCTTGAAGCAGGAAATGCTCTGATAGAATTGTTGATGCCTCAGAGTCTCCCGCCAATTTCTTAAAGGCCAACTTTTAGAGTTGGTATCCAGCTTCTCTATTGATCTATAGTTCTCCATCTAAATTGTCTTCACTCCCTCTCCAAGTCTAGTCAGAAAAATAGTTTAGTTTATATGACTTTTAGCATTTTTTTCTTGGTGTACATTGAGTTTTTTATTTATTTATAAGTATATATAATCCATTGTCGGGCTTTACTCATTCTCCAAGACTCAGTTCAGGTTCCATCTACAGTATAAAGCTTCCTTGAACTAACCCCATAGTTAGGCATCCATTCTTATGTTGTTATTGAAGTTTATGAATATCTTCATTACATCAAAATTTATAACATATCTATCTCCTTGAGGCAAAAGCCATGTTTTATTGATGTGATATCTTTGTTCCTTGATTGATTCTAAACACAATAAATATTTCTTGGAGGAATAAAATAATAAGAAAGAATTTGGGAGGATAGATAAAAGAAAAGGGAAATTACTTTTTTATTATATATTCAAATAATTTTTTAGATGACATTCAGTCATCTTATGCTCATATAAACAGTTACTGGAATGAACCAAAATATACCTTTACACAATATAGGAGAAGGATTAGGTCAACTTTATTTCCTAGGAGGCCAGAAGTAATTGGTATCTTGGAGATGCCTCAGATCACCATGTCTGGGGATTCTGTAGTTCCTTTCCCAGGTAAAAAGAACAGGCTGTCTTCCCAGGCTAAAAGCTCTTAGGACTGGCCCAGGATATATATCCCAGTCCCCAAAGTGAATAGAAGTTTAAAGCACTTGCTCAACAAATACTCACCAAAGCGACACAGGAATGCCTTGAATAAAAAGACAACTGTGCAGAACAAAATTACAATCTTACTCAAGGGAAAAAAAATACAGTCCAACTGCTCTAGAATGGCATAGCAAGCCTGGGCTCAGCTCTTCAAGTCAGAACTGCTGACCAAGGCTCTTCCTAGGAACAATGAATCCACAGTGAACAAATAGCTTAGCAGAACTGAAACACACACACACACACACACACACACACACACACACACACCTGTTTTGAAAGGGAGAACATAGAGTGATCTTCAAAAGTCACTTTACTGGGAATATAGACTTATGCTCTTCTGAAGACAACTGAATAGAGCCAGAATTCTAGCCCAGTTGGTGGCAAAAAATAGATAAGTGACTTTAAACAAGTCATTTCGGTTTTCTGTGCTTTGTTTCTTCATCTCTTCAAGGGGGATCAGAATCTCTGTTATAGCTCTGGATTCAGTTTAACCTCCTAAGAGTTATCTAACAGCGATTCTTGATACATAGATAACTAAGGGGGGGGGGGAAATATGGGATAAAAAAAATGGAGTGGGACAGAACAAACATCCTGCTTTAATTTTTCTGCGTTTGAAGCAACTTAATTAATCAAAGAGTTCACAATCATAGACAGGGTTCTTGACCTGGAGTCTACAAACAGAATTTAAAGGGAATCCATGAAATCAAATTGAAAAAAATATGTACCATTATTTTTGCTAATTTCTAACTAAAATTTAGCATTTCCTTTTGTAATTAATGCAGACAATAAACTCACTTCAATATTAGTAACAGTAATTGTGACCTTGTTCCAACTAAAATCACGGATATTTTTATATTTTCACAGTCTTTGAAGATGTTGTAAGCTACTGAGATGGTGTATACCCAAGATCCACTTATACTCATAACCAATGCAGTTGCATTGGTAATTAGAGCCATCAGTAATTTTATGTAATGCATTAATAAAGAAGTACATATATTACCAGCACATATTTGGAATTTTTAAAATACTTAACAACTATATTTCAGTATAATTGGTTTCATTCGTAATCTTATGTGCTTTAGTTTATAAATTTTAAAACATTCTGAGAAGAGGTTCATGGGCTTCTCATGATGGCCAAGGGGGTTTGTGTCACAGAAGATTAAGGACCTCTGGTCTAAAGAGAATTCAAACAGGCACAGCTCCTATACCAGCTTGGCTTGAAGTGTAGTGACTATCATCTTTTGGTAAAAGTGTGGTTTTTAACCTTCTATCTGCTGCTCTGAACTACTCTGGGTCCTTCCAATACGTTCCTTTTCTGCCTGTATCATCTAAAGTTCATATCTATTAAGTGCAACCAAGACTCTCAGCTAGCACATCAATTACTTAGTATTTGTACACTATGATTTTAATAAGTATATTTCATAGAAAAAGCATAGATGGATATCATATGCTAATCAAAAGTATTACCAGTTCAATAAGTTTTGTTACTGAATCTATCTGCCCTAACAGATGCTACCACCTACTTTATAGCAACTGCTAAATGACAGGCAGACCTAATGAGAATTGAAAATGGAATTTTCTTGAAAATGCAGCCACATGAAGTGGCAGCAATTTTTATACACTTGTAAAATATAAATTATCTTGGATGATTTATCTTAGTAATGATTGATGTAATTTACTCAACTGTTGGGCTTTTCTTATCATTCCCTTTCTATCATCCAAATGAGTAAGCAAGGCTCACTATTGTCAGTGATTGATGGCTCAGACATCTATTGTAGAACTAAAGGGTAATTATTCTGCTCTTTCTTCAACCCAGAAGGTTTTACTTACTGAGAAAAGAGAGGCAATCTCAATGCAGCACTCCCATGACATGGATAATCAAGAGCAAAACTCAGCCGAAGCCAGTTTGGCTCAATGGTAAAGCATCGGGCTGTGGACTGAAAGGTCCCAGATTCGATTCCGGTCAAGGGCATGTACATTGGTTGCGGGCACATCCCTGGTAGGGGGTGTACAAGAGGCAGCTGGTCGATGTTTCTCTTTCATCGATGTTTCTAGTTCTCTATCCCTCTCCCTTCCTTTCTGTAATAAATCAATAAAAATGTATTTAAAAAAAAAAAAGAGCAAAACTCAGTTGAGATCTAAAACAGATGTGGAAAATAGGTTTCATCTTCCATGCCCACTGGGATCTGGTGGCAGTGGCTGCTCAAAGTGTCTTAAGGATGCCATAATGAATTAATTAACAATTCCTGTGAAGGGCAAAGAGGTGGTGACATGAGTGCTACATATCTTCCATCCTAGCTCTATATATTTTCATGATAAATTACTCAAATGGAATCACACAACAGAGTTAGACTAGAAGAAAGCCCTCTGACCATTGGCTGATCCTTTTAAAAAAAAAAAATTATTGATTTCAGAGAGGAGAGAGAGGGCAAGAGAGATAGAAACATCAATGATGAGAGAGAATCACTGACCAACTGCCTCCTGCCTGGCCCCCACTGGTGATTAAGCTTGCACCCCAGGGATGTGCCCTTGACCAGTATCGAACCTGGGACCCTCTGGTCTGCAGACGGATGCTCTATCCACTGAGCCAAATCAGCTTGGGCAATTGGCTGATTCTTTATGAGTTCCATTTTTATTCTCGATAGGCCTGCCGAGATTTCTTAGATCCAATATCATGAGCTATTAGTAGACACGAGAATTAAAAACACAGTAATAGTAAATAAGCCTTTGAAAACTTTCCCATATGCACCAGCTGACTACATGTAAATAAATTCATTTGAATCCATCCATAAATCCTGAGCCCTTTTGCATCATCATCACTCCAAACAATGAGTGAGAATAAACACTGGCAAAGATTCAAAACCAAATGCCTCTTCCTAGCTTACCATGCTAGAAGAGATGACACATACCAGTCCCAGAAACTAGTGACAAGCTACACTGGTAAACACTCTGGTGCTGGTAGCCTTGGGTGTTTCTTCTTTCTAGTCATAGAGTCCTTTTGAGCAAGGGTCACTCTTACTCCCAAGAGGAAAGTCAACATGACTCACTTTCAGAAACTGAAAGTACACCATGTCCACATGAGCAGGACTGCTTGCTATATAACCACAAAACCACATCAGAAGTCAGCTACTTAAGGAGAAGAGACAGTGGGCTGAACAAACTCTCCCCTTGTTCCAGACAGCCAGCCTTCCGGACAACCCGCAGGCTTCTTGGCTAAGCAGAGACTAAGAGCAAAGGAGTGTAGTCAGGGTCCTTAGCTTCTGGTTACTGAACTCTGAGAGTAGAACCCTCCTAAGGTCCCATGGTGAAGCAGTGAAGTTTTGACCTTATTCCTCTTTCCCTTCCTTTGGCACGTTCTCCTAGAGCAGTGGTCAGCAATCTGCTGCTCATGAGCCACATGCGGCTCTTTGGCCCCTTGAGAGTGGCTCTTCCACAAAATACCACAGCCTGGGTGAGTCTATTTTAAAGAAGTGGCATTAGAAGAAGTTTAAGTATAAAAAATCTGGCTCTCAAAAGAAACTTAAATCGTTGTACTATTGATATTTGGCTCTGTTGACTAATGAGTTTGCCGACCACTGTCCTAGCATTTATCCTCTTCCTAAATGTCCAGGCTCTCTCACCAAACCTAGTATTGGCTGATTTGCAGGAGGGTTTAAGGGGCCTCCCTCTGAACGGGATGCTGCCAGGATTCTATGATTAAATTCCCTAATAATTCTTACCTAGAAAGCATGAGTGCTGATTAGAAATTATCAATTATTCACATTAAACAGTATAGGAGCATATTTGACAATTTTTTGTGGTAGCTTTTGGTCACTTTTGGGTAAATGTGGTTTTGTGATTATGGAGATGTGACTGTGGAGTGGTATTATTTGGCTTTGCTCCACTGTGGTCACAGAGTGACCCTGTCAGATATCCGTGTCTGTGAAATTATTTCTGCTCAACAGGAGAATGCTAAGACCTGACCATGCATGCGGGGCCAGCCCAACAACCCATGGTCTGGTCCTGAAGCACAGACTCAGCTCCTTCTAGTATATACTCTTCACCCCTCCTCTGGCTTAAAACTGTGGTGTTTCACCCTTCTGGTGTGGCTCAGTGATTGAGCCATCGACCCATGCACCAAAAAGTCACGGGTTTGATTCCCAGTCAGGATACATGCCTGGGGCTGTGGGCTTCATTCCTAGTGGAGGGCATGCAGAAGGCAACTGATCAATGTTTCTCTCTCATCAATGTTTCTATCTCTTCCTCTCCCTCTCAAATCAATAAAAACATTAAACACACACACACACACACACACACACACACACAAACAAACAAACACTGTATGTTTCCCATTTCCCATTCCCTCCTCGGGACAAGTCATGCTTTCAATGTGCACAAACTAATCAGAAGAATTCATCTCAATTAGCAAGAGTTAAAATTTTGAACCAAGGTAGTTGGAGCTGTGTTTTGTATGTGCATTACAATAGTGGCCTTTTAGAGACAAAAGCTGACCCCAGATAAGCCATGATGGCAAGACTGAGCGAAACTGTGAAGAATACAGGATTTCAGTTAAATCAGCAGGCAACTGGCTCTGCATACAGGCTGGGTCTGCATTTCATACCCACAGCTGAATGTCCAGGTAACTTCTGGACTCATTCATGTCACCCCCTATTGACTACACAGCTCTGGAATCTCTACCCTCACTCAGAATCTCCTCTTCTTGGCTGACTATAGTTTTTACTTGGAGATGCTGTTTTTGAATTCATATTGGAGCGTGACTTGCCCACCTTAATGAGTTGTGTTCAGAATGACAAGGACGACTGTTCTGAACAAGCCACCCTCTCTTGCTTGTCTGCAGGCTCCCTTCAGGCTGGCAGGATCCTGAAGCCTTGTCACTTCCCTTCATAATGATCTTCTGCCACCTGGTGGACATTCATAATCAAACAGGCTGTTGGGTTATTGACTTAACTTGTGCCCATTTTCACTCACCTGGACACAAGAAAAGAGGACATCACTGTCTGTCCAAGACACCCCGGAGATATCTAGTGCTCCCCAAGTATTTCCAAATAAACCCCCACCCTCCTCCTTGTCCTAAGATTCAGGACAACAGAGAGAAACCACAGTTTTGGAAGAATCCAGTTCTTTGCTAAGAGTCTATACCACACTGACACTAGAAAGAAAATGAGAATTACAAAGAGCTTCTGAAGAGCCACGGTCAGCTCTAAGAGGTAAATGAAGCTCATTCCTAAGAAGTTTTGATGCATCTTCACAGTTTTGTCTATAATTGGTCTTAAGATAGAAATTCTATTGCCACAATCATAACAAAACAAAACAAACAAAAAAACTCCTCTGTTTATCTTCTGCTGACAATTGACCAGACATCTGATTTGCTCTTGAGTTAATATATTAATATCCCCACTTCACAGATGAGGAAACTAAGGCACAGGGATGCTAAGCAATGTGTCCAGTTAGGGGAAGAGCTGTGATTGACCCTCAGAGAGAGTGGCTTCAGAACCTGCCCTTTCTTCTGCTGTGCTTTGCTGACTCTTATTCTGCCACCTGGAGACTGATCACTGGTGGCAAGGGATGGGGCATCCTATCTCCTTCCTGAGCCTGCATCCCATGCTTCTCCAGTGTCCATTTCTCAAGTTCACTAGTGCCTTGGGCTGGACTCCCAGCCTCTGTGGCCTCAAAGAACATGAAATGCCGATTTCCTATCTCTGTGGCCCATCCTATCTAATAAAGAGGGAATATGCTAATTGACCATCACACCCTCACAATGATAGTGGCACCCATAGCCATAAGATGGCAGTGCCCAGTCCTCTTATTCCCCCAGCTGTCCAGGGCCAGCCTGAGGTGCCAGCAAGACTCTTGCCCACGCAGCTGCCCATCAGAATCTGACCAAGCAGGCTGCGTGGGCAACCAGGCCAGCAAGGGGGCCATGAGTGGTGACCAGGCTGGCAGGGGGGCAGTTGGGGTCGACCAGGCCAGCCGGTGGGGGGAGGGGGCGGGTAGTAAGAAGCAACCAGGTCGGCGGGGGTAGGAGGAGGGCAGTTGGGGGCTATTAGGCTGGTAGGGGGGCAGTGAGAGGTGACTAGGTCAGTGGGGGGGACAATTAGGGGCAACCAAGCCGATGGGGGTAGTAGTTAGGGATGACAGGTCGGCAGAGAGGGGTAGTTGGGGGCAACCAGGCCGGTGGGGGTGAGGGGGGGGCACCAATTAGGGGTGACTAGGTTGGTGGGGAGGGCAGTTAGAAGCAACCAGGCCAGCAGGGAGGGGGCAGTTGGGAGCGACCTAGCCAGCAGTGGGGGGCAGTTAGGGGCAACCAGACCAGCAGGTGGGGGGTGGTTGGGGGCAATGAGGGGCGACCAGGCAGGCAGACAGGTGAGTGATTAGGAGCCAGCCGTCCAGGATTGTGAGGGGACATCCCCTGAGGGGTCCCAGATTGGAGAGGGTGCAGGTTGGGCTGAGGGGACCCCCCCGCAATGCATGAATTTCGTGCACTGAGCCTCTAGTACAAATATAATAAAGAGTCAGCAAGAAAATAAAAAATCTAAATTTTCCCCCAGTTCTAATAAGAAATAACAATTATTCAAATCTAGATGTTGATAAGTAAGCAGAATATTTTAAATGAAAACCTAAAACCTCAAAACAGCAATACATTTTTTTTAAAATAAATTTTGAAAACCAAAGTAACTACTAGATGGCATTTTCTGTGCACAAATGACCCATTGGTTTCATTATAAAGCTCACCCTGCCGAAACTGCTTTGGCTCAGTGGATAGAGCGTCAGTCTGCAGACTGAAGGGTCCCAGGTTCGATTCCAGTCAAGGGCATGTACATTGGTTGCGGGCACATCCCCATTAGGGGGTGTGCAAGAGGCAGCTGGTCCATGTTTCTCTCTCATCGATGTTTCTAACTCTCTATCCCTCTCCTTTCCTCTCTGTGAAAAATCAATAAAATATATGTTTAAAAAAATTAATAATAATAAAAAAAGCTCACCCTGATGTATTAGAGACATGAGAAGGACACCAGGGGTAGAGGGCTTGCCTCCTAGCCACCTCCCCTGACTGACCAGCTGATGGCTCCCACACAGGAGAAGGCAGCTGGGAAGACTCCCCAAAGAGAAGGGCTGGGAATTGTCACTCTGAAAGACACTCCTAGAAGAACCTCTGTACAAATGAAGAGGAAAGGAGGGAATCCCTCAAAGAAAACTTAGGTCTGGATCTAGGCCACTGCGGTAACCAGAAAAAGGACCCAAAAACAATTCTTGGGAAAGGAGGTCAGAAAGCAACTGTTTTGATAGGCTCACTCGGTGCTTTGTAAACCATGAGTCACTGCCAGCACTTAAAAATCAGGAAATTTCACATAAGTCATATATTTCTGACTTCTTGAAAAAAATGGGGGATTTAGTAATTCTGCACTCACATTGCCACATGCAAAAAGCTGAGTTCTTTGAAGCCCTTCAGAGGGGCCATGTCTGGCACGGTGTCCACCCAGCCAAGGTCCTCAGCTTCCCTCTGAGATCCTAAAGGCATCTGAGACTTTGGCTTCTGACCCAGCAGTAGCTGGGCAGGCCCTGGAAAAGCTACTGTAGCTAAGCTCAGCCCACCTAGCACCTGACCCATCACGGACTGGGCATGGCCACAGGAACCACTGACAACACCAGGACTGTGGCCTTTCACCCCTCTTAAGAACTTCTGTAATTCCATGCCAACTTAGCTTCCCAATTTTTTCCTTCATATGTCCTACATCACAGCCACACCTCAATATTTACTGTTCACTACATATTCTTCCCAGACTTATACCTTCTGTTTGAAATGCCTCCTCTTCCACCAACCTCCCATCTCAGTATGTCCAACCTGTATTCATTATTCAAAATCAGCTCCAACTCTACTTCTGTGACACTTTCTCCAGTTTCTGTGGTCAAAATTGACCACTCCCTCCTGTCTTACATTAGTTTACATGCCTACTGTAGAATTAGTACAATCTAATTTATCCTTTAGTCTCTCTTTCTGCTAACTTGAACTCCAGAAAAGCCAAAAATTCCTCTTATTTAACTTGAGCCCCACCTCCTCTGCATTCCTCATTGTCCCAACAAACTACTTTACCCATAGTAGATTAGCAATAATTATTATATCCATTTTTTAAAGATCACTAAGTGGTCATTGGCTTCTACTGCCATCTAGTGACCAGACTGTAGAAATATGCCTAAATACATTGCCATGTTGTAGGAATCAGAAACATTCCCCCCATCTACCCATTTTATTTCCTTTTCTTCCTTCCTTTTAATCTTTTCCTTTTCTAGTTTTTCTTCCTTTTTTCTTTATTTGTTTATTCATTTGTACTTTTATTCAACAAAAATTTTTTTTACCATCTTCTAAGTGACAGGCACTAGGAGCAATTAAGAATCTATACATATGTAAAGAATTGTAAAGGACTCCTGCGGCCAGCCAACAGGCAGCAAGCCCATTATAGACTTCTCCTACGAATGACTTATTAGTATTGTATTATTGATTTGTATTACAATTGTAAACCTACTTTTGCCCACACAGATATATATATACATATATATATATTCGATACACACACATACCTACAAAAGAACCTTTATACTGAAAACAACACAACACATTTTTAAAAATCAAGACACCTATATAAATGTGGAGATATGCTCTATTTATGGACTGGAAGACTGGATATTGTTAAAATGCCACATCTTCCCAAACTGATGTATAGTTTCAACAAACTACAATCAGAATCAGGATTTTTATAGAAATCAAGCTGATCCTAAAATTTATAAGAGAAAGTAAAGGAACTAGAATAGCCAAAACGGTTTTGAAAAAAAAATAACATCTGAGTTTTAAAATTTACCATATAGGTCAGTGATTCTCAACTAGAGGTGCTTTTTCCTCTCAGGAGGTATTGAGCAATGTCTGGAGATTGTTTTGATTGTCATGGCTCAGAGTGTCCTCGCATTTAGTAAGGAGAGGCCAGGCGGCTAAACATCCTATGAAGCCTCCCACAACAACTACCAGGCCTCAAATACCAACAGTGCTGAGGTTGAGAGTCCTGCTAGCAAGCTAGAGGAGCAAAGACAGAGTGTTATTGACTAAGGGTAGACACCTAAGTCAATGGAAGAGAATACAGTCAAGACATAGATCCACACCTGTCAATGTAAGGACCATTCAAACCTGTGAAGACTTTTTGTTAGTTTATTTGAGCCAAACTGTCAACTGTTGCTAGGAAGCAAAATCTCAACGGATTGAGATAATACTACAGAGAATGACAGTTTTGCACTTTATCTGATAAATTACAATCAAAAGAGCAGACACAAGTGAAATCCACAGATGACAGATTAGGAAGGTGGGAAAAAGCAAAGGGGGGAACCTTTGGGACTGGATAAAAAGTAAAATGATAGACAAATACTTCTTTTACATAGATGGGTACAGGACAGTTAACAGTCAGCAAATAACTCAATGACAATAAGGGTATCTGTGATCTCCACAGAGCAGGGCCTGTACTTGGAGGGATCCATATGTTATAGTATAAACAAAAGACAATAGACAGACTCAGTTAAGATAAAGATTGACCTTTGTTGGGAATGATGCCAACTTAGTACATGACTACCTACCATAAACTGCTTTTAGTTTAAAAAGTTTTAATTTGAGATCACCCTTGTGGTTACTTTAGGTCTCTGAGTTTGTAAGGTCACCACATAGGCCTTCCCTAAGCTAGTCAGGTTAGCATATGGCCCCTTTTTGTCCACACATATAAAATCAACTAATTTTGGGAAAGGTGTAAAGTCAATTCACAAGAGAAACAATGTTCTTCTAATGAAACAGTACTAGGAAAAATGTACATTCGTATCCAGAAAAATGAACCTTGTCTCATATATCTAACTCAAAATGCATTAAAGAGCCCTGACCAGTGCTCTCAGTGGTTAGAGCATCGATCCACACTCCGAAAGTCACAAATTCAATTCCTGGTCAAGCACAGAGCCCGGTTGCAGGTTCGACCTTCAGCCCACGTTGGGGTGTAAGCAGGAGGCAACTAATCGATTTATCTTTCTCACACTGATGTTTCTGTGTGTGTATCTGTCTCCCCCTCTTTCTCTCTTTCTCCCCTTTCTTTCCTCCCTCCCTTCCACTCTAAAAAGTCAATGGGAAAAATATCATTGGGTGAGGATTAACAAAAAATGGATTAAAGACTTAACTGTATAACATAAAACTTCTAGAAGAAAATTTATTAGAAAATCTTTGTGGCCTTGGGCAACCAAAAGTACAACCAAACAAGAAAAAAATGATTGACTCCATCAAAATAAAAAAAATTTTTTTCCCTGAAAAAGACACTTCTGAGTAAATTAAAAAAACTTACTGACTGAAAAAAATATCTGCAAATCATATCTGACCAAAGAACTCTCAAAATTCAACAATAATAAAACAAATATCTTGCCAATTTAAAAGTGGGCAATATATTTGAAGATGCTTCCACCAAAAAAAAAATCTAGGGTAGCAAACAAACACAAGAAGATACACCATATCATAAGTTATAAGAAATGAGATACTACCACTCACCTAGAAGAATCCTAAAATATAAAACATAATAATAATTGACCATACCAAGTGCTGAGACTCTCATATATTTATAGTCAAAAAGCAAATAATGCATCCATTTTGGAAAACAATTTGGCCATTCTTATAAAGTTAAACACACATATCATATGATTAGCAATCTTACTTCTAGGTGTTCCCCCCAAAAAGAATGTTCACACACAAAAAAAACTTGTTTGCAAATGTTTATATCAACTTTATTCACAAACTGGGGAATAACTAAATGTCCTTCAAGGAGTTAATGAATAAAATATTATGATATATCCATACCATGGAACACCATTCAGCAGCAAAAGGGATGTATTACTGATATACACAATGAAGTGGATAAATCTCAAATAAATGCATTATGATAAGTGAAAGCAGATAGGCTGAAAGGCTGCTTACTAACTGATTCCATTTCTATAACCTTCTGGAAAAGGCAAAACTATAGAAGCAGAGACCACATCAATGGTTGCTAGGGGTTGATGGTCAGAGGAAGGTAAAATTGTACAAGGAATTTTTGGGAGTGATAGAACCATCTGTATTTGATTGTGGTGGTAATTATATGAATGTTCATTTGTGAAATTCAAAACTATATATTAAATAGAGTGAATATATATAACTAATATGCAACGTGTCCCCTCAGGAGTTCGACTGGGAGACCAGGAGTTTGATCACTCGCTATGATGTGGGCTGACCACCGGGGGGGCGGCACAGAACATGGCAGGTGACCAACGACAGCAGGGTGCTGAACAAGCGAGGGAAGGAGGCAGGGAACCTGATAGTCAGGCCTTAGGGACCCTACTTGTGCACAAATTTTGCTCACTGGGCCTCTAGTTTAAAATAAAGTAGAGGAAAAGTGAATGGATATAATTATATCACTGAATTTCTCCAATGTTAGAAAGAAACATTATTATTGGGATATGAACAATCTTTATGAAGTAAAATTAGCTGGTTTGATTACACAATAATTAAAGTTCATTTCAGCTCTAAAATTCAATCATTCTGTAATTTAATAGAGAACCACACCAAATGGGAGAACACATCAAGGAGATCACCGATTTTATTTTTTATGGAATAATGATAATGATGATATATCCCTTCTTTGGATAAAATAAACATGGCAACTCACGTAATAGATCTAAGTCTCTGAATTGTGGGAAATTCAGAATCTGCAAAATTACATGCCAAATATAAAAAATAGCAAGAGATTCCTCCAAATTTTTAATTCTTTCTGCAGAATTTTCCAATAGCTTTAAGAATTTCCCTCTTCTACCTGAATAAATATAATTTGGAATGGTTATCACTTTCTCTTTCTGAGGAAGCATTATATTAATCTAAGACTCCTGAACAGTATTTTTGAAACACCTATAATAGAATGAATCAGACCAACAAAGATAGCTTTCATGTGATTCTTGACAAATTATAACTTTTAATAAGAACTCAGTATAAAGTGGGGGAGGGCATTTAATCTACTTGCACTTACAAGCCACTTTATTGGTTTATGTAAAGTATTTTAAGCAGTTTTGACATTCGTATTCAGAGGACAGGCAAAGGAGTTCCAGAAACAAATTTAGTTAACAGGGTAAATGGCTGAACTAAGAAGAACCCTCTAAAAACCACGGAGAATCAGACAGAAAGGGTGAATAGCTGGTCCAAACATTTCTGTTTCCAGTTGAGAACAACTGAAGCTCAGAGAAGAAAAATGACTCACAGAACTTCAGAAATCAAGTCAAGCCAAAAAGCAGTTGCAAATGTTAACAATTCACACTGAAATCTCAATTAAATGGATCAAGGCACTTAAGAGGTTATTAATTTTAATTTTAAGTCAAATCACTAAAAATACTTAACTTCCTCTATTCATTGCCATAATTATAAATCAGAGGAAAATTACCCAGAACTTAAACACTAAAATTATGACAAATGTGATTTTATATGACCAGTCTTGTTTCACTTTAACTGGTTTCATCCATGTCACATATTTCTATCTGATGGTCTAGCAGGTAATTAAACTTATATGCCCCTAAATATTTTTAAATGCACTCATCAATTTTAGCACCCTATTTAATTTCTCTGAGCTGCTTCATACATATACATCAAGTAACCTCAAATTCAAGGGAAGTTATCCAATACCACAATGAGTCTATGTGCCTGCACTTAGTCCAAGGGCAGGATTGGACAGACAGAACTGGGTATCTCCTTGGCAGGCGACAGGCCCCTGCTTATCATGCCAGAGCCTGAGAAAGGAAAGCTGTAATAGAGAGTTAAAAAAAAAATGAATCATTTCCCCCAAATTTCTGCTGTTACATCGAGAGTACTGAGGATTCTCATTTGAAACTATGGAACAAAATGGAGATGAAGGGGAGTTTCATAACCGTTTTGTAATTAAAAAATAGAAAAAGTTAAAACCACTCATAATTTCACCACATGAAAATTATATACTGTAAATATTTTTTAAATGTGCCCCTTCTATTTCCAACACCCTTTTAGTCTACCTATATCCCTACTTGTCCTAAGTTCATCATCCAAGGAAACTGGTTAACAGTTTATTATCTAACTTTAGAGGCACACACACAGCCCCTCCCCATGTCAGGCCTTCCCCACACTATTATCTTGAACAAATTTCATGCATCAGGCTTCTATTTATTCATAATAGCCAAAACACCGAAGCAACCTAAATATCTATGGCAGAATTAATTTTAAATTATGCATTTGCATACAATGAATATTATTTGCCCTTAAAGATAAAGAAAATCCTGCCATTTGTGAAAACATGGATGAAACCAGAGGAAATTTTGCTAAGTAAAATAAGCAAGACACAGAAGAACATACTACAAAGTCCCACTTAGGTAAGCAATTTAAAATAGACCCATAGAAGCAGAAAGTAGAATGGTGGTTGCCAGAGGCTGGGGGAGGGAGAATGGGGAAGTATTAGTCAAAGGATACAAAGTTTCCCTTATGTATGATGGATGAGTCCTAGAGACACAATGCGCGGCACAGTGCCCATGGCTGACAATACTGCACTGAATACTTATCAATTTGCCAACTGGTTAGATCGTATGTTAATTGTTGTTACCACAAAACATAAAGAAAATGGGAGGAAACCTATGGAAGTGATGGGGTATTTGTGATATTGACTGTGATGATTATCTCATAGACATGCATATATCTCCAATAAGTATACCTGAAAGACTCAATAAAGTGGTTTAAAAAAAAAAAAAAGACTATACTATCAAGCTTAAGTAATACCTACAATTGCCACTAGAGAGTACCAATAAGCCTAAAGTGTATGCCAAGGCAGAAAAAAAAATGAGAAATAGAAAAGGAATGGATATAACCAATATAAATTGAATATTTACTTATTATCCATAACAGCCCTAGATGAGATGAGCATCAGGCTGATAGGAAATTTCACATAATGATACATCAATGCATATTCTTCTGATATAACTTTCCAGGCCCTCAATTTCATGTCTCAATATCCCTGGGGGGAAAGTACATGTAGTCATCAGACAAATATAAGACATTTAAAATGAGATCAGATAAAATAGAAGCATATATTTCTAAATGGCAGTCACCATTCTATTTGTTCTATCATTGTATACATTTTAGCTGTGCCTCATTCCAACTCTGTCACATACATGTGAGTGAAGCCTGAGAAATGGGTATTATTTACCACCCCTTCCCTTGTATAGCAGAGGAGGCTGGAGCTCAGATGTTGAGGTTCTAGGCTTCAAATCCAGATCTGTCTGTCTTCAAAGCCTTTTGTCTTTAAATTAAAACCTGAACCATCTAGACAAAGACCCTGATTCATGAGTCATTTTATGTAAAGTTTCCTGGGGACCAAAGGAAAAAAAAAAGGCCCCTTTATTTCTACAAAAATGCCTGAGTTCATATTTCATCCAAACTTCTCTTTTGACAGAAAGTGAGCAATGTGGCCACCACCACCCAGCAAGTCAGACACAGAGTGGAGACTGGAATTCAGTTCTCCAAACTTGATACATAAAAGAAGCAGGCATCACAGATGATAGAAGAAGAAAAGGTGAGGTGACACCTCTAGGCAGAAACCATGACTCCAGGATGATACCAATATGATCTTTCCAACCTTGTCTTTCCAAAGGTCAGGCACCCTGCTGAGACCTTTCCCAGCACCCCATGAGAGTGCTACTCTTGGTTGCCTCTTAGCATCATCTTCTCCCTTTCTCCTGGAACAACATGCATATTTTCTTTTGGGTATCTGCCCCCCTATACTCTCTGGGTGGTGGTTGATGTGCGTTTGGTCTTACCCTCAGCTCTAGAAGATAGCCTTAACTCTATCACCCAGCTCTTTGGCCCAGAGATTGGTCAGGGTGTATTCATGAGCTCCTGCAGGTCTTTGAGACAGGAGACACCAGCTGAGGGCTTTTGGGAAATAAGATTCTTCTTTTTTCCACAGGAACTCCCAACGAGATAGTGGGATGTGCGGGTGTAAGATCTGAAATTGTCACAACACTGTTGCTACTCTGAGGTAAGACGGTCCCAGCCCCACAAGGAAGACTCAGCGAATGTATCCCTGAGAAATGAAACTGGAGGCCTGACAACATTTGAGTGAATCAAACCACACCTAGAACTACACCTCCTTTAAGCCTTCACAGGTCTGTTCTTCACAAACAAAGGTACTTTAACTGGTACATGTAAGTACAAGCATTATCCCTGTTTTAAGGAAAAGAAAGTGGGGACCTATAAAATTGCCCAATGCCCTATCAGTTGAAAGAGCAAGATTTGACCCAGAGCTCTCTGCCCCTCCAGACCTTAGTTATTAATCACAAATTATAGCCTTCCCACGCCAGCATCCCAAAGGACCTGATTCATGACTCATGCTAAATGGCTTTATCTAGAAGCTGCTGCTTAGTCCTTTCTCTTAACCCTCTCACTCCCAGTGGAGCCTCCTTCCAATAACCTCATCTAATCACACTCACAGGAGTAAGAGGTTACTAGATTGAGAATACGAGTTTGCAGGAGCAAATAAGATGTTCTATTTGATTTTAGAATTGAGATATTAGAATGACTCCCAGTCCCAGAAATTGATCATATATGAATTTACTATGAATATTCTATAGTTTCCTAGGCCTAGACACAATCATTTCTGGACCTCTGATGACATCACAGGAAAATGTGTCTAGTCACTGAAACTACAGGCAAAGCAGTGTCAAAGCAAACATTGCAACAATGTGGCCTTGTAAACACACTGCTCACAGCACACTTGCCAAGAAGGTGAGAGGCTGGACATGAGCAAACCCACAGCATCATCGAAAGACCTGCCTGGTACCATTTTGAAATTTCTCTGTCTCTGGCCAGACTCTATCTGGGAAAGGAAAAAGCTTCCCAAATGTCCTACCCGAACTATGTTCAAATTGCTCATGTGCCACTTAGCCAAATATAAAATCACCTCTTTTCATTTCCAAGCTGGAACTGCAGGATTTAGTCACCTAAAAAAAGAAAAAAAATTCCATGGAGGAAGGGGAGGAGAAGAGGAAACTTTTCAAAATACTTTCCAGTTAGATCCATTAGAAAGATTGTCCAAAATTATCTATCTTCTTGCAAAGTAATATGACCACACGAAGTCCCATGTTTCTCCTAGAAATTAAACTCTTTAGTCCCTGTGATGATATATTCTGTCTCTCTCTCTGAAACTTGTTATTCAATCTATTTTTTTCTATCGCTCTGACCTTTTCTATCACTCTTCAAAAACGTCATCTCCATGGCCCCCTCCCTGCACTTGGCCCCCGCACTAATGGAATCTGAAAGGTATACCCCAACAGCTGGGCTTTTGATGTGGGTTTAGCTACATGGTTTCCCTACTGACTATTCAAAATAATTTCAACTATTTTTTTCAGTCATGATATTTGGTTTTCTGTTTGTACTTTAGAATAGGTCTCCCCGGAAAATTGCAAAACAAGGTGAGTCTTTGCATTTTTTCCACCACATGAGAGCGGGTGACAAGGAGGGAGAGGAGGGGGCGAGGATAGGAAACCCCACAGAGGCAGAAGTGGAGGAAGATGAAAGATAAAGCTCTAAATGGTGCCAAGAGGGAGAAAAATAACGCCTTTTGGGAGATTAGATATGGCTCTCAGGGTAACTCCAAAAGTCTACAAATCAGTAACTTAATCCTCACATAAACTGAGTGCTACTCTATGAAGACCACTTATTTAGAAGTTCAACTGTTGAACTGCAGGCAAGTCATCTGACTTGAACAGTAACTTTTTTACAAACACTGGAAGGAGATTGTATCTGCTGGATGACTTTCAGGGCTGTTCTGACCCTACTTCTCTCCAGAGCCCTACTCTGCTGAAGTAGCACCTGACTTATGCTCTGGACCTTCTGCTCAGATGTTTCCCCAGAGGTATATGGAGGAGCCAGCAGGGAAGATCACTGCTGCTGAGTTTATAGGCCTCTAAATGAGCCATGAAAGGCGGGGGACTATGGAGATGGACTTCAGTAAAAGAACAAAACAGGAAGTGGACACATTTTTAGGCTCATGGTGTTAATGAGCAGTCCTGAAGTCATTTAGTTCAAGACCCTTATTTTCCAGTTAAAGAGATGAAGACCCAGAAGGTAAAGTGACATCCCTAAGGTCACTACCCTGATATATTAAAGATCAAGAAACTGAACCTAAACCAACCCCCTCCCTTTTTTTTTTTTTTTTATCATGCCTTGCTTCCTTGCATCAGTTTTGGCAAATTTCTATAAATCAGATTACCAAATGTCAAAATCCCCTGAATTTCAGTGCCGTGTGGGTATTTGTGAATGAAGTAAATTTCTTTCCTGCCTAATTAGGGTGAGAGGGGAGTAGGGAATGGAATTAGATTACTTTGTTTTAGCAAGAGTCAACCAAGTTTTTCTCTCTCATTAAAATCAATGGTTCTCCAAACATAAGGGGTACTGGAACTAAATGGAAAGTTAATAAAAATGCACAATCCTGGGACCCATAGGGATTTTTGATTAAGTTGAGAGAGAACCCAGAAAACTGCATTTGAAACAAATACCACTGGTGGTCCTTGGCCTACACTGTGAGATAACCCATTCTAGAAACCCCATCACCCCACAGATACACCAAATAGCCCCACATGACCCAAGTCAATCATGCAATGGTAGTGAATTTTCAGCACAGATAGGGATTCCTTTCCTTTTCCTTCTCCCCCCACTCCTCCGCTCACTATTACTTGTCCTTCCCACCACCCTTTCTTCTTTCCCCTTTTCTCATTGTTTCCTTCCCTTGTCTTTGTAATTTCAGCTGTTAATCATAGAAAAGGAAAAGGGTAGCAGAAGAAAAGGCCTCACTCATCTTGACTTTTTTAAAATATATTTTTATTGATTTCAGAGAGGAAGAGAAAGGGGGAGAAGAGAGAAACATCAATTATAATAGAGAATCACTGATCTGCTGCCTCCTGCACATCACCCACTGGGTTATCAAGCCCACAACCCAGGCATGTGCCCTTAACTGGAATCAAAACTGGGACCCGCCAAAACCGGTTTGGCTCAGTGGATAGAGTGTAGGCCTGGGGACTGAAAGGTCCCGGGTTTGATTCTGGTCAAGGGCATGTATCTTGGTTGCGGGCACATCCCCAGTAGGGGGTGTTCAAGAGGCAGCTGATTGATGATTCTCTCTCATGGATGTTTCTAACTATCTATCCCTCTCTCTTCCTCTCTGTAAAGAATCAATAAAATAAAAAAATTAAAAACCTGGGACCCTTCAGTCTTCAGGCCGACGCTCTATCCACATAGCAAAACCAACCAGGGCTCATCTAGACTTTCTAAGCACAGATTGTCATTTGTTGGTGTCCTTCAATTGAAGTTTTTTCCATGAGTTGGGTATGGGTGGTACCACTTTCTTATCATGCAGAGCCATGACTTCTCCTTTCTTTTCCCATTGCTAAAGCTTGAAATCTTACCAAGGAATTGAGTGGAGAAGTGAAAGGAAAGGAAATTCAGTCTAATCAATTTTATGTGTTGCTTAAAGAAAGATTTACTGGAAGAACTGAAGCTAGAGAAAAAGAATATCAAAAGTAAATTTGTTCATTCTTTCATATATTCTAACATCAACCACTATATTTTATCTTTTAACAGGGAATGAGATTAAAATTAAATAAAAACCGTTTTATTGTTGTTACAGAGCTGTTCAAGAAATAATTGAAAATTCAAGAAAATCTAATAGAAGACTGAAAAATGTTTTTCTACTATAACATCAACTTTGTTTCTTGTTATCTAAAGCCTATGGATCTCCTTTCACTCTCTTCCTCCCTCCCTCTCTCTCACTCTTTCTCCCCTCCCCCCCCCCCACCTTAAGCACACACACACACATACACAATCTTTACTAAAGCACTTGATCAATCTTAGTTTGACTTTTTATCAGGCCCTTGACAAAAACAAATGAAGATGGATGCGACAGAGGGTAGGGGAGGCTGGGGGAAGGTCAATGGGGGGTGGGGGGAAAGGAGATATATGTATTATATGTAATAATTTAAACAATAAAAAAATTAAAAAACAAAACAAATGAAGATGGGTTTAGCTATTCCTCTAAGTCACTGGTCATTAACCTGAAGTCCTGAAGTTCCTAAGGGACCTGTGTATAGTATACAAGGGGTCTTTAAACTTGGATTGAGGGTGAGGTATATTGTTTTTCATTAACTTAAAACTGGTGTTTAACATATTCCTATTTTATGAATGTAGAAAATACACCATGGCAATATTAGCAGTACCTGTGACTGTTAATAGAATCACAGATACTTTTCTTATCACATTACAGTTTGTCAAATATATTTAAATAGTGTTTGTTTATGTTCATCACTATTTAAACTATTGTTTATATATATATATATTGTTTATATATATATATAAACAATATATATTATATATATAAACAAATATATATAACAATATATATTAATAATAATATATATAAACAATATATATAAACAAAATATATATTTTTTTATATATATATAAACTATATATATATCTTATTATTTAATGTGTCAACACATTAATATATGATAATTTTTCATGTATACTGATATCTATACACCAATATAATTGATTTCCTTATAGTCCTATATACTTAGTTTCATGCATGTAAAATACCATTTTTTAAAAAGGCCCATAATATAAGGAAGTTAAGAACTGCAGCAATAAACTCTCAATACTCTATTTTTATATCAAATAATCTTTAAACAAAACATGTTAATATACATCTCATACAAATTCCTTCAATGAGCACAACTTAATATTGTGCCCTTGGATTTTGAATGGTCATGCATATCAGAGACATTTACCTATACGACAACTCTGCAGACATACCTGTTCTTTTGTTCATTATCTTTTATAAAGAAATCCATTAAGTTAATTTCTCTTAGAAATTTAATGTCAAAAAACTTTCCAAATGGATTTTTATGTTTCCCTTTATCAAATAAGAACTATGTCTCTTTGTTTTTTAGTTGTTATTGTCATTGTTTTGCTAAGGGTGACAAGAAGGTCAGAGCTAAATGTATTATCTAATTTTACTGACAATATCATCCCAATTAGGATGTAAAATTGTCTCCTTTTCCTTAAAATGGTTCCCGTTTCACTGCTTTAGTTGTTCCACTAAGAAATTAGGGTGTTTTTTTTATTATTATTATTTAAGTTGGCATAAAGAATTTTTGAAGTAGAAAGAAACAGAATTTTTAAAACAGGTTTTTATTAATTTTTAGAGAGAAGGACATGCTAGAGATAGAAACATCATCAATCAGCTGCCTCCTACACAACCCTTACAGTGGATCAAACCCACAACTCAAGCCCGTGACCTGACCAGGAATCAAACCAGTGACCCTTGGTTCAATAGTCAGTGCTCAACCATTGAGCCATACCAGCTGGGCAAGGAAAGGAGAGAATTTTGAGAGAATTTTTAGTGGCTTTGAAGAACAAGTTCTTCCATCCTGATATTTTCCAAGTTCTCTCCTATCCTGGAAAAAGGAAGGTCTTTGATAGGGTCTTCACTTCCCCCAGCATTCTGAATCATCAGTGTTCATGAGCACTACAACCCATAATCAACAGCTAGAAAAGAAGAGCCATCTGTACCGGATGTTACCAGTTGTTATGGGGGCCCAGGCAGGCCATGCCTACCACAGAAAGATTCCATCAGTCCTAATAGAAATATTCTGCCCCCAAGACAATCTGGTGATTCAGTTCTCCCAAACTTTAGTGAGCAGTTATGCAAATATTCATGAACTGCAAAAGGGCTTTGCCTTTTTTAAAAAAAAAAATACATTTTTATTGATTTTTTACAGAGAGGAAGGGAGAGAGATAGAAAGTTAGAAACATTGATGCAAGAGTCATCGATCAGCTGCCTCTTGCACACCCCCTACTGGGGATGTGCCCGCAACCAAAGTACATGCCCTTGACCGGAATCAAACCCGAGACCCTTCAGTCTACAGCCGATGCTCTATCCACTGAGCCAAACCGGTTTCAGCAGGGCTTTGCCTTTTAAGGACATACTTATGAAACCAGCATCTGATTTTTTAAAATCAATGTAATTGTCACATACCTTTTCCCATCCCTCCAATCCAGGTTCACTCACCTAATGGAACCTCTTAAGAGACTTCCCAAAGTTTTCATGAAAATCAATAAATTTTCTGAGAGATTAGTGCAAACCCGTTTAGATCACTTCAAAGCAGGAACAGGACTCTTGAAACTGGACTCTGAATGAAGCACCCATTGGCTCCACCCACTAAATGTTGACTTAGGCCTAACTTGCCACTAATGAGAGGAAGTAATGACTTTTCTTAGTGAATTCCTAGTAATGAATAAGGAGAACTGAGCGGTCAGTATAACCTCAGTCCTGCCCTTAACCTTCTGAAGACCTAGGCATATTTTACCCATTGGTTTCCCAACAGGTGCTTAAATGACTGAGCCACTCTGTACAAAGTGTTCTGACATTTTGGTACAAAAAACTACCACAACCCACCCAAGGGTTCCACTTATGGGTGCAAAGGTTAGGAATGGCTTTCTGCCTATGGAGTAGTGGTCAACAGAAAAAGAAGAAGGAGAAGGAGAGGGAAAAAGGGGGGAAAAAATTCTCAGGCTGAAGCTTAATTTCAAAATTGACCTTGCATATTGATGGGGAAGCTAGCATGAGAAGAGGCTGAGGAGGTAGGTAGGGGCCAGACCACATAGGTCAGGAAGGCAATGGTCAAGAGTTTGGATTTTATCTTTAGAGCAACAAAAAAATACTGAAGGGATTTTTTATCACACATACAGGGAATGGTGTGATCTAATTTATGGTTTTTAAAGGACACTCTGGCTAATGAAGTTAAAATGATTTATGTAAAACAGTTTCTCTGTTAAAAGCTGTCAACCTCTTTCAGATTGAATTCAGCTTTTCAATAACATAAAGCAATATTCTTGTATCATATCAATCATGAGGGCTTGAGTCACAAGTATAGAAAAATGATAGCCCTCTCCTAAATGAAATGGGTTTACCTCTTTCTGATCATTTCGCTTCATTCTTTAGCCCAGCAATTTTTTCAACTGCAAGAATTTTTAAAATATGCAATACCTGACTATTTAGTAAGGGGTGCTGCTGACCTCTTTTCCTTTAAATTGTCAAATAAAAAATGACAATGGCCAACACAATAGCCCTATGGTTTGAAAACCCTGTCTTGAACCATAAATATATTGGTCATATAACTGAGATGAATCTCATTGGTTACATCATATAATAAGTTTGCATCTGATTGGTTAATTCTTGTTACCAGAAATCTTTATATACAAGTATAGGCAACTGATGTTTTAAAAAGTCACTTCAGAAGAAAAAAAAAAAGGTAGGTACTGTTATTTTTATAAATCAATCAAAATTATACTTATTTTTTGTCAGATAGGCAAAAAAAAATGTTGTGCACAAAATTTTAGTAATTAGTTTGTGTGTGCTATGAGGTGAAAAATGTTGAAAAATACTGCTTTAACCTAAAGAGAAAAATACTCAAATACTCTTGACTACAGAATGGAGAATTCTATTTAAAAAAAAAAAAAAAGCAGCCTCTACTACTGAGATCGAAGTTTTAGGAGGGACATACAAAAAGCAAGAATAAAGGATGAATTTACCCCAATCAACCAGTTCCATCTGCTGGGTCCACCCAGAATCAATGGGTGTGGGGGTGGGGAAAGGGTTGGGTTTAGACTTCAAAGCTAGAATACTTTCTCAGGCATTCTTCACCTATCTCAAAGACAAATGTCTAGGTTAGCAGAAAAGAAAAAAGCAAGTTTTCTCATCTCCCCCACACCGCATCCCCCACCCTCATAAAGAGGAGATAGTTCAGTCTGCAAAGCTACCCTCCCATCACATTTGCACCTAAAGAGCCCTCTGAGACATGCACGGAGGACTCTGCAAACCTTCTCAAGCCATCTGATTATGCACCACTTGGAACAATGAGTAAGATCCCACCCCCATGGGGTTGCCTGAGTAAACAAAAAGTAAAAGCTGACAAACAGAGGGAAAGAGTGGCACTACGACACCTTCTATCTGCAGTGGAAATCAATACTCAGCAAACTTGAGATGGAGAAATACAACAGAATGGGACAGATCAAAAGAAAAAGCTCCTGCTGTTCAGTTGGTTTTTGGCCCATCAGCTGAAGCAGATGTCTTCTTAGGCAGAAATCAGAAGAGCAGGGATCCCCAAGGTGACCTCCCCCTCTCCTCCCACACGGAGAGAAGTTCTACAGAACACAAGGCTGATGTGAAATAGATATATGATAATCATTCGAATAACACTATATGTAATCATATACATTCAAAAGGCAGTATTTTAAAATATTAAGCTTTCTGTTTCCTGGGACAATTTGCTTGGCACTTAAGATTCAGTTTCCTCTTCTGCAAAATAGGAGTAATAACAGTACTTACCACTTAAGTTTATTATAAGAACTAAATGAGATCATGTTTATAAAGACATAAGCATAGAGCATACAAACTTTCAACTATAAGATAAAGAATGTCTAGAGATCTAATGTAAAGCACAGTAACTATAATTAATGACTTATGGTACACTTGGAATTTGCTAAGAGAGTGAATCTTATTTGTTCTCATCACAAAAAAAAAAAGGAAAAAATTAAAATTTAAAACCTTTTGCTGAAACCGGTTTGGCTCAATGGATAAAGCATCGGCTTGGGGACTGAAGGGTCCGGGGTTCGATTCCGGTCAAAGGCATGTACCTTGGTTGCGGGCATATCCCCAGTAGGGGGTGTGCAAGAGGCAGCTGATCGATGACTCTCTCTCATCGATGTTTCTAACTCTCTATCTCTCTCCCTTCCTCTCTGTACAAAATCAATAAAATATATATTTTTAAAAAAATTTTTAAACCTTTTTAAAAAAAGAAGCATAATGCCACTCAACACTCAATAAATATTAGCTTTTATTATGTTGATCATTACTTCAATCAACATTTAATTTATCAACAAGTGTTTTAATAATAGGAGACAATAATGAAGAAAACTAGGATGATGTATAGGAGCCTACTGAGAGAAGCTGGTCAAACCAGGCCTTTTGGAGGAGAGATTGTTGGCATGACAACCTGGAGACTGAAAAATAGCCAAAGACATGATCAGTAACAGTCAAGTCAGGGAAGCAAGAGCATTTGAAGAGATCCAAAATGGCTGCGCCCAGGTGAACACCTAGCCGCAGCCGCACACAACAATTTCAATAAAATACAACTAAAATATAAAACGGACATTGCCCAGAACTAAAGGAAGGTTGACTGACTGGAAATTCTACAGCGAGAAGCAAGGAGAAAACCAGAAGGAAGCGCGGAGGAGCTGGAAAAGCCCAAGGTACGGAGACACGGCACGTGGAGAGGACGGAGCCAGAGAGGAGGGGGAGGAGGAGTGCCTGGCGGACGTTCCCTAGCGGACAGGAGATAAAACTCCGACTGTGCTGGGCCCCCGACTGCTCTGAAACCCAGTTCCCCAGACCCCGGGGACCCAGGCTCATCCATAGGGAGCCGGGCTGTAAGGTGGAACCCCAGGGAGCAGCGAGAGGAGGTCCCGGAGGTGCGCACACTGCGCGGAGAGAAGGGACGGTCGGCTGTGCCGCGGGATTGCCCTGACGGGAAGGAGACTCGGGCTCCAGACTGCTCTGAACGCCACCTCCAACTCCACCTCCAACTGAACTGAACCCCAATAAGGGGCTCATTGTGAGAGAGCATAGACTGTTTGGCAGCAGGCGAAAATCGAGGGCACCTTTCTCTCAGAGGCGCCAGCAGCGAGCACTGAAGGACCCGCATAGGGCGGGGCTGACGGAAACCCTGTCCCATCTGTAACTGTGAAATGCGACAACAAAATAGATCACAGATGAAAGAAATGGAGGACAAAAAGCTTCTGGATATAGAGTTCAAATCTACGCTTATAAGGTTTTTCAAGAATTTCCTAGAAAAGATGGATAAGACATATGAGGATATGAAAAGAGATCAACTAGAATTAATAAGGAGTCATCAAGAAATGATAAGGGATCAATAAGAAATAAAGAATACATTGTCTGAAATAAAAAATATTTTACAGAGTCCTAAAAACAGAAGGGAAGATTGCAAGAATCAAGTCAAAGATTTGGAACATAAAGAGCCAGAAGACACTCCTCCACAGAAGCTAGAAGGCAAGAGAATCCAGAAAATTGAAGATAATGTAAGAAACCTCTGGGACAACTTCAAGCGAACCAATATCAGAATTATGGGGGTCCCAGAAGATGAGAGAGAGCAAGATATCAAAAACATACTGAAAGAAATAGTGACAGAAAACTTCCCCCACCTGGTGAAAGAATTTGACTTACAAGTCCAGGAAGCGCACAGAACTCCAAACAAAAGGAATCCAAAGAGGACCACAGCAAGACACATCATAATTAAAATTCCAAGAGCAAAAGACAAAGAGAGAATATTAAAAGAAGCAAGAGCAAAGAAGGTGTGCCTATAAAGGAACACCTATACGATTGTCAGCTGACTTCTCAACAGAAACCATGCAGGCCAGAAGGGAATGGCAAGAAATATTCGAGGTGATGAATAGTAAGAACCTACAGCCAAAGATAACCTATCCAGCAAAGCTATCACTCAGAATCGAAGGCCAGATAAAGAGCTTCACTAATAAAAAAAAAAAAGCTAAAGGAGTTCATCACCACCAAACCAGAATTATATGAATTGCTGAAGGGGGTTCTTTCAGAAGAGAAAGTAAACAAAGATAAAAATTATGAACAACAAATACGTAACTATCAACAAGTGAATCTAAAAACCAAGGAAATTAAAAAAATCTGATGAACAATATTAACTGTTGAATATAATAGAATCAGAGGTATGGAAGGGGAGTGAACTGACGATTCTTGGGGAAAAGGGGAGAGGGGGGCGTGGGAAGAGACTGAACATAAACTGTGCACCTGTGGATGAGGACAATGGGAAGTGGGGAAAGGTCAGAGGGTGGGGTGGAAACCTGGTGGAGGAGAGCAATGGTGGGGGGGAAAAAAGGAACATTTGTAATAATATGAACAATAAAAACTTATAAAAAAATAAAAATAAAAATAAATAATAATAATAAAAAAAGAGCATTTGAAGATAGCTGCTGATCACACAGAGTTTCAAAATCCAATAAAAGGGCTAGATTTTATTTCATAATCAATGAAAAGCTACTGAATCCTTTTAGACAGGGGATTAGATTATATGTGTTTATTGGGGCAGCACTGGGGGAAAGGTCTAGGAAAGGTCCCTGGGACACATGGAGATGAATCAAGTATGGTGCCAGCTTCTAAAGATTTGTCATTCTAGTGTTCTGACTCTAGACTGAATGCCAAAGTGGAAAAGCTCCCTTCTCATGTCTTCCCAACAGCCTTCCTTCTATATACTACCAGAATACCTTCTCCACTTGCTGACCACTTCCAGGGATCAGGTCACATGCCAGCTCCTATCTGTTCCCTGCCTTCATGGCCTCTTCATCTGATCCCTGGCACATACCTGTGAAATTGAGTTCATGCAGTTGTCATTAGCTGTATTTCTTCCCATGATTATTTTAGGCAAACCTTACCCTTCCCATCTTTTTAGCCTTATCACCTCTCATAATACTGGCATGTTGGCATGGGTTAGGTACTCAGTATATGTTATTTTTTAATCAAAGAGCTTTCCTTACAGCAAAAAATATGGGCCATTTTCACCTACCATATTTTCCGGCGTATAAGACGACTTTTGAAAGGGAAAAAAAAAAGTCAACCGAAAATCGGGGGTCATCTTATACGCTGAGTATATCCCGAAAAACGTCTCGATATGCCGCTAAACGAATTATTGTGAAGAGACCTTCCATTTATCGTATCAATGTACAGTATATTACGGTATGTTCAAAAAATGTCATTCATTAAAAATTTAATTAAAAAAAGAACTGGTGTTGCCTCGGAAGTTGGGGGTAGTCTTATACAGCGAATATAGGCCTAAACCTATGTTTTAACTGTAAAATTAGGAGGTTGTCTTATACGCCGGAAAATACGGTACTCAATTCAATAACAAACTAGAGACTCTGAGACTGGGGTTTCCTGGATGCAAATTCTCTTTTAGTGACAGTCTCCTGCAAGAGAAAAAAATCTCAATTTGAAATTTTACTAGTGAGTGGACAAGTATTTTATTTATTTTTTTAAATATATTTTATTGATTTTTTACAGAGAGGAAGGGAGAGACATAGAGAGCTAGAAATGTTGATGAGAGAGTAACATTGACCAGCTGCCTCCTGCACACCCCCTACCGGGGATGTGCCCGCAACCAAGGTACATGCCCTTGTCCGGAATTGAACCCAGGACCCTTCAGTCCGCAGACCGACACTCTACACTGAGCCAAACTGGCTTTGGCTGGACAAGTATTTTAGTTACTTTATATAGTTGTGTGTGTGTGTGTGTGTGTGTGTGTGTGTGTTTTATTTTAACTTTAGCCCAGACTGTTACTATAGAAACCAGATAAGAATTTATCCAGCACCAGTGCTTTGGGTATTTTGCTTCCTCCCCACAGCCCTCTGTGCTCCTTGTCATCTCACAGGAGGGGAAACGAAAGCAGAGGAAGTGCCTGTCACAGTCACATGATGAGTCAGTGATCAAAGGAGCACTTCCTGTGAGCAGCCACTCTGGAGGCACCTCGGAGGCAGCTACCCTCACCCCTGATGCACCCTCACCTCCAGCTCTTTCCCTGTCCCATCAGTCTAGACCTGTGTCCTTGGCCAACCCCAGAAGAACCAGCGACCCCACACCAAACCCCTCACCTGGGCAAAACCTTCTATGCTGGCCCTTCCTTATTCTCCCTCAGAGCTGCTCACTACCTACCTGTCACCAATCTCTCCCTGCCATCTTCTCTCCTACTGATCTGATCACAGACACTATTGAATCTTCTAGCCCTCACTTGCACTTAAACTCATGCTCTTTGACACAAATATAGAACTCCAAGTTGACAATGAACCCAAGGGTCATCCAATCCTACCCATTAAGGTACCATCCAAAGTACAGTCGATGCTTGACAACGTGGAAGTCAGGGACATGGACCCCTGCACAGTCAAAAATCTGTATATAACTTTTCATTCCCCCAAAACTAGTCTACTCTTGATCAGAAGCCTTACCTATAACATAGTCAATTAACACATATTTTATTTGTTATATGTATTATCTACTATAGTTATACAATCAATGAAGTAAGCCAGAAAGGAGAAAAAGGTATTGAGAAAATTATAAAGAAAATACATTTACCATACTGTACTGTATTTATTAATACCATCAGTTTATGCTGTCTGTTAGATACAAAACATTGTAGATATTCTACATATTACTAATACTAGACATAAAAAATGAAAAGATAGTGTGAAAAAGAATATAATGGTCCAATGATTCAAGCATTGGCAGTGAAGCAGCAACAATATGATAGCTTTACAATAGCTGAGTGTAGTCAATATGCTTGTTTCATGTTAAGTGGACCCGCTCAGTTCAGACACGTGGTATTCCGGGTCAACTGTAATAGCAGCTAACCTGATCAAGCAAGTTGTGCTAACGGGAGGTTAAAGGAAAAGAAAAAGGCCAATGTTGTACCAAGATTCCGTGATCCCCAAAGACCAGCAGAGAGCCAAGTCCCATGCAATTAACAAGAGAGCCTCTTCCATGTTAACATGGGCTCTGTCCCACTCACGCCGACAGCAGGGCGGAGGAGAGTGAACTTTGACAAGCCCAGGGGTTTTACACCGGTGGTGATGTCACTGCTTTGGCTGACCCTGATTGGTTGGGTGAGGGCTAGGGCCCAATTACACAAAATGGAGGATAACTCCGCCTTGCCCCACAGTGGAGTTAGGAGTTTATCCTCGCCCTGCCCTGCCCTGCCCTCTCAGAGAACACTGAGAGGAGCCAAAAGAAGTCCCTTTCCCACATTCAGGGTAACTTTCTGGCTACATGTGCTTGGTCCAGACCACCATGCTAGCACTTACCCTGGAAGTCAGAACTCATCTCTACCAAAACTGTCCTTGGGCCTGAGGAGACAGGAGAGAATATGTTTCTCTATTGATGAACTTGTTAATGAACACAGATCCTTGCTGGGGAGGATCCAGGTTTGAGCAACCAAAACCTTATACAACTTGGATAGCTTCTTTTAGAGAAAACAAATTACAAATATGAAATTAGGGAGAAAAATCCAAGATGGCTGCTCGGGTAGGCAACTAGCCGCAGCCGCACACAACAATTTTAATAAAATACAACTAAAATATAAAATGGACATTACCCAGAACTACAGGAAAGTCGACTGACTGGAAATCCTACAACAAGAAGCAAGGAGAAAACCAGAAGGAAGCGCGGAGGAGCTGTAAAAGCCTAAGGTACGGAGACACGCGGCGCACGCGAAGAGGATGGAGCAGGAGAGGAGGGAGGCCGAGTGCCTGGCGGGCATTCCCTAGCGGAAAGGAGATAAAACTCCGACTGTGCTGGGCCCCTGACTGCTCTGAACCCCAGTTCTGGGCCAGACCCTGGGGACTCAGGCTCAGCCATAGGGAGCTGGGCTGTAAGTCGGAACCCCGGGGTAGCGGAGAAAGGAGGTCCCGGAGGCGCACACACTGCCCCCAGAGAAGGGACGGTCGGCTGTGCCGCGGGATTGCCCTGACAGGAAGGAGACTGGGGCTCCAGACTGCTGTGAACGCCACTTCCAACTCCACTTCCAACTGAACTGAACCCCAATACCGGGCTCATTGTGGGAGAGCATAGACTGTTTGGCAGCAGGCGAAAATAGAGGGCACCTTTCTCTCAGAGGCGCCGGCAACGAGCACTGAAGGACCCACATAGGGCGGGGCTGACGGAAGCCAAAGCTGCAGGCTCCACCCTGAAACCCCGTCCCATCTGTAACTGCGAAATGCGACAACAAAATAGATCACAAACGAAAGAAATGGAGGACAAAAAGCGTCTGGATATAGAGTTCAAATCTACGCTTATAAGGTTTTTCAAGAATTTCCTAGAAAAGATGGATAAGGCCTATGAGGATATGAAAAGAGATCAACTAGAATTAATAAGGAGTCAACAAGAAATGATAAGGGATCAACAAGAAATAAAGAATACATTGTCTGAAATAAAAAATATTCTACAGAGTCCTAAAAACAGAAGGGAAGATCGCAAGAATCAAGTCAAAGATTTGGAACATAAAGAGCCAGAAGACACTCCTCCACAGAAGCTAGAAGGCAAGAGAATCCAGAAAATTGAAGATAATGTAAGAAACCTCTGGGACAACTTCAAGCGAACCAACATCAGAATTATGGGGGTTCCAGAAGATGAGAGAGAGCAAGATATCGAAAACATACTGAAAGAAATAGTGACAGAAAACTTCCCCCACCTGGTGAAAGAATTTGACTTACAAGTCCAGGAAGCGCACAGAACTCCAAACAAAAGGAATCCAAAGAGGACCACACCGAGACACATCATTATTAAAATTCCAAGAGCAAAAGATAAAGAGAGAATACTAAAAGAAGCAAGAGCAAAGAAGGTAGTAACTTATAAAGGAGCACCTATACAATTGTCAGCTGACTTCTCAACAGAAACCATGCAGGCCAGAAGGGAATGGCAAGAAATATTCAAGGTGATGAATAGCAAGAACCTACAGCCAAAAATAAGCTACCCAGCAAAGCTATCACTCAGAATCGAAGGCCAGATAAAGAGCTTCACTAATAAAAAAAAGCTAAAGGAGTTCATCACCACCAAACCAGAATTATATGAATTGCTGAAGGGGGTTCTTTCAGAAGAGAAAGTAAATAAAGATAAAAATTATGAACAACAAATACGTAATTATCAACAAGTGAATCTAAAAACCAAGGAAATTAAAAAAATCTGATGAACAATATTAACTGGTGAATATAATAGAATCAGAGGTATGGAAGGGGAGTGAACTGACGATTCTTGGGGAAAAGGGGAGAGGGGGGCGTGGGAAGAGACTGAACATAAACTGTGCACCTATGGATGAGGACAATGGGGAGAGGGGAAAGGGCAGAGGGTGGGGTGGGAACCTGGTGGAGGAGAGCAATGGTGGGGGGGGTGGGGGGGGGAAGGAACATTTGTAATAATATGAAAAATAAAAACTTATTAAAAAAAAAAAATAAGTCAAAGAAAAATTGGGCAAAAAATTAAAAGTATAAAAAAAAAATAAAAAAAAAATAAAAATATGAAATTAGGTAGGAAAGTGAACATTTCCGTAGAATGAGAAAAGAAATCATAGCAGCCTGCATATTTTTAAAAAGCTGATAAGTATTACAAAATCCAAGGCATCCCAGGACCAGAGCTGTGAAGTTAGTTTCACCCACATATGGCAATTCTGACTTTCATCCTGGCCTTTTTCTTCTTTGTCTCCTGCCTACATGCTGTCTTTCCCTCCCCCATTTCCTTGCCACTGAATCAGTCCCAATGACAGGCACTCAGTTCCAGTTCAAACCCCTCCTCTGAAACCAACTTCTCAAATGTCGCCAGTGGCTTTCAGTCACCAAATTAGATGGCTTTGTCTCAGCCTTCCTGCTCCTAGTCTCTCTTTAGCCCTAGACACTCTTAACCACACCACCTTCTTAGAATTCCACCTGCCTTAGCATGCAAGAGACTATACTGTCACAATTTCCCTACTGCGCACTCGCCGTTCTCTTTCACTGGTTTTACTTCCTCATTCATCAGCCGAATTGGGTAGAAACCTTTGCCCTTGAGCTTTTCCAAGTTTCAAACATTCAGGTCAGGCTCAAATCTGTAACACTAGCCCTAACATGCACTCCAAAACTAGCTTCTCTCACTAGATAGTGAAATCCAATGCTTCTAACATGGAATGCATCATCTTCCCCCATAACTCTCGCTCTCCATCCAAACTTCCCCCATTTGTGTTAAAAGTCTGACCTCCATTGACAAGTATCAAATCATAATTTTAGCAAATGAAATGGCACTCTCATCTATCTTTTCTGCATAAAGAAATTCATGCTGATATAAGCACACAATGGACACAAGACACTGGGGGGGGGGGTAGGGGTGGCTGGGGAAGGTCAATGGGGGAAAAAGGAGATATATGTACTAATATATGTAATATTTTAAACAATAAAAAAAGAAAAAATGTTCTAATGGGGGGGGGGGAGAATCATGCTGGCTTGTTCCTCATGAGAACAGGAAGCTGCTATGAAGGGTTGGCTGGGAGAAAGAGCCTCGACAACCCACTTTGTGAGGTTTGGTTTGAAGGCAACTGTGCATCCATCTTCATCAAGATTCAGAGCAGAGGTTCCAGGCCCCATCAGAATGAAAGCATTTTTGTGGTCAATGATGCCACCACAGTGATTCTGGCAGTTAACAGGAACTATGACATTTGAAAGGAAGGTGAATACTGCAATAAAATAAATTAACAAACAAAAATACGCTTTTGTTTTTGGGGAGTTAGGATACAAGACTATCTAAGATTGACATATAGAATGGTATCTAATGGAAATCCACCCTGAAGTCTGAATGAGATGTTCTGTTGTGGAGGCAGAGTCAAAATGCCAAGACATAACCTGGGAGAGAAAGGGCCTAGTTCAGGAAGTGAAAACACAGATTGGTATTTATCTTGTCTATATAATCCAGAGTCCATGAGCATATTACAGTTCAAAAGGAGTACAGAGAATTCTTACAGTAATACCTATCCTCATTTGTATTTTAAAGTAATACCATCACAGAACAAAGAAACACCTTCAATACTCAGAACCACATATGTCCAAAAGACGAATGGTCACTATACCAATATTGCCTAAGGTCCTTCTCTTATTTGGGATCTCACCTCGTTTTTCCACTTGCATCCTCAAATCCCTACTAGATATCTTCAGGGGTGTGTCGATCATGTCTTTTGTTTCCATCCTAATGCCACACAGAAAACCACCAGACGTTCTACGGTAAAAAGCACTGATGTTCAAGTTGGTGACTCTGCAGGGTGACTAGTTCAGCTGCTCTATACTGTGATTGGCCAGGCAGCTCTGCTCCCAGCTGTCGGTTAGGCTAAGGCCTGTGCCAGGTGTTTGTTCTGGGACCCAGACCTATGGGACTTTGTATTTTCATGGTAGGTTCTGGAAGTTTGGTCCACAGCAAATATTTTATTACATATTTGTGGAGAAAAGCTAGAAAGCAAGACCCTTTCAGAAAGCAATATTGGGTGGTTTGGGGTAAAGAAGATGGAAGCATCAAAGAATATAAATATTCTTTGTGAAGAATATTTACTTGTCTAAGTGTAGCACATTTAGAGCTAAGAGGTTTTAATAGTCAGATATAAAGCTATAAAATACACAGAAAAAAAGTTAAGAAATGCACAGTGTGTGAAGGAAACTGTGTCATATTACAATATATAAATGTATCGAATGAACACATTGTACACTTTAAAGGTACACATTATATGTTTAATATATTCAATTTAAAAAACCATAACTTTTCTGAAAGAATGAAGGCTACGCTGAATAAATGCTGAGCCATACCCTGTGTTCCTAGAAGGGTAGACTTCCTAATTAATGTGAGGTAGTTTATAGAATCTGGAAGGGAAGTAGGTGCAGTGAGGCATTAGATAAGGTGGTTATAAAATCTGTATGAAAAGTAAATATACAAAAATTAACTACATTTTGAAAAAAAAGTTATTAAAGACAAAGCAATTAAAATAGTGCCACTAGTCCAATGGGTAGACAAAGAGATCAAAGGAACAGATGAGAGTTCAGAACGAAACCCAAGCCTAAAGGGAAGCTTAATCAAAGCACTGTCCTTTCAAATAACAAGAAATTCAAAGATGGTGCTGCTTGTGCAACTGGCTATCTATTTTTGAAAAGATTAAGTTGACTACTTGCCTCCTACTGCATAAGACATTTTTATATACGTTATGGAGCTGAAGCACAATGAAAATTTTATATTAGGAGATGATGTAATTATAATAATAGGGTGAGGGAAGTCTAAGTGTGACAAGAAGTTATAAAGGAAACAATAGATTCGCTTTAAAAAAAAAAAGTCAACATTATTTCTAGATGGAAAAAGTTAACAGACAGATGACACAACGGGAAGAAATGTTTTTAACACAGGTAACAAAGAGTTACATTCATACCCTACAAAGAGCTGCTGTAAACCAGTACTAAAAAGATAAGAGCTTGTTGTTTGTTTTTTTAAAGATAGTTATATTAAATGGTTCACTGAAGAAGAAATAGAAATGACAATGCATAAAACTAAAATGAAAGAGTTTCAACTTCAAAAAATGGTAGTTTTTTTTTTTAATGCAAAATACAAGAAGCCACTTTCTGCCTGCTGATATTGTGAGAATGTTTACAAGTGATCATATTATAAACAGTGCTTCCGAGTATAGAGATAAGGCACTCTCTCTGGCGTGTGTGGGAGTGTCAATAGTACAACGTTTTAGAGAACAATTTGATAGAACCCAATGAAAATTGTAACACGTAGGGAATGCCTCTCCTTCCCAATTCTGCCTTTCCATCCTAGGGAAGTAGAAGCAGACATGTATATAGACAGCCAATACAGCATTTCTTTCCTTTTCTTTTATTTTTTAACAGCAAAACTTTGGGAACAGTATAAAGGTCCCTCAGCAGAGCAATGACGGCGGCTGCGGTGCTGGTGCAGGCACACGCCATTCAAAAGACAGAGGCAGGTCTGGGCCTATGGAGTCAGAGACGCCCGGATGGTGTCCTGCTGCTCAACTGCTTAGTTAACACCCTTTTATTCCTGAGCACCGGAATAAGAGTGCGCACGGATCTAACTGGAAAAAAACACACGAGGAGGAAAGCCTAGGACAGAATTACAGCCCGAAGGAAACAGTAGAAAACAGGCCTGAATCCGTGACCTTCTCTTTCCCACACACCCAACACCCAAGCAGCGGACCTTAAACTAATTCTACTAGCAAACGCCACAGCACATGTTTCCACCCTCCTCCTCCTCCTCCTCCTCCTCCTCCTCCTCCTCCTCCTCCTCCTCCTCCCCCTCCCCCTCCCCCTCCCCCTCCCCCTCCCCCTCCCCCTCCCCCTCCCCCTCCCCCTCCCCCTCCTCCTCCTCCTCCTCCTCCTCCTCCTCCTCTTTTTCTTTTTTTTTTTTTTTTTATATTTTATTTTTTACAGAGAGGAAGAGAGAAGGATAGAGAGTTAGAAACATCAATGAGAGAGAAACATCGATCAGCTGCCTCTTGCACACCCCCCACTGGGGATGTGCCCGCAACCAAGGTACATGCTCTTGACCGGAATCGAACCTGGGACCTTTTGGTCCGCAGGCCGACGCTCTATCCACTGAGCCAAACCGGTTTCGGCCCCAGTCTCCTCCTACCAGGTTTCCTGGCACTCCCCTCCATGCGAGCCAGGAAAGCTCAGCCCCTCACCCCGGGCTGGAGAGCCCTTACCGGTCCGGCCTCCGGGGCCTCCGCAGCCTCGCACGTTCTGTTCCACGTGGTGCTTCGCTCCGTTCCCGCCTTAGACCCAGCGGTCTTGCCCGCCGGGTGGTTTTCAAGGTGGAGGGGGCGGGAGTCACCCCCAGAGGAGAGTTTGGAGGCGGAGGGAGGCGGCAGCCACCCCCAGAGGGGGGTTAGGTGTATGGGGGGGACATACAGAAAGTCCTCACTGACTGTCCGCGTCTGAGGAGGCCGGCCGCCCCGCAGGCGAACTGACAGGAACAAGAGCTGAGTTCCTACCGCCTCTCATCCGCGCCAGGAGGAACCGGCCTCGAACTCGGCGACATAACTCGGGGACCTGCTGCGTTTGGCCGCGTGGGAGATGGAGCTGACGACGAGGAGACAACGACGACGACGACCACGAGGACAACGACGGACGCCGCCTCCGCAACTGCTAAGTCTCACGCATGCGCCCTGTGAAAGCACGTGACTTCACAGCTGGGACATATTTCGCGTTAATTGAGGAAGACGGACACTTACCTCCTGACCAATGAGGATCAGCCAGGAGTCAGTCCCCCATCCTCAAGCCAATCAGATCGCGGCTTGAACCTGGCTGGACAGCCCCTCTTTGGACCAGCGGCCTCCACCCCTCATGCATTTCCTAATAGACCCAGTTTCTCCTAATCAGTTTACTTCGCACAATGGTGCATTGTTTGATCCTGAATACCATACGCTGCCCCCCCACCCACACACAAAAAAAAGGGGGTTGCCTTCCCCCGCAATACTCCTCTTTAGCCTAATATTTGTTTTGCATCCCTGGCTTTTGTCATTTTAATTGACAAGGCCTTCCCTCGAATGAGTTCGCTAGTCTTTATCTTAGCGCCCTACTTTAATTATCTATACTTAGTGTTTATTATTATCTGGTCATTTATATATTTATTTTTATTTGCTTATTTTCTCCACCACGTCCACCACCCTCGTCGCCAACTAGGATGTAAATTTAAAGGGAGCAAAGAACTTACCTGGCTTAGTCACCAATCTAGCCCCTAAACAATGCTTACCGCCTTGCAGGTACTCAATGAATGTTTGTCGAGTGAAGCATTCTCACAGCATAAAGGGCGTTATAAGCCTGCTTTAGGTATGATTCCTGGGGTCAGAAAAGCCCAGTGTTGAATCCTAACTCTGTTACCCTGTCACTTTAGGAAAGTTGCTTAACCTCTCGGAACCTAAATCAGTTTTACCAGTGGAGTTAATAACACCTGATTTATGGAGTTGTGAGAATTAATAAACATAAGTGAAGGGTGTTTTGCATAATTGTTACAAAAAGGGGAGTCTATAAGTTATAACTATTATTATTGCTTATCTGCTTCATGGCTTGGCTTAGAGCAAAAATAAGTGATAAGTGTCCTGCTTTTTTTAAATAAAAAGTTTATATTCTTATCTCTCTTGTGAGCCATAGATGTGACAATATAACCTTGGCTATAGGGCAAAAACAATATACCTCATAGTCACCTTCCTTTAAAAAATGGACCCAGCCACCTGGCCACCTCCCCACACTCATTGCCCTCCCAGAACAGTGCAGTTGTTTCATGTCCCCCTCGAAAGTTAGTAAAAGCCAGTTAGCCATTCTAGTCAACACCATCAGCAAACCCAAAAGTGCTACAGGAAGTATAAACCATCTAATTCCCCAGCCGCGTGATCTTCTCATAGCCACCCTCCCAGACCCCTGCAGAAGCCTTCGGAATTTCTTAGAAGCCAGAACACAACCCACCAGATGATGCAAAGAGGATGCTGAGGTTTGAGATGTCTTCTCTTGCAGCTCAAACTTTAGAGTTCTGTTTAACACCTTTGAGCCTGTTTCTCACCATCTGAGTCAAGGCGTTTTCTCCTCTCAGTGGGGTGGGAAGATAAAAATGCATCTCATGTTACCAGAATCCCGTTTCGTTAATCTAGAATCTCAGGTCATTTATTTAAGGCCAGAGACCTTGGTAGCTTTCTGAATCTTTCACCTACCTTCTCTTTCCATCAGGCACAACTTCTAGAACCTTCTCTTCCAGAAAATGTGTACCAAGTTCCATTCCACAGACTGTAAATGATGTTAGGGTGGAGTGAAACGAAGAGATCTTTGTCCAGAGATATATCTGAGACACCCATGGATGCCCACCCAATCCTCTCCATCTCCTTTGCAAAGATTCTTATCTTGCATATGATGTCTTAAATGTGTGGACACGTTCAGAGTTCAATATCACCAAGTGTGTCTCTTATGAAATCACATTGTCTTTGAAGTGGTTCACCCGCAGAAGTCAGGGCTACAACGTAAGAACCAAGCTCTGTCCCTTCTGTGATGAGCAGCTGGAGGGGGGGAATTCCCTCAGCAGTTCACATTCACGTAAAAGGAGACTGTCCTGAGACAACACCGGGTTAAGCGGAGGGTTTCAGCTCTCTGTAACGTTTAAACATCACCTTATTTAATTATAGTTCAGGATTAAAAAAAAACTAAACACAAAAACAGGCCTCAAAATGGCATCATGCCAGGCTGTGAACATAATGAGCACAGAGTATATTCAATATGTTCTGCGAACATTTATAGAGAATCTGGCCCATGCCAACATCTTTTATATGGATTACTTCATATATTTAAAAAAAAAAAAAAACAATAAAAGAGGCATGTGAGAAAATGTTTTAAAGACTACAAAAATGTAATATGATCTTTTCATTATTTTTAATGTCTCAGAATGAGATTTAACTGACTATATGCTTGTAATTTTTCTACTCGCTGTGCTCGAAGCGGTGTTTGCTCGCCACTTGTCAAACAATCACCCCTCACCCTGGCCAGTGTGGCTCAGTTAGTTGAGTATCACCCCATGCAACAAAGCATCATCAGTCCAATTCCTGGTGGGGTTCAATTGATCAATGTTGCTCTCTCACTCTATCTCTCTGTCAATAAAAACACATATTTTTTTAAAAGCCTCCCAGTTCTGATTTTTTAAAAAAACCACGCCTCCTCCATAACTCTCTATAGCCTTACCTAGTTTAACTGTTCTTCATAGCACTTCCTACCATATATCTTAGATATTTTTTGCTCTTTCTTTATTGTATATTCACCATTTCTCCATTAAAATACAATTCCGCAGGGGGCTTTATATTTCAATGTATCCACAATGCATAGGGCAGTTTCAGGTACGTGGCAAACACTTGTTGAATGAATGAATGAATGAATGAATGGGCTTTTGCTTCAAGTAGTAGGATTTGAGGTGACACATTTAAATAGATAATTGTGGCAAATTTGGAGGATGATAGCGATGTCTAATGCTCAGCCTTAGGTGTAATTATACTGCGTGTGTCTAAGGTAACCTCTCTCCATTACCTTCAAACCTTCAGTAGAATTGCCTGTACCCAGCATCCTGTGGGAGGGGTGCCCTGAGGGAAATGAGCTGACAGGAGCCTGGAAGCACAGTCACTGCCAGGTCCCCGTGACAGCAGACACTAGAATGTGGACCTCCCAAAGGTTGAGTTTCTTCCCTGAAGGTTGCAAAGAACTCTGGGCTTCCCACAGAATGTGAGATGGAGGTCCATGTCATTCTGTTAAGAAATAGGAGAAAAGGTGACCCCGTTGAGCAGATGGAGCCTGAGAGTGGGAGAGGAGGGACATCTGAATTCTACTTTTCTCTGAAAAAAGTACCAGCTAGAGTGATGGAGAGGTGTCTCTATAAAAGGAAAGCTTTGACCTCATTGAGGTGTTGCTTTCCGACCTTCTGAGGGAACCTTCAGGAGCAGAATACCCACTTAGCTGTCTTATTCCGACGGCCAGTTCGTTTCTTGATGAGTTCCAAAGGTCCTGAGCTACCATCAATAATTACATTATTTCTGAATCAGGTTCATTTCTGACTCAGACATGAGTCTGAAGACCTAAGGATGGGGTTTTGATTCTGCTTCCCTAGGAATGCCTCTTCTGCCTGTGCATAATCCAAAACCCTAGGGAAAAAGAAACAACAGAACACAGAAAGGAAAAAAAAAAAAAAAAAATCATGATCTCTCTAACTTCAGAACTTAACCAGACTCCTTTGAAAAAAATGCAATTTGACATCAGGTGACACGACTTCTTAGCTTAGGACCAGGCTTAACTCCCTAAGGAAATTTTTTTTTTTTAGAAGACGTGTGTGTGTTTTTTTCCAATTACAGTTGATGTTCGATGTTATCTAATATTAGTTTCAGGTGTATGACCTAGTGGTTGGACAAGAGTCCGGCTTGGAGGAGCCAGGTTTCTCTCTCCAATCCCCCTCTCTCAAAGAGCTGTTGTTTCAGATCAGTCACTCCTGCAGCGACGTCTCCAGAAGAGCTCTTTTCCTGTTTAGTTGTGGTAAGTCAAAACCTACTTCAGAGAATGCAAAGTCACCACGCTGGGGGGCTTCAGTTGTCTGAAAAAAAAAGAAAACCTCAAACTACTGAACCAGAAGTGACTTTTTTTTTTTTTTTTTTTTTTTTTTTTAGCTCTTCTTTGGGTTTAGCATTACATAAAGAAACCATGGCCGAAACCGGTTTGGCTCAGTGGATAGAGTGTCGGCCTGCAGACTGAAAGATCCCAGGTCTGATTCCAGTCAAGGGCATGTACCTTGGTTGCTGGCACATCCCCTGTAGAGGGTGTGCAAGAGGCAGCTGATCAATGATTCTCTCTCACCGATGTTTCTAACTCTCTATCCCTCTCTCTTCCTCTCTGTAAAAAATCAATTAAAAATCTATTTTTTTAAGAAAGGAAAAAGAAAGAAACCATGGCCGATTCCATTTTTAATGAGCATATTCAAACGTTTCGAGATTTTGACATCCTGTCTATTTCTACCAAAGTAAAGAAAAGTAAGTCAGGATCCTAAAGAAGCTGTTAACCTCTCTTCCGTAGAACCAGAACTTAAAGCATGGTGAGCTACATACCTGTCTCCAGAGAACGTCAAAGGCATTGAGCAGGGCAGAGATAAAGGTTATAAAAGTGGCAACACCAGTATGACGAGCTGATGGCACATCACACCAGCTCATCTCAGGGGGCAGAAATGGGGCCACAGGACAAGGTGAGAAGGGGACTTCTCTCCTCCTATCTTTGCATACCCTTTTAATTTTGTATAGTGAGCGTACATTGCCTATTCAAATCCATCCAAAGAAAAAAACAAATTAGTGATGGGTACATAATTGATTGGCTGACTTCAGTAGATGAGTGATAAAAAATAAAATGAAACTAGTCTGTTTGTATTATTTTTCTCCTGCAACATCCAGCTGCTAGGATGCCAGCATAGAGAAAATGGGATTTTCCCAAGAGGATTACAGTGAAGGAAACAGAATATTGGGGGTTGAGGGTCTATCCAAGATAGTGATTGTAATGACAGATGATAGAATATCAGCCAGACAGAGAGAAGTGAAAATAAAGAAGCTGATGGATATGCAAGAAAATAATAGAGCTCATTAGTTAGAGGTCTCAATATGGTGTATATATATATATATATATATATATATATATATACACACACACACACACACACACACACACACACACAAGGCACAAATTTCGTACATAAGATGCACGAAATTCATGCCAAGAGTAGACCTTCCTTCCCCCAGCTGCCAACACCAACTTCCTTCTGGTACCAGGGACCCAGACTTCCCTTGCAGCCCTGGCTTCATCAGGAAAGTCGTCCAGAAGGACGTCCAGTCTAATTAGCATATTATACTTTAATTATTATAGATATAGATAGATAAAATGTTGAAGTAATTAAACTTGAATAATAGATTTGTGAAAATAAAATGCCTGAAATAAAATTTCAAAGGAGGTATGGTAATGTTTAACAATGACAGTCTAGAGAAGGCCATGGTAGTGGCTGAAGACAATAGGAAAAGGAAATTGGGAGTGATCTAAGTGAAAATGCAAGAACCCAGGTGTTTAGATGGATCTCTCAAGAGCAGTGACTTCTGGAGAACAAAGTGTCTTCACAGAGTAGCTTATAAATAATGGCACATACCTTTTTTTTTTTTTTTTTTTTTTCTTTTTACATTCTACTATGTGTCAGATACTTTATGTATATATTGGCCCTTTTCTGTCTATGAGAGGTCAAGGGGCCTGCACAGTGAATACATAGTTAATAAGTGAAGGAATGAAGATTCAAACTCAGGTTATTTTAGCCCAAAGCCTGTGCCCTTTCCACTATGCCCACAGGAAAAGACAAGTTGTCATCAAACCTATGGAAAGTTGGGTGAGCTTAACCCCCGCAATAATAATAGCAATGGAAACTTTGAATAATGGGAGACAGAGAGGGAAGAAAATACAGAGAGGGGACCAGAACCTGGCAAAGTCCTTCTCACCTAGTAAATTCTCCTTAAAGTGGTCGTAAGTCATAGTGAATTAAGAGGCCATGAAGAAATAAATACTAAGGAAAAAAGCAAAATCTTTTTGACTTCTAAAAAGTACATCCATATTGCTTATCTGTATTCTAAAATATAGTTTTTATTACATGTATTCTTTTCATTTAAAATGCACAATATATATATAAATATTGGTTATATTATAGGAAAACAGCATCACTAGGTGACAATCCAAGATTAGAGGACTGTTAGAGTTGGTTGCCAAGAAGCATTTGAAACCGATACCAAATGTATCCCCTAATTTCCTAACATGTTCTTCCTATTTAGGTAGCTTTCCCAATCTCTCTCTCTCTCTCTCTCACTCACACACACACACACACACAAACACACACACACCTACAATTGCTCTGGAAACATACATGCTGTGTAGGGAATGGACTGCATCCCTCAAAGATATCCCTAGCTTTTCTGTTTCCATCATCTGGCAGCTGAGGCTATGGCTCTGGAAGGAAAAATGCTGCCACTGGGACACCAGCCTTTCAGTCTCTTGAGCTTATCATGCAAGCCTAATCCCCCTTTTCCATCCCTTGTACCTGAAAGACAGCCTCCCCTGAGGTAGACAGTAGACCCACCGCAGGAGGTGAGTTATAAGGTGTCCTTTGCAATGTGCCCAAACACGCTTGGCCTCTGCAGCTGAATGTAGACCACCCTGGTAGCTGCTTTGCCCCATCTTGCATGTGGACATGCAGCCCAGAGTGCTATGTTCATCAGCTATCTTCCTCCTCCTGTCTGGCTCATGGACGTTGGGCGAGATGAGGAAGCATAGACCTGCGGGACTCTGTGGCCTCAGAATCCTCTTGGTTTATGTCTTCTCACTTGACTTCAAGTGGGCTTTAGAAGACACTCCTTCAAGACAGCATTCTAGCGCCTGTATCAAGGAGCCATGATGGAGAGAATCCCAAAGTGCTTTTTTTAGAGCTTATATAAGCCAAAAAATGTTTTAGACTCTTCAAAATTGACCAGAGAGTACTCAGACACATTAACATATAAGTGGTCAGCACTAGTGAGATTGAACACCGCACCCAGGTAGCTGCTACGGGCCCACATCTGGCCGACGGTGCAGTAGTCCATCATCTTCTCCTCCATCAGCACCAGGTCCTTGGGATACTGCAGGTTCCTCATATAGACCTTGTGGTTCAGGGGCTGTTTCTTGCAGGACTGACCCCGGAAGTATATTTTGGAATACACGAAGTACAGCCCAGTGTCATTGATCACTAGGCTGCTCTTCTTATACTTCACCCCGGAGATCAGGGCAATTCCATAGGTGTCTTCCCATTCCAGAGGAACGGATCTTGAGTCGGGCTTGCCTAAAACCAAGTCAGAGAGGAGCTTTTAGCCAGGGATGCTCATGCACCCTACAAACTAAGCTTCCAAGGCAAAACTGTGGACCTGTACTTCCTGGAGCAAGAGGGTTTTTGTTGTTGTTTGTTTGTGGGTTTTTTGTTTGTTTGTTTTGTGTGTGTGTGTGTGTGTGTGTGTGTGTGTGTGTGTGTGTGTTTTAACCAAAATGACATAACCCCCATAGAGCTGGCCAACAGGTCAGACTCACCCATCACTAAATTCCTCCTTAGACACACAATGGGACAATAATATATAATCTTAACCAATTGTAGTAAGAAGTTAGTGAGAAGAGCTTGGCTCTCTGGACACATGTTCTATGATCTTCAGAAATAGGTTAGGCTCTAGGGTCCTTTCATGAGGGAAAAAGCCAAATCCAAGGAACTCTACAGATCTAAAGTTGGTTAGGACCTTAGGGACCCAACTCCTCACCTGCAGTCCCCCTCTTTGGGCTGAAACCCCCTTTCCTCTGTGTCCCCACAACATCATGCACACACCTTACGCAGAGAACGCTCTCCAGTATTGAAGTGATGACCTGTGTATCCATTTCCCTATTGGATTTTAGGCTTCTTGAAGGCAGGAAGCATGTATTGTTTCTCACCATGTCCCCAAGACTTGGCACATACACATGTACCTGCTCTATAAAAGCCTGCTCCTCGGCTGGATCATTCTGCCTAAATAATCCCAGGGACAGAGGCACACACAGTCTGTGATACTCATTCACTTTTCGGGTGTGTATGAACTTCCCACAGGGACTGCCCCTCCCACATCGCTATCAATCATTTCATTCCACAACACAACCATAGGCTGGAAGCCCACCTGTGCCAAGCCTGGGCCTCTCCTCCAGTTATCACCTCCCTCAAAACACAGCAATGCTGTTCTACTTTCTGCCTCTTTCACCTTCCCGATACACACCTGTCAAATGGGCCACTTTCCTCTGTTCCCCTTTTCCAGAGGCTGGATTGGAGTGATCTGTATCGTAGAGAGATGAGATATAGAAGTAAAAATGAGATGTTGACTATTCTTTTGGTGGAACTCTAAACAGGGCATTTAAATAAAAGAGATTTTTTAAAAGCATAAATAGCAACAGTAGGACACATACTAATGCAAATCCAAACTGTGGAACTCATCATCCCTGTATTACAGACTCGGAGAGGTAAAAAACAAACCAAAATTAAGGCAGACATAGGCGTGTTATACTGTTACAAGAAAATGACATTCATTAACAATTTTATTCATTCGTTAGGAGCTGTCATATCAGTTACTGCAGTTAGAACGTGCCACAATCCTTTCAGGTAGAGATCCCAGCCCCACCTCGCAGCAGATGGCAAAATGAGCTTAGAAGTTGGGTGGCTTGTCCAAGAAGCCCTGGCGACTCAGGGTCAGTGGGACCGACACTGGGGAATCCTGACTCCCAATCCAGGACTCTTTCTGCTCTGGCTTTACTGTCCCTAAGACTCAGCAGGCCAGAGGGTGGAGAGCACTACTAATTCCCCTCCTGGCTGCTAGGTGTTCCCCCAAAAAGCATCCTATAACCTGCCCTAAATGAATTATCCTAAGGTTCAAATAGCTTGAATGGGTTCATAGAACGTACAATTGTGTATGGTTCCCCTAGGCCTCCTGGTATGATCTGAACATCCCCAGCTCTCTGTCTCTGTGCCTTCGCTCATGCTGTTCCTTCTACCCAGAATGCCCTTCCAAACAGATCTCTATGTTAAGTTGCTATCAACCCTATAAATACCATAGAAAATACCTCTTTCTTTGGGGCACCCTCCCAAGCCTTTTTAATCAAATAGGATTTTCCCCTCCCAGAATCATGCTGTGTTCACCTCTCTTGTCAACTTGGACACCCACCCTTTTTCTGTGAAAACCTTGTAACTCGTCTAACTCTCTCAAATAAATGGTAAACTCCTTACGACAGGTCTAATTCACCAGAGTACTCAGCTCAGTTTCTAACACAGGGCATGGTGACCGGTAAATGTTTGCTAAATTAAATTGAGAAGTTAAAATAGAGAATAGTTCTGAAAACAAGACACAACTTCTCTGACTTCAAATATTTAACTGAATAGAGCTATAGAGCTACCACATGAATTGAGCTAAGACATTGGAGAGTCTTAGAAAGGTGCATGACAAGGCCCTAACAACTGAGAACATTGCCTGAGCTCTCACTACCTCTGCGGCCACCCAAGATTACCCAACATGAATGAGGTGCTAGTGAACAGGAAAGGCAAAGCTGACTCTTGCCTGCATTCCTGCACCACAAGCCATCTGTGCAGCTGATCTGGCTTTAGGCCATGTTCTGACAGGAAATGGTGCATATCTGTATAGCCCTCAGGGAGCCTTGCATGGTAAGTTCTCATAGAAAGCATTCAGCAAGATTACCTGCTGGACGAATAATGGAACAAGGAAACTAGATATATATCCCATACTTTGGTGATGACTGTTTCTTGCCCCAGGATCTTTACACATGTTATTCTCACTGCTGAAATGCTTTCCCTTATCCTTTCACTGCACTACACACACACACACACACACACTCTCTCTCTCTCTCTCTCTCTCTCTCTCTCTCTCTCTCTCACTCACAATCACAAGACCTCCTTGGGACTTTCCAGATCACTCTGCCTTAGGCACACTCAGCACACTTTGGAAAGATATGGTTTGTTTGCCTGCTTTGGTTTAGCTTCTCCAGCTTGCTTCAAGCTCCATGAGGGTAGGCCCCTCGTCCCTCATGTTCTCAGAGGTCACCCCCGACCCAACACCCATCCTGGCACATAGGAAGCACCCCAAGAACAATTGTGAATGAATAAAAGAGGTAATGAATGAACTGTGGCAAAATGGAAAACGAAAAAGAAGGACATAACGAAGCTTAGTGCCGCCCAGAGGGAATCAGTTACCATGCTAAAATATAAATTCTTCCAGTTCTTTGCTGAGAACATAAAGATATAAAAATATGCATATATGTAGCCAATATTAAACTAACTTGTGTTTTTACCTAACATTATAAAGTGCACACTCTCCATGGCATTAAGTGTCCTTCTAATATATGATTTTTAGCTGCTGTTTATTATGCTGTCATCTCAATATACCATGGCGTATTCAACTAATCTCCTATTAAGAGGCATTTACATTTCTCCTGAATTATTTATTACAAATAGCCTTCTAAGGAAGTGATGAACATCCTCGTACAGCTCTCGTTGTTTTCTAAAGATAAATTCTTTGTGATAAGACTACAAGGTAAATTAACAGGTTTGATCCTTTGATATATGTTTCCAAACTGCTCTTCAGAAAAGGGATAGTAATTTATAGGCCCCTGGCTGTCCACCATGTTTAAGCACCCCCTTTCTCTCATTGCTTCCCAGCTGGCTTTTTTTAACCTTTCCTAATCTGATGGATGAAAATGGGTATCTCTTGTTTTAATTTGCATCTCTTATTAGTAAAGTTGCTCATTTGATTTCCATGTGATAATTAACCAATTTTGGTCCATCTGGGTTGATCTGGAGAAGATGATTGTTTTGGGGTTGGCAGACCTGACTCATCTGCTTGCTTGACTGTTAATCACTAAAACCACTCCAGAGAGTGAGGAAAAGGTGAGTAATTAGGTACCTGTTTCACCAGCCACATTCCACTAATTTTCAAATCTATTTTATTTGGACATCTTCTAGAGGCTTTGTTTTTTCTAGCAAATGTTTCAACACTGCTTGTGCCCACCTGGACTTTCTTACCCTCAGGGACTTGGACCCAGAGTTGGGGACCGGAGCCTCCTGAGGTTGGCTCCTACATTCCAGGCAGTAGGTGATTTGGATCAACTGAGCGGGCACTTCCTGAGGAATGGGCTCCCCTTACTGACTGGCCAGTGCTGCCTTATGTTTCTTCCCAATTTCTAATAAGATTTACTTACTGTCTTCCCAGAGGCATCTTTCTTGCCATCTTTATTTCTCATTTCATAATCATCACAGAGAGATGGGTGTTGCCTTATTTCACGAGGTATCAGTCCATATACTGAAAAGCCCTGTAGTTCCACACCAGTGGTTTGGGGCACGTGACCTAATCTGCCTGGTGTTTTGTCCCTCTTCTGAAAAGTGAGATGCCTGGACCAGTTGCTGTCTTAGCTCCCTTCCCATTCTTATCATATCTAAAGGTCCATAAACCCTAGGCTCACCTACCTGCCTTAAATCTGTCTGTCCACAGTTTCCAAAACTATGTCCTGAAATGTGATGAGAAATGCTCAACATTTCTCCTTCCTCCTGTCCTGGATCTCATACAAAGGATTTTCCTTTATTATTATTTTAAAAAATATGTTTTTACTGATTTCAGAGAGAGAAAGGGAGAGAGAGAGAAACATCAATGATGGGAGAGAATCATTGACTGGCTGCCTCCTGCACACCCCACACTGGAGATTGAGCCTGCAACTCGGGCATGTGCCCTGACGAGGAACCGAACCAAGAACTCCTGATTCATAGTTTGACACTTAACCATGGAGCCATGCCAGCCAGCCCTTTCCTTCATCATTGAAGTTAGTTCACAATGACCTCTGTGGTTGAAGCTGGACCACCCTTTGAATAATGGCTGACATCTTCCCCCAATCTTTCTAGTGATTGCAAAAGAATCATCCTAATCTGGATGATCGGTTTCCCACTTTTAAAAGCTTCAGTACATCCTATGAAATGCTTTAACTAAAGCTTGACTGTTGATTAATCTCTTAGGTAATTTAAAGAGAAGACCTTTCCTAGAAACATCTCTCTCTCTCTCTCTCTCTCTCTCTCTCTCTCTCTCTCTCTCTCTCTCTCTCCTTCTTCACCACCCCCCCCACCCCCCCGCACCTCTCTGGGGAGTTACAGCCACCACCCTGTGCCTGGGGCCCAGGAGGCCTGAGGCAGGAGACTGCCCTGGAGCCAGCTGCTCAGGGGGCAAAGATCCAGGGTTGAAAAGGTATGTGTCTCTTCCCAAAGTCAAGTAGAAGTTATTTTTAATTGAGTGCAGTTCTCAGATAGACTTATTTTGAACAACTAACTTGACTTCATAGTTGAAGGCAGCTCAAGGAACCAAAAGGACCAGAGATTCAGAGTCAGCCAGGATTCCTATTGCAGTAAAATGTGTCTGAGAATGGATGCAATTCACAGCCTTCCACCCACAGGGCCAGCTCTGAGGACCATCTTGGGAAACTCAATGTGCATGCAGAAAAGGACTCACCTACTTGCTTCTCCAAAGATGATTCCATATGCCGTTGGCTGGAGGACTGACAAAGAGAAAGAGAAAAGTCGTATAATAAATATAAAGTTCTCTAAGCAAAGGAGGCAGAATTGCTAAATATACCAGGCTTGGGGAAGGCTCCTACACACCTCACAGCCTCTCGTACCTCGGACTTTGGCCGAGCAGCTGTGCCTCCCTGTGCCTCAGCTGTGTGATTTAGCATACTTCTGATATTTTAAACTCTTTAAAAATTTTTTTTTTTTTTTAGTTTGGCCATTTGCACAAATTCACTTCTAATCGATACTCAGCGCTCCTTTTCCTGAGTCACTAAGGTCGTGGCTCACCAGGCTGCCTTGCCATCTCAGGAAGGAAGGATGTAGCTGCAGCCTCTCATGACACATGATAAAAAAAAATATTCCTTTTACTTATATGAGCCCCCAGTTCTCTGTCTGTAGCATAGAATGGCTAAGACGATCCACCTCGAGGGTGGGGATAAAGGGCGGAAGAGCACTTTGCAAGGAAGACCATGGTCCGTGCAGACCAGGGCAGTCTGACACCGTCCACCATGCGGAGCTGTCTCAGCCCAGCACTTACCTCTCTGAGCTCGGCCAGCTCCTTCTGCAGGTGGAACAGCTGAAACATCCCCAGCCCCAGCGCAACCAGGGCCACCAGGATCATGAAAAACATCACAAGGAGACACAGGCCTGGGTTGTGGTCCCTCTTCTTCAGAGGTGGCAGTGGCAGTGGAGGCAGGGGTGGCAGTGGCAGTGGCAGTGGTGGTGTTGGTGGTGGTGGTGGCGGCGGTGGCCTCCTCTGACCAGGTCTTCCAGGCACCGAGGAGGGACAGGGGAGGACTGTCCCTGGAGGAGCCCAAGGGGAGGGGGCGCTGCTGTCCACCCAGTAGATTTGGGGGTATGGGTAGTTCAGGGGCTGCTGCATGGCAGCCACAGACTCGAGCCGCCCCCTGCAAAGGGCGTGCCTCCTTCTCAATCCCTGAAGTCCAGGTGTCACGGAGGGAGCATCTGCTGCTGACTGCTCGAGAGCAAGGAGCCGGCGCCTTCTTTATAGAGTTTCCATGGTCAAGGGCAACACCTCTCTTGTGTTCTCTCTCTTTCAGCTTCTCACAGAGACACCCACTCACTTTGCATCTGAAGCTGAGAACCCTCAGGAAGCTCAGCGCAAACCCCGGGAAGTTTCCACCCACAATTTTCTGATGAAAGCCCGCACTGCCCAATGGCTGCGCCGGAGAGGCTGGCGGGAGTCTGGGCGGGCCCTGCGAGCAGGTAGCACCAGGTGCAGGCCCGTGGCTTCAGCCACCGCCCAGCTGCGAGCACAGTGGCCACGGGGTGCATCCAGGCTCTGAGGGGCACGGCGGTGGAGTTGTGGCGGGAAGCGTGGCTTTCACATCTTACCTTTTACGTGAAAGTCTCATCCCCTGCTGTCATCGTCTCCCTGCACAAAGCCTTTGTGCCCGACCTTCCAAAGCACCGTCATTTACAGTGAAACACCTGCCCCACCCACTGGCCAGAGAGTCCACCCGAGGTTGCAAACCAGGAGCCCATATGCCTTATGGAACCCACAGACCTGCTTTGCTTGTGCCTCACAATGGTTTTTTCTTTTCACTGGTTGTCCCTTTATCGAATGGGGATACTTCATAATAAACATCTATTTTCTCTTCTGTTTTTGAACATTAGAATGTGGGGCACCCTGAAGGCCATCTCTGCAAATGCAATCAGCAGGATCTGGGCACCAGCTGCCCTCCCACTCCCCCACCCCCAACCCCCCACCCCATGAGACATAGTCTCCAGGCTGCCCAGCCTGCACCCCTCCTCGCCATGGCCAATGCCTTCCTGGTCTCCCGAGGCGTTCCTGTTTGCTGGGGCTGTTATGGCTGGCAGGTGAAATGCAGGCTGCCCAGTTCAATTTGAATTTCAGATCAACAGTCAGTAATATGGAGGGTAAGTAGGTCCTAAATACCACATGGAATATATGTTTTAAAAAGTATTCACTGAGTATGTGAAATTCCAACTGAACTAATTGTCCTACTTATTTGTTTGTTTTTTTAGTAAAGAGGGCAACTCTACCTGGACTGGCTCTACCTTTCCTCTGGCCTCAGATACCACGTATGTGCCAATAACTTCCAAGTTCAGCTTTGATAACAGTCTTCCTAAAAACCTCCCACAATCTCTTACTTTCCATTCTACAGGAGGGCCCTGCTTTTCAATGTCATTAGCTTCTCCATCATGCTTTGGCATTTCCATGACTATCATTCTGGCTTGTGGGAAGCCGTGTTCCGTGGGGCCCAAGGGCAAGGATGGAGCATAGGGTAGGGACGCCTACCTGCTCTCCTACAGGGGATTGAGCGCAGGGTAGGGATGCCTACCTGCTCTCCCCTAAGCCTTCAGGGTCAACCAAGGACAGGGCAGACCATAGCCCCATTGTTAGAGAGTGCGCGTGATGCACGACTTATCTGGATGTTCTCAGCTAGGCTGTTCTCAATGATATCTAACCAGACGCTTGCTCTATGTATCTCTTCCAAGAATGTTTTGAGGGGCTGACGGGCGGCCTTGTCCTGGGAAAGGGGCACTTGGAGAAATGCCCAGAAAAGCCTCATAAATGTACGCTTGCAATAAATAAAGTTGCTGCAGTCTTGAGCTGCAGTCCTCCCAACCCCATCCTGTCTCTTGTCTTTCTTTCTCAGCCTCACCCCCTCATTCAGGTTATCTGGTCGATCAGCCGGCAGGTTCCGGCACTGGCTCTCCCCCTGTACCAAACCAATGCCAAACCTGCCACATTCTGTCCTCCCCACCCCTCCCTGTACAACCTGTATCACCCGAGGTCACTCTTTCTGGCGACAATGTCAACTCCTCTCTCTCCCTCTCCCTCTCTCCCAACATTTAACTAGTCACCCAGGACAACTGGTTTTCTCTGAGACCTGTCTCTCACATCACACCTTCTCCACTCCCGTTCTTCCTGCTGCTATTTTTGTTTTTAATCTCTCACCTGAAATACTGCCATGGCACCCTAACTGGTCACTCTGCCACCAGCTGTTCCCAAACCCAAGTCTGCCTGCAAAATGCTGCATGGAAGGTGTTTTAAAAAACAAATTTAGTTCGCTCACTTCCTTGCCCAAACCTTCTGTTGAGAGGTTCAATTCCAGTGGTATATTCACCATGTAACAACTTTCTAAGTAGTCTTGTTCTGGGCTCTTATTTCCATTTCATTGGTTTGTTTCTGTATCGCAGGACCAGGGCCACACAGTTTTCATAAACATGGTTTTGTAGAATGTTACAAGAGCTAGTTATGGCAAAGTTCTTCCTCTTCGCTCACTCTTCTTTTTTTTTTTTTTTTTTTTTTTTTTGAAATTGAAAACGTTTCTCTTTATTCTTTGGTAGTATCATTCATTAGCCTTTCTTAACCAACACAAAACTATGTCCATGTTTTTAACTTTTCTCCAATGACCATATTTTCTGTTTTCTTCACTTTTTTTTTTTTTTTTTTTTTTTTAATTTATTTATTTATTTATTTATTTATTTTTTACATATTTTCTTGATTTTTTTTTTTATTGCCCCCCTCCCTCCCTCCCACACATCCCCTCCCTCCCCATAGTTTTATGTCCATTGGTTGTACTTATATGCATTTATACAAGTCCTTCGGTTGATCTATTATCTCCCCCTGATATCCCTACCCTCCCCACTGTAATTTGACAGTCTGCCTGTTGCTTTACTTTCTCTATATCTGTCTCTTGGTTCATCAGTTTATAAAGATCTTTATCATCCACCGATGTGTGAGGTCATGTGGTGTTTCTCTTTCGTTGATTGGCTTATTTCACTCAGCATGATGCTCTCCAATTCCATCCAGGTTGCTGCAAATGATGAGAATTCCTTCTTCTTTATGGCAGCATAGTATTCCATTGTGTAGATGTACCATAGTTTTTGGATCCAATCATCTGCTGACGGGCACCTAGGCTGTTTCCAAATTCTGGCTATTGTAGATTGTGCTGCTATGAACATAGGGGTGCATATATCCTTTCTGATTGGTGTTTCTAGTTTCTTGGGATATATTCCTAGAAGTGGGATTACTGGGTCAAATGGGAGTTCCATTTTCAGTTTTTTGAGGAAACTCCACACTGTTCTCCACAGTGGTTGCACCAGTCTGCATTCCCACCAGCAGTGCACGAGAGTTCCTTTTTCTCCGCAACCTCGCCAACACTTGTCGTTTGTTGATTTGTTGATGTTGGCCATTCTGACAGGTGTGAGATGGTACCGCATTGTTGTTTTGATTTGCACCTCTCGGATACTTAGTGACTTTGAGCATGTTTTCATGTGCCTTTTGGCCTTCCTTCTGTCTTCTTTTGAAAATATTCTGTTTAGGTCCATTGCCCATTTTTTAATTGGATCATTCATCTTCCTTTTATTTAGTTGTATAAGCTGTCTGTAAATGTTGGAGATTAAACCTTTATCAGTGGTAATATTTGCAAATATGATCTCCCACACCGTGGGCTTTCTTGTTGTTTTATTGATGGTTTCTTTTGCTGTAAAAAAGCTTTTTATTTTGAAGTAGTCCCATTTGTTTATTTTCTCTTTAGCTTCCATTGCCCTAGGGGCAGTATCAGTGAAGAAGTTATTTTGGCATACGTCTGAGATTTTGCTACCTGTGGATGCTTCTAGTATTTTTATGGTTTCCCGTCTGATGTTTAAGTCCTGTATCCATTTTGAGTTTATCCTTGTGAATGGTGTAAGTTGGTGATCTAGTTTCATTCTTTTGCATGTGTCTTTCCAATTTTCCCAACACCATTTATTGAAGAGACTGTCTTGACTCCATTGTATATTCGTACCTCCTTTGTCAAATATTAATTGAGCATAGTGATTTGGGTTGATATCTGGGTTCTCAATTCTATTCCATTGATCTATTTGTCTGTTCTTGTGCCAGTACCAGGCTGTTTTGAGAACAGTGGCTTTGTAGTATAGTTTGAAGTCTGGTATTGAGATCCCTCCTACTTTACTCTTCTTTCTCAGAATCGCTGTGGCTATTCGGGGTCTTTTATTGTTCCAAATGAACTTTTGGAGAGTTCTTTCTAGGTCAGTGAAATATGTCGTTGGTATTTTAATGGGGAGTGCATTGAACCTATAGATTGCTTTAGGAAGTATGGACATTTTGATGATGTTGATCCTACCAATCCATGAACATGGTATGTTCTTCCATCTCCTTACATCTTCCTCTATCTCTTTTTTCAGTGTCGTGTAGTTTTCCGCAAATAAGTCCTTTATTTCTTTAGTTAAATTTATTCCTAGGTATCTTAATTTTTTTGGTGCGATGGTGAATGGAATTGCTTTTTTAGCCTCTGTTTCTGTAGTTTCACTATTGGTGTATAGAAATGCCATGGATTTCTTGGCATTAATTTTATATCCTGCTACGTTGCCAAATTCATTTATTAAGTCAATTAGTTTTTTAATGGAGTCTTTTGGGTTTTTTATGTACAATATCATGTCATCTGCAAATAAGGATAACTTTACTTCTTCTTTTCCAATTTGGATGCCTTTTATTTCCTCCTCTTGTCTAATTGCAATGGCTAGTACTTCCAGAACTATGTCAAACAGGAGTGGCGAGAGTGGGCATCCCTGTCTTGTTCCTGTTCTTAGAGGGAATGGTTTTAGTTTTTGCCCATTGAGTATAATGTTGGCTGTGGGTTTATCATATATAGCTTTTATTATGTTGAGGTATGATCCTTGTACTCCCACTTTTTTAAGAGTTTTTAACAGGAAAGGGTGTTGGATTTTGTCAAATGCTTTTTCTGCGTCAATTGATATGACTATATGATTTTTATCTTTCAATTTGTTTATGTGATGTATCACGTTTATTGATTTGCGGATATTGTACCATCCTTGCATTCCTGGAATAAATCCTACTTGGTCATGGTGTATGATCTTTGTGATGTTCTTCTGGAGTCGATTTGCTAGAATTTTGTTGAGGATTTTGGCATCTATGTTCATGAGGGATATTGGCCTGTAATTTTCTTTCATTGAGTTGTCTTTATCTGGTTTTGGTATTAGGGTGATGTTGGCTTCATAGAAGGAGTTCGGAAGTGTTCCTTCCTCTTGGATTTTTTGGAATAGTCTGAGGAGGATAGGTTTTAGTTCTTCCTTGAATGTTTGGTAAAACTCTCCTGTGAAGCCATCTGGCCCTGGGCTTTTGTTTGCTGGAAGCTTTTTGATGACGGTTTCAATTTCTTCCCACGTCACTGGTCTATTGAGATTTTTAGATTCTTCCTGATTGAGTTTTGGCAGTTTGTATTTTTCTAGGAATATGTCCATTTCCTCCAGGTTGTTTAGTTTGTTGGAATAGAGTTGTTCGTAGTATTTTGTAACAATCTGTTGTATTTCGGTGGGGTCTGTTGTTATTTCACCTCTTTCATTTCTGATTTTGTTTATTTGGGTCCTCTCTCTTTGTTTCTTGGTTAGCCTGGCTAGAGGTCCATCAATCTTGTTTATCCTTTCGAAGAACCAGCTCTTGGTTTTGTTGATCTTATGTATTGTTTCTTTGGTCTCTATGTCATTTATCTGTGCTCTGATTTTTGTTATTTCCTTCCTTCTGCTTACACTGGGCTTTTCTTGTTGCTCTTTTTCTAACTCTTTGAGTTGTAGAGTTAGTTCATCTGTTACCATTTTTTCTAGTTTTTTGCAATAGGCTTGTAAGGATATGAACTTCCCTCTCAAAACTGCTTTTGCTGTGTCCCATAGATTTTGGATTGTTGTGTTTTCATTGTCATTTGTTGCCAGGATGTTTTTAATTTCTTCCTTGATTTCTCTGGTAACCCAGTCCTTGTTTAATAGCATGTTGTTTAGTCTCCATGTATTTGATTTCTTTGGATTATTTTTATTGTAATTAATTTCCAGTTTTATGCCACTATGGTCTGAGAAGATGCTTGATATGATTTCTATCTTCTTGAATTTGAATAGACTCTGCCTATGTCCCAAAATGTGGTCTATCTTTGAGAATGTCCCATGTGCACTTGAGAAGAATGTATATTCTGTGGCTTTGGGGTGGAATGTTCTAAAGATGTCAATTAATTCCATCTGGTCTAGTGAGTCGTTTAGGATTGATATTTCTTTGCTGCTTTTTTGTTTAGATGATTTGTCGAAGGGTGACAGTGGGGTATTAAAATCTCCTACTATGATTGTATTGCTATTAATCTCTCCCTTAATGTCCTCCAGCAGTTTTTTTATGTATTTGGGTGCTCCTGTATTGGGTGCATATATATTTACCAGGGTTATTTCTTCTTGTTGGATTGTACCCTTTAGTATTATGAAGTGACCTTCATTATCTCTTGTTATGTCCTTCACTCTGAGATCTAATTTGTCAGATATAAGTATTGCTACCCCAGCTTTTCTTTCCTTTCCATTTGCCTGGAAAACTTTTTTCCATCCCTTCACCCTCAGTCTGTGTGCATCTTTTTTTCTGAGGTGGGTTTCTTGTAGGCAACAGATGTAAGGGTCTTGTTTTCTTATCCAATCTGACACCCTATGTCTTTTGATTGGAGCATTTAATCCATTTACATTTAAGGTTATTATTGATAGGTACTCATTTGATGGCATTTTTATTCTATACCCATGTTCCTTCTTCAATTCCTATTTCTTTATTTTTACAGTAGACCCTTTAGCATTTCTTGCATTGCTGGTTTGGTGGAGATAAATTCCTTCAGTCTTTTTTTGTCTGTGAAGCTCCTGATTTCCCCTTCAATTTTGATTGATAGTCTTGCTGGGTACAGTATTCTTGGATTCAAACCCTTCCTTTGCATGACTTTGTATATTTCATCCCATTCCCTTCTGGCCTGATATGTTTCTGTTGAGAAATCAGTTGCTAGTCTGATGGGGGTTCCTTTGTAAGTAACTTTCTGTCTCTCTCTGGCTGCTTTTAAGATTCTTACTTTGTCGTTGTTGTTTGCCACTTTAATTATAATGTGCCTTGGCGTCTGTCTTCTGGGATTCATTTTGCTTGGGACTCTGCGAGCATCTTGGATTTGTGTGGGTTTTTTCTTCTCTATCTCAGGAAAGTTTTCTGTCATTATTTCTTGAAATACTTTTTCCACGTCTACCTCAGTTTCCTTTCCTTCTGGAACCCCTATTATTCGAATATTATTTTGTTTTGTAATGTCCCAAAGCTCCCGTAGGCTCTCCTCCTGCTTTTTAATCTTTTTTTCTAGAAGCTGCTCTAATTGGGTATTTTTTTCCATCTTGTCTTCTAGCTCACTGATGCGGTCTTCCGCTTCATCTAGTCTACTCTTGATGCTTTCTATTGAGTTCTTCATGGTAGCGATGTCATTTTTCATTTCTTCTTGGTTCTTCCTCAATTCCTGATGGTTCTTCCTCATTTCTTCTTGGTTATTGTCAAATTTCTCTTCCATTCTTTTTAGCCAACCAATAATCATTATTCTGAACTCTTGCTCTGGTAGGCTGCTTGCCTCTGGCTCGTTTACTTCCTTTTCTGGTGATGCCTGCTTTTCTTTCATTTGTGGGGTGTTTCTTTGTCTTCCCATGGTATCTCTTTTCAGGATGTCTGGTTATGTGGTGTTCTTTCTCTTGCGTTAATTTATAGGTGCAAAATACAACACTACCATGTACAACACGAGAGGCACTTAACAGGAATGTATTTACAATATTAATAACCTCTAATAAAGGTAACCCCTAGCGATAGGCAAATTAGGGTATAGGAGAGAAGGAAGGAAGGAAGGTAAAAATAAAATAAAGAAAAATTAAAAAAAAAAAAAGTCAAAGAAGAAATAAAGTAATGACAAAATGAAGTTAGAAAACAGGGAGAAAAAGAAGAGAGAGAGAGAAAGAGAGAGAGAGAGAGAGAGAGAGAGAGAGAGAGAGAGAGAGAAGAAGCAAACTAAAAAAATGGGAAACAAACTATATATATGTGGAGAAAATTGCCATAGATCAACCACTGAGCCCAGCCAATGCCGGTAACAATACTTGGAGATTAATACAAACTACAATACAATATCCACTATTATTAAGTAAGGTTATGATATACAGAAGTCAAAGAAACAAACAAAAACAGAGGATTTAAAAAAAATTACAAAGCAACAATAACAACACTGGAATAAGCATAACAATTTCACTGAAAAGCACCAATATTCACAATAATCAACCTTCACTCAAACAATGAGAAAAGGATAGAAAGTAGAACCGTTTTTTTTTTTGTGTTTTTTTTAACTAGTTAATATAGTGCAGAGAGTGATATTTATACACTTGTATCAGGGGTTGGAACTTAGATCTATGAGTATAGTGAGAGCTTTAGCAGGGGGTATACAGAAAGAATAGAGGAAAAACTAAAGCCGGAAAGGGATAGGATAAACTGGAGACTAAAAGGTTAAAGTTTAGTAAGAGAGTGATGGGGTAAAGGTCGAATTGAGATAGGGTTGAATGATGCTATAGTAGAGATTAAAATAGAATGAAGGTTACTCCCAATGTAAAATAAAGACGAAGTAAAATGGTACTGGGGAGGAAAAGAAAAAGAAAAAAAAATTGCAAAATAGCAGTAGTAATAGTGAAGATAGAGATTGAAAAATGTAATAATTGAAAAGGTAAAATCAAGTAAGGAAAAAAGAAAAAAAATCGTTTCTGAAGTAAAAGATGTAAAAAATGAAAATTAAATAAAAAATGTAAAAAATGAAAATAAAATAAAGAATAGTATAATTAGCATAAAATTGTCCAGTAGAGTTCAATCACTTCCTCTGTTATTGTATTTGGTATGCCTGGTTCTTGGATCAGAGAGTCTTGCAGTTCCCAGCTTTCCACTGCACCTCAGTTTTGTAAGGTAGTCCTTAATTTTAGGCAGGCTATATCTTAGTTATTTGTGTCCATTTATTTATTTTTGATTAATTAAAAGAAAAAGAAAAAGAAAAAAGAAAAAAAAAAAAAAAAAAAAAAAAAAAAAAAGGCAGTTTGTAGTTCAGCCCTTAGGTGTCAGTGTTACTGGTTTGACCTCCCAGACTTTGGTTGCTCTGGCCCTCTTTCTCTCTGGGGGCGGGCCCTCGCAGCTCTCCCGGGCTACAATATAGGCGGGGCCACGGCCGCTCTGGGGGCGGGGCCTCGCGGCGCTCCGGGCCGCGGTGCTCTGGGCCGCTCTGGGGCCGGGGCCTCACAGCGCTCCTGGTGGCGCGCTCAGGGCCGCTCTGGGGGCGGGGCCTCGCGGCGCTCCGGGCCGCGGTGCTCTGGGCCGCACTGGGGCCGGGCCTCGCGGCGCTCCTGGTGGCGCGCTCAGGGCCGCTCTGGGGGCGGGGCCTCGCTGGAGCAATGGCGCTATCGCAGCCTGAACTCTCAGCCTAGCCACGCAAACTCTGACCTTTCTGTGGGTGGTTGAAGAGCTTCCTTGAATCCACCCGCTTGCTCCGATCGGGGCGCCACAGGTGCTCGATGGACTCCTCGGCTGTGGGTTTTCCAGGCCTCAGAGAAGCTGCTCCCTTCCTGGTAGGGTGGCGCCGCCTTTGCGCTGAGCCCGGAGCTCCGGGAGAAGTCGGGAGTGCTGGCCGCTTGGTCAGGAAAAATTGTCCAGCGGACACTTCCTTACCTTCCTAGAGTGATCCGCTGCCCCTTAGCTGCTAATCAACATTCCCTGAGCGACTCAGATGTTGCTTCTATCTGTTTTGGGACCGGGGTCAGAACAAGTCCGTCTGTTCGGTCGCCATCTTCAAGCTCCGCCCCCGCTCACTCTTCTTTTTCAAATTGATTTGGCTACTTAATTATATTTAATCTCTCCTGAATGGATTAGGACAAAATAGTATCATGTTCCTAAAATGTTCTAGAGCACTATTAACTGTAATTTTAGTAGTTTGGGGAAGGGTTATTTTTACAATATTTTTTTCCTTTAGATTTTTCACGACCTTGTTTTCTCACTTAAGTAGGTAGGTAGTCACCACTTGCTTTATGCTTCAATTTGATCTCTTGTGTCCAAGCGAGTAGCGACTTTGATATCCTTCTGTGGTCTGGAAGGATGAGTTGGGGCATAAGCTATGAAGCATCACTCTTGTTCCTCCAAGTTACACCAGGTTGAGGGGTGAAACCAAGAGAGTGAGGATGATGGTGGCAATGGGGTCAAAATGATCCCTCAGCCCCACCCCCCAAAACAGGATGATCAGATCCAAGATACTCCTCTTCTTGCCCTGCCCCTGTGGATCACTGGGAGGCTGGTCAGGAAAGCAGAAGCCACTCCAAATATGAAGAGTAAGGAAAGGGTTAATACTGGGAGTGAAGGCTGCACAAGCAAAGGTCAGGGAGGTCACTGAAATGCAAAACCTCTCAAGTGGTGATTCTCAGGAGGATATGGCAAAGCTCAAGAAACACACCCTACAGCCTGTGCGGTCTCCCATGTGCCTTTCAGCAGCGGCCTTGAACAATGGCTCCTCCTCTTCCACCTTCCAATCTCATGCAATTGCCACTCCACTGTCAGGACCCAATCAGGATCCCACTGGCCAGAGCATGTAGAAATGGTGATATAAAGGCTCCTAGGGACTGGGAAAGCACTGGGCACTGACAAACTATACATGACACACTGTCTGTCTTGTTCAAGGGTGCAATCTCAACCAATACACAGTGACTGAATTAATGAAGGCAGAAGGGTCCCAGGTCAGGAACAGGACTGTTGGGGGAGTAGGGGATGGAAAATTCTTCCACAACCTCAGTCAGTGATGAGATGTGCCCCATCTCCTGACACGCTGCAGGTGCTGTGGCCTGCTGCTGACTTTAATTTGTTGTGGAAGCTTGACAACATTCACCTTCATGTAGAAATCTGGCCATGTTGGTCTGCTGTGTCAAACAACACTGTTGCGGCTCACCATCACCTTGGGAATGGAATCTGAACTCTTCATCGTGACTTCTAAGCCTCTGCATGATCTGGGCTCTTCCTAACTCTACAACTTACCTCATTCTACCCTCTACCACACTGTGGCCACATGGGCCTTTCGGTTCAACCAAACGTGGCAAGCACTTGCCCACCTGAGGGCCTCTGCCTATGATGCTGCGGTTCCACATCTAGACTGATGTTGGAGACACTCCATAAATATCTGCTGTTACTCAAATAAGTGATCATTTTGACCCCATTGCCACTGTCATCCTCACTCTCTTGATTTCACCTGGTGTAACGGAGACACAAGAGCAATGCTTCATAGCTTATCTCCCAACTCGTCCTTCCAGACTACACACTTCCTTCCAAAAGATCCCACAACCTGTGTGCATTTGAGCCAAAATTTTAACCCCGAGAGACCACAGGATGAGAGTGATTACGAAGCAAGAATGCTCAGGGAACCCTGAGAGCAGCACCCGCACCAGCACAGGCCCCGGAGCCCACCAGCAGGGCAGTGAGGAAGTGGGGTGGGGTGTGAGACACACCCAAAACACCATCTTTTAAGACTGAAAATGCCTGATCTTGTGGGCTCTTTCATGAACCCCCTTCTTGATGTTTGAAACACTTCAATGCATAAACATGTGTCATGGTGGGTTTGTGGGAAAGCCAGATGCACCAAAGACAGGCTGAAATGTCAAAGTCGTTGTTCTAGTCACCCACTGTTTCCTCTGAGTGTCTGGCAGATGTTGGTCAAGGCTGTGCAGCTGGATGCCTCGAGAGCTCCCCACCCTCAGGTCCCACAGCCATTGGCCGGCAGAAAGGGGGCAGCCAGCCTCGGCCTGGTAAGTGAAGAGCACTAGGCCGCACCTGTTTGTTATCTCACAAATGAGATACTTGCCCCGGAGCCTGGTTTGCAAACCAGCTGCAGCTGTCTCACCAGTCCAGAATCTCAACGCTAGAATGCTGTGGTCACCCTATCATGACTCTTCCTCACTGATGAGGACCTGAGCTCCACAGAAGTGAGAGGAATCCCCGAGGCCCACAGCGCTGTCTGGAAGAGTCAGGAAGAACACCAGTCCTGTCTCCTCCTACTGCCCCTCCCCACACACGTGAAACACCTGGACTTGCCCTGGCACACCCGCTGCCTCCCGGGGCAGGGGGGGACCCTGTCTGAGTCAGCCTCTGCTCTGCAGACACCTGGCCCAGGAGCACCGGACCCCACGGTGCATCCATCCTTGCACGCCTCACCTCACAGATGAAGGCGACTGCCCTGAAGAAAGGGGCGCTCTCCCGGGGCCTGCTTGGGCTCCATCCCTCAAGGCAGGGATTCCAGGGAGGGAGCAAAAGGCATGCAGTTTCCTTCCCTTGGCAGCTCTGAATTAACTCACCGCATGGCTCCACGTTTCCTCATCCCCGCACAGCAAATACTTCTCTACCCTCTACACCTGCACCTTGCCGCCCGCATGCGTGCGTGTGTGTGCGTGTGCGTGTGTGTGTGTGTGTGTGTGTGTGTGTGTGTGAGACCTTCTGCAAAGGCCCCGCTCACTCTCCCTGGGCTCTGGCTAACAAGGGCAGAGGAAGGGCCTGGAGAGGGTTGGAGCAAAGAATAAGGACCCAGTAAGTATGGTCCCTAAAGAGTCTGATCCCCCCACACACCTTCTGGTTCTATTTCAGCTTTTCAGCTCCCACTCCCCAGAGTGAGGCACAGGATGGGTGGGAAACTGCGGAAGCAGCAGGCGGCAGGAACCACTTCCTTTCACAGAGGTATTGGGGTTGACACTACGTGTCCAGGCTTCTCTGCTCAGAATCTCTTCTCCCACTTACAGATGCACATTTTCTACATTCTCCACTTTTCACATTCTCCTGCACCTCCTGGCGAGAGAGATGCCTGTGTTCACAGTCATGGGACTGAGAACTGTTATCAATCTTAACACAAGGTCTTCTGTTCATTCATTCATTCATTCATTCGCTCTGCACGTACCATGTGACCCGGGTCAGGCATGGATGCTGCCTTGGCTCTAGGCACAGTGTGGTCATCCAGTGTAAACCACTCACTGTCCAGGAAGTCTGAGATAAAAGACCTTCCCCAACTCCACTGAGCACAGCATATCACTGCCTTCTTTTCTTTAAAATGTAAGCCTAGCCAAAAACGGTTTGGCTCAGTGGATAGAGCGTCGGTCTGCGGACTGGAGGGTCCCAGGTTCGATTCCGGTCAAGGGCATGTACCTTGGTTGCGGGCACATCCCAGTGGGGGGCGTGCAGGAGGCAGCTGGTAGATGTTTCTAGCTCTCTGTCCCTCTCCCTTCCTCTTTGTAAAAAATCAATAAAATATATATTTTTTAAAAAGTAAGCCTATTTGAGTTTCTGACACTTGAAATGCACACAAACACTGGACACTTAACGGGAGCAGTTTCAGTGAAAGGGCAGGGGCCAATGTTTTGTTCCTGGCCTGATGCCCGCCAGCCCCTAAGAAGAGGAAAGGTCAACCCCACCACATGGGGTGCCGGCTCTAACGAGGGTGCCAGTGGCAGAGCCCAGCTCACCCAGAGAAAAAGAGCCCATCCTGAGCTGCATCTCCTCCCTCCACCCACCCAATCTCCCAGTGAGACTCAATTTGAGCATGAAACTGCTTTCGATGAGGTTTCGCCTCCTCTGACTCCCACAATGCTTTCCAGGTCCCCAGAAGGCAATTTTTAACGTAGATGCACCCAAAGAGGCCTGAATTGGGGTTCATCATCAGCCGTGTTTCCTCCATTCATCATAGACATCCGATCTCAAGTCCTTCCTCATCTCTGTGACCGCTGTCCCTGCCTGTGTGGACACTGGCCCTTTAACAAAGGGGCAGCATTCATGACTGACTGCTGCTCCTAGCGTCTCAATAGCCGCCTTGATTTCTGACAGCCTTTCCTGGCTGACTCCCTGTGGACTGCCAGTCTCTCCTCCCCACGTGGAGCTGGAGAAAGGGGCACACTGCTGGCTAAGGAGCCCCACAAAGCCAGGAGCTACTCGGTCCTCCTGCCGCCGACCTCCTGAGCACCAGGCGCCATATACCCCTATGGGGATCCAAGGGAACATGGAGACAACCGTCTTTCAGGCACTTCCACAGGCACCTATCAGAGGGTCTTGTTTGTAGCCCTCAGATTACATGAGGACTATTAAGGTTATGGGCAGTCAGAAGACATCACACCTCTCTGAAGCGCATGCCCTGTTGGGGGCTCCGCCAGCCCGACCTGATCTATTTGAAATGTGTTCGGAAGGCCTCACAACCCCCTGCCCAGTGCAGCGCATCGGGGACCAGGAGTGGGCAAGGGCAGGGTCTGCCCTGGATCCCTCAGCTCCTGTGTGCTGAGCTCAGCGCCGCCCACCTTAGGGGACTACAGTGAGCTGGTCAGTCCTCGAACTCAGGTGGCCCAGAGCGCACACCGCGCTGAAGCAGAGAAGGCCCCGGGGAACAGGAACTGCGTTACTAGCGTGATAACCGCTCTGGATGCATGCACGTTAGTAGTGGGTTGGAAAGGAAAGGAGTCCTGTTTGGACTGAGGGTGGAGCTGGGAGAGAAGGAAACATTTCAGGGAGGAGGATGAACCTGAGATGGGGCTTGAAGAATGAGGCCCACTTGTTTATTTTAGTGTCTAAGAAAGAAAGAAAGGAAAAAAAAAAAAAAAAAAAAAAAAGATCAAGCAAGTAACCAGTTCAAGAGAAACTCAGTCTGAGAAGTGACCAGATTCCTCGTTGCTCATGTGATCAGAGCCTTCCTGCCAGCCCGGCGCATCCTGTCCACTGGGCAGCGAGGTTAGTTACCCTCCCGCACCAGCCCTGCTCTTCCGAGGGAAAGCACACACGTGGTGCCCGTAGAGGGCTGTCCCCCTCAGCCACCCTATGGGGCACAAGCACCCCGGGCAGCCGCCTGCCGCCCTGCCAGTGGCTGCTGCTCTCTTGCGGGTTTAGCCTGGGCACTTTCTTTTGGGTTGGCTCTGACCCAGCCCGAAAGTCAGGGTTTCCAGAGATGAGACAGATCAGAGGCTGCTCTGCCCACAGCCCTCTGTGGTCTGGGCTGGAGCCGGGCGTTCCAGAGCACAATGGAACATGTGGGTGCTCCACCGCTGAGCAGCTGTGATTCAGCCCGCCTCTTGTTCCATGGTCTGTGACACACGGGGAGAGATTGCCCAGATGTGGGCCTTCGAGAAAACCTGCAGGCACCCTCGCTGGGGTTCTCAGAGCGTTAGACAAAGGAGGCTTTAAGCACTGGAAACTCGGGTGGCAGGAGGCAGAGAAACCGCAGCGCACAGCCAGAGGAGCTGCTGGGAGGGCTGTGCCAGGGAGAAATCCTCCTGTCTGACGGCTGTGCCCTCCATCCACAGGGTCTTCTCTGGAACTGTCTGTCCTTCCGCTGTCTGTCCTTCCGCACGTCACCTGCCTGCTCCATCTGCATGAGTTTGCAACCTCTAGCTTGGCTTCAGAATGCCTGGCTTAAAAATCTCACCATGGTTACATTTACACAATGGAATACTGCTCAGCCATAAAAAAAGAAGAAAATCTTACTTTTAGCAACAGCATAGATGGACCTGGAGAGCATTATGCTAAGTAAAATAAGCCAATTAGAGAAAGACAAATACCGTATGCTCTCACTCGCATGTGGAATCTAATGAACAAAATAAACTAACAAAGTAGAGACAGACTCATGGATATAGACAATCTGACAGCTGTCAGATGGGAGGGGTTTGGGAGAGTGGGTGAGAAGGCTAAAGCATTTAAGAAAATAAAGAACTATGGACACAGACAACAAACAGTATGGTGACTGCCAGAGGAAAGGGTTGTGGGAGGGGGAGTAGAAAAGGGAAAGAGGGGGGGTAGTGATGAAAAACTTGACTTGAGTGGTAAACATAATATACAGATGATGTATTGTAGAATCTGAAACCTGTATAATTTTATTTACCAATGTCACTCCAATAAATCCAATAAAATAAAATTAAAAAATCCTACCATGATAGTATTGGGACCCCGGGCTGCTCCAAGATATCCCACAATGGCATTCGGGTTATTTTGCACTAAAATCACCTGAAAAGCAGCAGCAGTGGGAAGAGCTGACTGCTCTGTGCCCCTTAAAGCAGGAAATAAACCTCTGTGACAGATGCCCTCCCCCTCCTGAAGGACTAAGAGACAGCCTATCACAAGATATAAAACCCAGGGTCCTTGGGCAGAGGTTCCCATTCTATCCCACATTCACTCCCTCCCCCGCCCCCAGACACCTGCCTGGAACACAATCTGAGGGCCTCTAGGAAGACAAGAAATGAATTCCACATGTCCTCAGTCTCAAGTTATTAAAGTAGAAGTTCCCCAGGTAGCTTACCTCCTGAATGTGAATGTATTTTGTGAGTGAGGGAGAGTCATTATTTACCTGCCATAAATGCCTATGAGGATTGATCTTGTCCTTGACTCAGCCTCTGACCCAGTCTCCCTGGTCATTTATGTCTCTAGTTTTCTTGCAGCCCCTTTACTATAAAAAACAAAACAAAAAACAAACAAACAAAAAACAACAACAACAAAATACTAGGTTTTTCTCTTATACTTTTATTTTGGACATTTCTTCTATGTCCTCTACGGAGAAAGGCAATGAAGATAAGAAAGTGACTCATGTTGCCCTCTGAGAGATTAAAAAATTCCTATGGTGTTCATAGGTTTTAGAAACAGAAGTTAATTCAGTTGATTAGCCCAAAATAACCCATAAAGTTCTACAATCACAGCCAATCCCAGCTAACCACCATCTCAAACACAAGCTATAGTCTCAACAGGGACTAGATTACAGATTTGGGGAAAATTAGTTCAGCTCCTTACCAGTGGTAGTTTGCATCTATAATTCTTCTTACAGGAGTATGGAATATTAGCAATGAATGTTCCTCAGTGGTAATCTTGAGGATAAGAAACCATTTCCTTTGGCCGTGGCCATGTAGCTCATTTGGTGAGAGCATCATCCCAATATGCCAAAGTCGCAGGTTTGATCCCCAGTCAAGGTACATACAAGCAGCAATAAATGAATGCATAAGCAAGTAAACAACAAATCAGTATCTCTCTGTCAAATCAACTTAAAAATAATTTCTCAGATTTCACATATAGATTGTCTTTAAGTATGGTAACTGTGATAGAATGAGAATTCAATGCACAGCCTCTATTCAGCAGATTGACCTTTTTTTCATAAATAACAGTATGAATCAATTTATAGTCAGCACAGGATTGACTGAAGGTGATCTGGTCGGCACCAGGCTCAGACTCTCATTCCTGGTAACTTATAAGGAGCTCACTAATGTTTGCATTCCAATAGCCAGCAGAGATGGCTCTAAACTGACCTAGGCTACAGTGAAAAATAAACACTCTGAAATGCCCAGTTTTACTTAATTGATGGAACTATAATAGGCAAGCAGCAATGGGCCAAGAGCTAGCCTGGGACAGGTCTCAGGGCCCTGCTATAAATAGGCCCTGCAGGCATTTCTGAGTGACTTGATGTGCTAGATTGCTCTGAGACAAGACACACAACTGACCAGGGCTCAAGTTCAAATGGGGCTCTTGTGATAGATACATGTGCAGGGTTTCTTGGGGTTGTGGGGGGAGATCAGAGACTCTTGAGGCGGGGGGAGAGCCACAGTTTCCGTTCTCTGCTGTGTTGCTTATTTTTTACTTAGAATCTCTTTGATGTGATATTCTTTAGCATCTCCTACTCCCTCAAATCAATCTTCTTTTTCATGTGGGGATTTTGAGTCATTTTTGACTTCCTCTTTCAAAGTTCCATAAACCCCAATAAATAAGAATTCTGATTGTCTGCTCCTGGGCAGAGCAGACTTTTCTTCACCACTGATGCAAAAGCTGTTCATTTCTCTTCATTGTTGCCTGGTTCTTAGAATTGCCCTGCGTGGACTTCCCCAAAGGTCAAGGGTGTGGCAGCCCCTGCCTGGTCAATTGTGCTCATGAAATATTTTTACTTTACCTCACTGAACCAAAATATTCTTTTGGAAGTACTCATACACTTTCATCTAATAAACATGCTGCAGGCATTCTTTCAATACCCATTAAAGAGAGCATCTCCCAGAAAATAGCTGGACAATACACAGGTGGACATAAAGCTGATGATATACTGCAGAGGCAAATCCCCTACAATTCATGCAGGGAAGAGCAAAGACAGGAAAACTCTACTAGAAGTGCATAATGGAATCAAAAGTCATGGACTCCATTGGTTCAGAGTAATCAACTAAATTAGGCAACATGATATGGAAAGATACTAGTTTAGAGGAAAAAACTGGGTATAAGATTATTGGGAAAAGAAGACAAGCCCAAGAGCTAAGCCAATGTCAGGAAGCTCAGTTGGTTGGAGTATCCATACACCAAAAGGTTGCAGGTTCGATTCCCATTCTCTCTTCTTTTCCTGGAAACTTAGGAGGGGAGTAGTGGTAGAGAGCAGAGAACTGTTTTTCTGTATAAGCTTTATAAAATGAATTCCTGCCTTAACCGGTTTGGCTCAGTAGATAGAGTATCGGCCTGCAGACAGAAGGGTCCTACATTCAATTACAGTCAAGGGCATGTACCTTGGTTACAGGCACATCCCCAGTAGGATCAATGTTTCTCTCATTGATGTTTCTAACTCTCTATCCCTCTCCTTTCCTCTCTGTAAAAAAATCAATAAAAAATATTTAAAAATATAAAATTCCTCAAATTATATGTTTTTATTAAAAAAAAAACAAACCCTCAACTAAAAGATGTTTTGCTTTGTGTCTTTGCTCTTCAAACCCTCAATTTCTTCTTACTGTATACTGTTTTAATGCTTTACTTAACATGAGAAGTAGACTGAGGTGGACTAGCAAGGAACTGCCATATACAGGGGTGGGCAAAGTGGGTTTACAGTTGTTGTTAATGTCAAAAAACGTATGAAAAATAATATAATACTTAATAATATGAGAATAAGTTATGTTCCATGTACTCACAACTATAAACCTACTTTTTGCCCGCCTCTGTTCATATATACATAGCTTTGCTTCTTAGCAGGCACAATCTACTAACAGGAATTTTCACATTTTTCTCCTTATTTAGGTATAATCTCAGAGTGGAAAAATAAAACCAAAATTATAAAATGCTTTGCTCTAATTACATGTGGAAAAATTAAATTAGTTGTAAAGATAGCCCCGAACAGGAGAAAAGCATATACATATATTCTATCTACTAAATAAAAATTCAGCACCTTCTTTTAGGGTTTGAAAGGATGAAATTGTGACTGTATGACAGTAAAATGTTCATGGGACAGTTCAACTTGCAGTTGGCGGAAATGTGACCCATTATGGAACAGAATGCTGCTGAACTTGGTTTCTGAAGTGGCAAAAACAAATCTATGTTCAGAGTAACAAATTTGTACATTTTCCTTCAAAGAACAGAGGAGGCAGCAATTAATAAAGACAAGTGTTCAGATTTATTTGGAAATTCACAGTTTCTAACGGCACTACAGCTCCGTGGTTACACTGAGCGTCGCCCTGCACAGGGCAGGTGCTGCAGTGCTCGGCTTCGCTCTGCCTCTGCTTCCCCCGAACCTCGCTCTTCAGTGGGTTTCTGTGCAATCAGACCCTCTCGCTCTGAATGGCTAATTGTACAGACTGAGAAAAAAACGTCAATCACCTAAAACACAGTTAACCTAAAGCAGCAACTTAAACAAAAAGGCTTTAAATAAGTCACATTACAAACAATACCCAGAAAGGTATTAGACAAATTTAAACAGTTACTACAAAAAGTGCTCAATAAGTTATAACTTAAGTCTGACCACACAAAATGGTCAACTCTCTCCCTTTCAAAAAGAAACTTTCCACTTTCACTCATTACTGTACAAATACATACAAATACAGTTTCTGCCAATTAAAGAAATATAAGGACAAAATGAAGACAGACACATGGACAGCACACATGCACAACTCTGCACATTTGTAGCCAATACAAAGCCAACACCGAGGACTAGCAATCCCTGTGACTTGACCAATTTGACAGGCTCGACAAACTCACTGGCTAGTTCTGTGCACATCCCTGGGCAGGGTCTGTGTCACCCGGGTCTTGGACTCACGGAGAAACGCTCACATTTTCTATTTGTACTAAGGAATGTCTGCAGGACTGGTGCTTACTGTGAATGTTTAAAATGTAATGTAGCTACAGAAAGCCTTTACCAGTGGTTACATACGTTTAAAAGGTAAATTTATAAAAAATTTATTTGCAAATACCAGTCATTTGTAAGAAAAGATCTTGTAGTTTGTTTTCTTCATTGAGTTAATAACTAATGAAAACGAGTGTGAATAAATTAAATGAAAACAACATTTAACAGTATCACCATTTACCTAAAAATAGACTTAAAAATTCCAGCGAGTGCTTGTTTCAGGTGAGTTTGCTAAACAGAGGTCTACCTGGCAAGTCTGCAGGCTCTTCACACCGTCTGACCCACGTACTGAGCTCCAGGAGCTGATCACTTTAAACCCTTGTAGTGTTTGCAGCTTCAAAAAAACTAACAAAGTTATCAAAGAAATCAAATGACAGGAAAAGTCCCTCTCCTCTTCCAGTGCATTATAAATAGACAAAAGGCACATAAATATGGAAGGTGCAAGAAATAGGAACAAAGCTACAGGAAGAGGTTCAGGCTTCCATTCCTACCCTACCCAGGGAACTGGGCTTCCAAACTACCAGTAATTAATCTGTGAAAAAACATCTTTAGAAAATTTCCACCACTGTCCTTGTGGGAAGTCATCAGCCTTGCAGAACTACAGCTCATTGACCAAGACTGACAGCCACAATCCCACCGACTTTTAAAAGGCAGAAACCATAATTTCTGAATACTTTTCCCATTATGATTTTCTCCCTCCCCTCAACCCTTCAAATACCACAGAATGTTCTTCAAAGAACAACAGAAAGTCTCCAGTATGAAAAGTTCGATTATTCTAGATGTGTCCCGAGACTGCTGTCACACCAAACGTCCCCACGGTGAGCTCTTTGTTTCCTTTGATGATGTCATGCAGGCTCGGCAATGACCCTGACTTAGTCTGTATCAGAGCCTTTATCAACTTCCCTTGGTCTTGGACTTTAGAGCGCCTTCGTTTTAAAGCCCTCTTCTCAGTTTTTGTCTTTTGAGACTGTCCATTGCACAGACTCGTGCAAGCTGAAATGCCACAAAAATAAGACTCTTCTGACTGTGACGAAGTTTCCGAGCTCCCTTCCGAGGGAGGACCCTTGTAAGAAGAGTGATACACTTCTCCCACGTGAGAAAAGTCTCTCTGGTTCGTGAAGGGCTTCCTTCCTTTAATGTCTCCGTTGGCTATAGGGTGCGATGGGTCTGCCGGCTTTATGGTCTCAATTTTTTCTGTTTTGTACTTGCAGCGTTTCTTCTACAACACAAGTAAAAGAAGGGGTAGGAATTAGACCTCCAATAGTTAGCTAGCTCATCAAACATCCAGAGAACTGAGCTAGTGGAAGAGAAGCGCCATCTCCTGGTGAAAGTAACAATGGTCTATTTTGTAAATACCTTCATTGCCTTCCTAAATGCCACTCAGTAAAAGCTCTCACTGCTATCTCTGAATACAGATATGGGGATGCCAACTCACATCTGAATACCTACGGTGCACCAGATATTTTACTAGCTGCTTTCATGTATATCTTACTTACCAACCCTGATCGGTGAGGATTGTATCCCTGGTTTTGGGTCCCTAACAACTTAGAACATAGTAAGTAGCCAAGTTGTGATTGTATCCCAGGCTATTTGACTCGAAAGCCCACATTCTTTCACCTACAATCACCTCTAATCAAGATGAGCACAATTTACTTGGAGAGGCAAAATGGAAAAAGCCCAAGCTTCAGAAACAAAAAAACCTAAGTTTATTCTGAGATTTGCCACCTATTGGTCACATAAAGACAAAACCGCTTATAAAATGAGGTTGTACCCTAGCCAGGTGGCTCAGCTGATTGTAGTGTTATCCTGTACACCAAAATGTTGCAGGTTTGATTCCCAGTCAGGCAATTACCTACGTAGGTTACAGGTTCCATTCTCAGTCAGGGCTCATATGTGAGGCAACTGACCAATGTTTCTCTCTCACATCAATGTTCTTTCTCTCTGCCCCTTTCTCTCTCTCTAGAGTCAATTAAAAAAAAAAAAAAAAAAAAAAAAAAAAAGTATCTTCGGGTAAGGATTAAAAAAAATAATAAATAACATTAAAAACGACGCTGTTTGAGGATTACAGGACAGTGCACACTCTGTGCCTGACACGCACTGGCCCTCCATCCATGATTATCAGCTAGGGATCAGCAAGCTTTCACACATACTGATTTTAGGCTTTTAAGTCACACATTTGTCTCTGGAATGTTCTTTTTTATTTTACAACCCTTTAAAAACCGCTCCAGGTTCATACAAAATATGCCACAGGCCAGAAATGTAGTCAGATAGTAGTCAGCTAACACTTGTAAACAATGATTTATATCATTACCATGATTGGAAAGAAAGAGTAATTTAAGTACCACTTAAAGGTTATATTAAACCTTTCAAACCTATTTCTTCATCTACTACCACATAGTCAAACAAGACATTTAAAAAGAAACAAAATATTACCTTTTTCTCTGGAGAGAACTTGAGGGGTTCTACAATGTACAAAGCATTTGGGTCTACTATAAATAAGAAAAAAATAAAAGTAGATGTAAAGCAGGTTAGGTTTTAATTAAACACAATAAAATATTATACTACCCCTTAGGGATTTTTCCTAAAAGAAACTTAACCATATATTTATGCATTTTAAATTAGTAAATTAAGAGCAGCAAGGCAGGAGCAAGGTGGGAGATGGTTCCATTCTTATCTTATGCTTGGTGCCCTTCCCTCAGTCTTTACCAGCTAACTATCAGCCAACAGGTAGGCCCAGTCCTCCCCTCTTACCTGTGAGAAAATAACATCACCACCAATACGATAATACCAAACCTACAGGTCATCTTTTTCCGTAAAAGACTAATCTCTACACTGTACCACAAATGTGGGTCAACACTGTGCAACAAGCAGCTATGGCCTTGTATGAAAGTCAGAGGAACACACACACAAAACCAGATCTATGACTTTTTTCTAATTGTTTATTACTATGATTTACTATAATAAAAACTATGAACTCCAAAACCTAAAATCAGCTTCAACATGCAATATAAATGACCAAAGGGTAATGAGTGATCACTCTGGCATGGTGAGTAAATTAGAAACATTAGTTTTAGGTTTCTAAAATTTCATTACTTCAAGCACATTCAAGACAGCCCTATGCCACCCACATGGACACGATAAACATATATACACAAGAGGGGCTATGAGACTTCAGTCCCTTTTAGACAATTAAAAGTAAAGGATCTGTGATATGACAGAGGCAGAAGTTTGTAAGGAGAAAATTTACTATGAAACTTCAGATGCTAGAAATTTATTAACATGATTCAACCATTATATTTTTATATTATGTCCTAGAAATTTATTGAGAAAGTCATCAAATATATAAAAATATCTAACCATTCCTTAAACAGTCATTTCTATCAATTTACTATTCTCACTCAAATTGTTTTTTCAAAAAACATTATGTCTATGCCCTAACTGGTTTGGCTCAGTGGATAGAGCATCGGCCTGCGGACTGAAACAAAAAACACTATGTCTACCTTTGTAGTGGGTATTAAATATTATTCAGAACAATCTCTCCAATGAAAGCAACTAAATATGATGGATTTTTTTAATCACTAAAAGCATTTAAAAGCTGCCAAGATAAGTGAGCAATCTCTAGACCAAAACTGAAGGAAAAGTAGGAATCCAAAAAGTCAAGAGGATCACAAAAGCCATTTTTGTCCAGAGAGCATATACCAATGCAAGAATATGTGGACCTGAGTTTTGGTGGCAACATAAGGGAATACATCAAAAATCAAGCCCCAGGGTCCACTCAAAGCAGCAGTTTGTAACATCCCCTCTGTCTCCCCAACGGTAAGCTGGGACTCCAAATGACTAGACCCTCGGGGAAAGAATGAACCCATAGAGTGACTGTCCAAATCACCATCACCTGGTGGTCCAATAAGCCTTAAGCCATGAATGTCAAGTTTTCCTGAACGTCAAGCAAACACAAATTCTCCTACATATTAGCACTCAAATTGTCTCTATAAATAACTTTTTAAAAAGGATTAGCATACAGATAATCTACCATGCACACAAACTTAAAAGCACCTGAGCAAGAGTCTGCAAAGACAACTAATGAATAGATATTTAAATTTTTAAGATATTAGAATGATCAAATATAGACTATAAATATTTATACCTACTATATATATTAAAATAAAAAACCAAGCTTGAAAATATCTTCAAGAAACAAAACAAAAAAGACCTGGATGTTTAAAAAATACTAAAAAATTGCCGAAACCGGTTTGGCTCAATGGATAGAGCATCGGCCTGGGGACTGAAGGGTCCTGGGTTCGATTCCAGTCAAGGGCATGTATCTTGGTTGTGGGCATATCCCCAGTAGGGGGTGTGCAAGAGGCAGCTGATCGATGACTCTCTCTCATCGATGTTTCTAACTCTATCTCTCTTCCTTCCTCTCTGTACAAAATCAATAAAATATATTAATAAATAAATAAATAAATAATACTAAAAAAATAAAAACTCTTAGAAATGGGAAATAATGACATTTAAAAGTCAATGGATGAATTTAATAGTGGACTATAAACAGCTATGGTCTGGAAAACAGATCATACGAAATCATCCAAAACATAGCACAAAAAAAGCAAAAAGATGGAAGATAAGAGGAGTTGAGGAGACAAAGGAGATACAGAGAGAAGAACTAACACATTTAATTAAATGGAGATTCTAAAATAAGGAAGAGGTAGTATTGAGGGAGAGGAGAAAGCCAACAATTTCCCAGTTTGTAAAAAGATATCAATTCAGAGATTCAAAAAGCCCAACAAATTTAAACAGGAATTTAAAAAAGACATGCCTGTATTCACAGAAAATCCAAAATAACCTGGCATAAAGATAGACAAATAGACCAAAGCAGTTTTTTAAAAGCCCAGAAATAAACCCTCACACATATGGTCAAATAATCTTCAATAAAGGTGCCAAGGCCATTCACCAGGGAAAGGAAAGTCTCTTCAACAAATGCTGCTGGGGGAACTGAGTATCTTGTATGCAAAAACTGAAATTGGACCCTTACCTCACAACTTCACACCATATTAACTCAAAATGGATAAAGACCTAAACATATGACCTAAAACTATGACATTTCTAAAAGAAAATGACACTGGACTTGGCAATAATTTAATGTTTTTATTGCCTTTTTTAAAGACAATTTAGAAGTGAGAAGGAGAGAAACATTAATTGGCTGCCTCCTGCAGTGACCTTTCGGTACATAGGATGACACTCAACCAACTGAGCCACAATGGCAAGGGAGACAATGATTTCTTGAATATATGACATCTAAAGTATAGACAGCAAAACCTAAAGTAGACAAATGGGACTATGCCATCGTAAACACTCTTGTCTATCAGAACACAATCAAAAGTCAACTTATGCATGGCTAGCATGACTCAGTGGTTGCGTATCGACCTATGAACCAGGAGGCTATAGTTCGATTCCCGTCAGGGCACATGCTTGGGTTGAAGGCTTGATCCCACTGTGGGATGTGCAGGAGGCAATAAATGATTCTCTCTTATCATAGATGTTTCTATCTCTCTCACCCTATCCCTTCTTCTCTGCAATCAATAAAAATATATTTTTAAAAAGTCAGCCTAAGGCCCTGGCCAGGTGGCCGTTAGTTGGACGTTGTCCTTCACATGACAGGTTTGGTTCCCAGTCAGGGCACATACCTAGGTTGTGGGTTCAATTTCTAGTGGGGGCATGGATAGCAGAGGCCTTTGATCAATGTTTCTCTCTTACATTGATGTTTCTCTCTCCCTTTCTTCTCTTTCTAAAAAAAAAAAAAAATCAATAAAGAAATATCCTCAGGTGAGGAATTAAAAAATAAATAAAAAAGGCAGCCTTAGAAATGTATTTGCAAATCATATATCTGATAAAGGGTTAATATCCAGAATATATAAAGATCTCCTACAATTAAACAAAAAAACCAAATAGCCCAATTTAAAAATGGGAAAAGGGTTTGAATATGATTTATAAAATAGTCAACAAGCACATGAAAAGATGCTCACCATTAACCATCATCAGAAAAATGGAAATCTAAACCACAGTGAGTTATACTACCTCAGACCCATTAGGACAGTTACTATAAAAAACAACAACAACAACAACACGGAAAACAACAAGTTGATGAGGATATGAAGAAAACTAAAACCACTATACAATGGTGGTAGGACAGTAAAATAGAAAACAATACAAAGAGTCCTCAAAAAGTAGAACTACCATATGATCCAGCAATCCCACAACTGGGTATATGTCCATAAGAATTGAAAGCAAGGTCTTGAAGAGATCTTTGCACACTCAAGTCCATACTGACAACATTCACAATAGCCAAGGAGTGGAAACAACCCAAATATCTAACAACAGATGAATAAATAATATGTAGCATATACGTATAATGGAAATATTATTCAGTCTTGCTGGGACCAGTTTGGCTCAGTGGATAGAGTGTCGGCCTGCAGACTGAAAGGTCCCGGGTTTGATTCCGGGCACATCCCCGGTGGAGGGCGTGCAAGAGGCAGCTGATCGATGATTCTCTCCCATCGATATTTCTAACTCTCTATCCCTCTCTCTTCCTCTCTGTGAAAAATCAATAAAATAAAATAAAAAATAAAAAAAGAAATATTATTCAGTCTTAAAAATGAAGGAAATTCTGTCACATGCTATACAGGGGTCTTCAAACTACGGCCTGCGGGCCGCATGTGGCCCGCAGAGGAGTCTGATCCGGCCCGCCAGGTTTTTTGGGCAGTGAGCGCAGCCGAGGTGTTACAGTAGGAATTAGTAGTTCATATAGTCCAGCCCTCCAGCTCTCTGAGGGACCGTGATCTGGCCCCCACTTTAAAAAGTTTGAGGATCCCTGTGCTATGACATGAATGCACCTTGAGGACATTGTGCTAAGTGAAATAAGCCAGTCACAGAAAGGCAACTACTACATGATCCCACATACATGAGGTATCTAAAGTAGTTAAGTTCAAGAAAAACAGAAAACACAGTTGTGATTACCAGGGGCTGGGTGAAGGGGAGAAAAGGGAGCTGTGTAATGTATGTAGAGTTTTAGATTTACAAAATAAAAAAGTTCTGGACATATCAGCCAAAAGAAGAAAAAAAGATATAAAAACAGGAGGAAGGAGGAAGGAGGAAGAAAGTTACTATTCCTAAGTAAACATACATGTAATGGGTTAAATCTGTAAACCTTTGTGGTAATAGCAAACCAATAAAGTTCAGGAATGATTACTTGAATAATATAATCAATTGAAATAGGCTGCTTAATTACTAAATCCTAAAGAAAGAGAGAAGCCAATGATTAAGAAAGCACTGCTAATTGAAATATAGCATTAGTTTGGTTACTTTAGTATTGCTATAAGGATAACTCTCTTAATAAGCACTAATTAAACCACTACTTACAAAAAGTACTAACAAAGAAAAACAGCCACTCAGTACACATCTATTCATTGAAATTTAAGTATTCATTGAGTATTAGCCAATGAAAATAAAACGCTATTATAGACTCTGAGCTTTAGAAAAGAGAAAGACCAGATTTTTTTCAGAATTGCCTCATAGTTCTGAACTAGAGGCAAAAGGAGTCCTACCTGTACAGGAAGAGGAAGCAGATAAGCACAGGATGCTATGGAAGCACATTCAGGTTTTCCATATCTGATGAACTGTCTCAAACATCCCTTTCTAAAAAGAAATACTTCTAAACAGGAGCAAGTGCAAACAAAGCTACCAATGGCTCATTAAACTCAGCCCCTCCCACCCTCTGGGCTTTCAGGAACAGATACACATATAAACTGTGAAAATGACAGGTGGCTTTGACTGTACCCATTATTTGTTGCAGATGGTTTCCAACACAACACTGATGTTATACTTATCCCATAAGTAAGCTAGATTCATGTCTGTACATATATATGTACAAATTATATATTCATAAACACCTACCTTCTTTGCCAGTTAACTGTAGAGACTTGGATCTGATGAGTGGAAATGAAGTTCTCCTTTTCAAATTCATATCATCATAGGAAGAAAAACACCTAACACATTGAGAAAAACCAACAGAGAACACAATGAGTACATGACATGTAACTTATGCTGTAGTTGAGGCTAGATGGAAGCTATTGAGAGCTGTACATACCACATAAGAATAATCCCTAAGGTAACACTCCAGTTATTGCTAATACATGTAAAAAAATATTTAGGATTATTCTCTAAGAAATGAACTCAATATCCATTTGACCAAAATTCTCAAAATTATAAAAAGAATAGTAAAAAAAAAAAAAAAAGTGAAATATAATACTGACATTACCTTTTAGGGCTTGGATACTGATTACTTTTAGGAAGTCTTGAACTGTAATCTCCATCAAATTGAGAAGTGTTTCGACAGCGCTGCATACAAAGCATCAATCCCAAAACCACACAAAGAACCAAAGAAGTGATGAGATAGCTCTGCCGATCTGAAACCTGAGATGAGAAGGGAGAATAGTAGTACTTTAAAAATCACACCAGGAAAACCATAGTGGGATTTAAAATTCAAATGACAAATCTCAACATTTTCTTAATGTGCTTCATAATCATAATGCAGGGTCTGCTCTTTGAAACACACTGCCACAACAATGTTTTAATGTTTCTCCTTTTTTCCCCAATTTACTGAGATTTTCTAACCTACGGAAGTTTTAAAAGTAGTACAATGAACATATTTGTGCCTTTCACCAATTGTTAACATTCTGTCACATTTGTTTATCTTTTCATTTGCACTATTTCCTCCTTGGGGAGAAAAAAGTAGTGCTCTTACCTGGTCTTTCCCATCTTATAAAACTGAACCACCAATCACTTATTTATCTAAACCAAAGCCTGGGGATCATCAATTCCTCACCCCACACACCCAATCTTTCAGTAAGGCTTCTCTTTCTCCTCTTAAATACATCTTGAATTCAACAACTTAACACTCTTCTCCACATCCAAAATCTTAGTCCAAGCCAACATCCCCTCACCTGGCCACTGCCACAGCCTCCTAAGTTTCCTCCCTACTTCTGCTCTTGCTGTTCCCCAAGAGATAACTCCCCACAGAGCAATAATTGGGGACTTTCTCAAAGTGTTGTCAATGAGATAGCCCATGTCAGTTCTTTACATAATACTTGCCAATGACTTGCAATGATTAGAATAAAATTCAAATCTAAATTGCCTTCAAAGGCCTATGTGACTGGGCTCCTGCAATATCCTAAACTTACTTCTCTCATTCGCTCAGCTCCAATCACACCAACTTTCTTTCTGCATTAAACAAATCAATTTCTAACCTAAGTTCTTTGCTCTAGTTTGTCTAGTAACAGGTTTGTTCTGACCCCAACCTCTGACTGCTAACTCCTCTTAAGTGCTCAGTTCTAATGTTACCTCCTCAGATAAGCCTCCCAACATCACTGTGGCCACAGCTGCAACCCTTATCACTACCACTCCCCACACTCACATCTCACCATTTTCTATGCCACTGTCCTCCCCATGTTTAAGGCCAGGGAGTATTCACTGCTGTGTGTCCCAACCTGGGACGGTAAAATTCATGCCTCATAGCACTGGTTGCTCAATAAATATTAAATAAATGAGATGTTTCCTTTGTTAAGTAATTCAAGCCTTTTTGAACTAAAAATGAAGTGTGTGTTGCAACTATCAATGGTTTGCAAAAGGCCTAAAATAATGGTTTTATAACTAACTGTATTTTAGGTAAGACCCAAACTATGAAAGCCATGTTTTCCAAAAGATTATGGTAATTAATATATTTCTAAAACTTTAAAATGCCACATTCTGATTTTCTGAAAGTTCTCTATAAATGACAATTTTCTTTGGTGAAAGTTCTTAAGATACCATGTTCTTTTATTTTTAAATATTTTTTTTATTAATTTCAAAGAGGAAGGGAGAGGGAGAGAGATAGAAACATTAATGATGAGAATCATCGATTGACTGCCTCCTGCATGCCCATTACTGGGGATTAAGCCAGCAACCTGGGCTTGTGCCCTGACCAGAATTGAACCCAGGACCCCTCAGTCCACTGGCTGATCCTCTATCCACTGAGCCAAACCAGCTAATGCTAGATACCACGTTTTTAACATATCTGCTTTTATGACAACCTCTACATATGTACTGACTTAAAATACAATAATTACCTCCTGTTTCAATTCTGCTACTGTTGCTGATAAGTTTGAAACAAGCTGTGTCATGTTGGTCAGCTGGGCCTGCAGCAACTGGATGGATTCAGTTTGTCGCTGGTCCTATGACAAAAGAAGAAATAAATATTGTCTTTTCATCTCTTCTGTACATTAACTGTAAGTTCATGTAAAATAATCTGGAAAAACTATTAAGTTCCTCAGAGGGAGGAAAATATTATTAAGGAAAGTTCAATAAATAAAAATTATAAACGCTTTTAAAAAAAATTTTATTTTATTTTTTTCCATCAGCATTTATCCCCTATATACCCTCTTTCACTTCCACTTACTCTCCGCGCTCCACCATCCCCACCCTGGCAATCATCACACTGCACTTCTGCACACACACACAAATCTTGAAATGCAATTATCAATAATGCTCAAGAAAATATTCCCTATAGGAAATGTTAATACTAATAGCTACATAAACTTTCTAAAATGACATTAATAGGATTAATCATAAGCTACCGGGGTGGGGGGGGGGGGGGGGGGAGGAGAAAAGCAACCTTACTTATCCTTCTTTATCAGCAAGAGTTTACAAAATGGAAATTATTAAAAAAAAAAAAAAAAAAAGTAAATAAGGCATGAAGATGACTAACCTGCTCCTCTGCTATTCTTGAAGTATTCTGGAGTTTTATTATTGTCTTATTAAAAGCCTTTTGCATTTCTTCCATTTGTTTTCGATATCTGTGGAGTAAGAATTGATTTAAATTAGCTTAAATTTTTATTATTACTGGAAACACACTTCTAATTTCTGAGACAAATCCATTTTTTCTAAAAATGACTTACTGAGGCCTGTGTAATACAGGACCACTTTCTTAGGTAAAATAAGAGGTCACTGGAGGTGTCTGTTAACTTCAGCATCAAGTCTATGAACCTCATACTATCTAAGAGTTATTAGCTGCATATTATATAAGATCAATTACTTTATGAGAAAAGAGCCAAGAATATACAATATGGGGAAAGGACAGTTATTTCTATAAATGGAGTTTGGAAAATCATACAGTCACATGCAAAAGACTAAAGTTGGACCACTATCTTACACCATACACAAAAATGAACTAAAAATAAATGAAAAACTTGAATGTAAGACCTGAAACAATAAAACTCCTAGGAGAAAACATAGGCAATAAGCTCTCTGACATTGGTCTTCACAATGTTTTTATTTGACACCAAAACACAGGCAACATAAGCAAAAACAAACAAGTGGGACTATATCAAACTAAAAAGCCTCTGTAAAGCTATTAATAGCTACATAAAGGAAACTATCAACAAAATAAAAAGGCAACCTATGGATTGGGAGGAAATATTTACAAATTATATATCTGATAAGGGGTTAATATTCAAAATGCAAAATACTCACACAACTCAATAGCAAAAGAAAAAGAAGAAAAAAAAACAAACACCAAAAAACAAACAAAACCCCTGACAATCTGCCTTGCCAGTTTAGCTCGGTGGATAGAGCGTCGGCCTGCAGACTGAAGGGTCCCAAGTTCAATTCCAGTCAAGGGCATGTACCTTGGTTGCGGGCACATCCCCAGTAGGGGGTGTGCAGAAGGCAGCTGATCAATGTTTATCTCCCATTGATGTTTCTAACTCTCTATCCCTCTCCCTTCCTCTCTGTAAAAAATCAATAAAATAGATTAAAAACAAACAAATAAACCTGACAATCTGACTTAAAAATGGGCAGAGAATTTGAATAGACATTCTTCCAAAGGAAGTCATACAAATGGTCACAGGTACATGAAAAGGTGCTTAATATCTCTAATCATCAGGAAAATACAAATCACAATAAGATTATCACTTCACACCTGTTAGAATGGTTATCATTAAAAAGACAAGAAATAATATATGGTGGTGAAGATGTGAAGAAAAGTCAGCATACTGTTGGTAGGAATGTAAATTGATGCAGTTATTATGAAAAACATTATGGAGGTTCCTCAACAAATTAAAAATAGAACTACAATATGGCCCAGCAATTCCACCTCTGGGTTATTTTATCCAAAAAAAAATGATGGAGGAGAATAGTTACAAAATGATGGAGGAGAAACCCTAAGGACAGGAACACTTAAGGACTGAAAGAGTAATAAGCAAGTTTAAAAACATGGAGAACTGGGCCTTGAGTCTGGATTATTGCACAAGCACACTGGCACATAAGAACATAAATGATTACAACTAGAATCAGGATCCTAGTTGTTGAAAGAGTGCAAATGTTGCCTCATCATCCAATTCGTTCACTCTAGATTTCACTTAAATTTTTTAACAATATCTGGTCAAGTCCCACAAAGAGCTTTAAAGTTCACAGATTATAATTTTTCCCATGAGTGCTCTGGGAATCAAACAGTAAACAAGGCTAAAGTTAAGCAATAAAAGAAAGAAGAAACTGATTATAGATAATTCAAATTTAACCTAATAATCAAGGTGTTATGTCACTTTGGACTCCTCAGAAAGTAAATCCTTGAAATCACCCATCAATATCTAAGTAACTTTCTCTCTCCAGCTAAAATGGTGTTTACTACCGTGTTTCCCCGAAAATAAGACCTAGCGCATGGAAAAATAAGACATCCCCTGAAAATAAGATGCAGCGCATCTTTGGGAGCAAAAATTAATATAAGACACTGTCTTATTTTCGGGGAAACAGGGTAGTATTATATCAGGAGATAATGAAATCCTCTCTAGTCAAGATCACATTTCGCTACTTAACTCACTGTGCAAAGTGGATTATGCTAATTCATAATAAAGATTACCTTTGGCTAAGCTCCTCCAAATAGCGACCACTGAGAGACATGTTAACTTCTAAGGCTTTAATACGATTATTAAGTCTCATGAATACTGACTCCTTTTGGTTTGATCCATGCACAAGATTTCCATTAGCATATCCTAGATCTGTAGAATTTTGCAATTCAGCATAAAAATCCGTAGCTGTCCTCTGTAACCCTCTTAAAAGGGCTTCTTCTGGAGACTGTTCTTCCTCTTTCACTTCAGGTAAGGAAGATGATTCCACAATAGGAGTCAACATTTGCTTTGGTGTGTCAGCTATGTTCATTTTGGCTTCCCCATCTTCACTCTCTGGCATGGCAGCTGTGTTTATAGGTGGCACTACTGTTTCAGATGGCTTTGTAATAATTTGCATGGAGTTTGTGTCTTCTTTTACAGTCTTATCTATTACTTCACTAAGTTTAGTTTCATAGATCATCACAGTTGGCTTCTCTGTAGAACGAAAACTCTCTGACTTCTTTTCTATTGCATTATCAACCTCAGCAGAACTATCCTGGGGAATCACTTGTGAAGGTGTGTGTCCTGCTTCATATTTAATAGGCTCAGATACTTCTATTTTAGATAATGAATTGATTTCTAGAGTAACATCTAACTGAAGAGACTGAGAAAGAGTTTGTGGACGGCTCGGTTCAAGTTCAATTATATCTCCAGTGTGATTTATCAAATCACCTTGGTGCATACTACTTAAGTCACCTAGATCAACAGTTTCAGCTTCCTTTTCTTTATTCTTACTGTCCAATTCTCCATCTGGAGGCTGTAATTCCGAAACATCTACTGATTCTGCAGGGAGTGGTATTGATGGTTGAGCTAACACAAGATCATCTTTTCCTTCACTCACAGCAGTTCTGCTGCGCTGTCGATAAAGAGCAACTCTAACTGAGCACCATTTATAAATGTATTCTGTAAAACTAGAAATGCAACAAATTGTAGTCAGTTCACTGCAAAATATTTGTGTCTCTGCCTCAAACCAGGGTGATGATTCATCCTCCTGTTCTCCGCTTCCCAGAAGGGTCACTGTAGATGGACTTGCCTCCTCTTCGTCCTCTTGAACTAACTGTACAATGGGGCTCTCTTTTGTAGTATGTGGTGATGATGCCTCTGTGTCATGTCTCTGTTCTTCAGTGTTTATAATCCTAGAAATATATATCATAATTATAAATCACTTTAATTAAAAATCTAAAGTTAAAATTCTGTTTAAGGAAAAAGTATCATACATAAGATAAAAGGAAGACTATAAATACAGATGAAATTCAATTTTTCTTTCGGATGGCTCTTTCCCTGTCAAATAATTTTCATTATAAAAGCAAATTATTATTCAGAAATAGTAAGAGAAAGACCATTTATCAAGTGACCAGACGGATGACTCAAATCACATTTTCTGTGGATGGTTTGAGGAATTCCAATGTGGCATCACATACATACACAGTTACATGCTTTAGGGAAAAGAAACATATCCCCGTCTTCCCAAAATAATCTTAATACCATCTGGCTAATGTTCTGTTATGTAAAACCAAAAACTTAACCACTTTAGTAAAAATCCTAGTGATAATAAACTAGTAGTGCCACTAACTCAATCCTATCCTTGAGCTCTGGAGAGTGTGTATAGGGCAGGAGAGTATGAGGGATAAAGTTAGTGGACAAGTGCTATAAATTATAATGCTTGTGGTTCTTTCCAAGATAAAGAGAATACATTTCTGGGCGAGGCCCATATTACACAAAAGATACAATCTGAAAAAATACAGGTAGTCCTCGAGTTACGTTGGACTCTCCGTACGTTGTTTCGTGGTTACATCGCCATCTCCCATTTATTTATATTTAGAAAAAGTTCTGTCATTTTGACGTATATACATATGTGCCTTATGTTTTTTATTATTTATTTTATTTACCACAGGTAAAGGTCAGGAATTGTTATATTCTTTTAAATTTTTTTACTGTTTCACTTCATGACTGCTGTTTATGTGGCTCCATGTGAGTGACAGAGGTGCTTATGTAGGTGGGTTCTGATGGCAAAAATTACTTTATGTTGCGCTGTAGGAATGGATCTCCAAAATAACCCAAGGACCTACTATAAAGCTAATTTGAGTTAAAAAAGAAAAAGAAAAAACAAAAAAACACCTGCATATACAAATTTCCCTCCTCTAAAAAATTACTAAAAATGCCAGGAAATGTCTTCAAATAAAGACTCATATTTCAATAGCAAAGATAAGAATAAATTAAATAATATCTAAAAGCTATACTTTTATTTTACTGACAGTAAAACAGTAAATGAACCAGAACTAAACCATAGATAGGCTATGCTTCTCTAAATAAATTATATAGATACTATATATACTAACATTTCTTATACATGCAGGTGGTATATCATTTATTATCTATCAAAGAAATTATGACAGTAAAATAGAACAATGTCTGAAGGAGGGGGAGAAAAATTAAATGGAATTTGGTAAAAATTAAGTTATATATAGCATCTATGTACATCCTATTCAGAGCTTTACTTAAAACTTGGGAAAAGAAAAGTCATCTTTTCATAATAACCATGACATCCTATCATGAATTCTTTTATTTTCATCAGATGACTGTCACATAATCATAAAAAAATTAAGACAAACATCCATGACGAAAACTTCAAGAAATAATACAATTATGCAAAAATATGTATTTAAAAAACAAACTCTAATATATGTCACAGTAGTCTGATCTTCCAACAAATACTCCTGTATATTTGGGGGTGAGCATATATGAATATGTGTGGGTATATATATAATGAAATTAGTTTCATTTAGTTTTGAAAAATAAGGCATACCATGTTTTCTTAAATGAAAAAGACTAGTTACAAAATCAAAATTAGCAATCACAACTCTACATAATTAGAAACACCAAGAACGTCTCTATCCCAAACAGATTTCTTAGGAACTCCTAGGAATGACACATAACATGGTATTTTCTCTCTAATCATCCAATAGATATCTTTAGTCCTTTAAGAGTTAACACAGGGCCCTAGCTGATTTGGCTCAGTGGAAAGAGTATCAGACTGTGGACCAAAGGGTCCTGAGTTTGATTCCAGTCAAGGGCAAGTACTTCGGCTCCTCCCCAGCCTGGGCTCTGGTTGGGGCCCACGCAGGAGGCAACCAATTGATGTGTTTCTCACCTTGTCTTTCCCTCTCTCTAAAAATCAATGAGAAAATATCCTTGTGTAAGGATTTTTTTAAAAAATTAACACAGGAAAATACAAATTTGTCATATGCCCTTCAAAGCACAAAAATCTTATTTTTGAACTATATAGTATTTAAGAATTACAACTCCAAGCATACCCAATGTGTGCATCATACATATATACCTTGAATTATTTCATGTTCAAACATCTTATTCTCTTAGAGTATCTATCTCTGGGAGGGAAAAAATGGCCTTTCAAAGTTTTACAGAGAGTATATCCAATTATCGAAGTCATTATAGCTTATTTGTTATACATAAGAAGTGCCAAACACTTTAATCATCTCTGATAAAAAAAAAAAGACAAATAAATAATTTTTATATGTTATATACACACATGTTAATTACATACATACATACATCCCTGCCCAAAGTGCCCCACTATAGCCTGGAAAAGACCTACATCATTCTATTTGAGAAAGTAAACACTGCAAAGGTTTGCTGTGTGATGAACACATATTTAGGAGTCACTGCTCTAGGTATTTCAGGTATCCTTCATAGTTTTCTAGACATAGCACAGATACTTAATCAATGCTTTTAAATTTGAACTTAATAAAAACAGGCCTTTGAAATCTATCTTCAAACTTATGTTGTAGACTTATGTCAATTATTTGCAATAAGGAAAAAATTCAATATTGTGAATAATAAAAGTAATACATAATACCAAAACAATAAATAGCTGGTCTGGAGTAAAGTGTATTCCTAGTACCCCAAAAGCAACTCAAAGATGTTTTAAGTCGCTGTAGCATTTCTGCCCCAGGATTTGAAAGTTTCTATATAAAATAATCATTTCACTCACAAATCACAAGTACTTTTTATATACTATAGACTTGGTCCTATATTTTAAGAGAACTCGAATATCACGATGTAACTTACTCAGATGAAGAAACAGGAGTTGAAACAGGAGTGGATTCAGGCATTTTGGGTGCAGCTGCAGCAGTGGCATTCTCAGATATACTTTTATTTCCTATTGTAAGAAAGATGCCCAAGTTGAGTTTAATTTTTAAAAGCTATACCAAGAAAATATTTCACTACAACAAATAAAGATCTTTAATTTCTCAGGACAGAAGAAAAAAGTCAAATAGGTTTGCTACTGTAGACTATTTTGATCCATGTTATTTTAGAAAGAAATGATTGTACAAGGTCACAACCACAAATAATGTGTATTCTTTCTCAGCTTCTCAGGTAACTAAAGCGAATAGGATGAGCAACTTCCGTGTAATCTCACATGATTAGTATGCCTTCTAGACATCTGAAAGAGTTTCTAAAGAGAATGAAAAGAAATAAATAGGTAGTTTTAAGTTTGTTCTTGGAACTAAGTTGTTTTTAAAGGGCAAGATTATTTCTCCTTGTTAATAACACTCTTATTTGGCATTCTGTAAAGGGTTGGAGGGATTGCTTTCTAAACTGAGTAGCTATTTGCTAAATGAAGCATACGTAAAGTACCATTAGGGCATCAAAGCTCAGGAAAGAGATAAGATCACTTTACTTCTATAGCAAGGGAGAATCAAAAAACAAATTTATGAATTTTATAAAGACAGGATCCTATTATAAAAGAGAATTTGTGCAACTGAAATAAACAATGAATAACAGAAGACTGATAGGTTCCTTTGGATCATTTCTATATCTCTAAATGAAAAATCAAACTGCTTGGCTTATTAAGTAATTTTCCTAATTAGGAATTTTCCCTCGATTATCAGATATTTTCAAAGACCCATAAAAGTATTAGGTACCTTCTGTCAGGTCTTCAGTTTTTGCTCCAAGAATATTAGCGGCAATATTCACCATATTTAGAATGGCATCTAAAACAAAATTCAATCAGAAAGAAATACCAATACACCTAAATATTCTCATATGACTTAATATCAAATCATCAAAGAACCATTTGTAATGGTCTTTTTCCATTTTTTTTGGACTAATTACTTTTTTATTCACCTTACTATGTAAGTCCAATATAGGACACAAACTTCAGCCAAAAAGTATAAAGCATAAATCTGAATTGTTATGTTCAGAAGGATTTTAAAAGTTAACTATATTTAAAAAAAACAAAACAAAAAAACTTCCCCAAACTTTTTACCAAAACACTGTCTTCAGCCTTACAAAACTCAAGTTTAATTCAACATATAGACAGGGAAGAAATGTGACAACCAAATTCGTATTTTACAGAAAAGCCTGTTTTTCTTTGAGGACGTTCTACAGTTCAAAAGCCAAAAAACTTGAGGAAACAAGTTTTTCCTAAACAGGTGATTATCATAGGTAAAAATAAATAAAATAAAAAGATTATCCAAAGGGCAACAGAAATATTTTATTTTCAACTATAAACATATACTATCTATTGGTAATGTGATTAAACCCCAAACTAATACTGCATAGAATCAACTTTCTTTGATAACTTTTGCCAGTTTTATGGACAGTAATCACACAAAGTCTTTTGTGAACTGGGGAGTATGAGCATAGGCAGATTCATTAAAAGACATAAAACTGCAATTGTTGGATGTAGAGCAATCTACGTATTTGCTCATTCTGCCTGCCTCTTTCCAAAGAGGATGTTTGGATAAAGAGTACAGTGGTGCCAACCTTCATAGCTATTTAAATAGCTGAAGGTTCGTGAGGAGCACAAAACAGCAGAACTCGACAAAGAGTTGGCTTCCTCCTATCATATGATGGAACTTCCAAGGACATTAATTTCTATCCCCAATCTAACTTCTGACATGCCACTAGAAATTAATTCGTCAGTATCAGGTATTTCTCCTATTAAAATACTAAGATCTGGAATGGGCTACATATTAAGACTCAGCAGTATTCCATCTTAGTCTCCTTAGGATTCCTAGAGAGATCCACAGGGTTTTTATCACTCTTTCCATGAAAACCACTTATGTGAAGAGTTGGAAAGGATGTAGGAGGAAAAGGAGCCAATCAAGAAGGCTGGGAACTGTCACCTGAAGTTGATCCTGTAAATGTGCGCTTTATGGTAGGAGCAGTGGGAGACTCTAGACTCCTTCAAGAGCTATAACCAGTAGTTATTAACTTTGATCTTTACATAAATATGATTCTACAGTCTGAAAGACAACAAAGCAGGGCTACTGTTTCCAATCATTATTAGTATGACACACAAAAGCTTTGTATTTCCTTTTTGAATATCTAAGATTATATAGGTCAACCTTGACCATTGGCCTGGCAAACTGGTAAACAGAGAAACAGCCTTACTTCTGAGAACTAAGGAAATCCCTCAGCATGAGATAAAAATAGGAATGGAAACTCTGTATATCCTCACAAACCAAGATGAAGTAGCAATGAAAAATGTTATTTCCTCATAAACCCACTTTTAACGTCAACCAATAGTGCAAGAGCAGTATGGACTCTTCTACTTAGCCTGCTAGCTGCAGCTCAGTCAATGGTGGAATCAAATCTATGCTCTAGTCTCTTGGGTTTCCAAGAGCAATTCTTACCTCTGATTTCAAATTTGGGGGCATTTATTATCAAAGAACTAGGCCTGGTGCACAACATTCGTGCACTGGGGGAGGGAGAGTTCCCCTCAGCCTGGCCTGCAGCCTTTTGCAGACGGGAGCCTTTGGGGGATGTCCGACTGACAGCTTAGTGGCTCCACGACACTCCCCATGTGAAAGTGCACTGACCACCAGGGGACAGCGCCTGCATTGAGCATCTGCCCCCTGGTGGTTAGTGTGTGCCATAGCAACTGGTCATTGGCTGTTTGGTCAATTTGTATACTAGCCTTTTTTTATTATATACAATTTAAGAAAAGAAAAAGTAGCTTTAGAGAATATTTTAAGCTAAATTTTAATGCTAACATATACAGTAAAGATTTATACTATCTTTCACTTTAAAATATTATTTATCATAATTTCAGGGGCCACTTAAGTTAACAGAAGCAAAATTTAGCAAATTTATACTTTCTTAACCCATCTAACCTACAAGAACTAGTTTTGCTATGTTCAGAGAACACCGCCAAACGTAGTCTTTTATTTTTGTCTTTTAAGAGAAAGCAGCTTTATGAATATTCTACTCTAACCTTTCTCAATCTGGACCCAAACACATGACAAGCCAGCCATGATGGTCATCAAGGCCACTAAAAAGCCTTCAGTATAGGCAAAGGTAATAATCTGAAAGATAGTGCCAAGTTAGATACCTGTCCCTAATTTCTCCTGGATTAGCTCACCCCCTTATCTTTGAGTTAGGCAACTATTCATCCTTATCTTCCCTTTAAGAATTAAATCCTCCTAGGAACCAAATATCAGTATGTTGTACTCAGTGACCAGCACAGCAACAGCTCTTTATTACACACAAGACAGACTACCTATGCTACAATAGAACAATACAAACCAACAAAAAGTCTACTTCTTCCTGTGTGCATTAATACACTTTTGCACCGTGCTTCGCTCTCTCTTCCTTCTGGGACTTTAAGCATATACAATCATAAAAAATACTTTGACTTATGACAAAAACTATACTTTGTCTTAAACAAACACACAGAAACCTGGCCTTCAGCAGATCTGTAATTCTAACAAAAGACAGGCCATACTGAGGAGGAAAGAGATACTTGCAAGATCAACATAGAGCACTTCCTATGGAAAATCAATGGGACAATGCACAAAGAAAGCAGAGTGATATGAAAAATTCTTATTGATGTAAAATATGTAAATATTCTGATTCAATAATGTAATTGAAAGGATCAGGTGAAGAGTTGCCAGAACTAGCACAAACATACATACACAGCCAAGAACCCATTCTAAGTAATTTCTTCCTTTTTGGCATAAGTAAACTATAAAATATCAAGAATTTCTAAATATGCAGGATGCATGTTTTTTGATAACCAAGTCCCATCAGAAGCAACACACTCTGGTGATATATTACCTATGTCTACTGGAGTTTCTATGAAGATTAAAGACACAGAATTGTTTAGGAGATGCTATGTAAATACCAGCAATAAATTAGGTTCAAAGTCAGTCAACTGAGCTAATTTAGAATGTGGTGATAATTGTAGTCAAACTTGGACATTCTAGTGCCAGAGTCTCGGTTATTTACTCCTTAAAGTTATGCCATCTTGGAGGCGGTACCTAGCTCAGACGCAAACACAGTCCCAGACTCTTCAGAGAAAACTGGGACACAGGCATAGGAAGGCAGCAGTGTTAGGTCACACCTACCAGCTTTATGATAACTCAGCTCCTGATGCCTATCTCCTTCTGAAACTTCAGGAGATGGAGATCTTTTAAAACCCCTTTTCCTAGGCAGCTGACATCCTCCCACCCATCTAGTCTCACTATACAAATTCTCCAACACCTGGAACCCTGGAAGATACATGAACTGCCCTTCAAGAGCCATAAAAAGAAAAAATAAGTGATACGTTATTAGAAAATACACCTTCAAAGAGAAAAATCCAAAATGTAGGATCTAAAACAGATTCTGTATCTAATTAATTAACACAATACATTGGTCAGGGTAGTAATTACAAATAGGGAAAAACCCCCACTAAACTAACTAGGTTTTAGTGGTATCCATGCGTTAATCCTATATGAAGATAGAAAAAGAAACCAAAAATACCAATGGGATTTTCTTTATCTAAAATTATAGTTAAGGCATTATTTCCCTAAGAGGCTCCCTTCTTTCCAGTAACCTATTTTCTGACTCTATAAAATAATGATGCTTCCTCACAGCTAATTCAGCAACACTGAACTATGAAGAGCATTACATAACATAGAATTTTTAAATACATATTTAAGAACATCAAAATTAATATTAATAACCAGGTAGGCAAAACAGCATCATGTATACCAAAAAGGTTGCGGGTTTGATCCTCAGTCAGGGCACATATGGGAGGCAACCGATCAATAGTTCTCATATCAATGTTTATCTCTCTCTCTTTCTCTCTCCCTTTCTTTCTCTCTAAATATCAGTAACACAGACCCAGACATAAGGAGCCATGGGTCAGACAGGTGGACCTCAAAGGGAGGGTGGGTATAAAAGGGAGAGATCAACCAAAGGACTTGTGTGCATACATATAAGCCTAACCAGTGGTCAAGGACAATAAGGGGGTGGGAGCATGAGTGGGGAGGGGTGAGGGATTGGAATGAGGGGTTGAGGACAAATATGTGATATCTTAGTCAATAAAGAAATTTAAAAATTAAATAAATATCAGTAACATATCCTTGGGTGAGGACTAAAATATAAATTTACCCAGGTCTATATAAAGAGTAAGACAGGAAGGAGAAAATAAAAGAAATGACTCAATTCCACATACTGTGGCTTAGATACATATGCTTAGTATATGTACTATGGGTGAGTATCTAAAAGAGCTATAGTCAATAGGCTGTGAGACTGGAACTCAAGCAATTTAACTCACTAAAAACAAGGAAAAAGCAAAGCAGTTAATCTATTTTACTAAGATCTTCTAAATTAATCTCCAAATAAAAAGGAAGCTTCTCCTAGTAATTTTTATATTCTTCAGGAATAAAAAATAACAAACATTAAAATATACCTACCCACATTCTAATAGTAAAAACAAAGTGTCAGTAACAGTTTTTTCCAGAAGTCTCCTTAGCTAACCTACCATTAGGTTCACATAGTTGGTTGGAATGACAAGAACAAAGCCACTAATCATAGGCACTGTTTCTTTAGTTTTCAAAGAGTGCATGTATTAATATTATTATTATTGTTATTCCTTGGGAATTATTATTATTATTATTATTGAACAGCATTTATATTTAAATAGGAAACTAGTCATATCCACAGATGAAAGAATCGTTCCTTGGTAGGATTTCACTGATCGGTAACGACCTCTGAAATTACAATTCAAATTCCTTTCCCATCCAGTATGGTTACTTAGCTGCTCCTACTCATAAGGTCTGGGAGCTCTTTAAAGTCTGTCCCTAAATGAATTCATACTCCATTCCTCGCAGTAAGGAATTTGCCTAATATTATGAACACTTAATTAAGAGTAGAACTAATTAAAAAAAAAAAAAAAGTAGAATTAATTTTATGCTTGTGTTTTTACCTCTCCTCTTTCTTTCCTCTTTCTTTTCATCCATCCTTTCAATTTTATTTCCATAGAACTATCTTTTAAAAATCAGTATCTAAGTTAATTCAAAGTTGAACATTTGGATGATGAGCCTCCTAAACTACACCACAACAAAATGACCACATATGTCAGGTAGAAAAAGTTAAACACTTTAACAGTGACTGGAAAAACCCCCAAGATACTTACTTGTAGCGGAACCAAGAATGTTTTTTGAGGCTTTATCCTCCCCAGTATTATAATCCAATGGATAATCTGTTTAGAGAGACAATGAAGGTACTTACACTGAGAACTATCTCCATAACATGTTTAACAGCTCAGATTATGTCAAAGTCAGCTGGCATTTAACACAAATTTTATAGTAAACTAGAGGCCCGGTGCACAAAATTCATGCGCAGGGTAGGGGAAGGGGTCCCTCAGCCTGGCCTGCCCCCTCTCATAATCCAGGAGCCCTCAGAGGATGTCCTCCTCTGCCGGAGGAGACCGAGATGATGAAGAGAAGGCGCTGCCCCCATCACCTCGCTGCTGCTGCCACTGCCGGCCACCAAAGCTGCAGGCCCTCAGCCCTTGCTTCTTAGTGCTGGCCCTGCCCCCCAACCACAGGCAGGCTGGGGAAGGGACCACTGGACTGGCGGTCGCACGCACCTCCTCCGAGTGGCACTAGCCTAGGCCCTTGCAGCCACTGTGGCTTTGTCTGGATGGACGTCTGGAAGACGTTCACCCTGATTAGCATATTACCCTTTTATTAGTATAGATATTCATTATACATCTAAAATATGTTGACAAAAATAAAATGAGATTCAGAAGTCACTTATCCAATAGATATAAACCAAGGAAAGTAATTCTACTGATTAACAAAATTTTAATCAGCCTATATAGGACTTTTTATTCAAGTTTTCAATGTACTTTACAAACCCCTTGCAATGTCTTCATTTCATTATAGTAACACTGAAAGGAAAATTTAGATTGTTCAGATTATGGTTTAAGAGATTTTAAGAAACTGGTTTGGCTCAGTGAATAGAACGTCGGTCTGTGGACTGAAAGGTCCCAGGTTCGATTCTGGTCAAGGGCATGTACATTGGTTGCTGGCACATCCGCAGAAGGCAACTGGTCGATGTATCTCTCTCATTGATTTTTCTAGCTCTCTATCCCTCTCTCTTCCTCTCTGTGAAAAATCAATAAAATATATTAAAAAAAAAAAAAAGAGAGATTTTAAAACTATGTAGGACTTGATAAAGTAGAAATGGAGAGTGTCATAAACCATCCTAACCCTTCAGTCTCACAAGTATTTTTCAAAGTCTCAGGCTTCAATGTGCAAATTAAAGGAATTAATGCTCAATTCTACTATTTCAGTTATCTTATGAGTTTAATAGGTTTGGGCCTGGCATAGAGAAAGAATCATAATTTATAGCACAGATATTATGGAAGGAGCTCCAATTACAAATATTGAGTGATAAGTTTGGAAGACAAAACAAGTTACAAAGTAGAATTTGTTTTAGAAAATAGGTTTAAGGAAAAATTAGTTAAGGTTAAAAACAACATACCTAAGCAGGCTGAAGGGACCACTCCGCCCAGCCCCACCCCACCCCTGCATGAATTTCGTGCACTGGGCCTCAAGTATATACATAATAGTCACTTACCATACTCCTCATCAAATAATTCTTGCCGTTCTGACTGATACTGGGAATCAGCAATCTCTTCATATTCTTCCACCATGCTAGTGCCAAATACCCTATTAACAATAACTTCATTAAAGAGTCTCAAAACAAAATGAAGTTAAGGGTTATCTCTTCACAATAAATGAGGGCCATTAGCTTTTGGACTTCAAAATGACTATTCCTTATACTGTAGTCAGCCACTGTTGGTGTAAAATTGATCTATTTAAGGCATTTACAAATATAATGACCAAGTTCTGATATTAGTCTAAAATGTCTTCTGTATTACTGTGATAGCAAGTAATCTAAACCCAACACATAAAATGATGGTTATTTTTACTTAACAGAGGAAATTTTGACATTTTCTTAAAATGTATTCAAGAGCAAAAACGGTGTAGGAGCTTATAATTCCGTGGTATTAACTTCACAGAACAGCAAATTACTTCACTTTAAACATACTGGGATTTTTGTGTATCTTTTTATTTATAAATCACTCAATAATGTATTTTGTTCTATGTTACCTTATAAGGCTTAATGGACAAAAGTGCTCTGATCCAAAATGGGATACCAACTCCACCTAAGAATAAAAGCAAATGAAATGGGAAGTTAACACCATGCTCTGAGATTATCCAAGAATGTACTCAGATTTTCATTTCTAACACTTCTAAAAGTAAAGTTCTCACTTCCCCAAAATCATCACTTGTAAAGGTTTGTGTGTTTTTTGCCATGCAGTAGTATGCCATGCCCTATTATCCAATATTGCAAAAGAGAAGGTTGCTAACCTTTATGTACTTGATGAACATCTGAAGCAAGAGAAAGGAAAAGAAAAAGAAATCAGTTCCAAAGTCTGGATAACATGCCACAAGCAACATTTAATATTTGTAAATTTTATTGCACAATTAAAGTATAGAAAGCAATGTACTTTGATGGATAAAATTGTAGTACCCTTAATTCTTTATAAAAACCAAAGCAATTATTTAAATTTTTATCATCACAACTAAAAAGTATAATCTCACTGTGATGAAATAAATTAACTTTAAGGCTATTCATTTAAAATTCATTGCTGCTTTTTATTTCTCAGTTAAGAAAGCTTTCAAAATGTAAAAAATCTCTAGAAACAACCTGTGGCTTATATTACCTTAAATATTGTTATGCATTATATATATATATATATATACACACACACACCTACATATGCATTTATATACTAATACACATGTTGATATACATGTATATGTACATACATATTGAAAAAAGATTAACTAGCATAAAATGAAATATTTATTATTTTACAGTATTGTATATAAATTGTTTTAGGGGTAGCATGAATTTTTGGTATACTATGATAATGCAGGCATAACTTTAATAGAAGATATATATATCAAGCCACTTTAAAAATATAAGATACTAAACAGTAGTTTGTAGATTTGGGTTTAGTTCTTTTGGGATATGAAAAATCAAGGTAAATTTATATGACACTTCTTTTTTTTTTTTTTTTGGTTTTAGACATAATTCTACTGAAAAGGACTTTTTAGAAACTGTCAAAATGCTCTATAGTCTCCGGCCATCAAAGAAACGAGGTAGGGACATTTTTCTGGCATATTTTTATGCTACAAGAAAATGCTGTTTTATTATTAACAAAGTAGATGGTATAAAGAAGGATTCTCAGAATTATTTCATAACATGTGAACTGTATGAATTATAAAATTAAATACAACTGTATCACCTGCTAATGCTTTCCCTCATCACAGTGTAGAAACTATACTAATATAATAAGGCCATTAAACAATTTTTTCAGTATTCATTTTCAAAGGAGCTGAAAATGTACCTTCATTTTTCTGAGATTATCAGCTATTTTAAAAATAGAATTTAGCATGTTTATACTGAGAGTAAGAATACTACAAGTTTACCCACTTATAGAAGCCAATTTAATATATGCTTAACAAGACACAGACAGTAAAATCCCACAAGATAATTAGTAACTATAAGTTTCCACATTTAAGGAATAAAAGGGAGAAATTAGAGCTGCTGTCATTTCAGGTCATAGTATGGACACAGTGGTACTTTAAAATATGGCTATTATTGTAAAGAAAAAAGGGAGGGAGGAAAGAGTAGAAAATTCCCTTATTTAGCCTAAATCAATTCAAAAGTGATAATTCTACTTGATTTATTGGTGAAGAAAGCAGCGGGATACTAAACAAAAACATTTAAAAGTTGACTTTATTTGAAATGAGTATTTGGACACAGAATATTTTACTTGAACATAAAAGGCAAAATATATAACAACAACAACAACAAACTGGATAGTAAAGTTGAAATGACTTAAAAATCACATTTAATAAGAATTCAGACCTGCTTAAAAACTTCAGTGACTAACACTGATACAGGTTCTGAAATGAGAAATATGACACTGTGAAGATGAGCTTTTATATGAAGACTCAAGAAAATTAAAATTATAATCTGGGATTTCATCAGAGCCACAAATATCAAAAAAACTGGCCTAGGTTTCCAGTAACACCAAAAGCAATATATTACTATTTGTTTCAAGGAATAAATATATTACTATTTGTCTCAGAAAATAATGTATCCAAGTAAAAAGTTATTTTATTAAACGTTATATTTCAGTAAATTTCCACTTAATTTTTCTGATTTCTAAGCAGGGGTAGTGAGGTTATAAAGTCTGAGAAATAGGTATGTTTTCCTTCTGGAACACAGTCCCATAAGTGTAAACATTACCTTCACATATTTTGCATACATCTGTTCATCTAAAGGGAAACTCTGGACGTTCCTCTCATCTCTACCATGGAAAGTCCCTAGTTTAATCCACTTATTTGTGGGATACCTAGAAAATAGAAATATTCTTTGTAAAAAATCATGAAATACATATTGAGAGTCCCATCACATCTTCAAAATATATCATTAATACTTTTTTTCCTCTCCAGGTGAACATAGTGATTTAATATAGTTTAAATATGAGTTAATTATTGAGTGGAATACATACATTTTCTTTTCCAACCAAAACCCTAACAGGTTCCTTTACATGTAGCAAGAACATTTTGAAAAATCACACCATTATCAAACAGAAGGGAAGACAAGAAGATGAAAATGGGATCGGGATTGCTTCTTGAGAGGGCTTTCAAGTAAACTGGAGATTATAAAGTGGGAAGTAGCCAGGTTGTTGTGGAAGAAGGTGCTACTCTTCCTGTGCTGACCAGTAAGTGATGAAATAAAGTACCAATAAAAATACTGATGGGCAGGGAAAAAGAAGAGACCTTTTAAAATCATATTTGCATTTCACAAACCTAACATTGCTATACCATCTTGAAAAGGAAATCTAATATAAAAAAACCAAAATAATTATTTATTATTATAGCATGTGCTCTATCATCACAAAAACAAAACAAAATACACACACACACACACACACACACACACACACACACTGTCAAAGCTAATATGGCCATGTGACATTATAAATATTTTCAGCTTAGAGAAAAGTGATCTGAGCAAGATTGGTGGAGGAAAAAAATGGATGGAATTCTCAAGAGGTTTTGAAGATTTATTTTAAAAATATGCAATGCTCAGTGTGCGGTGGGGAAGAAATACCATGGAAAACCCTTCATGATCAATAACAGAAGGAAGGTTAAATAAATAACAGCATCCTACGTGGCACATTGTTGGCACTCAAAAAGTATTTATAGATGAATAAACTCTTTCATTGGGGAGAAAATATTAAGTACTCATTTAAAATAATCTGTTTAAAAGACAAAAGAATATTCTTAGGATGTAAGCAGTAAAAACTGAATTTACTTGTAGGATTAGTAAATAAATACATAGAAAACATGAAGAAATATATAACATGTTAATGAATAGTTAACTTTGATTGAAAGAATTGTGGCTCTTAACCAAATTCCTTATAAATTATGTTTAGTTTTTCTTTTATGATCATACAGACCAACAAAAAAGTTTCAAAATATACTTTAACAAAAATATACCTATAATATAAATTACTTATTTTTTAAGAACATTCAAAAGACCTCATCTTAGAAGGCAATAATAAATATATGGTTGCTAGAAGCACTATATAGGTTAATGAAAGTAAACTACTTAAGTGCCTACACTACAGTATTATTATTTCTGGTCCTATAAATTAATACATTAATATAAAACATAAAATAATTAAAAAATTTAAAAGTGATCAAGTTAAAAAAATTTATTCTAGAGATCCAGCATAAATTTTATAGAAACCAACTTTAGAATTTACCTGTCACTGATAGAAACCAGAAAGTCTTTAGGGGTAGAAGAAAATAATTCATAATTTGCAATGTCAAACTGCTTTACTTGAATTGGTTCACAAAGTTCAATAACAAACCTTCAAAAAGAAAAACACAAGACAATTTAGATAAACCAATTAAAACAATAGTTCATATTAAACGTTACATTAATAGTTTGCAAAAACCAGATGTTCATAAACTGACTTGTTTAAAAAGGAAGAAGGATTTGCAGCCTTAGTTATCTATAAGGGAACACTGATATTTCCCAAGAGCAGGGGTCTTCAAACTGCGGCCCTCGGGCCACATGCGGCCCGCAGAGGAGTCTGATCCGGCCCGCCAGGTTTTTTGGGCAGTGAGCGCAGCCGAGGTGTTACAGTAGGAATTAGTAGTTCATATAGTCCGGCCCTCCAGCTCTCTGAGGGACCGTGATCTGGCCCCCACTTTAAAAAGTTTGAGGACCCCTGCCCAAGAGTATCTTTAGTCAGGGAGGGGAGACTACAAATAAACAGATCTTGATTTTATGCATAATATTTTTTTAAAGAGTACTTTAATGAGAAAGGTCATTCTTGGAGAAGAAATTACTTTATTAAGAACAGTTAGTGATAGTATAAACTGACTAGTCTAGGGCAGTTTGACATATACACTGAGTGGCCAGATTATTATGATCCCTGAATGTATAATAATCTGGCCACTCAGTGTATATCCTATATAATAAAAGGCTAATATGCAAATTTTCCCCTCAATCAGGAGTTTGACCAGCAGGCAGGCCAACTGCCCATGTCCCCTTGCCCTGGCCAGGCTGGCTAGACCACACCCATGCAAGAATTCATGCACTGGGCCTCTAAAAAAAATATATATATATATGTGTGTGTGTGTGTGTGTGTGTGTGTGTGTGTGTTTTGAGTGGCCAGATTATTATGCATTTGGAGATCATATTAATCTGGCCACTCAGTGTATATTGTCTTAAGAAGTACCATAGTCTTAGATTTAGCAACACGTTTTTCAAAATTTATCCTAAGGATACATGACTCCATTTATTCATTCTTGTTTATATATTTTAATACACCAAAGCACAGTTTGGGGGTTGGGGATGATAGTCAACCAAAATGGTTAGCAGTGAGGATTCACAAAGGAGGATTGATTTCATTGCCCACTCAGACAATAAAATACCATAGAGCAGTTAAAAATGGCACAACAAACTACATACTTCCCATTATATAGAAATATGGAAAGTATAATTTATAGTGATAGAAAACCGATCTGTAATTGCTGTGGTGCGGGGGGTAGAAGGAGCACATGAAAATTTGGGGGGAGATGGATATGTTCCCTATCTTTATTGGGTGATGGTTTCATATATAAAATGTCAAAGTGAACTAACTATACACTTTGACATGTTGCAGTTTAGTGTACATGTAGTTCATTGTATTCCAATGATACCTCAATAAAGCTGTATTTTTAATTTTTATTTTTTAAATGTTTTTGTTTGTTTGTTTATTTCAGAGAGGAAGCAAGAGGGATGAGAGATAGAAACATCAATGACGAGATGACTCTTGCACGCCCCCACTTGGGATTGCGCCTACAACCCAGACATGTGCCATGACTGGGAATCAAACCATGACCTCCTGGTTCATCGGTCAACACTCAGCCACTGAGCCATGCAGGTCAGGCAATGAAGCTGTTGTTAAAAAATTATGCCAGAGACCTATATTTATGGACATGGAAAAAACGCCACAAATCTTGCTACTTAGAGAAAAAAAATGAAAAATATGGTGTCATGTATGTTAATTAAACTGTATATGGCATTTGGAGAAAAGAAATACTCATGACATCTAGAACTCAATACTAATAAACTATTACATCAAATGAGATCATATACTGACAATTAAATGTTAAATAAATTTACATTATTTATTATAAAAGCATTAAAATTAACACACTGTGTGTAATCTTGGACAACAACAGAATCAAGTTCTAGGAAATGGTAAAAACAATCAGGTATCAGAAAGATACTCATGAAGCAAGCAAGCTGACATGCACTGAATGCTGAATGCTCACCCTGGGTCAGATACCATGTTAAATTATTTAATTCATTCTTAAACTGTAAAGGCCATTATCTCCATTTTATAGAATCTACCTAATAAAAGAGTAATATGCTAATTGCCCATACCTTCACAATGCCAACCAGCCAATCTGGAGTGCATATGCAAATTAACCCAACAAAGATGGCGGGTTAATTTACATATACAGCCATCAAGGGGCAGGGCTGTGTGGCAACCAGGGGAAGGAAGGCCCATTCTTGCACAAATCTTCATGCATCGGGCCTCTAGTTATTTAATAAACACTAACTGGTTATTTCACATTTTCCTCTCTGTCTTTTAGTAACAGAATCCTGCTAGATATCACTGGTTTAGTTTGGTTTGGGGTTTATGTTTTGTTTTTTTACCTCCTTCGTAAGTAAAGCATTTTGTCCTAATTTTATATCCCAGGATCTAAGGTAAGTACATTATCAGCACCAATCAATCACAAGTACTTGTTAAAGGACTACATGAAAAAAAATCAATCTAACCCCAACACAAAAGTTTAATATAATACCTACATACTAAAGGCCCAGTGCACAAAAATTTCATGCATTGGTAGGGTCCCTAGGCCTGTCCTGCAATTAGGGCCAATTGGGGCCTTCCAGCTGCCAGCTAGGGCCTGCCTTCATTCCATACAGCCCCCTAGTAGTCAGACACATCATAGCAAGCGGTTGAACTCCCAGTTGGTCGAACTTCTGAGGGGACAATTTGCATATTAGCCTTTTATTATATAGGATATATAGTGTGCTTTATTAAATTTTATATTACTTACCAAATCTTAGTGCTGCAAGGATTCAACATATAAAGATCCATATTTTCTATAAGAATAGCAGATGTACTCTAGTTTAAAAAGAGGGGAAGGAATAAATTACTTAAGTAAAAATATTTATTTCAATTCTAAAACTGTCTAGGATTTTTATATTTTTAGATCTTAAAACACACCTGACTCTGAAACATTCATTTGGGAAAAAACACTAATTTGACTAAAAATTACCAGCATGGCTATAGCACTGTTAGTCTTACAACATCACATTTGAAATTAAATGTCTATTACTATAAAGAAAAATGATTCTCTACTGACTATTCCCTTTTTAAAATTTCACACAGGTTTAATTAAAAACAGGGAACATGTCCTTAAGTAGGTAAATGGATAAGCTGCAATATACATCCAACAATGGAATATTATTCATCACTAAAAAGAAATGAGCCAACAAGCATGAGAAGACTGGGACAAAACTTAAATGTATGTTACTAGGTAAAAGAAGCCAATCTTAAAGGCTACATATTATATGATTCCAACTACTTGACATTCTGAAGAAAAACTATTAGGTACTAAAAAGATCAGTGGTGGCCAGGGATTGGGGGAAAGAAAGGATAAATGGGCAGAGCACAGAGGATATTTAGGGCAGTGAAAATACCCTGCATACTACCAAAATGATGGATACATGTCATTACATAATTTGTCTAAACCCACCAAATATATGATTGAAAACTATGTGCTTTACATGATAATACTGTGTCAGTACAAGTTCATCAACTGTAATTAATGTATCACTCGAGTGGGGGATATACTGATAATAGAGAAGGCAATGTATTGTGTAATGGGAGGGAGAATGGGAAATCTCTGTGCCTTCTTCTTAATTTGCTATGAACCTAAAACTGCTCTAAAAAATAGTCTTCAAAAGAAATAGAGTGCAATATATCAACAAATATAACCTAATTCACACAAGAAGAGCTCTTTAAAAGCATAATCCTACATTTACTAGTGCATTAAGAAACAGCTCATGTTAAAATATAGTCCCCAGAAAATCACTGCCTATATTTATTAAGGTCACTAGCTTCCTATATATGTAGAAAATTTTTATACTTAAAGTACCTTGGCTTCTGGATTAGCTGCCAAAATTTTGGCACCACATTCTACTGAGGCATAATTATTTCGATTTTTCTGGACCTTTTTTGTGGCATGTAGACCTCCATTAGAAGATGCATGCATCGACTGACCTGCAGACAAACCTTATTACAAACATATGTATGATGATTATGATTGAAAATAACCCAGCAACATAATGATCTCAAAAGCAACAGATGCTGTCTAAAAAAGAACAGATTTTAATGCTTAAGAGAATATTTTTAAAACCCATTGAGAAATTCAAAATGCTTTACCTCAATTGCTTTAAAATACCCCAATCACACAAATTAGCTACAAAAACCCACATTGCTTAATTTATGTCTAAATAATATAACACAAAGTGAAGTTCATCCACAAGAATAAAAGCTTTTAAAAATACAAAATACATTTAATTCTATTAAGGATGAATGCTATCTTCTATCTTTGTCCCCAATATTAAGAATTCTTAACTCTGAGAACTGGTCTACAAGAACAAAAAGACAGTGTTAATATCTTTAGTGCAACTGTATTTACAGTTTAAAACTTTATGACTCAGAACTTTCCATACCTTAATTTTCCTCTCATATAACTGAAATGAAATCACTGCTCTGCTATCTTTCCCTTTTTTAATCCTCATTGAGTAATTTATAAGAATGGATTTTTATTAGAATTAATCTGTATATAATTATACACAGATAAATTACATATGGGTAATTAATAGTATTTTGGTAAGTATTACCTTTAAAAAGTTTTCAAAGTTTTCTTTTATTTGACTAATTAAAAAGAGAAAAGCATATTTAACAGTTCCTTTATAAAAAGAAAATAAAAAGGAATAACAGTGCTATCTTACTTTTTTCTTTTTCTACTTCCATAACTTTTTTCTTCCACTCATCAAATGTTGGTATATCTTCTGGGTCTTTGGGACTAGTCACAGATGCAGGGTCAATTTCTTCTGTTTTTTTATAATCAGAACTCTAAAAGAAACAAAGATTTTAACTTTCATAGAATACAAAGACATCCTTTGCAATTTAAATAGTTCCAAAATACATTTTTGTCTCTATCTGAAATCAAAGTAGAACTCAGAAGGAGAAAGGAAAGTTAACTGCCACACTGGGATGAGCCCTGTCTTTATGGTAAGAATCACATATAAGCCAGTCTAGTATTTCACACATAAATAATAAAGGTAAAACAGCCCTTTGAAATAATTCTGGTTGAAGAGCCTAAATTTAACCTTGTATTATTCAGTTAACTAACATTCTGAAGATGCTTAAATAGTCATAGCTGCTTCTTTATAGCTCTCTAGAACCTGCTTAATAAAGATTTTATGTATCTGATATCAAAGGGTGATAGTGGCAGAAAGCCACTTAACTGCATGTAATCAGAGTTCAGATGAGGAACAACTTATACATAAACAGTGTACTGGAAAGAGTATCATGAAGTAAAAACTTGCTCTCAGGAAGCACAGCTCATTTCTGTTTCACTTTTTTTTTTTAATCAATCTTTATTGTTCATATTATTACAAAAGTTCCTCATTTCTTCCCCCCTCCACCAGGTTCCCACCCCACCCTCTGCCCTTTCTGTTTCACATTCTTCATCAACTACTTAATCCTTGATTTTACGCCAAATATGGTTAGCAATTTTCAAGATTAATTAACAACAAAAACGTGTCATATTAACAAATTAGGAAATAGTGCAATGCATAATACCTACCTCATTTTTTAAATTTAAATTATCTGAAGCATTCAATGCAGATTTTGGATCATCACCACCCTGATCACTTGCTGGAACTTTCGATGCAAATTCTGATTTTGTTATCTTTCCTTTACCACGTGCAGAGGACACATTTTCTATATGCTGGCCAACAAGGCTATTTGAAAACAAAAGAGACATTTAAACAAATTTTAATTAAATAATAAATTTATACAATCTAAACTATTACAATTATCACATACAAAGTAAACTGAAAAAGGAGCACAACAGGGATCAGTTTTTTCTCAATCAGAAGGTGGAATCAAGCATCCACCAAAGTCCACTTGAATATGACACTGCTGTTACTACACAGTCATACAAAGGCAACCGCTGCTCACACCCACCTTTCATGGGGACTGACAAAGGAAGGCTGGTCGGTGGGAACACTGGCATCCAGGGCCTCAACAACTTCACAGTCAGTTTCAGGTTGCTCAGTTTCGTGTGGCTTGGCAATAAGAATAGTACCAGATTTTTCTATTTCACTAAAAATAGAAACAAACAAACAAAAACAAGCTGATAATTTTATTCACATTATGTAGAATAAGTTAAAAATTATACCAGTGATTTCCAAAACATAATCTAAGCCAGAAAAGAATACTTTTCCCTACATCACTTCAATTTAAATAGAAAGTCATGTTCAATATAATGAGAAAATAAGGTACTGTTCAGATATATATTACCCAGCCTTGAATTCTTTCTGGAACAAACATTTAAAACTTTTAAATACTAAGCATGTCTTCTGTTCCTTTGTCCCATATTGGGACAAACTCCTAAATGGTAACTGGAACATCTCTGTACACAGTTCCTTCAACCTGGCCCTTACATTCTTAAGAAGAATAGGTTTTATTTTTAAAGTGCTTGTGGTAAAAAAAAAAAAAAAAAAAAAAAGGTAATGATAATATTAACTGACACATATATTCTTACTATGTGCCAGATTTTGTCCTATGCACTGTACATATATTAACTCATTAGATAAAGGAAATCTTTAAAGTAGTATTAAGGAAATTTTATTTTGTTCATTGTACTGTTGCTCGAAGGAGCTGGGAGAATTACATAGTTGGTTTTCTAAATTAAGAAAACCTTAAGCCTACATGTTCTGAATATTTATTATCAAGTTTGAAAAAGGAAGGTATTCACACAAACACATAATTATATATTGGAATGCCATAGTGATACTTAATGCAATGACTAATCTGACACTTGAATTTTTGATAATTATAGAAACTATTACTCAAGTAAGTATTGTGTTTCTTAAATAACTAGAACCTCTCTTTACCTAAATGATATAGAGATTTCACTGCTGGGATCTAATCAGTTTCACCACGTTGGGCAGCAAAATAAATAATCATTATAAGATCATTATACTAAAAAATAATAAAAAGACAGGCATTATAACTTAGGTCTGCTATATTTCTATCTAATGAGATTCTTTTTTCTTTTCTCTCTAATCACTTACTCAAGTTTTGAGATTGGAATGATCTCTGAGGTAGATGAACTGGAAATATTTTCAATGTTTTCACTGCTCACTAAAGCGGAAGAATCTTCATGTAGATCAATTGTAGAGTGTGTCTCAATCACAGGTGGACTTAACGTTGACTCCATATTCTGTTTTAAAGAAATTTATATTAAATATTGAGATTAATAAATTATCTCTTTAGCTGAACAGGACTCTATAAAAAGTATACCTCAAAAGTGGCAATATAAAGAATGTTCACCAAAAGAGTGAAAGTCCTTTCTTCCAATATTACCATCCTAAGAAATACAGTTCATATTAAAATTCACAAACTAGGACAAAGGAGTTTATCTTTTGTCTTTCCTATTTTCTATTTTGGACCTACAAATATTTCCCTCTTACTGTAATTAAATAATCCTACTAGCAACATAGAAATCCTATGTAAATGTACAAAATAATACAACACACAGTTCTTACCCCCTGAGCAGTTAAGATAATGAGTATCAAAAACAGCACAAGGCATGTACAAGTAACATTAGGAGGCTATTAGGAATCTTGCTACTCCTCCAGTCCTGGGTGTTCTGAGCCATTTGCCCCTCCCAAACACAGTCTGAAATCTACCTAATATCTACTCATGTTTGAAAACCCTACCAGCACCTCCTCCCCACAGCCAACCCTAAATATAATTAGCCATCCCTCTTCCTCTAGGCTCCAATGTTCCCTGTACAATTTTATCACAACATCTATACATCTCTTTTTCCTCAACTCTTCTATAAACACCTTGATTAAAGACTATATTCTCTTGATCTTCATATTCTCAGTACCTAGCAGCACCAGACATTTAATGCTTACTAAATGAATAAATATCAAGTGAGAGGTGCTCATGCTCAGTTCAGAGAAGAGACTATGGACTAGAAAAACTAGGATCCTTAAGAAAAGGAGGGCCAGTATGTGAGCAGAAAGAAAATACAAGGCATAGTCAGAATACAAAATGTGATCATGTGGCAAATTATTTACACTGAAATGAAAAATTCACAGTGGAATGCAAATCGTTTGCATTTTATGGTGGAGGCCTTAAGAACAAAGACTATTATTACATAGTAACAAATATTGTATGTATTATCATTTCAACATGTATTTAATGTAAAATTTGAGGTATTTGCACTCTTTTATAAATTAAATCTGATGTATATTTTGTAATTAGAGCAAATCTCAGTTTCGACTAGCTGAATTTCCAGGGCTCAACAGTCACATGTAGCCAGTGACCATGATACTGAACAGCAAGAGTCTATAAGATATGCAATAAGCAACTTCAAAGTGTTTGAGCAAGAGTATGCCTGATGAAAATTCTGGAAAATGAACAATGGTAGGACTGTTCAGGAGAATCATGTAATTAGAAGGGATAGAGAGATCACTTTTCTCTCTCAGACACAAATCTTTGACAAATGTCTTCCAAACACAACAAAACGAAACTTACTACATCTCCTTAAATAACCCAATTAAGTCATAAAATAGCTCTAGCTGAATTTAAAAAAGAGAATTCTCCCTCATTTGGAGCTGAAATTTTATTTCTGTTAATATATGAGATTGTTTTTCCTTAGTCCTTCTTCCAGCTCAAATATCCCCAGTTCCTTCAGCCATGTCTGATATTAAATGGTTTCCAGATGCTTCAGCATTCTGGTCAGCTTACATTCTGGTCTAGTTTTCAGTATCTTTCATAAAATCTGGGGTACAAAATTAAAAATAATATTTGGGACATAGGAGAGAAAAGAGGAAAACATTTTAACCTATTATTAATTCATATTCCACAAAAGCGATTAAACTTTGTTATCAAAATACTGTGCTCTACACACAAATACTTTTTGTTGTCAGAAAAAAATTTCCTAACACCTGAAAATCTGAAGAGAGAAGATACATTATAATGAGCAAAAATAAAACCTAAGAAGAAATGAGCACTTACACCCAAACTTTCACCACAGAGAAAATGGTCTCACTTATTATTCAATCTGTAATTGTGCATTTTCTCAAAAGCAGTAATAGTCTTAGCAGTTGAATAGTACTAAAGCCAGTTGAATAGTTCTTCAAGAAGAAAAAGAATCAATATCCAATACTTTAATAACCAAACAGATTTCCTATTTTATGAAATAGTTAGAAAAGGCATATAATTAAGAGTCAAAGCAGCATAACTTACTTGTACATCCACAACATAGTCATCTTTTAACTTATGTTCTTCTGGAAGAACAGGTAAGTTTGAACCCACTTTTCCTGATAATTCGGCACTGATAGGTCCCTCTTGTTCATCCTATATTGCAACAAACAAAAAGCTAACTGATAAAAATTGTTTCACACAACAGTCCTGAAGCAATATTAAAGACCATCTCTTCCTATATTTTACAACCCAAACATTGTCTTGAAAGCATTTGACTCTAAAAGCTTTTATCTGTTTGCATGTTTATCTGTCTTCCTGCACTCCCCTCCTCGTACTCCCCTAATATATACACTAAATGAGGTCATCGTGCACCGGGCCTCTAGTAAATATATAATATCTTGGCGATAGCTTTATTTCAGAATTACCCAAGTAACTTCTCATATTACAGCGAGGGAAAATATTATAAATCTCCACCACCAGAAATTATGTCATATAATTTTAAACTACTTTTACTCTGAATATGTTGAGGAAGTCTTAGAAAGCTGACACACAGATTACATTATCAACTTTAAAGTACCTTTTTCTGGAATTGTACATCTTCATTTTCTAGCGCGCAACTGTCATCTTGAGAGTAATATGATGAAGCTGAAGCTGAAGAACTCTCTTTACAACACACCGGCCAACTGGGAAGCCTGTGAAATGTCCATTACCATCACCACCAAAAAAAAAAAAAGGAAGAAAAAGAAAAAGGAAAAGATATTAAGCCCACATATTCTCTACTATGCGCTAGAATTTGGGTCAATAAACACAAGGATGATTCCTATCTAATGCCCTTAAGAATTTAATTCAATGATAAAGACAAATGTACCTAAAACAAGGAATTTTTATTTAAAGCCCTAGTAAAAAAATATACTGTTATCAGCATTCCAATAAAGGATTATTAATTTCATGAAGGTAAAACAGAAAAGACTTCACAAAAGGAGTATTTGATTATCATCCCACAAGGAACAGGGAAAACTGTCAAAAAGCTATCTAACCTCAGAAAGCACCAGATGCCTATGATAGTCTAAATTCTACCAAACAATTAAGAACAAATAACTCTAAAGCTACCTATGTTATTTCAAAGCATATTGGGTTTATATGGGGAACATAATAGGAACATCAAAAATTAACAGAAGTAGCACACACAAATGAATACCACAGTTTATTCCGCTTATGGAATCAGACACAGAACATCTAGAATCATTAAAGAAGAAAGTATCTAGGAACACAGCAAAAAATAATATTATGATCAAGCAGATATTCAGAAGTCATTCAATATAATAAAATTTATTTATTTAGTTTTGCCATGAAAAAACATTAGAAAAAATATTTTTATCTCCACAGGCACTTAAAAAAATCTGATAAACTTAACACATCTCACAAGTCAATAAAATAAGTAGATATTTAACATGGGAAATATATATATGCATAATACACAGGCTTAAAAGCCAGTATCACACTTAGTGAAGAAACCTAAAAATACATTATTTAGATCTGAAACAAGACAAGAATGTCCATTATCACTATTATCCTATCTAATAAAAGAGTAATATGCAGATTGACCATCACTCCAATACACAAGATCAAGATAGCTGCTCCTATGTGGTCAAAGATCCTGCCCTCATGTGGACACAAGATGGCCACAACAAGATGGCCAGCAGGGGAGGCCAGTTGGGAGGGACCAGGCTTGTAAGAGAGGGCAGTTGAGAGGAACCAAGCCTGTAAGAGAGGGCAGTTGGAGGCAATCAACCCTGTAGGGGAGGGCAGTTAGGGGTGACCAGGCAGGCAGAGGAGGGAAGTTGGGGGCAAACAGGCTGGCAGGGGAGCATTTAGACATCAATCAGGCTGGCAGGCAGAAGAGGTTAGGGGCAATCAAGAAGGCAGGCAGGCGAACAGTTGGGAGCCAGCAGTCCTGGATTGTGAGAGGGATGTCTGACTGCCTGTGGCAGTTGAACATCTTGAGGGATTCCAGATTGGAGAGGGTGCAAGTTGGTCTAAAGGACAAACCCCTCCCCACTCCCCCGCCCCTGTGTACAAATTTCGTACACCAGGCCTCTAGTTACATTATAGTAGGATAAAAGGTATATTAAGAAACTACACATGTATTCATCTATTTTAATGAGAAAACTTGTTATTTACCTATAATTTCCACAAAAACATTTTTAGGTGTGGTCTTAATACAAGATTCTTAAAAAATACTACAAGTACAGAAGGAATGAATGACCCTGAATAAAGTAAATGCCTAGATTCAAGAGGCATATTTTAAGGACTTCAATTTTTTCTTAAATCTGACTCCTTTCATTTTAAAAAGTACATTTCTAAATAGTTTTTTTCTTGAAGGTTTTCAACATGAATGTATAGTGACTGAAGTTTTTCTTGTAGTGACAACCTAGAATCTAATATTGCCAGACATTCTGATGTTTTCAAGAGTATGTTACAACTATGCTTCTAAAAATTATCATTAAGGTTTAAATGTTAGGATAGAAGGGGTATCAATTAGTTCTTACCAAAGGGAACAGGAGAAAGACTCAGGAATTTTTTTTCTTGAGAATTTAGCAACTAAACTGAGCCTTGAAGTGCCAAGGAAGACTTCATTGAGAGAAAATAATCTTTGTCTGAGGCCATACCACCTTGAATGCGCCCGATCTCGGAAGCTAAGCAAGGTCGGGCCTAGTTAGTACTTGGATGGGAGAGAAAACAATTTTTAATGTGAAAGTGATTGCTGGTACACCATTTTTAATGACATCAATGCCTCAGAATGATAACATTTTACAACTGCCTAACAGAAATACTGAACTGTCAACAGTTTTTTATTTCTATAATTTATCAAAGAAATATTATAATTCAAAATTTATTACTATTTTATTTCTACCTAGTAAATTTTGAAATTTAATTCCACCTAATAAATATTGAAATAAAATTCAGTAATAAATATTGAAATATAATAAATTTCAGGACAAGTTAATGTGCAATGAAGGATATGCTGATATGCAAATAAGCCAATAAATGTCAGGTAGGAGGCAAAACTAAACTGGAGTCCATCAAACTTTCAAATGAGTTAATATTATTTCCCTCTGAGTTATATAAAAGAAACTATATAAGCACTTAAGGCTTTCAAGTAGGTACCAGATATTATGTTACATACAGGGCTTTGTTAGGCATAATTTCCAACTCATTCAACATCGAAGTTATAATGACAAAACATTATAAAGTATCAATTTTGCCCTAACTCGTTTGGCTCAGTGGAGAGAGCACTGGCGGGCAGACTGAAGTATCCTGGGTTAGATTCCAGTCAAGAGTACACATCCGGATTGTAGGCTCAATCCCCAACAGGGGGCATGCAGGAGGCAGCCCATCAATGATTCTCATCATTGATGTTTCTATCTTTATCCCACTCCTTTCCTCTCTGAAATCAATTAAAATATCGATATATATTTTATAAAGTATCAATTTTAATTAAGTAGACAAAATTTAAGTTAATTGAAAAAGCACTGTCACTAAGAGAGAAATGTATTATCTATTGGTAAAAAGATATAGTGATTATAAATCCATATGCACCTAACAAAATCACTTCAAAATATGCAAAATTACTGATAGCTAAAGGTGGAAAGAAAATAGTAAAAAATTATGATTGCCTATTTTAAATTATGTCTTACAAAATAATAGATGGATAAAACCTAAGAGAACATGAAATTTGTTATTATATATAGGCAACAAACTTGCCCAAATATATAGGACTTTACAACTAATTCAAATTAACATCCTTTTAAAACACTATATAAAATATTACCCAAATAATGACCATCTACTAAAGCTTCAAAAGAAGACTCAAATTCCAAAGATCAAAATCTAGTAAACTGTACTCTCCAAGCACATTGCAACAAACTTTGAAACAGAAAAATAACTAACAACATTTTAAGCCTGGCGAAAGAATCACGTAGCAGAATAATCTTTCATTTTGAGGAAACAATAAGGAACATTATGAAATATTACACCGGAAGACTTACAGGTCAAAATTGGTGAGATATAGATAAAAGAACAGGAAAACTATGCTTTTGAAGGCAACTGAAGATAAATACTAAAAATGACAAAAGACACTGTAAATCCAAAGAAACAAGGAAGGCTAAAATGACAGAAATTGCTAAAATAGAGAAGAAAAATGCAAAAAAAAAATTAAGAAAACCAAAAGTTGGTCCTTTGAAGAAAACATTTAAAAAGACAAACTGGCAAAACCAATTAAAGATAGTTAAGGATATGAATTAAACTATGGTATAAAAACATGAAAGAACTACAGACAAAACCAATTGTTTTAAATTATAAAATATTACAAACTATATATACCAATATACTTTAAAACTTAGAAAAAAAATAGGTGTTTCTGGGAAAGTAGCAAAATTGGCGCAAAGTATACAAAACTTGGAATATACTAATAAAGAAATCTGAGTGGCTTAATCAACACCTCATAAAGAGAAGGAGAGACTCCCAAACCAGGCTTTTTTTTTCTTTTTTTTTTAAATATACTTTTATTGATTTCAGAGGGAAAGGGAGAGGGAAAGAGAAACATCAGTGATGATAGAGAATCACTGATTGGTTGCCTTCTGCATATACCCTACTGGAGATTGAGCCTGCAACCCAGGCATGTACCCTTGATTGTAATCGAACCTTGGACACTTCAGTCCGTAGGCCAATGCTCTATCCAATGAGCCAAACTGGCTACGGCTATTTGGAAATAATTTCGAACTTCCAAAAGAATTGACATTATAGTACAAAGAACATCCATAAACTTTATCCATTATCAACCTATTGTTAACATTTTACTCATTTTTTCCCATCATTTGCAATTTGCTTATGGCATGCACCCTTGCTTCCCCTCCCTCTCTCCCTTTCTCCATATAATTTATTTCTAAGTATACGGCATGAGCATTATTTCCACAGAATGAGGATATTCTCTTACATAAATATAGTACAGTTATCAACTTCAGTAAATGTTACACTGACACAATGCTTTATCATCATCTGTATGCAGTTTTGTCACTTAGCACAATAATGTCCTTATAGCATCCCCACCCACCACCTCAAGTACAAATTGAGTCTAATCCAGCATTTGTCATCAGCATTCTTTAATCTGGAATAGTTCATGGCCTTTATTTTACGTAGCACTGATATTTTTTAAGAACATAGTGAAGTATGGTAGCAACCATACTTGGGTAAAAACTGCTGTTTAATATTTAAACTTGCTGTTTTGGGTTCTGTACTCATTTAAAAGTTATTTTGACTTTCTGAACTTATGTATGCTATCCCAAAACTCCGTTGATGATGGTTTGAATATCCCATTGATTGTGATCTCACTGGTTACTGAAGCACATTTTTCTGGGAACTAAGACAGATAATAAAGTTTCAGTTGACTCAGTGGTCCCAGAATAAGAGCACAAATTATCCCAAATTGCCTCAGTTGCTACAGATAGTGCATTCCTGTTGACTCAGTGATCCCAGAATCTGGACAGCACAATTATTCTAAATTGTCCAGGTGATCCCAGTTTTTCTGTTGATACTTTAGATAACTTGCTCAGTTTCACTTTGGTAAAATCTCGAAACAGGTTCCTCATTCCAGATCCAAAGATGTAATCGATACCTTTGTGATATTCTGCCAATATAAGCCAGAGCAGCAAGCTGTTCGGGGCTGTGAGGTCTGGAGAGCTTTTGCTCTCTCGTATGCCACCAGCCTTTAATAAATGACTCCATAATTCAACTTTTTTGAGGCGTCCTTTGTAAGATGGGAGTTACACCACAACAATAGTCCTTTTATTTTTAAACTAGAGGCCCGGTGCATAAAATCCATGCACTCGGGGCAGGGGAGGGAGAGTCCCTCAGCCCTGCCTGTCTGATGGCTTAGGCCCACTCCCCATGGTCAGTGTGTGTCATAGCAACAGGTTGTTCCGCCATTCTGCCAATTTGCATATTAGCCTTTTATTATACAGGATAATATAATCCTTATTTGATGTTTATCTGATGTTTCCTCATGACCAGGTTCAGGTTATATATTCCTGGCCAGAATCCTTCATTAGTGATCTGTGTCTTTCCAGGTAATACATCCAGAAGCATACAATATCCATCTGTTTCAGCATATGCAATTCCAATGTTAAGTGGAATGAGAAATAAAAACAGTCCATAAAAAGCCTTGTACAAAAAGATCCACAGTAGTTTTACTCCTAATAGACAAAGACTGGAAGCAGTTGAGATGTCCAATAACAGGAGAATAAACACACTGCAGTATATTCATACAATGTACTACTACTTGCAAATTACTGATAAATGAAACAACATGGTTAAATCTTGGAAACTTTACCCTGCATGAAAGAACCCAGATATAAAAATAAAATACTGTGTAATTCCACTTAGATGAAATTCCAGAATTAGCAAAACTAATCCATGGTAACAGAAATCAAATCACTCTTTGTGTTTTGGGGGATTTGCTAGAAAGCGACATAAGAGAACATTCTGGGGTAATGGAAATGTTCTATATCTTGATGGGGTGTGGGCTACACAGATGTATGCATTTGTCAAAACTGATCCAACTATGTATAGTTAATATATGTAGGTTTCACTATATGTAAATTTCAATTAAAAATATAACAAAAAAGATTTTTCTCCTCTGTAATAACCTGGAAGATATACTATTAGCAATAATAAAAGTATAAAATAACTTCAAAATTAACCTAAGTAACACCACCACTTATAACTCTAGTAACAATCATAAAATGAAGAGATAAATGAAGAATTAGTATTAACACAGATGGAATGCTGGTGACAGCAATGTAAAGACAATAATTCTCTCCAAAGTAATTCATCACTCAAATATAAGTCCTATCAAAATATTTGAAGAATCCTATTGCTCTAAATACAATATGAAAAAAAAGTGACCCAAGAATAACCATATTAACCAGAAAGCCTAAAGGTAACGAGTTCACCTTGCCAGATGATTAAATTTGTTACAAAACCACTCTAATTAGACTACAGTACTGGGATAGCAAAAGATAGGCAACTGGAACAGAATACTCCCAAAAGCATTCCTTGGCATAAAGTCTCTCTTTAGAAACAACCTACACACAGTGGTCAATAAATACTTTGGAGTGTATCAATGGCACGAGGCCTTCCTGAAAGTATCTGCTAGAATTCATTTTAATGATGATTCTACTAACTAAATCAAGTTTTTAAAAAAAAAGTGTTTAGTAGGAAAAGTAGGGGGAAAAGAATGAGATCAATAGTATTACCATTTATGTAAATTCTAAAACCAATAAAACGTTACTTTGGAAAGAAACACAAATCTAAATAAATACATGAAGGTTGATTGAAAAAAAATGCATCGAATATATTCCAGGGTAAATGCCTAAAATGGGGGTAAACAGTAGTGAAACTATCACTCCTATCACCATGGATTAGAAGATAAAAGAGTAATGATATAAAGTGGAGCAAAGATGAGGACCTGGTGGAAAAAGTGGCATTAACTGAGGATGGCCAGCCCAATTATAAACATCTGATGTCTCCAGAAGAAAAAAGTTTTTTAATCTGTCAAGACCTTTAAAGTATTAACTCAATTTTTACAAATAAAGAAACTAAAGCTCAGAAGTTAACTTGCCCAAAGTCACTCAACTTGTGACTGAAAACCTAGATCTCTCTCCACAGCCCATGATCTTTCAGTATTACTGCATTTCATACTTAATATTCTTGAGTCAGTGGGTGAACAAAAAGAAAGGTAAGGAAATAACATGGATCCATTCACTCAGAAACTGATGACATTAGTCACGCTAGTTAGTGTAACATAAACTATCACAAAGGAGGAACAGCATTTGCCGAATGATGTAGATAGCAATAAGTGCTAATAAACATGACACTTTGCAGTATACTGCCTGGAGTATGGATTTCAAAGTCAAGCTACTCAAGTGTAATCCCAGGTCTCTTGTATATGTTTTTAGGAAAATGACAAAACAGCTGTACCTCAATACCAATACTGTAAATGGTGTTATAAAGAGGAAAATGAAATAATGCACGTGCAATTCTTAGCCCTGGCATAGAATATGCCCTAAAATCTTTGCTGTTATCAACTATTAACCTTTCTATCTTCTCTCACTTATCAAATTGGGATGGTTGTGGCACAATTTACCATTTTTTTATTTCTCTGTTGCATGTGGCACCTTAGACCACTGCCACTAGAAACCCTCTCCTTGGTTTGTCAAATAACACACTTCTGCCCATCTCTCTGATTCTCAGTCGCCTTTGATAACTCTGCTTCTGCTCATCATTAAATTCTGGTGCCACCCGCGTTCTTTTCTCATTCTCCCTTTTATCTCTCTTTAAGTATATCTTAAGAAATTTCAGCTATTTTTATGGTTTTGGGTTGGTGGCTGCCAAAATGTGTATCTTTAGCTCTTAGTATCTTCTCCTAACTAGTCTGTTCTTAAAACCCTCCAATGATACCCTATATTGATGCTGAGAATTAAGCATATTTATAAGTTGAATCTCTCCTCCCTTCATTGACCAAGATATGTAAAATAAAACAAAATTAAATCCAAACTTGAATACAGCTTATTCCTTTTCCAAACCGCATCTTCCTACATCCTAGCTCTCACCAGGTGGTACTGTTATCCACCTAGTCCTCAAGTTAGAACCTGAAAACATCCGTGCTACTCCTTTTTTACCATCTCCAGTTTATTTTACCTCAAATGTATGCAATCCATTTCTCCCTCCCTGTTGAGACTGCTTTAGCTTAAGCACTCATCTCTTACCCAGAGCAACCCCTAACAGAGCTCCCTAATTCCTACCTTGTTACCTCTACAATTCAACCCTTCATACCACTCCAAAACCTAGTACTAAATTACCTCAGGATACCACTCCTGTTTAAGACCTTTTATAGACTCTACGTGACAAAAGTCAAGCTTCCCTTCATTCTTTTAAAAATCTCTACAATTCTTCTACTACCCAAGTCTTCATCTTCTGTAATTCCAGCCACTCCTGCCTCCCACTTTATGCTTCACTGATACAGAATTGCTTGTGTTCCTGGAACACATACCATGTTTCCAAGCTCTGGCTCATGCTGTTCCCAACAATGTTCTGCCCCTGCTCTCACTCCCCACCAACCAAAACCTGGCGAAATTCTTATTCTTTTTTCTGGGAAAGGAACTAGTTAGTTAGAAACTAGGAGACTTTCCTGGTTTCCACAAGCGGCCCTATTCTCAATTCCCACAGCCTTTTGGCATCTCTCTAGCTAAGCACTTACTAAAACACGAACTGAAATGAACTGTTTATATTCCTGTATCTCATAGAACACTGGGTACATCTAGGGCAGAAAATCAACCCTCTGCCCTGATCTCAGCACAGTGATCTACTGAGCTCTTCCTCTGCTATGTGTGGAAACAGCCTTTGATAAGAGCTTTAAAAAGGGAGAGCCTTGTAATCAGTGACTTCATGGTGAAAGAACTGAACTGGGAATGAGGAATTGCTTCTTAAATATATTGGTAAGTACAAATCTGACCCTTAGTACAGAAACATAGTGTCAGCATTGAATTAGGGCAGTGTGGTAAAGTAGGGCCCTCTCCACACAAAAAAGGGGGCACTGGAGCCCCCTCAAAACAAAACAAAAAAAATATTTTGGGAAAGACACTTACTTAAATGAAACACAGGGGTGGGAAAGTACAGTGAAAATTATGGTTTGGTTTTTTAACATCACTGTCTGGAAATTTGAAAAAATTAACAGAAATTCTATTAAGTACTGAGAGACTTGTGGGAAATGGGTAATAATTTAAAAATTATAATGGAATAATAATATGAATGACAAAGATGCAAAATTGGCTACTAAGAGGAGCTTATCAACTCTTCTACAAACCTTTTGTCTAATTCTGCAACGGCTTTAGGTACCTAAGTGGATTAAGGGGGAATGAGATGTTGGGAAATAACTAAAACAAAAGTTAGACCTCTAGTTGGGTCAGTGCTGTAATTTCAATTTTTTAATTTCCCAAGGAAGAAAAGTTTCAAAAGATACAACATACCCTTTGCCAATCACCGTCATGCACCCATCCTCTTCCCCAATCTCATCACCACCTTTTCAAAAAAACTTCAAGTCTAAATATCCTATTTTAATGTCTTTTAATGGCTTCAGTGAATAATATTAAAATGTCTCTAAATTTGGCAGTCCAAACAAATCTCAAATCATACTAACCCAAATGTTTCTTAAGGTCAAGTTCCATTGCCGAAACCGGTTTGGCTCAGTGGATAGAGCATCGGCCTGCGGACTGAAAGGTCCCAGGTTCGATTCCAGTCAAGGGCATGTACCTTGGTTGCGGCCACATCCCCCGTAGGGGGATGCAAGAGGCAGCTGATCGATGATTCTCTCTCATGGATGTTTCTGGCTCTCTATCCCTCTCCCTTCCTCTCTGTAAAAAATCAATAAAATATATTTAAAAATAATAAAAAAAGTTCCACAAACTTTTCACTCTACTTAAACTCACAACATTCATTTTTCACCATGGGAATCAACAAACTTCACAGAACTTTACGATTATTATTTTCAGTACTAGGCTAACTGATCTGCACCCCCCACCCCCAACAGGTCATAATATCCTCATTACTGCTAATGAGTAAATTTGAGAAATCATATTGAGGTTAGCTTAAGCAAAAGATAGCCAGGAATTATACAAAGTAATAGAAGCGTGGTTCATTTAAATCCACAAATGTTAAGAACCACATTATAATAAATTATAAATTGTTTTTATCTTCACTATCCAATTAAATTTTTTCTAAATCATGTTTAAGGACACAAACTTAAAACTAGTAAATAAGTCCTGGAAATCTAAAACACAGTACAGTGAATATAAATAACAATATTCTATGACAATCATCAAACTTACTTTATTCCAACTACACACACACAAAAAATGACGAGACATGCCAGAGATTCTATCATTACAATGGCAATCATATTGCAATATATAAACATCAAATCCACACGTTGTACACCTTAAGTTTAAACAATGTTATATGTCCAATATAGTTCAAAATTTTAAAGAAATTCACAGATAATGGTGCATTTTAAACTTGAATGAGAAGTGTAACCTCTGTCCTATGAGCCATTTTTGAAGTGCTAATGAAAAATAACTTGGTCTAAAGATGGATAAGACCAAGGAGAAAGAGGAAAGATGTCATCTACAAACAACTACGCAGCCAAGGAGGTGGATAATGAATGAACACAGGTTTTGGTATCTCATTTACAAATTTAAATTTAAAATGGAGTAAGTGGACTCACTTACATGCACGTCTTGGAACCCAATATAATACTAACAGGTGGGGTAGCGGGAGCAGACATTGGTCTTAAGAGGATACGGAATCAGAGACAAGAGGCAAAATGTCTTTTTCTCCTAGGGGTGTCGAACTCAATCAGAGAAGGGGCCAAAATCTAAAATCCAGCCTAAATCGCGGGCCGAATGGTTTACTGAACAGTCATAAACTGACAATGTCATAAACTGACAGCGGAGTGCAGTGATGACAGCGCGGTGCGGGCCACATTGCAAGGCCTGGCGGGCTGGATTTGGCCCGCGGGCCTTGTGTTTGACATATGTGCACCATCCATCAACCTTCCTATCAAAAATCCCTGTGCCAGGCAAGTGTTTTCTTTCCCTCTTATTTATGTACCATTTTAAGGGAGAAAGAACTCAACAACTTCAGTGTCTTTGGGATTTATTAAGCCAGCCCCCAAAAATAAAAACAAAAACTGTTGGTCTTTTTGCAGACATAAGCTACACCAGAAACTTAAGTGAATTTGAATTTTCATCAACAGCAAATCACTTTGAATGAAGAAGCACCTGGTAAGTCAGCAAAGCGTCACACATCTCTGAAGAAATCCCTACCAAGTTACAACAATGATAGCAATCCTTGGACCGGCAAACTCTCTGCTCTTCAAAAACAAAACACAAAAAACAAAACAAAAAAAACCACACACACACACACACACAAGAGAACAACAAGCCAACGTGCCAGGAACGTACACACTCCATAAACTTTAGGGACAAGACAGTCCTCCCATTCCTAAGGGACATGCCCCAGCCAGGGCACCTGACGGTGCTGAACCCACTACACCTGAGCCTCGCTCTCTTCTAAGCCAGTGGCTTCCCATCACCTTCCCCTTAATGAAAAAAAAGTGCTTTCATAGCGCCCTCCAAAGTTTCCAAGAACAGCAGCCCCCAACTGCACTGGAGCCCAAAGACTGCGAGAAATGGCCAGAACTACAGATGTCCATGGCAACCCCCCCCCCCCCCGGAACACCTCGCGTTTTTAAAAACCGCACGTCGGGAACGTAACCCAGCCGACCTGCTCCATGCCCTGACCGCCCTGGGAAAGCAAGTGGCTGGCAGCGAACTGACCGGCTTCCTAGCACCCATCCCAACGCCGCCCCCCGGGGCCAGGGGCGCTGAGCGCCAAGGCGCGCAGGTGGTCGGTCCCCGGTCCCCCGGCACCCTCCTCTCTCCCGGTCTGTAAACTCCAAAACACACCCAGAAAACCTCCGCACACAGTGCTGTCCGGCCGAGCCGGCCAGGGGGTCGCTGAGCCATCGGCGTGTCGCTTCCTAGGGTCCTCGGAGACCCGCACCCTGAAACTCGAGGGGATGTGGGGGTGTGACCTGAGCTGCGCCCTCCTCCACCCCCCCCCCCCCCCGGGCCCCGGGGAAAACCCCGCGCGGGCGAGGCTCACTCACCAGACCAGCGAACACAGAGAGAGGCAAGAGAGCAGGGCCAAGGCCCGCCGGTACTTCTTCATCTTCTCCTCCTTCTTCCCCCGGCCAGAAGGCGGCACATCCTCCCGGCAGCCGCCACTGCCGAGGCCAAGATGGAGGAGCCGGAGCGCGAGGATGGGAGCGCGAGTCCGAAGGGCTGCGGCGCCGGGGGAGCGGCTCCTCGGAGGCCCGCGTGCCGGCCGCCCTCACCCAAGGTCCCGCGGGGGCGCTTCACAGGACGACTCCGGGCTCTGCCGCTGCTGCCGCGGCCGCCGCCAGATCGTCGCGCCCGCCTCCTCCAGCCGCCGCCGCCGCCGCCACAGCCGCCCCGTATCCCCCGCCCGCCCGCCCCGGCTCTCCCTTCGGGCTGCCCGCGACCAACGGCCGCAGCGCACTCGCCCGCCAGCAGCCAATCACCGGCGGGGCCGCGACACCTCACACACCGCTGAGCTGGAAGCAGCCGCGTCACCCACGTCCCGCGGCGCTCGCCACTCCGCCGGCCCTCGCGCGGGCCACGCCCCCTCCGACGTCTGGGGGTGGTGGTGAGAGGACACAAAGCGCGAGAGCAGCGAAGCCAGCGCCCCGCCCACCGCAAGTCCTGCCCAATCAGAGGGGCTCGCGTTCAGGAAGTCGGAGAGGAGCCCCGTGACGCTCAGCCCGCTTCCTTACAAAGGCCGGCCCCTTAGCCCGAGGCCCGCGCCGACTTCGCGCAAGGCCTCTTGGGAGTTGTAGTGTACCCTCCGAAGCCTTCCTTTCCCTTTTCCTTTTTCCCCCTTCTTCCCTCCTGGGATGACAGAGTGGATGGAGAGGTTTATAGTTTCGCTTCTCACCACAAGACTGGCCAGCTTTGGAATTATTGCATTCAGGTTTCCTCTTTGGGCATAGTTTTTGGGGTGGTCTAGAATGATGGTGGAGAGAGAAAAAAAAAAAAACCACAAAAAACCCTATACGAATACGATTTAAAAGGCGTTTTGCCCTGCGTCATTGGGCCGGGGCCATTCAGTCAGGTGCTGATTGGCACGCGGGAAGGGGTGTGCCAACATTCTTCTCGCCTGATTGGTTGGGATGGAAAGTCCTTCGCCTCTCCGCCTGCGGGAGAACTTCTCCGCCCGCCAGATTCCTCTGCTGGGGCGCGCTGGGCCGGTCCCTGTCCAGCCGGATTCCTGCCGTGGGTGGGCCGCGGAAAGTCTGGAAGGGAAACTGCGGCTCCTGCTGGGGAGTTCCAAGTCTTAGGGTTCTTCCCAGCGGGGAAGGCTACCGTCCATATGACCGCTTCTCAGTCTTTACTCACAAGCCATGTGATCACCCCAGATTTTTATGCCAAGGGGACCCAAAACAATCTCCCAGAAGCTAGTTCAGAGGCACTGCCGAAACTCCAAAATGTTTTACCGCTTTTCTTCCCAAGAGCTTCTTTTTTTTTTTTTTTTTTTTTTTTTTTTTGGTGGTGGTGGTGTTTGTTTGTTTTGTTAATCCTTAGCCAAGAATATTTTCCCATTTTTTTTTTTTTTTTTTAGAGACTGGGAAGGGGAGAGACACATGGATGTGAGAGAAGACAGTATTTTAATCTATTTTCTACCGCACCAATACAATAGTTACTAAATATTTATTGAAAGGAAAATAAGGGGAGGAAAGTTTTGTTTCCAATACTTTCAATGTTTATTTCATAAAACTTTCAGATCAAAACCACATGAGTTATTATCGTAACTTTGACGTGTATGGCTATGAATGTGTACAATATATACACTAGAGGCCCTATGCACAAAATTTGTGCAAGAGTAGGCCTTCACAGCCCCAGCTGCCTGGGCCACCCTCACATCCCAGCATTGTCCAGACGGTTGTTCCACTCTTCAGCAGTTTGGTTGATTTGCATATTATGCTTTTATTATAATAGATGAGAATATATATTAATACCTTTAGGATTTTATTTGGAAAAGGTATTACAGGGTCCACAATTTTTTCATTATTTTTCAAAATGTCTTTATTATAAAAGCAAAATCGACTATTCAAAATTGATTTCTAATGTTCACATTCCACTTACAAGAGTAACATCCTATGACAGTGTGAGAGTACATATATGCATGATTAGAAACAAAGGTCATGGGGGTTTGTTGTCAGAGGCCAACAAGTTAGCACTTGCAGTAAAAGGGTGAGGAAGGGAAGGAAGAAGAATGTAAACTTTTTAAAAAATATATTTTATTGAATTTTTTTACAGAGGAAAAAAAATCACCAGGGTGATGTTGCAGCTTCCCAGACAGAGCTGTCTTAGAGAGTTAGAAACATCAATGAGAGAGAAACATGGACCAGCTGCCTCCTGCACATCCCCCACTGAGGATGTGCCTGAAGCCAAGGAACATGCCCTTGGCCGGAACCGAACCTGGGACCCTTCAGTCCGCAGACTGAAGCTCCAACCACTGAGACAAACCGGTTTCAGCAAATGTAAACTCTTTAGTCTTTAATTTTGGTCATGAGGATGACCAAAGCAACTGCATGTAGGAAGTTACATGCAATTTAGTGAACATTTTGGCATTTTGGGTGTAGAATGTGTGCGTGTGTAGTGGTCTCTCTAAACTGAAAAGATGTTTTGTGGTTTTTTTTTTATCATTGCAGCTATGTGGGAGGACTATGGGTTTTGCACAATAAGTGACCAGGAGCAGAGGGGATATTTCCTTTTCATCACTTCTCTCTAATTATCTCTGTATTCATCAATTCCCCACCCACTCCGCCATGCTGACTATCTGCCCTCAGTTCCTTCACTAACACCACACACACACCATTTTTTCCCGAGCCTGCTAAGTTTTCTCAAGAGCGACATGTCCAGTTTCAACACCAATATGCTTTCATAGTGGAGATGAACTATTTGCCTGATGCAGGGGAAGTGCTGTAGGTGTTCAGAGGAGAAAGGCCAGGATGGATCAAGCTGGCTACTCCAGGCAAGTAGTGGGAGAGAAGGGATAGGATTGGACCTGAAAGCCGCTAGATGAATATTCCCTGGCCGACGGAGCCTGAGCCACTGAGCGTGCTCATGTCGTGTTTCAGGTGCGGTGGCACTTTCCAGGCATTGGGAAGGGCAGACAGCTAAGGAATGGAGGTACACCTCCTCTACTAAGGGGGAGAAAAGATGGTCAGTTTACCCTGAGAGGAGGCATGTCAGGGGGTTGTAGGAGACACAGTTGAAAGGTAGTTTGGGCAAATGACAGAATGTATTGAATGCCCTGCTAACGTCGTCCAGGGACAGCATCTTTGAGCAGAGTTATTTCTCTTTCTTTCCAATACAGATCCTCGGCCTTAATCTTGAAAAAGGCAGCCAATTACTCCCTTACCTGTCGAAGGCCCAGAGGTGGTTACTGACCTGGGGAGGAGCTCATTCATTTGCTGGATACAGAGTTTGCTCCCAGAGAAAAAAAATTAGTCAATGGAGAACTAGGAAATCCAAAGAACTTTCCTCTGACATCATCAGAACATTCACATAATATATCTTTAATTTGACCATTCTCACAACATTAGGAACCTGTCAAGATAAACGAATATACTGAGAGAGGGAAGGAGGGACAATATGAACAAGGGATAGATGGAGAGAGAAAAGAGGAGAGATGGGGAGCTGGAGGAGGAGTGAATAAGGAATTAACTTGGCAAGTCCTGCAGCTTTGTGGTCACCATGGTGACCTCATGAAGTCATTTGCCTTCTTGCGAGTTTCAAGAAAATCTTTGAAGTATTGACCTGCAGTCCAAGGAAGCCAAATGACCAGGGGAAAAGATCCTATATCTTTATCCTTTTTCATTGCTCTTACTGGTAGCAATCAATGTGAAGTTTTGGGTTTGACTTTTTTTTTTTTTTTTTAAGAAAAGAATTTATGAAAAAGTGTAAAAGCTAGAAGCTGCATAGTGATAGAAGCAGCGGGCTGTTAACAATGATGACTCTGAGGAAATCAGGCCTCGTCCCATGCTTTCCTGCTGTGGTTGTGCAAGAAACTGAAAATGCACAACCAGGAAGTGGCCCCTGGGTTCTCCCTTTTGTACCTGAAATGTCTGGGGTAAGACAGCGCCAGAGAGAAAGGGCTCTTCCAAGGCATACTTACTTTGTTCTCAGTGGGTGTGTTTGAACATCGAACACCCCCAGGGAGCGCATGGAAGGACAAACATACACGGTGCCCCCATGCTGCTGGGGGTTACAGTCTGGCAAAATAAAAGGCAAGATTAAACACCAGCATGTATCCAGCCTGTGCTTCCCTAAGAGAACCTTCGGATTGGCCGAACGGACGTTTCATGTGGCATGGGCCAACCGTGTGCTGCTGGGGACAGGAAATACGCCAAAGGAGGACTTATCTTTGGGTCCCACCTGGCTACGTGACCCTCTGATATCACCAGGGTGATGTTGCAGCTTCCCAGACACAGCTGTCTTTGAACACATGCAGCATAGGGTTGTCAATGAATAAATAAAACTTCGTGAGCAGGAGAGAGCCCACACCTGCACACCCTGCAATTCGATCCTGCTGTGTTTCCCCTTCCACAGGCTTCTGCAACACGGTGCATGTGTTTACAAAACCACACACACACACACACACACACACACACACACACACAAAACAAACACACACAAAAAACAGCCCCTCACTCAACACTTATGAGGCCTTAGGTAAGGCTCCTAATTTTCCTGCGTCTGTAAAAGGAGAACCATGAGGCTCCCCTGGGATTGAAAAGATAATCTAATAAGGTAATTGCGAGCTTTTAGCAAAGTGTCCAGCACAGAGTCATCACTGATGAACATTAGTCGAATCGGAATCGGAATCAGTGGGTGGAAGAGAACACAAAATACTTGAAAAACATCCATTAGGACTATTTTTAGTCCTCAAAGCAGTTCTGCCAGTTGAGGAACATATTTTGCGTATTGTATTCACTGATCTGGCACTTAACACTTAAAGTGCCTTGTATTTTCTCAACAATGAAAAAATGAATCGCTGAGTTTTTCTTAATGACTCTTTTCAGCGTCCCAGGCTACCATCCGCACTGAAAAAACTAGACCCAAGTAGTATTCTTCCGTCCATGTGGACTTCCTGTCATGTATATAGATTTCTAAGAGCTCTGCCTATAACGATATTCCTTATGTTCTGCTTTATTTCAAAGCGTTCAATATATTTCTGCAAATTGTTTCCATTAGGGAGGAGAGAAAGTTGAGACACACAAATTGGACATAGGATTCTAGAGTGTCTAGATTCTCAGGGCTGGGAGGAAGCAAGTCCTCACGCTGGTGAGCCACGGAAGATGAGATGCTAGCTCAGGCTGCGTCAGCAGGCCAGGTGGGGCTGAAGTTCCCCATTTCCTAACCCACTCATTATGACTCCTTAGGTGGGGCTCTCTCTGAGATCACCACGAACAACCCAGGTGAAGACAGGCCTGAAGCAAGCAGAGTCTTGCTGGCCCCACGTAAATTCGTTACGAGTATTTTCCTACTACTTTATGTGGGGAGAAGGAGAGAGCTGGCTCCGGAGGATAGACCCAGAAATATGTACTCACATACTGCTTTTTGCTTACTTACAATGGATAAAACTGGAGATTTTTATTATTTGTTTCTGACTATCACCCCTTCTATCTTCTGGAAATAGTATTCCCTTGTTCTAGGGTAACTGAACTCCCCCCACCTTGCACCTGGCCCCAAGGGGTCTGAATGGGTGCTGTCCTCACCCTCCTGACCAGTGATTGGCCTCTTGTGCGGGCACGTGACCCAGGTTAGCACATGCTGAGCCTTTCCTTTGGATTTTTCAAGCTGGATTTTGGGGGAATGTGTGTGGCTTTTTGTTTGTTTGTTTGTTTGTTTTGTTTTTCCCCTGTGTGATGTCTAAGGGATGGAGCTGGAACCCAGGGACTGCTAGCAGCCTTGACTGGGAGCAAATGAAGTCAGCAGCAGAGAGACGCAGAGATAAAAGGATAAAGGTCCTGCTGATATTCAAGCCCTGGCCCCAGTTTTCCCAGGACAGAATGTCCTTTCCGGAGTCTGGTTAAAGGAGACAAGACAATCATCTGTTACTTAAGCTAGTTCCAGTTGGACTTCTGATTCTTGAAATCAAAAGAATTCCAATTGACATGCCCTGCCTACCTGAAGAATGTATTTCCTCACAGGTGAAAAGAGCAAAGTAATTCTTTTGCATGATAAAAACTGATAGGTAAACAGCTTTTTGTCTGTAGAACCCGTTTCTAGACAATAATTAGAAATGACAAGTCATGCTGCTGTTGACTCTACCTGACAGGGATTGTTAACAACTGACTTCGTCTGTGAAATCTATGTTTTAAAGCTGTTTCAGGCAAAATGATTTCCCACTCATCAAACCCAGTAGCCATTTTCTTCCTTCTCTTAGGTCTCAAGTTCGCTGTCCAGCCGAGTTTGCAATCGGAGCCTTTCTGTTCCTTAGGAAATGTTATCCCATCACTTGCAAGTTTCCATTCCTTAGAATTCATCTTTTTGTGTCTTCAAACTCCATCTCCACTGCTTCTTTCCCATCTGCTCACATATATCTTTATATCTTTCCTGTGTTAACAGGAGTTTTAAATGAACTTGTTTTGTTAAAATAAGTGCCTTTGGATCTAAACCCAGAGCAGCAATTTGATCCTCCAAGTAGGCAACCTCAGTGGTTGGATGTATCTGATTTAAAATAAAACCAAATAACTTTTTGAAATTGAAATACAATTGACATATTATATTGTGTAAATTTATGATGCACAATGTGTTGACTTAATACACTTATATATTACACCGTGACTACGGTCTTAGCTAGACATCACCTCTATCATGCCATATTTCTTTTTAGTGGTGGGAACAGTTAAAATGTAGTCTCTTAGCAACTTTGAAGTTCATAATACAGTACTGTTGTCTATAATCACTATGCTGTGAGTTACATCTCCAGGGTTTATTTATCTACTGGTTTCAAGTCTATACCCTTAAATGACACACCCTCAATTCCCCATCTTACAGCCCCTGGTAACCACAAATGACTTTTAAAGTAGGAATTTCACTAAAGTTTCCAGTAGACTATAACCCACTTCAGGGTAGAGAAGTGTCTTATTTATCTATTTCCTTAGCCCACTCAATGAGTGAATGGCAACGAAGGACTCTGCTTGGCATATACTACGTATTCAATAAATGTTGAATGAATGAATGGTTTTAGTCATCTTCTATAGAGGTCCACTCTCAGACTCACTAGTTAACTACCTAAGCAATTTCCAAGCTTGGGTTTTCTGAATGCCTGTAACCCTGGAGCCCAAATGTAAAATCATTATAATTCAATTAGAAAATATGAGAGACACAATAGTAAACCCAGGGGCAATAGATTAGAACACTAAGAAAGGTTTAATCTCTTAACAAAGACCAAGGTCACAAATATACTTAGGCCCAGCTCTGACTAGAAAACTGTAATTTACCTAAAGCCACAGAGCACCCAGGGAAGTGGCCTACCTATAGAGCAGATGAGGGAGAGAAGAGAAGCACTATGGCAACGGGTATGCTCTGAGATTGCTTTGTATTTTCTGCCTGAGAAGAATTAGGCAGCTTTATTTATTTATTTATTTATTTATTTATTTATTTATTTATTTTAAATATATTTTATTGATTTTATACAGAGAGGAAGGGAGAGAGATAGAGAGTTAGAAACATCGATGTGGGAGAGTCATCGATCAGCTGCCTCTTGCACACCCCCTACAACCAAGGTACATGCCCTTGACCGGAATCGAACCCGGGTCCCTTGAGTCCCCAAGCCGACGCTCTATCCATTGAGCCAAACCGGTTTCGGCGAATTAGGCAGCTTTAGTAGGCATATCATCACCTCTATTGCTCAAGCAGGGAAAAATGCATTTTGTGAATTGTGTTAGGACCAAGTTATACTTAATTTTGATGGAAGTTCATGCTAAAAAAGGAGGTTTCAGATCCAGCCAGGATGGAAATTTCAAATTCCATGAAAAATCAACAGAGGTCTATTTCTTTTTTTACAGGAGGATTTTCCCCCATGAGCAAGAAGAGACAACCTCTTATTTGGCTGCTCCACGGGGAAGTTTGTAGAAGATGTCAGTCTCTTGAGGCCTGCTTTCTGAAAGGAAGAAAAGGGACTTGAGAAGCACAGAGAACTCTGAGGAGCTGGCAGTCCAGTCTCTGTCACCAATCAGTTGGTGGCCAGGGATGGGATAACCAGGGTGACAGGAGGAGGTGGGGCTGACTTTGAGTGTTCTAAGGCTTTATTAACTACATAAAAATGGACGAATCCTTACTAAGCCACTTCTCCTCAGGTTGATTATTTCCACCAAAGTGACCTGTTCTTCCTCCTACTCCAATAGAGAAATTGCTTCAGACTTGTTCTGGGCCCAGATCTGTTTTCCAAGCCGTCTGCCTGGCTGAGAAATTTAGCTCCTACCCAGGACCACTTTCTTGTGCAAACAAGGACAGCTATTTCCCCGGGCCCTGGCTCAGAGGAATGTTAAAGTCTGTTAAGCCCTTTGTGGGAGTTCCTGGGAGTAAAGACAGTTTATATCCATTTCATCGTTGGATGCCGGACCTGTTTTATAGAGCTCTCTATCCCAGTCCCTCAACCCAGTCCAATCATGTCTAATATATTCATAGCCAAGATGCAAGATATTCTCTTACTGCTGTCCTTGAAGTATCTTTTTACTTTGGACTTAACTGATCCTCTCAAATGGGTAGCCAGGGCCAGAGAATGCGCACGGGGATTAACAGGACTGAGTTAAGGCTGACCGCAAAGGCAAATCGTTGCCATTCACTCATTGAGTCATCAGACATATTACTGAGCTCTGCTGCTTCATCCCAGGCGCTGTACTAGACACTGAGGACACAGAGGAAAGGTGCAGCCCCTGCCCTCAAGCTGTGCACAGCCCAGCAGGAGGCTGCATGACGTGCTGATGAAAATCAAACCCGTATTCTAATGCTGACACTGCATCTTCCTACCTGCATAAATGTGGACAAAGCCTTTTTGTAAGCTTCATTTTCCACATCTACAGAAAGGGAATCACAGCCCTACTTCAAAAGGTCAATGTGATCATTAATAAGATGAAATACAGTACCTAGCACATAGAAAGCACTCAATAGATGGACCATATTATTGTCATCATCGTCCTGGGAACAATAAATGAGCAACTATAATATTGCATGAGGATAGGGGAATGTACTAATATCAGAGCATCGCCTGGAAGGGGAACTGATACCAAGCTGAGCCGAGAGAGAGAGAGAGAGAGAGAGAGAGAGAGAGAGAGAGAGAGAGAGAGAGAGAGAGAGAGAGAGAGAGAGAGAAAGAGAGAAAGAGAGAGAGAGCAGGAAGTCAGGCATGGGAAGTGCATTCTAGGAAGACGGAATAATAGCATATGTAAAAGCCTAGAGGCCATAAAAAGAGGCACTTTCAGGAAATTGCAAGTAGTTCAGTCTGTCTGCATCTTGGAATACATGTGGAGAGGTGGTCAGAGAGCTAGTGAGGAAGGCAGTGGCCAGGCCATCACTCTGCAGTTGCCACGGGGTCACATACTGCCACACCTACACCACTGTCCTTGTATCAATACCGATGGTTCCTCGTCCCTGAGGAACCTTCTCCCTTGGCCTTGAGCTTTAGAGTTTTGGATGTTTCTTTCAGTTTTCCATTTTGTCCTGTGCCAGTCACGGCAGGTATCACAAGGGAGGCGCAGGGTTCTGGTGTAGTCTTCAGGAGTTTTTCTGAGGCTGGGACCCACTCCAGTCCTGGACCAGCCTGCCAGTTCCTTCACATCCAGAGACTGCTCCATCAGGTGGGAGGAAGTCCTTATATCCGGGAGAGGAAAGGATGTACCAACTAGTGATCAGCTGCTGCCTCTTTTTCTCACTGAGGGCTCTGACCTAGCTACAGCTTAGGGGGAGGAGGAGCTTCAAATTTCCTACCGTGTCCTATAAGAAGGTTCAGTCAAGGCCAGTCAAAGGTACTAACTGAGCAGAGACTTTGTGTCTAGGACTGTGCTAGGCACGATAGGGAAGGATTCAGGCAGTGTGCTGAGACCCAGAGCAGTGATCTGCAGACCAGATCCATGGTTACAAGCCAAAGCTCCAGAGTCCATGCTCTTTCTGATCCCTGATGCTGCTTTTAGGCATTAAACATGGCCCATTTAGTTTAGGGTCAGCCAGAAATAAAGTACAAGTCATGGCTGGTTGCAACATTGCTGCCTCGTTGACTTAATCGCAACAATCCTGACACAATAGAGGATTGTATTCAATCAATGGGAGGAATAGTGAATGGCCTTGCAAAGCAGGAAGGGGTACAATATGACCAGGAAAATCTTGGCAAGCTCAGGTGGCTTCAAAGAGGTCAAGGCGTGGGCTGCTAGTCCACTGAGCTCTGGGCAAAGCAAGAGAAACCCTGACTGGCTCTCACACCTGTCTTCGGGTAGGTAAAGGGTCTCTAAGGGGCTCTTGTGCAGATGTTCTCTGCTACTGGGCCATGAAGGACAAAGGCAGGAACTGGAGGTTGAGAAGGTGTATGGACCACTGGTTGCCTTCACTAGATTTGGAAATTAGTGTCTGGGATCATGTATCTTGTCCTATTGGGGGAGGGAGAAAGGAACAGCACAAAGAGAGAGAAATTGACGGAATTCAAAAGCAGAAGACTCTACTAGGTTAACAGAATGAATGAACCTACGTTGGTCTGGAACTTCACTTTTTAAGACCCACGTGTTATCTGGCTCCGTTACCTTTAAACATTTCATTTCAGGCTTGATTAGAAATATCTGTGGGTCACTGAAAGCGAAGATATAATGAGTCCACTTCCGAGGGAAGAAGTGGAAAGGGAGCTTTAAGTCCAGTTAGTTACCTGGAAGAGGTAGACATCTACAGACTTAGATGGAATGGGGGTTGGGGTACACATTGGCAATGGGATGGGGTAGCTGCAGTGCAGTGGCGACACTTCAGACCAGGAGTCCAGCTGGCTCACTACAGGGATGTGGGATGAAGACACTCTCACTGCTTCTGTCTTGGTTTCCCTGCTTGGGTAAGAGAGATGATTCACAGCTTCCATGGAACTGCCTCACAGAAGTATCAGGACGATGAATAATGCAACTTCCAGTTCCTGCCTTTGTCCTTCATGGCCCAGTAGCAGGACGATGAATAAAGCATTAACATGCTTTGAGACCTCTGCAAGATGCCTGGTGTAAGTGCTGGGTATGATGCTGTCATCATTATTACCTTCTCACCTTATCATTGCAGAAAATCATGCTTGAAGATGTTGGCCATTTTGACATCAATTTTTGGCCAACTTCTTCCGCCTTTATTTCCACACTGATAGGCATGAAGCCAAGGTATCTTCCTAAGAGACCAGGAGCTTCCTAACCTTTGATGCCCTGCTCATGTCTGCCCCCTGCATGCTCTTCCTCTTCTCTGTTTTCCTAAATCCAGACGTTTTCTCAAGGTCTAACTCAGGTTTCCTCTCCTCTCTGAGATGACCCTTTCTTATTCAGCACTGCCTTAGCCAGGCCTCTCCTGAGAAACTCAACCTGTATGGAAAGATGTTATGAGGGACCAGCTCCTGTGATCATGGGGCATGAGAAGTTGAATGATCTGTTGTCTGCAAGTTGGAGGCTGAGGAAGCCAGTGGTGGAGTTCTAGTCCAAACCCAAATGCCTGTAAACCAGGGAGCCAATGATGTAAGTTCAAGTCCAAGTTCAAAGGGCTGAGAACCAGAAGCACAGATGTCTGAGGGCAGGAGAAAATAAAGGTCTCAGCTCAAAGAAGCCTTCCTCAGGTCCTGGTCCAGGTAACAATGGCTCCTTATATCCGTGCCAAGGTTTTTTTAGACTCTCCAATAGGGAAAACATGATTTTTTTATTTTTTTTTTTACATATATTTAAGTTTAGATTGGCTTCTAACAAGGAAACAAAGCACACACTGTGCAGAGGCCAAGAATTACAAGCCTGAGCATTCATCACCCAGCGCTGGAATTGACCCGTGGTAGGTATTCCTATTTTAGAAAGCATCCACAGTCATCGTGGGTCCCACGCCCACCTCAGGCGTTAACACAGTCGGATAAGGAGTCAGCCCCTCTGTGAAGGGCTGATCCAAGTTTCCTCTCCTGTAAAATGGGTATGAGAGTCCTGGCTTGTTCTCTACATCACCGCATCTTTAGAAGGAGGAGATCTGATCCCACCTATTAAACACCATGCAGTCCTTAAAAAGAGGCAATATCCTTTTCCTCGGTGACACACTGCTGGTTGGACACTTGTCAAGGGAGGTCATGTGGCAGGTGGGGTGAGCTGGCAATTTCCTAGGCAGCGTGGCAATGCCTGCAACCTCCCCAGGGAGGCCTGTGCGCTTTCAACTTCCTTCCCCCAGAGAAATACAGAAGGCAGTCCCCCCTCCCTCTGAAAATGTCCAGGAGGAAAGACTCGCAGAAGCCTCCGCTAGCCTGCTAGGGAAGGGTGGGCAGGTGGGGGAGAAGCCGGTTACCCCATCCACCCAGCCTGCTCAGCTAAAATCTATCATGGAGGGGCAGGCCCCGCCCGCAGGACATGAGGTCCTGATCCCAGCTGGTTTCCTAGTGAGCCAGAAGCAGCAAGGCCTGAGCCAAACTCCTGGGGCCAGGGCAGCCCTGCTGGTGCCCCCTGAGCTGTTGCTTCCATCAGTCAGCGCAACACAGTTGGCGGGTTGGACTCTGATACCTGTCTCAGGATGCTCCTGGCAAAGGACCACATGTGTCATTGCCACTTGACTCTGACTAATAGGCTGTGGGTGTCAAACTCCAAGCCAGAGAGTGATGTGGCCGAGTGTGGCTGAGGCCGCATGGGCAGTGGGCATGTGACTCTCCCCACGTTCCCCTCCCCACTGTCCCTCTCCTCTCCTGTTCTGCTGACACAAACTCAGCGAAGAGACGGAATGGCAGGTGGGGCCTGCTCTGGTCCCACAATGCCCGGATCCTAACCCCGGCTCCTCAACTTGGGGAGCTGTTTGTCCTTAGGCAAATTACTTAATTTCTCTGTGCTTCAAGATCCTTAAATCCATCCATACTATGAAGATAAAAAAATATATAACCTACGCCAAGAGCTAGGAGAATTAAAAGAGTGAACATAGCCCTAACCGGTTTGGCTCAGGGGATAGAGTCGGCCTGTGGACTGAAGGATCCCAGGTTAGATTCCAGTCAAGGGCATGTACCTTGGTTGCTGGCACATCCCCAGTCGAGAGTGTGCAGGATGTGGCTGATTGATGTTTCTCTCTCATTTATGTTTCTAAATCTCTATCCCTCTCCCCTCCTCTCTAAAAAATCAATAAAATATATTTTTTTAAAAGAAAAGAGTAAACAGGCAAAAACCACATACACACACAAAACAAACAAACAACAAACAAACAAACAAAAAAAACCCAAAAACCTCAGGCCTGACTCAGGGTAGGTGCTTAGTAAACGATGGTATTCAGTCATAAGAAGGATCCCTTCAGCCCTCTGTCGCCTGCTCCACACTGAGTCAGGGAGGGAGCTGTTAAGAAATACGGAGTTGCCAAAGAATGTAGCCAGTTCCCCCGCTGTGGGCCGCCTCTTCCTGATCCTTTTGTAACTGCCTTTAGGAAGCCCCGGGATCCACACTGACACTGCAGCTTTCCTACCTGGCCCCGCTTTGAAAGCTACAGTGGCCTCAGTTATACCTCTTCCCTGCCTCTCCCACACCCCGCAGGTACACTCTCCAAGGACAGAATTAATTTGGTCTCTTTCTAGCTTTTCTGCCCCTGGAACTCCACTTTTAGCAAATTTGGGGGGAAATCAATAACCACCATTAAAATCCAGATCTATTTTCTCTGTCTGAGACCTACTATTTCAGGAAACTGAAGCCTCCACGCAAATTAATTCACACTTTTAGACACCTGCTTCTTCAGAGAATTGTTTCCTAAGCTTCCGGAGGGAACGCTGGAGAAGGTGAGACCCCAGAGAGTCCCACTGCCACCCGCTCCGGACAAAAGAGGGCGGAGGCGGGGCCTCCAGGAGCCTCTCTGGGCCAGCCCCTGCGGAGCCCTTTCTAAACCTCTGTGCCCAGGGTGGAGGAGGCACCTCTGTTCTCACACCATGTGGTGGGGACAACGAGGGGCATGGAAGATGGCTGGGATGAGAGGGCTGAGTCAAGAGTCCACAGTGTGCCTCGGACCACCTGGAGGGCTCCCGAACACAGGACATGGAGTCTCACCCCCAGAGTGTCAGGAGAACAGGATGGGTCCTGAGAATTGGCATGTTTTGAGAACCACTGGTTTACCCAAACCAAAGGAATTCTCCAGCTTCTCTCGAGCAACCCAAAGACCCTGCTTCCGTTTCGCTCCTTAATTCTTCCCTGGAGCAGAGCCACTGGGCGAGCAGCGCTGCCTTCAGGAGGTCAGGCTCTGGGGTCAGACTGCCTGGTCTGAATCTCGGCCTCATCTGATCAGCTGTGTGGTCCTGGCCATGTTACATACTTAGCCTCTGTGGCCCAGGTTCCTCACATGAATAACGGTTGACATTTCCTGAGCGCCTGCTTTATTATAGGCTGGGTGCAGCTCTCACGTACTTACTAGTAACTGTTTATCTGTTAAATCCTGACAAGACCATGAGGTAAGAGCCATTATTCTCCCCAATTTACAGATGAGGAAATTGGGGTGCAGAAAAGGAAGATAATATTATAAACACCTCATAAGGTCACTGATGGATTCAATGAGATAACCCATGTCAAGCATCTGATCATCTAAGACTGTTACTTTTTAAAAAAAAAAAAAATATATATATATATATATATATTATTGATTTTTTTACAGAGAGGAAGAGAGAGGGATAGAGAGTTAGAAACATCAATGAGAGAGAATAATTGATCAGCTGCCTCTTGCACAACCCCTACTGCGGATGTACCCGCAACCAAGGTACATGCCCTTGACCGGAATCGAACCTGGGACCTTTCAGTTCACAGGCCAACGCTCTACCACTGAGCCAAACCGGTTTCGGCTGTTACTCACTTTTACTATGGAAACAAGAGGGGTCTTTTTGAGAATCCTAAGGACTTGCCTAAGAGAATGGACCACCCGGCTTCCTTCCGGACCCTACAGAAAAGAAGTAAATCACATTCCCCGTTTTGTGCCGCATTTCAGTCCTCCCATGAGAGACGGACTCCCCTTTCCGAGTTTGTCCCCAGAGAGCTGTCACAGTTCTCGGGGATTGGGGCACGTGGGGTGGAGCAGAGGGAGCTGGGAAGGGGAGGGGGACGTCTGAGGGAAAGCTGTGGGGTGTGCGCCTGGGTAAGCAGGAGTCCTGATGAGACCTGACAGGGCAGCTCTGCAGAACTCACCAAAGAGGACAGAGACCGAGAGGAGACAGAATGCTGAGCCCCTGAGAGGCGCCAGCACATCCCTCATGACTAACACTTGCCTGTGGCTCCTGGCCTTGGTTTTTCTACCAGAGCGGGAGGGCAGGGGATGGAGACCTGGTTTTGCTTTTCTTGGCCTCCACACGTGTTAAGCCCCCCTGCCCTGAGCTGTGAAAAGAAAGCTTAACACGTGTGGAGGCCAGGAAAAGCAAAACCAGGTCTCCATCCCCTGCCCTCCCATGCAGCTATAAGTCAAATATTCTGAGACGCAAGGATCCATTAGTCAGCTCGAACTGTGCGCTCGGTCACCTCCCAGCGGTTAACAGTAGCTCTTGAACCTCCACTCTGTCCCCACAGGCTGCCCTGTCTTTGGATCGGCTAATACCTACCAACCCTTAGGATACAGCTCCCCTGGAATGATCCTTGACTTCCTTTCCCCAGCCTGCTCCTCGCTGAGGCTGGATTAGGAGCCCATCCTTGGTAACTACAGACTTTCTCAGAACCCCGGTTCTTATCACGCTGTGGCCCGATGGCCTCCTCACTTGCCTGCCTTCTTCCCACAACACCTGGGCATAAGCATCGTATTCACTTTTCATTTCCCAGCACAGCACCAGGCTGACAGTAGTTGATCATGAAATACTTACGGGTGGGTGTTTGTGCATGCTCACCCCCTTCTTGCCACGCTAAATGGAGGGGAAGCTCCCCAAGCGAAGGCCTGGTCCCCTAGACTCCAGGAGAACAATGTCAGGAAGTGTTAGCTTGGTGAGTGGTAAACACTGGGGTGAGAACGTTTGCCCAGAGCCAGCTTCAACTGGTGATGAATTTATTGGGTTGTGAGCAAACAAGAGGTGCCTGCCCAGGGTGTGAACTGGTGCCAGCGAGGCCAGAAGAATGAGAAGTGTGCCTGAGCTGAGACAGAAGAACACAGGCTTACACAAGAGGCCTCACTGTCCAGTCCCATGCTTGCTAGACACCTCGTTCCTCCTGTGATTACAATTCTGATAAGGTGAGCAGATATTAACGTAAGAAACGGTCAAACTTGTAAGGAATTTTTGCTAGTTTATGTGAGCCATAAACGGTCAATAACGGCCAGGAAGCAGGATCTCAATGCATTGAGACAATGCTCCAGAGAACGGTGATTTTTCACCTATTTTTATGAATGACCATCCAAGGTGGAGACTGTAAGTGGGTCACATGAAATCCATCGGTGATAGATTAGGGAGGAGGGAGAAAGCAAAGAGGGGAAGCCTCTGGGATTGCATAAAAAGTAAAAGCATAGACACATGCTTCTTTTATATAGGTGGGTTCAGAAGAGTTACCAGTTCACAATTAACATGATAGTAACAATGAGAGAATTTGTGGTCTCCCCCTGGCACATCGGTTGTGCCCTGAGAGGTCAGGAGAAAAGGAAGCTATAAGTTACCCTGACTTTCCAAAGGTATGTTATCTAGATGAAGAACTAAAAAATAAAGAGGTCATGATTCCTTCACCAAACATGTATTGCATTCACAAATTTTTCAGAGAAACTTACTGGGCATCTAGTGAGTGACAGGCCCTGTAGCAGAGACAAGAGCTGTAACGATAAGCGAGACTTGACCTCTGAACCAGAGAGACCTCATTCACTTTGAGAAACTTCTTGGCCATTCTTCTGCCAGTTGCCAACTCAGGGAAAAGTTTTGTGTCTATTCTCACTTGAGACTGAAATACGCTGCAGTGGCTTCCGCTGGCCATAATCAAATACCTTACGAAATGTATTTCAGCAGCTTGTAACTCATTCATCTCAAAGCGAAAGTCACACTAAATGGCAGAAAAACCAATCCCTTGATTCTTTCGAAATAGTTTTCTTCCTCTTCCTGTTGTCCTAACCCTTACTCTGGGTCTTTGGGGGTCATCCCCTGGGAAACTTGGGGAATTTGCTGTTGCCTTCCAGTTGGCTGGCCACAGGTTCATGGGGATTTCATAAATGCTAATCTTGTTCAAATATGCAATTTCCTCGTTAGCTTGCCCCTGTTCCAGTTTTAGTTCCAGAACTCTGTATCCAGGATGAGGAATTCCGAAGGGGGAAAGAGGCTGTCCATCATCTCCCCCAGTCCCACTGTTGGCTGCAGCTGGCGTGTGCCCTCCTGGTTCCACCCCCGATGCCCAGTGACCTAGGGCTATCACTTCCCCGGTCCGTGTTAGTGGAAGGGACTTTCCACCCACTGAAGCACTGACAGGCCCTCGAGGATTCTTGGAAAAGTAAAGGCAACTGGTTATTATTAATTCATCTTCAGCCCGGAAAAACCTGACTCCGTGAGGCTCAGAATGTCCTGCTGAGGATCAGAGTCGGTGCAGGTAACAGCATCAAAGACCTGGGTCACGGGTCAGGGAGAATGTGGCTCCACCATTCCCTTTTAGGGAACTTGAGCGTGGAAAATGAGAAGGGTGAGCATCCAGGCCCCCAGGTGGGAGGGTGCGGGAGGCGCAGGTGGAGAGGTGAGGGACTCGCAAATTTCTTCTCTCTCTGTAGTTCTCTTTCTGGCAGGCTTCAGTTCTCTCTCTTCGCTGATTCTGATAGGAAACTTCATTGTTGAGCCTCCTCTGAGGCTCCAAGCATTCTGGGGGGAAGAGGGGGCGGTTATACCAGCTCTGTGACACGGGCAGGGGTTACGCTGGAGAACAACATGCGACCTCCCTCCCCAAAGGGTCCCAGAGTCCTGGGAAGAATGGGAAGGAAGGAATGTCAGGTGTGAGTGTTGGGGAAAGTGACAAATTGAGAGCTTGTGGGAGGGGTCCCAGAGGCCAGCGCCCAGCGGGTCATGCTAGAGGGAGCTTTCTATTTTGACCCTGAAAAAAAAAAAAAAGTCTGCAGAGTGGAAAAATAAAGTAAAATAATTAAAATAAAATAAAATAATTAAAATTTAAAAATAAATAAAAATGAAAGAGACAATGGTAGGGACAAATAGGTATTCTGCAGGTGAGTGAGTGGGAAAAGGGTATTTCCAGCCAAAGAAAGAGAACACGCACAGATGTAAGAGAACAAGGTACTTCAAAGGCTGTAAGTAATGCTGGAGCTCAGGGGTGTCCTGGAGGAGAGGCAGGAGAGGAGAGTGGACGCCAGCCCTGGAGTGCTTTAGAAGCTTATGGACTTGCAATTCAGGGAAAACGAGCCACCACTGAAGTATTCTAAGTAGGAGAACGGCCTTATTTGAACTGCCATTTAGAAAGCATTTAAAAACAATAATAGCAGGATTAGTTGATATTTAGTATTGAGCACTTATTATGCATCAGGCATATTGGAGCACTTTTCTTGACATGATGCATTTCAGTCTCATGACAGTTTTGCCCAAAACCACACGGCAGGTGTAAGGTGTAGGTCAGGGTGTGACCCATCAGGTTGACCCCCAGCCGCCTTGCCCTTGGCCACTAAGCTGTGGACACTCCTGCCGTTGTCATTTCTCAGAAACAAATGTTACTTCTCCTTGCTTATCTGTTCCTTGTTGCTTCTCAGTTTGAAGCTGGTCTGCTCCAGCAATTGTCAGGCACAAACAAGAGGTGTGGCTTTGTGAACAGCCCCAGATCTCAACTATTTACAATTCAGAAAGAGGCACAGAGAACCCCAAGCAGGCTGGACTCTGCCTCTCTCTGGAGGCCGCCTCAGTCCTCGGGGAAGATTGCTGTGCAGTTCCCTTCCTCCCAGCCCCGGGAACCCACAGAAATCCCCATCCTGGATCCCAGTCTCTCCTTTTCTCAATTTTACTCGAAACCCCTTTTCTCTCTCTTTCACTTGGAGCCAGTTGCTTGGAATCAAATTCCTAAGAGCACAATGAAGAAAAATCAAACCAGGGTGAAAAGAGGGATAATTTAAAAATAAAAGGGATGCCAAAACCGGTTTGGCTCAGTGGTAGAGCGTCGGTCTGCGGACTGAAAGGTCCCAGGTTCGATTCCCATCAAGGGCATGTACCTTGGTTGCGGGCACATCCCCAATAGGGGGTGTGCAAGAGGCAGCTGGTCGATGTTTCTCTCTCATCGACGTTTCTAGCTCTCTATCTCTCTCCCTTCCTCTCTGTAGAAAATCAATAAAATATATTAAAAATAAAAGGGATTTCTTTCATCCCTCGAGGGCAAATGCTGTGCCTTAAGAAAATTTTAGACTGAACATAACCCGAGTCATCCCTGCCAATGCCAAATGTTTGTTCAATCAATCAGTCCGCATTTACCGAGCTGCTGTGTGCAGATCCAGAGAGATGTCTAAGTAGCAGAGTCTTCCTTCACACCTAATGGAGGGACTCAGAGTCAGTCCTGGTTCTCTTACAATGTCGCTGTTTGTCGTCCTCACCTCCCTGAACGCCTCCATCTCCTCGGTGACTCTCACCCATGAGTCTCTTGACTTTCAGGAAACCCTGAGGCGCTCCTTCCCGGAAAGGTTCTCAGTCCGGACACTCCAGTCCCGAGCGAGGAGAGCGGGCTCCTGATGCGGGCCATCCGGCTGAGCCAGGTGTCACCACTCATTCCTCCCTCCTCCTTTCCCGCGTGACTAACAGGTGACTAGGCACACTCAGGCCTGTTGGGGGTGAAGGGATTCAGAACAGGTCTCCCCAGGAGGGGCTTTCTTGGCAGGTGAATTATTTTGAGCCGAAGGCAATGGAGATCTTTTGGGCTTAGAAGAAGTGCCTGCCCCTCCCTAACTGCCAAGCAGTATTTAAATTGAGGGACTTCCCCACAAGAAGAGTTATTACAAGAGATCACTTTCAACCACTGATCTATATGGCAGGACAAGCATATAATGACTCACTGTCTGCTCTTCTTACCATCCTGCCCGAGACCTTGACCCTCTGAAGCCTGACCCCGTCCTTAGCTCAGACTGTCATATGTACCTCATTTTCCCTTTCTGTCTCTGAACCTCTCATGTATGTGGGCCTCTCTCTTGTGTATATGAGATCCCCATACATAACATACATAATTATATTTTGTCTTATTAATCTCTCTTGTGGCTATTTAATTATTAGAACAGCAGGAAAAAACCTAGAAGAGTAGAGAAAACATTTCTTAGCTCCCCAAGGGAGTTACTGGGCTGTGGCCATTTTTAAAAAGGAAAATGGAAGAATTCTGATTGCAAATCATCTGGGGGGAGGGGGATCACTATTGCTTTAAGCACTGAAAACATATATCTCTACAAGAAATGCCAACCCTTTGGAGAATCTCTGAAAAGCCCAGCTATGTGTCACCAAAAGCCAACTCCATCCCTACCCCAAACACAGGATTCCTGCTTGGGAAGGTGTGAGTTCTAAAGATCAGTTGTCATGGAAACAAAGCTAGGGCACGAATAGCTCTTTGGGTCTCATAGGGCCTCTCCCAGGAGGCACTGCTCTGGGGAAACAGTGGACAGACACAGCCACAGAGCAAAGGGACAGTCTGGGGTCAGTAAGCCCCAGATGGAAAAGCTTCACCCTCCCCATATTTCTTGTTCCTGCATGGAGGAAGGCATGGAGAGCTGCGAGGAAGTGAGGTTTGGAGTTAATTTTGTATTAATTCCATGAATGACACTCTTCTCCTGTTTTTTTTTTTTTTTTTCTCTTCTTTTTCTTCTCTTTCTCCCCATCTACTCTGCTTGCTTCCCACGTTGTCCTGCTCAAGCACAATAGTATCATACTGACCTCTTTTCCAGACTCTCAAGAGTGGACAAACCAGTTTCTCAGCTATCACCTCCACAGGCATCACTGACTCCTGGGACTGGCCAACCTGAACTGGAGAGACAGGATGTGCCTTTGACTGAGCACATGGGAGCAGCCTTCTCACAGAGAGATGCCCATTCAGCTGCTCCTAGGGCCGGCACCTCATTCAGACTTCCTGAGGTTGTAACTGCAGCAGCATTTTTGGGTCATGCAACAGTGGCTGACGCCCTGATTTACAGGTATAAAGGTTTTGTCATCTTTCTCCAACATAGTACCAGTGAGTTTCTGTGGTATTGCCAGCTCAGCGTCACCTACTTCCTTTGAAAACTGTCTCTTTCTCCCCCCACCATCTCATCCTTGGGGAGTTCTTATGCAGCCCCACCCGGTGGTCATCATTGATCGCATGATGGCAAGGTAGGGTTCCCAGTCGGGCCAGGTGACTTGGCCTGCAGTTAGGTGCTTAGAAAAACAATGGCCAAAAGCTACAAGCCATAAAGCTTAGAAGACACCAGGATCAGGCTATCCACCGTGTGGAAATAGTCTGCAACAGGAAAAGAGAAAAGACGACGCCCAGGGAAAAGGAAAAACGATGAGAATGAATCACTGAGTCAGGTCCCTGCTCCAATGCTTCCTGGGTCTGCAGCACCCAGGCCCATCCTGTGAGAAAACCCAGCATCCTTCGAGTGCACTTGCATTTTTTTAAAGATATACATTCCGTTTCCATCACTTGCCACCAAAAGGATCCTGACTCTTCTCTGGCACTGAGCAGCACTTTGCAAATGTTTGCTGAATGACGAATGAGAGTGTCCAAATTCAGAATAGCAAGAGGCTGGAAGATGTGGGAAAGGCCACTTGGTTTATCCCTCATTCTCAGGGCAGACCCCCAGGCACACCAGCCAAGGACAAGGGGCTCTTGTTTGTAAAGCCCTCCTGGGAGAAGGTTTTATAAAAGGTCTCTTGGTTACTTAATAAGAGAGAGGGGAAGAGAAGAGAAGAGAGGAGAGGAGAGGAGAGGAGAGGAGAATGGGCAAACATGACATCTTCAATCTCATCTTCTGTAAAGTCCTCCTGCATCCCATTCTCAGCCTTGAAGATCTCTTCCTCATTTGAAATATTTAATTTTTCACCTCTTTCCATTTTTCATATCACTAAAATTTACTTTTATTTCCCAACCTTTTTTGTTGGTTTGTTTTGGTCAATAGCATCACATACACCATTGTCCCCTGATGATAAGCCTTATCACTTTTCCAGAGAATTAGGCAGCTCAGCCACAAGGGGTAGGTGTATGATGTACAATCTCTCATTCGGCAAACATTTATAAGAGCCGTGCATGTGGTAGGCACTATGCTAAGAGCTGCACAGAGAAAATGAGTCACTTTAATCCTAGCCTAGACCTGACATGGAATTCCATTTGTCTGAAATGGAAATCATTAAAGCCATTGTCCTTATTTTCTTTGTTGATTCATTCACTATTTACTTGCTGAACAAATATTTTTGAGTTTCTGTTTGGGGCTGGATACCGCTCTGGCCATGGACTTAGAGTTGAATGAGGTCCCTATATTCTAGTAGGAGAAGACAGAAAAAAAAAAAAAAAAAAAAAAAAAAAAAAGCAAGCTGACAATTAACTATCATTCCAGGCAGTATCAGATAGTGATAATCGCTATGATAAAAGAAGCAGAATACAGCTCGGGATGCTTAACCCATCCCGAGCTGTAGGTAGGTTGTTATAGAAGAGATAACCAAGGGGGTCTTCTCTGAGGAGGTGGCGTTTAAAAGGAGACCTGATTTATGCAAAAGATTCAGCGGTGCAAACTTCTGATATAATAGCAGCCCTCCTGCCAGATGGCCTGAGGAATTGGACTAGATGTTTTCTGGGGCTCCTTCCAGTAGGAAAACCTAGAATTTTACCACCCCACCTAGTTCCTGTTTTACAACTGTTTATATGTTTCCTCTCAAAACCTTTGCCAGCATCCATAACTTCCAGTTACGGAGCCCAGAATGAGTCTCTAGGAAGCTTCTGTCAGTAAATAGGTCTCGTGGCTCCAGCAACTTACCTTCCTATCTGTAGATGCCCCATCGTAATTAATCAAAGCGACCATCCAGTCCTCCTTCATGTCAGGGAGGCCAAAGATGCCTGACTCAGACAGATGTCAATCTTCCAGGGAAAAAGAGCTGGCTCTTAGCACTGAATGAGCATCCTGATGCCGTGGTCAACGTGCTATGTAAACCATAATTTCCCCGCCTGTAACCTTGGGGTGGTTGCAACAGACAAAATATTCTGCTCAGGGTTTAAACTCCAGGGAAAGAGACTAGAGGCTAAATCCCTCCACAGGGAAGTCTAACTGGTGCTCTCTGGTTGCATGAGAAAGTACTGATTTAATTTTTGCTAGAATAGGTGGGCCACCCCAGGGGCCTTGCAGACCTCGGTTCCGAGGATTTCCTTTGCTTCCGGCAGTCATCCTGACACCAGTTCACATTGAGACCGACAGGGCCACACGAACAGCGTGAACTTAGACCTCGTGTATGAGTGCCAGCTTGTCGTTCCAATCCTCAGACGAGAGTGTCTCATTCTCTCTCCACCGGTGCCATCACCAAGACGTGCAAAATGCTTTGGCTCTTTCTCTGTGTGGGATGGGCTTATTTCTTGTTGACCTCTGTAGCCCTTTGGTGTCTCAGCTTTGTGGGAGGGTTTCTCATTAGATCTCTCATCTTGGGCATTATTTTTTCTTTATTAGCTCGTAAAGTAATAGTACATCTTTTCATTGAAGGCACATTAGTGTGGGTAGAGCAATCCAGTCATTAGTTAGAAAGCTGAGCATTTTGAGAAAGGGGCTGTAGGATGAGGGTGCCACATGAGGGGAGAAAGCCGCTGAAGAGAGATGTGGCAACAAATGAAAAGACCAGTTCGCAACCTGCAGTCAGTCAGAAAATAGCAAGACCCTGATGTGACTGATAGGACACTATCACGATTTGGCTGCAGAGCCATTTGGAGTCTGCTTATCTGGGGAAGAGATAAGACATCAGCAAGGCCTGGTACATCAAAGGCTGAACTGCAGCAAGGACAGTGGCTCCACGGGTGCACTCGGTGTAACTACAGTTCAATGTGTGTGGCCCACGTGGCCTCCCTGGAAGGCAGAGTGTCTGGGGCCCTTGCCCACCACTTGCTTATCCTTTATCCTCCCTACTAGATGCGGGTTCCATGAAGGGCGGGAGCCTTGGCTTCCTTCTTTACCAGCGTTGTCGTCCCAGTGCCTCCCATAGTACCTGACTCCTACGAGGGCTTAACGAATATACGTGCAGAGAATGAGTAGGAGATGGGCCACTGTTGGCATTGTCTCTGGTGTTCTAGGGACTCAGGCCTGAGTCTGCAGCACGGGAGAGGTTCAATGACCAGGCCTGAAGCAAAGCGTCGAAGGTTCAGAAATCCTGGAAGTGGGAGGCCAGCTGTAAAGCCAAGTGGGTCAGGAAGGAGGGCAGCTGGTGTTTGGGAAGAGCTAGGCTTTCACCACAAACACCAGGCTTCCAAGATGATGAACTCCTCCTGCCCTTGACATGACCAAGGACCTCCTTCCCACTCCACAAATATCTCCACATTCCTCCCCACTGCAGCACTTCCTCCGTTTTTAGGACTGTGGTTGCCAATCAAAACACCAGGGCCACCCTAGCCAATGTGGCTCAGTGGATAGATCATCAGCCTGCAGACTGACGAGTCCCAGGTTCAATTCCAGTTAAGGACACAAGCCTTGGTTTTGGGCTCTATCCCCAGTGGGGATGTGCAGGAGGCAGCCAATCAATGCTTCTCTCTCTTCATTGATGTTTCTATCTTCTCTTCCTCTCTTTTCCTTTCTGAAATCAATAAAAAAATATTAAAAATAAATAAACAAACAACAATAACAACTTAAACCTTGTTTATTTGGCCCGTGTTAGCCTTTGAGTTTGACATGCTTGGTGTACAGAGTCAGATTTCCGAATGTTAAATGAAAACAAGCGATTGCTCCTGTGGTCAGAGATGCTACTGTATGAACCCTCGTGCATTTTAATGGGGAACAGCACTCCAGCTTGGATCTGACTCATGGGGTTTCATTGCCTTTGCTATTTTATAATTCACACTCGTAACACGGAGGTTCCAGTGTGGTGAGTGGGGGGCTCATGCGCTGATAATGCAGCCACTGAGGTTCTGTGTATTTGTAGGAGAATCTTCGCTGTGTTGAGCTTTCTCAGACATTAAGAGTTGTCAAATACCAGCTACATGAGAAGCTAGAGTGTGTGATGGCATAGGGAGTTCATTAACTTTATCACAACACTCACAATGCAGAATTCTAGTACATGGTAGCAGAAATGGGCTTTTTTACCTGTTGCTTATATTTTATTTCAAATTAAAATGCAGATATAGGATAAATAATGCAATTCACCCATGTCTTTTACACATTAATAAAGAAAGAAAATAAAAACGAACGGGTCATGACAGTAAAGCAGGTGTCCAAGCTGAACAAGACCACGCACACTAACAGGTGGCGCGTCACTGGGGAAGCGTGAAGTGGCATATTGTGCTAGGAAAGCTAACGCTGTTTCCATCTGCATTTCTGGAAGCAGGAGATCGGGAAAGAGGGAAGGATTTTCATCGAGGTGCCGGGAAGGGGCTGCATTTGTTCAATGGGAAGCACTGTGTGCCACAGTATGGCTGCTGTTGAATGGGAGAACAATGGCAACTTTGAGGCAAAGGCAGAATAGATGAGAATGCACCAAGTATGTGTTGCTGCTTGCCAGTGCTAGCATTTTAGTAGCAAAACTCCCAAGGGCCAGAGGTAGACTTTATCTTCCAACGGGATGCTTACTGGACTTTGTAGTGTCCAAGGACGGTATTGTCTGAGTTAGGAAGGAAATAATTATGTTGTCAGTTGTCCCATTCCAAAGCTAGACAGGCCCTGCAACATCGAAAGGGTTTTTGTTTGTTTGCTTGCTTCCTCCTCTTTTGTTTCTGGGTCCGTGAAATATTCATGTGGCTTAAAATTCAAAGAGTAAATCAAGTTGTCCTATAAAAAAATGTTCTCTCTCTGCCAATTTCTGTCCGCCAGCCTCTCCTCAGGGCCAACTAACGTCAGTCACTGTCTTCCTTATTGTTTCATGTATGTCTTATTATGAAACTTTCTCCCTGGGACAGCCTAGGGTGCAAGGGTGCCCTGTCTCTCCGGCTGTGTGGCTGACATCCCTAAGGATGACCTCCGCTCCACAGGACTGAGTGGAGGCCAATCCCTAGAGGCTTAGGAACACGTTTTCCTGGAAACAGCAGGCACCGGCCAGCCCCTGACTTGACTGCTCTGCACCCTGCTGGTTAGACAGTTACACATCTGCAAAGAACAAGAGATAACATCCTGTGGGGGCGAATGTGGCTCTATCTCCTCTCACCAACTTTCCTGACAAGGTCACACAATTGCATCTTCGTTCCTGTCCGGGAGCGAACAGTTGATGCCATGGACCGCATTATTGCTGTAATCACCGGGGCTTTTGTTTATGGAGGGGAGTAACTCAGGCTTATTCACACGCAGGCCTGTCCATGTGTTCTTCACATGTGTGTTCTTTCTCCAGTGGAAGCCATAAGTGCTTCAAAGGTAAGGTCCTAATACCTAACATCACTTTCTTCCGTCTAAGCATATACCTTTGCATATATCTGAGTAGCTCTGTGGGGACATGCTCTCTTCATTAAGTTATACATTTTTTTCTAGGGAGACAAGAATTCCATGTACGAAACAGGGACAGAACTTACTAAAGTGCTAAATTAAGATGGGTTTGAGGGGACATGGTTGCAACAGGACTGATCATCCCTGTTCTCTCTAGAGATGACATTTTACCCATTTCCAAATCTCCTAATTTAACCTCGATTCTGAAGACGTTAGTGTACGGCTGTATTAAGAGAAACAAGTTCTGTGCTTCCTCCTCTTCTCAGAAATCTTCTAGATTCTGCCTGGTAATGCCTTCCCCCAACCTGAGTAACCACACCCAACCAGGGCTCTCCTAGGAGGAGATAGGCAGTTCTGCCTAATTTATTACACTTCAGCTACTTGGAATTGTATGGTTCTTACACATCCAGGAAGGCGGGCAGCTCAGTTGCGTGCCAGGAGCCAGTAAGTCCCTGGTAGGCCTCCCATGAGCTGTGGCAGTTGGGGACCTGGCGAAAGATGGGGTGACCCTGAGCAGAGCACCTGGCGGTAAAAGCCTGCAGGATGTCCCAGCTTAAACTGGGGACTGGAGGTGACAATGATTTTTTTTTTTTTTAAAGCCTCAACATGGATTTCCCTAAATACAGCATTCTTCTTCCTTCCTGGCAATAAAGGAGTTGTGCTGATTGACTGGTTTTCAAGTTCCCTGTTGGGGTGAAGGAAAGTGAAAGTGTAGGAAGGAGTAAGTCTGATTCATGCTCGTGGATTTTTATTGTAATGAGAATCATATATTTTTAAAATAGCAAAATTAGGCTTCATCCTGGAAACAAACAAACAAACACTACCCAAGATGATCTATGTTAAAAAATCTGAACTGTGCATGACTTTGAAAAAGGAATTACATTATGAGTATATGTTTAGAGTGAAGGAACTGTCCTGGCCCATTTATGAGAGGTTTTTGAATGCTCAGGAGCACACGGTAGGTAAAATAATAACAGACAAGTCCAAATTAGTACCTCCACGGATCCAGCTCAGTACAGAAAGGGTGGCAGAGCCACTCACTTGACCCCACAGTACAGAGAGAAGGCAAGTGTGGGACGCGTAGGATGACTTCATAGAAACACTCTTATTGGTAGAAAAAAGTCTGGCAGCATACATGTGGCTCTATTTGCAAGTTGAAATGGAAATGGTGAGATTGGGTTGGTCATTGTGGAGAGGTTTGTCAAGAGCTGGGCTTCCTAATTGAGGACATTCGTCTTTAGTGTCATCACTTTCCGGAAAACCGTTGCAGGACTAGAGAGAAAAGGCAATTCACCATTTGGCTGGCTGTCCAGCAAAGCTGCTGACGAGACAGCACTAGTGTGCTAAGGCTGCATTGGGTCCAGGGTTGGACCTCAGATTCTGGGAAATGAGTTCACACGTAACCAAAAGCAAACAGACTAACAAGCATTTGAACAGAGAAACGAAAGTTCAAAGGGAACTAGTCTTTCTGCCAACTGGACAACCCGCTCTATTACGTAACCAAAATGAGGTTGTTAAGTAGACCATGTGAGCAAAGGGAGGGAAATGATGCTAAAGGTCAATATCATTGAACTTTGAAAACCTGCTGCTGCCTTCTTTCTAGTACCTCTGTCCAGGGGCCAGCTTACTCACTGAGCGGTTGAGTTACAGCATCCTGGCAACCCTTCCCTGGAAGGCTGGCCATGCGAGGGTGTATTCTCTACACCAGAAATTCACCAGGGATGGTCCGAGGACCCCCAGGAGTCTCTGAAATCCTTTCTGGGCTGTCTGTGAGGTCAACGTTATTTTCATAATAATACTACTATGTTACCTGCCTTTCTTACTTTTCTTGTCCCCTAAGGGCCCAGTGGAGTTTTCCAGAGGCTACATGCCATAGGATAATATCATCATTCTCACAACTAATGAAAGGTGTGCTTGTATATTGTTGTGTTTTTAAAATTTCTTCATTTAAATTTTTGTGATAAATATAAGTAGATATGATCCACATTAAAAAAAAAAAAAAAAAAAGCTCTAAGACTCAATATTTAAGATTGAAAAGTTTCCTAAGACCAAAATCCACCGTACTAGAACAGGAGCAAACACCAGAATGTTATTCCTTTTATAGGAGATTTTCAAAACACACTAAAACTCTAGATGAAGACTTCTTAATGTGGTTTACAGAGCATTTTTAACTAGGCACATAATATTCAGATTACCTCAGGAGGTCCAAATTATTGCATGGGTATATATTTTCCAAATCCTCTTGTTGGATATATCCAGTTGGAGGAGGATGACAAGAAGGAGGTGGAGGCAGGTGAGTAAACATTTTTATCTGTGATTTGTTTGTCCTTTGACAATTATCTTATCTAAAATGGGTCATAATCCATGCATACCCTGAGAGGAAGTATGTACTATTTTTGGAGTTTTTGAACTGTAACTGAACTGAAACCAAGAATCATAGCCTCCCAGGAATATAGGGCAATCAAGCTAGTTTTTCTGGTTTTATGGTGTGTGTGTGTGTGAAGTGAGATGGAGAAAGAGAAAAGAAGGGAGGGAGGGAGGAAGGGAGAGAGAGAGAGGAGGTCATTTTAAGCATCAGGCCATTTGTTATTGATTTCTGGAGCTCATTCTTCAAATAGAGTTTTAGTGTGTTTTGAAACAGGTTGTTTCTCACATGTTGGTCCAAGGCCCACTTAGCTGGGCATTTATTTCACAAAGCCATTGCCTCCTAAGGGGTGTAAGAGGCCTTTTCTCTATGAGCCTTCCCGAAGCTGGGCATGGAATTTGGGGTCATAAATATAATACTTGGAAGCCTAGAGTTTTCTTTGGTCTCTCTGACACTACTGATACATGGGCAGGACCCACCTGGTGAGACAGGTCCTCAAACCAGAGTAAGCAACTACAAAACACAGCGTTTGGTTTGAACTGGATTGAACAAAAATTAGATGAATGAATGTCTGATATACGCAAGGTGTCACAAGGAGAGCAAGACAAGTCACAGTTCCTGTCTTCAAGGATTACAACTGACCGTGTATCTTTTCCAGTGACAGAATCACAGTATCCTCTGTCATCTACCGGAGTTAACCGACAGAGATGAGGACAGAAGGGTGACCTCCATTTATTTCCTGTTTTTCTTCATGGGCTGAATCCTGAGGGACCTCCAGGAGCTCCACCTCCAGCCCCCTGGCCTGAAGGAAGAGCTGAAATAATTTCCACAGAAAACTCATGTCTTAGAAACAAGGAAATGATGCCTATTATAGTGCAATTAAGAATCTTTACCAAAATAAAATTAATGACACTCAAAATGTTCCATTTTAATCAATAAATCTTTATAACTGTGTGAATAAACCCATCATCTCTAGGAGACGATGGTAGGAGAGGGTTCCAGCCACTCTTAGGGAGGCAAACTTGACGCACTGTTTTCGTGACAGGAGATGAAGAGAGATGGGCTTGGTGGGGCTGTTTTCTCTCCAGAGAGGAAAATGTTGAGCACCGGTCACTCACTGCCTCATTGTCTTGCCCATGGGCTCCTTTCTGGGCGAGGAAGAGAGCTGTATCCCCCGCAGAGCCTTGTAGGAGTCTGACAACAACAGTTTGTGGAAGGCCCCTGTCCGGGGGCCCAGGAGGGGCAGTCTGTAGTGAATGCTCTCTGGAGGGCAGTGCGAGAAGGAAGGACAAGTGCTGCTTAGATTCTATTTTTAAAGAAACTCAAAATAACCAAAGGCCACCAAAGACTTCTTTGACCCTCTGGAACAGATTCAAAATTCGCAGAAGGATTCCCTTTAATAGAACCATCTTCCCCTTTTGCAGATCTTGTCAAAGAGGCCAAAAAGGAGTGCCTAGAAACCAAACTCAAGTATGGGTAGTCATGGCTGATTCAATAAAAATGAAGATAAAATGTGTCCAGATTTGTAATGTGAGTCAGAGGGAAAGAGGAATCAATCCTCAGAAGACTTTTCAGGGACCTGTATGTGGTTCTGCTCACCAAAGAAACAAACATGATCTGACAAAAGGGCCACAGTAGGGAAAGTGCTGGCATTTTCAAAGGAACCTTCATTTTATGAGATGATTTGTTTTGGGATTCTTTAGAATCCTTACCCTCCTGATCTCTCTGTCGATTATTATTTTACTTACAAAAAATTGTTAATATTCAACTTTTCCAAAAGTCATGTGGCTTAAAGGAGAAAAACCAGTAATGAAATAGCACCTTCCCATTGGAAGTCACTGAGTGACGGAGGGAACGGGAGACCTGAATTCTTTAGAACACGCTTCTCATTTTCGCTGAATGAGAGCCGAGAGAGTCACAAAACAACAAGCCTAGGGTCTAATCTAGGCTCATGGCTGAGATGAAGAGGAGACAGAGGTCCAGGATCACGGGCACTGACGGACCAAGGACAAAAACCCAGAGCTCCGTGTATCATACCACACGCTGTGCCAGGCCGTGGACATCCACCTCTACCCATGTTTACTGACAAGAGCCTGTGGGTGTCATGGGACTCGGGGACTCTAGGCCAGCGTCAAGGCGAGTGGATTCAGAACACATCCCTCCCCGTCACTTACAAAGATAGGCTCTTCCCATTTACTTAGTTCTCACCAATAACGATGGATAATACATCAAGTTTAGCTGAAGCCACTAGAAATCATTGTTGCAATCAAACAAAAGTGGCAGGAATGTTGATGGGATGAGTCAGCTGCTTGGTCTTTGCAGCGTGTCCGCGGCGATGCAGCAGCACACACCATGGCAGGAACTCGTCTAAGCCCCATAAAGCAGCGGGGCTGGGGGAGTGTCAGCAGTTTTTCTGGGCAGATCAAAGGTGAAGGCTGCTTGTGCTGAGGTCCTGGCTCTCTTGGGAGTGGAGGTGGCCGGGCAGGGTGGGAGGTACAGCCCTTCTCTAGTTTTACAGGTGGGAACACGGAGGCCCACACAGTTTAAACAACTGGGCAAAGCTTGTACGGGCAGACCAAGATCCACAGGCAGGTCTCTGCCCCCAGGCTAGTGCCTTGCCATAACCTCAGAGAGCACACACACGACAGAGAACGAACAGCTCAGCTCACAGACATCATGACCAGAATCAACTGTAGATCTACCCAGCTTCAGCTCCTAGCCAACTCCATGGGCTCCGTCTGTTCTGTCCCCGGATGGACTGTATGGGCAAGGACCGGGTCTGTCCGAGAAGGAACATCATGTGCTGATCACAATCGCGTACACCGAGGCTAGCTCTCGTGTTGGCCATTGGAATACACTCCTAGGGCTATTAAGTTAATAAAAGGCATCTTATCACACTGTTCTATAGAATCAGAGATAAGCATTCTGGATGACTGAAGGGTGTGTGTGTGTGTATGTGTGAGTGTGTTTCCTTCCTTTGTGAGGCAGACCTGGAAAAAAAAATCCAGGTTCAAAGGAAACTCAGGACTGGGTGGCTGCTTCAGAGACGCCTGAAACCAGCTGCCCATGTCGGTCACCAGTGTTGTTTTGGCTTCAACAGAATGAGGTGGTTGCAGACCTGAGGAGAGCGGGGCTTTCATCGAGAGGAGGATCTCAGCCCCTGGCTCTCTGTCCACTTGGTCCATGGGCTAGGCCAGACCTTTTGGATTCGTAAAAAAGGAGTCACTGGGACTAGCAGTCTTTCATCCCACGAGGGTGGACATCTCCAAACCTCAGCTGTTACCAGAGTCTCTGGCCCTCCTTTTGGGGACCTTTTAAGATACCCCTTCTATGCTCAGATTTCCTTCTTGATGCCTGCTCAGTTCAGTTCTGCTCTAGCTCCTCTGCAACCGCCAGAATAGAGCTTGCACTTCCCCATCTATATGAAGTGAAGAAAGTGACCTTGATTTTCCTTACTGTGTGTTTCAAATGGAAGAAAAACTGGAGGCGACTTCAGTCAATATGAAAGCCAATGAGAAGATGAACAAAGTCTCTAAAATGACAGCCTGTGTGGCACTGAACCCTTGGGTTCTATCACCCAGAAGAATGATCCACTCCCACTTCCCCAGCCCCGGGTGGCTTCTCTAAAAGATGAGACTTAGGTCAATGCTGAAGCTGGAGACAGAGCCACTACCCCAATTCCATCAACAGCAAGCAAACAGAAGAATAGCCCTGGGCAGCTGCGGGGAGAAGGCAGGTGTGCTAGGAAACCAGTGGGTGGAAGGTTCAGGCCTTGGTAAGGCCCTTCCAGGTGGGAATGCAGTCCCCTTCCCACCTTAGCTGGTACGACCAGGACTGCCTTCCTAACCACAATTAGTGTGTAGGCAGCTACGTTTCAACAAAGGAGCCAAAAACATACAATGGAGAAAGAAACACCTCTTTAGTAAATTGTGCTGGGGAAATTTGAATGTCATATGCAAAAGAATGAAATTAGACCACTATCAGACACTATACACAAAAATTAACTCAAAATGAATTAAAGACTTACATATAAGACCTGAAACAATAAAATACATAGAAGAAAACATAGGTACTAAACTTGGTCTCAGAAAGGTTATTGTGAAATTAACACAAAGGCAAGGAGAATAACAGCAAGAAATAGAATAAAAATTAAAGCAAAAATAAACTAACAAGTTTCTGCACAACAAAAGAAACCATCAAAAAGGCAAGACTGTATAATTTAGCCGCAGAGAATTACATACCAGTACACTAATATTCTTGCATAGTAATTTACACAGGATAAATTCACAACTTGAATGCAATATTATATGTTACGCTTAATAATTAAATGGTAAATTATTTTCAACCTAAATTAAAAAAAAGAAAAAAGAAAAGAAACCATCAACAAAACATAAAGGCAACCAACCAAATGGGAAAAGATATTTGCAAATGATACCTCTAATAAGGGGCTAATATTCAAAATAAAGAATGCATACAAATCAACAACAAAAGAATAAGCAATCCAATTTAAAAAACGGGCAGAGAACTTAAACAAACACTTTCCCCAAGAAAACATACGAATGGCCAACAGATATATGTAGAGATGCTCAACTTCACTAGCTATTAGGGAAATGCAAATCAATACCACAATGAGATATCACATCACATCTGTTAGAATGACTGTTATCAATATGACAAGAAATAACCAGTGTTGGAGAGGATGTAGAGAAAGGGGAACCCTCATACACTGCCATTGGGAATGTAAATGGATGTAGCCACTATGGAAAACAGTTTGGAGGTTCCTCCAAAGTTACTAATAGAGCTACCATATGACCCAGCAATCCCTCTCCTGGCATCTACCTGGGAAATTTAGAAATGTTTATTTGTAAAGATATATGTATGTTCACTGCAGCATTATTCACAATAATAGCCAACACATGGAAACAACTGAAGGTACTTTGAAGAATGGCTGGATAAAGATGATATGATACATATACACAATGGAGAACTACTCAGTCATAAAAAATGATGAAAAAATATGTAAAGAACATATTGCCAATTGTGACAAATGTGAAGTAAAATAGATCAGATGGAAAAGGATAAGAACCATATTATTTCACTCATTTGTGGAGCTTAAACCACAAAGAAATACATGAGCAGACAAACTCATAGACACAGACAATATAATATGATGGTTACCATAAAGGAGGAAGGGTAGGGGAGGATGAAGAGAATAAAGGGGGTCAAATATATAGCGATGGAAGGAGACTAGACTTTGGGTAGTGAGCACACAGTGCAATGTACAGATGATGCATTATAGAATTGTATACCTGAACCTTGCATATTGTTATTAACCAATGTCACCCCAATCAATTTAATTTCTTTTAAAGAGAATGGGAATTTGTTCAGAAAATTTAGAAATTATCTTAGGGGATTAAACTTTTCATTCTACGACTCCGGGGACAGTGTGCCTCGCACCACACATACTTCCAAAGAAAGCAAACCTGTTGAGATGTCATCAGGGGAACGCCTGGGTCCAGTGTGAGCCTTTGGTGACTGAAGACTCTTCATTCTGATTGGGGAAAGCAAGAAGCCACGTTGGTTATTTGACTAGGGCTTGCTGGGAAGGAATGTCCTTACATGTTTTAAAACAGCGATGGCCTCTTAAACCCAGCACTTGTTAGCCTGGTACTGAGACCGCCTCGCAGCAGAGACGACTGAGCCAAACTTGCAAAAATAAAGTAGTTTTGAGCAAAGTACCAAACTTGCAAGATAATTTGGGGCAACAAATTGCAAAAGTCTCCTTCATAGAAGAGTGAACTTTTGCTCAGAAATGCCTGACTTTCGATAGCTGAGTTTTCCATTTGCAGTCCATAAAGACTATTTGTTAGAATAACTTTAATTGTGCTTTGACATAAGAACTATTTAGAAGTATGGACTCAGGGTAGGTGAATGTTGACATAAGAACTATTTAGAAGTATGGACTCAGAGTACCGTATTTTCCGGCGTATAAGACGACCCCTAATTTTACAGTTAAAACATAGATTTAGGCCTGTATTCGCTGTATAAGACTACCCCCCACTTCCGAGGCAACACCAGTTCTTTTTTTAATAGACCGCCTCTCTGACTCTGGCCAATCTGAGCAGGCTTTTTACTAGAACACAGTGTAGCTTCAGATACAGAACATGTATTATTTGCATGTATAAAAAGCCTGCTCAGATTGGCCAGAGTCAGAGAGGCGGTCTATTAAAAAAAGAACTGGTGTTGCCTCGGAAGTGGGGGGTAGTCTTATACAGCGAATACAGGCCTAAACCTATGTTTTAACTGTAAAATTAGGGGTCTTTTTTTTTTTTAATTTTTTAATTGATTTTTTACAGAGAGGAAGGAAGAGGGATAGAGAGTCAGAAACATCGATGAGAGAGAATCATCGATCAGCTGCCTCTTGCACACCCCCCACTGGGGATATGCCCACAACCAAGGTACATGCCCTTGACTGGAATTGAACCCGGGACCCTTCAGTCCGAAGACCGACGCTCTACCACTGAGCCAAACTGGTCTTGGCTAGGGGTCGTCTTATACGCCGGAAAATACGGTAGGTGAATGTTATGGGTGCTGGAGCCTGTAATGCTCAGATACCCATGTCCTCCAGGATTCTGTCTCCCTGGGCCAAGCACTGTGGTTACAATGCACCAGAGTCTACATCCCAGTGTGGACCGAATGGCCCTGAGGTCCCCTACTGCTGTCCAATGTAATAAAGACCTGTTATCCTCCCACATCATTGCTCTCTGTGTGAGAAAAAAAAGTAAAGACTGACATTAGATCACATATAACCTTTTTGATTGGTCATCTATAAGGGTAACTATATGTCCAACCATCTACTGCAAAGAATACTTTGGTGCCTGATGCAGGGTGAGTCCATGTTTTGAGGTGTTTTTTGTTATTGCTTTTAAATTTTATTCTCTTTTTTAAAAATTATATTTTTAGTGATTTCAGAGGGAGAAAGAGAAAGAGAGAAAGAGAGAGTGAGAGAGAGAGAGATCAATGATAAGAGAAATCACTACCGGTTGGCTGCCTTCTGTACGCCACCACTGGGGATTGAGCCTGCAACTCAGGCATATGGCCTCAATGGGAAATGAACCAGATCTCCTGGTTCATAGGTCAATGCTCAACCACTGAGCCATACCGGCTGGGCTTGAGTTTTTTAATAAAGTAAAAACTGAGTATTTCTTCCCTGTCTGATAGTTAAATACAGGAAAAAAACAAATAAACAAACAAACAAAAAACACCTTGAAATCCAACTAATCAAAATTCTGACTGGATTTTATTTCTGATATACTTGCTTTTGATAAGAAAGCAGCAAATGACAACCAACCAAACTGATAAAGAAAAGGAGTATTAGTTATTAAAGAGTGCAGCAGATGTCCCAGAGTCATGACAGATTCTGTGACCTGAATTAGATATGCCATCTACATAGAGAATCTGTATGCATTTCTGCCTAAGATGTCAAAGAAATTTCCTATCTTATTCCTTGTACTGTTCTTGCAAAGATCAAAAGAATTATGAAACCTTCTACAGTAGTTTCAGGGTGAAAAAAATTTTTTTGGGTCTAACTATATGGTTTAACAAAAACAAAACAAAACCAACCAAGAAGCCCATTCCCTCGCCCTGGCTGGGTAGCTCAGTTGGTTAGAGAGCATCTTCCCAAATGCCAAGGTTCCGGGTTTGATCCCCACTCAGGGCATATATAAGGACCAGCCAATGAATGCATAAATAAGTGGAATAAATCTCTTTCTCTCTCTCTCTCTCTTCAAAATCAATAAAAGATAAAAGAAGCCCGATCCCTTGGCATCCCCTAAACATTCTACTTACTGTTTCTCAATTCATTATGTTTGTGCCCCCAAACCAATGTAATCAGAATGAGCCAGGTCCCAATTTAAACCTTGACTTACCTATCACTCAGACAATTCTCAAAGGAATGTTTCAGATCATCTGGGATCATCACAGTTCTTGGTTGCACCTGAGGAAGACAGTCTCATTTAGAACATTGTCCAACACTGCATTCCAACTTTCATAAACTGTATGTGCCACCTTAGCAAACTCGAGTTGTTTCATATCAGAGTCAGAACTGTATCCGTTTGTGATGTGAACGAACCAGAAGGAATTACCCTGCTCGTGTATCACAGGGTCTTTGTTCTTACCTTGTTATCAGATTTTGAAGTTAGATACCTCAAGATTAGTAAATCTCACAAGTTTCTTTGGTGAGCTCACCACACCATTCTTGTTTCAAGTTAACTTTCACTGTTTTCACAGGCACCACTGAATCCTGGATGGCTGCCCAATGACCTCATTGCTCCTAGGCTGCCTCGACTACAATACTCATAACCTTGTCATTGTCCTAGAAGTCATTTGCTTAAAGAAGTCATTTGTTAAACCAGATAGTTAGACTTTCAGCTTCATGAGGCCATAGACCGCATCTCTATTTTAGTATTTCCAGGTCCTTAAGAAATATGTGTTGACCAAATCAGTGGATGAATGGACTCACTTTGAAGCATACGTGAAGGAGTGAAGTATGCCCTTCACACTGCTATCCCTGGTGGTCCCACACTAAATAACGGAGCACCAGTAATAATTATCCAAGCCACATCCTACTTGGGATTTTTATGTTATTGATACTCATCCATTTTATGCTTTTACTTTTAAAAAAATAATTTTCTGCTGCTAATCATTTTCTTAAAATGAGACATAATCCACATATTATAATATCTACCGTAGACATTGGTGTCCAAATTCAGTGGTTTTTGGTACACTAATAAAGGTGTACAGCAATCACCACTATCCACTTCCAGAACATTTTCATGACTCATTCAGGAGTCATTCCTCCTCCCCCAAGTCCTCAGCAACCACTATTTTCTTTCTTTATGGATTCACCTATTCGGGAGATTTCATATGTATGGAATCATACAATATGTGGTCTTTGCTGTCTATTTTCTTTAGAAGTCCCGTAGCTCTGTAGTGAGTTTTGAAATTAAAAAAAAAAAAGTGTGATTCTTCCAACTTTGTTCTTCTTTTTCTGGATTTCTTTGGCTATTCTGTAACTCTTGCATTTCCATATGAATTTTAAGATCTGCTGGTCAGTTTCTGCAAGAAAGGCATCTGGGATTTCAAGGGCGATTGCCTTGAATCTGTGGGTCCATTTGGGGGTCTGTATTGCCATCTTAGCAATATTCACTCTTCTAGTCCATGAATGTGGGATTACTTCTATTTATTTAGGTCTTCTTTAACTTCTTTCTATAATATTTGATAGTTTTCGTTGTACAAGTCTTACATTTCTTTTGTTAAATTTATTCCCAAGTATTTTAATTTTTGAGGCTACTGCAAATGGAATTGTTTTCTTAATTTTTTGGATGGTTCATTGGTAGGGTATAGAAATAAAATTAATTTTGTACTTTGATCTCATGGTCTGTAACTCTGCTGTACTCGTTTATCAGCTCTAATAGTTTGTGTGTGTGTGGATCCCTTAAAACTGCCTATATGTAAGGTCACACCATCTGCAAATGCAGTTTCACACCTTCATTTGTAATCCGGGCTCCTTTCATCCCCTGCCCACCACTGTCATCGCCAGGCTTACCATTTTCACCTCCTGGCATGTGGAGCACAGCTGCCAGCTCCTGCCCAGCACGGGGCCACTGTGGCTCCTCCTGGCCTGAGGAGAGAGGAGACAGGGAGCAGTGAGGAAATGCTGTGGCATCTGGGGCAGCGAAGAAGTGGGAAGAGGGGGGGAGTGGTGAGAGAGGTTAACAGTTATTCCTTCCATAAGACAGAGAAGGACACCCTGGTCTCAGCCCCATCCTGGGCGGATGTAGAATCGAGGCTTGACTGCAGCCTCTGTAGGTGCAGAAGGGTTCAGGCCGGAGGGCTGAGCCAGAAACCCGGTGTTGGCCTCAGGCCCCCGAGACAGCGGTACAGGGACAGGAGGGGGCTGGGGACTGGACCAAGGTCTGTCTATTCAACCTGAGCACGTAGTTGGAGGGGCTACACTTTCCCCATTTTATACAAGGGCCCGCCACGGGGACATGAGGCCCTCCAATGGCTCGAGGAGAAGTGAATAGAAGACTTCCCTCCGCAAACCCTCCAATGCACTGCCCTCTTTTCTCACGCCTTCACTCTCCAGCCGACACTGTCCAGCACCAGGTGGCCCTGCTCCGCTTCCCGAGAGTCACAACTTAAGCCAAAAGCAGAACGGGAGCTTGTGCGAGGGTCCCGAGCCCCTCCACCTCTGGGGGGCAGAGGCTGCCCTGGCCAGGGACGAGAAAGCTGCTGGTCTGCTCGGTGCTGCTTTCTCCCTGACTTCACCCCTGCCTTCCGGGCATTTGCACTCCGCCCACAGTGGGAACTTGAGACTCCTGTTGTGCCTGGGGTTCTCTCTCCCCTCCCTCAGGCTCCCTGAGACACGCTGGAGGGAAGCACAGATGATGGGGGGGAGGGTCCTGGGACCCGAGACCATCACCCTGCACAGGAGCCTTTTCCTGCCACTGGACCGGCTTGTTGTGACACCGGGGCCCTGAGCTGCCCCTGCTGCCCCGAGAAGTGTGCACACAGGAGGAGGGGGCACGTGTGTAAGCTAAGTGGAGTATGCCTGGGTGCTCCTACTGTGACCTCTGCCGGGTGGGTCCCCATGAAGCCTCACCCTGCGGGGTGTGAGGACTAAAAGCGACGGACAACGTCGGACTCTTCCACCGAATGTCTGACATACACTTCATTTTTACTGGCCACTTTAAAAGAATGGACTCAGTCTTACCGCGCCATGGGTCGGCATGTTACAGCGTGAGTGGGAATGACTGGATCCATTCACCCCTCAACAACACACTCACTGTGAGGCTCCCTGTGGAGGGGGTGGTGACAAATGCCTGGCCCCAGGGAAGGCCAGGGAAGAGTACAAACGCGTTCATTTGCCCATTCATTGGGGACGGGGGACCCTGAGATAAATGAGACACAGCCTCCACGCTGTCTCCGCACAGCAGGCTGTGCACAAAAGTGTAGTATACTGAGGCCCCCGGAGGGGTGTGAGGAGGTTAAAGAGGAGGCAGTGCCTGGGTAGGTGAACAGGGGGAGGGGGGCAGGAGGAGGGCATTCCAGCCCGGAAAACGCTGTGCGGCTACACAGAGGAAGGCCCAGCCGCACAGGGAGAGCCGGGGGTGTCTGGGTTGTCCCGTGGGGGGAGGGACGCAGTGAGAAGAGACACTGGAGAGGAAGTGTCCCGTGCTGACTCCTCTGCTTCTGGGCCAATTCAACCTTCTCCCGTATCTCCCCCGAGGTTCTAGGGGTGGGATCTCCTGGGGCTGAGCCCTTCCATCCACCCCTCACATCTCTGATTCTGAGACTGAGATCCCCGCCCCTCCCTCCCCCAATCTGCGATTCAAGGTTGGGGGCACCAGGTGTCATAGAAGAGGCAACGGAACTCTGGGCCTGCAGAGAGGAGAGAGGCAACGTCTGAACGGAGGGATCAGCAAGAGCCTAGATGCAAAAAAAAGTTGATGCGAACAGTCTGGGGCCCCATGTTCTGTCGCCTGCAGCTTCCTCCCTGCCGTCAGGCTCTGCCGCCGCCGAGTCCCCTTCACTCTCAGTTTCCTCAGGGCCAGCCCAGCAGTGGCAGGAATGGACGGTTCGGAGCCCGGGCCCTGGGCTGTATTATAGAGTCGCAGCCACTGAGGAAAGAGGCTCTGAAATGTTAGAGGGCTCTCCTTTCCCAAGCAGCTGTCCCCAGGAGAGCAGACGGCAGCTGTGATTGGAGAGTGACAGTAGCCTCTGTCCCCTGGCCAAGGTCTGATGCAGGTTTCAGCTGGGCCAGGGAGCCAAAGCCTGCTCTTCACACGTCACAGCTGGGAACATCTGGGTCTCTGAGGTCAACATCTGCCAGGTTCCCAAGATCCAGCTCATGGCCCAAGTCCTTGGCCCCTTTCAATTTTTGGTAAACAAAGAGAAAAGTGTCTCTCTCTCTCTCTCTCTCTCTCTCTCTCTCTCTCTCTCTCTCTAACACACACCTGTCTCATAACAAAAACTGAAAATGTGAGTAGCAGATGGTGACTTTAAAAATAGCACAATTCAAGGAGCACTGACAAATCTGCCCCTGTACTTCCTTCCCTTCAGCACCTCCATTCCCCTTCTCCATTTCACTCCTGCCTTAGCTGAGAGAGGTCACCTGGCTCAACTCTTTCAATGAGCACCATGAGGAAAATGTGGCCCAGAGAGGTTAGGTGCCTGTCGAATAGCTCAGCTAGTTAGTGTGTCCACCAGAATGTTCTCTGGCTGAAGGGTCAAGGGACAGCGGACTCTTAGGATCCATATAAGGGGGTAAAGATGCCTCTATCCCTTAGAATACAAAAAGTGGTGCTCAGAGGACTATTTTCAACAGGCCGAAATAACCCTATGATAATTAAACATTGTCCCGATCTCTGAAAATACCAGCCACCTCCATAGTTTTATGCAGCTGAATGTAGTTTTTAAAATTATCTTGCTGTTCACTCGGAAAAACTTCACACACACACACACACACACACACACACACACACACTAAGCAACAGCCATGTACCTGCTGTCCTGACTTATTAAACTTGGTTATTGTTACCGTTTTATTTCAGGTCACTGGCGTTCATGATTACCCCCCTTTAAGATGGTCTTAGTAATTATATATGTTGGATCTATATCAACAGGAGACGAACTTAGGCGTATACAACAAGGTAGTTTCTGTGGTGGTCACCAGCTTTCAAAAATGCAAGTGTCAATGAGAGAAATTTTAGAAAGAGTTCTCAGGAATGAGCACATTGGAAGTCACCCTTTGTGTGTATTTTCTCAGCTATGTCCCTGCTCCATGGCACTAGCCAGGGCTTTTTGTCACAGGGCTGCTAAAAGCAAAGGCAATAACGTCCTCACCTTTATTCTGACTCATTAGACTGGAAAACAACAGATCAGAGAGGAGACAGCGTCTGGGGACAGGAATGCAGAGTGGCAGGTGGCCTTTGGCCCTGCATGAGTGACTGAGGGGCTCTGGTCAGTTACACCCAAGCCTGGCAAGTAGGAAAGGGGGTGCAGGGTCTTGGCAGGGGCCCCCACACATCTGCTCTGCCTGCCATGGAGCTCTGAGTGAGCTGCCTCCTGGCCTCACTCACCCACCTATCCAATTACACTTTCCTGTCCTAGGCGTCATGATGGACGCCTGGAGCGGCAGGTGGCAGTCATGACTAACAGTAGAGGTTTGCACGGGGGATGTTCAGGCTCCGTTTCTTTGTCTTCATTTCCTATCTTTCTTCTTTGTGAGCTCTGCTCTCCCCTTCTATCTCCTTCCTTGTATTTTTGTCTCCTTATGTCTCCGTGTGTCTCTTGGCTCGGCTTCCCATCTTTCTGTCTCTGAACCCGTTTCCCCTCTTTCCCTCTCTCATCTGGGAGGACTGTGCTCCAGGCACAGAGACACCCGCGCTGGCCCGGAACAGCTCCGGGGCAGGAAGGAACTCCGCCTGGCTGTGGATGACCGAAGTCCTGCCCTTTGACCTGTGACAGTGAAGAGGGAGCCGGGCAGGCCCTCTGCACCACACCCAGGGCTGGGAGACTGTGGTTGGTGGCAGGGCTGCCCGCAGCTCTCAGCAGGTCCCCCACTTAGAGGATAAAGGGAGAGATAGCATGTCCACAGGGCATTCCACTCCCATGAGAGGCGTCATTGCTCATTGCTCTCCAGAAAGGAGCAGCTGCGGCTGTTTACCGCACAGCAGACACGCTCGGGCCTTCACGTCTGCAGCCAACGCCTGAGCTCTGAGTCTGTGTGGCGGGCTGGGAGCTGACCTGAGATACCTGCCAGGTGTCCCCACAGAACAGGGACCCAGTTTTGCTATGAAGGTGGCGGAATTTGCCTCTCCCAAACATGCCACTGCGCCATCCGGGTGATGTGGAGCCAAAGGCACTCTATGACAGCGTTGCCTGGTGTGCCGTAGGTGCAGACAAGAATTTTATAATTTTTCACTATTTTGTTTACTTAATATTTCATAATAAAGTAATTATAAAATACTTTCTTTGTGTTTATTTGATTCCTATCCAAGAGAATTACTTTATATATAGTCAATATAGGCACAGAGTTAAATTTTTTAACATTTTCTAATGGTGGTGTGCCTCGTGATTTTTTTCATGAAACAAGTGTGCCTTTGCCCAAAAAAGGTTGAAAAACACTGCTCTATGAGATGGCAGGTGCAAGAAGGGCGTGCTGACCCTACTTCTTCTTCCTAAAAAGTAGGAGACAAAACCCCAAAAGGAAGAGGCTCTCCTTACACCAGAAGGAAAGCAACATCCTTATCATAAAGGACCAGAAGACGAAGCTGAGGGAATTCTCTGCACACAGACCTTGTCTAAATAACTCGTTTCCCCTTTAGCCTCCCCGTGCAGTTGAGTTACTTTTCCGCAGTTGCCTCTCGCGTATGAAAAACGTTTGGGCCTTGCCACTTCTTTGGGCCTTTGTTTCTGCAGGAGGGCACTCGTGTCACGTAAAACATGGTAAATACATGTGCGTGCTTTTCTCCCCCTAATTTGTCTCTGTTTAGGCTGTGTGCCCATGGTCCCAGCCTGGGAAGCTGCTGCTCTGTGCTTCCCTCTAGTGGCCATACATGAGCACTGCAGCCATGAAATTCTGAGCCCCGGTGAAGGGGAACCTCTCACAGCCCTGGGCCTTAGCAATGCCTTCCTCCTTGCATCCTGGGTGCCTGGAGTCAGTGCCTCTGGTGTGCTGAGACCCAGAGCCAACCTGGAGGAGGTGGCACTAGGTGGCAGGGGGAGGCGGCCTGCATAGTGTGGACGAAAGGGGCCACATGCTGACCTGACAAGCTCAGGGGAGGCCTGCATGGTGGTCTTGCAAACTCAGAGACCTAAAGTAACCATAAAGGATGGTCTGAAATTAAACTTTAAACACAGTTATGGTGGGCAATTACATCCTAAGCCAGTATCTTCACTGACAAGGTCAACCTTTACCTTAACTGAGCCCGTCTGTCTTTTTGCACCTATGATAACACACCCTTGAAATGCCTGGGTAACTTGTAACTTCCCTTTTTCTGGAGCCCCTGGGGCACAACCAGATGTAGTGGACGCCAGGACAGATACCACAGATTCCTTCATTGTCATGTTAATTGTTCCTGCACCTACCTAAGTATGTGCCCATCATTTAAAACAATATTTTATTGATTTTTTACAGAGAGGAAGAGAGAGACAGTTAGAAACATTGATGAGAGTCAGCTGCCCCCTGCACACCCCCCTACTGGGGATATACCTGCAACCAAGGTACATGCCCTTGACTAGAATAGAACCTGGGACCCACCGGCTTTGGCTGTGTCCAACATTTTACCTTTTATCCAACCCCAGAGTTTCCCTCCGCTTTGCTTTATCCCACCTCCTTAATCCATCACCAATGAATTCCATGTAACCCACCTACGTCCCTCCTTTGATTACAATGTATAAATACAAATGTAACCCGCCGTTCTCCGGAGCATTATCTCAATTCATTGAGGGTCCTGCTTCCTGGCATATGTAGACAGTTTGGCTCAAATAAACTCACAAAAAATTCTTTACAGGCTTCAATGTTTGTTTGTTTTTTTTTTGTTTTTTTTTTACGTTAACATTACGAAGTTCAAGGAGACTAAATGACTAGAAGGCTTCTCGCTGGTTCTGCCTGGACTGCCAAGGCCAGCGTGTCCCTGCTCAGCCCCCTGTCATGGCACAGGCACTCTCACCTGCTTGCCTGTCCAGGGTGTTAGGGGGTTAATGAAGTCACCCTCAAGCACAGCCCTGCCCTTGACCCTCAGTGCTGTGGCCAGGCCCACCCAGCTCCATTGTCCACGTAAGCCCGCCCCCTGCAGCCTGAGCGCTCAAAGCTCTGCAGACAAGTCCTGCGTGCTCAATCGCGGGTCTTGCTTCCCGGGACCTTCCTCACTCCTGGAAACACTATCTTCCGAGCCAGTGAGATGCCACTACCTCTGGATCCCGCCCTCGCTGGGCCTCTGTTCGCTCCTCCCACCCCCGCCCTGATATATATCGGGCAGCCCTGTGCTGTCCCTGAGCCCTGTCATTTGGGCAGGCAGGAACTGACCTGCGCACCCCTGTATCTGTGCTAAACCAGGTAAACAGGGCTCCGAAAGCACTTATCCCCTGGCGTGAGGGCTGGTCATGCCGTGGCCACAGTCACAGAGCTCTGGCTAATCCTTAGGGACGCAGCCTCCCTAAGTGCTGGGTCATTCTTCAGGTGCAGAAACTGCTCGTGTCCTGAGTTCTCGCTCCTCCCCCACCTGAGGGAGGTGTTGACGGCACAAGCACCGTCAATTCTGGAGACCCTCCGTGAGGCTGACGGTCCCAGGGCAGTGCCTCAACCTGAAATTTTTCATTTCCCTTTTGGATGGCTCTCCCCTCAGGCCTTTATTCTTAGCTCCCGTGGACCTGGGGGCCCTGAAACGAGGTGATTGGCTGAGGCCCTTTCATTTCACTTTAGCAAATGTCTACTGAGCATCTACGAGGTCCCAGGCTCGGGCTGTGCTAAGGAGACAGGGAGTGTCTTTGGGGTCACATTCGTGTCATCCTAGAACTGCTATTAGTTTCTTTGCAATTAAAGAAAAAAAAAAATTGAGTACCTTAGATAAGCCGTTTGGAACTTGAAACGTATTTGGCAAATTCACATCCTTCCTCCATGAATTCGGAGAAGTGGAGGAGGCATGAGGGAATCTGAGTGGTCAAAACAAAAGCCCGTTAGAACCACAGTCTCTGGTATGAAGGGCGGGCGAGGCCCTTGGCTGTTCCAGAGAGAAGCCCCGGGGCACCCCCGGGTGGGGCGATCCACCACCTCCCCCCTGGACCATGCCCTCCCTCCAATTATTTCCCCCCGGAATTTTCTTGGCGGTTTGCGAGTGAAGGAGTGATGCTCTTCATGGGGAGACACACCTGCTGGCCGGGGTGGTTCACTTTGTTACAGTAGGAGAGTTCTAAATGGGCTTTAAATATTAGCTCGCCTTGGCAAGGCCGTTGTGACACAGAACAGAAAGGGTTCTGCCAAAAATGAACAGCTTGGAACACAGAGCTTTGGCCAGATGAGGCTGTTCTCATGCTCGGGAATGGCTGATACTTCACTAGTAAACAAGCCAGCTTTTCAGAAGACTTTGCGTTCCCACCTGCCCTCCCCAAAGCTCAGGGCACCTCCCAGGTGTGGTCCATTCCGTCTCAGCCTTCCTGCGGGGCAGGGGGGTGTCATTTCTCTCAACAAGGGTCCAGTGCTGCCCAGACTCTCCCAGTACAGACCTGCGGAGAGCTCCCCTGACCACTGCAGGTCGTTCTCCTTGCATCTAGCTCGAGGTGGGCTGGCTGCAGGAAGAGCCACCCCTTCCCTTCCCCTCTGATGCTCCAGGACCTGGCTGTGACAGTGAGCGGTCTCTGAGGGCACCTGGCTGTGTGCTGGGCCCGCCTTGTTCAAGCCCCGGGCCTGCATTCCCCACCCCCACCCCCCCACTGTTCCCCAAGTCTGTACAATCGGGGAGCACTTGACCTGGGTTTCTCGGCTGACCAGATGTGTAGCCTTGCTCCCGTGTGGCCCTTCTTGCAGCCTGTGCCACCAGCAGCTGGGCTCTTACCTTCTGGGGAGGCTGAGCACGAGGGGCTTGTTCCGGAGGCTGGCCTCACACAGCCAGGGGATCTTTTCAAACTTGGGGACCGAAGCCTGGAGAGGAATGGAAAGAAATCACGTCTCAGAATCTGTGGCTCAGAATCTGACCAGAGCAAGCTGATGGCAACTAGACAGCACTCAATACATTTTATTTTGTGTGTGTGTGTGTGTGTGTGTATGTGTGTGTGTGAGCAGTTAGTTACATTTAGTTAACTCTTCTGAGTTTCCCACAAAGTGGCCAAGAGCAAACAGTGTCGTCCCCATCTTACTGATGAAGAAATGGACGCTCAGCCTTTGGCCGGGTCACGCTGGTGGGGAGTGGATTCAGGGTTCCCGACTTTTGTGTCCACTGTTGTCCTGGGTGCTCTGTCCCTTTGCTTCTGGGTCATGTCCATCTGTTCTGCACCCTCTGGTGCTTCCATGCACTCCGCTGAGTGTCAGCGACCTGCTAATCAGAGTCTCTGCCTGGGTCTGCCACCCTCATCCCTTCTCCAGGTGAAGAGGAGGACGTTAACTTTGTTCATTCACTTCCCAGCTGTGTGCGGCTTCGGACAGCCTCTGAGCCAACCACAGCCTCTCTGAGCCTCAGCTCTGTCCCCTGTGAGGGCGGGACGACCCTCACACACCACAGGCCAATGCACGGGGCGGGCAGCTCCCGGGAGGCAGGGATGTTTGCCTGTCTCAGCCACAGCTGTGTCACCAGCACCTGAAACAGCGCTAGGTCCTTGCAGGGATTCCGTGACTGTGTCGGAAGTCCCCAGCCCAGGGCCCGACTTCATGCTGTGAACTCAATGAAGGCATCCGTGCTCAGCTCTCTTCCTCCGGCCCAGCCTCCACCCCAGCCCTTCGGATGCCGGGTCCCCTTGTGCTGCGGTTGCGGCTGCGGGTTGCTTTCCGAGCGGCAGTTCCGTGAGCGGCCACGAGGGGCAGCAGCGAGCGCGCCGGCGCCGGGAGGGCGCTCTGGCCGCGGAGGTTGAGGCGGCCCCGGAAGTGCTCCGCCACCGCCGCGACCCCCGCGCCCCGGATGGGGAAGGAGGCGGGCGTCGGTCCCCCGGCCGCGCTTCCCTACGAACTGGCGGGCAGGTGGGTTCCGAGGGAGACCTGCTTCGGGGCCTCCCTCCTGGCGGGGCGGCGGGGCGGCGGCGGCGGCGGGCGGTGCCCGGGCCGGGCCCCCGGGGTCGGCCGCGGTCTCGGCGGGAGGAGGGCGGCCGGGCCGTCAGAGCCTTTTCCGGAAGCACATTTGCTGGCATTTCTGACGCCTGGGGCTTTCCCATTGTGGCGGACGGGTCACGGTCTCCGATCCCCACAGATTTTATCTTTCTAAGTTGGATGATAGCTTTCTAGAGGGGGGGAAGGGGGTGACCGCAGTGAAAGGATCTTTAGTTTCTTTTGAATCATTGCTTTTGGCTAAATGAAACGTGGGGCTCACATTTGTCTGATGCTGTTTACTGTTCAGATGCCTTGAGAAGCCAGTCAAAGCCCTGGGTCCTGTCCCTGTACGTTTGCATAAGTGGCAGCGACAGGCATGCAGAGGCAGGGCTTGGGGACCCTCTGAGCTCATCCACAACCCTCAGGGGGTGTGAACCCCGAGTTAGGAGCTGGTTTGGAGGGAGGCACAGGCTTTGGGGTCAGACTCTGCATATGGCTCCACCGTTTACCATTGTTAACTTGGGTGAGTTACCCGAGCAATTTTACGAAGCTTTTTTTTTTACTAGTTAAAGTGGAACTACCTAACCTGCAGGATTGTGGAGATGGAATGAAAGAAGCAGCTACTTAAGGCACTTAGCACATTGTAGGCACTCATTGAGTGACAGCTGACAGATGTTCTGTTATTACCCCAGGGAAGGTCATTTAAAACCTGAAATTTTTAATGTCATTATTATAAGAGGGTCACCACATATATTTTGCTCAGGTTTTTAATAAAGTGAGTTGGTTTGATTTTAACTCAGCCCTGCCCTTAACCTTCAGCAAGTTTTATAGGTTCGTGGTCTGTCTTATCCTAGGAACTTGGCTGTGTTGTCCTGCCTCAGAGAAGAAACTCCTCTTGCAGGCCTTGCCTGGGGTGCAGCCTTTGAGAACAAGGGAAGGTCGGCACAATATCAACCACAACACAGCATGGGATTTCCGGAGAGGTCTTATTTTGAGACTTTATAAAGAACAAGAACCACATGGACTTCTGCATGGGAGACTGAGCCGGCCCGAGTGTGAGGAGAAGGATAATGTGTGACCAGCCTGTAACCAGCACCACGGAGATCAGGTGGCAGAAAGTCTTATATGAGCGACAGCCCTTTCCTGACAACTATGTGGACCAGCGGTTCCTGGAAGAGCTCCGGAAGAACATCCACGCCCGCAAGTACCAGTACTGGGCTGTGGTGTTTGAATCCAGCGTGGTGATACAGCAGCTGTGCAGTGTCTGCGTGTTTGGGGTCATCTGGTGGTATATGGATGAGGGCCTTCTGGCCCCTCATTGGCTTTTAGGGACGGGCCTGACGTTGTCACTGATTGGCTACATTTTGTTCGATCTCCTTGATGGAGGGGAAGGGCGGAGGAAGAACGGGCGGACCCGGTGGGCCGACCTCAAGAGCGCCCTGGTCTTCGTTACGTTCACGTACGGGTTTTCGCCTGTGCTGAAGACCCTGACCGAGTCCGTGAGCACCGACACCATCTACGCCATGTCGGTCTTTATGCTCTTGGGCCACCTCATCTTCTTCGACTACGGTGCCAATGCCGCCATCGTGTCCAGCACCCTGTCCTTGAACATGGCCATCTTTGCCTCCGTCTGCCTGGCCTCACGCCTGCCCCGGACCCTGCATGCCTTCATCATGGTGACGTTTGCCATCCAGATTTTTGCCCTGTGGCCCATGTTGCAGAAGAAACTGAAGGCATGTACTCCCCGCAGCTACGTGGGAGTCACGCTGCTCTTCGCGTTCTCAGCCTTGGGGGGCCTGTTGTCCATTAGCGCGGTGGGGGCCACCCTCTTTGCACTTCTGCTGGTGTCTATCTCCTGCCTCTGCCCTTTTTACCTCATTCGCCTGCAGCTTTTTAAAGAAAACATTCACGGGCCTTGGGATGAGGCTGAGATCAAAGAAGACTTGTCCAGGTTCCTCAGCTAAGTGAGGGAACTCCGTTCTGTTGTTCAGGCAAGCCGACAGACCAGCCTGCCAACTAGGATCCAGCCGAAGGCAGAGTTCCATTCTGGAAGCAGCAGGCTGATGTGGTGGGAGACCCCGAGGCTCTGGTGGGGAAGGTGCTGTCCCTTCTGTCGTTTGGTGGATGGAAACGCTTTCTGGGGCCCTCGGGCATGGCTACCTCCCATGTCTTACTCACTGTAACAAAGGAAGTGATGTGGTTTCTATTTATTAAAAACTAACAACATATCCAGCAGATTGTGTCTCGGTTTTTCTATAAGCAGAAGGCAGATAAAAGGGGCATGAAAAGTGAAGAGAGAATAACACGCAAGTGTGTATTAATAAAGTAACCCATCTACCCTTTTCAATGTACTAATTCAGGCTCCGTTATTTACTAATATACTAATTCAGGCTCAGATCCTAGAATTCTGGATGCCATGTCTAGTTTTGTCGCCTAACACTATAGAATTGGTCTCTTAACCTTAGCTCAGGGTTTCTACTTCGTTCTTAGTGAAACATGAATGTGCCATAATACACAGCAAAATGCTGGGGGAATTCAAAGAGGCTGGAAGTCAAATTGAGCCGGAGTATTAGGAAATATTTACTAGAGGAGATGGCATTTGAAGTTAGTCTTGGAGGTTAGGTGTGATTGAAGTGGGTGAAAGATGGTCTATGTCTAGGGCAGTGGTTGGCAAACTCAGTCAACAGAGCCAAATATCAACAGTACAACGACTGAACTTTCTTTTGAGAGCCAAATTTTAAAAACTTAAACCTCTTCTATCGCCACTTCTTCAGAATAGACTTGCCCAGGCCGTGGTATTTTGTGGAAGAGCCACATGTGGCTTGGAAGCCGCAGTTTGCCAATCACTACGGGTCTAGGGTGACCCCTCCTCTGCCCCAGCAGACCATCTTGTCAGAATTTGGGCCTGGCTTCAGATCTTTAGAATGCCAAATAAAATTCTAACTGAAATCCCAATAGCTGTCAATGTGATTTTTAACCTGAAATATGACGTGTGGATTCTGTCAAAAATCAGGCTCCCCAAAACACTGCATGCAAAATGTACCCACCATTGAAGCACATCTGTTCTTAGCAAGCACAGAGGTGGCAGTGTCAGAGGGGAGTTCCACGTTATGGGGAGGAAAATTGGAATGGGAGGCTTGAGTAACCAGTAGGGGCCTGTGAATATTTGGGAGTTTGGGCTTTCCCCTGCAGGTAATGAGCAGTCCCGCTGACCTGAGTGGGAGTAAGCGGTCAGATCAGAGACTGGCTACTTCACTTAACTGTGTTTCATTTTTTTACATCTGGAAAGTGGGCATGAAAGTGCCTCTAGAACTGTAATGATTAAATGAGACAGTTGCAAAGTACTTTGAAGAATGCTGGACACAGCATTGTATAAGCATTAGCTATTATTACTGTTGCTACTAAGTTGACACGTAAGAGACTTGTGGGCAGAGCCAAGACACAAAATGCATCAAGTGGCCCCAGAAGAGCTGGTCCCTCCCTCGTGTAATCATTCTCTTGGGGAAAGTTCCTGAATACTATCCCTTCTCTAGAATTTCAAATCAAATCTCACCAGGGCACCCATGTTCCTAAGAAGTAATGTTTTTAATTCTCTGAACATAGATCTCTCAAAGATGTTTTGAGCATTGATTTTAACTTGGACTAATAACTAGAAAATCAAAATGAGAAGAATCAAAGGGAAAGGAGGCTGGCCTACGAAAACAGTCAAGGCCAGCACGCTGGGCCTGAAGGGAAGGCTCCAGGGAGGTGCAAAGTCATCACTGAGAACAGTGTTAGCGGGGCAAGTGAGTGGGTTAGGCTCACAAATCTTCACATAGAGGAGCAGACTCCCTTTGAAGTTTGAGCAGGGCAAGTTTAAGACACGAAAATATAATTCTACACACTGCATGTAACACTTAGAAGTTCCGCAGGCCAGGAATATAAATGGATTCCAAAACTGTTTGGGGAGAAATGCAAATAAAAAAGCGGTGAGTGTTCTGTAGAGAATTCCCAAGCCTTTTGAGGGCTGCTACATGAAGGATGGAGAGGTTCACTAAAGGGAGCTTCTCTGGGTCACTGCTGGTGCAAAGATGTCGGCCGGGACAACCATGCCGTGAACTAATATGACAGCTTCTGGGTAAGTTTTTCATAACGTTAAGTACAGTGATACGGGCAGTCTCTTAAACATAAAGCAATCTCAGAGAGTGCCTATAGCATACAGGGGCAGGCGAAAGTAGGTTAATAACAATCTCTATATATAAAAGCCTAAGTGACCATTATGACCGAACAACCAGTCAACCAATCACTATGACATGCATTGACCTTCAGGGGGCAGATGCTCAATGCAGGAGCTGGCTGTGGGAGCGCACTACTGGTCATTGTGCTCCCACAGCCAACCTCTCGTGATCCCTCCCCCTGGCTGGCCAACCTCCCATAATCCCTCTCCTAGGCCAGTACCACCCTCCAGCTGGCTGGCCAACCTCTTGCAGTCCCTTCATCTCTCTCCTCAGCCAGCAGGCCCTGATTGACCCGGCCCCAATCAGGACTGGGCAAGATGGTACCAATCAGCCCTGATCACCAGCCAGGCCTCTAGTACAATAATAATAATACAAGAATAAACTCTTGCACTCACAACTGTAAACCTCCTTTTGCCAAGCCCTGTATTAATGATTTAGATTTCTAGAGAATATTATGGTGTGTGTGTGTGTGTGTGTGTGTGTGTGTGTGAGTGTTTGGGGTGGGGGTGGGGGTGGAGTGGGAATGGAAGGGGGAGAGGGTCACAGTAGCATTAAAACCCCAACGTGTCAAATACTTGTTAGCATTAGAAAGTGCACCCTTCCTCCTGGCTCTGCTTCTTTTCCACGTTTTCGGTAAAGCTGGAGGTTGGTTGGTGGTGGCACGTGAGAATCAGGAGGGCAGATGGGGGAGGCTCATCCTTCCAAAACAGTACCAGGGATTGTAGCTGGGATGGAGGGATCAAGGACAGCTAGAACTACAGGGAAGCAAGTATTTGGGGGTGTGATGGGGCTGACAGGTGATTGCCAGTGCAGGGACCCGAGTGTGGTAACATGCACTGGTTCTGCATGGCGACCAAACTGGTATCTGTGCTGGGCCTGTATGTCAGTTCTGCAAACTTTTGAGTGAGCCTTTGGGTAGCTGGTTTAAGCTGTGGATTTCATAATTCATGCTAAGCATATTTGAGAAAGCACACGGAGCCATCATTTGCACCTCCAAAGCCAAAGGTTCAAGGTCAAGAAAAACAAAAACAAGCCAGCAGAGGGCATCAGTCACACAGTTTTACACTATTTCCAACAGGCTGAATGCAGGAAAATGGGCCCGGACACAGTGCCATCTTGTGGAAGTTATTGATAGTCCCTTTCCTAAAGAAATTTAATAAGAGTCTTGCTGAATTGTGCTTAGGGAACTAGCTGAGGTCCCCACAAATTCAGGAAATAAACAGCACACTGGTATTTGATAAATTATAATAGCTACATTTTTGAGCACCCAGAGTGTACCAGGCACTGTGTTGGGCATTTTATATACATTGTCTTACCTGTGTCTCTTAATCCCGCCATGCAGGTATTATTTTTACTTTCAAGTTGAGTAGACTGAGAATTCCCCTAACATCTAACAAAAATCTTTACTGTCCGTCAAGGCCTATCCCTACTCACTTTTTACCATTCACATTTTATGATGTTTGGTCTCATATTGAGCACTAAATATATGACATACTGTTTTATGTGCTTGTGATAGATCTGTGACTCAAAGGTCCTTGACCTAATAGAGCTTACATTCTAGCAGGAGAAGACACAGAATAGACGTAAGAACGTAATAAAAGCCATGGGGAAAAATAATAGCATTAACTAAGGGGGCCAGGGTAGGTCTCATGGAAAAGGTAACATTTCAGCAAACACTTGAAATGCGTGAGGGAATAATCCAGACTCCCAGGGGAAGAGTGTTCCAGGAAGAGAAAGAGCAGATACAAAGGCCTGAAAGGTTAGCTTTTCCACCGTGTTTCTTGTAGCTTCAAAAAATATACTGTCGTTAGCTGTCACCCACTTGCGTGACTTGTTACTGTCTTGAGGACCCCTGCGTCTCTCTGGCCCCTGGGTTTGCTTTACTCTGTGCTTGCTCACGGCTCCTTCTCACCAGGGGCTCTGAAGATGGGACCTGGGTCTGAAACTCAGAACCCAATACAACTTACTGTAAAATGTGATTAAAAACAACGGGAATAGCAGTTTATACTACTCATTTAATAGCCAGCACCTTAACCGATCTTAATATGTCAACAGTACTGCGATTCAACAGTAACTTGAAATATAACAAACATACACACACACATACACATACACAAATGGGTGTATATGTGTGTAGTGGAGGTGGCTGGTGTGTCACATAGAGACTGTCATATTCTAAAAGGGCTACAGAAGCATTTTTCTTTTTCAGCACCCTTCTCTCCCTGTGGGTGAGGTCCATGTTTTTAAAATGGATTTACAATTGTAAAGATTTGCTTTAGAATCATGGAATTGCACTGAAGAGTCCAGTATCCATTTTCTGAGTGTTTATTTTTAAATTAAAAAAAACAGTTCTAAAACAGATGTTGGCCAGTACGACATTTTTTCCAAGTCTAGGATGAAAAGGACACAAGTATATCTTATTCCAAAGCCACTAGAAATGTCTGTATCTGCAAACGAACAGCAGACGTTATTTCCTTATCTCCTTGTGGCTTTCAACTTGTAGGATGTTTGTTGAAACATCCCCGTCAGTGTAGCTGTGGTGCCCAAAGTTCACAGACATTTACTTACCAGTGAGACTCTGGAAGGAAAGGATCAGAAGTTTGATTTCCCCTTACCTTTAGTTCTCTTTTCTCCATCTCTCAGGTGACTTGGGTTTTTCTGGCTGGAGACAGGGGAGCTCTAACAACCATCACTGGTCCAGCGGAAGACAGCTACAGGAACCTTCTGAACCTAACCAATGCCTTTTTATTAAAATCCAAAGCAAAGTTAACAGACTACTTCAGTATCAACACTACTGTGTCGTTTTCTCAACCAACACTTAAGTGATTTAGAGTCTTGGGTTACACCATTCCATTAGAAATGAAAGTTTGGTTTCCCATTGGCTGAAATGAGTTCTATTGTTCCTTCCTTTGTCAGGGGTCAAAGCCAGCATGTTCTAGAATGTTAGCTTGCAGTGGGTCAAGAGGATAACCTGGTCCTAGAACTCAAATAGCTTATTTTATTTTGCAAGCTTCTTTACTCCTGTCCCTCCTCTGGGGCTCCCAATAACTAGAACATTATGAATTCAAGGCAGGTTTGATGCATACATAAAGGGATGAGGGTATTTAAGAAGTGTTATTTTTATTACAGGCACAGTGGTTCGTTTCTTCTGATCATCCAAGTTATGGTCAACACAGAAGAATGTTGTATTTTTTAAACTCTCAAATGTTGAGGGAGAAGGTAGGGGCAGGGGACTTGAACAGAGGCATATGATGAAACTTAGAAACACTACAAACAGCAAATACATGTGAAAAAAACCTTCCCACATTTTCATTTTATTCCAGGCTGCTCCCTCCCACCTTTTTACTCGCCTACCTAATGTGAGGAAGGGACCACATTTCTTTGCCAAGATGGAATGGTTGCCCAGGAATTGGTTCAATTCTGCTACAACTTGCGTTTTCTTTCCTCGTGGTTCATCAGGTCAACCAAGTTTTAAAGTCCTCTACACTGCGTCACGCTGCCTATGAAAATAAGTTCATGTTGAAGGCAAAGTGGAAATGTATCAAATACCTAAAAAAAGGTGACTGTGAAAACCCTCCTGTTGAGAACCTCTGGGTCAGTTTGGGGAGGTGATGTGAGATCAGGAAGGCTCTCAGATGGAAACCTCATCCAATTAGAATGTAAGGTACAGGATCAGCCACCTGGGCTGCAGGTGAAGGGGCCAGAGGCTGGGGGCTGTGTCCTTTTGTGTCAGCTCATTAACTCCACGTGGGCTTGAGCTTCAGGTGATGATTTCCTGCTTTGGTGTCCTTGACTCTTCTTAGTTACCTGTGCTTCTAACTCGTAGTCCCCGAGTCTGGGATATAGGTAAAAACTGATGTGTTGTGTCATATGAAAATTTTAACTTGAGAAATGTTTCTTTTCATTTTGAGTAGAAAGTGAACTCCTTAGATTTTTATGGTCCAGAGAAAGAACACTGTTAGTGAGGGGTCTTGAACTGGGGATTCCACATGGACTCTTTGCCAGAGCTCACCTAGGGTAGACACAAAGGAAATGGAACACCAATTCCTGATGAAAAACACGATTACTTTCTAGTCCAGTAGGTTCCTGTCTTAATATGCTGAAGTGATCTCATCCAATATTAGAGACTTTTACACATTCTGGTTTAGACCATGTCAATCTTCAAAAAGAAAATTCTGAAGTAAACTTCAGGAAGGATTCAGATCACAGGTCTGGTGGGATGCCGTATATTACCTTAATAAACATTTTACCTGGATAAATCTTTGGGTGCTTTTTAAGACGACAGCTTAAAATTTTAATGGTGCAATTGCCATCTGAGGACTAAGGTATTAGAAAAAGTTCTTTCCCTTCAAAACTCACATAGATTCCATTATTCCAATACTTGACTGTCATAAAAAGTCTTTCTTATCAAGAAGACATTTCCTTGCCTTGTACTTTTATTCTGAATAGTACTTTCCCTCTAAATTTGTCAAAATATACGCTTATATGTTTAGGACTTACAATTTCTTCCATGATCTTACATATCTTATCTTCTACAATAATATTTAGAAAAAATAACAAAAATAGCAAGCTGTTTTAAAAAATATATATTTTTATTGATTTCAGAGAGGAAGGGAGAGGGGGAGAGAGAAATATCAATGATGAAAATCACTGATCAGCTGCCTCCTGCACGGTCCACACTGGGAATCGAGCCTGCAATATGGGTATGTGCCTTGAGAATTGAACTATGACCTCCTGGTTCATAGTTTTGACGCTGAACCACTGAGACATGCCGGCCAGGCAACAGAAAGCTGTTTTTATGCAATAATTATCAATGGGATCCTTGGAGACATCTGCTTTCTCTTCTAGACACCCAGAAGGTTTACTGCATCTTTTCATACTTTTATTGAACAGACATTTCAATCGAAGAGAGATTATCATTCACATCAGATAGCATCTTAAATCGCCATGCTTTAAGAACTTAAAATAAATCGTTTTTCAAGTTAAGCTCAAATTACGTATTTTTTACCTTACCTGGTTTTAGTTGAAACAAACTCTCTTTTTTTCCCCCCATTTGATTCTTCTTTAGAAAAAAAGAAACAGGACACATTTCATTTGTTTAAAATATATAGAATAAACTTTGTTTTTATTATAGACATGGATCAAAAATAAAAGTTTTTATGTACATATAACATTTAGTGCAAACAAAAGGCTTTTAAACACCACGATGAACATGCTGCTGGGAATGAAAGGAGATGGATGATGGGGTTAAGATGGTCGTCCTGGAACGGCAGGAGGGGGCCGCCTAGTGAAAACAAAACAAAACAAATAACACACACACACACAGAAAAAAACCAACCACACACACAAATGCAGAAGAAGCAAACCATGTTTGAGTTACAAAACAAATCCAAATAAGAACATGCAAATTATCCCACAAAAATCCAATTCAAATTAGACCGAAAAATCAAGCAGACATGGGGGACACGGGAGAATGCCGTGTGGCAGTTAGCCGTTCCCAGGATTTTTGTTCTGGCGATCAGCAGTGTGCTAGATACGAGCCATTTGAGTCCACTCCAAAATCTTACTCGGTGCCATGTAATGAGGATTCCATGCAATCGCATTCAGGAGAACTGGGCACAGTACTAGAGCCAAATATCTTCAGGACTCAAGTATCTGTCTCCCACCCTGACTTTGGGACACTCCCTGATTTCCAAAGATTTCCATCAATGCTGTACCATCTCCATAGTGGGGGAAGGGAGTTGATATAGAAATATGACAGGTGACATTTTCCCCCCAAGATGATGTCAAACGAGGTGTCAAAAGGTCCCATGAGCTATGTAATCACAACACAGAACATGTCAGGGCTGGAGGAAAAATTGCAAGTAAGAATTTGCTGCAGGTGAATAATATCCTGATGTTGACAGCCTTTCCGGGCCGAGGGAAACTACCAGGGGAGGCCTGGTCCATCGCGCTTCATTTAGACATCAGCCTCTTTGGGTGTTTCACGGCTGGAGAAGGTCCAGTCAGGTCTCCAGCACCAGGCACGGCTCTGGTTTCCGCCAGTATCTACACTTCAATTTCCTCTTTCTAACCAAATCGGGAACAGACTCAACGTTACCGCAAGCCATTTGCCGGGAGGTTAGCTCGGTCCGGCGCCCTACCCTCTGCGGGACTTCTCTGGGGCTACATGTTCAACAACATACTCACTTCCGTCTTACTCTCGTAACACTTCAGTGAGTGGAGCAATGAGGTCTACAAAAAAAACAAACACAAAAACAAACTTCTTTTTCATCTTCTCTAAGATGTTAAGGAGCCAAAATGATGGGGCTGTTTCTGAGCAGTAGTCAAAAAAAAAAAAAAAAAAAAAAAAAAGACCTCCCCTCCCCCCAAGTTCAAGACCATTTTTTCTTTGGCCCAATTTAAGTTGCCTACACTAAAGAGGCCTCACATCCATATAAATTCGTCTTTGGTACCTAACCTTTCAAGTGAGGAGGTTGAGGGGTGGGGGGGAATCTGCAAGCCTTGAGCTGTGGAAATCCAGGTAATGGGTGTCCCTGGTGTTTTCATGAAGAAAGAGGAATCAAATTCCAGGCAGGCTCAATGAGATTTATTACCTGCCCAGCAAACAAACTATGTTTGTGTTCTGGAGGGCTTTGGGACATTTTAATGACCTCAGCAGGGTGGGAAGGTGAGCTATTAAACCGAGCAGCGGGTCCCCAGAGCTGAAGGGACATTCTGTTTGCATTTGCCACAGTGCTTTTCTGTTGGAGTTACTTTGGTGCTCTAACCCAGACACAGGGCCAGAAACTCCCTGTCTCGGAATACGGGGTAATCCCCCAAAATATGGGTTAAATCTGAAAAGACAGAAACATCAATTGAGCTATCAGCTGTTAAAGTGTGTATACCTTTTTGGGGGGACACCCTGTATATTTCACCAAGAGGGAGAATATTTGCTTCCAACCTCAGAATGATGTTTATCCCAAACAACTCTGCCTTTTCCTCTTCACGTATCCCGGGTCTAACTTTCCCCTCGGAGTCTGTTAGGTCGTGGGTCACAGTAGTGTGGGTTCTGCTATTTCCTTTCCGTTATTTTCTATATATTGTTTGCGGCACCATGCTGAAGGGCTTGAAGGCAAGTCCTGAGACTATTTGGACCTTTTATATCAAGAGTTTCAAAGGTACCTGATACTGCTGCCACCTCTAAAATAAAAGTTGGAGGACTTTATTTGAACACTGAGTAGCTAACAAATTTCAAAGGCTCTCATCGCAGTATTTCAACATGTGAGTTCATCGACTTAACCAATATTATATAATGTTAGGTTCTACCTTCTTAAGCTTTCTGAAAAATAACTTCCCAGAATTGTTCCACCAGAACAGGAAGGTGAGGAGACAGGAAAAGCTGAGTATGGAACATGGCATAATTCATACAGAAAATACCCAAGTATCAGTGAGAGTGATGAGTCACCTCGATTCTCTCCCATCTGCCTCGGGGCTGCCATCCAGCCTCACAGTGACATTCCTGTGGCAAGATCCCCCGGCAAGGTCTTCCTCAGGACATTTTTCTTTTCTGTCACAATCTCACAAACCTTCTCTGCTTGCTTTCCTGGCTCTTCGTTCAGGGAACTTAACATCCTAGAGCAGCAGGGAGCCTGAAGTCTTGGGCAAGTGGGACAAGAAAGGCCATGCAAATAGGCATCCTTCTCGATTCTTCTCTGAGGCTCTTTCATTTGAAATCAGCCTTGATCCTTCCCTTTATGAGAATACAACGAGGGGGGGGGGGGTGGTGGAATTTTTGAAGGAGCTCTTGTTTGGAGAGCGAGAGAGAAAAGGTATTGAAAGTTATCTGTATCCTCCACAAGCCTTGCTAAGACTCACTGTGCGCACCTCTCGTGCTTCCTGCCGCCTGTTCCCATGTGACCTTCCCGCTCAGGTCCAAACACTCCTAGGACAAAGCACCAGAGCTCCAGTAGGACGGTCCTACGCTGGGAGCACTGGCCGCTCTCACAGGTGACCTTCTCTGCTGGGCTGGGCACACCCAGTGCCTTTTCCCGCCAACCTGTGAAACGCTCTGTGAACAAACAGAGCATCAACGGCCAAGTGAGCCTGAGAAACATGGAGACACAAACCCTCTCCTGGAGGCTCACGATGCAACCCGATATCCGTACAGTCCTCCGGGAAAAACAACAACAACACATAATCGAATTTTCATTTAACCAAGAAGCCCATGTGTGTGTAAGACATTAAAATCTCATGGGAAACTTGCCAACTGGGAAACTTCGGCCAATATCGCTTGCATGTATTCTAGGTAATGAGGCATCGCAGAGGGACAGATCACTACAGATGGTCTTCAGAGTGACCCGGGTAGGTGGGGGCTGTACCAGGAAGGAGGGCACCACCGCTATCTCACCCAAACACCTGGTGAATTTCTCAGTATGCAACTCAAAGGTTCCTGGAGGAAAAACGAGGTTCTGGGAGAACTGAGAAGGTATTTACACGGGTGCCAGTACTATTATAAAAATAAAAGTGGAAATTTGTCACAGAGTTACACGAAGGTCCCTTGGTTTTGGTAATTTCTATTAGAAACTATTCTGAATGAGGAATCGTGCAGTAAAACACACACACCCCCTCACCTGCACAGCACCCCACACACATGCACAACACGGCTCTCATCCTGGCTCCCTCTCCAGCAAGCAGCTGCCTGTGAAGGCAGTGACTGATGCACGCGTGGGAGGGGTGAGAGGGAAATAACCGCAGGACAGCAAGAATCAGCACAACAGTCTTTCCAATTCATCTTTTCACTGTGAGCAGATCCTGAACACAAGGGGAGTAAACTAGCACCTGCCCCCCCAACCGGCCCACTCCCTCTTGTCTCTGCTTTTGGACAGCACAATCTGGGACTATGCATGTTGGTAAGGGACCAGTTCTCAAAACTCTGAATGATGAGTCTTTCATTCTCTGGAAACACAGGAGGACAAGGATGTGGGTGACTACTGAACACTCTTCCATTCTCTTAACCGTGGGGAAACAACGGAAAGGGGCTAACTTGTCCCCTTAATTCCCGGTGGGTAAACGATGGAGGCCAACTATTGAGTCAGGAACTCAGTATTCTCTGTAAGATATGCCTTCTGTGGACCTGACATATGGGCAAAGTATTTTTCCCTCTGCTTCCCAGGGTTTTTCGTGAACACTTCCTTTGCAATAGCAAAATGTCACAGCGCCTCTTGGCAGGTGTCACGTCACACCTCCCAGCTGTCTAAGGTTTGGGCCCTTCTCGAATCTAGTCCAACAATGACTTCAAATCAGGAATAAATGTCTCCCACTCTCCCGCCTTTGATTTTTCCCATTTGCTGTTCCCTTTAAAAATCTCGTTCTTCCCTGAATTAATGACAGTAATGCCAAATGCTATTCTCCATGTTGGTAATTCTGGGCCAATTCGATCAAAAGCGTTAGAAATATTTACAAGTCTCAGATCTTCAGTGTTATGCATAGAAATGACTTGAATACATACAAAAAAAGGAAGGGGGAGTCCTTCAAATGTTATCATTTATTTCAGGTTCAGAAATACAGCTTCACATTTTCACAACAGGTACATGTGACCTTCACGACCGATACAGGCTTTAGGAAATGGCTTCGAATTTTCCATTGCAGAGTCCATCCACATACCAGCATTCAGAAACCCCAAAGTGCCAAGAAGACAGTGGAAAGTATTCTGGCTCAAATTAATCAAAGACAACAGCAGAGACAAGATTTTGCTTCTGTACACTGCTTCTTCAAAAAAAGGCAAAAGAGGAATTTGATTTAAAAGGGGGAGTAAAAATAACATAGACAAGCAAGCAAAAACACAGACTGTACACGTGAAATCCAACACCAATGCAGTCATGGTGAAGTTTCTGGTTGGCAGGAATAATTTTTATCACATTGGCAGCAGACAATGCAAGAGGTTAGACAGAGTAATTTTTTACCATAACTTTCAAAACATTACATAATGAGCAAAATTGGAGGGATTCAAGGAGAAATAGATGCCTTGAGCTGAGCCAGGCGAGAAACCCAGATCAGAGAAGTGAAAAGTCTCAGGAACATACCAGAATGAACAGGTCTTGAGACAAACAAGAGACTGTCCTTGAGCTTTCCCTCTCTCATTCTCACACATTCACACATTCTTACACATATATACCAAGAGCAAAGCTTATACTACATATGCTTCAAAAATAGTCTTAAAGCTCAGAATACAGAGCACCACATAATTTTAAACACACTAACTAGACAGGATGACTTAAGATTACCTAGAAGACTCATTTGAGCTTTTAAGAAAGGACTGAGTGATTGAGTGAACTCACAATTGTTTCTCTGAAAATCATCTAGCTTCACATTCAACTCTTAGTTCAGAGCTAGCAGTCCTCTGGGTGAAATGGTACAAATCTTGTGCCTTGAGTTTCACATAGTATCTCCTTTCACTGAGTTCCATAAATAGAGATTTACGTATGTACGATTTAGTCTCAATGTTAAGGAGATTCCTGTTAATTTCAAATTCCAAATACAAAAGTGTTCACTTGAAAAAGGGGATCGGTGACCTATCTCCAAAATATTAAAAATGTCTCTTCGGCATTTTTAGCCAATTTATTCAGAGAGATCCACTGCTTTTATTACATTACTGTATCCCTCTATTTCTTTGCTAGAAAGAAAATATGACTATGTAGACCAACTTAGCTGTTTAAGAGTCAGCTCAGCAACCCAAGGATAATTAGAGATCTTAAAGGTAGGTTTCCAGGTCTTACACTTCTGATCGAACTATAACAGCAAAGGTTATTTCTTCTTAGACAGCAATGCTGTGATTTAGATACAAATGCCTGTGGATGTTATTCCAGCATATTGTCATGGTATCTCTTAGCTTTGTGCCTCTCAGCATGAATACAATCTGGATAAAATTTTGTATGCCTCACATACTGTCTGAGAAATGGACCACTGTTGTTACATATTATGGCAGACTCTCCAAAGCTACCTCTTGTATTAGCATAGTTTAAAAAATAGATTCAGATCCACACATACAAAGCACATATATACATACATATTTATACCCATACCCATACATACATTGCACATACAATCACACTCATGCTTGTGGCATTTTAACAAGGGCTTTTAAACATACTTATCCAAAGGGGCACAGAATACAGGTACTTACAGAAACAAACTGACTGTGTGTATACTGTTACACATGAAGACACATGCATAGAAAAGGTGTTTGTACACGGAAAACATCAATATTGATCACATACTGGTATTAGGTCCCATTTCGTAATTGAGAATTATGACTGATGCTGTACTAAAAAGCCATAAAATTAATCTATAGCACTACTTTTTAATCCTAAAATTTTAATCCTAAATCAGAAACTGGTTTCATGACAATGTTTTGGAATAGATGAGTTTACATCTGAACACACAGGCCATTTGTTAATAAACAGACTCCACTGCTCTTCTATGTTATAAAACACAGCTAAAAGCAATAATCAGAGAGTAATTTGGGGTAGATGATTTCTGGAAATGCAATATACTGTTCTGAATTAATACTATTTCAATAATCTGTCCATAGTTGAGTAAATGTTTATTCCAAATTAGTCAATAAGCATGCAAGATTTAGCATGTGATAATAAAATAGACTGACCTATCAAATAGACAGTTTATTTTTCCAATTCCTAAAAAGCTGTGTATTTTATTTTGTTATGCTAGACATGACGAAGTTCCATCTATCACACAGACCATATCAGGGTTCAGAGGAAGTTACAACAGACTTGAAGTGGAATGGAAAACACTCAGGAAGCTCACTGAACTACACTCCCACCTTACGGCTTGATAGGAACACTGTACTTCAGACTGTACACACCCGCTTCATTCACATTGACACCTCCCTTTAGCGGGATGCAAAACTCTGGGAAAAGGCATTAATGCTAAGCATGCCACACTGTAGCAAAATAAACATATTCTCTAACACAACAACTGAAATTCCAGGAGAGGCCAGGTCTCATCAGAAATAACTCGAACTAGAATAACTAGAAGAAAAATAGACCCACAAAGAGAGACAGTTGGGACAGTGAAACTGTGTGATTATACTGAGAGCAAGGGCCAAAGAGGACAAATGCCATTGTTTATGACTGCATAGGATCAGGGGAAAGGAACTTGGAAAAAGAATCTCCCATTTTCTCTGACACGGCTTGTGCTGATCTAAGAACACGCCTGTGGTTATCCACAATATTTTCCTTTAACAGAAGGACATTTTTGAAATACAGCAAAACGCAAAACCACATGGAGCACAAAGCCAAACCCTGGCGTATATGTTCCGGGAGCTGCCTATTTCAGAGAATTCAAAGGAAGAAGCAAAGGGAATCCTTAAAAGAGAGGATTTTTGTAAAAATATTTTACTGTAGATTATTTTACTATGAATGTTTACTTAGTATATTTCCATTTAGCTGTGACACTATTTTAAAGAGAACATGTTTCCTTCACAGAGAGTTAATAATATTTTTTCCAATGGAAAAGGAAAGATATAAGAAGATTTAGGGTGCTGATCTTTATTCAATCACACAACTTAAGAGACAAAAATGCCCTTTTTATGAATCTTGAACTCTCTGAGTTTTGCTTAAGTGGGCTAGCTGTAACCTTTAAGAATAAGTTCAAAACAATGCCATTTAGCTTGGCGAGTTCTCTTTTTAATAATGGTTGAAAGTTTTTGCTTCATACTTTATGGGTGCCTGCTTTGGGTATAAACTACACAGGAAATTAAAGTTAAGTGAACATACAAATCATGTTTGCTACTTTCAAAGCGAGACATTTCAGTTGGTGAAAACTGATTTACTTCTGCAGAATATGAAGTAGAGTCTCGGGACGCCGCCGTCCAGGGAATACTTGGTCTGCTGTCTGGGAACAGTTAGCAGACAAAATTCCAGTTGGCTTCTGGCTGTTTCCTATGTGCTAATCATCTGGTCCTAGGTCATCGAAACTCTGCCTCGAGACTGAACTATTAACCCCCAGGTGAAAGGGCTCTTGTAAATTTCAGAAACGTTTCAATTTGCCCATTTGCTTTGAATCTCAATGTCTTAATGCCATTTTCTGGAATGACCTGGATAAAGACTCTGAAGTTGTCTAAGTGACTTTTCATTTTATTCCAGGTTCCACTCCTTAAATATGGTTATCCGATTTGTGAAGAAAGCCTAGAATGGATAGAAAGTTGCTTTAAGCTTGTTTTAAAGGTGGGATAAATTTTTACGTAAGAGAATTACATATCAACCGAGAGAGGAATATTTTTGCTCCAACCAACATAATAAATAAATCAACTGGAGTTAGTGTCAAAGTGTAATCAGCCATGCCTAAAATTAGATGAATCTGAAAAAAAAAGAAAAGAAAAAGAAAAAGATATTTTCCATGTCAGCCTCACTGTGACCTAGGAGGAGGTGATTATATAAATGAATAAAGAAAATACATTTTCCAGATGTTCGTAGAGATGTGATATTTTGCTTCTTCCTGAATTCTAGTAAAATCTATTGACTGCCTACAGAAAAACAAGCTCTGAGTCGCTGACTGCTGAATGTGCTTCTAGCATGAAACCAAACACACTGGCATGAGGGGAAGCCCTCTGGAGCAACCAAGGCAGTAACTTTTCCTTTGAGAATGACCTCACGCTTCTGGAAAAGCTTTATTCTTAAGAAATCCCAATTTAAAAAAAAAAAAAATCACTTCCCAGCAGTCTTATGAAATAAAGAGGAAGGAATGGATCTAAACAGGTAATTATGGAGTAGATAGATACATTACTAAACAATACAATTTCTGTCAGCCAAAACAGAACGTGGCAAAATAAACGTGTATGGCTTAGGTCTAAGCCCACCATCTGATATCTCTTAAGAATTATATTGAATGGGCTATCTGGAAAGTAACCTGGGAAATTTCTTGTTCAAAGAAATTTCAAATATATGCCAGCGTAGGCATATTGTCCCCAAGGTACAGGGCTGCCATACAAACCTACCTTGGTCAATACAACATAGGAAGGCTCGAAGGGTCAGCAGTTTCCAAGAGTCAAACCCCAATGGTTTGACATACCATGAGCAATGCAGATGAGTGACGGATGCATTAGTAAAACTGGTTACTTGTCTACTGATGTCCACACATGCGACTACTCATGATTTACTGCAATGGTTATCAAATATGTTGCTTTCATACAATTCATTAGTAATTAACTGCCATGCCAGACACTCCGTTTAGTCTAATAAGGATTCTAGTGGACGGATTATAGTGGGACGAGTTGGTGATGGGGGTGGTCTCCGGCTAGAAAGAGAGAAAGAGAACGGTAAAGAACAGGTAGACTATCTAGCAGAAGGCTGCCCCAAAGACACTGAAGAAGAGCCATTGCCCACATGCTCATGCACAGACAGGCCAGCAGGCGTGGTTGCCACCTGTGGTAATTTTAATACTGTTAGCTTTCATTCACCCATCATTTTTTAAAACAAAAGTGAGGAGTTTTTCATATGCAAATCTTTCTGAAAACATAAGTCATCCCTCCCAACAGCAGTGCAAATATTAAGTCATTGAACAACCATCTGAAATAGTCTGCATATGCTTAACCAATAGCGTATGATCACAGAGGGTTAGTTGTATTGTGTAACTATAAGGTATAGTCTAGGAACCAATGATAGGCCTTAGAGAACGAGGGGCTTTGAATTTTTATTTTCCTTTATGTAATATCTTCCTTTTTTCTCTCTCTCATTGTCAGGATATTAGTGATCATTTCTCATCGACTTGAGCAATTGCTTTCTCCAATTTGTTCTATATTGACATCTAATTGGCAGAAAACCAGAGGATCAAGGTTTTTGGAGTTCTCTACAATAATTGTCAATAGGCTCAGGATGAGTACTCAAGTATCTGAGCACCAGAGTAAATTGCATGACCTCTTGTTCCCATTTTGGGTCCTAAAAGTTTTAGTTATTGGTAGTAATTTTGCTCACTTTTTAGTTGGTAATGGTGTTTCTGATAGCTGAGGTTGCTGATTAAACAAACTCACGATAATGTAATATTATTGTACCTGACAATCTCAACTTTACCAAGTAATATTCTTCATTTCCTGATCTCCCACATTTATTTCCTAAGTGTGTAAATAAGTCTTTGTGCGTGTACTTGGCTTTGTATGTAGTATCTTGGGGAATGATTTTTATAACCTACCAAATTCAATAAATTCCATAAATTAACACCTTTCTTCTTGATAAAAATTCTCCCATTGATCTCACTGGTCCCCTCTCCTCCCAGAAAGACCTCTTCTTGAATGTCGCAGTTAGCCGACCACGGAGTTAGGGAATTTCACTTGGAAAAAGTGCATCTTAAAACTATAAATTCAGTTACAAGTAGGATACAGCGTGGCATGGTGGACTGGAAATTGTTTCATGCACACGTGATAGTTTGGACCAAGGACTACAGTCAAACAGAGAAAGGAATGCAAACTGGGTTCTTTTGTGATCCTTTTGTTCTTGGCTCAAATGTCTTTCCTCAGCCCTTTCTGACCACCACCATCCCAATCACTTCATGATGTTTGTGTATTTCATAGTACTCACCCGTTTTTAATTATGTATTCATTTTCTAGATTATTGCCTGTGTCTTCCTAGTAGATTCCTTGAGAGCAGAGACCACATAGTCCGTATTTATTACATGTCTTCAGCATTTAGTATAATGTGAGTAGAAGGCAGTGAATAAATGTTTATTAAATAATGGGCAAACAAATATATGAAAAGTGCCCAAAGAAAGATGTTTAACCAGGTTAGAGTATAGGCCAGGTCAATGAGTAGGTTCAATGAGTCTGGAAATGTAACACTTGGAGGCTTATTTGAAGCATTAAGTTTGTACAGAAAGAATCCAGAATCAGAAGTCAAAAGATGTAATTCCAGCTCCAATAGCCAATTTGTACAATTATTAACTCACTAACTATATCTAGGCCTCAGTTTTCTCATATGTGATATAGGAGACTCACTAGAGGACCTATAACGTGCCTTCCAGTTATGCATTGCCTGCATTATTTATTGAGCACCTACTATGTGCACTGCATTATGCTACATGATTTTTAAGAGCTCAGAATCTACTCCTGGTGGAAGACAAGTGGGACAAAATAAATCTGCAAGGAGTTCTACTATAGCACCCCAAATTAAGTGGGGGAAATAGAGCACATTTTTGTAATTCAGATTCTGAGAATATGTTCTGGGAGGTTGAAAATACAAAAATGTGATCAAAGGAATGGCAAAGAGGATAAAACCCGGATGTCATAAGATAATGCAGATCTGCAAGGAGGTAAAAGAAACCAGAAATTAAGTGATGAAGAATGAAGGGAGGAAGTCAACACTGGGGATAGAGAATAGAAAGATTTCAAAACTCTGATGGCCCAGGAACTTCTCATTAACCTCCTCCCCAGTCCTTGCACCACGCCGATGGGACCAGAGAAAGACGACGGTAATAGGCAGTCCCAGGAGGCTGCACACCCGGAGGATGCGGCTTTCTGCCATGTGCCAGGACTTTTGTGTCTTGTTCACCACCATATCCCAGAGCTTAGCATGGTCTTTGGCTCATCCTACCTTTTTTTTCAAATAAATCTGAGAATCTATCCATTATGAGCTTTTCAAAAGTCCCTAGGACCTTCCATTGAATGGCAACAGCATACCTGAGTGGTGATTTCATGATTGAAAGAATAAGAAAATTTCTATCATATCCTCTCGAAATAATTATGACTTTTTAAAAATATGCCCACTTCAGCTAAAAGTAACCCATATATGCACTTAGTAGTTAAAAAATCCTACAGAGCTCCTAAATCTTCTGGAAGAAATGAACATCATTTTCTTTCTAAAACAATACCCTCCCCCCAATAATCTATACTAATAAAAGGGTAATATGCTAATTAGACCAGACATCTTCTGGACATCCTTCCGGACAAAGCCAGGGTTGAGGGGGCCGAGGCAGAGGTGGTTAGGGGCGATCAGGCTGGCAGAGGAGAGCGGTTAGGGGTGATCAGGCTGGCAGGCAGAGGTTAGGGGTGATCAGACAGGCAGGCAGTTGAGTGGTTAGGAGCCAGTGGTTCCAGATTGCGAGAGGGATGTCTGATAGTCAAACATCCCCTTAGGGGTCCCAGATTGGAGAGGGTGCAGGCTGAGCTGAGGGAAACCTCCTCCCCAGTGCACAAATTTCATGCACTGGGCCTCTAGTCTGTATATAAAACTAGAAAGCAATTCAGGAGGAGTGTGAAGTTGTTCAGCATGAATTTTCTTAAGTAATGCTAAGATGTCTGCCAACTTCAACACCAGAGGAACATTCAGAGTTTATTGTTAAGGTTCATTTCAATTGGTCTGGTTCCTAACCATTCAAATTTCCAAGGACATTCACCTCATAAGACAGTTTGTTTTGAGCAAAGTTATTTGTTTTGTGCCGAGCTTCCCTCCGCTGCTCTTTTAGTGACGGCTTCGTTAAGGAACCCCTCCTATTGAAATGGAGCAGCTTGACTCACTTAGTGTTTATTGAAACACTGTGTTGTGTGTGGGCGGTTTATGGTTACGATACAAGAGCCATGTTTCTGCTTCCAGACCAAAGGGAAAGATGTAATATTTGAGGTTGCATGTGTAGCTTCAGGGATGGACCGGTTACAGTACTTGGGACACTGACAAGTTTTGTTAAGAAAGTCTAACGCTCACACAGGGTGGGTGGCATTGAGGGGGAGAAACTGGCCTCACTGATAGGACAGAAGAATGTGTGATGGGTCTTCTTATCCCTTTCGATTCTCTCTTTAAGAACTGGAAGAACAAAAATCTCACGTGCTCTTCACTGGCTGAGCTGGTCCTGACTATCAGGATGCGAGGCCCACCTCGACACGGGTGGGGAGCATTCAGAGGGCATGCGGCTTCCGTGCATCAGTACGAGGGGTGAGGTGGAAAGGACCGTTACTGAAACGGACGGACATTTCTGCTCCTGCCCTCATTTCTCCTCAGGACGGGACGTGGGAATTACCAGCGTGGGGGGTGTGAGAGCCCCTCTGTGTAGCTCAGTGTCCTTCCTTCCCTAGGCCGAAACCAGTATCTACCACCTGCCGCTCAGATTCTTTCTACAGAGCAGTTTACACTGTGTGTTCCAAGGCAGTGCTTCCCCAACCAGGCGGCGCTTCCAAGTTCCCTGGAGGACTTGTTAAAGCACAGGATTCTGGGACCCACGCAGAGTTCTAATGGGGCGAGACCTTTCTAGCATGTTCCCAGACGCTGCTGGTCCTGGGACGAGGCTTGGAAAACCACTATTCTAAGCATGCTAAATCATTCTGACCTTCTTTTACTTTAGCAGTTCAACTCACTTGCCAGATAATGTCCCAGCAATAAGAGAAGGTGCTGGAGGGGAGAAGGGGGAGGAATTTCAAGAAGGATGAAAGAAATGTGGCAAAGAGACTTTGATATTTTTGGGAATGGGACGTAAGCATGGGTCAAATCGGTTTTAGGTTTATATTACGAGGACCAAGATACTATACTATGGTAGTTTTCTTCATCACCAGAGAAATAACTACTTGATTAGGGATGCTTGCATAGAAAGCAAACATCTCAAAACATGCATTCCAAATTCTCATCCTTGGAGAGGGTATGGTTGAAGTCCAACCTAATTAACTAGATGGATGCAGATTAAAAAAAAAATCCTAAAAAAGATATACAAAGATTTACATTTCTAGAGGAATGATATCTAAATGGGTAGTTATTTACATAAAAAAATATATGGGATAGGCTTCTTTTATAAGTTCTACTTATTAAATACAATTGAAGCTTTAAAATACCACTGTCTCAAAAAGTCAATTTATATATAATTACATTTAGGATCACGGGAGGGTTATGTATCTCAGGTTTCTGACATCAACTTGCCCATTTTTTTTTTTTAATCTTGTTGATGAAACAGGCCCAAAAAGAGGGGGAAAAGGGGAAGGATTTGTCTACTAAACCACAAGAAATAAGATACCTCCTTTCTTTTGGCTACATTTGGCCCATTTCTTAGAAAACAAAAGAGAACACAAACAGAAACTACTTCTGAGTTTTCTACCATGGTGAAGAGCTCCTCTCCCAGGGGGTTCTGCTGAACAGACCCCCAGAACTCACCAGGCAGTATTGACTCCGGTGGCATCAGTGAGCTGGCTTAGGGGATGCCCACACAGTATCGCTCTCCCAGGGACTGAAATCCTTGTTTGTCCACAACCCTCTTGAATGACTTAATCCTTTTTAAAGTTTAAGGCACGTATGCACAGCTTATCATCTGAATGACACTGCCAAATTCCTATGGACCGAGATTCCACCTTGTCCTGCTTACAGCCTTCCGTAGCACCTGCAGAGGGCAGCGTCCCAAAGAGTAGTTCAGAGAACATGGATGAGTGAATTTACCCAAGGACAGATCAGACAGGAGTGCACCTCCAGGTGAAGCAGAAAGGCAGCTAGCTATGACCCAGGGCTTCCTTTTGCTAGTGTCTGCTTTAAGAGAACAGATTATGGGGTGCAGTATTTAAAATGCCAACGTTATGTTTGCACTTTGCTTCTTATTTCGAGCACTTACTCACAAGACAGGTTTTACATACATAGAAGGTATAAGGGTAAGTTCAGAAAAATGCTGTAATGGTCATGATTTTGTCCACATGGAAGATTATATTTTGTAACTTATTATGAAAAAATGCTATAGAATGCTATCCAGCATATTTCTGGCCTTTTCCATGTCAGCAGCAGAGTAAGCCAATACTGTCCATGAATAGTTTACAGTAGAGTTGGAAAGGACATAGTACTTGGAGTCCATTCCGAGGTTCTAAGGAATTCTCTAATGTGATTCTTGCTACATATCAGAGCCAGCATTTCTTTCCCCTGTGAAATCAACTCATGACTTTATAATGTATGTCACTGGGAAAGTATGAATCGATTGATGAAATCTGAAGTAGGAATCCAAGGAGGAAAACAGCCTATAATTTTTTATTTGATGATACAAACCTATAATATCCCGTATGAATTAGTCTCCGAGGTAAATGGTAATGTGATCTATGTTGGCAGTCTTTCTTTGCATTGTCTTAAATATCTGATTTAGGCTTCACCCGTAGGGGTGGTACTGACATACCCACTTCTGTGTGGGCGGCAAAAATGCAGCTGAGAGGACCACTTGCCCACATTAGCTCTGCTCAGTTTATGATTCACAAAAAGGATTTTACAGTAACATTCATCCAGGCAAGTTTGACAACAGAATAGATCGAGAGAGAAAGTGTTTGTGTTTAAATTATTTCTTACAATACACAAAACACTGGGATAATACCAAAACAAAATTTGATTAACTATATTGTACATGAACTCACTCTGTAGTTTTGCATTCCCTCCACGAGCCCTGTTTGTGTGAAGGCGCAGAGGAACAGAAATAAAGACAGTGACTGCCCAGCTGTTTCTAGTTGAGATAGAAGGAGAGACGAGGAAGCAGTGGGACCAGTGCAGTGTCAGGATGGTGCCTGGGGAGCTGGAGGGACCCCTGGAGTCCCAGCCTGGAGTTGGAAAGGGGCCGGGGATCTGGAAGGACTTTCAGAGCACAGGGAAGGTGGAGGGCCTGGCATTCCAGAACAGGAAATGGGACATGGGAAGAAGAGAAAATGAGAAGTCAGTCTGAGAAAGCAAGTGTGTATATTACTTGTTTTGCTCTAGGTCCTAATGCATAAAGCAGATGACGCAGGGGATTTTTAGTTGTATCAAACTATGGTTTCTGAAAAGCATTCTTTTTGAGATTACCTTTTTATATTTTAAACTGCACTCTGTCTCACTGTCAACAGATAAGCTGAGTAGAAAAAAGAAGATAGAAAGATAACAACAACAACAACAACAACAACAACAACAACAAAAAAGCAGAAGGCAGGAAGATTGCAATGAGAAAGCTTCGGAGAGAAAGCGTGTGGTTTTTAAAGAGAGTCACATATACAAAGCTATAGAACGCAGTTAGGTAGTGTCCCTAACAATGACTTTCCCCCCTTTCTTTGTCTCTCCCTTTCTTCTCCCCTCTCCCCTCTTTCTTGAGAAATCCCCAAAGAGTTCTCAAGAACTTATGTGCTGAAGAAACCTAGTCCCGTCGGTGGCAGCTGGGTTAGAACCATCTCTAATCCGCTTCATCTTCTCTTGTGCCCCTCACTCCCACCCAGGCACCAGGGACGGAAGGGCTGGCCCACTCAGCCATCTGGGTGAGGGCGAGAGGCTGGGAAGGAGGTGCTAAGAAGGAGCTTCTGGGAGAGGCAGGCTCCCACTGCTGAGCCTCACCATCCTTTGTCCTCTTAAACCAGGGAGAACAGAGAGAGCGGCGAAGGTGAGGACAGACGCAGCTCTGAATCTCTGAATCAGAGTGTCCCCTTCCTTCCTGGAAAGACCCTGGCCCCTGTCCGAGAGGGAGCGAGACCCTTCTGAGCATGAGAATCTGACTGGGCCTCCCCTCAGAGAGTGGAAGTATGGAATCAGAGATGTGGATGGAAAAGAGAACCCTTCAATTCCCTGTATTTTTTTTTTTAAACAAATAAACAAAGAAACCCCCAGAGCATGAGGAATTTGAAGATTTATGTTGCACCGACATTTCATTTCTGCCCAACCGCGATACCTAGTGGATGAAAAGGCCAGTCTTAAATGCACTGGGTGATATTTTTCTCGTTGCTCGCATCAGTCCCAGGGGCAGAGATGGAGACAAAGAGCAGCCCTTGGCTCATTACGATCCCAGCGATTCAAAAACATTCCAGCTGGAGGAGCTCTAACATGCCCTAGAGTTCGGATTTTCAAAACCAGAGTTACAAAGCAAACAGAAAAACAGACAGTGTGCCCCTCAAGCTGCGGTCTCAGTGAACAAACATGTGACTAAGTCCAATTAAATGCTCAGTGCGAAGCCAAGGATGAGACTGGCGGGGACAGGACAGCCCACATCTGCTCCATCCACCTCCCGGTGCTGCTGGGCTGGGCCGGAGCGGGGCCCTTCCTTAGCTCTTGCAAAAGAGGGGGCAGAAGGCTGATGTCTGGGCACGTGTGGAAGGCATTCTTGCCCTCTTCACGTGTCCAGTTGTTTCTGAAAGTGTTCCTGTCTGGCTCAAAACATGCATTTTCTTTGGTGGTTGAAGGCGCTACAAAAACTCCTAAACGTACTTTACTCACTGGCTTGTTGGTCGCTTTTTTTTTTTTTTTTTTTTTTTAAATGAGGGAAATGCTGTGTTTGTAAAAACTGGTGCTAAAAGGGCACGGAATCATATGTCTCCTGGGCCACATGAAGAGTCTGCAGAGAGAATTAGAGCTTTCTAACACACACACACACACACACACACACACACACAAAACACACACCCCAACTGGAACACAAAGAATTCACTCAGGAAAGCTGAGTATACGCACTTCGCAGTTATCAGATTTTTAGGGTAAGTCTTTCCATTTTGGACAGTGTTGTGGGAGCTGACACATGGAGCTTCCAGAAGGATCAGAATTACTTAACCTGAAGGAAATTCTCAGCCGACCCCTTTTCATCTCCGGCCAAGAAGAAGTCAAACTTTTTGTTTTACACCTTAGTGGTATGCCCACACTTAAGAGTTTTATACAAACTCCTACAGAAACTTTAACTAGGCCAATTCAGACCAAAAGTCACTAAATAAAGCCAGTCTAGACGGAAAAATCTATGAAAACCATATGTCTTTGAGGCATCTGTCTTACAAAAAAAACTGCCATCGTCCTGGAGAAAGAGTTTGCAAAGCTTGCTTTCAGGAGCATACTGCTCTAAGGAGCACGGGCGCCGTGCTTAAGACGATGGTGGGACTTGGACGGAGAGAAGGAAAGCCACGATGTTTACAAATGAAAGGCTCTCTTCTGCCTGTAAACGTCGCTGAAAGGAAAGGCAAAGGCAGATGGGATTTCTGTCTCCATTATTCTCCAAGGGACCCGAAAACGTGGGCAGTGTTGCTCCTCCTTCCTCCTCCAGGATGTGCCACCGGGGGATCTCACAGCGACTGCGCCCCCACTCCCAGAAAACTCCTTTGAATAATGTTGCACGTGGTTGAGGCCAAAGAACCACAACATTTACTTGGGATGATTACCTCATCCTGCCGGCCTGCCAAACACGGCGAGCAGGCAGGTGTCCCTCCTAAGGAACCAAAGGCAGACGGTCCTACATGATGGGTGTGGGCCTGAGTGCGAGTCATGGGAAGTGAGAAGAAGGGCTGGGCTCCTGAGCAGAGGGCACCTGGAATGGAGGGATGGCCTAAAACCTTGCAATTCCGGTGTAACGCTGCTTTCTGAACTGGAGACCGTGGTCAGTGCTACACCTTCGTTATCCTAGCTACGTAGTCTTACATCTCAGAATGCACCTGGACAGTGGTATGAAATCCATAGGGGGAAAACCCCCAGGAAATCCAACTTTAATGATTAAAATAACATTTTAACTAAAAACTGAATAGTCCGGGGAAGATGTCGGAAGTATTTACAAATGGTAAAGATTCCTTGGGGCCTTTAGGAATATGGTTCTGAGATGTCTTGCGCTACAGGGAAGGGGACTTTGGAACGACAGTAACAACGGTTATTGGCATGAGTGTCCATTCCTGCTCAGTCGCCTGGATGATTCTGAGTGAACTGCAGATATCAAATAGCCACATAAGGAGAGAAGGTTCTGAGAGCGAGGCGGCAAGAACATGTAAAAAGAAGGAAACCTGTAAGATGTAATCAGTCCCACAGCATTTGAAGCAAAAGTGAGAGACACTATTTCAATCTGTTTAGTCAAAGATGCTGGTGCTGTAAAAAGAGTTTTCTGTATTTTTATTAGTTTTCAAGTGCTAAGAGTTATGATAGTAATGAGGGTATTGAAATATTAAAACAAACCAACATTTCCTCATTACAGCTTCCTAAGCCGTAGGCATGTAAATGATGAGCCCCTGGGGTGTTTCCGGCCCATGAATTTATGTCCTGAATGCTCTGATACTACTGTTGTTGGTGCTAAAACTCCATGCTTGCTTCCCAAATGGCATGTGGCTTTATTTTGACTTTACACCCAGATATGTGACAGCAAATGATGGCAGTGGTTTCTCTAGTTAACACATTGACTAATATTTCCTTAATTTTCCACCCCAAGAGGTGATAATTAAGGTAGAACTGGCCTCACACCAAGTTTTATTATTTTAGTTATTTAAGTATTTTCCAACACTACTAAGCAGCAAAATGAAATTCTAGTTGTTCTAGGAATCAGTAGACCTTGAGTTTTTATAGCTTCTCATCCATGGTCTGAAGGGAGAGCAAGTGGGCTGGCTTCCGGCGAAGGCCCTTGAACGTGACACTAAGTGGAGATTTGTTCAAGGGGAAACTTTCATTCACTCTTAAATTGACTTTGAGAATGATCCTGATCTAAGCTTTAAAAATATGCATGCCAGGGGGAATAATTTCATTTTAGTCTCTCTGGGTGGCAAAGTACCCATAAAAGTCTTTCCCATCTCCTACTCTCATAAGAGGTCTCATTCTAGAAGAATGCCATATATATGGATCAAAGTACATTTACATGAAGCTGCCTCATGGAAATCTGAAACTCAGTGGAGGCAGTCTTCACATGGTGGAGGCAACTGGGGTATTTGATTGTAAAATAAGGTCATTTCCTTTGTCGTATTAAAAGCCACCTGATGTCTTTCTCACACCATCTCTCTCCTTCTTGGTTTTCAAAACTGCCATAGAAATGTGGGGATTCACTGGTGATGGTTTATCTAGTTGGTAAGTTCACCTCATTCCTCCTCTCAGTTGGTGTATTCACCCTCCTACACACACAAAAAAAACAGGGAAGGAATGAAGCTCACTTCCAGATTTTATATTAAACGTGCACACTTACGGGGTTCCTAGAAGAGCCGAAAGAAAAGTATCTACACCTTTTCCTATTTCTCTGTGTTGAAAGGGAAGTGTGGACTTTAGGAAGATTTGGGATTCTGAACCCCTCAAGTCGAGAAGGCCTGGCCTTGCCACCCGTGAGGAGGAACGGGGGGTCCACTCTGCACTCGCCGTACTGACTAAGTGTGCTCCTTGGACGGGACGTGCGTTCTCTGCACCATTCCTGGGAGCTGATCATTCTGACTGGAAAGCAGGGTGGACATTTCCTGGTGTTTATGGGAACAGTTAAAAAGTACTTCCAGAAATTAGAGCGCTTGTTATTTGCGGTTGTGTCCATCATGTGGCTCTGATGGCTGAAAAAGCAGCGGCGGGGAAGAAAGCACCACGCCGCAGGGAGGACTGCCCAAATACCTCGAGGCTTCAGACTCGGTCCCATACAGAATTTCTCCTATTTTTGGTCAGAGTTGCCGTATGACCCAAACTTCCTCTAAATACCAGTAATGTGGCATCAACACACACACACACACACACACACACACACACACACACACACACACAGATTCTCTCAAACCCGAGGCCCTTCCAACACCATCCCCTTCCCCCGCAGTTAAAAACACTGGCCAGACCCGAAGTGTAATATTCTTTTGGCAACAGTCTTTAGTAAGGCAGATGGATTTCATTTGGCAACGAAAGGGTATAAATATGTGTTTAGATTTGGAGGCTCCCTCAGACAACGGCTACAATACTCTGGGGCCTGGGTAAGCTAAAGGATTTTGGTGTCAGGCATTTTAGAATCCTATGTTTAGGCAGCGACAAAGGAATGACAAGCAGACAGAAGCCTTGGAGGCCTCAGCTAAACCCTCAGCTCCTTCCCCACAGTGCTGGGGGCAGGCACGCAAAGCACATTCTGAGTGAGAGAACCAGCACTTCTGTTTTCACGTTTACTTTCCTGGCTGTTTTTCGGCGAAAGCAACTCCGGGAACCTCAAGCCCACGTCACGTCTAAGACAAGTCAGAGGGAAGGAAAAAGGCCCAACAGCCTTTTTCTGGTCATTTGCTGCTTGGGTAAAATTTAAAGGCGATAAAAACCAGGAACTGTGCTGTGCCATGAAACTGGGAAGACATGGGAAAACATGCCGTCGAACCATGACTGCCCAGACGTGAAGGTTTTCCTGTAGAAGCATTGTTTTTCTGCAGTGAGAGAGACAAAGGGGGCAGCGATAGAGCCAGCTCAAGCTTGTGTGCCTGCTGACATCGGGTAGTTTTTTTTTTTTTTCTTTTTCTTTTTTCCTTTGAGCTGACATCAACTTGTATATAGGAACAGTCAGCAGATGCCGATGGGGGAAGAAGAATCGTTCTGGGCATTTTTTCACTGGTCAGTGGCCGACAGCCAGGCTCCCACCCTGGCTGTCTTTCTCTATTAATCTGGCAAAACCTAGCCAGAGCTGGGCACCCTGAGACTCGGAAAGGCTTTGTCTGCAGTGGTTGAAGCTTAGCAGTTTAGGGCCCCAAAGGGGACAGTGTCAGGGTGGTTTGCTGCGATGTGTCCTGGGACGAGGGAGCAGTTGTGTCTGGTTAACTCAATGCCAGCTACCACTTAGGGCCGGCAGTGGCAAAACTGTGCGATGTTACTGCCGTCTGCTGGGACTGGTGTTTGCTTGCACTTTGCTTGCTGCAGATCCTTTCTTATTTCCCTTCCGTTCTTATTCTCCTGCAACCATGGGTGTTTGGGAAAGTGAGATAAGGGACACACTGAAAGCAGAGAGGCCTGATCGGAAGCCTACCTTGACATGCATGCAATGCTCCCAAATTCTGGTCCTCGGAACATGTGCAGTTCTGTTCCTGGGCCTCGTCTACACAGAACCCGTCCTTCTTAACTGTGGCAGATTGGAGACATCTGCATAGATGCAGGTTGCTAGACCCAAGGAGGAGACCACCTACTTCACTGAGACCAGAGAGAAATCAAGACCCGAAGAATGAAACACTCTGACATGACCCACTGATCCCCCTCAGCGAACGATCACGTTACAACCACAGTCACTGCGGAACTAGGAGGATTTTGATGGGATAGTTAATGGAGGGGCTGAAACAAAATTGGACATTTTCTTTAGTGAACAGCTTGTGGCCACATTTCTGTTTTCATCAAAATATATTCAGCACCATGACAACTCATGCTAAACCTGCAATGAGTTATTAATCACATTGGGGATTTCAGTAACAGATTTTGGAACACAGTAGCCTCAGGAGATGCCTGAAATATTAAGAATCAGGAAGAATACCTCAGAGTTGATTCTATTCTGGGCAATCATACCTTTTTTAAAAAAAAATCAAAAAAAAATCTTTGCTTGACTTTTAAAGCCAGTTGCTAAAAATAAAAACTGTTCCCTGAAAAAAAAAAAAAAATCCAAATTCCTAATCACGAATTTATTTGTTTGTTCTTTAAAGGGGAAAGACGGTGGGGGGGGGGGGGGAAACAGAAAGCTCGTGCGTGGCTGAGATGGGCAATAATCACAAGACGAATTCATCATCTGTCCAAATGGCACCCCGCTGCTAAGAGGAGTCACACTCTTACGGGGCTGCTGAGGAGAAAGCAAGGCGGGGCGTCCCCAGGACGTGGCTCGGGGGGAGTCAGACACAGGCTAGTCACACGGGTCGCTTAACTGTCCGTGGGCCCTGTGCCCCCGACTTCAAGGTTCAGCCGCTTCATCCTTCATGGCACCAAACCTTGATGTTAGGGATGCAAAGACACTCATAAGAATTGTGGGTTTGTCTCGACTCACACTTTGGGGGGGACTGGGCTGAAATAACAAAACATAACAGGGAGATCTTACCCGTAAGTGAAAGGGACTCTGTGTGAACTGTCAATCGAATCAACGTGTGAAATATGGGAAGGGATTAGAGAGCCTGTCAGGGAGAGCAGGCCAAACGTGTATAGCAGGATTGAACTAAACGGTAAAGAGAACCAAATGGCTTGGGCCTCAGCAAAGAACAGAATGTGAGCGCACAGCCTGTCTCTGTGTAGAGGGGTTTCTGTGCTGTTGGCTACGACTGGTTCCGTGGTGAGTTGCTGAGGACGGGGCACTGTGGTGGGGCTCAGCGTGTGCCCTGCAGAGTCAAGGAAACCGCCTGCATGAAAGCACACACGTGGGAAACCCTGCGGTGATCTGGAGGTCACCCCGGGGCCATCGTGCAGCACAGTGTCCTCGTGGGGCCTCACCACGCTCAGTGGAGCATTTCTTGGTTCCTACGCTGTGTTGCTGCCATGTGGAAGAGCTGGAGGGAAAGCCAAGTTCTTGCCTATGATTCAGTTTTGCCGTTTTCAGAAGACACCACCGGCCTTTGGTGAGGAGGGTGGTTACGGGACAAGTACTTCTATTTTCCAACCTTTTTAAAAATAGAAGACCGAGTGGGGAGGCCAACGAAGACTGCTTTTCCTTGGACAGAGACCCTTCCTCCCACTCCGATCCCCCTCTGACGGTTGCAACATAGCTCAGCCCAAGGAAAGGGGCGAAGACAAATGCGGGAAGCAATGCCAGAACCGGCTGTCGCCAGGGAAAACACTCCGATTCAGATCATTTGTTCTGTTCATGGCCAACGCTGCGATTCTCAATTAGCTAATTTTACCGAGTTGTAACCAAAAATAGCTACATCGGCCCCAGAGTTAGTGCACGAGGAAGAGTCAGGGGCTTCAAGTAAGAGAACAGGCCCCCTCGCCAGGTAGCAGTGTGTGTTTAAGACCACCTTGCAGAGCAAGGACACGGCTGGCTGGGGTTGTCAGACAGGGTCCAGCCCCTCCGCAGAGGCTGTGTGGGGCGAGAGGGGCGATCCGCATACTCTGGCAACGGAAAGTGTCCCACACATCGGGCTTGTGAAACTCAAGTTACTAATGGCAGAAGTATCCGTGCTGGTGAGTCTCTCTGGGACCGAGACACTCCCCGGGTTCAGGTGGAATTAATTAAAACAGGCGTGCAGTTTGCAGCATTTCCAGCTCCCTCCCCGAAAGGCTCCACGCACATGAACCAGAACAGCCTGAGCAGCTGAGACGAGCTGGGCCAAAAGTGACTCCACCAGCCTCTGTCCTCCCTCCGTCTTTATTTACATGGCAATAGAAAGATAGAAGAATCATGCTTTGTTTTTGTTTTTTTTTCCTTTCTTTTCTTTTTTTATTAAAACAGAAGGTTCCTGGTTTCTGTATAATTCGTGTGCTTTCATTACCTTTAAATTGTGTTAAAATAAAAGTGTATAGGCTCTTAAAAGTCAAGATTGTAACTTGCTAATGAAGTTGGGGATTATCCAGAAGAAAAGTGCACAAGCACATGCCCAATGGTTCAGGTATGGCCTTGGTGAACTTGAGCCCCAACCCCCCGTTGCCCCCACTCCCCAGGAGCAGGCGGGACACTGCCCATGCTGTCCTGTCACTTCCTGATTTCTGGTTTCAGACAAAAGAGGAGAAAGGGTCCTTAAAGGAAGGAAAGAACTGGGGTGTACGGGGTGGGGGTGGGGAGGCGGTGCGCGGAATCAAGCTTCCTTCTTATAAAGCTAAGGGCTGTCTTCCTGGAGATGATGGATAATGGCATTTCAGCTTTTCAAAGTTTTTCATAGAAAAAATGTAGGCAAATCAGGGAGGGCAAAGAGAATATAAATAAATAGAACAAGGTGAAAATTCAACAAAAGCTTCCCTCAACGCCTTTCTTTCTTTCTTTCTTTCTTTCTTTCTTTCTTTCTTTCTTTCTTTCTTTCTTTCTTTCCTTCTTTCTTTCTTTCTTTCTTTCTTTCTTTCTTTCTTTCTTTCTTTCTTTCTTTCTTTCATCTTTGTCTGTCTTTCTTTTCTCTCTTTTTTTTTGAAGTCTTAAACCCCATTTCTGGCTTGCATTTGGTAGGATTCCTGCTCTGGCTTTTATTAAAAACAGACTTTATGTGGTCAGAATTCTCCATGTTAAGCTAAACTTGACTAGGCATACGGATCCTGACAGAGTCGTTCTCGCTCTCTCTCAGGTACCCCTGCCAGGGATTTCCGTCCCAATGCCCCAAACTTGAGGGCTCAGCACAAAACACCTCCCCCACTTTCCTCTTAGTACACTGTGAACTCTTTCTGCAAGGCCAGATCAAGCTAAGTCTGTCTCTAACTTGAGAATGCTCTAGAAATTTTGAATAACACAACTGCTGTCCTATAAATTCTCAAAAGCAGACGCATGAAAGCTGGTGGCCCCTTCGGCTGGGAGAGAACGGCACAGGCACATGCAGATTCCTGCCGCCGCCTGTGAGCGAGCTCGGGAACACCCGGGCGACCCCACCCCATCAAACACACCCCTTTAACGTGGCACAGCATGTCTGAGGGGCACTGGCATGCTAGCTTCTCCGCAGCAGGGGCCAAGGCAACCAAACGTGCAGGCAAAGTCATGCATTTTCGTTGGGGGACAGGCAGCGCCAGGTGGCTCTGGTTCCCTCTTGTAGCTCAACAGATAAGATGGCTTCCCACTCCGGCCCTCAGTCCCCCGTGGTCTCCATACCTTCCCGGTACAGCGACAGGCACTGTTCCAGTCAATCTGACGTTCCCTACACCATGAATTTAGTCTGGCCTGCAGGAGGCTCGGTGCTGAGGTGGATGTTTTCTAACATGCACTGGACAACCTAGTGTATCCTGTGGGGCAGAGCTTGAAGGGGGCTCTCTGCTCCTCACCCCTGGCATTGGGGAAGCCCGGAGACATTTTTAGTGGTCACACTGGGGGAGGGCAACTGACATCTGGTGGGAAGAGGCCAGGGTGCTGCTAAACCTGTCAGCAGAGTCGAGGCTGAGAATCCCTTGCTGCTGCGGTTGGGGGCGCGGCTCCGCAGGCAGGCTGCTGGGGATCGGAGCCCAGCTCCTCCAGGGCCTGGGGGAGCAGTCTGGGGCGAGTTGCTTAACCTCAGTGCCACGTCTGCAAAATGGATAATAATCCATCTTGTTGGGCTTGTTGTGCTAAACCCAAATGTAATTTGCAAAGCACTGAGGGCAGAGCCTAGATCTATTGAGAACACACTGAACATTATTGTTATTCATGTGATTACTAGAAATTTAGTTCAGTTCCAATAAATAATAAGCCAACTCTATTGAGTGTAGAAAAAAATAGGTTTGAGAGTGTTATATCCTCTTTGAATGGGATCAGAATGATGGTAATGGTAACATTACCATCAGAGCAGTTTCTCAGGCTTTCAAACACCTCGTCTCACATGACTCGGGCAACAGCCTGCTGAATGTGTCCCTGGGTCCTAGGTGAGCATGTGCTGCTCAGAGTTCAGTGAGTTGCCCACGGTCTGTGGCAGAGCAAGTGTGACTCCACATCCCTATGATTCCTGCTCCAGCAGCCTTTGTCTTCACTGCACCGGGCACCCTGAAGATCCCGATACATGTAATCACGGTCATCGGAGCGGGAGGGGACTCAGCTTTCCTGGGTGGGTGGAAGTCACTTCTGTTCAATGTCTAGTCAAGTTTTCCTTCATGGAACATACAAATATTTTAATCCTCTGAATTGAATTTTTAAAACAGTCAACTTTCTATATGAGCTAATTTTCTTTCTTTTCAAAATGTGTTATTATTCTTGAAAATCTAATTCCTTCTATTTTATAAATCTCTAATTATGCATATTGCACATATATTGATTGTAAATGTAAGAAGGTGAGACGCTAGCTTTAACTATATACATGTTTCAAGTTCCATTTATTTGCCAGCTATTTTGTTTTACAGTTGAGGCAAAAAATCTGCTTATAAATGCCAAAATGTCTGATTTAAATGTACAGTGTTCTGTCTCTTATATGATGGTGGTGGTGGGGAATGAGTTCACATAGCAAGCATCATGCCTATGCAAAATTTCTACACTAGTTTACAATAATTACAGACTAATCAGTGGATTTTTATGCTGCCTACATTAATGTTAATAATATTGGGCTTACGGGTCATAGTTCAGAGGGCAGAAGGATAATAACCCTTGAAGTCAGTGGTTTCTGAGAATTCCTTTGGTAACAGAGGTGAGGACTTAGCTGGGGATAGGATCACGACTTTGGAGCACACAGCTTGCCTCAGCCCAGCCATGGCTCTTTCATTTCAAAGCTTTCCATTACATTCTACAAACAGCTCCCAACATGTCAATCTTTTGGACCCAGTTTTCTTGGGGTCCCTTCAGCTTGTGCCAGCTGATCGAGGAGAGGTTTAGACCACATTTTGGTTTTTAAATGGTGTAAAAACTCCGCAATTTCCCAGGATTTCCCCTCCCAGGTGAGAAACGCAAACGTGTATGATACCATCTTTGCAATTTTCATTTTCAAGGAACTCTGGTCTGTTGTGCTACGAAAAGAGAACCAAAGAGCACCCGCACACCCTGTCTTCCGCGCGGCACACTTACCTGGGGACACTGGGAGGGGCCCTGGTGGGCCGGGAGGGGACCTGCGGAGGGGCTCCGTACGTGTCGTTGCTGTTGGGGAAGGGCGGCAACGGGCCCGGCCGGAATGGAACTGGGGGAGCCCCCGAGTGGGGTCCCGGGGACGGGATGGCAGGAGGGGGCCCTCGGCCGGAACCAGGCCGGGCCAGGGGGGTGCTCAGTGTTGGCCTCCTTTGGGTGGTGGGGCTCGGAGGGGGCGACCTGGGAAAGAGACCATCAGTTTACCACTCCTGCTTTCTCTCTGAATGCATCTTAAAAACACATTGTATAACTTGCTGATGGCTTCTTAAAAATTATGTGTTGACTGAGAAACTCAGGTAAATGTTAGAGATGTTTAAAGGTATAATAAGAAGGTGGAGAGAGGGGAAGTTTCCCTCCCCCACCCCTTCACTCCACAGAGCCAGCCAATAGTAGTTTCTTTTTACCTATATTCTACAGTAGTTTCTCTCTCTCTCTCTAAATTAATTTTACTACATGCCGAAACTGGTTTGGCTCAGTGGTAGAGCATCGGTCTGCGGACTGAAAGGTCCCGGGTTCGATTCCGGTCAGGGGCAAGTACGTTGGTTGTGGGCACATCCCCGGTAGGGGGTGTGCAAGAGGCAGCTGGTCGATGTTTCTCTCTCATCGACGTTTCTAGCTCTCTATCTCTCTCCCTTCCTCTCTGTAAAAATCAATAAAATATATTTAAAAAAATTTTACTTAAGCTTTATTGGAACTTGACTACTACCTTTTCATTTCAGTACTTACAGACTGGTCTTACTCTCTTTACTGGCTGTGCAACATCCCACTGTACTGATGCACTGTGCTTGTTTCTGACAGGAGCTGAGATGACCTGACCCTGTCTCTCACTGCTGAAGTTAAATATTTGTTCCTCTTTTTTTCTAACGGGTTTTAGGGGAGCGCTCCCCGTAAAAGGTGCTGCCACAGCCTGGCTGGCCTCGGGGTGCGTGAGCCCCCTTCCTACCTGCGAGTGTGCTGTATCCAGGAGTCGTCCACGGGCGGCGGGGCAGGGATGAACGTGGTGGCTGTGTTGATGTCGCCGATGATCACGAGGGCTTCTTTAAGGGCCTGGTACATGTGAAGCATTTCATCCCGGCGCTGGGCCTGCTCCGCGGACTCCTCCATCAGAGTGTTCTGGTCCTCCGAGGAGTACAACTGTGCTAGGAGCTCCGAGTTTATAAAATCCTTCACCTGTCGGGTCACCACAAAAAAAAGTAAGATGGGAATGAGTGAGTGGCCGGACAGTAGAAACTGGGCCGGAGCCTGAGGACAGAGTCTGCAAACGTCCGCTCTGGGGAAAGGGCTGCCGTGTGCATCTGTCCATTCCTATTTTCTTCATCCTCCTCCCGATCCTCCTCCCAGAGGTCATTGACATGAAAGGAAAACACAACACAGATCCATTGAAAAGAGGGCCAAACCCTGGCATCAGCAGAGAGGACCTGGCCTCTCAGGCTGAGAGGGCCTGCGTCTGGACCAGCTTCCTCACCATGGTCTGAGGCTGCCTGGCTTAGGGATGAGGGTAAGCAGCGGCATCTTCCACAAGAAACAATGATGTAAAGAAACCGATGTCCTAACACACGTTATCCATTCCTTAATATTCCCAGGCCCTGACCCAGTTTTTACCAAAATCGCCGGAACACTCTGAAGACCCTAGGCTTCAATGTGCTCCTGAAAGTGGAATTACCATCAGTAAGTCAATATTTGTTAAATAAGCACCTTATATATTTATGAAAGTTAGTGTGCAAAAAAAGTGATATGCTCTCTGCTTTCTAGAAGTTAACCATAGAAGCTACTTATTAGTGATGAGGACTGGTACAAGGTTCCGGATACAAGATTAACAGATAGATGTGAACAGAGTAAAGTATGGACACTCTATGTAAAGCACGGCTCTGAGGGACAGAGAACCGAACACATCTTATCAAATCCAAGATACCATTGTTTTTATGACACACCACTAATAATCTGTGTCATTAAGAAAGAGAAAAATCACCACCAATTAAAACTGTGACAGAACGGCCCTAGCTGGTTTGGTTCTGTGGATAGAGCGTCAGCCTGCAGACTGAATGGTCCCGAGTTCAATTCTGGTCAAGGGCACATGCCTGGGTTGCGGGGTCGGTCCCCAATGTGGGGCATGCAGGAGGCAGCCGATCAATGATTCTCTCTCGTTGTTGATGTTTCTATTTCTCTCCTCCTTTCCTCTCTGAAATCAATAAAAATATATGGGGGGAAAAACTATGACAGAATGCCAGATGCCACTGAATGTCACAGGTGTCTTCATGTCAGAAATATTAATTGTGGAAAAAGTGAAGGTGAGAATTGATGACATATAGGTGCCTTTGCAAATTACCTGACTTGGTTCTCACCTCATACTTAGGAAATGTATTATTATCCCAATTTTGGAAAATGAAGAAACTGACGTTTGGAGAACTTTTAGTGACTTTCCCAAAGCCACACATTAAGTCGAACCCCAAATCTGACTTGACGTCTAGTGCTCTTTCCACGACCCCCTGCACTTTGGGTGCTCAGAAAGGACCATAGATGCGTAAGCATCATTATTTTATAGTGGTGCAGCCTTATGCTAATTAACATAAGCCTAGAAAAATAAACTCACTTGGATTGTTGGATTTCTCCATACATGAGAATACTAGCACTTATCTGGAGTCACTAAATTTCTCAAGGAAAGGCCAAAGGCCAGTGACTGTTGTTACAAATCAGAAAACTGGTCAGATACTCAGAATTCCTGGGTTGTAGTTATAGCATCTAATCACACAATTAATTCAACTAATTGGAAAATTCCATGAAAACACAGCTTCCCTGGGAAATAAAGAAATGTTCTCTGTACATGATTTGTCGACCAAGAGTGGTTCGAATGTGGACAAGATGCACTCAGACAAGAGCCTGGGAGAGCAGGTTTATGTGTGAGAGCCGGGGAAGGTAAATCTGGCCAGGTAACCCGGGGCCAGATGCAAAAGCCTCTGATGCCAAGGAAAACTGTTTGAACTTTATCCACTTGGCAATGGGGAGCTGTGGAAGACTCTTCTGTAAGTCAGTGAAACAATAACAGAGAGCTTTAGGAAAATTAATCTGGCAGTGATGGGAGAAGAATTTGCAAATGGAGATAAATGTAGATCGTCTGTGAGATGACAAGGGTTGAGTTTAGCAGGGTTGCAGTGGAATAGAAAAGATAGGCGTGTACAAATGACAGTGTGTAAAGGCAAAACCTACTGGACTAGTTTGGATGCAAAGGACAAGGAAGAAAGGAACGAAGACAGCTCCAGCTTTGAGGCTTGGGTGAGAAGGAGGAAGAGAAAAACCAGAAGTCAAGAAGGAAAAGTCAGATTTAGAGGAAAGACGGGTCAACTGGGCTGAGAGATTTTTTTTCACGTGTAACCGAGGAATCAGGACATTTGCACAAATCTTCCACTGTTGGGTGTGTGTGCACTGGAAGGGAGGGTGCAATTCCAAATTCAAAACCAGACGATTTTCCTGGCATTGGCCACCGGTCGGTTAAGCTCTTTGGAAGCTTTACATCTTCCTGGAGTATCACTTAGAATCTATTAAACACAATTTAAAAGACAGTCCTTCCAAGAACAGATTTAAAGCAGATCTGAATGAAGAAGCAACTGTCAAACAAACCACAAAATAAAATAGTCAGGGCCCGTCTCAGCATTCTGATCAAAGATCTGCCTTGCATCAATTCTTCCACACCAAAATGTTGCACACGGAGACTCGCCGACTCCCTGAAAGATTGGGCAATGTTCTGGAATAATTTGAGAATTACGAGCATGAGAGAAAAGGGTAACTAACACGTGCAGTGGTTAGAGACCATGTGCTTTGGAGTCAGATGGCTCTGAATTCGAGTCTAACACTCACTGTTTTTGGACAAAGAACCTCTGTGAGACTCAGGTTCCCTTCCTGAGGACAATGGTGGCAGCTGCCTAAAGAGCTGTGTGCGAGGATTCAGGGAACGCATCAAAATACCAAATGCCCAGCAAGAAGCCCAGCATGTAGCCAGTGCTCCGCATGCAGAAGCTACTCTTTCTACAGAAGTCAGCTAAGCTGGTGTGGGCAGGCAGAGGCAGGAGAACAAGAGTCCAGGTTGACGTTTTACTTTGCACTTATGCAACATTTTAGAAAAACCCCTCTCTTTCTCTGCTTCTAGCTGGTAGGGACGGGATTGGGAAGGAGTGCTTAGGGGAGTTTCCGGACACTTCGGGGACTTTCTGAGCGGTCTGAATGTCAATGGGACAAACACTGAAACCAGGGGCTCTGCAGGGCAATTAGAGACCAAGGTCCGTTTTAGAGCAACGGCGCGTAGAAAATATCCTCACAGAACGTGACAAACACGAATTCTGCTTGGATGTGAGACGCAGAATAAGATTTATGCTTTTAATTATAACACCTTAGAACCTATACATCTTTGTATGGCTCACAAAAGAATTCCCACACACAAAACCTCATTCCAGTTCAAACTCCACGGGCTAAAAAAACAGGCACTACTGGTGCAAAGGAATGTAAGGTCATTAGCGATGTTCCATATGGTTCCTCTCTCTTGCTTTAACCCTTCTGTAGCAACCCGCGATATTTTGTGGATCTTAACCCTTCTTTGTCTTTAGCTCTGAGGTTGTTTTAAAGCCTCTACAAATAGAAGAGACATTTCTAGACTTTTCATCCAATGTAGTTTACGAAGGAGACCGTTTCCTTAAAATCTGTTTCTAGATGGAAGGCCACAGTGTGGAGCACGGTGGGGGCTCTCGTTCACACAAAGACACATGAAAACTGACCAACAGTCTGAGGATGCATAGTCTGCAGAGGAACTTGGTTCACATTTTGTGAATCTTCGAGGTCTCACAATTCTCTCATTTCTCCGTCTGCCAGGGATTTAGTTTGGCTAAAGACCAACAATGTTTTCCTTGTTTAAAAAGTCACATCCTTTGACTCACAAACACCATGTTGTGCTAAAACAACAACAACTAGACACTCAGTGGCTGTGAGGTTCTGTGCTATGAGATCCTGAAGTTTGAGAACAGACAGAACTGTTAAGATGCCAACAGCATCACCCCTGGTGAGGAGTGATGGGGGTCAGGGAGCAGGGGTGGGGGGCCTTCAGGGCCTGGCAGAGATCTCTTTCTGCAGAAGGATGCTGAATTAATTCTTGACCCGTGGAAGCAAATCCGTGTTCTGGCATTTGAGATGCACTCTCCTTTCACATAATGAACATCTAAAATAACACTGCTCCATGGGCATTGAAGTGATGGTTGGTTTTGAGATGAGGGCATGTGTTACTCATTTCCCACCTTAGTGCCTGTGGCCCAGGAGAGGGGCTGTAGCCTTCAGGGCCCAGGAGTACAGGACGCAGTCCACGGCCCATGGGTGAAAGGCCTCTGGATCCCATATTTGGTTCTTCAAAAGTTTCATAAAACCTTCACCTTCTACTTTGCATTATCTGGTCTGGTTGAAATCTGAGGAACAATGTTTTAAATTATTTAGATTTTAAAATATTGTTTCTCATATTTCAACAAACCCTAATTAAATCTTCATGGCATCTGGACCTCTGGGAAGAGACCCCGGGCATGTAAGCCATGGGGATAGGAGCCTCTTTCTTTGAAGAGGCTGACTTATGGTTTTCCTCACCTTGCCATGTGCATTTTCTGTTACTGACCTGCAGAGAAGATCCGACTGAATGAGAAGACCTGGGTTTTTATCTTGATTTGGCCAATGCCAGCTGCGCGGTCTGGAATAAGCCAGCCTCTCAAAGCCTCAATCTCACCGTTTGTTATCCGGGCAGAATGGGAGTACCGGACGTGTGGGTGTTTTGTGGGTTCGGTCCCAGCATCGTGTGCCCCTTTGCCACACACGTTTCTAGAACAAAGCTGGGCCCACGTCCGTCATTCTCTGGCGGAGAACATCTGGCGGGGGAGCCACAGAGAAGAGGCCGCCCAAACGCACTGGCCACGGGGTGCCACGTGTGCGTGAACTTCCAGTTCCTGAACGAAACTCTGCTTTTTGACCGCAGCCCATCCAGAGCGACCGCCCGCCCGCCCGCCCGCCCGTCATAAATGTGCTATTTCTTTGTGTCGCTGTTACCTGGTATGTTTAAGCAATGAAACAGCTGCTACATTTCAATAGACAAAGGCTTACAGTATGTCTGAGGCGAGGCATTTATTGCTGGCTTTAAACTCCTTAAACAATTCCATATGGAGGCTTGAGTGGCAGAGCACTTAATGTAAACTTTCAAAGGAAACTGCCCACCAAACACCGAGCCTTAGGAAATTTGGCTGAAACACGTTCCTTCTCAGGAGGCGGCGTGGCCGTGCCCATGTCGGAGGCCACAGCCGCAGCCGTGTTCCGCAGAGACAGTCCATGACGGGGGCAACCGGGGAGGCCACCGCGGGTTCTGCAGGACGTTTAGCCTTGCCGCCCGAAGCCATCCAGAGAAGCCGCAGGGCTGAGAGGATGGGATGAGAATGAGGAGTCAGATAAAGTTCCTTTTCTAGTTGTGATTCTCTGGTTAATTCTCTCGCGTGAAGCTCTCTTCACTTCAAATCAAATAAAAACCAACACACGGGTGGCATGCGCTGGGGACTCCCCATGTCTCTGCTCCTGGTGCTCCGCAGGGCACTCTGGAGTGAGCACAAAGGGCTGAGACGCACAATACGATGCCGTGAGGGTCTGAGTCCATGTAGGAGAGGGTGTTTACATGTTTTACAAAGTATATCAAATTATATGTGTAATTTTAAAAAAATGTATAAAACTATGCCAAAACCGGTTTGGCTCAGTGGTAGAGCGTTGGTCTGCGACTGAAAGGTCCCAGGTTCGATTCCGGTCAAGGGCATGTACCTTGGTTGCGGGCACATCCCCGGTAGGGGGTGTGCAAGAGGCAGCTGGTCGATGTTTCTCTCTCATCGATGTTTCTAGCTCTCTATCTCTCTCCCTTCCTCCTCTCTGTAAAATATCAATAAAATATATTTAAAAAAATGTATAAAACTATACTTATTTTTACATATGTAGTAAGGAAGCGGGTAAAATGATACTTAAAGAAAAGCAGGTGTCCTAGTTATGAAAAACTTTCTTCAGACTGGTAGGAAATGTTGAATTTCAAACAACGGGAACCGTAATTTCCTAAGAATCCAGCATCCTGTGATCTTTGGACTTTTTCATGTTCCTGGGAGCCTCTGCTTCGACATCGGACCTGGGGTCTTGGTGGAAGTGGACAACCCCTGACTCGTAGGTGAGGTCCCTCTCAGACACAGAGCTGAACTCTCCCTCACGGCTGCTGCCCTGGGGGGTGGGGTGGGGGGGCGGGTGCAGCCATTTCACTAGGGAAGCCAGGTCATCAGGGAGGAGCCAGCCAGGGCAATTACCCACATTTCTTTGTGTAGGTGCATGTGTGTTTTTCTTGAGGAGGTGAAAGTGGCATAGATTTGCAATAGGGTCTTTTTTTTTTTTTTTTTTTTTTTTTTTTTTTTTCCCTTTTAACTAATTTGTGTCCAGCTACTTCTTGTAGCTCTAGACAGGAAGCGCTATTTCCTGTGCCGATGATTGAATACAGTGCAGAGCAAAGCGGCATTTGAACCGACGGCAGCCCTAATGACTCTCGGCAAAACAGTGAAAAGATAAATGATACTCAATCAGGGAAATGTTTAAATAAGCAAGGGCCTGGCTATACCATGGCAGAACAACCTGAACTCGCTCAAGCAAAGTTAAGAGGGCAATTTTAAAAATACACAGACTATTTGTTTAGTACTTTATATTTTTCAAAATGGCATATGGTCACATTCATTATGCTCTTTGACATGATGCCGTGAGGCAGCTTGGTGTTCTTACTGTGGGTTTAGAAGCGACTTCAACTCAGACAGGCAGAACGATTTGCATCCGGTCACACAGCGGGCCGCTGAACAAGCTTAAGAACGCAATTCAGAGTTTCCAAGTTTTCCATATGCTGCTTACCCACCCCCGATACTTCAAAGCATCCCACTAACCTTGTTTGAACACGAGAAGTATGTGTGAAGATAGAGTTAAAAACAAGAGTGTTCACATGAGTGCTTGGGGCTTCTGACAGTCGAGGAACATATGCATGAACAACACATGAAGTGTCATATTTAGGAAAATGATTTTGAGAGGAGTCTTGAAATATGAATAAAGGCTATTAAAGTTCTTCAGTGGGCACCTATATTAGCTTCTTATAATTAAACTAGAGGCCTGGTGCATGAAAATTCATGCACTGGAGGGGGGGGGGGTCCCCTCAGCCCGGCCTGTCCCTTCTCACAGTCCAGGAGTCCTCAAGGGCGGGAGGCAGCCCGGTGATCAGGGGAAGAGATGCCCCCATCACACTTCTGCTGCTGCAACTTGCCAACAGTGCAAGCCTCGGCTGGCCCTGGTTACCCGAGCCTCAGGCGGCCCTGGGCAGGCTAGGCAGCTGGCATCTGAGGCCTGCCTATGCCTCCAGCCGGCCCTGGGCGGCTGGGGGGCTGAGAGGACTGGGGGACTCCAGAGGCAGGCACGTGGAGCAGCCAGATGTGCCTGCCGCCCTGGCGGGGCTGAGGGGACTTGGTGCCACCATCTTGTGGCTGTGGGTGCCACCATCTTTGTGAGGGCGTGATGATCATTAGCATTTTCCCTCTTTATTAGATAGTATTTTTTTTATAGTACTTCCATACATATTATCTAATGGAATAAGTCCCTAAACCAGGTACATTTTATGAGCAGTGTTTTACATATGGAGGAAACACCCACAGAAGTTCAGTGAGGTGTCTTAGGCCAACAGAGTCTTCAGCAGAACCAGGCTTAGGATCCAGGTCTCCCCTGGATTTTAGTGTGAGTACTAGTACTTTTCCAACTAGTACTGAAAAGAGCAAATGCTCATAATCGATCATTGGTTTAAATAAAAAGGTATCTTTAGAGGATAAGTAGGAATAAAATAGTTGGTGTCACACTTTTTAAGAGTCAGGAAATCCTGCTATAAAATACCCCGTATAGTTTATCTTACCTAACTTGAGATATTACTTCTACTTGAACAAAGCAGTTACCAAAACAAGCAACCCGGACCATGTATTTTAAGTATCATAGCATGACCACTATAAAGACAACCATGAAGAGGGAGAGTCTAAACGATATGGGTCACCTGATGCTCAGTGTAGCAGGAAACGCTGGGACCTATGGCTGTTATCACCCTTACCTTAGACTGACTTTGTATCCAAGGGGATAGGACACAAAGCCCTTTCCCAGGTGAAAATAGAATTCCATAGCAGGAGAAATCTGGATCCTAAACCTGGTTCTGCTTTAGGCTCTGTTGGCCTAAGACAAATTATTGAACTTCTTTGCATCTGTTTCCTTCGTATGTAAAATACTGGTCATAAAAAAGTACCTGGCTTAGGTTCTTTTTAGCAGGTGATAATGATCATAGTAACGTATTATGTGTGTGTACGTGTGTGTCTGAGAAAAAAGAATAAATATATTTTGTCTTTTATGTCAAAGTCAGGGCATCTGGTTTGATTGCTGGCTTTGACACTAATTTATATTCTAACCATAGCGATGCTCTGATTTCTTCAAGCAAATTCATAAGCCTTCTAGAGAAGACAGCCAATAGGGAACACCCCAGCACTATAGCTATAGGCTTCACATTTTCTTTCCTCAGTTCTCTTTCACTGGCCGGCCACTTACAACTTGTCATGGAAAATAATGAACCTGGCAGTAGGTGTTTAAACCATCCAGAAAACATCACAAGGAGACTCAAGAGAATGTGAGCCATGTCCACAGTAGGGAGGGTTTGAGGCTGAAGTGAGAGGGTTTATAATCACTTACGTTATTGATCATCAGGTGCATTATTGTCTTTGGAATGAGATCTCTGATACATTTGTTGATGATGGACATGTAGGAGTCCACCAGGTTGCGAATGGTCTCCACCTGCCTCTCCAGTTGGGGGTCCAGGGAAAAGTTTTCTGCTTGGCCGTTCTCATCATTTTCAGTCTGTCAGAAAGGAAGGGAAGCATGGATTATTTCACATTCGTTCGGAAGAAAGAAAAACACCAGATGATCAACTCCTGTTTACTGTACTTGTAGTTACGTGATGAGCTGGTAACATCTTTATTGCACAACCACTAATTCTAAAAAGAGATCAGAACCAGGCAGTTATGAGTCCTCTTGCAGTCTGTCACAGTCTAGAAGAAGCAAGTATTCTAATTCTGAATGAATGCTGAGATGAACAACCGGATAAACAGCGCACCTAACAGCATTTCCCTAGAGAGCAATCCAACCATAAGCCATTTGCAAGCTGGCCCAAGACGGAATCCAAACATGTGCAGATGTAAACTTCTGGGAGGGGTCTCCAGGGGTTCTGTAGATTAGAACTAACCTTGGTGTTTTCAGGAACTGACTCCTAGGTCTCTCTGAGATGGATCAACATTTGGATCAGCCCAGATTTAAAACTAAATCTCCTAGGTCTGGCCTGGCCCCAAAATAAGAGATATAGAGGATAATTCACTTTTCCATGCACTTGCTGGAATTCGTTATGTAAATTCATGCTTCTGTCATCACTACCAAAGGCTGGCTCCGCTGTGAAAAACGTGCGATGTTAACTTCCAACTTGTTACTCTTTTGAGTAAAAGTGGACACATCCATACTCAAAAGATTTTATTTGTGCAACAGGAGAGAGGCATCTGTTTTCTATACCGTGAGACTTGAGTTAATTAATTTTGGCTTCTCCACCAGAGGCTGGGCTGGAATGGCATCTTCATCATTAAACGCTGACCTATTGGCTTGGCATTGAAATCATTTTAGAACAAATGGTCTCCATTTCAAGTCAGGTTGAACCAGCTAAGCCCCAGAACATGATACAAATATTGTTAGTGGTCTGGCTGCTTTCTAGCATTTGGAAAGATTTAATTACAAATGCAAAAAAAAGGGGGGGGGAAGGGGAGGGATAATTTATTGCTTCCAATGTGAACATGAAATACTTCTCCTTGGATATGTACATACTTTGATCTGCCAGGCTTTCAATCATCCAATCCATTCTAGGAAAAGAACTGTGCTCAATGGCTTAAATGGGTTTATAAATGACAAGTTTTTCCTTTGAATCAATATGCATATGTGAAGGCCACAAAATCAACAACAACAAAGATATTAATTTTTTCTAATCATTTATACAGGCTTCCCTTGCTCAGAAATATCCAATACTTTTAAAAAATATTATGCGCTCACTCTAAAACACAGGCCATTCTCCAGTCTTGAGAGTATGACCCCATGCTTCAAGGACACTTCAAGGACATTTCTGAGTCATCTTACAGCTAATGCAGCAAGATAGGGGATTGGAAGGTTGACAGTTGTTCCCCAATACTGTTTTTTTTTTTTGTTTTTTTTAATGGTCTTTGGCTATTGAAATAATTAAATCAAGTATTATGTAGTTTTTCACTTATTAATTTGTGATATGAGCATAACTGAATCTGGGACAAATAGGTGAAAAGTCCAGAAAATGGTAAAGTGACAAAGGAAAGGTCAGCCACGGCAATGAGAAAAGCCACTCATGTCCCCAAATTTCTTTCCAGGGCAGAAAAACCACAACATACGCGCTCCAGGCTGAGCATAAATTCTAAGAATCAGTGGCCACTGCAGTGTGGTTCTGAGGGTTTTGAATTTGAAAGTAAAAGCTTGAGGTTCAAATTCAGGCCTCTATCACCTCCTGGTTGTGTGGCTGCATTTCAGCGACTGGTACTTAATGTCACGGAAACTCAGCTGCCCCGTCTTTAAAATAGGGATATGCTTCCCTAGCAAACTTTCTGAAGCTAAATGAGACAACGAGTATGCTGTGACCTAGCCAAAGGCATTGTGGGAGCTCAATATATAAATGTTAGTTTCCCTCTTTCATCTCTGAACAGTCATGGGATAAGAGAGAGCTGCTTGACTCTCAGCACACTGTATGAAAATTTAAGGTGAAAAATGTGAGCATAAGACATTCTCAATTTAAGCAATATACAGATGGCAGACGATGTATGTTTTATGTAAGTTTTCTGTAAGCGAGGCCTTCGGGATCCCCTCCTCTCACCTGTGAAGACTTTTCATCTTTCAAAGCCCTGGTCCACCACCACTCCTTCTATAGATGAGCTCCCAAGGGCCCCCAGACCCCCCCCAACTCCCCACAATATACTTCATCCGGTCTTGTGCTCACTTTTATTACTTAGTATCCAGCCTAGTTTCATGCTTCCCCCATCAGTCTCTGGGGTCTTTTTTATCTCCCTTTCTCAGCACAGAACCCGATGCACAGGAGAAGGAGGAGGAGAAGCAGGAGTTAAAACCACCAAGGGATTTGCCTAAAAGAAGGAAGTCGTCCAGTGCATTTCAGGGTATCCAAGGGTGACTGCTTGTTAGAGAAGACTGGAGACCAGAGAAATTCCAAGTGGATGAGTTTGGATCACCTACTACTTGATCATAGTAAGAATGATAAAATGATTATGAAATTGTGAATATAAATGAGTACAAATGACCTGCAGCTTTGTGAGGGAAACACCTATAACACAAAGGAAAGAAATGTTCATAATGGATACAATACCATGCATCTCTCCTCTGAAACATAATGGAATTCTGCTGTTGTATTTGGCAGTAGGGGGTGACGGCATTTCAGTATTAACATGCCACACCTCTCAGAAACGTTATTTTGCTCTAAGGACTGTGCTGAGCACTTTACATAGAAGACCCACAACCTCAGGAGGCAGTTACTACTTTGCCAACCTATAGAAGGTCATATAGAGGCTCTGAGAGCTGATTTATTCAATAAAATTAAGATGAATGCAATGTTAACCCAAATTCTACTTTTCCTTATGTATAAAAAATTAAGAAGTAGTATGAAACAGTGTAACATCCATAATATAACAAGTTGGTTTCGCAAATAAAATAATGCAAAATAAGTTTCTAGAAGATGTCACTGAAGTACTGACATTTGCAATACATAAATGACTGAATGAAAAGCAAAATAAATAGTATTTATTTTAAGAAACTCTAGGAATATGAACACCAGGAAAATTATGTCATCACCACATTTTCATAGTGGTACACTGGATTTCTCCATTTCACACGATTAGCATTCAGTCTTGCTTTATTTTTTTGCATACCAAAATAAGCAAAAGACCCTCACTTTCACTTTTTAAAACTGGATGCAATTAAGCAAAGTGTCAGAGTAAATGGAGAAAACCCTGAATAGTGTAAATCTCAACACTTAAAAAAGAAAAAGCATTCTAGAAAAACCAATGAAACCATTTGAAATTTTCTTAGGTTTTGGAAATACTAGCAGACATGCAGTCACATGCAAACCTTAAGTCTTCTGATAACAGCATGGGTATGGTGGGATTCGCAATTCAGAATGCAAGTTTAATCTCTTTTCTGGTTTTTAGAAAGAAAGGAGGAGCAATTGCCCCTTCCAATATGCCTAAGATGAATTCAAAAAATGTACATAGATGCAATTTTTCTTTTAACTAAGTAATTGCAGACAGCAAACGCTTGCTTTTCTCAAACCCCAGTCAGTTCTAACCAAATCCTCTCTCGTGTTCTTTTCTGCATGTACACTGTGTATGACTGTATTTTTTTTCTTTGTTTAAATTACAGGATTGCAATAGAATTCTCTGCAGTCTAAGCATTGAAATAACAGATGTTTAGCATTATCCTCATCAAGGGAATGTAAAATAAAAATAGTAATTTGTCTCTGATCTTTGAGGCAAAAAAGAACGGTCTGCAAACATTTAACCTTTTATGAGCAGGTTCATTGAAGCTGTTTACAAAATGTGAATAATATTGTGAAAATCATCTTTCTTCTGAAAAATACAATGGGTAGGCCTTCTTATTGCATTCCCCCCCCAATAGCTTTTGAGAAGCCTAATGCAATTTAAACAATAGGACAATAACAACAGCCCTATAAATAAATGTGAAACTGCTTATAAAAATGGATATCTCTAACTTTCCTACAAAACTATTTGCACAGCTGTTCAAAAGCAAGCTGGTTTACAAAATTTAAGTTTATAAGCTTTCTCCTAAAGTCTTAATATGTTAAGAGGTGAGAGAATGAAGTAGTCAAATTAGTAATACTTTCCAGCAAACCTCACAGCATCCATCGCAGCAGCTCTAGGCTTGACCAGGATGTATATTTCTCATGTGGCTTGCTTTGGTCACTTTCCTTAAATCTCTTAGTTCATTATGTCATAGGCATCTTTGAGGATCGCTGAAACCAGTCAATAAGGCCGATGACTGCAACTCTTTAAAGATGGAATAATGGAAATCTGAAGTACCCTGGCACCAATATGCACATAAACCTACTGCAGAGCTAATGGGGGTTTGTGGCATGTCTCCTCACCAGTGGGCAGCATCTGCGGATCATCTACAAATTGATTTTCACAGCTAGCCAACACTTGCCCCCTTTGAAGCTCTCATTATCGTTATGCCATTTTTCACTACCTTAAAGAGTAAACACATCATTTAATTTTTTTTTTTTTTTTTTTGTGGTGAATCAGGCCATTGTTATGAATATACTGTTACCATGGTAAATGTAAGCCTCAACACTTGAAAAAGATGCCGCGCGTTCCAGAATAACCCAATGAAACCATTTGAGATTCTCCTTAGCTTTTGGAAATACTAGTAGATATGCGGTCATATGCAAACCTTAAGTCTTCCGAGGACAGCATGGATATGATGGGGAGTCACAGAATTCATAATGCAAATTTAAACTTTTTTCTGATTTTTAGAAAGGAGTAATTGCCCCTTCTAATGTGTCTAAGATGAATGCGGAAAGTGTACCTAGATGCCACGCAGCTTTGCATTTTCCAGCCTCACATGACAGACAACATTTCCCCCCTTCCCTCGAAAACCTTCCTTCACTCCCACCCGATGTCAGAGGCCGGAAAGGCAGGTGAGCAAACTTGGAAAAGAGCCACAGAAATCACCTAGAAGTGTTTCCATGGAAGATGGTGACAGGCATTTCATTCAATAAAACAGGCAGTATTTATTTGGAGACCAGGGGGCCGGGGAAGATCCACAGGAAGTCTAAGAGGCAGGCCTGGCTCAGGAGCCATCCTCGGGCAGGGAGGGCACCGCCATGAGCTCAGGCGGAGCGGGCTTCGGGGAGTCTCTATGGATGGCAACGCTGGAGCTGGAGCTTAGGAGTTGGTGAGATTTCAGACTAGGCCAAGGGAACATGCTCGTTACTGTACCCGTAATGCTGAGCACAGTTTCCTCCATGTAGTGGGGGGGGCGGGGGGGGGCTTCATGAATATTGGGAAATAAATGAAGGGAAACCCACATGTCCGGAAGGCTTGGATTTCTGTTTCAAAAGGAACCCAACTGACTGTGCCCCAGACAACTGGGGTGTTGCTATCAGCACAATCTCTTGGATTCCTACAAGTGGGTTCTCCCGGTAGCTGTGAGTTGGCCTGAGCAGGATAGAGAACTATGTGCATCCAGATTGTGTTTCAATGGATATAAAGATCTTGCTGACTGCGTGTGAGAAGGTCTACAGAGATGAGCTCTGACTGTAGTCAAGATGCTGGGAAGCAAAAGGGGCATCTCCAAATGCAAAAAACATCCATAATATAGGAGAAAACACTGAGCTAATCTGGTCCAGGTCATTCATTGCGCAACCACTAAGATAGCAGGCAGGACCAATGTTATCTGCTTATTTTCTTTTCTTTTTTAATTTCAAAGAGGAATGTTTATTTTGAATTGCTTATTATTGTTGTTGTTATTATTATTATTACTAGAGGCCTAGTGTATGAATTTGTGCACAGGTGGGGTCTGGCCAGCCTGTCCCTAATGGGGCCATGGTTGGCCGGCCAGCACTGCCCCCTGGTTGAACTCCAGTCAAGGGGACAATTTGCCTATTAACCTTTTATTATATAGGATTATTATTATTATTATTTTTGAAAATATATTTTATTGATTTTTTACAGAGAGGAAGAGAGAGAGATAGTTAGAAACATCAATGAGAGACAAACATCAGTCAGCTGCCTCCTACATGCCCCCTACGGGGGATGTGCCCGCAACCAAGGTACATGCCCTTGACTGGAATGGAACCTGGGACACTTCAGTCCGCAGGCCAATGCTCTATACACTGAGCCAAACTGGTTTCGACTAGGAGGATTATTTTTTGAGTCCTCACCTGATGATATTTTCCCCATTGATTTTTAGAGAGAGTGGAAGAGAAAGGGAAAGACAGAGAAACATTGATGTAAGAGAAACACATTGACTGTTTTTCTCCTGCGTGAGCCCTGACCAGGGCCCCGGCCAGGGAGAAGCCTGCAGCCGAGGTACGTGCCCTTGACTGAAATCGAACTCAGGACCCGTTGGTCCACAGGCCAACTTGTTAGGGCTGCTTATGTTATCTTCATCTTTATTCTTCCTTGATTCTCTTCCTCTACCTGTTATTATCTTTTTATTCTTCCTATAGCTTTTAGTCTCTTTTCCTATCTCAATGGCATCATAATAAAAATTATAAAACTATTTAAGGTTAATGGGAAATTAGACAGCCATTAAAAAAAAGCCCTCAGAATTTTAAAGATACTAACTTCATTAAAAAGAACAACAAACATATCTTAATTTGATGTAACTCATTTTTTTTTTTTTTTTAAAACTGTCATTCAGCCCAATGGCTGCCTGAGAGAATATATTTCTGGGTGATGCCAGCGTATGGCTAAGTCTGTAATAAAGAACTGGGCGATGACAGCAAGGAATAAGGAGGATTTGAAGGAATAAGGGGTGGGAGGACTTCCCTCGTATAACTGACAGTAATTGTATTTGCATTTAAGCTGCATTGAAACTATTGCTTTTAGCTGCAACTCTAAAAAAAAAAAAAAATAGTAACAATGAGAGCATTAGGATTCTTAGAAAAATCTGAAGACTTATGGACTGTGTCCTGATGACAGTAATTCCAATCTAGCTTTTAATCTGTCAAAAGGCCTGTATTGCTTTATATAACAAATAAGTTCATTGATATAAAAGATTCATATATCAAATATTTTAAACACATTTTTGAATGTTGCTATTTAAGCAACCTTACTGTGAATTTTTCTAAAATGATGAATATTTATTTTTGGAAGGTTTCAATCTTTATATACGGGGTTTGCTTACCATAAAATAATCTTTCATCCAAATAAATAATGGTCGAAACAGAATAATTTAAATGGTTTCTTTAAAAATAATCACTCCTCCCACCATCATTTTTGGTCTCAGATATTAGTAATTTTGAAAGGGCCAAGATGATTTTTCAAGTATCAACTATTGGTGAAAATACCTGTGTTTGTTTAAAACTTAACATTATCATAAAGAAAACCCTTTCTCGAAAAACAACTGAGATTAGAATCAACTGAAACAAATTTCTTTCTTTAGTGGAAAAATTAAATCACAGCATTTCTTTGGAATAGCAAAATAGGAACTGGGATATTTCCAACGGGAAAAATCTCCAGAAAATGGGAACAGCTAAAATAAGGATAAGTGTAACAACCTGTGATGGTTGATTTTATGTGTCAACTTGGCAGTACCCAGGTATTGGTTGCAAACATTAGTCTGTGTGTTTCTGTGACAATATCTCTGGATGAGATTAACCTTTGTATCTGTGGCCATTGAGTAACAGACTGTCCTCCACAATGTGGGTGGGCCGTATCAATCAGTTGAAGGCCAGAATAGAACAAAAACGCCGGCTTTCCCCAGCAAGAGAGAATTCTCAAGCAGACAGCAGCGGACTTCTGAAACATCAGCTCTTCATGATTTTACACAAACTGTCAAACCAGATCATCAACTCTCCTCAGTCTCCAGCCTGCCAGCCCATCTATAGATTATAGGAATTCCTCAATAATTATGTGAGCCAATTCTTTATAAAATCTCTTTACACACACACACACACACACACACACACACACACTCACTCTCACCTTATTGATTCTTTCCCTGGAGAGCCCCACTTAATACACAGTCTCCCTACATATTATAAGACATTTAGTGGGCCATTGTCACATTGTTTAGTGGAGTTTATAAGCGCTGTAAGAATTCAGAGAAGCAAAGAACAGGAAGGGCCTAGTGGGTAGTTATGCTGGTCCCAGGCTAGTGAATTACCTTTGCTTCACAGCATTCTCTAAGGGAAAGAGAACCCATCTCAGTCGGAAGGAACCCATGCCATCCTCTCTGTTCTGTCACCTGGTCCAGCCTACCCCTCCGTTGGTAAACATGATATAAACAGACAAGTTCACAAAGAGTAACCTGTGCTTTAGCAATTCCTACTTTTATTATCAACAAATGTAAAACTGCAGGGGAATTTCAAATTATTACATCCATCAAACTATAAGGCAAACACCTGGATCAATCACAAATTAGCAGCATTCCTCAAAATACAAGTTTAAAAAAATCCACCTGACTCAGACAGATTACCCCAGATGCCCAACCCACTTCCTTGTGGGGGACCTAAGAGTAGCAAGAGTATGAACTATGGAATCAGATGACCTATATTTATACCTTGGCTCTGTCAATAGTTAGCTTAATGACTTTGGGGAAATTCAAGTTAAGAAGGAATTCCTCTGCCTCTCTGGGTCTTAATTTTTGTGCTGTGAGAGGGGGCAATATTAGCACCTTATATGTTTTATGGGGTAAATCACAAAGGAGATAATCAGAAAGGTACTCAGCATCATACCTTCCTCAGAGCAAGTGGTCCACCGAGGTGGGCCATTTTTATTACCTGACATAAATGACGTAAATGCGTTACTGGTGAGTGACACCTGAGTTTATAAAATTGGAGATAAGGGAATTGGGCTGCGTCATCGGCTTGGCCCTAATGTTCTCCACACCCCAAAAGAGTTGGTATGCTGGCCTGGCAGAAAGTGTGGAGCTGACACGTAGGAAGGTGAATTTGGAGGACGTGCCAGGAGAGTCAACACAGAGGTAAGGAAGAGGAGACTAAGGTCCGTGAAGTGTTGGGTATCATGAATTTGCAAGAGGCCAGATTTTTGCTCCCATTCTTGGAAGGACAGAGACAGCAGACAGCACACAGCCCCAGGATTGTTGAGTGTTGCTGGGAGATCCACCATAATCAGGAGGAAACATTTAGGTAGGAAGGTGGGGGCCGTGCAGACCAACGCCCCAGAGGACGCAGAGATGATGAGCGGAGAAGTCCGGCTGAGGACAGCTCCTAACACCACCTGGCAGCCCAAGCTCTCAGCGAGGCTACTGAGAATAGGCTGTGATGATTGCAAAGAGCACGGACGCCTGGCCCCACCCAATGGGTGATTGACTTGGTCTTGGCTGAGGCCTGAGCAGCTGTCTTTTTTAATGTCCTGGGTTGAGACTTCTGGGCCTGGGCAGGGGCAGGAAGGGTCAAGGGCCCGAAGGTTCTGCTGAGGCTGGAGCGCAGGGTGGGGTGGAAATGCTATTTAGGGTCTCAGGCCTGCAAAGTGCCAGGAGAAAGGAGGGCCTGACTTCACATAAAAGCAAGCATCTACGTTTTAGGATCCAAATGTGATCTCAGCTAGTTTCCACTGGACAGACGTCACCATTCCCTAACTGACAGTCATAACTGGCACTGTGGTAGGCAGATAGTTGAACAGTAAAGCAAAAAGTTACCAAGCTTCACTCTCGTCTTCATTTCAAAACACTGCCTGTCCCAGGAGAGGCTTGAGGAGTCTTCCTCGGTCTCAGGGGGACCGATGAAAGGCCATCACCGGGAGGAGGCAGGACAGTCAGGAAACCCCGTCATGGGCAGATCTCAAGAGATCTCCTGAGGGAGGGGTTTGAGCAACTCTGATTTCTATAGTAAAAATCAGGCATAGCCCTGGCTTTTTTTAGTAGCCATTTATGGATCTCATTCATAAATTGGGCTTAAGAGTTTTTTTTTTTTTTTTTTTTTTTTTTTTTTAATTCATTGCATTTCCTGCAGTACCACCTTTTGGGACTAATGAGTTCCTTCAGTTTATAACCTGCTATGTGAAGTCGATTTCCTTCCATGTGCCCTAAACGTACTTCATTCTGTTTTAAAAAGTAACCTCCTTGTCCTAGAAAAGAAAAAAAGAAAAAGTTAAGTAAGATTAAAAAATGAGGACAGACTGGCAGGGCAGAAAAAAAGCAGCGAGGTGTTACTGAGAACCGCAGACTACCTTAAATCCGCAGCGCAGTTTTAAGAGGCAAACACGGCTGGAATGCGTGACCGTGACCGAGGGGCCAGAGGGGGGCTGCTCACAATGGCTCCATTGTTCTGGGTGCTGCCCAGACCCCGCCGGGGCCCCGCATCCTGTGGGGGGCTCCCTGCTTGAATGAAAGGGAGAACCTGAATGCTGAGCAGATATCAGCAAAAACAGATTAAAGCACGGGAAGGGGGTCTGGAAGGAAAAACAAATGTGGAATTTTTTTTTTTTTTTTCTCCTCAGGTTAGAGAAAAAGAAGCCATTCCATCTAAGAATATCTGGGATACTGTCTACAGGAGGGGAATGAATAGTTGGTTTTGCGTTGAGATTAAAACACAAACAGAAGGAGTCAGGGCTGTAAAAAGGAACTGCCTGACACTGCAATGATATACAAGATTGTAGTTCATTTTTTTTTTTTTTTTGGAAGTTCATATTCCCAAAAGGACCTGGAGTCCATCTTGCTTTGTACCTGCCTTGACGGTACAAAGACAGCTGAATGAGCTATTATTTACTCAGAGGGATGGGGTAAAGGCATGAAACAGATGAGAATATAAGCATTTTTAGAAAAGAAGGGACTCTACAAGGTTAAAATATTAATAGGTATCATTTTGGAAACTGTGAGGAAACAACAAGTATTTCAAAAACATGTTAATCGCTGGGTCTGCAGGGCAGACCAAAGTATCGGTTGCATTTCCCCCGCTTTGAGGTCTCAGCTCGGAGTCGATTATGGGAAAGTCTTGTGTTTTAATGGAAAATAGGGCAAAGGTTATGTGTAACAGGAATCCAGTCATGTGGAGCTTGCAGAACGCAGGTTAGGCTCGTAAAACTGCTCATTAAAACGCTCTGTTCTGAGGCAAAAGCAAATAAATGAGCTCAAGGAAAAGAGCCCCAGAAATCGCCTAGAAATGTTTCCATGAAGGACTGTGAAAACAGTCCTCCCGAGTCGTAAGAAATGTTCAGTTATTGCTTATACAAATAGCCACACTTAAAACGCTTTTAAATACCTTCCCTGCATTGCTGGTTTTGACCTTCTGCCAAGAGCTACTTAATGTTTTACTTAAAAAAAAAACAAAAAACAAAAAAAAACTTTCCTGAATAGACCATATGGTGAGCGAAAAAATAAAAAGGTACCCACACCAGGAGTCTTTAAAACAGCATGAGCAGAAGTTTGTTATGAATCCCCACCCCCCCAAGTTCAGGTTTAAACTTAGCAACTTTGTATAAGTTCCACATGGGTTGAAAAATCCTAACCCCAAATTATAGAAATGAAGACGGAACCTTCTCCACGATCCACAAGAGCCCCTGCGTTCTATACCTCACTATCTCACAGTGCAAGAACACAGATGGAGGGATTTTAAATATAGTAACGTCGGGCTGGCCAAACAATGAAGACCAAGAGGACTTCTAGAAGGCAGCTCGCCCCAAAGCACTTGAGGCAGACAGTGCTTGCACAGGGGCTGGCGGGGCTGGATGGCCTTCAGCCAAAGTCAACGCGGGCAGCCGGCAGGCCCATCACCTACGAAGGAAGCTGAACGACTTGAGGCTGATTAAGTGTGTATGTTGGGGTGGGCGTGGAGGCGTCCAGACGCCCGTCTGATATTTAGTGTAAAATCTGTGATGCCGCAGGCTCTGTCTGAGTCACCAGCGATTGACCCGAGAGAGGACGGCTCACGGAACACAGAATGCTCCAGAAAGAAGCACACGCACCAGGCCTGTGGCCTGGGCTCATACCCCGCTACGCTCTCTGTGGTTTTTCTTTATGCCAATTCCATAGCCTGTTGGATCCAGAAGGGAGTCCAGACGAGCTTGGAAATTTTGCCACTTTTTTTTTTTTTTTTTTTTTAAGTGGAAGGAATTACCAATGGCAATATTTTTTTCTCACTTCAATTTATTTTATCTCACAAATGCAGTCTGGGACTCGCCTGCGAGAAGCAATGCATCAGGCTGAGAGGCTCCTGCTCAGAAGCAAAGCTGGATGGCAACAGGCTTCCTGCCAACACTCACTCTGCTCTGAGTCAGGGAAGGGAGCTGAGAGGCTTGCAGGGATTCCGCTGAAACAAAAATACAGAGCTCTGGTACACAGCTAAACCAAACCTCACACCCGCGAGATAGCTCAGACATCTGATAAACACATCTTGGCAACAGAGGCTCATCTCTTTAGAGTTAGCTATGAAAAGGGGATTTCCTAATTCGCCCATCTCTAGCCAAAATTCTCTGCTGGTCTTTTCCCACTGGCCTCTAACCCACCTTATTCTGGAATAATGCTTTCTTCTGCTTTAGGTTTTGAAAATTATTCTTTCCACAGTGGTAGTTTACATTTCTATCTATGCATGCGTCTTAGTCTCTCCCCCCCCCCCCCCCCCGCTCCCTCCCTCCTTTCCTCTCTTGCGCTCTCTCTCACACACACATACATTCTTACGCAAGTTAGCAAGATTTAAAGCCTCTCATTTTTTATTCTTGAAGCCCCAAAAGGGAAACTATTATTCGTGTGCCAAGGAATACAGTCATCCATTATTTTTTTTCTTTCTCTTTTCCTTTATATCCTTCCCATAGGGTTAAGGTAGTCTGGGATGTGGAGTGAGGAGGTAGAGGAAGAGAGAGGGGTGGGAGGGAGAACAAGATGGCATTTTAATAGCCTCCACCATGCTGATCTGACACAGTGGGGACCTTGTGCTTCAGAGTCAAACATTTCCTTCCTTCTGAGCCTTGTACGTGGCCCCTTCTACTGACACCCGCCATCCATGTCTCGGGATAGACGTGGGAGCAGAGGGCACTAATAGATGGTCTTTCTCCGAAGGATGGAAAGGTTGAGGGGAACAATCATAACCCTGTCTTTGTTTTTTGTTTTCTTTTAAAATTTCATCTTGAAATAATTTCAGTCATGAGGCTGCAAAATGAATACAAAGAATTTCTGTATACTTTTTGCCCAGATTCTTCAAAAATGTTAACATCCTATAAAAACACACAACATGATTGATAGTCAGGAAATGTTGAAGCACACTGATGACCAGTTATTTTATAGTATTTCTCCATCTGTGTTTGGCTGATGTTTCCTGGTTATTAAATTCAGGTTGTGCATTACTTTGAAATTAATATGCATCCTTGGATGAAACTTAGAGGCTATGTAAACATCCTGTTTCTCATCATGCTTTCACCTACCGATTTTTTGCATCCATACCTGATTCCTGAGAGAAACCATTGTTACTGCAATGTTTGACAAATGGTGATTTTTCTACTTCTATCTTCTCTCCTAAATGTATGAATTGGAATTATGCTGTAGAGAAGAGCTTTCCCTTCTTTATTCAATTGTTTACATAAGTGGTAATGTAATAAAATGCATAATAAGCTGTTTAGTATTTGTGGGAAATAAAACTCACTGTTCACATAACTTTTAATTGTTGGACATTATTATTATTGTTGTTTTTACTAGTACGTTGGTTTAGATTTAACTAAATGTTTGCCTATTTCTTTGTCCATATTCCTTCTGGATGATTTTCCTTTTTCCAAAATTAGTTCTTTAAGAAGTTCCTTTTTCATGCATCAATTTGTGGTAAACTCCATTTTGTTGTTTGGAATGTCTTTATTATGCACTGACTTTACAATAATACTTTCATTAGGTTTCACAGTTCTAGGTCAACTGTGTTTCTCTTTAGAGTTGGGAGAGTATTCCATTATTTCTGGTTTCCATGTTGCTCTTAAGTCTTCATTCTTGTTCCTTGGATGTTGATTTCTACTTTTTCTCTGGATGCTTTTAGAATTGTCTCTTTGTCTCTGGTGTTCTACATTTCCATTACAATGTGAACCTGCATGTGATCTGTGGTGCTGCTAGATCTTAGAATTCATGACCTACATCAATTCTAGGAAAATGTTCATCATTTTCTGGAAGTGATGATTAAACATATGTCAGGCTGTCCTTCATGGCTCATATACATTTCCTGTCTCTTTCTCTCTCTCTGATGCATTCTGGGAATTTATTCAGTTATACATCCAGCCATATACCAGCACAAAGAAATAGTAGTGCAAATCTCTTTCCAAGTCTGTGTTCACTGTCCTCACACCGGGAGTTTAAAATGGCCATATGACTGCATAAACACCAAGCTCTTGGGCAGTGATGGCCAGTGCTCCAAGGACAGCTGCGGCTTCAACACAGGTTTACCTCTACTTTCCAGATCATTTTTATTTCCACACACAGGAATTGGAAATAAAATCAGGAACTTAAAGTAGTACTCTCTCATCCGTTAGTTCTGGATGTTATGAAGTCAAGACGGCTAGACTTAAGAACTGCTGAAAATCAAACTCCACATGTCTATTGTAAAGATCCTTTACTAAGATTATATGGTTTAGAATAATAAAGATGGCCAGCTCTGATTGGTGCTAGGTCTTTTCTTTTTCTTCAGAATAAAATGTTTTATATAACACACACACATCAACACATTATGTATTAGGCACTCCCATGTACTGCCACTATTATTAGCTGTTCAGAATAGTTATTGATCTTAAAAGACTCTTTGCAAACCATGAATAAGTGCATTCAGAGGTTGATACTAAAAACAATTTGCATCTTAACCTCCATTTTGTGTGTATGTGCCAAATTTTACTTGGATTCCATGACATGAAAACTGTGTTTTCTTGGATGCTAGTAACAGTACCGTCACTATTCGCATAAATATGAACATATAGTTTGTACACATGTAGAGGTGTACAATTCGAAATTGTTCTACTGATATAACTTGTTTTGAGCTTTTGATCAACTTTGTGACATTAGAAATTTCTTTTCCAGAAACTAAGAGTCAAAAAAGATGCCTAATTTTTCCAAGGTCATACAACATCAGTTGAAGGGCTAGAACTGAAATTCAGCTTTTGAAACTCTAAGTTCAATATGCAGTAAGCATCAATCAACCAGGAAAATGCAGACATTTTCCTCTCTCTATGGGGAAGAAAGTCCTATTAAGTCAAGGAGATATGTATATGTATATGTATATGTATATGTATATGTATATGTATATGTATATGTATATCTGTACTTATATCATCTCTCTCTATATATTAACAATGAAAACTCTACTAAATTCAAAAAACATATATATATGAATTTAGTAGAGTTTTAATTGTTTATATAGTTTTGAAGTTTTTTCCATGCGGGTTATGCTGTAATGACTCAGGATTCCTTAGATCAGAGAAGTTCCAAAATATAGACACCTGGCCCAGAAGGCTGGGAGGCTGCAGGGCTGCTCAGATCATGGCTTTCTATTTCCATTTTGCATTCACATAAAAAGGGGAAAAAAGCTCACATTCCAAATAGTCAACTCAAAAATATCGATACAAAGAGCTCATTCATTGCAATGCTTTTTCCATCTTGAATGCAGTAACAATTTTAAGACTCGTTCTCTCTACCTTCACCGGCAAATCCTTGCAAACCAGTAACTGGAACTCTTCACGAATTCCTGCACTCACAGATAGATTTGTGGTGACAGTTTTCGGTTCAAAAGTGCATTCCTGCTGTAAGTGGGCTACATGGGATCACCCAGTGGAATGAAGTCCAGTATCTCACACACACAGCTGGACTCTAAGAAGTAATTTTAGACGTCAAGGTAATGTATGTCGAAGCCATGCGAAACCGCAGTCCGCCCGTGGATCACGGTGCCTTTGGCAAGCGGCCGGTTATTGTGTTCGTCTCTCCGGCTGCACAATGATCTGTGGGGCTGAAGGGTTGGAATTTGTCACTTAAGACATTCATCTTCAGCTGCCAAGAGGTAGGCACACTCTGACCTCCGGAATTAAAGCTGGGCAGTGTTCCACACACTGTCCCACCAAGCATGCGGTCACTGGAGTTTCAATAAAGACATGCTATTTCAGCAGTCCGTGGTGAGGAAGACTTCATGACTCTCAGAAGGTTTAGCTTTTCCCACTCGTGTGAGTTGGGGAGAAGTCTGTTTTCCTTTCACCTCGCTATAAACTGAGTGTGTCTTGAAATGGCGTATGACATTTTTTTTTTCCTATCGTTCTAACTCAAAAACAGCTGAAATTATTTTCCTGAACACACATAAAAGGTCCTGAGCTGAGACCTGATGTATCAGGTTTCAGCCTGAAGAATTTTTCTGAGCCGATGGTTTATGCTGAAAATGCTGACAGATGTCGAACAGCCTCACAAAATAATCTTTAAGGGAGTCCTGGGCAACAGACCATGTGGCTGCTTTGAAAATGCTAAATTCTTGTTGCTGAACAACTTTACTTTAAAAAAAAATCACCCCAACAACACCTAGCATTTATTACATTACATTTTTAACAGATATCTGCAGAAAGCCAACAATTACCTGCTAGTTCCCATTTTACATCTTCTTTGGACACAATAAATTCTTTTAGACTTATCCTTCGAAAGGGTCAGAGAGGAGCCCGAATTTGGGGATTTTGAGCAGGAAAGCATAAAGTAGATCCCGACCACTTTAAAACTGCTGCAGGAAGTCCCCGAAATGAAGAGAATGTGGATAGCAAACATTTGGTATATTTCCGGCTGTGATTTCTCCTTGCTAGGATACCACAGGATGGTTTGATCAGAAACAACTAAATGTTTATAAGTGTTCTCTGGAGGAAGGGGTGTGTGTGTGTGTGTGTGTTCAGATTTTCCCAGGAGGGTAATAATTTAGAGGATGTCAGTGGATGCAAATGAATTTCAGGCGTCTGAAGGAAGAAGAGGTGAATAGCACTTTTGTCTCTGGGAGACTTGGAATTTCAGCGGGGGCCATTTTGGGTAATTCTATTCCTCCTGCCTACATTCCCTGGTGTTGTTTCAGTTGGGAGTGATGGGAGGGTACTCCTTTTCCTTCCCCCCACCCGCATCCTGAACTGCTCAGCAGTGTCACGCCATGCTGTTAACAGCCGTCGGGGCCCGTGGATGTGCAGATAGATGAGTTCCCTGCTGACATGAAAAGATCTTATGAATCGTGTCTTGTATAAAAGAGAGCAAACACCTTTGCACAAAGAAATCGTAATGTAAGAACCGGAGCTGCTTTCTTCCCCGAACAGTCCTCTAGCATGCCGCAGTCCCTGAGATTCTGAAAAGCGATCCACTCTGAGGCAATGCTGTGCTCCTTGGAGAACTGTTTTTGCATTTATTTTCCCCAAAGCTAAGTACTCCCTTTCTTCCTCTCTAGTTATACAGTGATAGTTAAGCAATCTTCTAAAAGTCTGAATATGATATAAATTATCAAGTGGTTTGCAAAGAAAAGGAATCCAACTCCCTGGAATCATCAGCATATTACATCACTAGCAGGAAGAACAGTCTACTTACACAAAATACACTCACTACTGAGATAAAATGGGAGGGTGTGAAAAATTCGAGCAACTTCACAATATTACTACCATACCAAAACCTCCTAAAGAAGAGTGGAAACACCAAGTCAACTGCCACTAGCCAATCAGAAGGAGGAAGACACTCCGTAATAGCTTTTATTTTTATCTTCTCTATTTAAAAGAAAGCAGAGTGATTAGTTGAAAGGTAAAAACATTCAAATTTCTGCCCTACTACGTTTATCATGTTTGCAAAGTTTGGAAAAGCAATGCAAAAGTCCTCCATCATCTGCAAGCTTCACTTTCCTTGGTTTCCCCTCAGTTAGTAACCAGGGTCAACCTCTTATAGTCTGAAAACATTAAGTAATTCCAGACATAAACAATTCATAAGTTTTAAATTGTGCATCCTTCTGAGTAGCGTGATGCAATCTCACACTGTCCTTCTCTGTCCCACCAAGGATGTGAATCATCCCTTTGTCCAGCATGACCACATTACACAGGTTACCCGCCCATTGGTCCCTGGCTCATGGCACACTCTTATCACCGGTCAATGCATGGATCAATTTTGTTTAGATTTTTACTTAGTTATTTTTATAATGCAATAAATACCCATGTATTCATTACCAAAAAGAATTAGCTACATCTTTTAAAATAACTTGCATATGGTGCCTTTTACCAACCAATTCACCTGCCTTTGCCATCCAATTAACCATCAGTGAGAACAATCAGCATTCTCTTACTTTGCTGTTATTACTGTTTTATTGCATCTATGTGTAAAGAGTTACTTTTTTCAGTTGTGTTTAATTTCAAAAAGGGAATATTCTCTGTAAAATCTTGTTTCACTTATGTTGCTAATTCAGGCATTTGGTTGGAATGCTAATATTCCCATATGAAAATATTCCACAATTTATTCACTTGCCTTCCTAGTGATGGACATCTAGGCTGTTTCCAGATTTTCACTATTATGAACAGTGCAGCTATGGACATCCTATTTCTTCCTTGACGAATGCCTTTTACACATGTTCTGTCTCCTTCTAGAACTTTGATTAGATAGATGTTAGATCTACTCCAACTATGATATCAATTTTTTGGTGGGTTTTATTCTGGTCTGAGCTTTATTTTGGTCAATGTATTCATATTACCACATATTGTCCAGTTCACTAATTCACTACTGGTTTATGTCTAATCTGCTTCACGAAAATTTTTTATTGATTTTTTTTTCATTTCAATGCTTATATTTCATTTCTAAAAGTTTCTCCTCACCTGTCTGCTTGATCTTTTTTGCTCTTGCTTACAAGTGTCTCTTTTGTTTATTAAACACCAAAATTTTATTTCTGTGCTTAATAATGCCAGCATCTTTTCTTGAGTGAGCTGGTTTCACTGTGTGTTGTTTTTCTTGGTTCTCAGCAGCGGCTGTTTCTGTCTGTCCCCGCTTCCTTTCTTCCTGTGAGCTCTTCATTTTTGGAACTCTATTAGAGGGAGTTCTTTAAGACCTGGGTTAAACTTGCATTTTCCCACAGACAATTTATGTTTGCTTCTGCTAGTTTCTCTGGGGTATTACTAACCCAGGAAGATGAAATTTTGTACTTGAGGCTTCTCATAACATACACGGAGCAGGAATTCAGATGCTGTGCTCAAATAAGGGCAGATTTGTGGTTATATTGTCTGAAGGCAGATCTCCGCCACTGCCCTCCTCCCAGTTAGTGCCAAGGTCAGTAAAGGAAACTTTCCTTGCGCCATCCTCTGGACACTGGGCTTGTTTCTAGTATTCCCTTATGCTAAGGTTGCAGTTTTTATAGTGCCAGGCTGTGTGACAGTCTAGCAGAATCCTTAGAACTGGGACTGTCCTGAGCTATACACCTGCTCCCAGAACTTCTGTAGTCACCATGACGAAGGCTCACCATCCCTGGACTTCGGGGGAAATCTCTGGGATGAAACCAGCTTCAGCACTTGCTCACCTCTCAGGTTTCTTACTTTCACATTTCCTGGCTTCTGGGGATGCTTTTCTTTCCTCCCATTTTGGCAAGGCATTTGAAAACAGACTTTACATTCACAATTTTAACTATAATGGTGTGGGTGTGTCCAGCAGGGTATCTGGTCTGTCATTTTATTGAAAGTAGAAGTCTATCTGTCCCCATTTCAACATTTATTTTTCTTTTGCAAAATTTCTTAATCTTCAGCCCTAGGTCATAATCTATCAGCTCACTCCTAGTATAACACTCTTACTAAAATATAAAAACGATCCCAGGTTTAAATGTCTTCAATGACCCCAAAGTACTCTTATGAGAAAGTCTATGCTCCTGTCCATGGCATACAAAGCTCAGCAAGATTGGCCCTCTGTCTCTGCCCCACTGCTCAGCCTCCTTTGTATACCTTCACACAGACTTCATGCCTCATAGCCATCTACCTTCAGTTCCCCCAGCATACTCTCATTTCTTTGAATTTTCATGGACGCTATTCCTCTGTCTGGATCCACTCCCCTCACCTCAGCCTTCTCCCAGATTCTTTTTTGTACCCTTAAAACGTCTATCAAACATCGCTTCCTCTTCAAAGCATTTTCTGACCCACATATTTGCTTGCCAGAAAGCATAATTAGGTACCCCTTATCTCTGTTTCCTAATGTAACAATTACAGCATTATCAGGTATTGATAAATGATTTTCTTATCAGTCTCTTCTGGTGGGTTGGGATCTCTTTGAGAACAGGATTGTTTCACACTATGCACCCAGCTCTAAATACAGTGCCAGAACACAGAAGGTGCTAACTAAATGGCTGTGGAATGAATGAGTGAATCAAATAGGCACAACTACAATGAAAAGTTTGGTAAATTTGATGAGGGGCACTTAACAGCGTGTGTGTGTGTGTGTGTGTGTGTGTGTGTGTGTGTGTGTGTGTTTTGTATGGTTTAGATTCTCTGCTCTTTAAAATTATGCCTAATTTTTTGACTTCCTATTAATATAGAAACTGAGAGCTAAAATTCAGTTCACTCTGCCTTGGAGATTTTTGAGATGCTTGGTTTATGACCATTCCACCCTAAATGCCTGTGGAGCCAAATTGATAGGGGCAAAATGTTTAGTTCTCTTATGTAGTCTTTAAGTCACAGCTGCCTGAGAAGTGCTTTGTCTCCTAAGATTTTTCTCTAGCAATAATCGATATCCCTTTCAGAAGGAACCTCAAATAAGAAAGCAAGATACATCTAAGAAAAGTTTTTAAGAAGTAAACATTTTAAACTGTGATGAAACTAAAGCTTTGTGTTTGATTATTTTCTATGAAAAAGAGAGATAACTGACTGTGGGAGTCCCAGGCTAACTCCTCTGAATCTTCTGGGAGAAGAATTCTTATCCCCTCTATGAGCACAATTAGCTTTTCTTTTCCAAGATATATTTTTAAAGGATGACAGTTGGGCTAAAATTCTAGGCACATCTGATTTGGACAGGAGACCCTACACATTAGTCATCAACAGACAATGGAATAAAATCTTTATGAGGCTATAAAATGGGACATATTCTGAAAGCTTTTAGTATTAGAGTCGTGAGCGAAATATAACTTTAAAAATGCCAAGAGCTATAGAAAAACAAATGCTGTGATATGTCTGTACACATCCGCATCCCCCTCATTCTCTCATACACGCCCTGCATACCCCAATTCCCTTCCACACACACGGCTATTTTTCCTCAAAACTTAAGCCATCAGCCATTAATATTTTGAACTAATTCCTAGTCTATTTCCAGTTTGAGCCGAGTCCATCATGAAAACACTGTGAGAAAGGAAACAAACTGCATAGATTCCACTTGGCAAATCCGGGGCCTGTAGATCTGACTGTGGTTCAGCCCCTGGCGCCATCAGTTGGGCTCAAAATCAAAAGCTGTGGAAGGAGGTAATTAGCAGGGACTCTAGACCACTCTGCTGGCAACAGCCGGGCTGCTTATAGCCACCGGGAGAGTGGGTGGGAAGGGGTTCAGAAATGTTCCCTAAAACAACACTGCTTCTGTAGGATGGAAGGCTGCAATTACAGGGCTTTTTCCATGGGCAAAAAGTTAACTTTGAATAACATGCGTATTGACACCTTTGCTAAGGTGTCAATATTTAATTAGAAAGTTCAGCTACTACCAGCAAAGGTTATCATTCTAGCTTGTTATTCAATAAGAAGACAAGAGGAGAGACCACTATCTTCTAACACACTCACCAAGGTAAGAGGGTAACGTGACCTGGGCATGGAGGCCACCAACAATTTTGGGTGAAAAAAAAGAGCGCAATTTCTCATCTCGCTCATTCCAGCCGAAATTAAACTGAGCAGGGGCACGGTGCCAAAGCAATGAAAATATAATTGATGTAGGTCACATTCGGAGTCCTCTGACGCTTGCCTGACTGGGGCTGTTGATTACTTAAACTTGAGAGTTAAATGGAAAGAAATTGGCCCAGAGGAAGCCACTCGGGTTGGCTACAGACGTGATCATTTACAGATGAAGGCGAGCAGCCCGGAGTGAGCAGAAGATGAGAAGGCTGTTCCAAACTGACCAGCTGAGGGAAAGTTTATATTTTAAAAAAACAATCGCTTGGTCAGTGACTCATGGGGAAAGAATTCTTAAGCTTTCTTCAGGGAAACCCCAGTAAATAACACGTATAATAAAATGGCGGTGGTGGTGTCTATCTCGTCGAGCCATTCAGTCCACATAAACCTTTTGGGGGGAATAAAAAAGGGGGCACATTCTGAACACGATTCTCTCTGGGAAACCCCCAAACAGCAAGAATGATTACGCTTCCTTACAGTTTTACAGACTAGTTTGTATCTCAGACGTCCATGTGAAATAAAAGTTGGAAGAAACGTGGGGGGGGGGGAATCTGCTTTTTGTTTGGAGGGCTGAGGCTCTTTTAGTCAGTTGCTTCCATGATTCACAGGGCACCCCGCTCCTCTGAAACTCAAAACCACGTAACATGAAAAGCAAGGCTGGCTGGAGTTAATCCTTTCTGCTTTGTCCCTAGGAGAATCAGCCGCCCTGTGTCCCACGCGGCAAATGGGAGACATGAATGAAACCTCTCGGCCTACGTCAATTTACTGGAGTATGGTGTAAATCAGATTCTTTAAAAGAGATTTCGAGTTCTACTCCCCCCCCTTCCCTCTCCTAATGTGGGGTTTCACTGACATAATCTATAACAGTTTCAGTTCCTCTCTCTTTAATTAACAAAAGCTTTTGGAATTTTGTTGTTTTGGGTCTCTAAGAACATTGTGGGGGGAAAAAAAGTTTGAGCGCACACAAAACACACACACACAGAGAGAGAGAGAGAGAGAGAGAGAGAGAGAGAGAGAGAGAGAGAGAGAGAGAGGTGCTTCTAAATGATTAAAGAAAGCCTTGTTTGTTGGGGGACAGGAGTGGTCAGAGTTCTCTGTTCCCCGTTCCCCACCCCCTGCCCAGAATGCTTCGTCAAAGCCACCCGGTGTGTAATCAGCAGGCCTTTAGATTATTTTATGTTAATTAAGATCATGGTTGGTTTGGGAGGTTAATGTACACATGTGCATGTGGCTTCAAAGGCTTCCCAAATTACTGGCTGAGCTTGCTCGCCTTGGGCAGCCTGATCTGTGATACAAATGACCACATTAAACCAAGTTTATTGTTGTAGAAGGTTTTGATTTTTTTTTTTTTTTTTGCAGGTTTCTTAAAGAATTTACCATTTTAAAACACTCTTAGGATCCCCCAAACGGTTAAGAGAGAGAAATGTAAAGGGAAAAGAACAAAGGAACGGTTCATATCAGGAAACAAAAACAAGAAACAGCTTTAGAGATTTCTAAGGGAAATGAACGAGGCCCAGGACAAGGCTGTGATCGATTCTAACTTCTACAATATGCTTGCACTGATGCTGCTTTTTTCTTTTTCTTTTTTTAAATACTGACATGTTTCACATGATTTAATAAAAACAAACCCTACCAAAAATCAATGAAAAGTGGCTCATACTATTTATTCTTACTTATTCTTCACTCTGGGTCATGCCATTGGGAGAGCTCACTGTGATACCCAGTGTTTGTCAGCGACTGTTATTAGGAAGAGCTCACGAGAGTGGCCAGAATTAACACTGATGGTCAGAGCAGCATAGCAGTCACGTGGAGCCGGGCAGGAGAAAAGTCTGGGAGACGGAAACAAAAATAAATTGGGACTGGACATGGGGACAGACTGAGGCTTGCCCCTGGGTAGGAGAAGCAGCCCACAACACATAATACAAGAAAATGTATCAATCTACATCTGTTTCTGATGGCCTACTAAGTTCCCGGAATGAATCTAACCCAAAAGACTGGAAAGGGGCACGGTTTTCACCTAAACCATCATCCATCCCTTAAACTCGCCTGGTTCAGGGGCTCACCTCCTTGACTACTATGAGAATCTCCTGCCGGTCTCCTGGCTCCCACGGGATTTATCCCTCACGCAGCCACTAGACTAAACAGTCTGACTCACCACTCTGCGCTCTCATGGCATCTCGATGGCACGGGATGAAGTGCACTGTCCTCAGCGACCTGATCCCCGCCTGCCGCTTGGGCGTAGGTCCCCCCGTGGCTGAGCTCGGCAGTCAGGTGTTCTCCGCTGGGATGCTATTCCTGCCTGTCCCCCCAGACCACCAGGTGCTCCTTATCAGCGATTGAACACTAACCACACCTTTTTTCACCCTCTACTTTAAGTTTCTGCAACACAGGGAGCTCCTTACAGACAGAAATGAATGACTTAGTCATTTCGGTATTCTTGGCACCTAGCAAGTGCTCAACAAAGGCTTGTTGAACTGAACTAATGTGAAATGACAGAAGCAATAAGTGACATCAAACTTCAACAGACAGGACAAGGAGGAATGATTTATGAAAGAAGGCTAGTTCTCAGGTTATCTTTACCCATCCAGAGACTGGGAGGTTACCTAGGGAAGTCTAGGCAAGTACATTACCTAGAGTTTTAGGAAGCTGTTGCCCTAAAATATGGCTGGGCATCAAGTGTTTGCTGTACCTCTGGGTGCTCTGACCTCCAAGCAAAGCATGAAAAACTATATCAACTGCAGTATTTTGATGGAGCATCACTGATTTCTTAGCAGATGACTGTCTCATGCTGATACCAGGGTAAGGGCAAGAGTGGTGAACAGAGATAAGGATTCCAAGGCAATATAAGCCAATGCAAATGTTCTAGACACAGGCCAGTGGAAAGTAGATGGAAATGGACAATAAAGTCGGGTAGAAATTTTCAAGAACAGCATTACCCTGTCCCCCAAGGAAAACAAATGCAACATTTTAAAACCATTAAAAGTCAAGAAGGAATTGTAATTAAAAGGTAGATTCTAAGTAATCCCAAAACTGAAACTGTCTTTTACACATTGAAAAGGAACCACTTAACATCCAAAATACATCCCAACCAGAGGTTATCCTCAACTCTCCTTTAAAAGCAATCAAACTATATTTTCTATGTAAAAAAGAAAAAGAAGAAGTGTCAATGAACAGTGTGGTCAAACTTGGCAAGGTACAAAGTATGGAACTAAATCACTGAAGGCAAAGAATGTGAACATGCCTTTCACAAGTTAATATAATCAGCAGAATAGTTGAAAAAAGCTAAAAGGTAAAATGAAAGAAAGGAAGAGAAAGAACGAACACTGAAACTGTAGACCTACACAAATAAACCTTCCACTATTTATATGTGTCAGGTTCAGACCCACTTTCCCTCTGGAGTTATAACCAAAGTGAAGTACTGATTGTACACTTAGGCTCATGTGGAAAAGTCCCTGGAAGTTCTCTAAGGGGTAGCACAAGAGAACAAAGAGATATGATAATGACTTCCCTGAACAAACAAATGTACACAGAAGAGTGAGCTGGTCTGAGCTCTGGGGGCACCCCTGGTGGCCTTGGCTGCTCTGATCCTGTGCCACGAAGACATGTATTAGGCCTCTCCCGATCTTCCTTCCAGCCTGGGGGCTGCCAAAAGTCGTTTTCAATGCGAACACAGAATGAGTCCCCACCATCGGTGTCAGAGTTGTGAACAGAATCCATTTACAGGCTACCCAGCTACTGGCGAAATGATTGCGATTGCTCACGGCCAACAGGGATTTGGGAAGGGCTGATGAGACAGCCAGCTTCCTGATTAACCCTGATCCAAGGCATGATTCTTAACATTACATCCATCTACCTCACAGTAAAACCAAAGGTGGTGGGTGTGAAATCTTCTTTGATGGCCACGTAAGGGAAATATTCATCCTATTCATCAGTTTTGTACCTTATACTAATGTCTACTGATAACATATAGCATGGGTAACTGCAAAATTTAGACATTATCAAAATTACTGTGGCAGCGTATTTAAAGTGTATATTCCCAGGAGCCATCCTCAGAAATTCAAATTCATAAGACTCGGGGGAGGTCCAGGTGCTCCCGTTTTTAAGGAGTAACTTGGGTGTGACCAATGCAGGTCAGATGGGCCAAGTAGGGAAACCTTGTACGAGAGCTGCTCCTAATCTCTACCTCTACCTCTAGCCGCTCTGCAAGCATAAGCCCCGCCTCCCAACACTGATACTACAAGATGGTGACAGTTACTGTTTGAAAACATGGCAGGGGGGTGATGTTCACTTGATAAATTCTTGAATTGTGGAGTCAAACACATTTACATATTTGTTTATTCCAGTACTCTAGAATTAAAAAAAAAAAATGCTTTTATTGATTTCAAAGAGAGGAAGGGAGAGGGAGAGAGAGAAACATACATGATGAGAGAGAATCATCAATCACTGTTTCCTCCTACTGAGGATCGAGCCTGCCACCCAGGCATGTGCTCTAACTAGAATGAGCCATGAGTTCCTGGTTCATGGGTTGACACTCAACCACTGAGCCATGCCAGCCAGGCAAGTACTCTCGATTTTTAAAATGTGCTAGTATACTCTGTGTCTTACCAGAAGAGAGATGAAGAATACAGTGTAATCCAAACAAATCAAGTCTCTTTTAAAAAAGGAAAAAGTGAAGTAAACATATGTAAGTATACAAATCACATATGTATACACATATATTCATATGTCATATAAGTATACAAATATATGCAGAGGAGAAAAAGCCCGTAGAAGAGTGAAAATTCAAGAGCATAGAAATGATTGATAAAGCAAAGTCCTAACTCTATGCTGAATGGAAGGAGAGCCATCTCTGATCTGGGAGTGCAGAGAGAATAAAGAAACAAAACAATCCCGAGGGATTTCCTGCTCCTAGTAATGTAACCATCCCTATTTTTAAAAGCATCTTACCTAATAATAGGCAAACACGTAAATTGACCGTACCTCTGCTATGCCCATAGGCAATCATAGTGAGTATGCAAATTAGAAGGCCAAAGATGGTGGCCGCCCAGCTGCTCCAGGAGCAGAGTGGCCAGGCAGGGCAGGATGCTGGCTATGAGAGGGGGAATGAGGGGGGAGGGGCACACGAAGGGATCTACAGGAGCGGAGTGCCAAAGTGAAGACAAAGATGGCAGACTCCGGCTGGAGTCTGTAGCAAAGATGAAGAGGGCAGACTTCTGGCCAGCGAAGGCCTGGGTCCCCGGTGCCGGAGGGAAACCAGTGCTGGAAGCCAAAGGAAGGAAGGCCTATTGCACGAATCTCTTCGTGCAACGAGCCTCTAGGTAAGATGTAAAGAGCTCTTTTTCCCATGATACAATATATGCAGAACAAGCTGGAAGTAAATGAAACTTAATCAGATTTAAGTTGATACACATTGGAAAAAAACCCTAACAATTTATTCCATTAGCACATCATTCTGCCTAGCTCTAAAGAATGAGGTGTGTGAATAGTCTGGCAATGTAAACATTTAAGTATACGTTAGAGAACTGGTTACAGTAACTTCAGGTGAATCCATCAAGGTGACCAGGTTAACGGCTTGGAAATCACTTTCTGTCTCAATGTCACAACCTTTCCTTTTGGTGTTCTACTTTCCCTACTTTCCCTCCTTTGCACTCACACCTACTCTTGCCCTTGAAACTCGATGCCTAAGTTCACAGTTTGACTTGTTTCTTCCATCCTTTATATTCATTCATTGAATCATTCCACAAATATTTACACACTACCTATTATGTCCCAAGTATCATAAGCTAACAAAACCATAGGAGGAATTGATCTTCATGGAGTTTAAAGTTCAGCTAAGAAAGCAGACAATAAACATTAATGACTCAATCATTGCAGAAAATCACACAAAATGCTGTCATGCCAGATCTGTGCCTGTTCCCTACCTGGTGTGAAACTGCTTTTTCCAGAATGGGAGGCCCTCCTATTTGGGAAGCAGCTGTAATACACCATCTCTGTTAAAACCTGATTCCTGGACCACAACCATCACACTATTTTAGAGAATCCAAGATGAAACTTAGATGGCCACCCCTGTCTGATGTGATATTTGTATCCTGAAAATCTACAATGGTATGCATCTTATATTTTTATGTTTCTGTAATTCATTATCATTATCACCCTCTCATCATTTTGCGTGAACTGGAAATGTAAAATTGTTAATAGCTTTCATAAGACTTGGGCTAATACACTGACTTCAGCAATTTTTTCACATTTGAGAAAAAGCAGAGTATCAAAGTTGATGCCTGCATGCTTGAAAAAACCTAGCTCTGAGTGGGCGGAGCAAATTGACATGGGTGGCTTTCTCTTGGGGTCTGAATGTCTTGGCCATCTTACAGTGACTTTAAAAAAAAATGTGATTGGAAGACAACACATTTCATACCTCAGTCAAAAATGTTTTCGGTCTGACAATCCACAAATTGAACTGTCAGGCCACGTGGAAAGAGAAGAATGATATTTAGTTTGGAACATTGGAACAGTTTTTCTTGATAAAGACTCAGATTTTAATTGCACCTTAATGACTCTATTTTTATGTCTTGTTCTAATGCTCAAATACAGAAACATATTAACTTTTTAATTTTCATAGTATTCCAATTTTGAAACGGGCTTTTAGTGGAAGCACTAAAATTGCACACATTTTAAAAAATTGGGTTTTTCTTATTTAATGAAAGACATATGGTCATAAAAAAAGTGTTTGTAAAGGCAGTTCTTTGTATAATACAGTCCTTGACCCTGTACCCCTAATCCAGGTATGCAAGCCCAAGTTTGAAAATCTTTTCAGTTACTGTCATAATTTCAAAGGCAAGCATTCACAGTCCTTGACCCTATACTCCTAATCTAGGTGTGCAAGCCTAAGTTTGAAAATCTTCTCAGTTACTGTCATACCCTCTAAGGGCAGGGAATCCCTGTCATGTGGAGCAGGTACTGCAAAGCATCGTGGAAGGTGGGGAATGTGTATAAGCAGAGCCTGCAGTCTGATTATACACTTCGAGCTAGGTCAGGGTTCATCGACCTGGATACACGGACACAGAACTAGATGTTACTGTGAAGGCTATGCTGTGTAAATGAAAGGATCCTGGCTTCTACCCACTAGATTCCAATAGTACCACTGACAATCAGAAATATCTCCAGATACTACCAAATGTCCACCTGGAGCAAAATCAGCCCTACTTGAGAACCATTGTTCTAAGTATACTTTTCTTTTTTTTCAGTCTCTTTCTAGAGGGAATAATTGCAGATAAAAGAATTTTGACAAGCTCCTTCTTTTATTAAAGCTTTGTTTTGCTCTGCATCAAACTGTTCTTCCTCCCCTCTACCCCCTATTTCTTGAAGTGTTACCAATTATTCTCTTTGAAGCCATTTGACATAAAATGAGAAAATGTATGAGGAAAATAAAAATGTCCCAATCAGAACTTTTCTTCTATTAAAACTTGGTCAACATTAATAATTTATGTGCAAGAATGTGTGTTGTCATTATGTAATGCGTCTTAACATCTCATTTGTCATACTGTTAGCTATCCCAAAATAATGTTAGCCTTTTCTATTTTAGGGCTGATTTAATAGGTTGACATGGAACTAAATATGTTTTCTAAAACCTTAATTTAAGTGTTATTATTTTGTTTTATTTTTAGAACTTGGTTTATAGATACTACTTATCCCAATAATTAAAGGAAATGCACCTCTAACTCTGGACCAAAATATTATGAATCAAGTTGAGGCAAACAAAATGAAATTGCTCTAGAAAAGGGACACAGTTTTAAGTTAAAATATGCTAATCCTCCTTGTAATTCCTTAAAAACATAAGAGTCCTAGGTAAGTGACTTGTTTTAGGTTATGTTCTGGGATACTTGTCTACCCACTCCAGCCATTCAGACTGCTTAACGTTTAATAGACAAGTATATGGCTTCTGTGCCGTGATTACCATGACAGGTGGGTCTGGGTACCGGTATATGCTCACCTGGCCTTCTTCTAGCTTCCTACAAGGTGGCTCCTACTCACTGGTTCAGCTTACCTTAAAGTTTCTGCTCCCTCCCCTACCACTCCATACACACTTTTTCATATACAAATTTACTCACCTTATTGGATATCTAAGTTTACAACAATAACGCATGAATACGGAAACATATATCAGTGCCTAGGGAAATTAAAAACAACCCCTAAGTTTTCTTTCAACCTATTTCCTACACCTTTCTTTGTGCTCAAACACATAAACAAGTTATGTGCATGCACATGGGACGGACACACACACACACACACACACACACACATACACTTCCATCCTTCATGTGGCTCAGGTACTGTTCTTTCTCAGACTCCTTTGTGTTTAAAAAGGTATCTAAATTACTGTCAGAGAAAACATGTCCAAAAAAGCTATGATGGAGCCTTTAATTACTCTCATTATTTCTCACAAACTTCAGTGAAGTCACTTTTGTTTTTGGGTGGGGGCAATAGAGGAAATAAAACATAAACAAGGCCCAAGCACCTTTCAGAGGCCCCTCTTCTACCACTCAAAAGAAAAGCTTTTCCGGTGAGCTTTCTGAGCAACATGTCTTTTCTTGCTTTCTAATAGAGTCTATTTGCCAAAGATTAACAAATTTGGGAACATAATAGAGATTCCAACTTACTTTTCAACCTTTTCTGCCTCCAAATGGACTGTACTTTCCTCCTTGGATTAAAATTAATGACATCGGGTTAAAAAAAAAAAAACTAGGCAAAAGCAATGCTCTTTTAAGACTGAATTGCCAAAAAAGAACCAAAGGCTTACTGGTGTTGTGATGATTGAATCAGACAGTTCATTTTTATATGCACATGGGACTAAAACAACACATTGAGGCCAGTGAGTTTTCATCCTTTCTTCTTAACTTTAATGATATTCTTATTGGGTTATGTATAAATTAAGTGAACCAGATGGGCTCTCCTGAGATCCCAGGGAAATACATTTGCTAAGCTTCTCTAAGAAAATCAGGGAAAGCATATACATTATTCAAAGAACATAAATAACCCTAATTGAGCTGACTACTTACACTGCTTAGAATGCTCTTTCTCATATACATTCAACATACTAAGAAATGTACATTATTACACTGTACTGTCTGCCCCTTAAACCTACCGAGACTATAACATCATCAAGACATTTCTAGATTTGATGATGGTTTTTCAGGGTCTGTCTATACTGTCTCACATATGACAAGGACAGGAATTTAGGAGTTGAGGGTCTGGCATAAGAGGCAAGACAAATTAACATAGATTTAACATCTGTGCTCTGCGGTATAATGTATTTTGGTGACTTTTGATTTGGCATCCCCTATCTTTGCAAATGACTGCTGGAATCCAAGAGATCATCACAATATGGACTCTAGGTAATAACTACTTTTCCCACTAAGGGAGGCTGACATGGCCATGAGCGTGTACCAGGTATTAGGGGATCACTGGACAGAAAGCACTTTGTAAGTGTTGTAAAAACAAGTGTTTACATCTGATTTTCCTTCTCCCTTCTTTTCTTAAATATCAAAGCCCTCCATTAAGTATACATTTCTTGCATTTGCCCTAACTATGAAGGTTATTTTAAAATTCTGTTTAGCATTAGTTTGGGCTCTGTTTCTTCTTTTCAAATGTGCCTTCTCTCCAATCCAGGCAGTCAATTCCATACTTTTCCTGGGGGAAATTTAAGAATTCTTTAGTTTGAAAAGACCAAAGTTAAGTAAATTTCTCTTTCAAAGGTAATAAAAAAAATACTAAGAGATTAAATGTAGTTTTTCCCCCAAAAGTAAAAAATCCTGAAGCAGTCATGCCTGTACCTGGGATTCTTTTTAGCTTTCTGCATCAACATCGTTGAGAAATCTGAGAGCTTTTGATAGAATTTTATTCCTTGTATTTTAAGTTTTCTACCTTTAATTTGCCTAATCTAATATCAAAGATATTTAACCAAGAACTCAAAGTCTTTAGTGAAGGATAAAAATTAGAAGTCTACTGAATTTTTAAAAAATGCCTACCAAGAGAGGACATCAAATAAAGAGGGAAACTGAATATCTTCTCTCTAGAACAAAACATAGAAATGAAGTTTTACCTGAAGGCCTCAGTTTTAAAAATGACATTCTTATTTTTCATTTGTGCTAAAAACAAAACAACAAAACAAAACCCCGCAAACCCACAAAAACAGAAAATAAAAGAAGTCCCTGTTACTGTATATACTTGTTCACATTCCCAAAACTGGCTTGGGAAGCCCTGGATTCTAGTCTTGCTCATGAAGACACCGACTTGGAATCCAAGGTCCAAGGAAACCCCTCTAAGGAGAAGACAGATTCCACCATCAGCAACTTAGGTATCACTATGCCAACAGAAAAACATTTTCAACGGGAAATAAACAATGGGCCTGGGAGGAAATGTTTTCCCAAGCAACTGTGTTCTCCTCACAAAAGGAAAATGTGCTTTTTAAGAAGAAATAACAAAACCCACATAACTGCTCAAAGAGGAATGAGCACCGTGGTGTTCTGTTCCAGCATGCATTCATAATGCAAATCTAAATGCATTTATTGTGCAAGTTTGTTTCCTGGGCTTCAGAGGATCAGCTCCCAAACTCTGAGTGTAATTTAAGGATGGATGAAACATTCATTTTGCTGTCACTGAGAAAATGAACATTAGGCTCATTCCGTGCGCGCGCGTGCGTGCACATGCACAGTACACTTAATGAATGGGAAGACGAGCCCATTCATGCTGCTCAGCTAAAGCAACGCTAATTGAGTAGGCTTCTTTCTCGTTAGTGTCTGGTTAGTATCATAACTAATAAAATGCCATTCACTAAATAAACAGCCGCTGTGAGTCTAAAATGAGTCACCGATTACATTTGGCTCACGGAAATGGCAAGAGGGGAGTCAGGTATGTTGCCTTCGGGACAACTCAGAAGCATTCCGGCATGAGAGGGGGTGAAAAAGGATCTCATTTTCTCCTTTTGAAGACTCCAGATCGGATCTATTACTATGGAGACAGCACAGCTTGCATTGCAGAGTTTTCTATGATACTGAAAGTCTAAGCTAAGGGAAAATAGCACATGATGTGCTGCTGGGAATCTGGGGAGGCTCTTTCATGCCAAAGTCCATGATCGGTATAATGATCAAATTTTAAAAGTATTAGCATTCTATTTTTAAAAAAATATATTTTATTGATTTTTTTTACAGAGAGGAAGAGAGAGGGATAGAGAGTTAGAAACATCGATGAGAGAGAATCATCGATCAGCTGCCTCTTGCACACCCCCTACTGGGGATGTGCCCGCAACCAAGGTACATGCCCTTGACCAGAATCGAACCCGGGATCTTTCAGTCCACAGGCTGACGCTCTATCCACTGAGCCAAACCGGTTTCAGCCATTCTATTTTTTTTAAATAAGCAATCACTTATACATCACACAAGCAACTAAAAATTAACGGCAAAAATACAAGCACCTTCAAAGTACCCGCTCTACAATTACAAATCAAACCAGTAAGCACTCCTGTCTTTGACAATCCAACCAACACCCTCGCCAGCCCCTGAAGCTCCCCGCACAGCCCTGCACCAAATGTCTGCGATGCAGTGGGCAACTCCGGGGGGACAGGAGACCCAGGAGAACCTTATGCTTCTTCCTAGATGTGCCCACAATGAGCAGCAGTTTAGAAATGTTGGGTTTTACTGCTCATTGTATTATAATTAATTGAAAATAAGTCAACTCTATTAAACTCAACATTTTATTACCCAGGAGAACCTGACTAAGCAAGACACAACAAATGGATGACTCCTGCTATGGAGGAGTGTTTTCTCCTGGGAATGTTGCAAATGCCTTCAAGTGGTCAGTGAAATCACTAGCGAACGAGGCAAATCATAAATGCTCCTTGAATGGCGTGTGGGTTAGCACCTCCTCAAAATGTCAGCAGCTGGTCCCCTGGCCTGCCCCATACATGCACAGTCCTATTGTAAGCACACTCAAATGAGCTCAGGTAATTAATGAACAAACAAGGGATGTAGCACATGACAGTGTAGAATGTGCACATGGTAGTGTGGATGCAGACTCAGTGCAGTGTGGACACAGACTCAACACAGTGTAGACACAGCACATGGCAGTATAGACACAGACTCAACACAGTGTAGACACAGCACATGGCAGTGTACTGCAGTGTAAGTGATCAGAATCAGACATCCTCTCTATTCAAACACTGAAATACGTTATCTGGTATAAGAACTGAAAAATCAGCTTTTACGTTTCATCCAACTGGTTTTTTTTTCCTAATAGTCATACTATGAAAAATAGTACCCCTCACTTTGAGTAATAAATCTTTCATCAATTTCATAACTTACCTGCTGTTTTAAAAGAGTGAACTCTCAGTGGGTTGCGTTTACCCCTTTGCTCCTTCACAAATGCCTGTCTTGTACGTTTCTTGTATTATTTTTAACTTCATTAAATATTATTACTTGGTATAAATTTATAAAGTGACACATTTTTCAATACCATCTACGTCAACTTATTCCATAATAGCACATTCCATCCAATTAAACTGCAAGGTTTCCCACATTTGTTTTACATTCTGTATGTATGGCTTATGAATAGCAATTTTGATGAATTCCAGCTGGTTTAAATATGCGGGCAGACCCTTCTGGAGCAGATTCTTTTCAATTCTTATTGTATTCAATGAGGCCCTTTTTAAGTGGGCCACCTGGTGGGAGGAAGCCCTAAGAAGTCTCATTAGAACAAAATAAAAAACAATCACCCCACTAAAGTTAAGACCATCTTCCCAACTACATGACTATTATATAATTAATATCGGTGCAAAGTAGTTCTTACCTTTTGGAAAACCTGAATTAAAAGTTTAAACAAGCTAGCAGCCCTACGGACGACTAAATGGCTCCTTTGTTTATTATAACAACAATATTATGAGAAGGTCCACCATTTGTGCATGTTGCCGGTCTCACAAATCTATCATGCACGTTTCAGTCCCCCTCCGCTCCCCACACCCTCCACCTCCCTCCAGCTGGAACACATCAAGGGCGCAGAAGCCAAGTCAAATGTTGACCCCACACTCCTCCATCCATTTTAAGGCACCTTCAAAGGCAGAGCGCTGATCTAACTCAGTCTGCACCAGCTAAGCCAGCCATCCCGCTATTGACGATTCCAATTTGGGGTTTTTATAACTGCACAGGAACAGGGGAGTTTTGATTTGGGGTTCAAAACTTCAGCCGCACTGAGTTGTAGCAGATTTTGTGCCCTTCCTGCCAAAGGGTCCTCATTATTCAATCTTCAGAACCTTTCCTCTCTCAGTGTCCATCTTTTCCCTTACGATATCAATGCCCAATAACTGGTTCGGAAGGACCAATTTCCCTACCCAAAGGTCAAACCAGCACAGCCGCTGTGGGAGTCCAAATGCATGCTGCCCTCAGCATGTGCACACCCTGTGTCATTTGTGTACGGTCACAAACGACAGTCATTTTAACGTGCATAAAAACACACGTGCCAAGATGCATGCAGAAGGGGAGTAGAGAAAGAGGAGCTGCCGCAGGACAAAGAACTTACTTTGCTGTTCCCCTGTACGTGTAGCAGCAAGGAAAAAACAAAAACAAAAACAAAAAACAAAACACAAAACAAAAAAGAAATAGGTTAATCATGAATTTATGTTAAAACTCTGAGGTCATTTCTGAGCTAAAGCAAAATCAAAATAAGTTAATTTAACTGGTCACTCACATCCAATACGTACGTACACAACACCCAGAGCTCAAGGACAAGTCAAAGGATCTACTTAGATGAAATGAAATCACACATTTATAACAGCGGAAAGTTAAGGCAGATATTTTCCCCCTTTCTTGCTACTCGAGATACTTGGAGTGTGGGAACCTGGCCAAAAAGCATGGGTTTCCATGGGTAAGGAGTGAACTGTTAGCATGAAAGGCAAAGTATTTAGTATGTCGAATTGCCCTTTCCTGACAGCCCCTCCTCCAACATGCCAAGCAGTGGAAAATTTCAGCAGTCAATGCGTTTTTAAACAAACACTGCATCCTTGGTTTCAGAGAAGGTGGAAAAAAAAAAAAAAAGGCAAAGAAAGCAGAAGGAATGAGTGGGTGGTTCTGGGGAAACAGGGTAAGCAGGCCACGTCTGACCTCCTTCTGTACCATTCTTTTATTTTGTAAATTACGAGCTTTGTCTTGGGTCAGGCCCAGGAAGCGCTCACTGTAGAGTGGGGATGTGGCCCAAGATAAACACTGGTCCACATTCAAGAGTTTGTCCCCAAAATGCAGTTATTTCTATAGGGGACACTGAATAGAGAGAGACACAGAGCAGCAGCCAGGGACAGGCAGTAGGAAAATGGGTCTCCTGTTTCAACTAGAGCTGCAAGAGTATGATTTATACCAAACAATTTAACTCACATATGGCTTAAAAAAATAGAGCGGTGATTCATTAGTCCCAGGGCAGCCTGAGTCCTCACAAGGTCAGATCCCGTGAGAGAGATGTGATGGGAAGGGCAGGGAACAGATCTGAGCTCTTCTCACAAAGGGCCCAGGAGGAATTTTGAGCTGAGAGGCTGAGACCAAGACAGTGGTTGGGAAAAGTCATGATTCTGTGCAGGGGACAAAGCATGGGGTGGAGTTACAGGTTGGGCTGGAGATCTGGCTTTTGGTTCTAAGAGTGGATGTGGAGGGGAAATCACACCTTTAGAAGTTTTCTGGAGAGAGGGTTAGGCAAGGATTGCAGGAGAGCGTTTTTTTTTGTTTTTTGTTTTTTTTGTGTGTGAAAATAATGCCAATTGGTGACTTGGTGGAAATGTCCAATTTAAGGGGTTTCACAGACATCATCTTTAATAAAAACAGAAATGTAAAGACACTGATAAAACTGTAAAGGAGCTTCTTGGCATTATGGGTAGCCGTGATAGAACTGTTCTCAGCACTGACTTATGTGAGACAAAAATAAGGACACAAGAATGAATGGAGGGGGGAAGGAGTCTTTAGTGAAAAATATGCCAACTGTTCAAGAAGGCAGTAAAGCTCCCCACAGGGAATTTTAACAGGAGAAAACTTCTATTTTAGAGAATAATGGGACTCCGGTTCTACGAAGCAGTGCAATATTGCTGCAAATTCCTCCAGCAGATGGAATTTATTGCATTCCACAGCCGTGCAGCTTTGATCTAGCAAATCAGTTTCAGGAGTCCCACCAAGTTTTTCTGCACGTTAGGGAATGACTGACTGGCTTCCTGCTCCATGCAGATGGTTCTGTTTGTAGTGGCAACAGCGATGTCACAGAGTAGGGGCCTTAATCCCTAAAGGGAAGAAACGTACGAGTGGAGGACGTGGAGGGGCTCGGTCTTTTCTTGTTTCCTCGATCATTTCCCTGCTATCTATGCTGGGAGAGGTGGAGCAGGACTGGAGTGGGAAACTGAAGGCTCGGTGTTTGGATCCCTTGAAGGTGCCTCGATTAAGGAATAACTAAGAACTGGTCAGGTAGCTGCTCCAAGCACCGATCCAGCTAAGGATAAAGGGAGGTGTGGCAGTGCTATGGGGGGCATTGTTAGTCTTGTATCATTCGTCAGCTGAATAAACTCCTGTGAGTGGTCCTCACCACATTAATCAATATTTACGGAGGTCTGTGGCCATTCTTCTTCCCCTGGAAAGATAAAGAGATCTCTACCCTAACTGTCATTTGTCACAAAGGATGGTTCCGTTTTGGAGGTTATTCAAAAGGAATTTCTGAAGTCCCAAGTAGACTTCATTACAGTATGATTTCAACCTCCAAAGCAGTCCCAAAAGCATTATGACTTGGAGAGTTTTCAATACAGAGGTATAATGAAATTCCAGGGCATTCCACTTTCTACTGCCAATTTTCATCTCTTAAGAAAAAGCATACACCATATGACAGAACCACCTATCCATATAGCTAATAGAAACCTCATAAAAAGTCCTGAGGTATATGACCTAACAACATGCGGAAATGAATCTACAACAAATTTCTTTCCAAGGCCTTCATGGATATGGGGTCTGCTTCCTCCAGAGAACCAGCAGGTCAGCCTCTGAGGGCAGGCTTATGAATCCTCGTTTCCCAACAGCCTCTTTGGCTCAACCCTGACTGATGGAGCTTTGAGCTGGGTTGTCCACGGGGCAGCAAAACCCCAGGACCCACCTAAGCAAGTTGACTTCCTCAGCCAACAGTTGGGGAAATTCTCCCTCCAACGCCCAATGCCAACGGTAGTTTCCAATAAAAGGGAACTACTAAACAGGAAGATACAGCTTCATGAGCACAGTAATGATTTTCAACAATAATGTACATGGCAATGAACACACACACCCAGTTCCAGGCACTGAGCTCAATGTGATCCGTAACTGCCTTCACTTAATCTGATCAAATCACTTGAGGAAGTTATTATTACTTTGAGTTTTAAAAAGAATAAACAATTGGATAGTTAAATAAGTTGCCTAAGGCACACAGCTAATAATTGGAAGGGTAGAGATTAAAATGTGAGTGGATTTGACTTAATGTCTACCTCTCTTCACTCACACAAAATGCTTCGAAGAATTCAGAATTCCTACTGTTCATGTCTAATTTAAGTCATGCTCTGGGCTGACAAAACTGTGCCAGAAACATCAGGCATTTGCTATATCATGTTCTTTAGATATTTAATCAAATTCACATTTGTTTGTATTCAAACTTACAGGAAAAGTTTATGTACATGCGTCTGTAAATAGTCTTGTAAAAATGCTTTAATTGTAGCCTGTAACTATTGATATACACACATACATTTTATCTCAGCCTAATTATTTTTTAAAAAGCTAATTTGAAAATGTATAAAATCCTAAACATTTCTTTGATATAATATTTTATAGTGATCTTAATTTCAGTGTAATGGCCAAAGAAAATAGAAATAAAATAAATAAAATTCTGCTAAACCCAAATTCAACTTTAACACACACACACACACACACACACACACACACACACACACACACACATATTAGAGGCCCAGTGCACAAATTCATGCACGGGTGGGGTCCAGACGGCCTGGCCCCAATCAGGGTGAATCAGGGCTGGACCTGTTGGGAGGAGGAGATGGTGTTAGATTGGCTGGAGGGCCCTGCCCCCCAATGGGATGGAGGGTGGGAGATTGGGGGCCAGCAGCCTGGAAGAGAGGCTGCAGGCAGTTATCTGGCCGGCCCTGCCCCTGATTGGAGTTGGGGGGACTGATCTTGGGTGGAGCCAAGCAGGGGGAGGCGCTGCATGAAGTTGTCCAGCCCCCTATTGGGGTGGGAGGGTGATCAGGGGCAGGGCCATCCAGGGGGAGGTGCCATGGGAGGGTTGGCTGAAAGCCCCACCCCCAGATCCGGCTTCCTGCACACCCCCTACTGGGAATTGAGCCCAAAAAGTAGGCATGTGCCCTTGTCCAGAATTAAACCAGGGACCCTTCAGTCTACAGGCCGATGCTCTATCCACTAAGCCAGATTAGCTAAGGCCAGGTTTAAATATATTTTTATAATATTGCGGCTGCTCAGAAAGAATGCTACCTTGTGACTCAGAGAGGTTGTATGTGGGTTGTGGGGGTAGATCAGTGGCACCGTGGGTAACTGAAGCCAGGACTCCTCATTTCCACCTTAGGATCACAATGACACTGCTCACACAAGGAGCCTGCGTTTTGCTTTGGATCCAGAAAGATCAAGGGACTGAAGCTAATTAAAAAGTGCACATGGGGGAGGTACAGTTGGGCTGTGGCAGTATATTCAGATATCCACTGTAGTTCATCACATTGTAGGGTAATTATTTCTTTGCCTCTATCTCTTCCACTAGACTTGGAACTCCCATAGAGTAAGAATGACAACTTTAAAAAAAATCTGTGAATCTCTAGAGTCCAACACAACAGTGATGGATGAAGGGGAGGAAGGAAGGGGAGTAGGAAATGGGAGAAGAGGGTAAAAGGGCAGGAAACAAAGAAAAAAAATTAGAAAACTCCAAGAGAAATGACCTAGGAGACAGAAGAAACAGAGTAGCAGAATATTATGATATTAATGACATAAAAACATTCCATCATGTGGATGTGATAGAAAAATATGATGGGGAAAAGCATGATGTAATACAGTGTGCAACCTTAGTTGAAAATCAAACTGGTCTGAAACATTATTTTATTCCAATTTGGGTGATAGCTATTTATCTAAATGAAGCCAAACCTTATACAAATAAAAAAAAATAATCAGTGTAGATTTTTTTCCAGTTAAAATAGAATTGTAGAAAGCAGAGCTTTTTGAGTCTAGACTCATGTCCATTATGACACATAAAAGTTTTATTAGTAGGGTAGCAGCTGACTGACTAGCTGTTGACTTGATGGGTTAATGATACAAAAACAAAATGACCCACTTAGACAGAGGCATCTCTTACTAGCTTAATCTGATGTCTTCATCAAATCTTTCTAAATTAGAAATAACCGCATCTGAAAGTATCCCTTCCCCCAAGTCTATTTGTCAAAAAAACGGGATGGTTAGACAAGGGTTCTACTCTGATTGTTCTAAGTAGTAAGCAGCCATTTAAACAGCTGAAAGTCAAGCAATCATGTAATGTAACCTGGTGCATAAAGAATGCAAATAGTGTTTATGATGAAAACTGAGAAAAGCAACGTCCCTGGCCAGCTGCCAAGTTTAATTTCCTGCCTTGTCTTTGGCTTGTAGTAAAAACCCCCTTTGTCCCAATCTCCCAAACCACTATGCAGAATGTGTGCTTCTAAACAAATAAAAATCATGTGAAAAGAACCAAAAAAGATTGTGTAGGATTGGCTCAATCTCTACATTTACTTAAAATTGAGCATTCCGTGAAAAAAGACAAGCTAATATTTCACTGAGCTGCTTCTTTGTGTAGAGCTATGGGTACGTGAAAATTCAGATTTATAAAAACAGTTCACGGAAGGGAAGGTAACTGTGCTTTTCCAAGACAGTGTATTCCTCACAAGAGAAGCATTATGTGATTTATTTAAATAGCAAACATGCATAGTGCATTTAAAATAAGCTGAAAAAATAAAATAAACTGAATTAACAAAATTATGACTTAAGAAAACATTTTCACTAACATTACAGTTACCAGTACATGTAAGGAAGAAACACACACACACACACACACACACACACACACACACACAGATTTTATATAACTGAGCATATCTGGGAGATAGAAATAATATAGTCTCACTGGGCTATATTATAACATCCACAGTGTTTTAGCTCTTTCATCTACTTGATAAAGGAAGTAATATGTGATAAAATGATCATCATCATTATGAATAAAAATAGAGTGCTTATTTGTGACCATTCTATTCAGTGCTTTTCCTGCATTATCTCATTCAATCCTGTCAACCAAGCCATTATCTCCACATTAGGAACGGGAGTCTGGAATCATAAAAAGGTAACCTGCCCAGTATCTCATAGCTTGTACGAGAGTGTCTGGAATGTCAATAGGTAGCCAGACACTAAAGCCTGTGCTCGAACCCACCACTGCTTCTTCTCAGACCCAGTCGTAATGATATTGAAAAATGCAAATCATATCTGGCTTGAAATCCTCTACTGATGTCCCATCTCACTCAGACTAAGCCTCAAAGGCTCACCACAACCTGCCCCTGACCACCTTCCTCTTGGAAACTCAACCACTCCTGGCCTTCCTCTGTGTGTTCCAGACACACCAACATTTTTGTTGCTCTTCTAAGATGCTGTGCTGGCTTTGCCCATGCCAGTCCTCTGCACGATTACTCTTCTAGACTTCCCCATCGTTTCCTCCCTCCTTTCCTCCATGAGCCTACTCAAATGTCCACTCTCTCAAGGGGCTCCCCCGATCATCTTTCCTAAGATAAAGCTCACCTGCCCTCATAGCTCCGGCTAGCCCTTTAATCTACCGCATTTTTATAGAGCTTATCACTCTCTTACATCACATTACAGTTATACGGTTATTCACTGCCTTGATTACTGTCTGTTCCTTGGGGGTGGGACCTCACTGCTCAGCTCTGTGTCCTGGTGCCTAGACTGGGTGCCTGGAAAAAAGCATGAACTCAATAGGCTTTTATGAAATGAATGATTACAAAATTAATATAGAATGTTTATAAATTTTTAATATAGAATGCTTGTGAAATTAAACACACTACCATCAATAGGTAGGGAAGAGTAATAAATAATGATTAGAATTAATAATATTTTTTTTCCAATGCTTTCTCACATGTGGTCTTTAGAGTGGTAGTTATCTAGGCAAATATGTATATACACAACTGGTAAAAGCTGGATGACTATGAAAATTATATATCTCCATCTCTCTGCCTGGCATCATCAGGAAAGGGTCTGCTGTCACCCCATTTGGAGCACACAGGCCATATTGTGTGGATTCATCATTTTAGGTGCTCACCAGAGAAAGGAAGTTGGTATGGCATTAAGAGGTGTATGTGTGAGCTAAGGTAACAGCAGCGAGGAGAACATTTTGGCACAAATCCTTGATCCTTGATCCTAGTACTTCATTCCATTCCATTGTGACTTCAGGGACGTGGTCAGGTCTGAATGTTCCCGGAGTGCCTTCAATGGTCCCACACGGCATCCACATCTCAGACTCACTCTGTCCTATTCGGGGCCTGGAAATAACCCCACCTGTGTGTGGCCAGTCCCACAAACTGATGTAGAGCCCAGGAAGCACCACTGTGGCCAAGCTGGACTCAGTCCCCAAGGCTAAGCCTCAGCACTTAGTTCTGGGGAGGCACTGGATAGTACAGTGCCTTGTGGGGAACAGCAGGGAACCCCTGAGGGCCGCTCATGTGCAGAGTCTGTTTAACAGTGTGTGGACGTGTGTTGGGTTGGACTTCTGCAAAGCTGAAATCCAGACCTGTCTGTATAATATTACATTTTCCAAAGAACACAAATAGAAGGTCTGTTTATTAACTCGAATGAGAAAAGTGTCTTCGAGACACTTGAAGTATATTAATAAAGATAAGTGGGAATAGCTATATATTTTTTATTCCTTCACACTCACAGTGACATTAACCAGAGTTTGAACAGATATACTTTTGGAACAGGTACTACAGACATAATAAAAGAAGGTGGCTTTTTATAAAAATAAGTACATTTTTAAGAATATGAAAGTGTGTCATGATTAATGATATATATATATATAAATGTGTATATATATATGTATATGTATATATATATATATATATATATATGCTATGATTATATAAAGAATGCTATAAACTGCTTGTATTAATACTGTAACAACTGTGGAGTATCATATAAAGGAAAATGAAAATTTAAATTACAACAAAGAAACTATCTCCTGGTTTGAGGATACACACACACACACACACACACACACACACACACACACATATTATGTTTTATGGTAGAGTATGGCATTTTCTTTCAGTCTAAATATACTGATAAACTTCTTAAAATAGAAATCTGGTGGAGAAAAATATAAGCAAAGTATTGCTTAAAACTGTGCCAAATTAGGTCAAAGGCAAACTAGTTTCTCTAAAATATAGCAGGTAGAATTCTGTTTTCTTAAAACTGGTTAATAAGTTAAAAATAAGAGACTTCTCCCACTTACTAAAGATTTGTCGGGATAGACGCCAGCCCTTAGCAGAGAGGCCTTCCAGCTGTCCACGTCCTCCTGCGAATCACAGGCCAGCTCAAGGAAGCGATAGTCTTTGTATACATTCCTGGAGTTAAAAAAAGATCATGCTTTTAGTTCTGAACCAAACTCAGAAGGATTTTTTTCTATTACTGCAGACAGTGATACAAATGTCGGACCAAATGGTTGAGAATCTCAGTCCCTGGAAGGAAAAAAAACACACACCAATTTGCTTTATTTAAAATAGTGAATTCCTATATGTATGTATTCTATAATTTTTTTTAAAAAGCTTGCCATTAAGGATTCCGTCGTCTGTATTGCTGAGCAAGAAGTTATGAAAATCCAAATGCTTCCATTGGGATGAAGTGGGTTCCCACGGAGGAGAGTTACTCTGAGGGGGAAAGCATTTGCTGTTGTCTGGTAATCAGATCAATTTTATAAAACTATTTTACAAGTCTAAGTGACTCACAGAACTTTACAATGCACAGCAGTAATCTTCCATACCAAAAATACTATGCTAGATTAAACAACACAAGAATGATCACTATTGTGAAAAGGAGAGAATGTTAACCAGTGTCTATGTGCATATCATATTCGTAACTGGGGCAATATTGTAATTTTATATTTCTTTTCCTAATAATAAAATAATACAAAAGATATAATGCATGCCCATTAAAAAATATGGAAACTATATGAAAGTAAAAATTGGGACAATCATCCTATTTTCATTGTTTATAGATAAACTTATTTCTTATATTCTTATTCTCTGCATTTTTCACACAGTTGAGTTTTTATCTCCATTTCTATCAATTTGGTGTTCTTTATCACTTACTATTATATCACAGTCATCTATTTATTCCATTACATCTTTATAAACATCCAATTATAATTACAATATTAATTAATATAAATGTACTAGAAGCCCGGTTTGGGGGTGGGGTAGGTGGTGTGTCCCTCAGCCCAGCCTGCACCCTCTCCAATCTGGAACCCCTCGGCGGATGTCCAACTATCAGTTTAGACTCAATCCCAGTTGGACATCCCTCTCACAATCTGGGACTACTGGCTCCCAACCACTCCCCTTCTAGCCTGATCGGCACATAACTGTTCCCCTGCTTGCCAGATTGCCCCCAACTGCACTCCCCTGCCAGCCTGGTCACCCCTAATTGCTTCCCTTCAGGCCTGGTCCCCCCCAAACTGCCCTCCCCTGCTGGCCTAGTCCCCCCCAAACTGCCCTCCCCTGCTGACCTGATGGCCCACAACTGCCCTCCTCTGTAGGCCATTTTTTGTCCACATGGGGGAGGCCATCTTTGACCACATGGGATGGCAATCTTGTGTGTTGGAGTGATGGTCAATTTGCATATTACCTCTTTATTAGATAGGATGGTAATTTACTTAATCTCCCCCTAATATTAGACAAATAATTTTCTTTTTTTGAAATAATAAATAATGCTTAAATGAATATTTTTATCCATAAGCCTTTATCACATTTACTATTTTCTGAGAATATATTCCTAGAAACAGAGTTAGAGGATCTAAGTTATTTTTAAGATACTAATATGTATTCCATTCACCTTTCCAGAAAACAAAACCCAATTTAGACAGATACTAGAGTGTACAAGATTAACAATCTTTTTCTCTTCTTCTTTTTCATTCATGCCTGCGAGTCTCAACTTACATCTGAACCCAGATGGTTCATATACTTGTATCTCCTGGGCAGATTTGCACCAGATTCTCGCTGCCTATAGACTTCTCCACTTGAGTATCTCAAAGACCCATTGACATGTATGATCGAATTGCCCATTGGTGTTCCCACTTCACACAGCAGCAGTGTAATCAGAAATTTTGGGGAGTATCTTAGCCACCTTCCACTCTTTCATACTCCTCTTCCATTTTACCACCTACATTTTCATTGCCGGTATACTGACAACCATCTTATTATCACCTCCTCAATGGTCTCCAAGCATGAAATCTGTTCTCACCGAATCCTCATCATGTCCTGAATGTGTGAGTAGATATTTTTATCCCTCTGTAAAACACTCTAACAGCTACCTGGGTTTGAGAAAAGGCCACGCTTCCTATGCTGCCTACAGAGCCCTGTGCGGTCTGGCCTTCCTCTTCAGCTCCTTCTCACACTCTGCTCTCCTCTCTGCTGCGGCCACACTGGCCTCCTTTTACCTTCTCCCATGGGCCATGCTTGCTCCCAACGTCTCTGAATGCACTGCTCTCTCCCCGCAGCTCTCTTGCCTCCCCTGGTTGCACAGTTAACTCTAACTCTTTCCTGGGAATTTTGGCTGCGTCATCACATCCTCAGACACTACTTCTCTGACACTTCTGCAGGTCAGCTCCTCTTCCATAAATGTTTCTATTTCATATTTCACTTTCCTTTATAGCACTGATCACAGCTGGTGATTTTGATGTAATGTGAGTTTCTTTTTCTTTCTCATTTACTTATTAATTTTGATGATGTCTGTCTTCCCGACTAGCCCATAAAAAACATGAGGGCAAAGACTACCATTTTTATGCCCATCATTCTATCCCCCAGGAGATTCTGGGATGTTTTAATCGTGTTTATTTTTTGCCATAGCCATATACTGGGATTTAGAGTTGACATTTTGAAAACTTTACTGTTTCCTTTGTGGAGGGTGAGAAGTAAATTGCCTTTTTGGCTTCTATATTTTTTAGCAGTTTCAGTTCTACTGTAAATGATTATTTTTAAGTTTTCTAAATAATCCTTTAATTCATTTTTGTATACAGTATATGAAATTCAGAAACAAAACAATAACTTGACTTATTGAAGAATTGAGAAGCTTTTATTTTCCTTTACTTTATCTCATGATAATTGCTAAACTATCTAGAAATACTAACCTAGAAGATTATTTCTGAATTATTGTTTTCACATCTCTTTAAGGGTCTCTTTTTATCTTTTTCTTTTGATACTTTTGCACTCACTGTTGTTCCACTTAAGCAATTACTTAGCTGGAACTCTCTGCTTAACTTGAATAAATATTTATTATCAGACATTTTCCACCTGGACTTTCCCATTTGTAAATTATTACTTGGGAAAGTAAGTTTATGCTTTGAATTGGTCCCAAATAAGGCTGGCTATCTGGGTTTCTGGTGGGCGCCGTAGCCACATTTCTCACGCTGGTTCAGTGAGGAACTATAGAAGTTTCTTTTTGTTGTCTTCCTGTTTATCCCATTTTCCTTAATCAAGGTAAAGCACGCACTGGTCACTTATAGAATTGTAACCTAGTTCACTCCACAGTGAACTAAAAAGCTGACTGACATTTCTAGGGCTTTGGAGACTCTCCCTCTCCGTATGATTTCTTGGATATGACAATAGAGGGAGAGGAGGAAAAGAAGACCTTCTAATTTTTCACCATCTTAAAAAAAAATCGTTCTCATTTATCTTTATAGCAGTCCTACAAAGTTGGTAAGAGAGCTGTCTGACAGTTGAAGAAACAGATTTAGGGGGATTAGATGACTTTCCCAGGACCACATAGAGAACAAATGGTTCAACCTGGGCCTACCACAGGCTGTGGCTTCCTTAAAACAAACGTTTGTTGAACGAGTGAGTCAATGAGTGAACGAACAAAAGAACTATGGAATTAACTTGGACTATGTTTATTTTTAAAACCACTTTTTTATTTTTCCATTTCTGATTGAATCCTTAACTTTCTACAAAAATGTAAGATAAAAAACGTTTAAGGAGATGAACGACAACAAACAGAATGTGTCATTTTAATGAAAAGTGGGGCACATACTTTCCAAGTATGAAAGTTTTATTTTTGGAAAGTCTGAAAGATCCTATCTCTGCTACAGAGCAGAAAGGGTAATGGATTATCTTACAACATATTATCTTGACAAAATCAAAATCAGTTTTTAACTATCTAATTACCTCTGTACCAGAGCTTTTAGCTACCATTTAGGTTTCCATTCAAGGCAGTTCCACTGCACAGCACAAGCTCCTTTAAGATGTAAAGGTACAGGGAGGGCAAAGCTGGCCAATGGCCACAGAGCCCTCGGCCAGCTGGACAGCACACACAGCAGAAAGGGTACAGACTTTCCACATTCTCTAAGCAGATCTGAAGAATCCAGCTTTGGCCCATTCTCACTGACCTTTCTGCGGCGTATTTTCTTTCAGGGGCTCTTCACATGGAAAAATCTTGATTTTTTTCCCCTTCCAAGGATAGCCAAATTCTTGAGAGGGAAAATAATTATCTGGTTGAAACATTAGAAGAAGGTCAAAGACTTCTGGTGGCTTTGGCTGCTTCATTTATACCCATTTTTTGAAGCTTCATCTCAGGCTGTGTCTAGACAGCCAAGCAGGGCTGGATACAGGTCTGAAACACTGAACCGAGCTGATTTACTGGAAGCCTCATAAATTCTGTGGATGCAGCTTCCAGGTTCTCACCACATGCTGTTGCTGTATAGATAACCCACAGCAATTTGTACTGACTGCATTTTTTTTTGTTTAGTCTATTTCTGCTGCAATCATGCAGATAGGAGCTTCTGAATGATTTCACTATGAAATCAAGTTGAACTATGTGTTTTACAGTTTGAAAAAATAAAAGTCACCTCAACATTAAAAAGGAGCAGGAGAAACTTCATCCCATGCATAAAGGGTTTCTAAGTGCTTTCTGGAAGAGAATATGACCACACGATCAGCCCTTGTTTTGACTGTACATATAACTTCCAGTCACGTGTCATAAAAATGTCTTTGGATGTTAAAAATGTGAAGTTTAATTTTCTTACCTATGGGAGACCAGATACTATGTGCTCCCCAAGTCCTCAAGTCTCTAAGTCAATCCTCCTGCCATTTTTTTTTCAGGTGTGTCTAATATGAAGAGGTATCTAGATAACACAGCATTCTTCTTGCCATCCCAGAAATTTGTTCTATTTTAAGAGGATTTTCTAAAAATGAGATGCCAGCAAAACTGATCACAAACCTCTAGCTACAATATTATCCAAATGCGACACAGAAGTTTGGTGGAATTCTTACCTGCGTTCTAGTCAACTTTTACTAATGTAAGTAGAATGCAATAGACTATGGTAAAGACCATGAACACCTGTTGAAATTCAAGTTGTGCCATTTATTATCTTAGATGACACTGAGAAAGGCAACCTCTCTGAGCTTGTTTCCTCATCTATAAAATGGGGACAGTAACAGTATCCACCTCAGGCTCACTGTGGTAATACAGAAAGTTAGATGTGTGAAGAGCGTTGCCTAATTCCACGCCCAGCCTCAGGTAAATATGCAAGTAAAATGCAAAAATAACAACAATTATTATTATGCATTCTTCTCACTGCCTTTAGGTCCTTTGCACTTCACCTCCTGTAAAACCAGACTTTTCCTGTACTGATAATTCATTGCCAAAGGGATGAGATTCTTTTACCTGGCTTGATTTGATATTCAATCTTTGATATTTCCTTTTCTTGAAGAGAAATAGTGAGGAGCCCACCCAAAGAGAGTAAAAATTTTAAGTAAAACATTTTGATTTTTAGAAAAAAAACACACCACTATTTAAAAATACTAGAGTATTGCAAAACACATTTACTGTAAGTGCAGCTGCAGTGTCAGCTGAGTCACCACCAGGCCTGACTTTCTCTGGCTGCCAATGGCCACTGAGCCAGGCACAGGTCAGCATTCATTCCAGTCACCGTGGAAGAGCTGAAAACATTAATTTGGTTACAACTGTGGGGTCTTGTTTATGATGAAAAAGATCCGTGAGAAGGCAGGTTACAATGGAAGTGGTGGAGATTCTTTCACTATAGAATATTTCATGTAGAAACATTCTTGCTCACACCCAAATGCTCAATCTGATGCCAAAAAAAATTAAGAAGGCAATCTCAGTAAAAACAGGCAAGTCTGAAGCGAATCGCTAGTGGGAACTTGATCTCCTGGCTTCCTGAAAGGTCTAGGGCTCCTAGCGACTTTCCCCCAGACTTCACTATTTCCTCCCCAAAAGACAAGGAGATTCCACAAATAAGTGAGATCCTATGACATTTGTCTTCCTCAGATTGGCTCATGTCACTTAACATAATGTTCTCATGTTGTCCCAATCTGAGGTATGGAACAAACTGACATACTTCCATGTGGGGATGGGGGTATGAGAAGAGATAAACCAAAGAACTTATATTCTTACTAGAGGCCCTGTGCACGGAATTCGTGCACGGGGTAGGGGGTGTTCCTCAGCTCAGCCTGCACCCTCGTGCATTCCGGGACCCCTCAGGGGATGTCTGACTGCCAGCAGTTGGATATCCCTCTCACAATCTGGGACCACTGGTTCCTAACCGCTCACCTGCCTGCCTGCCCCATCAACCTTAACCCCTCTGCCTGCCTGCCTGCCTGCCTGATCATCCCTAACCACTCGCCTGTCAGCCTGATCGCCCCTAACCATTCGCCTGTCTTCTTCAGCCCCCACTGCTGAGGCTTCGTCCGGAAGGATCACCGGTATGATATCCAGAAGGTCATTTGGCTGTCCAGCCTAATAAGCATATTACACTTTTATTATTATAGATATACATAGCCCATGGATACAGGCAATAGGGTGGTGAAGACTTGAGGGATAGGAGTAGGATCTGGAAGGAAGGGGGTAAGGGGGGAATGGGAGAGATCTGTAACACTATGAACAATAAAAAATATATATATTAAGAAATAGTAAAGTAGTAAGTTAAATGTTAAAGTACCAAGACTAGTGATTAAATGGTGGAATGTGCATTCTCACTGCCCTCATTTGCCAAAAAGAAAAAAAGAAAGAAAGACAAGGAGAACTGACTGATTTGATTGGTGTGGTATAAAGGAGAAATTGAGCAAGCTCGTGCCTGGAGGATACATATGTTTCTCTTCCATTCCAAGATGCCCTGGTGAGCTCCCCTGTGGTGGAGGCCTGTGGATGCTCTCGGCTGTGGCTGTGACTGCAGGGGGCTGAGTATCTGGGAGATATTTGGCTGCAGATCTAAGCCCATTTGTTTTACACTTTATCTGTTTGTCTCCTGTGCTTCTAAAAACAGCAACAACTAATTTTAACTGGAGGGGGGGAAGGAAAGGGTGTGATTTATGGACCCCCTAAAACTCCAACAGTGAGGGCTGGCTTTGAAGAGAGGCTAATGGTTTGGGCTGCAGATGGGTTAGACAGGAAGTGTCCGAGGCCTTCTGAGTGGAAATGCCCAGTGGGCAGCTGGAGCTGTGGGACTGGTGTCTCAGCATCATAAATAATAACCACAGTATATGCGGCTGTGAGGCTGGGAGCCCTGGAAACTTGTTTATTTTCTTTTAATACAGCTTATTAGCTTCATTAAGTGTTTTCCCATAGGAGGACAAGCCAAACAGCCACAGGTCATGCGTCTACTTGGGCATAACCAATAGCAGGCAAATTAGCCAATATTACAATATCACTTGAAAAAGCTGTTGTTGCAATCTGAGCTTCATTTAGCCCAAAGCAATGAAAGCCTTTAGACAGGAATAAAAAAATAAAAAAAAAAGGGCAATTGGGGAGGCAAGCAGGGAGAGAACCACAGCTATTCTCAGTCTGTCTCCTTTATTAGGTCAGAAGAGGTTGTGGTAAAGATCTGCTTCAGATCAGCATTTCTGAAATCCAGGGAGTAGACTCAGGGTGGCAGGGCCTCCGCGCCAAGCCCTATTGTGTTCTAGGAAGAGTGCTGGCTATCTGTACCAACCCAGCCTCTTTCCCTTCAGCAGTTAGTTCTGAAGAATCACCTCGGGTGGGATCTTTCTTTTGTGTTAATGACTGACTAATAATCATCTCTATATATAAAAGGCTAATATGCAAAGTGTCCTCTCAGGAGTTCGACCAGGAGCTCAATCACTTGCTATGACGTGTGCTGACCATCAGGGGGTGGCGTGGAATGGGTGATAGGCCTGATTGCCGGCTAGGCCTAGGGATCCTACCTGTGCACGAATTTCATTCACCAGGCCTCTAGTTATATGTAAATTCTTTAAACATTCATTTTTTTTTTTTTAAATTTCTAAAGAACTAGATTTATGAGGAATTATCAACACAGAAGTAATACCTAATCCCAGAAGGCACAGTAGGGATCAAGCCAAAAACATGTTTGTGACAAAATATGGAGAAATTGGGTTTCTTCTGGCCCCTAAATACCTGGAGAGAGATTGATGGGAATTCTTAGGGCCTGGGTGATGGTGTAGGTATCCATATAAGTTTATCAGTATAGAGGAGAACAGGTCAGAGGAAAATTCTAAGGATAAGAGGGACTGGCATGTCATGATAGCAATGGTTTTCCATAATGGCTCCCCACAAAATGAGCCTATCAAATTATTTTAAATCATTACCTGTCACCATTATTATCATTCTTCCAACCCTATCAAGTTATATCAAAGTCAGTTCCTAGAACTCAGTTTGGAAGGTTCTGTATGAGTTGTGATCACATGGAAAAATAGCCTTCATGCCACTGCTCTGTCTGAGGCTACAACAAGGTGTCCTGGAGACATTTGAGCTGCTCTGTGAAAGGGGCTGCATATGACAGGCGCTGACCCTTGCCCCTCCAGGTCACCAGCACCACCTCCATTTAGGCTCTGCTCAGTGAGACCAGGATTGGGGAGGGCAGCATATAACCAGAAGCATAAAACTGTTTAAAGCCCCAGATCTGTTCACACACATCAGTCTCTGCGGAAAAAAAAAAAAAAAAAAAAAAAAAAAAAAAATCCGGTATGCAGGAAGCTTGGCTATTCAGTGACTTGTCTGAGGAGGCCATTTTAGGTACACTAACATTTTTCAGCATAAATGGATATAATTGAATAGTCAAAGAAAATAAACCATATTTTAAAAAATCAAACACTTCAATGACAACCTGTTTCTTATGTGAAAGAGTGGTATTTATGCTGAAGTTGGTGATGATGACACTGATAATGGTGATGGTGGTAGTGGCAACAGTGCTATGGCCAGAGGTCCCATGGCACACCCTCTCATCCTTCAGACCTTGCCTGGCACTCTTGCCATTGTCCACCACCTTCTTTACCACCTGGTACATGCCTACTCATTCTTTGGCCTTGACTCAGACATTCCTCAGCCAGCATTAATTGCACAAGTTTTTCTCTCCTCTGTGCTCTCTTATCTAGCCTGTGAGTTGAACTACAACTACCTTTTACTTATGGAATTTATAACTCCAAGAGGTAGTAAAAGTATACACAATGCCAGAGCTGCTTTACAATAAAATCATGGGCAAGAGCCCCATAATGGACCAATGAAAATAGTAGAGACCTTGATACACATCCTTAGCTCAAGAGTTTCTATCAAGGAAAACTTCCATGCCAGGTGTCTTCATAGAAGAAAACAGAAGGATGGATGAATTATGTGTGTGTGGTTACTTGACATGTCATTCCATATAATGGTTACCATGACATTGACTTGGTTGCGTAATAAAACATTTCTTGAGGAACTGTGTGACAGGTATGGTGCTAAGCCCTGAGAAACACATGATATCCTGGCCCAATGCACAAATATCGATGATAAACAGAATGCTAAGATACCAACAATCATCTATTTAGATTTTACTGTCCAGATACCAAGTAAGTCCCAACACCCCAATGACATTTCCCTCTTCCCCCTTAACAACAAAACAAAACAAAACAAAAACCAGACATCTGTTTTATTCCAGTCAGTTTTGTCATTTTAACAATTACTCAAAGACTGAAAATAATGCATAACCCAGATAAAGGAAATCTTTATAAAGCTCCTAGCGGTTTTTCAAAATTTGCTATTTAAAATGGGTACTACAAAGGCATTTTGGACCAGACAGCTGTTTCAAAGAACAATGATTTCATGTCCTAAGACTAACTTTAAAATTGAGATGTCTTTGCCTTCCAGGAAAACTCAGCAGCTGTGGGGATTATTTCACTTCTCTTTCTTTCTACATTCTACTGGATTTAATTTTAAGGGGGGAAAAAGATATAAAGGAGAAAATTGCATGCAACACAGAACAAAACCTATTGCAAAACAAGCAATTCCACATTTTTTAACCACAAGGAAAACACAAAGCCGATCCCAAATCTTTTTTTAAACTGAGGAAGGAGACAACACAGCCCTTTCCTGGGGGAACTTTACTTCTTTCCTTGTGAAACTTAGAAATGATCCCTAAATCTCAATTTTATCAAGATAAGCTTGGTTTTCTATAAGACTAGAAAGAAATAAATCAGACTGCTTCAGAAAGTGATGATGGAGAATCAGTCACAAAGAATATGAGTCATGGTTGCCTATACTCTTCATTGGTCAAGTCCTGACAATCGCTGTGCCCAGTTCTGGGATCCAACTAAAGTGATGGATCATCCTTGGGGAGTGGAGAGAGCCTCCAAAGTGATTGAGGAGACGATGGATAGGGTTAAAGTCCAGGGGACAATGTTCTCAAGATGAAACTAGCAGGCAAAGCACTGCTAGCAGCAATCTGAAACTCCCTGAGTTTTAGGCCATTGCCACAAAGGAAAACAGTGAGATGAAACTGTCTGTGTGGCACAGAGAGATCAGAAAGAATCTTTGGAAATGCAAATAAGCCTCTGAGAATCAGGCCTCCCTCAGTCACTGCAATGATCTAAGGTGGATGATGCCTGGGGAGGAAGAAGCTCAGAGTGGACGGGTGTGTGCTAACACCTTGCTGCTGGAACTGTGTGGGCATAACAGGTCTGACCCAAAGGTAAAGCTTGGAGCCTGAGAAGCTGTCTGAGTGCCTGAGCTGGAGGACTGGTTGTCCTTTCCTTCTCCCTCCAAATGAGGGACACGTGTTGGCTTCTACTGGGGATACAGAGACCAAAGAAGAAGAATGAACTTATCTGCAGTAAAGCATCTGAGACTACCTCCAAGGAGAGTTAAGCCTAGCATCCCAGGGGTCTAACAATGGATGATTCCTGATAAAGCCAGAGTGACGTTTAACTGTGTGTTGTAGATGAAGGATATCCATTCCAGATATCCTTATCCTTATTCTGTAGCAAAACTTTCACCAACCAGTCATGCTTCTGGCAGTTTCATTCTTGAGAATCTCGAGAGCTGTAGGTTTCTACAGGAGTCAGCGAGATGTGACAAGAAGAGCAGAGAAACAGGAATTAACACAGAAATTCAAACTCTGGAACTTGTTAATGACATGTTAGTTTTGTGATGTTGGGCTAAATTACTCAAGTTTTCGTAGTCTCCATTTCCTGTTGGTAACTGAGGATATTACCTTCTAAGAGGGGTTTTAAGGGTTTGAACAAATGAATGCAAAGCATTTAGCATGGTGCTTTGTAGTAGTAATTATTAAAGTTCAAATGTTACTGGAAAAATTATTAGCTCACTAAGCAACTTCCAAATGATGTAAACAACCGAGAAAAGAAGACTAAAGAAGGAGGAGGACAGAAGGAGGTGAGGATGAGCAATGGACAAGATCAATGGCAAACTGTATAGCCCTGCCCTGAGCTTGGAAAAAACTCTGGGATCAACCATCATGGAGGCAACTATAAAAGACTTCTATCTTGCTCATATATTTGAGATGTGGTCTTACCTAGAGGTAAAACATGTTTTGGTCCCTTTTAATTCCAACGTTTTATCATTCCAGTATTTCAGAGCAAGTAAGTGGGATGATCAAGAGACAAGATTTTTAAAAGTGTCAGGGAGAAAAGAAGCAAGTGCCATACCTTCACAGGAAGAAATGGTTGAGAATATAACTATGACTTATGGAGTTGGATCTACAATGCAGCTTGACTCATTTATAAGAGAATATTAAGGTCAAGCTTGTTAATATATTAAGTATAATAGCTCTTTACAAAGTACTGTACCTCGATACTTTGGACTCTAAGCCACTTTGTAGGGGACAAGAGCTGACTACTTAGCTCAGCTAGAAGTATGTGAGGCATGCTTGCATTGAGGGAAGCAAGGATGCTGACTTACAGGTTACCTAACCTCTGTTACAGTACTATTTTCCTGGCAACTCTCCTCTTGAGATTTTCATTGTGATGATTTATTTGTGGACCATGGAGAAAAGAAACCAATTTCAAGTGGATGGCTCATCTGAAACTCTGTCACTTTATCATATTGGAACATTCCAGGCTTTTCTCCTCGATCTCACCCTACCTGCTTTCAGTTTCCAGGTGGTTCATCAGAAATATATTCCTCTCCACATGACTGTCACTTCCTTCTAATAATCTGAAGAAGTTCCTTGTCCTCTAGTTCCCAACCATGTTCAGACCAGCTTCAAAATTTCCCATAATTCAATTCTGCTAATGCCTCTTATTAACACACACATAGAATATCTTACCATATTCGGTTTTCATAACTTCCAGTTAAACAAAGTCTCTTTCCAGCAAAGCAAAATGCTGTTCCCTGGACACAATTTCCTGTCTCTGGCCACACTTCCTGTACTCCAGTCTTCATATGTGGAACTCCAGTTCATTCACAACAACGTTTCTGGATAAGTTCATGATGCTTGGCATGAGTTACTCTTCTCATCTCTCATCCTCTGTATGTCCAACTTGGACACTACTAATTTTTACAATTTTGAGTTTAGTCCTCTCCTTATAAGCTTGTCCTGAACATTTTTCTTGTTTCCTCCTGGCATCTCTTTTGGATGGCTTCCTAAATGTCTAACGCACTAAATTAATATACATAACAATGAACTGTAAAGTAGCAAGTTCTATATAATTATTCCAGACTTTGTTTTATATCTTCACTTGCCATTAAGTAAATGATGACTGAAGCTTAAGACTGAGGAAGAATATTCACTGAGCAGCAAGCTCAAGGACATTCATAAGTAACAGCAAAACTCATTCCTGAACAACTGCTCCCTGCCAGGCTCTATACTGGGCACTGAGGATGGAGCGGTGAACAGATGAGATCAAATGCTTATCTTCCCAGAATTTAGACTCAAATGAGGAAGACAGAAGACAAAGAAAACATTAATAAACATATAAAAAAAAAAAAAAGCAGTAAGTTTTGTGGACAAAACAGAGCAAGAGAAGGAAATAGAATGATGGAAGTACCCTAAAAGATAGTCAGAAAATACAGTGGTGACATTTGAAAAGAGACCAATCAAAGAGGGGGCATGATTTGTGAGAATCTCCAGGGAAAGGACATTCCTGGATGATGCCAAGGCTCTCCCTCAGACAGGAACCAGCTCAACAGCATCCAGAAACAGTAAGGAGGCCAGTATGACTGGAGCCCGATGAGTAAGGAGGGTAGGGGGAGGAGACATCAGCCGGAAGTGAGTTCAGAGCACCAGCCAGAAGCCAATCAAGTAGGGCCTCCGAGGCCATGATAAGAAGCTTGGGTTTTTAGGAGGAGGTAAGATGGCGGAAGAATAGATGGGCGGATTCTGAGCCCTCTCCCGAAGCAGAAAGAGAGAGCAACTGAGGGTCTTGTGCTGTGAGTGTTTATTGGCAAGCTGGGAGACAGCGAACACCAGAAGAAACTGCTGGGGGGCTGCTGACAGAGGTGCCCCTCACAGGGAAGCACCCACGCGGGCTGTGTCCCTGCCCGGAGCTACCTACCGGCTTGGACGGGGAAACCTCGCCATCTTGAGAGGAAGATAGGATCGTGTCAGAGGCCTGAATATCCACAGCCGCAGCGACCACCAAGCATCTGTGACCCCCAGAACGCGGATCCCAAGCGGCGCGAACACTTGCCCTCACAGGATTGCCCCACTGCTCAGCGAAAAGGTCAGATTTCGCGGGGAGAGGGTGGAGAGCGCTCGCGGCGAAAACAAAAAGCCTGTGCGCACAGAGCGCGCTCCCGGAAGCTGGAGGACAGGGGTGGTGATTACAAGTAGAAGCCCCCGCTGTTGGGCGGTTGTCACCCTTGAAAGTGGACGGGGCTCCTAACAGGGGAGATATCTAAAGAGCAACACATTTGGATCCGGCTCGGAGGGATATCGGAGAGTTGCGGGAGATTGCAGTTGCTCGGACCTGCCCCCTCCCCCCCTCCATAGTTCCAGCTTCAGAGAGGACGGAAAAAAAAAAAAAGCTGGAGAGGCTTTAGAGTCTGGGAAGTCAACCTAGAAACACTGCCCCCAGAGGCTAATTCACAAATTGACTCTAGTGTAATAAAAACAAAGCAAAACCTGCCTAAAAATCAGGACTGGATCATAACAATAGAGGAAGCGAATGACCTTCATTACTGCTAATTTTAATTAAATTTTTAAAATTTTATTATTATTTTTTTTTAATTTTTAAATTTTTGTTTTTTACTTTTGTTTTCATTATTTGCAACGTTTATTCAAGAAACTATTTTTTTTTCTTTTTCCTCACTTGATTTTATCTTGATAATTATTACATTGTATATGTAATCAACATTATTACTACTACTAATTTACCTTTTTCATCTTATTTTCTTTTGTTTATTTTTATTATTTTTATTCCATTTGATTATATATATATATATATATATATATATATATATATATATTTTTTTTTTTTTAATTTCAGGATTACTGTTCTACAGTCTTTATCTATCCTTCTTTCTCCAACGCTTTATTCTATCTCAACCCTACCTTTATGCCCTCACCCTCTTTCCAATCTTTTCCTTTGATACCCTGTTTATCTTAACCCTTTCCTGCTCTAGATTTCCCCCATTCCATCTGTCTACCCCCTCCTAAAATTTCACCCTACTTGTATATATCTAATTTCCAACTACCTGCTCCAAACCCATTCACACCTCCCTCGCAGTTGTCCTAAAAACAAAAAAAAAAAAACCAAAAAAAACAAAACAGTCTTACTCTCTAACTCTTTGAAGTTGTATGTTGAATGTTAACTTTACTGAAGTTGTATGCTTTTCTTTTATAAGATTGATTTGCCTATGCTTTTTGTTTGATTGTATGTTTTTGTTAGCTGGGTTCTAGTCACCCTTATTGGTGGTTATTAATATCGCAAACACATTTCGATTCAGTGCCTTGTGTGTTGTACCTGGTTGTGTTGTATTTTGTGCCTTTAAATCAAAGCAGGAGAGAGAGAACTACACAACCAGACATCATAGATCATGGGGAGACCAAAAAACAGCCCGCATATGAAAGAAAAGCAGGCTTCACCAGAAAAGGAAGTAAACGATATAGAGGCAAGCAACCTACCAGAGCAAGAATTCAGAGTAACGATCTTAAGATGGCTAAAAAGAATGGAAGACAAATTTGACAATTTGAGTAAGACCCAAGAGGAAATGAAAAAAACCCAAGAGGAAATGAAGATGACTCAAGATGAAATGAAAAATGACATCGCTACTATGAAGAACTCAATAGAAAGCATCAAGAGCAGACTAGAAGAAGCAGAGGATCGCATCAGTGAGCTAGAAGACAAGATGGAAAAAAATACCCAATTAGAGCAGCTTCTAGAAAAAAAAATTAAAAAGCAGGAGGAGAGCCTACGGGAGCTTTGGGACAATGCAAAACAAAACAATATTCGAATAATAGGGGTTCCGGAAGGAAAGAAAACCGAGGTAGACATGGAAAATGTATTTCAAGAAATAATGACAGAAAATTTTCCTGAGATAGAGAAGAAAAAACCCACACAAATCCAAGATGCTCGCAGAGTCCCAAGCAAAATGGATCCCAGAAGACCGACGCCAAGACATATTATAATTAAATTGGCAAACACCAATGACAAAGTTAGAATCTTAAAAGCAGCCAGAGAGAGACAGAAAGTTACATATAAAGGAACCCCCATCAGACTAACAACTGATTTCTCAACAGAAACTTATCAGGCCAGAAGGGAATGGGATGAAATATACAAAGTCATGCAAAGAAAGGGTCTGAATCCAAGAATACTGTACCCAGCAAGACTATCAATCAAAATTGAAGGGGAAATCAGAAGCTTCACAGACAAAAAAAGACTAAAGGAATTTATCTCCACCAAACCAGCAATGCAAGAAATGCTCAAAGGTCTACTGTAAAAATAAATAAATAGGAAGCGAAGAAGGAACATAGGGGTATAGAATAAAAATGGCATCAAATGAGTACCTATCATTAATAACATTAAATGTAAATGGTTTAAATGCTCCAATCAAAATACATAGGGTAACAGATTGGATAAGAAAACAAGACCCATACATCTGCTGTCTACAAGAAACCCACCTCAGAAAAAGAGATGCACACAGACTAAGGGTGAAGGGATGGAAAAAGGTTTTCCAGGCAAATGGAAATGAAAAGAAAGCTGGGGTAGCAATACTTATATCTGACAAATTAGATCTCAGAGTGAAGGACATAACAAGAGACAATGAAGGCCACTTCATAATACTAAAGGGAGCAATCAAACAATAAGAAATAACCCTGGTAAATATATATGCACCCAATACGGGAGCACCCAAATACATAAAAAAACTGCTGGAGGACATTAAGGGAGAGATTAACAGCAATACAATCATAGTAGGAGATTTTAATACCCCACTGTCACCCTTCGACAAATCATCCAAACAAAAAATCAGCAAAGAAATATCAATCCTAAATGACTCACTAGACCAGATGGAATTAATTGACATCTTCAGAACATTCCACCCCAAAGCCACAGAATATACATTCTTCTCAAATGCACATGGGACGTTCTCAAAGATAGACCACATTTTGGGACATAGGCAAAGTCTCTTCAAATTCAAGAAGATAGAAATCATATCAAGCATCTTCTCAGACCATAATGGCATAAAACTGGAAATTAACTACAATAAAAATAATCCAAAGAAATCAAACACATGGAGACTAAACAGCATGCTATTAAACAAGGACTGGGTTACCAGAGAAATCAAGGAAGAAATTAAAAACATCCTGGAAACAAATGACAATGAAAACACAACAATCCAAAATCTATGGGACACAGCAAAAGCAGTTTTGAGAGGGAAGTTCATATCCTTACAAGCCTATTGCAAAAAACTAGAAAAAAGTGTAACAAATGATCTAACTCTACAACTCAAAGAGTTAGAAAAAGAGCAACAAGAAAAGCCCAGTGTAAGTAGAAGGAAGGAAATAACAAAAATCAGAGCACAGATAAACGACATAGAGACCAAAGAAACAATACATAAGATCAACAAAACCAAGAGCTGGTTCTTTGAAAGGATAAACAAGATAGATGGACCTCTAGCCAGACTAACCAAGAAACAAAGAGAGAGGACCCAAATAAACAAAATCAGAAATGAAAGAGGTGAAATAACAACAGACCCCACTGAAATACAACGGATTGTTACAAAATACTATGAACAACTCTACTCCAACAAACTGAACAACCTGGAGGAAATGGACATATTCCTAGAAAAATATAATCTTCCAAAACTCAATCAGGAAGAATCTAAAAATCTCAATAAACCAGTGACTTGGGAAGAAATTGAAACAGTCATCAAAAAGCTTCCAGCAAACAAAAGCCCAGGGCCAGATGGCTTCACAGGAGAGTTTTACCAAACATTCAAGGAAGAACTAAAAACTATCCTCCTCAGACTATTCCAAAAAATCCAAGAGGAAGGAACACTTCCAAATTCCTTCTATGAAGCCAGCATCACCCTAATACCAAAACCAGATAAAGACAACTCAATGAAAGAGAATTACAGACCAATATCCCTCATGAACATAGATGCTAAAATCCTCAACAAAATTCTAGCAAATCGACTCCAGAAGAGCATCACAAAGATCATACACCACGACCAAGTAGGATTTATTCCAGGAATGCAAGGATGGTACAATATCCGCAAATCAATAAACGTGATACATCACATAAACAAATTGAAAGATAAAAATCATATAGTCATATCAATTGATGCAGAAAAAGCATTCGATAAAATCCAACACCCTTTTCTGATAAAAACTCTTAACAAGGTGGGAGTACAAGGATCATACCTCAACATAATAAAAGCTATATATGATAAACCCACAGCCAACATTATACTCAATGGGCAAAAACTAAAACCATTCCCTCTAAGAACAGGAACAAGACAGGGATGCCCACTCTCGCCACTCCTGTTTGACATAGTACTGGAAGTACTAGCCATTGCAATTAGACAAGAGGAGGAAATAAAAGGCATCCAAATTGGAAAAGAAGAAGTAAAGTTATCCTTATTTGCCGATGACATGATATTGTACATAAAAAACCCAAAAGACTCCATTAAAAAACTAATTGACTTAATAAATGAATTTGGTAATGTAGCAGGATACAAAATTAATGCCAAGAAATCCATGGCTTTTCTATACACCAACAGAGAAACTGCAGAAACAGAGACTAAAAAAGCAATTCCATTTACCATCGCACCAAAAAAATTAAGATACCTAGGAATAACTTTAACTAAGGAAGTAAAGGACCTATATGGGGAAAACTACACGACACTGAAAAAAGAGATAGAGGAAGATGTAAGGAGATGGAAGAACATACCATGTTCATGGATTGGTAGGATCAACATCATCAAAATGTCCATACTTCCTAAAGCAATCTATAGGTTCAATGCACTCCCCATTAAAATACCAACGACATATTTCACCGACCTAGAAAGAACTCTCCAAAAGTTCATTTGGAACAATAAAAGACCCCGAATAGCCACAGCAATCCTGAGAAAGAAGAGTAAAGTAGGAGGGATCTCAATACCAGACTTCAAACTATATTACAAAGCCACTGTTCTCAAAACAGCCTGGTACTGGCACAAGAACAGACATATAGATCAATGGAATCGAATTGAGAACCCAGATATCAACCCAAATCACTATGCTCAACTAATATTTGACAAAGGAGGCACGAATATACAATGGAGTCAAGACAGTTTCTTCAATAAATGGTGTTGGGAAAATTGGACAGACACATGCAAAAGAATGAAACTAGATCACCAACTTACACCATTCACAAAAATAAACTCAAAATGGATACAGGACTTAAACATCAGACGGGAAACCATAAAAATACTAGAAGCATCCACAGGCAGCAAAATCTCAGACGTATGCCAAAAGAACTTCTTCACTGATACTGCCCCTAGGGCAATGGAAGCTAAAGAGAAAATAAACAAATGGGACTACATCAAAATAAAAAGCTTTTTTACAGCAAAAGAAACCATCAACAAAACAACAAGAAAGCCCACAGTGTGGGAGAACATATTTGCAAATGATACCACTGATAAAGGTTTAATCTCCAACATCTACAAACAGCTTATACAACTAAATAAAAGGAAGATAAATAATCCAATTAAAAAATGGGCAATGGACCTAAATAGAACATTTTCAAAATAAGACAGAAGGAAGGCCAAAAGGCACATGAAAACATGCTCAAAGTCACTAATTGTCCGAGAGATGCAAATCAAAACAACAATGCGGTACCATCTCACACCTGTCAGAATGGCCAACATCAACAAATCAACAAACGACAAGTGTTGGCGAGGTTGCGGAGAAAAAGGAACCCTCGTGCACTGCTGGTGGGAATGCAGACTGGTGCAACCACTGTGGAGAACAGTGTGGAGTTTCCTCAAAAAACTGAAAATGGAACTCCCATTTGACCCAGTAATCCCACTCCTAGGAATATATCCCAAGAAACTAGAAACACCAATCAGAAAGGATATATGCACCCCTATGTTCATAGCAGCACAATCTACAATAGCCAGAATTTGGAAACAGCCTAAGTGTCCGTCAGCAGATGATTGGATCCAAAAACTTTGGTACATCTACACAATGGAATACTATGCGGCCATAAAAAATAAGGAATTCTCATCATTTGCAGCAAACTGGATCGAACTGGAGAACATCATGCTGAGTGAAATAAGCCAATCAATGAAAGAGAAACACCACATGACCTCACTCATTTGTGGATAACAAAGAGCATTATAAACTGATGAACCAAAAGATAGATATAGAGACAGTATATCAACAAGTAGACTGTCAAATTACAGCGGGGAGGGGAGGAAGATCTGGGGGAGATAATAGATCAACCGAAGGACTTTTATACATGCATATAAGTATAACCAATGGACACAAAACTCTGGGGAGGGAGGGGATGTGTGGGAGGGAGGGTGGGGGGCAAAAAAAAAAAAATCAATAAAATATATTAAAAAATAAATAAATAAATAAATAAAAAGAAGAAGCTTGGATTCCCCCAAGTATGATGAAATAACACTGCAGGAACTTAAGTAGAGGTCTGTGATAGGATCTGATTTACTGCTCCTGAAATCTCTCTCTTGTGTGAGAACACGCTGACTAGAATGTGTTAGGAGCAGAAAGAGACTCACCAAGGAGGAGGCTGCTGCAGAACCCAGGCCTGAGGTGACTGGGCTGGGGAGGCAAGACGCAATAAGAAGTTGAACTTTAACTAAGAAGGGAATCCTATTTTCCTGAAGAAATGGTTGTAGAAAGGGTATAAGAGGGATCAAGGTGACGCTGAAATTTCTGGCATAAGCAAGCAGCCGGGAGGTTGAAGGTGGTCAGTTCTAAACTGGGCTTGGCAGGTAGAAGACTTGAGAAGTTTGAATGCAATGTTCAAGGTTATAAATGTCACTATTTTGTATAAAGGCAAGACACTTTCTATTATTGATGATGTCTGCTTGAGGACACCAACACACTGCCTGAGTACTTTGAAGGAGGAGTCCATTTTCACTTGCTAAACTTAAGCAGATACCAAGAGTGAGTCTTAGATAGAGTTTGGATCATTTTCCTCCAAAGACATGACAGTCAATCCATGGCGATGAAAACCTGAGTTTAGGGCAGAAATGTTCTCAAAAATAAACAAAACGAGCCTGTCACTTAGAGGAAGACCACGGACGGTATTTGTGACCAGCGATGAAATTAGACCTTAGAATTTTAGAAACCTTGAACCTCCCTCCATGGCACCTTGGCACCTTCCCCTTTCTGAGGAGACTGGTGGTTCCATCAATGAATGTGATTTTTAAATGCTGTGGAGTGAAATCTGTAAACATCGAGAAGATCGGTATAAATCAGCGAATCTTATTTTCCAAATGACAAATGTATGATGTTACCAAATCACTCATAATAAAAGATCCACTTAAGGTATATGACAGATCCGTGGATTAAGGGGCAGACTATGCAAAGTTCATTGTTTCGGTTTCAGATTCCACACTGCAACCAACTTTTGGGGAACTAGCTATTGCCAAGTTTTGGTAAGATGTCAAAGAAGAAAATCCACAATTATCTGAAAAGGCTATTAAAACCCTCTTCCCTTCCTAACTACATATCTCAGTGAGGCCAGATTTTCTTCATTCGCTTCAATGAAAACAACATATTGCAACAGACTGAAAGCAGGAGCAGATATGAGAATCCAGCTGTCTTCCATTATGCTGCACATTAAAGAGATTTGCTCAAATGTAAAAAAATAATGCCATTCTTCTCTCTGATATTTTAAAAATATGTTTTTCCAAAGCATGTATTCACGTGATTTATTAACTATCATTTTAAAATTATTTGACAACTAAATTTTTTTTTAAATCTTTGTTTTTAAATTTCTAACAATGGATATAATTGGTGGTATGCTAATAACTATTTAAAGTCTAGCTTTCCAGAAAAGAAAAAAGAAAAAAAAAAGCTGTGGTTTGTAGCAGTTGCCAATTTCCATGGTATAAATACTCTCATTGTAGCCAATTTTAAGCAACAACATGAAGTCAACTGGCTCACAGAATTCCCAATATAATCCACACACTCCATATAAACAAAAGCCCTTTGAAATGGTCAATAATTTTTAAGAGTGGAAAGGGGACTCAGACCAAAGACTTTGAGAGCCATTAGTACAGGTCTCAGATGGCCCATTTATTTTAAAATTCACAATGTAGTTATCAAAACAAATATTTTAACTACCTTAGTGCACTGACAGAGCAACCAAGTGGCAAGCACTGATCTGTTTTCTAAAGCGAAGTCATCCTGGCGCACTGAGACACATTCGGGCTGATATCGGAAGCATGGCATGGCCCAGCATGTGTGCTCTGGCCTGGAAGAGATTTCCGGGTATGGAGGGAGGTGGGGCTAAGGCACACCCTGAGCTGGGGACAGTCCAAACCATTCTCTGCAATTGCATTTATTGAAACTATCCCTTTACAGAACAGTATTTCCCTCAGATTGTAAGAAATAAACATAGGCAGGCCCAACATCAGAAAAATGAAAGAAAAGGAGAAAAGGTCGCTTAGCCAGGCTCTGCAAATGTTTTCTCTCTCTCCTTTAATATATATATATATATATATATATATATATATATATATATATATATATATATATATTATTGATTTTTTACAGAGAGGAAGGGAAAGGGATAGAGAGCCAGAAACATCGACGCTCTATCCACTGAGCCAATCCGGTTTTGGCCTGCAAATGTTTTCTTTAGGAAAGCATGGATCTGCTCAGAGTTCAAGGCAGCGTGACTAACAGTTTCTACTAAGGCTTATGCCACGTTGTTTCTTCTACCAAGGCTGTATGTGTCCACTAAAATTAATGGAGTTGCCTGTAAATAGATTTAATTTTAGTGTTCCTCTCACTGAGTCAGAATGAAGTAGAGTCATATAACTTATATTCAAGATGTATAATTAATTCCTTCACAATACATTCTCGCAGTAGGTAGTCACTATGGGCATGCTTTACAGGTAAGTTGGCTTCACAGTAAATCAAGTGAGGGAAAATAAAAATATATTGTACATGCAACGGTAGGTCTCAAAAACTCCGGAACTGTAAGTTGATATTACAAAAAGGTAGGCTTACATGCTGGAGGGCGCTATTCAGGGGAGCTCAGTGACCTTGGTGTAGCTTTGCTTATCCACATGTTACTTAGATTCAAAGCGTTCTTTTTCTAACTCAAGAACTTTACGCAAGGTGTCTGATAAATCAGAACAGGATACAGTGGCGCTGGTAACAATGGGAAAATTGTGTCTGCAGAGGCAGCCACGGATCCATTGCTCACTATAACTGCATGGAAACAGCAACAGATTTGAATAATAACCCTCTTTGGACTTTTTCTATTTATTTTCCTATTTGAATCAAATTTTTTTTTCCTTCCACTTGCAGATTGATTTACAATATTGAATAGGTCATCTCTACAAACCTAACGATTCCAATAGTCAGTAAAACATGCCCTTCCTTTTCTTTACTTTTGTTGTTGGGAGGCTTCTAAGACTGTCAGAGAAATGGAAGGAGTTTCGAAATTTCCTCCAGGCTAGACCCAGCTAGGGAAACGTTCACATCCCTGCTTGTTCATTTCTTAGCTCTCCCCAGAGGTGGCCTACCGGCCTGCTTGGCTTCGGCTTAGGTGTGCCGTGACATCCCCAAGTATGGCACACAGGTCCCTTTAATTCTAGCCTTGCCATAAACAAACAGAATGCAAACTCAGTCTTTTTTTAAAAAAAGGCCTGAATCTCATTCTTCATTCACTTTCAAAAATAAAAGTTAATTTTTTAAACAAAAAGTAGCTACGGAGTCTTATTTACAAATTCAAGCTCAAAGATGCTGGCCCAGTTGGACCAGTCTCTTTCCATGATCTGTCAGACCTTCTCCTGCAAATTAACTTCTGAAACATCCCTTTTAAAGACTGCATCTTAAAAACTGAGCATCTACTTTTCAGGAGTACGTCTGCAGCTAGAGATTGCTCTCCTATAGCCACTGAACACAGTTGGGGCCATTATGTGGTCCCCAAATGGAGGCACACTTCCGTCCCAAGCCACAGTGTTTGTCTGAAGGAGGCCTTGGGGGAGGGGAGTACCCATCAGCAAATAGTTGTTCTGGGAAGTGGGGGGGGGGGGGGGGGGGGCGCGGGGGGAAGTGGGCAATGTGTTTGTTCTGAAATCCTAGAAGAAAAGTAAACTTGCTGTGAAGGACACAGTTTCATTTTGTCCCTGAACTTCACACAAGTCTTACAGGGCTCATTCATCAAGACAGCCCTTGAGCAGGAACCTCCTGACCACGGGTGGTGCCTCAGATTCCTGCTGGCATGACTCATGCCTTAAGATACCAGTCTAGTTTAAGTCCTTGGGAAGAGAGGAACAGATCTAAGCTGCTGAGTCTATTCTATCAAACCGTTTGAAATGCGTAAGGGAGCACAATGCCTAATTCCCCCAGAAAATGCATACGGGTTTTACACAGGTGTTTCAAGCATGGTGAATTTCTCCAAAGCCTCTTAATGACCTTTGAGAAAGATGAAAAGCACCAACTTGCTATTTTACTCCCTCAGAAAAGGCAGAAAGTGTCATCTAAGTAGGGATCATATGCCTATTTCATTTCAGAGTTTAATATGAAAACCAGTAAGAGAAGAATTTAAATTGATTGCTTCAAGCCACAGACGTTTCATACCCCAGCAAACTGCACTGGCTTCCATGAGAATTTATCTTAGCTGTGAAATCAATTGTCACAGACTTAGTTCATAAAAATATTACCAAATCATATTTAATTCCTGTCTTGGTGAGTCAAAAAAATCAACTGGGCAGACGATTTTGGTCCTCCAACCCACCTCTCTCCAGGTCCCTCCTCTCTGATGTACCTAGGATTTCCTAAGGATGCTATTTCACAACCAGACAGACACTTGTAAAGGAAAGATCTGCAGCAGGGAGAATTGGTAAACTACTGTAAGACACAGGATGGGGTCCATATGACGACAAATGTCTTTGCAGTGAGAGACCACAACCAAGGAAGAGAGTGGACACAAAAGACAGAGTCCTCGAATTCGAAGATTGGGATTTAACTGCTTTCAAAATATAAGGTTCCCTTTTATTGACTTGATAAGCATGTATTTCAATCCAACTCCTGGACAGGGGAAGCATAGGATATACCCCTTTAGGTTTATAGAGGGAAATCATCACTGTCCTATTGGGAGCTCACCACCCATAACTATGTTAAGTCCTCAAATCTCTGACCCACGTGAACTCAAGAGTTCCAGCAGAGCCTGGACAGTTATGGCTCAGTGCTTGAGTGTCAACCAATGAACCAGGAGGTCACAGTTCAATTTCCAAGCAGGGCACATGCCCAGCTTGCGGGCTCAATTCCCAATAGGGGGCGTGCAGGAGGCAGTCAATCAATGATTCTTATCACTGATGTTTCTATCTCTTTCTCCCTTCCTCTCTGAAATCAATAAAAAGATACTAAAATTTTTCTATAAAAAAGATTTATTAAAATATGTACACAGATAATAATTTAATAAAAATATATTTTTTAAAAAGAAGATTTATACAGACATAGCCTCCTCCTCAAGGAAAGAGTTTAGCAGTAGAGATAAGTATCGATGACATGGTTACATTCTAAATTTATCACTGTGTTAAAAGTCAGGTGTTGTTGCTTAGATGCATTATGTGTTTCTCAGAGCAATACAGCTGACACCTGACTAATACCAGTTGACTTATGGACTCCTCAGGACAATGCATCAGACTGCAGTTGTTCTCCAGCTAGAAGAATTTATATACCGGTATACATACTGAGAAAAAAGAATGGGAAAACCAAACGCTTATATCATCCCTGAAGTTACAGAAAGAGTACAATGAACTAGATAAGTCCGTTGAGAGAAATAAAAGAGTTTTTACTCTCAAACCGACTTTTCCCCCCTCCACGGGTATTCTGAGTTAGAGGGCACTGTAAACGCCACTCATGGGAAGATAGCCCATGAGAAGACATAGGATGACACACATTTCATTACTCAGCTTGGCGTGGAAGACTGGTTACTAACTTAATCTTCACCTGACCAAGAAAATTCTTACTGAGTCAGAGTACTCCAAAGAGAAACAGTTCTCCCACAGTAATCTATGAGGTAAGAAGACATGTCTTACAGATACTTTTGACAACAGCGGGGTAAAATGAAATACAATACTGTTCCAGACGTCTTGTTTCTGTTCTAAACACGAGATTAATTGCATTGTATTCCTTACCGAAAACTCCATTTCCCAGTACAAAACTCTACATGCTACATGTTTTTACTCTACTGAACTTCCCGTTGAGGTGAGCCTCTGCCATCTCTACTCATGGAAGAGAAATTGCTTCCTTTTTAATATAGATTTGACAGCCCTGCACATCCCAGCGACAGGTGACCTCTCAGGCAGGTCTCTGCAGGGCACCTATTGCCCAGCATACTTGTTTAATTAAGCATGTTCCCAAATAACTTCAACTCCAAGCACGTCTTAATACAGAGACAGAGCCGTAAAGGTATATAAGTGGAAAACCTGACTCCAATTCCTTTCCAGCTAACAAGTGGAAAAAATATGCCACACAACAATGAGCATAAAGGGCCATTCTTTTCAGAATGTCAATGAACGCACACTAGCTACAGTGTGGCATTATTTGACATTTATTGAGTGTCAGCAATGTGCTGGGAACAAGTGGAGTAGTGAGACATCCTAAAACTCCTCTCTGTTAAAAAAATAATAATAAAATAAAAGGGGGGGGGAGTAAATTGGAACATTTGGTAATGTTGATAAACCATATCCTGAATTGAAGCTACAGAGCACCATCAAAGAAAGAATGCCTTATTTAAAACAAAACAAAACAAAACAAAACAAAACAAAAAAAACAGAGCTAGACAATCCCGAGGGGTGCTCAGAAAATACCATGCGGTGGCCCTACAACACCCCTAGGTAGACTCGGGCCTCTGCTGGCTACCAGAGCTGACATACCTTGGACCTAATGGGCCTTAGCATGACCTTAAAAGCAAAGGCCTGCCTGGGGAGAGCAAAGACCAGCACAGTGGAGCTATTATCCAGACATGCTTTCACCAGAGAAAACGTGGAGTTTCCAACATAATCAAATGGAACGAAAACCTGGGGGAACATTTCAATCTTCGGTTCAAAGCCTGCCACGAAGGAGTTTAGGAACTTTTGGCTTAGATTTTCAAAATTAATTTTGGCGATGCAGTGAATGTGAGAACAAGGTACTGTAATTTCTCAGCCTCCCCAGGAATCTACTCTTACCCGGAGCTTTGCGGGCTAAATCACACCAGGTGTGAACTCACTTCCCTCAAGCAGTGCAGTCAAGGCAACTAGTAACGATTCCTTCCATTTATAAAAATCTCAGTGCTCAAACACTGCTGAGAATGACTCAAAAATGTGGTCACCAGACAAATAAAGATCGTATTAATTCACCAGGTCACCGAAGTCTTTTTAAAGAGGGATGTTAAAAGTATCAATTCCCACACACCTGATGATTGGGGACCGCAGAGTACTGTTTCAAACTTTACAGTGGAAAGTTGAAATAGCAACTGAACAAGCACTTGAGAATAATGCTGTGACACGGTAGCAAATGGCAATATGGTTTTTCAGGAATTGTAGCAGGGTTATTGGTCAGTTCCATTTCCACATCAGGCTTTGCAAATGAGACGAAAAGCCTTCCAAAGAAAATTGTTAGACCTAACAGCAAACTGAAATACTACATAAGAGGCTTTTAAAAATTTTTTCACTGCTGCTCTTTCAGGAATAATTCCAAGTGAAATATGAGGTGGGGCTCCTGCTCCATAGTTAACATCAATGGTTAGAGCTCTGGATCAGGAGACACCAGCCTTGGGTTCCAGTTGTGGCTCCGTCACTAACTTCTTTTGTGACACGGGAAGGCATTTAACTGGTCTAGGTGCCAACTCCTTAACCTGTGAGGTGAGGAGGACGGATGACATGATCACTAAGGCCCCAGAGAACCCTAAAAAGCGATGACACTTTTATATTTGCATTGGTGCCAAGCCTGATATTCATACAGGCAATCTTAGCCCCAAGTCATGCATCTCATGGGTCTGCTTAATAACTATAAATAAGTTGTTCTAAACCACCACAACAGAAGACAGGGATGAAGAATACAAAGTAATAGAAACATTTACAAAAACTCTTCTAAATTAACCAAGGATAAATTCATCTAAAGCAGTGGTTCCCAACGTGGGACACATGCCCCACAGGGGGGCAATTTGATTTATAAAGGGGACAATTGGAGAATGAGTTATTAACAGTGATTTTTTTTTTTGCATTTCTTATGGTTCTAGTATATAAATATAAATTGACATGTCTGTGCATTTCAGTTCCCTATTATATGTTATGAAATTTTATTTGCTATTTTTTCCTATCACTTAATATTGTTATTATTATTATTTAACAATTTCTTAGTTATTTCTTTCTCGGTACTTCAACTGTCCTTTTGTTCTTTTATTTTTCTCTTTCATGGATGCCATGTTCTTTGGAAGCTTGTTTAGACCAAGTTAATGGCCTTTAAAGGCTTCTTCCATGTGAATAAATAATAAGAATTATATTGGGGTGGTGGTGGGGGGAAGACAATCAGGATTTTCAGGATGCTTAGGTGGGGCCTGCCAAAAAAAGGTTAGGAACCACTGATATAAAGGCAGGGGAAAGGAACACATCTTTTCTTGTAAGATCTTGTCTTAGCAGAAAGAAAAAAATTGGAAAATACCCTCAGAATCAATGTAAATGGTGAAAAGGGTATCATTAAGTATAATTGATAGAATTATGTTAAGTATACAGGCCTTTGATAGATGCATGTTTTTCCCTTTATACAAACTATTAAACTTGCAGAGGTAAGTCCAGTTTTAATCTCATGTAAAAAAAAAAAAAAAAAAAGGAATGCTTATCTTTTAAAATTAGCTTCTTCTTATCTAAAATTAGATCAGGCAGATTAAGCAACACTTCCCACCTTCTTGCTTTGACTAACCCTCTTCTCTCCTTGGGGTATTTCTATTTCCTCTCCATCAATGCACATGGAGGCCTAATGGGATCACCTTCTATAACGCTAACTATTGCTTGTGGCTAACCCCTATGCTGTCTGTTACTACAGCATAAAAATACTGGAGTAAATGTTACCTCAGATTTTATTTCCCACTTGTTTCAGGTATAAGATTCTCTCAACTAGACTATCTTGTCTACATTTTTTATCTTATCATTGGTTTCCTACATTTTCTGTCTGAAGATCAGTAAAAAATATGAATAACATTCATTAGAGATTACAAATGTTATCCAAAGCAAGATCACATCTTGTATTTCATTTAGAGCACTAACACTGACATGCATAGCTGCTAATGCAGAAATATATAATAAATACACTGGAATTATTAACAGAATAAAAAGCTTTGAATTAAAGAATTAGAGAACAGGATAATGATAGCTGTTTTCTCTAACTGCTTTATAAAATGTTTATGTTTGCAAACACAAACCAGGCTGACATTCAGGTTCACTCTGATCACAACCCTTATTTCTAAGGGGAACATTGTGTTTTGTTTCAATGACCTAATCATAATGAGAGAATATTTCATTTCAACCAAAATGGCAACTCTTTCCTACAGGACATCTAAAATGCTGAAAAACATTATTTTAATAGGTTCTCTCTAAAATGGGGGGAAAAATCCTTAAGAGAAAGAAAGCAAGCGATAAAGATAAGAAATACATCTTTTGTCTCTTTGCAACCGTATGGTGTCAGTTTTAGAAACTAAAAGGCTTGGATCTTAGTGGCTACCAAAGAATAGAAAACAAGATCTTAGGGGTTATGTGAGAGTCAGGACTCTCCAAAAGCCATATCCTCAGAAAAATAATATTGGAGGGGGAAAAAATTTGTCCACTGGCAAAAATAATTTGTCTATTGTCATCTTATATCTCAAAGATGACAGGCAAATTTGTTTTGGCCCAGTCAAAGGTAAAGAGAGTACTACTAGTAGTGAATGGGAAGACAGAGCTAAAAATGTGATCCAAAATGAGGAACAAGGAGATATGTACAAAATAGAGAGTAAAACATATGAAGAACAGGATAAAAATGGATGAGTACATGTCTAACAGGAATTCTAGACAGAGAAACAAGAAAGAATAGAGATGAAATAAAAGTTAAAGAGATAATGACATAGATTTTTTTTCAGACTCCATTAAAATCATGAATCCTCAGATTTAGGAAACACAATGAATCCCAACCAGGAAATATAAAGCAAAACACACACTGTATTGAAACGTCAGTATACTAAAGACAAAAAACCTCTTAAATTCAACCAGTGAGGAAAAACAGATGATCTATTAAAAGAAGTAATAATTAAACTGTCAGCTAACGCCTCAAAAAAACAGAACAGAAGCCAGAATGTTGGGAAATAATGACTTCAAAGTATTAGATAAAAGAACCATCATCCTATAATTTAATATCAACTGAAGTGTTATTCAATAATGAGGACAAAATAAAACATTTTCAGGAAAACAAACACCAAACAATTAAATATGCCACTGAAGGGATTCCTAACGAGTGTACTTTAGTGTGAAGGAGAATGCACCAAAATTAAACAGAGAAAAAATGTGAACAAAGAAACTGAAAAACAAGTTGATAAATCAGAACAATCACTATCACATAAACCATTATAATATGGAATAAAGTAGTAAAAAAAGTGAGGTGGGACTCAAATATTGGGTAATAATAATATGGAAATTAGGAGAGATTAGTAGAGTAAAAGTGTTTTAAGGTCATTAAAAAAAGACTAGAATGACTAACTTCAAACTTCAAGTAAAAAATGATAAAAGAATTATCATATAAAAGATTAAAAATAAAGTATATAATTTCTAAGCCAAGGGAAAAAATTAATTAACTTAAGTAAAAGGAAAATAAGTCAGCAAAGATGGAGAAAAAGAAGTATAGAAAAGGCAGGTTAATGAAAAAGACTAAAATAAGATGTTCAAACAAATTCAAATAATCAGTAATGATAATAATAAATATAAATGGGCTAAACTCACCAGTTAAAAGAAAAGGCTCTCACATTAAATAAAAGAAACAAACAAATCCAGCTATGTGCCATAGGAAAAACACGATAAAAAAATACAGACTGATGACCAAACAAAGTAAAAATAATAAACCAAGCAAATATTAACCAAAAGGAAGGTAGTGTAACTATATTATGATCAGACAAAGTTAATTTTAAGGTAAAGATCATTGTTAGAAATAAAAGCAGTTGCCACAAAATCATTAAAAGAAAGTCACCAGGAAGAAGCAATTCTAAGCTTGTAAGAACCTAGTAACAGATTGACCTCAAAATAAATATAGAAAAAATTGACAGACTTCCTTGAATAATAAAGCTCACAATCATAAAGTGAGATTTTCACACTCCTCCGATAAAGTGAGATTTTAAATATATATACACTACGGGCCCGATGCAGGGAATTCATGCATGAGTAAGCCTTCCTTCCCCCAGCTGCCAGCACCGGCTTTTCTCTGGCACCCGGGACCCGGGCTTTCCTCGTAGCCCTGGCTTCATCCAGAAGGTTGTCTGGAAGGTCATCTGGTCTAATTAGCATATTATCCTTTTATTATAGATTTTTTTAAATCCATTTCAGTGAGGAAGAAAGTGGGAAAGAAACATCCATGTGAAAGAATCATTGAATGGCTGCCTCCTGCACGTTCCCTACTGGGGATGGAGCCTGCAACCAGGGCACATGCCTTGACCAGGAATCAAACTGTGACCTCTTGGTTCATAGGTTGACACTCAACCACTAAGCCATACTGGCCAGGCAAGTGAGATTCTTTATGGTGTTGGTCTGTCTCCCTGTCAACTTCCCTGTCTAGAATGTAATCATCTTTTTTGTCCCTTTTATTCACAGATGTATTTTAAGAACACAGAGCAGTACCTAGCACATAACAGCTGCCTGATATACAGTAGTTATGAAATAATTCTCCTTAAAATATAAATAAGACAAAGATCCCCCATTATATTCGGCACTGTACTTTTGAGAGGCCCTCACCAGTACAAAATTAATTGAAAACTAATTACAATTTCAGAGAAAAAGACATTGGTAAAAGTGATTGTAGACAGGACATCCTTGCACTCTGGAGTTTCTGAAAAGTAGCTGAAGAGTTCAATGCCTGCTGAGAACTAAATAGTATTCTAGAATACCTGTATTTTTATCTTAAGTTTATAGAGTTTCCTTATTTTGGTGTCTTTTGTTCTCTTTAAAATCCACAGTTATATTTCATCTAAAAAGATGCTGATTTTTTTTTTTTACTTTGTATCAAGCCCTTTTATTTTGAGACAGCTATATTATCAGTATTTGTTGTTATTAATCCTCACCTGAGGATATTTTTTCCATTGAGTTTTAGAGAGAGTAGAGAGGGAGAAAGGGAGGGACGGAAAGAGGAAGCTGGAGATATAGATGTGAGAGAGACACACCAATTGGTGACTTTCCGCTGATGGGCTGAGGGTCAAACCTGCAATCCAGGTACATGCTCTTGACTCAAACCTGAATCAAATCTGAGACCCCACTGAGCAACACCAGCCAAGGACCAAGCCCATTTAGAACCTAAACTTTCCAGATAGCCCAAGGACCTGATTGTAGTTTACTCCTGTGTGGTAGTTACACTTTCCATTCTGCATCCAGGCCAGAAGGCTGAGCACCCCAATGATTCTCTTAGGACCACCCACTTCCCCACTGCTCTGAGGAAGGTGTTCAAGTCACTGAGTGTGGTCCCAGTGTGAAGACATGCTACTGCTCTCTCCAGGAAACCTTTTCATTCTTTCTATTACTAACATTTTATTTTTTTCTCTTTTTATTCTTTCTATTATTAATGTTTTATTTTTTCCCCCTAAGTCTTTTAAAAAAACAATCCCATCTCAGTATTTGATAGGGGAGTTATATCTAATTTGCTGTTCCCTTGATTCTTTAAATGCCTTGCTCTTGTGGTTTTTGTATTTTTGTATGAGTCACTCTGAGCAACTGACTGGGAATGTAGAGAAAAGACTCTTTTTGCTATTTTGATTCACTGTGTGATTGACCCTGGGCCAGTCACTGAACCTAATCAAGGAACTTCATTCATTGCTAAATAAAGATAAAAGACCTGGAAAGATGAGTTAAAACTAGACCCCACAGCTGATGACTCCGTCTCTTAATAACTGAGTCATAGAAATTAATTAGCTTTTTCCTACAGCATTTCCATTTGGAAAAGATCTCCCATGTTCTCCTTGCCTAGTTGTAACAGTCCTTTTACACCTTTCTATCCTTGTCCTCCATTACCTCTCCATTTGTTTATTTAACTTTACCGCTTAATTTATTTCAGTGAACAACCATGGCACTCTGGGATAATCAGCCCCAAATTAAGTTTTGATATTGTAGGTGAGTGGCAGAAAGAAAAGAAAGAAAATGAAAAGAAAAAAGGAAAGAAGGAAGGAAGGAAGGAAGGAAGGAAGGAAGGAAGGAAGGAAGGAAGGAAGGAAGGAAAGAAGAAAGGAAAAAAGGAGGGAAGGAAGGAAAGAAGGAAAAAAGGGGGGAAGGAAGGAAAGAAGGAAGGAAGAAAGGAAGAAAAATATATACTTAGATAAGATAGATTCAGGTTTAAGTTTTCCAATGCTCTAATTTTGTGATCTTAAGAAAGTCAGTTACCCTCTCTGAGCTATATTTTCTAATTTATAAAATGGTAACCATTCTACTCTATCTTTTAACCTCATGGGCAATTGTCAGAAAAACACACAAAACAGACAATAAGATGTGTTTGGAAAAACTGTAAAGTACAATGTATTCATGTTAACTGGATAATTCTATTCACCAATGCAAGAATCTAGTCATAATTAGAAATAGATTCATATATATTATAGATTCATAATAAGAATCTAGTCATATATAGGGAAAGGTCTTAAGTGATATCCAACTACGCCAGACAAATATCATTAAAATTATGGCTGAGTAATCTTAAAGTAAACAATAAATTCAGGGTAAGAAAGACATTAAAGTAATAAAATGTAGTTTAAGAATGGGAGCAGCATCATGGGAGTGGCTCTTGGCAAAACAGGGAATAAACTAACTAATATTTGAAGATCCTTCTTACTCTAATTTTTCATCTTTAGAATCCATAACCTATGGTGGAAGCTAAAAACTACAAAATAAAGGAAGGCAAAACGGATGAGTTAACAAATTTCAAGGTGGGGCCAAAGCAACTATGGCAAATATGATCTCTGGGTCATGTAGAAATTCCAGGGGGCGGGGATGGGGAATCTGAAGACAGAGCCGCTCCATTTTCTTACCTTTGTTCTGTGTTAAAGATGGCAAAGATGTGCTTGCTGGACATAAAGCTTTTTTCCACATCTCTAACTTTCAGGTTGTCCAAGGGAAGCATATACTTCTTTTCTTTTTCCTATAGAGAGAGAGAGAGAGAAAAAGGGGGGAGGGAGGAGAGAGCACTTTAATAAAAGATCTTGAAGCATGTCAATGCTGACATTTCACCTGAGCTGGCCAACATTTGATTACAATATTTTGATACCGTCACACACTATTTTGACACCAGGTACCAAAGGAGAGAAGTTATCTGAGATAGGCGTCTCCAACGATTCTCAACACATGTTCGGAGGAAAGAGGGGAGGAAAGGCTGGAGGAGAAGGAGGGCTCAGCGATGGAGAAAACACATGGGCCTCTATCCTTTCTTCCTCATGTGGGTCCCCTTAGATGTTTTCAAATGCTAGCTTGATATTAAGAATTTAACCATCTGTTAATATTTAACGAAAATGTTCTGGTCCTAATTCAATGAGAAATGCCAGATGGATTTCATTCCATATTTTATTTGCAGTCTAAGCAGTTTTGATAGCCAGTGCTGGCAGGGGCTTGGAAGCACAAGGACCCCAGAATGCAATGCCCCCATAAACTATGTTGAAGCACAGCCATATTTCCTTCATTTAAGTCTAGAACAAATGGGGGTCCAGAAAAAAAGAAAATGATGCCATTCAATTGTTGAGCTCTTTGAGAGAGAGAGAAACACAGCAAAACATTAGAAGAAGTGGGCTGATATTAACTGGAACAGATTCCTTTTTCAAAATTAACAATTCTTTAGGAAGAAAATGGACATTGGAGAGAGGATGTCTGCAAATGACACCAAATGGATCTTTAGTAAAACATACTGGGTGGCGAGGGATTATTAGAAACAATTACTTTCAGGGACTGGCCCAGGGGCAATGTTATCGTACGATCAAATGCTTAAATAGACACCAGCCAAGGATAATAGGAGAGCCAAACACTCAATCTAGGAAACCTAGTCAGGATGTATTCCTGGGGCATTTGAGCCCTGACACAGCTCTGATGCTGGTCCTGAGGAAAAGCAGGACTAGCCTCTGGAAGAGGGGAGCATGGAGACTTAGCCATGACTTTTAATAAACAACTATTAACGTATTTCCTGTGGAGAATACATACACTGTAGAGACATGTCTGACATAAGCCCTTTTTTTTGCTGTTCCTTTGGCCCCTACAGCACGTCCTTGAGGATTTGTGGCTGGCTCAGCTGTGGAGAGCAGACCTCATCTGTGCTCCCAGACCAGCGGGTGGGGACCGCGTCTCCACACCCACAGAGAGTCATCAGGAGTAACACTCTCTCTGCCACTTCTTCCTCCTAAACCTCTCAGACAACAGTTGGCAGAGCACATCCAAGTGGTGTGGCAGAGAGAACTAGGTGGCTGAAGAAGCTGAAGGCAAGTTGGTTGGAGAACACGATGGCTGTCCTGGCAGACAACGTCCGCAAAGAAGATTTAAAAAAAAACAACACAAAAATAACGAAGAAACTAAATGGGAGTGAAGGAAGCCCAGAACAATCATGAAAAAGCAAAGCACTGTGAGAAGATTCCAATATTTCTTGTGCAAAAATTAATACTACATTAGCAAATTCAAGGATATTCTTTAACGGCAACATACATCATTCAAATAAGTGACATATCATAGTCGAGTGATGTGTTTGAAACACAAGATCATAGACTAAATGAAAATCTATGAAATCCATAATTAAATGAAAATGTTTGAGACCCAGGGAAATTTTTTTTAGCCGTTTTTCAATGCCCTAAATTTAAGCAGCTGGATTTTTTTAATGCACCATCCTAGTCAACCTTTTGAAATGATGGATTTGCCTTTTAGTGGAAATCTGCATTTCATTGTGAAGATGGAACACAATGTCCTTGGCATGTTTTCTATAGAAGGAAGCTCCCTTTGAACTTCATTCTTTAGCATATAGCAACAACAAAAAATCCAGCAAGTTGATGTCAATATTCAGCACTGGAGAAATATACAGACAGACAGGGGAACATGAAAAATGTACTGCAGTTTCATTTCCAAGTGAAATGTCATTTATCCTAGGGTTTTGAAGATGTATTGTCCAATTCTTTCATAATCAAGCGTTTTAAGATAGACAAAGGAAGAACAAAGAGACTCAGTCTGATTTGTTTTATTAAAGTTGTTTGTCAAAGGGAGAATTAAATGAGAAATCAAATGGTATGTCATGAATATTTTGAAAATTCTTGGTGCTTTGGGGGAAAATGATATTTGGCTAAAAGAACATTTTAAATATGAAAAAGCTAAAATAAACAAAAGGAATAGAAGTGATAAAGGATAAGCAGAAATTATAATTTCCAATACAGTGAGTCTTAGCACCAGCTTATTTGAGACATCTGCTACATAAATTAGTTAGCTTTATTAAACTGTCAAATAGCACACTGTCCAATGTGGTAGCCACCAGCCACACGTGACTACTGAGCACTTGAACTGTAGCTACACTGGAATATGTTCTCGATGTTAAATACACACCAGGCTTCAAAGACTCAGTATGAGAAAAACATGTCAACCATCTCATTAATGCTTTTATATTAATTACTAGAGGCTTAATGCACAAAATTCGTGCAAGGGGCTCGGCCCTCATAGCCCCAGCTTTGCCTGGAAGATCTTCCTTTACTCCTTAACGGCATCAAGCCTACAGCACTGCATCGGAAGCCTTTGTTTCAACTCCCTTGTTTGACATTCCCACGACATTAACTGAGGTCCCCGGCATCTCATACACATATGATAATAAATGGTCTACTTGCCTCCAAATTCCTCTCACAGGGGGCAATATCTAAAACTACTCCATCAAACTCATTATAGTCTTTCAAAACTTTCATACCTCTCCATTATTTATGAAAGAAAATCAACAAAACTCCTTAATATGACATTGGAAAACACCTATAATTTGGTCCCACCCTGATTTGTCAATATTTCCTTTAGTCTTCCACAAGAAGCCAAATGCACCTTCGCCAAGAGTCTGTTCCCAACTTGAAATACCCTTTTAACTTCTACCACATCCATCTATTATTTAGCATCTATCTCAAGTTCTATCTTCAGTGCAAAAGTTTTCCCAAGTTTGTCCCTTCTCCACCTCTCATCTTTCAATTCATACAACAGGTATTATTTATTCTATTTATTTTGAATTATACTTTTTGAAACACTTTCATCTTATGAATGTACCACATTAAAAACTTGGTATAAAGGTTGTTCATTTGGCGCTCAGAATGTTCAGTCAATTCTATTGTTCAAGTAGGATGCATTAGCAAGAAATAATTTAAAAGTAGAGTTTTCAAAATCATTGTAAATAAATCCTATATAATAAAAAGGTAATATGCAAATTGTCCCCTTGACCTTGACCGGGAGTTTGACCAGGGGGCAGGGCTGTCCGGACAAGGACCCAAGGCCCCTCTCCCCGGCTGGCCCCGCCCCAAATTCGTGCATCAGGCCTCTAATAAGAAAGAAAATATTTTAAACATTTTATATTGAACACACATTTTGGAGGAAGCTTTTGTAAAATTGCAGAGAAATATTTTAAAATTATTTTTTTGTTTTATTAAGAAATAATTGCTATACATCCTTGTACAAGTTCAAGGCATATAGCATAATGTTTTGATTTACATATATTGTGAAATGGTTACCATAGTAGGTTCAGCTAATATCCATCTTCTCATAATGATACAATAAAGAGAAAAGAAAGAAGAAAAAAAAAATCTCCTTGTGATGACAACTCGGGAGTTACTCTCTTAACTTTCCCATATGCCATACAGCAGTTAACTCTAGTCACCATGCTGTACATAACATCACCAGGACTTATTTATCTTATAACCGGAAGTGTGTACCTTTTGACCAGCTCCCCCAATTTCCCCTCCTCCTACTCCCTGCCTCTGATAACCACAAGTCTGCTCTCTTTCTCTGTTGGGCTTAGTTTTGTTTTTAAGATTCCACATGGAGTGAGCTCACACAGTGTTTATCTTCCTTTGTCTGACTTGTTTCACTTAACATAATACACTCAAGGTCCATCCATGTTGTTGCAAATAGTTTTTATGGCTGAATAATAATAGCCCAATTGCATATATATCAATATCACAACTTCTTTAACTATTCACTATCAGTGAATACTTAGGTTGCTTCCATGTATTGGCTATTGTAAATAATACTGCTGCACACATGGGGATGCAGGTATCTTTTCAAGGTAGTGTTTCCCCCACTTTTGCATATATAGTAGCTCCCCCTTATCTATGGGGCATAAGACCTCCAGTGTTGGTGGCATAGTTGACATTCAACAAACATGTGTGGAATGAACATAAGACTGAGTCCCCTCTTGGACTGACATTCTGCTTTGCCTGGTTTAAGAACTTAAAGATGATGATTGACTTTAAAAATAAGCAAAATATCAAAGTAAAGAGAGAAGCTACAAAAATATTGAGAATACTGGAATACTAGCTCTACATGCTGTTGAAAACTAAAACCTGCTGTTTATTGCTATTAAGAAGTTTTAACTATAGAGACGTTCAAGTATGAAACTCATAATATAAACTACCCATCTTATTTGGGCTCTAATTCCTTGCTTTAATCAGAATTACACTTGTAGTAGTGAGCAGCATCTGGGAGCCAGCAGGCTGCTAGTAAATGACACTTCTTTAGATTTCTCAGTTGGGCACTAAAGAAACTTGGATGGGCTGCTCCAGCAGGTCCAAGAAAACGCCATGGTCTACACGCCAGTGGCTTCAGAGCTGGCCCCTCTGCACTCACACTGATCCTTCAATGGAGAACACACTGCCATGTCTCCACGAGGTAAGAGAAAGATAGTCACACTTGCCAATACCCAACTACAAACCCAATCTTTTCCTGATTCCCTCTCTCTCTTCAGAGTTTAGTTCAATTCCCACCTCCTCCAGGAGGCCTTCTTGGCCATGAGAGCCCATTGGAGGGATCCCTTCTCCATTCTGATGGCATTCTTGGGCAGCACTACTTTTTGTTTTTGTATTTACAATAGTATCCTAGAAATGTGGACTCTTCCTCTCCTCAGAATAAAAACAAACAAACAAAAAAAGTAATTTTATAATTTAAAAGTGAGAGCATTAGCATTTGTATTCTCAAGTTTTATCTATAATCCCTATATCAATTCTTATATTTAAAGACATATTCATGAGTATTTGTATGCACAAGACTGAAAATGATATATGTAATAAATACTCAATTTAAAGGATTATGGCTAAGCTTGGCAGGTCAATCACATGCACATCTCTCTTTCCCTTCCCCAAACCCACTCTGATAACAGTAAGAGACAAAGAGAAGGGGAGGGGAGAACACAGTGGACAAGAGATCTCCCAAAAGCTTTTTTTTTTTTTTTTTTACCTTTTTAATTTTTCCCCCTTTTATTGAATTTATTAGGGTGACACTGGTTAACAAAATTACACAAGTTTCAGGTGCACAATTCCACAACACATCATGTATACACTGTATTGTGTGTTTGATATCCTAATTATTTCCTTACTTTTATTATTTTTATTTTTTTTTAAGTTAATTATAAGTATTTATTTTGAGAAACATGGTTTATAAACAAAATAAACATTAAAAAATAAAACTCACGTTTTTCAGAAATAATACTCAAATATCTGATTTTGTCCTAATAAACTGGGGGTCAGATATTTTATTTTATTTTATTTTATTTTATTTTATTTTATTTTATTTTATTTTTTAATATATTTTATTGATTTTTTTTTTTTTTTGCCCCCCTTCCTCCTTCCCTCCCAAAAGCTTTGAAAAGAGAGAAAGCATCTAGAGGGCCATCCACTGACTTAGCACACAGAGAGGGGCCACTCCCCCAGATGTCTACAGGAGGAGAAGGAGGAGGAGAAGCCACCCCAGCTGGGTCCTGTCCTGTCCTTGGAGGCACCTGGTGTACCCCACAAGGGGGGGGTGCTATAGCTTTGGGGCTGAGACAGCAGGATCAGGCAGGGTCTGTGTAGGGAAGTACACAGAACGATGTATGACCCAGGGTCACAGGTTCTAAACATGGCAGCCCATTCCTACCCTAGCAGGAGACCGCAGATTATTTCCCTAGAGAAAAAATAGGCAGAAGAAGTTTTGGACCCAGAGATACCAGGCAGGGCTGGGCAGCAAAAGTGGGATGAAGAACAAGAGAACTCAGTGTAAGTCTTCATACTAAAATGTCCTTCAAGCTCCTTTCCTACCCTGTCCCAAAATGCCAGCAGCCAAAAGGTTTTCTCTGCCCACATCAGGCAGGATGTTGAACTGTTCTTCTCTGGAGAGGAGACGACATGTATCCTAACATTCCAACCGATCCCCTTGCAGGAAGATCTTATATCCCAGAAGCCTGACCTGTCACACTGAGCTTCCAAGTAGTGAATGACACAGGCTGTATCACAGCTACTAACTGAAGTGGATTCTGAGGCTGGGCTATCTCAGCACCCACTGCAACCTCCTTATAATGCTCGGTTTAACCTCCCTGTAATGCTCGGTTTAACCTCCCTGTAATGCTCGGTTTAACCTCCCTGTAATGTTCGGTTTAACCTCCTTGTAATGCTTGGCTTCCATTAAAAGTCTTCTTTCCCCTCCCTATCTTGCTAGCGGAGTTAGGGCTCTAGATGAACCATGGCTTTAGCCAATCTGATGTATTCAACAAGACTGATCAAGGAGTGAGTCACATTCAAGAGCAGCAAGGTAGGTGGCACCTGTTTGGTTGGGCTGGATCAAGGCATAGAAGGTGTGTTTCTGGATCCAGAAGCTACACTATACGGCAGCTTCCTCACTGTGCAGCCTCTAGGCCTGAAATTCAATCTGGAGCCCATTTCTGGAAACTCAGCTAGTTCTGTGCTGTGCCCTCCAATGGTTCTTTAAGCAATTTATTCCCCCCCACCAACCCTTAATTTCTGAGCAACACTTCATTTTAAAATACTTAAAAATATTTTAATTAAAAAAATTTTAATTAAAAATTTTATGTCTTGCCTGTGTGGCTCAGTTGGTTGAGTGTTGTCCCATGCACCAAATTGTTGCCAGTTCAATTCCTGATCAGGGTACATGTCCATGTTTTGGGCTCCAGGAGGCAGCCAATCCATGTTTCTCTCTCATATTGATGTTTCTGTCTCTCTCCCCCTCACTTTTCCTCTTTTTCTAAAAGGCAATTAAAAAAAAATCTTTAATTTAAAAAATATTTAAATTTAAATTTTTTTAAAAAAATTTTTAATCCTCCATGAACTGATAATGGGTAAGTGTGAGATACAGTTATGCAATTATGAATTTTGAGAACTTTTCACTCAAGGAAAGAGTCTTTGGCCAGAAAAAAAAATTGTGTACATGAGAAATAACATCCAAAGGATAGGTGAGGATGGTTTTGAGCAGCACTGAAAGAAAAAACGTAAGACAAGCTCAGATGTGAATAAAGCAGAATGAAGAATTCCCTGAGCCAGGTCTGTTCATGAACGATCACCAACCACCTTTCTAACAGCAGTGTGCTTTGTGGGTTAAGTTTCCTCTGCTAATAAGCTAAGTATGGGGACTTAGTTTGTATTTCATACTTTTTTCATTTACTAGGAAAGGAAAAATGTATTCAGTGTGGCAAAACACACTGCAAGCACTTTAAAATTTGCATCTTTCAAGTGCTCGAGAGTCTCATTTTCTCATTTCTTTGTGTGTGCTCAGGCAACACAACTTGCAGTTTTTAAAATGAGAAACTTTCAAGTTTGGAGCAGTGCCAACTATCCTTGAGAAGTGTGTAACATGACATGGATTCCTAATAGCAACATCTCTCCACTCTGACTTCCGTGGATGCACATGAAATTACAAAGGGCCTCTGAATTTATGCCTACTTGCAAGGACTTTAAAGTGCATATTCATCATACAAAAATCTGTATGCAGAGCCCTTTGAGTATACTTATTCTATATAATAAAAGCCTCGGTGGTGTCACACCCTTGTGCAATGTCACCACAAGATGGCCGTCCTCACGTCGTCACAAGATGGCCACCACAAGATGGCCAGCAGGGGAGGGAAGTTAGGGGGGGGGGGTCCAGGCCTGCAGGGGAGGGCAGTTGGGGGCCATCAGGTTGGCAGAGGAGAGCAGTTGGGGTGATCGGGCTAGCAGGGGAGGGCAGTTGGGGACAATCAGGCCAGCAGGGGAGTGGTTAGGGGGCAATCAGGTTGGCAAGCAAATGTGGTTAGGGGCAATCAGGCAGGCAGGCAGGTGAGCAGTTAAAAGCCAGCGGCCCTGGATTGTGAGAGGGATGTCCAACTGTTGGTTTAGGGCCGATCCCACAGGGACATTCCCCAAGGGGTCCCAGGTTGGAGAAGATGCAGGCTGGGCTGAGGGACACAACCCCTCCCCCCCATGCATGAATTTCATGCACCGGGCCTCTAGTATTAAATAAAAGTGTTAGTGTTATTTTGGCTAAACATACAATTCATTTGTTAAAAAAAAAATCAACACTAAAAAGTACTTTGTTTACAAATGTAGCTTAATTTTTACTTATCTGAGAAAATGAGGGTCAGGGAAGCATGTACAAATAAAACCCTCTGACAATTCCAAGAACTCAATAGATGGATGGTTTGAGTTTTACCCCCATCATTTGTCACCAAACTACAAACAGAAATCAAAGCTGGAAATTTCTCCTTTCACTCTATAATTTTAGCAAAGCAACACTCAAAAAGAGGCAGCATTGGGGAGAAAAGCAACAGGGATAAGCATTTAACCAAATGAGTTTTCTGAAGTCCTTTGCACTGAAGGTTTAGCTAATTCTCTCCCCAACCCCCACCCCCTCCATCTGCTGATTTCTCATAATTCAATGTGTTCCTCCTGGGAGGGAAATGATCTGTGAGCTGAGGCAGTGCCCTTTGTGCTCCAGTGAGAGCCCTCCTCCCTGTGATCTTAGGGAGTATAGCCAGAAGATGGAACAGGGAAAAGGGGCCCCTTCCATGTGCCTTCAGGGAAGCAGCCCTGGACTTCAGATGACACTGAGCTGGATTGCTCCAAGCACAGCTGGTGGTGTGAGCACCACCATGGGCTCAAACACATGTCCACGCAGACAGGGCTTTGGACAAGGGTGAAAGACCCTCCATCGATCCTAATCCTGGTGCGTAGGCTTAGGCTGTCCATTGCTTTCTGGGGAAAGGGTGAAGAAGAAGAATATAGCACAGGGAAGGAGATAAGAGAGGGTGGAGGGAAGACAGGGAAAGCAGTGTGAAGTGGCCTATTTATTCGTAGCTGGGAAGGACTAGAGCTCCCATGCCAGAAGTGTTCTCTGCTTTCATGGCCTGCTCCAGTTGCTCTGTCCCCAGTCTCTGAGAGATGAAGACCACTGGGAGGGGAAAGTGATGTGACTGAGATTGAAAACACAGGGGGTCACCTATGAGCTCTGACGCCAGCTATGTGAACCCAGGAAAGGCACCTGATTTCTCTAAGCCTTATCTTCTCTCTGTAAGGAGGTGATAATTCATGCCTCTTAAGAGGTGTGAGGCTTATTTCATTGTGTAGATGTACCACGTAGTTTTCTAATCCATTCACCTGATGATGGGCATTGCACAACCAATGAACACAAGACACTGGGGGCGGGGGGGATGAGAGCATGTGACAGGGGGATAGGGGAAGCTGGAGAACGTTCTATGGAGGGAAAAAGGGAGATATGGGTACTACTATATGTAATACTTTAAATAATAAAATAAAATTTAAAAAATAAAAGAGGTGTGAGGCTTAAATGAGATCCTGCAGAGGGCTGTGCATTCATGGACTCCTGATAAATGTTTGTTTACTTTTCCTTGGGGGAAACCTTTTTACCCATCCCCTTCCCACCGATATACACAGTAAGGGTTCTCTCTGCAACGTGCTTTCAACAGTGAGCTACAGAACTATGAAGGGGAAACAGGAAGTTCATTACATGCCCAGCAGATAAACACAAACATGAACACTATCTAAGTCAGGAGGGCTTCAAGCAGTGAAACAATCTCTGCAACTTTAAACTCTGTGTTCTTAATCAAGGCAGATGTGTAAGAAGTCCAGATCCGTGGGGAAGAGATGTGGTCAAGAGGGACCTGAGTCCCTTCCCTCTCCCTGTATCACACAATGGATTGTTTAGAACAGACCAAGAAAAGTACTTGGGGAAGATGCAAATTCTAAAAATGAATAAAATAAATAAATAAATAAAATTCCGAATTAAAGAATCATCTACAGTAATTACAGATACGTTCTTACACTAAAAATAAATAAATAAATAAATAAATAAATAAATAAATAAAAATAAGAGTCACAACACTGGCTGGGAAACTAAAAAGTAGGGAAGATTTCTTTTCCTTGTCCAAACCTCTGCCATTCAGGCAGCTTTGTGTCTTGCTGGCTCCAAACCAGATGGCCTGGGTGGCCTGCTTCTGCTGTTGCGTAGAGCTTCTCCCCTGCTACATCCCAAGAAAGCGCCTCCTCCTCCCCACTCCACTTGCCCTGTAGTACCCAATGGGTTTTATATATCAAGAAGAGGGACTCTGTTTAACCCTGTAGATCCCTGAGATTAGCAGACACATATATATGCTGATTTATGATGCAACCAAACTCACCTATGCTATGTCTCATTATGCTGGGTTTTTGTTTCGTGCATAACTGCATTTATAACAAATTAATGTCAACCAGAGAATAGACTTCATTAATTATTCTTCCCAGGCAATATATTTGCATTTAATTGGGCTTTCAGTCTTCTTCTTGAAAAGACGGGTCATTCGGGTCTTTTAGCAGTCTGGTAGGGATGACACCCTGGAGTTGTTCTTAAATCATCCCAATGGGTAGCCGCCTACTCCAAGGCTGCTTCTCTGAGTCATTAAGTAGTATGTTTAGGGTTTTGTTTCTCTAACTAGAGTTCCCTGACCCCCTAGAGTCTGTAAGGTCTTGTGAGAATGAAAAAGAAAATCTGTGTTGGTATTTAATAAAATTAGTGTATGGGATGTTCTGAATAGTCACCATTTTATAAGGGAACACACATTCAGCTTCAATGTATTTTTGCATTTCCAAAATGTTTGCATTTCCAGGGTTGTAGTACTTGGCTTGTAGCTCACTGATGAGAAAAAGCAGCGACAGACATCAACATGTGTGTAATGTACTCTCCTCCAATGACATAACAGTGCCTGGTGGATGGGGTAACAGTGGCAGGAGGGAGGTGGGTCACACAGCACAGGGTAACCCAGGCATGCCAATCACAAAAGAACCCATGCCTTGAGACCAGACATGTTCCTGTTGACTAGCTAATTATGCCTTCTAAACATAATTAATATGCTGATCAGTTGAAATTTCTTGATAAAATACTTTTGAATTTGACTTGCTTTCCTATTTTTAAAATACAGACTGACAAGCATAAGGTGTGTACTTACAGATATTTAAAATAAAATATTAACTGCTTGTACATATTTATGTAATATAATGAATAAAAGTAGTTTGCCTGTGCTCATAAATGACGAAGATTCTTTTCTTTTAAAGGGTTTCTGCATATACCCAAGTTTGAGAAACACTAGTTTAGAGAAAGTGTATTTGGAATTCGCTTAAAAGGGTTGTTGTAGTCAAAATAGGTACAAATGACCTTGACTTATAATTAGGAGCAGAGCTTAGAAATTGCTTCAATTTCTGACTGCCCTCAGCAACACCAGGGGAAAAAACAGGATCAGGCCCCTCAGAACCTGGGAGGCCCAGCCATGGCTGCAGCATACACCAGGGCCCTTCAGGGGACTGTTTTCCTGCCTTGTGCTGTAGTTCACCATATGGAAAGAAGGGATAATAATACCCAAACCCACTCCTTAAACCAAAAAATGAAAACAAACTTCACTGTATGGGAACAAAGAGGCAATAGATGCAAAGCATTTTCATCTTTTGAAAAACAAGAAGGTACTATTTAAAAGAGGAACTCTTGAAAATATCTCAACAACATGTGTCTAATTCATACTGACATGTGTACCAGTAATTGAACCTATGTTTAATTTTTGCTGCAAATTATCTGCTTCCTTTAAGAAGCTGGGCTGGTAAAATGCTGGCTTGTGTGGTTCAAAAATAGAGCTGTGGAAGGATTAGGGGTACCTTGGGAAAGACACAATGAGCCTGGGCCCTTAGCAAAAGAAGAATGAGTGGAACAAAGGAAGAGGAAAGGACCACTCGGTGCCAAGTCTAATAAAAGACAAGGAACTAGTAGAAAGTAATTGCAAGGAAATGGGGGTAACGGATATTTTTTACCCCTAGACCTCACTAATAACACAGAACAAGTTTAACACAAACAGAACCAGACCAATGAAGACCCAGAGCAACCCAAAGACAGGTAAATAGCACACATATAAATACTCAACACTTTAGGTACAGCATGTATGCAGCTCCCCTCTTTCCTGCCCCCTTACCTATCTCCCTCTTTCCTTAGCTGTGCTAAGTTTAAATACTGGATTAATTACAATTAAATTTAATCAATCCCTGTTTCATTATGCAGAATAATTATACTTCAATTATAAAAAACACTGATGATGATATAACATGACAAATCTCAGATCCCTTAATTTAACTGCCCGTGTTAACAAGTAACCACACGTGTTTTCAAATTTCATCCAGGTGTTTGCATACTTTAGGATTTCCTTCTTTTTTAAGGCTGACTAATATTCCATTGTATGTATACCTAGTATACCATGTTTTCTATATCCGTTCATCAACTGATGGACATTTAGGTTGTCTCCATGTCTGGACTATTTAGTGAAAGTGCTTTTGTGAACATTGAGGTGCTAAATATTTTGATACTGCTTGAGTTCCTGACTTCGATTCTTTTGCCTAAATAACCAGAAGTGGGATTGTTGGCTCTACTTATATGACATACTAGTACCAGTATATAAGATAGTCAAACTCATAGAATAAAAAAAGTAGAATGGTGGTTTCCAGGAACTAGGGGATGGGGGAAATGAGAAACTCTCACTAATGAACAGAAAATTTTAATTTTGCAAGATGATGCAGTTCTAGGGCTCTGCTGTACAACATGGTGAATATAGATAACAACACTATACTATGCATTTAAAATTTTGTTAAGAGGGTAGATTTCATGTTGTGTTTTACCACAGTAAAGCAATTATTTTCAATTCATTTTTTTCAAATAAAGAAATTTTTCATTGGAGGTGTGTGTGGAATCAATACAGCTTTTACTAGATGCCCTCTGGTTCTCCTATTTAAAAAGTTCTATATATCTCCCTTTTTTAAAAATTCCGGTATTTCTATTCTAATTTCAAAATAAAATTCTTAGCCCTTTATCCTTATCTATCTTTATTATCCCCAGACCTCTGAATGCGGACATGAGACAGAGTTCCTCCAATTGCCTGTGAACATGCTACCAACTTGTGAATGCATTTTTATATGGAAATATGGTAATGAGGCCATTTCATAATAGTGCTCATTAAAGAGTGTAGAATAGAAGCTATCAAAACTCTCCAAGAAGTTCAGAAGTCCTTTTTGCTCATATATGCTGCCTCGGGAAAACATAAAGACTACAATGAGGCGATCAGAAAAGAGGGATGTGCCACCAAAGAAAGTGTCTTGGAATAATGGAAGAACCATGTTGAATTGGATGGTAAGAAACCTGAGTCCTCATCCTGGGTCTACCACAGGTCGATACGGCAACTCTGGGCTTATCATGTAACCTCTCTGAATTTGTTTTCCTCGTGTAAGAGGCTAGAAATGGGGCCAGATGCTTGGTTTTCCAGCTTAGCTGACCAGCATTCTGGGGTTTCTCAGGATGTTCTTCAGGGGCCACCAGGGACGCTGGAGAGCCCCGAGGCCAGAGGGCTGGATCCTGGGCTCCCACCTGACATAACCAAAACAGCGCCATCTTTATTTCATATAATGGGATTTCATGTGAGATTTTGACTGAATAAAGGGTCCTAATGTTTAAAAATAAAAAAGGGAGAGAGAGAAAAGTTTGAAAACCACAAACAAAGCTGATGTCTGCGGTTCCTTGTAGCTTTAAGTTCTGGTTTGAAAATTAATCTATGTCTCAAATGTATGTGAGTAAGCAGTGAAAATGGAGTTTGCCCTGGAGAGAGTTTCCAAGGCACTGAACATCAATCATGAAGATTCTCTGTTGCTCACATGTGGCAAGTTGATTTTCCTTTCTCATTTTCTCTCTTCTCTCTCTCTCTTTTTTTTTTCTTCCCTGGGGTCAATTTACCATCTGCCTCATCTTCATCAAAACATTAATTTCAGCTTAATCCCCTTTCTTCCTCTCTGGTGGTAAAAGGACCTAGCTTACTTTGAAATAAAGCAAATAGAGTGCAGCTACACTTCCATGTGCAGGGTGGTTTCCATCTGATTACTATGGAGTTCCAGGATACTGAAATGAATATAGTAATTTAGCTCTTCTCTAAGCCTCAGAGTCTAACAAACTATTCAAATAAAATGTACTGAAATTCATTAAATGTACTGAGTGGTTACCATATGCAAGGGACAGGGCACAGTGTGTCTGGTGAGAGAAATTCAGTAACACTTGGCCTTCGATGAGGTCTATTCTCTCTGGTAAGAGGAAAAGTTAAATCTGTGTGAGTTCACAGGCCCGAGAGGCCTTATCAGGCCTTGAAGGGAAGTCGGAAAGAGCTTTAAGAGTCTTGAAGGGTGGGCAGGATTTTGGTCAGCTTTAATATGTTGCACTAAGAATGCTAAACTAAGAAGTCTGGATTTAATTCATCAAGCAACAGGGCAGTTGGGGAACATGTTCGCTTTACAGTGATTAAGCTCGTTTTAGAATACAGAGTCAATAGGAGGTAGAAACTAAAAATGTGGATGGCAAGTGCTGGCTACTTAGATGGCCCAGAAGAAAAAGGTAATGAAATGGGATTCTATCAGAGGAAACACCAAAAAGTGACTGATGGAGCAGTACCTACAGCAGATTTCCAAGAACTGAGAGCACGGACACAAGAACAGGAGAGCAGGTACGAAGCTTGACTTGACATAAGTCAAGGAAGAAGACAATGGTAGCTTGGGCTAAGGTGGCTGGAGAGAAGAAAAAGAGCAGATTTATTTGAAAACTATTCAGGAGTAAAACCAACAGGGATTTGGGGAAGTGGATATGGAGGTGATGTTCATTGAGATCCAGAAAATCAATGGAGATGGGTCACGGGTTCGTTGAGACCGTGAGTTCCATTTTAGATATTTTGATACTGAGAGGCATCCAGAGCAGCCAGGGTGATGACAATAAGAGCACCTTCTATTTGAGATAGTTTTGAGGATGTGAGGTTCTTAGAAGAAAGTTAGAATGCAATGAATACAAGGAAATATAAGGATAAATGGGTGAAAAGTTATAGGACCTATGGGAATTTTTCACAAAAAAAAATGGGACCTGCAAATGTGTCTTGAGAGGTTGCACAATTTAAATTAGGTTTATCATGTTGTACTGACAGAAAAAGAAATGAGTATTTATGAGACTGACGCGCTGCCTACTGCGCTAAGAGGGCAGCTGCCTAGAAATGAGTATTTAAAATAAGGAAGTAAGGACTATGAAGACATCTTTTTTTCTAGATTTTGTTTCTAGATTTTTGTCAGTGTTTAATGAATGACAGAGTTTTCTATCTTCTAAGATCTGTGACCAGTGGAATGTTCTCTCCATCATATGTTTGAATGTTTAGAGCTATGTTAATGTTCTATTTAGTTCAAGTGGTTATATGTTGGCTCCTTGGCGCCATTGTCAATAATGAAATTCAACAACACAAACCCCTAACTATGGCTTTGTTTTTCTCTTTTTAAACATATCTGATTCAAAGCCCAAAGCAAGATCCAAGTTTTTTCTTCTCATGTGGGAGACAAGTGTAAATGACTGACCACCATTAAAGTTACTTTACCCACTAGGCACGCTACCCTTATGCTAACCTATGTCTACTCAGCCTCCCAAAACCTCAGCTCTTCACAGTTAACTTCTGTTTCCTTCCTTGATGCAAATCTCTGCTCTTTCACCAATGTCCTGCCCTTCTCACTCCCTCCGAGGGAGGAGCCCAGGAACCTGTATTTTTGACAAGTGTCCTGAGTGGTTTTTGAGATTAGGTCCATTTGAGAACATCTGTGGAGAGCCTGGAGGCAGGAGGAAAACAGGCTGGGCCATGTGCCTACCTTCCACCTGCTTTGGCCAGACTAGGTCTGTGCTTTACTCTTTCCCATGAGGCCTCCACTGAAGCTTTCATCTGAAGCAAAGGCCCTGTATGGTCATGGACTTCTGACTTTCCTAATTCCCACTTCAACAAGGTGTTCACCACTAGTCTAGAATCCCTCGGCTACTTGATGATCCAAAAATTGAACATTACTGAGGGCTGCATGTGTGACAAGCTCTATTTTGTGTGTTATATACACAGCATTGAAAAAAAAATAAAATCCTTGTCTTTGTTCTACTTTCTAGTGGTGGATATAAATAATAAATAGATGGGGTAAATTTTTAGAAATTAGAAAATGATGAGTGTCATGGAGAAAAACCAAACATGGAATGGAGAATGGGAGAGAGAGAGAGAGAGAGAGAGAGAGAGAGAGAGAGAGAGAGAGAGACTGAGACTCTTTGTGCATGATTTTCAACAGCGAAAAAGGAAAGCCTTGTGAGGAGATGACTAGTGAGTAAAGACCTGAAGAAGATAGAATGACGAATGTACGTATCTGGAAGAAAAGTATTCCCAGACAGAGGAAATCACAGTCACGTTTAATTAGCATGAGGAGAATGAATGGGGGGAAATGCAGGAACTCCTTTATCAGGAAACTGTCTGCTCTGGGAGCATCCCTTCCCTCCCTGTGGTTGTAGTGAATGCCCTTCTCTTTAACTAGAATCCCCCCGTAGCCCATGGCATCCCCACCCTCAGGAACACCCACTGTCCTCCCTACAGCTGGATAAACAGTCACAGCGGGCACGCGACTTGCCTGAAGTCACACGGCTAACTAGGAATGGGCTAGAAATAGGGTCTGGGGCTTCTAAAGTCCAAACTCAAGTTCCTTCAGTTGAAAAGACTTTTAATACATAAACCAGAAATGGAACTGATTACAAATCTTTAATTAAAATTACATTTCTAATAAAAATGTTTTCTGAGTGACTACATACTCACATAATATTAAGGTGGGCAATACCCTTAATAATAAACTATCTTTCTTTGAGAACCCATACCACCACATGACCCAATAAGAAGGAAAGATGAAGAAATGAAGGGAGAGAAATAATGAATAAAACGTAACATGATGGGATCCAATCAACACACATGACCCCTGATCTTCTGACACCTAGTTCTGATACATTGTAATACTTTCAATTTCCCACTCTTCTGTAATGGAGCAACATACATAGCTAAAAATTAAACGTTACTTTCCTTTTTTAAAAAAATATGTTTTTTTATTGATTTTAGAAAGAGAGGGGAAGGGAGAAGGAGAAGGAGAAGGAGAGAATATAAGAGAGAAACATTGATCGGCTGCTGTCTCCTGCATGTCCCCTACAGGGAATCAAGCCCCCAACCTGGGCATGTGCCCTTACTGGGAATCGACCAGGTGACCTTTTGGTTCATGGGACAACATTCAACTAACTGAGCCATTCTTGCTGGGCAAATTTTACTTTTCATATCCACTATGGCGTTCTTTTAATAATAAATAAAGGAAGCACCTATCATTGTCATTAATAAATGGAATCCCAACCAGCCACACTGATAGCCTGATGTTTACTGCTTTAATATGATAGCCCCCTCAAACTTCAGACCCAAATTCCACCTGGTCATTCCATCCAGTCTCCACTCAGACACATTGCTTTCCCTTCTCCTCTTATTTGGTAATGTGATCTCCATTTCCTCTATCACTTAATCTTCCCTGAGAAGCACTGCTGTTTCTGACATCTGTTCCCTTCCCATCTTCCTGTGCGAACTCTGAGATAAAGACGAAGTTTGCAAGAAATACAAAACTCATCTGTCAACTTACTTTCCTGCCAGCTGTCAGAGACCTCACTGCCACTCCCAGGAGCACTCTTAACTCTACAGGGAGTTCAAACATTTTTTGTTGAGCTCTGCAGATTTCTCCTCATCCTCCCCGTTGTAAGTCTTTGCATATTGTATTTATTCACAATGCATCTGATCACTTCCCATTGTACACACTGTGCATACAGCTCCCATGCCATCATTTCTATTATATCAAAAGCCTGGTATTTTAAGAAACTTCTATTTTGTCCTTAAACTGAAAGGCTCAACTTTAGGGTTTAACCTATAATCTGGGTGTTTGAAAAAAAAAAAATACCACAGCTGCTATAGCTGCCAAGATGGGTATGGAAGAAACAACCCTTTCCCACCAATGACCTCATCATATTTGTTCACACCCTTAAAATACTTAGGCTGGATTAGTGCAAGGAATTCTCGGTTGAGTGTTATCCTTAAAGACCACCTGTGAGATTCAGTTAGCTCGCCTACTTTAGGATCCTGGTCAGATGAGCCACGTTTCACTTACTCCATGCATTTAATTTGCAATCTAGAAAATGTTAACTAAATACTGGATTTCTTAAAAAACAAATGTCCTGCTCAAATATATTTTCTCAGGGTCTTCTATTTTGAGAGTAAAATTAAGACACAGTTTCCCTATATAAAACTCACCTTCCTCTCCTCCACTTTCACCCCCCCCCCCCGCAAAAAACAAACAAACAAACAAACAAACAAACAAAAAACAACCAATCAATCTGAACAGCTTCCTTTTTGCCAGGGAAGACAGGTTCAAGTTAAGGGGCTGCAGAGTTGGCTCTCCCTGACTATACGGAGGGCATGAAAAAGTGCTCTCCATTATCAACTTTTCTGAGTTTTTTGCCCTCCCATTTCCATCCTCCTCTCACCTCTCTTGGGTTGAGGTCTTTGGGTTCCAAAAGGGGCCAGCAGTACGAGGCAGACTTCCCTGGCTGACCTCCCTCTTCTTCCCCAACAGGTCCCTAGGCCCATCACCCCCTCACACACACACAGATGCACTGTCATTTACATCTATTTCACTCTCTCTTCCTTCTAGAATACAGTAGTCAACTCTTTCCCCTATTTGTATAGCTATATTATCATTTATGATTTCTGTTTGTAGTCAATTTTCCATATTAGAATTTGTGAAGGTATTAATTTTTGCTTCCAGAAATAGTGCCTTAGCACACTGTATAAGGTCAAGGCAAGTATGTTGAAATAGACAATTTAATTTTTTAAACCCAAAGTAATATATACATGCAATAACAGTTCAAAGAATGTTGAAGAGGCGTCATGAGAAGTGGACCTCCCATCCCATCCCTCTTCACCCCAAGAGGAAATTTCTTCAAATTTCTACCTAGATCTTCTGGTCCATGACTATCCTATCTAATAAAAGAGTAATATGCAAATTGACCATACCTCTGCTACACCCACAAACCAGCCAATCAGGAGCAAGTATGCAAATTAACTCAACCAAGATGGCTGCAGCCACAAAGCGAGCAGGAGGCTTGGGTTTCCCTGGCAATGGAGAGAGCCAAGCTTCCTGCACACCCTGGCCGGCACAGCCCTCTGTTCAAGGCTACAAAGTTTCAATTATAGAAGATAAATAAATCCTAGATACCAGGCCCTTTGCTTGGGTCGCTGAGGGGCATGGCAGGCCTGCAAACCACCACAGGCCCCTTGCCCAGGCCATCCCACACCCCAAGGGAACCCCCACCCTGATCCAGGACACCCTTAAGGGCAAACCAGTTGGCCCCTACCCATGCACCAGGCCTCTATCCTATCTAATAAAAGAGTAATATGCAAATTGACCATCACTCCAACACACAAGATGACTGCCCCCATGTGGACACAAGATGGACACCACAAGATGGCTGGCAGGGCAGGACAGTTTGGAGGGATCAGGCCTGCAGTGGAGGGCAGTTGTGGGTGATAAGGTCAGCAGGGGAGGGCAGTTAGGGGTGACCAGGCTGGCAGAGGAGGGAAGTTGGGGGCGGCCGAGCATGCAGGGGAGAGCAGTTGGGGGGCCCAGGCCTACAGGGAAGGGCAGTTAGGGGCAATCAGGCTGGCAGGGGAGCAGTTAGGCATCAATCAGGCTGGCAGGGGAGTGGTTAGGGGGTGATCAGGCTGGCAGGCAGAAGTGGTTAGGGGCGATCAGGCTGGCAGGCAGGAGAGCAGTTGGGAGCCAACAGTCCTGGATTGTGAGAGGGATGTCCCACATTGGAGAGGGTACAAGCTGGGCTGAAGGACCCCACCCCCCACCCCCATGCATGAATTTCGTGCACTGGACCTCTTGTATACAATATGCATGCATTTAACTTTTTGATTTAACCACTTCTGACAATAACTACTTACTCCCCAGTTAAAGAGGAGTTTGTTGTGTGTGTGTGTGATTTTTTTTTTTTAACTCAATCACCATTCCCTTAAAATTCTCCTCCCAATGTTTAATAATTATGCAAGTCCACAATTCCTTATCTCCTATGGCTACATATGTGTCAGAATTCAGATTTTTTTCAAGGTCTTGTAAAGGTAATATTGCATATATATTATATGTTGTAAACCTCACACATAAGTGTTTCCATTCATATGAAGTGAGATTATAAATAGAAAGATTATAAATAACTCATTAGTGCAAAGAGAGAATTTTTCAGGAACAGGTGATCAATGCTCCCTGGTTAATATGCCATGTAAACACTGCTGTGGTAGAACGTGTCTGAGAGAAAGCCACTGATAAAGGCATCAAAATACTTCAAATTTTACTACAGTTGTCTCTGAATATTTTTAAGAAGAAAATGTATAAGATATACATGGATCTTCCAAGGGAAGTATGCCTCTGAATGGAGAAGGCATTCTGAAATATGACTTCATGATACATTTAGAGACTATATTTGGAAGAGCCTAGAATTCTGTATCATATTTTATCACTAAATGGCTATATTTCTGATTTTATTTAAGTTTTCCTATGACTCACTGATTTCCTTGTCACAGCATTTGAAAAGAACATTTACATCTGCAGTTCTATACAGTTGCTGACCAGTCCCTTCCTTTTTCCTACAGTAATGTGTAAATTAGCCATTGAATTTATTAAGATATTTTAGAGCAAATGGCTCAAGGTTTTATAACTCCTCAGGATTTGTAACAGCCAACACTGCTCAGAATTAGAATCAAGTCACAGACATCAGAAGTCCCATAGTCCTCATATGACTATGTTTCTGATGGAGCCATCACCCTGGCTCTATATCACAGAGGTCATGGGGACTGACACTAAGGGAACAGGACCAAATCCTAAGCTCAACTGGTGGATAACAAATGACGTGAATGGCGAAATTTACTGTTTTACCCTCCTTAAAATGCTGTATTACTTTAGCTACTATTCTATCCCATTTGCTTTTATTTAATTCATTCTTTAATCTTCCAAATGCTCTGGTAAACTTCAGCATCCCTGATTTTCAACTTCTGGGTTGCTTCTTAATCTAAAACATACACACTTCATAAAGTCTGGAGCTTGAAAACCTCCTGTGTCTTTGTGGTCCTCTTTGGTTCATGTACATTCAAAAATCATTATGTTGCCCATGATACGTTGTGCTTTATTTTCTGCACAGAACAATGTGTGTATATATGGACACAGGGACATATGTACTGGTGTACACTATTTACAACCAAGAATTTAAGTTTGCTCCTCAAAGAGCAGTTACCAATGCCAACATTCCCAGAGAACATTGCTAATTCCCATGTTCTAAAAGCCAAGAGGGTTCAAGTTGCTATTCCACACTGCCCAATCAGCTTGAAAATAATTATTACTACGATAGTCTCCCCAGGTTAGCCCATTAGTTGGCAAAGAGGGTCAGTTTTCAATGTGTTCACGTGATGCTTGTTGAGTAGCTATATTGGAAATTTAAAACTACCTGCATACTGCTTATGAAATTGACATCAATTTCTCAACAGTATTTAATTCCTCTCAACATAGGTGAATCTTTATTAACTAGGGATCAATTACTCAGGCACCTTATCTAGGCCACAGAACTCCTTTTTGCCTATTTGTGTATTTGGTCCTTTGTCTGATCAATATGCCCTCCTCTGGAAGCTGGAAACGAAAAGGAAGAAAGGACTAACTTCAAATGTACTGGTTTCAGGCATTCTCTCATTTTCTATTTCTGAGTATTGAAAAGAAGGGCTGAGTTTTAGTAATTGCTAGATACTGATTTATTCAGCGACCTCTACGACTACACTGTTATGCATTTACTTTTCAATGTATATTCCAGCTTGTTTCTGGCCATTTTCCATACCTGCAGGTTATTAACCAATAGCACATAATAATCAAGGTATTCTAAGATCATGAAATGCTTCATCACGTATTTTTTGTCCAAAATAGCTTTAGTGATAAAGTACATTTACCCTATTGCATATTGTGTATATGCATATGTATTATATGTATAGAAACATTTTTTGTTAATGACAATAGTTAAGTAACTACAACAAAATTTTACCTAGTCAGACCAACTTCTAACTTTTCTTTTTCTCAACAGGAATTATAATGGGCCATGACCAATTAGCTATGAATTATAGTAATTCCCATAGTGAGAAGATACAGTAAGATATAATAGATTATGTTTTAAATGATTCTTTTAGCAGTTACACAGTAAAGAAAAAACCCAGCATCAGAAAACTTTCTACCTCAAAGAGTATATTAAATTTTCCTCGTTAAATCTTAAAAATATGCTTGTAATATAATTTCCTGAGGTATTTAATTTCTTTGATGACAACATCCTTTCCTTGCCAATGAATTTTCAACTGTTCTGTAAAGTTATTTTGAACTGTTAAGTGTCTAAAATGCACAGCTCACAGAATTTTCACAAACTGACTGTTCCCACATAACCAGCACCAGATCAAAAAACAACAGTATCAGCACTCCAAAGGCCACCTCCCTTGGATCCCCTTTGCCAGCTAACTGGCTTTTTAAGTCACCCTGTCAAAGCGCTCTCTACAAAATATAATTTCTGAAGCAGGTTTAGAGCCAAGTAAGACTGGCCCATCGTTTCCAGTTCCGTTGTCCCGAAGCACAGCTGTTCTGAGTGCAGGGGGCTCCCTGGAAAAGTGGATCTGGCCCTGGCCGGATGCTGGTGGAGCTACTGCTGCTGTCCCATCTCTTGCGGGAGGAAGTGGGGTGAAGGGCACATGTGAAGAGAGAAGAAAGAACACCGACCCGCATCGGTGCAAACCCACTTCTTGAGATACCCAGACCTTCTTCCTCCACGTAGTCAGTCACCTGGGACAACTTAATTAACCTCTCTAGGCCTTCGTTTCCTTTGCCTATGAAAAAGGATGCTTGACGTGATGACCTCCAAGGGTTGTTCCAAAGCTAAAAAGCGATGATTTCACAGGGAAGGACAAAGCTTAGGGACACAGGAGAGGGGAGAAACATCAGAAGGGGGCGAAGACAGCACCCTCTCATCCTTCTGATCTGAGCAGGGTGCCTCCCACCTTTCCTCTTCCCTGCTCTGGAATCCTGTGTTCAGCCTGGAACATAATGATTTGACCATCCTTTCTTACGTATAAAAATGCACTTGTGATGTTCATAGTCTTTAAGACCTTCTGTTACATGGATAATATATATTTTTTTTGCTTCTTTTTGGTTTCTCCTGACAACGTAATGTAAAAGGTTTGGGCTTCTAAAATGGCACCACACACCCCCTCCCATGGTAACGAGCGTCCATAAGAGCCAGAATTTCACCACAAACGTACGTGAAAGGTGATGGCTGTCATTTAGCAGATGATTTTTGAGGTAGAACTTGTTCAAAGGTAAGGAGTAGGTTCGTTTTTCTGCCGAGCTATTTTAGATCACGTGATACATCTTCAGGGACTGCGCAACAGTAATAGACAGGCTTCAGCTTCTGTGTAAGCACATCCAAGCTCACGTGAAGCAGTCGGGAAGAAACCTCCTAACGGCAGTAACTAACCTCGGTTCGCTGTCCGAGCAGCCTTCTCCCTTCTAGCAAGAATATGGAAACTGCCACGGAAACAAGCCTTAGAAACCTCACCACTGACATCCTCTGTTCTTTCTTTACTATGATCCCAGACTTCCTTGTTTTTCTGATTAAACAGATTTTTTCTGTGTGACATCAGAATGAATGGAGCAACAGCTCTGTTGCAATTATTTGCACTAGGTGAATAAAAAAAAAAACCAAATGATTGTCCATTAGCTACACACGTTCACTCCTCTGCTGTATTGCAGCAAACAGAAAGCACTGAAGACCTGGAACAATTTGGTCTCAGTCACGTACAAACACCGCAGCCAGCCCTCCACTCCTTCTCCAGCCTCAAAAACGCCATCCTCACAAGGTGGACAGACACCCACTCACAAACTCCAGGTTCTGTTTCCTTTTCAATTCCCACCTGTTTCTTGAAAAGTCGCTGCTCCACACTTAAGCTCTGACTTTATTTCAGTATCTGCAGCAGGAGAACTGGACAGAAACCTACATGCTAGCAACAACATACCATTTTCTACCTGTAGTCTTCAAAGGCCCAGTTTTTTCTTTTTCCGTTCACCTAACCCAGTGGTCAGCAAACTCATTAGTCCACAGAGCCAAATATCAACAGTACAATGATTGAAATTTCTTTGGAGAGCCAAATTTTTTAAACTTAAACTTCTTCTAAGGCCACTTCTTCAAAATAGACTCGCCCAGGCCGTGGTATTTTGTGGAAGAGCCACACTCAAGGGGCCAAAGAGCCGCATGTGGCTCGAGAGCCGCAGTTTGCCAACCATGGACCTAACCCATTAATTTAAACAAACAAAGAAACAAATTAACAAAAAAACAACAACAACCCTGTTTAAAACTAGACATCATATATCAAATTCAGTGCGGCAACTTTCTCTGGTCATATTCAGTCCGCATGAGATGCTTAAGGAAGTCATAAAATGTAAAAAAGCATATTCTAGTTGCTTGCTATTTTGAAAAGGGGTGGGGAGAATCCTTTCAGACAGTAATCAATTTCATTGTGGTGGAGATTTCTGCAAAATGCATTAAGGAGTTCACGCCTGTGGCCCTGGTCACTGCACAGATTTCGGAATGTCTCCCAGACTCTAAGGCTTTTTCCAGACGTTCAGGGTGGAAGAGGGGGGTAGGGAGGGAGGGCGGACTTAAGTACGACAGAGATTCTTGCTCTGGGCCTTAAAAAAAAAAAAAAAAATTGTAGAAGGAAAACTTATGAAGGTTCGGTTTCAGCTGGATTTTGTTTCTTAGACAGCCGAGTTGCCTAGGTTATGGAAAATACTGGTAATCATGGAGTGACAATTATCAGAAAGGTTTTCCCCCATCATTTTTTGTCTGAGGCTTTAGTGCACTAATTGTGGTATTGGTTAAGCAATTACGCTACTTTGCCCCTTAAGTGTCTTCATAAGCAGAGACGAGTCTATCTAGCCCGCATATCGAAATCAGCCAAAGGTATCATGATATTTTTTTAATTTTTCGAAACAGACAATAAGATGCATCTCTGTTTATTCAACAGCCCCTTTCCTGAAATAGCGATTTCAAATTTGCTCAGGAGTTATGACTTAAGGGAGGTGGTGGAATCACTGGGTCTTATAAGTGCTTTTCTTAAACCATGTTTTCTCTATCATGTTGAGCTTTAAACTTTTCCCTATGTAGGGCTTTTGCTGTGGCTAGAAATGAAATCCGAGGATAGAAACTGACAGGGTTTACATCTTAAAGGATATACGGATGTCTGGTAGAGCCTTGGATTTTCCAGACATATGTTCCCCCCTTTCTTCTCTCTCTCAAAGGCATAACGTTTCCTTTGGAAATAATTTTTGCCTCCTGCAAATCTAATCCATTTTACCAAATGAAATAAATAAATGAAAGAAGAAAAAAGTTATCCTGGTCTCTTTGTTCCATGTTGTATCTTGGTTCCCTTTCGAGTTGTTCTGACTTGTTCAAATATAGCTCTGTAATTTCTTTATTCTTCTTCTATCGGCTTAATATGCCCTTTTGCTTAAGTTCCAGCTCAGTTTCATTCCATTCCCCCAATCCACCCAGCTCCTGGTGTGAGAAACTGCTTACTTCCTGGGCCCTATTCCTCATTCGCAGGCCTTCCTGTGGGGCTAAAAGCTAGTGGTCCTTTAAGGGAGGCACATGGCGTCTCTTATCTTACTCCTTCTCGGATTTCTTTTCTAGGCCTAAAGAGGCGAAGACAGGCGTGCTTGCTCGCGCTGGGTTTCACTGGATGCTGCTTCCAAGAGAAGTGGTTTAGAAAAGCACATAGTTAGGGATCTGAAGAACTACATTATGCTTTCAGTTTTGCCATTTGCCAAGCAGGGTGACCTAGAGGAAATCTTTGAACTTTTCTGAGTCTCAACTTTCTGGTCAGCAGCATGGGAATCGTACCTAACTTATCTACCTCACAGCTTTATGACAAGGGTCAAATGAGATAGTCTAGGTCAAAATACTTCTAAGTTAACACATCTAAAGAGATCAGCATGCTGTTTGATTCAAGGTAAACACTATGTTAGCTATAACAACAACAACAACAACAACAACAACAATACAATTGCAAAGCACCAAACAAATAAGTAATCATTAACTTGTGCATTTTTGGTGGTTGGGTGTATTTTATACCACCTCATGATTAGTAACATTTAAAACAAATAATTCTTATTTTATAAATCTATTTGGCTATTTAAACCCAGACTCCAGTAAACGCGTTATCTAGGTGAAAGGAAAAATAGCCTCAGATATATTAGGCTGAAGAGTCGCTGGGCTGTTTGAGATGCCCGTTGTCTGAGCTAGCAAGACTTCCTTAGAGTAGCAGCTGGGGATGGGTACAGACCCAGGCAGGAGCACTGCGGACATGGGAGTGGGCTGCTGTCTGGCTTTTGGGACACCTATTGGAGTCCTCTCCTGCTTTAGAGTAAACAGCAACAATCAGCCTGGTGTCTCATATGCCAATCAGTTACCGAGTCCAGCCCTTCCAAGGCAGTTCTTGAGATCCACTGAACAGAAAGGTCCAACTCACCAGAATCATTGCCAGCCCCATGCAAAGTTGAAAGGTCATCAATGTTCACACTTGGCTGCCATAACAAAATACCACAGACTGGGTGGCTTAAACAATAGACATTTATTTTCTCGCAGTTTTGGAGGCTAGACATCCAAGATCCAAGTGTCAGCAGGTTTAATTCCTCCTGAGGCTCCCTCCTTGACTTGCAGCAACAGTCCTCCCACTGATCTTTCCTCTGTGTCCACCTGGTGTATCCTTGTGTGTCCAAACTTCCTCTTCTTAGATCAACAACATGCATACTGGTTTAGGGTCCACCATAATGGCCTCAATTTAATTTAGTCACTTCTGTAAAGGCCCTATCTCCAAATAAATCACATTCTGAGGTGCCGAGGGTTAGGGTTTCAATATATGAGTTTGGGGAGAGACACAATTTATCTCATAATAGGGTCTTTTCCTCTGTTATTTATCCCACCAGTTTCTTCCTTTCTACCGGGGTACAAGTAATTCCATGTGTTTTCTTTTTTTTTCTTTTTTTCCTTTTTTTAATATATATTTTTATTGATTTTTCACAGAGAGGAAGAGAGAGGGGTAGAGAGTTAGAAACATCGATGAGAGAGAATCATCAATCAGCTGCCTCTTGCACACCCCCTACTGGGGATGTGCCCGCAACCAAGTACATGCCCTTGCCCGGAATCGAACCCAGGACCTTTAAGTCCGCAGGCCGACGCTCTATCCACTGAGTCAAACCGGTCCCGGCTCCATGTGTTTTCTTTCCCTGTTGGACTGCTAGTGCTCATTGCTTCTGAAGACTTCCTAAGAAATAGTTGTTTATGTACAAGTGTGCAAGTATTTTGAAATCTATTGATAGATAGAGATCTGAAAATGCTATGCTAGTATGACTTCTATGAGCCTAAGCCTGGCAGTATCAAGGACTAGACTGTTCCTTGAACTAAAATAAGACCATAAGTTTGGTCCTCGTGAATATTTGGAAGATCTACATATTCAGAGAACTGGTTTTTCCCAAATGGCCAGTGAGTGGTTTTGCAATGGGTAACAGATCCATTTAAATTGCAAGGGAGACAGAGCAATGGCTTTCTATGTCACAGGCTATGAAAGTCAACTGATAATTATTTCAGATCCACATTGTGAAGGGCCTTTAAGAAATGACCACTTATTGAGTTTTGACGTAGTATTACGGGAGAATATCTCCACAATGATCTGAAAAGGTTATTAAAATACTCAGTCCTTTTCCAACTACATATCTTACGAGAACCTAAATATTCTTCACATCCTTCAACTGAACAACATATTGCAATAGACTGAATGCAGAAGCAGGTATGAGAATCCACCTGTTTCCTAGCAGGCCAACCATGAAAGAGATTTACAAAACTGCAAAATAACGTAATTCTTCTAATTTTATTTGTTTTGGGGGAAAATAGTTATTTTTTTCACACAGAAATATATTACATAGGACAATATAGAGTGGGCTTATTATTGTTTTAAATAAATCAATGCATATTTTTTAATTCTCCATTTTAATTTAGAGTATGTTACTCGTCAGTAGATAAAAATCTACAGACCACATCAACTAAGGCTCTTTGGAAGTATTCAATACCACTTTAGAGTTTAAAGGGACACAGACTAAAAAGTTTAAGAGCTGCTACTTCATTTAAAGGAACTAGTTAGTACAAAGGCCAAGTTTCATGCAAGGCAAATGTAGTGAGTTCCTGAGTCTGGAAATAGGCTGATGTTCCTCTGAAGACGTGGCTGGAGAGGATGGTGGGAAGGCAAACTGGGAAGATTATCCGTAGTGATGGCTTTCAAACTTTGGTGACTATAACCCATGATCAGACATTACATTTTACATTATAAGACAGTACCCAAACACATGCCTGTTCATACAGGTACAGGCAGCGAGCAGAGGCTCACAGAACTAGACCTGTACCAACTGCGGTGCACGCTGCTATTTTCTGTTCTATTCTAAAAAGTTCAGGTCACAAATCTGAAGTCACTACTCATTAATACCTGGTAACCTGTAATTTGTAAAACACTGCTCTGTGCAATGGAGAATCAAGGGGCAATAGATGTTTTCCCCAGGGAAATGACATGATCGCACTTGCGTTTCAAGAGTCATTTTGTGGCGTGGAAGGTGGGACGTCCAGGAGACTGCAGTAATTGTCCAGAGCAGCTTTGGTAAGAATCCAGCCTAGCCAGAGCACTGTCAGGAGGGGCGGCTGGGATCTGAAGATAAACGGATGTGGAGCTTGTGGAAGAAGAAGATACATCCATGATGGCTCCGAAGAAGCTTGTGATTTGGGAAAACCGTGCAGCTGCTGAGGCTATTCACTAAAACAGAACATGCAGGAGAGTGACAGGCTGGCTGGGTATGGAGGTGAAGGCAGAAATAAACAAGTTGGGTTTTGAGTGGGCCAGATTTCAGATGGCTACAAGTCACTCAAGTAGCAATGCCCAAGAAGGGAATAGAAATCTGACTCCGTTGAAGTGGAGAGAAGTCAAGTCTAGAAATACAGAAGTGAGTGACCCCAGGACTGCGTGCTGGTGGGCTCTGTGTTAGTCCTCAGTCTGGTATCAGCACTGTAACCTGTGCTCTTTTGAACACAAATAATATACTTTTTGTACCAGTTTACACAAAATAGCCATGATCCTAGGAGGCACAGTAGCACTAAAAACAATAAACAAAAAGCATATACAAGCCTTAAGTTTCAAAATAAATTCACAAAGGCCAGTATATTGTGGTGTTTCCTCAGTGTGGCTCAGTTATGCCAGAGAGGCAGCACATTTGGTCCTTGTCAAACGTGCTGCAGCACTGGGACATGTTACACATTGTTAAGAAAACCTTTTCATGACAATAAAACCTCAGCATGCAGAAGGCTATAAATACTTTATGAGCCACTATAAGAGAGTGCTACACTCATTTTTTGATAGAGATCTAAGGAAGAAAGACACAAATACCCACATTGTATGAGTGGATAAACGTTAAATTCATAAGCATTCAAAATTTAGGGCACAAACCCCAATTCAGTGTGTTTCCTTTAAGTGCCCCCTGAAAAACTTACTTTTTTTTTTTTTTTTTTTTTTACTAAATATATATTTATTTAATTTAAAAAACCTTTGGTACAAAGCACTTTACTTAAAAAATTCCAAAGGTCTTTATGATCGTTAAAAATGTGGCACTCATTTCTATGCATCCAGCCTATAGTGATGGAACTTAAGAATCAAACTGGAGAAGCATCCTTGCAAATACCACATACCACCTAAGTGACCAATTTAGCAATCAAACTTCCATCAGAATGTATCCATTACACCGCATAGCTTTAGATCTGAGCAGAATTACATACATTTTATTCTATTATTTCATTAAATACTGGGACTAAACTTTTTTTTTAACCCACATAAATTTAAAAACACACGCACACAAAACACCATGTTACAGAAGCAAACTTCATAGACGATAGAGAAGAAAAACAGATAATGTGATAAATTCTATGAGAAATAACGCAAGAGTCAACTCCACCAGGAAATCTGGTTGTTCACCATAATCATCACACGTCTCAAAAACAGATTCATATGGTGTTAAACACATGCAAAATGTCTTGGATCACATATTGTATAAACAGCATGCTGCTGCTGCTAAAATGCTATTCCTTAATAACCTGCCTGATCTGTTCAACCACCAAAAATTGTTCCACGACCCAGACCTGTCAACACAGTGTTTATGCTTCAGTTTCTCTGACCAAAAGAGTCTGGGTACATCAATGAAATGCAAGGCGGAGTCTGGGCGGATGTAGCACGTGAGGGCTTGCAAGTCATCCAAACATGGGGTCTGGAGGAAGCCGCCTATGGCTCACCCTTCAGGGAACACAGGGTACCTCAGTTACACAACAGCAGTTAGCAGATCAGAGAAGAGATTCAAGACACCCTCCAGATCATCCCTTACCCCAACACAACGTTTAACCCAGCCCAAAACCACCGTGTTTCCCCGAAAATAAAACATCCTCCAAAAATAAGACCTACTTACAGGTTTCCTTCTGAGTGAAATATAAGGCATCCCCACGAAAATAAGGCCCCCCTAGACTCTGTCTCAGAATGAAAATTAATTTATTGTAAACTGGTCGCTAGGGCCGCCCCGACTGGAGTCTAGCAACCAGTGACGTTATGCGGAGTCCTGACATCATTGCTGTGTAGAGGCAGAGCAGAGGTCAGAGTGAGCGGTGAGTGCGGGGCCGGAGAGAGGAGGAGACTTTTGCAGATGCGTGTAGAAGAATGGGAGGATTAGAGCGGACGGGACCCGGCGAAGGTGCTGAGTCTGGTCTGTCTCTGGTGACACTACCTGATGTTCGCGGCCGCCCTCAGGATGACTGAAGGTTCTCAGTCAGTGGCAGACCCTGCTCCAGCCAGATCCAGGCCCCAGCAAGCCCAGTGACAGTCCCCAGGCAGGCCCCAGGGGGTAAATGTCTGATAAAGGGGTGGGGGGATGTCTGGTGAAGGTGTTCAGTGGCACAGGGGTAGGGGGAGGGGGATCACTTAAAATGACACAGGAGGATCAGAGGGGGCAATCAAAATGACACAGGAGGATCAAAAGGGGTTACTAAAATGGTAATCCCCCCTCTGATTCTCCTGTGCCATTTTGATTCCCCCCTCTGATCCCCCCTGTGTCATTTTAAGTGATCCCCCTCCCCCCACCTTGACACCCCAATTCCTTTATTTTACCCCTAGAAATGAGCGCAAAAAGAAAAAGCTACTCCGTGGAGTACAAGAAAGGAATCATGGAAGATTCTTGGGGCCAAAATCTTACTGCTTTCTGCAAAGAGAAGATGTTGAGTATCCGATTGGTCCGAAAATGGCGAGCAGAGCATGGTAACCTCATCGAACAAGTGGACAAGGGAAATGCTAAAAAGCACAAGTGTGGATCAGGTCAGCAACCATTATTTTCCGAGCTGGAAGACCTGATCTGTGAATGGACTGTTGACAGGAGAGCAAAGGCTTTGGTTGTGAATAGGGCTCAGATTCAAGAATTTGCCCTTGCAATGGCACCAAAGTTTGACATAGACCCCGAAGACTTCAAAGCATCACAACACTGGCTGGATAATTTCCTTCAGCGAAGTGAACTGTCTTTAAGAAGATCTACAACATTGTTTAGGTTGGAAAATAACTCAAGTTATTAAGCGAGCACTTGCATTCAAGTCCTTTATTGATGATGCTGACTTCTCTAAATACAATCTTTCCAACGTGATTGCTATGGATGAAACTGCAGTGTTTATGGGCCAATCGTCTCAAACAACAATTGAACAGCGGGGTGCCTCCTTAGTGTATATTCCCTCCACTGCTTATGAAAGTGCACGTGTTTCCTGTATTTTGGCAATTCGTCTGGATGGCACTAAAATCCCACCTTTAATCATTTCTAAGGGCAAGAAGGAAAAGATTGAACGTGTTTTGGGTGTTTTTATTCTTGAAACTGAAAAAGCCTGGGCACAAGCAGTTATAAGGGAGTGGGTCGATTTAATGCTGCCGCTTGTTATACGAGGGAGCCAAAGAGGTCTGCTAGTCTGGGATGCAGCCAGCACTCACCGCGCTAAAGACATGAAGACATTTCTTCACGAAAGAAAAATAGATCAGATAATGATTCCCACAGGAATGACGGCCTATCTCCAGACTCTTGATATTGCAATAAACAAACCATTCAAAGACAATTTGCACATGGAAATTAATGACTATATTGAAAATAGAATGGAGAGAAATCAGCGTGGAAACTTTGTGAAACCTAAACTGCAAGAAGTTGTGACTTGGGTGAAGAATTCATGGGAGAAAATCACTGACAGTTGCATTGCAAATGCACTGCAAGCAGGCTACCTTGACAAGAAGTACTCATTTAAAGACAGTGCTATTGCTAAACATGAGAGATTTGGTCCACTGATTCTGAAAGAAATGGAGTCACAAGAAATTCACCAGGAAATTCAGGAATTGGATTGATGTTCCAGAAGATGATGACATGATTGTCATTGAATAAATGAGTAAATTCTTGATACTGCAGGATTCACAGTTTGTCTGGTTTGTGTTGACAATTACCATACTACCGTACCGTATACAGGTAATAAATTTCCTTTATTTTCATTTAACAATAAATGTATACCGTATTCTTCTTCATGGAAAAATAAGACACCCCCTGAAAATAAGACCTAGCGCATCTTTGGGAGCAAAAATTAATATAAGATACTGTCTTATTTTCGGGGAAACAGGGTAAGCAGCATTTTAAATTACAAGTCTGACTTGCTGTTTTGCGATTTTTAATGACTAGTTCTCCCCAGTGAGGTTCAGGTTATATGGTTGGTATACTTAGGTATTCTGTTTTATGCAACAGATAATTTCTAAAACTAGAGAAAGGGTGAATTGCATTCTTATAATTCTATTAATACATCCTCCAATGACAAATGTCCTCATGCTGGATTAAATTCCTCTAACTTTAGATTTCTCTAACACTAAAGAAGGTCAACCTTTCATCACAGAATAAATTACATATCTTTCAACTTGAAATTCACCACAGAACCAAACGAGATAAAATAACTTGGTAGATGAGTCCTTTATAGAGTGAAAAGTTTATCCTATCTAATAAAAGAGTAATATGTAAATTAACCATCACTCCAACACACAAGATGGCTGCCCCCATGTGGTCAAAGATGGCTATCCCCATATGGACACAAGATGGCTGCCACAAAATGGCCAGCAGGGGAGGGAGGGCAGTTGAGAGGGACCAGCCCTGCAGGGGAGGGCAGCTGGGGGGAACAAGGCCTGCAAGGAAGGGCAGTTGGGGGTGACCAGGACTGCAGGCAGAGGCCATTAGGGGTGATCAGGCTGGTGGGTGGGGGGCAGTCAGGGGCAATTAGACAGGCAGGCAGGTGGGCAGTTAGGAGCCAGTGGTCCCGGATTGTGAGAGGGATGTCCGATTGCCAGTTTAGGCCTGATCCCTGGGATCGAGCCTAAACCAGCAGTCGGACATCCCCTGAGGGGTCCCAGATTGGAGAGGGTGCAGGCTGGGCTGAGGGGACCCTCGCCTTTGCACAAATTTCTGCATCAGGGCTCTAGTTATTTATAAAGATCTGATGCAAATATGTCATAAAGCTAAAGTCTTATTCAAACAGATAGTATTTCTAATCTCCATTCCTGTGTATACAGTTAAAATATTTAATAGTATAAATAATTTAAAAATAAGAACCAGGAGAGAATAATGAACATGCAATGGCTGGTCCCAAGTGTTAAGTGGGATGAGAAATCTCTGGGAGAGGGGTCACTCTGGGCTGCTGCTGGGCAGATGGGCGAGGAGAAGACAGTGGGCCAGGAAGATGGGAAGGATTCTGATGTAAACAGAGGAGGAAGTGGAGACTTGGTCAAACCCATGACTGGCCTTAGAAACCATAGTGACAGAAAATTGTTAGGTCCCTCTGGGAAGGAGATCTAACACCTCAGAGTGGAGGCAGAGATAATGGGCAGGACATGAAAAGAACAGATCCCGTCGCAAGGACGTTTGCTCTCTCCATGAAGGTGACCTAATGGCCAGGAGGAGTAGCTCCTTGTTTAGAGACGACAACCTGGATGATAATGATTTCAGCGCTTAGGGAAATGACCCCTGTGGAGCTAGGGCTTAAGACTCATAGCCCACGAAGGGGCCTCCAGGCTGGAGAACTTTGGAAAACCATTTTGTGAACATGTGCAGCAGTTAAAAAAAAAAGGTCCATAATGTTTACAATGTTCTTGAAGAAGTGTGGGAGCCCAAAGTTTAAGAACCACTAGAAATAGAAAGAGTACAAGAGTACACTTGAGGTTGGCAAAGACTGTCCTCAAAACCTTTTTAGCAACCAGTGATCATGATTCTGGGTGGACCTTCACGAAAGGGCAGGAAGTCCCTGGGATGGGCAGGAGTAGCAATATTTGTATCCAAACAAGCAGATGCCTGGGCTCTGGACCCCTCAGCAAAGGCTGGAACTTGGCTCTAACCCTATATCATCTTCTAAGGGGGGCAGGGGAGGCAAAGACCTTCCATATTATTCCCCAGGAAAACAGAAACATGCTCCGTTTTATCTGCAGTTGGTACTACTTTAAGGGGTCAGCAGAAGAGAAACTGTATTTGATCACTACAGAGTTTTTGTTTTTTGTTTTTTTTTAAACACACAAACCGACACAAGGTCAACATCAGAGTCCACATTCCCAAACCCCCGTTCAGCTCTCTCGGTCGTGTGGTCTCTCTGGTTTCTATCTCCATGTTTCTTGGAATCTATAACCGACATTTCAATTAACTCCCGCATTCTGCACTTTGAGGCAAATCTGGTCGTAAGCAAAAACAACTTAAAAAGCTTGAAGTCCTTACTCCCCTTTGGACCCTAAGCACCCAGAAGATGTTCTGTCATTCCCCCAATCCTGGAATGTCTTCCCAGAAAGTGAGTTAAAAATGGCACTTCTGCTTATTCCAAGTTATTATTGTAATTACAGATTAAGGACTTCTGGCTTCCTTGCTTCTCACATTTTTTGCTCGTTTAGTTCACAAATAAGTTTTATTAAGCAGAACCTATTTAAAAAAAAATGTAAAATTCAAGGACTTGGGATTAAGACAATTTTGAGGGTGGGCCAAATTCCTCAGACCAAAGGAAAAATCAAAATATGGCTTCTTAGACATTTCTACAATTTTTTTGTGATAGTGCAACTAATCGATACATCTTTCCCCATTATTTTTAAAAACCAGCTATAAAAATCAACTGAGTTAACATGATTATTTAGTAGTCCTTTTTTTAAAAAAAATCTATGAAGCAGTGTTTGCAATACATTTATAACAGAACCTCACAAAATAGTTAAAGAATTACAATATTCTAGAAGTATGACTCCTGAATGCACAAGCACATTACAAATCCTCGATTGGGGCCAGGCCGCCCTATGATTCTGAGTCCAGTGTGACCCTGCTTCCCGGAGAGACCCTATGGAATTTGGCTCTGACTTCAGCCTTCCCTCTGCCAAGCATATACAATGAATTAGGTGCAGCTCTGCTATAAATGCACTCCACCCATGATGGTCTCCATAGACTACCCACTGTGTAACTACAACGTTAAAAATGATTCCGCATTCCAACGTGTTTCACTTCCCTTGAGCCTCTGCTCTCCTTTTCTCTCTCTTATTCAAATCCTACTTCCCAGCGAGAGAACAAATGTAAACAGGAAACCTAAAGTCAACAGACTAAATGCATCCTGGCCCTCTTTTAATGGCAGGTATTCACCCGAGCTTCCTTCAATATCATTTTAGCTTTGGTGCCAAGCCCATCTGAGCCTCCGGGCAGATAGCAAAGCCTACTGATGGGCAGGGCCTGGGGAGCTGCGGCTCTGGCATTGAGTGACAAGGCTGTCCAGCCTCCTTTTTGTGCTCTCTTGTCCCCTCTCACCACCACTACTGCTAGCTCAGATGCTCAGCAGGCTCTTGCTGTTCTGATCATCCTCAGCTGTTGGGAGGAAAGAATCTCATAAAATGAATTTACTACGAACCGTAGAGCATGTGAAGGAACATGGGTGGGTAAGCAGACAAACTGGAGGAGTCAGATCTCAGGTCTGCAATTCATTCACGGAGAAGAGTGACGGGGGAAGTTTACTAAACTTCTCTGAGAACAGGATTCTGCATCTGTACGAAGGGAAAACACGGGGCCGCCGGGAGGATGCGGTGGATTTTAGCATCTTTCCCCTTCTTTCCTACATCCAGAGTTACCTCCCACAAGGGCTTGTCTTTTAAAGCAGGCCATATGAAGAGAGCAAGGTCTAAGTGGAAACAATGAATGTCTGAAATGAGGGATTTATGCCCTTAGCACCCCGCCTGAGAGACGTTTTGGGTATGGCTATTGCTCTCCTGATGGATCGTGCTGCTTAGCACTGTGCTGAGGGTGATGGTTAGAAGACAGAATGATCATTTCCAAATTTCTCAACGTCTAAACAAAATTAATTCTAAATTCCTATTTTACAACAGCCAGCTTCCCAAACGTGGGGGTAAAAAACCGCTGCTCCTCCACAGATGGGTTGTATGGTATGTGGTGAGCATGTTTTAGAAGGAAGAGCTGTGTGCAATGCAAACCATTGCAAATGAAAGCCTTTTTGCAGCATTAGTTCGGTGACTGTTCTCTTTGTCTAATAATTTAGGTTGCATGATGCTAAATTTGCGTATCTAAATTCCACATCAGTGAGTTTGGCACCATTGTGGTTCTTAGACATTTTTAATATCCGTTAATGGGAGGAATTTAAAAGATTTCATAGAGCGGTTTGTCTGCCCCGCTCACTCTCTACATACTTTATATCGAGAGACTCTTTCAGTCTATTGTTTCTGTCTATTTCTATATCCATATTAGATTGCACCCTATACCCCCCAGTCTCCCTTTGTCCTCTGCAGGGATTCTGGAAGCCAGAATGTCATTCGCCAAAAAAGGTTTTTCTTTCTCATAAGACAGAACCTTTTAGAAACATATGAATGCATGCAAAAAAATCATAAAAATTACTTAATACAAACTAGCAAATTTTTGTTTTAATGGTGGGTTCCACCCTAAAATATACAACAAAGCTCCGGTCTTTAGCAGTAGTAACCAATTAATGGCTTGAAGTATTAACGCCCCTCCCAACAGAGAGATTCTTTAGTCATGAGAATACTTGTGTGTTATTGCTTGAAATATAAATTCTTTTCACCGACCTTAAACATCATTTTTAAAAACCTCTCTGAGCTGCAGGATGGTTCCTTTCTTTTGTTAATTTTTCTTTCTCATTAAGTGACTGTGAATTCCCCAAGGTCAGGGACTGTGGCAAAATTGACTTCGCATTCCCAGCGCTTGGCACAGTGCCGTCCGAGAGCCTTCTGCGTGCAGGCAATACGTGTGTCTTCCGGATTCAATAGTGAACCACAGAGATAAGGCTCCTGGCCTCCTGGGTTTTACACCAGGGAACAAATAAACAAATCAATATAAAATCATGTATTTAAATAAGCGTCCCTCCCCCCATAAGGAAGGAGGTGCCATGAGAGAGTATGACAACAGAAGTCTGATGTAGGCTGGAAGGGAAAGTCAGAGAAAGCCTCTCTGAGGAAGGTCACATTTCTGTTGAATCTCAAGGCTGAAAGGATACAGGTCCTCAAGTGGGAAGGAGCTTTTCTCAAAGGAACAATGGGAAGGGGGCTGGGGGCAAGAATGGAGCCCCTTACTGTGGGGAGAGGGTGGGCAAGGAAGTGCTGATGAAGGCAAAGAGGTAGGAAGGGGACAGGAAGTGGACTGTACCCTAAGTGCATCTGTGGCCACTGGGACATTTTAAGCAAGAAAGTGAAAATATCTGATTTATGCTTTTAAAAGACTGCCCTAGAAGCTGCATGTGGAAAGGTGCAGAGGGACGGAGTGGAGGGAGACAGGGCATGTGGCCACCGAGGTGAGCCATGCCCATGGCCTGGACCAGGCGAGTGGCAGTGGGACCACAGAGAGGGAAGTGGACTTGAGATGTATTCTGAGATAGAATCAGCAGGAGTTGGTGATAGATAGGAAAAAGGGTGGAATGGGGGAGAACCGAAGATGATTCCCAGCTTTTTGGCTTGAATAACAACACAGATAACGGTGGTGGTTTCCAGATGGAGGAGACAGGGCTGAGCTGATCTGGGAGAGAGTGAGAGGGAGGAGCAGCGAATTTTGCAGGGATGCAACATAAACATGACGACCATCACAGCATGCAAAGTGAGCAGGATAGAGATCCTAATTCTATTATATAGAGCACATGTGTCAAACACAAGGCCCGCGGGCCAAATCCAGCCCGCCAGGCCTTGCAATGTGGCCCGCACCACGCTGTCATCACTGCACTCCGCTGTCAGTTTATGACATTGTCAGTTTATGACTGTTCAGTAAACCATTCGGCCCGCGATTTAGGCTGGATTTTAGATTTTGGCCCCTTCTCTGATTGAGTTCGACACCCCAAATATAGAGCGAAAGTAGGCTCTTGAAGGTAAAGCAACTAAACCAAAGTCAAACTACTACCAAACTACTACCAAGTACAACTGAGTCAAGAATCCAGATTTTGCCATTATTGTTGTGGTGGTTGTTGGTTTAAGTACTAGTCTAGCGACTTCTACTACTTTGTTCTCATTCTCTAGCAAGAAAATGTTTGATGCATTACCAAATAAATGGCAATGATTTCAAGCAACTAATGTGTTTTTGCCATTCTATTAAATTGAAGATTTTATCATCTGCCAGACCAAGCACATTCCCAACCAAAATTGTCCATAATGTTTGCCGTACTTGGGTTTTGAAAACCAAAATCATTTCATTTTTCTTAAACTGCTATACAAATAATTCTGGAGTAATTACTAACTTTTTACTTAGGACATCAAAATTTATGTTGACTGTTTCTAAAAAGATTTTTGGATAATATAGGATATTTTCAGTATCATGAACTATATATTCACAAGGTGTGTAAAATCAACACATGTGTTTTCCAGGAATTACTTGCTTTTGGAACCAAAACTGGCTAAGTGCACTCAATCCCTATTGGGTAGTACATGGAGACCATCTGGAGGGGAGTAACACGCATGGTACACAGGTAGTACTGCATGTGTACATATAGATATTAAACAAGTGATTGATCTTCTCATCCACTCTCCCTCTCTGGGCCCAACATTCCCACTAACACCTGGCGTGGGGCACAGGACAATGCCCTTCTCCACCAGGTTCCTTTGAGAAAGAAAATGATTCTTGACCAATTCCTTTTTAATGGAAATTATTTCCAGTAATGATAATACTAAAATTAGGCTACAAGTTGAATAATTACCCTTACAATTGAATTATAGTAGATAATTGATGCTTATCCTCAAAATGAAGAGTAAGAACCTTGAGGACTGGGGTCCTTAATTATTCCTAAAATGGGATAAAAGGTTGGGTATTTATATTTTCTCTACTTTTGTTTTCTCTTTCTGAAAAAAATCACATCTCAAGATTGCCTGGCATAGCTCGGAATTCTGGAACTCTTGAGGCAAAGAAAAGGACAGGAGGTTTTGAGTCGCTCTACCTTAACGAGTACTTCTAAGCAGGTTCACAACAATTTAACTTCCCCTTTATTTTTATTTTTTTCTTATACAGAGCAAGGGAAAAGCAAGGCTATGGAAAAAAGCTCCTTTATTGAAATTAGTTGGGCTTACAGTTGGATTTGTTTTCTAGGAAATGTCCTTGACATGTAAGTGAAAAGAGTGTCTGATTGCTTCACCTCTGGTCCATTTAAGATACGTAAGAGGAGGTAGGGGGGAGATAGCTGTAATACTATCAACAAACTATTCTAATAAAAGGGTAATATGCTAATTAGACTGGACTTGTCCCGGATGTCCTTTCTGACAAAGCCTGGGGTGTGGCCAGTCTGAAAACCACCCCAGGCTCCTCACCCAGTGGCCCCACCCCCCAGTGGAGACCCTCACCCCGATTGGGGGCATGGCTGGCCTGCAAACCACCCCTGTCCCCTCACCCAGGCCAGCTCAACCCCTCAACAGGGACCCCCACCCTGATTGGGGGCAGAGCCATCCTGCAAACCCTGCGGTCCCTGCCCCAGCAGCCCTACCCCCTCAGCGGCGACCCCCACTCCAATCTGGGGCCCCCTTCAGGGCAGGCCAGCTGACCCCTACCCATGCACCAGGCCTCTATCCTATGTAATAAAAAAGTAATATGCAAAATGACCCTAACAGCAGAATGACCAAAATGACCACTGGATCAGTCAATATGAAGTGCACTGACCCCCTCTTGGTCCCTTTCTCCAGCCAGCAGGCTCCAATTGCCTGATGGCCACCCACTGAGGGGGCAAGGCTGGCAAGCAGATGGGAACAGCTGACCTCTCGGTCCTTTCCTCTGGCCATCAGGCACTGATCACCAGATGGCAAATGGGGAACTGGGGGTGGGTGGCGATGGGGGCGCGGGGCCGGCTATGGGCAGCTGAGGAAGATGGCCCTGATTGCAGGCCAGGTCTAGGAACTGTATCCCCGCATGAATTTTGTGTGCCTAGCCTCTTGTGTATTTATATATATAAAAGCCTAAGAAACTGAACGACTGAATGACTGGTCAACTGGTTACTATGATGTGCACTGACCACCAGGAGGCAATAGCTGCCCCCTGGTGGTCAGTGCACTCCCACATCCAACCTCCTATGGTCGTCTAACCTCCCGCTGCTCCCTCTCCCCAACTGGCCTCCCATGGCCCTGATTGGCCCCATATCCACCAGGCTGAGGAATACCATCTGTGCACAAATTTGTGCACCGGGACTCTAGTAAAAAAATATATTTAAATATAAAATATAAAATATATATGGTGGTTGGACACCAACATGCTCAGGTTCTTATTCAGAGTAACCCTATCCCTAGTTTCTCTCATTCCTATAGTGTCAGGTCCTAAATTTATTTCATCCACACAATGTCCATATCGCCTTCATTTTTATGCTCTGGTGAGCCAAACACCTTAGAGAAAAATTCTTTTTTTTTTTTTTTCCTCTTTGACTCCTCTGGCTGATCTTGGACTAATTACAAAATGCATAAATGCTCACATACTTCTCTCCCCTCTTAACCAGACTTTACCTCACATCTTAAAGACCTTTTCAATGCTAGGCAATTTAATGTTGCCCATTTCTAGTGGGTAAAAAGTTACAGTCCATACCAACTCAAGATTCAAGAAAATCCATGCTCTTAAACCCCCTCATGGATTATCTTCAAATGCACTGAGTAAAGTAATGTCAACAGCCACCAAGAACAGCCATAGGCAGACTGGGCTATCGGCAGCCAATGAGTTAATTATAAAACAAAGTCATCGGGGATATACATGATTCTATTCAGCCTGGCTCTGCCTATTCAGTTTCAGTCAGAGACCACAACTTCTTTCAAATAACTTCAGTTTATTTTTGTGAAGAAAAAAAAAAAAAAGTCCTGTGTTCAGACAGGATATGGAGGAGGAGTTAAGGGCTGATGTTTTACACATGCACATCTGGATGTGGTCCAATTATTCCTCTTAAACATTCCCCCGGTTGTTTTCATTTTGCTGCATGCCTTGGCATTCATAAATTTGGGAGATTAATTGTGTCAGCAGTCTGCAGGCCTGGAACTGGGCACTACTTTAATAGCAATACGTCTACAGAACAACTCTATGGAGAAATGCATTCACATTTTTTAAAAGGAAAGCACAGCCATGTATTTCATTTCTGTTTAATTTTGTGGCACTGACACTGTACATAAAGAGAGCAGTGTAATCTTTCAGAGAACTGCCTTGCTAGCAAGATATAAAGCACTGTTATAAAGCACAAGAAAGAATTTGTCACGAGTACAATGGCAAGTTAGTGACTGGGCATTTTTGTTCCTTGTTTTTATCCGGCCATTTGGAGAGGAGTGTCAATAAACTGTATCCTTGCCCTGGAAATGTCCAACAATTAGGATCACCTTTGCCCAACAAACACAGTTTATCTTAGAGATGGTGGGAAAGCACCTTTTTAAATTATGCTTTGAGAAGTCTCAAATGCTTTCTAAAACTACTCTTATAGAATAAATGTTGTGAGTCCCCAGTCCCAAATTCACATATTGACACCTAATCGCCAATATGATGGAAGGTGATTATGTCACCGTGAGGGTGGAGCCCTCCTGAATGGGATTAGTGCCCTGTGAGGACACGGAGAGCAGACACCATCTGTGCATCAGGAAACAGACCTCCCCAGACACTGAATCTGCTGTGCCTTGATCTTGGACTCTGGCCTCCAGAACTGTGATAAGTGAATTTGTTGGTTACAGCCAGCTTATAGTTTTTGCTATATGCATAGCAGCCCAAATACTCTGAGACCAGTACTATATGAAAAGTAAAACCTGACACTCCCTGCCTTGATGTTCAGACTTCACAATCTAGATTATGAGTGAGATGAAGGATGAGCCTTCTGTGCCAGAGCCTGGCATTGCAGCTGCACCAGGTAGGGGCTCAGTAAACGCTGGCTGACAATGAAAGAACTATTTTTAAATGTTGGCAATCGCACAGCTTATTCTTGTTTGACGTAATCTTGGATTACACACATGACTAGGAAACAAACACACACAGGCATTGGAGAAATATGAAGCATTCCTCTGGGTAATAATTAGGACCCAAATTAACTGGTATAACATCTCTGCAGAAAAAAAAAAAAAAGGCAGAAGGAAACTTTTTATTTCCTCTCCTGTGTTTCTTTAGGTATGCTGTGCAACAGAAGGTTTCCCTAAATCAAACTATAATGTAGCAATAAATCCCTATCAAATAAGCAATGGATGTATTGTATTTAATGCATGTCCCTAGACTGTATCTATCACAATTTTTTATGTAGATATATTTGAAATTTTTTGAGAAAATTCACATTCTCCTTTAGCCTCAATTTCCTCTCCTGTAAAATGGGGTGAATAACATCAGCCCTACCTACTTCGCAGGGTGGTGGTAAGAACTGAATGAATGAGCACCCAGAAAGCCAGGAAGCACAAACCGTTATTAGACTCCAGGAAACATTGCTAACCATCGTATACTGGAATTAGCTCACCTACACTACCTGGTAACAAGCTCACAAACTGCTCACCACAGAAAGGGGGGAGAGGCCCGGTCACAGAAGCAATGCTGCTTTGAAAACAAGGCAGATGGGACTCAGTGACGTGACATAATTTGGTACAGTATTTATAGGTACAATTACGTTTTATTTAGCTAATTGATTTTCATTACCTGGACTTATATCTAACTAATTGTATGCTCCCGTTTTGGGTCCAATTTCCTGCTACATACACCACAAACAGCTAATTCATCTCTCAGAACCTTAGTTTCCTAGCATATTTGAAAGATAGTAACACCTCCTTACAGGTTATTATGAAGATTAAGAGAAGAGATATGAAGAAGTATTTCTCTGTAGTAGCAACCTACTACTTATTGGTTATCAATATATATAAAACCCTAAGATGCAAATAGACCGGACGGTGGAACAACTGAATAACCGGACACTATGACATGCACTGACCACCAGAGGGTGCACACAGAATATGGTGGGTATTAGCAGTAGGTGGTAGAGAGTGTAACATGGCGGGCATCAGCCTCCGCGGGATGGTTGAGCAGGTGAGCGGGGGCGCCAGACCAAGGCGGGGTGCTGTTTGCTGTCATTGGGGAGAGCATCTGGTGGTTACTGAAAATTCTTTGCTTCCATGTGCCGCAGTCCAGCCTGGTGCTCACACCCACTGCTGGCACCTGGTGCTGGCCCTGATCGCTAGGTGCCATCAGCGGGTATGAGACTGCCAGCAGACAGGGGACCAAGGGCAGCAACAGGAGTGTCCAGGCGGGGGCACAGAGGATAGGCCAAGACCCGCCCCTGTGCCCACAGCAACCTCATGGCCCCAAGTTCCTTTCAAGGTGCATGAATTCATGCACTGGGCCCATAGTATCTAAAATATTATTAAATCCATATTTCCAAATTTTTGCTGGGAAAATAAGTCCACAATTAAATAAGGCCACAAAGAGTACAAGTGCAAATGATTAAGTATTAGCATCATTAAAACCTATGTATAAATGGACAAGTAATAGTAAACAGTAAGAAAAGGTAGCATTAAACACTATGGCATTTGTTCAAACATGTCAGCCAAGGAAGATAAATCACCAAGATGTACTTGTCAGTCCCTTCTAAACCAAACAGTAAAAATCAAGTTGGTGTCCAAGTCCAAGATGCTGCCAAGAGAAAAGTATTTTTGCTCTCAATTATTCTCTATTCACTTATGGATGTGTTTATTTCAAAACAGAGCATAGTCACTTGACGATGGACCCACACTAGGGTAGTGAAGGTCCCAAAGTCTTGTATTTCAGATTAAAACTTAAGCTCCATTATTTTATATTTCCTTCCTGAGTTAATGAGCTCAAGCCCAGGGGGAAAAAGGAGAAAAACAACAACACACAAAGCCTCATTCTATAGTCAATCATCAAATTTGTTTAAGGTTCAACTACAATACTTATAGGAAATAGTCTTTAATATTTGAAAGCATAATAGTCTCCCTTCATTTTCCATAGAATGTATTCTATGAAGAATTTTATCATTTTAAATACTTTTGTTGGTCAAATCAACAAAACTAATTTTCCTCAGAATGTAAGGTTATGGCCTCATCATGATGCCAAGGTTGGCGTTTAAGACACTAATTTCCTCTTAGGTATATGGATTCTAAATATTGTAGGTCCTGAACATATGACCCGGAAAACTTAATCTATAGATATCCTCATTTCGGGATGAAAAGGCTTTTATATTCATCTTTTCTATATAAAATCGTAGGCCTAGCAAAGTTAATGAATATCATACCTTTGTTTAGTAAACAAAAGGCTACAGATTACCTTAACTGTTAACTCTAAACTTTAATACAACAGCACCCCCTTATCCTCAGTTTCACTTTCTGCAGTTTCAGTTACCCAGTCTGAATATATTAAATGGAAAACTCCAGGAATAAACCATTTATGAGTTTTCAATTGTGCACCATTCTGAGTAGCATGATAAAATCTTACACTGTCCTGCTCCATCCCACCCAAGGTGTGAACCCTCTGTCCAGTGTGTCCACACTGTAGACACTCCCCACCCATTAGTCACTTCGTAGCCATTTTGATTATCAGATCTACTGTCCTGGTCTTACAGAAACCCTTATTTTACTTAGTCATGGCCCTAAAGATCCGAATTAGTGACCCTGCCAATTCATATATGCCAAAGAGAAGTCAGGGAGTGTACGCATGTGTAAGGGGAAAAGACATAGTATATAGGGTTTGGTACTATCCATGGTTTCAGGCATCCTCTGGGGGTCTTGGAACGTATAACCAGCTGGTAAGGGGGGCCTGGTACTCATTTAATCACAAGTAAATCTAACCATAGTTTCATTCCCTTTAATTTACCCTAAAATCATTCCTTGGACTAAGACTTTTCTCTGGTTAGCTTCAGGATTCAAAGCTCTCTTTTGAGACCAAGTACTCTATTTTCAATTGGACATCTCCTCTTGGACGGCTCATGTATTTGTGAATCTTGATGTATCCCAAACTGAAATAATAACTGTTCCTAATATTCTTCCATGACCTTCTGAATTCCTTTTTGGTCGTCAATATTGCACCTCTGCCCACTTGCTCAAACAAAAACCTTACAATCACCCCTGACTCTTCTGTTTCTCAACTCCCTCATATAACGCTCATAAAATGTCTGTCAGTTCTTCCCCTGGAACATTGCTCTTCCTCCATCTTCACTGTCAGTGCCTTCATTCTGGCATACATCTCCCTCACCACAAATAACGTTCACTTCTTAAAGGTTCTCCCTGTCTCCAGCATTTTTATCATTCTAATCCATCCTCCACTCCTCTACTAGAACCATGTCTCTAACACACAAGCCTAATTACACTGTTTTCTGGCTCAAGCCACTTCTAGAGCTCTCACCACCTCTAACCAGGACTCACCCTCTTTTTATGGGCATAGCTGTACCCTGAAGTATATGTAATATATCACATATAACGAGCAGAAGGCTGGCAGACATCAGTAGAACAGCATGTATTCACAGATGTAGCAAAAATTAAAAAGTGAATTCTTGGAAGCCGCCTTTGAAGGGCGTGGTCCTTCCCACTGGGCAGCAGCAGCACCCCAATTAGGAACCACTTACTAGAAGGATCAAGTTTCAACCGGCTCCCTACCTGGCTCCTCTTTATATTCCACATACGTTTCCCATCACTCTTCTCAAGGCACTCTGTTTGTTCATTCAACAAATATTTACTCATTCATAAACAGCAAAACACCTGTGATTTGCCATGTACCAAGTGCTGTCCTCCAATGATGTGGAGAGTTCCCTGAACACACTCTTTCCTGCTCCTAAGCCTCTAGACTTGAGATTTCTTGTGTCTGGAATACAATTCCACATTCTCTCTTCTCAGCCTCCCTCTACAATGGACAGAACAAAGACTCAAGAAATGTTAAATTTAAAGGACTTTTTGGCATAGCCCTACTTATTTACATCTATCATCTGGATGGACACAGAAATCAGGATAACTCAAGATGACTACACAATAAATACTGGTTAAGTCAATTTGACAAACACTGCTCAATATTGTCATCGGCAACTCTTCTATCCAGAGTTGAAATTGGTACATTTTTCCAAAGCATGCTTTCTTCTTCTCACTCACCACCAAGAAAAAGGACTGGTAATAGGCCTGTGTTGATTGAGGTGGACAGTACACAGCTCCACTTTAAATGGAGAATGACAAGTAATTAAGAATTCCAGACAAAACACACAGGTCATTTATTTCTCTTCCTTCAACAGACTTATACCTCTTCCAAAGGTCACTTTTGACTTGGGTAACCTCATTCTTATATTTTACTCATATATATTTATCATGTGACATTAAATTATTTTTTGTCACCTGAGGATATGTTTGTTGATTTTTAGAGAGAGAGGAAGGGGAAGAAAAAGAAAAACATCAATGTGAGAGAGAAACATAGACTGACTGCCTTCCATGTGCGCCCTGACCAATAATCAAACCTGTAACCTTTTGGTGTATGGGATGATGCTTCAAACAACTGAGCCTCCCAGTTACGGCAACATTAAATTCTTTGTTTAAATAATATGTAAGTAATTATTTCTAGTATGATCATAATGAGAAAGAAATCATTCTGCTATTTATATGCTCTGAAAAAGTCAAAAAAGCTGAATTTGAATAAAGACGATAATACAAAATAAGTACAAGGGGGAAGAATCATTATCGCAAGTTAATTCATACCAGCTATAAACTCTCCTCTATTTGAAATTATGGACTATTCCTCATAGCTTCCTCTGGACTCATTAGAGCAATTAGAGGTATGTTCTTCGAGGCACAAAACTTAATCCATCTCTACTTCTCAGAAGTTATGTTGAAAAGAAACAGAAATGCCAGACCAGGATATACAGATTGTGACTTCAACAAAGGGCAGAAGACAGAACACCAGGCTGATGAAAAATAACATTACTCTTCTGAACAGTATGGAAACACCACCTCCCTTCGCCTTTTTTGGGCTAATTTTAGATGAGCATAAAATGAAGACAGAGTGATGACCTGATTCCTAGTAAATCAGGAATTCTATTTTCCTTCTTTGTGATTTGGTTACAAAAAGCTACAAATGCACCAGCCTTCCTCAAACGTAGACTCTCCAGGAATTCATGTCAGGCTAGATCGCCAGTCTGAAGAGGGTGGACATAAAGAATGCTGGCTCAGCCTTAACTGGTTTAGCTTAGTGGATAGAGAGATGGCCTGTGGACTGAGGGGTCCTGGCTTCGATTTCAGTCAAGAGCACATGCCCAGGATGCGGGCTTGATCCCCAGTAGGGGGTGTGCAACAGATCCATGATTCTCTCTCATCACTGATGTTTCTATTTCTCCCTCTCCCTTCCTCTCTGAAATCAATATATATATATATAAAATGCTGGCTCAAATGTTCCCTGGCTCTTTCAGCCAGAAAAACAAAACAAACAACATTGTGGTTATGCCATTAATGAATTCTAAAAAAATCACACCAAGGTGACTGTCTTTAGACTCCTATATAATAAAAACCCAGCGACCTAAAGGGCAGAATGAACAGAGACCACAGTGACTGTGGTCTCTCATCCCAGCAGGCCCTGCCCCACAGTGGGGACCCCCACCCCGACTGGGGGTATGGCTTGCCTGCAAACCACCTGCAGCCCCTTGCCCTGGCAGCCCTGTCCTTCAGCAGGGACCCGCATCCCAATCCGAGGCCCCCATCAGGGCAGGCTGGTTGGCTTCCACCAGGGCACAGGGCCTCTAGCCTATATGATAAACGGGCAATAGGCAAACTGACCCTAAAGGCGGAACGACCAGAATGCCCGCTCCACCATCCACTATGAGGTGCACGGACTATCTCTCGGTCCCTTTCCCGGCCAGCAGATTCCAATCACCTAATGGCAAATGGGGAACCAGGGCTGGGTGGTAGGGGAGGCCAGCTGCAGGCAACTGGGGAAGATGGCCCTGACTGCAGGTCGGACCTAAGGACTGCACTGTGCACAAATTTCATGCACCGGGCCTCTAGTATAATTATAATAGTGAGAATGACCACAGCAACACTGAAACCCTTACTATATTCCCTACGCTATGTTATGAGCTTTACATATATTGTCTCATTTAATCCCATTTTCATTCACATGTTATATATATGAAATAGAGATCGAGGCCCCAGGTCTCACAGCTAGTAAGTGGCAGCCTCGCTCTAAAGTTGGTCCCACTCACCTCTACCCTGATGGTTAGCTGCTAAGAGTCTGAGCCCCCACACCTGGTTTCAAATAGCAGTTTTGCCATTCGTTAGCTGTGAGACATAAAGCAAGGTACCTGACCTCCCAAGCCAATTTCAAAGGAGAATGTTAATGGTACCTCTCTTTGAAATGGTTATTGTGAAAACATAAAAATAATGCATTTAACATATGACAAATGTGTCATGTATGTACATGAAATGCAAACAGAACAAAACCAAAGACTTGTTTTTCTTCGTGTGATTTTCGACTGTCTAATCCTTCCCTTCTGCAAACATTTATGTAGAAGCTGATCTGCTTTGCAGTGAGTGTGTAGATTTCTAGCTGCTTCCAAATCTGCCTCCTAAACATACTTAGGGAAAAAATGCCACTGGCTTTATAAACAGAGCTACAGGGGGATTTTCCTCTCATACTGCAAAACCGACATTTTACCGTGAGTTTTGCTGGTAGTTATTTGATGCTATTAAAATCAAAAGTCAAATTTCTTCAGAAGTAAAAGAAACACAATTTAAATATCGCAATAAACCATTTCACAGTTGTGGTTCACATCAAATAGCAACCAGTCACTGTTGTTACTGGCTGGCCAATGCCACCCATCTGCAAATGGAACAGACAGGTCTGTGTCCTTAGCTGCAAGCACACTTTCTAGTAGAGTCAGACTTATTTATGACATTTTCGCTTAAGTCCCATTAGATACTTATAAGGTTTCTTCTTATCCCAATTCAAGTTAAACTTATCTCCAAGTTTCCAAATTACCTTCCTATCCTCAAGTTAGCTAGAACAGTTTTAAGGGCAACTTGGCCGAGGCTCTGTGGTGTTAGCCATCACATTTAGAGACCTGACAAGGCAACAAAACACACAAACAAAAAACAGGGAATAGCTCAACCATTTGAAAATTAAATTCCTTTTAGGCAACAAGTTGCTTTTCCTGAGATTTAAAGCCCAAATGAGAGCAGGAATAGATTATATGATTCTTCATGATTTCATGAAAAGAACAATGAAAAATTTTCTTCTGAGAAGTAGCAGTCACAGAAATGTAGCCAGAAGGATAGGACTTTGGGCAACTAGGAGCCCAAGGGGCAAATGAAGGAATGTTTGGCCCATTCGAGGCCTGGAAATGCCCTCACTTCGGCCCACGCAGGTTGATTGAGAATTGGAAGAGACTCTTTCTTAAAGGGGGTGGGGGAAACACTGCCTGATCGGGAATTCACCCAAATTGCAGAAATTGTCCTCTTTCGGGAGTTGCATGATGATGGTAACCGAGCAAGACATACAAGAGTGAGACCTTGTCAGTTAGCTGAAACCTGAATTATGTGAACTATTGTTTAAAAGGAAAAGCTAATGCATATATCCAAAGACCAATACTATTCTCACCACCTCAACACTTTATCAGTCACTTATAACGGTTTCACCACCAGACCTTTGAAAATGCGAACGCAAAAGAACTGTGTGCACCCCAAATGTATGCCAATTTTCATCTCTTGGAGCAACAGTATAAACCTCTTAATTGGGAGATTCATCCACCTAAGATTACTACAATTTGTCTGTGGAACTTGATAACCAGTAACTAATTTTATCAAAACAGGCCTCTACTAGTGATAAGACTATAGGAGGGATCTGTCTCACATGAAGGTCCAGGGACACCTTGCAAAGCTAATGTCTGCATTGGGGCCTCCCATACAGAGACCTGTCTTGCACTTCATGCTTTCAACGAAGCAAAAAGACAGCCAGAATAGGAAGGGAATACTTTCTACTAAGTCGTGGCTCTCAAGTATCCTGAAGATTTCAATTGCTTTATGGAGACAAGCCAGAGCATTTGGTTACTCCTGAGCAATTCTCCTCACTCCAGCACCCTGTCGTAATCCAGACACATACTTGGAGTCTTTCCAGAGCGCTGTTCTCAATCACACAATTGTCTTGATAACAGAATAACTGTATACTCAGCCCTGCTTAAAGTCCTTACCTCTGAGCCTGTTGTTAAAAAAAAAAAAAGATTCCTTCTATAGTCTGTGTTAACATTCTAGGTGTACCAGTTAATAATGCAGATTTTCTTAAATAGATAAAGTTATACATATGTTGATATATATGCGATTTCATATGTATGCTATTTTGTTGTATTGACAGCAAACTTCAAAACTTCATATGTCAAATTTGCTGAAGGTGTTAAATATCATAGATATTTTTATGCTTAAAAATGTCAAATTTCATGCCAAAAAAAAGAGCATTTGCGGGAAGTTTTAATTCATTACTTTATTTTGGAGAAAAAGTTATTGTATACTTTGGGAAGCTTATGATGAACATGCTCCATCTCATGATACTTGTGAACGCTGGTTTAAACGTTTTAAAAGTGATAATTTCGATGTTAAAGGCAAAGAATATCCAGGTCAACCGGAAAAGTTTGAAGACCAACAATTACAAGCATTATTGGATGAGATGCATGTCAAACTCAAAAACAACTTGCAGAAAGATTAAACAGTGCTCAGCAAACAATTTCCGATCATTTACAAGCAATGGGAAAGATTTTAAAGGAAGGAAAATGGGTGCCACACCAACTGAAGGGAAAACCGAAAAGTCATCGGTAAAATGTTGCTTGGGAAGTATTAACCCACCTGCTGTATTCACCAGACCTTGCTCCTTCAGATTACCACTTGTTCTGAAAGGCCCACGCACTTTCTGAGCAGCACTTCAAAACATACGAAGAAGTGAAAAATTGGGTCTCTGAATGGTTTTCCTCAAAACAAAAAAAGTTTTATTGGGACGATATCCAAAAATTTTCTGAAAGATGTGGGAAATGTGTAGCTAGCAATGGACATTACTTTGAATAAAGCACTTTTGACGTTTCTCTTGAAATTATCATGTTTTCTTTGATTATAAATTCCGCCATTATTAACAAGGACACCTAATATGCAGGAAGAAGTGATGGACCATAATAGGCGAGCTTTCTTACTTTTCCTTTGCAGTGTCCTTGACCTTCCAATGAAAGACCAAACCACAACAAAAAATAAGCAAACAAAAATGGAATGAAGACCATACTGAACAACTAACAATCAGAAGAGACGTTCATTGCTTCAGTGAGTATTCACTGAGCACTCACTGCAAGCTACTGCAGAGAGAATGATAGTACAGGTGGTGAAAACGGTAATGAAATGTTTACCTTATTCTGCAACAGAGCAAAGCTGCGCTAATGTTCAGGAAAATAACATAACACCCGTGAAATCTAAAAAGGACCATTATTCCTGGAAATGGAATGTATGTTCATGGTTTCCCTTTGTAGTCTTTTATCTGGAGAAGCCAAATCCTCAAAGCATCGGGAATTAATCTTCACTTTGGAAGGAAACTGCACTTAAAGTATCTTACTGTTTAAAAACTAAGTCTCCCTACTTCAGCTTCTTGTGAGATGGTTTGAAGTGATCTACGTAACTGCAGCAGCATTAAATTTTCAGGACACTGATTCTGATAAATTCTTAGATGGCAAACTGTTGTCTGATATCTGTCTGTTCATAGGAATAAGTGAGGACAGCTACTCTGTGAAATAATTACCGTGTCTTCTCTTTGTTAGTAAGTAATGAGCAATTTTCAATTTAAAATTCTGAAAGAGCTCAATCTTTTGACATTTATGTAGACCTGAAAACCAATTATTTTGGATAAGTCTTTTCAGTATCTAAGTTCCTACTTTCAGCCCTTTCATGATCTTAGAGCAGAATGTAGGGAGACTGGAAGGAAATTCATTATCAAAAGACTTTTTGTTTTTAACCAAGTTTGATAAAAGCATATGAGATTTAAAATGAATGTAGTTTGGGGAGAGAAACTGTGTTCATATTATTAATCCCACAATTATTAAGCATAGACTCTACTTTCCACCCTTCGTTTGTGCTAGATGTTTGGAATACACAGATCAAAACCCATATTGGGCCCCCGAAGGGTGGCCACGATGGTTGGAGCATCTTTTTGTACACCAAAGGGTGGCAGGTTCGCTTCAATTCCCATCAGGCACAAACCTAGGTTGCAGGTTGGATCCCTGGTCAGGGTGGGTACGGGAGGCCACAAATCGAAGTCTCTGTCTCTGTCTCTGTCTCTGTCTCTGTCTCTGTCTCTCTCTCCCCCCTCCCCCCTTCTAAAATAAACATATCCTTGGGTGAGGATTAAGAGAGGAAAAACAAAATCACATTGGGTTCCTTACCTTTAAGGGACTCAGGTCTGGTGCTGACTTGATACCTGTAATGGTGATTACAGAGTTGGCAGCACCTATTCCTGAAATTCAAAAAGCTTGTTGATGGGTCTGTCTATAGATTCTCTATGTAAAATGATGTCTATGATAGCTGATGTGTCCATATTACTGAATATATAAATGCAACATCATGAGACATGTTAGTGAGGATGGCTACATGATTGAAAGTATACACTGATTGGAAGAGAAAGAAAGGACCAAAAAATCATAAGAGTATGTTTCTCAGACAGTTTGCTAAAAAGCGAATGACCTATTTAAGAAAGAGCTTCGGACATTATGATCCTACCAATGAACAACCTTCAGTTGCCATTTCTTAGCACTTAAACATTTTGTAAACATACATTGAGCACTACACATGCGCTGTTTTAAGTAGGGGGATACAATGAAAAAGGACTGCGGGTCTATCCTAAGGAGCCTGTGGTCTAGAGCAGTGGTCAGCAAACTGTGACTCTCAAACTGCGGTTTGCTGCTCTGTTGACTAATGAGTTTGCCAACCACTGGTCTAGGGGAAGATACACAGAATCCAACAAATGATACCATTTACACTGTTAACTAAGGAAGACAGCAGTAAGGGCAGGATACAGTGGAAGCCCAGCAAGACCCTCACGTTGGCCAGGGAAACAAGAAAGACTTCCTGAAGAAATCTTTTTATTTGCTTCATATTCCAACCACGCAGCACAGTGCCTGGCACATAAAAGATAATGCAAAGAGTTTATGGAATGAATACTTGAAGCAATATGGAGAATTCCCAAAATATATAAAGTCCTGACTTTGAGCAGCTTAAATAGTCTAGTATACACAACTAATATTAAAAATAAGGGGTTTCAATAAATAGAAACACTGAAGTTTTATATGTTTCAATAAATAGAAACACTGAAGTATTTACTTTAAGAGAACAATAAATGAAAGATATTACATTGGGCTTGGAATGACTAAGGAAGGCTTCTTAGAAGAAGTGAGATTTCAGCCTTGGCCAGTGTGGCTCAGTTGGATGGTCACTGTCCCTTGCACTGAAGGTTGACGGTCCCATTCCCAGTCAGTGCACATGCTGGGGTTGTGAGCTCGACCAGGGGCGTGTGGGAGGCAGTGATCAGTGTTTTGATTTCACATTGATGCTTCTCTCTCACACCCTCACCTTTCTTCTATGTCTAAAAAAAACAATTAAAAAAATCTGAAGGAAAAAAAAAAAGTGAGATTGTAGGTAGCTTGTGAGGTTGCTGTAAATTTCATGAGTTTCAAGGATGAACGGTGCCCTATTGGAAAATCCCTGTTGCAGGTCAATGAAGAGACCAGTTTGGCTAGAGATCTGGAGCAGAGTTATAACATGGGGAAGGAAGACTGGGGTTTGAGTTAAGATGTTTCAAATTCCAAGATTGGAGAATTTGAACTGTATCCTATAAATTATAGGAAATTAAGGAAAGTTTTTTTGAGCAGTGTGGTAACATAAAAGCTATATATTTTTTGCATGTTAAACATGTAGGAATGTCTTTATTCCCTCAAAGACAAACACTTTAATCTGTGCTTTTCTGAAATATATTATGATCTTGGTCTTCGGTTTCTACTTTTTAAGAAGCTTTTCCTTAGGAGATCATTTTAGACTTCCAGAAGAGCTGGAAAAACAGTACACAGAGTTCCCTTCTAGTCTTCACCCAATAGAGCTGAGTTGGGAAAGATGAATATGGTTCAAGACCCGGTAGATCTTTAACACATACAGATGTCTAACCAGATCTACTAAGATTGCTCAGTAAACAAGCCCATCGCTGGAACGGAATCGTGAGCCTCTATTGTAAACTGGGTTGAGGTGATAAGGCTGCACATCTGCCAAGTCTTCAGACCCACGACCAAGAGATGCATGTTCTGTCGGCATCAACACGAGGGAGGGATGCGTGCCCTGGACTTGGAAACAAAGGTCCAGGAGGACATCAGTGCGGCTCCTTGCTTTTCGTCCCCCTCAGGACAAAGGAGCCCTTTAGACGGCCTTCTATCCACCTGCACCTCCACGCCCCACACACCCCCTCCTCCAGGAGGACCGGTGGCTGTGGTTTGGTGCATCGGGCCACCCGGGCTGAAAGGTGAACAGGAAGCCAGCTGCGGGCATGGCCTGGCTCTCCTTTTGGTTTTTCTCCTCCTCTGCCTCCTGCCCTGGGCACCTTTATGACCAAGGCTCCATGCCCCAGGAACAAGCACTTCACCTCACTTGCTTCTTTCTCCTGCCTGACTGGAGTGTGATAAGATGCAAAAATGCAGATACAGCCCTTAGGAGGGCAGAGGCCACCTTCGATTGGCAGCTACGAGGGCCTCCCCACCTCAGGGGAAGTGGCTGTTCCAGATAGGTGGTCTGGCTAGCCGGCCAGAGTTCTTTGCTTTGGGGTTTGGGACCAAATCCCCAGCAAATAATGAGGTGTTACTTTGCTTTTCTTTGCCATGATTCCTTCTTGAGAAACCACGAGGAGCAGTTGCTATGGTCTCTGGAGGATTTGGGTATTTCGGCTCCTCTGGCCCTAATACCAGGTAAGAGCACCCAAGCTGAGTTCACAATCCTTATAACACTGCCCAGCACCTGAACTTGCGTTTTATTGTCTCAGCACATAGTAAGTTCTCACACACACACACACACAAAAAAAAATAGCAATAATTCCACTTCTCTCCCCTGTCCCTTTAGCACAATAAGAGTAGGGAGAGAGCTACTGTGAAGTTGTTTCTAACTGTATTTTCTTGACTTATTTGAAAAAGTGGTTAATTTAATATATTCTCAAGGACACCTGTTTGCATAGAGGCAGAATCTTACAAGTACTTGCTTATGTCAGTGCCTTGAAAAGGATAAATATTCCCTATCAAAGGAATGTTTAAAAGACTTTACAGGCATTCATTTTATAGAACATCCTCTATACCTATTACCCAGATCTCTATATTTGAAGCCCTGCAAACAATTAAAAGAGTAACTCTCTGGTAAGAGTCTAGATTAAGCCAGATTGAAGTAAATGACCCTGACAAACTTTATTTTTAAGTTCTAAAGAAGAATTTGTGAGAAATGTTAATTACAGGAAAAAAACTGAAATATTCTTTCAAACTGCTTAACACTATAACATTTTGAAACGAGCAATACATTCACGTAGTTCAAAAATTAAAAAAAAAAAATAGAAAAAGATATTTAAGGGGAAAGTGTTTTTCTCTCTCCTGACTGGAATATTTTTAAAGCAGGAAAAAATCCATTAGAAAGCCACCTTTTTGGTCTGCTTCGCTTGGCTATTTGTGTTTCTGAGTAATTGTCTCTATGGCAACATCTTGCATTAAGCTACCTAACGATGATCAGGAGGTCAGAATTTATTGCCAAATGTTTGGAAGTCAGCCCTTATGTATAGTATTTGACTCAAAGTTATTTTTTTAAACTTACAAATCACAAATTTCCTAAAGGAAATCTCAAAAGCTAATAATCAAGCAACAACAGATATGCCATTTGATTATACTAGGTTTGAAGTATCTTCTTTATATGCAATTCCATGTAAATAATCAAAAGCAGAGTTTAGGCAAGAAATTAAGCATTTTTTTTCAATGACAATAACAGCATGTATTGCTATTTCCTACCATTATAAAAACGTTTACTAGCATAAGTCTATGCCGGGTATATACTTGTCGATTGCTTTGAAGCACATGAATAGCACAAGAAATTTAACAAAATGATGGAGACAGACAGAACTAATTTTTCAATTCCTTTGCTAAAAAATATGCTTTAACCAAAACATTGCCTCAGAGAATCATGCGTTTAGGAAATAAGGTAAGCAATCATTCAAGCAAAATGGATGAACCTCAATTAAAAAAAGATGACCGCAGAGAGGTACTGCCTACATCGGCACTACCTCCCGGAGTTCAACAGCAATCAACTCCACAGAATTCTTTCTTTTGCTCAATCTGAGTCTGGGAGCAATTTGCACTAATTTACTTTGTTTACTTTCCCTTGGAAGATGAAGTGTGGCTGAGCATCCTTCTCCTAAAATCTAATTTACTTAAAGGCAGTTGAGTCACATGTAAGCTTTTTCGCCCAGTCAAAACAACACACCTTCTTTCTTAACTTTATCCCCTTCACTCTCCCCATACTGCCAGATTCTGAACTCAAATCATTGTAGTTGTTTTTCTATTGTCCCCTCCTAAAGTTTTCCATATCTCCCTTAAAAATATGGACAATAAAGTGCGATCATATCTCGTTAAATACATATGACCGAAGCCAAGCAGAAGGAAAGCATTAGTCTTGATTTCTATACCTCCTATCTTCCTTTCTTCACCCAATTCCATCAACGTTCTTGATTTAGTTCACTTTTTTAAAATGTTCTTAATAATACTGAAGTTAAGCTAAAAAATGGTCTGTGATAACACCCAGCTTTTGGCTTGCTTTCTCTGGCCCTGTACCATTCATTTGCTCCTCCCGACCTGCATTTCATGTTTTATTCATTACTTGACTAAACAGCAAGTGCCACGCTGTGTTTGGATCAGACAGAAGGTAAACGCCAAAATATTTAGTGTCATCTAAAGACTAACGAACTTATTCTGAAGTCTGTCATCAATATCACCAATGAAAAAAGTAAAATAACATTTGCCAATGATACATCTGATAAGAGGTTAATATCTAAAATGTATAAAGAATTTATACAACTCAATGCCAAAAACAAACAAATAACTCAATTAAAAAATGGACAAAGGGCTGGGGCCGGTTTCGCTCAGTGGATAGAGCGTCGGTCTGCGGACTGAAAGGTCCCGGCTTCGATTCTGGTCAAGGGCATGTACCTTGGTTGTGGGCACATCCCCAGTTGGGGGGGGGCGTGCAAGAGGCAGCTGGTTGATGTTTCTCTCTCATCGACGTTTCTAACTCTCTGTCCCTCTCAATTCCTCTCTGTGTAAAATCAATAAAATATATATATATATATATTTTTAAATGGACAAAGGATTTGAATAGACAGATTTCCAAAGAGGACATGCAGATAGCCTACAGAGATATGAAATGATGCTTAACATCACGAATCATCAGAGAAACGCAAATTATACGCACAAAGAGATATCACATCACACCTCTCAGGATGACTATCACCAATAAATCAACAAACAAGTGCTGAAGAGAGTGTGGAGAAAAGGAAATCCTTGTGCACCACTGGCCAAAATGCAGTCTAGTGTAGTCACTGTGGAAAATTTACCACAAACAATTAAAAATGGAACTGCCTTATGACCCAACAATTCCACTTCTGGGAATTTATCTGAAGAAACCCCAAACACTGATTCAACAGAATACGTACACCCCCTACATTCATAGCAGCATTGCTTACAGTAGCCAAGATTTGGAAGCAGCCCATCAGTAGATGAGTAGATAAAACAGCTGTGGTACATTTACATAATGGAATACTACTCAGCTGTAAAAAGGAAGAAAATTTCACCTTTTGTGACAGTATAGATGACCTGGAGAGCATTAGGCTAAGTGAAATAAGCCAGTAAGAGAAAGAGGATTAACATATGATTTCACTCATACATGGAACCTAATGAACACAATAAACTAACAAACAAATTAGAAACAGACCCATAGATAGAGAACAGACTTGAAGCTATCAGAGGGGAGGGGAGTTGTGTTGCTGAAGAAAAAAGATAAAGGGATTAAACAAAAACAACAAACACAACAACAAAACAAAACAAAAAAAAACCTTCATAGACACAGACATTACCAGAGGGAAAGGGAGGTGGGGAAAGGTAGAAGAGGGTAGAGGAGGTATAAATGGTGACAGAGGGAGAGTTGACCATTGGTGGTGAACATACAATACAATATACAGGAGATGTATTATTTAATTGCACAACCCAATAAATTCAATAAAAAAGTTAAAAAAAATAAATTACTCAAAAAGAGAGTAAAATAATCCAGTCCCCAAACCAAATTTAATAAATTCATAGTGTTTTAAACAGTGTGTTTCAACCTATTAATAGAAGAATTGCTATGACTTTTAAGTAATTCACATTGTACAGTATATCCCAGACTAATAACTTTGCATTGTCCCGTAGTGAAAATCTATCACACGCTCTAGCTGATACTGTGCATGGACTTCACAGAGATGCTCAGGAAACCCATCAACGAAGCACCGGGGTCACTAAATTCCTGCAGCAGGATAGCAGTGAATCAGGAAGAGAGACTCAAGCTTCTTATGCTGCATCATTCAACTGATGAGTATATTGTCTTATTTCCTAAAATAGGGTTCATGAAAATCAACTTTAAGCTGGATCTTGTTCACTTATTGTAATGTTAATGTGTGTGTTTCCGATGGTCTTAGGTGACCCTGCTACCGGTTCTCAACCTGCTGCAGAGCCTAAGACCATCGGAAAACACAGATATTTACATTATGATTCATAACAGTAGCAAAATTACAGTTATGAAGTAGCAACGAAAATAATTTTATGTTTGGGGATCACCACAACATGAGGAACTGTATTAAAGGGTTGAGGCATTAGAACGGTTGAGAACTGATGTAGATTATCAAAAGCCATGATGTTTAAAACTAATTCATATAGTACAGTGTTAAGAAATATTTTATTTAATAGTAAGCACTTTTTCTAAAGTATCGATATTTTTCTTTATGACACATTAAAACTATCATTGAAGTTATTATTCTTATTCTTTTTTATTTTTCTTTTAATTTATATTATCATTATTATTTTGTATCTTTAGGTAGGCACCAGAGTAGTGGTTGAGTGTACAAACTGAAGCTAGGTGGTCTGGTTATATATCCAATTCTACCACCTACTTTGCTTATGTGTCCTTCAGAACCTTATTTGTCATCCTTATGATTTTGGGGTGGTTTTGAGGATTGCATGAACTAATCTATGATAGCATTATTTAAACAAATAATAGAATATTGTTAAATAAACCTGAGCATTTGTGTAAATACAATTGATTTGAAAGACTTAAATTCTTCTTAACAATTCTTATCCTTTAAATTCATCCCAAACAAAACTCCCTAAAGGCACAGATTTTATGTTATTTATCTTTCTAGCTCAGCATGGTGTCTACAACATAGTAGGAGTCTGAAAAATGTTTATGGAGTAAATGAGTGAATGAGAGAACAAATGAATGGAGAGACTGGACGTTTATTTTTACATCTTGTCTGAAAAATGGCACTTTTCAAAGACACAAGATCCCTTGGCAATGAATGCAGGCTGAGACAATTATGTATTAGTTATTAAGTGTAGTCAGCTAAAAGTTTTCATATTGAAAGCTAAAAAAAATGTTTTCTTTAAGTTAAATAAAAGTCTATTAAATAAACCTTAAATAACTCAGACTCCCTTTTCAACCATAAAGTGAGAAATTTAGCTGTGAAAAGTTTTAATCTACTTAAGTATAGGATGGATTTAACTTTATAATCTTGATCTCACAGACTTTCTCAAAGCCCAAGGCCTACTGAATTCAGACATGAGTGTCCGTTTCACCAAAATGTGGGTCTGTACGATCCTATATGTTTCTTAAACACAACTGCATGGCTGGTCTTTGTGTTTTAAATGTTAACATTTTCACTATTCACAATCCATTTTATCTTCATCAGGTGTATTCCTCTTTAAATGCTTACTTAATAACATATTTAAATTGCATAACAACGAGTACACAGAAAACTAAAATAGACTCCAGAATACTTTTTTTTTTTTTTTTTTTTTTTTGCAAATAAGAGAAGTTCAACAATACTTCTCCAATTTACTCCACCCCTATGCCTCATTTATGTAGAGTTTTAAATAGCTAAATTAAAACACTAGAGTAAAATTCTCCTGTCCCTGGGATAATCTAAAACTAACCCCCCCAAAAAAGAGGGTTCCCTGCTCATTTCACTCTCAAAGTTATGACTGCCTCCCAAAGACCAGAATGAGACTTCAGTTTTAATCTTAATTGAAGCAAATGTTATAGTCATCAACAGGAAGCACAACTACTCATCCATTCCACTGAGACATCTACGATCATGAGGATGCTACACATTTTCTCCCTTCTTAAAGGATCCTACGTGATGGGATTCAATTTCACAAATTCCAAAATACGTGAATGCTAGGGGATTTTAAAATTTAATCCCTTTGCCATTCCCTTTAGTTGTGCACAGCTTGTTTATCTTCTTCCTGCTAGCACAAAATGCAGTGCAGAAATGGAAACCAGATTGCTGTGTGCAGTGAATTTCATGTGGTTTCCACATTTCTCCTGGCAGCCGTTTCCCGGCAGACGCTCATCTCACAAATTCCTCCTTGAGTGATGGTTAAGTAAGATGGCATCTGCAGTCTCGTGACACGTTCTAAGCACACTCTTGCACGCCCTGCAAAAGGTGGGCAGTGTGTTATGGCAACCTGTAGGGCAGTTTGCATTGAAAGCCTTTGTCAAAGTAAATAAAGATGTTAAAAATGTAATTGAGGAAAGTGCTATGGTGACCTTGCTTAAGAAGGAATTCCCCTTTCTTTGCCTTTTCACATTCAGGAAAAATCACACAATAATCAATATGCATTTATTGACCCGATTCCTTGAGGGAAGCCATTGGGCAGTGTGCATGGAAAGGACAGGAAGGGTCCCTGCCCTCAAGGAGTTTGCAATCAAGTGACAAAGAGGAGATATAAATACCAGACCAAGTCAGGCAACAGTTTGGGAAGAATCAGCAGAACATAAGCAAAGATGAATGAAAGATTGGGATGGACAATGAGGGCTACATGGTTATGGGGAAATATTTAGAAAAAGGTATATCTGGAGACATGAAAAATCTGCTTTAAAGTAAAACAGAACAATCAACCTAAAACTCTACCATTCTCTTTCCTCCCTTCTGAAGATACTTGATTTTTTTAAGTCAAAAGTCACTGCTTCCTAAGAGAATTATTTCAAAGCCACAAGGAAGTATCAAAGTAATTTAACTTAATTTGGGATCTATTTGCTATTAAGCAATGAATACCTGGGGTTAAGTGAATCTGACTGAAATGTTAAGAAGAAAAAAATAGCCTGGCCAGCATGGCTCAGCGGCTGAGTGTCAACCTATGAACCAGGTAGGTAATGATTTGATTCCTGGTCAGAGGCAGCCGATCAATGATTCTCTCTCATTATTGATGTTTCTATCTGTCTCTTCTCCCTTCTTCTCTGAAATCAATAAACATTTATTTTTTAAAATCTCATTAAACAGTGTAATACCTATCTTCACTGGCAGCTCAATTCCAACCCCTGCTCTGAAGAAGACTCGGGAAGAAGCGGGGCTGGAGAAAAAAAGGCAAGAGCTACAGAAAGTGTCGCACTGAGCACAGCGGGGAGAAAGGTGCAAAAAGCAGCAAGAAGCCTATTGTACTGAATGCCCGTGGATTACTTGGTGGAGATACAGTATAGAACATTAACACATATCTCCACCTCTGGCCACAATAATTAGTTTAACTAATATTCTCTGCTCAAAGCTCACCAAAGGGGAAGAGAGTATCTGCTCCAGCACCACAGTCATCTGCCCCCAGGCAGCACCATGACAATTCTCCAAATTGTGGTCCTATGAATTGTGATAGAAAGTTGTCAGAAACAGCCCAATCCATTTTGTCCATACCATCTAATTCAGGCCTTCTTTCAGCCACCTCTCATTATCTGACAAATAAGAACATGAAAGACAGAACTAGCAGCAATCTATTCTGGTGTTCCTTCTCTTATACCTCAGTTGTACCCAACAAAGCAAAGGTTTGATTTAACCTCAAAGCAGTGAATTTGTTCAAGAAAGATGAAATTTTGAAATCATATACAATTACTTATATCTGTTTAAGTACTAAATTACAAAATATATTCTGCCTGGGGCTCTGAGCCACTTGGCCTTAGTGTTTTTACTAAGAATGTTAATTCAAAACTTCTGTGTCACAGTTGTACTATACACTGGTAAGCGACGGGAACTGTATTATGAAAATGATCTTACCAAGTTAGAAGTTTTCAACATGGCCTTTCTAAACAGTCTCCATCAGCACACATACATTGAAAATTCACAGAAACTCTCCTACATTGAATGTGAAGATGTGTACTGTGTGCTGTGGGAATGGTAGTGTGAAAGGAGGAATTTTATATACTGGAAAAATCCTGAATATCTACCTAATAAAAGAGTGACATGCTAATTGGCCATACCTTCGTGATGCCCATCAGCCAATCAAGAGTATGCAAATTAACCTAACAAAGGTGGTGGTTAATTTGTATACGCAGGTGCCAAGGGGGCGGGGTGGGATGCAAGTATCCCTTACCACCTCAGCTGCTCCAGGCCTCTGGGCAGCATGGGAAGATGGAAAAGCGGCTCTGGCCTGAGCTTAGGCAGTGCTGGCAGCCAGTGGAAAGACGGCCCATTCTTGCATGAATGTTAGTGCATTGGGCCTCTGATATACGTTTAATACCCCAGATAAATGCACTAAAGGTGCTGCAGTTTAAGAATGCAACAGAAATGGAATTCATCTATATGAAGCTGAATATACAACATATAATCTGAACAAAATCAAATTAAACAACAATAAAGTGAGAGTTCACATTAACAAATTGAATCCAACCTAACCAGTATTAACAATGCTGGGTGACGAACACCAATTATTTTATGACCTAAAGACAAAGATGGAATTAAAGTTGAGGTTGATTTAGAAAGCACAGATAGGGCAAAATGTACTGGAAAATCAACTCCCACTAGCTCTCTTGTATATTGTTAAAAAAAAAATAAAAAAAATGAGGGACTCAACTTTCCAAAAATTAACCAGTTGAAATTATAGGACTGAAAATGTCATGGTCTGGAATCATAAAAAAAAAGGGAGGGAAGTCCAATATCCTCAACACTGGCTTCTCTGCTGGCAAAGGCAATCACTTCTAGAAAAGTCAAAAGATTCCTTTTATGCCACTCATTCCAGCTCTCATTTTCTCTTGTTTAGAGAACTTGAACGAAAAACAAAACAAAACTAAGTTCTTTTGTGAGCTTCTCTTTAGTAATAATGTCATAAGGCCCTAAAAATGCAAGTTGAACTCTAAACATTGGCTCCAATATACATGTGTACTGGACCAGGCCCAAACATTTTTGTTTTATGTTCTTTTTTAATTGATTTTTAGAGAGAGAGGAAGGGAGTGGAAAAGAAAGATAGGAACATCGATCAGCTGCCTCCTGCACGACTCCTTCTGGGGATTGAGCCTGCAACTAGGTCATGTGCCCTGATCAGAATGTGAACTGCAATCTCTTGATTCACTGGTGGACACTCAACCAATTGAGCCACACCAGCCAGGCCAGCCCCAAACATTTTCAATGGGGTCCAAACTTCTTATAGGAAAAAAAAAAAAAGCAAAGAACACTATCTAAAAATCTACTAGTTCTCCAGCAAAAGGAACTAGTAGTTTTCTAAAGCAATCCTAATCTATTCTGGCCAATGAAACCCAAGAGTAGTTGTTTCTTTAAAAAAAAAAAAAAAAAAAAAAAAAAAAAGTGAAATAAAAAGGAAGTGAATTGTACCAGAGGAAGATGTTTCATTACAAGGAGAAGGTTGGGAGGAAAATTATTTTTCCTAACCAAAACGCAATTAGTTCACAAAGTGTGTGTGCAGGTTTTACTAGTAAATGCAGTCAGTGGTGGCTCCACCAGCGCAGAAATCAATGCCGAGATGATGCATTTGCAAAATTACGAAGGCATTTCCTATCTAATTTACACTTTTTAGCCTTCAACTGTTGCTATAAAGCTGTGACAGGCACAATCTTTAAAAAAAAAATATGACTAAATTGTGCACACACCAAAACTAACGTCTAAGGTTACAAAGAAAGTATTGCACATGCTCTAATCTTAAAGAGCATTACTTTAAAGAAGGATTTGATTTTGATGTTGGTAACTGTCATAGAGTGGTCTGGTTTAGTTTAAAAATATACATACACACACATATATGTACTCACACACACGTTTATAAACATACAGATTTTTATATGTATAGGATGTCCATATATGCATTATAAAGGCAATGTTTATTAAGATACATTTCATTTTCAAAGTGTAATGGAATATTGAGCTATATGCTGTTAAAGTGTGTATACATTTTGAGGGATACCCTGTACAGACAAATTACAATAAAAGTGGGTAAACTCAAAGGTCAGGAAACTCAAAGTCACTCTTGGCTTTTCAAAAAGATTTTCCAAAAAGTGATCTTCAGGAGCCACCTCCCACTACCGTGTTTTAAAAACAATCTGTTGTCCTTCTCCCAGAATCAAGTGTTTTCTTCTATTTTTACTTGTTGTGTGTACACGTCATTTGTTTATCCAATGAGATTATCAGCACCTTAAGGAAAATAACACGCTTTCTTCCTGAACACTTGCCGTGGCCTGGGCTCTGGAGTCACGGGACCTGGTTTGGAACTGTGGTTGGTAACTGAACAAGATGGGAGCCTGGCGGGGCCTCACAGCAGCACCTAACCCGCTTGAGATTCCCCATGTGGCCAGGCCCCCTCCAAGTTCCTCTCACACATTAGCCCATTTAATCCTCAGAGGAACCTATTTTACAGATGAGGAGACAGGAGCTCAGAATTGTCACATAATCGCCAACATCAAACCTAAAGCCAGGATTCAAAGCCAGGAGCCCTCCCACCGCACTGCCTCTGCAGTTCCCGCTTCACCTATAGCCCTGAAGAAACCCCACCTTTCAGGGTTATTGGATTAGATTAGGTTACAAATAAAAACCACAAGCATGGGGGTTGATATCAAATAAGTGCTCAAAAAGAGAGGCATTAAACAAAACAGACCGTTAGACATGGGACACAGAACACTTTCCTTTCTTTACAGCTTCTACCCTGCGGTCGGGAGCATTGATGAAGTTACAATCGGATTCCATATGGCAAACTGAAGCTTTTGTTGATGGATTAATACATGAATCATATAAGTGCTCATAAAAATATGTGATTCACACTCATTTGCAATATGTAAATAAACTTTGCATGAACTAATGTATACACCAAATGCTTTTTGTTATCTGTGAGAGAAAAGCAAATTCCCACTATGGCAATTTGGAGTATTCTAATGTGGTCTCATATATACCTTGAGTAGATTCTCTGGAGCAGGGGTCCTCAAACTTTTTAAAGTGGCGGCCAGATCACGGTCCCTCAGAGAGCTGGAGGGCCGGACTATACGAACTACTAATTCCTACTGTAACACCTCGGCTGCGCTCACTGCCCAAAAAACCTGGCGGGCCGCATGTGGCCCGCGGGCCGTAGTTTGAAGACCCCTGCTCTGGAGACTGAACAGAATGGGGAAGCCAGTTGTAGTATCTACATATAACATACTCAACTAAGCAGATTTATGCTGGATAAAACCCTTTAAAAAAATTTTATTGATTGATTTTTAGAGGGAGGGGAGGAGAGTGTGCACATGTGAGAGACAGAGAGTGAGAAACATTCATTTGTGGTTCCACTTACCTGTGTGTTCCCTGGTTGATTTTTACATGTCCCCTGCCTGGGATCGAACCCACAAACTTGGCATATCGGGACAACATTCTAACCAACTGAGCTTCCTGGCCAAGGCTGGATCAGACCCTTTTAACAGTTCATATAATTTGTGTTTCCCCTTCTGCATATACCAGAAAATTATAAATCCTCAAATAAAGATCCTGTGCCCTGGATTATGCCAGCATGCCTAGCATCACTGGAAGACTCAGAGCTTCTAAACTGACCCACTGTGTAATAGCCGGTATTCTGGGCGAAGCAGAAAGCCTCCCATCCCACACATATTTCCTTGCAGTCGCCGTGCTTCCCTTGCTAGCCACAGAAAGGATACTTTCTCTGCCCCTGAGAAAAGTGGTTCCTGAGTCTACATGAGGCACGGATTGGGTTTTTTTCTTTCTATTGGGTGTCATGCATGCTCATTTCTGAGGTGCATTCAGGAAATAAAATACTAGGGATGCCAAAAGACATCAGGAGTCAATATTGTAAACTGGTCAGTGACCCGGGGACTCCGTAGTCCCCCTGTGCCAGGGAGCCAGTGCTCACTGGGCAGTCTGGTCGTACATGGAATACGATGGGAGGTCAGAGCACATAGCGTTCAGATGATGCTCTCTGGCCTTTGGGGGTTGCATCAGGCGGCAGGCGGCATTCCTGGTGTGCTCTCACTCACAGTCTGCGTGAGAGGGCCAGCACCAATTTTCCAATCGCTTTATCTTGCACTCCCCGAAAGATCTCAAGAAAGTGCCTCAGATTTTCCTGGAGTCATAAATCATTTATTTACCTTCACGTGACCGGTTTTCCATGGACCCAGAGTTTTCAGGCCTGCCTGCCGGATGTATTATGTTACTGGAACTCAGAAATGGCTGTTGTGCACGCCAGTGGTTAGGAAAACTCGAAGATGTAATATTATCTTTCTCAACTGATTTGGGGAAAGAATGTTCATAAAATATATACTGCTTTTGGTTAGGGGCTGATTTCTAAATAAACAGACTCCGCAATGGAAATTCCAGAGACAGGCAAAACAAAACTTGCATTTGTAAATGTAGTACGTTTTTTGTTTTAATCCGCTCTCTCACAATCTCTGCAAACTTTTGCAAGCATTCTGAAGATTATCAAGTCAGCTGCATTAGGTTGACTTGGGGCTGTTTCGATTTAGGGCTGTTTCCGTGTAACTGGGTTTTCAGTTGGGAAAGGGAAATCTGTCAAGTCTTCCCTATTTCACAGCCTTTGGTCTGGCATCTCAGGCTAAGGGGGCCCCTTCCCTGTGGGGAGCTGGAGGCAGCCATTTGTTGAGAGTCAGGAGGGAGGGAAAGGAGGAAAGAAAGCTTTCGTATAACAAATCTGCCAGTCCTCATGGGCCCCAACAAAATAGGAGACACTGGCGATTAAGGGACTGGATGCCTCCCATACAAATTTAAAAATGTGCTAATCCACACCACACTAAGTGGGGCTATCTTCCCTAATTTGCAATGAACTGGGGTCAACTAGATTTTTATCTCACACACAAACTGGGAAGGAGAAAACAACAAGAAAGGAAATGGCACAGCTTTCTTAGATCCTGCTTTTCACACAAGATTGTATGACGGATTGCTACACAGGATGCTTCCAGAAGATTAGAAGGCCAAAAATAAGCAAGGAAATATGGCTGGCCCAACGTTCACATTTATGTCTGAAAGAATGATGAATCAGAGACATAACAGCAATACACATATACTGTATAAATGTTAAAACTGCACCAAGGCTTTCGTTTAAGATAAAAATAAGATAGCTTTAACTCTCGAGTTGTCATGATAAAGGTTAGGTCGGAAACCAAATGCATACTATGCATCGCTTTTACTCAATCTTCCCACAGTTGAATGCAGATTATTTTCAAACTTTTTCAACTCATGGCACAAATAGATGTGGGATGCCAAAATGATGTGTGTTTTTTGCCAATCTTATAAAAATATATAGATATAATTTTGACTCATTCACCGTAGATGACTATTGTTGCGTGGGCTGTTATTCTTTTATTTGACAATCTAAGGGGAAAATGGCCAGTACAACTTGATTACACAGTCAGGTATTCATGTTTTAAAAATTCTTGCAGTGCCCTGGTTGAAATCACTGATTTAATGGATGGCCTACTATAGGCTAGTTTAAAAAACGTATAAAGATACTATCCCTGTCTTCAATGAGCTTATATTTTACTAGAGGTCTGGTGCATGAATTCGTGCATGGGTTGGGTCTCCAAGGGTGGCTGCAGGGATCGGATGGAAACCCACAGTCCAACGCTGCCTGCCACTCCTGCCTGCTGCTCCCACTCATTCCGGTCCCTCTGTGCCTGCTGCAGGATCCCGTCCAGTCAGTCTCGATCGATCGAGAGAGGCAAGCACTACCGCAGCAGCATTCAACAGCCATGAGCCCTGCATCTGACGCCCGACTCAAGGGCGGTTGGGAGGGCCGGGACCCATTAGGCCCTCCAGGCAGGTGGTAGGACACCCTTGCTGGCCTGGGATCCGGATTCGTCCTGCTGACGTTTGCACCAGCTGTCAGGAGCGACCTGGCAGCTGCTTTCACATTGTTTCTTCCTTGCAGAGTGTCTATGGAGGGGAAGCGGTCGCAGTGCTCAGGACTGACTTCCAGGAGGCTGGCAGTGCAGGTCCATCGGTGCCTGTCCTGTTTTCCAAAGATTGGGCCTGTAGGACTATTGAAGGGAGTGTGGGCCGCCAGGACTGGTCAGTCAGTTAAGCAGGGGCTCCCACTGTGGGAGCACAGTGACCACCGGGGGGCAGCTCCTATGTTGAGCATCTGCCCAACAGATGCGTGCATCTCAGCAACCAGTTGTTTGGTCGCTAAGGCTTTTATATATATAGATTTGGGGGGAAAGCATCAAATATTTAAAATAATAAATAGTACACATAACATTTCAGTCTAAAACTAAGAGAAGGCTAGAAATTAATAATAGGAATTCTAAGTCCGGTAAGAATTCAGTAGGGAGAAAAATCATCTCTGTGAGTTAACAATTTGCTTTTGATCACAGGCATCTGAATTTAAAAAAAAAAATGCTGAGTTCTGTTATTTGCTGTAATTCAACCAAGTTATTAACTCTCTAAAACTAGATTTTCATCATCAATAAAATGGGAATGATAAACGTATCTAGCCCATAAAATGATTATAAGAAACTGATACATTTTATATGAAAGGATTTTGTAATCTATAAACTATAAAAATGACCCTTGCAAAGATGGTAAACAGAATCACACCAAATTACAATTAATTTGGGAGAACAGAAGGTGGAGGGGGAAATGATGAACTTTTTCTTAATCTACTTTCTATTGTTTGAAAGTTTAAGGCACTATCTTGTAACAAAACATTTAAAGCAATATAAATACTATCTGGAGTGTGCATATATGGATGTCACAGAACACCCTGATTGTAAACACTAATAACGCTGTTTCTTTATAAGTACATAGAAACAAGTCTCCACCTGGTTTCAATTTGAGAATTTCTAAAGTCACAAAATTTTGCCAACCTTGGGAATAATAACCAACTGAAACCGTTTATTTTCCAAGACATTTTAAAACAGAGCAAGTTTTATAGTCAACCAAAACCATCCATTGATGCAAACAATCAGTTTGGTCAATACCTTTTAAAATAAGTTAAATAACATCAGTTTTCAAAGGCAAGTCTTTTGTCATCACTAACTTTTAACTGATAACTTTACAGACCTCGGAAAGTCCTCACACCATTTCCAAAGGAATGCCAAGAACTTTCCATAGAGGCGAGGCTACGCTTTAGATTAAACTTGATCACAGATTAGCATTCCTAACACTATAGGTAAGTGTGAGCTCTTTGAGGGAAGGAATCATACTTCCTTAAACTTCATTTATTTATTTTTTGAATCCTCACCCGAGGATACTCTTTTCACTGATTTTCCAGGCAAAGTGGAATAGAGGAAGGAGGATGGGAGAGGAATATCAATGTGAGAGAGACATGTCCTGTATGCACCTTGACCGGGGGTGGGCAGTGAACACACAACCGAGGTACATGCCCTTGACTGAGAATCAAACCTGAGACCCATCCGTCTGTGGGCCAGTGCTCTAACCACTGAGTAAAAACCAGCAGGCAGGGCCTATCTGCTTAAATGTTATATGCCCAGTTCCTGGCACTGTGACGAGCACATGAGTAGGCAGCAGGAAGAAATACTAGTTGAACTATTTGGAGGAAAGATAAATCTAAAACACTCTGAACAATTGCATGCCCAGTGAGACAGGCTCACATGCTAACGGGACACAATCTTTAATACTTGTTTCTGCAGAAAAATCTCTTACAATCCTTCCAAAGGAGGAAGGATTAAGTTCAAGTTCCTTGAATACAACATTATAAAAAAAAAAAAAAAAAAAAAAAAAAAAAAAAAAAAAAAACCCTATTTGAGAAAGGGATCTCTCCCGTTTGAGAAAATACAGATGTGTGAACCAAGATGAAATCATGGAGCAGTCTGATCAGAACCACCTTTCATCTGCCTTACCCAAAATTTCCAAGGCACGTTTCATCGATATAAATAGCAGAGGGCAGGGGAAGGGCTTCCGCTATGGTGGCAGAATCGAGCCCGCACCTGGAAGCCGGAGCTCCTGGCCGGCGACTGTCCCTCGGGCTCCTGGCTCCTCTAGGATGACTTGTGAAGAAACAGACCCTCAACAAGGATAGAAGTGGTATCCACGTGGAATAGGACTATTCTGTTGTGTGTACGTACTCACATTTGCCTTTTTCCAGTCTTCTCCTACGAGGGGCTGAGGCACCCTGGGCTTGCTCAAGCACTAGGCCCGAAGACACAAGGATGGAAGCTGAAGAACAGGGACACGCGAGGCAATCCTTCTGATTCCCGTGGATGATTTCAATCTCTCTGTGAAGGATGTACCTGAGGCTAATCTCCCCAATTCCATCTTAAACTGCTGGGTAACTCACTCGTATCTTATTTCATCTTCCTCCCAAGGTAAATGGGGCTGGTGATAACTTTTGAAGTCTTTCACGATACGTTCATTCAAGAGAAGACATTCCAGGAAAAGAGAGTGCTTTAAGACAGTTCTCCCTTGAAGCTTTTTGGAATATTCAGCCCAGAGTACTTAAAGAGAGCTATATTTTTTCTGCTTCTAAAAAATATCACAGAAAGCCAGCAGCCATGACTTGCGTTGGCTGTAATTGTTTAGAGAACGCTAAGTCACTTAGTTGGGCTACTCAAATTAAATGTGGAAGCTACCGAGGAATTTTCTCACATTTTGATCTTGGGAAGGGCAATTAATCAAGGTCGCCTTTGAGGACCTCTAACTTAAATCAGAATTCTGTGATGAGAGAGTCAGGTCTGCACACTCGGAACAGTCACCCGTGTATATATATAATTGAAAACAGAAAGGACAGGAGAAGAAAAGGAGATGCCTGTGGGCTGATACGTTATAACCTTTGGTCAAGCGGTATTTGGCAAATTTCAACAGATTTAGTCGAGCAGAGATAACACCAGCAGCAGAACCCCATGAGAACAAAACAAAAAGCGGTCACGCAGAGTTGGGGATGGCCAGGGGGAGACAACGCCGGACCTAATGGCGTGGATCTCTCCACCGGAGGCAGCGTGGTGGGGCCCTGCAGTCACAGTTTCGTGGTGGAGGCTGGCAATCCTAACTTCCCAGTTTCCTTAGGTCAAGCCATAGCACAGCGTCCGGAGCAGCAGCCAGTGTCACCGAGGGAAAGGAGGAAGGCCACATGTGGAACTCATTACTCATGGAGAGGCCATGACAAAGAGCATTTCTCCAGACTTTTCATGGGGGCTTCACTTTCAGGAAGTTGCTATAATTACTGTTCAAGTCTAGAGCAGCCTGCAAGCCGCTGACAGATCCAGCAGAGGAGGAGGAGGAGGAGGAGGAAAAGGAGGTGGAGGAGGAGGAGGAGGAGGAGGAGGAGGAGGGACAACAGAGAGAGGGGGGAAAATGAACTTATCTGCCCTTTTTGACGAGTGAAATACCAGAAAATAAAGTGCCACAGGAAAGCACGGGTGTACACACACACACACACACACACACACACACAAAAAAAAAAAAAAAAAAAAAAAAAAAAAATTCCTAAGGAGCCCTGGCTTCCAGAGCTCTGCTTTCTGTTTACTTTCTTATCTACCCCTGTGTCTTCAAGTGACTTTCTAGCCCAGATCAGACAGCAAATTTGTCCTACTTCCCTGACTCCCTTTCAGTTGGCCACAGCAGAACTGTACATCTCAACTCTTTTTTTTTTTTTTACAGCTTTTCCATACTGGGGCCCACTTCCTGCCCGGTTGAGGGGAAGAATCTGGCCTGGAGATGAAATGACTGTTTAACATTACACCAGAACATCTGGTACCATTTTACGCACAGACCCATGTCTGAGAGCAGGCGGTTTCTAGCGGTCTCTCCAGCGGCACAGCGCATACCCAAACCTCCCCAGGGTGACATCATCCCATATATGGACTCTCCAGCCCAGCCCTCCCCCTTTTCCTGGTCCTAAATTCATTGCCAGTTCCCCAGTCCGCAGCAAATGTGCCACGTCAAGACTGAAAATCACAGCCCTGGAGTGGGGCTCAGTCAGTGCAGCAAGGCTCCAGGGGGGGGAGAGCCGAATGCAAACTGTTCCCAGGGACGGAGAGAGGATTTTTAAGGGCCCAGATGGAAGCTTCTGGAGCTCCTGCCCCGTCGGCCCAGTGTTCAGACTACCTGTTCAGGACGATGCCGTTGTACAGTAGTCTGCACATTGGTTAGACTGGGCAAGGCACAGCAACGCCCTGGACGGCCGGGACCGGAGCGGCTGCTTCCGAGAAGAGGACGTTTGTTGGCTCCTCTTTTGTGTCTCATACCCAGTGTTTCTCTCCACAGGTTTTACACTGCAGGGGACTGAGGAGCCCTCGGGGACGCCGCTGGGAAGAGACGGCTGGCTCCGGGGAAGACCTGCGGGTAAGGCCCTCTCGCCGCTCACCTGGGCTGAGGCAGGGAGAGCTGAGGTGGGAACCGATGGTTTGTGTCACCTGCGAAACGGGCGTTTGTGTGGCCAAGAGCTGTCATACGTTTACAGGAAAAGGGCAGATGGGGATTGCAGTGCATGGTGATTTACTATTAGGTTCCTCGCTTTCTGGAGGTGTATACGTATTTTTCTTAAGCTTAAAAGATTTTTCCACTTCGATATGAAATACAAAGGCTCCAAACACTAACAATAATTGGAGGAGGCTGGTTTTTGCAATGGGTGAAAGGAATAAATTCAGAGACTTAAAAACCTGTTGAATGAGGGCTGTGCTGTCACTTGAAGATCCCAGAATTGGTTCCATTTTTGCCCCAAAGTAAAGAATACTTGCAACGTGTACAATGCTGTGTGGAATAGTGCTTTTCTGAAATTTTGCTTATATAAGATAAATACCAAAAATAACAGGATCTAACGATAAAAGAGTAGACTGCCAAGTTTTTTTGCCCACCAGACCACTCAGATGGGACTTGCCCAGAAAAGAGCGCCAACTCAGAACTATTGAGTCAGCAACTGAATAAACCAGGAAATAAAAGCCTCTGTCTTCAGCTATCCCGATATATAGCCCTGGGTGGTTCTTTTTGTTGTTGTTGTTGTTTTAAAATCCAAGATTGGTTGATAAAATTGCCGGTCAGCTGAGCCCTCATGCCTAGGTTTTACAATGTGTCTATGTCTCCGAGAATTTAAAATGATAAGGTACTTTGTCTAGAAAGCCACTGATAAAAAAGGAATTTGTAAACGAAGGCAAAAGTTTTTCTTGGTCAGTTTCCAGCTGTCCTGGAGGTGAAGGAGGGAGAAGAAGGTGGGAGGAAGGAAAAGTGAATGAAATCCCAACAGAGAGAATAATATAGAAAGTCTGGGCTGCAATATGATCCACAATGAATTTCAGAGGTGGGTCCCGTAAGGAAAGTTCTGGAAAAATGGTACTGCCTCAACCCTCATTCCTTCAACCCCCTATTTATAGCAACCGCCGAAGAATTCTATATAATGAAAAATCTGTTCTATAGACTTAAATCCGAAACATTAATATAATCTCTTTTGTCCTCCCTTAAATTCTTTAAAGTTACAGTGGTTCCTGAACAAATCCTTTTCTAAGTTATATTTTCAACAATTCAAAATTGTCACACATTCTCCTTTGCATAACAGTTTATTATAAAAGGTTCCGCAGGTTATCTTTTGTCAAAATGATTTATTTTAAAATTTACCCTTTTGATCGTCCTAACACTGGTATTAAAAAAAACAAACAAACACAGGTTTTCTCTCCTATTCATGATTTTTAGTTAAAATATTATGAAAAGGGAGAAATTTAGCTATCTTCTCCACTTAGAAGATATGATTTGTTTTCTAGTGTGACTTAGAGGTTTCCATATTATTTTTCATTGAACAAATGAGATTTTTAAAATCTATTGATATATAGTTTCTACTACATAGGAAAATTGAAAAGAGAAACTATGAGATAACTTACCAGAGGTTATTTTTTTAAGAAATGTATTCTACTAATGTGTACAGTTAGCAAAGAAGATAGTTATAAGGTACCGTAGTAATGTTTAAGATGTCTCAAATTTTGAGGGTGTTTTTGTGAGGAGGTTTTTGTTTTGTTTTTTCTCTGTAGAAATGATTGAATTTTATAACTTACTTTCAATTCATGTATATTTAAGTGTTTTTTTATTATTGTGAAATGGCTTTTTTTTATTTCAAAGAAACTAACCACCATCAGTCCCTCACCTATTTCCTCTCTCAGGATGGCTTTTAGTTTGCAGACGAAGGGGACCCGGGGGTGTCCTTGGCGTAAGTACAGGAGTAGAGAGAGAAGAATAAATCTGTATGGGGGGAGCCGAGGGGCCCCCAGATGTGCTTGGAGTCCCGATTATCCATTTTTGATGCCAAGTTTTAACAAATGAAAAGGAATAATACTTATTTTTTTTAACTGGCGTGAGCTCAATGCAAGATCAAAAAGCAAAAGCTCACTTTGTAAACCTCTGCTCACTGAAGGCAGGATGGTAGCGTGTGCGCTGGGACATACACGGGCACGTATGCAATCTTTTAGTGTAAACTCAATTTACTTCCAGGGTAGAATAACGCTTACTTTTATTTTGATATTATTATACTTTGTGAGGAGACATACAAATATTTTAGGGATCATGGGATCTATTCCAGAGAAAACTAACCAACAGAGATCATCTTCGACTAAAACTGCTCGGTCGATATGATGGGAAGTGTAAGTATCAAAATTAAACACTGTGTATCATCAGAAAGAGAAAATGTCTGCAGAGTCTATCCAAAGCCGCACTTCACAGAAACTGAGTAGCTATTTTTCATTTCAGTATGTGAATGATTGATAAGTTAGACGAGGTTTGGGGTTAGAATTTCCTGCCATCTAAGAGAAAGGAAATTCAGAGCTTTAGCTTTCAACACATTTTCTTAATTGGAAGAGGATCAATAGGAAACAGTTTATTTACATTTTCAAGGCGCACCCCCCCCCCTTTTTTTTTTAAACCATAGATCTCCAAATCCAAGAAGGTTTGTGACAAAATTTCACACTGATCACTTTCGTGTAATTAGTCAATAGATTTAATGCCCTTCCTGCTTGGCTTTCAGGCCTTCCACCCAGATAATGTGTTTATGTTTTTGAAAGACCAAAATATACTATCGCCACCCCACCCCCCACCTCTGGCCTACAGACCACCCAAGTTATTCGCTCTGTGGGAAAGAGTGCAGGCATAAAATCCCGACTGATAGAATTTTTTTCCCCCTTTTTCTCGTTGAAGTCGTAAAGCTGTTACTGTAAGGAAATAAAGTAAAATACAATTGGAAATATAAAAAGTCCACTGATCCACCAGTGTCATCCTTAAGGAAAGAGAGAGGAGCCAAAGCTCTCAGCTCCTCGACAGGAGATCTGCTGTTTAAAAACAACCCACTTTCCTCTTCTCCAAAGAGAATATCCCACCCATGACAACAAAGTCCAAATACGTAAAAGACCAGCACTCAGAAATCCCAGCTTAAAATAACCAAAGGTCAGGCTTACCCTGAGAGGAAACAGAAATTTCTGAGCAAAGATGAAAACTTTCTTACTTGCTTTCTTCTACCTTTTGACCTGGGTTTGCTGCTACTTGTGCAGACAGAAATAATCACCCATTTTTTGAAGAATTTAAATGTTTTAATTAATATAAATAATGAAGTCAATTGAGGAAAATAATTAAATCTTCATTTTGAATTTTTTTTTTTTTTTTAACTTATAACAGCCAGTTTCCTGCAGTTGCTTTGGTTTAATGTTGCAATTAAAGACTTGGAACATAATTATTTTCATGCATTTTTTTTTCCTTAATAAATGAAAGACAAAAAAAGAGAACTAAAGAGTAGTGTGACCTTATTAAAAATTACATTGCATGATAATAATGTACATACAGTTTTTCTCATATTTTAGCTATTATTTTAAGTGATATCAAATTTTAATGTTTACAGTTTGGAAGACAGAAAAACACTCCTAGCTGTTTTTTCAACCTTTCATCTTTTTAACATGGCTATGAGGTATGCAGATGCCACACACTTACTATAAGTGTGTTTTAAAAATCTATTAGAAAAATAAACTATCCAAAAGTCTTAAGAGCAATCATTTTCCAGCAAGATTTCCCCACCCTGAAAAACAGTTATGGATTTTCAGGATCTGAGATTTGGGGGCATCTTGGTTTGCTAGAATTGTTTTTCCCCATTAAAAGAGAACATATGAACTCACAAATTTTTCTTTCTGTTTTTCCAGGTTACATCATTCCTTAATTGAGCAGAGTTAACTGGATCAAAGTATTTATGTGAGAGAGAGGGAAAGCTATACCGAATTACAGTAATTTTTAATTTCTACAAATATGCTCTTTGTAAGGGAATCACTCTATAAATATTTTCTGTTGCCCTGAATGCAGCAACGATAACAAAATAGTTGCTTAAGGTATTTGTTTTCCCATACTCTGACCTTGTAATTATTTAACGGCAGCCAAGTTCACTGATGTTTTTGATTTTGTTAAAGAAAAACAGACAAAAGTCTTCTACTCAGAAGTGATGACCAGAAACAGAATCAGACATTTATTTTCTTGAAATGAAATAAATGGAAACTTGCACTTCTCAACTCTGTTAAAGCTGTAGCACATCTAATCACTTCATAAAGGTTGAGCTGTGTATAAAACTCATTTTTTCATAGCCTCTAAAAATTCTTTCATTCTCCATAAAGTTTCTATCTGCTATTTCTCTCAGAATTTTACAGTGAACAGGAAATACACTATTTGTTTTCTTTAAAATTATTTGGAAAAAAAAATCCTAATTATACACTCCTTAGACAATAATGCTTTTGTTGTTGTTTTAAGAAATCCCACTTATTGTCATTTTGACTATCTGGTGGTTTTGTTGTTTAAAGGGAAGGATATGAATTGATCATTTATTTTAAAAGAGCCAGTAGAGTTATTTTTGACTCACCAGAATTAAATTTTCTATCTGTATATTTAAAACCATCATCATTCTTTCTCTCAGACGGAAATTATAAGGAAATATTCCAAAGGGCCTGGTTTTACTTTTTGGATATGAAATGCAGTTTCATTTTCTGTGTTTAAGGTATTATTTTGTAACTGTAGTGCACTAACAAGATCCAAACACAATCTGAGTGAGCATCTCAGTGGCCAACAACGGTGTAGTTTATACCCTTTTGATTCATGGCAGGGCACTACGGTTAATTAAGCGGAGGACTTAAGCTCACAACTGCTTTTGATTTGGTCTTCACATCCATACTTAAAAGCTGCATTAAAAAGGATATGAGAAATTTAAATACGTTCCTGTTGCTTAATAAAGTATTGGTAAAAATACAATACAACCTGTGAAAAATCCCAAAGGTCGGCTGGTTGAACTGCCAAATATATTAGGCTCATTAATTACTTTTAAAATGGCTGCCATTTCCATGTAAATGATAAGTTTCTTTTTCGTGGAGAAGGTTATGGTACTTATCTACTACAAGAAACATGTATAAACATGTCTTTATCTTTAACTTCAGTATTAAAATATGCAGAGTTTGGGGAAGAGGAAAAACATCTGGTTCAATTACTCTGAACTCTGACTGCATTATGGGCCAGTAATAACATGAAATGGAGTTAAGAATAAACCTGGTGTTTAATCTTTTTTTTTTTTGTTTGTTTGTTTGGTTTTGCCTTAAAATTTCAATATGAGTTTTCTGTCAAGTCAATGATTCATGTTAGCACATTGGGAACAAATGTATAAGTGTACTTTCTGAATAAAGTCGAAAGTCTAACTTGTTTTTAGCTCCATAATGTTTTAATGTTTAATTCTATTGTGTGTTTTTCTCCCTTTCCCCTTGACCCTCCAAATTCACCAAATCTGGAAAACAGACTGACCGTATCTGCCCATGAGCAAAGGAAACCTGAAGGAACCAAGGGCCTGGCTGGACGGAGTTGTCATGTGTCTGCCTGTCTACACTTGCTGTGCAGAACATCCGCTCACCTGTACAGCAGGCACAGACAGGCAGTCACATGACAACCCAGCCTGAATGACAACCAGCCATTGAAAGAAAGCAGCCCTCACACCATAGCATCTACACCAAGAGCTACAACCAAAATGAGGGGTTCGGGGGGGAAGGCCTGGGTGTTTCATCTGTTGGTTTAATACTTAACTCGTATGTATTATTATTATTATTATTATTATTATTACTATTTTATTATTATTCTCTTTTGATTCAAATATTGAAACCCAAAATAAGTGAAGTGAGTAGTGCCTATGAAATATAATAAAACCCATTTCTGAAAATGCTCCTGTGCTCTCTATAGTTCTCTTTTCCTAACTGTTGTCAGTAAATTACTGCCCTTGACATTAATTACACACAGTTTGGCAGCACCCTGTGATCAATATAACAAAACACAGAACTTGCTAGTCTGATGCTTGACAAAGCATAAGTGATCCCAATAATTCTACTCCAAAAAGACAAGCTTTATTTTCTATATCATGGCTGTTTAAGAGTGAGGGACAAAGGAAAAAGAGGGAAGAAAAAGTATCTCAGGGGATCATGTCTCTTGAGTTAAACTCAACCAGTCTGCACCTGGGTGGAACATAACGAAAATAATATTTGTTTCCGATATAATTTTCAAATGCATTAAAATAGTTGCTTCTCCTTTTGGAAAGTATATAAGGTTAACATTGAATCTCTGATATGCCTGAGTGTCATGATAGGCATGCATAGATTTACATTGCTTAATTAAGAAGGAGCTTACACCACTATAGTTCCAAGGGTGGAGTGCATGAGGCCAGTGCACTCCCTTGGAATACACACTCCCATTCACTGTACACTTCCAAACTCTCAAGATATTCAGGCAATTTCATTATTGTTAAAAAATAAAAATAAAGAAAAAGGCAAGGACACGGATTAATGGATATACAATGTATATTTTCCCACATCTTTTGAGGAAATGTCAAAACATCAGTTTACACCCTGTGAACTGGAGTCAAATGATCAGATTAAAAAGTGGGGAAATGGGTAAAATTAGAAATTTTTCTGTTTTGATTTCCTTCACTAAAATGCTTTAACTTCAGTATTTAAAGTTAATTTTCATTTTTTCTTAGAAAGGTTCTAGTGACGCTCTAAAAAAAAAAAAGGGGTAACACAAGGCAATCCCAAATTTTTTTGGTCTCAATCTAATTAAACATTTTAAGCATATACTTTGGACAAAAGCAAACTTTTTATTCAGTATTTCATTTTTAAAATGAAACATTTAGTCTTAGCGCTAAAACCCCCATGAGGTTCAAAATTTCTACAATTTCGTATTTTACCAAATCTGACACTATAGCTTCCATTTTTTTTAAAAAAAATATTTTTTTTGATTGGGTAAAATTATGAAGTAAATATATAATTAAGGTTAAATTCTTTCATTTAACCATCTGTCCTAAGCAAAGATATCATCTGCAAAATATTTGTGCAAAGAAAGTTTTCACCTTACAGAGAAGTCCCAGGACCACAATATAGAGTATGAAATAATAGTTCACAAAATGTAAAAAATAAACAGGAAGGCAATATCAAAACGTCTTAGAGAACATTTCCATAGTACCACCCAATTTGAAATTCTTTCTATAACCTGCAGCCAAATGCTGACAGGAGTCCACCCAGGGATCATTCTCCGGGACCCCACAAGGCCGCGCCGGGCACGCAGGAGGCTCTCCAGAGGACACAGAGCTGGGTCAGAACATACAGGGACTGTTCCATCCCGCCCGGCTCCAAAGGGAGAGCCAGGAGGCCAGCAGAGTCATCCTGTGTGAGCCGCTACGGATAACATTTAACATAACCTCATGCCTGACACCGTGGCTTTACATTTTTTATATGGCTCTCAAAAAAAAAAAATATGCTTGAAAGAATGCTTTTTATATTTAAGTTCATTATATGATGCACATTTGAAAACGTTACTTTTCTAGAAAAGGACCATATGAAGGTTAATATTGTTCTTCCAGTATACACTTACAAGTTAGGACAAATAACACATTTAGGGGAGTGGTGTGAGTCTATACATATTTTATTAAATTTGAAATAGCATCTGCCATTATGCTTTGCTGAATACTACTATATGTTTTTTGAAGTCATAAATCTTTAGATCATGCCAGAACTTGGAAATGTTTATATGAAATAATCCTACATTTAAAAGCCTAACATGATATAGCTTATGTATGTGGAAAAACACACGTAACTATGGTCAAGAAGAATTTCAAGTAATGTAAATGTTTTAAAGTTCAATATCTGTTGGGACTGTTTTTTTTTTTGTTTTGTTTTTTGGTAAAAAGATATCTAAGTTTTGGCTAACTCAAACAACTCAGTGAGGATTGTGAACAGTGTTCACAGAGTTATTCCTGACCTCCTCACCACAGGCAGCATGCAGACCTGGCAGGAAAGGCAGGATCTTGATCATATAAGTGAAAATGGAACGACCTGAGAATTTCTATTACTTCTTGGCCTCACAGCTCTGGCCATCCTGGGATATAGCTGTCATTTTATTTCCTATTACCGAACGTACATTTGTCATCTGTTACAGCTACATAATAAAAACAATACTAAGTAAATATCCCTATAAGGGAATTATATAATCTCCTTATCAAGCTATCCAAACACTTCAACCCACAAAAATGAGGCCTGTAATTTTTTGAGTCTGAAGAATGTTCTTATTTTAATGCAGATTTTGGCCTCTATTCAACAGTGTATGGTTAGTACATTTCCACTGGAAACGCTTCTGTTGCTCTACCCTACTTCCCTAAGAGTATTCCATTATGATTTTAATCTTCATGTTGAACTATAAAAATTGAACAAATATTGGCTATGTGCTATTATTCATAAAGTAGTCCCCTTCAGAGATTTTTAATTATCGTGTACACATTTCTCATTGATATTTAAAAATAAGGTTCTTTTCTTCTTCATTCAGAATTTCTTATTCTCCCAAAATTCGTATTTTAGATGCATTTTTAAAAATTCATAGTTTTCCAAATATAATTTTAAAGTATTCATGTATACAAATACCATAACCCAAAATCCTTTTGATGTGACAGTTTCTATTTTATTCCCATAACTTGCCATTTTCTAAATTCCTCCCTAGAATTGTGCAGAGATGCCAATGTCTGGATGTATGAAAGCGACATTGTCAAATTTGTTTTCTGCTTAAATGGTCTTCCACCCAGGAAGCCATACAGTGAGAGGAAGGAGAAAAAAAATTCATTAACCTTCAATGATGAAAATTAAGAAAATTATCTCTCATTGTAATTTTACCCTGCATTTCAATAATTTAGTTAAGGCACTTGAGACAGCAGAACATGGTGAATTATCGTGCTGCACTTCTTTATTCATTTGCTCAATCACATATTCACAATTGATATTTACTTAGTGCCACCTATCAGTGTCATACCCCCTGGTGGTCGGACAGTGAACAAGACAATGGCTCCTGGTCTTAGGAGGCTTACAGGTTAGCAGGAACTTAAACATTTATCCAATACTTAGCACATGTGACGAGTTGTCACATCAATGTCACCTTCTGGAAAAAAAATCTTAAAATAATTCCCCGATCCAGTTTTGTCCTCCTCCAACATATTCTTTACAAGGCAACCAAAAGGATCTATAAAAAACTCAAATAATGCTATGAGACTCTCCAGCTTTCAAACTTCAAAGGTTTCTCAACATTTTCAGAATCAAAATCCTTAATCTTCCAACAACTCTTTATAGAGAGTCCTTTTCTCTCTTTGTTCCAATCACACCGGATTTACTTCAGTTTCTTAAAATTCATCAAGCTTAATCTTGCCTCAAAGTATCAACACAAACCTTCTCTGACCACACAACTGAATCTCCCCCACACTGGAACCCCCATCACTGGATTTATTTTCATAGACTGGCATCTGCATCTGTTTTTCCTATTTGTTTATGTGTTTTATTGGGGGAAGAACCTTCATGAGGGCAGGTACCATGAATTCCCTGCTAAACATCTGTACACTGTGATTAGGAGAGTGTCTGGTACATAACAGCTGTTCAGAGAATATTTGTTGGGAAGTGTTCAGATAACTAAGGACACAAACCGACTTTTAGCTGTGGGCTAAGCTCTTCATTTCCAATATGGAGAATGTGAATATAGTACTATCTTAGCTCAATGCCTGGTAAACTATGAATACTCGATAAAAGTCCATCATTTTGAGGATGGTGATCATCATCGACTATTACTCAGATTGAGAGCTGACCTGCAAGAGTTTAAGCAGGTAGAATGAACAGCAGAGATACTACTGACAACCACAATTACTGTTCAATTAGGGAGCATCTTGTTAACTGAAAGTCCATTAGACTTGTTTAAACATTTGATTAGTTTGGATCTGCAAAGGTGAGCATGTAGGAAGAGTGAATGTACAATAGAGTGAGACACACCTTGAGTTTGGGGCATTTCCAGGTTGGTAGCCATTGAGGGGTGATATGGGAAGGGGAAGAGAAAGGATTAACTAAAGCATTGTCCTTGGGCTGGTCCAGCACAAGGTTAGGATGTGTCAGTGACACACCCTAGTGAAGGGTCCATTCCGCAAAAACTATTGTTGCTGGGCCAGTGTGGCTCAGTGGTTAAGTGTCAACCTATGAACTGGGGGGTCACAGTCCAATTCCCACTCAGAACACATGCTAGATTTCCCAGTAGGGGGCGTGCAGAAGGCAGATGATCAATGACACTCTCTCTCTCTCTCTCTCTCTCTCTCTCTCTCTCTCTCTCTCTCTCTCTCTCTCTCTCTCTGTTTCTATCTCTCTCTTCCCTTCCTCATTGAAATCAATAAAGAAATATATGTATTTTAAAAAAAACAACTCTTGAACAAAGGGCTATCTAACATTCTATTCAAGGTTGTTTGAACTGCTGTACTGCTTCCCAAAACCCTTAGTAAATATAAGAACTACAAATATCCTTATGTTACTTTGTTAGAAATCAAAGGAGGTAACTATCATCCACTCCAGGCCCAAGAGGATATATGTGGATACACAACCTACATATCCATCATATCCATGCTCTGTCCTCACTCCCTTGGACAACTCCTCCCTGACTAAGGATACACACTAGCAAAATACCCTGGGGAGGTCTATGCAATCCCTAGAAATGCACTCTAGATATAGTTTTATTTAACTTATCACAGATTTGTAATAAATACAAACACTCTCAGGTCCACAGGTACTAGCATAGGATATTTCAGAGTCTGGGGTACTAGAGCATGATGACCTAAACGGACAGCTAAGTTTGGGCAAATCCCCTTGGTAATTCGTTATAAACTGTCTAGCCCTGTAAAAGATGTTCTATTTCTTTTTGTGTCACAGAGAGCCCCAATCTCAGAGTAAAGTTAGAGAGTAGCACAATGTCAAGCAGATAGATGGATTATGTCTGCCACAACGTCATTGTATTAAAAACTCTGAAGATGACAGTACAAATAACATTGCCTCAGACACTGGTGGGAACCTTTCTGTTAAGCTCATCTATCAATAACATTACACATAACATTATTTTAATGTAGAATAATGGTTCAAAAAGTAGAGTCCACAGAGGTTGGAGGGTGTTCATAAACTCATCTAAAATTCAAGGGTAGGGCGGATGGATTTGTTCAGAACAAGAAGGAAAAATGCTGGGACTTACTATAACAGTCATGCCAACTCTAGCTTAAAATTATTATGCAGGGTTATTATGCTCTTGCCTCTGCCAACTTGGCTAGAAAATGGCATAGTTTGATATCATCATCTCCACTTCTTGGCTGAAGTATAGGAGAACCCATAGGCTGAAGGGGAGGCTGCATGGAAAGTCTCACTAGAGGAATGGGATCTGAGTTTCCTCTTATTATTTGAACCTTAACATTCTCTGCTAAAAAAAAAAAAAAAAAAAAAAAAAAAAAAAAAAACACAGCAATAACCGAAAAGAAAAATGAGATCCTATGTCACCATATGAGATATGAGATGACAAAAAATTAAAAATGAGAAAACATGAGTCAAAAAACAGCATCATGGAAGGAAGGAATACTATTACTTGCAATGACAAAAATAAAAAAAAACACACGTAAATATGTTTCCTAAAAGTTTATTTAAACACTTAGACTTAGTAATATATGATTTCTTAGAGTACTATAAAATCCCTTTGGGGTGATTTGGTTGGTAATGGGAAGTTCCCATTTGCTGAGTGAAAAGACTGAGGCGCAGAGAAGAGTGACTTGTTCCAACTCTGGCAGTCAGTCCTGGCAAGCCCACCTCCTCCAGCTCCTCCCCCTTTTGAGTGTACGGAGTATGTGGTCTATAAGGTCTTTTGTTCAATTAATGTCAGCCTGAAGAACAGTTTGAGCCATTGTTCTTTCATCACAGATATATTTCACAAGTCGTTTGTATTTATTACAAATCTGTCATAAGTTAAATAAAACCATATCTAGTCATATGACGCAATATGCTATTTATTCAACAGCCACTTAGATTATAATGAAAACATACCAGTCTAATTACACGAGAAAGCAGGAGGATGGCAGAACACAGGGAAAAAATATCACAATCCCCTATGAAAATGTGAATATAGTTATCATTGAAGAAATGAGCAAATCTATAAATAACTTATTTTTACTGCGTCGCATTTGCTTGATTAAGAAAAATGGTCGAGTAACGGGATTTCCAAAGCATGAAAGTGCTGATGTGGGTAGAGACAGACACCATGGGAACAAGGGACAAGCGCTCGACTTACAAATTGTCCCCAGAAGTTGAGTTTGAACGGAGGCTTATTTTCACAAAGAAATAGTCTAAACTTGGGATTTCTGAGGTTTGCCACAGCAGCATGTTCAATTCATATGTAGTTGAAAACTCTGGCAATTAGACATTGATGGAACCTATGCATTATTTAAAACACAGCTGTTGAAGGATGGTGTTCGGGGTACAAACTCGAGAAGCCAGAGATGAATTCTCCCCTTACCCTCCTTCCAACTAACACACACTGACGACTATTTGTGGAACACTAGCAGTGAGTAAGGGACAGTGCTGTCCCCTCTCTTTTGCCCTGAGAGCAGGCTCAGAGGTGGTCTGCAGTGGTAGGAAGCTCTGGGGGAGGGGGAGGGGGGTGAAATAGCAGAAGAAGGCACACCCAGGGTGGGGTAGTGGTCGGGAAGATGGGAATGATTGATGATGGCCCCAGTTTCGGGAGAAGCTTTGTCCCACTGGGACAGACATACTGAGAGGGTAAGGGTCATTCGTGAATCAGGCATTAATATTTTGAAAACCTATCTTATTTCTTGAGCAGAGTTTTTAATGAGCAGCAGTGTCGCTGTCAGCGGCCCTTCAGTTTGCTACCCTGAATGTGAGTGTGCCTTTCATGCTACCCAGGACAGGACACCATCTTCTAGCCTGGACCACGGCCATGGTCTCCTAGCTGGTCTTCCTTCTTCTCTTCTTGCCATCCCACTCTTTCCACAAGAGTATTTCACCCCATACATCATGCCAAACTCAGCAACCCCTCCCATTTCCCTCAACAGTATGGTGATTACCATACTGTTGCCTGTGTCTCTGAGTTAGTTGTTGTTGATGTTTGCTTAATCCCTTCACCTTTTTCACTCAGTCTTCCAACCCACCTCCCCTCTGACAGTTGTCAGTCTACTCTCGGTGCTCTGTGAATACTGCGGGCTCCCGCCGAAGGGTAGGGATAGCAGGCAGCACAGAAAAGTGACCATTACTAGTCCTCAGACTCTCCCAAAAACCAATCCCACACTTGACTGAAGTCAGTAAAATATGTGACATAAAAATTGAAAATAAAGCTTTTGAGTAGAAATTTTCTTTGGACCTTTCTATAGAATTTACTTTCCCTTACTGCAGAAAACTCAGTGGAAATCACCTGACCATCTGATATTCATTCAACACCCTATTGTCCACAAAGCACTTAGGGAACAGAAAAACTATACCAGACATAAAAATGGTCCTTCAACATCTGATAAGGGTATCTTGTAGTGTTTTTAAGAGATGTGAAACCAAGATTGGAAGAACTTTTACATCTGAAATGCATGCTCAAATATATTTGAGACAGTCTCACCTGCAAATAGTTTTGCTATCATGGACTAAGTTTTCATATTGAATGTTTGCATGTTGCATTATAAGCATCAAAAACTTGTCGGGTAAAACCAGAGCTATTAAAATTTCCAAGACATAGTTCAATTTCCATCCATGCCCTCCTAAATTGAGCAGTAACACTGTATCACTCTACAGCTCTTTAATGGCTCTGCGAGAATGACATAGTATATTTTTTGTGTGATTTCATAGCTATCGGATTTAAATGAGTAGTAAGTCACAAGCCCGAAATTATTAACATCTAACATGAACCAGAACACCGCCATTATCATAATTCATGCTTTTACATAGATATCAAATTCTCAAAGAACAAAATTCACATAAACAGTTTTCAGAGACTTGAAGACGAATGATTTGGACATTTTCAAAACCCTGTCATTTGAGACCGATGTCACAGCAACAATTCCAAAACACTTTATTTAACTCAGCATCAGTGCTATTAATTTCACTGTTATAATGCTCTATTACCTTGAGTCTTTTCAACATGTTATTTAATGAAAATTTCCTTCACTGTTATTTAATGAAAATTTCCTGCCATTATTACAAAGAAATCGTTTGCAACGATTGACTCCTAACTCCATTTCTTCAGGTAAACAAACATGTGACTATATCAATGAAGTAAAAGAAATTTAAGGGGAATATTATAAAAATTAAAAATGTATGAGGGGGGTGGGGGGAAAGCACAGTGCTTATTCAAACACACATCCCAAGCTAGGTCTTACTGAATAGAGAACCACTGGTGTCTCAAAATTAAATATCACAATAATTTCACTTAACTTGAAATGAGAAAACTCTGTCAGCCTCTGCGGCTTACCTCGTCATCTTTATACCAGGACAGGCTTTCCGCAGTCAGCACAAACCAGTATCCCTTGGAGCCTCCTTTCATGATGCCGATGTTGCTGATGGTGAGCCAGCCCTTGCGAATCACCTACAAGAGAGCACAGGTCAGCGGAGAAGCTTAGTCCAACATGAGTCAATGGAGACCAGGTCTTGCACTTGAGTGAAGTTCAAAACAAGATACAAATCACAACAAGAACAGCATTGCTCCCCCAAAGTTCAAATTCCATTACTCATTTATCTCCCAAAAGCACCGATACCAGGGGGAAGTCTCTCCCATCAAATGAACAAAATCGAAATGACAGACTTATATAAATGGTGGAAGCAGAACTGCTGACAGAGAGAGAGAGAGGAGTGAAATTCTTGTGCCGGGCCCGTTTATGGCATGGCTGCTAAAATGAAAGCATTCTGGTTGATTGGATGAACAGCAACAGACTCTCCATGCCCACCGCCTCTGCTCCCATTGTGGCTCCCTGGTTTGCCTGGTTTTGTCTCATCAGTATTTCCACTAGAGGCTGGCCACCAAATGGTCTAAATTTATCCATCTACCTCTGGTTGTTATTTGACACACTAAAGAAAAAAAATGCAAGCCAGCCAAGTAGATCCTTGTTAACAGCTCTGAATGAGGCTGAATGAGGAAAAGAGCTGAAATAATAAGCTAAAATTAAAAATTTGGCCCTGACTGGTGTGGCATCATCCCAGGAAACAAAGGGTTTCCAAGTTCAGTTCTGGTCAGGGCACATGCCCGGACTGTAGTCTAGATCCCCAGTGGGGGGCGTGCAGGAGGCAGTTGATCAATGATTATCTCTCATCATGGATGTTTCTATCCTTCTGAAATCAATAAAAATATGTGTGTTTTTTAAAGTTTGGAGTTTTTAAATGGTCTAGATTTAAAACCATCTATCTCTGGTAGTTATTTGACATACTAAAAGATATGTAGCATCTTCAGAAAAATCTTTAAACAGCTTCTAAATTTTAAAACATTAACAATTAAGCTTATTGATTTATGATGTATAAATGTCCTTTAAGTGAAAATCTATTTTTTCCCTCAGTTGTGAAGTTAAATTCTGTTTTTTCATATGGCATAGTTTATCATCTCCTCTATGCTACATATTTGTTATCATAGGACCAGAAATAAAATACTAATTGGAATTGTATGATATCGCTTCAAACGTCAAAAATCATCCTATATCTAACCTGTTCAATACCCTAGAGCAGGGATCTTCAAACTACGGCCCGCGGGCCACATGCGGCCCGCAGAGGAGTCTGATCCTGCCCGCCAGGTTTTTTGGGCAGTGAGCGCAGCCGAGGTGTTACAGTAGGAATTAGTAGTTCATATAGTCCGGCCCTCCAGCTCTCTGAGGGACCGTGATCTGGCCCCCACTTTAAAAAGTTTGAGGACCCCTGCCCTAGAGAGCCTGAAATATTTTAAAAATTACTGAATTATTGAATGACGGTGTCAGCTCCTAAAGAAAGATTAAAATACCTTTATAATCAGAGTTTATGTTTATATTGCTATTAACTTTTCTAATTTAAGAAGAAAAGTCAATCCTAAGGAAAATTATGAATCAAGGTTATCATTATTGATCCTTCAAGCCTTTGTCCATATATTAGTCCTTGCCACCTTGATTCCCTGTTTCTGCATCTCCCAGAAGCCCACTGTCCTTTTTAATGCTCTATTTAAGTTTTCCAGACGCTCATTCAGAACTCATTGAGGCCCAGACTATGACAGTTCTCTCCACTGTTCAAAATTACTCCTTCTTCTTACCCTTTACTTGGGAAAGAAGAAACCAATATTTCTCTAAGTATGGTTTCTACCAGTTATATTATAACAATTGGGATGCTTTTTAGAAAAACAGATTCTTGGGTCACCTGCAAGTCTAAGTGAACCAGAATGTGTACATTGAAGCCCAGGAATCTACATTTTCACATGGTCCCCAGGTAATTCTGATTCATACTGAAGTTTGAAAAACACTGCCTGCACATATACAATCAAAACTTCACTGTCCTTAGAGCAAATGATCTCATCTAATTTTTAATGATTATACATTCAATCTCGGCAGGAGGGAGCTGATAGAAAGGCAGAATATAAAAAGACAAAAGGACACCGAGAAACCAATCAGGTGAAAAAGACAGATACTATGTAAGTAAGAATTGGGTTCGGAGAACTTAAAATGACCTAGTTTTACTGGTACCACTGAATTCATCTCTCAAAGACGCACCTCTAGAAAAATGAAATGTTATAATCAAAACATGATAGTTATTAAACATAATTTCACCCAGTGGATATATTCAGTTGAGCTATATGGAAGTTACAGGTTACAATTAACAGTTAAAGTAAAATTCTAAAATTAATTAGAATATTCTGATTAGTACATTCTATGAAGTTAACCTCATCTGCATTGCAACAGGCTTTCTCACATGGAGAGAAAATAAATAAAAGAGGATTACAGCTATGCGCATTGTGAGTGCATGTGGCCAGCACACTTCAGCGACACCCATGGAAGAGTGTTCAGTATTGAACACTGTCAGCAAGTAAGCTGCTGTCATGGCAAGTTTAAGATACTCTGGTCTAATCAGAAAAGCATAGTTGCCACAAATGAACTTGCTTTTTTTCCGATGATGGTCAGCTCAACATAAGAATTAAGGGGGGGAGGGAGGGGACAAAACAATTCCTAATGTACCTTGTCAGATAAAAATTGAAGGAGAGAGAAATCAAGTTAAACAGTGGGACGAGCCAGGAGAAGGCAAGCATTCAGGAAAAAATGATCATGACACAAGAGGCAAGAATGTGAAGAGGAAATTAATACAATAAAACAAAGGAAAAGTCAGAAGTGAGAAAAGACAAAGACGAATAAAATTTCCAAAGAATGTCAAAGGCGAATGGGATGGATGGTAGAATCTCTTCACAGAGAAAGATCTGAAGTGGTGATTTCACCTTCAAAGGTAACATCACCACAATAAATCCATCACCATTCAGTACAATAACCTCTTAGAGCCTCTTACTATTTGAATATCAAGTTCTTTTTTGAATGCCCAAGTAAACAAGAGCAAGCAATCCCATAGTGACATGACTAGAGGGGACCTTGAGAACTGAAAGGGCATGCCCTTTTGTAAGCCTTGAAACGAGCCAATTTTTTAAAATTTACTACCATGAATAACATCCAAGCTCCCATGCCAAATACAGAAATGCTGAAAGTGAGACCAGCAAGTGGACTAGCCCAGCCCCTTCCTTTCGTGACGAGCCTACTCTAGAGAGTGTGTCCTTGGTAGTTCCGTAGGAGGCCAGGCCTTTCACGGTTGGCAAAATCGGTATGTTAGGGGTAAGTGTGGACCTCAACATCTGGCCAGCACACTGGGTCATAAAACTAATACACAGACAAGAAATAACATCATGAGGAGCGGAAAAGGGCATGTGGAAAAAGTCTAGTTTAGCAAAGGCTTTGGGTCTTGAACTTTATCTGTGAGCAGGGCGTTTTGACCTTGGCCTTGCTCATGGGAGACCAGGCAAGTTTTTCTCAGCTCTGCAGCCAGATTTTAACTGTTGCCGCCTGGGGGGAAGTTAGTAAACCACAGACCATTTGATATTTTTATCTTGGTACATGAAAAATGCTTACAGGAGGACTGTGTCCATGGATGAGTAGCTGCTTTTCTATGACGGTAGTTCCCATGCCATAGGGCTACGTGGGGACATGCTCAGAGCGGCGTGGGCCTAGCTGGTCACCACCTTTGTGAGCATCCTCAGGATAGAGGCTTGTCCTTGAACTGGCTGGAAGAGTTCTTTCTAAGCAAGAGTTCAACTGTAGGGGAGACCTCAGGAAGGGGGAACTACATTAACTATATACTTTAAAAAAAATAATAATAGTTTTAATTTATTGCATACTCTATGCCAGGAACTTTACAGAAGTCCAAGTAAGGCAGTGAAGGTCTGTGTCACAGAGCACTCTTGAGGGTCCAGCTGTAATTTAATTAGGTCCAGGCCTGGACCCAGGCCCAGGTAGGCGACAGCAAGGGTTGGATTAGGGGCACTCGGTGCCATCCTGCACCCGGGCCTAGGGCAAGAAGGGAGCTGCGGCAGACCTAACCTTACGGCAGGTGACTGACTTACGACTTAATGGTCATCATCCGCTTGGGCTCACGTTTTCAAACTGGCCCTGGATTATATAGGAGGGAGAAAGCTTCCTGAGGAGGCCTAGGCTTCTAAGATCAAGAAGTTATATATAATAAGGGGCAGGAAAGGAACACACAGAGGCAAAGGAAAATAAGATGAGGGTTTGAATGTGCTACATAGGAGAGAGAGGTAACATAAATAAGACCTCTCGACGGGGGCTGCCCAGTGCAACTTCCTGAACTTGGAAACGGACAGTGGTGTTTCAAGCATTCTCTTAAGATTATCTAGGTGGATTCCCCCTTAATGGTAAGTGCACAGTGGCAAAATTCTCCTCTTAAGAAGATATTTTCCTACATTAAGAAATGTAGACGTTTACATAACTAGAAAAAACTGACAACCTGGGAGAGCTAAACCCACGGTGGTTTTCCCTATCTAACCTCGCCCCCTCTCATTCGGATTCCCTGAGTGTTGGCAGCTCTCAGTGATGGCAGCAGGGAAAGGGGTCCAGGAACATAAATGGTGCCTGGGATAATTGCTGTAAAGACTAGAATGCCTATTTGTCTCATTAAATTCATTGATATGGAGCAAGTTCTGGGATTATCTCTTTGCTTTATTCATAGATTAAATGAGAGTATTCGACTCCAGAAGCCCAGAAGAAACAACCCATTCTCAGAGGGTATGGCTGCTGAAGAAAACCCAAGTCCACCTGGGCCACAGACCCTCTTAGATGTTCCGTAAGTATCTTAGACTGCAGACTCCTTTGAGAATGTCATCTTTGGACTTTAACTATGAGAACTTCATAGTAGGAGGGGGGGGGGTCATATTTATATTGAGGACATGTCTATTTCATTGACATTTTATTATTGAATGCAAATTAGAATGGATTAATGATATCCTCTGATAGCTGCAGAATCTCTGATAGGCTACGGGAGCAATATGACTGGACAGTATTTGAAACAAGAAATTAAAAAAAAAAAAAAAAAAAAAAAAAAAAAAGGAGCCAACAATTAACCTTGGGTATAGAGTGGCCTTACTGGTAAAGTGAATTTTACTGGTGTGCTGTTTTGACCCATTTCAGAGTCTTCTCTCCACTGGTAGATCTAGGAGGATGCTCAAAGGAGCCACGATTAGCTCGGGAGGAGTGGCTTCAAGAAGGAAATACCAGGGCCCAGAGACTATTGATCATTTCCTCCACAGGGGGCTGGCCACTCCCCTGTGAACCACTGGCTTCACCTTTAAACCCAGTGGGATAAAAGATGGAGGAAAGTAAGGAATATTGCCAAGGGGTGGGGGACAAAGGGGCACTCCTATTGTTTCCTCATTTATTCCACCCGGGGGGAGTAAAGTAACTTCTCGGATTGGTAAATCTCTCCCCCATTCTCTCCCTTCTTCATCTTGGGAGCCAGCCTGCCCGTGAGCACGTGCTTAACACAGGAAGGAAGGGCTTCATACCTGCAGTTTTGAGGGATACATTTAACTCAGGAAAGTATTTAAAGGTGTTTATCACCTAAAACACTTGATAAGTCAGTCAACCAGTATCTACCCATGTCTTTGGGGGACCAGGAAATGTGCCAGGGACCCTATTCCCATGTTAACAATGAGGGCCACCATTGTATGCCCTGGCGTGTCTCATCAGTGGGCTGCCATGCATAAAAAATAAATACTCGATTTGACGAACTGAAGTTCTGACTGGGGTAAAAAAGCTGTGAAAACAAGCAAGTACGATGAAGCTTAGCTAACAGGATTTAAATGATAATCAAATCAAGACATAAAATAATCAAATATTTGGTGAAATAGTCTTTGCTTGGTTTTTAAGACTTCAAAATACTTCTGTGAATGAGTTGGCTACGTGACATTTGTATGTTTGGATATTCTTTTCATGGTTTTAACGTTCTAGGAAGTCGGAGTAGTTTCATAAGTAAAACAGGCAAAGTTAACGACACAGTTTGACTCCATTTCTAGGAATTCAAGGATGAAAACAATAGCTCACATTTACTCAACACTACTCTGAGCCAGGCATTGTGCTAAGAGCTCTGTGGGTGTTATTTATTTTAATCCACAAAATAATCCTTTGAGAAAGACAGCATTTTCCTTATGTGACAGATGAGGAAACTGCCATTGGGCTCCTGTTTCACGGCCAAGTCCACCCGTGTAACCCACAGGAGCTGACGCATGTCTGCCATTGTGGCCCCACATTGCAAAGGATTCAGCCTCTCAGCACCTGAATGAAATAAAATCTCTCTGGTGGTCTGACGACCTTAATCCACAATGCACACAAGGATGTTGGTGATAGTACTATTCCTAGCAGCCATTGGAAACAACCTAGTTGCGTAACTGGAAAATGGTTAATATGTTTTGACAGAATCCTCTCACCTGTTCAATTAAGCTGAGCAATAGCACCTAACACATGACATGGGAGCACTGACACTGGGCAGAGGGCTGACTTCCGGGATTGCCTCCTAGTTGGGTTGCTAGCTGGGCGGCACTGGGCAAGTCTCTTGGCTTCAATTTCTTCATATGTCACGTGGAATAGTAACACAGAACTGCTGTGTGGATCGTGAGTGGACTTAGCTCAGTACCCATTAGTACACAGGGTATTATTTCCGTTATATTTGTTAACGTAAGGACAGAAAGAAGACTGTCATATACAACAAAATGTTAACTCTGATAGAAAATTAGTGACAAGATATGAAGTTATATTTATTTCCTCCGTCAATTTTCCTGTATTTCCCTTATTTTCCAATAGTATTTGTGCTATTAAAATTACAAGTTGCCATCACATTATTGGCTGCTTAAAACAGGCAACTTCTTTCTTTTTTCCTCCCTCCCTTCCTTGGCAATTTCTTGAGATTCTCTTTAATGTGTAATGAACACAGCATGTCAGAAGACTGAGAAGGATTACAAATAACCCAACACTGAAATAAATCCACAGTGCAACATAAAGAGAAATAATTCTGGATTATTTCATAAAAAATCTCCATGATGAAAGAGGACTACTTTAAATAAGGAACTGCTTTGACTGACTGAAAATGTATTAACAGGGTGCAAGAAAATCGGGTTGAAAATAAGGAACCTACATTTACTGTTCATATCAAACCCCCTTTTTATTTGAAGATATGGCTGTCAAAAAGATAACTTCCTATTTTCTCTCTAAAATCCAGCCTTTACCTTAACACACCAGCATAAAGTTTAAATTGTAACCGTGTGAATAAAATAAAGTAAAGCAGAGTAAAGCAGAACTCCAAGTTATTATTTCACAGGAGAGCCTCAACTTAGGGATAGCCCCCTGTTCACTTTTCTGGGGACTGCTCCAATCTGCAAGGACTACATGTATGGTGCCTCCATCATCTTCCATTCATTCTGCCCTATCAGAGCGGCTTCCCAAAATATCAGCCCGAGCTCCCACAATGAGCGTGTTTGCCTGGCCTCTGTGGCCCACTGGGCTATTATATTATCTTGATTCTCAAAACGACTCTTAAGGAATTCCTTCCCTTTTCATTGTTCCCCAGGATTTTCCTGACTGCCTGTTTACACGTTACTTCTTTCACATGCTCAGCTATTTCTGAAGAGCTCGCTAAGAGTGGGCTGTTTATTCTCAGCGTTTACTCACCTAACCCTCTCCAGGGTCCAGGCCATTAACCATGATGAAAATCAGGACTCTACTTTTTTCACTTTTTTTCCTGTGTATCTTTTCCATGTGCAGCGCTCCCTTTGAAGTTCGTGGGAGCCCTCCATGTGGAAGAGATTCCCAATGATACAAAACAGAGTGAGAGCTCTAAGCCCATCATCCATTTTTTCACGTCCAAGGGCAAAAATACAGGCACACAAGGGAAGAGATAATGAGGCCTGAGTAGAATTTGTCTATTGTTCTAAAAATAATTAAGAGGGCTTTCTTTGAGAGAGAAAACAAGCAGCTTCGTAAATACTTCTTAGTTCATTTAATAGAAAACTAGAGGCCTGGTGCACTTGGGGGGAATTGGGGGTGGGGGTCCCTCAGCTCGTCCTGCACCCTCTCACAGTCTGGGAAACTTTGGGGTGGGGGGGGATGTCCGACTGCCACAGAGGTAGGAGAGGCCCCCACCACTGCCACTGAGCTTGCCAGCCATGAGCCCCACTTCTGGCTGAGCTGTGCTCCCCCTGTAGAAGCATACTGACCACCAAGGAGCAGCTCCTGCATTGAGCGTCTGCCCCCTGGTGATCAGTGTGTGTCATAGCGACCAGTCATTTGGTCAATTTGCATATTAGCCTTTTATTATATAGGATGGATGAGTCATTTATCGGGGTCAGGCAGCACATTAAAACTACAAGGATAAGTCAAAATAAATAAATAAATAAATAAATAAATAAATAAATAAATAAAAACAGAAAACCAGGCACAGTTCCTGAACTTCATGGAGCTTATAGACAAATAGGGATCAGACACTCACACAGATCAATGTAAAGTGACAGCTGGATTGCTGCCACCCCGGAGCAGTTCAGTACATTGAGACTTGGAAGAAGAGGTGCCGGCAGACTCTAGCACTGGCACTGAAATCGGAAGGGTGTGCAATGGGAGAGGGAATGCACAGCACAGAGAACAAGAGTGAGCCTCATGCAAGACAACCTGAGGGAGGAGAACAACCACGCCTGGCCATGTAATTTATGTGGAGAAACTGGGTCTTTATCCTGAGAGGATGGAGAGCCTTGAAGGGCTTAAGGTAGGGCAGTGATCTAAGATTGGCATTAGGACAAGGTCCTTCTTGCTCTGGTCTGGTGAAGAGGTTACAGAGAAGGGAAAGGAGGCAGGGGAATAGACAGAATACCCAAGACATCATCCTAAGTCACAGACAATGATAAGTGTGACAAGAGTGGTGGAAATGGACCTTTGGAGGAGTGCACATAGTTGAGGAATATTTAGGAAGGCAACTATTATGACAATGATAAATTGTAAGATGGAAGATGAAGGGGGGTGAGGTGTCCAAGATGACGCCCAAGGATTAATTTCTGAAGCTGGACAGACTGTGGAGGCAAATTTTCTGAGGGAGAGTAAGAGGATGAAGGTGAGGGAGGGGATAAGTAATGAGTTCTGTCTGGACTTGAAGAGAGGTGAACATGTAAAATAAACCACCGTCTACAGAGAAGTCTCAATCAGATACACAGATTTTTGAATTGCTGACTACAGGGGTAACTGAAGCCCTAGCTATGAAAAAATAACATAAAGTGAGAGTCTGAGTGGGAAGAGAGGAGGACCTAGGACTGCGCCTTGAGGCAAACCAGCAGGCAATGAGTGGCTGGGTGAAGAGGATGGTCCTGCAAAGGAGAGAGAGCAGTAGCTAGAAGGGTGGGACAAAAATAGAATAGAGCGTCCACAGAAGTGAACAGAAGAGACTTTTCATGGGAGGGCTGAAAATGTCTAATGCTACTGTGAGGGAAAGCAGGACTCAAAGTACAAAATTATTCCCTGGTTTGGGTAACATGGAGGCTGTTGGAAGAAATAAAATTCAAAACATTTAACAACTACTATGGCAGCAGCCTGACCAGTTGGAAGGGGTGCGGGACTCAGTGCTAGAGCAGGAGGATACGCGAGGCCCCCTTCTGGACCAAACCTTGCCTTTAATTCCTGGATAAAGGGGAGGTTTGCGGGGTGGGGGTGGGGGGGAAGAGAAACTTCAGTAACTGGAGGAGCAGCCAGTTGTAACTGGCACGAGAACATTCAATGTCCTAATGACCACTGTCGCTCTGCTAACATGTGCTGGCTGCACAACCTTGCCAGGCATCGTTTCTATGGCTCAATGGAGGGGGAAGCAGCCAGACTGGAATGCGTGGGTGACAGACTTGAAGGTCTCCCATGCAATTCTGTTTTCAGATGATGACTCAGTGCCTTCACAGCATCATCTTGATGCAAATACAAAAAAAAAAAACAAAAAAAAAAAACCCCTAAATCTTGGCCAATGAAGAAAACATATCTCAAACAGAGAACCCATTTTAAAGAAGTTCCTAGAGTCTGGCCAGTGTGGCTCAGTGGTTGAGCATCAACCTATGAACCAGGAGGTCACAGTTCAATTCCAGGTTGAAGCACATGCCCCAGTTGTGGGTTCGATCCCTGGTGTGGGGTGTGCAGGAGGCAGCCAATTAATGATTAATAAATATTAATATGCAAAAATACATACATACATATACACACACACACACACACACACACACACACACGTATTTATATATTTTAAAATGTTTCAGGCACAGGAAGCAGCACATTAAAAGCCCCAACAGGAAAGACCACGGCGGCACTGCCTGAAGGTCACCGTGGCTAGCCCACAGAATTCAGGAGTGTTAGCAACAAGGAGCAGGACACGGGCAGGGAATGGATTATAGGTGGCAACATTTGGACTTCGTTCTAAAGGGAAAGCAGTACTTTTGAGGGTTGTCGGTAAGCAAGGGAGTGATGTGTCCAGGTTTTCATTTTGTCTGCACCAAAACAAAAGAAAAATCCTGTGAGATTTTACTGGTTTGGAATTTCAGTATAAGGTTTTAGGAGAGAGTGTTGGGCTCTGGTTAAGGTAAGTATTTTAATTATTGGTGGACATTAATTACCCATGTTCTCGCTGGCCTCCTAAATCGTGGCGAATCGTAACTCAGGATGCTCTGTGAGGTAACTTAATAAAGTGAGGTATGTAATGGATAAAACCCCGATTCCCACTGAAAACTGAAGAATGTAGAAGTCACAGGCATTCCTGTTTCTGATGGGAAATGGAGAGGCCCTGGTAAATATCAGTCATCCAGAGCAGCTATTTTGCTTAACCTCGTAAACTAGTTGCAGATGTTGGCTCACGCAGCAAGACCTTGCATCTGTAATTTTAAAATTGTCTCATATTTCTAAAACCTGACTCCGTATGCACCGGAAAACAGTGACATGAATTATGAAGCTCGAGAAGAGAAGCACGAGAAATGTCAGGAGTGATAGGAGATAATATTCGCAGCCGTGGTCAAGCTCTGAGCACAGGATGAGTGAAGATGACACGGTTCCTTCCTCCAGGACATGGGTCCTGCCACCAGGCATCAGAAAATGAAACCCAGCCACGGGATGTACCAAACGGGAGGAAGTCATTTATAGATAGTTGAGTTCTCAAAAACAAGTCCCACTTGTCCTTTCCCCCTCCTCCACTTCGCAGCAGGTCAACAGGAAGACCAGAGTTGCTGGGAAGGAAAAGATTTTTGAAGAGACAAAAAACAGAAACAAAAAAACAACAACAACACTGAAAACACAAACAGACGCTAAAAATGTTTTACCTTAATTAAGAAGATCGTGTTTAGTAGGCTGGGGCAGGAAACAATAAAATGACTTGCTTTTCAACTAATGTTTTAGTTATGATAGTGCTTTCTCATAAAAAAAAATGAGAAAACTTATAGCCGAAACCGGTTTGGCTCAGTGGATAGAGCGTTGGCCTGCAGACTGAAAGGCCCTGGGTTCGATTCCGGTCAAGAGGATGTACCTTGGTTGCGGGCACATCCCCAGTAGGGGGTGTGCAAGAGGCAGCTGATCGATGATTCTCTCTCATTGATGTTTCTAACTCTCTATCCCTCTCTCTTCCTCTCTGTAAAAAATTAATAAAATATATATATTAAAAAAAAAAAAACCACTTATCAACAGTCAATAGAAACTCAACTTGAAACTTAGAAAAGGGGCAGAGGTCATAGGGCCCCATAGATAAAGAATTCATAGGATACCACAAACAAAGAATAAATCAAAGGCGCTGGAAATGAAATGATGATGATGACCGAGTTTCATGCTCATATTTGTCAGGCTCATTTGTATTTATGTGCACCGTTTCCAAGTAATGCTCCATCCAGACAATATAAATGGCAGCACATAGAATAATCTACCCAAGGGGGCCATCTGTCACAGGCTCAGAGTGTAAATAACCTCACCAGGAGTCAGGACAAACACTCCGGCCAACTGTTTGGTGAGGCAAGAGCACGGTGCAAAGCTTCAAGGAACGCAGGCTCAATTAGGAAACCAGGACACTCATTTCCTGGAGAGGGAACATTCATCGAGGAGAATTCAGCCCACGAGAATTCCCAGAGGTAGGGAATGGATTAGCTGCTGAGTCAAAGAGATTTCATAGTCACCTCGGGGATAAGACATTTTAGTCCTTCACTTACCTAAAGCTCTACATATTTACGCTTTGTTCAAGAGATCACCTCTGATAAATTTTATTTATTTTCTGCACCAAGATAATTAATTAGGAAATATAAGAAATATATACTGCTAAGCAAATAAATCATACTGGTCTTTCCAGGTCTTTCCACATTGAACTTTCTAAATAAACCCCATTGGTCTTTTCATATAAATCTGAAGCCAGCATTAACTTTCAAGCTACTAGAACTGCCACAATTAAATCACAAGAACAATAGATAGTATTAAAAATCGTTAATCTTCTTAGGTGAGAAAACAGTGGTGAGGACATACTTTGGAAATGCTACTTAAGTATTTAGAGATGAATGGTCATGATGCCTGCAACTTACTTTCAAATAGTATATGTACACACAAACAAACTAGGGTACGTGCATGGCCTTTCACAGAACCATGCTTCCAGCTCTTTGCTATATTTGACAATCCTATATAATAAAAGGCTAATATGCAAATTGTCCCCAAGGGTGGGAATTCGACCTACTGGGACCACCAGAGGGCAGCACAGAACATGGCAGTGGCAGGCAGTGGGGAGTAGGGAGGGGGTGGAAGGGAAGACCCTGGCCAACAGCTGGCAGCCACTAGGGACCCTACCTGTGCATGAATTTCAAGCACTGGGCCTCTAGATTTTATAATAAAAAATTGAACTAAAACCCCAACCCCATCACTTACTATGGAACAACTTTTAGAAAGTCACGTTAAAGCTGTGACTCTCCATTCCTCATCCATCAAATAGGGAATGACTTCATAAAGCTCTTGGAAATATTCAATGAGACAATCCATGTACAAATCTCGGTTTTAATACGATACATCACACCCAATACACACACACACACACACACACACACACACACACAAAGCACTTAATAAATGCTAACTATTAGCACTGTTACAAGACAGAAAACTGGACTAGCCCTTGCTCTAAAAAATAAAGAAAAAAAAGACTTATGCCATGTTGGTGCTCAAAATTGGTCTGGCCTTTGAATAATATAAGCTACACACAAGAAACCAACAAGCCTACGGTCTTGAACTTCATGTAAAGGTGAAATTTCAATATTTAAAAAATCACAATCTTCTTGTACCATACAAACCACAGAAGCTATGAGAGATCTGCTCATATTGAAGTGTTTGGAACGAGAAGAAAAGGGGTGGCTACATGAAAGGGGGACGGACTTACAACAAATAAAATTTTGCACTGACATGCAAGGCTCTTATCTGAAAAATCTGTGGCCTATGATTAGAAGATAAATACATTTTTTCAGGGGGTGAAAAAAGATTGTTCTCAAATGGGAGTATCTCATTACAAAACGTAATTTTTAAAAATTATGATAAAATGGCCCAGCAATTTACACTAATGCTAGGATTAATGTTCTGACATTTAGGTCCCTGACAATGAGACTCAAGATAAACCAGAGTCTGGCATAATGTCAAAAATGGAGCTCACAAGGCTGACCATCAGATTCCCAACCTTACCCCCAGTTTCTCCCCTGACACCATCAATACGAGCTTTCTTTTCTATAAATATATATCTCAGGACACTTTCGATGAAATGGCTTAAGAATGTCAAGATATCTCCATTATTTTGAGGATCGTGGGCTAAACATTCATTCAGGAAAAGTTCTGTAATATTATTACACTGAGTGTGAAAAGATTCATGCTTTAGAGACAAAAACTATAATTTGCCTTGGTCATGGTGAATTGGGGACATATTTATATGTTGGGTGGATCTGGTTTCAATATGGAAAGCAATGGGCAAAAATAACAATAGAGCTCTATTGGAAATATTTACAAGAATTTATTGGCGTCAGTTTACTTTTGTTTTCACTGTGATAGTGAACCAGGGACATCCTTTCAAAAGGACCTTCTGGTATAGGACAGGGACTACATCACTAATAAGAGATTCTAGGGCACCTTTGTAGGCAATGAGGCTTTACTATTTGTCCTTTGCTAAACCCTTACTTTGATTAGTTGAAAGGACTAGGGTCTCTCAGTATTAACAAACTAGAGGCCCGATGCAGGAGATTCATGAAAGAATGGGCATTCCTTCCCCTAACTGTCAGCACCACCTTCGCTCTGACCTGAAGCCACCCTTCCGCCTTCCCATGCTTCCCAGAGGCCTAGAGTAGCTGGGGCAGTGCAGAACACCTGTGTCCCACCCCGCCTCCGGCGCTCAGCGACTGCATATGCAAATTAATATGCCATATTTGTCAGGTTAATTTGTGTACCACTCCTGGTTGGCTGGTGGGTGTCGCAAAGGTATGGTCAATTTGCATCTTACTCTTTTCTTTGTGTAGATAAATTAGCTTCTCTACACTGGAGTCTCAGCATATGAACTGGTGGGGAGACCTAGACCAACAGCTGAAAGCCATTTGGTTTAGACAAATCTTGAACCTCAAACTCTACTGATGTCACCAACAGGCACAAAAAATATATCCCAGACTGAAGTCACCACCTTCTTCCCCATTGCCCCTGAAATCTGCTCCTCCTTCTTCTGCACTCCCAACAGTGGATCCCTTAGCCATAGCCTGGGAAGATGACTTAACATCCCCAAAACTATTTCTAACTCTTTCTATCTGTTAAACGTTCTTCTCCTACATACTTCCCACTATTGACAGTTGTATTTTCTTAATGATATAAACCTCTTCAAAAATTTCCATCTCTCTAGTTTTATTTCTCTAAACCATTCCTTATGGCTGACACACAGACCTTTCTAACATACAAATCAGATGGTAACCCTTCTTTATTGGAAATCCTTCAATGGCTTCCTACTACCCTTGGAATAGATTCTGTCTCTTCTAAACTCTATACACTTTTATACAACTTCCCAATGGACTTTTATTCCAATCCCCCACAGTGATTCATACTCAACAAATACCCTTCTGATTCCAAATCTGGATTTTTCACTATGTTCCTTTCTCCATTAAGAGCACCACTATCTCACTTGTGCCTAAATCATATATCTAAGCAGCATTGCTAATGATCCCCTGATGTCTCCCCAACACTCACCTCATCACACCTCCTTTGGACTCTCCCAAACTCATGAGCTTGCCCTTGAATCCAGTATAGATAGCCTGGCCCAGATCATCATCATCTCTTGTCAGAAAACAGCCTCCTAACTAGTCTTTTTCTAACATTGTTCTGCCTTCAGAACTTTCTCTACACCATAAGCAGGAGGAGTTTTCTAAAACTTATATGATCATGCCTAAATGATCATGCCTAAAACCTTACAATGATATTCCACTGCTTTGAGCATCATAAAAAAAATATCATGAATGGAGCTAAGGTCCTAGTGAAGTAAGAAAGATGAAAAATCCTATATAATAAAAGCCTAATAGGCTAAGTGTCTGGTCATCAGTTCAACCAATCGAAGTGTAATATGCTAATGATATGCTAATGCAACTTAACCACTTGCTAAGACGTGCACTCACCACCAGGAGGCAGCCACTCCGACGAGTAGGTTAGTTTGATGCTGGGGTCCAGCTGATCAGGATTGAGCAAGATGGGCTGGACACGCACTGGAGCCCTCCTGCAGTTCCTCCCCAGCTGGCCAACTTCCCATGTCCCTCCCCAGTCCCAATTGTGCACCGGCAGGGTCCCTCGGCCTGGCTGACACACAATCCAGGATCCCTCAGGGAGTTGAAGAGCTGGTTTTGGCCCAACAGTGGAACAACCGGTCGCTACAACGTGCACTGAACACCAGGGGGCAGATGCTCAATGCAGGAGCTGCCCCCTGGTGGTTAGTACACTCCCACAGGGGGAGCGCTGCTCAGCCAGAAGCTGGGCTCATGGCTGGAGGGTGCAGTGACAGAAGTAGGAACCTCTCTAGCCTCCACAGCAGCACTAAGGATGTCCAACTGATGGCTCCCGAACTGTGAGAGGGCACAGGCCAGGCTGAGGGGAACCCCCCTGTGCCTCCAAGGGCACAAATTTTGTGCACTGGGCCTCTAGTAATAAATAGGATGATAGCAAGACACTGGGGAGGGGTGTATTATTTTAGATCCAATGGTCAGGGCCAACCTCTTGCAGAAATGATGTTTCAGTGAGACCTGGAGGATCAGAAAGAACTAGCCTTGAAGAAGGAAGCAGTCTTCAGTTTTCTTACTTACCATCATCCTCACTGAGCTGTGAGCTCTCTGAGGACAAGGCTGTGATTTAGTCATCACTAGCTTAAACATCTACCCCAGTTTTTGTCACTCAGAGAGTTTCAAATACATGTTTGATGAGTGAAGGGATGAATGAAATTAAGTTTAAATTTACATTTTTGATCGATCCAACCTGAAGCTAATTGTGTACTCATAAATTTCTATACATTTGCCAACTTCAACTTGTAAAAGTTCTAAGCAAATTCCTAGACAGAGAAAAGCAATTGTAATTTAGACTTTAAAGGGGAGTTTTGCTTTCCTTAAATCCCTCTAACATATTTCAGTATAGATCCTGCAAAGCAATTCTTCCAGCCCAGAGCCTTAAATGCATAGGATCCTGCAGAATTTTCAGCCCACCAACCACAAAAGTCTGTTTCAATTAGCAGGCAGGCTCCATGGCTCCCTGGCTTTGAGCCTCTTGACTGATAAATTGTATTAATACAAACCCAAATCAACATCAGATATTCAGATTCATAAGGAAAATGTTTTCAAGTCATTATGATTCATTTCTTCTAAGAAGGGAAAAAAGGGATTCCTAAACTGTATTGTATTGCTTTTAATTATTGGATTTTACTCTGAAAAATAAGGCATTCAAGTTCATAATCCATTACTTGCAAAATAAAAGGCTTTTTAAACAAATTTAGCAGCAAAACCTGACAACATGGAAGTATTTATATCTCTCATTTAATCTATCTGGGGTGACTATTCATTTGTCTCACTACAGAAAAATAATGTGTTTAATTACAGGGTGCTATCTCTGACCCCACAGAAATATGTATTTTTTTCAAAAATAAAATTTAAAAAATCTGACTTTCAAGGTACAACTAGACCCAAGAGGTTGGGATAAAGTACCTTCATACTATGATAACAGTCCCCCAATTCTATTATCTTCAGATTTATAAAACTTTCACAATGTGTGGGCTTTGAAGTACTCAGCAAAAGCAAAGTCACAAAAACACATTAGCATGATTTGAGCATTTGGAAGTAATATAATTGGCAACTGGTTTAGAGTTTCCTTTCAGATCTGATTTAGAATATGCATTCATGCCACTGTATCGTTGCTTTTCTAATAAGTATGTACTTTCATGAGGAAAGTTTTATAGGCAAATCCTTTTCCTGCACATTGCAATCTCTGGAATAATGTGTCATGGCTTCTAATTTTCCCGTGTTTCATTGTTCTCATCTTATAACTTTTATTATTGTCTTATACTTTGTGTATTTTCTTCCAAAGGTTTGAAGAAGTAGCACCTACCTGCTGGGAACAAGGTATCTGCTCTTTACAGGTCACAAACCCAGGACCCAACTGCAAACCTCATTGTGTATATTACATCAGATCCTCCCATTCACCCTGCAGAAATCTTTTCTATTCTTCCCATCATGGCACTGAGCAAACTCAAGCTCACTTGGTCCAAGGCCATCTGGCTAACTAAGTGATTGGTTATAATTTGAAGAATGTCTAGCTCCCAAGTCCGTTTCTTCCAAAGTAACATGGAGCAAGTAACTGGCTCATGCTCCTATCTCATCTTCCATCTGTGCGTAGTTGGAAGGAAGGAAGACTTTAAGGCTGCTTCATCCATGTAGAAATGAGAGTAGAAATATTTCCCAAAACATGATTGTTAGAATTTGACAGACTCTTTATACTTGCATAAAATGAAGATTGAGTATCTAGTTCTAAAAGATTCAACTGTAAAGCAATATAAAATTGCAATCAATGTAAATTTGGTTTTGTTTTATTATTTAAAAAAAATAACTACAAATAACTGGAATTTGGGGAGGTTTGTCAGCAAATATAACAAATCAGATGTTCAATATTCACCCACCTTGTAGGAGCATCATCAACATTTATTGGAAATAGTATTATACAAAGGCTTACACCATATAACAACATAGCATAAAAGGACAGAGATGGAGATCATTAATGATTTTAATTATTTTAAGGCCCGTTAAAATTAGAGAAATACCAAAGCACCCACAATGTTAAGGGTTTATTATTACAGCATTTTAGAGTTTACTAGTTCATACCTTTCAATCACAGCAAGTTATTAGCAGTGAAGGGATGAACCCTCTTAAGAAGATTTTTATTTCAATGATAGGGTGTTATGGACAAGACAACCTAAGTTTAAAAAAAATTAGTAGCGAGCGCTAGTTGAGTTAATCAGTTAAAGACAAAACTGTGCCCATGGGAAGCTAAATGAAAAAGCAACAGTAAAGCTTACAGAACTTAGCTCGTACAATTTGCCTTGAAGGCGGAAGATTGGTTCCCTGAAATAGCAAAGAATTATATGCTTTAGTTCAGAAAAAAAAGTTTTTAAAATCAAGTCTGTTATTACCTCTTCTTTCAAAACAATGGAGAAAAAAAAATCTAGAGCAAAGGTTTCAATGTGTTCAATAATTGTACCTCTGCATTAAAAAACAACAACTATAAAGTCATCATTGTTTTGACTTGAAAAGAAATAACAATGCAAATACTCATTATCACATAAAACATAAAAGCAGCAGCAAACTATGGGGGTTAATGCAATCTCTTTAGAGCGCTATTAGTCAGAGACAGCGGGTCAGCCCAAAACGCAAGAACTCAAAAGATGAGGTCTCTTGAGGAATTAACATCTTTATTAACCAACAGGAATTGGGTGTGGTGGCAGTGAAATGCAACAACTGCCTTCTCTATGAGCTGTCCCTTCACTGTTATCAAGCTGTGCAAACGTGTGAACTAGTCAGCAGCATCAGAAAGCTCATGCAACTATTCACCATATTTTAACCTTAAACTGACTCACAGATTTTATGTTAAATCAAACTTACTGGTAATGTAAGCAAGCAAAGTAGGATACAAGGAGTCAAATTTGAAAAACAGAGCAAGTAGCAGAGAAGTTATTTTTAAAAATCAATAGGGTTAACTGCATAATATAGCAAAATAATGAGAGAGAGGGGAAAATTCGCTCTAAAAACTTTAAAAGCCAAAACAAAACAAAACTGAAAGCTGCATTTCCAACAAAATTTGCGCAGGATTAATTTGCATTTTTAATAGTCAATCAAGCAATTTAGTTCAAACTCATTGGGGCATGCATGCACTAATTCTTTTAAGCAATTCCTACCTGATTTCCAATTGTGTTTTTCTTGTGAACCTGACTGCTCCTCTGCTGAGCACTGAGAAAAGCAAAGGAGAGCAGCACTGAAGAAACGTGTAAGATATTTTTTTTTTCCTGAACAAGTAACAGATACTAAAATATATACAGGCTTTTAAAAAAATGCATCAACAACTGAAGCAGAGCTATATCAAAAATTCACGACGGTATTCTGCAGCAAAACCAACTCAGTGAACTCCTCGTCCCAATTAACAGTCACAAACCAAAAACATAGTAACACCACAGGAAACATAGCTGCATTGCTGCATCAATAACATAGGAGGCAAGGCAAGTATTCGGGACGTCCCACAGGTGTGCAGAGTAGATGTACTGAAAATGAACAGTTAATAGTTATAAAGTATATGCCATGTTCCGAGTGCTTTACAGATATTAGTGATTTTAATTAATTTTACCCTAAGAAGTAGTTACTACTATTCTTTTCGTGTTACAGATGGGGAGACCGAGTCATAGAGTAGCTAAATGGATTTCCCAAAGTTACTCAGCTAATAAGTGGTGGACCAAGGAGTCGGCCTCCAGATCCCAAACTCTATGACATTTTACAGTCTCTTTGCTTTGAATTCCACTTTATTCTGACAACTCCCATAGAACAAAGCCAGCTTGGACCTATCTCCCCAAATCTAGACTCATACGTTTTTGATAATGCAGCTTCTCCACTTGGATTTCTAATGGGCACCTCAAACTTAAGATGCTACAACTGAACTCCACCCACTGCCTTCCCCTTCTTAATTCCGTCATTTCCAAGTGCGTAAGCCCAAATCCTTGAATCCTCTTTCTTGTGCGTTGGTTCTATCCTCAGTAGGGTGCAGGAGGGCAGTTTCTCTCTCATCGATATTCCTACCTCCCTCTCCCTTCCTCTCTCTCTCTAAAAATCTATTTTTAAAAAAAAAATTTTAAAGATATGAAGGCTTTCTTTTGGTAAATCAATGAGTAAACATCAAAACCCTCTAACTGGCAGCATCATAGTTTTTAAAGGCTGTTTTGAAGATCGATGAAATAGTCCAAAATAGAGAAAAAGCTCAAATTATTAATCAACTGTTTAAAATAATGGGATATTATAGTTCAGGGACACATCAGAAATCAACATCATACTTTTGAACCTCTGCACAAAACAGCAATCCTATATAATAAAAGTCTAATATGGGAGTTCGACCAGGGGGCAAGGCCAGCCGGCCAGCCTCCCATATGCCCTCCCTCTGCCTGGCCTGATTGGCCCAATTTTACCTGTGCCAGACCCCACCTGTGCATGAATTTATGCACTGGGCCTCTAGTCTTTCATAATCTCCCACCAGTTTTCACTCAAACTCCTGAAAACCCGTATTAAACATCCAAGTGAAGCTGGGGGAAGGGTGGGTGGTGAAAGGCCATACTGTATTTGATTACTAAAGACATTTTGTGTACATTTTTGCTTTTCAATGTCCTCATGTTAGACTTTCAGCTTATTTCTCATTTCCTCGTTTTTTGTTATTTTTTGAGATTTTAGTTAAGTGCTTAAGTCCCTTAATCACTACGAACATCATCTCTCTCCAACCATTTCCCCACATAATCCAAATCTATATTATTTTGAGTTCTGTGGTAAGGCTGTGAATGAGGTTGAGTTTGTGTCTGACTGTGACCAGGGATCTGATGCACCCACACTGCCTTCTGGCTGCCTGCCAGACCCTGAACATGAAGTGTGCCTACAGCAAACATGTCAAACTCATGGCCCACAGGCCTTATGTGGCCCACAATGAATATTTTTGTGGTATGTAAGAAATATTTTAATAAAAATTTTGTAACTTAATTTTTACAGTATCCTGTTATATATATTATTAATAACAAACATTTACTAATGACTGATTACTATAATTGTGTTGCATTAATTTCCCTTATGCACAGGCACACCATTTTCTCCACTAATAGTAGCAGTGAATATTTTAGCAGCCAATTGCCACATCATTAGTATTGTACTGACTTGTTTGGTGTGCACAACAGGAAATATTTCGATTTCAGAGAACAAGAATAATAGATTTGCATTATGCTTATGAATTTGTGCGGTTATTCAGTGTCTGGTAAGTTAATATTCAAGAAAAAATATTAATTTTTATTAAAATGTTCTATTATTTTATGTTAATTAGTAAACCTACGTTTCTATGAAAATTGAAGCTTTTGTTTTTTTGCGGCCCACATAAACTTAAATCTTGTTTATTTGGCCCGTGTTAGCCCTTGAGTTTGACATGCTTGACCTACAGCACTAGTCCACGTGGGGCCTCAGATCTTTACCCTGCAGGCTTTCCTCTCTTCTCGGAAAAATGAAAAAAAAACTACTCATATAATGTAATCATGCCTTATTCCCAGGGATGGCCACCTCTTCCAAGCACCATCACTGTGCTTAGCGTGCACATGTTTTCCAAAGAGAAGATGTTTAAAAATAAATCACTGACTTCTGGTGATAACTGCAAACTATAACAGACCCAAACTACTGGGGGCCTTGAATTCTGTGTAGGGTCCCCTCAAAATCAAACAAGAGAAAAAGGAATGGATACAAAGCAACTGGATATAAAGAGATTCTCAATGACACCTCGTGCAACCTGAGCAGAGTCTGCCCTGAATGCCCCTCAGTTTCTCAGCTGTAAAGTGAGATTGTGTGCATGTGAGTGTGTGTGTGTGTGTGTGTGTGTGTGTGTGTGTGTAAAAGACAGAGAGACAGAATTAAGTCAGGGACCAGACAAGCTGTTTCTTAGGTTCCTTTTAGATCCAACATGCCTCTCAGAAGCTTACGAGCTACACTAGGTGAAGGTACTTCCTCTGACAGAGTCTTCATCTACTAAACAATGCACTTGTAAGAACATGCAGAAGGAAGTAGATTTATTTTATAGCCAACCTCAAATGTTAGTTAAGAACATATACTAATCATCTTTACTTTCCATCTAAAGAATACCCTTTTTGTAGCAACTGGCCCCATCCCATAAACCCAAAGATGTTGTTAATGACATATTTAGGTACTTGAAGTTACTTCATAAGTAACATCATAAAAAACTAAGTGCCTCACTAGAAAGCACCCTTTATCATGATCTTTATGAATGAATGATAACTGAACTGAAATCATTTCAAAATACTTATTTATAAATGTGTTCATGAGAAATCATGCAAAGACTTGCAAGTGAACTTGAGCCTTTAGACATAATCTTGTTTATAGGTCCTTAACTGGTTATATATGCCATCTTGGAAAAGAGACCTAGGCGTGACGTTTTCACTTGACAAAAATTTGAGAGCACTAGCTCTCTGCAAGGAGCTATGTGGAAGATATGGACATGAATAAGGTATGGTCCCTGTAATCAGAAGCCTACAATTTCTCTAGTGTGGGTGGTGAGATACACACACAAAAATACAAAGAACAAAGGAAGAATATAAGCTCTACAAAAGTAAACATGTGAGAATGTAATACAAAGCCCCCCTCCCCGCAACCAAGTGCTTCTGTTTCACATGTGAGCTATAATTACCCCATAGCTTCTTATTGTGTGTGTTTGTTGTTAAGCGTATAAATTCCTAGTACAACCAAGTCACTGTGGAAGGCTTTTTAGAACCCTAAAATACATGAAGCCGAACTAGGTTTAATGCTCTGAGACATAATGATTTTAAAAGTATATAACAAGAGGTTTAAATTTAAGTAAAAATAAGAACACATTGAAAGACATTCAAAGAAAAAGAAACCCATGTTACCATGTAGCTCAATGTTTTTTGCACGTTCATTTCTAGTTTCTGTCTTTGTCCATGTGCATATAAAACAAAAGATTGAAATCATAGGAGAGTATGCCAAGGGGTTTATAACCATTTTTCAAACAAATCCTATGCATGGTAATTGCTCTGCATCAGAGACAAACAAAAGGGATTATTCTGGTATGATGTGATCTGAGACTTTCACAGAAATCTTGAAGAAAGGTAAAATTTTAATAGAGGAAGACAGCCGAGTGCATTCCAGGAGAATGGTGTAGTATCAGCAACACCAGGAGGTCAAAAAAATGAGGCACGTAGAAAAGTTGTGGAATGTAAAACTATTACAGTAAAATTATCTAATCATAAAATCAGGGTTATAAATTACCTTAAAAGCCATCTAGTACAGTAACTGAATGTGAGGGCCAATTAGGAGAACTTGGCTGTTATGGTAGAGCCAGAAAAAGTATTCAAAGTTTCTGAGCCAGCAAATGGCATGATCAAAGCAGTGTTTTGTAAAAATTCTGAGTCTGAAGCACAGAAGATAGAAAGCAGGCAGCCTAGCCCCCTTCCTTCTGTCTGCAAGTCCTGCCCAGCCTTCAAAGTTCAACCAAGAACCTCTTCTGTGTTAGGCCTTCTTAGAAACCTCCAGTTCTCTCTCCTTCCCATGAATTCCCAAAGATCTTGGTCTGCACCTGTATCATATAAACAGGATTGTGTCAGGCAGGTCTCTAATTCCTCTCTGACAATGTCTGTTCCTCCATGACTGATGGTATGTTGTACCTCTCTCACCATTGACATTACCTAGCACAGTGTTGGAAGAAGAGGTAAGAAGCAGTTTCTACAGAGCCTTGAAAATCATACTGATGAGTTTAAACTTTATTCTAAAAGTAATAGGGGATCCAGAAGCAATGATAAAGGACCTCTGTACCTCTCTCACCATTGACATTACCTAGCACAGTGTTGGAAGAAGAGGTAAGAAGCAGTTTCTACAGAGCCTTGAAAATCATACTGATGAGTTTAAACTTTATTCTAAAAGTAATAGGGGATCCAGAAGCAATGATAAAGGACATAGCAAGAGGCAGGGAGACCTGCAGTAACCCATGCAAGAGAAGAATTTTAGGGCACCAACGATCTGCAGGGCACTCTGTGAAAGATATAAATGATGATAGGATTAGACAAATTCAGAAACTAGAATAGAGGTAGAGTCAAGTGAACTTGGTAAAGATGGAAGGAAACAAAGATGGGAACAAGGAGTAACGAATGACACTCAGGTTTATGGTTTATGGAAGTTACCACCCACAGAGAGTGGAAGCAAGGGAGGAGGTGTAGATTTAAGATTAGATGATGAGTTTATGGAAAATCAAGTTGAGGCTTCCCTAGGATGGATAAGTAGAAATGCCCCCGTATGTAGCTGACTATGGCACCCAGTACAGGAAGGAGTTCTGGAATAGAGATCTAGGTTTATAGTCATCAGATAAGTTAGTAACTGAAACCACTGGTGAATGGTGTCATATGAAGAACTCACAATTGTCCATTGGATTAACTATTTTGTCTGGCCAGAAGCAGTCTCAACAGAGCAGTGTGGTCAAAACAAGATTGCAGGGGCTGAAAAATGAGGTAGAAGTGACAGAGGAGGAGGAGGAGGAATGTGGACTCTACATGAGCCTAAAGAGAGCTCAAATGAACCAAGGAAATGGAGTTGCTCGGAAATGCAGATTCCGCGGAAAGTGTCAGCTGTGCCTCTCCCTCCACCATCATGCTTAGTTTATAGAGGAGACACTTCAGCAGTAACCATGATGGAGAAAATACTAGCAAACTGGCAACATACAAACCAAGGCAATGGGAGGGGAAAGCCCATCCGCTATACGTTATAGATAGAGGATTAAAGAGTTGGCTGTTTTTTCCTGAGCCAGGGGGTTTGCTTAGCAACAGCGAACAGAGTTACCCCCTTTTTCTCTTTTAGAAGCCACCACAGATTACCACCAAGCCATCAGTTAAGTAAGGTCCACAGATGGAAGGACCCTGAGCAATGGGCTGGATTCTCCATACTCTGCAAGTGTGCCATCCGATGCAGTAGCTAATAGCCATATGTGGCTATTGAAATTAAAACTTGATTTATTATTGAATTTCATTTGCATCTCACTTCCTGTTTTATTAGTCACAGTTCGACCACTCAATAGTCACATGCAGCTAGTGGCTACTGTACTGAACAGCCCAGAATAGAAAATATTTCCATCATCTCAGAAAGATCATTGGACAGTACTGCTCTGAAATAAAGTTCTTTTAGAATGTTCTTTTATTACCCCAATGATATTATAAAAACATGCTGAGAGTCCCCAGAGTGTGACGTATCACGTGCCGGCCTGCCTCCTCCAATCGGATGGAAGCCAAAGGGAGAAAGAAGTTGTACTCCCCCTTGCAAGATCCTCAGTGCAGTCTCAGGCTAAATATTATGTTAAGAAAAGCCTCCAGGATGTGGGGCCCTACGAAAGAAGGATGACTCATCTACTAAGATCCATTTTAAGGCTGAAGATAAAATTCAAAATAACAGCTCTGAGAACGAAAGAGAATAGTAGAAGTCCACTGATTTTTAAAACATTGCTTGGAACACCGGAACATAAAATTTACTAGAAGACGTGGCACTCTGGATTGTCCTTGGCAAGTTGTTTAGGTCTGTATTTCCACCTGCCTTTAATCCCTAAATTTGCATATGAGACAAAAGAAGGATCTTGTTCTAATCTAAGGCCTAGGCTTTGATTCCACAAGAGAATGTTCTCATGTAAGAATACAAACTAGAAACACTGTTATAATAAAATGTGATTATACATGACGAAAAAATATACGAAGGCTGTGAAGGATGTCTCTGGAATTGGGGCCAAGGTTCACATATATACTGCCTTTAGGCAAATGGCAACCGGCATTCCGGAGGATGAGGAAAGAGATATCATGAATATCACAACCCGAAAGATTTTCATGGTGCTCATATAACCAGCACTGAAATCTGTCCACTGTGTCATTTCAACTGTGAGAAAACGGGTGCTGGGACCTACTCCGCAGAGGGAAAAACAGACCTTAGTCTGATGCTGGTGTCATCAAAACATTAGTCTACTGGTTCCTATCTGGGGCCCAAATGTGCTTGTAAGCTACTGAACTGCTGACATCTCAGTAAGTCAGAAGTTAAAACTCCTGCACAGGGAACAAATGCAAAAGAACATGACAGTTTGAAAACTCACCTTCATGGGCATTCAGCTAACAAAACCTTGTTGGCCTTCCTATTCAAAGAGCAGGATTCTTGAGACAGGGAAAGTGAATGAAGAAACAAGTGGAGTAGCTTTGTTTTCTTAAATAATAAAAATTAGCCGAAACCGGTTTGGCTCAGTGGATAGAGCGTCAGCCTGCGGACTGAAAGGTCCCGGGTTCGATTCCGGTCAAGGGCATGTGCCTTGGTTGTGGGCACATCCCCAGAAGGGTGTGTGCAAGAGGCAGCTGATCGATGATTCTCTCTCATCGATGTTTCTAACTCTCTATCCCTCTCTCTTCCTCTCTGTGAAAAATCAATAAATATATATATATTTATATAATAAAAACTAGTGACATGGTGTAAAAAGATAAAAAAGACTGTGGGGCTATTTGCTTGTTTTTTAACAAGGAACAATGACAAATTAAAATCCTTAAATCATGAGGAAAGTTGACATTTTCTTCTGGAAGACCGGATGTTTAGGTTCAGAAACTATATTATAGTTAAAAGATCGAGCTTTCAGAAATCAGGAAATTCCAAAGCAAGCCTACAGCAGCGCTAACTTGGACCCATGACACATGGTACATATTTTACGGTCCGTGTTTAACAAATAGCTGGGAAATGGGGGGGGGGTGGGGGGGGAATGTTCCACGTATTCAACATGGCAGAGCAAATGCTGAACACTACTCTGAGAATGCCTACTCCATTACTCTACCTTGAACACTTTGTTTTTAAAATTTTTAGAAAAAAAATATTATGTGTAGAATACTATGCCCATCACCATTCTATAAACTTAGAGGTGGTTCCCCCTCTTTTGACAATTCTCTAAAAATCTCATAAAACAAATTCTTCTTTTCCTCAACTTGAAACCTTAATTTTCTATCTCTGGAACTTAAAAATACTTACATAATTGTCTTCAAGTATGGCTTGACTTTTCTTCCTTGATGAAAACAGAAATCCTGCCAACTTTAAAATTTATAGCTACAACCATACTTTCAAAAACACACAAAAAAACCACAACCCCTCAAAGTAATTATGAAATGAACATTTCTTCATCTCAATCCCACTGAAATGTACTCCAACTCAGCGTACAATGGAAAGAACATCTATTATACCTCTGATTCTCAGTGCAGAATATCACATTTGGAGATAATATTGGTGTCTAAAAATATTCTAGTGGCAATCATACTCCAATCATCAATTTCACAACAAAGTAAAATTAGGGATTAAATACAAATTCCTCTGTGTTTAACAAATAGGTGGAAATGTGTGTGTGTGTGTGTGTGTGTGTGTGTGTGTGTCTGTGTATCTGTATGTGTGTGTGTGTGTGTCTGTGTATCTGTGTGTGTGTATGTCTGTGTATCTGTGTGTGTGTGTGTGTGTGTATACCACTTTCTCATTTTTACAGACTATACCCCAGTTCTCAAAAGCAGCTTCACAACACCTCATTAATTTGATCTCCTGACAATCCTAAAAGGTATACGATGGGGGATTATTTATTATTCCACTTGATAGAGCAGCAAACTGAGCTACAGAAAGGCTAAGCGACTTGGCAAAGCCCAAAGCTCATCAGCGGCAAATCCTGGAAAACTGATCCGACTGCTGACTCCCAGACCTGGCCTTCAAAAGGAAGTTCAGGTGCGAGTTTCATCTGGAAGTAAAATGTGCAAAGCTGCCCCACATCTAATATGGTCTCTGAACAAGGCTTCTTTTTTCTCCCCCAACATCATAAGGGCTTGTAGTCTATCTCTGGGCTGGGAAAATGGGGGCAGTCGCCCGGATTACAGAGACTGCATTAGAAAGGTTGTATTTGAAAGTGTTCACATTTGCAACACTATATGCTTTTGAAAGCCTAGTCAATATAATGCTATAGTCAAACAGCTTCTGAGGTGAAGTAAACTCTGGATCATTTATCATTTGAAAAGAAGTTTAAAAAGTAATCAAGCAAGTGTTTCAAGAAGAGTCTAGGCTGGAATTTAAGTTGTAGCACTGGTTATAAAACTTGTTCAAAATTTGAATTTTCCCAAGTGGATTATGACTTTTTCTACATTTTCTCCTTGGCTCAGGAGACCACAATGAGGTGGCGTGGCAATGTCCCTTACACTGTTAAGTTATGGGCTCGAGTTTACATCTAGCTAGCATTTGTCATCAATAAAGATCACTTTTAAAGGCAGCATTCCTGTTCTTTAAAATTACTCAAGGATTTGTTTTTCTTCTCAATTCCTCAAGGAAGCAAGAGAAGGGAATGGAGAATGTGCCAACTTAAAATGTTACATGTGTTTCTCTATATTTTTCAATTATTAGGCAAACTCCCAACAGACAAAAATGATTATTTTTTTTCTTTCTTTTTCTTGTATTTTCCCCCAAAGAGAAGAGCTTGGCACAGGCCACATGGCAGTCACAGACTATGCTGCAAACCAGGCAGAATTTCTCAGGTCCCCTCTTTCAGGATGATGGACAAGGAGGCATCACAGAGTCCAGGCTTCCTCCCACAGGGAACCTACAGGAGGAAGTGAGCAGTGCAGATGGGGGCGTCATAGGGGCTAAAGGGATGGGTGGGTCTGTGTGGACAGTGTACTATCAAGACAACTGACCATAGGAGCAAAATCAACACTGTGTTCTAACACTTCCACATACAGGTCACAGACAAAACAGTAGTGGAAAAACATCTACCGCACAACAGTAGCCACTACTGGATTCCAAATATATGTACACCATTGGTTCGGCATCACCACCACAGCCAATTTTATAAGGAGACAATCTGCTGTTGGATAACTGAGCCTTTCCTCCCTAAAACATGTCTGTCAGTTCCTCAGCCAGGGATTGGTCTAAATCACATGGTTTTACATTCTGTTTCTTTTCAATCAGACTGTGATTGGCTTTACATTTTGTTGTGTTTTATTTTTCATTTGCCCCTGTTCTTGAATACATGTTCAAATACATAGTTCCCTTTATTTTTTTTATAGAAAATAGACTATATCTTATATATTTGAAGTTCGAACCATATACATGCCACAACTACATTTTAGAGTTAGAATCAAACAAAAACTAGTTCCACTGTAGGGCAAGAAAAAATGGTGAGTGCCACACTAATAACCAGCTCTGAATAACTAAGCATAATATCTAAATAGTGATATCTGTGAACGTAGAGATAGAATATTATAGAATATAACAAGCCCTGGCGGTACCTAAGTTGGTTATTGTCTTAGTAAGTCAAGGTTCTGGGTTCAATTCCAAGTCAGGGCACATACAAGAATAAATCAATGAATTCATAAGTGAGTGGAACAACAAATCAATGTTGTTTTTTCATCTTTCTCTCTCAAAATCAATAAAGAAAAAAAAATTAATAATATAATAAAATACATGTATGATAAAATAGCAACATATTATAGAAACAAGCTTACATAAGATATATATTATAAAAAGAGAATGTTCCCACCTATAATTACATCTAAGTTCACAAAAGACCGTTTTTTTAAAAAAAATAGGCTCTATATTCTAACTTAAAAATATTGAAATAGCTGTATCTTGTGAACAGCACTTGCTATTTCACATTAATGTGAGAAACTGTTCCCAAGCATACTTTAAATGTGCATCTGTTTCTGCTTATCTATGGGAGTTCAAGTACAAACTGTGGATGGTCATCCAAAAGCAATGACTGTCTAAGACACATGTGACCCACAGGCTGGGCAGCCAAGGAGCCAACTACTTTATGGAGAGAGCATGGCCCCACGGCCATAAGGCCCACACCTCTCTGACAGGATTGCTCAGATTTAACCTTGACCCAGAATGCACTCTCAAGAGGGGATGGGGTTGTGGGAGAAATTCCTAGTGTGTATTCTGGACAGACCAGCAGGAGGAACGCACGCAGCAATCGAGCCTTCCACCTACTTTGCGAAGCCGATGAAATCCTCGTGGTTGGTGTTGATGTAGGAGACTTGGATGTCAATCAACAGTAGTACCTGTAAGTCGAAGAGAAACGCCTCAGTGAAATACATCTTAAATATTCTCAAACACTAAAGTCAGCAATTGCCTGCAAATTATCTGCATAGAATTTTTTAAAGAATGCTTCAGTGAAAATGAAAAGGGGCATTCATTTTTTGGTTCATTAAACTCGTGATTTTTACTCTAAATTTAGAAATTGAACATCTCCATGAGAAGTCTGATTCCCACAAGAAGACAAGAGCATTATAACTGCTAAGGCATGCACTCTTGGCCAACGTAACATAGAACCTAGAATTATTCTCTTCCTCTAAAATGTAGGATTGGTGTTCAAAAGAAGGGCATGCATGTGAAACAGGACACACATGTACAAAAGGACACATGGCAAGAAGGCCAGTGAGGAGCTGTCAGAGCTTTCTCTCCCATAGACACCATATGTTAGCCCCAAAATAGCAATATCCTCTCCTGTTTTTCCTCTCCTCTTCTATTTCATTCAGCTCCCTATAAGCAAGCAGAAGCATCTCATTGACCCACTCAAAAATGCAATATACAAATAAATAGAAAGCCTTCTTGAGATCAATGAGTGTCATCATCACAGCAAAACTTCAGTCAGTTCTCTGCTAAAAGATCACCTCATCGGGGATCCTCCCGGCCCATCCTGTCTTCTTACCCTCTGTCCTATGACTCGAGTTCATTTTCCTCTTGTAACACTAGCACTAGCTGACATAGGAAGTTTTCACAAGTCGTCTTTATGTACCCCATTTGCTGTAGCCACTGCTATATCCCAGAGAGTAAAACACGGCCTGAAATAGCATATGAATCCAACCAAGATTTGTCAAAGAATGAACTGGATACATGTTCCAGTAAACATGAAAATGTACTGATCACAAGATATTTATATAAACTCTAAGTCCGAGACTTGGAAGGGCCCTCTGTAGAAGATATTCTTCAGAGGCAGACAAGGAGACTTAGAGAACAAGAAGAGAGGGGGACACGCAGAAACTGTGGGAGAGCTTTATTCCAGAGTTACTCAAAACTGCGCTCCCCTTCCTAAGTTTCCATTTTGTTCTCCCAACAGTCCCCATGTCTTTCTAGAATGCTGAGTTTTGTTGGTAGAGAACAATGCTTAAGAATTCTTGCCTATGTAGCTCCAGAGCTCTGCTCTTAGGCTTTGTTGAATGAACTTTTAATGACCGCGATGACCCCACGCTGCCTCCTTACACGGAAGGTGACACTGGAGTGCAGCAGAGCACTCATGATGAAGCTCACTGACATAGTCTACAGATTGCTCCCCTGTGGGAACTTTCTTGGGGAAGACTTCTTCCATGATCCTCACCCCACTCCAGGATGAATGATGATATTACTCTCATGTAGCCTACGTGTCATATTTTACGTATACTGCAGCCTACACTTCATATGTGTGGTGTTTAGCACCAATTCCGTTTGCATCCCTTGTCAGCTTCCGAGGAACAGGGATTACATGTGTCTTGTTCACCACTTGATCCCCAGAACCTAGCACAATACACATAGCAAGTGTCTGATAAATCCCTGTGGCTGTATATTTCAGAACTATCTCCCAGCTCTGAACAACAGCTTGTTTTCAAGTGCACAACTTATTTCCATGTAATTAGTATGTGGACATGGTTTCTCATGCACTACCCAATGCGGTGGGCTCTGAGACTCTGTTTTTGTGGGGAATCTCAGCTGGTCCCCTCACCAAATCTTGCTGTGAGTCCCAAGAGGACCTTCCAAAATGAGTAAATGGATCACCCCAAACTCACCATCACTTTCAAACATAAAGTTAAAGCTACTGGGTCAGAAACATCATATTTGTGTGAAAAATTTCCTACCATCAGATAATTTAGTTTCTCCTGTAAATGAAGGCAACTGAAGAGTTAGGAAGAGTGATCTTTATTAGATTATCTATGGTAGTGCCTCTATTCTTCCTATACCGAAGCCAGGTTCTGTTATACTCTCAAATCTACTTGGTCAGGAGTTTGTATGGGGGGGAAAAAACACATCAAATTGAAGCACAAGTCAATTGTTACCAACATAAAGAGCAAAATATCTACATAATTTTCAACATTGCCAAGGTTGTTGTAAATGTCTTGGGCGTTCTCACATATTAACTTGGACTGCAGTGTAGGAAAAAAAAAAAAGTGGAAAAAATAAAAACTACGGCTGTTCTCATTCATATTCCTGGAAACTAGGAGTCTGTGTTCATCCTAGGAAAAGAGCCAGGTCACATATGGGGAATGAAAAGAGTACATTTTTTCTCACTTTTTTCATTTTCCCAGAGTTTCTCAGTGCCTTTCTCACCCCCTGTTACTGAATTTGGAGTTGAAAAAAAGTAAAGCTATCCTTGGGGGCAGTCATCGCCCACAAAGCCAACCACTTCAACATACACTCTCATGTTTGGGAGCACCTGGAATAATTGCAGGCACATACAGGTACTCAAAAGCCCTTTGTTTTAGAAAAAAATTCACAGACTGATTTATGGGTTTCCTTATTTTTAATTTTGAAGAATTTTTCCTCCCACAAAGCTACCAGAGCAGAAGTTTGTAATAGTTCCATTTAAAATATATATATATATATATATATATATACTAGAGGCCTGTTGCACAATATTCGTGCAAGAATAGGCCTTCCTTCCCCTGGCTTCACTCCCAGCCACCGGAGAGCTGGCATGTCCTGGCTCCCCAGCCACCCCGCAGCCACCTGGGAGCTGTCATGTCCCTGCTCCCAGGCAGTTGGGAGCCAGCAAGTCATCACTTCTGTCCAGAGCACCATTCCAGTAGCTCTCTCAGCTGCACCCCCCTTCCCCTCATAGCAGGCTTCACACTGCTCTGCACCTACATATGCAAATGAACATCCATCTTTGTTGGGTTAATTTGCATACTCATTCTGATTGGCTGTGGGCATAGCAGAGTGATGGTTAATTTGCATGTTTCTCTTTTATTAGGTAAGGTATATATGTATATATATGTGTGTGTGTATAAACATTGCTAATCAGTTTTAGTGCAGAGGCCTGAGGACACTGGCCACTCGAACACTATGGGGGTCGGTGGGGAGGAGAGGGAGGAGGAGGGCACCAAGGCAATATGGAGGGCAGGACGTAGATGTGAGAGCTGTGCAAATGGACATGTTCACAAAGCTGAACCAGGCATGCTTCCACCTAGGGCAAGTGTTAGCTTCCTTGGGCCACCTGAGGTAGTCACTTGGTAGGAGACACCCACCCATCTCATCCCCCCCTTGGAGAGTTGATTAATCAGCACCTAAGAGGTGCAGAGGAAAGACAAGGTCCCTTGCAAGGAGAAAAGGTCATTCTTCCTCATACCCACTGTATCATGGCTCTTGGGGAAAAACAACTAAAATGACGGATGAGCTGCAGCCATATTTGGGTTATTGCGTCTCATCCTCTCAAAATGCCTACGAGTCAACTACCATCATGATCCCACTTGAAGGTGAGGAAGCCGAAGTGGGAAGATGGCCACATACGTTGTTTGTTTGTTTCTTTGTTTCTTTGTTTTTTAGGAAGATCTGGGTTTGAACTCGGGCCAGGGGAATTTGGGGCCCACAGCCCTAACAATGCTAAGAAACAGGAAGCTAATGCTAACTCAGTTAGATATGAATACACAGATAATAATGATACCACTTTTCCCTAAATACTGTTATCTCTCCAAAGAGCTAAGTAGGAAATAGTATTATTTAAATTTTCTAGAATAAAGCCACTAAATTAAAATGGCTATCTATTGACCCAAAGTCAGTTCTAGCACAGATGACACTAGCACCTCAGTGTTCTTGGTCGGGCAGCAGCCATGACATTAGGTGTGGGGAAACTTCGGGGCTCAGCATGACATATGTGGGCTTGATTTCACTGGCTCCTGAGTTAACATTGATTTTATTTATCCCTGCTAAGTCACCAAGCCCATTTGCTCCACTTTTGGCTCTCCGTAGGTGTGAATGTTGGAAAACAAGTGAAAACTATGAATAATGGTTAATAAACTTTCAAAGCACTAAGATCAACAGTGATGAATCTGCAGCTCAGTGTGAGAACAGTGCTGCTGGGCCTCCAGCCCCACCCTCCACTTTGTCCCTCTACCCCACCCGACCCTTTCACCTCAGCCTCCACTGCATGTGTTCCCTGTGCTCTTTCTCTCTCTCTCTCTTCTATTCTGCTTTCCTCCTCTGCCCACAAAATCTTGCAATAATAACTTCCCCAGGTCACATACATCCCATGTCACATAGATGAGAAAACAGGTCCTAGAGTGATTTGACAAAGACAAGCTGTGACTTTGTGAGCACAGAGTACTTGCGCTGCTGTCACACCTGCAGCTGTGTCCTGGCCCCTACCAGCATCTGAAAACCGTCTTGTTCCCCATTATAATGTCTTATAAATAACAGGGGGGGAAATCCACCTAAATTTAAGAAGCTTTTATCTTCCTGGAGTTCTTCCCTTTTTTTTTAATGAGTTATCTTCACTTGAAAAGAATCTTTTGGATTCACAGAGCCAAGCTGGAATGTCAAGGTCAATCCTTACACACCATATTCTTCTACAAAATAGTTTAGAAATGTTTAAAGGAACTGTTCTGAAAAGTTTTTCTTTTTCAATGAAAGGTTCCCTGGGTATGCTAAAGAATAGCTTTGTCCATTATTCTCAAAGAAAATCAGAACACTGAACATTTTGCATAGCATTTTAGGAATTTAGGACTATCTTGGCTCCCATCTCTGGGCCCATTAAAATTTTAAAAACCCTGTCTTAAATAAGAAAAAGTGCTCTGTTTCTGGATTAGTGGTTTTCAAAGTGGGCTGTATACATTCTTGGGGTACACATTATGACCTATGGGGTGGTGAGAGAAAAAATAATGGAACTCCTATTACTGTGTTTTTAATTCTTCTAAAGTCTTTATATTTGTTTATATCCCTAACATACACAAGATGTTAGTATAGCAACATATGTATAAAATTTATCAATAAATAAAAAAATAAACGTATGTGGTTGTGTTCTAACTGTTCTTTTTCCCATTACAATGCCGACTGGTGGAGACCAGCAGATCTCCTTGGGGAGACCTTACACTCCCCATGAGGCCCCTGCCAGCAGGGAAGGCCTCTCCTCACCTGGTCCTTGGTCTTCCCTTCCCGCTCCCGAATGTGGTTTGCCACAATCCGCTCCGTTTCCTCGCACAGCCTGGGGAAGTTTGCCAGCTGTCAGGAAAAACAGATCTGAGTGTTAATATCCCAAAAGTTAGACCACACACACAAAAAAAAGAGAGACGAGATATTTATTTTATAAAAGATACGCATCACAATTCCAGAAGCAGGAGTGGAATACTCTAGAGTAGGGGTGTCGAACTCAATCAGAAAAGGGTCCAAAATCTAAAATCCAGCCTAAATCGCGGGCTGAATGGTTTACTGAACAGTCATAAACTGACAATGTCATAAACTGACAGCGGAGTGCAGTGATGACAGTGTGGTGCGGGCCACATTGCAAGGCCTGGCGGGCTGGATTTGGCCCGCGGGCCTTGTGTTTGACACATGTGCTCTAGAGAATGGTGGGGTGAGAAAAGGGCTCCTCGAACTAGACAGAGTTAGCACCTGAGAAAGGACAAAGATGAAGGGGACTGGAATGAGCATGAAAAGATGACAATGGCTGGCAATGCTCACCATGTCTCCCGTACACGAAAAGGTCGCCCTTTCCTGGTCAGAGCACATGACCCGGTTGTGGATTCAATCCCTCAATTGATGTTATGCTCTCACATCCATGTTTCTCCCTCTCTCTCCAAAATTAAAAATAAATAAAAATGCTCTAGTTGGTTTGGCTCAGTGGATAGAGCATCAGCCTGCAAATTGAAGGTCCTGGGATCAATTCCGGTTAAGGGCACATGCCCAGGTTGCGGGCTCGATGCCCAGTAGGGAGTATGTAGGGGAGCAGCTGATCAATGATTGTCTCTCATCATTGATGTTTCTATCTTTTCCTCTCTCTCTTACTCTCTGAAATCAATAAAAATATATTTTTTTAAAAAATAAATAAAAGATACCAGAGTTTGACTGTTCATTCATTTCCTCTGATTGCTCATTCATTTCCTCATCTCTTCTATATCTCTTACTTAAGGTGCAATATATTTTCTCAATTTAAATCATTCAAATTTTTAACCTCTTTCACTATGGATGCTGAATTAAAAGCCTACAGTTGTATGAAGGAGTTTACAAAGTCATCAAAATTCTAATCAGAGAGGCCAAAATATTGATCTACGAGACACCATCTTCAGACCTTATCTCATATTAATTATTTAAATATTCTGATAAATTGATTTATATAGGGTCAAGGAATTAAGGCTTTACTACTAGCTATAATCATTTTATATTTCTACATTTATTTTATATCAGTTCTTCATTGAACAAACATTCACTGGGCCTGTGCTATAAGCCAACTCTAGGCTCAGTTAACGTCAAACAATCAATCGCACATGATCTTAAAAACCTTACAGTTTCATGTGGCAGGTTGACTGTATAGATCAAGTCTAATGCAAAAAAATAAATAGTTTATAAAAAGCAAGAAAAAGAGAAAGAAAGAAATTATCAAACCTTCTCTGAAGAGACCTTAAAGGATTTCATGCCTCAATTATGATAGTGAGGCTACCAAACAAAGCCGGCCATCTATCAAATGGTAAATTACTTCTACATAGTTCATTTGAATATTCTTAAAAAGGAAGAGATTAAAAATCAATATATATGATTTTAGTGATCAAAATTTTAAATATAGAATTCTAAGAAAAAAGTTTAATTGCACATATTCTGAGAGAAAGCAGTGCCATAATTTTTTAAAATACACATAAAAATATGTTTTAATAAAATCCAGTGTTTTGAGTTATTTAGGGTAATGTTTAATTATTTTGGTGGGACCTCAATATAAAATTTTAATTTTAAGCATGAACCACTTTTACCCTAGAGGGGGGAAAAATCACTTGAAAGACATTTCTATCCAATAAAACAAAAATTACACACTTATTAAATTTATTAACCATTGATTAATCAAATCATAAGAACCATGCTATCAGATTTCCCTTGGAACAGGCATGAGACCAGGCAAAATTTCCATACCTTCAAGAGTAACTAGTTCGATGCCTTAAGCAAAGGCTCAGGTCATTAGGTAGCCATCTGTTCATAGTTCCATAGCACACATCACTGAGAAAATAAACTAAAACCAGAACAAAATGTTTTTTATGCACATGACTTGAGAGTTGATTGGCTTGGCTGAACTACAGATATGGGATCTGTTTTGATCAAAAAGCTATAAACTTTCCAGTGTTAGCCACTCACTACAAACAGAGCAGCAATAATGATTTTACTGCTCCTAAAAGTACGCAATAATTTTATTCCATTTCTGTCTATTAAAACCTGCCCCCAAATCCCTAGTAATCCTTTAACTATATATAACATAATGTTGTGTTTATTCAGGAGATGAAAAAAGTATTTACCTGGGCACAACAAATTTGTTATTTTAAAAAAGGAAAAAACAGAAGCATTTACAAAAGTGATCAAAGATGAGAAACAAGTCTATTATAAAGAGGTCGAGAAATTGTGCAGGAGTAAATAGGAAAATACGTTATCAAGTGTTCTGTATTTCAAGAGTGGCATACGGGAAGTCTCAGAAGACCTAAGTGAAGCTGACAGAATGGAGAAGCCAGGTCCCATTCTGTGGCCTTGGGGAAAGCAATCGAAGAGGAAACAATACTGTTAGCCCTCCTTTTCCATGTGGACAAATCCTAGATCTCTAAAGGTCAAATGTTTTTGAAAATTAATGGGAGAAATGATGTGACATATATAGGAAGATCACATGAGGTATGTTGGTATGTGCATCCATCATACATCTCACATACCATTTCTTTAAGCAGAGACAATGAAAACTCATGTTACTTAGCAAATGCAGGTCAAGCTGGGGCTAAGTAAAACTAAAAGGTATTCAGAAGAGACATAACCTTGCTAAGTAATTCAGAAAGTACCCAAACAAGAGGTCAGAGTGGGAGTGACACTATATCAAAATAATACCCAAAGATAATAAACAGGTTTCATCTCTTTCCAAGTTTATCTCTGGTAAACATATTAATGAGTGGTTAAAAAGAAAAATCAAAACAGGAAATAAGAGGAAAAGCAAGGGTAAAAGTAAATTATAAATTAAGAGTTAATTACAAAGATCATAAATCCTTTAATGATTTGTGGAATTCAAAGATGAGATTACTGGAATATTAGCCATGAAAAGAAGAAAATCTTGCTATTTTCCACTATATGGATGGGCCTTAAGGACATTATGTTAAGTGAAATAAGTCAGACAGAGAAAGACAAATATTGTATGATCTTACTTATAAGCCAGAAACAGAAAGACCAAGCTCACAGATACAGAGAACGGTTTATTGGTGGTTATCAGAGTCCAGGAAGGGTTTGGGTGAGCAAATGGGTAAAGGAAGTCAAAGATACAAGCTTCAAGTTACAAAATAAATAAATCCTAGGGATGTAACATACACTATAATGATTAAATATATATAAAAATCTAACATGCTAAGTGTTTGACCATCCGACCAGTGGCTATGATGTGCACTGACCATCAGGGGGCAGACGCTCAACACAGAAGCTACCATGACACACACTGGCCATTTGCAGAGAAACGGGACTACAGACCTGGCACCCACAAAGCAATACTCGGCTTCCCCCAAGTGGGATACAGGCCCTACCACCACCCCAGAGTGACATCCTATCAAATTACAGCCAATGCTGCCAAGACCCATGACACAAAATGTGGCCTACAGCCCAGCCCAGCCCACAAACGATGGCTGTGGGTGCTGAGTAATGATGTCACATAGCAATGCCCAGCTTCTGTCCCCAGCAACTAGCTTTCTTGGAGTTTCTTCAGCTCATGAACATGACTTATTTTATAGCCAGGTGGAAACATTTTACATTTTAACCAAATGTCTGTGAAGCGTTTTCCCCTGCCTCATCTCATTTGATCCTCACAGAAGTCATGGATTAGTGTGGAATCCTATTTTCTTTTCATTAGCCAGAAAACAGAGATTTAGAAAGCTTAGAAACTTGACCTGACTGAAAAGAAGTAAGAAATGGTGGACCTTGAAAAGGACTTCAGGTTTCTCAGTGCACAGAATATAGTCAAACACTGCTGCAGTTAAATATTTTACCCTTTGTTTTCCCTGCGTGATCTACAATAATAATCTGTTTCATGTTGATATTTTCTACTATGTTGCTGACAATTACCTGAAAGAGAAGTTGGGGTGCTTCACTGAGCTTGAAACATTTAGCTAAATTAAAAAGTAGTTCTAATTAAACAAGTTTATTCTATATATATAAAAGGCTAAATTGATTCACGCATGCACAATACATATAAAGCTCTCACTGGCACCAATCGTACAAGTGTGTTTCAATCTGTCATTGTCAATTGTGAATTTGGTGGTCACTTCTATTATAGAGAAAGGGCGAATAACGATATTAAAATATTTCTTCTAATTAATTTCCTTTCAATGTGCACGAATTCATGCACTGGGCCTCTAGTAGCTAAGAGAGAAGGTCCTAAAATTTCTCATCTCAAGAATAAAAATGTTTTGTAACTATGTGTGGTGATGAATCTTAACTAGACTATTGTGAGGATCATTTCATGATGTATTTAAATATCAAATCATTATTGTTATACATCTAAAACTAATACAGTCTACATGCCAATTACATCTCAATTTTTTAAAGGGTTTAAAAAACAGACAACACCAACATCAAAAAGATGCTATTCCCACCCCTTAAAATCCAAATCCCAGGCTTGAATTCCCTTTAATACCCAATAAAAGGTTTTTACTTTAATAATCAGCCTGATTTGAAACCTGAGTACCATGACCTATTACTCAAAGCATCTACTATACACAGAGCACAACCCTGTCTGTGTGACTGGGCAGCTGTTAGATGAGGTGAAATGACAGTCTTTTCACACAGAGTCAAAACCACAGTAGATCTATCCGGACCTAAGAGAAAACCCTACCTGAACAGGGTGTCACTCTTCTCTTTCATCCTACTACCTTTCATGGAAAATTAACCAAGTGGCGGCTTCAGCCAATCATCACCTGCCAAGTCAGTGAGATGTGATTCGTTTATTCTTTGGATTATTCATTCAATGGTTATTGTTGAAAACCTGGCTGTTTAAGGGGCTGGAAATAGAGTGATTAGCTTAGCAGCCCAAGTTGCTAAGTTATGGAGCTTACACTCTCAAGTCTCTGAATTGTCCTCCTCCTCCACCACTAAAACAACAACAGGCATATATTGTATAACTCATGTGGTCATGTGTGCCACAAAGGAAAACGAAGTTTGGTAAGTAGATGAACAGTGATGTGTGTGTGTGCACATGCACACACATGACTGTAAATAGAAGAGTCAGAGAAAGACTTTGATTGGGTGGCATTTGAGCAAAAACTGGAAGGAAGCAAGGGTGTGAGCTGTGCAGGTGTCTCGAGGCAGAGGATTTCCCGCCCTGGGAATGAGAAGTGCAAAGACCTGTTACGATGTCCCCTTGATCTGTTGAAAAAACAAGGAACCCAGCGTAGCTGGAGTGGATGGAGGGGAGAGTGGGAGGAGTTCAGAGACAAGTTATTGGAGGGCCTTCGAAAGCCACGGCCAAGACTTCGGAGTCAACGTTTAGTTAGTTGTGGATATTCAGGTCAGATATTTACTCACCTAACATGCCACAAGACATAGCATCTCTTCTCACAGACCTCTTTAATGAAAACTTTCTCTGTATTTCTAACAAACAACTAAGGTATCTTTCTTATTTTCTTGCAAAGATTTTTTTCCTTTTTTCTCAGCAGTGGAAAAAAAAAATCAATTAATTGGTCTGATGGAGATCCAAGAATGTAGTTTCCCAAGAGGCCAATAAATGGCACAGTTGCTAAAGTTTGGTTGGAAAAACAAGATGTTCCCCTCTGTATTTCCTGAAAAGAACCTTAGCACCCTGTGATGATGCTCTAGAGGAGGTAAGAAAAGCAGCTGGAAGCAGATGCCCAGAAAAGTCCGAAGTGGGGATGTTCCTGGAGGGAAGCCAGACAGCTCATAAAGCTCGAATGTTCCTGCCCTATCCTCCCAGAGACCACAGTGAGGAACGGCGCAGAGGAAGTGCAGGTTAGAATCTAGCTCTGTGCTTTGCTATTTGAACACACATAATTCCCCTGTTTTCCACTGATGTTTGTTTACGTGGCTTAAGAAAGAGAAATTAAATATTTTACACATAAGTCATGCACCATGAGGACCTGAAAATGAAAATACTGTTGTTTTACATATAAAGTCACAATACCGCTAGAGCAACTATACGTTAAACTGACCAGGTGAGTCTTAGTGCACTCCTATTGTTCCAGGGAAAGTATTAATAGTTCCCCTTTCAATTTCAGGACTGAACTGTGTTAGATGATAAATTGTATAGCAACCTTTCTGTGGCTCATGTGCAAAGGGGTCAAGGAATAAAGTCCTGGCCTACTCAACTTTAATTGGAATTATTTTGCTTTGCAAAAGATTTTGGTAAAACCAGTTCTGAAGTAAAAGAACATGGAGGCAGACATAATAAGGCCAAACAACAAGAACATCAACATGAGGAACAAGGCAAAGAATAGATATTTGAAAGAAAACCTGTCCAAATTTTAATTTTAAAAAGAATTATAAAAATATTCTTTAAAAACAAATCACATTTTTCTTTAGTAGCAGGTTCTCCTTTGAACATCTAAATTGTTAGTATTTGTAGAAGGCCTCTTATGTACATTTAGTAATTAGGATAGGTCCCAGGGATAAGAAGATAAAAGATACAGCTTTTTTAAAAAGGTACTTATAAAAGAAAAACTCATACATACAAACTCATAGTATGGCAATTACCAGAGGAAAAGTGGGGTGAAAGAGGTGGGAGTAGATAAGGGGGGGGGGGGGAATTATGATGGAAAGAGACTTGACTTGGGTGGTAAATACACAATACAATATACAGATAATGTTTTATAGAATTGCACACCTAAAACATATAATTGCATTAACCAATGTCACACCAATAAATTCAACAAAAAAATTAAAAATTAAAATAAATAAAAGGCACTTATAATCAGCAATAAAAGGTATTCACCTAAGCAAAGAAATGACACGCAAGTGACAACACAGTGTCTTTATTGCTATGATGAAGTGAACACCGGGCACCATTGGAAGACCTGAAATGCAAGTAAGGATGGGGACCAGGAAAGGGCTCACAGATGACCCACAGGAAGATTTTTTTTTTTTTTGGGGGGGGGGGAGGCAATGATTAAACTGGATCTTAAAAAATGAGAGGAGATGGCAGGTAAAGACAGGCAGGGAAAAGAGACATTCTAAACAAAGAGAGCCACGTGTGCAAATGCTAAGGACATGAAAACATTTCCAGAGCATGCAAACCACACAGAATGACTGGAGGTAACAGACATGACAAGTGTGGCTGGAGAAGTGTTTAGAGACCAGAGGGCAAAACTACGCACAATCTCTCAAGGTATGAGGAGCCAATGAGTCAATACGGAGACAACGGGGAGAATAGATGTCCGTATCGTAGAGGGCTACTTTGACAGCTGTGGGAGGATGAGTTTGAGGATGGCCAGACTGGTAGAAAGATCAGTTAGGAGGCCAATGGACTAATTTAGTTTTTTAAGAAAAAGGAAAAAAAAACTGCTCGGCGTCTTAAGAGAGTAGTTGCAGTAGTCTGTAGAGTAGACAGCCTCAGGAAAGCTCAAGCTCAAGTACAGATTTGGGAATCGAGAATATGTTATGTGGCAGCTGGGCTGTGGGGGACATGCTCTGTCAGGAGGAAGGACAATGACAGAAGGAAGCCAGGAGCCAGTTCCACAGGATGTCAGTGTGCAGAGGCAGGCCACGCAGTGGATGAGCTCTTAACGGAGAAGGAAGAGAACCCATGGAAGAAAGAGGGGTCAGCTTCAAAAAGAGAGTGGACCATAGTATCAGGGATAAGGATATCACTAGATTTGGCAATCAGTCTCTGGGTGATCATGCCATAATTATTTCAGCAGAGTGGTAGGAGGGTGGAAGTCAAATTTCAGAGGGTTAGGGAACTAATTGGAGATGAGGGAGTAAAGAGAGTAAGCATAAACTACTTTTTTTCCCCCAAGAAGGCTTGGCCATAAAGAAAAGGAGAGGAATAGGGCAGCAGATAGGTTTTGGTTTTTGTTATCAAATCACAGTGTGGTAGCCCTAGCAGATTTCGCTCAGTGGACAATACACGGGCCTGCCGGCTGAAGGGTGCTGAGTTCGATACCAGCCCAGGTTGTGGGCTCTATCCCCAGTAGGGGGCATGCAGGAGGCAGCCGATCAACGTTTCTCTCTCATCATTAATGTTTCTAACTCTCCCTCTCCGTTCTTCTCTGAAATCAATAAAAAAAAAATTTTTTTTTTAAATCATGCTGTGGTTTCAACTCACTTCTGATTGGACACAGACTGATAACAATGGTCAGGAAATAAAATAAAGCCAGGAGGAGACAGATAGGTTGGAAGAAAACAGAGGCCGAAGGACGTGATGGGAGACTTTACAGGACAGTTAATGCACAATCTTTGGAAGCCACACAAGAAGTAGGCAAATGACGAATGATCTGGGCCCTAGATCCTTTGGGTTCGGGCCAATAAATGCTCTTCAGAGAAGAGAGCTGTAGGGTAAACAGCAATCTCGGGGGGAAAGTGAGGTTTCATTTAAGGCAAACTGTAAAATATTTTGAGAAGACAGTACAAATACACAATCACCACCGATCCAGAGAGCATAATGGAAAGGGCGGTTCAAAGGGTGGACAGCGAAGGACAGAAACCAAGTGTCCAGAACAAGCTGTCTCATCCCATGCCATCAGGACCGACTGCTGCTTTTCCAGTAAATTGGATGCAATGGGGAAATGATAAAAAAAAAAAAAAATGATTCATACATACCATAAACACTTTCTATAACTCAAAACATAAACGTGCACACATGTGCCAACCTTCTGATGTAAGGCCAAGGCCGTTCCCAGCATGTGGATCTACTGAGGGGAGCTATGCGTCTTCTGTCTCCCAAAACCACATCCGTTATCTACAAGTTTGCTTTCTTCAAAGCGGAGGGAGAAGCTGAACGCAGTGCCCATCTAGGTTTGCATGACGCCCCCACGTCTTTTAACCATGTCCCACCTAGGCCCAAGCGATGGCAAAGCTTATGTAGCTAATCTTTTACCACGCCTCTCCCAAAGCTGAGTTTTCGGAGGAACAAAACTCATTGTTGCCTGAATCTGATCACTTTGCTTACTCTTCATTTAAACCACATCGTTTATAGAAGAACCACAAGTAGCTAAACAGGTTTGAGGACGGATGTAACACAACGGGCCCTCAGAAATAGGCCAGCTGAGCTGGTGGGGCAGCATTGCCTGGGCACCGGAACAGCCTTTGGCTGAAGACCTCTGTGCTGAGGGAGACAGGCTGGGTGGCTGATGGTTAATTCCCTAAGTCAGTGAAGAGGGGGCCAATGAAGAGAGCTTTAACTGGTCAGGAGACAAGACTCTGTGCATTTTGAGGGGTAGGCAAGGACAGGGGGCGGGGAAAATATTTATTAACTGGCTTCAGGTTCCTGAATGGAGAGCTGGTGTAGACTTTTTTCTCCCCCAGGTACATGTTTTCCCCTTCTTCAATCCCTCTGCTTCTATGGCTTATTTTGGAGAAGAGAGAGTAGGCTGGAATGAGCCTGGTGGAAGAACTGGAGAGGCCTAGAGCCGGTCTGCAGCTCCGGAGCCTTTTCTGGACTCCACACTGGCCACGAAACACCTTTGCTTTTTTTGCACTGATGTCTAAGACCTCCGCCTGCTTTCCTCTTTCACCACTTAGCATCTCTTCTTCATCTGAGTTGTTCTGCCAGTCACCAAGGACCAAAATTCATCTTCATTCACAGTATCTGCCTCTCTCATTCTTTCTCCTGCTCCCCACTGGATTTCCAGAGGGGTTACTCATAGTACCATACAGGAAGGGGAAAGCAACAAAACTGACAAACTAGAAGTATCTATTCTTTCAAGAAATGATCAAAGTACCAGTGTTAATGGTAATGGGGCCAGGTCTACCCACCCCAAACATCATCACTAACCCCCTTCCTGCATTTTCCAGCACAAGGACGGATGGAATTCAGCACACTTCTGCCAAGTTCCTCAGTGAGGAGTCCCCAAGTTCAACAGGTGTTACAGGTAGCAATGCCCATTGATAAATTAGCCACCATTGACTGAGCAGTTACTGTGGTTCTCAGGCATCATCTTGTTTAATCTGAGTGAAGGTAGTATTATATTTACTATCATCATCCCCATTTCAGAGAAATGATAAACCTCTAGGGATTCAAGGTCACACAGAGGTGAAGCCAGGATTTGAATCAAGGTTCCCAAGGCTAAGCTCTTAGACGGCACTGCCCCTTCCCAGAATGTCCGGGTTCAAGTGGAATTCATGTAAATTTAGGAAACTTTCCTTGCCAATATACACAATATCAATGATTCCCTTCCCCTAACAGTTATCCTCATCTATAGACCAAAGGAAAGTTAGTTTAGGGCATTCACCTTGTTCTTCGTGATGTTGACCTGCTTAAGCAACCTACGTGGAATGGATGATAGAAGGCAATATGCCGTCTACCAGGAGATCAAGTCCCCCCCACTCAGTACTTTTCCCAACCTTCCCCTTGAGCAAACACACCACCTTTTCTAACGAAGGAGGGGAGGGAGTCGGGCAAAGGGAGGCATGCGGCAGGGTGGGAAAGAGGGGTAAATCGAACAGAAACATGTTGGAAAGGTCAGTAACTCAAGCTTACTTTTTTGGTACACTTCTTGACGGTGTTGATTAATTCTTGCATTACCAGATCTACACTCTTCAAGGAAGGCCCTTTCAGCTTCACGATTTGCTTTTTGACTATTGCTTCAAACGCCATGTCTGGAGTAAACAGCCCTGTCCTGAGGGTGAGAAAGAGAGCCACACGTTAGATGTTTTTTTTCTTTTCTTTTAATGAGTAATAATACCCAGTACTCATTTTGATTGACAGGCCACTTAAAGAAAGCATGAGTACCTAGTTTAAAGATTACCGAGTGATTTATTCTAGCCACAGTATCATTTGTAATAACTTTAATGCTAATATTTCATAATACATTCTGCTCTATAGATGATTAACATTACCTAAAAATAGATCCCAAAGTGTTTATATGGCATATCATCGGGTCTTCTCATTAATCTGTCTCATTTCACAGTCTCACAGCAACAGAAAGGAATGCTACAATGGAAATGGTTCTGAACGGACATTTCTCTCTTCTAAAGTATTCCAAAAGCAATCCCCTCTTGCCCTCCAGGGGGCAGGAAATGGCCCCCATTTCTGAGCCCTGAAATAGTTGACACCACTGAGAAATTTCGCTATAGCAAGTGCAGTGGGTCCCCATCTGATGGCAGGGGGAAGGGGAGGAAAAAGAAAGCAGTGAAGCAGAACTAGCCTGGGACCCAGGATGTTGAAATGGCGAGTTTACACACAATAAGAAACAAACAATAACAAAATAGCAAGGGCCCTTTTCGTTTGGCTGGAGTCCATTCAAATTGGAATCGGAACAATGCTCTTCCTGTGCTGCGCAGGAGCCCGGGAGAGCAGCCGTGTGCGTGCTTCATGGAAAGCGATTCTTCATATTTAAACAGAGCCCGTGAGGGACCTGGACCCTGGGTGCCTGCCATCCCCAACTCCCTGTTCCTGAACTCGCTTCCCTTCCTCTCTCCCCTCTCCGGCCTACACGCCTCTAAATGCACACTGTTCAGCCTCACATAACAAATGTCCGCCTCTGACCCTACCGTTCCTTTTATTTCCCTCCTTCCTCCCGTGCACCCTGTGTGCCCACCACATCGGGCCACCCGCCTTCCCACAAACACACTCCCACTCTTTGTTTATGTCTCTGCCTTCGTCTGCGACGTTCACTTCGGAATCCCCGCCGTGTCAGCCGTCCACACCCGCCCGCACTGCACAGCCTGGATCGTAAGGCCACGGCCTGCAGCGCCCGCCCAGCCCTCCTGCCGCCCAGGCCCTCCTCCTCGAACCCCCACATCCGACTCTCAGCAGTGATCGGAGCACGTGCTTAGGCCCCGGGCTACAGGGGCAGCAAGTGTCACGGTCACGCTGCCTGTGTTTGTCCACAAGGACCGTCCTCCTGGCCTGCTCAGCTCCGGTTCTCAGCATTTCCAGACGGAGAAGGAGCCATCCGGTCCTCCGGGGCAAGGGAGGTTTCCGTTACTTGGAAACCTAACAGAATCCACCGGGAGCGCCACTTCCCATCCGTGTACTTTCGGGCCTAGAGAGGCGTGCCGTTAGGATGTCTTACACACAGGGCTGCACCACCTTCTAGCAAATGAACTCCAGAATCATCGCAACCACCCATCTCTTCGGTTGCTATGCACCGACATCAGAAACCTACAACACGGAATCGCTGAGCTTTGGCAGTGACAGTCCACAAAAATGTTACTCGTAAGGAGTTTTAAAAGCCAAGTGAAGTTCGAAGGAAAAATATTTTGTGACCCAAAATCTGTCACCTGACCGACAACGTTGAAACACGAGCTGCGCCGGCTAAAGGAGCAAGGCCCGGCTCCACAGCAGAGGCACTCAGGCCGGCAGGGAGAGGGCCTGCAAGAACCCGGACCCGGCCGGCACGTGGGCGCCCGGCACGTGGGCGCCCGGCACGTGGGCGCCCGGCACGTGGGCGCCCGGCACGTGGGCGCCCGGCACGTGGGCGCCCGGCACGTGGGCGCCCGGCACGTGGGCGCCCGGCACGTGGGCGCCCGCAGCACGCTCTATTAAAGCTGAGATACCACTGCCTATAGACAGGGGGCGCTTCCCGCCTGTGGGATAATTCAGGAAGTGGGCCATCTGAGTTTTATCAGTCAGCCTGACTTCAGGACATCTCAATTTAACATATGCTCCATTACATTTTGTTAGCCTTCTGGGCATGAACTCCAGAAATGTGTGTTTTGGAGTCTTTTTCTCCACTATCTTAGCTCTTTAAAGAAAGTAAATGCACATAATACCCTGTTACACAAGGTTAAGTTCAGGCACCAGGGCCACTCCCAGCCTCGCGTCCTCTGCTCTCCGGTCTACGTTCCTAACTGCAGTCGACCTGTGCGACCTCCCACTCCGTGGACACATGCTGCAGGTCACCACCTCCACCTAGCACTGGTCCTTGCACTTCAAGCCCTTTCATTCTGCAGTCCCAACACGCTCCATCCTCTCATGTCTCACTGCATTGCTCCCGGCCCCATACACACACACACACACACACACACACACACACACACACGCCCACACATGCACACGCACAGAGGGAGACATCGCACAGACACAGATACAGACACGCACAGCACCCCTTTGCCAGCTGAAATCATTCTTGTCCTCTAAACAGACAAGGTTCGACTCAAAAGTTACCACCTTCATTAATCTTTCCCAATCTGGCTCCACAACTCCGGCCAAGAGCAATCTGCCCTGTCTCCGGGTAAGTAACGATGACTTATGAGCCCGCCAGGCCTCCCTCCCTGCGAGGAAGGCTCTGGAGAACAAGGGTCTGGGGTCGAGCTCACAGGGCTGTGAGTGCGGGCGTGTTTCTGTTTTTCTAATTGAAAAAGACCGAGAAGGACGATCCCAGGAATTAACCATTGAACCCAAACCAGGATTTCCTACTTCTTCCTCCCAGCTCCGTGTTCTGCTCAGTTCAGATGGTGAAAAGGCTACTTCGCTAGTGGTTTATAAGCCTCCTTCTTCTCGTAGCCGGGGCGGAAGGCAGGGGATGTGGGGATCACTTGCCTGATGCCATGTATGTTTTTGATGGCGTAGCTTATTTCTCTTCGCAATTCCTTCTCGTTGAACTCCATCTGCAGATGCAAGAAGGGCCACAGTTAGGACACCTAATTCCGTTGAGTAATAACACTATTGAATGTATTAAAGAATGAGAATAGCTTGGCTTCATTGTTAATAAATGGATGCCCATGTCTTCCCTAACGTAAACCCAGATGGCCAAAACATCTGTTTATATAAAGTTCAAGGCAACAGAGAACATGAGGGGCTTCTGGGAGTTTGATCTCTGGTGCAGCAGATTCCAATTCTTTTTTAGGTAGGAGTGCAGTGTATCAAGGGTGCCTTCTGGGCATAAATCTGGCCACTTGTTTGAAATCTGTAATTTTTCATTCTCTTGCTAAATGGAGGAGATGTCCTCACTGACAAATGCATGAGTAAAGGGTGTCACCAGATGTGCATTCGCAGTCCGGCTGTGCTGAGATGGACAATGGCTGTCTTTCCTCCCTGGCCATTTTAACCACCTGAGCTCAAGGCCTCTTCATAAGAGGAAATACATCATATTTTGCTGATCCAACACAGGGCAGATTGCAGTATGGAGATTTCCCTGAAGCTCTAGGGGCCTGGAATTAGTGGGGGGATACGACCAGAGCAGCATGGAGCTTAGACTCGGAAGGGCGTCCAGAGAGCATGTGGCTCGGCCTGCCTCCTGAGATCTGGCCCCTCCATCCTCACTGTCTGTCCGATTCCCTGCACACTTGGTGCCACACAACAGTGAACTTCTGTGTTCCCTCCCCTCACCCCGTGGCTGCGCAGCTCAGCCTTCACCAGGCCTCCCCTTCTGTCTGGAAAACTCTTCCCGGCCCTCACCTCCTCCCGCTTGACTAGCTGCTCATCCTTCCAGACTCGGCATGCAGGCCGGGCTCCCTGAGCTCTGGGCAGGGATTCCTGTCTGTGGGCTGTTTCCATAGCACCCTGGGCTGAAGTTTACCACTGTCCTTAGCACATTTTAATGAAACGCTCTGTTTACCCATCTGCCTCCCACACCAAGACATAAGCACCCGCCTCTGTAATGCAGCAAGTCGCCTGGTCCCTGAACCACTCAGCTGCCTCCTGAGCACCGTGTCTGGAACAGGACTCACGCTTACACACAAGCTCGGCTTTGCCTGTTTTCCTCATCTCACAGCACCAGCGTGCGCAGCTGTGCAAGCCGAAACCTCGGGAGTCATCTTGAATGTTCTCTTTCCTGCATCCCCCAGATTCAGTCCGAGCCCTGTGGACCCTACTTCCCAAGTCACCAATCCATCCCAACTGGTCACTTTCTTCCTTGAAATTCATTTCCTACACCCTTCCCTTGGTCAGCCCCATCTGCTCTTTGCCTGCTACAGGTGCTCCCTTTAGGGCCTTGTCCTGAGCTACTTATCTTGAATGACCCTCTTTCCCCCAGCTCCCTCCTTCCATCTTCACAGCTGACCTCTTCACACCATTGTGCTCATGTTTTCAATGTCTCCTACTCAGAGACACCTTGCCTGAATGTGACATCAAAAGTGGCTCCCCCACCTCTCTCTCTCTCTCTCTCTCTCTCTCTCTCTCTCTCTCTCTCTCTCGATCATATTTGAGAGCTCTTTAACTTTGTCTATTTCTCCCACCAGAAAGTGTCTCTGTCCCAATCATTGGCACCTAGAATAGATGCGCAAGAAATATGTTTAAATTAATTAGACAATAAATCGACGTCATAGGCACTCAATTAGCATTTGTTGAAATAATTTGAAGTCTCATTGAATAAAATTGGAGCCATCAGTAAGAAATTATTTCTCTCCTAAATTTCATTACCTGATTATGGAGGCTTTCGTTCCAAGAACTACCTTAGTCCCATGCCACCCCTGTAACATTTTATGAAGTTATGTAGAACAGAATATGGAAATGAAGTGAAACCAACGGGGGAAAGCAACATTTGGTACGAACCTTTACTATCTCGAAAGGAAAGCGTTCATGGAAGATGCGATTGATCTTCGCACCCCCTGAGAGCTCCAGGGTATCTACTTGATCCCCTGAGCCCTCAATTCTCTTCTCAAAGTCCACGGCAAACTGCTGGACCATCCTGCAAGAGTGAGAGAGAAATTAATTCCAGTTGAAGTAACCAGGCTCTGAATTTCTCATTTCATTTTACTGTGGTTATCGCCTAGAAACCTTTTCCTGGTGTTCTTAGTGGCACCTACTGGCAGAATCAGCACTGCACTTTGCTCCACACTCAAAATTCAATGATCTGAAATACACATTTTTCCCCATTTATTTTAGACATTTAATTAAAATGTATTCTAAATATCTGTGCCATTCAATGCATTCTGTTCATTTCATTGCAGTCATAGAATGCCATTTTAAAATACTTGAATTCAAATTAAGCGATAAATCTTTACGGAGAACAAACAAGCCACAGCTCCTATATCACACCAGGTGTTCCAATGGCTCTAGCCGAGTCCCCTTCCCAAGCAGCTCTCTTCCCCACACTCCCACCGCATCAGAGAAAACGATCATATACATTGGTGATGACTGGATTTAGAAACACTAATTTTATCATGCTGGAACTACTTTCAAATTCAAAATCTGATAGGAAAAAAAAAATCCTAATCATCTAATACTTGCAGCCTCTTTTATCAAAATCATGGCTAAATGGAAAGTAACTGCAAATTATTAAGCCAGGAACTCTAGAATATAATTAGATGTAGCTATAGCTATATCCATACATATGCTAATGCTAATCTAATTTTTGAAACACCTAGAAGGGTATAATAAATGTCTGGCACATGCTAAAACAGTGGGAAATTTTAGAAAATGTACATCCTGCCATTCTTTTCCTGTCCTGCCACTGCAGCCAGCATACGGAACACCCAAGCCCACACCATCCTCGCCCTCCTTCTCCCATCTGACAGACTCCTCCCTTCTTCAGGGTTTTATTCACATTCGATTTCTCTGGGAACTCACACCTTTGCTCCATGAAACTACTTCTGCTTTCTCATCTAGGATCCATGAATATTTTATACTTACCAGAAATATCACATTTATCAGATTAGTTTCCTAAATGTCTGTTTTATCTGCTCTACTGTGGCCTCTTCTTGAGGCCAAACTTCTTAACCACTGTTAAATCCCCAGATCCAGATGCCGAGCAGAATATACGGAGATGAGAGGAAGGAAGATGAGGAGAAAGGGAGTAACGAAAGAAAGAAGGAAGAGAGAGTGGGGAGACAAAGGAAGGAACTGAATCACTCATCTACCAGGGAAAAATCTAACTGTGGAAAAGTCTGTAATCTGAATCCAATGGAGTCACAGAGGCAAGACCAGTCTTTACAATAGTTTTGGTTGCATATTAAGATGATGACCTAGCCTGGCCAGCGTGGCTCAGTGGTTGAGTTTCAACCTATGAACCAGGAGGTCATGGTTCGATTCCCAGAAAGGGCACCTGCCTGGATTGCGGGATCAACCCCTAATAGGAAGCATATTGGAAGACAGCCAATCAATGATTCTCATAATTGATGTTTCTCTCTCTCTCCCTCCCTCTGTGAAATTAACAAAAACATATATATATATATATATATATATATATATATATATATATATATATAAAAGCCTAATATGCTAAATGTCCGCCCACTTGACTAGTTGCTATGATGCGCACTGACCACCAGGAGGCAAATGCTCCTACTGGTAGGTTAGCTTGCTGCTGGGGTCTGACTAATGGAGACTAGGCAAAGTAGGCTGGACACACTCTGGAGCCCTCCTGTGATCCCTCCCCAAGCCGGCCAACCTCTCTGGCCTCTAAAATATTTCTTTTAATTAATTTCCTTTCAATGTGCACAAATTCGTGCACCAGGCCTCTAGTTTTTAAATAAAAGATGAAGACCTAGGGCCTAAACAGAAATAGCTTTCATTTCTCTGTAACTTGAAGATTTTTTTATAGGTGCTTAAGAATAAAAAGGGGGAGAAATGAACTAGGAAAGAGGCGAATTCAAGAAAAATTTATTTCCTCTTTAAATGGATAAGATGAGCATATAAAATGCTACCTAAATAATTTGAGCATTTAGAAATCCCCCCACAAAAAAAGCAGTTATGCATTTTAAACCAAATTAAGGATATTTTGATTGCAAGACTGCAAAGGGAGAAAGAGCCAATAAGAGGTAGCGAGCATCACCCTGGCCGATATGGCTCAGTTGGTTGGACAGCATCTCGTGCACCAAAAAGTTGCTGATTTGATTCCTGGTCAGGACAAATGCCTGGGTTGGAGGCAGCCAATCAATGTTTCACTCTCATATCAATGTGTCTCTTTCCCTTTCCCTTCCTCTTCCTTATTCTCTCTAAAAATCTTTAAAAGAAAAAAAGAGAGATGGCAAGCATTATCTTTGGAGATGGACTTCATATGTCCTGGAATATAGGTGGATCGGGTAGAGGTGGGGGTGAGGGGTTGTCTTCTAGTTGAGAGGACCCTGAGGCAAGATACAGAACAAGGATAAAAGGACAGATGAGGCTGGGAGGGACCAGGAGAGGGAGTCAGGGTAACAGACACAAGGAGCTGGTCATTCTCTAACAACGCTGCAATCCTATCCCAAGGCCCCACAGGGATAAACCTAGTAACCAGGGATAAGATGGGAAGATTGTGAAGGAATAAAGATACTTGGCAGTTTTCATGTTTGCATATTCAAAGGGTTAATTAAAATCATTAAGGACAAGGATAAGAAATTTCAATGTGCATGTAGATCCTTGGTTCTCATTCCGCTGAAAAAACACATACACACATCATATGAAAATAATTAAGGGGAGGGAGGTAAGTACAAGTGACACCAAGGGAAGGTGGACAGTCCAGGTGACACTTGCAACAGAAGCCCTGCCCACTTCTCATTCTAAGAGCTAAAACACCCCTGCTGAGTTACCATATTGGTATTACTCATTCACTGAATGCAATGATAAAAACAGTAAAATTGGGCATGGGGATGAGCAACTGATTAAATATATGACAACAATTATTCTTCAAGAAAATGTAAAGATTCAAGGCTCACTGTATAATCTATACAAAGCCTTATGTACTTGACTGCTACCTCTGTTACGCATGACGTAAATAGCATGACGGATAATGGGCTGAGGCAGAAGCAAAGGGGAGAAACTGTGGGGCGGAGCAGGTAGGGAGAGGGGCTCACTGCAGCAGGGCTTTGGTCTTCCTGGTGGGGTCCTCGGGCTTAAAGTTCTTGTAGGCCTCAACTTCGTGTTCTATGGAGAGCATCTGGGCCTGCAGTTTGTTCCTGAAGTTCGGCAGGGTGTCTCGAATGTGGTTGGTGAGTTGCTAAACAAAACAAATCAGAATTTTACACACGCATATGACAGGTTGAAGATTAGTTTGAAAGACAAAAAATTGGCCTTCGCTGTTTTTCTTTTACTTTTTTTTTAATACATTTTTTATTGTTGAGAGTATGACAGCTATCTCTCATTTCTCCCCCTCTCTTTATTGCCCCTCATCCCAGCCCCTACCCATCTCCCCAGGTCTTTACTGCCCTATTGCCCATGTCTATGAACTATGTATATAAGTATGTAAGTTTTTTGGCTTATTTCTTCTCGTTCCCCCAACCCCACATTGAGGCATGTCAGCCTGTTCATGCCTCCATGCTTTGATTCACTGTTTTTCTAATTGCTCAGCACCAGAGAAATAATACATACAGTTGAGACTGAATGTAGAGACAGGTAGTCAGGAGCAGCTCAGACCCTCTCCTCCACGGCTGGAGGAGACGCTCAAAATGTCTCAGAGTTGCTCGCAGGGGGCCATCTGGGGTAGCCTGTCCCAGTGCAGCCGATGTTACCAGTGAGGATGCCTAGCAACACCCGGCAAGGATGGGTGATCAGATCACTTACCTTGTCCAAAGAAACCTTAAGTTTACAACATGATGGAAATGAAGGAGTGGAGAGCTATGCGGGGTGCCTGTGGTTGGAGCTCAGAGGTACCTGTCAGCTGCGAACCTCCTCTCTCTTCTGCAGCCCCGACAGGTGCTTCCTCTTGCCTCTACCTCTAGGCCCCAGCCTAACGGTGCTGGGTCACTGGCTTATGCCTTCAACAGGTTGCATATAAAATGTAGCTGAAACCGGTTTGGCTCAGTGGATAGAGCGTTGGTCTGCAGACTGGAAGGTCCCAGGTTTGATTCTGGTCAAGGGCATGTATCTTGGTTGCAGGCACATCCCCTGTGGGGGGTGTGCAGGAGACAGCTGGTTGATGTTTTTCTCTCATCGATGTTTCTAGCTCTCTATCCCTCTCCCTTCCTCTCTTTAAAAAGTCAATAAAATATATATTTTTTTAAATGTGTACTCCTGGTTCTCTCTCCTCAATAAATAGGTCTTTCTGCTTTGTGCACTGCTCTTTCAATAATATTAAGGTGGGTGATTCTATTCAGGAGAATAGTAACAATGTGGCTCTAAATATTTATATTTATTTTTTAAATTCCTATCATTTAAGCTGCATGTCTTATGTTAAGAAAAAAAAGAATATAAAAATAAGAAACATGAATTCCAATAGTCACTTACATATTTCCTTAATTGTTCTTGTTGCTTGCAAGCACATTTATTTTTACCTGATTAAGGACCTTCTGTAGGTGCGGGGTCCCCATCCGGTCGGCAATATGTCTGTAAGCCGGGTGTGAGAGGAAAAATTTCCTCTCCGCCAGCATGGCGGCCTTGATGTCTTTCTTCCCATCAATGTCCTTTTGGCTTCTGTTCACCACCCCCACGTAACCTGAAACAGAACACACACCTATGGTGTTTGGGGAACTCTTTGTTGTTTATTTTGGGAAGATTGCAAGGCTCTCAAAGAGGCTGAATAAGAAAGGCAAAATTATTAAGGCCTGAGGAATGGGTCCGTTTACAAAACTCAACTTGAGACATCAGTGTTTAACAAAGGCTGGTTGATTTGGCTAATGGCAATATTTTAGCATTAACATAATAATGTCCTTTGCCTTTAAAAGCTCTGTGCATTTTTTTAAAATGTATTGTATTGATATTTTATAGAAAGAAAGGGAGAGGGATAGAGAGTTAGAAACATCGATGAAAGAGAAACATCAGTCAGCTGCCTCTTGCACACCCCCTACTGGGATGTGCCTGCATCCAAGGTACATGCCCTTGACTAGAATCGAACCTGGGACCCTTCTGTCTACAGGCGGATGCTCTATCCACTGAGCCAAACCGGTTAGGGCAAAGCTCTGTGCATTTTTATAGAGTGTGTTTCTGCTCGGCCAGTGTGTCTCGGTGGTTGAGCGTTCCATGAACCAAGAGGTTCCGGTCTCAATTCCTGGTCAGGGCACATGCCTGGGTTGTGGGCTCAATCCCTATTAGGGAGTGTGCAGGAGGCAGCCAATCAATGATTCTCTCTTATCAATGTTTCTCTCTCTCTTTCTCTTCCTTCCCCTTTCTCTCAAATAAATTTTTTAAAACATTTTTCTAAATAGAGTATGTTTCTTAGCAGTTTTGTCATAGAGCAGGTAAGTCAGATTTAGAAGAGTATATATTTATGCAGTCTTTGAATATTTATACGCTTCTTTCCAACCTCTCCCTTTTTCTGTTTTCTTGTTCCCATTAAGGAATAGTTGTCCCCTTGGATCATGTCTGTTCCATAAAAACTGTAGCTAATCATAAGCCCATTCCTCACACCTGAGGCAGCATTAGAACCAAGCCTCCCACAGGTCTGCCCATTGTTTCTCCGCCTCGTCATCCAAGGAATCCCCGTGGGGCACACGGTACGTTACCCCTGCGAAGAGGCAGCAGCTTATTCTCTAGAATGTCCCTGGCATCCGTCCCCTCATCCATGAGGTCCAGTTTGGTGATGACGCCAATGGTTCTCAGACCTGCAGTACAAACAAACCCAGCATTGCACAGTCTGCAGGGAACGAGCAAATCGCAGAGACATGGTTCTCCCCAGGTGAAGCATACAGCACTCATATGCCTGGTCCCTTTCCTGCTCCTCTCTCTAATCTGCTACCCTAGGCCGGTCCGGGGGACTCCGATGGAATGAGGAGGAGAGTTGTGAAACCACCCATCCATGAGCTAACTCTCTATTCAACAGGGGGAAAATAAAATTGTATCACCAAATACTTTTAAAGTCATGAGTTTATTTTGGTATCTTGCATACATGGCAATTATACACTTAAATTTTCCTCCCAGGTACTGCACATAACATGCATGTTTATATTTTTTTATGTGTGACATTTTTTAAAAACACATAAACACGGGCCAATGAGGAGAGTGCACTAAAAATCAAGGCTTATTATTGATCCAGTTCTGGAGCTGGGTCCAGTACAGCATTAAGCTAGTGACAACCCATCGGTCCATAGTGTGTGGGGCCCACATCACTCTGGGCCATGTGGGCAAATGCAGAATGTGAGAGCCTCACAAGCTAGGAGTACGAACCAAGAGCAAGAGAGAAAGAGCTCCTTTGTTTAGGAGACCATATATCTCAAATTTTCCCATGCTTGCAGCGGCCACCCTACCTACTCTGGCCAATGACCTGCTCCCAGGTGTGACTGGAAGACAAGTACCTTCCCTATGTCACTCCGACTTTCCTGGGCTTGTGTCCATTTGGCCTTCCCTTTGCTCCATTCCAGTTATTTATAACTGGGTTCATGACAACAGGATCCATAGAATATACCTAATCACTTTGAAGGTATTAAGAGATTTCAAACTTCCGAAGGTGAGGTTGGGGGTGCATTAGTGACAGACATATAGAAGATTATGCAAACAGAGAGTCAACTATCAATCTCAAAGGCAGCATCATGGAAATGTAATCATAATTTGCTGCATGGCTTAGCTCTGAGTAACATTTAGGAATCATACATATTCATTAGTGAAATATATTAGTGAAGGGTAAGTGTATGCGTGTGTGTATAACTATATGTGGGTATGGGAGAGGGATACAGAACAGCTGAATCTTCTCTGCAGCAGAAAGTCAAAAAAGAATATCTGAATTTTTTTTTTAATCAAGAAATAGTATGAAAAGATCACATAAAAGTATGGAGGGGAATACAAAAAGAAAAAGCTAAAATGGTTGAAAGTGGAAGCCTCTGGAAATAAGTAACCAGAGTTGGGAGGAATGGGGAAGGGACTGATACTTTGATTCAAAGCCTTTGGTACTGTGTATTTTTGTTGTTGTTGTTGTTGTTGTTGTTGTTACTTTGGGGGGATTGTTTTTGTTTTTGTTTTTGTTTTAAGCTACGTACAGTTAGAACATTAATTAAAATAAAAGTTGAACTTTAAAAGCATTTTCTTTACTGCTCCCTAAGGAGTCTATGCTTGGCGGTGTGCCCAAGGAGATCCCTGGCTTTTTCATGTTTAGATGTACAAATAGGCGATAGGCAGCTTATAATCACCAATGAAATCCTGCTACCAGACTGCAGACACACACTCAGACAGATCTCAAAGCCTTGGCCAGAGTGTTTCCAAGGAAACATATTTTGCAAACACTTCACTGGAAATCTGAAGACTTAGATAAAAACAGTAATAGAGACCAATTATTGAGCCCTGATTGTGAGCCCGCCTCATCTAGGGCTTGAAATGACTCTACGCAGTAGGTACTTCTATAATTTCCTCTATTACACAGATGAGGAAAGGGAGACTTGGAGAGAACGAGTATGCTGTGTAGAAGCTCACAGCCTGTAGGGTGTGAAATCCAGGCAGCCTACTTCCATTTTTAATCACTATATTTTTCTGCCTTCCAATTCTTCACTAGATTCTACAAGCGATTATCTTTGGCAAGTTCATTAGATGTCTCTTTTGAGCCCAGAATCCTGGGACGGAGAACAACTACCAGATTTAAAAGAGATTAGATAAAGTAATAAGTAAATTGAAGAGTAATTTAATAAAATTCTTGCCCTCCAACTAAAAGGAAAATATAAATAAGTTAAGAGCTAATGAGTAATGTGTGATATTGTTTCAATTATGTTTCTCTTCAGGAAAGAACAGCCACAACAATGAGCTCTGATGAGTTCTAATGAAGACCTTGAAAAGACCCAAAGCACATCAAAGTTCTGATTCTTATACGGCCTAGAGGCCAAGAGCACTGACCCAAGCACTGCCTCTTATTAGCTCCAAGACATTAGTTTCCTCATCAGGTGTAACCACATCAAGAGCAGAAACATTCGTCACAGCTTACATTTGATACCGGAATAATTATTCTTTTTTAAAATTAATTTTTTAGAGAGAAAAAAAGGGAGAGGGAAACACTGATGTGAGAGCCACCCCTACTGGTAATCGAGCCCACAACCTGGGCACATGCCTTGACCAGGAATTGAACTGGCAACCTTTTAGTGCACTAGACAATGCCCAACCAACTGAGCCACACCTGCCAGGGCTGGAATAATTTTTAACAGCATCCCCTTTAACTCTTAAAGGATTCCTGTCTGAAGAGTAAGTTATAGCCCAGCCAGTGTGGCTCAGTGGTTGAGGGTCAACCTATGAACCAAGAGGTCATGGTTCAATTCCCAGTCAGGGCTTGATCCCCAGTAGGAGTCGTGCAGGAGGCAGCCAACCAATGATTCTCTCTCATCATTGATGTTTCTATCTCTCTCTCCCTCTCCCTTCTTCTCTAAAATAAATAAAAATACATATTTTTTTTTTTAGAAAAGAATAAGTCATATGTTCACTCTGACTCATCAATAAAATGAGTCAAGTGAGGAACTTGGAAGTTGTCACCATGTCCAAAGAATAATTCAAAAGCAGAATGTACTGAAAAAAATCAACAAATCCTTCTTAGATTCATCAGACAAGTGGAGTCATAAAGCATGGCCCCCAAATTTGTAGAGACAAGACAGACATATACGGACATTTCACAGCCCGGAAGCAGAGAACTCCGAGGGAACCGGGGCCCAGGAGGGAACACCTGTAACTGAGGAACTGCTGAATGTTCAGTGTGGAGAATCTCAGAGCAGGAAACTGCCTGAGGACCCAGTCATAACAGGTTCCCATACTTTTGTTACAGCTTTGCCTCCAGGAGCTCAACCAAATCCTCACAGTGATTATCTGAGGAAAATCCCCTCGTGCTTCCAGTGGGAGAAAACAACCTGCTTTTAAAAATGGGTGGAAGGCTGGAAAGACACCTATCCCAAGAAGATAGACAGACGGCAAGTGGTATGTATCTGAAAAGGTGCTCTAGACCACATGTCAGAGGGAAATGCAAATTACAGCCACAGGGAAATATTACCGCGCACCCACTAGAGTGGCCACAATCCAGAACACGGACAGCACCAAATGGTCAACGCCTACCATCTTCAAAATCCTTTCCAGGCCTGTCCTGCAGGTCCGTAATCAGACCCCCACACATGTACGTTCAGAGTCCTTCCTCCGTGCCCTCAGAGCTCTCTGGGTACACCAACACCAGAGTTCTTACATGACACTTGGGATCTGCTTATGTGTCTATCTCACTCAATTAGCAGGTCAGGATCTCTTCAAGAATAAAATAATATCGAATCTGCATATTCTAAGCAATTCATACAGATGCAAGAGTGGGAACTCAATATACGTTTATTTATTAAATAAATAAGTGAATGAAAAAACAAGCCTACTTATTTTTCTTAGGTTCAGGTAAGAGTTGAAATACAAATTTCAGAAAGGAAAGATACCATTCCACCGCGTTACCTGTGTTCGTGGTCAGCACAGTGGTTTTCCTATAAGAACCCTGCCATTTCTTCCATTGATGAACGCAACTAAATTACAAGTAGTGTGTTGTTTCACCTAATTAAGAAATGGGACAAAACCAAGCCAGGAACAACATTAGCAGTTTCCAGAAAAGTAATCTGGAACACTGTACACTAACACAAGAGCAAAGAAAAAAATCAATGAAGGGTTAGTGTAAACATGTATATAGCAAAATTAAAAACAGACTTAGGGAATTAGATGTCCTTCAGTTAATGCATTTTTTTTTGTTTTGTTTTGGGTTTTGGTGGGGGTTGGGGGGGTAAAGTAAATGAGTTTTGTGGGGGTTTTTTCTGCTTGGCAAAAACTATGGAATATTTTATTTCTGCAAGCAATCAGTGATGAATGTGAATAGTTTCATGGTGTGTTTTTTTTTTCCTATAAGTTTTCCATGAACATTATTTCTTTGTTACTTCCAGAAATTCTGAATAGCATAGTTTTCATTTTCAAAGTCAGGTAATATTATTCCATGTGATACTTGGTAAAATATTAAGTGATAGAAAACATAAAAATTACAGTTGCTATGGTAATAGACTCTATCTTGCTCACCAGTATATGCCCAGAGTCTAGCAAAACACTCGAAAGATGTTTTTAAAACATATTTTTATTGATTTCAGAGAAGAAGGTACAGGGAGAGAGATAGAAACATTAATAACGAGAGAGAATCATTGATTGGCTGCCTCCTGCACACCCACACTAGGGATAGAGTCCCCAACCCAGGCATGTGCCCTGACAGGGAATCAAACCATGACCTCCTGGTTTATAGGTTGATGCTCAACCACTGAGCCATGCCAGCCGAACAAACAATTTAATATTTGTGAAAGGAAGAGAAGAGCGGAGAAGAAAGACAAAGGAGAGAAAGGAGGAGTCCCTGGCTGTGGGCCTGGAACTGTTACGACCTTCCCACTCTTACCTTCTCATGCAGGAGTTTTTACTGCAGACAATAACACAGCCCGCAGCAATCTCTTTGGAATCCTGAACAGATACTTCAGACAGCTGACTGCTGACCACAAAATGTCCAGGCCTCTGCCAGCAATAGCAAGGAAACTGTCCGGAGTTCCAGCTGGTGAACTTGGTACTAGATAACACCATATCTCTCTTTCTCTCTCTCTCTCTTTCTCTCTTTCTCAAGTCACCCTTCACTTCCAAGCCACATTCCAGATCCGCTGGTCATCTCTCCTCTTCTGAACAGGAGAAATGGAAAAGTTCCTCCTACAGCAAGAGTTTCTCATTCAATCTCTCGGCTCTGCTGGCACCTGCTATATAGGGAACCTGATTTGCATTATATGGGCCACTATGAGCACCATTACAAGAAACTATGGTTTACACATACACACACACACACACACACACACACACACGCACGCACGCACGCACGCAGGCACACGTGCACGCATGCATAGGAACTAAAACTGCTTTTCTGAAAGGGTTGGCTCCAGCTCTGTGCGTCATCATGGCTTATAAAGATGACAACACAAAGGTGGAAGGAGCCTTGGCAAATGATGATGATGGCAATCCTGAGCAAAGCCATCTAAGTTTAATAGCTCTATGCTTCCTGAAACTGCTAAAACTATTGTTTGTTTGTTTTTTAAGTCTTCTTTACAGGAATTTCTGCAGGAAAAATAACTGTATATCTAAAACTTGACAGCCACAAACCCACTTTTTAAGCAATAAAACAAATTACTTTAAAACTGCCAGACACTTTCTAAGTACTTTGCCGATATTAACTCATTTCATAACAACCCTGTAAGGAAGGAATTACAATTACCCCCATTTTATAGATGAGGAAACTGAGGCACAGAAAAGTTAAGTCAGTTGCCCAAGATCAGAAGCTGGTAAGGGGTGGCAAGTTTGGCTTATTAAACACTAGGCTGTCCTGTTTTACAATATAATTTTATGCTGTATGCTTTTATTTGTGTAATTTCTCATTAAGGCAGAGTTTCTGTAAAATGTCTCTTGGTTATTTTAGAAGAACAGCTTGTCCTTCATCTCAGCAAACTGCCCACTTCCTCCCTCTGCGGCCATCCTGCCGGTCCTCTCACTGTGCCATCTGGAACCATCTCTGTTGTCACCACATTGCTCCAACACACTCCTGCTCTGGTCTAAACAATGCTTCTCACGTCCCTGCTGTCACTAACCCAGTTTTCTCCCCCATGCCTTTCGGGTGGGGACTGCATGTTTTCCTGAGCTCCCTGGAGCTCAGGGTTGGAGGAAAAGAGAGCAGACATTAATGAAGTTTTCTCACTCCTTGGAGCTGCTCCAAACCTCTGTTCCTCCTACTTGCTGCCATCTAGGAAATGCCCAGACACCACCATATTCAGCACACAGACACACACACACACACACACACACACACACACACACACACACAAACACACACACAAACACACACACTTAATTGAAGGTTTTAGTATCATGCCATTCCTTACTATCCTTACTTCCACCATTATCCGAGCAGCTTTGTTGTTTGTGGAGATGATGTATCCAGTTCTCTTATGTATTTAGTTTCTTGATCTCTCCTGCTCAGTGATTGTTGCCTGCATATGCCATTTTAGCAGTTTCCTCCTATGATCACATCCTGGACATTTGTAACGTGGACTTGTTCCATCTGTACATCATAAACCCTTACAGTCTACTCTATAACCACAGGCTTCTCTTCTTCCCATGCCTTTGCTCTCCTACCTCATCCAGAACTCCATCCCTGAACCATCCCATTTCTCCCCCAAAACTTACAAGTCCTGCCTGGCTTCACTTTCTTCCCTTCTTCCAAGGATTTCACAGTCCACCTTTCCAATGAGTATTTTTCCAATATCCTCACCTCTTTTGCCCACTTTGTCTTCCATCCATCAGATCCTGCAAAATTCTGACTTAAAAGCAATCCAAATATTTGCCTGTCCGGCCCCCTGGCTGCTTGGTGCTCATGCGCTCTGCCTCAGTGGAGTCCTTCAGTGTTGCCTGCTTGCTCCTTCTTCCTTTCCCCACAGCGGCTGTTCAAAATACCTTGCTCCTCAAACATCTTACACAACCCCCTGCTCTCCCATCCTCCTTTCCACCCTCCACTCCCAGTTTTTTTCTCAGCCCATAGCCTTGCTTCCAACTTAGAGAGAAAAACCTACGTCAACAGGCAATAAATTCTTCAAATGCCTCTCCAGATATCTCCAAATTAACCACTATCTGCATGTACTTTCTTACTTCATTCTTGTGTCAGTGGAAGAAATGGTTCTCCTTCTGTTCAAGAAACATTGCAGAGAAAGAATAGATGGGGGGGGGGGGGAAAGAAAGGGGATGGAGGACGGAGGATGGATGGGGGAAAGGGAGAGAAAGAGGAAGTATGGAAGGAGGGAGGTATGAAAGGGAAGAAGAAAGGAGGGAGGTATGAAAGGGAAGAAGAAAGGAGGGAAGGAGAGGAAGGAAGAGAGGAAGAAAGAAGAAAGGAAGGAAGTTGGAGGTAGGGACCCTGAAATCAGCGAGGGAAAATGAAAGTCTTAGAGCAATTTAGAAGTTTTGATCTGGTTTTTTTTAATGGTCATATTTTATATAAGTAAACTGCCACAAAATAACTATATGGATCTGGTTTGAGCAGATGTTCTGGGGATGGCTTGTAGAATATGTTTTTATAGCAACTTTTAAAAGAACTACTACTATGCTAATGGTAATGTTAGAAGTTTGTGGTCGCATCAGAATTCAGGAGTAAGATTTAAATGTATAAGTGAATATTAATTGTGTTGAAATGTCTTTGAAATTTTTTAATCCTCACCTGAGAATATGTGGTGAGTTATTGTTGTTTTTTTTTAATTGACTTTATTTAGACAAAGAAAGGGACAGGGAAGGAGAGAGAGAAACATCAACATGAGAGAGAAACATTAATTAGTTGGCTCCCACACACACCCAGAGAGTGGATAGAAATGGTGACCTATTTGGTGTATGAGAGGGGACTATACTCCAACCAACTGAACCACATCACCAGAGCTAAAGATCTTTGAATTTTGAAACAAAGAGACTTGAAAACACAATTGTTTTTTAATACTAAAGTCATTTTAATTAAACACTTCCACTTTGAATAGCAATGCAAACATTCATATCCTATATAATGAAGGATAATATGCAAATTGACTATCACACCCTCACAAGATGGCTGCCTACAACCAGGCTGGCAGGGGGTTTAGTGAGGGACAACCAAATGACTGAACAGCAGGCTGAATGGGGCAACCAGGCCAGCAGGGGGGCCGTGAGGAGAGACCAGGATGACAGGGGAGACAGTTGGGGCTACCAGGCCAGCATGGGGGTAGTTGGGGGTGACCAGGCCAGTAGTGGGAGCCAGTTAGGGGCAACCAGGCAGGCAGGCAGGTAAAGCAATTTGGAGCCAGTGGTCTAGGATTATGAAAGGGATGTCCAACTGCTAGTTTAGGCCTGATCCCCAGGATGGGGTCTAAACTTGCAGTCAGACATCCCCCAAGGGGTCCCAGATTAGAAAGGGTGTAGGCCGGGCTGAGGGAAACCCCCCACCCCCATGCACGAATTTCATGCACTGAGCCTCTAGTATTAATATAATGAGAATTCTGGAGAAAAGACTCATATCTCTAATTTGCAATTAAGGGAGAGATTATGTTTTCTTGCTTTCTTATATATTTTTTTAGACTTTCTCGTAAACTGTATTTCTTTTTCACATACAAATTTGAACATTCAACCTCCACAAAGAGCAATTAAGGGAAAATTCGAACATGTTCATGCCATGTCTCTACAATGACCCCCAGTGGCTGAAGAAAGGAACATGCCAGTGTTAGCAATCCACATCTCACATTTCCTTTCACACTGATAAAATCTTGGTGACAATAACACATTCCACTTTCATAACAAATTCACTTCTGGCAATGTGCCTTCACACTTCTCTCTTTCATTCCTATTTTTATAAAAGAATTCAAATACATATCTATTCATATTCTTGATCTAAATCTATTCTCTTTCTTTTCTTTTACGGTACATTTCACAATCCAGTTCATTTTATCTTTCCCAACAAACACAGCATGTCTAAAGAGCATATACTTTTAAGATCTATTCTCTTAGCAACTAAAAAAGGTTTTTTAAAAACCTAAAGATAAATATTTTTTGTTGTCATGTTTCCAAGTCTATGGCTCAACATATTTTTTATGGTATATATAAATCTTGATGTAATTTTAGACATAATTCTATGATTCAACATACATTTTAAAAGCTCGAATGAAAGCTTTCTACACTAGTGCTTTGTAGAAATCATTCAACCTATGGATGAACTAATTACTCTCTTTTGAAAATGGGCTAACAAAAGCTTGAACAAACCTACTTGAATTGTACATGCATGAAACCCTTTAACATTCAGGTACATACAATGCAAAATAGCAGCATGATTTGAAATGTGCATCTGTAATTCCCAGCCTTCAGAGTATTATGATATGATGATATATTGCACACACTTCCTATAAAGTTCTGATCACACAGCAGTGTAGGGTCATGTGTTTCTGTGCTCCCTGCTTTCTTCAAAGCAGACATTTAAGTTATTCCCTGGTCAAGCCTAATACATAGTAGATGCTCATTGAATGGGATTATTGATTGAACAGAACTGATATAAACATGATTTTTTTTCAAAGACCAGGAGCCTTTTTTTGTTTTAACCTCTGGTCTTATCACTTTCTACATTAAAGAAAAAAATCTAATTGATTCTCTGAGTCTCTCCGTGTTAGAAATACTAAGATCAAAATATATCCCGTAAGAAGTCAAAACACAGCATCCATGAATAACTACGTAATTTCCTCTTAAAGTATAAGGTAAGTTTACACATAAAAATTGAATCAATTAATAGCAGGGAGGATTTGGGCTCATGTGCAATTATTTAACATTTATTGACTTCTTTAATTTGGTCAAATATTTAAGGCTCAGAATTTCAAGGAAATTCAAGCTGGGAATCCAATTGAAAGGAAAAATCGCTGCAGACAGGCTGGCTGGAAACAGGCTTTCTCCATGGAGTGCTCTTGTATTTGCATTTGATGAACACACTCATCAGATTCTCAGTGCGCCTTAACGCCTGATGCTTGAAGCTTCTGTTCAACTTAACAGCACCTCCAGGATGAGACAGTAAAGTAGATGTCTGCTAAATGTTGCCAAAGGTCAGTGACTATCGGTTTACATCACCTGTGGACTTTAACTTTTTCCAGATTGAAGAGGGAGACTTGTTGAAAGCGAAAGCTTGAGGAGGTGGGTTGGACACACCTCCACAAAACAAATAAAGAAGTCTGCCTCCAGCTTCTGATAAATTTACAAATTTCATCTCAAGAGAGGACGGCACCCTCTTCCCAACCAGAGGAATCAATCTTTGTAGAGAGGTGGATTTTTTTTATCTATATCTATATCTATATCTATATCTATATCTATATCTATATCTATATCTATATCTATCTATAGCCTTGGCCTATGGACCACAGGGTCGGGGTTCAATTCTGGTCAAGGGCATGTACCTAGGTTGCAGGCTCCTCTCTGGCTGGGGCCCAGGTCAGGGCTCTTGCAGGAGGCAACCAATCGAAGTGTCCCTCTTACATTGATGTTTCTCTCTGTACTTCCCTCTCTCTTTCAAGCTTTCTAAAAATCAATGGAAATATATCCTCAAGTGAGGATAAGAAAGAAAGAAAGAAAGAAAGAAAGAAAGATCATATTCTATGAAAGAGACATCTTGAAAATTGTCATTTTTTCATGATGAAGGGACTGGAGTCTGTGTTGATGGAAACACCTTGATGGCTGTGGTGGCCAGCAATGGCAGCAGCAGTGGGGTGATGGGAGTGGCACCTTGCCCTGATCAGCCGGTCGCCTCCCACAGAGGGAGGCCAGACTGTGGGGAATGGGCCTAAGCTGTCAGTAGGACATCCCCTGAGGGATCCTGGAGTGTGAGAGGGGGCAGGCTGGGCTGAGGGACCCCCCACCATCACACCCAGTGCACAAATTTCATGCACCAGGCCTCTGGTGTGTATGTGTGTGCACACACACTCCAGGATGAACTCTGGTCATTTTAGCTTTAGAAAAAAAATCATTTTCTGTGAAATAAATCACCATAAAAGGAATTTCCAGACACATTTGCCTCCCTGTGAGGCCTTTGAATAGCCCTGTATTGTGGATGACAAGCTTGATGGGTGATGCTGACATATGGCTGTGCCCAGAAGATAAAAGGCACAGTCAGAGTCTTCATGGGTAATGACCTTGTGCTCAGGTAATAAATCAACACCGCTGTTGGGATGGACTCCTCGGCTTTCTATACAGATAATGTGAGTGTCACATTATGATGAACTGCTCGGCTAAGGTATAGCGGTATCTATTGATATAAAACATATGGATGTTTGTGTCATTTCTCCATTAACGTGGAGTCTTCATTATATGACTATTACAACCTACCAGGAAAAGTGGGCACTACACCATCATAAATAAACTCAGTATGATAAAAACTATCTCCCTACCAATCCATCTAACCAACTAACCTCATCTGTACCCATATCCTCTGCTTTTCCTACTGTTAAAATGAGAAATAATATCCAGTCCTCTCCAGCGTAGGACAAGGACTCCCAAGGTGCTCTACATTATATCTCCCTCCCCTAATTAAGGATTTTTCTTCTATTTATCCATTCTTTATCCTGCTTCACCTACACTTACCCCATCTCTGTCCTTCACCAATTTTATCTCTCCTGGGTCATTCTTATCAACACAGAAACATGCTATAATGTCCCCCACCTTTCAAAAACATTCTCTTGACCTTGTACTACTGTGTCCCATTTTTCTGTTTATCTCAACAGTGAAACTTGAAAGAGTTTTGGTCCATCTTCCGTTTCCACTTCCTCACATGCAAGTGTCTTTTGAACCTCCTCTAAAAAAGGATTTCCTACCAACCCCTTTCTATTAAGGTCACCAATGAATTTCATGTGCCAAATTCAAGGGTCATTTCTCTACTCTCATCTCCATTGGATGAGCACATAACAGTCTGGTTTAGATACAAAGACTGGAGATAGTGAGGACTTGACCAGGTTCAAGGCTGCTTTGCTTCTGTTTACTACTGAATATTTCAGCAAGCAGCGGAAAGGATTTGTGGGCTAAAAATACAAGTGGCTCAATGGGGGCTGCTTCCCAGCCCCTCCATGGCTCCTTGCAGAAGAGCACTTTAAGCTGGAAGATGAATACAGCCTATGGGAACTGGGGAGATTGCCAAGCCAGAAAGGCAAAAAAAAAAAAAAAAAAAAAAAAAAAAAAAAAGTTACACTGCCTTTTAAGCCACTAGGTTGGTTGTACCGCTTCATGACAATGGAAGGGAAATCTCACTATCCCATAGCTAGCAATTCCTGGGCCCCAGTTCTTACTATGTCATCCACCTTCCTCAAGGCTAAGTGGTAGACTTGGCCTTGACCTTGATCTCTCTGTAGCATTGGACACAGCTAATCACAAGGTCCTTCCTAAAACCCTCTTTCCCATGGCTTCTGGAATGTCACTTGGTTCTCAGCCTCTTCTCAGTCACCTCTGCTTTTTCTCTGCCACTTCATCGGGGTTATTTCCTTGGTCCTTCTCTTCTCTGTCTTCATTCATCTTCTACATGGTTTCAACTCAACGGGTCTCCCGAAATTAGACACTATCTGAATTAGTTCCCTAGGCTTTAATTCCACTGGAGAATCTTCCCCGAGTCCCTTGGGACTGCCCCTGCATTCCTGCACCCACCGCGGTCACAACCGTTTTCTTGATGATGCTCTCACGGGGCGGTGAGGTCTTAGGGATGCTGGCTTTGCCTTTGTGCCCCAGTGCCTGGCACAGACAGGTGCTCAGTAAATCCGGAAGGAAGGGAAGGAGCTAGAGAGGGAAGGAGGGAGGGAAAGGAGCAAAGAAACACCTCTCATGGGATTGGAGGGGACCTGGGCCGTGAGCACCTGGCACAGGCTTGGACACGGAGCAAAGCCCACTCCCTTTCTGCCGCCTCCACTTGAGCCTGGGCTCCAGCACCTCTGCGTCAGCCCACTGGGAGCCGGCTCAGGGTCCTCTCTGTACCCACGAGCCGGTGTCTGTTGCCCATTTGGATACAAGGTAATCACACCAGGATGCAGACGTGCACTTGACTTCATAAGGAGCTGGTACTTTGGGGAGAAAGGCCTTAATTCTCAGAAATCCCTGGACTATGCAAACTTGTAAGGGCTTGAGGGCTGACTTTGAGCAGAGGTTTTCAAACGTTTTTTACAGTGAATACTTTCTGCAAATAAAGCCATTATATAAAACAGATGGAAACTAAGATGCTTGGGGCAAAGTTGTGCTTATTGAAGGCACTGGGAGAGGGCATCAGAGTCCCCTTTCGCTTGTAGCTCTGGGTCCGGGGAGATGGGGATTGGGGTTGGTTCTGGCGGTGGGATGGGGGGGCCACGGGAGAGGGGGAGCCCTGGGGAGAGTCCAGGGGCTGACATTCTAACTGGTACAGAAGGGCTTCCCCATCTTTAGAACACCGTGTTCATGCCCGTGTGGCTGGGCCAACGAACTCATCCTACACAGCGAGCAGTCAGTCCGCACAAACAGAAATGAAAACATGTCCTTGGAACAAATCACAATGACTTCAACCTTTAATGTTCTTGCTGTTTCTTTTTTTTTAATCTTGAAGTGATATTTTAGGGGAAGTATCTCTTGCCTAGGGGAAATATCTATATGAATTCAGCAATTCCATCAACTTCTCTTTTTCTTTTGTGAAATTCAAGGAAAATTAAAATTGCATCTGAAATATGATTGTTAAGGTTTTATAAAAGTATCTCTACACATACACCCCCCCCAAAAAAAAAGATTCTGCAAAGAACCTAGTTCCAAATAAGAACACATTTGCTGGCATGGGGGAGTTAGGCCGTAGACACATCTTTTTAGGGGTTACCATTCAACTCCAGGCTGATATCCCCCAGGTTCACAACTCCAACTTGAACTCTCCCTCACATTCCAGGCTCTAATATCACTAGTAATAAACATCTCAGATTTACATTTCCAGAATAAAACTCTTCATCCTCTCCAAACATTTCCATCTCTTAGCATCCCTAATTGCAGTAAATGACATTACCACTTGAGCGATTTATTCTATTAAAACTCTCGGAGTCCTCCTAGCCTGCTTGCTTTTACTTGCAGCAAACCCGTGATACTGTCAGCTCTACTTTCCAAGTGGACCTTGAATCAGATGGTGTCTTCCCTCTGGTCCATTTCTCTCTGATTCCAAGCCACATCCACTCTCCCCCTGCGGGACCTCTTTGAAGGAATAATCTAACTGCTCTCCCCATTTCTATTCAGATCCCTCTTTCAGTCATTTCTTCTCACAGCACGCAGACTCAACCATGAAAACATACGTCGGACCGTCTCTCTCTACCCTCAAAACCCTCCAGTGGTTGCCCATCACACTTTGAATAAAATACAGTGTCTGTTATGATGGCCTAGAACACACCACAGGCTCTGGCCTGCCTACCTCTCTGATGGCAGAACCTACACCTCCCTCCCACCTCCCAAGCTCCATCCTCAGGGGCCCCCTTGCTGTCCCTTAACAAGCCAGCTCCACTCCTGGTCCTTTTGTGCTTGCTGTCCCCACAGCCTGGAAGCCTCCACCTCCAGAAACTGGCAGGGCCTGTCCCCCCAGTTTTCTGCTCAAATGCTGTTTCCATAGCCCTTGTGTCTAGAATAGCATTCCCCAGCACTCTCTCTTCCTGTATCCTGTTTTAATTTTCTGGCACTACCTGACATTACGCAATCCTGGCATCGCAATAATCAGTTATCTGTCATCTGTCTGTTTCCCTCGTTTAGAGTATGTGTTCCATGAGGCCAAGCATTTTGATTTGTTCACCACTGCATTCGTGACGCTCAGAATGGCTCCTGCCATGTGGTCCTTGCTCATTAACTATTTGCTGGGTAGATGCAAAAGCAGCTAAAATGATCTACTAAAATTAGTTAAAGCAATGTAGCCATGTTAAAAACTGACATATGAAAGTGAACTTAAATGAAATCAGTTGAAGATAATTTTCACTGAGTGCTTTGCTTTTAGGAAATAATGAGGAAGTATTCACAAGAGAACAGAACCATAAACTCTTCCAAATCGATTCTTTTTTCCAGCATTTATAAAATTTGCTCTAGAAATTCCATCTTTATGTTTGTCAAGGGAGTCTGTTTCTTATACAGAGAAAAGATGCAGAGATATTCTAATAAATCTCTACCTCACAAAAAAAATTTATCAGGCAAAACCTAATTCAATGGAATTTTAACAATGTTTTGCCATGTTTAGTATCATAAAACTTCATCAAGTACCTTTCACTCCAATTTTATAAAATTCTAACATGTGTTCATGATTATCCCTGAATAAAGTGTTTAAAAAACAACTGGGATGAGAAAGTGGAATGATTAAATAGCAAACTAGGCCTACTGGGAGCAGAGATAGGTGGGCTCCTATCACGCTCCCGCTACTTACCATCCTTTAGACTGAAAGCAAGTTCCAGAATCTCTCAGTTCCTCTTACATAAAACTGGGCAATGCCACCCACCTAACAGAATACTTGTGGTTATAGCATCTGACACAGGGTGTTATTACACAACTCATTTCACTGGAATGAATACATGCTGTGAGCCGAATTACACCCCCTAAAATATTAAAATGTTCATCTCATCAAGCAGATCTTCTGTCATATTTCTCTGGGGACTTGCATGACCTCACACACATGTGAGAAGATGCGATACAAACAAAGAACTTATTTCTAACGGTGGAGAGTCACGAAAATAATCAGAAATGTGTACTGAGCATCTATTGTACCTCGTCTAATGTCCTCCTGAGTGGTCCAGCATACAGAATTTACACTCCTGACCACAAACACTTCGCCTGGCTCAAGAGATGCCTCCTAAATATTTGTTGAACAGCAAATTAATGAACTAGCTAACAAAGGCAGTGATTGAATTGTATCTGAGCAGACATTCTAACTAGCAGAGAAAATGTATCTGAGAGGAATCAATGCAGTCTCCATGGTGAGGCTGGGCTAAGAACCCTAGTCTGGTCCTGTTACCCTAAATCCATGAGCAAGAGCTGGCATAATGCCTTGAACACATCAAGCCAGCTAAGGACAACCCTCCTTCCATCCAACTCCAGCCTCAGCCCCGTTAAGGTCTTCATTTCACCCACAGTTAATCGAGCAACTCTCAGGTGAGTCTGGAATCGTTTTTATTTTTATTTTTATGATACAGTATTAAAATCTTCAAAATAATTTTATTATAATTCTAAGTGTTATTAGGCCTCATTAATTCATACTAGTATAAGCAACACTTTGGATTACAGAAAGCTACTGATTGTTTTTACAGGTTTATTATCACTCTAAACTACAGACAAAAAATACAATAATAAAGTGAAGATTCCTTTGAATCTTTCCAAGAGGAAAATAATTGCTAGCATTTGGAGTTAGAATTATCTTTATAGATACATTAATCTTATTTAATTGCCATAGCAACCTTTTGAGATAAGGTTTATTACAATTTCATTTCACTTTAGAAATGAGGTAATAAGGTTCAACAAAGTTAAACAATTTGCCCAAGGATATGCTATCAGGATGTGAAAGATCTGCTTCCAAACCCTGTGGTGTTCCATCTACACCATTTAATACAGCAATTAATTGAGGTGTGATCTGATGCAGTGAGAGGAGCACAAGGTGAGGAGGGAGGGGCAACCACAAGGCACTGTGGTCAGAGGCACGTCACTCAACACAGTGTGTCACCCCCCAATCCGTTCCCTCTCCCCAAAGTAGGATCTCACTCCAACCGAACTCACATTATTCTGCCGAAACGAAAACCAAAGTGTGTAAGAGCACTTTGAAGAGTCAGGGAAAAATACACATAAAATTTTACATATTTCTGATGACTAAGAGTTTGACCTTTTAAACTGGATAGCCATTCCCCTTGAAGTTGTGCTAAAAATTCTCGTTTAGTCAGTAAAGGCATTTTTCACAAGAGATGCAACAGATAAGGTTGAACTTTGTCTGGCTACAAATCTGTGACATTCAACATATACTGCGAGAGCAATTCATCATGAAACTCATTTTGATATATAGCACAGATAAACATTTTCCAGCACGACAGTACTATTTATTTTGTTAAAGCTTTCATTTTGACTATCCTTATGCAAATAATCGAATACTCGTTTATCAACAGAAATTTCCTTCCCAGGTATATACTTGGTGGGGCAAAAGCAGGTTTACAGTTGTTCATCTGAAAATTAACCCAATAATTAATAAATAATAATACAATAATAAACTCTGTTTCATGTACTCACAACCGTAAATCTACATTTGCTCACACCATCCCCCCCCCCATATTTAAATACTAGTATATGCAAGTCCTACGTAGGTGAAAATGGCCTTAATTTGGTACAAAGTAGCTACTGCCTAAAACAGACCACCTCTCGGAAAATTATATAATTATGTACGTTGGTGAATCAGATTATAAGTCAGGCACCCTGGAATAAGTAATGGTTCTGTTATCTAAATAGTTCATCCTACTCAGGCAAGGGCAAAACTTCAGGAAAGAGGGACATCAAGTGCTGAGGACAGGCCCCTTGCATAGCCACCAAGTTAATCATGAAGACCAACAGTGTCACAGATGTCATGACCAGATTTCCATCATTATCCCAATTCAAATGTCTTTTACATGACAATTTCCTGATTATTAAAGTTACTTAAGATAAGAATGGGGAATAATTCAATGGAATAAGAACCTCTAAGAAAGCCATTCCTCCATAAAAGCAATAAGAACATTGGCAAAAATTGTCAAAATTAACTTTTTCAGAACTCTGGAGATTAATCAAAGGCTTACAACAAACTGAAAGGTATTTTTCCAAAAAAAATGACTGAATCTCAGTGAGAACCGTGAGATTTGTGGTGTTTGACTGTTCCCTTTTCCCATTCCTGTCTCCTGAGCTCTGCAGTAGCCTTGAAAACCCCACCATCACAGTGAAATCTAGCGGCTGGCCACTCACCCTCTTGTAAAGTCAATGACTCTCATTTATGCCCACTCAGAGCTTCCCTAAGCTTTTTAGTGCTTCTGCTCTTGTATCTGAATGAGCAGCAAAAGATCGCCAGATCACCTTGGGAGAGGTCTCTGAGATCAAAGACAACGACCAAAACAACCAACGAGAAAATGGACTCAGAAACATTGTAGATTATAAAAGGGAATTTCAAAATGTTCTCGTTAAAACCTTTAGAGAGGACAATGCACAAGAAACAAAGAGCTGAATGGATAGAAAACAATAAAAAAAAAACATTTACACAATAGAAAAATGCTGTTGTAACTTATTAAGTGAAATCAGAAATGAAAAATTAGACAAGCTGAAGATAAAGTTGTCTGAATCCTGCAAGATGCAGAACAAAAGGATGAGGAAACAGATGATTTAGAGAAGAGGAAAAAAAAGGGGGAGAGGGGGATTGATCCAGGAGTTCTAACATGCTAATGATAAGGAGAAGAGAGAAAATGAGGGTGATTAATGATAAGAGAAGAAATCCTAGAATTGCAGACCATACATTTCGTATTAAACAGACACATCATTGATGCACCTCCATAGTTACTTTAAACAGACACATAGGAAGACCCATCATTAGGGTCTCTGCAGATAAACTGTTATTACTCAGCTCAGAGGAAGAAAAGAAATTAGATCATCAGCATAAATAAGGTACTTTCCTGATTCTGAAATTCCAATAACAAATAAACCCCTGCTTTTATAATATATATTTATGTCAAGTAATTGTAAGTTAAACGTCTTCCATGCATTAAAAAAGCTTCCTGTTTTAAAGAAATAAAAAGTAGATTTCTTTATTGGGAATAATTATTCAGGTGATGCTTATAATAACCAAGGGGACTGTCTAAATTCTGTCCCAGATATTTACTTTATTGACTTTTAAAGTAAGTAGTGCACAAAGGTTACGTAGAAATGTCTATTTTCTTAGATCTCGATTAATATTACATTTATTTGCATAGGTTTAGATTTTATTCCCCAGTTATTTTTTTTTCAACATCCTAAATACAAAAGCTCTAACAATATTAATAACAGCAGATTTAGTGAATAATGAATTCAAGTTTTGAGAATTGCTATTACCTTACATTCTCAATGAATTTCCTTTCATCCTAAGGGCCACACACTCACCTTGAGGGTCCACATCTTTAGCCAGCTTCAGCGCATCTGAGTTCGCAAGGTCAGTGTTGGCCGGGGTGACAGCCAGAATCAGACAGTTTTCCCGCGTGATGAACTGCATGATCATTTCCCTGATCTGATGCTCAATATCCACCGGCTGGTCTCCCACGGGCACCTTAGTAATCCCAGGCAGGTCGATCAAGGTGAGATTTAACACTGTGCAGACAGGAAAGAGAGTCTTACGTGTACCCTCCGTGCTAAAAGACATCAACTATGCAGAATCACCTGTCATTTTCGTGGAAATGAAAAAGCTCAGCTTTGTAGATGGGGCATCCAAATAACCCCAACTCAGGTGTGTAGAATAAAAAGCAAATAATAGGAAATGGCTTTGCAAGTTTTCACTGCTTTGATATGATTGTGCTATTCCAAATAATCATTTTTACATAATTTGAATGGCCCTGATTTGCTTGCCTCTTTTCTTGGAGAGCTGTCATATCCACAACTAAAGCGTTATAAGTAAAAACTGGCAATATGTTCACACACTGTCTGCCAGTCTCATGCAGTACACTGCCTTCAAATGGTGTCAAGTTCTCAGGGTAAGATTTGTCCTTCCCTTCAAAAACATCAGATGTTATTCACAGAGGGTTAGCCACTTAGCCTATTGGAAAGCTGTTCACCATTCATGGTCCCTTGGGGGCTACCCAGCCAGTCTCATGGAGCAGCATTCCAACGACCCCTGACTCGGTGACTCCAGCCCCGACCTGGCTCTTGTTTCCTGCACAGAAGAGCGTTGACACCAAGTCTTCTTGGGACATTGCAATTGAACTTACTTCATCCAGGTTCCATTTGAAAAGCAACAGAGCTGGATAGAAAATTAGAGATTAAAACCTACCACACTAAAATGAATTGGTTGTCTAAATTGTAATTGCTGAGAGTCTGGAAAGCAAATTGCAGTTGATTACTAAGGAAGAGAATAAAGAGAATACACAGGGCTGCAAGAAAATCTAATAGGGAAGACTCAACCATAGTACCAAGCACCGCTAAGATATTTGCAAAGACCGAGGGTATTGAAAATTGAAGCTTTCAAGCATACCTCTATGGCATTCTAAAAGTTTAAAATAAACATAAAGAAATTACTCAATTCTGATCATTTTAAGTCACCTCCTCCTGCCTCCCCATAAATAAATCTATGAACACTTTAGACCACAGAATTTATGGCAATATCCAAACACTATCCTAGAAACCCGGTATTTTCTGAGAGAACAAACCATATTCTATACAAATAATGCATGTTAATCGATGTCATTAATTTTTTTGAGGACAAGAAGCTGGAATTGTGTTACTTTACTTACCGTGTGGGGAATAGACTCGTAGGTTGATGGGTATGGAGGAAATTCCCTTATTCATGCCCGTCACTCGGTCTGTCTCTGCTTCAATCTCATGGCGAACTTCATCAAAGTCTGTGAATTTTTTTCCTTTGCAATGTAGAAATTCAGCATATTCTGCAAAAAGACAAATGAACAGAACCTAAAATCACCCACTCTTGCAATAATTGTAAGGAAACTATGTTTTTTAATTATAAGTCACAGTATTCAATATTGTCTCTTCAACTATCAAAACGAGAGAACACGGTTAATACTGTAGAAATATTAAACACAGCACAAATGCCGAGCATGCCACACTTGCTCATGTTCACAGAAGCAATTAAATACCATAAGCCGGCTTTCAACCTTCTAGCTTATTAAATAATTTAAAGAGAATTTGGGCCCCTGAAATGACAAAACAAACAGCAGCATCCTATTGTCAAAGAAATTAGATAGAGGGCACGCACAAAGCCCATCTTCTAATCCGATTAGCACATCCTTTTCCAGTGTTACCACTTTATTATGATGGAATGCTAGGTTATATAAATACAGCTTCCAAAGGCAAAAAGATTTAAAGACAAAATGTACCTAATTCTTTAAAAAGAAAAATATGTGTAATAATTTAGCTTTACAACATACTATTCAAAATACCACACCAACTTCTGTAAATTTTTTTTAATCCTCATCTAAGGATATTTCTTCCCTTGCTTTTCAGAGAGAGTGGAAAGGAGGGAAGGAAGAGGAGAGAGAGAGAGAGAGAGAGAGAGAGAGAGAGAGAGAGAGAGAGAGAGAGAGAGAGAGAGAGAGAACATCAATGTGAGAGCGACACATCCATTGGTTGCCTCCACATGTGCCCCAACTGGGCTAGGGATTGAATCTGTAACCCAGGCACATGCCATAGACCAGAAATCAAATCCATGGCCATTCAGTGTACAGGCTGACTCTCTAACCACTAAGAAACATCAGCCAGGGCCCAACTTCTGTAATTTAAAAGATATTTTATCGAGAAAAACAAAAAAAGGTATCACATCAAAGAAAATATTTACCTACAACTGAAAAGAAATATCTGTAGGCTGGAGGAAAAACTCTAAAATAACTATCCAATAAGCAGAAAATTTGTTTTTTAAATTTCAGTAGCATTCTACCAACTGCTGTACTATCAATTTCTATACCTGCTTTCCTGGATAGCAGGTACATGATAAACAACACAGCTGAAAAAAGAAGCTGATACTAGTGCCCCTAAAAATTATTATAATTTTTTACGAGGGAACAAGTCTTAACAAATATTTCATTTTTCTAATACTTAGCTAAATAATTGCTCCACTAAAGCTGCTGTGGGTCCAGAGGCCAGCTGCGCGGAGCACTGAGAGTCTTCCTCCCCCTGAGTATGTAACCTGCAGCTGCTCTGGCAAGGCCAACAGGTGAGCAACTATGAGATGTGGTCCCCTGTCTTCAAGTAGCAGAGCATCAGCTTAGGAGCTAAAGGTCATTGCAGTGCTCACAACAACAGCAACAACGAACAAGCGGGGTATGAACTGAGCATTGAAGGGTAGGGAGGGTTTCCATATGTGCAGACAGAAAGCCAGGAATCAGAGAATCTTAATAACTTCAGCAAATCCCTGGTCGGTATCATCCAGCCTCTGCTTGAATCCTCACTGATGAGGGACCTGAGACTAGGATCTCTTTAGAAAACACCCTCATTGAAAAATGCTTTCAACGTTGGCATGAAATCTGCTTTCGTATCATACTCCATTGGTCCAGCTTTTGCCCCCTGAAGCTACTCAAAGTCTTCCTCCAGACTGATTAACCTGAGCATGGGCACACAGGGTCCATCTTCCCCGGCCTCTCTTGTCATGACCTTCACCTGCTGGGCAGATGGGTGCTGCTCTGGTCTTCTGGTGGCAGTACGCATTGCCCAGCCCCACCCCAGCTGCTCCCGGCCGGAAAGGTCACAGGCTCCCGAAGTGGACTGACGAGTTTCCGCTTTAACTTAACAAGCACTGTAAGAATCCAACTGTTCCAAAGTTTGACTGGCAGCCTGAGACTGTGATTAATTCCTGCCTCTCCTGTCAGTGAGCATGGGCACAAATGTTTCTACCTTCGTCTCTCCGGCATATCATTATATGTGCATTTTCTGGGAAATGGCACACTGAGACTCCGAAAGCTCACTGCCCAATGGTGGGGACATACTCAACACCAAAGCCTTCAATGGGCTTCGGAAGGCTGGTTTTAAGAAGTTACTGCATCGCTTGGCAAGCTCTTTCACACGTCTACCCTCATACATGCTGTTTTTATTAGGATATAAATTCTCAGAGAGAGCCTGTATTTACCTAGCCAATGATTAGGCCAGTACCCTGTGAACGTAAACGGTTTTAAGGTAAGCAGAGGATAAAACATAATAGGAAAGTAGAAAGGAACAAAAAATGCTAAATCCCTGAAAACAAAAATTAGTAAGTAAAAATAAGTTATAAATATTTTAGAGGAAATGAAATGTACTTTCTAGGTTAATATATTCTGTGGAAAATGCACACTTGAGGATTTAGGATGATCATAAGTACCACTTTCACAGGATTAATAAGCTTTTGAATCATAAAGTAACACAAATGCAGTCTTCTCTTGGTGCCACTAGATGGCGCCTACTTGCTTTCTCTGTAGGAAAAGCGTGCCCTTCTAGAAGGTTGTAAAATCAATGCAATTTTCAGGTGAGATTTAAATTCATCCCTGGAGTCCTGAAAATGTTTTTATTTTGGGATTGAGAGATTACAATTGTGCAGGACCATCTCAAACCTTTGGGTGTTTTTAAGGATAGGATCCCACAGCTAGATTTAGGGATGTTTGTATGTTTCAACTAATATGTATTAAGCTTCTACTTGCCAGGCAGGCATTGTTTTTAGAAACTGGGAATGTAGCCTCATGAAGTTTAAACCCCAATGGTGAGAAACAATAAACGATGTGTGTGCACGCCAGACAATCAGTGCAATGGAGAAGACTGAACAGTAAGGGGGGTGTTAAATGCTGGGGGAAAGGGTTACTTTGTTATATGCTTTGGTTGAGGAAGGCTTCTCTGATATGAAAACATTCAAGCCAACACTCATGAAAGGAGGGACTAAGCCATGCTTTACAGAAGAGCATCCCGGAAATGCCTGAAGCAGATGTGCACTTGGCTTGTTGCAGGAACAACAAGGAGGCCCATTCCCGAAGCACAGAGCTCACAGAGGAGGAGCTGTGAGATGAGATCCAATCAGACCAATTGACGGGTTTGGGGTAAAGAGAAAAGAGGCGGCGGCCCAGGTTTTAAATAGGTAACGGTGGCTAACGCATGGAGAACAGAGGATGTGGAGCAAAAGAGGAAGCTGGCTTTTGGAATAATGGGGGTGGGTGAGAGAGATGATGGCGGTCGGATCATTGTAGCAGCAGTGAGAGTGGTGATTCGTGGTTAAATTCTAATGTATTGGGAAGGAAAAACCCACAGGTTCACTGACGGATTAAAGCTGTAGTGCAGGAGAAAGAGAAGAGAGGAGGACAACTTCAAGAAGTGTGACCTCAGCAAGGGGGAGAACTTCTGAAACAGAAATGACTAAAAGGAAGAGGATGGAGGGATGGGGGCTGGGGATCAAGAGTCCAGTTGATGCCCTTACACACCCACCCCGTGGAAAAACGGGCTGCTGTTCATGGCTAGGATTCCACAGCTGTGCAGACACCATGCTCATTCACAGCCATCTGCTAGGTGTGTTTATTCTGAAAATTTCCCAGAAGATGGCAGTCGAGTGCTTGAGGAAAGGGGCAGCTTTTTCTAATTAGCACCAAAACAATGCCTTCAGTGCTGGATATGTGAGAGTCTTTCATCTAGAGAGAAGTCTAAGCTAGAGGCGGATATTTGGAATTCATTAAGTCTGGCAAAAGGATGAGATCACTGAGAGAGTGAGATGGGGAAGAAGTCAGAGTGCTGGGCCCTGGGCTTCCTAACGTGCAGAGGTGAGGAGCTGAAGAGTGAGCAGAAGTCGTCAGCCAGACAGAAGGAAACCGAAAGAGAGCGGTGGCCCAAAGCCAAGAGGGCGTTTCATGAAGGAAGACCTTCCTCTCCATCAAATGCAGCCAACACATCAGGTCTGGGGAGAACAAAGACTGGACGCTGGAAGTGGCCGACCTGAGGGACCTTCAGGAGGCTGAGGAGAGCTGTTCTAGTGCAGTGAGGTGGATGACAGCCTGTTAAGAGAAAATGGGAGGAGAAGGAGTAGAGACTGAGACAATTCTTGAAATTTTTCCAAGGAGTTTTGTTGTAAAGAAGAGGACAACTGTGGGAGGGCAGCTGTGCCTTTTCCCAAAGATCTTGCCATGGGCATCTCTTCCATCTGGCTATTCCCAAGTTCGGGTATCCTTTTCGAGTAAACCAATAACCTGGTAATCAGCATGTTTTTGTGAGACACTCTTGCAAGTTAATTGAACCCAAGAAGGTGGTCATGGGAACCTCTGATTGACAGCCATTTGGTCAGAAGTACAGAGGACCAACTGGACTGGCACTGGGCACCCTGAGTGGGAAAGGGGCCGACTGCAACCTCCAATTTGTAGCCAGTCTGTCAGAAGCCTGGCCTTGGGGCTGGTGGCTGAAATCAGAGTGGCGGGGGACAGGGCAGTCTTATAGGACTGAGCCTTCAATCTCTGGGTAGACAGTGTCAGAACTGAATTGCAGGATGTCCCGTTGGTGGGAGAATGGCTTATTGTGAGGAGCCCGGCCCCTACCACAGTGAAATTGGACCCCACAACCTAAAGAGGCCGGAGCTACAAAATCCTTTTTCATTGGATCCCAATGAGCCTCCTGGGAAATGATTTATCCTTCGGAACAGGCTGAACAAGCTGATCAATAGCTGGACTCTGCAAGAGGTGATAAATGTGTGTCTCCTGAGACTTCTATGCTATGGAAAAGTGATATGTCTGAAAGCCTCACTAACCTCACCTGTGGTTCTGAGATGTACTCTTCCTCAGAGGAAGGTACAACTTCTGGTGGCACAGCTAGCTTTCTTGGTGTGTCCTCCGTGTTCCATTCATCCTGAATGTTTAGTTAATGGACACATGAAATTATTTCTTTCTAAAAAAAAAAAAAATGCCAGGCTTCCGCCTGGGATCAATCCGATAGTGATTAAATCTCTTCGGCACAAGTTCACATAAAGGATGAAGGCTATGTGTGCATAAGCACTGAAAGCCTGATACCGCATCCATGAAATTATAGTGTGAGTCACCATAACCTGTCTTGCTGAAATTCCTGTATGTATTCACAAAATGAGACTCCTGCTTTTAAAAATCTTTCCTGGGTCCCCCTGTTAAAAAATAACCTATCTTTGAAATACATTTTTATATCAAAGAATGATTTTGGGGGGAGAGGTATTAGAAATTCAGAGCTATTGCTTTATGTTATTTTTATTTCCCCATAAAACACTGTCATCTCCACGGGTCAGGAAAAACAAATTATACTGGGCTAAACAACTGACAAATTGTTTGGGGGAAGGATGATACAGTTAGTTTATGCCTGGGCAGCGTTCCAATCATCTGTGAAAAGCACAGCATGACCATTTAAATATTTAAGAACTTAAATATTTCCAATATGCCTCTTCCATCGGGGGGGGAAAAAAAGCATGCATATGTTTCGATTAATCGAGGTTAAGCAGATGGTAATTAATATGGAGCACATGCATGAACTCTTGTCCATTTTTATTCTAAGAACTGGGGTCCCTGATACATTAGCTGGAGTCTTATTTATGAATTGTTTTAATAGCTGAGTTTCTGTGAGCAAAGGACTTCACTGAAAACGGAGCACAGGGCCACACAAACAGGGAGCAGTTTCCATGCAGCAAGCTGATTGGCTGTAAAGAGCATCCAGATATGACTGCACTGAGAATGGACTTCCGCACAGGCAGAGCCTACCTTTGACCCAACTGGGTTTCCCTGGTGCCTATCCTATTGAGAGTAAAGAACATCTATGGATTCTCCGTTCTTTAAAGCAATCCACGTTAATGTCATTGAGCAATGCCAGTATGAAGGGAAAATATACTTCCAGGGAGCCTTCGAGTCATTGCAAGCTGAAGGCAAGGTCCCAGAACTGAGGTTGAGTAGACCCAGATACGGAGCAGAAGTCAACTGTGCCGCTCAGGGAAACAGAAGAGTCGAGGACATCTAAAGAAGCACTGAGTTAACCTGAGGGAGGAAGTCCAGCAGTGGGCAGAAGGAAGAGGTCTCAGTGGGAGGGTGAAGAACAATGCGGGGAGGGGGGAGCCACGGAAGGAGAGCCAGGAAGACAAAAGGCAGGTGCCAGGAAGACATGGAGACCAGGTTTCAGGACCAGGCCTCTGGGACTTCCCAGGCACAGTAGGAGATCAAAACAGAACTCCAGACCCAAATGAGCCAGCTGGTATCAGGCAGAAAACCAAGATGCGCACTCAGTCATGGAATGGGAAAAAGGCAGAGCCCTTTTCGTAGCATGCCAAGCCAAATCCACTCAGAAGGGCCTCGGGGTGAAGAGAGATTGGATCAGTGCTGCCCGGATGGTCACTGCTCAGCCATGGCCTTCACCGTTTTCTTGCTTAAGATCGGGGCTGGTTCTAAAGGCTGGGTGAGGCTGAGCCCACATGTGACTGGGTGGTGCTGGCCCATGAGACCAAGGCCAGCATTCGCCAGAATAGGAGTCTGAGGTTAGCCCAGCAGCTATCGCTGCGAGAGTCGTGGGTGCCTATGTTGTAACTGAAGCCACGGTGCAGAAGAGAATATCTAAGGGGGAATATGAAATGGTCCAGAAAAGGGCCTTGGGTCGATGCAAATATTAAAGGCCAGGTAAAAGATAATGCACCAGCAAAAGTGGCAGAGAGGCTAAGGAGAGGGAAAACCAGGCATGTTTGGCATCATGGAAGCTAAAAGAACGGAGGGAGACAGTAATCAATAGTGTTAAAAAGCTACAGAAAGGGCGAGTTAAGTACTGACAAATAGCTATTGGAATTTATAGAATTTAGCGTTCATTTCCTGTATTCTTTTTTTTTTTTTAAAGGTTGCCAGTTTTGTTTGTTTGTTTGTTTTGTTTTGTTTTAATATATTTTATTGATTTTGTACAGAGAGGAAGGGGGAGAGATACAGAGTTAGAAAAATCGATGAGAGAGAGTCATCAACCAGCTGTCTCTTGCACACCCTTTCTGGGGATATGCCAGCAACCAACGTACATGCCCTTGACCGGAATCAAACCCGGGACCCTTCAGTCCCCAAGCCGACGCTCTATCCATTGAGCCAAACCGGTTTCGGCCATTTCCTGTGTTCTTAATGTTCTGTATGTAATTTCAATATTTCTTGTGGTTGCAATAACTTTTGCTATAGATCACTTTGTTCTCTTGAAAATTGTTTTAGCCTTTTTATGCTTTTTCTTCCTTGTCTCTTCCCTTGCTATCAGGGTGACACAGTCACTTCTTGCTGTTGGCAGTGCATTTGTTTGTAAGCCATATCCCCATCCTAACTTGTAGCTTTACATTTTACTCTAGACTGAAAAGTCCCATCATCCAGGGTGTATGTCTGAGTCTAAAACAGAATTGGAAAGGCCCAGAGGAAGGCCACAACCCTGCAGTGCATGAGCTTTAGATCACAGACGTGGTAATATTAATGTTGGCTACCCAAGCCTCTTTGTGCTTCCTCCTGATAATCAGCTAAGTTTAGAAACTGAAAGTAAAAAGGAGGATTTTGAAAAACTGCATTATTACAATATTATTTAAGAGTAACTAAAGGTACAAATTCAGAAACAGCCGAAAATCAGTGTCACATCTTGTTTTAATATGACAAAACATAAGATGATTTGCCAAGTGAAAATCCCAAGTCAATGAAAGTGAAATGACTAGAGTTTGTCATGAGAATTCAAGTAGTCAGATTTCAATCCAAAAAAAATATGATAGAAAGTCTAAGATTTGCAAAATGTAAATACTATATCCCAATAGAATCTTATACACAAGGAATGAAGCTTATAAATGAGATTTAAGTAGTAGTCATATCAAAACTGCAAGTATATAAATATGTAAACAAAAACAGCCTCAAAGAAAGCATCAGAGCTACAGTATTCATGGCTGGATACATTATAATATCCTACCTGCTTAACCAAAGAGAATTTTTCTATCAGTATGCACTTTATGTACAAGTTGTCAAAAGAAAACATTTTGACAAGGAGTATTTGGTAAACTCGTCACATGTCTTCATGACAGCATGCTAAAGGTCACTATCAAATGGAAACAAAGCCAATCATAACATTTGTAAGTGATAAAAGATATGAATAGTTTATTTTTTGCGTATACATATTCAATTTTTCCAATAACATTTGTTGAAAATACTACTCTTTCTCCACTAAACTGCCTTTTCTCCATTGAAAATCAGCTGTCTATAGCTGTGGTCCATTTTTTAACTTTATTTTGTCTCATTGTTCTATTGGTCTAATTTTGTGCCAATGCCCCACTATCTTGATTATTTTAACTTCACAAAAAGGGTTAAAATCAGGTAGTATTCATTCACCAACACTGGTGTTATTTCTTTTAAGTTGTTTTGGCTATTCTGGGTCTTTTGTGCTTCCTGCGAATGTTAGAATCAGCTTGTCAATCTCTACAAAAAAATTCCATGTTTGAATCTTTATCTACAGCACTCTTTGCAATGTTACTTGGAAAAGGTGTTCTGCCCTGGCCCAACTTTGCCCATATACACATATGTATATGTGTACAGCATATTTCACTAAAAGCATAGGCATTTTCCCATGAATGCCTACCCTGTTAACTGAATTAAACTTTAATGAAATATAGATTTTTTATAACTGGAAGTACATCTCCTCTAAACTCTGTTTCATTAGAGCAATCACATCAGTGCTGTTGGTAGCATACAAAAATGTTTATCTATGGCCCGAGCACCATCTTACTAGTTGGTATGGTATAGCTTTGCAATGAGGACACATGTTTGCAACAGAAGTCTGAACAAGTGAAAATAAAGATTTTTATCTTGACTATGTTAAAATTCTTGAGCATGATATTCACACTTGGCTGCAGAAAATTAAAATGCAAAAGTAACTCCCTCTGATAAGATACCTTTGCTTCATAAATTACAAAAATTATCCTATGACTCAAACAATAGTCAATTCAACCAATTCTTTAAAACTTTTTTTTAAAAAGAAGGGGGAATGAAAGAAAAAGAAAAACTAAAAAATTGTTCCTAATGAAATGCAAATAATAGAGCAGGTCAATTAGTATAAACTTACAATATTTAAAGGTCTTCTGTGACTGACTATGTGTAATCCTAAGGGATTTTTATAAGAACATTCAACACTGAGCAAAACCCACTGTACTATGTGGTGTGTTTAAATAATACTAATAGATATGTGCCTATAAAAAAAAATACTAAAGTTCTGATCTGAAACTCAGTACTGTGGTTTTTCAACTCAATTTATATGTAAATTAATGCTTAGCTACAATAGTCACCGATTATCTCAATAGAAACCTTATTAGTAGAAAACTCTCTCTCAAGGAAACATCCTTTAAAAGGGGCTCAAACATGGAGGTAATCAATTATTTTTGCAAAATAGATAAAATTATAGTAGTTGGAAAATGGAAACACATGTGCTATTCTCTCTGCCATGGTCCATAGACTATGGGTCTCTGGAACCTTTCCCCATGAAAATGTATACATTTACATATATACAGAATTTTCAGTATAATTTCAGGGTATCCAGATAACTCTGTTCTACCCTCCTCCTGACTGGAACATGTGCTTAAAGCACCTAGCATACTGCCTCCTGCAAACATTCAATATATGGTCTGTATCATCATCATGATTATAATCAGTGCCTATCAAAATATTACCTAACAAGGCCCTACTCCAGTACCATTTCCAATAAACACTTTCTTTGATCGCCTCCACTGTAAGGAATGCTTTTTTCCTCTAAATTTCTTAGGGCCCTGTGAATATATTATTCGTGTGATTTTATAGATAGAAAGAACCTTAAAGACTCTATCCAAAATGACATCTTTAACACTATTCACATAACACATATTACACTTACACAGCATAGTAACTATTTGTTTATATATCTTGTCTCCATGCTTAGATGCAGGAACTGTCTCTTCTACATCTTCGATTTAACATCCCATAAGGATTCAGGAAAGATTAAAAAGAATAAATGGGTGAATGAATGAATAATTCCGAATGGAAGCTGAACCACTATTCACTATTTTTCAAGGACTTATGAGGCTTTAAATGTGTCTTTCAGTATTTTAGAACATCCAGTATTTCCCTCCCCCCCTTCCCCCCAATTCGGTATGAATCAACACTACGGAACAAAATCTTTCTCTGCACAGACAAAAGATCAGGGTCTTACCATGAGCCTTCTCCTCTCCTGGTCTAACCTGCTATAGATACTAACTATAAGATGCTCGAGAGTGTCTTATTGCTCTCTGAGCTTCATTTTAGTAAGATATTTAATACCACAAAAAATATTATATTTTCAGTCTCCCAAAAGCTGTTCTGACTTCTGTGGTAAGGTTTTCAATTTCCTCGGTGAGCCAACCTTCACTTGCATATTGTCCTTCTTAGGTTACAGAACTGAGACTGTTTCCCATCCTGCACTATGATATATCCTTTCAACTGGGAGTTGAGTTTTCTGGCAACACAAAAATCTACTACTTATTAAGGAACTACTTACTCTAGGGGACACAAAGTGTTAACTGTGATTCACAATCTTATCCAACTTGGAAAGTTCATATAACATTTATTACACTTCCACGTGTATTACACTCACCAGAACTTACCCAAGTTGGAAAGAGAAGACAAACGTGTGGAAATGAAGCAAAGGATTTCAGTAAGATGACATGACAGAAATCAGCATCATGAACAACTGGCCAATGAAAGGTGTGCTTCGGTCCTTTTGGACTTAGTGAAGAGAGGGGTCTTTTAGACTGGGGAAGATTTAAGGGGTTTATGGAAGGAGTTGAGTCTGAGCTAGACATAGGAGAGTAAGTGGAACTGGGGGAAAGCCAAGAAGAGAGAATATTTAAAACTACAAACAAATGATAACAAAATCACCCAGGTGGAGAAGCAAAAGGGACTGGGAATAAACCAGTTGGGCAAAAAAGCAAACATTCAATTAAAAAATATATTTGTAGAGTGAATGAATGAAAGAATGAAGCATTTACGGAAGAGTGTCAGAGACTAAATGCGCCTCTCTTTGTGGGTAAAAGCTAAAGAAGATGTTGCACATACAGCATTTGGCACTGGTCCTTCCATGCTCAGAATATAAAAAAATGTAGGCTTGCCCTAACCAGTTTGGCTCAGTGGATAGAGCGTCAGCCTGGGGTCTAAAGGGTCCCGTTCGATTCCGGTTAAGGGCACATGCCCAGATTACAGACACCCCAAAAATAAACTGGAAGTAATTATACATCTTCCCCAAAATGTTTTCATTTATAACATTTAAAATAGAGTTTGAATGCAAAATGTCTTTTTCTACACATATTCTTAGAACATATCAGTTATATAAGGCAAGATATAAATTAATACACATTAACTCCTCTTAATACCCACAATATCCTGGAAAGTAGGTGTTATTATCCCAGCTAAACTGTAACTTCTTTGTGCCTCAGTTTCCTCCTAAATAAAAATACAATAATATCCCACAAAGCTAACAAAATCAAGATTTACTAAAAATGTTCTTTAATTTTTTTTTTATAATACTGTATATGAGTATACCTTTATTACTCTTTAGTAATTCCAAGTATATTACTGGATCCCTTTTTTAATATATTTCAAGACATAGTGGATGTTTTGTATTTCAGAGTAGTCCATCTATATTGTGAACATAGAAGTAGGCTGCAAATGAAAGAACTACATAAGCCGAAACCGGTTTGGCTCAGTGGATAGAGCGTTGGCTTGCGGACTGAAAGGTCCCGGGTTCGATTCCAGTCAAGGGCATGTACATTGGTTGCTGGCACATCTCCAGTAGGGGGTGTGTAGGAGGCAGCTGGTCGATGTATCTCTCTCATCGATGTTTCTAGCTCTCTATCCCTCTTCCTTCCTCTCTGTGAAAAATCAATAAAATACATTAAAAAAAGAAAAGAACTATATAAACTAAATGAGAAAAAGTACTCATTTTTATCTGTTTCAGCGTAAATATATAGTTTTGCCCAATTGCAAGCCCTGAAGCCATATGGACTTGTATAGCTAGTAATTTTTGATACTTCCTTTTTGAAAATGTCTTGACTTCATTCTGAATTCTTCCCATCAATGCCAGGTGAGGTAGCTCTTATCACCTCTCACCTGGACACCTCATGCCCTGGCCTCTCCCTGTTTGATCTACCCTCCCCTTGTCTACACAGCAATCCATTCAACATGGATATACGGTTGTGGTTGTGGTTGTGGTTGTGATCGCAGCTTTATCGTTTCATTGGCCACATTGTGCTTTTTAAGTATCTGACTCCCTTTCAGGTATATGGGTTCCTACAGGTCTATGACTATCTCATATTCATCTCTGGTTCCTCTACCTCTCCCCCAGAACCTGAAACATACGATGCATTCAGCATATACTGGGGGAAAGGGAATGAGTTCTTTTATAATTGTTTTTGTGTAACTAGGAAAGTTAGCATTTTTGTTTGTTTGTTTGTTTGTTTGTGTGGGTACTTGTGCATTCTTTAATTGATTTCAGAGAAAGGAAGAGGGAGAGAGAGATTGAAATATCAATGATAAGAGAGAATCACTGATTGGCTGCCTCCTGCATACCCCCTCTTGGGGATCAAGCACATAACCTGGGCATGTGCCTTGACCAGGAATCGAACTCAACCACTGAGCCACACCTGCCGGGCTAGCCTCTTACTTTAGGAAATTATATTATTTGTGAAATGATCAGGCTTATTGTGTCTTATAAATGGAGATTTGTCAAATTTTCTAAAGTACAGCTGCGTATAGCTTCCATGCCAGTAAGTAGTTCATTAACCAATGCATTCATGCAGACAGCATTTTATGGTAACTGCTCCCCTGGCTAAGAGATAACATTTACCCAGCAACTCCCTGATTCATAAGAGAGTAAGAGCTAAGAGCCCACCCATCTGGAAGTAAAGGATGAAGGTTGCCATTACATGGTGATGCTATCCATATAAGGATTTCAAAAAAAAATTTTAACATGCTGAGCCACGTGTTTTAAAAAGAGATTATCAGTTTAAGCTGTTTTAACAGAACTTCTCTACCTTCAAATTGTGGTGACACGGTATTAGTGAGCTAGATGTCTCTAATTTAAACACAACTGCTCAGCATCAGATCACTATAATGCACTAATTCTCTGCTGAGAACATATTTTTAGCTATTTCAGGGGAAAATTGCATAACAAAGTGTTGCCCTAGTTCCCTTAATTCTACTTATCCTACTTGAAATGCCACAATAGGAAACTGTTTTCATTAAAAATCATCCATTTTCACTGGCTGGTGTGGTTCAGTGGTTGAGCATTGACCTATGAACCAGGAGGTCATGGTTACATTCCTGGTCAGGGCACATGGCCAGGTTATGGGCTCGATGCCCAATAGGGGGTGAGCAGGAGGCAGCCGATCAGTGATTCTCTTTCATCATTGATATTTCTATCTCTCTCTCCCTTTCCCTTCCTCTTCTGAAATCAATAAAAATATATGTTTTTAAAAATCACCCATTTTCCAGTGATGTTTTCAAATGGTGTGATTTAGAAGTTTCTGGATTCGTCCCCGAGAGCTAAATCTCTCCTTGTAGGAATGAGTAAGCATGCTGGCTGAAATGAAAGGTGATCACATAAAATTCCACTGCCCCCAAAGGGAATTGCATTTCAACTACAAGAATACTGAGCAGCCAAATGGTCTAAGAACATCAGGGCTGACAGTCACTTTGCTATCTTAAGACAATTTCATTTTCCACTTTTGTCTCCAAGGGGTAACACTAGGCACCAGAAATCAAAGGAGGTTAAGAAATGCGTGAGGGGGAACGAGGTCCTTTTGTTACTTCAGAAGATCCCAGACTCTGTTCTGACAGGCCCTGTTCCAATCCCTCATTGGGACATAAGAGGTAAGTTCATGGCAACCAAGAGGAGAAACAGTAAACAAGTCAGAAGAGAGAATCAGGACCCCAAATTATCTCAGCAGGCTGGAATCATAAGTGGAATTTCACAAAAGAAATTTACTATCGTAATAAATGTAAAGTCCTGCTCTTACAACAATAAGTAGAGGATCAGGTGAAGTACAGAAAAAGAAGAAGAAAAAAAAGAGTTGGCAAGTATAGTGGACCTCAGGTTCAATATCAACCAATCATAAAATGCCCCTGCCCCCAAAGGAATGCGACCTAAGACTGCATTCATTGCAAACCCATGTCTAAAACACGAGAGGCAGCCATCCCTCTGAGCTACTGCCGGTAGAGCCCACAGGTTGTGCGAACAGCTTTCCTGACAAACTGAAGAATGTGGAAAAGGATAATGTCCACAGAAGTGAGGAAACTCAATCCACACCCCGATTTCCTAAAGAAAATTAAAACAGAGGCTTAACAGAGATTCGGTGCTTTTTATTCTGGAGGAATTTAATTCAAAGCCAGAAAGCATCATGTTGGCTACTAGCATTCCTCTAGTTAAATTTAAGGAAAAGGAGGAAGCAGAAAGGTTCTGTGAATACTGAGTGCTTCACTAAGTTCTTATCTTTTTAAAGCTCGGGTAACTGGTATCATTGAAAGCGCAAGATAAATTGCCTACACTCCCAAAACCAAAAATAATTATCATGATCAAATGTATAAATATGGCATTTAATTACCAAGGGGAAAATAACAGCCAGGTTTGTGATCAGTAGATAATTGCAAATATCACGTTCAGCTAGCATATGATGTTTGAAAGAACTACATCTTCCAGAACTATGAAGCCATAATTTTGGATATCTGCATCTAATACAAACTGAAGAAGAAACTGAGACCATCTCTTAGATGGCAATTTTTATTTGGTGGGAATTTTAGTGTTTTAAAGCTCTGAATTCCTTCTCTCCCAAAAAGAACTATTATATAAATGTCTACAGTAACCAGCCATTTCTTACCAAAAGCCATAATAACTATCTCTCTGAGAGAGAGAATAAAACAGAAGTAAAAAGGAAAGTGCTTTATTCGTATGCTGGCAGTAAAACCAGTGCTATTAATGATAACAAATGGAAATTATGGCCCCTTAAAAGAAAAGAATCATAATTTGGAAATGTACAGATGTATCCCTCCTCCAGGTGTAGAAACTCTTTTGCGTTCTAAGGCAGCAAAGAAGCAACTGAGTAAGTTACTTGATGATTCACATTACAAAATAACTCTCTTTAAAATAGCCAGTGAGTTTTCTGACCTATCCATTTAAGCACATGCACAAAATTTCATATCATTAATTTATATGCGATACAAACTGCCGCTGTATTTTTACCCACGGAAATTTATATTGGATAGGATCTCTCACAAGTCCTCAAGTCAGCGCTTGGTGGGGATGGAGAGCCACCCACTCATTCATGTAAACAAGCGGCTACCATTTTACAGGAGCTACATGCAGGTACTGGGCATCAAGGATAGCGGCCTCTGCCCTCAAGAAGCTCGCTGATTCCTAGATGAGACAATCAGTCAGCTAAACACCAGGTCAGGGAACAATGAGATGGGGGGTATTAGAGAAGACTGTGCCAGGTGCCCTGGGGCAGAAGGAAAGGCACAGTAATTAAGGGAAGATGGATGTTGGAGAAGGCTTGCAGAAGCGGTGGCCTCTGAGCTTAAGCTCCTTTCACAGGAGAACTCAAGTGAGTCAGGAAGAGTGGATGACAGAAGGAATTCTGGAAAGGAACACGGCCTGAGACAGGCAGGCTCACTGTTGACTGATTAACACAAAAGGGAATGAGACTGGGAAGACAGGACGCATTAGGAAGGCTCTGGGGATAAACCTGAATACCTCAGCAATCCTAAATGACTGATTTATGCCTTAGGTTAAACAATTGCCCACTGCCCTTGAGCTTGCATTGCGGTAAGCCTTCTAGACAGGATTCTTAAAATGTTTTCTTAACATATGGTATCACCCTGCTCAGAAACCTACAATGGCTTTCTGTCTTCAACCACAACATTCCAAACTCCCTACTAAGTTGCCCATGTTCTTGCTAAGATTGCAGCCTCAAGTCTTCGTCACCTTGGACCAAGTCTGCCTCAACATCAATATATATCCCATTCTCAAGACCTAACTTTAACTCTTAATCTCCACCTACAAATCACCCAGCCTGCCCTCTGTTCACGCGAAGTACATCAGCTCGGGGCCTCCACTGTCTAACTACTCAAACCCACTCGGATCTCTCCTTCCCCTGAAGGGTCAGTTCTGCTGTGTCTCCCCAGCACAGAAGCCATGGCTCTTATTTCAACCATATGATCCCCCAGGCCTTGCAAATACTGGGCCCAACGTACAAGAACTATGTAGTGATGTATCAGATAAACGAATGGTTCCAATTGACACTGGGAGAAGAGAACACATTTTTAATCTCTTTTTAAAATATGGTAATATTTTTAATAACAATAGATGGTGTCAAATGGGAACTAGATTTATCGGGGTGATCACTTTGTAAATTATATATATGTCTAATCCCAGAGTTATACACCTAAAGCTAATATAATACTGTATGTCAAGGGTATTTTAAAAATAAAAATAAAATTTTTTTAAAGTATGAACACCTTGATTCTTATATACTGACTTTAGAGGATGTCCAGTTTTCACTTATTTGAATGTCACCTGTCGAGTTGGGCATCGCTGTATGGTAGAGCGTGACATATGGGGAAGAAGAATTCTTTCTGGGGGAAGAACACACAATCTGGCGATGAGACGCAGAGGCTTCGGGAAGCCACTGTCTAGGGATTCCGTGCCAGCCTGTAGTACTATGCTTCGGACATCATATTTCAAAGAAGAGAAATATTTCAAGGCCAAGTGTGCTCTGTACTGGCCAAGGTCACAGGGTAAATCAGCAATACCATTCCGTTACACCGAGTTTTTGCTACCTAAGCAGAAAATCTGCCTTTTGAGAAATCTGAGTATTCAGAAACAAATTCAAACTCGGGCACACATTAGCACGTTGCAGGGAAAGAAAGGCAAGCAGACCACAAAGGAGGCTTTTAGAAGGCAAAGCGTCGCATGTAAAATAGCTCAAGGTTTGGTTGCTATTGTACTGGACCAGTGGATAACCAAGTAGGCAGCGTGTCCTACAATCATCAAAAGAGGCAGAGATAAGAGGTTTGCAATACTTTCCTGCCTTGAGAGCAAATGGGAGGTTTTTCAGAGTGGCAGCCATGTTCTACATAAAAGAACAGGATAGAACAGCAATCACCAGATCATCACAACCAATAAAGAACCTCCAGTCTTCTTATTTGAACTAAAGACTCAGCAAATAGGAGTCCAGTCCAGTGTACAACATCTTAAAGAGGATTTGACCTTGGGACAGTGCGTATGTGATCAGTCACATCGTGTTTATTACGGAACAGCTTTGGGAAATAGAAGGCACGGACACCAGAGTGTGAGCAGGGTGCGAAGACACACCCTCCTGCCCCCCAAACCCCCAAATAAGCAGTAGTCTCTGTACATGACGAGGCCACAACTGCAGGGCCATTGGGTAGATGGACACAATTTTCTGTTAGAAATATAATGTGTCCATTTACCCAGTGTCTCTGCTGTTGTGGCCCAGTCACATACAGACAGATTTACAGAAAGAGATTTAGTAGGAGGGATAGGCTCACAGGATTAGGGAGGCTCAGAAGTCCCATCCGCAAGCAGTTCTAAGTGGCTGTGCCATTTTACACCAGGCACCACCTGTGGGTGAGAGCCCAGTCCCTCCGGGTCCCCATCAGCACTCCGCAGGGCCAGTCTGCCTCCTTTGGGACATGCTCAGGGCTGCATGACGCTGTCTTCTCCTGTGTTAACCGACTTTTTCCCATTGACTCAGGATGCTGTGAGCAGGTTTCCAGGTGCTTATTCGCCACCCCTCTTTCCGCAGCTCCACTCTGCACCCCGCCCTCGGTAAACTACGGGTCCCCGCCCCTGGATGGAGAACCCACATCTAACATTTTAACTCCCACATTCAGGTAAAACTAGACTAAGTATTGGTAGGACAATGTGCTCCTATCACTGGTACATTGAGCAATATCTTACAATACTTAATATACAGTCTGCAATTTTCCACATGAATATTTTACAGATGGGCCTGCTATGTATTTCATTATATCAGTAAATTCTTAATTTTATATAATGAAAAATAATAATAATAGTAATTTGGGTTGGTTAAGGTATTGTTTTGTGTTGTTTTAGTTTTTTTGTGTTTTGGTTTTTTTTTGTAACTTTAATGTTTTCCTCTTAAAAAATGATAGGAATCCTCTCTTTAATATAAAAACCAGATAAAATCTGAGGTACTATAGTTTTACTTCTTAACCAATATACCTAAACAAATTACATAATTGAGGAAGTCACATAATATTGCATTTTTTCCCCAGACCTCTTGAATGCCTGAATACTAGGAAATAGAATAGTTTTCATAATTGAGTTGTAGTTGACAAATCTTGACCTTAGTGCTTCCTCTATCCGGATCTGCTTTAACCAGAAGAATCACTTCGTGCTTTGGTCAGATTACCATGTAGGAGTCCAGCTCCCTCAGGAAGCCGGTCAGTTTGAGGAAGTCTGTGGACAGGGCTCCCTGCAGAACCAGGAGCATGGAGGGCTGTTTCCCTTGGCTCCACTTCTTTCAACTCCCTGTGTTATCAGGGAAGGGCTGCCTTCCTTTTCTCTCCTGAAGTGATCACGTCCGTGAGAAGCACATTCAGATGGGAGCTTACATACATGACATGGACATTTTTACTGTGGTGCTGGGCACCTGAAAGTCTGTCTCAGAGATTTTCAACCCTCATCTCATAGCACACATAAACCCATTACTAAAATTCTGCCACACACCCAAAAATATATTTTCTGTTGATCTGACAAAAAAAAAAGTATAATTTTGATTCATTCATACCACACAGCTATTGTTGTGTTGGCTGTTGTCTTTTTAATTTGACAATCTAAGGGAAAAGACTAAATAGTCAGATATTGCATGTTTTAAATAATCTTGCAGCACACCAGTTGAAAATCGCTGGTCTATCATATCACCCTCCCATTCCTGAACACCCAAAACTCTAAAAAATCAAAATCACAGGTTAACTTGGGCACTCAAATAAAGAAATATCAGAATTCTTAACCCAGCTCATTCTGAAAACATCTCAGTATTAACATCTCTTGCTTTCCTTATGCATTATAAATTAGCACCTTGATTAAAAATTTAGTGGCACTGCTTAAATTGTCAGGTCTGCAGCAATTTATCAATAAAGCGTTGCTTGTATAATACATTAACACTTTTCCAAGTGTTTTCAAATATGTTACTTTATTTCTCTAAAATGTTGTCTTTGTCTCATCAGCTGTCAAACAGATTGAAATGTTGAAATGCTGTCTGTTTGCTACAAGTAGGGTTTTTTAAAGATTAGAAATAATTTATAAATCACTCTGAACTCACTGAAGATGGAATTACCTTAAGTTGCTAACCTTGGGTAGAGTGCTAGTAGCTGTTGCCACTTAGGTGATGTGGTTTTAAGAGCTTGAAAAAGCTCCTATGGATTAAAAACAAACAAACAAATAAATAAATTAGAAAAAACCTCCCCTTCCCACAAGAAAACTCAGCTAGTACAGACTAACTTCTCATTTTTTGCTGTTAAAATGCGAAGGCCTTTGGAATATTAACACTTTAATGCTCATCCAATGATATTTTTTCCATTGTTTTTTTTTTTTAAATCTTTATTCCTGAAAGTATTACATATGTCCCATTTCCCCCCCTCCCCCCCCCCTATTTACCTCTTCTAGCCCTCCCCAGCCTCTACTCCCTGCCCGAGGCCTTCCATTGATTTTTAGAGAGAGTAGAAGGCAGGAAGGAGGAACAAGGAGGGAGCAGGAGAGAGAGGGAGACACATCAATTTGTTGCCTCCTAAATGTGTCTTGACCAGGGCTGGGGATCAAATCTGCAACTCAGGTATGTGCCCTTGACTGGGAATCAAACCCTCAACCCTTTGGTGTGTAGGCCAATGTTCTAAGCACTAAGATATGCCAGCCAGGGCGGAATATTAACATTTTAAACTGTATCTATTACTTGTATCTTGGTGTAAATGAACTTAACAGATGCTCCTTAAAAAGACTTTCAAGGTGATAAGAGGATGCAAAATTCAGGCACCTGGGAGAGATGCAGTAACATAAGGAGGAAAAATAAACATAGATATAGCATATTGAGACCAAAACACCAACTTAACTTCCGTTAACACTTTATCTTCGATAAATCTTGAGATTCTATACAAACACTAAGGAGCTATTGTTATTAGTATACCTACAATCATTACTGGCCAACTTTTGAAAATAAAGTCAAATGAAAGAGCTCCAGTATCTGTTGTGAAATACTGATTTTTCTCAGCCTGGAATCATGAAATTTAAAACATATAAACTAAAAGTAACACTTTTTAAAATAGCTAAGCCCAGTCCAATTAGAAGTCTTGATGGATAGATAATGAGTATCCCTTTCTCAACATACATACACAAAACCCGCTCTAACAAATTAATAAAATAAAAACAGTATAGTGTATATGTGGGGACACACACACCATAGATTGCAATTCTTTTGAAGCTGAAGAGAATGAAGCCACAGTCCAAATGCAGCCCCTTGACCCACAGGAACCACAAACCCCACCTGTCGACCATCGTGCTGCCATCACAGTGACAGGTTCTGCTCCCTCACTTCTGATAGCTGCCATTCCTGGTAATAGATCACCCCTCACTAACCAAAAGAATCATGAGAAGAGAGAAGGTGCTCAGTAAACTATGGAATATGTATTCATTATGCATTTACTTTTCTGAATATCCCAATTTAACAATCTCAATAGCATAGATATAAAATAATTTTAAATTTTATTTTAAAGGCTAGCAACAACTTAGACAACAATAAACAATTTAGACAACATCCCAAATTACACCTATCAAAATAGACCTGCATTATAATTAAGTATGTTGGGATGTTTATTCTGAATCCTGCACCTATATTTGGTCAATAAAAAGCCTACACAGAGTCTAACATGGACATTGGTAGGCCTGGACACAGCAAAATGAAACATTAAAATAATACAGTGATGAAGCGTTAGATATGTCATGTACATGTCAAGGGGGAAAAAAAGTGTTTTGATGAATAATGAGAGGAACAAGGACACATGGATATTCAAAACGAAAATCATAATTGACATGCCTTAGATTTGAGACCCTCCAAGGACAGAGACTCTCAAAGTGCTTTTGACTCATGGCTTGTCAGTCACATTACTTATGAAGTATTGCATGACCCCAAATTCCTATCTAACTAAGCAATAAAATTGCCTGGTAGGTGAGCCAGGTAATTCTATCCAGGCCTGCTACTCTTGCAGAGGTTTAAAAAATTAGGTCTCTTTAAATATTAGACAAAATGAGAGTAGCAGGAAGACAACTGAAGAAACATCGTATGCAGGACAAAGCTGGCAATTTCTCTGCTGTGTGGCTCACAGTGGGGATTCAAAATCTGCTGAGTGAATGCATGTATGCAAAAATATGGGGATAAAAATGTACCCAACAAATACACTTTGGGAAAACAATTAGAAGAAATTCCAACAGGTGTGCAGGAGATTTGTTATTAAACTAACATAATCACTTGAAAAGTACTTAATGGGACTTTAGTTTCCTTTGTAAAATAAACACCTCTGGTTAATATAAAACCATCCTGGAAGCCAGCAGAGTAGCTAGACTATGGTCTGTTGGTGTGCTGTTTGGACAACAGGGGAAAAAAAGAGTTTCTAAAAGGTATGAGTGATAGCAGTCAACAGATGAGATAACCCATCCTGCCCTGATGGTCACGCAAACAGTGACGTCAATGTTTTGTGGAGAATGAAGATGCAGGCTGTGGGAAAGATAACGCATGTCCCACAGAGAAGGGGAAGGCAGAGAAAATGCATTCCAGACTATTCCAACTCATCCAGCACCTGGGATCTGGAAGTCCGAGGGGAAAGAATGAGAGTGGAAGGAGTAGGTAAGTAGTGACTGTTTGTTAGTTGATCTCAGCCATGGGCATGATGTGAAACAAGTCTGTTCACTTTCCTTCCATTAAAAAGCACATCTCCGCTCAGATCTAAATAAATATTAATAAATCAACAAATCTACAGTTATCTTTTAATCCTCTTCACCATCAATTATTTCAAAACAACACAGTTTAAAAAAAAATGGGAGTGCAGAAGGGACAGGAAGAAAGAGAAGTCCCCAAATTAAAGAATGTGACATTTCCTTTCCATCCAGCCTCTTTCAGCAGACATAGTTCTAGAGCAGACATTAGATGGACCAAAAGGGGCTCAGGTCAGAGAACTATAATTTTTGAATTGGAAACTCAAGGCAATTACAATTCTTTCTCCCACCCCACCCCACCCCCGAAAATGGAATAGAGACAAACAAATTATTGCCAACTCAAGTCATCTAAACCTCAGAATCAGGAATGGTAATTCCATTGAAAATATTATTTTTTTTTCATTTTCTTAAGGAAGAAATATATCTTTAATTCAGTAATTTCCTTCCTAAGTGGAAATGTATGTGGTGTTAAAGAGCAGTCATCTAACTGGGAAGAAACAAAATTTGGGTCAGGTTTGCTTAGAATAGCCTCTGTAACTTTTCTCAAAAATTTTGAGAGTTGAGTGAAAATTGTTGTGGACTTTGTATTAGAAATTACATAACTGAGCAACTGGAAATTCTAAGTCTATTAATAAATGTGTACTCAGCCGGGACCGGTTTGGCTCAGTGGATAGAGCGTCGGACTGTGGACTAAAAGGTCCCGGGTTCGATTCCGGTCAAAGGCATGTACCTGGGTTGCGGGCACATCCCCAGTAGGGGGTGTGCAAGAGGCAGCTGATCGATGATTCTCTCTCATCGATGTTTCTAACTCTCTATCCCTCTCTCTTCCTCTCTGTGAAAAATCAATAAAATATATAATAAATAAATAAATAAATAAATAAATAAATAAATAAATAAAATGTGTACTCAATCTTTAAGGTAAGAAAAGATTAACAACAAAAGAAAAGCAGTAAAAATAAATAAATAAATAACAGGTTCCGAATGTTGTGAAAAGGAAGGAAGGAGGAGGACCCCAGCTCAGAGAGATGAGCGTGTATGTGGTTACTGTTGCAAAGATTTCACCTGGATATTTGTACTCTGCCAGGGAGGTAAGTCGATTATGTAACAACAACCTAACTAGGTGTTATTAGAACCTCAGCCTCTAAGAATCTAAGAAGATCCTCAGACATACATAGATCTAATCATTACATTGCACACCTTAAACTTACACAACGCCATATGTTAGTTATATCTAAATAAAGCTGCGGTGCGGGTCCTCGGGCTCTGAAATGCCAGGGCCAGATGTGCTGGTGTCGGAGCTGGGGGCCCCGGGCAGCAGCAGGACAACACACTTCAGGCATGAACACACTTCGGCCTGCTCTGGTCCAAGCACAGTGTGCAGACCCGGATGAAGGCTTCATGAGCAAACATATGGACAGGTGTTTTTTTTAATGATGGGTAATTTCCCAATAAAAGAAGCCTATTTAGAAGAAGAAGAAGAAGAAGAAGAAGAAGAAGAAGAAGAAGAAGAAGAAGAAGAAGAAGAAGAAGAAGAAGAAGAAGAAAGAGGAGAAGGAGGAGGAGGGAGGAAGAAGAGGAAGAAGAGGAGGAGGAGGAGGAGGAGGAGGAGGAGGAGGAGGAGGAGGAGGAGGAGGAAGAGGAGGAGGAGGAGGAGGAGGAGGAGGAGGAGGAGGAGGAGGAGGAGGAGGAGGAAGAGGAGGAGGAGGAGGAGAAGGAGGAGGAGGAGGAAAGGAACCTAGAAAAAGAAAACAACGGGAAAGAATTAGATGAACCGGTTCTGAGTGCTTCTCACGGTGTGACTCAGGGAGCAACGCTCTAAAGAACATCTTCCGCGGCAGTAGTTCTTTACAACCAGCAACCTGGGCCCTGCCCAGACCTGCTGAATCACAACTTCTTCGGGGGAGGCCCAGCAATCCCCAGGAATCTCATGCGCATGGAAATGTCAAAATAACTCCACTCAAGGGACATTAAACCAGGAATCTGTGCTTGGTATGCTAACCTCCTCACCGATGGAAAGCAAGCGGGAGCCAGCACTGGACCAGAACAAGGTCAAAGCTGTAGTTAAGAAAGAATGTTTTCAGAATCACATTTGTTTTCACCATGAGTGAAAAGAAAATAAAGATTTAGTCCTCTGCAAAAACAGACTACCATACTAAAAATGTCTATTTTAATCATATTCGGATATTTAAATGTAAAACAAAATGAGATCCGCAGTTTTAAAATATTTCTAATATTGTTATTCAAAGTAAGACTTGTGAGTTTTCACTAATATATCTCAGTCTAAGTTATGATTGTAGAAACCAAGTCCTGGTCACTGTACATAAATGAGGATTTAAAGCAGGAGTCCTCAAACTTTTTAAAGTGGGGGCCAGATCACGGTCCCTCAGAGAGCTGGAGGGCCGGACTATATGAACTACTAATTCCTACTGTAACACCTCGGCTGCGCTCACTGCCCAAAAAACCTGGCGGGCCGGATCAGACTCCTCTGCGGGCCGCATGTGGCCCACGGGCCGTAGTTTGAAGACCCCTGGTTTAAAGTCTCTAAACCTACAAACTTCTTTAAAATAGCTCACCTGTGAAAAGGGGATGTTTTTTCTCTGGACACTGCCTGTTACAGGAGGAAGCAATCTCCTCAAAGACCCTCTGCCCAGCTGCACCTGGACTCACAGGCCCTTCATGCCGACCTGAGGGTGGAGCCTGGTGGGCAGCCCCTCGCTCCGACCCTGGCGACTCAGCAGCCTCACAAGCCTCGCTCCTCAGACCTGAGCTCTGTGTCTCCATCTTTGTCCAAATGGTCATTGACAGCAACTCCGACCAAGGTCCCAAAATACTGAATAGGAACAGCTCTCTAATAAATTACAAGCCCTATGTAATTTTTAAAACCTGGTGACATTACATGGTGCAGTCAAGGCAATTCAAATGTGGGAAATCAAATGTTGATGAATTAATAATATATTTGATGTGCGTGAAAGGAGGAAGCAGCAAGGAAATCTTTTACAAAAGATCACTTCTGTAATTTGAACAATTATCTTCAATTTACCCATTTTGCAATTTCTGATTTTTAACATCTTCATTTCTTATACTAATGTCATTGAAATAAAGGAGAGGGAGGTGATACAATAGCATTTAGAGGAATATTTTAACAGAGCAAAGTACTCCAGGAGACAAAACCACTTGTCCTTACCCATGCTCTCCAGGTTTTACTTTTATAAGTCCTTAACAGCCAGTAACTTTTAAACCAAAGACTTGGATTCTGATGTTTTAAAAAACCACCTTTCCTTCGGGCGGAAGGGCACATCAAATTCCCAATAGATCACTTCTTTTTTTAAATATATTTTATTGATTTTTTTACAGAGAAAGGGACAGTTAGAAACATTGATGAGAGAGAAACATCTGTCAGCTGCCTCCTGCATACCTCCCACTGGGGATGTGCCCAAAACCAAGGTACATGCCCTTGACCAGAATCAAACCCAGGATCCCCCAATCCACAGGCCAACGCTCTATCCACCGAGCAAAACAGGTCAGAGCTAGATCACTTCCTAAGGCAGTGACATTTTCAACATACTCAGTAATTCATCAAAAATAGAACACTCAGCCTGGCCTGCATGGCTCAGTGGTTGAATGTTGACATATGAACCAGAAGGTCACTGTTTGATTCCCGGTCAGCGCACATGCCCAGGTTATGGGCTCGATCTCCAATGTGGGGCATGCAGGAGGCAGCCAATCAATGATTCTCTCTCATCATTGATGTTTCTATCTCTCTCTCCCTCTCCCTTCCCCTCTGAAGTCAATAAAAACATATTTTTAAAAAACAGAACACTCAGACATATTAGCTTTCTCAGTCTGACATGTCACTTAACCCGTAAACAATAAGATCAGGTGCTGAGCAGAAGGCCCAGTGGGTTGCTGGCAAATGTTTAACAGCTGGCACCTGAAGGGGCAAAGAGGCCTGATCTGTATGTAGCATTTGCCAATTTCCATCCTGTAAATTCTCCCACCATGACCATCTTCAAGCTACCTCTGTGATGTCACTGAATACGGAGATGGAACAGGAGGTCCACCATCAGATCTCGGAAGCTGGCCCAAGCCAGATTCAACATGGCACCAGGGGAAGCCAATGGGCACTGAAAACTGTCCCCTTGTCTTATGAAGACCCTCTACCTACTCCCTTGCCCTTGATACTGCAGTCCTTACCCATCACCTCAGCAACGCCTTGTCCAGCTCTTGTCCCCCAAGCCACACCTTTAGAATCCCCTCAGGGGCACGAAAGGACCCCTCCTGTACTGCAACCACACGAAAAGAGCAAAATGGGGATGGGGGGGGGGAGGGACTGCAGGTGAGTTTGCACTTAGTGGTGGAGTGGAGGGATGCCTCACTCGATGGCTTTATTTCTCCAGAAAGTAGGAGTATTCATGTTTATGCCATACAGTACAGAAGAATTAATTACAAAGATAAAATGTTATTTTCTAGACAGAATTACCATGATAAAAATGTTATTTTCCGGGTGTATAAAAATCTACAATCAAATGAAGCTTTCCCATTAATAAATCAAAGGAATTAAAAGAATAGTGAAGGAGGGAGCATTTGGAGAGAAGTGCAGGCAACTCCCCACAGCAAGGTGATCACAGAAACGTTTCTGTGGCTACACCTTAACCCCGGAGGCACCAGACATACGAGATGTCCGTGTGGCAAGCATCCTCTTTCCTTACCTGCTTTGGAAGTAACAAGCTGTAGTACAAGAGGCCGTCTTGTCACGATGCCTGACCCTCGAGGGAGAAAGTCTCTAAAAAAAAAAAAGAAGAAATAGATTGAGGCACTAAGGAATTCTGATATCTTGTAAATTTATGTCACATTCCAGAGTAATTCTCCTAATTCCAAGCTTTTCAATGTATCATGTCTAAAGAAGGCCAGACGCATCTTATCAAAGAAGCATTTGCCAGAAGTAAAAATAAATAAAAGGGTGGGCCTCTTTTTTTTTTTTTTTTAAGAATTTTATTGATTTTTTACAGAGAGGAAGGGAGAGGGATAGAGAGTTAGAAACATCCGTCAGCTGCCTCCCTGCACACCTTCTGCTGGGGATGTGCCCGCAACCAAGGTACATGCCCTTGACTGGAATTGAACTTGGGACCTTTCAGTCCACAGGCCGACGCTCTATCCACTGAGCCAAACCGGTTAGGGCAGGGCCGGCCTCTTATATTGCATTCTGGGCCATGTGCTTTATCCTGATGGCTGGAATTAATGACAGTTTGCCTTAATTTACTGTGTACTGTCAATTAACTTGTATGACCAGAGAATTAGCATTAACAGAAACATTTGATGCAGAAATTAATCCTTAAACTTTTTTAGAATTAAAAAATTCAGTACTCCATCTGACTTCAAGATCAATATTAGTACCATCAAATACTGACCATTATTAAAGGTACATTAGATTATATCTTCTAAATATCCTGAAATTTTTCTCCATATAAAACGTGAGACCAAGTACAGATAAATATTGTGTGTGTAGAATTAATAGCAATATATATTGCAATGTAAGTTTGATTTATTTCACTCCTGACAAATGGAAGTTTTTAATAAACAAAGATGCATTTGAATGGCATGTTAATATAACTAGATCAATAAAACTGCAGCAAAGAAAGTATTATATAATCACATCTGCAGTGCCACATAAATTATGCCGATTCTGTGGTGTCAAAGAAGAATTCATGCACGTGCCTAAGACACAATTTTTAAACACATTTAGAATGCCTCACAACTTTGAGAAAAACCATCATTTTAAAAAATCACAGAGTTCTATTCCATTCAAAGTACGTCTCTGACTGAATGCCAATGTTTCTCAAAAACTGGTTCTAAGACAACCAGAAAGTGTTATAACCACTGATGCCCACCACCCATCCTGAACTTACAACTTCAGGAATATTCAGGGGTGTGCAGCCTCTGTGCTCTTTAATAGGGTGGGGGCTGGCAAGGGGGGCGGGTGGATGCTCACCTTGGATTGAGCACTGGCCTCTGCTTAGTGGGTGACAATGGCAGGGGGTGCACTGAGCGTTGTGTAGGAAACGGGCACACCAGAACTTCAGATGGGGTTTCAATGAAACAGGTAGAGGCCAGCAGGCAAGCTGCAAAAGCCCTCTAGCTGCCCTTTAGAATGAAGAGTCACAGACATAAATTTAAGCACAAATTCCCCTATACCATTCATTTTGCTGACAGGGGAAATAACACAGAACAGCCTTTTTACTAAGTTAGTGACTTCACTCCTTAACTCCAAGGCCAAGTTCATTTAGAATGTCACTATACTAGTATGTGACTAAAATAAAGAATGGTGAAGCTACCAACTTGTCTTTTCTCTAAAAAAAAAAAAAAAAAAAAAAAAAAATGCCACCTGAAATAAAGATTATTTATTCATTAAAAAAAAATCATTGAGGAAAAAGTGCTAGGGAGAGACTGTGGGCCCTGCACCGGTGGGCACTGAGTCTGAAATCCAATGGGAAGATACAGGCCTGCACACAGAAAAGCATTCAAGATAAACTACACCACAGTTCAGGAAAGAGAGACTGAGATGCTCCTTTTGAAAATGTCTGCATCCATATTGTTTAATATTCTTTTAATGTTCTCCAAGGACCATATTAGAATATCTACCAGTTTGGATGGTTGCAATAACCATTTTAAATTTAATCAAAACGTAGAGAGCATCTACTCTGTTTCTAGAGCCAAAAAAGGAGGTTAATTTGATCATCAAACATATAAAGAAAAGAAAATTTCAGAACAGAGAGCTGGAGAGCTACTGGACCACAGATGTCTGAGCTACTGGACCACGGATGAGATTTCAGAATGTATTGATGCCAACGAGAAACATATGTGTCTTAATGCCATTTAATGAATCAGTAAGCTATTTTTTTAAGTCAAGGTAGAGAAGAAGGGAGGGAGGGGGGAAGAGGGGAGAAAGGAGGTCTCTTTATGCTAGGTTCTGTTTCAGCTCATGCTTATGGCCATATATTGATAATCCTTTTGAATATCATTAAAGCAAAACAGAATGTACCAAGCATTTTAAATAGCAAATAACTACCATGTGTTTGTCTGGCAAAAAAGCCCACAGATACCTCTTACTTTTTTATTCAGCAATCGGAATTTTGCAGTAAGAGGGATAAACAGACTCAGCTATATCCAGGTCCCTACTCACTAACTCACACTGCCTGGCCCCCGGCATGGCTCCATTAGTCCTTCCGAAGTCCAGAGATTTGGGAACCAGATCTTGCTGTTTGGAGATCTCCCCTGACTTCACAGGATGATCGGAAGTGCAATGAAACCCTAGAGAGGACTTCTGTCTGCTGGAGAGCGAGAGGCTAGCCTGGCATCTGGGAGACGCTCGGTATGTGGATCAGCAGCATGGAAACCACATGCCCAGCAGGCTCCTGAGGAGAGGGCTAAGGGGTGAGCCCTCCAGTGACACACTAAGAACCTGGCTTTGAGACCAGCCCTCACACTGAATGGGCAGAATTCCCTCTAAACTCCGTCTCTTTTGCTACTAAACTGAGATAATCCCGTGGATCAAAGGAAATACAACATATGACAACTTTTAAAAAATATATATTTTATTGATTTTTCACAGATAGGAAGAGAGAGGGATAGAGAGTTAGAAACATCGATGAGAGAGAAACATTGATCAGCTGCCTCCTGCACAACCTCCACTGGGAATGTGCCCACAACCAAGGTACATGCCCTTGGCTGGAATCGAACCTGGGACCCTTCAGTCCGCAGGCTGATGCTCTATCCACTGAACCAAACCGGTTTCAGCTTCATATGACAACTTTTTAAAAACATGCGTACCATGGGAGAAAATAGTACTGTTACTGTTATTATAGCTATGATATAGACATAGTATATTTTCCTTTATAGTGTAGCAGTCTCTTAACTAAAAAAAAAAAACAAACAAAAAAACCACACACACACAACTAAGTCTCTACATACAATATACTTTTTTATTAATTTCTTTATTGATTAAGGTATCATATATTTGTCCTCAACCCCCCATTCCAATCCCCCACACCCACCCCCACTCATGCCCCCTACATACAATATTTTAACATTTCATAAATGGTGTTTGGAGGTGATGGGCCTCAAACCCCACCTGAACTGTTCCCTTGGTGTTGGCCAGCTGTATTGGTTTGGAAAGCTCAGCCTGACTCCTAGTCCCATTGACAGGGACCCAAGGCACTGACACAAACAACCATGAATCATTCAGTTGCCATTGAGTGCCATCATCCATGTGAATTTTATTTTGTTCTGTGCAAAGGTGGTTGGTTTTCTCCCATATTACTTTGCTAAATTATTGCAAAAAAAAATCAATCATGACTGTGTCTTTAGATTACTTTGTTTTTAAACTACATATTTTGTTTGTTTATGGTCTAATACATATATACAAAAAGAACATTTGTATGCCATTTTCCTCCAACAAGAACCTTAAGGGGAAGACTGAGGAAAGCAGTATGCAAACTGACTCCATCCTACTGCCTGAATGCCTTATTTATGTGTAGACCACAGATTTTTAAGGTGGGATGAGTGCTTTTCTCTCTCACCACAGAGCAGCTACAATGCAAATGCTTTTCTTCTCTCTCAGTCTATCTCAAAAAATAGCATTATTCGGCACAATCTTAACAGCTGGTCTTCAGGCAAGAAGTCAATGTTCCTTCATGGTTTCTTGACTCGTGCAGGAAAATTAGAGAATGATTCCGATGCTTTGGTCTAAGAACCATCTTGGTGACATTTCTTATTGGCTCTTCCAGAAACTCAGTTACCAGGAAGTATTATTATTGCTCCCTCAGGAAATGACTGACGTTTGGAAGCCTAAAATAAGAGAGTACACTCACTCTATCAACATAACTAGAGAGGAATCTCCCCCAATAGTACAAATAAAGTAACTACAGAGATCTTTTTCTTCAATATAGATAGAAATGTTCATTAACCATGATCTGTTCGATAAATAAATGTTTAACATCGGCCCTTGACTAAACGTGGGAGACATAAATCTCTCCAAGAAGTTAATTCGTGTAGCTGACTCATTCAAAGATAATTAAGCTTTGCCTAAAATGCCATGCAAATGATTACAATAAGCCTGACAGGTACAAGGGGTACGTTCCTGAAGGAATAGACAATAATCTATTCTGCTTGGGAGACGAGCCAGGAACCGTTTCAGAGAGACACAGCTGGAGGCATTCCACGGAGAATCAGGATGCACAAAGACATGGAAGGCCAAGGTAACACAGAACGTTAAGGAACTACCCACTAAAGGAAGGTCAGAATGAGGTGCAGAAGAGTCTGGAGAAGGAGGTGGGAGCAAAGTGTAGAGACCTTCACCTGTGGGTTGTTGTGTGTTTTTTTCCTTCTGTGAGAACAAGAAGGCACTGAAGGGTTTTTAAGTGATCAGATTTACATTTCAGAAAAATCGCTGAGGTCTACATGGAGAGTGTTGGAAAAGGGAAAGACAAAAGACAGTCTAGTCGCTAACCAGTTTAGTCATTGAGGGAGGAGATGATAAAGGTTCGACAGAAGGCAGTAATGGTGGAGATGGGGGAAAAGACAGAGCAAATGGCCAATTGATGGTCACTTGATATGGAATGAAGAGGCGATCTCACATTTCTGGTTTGAGTAGCTGGTTAAATAGAGGTGCCGTTAGCCAGAATAGGAAATCCAGGAGGATCTAATTATAACTGATATGTATGCAGTGCTTACCACGTGTCAGGTGCATTCTAATTTGATCCTCATAACAACACTATGAGATAGGCACTATTGTTATTCTGACTTCACAGATGAGGAAACAGGGGCACAAGGTCATAAGTTTCTCAAGGTCACAAAGCTAGTAAGTGATAGATCTAGGGCTCAATCCTAGAGAGGTAACTCGAGTATCTGTACTCTTGACCAGCAGATTATACTACATAGTAAAAGACAGGGGGGAGGAGATGAGGGAACATATTAGGACAGCGGTCAACAACCATTGGTCCGTGAGGTCCAAAAGGTCGGTGACCGCTGGTTTAAGGAAACCTTTGGAGCAGCAGTCATCAACCAGTGGTCCGCAGACCCCTGGTGGTCTGTGAGGTCCAAAAGGTTGGGGGCCGCTGTACTAGGATATGTTGATGTTAGCTGCCTGGAGAATAGTCAACTGAAGACAAGTACACAGACTGAGCAAGGAAAACTCAGGATAGTAATCCTGGCCAGAGATAATTTGACAGTCATCAATGGAGGTGGTTGAGGCCAAGAGAATAGATAAGTAGGCATGAAGAGGAGAGGGGTGATGGATATGACTCTGAAATGGGCACTTGTAATAAGTAGAACTAATTGAGAGATTGAGAAGGGACTCCTGGATATTAGAAGTCAGAAGTACCCCCAAAGTCACACTAGTCTCTTAGATATCTACACTTAGATGTCCCAAACCCAATCTCTACATTCAACTCATTATCATCTATCCAACATGCTTCCCTCCATTCTCAATCATAGTCCACATCATCAGCCTCCATCATCCAGGCCAAGTGCGTGGGACTCATCCATCCCCCCTCTTCCTCTGTCTTCAGGCTCCAAATCCGTCACCTGGTCCTGTTGATTCTACCTTCTTCACATCCCTTAAATGCATCCTCTCTTAACCTCAGTCACCACTCCAGGTGCCACCAACTCTCATCTATTGATAGATTAATAACCATCTCCCAATTCATTTCCCTGCATCCAATTTGAACAGCCTCCAATCCAACTGCAACAGTAACGAAGTCCCATCACAACATTTCCAGACTCTGAATCACTGAGTGACTCATTATCTTTAGCATGAAATCCAAACTGAAAAGAGAAAAGAAGCCCCACCCTCTGGTGGCAGTCTCTGCACTCTCAAACTCGGTGCTTTGGCCCACTCCAAGCTTCCCTCCTGGGAGGCCCTCCCCCGCTTCTCCCTCTAGCCAACTCCTACATAGCACCCATGAGAAGCCTTCTTTGAAATCCCCCTATACCATGCATGCCTCTGTCTGAGCTCTCCACACACAATGTCACACTGGTCTGTTTCCCTGCCAGCTCCCTCAACCTGTGTTCCCCCCAGTGCCGCCTTCAGTGCCCAAGTATTAAATATTTTTAACACTTCCTACCTACCCTTTAAGGAAGACTTATCACTACCCCACATATTCATAACACGGGAGGACCTCATTCCCATGTCTGATTCCCCAACAGGCAGACAGCTAAATGGCAACCGAAAGAACAGGCAAGATAACTTTCAATTTACCAATCATGTGCTGAGGTCATTTCAATTAATATGTTTATTACGAATTAAGATCCAGCAGTATCCATCAGAGTGCAAAACACAGGACATTGGGTGAGACAATATTACTGAGTGTCTGAAGATGTGGAATAAAATTTGAAAGGATCCTTTTACCTGGAGCCAAGATATTTTGAAAAGTCATTCCTTAAAAACAGAGACGTCTCTTCTAAAATGTTACTATCTTCAAAATACAATTGGATGAGCTCCAAAGTAATCCCTGTACAATTACTATCTCCCAGCCCTTCAAAATGATAACCCAATTTGAAAGAGAGAGAGAGAGAGAGAGAGAGAATCACTGCCAATTACGGCCCACGCCCTGCCCCAGGAAGCACTGAGGTCATGTATGCCACACGCGGAACACAATGGCATTGTTAAACGGCCTTGTGCTTGCGTGCCCCAACCCCAGAGCTTTGCCAACCACTGCCATGCCACTTTAACTGCTGAAGGAAGTAATTATGCAAAAATCCACAGATTTCATTGGAAATTTTCCACTGCAGTTTACTTCTTTCCCCTCAACTCTTGGCCCAATCTAAAAACGTTAGCTCTTATAGATTTGTAAAAAAATAAAATAAAATAAAAAATGCATTTTCTCTATCACTCTATAATTTGAGATATTCAATGAACACTGCTAGTATTTCATTTGAAAAACATACAGATACAAATCCGATTGCAGGAAATACGGTGCTTCTTGTTTTATTTTTTCACTTATACCAAAGAAATTTCAATGTTTGACTTTTAGTCACAAAACATAATATTTCTAAGCAATATGGTTTCATTGAATTTAATTAATCAATCATTCATGGTCCCACTGCCACATTCAAAATGCAGAAGTTTCAGAGTCGGAGATCTATTAACTGGCTGAAGAAGTTTACAAACACCATGTGTCCCACCCTCCAGGGGACTCTCTCAGGAACCTAATGCCTGCTTCCTCAATCCACTTTATTTGCTGGTTCACAGAGTCAGTTTGTCAAGAATGAGAACACCAGATTAATGAGTTGCAGAACAAAGCAGAAGCACTTAGCTGTTGCTCTATTCCAAATCACAGACGATGCTTTACACGGGGTAGCTGCCATGGAAATTAATGACAAGAGACCACTAAAGGGACTGCTAGTTGCCTGCCTGATATACATTTCCCCCTTATTTCTTAGGAACAGAACCCCAATTTTGTTGGGCATAGGAATGTGCCCAACTTTGAGTAACAAATGAATAAGTAAACTTACATTTCCCGGCCACCCTTGCAAATAGGGTGCCCACATGACTAAGTTTTAGCCAATAAGATGTCACTAGAGCTTGTTGAGTGATGTCAAGGATATTTCCCTTCAAAGGGTCTGATTTAGCTGGTGTGCACCTTTTGCCTTTCCCTCTTCTCCCCGTCACTGATACATGACAGAGCTGCAGCAACCGCCTTAAACCACAGGCAATATGGAAGGTGGCTAAGGGCCACAGAACAAAGGAAAATGAGGTGTCTGGGACAGTGGTGGCACAGAGTCACTGGACCAGCCCTGTATTGCCTAAGGAAGAGAATGAGAAAGAGAGAGAGAGAGAGAGACATGTGCTTTAGAATAGTGTTTCCCAGCCGTCTTTTTTATTAGGGAACCTTATTAAACCTTTTCCCCATTTGATTTAAATTTATATACACAGATATATTGTATGTACATATATCTGTGCTTTTTACATAAAAATAATGAAGGTTTTTTTTTTTGCTCCTTGGAGGCAATATTGTCCCCCTTGAGAAGATGTACTATAAAGATCAAAGAAGAATAAGAGAACCTGGTATGCTAAATATTTGGACCTATATGTTATCTCTTCCTGTAGGGTTTCTAAAAGAGATGTATGTAGAAAGGACAAGGCCAAATGGCTTTTGCCTCAAACCCCAATACCTCCCCTTCCCAGCCCTGGAAACATGGGCTGGATCATAGGGACCCTCTGGCTTAGTTAAGAGGCAGGCTTAAGGCTAGTACCAGAGAGGCGGAAAGGCTCCCTGCCCCTTTTCATGAAGCCCACACATGAATCTCAGAATGTTCTCTGGCACCACCCAGTGAGATGAAGGGCAAGAGAACGCGTATCCAATGACGAGGGCATGGCCTACTAAGGCCTGACTTGGAGAATGGCCCAATTACTGTCCTTGGTCCTGAATGTCTATTATTGTTCTGGTGGGGAGGAGGGGAGGGCTGGAAGGGAAGAACATACGTAAAAGTAGAAGTAAGCTACCCTAGTCAATGCCGTGTGTGCTCTTCTGTTTTCACTTTTTTTTTTTTTAAGAGATTGGAAGAGCCAAAACCGGTTTGGCTCAGTGGTAGAGCATCGGTCTGCGGATTGAAAGGTCCTGGGTTCGATTCCGGTCAAGGGCATGTACCTTGGTTGCAGGCACAAACCCTGTGGGGGGTGTGCAGGAAGCGGCTGGTCAATGTTTCTCTCTCATCAACGTTTCTAGCTCTCTATCTCTCTCCCTTCCTCGCTGTAAAAAATCAATAAAATTTATTTATTTTTTTTAAAAAGAGATTGGAAGAAAAAATTGGTATTTAATTGAAAGTAAAAAAAAAAAATGTTAGTTTATCCACTAAAGCAGAACAGAGAGCCACCGTACACTATATATTTAATAGAATAAGAGTCTGATTAAGTATTGAGGAGGGCCCAACTGGGGTGGCTCAGTGATTTGAGAATCAACCTATGAACCAGTAGGTCATGGTTCCATTCCCAGTCTAGGTTGCGGGCTTGATCCCCAGTAGGGGGCGTGCAGAAGGCAGCCGATCAATGATTCTCGTCACTGATGTTTCTATCTCTCTCTCCCTCTCCCTTCTTCTCTGAAATCAACAAAAATACATGTTAAAAAAAAAAAAGTATTGAGGAGGAATTTAAATGGATCCTTGAATGCCACTCCTTCTTCAAGATTCTAGACGCCTCATCCATTATCCCCCTACGCAAGGCCTTTATTCCCAAGTGTCTTCACACTAATCTCAGACCTCTATATTGACTCCTCTACCACAGAAGGCCCCAATGCACCTTTCTTTACCTACCTTGCCCTGAAAGACAGAATGCTGGCAGCTCCTGTGGGAAGCATTTCCTCATATGCCAGCATAGTTAGGTGTTCCTCCTCTTTATTCCAAAGTACCATGAATCCAGTCGTATCCCCTCCCCCAGACAAGTTCTCTTAGGACAGGGATCTATTTCTGTAAGACCAATGGTCAGCACAGAGCCTGGCACAGGAAGAAGATGCTCAGTGGTGACCTGATGTATAAATATAGCCAACATTCTATGAATTAAAGCCAAATTTATTGGAAAAATAAATTTTAAGGGGTGGTTATTACTTATAATAATAGCTAGTATGTAGTAAGTATCACTGCCATCATTATTATCATTATTTTTAGAAGAAATAGTAGTGTTACCCTAAAACATGGAATTATTACACAAATTTGTTTCAGAAGCTAATATATCCCCATCGCAACAAGTAGTGATTACTTTTTGCTAGCCATAGGCATGTGGCTCTATTGTCACACTGCATATCTAGAGTTTTGGGTGGTGCACAAAAGAAAGTATGTCCAACTAAACATCTATAATGTTGACCTTTTCATTTCTCCCTCATAAGTCATCAGCTATCTAAAGGCTTCATTCTCTAAGAGTTCTCACTACTGTTCTACTGAAACCCATGGAAAAGATTATTGAAAACCATGGAATGAGAGCTTTCAGCCAACAAAAGAGTCAACACACATTCCAGCCACAGTGTGCTCAATTCAAACAGGGAGTGAAATGAACCCCCTGGCATCTAGAGTATTCCACAAGTGTGTGGCAAGTGTTATTTCTAGCCACTTGAAAGCACCAGTGAAAAGAGCTCAAATGTTCAGAAAAGAAAAGCTCTCCCTCCCCATGAGGAGAAGCATTTATCAGCACTTACTGGCCCTCTTTCACTGCCTTTCCACGGACACATCTCTAATTGTTCCAATTCTAATTGCAAGTAGCAAAACTGATAATGGTAAAAGTCTACAGCTCAGTGTGTGGGTGGCAAAAAGAGGTATTTAACAGCACAAATAAGATATAAAAAGTATATGACAGCATGGGATCTGGGCAGGCAACATCACAATGAAGAGAGAGAAGGAGGTTTAGAGAGCAGGTTACCAAACCAGCTTAGGTTCCAGTGGCAACCTTGACACATCATCTATACTAATAAAAGAGAAACATGCAAAATTGACCGTACCTCTGCTACGCCCACAAGCCAATCAGGAGCAAGTATGCAAAGTAACCCAACCATGATGGTTTTGGCCAAGGAGAGAGCAGGAGGCTTGGGTTGCCCCTGGCGATGGTGGAAGCCAAACTTCCCACCCTGCCCTGGCCGGCCCTGGCCTTCACTCAGGCTACAAAGTTTCAATTATAGAAGATAAATAAATCCCAGATATCAGGGCCTCCACTTGAGTCGCTGGGGGTGTGTGGCCGGCCTGCAAACCAACAAGGTCCCTCACCCAGGCCTCCCCACGCCCCAAAGGAACCCCCACCCTGATCCGGGACACCCTTTAGGGCAAACCAGCTGGGTGGTGTGCAAAAGAAAGTATGTCCAACTAAACACCTATAATGTTGACCTTTTTATCTCTATCCTATCTCATAAAAAGTAATAAGCAAATTGACGATCACTCCAACACACAAGATGGCTGCCCCCATGTAGACACAATGGCCAACACAAGATGGCCAGCAGGGGAGGGCAGTTGAGAGGGACCAGGCCTGCAGGAGAGAGCAGTTGGGGTATGGGGACCAGGCCTTCAGGGAATGGCAGTTGTGGGGACCAGGCCTGTAGGGGAGGGCAGTTATGGGCAATCAGGTTGGCAGGGGAGCAGTTAGGCATCAATCAGACTGGCAGGAGGGTGGTTAGGGGGTGATCAGGCTGGCAGGCAGAAGTGGTTAGGGGAAATCAGGAAGGTAGGCAGACGAACAGTTGGGAGTCAGCAGTCCTGGATTGTGAGAGGGATGTCTGACTGCCCATTTAGGCCCGATCTGGTAGGCCTAAATGTGCAGTTGGACATCCCTTGAGTGGTCCCAGATTGGAGAGGATGCAGGCTGGTCTGAGGGACACACACCACCCCGTGCACGAATTTCTTGCACCAGGCCTCTAGTCTAATCTATAAGAGACTTCGTTTCTAGATCTTTAAAATATGAGGACTGAAACAATGTCTTCCAATGCCTCTGCCATTTCCAATATCCTATCAATTCTGATGCTGGAAGGTAAGCAAGATGTACAGAAGCTAATCCTACCCCTGGTATTCTAAGCAATCTTAAGGCTTCCTGTTTTCATTCCATAACTGGGGATATTAGTATCCAGTTTAAGTCCTATGTCTTTTATTTTCTCCCCACTACCATACATGGCAGGTAGCAGGTGCTCAAAAATACTAGAGAGAAGGAAAAAGTGGAATGGAAGGGAAGGAAGATAAGGAGAAGGGAGGGGAACCAAGGGGAGGGGAAAATGAAAGAAAGGGTTGAAGAGAGGTGAGAGGATGGGAGGAGGGGGAAAAGGGCTGAATAATTTAATATGGCTAAAGCATTGCATATAAAAGAACAGTGATGAATGACAGCTTGAGCTATGGGTTTCTTGCTGTTAAGAAAGATTATATTAGGAAATTTTAAATTTAGAGAATATACTATATTAGAGAATATTGCAGAGATAATATCTATTGGATGTCTTCTGGCCTCAGAAATTAAGGTGCTAAAAAAATGTAAATATGTGATAGGCTATTCAGGGTTGTGTATTAATTATTGTTGTGATACTTTAAAATAAATGAACACAAATTACTTTTCATCATTGAATAATTTTCTGCATTGTTAGTAGGTAATATCAATATTGGTAAAATAAACAAACACCAGTTGATTGAATATGAAAATACTGTATTAGATTTGGAAACGAGAGAAGAAAAGATAGAAAAGAAATCTCTTGGTTCACTAGATAAAAAGCAGTATTTCTAACACAAGAATTCTAATAGCAGCCAAAACTGGTATGGCTCAATGGATAGAGTGTCAGCCTGCAGACTGAAAGGTCCTTGGTTGCGGGCACATCCCCAGTGGGGAGGAGGGAAGGGAGGGGAGATGCAGGAGGCAGCTGATCGATGATTCTCTCTCATCAATGTTTCTAACTATCCCTCTCTCTTCCTCTCTGCAAAAAATCAATAAAATATATATTTTTAAGAAGAATTCTAACAGCAGAAAATACTAATAAAATATAAGCACTTTAAATTCTTTAATTACATATTGTGCAACTAAATCTATATTACTTTCGTTAATCGAACATGAATATTTGCTACTCTAAGGCTGATCAAGTTAATGTCTTCTCCAGGGTCAGACAGTTTTCCTGCTTTCCTCCTGCAGTCCAGTCTACGGCACCCACTGGGTACCAGGCGTAGATGTAAGGTAACCTGGCCCATAAGAGTTCCCTCCGCACCAAGTTTCTTAAAGGAGGATTCTAATATCATGTCTCCTGGACTTCTAACACACCTTGACCACTCACATTCAGGTCAATCTTCCACTTCACCTTTCAATCTGCCCTCACAAAGATCACATGACCGTCTTCTTTCTAAAAAGAATGGGACTCCCAGAACTTGTCTTACTCCTCTCGGCAACACCTGATATTTAGGCACAGCTCTCTCCTGATCTCTCGCAGCTAACCTCCCTCTCTCCACTCCCTCCCGCTTCTCCTCCTTCTACATGCTCTCCCACAGTGACTTCCTCCACTCCCTGCTAATGGTTCCCCTTCTCGAATCTGAGCTCCAGGCTTCTACATGTTATATCAACATATCCCAAGCACCCAAACTCATATGTCCCAAAGTGAACACACCCATGTCCCAATCTGCTCCTCTTCGTTTACCTCCTATCATCATGAATGGTACCACCAGCCAATTGACCAAGTACAAATCTGAAAGGCATCCTGATTCTCTACCCATTTTTATTGTCTTAACACAAGCCCTCATAAATTATTTATTGCCAGTCCTTCTCCACTTCCCCGTCTCTTCCTTTGTGCACCCTGAACTCTGAATAGTGCCCCACAGATCCCATCTTTCTCCTTACATCCTTGACTCTGCATACCCACTTCCCTCCATCTGGGGTACCCTCTCCCCTTGTCCACAGGATCTTTAAGATTCAGCTCAGCTATCAGCCCCTATAAGATGTTGTTACCCACCTAGGCTGGACCCTGATATCTCTATGCTGAACTCATTATTTGCAGAAACCTATATTATAAAGCTTACGACACATGTTTGTCCATTTTCCATCTCTCCAACCATCCTGTCAATTGCTAGAAAGCAGGAACCATGTCTAATGCATCTTTGTATATCCAGAGTTTAGTATAATTCCTGGGAAACCACAGACCCTCAATTAATGCTTTATGAATAAACAAACAAAAAAACCCTGAGTAACTTCCAATGTCCGCATTTCTGTGCATCCCGCCTCTGTTATTGCTCTCAAAACCTTACCCATTCTTTTTCAACCCATTCAAATATCATTTCACTTCTGAAACCTTCCCGGACTCCACTCCCACTCATTTCTCACCTCTTATGGTGACTAACTGCAGTGCGTTGCAGGCAACTTTTCTATTAGACTGCTGTTCTATTGCAGGAGGCTTGAGAGGAAGGACAATCCAATTCGTCTTTTAGTTCTCTCAAAACTAGTGCTCTCCTTCCTTGGGATTCTTTAGAGGAAGGCACGTTCACATTTGAAAGAAACCAAGAGCAACACACTAGCAAACAACCTCCTCTGTGCTGACACTCAGCAGCATCTCACAAGAGAGCTTTCAAAGGCAGTTACAGATCCTGTGTGCAAGGCTGCTTATGAGCCATCACATGGCAGCAGCGGGAACAGCACACCAGCACCAAATCCGACACAAAGAGCAGACATGAAACCCGCTCTGTTCCTGCTGATACCACTGAGGTCACTGCTCCCTCAGCTGGGCTCAGAGCAAACAAAGCCCAAGGGCAGCCCGCAGCCCAGCTAGGCAAGCAAGGGACAGGTGCCCAAGGCACTGGCTTCCAGCATACTGGCTCTCAGAGCCCCACCTGCCCTCCTACGTCACATTGGTTTCAAATAAATCCCATCATCCCTCTCTCCTAAAAAGTCAATAGCATAACCCCCTGTTGAATTAACATGACTTAAAATGAAATTACAAGCATTATTGGATGAAGATGCATGTCAAACTCAAAAACAACTTGCAAAAAAATTAAATGTTGCTCAACAAAAGATTTGCAATCATTTATAAGCAATGGGAAATACTTTAAAGGAAGGAAAATGGGTGCCACATCAACTGAACGGAAGACAAATGGAAAACCAAAAAGTTATCAGTAAAATGTTGCTGCAACGTCATGAAAGAAAGTCTTTTTTGCATCCCATTGTGACTGGCGGTGAAAAGTGTATTTATTTTGAGAATCCCAAATGCACAAAATCATGGGTTGATCCAGGTCAATCAACATCAACTGCAAGGCCAAATTGCTTCAGAAAGAAGACAATGCTCTGCCTTTGGTGGAATCAGAAAGGAGTGGTGTATTATGATTATGAGCTTCTAAAACCAGGTGAAACAGTTAATACTGATCTCACTGACAACAAATAATCCATTTGAATCACACTTTGATCATGAAACGACCAGAATGGGCCAGAAGACCCAGCAAAGTAATTTTGCTTCATGATGACACACCATCACACACTTCAAAACCAGTTAAAGACACGTTAAAAGATCTTGCATAGAAAGTATTAACCCATCCGCTGTATTCAACAGACCTTGCTCCTTCAGATTACCACTTGTTCTGATTGATGGCACATGCACTTTCTGAGCAGCACTTCAAAAACATAAGAAAAGGCCGGGACCGGTTTGGCTCAGTGGATAGAGCGTCGGCCTGCAGACTGAAAGGTCCCGGGTTCGATTCCGGTCAAGGGCATGTACCTTGGTTGCGGGCACATCCCCAGTAGGGGGTGTGCAGGAGGCAGCTGATCGATAATTCTCTCTCATCGATGTTTCTAACTCTCTATCCCTCTCTCTTCCTCTCTGTGAAAATCAATAAAATATATATATAAAAAAAAAAAAAAACCATAAGAAAAAATGGAAAATTTGGTCTTAATGGTTTGCCTCAAAACAAGAAAAGTTCTATTGGAATGGTATCCACAAATTACCTGAAAGATGGGGGAAATGTGTAGCAATATATTACTTTGAATAAAGCACTTTTGATATTTCTCTTGAAATTATTGTGTTTTCTTTGAATTATAAAATCCACATTATTAACTGGTTAATAATTAATCCACATTAACCAGTTAATAGTTAATTCGTATTATTAACTGGTTAATAGTTAATCTGCATCATTAACTAGTTAATCCACACCATTAACTGGTTAATAATTAATCCACATTATTAACCAGTTAACAGTTAATCTGCATCATTCACTGATTAATAATGAATCTGCAACATTAAACAGGTAATAGTTAACCTGTATTGTTAACCGGTTAATAGTTAATCTGTATTATTAACTGGTTAATAGTTAATCCACATTGTTAACCAGTTAATAATTAATCTACATTATTAACGAGTTAATAGTGAAGCCCTGTTCTAAAATAAAAGTGTTATTTTAAAATAATTTGGGAAGAGTTTACATATGTACTCTATATGATGATTACCAAATTTATACCTCCAGCCCCAGCTCTAAATCTTTATTATAGGCATCCACCACCTCCAATTTCCTGAATGGGAAATTCTTAGATCTGATGTTTTGGTCATTGTGTCCTTTTCACTGTAATGCTCTTCCTATCGTGGGTAAGCTATTGGCTGTTCCAGAACAATTTGTTTACAAAGCCATATAAACCCACTTATACGGGAAGGTTTTCAGAAACCAATGTATTTTTAAGATCAAATTTTTCAATAACCACATCCATTGTTATTTTGCCTTCAATTCAGGATGCTTGACTACTTTTGCTGCTTTAATTGGCGTCTAATTATCAAGACCAAAATAATATCATCCTAGATAGATTTATACATACCTTGACCATCCACACACACACGCGTGCGCAGGCTATGTCACTTCTGTAATTATCAAACTGATTTTTCACAAGTGTCAAAATTTTAAAAAGACCAACATAACTGATTTTCTTCCCCATTGGAAGTTGTTTATAAGTTAAGTCAAAATGATATTTAAAATTTCATCTGAATTCTTTTTAGTCCCAGAGACCAGGGAGTAGCTGGAAACCGTTGTTTTAACATTTATTTTGTTAAATATGATTTTATTTATTTTAGAGAGAGAGGAAGGAAGAGGGAAAGAGAGAAACATCTATGAGAAAGAAACACCAATCAGCTGCCTCTTGTACAACCCACACTGGGGATCAAGTCCACAACCCAGACATGTGCCCTGACTGGGAATCGAACAAGAGACCTCTTGGTGTATGAGATGACACCCAACCAACTGAGCCAAGGCCAAACTTTTAAATATGTTCTGTTCCAATGCCTATTTTAAAGCCACTTTTACCTCAGGAAAGTCATCGGCTCAATTTTAAATAAACTGGATTAGGTTTTATCTCTAGGAAAGCATCTGTTAGTTTTCTAGGAAAATGAAGCAACTAGTCATTTTTTTCCTACTTGGCCAGAAATGCAGCTTCTATATAAATTCACCGAATGAGTACTTCCAATACAAGGCTGAACTTAGCTTTAAAAAGCAAAATCGTACAATGAGACTGGAAAGCAGATCCACTATGCACATTATTTTTAGCGTCCTTCTTACAGTACAGTATCCAACTAAGCTTTAAATATGTCCTCACACAAGGGGTTTCTGCCAGCCTCCATGCTTCCCTTTTGATGTGAGCTATAATGAACTTGCACATGGCGTGTAAATGAGAATGTGGCCCAATAAACAGCTCATTTTAAGGCACTCTGTGACAGCTTTGCAGGGGAGGTTTGATAAGGGGTCCTCAGGCAAGCTTTAAGGGGTCCTTAATATTCAACTACCTCTCTCTTCCTCTGGCCCTCTTATTGGTAGACCCCCACACTGTTTGAGAATAGATATCTGAAGAACTGTACCCAAAATCATCGTTTGATTCATTGATCTTATTGCAAATAACGGGATGGTTTGGAGAGCAGAGGCTGGTACTCCTTTTATTCAATGATTTTTTTTTCCCCCTTAACCTATTTTTTGAGCACTCAGTATCATGACAAACATGCAAACTATGGCTGGTAAGTCCTAATTCAGAGGAATACAAAATGAGGCTTAAACTCAGATCGGGATGGCTACTGCACATCTAGACATGCGTGCAGGCAATGAGGGTACTACAGTGAGTATACTAAGTAGTAAGGCTAGAAATAGACACCTAAACCCAAATCTGTCACCTTTTACCACTATCCTTGGCAACTGTTCAGTTGATCTCTGTTAATCTATTTCCTGTAAAGCATAGCCTTAAGGAGGCTCTCTGGTATCCTAAACAGTGGCCTTATCGCCATCTATCTTATAGAAGCTTTATTGAAAACAAACAAAAAGCCCTTTAACCAGTCTTTAACCTGTTTTTGTTTGCCCTCGCCTTTTCAAAAACTTCAGCTATTTCTCAGCTTAGCCTCCCTGACACTATCCTGCCTATACCTTCCAATCAGAGAGTCAGAGTAGCCAGGAGCCATTTTTCAATGTGTATTTTAAAGTCAGTTGTACTACCCGAAAGTTACCAACTCCATTCTAAATACTACTCCTGTGTTCTCCTTAGTTGCATGCCCACCCCTTGATATTTTGTCCATTTTCTGTATGCTTCCTGTTCTGCGTTGTCTCTATCCCTGTCCGTTAGGTAAACCACCTTGCCCATAAAACTTTCACTCCCGTTTAAATCATTCACAAGTAAATCAGCAGCATTTATTGTTTGTTTGTTTATTATCAACCATCTTCATGAGTATTAGTTCTTTTTAAAATGTATTTTTCCTCTAAACTTACTAAAATCTACTTTTAAGAAAAATAATACCCAAAACTGCCTTGCTTTGACATTATAACTCTAATGAGGCCACCTTTGCCCAGAATTATTTTGAAGTTCATATCATCAATACATTCTTCGTCATTAAAAGAAATAGTTTTGCAATTCTTTTCACTGCTTCTTCCACCTTCAAAGAGATGACAAGATAAAAGAAGAATGTATCAGATATATGCTCTGGCCGAATGCTAACTTACATCTGTACAGCGCTGTTTTCACAATACTTCCCTATGCGTTATTACACTGGATCCTCACAAGAGCCTCAGAGGTTTGGAAAGACAGGTGCTATACTCCCAAGGTTGCAAACAGTTAAATGATTTACTCAAGATCCTGTGGCCAACCAAATGGAAATTGGAACCTATTTCAGGGTCCTCTCCATTATACTGTTTTCCTTCTTCTTTTAGCAGAATTAGATTTTCAACCAACACATTGGGGGGGGGGGGGCGACGGGGGACTACATATCCGGTGATGCTTTAAAATAACAATTTGGTTATAATAAATTAACCATGAGTGAAATAAAATCCCAAATGATTCCTAATAATGACAGGTGGCATCCACATTGACACATATGTAGATTGCATAATTGTGTACAAATTATCAAATAAATGTTAAAACATAGCAGAGATTTTGTGAAAGAAGTGCCTATTTAACAAAGTAAATAAAACACAACAAGAATAAATACAGGATTTACCTTTTTTTTTTTTTAATGGGCCCCACAAATCATTTTAAAAAAAAACGATTTAATGATTTTTCCTACTTTTGTTAACAGTGAATGGCACCAGATGTTATGTTAGTCCTTTGTCCTTCAGTTCTGGCTAGGAAGAATTCACAGCCAGGACTGAAATATTGTACAAGTAAATTTTTATTTAGAACGTCACAGAGGTAGAAGTGAGCCATAGAAGAGGGGAACCAGCCAGGCTGTGTGGACTCAGGAAACAAGTTGTGGAGGCAAAAGAAAGGCCTTTGGAACTTAGGAGAAAGAAAGGCAAAGAAAACGCGCCTGGAGAAAGGAGAAAGGAGAAGGGGAGGAGTGCCCCTGTGCTCCAGAGAGAGACAGAGACAGAGTCAGAGAGGACACATTGGGCTTTTCATCTTAATGGGTTTTATCTGTTCTCTGAAAATGGGGATTTTAAGGGAGGGCTCAGGGGAAGATCCCACAGAATATTCATCAGTTTTCTCTGTGTGTCCTTTCCAGGGTTGTGGCAGGGGATCATTAGTCATTGCAGCTGGTCCTGATGTCAGCCATGGCGTCACCCAGCCTGGCCTTGCTGGTGGTAGTCAGGGCCTGCAGCGGAAACATAACTGAAGCCTAGATGTTATCGCTGGTTTGACTAAAACTCTGTCTCTGTGGTCAACAGACCTGAGGCTTTGTTTCTAAGATTATTTGATGCGGATCAGAACCTCATTGTCTTGCGGGCTTCTTGCTTATGGGAGTGGTCATCCACAGGAATCCTAGGAGGCTTTCCTCCAGCCCCTGTTGCTCCTCTGTGGGAGTCTACGACATGACTAGCAACAGGGAGGAAAGGTAAGCTTGGGGCCAGGCCCCACCCGTTTCGCATATTGTGAGGGCTTTCTTCCCGGGTGACCTTCAGTACCTGGTCTCTTGTTCCTATTCTGTTCATGCCTGTTTAACTCCCTATTATGTAACTTTGATACTCTGACAATAATAAGACAAAACAAAGAATGTAAACACAGGCTTGCATGTCCATGAAAACTATGGAAAAGCCTTTAAATATTACATATAAACAACTTTTTAAAAAGACTACCTCCAGAACATATGCCTAATTATTAACAAAAAACAGACACCGTCTGGATTTAGGAGTTCAGGGCTATCTATGATGCTTAGCTTCTAATGACAGAGTGACCTTAATATCCTTGTTTTTTAAATGAGGGTGTTAGATTAGACAATTTCTAAAACCCTCTATCTCTATAATGATTCTATGAATAATAGCAGAAGTCTACCAGCCTGAGTCTAATCAATTGTAGATCTTCAGCAGGAACTGGAAGGTTCTTGTCCACAACCCCCACTGTTAATTGGGTTTTTTCCCCTCACAGAAAAAACAAACAAACAATTTTTGTCCAGTAACTCCATTCCTGGTATACCTACCTTCTCCTGCCCTTATATTCGATGAGGATATGTTATTATCCAATCACATCACAGTAAAATAGAATTCTACTATAAGCAATGGGAAATAACTTTTTTGTAAGAAGCTGTGTAGTGACTCTTTTAAACATTAACCCAGAGAAGATGATGACAGCTCTGTGTGCCAACTTGCAAAAACCATGTGCCTTTAAGTGAACTAGGTGGATCTGAAGAAATAGTTGTAGTGTACTCATTAACCCAGAGCCTTGCAAATGAAATTACTGGACATACCTTCCCTGCTAATGACTTCTTAACCTAATTCTCAGATTATAAATAGGAAAAATTTTATGTTTGCCCTTTCTTATTTTATAGTCAAGCCATAGCCAGAAAACAGTAAGCTTTGATTCTAACTCTTCTGGTAAGGAGTCCCACATCATTCAAATTCCTAAAAGTATAATGTAAATAACAAAGACAAAGGTAATTTTGCAGGCAGAAAGTGACTGACCAAAGGGATTCTTAAAAAAAAGTGTGTGGGAAGGTGGAAAAGCAGTAAATGCAAAGGAGAGGGGTAGAGGGGGAAAAAGGCATCATTACAAATGGTTTAGGCTCAGAACACCAGTCCCCCCAGTTGTTCCTTGACTATGCAGTTACTGATTATTAATCGCTCTTCTGGAGACTTAAATAATAAAAACAAAAAGTCTACTTTAAAAATCTCCATGGAGACCTAAGCCCAACATACAAGGTTTGTATCTGAACATTGTTTCCTTCATTTAATCAGTCAAATTCTAAATTTAAAATTAATTTCTAGCAATCACGGGGGATAACAACACAAGAGTATTTGTGGTGGATACAGCAAATACTGGCTTAACTTTTGTTCCGATCTCTTAGTTGCCTACCTATACTGCTGAGGCTAGAATGCTAAGGATTTTGTTTACCAGATTCTTGTAACTAGCAATTAGGTTTCACCATTATGCTTGCAAGATAGTTGAATCCAGAGACAAAGCACATAAGATGTTGCTTTTGCTGGTGCCAACCTAGCAGGCCGCAGATAGCTTTGAAGCTCTCAGTGCTGGCGCAGTCGGATCATGAATCACAGCTAAGGTAGAATGTCCCAGAAGACAGTTGCTTCCTGACTCCTGGTAGTGGCTGAAGTGGTGGCATACACATTTCCTGAGACCCCAGCTTCCTAAATGTAACAGAGGTCGGAGTTCCCCTGGCAGCCAGTCTTGTGTGTCATTCCGGAAGCCATTCCTGGAGGTCCAGCCTACAGGCTAATCCTTCAGCCCTTCCAATGATTGGTAAGCATCTAATGCCTTATGGTAAGTCCTATAGTTTTCTTTTCTGCTTAAATAGCTACAGAGGATTCTACTATCTGCAACTGACTCCTGAGTGATGCAGTATTAAGACAACTGCATGGAAACATTCAACTATCTGAACATTCTCACACTCTCAAATGCTCAAAGTAATCTAAAGTGGTCTTGACTCTCAGGAAACAGCACTGGTTGAAGTACATCGGTTAACCCTTCGTTCTTTTCTCTGAGCAGTAGCAAAAAGAGCCCTGGATCTTAAAAACAGAGCTCCTCGCACATTAAGTCATTTTTTCATTCAAACTCATCCTATATAATAAAAGGCTAATATGCAAATTGTCCCCTTGACCAGGAGTTCTACCTGGAGTTCAACTAGGGGCAGGGCCTATCAACAGCCGCAGGGGGACTCCCCCTCCACCCCCCAGCCTGTCCTGCCCCCAATCGCCCACATACACACCCTGATGAGGGCCGGGGCTGGCCGACCAACCTCCCACATCACCTCCTCCTGGCCAGCCCGATTGGCCCAGATCAGCAGGCCAGCCGGACCCCACCTGTGCACAATTTGAAAACTGTAGCAAAGAAAAGGCATTCTAACTCCTTCCGATTCCTGCTTCTTTGAGCAACTAAAGCAGCACCTTTCATATGGCAGGCCTATAAGCAACAGAGTATAGGCAGAATGATGCAGGTGATCCAAATTAGTAGGTAAGCCCATGTAAACCAGCTTTTGATTTGGGGGTAGCAGATTAAATCATGAGGATGTTACAGATAAAATTAAATGCAATCGCATAAGATACATTTACTTCATTGTACAACTACACACACTCTGACATAAAATATAAGCTCCGAGTTAACATTATAGGTAATTTCTATAAAGGCTGGAATAACAAAATAATTTCTCAAGATGGCAAAGGATCTAATCAGAAAGATAATTTCCTCAGCATACTTCTGGGGGTTTTTTCATACATTTATGTTTGGGTTTTTCTGTTTGCTTGTTTTTTCATAAAAAGAAAGAAAGAAAACTTGACCTTCCAAGATAATCAATGGGATAGATAAAATCTGCTTGATGCCTGGTCCCAACAGTAGTATCTCAGTGCCTCTAGGGATCACCAAATGGTCTCATATTTTAGGGATAATAATGAGATACCTTTTCATGTAAAAAAATATGAGATAAAAGCAATATATCTTGGCCATCTGGCTCTTCCCCAGAAGAGAATGGTATAGTCTGGGTTCACATGTATGCAGAGAAGCAGTGGAATGTATTAGGGTTTGCTTTTTTTTTTCTGTCACTTTAAGACTGTTCTCCAATTCATGGAGGAAAGAGGTCTTTCTACCAGAACCATGTTCAATAGGAGAGAAGACAGGTCCGGAGGAGAGCATCTTTCATGAATGAATTCCCACAGTCATATCAATTTGACAGCAGATTCCAGTTTTTTCCCAACCTCCAAAAAAAAAAAATAGTAAAGGAAAATTTTTAATTTTTAACTCCCCAATCATTCATTTTGTGCAAAGCGATTTCCTAATTGCCAAGGAAAGCTGTCATGGAATCGGAAATAAGGTCCCTGCCCCCAAGGAAGTAAGAGGAAGAACGTTCTCAAGCCTTTTTTTTTTTTTCTTCAATTGGGGTTAAAAATAAAACACAAAAATATTCATTAGAGTTTCCACCTACTGTCAGTAATTTTTATTGGGGGGAGTTGTAGGAACCATAGGAATCTTAGGACCTTTTTATTCCCTCGTTCTTCTTAATAATTCCATGTGGCATATTTTTAAATGAAAATTTTATTTTGTATTTTAAAATTCTCTCTGAGCCTCATTGGTCAGCGAAAGATATCAGGGCGTGTCGCAATGACGACGCGGAGAATCACTGTCCTAAGGGTGAGGGCAAAGCCAAATGAGCGAGAGTAAAGCAGAGCAAGCGCAGGGCCGCACTCTCCCCTCGCAGCCCTTTCAGCAGCAGACGCCCCGCCTAAAGCTGAACCGTGTTCGAACCTTGCAGACATGAATGAGGCAATTCATTTCCAGTGAATTTGAATTCTTCAGTGCAGTAGCTAAAGGTCAAGGAACTGGGTTAATGAGAACCTGCCCCAGCGCTGAGGATGAAGGCGACCAAAGGCAGAGACTCCGCTCCACCCAAGACAGCAATGCCTTTGGCCAAAATAGCCCCATTCATGTGTGCTTTTTTAGGAACTTGATTATTTAGTTTACAGATTATCTATGTCCTTTAGGGCTTCCTTTCTAGGGCTCTTGGCATCATCTTTTAACTATTTCACTGTTGATCAGCACCTCGACTGAGGATGGAACTGAATTCCCCTACAGATTGAAGGGAAATTCGGGGCAGTCAAATTTTACTATGTGGCAATACGTTTTGCAAAAAAGACTTATTGTAGAAGAGAGTTAGATGAGTGAAGTCTTCACCTTTTGTAAACTCAACTTATAAACAAGCAGATTTACAAAATACATAACTAAAAGGTTAATTGTAAATTTTTGCTTTAAAATAATCTCTGCTTTATAAAAAAAAATTCTGCTTAAAACTATGTTTAATAAACATAAAATTATTGGGTTTAAAATATGCTTTTACTTATCAGAAGTGTGTTTTACATACAATGTTTCAAGAATACTCCTAGAGAAAAGCTTGCCTATGCTATAAGGAGGTTTAGGTGGCTAAATTATAGTTATTTTCCTTTATTTCTATGGCTTCAAGATCTATCCAGAAGCAAAGCAAATTTCTGTGATTTGGGTTTCAACATTTAACTTTTTCAATTTCATACTAGACTCTTTTTTGCATCATTAAAGTCATTAAAAGGGAAAATAATGTGCATTCACAGATGAAAAAACAATCTTACTTTCCTTAACCATACAGTAAAAAACATTACTAATATTTGTTCAGATTTCTAATATACCATAATTACATGGATATTACTATAACTTAGCCAATAACCTGGAAGGACATTAACCTTCTAAGGAAAGTTTTTGAAAACATCCAAGATAATACCTCCAACAAAAAATACTCCAATAAAAAACCCTACTGTTCTTATTTGGGACTACCTACCCTTAAAATAATATTTAATACAGAACATGGTGCTGTGACACAAAGAAAGTTTTTTTGTTTATTTGTAATTTGTTGGATTACAGTCAACAAATGCCAACAAGGTTTGATGTGCAGAAAAAGACCCTCACAGAAATTTGTGGTAATAACAACACAGCCACACAGGGTGCAGCCAGGTCCCAGAATGGCCTACAGGCTACATAAATTAGAAGACACGAAATGGAAGGTGGCTGGGTGGAAGGCTTCCTTGACACAAGGTGGCAATCCAACTACCAAAAGAGATAGAAATGATATGCCTGATTTACATAAGAAGTAATAAAGTGGGGGGAGAGAAGGGGCGCGGAATAAGAAGGGACAAACTGCCCAGCTGATGTAGCTCAGTGGCTGAGTGTTGACCCAGGATTCCCGGTCAGGGCACATGCCCAGTTGCGGGCTCCATCCCCTGCAAGGGGGAAGGAAGGTGGACACAGGAGGTAACTGATCAATTGCGTTTCTCTCTCAGTGATGTTTCTATTTCTCTATTCCTCTCCCTTACCCTCTCTCTAAAAAAAAAAAAAAAAATCAATAAAAACATTTTTTTAAAGAAGGAACAAACTGTCCTTTTGTATTCTACTTTTTTATAAGTTTCGGTACAAGAAATTCAGGCAGCAATCAGGAACTGAATACGGGCAAATGTAGCAAGTCATCCTGGTGTGCTAATCACACGTGTGTGTTTGACAAGTGACGAACTATTCGAATATCATATTTTGATGATAAAAGCACTGAGTTTCCAAATTACTTTCGAAAATCCAATTCCATCAACTGTACACTGTGTACCTTCTGGCAACATCTCAGCTTAGGGCTAGCACAGACATCACTGAAACACGGAATTACTTTGGCTCACACAAATGCCGCACTTAATTTAATCTTAAGAACTCTTTACCTAGAAAAACTGCTGGTTTCCCCAACCATTTCAAATAATAAAAAGTTTAAATGAGATTTTTTTTAATATATTTTATTGATTTTACACAGAGAGGAATTGAGAGGGATAGAGAGTTAGAAACGTTGATGAGAAACATCGACCAGCTGCCTCCTGCACACCTCCCACTGGGGATGTGCCCGCAACCAAGGTACATGCCCTTGACCGGAATCAAACCCGGGACCTTTCAGTCCGCAGGCCGATGCTCTATCCACTGAGCCAAACCGGTTTCGGCTCAAATAATAAAAAGTTTAATCAAATTAACTTAATCACTAATCCATGCTTACGTGTGTATACACATACTTATATACAATGTGTGTACAGATATTAAGATCGACCAATTTTGATACCTGAAAACCTAGATATCTGAAAAAATACATATGTTTCTATAGTGGGATATGGACATGACATCCAACTTTAAAATATAGAAAAACTACCATTTCTGGTTAAAAAATGGAAAGACAGAAAAAAAAAGAAAAAGGAAAAAAAAAAAAGCACAGTAAGTTTTCAAATGAGTTCCAGAAAAAGAACTGTCTACCATTGACCGAATAATGTTCTTTAATACTTGAGCTCTGGCAAGAGGCCTCCTCACATTTCTTTCCTGCCGTCGAGTGACACTCAGAAGAAAATAAAAACATTCTTTTGAAAGCACTCACAATAATAATGCCACATAATGAGAGACTCCACGTGGGTGTGTCTCTGGTGTGGATTAGACTCAGCGTGTTAGCAAGCAAAGGAAGCGGCTCCTGACATAGATTTGACAATGCAGTACCATTAGGAATGCTTCTTGAACTGTCATTGGAGAGGAAAATAGAAGAACATTATTTTCCTACCCTGGAGAAAGTGGGGGTGCGCAGAAATGTCCGCATTTTAAGTCTCACAGTTAATAACATCAGGCATCAGCACAGCTTCTGGAGCTTAAAAGCTGAATACTTCTTTATAGATGTTGCTTCTTGCCTTCCGATTGAAACCGACTTCTCCCAACTTAAGTCATTTATTTTGCCACTTGAAATCCAGCTAAGGAGGAGAGACATAATCAATGCTGTCACCTCCAGGCCTTAGTCTCTCCCCCTGAAAGTCCTAATGTCCCCAGCCCTGCTTTACCTTACCTGGGTCCACAGTCCTAACCATGCTGTAACCTACCACAAAATGTACTGTCTGACTATGCTCATTGTTTACCCTCTCCCAGTTAGAATGTGAGTTCCCAGAGGACAGCCATCTTTAACTGCTCTATGGGCTTTATTCTCTAGCTCTTAAAATAGTTCTTGACACATAGTAGGTGTCAATAAATATCTGCTGAACTTGGGGCTTTTAATCACCTTTTAAATAATAGTAAATACTTTATAGCAAACATTGATGGAGATGGAGCATCTACCACAGGTTAGGCACCATGCTGTGCCTTCAACCCCATCAAAGAAACTCACAACAGCCTGTGAAGTAAATATTATTTTACTGAAGAGAAATGCGTCACGTAAAGAGACTAACTAACTTCACGGTAAGTGAAGCACATTCATCTTGATTCAACTTGACTTAAAGAACTAACATTGTTTTATCTCCAAATAGTCAAATCCACCTGCATGTCCTGCATCCTACAACTGTGCACTGTGAGTTAATGCAGCCGATCAAGTGTCTCCACAAATTATGTCAAACACAAGACTCAGACCCTAGGAGTAGTTATGGAACAATTTTGCTCCTCTTTGCTATGTTTATACTCCTCCCTCGAGCCTAAAAGAATGGTAACTTCTATAATACTTGACAATTCTTGCCTTTACAAATATTACCAAATTTTATCCAAGCCATTAAAAAATACATACATAACTGTGCTCTTCAACGGACTCCAACCAGAGAAAGATCATCTTGTCCAAATTGTTTATGAATAAGAAACAAATATTCAAAAAAAAAAAAAAAGGGCCTTTTGAGCGGTGATTTCTGTAAATCCCAGAGCAAATGTTAGCTTCCCAGATTTTCTCTTACTTAAATAAAGGGACTAGGAGAAAAGCAACACAGTTCTATGAACTTAGGGCATAATTGGACCAACATACTGAGTCTGGCAGAAACTCCTCTTAGTTTCCCAGTAACTAATATCTTGACTTCACATTTCCTAGGAAATACTAATAAGAAAATAAATAGAAACAATTCCAATTCTTTGCTGCATGACCTACTTTGACAATATTTAAGGTGCAATATTCACTGTGTGGCTACTCAGAGCTCGGCACTATGGGAGATGCAGTGACATACAAAGGCACAGTCCTTTCTTCATGGACTATTGAGAAGACCAGATACAAGGATGTAAAGACAAATAAAAGAAAAATTAAATGCACAAAGAAAAACTAGACATGAGAGGAGAGCAAAGAACCTTCATCATCTCAAGAAATAGTAGGCATTTGGTAATCCATTGCAAAGTCTGTATAATTCATATGACATGAATCAAATTCATGATTTCAAATTCAATTGTCCATTACAAAGTAATGCACTCTTCAAACCCTATTACAATTATACTTGTTCTTTAAGACCTAACTCAAATGTGACTATCTCTGTCATTTTCCCTGACCTTTCCTCAACCTTCTACAAGGCTTTGTCATATCTCAAATGCTCTACATCAGGGGTCTTCAAACTACGGCCCGCGGGCCACATGCAGCCCCCAGGGGAGTCTGATCCTGCCCGCCAGGTTTTTTGGGCAGTGAGCGCAGCCAAGGTGTTACAGTAGGGATTAGTAGTTCATATAGTCCGGCCCTCCAGCTCTCTGAGGGACCGTGATCTGGCCCCCACTTTAAAAAGTTTGAGGACCCCTGCTCTACATACCCGTATCACATCCCTGACTTTCCTGATGGGCTGGTAGCCAGCTACATGAGAGCAGAGGCCATAGCTCATAAGTGCATGGTACCTGGCAAGCAGTAGGGATTTAGCAGTTGCTGTCTAAATTGATTAGAATAAAGAATTTACTGCCTGTAAACCCACAGAATCTATCTTCCTGGAGAAGACGCTTAATATCTGACCTCTGAGTTATGCGGAGATTACATTTTAAATGTTCTCTTTGACAGATAAAAACAGCAGAACAATAACAATCAGACATTTAAACAAAAACAGGGAATTAGTATATGTAAGTGACATACACTAATACAGTCATAGAGCAGTGGGCTCAAGAGAGTGCCATTTCAGAATTTGAGGGGGTTTCACAGTGACTGTAGGACCAGGAATGTTAAACACCCTGAATTCATGGACAAGTCCTATACTTTGAACAACTCTCCTGCATCCTGCGTGATTTTCTAATCTTTTGCTGCACACTCATGTAGGTGGAACTATCGGAGTGGGAGCTTATTTCTGATCTATACAGTATAAGCAAGGATTTGGATGGTCTATAGAATTTTCTGGGAATGCAGTTATCATATACACTGAGAGGAGATGGTATTTTATTTCGTTTGGAAGTTTAGGAAGAGTTGTTCAGCATTTGGGAAAATCATGTCTCGGACAGAAAATGTGTCCACCTGTTCTTGTGGGTCCAGGCATTGAGCACAGAGTGGTGAGGACATATATGACTATGTGTCACTCTCAACAAGGCACACGGAGTCCTCCTTGGTCTCCCTTCACCACAAGTGGTCCTCTCCTCCCTGCCCCACCGCTTCAGACAGTGTCCACTGCAAACTCATGACTTTTAGCATTTGAGCTGGTTTTGTATCTTTCCTCCTTTAGCATAAATTCAATCCTGTGACCAGCTGTTCCCAATATTCTCCAGACTTCTTCATGCCTTCAAGGTTCATCCATGCCATTCCTTCCCAGATACACCTTCCACCTTTCTCTGTCTCCCCAAACTCCATCATCCTCAGGGCCCACCTAAGTGATACTTCATAAATTCTTCCTAGATACTCTCTCTCTTTTTTAATACATTTTATTGATTTTTTACAGAGAGGAAGAGAGAGAGACAGAGTTAGAAACATCGATGAGAGAGAAACATCAATCAGCTGCCTCCTGCACGTCCCCTACTGGGGATGTGCCCGTAACCAAGGTACATGCTCTTGACCAGAATCAAACCTGGGACCCTTCAGTCGGTAGGCCGACGTTCTATCCACTGAGCCAACCCGGTTTTGGCTAGATACTATCTTTTAATGAGGACTATTTCCCTGTGGACTGCCCATCACAAGACCAGGCTGTTCTGGTACCAGACTATGTTTCGTTTAGCATTTCATAGTCTTATGCTGTCTTCTTTTGTTTCATGTTTTCTCTCTCCCCAAGAGAATATCATTTTGAGTGCAGGGGCCAGAATATATCTTTTTTGATACATAATCTATGTTGCAAAATGATGGGCATATAGTAACTGTTCAAGAGAAACCTATTTAACTTACAATCAACACTTCACTTTTTATTTGCAGAACACTGAACAATGCATGAGAGACTTCAAAGGTTTACAAGTCCCAAATAAGTCAAAGACTCCCTGATAATAGGTCAGCTCACAATAAAAATATAGACACTCCAGCTTTCAAATGATCAAACCTAAAATTTATCTTCAGTGATGTCTTCCTAATGAGGGTAGAGTGAAAGTCTATAAAAGTTATATATTTTACCTACTTTACTTTAAATCAGTAAGGATTTCTGTCTTTGTAGGCACTACACCTGCATGCCCTCCATCTCCCACCAATGGTGTCTAATTATGGCTCTACAATCTGAATGACTAGTGAAAAAAAGTTGAATGTCAGATATGAGCTACTGTAATTAAAATTACAGGAAATGTCAGAATTTCTCACATTTAAAAATTAACTTGAGACCATTTATGTTATCAGTCCCCACCTTGAACTAGTTGTAAATTAAATTAAATGAAAGTAATTGGTAATAAGCTGATTTCTGTCTGGAGGTATCATGAAACATTTCCTATAAGCTTTAGTTTTAATTTCTCAAACAATAAGAGTAAAGCACAGTAATAAAATATTTTAGTTATAATAACCCAGCATCACATCTCTCTATCAACAAACGGTTATCAGTCATGTCATAAATCCATTTGTAATTAAGTAAATGGAAAAAGAGAAAACAAACAGCCAGAAATTTTGAGGTCAAGAGTTTCAGTTTCTATGTGGATAGGAGTGAAGGATTTTAAAACATGATTATAAACTAGAGAAGAGAAATTCTACAGTAACCCAGCACAGTTCAACAGTTAACTAGAAATGACAGCTATAACTACCCACTTCCCTTGTGAAGAGACAAACTCAACAAGAGTGGAAATCACACACTAGAGACTTTGGGAACCTGGAACTCTGCCGAGACCCTGTGTGGCCAAAGCCAGGAGGGACAGATGACAGTTCCTCAGGCATGTGGAGGGCAGCACCAGATGGGAGGGCAGAGGAATCCAGGTGTTTTCACATACCTTAATTCAGAGGGCAAAACAACCGTGCATGCCCCGAAGCATTCACAGAATGGTTGTCTCCAAAAGTCCACATAGTTGATGATCAGATAGACTTATAACAAGCTCATGCAGGAGTGACTGGCCATGCAACTGTAGCTTAAGAAACTATAAAGGACACCTACCAGTGTTTCCCCAAAAATAAGACATCCTCCGAAAATAAGACCTAGCGCATGGAAAGATAAGACATCCCCTGAAAATGAGACCTAGCACAACTTTGGGAGAAAAAATTAATATAAGACACTGTCTTATTTTCGGGGAAATAGGGTAGAAGCTTCTTTTGTTCTTTCTCATATTGCGATGCTCTATCAGTGAGAGAGCAAATAAAAACTTAGGCTGTCCAATAGGGGAGGCTGCTCCCTGCCCATAAAGCCGGGCTGCCAAGCAGCATCACCACAGGAGAGAGCAGCTGATTCTCCTTCCTTTCTGTCTGAGGCCTTGTCTAAGCTGTGACGTCTCTAACTCAATTAGTGCATCTGCGAAGATGCCATTAAATAGGTGGGTCTGACATTTCAAATAGATCTGGCACGAAGCTATTTCTTGCTCAAAATTTTCCGCTCATTCACACAATGCTCAAACTGCAGTGCTGAGGTTGAAAACAGGAAAAATCACTTGGCCTGGCACCAAGTGCTTCAGGGCGTGTCCGTTTCTGCCCCTTGGCCGGGGCAGACCACGGAGAAGACCGATGCCTGGCGTGCCACGAGCTATCCTTGGGTGACCACCTGACACCCTCTCCAGGGAGGGCGGGTCTCAGGGCCGGAGCCAAAGAATTCCAAACCTGGTCGACTCTCCATCTTGTCTATGAGGAGAGAACACTACTCTCACTCAAGTAAGACGCCCGTTTAAAGAAATGCTTCGCCACTGACACGCTTAATAACATGAGAGATGATACTCAGTGGAAAAACACACATGTAACAGGAATTCATGAGCTGGGCCCAATATGAAGGAGTTTGGGGAATAATTAACCAATTTACTTCATTTACATCTTCTAACTAATGTAAACATAACAGAGACAGATGAGGAAAAAAATCTATTCCTGAAGTCTGAGAGCTTTTCCAATAAGTATAAAACAAAAACTCTAAGGAATAGGAAAGGACTGTGTAATCGACAGCGGTTTTCTTCCTTCTTTGTTAACTATACATACAATAATGCTGCACTTTAAATTGTAGCATCTTTGATAGATAGGATATGGTAGGTTACGGTAAATACAGAAATGGAAACACATATTTGTGATATATGGCCAAAGCTACCACACTGAAGTAAACCCCACAAATACTAGATAACAGGGATTCCTTCCACACCCGAGCATGTAAACTCAGGACCTGTTACTAATTTCCAAAGTGGATCATAAAAATGACATAGGCATCATTCCAACGGAGATTAGGTCTAAATAAAAGGGTATTCAAAGGAAATGAAGATAAACTTTTGAGTGACAATACCATAAATATATGAAAAATACTTCAGGTACATCGAAGTTTAATTTAGGACTAACCACTAAAAGAAAAATCATATGTGTATAACATGTTACTTAGGTATTTAGTAGCAGATGAATTATGGACAGCATGAACCACAAATGTGATGCTATTATAGCCTAGTACAGATGTGACCTTTTTTTTAATCTTTATTGTTGAAAGTATTACATGCGTCCCCTTTTCCCCCTATTGGCCCCTTCTGGCCCACCTCAGCCCCTGCCCAGGCCTTCACCACCCTATTGTCTGTGTCCAGGGGTTATGCATATCCTATATAATAAAAGCCTAATATGCTAAATGTCTAGTTGTCCGATCAGCCGTTCAACCAATCAAATTGTAATATGCTAATGGCATGCTACAGCCACTCAACCGCTCGCTATCATGTGCACAACCACCAGTGGGCAGACAGTGAACCGGTCGACTAGTCAACTAATCACTATGACATGCACTGACCACCAGGGGGAAGACACTCCAACCAGTAGGTGATTTTATTCTGGGGTCCAGACAATAAGGACTGAGTGAGATGAGCCAGACACGCCCTGGAGCCGTGCCCAGCTGGACAACCTCCTGTGTCCCTCACCAGCCCTGACTGTGCACCAGTGGGGTCCCTCGGCCTGGCCTGTGCCCTCTCCCAATCCGAGACTCCTCGGGGAGTGTCAGAGAGCCAGTTTCGGCCCGATCCCACAGGCCAGGCCTAGGGACCCCACTGGTGCATGAATTCATGCACTGGGCCTCTAGTATGCATTTAAATTCTTTGGTTGATCTCTTCCTACACACTCACCCACCCCCAGATGTGACTTCTAAATTGCAAATATTTGAGATAAAAAGCATGAATAGCCATATTAAAATACAAGGTGTTTAGTGAAATAAAGTAACCATGGTAGGGGCAAAGAGAGGAGGAATATTCAAGTACTTAACCAGTAACCATTTCCAGAGGCCAGAATTGTAAAATTCCTAAAGCCCTCGCTTTTGCTGCAAGTCTGTTCCAAGCCTGACCTCCGGCTTACTTCTCCGCTGGGGAGGCCTGCCCTGCAGTTCTGACGCCTACCCCTGCTAGGCCACTCCCAGCTCCTCCACACACTGTGTAGAGATTCTGCTGACTTCAAAGGCTGCACTCCATGTGCAGTTACACCCATTCAAAAAGTTTTAAAATATTGGCCTTTATTAGAATCTTATATGCACCTATGCTCTTAAAATAAGGCCTAAAAGCAGCTTTAAAATAAGACCCTAAAAATACAACTGTGAGTGTTTTGATGGTGATATCTACTCCTTCATTATCTACGTGTCATCTCAGCCAAATGACCATGTAGGCAACCCTGAAGAAATTTGCCAAACATCTACTATGTGACAATTACAATGTTCTGTGCATTCGGACCTTGGGATCCAGGTGATGTGACACATAGAAGCTTATAAAGTAACTAGATGCCCGGTGCACGAAATTCATGCACAGGTAGAGTCCCTAGGCCTGGCCAGCAATCAGGGCCAATGGGAGCCTTCCGGCTGCCAGCCGGGGCCTTCCTTCCCTGGCTACCAGCAGTTGGCTGGGCCTTCCTTCGTTCCACACCACCCCCTGGTGGTCAGCACACGTCATAGCAAGTGATTGAATTCCCAGTTTTCAGGTCAAACTCCCGAGGGGACACTTTGCATATTAGCCTTTTATATATATAGATAGATGGAGCATATAAAATAAGTCATATTTAGGATGTTAATAAGACCTATTTAAAAAGTACACGTGAAGGCTTTAAAAAAAAAAAAAAAAAACATAAAGGAAAGTAAAATCCACTTAAGCTGAGCAATTAGAAGGCTTTGTAGGAACCCAGCTGCTGTGGCTCATCAGTTGAGCATCAACCTATGAAACTTGAGGTCACAGTTCAACAACCACTCAGGGCACATACCAGGGTTGCAGGCTTGATGATTCTCTTTCATCTTTGATGTTTCTCTCTCCCTCTCCCTTCCTCTCTGAAATCAATAAAATATATTTTTGAAAAGAGAAAAGAAAAAAAAAAAGGCTTAGTAGGAGAAGTAATATGTGAACTTCAGCTTACCAGTTCTTCTGACTACTCCGTGAGATCTTTTAGAGAGAGAGTAATTGTTCTCATCTTTGAATCCTCAATAGCTAGCTTGAAACATTTTAACACTGAAATATAACAAGGTAGAGAAAACAGTATGGGCAATGACACAAGGAATAGAAAGTACAAGGACCCATGTACCAAGAGGTCCCTGGTTCGATTCCCAGTCAGGGCACATGCCCAGATTGTGGGCTTGATCCCTAGCAGGGGGCATGCAGGCAGCAGCCAATCAATGTTGATGCATCAATGTTTCTACATCTCTCCCCCCACCCCCCATCGTCATCTCTAAAATATATTTTTTAAAAACCTTTTTTTTTAAGTATAAGGAATGTTCCAGAAAATGGTACCTTTGGTGGGTGAGAGAAGGTAATGGAAGACATGCAGAAAGTAGTTGGTGGCCAGAAGGTGGAAAACCTTAATGTGATGCCAAGAAGTTAGGATTATATCATGTAAGAAAAGGGAGTGACGAGGAAGTTGTGCCTTAATCCAACTCTTGCAAAAGTATTTAAGATGGTTTAGACAGCGGTTGACACTGGAGAAGAGAGGCTCTTAGACAAGCAATTTCTATAGACAGAAAAGAGGGAAGTGAGTTCTGAACTGGGCAATAGCCACAGAAAAGCACCTCAGAGAGAAAAGGCACCACTGATGGACGTGGAACCTCACAAAACTTGGCAGGGATGGGAAGAGGAGAGTTGAGGAAAATACAAAAGTTTCCAGGTTTGTTGATTATGAGAACACAGGAAATGAGCCTCCTGATGAATCTATTAATAAAAGTCTGAGCACTTCAAGCTGAAATCTCAGCACGCATCGGAAAAGGTGGGGATGGGGTCCAGGCTCCAGATCCCAGAGTCACCTGCCCAGCGGAACCCTGATGCTGGGTGAGGTCACAGAGGAAGGCAGCGATTCCTGGCTGTTATCAAACTGAGGGCTGTTTCTGACACAGCTCTAGAGGAAATGCTATAAGGATGAATGTTTCTTCCTCCTGATAACAAATCGTATTTCACTTCCCCCCTGCCTACCAGGGAGCTCACCTGTGTTCAGCTTCACCCGTGATAATCTTCATGTGTGGAAATGTTTTATTCTCCATTTCTTGGTCTTACCTTAAGTTACTTCTTCTTCTTGGCCCTGCCTTGCACTTCTCTTTTACTTCATTGTTTCATGTTACGTGTCTGATTCCTCCAAAGTTATTTGTAAAAAAAAATAAATAAATATGGTTCGTAGAGAATCACCTCAAGTCCTTTGTGGGAAAGCAAGTTGTAGATAAATTTAAACTTTAAAAAATGGTTTCATTTGCAGGGACGATAGCTAATTTCTTATGAATCACAGGAATGTTTCTCTCCAACTAACAAAACCTCCTAGGTTTTAAATGTCTGTGTGTTAAAAGGCAAATTAAAGAATGTTTAATTTAATTATAAAACAACTTATCCTCACAAAAAGATTCTCTCTAAATTAGAACCTTAAACTACATAATAAGAAAAAAAAAATTTTTTTCAAGCAAGAATATAAATTTTTGGCAAGCAAAATCTAAAAATTAAAGCATCTCTTAAGATAATATAGTAATATAAAGCCTTAAGAAAACATGGTTTATAAAGATACCATTTATATTCCATTTTTTTAGAGAAGCTACTGAATAAAACAGGCCACGCAATGACAATTCAACAATAAATGTTATATCCCAGGCCAAAGAGAGGTGCCTGCTGTATATATACATTATGTATACAAACTATGATCTCTTTGTGCTTTTCTAGGTTCCAGCCTAATAGGAAAGCCCCTTTTCCAAGCTCAGGGCCTCCACTCAACACTATGCTTCCACAAGTCCCGTCTGTTCTATAAACAACTGGGAGTCTGTCCTCTCCCCTGACAGGCCTTATCATGAGCTGTTTGCTTCTTTTAACCAGTTACCAGGTCTTGTCCTCACTGCCACAGCCCCTTCATGCTGGGACATCAGGACACCTCACTGGAAAATAGGCAGGCTAGATCCGAATAGACACACTTTCCTTCAACATCTAACGTTTTCTTCTATTCACCCACCCACGGGTCCCAACCAGGAAACCTACAAGTTGTTCTGAAGAAATACTATCTTTTAGAAAAACAGTATTCAGTTATACACGTCTTCATAATTGGTCTTTAATAGTATGCCAAGGAAATGTAGTCTTTTAAATCAAGCAGGTGTCCTGGTGGCCCTTGCAACGGAGATGATCTCTTAGGCATGTTTTGTTACATATAAATCTTGGCTCAAGCACTATTTAGCAAACCACCACTTATTGAGGAGTCAATGTACTAGACATTTAAAAGCCACTTTTAAGGCTTTGTAAAAGGAATTGTTTATTATCTCCATCCTGCAAATGACGAAACAAACTCAGAAAGCCACATACGTTCGAAGGCTTTTGGCTTTTTGTGCACACACTACCTCTGTGTTCAAAGAGCTAAGAGTGCAACGCAGCTCTGAGCACCTCCCATCTTTCAACACACATCAGTGGATCGCCTCTACCTGTGGGCTCAGCTTCCAAGAAGAGAGGATAGCTGTGTCTTGAAATGTAAGTACAGTTAGGCAGACAAAGGAGAACCGAAGAGCCTTCTAGGTAGAGGAGAACACGTGTTAAGTCCTGGGGACATGAAAGGGCTTAATACATTCTAGGAACTGAGTAGTTCAGCAGGACTAACGCCACGGTGCACGGTGCATGGTGAGGGTGGGGGAGAAGGGAGGCAGATGGCGGATGTGAAGAAAACAGCATGTCATGCGAAGAAGCTGGCTAACAGGGACGTTAGCAGCAGAGTGGCTTTATTTTACAAAGTGCACATAACTGTTTTCGACTCACCAAAAGGGCAATTTCATATCCATTTGGAATATATTTCTCTACTGAGCTCACGCTCCCATCTCCTCAGATATTCTCCATTTACCTTTTCCTCTTTCTTTCTGTTCCTCCCTCTCCATCACCTCATCAGAATCGACCTCCCCTATTATCACCACTTCCCCCCCCACCTTTGACTCCCAGCAACTTTCTGTGCCTCTCATGTCTGTACCAGCTGCTTGGCCCTTCTGTGACAATGAAGGAGGTGTTCATCTCCTCCTGTAAGAGGTCCTCCACCCACTGACCTCTGGAGCTCATCCCACTGCATGTTTTCACGTCTGTCCTGCCTCTCTCCTGTCTCATCTCCCAGATCATCCCCACGAGCAAACAGAAGTGCTCCACTCTATCCCATGAAAAAAGTGCCCGCCCTTGGCCCTAGATCCTCTTCCAACTTCTCAGAAGAGCTGTCCGCACACTGTCCCCTCCTACTTCTCATTCTTCTCCTCTCCCGCCAGGTGGGCTTCAAGTTGAAGCTCCTACCACTCCAATAACCTGCTCTTTTCTCTCAGTTCTAAACAGTCTCTTAAAAGCTTCAAATCACTAAATCAATTATGTTTTTAAATTTAAGTTTAAAGTAATTAATCCCTGGCCGGTGTGGCTCAGTTGGTTGGAGCGTCATCCATGTGTGCCAAAGCATGGTGGGTTCAGGTCCTGGTTGGGGCATTAAAGGAAGCAACCAATCCATGTCTCTCTGTCTCTCTCTCTCTCTCTCTCTCTCTCTCCAGACCTCTCTCTAAAAATAAGTAAAAATATTTTAATCAATTAATTGATTACTAAAACTTTGTGTTTTAGATAAAATAAATAAAGTAATTAAAATGACATAAATTGAAAATTCCCTTTTCAGGATCATTAACCATAGTAGCCACATGAGGTTGTGACCAGTGTCTTAAACATCACTGACTTACCATGATATTTTTATATATAAATCACATTATGCCACGCCCCTGATTAAAATCCTTCCCTCAGTTCCTTACTCTTGTGCTTTGGACAAAATTTAAACTATTTTTTATTTTATTTTTTTTAATATATTTTATTGATTTTTACAGAGAGGAAGGGAGAGAGACAGAGAGCTAGAAACGTCAATGAGAGAGAAACATCGACCAGCTGCCTCTTGCACACCCCCTACTGGGGATGTGCCCGCAACCAACGTACATGCCCCTGACCGGAATCGAACCCGGGACCTTTCAGTCCGCAGAACAACGCTCTACCACTGAGCCAGACCAGTTTCGGCTTAAACTATTTTTTAATAGTCACCCAAATATATGTTTAGAGAGAGAAAAGGAGAGGGAGAGAGAGAGAAACATCAATTGGTTGCCTCTCATACATACCCAATCTTTTGGCATATGAGGACACTCCAACCACTGGCCAGGGCTAAACTGTTTTAGACAAAACCTACCTGAACTACCTTTGGCTAACTTTCTTTGTCATACTTTTTCCTTCTCCCCATGGGCTCCAGGGACACAGACGTACCTTAAGTTCCCCCAGTTGTTTGACAGCCCAGAGCCTCAGTGTCTACTGTTCCTGGAATGCTTTACCCTAGCTCTTCCTGTGGCTCCTCCCTTGTCCTTTGGCTGATCAGATACAGGCTTCCCTGACCAAACTATAAATAGATCTCTTCTATCATGCTCCATCACCGTGTCCTGACCATTTCTGTAACAGCATCCATGCTGACTTACACATTTATTATTTATTATTGGTCTTTTCAGTGGACTGCAAGCTCCACACTGACAGGGAGTGTGCATGCTCACTTATTAATTAATGTCCATTTGCTGCTCAGGGCAGTGTCTGGCATACCCTGAGTGTCCAATAAACAGCATCATATGCTGCGGATAAACCAGGTATGACAAATGCTGAAACATCTCCATCATATGTATTGAGTCATTCATTTGAGATTTATTCAGGAGGTACAAGGGGCTACGAGTGAAAATAAACAGACTCTGCCCTCAAGAAGCTCACAATTTAATGGTAGAAGTTGATAATTTCATACACTGCAATAAGTACACTAATAAAGAACTGCTCAGAGTTATGAGTGCCCAGAGAGGAACAAGAACCTAGGAAAGATGAGAGAGTGTTAGGTACCTGAGGCTTTCAAGAGGCAATGAGACCTGACTTAAAGATAACAGGAGTTAACCTGGTGAAGGATCATAATATTTATTATTCCTGTAAAGAGATCTATGTGAAAAGGCAAAGAGACATAAAAGAGCGTGGTGAATGTGTGCAGGATATAAAACACAGCTGAATAATAGAATAATAGATAGCCCTAGTAGTGGTCGGCAAACTCATTAGTCAACAGAGCCAAATATCAACAGTACAATGATTGAAATTTCTTTTGAGAGCCAAATTTTTAAAACTTAAACTTCTTCTAACATCACTTCTTCAAACAGATTCACCCAGGCCGTGTTATTTTGTGGAAGAGCTTTGGCCACACTCAAGGGGCCAAAGAGTCGCATGTGGCTTGTGAGCCGCAGTTTGCCAACCACCGCCCTACTGGTTTGGCTCAGTGGATAGAGCATTGGCCTGCGAACTGACAGGTCCCAGGTTCGATTTCAGTCAAGTGCATGTACCTTGGTTGCAGGCACATACCCAGAAAGGAGTGTGCAGGAGGCAGTTGATCAATGTTTCTCTCTCATTGATGTTTCTAACTCTCTAGCCCTCTCCCTTCCTCTCTGTAAAAAAAATCAATAAAATATATCTATTTTTATTTTTTTAATATATTTTATTGATTTTGTACAGAGAGGAAGGGAGAGAGATAGAGAGCTAGAAACATGGATGAGAGAGAGTCATCGATCAGCTGCCTCTTGCACACCCCCTACTGGGGATATGCCCTTGACCGGAATCGAACCCGGGACCTTTCAGTCCCCAAGCCGACGCTCTATCCATTGAGCCAAACCGGTCTCGGCAAAATATATGTATTTTTAAAAAGAGTACAGTTTTTTGTTTTTTTTAAAAAAAGAGAGAGAATAACAGAAAAGCTAGAAGGCTAAGCCACACAGGGCCTTTCTGCCACGCCAAGAAGGTTAGATTCTATGCTGTTGGCATCAGGAAAAGTTTTTACCAAGAGAGTGACATCATTTTAATTCCCTATCAATCATACTGTGGCTGTGTGGACGGTAGACTGGAGGGTTACAGATGGGGAAAACATTAAGCCTATAGCTATAGTCCAGAAGATGAATGATGACAACTTGAACTCACTCGGTGGTTGCAGGAATTCAGCACGAATGATCAATTTCAGTAAGACTTAGGAAGTAAATTAAGCTGTTCCAAGATCATCAGTGACCTTGGCGAGGGTAGCTTCAGTGTGTTGGTGGGGAAAGAAAACATTTCACAGCTGCAGAAATAACCAGAATTGTGGAAGTGGTGATTGGCTTTTCCCAAATCTGGCTACTTATCAGAAGCACCAGGGGAGCTTCTGAAAGACTATGGCTAAACTCTAGAGCCACTGAGTCTGTCTCCATAAGCAGAGCCCAGGAACCCTTATTTTGACCAAGTTCCTCAGGTAGATCTTATAGAAATACCTACATATTTGCTTTGGAGGAATAAAAAAATGAAAGCACATGGGCTAAGAGCATTAGTTTATCAAACACAGATAAATTTTACCTCAGACTTTGAAAAATAAATCTCTTTCTAAAATCCAGAATATACACTTCCAGTATAATCCCATCTTAAGTCAACAATTTAATTAGTAAAAACTCAATAGCATTTAAATATCCAAAATAGAATTGTGCAAGAGACTGTGGGGAACACCAACAAAGAATTTGCAGTCTACCTCAGGGGCCCAAAAGGAATTTAAATCAATCAGAAATTCTGCAGTGCCAAACAGTGTGGAATCAACCCTTAGCCATCAAGGGTCAGAGAAGGCTGCCATCTGTGACCACTGTGCCTCTGGACCTGTCTCAAAGTATCGAATTCTTATTCTTGAAAGTTCGTTTCAAATCCTACCTCATTCAGGAAATCTTCCCTCTCTATAGAGGGATGTGTTCTTTTCTCTTGATTGTCCTAAACTCTCTGTACTTCTAAAAGCACCTATAAGGTTCTGGACACAATCTCCAACTTGTGTGTTGGAAGGGATTCCTCACACATCCAAGCAATTCTCAGTTCTGATGCTACCTGGGGATAGTATCAGATTCCACAGATTAAGGGCTCAGTCCCACAAGACTCTCAAACCCCACCACCACCCCACCCCCTGACACACACACATTTCAGATTCCATTCCCAAGTCCAGGTTGTTACCAGTATGCCTGACCAACAGGCTACAGATTGAAGGTTACAATGACCCCCCCTCCTGTGTTCCACTAATTTGTCTGTGGTTCACAGAACTCAGAGAAATGTTCTACTTACTAGATTTCAGGTTTATCATAAAAGAGATAACTCAGAAACAAGGCAAGATTTGGGGAAGGGACACAGAGCTTCCATGCCCTCTTCAGATGTGTCACTGTCCAAGTTCACCAGCTCTCGGAGCTCTGTACTTTTGGGCTTTTAAGGAGGCTTCCTTGTGAAGTATTATTGATTATAACACTGACCTTCGATAATTGGGATCGATCTCAGCCCCTTTCCCCTCCCCCAAGATGGAGGGGGTGAGAGAAGGGGACTGAAAGCTTCATCCCTCTAATCACATGGTTAGCTACTCCGGTGATCCAGCCCCATCCTTAGTAGACCCAGGGATATCCAAAACTCACCTCCTTGATATAACAAAAGACACCTTTATGCTACCAACACTAAGGAAAGTCCAAGGGTTTGAGGAGCTGTGAACAGGAACCTGGGATGAAGACTAAATATATGTTTCTTATAAATCACAATAATGTAGCCATCAATTATTGAATGCATATATTGTGGGCCATATGCTTTACATCATTTTACTGAGAACTCACACGCACATAAAAAAATAGGTCTGTATTATTATCTCCATACCGCAGATGATAAAATTAAGTCCCAGTGAGAGAGACAGTGCCTCGCTGGGGAGCCTTCCTACCAGCAAGAGTTGAGGTGGGCCTGAAACGCTAGTCGGCAAAGCCTGAATTCTCACACCAGGGTACCAGGACTCCTTTTCAAATATTGGCCTTTTCAGAATCTAACAAAACCAATATCTTCAGTAAGATTAGTCACCCATCAATTACTTATATAAATGAATTAGTCTTTTCAATTCCAATCTACTTGAATGATAGACAATGAGGCCCTTCAGAATCCCTACCCACTCCTGAAAAGTATGTATGTGTTATTCACCATATATCATGACTTTGAAGTAATGAGAAATGAAAATGAGACACCGTCACAAGGGAGGACTGAGGCACCCACTGTAAACTAAAGATACAGTACCTTCAGCAGGAATGTTAGAGAAAAACAAGACCAAAAGCAATCCTCTATCTCCATATAATTCGTGAATTAAATATATCATCCTTTACCTCAATAATTAGCTTGCCTTTGTTATCAATTTTTTTACATTAAGTATTGAACACAATATAATGCTTATTGAAATTAATTGATTAAAATATTATTTTTGCTTAACCCGCATCCAAGGATTTTTCCCATTGATATTTGGAGAGAATGGAAGAGAGGGAGGAAGAGAAGGAGAGAGAGAGAGAGAGAGAGAGAGAGAGAGAGAGAGAGAGAGAGAGAGAGAGAGAGAGAGAGAAACATCAATGTGAAAGACTCACTCACAGGTTGGCTGCCTCCCATACACGCTCTGATCAGGGCTTGGAATCGAACTTGTTACCCAGGTATGTGCCCTTGATCAGGAATAGAACAAGAGACCTTTTGGTATGAAGGCTGATGTGCTAACCAGTGAGATATACCAGCCAGGGCTTAATTGTTAAAATTTCTACATTGATGCGCCTTACTCTAAGATAGGGGTGTCAAACTCAATCAGAGAAGGGGCCAAAATCTAAAATCCAGCCTAAATCGCAGGCCGAATGGTTTACTGAACAGTCATAAACTGACAATGTCATAAACTGACAGCGGAGTGCAGTGATGACAGCGCGGTGCGGGCCACACTGCAAGGCCTGGCGGGCTGGATTTGGCCCGCGGGCCTTGTGTTTGACACATGTGCTCTAAGAATACAAGCCCCAAAAAAGTAAAAACATGAAACAGTCAAACTGAAGGGTAAGAATTTGCTACCTAAATATATATTTTATTTTACCAAGAGTTCACCTATTTCTTTAAATAGTAACCTTTCCATTTATATAATTTATTTCTATACGACTTTTCAGAAACTTTCCCTGGTTTAAGCTAGGCCTATCAATTGCCATCCCACGCACATCTTTCTAGAGATGCCCGTGTGGTAGGAAAATATTAACATCCACTATTTCATTTAATCTTTTCCTGGGTCCATCTGTTCCCTGAATGTCACAATTTACTCTAGAGTACATTATCTCACCCAAATGAACTGGCCTAAGCCTGAGAAAAACCCTGCTCCCTGTCTCCTTCAGCTATGGCACATGGGGGGAAAAATAAAATGTCACTGCTGGTCTGCTTTCCAGAAAAGTAATAGAGGGGTTTCCTCAAGGGGAGGAAAGGTTGATCCCATGGAAGTGAATGGAGGAGGCCAAATTGAGGGTGAGAGGGAGGCACTTTAGAACAATAAAATGATGAGGAGAAGGAGATGAACTGACCCAGGTCTACCAGTTCTGAACACCAAGTTCCAAACTCGACTCCTGATTCTGTTCTTGACCTTGGTTCTCTGTATCCTAATGTAGCTCCAGGAAGTTAGCAAAAATTATGCCAGAAGAAAGCGTCTTACAGAACCTAGGAAAATGCCAGTCCTTACTACTGATAAAAGAAAAGCTAAGCTACCTGAAACAATAAGATTTTTTAAATCACCAACGTGGTATTAATAAACCCTCTAATTTGTTGGAATCGTGATTAACTCAAGAAATGCAAACCATTTAAGGCCAATCCTCTGCCTTTAATGTTCTCTCTAAACAATACATTCCATCTCAGATTTGACTTTTGAACATTTTCCCTGACATTTTGTCTTCAGTTACATTATTTCAAATAAATGCCTTATCCTTTTTCTTTTTTTAATCCTTTCCCCAGAATATTTTTCCACTGATTTTTAGAGAGAGTGGAAGAGAGAAGAAAAGACAGAGAGAAATATCAATGTAAGAAAAATACATTGATTGGATGACTCCTGCAAGCACCTGACCACAGCCCGGGGAGGAGTCTGCAACCAAGATACTTGCCCTTGACCAGAATTGAACCCGGGACCATTCAGTCCGAAGGCTTACTCTCTAGCCACTGAGCCAAACTGGCTAGGGCTGAATGCCTCATTCTTTAAAAAAAAAAAAAAAAAGGTAGAATTTCATTACTCTCACATAGTAGTAATGCCTTGAGGTCCTTTCAGAGCAGCTGGTCTAATGCATCTCACTCTCAATTAGCCTCTACCACATCTAGTTTTAGTTTTAATCTCTCCTACCTCTTTTCTTTCCTGCTCCTCTTCTCCTGGGTCCTCTCCAATACACAGTATCTCTCTGTGATAAAGTAACGGTCTAAATTCAATGCCTTCTTGTCAAGTCAGACACAGATCACCACCTCCCTGCTTTGACATTGATACTTCAGTACATGCAGCCTTGAGCTAGAATGATACTGGCTGCCAAATGACATTGGAAACTCATATATTGTCTACTTTCCACCCATATCCCAATTCAGTTTCAGAACTGTAATTTTTCTGGCTTGTTTTCTTTTTTGGTAAAAATAAAATGACAGAGTTTAAATTATTTTTTCCCAACTAGTTTGCATTATACCCAACTGCCTTCATTTATGAACTCATTTGACAATTGTGGTCTCATTCCTTAGGCTGTCAGTTTATTAGTTTACTTCCTTTTGTGTGTGTGTGTGTGTGTGTGTGTGTGTGTGTGTGTGTGTAATCACATTTGTAATTAGAGAACTCTTATCTCTTGAATTTTTAAATACTCTAATATTGGAAGAGAAAGGGGGAGAGAGAACAACATTAATCTGTTGTTCCACTTATGTATGCATCCATTGTTTGCTTCTTGTATGTGCCCTAACTAGGGATCAAACCCACAACCGTGGTACACCAGGACAACACTTTAACCAACTGAGCTACCCAGTCAGGGCCTATATTTTTATCCAGTATACTTAGAACTCAATAAGTGTATGGTCACTTACTTTCCTTCCCATGTTTCTCAACAGTACCAGTAGGAGTTATGTCCAAGGCTAAATCCAGCTTGTCCATTTACTAGCCATGATCCTTCCCAAATCTGTCTCTCTAATCAGAAGTTTCCTGTCCCAATGACAGGCACGTGAAAACAGGTAAGGTGAGGAAGGCATGGAAAGTGTGGAACAGTGTCCATGCCTGCTCAGTAAGTGAAGTAAACACATTCACATCTAAATTCATCCAATGGTGTCCAAATACTGACACCCTTCTTCCTTCAACTTTATAGAAACGTGTTTCATATCACATTATGCATTCGATGTATGTTCAAATTAATGCTGGGAAATTGCAAAGCAGACTTAGAGGTAGGCATCCAGGGGTCCTCAAACTTTTTAAAGTGGGGGCCAGATCACGGTCCCTCAGAGAGCTGGAGGGCCGGACTATATGAACTACTAATCCCTACTGTAACACCTTGGCTGCGCTCACTGCCCAAAAAACCTGGCGGGCAGGATCAGACTCCCCTGGGGGCTGCATGTGGCCCGCAGGCCGTAGTTTGAAGACCCCTGAATCTATACAGTACACTAGCTTGGAGCTCTCTTGACTTGACTCTGGTGGGAGAGGAAAAAAATCATCTATTTCTTTTAGTTGTTTGTAGTCCTCTCTTAATATTAAATAAAACATAATAATAAGTAAGCCATCATAATTTAGCTCCACTTGTTAGCCCTAGCAAAGGGTACTACCAACAAAAAAAAAACAAACACCTAATATATTAAACGTGTGTTCCATTGGTAGAGAACCCAATAGCCTGCCTTCAGCATAGCTATTAGGTTTCCATTCCTCCAGAGTTCTGAATGACTGCCGGCCCAACTTCATTCTTAAAGAAGTTAATCAAGTTGCTTATTATAAGTAAATTCTAAAACAAAGATATCCTATCCAAGAGAGTTCATTTAATTGTACTGCTTCTTGGATGTTAATTTTAAAAGTTAAGTTGACTGTGGTAATTAAATCCAACTACAAACTTGTGATAGCCTAGAAGTACGTTATGTGATGTGAATTCAACAAAAAATATCTTCGTAATTTTAGGTTTTAGCAATTTATTGTTGGATTTTTAAGTTCATGTTTCTGATACTTTATTTAAATAGACTCTTGGGAACCATGAAGTATGATTTTCAACAATTATCACATTTTAATTGACATCACCCATTTATCTAATAACTTTAATACTTGGAAGCCATTTGTTGAGAAATATTCACTGATTCGAATGCTTTGATATTTTTAAAAAATCTTTTCCCTCAATACACCCCTATTTCTGAATTAAGAAGTTTTACTGATATTGATGCTTTGTACCTAATCTCATTTGCAACTAGAGAACTCTAACCTCTTCAATTTTTAAATACTCTCTTGAAATCAAAGGATTTAAGAATAGATTAGTGTCTATATAAGTTATATAACTGATTTTTGGATTTTAAAAAAATTATCTGGTCATGTCCATTCAACAACAGCATCAAATGGCTCACTTTTAAAGTTCGCCCACAAAACAACTTATTTGATAATCAACAAATCCATCTTTAGAAACCTCACAATTAAAACATATACATTATTTGAAATTTCCACATTGAAATGATCTCCCCTCAACATAGTAATTTTAAAAAATCTTTTATTTGGTCTCCAGAAATAACAAAACCTATTCTTTTTGTGCAAAATTGAAAGTCTATTTACCAGTCCAGCTAGAGTAAAATAAGGTAGACTCCTCTGTCTAGATAATTAGCATTGAAGAACTAATGTTCTAACAGGCATATCATTAAAAAACATTAGCACATTAGCAACTTGTACAGTTTTCACTTAACATCTCTATAAACAAGTTATATGCACTCTAAACACACAGTTAAATAAACAACCCAATTACATTCTAGAGCTCCCTTGAAGGATGTCTAACATAGTAAAGAAATGTATGTTCTAACATTGCTTTCGCCTAAAGGGCTGCTTCAAATCCTCTGTGAAATGAATCATGGTAGACATACATAAGTAAATGTAAAAAAAAAAAAAAGTATTAATGTTCACATATAATACCTTAATAAAAAAATAAAATAAAATAAAATAAAAAAGTATTAATGTAGCAGCTTCTTATTTATTTCGGTGGTGCTTTTTATTTAGGTAGTGATCAAAAAATAAGTTAAAAGCATTTATCAGAGACATTGGAGAGTCTCAATATGGTGGGGCAAAGTGGCACTCAGATTGCAGAAAATATGTACAGAGTCCAGATACCTCAGGTTGAATCCTAGCACTACTATTTTTATGTTAAATTAGCCTTTACCAAGTTACTCAAACTCTCCAAATCCCAATTTCCTCTTCTGTAAAACAGGACTCAGAAGAGTACCTTTCTCTTTGGGGTTTTATGGGGGTTAAATAAGATTATCCTTGTAAAAGTACCTAGACTAGCACCAGATGCTTACATAGCAAACAATGAATGTCAAGCATCATCATCATCATCATCCCACTGTGATGCAAAAAGGAAAAACTGGATGTAAAGATAGTTGAATAAGTTCCATTCTTCTGTACTCAAAGCAGACCAATGGGCAGACCCCAAGCCAGTAAGTGAATCTCCATATTCAGATCGAGTCTCAACTTCTATTCAAAAGCTGCCTCTCACTGCCAGCATATATCTCATCTGAACAACCAAAAGGACAATCTGGTTACTCATACTATATCACATTAATATGTAAATGCATCACTTCAGCAAGAAAAATCACAAACAAGTAGTTCATTCATGCCTCATTTTAGTCATGACAATCTCAAACTTGTCACCCCAAAATTAAATTTTACAGCTACAGTTAAATAAACACATTCACATCCAAATTCATTCAATGGTGTCAAAAAGGATCAACAGAAAGAAACAATCCAGGAGGAGAAGAAGGATTAGTCCACTAAGCATGGATTGTCAAATACTGAGGAGAAAATGCACCATTATTTGAAAAGCATAAATTATATACAAACACTATTGACTTACACAAACAATGGCCCCTTGTTTTATGATTACATTCAATAACTGCACATAGTCAGTCTTAAAATGAAAACTGCACAAAGGACAGTCTTAAAAACATGTGAAAGAGGAAAGTTCTATCCTCAAAGGAAAGGACCTTATCTCTAGTGCATAATTTTTGGATAATAGAAAGATAAAAGGTTATAGTAGAATATGAGTAGTTTTTTCTGCCTATGATGAATTTCTTAAAAGAGAGAACTCCTTTTCCCCTAAAGTTGGTTTATAATTAGAAATTAGATTCTTCAATAATTCAATGACTAAAACCTTTCCTAAAACCAAATGACCTCTTTAATTAAATGTTCTCCTGTTATATAGGCTCTGCAAGGCAGGTGTCATCTCTACAGATAAAAAACCCTTTATAGCTGAGACTGGTTTGGCTCAGTGGATAGAGCATCAGCCTGCGGACTGAAAGGTCCAGGGTTCGATTCCGGTCAAGGGCATGTACCTTGGTTGCTAGCACATCCCCAATAGGGGTGGTGCAAGAGGCAGCTGATCAATGACTCTCTCTCATTGATGTTTCTAACTCTCTATCCCTCTCTCTTCCTCTCTGTAAAAAATCAATAAAATATATATTTTTTTAAAAACCTTTATATATGCATTAAATGACCTTTTCCCTCTATGTCCATCCTTTTCTTTCATTTGACATTCTAACAGTAATTAATTATTGGTAAAAGTTTAAAAGTCTAACAAATTACTAATGTATTTCAGGAAATGCTCTGATTTGCATAATATTTATGTCCCCATTTTTCATTCTATCATGAAAATGTTCAAACTAAAGTATTTTACTCTTCCATACCTCTTTTTAAAAATTCTCAGTTCAAAAGAATACAGCTAGTGAGAGGAAATCTGTATAATTTTATTATGGCATCAAGAAGTAGGTTAGGATTTGAAAACCTAAAGAACAGAATGAATATGTACATAAAATTGACATTAGATTTAAATACTCTTGCCACAAACAATGTATTTAGAATTGTTTAATTATAATTGTGGTTCATCTGAGTAAAGGTATGAAAGATGCATAAAAATATGGTGATTGCACTTGAATTACTTACAATTTTAATCTTTAAGTATCTGTCTAAAAACCAAAAGCAGTTAAAATTACCATTAAGACATTATGTCAAATGCTCTGGAGTATGTAAACCCCAAAATGCATTGTCATCAAATCTCACTTTCCCTGAGGGTAACACTTCCTATTTAGTGAATTTCATTAGCAATAAATCAAAGAAAGTAAAGACCCTTAAGTATGTGACTGTTACGTGTATGTGTGAAATACATATTCCTCCAACACTTCGTCTTGACTATGATGACGTAGGCAAAATGCTTTACCATCATTCAAAATAAATGATAAAGCCAAGGCAAAGTGATTAAGTGACTTAGTAAAAAATACCAGCCAATTGTTGGCAATTTTCCTTTTTTATTAGGCTTCTTGGCTTTCTAGTTCGGGGGTTTGGGGGTTGCAAAATAGAGTACCATCTGAGAGAGAGAGCATCATCTGAGGGAATAGGAAATGCACGTTATGGATACTGATAGTCCCAAAGGAGGTGTGGGACTATCTAAATCTTACACAAACACTAACAAACAGCAAAAAGGAACAGGAACAGGAGGACTCTTCTGAATCCCAAATCACTAGCCTGACAAATAAGAGGCGTAAAAGTACAATTTCTGGAAACTTCCCCCTCCGGCCCACTCTGTCGGCTGTTTCCACCTGGAAACAAATGCCAGCTTTCCTGATGCTTTTTAAATGGGCTTTTTTTTTTTTTTTTTTCTCGGCGAATGTCTGCACTCCTTGGGCAAGGCCCCTTCAAGTAACTGAATCCCGCCTGAATTGCTCGGTGGAAGACATGCTGGTTCCCAATTCAAAATAAATCCCTTCGCTTTTTCTGTAGGAAGAGTCACGAAAAAAACCAAAAAAAAACCCCTCCTAGCTATCATTCAGATGCAGCCTGTTATCTTGAAGATTGGCAGGCCCAATCTCAGCTTGGGGAAAGGAGAGGATGCTGGGGGAGGGGGCGCAGAGAGAGGGCGAGAAAGATGCTGGTCAGTTCCGAGATGATGTAGGAATGACAAGGCACCTGGACAACCCAGGTCCACTCTCCGCCCCCCCCCCCCCGCCCCTACTCCGCCCCTCCGGCTCAGAGCCTGCGCCTCGGTCCCTCTGGCACAGGCCTGGAGCTGTGAATTAGGTGCTCGGGCAAACACACCACCTTTTATTCTCGCCTCCCTGCGAGGAGAATGGTGGGGAAGTGTCGCTGGGTAAAGCTGCACCACAACAAACGAGGTCTTTCTCCTCGCACCCCGCCTCCCCTCGCCAGGCGACGACTGTCTCGAACAGCAGACACAGCTGAGAGAAGCGGCGGAGAAGCAGGGCGGGCAGCGGGGCATCTCCACGCGGAGGCGGGAGGGGAAGGGAGGGATGAATCCCACAGCCCTGCGAGCCCCTCCGGGAGGCTGGTGGGAGATGTGGAGCCGGGAGCCGGGGGCAGGGAAACTGGCTTCCAGGCGTGCGCCGCCAGGGGAAGTCCATCCTGGGGCGGACCCCCCACCCCCACCCGAGGCGGCGGACGCGGAGGAAATGGCTTTGTATTGCAGGATGAAAGGCAGACAGGAGGGCCACCAGGCGTGGCGGGGCGGGGGAGCGAGGGGTTCCCCCCAGCCGGACACCCCGCCCGTGCCCGGGTACCGCTGTCCCCCTCCATTCCCATCAAAGCCCCTCCTCCTCCCCCGCCTCGGGCTCCCAGGGCCGGAGCAGGTAGCCTCCTCTGCACCCTGCGCTCACCTGCCCACGAAGTTCTCCAGCACCGAGCTCTTGCCGGCGCTCTGGCCGCCCACCACGGCGATCTGCGGCAGCTCCAGCAGGCAGCTCTGCCCCAGCGCCGAGAAGGCGTCCTGCAGGCGGTTCACCAGCGGGATCAGCTCCTCCATCTCCCGGTTCCCCATGCTGCCTGCACCGCCGCCGGCTGCCCGCGGGGTCTCTGCTGGCCAGGAGCCGGGCCGCGCGGGCGGGGTTCAGTCAATGGGGCTCAGACAGCCCGGTCCAGCGCCCACGTCGGATCCCGCCGCCCGGCCCGCCCGCTGGCCCGCCGCTGGGCTCCTGACAGCTAACAGCCCGCAGCGCGCCTGCGCGGGAGGGCGGGGCGGGGCCTGGCTCCCAGCCCGCCCCGCCCGGCGGCAGCCCCGCCCCCGGTTCCCAGGCAGCGCGCACCGCTGCCTCCCAGCTGCGGCCAGATGCCTCCGCCCCTGGGCCAGCACCCAATCAGCAGCAGCCGGCGACACGGCTCCCTTCCAGCAACTACACAGCCAAAGCCCCCTGGGGAAAACTCTGCCACAGCTAACGACTCAGGACTGCCACCATCACCACCACCACCACCACCACCACCAGTCATCAGTGCCCCGCCTCCAGAGGACAATTCCCCAAAGGGTAGCTCGTGTTCTCACGCTCTGCTCCAGAACACGAATCTCACCGGGGAGGTGGCCTGTTGGGATCTAAATTCTCCTATCTGACAACCGTTTCAGGCCCTGCGAAGTCTGACTCCCCCTAATTATTCTCACCTCTCTCCCTCTCCAATCTACCAAGCTCATGCTGTCCTTGGCTATTCCTCACACCACCATTCCTCCTCCCAATCCACCCCCTTCTATAGGGTCTGTCTACACCCACCCGGTTAAATTAAGCAAATCGAGACGGGCCTTTGGATCCTGTGTCTGATGATGGGAGACACAAAGATAAATGGACATGTTTTTCTTAGTCTCCTTAGAAAATTCCTCTTTTCAAATACCCATAGTTGTCAGGATTTCATTCATGGGCCTTGCCGTGTCTCGTGCGTTATGCCTTTCCCAGTCATGCCAGAGGGAGATGTGACTAAGGAAGAGTGGTCACATGGTACAACTTGCTGGCTTTGGAGATGGAGAAATGGAGGTCACAAGCCAAGGAATGCGGGCAGCCTCTAGAAACTGGGAAAGGCAAAGCAACAGATTCTCCCCTAGAGCCTCTGAAACTGATAGGACTAAATGACAAGCTCCCTGAGGACAAGATCAATCTCTGTGATTCTCAATGCCCGGCACAGTGCTTAGCGCTTAAGAAGACCACAGTCCACTGGAGTCAGATGTGAGCAAATTATTGCAACACAATGTAGTTCCAAGGGCACTATGGAATGAACTGTCTCCTCAAACTTCATATGTTGAAGTCCTAACCCTCAGTGTGGCTATAGTTGGAATAAAGAAATAATTAAGGTTAAACGGGTCATAAGGAGACACCAGAGCACTATCTCTATCTATCTGTTATCTATCTATCTCTTCTTCTGCTCTCTATCACATTTTTTCCTCCATCACCTTCCTAGCCAGGAAGAAATATCCTAAAGTTTAGCAGCCTTTTTTCAGGCATTGCTCTTTATCTAAGAACTTAGAAGTTTTTATAAACATATCAAAGCTCTCATATCTAAATGAGTATTTTCCTTCAGGATCATTTTGAGAAGTGCTTGATTTATTGCAATAATACTACATTTCACCCAATGTCAGTGGAACTCTTCCACTGAAATTAGAAGTCAGTATTCCACAGTCACACATCATTTTAGATGAACAGAATAGTATTCATGTTGAACCCCTACCACATTCACAGGACTTAGTCAAATAACTTTTAGCTAATTCTAAAAAGTAAACCTAGCCCTATTTGGTTTGGCTCAGCGGATAGAATGTTGGCTTGCAGACTGAAGGGTCCCAGGTTCCATTCTATTCAAGGGCTCCTACCTAGCCCTAACTGGTTTGTTTGGCTCAGTGGATAGAGTGTTGGCCTGCAGACTGAAAGTTCCCAGGTTCGATTCTGGTCTAGGGCATGTACCTTGGTTGCCAGCACATCCCCAGTAGGAGGTGTGCGGGAGGCACTGATTAATGTTTCTCTCTCATTGATCTTTCTACCTCTTTATTCCTTTCCCTTCCTCTCTGTAAAAAAATCGATAAAATATATTTTAAAAAGGTTTCTACCTGGGTTGCAGGCTCCTCCCTGGCCCAGGCCCTGGTTGGGGCATGTGAAGGGGTGGGTACAGGAGGCAACCAATCAATGTGTTTCTCTCACATTGATATTTCTCTCTGTCTTTCCCTCTCTCTTCCACTTTCTCTAAAAATCAATGGAAAAATAACCTCAGGTGAGGATTAAAAATAAAATAAAATGTAAATCTATACTATGTATTATACACACACACACACACACACACACACACACACACACATATATATATATATATATATATATATATATATATATATATATATATTCATATTATATACAAATATTTTTTTTAAATATGCTACAGGCTAAAGGCAAACTCTAAAGAGAAGAGTTAGAAAGTTTTGGAGAAGTGAAGACATCCTGGAAAAATATTTAACCTTTCAAAGAAGAGCAGCACATGATTGACTATATGAACTCAGGAATTCATGTTTTTTTTAAAATTAGTCACATTACTGCAGAATCACATTTCATACCCTTCCCACAGAGCCTAGATTAGTGCTCATCGATATTTATGAGGCAGAACTGAACAGAAACATTAAACATTTGTCATGTCCTCCAGGGTCAGAATCACTGGGTAATAATATTTACTACTCTGTGTACAGGTTAGGAACTATTGAAGTCCTTCAGTTCTTTTTCCAGGGGTTTATCTCATGGATGGGTTTTAGATCTTACTACAAATCAGCTTGTCCTCAGGCATCTTTTGAGTTCTATTAAACCCAGTTGGCATCGATACAGACACAGACCCTCAGCCCAGTAACCATTGTAGTTGACACACCTCTCGGGATCCTCTCTCCTTTAGTCTAACTGGATGAAGAGAAAGCAAAGACTCCTGATTTTCATCAGCTGTCATCAGGAAGCAAAATAACTCAGGAAGAACGCTCCAGTCTCCTACCCCTATCACTTCTGTCAATTTGAAATCCAACAGATGGAAACTCACCAGTGGTCTCATGGAAGCATAACTAAATCCACACACAGGAAATGCCAATGGCCAAGTTTACCTTGTGAAGAGAGAGGGTTAGGAAGAACTCTCTACATCACTTAAGTCTGATGTGGCAGCCAGCTTGCGTTTCCGTCTATGAAGTAGGTCTTTTGTTTCCATCTATGGAATAGGTATAGCTGGGCTCTCCTTTAAGTATAAACTACATATACTAGGATAGAGCAGGATTCCTTTTAAAAGGAAGGCCCCAGTGCTTTTTAATTCTCACTTATTGAATTAATCTCTCTCTCTATATATACATATAATTATAATTAATAATGATATATTAAAGGTAGGCTATAAATTATCATTTAAAATTATGTTCACAAAGATTTTTCAATTACATAGACAGATGCTATGCATAAAATATTAAATTTAAAAAGCAGGATACAAAATTTTATATAGAGTATTACTATATCTACATAAAAGAGCATAAAATAAATGTGCCCCAAAATTTAATATTCTTCTCTACAAGAAAGTATGGGGGGAAAATTACTGTCCTTTTCCTTTTTGTTTCTCAAACATTCTATGATGAGCATGGATTTCTTTTACAGTTTGAACAGTTGAATAAATGCCATCTGATTGAACCATAATCCTATATAATAAAAGCATAATATGAAAATCAATCAAACAGCTGAATAGCAGAACGACCATCAGGATGACAATCTAGACAACCATTTGGGACCATGCTATGACACCCACTGGTGCCAGGCCAGCCAAGCCAGGTGAGATGTGTTTGGTTACCATGATCACCTGGCATAGGGAGGGCAAGGCCACCAACCAGTGGGCTGGGGCAGGTGGGCGGGGCCTCTCTCTGAGAGGAAAGCTTAGCCCAGGTCCCAGGTGCCAAAGAGAAGCCAGTGCCCGCAACCAGGGGAAGGAAGGCCTACTCTTGCACAAATTTCGTGCAATCAAAAATCAGGCCTCTAGTCAGTTTACACACACACCAGCTTATCAACAGCAAAGGTGTTGCATAATGTAAGGTTAAAATAACTTTGTAAATAGAAACAAGAAAGTCCACAACCTCCCCTATCTGCAAGCCTTTGCCACTCACTAGCAGCTGATAACTGGCCAAATATAACTAAGATTTTAAAATGAGTAGCATTTCTTTCTGACTCAAAGAGCAGAAATGTCACAAGCCCTGGCCATGATGGTGACATGAACTATCATTAGCTAAGAGTTCATTCAGTACACAACTGCAGGAAAGCAGTTAAATGAGCTTAATTTTGTTTGACTCAAGCATACACCATAATATATGTGATCAATAAGCCAGACATAAAGATTACATGAATACATACATTCTTGCATGAGTACATTTATATGACATCCTAGAAAAAGAAGAGCTAGTCTATGACAACAGAAAGCAGTCTGAGGCAGTGGGTGGGGATAGGGGATTGACTTCAAGGGGACATGTGGAAACTAACTGAACAGCAGTGGTGGTTTACATGATTGTATGTGTGTCAAAACTCATTGAACTATACACTTAAAATGATGCATTTTGTTTCATGTAAGTTATACAGTAATAAAAATAGCCTATGACACACTTTTGTTTTTTAATTGATTTTGAGAAAAAGGAAGGGAAGAGAGAGAGAGAGAGAGAGAGAGAGAGAGAGAGAGAGAGAGAGAGACATCAATTTGTTGTTCCACTTATTTATGCATTCATTGGTCCATTCTTGTATGTACCCTGATATAGGATTGAACCCGCACTATGATATACTTCTATATGGCATAATGGTAATACAGAGGTATTATCATAATACAATGGTAATATTTTTTTATATTTTTAATATATTTTTATTGATTTTTTGCAGAGAGGAAGGGAGAGAGATAGAGAGTTAGAAACGTCAATGGGAGAGAAACATCGACCAGCTGCCTCTTGCACGCCCCCTACTGGGGATGAGCCCGCAACCAAGGTACATGCCCTTGACTGGAATCGAACCTGGGATCTTTCAGTCCGCAGACCGACGCTCTACCACTGAGCCAAATGGTAATATTATAATAATATGATCATCTGAGCCTTGGAACAACCTTAGTACCAGGCAGCCATAATCATGCTGTGTTTTGAAAGTCCAAAGTAAAAATACATCTAACCCCCAAGAAATGTGCAGTATCTGCAAAATTCTATCACTATAGAGACATTCTTGTGGGATTTTTTCAGTACTATGTTGATGGAAAAATATCACTTGGGAGAAGGGAAAGAAACATCTTAAGCCATTATAAATTACCTCTTAGGAAAGATGACATTTTATCAGTGCCAGCTCAGGGAAGTGGTCTGGGTGTGGGGCAAGAGGACAAGAGTGGAGAGGGTGTCATAAACCCACCAGAGTGACTGTCCTAAAACAACCTGACTATTTCACATGTCTCTTCTTTCATTTAAAGGGAGAAATGTCAAGCTCAGCAAAGTTCATCTCTGAGTAGACATGTGAGGCCCAACTGAAGCCCTACTGCCTCCCTCCTGGACCTTTGCCAAGGATGGCGGTGATGAAATACACTGCTTTGAACACTCTATATCCACAAACCATTCTGTCTGTTCTTTCATTACAGATACACAGCTGCCTTTGAAGCAATAGCAAACAGTCAGAGAGCAACAGCAATCCTGATTCACCATTAAGAAAACAGAGAGAGCCGAAACCAGTTTGGCTCAGTGGACTGAAGGGCCCCAGGTTCAATTCCGGTCAAGGACACATACCTTGGTTGGAGGCAAATTCCTAGTGAGGGGTGTGTAGGAGGCAGCTAATCGATGTTTCTCTCTCATCGATGTTTCTAACTCTCTATCCCTCTCCCTTCCTCTCTGTAAAAAAAATCAATAAAATATATTTAAAAAAAGAAAACAGAGAAATCAAAGATAAAGCAACTTGGTCAATGCCACACAGCTAAGAACTACAGGAGATGCTCTCTGCCATGCTTTAGGAGATACTTGGGTCATCCTCAGGTGAAAACCTTGAGCCTAGTAATACTATAGTAGTACCTACATTATCAACCTAAATCTGAGATTGAGAAATGCCTGGTAAGCTGTTGCTTGTGAACAAGAGTAGGAGTTATCTTTACATCAGTTGTTTGCATTGCCACAGACCTAGAGTTAGCAGATTGGAATTGGTTTCTACTGACTGTATGACTCACCCTCCTTGCCTGTAATTTCATCTGTAAAAGAGGTATATTGATGTCATTTCTTCTTAATCTAGAGAGCTACTGGGAAAGCAAATAAATAACGAACACTGAAATAGTCTATAAACTACACAGTACCAAATAATTATTAGATGTTTTACTTATAATTATCCAAACCTATTCAGAAATTGTAAATATATTTTATTAATTAGCAAAAGGTTCTTTTCTTGATTAACTGTAATTTCTAATTGGTTTAGGTGACAGAAATCTATGTGATGAAAGTATCCTTCAGGCATCTCACCCATTCATGTACCTCATCAGATGTGGGATTCCTCCTGCTAAGGAAGGAATCTGCTAAGTTAGAATTGTGGAAGAGCCCTCTTAAGAAGAGCCCACAAATAACTATACAGAGGGCATCCTTGAAAGTAACAATTCACACCCTGGTTGGTGTTGCTCAGTTGGGTATCCCATCACCAAAAGGTTAGATTCCCAGTCAGGGCACAGGCCTGGGTTTCAGGCTCAATCCCCAGGAGGGGGTGTGCAGGAGGCAGCCGATTAATGTTTCTCTCTCACATTGATGTCTCTCTCCTTCTCCCTTCCTCTCTCTTCCTCTCTCTCTAAAATCAATAAAAATCGTTTTTTAAAGTAACAATACTGGGAATCAAGCATGACAGTGTAATGAAAAGCAAGATGAGTTTTCACAAACATGGAAGGAGGTCCAGGAAGCAGAGTTAAGAGGAAGCGAAAATGGCCTAATCCTAACTGTGATGGAGAAATTACAGTTAAGCTGAATCCCTTTATAACTTTTGTTGCTCTCCATGCACAGCTGTAAAAGGCTTAAAATTGTCTCAAGGGAGCTAATGACACAAGAAAATTTCCAGATTCTCAAGTAAAACTGTGCAAAGAAACCCAGGGTCCACAGAGCCAAAGTTCTCCAAAAGTGGCCACTCTGTACAGAGGCATCTGTAGACTTTCCTTGGTGACTGCCCACGTAGAAGTCCCACTCAGCCCTGCTCCCCCTAGCCTGTTGACCCTCTTCCGGGCTAGAAACCGAATTTCAAAGATCTAAGAATCAGTCCTTTAACACTTCTACCAAAGAGCAACTCATTGTGGAAGTCAATATGCTAGGGCCTCATTATCTGAACCTGGAAAAAGGTTAAAAAAAAAACAAAAAACAAAACAAAAAAAAACTGTAGCCCCTTGATTGTGCCAGCACCTCAGTATTCCAATCACCTCTGAAAAATGCTCCCCAGGCTTCCCTCCATGACCTTCAAAATATGTTCCTTTTAGAGTGGCTCGAAGGAGTTACTTTCTTCTCTGTTTTTCTTCCAACCCCACATAAATAATTCTAGGAATATAAATGTTGGCAGATAAGTGCTGAGAGAATGGAAAAAGAAAGTTCACATAAAAGGTAACAGCATCTCCCTCTTAGGCAATTTTTGTTTTCTGAAAAATAAAAAATTGAGCTGAGAAGACTGAGCTCCAACTCCAGTGTACAATGTTTGATTCCATGAGGGCATGCTCCACTTATATCCCGCTGTAGAATAGGATTTGTCTCTCTCTCTCTCTCTCTCTCTCTCTCTCTCTCTCTCTCTCTCTCTCTCTCACACACACACACACACACACACACACACACACACACACACTCACGTGCTAAGGAGTTCCCTCGGGCCACTGACATCTGCAAAATGACAGCTCTACCACGGAGGCCATGACAACAGCAAGGAAACAATTATGTTTTCTGTGAATGAGTTTACACATGGTTTTGGACGGGTCATTTATCATCTATTCTAATAAAATTCATTTTCTTTTTTCTTTTTTTTCCCCTTTTTCTTTTTAAAGCCAATTTTCAGCAGTGGCTGGTTGGACAGGGTTCTGGCTGGAGTGTTGGCATTGACCCTCCATCCACTGACATAATTTTTCTCACAATCCAGAGGGGCTAGGCACAGCCCAGGGTAGGAAACGTTCCCAGTGCAAAGTCTTCCATGAAACTGACATAAACTCTTCAAAGGTTTCTCTCTCCTATCCAGATGTCTCCATCCCAACAGAATTACTAGCAAGAAAAACCTAATCAGGGTTTGATCACAGGCATGGCCCCTTCCACACCTGGGCCAATATCAAGTCAGCTGAGGACCCCGAGGTTACGTTATTTAGTTTATTTTCTCTTCTAAACTTAAGAATTCTAGAGAGCTAACCTACTTATCAGAGACAGGAGCACACAATATGGTTTCTATTTTCATACCATTTCCCACATTTCTCTGTTTTAATGTACACCTATTTCTGTAGCTAACAAAGCCAACTGTGACATGAAACTATTCTGGGGATGCTCAACTTTCTCTTTCTCTAATGGATCACACATTGGCCTGTCCATTGGTCTCAAGTAGTTGACATAGAAAGAAGTAATGGCACGCCAGGCATATCACATGGATGGCTTATATCAGAGACCCTCAAAACCTCATCATGGGTCCTCTTGTGGGTTTCTTCCTAGGGTTTCCAAAGGGACCTAACAATACTGGTAGGAACTCATCATCCTCCCCACCCTAGAGCCAATGGTAATGAAGCACAGAGGGATGTTTTCACATAGAATACTAGTCTGAAGTCTTGTCCAAGGTTAAACTCACTCATCAACAAAGGTGAGATTGAAACTATGAGTTCTGCTTGGCTGCCCCACACTAGGAGACACTCAAACCTATGAAGTGGGGGATTTGCGATTTGTCTCAGTTGTTTTTCTAGGGAAGACTTTAAAATAAAACTTCAATGCAAAAAAAAAAAAATAATGTTCCATCAATAGCATCGTTTTACTAATTATGGCTTCTGAAAAAATTCTTCAGCTATTTCCATAGTAGGCTCTATTTGCAAATAGTAGCCTACTCTATGTGATTCAGAGAGAGCTAAGCAAATCTGCATGCAAGAATTTACCATCTAAGCCGAAACCGGTTTGGCTCAATGAATAGAGCGTCGGCTTGGGGACTGAAGGGTCCCGGGTTCGATTCCGGTCAAGGGCATGTACCTTGGTTGCAGGCATATCCCCAGTAGGGGGTGTGCAAGAGGCAGCTGATCGATGACTCTCTCTCATTGATGTTTCTATCTCTCTCCCTTCCTCTCTGTACAAAATCAATAAAATATAAAATAAAATAAAAGAATTTACCATCTAAATCATCCATAGATCCCTTCAAGGGTGAAAAGGCGTAGCTTTAGACTGTTTCTGCTGAGTTAAAATGCCACAAAAATTGGAAAGTTGCTCAGTATCACCTGGGAAATCCAAGTCAAAACCATAATGAAGTGCCACAGCATGTATACCTATCCAGCTGGCTAAAATTTTTAAATTGAAAATAAATGTTGGTGAAGAAGTGTAGAAATTGTGACACTTACACTCTGTTAGTGAAGATATAAAATGGTGCTGCTATTGTGGAAGACGGTTTGGTGGTTCCTCAATAAGTTAAACATAGAACCAGCAAGCACTTCCACTCCTATGTGTATAACTTCCAAATTGGAAACAGGCATTCACATAAAATCTTGTACGTAAACTTCATCACAGCATTATTCCCAATAGCCAAAAAGGTGGAAACAACCCAAATTTCCACCAACTGATGAATGGAAAAACAAAAGGTAGTATATCCACACAATGGACTATTAGTCATAAAAAGGAATGAAGGACTGATATAGGCCACAACATGGATGTCCCTTGAAAACAGTGTACTAACTTTAAAAAGCAAGAACAAAAGACCACATATTGGATTATTCCATTTATATGAAATATCCAGAATACATAAATCCATAGAGACAAAACCCAGGTTGGCATTTACCAGGGAATAGGCAGAGGGGTAAAAGGGAGTGACTGCTTCATGGGTCTGGGTTTTCCTTTTGAGATGATGAAAATACCTAGGAATTAGATGGTGATGGCTACACACACTGTGGATGAATGTACTAAATGCCAAATGAATTATGAACTTCAAAATGTGTAATTCTAGGTTATGTGAATTTTATGTCAATTAAAAATATGAAAAGAGAATTAGACAGGAAGGGCCCATCTGGGCATAGACACTCGATCCCCTGCAGCGGCTGACCAGGGCTTTGCAGTCCCATGTTTGAGGTTGAGGTGTGGCATAGTTGTTCTTTGGTCATTGGAAGCCCTGAGCCTGGGGGAGAGCAGCGTTAAAAGACACGTTCTCTGTGGGCCTCATGCTTCTGAGTGGGCAATGTTCTCTCTCTTCTGCAGGGAGCTGATAGTAGGTTTAAGCTGTGCTTTTCCTCCACAACCTTCAGTCTGTTTCAAGAGCTCCTACCAGCTACAGACTCATCTCAAAACCCAAGAAGCCCTGGCATTGTTTTAGGCTCTCCCTCCTGGGAGATGTCCCCTGGGCTCAGAGCCAGTGATTTCTGCATTCATTGCAGTGTTCCTGAGCAGTCCCACACCAGTATCATTGCCACTGATATAAGCCCAAAGAAGTTTGGACGATGTTACTTTAATGTTTCCTTTCGTGGCCACATCCTGAGCCCCTGACTATTCACATTTACTAGGTGTACCACTTAATAATGCGGATTTTTTTTTTCAATAGATGGAGTTACACATATGTTGATATCTATGCGATTTGATATGTATGCTATTTTGTTGTATTGACAGCAAGCTTCAAAACTTCATATGTCAAATTTTCTGAAGGTGTTAACGTCATAGATATTTTTATGTTTAAATATGTTGAGATTTGTGCCAAAAATAAAGAGCATTTGCTGCAAGTTTTAATTCATGACTTTATTTTGAAGAAAAAGTTATCATATACTTCGGGAAGCTTATGGTGAACATGCTCCATCTCAAGATACTTGTGAACACTGGTTTAAACGCTTTAAAAGTGATTTCGATGTGAAAGACAAAGAACGTCCAGGTCAACCAAAAAAGTTTGGATACCAACAGTTACAAGCATTATTGGATGAAGATGCATGTCAAACTCAAAAACAACTTGCAGAAAGATTAAATGTTGCTCAGCAAACAATTTCTGATGGTTTACAAGCAATGGGGGAAAAAATTAATACGGTAACATAAATACCACTGCTTTATTTTCCCCCCCGATTTATTTAACAAACACTTTTGAGGACCTTCAGAATACCATGCCTGGCATCAGAGACAAGAAGAAGAAACAAAGATATAAGCAGAAAGAACTCAAATATTTCAACCTCTTTTTGAAAAGGTGTATTACTAAACTTGAAAGAATGGAAAAACCATCTCAATAGATCAGGCAGTTGGCATCTCTAGACGCAGTTTCCAACTCAAATGCTATTCTTCTGAACACCTATTTGATTGTCTCTCATTCCAATTCTAATAATTCCCATCTGTATTGCTTCACTTTGCATATGGGACTGCGTGATTCTGTGAGTATGCGTGTTCACACAGATATCCTCATATTTTCCTATACACTTTATACATAAATATAGGAACATACACACACGTTCATATCCTTCTAACTATACTACCAGCCTTTGAAGGAGTAGTGGCTGCCTTATATCTGTCACCACCTTTTTCATAGCTCAGCCATCATTGGTCCCATTGATCCCATGCTTACTCCCAGCATCAGGTATGGACTACATGCACAGTAGGGTCTCAAGAAGGGCTGATGATCCAACTGGGAAGTGAGGAATTTACCTTGGCCACTGTGACATTGTTTCCTCATTCCTGAAAAGTTCAACTTCATACTCAACCTTCACAACGCCCTCCAGAGCTTTTCAAAACCTTTTACCTACATCATCTCATTCCATTCTCACAACAAGGTAGGCAGAGTGATGTTCCCGTTTTACTGATGAACAAAACTGAGAGCCAGAGAGGAAACAAACTTGTCTAACTAGCAAGTTGTGCTAGATGCTTTCTGTTCATCTCCAGATCCCTGGGCCTCCTTCTCCAGTCTGCCTTCTTCCCCAGGAGGTGACTCTACCTTTGGTATGGTCGGCTTCAACAGCGCTCTTGCTCTCTGGCCTCCAAGATTTGGCCAATGCAAGCATCTAGGAAGGGAGGGCGGAAGGCGAGGTTCAGCATTTATCCCTTGAGCTCCATTCTTGTTGCTTGACTCTGAGTGGACTGTGACCCTTAAATGATCCTAAAAGTCTTCTCTGGTGACCCTCTCCACCCTCTGTTGCCCCTCTGTTGTTTCTTCAACCTTTTCATGGCTCCCCATTCTTACTTTCCCAGAGGCTCTGAACATCCCCATTCTTGTTTCTCTGAACCCCGCTCACATCTCTGTAGTCTTTGTACTAAGCACTCTTCAGTAGCCCCGTGTGAATGAGCTATGGTACACTGCTGAGACCCTAAGTGATATTAGTGACATTAGTCCTGTTCGCACCTTCTAACTCCTGCTCCATCCTTTGGGCTCCAACTTCAACCAACTTAAACCTTTTCTCTCTGCTAAATCGGAGGAAAGAGCACCTTCATGTCACACTGGGCAGCCCCTACAAGGCAGCCTCTTTCTGCAACCTGGTGTATATCAGGACCTTCCTAGTCTGAGCACAGGAGCCCTACCTGCAGACGGCTGTAGCTTGCTCTCAGTAAACAAATGAGGCAACAGATGCTGGGATGTTACATGGAAGCGAGACAATGACTCATCAGAGGAACTGCAGTCGCTTGACCCCCTGTGACTCAAACATTTTGTTTTCAACAGGACACCGAGCTGAATAAAAGCTGAATAAACCAGTGTTCCGCCTCACCAAGCTTTGGGCACTCAGTGAGTTAAAAAGCACTGGAAATATGCGTCTCTTTGGTCCTGTCCTCAATTAATCTCTCCCATCAGCCACCAAGGTCCCTCTGTCATCCCTCCTCTCCCCACCCCACCCACCAAAAAAGTCTCCTGCTGAAAATGAATCAGATGGAGAGAGGCGCACAGGGCTCCACTCGGAGATAACAAGCAGATGGCCGCCAGCCAACACTGCACTTTGCTTTAATCACTTTGTGGTGCACGGTGTCCTCGACTCTAAAACCTCGTTCCTCAGCTTCCAATGTCAGCTTCAGCAAGGAGCTCCATTTGAGAGGCAAGCACCCTCTGCTGACTGGCTTCTAACCCAGCCCGTCTTCCCAGTTCCTCTCTTGGTTGAGGCTCCTTCAGGTTTGGTAAGTTTAACACCCGCACCACGGACTGGGCCTGGCAAATATGTTGATATTTAACAGCTAGATAGCATGCTAAGCTATAACATGTTCCATAGATAACACTGGTAATTACTGGTGTCAGGCATTGTGCTAAGGTCTTGACTAGTTTAACCATTCAACTGTCTTACTAACCATCTGAGACTGGGGGGGAAGAAAAGGGGGGGACCTAATGCTTGTGCATGTATTATAAATAAAGACAGGCTCAGATAAGTGATTTAGCCAAGGTCCCACAGTTAGTGGCAAAAAGGGAATTTGAGCCCCATCTACCTATCCTTTAATTCCATATTCTATTTTTTGTTGTTGTTAATCCGCAACCAAGGATATTTTTTCCATTGATTTTTTTTAATAGAGAGAATGGAAGGGTAGATGGAGGGAGGAAGAGAGAGGGGAGAGGCAGAGGGAGAGAAGGAAAGAAAAAGAAGGTGGAAGAGAAGGAAGGAGGGAGAGAGAGGGAGAGAGAGTGAACCAGGGGTTGGGGTGGGGATGGAGCTGAAGTGGGGATCTGGGAGGGTACAGGTTAAGAGAAAAATTCCAGAAGAGGTGGTTTATGCAAAGACAAGAAGGTAAAAAACCTCAGGACTTTTGATGGAACCTATTGGGCATGTGTCTGAAATTCATACCATTAAAGTCACCCCAGGACTTTAAATTTTTTCATTTAATGTTTTAAAGTAGGTAATATAGTCATGGTTCAAAATTTAAAAATAAAAGGGTACCTATTTCAAAAGCATGTCCCTCTTCCCTGCCGGAGACCAATCATTGTTTCTGTACCTTCTCTGGAGCAATTCTTAAGCCCCTGCTCTTCCCCATCCTCCCTACCCACATCTCCATCCCCAGGTAACTGCTTATAACAGGCTGTTGTTCCTTGTGCAAGCACAAGCCAACACCACTACATACACACAGGATTCCAGACCTTCTGAAGATGCATATATTTTTACTACGCTAAAACACTGTATTTCTTGGGAGAGGTAAAACATTATACATCTTAACACCCAAAAGAATGATTTTCTTGGATTATTATTACAGTTAGCCTTCAAGCATGGAGTGTCTTTGACATACCACTCCATCTAGTGGTCACAATTTCATTTTATAGATGAAGAGAAGTAACAGGACAAGTAACTTGCCAAGTTCAGACGGCTAGTGAGTGGCAGAACCGGGGCACGGCCCCCTCTGCCGCATCCTGTTTTGGAGCGGAACCCTGCCATTCACCTAACTCCGTGAGCTAGAAATCTGAGTCTCCCTTGCTGCATGTATCCAGCACCTGCCTGAAACATCCAGGGACAGGAAAGCCCAGACTTTAATTTGTAATCTAGTCTAATTGAGGAAGGCTTTCATTGTTGGAACTTCCGGTCATAATCACAATGGATCACATGTCGACGTTTATTTTACATCAGCTTCTTAGTAGATTAGGGGCTGTTTCTTAAATAGTTTCTGTACCTGGTATAGTTGATTGTCATAAAGAAGTGATGTGAGGAATAAATTGAGATGAAATGATTCTTATAGCCATTATATACATATACAATATATATATATATATATATATATATATATATATATATATATATATATATATATATACACACACACACACACACACACACACACACACACACAGTCTCTTCCAGAACCATACTATTGAACCATGCTGTTATGTCCAGTTAACAATCAGGACAAAGAATGAAATATTAGGGCCCCCAAACAGAAAGCCAAAGACCACCTGAGAACTGGGCTCGGCATATGCTCCATAAGCAGCAGCTAAATTTAACTGAATTCCCAAGGGCCCTGAAAGCCCTCTAATATTAGCCATCCTGTGGAATGAGCGATGGCTGGGGTGTCGCCATGCCTGAAGGAACAGACACATGGGGCAGCACTCGGGGGGAGGGAGAGGCAGGACTTTGTATTCTGGCCCCACTTTGTTCCACAGCTCACTGGGCAGCCAGAGGACCGTAGGAGGAAAGTGCTCCGTCACTCTCCGGTAATGGCTGAGCATGGTCATGGAAGGGGCCTGGAGGGCGGATCAGCAGGAGCTATTGAAGCCGTAAGTATCTTGGGAAAAGTGTCCTTTTGTGAATGTCATGGCTTTCTTGCTAACAGGTAGCATTTATAGCCCCAAACCGGTACAATCAGAGCTCCAGTCTTCAGCACCTTCTATCTGTGTAGCCACCGTTAGTGCTTTTCCAATAGTTCCAAGTATTTGGTAGTTATTGCTTCATGATATCTTTTTTTTTTCCAATACATTTTATTGATTTTTTTTACAGAGAGGAAGAGAGAGGGATAGTTAGAAACACCGATGAGAGAGAATCATCGATCAGCTGCCTCCTGCACACCCCCTACTGGGGACGTGCCCGCAACCAAGCCACATGCCCTTGACCAGAATCGAACCTGGGACCCTCAGTCCGCAGGCCGATGCTCCATCCACTGAGCCAATCCGGTTTCGGCTGTTTCATGATATCTTAAAAACTTCAGAAATACTGTTACAGGGAGGGAAAAGGAGTTTCAAGAGATCTAAGGGTTCTGGTGAGCCCGGGGGGCCAGTCACTGGCTGCTGAGGTTCATGGGATTTCCTGGGTGTCCAGGAACTGTGGAGTCCCGGGAGCCTCCTGCTGTGAGGGCTGAAGACTGTGCCCTTCTCTACAGCCAACAACCATGCACGCACTCATTCATGCATTCAGTAATCATGAACCAGGGGCCTTTGGAGGGGATAGGGGAAGACGAGGGTCCTAATATAAGATGACAGGAGATTTGACTTTGGGTGGTGGGCACAGGGTGCCATGTACAGATCTTGTACCATAGAAACCCACACGTGAAACCTGTATGTTCATGTTGACCAATGTCAGCCCAATCAATTTAATAAATTTTTAAAAGGCCTTTTGTGTGCCAGGTACAATACGAAGCACTTGGGAAAGAAGGAAGTTTTAAAGGAAAATAATAGGATAGTTATCACTTTAAAGGAGGGCAGGAAGCCAGGCTGAAGACATGTGTCCACAGGAAGAGCAGTCAGTCACAGCCTTTACAAAGAGTAGCCCTGGACAGATCAAGGAGAGGTTCCCTTGAGTTCCCTGGAAGAGAACAAACAATCGCATGACTTAACTAAGCTCACACATGTCACTGAAGCTGCCTGTAACCCAGCCCTGAGCGCCTTCCGACACCCTGAGCCTAGCGCAGGGAACTCAAGCTTGGGAAGGACACACACCCGGAATTAAACCCTGGGTTTATCTTTAATTAACTTAGAACTAAACCCAAGTTTTCTCATGTGGAAAAAAAAATGGACTAAAAAGCACTCATGGGAAAATGAGGTTATTAAGATTAAAATATGTGCCCTGGTTTCCATTTCCAACAAAATGGAGTAACAGGGACCAGATTTTCTCTTCTCACTTGGAACAACTGAAATCCAAGACAAAGTAGATGAAGCAATGGTTTCCAAGACATTGGATGGCAGGCAATCAAGGACAAAGAGCCCTGAGAGATGAGGCCAGTGGGGAGAGCCTGGGACTGACCAGCTCGGAGCTTCCTGGTCAACAAGGAGCTGCACACACAGGTAGGAGTCCAGAGAGATCAAGGCACCTGGGTTTGCAGGCCGAGGTCCCCTCCAGTACTCCAGGGAGGACTGTAAGGATTAGGGGAAGTTACCCATCTCCTAAGGGCTCCCACAGTCAGGACAGTTCTTTCATCCCCAGAGGACAACCCTGGGGTTCCTGGGGCACTGGGTGGAGCACTCAGAATTCTTCCTAGGCAGCGGGGCAAAATTAACCTTCCACTGAGCATGCACAGTATTTCTGACTGAACTAAAGATATCTGGAGGGGCATGTGGCCCAGAGGCCATCACATCTCTGGTTCTGTGGACTGAGCAGCACAGACAAAACCCTTTAAGGCCGCGTGTGCCTGTCCTGGGGCTACTGAAACAAATATTACTGCAAATGAGGTGGCTTAAAGCAACAGAAAATGCTTCTCCCCCAATGATGGAGGCCAGGAATCCTCAAAGTCCTGTCTTTGGATTTAGGGCTGCCTTAATCCAGGATGATCTTATCTTGGGCTCCTTAATTTAATTACACCTGCAAAGATCCCTTTTTTTTTTTTTTTTTTTTTGCCGAAGAAAAGTCACATTTACAGATTCCAGGGGTTAGGATGTAGCTATTTCTTTGGGGTGGAGGAGTTACTTTTCAACCCAACTACAGGCAGGCTTGCATTATTAATATGTATATGTGTGTGTGTGTGTATCCATTAGTTCGATCAAAAATCATTTTGCCAAGCTTTCCTGTGTTGACTGTTTACTATGATAGAAATGACTTAGATTTTTACAGAAAGCTGGACCTGCCACAACAGGCCCAGAGGCACGTACGTTACATTTTTATTTCTTATATGCTTTCTAGATCTAAGCTCCTTCAAATCCCATGAGCATTATCTCATTGCTTTATTTCCTGCCATTGTTTCTAAAATGAGGGACGTGAAACAAAAGGGTCTGTGCCTCCACACTGTGCTCCACCATCGGGGACCTCCTTCCCTGAAGAAAACCGCTCTCTCCAGACCATGGGAAGGATAAAAGGTGGTAGGGAATGAGAGGGCTGGGTAGAGTACTGGGTGAAGAGAGAGAAAAATGGGCAAAGAGGGAAAAAAGCAGGAAATACAGTTCAGGTGAAACAGCTTCTTGAAAGAAGTCCCTTTCCCATCAGGAATCTTCCAGATGCCGCAGAACTTAAACGTGGTTTCTAGTGCCACCTACTGGGAAGCATGGGAACCAGCTCAGACCTGAGCTAGAAAAACAACCTGCATCCAGGCCTTCAATCACTGTAAGGGGGCAGGTTTTACTGAGACTGGCCACCTTCCTGTCTGTTCTGAGGAGCTGAGCTGAGCCCGGTTCCTCACACTCTCGGCACATATGGTTCCAGAACTCATCCATGTGCTGCAATTCGCCACCCAAGCTCAGCACTAACATCAGGGGCCCTGGCCCTTTCCTTTTTCTATTCTCAGCATGAGCATGGAATCTGGCACAGAGCAGTCTCTAAAAAAAAAAAACAAAAAAACAAAAAACAATGTAAGAATTCTATTTCTTGCTGAAACCGGTTTGGCTCAGTGGTAGAGCGTCGGTCTGCAGACTGAAAGGTCCCGGGTTCGATTCTGCTCAAGGGCATGTACATTGGTTGCGGGCACATTCCCAGTAGGGGGTGTGCAAGAGGCAGCTGGTCGATGTTTCTCTCTCATCGACGTTTCTAGCTCTCTATCTCTCTCCCTTCCTCTCTGTAAAAAATCAATAAAATATATTTTAAAATAAAAAAATAAAAAGAATTCTATTTCTTATCAGCAGTTACCTGTTAGCAAATTTATAGAAACCAAATGACAAGACAAGGCGGAAACTGGATGTTCTAGCACCATGGTCAGCAAACTGCGGCTCTTGAGCCACATGCGGCTCTTTGGCCCCTTGAGTGTGGCTCTTCCACGAAATACCATGGCCTGGGCTAGTCTATTTTGGTATATGGGACAATGCTCCAACCAACTGAGCCACACTGGCCAGGGGCTGGGCTAGTCTATTTTGAAGAAGTGGCATTAGAAGAAGTTTAAGTTTAAAAAATTTGGCTCTCAAAAGAAATTTCAATCGTGGTGCTGTTGATGTTTGGCTCTGTTGACTAATGAGTTTGCTGACCACTGGCCTAGGGTTTACTGGGCTACGGTCCTCAGAGGTACACCGAGGCCGTTACAGTGGGAGCAGTGCTGTGTGCTCCATAGAGAAAGTCACCATTGCAGCAAGCTGACCCCTCACATACCATCCTCTACCCAGAGGGCAAGGAGCTGGGATGCGTGAGTGGATAGGTGTGTGAATAAAACAAGCACATTGGCTTCTGACCCCAGTTCCTGACTCAGAGCTCCTAAATTTCTCTCATTTCTTGTGTGAGAATAGCATCCTGTGCTCTAATGAGGTCCTGGGTGGGGTCCTGGATGGGAGCGAGTAACCAGAAAGGCCAAGCCATGGTTACACACTGGGAGCCTTCAGCCCCACGCCCCACCCACTGGGAAAGAGAAGGGCTGGAAATTGAGTTATTAATCCATCATGCCTACACTAGGAAGCCTCCATAAGAATCTCAAGAGTGCAGAGTTCTGAGAGCTTTCGGGTGGGCGAACACAAGGTGCTGGGAGGGTGGCATGCCCATAGAGGGCAGGAAGCTCCCACCCCGTATGCACACCCAGCCCTGAGCATCTCTGTCATCTGGCTGTTCCCGAATTGTGTCCTTTTATAATAAACTGGTGATCAGGGCAAACAGCTTTTTTCCTGAGTTCTGTGAGCTGCTCTAGCAAATTATCAAACCTGAGAAGGGCACCTACGGGGAACCCGCTCTGTCCACAGTGTGCTGGCACGGAGTTGAGATCGTTCCTGCCGAACCGACAGAAGGACAGAGCAAAGGCAAGCCAGCGATCACAGCGGACTGTCCACTCTGTGCGCCACCATCGGGGACCTCCTTCCCTAGAGAAAATCGTTCTCTCCACTCCCACGGGAAGGACAAAAGCGTGGTAGGGAATGAGAGGGCTGGATAGAGTACTGGGTGAGGAGAGGGGGAAATAGGCAAAGAGAAAGAAGCGGGAAATACAGTTGAGGTGAAACAGCTTCTTGAAAGAAGACTCTTTCCCTAAGGAACTTGGTGCTCACTCGTGAAGGCATCAGCGACTGGTGGGGGCTCCAACACGGAATTCTACCCACGGGCACGGTGTAGGAAGCAAAGGCAACCAACCCAGTGGTACTGAGGAGGACAGCACAGGAAGAACGGTTTTATTTTCCCAGCTCACCAGGCTGAAGGTCCCATGCAGCTGAGTATGAAACCAAGAGTAAAGTATGGTGGGTTCTATTTCGTCAATCTCTGGCAGGCCAGGAGTTCAAGGTCAGGCGGGCAGGAGGCTGAGAGGCCAGCGATCGATCACACAATCTTCACAGTCTTGAGCATATCAGACAGGACGTAGGTGCTATCCCAACCCCTCCCTGGCTTCCGCAGGGTCCGCTCCAAGGCCTGGGCCATGTCCAAGAGCTCTGGTGGGGCAAGTTTCCGCTCGGGGTGCAGCTGACAGAACAGAATCTCATTCACTTCCCCCTCGATGCGCCGGACATACAGGAGGGGGAACACCGCCTTGAGCCCACCCAGCACTGAGTCCTTTAGCCCCAAGTCTCGGCACACAAGGTTGAGGATAAAGACACCTGTAGGGTGGGAAGGAAAGAGTCAGAATGACCGCACATCTGGTGACACGTGGAGACAAGGTACAGCTCTGAAAATAACGATTTCTGCCCCAGGTGGCTGGGGGGCTAAGACAACACCAACGGCGACAGCCAGCTTGCAGAGAACATACACACAAAAAGCAGAATGAGAAAAGCATGGGAAATATGCAAACCAGAGGAAACATCAGCCCATTTCTTGCTCTCCTATGCTGCTAACCAATGATTTCACCATCCTCCGTTTCCCAAAGAATCGCTTTGAGAAAAAAGTAACTAATGCCCCCAAGAAAGAATGTACCAACTCCGTAGGGATGTTATATTCTTGACAAACACCATGCAGTATTAACTAGCCAGGGATGGCCTAGGTCACCTTCCAACAGTTAAGGTTCTAAGTCAACTCTGTTCACCACAGCACCGTACACCAAATCAAAATGTGGGGGCCACAGACACATGACTCAGAGCCCCAGCTTTCGCAAGGACCTGGGCTGGAGTCCCAGCTGTTACCCTGGCCGCGTTGGCAGGTCTCTTTACCTGGGTTTCCTCTTCTGAAATGGGCTGCTATGAAGATGAGATAAGATACTGCCTAGTCAGGGGCAGGTGGGAGGAATGTGACTGGGAGCTAGCGTTGCCGTCGTGGTGGGAGTGTGAATGACTACAACCACTTTGTAAAGCCGGTGGCAGCATCTGCGAAAGCTGAGCATACGCTTCACCTACCATCCAGCGATTACAGCCCTACGTATATGCCCAACAGACCCGCCAGCGTTTCACCAAAAGGCATCGTTCGAATGTTAATGGCAGCACTACTTAGAAAAGCACACAACAGCAAAACAGCCCACTGCCAAGAGCAGAGGGGGAGACTGAGCGCTACAGCCACACGATGACACTACACAGCAATGAAAGGATCCATGGAAACGCAATATTATGGATGAATCTCACAAGCATCCCGTTGAGTGAAACAGAAACTTAAAGACTATCATCTGTATGATTACTGCATTTGTATAGGACATAAATGGGAAGACTAAGACGTGCTGGTAGAAGTTGGGAGAGTGGTTATCCCAAACAGGAGGAGAGAGGTGGACTTCTGGGGCGCTGGAAATGCTGTGTGTTCAGTGCTGGTAATGGGGGGGTGTTCAAAGGAAGGAAATAAATCCAGGTACACATTTATGATATGTGCATTTTTTGTTATAAAAAAAAAAAAATTTTTTTTTTGAAGGACCCATCCATCCCCGCTTCCCAGCTTTTCATTCTCATACCTTCAGGACTCAAGATGCTCTTGACCTTGTGCAGGAAGGGCTGGTCCACAAACGCGGGGGGTGGACAACTCATCCCCAGTGTTGGGTCCTTACTGTCCACATCAAACATTATCACGTCGTACTGAGGCCGTGCTGGGAAAGAGAAGCAAGAGAGCTTTTGTCTTTGCTGGGTAAAATAAGGCCACTTACATTCCTGCACTGCCTCTCTCCTGTGACCTGTGGTGGGCACAGGTGACTGAGCCAGGAGGATGACAGGGAGGATATGCATGTGAAGGCCACTGACATCACCATCCAGAGGAATCGTCACCAAGGTTCTGCTGTGAGTACCCCACCTTACAGACGGAGCCTGGTCTCATTTTCGGGAGTCCATTCTGCAGGGTACTTACTTGGCTAAGAGTCTGTCTGTCCCAGTGGCTGTCAACCCTGACAAAACATTTGAGTCACCGTGGGAAGCTTCTAAATACCTACAGAACCTTGGCTCCTTTTTGACCACCTGAATTAAAAACCTCCCGGAAGTCCTGGCATTTCTCTTCAGCTCCCCAGGTTAATTATCAATGCAGTCAGAGCTGAGAATCATTGATCTGGACAAGCAGGTATCTAAGCCTTTAAGGGCTGACCTACCAAATGCCTTTTACATGCTTCACATGTATTAGCTATCTTGGGCCTGAGCCCCCAGAATGACTCTAGCCTCAGAGAGGGAACCTGTAAAACGTTTCATGTGGTCAGTTTGCAGTTAAAATAAGGCAGCATCTGTCCATCTCAGCACCAAATATACACATCCCAGCACCAAATATACTCATCCCAGCACCAATATACTCATCCCAGCACCAAAATGTCATTCTGGTTTGCCACACCCTTCCGTGGTCCAATGAGAACCAAGCATCAGTTATGGAACGAGCAGACCAGGAAAGGTGGGCCTGAGCCCCCAGGTTCACTTAGGACTGAGCCAACCTGACTTTTCCCCCAAGGAACTCAGGCTCCGGAAAGCACAAGTCACCAGGAGCCTAACTATAAATTTGCAGAAGGATCAAGGGACCTCCTGCAGAACATGAATAGGAATTTTGTCCTAAGTCTGGGATATGAAATATTAGAATCAACGCCACCTTAGATCCAGCAGCTGGAGGGCTGTCGGGATTCCCACTGAGCAGCATCTGCCTCAGGGCCTTTCAGCCTCGGCACTACAGACCTTAGGGGTCAGACAATGCACTGTCGTCAGTGGCTGTCCTTTGCATCGTAGGAAGTTTAGCAGCATCCTTGGTCTCTCCCACCAGAGGCATCCCTACCCAATGGTTATGACAACCAACAACATGTGCAGATATTGCCAAACGTCCGAGATTTGGAACCAGTTGGCATGAATGCTGTTTTGTTCTATTTCTGGCTTCACTTCCGGCTGATTTTAGAAAAAATACCTCCCAACACACCCCTCAACTTTTCTTCATCTTTCTTCACCCAGCTACATACTGGAGGTTTTTTAAGGTGGGGAGGAGGTGCTAATGCTGCAGGGTCAAAAGAAAAGCCCACTGTCTGTTAGCGCCAGCAGGTCAGGAGACAGTCTGTAGTACTTGCTACACCCTAGCCCCTAGGACCGAGCTAACATATGGTGGGCACTCTGTAGTTACTGACAAAATTTCAACAAGTCAACAGGAAAAAGACTAGGATGTTGCTGATGCCACCCTCTCAGAGATGGATTCTAGAGGCCCTTACAGGCCTGACAACCTTGGATCAACCTTCCCTTGACACCCCCAAATTCTCCAGCAGCAGTACCTTCTCTTCCCGCTAGGCTGGCAATATAGTCCAGGCCATCTGCAATGTGGACCTTCATCCGGTCGCTCTGGGAGAAGCCAAACCACTGGGTAGCCACTTCCAGCATGGACGGGTCGATCTCCACGGCCTCGATGCGGGACTTTGGGAAATGATCGTGGACAAAGAGGGGGAGGCTGCCCCCGCCCAGGCCTACCACCAGCAATGCCAGCGGGGTCTCTGTAATACAGGAAGAAAGCACCGTGTCACCATCTGCTCACAGGAAAGTTTGGTACCAGCCTCAGGAGGGCAAAAGAGGAAGTCAAATTGTTGGCTCTGCCCAGGGGATACCAGATTTAGGGGCTTGGCCTCCCTGTCTCATCCCAAAATTTAGGAGTTAATTTGACATCTGAAAACTCAACCCTGGCCTCACAATCCTTCCCTTACCAGATCCAGAAGATAACCAGTGTATCCCCTTAAAAATCCCAAAGCATTCGTCACCAAGAGTCCCCACCGTAAGCCTTATTAGACCCCTCTACAAAATGGGGGTCTACAATGGCCAACACCTGGTTCATGATCACAAGGCAGTGGATTCCACATAGATCAACGCCACAACGGGCCAAAGGACACACACAGGGACTGTGGGTGAAGACGGCTCTCATGCAAACAGAAATATGACCGCTTTCACTACTGTGGTCAGATCCAAACCTGTCATTAGTGAGAAGGCTATGACTGCACTGCCTGTTATGGGTTTTTAAGTAGGAATTCAAGCTAGAATCACATAATGCATTACTGAAAAGCCAGAAATTCCCCTTAAGTGCAAAGGCATTTCTCTGGAGACATGGTTTTTATTTATTTTTATTTTTTAAATATGTTTTTATTGAGTTAGGGAGAAGGCGAGGGCAAGGGTGAGGGCAAGAGAGAGAGAGAGAGGGAGAAACATCGATGTAAGAGAGAAACATTGATCAGCTGCCTCCCTGCACACCTCCTACTGAGGACTGAGCCTGCAACCCAGATTGTGTGCCCTGACCAACCAGGAATTGAACCAGTGCCTTTACGGTGCACAGGACAATGCTGAACCAACTGAGCCATACTGGCCAGTGCCTGGAGACATGGTTTTTAAAGGCTCCATCTGGTTATGTGGGGTATATACATATGTAAGAATCCATCAAGCTGAACAGCTGTAGATCTGCGTACTTTACCTATCTCACCAGATGTACTTCACACCTTCATTGTTTAAATAAATGAGTGGAAGAAAAAACTTCAGACTTAGACATATAAGGCCATGTCAACATTACAACTTTGGTTTGAGGAAAAAGTTATCTGGATGTTGGTTAACTTAGAAGCAGGTTGGGAATAAGAAAGATATGACTGTTTATGCTTTTGTCAGTCTGTGATCACTGCTCTTATTCACAGGCAGCTCCTTTGATTAGCTCTGTGGTCTCCCATGCTCCTCACTGTGGGAAGCAGTGACGACCCCCTTACCTAGGAGCAGCTCGGGGCTTCTCAGCAAGGCCAGGCCGGCGATCATGGCTTTGTGGTGTTCACAGCACAGGTAGCTCTTATCGATGGGCTGCCCCGGGGCTGCAGGGGGCTCCTCTGGAGCGCCAGCCGGCGACTGCTTCTTCCTGTCCTTTTTCCGCTTCTTCTGGGCTAAATTAAGAGAGACAATGAGGTCCTATGCTTAGTCCACTGGTCCTCAGAGAGCAAAGCACCAGGGGCAGTGGGCTGCGGCTGACTAGACCTCACTCACAAACCCAAGCGTTAAATATGCAGGAGTTTGAACTGGTTACATGTCAGAGTCTGGAAAGGAAAATGGTAAAGATATACATACCCCAAAGCCTGAGAAAACTCAATCTAGGAGTCCTGGTACCACTCCTATGAGAAATATAAGGCCACTAACAGAATCTTCATAAATTCTTGTAGGGAAGGACTTACAATTATCTCCTTTATGCCAACTGCTATCCTAGGTTTTTCACTTTTAGCTCCTATAACTGGCAGATAGAACACGTAAGGATCTGAAGAATTAATAATTAGGTCCAGAATCAATAGGTAGTGCAGCCTGAGTATGAACCTGGGACTGCCTGTCTCCAATGCCAATCATCTTTCTACTGTACCACTCAGACAGTAGGAAAGGCTCACCTTACAGAGCCCTGTGGAATTAGTACCCAGACGAATGTGGAACTTGTAAAGCAAGTGGCTTTTAAACGGAAGGCATTAAAGTGATGATCATGTTTACTTGGGAAACCATTAGCCCTGCTCCTTATCATTTCACAGCCAGGCTTGGCTCAAGAACAGAACACAGACCTCTACTCCGCTTATGGTCACTCACACCCTAACAGCCCAGATGGTATAAGAGGACAACCCACTTGGCCATGTGCCTCTGGTCACAGGTACCCAGGTCTGTCCTACATCTCGGCCATGCTCCCAGGTCCTTCTGACCACCCGAAATGTCCATCTGAGTCCCACCAATGTGCCTCTGACGCCTCACCTCTGTGAGACACACCCTTCAGCAGTCTGGCTTCTGACTGCACCACGTTCCTGTTGCTGAGGAAGATGAGCCGCCGGAAGTAGCACTTGTCATCCCCCTGCACGTCCTCAATGACGTAGTCGCCACTCAAGGGGCTGCAGTCTTGGTGCTGAATGGTCCGCACCCCGATGTCTCCACCCACAGACAGGAAAGGCACCTGAAGGTACAGCAGAGATGCACTCAAAACACCAGCTCAGCTAAGAAACATGAGAAAGTAGAACCCCTCCCCCGGTGTGTATCTGGGAAATCCATGCCATGGTTCTGGGCAGAACAACTCGACAAATGTGTCGTTCTATTCCAGTTCTTCTCTGGGGCCTTTGACTTGATCTCATAAGGTTTAACTTACCTTTCTGAAAACTAACTGATCCCCTGATCCCCTGCAAAACCATTATAAAATGCAGTTGGATCTCCCCCAAGAAAAACAGGAGTTTCTCAAGGGTAATCCTCAAAAGCACTTTCAACAATCCAGGACAATCAAAGCCCAAGAGAACCTTAAGAAGAGACTTTAATTATGAGAGAAGAAATATGAACGGGGATGAGATAACAAAATCCAGCGGAGATGACAGAGCTAATTCATCCACTCCAAACGTGAAGAGATGTCTCCTTTCTCTTAGCCATTCTCATCCTTTTCTCTCATTATTCTAAACAGGAGAAAAAAATTAGGAGAAAAATATATTTCTCCCCTAAACTTTCCTCTTTCCTTTTTTCCAGTCTTTACATCTGTTGCTTTTCAAAGACCTACATGGATATTTAATGATCACCAGGGATTCCGGTCTTGGCAGAGACATTGGCACTGGTGAGAGGTCACAAATAACCTCCCACGGGAGTTGGGTCCCTCTGATGGGCACCGACCCCAAGTCTACCAGGAAGACTCAAATACATTCCTCCGTAAGCACAAGTCAGCCTCGTGGGCAGAGCCCAGGCTGGGAATCGGGAGCCTACTCTTCTTTTCAGATCCGTACATCACTCAGCTTTCCCCTCTGTCAAGAATAAAGTCACCTGCCCATTACCCTGCCTTGCGACCAGGATGGCATCAGACAGACCATGTTGACTGGTAATTCCATATCACCACTTTGGCAAAAAAAAAAAACAAAAAAAAAAACCCTCCAGTTTCCTTCCCAGTAAAACCCCAGACCGGCAATGCTCATATCCTGAAAGTATCCATTTACCCTCAGATAATGATGGCTCTAAGGAGCAAAAGGGGCAAGGGTGGGTTAGAAGGAGTCAATGAGAGAATAAAGAGAACATATTTAATTCTTTCAACAATAAAGATTAAAACAAAAAACAAAGAAAAAAGCAGCAGCAAAGGATCAAGAGAGTCTTGTGCACAAGTGAGGACACAGACATACAGTCCAAGTCATTCACAGAATGAAGAGCTAGAGTCTGCAAGACCTGGAGCATCTCCTTCATGCCACCTCTATGCAGTCTGAGACCCCCCCAACCCTACCCCCAGATGTCCTTGTGGGTCTCAATAATGGCAACCGCCTGCCTTCCTCACGCTGCCTGGGGCAAAGAAATGTAATTGATGCCCACTCAGCTCTTAGCTGCTAACATGCCCTCCAGGAGCCGACTACGGTCACAGAGCCTGCCCTAGCTTCTTTCAGGACACCCTCTGCCTTCCCGGCTGCCAGTGTGACTTCTCCAGAGACCTGTGAAAGCTGCTGCCGAGCTTCCTTACCTGCTGCTGGGCGGGCATCCCGGCCGGGGCCAACTCCATGACTCTGGCCGACAGCTCGGCCTGGATGCTCTCCATGCCTTCATACTGCTGACCCCGGTGCAGGGCCACTGTAATCAGCCTCCTGAAGCCAGCGCTGGCCGCCAGCTGCTTCCGGCCCTCCTCCATGCCGAAGAGCCACTCGGTCTCCCGTCCCTGGGGGACTGGAAACAGGCGCCTGGTGACAGGGAGTCCCGGGAAGAGTGTTCGAGCCCACTACCGACATGACCACATGGCAGAGAGCCAGGCCCTGCCCAGGCCCAGAATCCCTTCCAACTGTGACCCACGGAGGGGGTTCGAGTCCCTGGAGCACAAGGCCCAGAGCAAAGCTGCCATCAGACATGAGACAGGGCCAGGGCGGGATAAGAAGTGTGAGCACACGTGCAAGGGGAAAAAATAGCAATACTACTAATGCTTATTCCATACCAGGCATTATTCCAAGCACTTAACAAATAGAAGCACATAGAATCTTCACAATGGCCCGGGCTGCAGGTAGTAGTATTAGTCCCATTGTACAAATGAGGAAACTGAGACAGAAGTTACATTTGCCCCAGTCATGAACTAATAAATGGCAAAGCTGGAACTCAAACCCAGGCAGCCCAGCTGCAGGCTCCATGCTCACGTCCAGGGCACGTGTTTGCTCCCACCGGTGCAGGCAGGATTATGGAATACTTGGGAAAATGGCTCAGTCATCTGGAAACAAGTGGCCAGCGTGACCAATCGACACCTTGCATTTATCTAAAATATTCTATTTTTTAAAGCATTCTCTCATATTCTCCTTTCTGAACATTATTAATGTAAATCTGGTATCGTTTACTCCTTTTAATAATAACACTAATGTCCATAAAGCAGTTATCACGTGCCAGGCACCTTCCTAAGAGCTTTTACACTTCTCACAACTACACAAGGTAGTTATGAGGTCACCTACGGATGAGGAAACTGAGGCACAGAAAACAAATAACATGTCCAATGTCCCATCACCAGGATGTGACTGGGACAGAATTGGAACCCGAATAACCTGGTTCCAGAGCTGACCTTTTTTAGCCACTGCTCTGCACTAGCTCTCTAATTCAGCAGAGAAACTGGGCAATTTCCCCTGGTCCCACAGCTTAAAGGCTACAGACCTGAGCCTGGACAGCTCCCACCGCTTAAGGTTACAAGGTAACTACCATCTCTACAGTGTGTGGTTTGCCTAAATGCATCTGTATGACTCCTCTCCTTCCGTCCAACCCCATTCTCCCACTTCGCCAAGGCTTTGCGATGGAAGATGAGGAGAAAGAAGCTTCAAATCTAAGGTACCCGGAGGGCTGCTACTGTTTCTTCCTCACGCCTTGGCCAGTCTAACCTCTCAAAGTACCATCCCTGCCAGATGAAACCAGCCAAGCAAGGCACACCCATCCACCAACGCCCCAGCCCAGCCCTTCCAGGGAAGAGAGGGACGGATCCCAACTCACTGATGAAAATGGCAAAATGATTGTCCCGCGATGGTTTCACGGCGGGGCTGTCCACCACGTGGAGGGTGTAGCGTGGCTCCCCCGTGTCCCCATTGCACAAGTCCAGGGACACACTCCCCAGCCCGGCCTTGCGGTACAGCTGGCTGCACAGCCAGGCATACTGCTGCCGCTCCCGCACCGCCTCGGCCAGCCGCTCAGCACTCTCCAGCCGCACGGGCTTGCCCTGCTCCTGAGCACACAGCTCCAGGATCTGGAGGGCGGAGCCAGGGATCGGCCTGAACTTGGTCATGATGAAGGCAAAGACAGGCAGGGGGAACCGAGGCTCTGCTTCCAACACCCGGTCCTGGCTGCTGGCCACCTGGTGCACCCTGACCATCCACCCCTCCCTGGAGAAGTGACCCACTGCTTTCTTCAGGACGTGAGCCTGAGCCAGGGAGATGCAGAGGTAGCGACCGCCCACCTGCAGGACACGGCCAACCTCAGCCAGCATCCTGTCCACCTGCTGCAGGGTCTTCTCCTCCTCGTCGGTCAGGACAGCATCCAGGGTGCCCTTGTCCAGCACCACCTGGAAAGAGGCATCCGGAAACTCCATCTGGGTCATGTCCATCTTCAAGAAGCTCATCCGGGGCCGTCGGCCGGCATTGCGTTCCTTCATTTGCTTGATGACAACCTCGCTGATGTCGATGTTCACAATATCCTCATAGCCCACATCGTACAGCTGCTCGCTGAGCTCCGAGTTACCACACCCAATCACCAGCACCTGAAGGGGGGGGAACAGACAGGATGGAGGCGACTAAGGCAAAGGAATGAGCTTCACACGTGCTGAGGAATCAAGTCTCGCCTTGGCTGTTGCATGTTTTGTGTGTAATGTCACTGAAGAGAGTGCCGTTACAGAGCTGATTCTAGGCTCCACCTTAAAACACCTTTGGTTAGAGGACTCACTAGTGAAAATCACGTTCAGCAACAGCCATGCAGGTCATGTGGAAATGGGCTTTCCATATTATGGAAACAAGCTAATCATGGTTGTTCTTTTCTCTGAATCAGGCATTTTTGCTCAAGAACTGGTAGGAAGTCACAGAATCCAAATGCAGTAAGTAGTTACAATTGAAATCTCCTATCTGTTGTACTGTTGAAAATCTAGTTTATAACCCTATTCCACTCATGCCTTTGGCTCCTCCTCATGGTATCCTGGTATTTTCTGAAGCTGAACTTAAATACACAAGTTGTTGCCTCATGCTCTATGCAGTAAACTCCTATTAATCCTTCAAAATTCTACCCTGATGTCACCATCTCTGGAAAAGCACGGTATACACAATGAGAAGTGCCTAAACTTTGGAGCTTGATGGGCCAGAGTTTAAATTTCCATGTGCCCACTTATTACTTGTATTATATTAAGATCTCAGAGCCTCATTTATCCATCTGTATAATGTGTGTACACCATTCACCTCAGAGTTTATCATGAGAATTCAACTATCAAACACTCAAACATACACACAGCACAAGGCTCGATGCTTAAAACTTCCTTAAAGCTTTCTACCCTTTTCCTACCTCCAGTACAAGCCCACCTCTGTCAAAACTCCTCTCTTCGGGATTGAGCCCAGGGCATTATACCTTAATGCTCTTCTAGTGTAAGGGCTGAGCACGTTGCCTGAAATTCAGTGGGCCCCACTACAATTATTTGATGACAGATTTGTGTATCAGTGAAACATGGCTAGTGCCTTCTTCATAAGGATGCGGTGACAGAAATGCACAGAAGACCACATCTAGGTTGAGTTACTAAAATAAGTGATTCTTTCAGTGAGGTTATTCATTGAAGGATGATCTGGGGCGGGAAGTCTTTTATCTCAAACCTTTTTAAAAAAATATATTTTTAACTGTCTTTCAACCAGAATGATGCATGAAATCCTGAAAATATGGGCCCAATTAAAGGCCCCATGCCTGTCCCTGTTTACCGTGTGCAGGATAACCTGGGACGAACGAACGAACACACACACACACACACACACTCATTCTCATTCTCTCATTTTCATTCTCATCCTGTTGCTCTCGCTCTCCCTTTCTCATCTCGGCTGCCAGGCGCGCTTACCTTTTCCCGGGGCTTCATGTACTTGTGCAGCACCCCGCACAGTTCCAGGTAAGTCCCATACCACTCGAAAGCTTTCTTTCCGCGCTGCTGGAAGAACTTCTCCCAATAGTCCACGGAGCCAAACTCCTTGGAGCTCTTAGGTAAGAGATTCATATTTCCAACACCGCGGCTGCGTCTTCGAGACGGTCCCACCCCCTGTGAGGGAGGTACCAACGGAGGGGCTTCCCACCACGCTGGCTCCGGGACACTTCAATGGGCTTTCCTTCCACAGACAAGCAGCCACGTTGATTTTTCCCCCATTCAAAACCCAAAGGGAGGACTCCCACGTGTGAAACGCACGCGCGAGACACCGAATCTATAATAACACGCTCACCCTCGACTCGGCGCCCACAGCCCCTGCCACATGGGGAGCGCCTCTCCTCCACGGAGCTTCATTTCAGAGCCGGCAATCATATCCGGGTGCGAGGCTTCGCCATTGGTCGGCCATCCAGACCTCCCAGCGTTTCATTGGTCACTGACTTTTTGTTCCTGGCACCCCATTGGCTGCAAGGGGCTCGCCTCACGCAGGCGCCGAGCGTTTGTTTATGTGAGGCGGAAGTAGGTGGGCCCCGTGGATGGGGGCGGAAGTGGCCAGTTCCCTGGAACCCTGGCTGATGTCGGAACCCCGGGAGAGGGCAAGCTTCCGGGGCTCTGTGTTCGCTTCGTCACCAGGTCTTATCATAAGCCACATAGGACCTGAGCACTCATAATTGAGGTAAAGCTCCAATTCATAAAAAAGAAATAAATATGACAGTAAATCCAGCCAGACCTCCTCTAAATATGAGATTTGATTCCCAGAATTCTCTGCGTTCAGTAGTTTCCTTCTCTATCGTGGACATCTGCAGGCACCCCAGTTTCCCGATAACGCATGGACTGGTAGGCAGTTAATTCCCTTTTATAGGGAAAACTAAGGGCATAGCATAAATGGTAAGTTGTTTGCCTTTGGGACCAGTGGGCAATAACAGTTTGACATTAAAAAGCCAGGAAAGATGAGGGAACAGTGCCTGAGCCTAGTTATTTTAGGTCACAACTCTAAAGGATGCCGGTGAAGGTCTACCCTCCCTTTCTCCTCCGCTTCCTTCTAAAGGTCTCATCAGCCCCACCCCGAGTGACTGATCGCAGCTGCCTCCGCCTACTCCCGACACCACGCCGTGTCGGAACGGAACCTCGCAAACCAGTTATTCCTCCCTTAAAGCGCCTTATGACCCGAGGAATCCGGATCCGAATCAGCACCTGCCGCCGGATCCTCCCTTCCCTGGGGAGAATCGACTCCTTCGACGATCGTCGCGGCCTGGCCCCGCCCCCGCCCCCCGCCTGGCGCCAGGCCGCGGCGCGGAGCGCCAATGAGCTCGATCAGCGGGGGCGCAGCTGCGGCGGAGCGGCGGGCGCCGACTGGGCGTCCACTGCCTCCGCTCCCCGCCTCCTTCCTCGGCTCCCGGTTCCCTCCCGCAGCCGCCCCGAGACCTCCCGGGAGACTCAGGTACGGGCGCCCGCCTGGTCTCGGAGAGGATGGTGGGAGGAGGGAGGCGGAAGGAATCCGAGACGACGCCCCAGTCCCGCAACGTCCGCGTCAGGCCTGGGGCCCCGGAGGGTGACCGGAGCGGGCGCGGGTGGAGGGGGTCCGGGGGGGGGGGGGAGACCAGGGTGCGGGGAGGAAGGGTGCGGGGAGGGAGTGGGCGTCGCGGGCCGAAAGCACCGGAGGTTGGAGCGGACCTGGTGCGACAGATGGGCGGGGGAGGAGCCTCGGCCGGAGGGCCGGGCCGGGCCGGGATTTAAAAGGCTCCGTGTGCGGGGACTGGCGAGCGCGGGCGGTCCCTGCGCTGACAGGTTTGGTGAATGGCGGCCTCTCCGGGCTGCGTGAGAGTCCAGGCGCCGGTGTCCCGGAACCTGCATCCGCCTCGCCTGCGGGCGAGAGACGGGGAGAGGAGTCAGACCCTGAGGGAGTGGAGGCGGGGACCGGGGAGCCCTCGGCCTGTGCGAAATGGAACACACAAGGTGGCTTGTTATTATTTCTTTTTTCTTTTCTTTTTTTTCTTTTTTTGCCAACATTTACTAAACAACAGGTTAGGAGCGTGTTAGGTGCAACGCCCCCGAAGAGAGAGCGCGCTGCCTCTTCCAAAAATGCATGCATTGTAAACGTGGGAGGATGGCATAGGAAGCAGACGGCGATGACATTTTTTTTTTTTTAGGTGAATTGTGCACCGCTAATCTGCCCTCCATGCTAAATTGCATGCTGAAGACTCTTGTTTACATCTACATCTAGACACAGACACCTGAATGCATGCGTGAGGTTTTGTTTTGTCTTGTTTTTCAGACATCTTCTTAGGAGAGCATGTATAAGTATAATTGCTAAGTATGGTGGTTGTTTTTTTTCTATGAGTGGTTTGGTACAGATATTATCCGTTGCCCTGTGGTTCATGATGCGTAGTCAGTGAATCTGCCTGCTGCTTTGCTGTTGGCTTTTTTTTTGTTGGTCAGACGCCGGTTTCTTGCCTTCCCGAGGCTGATCCTTGGGTTATGGGCTCTGAAGATGGGTCTTGCTTACCATGAAGCTTGTAGCTTCACCGTGTGTTTCATCAAGAAGTTATGTAAATCTGCCTGTTACGTGCTTTGAGAGGTTGAGGTAGCCTCTTGGTGGGGTTTTACATGCAAACAAAATGCGGGTGTAATAAAAAGCTCAGTCCTTCAGGTTGCTTCCTGTGTCATTTGTGGGTGAGTTTTTATTTCGTTTTGTTTTTTCATGCATTCTGTAACATTTCTGCATGAATGAATTATTCTGAAATCAAGGCCAGAAATATTGTTGAATGAACTCTAGAGTTGTTTACTCAGGTGGCAAGTATTTGTTTTTGTGGGTTTTTGTATTTTTTTTTTTTTTCTTAACACGTGGTTAAGTTTCAGGTTCTGGAGCATTTCTTATTCAAGAACAGTTTCTTACCAATTTGTTTTGACAGGAAGCCAGCTTCAAATCTTACTTTTATTTCGTTTTTGAAACTGGACTGTGGGCTTGTTTATTTTTTTACATTATAACATTCACCAACAAATTGATGTCCAGCTACAGTTAATTTGAAGCTCTTCAGATTCTTCCTGCGGAAGGGGGAAGAGGGCTGCTGGATTATTATAGGGAAGTGGTCTTTCTAGGACACGACTGTGTAACCTGCTGGCCCACTAACCGAATAAATATCACAACTGATCATGCACAGCCATGATTAATTGAGGCCTGTGCTTCGGCCATGTCAATGGGCAGAGTGGCTAACAATGTTAATTGCTTCTCTTTACTAAGCCTTGGCTTCCCTGTAGTTTTCTAGTGCCTAAGAGTAGCAGGAAATGCACATAAATCCCTGAGCACAGTGCCCAGCTCACAGTAAAACTTTGGGCACTCATCATTCATCCATCTTCTGGTCCAAGAATCCGAAAACGAAAACGCATACCTGCATACGTCAGCTTTTTCTGGAGAAAATTTTGAGTATGTTGCAAACTCAAGCGTGTTCCTGGAAAAATCACAATGCATATTAGCGTATATAAGGAAGTGAGACTTTCTAAAGGGGAAGAAGAATACTGGTTTTGTTGAACAGTTCTTACCAAACATCACTTTTCTTGCAACACCCAGTGCTATGCTTCAGAACAGGATGTTCGAGTTTACAGGATGCTTTTGCATGTATTATCTGAGTAGACCCTCCCAATTCCATGCAGAAGCCTAGAAAATACTGTTTCACACATGAGGGAGCTGAATCATTGTTCAAACAACTAACCTCAAGTGAGCACTGGACGTGTTCCGCTGACTGCTCACTCCAAGTAAAAATCCTAAAGCAGTGGTCGGCAAACCAGGGCTCGCGAGCCACATGCGGCTCTTTGGCCCCTTGAGTGTGGCTCTTCCACAAAATACCACGGCCTGGGCGAGTCTATTTTGAAGAAGTGGCATTAGAAGAAGTTTAAGTTTAAAAAATTTGGCTTTCAAAAGAAATTTCAATGGTTGTACTGTTGCTATTTGGCTCTGTTGACGAATGAGTTTGCCGACCACTGTCCTAAAGCATTCAGTGTCTCACTTTCAGGGACACACCTCCTATAGTCCTTTCCTTCATGTACAGCCTGCTTTTTCATTTTATAAAACTTTGTCACTCATTTCCTCCACGTGTTCTCCTAAGAAAATTACATCCATTTTTTCGTGATTTTTTTTTTTTTTTTTTTTTACTATTTCTTATGTGTTGAGGCCCAGCAGGGAGGGCCCTGGAGAGGAGCAAGTGAGGAGGGAGTAATTGGAGTCAGAGAAGGAAGGAGGCCCCTCACGATAAGGCCGTGGCCTCTGTGGTAAGTGCTTTCTTTGCCTTCCACCCAGACGTCTCAGATCCAGTGAAACCTATTTTTCCTTTAAGGCGGTGAGTCCTTACTCTGCTGGGACGTAGAAGATACTTCTAGAGCAAAAAGAGAACATGCCTCCCAAGTTCAAGCGCCACCTGAACGATGATGATGTCACCGGTTCTGTGAAAAGTGAAAGGGTAAGTTCAGAATCTTAAGTTTTTAAAAAAGACTAAAACCGTTTTCATTCCTGTTACAAGTACTTTGTTTTAGAAAGCTTTAATGTTTATGGCTATATTCTAATCCCTTTGTTTGTCACAGAAAACATTAAAAAGTAGTATACTTAAAATGGTGACTTAATTGAATTCTCCTTCCGTTGCAACATCTTGTAAACAGATGTTGGCTAGAAAATGTTGAATTCTAATCATGCATGATTTTTTTTAAGAAAAAATTAATTCACATAAATCCATCGGGGCTTTTTCTGCACTAGCCGGTCCCTCTGCTTGCCGTGAATACTCCTCACCCTGATCTTTGGTTGGCTCTTTGTTACCGTTTGGATCTCAGCTTAAATTTCACCCCTGGAGAGTGATTTTCCTGGACAGCCTAATCTCATTTAATCTTCCTGTCTCTTTCTATCCCATCTCTGTTTTAATTCTCTGCATAGCAATTATCACTATCAGATATTTTCCTATGAGAGCTCAAACCTTGTCTGTGATCTTCAAAGCCAGTGCGTGGTCCTTAGAACAGTGCCCAGCACAGAGATGCTCAAACATCTCTGTTGAATGACAGCTGAATAGAGGAAGGCAGGAGAAGGAGAAGGGACTTGCTCCTCCCAACTGCCCTCTGTTCCTTGGTCCACACCGGCTCAGTGACCTTTCTGCCTCGTGGTCAATCATAGGATTCCACTATTAGAAGCATTTTCTTCCAAAAGTCTGCCCATGTGGTTCTACAATAGATCTTTCAGCTTCCATTGAAGCCCATGCAATTACTTTCCCCCTGGAAGCTTGGAGTTCAGAAATTCCACCAGGACAGAACTTGTTTTATTACTCCTGACAGTGTGTAAGCCCTGAAATCTGAAAACTCAAATCATTTTCTCTCTCTCTCTTTTTTTTTTTTACAGAGAAATCTTTTGGAAGATGATTCAGATGAAGAAGAGGACTTTTTTCTGTACGTTTTTTAACAGCTTTATCGGGCTTAAATTGACATATAATGTATACACTATGAGTTTTGACATATGTACTGTATACTTGTGAAATCATGACCAAAATCAAATAATACACAGCGCCATCATGTTCAAAGTTTCCTTGGTTCTCTTGGTAATTTCTCATTCTCCCAATCTCTAGGGAATCACCGATCTGCTTTCTATTTCTATAGTTTGTACTTTTTAGAATTTTTTTATTATGAGTGGAACCATACATTATGCTTCTTTTTTTACTGACTTCATTCATCTGCATAATTATTTTGAGATTCATCCATGCTGTCACATATATCAGGTTTGTTTCTTTTATTTCTGAGTAGTGTTCTATTATATGAATGTTCTGCAGTTCATTCTTTCACTCAAGATGGCTATTTGGAGTAGTTGTGCTTTTCAGCTGCTATAAATAAGGCTACTATAAACATTTTCATACAGATTGTTTGGTGTGAACATCTGCTTTCATTCTCTTGGGTAAATAGTTAGGAGTAGAATGGCTGGTGTATATGTGCAGCTATATTCCAAAATGGTGGCCCATTTTATATTCCCATCAGCATTGCATGAGAATTCTAATTGCTCCAAATTCTCATCAGCACTCTATATGGTCAGTCTTTCATTTTAACCATTCTTGTGGGTGTGTAGTGGTATCTCATTACACTTTAATTTGCATTTCCATAATAACAAATTAGGTTGGACATCTTTTATGTGCATATTTTTCATCCCCATACCTTTATTTTTTAAATTGTTTTTATTGATTTTTTAGAGAGAGAGAAACATGGATTGGCTTCCTTCTGCATGCCCCCTACTGGGGATCAAGCCCCGAACTGGGGCATGTGTCCAGACTGGGAATTGAACCGGTGACCACTTGGTGCACAGGATGACAATCAGTTGAGCCACACTGACTGGGCATCCTCACATCTTTTTTTTAAAAGTACATGTTAAAATCTTTTGCCCAATTTTAAATTTGTCTTCCTAGTAAGAGCTTTTTACACTAGAGCTTTTCAAGAAAAAAAGTTCCTTATCAAATACGTTGTACAAATATTTTCTCCCAATTTGCAACAAAATCTCTTCATTTTCATAACAATATCTTTTTTAAGATCCAAGTTTTGATTTTGATGAAATAAATTTATTAATTTTTTAAAACTATTTTTGCTTATTTAAGAAATCTTTGCCAATCTCACTAAGATTTTCTTCTATTTTTTTCTTAGGAGTTTTATAGTTTTGCCTTTTACATTTAGGTTTATAATTTACTTTAAATTATCACATATGGTTGAGTTAAATAAAAAATATTTTTTTTTATTCTTTTGGCATATGTCTATCTAATTGTGCCACCACTATTTGATGAATTGGTTATTCTTTTCCCCCATTGAATTACCTTAATAATTTGTCAGAATTAAGTGACCCGATCAATCCTTTGGAGTTATGTTTAGAAAGGACTGTCATAGCCTGTGTTTGTATTTGCAGATAGGAAGGAGGACATACTGTTGTAGCTTACTCTGAAAATTAACGTAGAGATGATCTTGAGAGGAACCATCTGTCTTTCTCTTTGTTATAATGTGAAGTTTTTTGTAAAAGCTCCCCCCCCCCCAAAAAAAAACAACATTTTATAAAAAGTGATTGACAACCATAGAGCATTGAACAGAAAGAGCCTACAGGATATAAAACAAATCCAATTACCGGGAATAGTATCATTTTTTGCATGGAGGGCAGATGAAGTGGGAAGATAGTTTCCTACAGGTGACAAGATTTCCATAGAGTCACAAAACGAATTGCCGATAATGCTGATTATGGTAAGGAGCCTTAGTCTACTCTACAGCAATAGCTACCTGTCAAAAAAGAACTCGGTATTGGAAAGACGGCCAGATGGTTTAGTTAAATAAGTGGTTACCTGAATGAGGTGTAGACACCCTTGTGGGAAACACGAACTCTCCAGGCAGCAATTTACCACGGAAGGTCCACTCCCAGCTCATGCTGTGCGTCTTCAAAGGGCTGGACAACAAAACTAGCACACGTGTCCCAATACAACTCCCACACCCTGTGGTTTTGTCTGCATTGGAAGGGGGACACATCAAATAAAGTTCTTGAAATAATTGTAAAAATGTAATCAACACCCATGTTTATTGCAGCAATATTCACAATAACCAAAAGTTGGAAGCAACCAAAGTGTCCATCAGTGGACAGAGAGATAAACAAAGTGTGATATACATAAAGTGGACTTTAGTCTTAAGAAGGAAGGACATTTTGACACGCACTACAACATGGATGAATCTTGAAGATATTACGCTAAATGAAAGAAAGCTGGTCATGAAAGGATAAATTTTACATGATTCCACTTACATTATGTGCCTAGAGTAGTTGAATTTATAGAGCACAAAATAGAACAGAGGCTGCCAGGGGCTGGGAGGAGTGGGGACTTGGGAATTAGTGTTTAATTAGTACAGAATCTATTTTCTTTCTAGTTTTGTAGCTTATATCTTATTCTCTATCATCAGAAGAAGAACAATTACTTAAAATACCTAAAAGGTTTTGGTTTTTTTCCCCCGGAATTTTAAAAAGGGTTAATTAAAATGATACAGCATTTTACTATAATAGAGAATGATTTGAGAAATGTTGATATTTTCAGAGTCCTGCAAAATTTCCCTTTAGCTTAAGTTTCAGAGAAGAAATCAAAAAACATACTTTAAAATTTTTAGCGTTTTGAATGGATTGTTCTCTGTATCTATCCCTGATAATCAGCATTCCATAATGGTGAATTCAAGGTGAATGTACTTTTTAGTTTTCTATAATTGATCATAAAGCTATTCATACTCACTGGCATTGTAGTTGTTATGGTATTACAAAGTTTAATCATAGAGCATCCTGTGTGTATATAAACCCAAATTTCCCTGGAAGTTATAATATTCAGAAGAATTAGGTTAATTGTGGCCAGCATTAAGTGCTAATGAAGGACAGACATGATTACATATCATTCAGTTCCAACAGTACCTGTAAATGTGGTGAATGACCTTATGGTGAATGACCATGTCTAGGATTTAGTTTGATTTTGTGTGTTTTCTGTTTTTTCCTTGTTTTTAATGCTCTCATTATTTATATGCACTTGGCATTTTGTTTACAGACGGGGACCATCTGGACCAAGATTTGGACCTAGAAATGATAAAATTAAGCAGTAAGTTTCTGAGATACTCATTTGTTTAAGTGATTATCATCTTTCTGTGTGGACCAGACGGGGGCAAAGTACATAACGTGTGAGTCATGTCTGGCTGCCACCTACATTTGTAAATAAAGTTTTATTGGAGCACAGCCATGCCTGTTTGCTTTCTTATTATCTAAGGCTGCTTTCAAACTACAATGGCAGATATGAGTAGTTGTGACAGAGAACTGATGGCGGCAAAATCTAAAATATCTATTATCTAACTGGCCCTTTATAGAGGAAATTTGCTGAACCCTAATAGAGACAAAATATAACTGCTGGGTTTTAAAACCCAGTAATTTTTATTTTTACAAAGCTACGTCTGACTTATAGCTAAGGAAATGCAGTTCCTGGTTCTTGGTTTTTCTTAAATACCTTATATCAAATCTATTCATTTAGCACAATCTTAAGGTCTATTTTGTTGTTGTTGTTGTTGTTTTTATATATATATTTTTATTAATTTCAGAGAGAGGAAGGAAGAGGGGGAGAAAGGTAGAAACATCTATGATGAGTGAGAATCATGGATCAGCTGCCTCCTGCACGCCCCACACGGGGGGTTGAGCCTACAACCCAGGACCCTTCAGTCCACAGGCTGACACTATATCCACTGAGCCAAACTGGCTAGGGATAGGCTGCCCTGATTTTGAGTATAGATGGCACATCATGGGAAAAAGATACTGTGATGGGATATCACATTTTTTATGAAATACTTGGACCAAAATCAGGAAGCTGCTGGTGTGAAAAAATATGCCCACTGATCCTAGCTCATGGATTCTGAAATATAGAACCAAGGTACCAACAAATTGGTTCAAGTACTAAACGGGATGTTTTTATTTTCTGTTGCTGTGTAACAAATTGGCCTGACACTAGCAGCCTAAAACAGGACACAACTGTCACCTCAGGTTTCCCATGGCTCAGGAGCTCAGGCACTGCATAGCAGACCCTCTGCACAGGGCCTCAGAGTCCTGAAATCAAGGTATCACCATGACTTATTTCACAAATTAATATAAGGTAGTTTTTGCCTAGTGACTGGAGTAACAGGGGGAAAGTAGACACTTAAAATAGTGAACATGTCTGTGTTGATGTACTCCAACACAGCGAGAGTAGGCAGCTGAAAACCAGTTATTAAATTTTTGAATATATATTAAATCTTCATTGAACAGCCTGAGTTAGGACAGAGCAGGCCCTCGTCACCTGATATAAAGGAGGAAATTATAGTTTTATTCTAAAGAACAATATATAGGTTTCCGAGTTGCACCACTGGGTGCTTCAGACCTTCCCAGGCGTTGCCAGTGTCTTAAACACTGTTTAAGTGGAAACCGAGGAGCAGTGAGGAAGAGAGTTTTACCCATTGAGAGTCATTGCCCTGGAGCAGACCTTACATTTCCATTTGGGAGACGGTGTTTTCATGAGCCCCTAACATACGTGGGCAAACTCCTTCGTTAGTCCTAGTGTGCGAGCTATACAGCACGCCGAGGGTACAGCTGAGTCCGTGTGACGCCTCAGCTCCCGCTGAAAAGAAAATGGAGCTGATAGGTCAGAGTCAAGCTATCTGACTAAATGCTTCAGTACTTTCACATTTCATAGTTGAATAATTCTGAGAATTTTCTCTTTTCCATCATGTCTAATGAAAGTCAAAAATTATAAAATCCTCAAGAGAAAAATAAATATTGTTAATCCTTTTTTTTAAACTAGTGTTCAGAATCAGGTGGATGAAGTTATTGATGTCATGCAAGAAAATATTACAAAGGTCATTGAAAGAGGGGAGAGACTAGATGAACTCCAGGACAAATCAGGTACAGATATTTTATGTATTTCTTGATATTATTAACCGATGTTTTAATAGTGTACTTCTCTCATTTTTCTAGCTGAAGTTTAGGAACATGTGACTTAGAAAAATAGTAGTATTTAGTTCTTAAACGGGCAACTGATATGTTTTCACTTTAGCTTTTTTTACTTTAAAATCATCTTGTGTTATTTCTTCAAGTGATCCAGAATGGAAAATTTAAAAACTCATTGTTGAAGAATTTGAGTGGCCTGTTTTTCTTTTTTCCTGTTACATTGATGTGCTTTGTATTTCTCACCTCCAGGAGAGGTCTGATCATGTCAACACTTAATTTCAAATCTATCTGATAGTTTTATCTTTTCTTCTCTGGTAACATGTTAGTCTCTGTGCCTATAATAGGTTCTCAGATATTGTTTAAATAATAAGTAGCTGAATATATGACTAATCTTTCATAGAGTTGTTTAAAGAAAAAACTTAATTCTAAAATTCATATTTTTTTGCTTCTAAATCAGTCACTTTTGGTGTCTTCTAAGAATGTAACCTTCACATGTCAATTTTTTCTGTAGATGTGCCAAGTACTTGAATTTTTAAAATTTACTTTTTAAAATGTATCTTTATTGTTGAATGTAATACAGATGTACCCTTCCCTGACCCATTGACCCTTTTAGCCCACCCCTGTCCCCCAAGTAGCTAAAGAGTATTTTCTTACCAGAATTCATAGGTTTCTTTGAAAGGCTTAAGGCCCTGGAAAGACTTTTCTTAATGTTATAAATACGATTGAACAAAGTGACCAGCAGTTTTTTACTTTTTGATTTTTTTTTTTTTTTTTTACAATACAGAATGTCAAAGTTTGTGGTGGAGGAAAGGGAAGGTGTTATTTTCATGCTTAAAAGAGAATAAATTTGCAGAAGTAGAAATTAATATTTTCTTGTCTTTGTGTGACTAGATAAAAGAATCCTGTTATGTCGTTTAATCCTTCTCTCCATCCTCTATGTGATATAGAAAGCTTGTCGGATAACGCAACTGCTTTTAGCAACAGATCCAAACAGCTTCGACGGCAGATGTGGTGGCGAGGATGCAAAGTGAGTGAAGCAGAAGCTCGTGGGAAGATTGGTCCGCACCTATGTGCTGTTCAGTCAGGAAGGAAAGGGCCCCTGGATTATAAGCCCAGTGAGGACAGATTCTGTGGCTGCCTCACTTTCCATTATGTCTTCTGAACCTGGGCCAAACGCAGTTAACATATGCTGAATGATAATATTGGGTGGGCAACTAAGTAATTGCGGATTTTTTAAAAATCAAAGACAATTTTTTCATGGAACTAAATAACTTTATTCTGTAATGTATAGCCCATTTTGATCAATGACCTTTTGCCATCTTTCAAGCAGCATCATAATCCCACGTTCAAAAAACTTCTGGTTTTTATTAGCAAAAAACTGAATCAGGTACGATTTGACATCATCATCATTATTGAAATTTTTACCATTCAAGGAGTTTTGTAAAGATCAAAACAAAAAGTAATCAGATGGTGCAAGGTCAGGACTATATGGTGGATGTGGCAAAACATCCCAACCAAGCTCCATTAATTTTTTCCGAGTGACCAAGATGTCTGTGGCCTTGCATTGTCATTGATGGAATACAACACCTTTTCGATTTGTCAATTCGGGCCGCTTTTCTTCAACTGCATTGTTTAATTTCGTTAGTTGTTCAATGTAGACATCAGAATTGATCGTTCGGTTGGGTGGTAAGAGTTCAAAGTAGACAATTCCTTTGTAATCCTACCAAACTGATAACAAAACCTTCTTTTGATGAATATCAGCTTTTGATGTTGTTTGAGTTGGTTCACCTGGCCTGCTCCACGATCTTTTCCACTTGATATTGTTGTAAACAACCCATTTTTCATCGCCAGTTATCAGTCGTTTTAAAAATGGATCATTTTCATTACGTTTCTTTAGCAAATCGCAGCTGCTAATGCGTTGCGTTAACTGTGATTCTTTCAGTTCGTGAGGGACCCATGTATCGAGTTTTCGAACATAGCCAAGTTGTTTTAAGTGATTTTCAATGCATGTATGTGATACATGAAGCTTCTCTGCAATCTCACGTGTTGTACTGTGACAGTCCGAATTGATTATTGCTTTGATTAGGGCGTCATCAACTTCAACTGGACGACCAGAGCGTTTTTCATCTTTGAGTGAAAAATCACCAGAACGAAATTTGGCAAACCAATTTTGACACTGCCGTTCTTTTAAGGCTTCGTCACCATAAACAGCACATAACTTTTTATGAGCTTGCGGTGCGTTTTTCCCTTTGCGGAAATAAAAAAGCAAAATATGACGAAAATGTTCCTTTTGATTTTCCATTTTTCAACGAACGCCAAACGAAAACTACAAAACAGATCAAAAAACTTTTTTTACTGATTAACAGCTGAATAGCCAACTATCAAATAACAAAATGTGTTTTACATTTGTACTACGTCTGCAAACCTAAAAATTCAACTGAAGCCATATATGCATGAAACCCGCAATTACTTAGTTGCCGACCCAATAGTTTGGGAACAGAAATAACTAAAGGAATCAAACAATGCTTAAAAAGTTGTTTTCATGGATTTCTTCATAAACAGTTACATTTTATTAATAATGTGCTACCTCTAAACATAAATATTAATTTCTCTCAGAATTTATTATGAGTATGTTTTGGAGCAGCCAATAGCATTACATACAGATATTAATAAGGTAGAACGAAAGCTAAAGAAAAATATATTTCTTGAAAAAGGGATAAAAGCAGTTTATATGTCAGAAGATGGCAAGTGTAGCTAAGAAAAAAATTCCTCTATTATTATTCCAGAGAAATAATAAAAGAAAAAATAACAAGGAAAAAAGAGAATTGTTATATACCAATATATTTCTGCAAAACACTTGCTGGAAATGAATTTACTTTTTTTTTAATATTGAATGATTGCTTGCTTGATTGATTTCAGAGAGAAAGTAAGAGGGAGAGAGAGAAATATCAATGATGAGCGAGAATCATTGATATGTTGCCTCCTGCACACCCGGTACTGGGGATTGAGCTGCAGCCTGGCATGTGCCCCAACCAGGAATCACACTGTGACCTCCCAGTTCATGGGTCAATGCTCAACCACCGAGCCACACCCACCAGGCCTGAACCATCTTTAATCAATCATCTGTGAAAACCCTTGATTTTAACTCATCAGAAAAATCGTTTTATAATTTATGCATTTCAGGATTAAATGAGGAATATGACAATATTATAGAGAGAAATGCTGTGAACTTAAAATTTCAGTCAGCTCACTAAGGACTAACCTTAAGATTTCTCCACAACTGTGAAACTGACAGAGAATGCTCTCAGCCACACTATTTGTCACATAAGGTTATTCATGGAGAATCTAAATTCCCTTCCTCAAACAGATAAAAGTACCAAGAAGAGAGTAAGGGGAGCCAAAACAGAATTCTCACATCCTTTGAGCAAGGCTACACACATGCTGCCTTGTACTGTATGTATGAGATCATTTGTGTTGGATGCCGGTGCTGTTTATCCTGTCCCGATTCAGCTTTTTAACAGAGTTGGTAAAATGCCGTGCTTTTCCCGGCCTCTTATTAAAAGTGAGAACAAGAAGTCCAGGTCCATGGAGACTGATTACTGTCCACTGGGCAGTGAGTCTTGAACAGAAAATTCTGGGCAAGCAAAACCCTTAAATTGGGGGGACCCTGATTATTAACAAAAAGATGCTAATAGACAGCAAGGTCACATGAAAAATTCTATTATGAAAGCTTTTTAAGGGATGAGCCTCTTCACTGATGAGTTGGTATAATATGGTAAATAACGGCAGATAGTCGAATAAAGTCAGGATTAATATTAATATCTTTCTTACGCCTTTTTGTGTGTTGTAGATAAAAGCCATCATGGCGTTGGTTGCTATTATCCTTTTGTTGGTGATCATCAGTAAGTATTTCCTGGATGGTTAATTTTGGGGGTTTGTTCTGGGGTTCATTTTAATTCCCTTTTTAATTTGTTTTCAGTTGATGTGGTCTGACTATCGGGATTGAGTAATGATTTCTGACCCCAGTCAAGAGCTCTTAGCCTAAACTCTGTGATCTCTGAAAATGCTTCCAAATTGTATGCAAACGCAGGGCTAAGTGCTTTGTTTGAGGCCAAATATGGCTACTATTACACCAGGACCACAGCTCTCATCTGCTTATTATCAACCAGAAGGAATGGCAGCTTGCATCTCTTAGTATTGTTGGAAGGACAAATCTAGATAAGCTCTTTAGATGAATGTTTTTTTTGTTTCTGTTTTGGATTTGAGCTTGATTTCAGTCATTAATATTCTTTTAAAGTAAGATCATTTTTGATCTCTCATTTTCTCCAAGGCCTCTTTCCCTGTGTTTACAGGGACTTTATGAAGATTTGGAAAGTGTCTCAAAATAATCATTTGAAAAAATCCATGGTAATATTCTCTTTTTAAAGTGAAAAGAGTTTTGTTGCAAAGAAATTGAGCCGATCCTCACCCATTCTAGGTTTGTGGATTCTGAGTTTGTGAACTCACCTGCTAGTGGAACAGTGATTTGTTACCCACCTCAGTACTTGAGCTGCGTTTGGTCATTGTATTCAGAGCAGTGAAAACTGAGTCCCTGAGGCGCACATTCCCAGCTGATGTCTGACAGGCCATGCCATCTTCTAGTGTTGCTCTCACATGTAAACGAGGTCCTTCCGGTGAGCGGTGAGCGCCATGTTTCTCGCAGTTGTGCATTTCGTTGGCGGTCTCACTGTTTAACGTGGCCCTGGGTGCAGTGCTGAAGTGTCCATATTGCTGAGTGCAGCCAGGCTGGGATGTGCTGGAAGGAGAAAATCGACCGTTTGCTAGGCTCCACTTAGGTCTCGGTTACCATGCTCTGAGCCATGAACTCAATAGCATATATTACACAGGGTGTCTTTCAATAAAAAGGCAATGTATTGACCGGTTGACAAACTGTGCCCAGGGGCCTGCAGGAATTTAACCCTGTATTTCCTATAGGAGCAATGGGTTAGTGTTCACTAATTCAGTGTTTGTGGAGACTTTATAGAACATAATAGTGCAGATACCAAGATGCAACCATACACTGTGGTGGTGATAAGCAGGGAACTGCCACGGCCAAACAAAGAAAGGGTTTGTGGAGCCAAGGGCTCGCCAGGAAAGGACTGGGCCCTGGGCGTGAAGTCTGAGCCAGCAGCAGGGCTGGAGCAGAAGACAGGCCCCTGTCCTGGAGGGACAGGCTGTCGGTTGTGCTTCATGGAGGCAGCAGCATCACTAGCAACGTTACCATTGTAAATGGCAGGCTGACATGACGGGGCCAACGGTCTTATTACAGCACAACTGACAAAGAAATGTGCTCTTCTCCGCAACTCCTCACATTTACGATAACTAGAATTGCAAATGATAATATCAGGACATTGTAGATACTTGGCAATTTTACATATAATTTCAAAAAGAACATTCATTTTAATAAGCTATGCATAAATACCACAGGTAGTTTTTTGACAGTGCTTTCTGCTTCCATGTAATTTTAACATAGCACATAGGCCTGATTAGTTTAATTTCCTCTTTTGTAAAGAGAAATTTCTTTGAAGTTTTTCAGAGCCCATTTTAGATAAAAACATGCGCGATTCAGCCCCATATTTCTTATACTTATAGCACTGGTCCAGGTTCCTACAGAGGATTTGGGGGAGGTTTGGGGCTTTTGACTTCCCATAATTTAAAAATTTTGTTCTTGATCAACCAAGGCCAAGGAATTGCTTTGGGTCTGAAATGTGCTAATTTTGAGTGCCGCTCCTAGGTTGGTGGCTCCTCTCTTATGTGACTCAGAGGAGCCTGGGCAACACGCAGTATTCAGGAGGCTGGGATACTTGGGTGACAAAGCCCTTGTGTCTACTGACAAGCCGGAAATGTTCCTTCTAACCCTAAAACCGGGAGTATGTTTTCTTGTTGGGGACCCTGTGAGACAGCTACATATCTCAGACAATAAGTAGACACTTATGCAAATGTTTCTCATCACCTGGAAACACCCCTGAGGGGCCAGAAGTAGCAATGGTCTCTCTTTTTTGGAGTGAAAAATCACCATCTTATGATTTCAGACCTATAAACTAATGGTGTCAGTCCATCATTAGAACTCAAGCTGTAATTGCATCAAATGGCCACAAGATGTCACTATAAGCTCAGTTAACACCCACCCACCCCCAAGTGAAAGTGAAAAACAAAGACATATTGATGAATATAATAACATCATCATTAAAATAAAACTGACTTGAGGGTGCCCCTCGTAACTCACCCCTTCCACGTGGTACATATCTAAGACGGCCTCTTACGGATCTTCGTTGAGGCCCAGTAAAGCTATGTCCGTCAGCCTCACTGTGTGAGCACCACGCTCATCTCAGAAGAGTCGCATCCTTTTCTGCTCCTTGGAAAGATTGAGTTCCACAACTGACAAGATACGTTAAACAAAAACTTCGTGGCTGAAGACTCTGTTAAAGCAGGTGCTAGCCAGGAAAAGACAGGTCCTGGGTATGAGGTCTGAACCGCCCGCAGCTACCCACTGACAAACCATCTCCTCCGTCCCTGCTGTCCTGCTGAGACATAATGCAGGGCATCTCAGAACTTTCTGCTTGTCCTCAGAAAACTAGAAAATGTGGAATAGCGTGAAAAAGAAAATACAGTTCAACTGTGATCTTTCCACATAGTGATAACTACTGTTAACATAGCTATCACTTATATTTTAAGCCTTGTCCTACTAACATATAAACATGTTTTTAATAAAAAACTAAGATTACACAGACTTTTTATTAAGTATTTTCTCATGTTATTTATTTTTAAAATATTTCAGCAGCTGTATGCTAAGATTCAGCATAATCTGTTTAATCAAAATGCCAATGCTTGACATTCAGGTGGTTTTGTGATTATTTTATTTTATTTTATTTTATTTTTTAATATATTTTATTAATTTTTTACAGAAAGGAAGAGAGAGGGATAGAGAGTTAGAAACATAAATGAGAGAGAGTCATAGATCAGCTGCCTCCTGCACAACCCCTACTGGGGATGTGCCCGCAACCAAGGTACATGCCCTTGACCGGAATCGAACCCTGGACCTTTCAGTTCGCAGGCCAACGCTCTATCCACTGAGCCAAACCGGTCTCGGCGGTTTTGTGATTATTTTAGCTTCTCCGTTCTCATTTGTTATCTGTCCTTTCAGCCCAGAGTTAGTCCTCATTACCTACTTCCCAGTGGACACAGCTGCATTTAAGAGTATTATTTCTAACATGGCATGTGGATGTGATTTTGACGTGTTCTTTTTTCGCCTTTTTCTCTTGCAGTACTTACAGTTGTGAAATACCGCACTTGATTTGATGAGAGAGGTCTTCATTAAACAAAATCTGGGACAATAATAATAATAATAGATTGCTGCATAATTTAAATGAAACCCATGTATATAACTTTCAAAACTTCTTTTCCAAGAAACTGAGAGGCAAGTATCACTTCAAACTGGAGCATTGAGAATGTCCGTTATCTTTTTTCCCTTCTGCTTTTAATAATTATGTTCGAGGCCAAGGCAGCCAGCCTGTTTTGCCGCATCCCAAGGATCTCATTTGAAAGAAGATACTTGCCCATTCACTGTCTGTGTCCGTAGTTCAACACTGATACGAGACTTGCGACTGTTCCTGCAGTGGCTTGAGGACTTGCACTCTCACATTAAGGTGGGGGGTCAGGAAGCCTATGTTGCCGTTCCATCAATACTCCATCAACGTAAGATTCTTCTCACGTTACAGTTGCTTTGCAAGCAATTTCCACGTTTATGGGTGTAACAAAAGCTAAGTGTTGTAAATGCTGCTGCCTTCAGCTGTATCTAAAAACATTCCAGTAAATCTATTTTTGACTGTACACGGGAATGTGTAGTAATTTCTTGGTATTTGAATTATGGAAATGGGGATTTTAAACGGTGTGAAAATAATAGTAATATGGTGCCATAAAACTGGAGATAATAAAAGTGTTGGAGAACATCGCTGTAGTTTTTGAAAGTGTCCACCGGCCACCATCACAAGTCATGGTCTGGTCTCCCTCGTCAGCCCCCAGTAAGGAGGGACCAGTCCTAACAGAGTAGGTGAGGTCCCCGGGGAACTCACGCCCTGATTTTACTCTCACTACTCTCCTCTGTAAGCCCCCCTAACCCTTGTACCAGAAGTGCTCATGGAAGCAAAGTCATCTGCCTAGAATTTGCTGTTTTTGCAGCATCTGATCATCCCCTGGGAGATGCATGTTGAACAATCAACTATTAATTCAGCCAACAGTAATGAGCACAAAGTCAGGAGCTGGGTGATCAAATGCTAGGGTCACCATCACTCTCAGTCTGTTTTCAGAACAATGAGACACGTTAAGTTTATGGAAACATGCCAATGCATAGAGTAAAAATGAATCCTCTGTTGTGTTGAGAAAACTTCATAATGAAGTTGCAGGTTATACACAAACTTGTGCCCTGCACATTTGACATATGTCAGTCTCAATTTGAAATAGGGTTCATAGAAAAGGCAATTGTTTTTAGGGGAGCGTGATTCTGTATAGGTTTTATTTTGGGGGGCCATTTTAATTCAAAAAATGTATGAAACATACAACCCTTTAAAAAAATGCTATAGGATTAGCACTAAGAAGCAAAAACGTTCTGTTTAAAATGGACCGAATTTTGAAGGGAGGAAGTAGATTAAGAGATACTCAGACACCTGCAAGTTGTGAAAACCTAAATATAGTTGCTAAATTTTACAGTTTACTGAGGACAGTTAAAAAGAAAGGTCATACATACTATGGAGTGTTGTTGCTGGTGTCTCCACTCTTTGTAAACGCCAATTAATATAAATAACGTGATAAATACGAAATCTTCTGACCAAATAGGACTCCCAGGAAAAGGAACATCTTACAGTTTTTGTAGCACATACAGTTCAGTAGTGGAAATGTTTTAACTGAATGGACAGAGTTCTAGCGTGTGTGTACGTTTTTTGTGGTTTTTTTTGGGGGGGGGGGGGCGGAGGTGGAACTAGACTGATCAGTGGTTACTTTTCCATTAATTGGTGTAAAACTCTGGTTCCTCCATACCTATTAGTGAAGATGAAGGTTATTTCTCAAAAAATCCATATTTCCAGTGTTTTTTTAATAAAGTATGCTACTTTTAAAGAAATATAAAATTATTTTTTTTTAATTTTAACCATAAAAAAATAAAGGAACTGTTTATGTGACTATATATTGTGTGTGTGTGTGTGTGTGTGTGTGTGTGTGTGTGTGTGTGTGATATAGTTAGTTAGTTCTCTTTGCATTTAAATATATTCCTGCCAGGAACCCTAGTGGCAGACATGTCCTTCTGAGAGTTTGCACTAGTGCTGGCCTGGCTTAGTTTATCATTTCATATTTCTGGGTCTTGATTAATCCTCAGGCCCTTAAAATGGCTGGCATTTTAAGACTTGATTGTGGCAACCTTGGAGACATGAACCTCCTTAAATACATTTTTTTATTGATTTTGGAGAGGGGGAGAGAGGTAGAAACATCAGTGATGAGAGAATCATTGATTGGCTGCCTTCTGCATACCCCCTACTGGGGGTCAAGCCCACAATCAGAGTATGTGCCCTCGTGGTTCCTTGGTCAAAGCTCAGCCATTGAGCCATGCCTTCTCAATGAAATCTCCCTGAGTATACCATCCAATTACCTTACCACTAGATCTCATCCAAGGATGTCTAAAAAGATGCACATTGGCTCCAATAGCACACTCACAAGGGAAAGAATGTCCTTATGAGCTCTCTGTCCACTCTCCACATACTTCTCTCTCGGTAATCTGACCTACTCTTCTCTGAAATGGCATTTAGGTGCTGACAAATCCCTGGTTTGACTCCACTTGACTTGTGAACTTGGACTTATATCCAATATTCTCTTTGACATTATTCATTCCAAATCTAGCACGTCCAAAAGCAAATTCCAGTCTGCTTCTCCAGAACTAGTCCACAAGCATCCTGTGCCATCTCAGTTGATGGAAACTGATTCCTTCCAATTGCTCAGGCCAGGAACCATGGAGTCACACCGACTCCTTAACCTGTCTCACAACCTACCTCTAGTTCATCAGGAAATCCATCTGGTTCTACCTTCAAATATCTATCTAGAGTCACTGACCAGTTCTCATTACCTCCTGGTCTGAGACTACCTGGTCCTTAGCTACCATTATCTCTCACCTGGAATAGTTTCTAACTGGTCTCAGTGCATCTACCATTCATTCCTCCCTCTCCACGGCAGAATTGTGGAAATTATTCTTTTCCTAGTGATCAGATCTTGCTTTTGCTCAAAACTCTCCAGGGACTTTCCATCTTTAGAGTAAAAGGCAAAACCCTTTTGTTGGCCTGCAAGTTCTCTCGTGATGAACTTGCAGGCCAACCTTGTGACCTCTTTGTCTGTGTTCTGTCCCTTATTCACTGTGCTGCCACCTCTCTATTCTCCTCACAGTTCATCAAGGACACCAGGCATGCTCTTGCCTTAAGGGCCATGAACCTGATGGGTCCCCGTCTGCTAAGCTCTTTCTCACCGTAGCTGCACAATTCCCATGCATTTTTCCGGTCTAATCAAATTTCACCTTAATGAAGTCTCCCCTGGGTACACCATCCAGTTACCTTACCAATCTGTTTTTCAAGAACATTTAACACTCCTAACATTCCCAGTACTTAGCTTTTTTGCTTATTGTCTTTTGCTCATCCAAATGTAAATTTAATGAGATGTTTGTCTCTTTTGTTCTGATATGTCCCAAACCAATCACCACAACTGTGTCATGTTGAGTGCTCAAGTAATTGTTGAGTAAATCTATTATTCTGCAGATGCAAAGAAAGAACATATTTTGAAAATGATGTGCTATAAGGATTCAGTGAATTTCTAGAGTACTTCAACATCCCCAATAAGATGCAAGACATGGCCTTATAGTAATTCAGAAAATCATACAAAGAAAGGTGATAAAAAAAAATAATGAAAGGAGGTATAAAGACAATTAGTTCAGATATATGCTAAATACTAAAACTGGATTGCTTTCTTACAGCACATATAAGAATAAACTCAAAATGGATTAAAGACTTAAATGTAAGGCCTGAAATTATAAAAGCTCCTCAAAGAAAACATAGGCAGTAAACTGTCTGACATCGCTGTTAGCAATATTTTTTATTTCTCCCCAGGCAAAGGGAACAAAAGAAAAAAATCAATGAGACTAAGTAAGTTTTGCACAGTGAAAGAAACCACCAACAAAAAAAGACAGCCTACTGAATGGGAGAAGATATTTGCCAATGATTTCACCTAGGGGTTAATATCTCAAATATATAAGAACGCCATACAACTTAACATCAAAAACAGTAATCCGATTTAAAAAATGGTCAGAGGACTTGGACATTTCTCCAAAAAAAGACATACAGATGGCCAGTAGACATGAGAAAAGATGCTCAACGTCACTAATCATCAGAGAAATGCAAATTAAAACCACCACGCCATACCTATCTAATGCTACCATCAATAAATAGCAAACAAGTGTCGGCGAAGATGTGGAGAAAAAGGGAACTCGCATGCGCTGTTGGTAGGATTGTACATTAGTGAAGCCACAATGGAAAACGGTATGAAGGCTCCTCATACAATCAGAACATATGACCCAGAAAGTCCACTTCTGGGTATTCATCCAAAGAAATCTAAAACATTAATTCAAAAAGATATATACACCTCTATGTTCACTGCAGTATTATTTACAATAGCCAAGATATACAAACAACCCAAGTGTCCATTCACAGGTGGGTGGATAAAGAAGAGGTGGTAAAAAAAAAAAAAGGAATGAGATCCTGCCATTTGTAACAACATGGATGGAATTAGATGGTATCATGCTAAGTAAAATAAGTCAGAGAAAGGCAATACCATATGATTTCGCTTGCATGTGGAATCTCAAACAGACAAACCAGAAACACAGAGAGAACAAATTGATCGTCACCAGATGGGAGGGGGTTGGGAGGTGGGTGAAAATGGTAAAGGGATTAAAAAGTACAAATTTCCAGTTACAAAAGCAGTCACGAGGATGCAAAGTACATCATAGGGAATATAGTCAGTAACATTGCAATAACTACGGATGGTGTCAGATGGTTACTAACCTACTGGGGTGATCACTTCATAAGTTCTATAAATGTCTAATCATCATGTTGTATACCTGAAAGCAATATAACATTGTCAACTGTAATTGAGATTTTTTAAAAGAATGTATACAATCAATATTAAAATACAAACAACCCATTTATAAAATAAGCAGAGGACCTGAATAGCCATCTTGCCTCAGAAGAAAGAAAAAAACAAAAAAAAAACAGGAACTTAAAATCAATGTAAGTATTGTCGATAGAATCATGCATGATTTTCCCTTTACATAGACAATTAAATACATGAGTACGTCCAGTGCAAACTATGAAAAAAAGGAATGTTCATCTTCTTTTAAAATTAGCATGCATACATCTCTGCTCCCATGCATGCCCACTGTCCCATTTACCTTACAAAACACAAGCTCAGAGGTAAAAGTGTTAAGAATTCCCAGACAGCAAGAGCTGGTAACCAGGTGCAGTGCCCTGAGAACACCATGTGACTGCACTTGTCAGATGCCCATGGCACTCACTCTGCCCAGTGGCTACTCTCGCTCAGAGAACTCCCATGTCCTCGACATCCCTCTTCCAAGGTGGGGCCCATGCTGAGGTCAGTAGCTCAGGTTGAGAAAGGTCGAGTATAGTGGGAGCATTAGCTCATAGAGCACGTTGTTCTGCTTCTGCTAACACCAGTGTCATGTTAGCTTTTTAATGTCAGTGCCCTGGTGCTGATCTGACACTCTGCTCATTATAGTTCATATCCCTTTTCAAATACCAGACCTTCTCAGGCCCTAGCAATCCCTGGCTGCATAGTTCCATTTCTCAACCTTACCTTTCCTTCTGAATTGATGAATAGTCTGTGGCTGCATTCAAGTTTGTATTTCCAGACCAAACCTGACATAGAACAAGTGCTTCGTATTTGTTGCACTGATTAAAAAAATTCATCACTGAAACTGGTTTGGTTCAGTGGATAGAGCGTCGGCCTGGGGACTGAGGGGTCCCAGGTTCGATTCCGGTCAGGGGCATGTACCTTGGTTGCGGGCACATCCCCAGTGTGTGTGTGTGGGGGGGGGGGGGGGGGGGAGGGTGCAGGAGGCAGCTGATTGATGTTTCTCTATCCCTCTCTCTTCCTCTCTGTAAAATATCAATAAAATATATTTAAAATAATAATAATAGAATAAAAATTAAAAAACTCATCAAGTTCTCTTACCCCCACCTGACTAGTCCTTGGACCACTTGCTCCTGCATGGCGAGAGGAGCACAGGCTCTGTCTTCATCCTCTCCTCACTCCCTTCCCTCCCTTCATCCCTTCCCTTCCCTTCTATCATCTTCGGAGCCATCATCATCATCATCATCATCATCACTAACATGTTTAAGCTCTTAAAGTCAGGCACAGTCAGGATGTACTATATGCATCTCCGGGTCACAAACACTCTACCTTCCAGGATATCAATTAAACAAGTAAGCCTATCTATTCCTACTGAAATTAGAAGGTGAATCTTAAGTGGTTAATCTTAACACTATGAGAAGAAACCAGTGGTGCACAACTGCGGTGATTTTGCATCTCCCCTCCCCCCCCCCCATGACATTTGTCAATAAGTGGAGACATCTTTGGTTGCCATAGCTTGAGGGGGTGGGGAATGCTATTGGTATCTAATTGGGGGAGGTCAGGCAAGCCGCTACATGTGCTAGAATACACAAAACAGCGCCCGCCCACCCCACCCCCCACCCCCACGTACACACACCCCTCAGGGCTCAAAATGTCAAGCGCTGAGGTTGATAAATTCGTCTTTTATAGGGTTTGGAAATGATGCACCATTAAGAAGAACTTTCTCACTCTTTTGCATCATATTATATACAATTTTTTTTAAATATATATTTTATTGATTTTTACAGAGAGGAAGGGAGAGAGATAGAGAGCTAGAAACGTCGATGAGAGAGAAACATCAACCAGCCGCCTCCTGCACACCCCCTACCGGGGATGTGCCCGCAACCAAGGTACATGCCCTTGACCGGAATCGAACCTGGGACCCTTCAGTCCGCAGACCGATGCTCTACCGCTGAGCCAAACCGGCCTCGGCTATATACAATTTTTAAAACATTAATTTTTGCACCTTCCTGACATCATCAGAACTATGCTTGAAAGCATTTAAAACAAGTCTTGAGTACTTTATATCATCACAAAATGAAGAATGAAGAAGTAAATTTTTTTAGCATTCTAAAAAAGTAGAATTTTTTTAGTGGGGGGGAAAAAAGTGTTACCAGGTCAGTGAACAATGGCTTCTTTTATAAGAAAACTGGAAAAAATAGCATTGTTTTTGCAACTTTTTCCCCTCTCCCCTTCCATGTTGCTGGCAAGCACCGAACTGAACCTATTTACTACCCTTTAAGGGGAAACTTATCTCTCATCCTACTTTTCTTGAGTCAAGGGGCTTCTTCGGCATTGTGAAGGCAGATTTCAAAGAAACGTCTTGAAACCGCCTATTTCAAACAGATATCAGCCAACCACGAAGCCAAACCTTTTCTTTCATTTCTGGGACTTCCCCTCATTCTCTCCACATTTCATCCTATGGAACATTTTTTCCTGATCTGCATCTTAAATCGCGGCAATTTTTTTTCCTGGCTTTTCTATAAAGCTTATGTTTTCCCCAAACGTTTTACACAATCCTGCTCTCCCAAAAAGTTTATTGCCTTTTAAAACTGGTCTCGATACGCATAGCCCAATTCCCGCTTCCTGATGGCTCTCACCCTCGAGTTTCCTCCAGGTCCACAGCCAGCTCTGGGTTTGGCCAAGTTGGCTTTGCCTTCGTTCTCTGCGCCTAGAATTGCCAGGAGAAGCACAGCGCCAGGAACAAAAGCCAGGCATTTCAAACTCCTTAGCTATTTTCGAAATCCATATTCCTTTTAGTGAAGAACTACTCTTCCTCTCCCTTCACCCCTATTTCCAAACTAAATCAGCTTTCAAGACAAGGCCCACTCTAGGGCCTCAACGTGATGTTTATCTTGGAAACTTGGCCAGCAGGGTTCGAATTTTGGACAGCATGCCCATAAGTGGGGCGGGAGAGGGGGTTAGGGGGAGAGGAAAAAAATAGCTTTCCCAGAAGCATGCCGCTAAGATTTCTTACCAATCTACTTTTAAAATGTGGAATGGTCTCTTCCTTGTTTTATTACAGGAAAGACTAGTTGAAGGTCACTGTTGTCTGAGGACTTCCACAAGCAGCCCCGCCCAGTGTTTGTACACAGGCTGCCCGGCCTGCGGCTTGCCCTCTGTCCGCTTGCGAGGATGCGTGTTATTTCTGAGAGGCGATTGTAATCAGACGCCTGTTGTACTCTATTAACTGGACGTACAAGTCAGCTCTAAAGAGACTGATCGTTTCCTCCTTGGCATTCTGCTCATGACCGTAGTTGCTATTTCCAAGTAAATATTGGATCCTTGGATTTGGCCATGACCCCCCCAATTCCTCCCCTCCCACCCCCACCCCCCCACCCCCCGCCGCCAGTTACAAACTTGATCCAGATGTGACTGAGAACATCAGGATGATTTACCAAGAAGCACTTTAACTGTGAACATAACTTTCCCACTTCGTCCACAACTCTTTGGCTTAAAGAAACATATTCAACGTTTGGCTGCCTTCTCACTTTGAACTCAATCAAGCATTAAGCATCTACATCGAACTGTTATTTCTCCCATTTGCCCATAAAGATTTTTTTAAAAAAAACTTCTTGCATGCAGAGTTTGGATAGCAAATGTCTGACCAGAGTTACTGTCTGTCCTAATCGCCTTTACCTTCACAGAAACCATACCCTTTTTTAATCGCTTTGCAATTAATTCTACTTCCCTAATAAGAGACCCTTTCATGGCGTGGCATCCTGATATTCCTAAAGACCAGATTCTTTCTTAAAACTTTCCTTTTTGCCATTTTTTTTAAGTTCCTAAAATGGGAAAAAAACAAAACAAACAAACAAAAACAAAACAACAACTAAATAGCATCTTGCCTTGTAGCAGTCTCTTTTCTATCAAGAAAAAAACTGCCAAGGAGCACATCCTAAAGGAAATTGGGCAGCCTCCCGGGCATCTTAATTTCAGGCACATTTTATATCTTTTTATTTCTCGTGGGTGTGATCTTGGACTGTCTTTCCATTTCTCCTGCAGCGCATCGGTTTTATTTCCCCCTAATATTTCCCCCTATTTTATTTCCCCAACCTGTAGATTTGCTCTTCGACCTGTGTGTTTGTCACACTGGGCAGGGCTGCTTTCGGAAGTCCTCAGACAATGGCCCTCAAACATCTGACTGCATTTGCCATTGTTAGAAAGCTATCTTTCCTTTTCCAATCTGCCTGTTCTGTTTTTAAAGTACCATGTTGCTTTTTTTTTTTTAGGATTTCAGGTCTCCCGTTATTTCCACAGAGTTTTATGTTCTCTTTCCTATCACTGTGGGAATGACAGGAGGCTCCCGTGGCAGTGCCCGCCGGCCGGCTGTCGCTGGGGGCAGATGGGCCCTCCGGTTAGGAGGGGGCCTCTCTCCGGGTGGGAACCCCATGGACGTTGCTTTCCAGTTTTACATCCCTCCTGCCGAGCATTGCAGGAGTATTACTGGGGATCCATGTTTAAATCACTTCTCACCTCGGGGGCTTCTGGGCCCCTGAGTACCCATTGGGCCAGCACATGGGTGCCAAGGGCAAGGCAGCGCCAGCTTCTCAGGAGACAGCTCCAAGCTTCCCCTTCGTTTCCTCTCGTTGGTAATTGTTTTTCCCTCCCCTCGCTTTTTCGCTGTTCGACAATGCGTTTCTGTTGTTTAAGCCGCTCAGGGTGTGGTACTTCGTTATGGCAGCCCCAGGAATAACACATCCCTATTCGTCCAAAATTAAAAGCCACCCGTCACTGTCGGCTGCTAGGAGGTTAAACGTGCGACGGTGCACCCAGCTGCGGAAGGCTGCTCTGCAGTGGGAAGGGGTGGGCTACTGGTCCGAGCACCAACAGGGACCATCTCAAAAGCATCCGTGCTGATTGACAGGAGCCTGCACAGTAACATCCTCACTTGGAGGACATTCCTGAAAAGGTGAAACTATAGACGGAAATCAGATCAGTGGTGACCCAGGGCCAGTGAGAAGGGGGATGTTTTGGGGACAAGAGAAATGCTCCGTATCTTGATTGTGATGGTGGTCACATAACTGTACATTTTTAGCAAAACTCACACACATAAAAAGGGTGAATTTTACTGAATGAAAATTACACTTCAGTAAACCTGGCTTTTAGGAGGGAAAGAAGGGGAACTGGAAATGGGAGACAATCTGCAGTGTTCTGCCATTATAAACGATGCTCACACCCATGTTTTTAAAGCTTCGTGGTTGTAAACACACTCATAAAAGTAGAAGAATGGTGTTTATTACACAACCATGATAAAAAAAAAATACCATGTACTATATTGATATAAAACTACTGGTTTAAAAACGGGTGGGTCGGAAGACAGCCCCATTGCAAACACTTCCTGTCACCCTTTTCGGTAGCAGTGTGGATAGGTTGAGAACGACAGTGGAAATAACAGGGGTGCAGAATTTAGGGGACCGAAGCGTGTGCCCAGCCCTGCCTCCCTGCACCTGATGATCACAAGACACACTAGCTTTCTCCTCTGTAAGCTGAAGATGAACCTAATATGACTGTGGTCCGTACGACTGGTTGGTGCACCAGATTTCCACACCCCAATGCTTCGCTCTTGTTGACCTCCACCACGGACAGGCCGAGGAAGCGACATGGCTACATTCCCGCTCTCCCGGGCCAGGGAGAGGCCTGTGAGGAAAGTTCTTGCTTTTCTCATAAGAGCAAAGATGTCCCTGATGCTCTCTTCCCTCCTCCTCCTCCTCCCCGCCTTCCACCCAGACGTGCTGCTGGTGCAGCCGTCTTCGGTGGCTGTGAGGGTGAGAAGCCAGCATTCTTATCCAAATAGGAGCGTGGAAGGCGCCGGGTCCCGATGACACTGTTGGGCCACCACGCCTATCCCCAGACACTTGTTAAATGAGAAAAACAACCTCCACCTTTTTCAGCCAGACTCCCTGTTTCTCGCAGATGGAAGCATCCCTAACTGATATACCAGTTGTTGTGAAGAGCAAATGAGGTGTAAGGAATGGGACTTCGGAAAATGGGAACCGATGTAAACATTTTGGAGACTATTTGCTGGCCACTTACATATAAAAGTCATAACATGCTCACGGTCTTTCTCCTTGTGACCCTTTTTCCCCCTCTCCCAGCTCCTCATTCATCATGAATTTATATTACATTTCCTACCCTCGTTTCAACATTTTTAAAAATATATTTTTATTGATTTCAAAGAGGAAAGGAGAGGGAGACAGAGAAGCATCAATGATGAGAGAGAATCATTGATCAGCATACCCCCAACTAGGGATCGAGCCCACAACCCAGATACATGCCCTTGATGGGAATCAAACCCGGGACCCTTCAGTCTGAGGGCTGACATTCTATCCACTGAGCCAAACTGGCTAGGGCTTAACATATTTTCAATGATTTACTCCTGATTTTTTTTCAGAAAATTTTTATGATTAGACCAAAATAGAATGTGCATCACATTTTTCTTTAAAGAAATGCCTTCTTTAGGAAAATTTTAAACAGTGCCATGCCTGTATATCAAAAGTAGGACTGAGAGTTTTCCATGGTCAAAAGCAACTGGAAAAAAAAGAACACTTTTTCTTTTCACTATTTGTTAATGAAATCTTATTAAATTATTGAATCAGAAAGCAAATACAGGGCATCTCTACAACCCAGAGGAAATCGATGAAAACTTAAGATAAACATCTGACACTTTCAAAAAATCCCAAATTCTGTCATTTAGGGCAATATAATCTACATGATCTCTTACAAAAAAAAGCAAAAGGCCTTTTCCAGCTTGTTTCCAGACTTCTTTTACTCCTTTTTGTGCTTTTTTCCCCCCCTCACATTTCCAGTCTTATTGCACACTTAATGAAAGTATTCTTTAATGAAGAGATACTGGATTCTGTCAAAAGGCCTACGATTAACATAATGCTTTGTACTTTCATAAAATGGAAAACCCAGTTATTCACCGATTTCTCAGACGCTATAGGACAATATGCTCTCTGGGAGGGTCAACAAGTACTTACAGGGCCAGGATGAATTCTACAAGTCCCGCTGTTCCTAGGCGGGCAAAGTAAGCTAATCCTTCAGGTTTTCTCCTGGGTGTCTTCTACCTCCTAAACTTCCTGTATATTTTACTTCAGTTAGCTGTGTCTTAGTTGTGTTTAAAATAACATGTAAATGTCAATAGTCTATCTGGAAACAGAATAAAGTCTTTACAAAGATACAAAAAAAAAAAAAAAAAAAAAAAAAAAAAGCAAGGGCCCTGGCCGATGTGGCTCCTTTGGTTGAGCTTTGGTCTGTGCACCAAAAAGTCGCTGGTTCAATTCCAGTCAGGGTACATGCCTGGGTTTTGGGCTTATCCCCCATAGGGGGCATGCAGGAGGCAGCTGATCAATGTTTCTCTCTCCCTCCCTCTCCAAATCATCAATAAAAAAAAATTAAAAAAACACACGAAGGTATAATTGCCTGTATTGTCTCCATCCCAACAGTGGAGTTCAGGCTCATTAGAAGGGTGGTACAGCCACCCAATCCCAACTTCCTGCTCTCAGAGCATCACTTTCCTCAGCTAGGAATTCCCACTCCAGTTTACCACGTAGGACGTGTTGGAGACGGGCCAGGAATGACGGGAGGATGCAGCCCCCGCATCCATCCTAAGGCATGGCGGAGCATTGAAGGAGAACAGAGGAAGTCTTGGAGCAAGTCACAGCCACGCAGGCGCGCTTTTCTGACTTTTAAAGGGGAGACGTGCACATGCGCACCCTGAGGGAAATCACAGCGTCATCGTGAACGTAAACCCGGCACGTGGCATTGACCAGGGGCTCACTGCAGGAGCTGGAAAGAGCCATCTCTGCGCTTCCGAGCGCAGCAAGCAGCTCAGCCCGCTGCACGAGTCTCTCCATCACCCTCTCTGGGCGATCGCGGACAAAATGCCCCCTTTCTCATGTGCCAGTGATCAGTACCCGCTTTATGAGGGCGTTACGAAAGGCCAGGCATGCCATCCGGTGCCACGCTCAGCACGGCGGCTGGCGCAGGGCGATACTTAACAAACGCCAGCTGTTGTTATCCTTAGGACGGACACTCCTCCCGCCCCGCTGGCTCTGCCCCTCCAGCATATAAACACAGTCAGTTTTTCCATCTTGTAAAAAGTTAACAGGCCGCAGCCCAGGGTCAAGTGCCAGGGCAGGGCAAGCACCAGGCACAGCAGAAGAGTGTGAGGTGAAGAGCCAGGGAGAGCCATTTACCCAAATCCTGGCTCCACGGCTTTCTAGGTGCATGACCTCCGGCGAGCCTCTGAGCCTCCGTTTCCCCACCAGTACGCTGGGTCTAAAATCATCTGCCTCGCAGGATGGCAGTGACGCTAAGACAGGCATTGATGGTTGAGTTCACAGCACAATGTCTGGAACATAAAAGACACTCCGTGCATGGTGGCAAACAAATATTACCTAAAATGGAAAGTGCATTTGAACTTGAAATCTAGCTGCATGCCAGGAAGCAGGATCTTGGAGGCCATGATGGAGGCCGGCTACCACCCATGGGCTCCCCAAGCAGCTGTGTGGGAAGGTAGGTCTGTCGGATCTTCTGAGACCCAGTTTCCAATGTCGGGGAAGGAGTTCCCCGCACCAACAAACAACCCTCAGCAAGGCAAAAGCCAGGGTGTCTAAGAATTCAACTCAATTTTGACACTGTCTTCCCAGAGGCAGCATCAGATTCCACAGGGTAAGGCTTCCGTCCTGCAAGACACACAACCCCCCCACCCCCCCACCCCCGCCCCCCCCACACACACACACTCGCACTTCAGACGCCAGGCGCAGGCCAGGCTCTCACTGCCCGTCTGCCAGACCCGCTGCCGATGGGACCCCCTCCTCAAGGTTTAATTTGCCGGAGCGGCTCACAAGGCAGAGAGGCATTTTACTGACTACATTACTGACTTACTGTCAGAAGATACGGCTCAGGAAGGGCCAGATGGAAGAGAGGCCTGAGCAGGGATGGGGAGGGGGTGCAGGCTTTGTGCCCTCTCCAGGTGCGGCACTGTCCCCCGCTCTCCACGCGCCCACCAGCTCTCTGAGCCACATCCTGTGGGGCTCTGGTGGAGGCTTCATTGCATCGCTGTGGGTGATTAAATCATTGGCCGTTGGCAATTGGTTCAACCTCCAGGTCTTCTCTGCTCCTTGGAGGTGGGAGGGTGGTGGGGTGGGGAGGGCACTGAACTGTCCAACTCTCTAACCATCTGGTTGGCTGCCATGACAACCAGCCCCCATCCTCAGGTGGGGTCCAAGAGCCACCTCATTAATATAACAAAAGACACCTCTATACTCTCATCACTCAGGGAATTCCAAGGGTTTAGGGCAGTGGTCGGCAAACGCATTAGTCAACAGAGCCAAATATCAACAGGACAACGATTGAAATTTCCTTGGAGAGCCAAATTTTTTAAACTTAAACTTCTTCTAACGCCACTTCTTCAAAATAGACTCGCCCAGGCTATAGTATTTTGTGGGAAGAGCCACACTCAAGGGGCCAAAGAGCTGCATGTGGCTCTCGAGCCACAGTTTGCTGACCACAGGTTTAGGGCGTTATGAGTCAGGAACTATGGACCAAGACCAAATGTGTATAAGAATTATATATATATATATATATATATATATATATATATATATATATATATATTTGATCATTTAGAATTGTTTCCCAAACTTTTGACATATGTGTACCCTTTCTATAATTTTCGTAACGCCAAGTACCCCTCGTACTCGTGAGAACGTAGAATGAGGCGCAGCTAAGCACGGTGCAGTGCATATCCCCACCAAACTCCGGTGCAACGCGTACCCTCACCAAACTCTTCCCGTACCCATGGGGGTACGCTTACCACACTTTGGGAAACACTGATTTAGATGATCAAATATATATATATTTCTTATCAATCACAATATCACAGTAGCAATTGATAGAAAGAGCACTGGTCAGAAGGAAGAAAAGGACCCAGCTAAGATCAGAGGACAACCAGAGGGGCCCAGGAGACGAGGGGGTTGCTGCCACACGAGTGAAGCGAGGTCCCAGAAAGAGTGCCGAACCCACTTAAAATGCCGCAATACCAGGAAAGGAGGTTCCGTTAGAATTGTTCAGTTATATTTAATGTGGGCTGCACAATGTTCCTGGATTTTATTTGTCTGTTTTTGTTTTTAGCAGATTTTCCTTTTTTACTCAGTCTCGCCGGTGCTAAGGGTAAAATCATTCGGACTTCCCTGACCACAGGCCGGCTGGGTTTTGTGGAAGAGCAGCCTGGGGTACTGGGAGCGTGTTAGGAAACCTGCTGGACCTGAACTACAGCCACGGGCGATCTGCAATGCGTGTCATTCCCATCAGATGCTCCGGGTCATTGACACAAGTCATCTCCTGAGTTTCCACATCCGCTGTTTTTCTGCTTCGACAATGGGGCAAAGAAAACAGCTCTTTCTTTTGAAATTCCCCAGCCTACCATAGCTGGGTTTTTAAAGAACAAACTGTTCTCATGTAGAGCCAGATTGCCAGCGTGAGTGCCTACCTTCCTGGCATTCTGTCATGACTTAGTTTTGCAGGTGGGAGATCACAGTTCTATCTTCAAAAATAAGATATACCGCCAGGCAGTGCTCATTCAAAGCCCCTCGGAGTCGTGCGTACCGAAATCTGTTGCTTGGGTTTAACTGGTCAGCAGGGAAGACATTTTCTGTTCTCCGTGGAATAAAAGAATTCAGGAAGGGAATGAACAGATGGAAAGGTTCTAGTGATGATTCCCCTCTCTCAACAATACATGTCAGCTCACTGAAACCGGTTTGGCTCAATGGATAGAGTATCAGTCTGTGGAAAGGTCCCAGGTTCAATTCCGGTCAAGGGCATGTACATTGGTTGCTGGCACATCCCCACTGCAGGGTGTGCAAGAGGCAGCTGGTTGATGTTTCTCTCTCATCGATTTTTTTTAAAACATATTTTATTGATTTTGTACAGAGAGGAAGGGAGAGAGATAGAGAACTAGGAACATCGATGAGAGAGAGAGAGTCATCGACCAGCTGCCTCTTGCACACCCACTACTGGGGATATGCCTACAACAAAGGTACATGCCCTTGACCGGAATCGAACCCAGGACCTTTCAGTCCCCAAGCTGACGCTCTATCCATTGAACCAAACAGGTCTCGGCTCATAGATGTTTCTAGCTCTCTATCCCTCTCCCTTCCTCTCTGTAAAAATTCAATAAAATACATTTAAAAAAAAATAATACATGTCATGCTGGGGTACTATCTACTGGGAAGCTGACTTACCTCCAGTCAAATAAGGAAGAACCAGCCTGTCACCGAGGGAGGCCAGGGCCAGGGCAGGAAAGAAGCTGGGTTCACATCCCAGCTCCCCAAATTACCCATGTGTCTCTCCTCAAGACTCAGAAACTAGTGATGTGGGGAGAATATTGACCCTCCAGTAGGCTGGTTGAGAGGATGATAGACTCCGACAGACTCTATATGTAAAACTCCTACTGTACAGCCTGGGCACATTAAGGGGCAGCTATTTTATAGGGAAATGATTCTTAGCCCTCATACCATCTAGCAACATCTTGTAACATAAATTCGGGAGGAACTATCTACTTTGAAGACATGGCATTAAACTTATTTTGAAGAAGTTTAAACAATTTGGCTCTCATAAGAAATTTCCATCATTATACTGTTGACATTTGGCTCTGTGGACTGAGTTTGCCGACCACTGGCCTAGACGATGGTGCCACGGGAGGCTCTGCTCCGATTCCTTAGGGACCTTCATGTTCTTTGTCTGCTGGAATGATGTGTCCATCCATGCCTCCACTGACGATATTTTGAGCATTGACATCGGCCAGACACTGGGGGGACATAAACGGTGAGCAACGCAGCCACAGCCCTACCTTCTCGGGGTGACAGTTTCTCGCGGAAGAGCTAAACAGTAGCCAACCAGCTTAAACCGAAGGGAAATGAGCGCAATGGGCCTTGAGGCTGCTGCCCCCGAGCGCCCCCTGCCGCCTCCATCCTGCACGGCAGCGCCTCCCGCTGCTGCTCCAGCAACAGTTAGCCTAGCCCTGCAGCTGGCGGGACCGCTCCCAGGAGCATCTTCCTGGCTGCTTGTGAGCATCTGGGCGGGAGGGAGACTCCCTGGCTCCAGGCGCCAGGAAGGAAACGGAGAGACGGAACACCGTCTAACAACACACGGAGCTGGAACGCGGTCAGACGCTGGAGGGGACAGTGTTTCCTCAGCGGGAAGGCGGTCTCCGGGTCCAGGAGAATTCCAGGGGGTGGGGCAGAGGGGGGGGGAGTGCGGGCCTGGCCCCCGCCCGGGGCTGGGGGAGGCAGGAAGGCGAAGAGGGCAGGCTGAGCTGGCCAGATGGTCATTGCTGCTCAGGGAAGCTGGGCGTTTCCTGTGTCTCGCAGTGAACCCCGCGCTCTGCTTTGGGGAGAGGATGTCCTTCTCGCTGGTGAGAGGATGCAGTTTCACAAAATCACAGTTAAACGCCAGGGCGGTGCACACGTGTTCCTCCCGGGAAGGCCTCCACTGAAGGAACACAGGGAGGTCCCCCATGTCCGAGCTCAGTGGTCCGCAAACTCATTCGTCCACACAGCCAAGTATCAACAGGACGACGAATGACATTTCTTTTGCGAGCCAAAATTTTTAAACTTCTTCTAAAGCCACTTCTTCAAAATAGACCCGCCCAGGCCGTGGTATTTTGTGGGAAGAGCCACACTCAAGGGGCCAAAGAGCCGCACGTGGCTCTTGAGCCATCGTTTGCCGACCACGGTCCTGGAGCATCGGTTCCTGGGGGAAAGAGACGGGAACCTTTTGTCTGTTCTGGGCAACCCCTGGGCATTGTGTGGTCTTGGCTTTTGGAAGAAGGTGGGAAACCTCAGCATCAGGAGAGCTCAGCTTTCCTCTGGTTCTGCCACTCATGGGCTGTGTGACCCTGTGCAGGTCCCTCTCCTTCTCTGGGCCCCTCTGTTTTCTCATCGGAAGGGCCCTCGTGGCCCCGGCATTCCATGCAGGCTTTGGGGGTAAGGTGCTAAGAGCCAGCAGATGGGGTTGGGGGGAGGGGGGGGGGGCTGGCAGTCCTTATCACGTTGAGCCCCAGGGGAAGAAAGGATGGGAACCACGGTGATTGCGGAGAGCTCCATGAAGCCAACGGCCACACATTCTTCCCTTCACCATGGACAGTGGCTTTTGCCAGGAGCCATAAGGAACATGGAGAAGGACTAGCCTTCAGACCAGGGCTGGACCCAGTGAAAATGCCAAGGGTTGTTCCTCTCCACACCCCTGATGAGCATCCACACAGCTCAACAGTGACCGTTCATGCCACGGACCGGCCTGCAGGCTGGGGGAGGTAAAGAGAAGGACAGAGTTTGGGGGGGGGGGCGGGGGGGGGAGAGATGAGGGTGGAAATGACAACACAAAGGTTCACTGACGGGCTGAGGGGTGAACTGGAACACCCTGGGAACTACAGACTTATGCCCCTGTGTTATACACGTCATGGCTGTACCGCCAAAAGGAAACCAATGGCTTCTAGGCCCATGCTCTTCCTTTACCAGCAATCACCTGAGCAAACAGAATTAGTAAAGCTTTGCTTTATCTGGACCCTTTTCCGCTGTGGAGTTGGCTGTACAGGAGCCATCTTTTACCAGGAAAGCCAAACAGATTCGAGCCAGATCTTGCTGATGATATCTTTAAACACACACACACACACACACACACACACACATTTTGGTAATTTTTTTTTTTTTAATCTGATTCAGGAACTAAGAATAGTACCCTTTAGTCAGCAGTAAGCGCACACCGATTTGCAAATGTTTCAAGTTCAAGTCTAACTTTAGAATTATTCAAATAAGAATAGAATCTTTTGAGCAAAATTTATTTTCCCCCTTTCCAGGTAAGTCAGCCACGCACATCTGGAACATTCACGTCACCAGAATTGAAGATGCTATCAGAAATATTCACCTCGCAGGTATCGGAGATGTTCTTGGCAAACATTATTTAAAAGTTATGTGTGAGGCCACATCTCACGTTCTGATTTGCATGGACCTCCTCTTGGCATAGCTGGTGAGGGTTTTTTTTTCATTTGTTTGTTTACTTTTTGTTTTTTTGTTTTTTTTCCCTTTTGGCTTATTCATATAGAACAGGGATTTTCAACGTAGGGCTCAGAAATCCCATAAACTTGGGTGGGGAAAAAAAATACATCTTTATTGTCACCACCCTCTAACTAAGATTTAGGTTGAACATTTCACTGCCTTGTGGATACAGCCATACATCTAACATTGCTTTAGCAGGGCCTGCGACTCTGTTACCACCAAAGATGTGATGGCATTTACATCCAAAACTACTTTGAAATTAGATCCCACCCCACCCCAGGCAGACCTGGATCTTAACAGGCTAATAAAGGATAGGTGTATTCAAATTTTCTAAATACTTTGATTATAGTATTTCAATGTCATGCATTTTCTTTGCAAACCTATGCATTTTAAAACATCTTCCTGAGAAGAGTTCCAGAGATTTTATCAGTGAGGTTCATGGGTTCATGGACCTTGTGCAGACATGTGTGTGCATACACACACACACACACACACACACACAGTAGAGACTAATATTGACATTGGTCCCTGCAATGCAAGACTGGCATAAGAAAGTTCTTCCAAAGCTCTGGCTGATAGAGGGTTGTCCCGATACACCAAGGTTGTGGGTTAGATCCCCAATCAGGGCACATAAAGAATCAGCCGATGAATGCTTACATAAGTGGGACAACAAACAAATAGCTCCCTCACCCCTCTCTCTCTATTTCTCTTTCTTCCCCCCTCTCTCTGGAATCAATTAATAAATATTTTAAAAGAGCCCTGACTGGTTTGGCTCAGCGAATAGAGCGTCGGCCTGTGGACTCAGGGGTCCCGGGTTCGATTCTGGTCAGGGGCATGTGCCTTGGTTGCGGGCACATCCCCAGTGGGGAGTGTGCAGGAGGCAGCTGATAGATGTTTCTCTCTTATCAATGTTTCTCACTCTCTATCCCTCTCTGTAAAAAAAATCAATAAAAATATATTTAAAAAAAATTTTTTTAAAGAAAAAAAAAAGCGTTCTCCCAGAGACACACCCACACTTGCTGTAAAGCCAGGGACAAGGGAAGAGTTCTGCTTCCGCCCTCCTGGAGCCTGGTGGCCCTTTGCCCGGGTGCCTGGCTGGCCCGGTCTCTGTCGCTGCCGCAGGGAACAGGGACTGTGCCTCAGGCAGGGCTGTGTCCTGGTTCCTAGCACCGTGCCTGAGCCTGAGTAGGTTCCCAGCAGAGTCTGCAGCATAACTGGGAACAGGAGCTGGAAACAAACCCTCGTTAAATCTGTCCACGGTGGTCATGCTGGATGCGGTGGGCACGTGTGAGGGTGTGTGTGCAAAATTGGGGTGGGGGAAGGGGGTAGAGGGATAGTATGGGGACGTGTGATGCGTGGAGTGGGACTTTTTTTTTAAAAAAAGAAATTCAAAACAGACTTCTGGAAAGTCGTTGTCTAAGCGTCTTGCCGGCAGTGTGAAATCAAGCCACTTGTGCGGGCCCCACCCGGCCTCACGTGGCCACCTCTCTGCCCCCTGCAGGGCCGGCTCCCAGTATATATGACCCGGCGGGGCCACCCCGCGGGGCACCTCCCTTCCAGAGGGAGCCTTCCAGAGGGAGCCTGGCCCAGCCTCTGCCCCGGAGGCTCCGTGCACAGCCCTGCAGCCCAGCCTCTGCCCCGGGGGCTCCGTGCACAGCCCTGCAGCCCAGCCTCTGCCCCGGGGGCTCCGTGCACAGCCCTGCAGCCAGCCTCTGCCCCGGGGGCTCCGTGCACAGCCCTGCAGCCAGCCTCTGCCCCGGGGGCTCCGTGCACAGCCCTGCAGCCCAGCCTCTGCCCCGGGGGCTCCGTGCACAGCCCTGCGGCCACGCGCCCACGATGCCAGCCGTCCAGCTGCTGCTGCTGCTGGGCTGCCTGCTGTGGGGCGAGGTGGCCGGGGCAGCCCGGCTCCACAAGGCCAACGACCAGGGCGGCCGGTGCCAGTACACCTTCAGCGTGGCCAGCCCCGCCGAGGCCAGCTGCCCCGAGCAGGGCCAGGCCATCCGGGACCTGCAGAGAGACAGCGGCAGCCAGCGCGCCGAGCTGGAGAGCACCAAGGCCCGGCTCCGCTCCCTGGAGGGCCTCCTCCGCCGGCTGACCGGGGCGCAGCCCTCGGAGGGGCCCCCGGGGGAGCCGGACGCCCTGCGGAGGGAGCGGGACCAGCTGGAGAGCCGCGCCCGGGAGCTGGAGGCGGCCCGCGGCGACCTCCTCCGGGACAAGGCGGTGCTGGAGGCGGAGAACGAGGACCTGGCCCGGAGGCTGGAGCGCAGCCGCCAGGAGCTGGAGAGGCTGCGGAGGGACCAGTGTCCCCAGGCCCGCAGCCCCTCTCCGGAGGCGCCCCCAGGTAAGAAGGTGGCAGCAGCGTGCCCTGCCTGCCCCCTCCTCCCTCCCTGACACCGCACATCAGCACGAGGCAGGCGGAGGAAGGAGGGCAAAGCCATCGCTCACCCATTCCCAGCACGTTACCTCCCGACGGTCCCAGCCAGGTTCGTGGTGCGGACTGTGCGCCCGCCCGGGACCACGCTCTCACGGCCCTGGGCACAGGGAGGCCGGGGAGGGCCGGGTGAGCCGCACCGAGGGCGGCCCCTTTCAGAAAACCATCCTGCTGTGAGGCCTCTTTCAGAGCAGCTGGTTCCTGCCCTTTGGGGGCTAACAGGGCCTCCATGTACGAAGTGGCAAGAGATCTATGAAATGGTAACAGGTGCCCCACGCCCTCCCGGGGCCACATAAAGACGCAGTGGTAGCCCTGGGTCAGCTCCCCGGCGTGCTGTTTGGGGAGCTGTCCCCATCCGAGACCCTCTGCATCGGAGCCACCGGACCACGGCCTGGGCATTTCCTCAGGAGTCCCCCCTCCCCCCGCCCCCCGCCCCTGGCAGCTCTTCCCCCTGATGCCCAGGCTTCTGCTGAGTGCGATGCTCCGTGGCCAGTGTGGCCCTGGGGGTGGCGTGTGTGTGTGTGTGTGTGTGCACGGGGAGGGGTGGGGAGGGGGGGCACACGCTCCCCGGTAGCGGGGGAGACGGGATTTGCGTCACTTTTGTGACATGGTGCCCCTAGGCGTTCCCTGTTGAATACGCCGCCCCATCAGGAGGAAGAGAGCCAGCCCAGCCAGGTGTGGGGCAGGTCGGCGGGACCAGTGGTCGGCAAACTCATGAGTCCACAGAGGCAAACATCAACAGTACGACGATTGACATTTCTCTGGAGAACCACATTTTTTAAACGTAAACTTCTTCTAACGCCCCTTCTTCAAAATAGACTCGTCGGGGCCGTGGTATTTTGTGGAAGCGCCACACCCAAGGGGCCAAAGAGCCCCATGTGGCTCGCGAGCGGCCGTTTGCCGACCACAGGTCTGGATGTTAATGTCCGAATGGAAGGGAGCGGGGAGGCCAATGGCAGGGGGCAGGGGTGAGCCTGGACCGGCGCGGGCATCCAGGGGAAGAGCGGCCGGGGCAGCGTGGGGACTGGTGAGGAAATGCCCAGCAGACTGCTGCTGAGCGGCTGCTCCCGGACTCACGTTCGGATCCTTGGGTGAGATGTGGTATCGTGGTCAGGAGGTGTCCGGAGGTCTGCAATGTGCTTTCAAGTGATTCAGCAAAGAATGTACAGAGAGAGAGAGAGAGAGAGAGAGAGAGAGAGAGAGAGAGAGAGAGAGAGAGAGAGAGAGAGAGAAAGGTGAGCCGTTTGTGGCAAAACAGTAACCTCTGGTGAGTCCGCAGGCAGCTGAGGCCAGGTCCCAGCACCAGGCACCTGCACCGGGCAGGTTGCCACAGCAACGGCGGGAGGCGGTGGCAGGACATGCCCCGGGGACACCACAGACCCTCCACTGCACCCGGGATGGGGCTCACAGCCCCTCACGGGATTATCATTGGGTTAGAACCGTGGGCTGGGTCTCCAGCAGGGGGCAGCCTCCCAGGAAATGGATTGTAGCTACAAAGGGCCTCTTTTGCCCGAGCTCCGCAAATGTTCTAAAATGTCATTTAATGATCGAAATGTCAACGTGTGCCTAACGATTCAATAGCACACGCTGATTCTAGACACTGGGCATGTTGGGACAGCACCCAGCACCCAGCACCCAGCACCCAGCTAGTCTTCCCTTTCCTCGAGGCCCGTGAGGACCTGCAATGATGTGGCACTCAATGTCTCTTCATCCTCCCCATTTATGCAATACTGACCTAACTTTTCAGGCAAGGACAGAAAATAACAGTAAAAATCATTATAATGTCACTTGCCTGTGTATACTACACACATGCAAATTAATACATTCTGTTTCTGGGTTCATCTCTCTACGTGTCTATAAAGCAGAGGTGAGGTGCATAGAGAAGAATATGCAGATTCACAGAATTTTGTAATCGACATGAGCATTGCCCCCTAGAAGGACTAAATTTTAATAGAAACGAAGCCCTCACCATGTTGAGGTGTCTGATAGAATAAAGTCCTCAATGTTTTCATGTCCTCTCCCCCCCCCCCATATTCAGAATGAGATATGATTTCAAAACATTCCTGAGAAACTTTTGTTTTGACACGTCCTTACTGAAGACCCATGTTATTTATACCTTGAGCTAGGCTTACTGGGGCTCAGAGAGGTCGAGTAACTTGCCCGAAGTTGCACAGCAGGCGCATGGCCATACTGAGCTAGGAAGCCAGGACTTCCAGCCCGGTCCAGGCCCCTTTGCATAACTATTTCTCTGCCTTTGGGATGTTGGACCGCAAGCCTTGCATCCTCTCCACAGGCTTTGGTCCTCTCGCCAGACAGCTCTAGTCTGGGAGTCTGCCTGTGGCCAGATGCTCTGGCTGACACACCCGAGAAGAAGCCAGCGGGCTTCCCATCCAGCCAGTCCGCCCGCCAACTGAGAACTGGCCCGGCCGTCACCCTGGGAGCCATTCCCTGAGATTATGTTTTATTGTGGTTCTTGTTTATTTCAAAAGCACTTAAGGTGTGGTTCCCTCGGAGAGTGGCGGGGATGGGGTGGGGGGGAAGGGGCGGGAGCAGAGGGAGAGAGGGAGACAGAGAAACATCTCTGAGGCTTTTTGCAAACCCTCTGGTAACCATCTGGTGAGGTCGGGGACATTTAATACGAAGAGTTGGGTTTTTTGTTAGCTGAATCTGTTAAGGCTGGGGACTGGGGCAGGGAAGGGCTGAGGACAGAAGCAGCTGCAGGAGGGCCCCGCAGGGTGGCTTTGGTCGCCAGAAAGGTTACAGGAAAGACACTGACCGGAGCGGCTGCTTTTGCTCACTGGGAAGTCAGAGAAAAGGGGGCCTGGGGACAGGGTCAGGGGTACCCAGACGAGCGGCTGCTACCCATGGCTCCCCTGGTTGCAAACCTTGAGGGGACCATGAGGGTTCGGGAGGTGCACCCCTGAGGGGGGAGAGGGAGGGGTAGGAAGGTGTGGGCTTGCTCCCAGGAGGGAGAGCCCTATGAGAATGCTCAGCCCTGATAAAGGAGATGCCATGAGCTGTAAGCGCACTCTGCATGGCACCCTCGGGCTGAGGAAGGACAAACTTAAAGGAGTTCGGGCCTCCGTCGGAAGGTGGGGTTCAGCCTATCAGACAGCAGGGAAGGAGGCCGGAGCCGGTCCAGAGCTGCAAAGGCCACCTCCCGAGTGCAGGTGGAGCGACCAGCAGCCTGCGGCTGCGGGCCGGGGGGTCAGGCACAGGCTGCAGGAGCCCGGCAGAGCCAGGGGGGTCCGTGCAGGGACCCCGGGGCTCCATGATGAGAGAGGGCTGTTGCCAAAGCCGTGATGTGTGGCAGTGTGGTGACCAGGTCTCACCGGGGTCCTCACCCCTCTCCCCTCCCCTGAGATCCTGTAGGACTCCTGCCCGCTCTCCCTGGCCCAACGCTGGTCTCAGAAAGAGGTCTGACGGAATATTTCCACGGAGTGTGTCAAGCCTAAGACGCTGCTTCTTACAGGAACGCTTGTCCATGGCAAAGGGAAAAGGAAACCCCAAATCATGCCCGGGCGGAGGGGGGATGTTCATCACCAAATCGCAGGCGCCCCAGGAGCAGCCAGGACCTCCCCAGAATCCCCGGATCCATACACTGTTCCTACTCTGAAACCAGGCCTTCCGGTGGGAGTGATTTTTTTTTTAAAATATATTTTATTGATTTTGTACAGAGAGGAAGGGAGAGAAAGAGAGAGTTAGAAACATCGATGAGAGAGAGTCATCGATCAGCTGTCTCTTGCACACCCCCCACCGGGGATATGCCCGCAACCAAGGTACATGCCCTTGACCGGAATCGAACCCAGGACCTTTCAGTCCCCAAGCCGACGCTCTATCCAGTGAGCCAAACCGGTTTCGGCTGGTGGGAGTGATCTTAACGGAGTACATGCTGCCTTTAGCTTGTTTCTAACAGCCTGCGCCGTGCTCTGCACATTGCTATGCAGGTTATTATTTGTGAGCTTCTTGTTCCGGAATTTCCCCAACGTTCACCGAAGTGGAGAGAACGGGAGCAACCCCAGCTCCAACAGCTGTCAGCGAAGTCCAGCTGTGCCTCCCTCTCCCCTCCCCCATTCACCGTCCTCACAGGCCTCGTGGGGAGCCTATGAAAGGCCATCCTCAGCCCAGGCACCGGCCTCTTCCTCGCCTGAGGCCGGGCGCCGTCTCTCTCTCTCTGAATCCAGCTTCTAGGTGGGATCCGGAGAACGCGGACTTCCAGGAACTGAAGTCGGAGTTAACCGCGGTGCCTGCCTCCCGAATCCTGAAGGAGCGCCCCCCTGGCCGTCCGGGGAATGACAGCGGGGACCCGGGTATGACGTTGCGTGTGTTCTCGTCACTCCCCACGCGGTCTTCCTCTGCGTCCAGTCCCGTGTGCTCCCTCTCCGGGGCGAACCAGACTGTCCCCAGCCAGGCCCGCGTCCCGTCACCCACCCTCGGGATCCCGTCACCCACCCGGGGAGAAGGGAGATGTGTCTGTTCCGCCCACGTGATGGTCACATTGGCTTGATGACTCACAAACAGTGAGGTTTTCCAGTGGATTCTTCTGACCTGTATCTCGGGGCCAGACAGACACACAGGCTGCCACAGAGGCTGTCGCTGAACTTTGGGTCCTTGGGACACGTACAAGGACCCCACGTGAAGGTGCTCTGAGAGCCTGAGGTGAAGGCAAAGACGGTGGTTTTCAGAAACGGTGCCCCTCCGTGTTGCGGACAGTAACTGCTCTCACTGCCGGTCCTGCCTGGGGACGGGGCACTTGGAAATATTCAAAAATATTAATATGATTCCCTGAGAGAGAAGCACCTTCTCTAAGGAAACTGAAGGTTCCCGGTCAAGGACAGAAACTTAGGATTCTGCTAAGTCTAAGTTTTTAACCACCTCTTGATGGCATGTTTAAAATTATATCCAGGTTTTATTGCATTAAAATGATGCCTGAAATATAGGGTCCACCCATCAGGGCTTGTAAAACTCTAGCAATTATTATAATGACCTGATTTTTGTCATATATATATATTTTTTAAAATATATTTTATTGATTTTTCACAGAGAGGAATTGAGAGGGATAGAGAGCTAGAAACGTCGATGAGAGAGAAACATCGACCAACTGCCTCTTGTACACCCCCCACTGGGGATGTGCCCGCAACCAAGGTACATGCCCCTGACCGGAATCGAACCCGGGACCTTTCAGTCCGCAGGCCGACGCTCTATCCACTGAGCCAAACCGGTTTCGGCTGTCTTATATATTGTTTTAAATAACGAGACGAAGAAGACATGAAAGTCATACGGAATAACACAGGGCACACACATGAGACGCTGCCCCAGGATAAGTCGAATATGACACACACAGCCCGGAGCCCGGGGCAGCCTCTGTCAAGGTTCAGTTCTGACCCCGTCCACTCCCAGCGTGGACTGGCCGTCCCCTCTACCCAAGAACTGGGGGTGCGTAGTGACACTGGAGACGTACGACAGCCCTTCTACCCAAAGCTCTGTCACCATCCCCTTCCCCAAGGAGAGGGCCGAGGCCTCGTCTGCAGAGTAACCGACTGAGAGCCACACAGCCGGCAGGGGGCGGAGCCAGGGTTTAACCCAGGCTTGTCCCAGCGGCTGTCCCAGCGGCTCCTGGCCCGTCTCCGGGCTCCAGGCTTGGGAGACACTACGGTGAGCCCCTGTGTTTTTGTTTCTCATTCTCCAGGCTGCGGGGAACTCGTGTGGGTGGGAGAGCCCGTGACGCTGCGCACGGCCGAGACCATCGCGGGCAAGTACGGGGTGTGGATGCGGGACCCCAAGCCCGTCCCCCCCTACACGCGGGAGACCACGTGGAGGATCGACACGGTGGGCACGGACGTCCGCCGGGTGTTCGAGTACGGCCGCGCCGGCCAGTTCGCGCAGGGCCCCCCGGCCAGGGTGCACCTGCTGCCGCGGCCGCTGGAGGGCACGGGCGCCGCCGTCCTCGGGGGCAGCCTCTACTTCCAGGCGGCCGCGTCCAGGGCGCTGGTGCGGTTCGAGCTGGCCACCGGGACCGTGCGGGCCGAGAGGGACCTGCCGGGGGCCGGCTACCACGGCCGCTTCCCGTACTCCTGGGGCGGCTACACCGACATCGACCTGGCGGTGGACGAGTCGGGCCTGTGGGCCATCTACAGCACCGAGGCGGCCCAGGGCACCATCGTCCTGTCCAGGCTGAACCCCGAGAGCCTGGAGCCCGAGCGGACCTGGGAGACCAACATCCGGAAGCGGTCGGTGGCCAACGCCTTCGTCATCTGCGGCACCTTGTACACCGTCAGCAGCTACTCGGCGCCCGAGGCCGCCGTCAACTTCGCCTACGACACGGGCACGGGCGGCAGCCGGGCCCTGGCCATCCCCTTCCGGAACCGCTACGGCTACAGCAGCATGGTGGACTACAACCCCCTGGAGAGGAAGCTCTTCGCCTGGGACAACTTCAACATGGTCACCTACGACGTCAGGCTGGCCGCCGCGTGAGAGGCGGGCGCGGGGGGCGGGGAGGGCGGCAGGAGAGGGCATCCGGGGAGACCCCCGGGGGCGGCCAGCCGGTCCCCAGCAGCTGTCCTCCGCGTCCCCCGCGTCCCTGAATCCAGGAGAATGCACGCACCCCATCGCTGTCACTGCGTCTGACTGCATGCGGGATAGCCACCTGGGCTCTAGTTTTATAATAGATACGCTTGTCTTTTGTCAGCCCTGAAAGAAAGGGGCGTTTAGCCAACATCGTTGGAGTTTCCTGGTGATTTGGGGCACAAGCTATCGCGTGCAGTCGTGGCTTCATGGAAACCACAAGGCTTTTTATAAACGGCCTTCCCCGGGCGAACGAGGGTTTGGGGAAACGGGCTGGAGTCCGGGTGGACGCCAGGGCCACCCCTTGCGCTGCGGGCAGTGTGGTGAGCACAGGCCCCACCGCGAGGGGGCGAGGGGGGGGGGCGGGGGTGAAGGGGGAGCTCTGTGGCCAGCACTGAGCTTGTGTAAGATGCACTGACTCTAGCTGCTTCTCACGCTTCAGGTAGAGTGCCGGTGGGCACGGCCTAGCCTTTGCCCGAGCAATAAAATGATCGTACATGCCATCCTCCTTGGATGTTGTGGGATATTTTGCAGAAGAGATGAGTATACAGATTCCAACCGTCAGAGAGTTCCTTTGGGTTGGGCGCTGGGATGGCAGGATGCTCAAGGCGTGTGTGTGTGTGTGTGTGTGTGTGTGTGTGTGTGACAGAGTGTTACCCGGGATGACACCTGGCAAATACCGGAATGCACACCTTCCCAGCCCCCTCTCCTGGCCCTCTGGGTCCTTCCAGAATCCACTTTTCATCTTTCCTCAGCTCACCCTCTCTTCACCCCAACTCCACTGAGTTTCATAAACCACCACGTCAGGTAAGCAAACCTTATAGCGCTGTTCTTTAATAATAACTGAACTTAATTTCTATCTCCAGGGGCCGTCGTACTTAATGGGCAGACCGCCTTCTCTTGCCAGTTCCTCTCGGACTCTGTTCTGTTAGCTTTTTCAGTCAAGTCAGGGGTTTCCTCTCCACCATGCTCCTCAAGGTGGCCTTGTGGCTGAGACGAGCGAGGGAGGGGGCACCACCAGGAGGGGAGGACCAGGCAGAGTCAGTTCCTCATCACACCTGGCTTTAGTCACCCGCACAGATCCCGGTGTCCATACCCGCTTCCAGCTCCGGCCGCCAGCCCATCGGCTCCCTGTGTCTCTCTAGCCTGTCCCCTGTCCCACTGGGGACAGCGGCCCATGTCAGAGCTCCCCTGTGTCATCGGACCCTCAGGGTGCTCAGGCCCTTTCCCCAGAGAGAGCTCAGGGTCCCCTGGTTTCCCTGCTGGTGAAGACTTTCTTGGAACTTTGCCACCATCACATGCTTTACCCAGAACGAGCAGAAGTCACTTCTGCTTTCTCATGCCCCAAACTATCTGGGACCCAAAGGCTTGTCAAGAACGCTCTGGAATTTAAACTCCTTTTTTCTCTCTGGGGTTCCCTGGTTTCTCTTATACTCACACACACACACACACCCAGTTGCTCCTGTCCAGATCACTGTGGCCTTTCTCCTGGGTTCCTCTGAAGTGTGTGTTCCTCCCCATGCGACCCAAGCTCCACTCAGGGGCCAGCGAGGCCCACTGAACCACCAGCCAGACCATGCCTCTCCATTCCTGACCCCCACACCCACCCCATTTCACACAAAGTCAAAAGCAGAGTCCTTGCAAAGCTCCCACCACCACCATGCCCCTGCCCCCCGGGACTTCATCTCCTAATGTCTCCCGATTCCTTCCACTCCAGCCAAGCCCTGGCCCCTGCTTGTCCTTTCAACAACCAGGCGCTCTTGGTCCTCAGGGCCCTGCGCTGGCCCTTCCCGCTGGCCCTGATGCCCACGCACCAGACTCCATCACTGTCCCCAAGTCCTTACTCAGATGTCACCTTCCTGGGTGCCCTACCCAGACCCCCCCTCTCAGCTCGCCTCTGCCGCCTTCTCTGCCACTCCCTTACCCCGCCGTCCCATTTTAAGACGGTTCCCGCCTCCTCATCCCCTGACGTGATGCAACCCACTGACTACACGGCCCACGCTTTTCCGCACTGAAGTGTAAGCTCCTGGGTGCAGGCGGGGGCCCTCTGTTCAGTGATGTGCCCCCGGGGCCCTGCCCCGCCGGCCTAGGACGTGCTCCAGAATGTGCTTTTGTACAGACGAGCAGAAAGAAACCGCCCTGAGACTTACTCAGCAACAACGGGAAGTAAAACCGCCCCAAGAGTTTGTCTGTTAGCCCTTCCCCCCTCCCCCTCCCCCTCCGTGTGCCGATGCTGCGTTGCCTGTGGCCGTGGCCAGGCCCCTCGGCCTCTGGCCCAGCCACCTGCCCAATAGCACCACCCAGGGTGGCCTCCACCAGCCTCGAGTCACTACTGGGCTGTTGAAATACGGTTAGTGTGACTGAGGAAGCCAATTTTCCATTTTATTTAATTTTAATGGATTTACACCTAAGTGGCCGCCTGTGGCTAGTGGCTGTGCTATTGGGCAGCGCAGGTCCGTTTCCTCCTGGGTCTGGGATGACGTCCTGTGTGTGTCGCAGGCCCAGTGGGCAATGCCAGGGGCCCGTGGTGCACCCCCACACACCCCGGATGCACGTTGCTGCCGCAGCCACTGGTGAGGAACTGGCTTCTACGCCAACACCCCGGCCGCTGGCCGTGCGGGCAGGGGGACCGGAGCCAGCGTGGTGAGCGGACACATCCCGAGGCTCTACGAAGAGGTGGTGATATGAGCGATGGCACCCAAGGACGCCTCCCCCACCATCACATCGGTGATGCTTTCGGGCTGTTGGGAGCCCTGGGAATCCTTCCTGGTGCTCTGGGATCAGCGGGACCTGGAGCTTGGAGTCTGAGTCATACACACACACCCCCCCCCCCCACACACACACACACACACACCCAGTGAGGCCTCTGCTCTCGGCTGCTAGTCAAGATACACTTCTCCCGTTAACGAGCTTGACATCTCCTGGAAGCAAACTTTAAAAATGTTGCCCATAATTGTGACCTGCCACCTGCCTCGCACCAGCCCCGGGGATGCATGCGATGCAGCTCCCTGAGGCCACAGGCCGAGTTTCAAAAATCCAAACACCTCAGGGTTCTCCGGAGCTCCGATCTGGGAAGTCTCAGAGGCCTGGGCTTGTCACCATCCAGATTTAGTGACCAACATGGAGGCCTGATTATCTTTTTTTTTTTTTTTTTTTCATTCAAACAGCATGACAGAATTAACGGTAAATATACACACATTATCATAGAAGAGGCTCCCAGAACCAAAGATGACTCTATAGCATCGGTGAGGATGACAATGGGCCACAGCGGGTGAGGAGCAGAAGACAGGAAAGAAGGAACAAAGGCCTTCCAAGACAGTCTTCAAAGACAATGCAAAGCCTCCCCAAAGCCGTCCTCTGGAGTTTTAGGCCAAAGCCCAGGTCCAGATGGCCGATAGCTGACGTGCTGCGTGCCTAGGAGACTTCGAGGTCGTCAGCTGGAGAGGGAGGCGGGGCTGGTGGGGGTGGGCGGTCGGCCATGTCAGGGGAAGGGAATTGATCCAAGCCCTTTAGCTTCCTCACCAGGGCTTCCTCACCTTCTTTGGTAAGCACCTCTTCTCTGGGAGGGAAAGGCATCATGGGTGTTATTTTAAACAAAGACAGGATTTTTTTAAAGAAAAAAAAAAAAAAAAGAACCCTCAGCCCCCAGCCCCAAAAGACAGCCGCTTCCTGACTCACAGACGCTGACAGAGCTGCCACCTGGTGAAATGAGTCTCACGCTAGTAGACTTGAACTGCGAGTCCGCTGGTCTCTGAGGGAACTCGGCTGGAAGCCGTGGCCCTGGGTCCACCCCTACCAGCCATCTCTCCAGTTTCAGCGTCTCATCGGCATCCCAGCTCTTCTCCGCCAGCTCAGCTCTGGGCTCACTTCCACTCTCCTTTCTGCCTAACTTATCTCCACCCCCATCCCACCCAGGGCTGGGCAAACCCTGCCTTCAAGGAACTAGACTAGCCCATCGAGTGCTTCAAGGCCCAGGTTTAACTGTCCCCCGACCACCTGCTTTGTTCCAGGGACTAGAAACACACGGGAAACGAAGGACATGCGGATTCTCAGCCCAGGAAGTAAGAGACAGGCAGCGATTGACCCCTGTCCTGTGGCCTGTAAAAGGCAGGACTAGAATGCAGACTCAGACCTCCTGACCCCAAGTTCACTGCCGTTTCTCTCAGGGCTGAATCCCACTGTTGCTCAGTGGAGGTGGAGTAATGGGGAGGGGTCATGTGTGGGCTAGGAGAGGCCCCAGAATTGGGGGGCGGGGGGCCTCTTCCTTCTCACATGGATGTCAGAGCACAGTGGCCACAGCCCCCAACCCAAGACAGTCTAAACCAGTGGTCGCCATGTACACCGATCAGAAAAGGCTTCCAACACCCCATATCCATGTGAACTAAGAAACTGCACCTAATTTAGCAGTTCACTAGCATCTTATATCCCAATAAACTCCAAAGTCCGCAAGCGTTGTGCACAATATTGGATAGAGGTCCATATTTTAAATCAATGTTTAAAAAAAAAATTTTTTTTTTGGCTAACTTATCAGGTGTAATAAAGTCATTATTTTTAAACGGATACCCAACCTGACAACTCAGAAGGGTCAGCCCTGCCCATTTTTGTTCTTTGTTCATATTTCCTGAATTAGAATCACTTCAACGCGGGCTTCTTCGCAGAAACTCTAGAGCCACATTCCTTAAGACTAGCAGGGGTCTTCAAACTTTTTAAAGTGGGGGCCAGATCACGGTCCCTCAGAGAGCTGGAGGGCCGGACTATATGAACTACTAATTCCTACTGTAACACCTCGGCTGCACTCACTGCCCAAAAAACCTGGCGGGCCGGATCAGACTCCTCTGCGGGCCGCATGTGGCCCGCGGGCCGTAGTTTGAAGACCCCTGGACTAGAGCATAGAACTCGTCCCTCCACGCAACCGACACGAGTGGCAGGTGGGCACCGGCTGGGAGGGAGGATTCCTCCGCCCGGGGACTCAGCTTCTCCGCAGACACACCGCGGGGGAGGCGTCCGGCTGCACATGAGTTTGATGGGGCTCAGCTTTAATAGAAATGAAAGCCCCCTCCCCCCTCCCTCCCCCCGTGTCCTGCAGGCACCTTTATCCACTACGTCTTCAGACCCGACAGAGGGGGCTCCCTCCCAGTGACCCATCAGATGTAGCAGAGGAAAACACAGGGTCCCGGTTCAACGGGTAATTCACATAAACCACTGATGTTTCACTATAAGCATATCACAAATATTGCACAGGTGTACTTTGGCCAAATAAACTTTTCGTTGTTTGTCTAAAATGCAAATGTAATTAGGCATCCAGTGTTTTACCTTCTCTTCCACCACCACGCCCCCCTCCCCCTGGGCCCCTCTCCCCCCTCTCCCCAGCGGCAGGCACCCTGTCTCCTTCCTAAGGGCCCCAGGAGCTCGGTACTGGGCACCAGGCACGTCTCGGGGAAGGGGACCGTGTCCCTGCCTGCAGGGAGCCTACAGCCTCCTTCGGGGTAACGGCGAGTTTCAGTGTTTGCAGTGCCCACACGTTGCAAACTCATGCATTTTTATACTAAGAGGGTATCTCAGAACTTAGCAACCTGATCACCCCAAATTGAGAGCCACGGATCTGAAACTCATCCAGCACCCTCACCCTCACCTCTGGAGGAACCACGTGGGAAAGGTCTGGTCCCCTCAAGTGGGTGACAGAGCAGTTTCTCATTCACAAAACCTGTCTCCTCCCCGCCACGGGCGCACACATGTGAACACACTGACATTCACCCGTGTCTCCCACGGCTGCAGGCCCCCACCCGACCTCCAAGCTCCACGTACCTGGTGGTCATGGTGAGCCTGCGTCTGGCCACCTCGTACTCCAGGTCCTTGTAGGGGAAGCTCAGGCCGTTGCCTGCAGGGCTCTTCTGAGCCATGGCCTTGTGCTCAGAGGATGCGAGGAATTTAGATTCAGTTCACCTGTGAGTCTAAAACACAAGCACCAGCAGCACAGGCATCAGGGTGAGAGGAATCTCCTGGTCCAGCCTGGCAAGGTCTGCGGAGGGCTTTCCCTGCCCTGGGGGGGTCCTTCCGGCAGCGGTCCCCAGCCCAGCCCTGTCCTGAGGCAGGGACTTCCTCAAACACCTGCCCTGGGGGTGGGGGGAAGGGCCCCTCGTCCCTGAGGTAGGACAGGCGTTCTTCCCCCATCTTGCAATATGGCAATGGAGGTCCAGGGAGGTGAACTGACTCTCCCGGGATTGCACAGCTGGGGCCTCGAATGATGCTGCTTCCCCTCAGACGGGGGCCACTGCCTCAGCCCAACTCTCACAGGCCTGTGGGGCATCGCTGACACCTGCCGAGCTTTCCTCTCAGGGCACTTCCCTTCTAAAGAACAGGAAGGGGACACGGACAAAGCTGGGGCTGGGGACCAGGCTACTTGCTCAGCTGTGCCCCTGTCAGACACCTGAGGCTCCATATTGCTAACAGCAATCATAGCGGCCACCCAGTTAGTGCCTACCCTGCAGGGTGTCCTTTCACAGGACTCAGGCAGGTGCTAAGGTCCCCATCAAACAAAGGGGGGGGCGGTGAGCAGAGAACTTCTGTGGCCCCCCAGGGCCACGGGGGGCGGGGGGAGGGGCGCCTGGCTTCCAGTGGCGCTCTCTCCATGACAGGAGGAGCCAGGCCGGTCTTCTGGCTGGAAAAGTTTGTTTCTTAAGAGGAAGCCCAGCTGACTTACCTTTTGATGCCAGATCAGCTCAGTCTAGAACCCCTTCCACACCTCAGCTAGGGTAGACTCGGGGCCCACATTTCAGCTACTCCACCTCCTCCTTGGGGAAGGAAAGACTGACCCGTCACACCCACTGCCTCCCCTGTCTTTTATCCTCCTGAGGCCCTCTCCCCCAGGATGCTGAGTTAATGACGGTCATTTACGCCCTAAGAAGGTAGCAGCTGAAACAAATGATCCCTGTAGCAGTGGAGAAACCCCCAACCGTGTGGCCGGAGAAGGTGGGTCTGGAGAGCAGAGCTGGGGAAGGGCATTCTGCCACTGGGGCAAGGAGGAAGCACCAACGCAGAGGCTGGCGAACATGACAATACCCACTGACTACATTCTGAAGCGAACTACCTCTCCTCCCAGCCCCACCGGAACCTTCTATCTCACCCTCTGGGGATTGACAGCACTCCTGCGGAGGTGGCAGGTGTTTGGCTTTGAAAAGACTTGATTGATGGCAGGGCTCCCACCTTTGAGCTGAGTGATCTTGGGCAAGTCATTTAACTTTGATGAGCCTGTTTTCTTGCCTATAAAGAGGAGTTATTCTCTTTCTCCTAGGCAGGGGTCTTCAAACTACGGCCCGCGGGCCACATGCGGCCCGCAGAGGAGTCTGATCCGGCCCGCCAGGTTTTTTGGGCAGTGAGCGCAGCCGAGGTGTTACAGTAGGAATTAGTAGTTCATATAGTCCGGCCCTCCAGCTCTCTGAGGGACCGTGATCTGGCCCCCACTTTAAAAAGTTTGAGGACCCCTGCTCCTAGGGATGTTGTAAGGATGGAAAAAATATTTGCAAAATCCACTAATTATACTTATTTTTTTTTTCATTTTTAAATGTTTTTCTACGTGCATTTAGCCCAGCGAGGAATACATGTGTACGCGCAAGTGTAACAATTTCCCATTTCCTCACGAACCCAATTCTATACTTTTTGAAAGCAGGTGCCCAATTTTTTTCTTCCCTCCTTTCCCAGGGCTCGGCAGTGCTGAGCCCCAGGTGGGAATCCAACCATCACTTAAGCTGAATCAGAACCTCAGGCGCTGTGTTCCCAGCTGATTCCTTCGGCCAGAGCATCACGGAAGTCTCCCGAATGTGGAAGGCTGTCGAAGTATAAAGATTTCTGTGTGGGGCCTGAATGTATCAGAAGCAATTATTGGATATAGCTTCTGAAGGAACACGGTGACCGTACCGATTTCTGGCCTGTTTTATGTCTTGTTCCAGTGCTGGTGCAATGGCTTTGTGGGGAACTGGGCTCTATCTGGGAGCCCGGGGAGTGTGTTGTAGTCCAGACGCATCTGAAGTGACATGTAAGATTAGTTTAGCAGACATCCAAAGAAACGCATAGGCTTCATCTAAAGATTGGGTGGGAAATAAATTTATACCTAAAACCAAGCAATTGAGTCCTGGCCAGGGTGTCTCCGTGGGCCAAGCGCCGGCCCTCACACTGAAGGGCCATAGGCTTGCTTCCCGCCAAGGGTTAAGGGCACATACCGAGGTTGCAGGTTCAATCGATGTCTCTCTCTCTACCCTCTCTCCCTTCCACTCTAAAAGTCAATGGAAAAAATACTCTCAGGTGAGGCTGAAGAAAAAATAAAACCAAGCAATTGAGGCATCCATGATGTTTGATTCACCCAACTGGCCACTAGTCCAGAAATAGTTGAGGACTTTTACTTAAGAATCCAAGTGGCCGAAACCGGTTTGGCTCAGTGCGAAAGAGTGTCGGCCTGCAGACTGAAAGGTCCCAGGTTTGATTCCGGTCAAGGGCATGTACCTTGGTTGCAGCTGATTGATGTTTCTAACTCTCTGTCCCTCTCTTTTCCTCTCTGTAAAAAAATCAATAAAATATATTAAAAAAAAAAAAAAAAAAAGAATCCAAGTGATGTCATATCATGTTCACCCCACAATAGAAATGAACTTCCCTACTGAAACTCAACAGTACTCTGGGCTTGAGACTGGATGCCAGTCTTCTGAGTATTTCAGAAAACCACAGGGCCCCTGCTTTGTTGTTGTTAATCCTCACCAGAGGATATTTTTCCATCGACCTTTTAGAGTGGAAGCGAGAGGGAAAGACAGAAACACACCGATTGGTTGTCTTTTGCATGTGTACTGACCAGGGCCTGGGCTGGAGGAGCCAGCAACTAATGTGCCCTTGACCAGAATCGAACTCAGGACCCTTTGGTTTGCAGGCAGACCCTCTATCCACTAAGCCAAACCGGCGAAGGCAGAGCCCCTGCTCTGAGTGCCAACAGCAGACTCAGCCCTACACCTGAGGGTGAGTGAAGACCAGCAGATGGAGGAAGGAAAAATAAATGTCTAACTAAAATGTAATCAAGGTGATTTTCATAAACTGGTGAGCTATGGCTAACTGCATACTGCGAGGAGACTGGAAAGCGGATGTGAAAATACCAAAAGTGCTCAGAAGCTATGATAAATGCTGCAGTCAAACGTGAAAAACCTTGGTGAGCTGTTATAAGACAAGCCTACAACATGGAGGTCCTGCCGGTCTACTCTCCACCTTTTAAAACCCATGATGCATTCTGATTCTACCTTCTACATCTTGCCCCTTGCTAAGAGTATGTCGAGCTTCACTTTCTCTAACTTCTATTGTGAAAACGTCAATAAGAGGCCTTTTCAAAATACCCTCCCAACCCCTACACGCCCAATCTTTTCTTCCACCATAAAGCACTTGTCATTAGCTAAGGACAAAAACATACACTCCTTCTCAGCGGCAAAGTCCAAGGGGTAGAGAATGTCCAGAAGTTTGTCACTAACCCACTGTCAACTACTAAATGCAACGTCATTTGAGGTATCATATGGCAGAGAAGCCCTTATACAAATATTACTTTCTTTGGGTAGGTTTGTCATTTTTCCCCATTGGAGACCCTAGCCAGCAAAGGGCCTAAGGTATTAGTGGCATTTCAAGTTAATAATGATCAACTGAGCAAATTAAGATAATCTGGCTTGCAAATGAAAGCTCTGAAAATTTAGCATTGAACTTAAGGACCAGAATATGGAAACCAGTGAGAACTGGAGAAGGCAAGTATGTGAGGCTACAGCTCTTTGGTACAGATTTGTTTTCTGAACCTCCTCCACCACGCCAATTTAGAGCATCTCTTGAGAAAAGCTATACCATGAAAAGGTTGGCTACAAAGGTAGAGCTATTAGTACTTATTTTATGTGTTAAGAATCATAGGGCCCATGAGTAAAGAAGGCACACAGATCAGTAGTGACTGAATTACTAGTTTTCCTAAAGCTGAGGCTGGAAGCCAAGCTTCTGGGTAAGGGATTTTAGGCAACAAGCCGAGTAAATGACAAATCAAATTCCTTGTGCAGGTGGTAACGACTGGGACTGTGTGAGCCAAGATGTTCCTCCCAGTCAGAAACCAGTCTCTGCATAATGTTCACTGTGCACGACAGGCCTTGCTTCAGATTTCAGGAATGAATTAGAAGCTCCAAGACTCATTATTTAGAGAATACTTTATTAGTTTCTGTAATCAAACCCATGTAGATTAAGACCTTACATATTTAATACAGTGCGTTACCCCTGTACAAATGGAAAAAATTATGTTGAACGTTTCTAGACCAATATGGCTGTTAATTTCTGTACAATGCCAACCCAACACAGTACAACTGGGATAGTTTTTCCAAAGTTGACAGCACAGCTAGTTTCCAAAAATTCAAATTATATATATATGTATATATATATATATATTTATTTATATAAAAAGACCAATAGCAGTATGTTATGCATCAATAGCAGCAACAGCCTTTCCAGGTTCTGCAGTCATCTGAACAAAATTATAGACATCCAGCACACTCCAATAAAAAAAAAAAGAAAAAGTAAAAAACAAATCTCCAGAAAACAGCAGTTCTGTTACTGTTGTGGTACCTGGCACCATTTTTTTTTTTTCTTTTAAGCTTCTCCATCATCATCTGGAAAGAAAACACTCTAGAATAACGTCATTAAAAACAGCTCTGATAAAGCACGGTCACTACTACGTATCATAAAGCAGGTACAAGGTACTTTACATTCACAGAGGTATGATACAGTACTGCCCTACGTCTATAATACTAGAGATACAATTAAAAAGGCATTGTTTGAGACTTGATTCTATTTTCCCAGCAGAGGCCCCAAGGGTGGGACGGCGGCTCTGGGAAGAAACGCACCTTCTCGGACAGACTTTCCTCTCCTTAGTGGCACAGTTCTAGGTACTGACTGCTCTTCATGGATATCACCTCAAACCGTTTCAGAAAGACCAAAACGAACAAACAAAACAATAACCCCACACACCTCACTGGACTGATAGGAAGATGACCAAGTGGAGGTAGACAGGACTTGCCCCAACCAGTATCCACCAAACCCGCTGAGTGATCAGCGCTCCACAGAAGCGAAGCCCAGCAACACGTCACAGCGTGGGCCACGACCAAAGCACAGCATCATTTCAAAAAGCAGCAGTAGCGGGCACTGCCCACCGGGCATGTTGAGGGTGCTGACACCACTATTGCACCACCATCGCTCGTTCATCCAGGAAGAAGGGATATCAGTTACTATACTTTGTGTTCAACTCAATTACCATGTTATAAAAGCAGCAGGTTGCCCGGGGCAGACGTAGGCGCCTCTGGGCAGCCCGTTCTTGTCAGCTGCTCACCACCGCGCCCACCAGTGCCACCACCACATCCACAGGCCGGAAGGGAGAGTCACTGTGTGTTACCAGCTGGGACCATGTGCTGTTCAGGCTGGGCTACTCCTATGCCGTGTTACTTTCTTGATTTCTGGTGTCTCATTCTAACCATAAGGACTGAGTTCTAAATGGTACACACTCCAAGAACGTGTGCACGTGTTTGTATGTAAATCCGGACTGAGATGCATGGCCATCAACAGGGGGGGTGTTGTGTAGTGGGTGTGAGTTGGCAAAGCCTCGTTGTATGGGTGCAGCCTGTGTCAGTGTGAATGGCTCCTATGTCCCCGTGCTGCACCTCTGCGCTCGGGACAGGAGAGTGTCACGGACCATTTTACCCCTTTGGCTGCTGGCATGAGCTGTCTGCATCCTTCCTTCTTCCCCTCTCCCCTCCCCAGGCCCCTGCAATAAACCACAGCCTTTTAAGATTTTGTTTCTTCGGTTTTGATGGCCTGAGGTTTGATGGGTCCAGTCCGAACAGGCTTGGAGGCCACGGTGGGTGCGGGAGGAGGCTTTTCTTCTGCTTTTTCCTGGCAGGCGCCGGGCGCGTCAGTCAGGGCTTCGGGAGGTTTGCTCGGGTCGCTGTCCGCCTTTGGGGCCTTGCCGCCTATCTGTTTGCTCTGTTGTTGTTCAGAGAAGAAGCGCTGCGTGGACTGAAGAACCTCTGCTCTCTGCTTTGCCTTAAAGAATAGGAAATAACAACTGAAGATGCTGCAGCATCACCAAAGCCTGTCAATCACTCTGTTTGAATTCTTTCACCAATCACCAATAGCTTTCCCACGATGGTTTGGTCCAAACCAAAAGTACCTCTTTTTGATTTTTCAGCTTTTAATGAATAGATTTCTTCCAATATCTGAAAACATTCAGTGATTTTTCCTTTAATATTTGAAAAAGCAGGACCACCTCCCACCACCTTTTCAAAGTTTGCCCTTTTACAAAGCAACAAAATAGGAATTGCTGTTACTTTGTATTTTTTCTGGGACAAACCTTACTGATACCATATGTTATCTAGGGAGCCTGCTTGTGAACTTGGAAACATATATGTTACACTTAAAAACGTCTAGTTATCAGTATGTGTTCTAAAATAAAATGAAAAGGAAGCACTTATATTGTGGCATTACCAACACCTAGGACCAAATGTCTTGTGGCTGAGTCCTCTTCCCACAGCTCTCTTCTGCAGGGGAAGAGCATCAGAAATTAGTAACTACGACTTCACTGCATCACTAAGTTCTGATAGCTCCTACCACACTCTGAGCTGGTAAAATAATTGCCTCATTTTAATGACTAATTGCCCCAAGATTATACTTACGTAGGCCTATACATTATACCACTGTAACATATTTTTCTACACCTCTTGCATATAAAAAACCCTACATGTTCTATACTATCCAAATATCTGAAACAATTTTCAAGAAATCGATGCCCTCCTCCACCCCATTATTAAGCTCCAATGCCATTCCCATCATGGGAATTTATGAGAAATCAACTGCCGAGGAGCCAGGAACAAAACTGGAAACCAAGGCCAAACAGTGCCCAGAGATTTCTACACAGACTAGTATCTGTCACAGTTTTGAACAGAGGGAAACTCTAGGCACACAGCCTAAGTAAAGTAGGGGATGTTAACCAGAGTTTCACTGTAGGGTAGTCTTTAAGTGTGCTTACTCAGGATCAGAAACAAGGGATATCAACCCAGAAAGAAACTCCAGCCCGTCAACCAAATGATCAGAAACATGTTTCTAATCCAGAGTAAAACCAACCACGGCCATTTCCCTGGTCGTAAGCAGTAAGCTTTTCTTTGTTCTAGTCTGACCAGATACAGATTGGTGACAAAACAGGCAAAATTAAGAAGACCTCTAAAGTGAAGTCTAAGTAAACACAGACATAAAGACTCAGCTGGCTGTACAGGCAGACAGGTAAGGTTTATGCTACAAAACCGTCCCCACACAGACTCCTCAAGGCACTCCTGCATCAGCACACCTCCCGGTCACCAGTGCCTTGTACTGCGAAGGATCCCAAAGTGCTTTTGTGAGTTCTTCATCTACAACTACACAGCTACACAAACTGCTGTGGAATAAGCCACCTCAGGTGGCAGGCAAAAAGGAGTATGAAAACAGTTCGAGAAGAAAATTGGACTTGGATGACTCAGGGAAGAAAAATCAAGCCAGGCATCATGTCTTACCCATTCCAGAGTTTTCTCTGAAGCGCGATTTATATCTTAACTTTGGGAAAAGGTGTGGGGAGGAAAAGAATGAGGGAGGGGGGGAAAAAAATTAAAGAAAACAGGGAAGCCTATAATAGTCCATATTACCTTTTTTACTCTTCCAAAAATGCAGCAGCTAAACTTAGATCTCCCTCAAATCCTTAATTTATAAGCAATTCATTTGGCCACAGAGCTTAAAATATTAACTTGTTTGTTGACAACAGTTGCAAAAAAAACAAAAACAAAAACAACAACAACAAAAAACAAAAAACAAAAACAGGTGGGGGGAATAGGGAGAAAAATAAAATAAGTAATAATAATAATTTTAAAAAAAAGGGGAACAAATAAAAGCAATTAGCTTGGTGAAGTCTACTGAGACAATGAATGCCTGGATATTCAGTTATGGGTCCAGAGCATTGTAAGACATGGTTCAGAGACAGACGGTTGCTCTGGCGGCTGCCAACACTGTACTAACCTTCATGTCTTGTTCAGCCTTCAGCGCAGCCTGGGCCTGATTGCCTCTGACTCCAGACAGTGATCCACAAGGACCCCTGGCTACATGTGGCAAACGAGCATGGCTCATGAGGCCTGTGGTCAGCGGAGGAGGCATCTGACTGGCCAGTGCAATTGGCGGCCTCTGAACGGGCGCTGGGAAGGTGTTAGTATGTGGGGCTCTTACCAATGGAGGGACCAGGTTAGGCTGAGAGAGAATCTGAGTGAAAAAAACAAAACATACAACATTAAACTGTTAAAAAAAATTTATTGTGCCAACTAGACCAGGTTGGCTTATCCCAGAGTCAATGTGCACCAATTCCGCCAGGAAAGGAAGTGTGCGGATCTGTGTGCTCTCGCACCGGGACCAGAACCGCAGGCCATGCTGGGAGTCTACGGGAAGACAGTGCAGCAGGCCAGTGCCCAGCTACAGATTCTGAACGGGGACAGGGATGCCTTTTTAAAAAGATATAATTGCAGAAAAGGCGTACACCTACTCCAAACATAATCTAAATCTAAATAAAAAATAATGCTATTTGGCAAATATTTCAGGTGCCAATTCTAGCTTATGAGTGTTGTTATCAACTTAAGTTAGTCCTTCTACCTGATCAGCAAAGGGAAGAGAAACCAACATTTTAATATATAGATTAGAATTATCTTTTGGAAAATTTACCTCACCTACAGTTATCTTTAAAAAAAAAAAAAAAAAGAACAACAACAACAACAACAAAACAAACCCCCAAAACAAACCAAAAAACCTAGGAAACTTTAAGCACTGGGACCCTTCTCTGAAAAAGTCAACTTCTTCAAAAAGATAAAAGGAACAGGCCTGAAATAAAAGGATCAGAGCTGTGAGGGAATCTTTTGACTATTTCTATTGTCTGCTTTAGAACTATGTAGCTACCTGTGTCTAGCTAAAAAACCTAGAGTCTACGCTTGAATGTTAGATTTACTGTTTAATAAAAAGCTACTTATTAAAAACTGTGCTTCTGAACTAGTTATAATAGGGCAAGACTATAAAATCAGAGAATTCGCCAGGTTAGCAAGCATTTGCAAGTAAATCATACTCATTTCTCACTTGTATCTGCCCACCTGGGGTGCAAACTGTGTAGGAAAAGGCTGTGTCATTCTCACAGTGGCAGGGGCTGACGGGAACTGCTTCTGATAGACAATGCTGCTCATTTTGCTGGACTGGCTGTTCGGACTTGTGGAAGTGGCCCTTGGAAAGAAGTCGTCACTGGTCAGTATGGCAGTGCTGGGTTAATGATGCTATTCGATTTGTAGACAGTGCGCTTGGCAGACTCATCATACTTGGTAGTTGATGAGAATTACCAAGGTGAGTTACCAAACATCACAGCAGTGGAAAGACATTGGAGGAGCAGAGGTGAGAAAGGATACTGGCTATATTTGCCCTGTATTAAAAAGTTCTTCAAATACAGTATAACAAATATATTCTTAATAATTCAATAGCTTAGTATTTCACATAAAACTATCAGAATGTCTGTGCTTACCACAGGACTGGCGACACTGCATGCATCTAACAAACAAAAGGTAATTAGTTATTGGGAATTTTATAGCCAATGCAAATGCCCACTTTACCGGAAGGGACTAGAGGTGGGTGTGGTGCTTCTTCCGCTGATTGGAGGTGTGCCTGGTTTTATATCAATGCCGCTTCCAAAGGCTTTTAGTTCCATTTCAGACATCTGAGAAAGAGCATAAAATAAACCTAACATTTCTGCAATCCCATAAGCTAACCTGCTGCGTTTAGTATTCTATATGTGAAGACTTAATCTAGTAAAGGGCAAAGAACTTCAGTACCAAAATCCAAGTTTTAAGTACCATGGAATTAACAAGGCCAAACTTGTGGCTGAAAGTCTGAGAGGCAGTATAAATCCAATTCTCCCACAAAACTTGTGAATTCTTCGTTATGAGGTAAAACACGGGGGGGGGGAGGGACCAAGATGGCGGCATAGGGTAGACACCCGAATGCAGCCTACCACAACAAATTTGAATTTAGAACTGGAGAACGGGGGAGGCATTGCCCTGAAGCACCGGATGGCTGGCTGAGAGGAGGCTCTGCCATCTGCGAAGGAGAGGGAAGGCACGCTGACCCTCAGGAACTGTGAAGGTGCGGAGAACTGAGCCCGCGAAAAGGCGCTGGCTTAATCCCAGCGCGCTGAGAGGAAGGGCCGAGTTCGCTACTGGCTTACTCTCTGCGTGCAAAGAGGGCGGACAGCTAAGGCGTGGATGGCTTTCGTGTTCGAGAGGAAAACAGAATCACCCTATTGCTCTGATAAAGGGCCCCAGTCATGGAGAGGCCAGACTGTTAGGCAGCGGGCAGAGATCTCTTGGAGGTGTGTGAAGCCAGAAGCCATTACTGCGGGATTTGGGGAGGAGCCACTTGGGGAGGAGCCAAAGGGAAAACAAAGCTTGTCTGCACCGCCCCGAGACTCCTCCCCATCCAAGCTGAGCACAGAAGCTCTCCTAGAGGCTGGCTTTCTCTAAGGAGGGACTGGCCGGAATCCAAAGCTTGTCTGCACCTTCACCAAAGAGGTGCGCGAGTCTGCAACCAATCTGGTGAGACTCACCACGAACAGGACTTTTCTAAGGCGAGACTGACAGGGAACCAAAGATTGCCTGCGCTACCCCGAGACCCCGCCCCATCCAAGCGGAGTACAGAAGCCTTCCTAGCTGAGACACTGCTGATCTTCACAGCCAATTGGCTTGGAGATAAACGCTTCCCAGTGATAAGCAAGGCTTAACAACAAGACTGCACACATAGCCCACAAAGGGCTACACCAAGACTGTCCCAGGTAACTGGGAAGGCTGAGCTACTGGGCTCTACCAGAACACCTAATACACAAAACTATTCCTTCAAATCAGGAAAACAACTAAAATGCAGACAAGACACAGGACACACAGGAAGAGGTGGAGGAAAAGAAAAGAATGGACATTGAGTTCAAAACCACTGTTATAAGGCTTTTCAATAATATCCCCAAAAAGACCGATAAAATAAATGAGACCTATGAGGATATGAAAAGGGATCAACTAGAAATAATAAGGGATCACCTAGAAATAAAGAAAACATTGTCTGAAATAGAAAATATTACACAGAGTCCTAAAAACAGACTGGAAGATCGCAAGAATCAAGACAAAGATTTAGAACACAAAGAGCCAGAGGACACTCCTCCGCAGAAGCAAGAAGATAAAGAGAATCCAGAAAGTTGAAGATAGTATAAGAAACCTCTGGGACAATTTCAAGCGAACCAACATCAGAATTATGGGGATCCCAGAAGAAGAGGGAGAGCAAAATACCAAAAGAATACTGGAAGAAATAGTGACAGAAAACTTCCCCCACCTGGTGAAAGAATTAGACCTACAAGTCCAGGAAGAGCACAGAACTCCAAACAAAAGGAATCCAAAGAGGACCACACCAAGACACATTATAATTAAAATTCCAAGAGCAAAAAACAGAGAGAATATTAAAAGCAGCAAGAGAAAAGCAGGTAGTTACCTATAAAGGAGCACCCATACGATTGTTAGCTGATTTCTCAACAGAAACCATGCAGGCCAGACGGGAATGGCAAGAAATATTCAAGATAATGAATAGCAAAAACCTACAGCCAAAAATACTCTACCCAGCAAAGCTATCACGAGGCCAGATAAAGAGCTTCACAAATAAAAAAAAGCTAAAGGAGTTCATCACCGCCAAACCAGAATTATATGAATTGCTGAAGGGGGTTATTTAGGAAGAGGAAGAAGATAAAGATAAAAATTATGAACAACAAATACGTAACTATCAACAAGTGAAACTAAAAACCAAGGGAATTAAAAAATCTGACGAACAATATTAACTGGTGAATATAATAGAATCAGAGGTATGGAAGGGGAGTGGACTGACGATTCTCGGGGAAAAGGGGAGTGGGGGTGCGGGAAGAGACTGAACAAAAACTGTACACCTATGAGTGAGGACAATGGGCGATGGGGAAAGGACAGAGGGTGGGTGGGAACCTGGTGGAGGGGCATAATTGAGGGGGGGGGGGAAGAGGAACACATTTGTAATAATCTGAACAATAAAGATTTATTAAATTTGGGGGAAGAAAAACAAAACAAAACATACACACAGAGGGGGCCAAACACATTAGATTCTCAAACTGTCCATCTCTCTTCACTTACTTTCCCTGTGGTCGGGATCATGCTGTGCTGCGTTCCAGCAGGGATTAACCCCCGGAAAGGCTGGCTGACTTGCGCAGGGCGACTCAGGCTGGGGGCCTGTGCCTGGGGGGCGGTGTGCTGTAACGGAGGCTGCAGAGTCTGAGGCAGAGCAATTAAAGGCTGCCCCGTGGATCCAAAGTTGGGCAAGGAAAGCTGGGAAGCTGGTAAAGGTACTGTAACCTAGGGCACAAGAAAACAGAAGCTGTAGCAATTAGCTTATACAGAGCCTGTTGTACGTATATCCTATAACTTTAACACAACTCTTCAAATTCTTTTGAGTAAGATTTTAAACCGAAAACAATAATATATTAAGTACACTTCACATATAATCTTTTGCTTAGTAACTATCTCCATTCTTTTTTAAAAGATGCAACAGTATGCCCTGCCCGGTGACTCAGTTAGTTGGAGCATCATCTCATACACTAAAAAGTTGTGGGATCTGGAACATGCCAGATCAGGGCATGTATGAGATCTGCCCTCCTCTCTCTCTAAAAAACAAACAAACAAACACATACACGGTTGGTGAGAATTAAAAAAAAAGTGTATGGGGGATTGGAATGGGGAGTTGAGGACAAATATGTGATACCTTAATAAAGAAATTAATTTAAAAAAAGTGTAACAGTATAACAAATTAGCACTGAAGAAACTAACAAATAATTATCTTTCAATTACTCTACAGTATATGTCAAATACAAAACAATAAAATCAAGGGGATACAATGTAAGAAAGTAGTTACAACTTCAAAAATAGCAATTTATTTTGAATGTCAATAGGTAATATATAGATATGAATTATCACCCCTAAAATAGCCACCAAAAATAGTTATGAGAAGATGACTAAGGCTAGCTTCTCTCACCCAACCCTCCACCAACTTTTAAAGAGTAAGCCGATAAATGATATTGCTAGCAGAGTTTTAAAATTTTATAATTTTCACTGAAAATTATTATTACAAGCATACATGTAAGCAATATGTTTGTCATGTACCCTCTGCTACACTAGCCTGGGTGTTAGAGTGACTACTGTGATGGTCTTTAGTCTTCCTTCATCTCTAGCAGAAGTAAAGCACCTATCACTCAGTCACACATAACTGCACAGCCCTAACGACAGCCTTCAAATGTTTACGTTCATGGAATCCTTTGTTAAAATAAACAATTACATGGAAACCCACTTAAAAAAAAGGATAGAAAGTGGGGGTGGAAAGACTGGAATTGTGTGACCAACCAATGAACCCCATGGAATTCCTAGGATACCACAGAGAAAAGTCTGAAAACTATCACACATCTCTATCTTGGTTCTGTTTAAATTCCCAAACAACAGAAGCAGCAACAACAGCAACAACAACAACAACAACAACAACAACAACAACAACAATAATGATAAAGAAAATTGAGGAAATTTACCATGCCATAGTTTACCTGCTGGAGAGTACTCGGTGACTGGGCAGTGTTATAAAAATTTGTCTGACCAGGCTGTTGTACTTGTCCAGAATAAAGGTTTGAAGCCTGGGTAAGATTTGCTCTAGCCTAGAAAAAATTTAATAAAACAACAATAAGATTTTAAATATTTCCGATTCAGATACCAAGGTTACGGCTTCAAAGAAATCTTAAAGAATTTCAGTGTTAGATCACAAGGAAGACGACCTTAGTTTTCCATTGTCTTTTAACATATTTTTTCTTTAAAAACTGTCCTTAAACCACCTGCTGCATAAAACTGCAACGACAGATGGAGCATGCTCTTGCCCCTGCTGTGATTACCTGGAGAAGATGTGTATCGATCAGCTGGGAGCCTCCCAGTCCTGATGCCTGCCCCAGCTGATGTTCATACAGTATAGGAATAGGCTGAGTACTGGAAGTTTGTTGAAAGGCAAGACTCGACTGTGCCTTGGCAAGTTCCTGGTGCTGGACAGCTGGGAAATTGTGGATGGCAGTACCAGAAAGGACCACAGATGGCTGGGTCAGGTTACTCTGCATAAAGGCCGGCTGAGATCTACATCAGTATTGAAGAGAAAAGGATGTGTTAAAAGTTAAATCTACTTAGAATCTGGCAACTTTAAGATTCAGTAGCCTAAATGTCCAAGTACTCTACTTAGTGTAAGAAAAGAGGCAGTGACCACAGACCTTGTCTAAGATACCTGTGTCAAGCCGTAGAGCCCACTATATAAAAATTCTGGAAAAAAGCTTCTCCCCAGAAATGGGCAAGATTTTTTTTCCTCTTGGACAACAAGAATGATTCTCGTTTCATGTGTTTATTAGCAAGCTCAGATCCAAACCTACCGTCTTCTCTTTGGTACTGACATTCCATTTAATTTACAGCACCAAGAGCCCTGACTTGTATCATCTGTATTTCATTATTTCCCCTCCTATATTTCTTATAAGAGGCCTCAATACCTCTATGGAATGGGGCAGAGTATTAGTTCACATTAGGATTATTCAGCAAGTATTTTATTTTTTAAAATTGAGGTATAATGGACATATATACCTATATAAAGATAGTAATTTGGTATTTGCCTATATTACAAAATGATCAACATAGTAAGTCTAGTCAACACTGGTCACCACACAATTACAAGATTTTTTGATGAGAACTTTTAAGATTTACTCTTTTACCAACTTTAAAATATGCAACACCAATGTTATGATCAAAGGGTGCAAAACTCCAGTTATAAGTAAGTTACGAGGCTGAAATGTACGCCAAGCAACTATCTGAAAATTAAAAACAAAATAAAACCACCCCCTCAATGCTGAAATCTGACTTGGGGGTGGTGAACGCACAATACAGTGTACAGATGATGTATTATGGAAGAGTGCACCTGAAGCCTGCATAATTTTGTTAACCAGTATCACCCCAATAAATATAATAAAAATTAAAAATAAAATATAATTCTGAAATCTAACTTAAGACCTCTGGAATAGAGGCCTCCAATCTATACTTCACAAAGACTAAGATAAAGAGCAAATAACTAAAATAAAAGTAGTGGATTAAAGATAATATTATCAATTATTACATAGCTATCTATACAAAAGACTAAATGATCATTACAAACAAACGACCAGCTGGTAGCTATGACACACACAGACCACCAGAGGTCAGACGCTCAATGCAGGAGCTGGCCCCTGGTAGTCAGTGCACTCCCACAGCCAACCTCCCATGCCTACCAACCTCCTGCAGTCCCTTCCCCAGGCCAGTCAGCCCTGCCCTGAGTTGGCCCTGATTGGCCCCAATCACCAGCCAGGCTGAGGGATTCCACCTGTGTACAAATTTGTGCACTGGGCCTCTAATATCCATACTAACAAAAGAGTAAGATGCAAATTGACCATACCTTCACAATGCCCACCAGCCAATCAGGAGTATGCAAATCAACACAACAAAGATGGTGGGTTTATTTGCATAAGCAGGTGCAAACCACCCCAGCTACTCCAGGCCTCTGGGCAGTGTGGGAAAGCAGCAAGGCAGCTCCAGGCCAGAGCAAAAACTCAGCTCTGAGCTGGAGCGAAGGCAGTGCTGGCAGCTAGGGGAAGGAAGGCCCATCCTTTTTTTAAAAAAATATTTTATTGATTTTTTTTTTTACAGAGGAAGGGAGAGAGATAGAAACATTGATGAGAGGGAAACATCAATCAGCTGCCTCCTACACACCCCCTATTGGGGATGTGCCCTCAACTAAGGTACATGCCCCTGATCGGAATCGAACCTGGGACCTTTCAGTCCGAAGGCTGATGCTCTATCCACTGAGCCAAACCAGTTTTGGCGGGAAGGCCTATTCTTGCACGAATCTTCATGCATTGGGCCTCTAGTTATAATATAATTTTGCTCTGTTAAACTGACATGTGGCAGGGACAAAAGCTACCAAGGAGGAGTGCTAGTCTAGATTCCTAAGTAATCTTAAAGCCTATAGCCGGCAGATATCAATTCAGGGATTCCCTATGAATAAATACAAGCTGATTAGGTTGAGAGTGAGGAGTAGCAGAATGATGTGGTGGAGATACAAACTGCTTTCGAAGCCTAAACCTGTGTCTTCTAACATAGTAGCCATATACAGCTTACCCTGTATTCCCAAAAAACAGTCTGGTCTTCCAAGACATTTGGCACAATGGGAAGTATAGATACAGAATGCCAGTGCACTGCTGCTACATATCCCAGGCTATGGAAGACGTTAAGCAATCACCGAACTCTCTTGTTAGGGCTGAAAAGTAGCTGCGACTTTCTAACCATGTTTCAAGCAGTCAATAACAATTAAAAGGAAATTGGTTTGTGAGATTATTTGCTAGTTCTGAATTAGAAATTAAAAATTTTTAATCACAGATTCTAAGATAACCTGTAACTTCTATAATACTTGGGGTAAATACGGTAGTTTACTTCTAATGGGAGTGAATTTCTTGGAATAACCAAACTAAATGATGGAGTAAATATCAGAAAACAAAACATCCTATATAATTAATTATACAGACATACTAAATTCTACCAAAGAATCTTTAATCAAAAAATAAAAGTGAGCACAGCCAATGAGGCTCAATGATTATCAATCTAGGAACCAGAGATCATGGGGTTTGATTCCCGATTAGCACATGTGCCCAGGCTGTGGGCTCGATTCCTAGTATGGAGGTGTGCAGAAGGCAGTCAACAGATGATTCTCATTATGAATGTTTCTATCACTCTCTCTCCCTTCCTCTCTGAAATCAATAAAAACCTATTAAAATAAATGAACAAACAAACAAGCAAACAAATGGGAGAGCCACATTTTTAATTTATTAATAATTATGCTCTGCTAAGAAAGTTTAATTAGCTGAAACTAGCTTCTTTAGGAATATAATTTATGTAATCTAAAAGAAATAAGCTATTACCAATTGATGCCACATCTAATTTCTATATAAAGTATAAAAATTCTATCTGAACCTCATCAAAACCCAAAATATTTCTAAAACCTAATGCTTAACTTTGCAACCATTCTAAGCTGCCCTAAAGAAATAGTTTATTTTTCTTTTTGCAGGCTTAGAGCCATTAAATGAAATCAACCACAGCCATTCCACGATGATGACAGAGCTATGCCATCGGCTTTGCTCATCCCCCGCCACTTTCCACTCTCATTAAGTTGGAGATGAGACCACTTGGGGGTGAATCCAAGCTCTCACTGATTTGTAATGCAACCTTAGGTTAAAACCAAGCAACCAAGCAAGCAACCCCTTCAAGTCCCAACTCGGCATGCCAAAAGGGGATGACAATCCACCTTATATGGTTTTGTGAGGACTAAATTCTCTAAGTTACTGCATGTAAAAGGCTGAATAGTGATCATATATTGGGTCGGCAACTAAGTAATTGCGGGTTTCACACACATATGGCTTCAGTTGAATTTTTAGGTTTGCAGACGTAGTACAAATGTAAAACACATTTTGTATTTGATAGTTGGCTATTCAGCTGTTAATCAGTAAAAAAAGTTTTTTGATCTGTTTTGTAGTTTTTGTTTGGCGTTCGTTGAAAAATGGAAAATCAAAAGGAACATTTTCGTCATATTTTGCTTTTTTATTTCCGCAAGGGAAAAACGCATCACAAGCTCATAAAAAGTTATGTGCTGTTTATGGTGACGAAGCCTTAAAAGAACAGCAGTGTCAAAATTGGTTTGCCAAATTTCGTTCTGGTAATTTTTCACTCAAAGATGAAAGACGCTCTGGTCGTCCAGTTGAAGTTGATGACGCCCTAATCAAAGCAATAATCAATTCGGACTGTCACAGTACAACACGTGAGATTGCAGAGAAGCTTCATGTATCACATACATGCATTGAAAATCACTTAAAACAACTTGGCTATGTTCAAAAACTCGATACATGGGTTCCTCACGAACTGAAAGAATCACAGTTAACGCAACGCATTAGCAGCTGCGATTTGCTAAAGAAACGTAATGAAAATGATCCATTTTTAAAACGACTGATAACTGGCGATGAAAAATGGGTTGTTTACAACAATATCAAGCAGAAAAGATCGTGGAGCAGGCCAGGTGAACCAACTCAAACAACATCAAAAGCTGATATTCATCAAAAGAAGGTTTTGTTATCAGTTTGGTGGGATTACAAAGGAATTGTCTACTTTGAACTCTTACCACCCAACCGAACGATCAATTCTGATGTCTACATTGAACAACTAACGAAATTAAACAATGCAGTTGAAGAAAAGCGGCCCGAATTGACAAATCGAAAAGGTGTTGTATTCCATCATGACAATGCAAGGCCACACACATCTTTGGTCACTCGGCAAAAATTAATGGAGCTTGGTTGGGATGTTTTGCCACATCCACCATATAGTCCTGACCTTGCACCATCTGATTACTTTTTGTTTCGATCTTTACAAAACTCCTTGAATGGTAAAAATTTCAATAATGATGATGATGTCAAATCGTACCTGATTCAGTTTTTTGCTAATAAAAACCAGAAGTTTTTTGAACGTGGGATTATGATGCTGCCTGAAAGATGGCAAAAGGTCATTGATCAAAATGGGCAATACATTACAGAATAAAGTTATTTAGTTCCATGAAAAAATTGTCTTTGATTTTCTTTAAAAAATCCGCAATTACTTAGCTGCCGACCCAATATATCACCACACTTCTCTTCCTTGTCTGACCCTCTATTCATCTTTTATCACACTCCGCCCTGGCCTCAGCCCTTACACAGCAGACTTGGGCTTCCAATTGTTAGCAGGAGGACGCAATTAAAACTTTAGGTCCCCTAGCAACTATTTTCTAAGATTTCAAATTGTCATGGGACTGTTGTTACCCTCTTCTTCAAGAAACTTTGAGGCTTGACTTTGTTCAGTAAAGTCTGACTAAAATGACCACAAGCTGAGGTTCATAATCAACAAGATTAATAATTTAATGTAGTTTAGAAGAGGGTCATCCTAGCTCATAAAGGAAAGAAGCAGTAGGAATATGGCAAGAAAGCTCAGCAATTACAATGTTTCCAACCCACAAACGGTAAATTTTAAAGCGTTTTACCTATACGGTTGAAGGGAAGAACTGAATAATTCCTGGGCCTGGGAAACAGCGGGTCCAGCACCCAAACTCAACTGGGCTTGGTGCTGCCCCTGCAGTGGTGCGTAAATAGGAATCGGGATCTGCTGAACCGAAGTGGGCTGCCATGCAAGGAGAAAACGGTATGTGAACATCATGCATACAACTCACGACATATGGGAAAATAAACTTAGCCATGAAGAATAAATGATTAATACCACATACCAGTTTTCTTTAAAACAAATGTAAACATTTTCCTTTCAATCCATTACTTGATTCTACATTGTTAACAACAAAGGGAAAGCTTTAACGTTTTGCTTATACACCCTAGGTAATCATGGTTTGTCCCATTTGTTAAAAGGATTATAACTTCAAAGAGTCTATTATTTGTAGCTCAAGATAACAACTACAACACAAATAAAAAAACAAACAAACAACTGCACATGGAAGTACGTAGTCTGTGATGCTTACCTGAGAAAGACCCGGTTGGAAGCCTTGCTGCTGAGCCAATGACGGTGGAGCCAATCGTGCATGCTGGGTATTGAATAAGTGACTGGTGTCCATATAGAAAGTTGGGATTTGAGCTATAGACCATTAAGAAAAAACAATCAGTTTTAAGTATCTAAATTTCAGAATTTAGACAGGTATATGTAAATTAAAACAAGGAAACTCTAGTACTTGTGAAGGTATAGAAAAATATCACACTCATATACTGCCAATGGGGTATAAAATACAAAAATTTTATATATCCTACTAAATCTGAAAATGAACCCACCTGTTCATCAGCAAGTCCACTCCAATTTTAAATCTACCAACTAGAATTTAGCAAAATATTTTAAAAAACTGACATTTAATAACTAAAAGAATTTGCCACGGGTTTAAAAAAATATTTACCGTAAATTTTTTTTTAGAGAAAGAGGGAAAAAGGGAGGGAAGGAAAGAGTGAGGGACAGAAACATTGATATGAAAGTCACACTGGCCAGGGCTGGCATAGATTTTTTTTTTTTTAATATATTTTATTGATTGTACACAGAGGAATTGAGGGACAGAGAGTTAGAAACGTCGATGAGAGAGAAACATCGACCAGCTGCCCCTTGCACCCCCCCCACTGGGGATGTGCCCGCAACCAAGGTACATGCCCTTGATCGGAATCGAACCCGGGACCCTTCAGTCCGCAGGCCGACGCTCTATCCGCTGAGCCAAACCGGTCCCCAGCTGGTATAGATTTTTAACAAATTTATTTTCTATATATTACTATACACACTATCTTGTTATTTGCCATCATTATAAACAATACTGTAATGAACACCCTCATACACGTATCTCTGTTAAGTTTATGTATATTTATACAGATAAATTGATTAACTATAAAACTGTTATTACAGTATGTACTCATAAAACATTCTGAGATAACTTTCTGAAAGAATTATGAAAATTTATATATTCTCACCAGCAAGGCATTTTAAGAGCCCAATATAATACCCATGATCCTTATAAATACTGGCAATTAAAGATGCTCGTTATCAATATTTCTATTATTCCCATATGGAAAGGTAAGAAATAGCCTATTTATTTTGAATTTAAATCATTAGTGAGTTGGAATATTATCCAAATGTTTATTTACTATTTAATTCAGATTAACATTGCGATATTTAGTAATACAAGTTACCCCACTTTCAATATACATTTTTTTCTTTGCTATTCTTAGGTTTATTCTTCCCCATAAACTTTATTCATCAATCTGTGAAGTTTCAGATAACAAACTTTTATAATATGTCTGGAATAATATAAAATGCATAAGTTATTTTTCCAAATTATTGAACACTAACTTGTCTAATACATGTGTAAGAAATAAATGCCAAGAGTCCCAGAATGCTTACCAAGGAGAGAGAGCAGTAAATTCTATCCAGAAATAAATTTGCAAAGCAGATAAAAGATATTTAAACTTGAAGGGTAACTAAAAAGGGAAAAAGCATCCAAGTCTTCATTTTCTCAATTCCTTATATTCAAGTCTTAAAGCCTTACCTGCTGCGGACTGAGACACATAGACCTGTGGACCCTGCTGCTGCTGGGCAATGAGGGAAGGCATACAGCTTAACTGTGAAAAATGACTTGCGGAAGGCAGGCTGCTTGTCTGTAATTGTTGGGGCTTTACTTTACAAATATTAGGAGGGTCTGATGTGGTTGTAGATTTTGTACTCAGAGAAGAGGTAGTGTATGTACCAGCTCCTATATTTGGGAGAGAGATAAAATAAGGGAACAATGTAGTATATTTTAAAGTGCCGCTGTTGTTCATAGTCAAGTAACTCAAGCACCAACCATAAACTAGAAAACAATAATGTTTATTGCCACCATGTACTTAGATACTGTATGTACTCTGGGCCAAAGGGGATATGAGATATATCACTATCATAATTATCTATCTATAGCTCGCCTTCTCATTCCAGCACCGACCCTCTACATACCTTAAAAACACACACACTATTATTAAATATGTGGCATTATACAACTTGAAAGGTCAATTGTTTCTGTGGATCAATGAGCTCTAGTGACTGCAATACTGAAGCAAATAACACTGGTATTTGACCTAAGAGAGATATAATCATTTTAAGATGTTTAATGATGTTCTATATAAGAGAGGATCAGATCAAACTACCTTAGCTGTTCAACTTGAGTCTCTTATCAGTAATATGACAAGATGGCCCTCATGAAAAAAATTTCTCTCAGTTGAGGGACTATGGAGAAACGATAGACCTGGAAAAAAGAAAGTAGCTGGGTTCCAAAGAAGTAGGAAGCTTTGCAGTTCCTTCTTTCCTAACCTCCCTACAGACTCTTCTCCACTAGACTGGGGCCCAAGCAAGAGCCAGTGAGCAGAATGAAGACGCCTTGCATGTGGGTGGTGAGGAATGTGTGCACAGAGTAAGAGATACAGCTGGAACACTCCCTTTGATTTGAATCTCTGGATTTGTCTTAAAGAACAATACATACATCTCATTCTAGATCAGGAGTGGTGAACCTTTTTTCTCCCAAGAGCCATACAAAATTAGCCTGCTATATTTGATCAAACATTTAACTGACCCCTAATGCCTTGGCAGGGCCAGACCTTATATGGCCTGTGGACTGGATGTCTCCCCACCTCGGTAAACTATAGCACAACCCAAAGATCAATTGTTTTTAGTACTTAAAACTAGCAAAGAATGCCAGAATATTGAAAAGCAGTACTACCATAAGTAAATAAGAATCAAAGAAGGTAAATTCTTTGCCGGATATATTTTATAACTATTAGAAAGGAGTTTCTCACTGCTTTGGAAATATGAGAATATCAGGAAGCTTGAAATCAAATTTGTTTTCAGTAAAAGAAACTGCCTCTGTGACTCTGAGAACTGTAAAGCCCCAAATGACAGTACTGCATACCAGTGAAAAACTGAAGGAAGAAAATCACTTTTAATTGGGATGCTGCTGGACTCTCCTTAAAAACAAACAAACCCAAACCCAAAATATAGTGATATACTCAAAACACAAGCTGGAAATTCTGTACCCCTAACTCTTCACCAGAAAATGTCAGCCCAATAGATTTAGGCCAATAGTTCCTTCAAATTAGATAAAAGACAGCAAAAAATTTAAAAACTGTATGAGTCTATGTTATTTCTGAGTTGATTCAATCAGCTGTTTATGAGTTAAAAAATAAGTCAAAAGGTAAATTTTGTAGAAAAACTTAAACACAATACAATTTTTTTTCACTAATTACTTATTAACATGTCTTTTATAAATAATTAGAGGCCCAAAGAAGGAAATTGGTGCAAAAGTAGTCCTTCCTTCTCCCGGCTGCCCGCTGGCATCCGGGATCTGGCTTCCCTCGAAGCCCCAACTTCGCCTGGAAAGACGTCCGGTTGAATTAACATATGCTTTTGTTATTATAGATACTTTTTGGGGGAAAGTTAACAGAAAGTGATCCTAAGAAATTTGAACTAATTGAAGATACTAAAAGGAAAAGTATAAAGACTTCTACCTGATAGTGACGTTGTAGGGGTGACCGAGGCAACAGGGATCTGAGGCATGGACGCGCTGGAGAAGGAGTTGTAATTTGCACTGCTCGGGCCACTGGCACTACTGCTGACACCACTCACAATCGGAGGGGCTGTGGAAGTTACTGGAGATCCCTTTTCACGCACATTTGGAGAATTCTCCCAAGCCTTCCTTGCAGACTCCATCTGCAATGAAATGGGGGGGAAATCACTATGCTAACATAAATATACATATATACATAAATATACTCACGTGTGTACTTTTACAATTGTATAAATCTTTCAGAAACACCAAAGTAAAAGATGGGTCTTCAAGGTAATTTTTAAATTTCTGACACCTAATTTATTTTTTCAGGTTGGCCACTCCACTGGGAGATATCATTTTTTTTAAAATTATATTTTTGTTGATTTCAGAGAGGAATGGAAAGGTAGGGAGAAATAGGAACATCAATGATGAGATAGAATCATTGACTGGCTGCCTCCTGCATGTCTCCTACTTGGGATCGAGCCCACAACCTGGGCAGGTGCCCTTGACCAGAATCGAACCCAGGGCCCTTCTGTCTGCAGGCTGACACCCTAACCACTGAGCAAAACCGGCAAGGGTGACCCTAGATTTTTTCAAACCTTTCATTTCCCCTTTATCTTTGCTCTTTTACTTAAATTGGGAGGCAGTGGACTTCAATGATGTCTCCACAGAGAGCTGTTGACGGCTCTGGCAATCAGGCCAGTGAAATATAAAGTCACAGCTCCTGTATCAACTAGATCCAAGCACGTTACCTGAGCAGCATCTAAGGAAATGGAAATACCAGGCCCCTCCAGGAGAGCTTTAAGGCTCTGACTCTAATAGAAAAGGCATTAAAACAACCCCCCGACCCCAATCAGTACCCATTCCCTATACTCTTCTGTTTTTAAGCCAACAGTTCTCAAATGGCAGATGACAAACACCTTTTGTTTGGGTGTTTTATGCCCAGTGTTTGAAAAGTTAATGTAAGTAGACAGGTTTTAGGCTTGACCGCAGAAGAGATACTTGTTTCACATCAAAGCCTCCTTGGGCATTTCAGGTACTGACTGCAGCCGTTTGGCTTTTGGGCTATTGATTTTAGCAGTAATCTCCTAGTTTCTTAAGTGGAAGAAACAGGTTTTATTTCAATTTATATTCAATCTCTCTAGAGTACTGCTGTTCAACAGACATATAAATGCAAGCCACATATATAATTTAAAGTTTAGTAGTTGTATTTTAAAAAATAAAGAGGTAATTCTAATTTTGATAACATTTATTTGATACAACATAAAAACCTGTAATTGCCATAAAAGTTGAGATGTTTTAATGTTTTAAAAAATATTAACATGTCAGACCCAGAGTCTATTTTATTTTATACTGAAGCACACACTGGACCTGTACTTGGATGAGACACATCCAGTGCCCGGTGATTTTAACCACAGGGGCTGATGGCCCCGGAACTGGAGAACACAGATGCAGATTCTCACTATCCTAAAGCTATTTGAACAGGAAGAAAACACATAGGTTTTGACATTTTTTGTTTTAGTAGGAGAGAGATACTGGGTGGGCCAAAGGAAAACCCAATATGTCAAATTCAGTTGCAATGATTCATTCACGTGAGAGTTGTTTGTGTTTTTTGGTTTTTTTTAAACAAGATTTTTATAGTACTGCTAAGAAGTTTGTAGTCCTTCAAATACCAACTTTTAAAACTTTAACCTTATTTTAATTGTGAGAATTTGAGAAGAATTACATACCTCCCTGCTTTTCTGTTAAAACACACACTATATGTAATTTAACCTTTTCTTGATGACTAATGTCATCTCCACCCTTTTACCCCCCAACCCCCGCTCCGGCAAACCCACTACTGGGGATCAAGTCTGTAACCTGGGCATATGCCCTGACCAGGAATCAAACCGTGACATCCTGGTTCATGGGTCAACGCTCAACTACTGAGCCACACCAGCTGGGTTATTTTATTTCTTAAGCAGCAAGAAAATTCAAATTCCAAGTTTGGAAATTCAAGAAAATTCACTTTTCCCCTCGATAAATATAATGCAAATAATACCCACATAACAGAATTTTTCTATACCTTATATGTTACCCAGAAGTAAGTCAGAAGTATAAAGAGTAAATTTTAACTTAATGGAATTTAATTTAAAGTAATTAAAATTATATTATTTCTTCTTAGAGTGTTAAAAACATTGAGTGGAAGGCAATGTTGAAGGTTTTTTTCTGAAGAATTAACAACTGGCCTAAAGAATAATTAATGGTATTATATTTATTTATGTGGCAGACTACTTCCTTGAATAATATAAATACATAAGATGAAACAGACTGAGACAGTCATTCAAGTTGTATAGTCTCCCTCTTAGGGAGGGGAGGGGTGTTGGGCAGGGGCACCTGAAAAGGCAGTCAATAGTAAGAACTGGGTTAAGACGAATAGCACAAATTTTATAGCCTCAGCTGACACTCATCAAGCCTCTTACAAAGAAGTTGGGGGGCAAAGGGTCAAGTGGCCAGGAGGCTGGAGACTCAAAAAGAGTCTAAAGTGAACACTGTCCACATTGTGAAACCATTTCGTTTCCCACTCCTGACGACCATCAGAAAGATCCACCAGAGCCACATTAGGAGGTCCAGCTATTACACAGATTAATATCTATGTTTAAAAACCCCTCACTTAATTCCATGTCTGCACTTTTTTCAACCAATGACTAATCCTGAGATGAACTCATTGAAAATATTCTCAAACAACTCAAAATTATAGAGACTAAAAAACAAACAAAAGCCTAAACTTCTTGACATCAAAAAGCACGTGTTGTCCAAAATCTTTTGCCCTCTTATACAAAAATTATCTAACAATTCTAAATCACTTGCATAATTACCACTTCATAAAATGTTCTAACTGCTAAAATGCTTTCATTCAATTCACATGAGACTTACTTTCCTGTAATTTTAAGACCAAATTCACAAGCATGATAGGCCTTACTTTAGAAAGGAAAGCAAGTCGCTGCTAAGGGTATTAGAAGCTAATAAAAGTTTAACGTGTAATTTGACATCAAATCATTTCCTTGGCTTAGCATTGTTGCTTACCACACAAAACCAGTAAAATACCCAGGAGAGTAGTATTAACATATGTCCCCCTTGCATGCAACCATCATGGACCTTTAGAGATGGATATGGTACATACCTTGAAGGTGAGGCTGAAAGTAGTGGGAGGAACTGAAGTTAGGCTGGAGCTCTGTTGTATAGTCTCCCTCTTAGGGAGGGGAAGGGTGTTGGGCAGGGGCACCTGAAAAGGCAGGCAACACATATCACAATCTAACTAACCGGGTCTGCTACCAAAGCCCCACTAAGATAATGCTATCATACTCTAAGGGCATTCTATTTTTCATCAGAGCCAAGACGAATATTCAATTACTTAGGCTGTGTTTATAGTAATGGAAAATTTTGGACATCTTACATAAAACTCCTGAAGAGAAGTATTTTCTGTCTTTTTATGCATGAATTGAAAGAGCCAGTACCATTATAAGGCATACCCTTGATGGCAATGCTTCTCCTATTTTAATGTGGATACAAATCATCTGACGATGTTGTTAAAATGCAGATTCTGATTCAGCTGGTCTGGGGCAAGCCCTGAAATTTTGCATTTCAAACAAGTTTCCAGGTGATGAGGCCGCTGGTCCCTGGACCTTACACTACACAGCAAAGCTTTAAGGGAATATAATTCCCCCCATTTATGGGATCTACAGGTTCTATCAGAAGCATTCAACATGGTAAATGTAACCCATTTAACAAAGAAATCTCTTTCCTAAAATAGTCAACTTTCTGACAATTATATTCAAGAACAAAAGTAATACTGGAAGGAAAATATGGAATATTGCTTCCCCCATTACACTAAACAAATTGTTTTGTTATATAGTAAATAGTAATGACAAGATTATGGCAAATATTGTTAAATGCCTGAGGATATTAGAAACTTACTACCCTATCTTTTTTCTCCCTTTAAGTCCCTGGGTCTTGAGATTTTTTATGATGTACTATTTATTGCATGATTGATTTTGACAGCTCACTCAGTTGTTCAGGTACAATGACAGAGATGCTAGGGGTGCCAGATAATCACTTTGTGACACGATGGAGATTCTAATACCACAAACTAGTTGCTGGAGATTAGCTGTGCTATAACAAATAATCAAAACCACCACCAGCATTTCTATCTTCAAGACATTCAAAACAACTGTATTATTAGGTAACACTAACCAATAAATATCAACTAAGATCCTAAAAAAGTATATTAAGCTTCAATAAAGAAACAAGCCTCTTTTAAAGACAGAAATCCTACCATAAAATAGAACTCCCAAAGGAATAAAGGAAACAAAACCATTTCTAAAGGAACTAAAACTCTGGACATTGTTTTTAACACTATATTAAATTCAAAATCACCACCATACTTGGCACAAGTAAGCAATACTGTGGAATCTTTCCAAACTGGTAACCACTTATGATGCTCCCTGACCCAACCTGATCTTCCTGTTTCCAAACGTACTCTGCATAAATTGCTAAAAATCAAACACAGATTATTCACTGACACGTAAGAGTGGGTCTCTTCCCCTCAGTTTTTTCTGTGCACAACTCACCATGTTCATATCCCAGCAAACCACATGGAAACCATTAAAATACTCACATGGATATTTTCAGAGGGTCTGCCAGAAGAAAAGCATTATATACTTTCTTGAAAAAGTAACATCTAAGAAATACTCTATGTCTTTTAAACTGAGAAGACACCACAATTAAAGTACAATTAACTTTACTGTTTCTGATTATTTGATAATCTACATAAGTGAGTAATTTGCCAGGAAGTCTTTTTGTCCTTCCCAAGTTTTCCATTACTTCCTATAGGAAGTTAAGTACATTTCAACCTTTCTCCAAAAGGTCAGAGGTAAGGTTTAGCATATGAAATGAAGTTTTGTAAGATCTAAATTTGGACAAATTACATTAATCAGCTCCTAAAATGAGCTCCTATCACAAAGAGTAAAGGTGTGACTCACTCAGCTACACAGTAAGAGCCCTTCAATTGGACCACAAAGTTGGATTAAATGGTCTCTAAAGCATGTCAACTCTCTAACTCTAATCTGATGCTAGGGGAAATAACAGAAAGCATAAAAAACTTTGTACCAAAACATAATCAAGATTTTTATTCTCAAAATGACAGAGTTAAAGCCCTGTGTGAACGACCTTTAAATATTATCTATAAAGGGTATTTTGTGAAAAGAATATGCCTTTGCTTCTTATACGGGATGACAGTTCAAGTAGCTGACCAAATTTCCACCATCTGTGCCCTCCAAAACAAGGACCTCACCTGTAACTCCTAAAATGCTCCCTACCACAGCAGGTCACTTAACTTTGTTGGGCTTGCCATTCTATTTTTCAGTCAGTGAACTTGTCAAAATGATGGACTGTGATGACTTTTAACACAATCTTGAATTACAACATGGTTACTCTGAGAAACCAGAGCCAAATTTACATGACTCATTGTCACCTTTTAATGAAGATTTAAGAGTTGTTGAAGTACTTACATATACATTACAGTCCAGTCTTCACAACAGGAATGTTGCTATTTAGGTCTAGTGTAATTTTTTTTTTCAAATTCAAAAAGAAAATACCAGAATCTCTGGTAACATTGTGTTTTAATTGAGTGAGCTTTCATGGATCTTAAAACGGTTTAAGAACAAAATTACCAACAAAAATAAAACACTGAAGAATGTGATAGCTAAGAACCCAACATCTTATCAAAACCAGATTAGTCCTGATGACACTAAGCCTAAGTAGCAAAGGTCTGGATCTTAAATGGAAAGAAGACAACTTTTAGGCAGAAAAACAAAAACTCTGCTTTGATTATTTTTGCTAATTACATTACAGTGTCCCTATATACAAATTTGCTATTAACTCTTTCCCTGAGAAAAGTTAAGTATTGGCCATATAGCACATATAATAGCCAGGTTTCTATTCAAACTTGCCACACCTCAGGTTGATTACTTACATTATCAACCAAAGTATCCTCCATCTTTGCATTATTAGTAGCCACAGTGTTAGGCAGAGAAGAAGAAGGTGTAGTGTAGTCTGTTACAGACTCCTGTGGAGTAGTAATAGAGAAAAATAGATTTTAAATGGAATCAATGAGTCACTTTCTAATTACAGCCTAACAGTTGTAAAGTACAATAGTTTCGGAAGAAAGCAGGAGGAGAGCAAACCTTAAGACTCGATTCTCCCAAATCTTAACTGAAAAACCAACAGTGGGATAAAATAAACACAGAACCACTGCTGAAATGGTAACATTTCCACTACTGTTTGGATCCTGTGCATTTTTTAAAATGCACTGCATAGTTCCAGGAGGTTGTCATCAGTATTAAAGATTTAATTTCTGTGGATTCCTAAAAGAATTTTTTGCGTGGTTCTCACAATCTATAGATTACTTGCAACTTCTGACTTTTATTCTCTTCAGAATAAAACAAAGTAAATAAGTGAATGTCAAGATCTTAGCTGTCACAATTCACTACATTATAGGATTAAACTCTTGTTTATCCTTTATCATCATAAAACTCTTCCTTAAATGTGTTAGAACTAAATCACATGAGCTTTTAACAGAAAAATATTCAAGTTAATATGAAAGATTCCATCTCTTTTTCTTCTCAATATACATCCTGGAATGGCAGACATAAATTCACAAGTGTTAGCTCCTTTAAGTTTGCATCTTCATTCAATGTGGTTCCCTAAGCACAAGTCAACTACTTCTTCTGGAGCTCAACCAATGAAATAGTGACTGTTCCAAACTTGGGGGGAAAATTGGCTATACTGGAGTTACTTAACTTTGCTTATTTCCTGACTTCAAAATCTCATGAGTAGGCAAAATAAAGCTCCACTGTAACTCCACTAACAAAAGTAACGGAGAGCAACTTTATCAAAGTATACAAACACAAACAAAAAGCATCTTAATATTGTGTAGATATTTTTCACTTTAAACAACCGAATGGTACAGAATTAAGAGTGAATTTCCACAAAAAAAGAAATAACTTACTGCAAGGAATTTCTTTAGATCACACATGCACTCCATGAAATAATATCTCTAGAAATAGTAACCCATATAGTCTATAGCACTGTATGTCTCAAGGGGGAAAAAAAAGTGTAAGGTTTTTGTTTTAGACACGATTTGCACCAGCTGAACTGGGGATCTCCGCATGCCGCTCACCTTCACGTTAGTGGCATATTCTGTGGATGCCACCGAGATCATCGTTCCTATTTCAGCAGACATCTCGGAAGCTGCTTTGGTTTCCTTTGCTGTCCCGGGGTCTACACTTCGGACTGCAGCAGGGCTTGGTTTCTCCTGTCCTTCTGGCTCCACCTGTTGGGCATCTTTTACTTTTCTATTTTTTAATGACCGTTCCTTTCCGATGGGACCAGGCTTATGTTCTTTGTTTTCTACTGGACTCAAATCTGGAAGCTAAAGTCAATGTTTATAAACAAAAAATGATCACGATCAAAGGCATTCATTGAATACAAAACTTAAAACTGCTTTTTGCTTTCATAAATGTTAGTGGCTTTTATACAATTACACCTGGAGTATGAATTGTGTTTACCTTCTGGGCTTTGATGGGGCCTGCCCGTGGCTGCTTCTGCCGTTGCTCTTTAGGTTCAGGAATTTTGTCAGTTTTTTCCGAAAGCACAGGAACAATTTCATTTTCATTACCATTTGAAGCTGGAGCACCAAACTGAATTGTGTCAATTCCAATTTCAACTCCACTTTCTTGACCATTCTTTGTTCCCTAGTAAGAGAATTATTTAAAAACTTGCTATCAAACAGTGTTCAGATTTGAATACATGATTTATGTAGCTGCACACATTTTAAATATTATAGAAGGAAGTTTGAAGTAACCTACATATTAACTGCTATTGATTGTTTTAAGAAAACCTTCCCTTAAACACAATGATTTGTAGGTATCAGAAAACAACTAATAAAATGAAAACTAGGATAAGACGTTAAGTTTTTAAAATTTATTTCAGAGAGGAAGGGAGAGGTTGAGAGAGAAACATCAATAATGAAAGAATCATTGATTGGCTGCCTCTTGCATGCTCCCTACTGGGGATCGAGCCCATAACCTGGGCATGTGCTCTTGACTGAAATCGAATCCAGGACCCTTTGGTCCCCAGGCCAATGCTCTAGCCACCGAGCCAAGCCAGCTAGGGCAAGACTTAAGTTTTTAAAGTTCTGATTTTTATGTGTTATGAGTATGATCTTAGGTCATCACAGCCTCAAGTTCTTTCATCACTTAAATGTAAAAGCAACAAACACAAAGACACTACCAGCAAGAAATAAACAGACGAATGAATGGGGGAAAGAACAGCAATACCAGGGTTGCCTACTTCTAAGTGTGCTGTGAAAATAATATAATATACTCATTTTTGTTGCACTTTCTGTGTGCTAGGCATTGATGTAGAGACATGACAATCTAACTCACAGACCTTGCATTATAATGGATAGAGAAAATAGACAACTGAAATGTCAGATAAGTGATACACAAAAATTAAAATATGGTTAAGCCATTTTAGATTGGTAGATGGAGAAAGACCCTAGGAGGTCATACTGAAAGTGTTTCTGGCAGAGCAAACACCTAGTAGAAGGTCAAGAATAAAAAAGGCTAGAACAGTTGGAACACAGCAAGTTAAGAACAGTGATAGAAGATGAGCAAGCAGAGAGCTTGACAACACAGAATTCTGATGCATGCTGAAATTTGAGAAACTATTTTAAGGAAACTCTGCCTCAATAACCCCACCAAGATCATTAGCAAGTCTATTCCTACCTCTGATGAAGTCGCTGATCCAAACGATGTTAGAGGCTTATTCCAGGCACTGACAGAAGGTGGCTGTGGTGGACTAATGGGCCCTACTGAAGAGAAGAAGCCACAGGAAATGTGAACACCAAAATTAAGAGGCTAATAATCCAATCTTCATAACCTTTTCTTTAATAGTAACTAGACAATAAAACAATCACTTTTCACACCACTCAGAGATTCTTAAATACCAAAATATAAGTCCCCAAACATTGTGTATTGCTTTTATCAACATATAAAATATGACTGTTAAAAGTATAAATTGCTTTTATCAGCATATAAAATACGGCTATTAAAAATATGACACCCTTGACTTACAACCAAAGGTTTTAAGGAAGTTAAGATTACTGTAACTGCTTCCTACTAAAGAAAAGGCTAGAAAAAAAAAAAAAAAAAAACCATACTGAATATATAAACAAAACTAAAAACAAACCCCAACATTCCCAAGCTATCATTTCTGTTGCACACTTACATTTCTTAGAGATGTCATTCAGCACAGTTGGTGGGGCCACCTTGTTATCCCATAATTCAGTTGTAAGAGTGCCATGTGACTGTGAGGTCTGGATGGATTTTCCTGTAGCTACATAATCTGTGCCATTAGGTGTCTGAGCTGAAGGTAATCTAATTGAAGGTGGTGGCTGTTTTGAAGACTGTGTTGTATTCTGCAGGGGACTCTGGACTGGTTTGTGAGTCTGTCCCTGAGTTTGGGCTGGGGCAGTGGGGCCTGGGATTGTGACTGTGACAAGGGCTGGGGTTGGGAGTGAGACTGGGGCCGAACTAGCTGGGACAGTTGGGGCTGAACTGGCTGGTACTGTTGGGGCTGAGCTGGCTGGAGGTGTTGCTGAAGTCGGTGGTAGGGCTGAAGCAAGAATGGGAATGGAGGCTGAGGCAAGAATGGGGACAGTGGTTGGGTTTGAAGCTGAGGCAAGGATTGGGGTTGGAGCTGGAACTGAAGAAGAAGTTGGAGCTGAGGTGGAGGTTGGAATAGGAGCTGAGGCGGGAGTTGGGAGTGGAGTGGCAGCTGAAGTTAGGACTGGAGCTGCGGATACAGCTGTGGCTGAGGGTGAGACTAAAACTGGAGCTGAGGGTGAGGTTGAGGCCGGAACTGGACCTGAAGCCAAGGTTGAAGTTGGACATGGGGCTGGAGCTGGAGACTGGGCTTGCTGGGTCCCTGTAGCCTGTTTTTTGGCAAATCTTGGAGGAAGCTTAGAAGTCTGACTTCTTCCTTTCTCACTGGCATTCTTTTTGTTCCAGACCTTAAAAAATTGGTAAAAAGAATTGTCAATAACACAGTTAAAAGTAACAGTTCATTAAAAAGATTTTTAACAAAGCTACCTACTGCTAATTTAGCTCCTTTAACTATTCAAAATAGATACTGCACAGAGCATTTTATTAGATAGGATTCTTAATACACAGGGTGACAATCTCTTTTCTAGATTTCAAAAATTTTAAAAATTAAGCTCATCTGCAGTAAATTCACCTGGTAGAAAAGCTGATCTGACAAAAAACTACTTATTGACCTAATCTGTGTTTGCTATAGAAGCATTCATTTTGGAGTATTGTTGGGGCACTTATGCTACACAAAATATATACACTACTATTTCTACCTTCCCAAAGATAATAATTAACAAATGAGTGCTGAAATTATCTAGTTCTAAGAATTATGACCAATTGATCTCAGTATTACTATCCACATATTGTAGAATTTTTATAGTGTCTCTTGTTTTTAAGCTCTCTCTGCTAGAGGTCTCTATACTACAATTCATGGTTTCAACTATTTTTATGTGTCAGCATTTAGCAAAAGGGATGTTTGGATTGATTTAAATAGAATAACTTATTCATTCTGTGTTTAAGTAAGTGAACTAATTTAGACTACAATTCAAACTTTCTAAGTCAAATACCTGCAACTTTAGATCATCACAGTTGCATTTGCTAGGTTTCCAAGAGAATTTAATGTTAATGGTGACAAATAAGTACCTGTCACTGTTATGTAACTAAAGTAAAGAAGGACTACACTAAGCTGAACAGTAATTATAATCTTTTTACAATATATATTAAAGTTGTTAAAACAGTTTAAAGTTGTGAAAACCCAGTCATTCTCAACAGTGAATAATAAATCCAGCCTTGACTTTACAGGTAGACAGAAACCTTGATTATTTGCTAACATGTTTTGAGCAACAACCTAAATAACTAGGAAAAAGCTGAAACACTGAACCTGTATGATCTGTTCTTCCTTCTTCCTGCGTTCCTCATCCTGTAAACGTTTTTGTTGTTTTTTGGATACCACTTCAGTAAAACCATCATCATTCAAATTTGACTGTGGGTCTTCAACTACCGTTACTTCGGGATGGTCATCAATTATAACAACACCTGTGGGTATGGAAGATATTTTAAAATATTTTTTCCCCAATAGAAAAGATACATAGAAATGTTCAGTCCAGTAGTGATTAAAAAAGGAAGACAAGGCAAAGATCTAGTTCTTCCTATAATTCACAGTGTAATCCATATCCCACACCATAAGATGTCCATTCATTATTAAGATTTGAAAAGATTTCATAAACAAGGTTAAAAATAAAAGTCCTGCCCAGACAGTGTGGCTTAGTAACTGAATGTGACCCGTATGAACCAGGACATCACAGTTTGTACCCTGGTTAGGACACAAGCCCAAGTTGTGGACTTGAGCCCCAGTAAGGGCCATGCAAGAGTCAGCCCATCAATGATTCTGTCTCATCACCGATGTTTCTATTTCTCCTTCTCCCTTGCTCTGTGGAGGAAAAAAAAAAAAAAATCCTAAAATTATATGCTTTGAATGATGTAGTTTTTCTTAAGGAATACAGTAGTAATGTGCTTTTTTAAAATAAAAATTACCCTATTACCCAGTCAAATCACTTTAACCTCTCTCTTCCTCTCCCAGCCTGAGATTGTATTATGCTATAAACATCTATATAGCACTTTACCTCTCTTGCATCTAGCCTTTCTTAAGAGGTGAAGGGTCTTTTTCAAAGGATACAGTAAGCTCTGAGATGCCCATTTGCTAGGTGAAGTTGTGACTAGCCAAACTGATCTTATGACGCTTAATGCTTCTATTTTATGTAGACCATTGTCCTCAATTGTACTGGTTAAAAACAAGTGGCATGGATGTGTACAATCATAACCTATCACATGAATGACTCCACTCATTGTCCTACTAACAATTATTCTGGCTGTCTTGTTAAAATTATCATATATCCCAATGAGTGTAAGAAGTCTAGATTCATTAAGCAATATTAAAAAATTTAAAATAGATCAGGTCTTCACCTAGTAAATCTCCCCATTTCATTCAGTCTCATATGAAAGAATGACAAATAGCTCATTTTCACCTAAGTGTCTAATTCAAACATGTTCTTACTGCTTATCATCCTTTGCATCTGATATCCTACCACTCCATAGCTTTCTGAAAGTATCCATAGCAACACAGCCTCCCATCCTATCATTTATTCTCTAGTTACCATATCTTAGATACCTATTTCATCAAGGTCACAACTCAAAGAAGTTTAACATTTCTTTCATTTAAGACAGCATATGTATACAGTTGTTATTTTAGTTCAAGTTAAATCAGTTAGTGCTTCATATTCAGCTTCTATTGTTTAGGTCAACTCCTTCTTTGAGATCTTTTTTTATGTATAATATCCAACTCAATACAGCAAAAAGACTGATAGGTAAATAAATAAAATAAGTAAATAGGACCTGAGACGTACTTGCATAATTGTTGAGATCAAACTGTGACAGTGCATCTACTTTCTCTTTGGGTTTCTTAGGGCCCGGTTTGGGGTCTTCTCTTTTCTTCCCTGCAGAATCTTTGGCGTTCTTTTGTCCTGTTCCATTAGGTGTTCCTTCCTGGTGGTGTGCAGAGTTGCCATTGACAGGATCAACACCAGTTGTGCCTGCAGACTGGTCATCAAATGGCCTACAAAATAATAATTAGAGATATTACCACCTCCACACTCGGGTGGGGAATCCTTCACTAGCAATTTGTAAAATTTAGTCTAAGAAGAAATAACAGTGGGATAGAAGACTTGAGCTCAAAACCAACAAGCCTTAATGGTTTTAGTTGAGAACAACTTCACTAAAACTGAGCTTCCCAGTAAAGAAGATGGACTACTAGGGTAGTTCTTCCCAGCAATTAAATTAGAGAATCCTAAAGGTTCTTATGTATCTATTTGTCTATCATGTTATAAATAAGTGAGCTAAGCCGTGAAGGGTTTGGCTCAGTGGATAGAGTGTCAGCCAGTGGACCGAAGGATTCCAGTTAAGGGCATGTACCTTGGTTGCGGACACATCCCTAGTAAGAGATGTGCAGGAGGCAGCTGATCGATGTTTCTCTCTCATCAACGTTTCTAACTCTCTATCTCTCTCCCTTCCTCTCTGTAAAAAAAAATCATTAAAATATATTTTAAATAAATAAATGAATAAATAAATAAGCTAAGCAACGTTTTATAGTAGAAAATCTGTTACCCACACTAGTATAAAGTATTCACTACTAGAGATCTTTTTTTTTCTTTTTAAAAATATTTTCTTATTGATTTCAGAGAGGAGGGAGAGAAACATCAATGATGAGGGAGAATCACTGATCAGCTGCCTCCTGCATGTCCCCCCTACTGGGGGATCGAGCCCACAACCACACTGAAATTGAACCCGGGACCCTTCAGTCTGCAGGTTGATGCTCAAACTACTGAGCAACCAGCTATGACACTACTAGATCTTTTCCACAAGAGAGCAGCCTATGAAAATTTAGAAAAGCTTTCTATGTTTATACCATGTTTTTTTTTTTTTTAAAGTTTAATCCGATTTATACATTAATGTAAACATGTAAAAAAAACACTTTTATATGGAAACAGTTCACTTCATAAAACAAATATATTTCTAAAGTTTTTGTTTCCTAACAGATAAATTTTATTTTTTGCTTCATTTTATAAATATGCTATGAAAACAGACTAGGGAAGGTGGGCTTAAAATTTCATTTTCATCATAGCCCATAGTATCACTTAAGGTAAAAGCTTACCAAGTGCCTGACACAAGCATGACCTCCAACATTTGAAAAAATAAACACTTGTCTTCTAAATGGGACTCTTAGAACATTCATTTTAACTACAAGGTGCAACTGCCGTTTCTGCAGTTCAGCATTGTTGGTATTTACCAGGCACTAAAGTCTTGCTAAGTAGTTGAAATCTACATTGCTCAAAAACCCACAAGATTGTCTTAAGTTACTCAAACTTCTAATAGTTCAGGTATGGTAACTGCATTGTTACTGTAACTATATGTTACCCTTTTCTTTTGGACCTTACAAAAGGATGTTCAAATTCTTGTTAAGCAGATTCTTAAGATACACAACTAGTCACATTATCTCCCTGAAACTTTTTCTAAATTATTAGAAAGCAAAAATGTTCATTGATGGATGAAATGCTAAGTCTATGCAACCAGCCAGGCCTAGATTTAAAACTAGATTTAATTTTTTTTCTAATACTAAAGAAATTAGTAACTACCAACATTTTAATGTTTAAAAGAATAGATTACGTTCAATACAGTTTGGAAACATACTTTTAAAAAAATCCAATAAACTGGTATTTGTTAGTGGTGGCCTTGGTGGTTGGGCAGGACTTTGCTTTCTGGGTTTCTCTCTAGCTAGATCATTTATTGTAGGATAGCAGTTAGAGGGGAAATATAATTTATCCTTAAGCTCAACATTCACCATCTATAAACCAGTACAGAGTGATATTATATGTGAAGCAAAGGACTCACCCTCGCTTCCCGCTTTTGGATGGTGGGCCACTTCTCCTTTCGTTCCTAGGACCTGAGAAATTCCTCCCGGATTTGGGTGGACCTCCGTTGCCACGACGATTCTGGCGGTCCACGCCAGGTCTCTGACTAGAAAAACTTCTCTTTGTTATTTCTCTTTTTGGGGCTGAATTGTTCTCTCCTGCCTTCACAATAGCATGTACATTCAAATCAGCATTCTTTTTTTCATCCCTCTCCCGCCTCTCATTGAAATCACTGCTTTCTGAAGCTGTTTCCCATTCTTCGTTTGCCTGATCTGAAGAGTTCTGATTAGACAAGTCGGGAGTCTTATTCCCAGAAACATCCCCAGCAGTACTAACTGGTTCCTGAGCCACGTTACTCACTGTGCCATTTGTAGGCACTGCCACCTCACTGGGTTTTGAGACCGCCTCCCTCTCTCGGAGCCGTCTAAATCGAGGCGGCTTATCTTGCCTGGGTGGTCGAGTAGGACGCTGCCTTCGGGGGGGCCTCTCTCTAGTTGGGTCAAATTTTCGCTCAAATTTTGGAGGTCGCTTATCAGCTGGTATAGGAATAAACTGCTCGTGTCTTCTTGGTGGCTCTCCATCATCGGGTTTAGGAGCTTCTGCCTGCCTTGGGTTCCATTGATTTTCCCGATAGGCAGGTCTCCGTAAGGTGGCAGGGCGCGAAGGGCGCCCCCCAGGGTCCCTCCCACCACGTCTGAATGTCCCCCCTCTGCCTCGCCTGGTGGGCTCTCCTTTAGGCAGGAAACCTGGTTTAGATTTATCATCATCCCTTATGTACGGTTTGTCTACAGGTCTGTTTTCTACTCGGACATGACTTTCAGGCTTGAAAGAAGATTGAGGCTTTATAGGTTTTTTGTTTTCAGACCGCTCATCTCTTTTGGGAAGTTTTCCTTTGCTTGAACTATCCTTATCACTTGCACTTTCATGCATTTCACTGTCTGTGTCAGTCTCGGAACCTCGCTGTCGCCGTCTTTTGGGAACAACTTCAAAATCCGAGCTCTCACTACGAGTTTCACTTTCCTCTCGCTGTCTGGGAGGTCCTGGGGGCACATGCTCGGTCCGAGGCTTGGTGTCCCTGTACTGAGGATACTCTCGAGGGTGCCCTCTGCCACCACGGCCCCGCCCTCCGTAAGACCCTCTATAGCTTCGGCCTCTGGAGTAATATTCTCCTCGGCCTCGGCCTCTGTATCCTTGGTCTGGAAACCAATCTCTATCTCTTGCTTCTTTCCAGTAGGTCCTAGGAGGTTGAGTTGGTTCTTTTTTAACTATTGGCCTTAAGTCGGATCGAGGCCTCTCTGTAACAGGGTCTTTGCTGACGACTTTCTCAGGTTGTTTTTCTTCTTTGACTGTTGGTGCTGTGACAGTCTGATTTACGGTTTTAGTTGCAGGCTCTACCTCAGCACTACTTACAGGTTCTAAAGGCCTCTCAGTGTCTGGAGGTGGCTTTTGCACCAAAGTTGGAGTTTCTGTTGAAGGAAGTTTCTCTGGTTCTGGTTTCTCTGGAGGTGGGGGTGGAGCGGCCTGTGGCTGAATGGGTGCTGCAGGTGGCGGGGGTGGAGGAAGAGGATCTTTCTTTTCCGTTTTTTCCGGTTTTACAACTTTCTCAGTGACCTTTTCTCCTTCTTTCTCCTTCCTCTGCTCTCGTTCCTCTTTCATATCTCTAAGAATAGGTTTTTTAATGGGACCTGACCTTCTCACAGGCCTGTCATTACCTTCTTCTCTTCTGCTGGAGCTTGGCCTTGGGCCCCAACGAGTTTCTGATTTAGATTTATACAGTTTTTCTGGTTTTGGTCCTTCAGAAGATCGTAGAAAGCCATCCTTTTTTGGTTTTTCCTCTGACCGTTCTGCTGGTTCTTTAGAATCAATGCCCCTGCTGGTTACTTTAGGAATGCTTGCAGATGTCTCGTGTCTTTGCTCCTCTGATTTTTGAGTATGGTTAGATCCATGGGAAACACTTCTTTTCCGGGCAGGCTGATTTTCTCCTGATGAAATCCGCTCTTCTTGAGGAGTGGATACAGTCTTTTGATCAGGTACATCCAAGCAAGCAGACTGGCTGATTGTGTCAGAGTGCGGAGGCCTAACATCTTCCACAGACCTGCTTAAAACCTTCTGTACTTCGGCCTCACCTGATTCTCTAACAAAGTCTGCCTTTGGATGGGCCTCTAACTGATTATGTCCTACAGGATAAGCAGCGGTGATCGGTTCCTTATCCGGCGCGGCTTCAGACCTAGCATAAAAAGAATTCAAAAGCATAACCATCAAGACAAAATATTTCACACATGTAAGTGCATAGCAAAATAAACCCTCTAATTTTAAAGCAAACAATGGATCCTAATCATAAGCAGTATCTTCATGTCCCTATAAAGTTTAGTGCAATGTTATTTAAAATAGCCAAGTGTAGAAACACTTTAAATGTCCCTGACAGATGAATGAATTAAGAAAATACAGTATCCTATGTAATAAAGGGTAATTGCAAATTGACCCTAATGGCGGAATGACCAGTGGCTATGATGCACACTGATCACCAGGGGGCAGAAGCTAATGCAGGAGCTGCCCCCTGGTGGTCAGTGTGCTCCCACAGGTGGAGCTTGCTCAGCCACAAGTCGGGCTGAAGGCTACAAGCACAGAGACAGTGGCTAGAGCCTCTCCGCCTCCTCAGCAACACTAAGGATGTCCAACTGGTGGCTTAGGCCCAATTCTTATGGGGAGCAGGCCTAACCCACCAGTTGGACATCCCGAGGACCCCGGGCTGCCAGAGGGATGTGTGACTGCCATCATAGGCCCAATCCCCTGGGTAATGGGCCTAAGCCCACAGGTGGACATCCCACGAGTTGTCCCAGACTGCAAGAGAGTGCAGGCCAGGCTGAGGGACGCCGGCCCCCACCTCCTGAGTGCATGAATTTTTGTGCACCAGGCCTCTGGTATACATAATGGAATGTTATTTAGTCATTAAAAACAAAACAAAACAAAACAAAACAAAACAAGAAAATCCTGTTATAAGCTACCACACTGATGAGGACATTTTGTTAAGTGAAAGAGTTAGTCACGTAAGGACAAATACATAATGATTCCACTTATATGAAGTATATAATGTAATCAAATTCATTGAAGCAGAAAGCAGAATGGTAACTGCCAGGGACTGAAAGGGGCAAGGAATGAAGAGCTGCTACTAAACTGGTACACACTGCAGTTGGGCAAGATGAATTAAGTTCTTGAGTTCTTCTCTGCTGTACATCACTGTACAACATTGTACTATATACCTAAAATTTTGTTAACAGATTATGTGTTTTCCCTACAATTAAAAACGTTAAAGTTCATTCCTTTAGACTGTGCTGATATGACTTTTTAACCCATTAAGACTGATAATTTCCACCTAGATTCCAATACTACCTTGAGTATGTCTATCCTTCCCAAAAAATCAGAATTATAAAAATTATAACATATGAAAGGCAGAAATTCTAACTTTATGAGTATAAGTTTATATAGACCACCAACTGTCTGCTACTTCAAAATTTCTTTGAATTAGATTGTGTCTTATGTTGATCTTAGAAAACATCTATAAGATATTGATGATTAAATGCCTGCCATTTCTCATTAGTGGAAAAATTACATCAATACTTTACAAGACTATATGTCAAGGACCTTATCAATGGTAGAAACATACCAATTTTAACATGTACTGAATTTCAGCATTTAATTGAGTGTACAGAACTAATTTACAATGAGCCCTAATCCAGAAATGCCAGAAAAAAAGAAAATATGCCCCAAACGAAATACACACAAAATGGGAGGCTATCAGGTTTGTGGCTCAATCCTGAATCAGAATGACCTTCAGAGATGCTAAACAGTATTTGTTTCACCATAATAGTCTATTGGGTTTATGAAGAGTTTTCATGATTACCTGACACCTTCAGGTTCTTCTGCTGTGTTGGGAGCAGTGGCCTGCTGAGGCTCTGTATGAGGATAGGGCTCTGACCCCCACATCACACGAGGCTCAGAGAGGGAAACTGCATGATCTCTTGTAGATCGAGCTATATGCTCAAATGACTCCGAACTGGTGGCTGAGCCTTCCATCTGGTCTCTTCTCATCAAAGGCTTAGGAGGAATCATTCCTGCACAAAAGGTCAGAAAAAGATGGGGGTTGGAGGTTTGAAGGAGAGAAATGAAATAAACAAGAAGCATTAAGAGACATAGAATCTAAGTTATTAATTGATATTTGGTATTCTTGATATACTCAAGCTAAGTAAATACTTTTTGCCATAAAATTAATGAACTCAACAAATGATTACTGGCAATTATGTTTTTCCTTAAGTGAGGTTTTTATAGCTGCTATTAAATAAACAGATTTAAGAACTGAGGAACAAAGCAAGCAAAACCACCATAGCAGCCTATTTTACCTTATAGGAAAGAAAATACAATGAGATAATAAGCACTGTAACTCTATGCGTGTTGAAATATAAGGAAAATCACACCAATAGTGAAAACTTCAGATAAAATATTTCCTATAGAAAACTATTAATCTATCATAGTAATCTTAGCTGATCAATGTGCTATAAATTATGCCTTTTAAATTTTAAAATTTCAATACCACAATAGGATTTCTTGATCATGTTTTTATCACTTATAAATTTTTCTCAATAGTTTGATAATGGGCTGTCTGAATTTATTTCAATAGATTCCATGAAAGACTGCTAATTCTTTGGTTTTAGCTAAGCTACAAAGAAACAAATGTTAGCCTGATAAATATTAGAAAAACTAAGATGGAATATGTAATATATGGAAAAAAACAAAACTACAACAAAAGAATGAAACAATGTAGCAAATAGATATTGTTAATGAAACTAATTTTCCAGCTTAAAAACTTAAAATAACATTTACAAAACAGAAAATAGCAGAAGTAATTTGGTCCTACTAGTGCCTGGCATTTAACTACTCTGTGCTAAAAGCAAATTATCTAATTTTATGATTAAAAATCTAGCAGCCCTTTAAAGTTCTTAAAAGAATTAAGCTTAAAAATAGGAGAGAAAAAAATGAAAAACTCTGAACCTGCACAACTACAAGTGAGCCATGCAACAGAGGGGATTTGAACTCACCAGGATGAATGGGAGGAATATCCATAGCAGGTCTACCTGACATCATTCGAGGATCCATGTACGACTGCATCATGAGCCACCTTGGATCAAAGCCCATGGAAGCCAAGTGCTGAGGGTGGGGCTGCATGGGCTGGTACAGAGGTCGGTGTGGAGGAGGAGGGACAGCAGCCCCAGATGGCTGGGAAGGGACTGCCTGGGGAAGGACACCTTGCTGCTGCTGCTGCCACTGCTGCTGTTTCATCTGTTCCTGAAAGAGCAGAGTCCCACAGCTTGAGAGTCTAGTTCCATATGAAACATTAATATGACCAATCAAATCAGAAATAACAGGACATTTGGAATAATTCTAGAAAAAGAATTAAAAGACACTTAATAACAAAAGATGGCAAAACAAAAGAACAAGATATGGAATCGTGACTTGAGCAACTAATCACTTACTAATTATACTGCAGAAACCATTCCCTAAAAAGGGAGGTAGTGTCTATAAAGGAGGCAGAGGAAAAAGGAATGGCAGAAGTTCAAGGTAAAACCCCTATAAACAAACTATTCTAAAAACGGGAAATATTATAATTTTAGGAAAACCACTGTGCTTTATATATTGTAGGTTTTATGTCAAATTATTTCTCAGACTATTGAGCAATAAACTTTTTCAATTGTATATGATAAAATGTTTTTATTGTTACCTGCTGCCGCTGGAATCGTGGTGGTAAAGACTTCTGAAACTGTTTAAAATAACCAGATAAAACAGCAGGCCGGGATTGAGACCCTGATTCTGGTTCTGTTTCATGCGCCACTTGAATGGTCTCTTTTTCACTGTGATTGCTGTCTTGTCTAGTGAAAACCGGGTCATCCTCTGCCCAAGAAAAGATAAAAGATAATAATTTTTCTATAACACTTACCAAACACATGTTTGTGCTAAAGTGAAATTATTAGATATATTTAAAAAGGTAAGGAAGATAAAATCATCCCCAATACTCCAAAACACTGTTTTGCATTTTAATATTGATAGCCATCAATGAGGTAGCATTAGATTAATAAAACGTTTGATTTCCTCAAAGATGGACTCTTATAAATACTGAGATCACAGGTCCAAATGCTTCACTATACAAAAATCTGTATGATTGTCTGTGACAGTAAAACATTTCAAATACCTATCTTCCAATGGTTTAATAAGTATTAATGTTCCTATCAAATTTTACTTATAGTTCCAAAGAACTTACGTGAAAATACAAACATCTATACTTAAAATAAAACAGTGAATTTTTTTAATCAAGGGACTATTAGTTATAAAGAAAAAGAATGAATTTAAGTCTGATGACAACATAGTGATCACTGGCTATCTTCAAACATATAAATCATTATTCTATGTAAAGGGTGTCAAGTATGATTACACAAAAGAAGAACCATACAATACCAAAAAGAAAAATTTTCATCCCAAAGAAAACCATAGTCATATTTGTTCTAGAAAATGAGTATGAATATAAACTCAAAAGAAATAAAAGCAGGGTCTCAAAGAGATTTCTGTACACTCATATTCACAGCAGCATTACTCAAAATAGGTATGTAAAACGGAAACAATCCAAGTGCTCCCCAGCAGATGAGTATGGAAGGAAAATGTGGAATACACATACAATGGATTACTACGTAAGCCTTAAAAAAAGGGAAATTTTTGTAATATGCTACAATATGGATTAAGCTTGAAGTTGGTATGCCAAGTGAAATTAGCCAGTCACAAAGGCTGTGGAGAGAGGAAAATGAGGAGCTATTGTTTACTGGGTAGTTTCAGTTTTGCAAGATGAAGAGTTCATGAGACGGATGGTGATGATGGTTTCACAGCATTATAAATGTATTAATATTACTAAACTGTGCAACTAACAACATGGGGAAATAATTAATTCAAAAGATGCTAACTTTAATGTCACATTGTATTTAATCACAAGAAAAAAATTAGGGAATATATTAAAGCAGGGGTCTTCAAACTACGGCCCGCGGGCCACATGCGGCCCGCGGAGGAGTCTGATCCGGCCCGCCAGGTTTTTTGGGCAGTGAACGCAGCCGAGGTGTTACAGTAGGAATTAGTAGTTCATATAGTCCAGCCCTCCAACTCTCTGAGGGACGGTGATCTGGCCCCCACTTTAAAAAGTTTGAGGACCCCTGTATTAAAGCATCCAATAGAAGTTAATTCCGCCCCCCCCCAAAAAATCCCCAAACCCCACAAACTTTATTTTTTAAATTACACATGAAATTATATTTTAGATTTCTAAATTCAGATTATACACATTAAAATATACAGATATCAGACTTTGAATAAAGTGAAACATTTTGTAAAGTGTATATAAGAACAAATAAGACCATTTACCTTTATTACAGCTCTCACTTTCTGGTTTTTCTACCATAGTTTCTAAAGCAGGTTCTTTGTGATCGACTTTTTCCTCCACTTTCTCCCCTTCTTTCTTCTCCAACTCCCATTCCTTTTCCTGCTCTTTCGGCTTCTGCACTTCTAGTTCTCTTTCCTTTTCCTGTTGTTCTAGTTCTTTCTCTTTTTCCTTCTCCATTTCTCTTTGTTTTTCCTGCTCTCTCTCCAGTTCTCTCTCCTTCTCCTGTTGCTTTTCCCTTTCCCTTTCCCTTTCCCGTTCCCTTTCTCTCTCCTTCTCCCGCTCCCGCTCTTGTTCTTTTTCAAGTTCTTTCTCCCGCTCCCGTTCTTTTTCTCGCTCCCTTTCTCTAATTTCTTCTGGAGATGGCTGCTTGTCCACGATGCCCAGCTTCTCATTTAATCGTTTCAGTTTCTCGGCACAAGCTGCCTTCCTCTGTTCTTCCATCCTCCGCTCTTCCTCTTCACGCCGTTTACGAGCGCGTTCCACCGCTGCAGAGAGTTCTGACTGCTGCCTTCTTCTTTGCTTCCATATTTCATCTTCATCCGGTACTTGCTGCTTGGGGGGGAAAGGGCCTGGTCTTCCAGGAACTGCTTGTCGGTCCGGAGGAGGATGCTGAAACATTCAGAAAAATTATCCAATGAGATGAAACAAATCTATTTCTGACAAATGGGGTGTATAAGTAGGCATGGAGAGGAAAGAAAAAAACTCCACAAAATGTCAGAAATTTTCCCGATACACGTATTACATTAAAATGCAAACAAGTTGCCCTAACTGGTTTGGCTCAGTGGATAGAGAATTGGCCTGAGAACACAAGGGTCCCAGGTTCGAATCCGGTCAAAGGCATGTACCTTGGTTGCCAGCACATCCCCAGTAGGGGGTGTGCAGGAGGCAGCTGATCGATGTTTCTTTCTCATCAATGTTTCTAACTCTCCCTCTCCCTTCCTCTCTGTGAAAAAAATCAATAAAATTTATATTTAAAAAATGCAAACAAGTACCAACACGGGGAAAACATTAAATCTAGATTAATTCTCCAGACAACCACCTAATAATTACTGAGCATGTGCCTATGTATTGTCTGGACATGAGGCTCCCTCAGTATTTGTTGAATGAAGCTGTCACAAGATGACTTTCAGAATCCAAATTTAGAGACAAAGGAAATCTAGCATGTGTGTTTTAATAACAACTGCCGAAGATGGAAGTCTAAAGAGGGAGAAAAAGTCCAGAAAAATGCATGATGGCACGAAGTGAGCTCCGAGAAGACGGCAGTGCTACAGGGAAGGGCGGATAGCTGAAGATGCTAAGTAGGAAGAGCACTGCCACTCTACAGAAAGAGTCCCTAGAAATTGGCCCCAGAAGGAGTGGAAAGAGTCCTAGCTCCAAAATGAGAAATCCAGAAAGACCCATCTAGAGTCCAAAATGGATCAAAGAAGGATCACCTGGAGACTAAGTTTTAATGACTTAATTTTCAGTTAATGTGTTCTAAAACTAGTACTGTAAGGTCTAAAATCACTGCCAGCGACTATGCAGACTAGCAAAATAAAAAGGGTTGACACATTAAGGAATTATTATTTTTTTTTTTTTAAATACTGATTTTAATAAGCTACTAGGGTGAAGAAACCTAAAAAGCCATATATCTACTCAGAATCCTAAAAAATAATGGTCTGGTGAAAACACTGGGCTGAATATTAAAAAACAAAACAAAACTCCAGGAAGACAAGACTATAAATTACTAACTAACAGTGCTGTCTCAGGCAAACCACTTAACATTCCCTGGTGTTGTTTACTTTAATGTACGCAATAAACTCAGAACAAGCAAATTTTTTCTTTTTTTTTTTTAAAAAAACAACTTCGCTAAAGTATAATTTACATAAAATGTGATGCACACACCTGAATACTACTGCCCGATTAAGACATGGAGCCTTCTCACCACTCCTCTGCCCACACCCTGCCCCAGCCAGCCTCTGACCTATGCTGGCCAAAAAGGGTAGTTTTTGCCGAAACCGGTTTGGCTCAGTGGATAGAGCCTTGGCCTGCGGACTGAAAGGTCCCGGGTTCGATTCCGGTCAAGGGCATGTACCTTGGTTGCGGGTGCATCCCCAGTAGGGGATGTGCAAGAGGCAGCTAATCGATGATTCTCTCTCATCGATGTTTCTAATTATCTCTCTGTAAAAAATCAATAAAATATATTTTTTAAAAAAGAAAAAAGAAAAAAAAGGGTAGTTTTGCCTTTCCTAGGATTTCAAGGCATATTCTCTTTTGTGCCTGACTTCTTATGCTCAGGATAACAGGCTGAAATCACAGAGTGCATCAAGTTTGCTCCATTCCACTGCTGGGTAGGGTAGTACTCCTTCTCAGACACACGATTTTATCTGTGCATGGACTTGTGGATCACTTCTAGTTTTTAAAACTATGAATAAGACAGCTATCAGCATTTATGCCTTATGTCTTTGTGTAAATGTATGTTTTCATTTCTCTGGGATAAACATCTAGGGATGGAATTGCTGAGTCATATGGTAAGTATATGTTTCACTTCAGAAGAAACTGCCAAAAATCACTTATCATCCAAAGTGATTATAAGGTTTCACAGCCCCACTAGTAATGTATGAGAGCGTCAGCTGCTCTAATCCTCACCAGCATTTGGTGTCATCAGCCTTTTTAATTTGGGATGTGTTGTGGTTTTAATTGGCATTTCTCAGGTGACTAAAGATACCGAGCATCTTATTATGTGTTTCTTGGCCACTTGTATACCTTATTTTGTCAAGTGAATGTTCAAATCATTTTCTTGGGTCTTACTGAGTTATAATATACTTTTAAATTGTTGATAGTATTACCAGATGTCTAAAAGGGAATGAGAACACAGCCTTGAGCCCTCCAACACTCAAAGTCCAGTACAGGAGGCCCAGAAGGAATACAAACTGATGAAAGGAAAGAAAATAATATAATGCCTCAAAAGCAAGTAAAAAAAGAGTTTTAAGAAGGACGGAGAGATTTAACAGCTATGAGGAAGTGAAGACAAGTATAAATAACTCACTGAAATGATTTTGCCATGAAGGAGAACAGAGAAATAAGAGTCGAAATGCAAGGGGGATAAAGGGTGGGTGAGAGTTAAAGTAGGCCTGGTTTAAAAGATGTTTTGAGAGATAATATTACTGGCAAGTGATAGAAGATGGGATCTAGAGAACAAGGAAAAGAGGTAAGGGCAGCAGGAAGGCAGTTAGAACAGGAAGGGCACTGAAACGGGAAAAGTTTTCCTAGCGAAATGAGTTTGTTCCTCAGCTGAGAACGAAAAGGGAAGGGATGAAGAGGTAGACATGTAGGAGCTAAAAGATAAAGAAGGTTGATAAAAGTTATAAATAAAACACATCTGCAGTATCTATCCTGAAAACAAAGTCAAATACATATAAACCATAAGCCAGCATGTAGTTAAAATTTACCTGCTGTGCAAGCAACTTTGGGGGTGGTGGCAGGTGAGAAGATGGTCCACGTTCCTATGGATTGTTACAAAATAATTAGAGAAAGATATCTACTGGAAATATTTCTTTACATTCTATAGAATTATTCTGTGATTTCAATAAGGTTAGAATCTCAAAAGAACTTGGCAAAAAAGTAGAATTTTAGTGTATAAAGTCTGGAATTCTAGCCCAGGTAATTTGGCTACTTAGAAATATGCCTCTAATTTAAAATTTTTATTTATGTAAGCCCAATTCTTTTCCTGGATTTTCTCTCTAACAGCAAACTAAAACTGAGATTTACCTAAAGAAAAAAACAACATACATCTAAAACATGTTGGAAGCAGATACAATGTATAGCTATTCACTTGCTAATACATACATCATTGTCACAAACACACAAAAAATTTAGATATTAAAAAATGGTATGTAAAATATTTCTCGGCCACAAAATATCAGACATATGTCATAGCAATATCTTTACTGATACACTCCTAGGGCAATGGAAATTAAGGAAAAAATAAAAAAATGGGACTACATCAAAACAAAAAGTTTCTGCACAGCAAAAGAAACCATCAACAAAACAACAAGAAAGCCCACTGCATGGAGAACATATTTGCCAATGCTATTTCAGATAAGGGTTTAATCTCTACAATTTACAGAGAACTCATACAACTTAGCAAAAGGAAGATAAACAATCCAATTAAAAAATGGGCAAAGGACTTAATAGACACTTCCCCAAAAGAGGACATACAGAAGGCCGAGAGAAATATGAAAACACGCTCAAAGTCACTAATCATCCGAGAGATGCAAAACAACAATGAGGTACCATCTCACATCTGTCAAAATGGCTATCATCAACAAATCAACAAACGGTAAGTGCTTGTGAAGATGTGGAGAAAAAGGAACCTCGTGTACTGCTTGTGGGAATGTAGATTGGTACAGCTACTGTGGAAGACAGTATGGAGTTTCCTAAAAAAACTAAAAATGGAACTCCCATTTGACTCAGTGATCCCACTTCTAGGAATATATCCCAAGAAACCAGAAACACCAATCAGAAAGGATATATGCACCGCTATGTTCAGAGCAGCACAATTTACAATAGCTAAGATTTGGAACAGCCTAAGTGCCCATCAACAGATGAGAGGATTAAAAAACTGTGGTACATCTACACAATGCAATACTATGCTGCTATAAAAAAGAAGGAACTTTTACCATTTGCAACAGCATGGATGGAACTGGAAAACATTATGCTAAGTGAAATAAGTCAGTCAGTGAAAGATAAATATCACATGATCTCACTCATATGTGGGATATAATGATCAACATAAACTAATGAACAAAAATAGATCCAGAGTCAAGGGGCAGGGGAGGGAGAGAGGTTTAGAGATCAACCAAAGGACTTGTATGCATGTCTATTAGCATAACCAATGGACAGGGACACTGGGGCTTGCCCCAGGGGTGGGGGTAGGGAGAAAAGGGGTGTGTGTCAATTGAAATAAAAAGGAGACATATATAATACTTTAAACAATAAAAAAAATACCCTATATAATACAAGCCTAATATGTTAAGTGTCCAGTTGTCCATCCAAACAATCAAAGTATAATATGCTAATGATATGCTAAGGCAGCTCAACTGCTTGCTATGATGTGCACTGACCACCTGGGGGCAGACAGTCGACTGGTTGCTATGATGTGCACCAACCACCAGGGAGCAGATGTTCCAACCAGTAGGTTAGCTTGCTGCTGGGGTTCCACTGATCAGGACTGAGAGAGACAGGTTAGAAGCTCTCTGGCAGTCCCTCCCCAGCTGGTCCACCTCCCGCATCCCTCCAGGCCCAGATTGAGTGCTGGTGGGGTCCCTTGGCCTGGCATGCGCCTTCTTGCAATCCAGGGCCCTTCGGGGGATATCGGAGAGCTGGTTTTGGCTCGATCCTGCAGGCCAGGCAGAGAAACCCCACTGGTATATGAATTTGTGCACCAGATCCCTAGTATATATATATTTCTCCATTCTTTCACAAAGGAATTATCATTTCCCATTACGCCAGTAGGTTAAAAGTGACACAAAAGATGGATTTTAGAACACACAATACTTGAAAAATTCCTTTTCAGAGTTTCCAAATTTATTCTCCAATAACTAACCAGTGCTTTAAGAACAAAATTTAAACCTTCTATTATAGCATACAAAACTAATTACTGGTTCTTACATAGCTCTTACTCTTGCTCTCATTGCTAGGAATTGCTCTTTCCTGTGTTTACTGGCTAATTCTTGCTTCACATGCCAAGTCTTTTGTAAAGGCTTTTCCATAATATTCTCTAAGAATTCCCTATGTGCAGTCTCTCTTGCAGCAGTTTATCAGTGTGCTGTAACTGAAGTTTGTTGACTTTCTTTTGCTTTCATAAACACTGCTAGCTACCCACATTTATGCCCTGAAGGGACAGGTTCCTCTATCTGTTTGCATGACTTCAACTAATACGTGGAGTTAAGTGAACTCTTTGGAAGTTAGTGCTTTTTTATTCCCAGTTCTCAATGAACCTATTGCTACTTTGAAGTAGGATCAAATGTATCTGTTGCCCACATACTTACTTCCCTTCTTTAATAATGTTCTTCAAAATAGCTTAGAGTTAATAGACGTTTCTAGTTCCTGTGTGTGACCTCCCTACTCAAGGTACAATTTCACAGATGACTACTAACTAGGGTGTATAAAGTATTCACTGAACCATAAAGCCCTTCAGCAATGGTAGTCGGGCAAAACAATTTATTCCTCTACTCCGATATGACGGAATTATTATACGGAAAAAAAAAGGTAAAAGTTTAGTTTCTACATACAAGTCTGTTGCTGTATTAACAGTTCCTGTTATAGACAATAAAATCATGATTTAGATCTAGAGCTATTCAAGAAAAAAAAATATATAGTTTCCGTTTCCTAAGTCTTTGTCTAACTCTGATTAATAAGGTTAATTCATCCAAAGTATCTGCAGTGACGAAGATCTCCTTGAGCCCAACAAACCTGATTAAATGGCGGTCCTTTCCCATAAGGACCTTTTGCTACTGATGGCTGGGTAGGTAGCTGAGATGATTTATTGTTGGACACCTCTTCTGCTTCTTTTCGAGTCTCAGTGTTTTCAGAAGCTTTGGAACCTTGATCCTCACTGAAGAATTAAAAAAACAAGTGAAATAAAAAAGTGAGGCAGACAAACTTTACCGTAAGTAAATGCACTTTCTTTTCATAAAAAGGATATTTCCAGAGGTTTCAAGGGAAAAAAATCTATCAAGGAATTAAAGAGATGGTTTTGTGATGCAGTGGTGCTATTTTGTTTATTCAACATATAAACAAATTAGTACCATTATATATACCTGTACTGTAGTGGGGATTGGGCTTGGCCAGGTTATCACCACAAGATATAAAGTACAGTGTTGTCAAAAAACAGATGTGAACAGCCCTAGCTAGTTTGGCTCAATAGATAGAGCGTTGGCCTGTGGACCAAAGGGTCCTGGTTTTGATTCCAGTCAAGGGCACAGAACTTGATTGCAGGCTCCTCCCTGGCCTGGGACCGGACCTTAGACAGGGCTTATGCGGGAGGGAAGCAATCTGTGTGTTTTTCTCACATCGATGCTTCTCTGTCTTTCCCTCTCTCTAAAAATCAATGAAAAAATATCCTCAGGTGAGGATTAAAAAAAAAAAAATCACTCACTCACACCCAACACAACCTGGCAAAGGAAGAGAATTCTGTCATTTTCCATCCCCCTCACCCAAAGTCTCAACTAAATGCAATTTAGTAATATTACAGATACTTAATAACTGAATTCTAATTTATTTTGACTTAATGATAAAGATAAATCAAATTACAAAGAAAAACACTCACAACAAATCACAGCATCTCTCAACTGATCACGAAATAGCAGAGTGAAAAACTACACAAATGTATGCGTGTAAGCACGCTCCTATGTATTTTAAAAGTCTAATTGCTATGCCACATAATCTATATATTCCTGATGCTGAGGCCCCTATATTCTATAAGAAAGAAAAAATAAAGCTCCCATTTTCTAAGACGCTGCTTTTTAAGCTTAAAAAAAATCAAAGATTTGATGTAGCTTGTCTTGGTGTAGTAACCCAGGTAATTTTCCTCCAATTTTGTAAATATAGATCAGGTCAAGCAAGTAATAAGTTTTAAATGGTCCTTAATGTTGTTTCTCAAAATATCTCCAATTAGTCCTGGCTGAATCCCTCAGTTGGTCAGAATGTCGTCCTATACAACAAAAGTCTGTGGGTTCCATCCTCAGTTGGAGTGTGTACAGGAGGCAAGCGATTGATATTTCTCCCTCCTTCTCAAAACAATACACATATGCTCGGGTGAGGATTTTTTTTAAAAAAAAGATCTCCAATTAGATAGCAGTTATCTAAGCATCTTTGTTAAAACATGCACTTTCTTTGAAAACATAAAACTTTAATTCACTGATTGGCTGTATTTTTTAAATTGGCTCATTAATCACACCCCGACTCAATAAAAGTCCTCGGAATGGAATACAGAAAGTCTATAAATAAAGAACAAATGTCTATTAATAATGAAGCCTCTCAAATTTAAGGCTTATCTTGGCAATTCATTGTAAAAGATATCACAACAACTTACCTGCTGTTTTCTTTAGGACTGTTACTTCCTTGCTCATCATCATCGCTGAAATTCAGTTGTTCTGTATAATCTACTTCCATCTGGGCACCTATTAAAATAAAGAAAACTCAGAAGGACTGCTTAGAAGGATCAAAATTTTTAAACGCTTAACTAATTTTGCCTCTTACCTGCCCAACCTTCATCTGCTTCAGCATCTAAATTATCAAATTTATCAAGTTCCTTCAGTTCTGACGCACTGAGGATGGAGGGGCGTTCAGGCTCGGAGGCCCAGGAAGGAGGTGGGCCTCTTCCTCGAAGGCCTCTAATGAACGAGAGGTTATAAGGAGAAAAGGATACGTTTTAATAATTCTAAATTAAAAGATTGGAATTTAGTTCATTTCCATTCAACAATGTTTTATATACTACGATATACAAAATACAATGCATGCGTATGAAGAAATTATATAAATTTAGGATAATACTAATTTTATGCAGATGTTTAAGAGCAGACAAGGTTTTTTAATTGTCAAAGGTATAAAATAAGGCATACATATGTTAAAGAATAATATGGCTAATACTAATCTCAAAATACAGAACTTTAACAAAAATCACCATTTAGGAGGATGCTGAGCATTAACAAAAAGAGAATGGGAATTCCTCAACATTGAAGAAGAAGGGATAATAAACAAGTGTCACTGATTTTTATTTAGGGCCATAATTGTCAGTTTTCAGAATTTTATGTAAGATAATTTTGTTTTATAAAAGCTAGCCAAGTATAGCAATTGTACTTTGAGAACAGAAAAATGAATCAATTATCACAATCTAATCAACCACCAGAAAATCTTAATGAACATATATATGCATGTATCTTGTGGACTTTAATCATTTAGTAGTCTTACTTGTTTGTTTCAGATAAAGAAGGTGGAAACCTCATGGGGCCATGAAGAGGAGGATATGCCATCCTGGGATACTGTTGAAACATCTGAATGTGGAAAATGAACATTGATAAATGCCATTTGTAAGATTACTGCCACCAAAGTGTTTACAAATAATAATATAACCAGCACACAGCATAGAACTTTTTACCCATTAACAAAATTACATAAAAGTGATTGTGAACTGACAGGAAAAACTAAAAAAGATACGCATGCACCGCAGAAAACAGCAAAGCCTTAACCAAATTCAAGTACTTGAAAGGAAAAGTGAGACTTGATCCTAATGCAGGGATAAATTAATTGAAGGCAGATTTGCAGATAAGAAGAAACTAAGTTCAGGTAAAAATAAGGGAGAGTTTATACCCCAAGGGGAGTGGGCAGGTAGTGCCTTGGAGATTTCCTATGGGTAGGCTCAGGTGGGTTCTGAGTCAAGTTACTATGCAGACAGATTATAAATGGAGAAATCTGGGATTTGCTTTAATAATCCAAGATCGTAAGAAACAGGAGACAAGAGTGACCACAAATTAACCATTAAATATGGATGGTAGATATGGGAAGAGAGAGGTTCACTGCAATATTATTTATATTTTTACTTATGTGTAAAATATTCCATAATGAAAAGCTAAAGAAGATATAGCAATGAAGACTTTAGAACTAAAGCAGTATTAACCTTTTCTGTGCCATACACGACTCCTTTGGCAGTCTGATAAGTTCTATAGACTTTTAAAAATAAAAATGTCTTAAAATGCACCATCTATAGATGTGAAGTATGACAATTATACTAAATATTAAAAAAAAACCAAATGTCACATAGTAGTATATGTGCTTCTTTATTAGGTCATTAAATATCAAGTAGGTCTCTCCATGGGTCTAATAAATATTATGAAGTAATGTTGAGTATAAAGAACATTTTGAAATATCTAAAACAATGTAATGTATTATGAAAATATCAATGATCCTTATTAATAATAAAATCACAGGTACTGTGATTTGTTTCCTATATTCATTATCAAAGAAAATGCTAATTTTTATTAGTTGTTAATGAAAATAAAAACCTACTTTTCCCCATTCCAAGTCTCCTTTTGGAACCCCAATCAAACATCTCTCTTGTAAGCACTTGCTATTTAGCAATACTTACGTAAGGAGGCATCATAGCTCGGTACTGGGAAGCCAGGGCAGGCTGCTGTCCATTCAGTTTAGCCTGTGGAGGACCACAAGCTATCCTCTTTTCTACCACTTTGAGGATGTCATTTTGCTCTGATGACCCAGCTGTGCTTTCATCCTGGCCAGGAAGCTTTTCATCTTGGTCAGATGTTGATGAGCCAGCAGACTTACCACCATCTCTCCAACAAGCAACATCTGGTACAGAGGGAGGTAAGTATAAGAAAAAATCTGAAAATGTAACAGAGTGAAAATCTAATCTAGGCCCTACTAATGCTTTCGGTAGTCAAGAGCAGTGGCAGAGAAGATGTACACCAGAAGGCGTCACCAAAAGAAAATATGTGGTAGGGGAAGAAAACATTAGTAGTTCTGTATTAAGTTTTACCAATATTTGATAGGGAGTTTAAAATCACATACTGATTTTAAAATACTGAAGTTCCTTATGGAAAGGGAGTAAGAATTCTACAACCCAGACTTGTCAATAATGCTCATCATGCTTTCAATCTACTATTGCTAGTTATATGTGACCAAGTGAGCAGAGTTAGTGACTATATTATCTGGTTCGACTAAACTTAACCAAGTAAGACTGATAAGTGGTTTTACAAGGAATCCTTCTTTGGTAGGTAGCCTCATAGGGTCTTTTATCATCTGGTATTCACACCCTGTCTACCACCCACTCACAGTGTTCCAGGACTGATCTGTGTAACCTGCAGAATAGAGCAGCAAGTCAACATGAGTGAGCTTGGAACAGCAGCCCTACTCAAGTCAGTGTCAGATGACAGCTTTACTTCAACTGTGAGAGGAGTTCCTGAGCCAGAATCCCCAGCTAAGTTGCTTCCACATTCCTTGACTCTCAGGTACTGTGAAACCATGAGTCCATTCAGTTTCTTGTTTAAAGTTGCCAAATTTGCTTTGCAGCAACAGATAAGTGATGAAAATCAAAGGAAAATAGCAGAGCTGACACTCTATTCCTAATACTATAAATTCCTGAACATCACAGCAATTAAAAAAAATAAATAAATAAGATGCCCTGACTGAGTGGCTCAGTTAGAATGTCATCCTATACACCAAAGGGTCATGGGTTCAATTCCCAGTCAGGGCACACACCTGCGTCACTGGTTTGCTCCCCGCTTGGGACAAGTATAGGAGGCAACCCATCTGTGTTTCTCTTCCCCTCCCTTCCTCTTTCTTAAAAAACATATCCTCAGGTGAGAATTAAACATACAAATAAGATGATTTACCCAGACCTGACAAGAAATGGGCCCAAATTATGAAATATATCAGGGTATTAGAAATATGAATTTGTAACCATTACTGTAAAGAAGAACTCCCCCAGGAATACAGGTTCTTTAAGATATTTGTTAATGACAATATGAAATTAATACAAATAATAAGCCTTAAAGAAATATCAAAGACTTTATATTTCCATTTCAAATTTTTGCTTTGTAATATACTTAATGCAAGTATCTGTCACTATCCAAACTTATTTGGTTCCTGGATTTGAGTTCAGAAAGCAAGGGATCCCTAAATATTAATGGAGTATCAAAAAATATTTTATAAATATGTAAGTATATGCATATTGGAGGTTTGCCCTAAATATTTTATTATTGTAAAAACAACCAAATATTGATGTGCAAATAAGTCACCTAAGCATCTTGTTAAGATGTATATACTTCCAACAAGTTCTCAAGTTGGACTGATACCGTTAATGTAGAAACCACATTTAAATGGCAAACAACTAGTTACTGCCTGCTTTTTAAAAGTAGGCAAACCATACATACAACATTAGCAGGCAGGAAGTTACATCACAAGATAAAATACAAATGTAATCTCATTCTGTTTTTATTAAACAGAAAGCACTCTTACTTGGTGGGCGTAAACTGGGTCCAGGTCCATAGTTGTCATCATTTGCTTCTTTTTCTTTTTTTTCCTGATCCCCAGCTGCCTGCAAGCTGGGAAATTCTTGCTGAAAATGACTATTCACCTGGATTCCTATAGATTTGTTTTTTTAAAACACACAAAATATTGAATGTAACTTTCATACCAAAGAATATTTAAAACCCTCCCAGGATAGAGCTGCCTTTTTCTGGTAAATTATTCCATATTTCAATGATGATTATTCGTAACCACAAAACTTTTTAATTATTTATATTTAGAATCCCTTGGAAAGTTAATGAACAGCCATGAGGAGATAAAAATCTAAGGAACATCCCAGACAATGTCACAGAGGACTCATTAAGATGAAGCCAAGTGAGGAGTTTCACTTTTGTTTCTCTCTCCTTTATTTCAATAGAAGTAAATTCCTTAATACTCTTTAAGAATCAGTTCAAATTATATCACTGAAAAAGATTTTTCTTTTTTCTGGTTAATCCTTCCCTGAGCATATTTTTCCCATTGATTTTAGAGAGTAAAAGGGAGCAGGAGAGACAAAGAAAACATCATGTGAGAGAGAGACATTGGTTGGTTGCCTCCCACATGTACCTCGACCAGTGCTGGGGATTGAGCCTGCAACCATGGTACATATATGCCCTTGACCAGAATCAAACCTGCAACCCTTAATAGTATGTGTGGGCTGACGTTCTATCCATTGAACCAAACCGGCTAGGACTGAAATAGATTTTAATGAATACTGCAAGTATCGTGGTGAAGCTAAAATGCTTTCATTTCATTGCCTACATTCACTTAATTTACTTTATACTGGTATAAATTAAGAGAGCTGATTTTATTATCTTCAGGGCTTAATTTTTCCATACGATATTTTATAGACATTTCCTGTTTTTAAGTGGAAAATTTTTTGCTGGGGTGTTCACAATTCCCTGTGGGGAGGAAAGTATTCCAACTATTATGCTTTAGGCCTACTCTCTACTTCTACTCTACCATGGAATCATGAGCAGTATGTTTGAAAGAGAGGCTAGGGTACATAGATGAAGATGAATATGATTGCATTTCATATGCTCATGTACTTGTCTCAAAAAGTTCAAAGTATAAGGTTTACCTGGTAATGTAGGATAAAGATAAAATAATATGGGACAGAGCATATCAAAGACTCCCTCTTAAATATTACTTATTATCATTAGGCCATGCATAGATCTCGACCTAGAAACTTAATTAGCCCAAGAGATTTTCAAAAGACACCTAATAGGGCCTGAATATATCATTTGACAATGTTCTCCACCCTGCCAGCACACTAGTCCACCCTGGATCTCCTGCATGGCTGTTCAGTAACTATCAAGCCTGATCAGGTGCCCCAGCTAATGTCCACTTACCATCTCCTTGCCCACCTTGCTTGTTACTGGCCCATGATTTTGGAGCAGGTGCTACTTCTGGGGGAGCTGCAACCCCAGGTTTTGGCTGTGCTGGTGGAACTTCTGGTGCTCTTAAAAGAAATATGAATCCATTATTTCAGATATTTTATGTTTAAATAAAATAAATTGAATGTTGTATTTAAGGTGAATTTCTGTACAACTATTCTGGCTACATATTTACTCACAGATGCAGCCTCCACAAAAGCTTTCCCTCTGCAGCATCCCTTTAAATGAAGTATAGCTGTTTTTGTCCCCTTTCATTTCTACCTTTGGATAAATACTCCAAGGAGAAGACAACTCTGCTTACTTTCATTTTGTAAATAAGAAACATTCATTATTGAATATAGCTCCCAAAAATCTATTCTGAAGAAGTGAACATTTATAATTAGAATTAACAGTTTACACATACATACGGTCTGGAGTGAGGAATTAGCCAGTGAGGAATAAGGCTAATAAGGCAAGCTCTCCATCTGGCAGTAAACAGGTTCACCACTGTACTTATTTCTGTATTCAAAGGTAGCGGCAATCTGCCTAATGCACCCCAAGAAAAAGGTGTTTTAAAAAGGGTCTATAGTTTTGTTCAATCCTTGTAATGTGTTAATGCTTAAAAATGGAAAAGGTGGTTAAGAAACTTAGGAAATACAATATATTTCTGGTATACTCAGACCTCTGACTTATTACTGCAAAATATTTCTATAACAACTAAGAAGCAGAGGACAGTCCATCTCTGACAAGTAGTCAAATCTATACAGAGCTCCCCAAAGAAGAGCACAAAAATTTCATAATAGATATAGGCAAAAAAGCATCAAGTACCCAGATACTTGCCTTACTTTTTTTTAAATTACTGCTATTTAACCTGATTATTCAATAAATTAAGAGCCCTGCAGAATCTTTGACATACAGAATCCTACCTAATAATTAAAGAGTAATATGCAAATTAATCATCATTCCCCTACACCCACAAGCCAATCAGAGAGCAGGAGGGAGGCTTGGGTTTCCCAAGCAATGGAAGAAGCCAAGCTTTCCGCCTGCCCTTGCTGGCCTAAGCGTCACTCAAGGCTACAAAGTTTCAATTGTAGAAGGTAAATAAATTCCAGATACCAGGGCCTGCACTTGGGTCTCCAAGGGGTGTGGCTGGCCTGCACACCACCACAGGCCCCTTGCTCAGGCCACCCCACACCCCAAGGGAACCCCCACCCTGATCCAGGACACCCTTCAAGGCAAACCAGCTGGTCCCCACCCGTGCACCAGGCATCTACCCTATTTAATAAAAATAATATGCAGATTGACAATCACTCCAACACACAACATGGCTGCCCCTATGTGGTCAAAGATACTGCCCCCATGTGGACACGAGATGGCCAGCAGGGCAGGGCAGTTGGGAGGCATCAAGCCTGCAAGGGAGGACAGTTGAGAAGGACCAGGCAAGCATGGGAGGGCAGTTGGAAGTGATCAACCCTGCAGAGGAGGGCAGTTGGGGGTGACCAGGCCGGCAGAGGAGGGAAGTTGGGGGCAAATAGGCTGGCAGGGGAGCAGTTAAACATCAGTCGGGCTGGCAGCAGAGTGGTTAGGGGGTGATCAGGCTGGCAGGCAGAAGCGGGTATGGGCAATCAGGAAGGCAGGTAGGCAGATGAGCATTTGGGAGCCAGCAGTCCTGGACTGTGAGAGGGATCCCAGATTGGAGAGGGACTCCGTGCACGAATTTTGTGCACTGGGCCTCTAGTACTGAATATTTGTTGAATGATTGATGATTAACAGGGACATTAATTCTATTCCAGCTTTCTTGTTAATTCTTTATTCAGTGAAATAATATCACTTGAGCACCCACAACGTGCATCAGGCAGTTTCAGGGAACTAGGCAGACAAATTCTTTGTGCCATGGAATTATTCAATATAATCCACTTCTAATCATACTAGAAAGAGAAAGCCTGATTTGGTAGGAGTAGGAGAGGAGAAAACCTGACAGAGAGTTAGAAGAAAAGTTATTATCAACTGTCACTGTTGTCTTGACACAAGGAATTGTTGCCAGTATATCCACTCACAGGGAAAATGAATCAAAAGCTTGACTCGATAAACTTTAAAGGGCATGAGATATGTAATACATCCAGCACAACACTTAGCACACAGACAGAACTCAAACGTAAATTCCCTACCAAGAAAGGGGGCTGGTTTCACTCTTTACTAGACATTGACTTACTTTTCTTCTTCATGCTGCTCTTGTTTTGATGATGCCCATCCTGAGCCATCTTTAGGTACAATAATCACATTAGGATCATTGCCTTTGTTTTCTGCTTTGAGACTTGGGAGGTTAGCAGGTGGAGGCATGCGCCGCGAAATACCAACTTTTCCAAGACTCTGTAATCCATGTCGAGCTGTAACTAAAGATCAATAACATCAACTTTCTTCGAACATCTATTTTATTTCCCACTTCACTCTTAAAACAATATAGAAATAGGAATTAATTAAATCTGAAACTATTAATCCCTAATGTTTTAAGGTAAGAATTTTTAAACTAAGCCACACACCTGCAACAAAATCCAATGCAGAGATTATATTTAAAATAAGCTATCAAGCCACTGACCAGAGGCTGTAAAAATTCTAGTAAATCCTATACACAATGAAAAGGTGAACACTGACAATGCCAGTTTTGTAATTTTTTAGAGAATTTATTTTAAACTCAAAAACTTAGTATGATAAAGAATATTATGATTTTATGTGCATAACAAACACTGCTAATGTAACATATGTGGTCCAACTTTCACTTTTCACTGTAAAAAGACAACACAGGCCTCTCTCTAGTTCATAATATGAAGTGGAAATAAATCCCACTAACATGTATCTCTATGCCTACCAATCTCCTTACACCAGTTTCCCCTTTGGACCATAAACTCTACTTTTCTGCTAATAACAAACAAGAAAAGAATAAACATGTTTATAGATTTTAACTGTAAAGATATATATAACTCATATATATAACTCATATCCCCCTGAAAAGTGTTGTGTACATAAAAAAGCTCACTGTGAACAGGCTGTGTGGACATAGGTTTGTCCCAATTCCTAGCAGCAAAAGCTCCAGTGCACCACTTACTGGTATAATAACAAAAGCATAAAAGCCATAAAAATATAAATACCACTTAATTTTACTCACCTGTGGTTTTCTGAGTTTCTAATGATTTACCCTTGTAAGTATTAAATAAACTGAGTGTCGCATACTTTTTCCCATCCTTTGCTTTTGTACTCTGGCCTGACTTCTCCGACATTTCGGTGGAAACTCATCGAGTCCAAAACCTCCTGCCACACCCCTTAAAACCAGTCTTAGAGATGGCACATAAAAAAAGAAAGAAAAAAGAAAAATTTTATAATTTATTAGCTTACTAAAAATTCCTAAAATTCAAATGTTTACAGAAATTCTGAAAAAATAAAAACACAGAGTAATGAAATCAATCTTCAATTAACTCACATCAGTAAGAATTCACAAATTAGCTTTAATACTCTTTTCCTTCAGTTTAAGAAATGTCCTGGGGGCAAACCTACAAAGCCCATCTGTTTCTACACCCATCTTTCCCAAGGGCTTCCCTTTTTCCACCTATGGTTACAGTGGTTCTCAGCATCACCTAGAAACCTGTTAGAAATCCAAATTGTCAGGCCCATCCCAGACCTACTGAATCAAACACTGAAGATGGACACAGTACTCAGCATTTTACTTAGCAAGTCCTCCAGATAATTCTGTGACATATAAAAGTTTAGGGCTCACAGACTTATTATAAGCAGATATATTCTAAACAGTGGTTCTGAATCCTCTTGCACATTAAAATCAACCAGGGAATTTCAAATAGACAAGAATCTGGGGTGCTGAGGTGGGGCCTGCACATCAATCCTTATTTTGAAAAGCTCCTCTAGTGATTCTAATAGGAGAGCAGTCTTCACACTCACTGCCACAAAGAGGAATTGAGAGGGACAGAGAGTTAGAAACATTGATGAGAGAGAAACATCGACCAGCTGCCTCTTGCACACCCCGCACACCCCCTACTGGGGGTGGGGGGGTGGGGGGTGCCCGCAACCAAGGTACATGCCCTTGATCAGAATCGAACCTGGGACCTTTCAGTTTGTAAGCCGACGCTCTACCCACTGAGCAAAACCAGTTTCAGCAGTTAGTTTTGCAATTTTGATTTTGAGGTCCTTTTTCTAAAGATAGGCTTGTTTTTAATTCCTAGTTAATTCACTTCTATATTTTAGTTTTGTCTATTGGTTAACTTTGTAGCCACAAGAATCTTAAATTGTTTTCCTATCAACAACACTATTTGTTGATTCCTTGCTTATTCTGACATTTTCTGCTTCAATACTAGCTCTATAAAATTACACTGTTTTTCATTATTCCTGTCAGGGCTGCTGATTTCTGGTCCAATCTTACCAACCTTACCAATCTTCACACTCCCCCCTACCTCGTATAAAGAAGAAAATCACTGCCATCTGTCACCATACTCAATATGCTACTTCACTTCTGACACTGCTGGTCACCACAGGTGGGGGTGGGGGTGAGAGCTCCCACACACCCAGCAATTCTTAAGATTCTCCAGCCAACCTGGGTGTCCTACAACTGAACTCAATTTTGACACTATCTACCTGGAGATAGCATAAAATCTCACAGGTCTCAGTCCCTCAAGAGTATCTCCCCCACTACCACCACTTCAGGTGCCATTTGAAAAGTCCATGTTATCACCTGGGCTTTTGACTGGCTGGCTATAAACCAGAGGTTTGATTAATTTAGTAGAACACTTCACTGAACTCAGGGAAACAATTTACTTATACTATTGATAGATTACCAGATGAAGAGGCATACCAGGAGAGGCCCAGAGGGTCCTGAGCACAGGAGTTTGTGGTGCACCACCTCTCGGAAGCTCCCCAACCAATGCAGTTCAGGGACTTTTTTATGGCACGAATGATTAAGTCACTGGCTATGGGTAATAAATTTGACCTCCAGCTCTTCTCCCCTCCTAGGAGGAGAGGAGGCTGGGGCCTGTCTGAGGGAAAGGCTTCTAATATGGATCTCATGGGGAAGGAGCCAGCTTCAAGGATGAGGAAAAAGCAATACAAAGGCCCTGATATGCTAATCATGCTCAAAACATAAAAGCTAGTAAAACAGGGAGAATTGAAATACAAAGAGAAGATTGGATAAGGTAGGCCTATTAGGATTTTCAATTTTACCTTTGAAGCAAAGGGAAGCCATTAGATTCTGAGCAGAACCATGTCTGTTATTAAATGTAGAGACCTCACAGACTGCAACAGCCTAGGCACCAGATGATGTGGCTGTGGCTGAAAAATGGAGACTAGACACAAGATTGTTATGAGTCTTCCTCATAGCTTCAAAGTTGCTTGCTAGTTTGGTGATGCCTCTTTCATTTTGAGCACTGGCCAAGAGAACCTAACCCATGTCTATATTACTGTTTCCAGGGGATTACAAATCTCTCTAGTGTGCTCTTATCCTCGGATACTGAAACCTTATTGAAAATAATGCCCTCTTAAAGCCTGCTGTGGCAATCAGTATATTCTCTGAAACACAATTCAGCAAAGCAATCCTTTACAGATTACACAGAAACAACGAAGTGCCTCCCTCCTGCTGCAGGGACAATATTCACTCAACAACATTTATACAACAAATTGTGCTGCAAACTAATAAACTGTCAATTGTTGCTGAAACCGGTTTGGCTTAATGGATAGAGTGTCAGCCTTTGGACTGGTCCCAGGTTCGATTCCGGTCAAGGGCATGTACCTTGGTTGTGGGCACATCCCCAGTGGGGGGTGTGCAAGAAGCAGCTGATTGATGTTTCTATATCACTGATGTTTCTAACTCTCTAGCCCTCTCTGTAAAAAATCAATAAAATATATTAAAAAAAATAAACTGTCAATTGTTGTTTTCAATAAATAAGTAAACAAAAACATGGAAATGAAAAAAAGCAACTGGGTAAATAGATTGGGAAAGATCCAGAAGACCTCCCTGGAAAAGTGATGTGAGCTATGATGATCAATCAATGCTTCTCAACCCAGGCTGCACAGTTATTCAGGAAAACTTACAAGATACTACTGCCCAGGCCTCATGCCAGAACAATTAAATCAGAATTTCTGGGTTGGGGCTGGCAATAGCCATAGTTGAGAACCATTGAAAATAACCAACTTTGGTCTGAAGGAGGAGGTTTCATTGTAAAGGTCATGCCTGCCAGTGGGAGGCTGAGGGGAAGCTGAAGGAGGCAGAAGCCAGATTTCGCAGAGGCTAGTAGTATTGCCTGAGTTTATTCTAAATTCCATGAAGAGCTACTGGGGGAAACTAATTAAAAAACAAACAAACAAACCCTCAATTGCTGAGTAAATGCTTGGCTGCATTCAGCAGACTCACACGTAAGAAAATGGTACAATTAGTAATTCAAAAACCCTTGAAACAGTAAACTCAATAGGAACATTTCTTTTTACTAGCTTTATAGTTCAAAGCAGGGATTAACACAATTATGAGACCAATATCCTCTACTTTACCATTTTTAACTTTGGAAGTTTTTTTTGTTTGTTTGTACAGTGTTAAGAATACTTTTAATGTTACTATCCTGCTTGTTATGTATCTAAAAATCAAAATCATTAAGGGTCAGTTCTGAAAACCAAAACCTTTAGAATAACACACCTCTCATTCTTTAAGGGAAGAGAAAGTAATCTTATTTCTAAATTCGAGGTTCTATGACTCTAACATTTTTCACTGAAGTTAGATGTACCAAAACATGTGCATCTGCATTTTCCAGATTTTGAACAATTACTTTGTAAATAGATATTTTTGGACAAAAAAAAAATAAAAATAAAAAATGTTAAGATGAAAATGAGACAGGCTAAAGCCAGGACAGCAGAATAGGGAAAATTGGAGACAGACCGTTAAAAGCCAAGAAGTTTATAGCCATTTAGCAAATCCTATCTTTTGGTTTACACCAAGCATATCAAACTCAAAGGCTGAACTGGGCCAAATAAACAAGGTTTGAGTTTTATGTGGGCCGCAAAAAAACAAAAGCTTCAATTTTCATAGAAACATAGGTTTATTTTGATAAGAGACATGCTGAATACAAAGGGCTGAACTAAATGAGTAATCGTTTAACATAAAATAATAGAACATTTGAAAAAAATTAATATTCTTTCTTGAACGTTAACTTACCAGACACCGAGTAACTGTACAAATAAGAATAACTCAAATATACCTATTTTTCTTGTTCTTAGAAAGTGAAATATTTCTTGTTGTGTGCACCAAACAAGTCAGTACAAGATTAATGATGTGGCAATCAGCTGCTAAAATATTTGCTGCTAGTATTAGTGGAGAGAAATGGTGCGCTTGCATGTAAGGCACATAAGGGAAATGAATGCAACATAATTACAGTAATTAGTCATTAGCAAACATTGTAGTTCATTATTAATAACTAGAGGCCCAGTGCATAAAATTCAAGCACTTGTGGGGAGAGGGGGGTTCCCTCAGTCTGGCCTGCGCCCTCTTGCAATCTGGAGCCCTGGGGGCATGTCCGACTGACAGCTTAGGCCCACTAAACCGCAGTTGGACATCCTTAGCATTGTCATGGAGCAGTGAGCCTGGCTTCTGGCTGAGTGGCACTCCCCCTGTGGGAGCATACTGACCATCAGGAAGCAGCTCCTGTATTGAGTGTCTGTCCCCAGGCGGTCAGTGCACATAATAGAGACCGGTCATTCCACCATTCGGTCATTTGCATATTAGCCTTTTATTATACAAGATTATGTATAACAGGATATTGTAAAATTTAAGTTACAAAATGTTTATTAAAACATTTCTTACATACTGTTATATTGGCTGGGCCGCAAAAATATTCATTGTGGGCTAAAAGTCTGACAAAGGATGTAAATTTATTCAATGCGGAAAAACACTTAAGTAATATGTGTGTGGTAAAGGCCTGGGGTGGGATATGGTGGAGGGGGTCAATGGGGAAAGAAGGGGACATCTGTAATACTTTAAACAATAAAGATCAATTTTTTCAAAATCTGCATATGTGGACGAAAAGGGGCCACATGCTAACCATACTAGATCAGAGAAGGCCTGCATGGTGACTTTGCAAATCCAGAGACCTAAAGTAACCACAAAGGGTGGTCTGAAATGAAAACTTTAACTAAAGGCAGTTTATGGTGGATAATTATGCCCTGGGCTAGTATCGTCCGACAAAGGTCAATCTTTACCTTAAATGAGGCTATTGTCTTTTTGACATATCTTTGGAATGTCTAAGTAATTTTCCTTTCTGGATCCCTCAAAGCACAGGCCACAAATTCTCTCATTATCATTGAGTTAATTGTTGACTGTTAACTAAACTATACCCAACTATGTAAAAGAAGTATGTGTCTATCATTTTATCCAATCCCAGAGGCTTCCCTCACCCCTTCCCAATCTATCATCAATGGATTTCATGTAACCCACAAATGTCTCCTCTTTCCATTATAATGTATAAATTAAGGTGCAAAGCCACCTTTCCCGGAGCCATCTCAATCTCTCTAGATTTTGCTTCCTGGCAATTGTCCACAGTTTGGCTCAAATAAACTCACAAAAATTTTTCACAGATTTGAATTTTTTTAAAAAAATTGACATATATTTTACAAAAAACCTCACAGATTGCCAATTTGCCAAATTCAATTAAATGAGAATTACATTTCTGGCCATGATGAACTTCTAAATATCCACCCAGGCTGTTTATATCCTTTTCCTTATTCTTTGGCTAAGAGTTTAGATCCTTTGGAAAATACAGTGCAAATACAGTACAATGTCCCACTGATTTAAAAATTTAACATTAAAAAGTACAACCCATTTCCAGATGAAAATACTGTACACATTCCACACATGTCTTCTTGAACAAGTAAAGGAAGTATGTCTACTAAGTAATGTTATCATGTACAAATATAAAAAGTAAATAGCTTCTTTGTAAACCATTTTGTTGTCGTTTCTGAAACTCTGCAGCTTTCGGTCTCCTTTTTTTCTACCCCTCCATACAAATGCTAATGCGCACCTCCCTCTCCCTCTCCCTCTCCCTCTCCCTCTCCCTCTCCCTCTCCCTCTCCCTCTCCCTCTCCCTCTCCCTCTCCCTCTCCCTCTCCCTCTCCCTCTCCCTCTCCCTCTCCCTCTCCCTCTCCCTCTCCCTCTCCCTCTCCCTCTCCCTCTCCCTCTCCCTCTCCCTCTCCCTCTCCCTCTCCCTCTCCCTCTCCCTCTCCCTCTCCCTCTCCCTCTCCCTCTCCCTCTCCCTCTCCCTCTCCCTCTCCCTCTCCCTCTCCCTCTCCCTCTCCCTCTCCCTCTCCCTCTCCCTCTCCCTCTCCCTCTCCCTCTCCCTCTCCCTCTCCCTCTCCCTCTCCCTCTCCCTCTCCCTCTCCCTCTCCCTCTCCCTCTCCCTCTCCCTCTCCCTCTCCCTCTCCCTCTCCCTCTCCCTCTCCCTCTCCCTCTCCCTCTCCCTCTCCCTCTCCCTCTCCCTCTCCCTCTCCCTCTCCCTCTCCCTCTCCCTCTCCCTCTCCCTCTCCCTCTCCCTCTCCCTCTCCCTCTCCCTCTCCCTCTCCCTCTCCCTCTCCCTCTCCCTCTCCCTCTCCCTCTCCCTCTCCCTCTCCCTCTCCCTCTCCCTCTCCCTCTCCCTCTCCCTCTCCCTCTCCCTCTCCCTCTCCCTCTCCCTCTCCCTCTCCCTCTCCCTCTCCCTCTCCCTCTCCCTCTCCCTCTCCCTCTCCCTCTCCCTCTCCCTCTCCCTCTCCCTCTCCCTCTCCCTCTCCCTCTCCCTCTCCCTCTCCCTCTCCCTCTCCCTCTCCCTCTCCCTCTCCCTCTCCCTCTCCCTCTCCCTCTCCCTCTCCCTCTCCCTCTCCCTCTCCCTCTCCCTCTCCCTCTCCCTCTCCCTCTCCCTCTCCCTCTCCCTCTCCCTCTCCCTCTCCCTCTCCCTCTCCCTCTCCCTCTCCCTCTCCCTCTCCCTCTCCCTCTCCCTCTCCCTCTCCCTCTCCCTCTCCCTCTCCCTCTCCCTCTCCCTCTCCCTCTCCCTCTCCCTCTCCCTCTCCCTCTCTCTCCTTTCACCTTTGGCCATCTCATCTACTGTTCATTCTTCAGTAAGGATAATTCACAAAACTTTCTTTCAAGCTACAATTTTAAGACATCCGTTTTTAATTGTCTATAGAATAAAACATCTTGACTTAAAGGTTTTGAGAGAACTACACATTCAAAATGTTGGATTCCCATTCACTCACTCAAACATTACTCAGTGCCTACTATATCATAGTAGTAGCCCTTCGCACGAATCTGTGCTCCGGTAGCTCACCAGTAGCTGGTTGCCTCCCTCCAGCTCAGGTAAGGACCATTTGCATATTACATCTTTATTATATAGGATTATCACATCAGACACTGATAGAAACAAATGAAAGAGGCATGCTGTCCTCATCAACAGAGTGAAGGTAACCGTTTGGTAATATGAGAAGACTGAAAAAGGTTTGCAAAGAACTGGGAGGAAATCCCACTAGGGAAATCAGGTATTGGACAAGCAGTGCTGAAATCCCAGCAGAAGCTGGAGGGCAGAGTATTTAGTACTCTGCAGTCTGTGTGGTTGGAGAACTTCTCAATGTCCAGGGGGGAGTGGTGGGAAGCACACAGCAGCTGCACTGAATAAGGAGAGCTGTACCAGACAGGTGTGAAGAAAAGCAAGGGAGATGGGAGACACTGCCAGGAAACTGGTCAGAGGAACATTCCCGGGTGGTCTAAGCCAGAGTGTGAAGAGAAAAGTTGGAAGAGAATAAAGAGAGCAGAAAGGATTGGCAATTCCAATAAGGATGAATAAAAGTTATAAGAGGAGCAATTACTGGATGTTTATTGAGTCAAGCTTCTATGGATTGCTTTATTCACTTCTTATATATAATAGGAGAAAATGGACTAGGTGAGAAAAGTGGAGGCAAGGGGAATTGGGTTGAATTTAAGGTTCCAGGTGATGACAGGGCTTACACATACTATATGTGACTAAGTACACATGCATATAGCATATGTACATGTACACAGAGAATATGGTAAACTACCAACAACCAGGGAATAGGGATGAAGGAACATGGGAATTCTTTACACGAGTTTTACAATTTAGAAGATTAAAATTATTCAAAAAGAGATTTCTTTTTAAAAAAGTTCATCTGCTCTCCCAAACGTTACTTTTCCCAACTTCACAGAGCCATTTTCCCTGACCTTGACTGGAATTGGTCACAGGACCCTTCGATTGGCAGGCCCACACTCTAGTCACTGAGCTAAACCAGCTAAGGCTCTCCCACTTGATTTTAAACACATTTGTTAATCGAAGTACTAGTCTTTATACACTCCTTAAATCAAACACAAATGAGAATTAGAGAATATTTGAGCTTGAACAATGTTTTATACTTAAAAGTAATGTGGCCAAAATAGCTAATATATTGGACCCCATCCTTTTCAAAGTGTTTTGTCAAAAACTTGCATGAAGACTTGTCAAGCAGACATCACATGGCATATACATATGAAAGAGTAACATACATTCAATAACTAAGATTTAGAAAGGTCTTGAATTGCTAGGGAGAAGTAAATTGGAAAGAATCATTACCCAGTCTTAAATTAAATTTCTTAAGTACAGAACACAAAACCTAACATGACACAGGAGAACCAATAACAAAGTTGTGACAGCAGAGCTTTAAAAAATTTGCTACTTGAGTAGAAAGCTAATGCACTGATCTAGAATGGTCCAAGTTTCATAAATTTTGGTGAAGGCCTGGGGTGGTGATGGTGGTGGGTAAGAAGAGGTCAATGGGGGGAAAAGGAGGACATATGTAATACTTTCAACAATAAATATTAAAACACACACACACACACACACACACACGCCAAAACCTAGTGCAGATGATGGAAGCTCTTAAGTAAGATACGAATGTTAAAGGTTCACTATAGTATCCTCCTGGTCACCAGATACATTCAAACAAAGTTAAGATAAGCCTCTGTCAGAAATATCTATATCTATCTATATATATATATAAAAAGCCACTGGCCCCTGATGACCAAACAACCCGTCACAATTAAGTGCATTGAGCACCTCTCCATCCCCCCACTTCAGCCCACAGGCTCCTATCACAGCAAGGTAGGCAGGTGGGCGGACCTACAAGCAGCGACAGGCTACTGCGTGCGATTTTGCACACTGGGCCTCTAGTCCAATATAATAAAAGGGTAATAGGCAAATCAACCGAATGGCGGAATCACTGGTAGCTATGATACACACACTCACCACTAGGGGGCAGATGCTCAATCAGGAGCTGCTCCCTTTTGGTCAGAGTGCAGCAGTGGTGGCTGTCAGTCAGACATCCCCTGAGGGCTCCCGAACTTTAAAAGGGCAGAGGCTGGGCTGAGGGACACACAGCCCCTCCAGTGCAGGAATGTTGTGCACTGGGCCTCTAGTTTCAAAATAATTCTTGCTTTGATTAAGAGGTTGAACTGGTTAACTTCTAAGGTCACTTCCATTTCTAACTGTTATCATCAATCACTTAGTAATTCTGAGGTTAGTGACACCACATATTTTTATTTATTTTTATTTTTATTGATTTTGTACAGAGAGGAAGAGAGAGAGATAGAGAGTCAGAAACATCGATTTGAGAGAGTCATCGATCAGCTGCCTCTTGCACACCCCCACTGGGGATATGCCCGCAACCAAGGTACATGCCCTCGACCGGAATCGAACCCGGGACCTTTCAGTCCCCAAGCCAACGCTCTATCCATTGAGCCAAACTGGTCCCGGCAAGTGACACCACATATTTTTAAGATCACATTTTCCCTGCTGGTGTGGTAAAGTTGGTTGAGCATAATCCCTTATTCCTAAAGGTTGCTGGGTTCAATTCCCAGTCAGTGCACATGCCCAGGTTGCAGGCTCTTGATCCCCAGTGGGGGTCATGCAGGAGGCAGCTGATCAATGATTTTCTCCCTCCCCCTCTAAAATTCAAAAGCTATAAGAAAACACATTTAATACATGCAAAAATGCTCTGATAGGGGAAACAGGCATTATCCTTACTTCACAGATGAATATATTCAATACCTGAGGAAGCCAAGTCACTTGCCCCAAAGTTAACAGCTGACTAAAGTTAGGTTTTTCAATTCCTAATCTAGAGCTCATTTTGATTATTAAGTACACCTAAAAATCAAAAGGTCTCACTACTTAGCCCACCTTGCTTAACCTTTCATCCTCCTTTGACCTAAATTATTTTAGGATCACCAAAGATTTCTAAACCACATCCAAAGGCCACTTCTGAACTCTGCTACATTTGGCTAATAATCCCACTTTTTAAAATTATTCTCACCCATCCTTATTACTCCACTGATTTCCTTCTTATTCTCCGCTTCTTGCCATAGATTGTTTTATGCATATTCAAAATTACATTTATTTTAAAACATGTTGGGGGGGAAACTATAAAACCAAATAATTATGTAAATTTTTCTTTTAATTAAAAGACAATTGAATTAAAGAAAGATGTTACCAGACATATGGTTTGAAGATAAAGCAAAAATTGTGAATGACTTGGTTGAGAAATACTCAGCACTGGGAAATCCATATAGCAGAGAAATTAAGCATTTGGACTCTGGATCAATGATTTGAATACCACTTCCTAGCTAAGTAATTCTGAACAAATTATTTAAATCTCTTTAACTCACATATATAGTGAGAATAAAATAATCCACATTCTAGGCTTACTATATGGATTGAAAGAGATAATGTACAAAATGTTGTTAGCTCAGTGCATGGCATGGTAAGTGCTCAACAAATATTAATATTTACAATTATTCTTGATCTCTTCTGGCCATCATGCCTTCACTTGTAATCAACTGAGCACTCAATGTAAACTACAGGCAATTTTCCATATATGGATTTTCTGCCCCAAATTTCCCTTACCTATTTGTATAACCCTTAATTTTATCTTCTGGTATGAATAATAATAAAATATCACACAATAACTTTTATTATTCATAACCCTTAAGACTGTGAATACCTTGGCAGTGGGACCCAAAAGCTATTTTCCTCTGGTTCACTGGGCCTTATAAAATTAAAAGAATCTCTGATGCAAAAATGAAAAAAAATCTCACGATGCATAGTACATAAGCTATTTGAATGCTCTGCTACTATTCTCATGGGTTCATAAACGGGGGGAAATGACAGGGTATTCTTTTGCTCCAATAAAACATTCATCAGCTGAACCTCAGTTGTGGGTCTATTGTTCTGTTTCCTAATCTCATTCATTCAATGACCCATAATAAACTCTAGGTATGTGCCAACCACTATACAATGTGATGGGGACATGGAAACAGTGTAGAAATGAAAAACAGATCAGTACTGGAATACAAACAAGTAAACAGAAAATTACCTGATAAAATGCTATATAAGCAATACTCATTAGTGTTCAATACTAGCTATGCTCCATAAATGCCAATTAGACCCCATCCTTCTTTAATGCAGAACATCAACAGCACCATAAGGGTGAGTATGCTTTACACTACATTGACAGTAATTGTATTGTTATTTTGTGTTTAGACTCTAGGTATTTGCTAACCATATCAAAGTTTCTGTCTCCCAACTAGATAAGTGTTGAAACTCAGTAAGAGCCCTGGTTTAATCTGATTTGTGAACAAATATGTGCACACACAAGCCTGAAACCATGACTAGCATTTGGTCAAAATAACTACTAGAAATACAACTACTAAAAGATCAGTATATATTTAGCATTTCTGGAGATTGGTAAAAACACACACAATAGAAAATTTACTGAAGTTAACCCCTCTAGAGAATACTTTTACCCACAACGATGTCCTGGCTGATGCATCATTTGCAATACTGAGAAATTAAAAATGTGAAGACTTCTAAGCAATAGTTAACAGACTGAGATAAGCTTTCTTTGTGTTACCCTATTTATAAGGTGACAAGTTTCAATTTACTGAAAGTGTATTAGGTATAACTCAAGTCAGGCGATTTTTAAATCTTGTACACTGGAAGAATAGGGCTCTGTACCAATTTGTGTCACAGATATCAATGATCAGTTCTTACACAAATATGGTATAAATATTTGTGCAAGTTACCCAACTGACTTATAAATTGAAGTGTTTGGGGTGGGAGGAAACCACTTAGAGGGAAAGAGGGACATAACAGTACAATCTTCAAAGACATTTCACCAGTAAGAAAGGTGAGATGGAGTAGAGTAGCAGAGACAGGGGCAGGAATAAGCCAGGACTTCTGTATTTCAGCTATGAGTAAAATGCTGATTCCAGGGTTACCAAATGTACAGCATGAAGAGGAAATCTTTAAGAAACAAAATCCAGTATGGAAGTGTGAAGAAACAGCCTTAAGGAAGAAAAAAAGGACATGAAATCTATTTCTTCAACTTTCCAAAGAATATTTACTCCATTCTGAGAAAATGTAGATTACTTACTGCTTAGGAGAGAGTATCTTCTATCAATATTCTGCCTCTCACCCTCCACTACTTTTGACCTTTTACTAGGTACTGAGCACAGTCATAAACCCTCTACATACATTATCTTCGTTAATCCTACAGCAAGCCCTCCAGGGAGGTAGTTATTACCATCACCATTTCCATTTTAAAGATAAGGAAATATTTTATCAGTAAGAGTCCAGAAACCTGAAAATTGTATCTGTCATACTGTAGTTAGTTTTACTGGATTGTCCTTGAAATAAAAAAGGTATAAAGATTAGCTTGCACTCCATCCCTAAAGTAGCTATAATCCATTTTTTTACACCTATACTGAAGTAAAACAGAAGAAACTAGATTAATAATGCTGTATCTTATTTAATTTCCATAGTTCATAAAATCATAAGGCAGGGAGGCAGTCTGATGGTTTAGGATCCCCTTGGGTTCAGACAGTCTGGATCTGAATCTATTACAGCATCACCAATAACTGCTGTTATGACCTTGGTCAAACGGCTCTCATCTGTCTCTTAGATTTCATTTTCTCACCTGTAAAATGGGGATGATGACAACAGCACCGCCCTGAAAGGCTTGCTGTACGATTTAAAAAAGGTAATGTATATAAAGAGCTGATTACTGTGCTCAGTACACAGGGAAAGGTCAACTAACAGCGGAAGGCAGAGCAGCCACATATGTTAGCTCATCAGACCAAAACAAAAAAAGTAAAAAAAAAAGCCTGTGTTCTGAAAACCCTCTTAAAGAAAAGGAGAGGCTTACGATTTGACAATATGCTTAAGATAAAACGCAAATTAACCTATGCCTAATAGTCTTTGGTGGACCAATGCATTTGAGTTAGGTCAAGTAAAAAGATGCTGCAGCGCATCTGAGACACACACACACACCTAAAAATGGCTCCAGTCGGAGCAGCATCTTCATTACCAACAAGAGAAGGTTAAATCTACTTTTAACCGATGCCGGAGGTGGGCTTGGTGGGCGCTTATGTTATCATCCGATCCTTTCTATTTGCAGGAAAATAAGCCATCGGGGGCACTCAACCGAGGATCCTTGACGCTTCTGGTGCATTCCAAACGAAATCTTACAGCACGGGCAGCCTCGGTGCAAAATTTCAAGTACCCCTAGCGGGTAAAGAATCTCTGAGCCTACAGGCTCACAGATATCAGCCAATGCGGATTTCCGGGTAGCTCCAGAAGCCAGCAGCACAGCACACGGGCACGTAGGGTCCATCTCCCGAAAAATAGCTCCAATCAAGTCAAAACAAATGCACATCCCTTTACAGGAATCTCACGCATTCCTCTCACGCAGAGGATTAATTTCTCAGTGATCCTATTGGCTCCCCCTGCCCGTTTCTTCAAGTCCCATAATTGGGGGGCCCTGGATCGTGAACACTGACAACTCGGGTGGCATCTCCAAGTGGGGAGCTGCAGAGGGCCACTGACCACGCAGGTCAGCGGACGGAGGCCTAAGGGGGTGCGAAAAGCCTACGCGAACCCTCCGCTGGGGTTGGGGGGCAGCGGGAGGAGGGTCGGTCCCCATTCCCCAGCGCGCCCGCCTCTCCCGGACTCTGGGCTGCAACTCGGCCTCCCGCACCCCGCTGCTTGCAATTCCACCCGCGCCAGAGACGGTCAGGAAAGGCCCCGGAGGAGCCTGGAGCTGTTTTAATTTTTAAATATATATATATATTTTTTTTTGGGGGGGGTAAGGGGGAACCGCACGCCTTACGCAGGAGAGAGATCGCGACCCTCGCCCATCCCGCAGGATGGAAACCCCCTTGGCCTCCCGGCCGCGCGCCGGGCCGCACCGGGGCGGTGGGAGAGGCCGGCGGATCCGGAATTCCCGCTGCGGACCGCATGGGGCGGGTCTGACTCCGCTTTCTCGCTCCCGATCCGGAGGCCGCGACTCGGCGAGGCACGGAGGAGGGCGGTCGCCGCCGAGAAGGAAAGGGGATGCCCGGAACCCAGGCCCGCTCCCCAGGGTCGGGGCGCTCCCACGCCCGCCCGCCCGCCCGCCCCGCTGGGGCCCGCGTTGATCGCGGCTCCTCCGCCCGCGCTGCCTTCCTTACCGGCCAGGGTGTCGAGCCGAGGGGGTGCGTGTGTTGCACTTCGAGGGTCGCCCGCGAGCTCTGGCCCACGAGGAAGCAGGGGGGGCTGAAGGGCCACCCGACTGGCAGAGCCGCAGCCGCGGATGGACAAACCGCCAAAGCACTTTCCCTGCCGCCCGAGAGGGAGAGAGCGAGCGAGAAAAAGAAGCAAGATGGCGGCTAGCCAGCCCCTGCGTATGACGTCATGCCGCGGCGTGCGTAAGGCGGTCTCCGCAGGACCGCCCCCGGCGCACGGACGGCGCCGCACCACGTGAAGCCGCCGTGGCGGCGCGACCCCGGCGGAAGGCGACGTCGCCACCTGCTGGACGGAGGGACTTTGAAGCGCGCGCGCTCTTGTAGGTGGCGGTGATGCTTGTGAAATCCTTCACAGCAGTGTGGCAGTATGTATCAACATTAAACTAGGAATCACCTTTAACCGTGATATCTGACAGCATCTTGATATTTTTCCCCCCAGAAAGGTACATAGTCAGTGTTCATAATACCAAAACCTGCTGTTGATGAAGACATAGATAAAGGCATTATAAAACATCCATGTTATGTAATATTTTTGAAACCATTAAATTCAGAATAATATGTAACGACCAGAAAAATGCTCCTTATGCCATAATGTGCCTGAGCACTATAGAGGGAGTGGAGATGGAGAGAAGTAGACAGGTTTGGTAAATATTTTGGAGCTAGACTAGACTTCCTTGTATGAGCTGATCGCTTCTAAATGGGTGATGGGGAGTGTAAATTGCAGAATCAACGACTAACGTGTAGATTAATGGCTAGAACAGCTGGGTGGATGACTGACATTGATAGAGACTATGGAGATGGGAGAGGAAAGGAACACAGCTTGGTTGGTAGAGCAATAAAAATTAAATATTTTTTAAAAAGGAAGAATTAAAATTTGGACATGTTAAATCTGAGATGTTCATGCAACGTCCAACTGTAGGTTAAGTATGTCAGTAATACCCATGCCTAGAGCTCAGAGGGGAGTTGGTATTGGAGACAGAGATTTCAGCTCCATAGACATGTGTTTAAGAATGGTGGGAAATGAGAAATTCTCAGAGACAGGGTGGGGGAAAAAAGAAAAAAGGTCCAAACCTAAAGAACAACAGCATTGAGAGGTGGAGCGCTTAGCAACCAACATGAAGGAGAAACCAGAGAACTGGAAACCCCAAAGAGGATGATGTCACAAAAGCCAGTGGAGGAGAGTTTTATAAGGTGTGAGCAATCAACTATGTTCAATGAAAGGTCAGTGCTGCTGAGAGGTCAATCCTGTGAAGAAGGAGCCACAAGTGCCCATTGTGTTTGGCAATGTGGAGGTAGGTCACTGGTATCTTTTGCAAGAAATCTTGGTGGATCCCTGAGGTCAGAAAGCCATATGGTAGTGAGCAACATAGATGTTAAGAAACAGAAGACTAGAGAAACAAGTCTTTCCAGATTGGAAGTTGTTTCTAGAGCAGTGGTTGGCAAACTGCAACTCGAGAGCCATATGCGACTCTTTGGCCCCTTGCGTGTGGCTCTTCCACAAAATACCACGTGCGGGTGCACTTGTATAGTGCGATTGAAACTTCGTGGCCCATGCGCAGAAGTTGGTTTTCGGCTCTCAAAAGAAATTTCAATCGTTGTACTTGTTGATATTTGACTCTGTTGACTAATGAGTTTGCCGACCACTGTTCTAGAGAAACAAAGTAGTGCCTGGAGGGAATGTGGACTAAAGAGGGACATTCTAAAGTATTCGAGAGAGTAGATCATGTTTGTGTGATGATGAGAATAATCTAAAAGGAGGAGGTGGCAGTAATAACATAGCAGAGAGATGGTACCTAAAGCAGGCAAATCCATGGGAAGGTGGGAGGGTGAAAACAGAGCTGATCCAGGATTCTCCTTTGAAGGAGAAATAGGTACATCTCTAGGGACATTTGATGATATTTGATGGCTTCTCTTTTGTCAGTGAAGTAGGGGACAAGGTATTCTGCGGGGAGGGCTGAATATGTGTGAGAAGGAGAAGATCCAAAAGTTACCTCAGGGAGGGAAGAGGTAAACCCAGTGTGAGGAGCCCTGTGGGACTGGCACGCTCTGCAGAGAGCACTTTGGGAGCCTGGGATTATGGATGGAGACCATGCGGTTCGGTTTATTTATATGACTTCTCCAGCAGTGGTCAGCTCTTTGATACAGCTATAGAGAAGACAGATACAGTAAGGTTCCTCCGTGCTGGGTTTTTCCGGAAAGTTTAATGTGAAGAGGTGAGGGCATCTGTGAGAGACAATAATTATAACATTGTGCTTACACATATGGTATATGTGTAGAAAAGGGTAACCGTGTCTATTTTATAAATTATCTGGGGTGTATATTTTTTCTACTACCATTTATCCCCCCCTGTACCCTCTTCCACCTTCTCTACCCCCACCCAGGAATCACCACACTATTGTCCATGTTCTAGAATCTATGGTATATTTTAAATCCGAAGACTCCCTGCCACTTCTTTTGGCCGGAACTGTCTTCCCCATCAATATGGTCGTAGAATTGTCAGTGTAGCAATGTTAGAATAAATAAAATATATAATAAACAGGTAAATCACAGGCACTCCTCCCGCCACCCCCAGATCAGTGGTCTTTTGAAATGGAAAAGCTTGGCTGCTATAGGGTCATTGGCAGGGGGAATGCCTGCTGGCTGTCACCAAGAGCACAGGGAAGGAAGCATTACTTTGGTGAATTTTCCACAACCCTCCAGGATCCAGTCTAGGTTGTCTTAGTCTCAGAAAATCTTCCTTTAGCAATGCCGAGCAGCTCCAGCCTTCAGATGAGCTTGCATTAATCAAGGTCACGAAGCAATATATTATATGTTAATACAACCAGAATATTCATTGATTAATTTCCAAGAGCTATCATTTATATACCTGAATACTAAAGACTGAGAAGCCAGTGCATTTTCTATATAAACTTCCAGGAAACCAAAGGCATTAATCAGACGTTTGCTTGATGAGCACAGATTTGGAAGGAGTGGAGATAATGTGGTATAGCTTGTTCCTGACTCATCTATCTCTGTGACAGGATGACTGTGTCCCAAAGAGAGAAATACTCAACATTCCACACTGATCTCCAATACAATAGGGACGTGCTGCTGTGCTCCTGACTTGGGCTCCCTCTCTCCTTGATAGCCCCTGTGTGCTCCTTTCTCTGTTTCCATGGCTACCCAAACCTCTTACTAATATTCTTTCAATAAAAATCAATGTACAGTCAAGCCAGGCCAGTTTGTATGTGAAAGGTGACTTGACTTGCTTGTGCTCTTATCCACTGCATGTGACCTTAAAGTTTAGCTCTCAGAGAGCAGTCTTATTTCCCTTATTTTCAATATCTTGAGGAAAATCTATAGGTATCGGTACAATTTCCAAAGCCAAGTAATATTCTCCTTTTAAAATTTACTTTGTTTTGGCTTATTCATTCCTCTCCTAATACTCCTTCAGTGTGAATAAATGTGTCATAACAAAATATTTTCATGACATATTGAATGAAAACTTGTCATTTAATTTCCAGTTCTGCTTTTTAAACAAGAATTTTAGGGTAACATTATCACATTGCCAATTGGGGATATGAAACCAGGCAAACTAGTTTCTTATCGAAAGCAAGTGGATTCTCCATTGCCCAGCCTTATTAAGCTAATGGTTTTATTGAATTTCTACCTTTCTCATTGGGAGCGGTTCTATAAACCTGTAGGCACTGAAGATTTACGGGATACAGGTTTCCCCAGCAGCCGAAATTAGATTTTTTCTGTGAAACTTTTCGTAAGCCAAAATGCTGTAAAGCAAGAAAGCAATTACCATCCATTTACATGGGAAAATCTTTGTTCCCCAGAAACATCCTGCTAGGTCAGATGTGCTTAATTATGTCCAGTTTTACATTAAGCTAGCACCCTTACCAGCTCTCTTGCACTTTCCTGATACCTTAGGTCTCCTCCTTTTCCTAAAGGATGCACAGAATCAGCGGAGATAAAGTGCCCAAGCTCACAGAATGGCCAGCGCCCGGCGGCTCTGCACTGAGATGCTGAGTGTGGGAGGTTCCTGAGAAGGAGCTCGGCAGAGGCCCTCTCACCATTCAGGCGAGCACTGCTTCTGTCAGCCTCCCTGCCAAAATTTACACAAAACCCTCTTCTGATTTCTCTGGGTCAGCAAAAAGAGGTACTCATGGAGGTCTTTTGTGAAAGCAAAGCGGTGTAATGTGAATTTTCAAAAAGCAGGGGAGACCTGTATTAGGAGAAAAATAAAAGGATCAATGAAGGCATCACGTGTTATAATAGTTGCAACGTTTCTTAAAGGTTTAGGTGCACGTGACGGTTTTGGTTTCTTTTCACCAGCGGTCCAGCAAATCATGCTTAATAGAATTGAAACACGATAAGCCTGATGTAATGAATACTGTAGTACCCAAATACTGTATGAAAATGTAATCTTATTTATGAATGTCAACAGATATTATCACTTTGCTAATAAAGGTAAGAAAAATACTGCCGGTGCTTTGAAAAATTACCTTGGTCAACTTTAAAAGGTTCTATAGTAAATGCATTATATAGTATATGTGTTATACATAAAATATTATATTACCGGTGTAAAGTAGGATAACTATTTCTGTAATTTATCACTCAAATATTAATTAGCTCAATAAACCATATTTTTTATAATGAAATAAAAGGTACATTTTGGGCAAAATCTTATTTATTTTTCACAAGTCATATGTTAATGCGACCCCAAATTTTCCCAGAATTTTCTTAGCTGTGAGGAGAAATCAAGTTCTTGGAAATATGGCTCCAAGTCCAAGAGGGTGTAAGAAGGGAAGGGTAAAGGGAAGAGATAGAGAAAACAGACTTGCAGACACAGCTCTGCCTGAGGCTGGAAGTTCAAGTGAGACAGGAAGTGAGTAATGAAAAAGGTCAAGAGACCAAAGGGTAATGGGGTGGGTCTAGGGAATGCAGAGCAGAAAAGGTGATTAAGGAAATTAGCCAGGTAGTAACTGAACATACAAAATAGGTGATTTCTTATTCAGGTCAGAAAATAGATATTGCTAATAGATATAAATACTGCCCAATAATTATCCCTAAAATTGTTACTTTGACTGCTGTCTATAGCATTAAAGTTTAAGACACTTTATTTTTTTGCTGCACAACCAACTGTATATACCATGTATAAATGAAACCATCCCATTTCAAATGTTTTATTGCTCCATAGAAATTAAGAGGAGTAAGGCTGATAGTACATTTTTTTATGGCAGTGGGACAGGGTATTTTGAATAACTCTGACGGAAAAGAGAATGTCATGTATTACAGAGAATCAGTAGTTCATGCCTGGTTCAGATTTTGTTTCTTTAGAGTCTCCATTCTTATTTCTGCTGGGGTTAATTAAAAGTCATTTCAGAAATATTTCTTTGAGTCTCAGTGATATAATTACTTCAAATGGGAATTAGTAGTATAATACTCTAAGGATGGGACCATTGGTAACTTCGAAGGGCACAGTCTTGGTCGGCAGAAGAGAGAAGAGAAATAGTGACTGAAAGAGAATTGAGGAAAGCTTCTCAAAGTACTTAACAGCCTGGGTAAACTGCAGTGAAATGAAACTCTCATTTCAATATCCAGTATTACCCATAGGAAAATTGTAATTGCAAAGTCTTAATCATTATAATGTTAATAAAATCGTGCCACCATGCCCAGCCAGCATGGCTCAGTGGTTGAGTGTTGACCTATGTGACCCAAGAGGTCACGGTTCGATTCCTGATCAGGGCAAATGCCGGGTTGTGGGCTCAATCCTCAGTGTGGGGTGTGCAGAAGGCAGCCAATCAATGATTCTTATCATTGATATTTCTATCTCCCTCTCCTTCTCCCTCTCACTTATTCTCTGAAATCAATAAAAATATATTTTTAAATAATAGTGCCACCTGTTAGGCTCCATGTGACCAGGCCACCTGCTCAACCTTGAGAAGATGCTGGTAGGGCAATGAGTTCATCTCAGTTTGTACGAGATTGTCATGACTTTGATGCCTCCTATGACTCGGGAACTTTCTTAGTCCAGGGCAAAATGGGATAGTTGGTCATCCTATCTGGCCACAATGAAGTGGAGACATGGATCTTAGTTTCAAGCTGCCTCCACTTTAAAATTTGCTTTTGATCTCTGCTATCTGCCTGTCAGGATGCCCTTGATGAGACCACTAAAAGAAAGTGTTCTTTGTCTGATACTAGAGAAGGTTTCTTAATCTTGAGGAGCTAGAAGACTGAGAATCTGGGCCTGAGGAGCCCCTGGCAGCAGTGGGACATGTTGTGGTTCCCACCAGGCTGTTATTGCTGCATTAACTCCCTGCACCCCTGTATAGCTTCGAGTTAGCAAATGTCCACTGGGGCCAGCACTGTGCTAGGTCCTCTGCACATGTCATTTTCCACGACAAACTGCAACACAGATACTAACACTAAGGCTCAAAGAGGACAAGTGAGTTGCTTTGAATTCACAATGCGAATTGGTGACTGAGCTGGTGTTTGAGTTGGGATCTAACTTCAAACCCAGCTGATGCCCTCATCTCACTGCTGCATCTGTGAGGATCTGTGCAGGCAGAGAGAGGGAGAGAGAAAACGCTAATTTCACTTCCAGGCTGACTGTACAGAAAAAATCTCCATTTGGCTCTGCTTTCAAGAATACCCAGCTGTACTCAGCATTTCCCCCGTGCACCTGCTGATGCTCATATTTTGGACAATGGGGTAACCCAATCTGTATTAGAATAACTGTTCATTCTTGGTTTTTAACATCACAATTTAAAAGCTTGTAAAGGCTTTTAAGAGTTACCAGCTGGTCTAAATCTTACCTTGTGTACATGTCTTAGATTTGCACCAAAGGAATACTGTGAGTACCTCGAGGGATAACCTTGATGAAATAAGCAAACTGTTGCCATGGGAACATCTTGGAGGCAGTTTGTTAGTGAACTGCAGTCCCAGCGACATAAGGCAATGCTACAGCGACTCCGGGAGAAGCAGTCTGGGATTTTATGGCCACCAGAGAGACTCTCAGGGGACTTTCTAGAGGGAACAAAAAACATTTGGCTAGTTGCTGGCACATTTGTATTCATTCAACAAATATTTATTGAGCATCCATTATTATACTCTAGGTGCAGTAGAGAAAGCAGAAGAAAAAAAATAAAAGATTAAAAAAAAAAGTCCCTGAAGTAACAGCTTTCATTTTGGTGTGGGAGACAGATAATAAAACACGTATAAAGGTATATTCAGACAGCAGAGTAAAAAGCACCAAGTACTTCTAATTAAATCTTTACCAGTGATGGATTAAATTTATTGCAAGGACCCTTTAGGTTGATAGGTCCAATGGTTTGTTTCACAATAAATGTGAAGATTTCTTTGTGAAAAGACCTAACAGTATTAGTTAGCAATATGATCAAGTGCAAAACTGGCTAATACAGATTCTAGGAGCCATGACATTTCAGATAAAAACCAATGTTTTCCATGGTTGACAGTGTAGAAGCATCCTCAGACAGGTTTCAAATGTCACCCACAATTTCTTAAATCGGCTTACCACTTGTTCACTTTCTTTGGTGTCTCATGCCTTAGGAAGGGCGTGGGAGGTGAGAGGAGGAGGGTGATGTTATTATGTGCTGTTCCCTGTGGGCTGCTTATATTTGAAAATGGCACCCTGAAATGGTTAGAATGGTGCTTGTTGTGTCTAACTGGGATGGCAGCGGTATTTTGTTTTATTTTGGAAAACAGGAAGATCCCCAGGTATCAGAGTGCCTTGATTGTCCAAACCATTAAGTGGAAACCATGATTCTGCTCTGAGAAATTAAAAAACAAACAAACAAAAAAACAACAACAACCCTACAGGAGTGAAACATTTGTCACCCTTGCTCAATTAGAGTGGGGTAAGGACCCGATTATATCAAAAGAACTCACTTTCTTTTGATAGTTTTGTAGAGATAACTTTTCTGAAATATGTGAGTTGAAAGAATGACTGATTACAGGAAAAAATAATGCTCCTTAAATGTCATCCCTGCTCTACATGGTAGTCCTCTTTTAATCAAATCGGCACCATACATTTTTGATATTTTAGTTGTTTTTCTATGTGTGCCACCTGCAAAAGCTTCTCCCTTTATAATTGTATTGGGGGCGGGGGTGGGGGGGCAAATAATTTTGCCAGTTAAATGACAACTCATTTGAGAAAGCATGAAGAAAGATTTAGAAAATAGAAAGCTAGATACCAATTTTACACAACTAGCAAATTGATTGTTATGGTGTTCAAATTGACGTCAGACAAAAAGAATGTCCTTTTCCTTATGAAAGAATCCTATATAATAAAACCCTAATATGTAAATTGACCGAATGGTGGAACAACTTGTCACTATGATGTGCACTGACCACCAAGGGGCAGACTCTCAATGCAGGAGCTGCCCCCTGGTGGTCAGTGTGATCCCACAGGGGGAGCGCCGCTCAGCCAGAAGCCGGGCTAAGACCCCTTCAGGGGATGTCCATCTGCCCTGGGAGCAGGCCTAATCCAGCAGGCAGACATCCCCTGAGGGATCCTGGACTGTGAGAGGGTGCAGGCTGGGCTGAGGGACCTCTCCCCTAGTGCACAAATGTCATGCACCAGGCCTCTAGTTTACAAATGAGAGAAAACATACCATTCAGTCAAGTATGGTCTGGTGAGTGTGTCATTATCTTTTGTGTAATAAACTCCCAAAGGTACATGAGAAATAACTGCACACAATTTTCTATTCCTACTGGGCTGAAGCAATTAGCCTGGAAATTTTGTTTTTGCTTGTATTTTTAAGGATTGGCTTTCAAACAGTTGCCACTTCACAGACTAGTTTATAGGTTGTTGTTTTGTTTTTTTTAAAATATATATTTTTATTGATTTCAACGAGAAAGGGGAGGGGAGAGAGAGAGAGAGAGAGAGAGAGAGAGAGAGAGAGAGAGAGAGAGAGAAAGAGAGAGAGAGAGAAACATCAATGATAAGAGAGAATCATCACTTGGCTGCCTCCTGCATGAGATCGAGCCTGTAACCCAGGCATGTGCCCTGATCAGGAATTGAACTGTGACCTCCTGGTTCATAGATGGACACTCAGCCACTGAGCCACACTGGCCAGGCCCAAGGATATTTTTTAAAAAATCGATTTTAGAGAGGAGGGAGAAGGAAAGAGAGAGAGAGAGAGAAAAAAAAAAAGAGAGAGAGATTGATATGAGAGAGAAACATCGATAAATTGCCTTCCACACATGCCCCCACCAGGGCTTGAAGCTACAACATGGCTATGTACCCTGACCAGCAATTGAACCCTCTACCTTTTGGTGCACAGGATGACGCACTAATCACTGAACCACACCTCCTAGGGATATGTTGGGTTCTTTTTTAGAAGAATCTACAGATTTCTCCTTGTGAGCTATTCTATATCAACATGCTATTCTATCTTTTCTGGGCTTTTTTATTTATTTTTATTTTTTAATTTTTTAATTTTTTAACTTTTTTTAAATCAATCTTTATTTCTTTTCTGGGCTTTTTATGTTTTTAGGATTTGCAAGACTATTTTTAGGATGCTCAAGTATGAAAATCATTAAAGATGTATTTAATGACACACGTACAAGAGTATAGTGAATATTTGAAAACCATCCACATGTCCAATAACAGAGGAGTGATTAAATAAATTGAAAATAGCTTAATGAAGGCATTAATAGAAAATTGTATCAATAAAAATCACACTTTTAAATAATCTTCAATGACATAAGAAAATCTCATCACATTACATAATTAACTGGAGAGCTTACAGGGATTTAAGCTGTCTTTATTATATATATTTTGGATATATGCCAAATTTTCTAAAATGAACATGTTTTATTTTTATAACTTTTTTTCTTTTTCTTTTAAGCATTTGTTGGAAGCAAGGAAGATAAGCATTTGCCATCTGACTGTACAGGAACATTAGGAAACCAGTTTCTGACTCAGCGGATGAGCTCATCACATAAGAAACAACAATTCAGATGTAGATTTCCCAGCTAAACGCTGCCTGTGCCATCTGCTGGGACTCCTGACTCAGCTGAGCATGAGTAAATGTAATCTCACATGTTCACTTTTTCATGTCGCAAATATTTAATATTTAATCTGCCTCTCTACAAAGCACTCCGTTAGAGCTGTTCAAGACAAAGGCATGAGTCAAATAGCCTCGCCCTGAAAGGACTGAGCCCGGCATGGCAAGGATTTGCCTGATTTCCAGGCCCACTCTCTGTGCCAAGTCTCAATTCTCCTGTGCTCCAGCCACCGGAGACTATTTTAAAAATATATTTTTATTGATTCCAGAGAGGCAGGGAGTGGGAAGGAGATAGAAACATCAATGATGAGAGAGAATCATTGATTGGCTGCCTCCTGCATGCTCCCCCCCACAGGGAATCAAGCCTGCAACCCAGGCAAGTGCCCTTGACTGGAATCAAACCCAGGACCCTTCAGTCCACAGGCTGATGCTCTATCCACTGAGCCAAACCAGCCAGGGCACTGAGACTATTTTCACTTTTACCATGGCTAAAGGTTTGGGCTCATTCTTTTGCATGGGAAAGGGGAGAGAGGAGGATGCAGTTTTAGCATCTAGAATTAAGGTTATGACTAATAACAGCCAACATTTATTGAGCAGCTACTGTATGCCAGACATCACATTTCATTATTGCAACAGCTCTCAAGCAGGTACTCTTCTCATCCTTTTGCACGAGGGACACTGAGCTTCAGGAAGATTTAACAGTTTGAAAGTGTGGAGACTCCAGTCATGACAGTGGGTCTCAGAAGACCATGCTCCTAACCACCAAGCGATATTGCTAGGCCAGTGCTAGGCCAGGAAGAGATCACTTTTGTACCTTCCTGTCCTCCGGGCAGCTGTGACTCATGGATGAGCTCTGACTCAGCAGCCAGGTTTTCACTGGCTTCTTGAGGTGGGAAAGGGGAGGCACTGGGACTGGCTGGACCAGGTTCTGGCTTTGTCCTGAGGGGATCCATTTCTCTGGGGATGAGAAATGGGCAAGGAGGAGACAACGGGAGGGTTTTGTGAGAAAATAATGAGCAAATCCCAGGTTGTAGCTTGTGAGAAGGGGTTGGTCCTCCCTGCAAATCCCATCTATCTCAAGGGACTCCTGGTCTTTATTTGTTTGACTCCCTCCCCCAACACACTCATTCCAAAATATTGATGGAGAGCGTTGTGTGAAATGGGAATGCATGAGAGGGTTTTAAGCAGCAGAGTTTAAATGTTTCCGTTTAAACACAACCCCTCCGCAGGCTGGGAGGAAGGCAGTTCAAGATTTCTGATAACCAATTCCTTTTCCATCCTCTGTGATTCAGGGGTGAGGTGAGAAAGAGTTTAATACTTAACTCTGTCCACCTAACCCTTTGTCAAAGTTTCAAGATTTCCCAGAATGCTTTTCTCCCTGCCCACTTCAGCAACTTATCTGACTCATTCTGGAATCCCAGCCAACTTTTCCTTTATTGTGCCCCGTTAAAGCCCTTAGGACCTTGACAGAGGGATCAGCACAAAGGTAAGCCAAGCACTTATAGTGATGTGTCAGAGGTAATATCCTGTATCTCAGTGTTTTTCAACCTTTTTTGGGCAAAGGCACACTTGTTTCATGAAAAAAATCACGAGGCACACCACCATTAGAAAATGTTAAAAAATTTAACTCTGTGTCTATATTGACTATATATAAAGTAATTCTCTTGAATAGGAATCAAATAAACACAAAGAAAGTATTTTATAATTACTTTATTATGAAATATTAAGTAAACAAAATAGTGAAAAATTATAAAATTCTTGTCTTGTCGCACCTACGGCACACCAGGCAACATCTCGCGGCACACTAGTGTGCCGCGGAACAGCGGTTGAAAAACGCTGCTGTATCTGTTTAATAATGCACCAGAGCATTTTGGTGCATAGCTCTTCAAGGGAGACATGGGTGGGGTGGTTTACCTATAGGCTCTTTGGCCACATGCAGCTCTTTGGCCCCTTGAGTGTGGCTCTTCCACAAAATACCACAGCCTGGGTGGATCTATTTTGAAGAAGTGGTGTTAGAAGAAGTTTAAGTTTAAAAATTTTGGCTCTCAAAAGAAATGTTAATTGTTGTCCTGTTGATATTTGGCTCTGTGGACTAATGAATTTGCCGACCATTGGGCTAAACCATGGGAGATTTTTTTTCCCCTCCTTTGGAAGATGTTTATCTTATTGGTGACTCCTCAGCATAAATACAATAACGATAAAAGTCAATGAGCATGTGTACTCTTTTCCTCATGCCCTTCACCATTTCAAGCGCTTGAGTCACTTAATTCTCATTGTCTGAAGTAGGTGCTATTATTGCTCCATTTTATAGAGAAAGAAATGGAGACCCAGAGAGGTTAAATAACTTGCCCAAGGACCACTTACTTGATTATTAGGTCATGTGAAGAATATGCCAATGTCATGTATATTTAAAAAATTAAAAAAAAAAAAAAATATATATATATATATATATATATATATATATATATATATATGCAGTGGTAAGAATAGTTAACATGTGATCTCTTAACAGATTTTTACTGCACAGTATGTATTGTTATTTATGTTGAATTTGTTCATCTTGCATAATTAAAATTTTATACTCATTGACTAGCAACTTCCCATTTCCCCTGCCCTCTTCAGCCCCTGGTAACCACAATTTTATTTTTTGCTTCCAGGAGTATGATATTTTAGCTTCCTCATATAGTGGATTCATGTAACCCACATTGTTGCATATTGCAGGATTTCCTTCCTTTTTAAAAAAAAAATTTTTTTTTAATTTTATTTTAAAAAAAATATATTTTATTGATTTTTGTACAGAGAGGAAGGGAGAGAGATAGAGAGTTAGAAACATCAATGAGAGAGAGTCATCGATCAGCTGCCTCTTGCACATCCCCTACTGGGGATATGCCCGCAACCAAGGTACATGCCCTTGACCGAAATCGAACCCGGGGCCCTTCAGTCCCCAAGCCAACGCTCTATCCATTGAGCCAAACCGGTCCCGGCTAAAAAATATATTTTTATTGATTTTATACAGAGATGAAGGGAGAGAGATAGAGAGTTAGAAACATGGGTGAGAGAGAAACATCGATTAGCTGCCTCCTGCATACCCCCTACTGGGGATGTGCCCGCAACCATGGTACCTGCCCTTGACCGGAACTGAACCTGGGACCTTTCAGTCCGCAGGCTGATGCTCTATCCACTGAGCCAAACCAGCTTTGGCCCCTTCCTTTTTAAGGCTGATAGTATTCCATTGTATGTATGTATCACATTCTAATAATCCACTCATTTATTGATGGACATTTAAATTGTTTCCAGGGGTGGCTATTTTTTTTTAATTTTTTTATTTTCCGCCCCCCAGGGGTGGTCATTATAAATGGTGCTGCAGTAAACATATCAGTGCTAATATCTCTGTAAGATCCTGATTTGGCCAACAGACATATGAAAAGATGCTCAACAACACAAATCATCATAGAAATGCAAATCAAACCACAATGAAATATCACTTCCTGGCTATTATCAAACAAAAACAGAAACAAACAAACAAAAATCCGAAAGACAAGTGTTGGAGAGACTATGGAGAAACTGGAACCACCAGGCACTGTTGGTGTGGACATAAAATGATGCAGCCATTGTGGAAAAGAGTATGGAGCTTCCTCAGAAAATAAAGAACAAGACTGCCATAGGACCCAGCAATCCCTCTTCTGGCTGCTTGTTCCAGCAGGTTATTTTAAGGTGTGTTTAATTCTGTACAACTCTATATTGCTTTAACCATCTGGGTGGAGTTATTTCAAATTTTCTCACCCCATTTCCTTTTATGAAAAACAGCACATACAAAACAGAGGACGCAGAAGGTCTTTAGTCACAGAATAAGAACGAACCATGCCGAAGGTAAATTTAAATGTTGTGTTAAAATGCCGGATGAACCTGGAAATTACGTAGCAGCTTTAGGAGAAATTAACATTCTGGAAAGACACTGGCTTGTTTCCAGACACAGTCTTATCACTAGGGTGTTTCTCTGGCCCTTATTTCCATAATTATTTTCGGTTTCTCTCTCACTCTCACTCACCTGAGCTGAGTCACTCAGATAATTCAGAAATTTGCCTTTGCTGCCAAAAGACTCCAGTCAGGAGGTAAGCAGTGGTGAGTGCTAAAGACATGGGTGACACATGTAGCACTCCTCCCTCCCCGCCTTTAAAAGTTGAAACCAGTCAGCACTATTGTGTGCTAGTGAAAGCATTTCAAGTGCCTGGGTGCAGGTACTAGGTGGATGGAGATTTGTTCACTCCCTGCCTTGGGGGACGCATGCATGAGGCAACCAGTGGATGTGTCTCTCTCACATAGAAGTTTCTCTCTCCCCTCCTCCTCCTTTTCACTCTCCAAAAATCCATGGAAACAATATCCCCAGACGAGGATTAAAAAAATAAAATAAAATAAAATAAAATAAAATAAAATAAAATAAAATAAAATAAAGAGGTAGTTGACACTAGAGCTCAAGGCCATATTCTTTAAAGAGTTGAATTTTTGTGGGATCAGGGAGGGGGACTGGTTTTTATGTGAGGTTAAGGAAGAAGGATACTTCTATCATCTCCAGCACTGTGATATGTTGGTCGTGGACAAAATATCATTCACTTGAGGAGGATCCAGGTGTAACCCTGAGAAGCACAGAGAAAAGGAAATACTCCAAAGTGTTTGAGAGTAGAGGGGTTCTGCTGATGACACGGTAGAAAAGTTTGCATGGTTTAGGAATGGCGGAAGGTCCGGCCAGTCAGGTGTGTACAGTGTCTAAGCAGAGAAGAGTCTGGTGAGGATGGGTGACCTGGAAGCATGGACTTTGGCGGGTGACTAAGGTAAATGGGGACTTGAGACATGCTGACATTAGTTCCGGTGGTGTCTTAGGAGAAGATGGATAATCCATTTATTCATAGCGTCTTGCTCTGATTTGGACTCCCAGGCCATTTCCGATGGTAAGTCTGTGGGAAGAACACTTACAGAGCTCCAAATCAATACTAGTATTCCCCAATCCTCCCACCCGTCCTGATGTTCTTTATGGCACACACAGTCCCGATGCCTCACCAGCCTGATCACCCTCTGTTGGTTAACATTCTATTGTGTCAGCGTCATTGTTAGAGTGTGCTTCTTAGAACAGAATATGCTCTGAATGTGGGCTGGGAAGAACAGAGTGCCCTTCGCCTGTCAGCTCCTTTGATTTCAGTGCTGTTCTTACATGCATCTACCTGCTTGTGCTTCTCAGTTCAAGGTGAATAATTCTGGGACATTCCCCCCCCCCCCCCCCCCCCCCCCCGCAGAAACTGCTCATTGTGCCAAATTCTTCCTACAATCCGATTCTTGTAGGATCCTACAATATGAGCTCAAGATCTCATTCACTATAAAGCAATTTGTAGATGGGAAATGGTTTCTGTTAGGATAGATGATGAGTATGATTTGATATTCTGGGCCAAATACTTAGCTGGTTTAGAAAAACAAAGTACGTGTGAATCTAAACCTCTTCCTCCTGGACAAGTATGGGCTACTTTTCAGGACATTGTCCGGCTGGTGGAGGAATTTGCCTTGGCACAGTGGGATTTACCTAGGGCTTTGGAAGCTCAGGTACCTGACCTGGAATCAGGGCAGCTGGTCCAGCCACTTTTTGGGAGTCTTGGCATTTTACTTTATTCCCTCTACTCTCTTAGCATTTTTATCTGACAGTTAACAGTTCTGCATTTTATGCTGTCTTTTAAAAATTGCCTTGCTCAGCAAAGTCATCGTTTTTCCACCTACTGTGATTTCTAGTTTATCTTTTTATCAGATATCCTGAGTATTTCCTCTGCCCCCTAATCTGACCCATATAATCTGACCTACTTTGTTCATCAGATTTGGTTAAAGCTACTGCTCGTAATTGCTGCTTAGCTGATCACAAAACCAAATGACACGGTGTACTATAGATGTCACCTGCCTTTAATAACATTAAATAAGGAAACATGCTTAAATTGAGCTTAATGTAGTCCGTGCCAACATGAAATGATACACATTAAAAAATTACACTTTAAAAATTCTAATTTGAAATTAAATGGACACATTTGATTGTGGTAGGAAGATGAACATTTTGACCAAACATTGTCAATTTAGGATGGATTTAGTGAGTCTGCCCTTTGTTGGACAAGACAAACAGCAGCAGCAACAAATTCCACAAAATTCCACAAATCATCTAAATCACTAAGCATCGCCTAAACTGGTTTGGCTCAGTGGTAGAGCGTCGGTCTGCGGACTGGGGGGTCCTGGGTTCGATTCCGGTCAAGGGCATGTACGTTGGTTGCCGGCACATCCCCGGTGGGGGGTGTGCAAGAGGCAGCCGGTTGATGTTTCTCTCTCATCGATGTTTCTAGCTCTCTATCCCTCTCCCTTCTTCTCTGTAAAAAATCAATAAAATATATTAAAAAAAAATAAATCACTAAGCATCAACTTCTTTTTTTTAATTTTAAATCATATTTTATTGATTTTCCACAGAGAGGAAGGAAGAGGAATAGAGAGCTAGAAACATCGATGAGAGAAAAACATCGACCAGCTGCCTCCTGCACATCCCCTACCGGGGATGTGCCCGCAACCAATCAATTTCTTAAATTAAGGCCTACAGCTGTGGGATCATTTGCGTACCTGGGTTTATGAAAAATAAACCTTACTTCCTCTCATTCCTTCCATCCATTCCTGACTTTGAGCTGGTGTGGTTTACTGGTTAAGTGTATTATACCAGCTCTGGAATTAGCCAGACCTAGATTTAATTCATGGCCATGCCATACACTAGTTTGATGTTACTCAAATTCTTTGAGCCTCAGTTTTCTCATCTGTAAAAAGGGGATGAGGTGATACTTATAGTAGTTATTTTGATATTATTGATTTTGAGAAGAAGGTATTTAGTAAATTGCTTTAGTTTTAATAAGAATATTGAAAGAACGGGCTCAATTCAAAAATCCTTGCTCTTATTTTCTTAGGAATATAACAGTAGAGGAAACCAACCCCAAATCCTCACTCTTATTTTCTTAAGAATATAACAATAGAAGAAAATCAAATAGAGAAATCAACTCTAAGTCTTTTTCTGGCTGAGAACAGTCTCACGTAGCATAGCCTCAAATAAATAGTGGAAATCTCCTGCCTCTGGGATATTCAAGGCTTGTGGAACGATGGTTTCTAATTTGTAGCATTTGCTTCTATTGAAACCCCATTAGGATGTTCCCATCAGGCAGGACTTCGAGTATGGTGTGTTCCTTTTTTGTAAAAGTCAATGCTCTATTGCCCACATATTATAGACTTTTAATTCACTAGTTGTTAAATCTAAAATGCTTGCCAGTGAGTTTCCCCTTGAACAAATTCCAGTCGGGGTTTTGTAGGTACCTAGTTTTCAGGACAAGCAGGAGAGAATTAGGTACTGTTCCTCCATTACTTACCATCATCTTACTCATCATCTTGTGACGACATTGCTTTTCTAAGCATAAAATAATTTGCAGCTTTTATTGATCTTTCCTTGGTCTTTGCCTCTGTGGTCAGGACTCTATTCTGAACCACATATAGCTGTGTAGTTGTATATGGTCCCCAGAGCTACCAAAGTTAAAGTGGAAGCTGTGCTTTAGCAGCCTCATGGAAATCTGGGTCAATAGATATTTAATTCAGTTGGAAGTAGAATCTAATGTGATGTAGCGTACACCCTCCTTTCAAAGCAGCTCGTCCACCATGGCTTGACATCATACCTCTTGGAGGTGGGTGCATGACCCCTTGCCAAGGAGATAAGCACACTGGTATTCTGGTACCATGATTTTTTTTTTTTAAAATATATTTTATTGATTTTGTACAGAGAGGAAGGGAGAGAGATAGAAAGCTAGAAACATCGATGAGAGAGAGTCATCGATCAGCTGCCTCTTGCACACCACCTGCTGGGGATATGCCCGCAACCAAGGTACATGCCCTTGACCGGAATCGAACCGGGGTCCCTTCAGTCCCCAAGCCGACGCTCTATCCATTGAGCCAAACCGGTCTCGGCTGGTACCATGATTTTATTATCAGGAATTACTGTAATCTCTTACTGTAAAATGAATGTCTTAATAAACTTTAGAGACTCCACTAACACTGGCCTATGTATTTATGGAAATTCAGTGTATTAAAGTTGGCATTTCAAACCAAAGGGGATGATGGAGTATTTGATACATACTACTGAGAAAATTGGTTATTATTGAGAAAAAGAAAAAAAAAGTTTATTATCTCATAGCAGGCTGTGAACTAAATTTCAAATTGTTTAGAGGATTAAGCATAATAAATGTTTAATGTGCTAAAATAATACAAAGATTATCTTAGTCTTTCTGGGAGAGGAAGACACAAGCAAGACCCAAACCTAGAAACCCCCCCCTCCTGCTTCCCCCCCCCATATACACAGTACTTAGGTAAAATTATTATTATTTTGTTATTTTTAAATATATATATATATATATATATATATATATATATATATATATTATTGATTTTTTACAGAGAGTTAGGGAGAGAGATAGAGAATTAGAAACATCGTTGAGAGAGAGTCATCGATCGGCTGCCTCTTGCACACCCCCTACTGGGGATGTGCCCACAACCAAGGTACATGCCCTTAACCGGAATCGAACCTGGGACCTTTCAGTCCGCAGACCAACGCTCTATCCACTGAGCCAAACCGGTTTCGGCCATACATTTTTTGATAGCTCAATTGATGTTGCTTTCAGATTTAATTCATTGGAATTAATAATTATTCAAAACGTGTATACATTTTATTGTAACACCCTGTATGTAGGACCAAATCCAATGTGAGTATAAATTTATTAAAACTCACTGGGTAAATTGGTGATAAGCCAGTGACCCAAATGCCTTAGCAACCAGAACGAACGGTCGCTATGATGCCCACTGCACCAGCTAAGGGGCCCAATGAGGTGGGGAGTGGGGCTGGCCAACCTCCCTCGGCCCCGCCCCCAGTAGCCCCACCCCTGATTGGCCTCTCCCACTCTGATTGAGGGTGGGGCGGCTGGCCAAACCACCCTCTGCCCTTCCCCCAAGTTAGCTCCGCCTCTGATGAGCCTGCCTCACCCTGATCAGTCCACAGCCCCTTCCCTCAGCCTGCCCACCCCTGATTGCACCCCCTACCCCAATAGGGGGTAGGGCTGGCCTGCCAACATCCTGTAGCCCTATCCCCCAGCTGGCCCCACCCCTGATCGCCCCCCACCTTATCAGGGGCAGGGCTACCCATGGCCCTCAGTCGGCCCCCAATCCCAATCGCCTGTGGCCACCCAGCTGACCCAGCCTTGATTGGGCCCCGATCAGCTCCGATGGGGCAGGCGGGCCAACCTCTTGCTATCTCCTCCTCCTGACAGGCCCAGCCTCAATCCACCCCAATTGGGGCCAAGCTGGCAGGACCCCACCTGTGCACGAATTGTGCAATGGGCCTCTACTATCTCAATAAGGCTGTTAAAAAATTCCTCTGCAATACTTTTTGTTTACAACATTTTCCTTAGGGAAATGCACACACATTTCTCATGGCCTATACGGTCTTGATTTATTCAGTTTGTTTGGCTTTGATCCTTCAGAGTTCTCTCCTATCAATCCCCTTGCTCACCAATTGCCAGCAGACCTACGCCCAGCAATGCAGTACTCTCTTTTGCCTCAGGGCCTTTCTACCTGTGGTTCTTTGCCTGAAACACCCTTAATCCTCCACTTTTTAAACTAATCCTTTACATCTTAGTTTAAATGTTACTTCCTGAGAGAGCTTCCTTAACACATCCCTTCGCAGTTTAAATCAGGTTATTCTGTCATTCTCTCTCCCAGGACTGTCCCTTTAGTTTGAAGCATTTGTCACAATCTGTAATTACGTATTTATTTTGTGATGATTTGTTTAATTTTCATCTTTCCACTTAAGGTAAGCTCTAAGAGGGTAGGAAGCACACCTATCTATAGATTCATTTTCATTTTATCTTAACAGGTCAATTAATTTAATTACCCAGGATTACATATTGCGGTTAGGACCTTGAGGGGTTCACTACAATGTGCACTGCTAAAAATGAAACAAAGACACTTCATTGGAATTTTTTCTTCTTTTTACCAGTTAGGCGAATGATAACATGAACTCAGAGACATTTTCAGGCTCAGGTAATTGCAGGCAAGCTCTATGGTATAGTTCGAATGCTTGTATACACATTGGCAGAATTGATGGTCAAAGTGCAGACACTCCCTTAATCACATATCTTTAGGGAGCTGCGTTCTTGCCCAAAGCATCCAGAGAAGATTTTTAAAGGGTATGTAATCCTTCTAGAACATTAGGTACCTGCTTACTTGTATTTGGCTATTGTGGTCCCTCTGAGAATTGCTTTTTTAAAAAAAATATATTTTATTGATTTTTTTACAGAGAGGAAGGGAGAGGGATAGAGAGTTAGAAACATCAATGAGAAACATCGATCAGCTGCCTCCTGCACATCTCCCACTGGGGATGTTCCCGCAACCAAGGTACATGCCTCCTGACTGGAACTGAACCTGGGACCTTTCAGTCCGCAGGCCATCGCTCCATACACTGAGTCATATTGGTCAGGGCCCTCTGAGAATTGCTTTTAAAAATGTTTATTTATTTATTTATGTGTTTTTTAAAATACATTTTTATTGATGTCAGAGAGGAATGGAGAGGAAGAGAGAGATAGGAACATCAATGATAAGAATCATTGATAGGCTGCCTCCTGCCTGTCCCCTACTGAGGCGCAAGCACCCAAGCTGGGCATGTGCCCTGATTGGAAATTGAACCAGTGACTTCTTGGTACCTGGGTAAATGCTCAACCACTGAGGCACACTGGCCAGGCTAGAATTGCTTTTAGTGACTTCTGCCATCAGTTAATACATAGAACAACATTATAAGAAAGAATGTACTGCTGCTGAAATTATTGCAGAAATTCAGTGTTCTGCATCACCCAGTGGTCTCTTAGAGAGATCCCATAGTCTTTTAGAAGCTCAGGCTTGAATATCAGCTATACCCATGGGAATCTCCATTATACACAGAAACTGGGACGAGAGTTAGTGAGATAATGGAGTTGAACATTTATGCATAGAATCCTTTTCTATTAAGTGTAGGAATGAGTGGCTTCCAAATATTTACTAGGATGCCATTTTTCCCTAATAAAATTAAGTGGGTACTCCATTATGTAAAACAGATAAAAGAGCTGGCCCTGGCTGGGTAGCTTAGTTGATTAGAACATTGTCCCAATATGCCAAGGTTTTGGGTTTGATACCAGGTCAGGGTACATACAAGAATCAACCAGTGAATGCATAAGTAAATGGAACAACAAATCGAAATATTTTTCTCTCTCTCCCTCTCTGTCTGTCAAAAAAACAAAAACAAACAAACAAACAAAACAAAACAAAACAAAACAAAATAAAAAAGAAAGAAAAAATGATAAGAAAGCTGGAGTGTGAGTTGGATTGCAGGGAAGACGTGCTTTAGTTGCCCCCCCTCCCATTTAAGCATCTTTGGTCCTCTGAAGTAGGTAGCAAGGGAGTTACAAGTCCAGTCCACCCATTTGGAACCCTTGTGTCCCCCACTGAGAAACAGAAGCACACCACCCACTTAATGAACTGGAGAAAGCCATGGGGTGGGGGTTTCTTCCTATTAACACAGGATTAATGAACACACTGTGAACTAAACAAATCAATATTGTACACATAAGCAGTCACTAAGGGTTATTTATTTATTTTTTTTTTAAAAAAGCTTCTTAAAGACTCGGTCAGCAGGGGGAGCCATTTGCCAATGTTTCTGCATTTCCCGTGTGATCTCTCAAACTTGCCTGCAGAACTAGTAATGTATTAATATTACTCAAGCCTGTGCAGCCTTGAGCAGTGAGCAAAGCATTTCCGTGAGAGTTGAGAGAGAAGCAGCACATGGAAGCAAACCTCCACATGGTCCAGCTTCTTTGAATTTTTCTGATTTATCTCAAAAAATAATTCGAGCTCTAACGGGTTTGGCTCAGTGGATAGAGACCACTGGGTGATGCAGATAGTATGTATTATAAATATTTTATATTCTTATAAAATATATGTACAACATTGATTTGTCTAGCTCATGGTGTGTTAATAAAATTTATTATAAATAAATTATAAAATAATTTATTTCTGCAATAAATTCAGCAGGAGTACATTCTTTCTTATAATGTTGTTCTATGTATTAACTGATGGCAGAAGTCACTAAAAGCAATTCTAGCCTGGCCAGTGTGCCTCAGTGGTTGAGCATCGACCCAGGTACTAAGAAGTCACTGGTTCAATTCCCAGTCAGGGCACATGCCCAGCTTGAGTGCTTGAGCCTCAGTAGAGGCATGCAGGAGGCAGCCTAACAATGATTCTCTCTCATTATTGATGTTCCTATCTCTCTCTCCCTCTCCCTTCCTCTCTGACAGAATCGGACTGATGGGACCCAGGTTCGATTCCGGTCAAGGGCCTATACCTGGGTTGCAGGCACATCCCCAGTGGGAGATGTGCAGGAGGCAGCTGATCGATGTTTCTAACTCTCTATCCCTCTCCCTTCCTCTCTGTAAAAAATCAATAAAAATATATTAAAAAATAATTTGAATACTGACTCTTCCATAAATTGTCCACATTTCTTTGTTTTATTATTATTATTTTTTTGTTCCAATACCTCATTTCCCTCCCCTTTGGTAACCATCAGCTTGTTCTTTATATCTATGGGTCTGTGTCTATTTTTTTGTTTGTTTATTCATTTTTGTTTTTTAGATTGCAAATAGAAATGAGATCATACAGTATTTGTCTTTGTCTGAATTAATTGGTGCCACTCAAGCAGGTGCCAGTTGGGGGAGGGAGAAGCATCACCATTATATGTAGTTGCAAGTTTTGATGATTACACAAGATAGGACATTTTACTTATGAAAATGAAATTTTTTTTGGTGACTTAAAAGTGATCAGAGTACCATTTATTTTTAAATTGTGTATAGTTAATTATGGGGATATACAATACATCTCCCCCCCGGCCTCCCCCCCCCCCCCCCCCCACAGAATAAGGAGGATGGTATCAGGGAGTGAGTAGAAGGACTGTGGGGGATGATAATGAGGTAAACTTAATATATATTGCATTTGAGAAGCCCATGACATATACTGTTGGAAATGTCCAATGAGGAGCTAGATCTATGGCTCAGAAAAAGTAAAACAAGCAATAAAACATACATCCCGCTGAGGTTAACATAACAATGACAGCTATCAGTAAACACCAGGACTTAGGTTAAGCATTGTATGTAGATCACACCATTTAATCTTTACAATACCCTTATCATATAAGATGTATTATAACTCCTCTGTTCTAGCAAGGAAAACTGAAGCTTAGGCAAAGTCAATGATTTACTCAGGCTGACACAGCTATTAAGTATTATAGTGAGGAGGGTAGGGAGATCTGGGGGAGATAAGAGATCAACCAAAGGACTTGTATACATGCATATAAGTACAACCAATGGACACAAAATTCTGGGGAGGGAGGGTCTGTATGGGAGGGGGTGGACAATGTGTAAGATATGTACACATAATAATTTAATAAAAAAAATAATAAGGGGGAAAAAAGTAAGTATGAGATCTTTGTTATGGGGCTCAGTTCTCTAAGTATCCCCCATGACCTCCCAGTGGGACACGTTGAAAGATCCAGAGCATTGAAATGTAAAAAGATAGATATGTTACATAAAGCTGGCTCAGCAAAGGGGTACTATTTGTATACAATAAAAAGAATCTCTGAAAATGTCAAATTACTCTGGGAGATGAAATGTCTTAAAGGATATGTGCAAAAATCAATGTTTAATGTTTCCTCTTTTGCTAGATTTCTGGGATCTAACTAAATGATTTATTTATTTTTTTTGAAAATAAATAAAACTTAATACTCTTTCCCAGTATGGTTTACAGAATGCTTTCAAAAATAGGAATGAGAACCTTTTCTTTCTATTGAATCTGTCTACACTCTGGTCATAGAATAGGTCATCATCAAAGAAGAGTGGGTATAAGCAGGGGGGAAAATTCATGTGGAGACTCAGAAACATAGTGGTGTACACAAAGGGAAAGGCCCAACAAATTCAAGACACATCCATATACACTCTTGGGCATAAAAAGAGAGAGACAGAAATATCCTTATATTATACTATGACTTTTATGATATCACTCTTTCAAAAAATATTTTTATTGCCCTAGCTGGTTTGGCTCAATGGATAGAGTGTTGGACTGAAGGGCCCCGGGTTCAATTCCTTTCCTCTCTCTGAAGTCAATAAAAATATATTCTTAATAAGTATGCTTATTAAGAATATATTAAGACTTCTGAAGTCATTTCAACATAAGAAACCACAGCCTTCAATGGTGGAATCAATAGGCCTGAATGTATGTTCTGGAGACCTATGTTCTGACTTAGCCACCTATTAGCTCTGATACCTTGGACAAATCAACTGACGTTTACTTGAACAAGCTTTCTAATTTTTTGGGTTGTGTTGTTCAGCCTTGTGTATGGAGACAGAGCTTTTTACAGCAAGGAACTCAGCTACCATCACTAGTGTTTCTCAGATTCAAAGGCAGGCGGGGGAATCTACTCTGTGCATCTGACAAGCCATTTAGGCAATCTTTTATTTATAGGAAAATCAGGACAACAGCCACAAGCAAAACCAGAAAGAGAGTGAGTAAGATTGCAAAGGGAAATGGGGATTCTTGTACAGTGCGAGTTCGGGTGGCCTTGAGTGTTCGGTCCCACTGGTTCAAGATGGCATTTCTGGCTCCTTTCCATTTCCCTGGGCCAGTCAGGCGGAACTGGTATGGTGTGCATGGGCCAAAGAAGACGGCCCAAGCCAGACGTGGGTCTGTCAGGAGCATGGAGAGCAGGTTGGGTTTTGCATTGATATCCGTCAGAAGTTCATCTATGTATGTGATATAATCCAACTGTAAGGCTTTGCAGTAACAAAAGCCAAACCTTTATAAAAGGAAGATTGGGGAGCAAGGCGAAGACAGAAAGATAAAACAATCATAATCTTAGAACAAGTAAAAGTGCCAAAAGTTAACAATGAGGCTGCACAATTTGGAATGGTTTCTGGGTTCTTCCCTCCATGCCCATAGCTGTTTATCTAATGGTCTCACCGAAAAGATACTGTATACATATGGTGCTTCAAATACTCACAATGCCTCTATTATTAGTTTAGTTCTTTTTGCCAAATGATTAGCAATTTCTAGGGGAAAAACAGTATTTTTACTATTCCTAAGTCTTTCTAAAACTCAATTATTGCTAGATATGTATAATATAAAAAGCCACAAAAATCAATAGGGTGGAATTTCCCTTTAATGCTGGTATTAGTCCCTACAATCATTGACTGAACTATGTGATAAGAAGCTTTTGTACTTTGTAGCTCTAATTAACGGTCTATGTTATATGAGAATTCCATAATGGAGATCAAATCATATTCTGAGTTGAGGATGTACCATGAAAAGAGGTCAATACTTGAATTTTAAAGTATATATGAATGAGAGAAATGATATGTTTTTTAAATGCATTGATTTTAAAACTTTTTTTTGTCCTTAGAAACTATTTTTTTTTTAAGTAAAATTTTACATCAAAGCCCTAAACAGTAAAACAGATAAAAACAAAGATGTTTGTGTTGGATTAGGAGTGAGAGAGGGAGCCCAAGACCACCTTCTTCCCTTCTATTCTCTTTGGCCCTTGAATGACAAAGAGTAGAAAAATGGAAACCTCTCCTCTAGGAAAGGCACCAACAAACGTATTCTGCAAAAGGCTGGAGGGTCAGTATTTGAGGCTTCATGGGCTATATTATGGTCTCTATTGCAGCTCCTCAACTCTGCTGTTATAACTTGAAAGCAGCCATAGGCAGTAAGTAAATTAATGAGTGAGGCTATGTTCTAATACAACATTATGGCCATTGAATTTCATATAATTTTCACATATCACAAAATATTTTCCTTTTCCTTTTCCCCTCAGCCATTTAAAAATGTAAAAGAATAGCCCTGACCGGTTTGGCTCAATGGATAGAGCGATGGCCTGCAGACTGAAGGGTCCCTGGTTCGATTCTGGTCAAGGGCATGTACTTTGGTTGCAGGCACATCTCCAGTAGGGGGTGTGCAAGAGGCAGCTGATCGATGTTTCTAACTCTCTATCCCTCTCCCCTTCTCTCTGTAAAAAAATCAATAAAATACATTTAAAAAAATGTAAAAGAATAAAACATGTGGTTGGTAGATTTGGCCACCAGGCCATAATTTGCAGACTTGCTCTAGATTGGGTCTGAATGAAATAAGACAACTGAATACAGGTTTGTTGAATGAATATATGAGCAGACCCTTCTAGTGTCAGAGTAGACAAACCTGCTTGCCTTCTGATCACAGAGAAGGTATGGAATAATGTGTCTGGTAGAGGCGTGTTAACGATGTTTGATTTAGAATCCAAACTCCATGTGGTGCAAGATGACCATAATTTGAAGTGATATTTTGGGACATTAAAACGTCTCAATTTCTCTTTCCTCCTCTCTTCTTTTTTTTTTTTTTTTAATATATTTTATTGATTTTGTACACAGAGGAAGGGAGAGAGATAGAGAGCTAGAAACATTGATGAGAGTCATCGATCAGCTGCCTCTTGCACACCCCCTACTGGGGATATGCCCGCAACCAAGGTACATGCCCTTGACCGGAATCGAACCGGGGTCCCTTCAGTCCCCAAGCCGACGCTCTATCCATTGAGCCAAACCGGTTTCGGCTCCTCCTCTCTTCTTAAACAGACTTTCCGCCCCCCCCCCCCCCTCTAAGTCTCAGGCGCTTTTTTCTATGGTGTAACCCTCACCTCTCTTTGTTATGGTTTTTGCCAATTTCAGTTATAATTCAAAAAGGGCACAAAAGTTGTTAACTTACCCACTGGGCCTGTTCTCTTTCCTGGCATTAACTTCTTCTATCATGACACTTCGAGGGGGTAATTTAGTCACACCTGTAAAACAAACAAACAAACAAAAATGCAATTTAACTTTAGGTTTAGGTGCTTGCTTAGTGGGTAAAGATGCTTTCCCACTGCTCGGAATTTATTATTAGTGCCCAGCTACTTGTCGGCTCTTCTGGCAAATGTGCCAGAAGCTTCAGTGGCCTGGTAGTTGGTATGTTCCTGGACCAAAAGATCAGCATCTGGTCATCTTGCTACTTACTTGATATGACAGAAGTCCACATCTGGTTTGCCTGAACTTCGTCATTGAATTGGTTGAATTCTTAAATTGTAATTGAAGTAGTCCATTCAGTCAACCTAACAGATTTTTTTTTGAGCTCTGGCTTATCTTTTGTGCTGATGATGGCACATGTTCATTATGGTAGTGTAATTCAGCAAATAATAGAACGCATTCTGCTTTTAAAGGTTCTGTTGCGTTGGCCCTAGCTGGTTTGGCTCAGTGGATAGAGCATCGGCCTGGGGACTGAAAGATCCTAGGTTCGATTCCAGCCAAGGGCACATGACCTGGTTGTGGGCTCAATCTCCTGTAGGGGGTGTGCTGGAGGCAACCAATCAATGATTCTCTCTCATCATTGATATTTCTATTTCTCCCTCTCCCTTCTTCTCTGAAGTCAATTAAAATATATTTAATTAAAAAAGATTCTGTTGCTTTGGATAGGAGTTAGGGAGGGTCTAGAAATTGCCAGTATCCAGTACAACATGGCTAACAGAACACACCTGCTGTTTCTAACGCACTTACCTTTCAGGACTTGAACAGCCCATCGAGCTTGAGTTTCTCCTGTGGGTACCATGGAGCCCAAGGGTTTGATGAGGCCAATGACAGCCAGGGTTGGCTTTTCCAGATGTGCAGGGAAGATGTACTTGTACAGCGATGCCTGGCCATCTTCGACCTTCACCACAGTTTGGTCAAGGAAGGGGAAAGCAAAGGTGTATCCAGTGGCAAAGACAATGATGTCAATGGGCTGTTCCTTTGGGGAGTAGTTAAATACGACAGAGCTTTTCTTCACCTCCTTTATGCTTGGCTTGATGAGCACTTTCCCAGTGATGATTCGGCCTGGGAGCTCATCATTTATCACAGGCTCTTTCATTTGTGTCCTGAACAAAAAACACAGGAGAGATATATCTGCCAGGGGACGATACAGCAGCCCTCCTGCCTCCTCCCTCCTGTCTTCATTCTGGGATCCTGCTCCTGGCTAGACAGGAGGTGCCAGTCTTTTTAAAATTATTCCTGAGCTTAACACATTAAAAAAATAGACTTTATAACTTATTGCAGTTTTAGGTTCACAGCAAAATTAAGTTGAAAGTACAGAGATGTACCATATACCCTTTGCCCCTCCTCACACAAAGCCTCCCCCATCCAGATCCCCCACCAGAGTGGTGCATTTGTTACAATCGATGAATCTGCACGGACACATCCTCAAAAAACCTGGGCTCCCCAACTTTTCCTACCCATCCTTCCCTTTGGCCACCATCAGTTTGTTCTCTATATCTGTGAGTTTGTTTGTTTGTTTTGTCGTATTTATTTACTTATTTTGCTATTTTACATTCCATCTAGAAGTGATATAATATGTATTTCACTTAGCATACTATCCTGTAGGTCTATTCATGTTGTTACAAATGGCAAGATTTCATTCCTTTTATTGCTGAATATGACCATACCACATCTTCTTTATCCATTTATCTATCCATACACATTTAGGTTACTTCCATATGATGGCTATTACTAGTAATGCTGCAATGAACATGTGGGTGCATAGATATTTTTAAACTCATGTTTTTGTTTTCTTCAGATAAATCCCCAGAAGTGGAATTGCTGGATTATATGACAGCTCTATTTTTTTTTTTTTTAAAAAGTTGTTTATTGATTAAGGTGTTACACATGTGTCCTTATTCCTCCATTACCCCCTGACAGCTCTATTTTTAACTTTATGAGGATGCTCTATACTGTTTTCCTTAGTGGCTGCACTAATTTACAATCCCATCAACAGTACATGAGGGTTCCCTTTTCTCCACACCTTCGCCAGCACTTGTAATTTGATTTATTGATGATAGCCATTCTGACAGATGTCAGTAGCTCTTTCATTGTAGTTTTAATTTGCATTTCCTTTTTTTAAAAAAAATATATTTTATTGATTTTTGTACAGCGAGGAAGGGAAAGAGATAGAGAGTTAGAAACATCAATGAGAGAGAGTCATCGGATCAGCTGCCTCTTGCACACCCCCTACTGAGGATATGCCTGCAACAAAGGTACATGCCCTTGACCGGAATCGAACCCGGGCCTTTCAGTCCCCAAGCCGACGCTTTATTCATTGAGCCAAACCGGTCCCGGCTTAATTTGCATTTCCCTGAAGATTGGTGATATTGAGTATATTTTCATGTATCTGTTGGCCATTTTTATGTCTTCTTGGAAGAAATGTCTATTCAGGACCTCTGTCCATTTTTAAAATGATTTTTTGGGGTGTTAAACTGATGAATTCTTTTTAAAAAAATATTTTATTGATTTTTTACAGAGAAGAAAGAAGAGGGATAGAGAGCTAGAAACATCGATGAGAGAGAAACATTGACCAGCTGCCTCCTGCACACCCCCTGTTGGGGATGTGCCTGCAACCAATGTACATGCCCTTGACTGGAATTGAACCTGGGACTTTTCAGTCCACAGACTGACGCTCTATCTACTGAGCCAAACCAATTTCAGCATGAGTTCTTTATGTATTTTAGATATTAATCCTTCATTAGATATATTATTTGCAAATGTCTTCTCCCATCAGTATAGGATGTCTTTTCATTTTGTTGATAGTTTCTTTCACTGTGCAAGAACTTTTTAGTTTTTTCAGGTTAGGAAAGTTTTTAACTGTTATTTTTTTAAAGTAAAGTTTCAGTTCCTTTTTCTTTCTTTTTCTTTTAAGATCCATATAATGCAACTGTTTGAGCACTTGATATCCCAGAGTTCCCTAAACTACCTTCATTTAAAAAAATTCTTTTTCCTTTCTGCTGTTCTGATTGGCCGATTTCCACTAGTCTGTGTTCTAGGTTGCTGATCTGTAATTATGTATTAGTTAATATGCTGTTGATTTCTTCTAATGTGTTTTTCATTTTAGATATATACTTCAAGTTAGCTTGATTTTTCTTATACTTTTAACTGTTGAAATTCTCCCTAAATTCCTCTATTTTACGCTCCAGTTTTGTGAGCATACTTATGACCATTTTTTTGAATCTTTACCCAAAGATATTTTCCCATCGATTTTTAGAGAGAGTGGAAGAGAGAGGAAAAGACAGAAAAACATCAATGAGAGAAACACATAGATTTGTTGTCTCCTGCACGTGCCCCAACCAGGGCTCGAACCAGAGAGGAGCCTGTAACCAAGGTATGTGCCCTTGACTAGAATCGAACACTGTTGATCCCGCTGCCTGTTGATCCGCTTCCTCCCTATGTTCCATCCAAAATGGGCTTGTGTCCAGGAACACCTTACAGAGACCTTGCAGCCAGACCAGAGTACCTGAACAGAGCCCAGGGTGACCCTAGAGAGAGATGGAGGGGGACTTAAACCATGGCCCTCAGCAGCCCATCCAACCTGGGAGAATTCCAGCATCCCCAAGAGAGCTCCCACAGCTCCCCAGCCTTCTGCAGACAGCGTCTTGTTTATTGTTCACATGGTGGTCCCGTATAGAAGAGCCCTCTGTGTGGGCTTGATGTGCTGGGCCGTGGTCAGCAAACTGCAGCTCACGAGCCACAGTTTATCACTCTTTGGCCCCATGAGTGTGACTCTTCCACAAAATACCACGGCCTGGTTGAGTCTATTTTGGAGAAGTGGCGTTAGAAGAAGTTTAAGTTAAAAAAATTTGGCTCTCCAAAGAAATTTTAATCATTGTACTGTTGATATTTGGCTCTGTTGACTAATGAGTTTGCCGACCACTGTGCTGGGTAGTTTTGGGAAGCAGACTGAAGGTGGCCAGGCCCGTACTGCACCTGGAGCACCGGTGGGCAGGTGCCCAGTGATGCCTGCCCTATTGTTCCAGGCAAATCCAGGTGGTGTAGCTGGGAACACTCAAGTGACTCCGCAGGTAGGCCAAAGCCATGACTGAATACTATTCAGCCTCCGTGGGCCCTATGGAGGCGGAGGGGATATAAGAATGGTGCTCACCAAAACCAGCTTGGCTTAGTGGAAAGAGTGTTGGCTTGCGGACTGAAGGGTCCCAGGTTTGATTCCAGTCAAGGGCATGTACATTGGTTGAGGGCACATCCCCAGTAGGGGGTGTGCAGGAGGCAGCTGGTGGATGATTCTCTCTCATCGATGTTTCTAGCTCTCTATCCCTTTCCTGTCCTCTCTGTGAAAAATCAATAATATATATATACATATATATATATGTATATATATATATACACATACATACATATATATATATATATATATATATATATATATATATATATATATATATATATATATATATATATATATATATATGTAAAGGAAAAAAGAAAAAAAGAAAAAAGGAAAAGAATGGTGCTCACTGGCTCCTCGGCCAAGGCTTCCGGAGTCTGCCCTTCCCCAGCCTCTGCCCCTCTGTCAGGCCTGATGTCCTGAAGGCGGTGGGTGGAGAACGGCCCTCCGGGCTGCACAGCACCAGGTGCAGCTCCAGGTGCGGGCACTTCCGGCAGAGCCAGGCATGCGCACTGGGCGCCGGGCAGAGCCTGCGGACGGGCCTGGCGCGTGGCGGCTGCCGCCATCCTGCCGCTCCCGCCATCCTGCCGCTCCCGCCTGTCCCCTTTGTTCGAAGGCCAAAGGCTCCAGGCCACGCAGCTGGGCCTGTGCGATGGGAACGCACAGGTAGGCGAAGCCCCCAGCAGAGCAGCCGCCGCCCTGTCTGTCCGGGTGGAGGGGCCGTAATGGCGCGTGTGGCCTGTTCCTCTGGCGGGGAGGCCTGCAGCTCCCTGTGGGTTCCCGCCTCCCAGCCTTCTCTGCTCGGCCTCTTTCTCTCGTTTGCTGTCAGAAGCTGCTCATTCAGCGTTCGGGTGACTCTTAGGAGTCACTGCTCCCCACAGAGGCGTGTATTTGACATTGTTTGGAGGAGCCCAGGGCCAGGGCCTTCTCCCACCCGCCGCCGCCTTCCGAGGGGTCAGTTTCCGGGCAGGAAAGTTGCCTCTTTGGTAAGGTGAGCAGACGTCCCGCTTTTGGCGGGACCGTCCCGATTTTTAACAATTTGTCCCGCTTCTCGGGTTTCAGACTGAATCCCCAGTAGGGGGCTTGTAGGAGGCAGCCAGTCAATGATTCTCATCGTTGATGATGATGATGAGAGGGGCAACACTTTGTAAAGTATCTTTGTGTAACCCAGTGGTCGGCAAACTCATTCGTCAACAGAGCCAAATATCAACGGTACAATGATTGAAATTTCTTTTGAGAGCTGAAAACAGACTTCTACGCACGGGCCATGAACTTTCAGCACTGTACGTGTTGTGGAAGAGCCACACTCAAGGGGCCAAAGAGCCGCATGTGGCTTACGAGCCACAGTTTGCTGACCACTGGTCTAACCACTATGCTGTACACCTGAAACTAATACAAGATAATGTTGAAGGATTGCTGTAGCTGAGATTTAAGTAACTTGTCAAGGTCACAAAGCTCACAGATTACTAAATGAGCTTGCACAAGTGACTGAACTTCCTCTCTAAGCCTCAGTTTACCCACAGTAAAGGGGAGATTATAATACTACTCACTTTAAAGGTTGTTGACAAGGTAAAATTCATAATTTTACTTCCCGAGAACACAAAAACCATTAGCTACTATGATCAAGGAAGTGTGTATGAAATTTTCCTTTATATTCAGGCATGTTGTCATGCTATTTCCTGGTTTGGATATGCCGGGAGAAGTACCTGGCTTCTCCTAATATCTCTGCAGATACATCATATTTACCTATTTTCTGGTGCTAAGCCATAGTTTGCATGATTGAACCAGCTGTTTATCTTTCTTGACATCCACCAAGTCACAACTGGAGTTGGGAGAGAATTTCTCAACATGTTATGAAATCGAGTCATGAACAGCATGTCCCATGGGAGGCCCGACGCACTGACTCGGCTCATCACCCAGGCCCCTCCAGTGGTGCTAAGGAACACCTGGAAGCAATCAGAGAGGTCACTCAGTCTGACAAAGTGAATAGTGCTGGCCTGCCAGAGATTTGAGAAATTGCATATGTTGAATGACATAAAAAAGTCTGCCATCTTCAAAATATATCCCTGACGAGATTGTTTGGCTCCCTCAACTTCTATTCTAAAGTTAAAGATAATGGTTTGAGTACCTAAAGTATTAAAATGCCTTCAGACATCTATACTGATAATAGGGTAATATGCAAATTGGTTGGGATGCCCTCAGGTATAACGACCAATCAGCAGGCTGCATGCACAGCAGGCACGAGTGGGCGGGGACTTGCAGTGGCAGGGACGAGGGGGGGGGGCACAGCGGAGGCCTCCCCTCATGCCTGCGCCAGGGGTCTGCAGGCTTCCCCTGGCCCTGGCCTACCTCTTTGGGGCAACTCATCAAGGAGCCCTGGATGGGTGTGCAGGGCCTACCTCTTTGGGGCAATGGATTGTGGGGCTCCTGCACTGTGACAGGGCACAGGCCAGGCTGGGGGACCCTTCCACCCCAAGTGCACAAATATCATGCACCGGGCCACTAGTATTATAATAATTGGAGAAAATAAGAACAGGGTGTGGCAGCAACTAAAAGGTGTCAAGAAAAGATTTCAGTTGAAACAATTGTTTGAACTGGCAGTAAAATTCAGTAATACAGTTAGTTTTGGTGGACTTTATTTTTATTTATAGATTGACTAAATTTACCAGCTGACTGAATTCTCAAAGCTGATAGTTTTTTTTTTGTTGTTGTTGTTTTTTTGGTACATACACAATAAGAAGTTGTCTAAACAACTGTTTAAAACTCAGGAAATTTAGTCCACCGATCTGTTACTCAACAGATACAAAACAAACTGATTTAACAGATGGCTTCCCCACAACAAACTGGGGTGTGGCAACCAGACTACAGTGTCAGTGTTTTTATCATATGTGCTGTTTGGCCTTATAATGGAGCAGTATATGCAATACAGGAAATGTAGAGAAAGAGTTGTGAGTCTATCAATAACTGTACATTGGACATATTTGTACTGAACCTGCCTCTTTGTCGTGATATAGAATCATATAGGAGATATTGGTAGATATGAGTTTTGTTTTAAACGGAGAAGAGTTTCTTGGTTGATACAGAAATGATTAGATGTGCACCAACACATGTTTTCTGACTGAAGAAATTTCCAAGTGATTAGAAACATCGATCCAATAATCTGCTTCCCACATGTGGTGGTCATAGTGGATGAGACTCTGCTAATTTTTGTTTCAGGACCTCCTTTCTCTTTCTTTGGGATGACTTCACCATACTGCTAAGTCTTTCCAAATCAATCAATCAACAAATCAGTCATCAAGTCCTTTATTTGAAAGTTTAAGAAGGGAATATCAAAGTTATAAACTCCCAGTCATTTTTCTTTATGTAAAATTTGGCTACTTTCACTCTTGCCATTATTGATCTAGTTATTTATACTTGTTACCAGCATCTGTTCTCCCTACGGCTACGTGCTCCTTGGTAGGGGGAACTTGTTGTTGTGTTCTTCAGTGTATCCCCAGTGCCTGGTGCAACATTCAGCACATCAGAAGCCAACAACGAATATGTATTTGTTGGCCAAATGGCTCTCAATGAGTTTATAGCATAGTGGGAAAGAAAATGTATACTATAAATGTGATTAGCAATAGTAAGAGTTAAAACTTGTTAACTGAGGAGTGTATATTACAAGTATCACATCAATTCTTACTAGGGAGAGATCCCTTTGTGTTGGGGTGAGATAGCTTGGAATGTCATCAGTAATAGAGAGAAAAGTGTACTGCAAAAGGGGTATGTGATGTGATTGAAGGTGGAAATGGAGGCACAGGATTGGAAAGGGCTCAGAATACACTTGTCAGGCTATAGTTGATGTTGTGTAGGAAAGTAAGGGGAGGCTGTTTCAAGTTAAAATGCAGATTTGGACCAGATTATGGAGAACCCTATAACACAGAGTGAATACATCTACAACTTATTGCTATTATTTTAGATAGGGGAGTTATTAGAAATTTTAAATATTTTAACATAAGAGTGTTGTAACAAGAGCAGGCTTTTCAGAGGATTTATTTGTTGGTGGTTGGGCATTTGGGGGGATGGACCGGATGGGTGCAGGGCAGAATTAGGGACAGGGGCTTTGAATTAAAGATACTTGGATTTGAAGACTGGCTCCACCACCTGCTAGGGTTACAATCTTAGCCAGGTTGCTTAACCTCTCTAAGCCTCAATTTCTTTATCTGGAGTCAAGCTACTAACAGTACCTGCATCAGTGGCTTGCTTCAGTAATTGGTTGGGGCAATGAACTTAGTGAAGCACTTGGCACAGAGTAAACCCCAATAAATATTGTCTATTTCTACAATTAATATTAGGAGGACAATGTCACAGCTGTAGTGTGGGGTGATATGGATCTGATGATGGTGGTGACAAGTAATCCAAAAAGGGGGGAGCAAATGGGAGAGCTTAGCATGGAGAAACAGCCAGGATTGTCTGACGTATGGAACTGGGTAAGAAACAGACACCTCTGGTAGCTCTCAACAACAGAGATAGGAAGTCTGAGGAGTAGGTTTTGGAAGAAAGATGCCACCTGAAATTTGCATTAAAATTTATAAACATTTAGGAAAAAATACTTTAAAAATTCATGTTGAATATGTTTTAGGCACTTTTATTCCTTTCATAATTTATCATTGTGTCCAACACTGGTTGCCTGAAACATGTGTCTTAAGATGAAGTTCTTCATTAAATCACATTGAAAATGATACCTCCTTGGCTGTTGTAAAAATAATCATGGGGATGTAAAGTACACTATAGGGAATATAGTCAATAATATTGTAACAATTACGTATGGATCTAGAGGGACTCTAGACTTATCAGAGGGAATACTTCATAAGTTATATAAAATCTATTCACTATGTTGTATACCTGAAACTAATACAATATTGCATGCCAACTCTAATTGAAAAATAAATTTAAAAATTATCGATGGGTTCAATAGCAATCATAATTGAAATAAAAAACAGTTAAGACTAAGAAAACCAAAGAACTTTACCTTTTTTGCCACATGGCTGGCCTCCACAGCAATGTCTGTGCCAGAATTTCCCACTCCAATCACAAGAACGTTCTTGTCCTTAAATATATCTGGATGTTTATACTGTCGGCTATGAAAGTATTGACCTTCAAATGTATTTATACCTATAGAAAAAAAACCCAAGATGTCAACTAGAGACTTTACAGAATCAGTGAGTAACACATATGTATTGTTCAATCAGTGACATCCTTTAGACACATTATTTTGGTTGTTTATAACTGCGTACTCAATTTTAAGAAAATCTGAAATATGAATACATGACTTTGCGAGCTACAGAAATTAGTGAGTTATTATTTATTCAATGGAGGTTCTTCATTTCACTAAATAGGCCTCTGGTTTTATTTATTAGATAATTAACTATTAAATTGAAATATCATGTCAAAAAGATTTATAAAGAAAAATGTAAGGAATCATTACCGGTTAAGGGTTGACAGAAGATCCTATATTTGACAGAACATCAAATATATATAAAATTTGATTCATATAGAATTTTAACAAGAAAGGAATAAGAGTCCCTCACTTACTGGTGAGGAAACAGATGGTTAGGAAGGTTAAGTGCAAGGCCCAAGGTAATTTAATTTGTTAATTGAATCTATATCTCTTGGGCTTCAAGCTAATTGCTTTTAGAGTATGCTTTCTCCTAATCTGATCTGACTTGAGTTACACCTGGTGAGCAGATCCAGGACCATTGAAGGTATATGTATATATGAGTTTATTGTAAAATGAGTACTATTTTCACTCCAGGTTATTTGTGGATTGTCATTTCTCTATCAGACAATTACAAAAATCCACTCTTTCCATACAGGCTGCATGGTCTCTTACTCACTTTTACATTCTTAGAACCTTGTGCAATATACTCTAGGTGGTAAATAAATGCAATGCACTCTCAATGCTATGGAACTTGATTCTTGGAGTGATCCTATATAGGCACTCCTTAGGAGTTGGAGTAACTCACTGCTCAGTAATTTTCTCTGCAGGCAACAACTGACGAAGAATTGGGTTCTCATGTGGGGTGGTGAGAGTCCATTGTTGAGTGTGTTCAAGCAGAGATGGTGAGCCTCTCTCAGGGATAATGTAGCAGTTTTCTGTATTGGGAAGAAGACTGAACTTGCTGCTTTTCTTCAATGATTCTGTCCAATGGCAGTTTTTGGGATATGCTTTATCTTAACCTGACCTGACTTGAGTAACCTCTGGGGTCAGACTGAGAACCAGTGGAAATGTGAATTTATTGGAAGATGAACCTTGAGATTACTACAGGTCATATTTAGAGAAAAATTTCCTAAAGTTTTAACTTTTTGAATACTTACTGCAGAGGAAATAAACCAACTATTGCATTTTATATTTCCTCTGAATTGTAACCCAGTTGATATTTGATGGCAATTAACATGAATCTTAGTTGCAAAAGACAGAAAAAGATGTCTTCACTTGCCTCCCAAGACTCATCTCCCTGTTGATGAGTGACCCAGTGCCATGGTAATTGCTATGACTCCTATAATAATAATAATAAAAAAAACCTCCTCAAAAATTAAACTGCTTTTTTCGTTAGTCACTGATTGACTTTTGGTGGCCTCCAAACTCAACTTGGCAATGTGCTTAGGCTACCAACTTGTCTTAAGTGAAGCATAAAACTGCTTGTTAATTACTCATTCTATTCTTCAGTATTCATAGGTTGTTTGGAACATATGAAAGCCAAAAACTGGTTAGGAACTGCAGAATAGGAAAACAACTTTAACTACTTAACGGAGGAGCCATAGGCATTCATTCCCAGACAAACCAAGTATCAGGATAGCTCCATGAAACAAATTAAGGTCAACTGCAGAAAATGTTATACCTGGAAAGGAGTCCAGTGGCAGATGTGGGTTAGTGAGGAAACCTGTGCAGACCATGATGGCATCAAAGATGGCGGACTCTTGCTTCCCTTCATGCAGGGTGACCACCTCCCATTGGCTGGTGACAGTAAAATCTGGACGTTTAGTTACCCTGCACACTTCAGTCTGAAGAAAGAATCACAGATGTGCTAAATAGTTGTCAAGGTTCCAGTAAGGCTGATGTGCCAGTTGACATTTCAAACACTCCAGAGCACAGATTCTACATAATTGATAAGCATAACCCTATAAATTGAATTGGGCTATCTCTGGAATTACCAATCCATTCTCTGTTTCTATGAGTTCAGATTTTTAGATTCCATATTTAAGTAAGATCATATAATAATTGTCTTTCTCTGATTTATTTCACTTAGCATAATACCCTCAAGGTCTATTCATGTTGTTGCAAATGGCAGGTTTTTTTCCCCCCTACTTTTCAAAAAATGGCTGAACACACACACACACACACACACACACACACACACACACATTCTCTCTATCCATTCATCCATCAGGGGACTCTTAGGTTGTTTCCATGTCTTGGCCATTGTAAATAATGCTGCAGTGAACATGGAGGTGGAGATATGTCTTCGAGTTTGTTTTGAGCAGGAGTATTTTAAAGGTTGCGAATGTAAATAATTTTTGTTACTTGTTTTCATCTACCTTCTCATTTATGTTGCTTTTTCTGTGTAGTTCCTTATGGATTCCTCAACATACCCACCTTCAAAAGGGAGGGAAACACATAGATTTTCATATTTTTTTTGTTTTGATTTTTGGAGAGGAATAAGAAAAGAAGACAAGAAAGAGAAAGATGATATATTCACTTATTAATGTCCTTCTACCTTCCTCCCTCTCTGTCCTCCAAAATGGGAAGGGAGATGAGTAGGTCTAGTAAGAAGAGGAATATTTAAAGATTTTTCTATTCACAAAGATATGTGTATGGGCCATTTTACATGCCAATCCCGATCAAAGGATAGTAAAGAAGAGAGTATGCAGGCACTGATAGTTCTCAGTTTCCCTCTGTGCAGGCAATTGGCCCAAGTTGAAAAAAATATATATTTAAGGCTCCTTAGGATATTTGTATATCAGTATTACAAAAAAATGTAATGCATGTGAATCTTTACAAAAAAGAGCTACCTCTAACTTTAGATTCACTTGGGGTGTGGTTAGGTACAAGGGAAAAAGGAATCTAGCCAGGTCACATCAGTCTTGCCAGTTCATTTTCCAAGTCTAGGCTACAGAGAGAGCACAAAAAACAGGCTGACTATTGATTGATGCTGTGTCTTACCTTGAATTGAATGCATTTCACAAGGTTGAACTGGTTTGCATACATTTTGAGATATTCCAGGAATTGAGAATTGGGCACATAGTTTGGATAATCTTCTGGAAATGGAAAATCTGGGTAACAGGACATCTCCTTGCAGCTGTTGGAAACCACGGACTTGTAGAGGCTGGCTCTGCCTTCTTCAACATGTTCCTGTACAGACAGTGCGTGCACATGAGCATGGATGTGTTTGTGCATGTGAGGGCACACCCATGAAATGGATGCTAGTTCTTATCCAACTACACATTGACCAATATTAAGGTAATCCAGATGATATATGCCACCTGTCACCTTCTAGTGGGATTTATTATCCTGCCCTTCAGAGATGATGAACATGGGATCCCACTATGAATTTCATGATCAGAATTATAATTTCACTCATCACATGTTAACAAATAAACCTGGGATGAACTCACCTGCCCAGATTCACACAGTATCACAGCAAAGTACAGGAGAATATGGAAATAGATGGAAGCCAGGAAGTAGTATCTGAATAATGGGCAATTCCTAGGTTCTTTGGTTTCATGTTTTTTTGTTTTTGTTTTTTTTTAAATAAATATATTTTATTGATTTTTTACAGAGAGGGAGAAAGAGTTAGAAACATCAATGAGAGAGAAACATAGATCAGCCACCTCCTGCACATGCCCCACTGGGGATGTGCCCGCAACCAAGGCACATGCCTCTGACCGGAATTGAACTCGGGACCCTTGAGTCCTCAGGCCGACGCTCTATCCACTGAGCCAAATCAGTTTCACCATGGGGTGTTGATTTTAGAGAAGCAGGGTTCAGATTATGAAAGATTTCATATCTAAAGTTAAGGAATTTAGATTCTATAGGAAAGTTATGGCAGTCTTCCTAATGTTTGTGGAATTTTGGAAAGATAATTCTGGCTCTATAAAAGGTGAATTAGAGGGATCTGGAAAGGAAGGAGGCTAATTTGGAGCCTAAGACACAAATCCATGTGCTTGCTAATGAGAGCCTGAGCAGAGGCAATGATAGTTGAAACCAAGAGAGGTGCGATTGATAAGCAGCAGTAAGGTGCAACTTATGGGATTTAGGACTTTGGAGAAGCAGGTAAAAGGTTTCGAGGTTTGACAATGTGTGTATGGTGAAACACTATTAGAAGTGCCCTTACGTGGGCAGTTTCAGTCCCCACTCTGATGGATTAGTAGTTCTTCTCCGGAGAGTTGTGTTAAGAAGGATACTGAGGCTCATCAGAGGAGGGGTATCATGCTTGATTAACATTGTCTTCAATGGACATGTGGCGGCAAGGGGTGGGGTTTAAAATGGCCTGAGTATTGGGTTTCTGCTATCCTATCGGAACATAGGCAATTTGAATCGTGGGAACAGCTGTGCTCTTTTTTTTTTTTTTTTTTAATATATTTTATTGATTTTTTACAGAGAGGAGGAGAGAGGGATAGAGAGCTAGAAACGCCGATGAAAGAGAAACATCGACCAGCTGCCTCTTGTACACCCCCTACCAGGGATGTGCCTGCAACCAATGTACAGGCCCTTGACCGGAATCGAACCTGGGACCTTTCAGTCCGCAGACCAACGCTCTACCACTGAGCCAAACCGGTTTCGGCACAGCTGTGCTCTTTTATCAGTTCCCTTTCGGAGGTCTGTACGCAATGATGATCAGTTCAGTGGTTGGACATATTTCAAGATACACAGTTCTTCTCTATGTGAGCCCAGCTGGCCTATGCAACCTCAGCCTCTCTGGAACTTTGCTCACTGAGTTTGAAAATAATTTCTTTATTCCAGTTCCAAATACTACCCTCTGTAATACAGGAATGTTCTATTTCGGGGACTCTGAGGCCGGGATACATGACACCTTGCTCCCTTTCACTATTCCTCCACGCACATTGCAGGCTCAGGGGAAATGTGCTTGCCCTCCTGAGAAGGAGGGAAAATTGGAGGTTTGTGGAGATCTAATGCTAATATTTCCCAGGCTGAGCCATGGAGCTTATAGGGTTTCTCATGCTTCCAGCAGGGCCTTTATAACTGCCTGGACCGCAAACCAGTCACTGATGGGCTTTGTAGTCCCCTGTCCTTCCTCACCTCAGCCCCGTCTCCAGTCCAGACTGTAGCCCTGCCGAGATTTGACAATATTTCTTTTGCTCAGGGAACAAAAAAACTCCGAACCTGCATTCTTGACTTCTGATTATTCTTGGCGTGGACTGAGATTGCCTGGAAAGCAGGACCTTGAGGATAGAACCCATTGTATAATACACTGAGCCCTGTGCTGTTTAATTTCAGATAGAGCCGGGCTAGAAAAAGAAGCAGGCACATGCAGCTCAATCTTGCAGGCAGAGGCTGCACCTCCTGGGCTGTATTTATATCTTTGCCACAAACACTGCCGTGTCTGGTCTTGCCTCAGCCCCCTGGTTCTGCTCCTGCCCCCCCCCCCCCCCCCCCCAGTCCTGGGCTTTCCTGGCCCGTCCCAGCCACTTCAACCGCTTCTAAATAGATACAACAAAGTGGTTGAAACTCCACTTACTGTGAATCTCCACAGGCCCCCAAGGTCATCGCTCCTCTCAAAGCAGGTGGGCTCCAGACCTTCCTCCAGGCAGCACTTGATGGAGGCCAGGCCACTGACCCCGGCTCCCACAATTGCAACCCGCTTGGCCATGCTCTCCTGTGTGGGGAAAATGCGGCAGAGCTCTTTACTTTTCATAGGTGGAAGCCCCACCCCATTCTTGGCTGCTCTAGCAAACGAGAAAAAAGGTTTGGGGCAATTAAGGGATTTGCTCCTGTTGAATGATCTGCAACTGGTCTCCAGTGTTTGTGAATGTGAGAAGAGAGATGGTCAGGTCACTGGTTTGACCCTTTCCCCCCTTCCCCACACTCAGACTTAGTGCCAAATGTTAGTATAGTTGTCATTGGGACTGTAAATTCTGTCAGAGCAGGCACGGATCATTTAAAAAAAAAATATTTTATTGATTTTTTTACAGAGAGGAAGGGGGAGGGATAGAGAGCCAGAAACATCAATGAGAGAGAAACATCAATTAGCTGCCTCCTGTACACCCCCCACTGGGTATGTGCCAGCAACCAAGGTACATGCCCTTGACTAGAATCGAACCTGGGACCTTTCAGTCTGCAGGCCGATGCTCTATCCACTGAGCCAAACTGGCTAGGGCAATGAATCATCTTGTTGAAAAAATATATATATATTTTGTAAATATGAAACTAAAACTCAGAAAAGTGTAGTGACATGACATGAGGCCATACAATAGCTGGTGGAGTTGGGACTAGGAGTCAAGACACTGTGGATATACAGAACTCCGACAGGCAGAGGAGGGGAGTGGGTGGACTCCAAAGACGGGGAGCATGAGAGTAATGGCCAGAGATGGTCTGTGGAGGCATCCATTACCTTGACTCCCTGGTGAGCTTGCCACTCTCCTGACTCTACAAGAGGGGACTGCATTATAGTGTTGATTCACTTTCTATCTATTAGTCTCTCTGCATAAGACTGTATGTTTCCCCAAAGCTGGGCATTTTTTTGACTTGTTTCTTATTTTCTCACAGTTCCTAACAGGGCATTTGATCTGTAATAGTTGTTGCATAAATACTTGCTAAGAGGTTGATATCCTAACGGCTAAATGAATGAATTAATCCATATATATATATATATATATATATATATATATATATATACACATACCCATACATCCTTTTAATTGAAAAATAATAATTGAGCAGATGTTTTCTTGGAATGAGGGAGAGCAGAATTTGCTACCCCAAAACATGCCTCTTTGGGATGCTGATCATTCTAAGTGGGCTATTTTTAAGAAAGGAAAGACTCAGGAAAAACCTTCGATTTCCCCTCTAACTGCTTAAAAAGAGGCCAGATAGAGGACCTGTTCTGGGAAAAGATGTCATCACAGGTAAGTGTAATATGAACTGGTGTGTGCCCGGGTCCTTTGATCAAAGTCCTCTCTGTCCTGTTGTTAAAGATGGCCCAGCAAACATTTGCTTTTCTGTCTCTATGAGAATTGCCTTCCTGCCCTTTGAAGTCCCAAACCACAACCCACAACCCCTTCTCCTTAGCTCAAGATGGCTTTTAAGCCTCAACTGCCTGATCTGTCCTGTGGTCTCATATTCTTATGGAACCCCATATGTACATATGTAACAAATTTAGACATTTTCTTTTGTTAATTTGTCTCATGTTAATTTGATTACTAACCCAGCCAGCAGAATTTAAAAAGGTAGGAAGGAATATTATCCCTCCTCCCTTCACCCCAAGAGCTAATATCCTAAGTCAGAGAGTCCTTCTTCAAAATGGCCTCCCACCAAATTTATAATAAATAAAAGGCCTCTCCCACCCTGCTGGACGGCTCAATTGGTTGGAGCATCAACCCATACACCCAAATAGTTGCGGGTTCGATTCCTGGTCAGGGTACATATGTAGGCTGGGGACTTGATCCCTGGTCAGGATGCAGATGGGAAGCAACGGATAGAATAGATGTTCCTCTCTCACGCTGATGTTTTTCTCTTTCTCCCTTCCTCTCTAAAATCATTACAAAACATATCCTCAGGTGAGGATTAAAAAAGAAAAGCATCTCCCCAGGGCCACCACTGGAACTCAGCCGGCACCAGATGCAGCCAGCCATCTGGAGCAGGAGATCTCCCTGTGGCTTTTCAAGGGACAGCAGGGAAGCTGCCAAGCCAGAGACCCAGGCTTGAAGTTCAGTGCTGGCTAATTACCAGCTGTGTGAGGTTAGGCACACACATTGTTTTTCGTCTCAGGTACCTTCTCCAGAAAATGAAGCTAGAAGTAGAACCTGTTGTGAGAATGAATCAGCTGATGTATGAAAAGCATTTAGCCCAGTCCTGGGACATGGTAGGCCCCCGAGAGACGTTGCCAGTTGTTTTCACATCTTCAGGAGGCTTTCCTTGATTTGATGATGTTGTGGCTATCTGCCTTGGCAATTTTGAGTCTTTTTAGAGAGACAAATTGACAGAATATTTAGAATCAGAGCCATTGGGGAAAACTAGAAATTTATAGTTAAAGGTTGTCTTTTAGCAAGTGAAGGAAATGAATAGGGAAACATAAGAATGATGATGATAGAAAGGGGAAGAGAGAAAAAAAGGGAGAGCACAAAATAGGTTTCAAAGTTACCGTTAAGAGTTCTTTTTTCTTTAAAATTTTTTGTTTGCTTCAAATCTGTTTGGTGGCTCTAACACGCTTCACTCAGTGGATAGAGTGTCAGTCTGTGGACTGAAAGATCCCAGGTACGATTTTGGTCAAGGGCATGTATCTTGGTTGCGGGCACATCCCCAGTAGGGGGTATGAAGGAGGCAGCTGATCGATGTTTCTCTCTCATTGATGTTTCTAACTCTCTATCCTTCTCCCTTCCTCTTGGTTAAAAAAAAAAAAATCAATAAAATATATATTTTAAAAATCTGCTTGATGGGTCACCAAGGTCTCATTTGAGTTGTTCCCATATTTGCAAAAGTAAACATGAGAATTCATGAACATGTGCAGATGCCACAATGGCACCCTAACTTAATTTCTTTTTTGCAGGAGGAGGGGTCGTAGAGTTGGCTGTGAATGACAGCCACAGCACGTAACTAGGTAAATTAATTTAAAGACTACAAATCAATGAATTAAAAAAAACAGAAAAATGATATGAACCTGTGGGAGCCATGAGAATGTGCTTCATGGATGCCTCATCATAGGATATTACTTGAACAAGGCTTGAGCTGCTGCACTCAGTACATTGCTGTACTGGTGCTTTGGCCCCTTTTTGTATGAGCTCCTTCCAGCGGTGATTGATGTGGCAGAGGGACTGAAGCAGACCATTCATAGGACTTCTCCGGTGGTGTGAGGACTCTGTTGCAACTTCCCCAGACTACATAGCCTCAACTAGGGTATTTCTGCTTAATGCTTCTTTCCTCTCTCGTTCACTCAGGGTCAGACATGCATTGCTGTCCGATGACTCTTCCAGCGTCTGCCTGCACTCTCTCTATTTTCCCTCATTATTAAGGCATTTTCCTTAATAAAACCCTTGCATGTTTAATCTCATTGTGGCATCTGATATGGACTAAGTGGAATCTTATGTCAGGAGCCTTTAAAAAATGTTTTAATTGATTTTTAGAGTGAGAGAAAGGGCAGAGAGAGAAGCATCAGCCAGCTGCCTTCTTCATGCCCCCAACTGGGGATCAAGCCCACAACCCAGGCATGTGGCCTGATGGGGAATTGAACCAACAACCTTTTAGTTCAGGAGATAATGCTCAACCAACTGAGCCACACTGGCCAGGGCCATGAGTCTTTTTAAATTTAATTTTATGACTCATGGATTTGTGACTTCCTAAGGCAATTACGTTCTATGTAAACATCTACCTCCTGGGAAACAGCCAACAACTCTGCACTGGGAGATGCAAGTCAGCAACAGCAGCTTTCAGGATGAAAGACTAGTTAGCAGGAAGAATCTATCCTTGCCATCCTCATTATAATGTGAATGCTGGTTAAGTGTTAGAAATGTCCTTTATTTAAAAATTTGTCACAAATCATGGTTCAAGAGTTTTATTTGAAAAATGTCTTTATTTATTTATTTTTTTATAAAGAACAAATGTGATATGTTTGGGTTTAGATAGGAAAATCAAGCAGATAGCATACGGAGAAGAATTAAAGTGAAAGGCCAGTAAGGGGACCAGTTAGTAAGGGGACCATCACATCATTGGGAAGAGGGTGATAACCAGCTAACACCGTGGATTATAGCAAGAGGCACTAGGGCTGAACCTCAGGAGGAATTTGGGCCTGCTGTATGGAAAAGGTCATGGGCTAATCTCTAAAAGCAGATTTATTTTTTTGGAGAGAACTCAAATGAATGGTTCCTAAATTTAATGTGCCCAAACATCTTCTAGGGAGCTTATCAAGACTGGAGATTCCATTTGAAATTCCAATTCAGCTGGTTTGAATTACCCTTACATTTAAATCCAGGAACATGCCCTTCTGTAAGCTTCCTGAGCTATTCTTACGCAGTCAGAATAGTTTGGAACAAGCTATCCCAGTCCGTTTGTTTGGGATAGTTTCACTTATCAGGATGTATGGACACAAAATAAGAGATTGGATGAGTCCTACTTACTATTTATTTTGAAAAGGTACCAGAATATTTGGAAAGATTTTGAGAGGTCATCCTCTTTCTAAAATTTTCAAGTATACAAATTTAATAACAGTTTTGTCCCTAATAGAGCTGTTTCCCTACATTGATTCAGCATTAATCTCGCCATTGTTTCTCAATCTCTTCCACTAAAAGAAGGATGGTATCCATAGTTACTGTGTACTGGTAATGATGAATGAGGCTATGACAATTAGGACAATGTTTGGCACATCACAAAACAGGGATTGGCGAACGTTTTCTGCAAAGGGTCAGATAGTAAATATTTTAGGCTTTGTGTGCCATACTTTTTCTGTTGCAACTACTCAACTCTGCCATTATAGCTTGAAAGCAGCCACAGATAATAAATGAATAGTTGTGGCTATGCTCCAATAATATTTTATATACAGAAATAGGAGTTAGGTTTGATTTACTAACTCTTGCTAGAAAGGGTTGATACATTATTATTATTAATAATATAATGGCTTGCAAATAACCTTTAAGAATTAGTAATCAGTATTTCATCAAGAACTAAGTATATACACTATCTGCATTTTCCCCCCAAAGGAATTTGCTGACAGGAACAATGAAAAAACAAACTTGTATTTAAATGCTGATATTCCAATGGACTTTAAGGAAGAAGTTTCAGCAGATAGAGATTGTCAGTGTATTGTTCTAGGCCAGTGGTTGGCAAACGCGGCTCTCAAGCCACATGCGGCTCTTTGGCCCCTTGAGTGTGGCTCAGTCTTAGAACCACTTCTTCAAAATAGACTCGCCCAGGCCAAAAACAGACTTCTGCACATGGACCACAAAGTTTCAATCACACTGCATGTGCACGCTCGCACGTGGTATTTTGTGGAAGAGCCATGCTCAAGGGGCCAAAGAGCCACATGTGGCTCGAGAGCCGTGGTTTTCCAACCACTGTTCTAGGTTTTTGACCGACAAATGCAGGCAAAGTGAAGAACAATGTCAGCAGAGGCTTTGAAGGAGTAAGAGCAGAAATTTGCCTAAATCCTTTAACCTCTGACCTTTTACCTCTTTTTGAAGGCCTTCGTCTGGGCCTATGGCAGAGTTTATCTCCCAAAGCTCAGTGGGTATGTAGTTTCATAACCAGATGTTTATTACATTGCTCAATGTTTGTTGACATTGAGTTGCTTGGGTCTTTTTTGGACTTCAGTTTTAAGAAAATGTTTGTTTCTCCTGACAAACTGGTATGCTTTCTTTGATCAGATGACAAATATTACATATGATTTAGCTTTTTGCCTAGGTTATCTGTAAGGTTAAAACTAAATACAAAGCTCAGTCTTCATAATGATTTTCATCTACTTGGGAAATATACTTTTCCTCCTTGATGATTATTTTCCCAAAATGTCGGTGATCTAAAATGCTATTGTATAGGTATCTTTCACAGTAAAATTACTTCAAATGCTTCTTAGGCTTAGCTGATTTTTAAACCAAATATAATCAGATCATATTTACAATGAGTGCTATCCTACAAAAGTATACATATGATTATAAATAATATATACTATTCAGTACTTTATCAATACTAGGGATTTTTGTAATTAAGTATATTATAGGGCAAGGTTATCATCTTTAGTTCTGGAGTCAAGCAAATCTGGGTTCTAATGCCAGCTCCATCGTAAGACCGTCTGTATGGTCTTGTGCACGTCACTCAATTGCTATGAATCTCAATTTAATATCTGTTATATTGGCATAATAGCTGCAACCAACTCCTGCAATTGTTGTGAGAATTAAATGATATAATACACACAATAAGTCCTAAGTATATAGTACATATCTATCATGGGATGTTTATTTTTATAACACTGTTTCTGTCAACATATAAGAAAAATATAAGAAAATATAAGAATTATAATAAATGCTTGGCTTTTGATATGAGAGTCTTAGTGTCTGAGTATTGCCATGGCTTTAAAGTCTATTTTCATTTTTTGCCCCAGTATTTTTGAGTGATTCCCCACCAAGCAAATGGAGTGTGACCTAATGTCTGAGAACTTTGTCACCAAATAGAATCCGGATAGGAATCTGTTTAAACAGGTGTTTAAATATGTACCTGTAACTTAAATTTTCCAGTGATTTAAACAGTGGGACCTGCTCTTCATTCTGTGTAATTCTGCTGTTTTTGCACAGCTCGCCTGTATCAGGGCTGGTGACACTATTTAGCCCGCGTTATTTGATTGTCCTTTTGGAAAGTCTAGATAACTTGAGGTAAGAGTGAAAAGGCGAAGACATTTCATGTCACTGTTTTGGTTTCATACATAGACCTAATCCTGCTAATTCTCCACAGTTACCTCTCTTACTTTTTCCCTCTTAACTCTAAACTTTAGAATATATATTTAATATTTTTTCTTTCGGTCTTTTTCCCCCCTTTAAGTGGTACTGACTGATAATAAGGCCAAAAGCTGGTGGATTAATAGCCTGAAGTTAGAAAAAAAAGGCCAAAGCAATGGCAAGAAGCCCCAGGATTTTCAGCAGGAGGGAAACTGGGAAGTTAGAAGCCGGCTCTAGAGCGCGCGTCTTTAGAGGCTTCAGCAGCCTCTGTTTCTGGGAGAGGATGGCATTCTTGGCTCCTTCCCATCGGCCAGGCCCCACCAAGCGATACTGATAGGAGTTGCAGGGTCCAAAGTAGAGTTTCACAGCCAGTTTAGGATCTTTGAACAGGAGAGCGAGGAGGTCTGGCTTCGCACCTATCTCTGCGGCGAGCTCATCCAAGTAATCGATGTACTTGGTCTGCAGAATCTGGCTCTGGCTCTCTCCAAACCTTAATGAAGAAAGTGAGAAGGGCAGAGTCACAAGACGTTCAAAGTTATATAAGAACAGTAGGCATTCGATAGCTATTGGCAGGGTGAAGGAATGAATGAACAAATAAATGGAAAGTGTTGGTTTATCCCATCACGAGGCCTGTATTTCAGATTGACCATAGACTGTAAAATACATGGGACTTCGAGGAATGTGACAACATTTACAATCATGATGACTATTTGGTATTTACTAAGCAAAGTACAAACTAATCAGGATTGTTGTCAAGATTGATGAGGTAACATAGATGAAAATCTAGCCCAGTGTCTTGCACGGAGGCAACACTTAGTATTTGCTTGTTAAATTAGTAGACTCCCTGGCACCCTGGCACTCTGGCTGGCATATGATGCTCAATAAATGTTAGGTGAATGAGCATTTGGACATGAGCTAACCCCTTCATATCATATAAGGCACCAAGTCTACTTTCCAAGGGGACTCAACCCACTTGAACCTCGTTCCACTTCAATCACAAAATAGAAATCCTCGAACCTTCATATCACACATGTATGTGTCTATCATTTTACTTTTTATCCAATCACAGAGATCCCCTTTTTGCTTTCTCCCACCTCCTTAATCTATCACCAGTAGATTTCATATAACTCAAATAATTTTTTGTCTCCTCTTTTGATTGTAATGTATAAAATAAGGTATAAAACTGTCATTCTCCCAAGCATTATCTCAGTCCATTGAGATTCTGCTTCCTGGCAATTGTCAATAGTGTGGCTCAAATAAACTCCAAAAATTCTTCAGAGGTTTGAATGTCTCTTACATTAACACCATTCCTTCTCTAAATACAGAGTGTGAGTGGCCCGAGAAGACATGGAATTTAATATGGGCATCATACCAAACAAATGAAATTCAGTCAAGGGAAAAATGTTCTCATTTGGTAAAATTCCTATCTTTAAGTAGTTGATTGTTAAATTACTATATAATAAAGAGGTAATATGCAAATTGACCATCACTCCAACACATAAGATGGTGTCCCCATGTGGACACAAGATGGCCATCACAAGATGGCCAGCAGGGTAGGGCATTTGGGAGGGATCAGCCCTGTAAGGGAGGACAGTTGGGGGTGGGGAGACCAGGCCTGCAGGGGAGGGCAGTTAGAGGTGACCAGGCCAGCAGGGGAGGACAGTTAGGGGCAATTGGGCTGGCAGGGGAGCAGATAGGTGTCAATTAGGCTTACAGGGGAATAGTTAGGGGGTGATCAGGATGGCAGGAAGAAGCGGTTAGGGACTATCAGGCAGGCAGGTAGGCGAGCAGCTGGGAACCAGCAATCCTGGATTGTGAGAGGGATGTCTCACAATCCTGGTGGGATCGTGCCTAAATGGGCAATCGGACATCCCTTGAGAGGTCCCAGATTGGAGAGGGTGTAGGCTGGGCTGGGGGACAACCCCTCTCCCCAACCCCCGTGCATGGATTTCATGCACCAGGCCTCTAGTATATAAGAATCACTTAGAAAGAACACAAAAAATTCAAACATCCAGTCTCATCCAGAGATTCTGATTCTGGTCTGGGCTGTTGCCATAGAATTTGCATTTTTAATGAGCAGCTAGGTAGTTCTTACAGGTGGGTAGATTACTCACTGTGCTTTGAGAAACACTGCTCTAGGTAAAGATTTTTTTAAAAAAATTCTTACAGGTCAATTCTGTTTTTGTGCCTCTTGATAATGTCTTCCATCATAGCACTCTCTGAGGGCAAGGTACACAGGCCTAGAATATAAAAGGCTGGTTTAAGTAGTGGGCTTGTTTGGAGGTTCTAGCAGGGGAGCTCAGTACTCCTATACCCTTGACCAAAGACCAGTCCTCTTCTTTTTTTTTTTGGGGGGGGGGGAAGGTCATCCTTTTGACCCAGCATGCAGCTTCGTAGGGATGCACATAGATCAGTGAGGGAGGAGGTGGACACTCTCCTAGCCAGCCAGATCAGTGGCAATCAGTGGGGTGACAGATGTTGCAGCCAGATCACCCTTACATCCAAAATTTACAGATCTTTCCAATATATTAAAGGAATGATTACAGATGTTTATTATATCTTTGTATTTGTTATTTTGTGATGTCTCCACTAACGTTTTAGGATGTAAATCGTAAGAGAGCACCCAAGATTGGCAATCTTCTTGTCCAAACTCATTATTGAGCACTACCAGGTGTGAGACCTCAGCCATTCACTTACCTTTGAAAACTCTCGTCACCCAACGAGCTTGAAGTTCGACAGTTGGGAAAATGGAACCTAGGGGCTGGATGAGACCAATGCAGGCAAAGGTTGCCTTCTCCAGATGAGGAGGAAACATGTATTTATATAGCGAGACCATATTATCTTCTACTTTCACAAGGGAGTCTTCCAGGAAGGGAAAAGAGAATGTATATCCTGTTGCAAAGACAATGACATCAATGTCCTCTTCCACTGTCCCGTCCTCAAAGGTGGCAGAAGTCTCTGTGAGCTCTGTCACTCTTGTCTTCACCTTGATGGCTCCATAAAGTATACGACTTGGAAGGTCATCATTTAATACAGATTCTTTCATAAGGTATCTGAAGCACACACAGAAGAAAACACTCAAAAGGAGCATTTAATGAGGAGTCTTGAACTGTCTTGATAGTTTGTGGGTTTGGCTCTGAAAATTTTTAAATATCCATAAAACTTTCTAACTTGATTAGTTGGCTTGACTCCAAATTCACTACCTGACTTTATTTTCATGTTACAAATTTCTCCCTTAACAAAGGGAAAAATATGGGTGATGGGGGTGAAAGGTATTTCAAAAAATGAAAGCATCCCCAGGGGCTTATACAAAATGTGGGTGCCTATGGTCAAGCACTGAGTATTCCAGTGGTTATTAGCCCATTGATGTTTCTAACATTCTTTTATATTATCTACCTTTAATTATCTCGCTCCATTTAATCTCTATCTGGTCATAAGTAAGAAAGGGAAAACATATTAAATTCCCATTAGTTTTAAAAGTTAGTAAGGAATCAGTTTGAAAATTAATGCATAGAATTATATTGAAGATAGTTGCTAATCTCAAATCTCCATGAAATCTCCATATGTGATAGCATGGGCAGGGAAGCAAAATCTGCTTATATTTCTTAAATTCTCTTTCTTGTAGGTTTAAGGCAATACATGCTACAGATATCAGATCTTAGCATACAGAAGTCACATGGCATTTGCTGAAAGATTCTAAAGCTCTTGTGTTTTGTCTTTTTTTTTTTTTTTTAAAGGGGAAGAGCTTATCAACTAAAGAAAAAAAAATCTATAATGTTTACTTGAGTTTATAAGGTTAGTGATGTATAACTTTGAGATAAACAGATTTTTTTTTTTTTGCAAAGAGACAGTGATTATGTTCTCAAAGCTGCCCATGGGAAGTACCCTCATGATACACAGAGTTATCAGAACATAAATCATCAGATGGAGACTCTGATACACATTTTCTACCACAACCCTCTGAAAGGAAGGTCAGAATCTCATTAAACAGCCTTTCTGACATTGAACAGCTCTGGGTAATAGAAAATTATATACATCTTGTAGATAATAGAAAGTTCTTTTTTTTTTTTTTTTTGGAGCAGCTCATACCATTTCTACTTGATCTTTTTTTTTTTTCTTCTTTCTGGTTCAATTTCTTTAATTATCAGAGATTTTCAGTTTATTGCTTCCCTTCTCATTCTTTCCCAGATTTAATGATATATTTTTTTCTGGATTTTTTATTGTTTGAAGTATTACAAATAGTGGTACATATGTCCCTTTAAGTACTCACTTTTTAAAATGCATACAGAACAAATTTGGAATTCAAACTCCAAGACTTATACCATGTTAGCAATTTGGCCGTTTGTGAAGAGAGGCACCACTAGCGACCTTGCTTACCATTGAGTACATAAAATACATAAAGAAAGCAAAATAACTCTACTTGTTTTGAGGCTCAAGGCCATAATTTTCATGGTTGAACCACTGATTCATCTGTTGTTCCAACATCCATTTTTGAACTGCTCGTGGCAGGACATTTTGGAGCATGGCGCGAAACCGGGTGTGGAGCACCATGTCCCAGGGATAGCCATTGTCAGAGATTCGGCCGAGGACCCAGGAACCTTGCCTGGTGCTGAGAAACACCTGGCAAGCAAAGAGAAAGACAGTTTATGTTAGGGCATTGTTCCTTTTGGGAGGAATCTACTATGTATGGGCCCTGAATTTCCTGCAGGGCTTTATCTTAAAGATGATTGACTTCCAAGTGAAGTACCATTTTGTTTTCACTGCTCTGTTGTAACTTTATCATTGAAGTACCCAGTGGTGTTCACATTGATAGAGGAAGACTATAACCATCTTGAGAACTTTCCTGAAAACATGAGAAAATCTTTGGGCTAATACTAATCATAAAATCCACAAGTCTTTACCACATTTACAGTTGTGGTTTGGTGCTCCTCCCCTCTTCTCACCTTCCCACCCGCCCACATTTCTTTTATAGTAAAGGTAAGTAAAGGTAAGTATATCAATCCTAGGAAAGGTACCAAGACAGCCCAGTGACTATGTAGGCGTACATGCCTAGATCTGTATTTCCTTAGAGTGGGAATACCAAGGGGTGTCAGCTTCCCACACTTAAAAGAACAGTTATGTAATTTAAGTGTTAAAATCTGAATGTATACCACAATTCCCATTCTCTTGAAATACACATCCGAGTCTTCTTTCTGGTATGTTCTTTACCTTGCTTACTCATATTTCTCTAATTTTGAAATTATATATATATTTCCAGATAGGTGGTTTACCTTGCTTACTGTTACTCCCCCATTGCCCAAATGCATATTTGAATTTTACCTGCCATTCTATGAGTTCTGATGTATAAAGCGGTCCCAGATAAACAACAGTTAACTATGATTCATGTGTAAGAAAACCAGTTCCCTTAAGTGTTTATGATCATGGACTCCAGATCCAGGACTCTGCATCTAGACTCCCTAGGTTTGAACCCCAGCCCCACCACGTACAGGCTGTGTTGCCTTGGGCAAGTTATTTCAACCTCTCTGTGCCTCTAAGTTTCTCTTTCTGCAAAATGGGTTTATTAGTAGTACCTGCCTCATGGGATTATTATACAGATTAAATCAGGTGGTATAAAGTACTTAAACTATTGTCTGCTAGCTATTATTACTTTGCAAATTTAGACTGGAGGAGAGGAGTTTCCTGTATTGCCACATGTCTAGAGTAAACAAGACATGTGGCAATGCATGTCTTTGCTGGGAAGGACCTCAGCTCCTTAGCTTGTGAAGTATTTCCATGTTCTTTCCCAATACTTACTGTCTCCCCTTCTTCCTTGGCACTGATCAGATAGGTGGCTTTGACAGGTTCCAGTGTAAACCCTTCATTAATCTGGGGTTACACCAAATTTGTTTATCATGTTTGCTACCTGGCATCTCAAGCTATGAAAGTATGAGACTCAGAACAGGACAGTTTTGCTGGTTGTGGACATAGGTATGTAAATCCTATGTAGCCAGAAGCAACCAGGCAGAGGAGGCTAGTGTGCAAGTGATAGGGCTCCTGGGCCCAGGCCCTGTGGGGAGGGAAAGCTTTGGAGAGAGGAACCCTAGCTATTTTCCCATCTTTGCCTTGGTCTGTTCTACTGGGATTTATTTTCTGTTATTCCCAATCATCAGTGCCAGCATTATCTACATTTTGTAATGTTTGATACCTTCGCAGCTCAGTTGTGTCATTCCTGAGCAGGTAAAAGATGACAGTAGTTGAAAGGGCTCAGTGTGCACCTAAATATCTATGATCTTGGTTGGGAGTCTTACTATTTAATCTTTCTTTTCATAACATTTGGATAACTGAGGATTATTTACATTTCAAATATTCAAATGTGCACTAAATTTCTAAATGCTCCCACACTCCCTGCCCCGTATATGAACAGGTCAGCTTTTCACTAAGGCCCTTCGGTGGAAACAAGGCCTCTTAGGCTGAAAGTCATCTGGTCAAAACTTCCCATTTACAAACTGTGAAAACTGTAGCCAGAAAAGTGAAATGACTCAGCCTAGGTTACACAGCTGATAGTGGCAGAGCTGGGAGGTAAACTGTGGCTTCTTGACAGACAGATTTTCTGATACCACATGAAGCAACTGAGCAACCAACCAACCAGTTAAGGAGTAATGGAATCTTGATTACATGGCTCAGATTTCCCAGTGTGCCCCCTCCCCTTTCTTTTCATCCAAGGTACAAGGTAAGCAGAGAGCTTTGCACCTGAGAAGCCTTCTTGCTCAGCTCAACGGCAATATCTGAGGCTGAGTTTCCTATTCCAATCACCAGGATGCGCTTCCCCTCAAATCCCTCTGGGTTCTTGTATTGGCGGCTGTGAAAATGCTGGCCTTTAAACCTCTCTATACCTTTTGGAGGAAAAAGAGAGAAGCCTGTCAACTATGTCAAATTAATTTCAAGAAAACTGCATTGTCAACTTTTTCCTTCCTGGGGTTAATAATTTCCTTTGCCTCTTCCTCTCTTAGGGGAATTATAATAGCAAGGTCAATTGATAAACTGAAAATATAAAGCATATAAGAAATGTTACGCTAAGCATATGGTCCAGGACCAAAAGAATTCCTAGGAACTTTCTCCACTAACTCTGTCCATGGGCATGGTTCTGCAGAAAAGGCTCCAAGGACAGGAAAAGTCACAGTTGTTTGGCAGGATAGAAAAAGGTCAAAGCAGGCACATGGCTAAACAGGCCTCTCCAACACGGAGACAATGTGGATATGAATTTTCTGAAATCTTGACTTTGGAGGAGGTTAGCTGGATTCCTATGTAACCAAGACCAAATAGATCAACAGAAACAAAGATTATCATTCCAAACTGCATAGAAAGTACCTAGACACCTTCTCTGAAAAGCTGGGAATCCCCTAGGCCTCACCTGGAAATGACTCCAGTGGGATGCGAGGGAGGATGTGATGGCCACTGCAGACCATAATTGCATCAAAGATGGCACTTTGCTCCTTGCCTTTGCTCTCGGTGACAACCTCCCATTGGCCAGAGGATGAGAAATCCGGGCATTTTTTCACACTGAGGACGGTTGTCTTAAAAGAACATAGAGAAGGCATCATTGAGAATTAATCTGGGATACAGGGCCTTGTCCAGTGCCCTGAGGAGTGGGGATGGGTAGAATGCAATGTTTGATACAATTTAGATTCCATTTGAATCCATTTCAAGCCAGTTAAGGCAAAGACTGCTCTGCTCAGCCCTCTCATTCTTCTTTGATAGGGAGATACCACCTGAGGACATGCTGCTTTCTGCGAGAGGCCTCACTCAGCTGACTGAGAACTGGAGCGAGATGCAGGCGTGGCTGGTAAGCTCTGGGCAAGATGCTCAATCCATATTTATCATTCAAGAGATCACATAGTATTTATCAAGAACCTTTCATATGTCCACTTCTGTGCAAACACTGTGCTAGAGAAGATGTTTCATGAGAAGTGATTTGCATAGCGACTGGCATATTGTCAGAATTCCGTGAATGGTATATTTTATATTTTTAGAACAGGAAAAATCACAATAGCAATACTGTTCATGATCTCATTTGGATAAAATAATTTAGTGGTTCGTTGATTAAAAAAAATGTAGCTTACTGTCTGGAGGTCTGTGAGTTTTTAAAAGTACACGTGAAGGTCGTATGTCTATTATATTTAAGAACAATGTCAAATGGAAGCAAAGCTTTTTTCACTTTTAGAGGAGAGGCCCACTCCTCTTGTTTGCAAGAATTTGAGCCTCTTATGCATGCTTTTCACATTTTCAGATATTTTTCAAAAGGTAGCATTGCTAATTTTTGAGACTATTCAAATTTTAAAAATGTATGTGGAATATTAATATAAAGCTTATGAAAGTATTATAAAACATCTGGGCATTTTTGGCAGAGAGTAGAGATTTCAGATTTGTAGTCCAGACTAGTATACTAGCTAAAGTCCTGTGGATTCTTGCTATTCAAAATGTGGTTTAAGGACCAACACCTTCAGTATCATTCGAAAGGTGATTAGACATGCAACAATGTCATTTACATTTTGAGTTGAGCCCTAACATCTTAGGGTTTATACCAACTCCGAGACCAAAACATGGAAATGCATTTTTCTAACTCCCGCCAGCCTCCAGAAAACAATTGTGGTGACACAGTGAACAAGAAAACTAGTTTCCTTGCAATTCTAACATGATCTTTCAAAGAATAGAGATGATTGTTCTGGCCATGGGCTCAGTGGTTAGAGTGTTGGCCCACCCACCAAAGGTCACAGATTTGATTCTCTGTCAAAGGCATGTACCTGGACTAGAGGTTTGATCCTCAGCCCCAGTTGGAGTGAGTGCAGGAGGCAACTGATGAATGTGTCTCTCTTATATTGATGTTTCTTTCTCCTTCTTTCTCTCTCTCTCTTCCTCTCTCTCCACCTCTCTCTCTTCCTCCTCTACTCTCTAAAAAATCAATGAAAAAATAGCCTCAGGTGAGGATTAACAACAAAGAGAATATAAATTACATGTTATGTAAGGGTAATACATCTACAAAGACCTATAAAAGCTTCTGATATAAAGGTTCTGTCATTTATAGAAATGATCTACCAGGAATTTGGGAAAAACAACATCAGATGGGATTGGATATTTAAAAAAATATTTTTATTGATTTCAGAGAGGAAGGGAGAGGAAGAGAGACATTCATGATGAGAAAGAAGCATTGATTGGCTGCCTCCTGCATGCCCCACACTGGGGATTGAGCCTGCAATCCAGGCAAGTGCCTTGACTGGGAATTGAACCGTGACCTCCTAGTTAATGGGTCAGCATTCAACCATTGAGCCACACCGGTCTGGCATGGACATTTTAATAGTGCTTACAAATATAGATTTTCACCAAGATCAACTATTATAAATTAATATAATACAAGCCTGGAGCAAAACTAAAATTACTGAAAAACTGAGATGTGTTAGAAAAAAACCCTAAGCTCTATTAGGAGTTATGTGCTCAGAGATATAATTTAAACTTTATTTCCTAAGCATAGTTAATAGTTCTCAGAGTGTAGGTTATTGTTAAAAATTCAGCATGTTAAGTGAGATATTGGTGATATTGGTGTTTTGTTGTTGATTATTTGTGTTTTTTTTCCCATATGCTTTTTTTTTTTTTAAAGGGAAATGATAAGATTCTTCAGTGGTTACAAATATTAGTTTAAATGCGTTTTCCTATTATCATCATCATCATACAAACCTTTACTTTTAACAGATGATTTTTCTCTTCTGTTAATGTATACAATTTATAGTATCAGGGTAATGACATTCTTTTTGGGTTTTCTATACTTTCTTCTTTCAGAAAATAATTGAATTGCAATACTTTATCTACAACCTCTTTCATTATCAGAGTAACTTCTCGATTTAAATGTGATGTGAACTAATGTAGAGAAAACAATTCCCATCAAAATACATTACCTGGAACTGAATATATTTGAGAAGATCAAACTTTTTGGCAAAGATTCTGAAATACTCCAGAAGCTTAGAATTGTGCAGGAAGTTTGGGAAATCTTCAGGCATTGGAAAGTCACTGAAACAGGACATTTCTTTGCTGGTATTGGTGATGACAGATTGGTAGATACTCGCTCGGCCATCTTCCACATTTTCCTAAAGGATCAAATAAAAGTGACAATTATGCATTTAAAAGCTCCCTTGGTTTCCTAGTCTTCTTTATATCTGACCCCTGGGTGATGTGATCCTTTTGGCTGCAGTATACATGTCCATCATCCTGGGTAGCAGGCCCCAAGTGGAGCCTTTCAGTGTGGCTCACTGGAGGGGCTATTGCCACTGGTGGGCTTCGGAGTGGGAACCATCCTTCTTTGGTCATATTTAGTACCCCAGGTCTCTACCTTTTTAATGTCAGCTATTGTGACAGCCAACCCCTTCTGAAATTTCCCCTGGGGAGGCTATACCCACCTTGCACCTCTTTAAGAACCAATAAATTCTGAAACATTGGTCAGAGAACATAATAGTACTCATTTAATTAAAATGAATACCCTCAGCTGCTAAAATTGGGGATATTAGCTGTTCAATGATTCTGTCTGTTGTTATTGAGGAAGCGATAAACATCAACAAAATCATCAGTTTAGGTCACTTTCCACTGCACTTTATGAAAGGCACCTAGCATAGCTGCTCTAACATATTGACACAGGAAAACTCACTATCACATCTGAGTTTTCTGACATTTTCTGTACAAGAAGTTTGTTTGATTTTGTCAAACTCAAATGAAGTCTGGAAGCTTTGCTAGAAATACGTGATAAAGATTTTTTAAGGATCTTAAGAGTTTGCAAATCGGGAACACAACTAGGTAATGCCCAGAGTGTTCCAAAGAAGAAAGCAAAGCTATGAGTTCTTAAAGTAAAAAGTACAGTCTTGAAAGAATCAGTCTTGCATTCTTAGCCTCTGGATTGATCCAAGATGGTGGAAGACCAGTTCTCTGGTTAATGGATGTCAGGTGGTCTGGATACATGAACATTTTTTTCCTTAGTCCTTTAGGGGGTAACCAGAGGGCTGTCTGGAGGTTTAATGTATAATCAGGCATTGATGCAGGACTGGAGAGTTAAAAAGTTTAATTTCAGTTTAAGTTTAACAGGCTAGTTAAAACAAGAATAGAATTGTTTCCTCATTCCTCAACCTACTTGATTTTGGTAATTTAGCAACTTGACTATAATGACTCCACTTTATTTCTTCATACTGTTCTTCACTTTCGAAGAGTTAGGAACAAGTGAACTGTGGGATATCGACTCTTTTATATATAGCAGAAGGAGCCTGCTCTTTATGTGTATGTGCTTCACAGGGGTTATTAGTTTCAAAATGAATCACCAAAGCTAAAACAATATTTGCTCTCAGATCGTGTCATTTAAGAGCAGTATGTAGAATCCTTGCTAAATGTGGGTCTAACTTTGTAAAGATCCTTGCTAAATGAGGGTCTAGACGTGGATCTTGAGGGAGTCACATTTTAAGATAGAAAGTGATTGTTAGGGTCACCAAAGGAGGAACACATGAGGCCAAAGGGGGTAAAGAATTATGAATTTATTGGTCATCTGGATACCAGCTGGGCTGAGCCCCCAGATGGCACCAGCACCTAAAGATAGGGAGTCAGAGGTTTTTAAAGGACTCTAGGAGGGCTTTTTCTGGGTGGAGAATTCTCTGTGCAGGTCTGGATTCTGGGAAAGTCTGGAGGGGAGAGATAATGTTCTTAGCAAGTGGAATGTCCATTGTAAAGTGGCCTAAAGGTCATTTCCCAGGGGAGGGGGCATTGATTCAATTATTTGATCAGACCTAACAGTGATGTTTCAGGTTGCATCCATTTATATGTCATTGTTTTCAATAAATACATACAGTATTCAATACATACATACAATCCTTATGATTTTCTTAATAACATTTGCTTTTCTCTAGTTTATTATAAGAATACAGTACATAATGAATACATATATGACATATGTATTAATTGACTGTTTATATTACTGGCAAAGCTTTTGGTCAACAGTAGGCTATTAGTAAGTAATTTTGCGGGGAGTAAAAAGTTATTTGTGGATTTTTGACTGCATGGGGATTGGCACTCCTAATCCTTATGTTATATATGTAGCTGGGAAAAGATAGATTATATCTAAATGTTAAATAAACACACACACACAAAAGAAATGTATATTGCTTCCTTATGAGCACAGGTATCGGGGACAATAAAGGAGGCAGAGCAGAATAATGGCTGAAGAATGATCACGCTTTCCTCTTTCAATACCTCAGTAAGATTACTAGGTGTGAGGGGGGTCAGGAATCTTACAGACCTTCATTTTTGTTGTTTTCCCACCACCAATGTTCTTCGGGGCAAGTTGCATATCCTAAATCTCAGTTTCCTCTTCATATGTGAAAATCATCATAATACCTACTTCCTAGAAATATTGTGAAGAAAAATGAGATGCTGTATGGGATGAGTGCTTCCCCTTGTTGGAAAAAGTGCTAGAAATATATTATTTACCCATTTTCTTCATGTTCCAAAGCTGCCACAAGGGGGTACTGAAGAACCTTTTAGAAGAATTCAGCACCATCTGAGCAGGGCATGGGACAAGGATTCTTTTTAAAAAAATGTTTTTATTGATTTCAGAGAGAGGAAGGGAGAAGGAGAGAGAGTTAGAAAGGGCAGTGTCAAGAGAGAATCAGTGATTGGATGCCTCCTGCATGCCCCCTACTGAGGATGGAGTCTGCAACTGGGGCATGTGCTATGACTGGGAAACAAAGTGTGACTTCTTGGTTCATGGGTCAATACTTAACCCCTGAGCCATACCAACCTGATGGGACAAGAATTCCTAAATTTTGTTTTAACTTGTCACTACTAAATGTGGTATGTAATTGTAGAAGGATTTTATAATTATGAAAACTAAAGAATAATCTATTTCAAAATTGATTTTGGATGGAGGAGTGTCTTGGAGTGGTGAGGAGGCCTCAGCCTCCTTTTCAGAACCTCCTCCCTTTGGCAGTATAGTCTCTTGGTAATCAAGAGCCTCACTGGCCTCACTGGCTTCTGAAATTTTGCCCATTGTATGTTTCACTCTGCAGAGAGATTCCTTGTCTTCTTTCGCTAGAGAAAATTGTTTACGTTTCTATATTGAATATAATTGTAAGCCAGGTTTAAAATGTGATGTTATTACAGCTCCCATGGATTTACATACTTAACTATTTTATACCTAACTAGAGGTCTAGTTCATGAAATCCCCTAGGCCTGGCCGGCTATCAGGGCTGATCTGTGGGGTGACTGGTGGGGTGATTGGTGGGCCCCCACTGGCACCCATCTTGGCTGGCTTGGGGTCTGCAGCCTGGGGGCGGCTCCTGCATTGAGTATCTGCCCTCTGGTGGTCAGTGAGCGCCATAGCAACTGGTCGTTCCACTAGTGCAGGTGTCAGCAACCTGCGGCTCCAGAGCCGCATGCGGCTCTTTTGAAGCATTGCCGCGGCTCCCAGCAGGGCCGACACTATCAGGGCTGATAGCAGGGGGCGGGTGGGAAGCCGCCCACCTCCAGCACTCCCAGCTCTCTGTGTGGCAGGTTGCGGGTGACTTAGCATCGCTAGGCAACCACAGCGTCCCTGTCCTGGCCCAGCCTCCTTCCACTCTCACTAAAAATCAATGGAAAATAAATTAATGCCATATCTACAAATGTGGATAATCTAAAAAGTGATGGATGTGGTCATTCAGATTGTTAATAAGATAATGGCAAAGGGTTTAAACCATTGCCAGTTCCGTTTGCTATTGGATGAGGTGGAAAGCATATATTCTGACCTCCTGCTCCACAACAAGGTCCGGTGGCTGTCCAGAGGCGAGGTGCTAAAACGCTTTGTCGCATGTTTGGAAGAAGTAAAAACTTTCCTGGCCAGCAAAGAGCTCACCTTTGCTGAGCTGGAACAACCAGAGTGGCTAGAAAAATTACATTTTATGGTAGACATGACAGCACATTTAAACACACTAAATACAACCCTTCAGGGGAAAGGAGGCACAGCCCTGCACATGCTGGAGGAGGTTTTGGCATTTGAGCGCAAGTTGACAGTGTTTGTCAAAGATTTACAGAGAGGTACACTGTCTCACTTTCCCTCTTTGAGAGAGTTCAAACAAAGTCATGATACGATAAATTTGGAATATTTGAAGTCTGCAATCACCACAATGCAAAGTACGTTTGGGAAACGATTCTGTGAGTTCAGAGAGGAAAAAACCACATTATCCTTCCCTGTCACTCCCCTGGCGATCGATCCATTCCTATTGAATATGACTGCATTTGCAGGTGTAAGTCAACCTGATCTTGAGATGGAACTGGCTGATATAGCCGACAAAGATATATGGGTGTCCAAGTTCAAATGCTTGACCGCTACTCTTGAGGATGTTGTCCGTCAGAAGGCCATTCTGGCTCAGAATCTTAAATGGAGTGATATTGAAAACCTTCCCAAACAGGACAAACTTGTATTCGAAACATGGAATGCCACCCCCAACACTTATATAAACATAGAAAAAGTATGCATTTGGAGTCCTGTCGATCTTCGGCTCCACATATGTATGTGAGCAGGTCTTCTCCAACATGAACTATATTAAAAACAAACACCGATCACGCCTCACAGATGACAACTTGCAAGCCTGTGTGAAAATGAAGGTAACGTCTTACAGCCCTGATGTGCAGACACTGTGCACTGAGGTTCAGGAGCAAAAATCCCATTAGCCAGGCAAATTAAATATTTTAATTAGCTATTAATTTGCAAAAATATATTTTTACATTGTTAAGTGAAAAAGTCATTTTTTTCTTCAGATTGACAGCTAACTGCATGATCCGGTATATAGCATTAAGGTAAGAAACAATATATGCAGTGTTATATTTGTTTTAAATGTCGCAATGGTTTTGCGGCTCCCAGGTTGTTGTTTTTTCCTTCGGAAACGGGTCCAAGTGGCTCTTTATGTCTTAAAGATTGCAGACCCCTGCACTAGTGGTTCTGCCATTCAATTGATTTGCATATTAGGTCTTTATTATATAGGATAAGACTTAATTAATTTAAATTTTAGTCTAACTTTTTAAATTGATAGGACATTATCTCTACTACCAGAATAGGAGAGCAGGAGAAATATTTTGGGGCACCTTCCTATAGTTCACCAAGTCATATTTTTTGACAAATCATTAAAAACAAAAACAAAAAACCTCTCATTCTTCTGCTGCCAAACTAATGATAAGTAAGGGACATTGACTCTTTGATATTAAATCCCAAGTGAGGTAATAAAACAAAACGATGACAAATTTATTATTAAATAGAAATTTGTTATAATTTTGCATTCTTCCTTAGGGTAAAAAATCTACCTGGGGGGTAGAACCCCAAATGGAATCTCCATATGAACTGACAGTGAACAAAAACAGTACATCTTTCGTTAAAACAGGAATGTTCATCTGCTCAAGAAAAGCTACATTGATTTTAATGAGCAGATACTCAAAAAATAAATGTGACTCAGCTGATTTTCCAGTTTCCTCTGAAAATTTACCTGTTCTGTAATAAGCATCAGTCTTCCCATCCTTAGTTCTGGCTATGCTTGTATCACTGAATTGGACAGATTAAAAAAATTTAGCATTTGTGCAATATTTGTCAAACTTGTCTCATCATGGGATTCATTAGGGACACTTAAGAATAGGGTCCTCCCTGCTCAGAAGATTTTGATTAAGGAAGTCTGGGCTGGTGTTCAGAATTTAGTATTTTAAGAAACCCCCAGGTATATCTTTTACTCAGGTCCCTTTGATAAACCCAATCTGAAAAAAAAATTCCCTTTGGCATAAAATTCAGTTTGAACTGGATGTCCAGTTTGCTGGATGTCCTCCTCCACATCCCCTTAAAAGGCCCATTTGAAGAAAGAGCACTTCAGATGGTCTCTGCGGATGTGAAAGTCTGCTTTTCATGCTCTCAACCCATTTGCTCCTATTTGGGATGTTCCCACTTATGTTAATCCCTCATTTTAATGTGCCTGAAACATAATCTTCAGCTTGTCATTCCAGTTCTGAGATGACGTTTTGTTTAACCTTACTGAGCAAGAGTGCAAATTAAGACATGTTTTTAAGTAGGGAGTTAGTTGTTTAGGAGTCATAGAGACCCAGGTTTGAATGCTAGTTCTTCCAGTTATGTGACCATGACCACATCATTTACCCTCTTTGTTTCCATTTGCTTGTCTATAAAATACAAACATAGTTAGGGTAGCTACATTTATTGTACTCTATTGTAAGTTTTTGATATGAATGATCTCCATTTATCTTTAAAATAACACTGGGATAATTACATTTTTCTGTTAATATCTTTGTTCTACAGCTGAGAAAACTAAGATACAAGGATGTAAATAACTTGCCCAAGATCTGACACCTAGAAGGTGGTAAGCTAGTACTCATTCAAAAAATTGTGGGAAGAATAATTATAATTCTTTATAGCTCTCTATCTATATATTTTTCTATTTTTTAATACAAATTCTGAAGGACAGCTAGCATTACCAATATTTATATCTAATAGCATGAATTGAATGAATAGAGTATATTTAATAATATAGTTAAAGAGTTTCCCAGCAGTAATACTAGAGTGTCATCAGAAAAACTAAGCAAACAAGGTCTATTTGTCAGAGAAAAGTAAAAATCATTAGTAATAAGAGCACACTCTCTAAAAAAGCATTTGCTCAATGATTGGAATAGAAGTGGTGTCTTGAAAAAAAAACTCCTGTCACTTCTATTTTGTAAGTTCTCTAATACTAGCATATTGCTTTGAGAATGACAAAAACAATGGGCTGCAAGACAGAGACATAAGAGGAGATTGTTCACACGCCTGGCTTTGCCATGTGTGTTAGACTAGTAATGACCTGGGAGAGATGCTAGCCTATTTCTTTAGCTCCTGTATAGCTGCATGAAGTAAATCTGATCAAAGTTGCTTAGGGAATCCCTCATAAGTTTCATCGGTAGCTATGCTTCACCCTGTAATGGCAGAACAACCTGTGCAAGAAACAAGAAGATCTCACATACTTTGAACCTCCACAGTCCTCCAATATCTTCGGTCCTCTCAAAGCAGGTGGGCTCGAGTCCCTCATCCACGCAGCACTTCAGAGAGATCAGTCCACTGACACCAGCTCCAATCACTGCCACCTTCTTTGCCATGGTCTCCTGTCACAGAATTAATCAGTCAGTGGCTTTCAGCGGGGCAAAAGATAAGAGAGCCTTATAGTGTGTTCAGGTGCTGGGCTTTAAATGCTATAGTAGTGGTAATTTAATAACCAGCTGGATTGGAATAAAATGCCTCAATAGCCAAATTCCAAAGTCTCACGGGCTTTATTGCAAGCCTTGTTTACAAAGTCTTGGTTCAACATTTAAAAACAACCTACTTAACAAAGCCAAGTGGTTCAAAGACTAAGTTCTAGGGAGATGAGCCAGATCTGCAGTTATGTTCACTACAGTTGAGAGCTTAGAGTTTAGGGCCGAGCGTTTCCTTGTCAGCTTCTTCCCCCAGCTGTTACCCTTACTTTTGTTGTTACCTTTTTGGCGCTGTCTCTCTGACACAATGGTTTGCTTTGTCGGTTGTGTGCTCCAAGGCAGTCAGAAGGGTTTTAAGAGTTGAAGGAGGCAGCGAGAAATGGGAGGAGCGTCTCATTCCAGCATTTTGCCAGTGGAGACTCAAAGGACTTTGTTAGTGATGAAATCAAGCTAGGAGCCCATATTTTGAGGTCCAGGGAAATGGAGAAATGCCTTTTAGTGCCAATACTATACATACACTTACATATCAGATAGATTAAAAACCATTTTTGTAGTGGGTGTAGACAATGTTCATTTGCAAATTAGCAAACACGCAAATATGGGTAAGTGAAAAGAAGTTGAAATTACCCTTAACGCTATCCTATAGAGATAAATTTAGCCACTGTTGAAAATTTGCTGTATTTTGTAGATATTTATATACATACACCTATGCACATACAAACAAAAATAATTTTTGTTTGACTAGATCCATATCTAGTTAAATATGACTAGATCCAAATCTAGTCAAATTTTTTGTTTGACTAGATCAGGGGCCGGCAACCTTTAAGACATAAAGAGCCACTTGGACCTGTTTTCGAAGGAAAAAAAAAACCTGGGAGCCGCAAAACCATTGCGACATTTAAAACAAATATAACACTGCATATATTGTTTCTTACCTTAATGCTATATACCGGATCGTGCAGAAAAAGGATTTTTTCACTTAACAAAAAGAGCCGCATGCGGCTCCGGAGCCGCAGATTGCCGACACCTGGACTAGACCCATATCTCATCTTGATCTGTCTGCTTATGAATCTATTAGGCACTATTTCTGACATATCACTCTGTCTGGATGAATAAAATAGATTGTCAGGATGGATTTCTCAGAAGTGACATACTTTTTTTTTGGCTTGGCTTTATTAGACTTGACAACTTCCAAGTCCTAGCATTCTGTACTTATCTCTTTCTCGATTGCTTACCCTGACTAGATCCATATCTCATCTTGATCTGTCTGCTTGTGGGTACACAGACTTGAATGAATCTAGTGCTCCTTCTAAGATCTTCCTGTCCATTGCCTCTTTCTGGATTGATATAAAACTGGATAATTAATCTTTTTACAATTTGTTATTAGCACTACCATTAATTAAGAAGACTTAACTAGCAACAGAGAAGCAAGAATATACAATGGAGAAAAGACAGTCTCTTCAATAAATGGTGGTGGGAAAACTGCATAACTACATGCAAAAAATGAAACTGGACCACTTTCTTACACCATATTAAAAAATACCCACTTCAAAATGGATTAAAGACTTAAATGTAAGATCAGAAATCCTAAAATTCCTAGAAGAAAACAGGCAAAAACTCTTTGACACTGGTCTTATAAGTATATTTTTGGACATGTCTCCCCAGGCAAGAGCGACAGTTTCTAAAATATGTGTGCATGAGGGTGGAATGCACACTGTGGCAGCATTTTCTGTAGCATTTTAAAAACTCTCAGAGATTCATGGGGAACATGTTTAGGGATAAAAACAAAACAAAACACATCAACAATGCATGAATATTTTACAATCTGCACTAACACAGCTTACCTCCAATGGGGGCAGTGTCCAACCTTTTGGCTCTGATTTCTCTAGGTAAGTGCTATGCCCTGGCTTTTTCTCTAACAGAGTGGTCTGCAAACTCATTAGTCAACAGAGCCAAATATCAACAGTACAACAATTGAAATTTCTTTTGAGAGCCAAAATTTTTAAACTTAAACTTCTTCTAATGCCACTTCTTCAAAATAGATTCGCCCAGGTCATGGTATTTTATGGAAGAGCCACACTTAAGGGGCCAAAGAGCTGCATGTGGCTATCGAGCTGCAGTTTGCTGACTACAGCTCTAACCCATACACATTTTGATTTCAACAGCACAAGTTATAAGGCTCATACCTCAAACTGTATATATCTTAAAAAATTCTTCTTTTCAGCAAATGTCCTTATGTTTTCCTGGAGCTTGCCATGATGCAGGAAGTTGTGTTAATCTTCAGGGTACGAGAAGTCTGGAAAGCACATCATCTCCTTGGAAGAGTTGGTGAATACAGATGGGTAAATGCTGGCTCTGTCTTCTTCTACATGTTCCTGGAATAATAACAAAGCTTAAAAGGAAAAAAAAAGAATGGTGTGACCCTTAGTGGATATTCAATGCTCTGATGACTGAAAACTTTTTAATATGTAAAAGAAAATAATAAAACCTCTCAAAGACCCATGAAAAAAATGAACAGGTCTCTGTAAGATCTGGAAAGAAAGCCATAGCTCTGGCTCGGAGTTGCCACTGTCAACCTTAGTCCTGTTATTCTAATAACCCCCCAGTATTAGCTGTTTTTTTCTGTCCTATAGAGTTTTTCTTTTTTCTTTTTTCAATCAGAGCAGTGATTCTGATCTCATGCTCATGTTAAACACACACACACACACACACACACACACACACACACACACACACGCACCCTCACACCCTCCTTTCTTCCCTCCCTCCCTCCCTCTCTCCTCCCCCCAACTCCTACTAAATCGTCTGAAGGAGGATGCAGCTTTTAGCCTACTCAATTAATTTATATGTTGTTCAGCAAGTTCTTCAACAGCAATAGAACCCTCTGTTGAAATCGTTTCCCAATGTGGATGAAATCAGAATCACCTTAGACCATAGATTCTGGGTACTACCCTCAGAATTTCTGACTCAGTGTGCCTGATAATTTGCATTTCCAACCATTAGGCAATTGTTGATGTGGCTGGTCCAGGGACTGCATTTTGAGGACCACTGTTTTATTGGAAGTGAACTCTGTGCTTGAGGAGTTCTAGCTCACCAATTAGTGGCTTTCACTCTTTACCAGGAAACATAGGAAACCACAAGCCATATAACTTGTGTTCCATGAGCAATTCATTTTAAAGTCACTGTGCAATTGAAAAGCAGCTTCTTTTGAGAAGTGATTGAAGCCTTACTTGAAAAATCAACATTTCCTCTCTGTTGCAAGCACAGGGCAGAAGTTCACACAATATGTTGCCTTAGAAGTACCTTCAGAAGTTGGCAGCCTCAGCTTCCCCAAATCCTGAGGGAACTCCCATGGAATGATGGAAAAGCAAGGAATGTCATGTTGCTGTTGGACTCCAGATGTCTGTCTCCTGCCAGCCCCAACTGACCTCGGGAAGATTGAGACAAAAAGTACTGGAAAGAATTGGGAAGATTGTGTCTCTTGGGACTGCCTGAGGCCTCAGTGTTTTCCCTGAAGTTGGAAATAACACTTCGTCTGCTCATGGTTGCTGTAAGCTCAAATTTTAACTTTTTAAACCTCAATTGGAAGTTTCTGCTAAGGTCAGAAAGAAGGTGAAGGCTCATGTTTGGGAGGTTCTCACGTCTGTCTTCCCTGTTCCCCACAGCTGGTGCCTTTCATTGACAGTTAAGAGAAGAAGGGTTGAAGGAAGTTTTTCAGCTGTCCATTGAAGGCAGGGAGGGCTGAACTGCACGCTGGGGACTAGCTAAAAAAAAAAAGTAAGATTCTGCTCTTGAATTATCTCCATGTTAAATGAATCTATGCCCTTTGGCCCCTGGACCCAAGCCAATCAGAACACGGGGAGAAGAATGTGTGTCCTACAGCCCATTGGATTCCCCCCCCCCCCCCCCAAGAGGCTGCTCTCCAAACAAAAGGAAATAGATGTATAACAACAGACAATTGCTCCAGAGAGCTCCCATTTTCATTATTTCAATATGTTGGGTGGTTCAGTAAGGCAGAAATTAAGCTCAGACTCTGCCTCTGGCTGAGAGAGCTTGCTCTAAATTGAGATCCAAGCAGCTGCAGGCCATTTCTCACTGCCTGCCTGGAGTTATCACTGCATCCATGTCTCATCTTTGCCACTAGAACATAAGCAACTTGAGGGCAAGGTCAGAGGCAAGTCCAAGAATGCTGTATGTGAATTTTAGTAGTCTTCCTTGATCTCCTTTCATTTTCCATCTCTGCCCATCAGTCTCATTTCTCTTGATCTAAATATACCCTTGAGATCCAGCTCAGAAATTGCCTACTCCCTCATACCTGTCCTTGCCTTCTCCCTCACCAACAGGAAATTATCTCTCTTCACCATGCTCTGATGGTCTTCACTGCCCTCATCACATGTTCTCTTGTATTATAGCTATCCTAATGTTTGTTTTCTCTCTGCTTTTGAAATACTGGCCACCTGCCATACCTCTTATCTGCAGCTATACTTCACACAGTGCCATACACATAATTACACTAATTTGTATATTTGTTGAATGAATAAATGAGTGAATAAGTAGAACAAATGTTCAGATAGCTCTGTTTTCCCCATTTGCAGCCAAAATATTCTGACCTATTGTACTCGGGTTGTTGAGCAAGCTCTTATTACAACAGATTAAAATTGTTTGAGGCCAGGAGGTCTTGTTAGAGAGAATGTGAAACTTAAAACATGCTCATACTCAACCTGCTAGTGTGTAAACCCAATTTGGCTTTTATTTTATAGGAAAAGCATGCAGTGAAAAGTTCAGAATGATCAGGTTTCTTTCTTCTGGAACACCTTTGCCTAACAGGACTTGCAACATGATAGCTTATATAATACATTTTCCAAAAATCCCTCTCTGTTCATATATTGTACCAAGCCACTTTTTTTTTTTTTTTTTTTTTTTTTTTAAGAAGGAAGGATTATGGTATCTGGACGGGGCTAAAGCTTACAATATTTGCAGCCACACAGAGCCTTTGATATAATTTTGCTTATACACATGACCTCATGGAAATGAGACATCCCTTTTGTGGATAGCCCAGGATCTGATATTGCATCTTACCGACCTATCATCTGATCTGGCTGCACTGATTAACTTGGACCCCTAGGTACACCATGTTCAGTGCCTTCTCTGGAGTGCTGGTTACTGCTGAGAACCAATTCCAGCATGCAATAATTACAAGAGTTCCATCAAAAGGTTGATGGGACTTGGGGAGGTCAACAGGGTTGAGTCACATGTAGTTTACCTTGTTGGAAATGGCTAAACAGCACGTCCCTCAAACCTGAATAGGATTGTTAACTGCCAGAGAGCTCAGGGCATTTTATTGCCTCCTGTTGGCCAAACACCTGAACAGTTGTAGGCTGTTCCCCAAACTGACAATTCTTCTGTACCCTTTGATACTCTACCCTTTGAAGTGTATATTTCCACCTTGTTTTGGGACAAATTGTGTTGAATAAAAGCATGGGTCCTTGTTCAAGGGAGAGTCTTTAGCTCCCTTTAGCTGAAGATCCTCTGACCCCCAATGCTTTTCAAAATTATCTTTCATCTCCGGACTCTTTAATCATTTATGCGAAGCCCCTTTCTCCAGAATGCTGAACCCTTTGTAAGGCTGGGACAAGAACCCTGGCAGGTTATCCTATCTAGAAACCTCTTCCACCTGGTACTATCATCCTGTTGGACACTGTGCATCTGCAGGGTGCTGTTCACAGGCTACAGTGGGAATGGCACTTTCTGCAAAGTGTCACCTAGTGGACATCCTTCAAGTCTCAGCCAACAGCTGAGGTGAATACAAATGTGTTCTAAATTCGCACTGATAACTCTCTATTATAGCAACGTGTTGTTGCAGGTTGGGTTATAACAGACTAGGGGACAATACATTTATAAGATGAATGATATGGATATAATTAATGTCTTTAAGCCAAACACATTTCATCTACATCCAATAACTATGTTTGGGGAATTCACAACAGAAAGGCTATTTTTTCCCCCAAACTTGGTTTTTGAAATTTAAAAATGGGGTTAATAATGAATATTTCCTTGTTTCTACAACAATGAAGCTGAATGGCAGAGGCAGTCTGTTTTCCTCTGGATTTGGAACTCAGAGTATTCAATAATCACACAACCAACATACACAATCTATATTATAAAAGGCCTGTGGCCATAACGACCAACGACCGGACAGGGAACCAGGTGGGTGGCGGTGGTGGCTAGAGCAAAGCAGCCCTGGTCCTGGGTGGGTGCCTGGCAGCGGCTAGAGAGAAGCAGCCTGGGTCCTGGGTGCCTGGTGGCCAACAGGTGGTTGGGTGGGTGTGGTGAGGCACACATTGGTGAGTGAGGCTGTAAGCATGATCAGGTGTGTGTGGGTGGGCAGGGGGCGGGTGGGCGGGGCCATGCAATTTAGCACGCTGGGCTTCTAGTCATTTATAAAAGCTTATAATGCTTTCCCAGTAGACATGAGTTATAGAATCACAACCCATTAGAATTGGAAGACACATTAGAGATAACTTAATTTTCAACCTCTGCATTTGACAAATGAGCATTTGAGGTCCAGAAGGAAAAGTGACTTGCCTAAAATTTATCTGCCCAGAAAACCTAATAGTTGAGACTAGAACTTCTGACCCCAACTAGGTTTTTCTTTTTCTTTCCCCCCATGTTCCTAGGATTTAAGAGCAATAGGGATAGAATCCTGTCAGTCACATGGGGATATAGTGGGGTGATTTTCATTTAATTACTGACTAATTAGCACTCTTTGCAGCCTGGAGATCTGGGCTCTGTCAGACCAGTCACAGTATTTAATAAGCTGGAGACATCCTTTTCAGGAGAAGCTCTGCTGGTGCCAAATAGTTTTGAGTGATTGGACATTAGTGAGATGAGAGAGATGAGATTTTACTTTCCAGATCTGGAACATTTGTGACCTTCCTCCAAGTCCGAATTAGAACTGATTAGATTTAATTTGCTGTGTAACCCATCTCCCTTCTATTGGTGTTCCAGTGGTGTGCCACTCACTGAGAATTCCCACAGGCCTCCAACATCATTGCTCCTTTTAAAGCAGGTGGGCTCCAGCCCCTCTTTTAGACAGCACTGTATGGAGGCCAAGCCACTGACGCCAGCTCCAATCCCTGCCACCTTCTCTGCCATGCTTTCTTGTCACAGGGTTAATCAGTCTGAGCTGCTTCAGTGGGGTAAAAGATAAGCGTCTTTAGCTTTAAACTCCAGAGCCGTTGTAATTCAATAAGTAGCAGAATAAAATACTTCAGTAGTCAGGTTTCAAAGTCTCATGCATTTTACTGCAAACCTTGCATACAAAGTCTTGGTTTGGTATTTGAAAGCAAACCATTTAACAAAGCCAAGTGATTGAATGCCAGGGTACTAGGGAGATGAGCCAGATCTCCAGTCACTACAATTGAGAGCCTCAGAGTTGAGAGCTGAGCTTTTCCTTATTAGCTCTTTCTCCCAGCTGTTATCCTTACCTTTGTTGTTGCTCCAAGGATGGCTGACGTTTAAGTGTCAGGATGCTTACCTTAACAGAAGAAAATAGAGAAGCACATTAACAATTGATGCTTATTATTATTATTATTATTATTATTATTATTATTTATTTCTACCAACTTTGTGATAGTAAGATTCTAAATCTGGTTTCTTCTTCTGATTATTCCAGATGCCAAACATAGCCAAGTCAGTGATTGCTAGAGCAGGAAGGAACTTGAAGGTCATCAATCCAGTGCTCTCAATGAAAAATGAAGCAATGGTCACTCCAAGATTAGAAATTTCTTATTCAAGGTCTCAGAGCCATCAAGTAAAGGTTTCATAACTAAAACTCAAGCCTTCTGCATGCAATCCATGGGACCACATCACCCCTCTACACTTTGGATGCTTGACTTAAAGGGACATACTCTTACTTCATTACCTTCCTTTTCCCCAGAGAACTAACAGTTTTCTAAATGTAGAAGAGAATGTCTTAAACGTATTTTTTCATTGTTGAAAGTATTACAGATATCTCTTTTATTTCTCCTGTTGACCCCCCTCCACCCAGCTCCCACCCTCTCTGCAGGATTTCCCCACACTTTTGTTTGTCCATGGGCTATGCATATAAGTTTTTTTGGTTAATCCCCCTCCACTTCCCCCAGAATATGTCAGTCTATTGCATGTTTCAATGTCTCTGGATCTGTTTTGTCCAACAGTTTATTAGATTCCACATAGTAGTATAAGTGAGATCATATGATACTTGTCTTTCTCTGACTGGTTCATTTTGCTTAGCATAACACTCTCCAGGTCCCTTGATGCTGTCTCAAAGGATAAGATATCCTTTTTTTTTTTTTTAATATAGCAGCACAGTATTCCATTGTGTAAATGTACCACAGTTTTTTTTTTTAATGCATTCATCTACTGATGGGCACTTGGGCTGTTTCTAGATCTTAGCTAAAACCGTGTAAATAACATAGTTATGAACATAGGGGTGCATATATTCTTTCTGATTTGTGTTTCAAGCTTCTTAGGATATATTCCTAGAAGTGGGATCACTGGGTCAAATGGCAATTTCATTTTTTATTTTTAATTTTTATTTATTTTATTTTATTTTTTTATTATTGATTTTTTTTACAGAGTGGAGGAGAGAGGGATAGAGAGCTAGAAACATCGATGAGAGAGAAACATCGACCAACTGCCTCTTGCACACCCTCTACCAAGGATGTGCCCGCAACCAATGTACATTCCCTTGACCGGAGTCGAACCTGGGACCATTCAGTCCGCAGACCGACGCTCTACCACTGAGCCAAACTGGTTTCGGCTCATTTTTTATTTTTTGAGGAAACTCCACACTGTTTTTCATAGTGGCTGTGCTATTCTGCATTTCCACCAGCAGTATACTACATCCTGGTCAGCAATTGTTGTTTGTTGATTTATTGATGGTAGCTATGCTGGCAGGTATGAGATGGTACCTCATTGTCATTTTAATTTGCATCTCTCTGATAATTAGTGACATTGAGTATTTTCTATATCTCTTGGGCATTTGTATGTGCTCTTTGGGAAAGTGTCTATTTAGGTCTTCTGCCCATTTTTAAACTGGATTGTTGTCTTCCTTTTGTTTGGTTGATTGAATACTTTATATATTTTGGAAATTAACCCCTTATCAGATATATTATTGGAAAATATGTTCTCCCATGCGTGGGTTCTCTTTTCAATTTGATGCTAGTTTTTTTTTGTTTGTTTTTGCTGTGCAGAAGCTTTTTATTATAATGCAGTCCCATATTTGTTTTTTGTTTGTTTGTTTGTTTTTCTTGACCTAGGCAATGTGTCTGTGAAAATTCTGGTTCCTGAGATGTCTGACATTTTGCTACCAATATTTTCTCCTAGGATTTTTATGATTTCATGACTTACCATTTAAGCCTTTTATTCATTTTGAGTATATTCTTACATATGGTGTAAGTTGGTGGTTTAGTTTCATTTTATTGCCTGTACCTGTCCAATTTTCCCAGCAGCATTTATTGAACAGACTGTTTTTATTCCATTGTATACTTTGGCCTCCATTGTCAAATATTAATTGAGCATAATGGCTTGAGTTTATTTCTGGGTTCTCTATTGTGATTCATTGATTTATAATACTGTTCTTGTGTTAGTACCAGGCTATTTGACTACAGCGGCTTTGTAGTATTACTTGATATTTGGTATTGTGATCCCTCCAACTTTGTTCTTCTTCCTAAAGTTTGCTGAGGCTATTTGGAGTTTTTTGGTTCCATATTAACTGTTGAAGTATTTGTTTTGATCTGTGAAATATGCTATTGGTGTTTTAATAGGGATTGCATTGAATCTATAGATTACTTTGTGTTATAGGCCATTTTAATAATGTTGATATACCAATCCATGAATATGGTATATTCTTCCACTTGTTTATATCTTCTTCAATGGCCTGTCATTTTCTGAGTACATATCTTTTATCTCCTTGGTTAAATTTATACTCAAGTATCTTTTTTTTTCTCTCGCAGTGGTAAATGGGGTTGTCTTTTTAGTTTCTTTCTGAGTTATCATTATTAGTGTATAAAAATGCCATTACTCTGACTGGTGAAGTCTTTAGGATTTTCTGTGTACAGTATTATGTCATCTGCAAATAAGGCCAGTTTTACTTCCTCCTTTCCAATTTGGATGCCTTTTATTTCTTTTTATCTGATCACTGTGGCTAGGACTTTCAGTACTATGTTGAATAAAAGTGGTGAAAGCAAACATCCCTGCCTTGTTTCTGTTCTTAGGGGGAATGCTTTAGTTTTTGCTCATTGAGTATGATGTTGGTTGTAGGTTTGTCATATAGATTTATTATGTTGAGCTGTGATCCCTCTATTCCCACTTTCCTGAGAGTTTTTATAAAAAATGGGTGATGGGTTTTGTCAAATGCTTTTTCTGTGCTCTTGATATGATCATGTGGCTTTTGTCTTTCAGTTTGTTTATGTGATATATCACATTTATGGATTTGCGAATACTGTACCAGCCCTGAATCCCTATAATAAATCCTACTTGGTCATATTGTATGATCTTTTTAAGATATTGCTGGATCTGATTTGCTAATGTTTTGTTGAGGATTATGTGTTCATTTTCTTTGTTTCCATGAAGTTTTTTATTTCTTCCTTGATTTCATTGGTAACTTATTCATTATTTAATAACATACTATATAGCCTCTATGTGTTTGAATGTTTTTATTGTGGTTGAATTCTAGTTTCATGCCATTGTGATATGAGAAGATGCTTGATATATTTTCAATCCTCTTGAACTTGTAGAGACTTAATTTATGTCCTAACATGTGAGAATATGTTGTGTGCATTTGAGAAGAGTATATACTTTGCAGCGTTGGAGTGGAATATTCTCTAAATGTCAAGTAAATATATATGATCTAGTGTGTTGTTTAAGGTCTCCGTTTCCTTGTTGATTTTTTGTTTGGAAGATCTATTCAGTGATGTCAGGGGGGTAAACTCCCCTACTATTATCATATTGCTGTTGATTTCTCCCTTAAAGATCTCCAAGAGCTTTTTTATATATTGCTCCTATATTGGATGCATATATGTTTATTAGAGCTTTTTTATATAATGCTCCTATATTGGATACATATATATTTACTAGGGTTACATCCTCTTGTTGACTCTATCCCTCCAGTATTATGTGATGTTCTTTTTTTGTCTCTTGTTATCGTCTGTGCTTTGAGGTTTATTTTGTCAAATATAAGTATTACTACCCCTGCTTTTTCCCCCCATTTGTATGAAAGATTTTTTTCCATCCCTTCATTTTTATGCTGTGTGAATCTTTTATTCTGAAGTGGGTCTCTTGTAGACAGTATATATATATATGGATCATATTTTCTTATCAATTTAGCTATCCTATGTCTTTTGATTAGAGCATTTAATCCATTTACATTTAAGGTTATTACTGATAGGTACTTATTTATCACCATTTTAATTCTTTACTAGAGCCCCAGTGCATGAAAATTCATGCACTGGAGTGGGGGTGGGGAGGTCCCTCAGCCTGGCCTGCTCCCTCTCACAGTCCAGGAGCCCTCAGGAGCAGGAGGGTGGCCTGGCGATCAGGGGATGGCGACACCCATCACATCTCTGCTGGCAGCACAAGTCTTGGCCAGCCCTGGTTACCTGAGCCTTGGGTGGCCCTGGGCAGCTGGGCAGCTGCGATCTGAGGCTTGCCAGCCAACATCCTAGGCTTGCCAGTTTTATTCTTTATGCCTATGTTTCTATATATATATTTCTTATAGCAGCCCCTTTAACATTTCTTGCAATGTTGACTTGGTGGTAATAACCCCTTTAATCTTGTTCTTGGTCTGGTAAACTCACTATTTCACCATATTTTTTGAATGATAGCCTTGCTGGATAGAGTAGTCTTTTTTTTTTTTTTTAAATATATTTTATTGATTTTGTACAGAGAGGAAGGGAGAGAAAGAGAGAGTTAGAAACATCGATGAGAGAGAGTCATCGATCAGCTACCTCCGGCACACCCCCTATTGGGAATATGCCCGCAACCAAGGTACATGCCCTTGACCGGAATCGAACCCAGGACCCTTCAGTCCCCAAGCCAACGCTCTATCCATTGAGCCAAACCGGTTTCGGCTGGATAGAGTAGTCTTGATTTCAGATCCTTGCCTTTCATTACCTTGAATACTTCATGCCATTCCCTTCTGGCCTGTAGTGTTTCTGTTGAGAAATAACCTGGCAGCCTTTTGGGAGCTCCTGTGTAAGTTACTGATAGTTTCTCTCTTAATGCCCTTAAGTTTCTCTCTTTGTCCTTCATGTTTGCCAGTAAAGCAGAGTATATCAAGAAAATATTGGGAAAGAAACAAACAAGCTAAACAAAACAATAGTCTTATTTTAGGAATGTCTTTCTCTGAGCTGTTCTTCCTTTCCCCACCAAACTGTGCCCAGCTGGAGTATCTGAGGCTTCAGAGAGTTGATCTAGCCCCTTTCCTATTGCAGGTGGTGCGCCTTGCCTGCAGGAGAGGTATGCAGAGCTCCACCCCTCTTTCCCAGTTCTGGCTGGCTGAACTCACAGGGCACTCACCTCAGTCTCTCCACAAAGCAGACACAAACCCAGCTCTCGCTGGTCTGTCTCCCCAACATAAACCTTCCTAGGGGATGCCGTGGTGCACCATCAAAAAAAAAAAAAAAACCATATAAAGAAACAAACAAGCAGAAACCTGCTTTGTGAGAACCCGACACACTTGTCCCTCAGCTCGAAGCTGGTTTCCTGCACGGCCGATCTCAGTAAAGCTGGGGCCGAGTCCCAGCCCCATTCACAATCCACGCTCACTTCACTGCAGGTCAAAAAACCCCATCTGCCCTGTTGGCAGCTCCAGGAGGGCCCTCTTTCTCTTTCCCACGCCACACAATTTAGATGCTTTCTGGGGCTCTGCACAGTGCCTTTCAGGAAAGCAGAGGATCCCTTAAGGTCACTGCTGGGTGCAGCCACGGGCCTCTTTCTATTCTGGAGCCACACTCCATGGCACAGTTTTTCCTGCAACCAGAGCCCCGAGGGAATCCTGCCTGGGCTGCTGCCATCAGGCACATTCTTTCACTTGGAAGGTACGGATACTACCTGGCAGGCAGACTGTCCCCTGAATCCCTCTGCCCAGCACTGCACGGGCTCTCCTTCCCATCTCCATCACTCAGGGTTTGAGATCCCTGTGTTTGAGGCCAGTTCACACTCCCAAGGGGAAGGAGCATTGCGGCCACTATCCCTTGGGCCTTGCAGCCGAACACCGGCTTCAGGGCGACTCCCCCTTTCCACAGCTCCCCTCTCTTACCAGTCTCTATGTTGTTTCTTCAGTGATCCTTAGACAAAATATGTCCAATCAGTTACACTTTTCTTGTTTTGTTTTTTTTTAAGCTGACTGCACAGTATTTTAATAAATCCAGTCTGTGGCTGGGAGCAAGGGCACTCCACCTCTTATTCCAGTGCAGCCATCATTTAGAAGAGAGTGTCTTTTGATGTAATGATTGGAAAAGGGCACTCTTTTGCTTTATTCTTAAAGTAAAAATTCCTTTGTCTTTGAATTTTTTATGATAGAGAGCCCTGATAAAACCTGGAAGAGAAGCACTGAGTGTGGTAGGGAAGTACAGGGATAGGGATGGGGAGCAGAGGAAGAAAAGGGTGGGGAAAGGGCAAGAATGACATCCCTGGTCCTGTCTCCCAAAAATAAAGCAGTCACTGATATGGTCACTGGAGCTGTAAAGTGAGCCCCTGGGAGATTAAAGGAAAAATGGTTCTTTTGTTTATTTTTGCTTTGGGATTGTAGCATATATAACAGAGGCTATACACCTGGACTACAGGGAAAGGTTTTCTTGTGCTAACAGTTTAAAAAGAAAAGCTCAGTTTTCTGGAAATGTAAGAGCACCTGATTTGAGGAACTGAGATAACTTTTGGAGATGATGAGTTTGTATGGCTAGTGAACTCAAGGGCCAAGATTGTGAAGTCACTTGTCTGGCTCCCTCTCACTCCTATACCTGCTCATCCTATTTCTGTACACCTCCCTCATCCCCCTGTTCCCTTCTTATCTTCAGTCCATTTCCTTGAGTGCCTACCACAGGTCATGCAATATAGTAATTTCTCAGAGGTTCAAAGATGGCGGACAGTGTTTTCTCTCTAAAAACATACAACTCATGGAGGAAGAGATGATCAGTATTTCAATGGAAGTATGAGTCAGGGAACATACAACTCTTGGAGGGAGAGATGATCAATATTTCAATGGAAGTATGAGTCAGTGCAGGGCCCACAGGAATAAGAGAGGCTTCCAAAGGAAATAAGAAGAGAGCTGAATCTTGAAGGAAGAATTGACACCTGCCAGGTAGACAATGGGAAAGGAAAACAGAACTGCCTAAAATAAAAATATGTGCGCCTGCACAGAGAAGTAAGAACACGATAGAGCAAGCTGCGGTTAGCTCTGTGTTGCTGAACCACAAGGTGTTTGTGCAAGCAGACCCATGGAAAAGCCCTGAGGCTGGGAATCTACTTTCCTGAGCAGAGGGCAGGGAAAGACCAAACACAGAGGCAGGCCACTGCAGCCTGGTAATGGACAGAGCTTATTAAGGAACATTTCCACAGGAGGCACATACTAGGCAGCTGCAAGATGAAGTGTTTATCCTCCACACTGCTGAGCAGGCACCAAGGAATTATATAGAACAGAGCAGGGTGGGTGGGGAGGATGAGACCAGACCCGAGTATGGGAAATGCCTTACATGTTCGCCCTGTTTAGGAACTAGCACGCCATGAGATACAGGGAAGAGGAACTGGTTTATGTCACAAGGAGAGTACTGATTATTATTAGGCAGTCTCAGAGGGGGGTTATGAGAAGCAGCCTCTATGCTGGCCTGAGTCTAGCTCAGCGTCCGGCAGTGGTCATGTCTCTCCTCCACAGATGGGAGCAGCAGAATTAAACAAGCAGAACCCAGATGATAAACGATATTGAAGTGCCCCTTTCAGGCCATTGGATACTGTCTTCTAGGTTATGGTGATCCCTTCAAGAGAGTGACAAGGAAAGATCCGATTCAGATGATAGTGAGAGTGAACAGTAACCAGAATCAGGGATCTCCAGACCCAGGAGCTTATTTCAATAGTCTAGGCCAGAGAAGCCAAAGATTTAAAGTAGAGCAGTGCAGAGTATAGAGGATGGAGATTGGACATAAGAGATATTTAGGAGGTATTTTGGGGATGGATTATATCTGTTTGGAGACTTGCTGACTGATTATGGATTTGATGCCTCAAAGGAAATCCTTCCATCTTGAGAGAGTCTGTGTTATGATTAATATGCATACCATTCATGATTTCATACAGGAAGCAGAGACCATCCTATTTCACAAAGAAAGCAACACAGTACAGGGAATTAGTTGCCTGCTAGATGTTAACACACCCGTTCAAACATTTTTGCTGATCAATAGCCACAAAAATTTGGTGTCTACTTCTCTTTGCTTTCCAAGATCAGATGTCTGTCTTACTGAAAACGCTTAAAAATAACGTTTTTAGCCTTCCAGTCCTTGCAATGCAGGAGGGAGTTCTTGGGAGGTGTGTCACTAGACAGTGTCCAGCGCTCTGGGTCATGTGGCATTAAATGGAGGCCAGTCCTGCATCCTCAGAATACCTAAATATATATATTTTTCCAATAGTAATACAGTAAATATTCATGGATGATGTATCCCCTGGGTTGTATATTTTGTGATAACTCCTATAGATGTGAGCTCTCTGATCTGTAAAACGAACAAATTGAAGTAGGTAATTACTATAGTCCTTTCAACATTCTGTGAATCTGTGACTTTACTGAGTAAACCTTATCAGAAAGTAAACCTCTTCAGAGATAGAAACTATAAGCCAAAGGCAACACAAATAGGTTTAAACTGCTTAGGAAGACCTTCCTTATTCTGTGTGCCTCTCACCATCAAAAAGTTTAATGTGGCTGCTGAGAGCCTCTTGTTAAATTGGAAGTTTTAGTACGAGTGGGTCAAGAATGTGGAGCTGGAGTGTGTGACGTGGATCTTTCTGGAGAAAGCTGCTGGTGTGCTGTATATCCCTTTCCCATCAAAGAAACGGGATCAAAAGATCTGCTTGTGGTAAACAGTATAGGACGAGGAGCTCAATTAGACCACTTAGAGAGAAGTTAGGGGATTCGGGGGACCTTCATCTATCAGAAGGTCCTGAGAAATCTGATGAGATTTGGCTGGCTAACTGTGAGGAGAGCTGCTCTGTCTTGGGTTTGGCCTGCACTCCCAGTCTGTCTAGCCAAAGCATGTTTTCCTAAAGGCCAGATGTGAAGCACCCTAGAGAGCTAACATGGGGTCATATTAGTGCCTGTTCAATAGGGCTGCCTGGGGGCAGAAGGGTTCCCCAATGTGAGGAGGGGCTGCCAAGGAGGCATCTGCCAGAATGGGATCAGAATGAAGTTTATGTCAAAGCACCCGTATAGTAAGAATTCGTTTCTTTAACCATATATCATTTAATTTTGTAAAACAAAACAAAACAAAAAAATAAGGTGTAAGAGCAATGAATTGACAATCTTTTATTTGACCTCTGTTTTTTGAACCCCAATATCTTAAAAACTGGTTTCTTTCACAATTCTAGGAAATTGACTTATGGCAGTGCCTTGTTACTGAATTCCAGATAACATGAGGTGGTTGCACAATTTGTTTTAAACATCTATAGGTTTATTGTGATTTCTAGACCCCGAGCTTCATTCCACCACCTCTCCAGGCCTGCTGTCATTACAGATATGTTTCTTTGCCTGAGCTCATGCCTGCTTGGTTCTGTCTTATTCCAGGGAGAGAGGAAGGGAGACCAAGACAACTTAGCCTTCCCTTTCCTGTCCTTGTAGTGACCTGTCCAGGTAGCCAAGAGGAGGGCACGCTGTTCAATCCAGAAAGCAGAAGGGTCAAAATGGATCCTATTCCTTTCTGGAGCTGGGGCCTCAGATGCTTTTGGAAGTTATTCTTCCTAAACCACCTACTATGTTGTGCTCTTCTTAAGGGGTTGAAGTGGCTTGCCACTGGCATTCAACTCGGCTTCATTTTACTGATATCACCAATTCTCACATGTGCCCTGTCTGCAGGATGTGTGGTACCTTTATGCCCATCACACACACACACACACACACACACACACACACACACACACACACCGTATTTCTTCTCATCTCTGACTGGGATCATGCTTCCTCCTGGCACATGCCTCTGAAATTGGGGGTGGAGGACTTTTCCACGTATATTATTTCTGTATAAGTCCTGTGCATGCTTCAAGACCCTTACTACATGTCACTCTCCTCAGGAAGGTTCCCTCACACCTGCATATGTTACTGCTGAGTCCCCATAGATTGAGCACTATGCTCCATACTACTGGACATTGTAGACTTCCAGAGTGGTTGGCTCAGAGACCAATATGTATACTTTTACTTTAACCCTCCCCAACATCCAATAAAGAGTTGAGTATTCAGCAGGAACTCTATAAGTAAATGTTGACAAAACTCAATGTTCCCTTTCTAAGAGTTTTCTTATAAGTAACATAGAACAGTGATTAATTCATATGCCAGGGGATTGCAAGCTCTTTGGTACATCCAATAAAGAGTTGAGTATTCAGCAGGAACTCTATAAGTAAATGTTGACAAAACTCAATGTTCCCTTTCTAAGTGTTTTCTTATAAGTAACACAGAAGAGTGATTAATTCCTATGCCAGGGGATTGCAAGCTCTTTGGTACCCTGGGATTTGGGACTGACTTTGTCCAGAGGAATGCTCAGAGTCATTCTTCCTTTGTTTTGAATATAACATGCTATGTTTATCTCTTCAGGCAAGTCTATGCCAAATACATTTGTTTTCAGTAGTACAGGTTGCAAAACACATTCTCTACATTCATTGCGTTATGTGAAACTAGCCTCAGGGTGTGGATCCACTTAAGCCCATGGGATTTTGGCACACATCTTTCTTCTGACATAGTTAGGGGGAGAAGAGGGGAGAAGGTGAGAAGCTTCTGGAGTTTGAAATTAGGTCAGTTACTTCACAAAGAAGACATTTTATTTTGTTTCCTCAAATGGCATGCCCTTTAACCAAGGCATTCCCATATTCAAAAATCCTTGGTATCTCCCAGGCCTAATGTCCCAAGATTGATATTCAGTTCAGTTAAATTCCTTCACTAACTCATTTAGCCATTTATTATAAAACTAGAGGCCCGGTGCATGATTTTCCTGCACAGTGGGTTCCCTCAGTCTGGCCGGTGATCAAAGCTTATGGGGGTGCGGGGAGGGAGGAGAGAGATGCCGGCTGGGGGAGGGGCCATGGAAGGTTGGCTATGGAGCACACTGACCACCAGGGGGCAGCTCCTGCATTGAATGTCTGCTCCCTGGTGGTCAGTATGTATCATAGTGACTTGTTGGTCAATCGTTCTAATTTCTTAGGCTTTTATATATATATATAGATATATACTTATTATGTGCCAGGTACAATTGTAGGCACTGGGGAGTCAGCAGTGAGTAAATTCAATGACAGAGTATTGAGAAGTGGCAGGAGTTGTGGAAATAAGTGAGGTATGTGACTGTATACAGAGGAGGGTGACAGTGGACATGGGACAGATTAAGAAAAGTACAGGCATAACTCTAATAGAGGCCAAAATCCAAGAGACACCAAAGGAAACCAAGTTACACTGAGTCAAAGGAAACAGGGCCCATATTTATCCTGGGATAAAATTAAGAAAGCCTTTATGGAGGGAGTGGCATTTAGATGAGTTTAAAAATGCTGGTTGATTATTATTTTCTCTCCCCCTCAAACCCATTCTTTTATGCTATGCTTTCTGATGCTGGGCCTGGGACTCTGAAAAGCCATTCAGAAGCTGGGAAAAGAAGGTGCTTGATCCTTCCTGTTTCTTTCAGTATTGCTGCAGCAAATGTCTTCATGCAGGCAGCCATGTTGGTCCATAAGTAGTTCCAGTTTACAGTGGTTTCAACATCGTAGGACCACTATCTATGTCCTCAGAGGGGAGGTCCCAGCTCTTCTCTAACTCTCTAAGCTTTTCAGGTTCAATAATCCCAGTTTCTTTCCTTTTTTTCTTCAGCTCTGTCTGGAGGTGGTAGTTCCTTCTATAGTTACCACGTCTGATATTTTGTGTTCCCTTCTGGTCTTTTAGTGTCTTTGATATCTTGCCAACAATTTTAAAAAATTAAAATATTTTTATTGCTTTTAGAGAGAAAGGAAGGGAGAGGGACAGATAGAAATATCAATAAGATGGAATCATCAGTTGGCTGCCTTCTGAATACCCCCTATTGGGTATTGAGCTGGCAACCTGGGCATGTGTCCTGACCGGGAATTGAACCAGTGACCTCTTAGTACATGGGATATGCTCAATTCACTTAGCCGCACTGACAGGGCTTGCCATATTTTCAGAGGCCTGTGCCATGAGGGAGCATGATCTGAAGTTTCAAGTTCCTGATTAGACATTGACTGATGCAGAAATTGGTGCAAGAAAGGGTCCACAGGAATAACACTCAAAAGAAATTTGGGAGTCGGTTCGGTCATGTCCTTTGACTTGAACGTAGTGCTGAATTCTTTGACAGTAATGAATCAGGAAGCAATAAGCCATGGCATATTAACCACATTATTACCTATGTTTGATTTTGAGGAAGTATCTACTGAAGCAAGGGCCTTGGAGGACCCAGTGGCTGGGGCACTTACCGGTGTGGCGATAATGATGTCCACAACACAACGTCAATGGGAGGGATGATTACTCCTGAGCACACTAAGCACTTAGGAAAGAAAAGGACAAACTCAAATTTTTAGACACTCAGTACAATTCACAGTCAGGAAGCCGGAGAGCTCCTGTTATGGACCTAAAAGCTTTTATTTCTTGTAGCTTCAGAGCGAATCTCTCTGAAAATCAGAACAAATTTTACTTTTGCATGTTTTAGTACTATAATGTAGACTGCATCCTCAGCTTCATCAAGCCTTTCAATGAAGTTGAGACTCTTGAATCCTTGAGCCACTCAGAGGCCCTCTTACAGTGAAGGCAACCCACCTACCATGACTGAGGGATGCTAAAGGTTCTGTAATAACCTCGCCCAGAGCTCTTGCTTTGCAAAAGGATGGTTATTCCCAAGATCTATCCCAACCCACCCTTTGTGGCCATTAGATTCATAACCAGACAGACCTCAGCCTGCTTCAGGGGAACAAGTTCAAAGTCTGATGCAGGAGGAAAGAATTTAGATTTAAGATAGGTTTTGAAGATGCTTGGATTTTAAGTAAGATGATAATGATAAATATAGACATAGAGATGGGCTTATTCAGAGAACAAACTGTAAATCATACAATTAGTCAGGAACATGGTTACAAGTGTTAAAGGGAAACAAACACAAGAGCCACACCCAAGTACTTAATTGAAGGGGCCTGGAAAATATATCTCAGATCTGTCTGTTGGGATTAAATTAGAGAAGCAGAACCAGGGATTTGACCATAAGCAATTGTGGGCACACCTTAAGTGTGGTCTCTACAAAGCAGCCGTCTTCATATCTGGTGCTGGAGCTTGAAGCCCACAGGGCAGAAAGTTGGGACAGGACAGGAAGAGAGGATGGTGTCAACTGGGAGAGCAAGGGCAAGGTGGAACCATAAGCTTGGGACTATGTCAGTCTATCTCTGCTTCCAACATTGATGAGGATGATGATATGGGTGTTAAATAGAAGACACTGGTCTCCTTTATCAGCAGAGCTAAACCCACCTGACTCAAAAATCAGAGAAAGAAGTTGATGGAGGCCCCATGGAAAGGTGGGGCTCTGCGAGGGATTCCACAGAGAAATGAGAATATGCATGAGCTCCATGTTGACACATTACAAAGCTACAACACGGGAATTGACAGAGGAAAGGTGTTTTTCACCTCACAGAGTAGTTTCCTGTAGCTGGAGTGGTTTATTCTGGGTGGGAATACAGGAGTGGAGGAGTGTAAATGACCCTGGGCCTGTTAGTCAAGCAAGTTCACTTTAGTCATGAAGATCAGCATTTGTATATCAGCTTTCTTACACAGTAGGTCAACATATTACACTGGATCCTGGTGGCAATAGGAAACAAGTATGATTGACAATCTAGTTTTCACTTCAAAAAGTTTAAAGCCATTAGCACAGCATAATGTTCTCTGTGGGTCTCGGCTCTCCCATTTAAAAACATTTTTTTTTCTTTTTTAATCACAGTTTCAGGTGCACCATCCAGTGATTAGACATTTATATAGTTTATGAAGTGGTCAACCTGATAAATTTAGTTCCCACCTTACCCACCTGTATCAACAATAAACTCTCCAGCTTCCCCCACAGCTATTCTTGCTATTCCCCCACAACCATTCAATGTCTCTACCTGTCATACATTTCCCTGCCCCTTTCCTCTTCCTTTGCAAGTTCCATAAGTAATCTTTGTAAATATCACTTATGCCAACATTCATCCCAGAAGGATGGAAATAAGCCAGACTGAGTATCACTAGACTATGACCTTCCTGAAATGGGACCCTTCTAGGATCCCCACTGCCTAGCACAGTGTCTGGCCCTTGGAAGGTTTTCCATAGATGCTTATTGGTTGAATTAAGTTCCAAGAGCTTCTCATCAAACATTTGCTTGTAATATTTTTCAATTTTATTAGTTTGATGAATTAAGACTTCTGATCACTGTCAGATCTAGAGAGGCAACATATTACTATATAGGAAGACAATTAAGAAGGAACAGTAAAATGGCTCCTAGGCCCTTTTTCCTTCAGAAAAGCATCTACAGATAGACTCCGGTTATCAAGAGGGAAAGGGAAAACCACTCCCCTCATGAATTGTTCTCCAAGGCACTGGCGAGTGTCTCATTCTTCCACATTGTCGTCAATGATACATGTTTCTTTAACCTCCTTGAAACTTGAAGGCGTGTAATAATTATAAAGAGGCTTCACTTTTTTGATGTAGATGAAGTTAAACAATCTTCGTAAGCTCTGTTTAATAACGGAGGAGGTCATTTTACGGGCTATTTCCTTAAAAAGTTCACAGCTTATTTTTGCCAAATCCCTGACCAGAGGGTCTTCATCCACAAGCACTCGTTCGACAGCTGTAATGGCAGAAGGGCCCTTAGTTCAAGGCATCTGTCTCAGAGTCTGAGAAGCTCTAACTCTGCACAGCCCCACCTTTCAGAGTCTTCCTCTATTTTCTCCTCCCCCACCCCCAATTTTTATTAATATGACTGCTAGCAATCAGGAAGTTTTATCCAGACATAATTAAAAGAAAAATGGAAATATTAGCTAAACATTTATGAAGTATCTATTATGTGCTGAGCATTTTTCTATACAGCATAAACATATATTCACGAAGCGGTTCAATATAGCTCATAATAAAAAAGTTGCACTCAGTCTAAATGTTCTTCAATAGGGAACTACTTCAAAACTGGAATGTCATGGGCCCAGTTCTTCCTTTGATTCCCCTACTAACCACCAACCTCCTGCCATCCCTGGCCCTGTTACATATGAATAAGTAAAAAAAAAAGTTATAAAGCAGGGTTGTTTTGAAAATAACCATGTAGTAACTTAAATGTCTGGGATTATATATATAGCTAGAGGCCTGATGCACAAAATTCTAGCAAGAGCAGGCCTTCCTCCCCCAGCTGCCGGCACTGGCTTCCCTCTGGCAGCCGGACCTGGGCTTCCCTCCAGCTGCCAGACCTGGACTTCCCTCCAGCTGCCAGGCCTGGGCTTCCCTCCAGCTGCCAGGCCTGGGCTTCCCTGCAGCCCCAGCTTCGTCTGGGAGGTCGTCCAGAAGGATGTTAGGTCTAATGAGCATATTATGCTTTTTATTATAGATGATAGGCTAATATCATTATTTTCAGGTCCTGGGTTTGTGGAAAGTTTTTTCTTTCTTTCTTAAAAAGAAATAGGGGAGCCCCGCCTGTATGGATCAGGGGTTGAGTGTCAACCTATGAACCAGGGGGTCGTGGTTTGCTTCCTGGTCAGAGCACATGCTCAGGTTGCAGGTTTGATCTCTAGTGGGGGGTGTGTAGGAGGCAGCTGATGAATGATTCTCTCTCAGCATTGATGTTTCTATATTTCTCTCCTCCCTTACTCTCTGAAATCAATAAAAAATATTTTAAATTATTAAAAAAATAAACGGAGGGGGGAAGGACATATTTAGGAAAAAAAGAGAGGAAAAAGTGTAGGAGAAAGAGAGAAAGAACAAAAAGGTTTGAAGAGATATAGAGAATTTACCAGGCAGTCAAGAAATAATGTAGTGAATAAATGAGTGAATACATGAATGAATGAAAAAGGAAGGAAGACAATGATGTGTCAATGTAGGTTCATCAGTTATAACAAATATACCATGTGGTGGAGGATTCTGATAATGGTGTGGCTGCACATGTGTGGGTGCAGGAGATATAAGGGAAAATTCTATATATTTCACTCAATTTTGCTGTAAATTTGAAACTGTTCTACCTTGTTTGTTATTCTGATCTCAGTTTGGGAAATAGAGGCTGAGAGAGAGAGAAAGAGATGCCAAAGATCCCAACAGTTTGATAGAATAAATAATACCCTTCTTTAAGTTTCTCTTAAAGGTGCAGGTATACATTGCTCTTTTAAAATTGAATCCTCTGAGGGTAGGTCTTGGTTTTGTTTGCTGCTGTAACTCCAAAATAGAGCTGGGAAAATATTTGTTGGATGAATGAGTGAATCAGTTTTCAATTCTCTGTTATTCCTAAGAACTCTAGGGGGATAAGTTGAGAGAGAGAGAGAGAGAGAGAGAGAGAGAGAGAGAGAGAGAGAGAGAGAGAGAGGGAGAGGATGAGAGAGAAGGAGGGAGAGGATGAGAGAGAAAGAGGGAGAGGATGAGAGAGAAAGAGAGGATGAGAGAGAGAGAGAGAGAGAGAGAGAGAGAATGAGAATGGGGAAAGGGATGCCCCTTAACCCAGTTCTTCCTTTGATTCCCCCCTTACCACTACCCTCCTCCCATCCCCGGCCTCTTTAGAGAACTCAAGTGACTAGAATCACAAATAGTGAATGTATTTAGACCTGTGCATGAAGATTTCATACCTTCAACACTTACCCTTCATAATGACTTCAATATCATCTTTGAGCAGTAAATGTCTACCCGATATTGCCAAGTATCCTATACACAAAATAAAACCCCAAAACACATTATGAAAATACATTCTCTGATGTTATCTAGCTATTATCATTGCCTTCTTCAAAGCAAAACATCTCTAGATTATCCTTGGGTCCTCTTTTAGTGCTCTCACATACTTATCAACAAGACTCTTTATTGAAAAATATGTATGTTTGTAAACATGCACACAAACTAATTGCACAGGTCAATGATTGACCACAAAGTGAAGATTTTTAGCTACCACCTAAATGGAACATGCCTAGCATCTCAGAAGCCTTCCTTATGCTCTTTCCCAATCTGCTCCTACCTTCTTTTGGGTCTATCTTTTCTTGTTCAACATTATTTGAGATTCATCCATGTTCTCTAATGGGGCAATAGTTCATTTATTTGCATTGCTAATGGCAGAGGTTGGCCGTTGAAGTTTTCTTGAAACAGAGCCACGCTCATGGGCTTGTATGTGTACATATCATCTCTGGCTGCTTTCACCCATACCAGTAGACTTGTGACATAGACAAGCCATTTTCAACCTTTTTCATCTCATAGCACACATAAACTAATTACTGAAATTCTACAGCATACTAAAATATATATTTTTTGTCAATCTGATAAAAGAATAATTTTGATTCATTCACACCCAATGGCTATTGTGTTGGCTGTTGTCATTTATTTTGACAATCTAAGAGAAAAGAGGTTGGCGCCCTCTATTAAATAGTTAGGTATTGCATGTTTTAAAAATTCTCACAGCACAATGGTTGAAAATCACTGACACAGATCATATGGCACTCTAAGCCTGAAATATGTACTAGTGATATTCCTTCCTTAAGAACTCAGCATTTTTAACCCATTCTGCTGGTCAATGTGTGTTTCCAATTTTGGTCTATTATAAGTAATATTATTATGGGCATTTTTATATATGGATTTTGGTATTCATTTGTATGCATTGATGTTTGGTATCCAGCTGGGAGAGGATTTACTGACTGATGGATATGCTATGTCCACCTTCAGTTGTTACTGCCAAACAGTGCAAAGCAGTTGTACTCATTTTTACTCCCCACATCAGTGTATGAACAATTCCATTGCGCCACACTCTAACATTTGTTATCATTTTCCCCCCCTCCTTTTAGTTATTCTAATGGGTTTGGTAGTAGTATAACATTGTGATTTTATTTCACTTTTTTTGTGATAATGCATAAGAGTTTTTTATATTTATTGGTAATTTGGATATTCTTTTGTCACATGCCCATTCAAATAAGCCTCTTTCCTGGTTTTATATAGTTGAAGACTTTCCTGGTTTTATATAGTTGATTATATTGTTCTTATTTGTAGGCATTTAAAAAAATTCTAGATACTAATTTTTTTCATTGTTAAATAACTTAGGAATACTAGTATCTTCTTTTAACCTGTGGCTAAACTTTCACATTTATATTGTGTGTATTTTTTAATGAACATGCATCTTTAATTTTTACGTAGTCCAATTTTTTTTTGGGGTCTGATAGGAAATTTTGGCCTGCCTCAAGAATATTATATTGATATTCTCTAGTATTTAATTCTAGAAGCTTTATGATTTTACCTTTCACACTTTTGGATTGTAGATCCAACTGGAATTATATGTCATACAGTACAAGCCAAGATTTTTTTTTATGTACCTGTGCAATTGACTCAGCACAATTATGAGAAAAAACTATCTATTCCTACTACTTTTCAGGGTCTCTGTATATGTATGGATCTGTTTCTAGGCTTCCCATCTGTTTCAGTGTTCTATCCATGAGTAACAAATTATCTACAATTCTGTAACTTTATAATAAATCTTTATATTTGGTGGGACTAGTAGCCCACATTTTTTCTTCAAGAGTATCTTGAAGAAATTAAAAAATGCATATTTTTATTGATTTCAGAGAGGAAGGGAGATGGAAAGAGAGAGATAGAAACATCAGTGATGAGAGAGAATCATCATTCTCCTCCTAAATGCTGCCTCCTAAATGCTTTCTACTGGTAATTGAGCCCACAACGCAGGCATGTGCCATGCCCCAGAATCGAACTGTGACTTCCTGGTTCATAGGTTGATACTTAACCACTGAGCCATACCAGCTGGGCATGTAGATTTTTATCATGATTTTCATCTGCTCTGTAGAAACATTTTATAAAATTTGCTTCTCATCTTTCTTTCCTCTCCTTCCCTCTCCTTCCTACCTGGAAATACCTCTGTAGAAAAATAATGCCATTTCTTTTTTTAAAAATTAATTATTTTTTGATCTTGCAATAGTTATATACAGAGGAAAATGCCAGGGTAAAATTCAGAATAGAAGGAATTCTTTTTGGTTTGAAATTAAGTTCTTGTGACACCAGGTTGTGTGTGTGTGTGTGTGTGTGTGTGTGTGTGCCTTTCCTCCTCTCTCACTAGCACAGATCATGAGCTCTAGTAGCTGGCCATAATTATTCAGTTTGTCTTTAATGTTAACTGTTGGTCTCTTTTCTACAACAACAATGTAACTGTGCATTTTCTGATTCCTCATTGTCCTGCTACTCCTTGGTATCAAGTAGGGTTAAGTGAAAATCCTATTACCAAGTTAGGAACTCACTTCGTGTCATTCCAAATAAAGCATTGTCAATTTGGATCCCCATGGTGAGAATCTATTGGGGAAAAACCTCTTTGGTCAGGTTTGTCCAAGATTGAAAGCTTTCGTTATCTTCTCTTAGAATCTTCCTGTACTGCCCCCAACCCTACCTTTTTTTTTTTTTTTTAATATATATACTTTGATAGCTCTTCCTCTTCTGATAGAGTATGGTTATTGATGCCCAATTTTTCTTTTTTTAAAAAATATATGTTATTGATTTTTTTACAGAGAGGAAGGGAGAGGGATAGAGAGCTAGAAACATTGACCAGCTGCCTCCTGCACACACCACATTGGGGATGTGCCTGCAACCAATGTATATGACCTTGATCAGAATCGAACCTAGGACCTTTCAGTCCACAGACCAATGCTCTATCCACTGAGCCAAACTGGTTTCGGTGATGCCCAAGTTTTCTTAAAAATGGTGCTTGTATTTTTAGATATTAATCTTATTCCTTGGGTAGTGATTTTTAAGCAGTGAAGGGGATTAATGAGCAGTGGCATGCCATCTGTTAAATTTTGAAATCATCCTTCTTGAATACACTTCATATAGTAATTTAATTACACAGCTATACTCACTGTCTAGTATAAAATATAACTTTATGCTATTCATACATATTGACCTCTATTCATCATAGACACCATCATGATGGGTCCTATCCATCACAAGCAAAAAAATTTTTTTCAAGGAAGACTTCTAGCTATATCTCTTAAGACAAATGAGGAAATGAGAATTGAATTTTATTTACCTATTAAAATAACGGCTGCTCTCCTCAGGTATGCTCGGGAGCTCCTCAGGAATCCTAAGCTATCAGATAGCAAATCTGTAATGTAGCTCCCATGAGAAATAAACTGAGAATAAAAAAGGGGGAGGGAATCACTCTCAGTTGTTGAAAAAGTACATTTGTTCCCTTTCAGAGAGGCTTCCAGAGAAAATAACCTAATTGCTTATATCGAATAAGGTCCAGTTTAAAACCTGAGATTTTATGTATGAACCTTTCTGTTTGCAGATATCATTCAGCTATTATATGATTCTCAACCCCTACCCCGCCTTCAACCCCAGTGTTTCCAGCCTTTGGTTAGCATGCTTCCATCTGTCACTGCAGTTCATGCTGGTATCAGGAAACCAGCTCATTAGGCAGTGACAAGATATTTCTACTTTTTTTTTGGTGATCTGAAAAGATGTTCCTACCTTTATACCCACCCAAAGATCCATGTAGCTGGGTTGGAGGAACAAGGACTAAAGAGCATCAGAGTTGAGAAAGAGGAAGGGGAAAATGTTAATTTTCTCTGGACATAAGACCTAGCTGTTACCAGCCATTTTTTTCGCCTTCCTTCTCCAAGATTCACCCTTGTCCCCAACACATTTCCATTATTTTGAAGATTCTTTCATGTTCTTTCTATAATGTGTGGTAGGAAACACCAAAGGGCCACTTACGATATTGTTGCAGACGTTGAGCACCACCAGCTCAAATCTGTAATGCTCAATGGACCGTGGAAATTTTGACCATTTTAATTGGAAGGCACAGATTGTCAGTGTATGTTTACATGCCTGTGAAGTAGGAAGCGGTCAATGAGCATCTCTTTGTTCAAGGCCCATCTCTGCAGAACTAAGGACAAGGTGGCAGGACTTACCATCACGACTCTTGTCTCTATATCCTCCAGAAACAGGATCAAAGGCACCAGGGATTCAAGAACCACGGCATTCAACATCCATGTGTACTGGCTCATGTCTTCAAGCAGTTCACCAAAGTGCCGGATGGCCAGGCTCCGAATGCCTGCATCATTCTGTGATTTGTGCACAGAAAAGATGCATCTGAGGATATTTCTAGAGCTTCTTTCTTTAAACAGTGTGACATATACATTTATATCTATTTATACATGTATATGTATATATACTACATAAGTATGTATTTTACATATGTATATATATGTACACATACCTATATGAAATCATTATAAGTAGGAAAGAGCTTTGAAATGCCCTGGTACTTGTTGAAACCCCATTTTTTATCCCATATAGGTTAAACATAGGGTAATGGATTGGATAAGAAAACAAGACCCATATATCTGTTGTCTACAAGAAACTCACCTCAGAGAAAAAGACACACACAGACTGAGGGCAAAGGGATGGAAAAAGATTTTCTAGGCAAATGGAAATGAAAAGAAATCTGGAGTAGCAATGCTTATATCTGACAAATTAGATCTCAAAGTGAAGGACATAACAAGATATAAGGAAGGCCACTTCATAATACTAAAGGGAGCAATCCAACAAGAGAAATAACTGGTAAACATATATGCAACCAATACAGGAGCTCCCAAATACATAAAAAAACACCTGAAGGATATCAAGGGAGAGATTCACAGCAATGCAATCATAATAGGAGACTTTAATACCCCATTGGACAAATCATCTAAACAAAAAATCAACAAAGAAACATCAATCTTAAATGACTCATTAGACCAGTTGGAATTAATTGACATCTTCAGAATATTTCACCCCAAAGCCACAGAATATACATTCTTCTCAAGTGCACATGGGTCATTTTCAAAGATAGATTATATATTGGAACATAGGCAAAGTCTCTTCAAATTCAAGAAGATAGAAATCATATCAAGCATCTTCTCAGATCACAGTGGCATAAAACTGGAAATCTGAGTAATTAAGAATTTAAATTTTGGTAAGATAAATTACTGTGAAATAATTATTTGGTTCACAAATAAATCATTCCAAAAACCTTTAAAAATAAATAGATTCCATTCAGTAATAAAGATAAATTGAAAAATAAATTTCCTCATGACATACCAAAGTGTTCTGGCTTATTAAAATAAATTTCTGTCATCCAACTTGTCTGGAACACATTTAACATACAAAATGAGGATTTTCAAAAAATATATAACTTTTTGATGAGGTACTTTTTAACTAAAAGTTTTATTTGATGATAAGAAATCCATTTAGGGCATTCTAATTCCCATAAGACACCTACTACACTCTCTTTTACAATTGGGACCCTGAAACACTGAGACTGAGTCACCTGCTTCAGATTTCACAGCTAGTAAGAGACAGAGCAGGATTTGAACCCAGGAAATCCAGGTCCAGGGTTAACCAATATATAACCACTTAGCTACAATTTCTTTTTCATCCAAAGACAAAGGCTATTCTTTAATTCTCCCTTTTTATGGGTAGACTTTTCCAGGTTTTCATAGTATAATTACAAAAAATTATATACCTAACTAATAACTTACCTAACTAATATTGTTATCTCAAAAAGAAATGTTGGCTTGGCACAAAATGACTAGCTTCTGTTGACTTATTCTGGGATATAACATCATTGCCTCAGCTGGGACTTCAGCTGAACTATAAAACCTAATGATCTCACACATCTTACTGTGTAACTCACATGATCCATCAGAGGGCAGTAGCTGGTAGCAATTCTGGTACACAAAGACGAGTAGATCACCTTGTCCAGCTTGTTTAAAAGTCTCCGAAGGGTAAATAAGGCCCGAATTACAACAGTATTGTCTTTAGAAAAGAAGGCATCCAGGATGGATAACACTAGGCTGCAGACACTTTCTATCTACATATGAAAGGAGAAAAATAGTGGGATTTGGGAAGCAGAAGGAGGCTTGAGCTAGCATTTGGTATGCACATGTCTACATTTGGGCAGCATGTGGCGATATGCTGGAGCTGGCTCACAGGAGTCAGTGGTCAAAATTTTTGTGAGCTGATCATTAGAAATCACTACTAAAAATTAAATTTAGAAACAAAAACAATGGCAATAAATACTCAAAACATTATTTCCTATTTATTTTACTATATTTTACTCTTATATGCCCTTGATGTTATTTACATGTATTATATCTGTATGATGTACTATGATGCACCTATTCCCAACTCTGTGTTTAATGATGTTTCTTTGATAGCTTGAAGTCAGTCATGGTGGGAGTATTTAAACTAGGGAAATTGGTCTTATTTCCATTGAGCTGATTGTTAAACATTTACCAACATGCTACTGGCAGCATGCCCTCTAAGCTAGGTGATGATGCCTTGTTTGGACACGAGAACCACTGAGGTCCTGTGCTAGGTCATGGGAGTCAGTTGAAGATCAGAAACAATCAGAATTTAAGGCAAGATAAAACATGAACAGGAGACACCAAAGGAGAAAAAGAAAGGCTGGAAAGAAAAGTAAAAGAAATAAATACTATTTGCCAAAATGATAGCCAAAGGCTGCTGTGTATGGCAGGAAAGTTGAGTCTTTACCAATAGATAGTGTATGAAACCTCAGTCCAGTAATTTCACTCTCCTAAATAACCTTGACACCGAATTTCCCCTCATGTGTTCATAACACCAAGAAGAGTGCTAGACAAGGCAATAACTAACTTTCTGTTCATTAAAAGAATGTACATTGATTTGTATGACTTATTTAAAGCAAATAGACCTTGGCTAATTTCACTTTAAATGCAAAATTGTTGCCCTCTTGACTGGCTTAAGTTTTCAGAGATTATGTTTAATAGACAAACAAGGATTTGTTATTAAATATATTATTAAACCATCAGTGATTTATAGAATAGCTATGCGCTCAGCACTGTGCAAAGTACCTTGAAATTTACAAGGAATTACAATAGGGGTACACTTAGGTTCAAACTTCCTGGAAGGTAAGATGTAGTGATATGACTCAGCAGCAATAATATAGGGCAGTGTCAGAATCACCTGGAGGACTTTTGAAAACACAAATGGGTGGGGTCCAACCCCAGTATTTCTGATTCCATAGGCCTGACCCAGCACCTGACACATTGCATTTCTTTTTAAAAATTATTATTTAAAATATTACATATGCCTCCCTTTTTCCCCCATTGACTCCTTCCTGACCACTCCAACCCCCACGTTGCATTTTTTTTTTTAAAGTTTCTAGGACATGCTGATGCTACTGGTTCAGAATTATATGTGGAGAAGCACAGATATAAAATATTATATAAGCAAGTGCACATAGCTGGTGTGGCTCAGAGATTTGAGGCTGCTAAAGATCAGAACAGTCAATGGAACTGGACTAGAACTGGCCATTGAAAAAGAAAAATGTGACCATGTATAGGTGACGGAGGAAAGTGTTATCATCATTGGAAGGAAAAGCTTGAGGGAGTGCTGGGAGATGATGATTAACATGCATGCACATGTATATGTTGGAAAGGAAGTTAACATGTGTGGCTTAATTTAGAGTGTAAGAAGAGTGTTCAGGTGGAGTGATGCTGCTAAATTCTGAGTGCTATGAATGATTTTCTGGGGAAAATACGAATTAGGTGATAAAGCCACTAAATTGACTTACCACATTCTTTCCAGTCAACCCAGATCCCTTAGTGATAAAGCATCAGTACGGATATTGAGCAATATTAAGTCTCAGACTGTGATCTGGGTGGTGCTGGGGACACAAATCACACACACACATACCTGGTTTATCACTGGCGCCATGGAGGCTATTTTCTGCAGGCTCAGTTTGCTAACTGCGGGATTGGAGTCATTGACCCAGTTCCTGAAGAGGACCAGAAATTCTTCTGGGAATGGGTCCCTGAAGAATCTGTTTAGAAGCTGAAAGAAAACAGCTATTACTTTCCTAAGAAGAGTAAAGGCCAATGCGCAATTTTAGTTTCAGGCATAAAAATCAAGGCATTTTCAGTGACACTGGAACACAAGTCACACTCAAACTCCGAATACTTATACATATTCCTGTGGTGCATCACCCCACAGCAACTGCAAAAGGCATACTTTTCCCTTTACAATTAGTAACTCATCGGTGGAGTGATAATTTGGTATCATGTGAATACTGTGTTCTCCAGTAACTTTTCACTTAATGGTTTTAAAATTATTAATGATTTTTTCTTCACTTGTTCATTTATTATATTGAGACTTGCAAATAGTGATTTTTTTATGTTTAGCATTTTTTTCTACATTTATTGATCTTTTTCTCTCCACCACCCCACCTCCCTAGCCTAGCTTTCCAGTTTTGAGTATTACCAAGGACTTATGCATTAAAATGTTTTCAATATATTTCAGTTATTTGCAGTGAATATTTCTTTTGATACTCAAATTTGGACAGTAGGACCCCTACACGTTGACTCTTAAGTTCTTTTGATACGCTCCATCTCCCTTTGAGCACTTCTTTGCTTGTGGAAAAATGAGATGTCTCAGGTTCATCTTATATTTTCTTGCCCCCTGAAATTATCTGTTTCTTTAAGGAGATAGGGTTCTTTGCAGTGAGTAATGGTATTGAGACACCATTAGAAATGGGTACTAGAGTGCACTAATTGTTATTGATATATTATGTCTTCTGGGTCTTTCTTTACTTGAATTAGGAAATATATTTTTTTAACTTGTAAGTTCATTTTGACAGTGCTGATATATTAAATTCAAATATAACACAGTTTATGTTAACTTTTTATGGTTTTATGTTTCCTTCATCTTTCTCTTACCTGGAAAACCTTGGTGCATAATAATACTAATATGTGTAATTATTTGCTTTTTGCTTTATAATGCATAACATAGCTTTAAAATTATATCAACATATATGTATTAATTTACCTTCTGAGTAAAAGTATTGTAAAAAAATATTTTTGCCCTTAAAATATATCTCAATAAGGATGTATAGTCAAGCACTATGTTCTAAAGCTACTTGATATCCTTCACAAATTTGTGTGTGAGAGGAAGAGAAAGAGAAAGGAGAATCATACAATTCATTGAGAAAATACTAAGGTCATAATAGGTAAATAGACAAAGAAGAAATGAGATTATTCACAAAATGGAACTTTAAAAACCAAGGTGAAAACACATGATTCAAGATAAAAAAAATAATGCTTTAAACAGAAGTAATAATATTATCCTCATTTTTCATGCATTAGAATCATGTAAATCAATTAAAATATTATTAGAATTACTGTAAGAGCTGAATTCAAGAAATTAGTTTAATTGTCCTGAACATTCAGCAACAATGAGCTTGAGAATCTAAATTAAAAAGCCACACTAACAACTTAAAATAATATAAGCTAACTTAATTCCAAAATAAATATATAAAATTTATATGAAAATGACAAAATATTCAAGAAAAAATATTATAAAAATATCAACTTTTCCTAAAAAGCTCATAGCATTAATGTAATTATAGTATTTTCAGAAAAAGTTTTTCTTCAAACCTAGCAAAGTTATTTTAAAATTTAACTAGAAGAACAAATATATAGGAAGGACAGAAGTTTTGAAGAGTTGAGGAGAATATGGTTTGCTAGATATTAACATTTATGCAAATGGCCATAATTCAACAGTGTGATGCTTCCACAAGAATGAAAATAAGTGGAACCCGGGAGGGTCACTTGAGACAGACTCTAGAATGTGTGCTTGTATATATGTGTGTATGTATATGAAATAATAAAGTTAATGAAAGTAATATCACTAGTGAGTAGTGAATTTAATGCATACTAATTAAATATTGCTTGGTTAGATAGTTAATTATCTAGGAAAACTAAAGTTAGATCCAAAAGGATTTCCTCAATTTGTTTGACTCTAGTATGGCATTACAATTTATGATGTAATATTTATATACAAGGTAATAGAGTTCTACTTCTTCATTTCACCCAGTTGTTTGGCCCATTCTCAACCCTGCCCTAGAAAGCCTAAAGTATTATTTAGGTCCCAGTTGTTACCTACTAACTTTAGTAAATTAAATTATCCCTCCATATACTTCAACAAGCATGCAAAGATATATGAATGGTATTTCAAAAATAATTAGTGTTTGTGCAAATCTCCAGGAAATAACAAAAGCCAATTCCTGGAGCAAGCTGAGGGTTCAACTCTCACATATTCCAGATCTGTCTCTACCTTACCCCCTCAACCTCAGACATCTGTCATTGTCTTAATTTGTGGTAAAATAAATATTCAGAGAGAGAGATAAAAGGTCGGCATGTTGGTAAGTTTGGGTAAGAAAAGGGAATAAGAACCCAGTTGTTCACAGTCTCCTAATAAAACTCACCTCAGTAAGGAAAATTATTGTGATCACACCCTCCTCTGTTCTTCTAGGACCTTCTACTGAGAGCTTGTAGAGATAACGTAGGGTCTCTGGGAATTGCGGAAAGTTATGTTCAGCGAGAGTTCTGTAAAGACGAGGCACTGAATTAGCAAAGAAGATAAGAATACCTTCTGCATCTGTAAATGATAATGGCGGTAAAGATAGAATTAGTATCTTTATATTTTGTACCACCCAGATAACAAGAAAGATATTCTCTGATACTCCCTAATCCATGGTAAACAGCAGCCCCAGTATGAATTCTGCACAGACCAAGGGAAAGGATATATGGATATATACCTGGGTCACTGAAAACATCTCAACACCACTGTTCTTTCCTGTCTCTCATCCTGTGCCACAGAACAGAATGCCCTATATCATGGCAACCTCCCATCAGTGCCAGACCAAAGGGAGAGAAAATAAATACCTTGGCAATTTCAGATGGCCTTCCAGGTCCCCCTTTGGTCATAGACCAAATCCTTCCTTTAAATGATGTAAGAAAGGAGAGAGTTGGTGCTATCCTGCGTTATTCTGGAGAAGAGGTGGTGAGCCCTAACTCACTAAGCCATTCTTCATAACACACTTGGACACTGACTAGGCTCACAGCTGCCCTGACATTCTGGTGGGGATCAGATAGGACACAGCAGGATTGGGAAGGATGAGGTGGCACAGATTCCATTTGAAGGCTCCAGGTTGGGGCTCTAATCCAGTGCTTCTGGACATAAATGTGCACACAGATCATCCAGGGAATCTTGCTAAAATGCAGATTCTGATTCAGTAGATCTGCATGGGAGTCTGTATTTGTATGTCACAGGTGTTGCTGTGGCTGCCGGTCTGTGGACCACACTTTGGGAGTACGAAGATCTCAGATTACTAAGGACAGTGACTCTTAACTGGGGGCCATTTGCAGGGTGTAGATGAACTACACTTTAACAAAACTAGATGTGTTTCTGAAACCCATGTGCAAATAAGAGCACCAGGAGCCCAGAGACCATTTGGAATGTACTTTCTGGGGCAGTCACAACTTTACATGGCCTGTTATGTTGTCAAGATTATGTATCCTGATTCTTGATCAGCAAATCTGACCTCTATAATCAGAATGTTGCTACTTAGGGGAAAAAAAAGAAAAAGAAAAGGAATCTTTCTAGGACAAGAAAGACAAAAGTCCTCTTTCATTATACTTTCCCAAATTTGTCTCATTGAGCATGGGTTTGATCAAACCCCTTTCAAGAGGGAGCACAGCAATTACTAACTGATGCCTACAGAGCAGGAAACAGTGAACAGTCCAGGAAAGACAAATCAGATTCAGCTCTAGTTGTCCATATCAGAAGGAGAAACCTGTCCTGCGGAGAGAGGGAAATTAGGAATCTATATCACTGGGTACAAGGGCAGGAAAGGAAAAACTATTCCAAAATATAAGCCCCTCCAAATAAGTGAAGAAGTAAAAATCATATGGCAGTTCAGATCATCAGGAGAGATTTGGAAGTTAGAGTGGGTATTGATTATGTTCCCGCGTGGCTTCACTGAAGAAAGATGGAGAAGGTGGGACAGACCCCAGGGACCTGTACAAATGGAGCCCGTTCTTACTTGGCAACGAGGTAGATCCCGTGGAGGTGAAACAGAACCTGGGAGACCTGCTTCCAGAAATTCTTTCTCTTCAGAGAAAGATCCACCTGCTGCAGTCCGGAGCAATTCAGTAGCACTCTCAGGGCGTCCCGGGCATAGCTAGGGCCCAGGAGGAGAGAAAAGTCATGACTTGACTGTGGCCTTCACATAACCAAGTAACCTGGCTTTTCATTGCATCTTGGGCAGGATCCTGGCTTGGGGAAAGGGGGTATTTGAAAGTAAGGAGACTGCTAAATGCTATTTCTCTCTCCTGATTAACTGTACATGGTGTGTGGGTTTCTGCTGAAGTTGTAGCATGTACAACCTAGGATTGACCCTGGAGCAGCTTATTTGTTTATTCACTTTTGAACAGCTTATTAGCAAAAGATGTTAAATGATGTGATACCTTGCTCAAGGTGTCTGTTGATTTTCTTCCTTGGATGCTTTACATAAGTAGACCTATTCTCATGTACCTGATATGTATGCTTGAAAGACAGAGTAAATTAAATATCTGAATGGGACTAATAGACCGTGATATTAGAGTTCTGCCTGGCCTACAGTCCATACAAGATAAGGGCAAATAGTGGACAGTTGGGTCCATCCAGATTTTTGGATGGACCAGAGAGCAGCAGAGCTAACTGTACTCTCTTGGGTAAAAGGGAAGAGTTGAACCTCACCCAACATGGATATGAGTGGCTGCTATCACAAGCCCACATACCACAGAGAACACTTGTGCACATTCTCTAACACGTATGACAGCCCTGAGAGCGCCCTATCAGACAGTATAGGGCAGAGTGGGAACAGGTTGCTCCCTGTGCTCTCTCTGAGTGGTGGCCTCTCATTGTGACAGAAATAAGCCAAGTTCTGTGGAAGTGGTTCTTTTTACACAGCACTCACACTCAAAAAAGGTTCTGGCTAACTTCTAGGTACTCAGGAGTTACTTTGCTGAAGGCATTTTACCCTTTAGAGGTGGGAAAACATAATAAATGAATAGACTGCCCACAGGATTATAAAGACTCCACTTGAACCCAAGGGGGTAGCTCTCATTCAAGCTCTCATGGATGCGAGCTCTCATTCAATCTGAAGTAACCACTGCCAGCTCACAAAAAATGGTCGTCCGAATCCAGTTGTATGTTGCTGCTAAAGCAGAGTTGAAACATGAGGGCCATCAAGAGCTGAGGAAAGAACTGGGCTACTGCTTTCTTGTAAGAGCCAACGGGCAACAATGTGCACAGGGCCTGGGACGCCTGCAAGGGAAGGAGACAGTGCCAAGGATGTCATCATGTCCCTCTAAACATAGTCAGCCTTAATGAGGGCGGGGCAGGGACTTGGCAAACCCATCCCCACCTCCTTGATGGGAGCCTGAAGTATGCACGTGTTCCTTCATCCAATAGCAGCTGCTAAACCCATTTTATGCCAACCATTCCATGGCAGTGAGCTCCCAAAGCACTATGGGCAATCCCCGCCATGCCACCAGATCAGCAGGAAACAAGCTGGTCCCTAAGGAGGGCATACATCCCAAGGGCCCCTTCCTCTGTGGACATGAAGACTAGTCCTACCAATAATCTTGTCCTCCCTGTGCTTAAACAATCCAGGGCAATGAGATAGTAAGAGAGGTGGGCCAGGACACTAACAAATTGTTCGGCCCACTGACCGACCACATCAGAGAAACACATCTCACAACCTCACGTTAGTGAAGCACTCTCCATTCTCTATATCTCTGTAAGACTCAAATTTATTCCCAGGAATGATGGTTTTGGTCCTTGGGAGATGTATAATGATGGACATAAATGAGATTAGGTCTCCTTTAAGATACTCATAGAAGTGTGTATGATCAGCTGGTGGCTACCTCTCTGAAACCATTTTCCAAGCTGTCATCCTTGCTCAATTCTGTCCCAACTGTTTGTCCTCCTTGCTTTCAGTGATATACCAGTGAGTTCCCATCACTATAGAACTTTCCTCCTTCTCTCTGTCTACATCTCTGTTGCCCACATACTGCAAAGATAACTCCCTCACCTCATTCAGATGTCACCTCAGCAGAGAAGCCCTCCCTGGACAACGTACCTAAACCTTCCCTGTCCCTCTCTCTTCATCACAGCACTCTGTATCTCTTCTAAGATTCCTATCATTTGACATATGACATATTTTTTGTTTCATCTTTGTGTATCTCACCTGAACATAAAGCTTCATGAACAGAAAGTAGCACATAGTAGGCACTCAATAAATATGTGTTGGATGAACGAATGAGGGAATGAATGAATGAGAGCAGGACTGTGAAAGGAAGTATGACTGAACCTGAGGGTAGATGGGAATTTTCACTAGGAAAAAGTAACACTCATCTATTTACCGCCACAGGCATCATATTATTGGAATCCAGAGAGGAACTTCTTCTTTCCAAGCTGATGTCCTGTATTTCCCCAGGCTTTCCTTTCAGTATCAACAAGATTGTCTTCAGCACGTAGGGGGCCACGCTGGACTCGTTCCCAGCTGCATGCCACATCAGTATCAAAGTGCTGCCAACACAACCCACTGTATAATGAGAATCATAAGTGGTTCATTTCCTACTTAATGCTGGGACATGAATCAGGAGAATGGTCTTGGGCTTACTTTTTTTTTTTTTTTTTTTTTTTTTTAAGCAAAAAAGACACTGTAGACTAATCTAGAACAAGCTAATATTCCCATTTTCAAATGATCCTCTGGAATCACTTGTCTTTGGAAACAGAGGAAGAATTTCAGTAATAAACATACTGTTGACATGAAATAAATAAAATATAATATGCAAAGTCTGCAAGTTCATTTCCTGTTTAAATATGTTTAGTTCAATGTGAAGCACTAGTCAGCTTTTTGTCCCCAATACTGTTCCTCCCACCTTGTGATCTAGTTTGTCCAGAAATAACAGAATATTTAAAAACTGGGATGGAAATACAAATTAACATATAAAGAATTGGCAAAAACAAATTAGGTAAAAACTAAATAAAAAGTATATAAATGAAAAGATTAGAAAATTAAATATAAAGTTAAAAATAATTCATTTAATGGCTAGGAGGAATGAGCCATTTTGCCAAATGCCACACATTTAATTAGTGATATGGATGTGTCTAGAACCCAAGTCTCTCAACCTCCAGGCCTCAAGCTCCTTTCCCTACATATCTGGACACTCTTCAAAATTATTATTGCTATTGTTCATTTTAAAAACTGTTGCGTACCTCTGTGCTGGGGTATTCTTGGTATCTTGTCAATCCATGCTAGGTTCTGAATGCTATTGCTTAGTCTCTTTGCATTGAAGTTCCTATATGAGGGCCTGGTCTCCCAGAACATGTACAGATATGTCTGACTCTGGACACTGTGAGCAAACCCTGTGGAAGGGGTGAGGGAGTCTTACTTGTCTGCTGGGACTGGGTAGTCCATAAGCTGAAAGATGACCTTCTTCGGCGAAGTACGCGTCAATAAAGTGATGACCCGCAACATAGTGTGCCTCATAATGTGAGGAGAATTCCCAGACAGTTGCTGATAAATAGTATGCACAATCTTAGATACCTGGAAAAGTCATTTCACAGGTCAAGAGGACTCTCCTGGGCCCTAATCCCCAAGGGCATTTGTTGGACTGAAGAATTCGCTCCTTCTCAGAATAACCAAGTCAGCAATAATCACATAAATACTACTGGGGTGCATATTTATGTGCATGATCACATAATGCCAAATATGTATTTGCATGAGGAATAAACATTCCTGTGCATTTATCAATAGTGGGAAAATACGTATTTTTTTTTAAAAAGTTTATTTTGGGAGTATAGATTACTTTATTATATTAAGACATATAAGCTCAATATAGAAGACATATAATTCAAATATTTTAAGAAGAAAGTCAAAATGTGAAACAGAATAATAATGGAACTATATACTTCAAATTTATTTTGACAAAATAGAAAAATCTACATATCAAGCTCTACAAATATGGTAGCAGCCCTACAGCAGAATGAGGGACCTTAAAAACTTTTCTTAATGGTGATTTGAATTACAGTTGTATTATTTTATTGTTATTAATGCTTTTTTTTAAGTTTGAAGCAAACACAGGAAAATATAATATTATGATTTGGTGTGATTGGAGGGTGAATTGTTCATTACATTATTTTCTAAGATTTTCTGTACACTTGAAATATTTCAGAAAAAGAGCTTCATTTAGTGACATAATGATGTAGTGGCAAGGACTATATATGCAAAGAAGTAGATACAAAACAGAGGCAACAGGAGCATTTTAGAGGATAAGTTCTGGCTCCCCTGCTCATTGTCAAGGATCTTACCATGGTAACCTTGTTGGCGTGGGATTCTAGAGTCAGTCTTAGTAAGGAGGCCGCCTCCTTTGCCATTACAGGATCAGGTGCAATGAGTCTCATAAAGAGAATCCACACAAAATCAGTCAGCAAGGTTGGCGTTAAGGTTTGTCCCACACTCTGAAATAAAAAAGAGAGAGATCCATGACCTAAGGCCTTACCTACATCAATGTAACCCCAGACCTCATGAGAAAACTCCAGGGCGAGGCAGGGTCTCATGGCTTTCGGGGGTCTAGGCACTTTTACTCTTGCTGTTGTGGGCCTCTTCCTCCATTACAAAACGTTAAAAATTATAATTAACAACGGCGTTGGTATTGAGATGACTATAATTCAGGCTAAATTATACTTATTCTTTTCCTTAATTTTTAAAGCAATTAAAAGATTTTCATCTGGGTAAGTCAACTCTGAGGGCAGGCCAGGGAGAAATGGAAAACCATGGCATTCCAATGAAAAGGAAATGTAAAATATTGATTTTACCCCAGTTCAGCTACTCACATGTTAGAAATCATTGTGAAGCTCTTCAGCTTTGGAAATGATTTTGCTCAGATAAGAAGCAAGCATAATTAGTAGGAGATTTAGAAGAGGGTCGGGTAGGAAAGGATGTGGATTTTTCTCTTCCCCAGAGAAGGATCAAGGAGCAAGAATGGAAAAAAAGCCCATATATTCGTAACTGAGGTACAAAAAACAAACAATCTCCTTTTAAAGTTACAGGAATATCCATGGACCATGAAATGTGAATAAAATTACATGATAATACATTTCTCAGTTAAGAAAGATGAATGAACCATATTTTCTCCTTTTGTGTGCTGTATGTGTGTATATATATTTATTCTGTATATTCCATATATATATAATTAAAAATATTAAAATATAACTTTTGTCAAAATAAGTTGTCACACAAAAAAAATATACATGAAACAAAAGTCATAAGATGAAGCAGGGGTTAAGTTACCTGAGCGATTTTAGTTTTGTCTCCTCGCAAGATGTCAGGGAGGTAGTCTATATCCAAGACCGAAGGCAGCAGCCAACTGTGACTTCCTAACTTATCACACTTTGTAACTCTACTTCCTGCAGTATTCCCTGTGTAAAAGAAAGAGCTTAAGCTTTTTTAAAAAAAAAAATTTTATTTGATCATTGGTTCCTTCTACAACATTGCGCTTTCTAATTTCCTCTTTCTGCCTAATTCTGGAGCTCTGGTTTTCTGACTATTGACCACCTAGTCACATAAATTATTATGACTACACTGACCCAGAATTCATAAAGTATTTAAGAGAGACTTCTATAAAATGTGAATGAAGAACATAGATCATGTTAATAGGTTGGCCAGATGTCCATACATTTAGATATCAGATGCATTGTTCGGGGCACTTGAAAAGCTACTGGGGCCGAAACCGGTTTGGCTCAGTGGATAGAGCGTCGGCCTGGGGACTGAAAGGTCCCAGGTTCGATTCCGGTCAAGGGCATGTACCTTAGTTGCAGGCACATCCCCGGTGAGGGGTGTGCAAGAGGCAGCTGATTGATGATTCTCTCTCATCAATGTTTCTAACTCTCTATCCCTCTCTCTTCCTCTCTGTGAAAAACTAATAAAATATATATTAAAAAAAAAAAAGAAAAGAAAAAGAAAAGCTACTAGGGAATCTGTTGTTGGAAGAGCAGACTTGGAGGCATTCTGCCAGGGCTGGGAGACTGTGTTGCAGGAAAGTCAGAGCGCTCAACCAAAGCCTCAATTGTCTTTAGTTCTACTGCAGGTAGTTTTTTTTTTTAATGACTTCATTTGTCAACAGATTTATAGAGAGTTAATTGACATACAAAATATTTAAAGTCTACAATTTGGTAAGTTTTTATGTATGTGTATATTCATGAAAACATTACCACAGTAAAGCAAAACAGGTCATAGTCATTGCCTCCAAAAGTTCCCTTGTGCCCTTTTGTAACCCCTCACACCTGCTGCCTGGACCCACCCCCTGATCCAAAGTCAACTGTTGATCTGCTTTCTATTCTAATTTTATGTAAGTGAACTCATCTAGCATGTATTCTTTTATTGTTTGGCATCTTTCACTTGGTACAATTATTTGTGATTCATCCCTGCTGTTGCATATATCAATAGTTCACTCCTCTTCACTGAATGCTATTCCATTGTATGTAAATACTGTCATCTATTTATCTGCTCACCTGCTGATTGATGGACATTTGGGTTGTTTCTAGTTTTTGGCTATTACAAATTTGAGTTGTTTCTAGTTTTTGGCTATTCCACAGTCATATGGAAGTCTTTATATGAATATTAGAGGCCCTGTGCACCAATTCGTGCATGGGTGGGGGCCAATTGGGCTGGGCTGTCCAGAGGGAGGGGATGCGGGTGCAGTGCCCCCTTAGGGTTGGGGGGAAATCACGGGTGGGGCTGGTCAGGGAGAGGGACCATGGGCAGTTGGTCAGCTAGTCTGCCCCCAATCAGGAGGGTTGGGGGAGTGGTTGGGGGCAGGGCCAACCAGAGGGAGGGGCCAAGGACTGTTGGTGGGCTGGTCCCACTTTCTGGTTGAACTCATGGTTGAGGGGACATTTTGCATATTAGCCTTTTATTAATAGGAGGATTTGCTTTCATTTCTCGTAGGTAAATACTAAATTGTAGAATGACTGGATCATACAGAAGATATGTGTTTAACTTTTTGGGATACTGCCAAATGATTTCCCAAAATTGTATCATTTCACATTTCCTCTATTGAACATGGTTTTATGTGTTTCCTTGCCATCTGTGCTGCTTTGGTGAAATGACTATTCAAATCTACTTCTACTTTTTAAATTTGTCTGTTAATGGGTTTTGAGTATTCTTTTAAAATTCTGGGTACAAGTCTTTTATCATATGTAATTTGAAAATATTTTCTCCCAGTCTGTGGCTTACCCTTAAGAATGTTTAAAAAAATTATTATTTTTAACCCTCACCCAAGGGTATTTTTCCATATTTTTGGGGGGTGGAAAGAGTGAAAGAGAGAGGGAAGGACAGAGAGAAATATCAATTTGAAAGAAACACATTGACTGGTTGCCTCCTGCACAAGCCCGGACTAGAGACCAGGCAAGAGAGAAGTCTGCAACTGAGGTACTTGCCCTTGATCAGAATCGAACCCAGGACCATTCAGTCTGAAGGCCAATGCTCTATCCAATGAACCAAACCTGATAGGGTTTAACAGTGTCCTCAAAGGCAGAAATACAAATTATTTTATTTTCATTTACAAGTCATGCTTTTGGTGCTGTATTTGGGAAATCTTTGCCTAATCCAAGATACAAAGGTTTATTCTAGTTTCATAGTTTTACATTTAGTCCTATGATCCATTATGAATTAGCTTTTGAACATGTATGAGATATAGATCAAAGTTCTTTTTTTGCCTACAAACAACCAATTTTTAAAGTTAATAAGGTGACATTGGTTAATAACATTATATAGGTTTCAAGAATAGAGTTCTGTAATACATCATCTGTATATTGCTTTGTGTGCTTATCCCCATTGAGTCTAGTCACCCTTCATCACCATATGAAATAACCAATTTTTAAGACACTATTTATTGAAATGTATCTTTTAGCCATTGAATTGCCTTTGAAGTTTGGTTAAAATTTATTTGACCACATATATGTGAATCTATTTCTAGATCTACTTAGTGCAATGCTAGATAGAAGTAATGACAGTACAAATTCTTGTCTTTTTCTTGATTTTTTTGGAAAATCACTTGGTATTTCGCTACTAAGTATGAAGTTAGCTGTAGGTTTTTCATAGATGTACTTTAGCTGGTAGAGGAAGCTCTGTTTTTATTCCTAGTTTTCTAAGAGTTTACTATCATTATTTTTTAAATTCAGAAGTGGATGTTGAATTTTGCCAAATGCTTTTTCTGTGTCTACTGAGATAACCATATAGTTATCTTTTTAAAAATCTGTTGATATAGTATATTACATTGATTGATTTTCAAATGTTAAATTTATATTTCATTTCTGGGGTAAATTCTATATGGTCATGATGTATTATTATTTTTATGTATTGTAGTATTTGATTTGCTAAACTTGTAAAGAAATTTGCATCTATGTTCTGTCTGGAGAGACATTGATCTGTAGTTTTTTTTGTTTTTATTTTTCTTGTAATGTTTATATGTGGCTTTAATATCAGAACAATGCCAGCCTCATAGGATGAGGCTGTATTCTCTCATCCTCACATTTCTGCATGCATTTGTATAGAATTGGTATAATATCTTCTTTGAATGTTTGCTGGAGTTTTCTTTGTAACAAGACTTTTAAATATAAATTCATTTTCTTTGATAGATATAGGGTTTTCAGGTTATTAATGTCTTGTTGAGTAAGCTTGGTAATTTGTGTTTTCAATGAATGTGTCTAAATTTTCAGATTTACTGGCATAAAGTTGTTCATGGTATCCCTTATTATTCTTTTAATACCTGTAAAATTTCTAGTGACATTACCTGTCTCATTACTGATATTGGTAATTTCTGTCTTTTAATCCCTCCTCCCCCAACCCTCATGTTCTCAAAGAATCTGCTTTTGGTTTCATTGTTGTTCTCTTATTGTTTTTCTGCTTTTAATTTTTATTGGGCTTGTTCTGTTCTTAGTGACCCTTAGAAAAGGGGGTGGGTGACTCTTACCATTCTTACAGCTTGCAATGCAGAGGAGGTGATATATTCCAAAGGATGCTTGCTGTGTGATGGACACATCATTGTGGGAACATAGAAGAGCTAATTCTGCTGCCAGTTCCCCAAGACATGGAGCGTCCACACTTCCCTAGTGGAAAATAAGAAACATGTATTGCTGAACAGCGTCAACATTAAATGTCTGTACCTTAACCTCTAATGTATATGTCAGACTAGAATGAGAGGATGAGCTTCAGAGTTCACAGAATCTGTGTTCCAATCTTGGCTCTGTTACTGAAGCCTCATTTTCCTCATCTGTGAAAGGCAGGTAACAAATTCTACCTTAGAACAGTTACTACTGGCCCAGTGCATGAAATTCATGCACCTGGGGTGAGGGGGGGTCCCCCAGCATGGCCTGTGCCCTGTCACAGTGCAGGAGCCCCATGATCCATTGTCCCAAAGAGGTAGGCCCCATCCATCCACCTGGGGCTCTTCGATGGATTACCGCAAAGGGGTAGGCTGGAGCCAGGGGTCCTGTCCCTACGCCATGCAGAGCCGCAGGACCCCCAATCCTTGCTGCATGGAGGCCTCCGCCAGGCCTCACCTCTGGATCTGGCCCTGAAGAGGCCTCTTCCAGGCCCTGCCCCCATGCGGGCTGCATGGAGGCCTCTGGACCCCCGTGGGAGCCACATGGAGGCCTCAGCCAGGCCTCAGGCCTCTGGTGATGGATTGTGATGGCATGACACAAGTCCCTGATGCTGCAAATCCCTGCCCACCCACGCCTGCTGTGCATGCAGCCTGCTGATTGGTAGTTATGCATGAGGGCATCCCAACCATTTGCATGTTTCCCTTTTATTATAATAGTATAGATTATGGAGACTAAGGCGGGGAGGCTGGTAGCATGGATGACAAAAAAGGAAGTTTGTAGCAAAGGGCTCAGAGATAACAGTGACTCACTCATTGAGACACTATTAGTCTGTATTTCATAAATCAAGTAGCAATTTGTAGATAGTCAATTCCCAGGATACTTGAGGGGAGATACAAGAATTGATACACCCTCATGCTTCCCTTCTTCATGTATGCAAACCTTCAGATGACTCTGTCACTGGAGAAATATGACTTCCTCTGGAATGGCTCTGATTCTTCCCAGGGAAACTCATTTTTTTTTTTTTTTTAAATTCAGAGCATTTACTTCTGATGTCGAACCTACAACCACAACATTTATGTATTTTTCCCTGCAACTTCTCTGACACAGGTTGCTTAAATATTTAGATTTTTATCTCAACAAAATTGTTTGGCTTGGTCAAATGCAAAAAAGAAGGCAGTAGAGACAGAGAGAGGAGAAGTGGAAGAGACATTTTGTTTTTTATGAAAATATAATTATCAGTGTTTTTCTGCTATGCTCTGCCCACATGTAGGTTTGAAAAGTTAAGGGGCCTGCAGAATCCTCTTGTCTCTAAGACAGGTGATTACTTTTCCTAGATAAATACTTTGATGATTTGAGCAACTGTTGGCGGTAAAAGTAAAATTTTGTGTCAGCCCTATAGGGGGGATCCCAAGGCCTGTTTCTCCTTTCTATTTCTCTCATGCTCCCTTATCCCTATCTTTCATGCTCTCATCTTGTTTGACCCACCCATGCCTCATTCTCTCTCTTTTTCTCTCTCTCACTACACACACACACACACACACACACACACACACACACACAAATTCTGAAGAAGAATGTGAAGAAGAATATGAACCCAGAGCATAACAGAATTAGGATGCTGAGAATGATGATCTCTGCAAAAGAAGGGAAGAGAAACTCTTGCTTCTGTGGATGCCTTTGGAATCTGCCCATTTTAGGAGTCCTATAAATGTCTTAGCTTCTCTTTTTAAGACTAAATTCTCATCTGTATCTTGATTATTTGTTTTTATCATTCCCCCTCCCCCCCTTTATTTAGGTGGTTAATCTTTTGTATTTGGAGGGTTTTTTCATAGGACTTGGTTGTCTGGTCATATTAAAAAATGTGATGTTCCTTGGTGGGGTTTTCTGTGTGAACAAGGCTTGTCAACTGGTGGGTTTCACTTTAGAATGATTAAGAAGTGAGCCTGGGGTCATGTAGATCTAAACAACAGAACCAAGATAATTTTGTGAGGGAATCGGCAGTTTTGAGAAAAAAGTTCTCAGATTTTGCCTGCCAGTGGCCTCATGTCCCCGGGGAATAGCGTGTGTGTGTGCCAGGGAGGAGGAGAGGCAATGTACATTCTTCTGCACCAATTTTCAGTGAATCCTTTTAGTTACTGCTTAGTTCAGCCTTCCTTTGTCTCCCACCCACCATCATTACTTGGGCTTGCACAGCTCCAGTCTCTCTGTGGTCCCACAGGGTATACTGCCTTGCTTTTCAGTCCCCTATCCTAAGTTCCTGTGCTCTGGCCTTTCAGCCTTCCCTGACAGGCTTTATCAGCTACCCTCTTCTTTCTACTCTCTCATCCAGAAGTTTGTTGACATCACTAGCCCATTGGAAACCCTTCACTCATTCTCTGTGTTGCTGTGGGTTTATACCTTCAACTTATTTTACTGCTGTCATTTTGTGAGAACTCTGGAGATAGGGCGTGAGATAAAAACGTGTCTATGTGTTAGCTTCTATTAGAAATCTTTCTTTCATTTTTAAAATGCTCATGTTCCAAAGGAGCAAACTGAGGAAAAACCTCTGTTAATGCTATGACATGTTTAGCTCACATCTCCTCAATATTTTAATTGAAGGGTCAAATGTGCTTTGATTATAGTAGTTTTTTTCTTATCCTGATAGGCGCATGGATCATTAAGAGGAATCACACTTAAAAATATTTCTGAGTATGAATGATGGTCAGGATTGTTCAATAGGACGGGAGCCTCAGACTTTGGAAGACACAGGATAGGGTAAGTTATGAAGAAAAAGGTCTTTACTCAGTAAAGGAAATGAATAGGGATTAGGTGCATACTCCTGAGAACAGAATTGGTAGTCACATTTAGTTAGAGAAGGGCAGAACAAGTCTTCATTGATTTTGTGTCATAGAAATACAAAGATCAAGCCTGTGGAGAACTTATTAATTTATTACAATATTTAAAATATTTAACTTACTAATACTATTTCTGATTGTTTTGTATTATATACTTATTTACCCACCCCCATTAATTTCACTGACTTGGCCATCCTTAAAAAACATTATTTAGAGAGAAAATTAACTTAGTGGATTTTGATGCTTCCATAACTGTGAGCTGTTTCCATGTCCTGGAAAATGCTGGTCTGCTTCCACCTGGTGGTATTCAGCAAACATTGCAGAACAGAGTAATAGGTTAGCTCCACCTGGCTCTCAGACAAATCTCAGTCATAGCTAGGAACCCTCAGCAATGCAGGAGATTCTGCTGCATGTGTGAATTTATGCATTTATTCTTTCACAGTTGAGGGGTGGGCTATGTGCAGGGGACAACGGCCTTTACAACTGTAACTGAGAGCACCTGAGTATCCACAAGACTGAGACATGTTCATAGATAGTGTAAAAGGCAGGCAATGACCCTCAAAATATAGAAAACCCCAGTAAATACTGACCAGAATGAGATACCTATTTCTTCTCCATTGTGAAGGTGCGAGGAAAGGGGCACTCTGATTTTCAGGGAATGCAAACTGGAGGACACTTCTGCATTACTTAACTTTACTCATAGCTTTTGATTTATTACCTTTGTAAGCATATATAAGTACTCACATGCTTGTACAAAATGACCATTTTTATATTCTTTGAAGTAGAAAAAACACACCAAAATATACCAAACTATTCAGTTGAAAAGTCTATCAGCTAAAGAATAGTTACAATATATTAAACCTATGGAATATGTACTGTGGTTAAAGAATGAAGTAAATCTATGAAAATATCTGTAGGACATACTGTTTGTCCAAAAGAAAATTACATAACCATAGGTAAGTATGGTTTCTTTAGTAAAGAAACACTAAGGAACAAAGCAGTATATTTCCATGTGTGCATGTGTGGATCTTCCTGAAAGCTGTTGGGCAGGACGCACATCACCGGACATGGCTAAGAAGGAATTGGGGTGGAGAAGGTAATAAAGGAAGACTTCAGCTATATCTCCAGCATGTTTAAGTGAAACTACTCAAGAATCACTTGTATAAATTTAACATAAGTAATGGTTTAAAAAGATGATACAAAAGGTGAAATAATTAGTAAGGATGGAAGTCTTTGTAAAGTTACAAATAGCATTGATTGTAGTTTACAGAGGAAAATTGAGACTGAGCAAAAGCCTGGTTTGACTCACTCATACTTTTGGTGTAAAGCAGGAGGCATCTTCATCAGTTGCTTGAGAAATCCTGCCGATTGACAAAGTCATGCAGGATTCTGACTCCTTTCCCAATATCCCAGCTTACCAGCACAATCAGACTCAGCAGGCATCACATGCTCTCGAGACCTAAGTCTTGGAAAAGAGCACTACAGAAATGGAGTGTTCAGAAGCAGGGAGCCAGATAGCACACTGTCACTTACAAATCCCTTCATTTTCTTGGATGCAAAGTTTAGCACCCTGCAGATGATCACCAAGACTCTATGCTGCAGGTATGATTTATCTTGATTCATCCACACGGTCATTTCCTGTGGAAAACACAAGAGTCATCGTAGAACCATGGCATTTCCATTTCCAACTCAGTGGAAACATCACCACATCAAGGGTCAACACGGTCTCTGATTATTTCACACCTAATCTATATTTATTTTTAAAGATATACAAAAATCAACTAGTATACTAATCTCTACTAGTATATTCCTTCATCTACTATGTAACCGCCACTATAATGGGTGTTATTTAATTCTACCCAACAAGTATTTCCTGCTCCGTGATTACAATCCTCTCCTTGTGTGTGCTCTCTCTCATACACACCATGTTGGAAGGTATCCTGAAAAGTTGAGTATGAGGTGATGAGGGGATCATCAGTTGCCTCTCCTCTTTTTCTTTCAAACTACATGTTCTCTCTCTCTCTCTCTCTCTTCTCTCTCTCTCTCTCTCTCTCTCTCTCTCTCTCTCTCTCTCTCTCTCTCTCTCTTAAATTACAGGGTCTGATTTTCAGTTTTAAAAAATTGAAATGTTACCTGAGCCTGATAGGTCATCTTAACTCAGAATTTTCTTTCTGAAGGTATTTCCTGGCTCAGGTTGTAGAGTACATTCCCAGAGGCAGCTTGGTTAAAAAGTTTTGCAAATTGATTCCATCTGTCTTGCTGTAACTTCTGTCTGTTTGTCCTAAATCCTCAGGGAATCCTAGGAAGGGAAGCACACCTGCATATGCTTCACAGGCCATGTACTGTTTACAGACTTCTTAAGGCAGTCTGATGAATCTAGTGTTTAAGCCAATGGTTGGCCAAATCTCTCCTCCAACTCTTGCTCCCATTGTATAAATCTATTCTGAAGTCAATTTCCTAGGGCAGAAACATCTCTAAATTCCAGGGGAGTCAGTCCCTGTCTTTTCCAGGAGTGAGATTCAGAGCTTTTTGAGAACCAGGAGAGTTTCTAGACATGGAACGTATGAGACGAAGATGGTTAAATAACAGGCTCCTAAGTTAGAGTAGCTCTGTCACTCATCAACTATTGCTCCTTTCTCTGCGTCCACCTCCTTATCTGTAAAGTGGGAGAAATAAGAGTAACTTCCGCACAGGGTTACATATCAAATGAGATAACCCATGTAGTAAGTGTTCAGCTTAGTGCCACAGAGTAACTGCTCACTACGCAGCATGGGGATTGGGGATGTGTGTGTGAGAGAGCACACACAAGGAGAGGATTGTAATCATGGAGCAAGAACTTTAAAGGTTGTGAAGTTAAAATTTTAAAAATATGCAGAAGCCCTAGTCTATTTGGCTCAGTGGATAGAATATCAGCCTGTAAACTGAAGGTATGATTCCAGTCAAGGGCACATACCTCAGTTGCAGGCTTGATCCCTAGCCCTGGTTGGGGTGCATGCGGGAGGCAGCCAGTCAATGTAGCTCTCTGACATCGATGTCTCTCTCCCTCCCTTCCACTCTCTAAAAATCAATGGAAAATATCACCTGGTGAGGATGAACAACAACAAAAAGGGTGCAGAAAACATTTGGCTCAAATTAGGCACCAATTAGCCCATTAGCTCAATTTATTTCACTTCCCTTTCCAGTCCTTCTTGTCTTCATAGATGCCAGTTCTGCTTCTTTACTTGAATGTATTTTATGATTTGGACAACCCTCCTAGATTAAGTTAATCTGGTTTTATAGTATTTCCAGACAGCTACCTCCCAATGCCATCATGTAAAGAATGAAAGACCCTAGTAGGGGTGTCGAACTCAATCAGAGAAGGGGCCAAAATCTAAAATCCAGCCTAAATCGCGGGCCGAATGGTTTACTGAACAGTCATAAACTGACAATGTCATAAACTGACAGCGGAGTGCAGTGATGACAGCGCGGTGCGGGCCACATTGCAAGGCCTGGCGGGCTGGATTTGGCCCGCGGGCCTTGTGTTTGACATATGTGCCCTAAGGTGTCAGGAGAAGACTTATATCTCTGGCTGGGACCTTAAAGATACAGTGAGGTCCCAGATGTGAAAGTGGGTTTTGGATGATTGTTAGGGTTTCCAGTGATACCCTGGTATCCAAGATGATAGGATGCCCATGAATTCCCTAGCCCCAGAGTTGTTAGGGAAGAGCATGCATATAGACCCTATCAAGACAGGTTTCACCATTTCATGAACACAGTTTAGGCCAGTCATCCTATTCTCTGCTGCCCCCTGTTGTGTTCTCTCTTACATTACCACATAGCACTGGCTTCTCAAGTGTCAGTTCATGTCATCCTCCCAAAATTAAATTCTTAAAAGGGCGTCTCTGTAATTCAAATAAATGGAAGTGATTTTATTTGGGGGCTACTTGGAGGAAATTTTTTTTTCAGCTGCTAGATATTTGAAGGAGATGCCAAGTATGGCAAATGGAAAATAATAAGTGAATTAGAGAGTACTTAGATATACGACACAAAATCAAAATTGCTCATTTTCCCTTTACCTTTAAGATTTGCAGTTTGTAGAGGTCTTTAGACACTAAGATCAGAAGAGTGTCCTCATATATATTTAAAATAGTGTGGTATAATTCCTGAAAAACAAAATAGTTATACAACCAGCCAGACTTACATAAAATTTTACCCCATTGTTTTGCATCCTGATGTCCTGTGTTCTTCCATAAACCGAAGGTAAGAAAGAACAGTGGTACTATGGTGATGAGAGCTCACCCAATGTCATATGCCATGTGTTTCTTCTGCACCCCACAGAGCCAGTGCACTGTGCAGCTTTGCTGAGAGACCACACATATTGCTGATCTTACTATGGGACTCTTACCACCTCCATCTTTCTCTGCTCACATTTCCTTCTTTGCAGAACTTGCCAGTAAACTCCCTGTCCTTGGTCAACAATTAACCAAAAATCCATTTACCCATTCCTATAAACCCATACTGCCCATTAAATCCCATTGGATTATAGACTTCATGAGGCCAGAGGTATAGATTAGTGCTGGGAAGTGCTATGTACAATATCTATTTTATTTTATTTATTTTATATTTTATTGATTTTTTACAGAGAGGAAGAGAGAGGGATAGAGAGTTAGAAACATCGATGAGAGAGAAACACCGATCAGCTGCCTCTTGCTCACCCCCTACTGGGTATATGCCCGCAACCAGAGTACATGCCCTTGACCGGAATCGAACCTGGGACCTTTCATTCTACAGGCTGACGCTCTATCCACTGAGCCAAACCAGTTTCGGCTATCTATTGTATTTTAAAAGAGTGAAGGAGAGCCCGGTTGGCATGGCTCAATGGTTGAGCATTGACCTGTGAACCAGGAGGTCACAATTCGATTCCCTGTCAGGGCACATACCCATATTGAAGGTTCAATACCCAGGGTGGGTTATGCAGGAGGTAGCCGACCCATGATTCTCTCTCGTCATTGATGTTTCTGTCTCTCTCTCTCCCTCTCCCTTCCTCTCTGAAATAAAAAAAAAAAAATGCATTGGAAAAAAGAAAAGAGTGATAGAGAAAAACCACAAAAGTCATGCTCTGTGGAGAGACACTGTGCAGGACTGCTGTGTGTGTGAAGGTGTCTCATCTCGATTAAAGGAAGCAAACTCTCACCTCCAGGTCCTGCTCCTCAGTTTCGGTATTCCCAATTTCTTTCACTTCTTTAAGAGTTGGCATAGCAAATATTATTTTAAAGGATGACTCTATTATCTTCAACTGAGTTTCAAATTGCAGTAAGGGATCCACGTAGCTGCCAAGAAAACGGTGTAATTATTAAGTTGAGAAAACAAATACAACCTAACTTTAGTGACTTTTTTGATAAGAGAAGACTAGAAAATGAGACCCAGCTTTTGACTTTATATGACACGTGGGTTTTAAATAGTCTCATAAAACTTTTGCAAAGATCACATGTAACAAGTTATTTGGAAACCAGACTATTTTTCTCCATAGACATAATGAGGTAAAGTGGTTATATTCTCAGCTAAGCCCTCAAAGCCATGCCGAATTTTAGGCAGTTTAAACATATTACAGCCACATTTTCACTAACCCATGATCCTGTGTTTCTCACATTTTAGTATTTCTGATATTGGAATGCATCTTCTAATTGATGGCAAAAGAAACCCACCCAGCAACAACTATAAAAATAAGTTGTGAAATGGCTGTTATTCCTTTGGTATATGTGATCTGGATAATAGTCCTTCATGATTTGTTTTTTAGGTGAAAATAGTTATTTTTTTTTTCTTAAAAGATGGTGATATTAGATGGGAAGATATGAAATCTTGTGCTAGACTCAGAATCTCTTTTCTCCACTGGACAAGATACTCTACCTGACATTCACTGTTTGAAATGGAATCTCTTGGAATATATTAGGTAATTTTCAAATCCTGGAAGGCTGACTTGACATTCATAGGCTCTGATGTATTGCCAGACTCTGAACAGCTATCTATCAAAAGTTTCCAGTTGGATTTTCAGTGGAAGGTATTTAATGTCTAGGGATTTATGATCTGGTTTAAGAAAATGCAAAATTAAGATTTTGATGAACTAGAAAATCGTGTCTTTCAGTGTACTTTGAAATCATATCACCAGTCCTAAAAAAATTCTAAAATGGTCCAGGTCATGAACGAAGATTATGAGAGTGTGATTACTCTGATGCCATAATGGATGTTAAATGTAAGGAAGGCTGCCATACTGAAGAAGAAAGTCACATGCATATCTATGGGCAAACATGAGCAATTGTATGTTTTGTATTTTTGGTCTGCATGTAATTTGTTTCCAAAAGAGCAGTTACTGATATGTGTTACAATAAGTGACATCTTAGTGTAAATGCTTTCTTCTATTCCAGGATATATGACCAGGTGGTATCGAAAGGCACTTGAAAAGAAAGAATAAGTATTTCTTACTAAATTACTGTGTGAGTTTGCTTTTGTTAAAGTTTTAAGCTAAACATTTATTTCAAAGATTGAAGTGACTAATAGACCAAATATTTTAGAAAAAATTGGGAATTTTTTAAATGAAGCAATAAGTCTTCGATATGATCAATATTTGCAAGTATAATTTCTAGAATCACAATTGAATAAAAGAAAGTAGATGCCTCCTAATAAAAGTATGAGGACATTCTATTAATTGTGATCAGAAAGAAATCAAGAGGGCCATGTTAATATGACACAGTGTTTAATTCAAATTGAAGAGTATTAAAATCAATAAAAATATCCTTGGGTGGGGATTAAAATAAGTAAAATAAATTTTTAAAGGAATATAAAGTTTAAACTTTTAGAACCATGGTTTGTAAAAATAATAAAAGTAATATAACACCACCAACCATGATTTATCATTGAAATTTAAGAATATCCCAATATTCTAAAAACTATTAATTGATACATATCTATTAATAGATTAAATAATAAAATAGTACTTTAACCAAACCTGAAAAAGTATTTAATAAATCTCAACATAATTTTCTAAGAAAAAAAACCACAATTTCTTGAAAAGTTTTATTTAAACCAAGAACAAAAAGTAGTGCCTTTTAATTAAAAACAAGAATAGCATAAGGGCTTAATTTCTTTATTATTATTATTATTATTAAATTATTATCTGTGTACATATCTTACCATTGCCCCCAAGGGTTTAATTTTTTATTTCAAAATATTATGTTAGAGTTTTTTTGTGTTTCTAATAAGACATCTAACAAAAACAAGTTTGTTAATAAATAAGCTCAATCAAATATAGAATAAACATACTCCCACCTTAAACCCCACTTACATCTCAGTGTATCAGTAATAGTTTTCTAAACAATAAAATGAAACAAAACCCAAAATACAATGTATGTAATAAATTAATTTAGGAATATGGAAGATATATATTAAAAATCCTTCAAGTTTTCAAGGGAGATATAAAACTTGAATAAATAAAAATATATTTATAAATAGGAAGGTTACTTATAAATATTAATTATTCTCAAGTTATTTTATGAATTCTGAAATGGCAATTACAATTTTAGAACCTTGTCATCAGAAGTTAATAAAATACATTTCATTTGAAAAAATAAACTGGGAGGGCTATCATAGACCACTTTGCTGGAAAAGATCCAGCTCAGTCAGATAATAGAATTTACTACAAAATAGCACTAAATCAAAACAGTGTAGTGGTGGCACCAAATGAGAGTATGAATAGTGGAATAGAATAGAAAATTCCCTGATGGCCCAGCTGGCATGGCTCAGTGGTTGAGTGTTGATCTATGAGCCAAGAAGTCACGATTGGATTCCTGGTCAGGACACATGACTGAGTTGTGGGCTCCATCCCCAGTGTGGGATGTACAGGAGGCAGCTGATCAATGATTTTCTCTCATCCTTGATGTTTCTATCTCTCTCTTCCTCTCTAAAATTAATAAAAACAAGAAAAGGAAAAAAATGCCCTGATGTCGGAATAGCAAACACATGGATAAATATTATATCTCCCTTTCTAGGCCAAATGTAGTACTAATTTATTGTGACAGTATTTCATGATGGGTCAAATTGCAATCTTATCACACACACACACACACACACACACACACACAACTTTTTTTATTTGAAAATTCTCTTGAGGTATTTGTAGATTCACATGCTGTTGTAAGAAATAATACAGAAAGACCTCTTGTACACATCACCCAGTTTCCCCCAATGGTACCATTCTCCAAAAACTATAGTCTAATACCAGAATATTGACATTGACTCAGTCCACTGATATTGTTCAGGTTTCCCATTTTACTTGTGTATGTTTTCGTGCGTGTGTGTGTGTGTGTGTGTGTGTGTGTGTGTATTTAGGGCTATATGATTTTATCACATTTGGCGGCTCATATATTCACCATTCCCATCAAGATACTAAACAGTTCAGAACCCTTTAAACCCACAACTATTTCATTAGACAGACAACAAGCAAACCCCCCCCCCCCCCCCCCGCAAAATACTCAAAGGGTTAAATATGCCTTTGGAAATGAAGCATTTAAGTATTATCTGTATCAGAGGTTAACAAACATGTTCTGTGATGATTCAGATAACAAATTAAGCTTTGCTAGGCTCTGTCTGCTCCAACTCTGATACAGGAGCAGCTTCAGACAATACATAAAGGAATGGGTGTGGCTGTTTTCCAATAATACTTTGTTTATGGACCCCGAAATTAGACTTTCATATAATATTTACAGGTCATGAAATATTCTTCTTTTGATTTTTATCCCAACTATTTAAAAATGTAAAAAAATATTCTTATCTCTCAGAATGTACGAAAATATGAAGCTGCAAAAACAACAGGATTTAGCACATGGGGCATAATTGGTCCACTTCTGGTCTGAATAATGGAATTGTGAAGCCTAAGTTAAATTAGTTCATAAATAAAATTAACTTAGAGATTAAACTAACAAAAATCAAGTAACAAAAAGCTAGGAGATATTGAACATAATATTAAAAAGCAATGTAGAATTAATTTTTTATCAGACACAAAAAAGTAAAAGAAAAAATATAGCTATGACTATAAAATGAATTGTAGCAAGATAAAAGAGTAACAAATTTGAAATTCATAAAAACAGCATAAGAAGCCTATTTAATACTAGAGGCCCGCTGCACGGAGACTCATGCAATAGGCCTTCCTTCCCTTGGCTTCCAGCACCAGTTTTCCTCTGGCACCCGGGACCCAGGCCTTCACTCTGGCCAGAGTCTGCCATCTTCGTGGTCACTGCAGACTCCAGCTGGAGTCTGCCATCTTCGCTGTGGACTCCGGAGTCTGCAGTCTTGTCTTTGCTGTAGCACTCTGCTCCTGTAGATCCCTTCACCCCTTGCCCTCCCTCTCATAGCAGGCATCCTGCCCTGCCTGGCCACTCTGGCCCAGAGCAGCTGGGTGGCCGCCATCTTTGGCCTTCTCATTTGCATACTCACTCTGATTGGCTGTGGGCATAATGGAGGTACAGTCAACTTACATGTTTGTCTATTAGGTAAGATATATCACCACTAAAATCACAATAAACTGGCAAAGAACATGAGAAAATTCATAAATGCATAACAGAAAAATTGAGTCTTGCTTATACTGAAAGTAATATAAATTAAAACAACAATGAGGCAAGAATGTGAACCTATTACATCAGCAAAATAGAAAAAAGTAGGTATGTGTATAAATTTTGGTGATTAGGCTTTGAAGAAGCATTTATAATTAGTGCAGTTCTTCTGGAGAACAGATTGACAGTCTTTATTAAAAGCTCTAAGAAGGTTCATCCCATCTACATTTGTTGGGGTTCAGGGGAAGTAGAGGCCAAAATAAGATTTAGAGGTGCACAAAGTTTCTAAAGAAAATGGAAGGCAGGAGGATTAGGGTAGGAAGAGTCTTGGACCACAAGTGTTAAGGAAGGTTTGGCCAGACTGATGGGGATTCCTCAAGCCAAGCCACCCACTGGAGTTGTTTGCCCTACTACGCTGGGTCATCAGAAGCGAGGGCTCAGCAGTAGTCCTGGTGGATCTACGCTATTAACTTTATGGGGCTGTTGACCAGTGAGGTTCCCTAGCAGGAGGGCATTTTCATGATTGCCTATCATCTAAATCAGTAACCTCACTCACAGAATGGTATTTCAAAGAAGTATTTCAGAGAAATACAATCTTTCATGTAAGTACAAAGATGACTATCATAATTTTAGAAAAACATAATTTAGGAAATTTCAAAATCTGGCAATAATATACTGCTATTAAAATGAAAATATGATTATAAAGAAGAATAAAAACTTAAGACAGAAATGCCAAAATCGAAAGTATCACAGAACATTGTGTGTGCAATCTGCTTATGATTCTGTAATAATTAAATTTTCTGCCTATCCATGCAATACAGAAAGATTGGGAATAATATGAGGAAGAAAGACTTGCTGAGTTAGGATGGAAGAATTTGGAAAAATGTTTTATTTTTCACCATTGTGATCCTTCTCTATAACATTTAAATATATATATATTCATTTATTTCAGAGAGGAAGGGAGAGGGAGAAAGAGATATAAACATCAATGATGAGAGAATCATCGTTCGGCTGCCTCCTGCTCACCCCCCAATGGGGATCAAGCCCACAACCTGGGCATGTGCCTTGACAGGAAATCTAACGATGACCTCTTGGTTCATGGACTCAACCACTGAGCCATCCAGCCAGGCTTCTCTCACATTTTAAAGGTAGTCAATCAGTGAAATAAGAGAGATTTACAGTTTATTATACCTGGAGTTTACGGACAGGATTAGGGCTTGATGATTGAAGATGGTTGTGAATATATCCAACAGAGAGGAAGCTGTGTAGTCCTGTATCGGGAAAAAGAGAAGAGTCCATGATCAGAGGCCTGTGAGACGCATGGCATCACAGGGCCACATTGGACTGGACTAATGGGACCACATTGGACTGGAATATAAGCACAAAAGTTCATAGATGTGTTGAGACAAGCAAACTGCAATTTAAACCCATGATACTAATTGCTGGCTTTTTATGGCGAAACTACTGTGCTTCTTTAATTAGCATTTTCCAACACAGTGTTGTGAGGAATGCTTTTTACCAGGTGCTTTTCTGCGCAGCACTGTAACTGTTGTCATTCAGCTGTCCTATAATAATATGGACCTCTGCTTTACAACTGTTAGCTAGCTGCTGCTTCTCTTCCCTCCTCCCTCCTCCCTCCGACCTCCTCCTCCTCACTCCAACCTCCCCCTCTTTCTCCTCCTTCTCCTCCTCCTCCTCCTTCTCCTCCTCTTCTTCCTTCCTCCTTTTCCTGCTCCTCCTCCTCCTTCGCCAAATGTGTCAGTACAACTCTATCGTTAGTAATAATATTGTCCTGCCTCTTTTACTTTGACATCACATCTTTTGTTGAGTCCCTGACTTACAGCATGTCCCTTCCGTGCTGGCATGCTTTCACGTGTGCTTTATTATCACTAATGTTTATAGAATGCAAAAGCCAATGCACACACTGGTAAGCAACAAGGGTTTGCAAGCTTATATAAACGGCTTCACCAGGGGTGTCATTCTAGGAAGTTATAAGAATTAGCCAGAAATTTCACCTGCTTTTCCCAATTAGGTGTCTTGTTATTGGTTGGAATATATAACATGCTCACCAGTATTCCCAGAGACTCTTCAGTGCGTTCACTGGGGAAGTATCATTCTGGCTTTAGCTTCTATTCTATGGCTAAGTTCTCCTTTAACTCATTTTCAATTACTTCCTAATCACTATGGATCTTCATTGGAAACCCACAGTAAATGATAAAATAGACATAATCCTGGAAACTTGTACTTTGTAGTATATTTCATAACACTAGGCTCTAGGGCAAGTCTGGTGGGCCTTAAGCTTTCAAATGTGTTATTTTGGCTTTCTTCTCTAAGATGACCATCTGCTTTTCATATATATGTTATATCTTTGACATTTTTTGTTCCATATCTGTTGTCATCTTGGCCAGAAAAATTGGAGTCATGCCACTTTACTAGTTCCTTAAATGTCAGATTTTTTTAAAGCACAGGCATGTAATGTGTGTTTCTGATGCCACCTTAGTCTGGGGGAAGCAGGATTATCATAATAGTCTTTATTTTGAGGGAATTTGAACCCCCCTCTAATAATTCCCAAACAATTCTGGGAATACTTGCAGGGAGTCGTAGACTTGGTCCTCTAGAGGAGGGGCGGGAACCTGTTTTTCTGCAAAGGGCCATTTGGGTATTTATATCATCATTCTTGGGCCATACAAAATTATCAACTTAAAATTTATCTTGCTATTTTTGGTCAAATATTTAATTAGCTCACCCCTAATGCCGTGGGACCAGCCCAAAAGATTTCGTTGGCCTTATACAACCCATGGGCTAGATGTTCCTCACCCCTGCTCTAAAGTATTATGTGAATCTTCACCTTTTTCTTTCATGTCTAGAACACTAGAATCTAGACAACAACAAAATATCAAAAATTTGCAGAGAGTAATGGCTGGTGTACTCAGTGATTAGAGCATTGGTGCATGCACAGAAGGGTTGCAGGTTCGATTCCAGTCAAGGGCTCATACCTGGGTTGAAGTTTCAGTCCCCATCCCAGGTCGGGGCATATGTTGGAGGCAATCAATTGATGTGTCTCTCTCACATTGATTTTTCTTTCTCTTTCTGTCTCTCTCCCTCCCTTCCACTCTCTAAAAGTTCATTGGAAAAAAAATATCCTTTGTTGAGTATTGAAAAAAAAAAGAAGTGCGGAGAGATGGGATATCTGAGGAAAGGGCATGAATGTCTCAAGCCCTTATCTACTAGGCTTGCTGTCTGTTCTGGAGTTTTACTGAAGATAGTGTTGCTGTTGCTGATGGTGTCATGTTCCCACCACCCTTGCCAAGGCCAGATACCGAGAGAGCTGAAGATTACACTCAGAGAATAAATTCACCCTCACTCCAAAAGCTAGTTAGATTTCCCCCCACTATTGTAAAAGTCCCCAGAACCAGTGTCATTACACCATGCACTTTCAGTATTATGGTTTTTCTGGTTTTCACTGATCCTTAATATTGCAATTTTACATACAAATGCAAATTTTGGCCCAGTGACAAAATGTAGATTGTCTGTAGAAATGTCTCTTTCAATAAACTCTTAAAGCATTATACCCTATTTACATGAACATTTTAAAAAGCAATGTACACGGAGGTAAGATGGCGGAAGAATAGATGGGCGGATTCTGAGCCCTCTCCCGAAGCAGAAAGAGAGAGCAACTGAGGGTCTTGTGCTGTGAGTGTTTATTGGCAAGCTGGGAGACAGCGAACACCAGAAGAAACTGCTGGGGGGCTGCTGACAGAGGTGCCCCTCACAGGGAAGCACCCACGCGGGCTGTCTCCCTGCCCGGAGCTACCTACCGGCTTGGACGGGGAAACCTCGCCATCTTGAGAGGAAGATAGGATCGTGTCAGAGGCCTGAATATCCACAGCCGCAGCGACCACCAAGCATCTGTGACCCCCAGAACACGGATCCCAAGCGGCGCGAACACTTGCCCTCACAGGATTGCCCCACTGCTCAGCGAAAAGGAGAGAGAGAACTACACAACCAGACATCATAGATCATGGGGAGACCAAAAAACAGCCCACATATGAAAGAAAAGCAGGCTTCACCAGAAAAGGAAGTAAACGATATAGAGGCAAGCAACCTACCAGAGCAAGAATTCAGAGTAACGATCTTAAGATGGCTAAAAAGAATGGAAGACAAATTTGACAATTTGAGTAAGACCCAAGAGGAAATGAAAAAAACCCAAGAGGAAATGAAGATGACTCAAGATGAAATGAAAAATGACATCGCTACTATGAAGAACTCAATAGATAGCATCAAGAGCAGACTAGAAGAAGCAGAGGATCGCATCAGTGAGCTAGAAGACAAGATGGAAAAAAATACCCAATTAGAGCAGCTTCTAGAAAAAAAAATTAAAAAGCAGGAGGAGAGCCTACGGGAGCTTTGGGACAATGCAAAACAAAACAATATTCGAATAATAGGGGTTCCGGAAGGAAAGAAAACCGAGGTAGACATGGAAAATGTATTTCAAGAAATAATGACAGAAAATTTTCCTGAGATAGAGAAGAAAAAACCCACACAAATCCAAGATGCTCGCAGAGTCCCAAGCAAAATGGATCCCAGAAGACCGACGCCAAGACATATTATAATTAAATTGGCAAACACCAATGACAAAGTTAGAATCTTAAAAGCAGCCAGAGAGAGACAGAAAGTTACATATAAAGGAACCCCCATCAGACTAACAACTGATTTCTCAACAGAAACTTATCAGGCCAGAAGGGAATGGGATGAAATATACAAAGTCATGCAAAGAAAGGGTCTGAATCCAAGAATACTGTACCCAGCAAGACTATCAATCAAAATTGAAGGGGAAATCAGGAGCTTCACAGACAAAAAAAGACTAAAGGAATTTATCTCCACCAAACCAGCAATGCAAGAAATGCTCAAAGGTCTACTGTAAAAATAAATAAATAGGAAGCGAAGAAGGAACACAGGGGTATAGAATAAAAATGGCATCAAATGAGTACCTATCATTAATAACATTAAATGTAAATGGTTTAAATGCTCCAATCAAAAGACATAGGGTAACAGATTGGATAAGAAAACAAGACCCATACATCTGCTGTCTACAAGAAACCCACCTCAGAAAAAGAGATGCACACAGACTGAGGGTGAAGGGATGGAAAAAGGTTTTCCAGGCAAATGGAAATGAAAAGAAAGCTGGGGTAGCAATACTTATATCTGACAAATTAGATCTCAGAGTGAAGGACATAACAAGAGACAATGAAGGCCACTTCATAATACTAAAGGGAGCAATCAAACAAGAAGAAATAACCCTGGTAAATATATATGCACCCAATACGGGAGCACCCAAATACATAAAAAAACTGCTGGAGGACATTAAGGGAGAGATTAACAGCAATACAATCATAGTAGGAGATTTTAATACCCCACTGTCACCCTTCGACAAATCATCCAAACAAAAAATCAGCAAAGAAATATCAATCCTAAATGACTCACTAGACCAGATGGAATTAATTGACATCTTCAGAACATTCCACCCCAAAGCCACAGAATATACATTCTTCTCAAATGCACATGGGACATTCTCAAAGATAGACCACATTTTGGGACATAGGCAAAGTCTCTTCAAATTCAAGAAGATAGAAATCATATCAAGCATCTTCTCAGACCATAATGGCATAAAACTGGAAATTAACTACAATAAAAATAACCCAAAGAAATCAAACACATGGAGACTAAACAGCATGCTATTAAACAAGGACTGGGTTACCAGAGAAATCAAGGAAGAAATTAAAAACATCCTGGAAACAAATGACAATGAAAACACAACAATCCAAAATCTATGGGACACAGCAAAAGCAGTTTTGAGAGGGAAGTTCATATCCTTACAAGCCTATTGCAAAAAACTAGAAAAAAGTGTAACAAATGATCTAACTCTACAACTCAAAGAGTTAGAAAAAGAGCAACAAGAAAAGCCCAGTGTAAGTAGAAGGAAGGAAATAACAAAAATCAGAGCACAGATAAACGACATAGAGACCAAAGAAACAATACATAAGATCAACAAAACCAAGAGCTGGTTCTTTGAAAGGATAAACAAGATAGATGGACCTCTAGCCAGACTAACCAAGAAACAAAGAGAGAGGACCCAAATAAACAAAATCAGAAATGAAAGAGGTGAAATAACAACAGACCCCACCGAAATACAACGGATTGTTACAAAATACTATGAACAACTCTACTCCAACAAACTGAACAACCTGGAGGAAATGGACATATTCCTAGAAAAATATAATCTTCCAAAACTCAATCAGGAAGAATCTAAAAATCTCAATAAACCAGTGACTTGGGAAGAAATTGAAACAGTCATCAAAAAGCTTCCAGCAAACAAAAGCCCAGGGCCAGATGGCTTCACAGGAGAGTTTTACCAAACATTCAAGGAAGAACTAAAAACTATCCTCCTCAGACTATTCCAAAAAATCCAAGAGGAAGGAACACTTCCAAATTCCTTCTATGAAGCCAGCATCACCCTAATACCAAAACCAGATAAAGACAACTCAATGAAAGAGAATTACAGACCAATATCCCTCATGAACATAGATGCTAAAATCCTCAACAAAATTCTAGCAAATCGACTCCAGAAGAGCATCACAAAGATCATACACCACGACCAAGTAGGATTTATTCCAGGAATGCAAGGATGGTACAATATCCGCAAATCAATAAACGTGATACATCACATAAACAAATTGAAAGATAAAAATCATATAGTCATATCAATTGATGCAGAAAAAGCATTCGATAAAATCCAACACCCTTTTCTGATAAAAACTCTTAACAAGGTGGGAGTACAAGGATCATACCTCAACATAATAAAAGCTATATATGATAAACCCACAGCCAACATTATACTCAATGGGCAAAAACTAAAACCATTCCCTCTAAGAACAGGAACAAGACAGGGATGCCCACTCTCGCCACTCCTGTTTGACATAGTACTGGAAGTACTAGCCATTGCAATTAGACAAGAGGAGGAAATAAAAGGCATCCAAATTGGAAAAGAAGAAGTAAAGTTATCCTTATTTGCCGATGACATGATATTGTACATAAAAAACCCAAAAGACTCCATTAAAAAACTAATTGACTTAATAAATGAATTTGGTAATGTAGCAGGATACAAAATTAATGCCAAGAAATCCATGGCTTTTCTATACACCAACAGAGAAACTGCAGAAACAGAGACTAAAAAAGCAATTCCATTTACCATCGCACCAAAAAAATTAAGATACCTAGGAATAACTTTAACTAAGGAAGTAAAGGACCTATATGGGGAAAACTACACGACACTGAAAAAAGAGATAGAGGAAGATGTAAGGAGATGGAAGAACATACCATGTTCATGGATTGGTAGGATCAACATCATCAAAATGTCCATACTTCCTAAAGCAATCTATAGGTTCAATGCACTCCCCATTAAAATACCAACGACATATTTCACCAACCTAGAAAGAACTCTCCAAAAGTTCATTTGGAACAATAAAAGACCCCGAATAGCCACAGCAATCCTGAGAAAGAAGAGTAAAGTAGGAGGGATCTCAATACCAGACTTCAAACTATATTACAAAGCCACTGTTCTTAAAACAGCCTGGTACTGGCACAAGAACAGACATATAGATCAATGGAATCGAATTGAGAACCCAGATATCAACCCAAATCACTATGCTCAACTAATATTTGACAAAGGAGGCACGAATATACAATGGAGTCAAGACAGTTTCTTCAATAAATGGTGTTGGGAAAATTGGACAGATACATGCAAAAGAATGAAACTAGATCACCAACTTACACCATTCACAAAAATAAACTCAAAATGGATACAGGACTTAAACATCAGACGGGAAACCATAAAAATACTAGAAGCATCCACAGGCAGCAAAATCTCAGACGTATGCCAAAAGAACTTCTTCACTGATACTACCCCTAGGGCAATGGAAGCTAAAGAGAAAATAAACAAATGGGACTACATCAAAATAAAAAGCTTTTTTACAGCAAAAGAAACCATCAACAAAACAACAAGAAAGCCCACAGTGTGGGAGAACATATTTGCAAATGATACCACTGATAAAGGTTTAATCTCCAACATCTACAAACAGCTTATACAACTAAATAAAAGGAAGATAAATAATCCAATTAAAAAATGGGCAATGGACCTAAATAGAACATTTTCAAAAGAAGACAGAAGGAAGGCCAAAAGGCACATGAAAACCTGCTCAAAGTCACTAATTGTCCGAGAGATGCAAATCAAAACAACAATGCGGTACCATCTCACACCTGTCAGAATGGCCAACATCAACAAATCAACAAACGACAAGTGTTGGCGAGGTTGCGGAGAAAAAGGAACCCTTGTGCACTGCTGGTGGGAATGTAGACTGGTGCAACCACTGTGGAGAACAGTGTGGAGTCTCCTCAAAAAACTGAAAATGGAACTCCCATTTGACCCAGTAATCCCACTTCTAGGAATATATCCCAAGAAACTAGAAACACCAATCAGAAAGGATATATGCACCCCTATGTTCATAGCAGCACAATCTACAATAGCCAGAATTTGGAAACAGCCTAAGTGTCCGTCAGCAGATGATTGGATCCAAAAACTTTGGTACATCTACACAATGGAATACTATGCGGCCATAAAAAATAAGGAATTCTCATCATTTGCAGCAAACTGGATGGAACTTGAGAACATCATGCTGAGTGAAATAAGCCAATCAATGAAAGAGAAACACCACATGACCTCACTCATTTGTGGATAACAAAGAGCATTATAAACTGATGAACCAAAAGATAGATATAGAGACAGTAAATCAACAAGTAGACTGTCAAATTACAGCAGGGAGGGGAGGAAGATCTGGGGGAGATTATAGATCAACCGAAGGACTTTTATACATGCATATAAGTATAACCAATGGACACAAAACTCTGGGGAGGGAGGGGATGTGTGGGAGGGAGGGTGGGGGGCAAAAAAAAAATCAATAAAATATATTAAAATAAATAAATAAATAAATAAATAAAAATAAAAATAAATGCTGCACTAAAAAAAAAAAAAAAAAGATCACATGAAAAAAAAAAAAATAAAAAAATAAAAAGCAATGTACACACATGTACAGATGTGTAAACAGTGGACAAAGTCTCCAAGTCCTCCCACCTCTGCCAGCTTCCAGAACCACATTTCTATTCTAGAGTGTACAATTGTGGCTGGTTTTACACTAGTGGCCTGGTGCACAAATTCATGCATGGGCAGGGTCCCTTGGCCTGGCCAGTGATTGCTCAGTCCCAATTGAGGTCAATCGGGGTTGGCCAGCTGGAGTTGAGGGGGAGGGAGTGATTGATTAGCTGCCATAGAAGGTTGGCCAGCTGCGGGAGGTTGGCTGTGGGAGTGCACTCATCACCAGGGGGCAGCTCCTGCATTGAGCTTCTTCCCTCTGGTAGTCAGTGTGAGTCATAGCTACTGGTCTGCCAGTTGTTCCGGTCATTTGGTCATAACGGTTGCTTAGGATTTTATATATATATAGATAGATAGGAATGTTAATAACTTTCTTTTGGTTGAGAAGACTAGAAAATGGTTCTATTTTTTTCTGTAACAGTTGCCCCTATGCTCTGCCAACTTCCTACCCTAGAATCCCTTCTAAGTAACTGTCTGTCTTACTGACTTGTGATTCTATGAATTTCCCATCTCTTTGAGTTATTAAAATAGCTTCACCATTATTATTACCAAATCCTGTTTATTTAAAATCTTCAACCTCATCATTTATGTACAGTTCTTCCTCTACTCCCAGTGCAGGTGAGATTCTTGGTTTCAAGGTTGACATAGGTTAGCTTAGTGTTTATACTAGTGACTCTGGAACCAGACTCCATGAATTTATATTCTTTCTCTGATACTTGGTAGTTATGTGACCACAGGAAACTCTCTCAGTTTTCTCATTTGTCCAGTTGGGATAATGGTAGTCCTTATCTTGTAGGGCTGTTTATTGTGAGGATTAAATGAGTTATTTATTTAAAGCCTTCAGAGCATGCTTAACATGCTATATAAATGCTATGCTATTTTTGCTATTATCGGAGTGGGAAAGGGTTTTATCTCTCACAGTTCTACTCATCTTTATTTTTCTGGGGTTGTGGCTGTGAACTGGGAGAGAATATATATATTGTCTGCCCACAACTTGCCTTCTTGTCCTCTTCCTGTTGGTCATGGCTTTGGACACAGTTTGGTAGGGAGGATTTTCACTGTATTGATGGAAGGATATGAGATATTGCAGCAGATATGTCAGGAGAGGGGTGAGTGGGCCAACAGTGGGATGGGTCAAACTTTTATCTTTTTGAGTTAGTGTTGAAGGTCATTTCCAAGGACATCAAGGGTGAGAAAGAACATTATTTTGTAGGGAGAAAAAGCCAAAGACAGTAGTGAACCAAACTGCCATTTTCCCACTTTCACCCACAGACACTATTTTAAACATTAATTTATGACAGCCTTATGATGGAGAGAATGAACAAGTAATTCCCTCCTCCCCCAAGAGATTTTAGTTCCATTAACACACTTATAGATTATAACTTACCAGGTGTTGCCATTTTACAATGGACTGCGTATTCTGGAGATTATTTTCTAGTCAGGGAAGAGAAGGAGACCAGTTAAAAGGAAGTATTTTTAATTTCTATCACTGAGTGGATCATATCCCAAACTCTGGAGCTAGTATGAACTTGATAGCCAAGTCCAACACATACCCACACATACACTAAAACTTTAGACAAATTCATCATGACTATTACGCACAGCACTTAACAGAAAGATTATCAAACAGGATACGGAAACACATTAAAAAATACTGAACTATAACCAAGTGGTATTTATTCCAACATACAAGGATAGCTCAATAAAAGAAAACCTATTATACAATTTTCAACATTAATTGCTTAAAAAAGAGAGAGAATTCACATGATAATTTTTATTGAGACAAAAATTCTAGTCAAGTTTTAAATCTATTTTGTTAATTGCAGTTCTTTTTAAAAATATGTTTTTATTGATTACAGAGAGGAAGGGACGGGGAGAGAGAAATAGAAACAATGATGAAAAAGAATCATTGATCAGCTGCCTCCTGCGTACCCTTTCAGGGGATTGGGCCAACAACGCAGGCATGTGCCCTGCCTGAGAACTGAACCATGACCTGCTGGTTCATAGGTTGGTTTTCAACTACTGAGCTATGCTGGCTGGGTTGATTTTATTCTTTAGTCCTGCTATTTTTCTCATCTCAAATTCAAGAATACGGCTACATCCTTAATGCAGGTAGGCGTTCTTTCCTTTTGCCTTTCTTGGATTTATTTTGTTGTTCTTTTTCTCACTTCTCGTTTTGGATATTTGACTTATTCATTGTCTTTCTTTCTGGTTTATTATTCTGAGTACTTAAGGTTATGCATTTTTCTCTTTAACCAATTTTGGCTGTATGCTATAGTTTCTAATATTAAGTATTGTCAACATTCTATTGTATAATTTCTGTATTAATTTTCTCTTTGTTCCTAGAATTATTTAAAATAAATTAGTTTAGATGGCAAATAGTAGGTTGTTTATATGTTTGTTTCGTAAGTTCCTTATTTTCTTTCCTTTTTTTGCATTGTGATCAGGAAATACTTCTACGTTTTGGGATTTATACAGAAATTCTAGCCTAACATATACGTGTAGTTATCCTTTATGAATATATCTTTTTGTGAGCATTAGAAAAACATATATTCTTTGTTTCATGGATAGAGATTGATATATGGGTTTCTCACACACATACACATACACTTACCTTTTTCTTTATTCCGTCTTGAACTCCTACTTAATTTTTGAATCTTTGAAAGCATGATGACAGAGGTGAATTAGTCTTTACTACTAATGCTGCAAAAGAGTATTTTGTGTTAGAACATAAACCGGAAACTTTCCAATAGTTTTGTTGTGCTTTATCAATTTTGATGCTACTATGTTATGTGGTATTAATTTTAGCTTGTATTAATTTTCTATTGCAGTATAACAAATTACCACAAACTTAATGGTTTTTTTTTTAAAACTACCCATTAATCATTTGACAGTGTCTGTGGGTCAGAGAGTCAGGCTCTATTTAGAATTTTAAATAAATAGGCTGAAGTATTTATTCATATAGCTGGAGTCAAGTGGTTGTCATGGATTGCTCTCTCATTTGACACTCAAGATCCTCTCCCAAGGTCATTTAGGTTGTTGGCAGAATTCAGTTAAAAAAATCTCACAGGATTAAATACATATATGAAGAAATTATAGGACAGATCTAGAGTTTCCCCATGATACAAATTTTCTTATTCTGTTTTTACATGTGTATGATTTTACTTTAATAAATTGTGACTGACATTTTAAATTGATATTTAAACTATTTAGTCTCATGAGCATTTAACCACCTGATGGATTTCTATTTTGTTGAGTAAAATGAAATGTTTTCTGGACAGAGTTCAATTTCAGAGCTGGAGAGCTTGGGGAAGACCAAACGTTGGTGGGTGTCAACTAATGGGTAACTTACTTATCATAGGTGCTCAAGATGTCTGCAAGATAGGAGGGATGTAGTCAGGCGGTAGAAGAGAAAATAGACATGAAGTTAGGAGATTAATTAGCAAAGATAAACTCTTCCAAACAGTAAATCTTGTAAGAATTTTAGAGGAGGGCCTATGGTGAAGTAATCCTAATATATCCATACTTCTTTCTTGAAACAGAACAAAAACTAAGTAGCCAAGGTTAGAAAGAAGATGGCTGTTTGACTGAAGAATTAATAGGGGAAAAGTCACTTACATGTGTGTAATTTTTCTGTAATTGTTGGCGAAGCAGCATAGTGAAGTGAAACTTTATCTCTTAGCCAAAGATAAAATGCTCAGTCAACCAAGGAATCCTTTGAGATGTTATCCCTTGTCATGGCAACCACATATTTCAAAGATTCCATTCTGGAATGGATATGGTTCCTGCCTAGAAAGTACTGACACCTGATCCATTGACTTTCTTTTCTCTTTTTTAGAGAGAATAGAAGGGAAGGGGAGAAACAGAGAGAGAAACATCAATGTCAGAGAGACAGATTGATATCTCTGCACACGCCCTGACTGGTGCTGGGGATCGAGTCTGCAACCAAGGTACATGCCCTTAACCACTCTTCAGTCAATGAGCTGATGCTCTAACCACTGAGAAAAACCAGTCGGAGAAAAATGTTTATTTTTAAATTGGGTTATGTCTTTTTGTTGAGTTCCAAGTGATTTTTCATATATTCTGGACACTAGCCACTTATCAGATATAAGGTTTGCAAACATTTCCTCCCATTTAGTGGACAGAAATACATTTGTGTATTATTATGCACAATATACTTTGCATTGTTTCATCTATGTTAAATGTATTCTAGCTTGTTTTATGGCTTCATGTGGTTTATCTTGGAGAATGTTTCATGTGCACTTAAGAAGAATGTGTTTTCTGCTGTTTTTAGGTAAGGTGTTCAATAGATGTATCAAATATATTTGGTTCATGGTATTTAAGTATTCTATTTTCTTGTTGATTTCCTGATTGTTCTATCCATTAATAAAAATGGAGTATGGAAGTCTCCAACTATTATTACTGAATTTCCTATTTCTCCCCCATATTTTGTCATTTTTAGCTCAATGTATTTTGGGGCTCTTTGGTTAATTGCATAAACATTTATAATTATGTTTTCCTGATAAGTCAACTCTTTTATCATTATATGACCTTCTTGTCTCTAGTAATAATTTTTTGTTTAAAAGTTTATTTTGTCTGATAATATTAGAGCCAAGTCATGCTTGTTTTGATTACTATTTATATGGAACATTTTCCCTCATCCTTTAACTTTCATTTGCATCTTTGAACCTAAAGTATATCCCTGGCAAATGGTAAATATTTAGATAATTTTTTTATCCACTCTACCTGTCTCTTTTCGTTAGAGTGCTGCTTTCATAATTTTTGAGGCATAGTTTTGTCATAGAAATCATAATTGACATACTATTTTTCCCCTCTCAGCCCTTTTTATATGTCATCCTAATACTTTCTGGCCTCCATACTTTCTGATGACAAATCAGCTTTTGATCTTATGACAGTACCTTATATGATTTGAGTTGTTTTAAATTCATTTTTAAATATTTCTCTTTATTTTTGTCTTTAGACATGCTACTTGATATTCTTTGAGTTTCTTGTATGTGTAGGGTAGGGTATTAAAATCAAATTTGGTGAGATTTTTGACCTTTTCCCTACCTAATATTATTTCTGCTCCTTCCTTTGCTCTCCTATGACTTGTATTAGGCATATTTTGGTATGCTTGATGATGTCCCACAAGTCCCAGAGGCTCTGTTTATTTTTCATTATTTTTTATATCTCTTTTTTAGATTAGATAACATCAATTAACCTATTGTCAAGATTGCTGATTTTTTCTTCTACTTAAATCTGCACTTGAGATCCTCTAGTAAGTGTTTTATTTCAGTTACACTTTTTACTCCAGTATTTCTGTTTGGTTAGGTTGTATAATTTCTGTTTCTTTTTTGATATTCTGTATTTGGTGAGAGAGACATTATTAGTATACTTTTCTTTAGTTCTTTAAAGATATGTTTTCCAAGACCTGTACTTGGAAAATTATATGACATTGAAAAAAGAGATAGAGGAAGACATAAACAAATGGAAGAACATATCATGTTCATGGATTGGTAGAATCAACATAATTAAAATGTCCATACTACCCAAAGCAATCTAAAGATTCAATTCAATATCCATTAAAATACCAACGGCATAGTTAAAAGGTCTAGAACAAACTCTCCAAAATTCATCTGGAATAAAAAAAAAAAAGACCCCCAATAGCCACAACAATCCTGAGAAAGAAGAACAAAGTTGGAGGGATCACAATACCAGATATCAAGCTATATTACCAAGCCACAGTTCTCAAAACTGCCTGGTACTGGCACAAGAACAGACATATAGACCAATGGAACAGAATAGAGAACCCAGAAATTGAACCAAGCCAACTCAATATTTGACAAAGGAGTCAAGGGTATACAATAAGGTAACGACAGTCTCGTCAATAAATGGTGCTGAAAAATTTGGTCAGACACATGCAAAAAAATGAAATTAGATCCACCAACTTACACCATACACAAAAACAAACTCAAAATGGCTAAAGGACTTAAATGTAAGACTGGAAACCACAAAAATACTAGAATCCACAGGCAGCAAAATCTCAGACATATGCTGAAACAATTTCTTCACTGATACTGCTCCTAGGGCACTGAAAACTAAAGAGAAAATAAACAAATGAGACTATATCAAAATAAAAAGCTTTTGCACAGCAAAAGAAACCATCAACAAAACAATAAGAAAGCCCACTTCATGGGAGAACATATTTGCCAATGTTATCACTGATAAGGGTTTAATCTTCAACATTTACAGGGAACTCGTACAAGTTACCAAAAGGAAGATAAGCAACCCAGTAAAAAAATGAGCAATGGACCTAAATAGATACTTTTCGAAAGAAGACAGAAGGAAGGCCAAGAGGCATATGAAAACACTCAAAGTCACTAATCATCCAAGAGATGCAAATCAAAACAACAATACGGTACCATCTCATACCTGTCAGAATGGCTATCATCATCAAATCAACAAACGACCAGTGCTGGCAAGGATGTGGAGAAAAAGGAATCCTTGTGCACTGCTGGTGGGAATGCAGACTGGTGCAGCCATTATGGAGAACAGTATGGAGCTTCCTCAAAAAAACAAACAAACAAAAAAACCCACCTAAAAATGGAACTCCCATTTGACCTAGTGATCCCACTTCTAGGAATATATCCAAAGAAACTAGAAACAAATTAGAAAGGATATATGCACCCATAGCTAAGATTTGTAAACAGCCTAAATGCCCATCAGCAGACGAGTGGGTTAAAAAACTGTGGTACATCTACATAATGGAACACTATGCTGCAGTAAAAAAGAAGGAGTTCTTACCATTTGCAACAGCATGGATAGAACTGGAGAGCATTATTAAGTGAAATAAGTCAGAGAAAGATAAATATCACATGATCTCATTCATTTATGGAATATAATGAACAACATAAACTGATGAACAAAAACATATCTATAGACAAAGAAACATTGATCAGACTATTAAACCTCAGAGGGAAGGTAGGGGAGGGTGGGGGTAAGGAGAAGAGATCAACCAAAGGACTTGTATGCATGCATAGAAGCCTAACCAGTGGACACAGACAACAGGGGTGTGAGGGCATGAGTAGGGAGGATGGGAGTGGTGGTAATGGGGGAATAAGGAGACATTTAACACCTTAATCAATAAAGAAATAAAAAAAGAAAAAAGAAATTATCAAATGCTACCTGAAGTACAATAATCCTATATAATAAAAAGGTAATATGCAAATTGACCATCACACCCTCACACAAGATGGCTGCCACATGTGGTCACAAATGGCCACCACAAGATGGCTGGCATGGAAGGGCAGTTGTGAGCGATCAGGCCAGCAGGGGAGGGCAGTTAGGGCCAACCAGGCCAGCAGGGGAAGGAAGTTGGGGGAGACCAGGCCAGCAGGGGAGGGTAATTGGGGGTGACTGGGTCTGCAGGGGAGGAAGGGCAGTTGGGGGTGACCAGGCCTGTAGGAGAGGGCAGTTGGAGTTCATTGGGCCAGCAGGGGAGCAGTTAGGTGTCGATCAGGCTATCAGAGAAGTGATTAGGGGGTGATCAGGCTGATAGGCAGGAGCAGTTAGGGGCAATCAGACAGGCAGGGAGGTAGGCAGGCAAGCAGTTGGGAGCCAGCAGTCCCAGAATGTGAGAGGGATGTCTGACTGCCAGTTTAGGGGATCAGACCTAAAGCAGCAGTCGGACATCCCTGGGTGGGTCCCAGGTTGGAGAGGGTGCAGGCTGGGCTGAGGGACATACCCCCTATCCCCCCCCCCCCCAGTGCATAATTTTCGAGCACCAGGCCTCTAGTATTTATATAATTAAAACATGCAGAGAACATTTTTGATGAGTGCATATGTAAACAGCAAATCATTTTTAGAAAACATGGGCTAAGAGGATAAACGCATGATAGTGGGTGAGGGGGTTAGGATTTGAATGAAGAGGAAAAAAAGCTAACTTTTAAAATAATTTTAAAATATGAATATTATTCATAAGGTATGAATATTATTTTTGTGCTTCTCTCAATTTAGAACTCAGAAAGAAGAATGTCATTTTGGACTGAATTATTCTATTCTCTGGGAATTACTGACTCTATTTAATTTTTTATAATCTCTGGATAGAGAGAAAACAAAAGACAGAATGAGATAAATAAGTGCTGAACCACAATTAGGTCTGTTATAAAATGATCTTGAAATGGCTTTCAAATCTGGAATGTCAAATTCTGGTTTTCATTTTGCTTCTAAATAATCACAAGTTCAAACCAGACAAAAATGTGAATCATTGGCGTCTTCCTCTCTAAAAATCTTGGTAGCATGACTCTGCTCCAGCCAAAGAAAGGAAACTTTTGACATTGTCTCCCTCATTCCCCCGCCCCCCCCCCCCCCTGTGTTTTTTTGTAACACCTCCCCAGCTTTCAAAGGAGGGGAAGGGAGCTGCTTTACAATTATTACCACATAGCACCTCTCTTCCAGAGGTTTTTGACATCCCATCAATGATGTGGGAGCACAGATATTAAATTTTTTTTACAATGGGAAAATCTGTAAATTTTTTAGAGTGGGAAAATCTGGATTGCCATAAGAATATAAAGCAATTTTTTCTCCCATGACAATTGGACAAGGATAAAGATGAAAAGCAAACCCAAACCCAGCCTCTTTTGGCCCAATACTCAGCCAGAGAAAACTTCCAAGCCTAACCACGTGCTCATTACAACATGGAGCCACTAGGTGTCACTAAAGATAAAATTTGTAGGCATTAGAGAGTATAACTAGTCGGGTCTAGTAATAATTAATGTCGTTTTTAAACATTCGTTTAAAATCTTGCTTGGCGTTGACTTGTATTGACATAACCTTCAAACACGTGGTATCTACAGAACGTGTGAAGTGCAATTAACAAGTTTTGCTTGAAAAAGTTTGTGTTTGGTTTGGTTTTTGTTGCAAAACTAGGGCTAAGAAGATGGCGGATGAAGAGCATATTGGGCACTGCATGCTTTACGAGTTCCAATTAGGAAGAAAAGCAAGTGAGGCTGCAAAAAACATCTGTAGTGCTCTTGGTCAAGATGCAGTTAGCGCCAGAAAATGCCAGCGTTGGTTTGAGAAATTTCGCGAGGGAAATTTTTCGTTAGATGACAAGAGTGGTCGAGGCCGTGTGTCCAATTTTGATCAAGAAGCTCTTCAAGCTCTTTTGGTGCAAAATCCTCAAATTACCCAACAAGAGCTTGCGACAACTTTAAATTGTTCACAAAAAACAATTTCCAATCAATTGCGTGCACTTGGCAAAGTCCAAAAGTTTGGAAAATGGGTTCCTCATGAGTTGACCAACAACAACCGTAATCAAAGAGTCACAATTTGCAGTTCGCTCCTCTCTCGTCAAAACCGTTCGCCGTTTTTAGAGCAAATTGTTGCCGGAGATGAAGAATGGGTGCTGTATGTTAATTTGAAAAGGCGGCCTCAATGGTTGGACAAAAATGAGGCTCCGCAGCCCAGGCCAAAACCTGACTTGCATGCGAAAAAAGTGATGTTGTGTGTTTGGTGGAATTTTAAAGGAATTCTTCATTATGAACTTTTACCATCTAACCAAACCATTACAAGTGCAGTGTATAGTGCCCAACTGGAAAGGTTAGCCCAAGCTTTAAGAGAAAAAGAACCCGCGCTGATTAATCGGAATGGCGTAATTCTTCACCACGATAACGCACGACCGCATACTGCAAGAATCCCTGCTGAAAAACTGTGCCAGTTGGAATGGGAAGTTCTCCCTCAACCTGCATATTCTCCTGCTATTGCCCCTTCCGATTACCATTTGTTTCGTTCTTTGCAAAACTTTCTTCTTGGAAAAAAATTTAATAATGAAGAATGCCTCAAAAATGCATTGACCGAATTTTTTGCATCAAAATCACAAGAATTTTACAACAGAGGGATTAAAATGCTTACTGAGCGTTGGGCACAAGTAGTAGAAAACAACGACAACTATATTGTTGATTAAATTTTGTTGTATTGTTTAAATAAATTCGATTTTAAAAAAGTATTAGAAAACGACATTAATTATTACTAGACCTAAGAGAGGGAAGTTCTCCATGTTAATGGAGAAAACGGAAGTTTCTATCCATTACCCCCAGGAAATGGTTTCAGACCCTGTCTGTCATATCTGTGTGTGGACCTGTTTGAGTTGGCATCAGTTTTTAACAGAAAAATAAGTAAATGAGCTCAGAAAACTCAAGACGGAGTCTCTCCTGGAAATCACGTCTGAAATTTTAACAGTGGCCCCCCGGTGGGAGTAAGTAAGGTGAACTGAATTATCTTTAGACAAGGAAACAGTAGAGCTGAACTTTAAAATCCATCTATACTGTTTGCTATGATCCTCCTTCCCCGTTTTGTGTCTTTATTCTGAAAGCCCAAACTGGTAAATATTGTAAATTCAATCCATATTTGTTGAATGAATAGTAAGAATCAAGGGAAGGAAACCAACACTAATTTTTAAAATATTTTTATTGATTTCAGAGAGGAATGGAGAAGGAGAGAGAGAGAGAGAGAGAGAGAGAGAGAGAGAGAGAGAGAGAGAGAGAGAGAGAAAGAAACACCAATGATGAGAGAATCGTTGATCAGTTGCCTCCTGCACATCTCCCACTGAGGATCAAGCCTGCAACCCAGGCATGTGCTCTGACTGGGAATCAAACTGTAACCTCCTGGCCCATAGTTTGATACTCAGCCATTAGCTACACTGGCCTGGTGGAAACCATCATTAATTTAATGCATCTTTATGCTTTGTTCCCTATTGTTTACATCCATTTTTTAAAAATTTATGTAATTTAAAAAAATTCTTTATTGTTTAAAGTATTACATTAATTAATGTAATTTCAAGGAATGTAATTCTGTCACCCTTTTATGAGATTCATAGATAAAATCTGGTATAATCTTACCTAAAGGAAGCCAGTGAGGTCTCACACCTCTGAGTATGGATAACTGAAAGCACTTCTCTTCTAGGTGAATGCAATAGCTTGCTAGCACTCTCATAACAAAGTACCACAGACTGGCGGCTTAAACAACAGAAGTTAATTTTCTCACAGTTCTGGAGGTTCAAAGTTCAAGATAAAAAGTGCCAACAGGGCTGGATTCTTTTGAAACCTCGGTCCTTGGCTTGCAAATGGCCAAACCTCTTGCTGTCTCTTCACATGGTCATCCCTCTTATGCACATGTGGCCCTGGTGTCTCATCCTCTGCTCACATTCATTTTTAATATAATCTTTACCAAAATAAAACACACCCAACCCTGTGAGGTATTGCATCCGTTGCTTTGTGTATTGTTTGATGAGTGGAATCACAAGTGATCTTTACTTTTATTTCTCACTGTCCATTTCAACTTTGCTCAGTAGGAAAGCTCTTCCCTGCTCCCGAATAAATCCTCAGATACACCTATGACACTTATGATCTCTTGTTGCTCCTAAAAAGCTCTATAATCACTTTAAGTAGCAGAACTATCACGATTAGTAACTAAAAAGGTCCGATTTTATGTAACAACACAACTTATTTCATTCCAAATCTCAGCTTCTTCCCCAAGATAGAACTGTCAGAGATCCGGTAACCTCCAGAGGAGGTGAAGAATGTTTCTTCCTCAACTCTTTCTCACTCCCTCACAGGAGTTTGAGAGGGTGGAAAATAAGAGAGATGAGGAAGGCAGTAGTTTCTTTCTTTGAATAATTCTTTTGACATATCCCGAAGTCCTTGTTGGAAGTATTTGATGGCATATCCAAAGATGCAAGCTTAGCATTTTCTTCTGGCTGGCTGTTCTTCCTCAAGTTTTTCATATGTATTTTTATTTTCTTTAATGTACTCTTAAAATTTCTTTTCATATACCTTAAAAAGTTTTTAAATACTGTAGCATATTATCCTTCTACTAGAGGCCTGGCACACGAAATTCATGCACAGGTACATTCCCTAGGCCTGGCCTGTGATCAGGTCCATCTTCCCAAGCGGCCTGCAGCCAGCTCCCCCTACTCCCCCCTTCCTCCTCTTCCCCCCCCCCCTACCCACCCCTGGTTCCCTGTTTGCAATTGGACGATTGGAGCCTGCTGGCCAGGGAAAGAAACCAAGAGGTGGTCAGTGTGCCTCAGAGTGACGGGTTGAGTGGTCGTTCTGGTCATTCTGCCATTAGGGTCAATTTGCATATTACCTTTTTATTATATAGGATAATAATAGAATTACCAATTTTTAGCTGAGTACATGGTTACTTAGGAAAAGGACTACATTTCCCAGGATTCCTCATTAGGGTCCATGTGCAAATTCTTGGAAGCTTCCTTAAATGGAGCGGCTTGCTTTGTCTTGCCTTCCTTTCTCCCCATTGGCTGCAGCAAGGACACCATCATTGCAGACTGGACAATGGGGTAGAAGTCCTATCCTGAGTTGCTCTGTGATCATGGAACTGACCTGGCAACCTTGTACAATTGCCTCTGGACTTTACTCATAAACAAAGATAAATAAACTTGTAACCTACTGTCTTAGGTTTTTTGTTTTGTTTTGTTTTTTAAAATATTTTATTGATTTTTAACAGAGAGGAGAGGAGAGAGATAGAGAGCTAGAAACATTGATGAGAGAGAAACATCAGCCAGCTGCCTCTTGCACACCCCCTACCAGGGATGTGCCCGCAACTAATGTACATGCCCTTGACTGGAATCGAACCTGGGACCTTTCAGTCCTCAGACAGGCGCTCTACCACTGAGCCAAACCGGCTTTGGCCGTCTTAGGTTTTTATCGCATGCAGACATACAAAACCCAAAGTGATAGAAACACAGAACTAAATGAGATTTAATTGTAGGAAAGCAGTGGCTAATAAATAAAGACAAGATTAGAAAAAATAGGCTTTACTCATGCAAACTAACTTTTATTACCTTATATATATGACACTGTATGAGATTCTGGACGAAGAGGTGAAGTTAGGGAGTCCTTCCCCCAGGACGTCACTCTCATTCCCTTCTTGTTCTTACTGGGACTGATTTCTTCCCTCTAACATTTCAGAGCTGCTGCTTTTCCATCTCAGAACACTTCTCTTTCTTCTTTTGTTATCAAAATGTGAGATCCTAGGGGCTCCACAGGAGGGTGCTGTGTGGGGCTGCACTCACTGCTTCTGGGAACATGTGTTTGGACCTTCCTGCTCTCCAATTGGGGAAATAATGAACAACATGAACTGTTGAACAAAAACAGACCCCGAGACAGGGAAGCATAATAAGACTGTCAAACCTCAGAGGGAAGGTAGGGGAGGGTGGGGGAAAGGGGAGAGGATCAACCAAAGGACTTGTAAGCACACATATAAGCCTAATCAGTGGTCATGGACAACAGGGCGGTGGGGGCATACGTGGGGAGGGATTTGGGATGGGAATGGGGGGGGATGAGGACAAATATGTGATACTTTAATTTAGAAAAAAAAAAAAAAGCCTTGGGAGAGTTCTTGCCCTTCAACACAACAATCACACTTCAAGAAATCTAAAAGAGATAGAGATTCATTCAAAATTTTGTTTACAAAGACTTTCTTCATGGTATTATTTATACTGTGAAACAAAGGAATCATGCAATTGTCAACAACCACAAAAACTGATTACCTCAGTTATGTAGTATGTTCCAAATTAAATAATATTGTGCACCTACTAAAATTATGTTTGGGGGAATTATTTTAAGTGGAGAAACTCTTAACAGTGTAATTTTTACTAAACCAAATCAGAGTGCAAAACTACGTACATTGTGAATCTAAGTATGTAAACAATAAAGAAAGACAAAACATTGCTTGCCGTATGCAAAAAAAAAAAAAATGTAACGGGTGATTAATATATATAATTTGGAACAATTAGAAATGGAAGGATAAGACAAAGACACAACCCAGAGTTGTGAGGCCATTCTGGACCATCATGCCCCAGCTGAGTCTGGCCAGGCTCAAGGAAACCAAAGATACTGAGAAATAATAAATCTTTATTGTTTTAAGCTACTAATTATGCTGTGACTTGTTACATCACAAAAATTAATCAATACACTTACTTACTGAAAGCCAGGGAGCCATTGTTCTTCTCTCCATTATTATAATATTTGAGATAGGAAGGATTTGATTTTCAATGAAGAATGGTATAAGTGAACCAGCAGGCAAAGGGTACACCTTGTACACCACACCCCCATCATTCACATCTTTACCTGCAGAAAAGCAGGTTTTATTGCGGATGGAAGCTTCTGCCTTTTAACTTGGAGCATAACATAATCCCTTACTGACCTGACCCTGTGAGAAGCCAGTGCTCAAAGGCTCATTAGAATCTCAGTACTTCATGCGAGTACCCTGCCTCCTCCTGCTCCACCAGCAGGTCTGTCATTGCCCCATTAGTGTGTGCAATGGGAAGAGAGCCTGGACCTTAGTTCTTTGAAATGAAGTCACACTTCAGGATGGAAGAAATCATTTGAGTATCAAATATTTTTTTTGTCAGGTGCCTGGAAAGGAAAGGCAGAGAATTCAAATGAGTGCTGGAAAAACAGGGTGTCATTTCTTGGCAACACATTCCACTCCTTTCTTAAGGACCTTGGGTGGAAAATTTCCCCTCCATTTCTCAGACCCTGTGTATTTCCAGGGAAACCCAATCCTTCTACTTCTGATTCATTTACACTTAACTCATCACAATGTTTTTCAAGGACTATTTCCAGTGGGCCTTTAAAACATGATTTCATTTACTGTGAGAATGAGTTTCGAATCCTGCCTATCCCAGATAGCATACACACAAAAAGAGAATGTGACAAACAGTATTTGTCTTTCTCTGTCTGACCTATCTCCCTTGGCAAAATACCCTTTAGGTTCATCCATGTTATCACAAATTGTAAAATTTCATTCTTTTTTTTTTACTGCTGCATAGTATTTCATTGTGTGTGTATTATATATACATATCACATTTTCTCTATGCATTTGGTTGTGTATATTAGTTAGAGACTCACCACTTTATTTATGAAATATATAAATATTTTTTACTTCAAGAAAGAATGACACACTATGGTTTTTCAGACTCGGGTGTTTGGCAGACATTTTCTCAAAAACAAATAAAGTTTGTCACTTCAGGGAAAACAAGTATCTGTTGCCAAGGGTAAAATTAAAGTTTCAAAGAGAAAATTAGAATCTTGGAAAATACTATCTACCACCATGAGTTTACAGTTTCCTAATACTTAAAGACTTTTGTGATGAGATTGTCAGTGATATTAATAAATGTGATTTTGTGTCAACATTTGGAAGATCTACATATCTCAGTAAACCAGTATGTCCCAAATTCCCAATGTGTGATGTTCCAAAAAGCCAGGCATGAGTAAAAGATATCCTCAAAGTTCAAGACAGACAAGTGCATCCCAATGTAATTGAGTATGACAGGTTTGATGCTATGATTTTAGATTCCACCGCATGCAACTAGCATTTAATACATTACCTTTTATAAAATCTTTGTATAGTTGTGAAGAATAGCCACGAATATGTGAAAAGGCATATGGAAAGACATGATGACAAGGGGACTGCAAGTAGTTCAATAATTACTAGAACAGTGGTTCTTTTGCAAGCATACTTGCTATTGAGAAATATTTTTTAAGACACTAATCTACTTTGTTGAAATTACTGCTTAGTTTACAAAATGCTCCCCTGTATGCAAATGGTCTCTAAGAGTAGTAACTGCTTCATGGTTTTCTTTCCTAACAGCAGTTTACATAGCGAGGAGACATAAAAAGGGTTGATTGACTTTTGTAAAGGCTCATTTTGATTAATAGTACATTTTAAAGACAATATTTTAAATAATGACTTCAATTTTTAATTTCCTTGTGAACATTTCTTCAATTTGGCCACTGAAATTTTCCAAGAATAACTGACCTATATTAAGAGGTAAGCTGAATATGTATTTGAAATCCACTTTAGCTCTCAAGTGCATCACAGATTAAAGCTTTGTTCTTGGCAGTGCGAGTAATATACACCCTTCTTGAAAGCTGGGAAAGAAAGTGTTTACTTTGGTGGTTCTCCATGAACAGTTAAGACATTCTCAAATAACACAAATGTTTTCTTTCTTTATTTAAAGGCAAGTAAATGATATTTTCAGACGCCTCCAAACAGACCCATACCACTGTCATTATTGAGTTCTTGGGGTGACCATTCAGAGCGATCTCCTTAGCCCTGTAGTTTCAAATAAGAAGGGGAGCAGAGACCAGAAAGAGTATAGGTTCTGCTGCCTAAGGTTTGGCTTACAAAATCCTTTGGAAACTTGACCCTACAAAACAGAGAGATGAGTGATGGGGAATGATTCAGTTTCCTGCTTACCAAAGAGTGATGCTCTGGTAGTCTGCTCTAGACTCCTCATCCCCACTGCACTGATTCCTTTCTTTGTTTCCCAGTTTTTTGGAAAAATTTCAAAATAAGATACCTAGTCATATTTGGTTTCATGGATGAATGAACTTTCCACATAAATACAACTCTGAGATATAAGAAACACATAGATTGTCTTACTGGAATCTTTATATCTAGATTCTAGGGGCTGTTTGATTGCTTAGCAAATTACTTTTACCTTGTTGGGCCCAACTTTTCTCTTCAGAGAAAAAAAAATGAGTAAAGGCAGGTTATCCTAGTTCCAAAGTTTGTTATTTTATAAAAACTGTCTCATCATTGGTTCTTGGGCTTCACAAAAGAAAGTTGATAAACATTCCATACACTTCCACTTTCCCTACCCTTGTAGACCTAAGCTCAGTTATCTTTTGCTGTGCCACATTTGGTTATAATAGTTAATAAGTTATTATAATATTATTAATTATGTTCCCTGTGTTGCAATAACTGTGACTGTTCTTATTACTGGCAATTTGTACTTCTTAATTCCTTCACCTTTTTCACTCATCTTCCCAACTCCCCTCCCATCTGGCAACCATAAATTTTCTTTTTGTATCTATTATTTTATTTTGTTTTGTAGATTCCACACATAAATGAAATCATATGGCATTTGTCTTTCTCTGCATGACTTATTTCACTTAGCATAATACCCTCTAGGTCCATCCATGTTGTCACAAATGACAAGATTTCATTTATTTTTATGGCTGAGTAATATTCCACTGTAATATGTACTACTTTTTCTTTATCCATTCATCTATCAATGGACACTTAGGTTACGTCCATGTCTTGGCTATTGTAAATAATTCTGCAGTGAACATAGGGGTGTATATACCTTTAAACATTTAAAAAAAATTTTTTTAATTGATTTTAGAGAATGGAAGGGAGAGGGCGAGAAAGATAGAAGCCTTGATGAGACACATTGTGATTGGCTGCCTCCTGCATTCCCTTATTGGGGATCAAGACCACAACCAGGGTATGTGCCCTGAATGGGAATCAAACTGGCAACCTCCTGGTGCATGGGATGACTCTCAACCAAATTGAGCCACACTGGCCAGGCTGCATATGCCTTTTAAAATTAGTGTTTTTTAATTGCTGGGTCATATGGTAGTTCTATTTTTAATGCTTTGAGGAACCTACATACTGTTTTCCATAGTGGCTACACCAATTTACAATCCTACCAATAGTGCACAAGGGTTCCCTTTTTCCCACATCCTCACCAACATTTTAAAAAATGTTATTAAATTTATTGAGGTGACATTGGTTATTAAAATATTAACTTCAAGTTCTCATTATGTTTTTTTAAAATTTGCATTTCCCTGATGATTAGTAATGTTCAGCATCTTTTCATTTGTTTGTTAGCTATCTTTAAGAAATGTCTACTCAGGTCTTCTGCTCATTTTTATTTAGATTGTGTGGTGTTTTTGTGTGCGTGTGTGCGTGCGTGCGTGCGTGTGATGTTGTATGATTTCCTTATATTTTTGGATATTAACCCCTTACCAGATGTATCATTGGTAAATATCTCCTCCCATTCAGTATATTATCTTTTGTTTTTTGATGGTTTCCCTTGATAAAATATTACTTGATTTTTATTGAGGTATTATAGGAAAGAATGAAAAATATAAATGTGATTAAATTACATAGATTAATATGTCTTCTTAGCATTCTGTGTAAGGAAATGAGATTGGGCTTAAACGCTGAACTGTGTAAGTTCACTGGCTATTCAAATTAGAGTTGCCAACTTGAGGTTCTGAAATGATTTTATAAACTTCTAGTCAATCTTATTTAAAAAACTTGGTGATTTTTATTGATATTGCTTTGAATTCATAGATTAATTTCAAGAAGATTGACATCATAATGATATTAAATTTGATTATGAATATGGCATATGTCCCTATTTATTTAGCTCTTCAGCTTTAGCAATGTTTATAGTTTTGTATGTATAAATCAATATTTTCCAATGCTTGGAAAGCTATTGTAAATTATTGTTTTCTTAATTTTATTTTCCAAATTTAATTGTTACTATCTAGAATTAAAATTAAATTTTAATTAGTCTTATATTCTGTGACCTTGCTAAATTTACATATTAGTTATTATAGATCGACAATTTCTCAGGATTTTCTATGCATGTGATTATGTCATCTGTCTTATATCTTCCTGTTGAATATGTTTGTCTTTTATTTATTTTTCTTGCCTTATTTAACTGGGTGGGGTCTTCAGTAAAATGTTAATATGAATGGTAAAGTGAATATCATTCCTTGTCAGCTCCAGAAATCTGTATTGAAGTATTGGCCAAATCATAGGCTTCATATGCTCAGGGCAAGATTCTATAAGGTTGAGTATAGGGGAAGAACAACCACTGAGAAGCTATGAGCTAAACAACTCCCATAACTCACACAGGGCAGAAAACTATAAGATTTGACAGAAAGCATGGAAAGACCTTCTAGAACAGATTGAGAATCAAAGACCCAATAAATGCTAAGCTAATTAGTTGGTGACCTGCTCTCCCCACCACAAGGAAGAATTGGAACTGTCCTCATACTAGTATACTCGTCCACCATGGTGCCTTTTGATGCTTTATTTTCCTTTCAAGGTGCCATCTAATGCTACTTTAATCAGATGTTACACCTTGAGGGTTAGGAAGTCCTCACTCAGGCTCTCTAACATCTTAACCCTTCTATATAATTATTCCCATTCCTTGTCCATTAACTGAGGGAAATGCTTAAATGCCTTTCTTAATATGAGGGTCATAACCCCACATCAGGATTATAGCATGATATAGACATATGTAGTTCAGAGAAATATGGGTAGAAATTTTAGAAATTCAGAAAGGGAAATAAAAAACAGAACTATCTGATAATAAGAATCACTAGATCTGATAGTAAGAATCACTATGTGTCTCAGAGAGAGTAGTGAGAGCATTACCATAACTAAAGGTTAACTTCGTTCACAGAAGTCCTAGAATACTCATCATCGGGAATACTTCTTTGGACAGAGCAATAGAGAAGGTGACTTCGTGCTTTTTCTCAGTTTTTGGAAAACACTGCATTACTAAAGTTTTTTTAAGAAATAACAAAGAAAAAAAAAACCCCAAAGGCAAATTTTGAGTTTTTTGCCTTGCCAAGAATAACAGGAAGACACTTAGGCTGTCACTCAAAGCATAAAAATACAGCAAACTGCTGTTCAAATCCATCATCTGCCTTTGATGCCAACTTTTGCCAGCCATACAGTCTGCCTTTTTTTTTTTTTAATCTCTTTGAACTATTTGGAAAGTAATTTATTCTGAGAACGTTGGACTGATGCTCAGTTATGTGCTTGCCTCTCCCGATGCAGTCTGTAGGAATTGCATTAGCACACATAAAAGGAGTTCTAGGTTGGGCCAGCCTTTCTGGCTCTATCCAATTAGGGTGTAAACAATGAAGGACAAAGTGGCCTCACAAGGAGGCAGTTTTTAGTGGACAGTATACATGGTCTTTCTCTGCCATTTTATGCCTCACTGCAACATAGTGCATATATACACTGGTGGGGAGGTCAAGGTACACTAGTAGTTTTATAGGCTGATGAATTTTTTAGAAATAGTCTTTAGCCAAAGTGTCTCTCTTTTTGAGTTGCAGTCATCAAAATTGAATGGATTATAAAAAGTCAACAGATTAGCGAAATAGACTGAAATTGGAAGGACACAGAAATTGGTCCAAATAAATTGTCAAAACAAAAATGAACCTAAAGGAGGTAGGTAATAGGAGCTGGACCACAAAGCCAAAAGATCAAAGATGCAGGAGATGAGAACTGGACAAAGCTGGTCAAGTGAGTAAGTGCAGAAGAGGGAGAGGGGGGTGCCTGGAGCCAGTATTGGCAACAGAACTATTATCCGTTATCTGGGGCTGGACTTTATTTTCTCATACTAATATGAAAGTGGACCAAGATTAGAGCAAGTGGTGCTATTCAGTAAAATTGAGCTGAGCTGATCTGACCTGAACTAAATTGATATAAACTGGATTAAAAGGAGTTATATTGGATTGCATAATTCCCCTCTAGAAACAAATAATTCGATATATAGACACATACATGCAACTACAAAATTCAGGTAATACAATGCTTTATTTAAATTTATTTTTAAGTACTTATGCTTAGAGCGGACATTAAAAATTTTTAAGTCTTTTCTCCTCATCTCTAGGACCATAGGTAAACCATCTCAGAGATGTAAGAATTCATCTTCATTGAACACATGCACCATATATGCTTTATGTAGAGTTTTCATTGAAAAAAAAATGACTTTTTTTCAATTTTAGATGTCATGGGGGGATTTGCACCCCTGCTTCTCTCTAATATCTTAACCTGGTATAATGCTGCATAGTGCTTCATTATAGAAAACAACTTTGTAAAAATTTGAACCCAAAGATGGGATGAAGCAAAAGAAGGAGATGGAAAGGGAAGTGGTAGAAATAATGAAACAGATTGTAAACTAAAATAACAGCATAGCAGAATTCATAAATAAATTGGAAAAGCCAAGGGAAGGAATAGGCATGGCAAAAAACTGGATAATGGCATGGCAGGAGGTGGGAGAAGAAACTGAAATAATCACAGACAAGAGATTTGAGCAATTAGAGCAGAGCTGATAGTTATGACAGACAAATGTAACCTAGCATTGAAGACAGTTGGCATCCCTGAAATATAGACCTCCTCTAAAGATCTACTGCAGTAAAAAAATAAATTCTGAAATGAAGAATGATTTACAACTTGAGATGGCACTTTGCATACATGAAAAACAATGATACAAAATTAGTGTCGTCTAGTATCCTGCTTAAATTACTGAATTAAACATTTATTTTTAAAGAATTGCTTTAGACAGAAAAAGTGAATCACCAAAGGATGGAGGGAAATTCCAGGAGGTAACTTTGAAGCAATGTCTACAAAGTCCTATAGTAACATGTCAACTCTGGAATATTTAACCCAGCAAAATTGCCGTTCATAAAAACAGGAGAAAAGACAGACACCTCATATGTGGGGGAAAAAAGTAAAAGACTCAAACGAAGATTTCTTGACTGAAACATTCAATAATAAAAACCAGACAACTACGATTTTTAAAGAAGTTAGGAACCACCATATTGCAAAGTTGTGGTAAAATTAAAAACTAGCACTGGTGAGTATTGAATCCATTTAAAAATAGAACAAAATTTAACAGGTGTAGGAATTATAGTTGCAAAATACAATATAAGTGTTATAACCCTAAAACAAGTAAAAAAATTATATAAGCAACACAAATAGGAAGGTTGGGAGGACTAAGGAAGTATAGCAGTGCCAAGTGCTTCAATGTTGGTGGCCAAGAGAAAAGGGTGTACTAAAATTAGAAATATGGTGTGTTTTTTAATGACAATGACACAATTTTCTTCATATATTTCTTTTAAAGTTAGAGGGATTTTTAAAAAGTAATAACTCTGATACATAAAAAATCTTTATCTCACATTCAGCAATTTATTTCTCTTCTTCAAGTAAAATGTTGGGCATTTTCTTTAAAATAGCATAAAAAGTATCATCTCATTCTTTAACAATTAATTTCATGTATTTGTCCTCCTTTCTGATACTTTCTGTTGTCTTGTTTTCTCTTGTAATTTCTGTTCTATTTTAGAGTTAATTTTTCTTGTACTTGCTTCCACATAAGTATGACATTAGCCAAATCCCACAAATACAAAATTTAGTATTTTTATCATTATTTATTTGTATATACATTTGTTTTATTTATCATTTCTCCTGTAAACCATAATTTTTTTCAAACTTAAAATTTTTTTTATATACCTGGAATATTTTAGTTATCTTTTTGTTATTGATATTTTAATTTATACTACTATGTGATTAAATACATTTTATATTCTTGGAAAAAATGTACATTTTCTAACTGTACATGAGGGGAAAGGATCATCTCTCTAGGTATAAAGATAGAAATATGGATATTGAACTAACCTTGATAATGTTTGGTCCAAGTCTCCTATATCCTTGCTTCTTTTTGGTCTTCTTTGATGAAGATGTCTATTTGGGTTTTTACTTACATATTAGAAACTATGCTTTTTAGGTGCATATGCATTTGCGATTAATATTTCTTCTTGGTTGATTTCTCCTTATATTTTGTTACATCACATTTTATTTGCATTACTTCTCTGGTTGATTTCTCCTTATATTGTTCTGTTGTATCAAATTTTATGTACATTCTATATTTTTACTTTTTAAAATATGTTTTTATTTTAAAGAGAGAGGAAAGGAGAAGCATAGAGAGATAGAAACATCAATGAGAGAGAAGAATCCATCATCTCCCTCCTGCACACCCCTACTGTGGATCAAAACCACAATCTCGACAGGTGTCTTGACCAGGAATTGAACCATGACCTCTTGGTTCATGGGTCGATGCTCAACTACTGAGAAATACTGGCCAGGCTGTGCATTAATTCTCTTGCTCTAAATCCTGATATCAGATAACAAGATTACAAAATAAGCCTTCTTTTGGTTAGAGCTTATATGCTATATCTTTTTTTTCATAACTTCATTTCCAACCTGTGTGATTTTATTTCAGTTGGGTATCTTATAAGTAGCATGTGTGTCCTGACTCTGTATCAAACCATGACCTCCTGGTTCATAGGTCAATGCTCAAACTTTGACGGGCAGGCACTTCTCTATTTTCTTAATATTCCTTCAATGGCCAGAGTTCCTTGCACCACATTTTCTACTAATATCCTTAGCATATACTGCATTAATATAGAAAGATCAGAGGTTTTGGAGGCAGAAAGTGCTGGGTTTAAATTTGCTTCTTTCATTTACTAGCTCTGGCACTTAAAAATGTTCATTGAGCCTCAATTCCCCCCCCCCACCACCCCAAAATATATTTTATTGATTTTTTACAGAGAGGAAGAGAGAGGGATAGAGAGTTAGAAACATCATGAGTGAGAATCATCAATCAGCTGCCTCTTGCACACCTCCTACTGGGGATGTGCCCGCAACCAAAGTACATGCTCTTGACCAGAATAAAACCTGGGACCCTTCAGTCCACAGGCTGACGTTCTATCTACTGAGCCAAACCGGTTTTGGCTGAGCCTCAATTTTTTAATCTGTAAAGTAGGGATAAGAACATTCATTGCAAAGGGTCTTTATAAAGCCACTATGGCGCTTCTAGCACTGTGCCTGGCACATAGTAGAAATTAAATAAATGGTATTACTGTTTTTGTTATTGTTAGTGTCTTTCTCTTTAACATCCTGACTTTTCAGTAGACATTCCTATTTTCTTGAGGGTGCTCTTCCTTTTATCTCACATTTGTGTATCTGTGTGTTTAATTTAAATGGAATTTAAATGGAATGTTCTCTGGGTAGAGATCCATCTCTCTTGCTGCTAAGATAGCATTTAGTACATTGAGCATGAAGACTGAGAAGTGGTGACTGATATTATGAAGTGATAAATGAACAGTTGACAAACAAATCATAGACACTCTAATGCAGAATAAGTGCCTGCAGTTCGTACATAACTCACTAGTCTGCTCCAGACCCAGCATGTGAGTCACAGTCCCTGAATGTTGGGCTCACGGACATGAGACCAACTTCCTCCTTGACCACATAATTTCAGAAGCCACTCACTTGTTTGAGTGTGTTAAGATGCTCGGCCACTGCATAATCACTGTGTCTCGATTCTCTTTCCCAACTTTCCATCATTTCCTTCCATGTTTCTCATTGTTGTGACACCCTGTACTGCCTCCCACTTGATATTCCCAAGTGACTTCTAGTCTGATTTCTGGGAAGTTGGGGATAGAACTTGATTATGAAGGTGTAAGGTTTTTTGTTACACTTGTATTTAAATCATCAGAGGAAGAGAGCATGGAATAGATGGGTGGTTTTCTTTAATTCAAGTCCATCTATCCTGACAGAATAACAGTTTGACTACAAAGGGAAAAAATATATCACTCACCCTCATGATTCTTGGGAAACAGGGAGAATATCTGCTTCTTGGACAGAACCCGTGAGATTCAATACAGATACTCTAGCCTCAGAAAGCAGGAGTTGAAGGATGGCATTGGTAATAGGAGTTCCAGTCGGTGTAACACCCAGTTCCAGTAGGAGGCTGAGTATTCAATACAGATACTCTAGCCTCAGAAAGCAGGAGTTGAAGGATGGCATTGGTAATAGGAGTTCCAGTCGGTGTAAATGGGAATGAAACTGTTGTTTCCCAGATGGTGATACTGTGGTTTCAGAGTGTTAAATACGTGAGCATGAAATCCATGAGCTTTGGCGCGTTAGAGGCAAGCCATGAAGGACACTTTGAATGGTGCAGAAGAGACAGGAGATAGCGTGTGTGAATATCAACTTTCAACAAAGACAGACCTGAATTCCTCATCCCGTGTTGGCATTCATTAACTGATTATCCCCAGCAAGTTATTTTCCTTACATAAACTCCAGCTCGGCATATAAACATTGGGGATATTTAAAATCTACTCCACGGGGTGTTTACTTGTTTGTTTTAAGAATTAGAAGGACGCATGTGTGTGAATGGAACTTATTAAAGGCTCAGTAAATGGTAGCTTTCTTAGGTGGTGGCCAAGACACATCTGCTTGCTGAGCTGAATTAATAAAATGTTTATTAAACACCAACTCTGACCCAGACACTTTGCATCATCAGACATTGTCTAACTTGTTTTTATGCCCTCATAATGCTTACGGTTGATATGTCTTGTCTTTTGTCCATTTTGTTTTCCAAGCTACCATAAGAGCAGAGACTTTGTTTTATGTGAACATATCCCCAGTGCCTAGAAGAATGAATAAATGCAACAAATATTCACTGTGGGTCTATTTGTACCAAATATTGTACTATTCTAAGTCTTCGGGATGTATGAGTGTTCAAATCAGCCAAAATCTCTGCACTGGAGGAACTTACATTTTGGAGGAGTGAAGGTACTTAATAAGTAAAAAATGTTCAATAAACCATTTTTAAAAAAAAAGAGCCTGTGGATAGAAAATTTCCCTGAAGAACAGAGGAAATTTAGAACTACCTCTTCCATAGGTGGTGTGATATTGCTGTAAGCTACCATCACAGATACTGCATTTTGCAAGGTCACCAAGCCTTTTTATAGCTTTTATGAGAGTGACAGAGAGCTTGCGGTCCAAAAGAATGTCTGGCTCCTTAGAGGAGATGGGTTTCCTAGTGACGTGGCTTAGAAATCTTAGTCCCTCACCCATCATCAGTTCCCGCCCTAGAAGACAGCACAGGAGCCAGCGTGGGACCCAGGAGGTTAAGCCAACTTGCTCTGCCCAGTAGGTGTGTGTGTGTGTGCTGCCCTGCTAGGTCTCCTCTCCTTGCAGGCTGTGTGCTTCCTGCATCAAGGAAGCTGCCAGCATTCACAATTGGAACATAAACAGGCCAGCAGGTTCTGATTAATCCAAATTGGAACTATTCAAACAGTCACAAAAAGAGATCTTTTCCCCTGAAGGAATTTACATGTGAAGAGAGACTAAGATGGGAAATAAACATTTCTATAATGATTAAAGTTAATTGGCTTGAAAGGATGCCTCTGAAAGAAATGCTTTCTGGTTTTAGTTCCAATCTATTTTGGGACAAGCCTGTTTTTCATAAGATTGGTAACTGCAAACAGATACTGCCCTTTCATTGGAAACAGATGGGCCAGGACATAATTAAAGAAGTATGCACTGGCATCTCAAATAACTGCTTTCAATTACAGCATTTCAAGAGTATTAAGGGGAAATATTTTAAACAAGACCACTGCAAAAATAGATTTTGTCATTAACTTTGAAATAATATTTGACTTAAGGCTGAAATTTCCATGTGCCAGGTCTGGATCTCACAGGCCGATGCTGATTGGTGCAAGAGAAATTGAATCATTATGGTCCCATATCCTGGGGGGGGGGGGGGGGGGAGACTTGGAGGGAGCGGGGGAGAGACAGCGGGAGGGGGGAGAATCATCTTTTTTTTTTTTGAAATGCAGAGGAAAAAAACATTTTTTCTCTGGTAACTTTTATTTTGCACTTGAATTTCAGTTAGATTTCACAACCTTGGGGAGCTTTCACAGTGAAACCATTTCAGTGTTAAGTCCAAGGTTGTCCAGCACTAATGTGTCTAAGTGTGCGTATAGGCTCAACTCCCACCATGAAGGGTGCTTATATGCCCTGTAGCTCACATTGAATACATTCATGTAGAGATCTCAACGTAAAATCCCCAAGTTAGATCATGTGAAAAGTCAGCAGATCGCCTGGGCTCGAACATTTGTAAGTGGTGGTCGGCATATTGTACTTTTTCTCAGTAGATCATTTTAATGGAGATAATAATAATTAAAGATGGTTGTATTGTGTTGTTTTATGTACTTATTTCTTTCAATAAATATTTATTTCTTGAGCATCTAGCACATGGCATACACTGTACCAAGAGATAAAATGTTGAACAAAGACAGCTGCTTGCTTGCCCCCTAGAGCTTATGACCCAATGATCAGTAGAGACAAGTAAACAATTACAATACAGGATAGTAAATACTATGGTGGCATAGAAATACTGAATGGGGTACTTTACCCAAGAAGTGGCTTTTTCCCATTACCTTAAACTTGGTTTTAGAAACAGAAGAGTAAAGCAACTGCACACTACAACACCTTAGCCACTCAAACAAAAATACTTTTTTGATGGACTAATGGTTCCTAATGGCAATAGTAGCAATCAGGCTGATACAATATAATTCATTGGTCACTCATGGGCATTAATGATGAATAAGTATGCATAAATTTACTTTTGATTATATGTACACGTACATGTGTGCACACAGTGAGAGACGTACACACACAGAAACACAGAGAACACACCTGAGCCATACTACTTCTGACTCACAGAGTTGCATGGGCTTTGAGCTGTGTCCAGTGGTGTGAACTATGCCTACACTCACTCACCTGCCTTTATATTAACAGTCTGCATTCTTAAGATGGCTGGACATAGGGTCCAGCACAAGTCAAAAGTAAAATACTAACCAGTCCCCACATCTATTTCCTCATCATTTGGGTAGTGGGTAGAGTGTTGCATTTGAACTTTTAGACTATTTCTTAATGTTTTTGGAGTAAGTCAGCCCTTAAAAAGCTTAATATATATATATATATATATATATATATATATATATATATTTTTAAATTTATACTCAATATTCAAATCCTACCAATAATTAGCTTTTTCTCACTTTGGATATTTTTGTGTGTGGAGTTGGTTGGGTTAGGGTGGGGTTTATATCCTTTATTACTTATGGGGAATGATTTTAGGCAGTACCACAAATGTTAATGCCACTTGTTTAAGAAAACATTATATATAGAATTTTAGTAGATTCTACTAAAAGACTAAAATTAAGAGTTCCTGGATCAAGGTCTGTGTTTCAGAATCTGGATAATTAGTCAAATGTTCAATTTACAACTATCTTCTCCAAACCACTCCCAGCATCACCTAATAGCTTCCCAATTTCTTCTTGCCAAACTTTCTTCCTCTCAAAACATTGGATTTATATCATGTGCTTACTTAAGGTTGTGAATGCTGGCACTTTGAATCATAGAATTTCTCTGCATTTTGGAAATCTAGCCTCCTATGCCTATGGGGACTAAACACTAATGGTCTCAAGGCACCTGCACTGAAAATGCATAATTGATTGTTGTCAGTGAACAATTTAAATTTAAATCTATACCTAGGTCAATATTATTTGTCCTATCAGTCCTCTCCTATTGATCTCAGAGAAATCCACTTCTGCTGTACAGGATTCAAACTTGAGGTTATGACTAGATATCCAAGTGGAAATGTCCTGTCACAACACTTGGACTTGACTGAAGATTTACATCTAGAAAATAAAATAATAATAATTAATAAATAATGATATCAACAGCTAGAATATTTACTGAACTGAAGATCAAGAGGCACTGTGCTGAGTGCTTTTCTTGCTTTATCTCACTTAAACCCCACAATCCTTGAGGTAGTAATGATTATTAACCCCAGAGATACTAAGCCTCTTGAGGTACGTAGCTGACATGGGATTTGACCTCTGGTCTTTCAGATGCCTCACTTTTCACTACTTTGCACACAGAGGTGTTAGTTGAAAACATTGATTTAGGATAGTTTCTGAAAAGATTAGGACATCTTTTCCACAGTAGTCTTAGTCTTCCTTTCTCCCTTTCCCTTGATAGAACTCCAAAACTACCTAACAGCTTCTGAGTGTAGCAATGGCCCCTTTCCTATCAACACACACTCATTTTCCAGTTCAAGGGTCACCTCAGTGAAGCCTTCAAGGGGGATGGGTTTATGCAAGCAAGACAGAAAAATAGAATTTGTTGCAGAGCACTTCAGAAGGTGGCAGGCATAACTATTGTGGCCCCACCCAAATGAGGTACTCACCTCTACTGAGTTTTATCAGAAACATTAATTTTAAAAATAAATCTCAGATGTTTAACTTGATATTTTCTCCTTTCTGAAAATAATAACGTATTCCTGAGAGATCACCCACGGCGAAGGAGAGTAAATTAGTCTTAGGCATACTAAAGACTTGAAGAAAGTTTACTTGAATAGTTTTCATGTGGTAAACTGTCTAGGTCCCACTAATGAGACAAGTCATACAACTTAGAAAAAAAGGGGAAGAAATGGGAAAAAAACCTTTTGAGACTATGAGAAAAGCATTACTTTATGCTATTTAGAGAAGCCTGGGAGCTTTTTTTCCCTTTGGTAAATGCCACAAAGGAGACATTTCTCATGAAAAGTTAACTGAGAGACAGGCCATAGCATGGTGAGGGATAGCCTCTGGGAATAGAATGAGAGCTTGGAGTCAGGACCAGTAATTATGAGACACCAAGGAAAAAAGCAGAGGTTTCATAGATGTAAAATATTCCAAAAACTATCATAGATGTGGAATGAGGGGAAGAAAGAGAGTAAATGCTTTAAATAAAAGTGGTTCTCACCATATCAAACACAAGAGTATTCACATCTGGTGTAGCAGAAAGTATTCTAGACTTGGACATACCCTTGAACATACATTGAACGTTGGAATACACACTTAAAACTATGCTGGACAGAAAGAGCTGGGATTTGAATCTTGAACCTATGCTTATAATGTGAATGACTCGGAGCAATGTACTACAGCTTTAAATTCATTATTTACAAAATGAAAGTCATAAAATAACGTGGGAGTGCCTCGCTTATATAATAAGTATTGGAAATATATATGTTGAATTTACATCATATAACCTGTTCCTCACAACAGGCATGAGAGCTGCCTATTAGGGCTCACAGAACTTGAAGCATGATGCTCAGACCTCAGATTTCTCAAGATCATTCACTTGATGAGCACGGTTATAGCTCTGCCACAGAACTGAAAATACATTATGCAAATTCACTAAGTGTCTAAATAAACATAGCCACTTGTTTGGAACACAGGTAGCACTGTGGCAGGCATGTGGTGCTGGGGAGGATGGGAGCTAAGTACCTGGGGTAGAAAATGGAAGAACGTTGGTTGGACACTACTTCTCTCAATCAAGTTTAGGTTTCAGATAGATGTGGCCAAGTGACATCATGAACAGAACACAAACATCGGGCTCAGACTTTCTTTCCAGCCTTGACTTTGTTGGTGTACTATGGGTGTAGCCTTTCAAAGCCTCGTATGCCCTATCCATAGAATGGGAACAAAAATACTTGCATGCTGCGCCATTTCAGGATTACAGATTATTTATGCAAAATGCCTTTCAGTTAGCAGACATATGATACATAGCAGCCATCGTCACATAAAGACAGCTTTTCCAGAGCGCACACTGAGCCTCATGCATTCTTCTTTCTGTGCAGCACAATGCCTGTCATATATGAGGTATAATAAATCTTCATTGAATGGATGGATAACCAAAAAAGCTTGTTCAATGTTCTTGCCTTCTGCATTAATTGTCATCAGATGGAGCTTTTTCTTTATTTAAGAGGGTTTTTTTTCCCCCCTCCTAAAAAAACCAACGGAGCACCACCTTTAACTTCAGAGCATATCTGCAAGACAGAGAACTACAATAGACATAAATTGGCTGGCTGAGTGCTTGCCGATGAATGGTACATTCAGATCCCACCTAGACATTGGTTATACCTCTGGTTTTGGACTCAGTCCTATAGTCATTTCCCAGCGCCATCGTGTCTGACAAGTCACTTTAGGAAAGTTTGTTACCTCTTTGAACTTAATTTCCTCATTCATAAATAATGACCTTAACGGTTGATGTGAAGATTAAATGAGACAGCATATGAAGAGTGCCAGACATATAATGGGCAGGGTGAGATTTGAACCGAGTATATGACACCAAAGCTCAGGCTCCTTATATTACATTTAATTTCCAAAGGATTTTAAACTCCTCAAAGAAAGCCATATCTTATTTAGAACCAGTTTGCATATACCTTGGTACCCAGCATATGCAGGGCAAAGGATAGTATGTAATAAATACTTGGGGAATCTGAATTGCTTCCAACTGTTAGCCATACTGTAAGTGAGTCAAGAACACTCTCCAGGAAAATGTGACTTCAGATACAAGTAACCATATTTAATTTCCCAAACAAGGAATACCAAGAAACTCTCTCCCCTCTTAATACTATTTAGACTGGATTTTTGAGGGGGGAAAAAAAAAGACATTATATATCTTCATTTTTAATAAGGCTTTAGGCAAGTTAAATACTTAAGGTGCTTTTATTTTTTATTTTTATTTTTTAAAATATATTTTTATTGATTTTTCACAGAGCGGAAGAGAGAGGGATAGAGAGTCAGAACCATCGTTGAGAGAGAACCGTCAATCAGCTGCCTCTTGCACACCCCCTACTGGGGATGTGCCTGCAACCAAGGCACATGCCCTTGACCGAAATCGAACCCAGGACCCTTCAGTCCTCAGGCCGACACTCTATCCACTGAGCCAAACCGGTCCCGGCTTAAGGTGCTTTTAGATGCAAGTAACAGAAAACCCAAATCAAACAGACTTTAAGAGTATGTACATTTAGTGTATTGACTTACATGCTTGGATGTGTGTATCAGAATTAGTTGATTCAGCAGTTCAATAAAGTGATCAAGGGTCCAGGTTTGTTCTGTCTCTATCCTATATAATAAAAGCCCAATATGCTAAGTGTCCTGTCATCTGGTTGTCCATTCAACCAATCAAAGCATAATATGCTAATGATATGCTAAGGCCACTCAACTACTCACTATGACATGCACTGACCACCAGGGGGCAGTCAACCGGTCGACCAGTCACTATGACGTGTACTGACCACCAGGGGCAGATGTTCCAACCAGTAAGTTAGCTTGCTGCTGGTGTCTGGCAGATCGGGACTGAGTGAGACAGGTTAGACACACACTGGAGCCCTCCTGTGCTCCTTCCCCGGCCCTGATCATGCACTTGTGGGATCCCTTGGCCTGTCCTGCACCCTCTCGCAATCTGGACTGAGGGACACCCCCCTGCTGAGTTCACGAATTTTATGCACTGGGCCTCTATTGTTCTGATAACAGTATGAGCTTCATCATGGATGTAAATTGTCCACCAAAAGAAAATAAGTAACATGCTTTCTCATTCACTTCTGGAAATAAAGAAATGAAACAGAGGATGCCATTCCAAGCACTGAACATAGTGGTTCTCTTCCTAATGTTTCCACTCTTTAAATAGTAATCGTCACTGGTGGAGTGCGAGGTACTGAGAGCCTTAGATTAGGGATTTGGGCAAGGGATATGGTATTGTGACTGGAGTTAGGGTCCTCAAATGTTGCTTCTACATAGGGATGGAGTGGGGAAAGAATGATAGGATTCAGTACCATGTCCTCAGCAAAGGTTATTATTTTCATGAGAAAATGTAGAAGTTTGGTCTAGATAATAATTGGGTTGATAAGCAGCTGATTACATAGTTGCATGGTTAACAAACTAGGGAGAGAGATGTGACTTATCACATGGTCCAGGAATCTTCCCTTTCTTTATCCAGCCAACCCAGGTTGGGGTAGATAGTTTCTCTCCCCTGCTTCTATGTAAAAATGTATTATTTCACACACATACAGTCTATTAATTATTTGATATTAATATGACTGTCTTCCACTCAACCATGAGGTTGTTATTGAAAGCAGGAGCTGTGTCTTAACCATTTCTCTAGCCTCAGCACATAGCTCGGAACCTGACACATCTTAAGGAGCTCCATTTTCAAATCTTAAGAAGCAAACAATGTGTCAAAGTTTCAGGAAGGGAGATTTTAGTTCCTCATATGTGTGAAGATGTCTTAACAATAAATGTATTACATAAATGACTAACAGTCATCGATAAGTTAAATATAAAGAAGATGGGTTGTGGATTGAGGTACCTTTAAGGTCCCTTTGTTCCTGGAATTCACCGATTTTCTGATTTTTTGCTGATGGTGGTCACAGTGCACACTCCACCATGGTGGCCCAGATGGCTTGAATGTAGAAATCAGGACATTTCTGGGTGGTGGAAGGTGCTGGAGTCAACTGTTTGACTCATGAAAATTGAAACCTTCTTTCCAGGGCCATAATTTCAACAAAGGGAGCACGTTCCATTCTCAGTGCCAGCTGTGAAGACTGTCCTTGGTGATTGTGATCTGGTATGGACATGGCATTCTCTGTCTGCTTACAGGCAAAATGCCAGGACAACAAGAAACCTAACTGAAGGAAGCTCATGAGCCCATACAATGCCAGGATGGGCAGGAATTTCTTCACAGATTGAGCAATCATTTTTGAGAAAGAGAATAAACAAAAACAGAAGTCAACATGGCAGAAAGTAAATGTTTACTTACTGCTGGGTATGGCGCAGGCCCTCCAGTTGGGGGATAATGAATACATGGAGACAAGGTTCTGGCCTAAGTAGAGTTTAGAGTTTAGTTGATTATTTCCAAAACACAGACATGTGCAAACACACACACACACACACACACACACACACACACACACCTTGAGAAATGTACAAAACATCTAAGAAAAGGAGGTTACCAGACAATAGGAAGTCCAGGAGTATACTACCTACAGCATAATCTTCCACTCATCTTCCTAATCTGCTCTGACCTCTCAGTTTGCTTTCGACCCTGACACTCTCTCCACCCTATTAAAACCGACTTTCTTAAACTCTGACTTCCCTAAATATTCCGTGTGAGCTTAGCTTGCTGTCTGTCCAAGTCTTATTTTTAACACCATATTATTGGTACAAAAGTCACTCTTAATCCCACCACTCAAGTAGAACCCCTATTAGCATAAGGGCACATCTTCTCTTATTGGCTTTCTATATGTATTCTTTCCTTTAACAAATTTACAGGTTTTTCACATGCTGTTTCTAGAACAATGCTTATTATGTAAGTGCAGAGATAAATACAGGAAGAAATGGGTATACAAAATTGTTAAATGTGGTTTTTCTCTAGGGAAGGAAGGGTGTTGGGATTTTTATTTTAGTTTATGCACTTCTATGTTGATGTTATTGTTTTGAGCCACAAAAAATACTTAGGTAAATTAGTAAACTTTCTAAAAGGAGAAAATAAAATCTCTACTCCTTGTGCAGTTACTAACAAAAAATACCTGTTCTTTTCATTCTGACTCATGGCAGAAGTCCTCATCCTTAGGGGCTTGGCAAAAAATGAAAGTATTCGATCTTGATCCTAAAATAGAGACCGGTCCATGAGCTGTGAGTGGAGCAGCCTTTCACTGGTTTTCATTTTTCTTCTTTTCACATACTGCACCCCAACAGTTTGCACTTGTTCAGTGAACAAAACTATATCGCACTTATGTCTTCTCTCCAACAGGGGGCACTGTTGTTTTACAAATGGCTTCGGAAGCACAGCCCTAAGGTTTTGTTTTTGTTGGAATCCCACCTATTGTTCATAGAATGGGGGACCATCAGGAGCACCAGTATTCTCCTTTCGGAAGCACTTTGTGTTTGAGAAAACATCATCACCTGATGAGTCATTTTAATTACAGAAGTTACTAAAACATAAGAAATAGTTCTGGATGAGCTGAGGAGTTCTTTGCTTTCTCTCTCTATTTTTGTGAGTGTTCAGTTTAACCATAACTCATAGCTCTTCGAGTTACACATTAATTCACTAAAACAGGAATGGAAACAATGACATTTACAGACTGTGGGGTTGCCAACTTATTATGCAAATCTAGAAAGGGAAGGTGGCTACAAAAGAAAAACAAGACTCTATCTTTATTGGCCAAGATTTTGGCAATCTAATTAGACTATAAAAAAATAAATCCTATTAGTAATAATCTAGATAAGAAGATTTATGTTGGGTACTAACAGTTAAAAATAAAAACGAATATTTGGCTAGAATTTCCTTCTGGCTAGACACTGTTCTAAGCATTTCTTTGATCCTCACAGCAATCCTGCGGGGTAGGTATTGCTATTATCCTCATTTCATTGATGAGGAAACTGAGACCTAGAGGATTTAAGTAGCCAGGACATGGCAGGCAACTGACTTCACTTACAAGCTGATATAAGTACTTGCCATCTGCCATGTAAGCATTGTTTGTCCTATGCATGCATTATATTAATTTTCATAGGAGTTTAATTGCCTTTCTTAATGAAATCCTAACGTATTTACCTCTTTACTCTTTGAAAATAAGCGCAAAGATTTTCACAAATATGGTTTTATTAATTTAACTTCAAATGTGACTGAGCTCCAGACACTGGTAACTTACTAAATACCACGAGAGTGTACATCTTTTCCCATAAATGATGTCTTTTGCATTTTAGTATAAATTAAAAATATATATTTAAACTCTTTATTGCTTCCTCTTCAAAAGAAAAAAAACACACAACACTATTTTTAGCTGTGGGAAGAGTGGCCAAATGCCTAATTAGAATTCCTGAAATTTTATCTATTTTGTTTCACTAATATACTACAAAGCCTTCATATATGTACATATATATGTTGAGAAAGCTAACCCATATATATATGGAACAGGGAGTAGGAGTTGAGGGGAAACAGCAAAAAATAAAAAATAAATAACAGATAAATTTGGGCATGGTTTCATTTCTCATCACAGTGTACATCAGCAAGAAAATATAAATATAATGGTCTTATTTAGAAGTTTACAAAAAAAAAAAAAAAAAACACCCCACCAAAAACAAAAAACAAATAAACAAAAAAAAACAACACCTTGTTTTCTGAACTTATGAATATTTTTTTTCTAATTGTCGAGGAATATTCTAGTTAATCTAATATTTCAGTTAATACTTGCCACGGATACTTATTAACTCAGTACAGCTGAGTTTCAAGGGCCTAATTAGGCATCTGGTTACTTTCCATGCAGGCTGAAAAGATATTACTTTTAAAGGGAAGTGACTAAGTGTTATAAATATACGTTTTAAATTTCTACTAAAGTACTGGTAGAAATATCACTGGTACCCTTTATTGTAAATTAGACCTATATATATTGCTAGAATTCTGTAGTTTATTTGTCTAAAATTAAATGAATACCTGAATGTTTACCCAAACCTCAAATTAGGGTTCAGGGTAAAATTTTTCTTGTGATTTCCATGCTTATTTTCAAATGGTTGAGTGACAACAATGCTTTTATAATCATTTTTTTAAAATAAAAGAGAAAAACCTTTGATATAATTTTAGACTCATGCAAGGAAAAATCCACGGCTTATTTTCTTCTCAATTACTTATTGTGCTTTTGGGATATATGTAAATATATTTACATACATGTGTGTATAAGCACATGTATATATGTGCACATATACACACATGTATATGTATATATACACATACATGTATCTGAGCATTTAAAAATACTTATCTAAGCATATATGTGTGTGCATATATGTACATATATAGATATGGGTACTCAGAAAAATAAAGCTATTTACATACACAGAGCAAAAACAACAAAATGAGCTCCTAAGGAAAATAACCACTTCCTGGTTACCTCACTGTCCAGCGATTAACATTAACTCTTAATTTAATACCTGTTTTGAGTAAGCTATTATGTAGAAGGCACTATAGTTTTGATTCCTTCATTTTTACAACATCCCCTTCCATCTCCTCCCTCCCCCTCCCCTCTCTTCTTCTCCCCTGTCCTCTCATTCTCTTTTCATATCTACCTTTTCTTCCTTCTCCTGTTCTTTCCCGTGGCTTATCTCAAATCCCCAGATCTTGCCTCTCTTCCAACAAAGATACCTGCACATTCCTCCAGCATCTGAAAGCCCAGGCTGCCCTCACTTTCCATCTCCTGTACTCTCCCTTTCCGAACCCATTCATTCTTAACCTTCTTCAACCTGAATTTTATTGTTACCTCTTAAAGGAATTTCACCTGGCAAAACTATTGATAAACTCCTAACTGAAAATCCCCTTAGTCTCTTATAAAGACTTATTTTTGTACTTTATTCGGATCTTCCCGCCTGTGTGCACACAGTTTCACATAGCTATGTTGATAGCATGGAAACAATGTTTGCATTTTCCCCTTTTTAACAAAGTGCTGTTACTCTCCCCGCCTCCCCGCCATGTACATCACCGACTTTGGCATGGCATTGGGTGGCTTTCCTTATCCTTAAGAACCTGGGCTCTGGATTTGTCCTGTATTCAATCAAGTCTTATCTTTTCCACTTACTGGCTGTGGGATCTAAGCCAATGAGATAAGGGGGAAAGGACACAGCATTGCATGAGTTTTAATACTAAAAATGAAGTCTCTGATGAGAAAAAAAAAAAATCAAAGTAATATTTTCAGAAAAATCCTTGTTGGAAGACAGCCAGACAGGCCAGGTCAACTCTAGCCTTGGAGGCCAGCCTATGCGACTATTTTGGGATTTTCAAGAGGGAAAGCCACAGGATAAAGCACAGCTGAACAAGAGGAAGCCAAGAGTTTCTTTCATCAGCAAAGACTTTATCTTGACTTGTTTTTCAGAGGAAACAAAGGTGGAGAGGCCCTTGGCTCTCCCTGAGGGATGTGCTAAATATTCAAAAATATTAATTTTGGAACAACCGTGCCTATGATTTTGAAAACAAGCTAGTTAAGCCAGAGCTGTATTGACTGAATTGGCAGAAAGTCTCTCCGAACTCCCTGAGGGAACCCATTCCAGATCCCCACAGCCTTCCAACAGAAAATCAAAATGACGCAACGCGCAGACCAAGAAATAGCCAGGTGGACTGCAACCTCTGGACACCTCCAAATGTCTAACACGAACCACAAGTTAGCATTTGGGGGGAGCCCAGAATTTATAATAATTACAAAGGAAGTAAAAGCTTTGTTTGACTATCTCAAACCCTTTGCTGTAAGTGTAGATGTCTGGCTTTCATTCTTGAAGATGACCCTTCCAGAACACAGGGCCAGCTCCACACTACAGCGTCCCCAGCAATTGTATGCACTTTGGTGCCCTGTTTCCCTAACCCAAGTGCCAGGTTTAATCTGACTGCCCAGTATTCACTCTGAACCACCAGCACTAGGCTCAGCCTTCTTACCTGTGTCCTCAAAGCACAACCCCATCGAGACCTTCTGCTTACTAGCTGCTTGCTTCAAGAATGTAAAAAGGTGTAGACAGCAAGAGTGTCTTGAGGTGTTCTTTCTCCTAGAAGTTCTTAAATTCAGAATTAAACCACAGTATGTGCCCAGAGAAGTCTGACTGTTGGTTTACAATGAACATTATCTATCAATTATTATCTTTTCTCTCTAGGTATTACTTTAGCCCTCAAAGAAAGCTTACTATTTGCCCTTTCCTGTCATCTCAGGTAGTTTGTAGAAGAGAACTCCAGATATGGACAAAGTTAAAGATAGATCTATAAATAAAGATATATCCAAGGATTTATACATGCACATGTTTATACATTCATAGAAATCACTTCTTGCTTCAAAATGGTTTTACTCAACAATCTATACCCAAGAGCAAGACTTCCACAGCATTTCCGACTGAGCCCAGTGAGGTCCTTAGGTATCTCTGTTGGTATCAGCAGGAGTAGAGGCTACTGAGGAGTGCTGAGAAGCGTGCTCATCATAGCTTCCTCAATCACAAGACTTGTCCATGGAAAGGAGGACACATGCAGGACAATGGTGACTGGCTGAGTGATCTTTTCTGCATCCTGCTTTTCTGTCCTTTAGGGAGCTTCAGGCTGTATCCAGCACCCTCCCTAACTCTTTATAGCCTGGGCCACACCTCATATTCAGGGCAGCTTTTCTTTTTCCTTTTTCTGTCATTAGGTTTTTCAGGCTCCTGTTCTTCATTGGTGAGTGTCTTACCCATATTTGCTTCCGCAAATTCTGAGAAACACTTAAAATAGGATCAAAAGTCAAAATTTGGGCTCTCATCTTTATAAATGGTTATTCACATTCTTTCCTTTCCCTCCAAACTACTGCTGAAAATTTGCCCAAAATAACCAGGACAAGTGGTTCAAAGCAAATCATAAACTATTTAGTGAATAGCAAATACTCCCCAAATCCCTCTTGACCACAAACAGTACAAGTCAGGAAGGAAGGAGAATCCTTAGTAGAGAAGAGAGTGCGTGTGGGGATAGGGGGTGAGTTAACAGCCCGCTCTCCCCAGAGAGCCCTTTAGTCTCCCCAACACGCAACGTTGACCTTTCTTATTGTGCAAACCACAGACAGTGGAATTAAATTGACCTTTATATGAATGTAACAGAAGATAAAGAAATCAAGATAAAGCTATAAAAATTATGAGCTTCGGATGATTGTTTTTCTATGGAGTTACTATTAATACTTCAACATATCCCTACTATCGAGGCACAGGATTTTGAGAAGTATTAAAACTGTTTTAATGTCAGAAAACTATTATTTAATGCTAGACAATATCCAATGATTATTGACTATGATGTGGGAGGAAAAGAATTCATCCAATGGTTTTGCTAATTATGATATTTTTAGAATGTCAAAATTTAAGTCCTATTTGAATCCTATTCTTTAGCTTTAATTCCATAGTGGTGTAAACCTAGTTCCATATTTAAATCAAGTCGTTAATTTCTACAAGTCCCTATATCCTGGCTTCCCCATCCTGAGAACTTGGTTGGCTGGGTGCTGTCCAGGAGTATGTTTTAAGATGCTCTAATAGGAGTTATCTTCTCTGAGTCCTTATAAGCTTAAAAGCATGTGTCTCTTATATTTATACCCGGACAGTGCTTTGTCTAGCAATGAAATTCTTTGGTCTCCTTTTTGTTACCTGTGTCTTTAGTAGACTTTTCTCCACTGTATTGTAGTATTGACCCTGCAATGGTCAATTGGACCAGCTTGATATATTTACCCTTTGTAAGTGACTTCCATGTCTGTTTTGCTTATGTCTTGGACATTTTCACATTCTTTCTTTCGCCTTCAAGTTCAGTAGCTTTATTAAGATATTTTTCCAAATTTATGCCTATGTCTCTTTTTACTAGGACACAGTTTGTTCTGTACATCCAACACATCTTTCTTCCTACCTTACATCCTTTCCGACCACCAGTCCTTCTGTAGTAACTGACTTGGTAAGATACGACCTGCCAGCATCTCACATCAGACAACAGCCACATCCATCCTTTCTGCCAAGAGCTTCTCTGGTGTTGGGATTTGGAATTTCTTGGGAAACCCTCTCGGCACCTGTACTCATGCAGTCCTGAAGGATTCATACTCCATGAGGAGCCTTTGCCCAGAGGAGTATCAGAGACGGTGATGAAATGCTGCCCCCTCCACCTTGAGTACATAGACTATTCAGTGCTCAGAGCTCCCCTGGCTTTCTCCTTCCCCTTCTTTGCTCTTCCCATTTCTCTCCTGTGGCCGGGGGTGACTTCCCAAAGTAACTACATGTACATATGACTATGCCTCAGGCTCTGCTGTCTGGGGAAAAATTAATTCCTTAACATGACATTATAGGTCTGCAACTTTTTATTTAGGCATTTATTTATTTATTTATTTATTATTGTTTTTCCTCTGTAAATGTTTTCTCTTCTTCACGTTTTCTCATTTTACTCATTGAGATTTCCTCAAGCCTGCCATGAGGTTCAAACAGGTTTTCTCAGGCCAAAATAACTTTCTTTCTGGAGCTCCAGCAGCTTACTTTTCACTTCTTTGGGTAGGTTATCTTCTTTGAATTCTCATTTCCTTTATTTTCTAAACAATTTCAAGGGATCATGATGTATGTACTACATATGCCTTCTGCAAAAAAAGTGGTTGCTTATCTATTCATGGTCTCCATGCTGGTTTCTTTTGGCATAGATGCCATTTTTAATGAGTCAGCAATTTGCTGGAGAAGAGTGAGGAGGAAGTTGGTGCAAACGCAGAATTCAGTCTATATTTTAGAATCTATGTTATTTCTTTTCCCTTGGGGGACCATCTCCATTCAGTTTCAATGTTCACAATGGATTATGTAGTTCACAGCAAAGCTGTTTATATAATTTTCTACGTCACATTGTTATAGTTTCTATTTCCCTTCTTTTTTCTTTTCCTTTTTTTTTTATTTTTGTCAGCCTCTCTCAGCCAGAAGACCAGATTGTAAGTGGTAGCTACTTTCCTTGTGTTGTTTTGGTATTTAATCAGGTATCTAAAGAGACGATCCTTGATTTTCTAAGGGCCAACTGATAGAGTTCAATGCTCTAATTAAAATACTATACAAGGCTTTCCCAAGTGGTGTTTCTGGTTAACAATATCAGCATTACCCGTGAGCTTGTTTAATGCAGGTTTTGAAGGCTCACCTGTTGAATAAGAAATCCTGGAGATGTAACTCAGTAGTGTGTGCCTTTAAAAAGCCCTAATTATTTTTGATGCACTCTAAAGTTGGAGAATCACTCTTTTAGAAAAATCTCTTTTCCAAAACAAGAGTCAAGAAGATGTATCTCAGTTCTCAGCATCCTCTCTCATTTTGCTCTAAATTGTTTAGGGTTTAGGATTGTGGCTTAGGACTGTGGCTCTTTCTTTGTCATAAGACGATAAAAGGTATTTTTTCTCTTTTTCTTTTAAATTGTTTTTAGTGTGATTCGAGGGCAGGGGCAGGGATTAAAAAATACACATAAACCCACAATTTCTAAGTGGAGTTCTAAGTCACTGATCTGAAGGCTAGTTGCATGACAAGCATGGAGCCTGGACCTGGGGGCTGGGGCCCAGCTCCCGGTCCCAGTCCTGCATCTGATTAGTTGATGACCTCTGACAGGCCACTTTACCTCTTCATGCTCCTTCGGGCATGTAAACTCTGCGCCTTTGAGCAACAAAAGTGCTCCTTGTGTCTTTTCCCTTAGCTCAAGTTTAAGTGCCTCAAGTGATAAGGTTTCTGTTTCCTCTCCCGTGACATACCATCACTGGGGAGAGCTCACGGCCACAGCTTTGAGGCCTGAACTGGCTCTAGTATTAATTAAGATTCATTCTTGCTCAGAGACAGTGACCCTTTCCTCATGTCAGGGCAATTTATTCACATTTCAAGTCCTCACCAAAAGCTGCAGAGCAGGGGTGGGGGTGGGGCGATGGTAAAATATGTACACATATAATACCTTAATGAAAAATGGGAAAAAATAAAAAGGGGGGCAAAAAGCTGCAGAGCCAGGGGAAGGCCTGATTTCTGTTTCCCCAGCTCTGCTGCTCAGGGAGGGGTAGAGGACCTGGGAGGGCGTGCCGACTCCCCTAGCAAAGGGTGAGCCTGGCCCAAGCCCCCATAACATTCGTATGCTACTTCTGACTTTTCCTGTGGTGCATCCCCCTTTAATCAAGATCATCACACTCCCTTTTTCTTGGCTGCATGATTTTTGTTAAAAATGTACTGTGGGCCGAAAGCGGTTTGGCTCAGCAGCAGAGCGTTGGTCTGCAGAGTGAAAGGTCCCAGGTTCGATTCCGGTCAGGGGCATGTACATTGGTTGCGGACACATCCCCGGCAGGGGGTGTTCGAGAGGCAGCTGGTCGATGTTTCTCTCTCATCGATGTTTCTAGCTCTCTATCTCTCTCCCTTCCTCTCTGTAAGAAAATCAATAAAAGTATATTTTTTAAAAAAATGTACTGTGGTTCTTGGCCATGCTGTGGCAGACAGCAGGAATACCACTTGCAGAAGACCCCTCCCCCCTTCCTCTATGTGGGGGTCTCTGTTTCAGGCACCCAGGCTCCCAACATCCAAATGGTCACTGTTTTCATGTCTAGGAGAGTTGGTGGATCCATGACTGGCTATTACCAGTTTGTAATGAGAGAAGCCCAGAAACGAAGAAGAAACATTTAGAAACCTGTAGAGCAGGGGTCTTCAAACTTTTTAAAGTGGGGGCCAGATCACGGTCCCTCAGAGAGCTGGAGGGCCGGACTATATGAACTACTAATTCCTACTGTAACACCTCGGCTGCGCTCACTGCCCAAAAAACCTGGCTGGCCGGATCAGACTCCTCTGCGGGCCGCATGTGGCCCGCGGACCGTAGTTTGAAGACTCCTGCTGTAGAGCAATTTGACATTGCCAGGACAGCCCAGCAGGCAGGCAGTAGACTGGTCTCAGTGAGCTGCGTGTCAGCCGATGTGAGGGTGATTAAACCAGGAAGTTCATGGATCTTAGTCATCTTATTCATGCCAGCCAGGGCTGGGTTCATAACCCCCAGGACCTTGTGCAAGATAGAAATGTGCATCCCTTGTTAAAAAATTAAAAATTTCGGGATGGCAGCAGTAGAGCAAAGGGCCTGTCTATGGACCAGGCCCGTGCAAATGCGCAGCTCAGACACCCATGAAACTGGGTCAGGATGCTATAGGATCATGTTAGAACTTACAGTATTTTAAGGTTAATTTGTCATCTTAGATGAGCTCTTAGAAAAAGGAGGAGTCTCACAAATGGGGCAGTATGGCTACATAGTGTCCAATAAGCTGTGGGCAGATTGAAAGGGTTTCACATGGAGAAGGTGGGAGCCCTTCTTTGTCCTTTCTTCCATTCTGCTAGAATTATGCCTGTGGTTGCCAGAACTCAAACAAATGTTTGGACCATGTGGAAAAAGATCACATGATTTTAAAAAAAATGGGGAAGTAACAGGATGGAAAGGACCTGGGTCTCGGCCAAGGAACTCCACTTCTAACCCTTCACCCCATTGGACTTCAGCCTTCTTATACATGAGAGAGAAATGCATGTCTATCTTGTTTATTTTGACTTTTCTCTTATACATAACAAAACCTTAACTGATGTAGGATGCATTAGGTTAAGTTGCTTGGATGGTGGCAAAATTAGACACCCCCGTTAGAAAAATGAGGCAAGTAAAACAAAGCAAAAAATGAAGTGATAGGATCTGATCAAGGAAAGTAACACTGAGAAGGCAGAGAGATGGACAAACTCTAGAGACATTTGGGAGTCGGCATTGACAGACGCTGTGATTGATGGGGTGGGGGATAACAATGAACAATGCTGGTACTATTGATATTTGGAGCCAGCTAATTCTGTGTTGTGGGGGACTGTCCTGGGCAGTGTAGGATGTTTGCCAGCATCTCTGACCTCTGTTCCCACAATTAGAGTCATAACAATCAAAACTCACCCCAGACATTGACAAACGTTCGATTGGGGGCAAAATCACCCCTGGTTGAGAACCACTGATGTAAGAGAAATTTTAGTGCTTGTAAGGAAGGCATTTCTATGACATTCCCCTTGAAGCTGGTTTCAGGAACGGACACATAACACATAATTCACATTAAGGAAATGGGGAGAGAAATTTTCTGGGAGTTGCAAGGAAAAGTTTCTGTGCTCCTAAAAGAGAGCCCCAAGCTGGGATGGCTTGTCCTCTTCTGAATATCAGTGTGTGTGGATGGAAAGTCTTGATCCACCACAGTCCTTTTGCACTTCCCTGACTCAGACAGGGTGGTCAACTTGAAGCCACTGAATTGGACGATGTCAGATCATTGTCCTGCTCCTTGTTTCCCAATCACATGAGCCCATGGCCTGCCCTCTAACTTAACCCAACTTGAGTGGGATTTTCTGTTACTTGCTTCCAGAGACCTCCATCCTACACAGTGACTTTGGCAGGATCAGCCCTAAAGGAGAATTTAGGGACAGAAGCCAGGCTGAGGTGGCTTTAGGATTGAATGGGAAGTGAAGCATGGGAGAGAGTGAGTGATCAAGACTCTTAAACAAGTTTGGCATTGAAAGGACACAGATAAGGCAGTATATGGGGATAGAGTGTGACAGAAGTGTTTGCTGGACATGTGGAGGACTGAGCTTGTTAAATGCTAATGGGACAGGGCCAATGAAAAAGAAAAAGTTGCAAACAGAACACAGAGGGAAGTTTTGCCACAGAGCAACGTCTCTCAGGAAAGAGAAGGAGAAAAGGGCTGAGATTCAGGAATGTGTGAAGTGGCTCATCATGGGGAGAAGGAAGACCATGTCTCTTTCCCAGAGACAGTGGGCTACTCCGAGGCATCTGAAATAATCCAGACGTTTGTGTCCTCAGTGGACACTCCACCTTCATTGCGAGTCAGATTTCAATACTACTTACTGTTCCCCAGCGGAGAAGGAATCCCCAGCTTCACAAGTATCAGTGAGCAACAGAGACTTCCCTGAAGTTTTTGCAGGAGAGACTGAGAGGAGGTTTTAAATCTTAAAGCCCCCAGTAAACCTCTCAAGTCCTTCATCAGACGTGGATGTCTCTAGATTCCTTTCTTTTTTAATATATATATATATATATATATATATATATATATATATATATATATATATATTTATTTATTTTACAGAGAGGGAGGGAGAGGGATAGACGGTCAGAAATAGCAATGAGAGAGAAGAATTGATTAGCTACCTCCTGCGCACTCCTCACTAGGTATGTGCCTGCAACCAAGGTACATGCCCTTGACCAGAATCAAATCTGGGACCATTGAGTCTGCAGGCCAACAATCTAGCCACTGAGCCAAACCGGTTAGGGCCAGATTCCTTTCTTCTCCCTGGATGGTCCCTGCGAATCTCAGATCTGAGCTGTTGTGCTGGTTCATGGGAACCAGAAACCAGCCTGTGCTGACCTCTCCAAGTGCAGAGTCACCCAAGCCTTTTTTTCTTTGCATGTGGCCATGCCTCACAGCTACTTCTCTGGTGGGTTAGAGGCCCTGGTCCTTCACCCTCTCAGTACGTGTGTGTTGAAGTGAGTCTCACTTACAATAAAAGTTTGACAAGTAAGGCACAAGTCTAAAGATCAGACAACACCAAAATAATACCAGAGATAACAAACTCAAAATAGTCTTGTAATAGAAAGAGGTAGGATTTTTAAGTGCCCCTATAACATGCCCGCAGGAAATTAGGGGGTCTTGCCAATATTTGCCGCAGTATCAACATAATTCTTCCTAAATTCAGTTTCATCATATTAGTAGTTTTTGTGTGTGTGTTTTTCCCACAGCAAAAGCTATAAAAATATTTGTAGCACTTCTCTTTTTAACTATTAATGAATTTGAATTCAGAGCTGTAAGAAGATGGGGAAAGTTAGTCCTCCATTAGTGAAAGTTAGACTTAAGAAATGTCTTTAGAGAAATATTTTTTTAAACTTCCAATTATTCAATAAGTTTTAATTAAGACAAATAAGAGTTTCTAAGTGGAGAAACTTTAGCAATTTATTTTAGTGAATACATAAGTGTTGTAGTGAAAATACAAATGTCTGCAGTATTGTAAATAGATCTTTCCAAAATTGGGGAATTTCCTCTCTCATAAGTAAATTAAACATAGCTCTTTGTATTTTATTGAGAGTTACATTATCCATTTAGTAATCTACTTAGAAACAATTTAAAAGTACAATTCATCTTTTCTTCTGCAGAAATGATCATTTTCTTTAATAATAAGGTCTGAAATAATCAGGGTTCATTCCCCTTTTTTTCAATGTATCTGTCTGGGTGGGATTACTCTTCTTCCTGCTACCCCTTCTTACCTATTAGCCTGCCCCTCTTTCCTTTCCCCTCTCGACACACACATGCACATGTACACACACACACTATTTTCTCTTCTAAGAAGTCCTTAGGGAAGAGATTGTACAAGTATCACTATTGGATCTGGTCAGGCTCATAAGTAAAAGAATTAAATTTCAGTTACCTGGAAATACCTACATCCTGCCAAGGTTGCAATCATCCTATCACTTACAAATTCTAAGTTTAAATTAAACCAAAGCACAGCCTTTCTTGGTTCCAACTCTTTCCTTTTGGTGAAGCTTGCATTCTTGGTTCAAAGAAAAGAAAGGCTTACTTTTTTGTAAGAGGCTCAAGGCTTCTTGGACATTGAATGGCTTTTACAAAGTACCATTTTGTTGAGTTCAAAAAAATAAGAAACAGCTGGGTTGCATTTTCTTTGAAATGCACATTTAGTTAAAAATTAAAGACAAAATAAAAAGCACTAGAGAAAAACATTTTCTGGTTCTGCCAAGACCCAAACCATTTAAGAAAAAGAGGGGAATAAGAGAGAAAAGAGTAGTCTGAAACGTTTTGCCAAACCAGTTCCCCCTTCTGAGGTCCTAAAGTCCGTTAAGCCCGAAATAAAATAGTGTAAGACACAGAGTTAGTTCAAACTGGTTCTGGAAACAGTTATGGGTCGGTTAGGCATGAAGGGATTCAATAAATATTTCTCCTTTTTTTTTTTTTTTCATCTATCCCAAGAATAGTTGCAGTTATTTTTTATTTTTCTTACTAGTTTCTGAATTTTGCCAAACTCTTCCTGATAGATAGAAGGTTCCCAAACAGAGGGATTGAATTTAAGTAGAAAACTACATTCTAGTGGCTCAAGTTCTTGGAAACATGTTTGTACTACAAATAGTAAATAAATAATAAAAGTGATTCCAGGGAATGAAAAGCTGTTAGCTCTTTGCCAACTTGCTTTCATCGCACAACAGAAAAACAAAAAGTCCATCTTGCCCTAGAATTATAGGTAAAATGGGCCCATATGTGGTCATGTTGACTTCAATTCAATTTAACAAACACTGTTCAGCACTTACCGTGTTCAAATAATAAAACTAGGTGCCATAAGAGGATTTAAGAAATGAGCAAGGATTCAGAAATGAGTAGAAGGAAAAAACAAAAATACGAAATCTAGAATAGAACCCCAAACCAAACAACTCTCATCTCCCCACATGGAAACTAGTTTATTCAGTTCCAGAGTTCTAAACACGAAAACTACATGGGATTGTCTTCCAAAGTAGTTTACAATTTGGGATACAGAATATATATATATATTTTAAAGCTTGCATAAAAGGTGTCATGTGACCATTCCGTTACTCCAGAAACACTTTTTACATTTTCGTTGTAATTTCAGTTTGGTTCTGGGAGGAAGTGAGTGTAGCTTCCATCTAATCTGCTGCCATCTTGGGTCTTTTCCAGAAACAGTTTTTTTTAAAAAGCATTTCAGAATGCCTGCATGTTGATTGATTAATTGTGCTTTATTTGAAAGTCCCCCTTTAGAATTTTTTGAACTAAGTTAACTGACAAGGAAAATATTTTTATGGTTTCATACATTTATTAGGCAGAAATTGAACTGCCTTATGCCAGTGTTGGCAAAATTGAGGAAAGTTAATCTTCTGTACCTGCAATTTTTCATCTTTTCAGATTTTCTTCCACCCCTAATGCAAACTCAAAAGACCCATTTTTTTTTTACATAGTTCAATACTGCTTGTATTTTCCACTGAAAAATAATCTATGTCAATTAATGTTTAAGTAGCAGTTATATTTTTCTGAAAGCATTTCTACTTTAATTTTTATTTTATTTTTAAAAAATATTTTTATTGATTTCAGAGAGGAAGGGAGCAGGAGAAAGAGAGAGAAAAATCAATGATGAAAGAGAATCATTGATTGACTGCCTCCTGCACGTCCTACACTGGAAATGGAGCTGCAGCCCAGGCATGTGCCCTGACCAGGAATCAAACCATGACCTCCTGGTTCATAGATCAACGCTCAATCACAAGTCACACTGGCTGGACAAGTCTTTCTACTTTTAAAGAAGATACTTGAGGGAGGATTTTAATAGCTCCTAAAGACGATTTCCATCAGGATCTATTAGTAACCAGATAAGATAGGAGCTATAAGGAGAAGCGCCCAAGGTGGACAGTACACAGGTGATGGTAGCTACTGTCAGAGGTTAAGACAGGTGACCCATTATGACTAAAAGAGGGAAGGTGAGCATTATCATGGTCTTCAGCGAAGATTTGGGAAAATGATTGGCAGGAGCTCCAGTGTGAGCCAGGGAGAGCTGATAGGTTTCCTAGAGGGAATAGTGCCTGGGAAGTGTTTGTGTGTGATGGTTAAAGTGATAGTAACAGACTCAGGCTAAAAAACAAGAGCCTCAGGCTTCCAAGGGCCCATCATCAGTGTGAAGTCACAGCCAGAAGGAGCTGGGATTCCAGAATAATTGAGGGAACTTCTTTGGCCAACTCTGGAGCTTTAAGTCAAGTTAGCTCCAGAATGGAGTCTACCCAAGGGTGTGGGCATAGGGAAAGGCAAAAAAAGGAAGAGGGGTCAGGAGATGGCAGAGTGGATTTCTTTTTTAAAATTTTATTTGTAATAATAACTATTATTAATTTTTATTGTTGAAAATGTTACGTAAGTCCCTTTTTCCCCCCCATTGACCTCTACTAGCCTGCCCCCGCCCCCTGCCCCAGGCCTTCACCACCCTATTGTTTGTGTCCATGGGTTATGCATATATGCATACAAATTGTTTGGTTAATCTCTTCCCACCTCCCAATCTCCCCCACTTGCTCTCTGAGATTCAAGTCTGTTCATGCTTCTGCTCTGGATCTATTTTGTACATTAGTTTGTTTTGTTCATTAGATTATACATATAAGTGAGATTATGGGATACTTATCTTTCTGTGACTGGCTTATTTCGCTTAGCATGATACTCACCAGTTCCCTCCATGCTGTCTCCAAGGGTAAGAGATCCTTCTTTTTTACTGCTTCATAGTATTCCATGGTGTAAATATACCACAGCTTTTTTATCCACTCATCTGATAGGTGTTTTGGGTTTCTTAGGATACATTCCTAGAAGTGGGAGCAGAGTGGATTTCTTTATGTGGGAGAAATATACTAAGAATGAAGAAGAGGCACCTTGGTGCTCAAAAGGTGTGCCTAATTCTCCTTCTGATTAGACATTTATCTTAGGAATTTGCTTAATCTGTTACAAGAGCCTTTTCTTCTTTCAGTCATTCTCTGCTCTCCAACTCTCAAAGGGGCAATGGCTACCTGAGCTTCAATGTTAAACCTTTAAAAGAATGGGATTTACATATTTCCCAAGGAGGGCATTGCAAATGCTTCAAAATAGAAGGAGACCTCCAAAATTTTCAATAGGATAATTTCATTTTTGCAAAAGGTGAAGCAATTCCTATGTGAAGTTAGGGTGGTAAAGATTTTGATATTAGGGACTATGTCTCTCCTACTAGTACCTAGAAACACTGGGGCTGGACTTCTTAAGAATGGGCTAGAACAGGCGATCTCAAATATGAAGAAACTTCTGACTAGCTGACTGTTCACATGACCTAACCCTTCCTTGCCCAGCTCCATCTCCTCTGGCCCACTTCCTCAGGGTCATGGTCTGTCCATCAAGCTCTCACTTCTCATTTTCCTTCCTAGTTGGTCCTCCTAGGAGTGACCTACCTCCCTGACTCTAGCCACAACACAGTAGCATCCCAGCCTCCACGGATTTCATCCCAGAATTTTCTAAATCCGGCATCTTTCAATAGGACTTAACAGCACTTGGCACTTAAAAAGCTGCTTTATTAAAAAAACATTCAATTAAATTCAAGTCTTCTCTTTATTGGTAGTGAATGAAAGTGGGATTTCCCAAATTATCATATATGATATTGAAAAGACTTCTCAGCTATGTTTGGAGTCTGAAGACCTCTAGCTCTGTGAGGACAAGGTGACCAACCAGTTTAGCTGGCCGTGTGTTATGCAGGCTGTGGGTGGAGTTAATGAAACCTCCGTGCCTTAGAGTGTGGTTTGTGGTAAGGGAGGACAAAAAACAAAACAAACAAAACCTTATCACACTTAAAAAAAAAAAATTTGTATTGATTTTTTTACAGAGACGAATGGAGAGAGATGGAGAGTTAGAAACATCGATCAGCTGCCTCCCACACCCCCACATTGGGGATGTGCCCGCAACTAAGGCAAATGCCCTTGACCGGAATCAAACCCAGGACCCCGCAGTCCGCAGGCCGATCCACTGAGCCAAACCAGTTCCGGCCTTATCACACTTTTATTAAATTATAGCACAAACCTAAATACCATCTGAAAAATTTATTTCTGTTCCCCACAAAGCTGGTTAAATGGGATATCTCTGTATCTCATTCTGTTTTACCAAGTAACACAATTTGGGACTTTTAAGGAAATCTTCTGGGCTTCTCTAGCCATGTCGAGACTGGCCACGGGCCATGCCTGCTGCAGACCGGAATACTAAAACCCCTCTGAGTGGTCTGTTTTCTTCCTTACAACAGAAACCGAAGCCAGGTCCCTGCAGGACCATTCATCGCTGTTGCTGTCACTACTGGTTAACAGAAATGTTTCCTAAGAGAAAGTATTTGGGAACCCCTCCACCACTGTCCCCCTCTGATTCTTCACCTATCGCTTCCTGCCCTGTGCACCCCCTCACAGGAATCTGTCCCTCTCAGCACCCGCTACAGAAAGCAGCTGTGCCCTGAGACAACGGCTTCACCAACAGGAAACAGAACACTCAGACCAGGAGAGCCTCCTCTCCAGGTGCAAGCGGAATGGTTGCCCACTTTTCCAAGAACCAGAGGAAGCGTGGCTCTCCTGGGACTGACCCCTGGGCCCTTGGTGCTGAGACAGGCTGGTGCCTGTCTCCAGCGGACACTGCTCATAGCTGTGGGACCCCTCCTGCCTCCAACATACCCATCAGGGGCAGGTTGTCCAAATGAAACTACCTCAGTCTTAGTTTTCCCCCAAGCATGCAGACTCCAACTCTGCCCACACCCCAAAGTAAGGTTTTCCAGACTGGATTTGCAAAGAAGATGACAAATCCCAGCCTTCAGTATATTGGCTGGGCACCGCTCTAGAGCATAAACTAAAGTTAAAATGCCCGGAGATTGTATAATCAAAAAGGATTTTTGAAAAGAGCTATTAGTGTACTGTGTGTTCCATCCTCACCCAGCCCCACTGTAACCCTAGGGAACAGAGAGTTTGATCTGAGCCTCCTGGTGGAGGGGCATCTGACTCAGACCTGAGGCATCAGTTAGATGAGGGGCTGCAGCTGATGGCTGGGCTACCCCCAAGTAGAGACAAGGGAAATAGATGGCCGTTCCTGCTGCAGGTGCTGAGAGAAGATGAAATCAGAGGGCGGGAACCACTTCTGCTCCAATGAGATTCTGAGACAGCCCCAGAGGCCCCTCTCATTGGCTTGCTTCACTTAGCCACTTTTGAGTGGCGTACTGCTCTGAGAATTTCATCAAAGCTTCAAGTCTTTTTGCAGAACATTTTAAATAAGAGCTTGGATGTTTGCTGACCTCTTCAAGGCTGTCTGGGGGCCACCACTCATCCTGCTCTGCCACCCATCCCACCGGGTGAGGGACCCCTGACTGGACCCAGTCACTCCGTGTAGCCAGCACCATTTACACAGGTTTCTGACATTTTCTGTGTTGTTCAGAGACCCTCCCCCCTACTTTCCCCTGACCACGGGTCCTTGGACAGTAGTCTCATGCTCCCATTACCCAGCCTACACCCCTTCTTCCACACTTGCCCTGGAATATTACTGCTGTGCATTTCTGTTGTCTCCCTTTGCAACTTGGTTTACTGCTTTTTTTTCCTTCCTCGACTATAATTTTTCCATTTCCCCTGGTCAGATGCTAATAATAATCCACCTCATATGGTCTATTCCAAATGTCTGGGGACCCTCAGCTTCCCACCCAGCGTCCAGCCATCTTCGTCCAGGGAGCATCCCTGTGAAAATATTTCTAAATCTTGCTTAAGGACAGGATCCAAGTTAAAATAAAAACTGCCTGAGGGAGCAGTAACCCTGAAACCATTGTCTTGCATTTCCATTTCCATGTGAATAAGTTTCTGGTCTTTGCCTCAGAGAAGACTTTGTCAAAGCAAGTTTGAGAATTAAATAGCACTGAGAGAAAAGGGGAGTTCGGAGGGTGGAGTGTAAACTTGTTAATTTTTTTTCTGTTTCTCATTTCTGCTTTGGACCCACAAGAAATGGAATGCTAAAATGTAGTACAGACAGGGCTTTCCTGAGAGAACACACTGGGGTTACTGCTGAGAGTGTTCGGGGATGGTGTGGCAGGCTGCCATGGCCTCGGCACCAACAAGAATTGTGTGTTTGTGGTGCTGATGTGTGCCGATCAGCGGGAGACCAAGCCACGGTGCTCTACCCGAGTGTGGCCCCTCTAAAGACAGAGTGGATGTTCTCAGGGGATGGGTCAGAGACTCGGGTCAGCAAGCGGATCAAGCCAGACAGACTGACGGGTTTTCATACCCAACAGAAACCCGATTTTCCAAAATGTATTCACATCTCACCATTTAGGGATTTATGGCTGCAAGTCCACTGCCATTAAAGAGTTATGTGCCTGCATTTCCCCTCCCCATCGCAAGGATTACAAACCCCTAATGATAGTAAATTATTCTCCCCCACGCTGGACATGATGATTACTCTGTGGAATTTTCTAGGCTGTTTGGTAAGGCCCTGCGGCACTAATGAAGTGTTATTTATACTACACACTGATTTTCTGTTTTGTTTTGCTTGAAGTTTCTCCTTGTCCCATCTTTCTTGATTTATCATACATTTAGCAGACCTAAGTATGAAAGCCATTTTTCTGTCACTCTTCGGGCTTTTAAATGAACGGGACTTTTTATGAAGTGTAATTTTCAATAACAATGAAATATTAGAAACCCCTCTTGGAGTTCCTGTACCATTCCTGCCCGAGTTTTTCCTATTTCCCCCTCATCCCCCAGTCTCCCACCAGGAATGTCTATGATTGCCACGGCCTCTAATATATGGGAGGAAAGGGCCAGAAAAGCTTCCTCTTACTTTATTAACACCCAATACTCAGGAATAACCCTAGAACGCACACAGCAAGTTGTGCATGCAATTAATGAATTAATGGCTCAGCTTAATCAGAGGTTCTAGGAGGGCTGAAAGGTTAGGAGGCATTGGACTAGTGTTCCAGAAGGTGGCAGTTTCCTTTGATATTAGTCTCCTTTATACTTGTATGTACAATGAATAATTGCCAATCATTATCCCTTAAAAACAAAAGACTATGTACTTTCTATCATTCAATTTGTATTGAAATCATCACTCCACCATTTTGGGCTGTGTGATGTGAAGGCCCTTATGGAGCTTCTAGAAAGTGGGTATAATATAAGGAAGTACCATATGAAGAACATGTGGTGAAGCATGTGAACGGGATGAATATAATTGACATAACAAATGCTCAGTAAATGTTACCTTTCCCCCCTTCCCCTCTCCTCTTCTCCTTTGCCTCCTTTTCTCTTCTCTCCTCCATTTCCATCAGTGGTATTAGAACGAAATTAGTTTTGAGAGCAATACTAATTGTTTGTTGTGTGGCAGACACGTTTGCTTGCAGTCCCAGCTGCCATCACCTTCACTGCTCTCTCCAAGCCCTCTTCTTCCACTTGCTGAGGGATGTGGACCTTCACAGCCTCAGGTGGTGAATCAGGGTTGATATGAGCCAATCACAGTAATTCATCTCAGAAGGTGATTTGATTGAGGCATAAACATGCGGCTTAACATCAGTCAACAGTTCATGCAGAGAAATATGGGGGAGGGGCATTAGGAGTGTGGCTTCTCAATAATAAAGATTTATGGAGACTATCTCCTTCTCTTTTTAAACAAATGTGGTCATGTCTTCAGGGAATGTCTGAAACAGCTATGCCCTTGGACACGAAATAGTATCAACACATATGGCAGAACAGAAAGAGGCGACACCCCAGTTGTTGATGACATCACCGTGTGGCTGAACAGCCCCTTCCACATTCCCCGCTCTGTTAAACAATATGGACTGAAGGGACTTTGGGCGCATATTCTGGTATTTGCAGCAGAAATCAGCTAACTGCCAAAGTGTTCTACAAAACTCAAGTTAAAGTTCTAGCTTCCTTTGAATAGGATTGTGCAAGTTACCTTCACCCCCAAGCCTCAGTTTCCTTTTCTGTATCATGGAGACAGTAACTTTACCCACTCCATAGATTGATATGAGGGGGTCAATAAATGCATGCAGAATAATGCTTGATGTGAAATCCCCAGTAAATAATAGTTAAAATGATTTTAACAGTTCCCCCAATTCACATACAGAAAACCTAGATTACACCTCCTGATGCAGACACAGCTCACCACAAAGGAATGGATAAAGATGTACTGATCTCTAATATGTATTAAATTCTGCTCACTGGGCAGCTAGATAACTGTTCTCATCCCTTCTCATTTGCTGTGTTTCTGGGCCCAGAGAGGGTTGGACACCCCATCACACACACACACACACACACACACACACACCAAAGGAAAAAGGAATGGGTTTAGTGTTCATGTGACCCAGTCAGGAATCTGAGGTCTTGCTGCAAAATATGAGGCCAAAACAACTTTTTCATTTTGGAAGGAAGGTTGGGCAAACTAACTCTAAATTTCCTTTTAGAATAACTCTAACACTGTACGAAGTCTCTTTCTTTGCCCGCCCCCTCTAAGTTCTTCCTGTAACAAGCCCTATTGTTTCTACCATGATATCTAAATCAGGGTCTCCCACATTATCAGAAATTGTCTCTACTTTTTTCTTGTCCTTTGAAAAAAATATTTATCGTTGGAAGTATTACAGATATCCCTCCTTCCCCCCCCCCCCCATTGGCCCCCTTCTTGCCCACCCCAGTCCCTCACCCCAGGTCTTCACCACACTATTATCTGTGTCCCATGGGACTCTGCTTTTTTCTTATTCCCAAACACTATATAAAACTAGCCTTGTTTTCTTAACCTTCCCTGGGATCCTTTCCTAGACTTTTAGTGTCTGTGTTTCCTTTTCTTTTTCACTTTGCCTTGACTCTCTCATGCTTGAACTTTTCCTTGACTCTCTAATCATACCTGGAATCCCAGTCCCTCACTCCTTCTTGGCTTATTCTCTAACATCTCAGTTTCCCAGAAGTCCATACAAAAATTCCCAGAACTTGACACTGGCAAACTTCCTGTCTGCACTTACACTAGCAGGCCAGCCCAGAATCCAAGCAGGACAGGTAATGCCAGCTCACCTTCTCCTAGATTTGAAGTGTATTTCAAGCATGTCAAACTCGCGGTTTAAAAAAGGCACCAGCCGCGAGTTTGACATGCTTGGTGTATTTATTGCTCTGGATCACAAGGAAGGTCAGCTTGATTTTCCAGGTGACTGTTGGACATCCGTAGCAGAAGCCCCTCCCCGTAGTGGGAAACTTGGCACTGTATAGGTTCAGCTCCCCAAGGCCAGATACCTGTTTCTTATGGTCCCTACGTATTAAGGGAGTCATCTTTACAGCATAAAACTATAGGCTTTTCATGAAGACACAGGACTCTTTTGAAACCTGCTTAGGTGGCCATGGTGGCAGAATCCAGTGTAGAATCTGGAGGCCATGGCAGCATCTTCTGCATATTCGGCTTCCCTCAATCTGAGAACTACCAGCAACTCTCCCAATCATTTCCTTTTGGCCCAAGTTAGCTCATCTCCATTTCTTTTGTTTGTAACTTTGCTTCTTTTTTTTTATTTCATTATGTCAAGGAAACGGCAGGGTCATCACAGTGAGAGGGACATGGCATCAAATTCTCCCATTTACACGGTGGCAACCTTGGAGAGTTAGGTTAGCATCTCTGAGCCCCAGCCTTCCCATCTGAACCAAGGGAAAAACAATAGCAAACTCACAGAATTATTGAAGGAGTTAAATGAAACTTTATGTGGAAAACTCTTGGACTTTTCTTTTAGTTAAAATTTGGTTTTGACTTTCAGAAACTTCCCATGTAGTTGAGGAACTGTGGCATGCACACATAGCACACATATTAATCGTGGGCAGTGTTTACATGGATGCCTAACAATATCCCATGCTGTTGCACTTATTGGCCCACTTCCCCTTGGCGATAACCCTGTAAAGTAGGTATTAGTACTTACAGTTGGAGAAAGTGAAGCGTGTAGAGAGGCTAGGAGGTAGTGAACTATCACACAGGTGGAATTCAAACCCAGACCAAACCCAGGGACCCGTCCCCCAGGCTCTGTGACCCTAACTGCCTCATGCATATGACAAGTGATTCTGCTTCCTGAAGATCACACAAAAGGGCCAAACAACTCATTCTGCTGAGTCCACACAGCACAGAAGAGAGTACATTTCTAAGATATCAGGTTATAATTGTACCAGAATTCCAGACTATAGGACATAATGTTGTCATGTGTTTTTTTTTTTCTTCTGTTAATTCTTTCCTACCTTTCTTATTTATTCTGAAAACTCAGCCAAGCATCTGACTTTCACGGACTGGGTCAGGTGTTTCTTCTAGGTTCACCAATAATGTACACATCTCTACACACACGTCCTGTAAGTAGTGGCTCATTTGTCTGCATATAGCCACTAGTCAGTGGACCCCATGAATACAGGGATCATGTCTGTCTAATTAATCTCTCTACTCATAACTTCAAACACAGTACATGGCACACAGGAAGTTGTCCATCAGTATCTATTGGCTAAATGTGGAGTGAAATCCCCAACAGAGAAAACCACACAGACAAATCTGGCTGCAGATAGACTGTTTGGAGTAAAAATATTTTGCAATTTCACAAAGTCAAAATATCCTGGTCCCTTCCAGAACTTGATTGCAAAAATATAGATGATCAAGATAATTAGAACATAGGCCAAAGCAAATTTAGGGGTGGGAGTACATCAGAGATAAGAAAATGAAGTTTTATGAGCGTGTTTAATCTAAAAATAGAAAGCTGCCATTTTACCTCACTATGATCACAAGCAGTCATTTTGAACAGGAATTATAAACTTAGTACAGGTGTGTGTGTGTGTGTGTGTGTGTGTGTGTGTGTGTCTGAGTGTGTGTATGCGTGTGCAAGCGTACGCGCAGTTATGTGTTCGCACATTCTTCTGTGAAATTTTGTGATTAATCATTGTGTAGACAATCGGAATTTCATGAGCCCTGGTATTTTTGTCCTAAGCTATTCTCCCAAAAGTCTCACACTCATAGAAATAATTTTGGCTCGTTTTTCGACATAACGTTTTGATTACTCTGGCTCCAGCAAGTCTGGGGTTTGTCCTCTATCTGCATGCTTTTTGAGGACAAAGCTTTTCGGTCATGACAGACCAATATATGCACCTGAAACAGTTTTTGAATAATCGAAGTGTTAGACTATGTGCCAAGAAGAAAGATACAGGAAGAGTTATAGGAGTAGAGACAAGGCAGGGCAGCCCTGGCTGGTATGGCTCAATTGGTTGGGCATCATCCCATGCACTGAAAGGTTACCAGTTCGATTGCCGGTCAGGGTGCATGCCTAGTTTTTGTGTTCAATCCTAGGTAAGGAGCATATAGGAGGCAGGAAATTGATGTATCACTCTCACACCGATATTTCTTTCCCTCTCCCTTCTTCTTTCTGTAAAAGTCAATTTAAAAATCTTAAAAAAAAAAAAAAAAAAAAGACATGGTAAGTAGCCAGCTGGAATTATTAGGGAAGTCCTCCTGGGTAGGAGAGTAGGGGTCATGAATGCCTTTGGGTGGTAATTTAGTGAGACAGAGAACAACATGCCAAATATTATGGAATAGATAGAAGAAGTGGGTATGGATCACTTTTGGAAAATATGACAATGTAGCAACAGAATGTAAGGACAGGGTAGCATTTGGTGACACAGAGAGCCTGGGAGGATGCAGGTTCACCATTTTTATTGTTGTTAATATACAGTAAAATTGACCTTCGTCATGGGCAGTCCCGGGAGTGTCACACATGTGTAGATTCATGTAGCCCTCACCACGGTCAGGACAGAGAACTATTTCATCACCCCTGCTTAACTCCTTGTACAGGATACCTCTCTGTCCCCAGTACCTCTCCCCATCCCTAGCCCCTGTTCATCACTACACCTTGGTCTTTTCAAGAATATCAGAATGATAGGATCACACTGTATGAACATTTTGAAACTGGCTTCTTTCCATCAAATCATAAACAAAGGCTTGAAAGCAGTCTCCCAGGGATCATCTGCCAACTGGTCTGCAAGGCCAGTGCATTCCACCATTCACTGAAGCTCCCCTTGCTCGCTGGCATATGACAAAGTCAGATCAGGCTCTAAATACAAGTCTGCTTGACCACAGAGTCAATGCATTTTTATACAGCAAAGAAAGTAAAGCCAGAGACCTTGTAGCCACAAAGAACCCTATTAGAATTCTACCTCTTTCACTTACTTTGATGGATTTCTTAAACTCCCTAAGCCTCACTTTAAAAAAAAGATATTTTTATTGATTTTTTTTACAGTGAGGAAGGGAGAGAGATAGAGAGCTAGAAACGTCGATGACAGAGAAACACCGACCAGCTGCCTCTTGCACACCTCCCACTGGGGATGTGCCCGCAACCAACATACATGCCCCTGACCAGAATCAAACCTGGGACCTTTCAGTCCGCAGACCTATGCTCTACCACTGAGCCAAACCGGTTTTGGCAAGCCTCACTTTTTTAATGTAAGAAATAGGGTTAATAAGAAGTATCCCACAGAATTATTAAGAGTAGCAAAGGAGTCAGTATGCAAAGTTTTTAATCCTGTCCCTAAAAATATAACCCTTCCTCAACAAATGGCAATTGCTATTGATTTATTAATTAATAATTATATTTTGAACATATTAGGTAATATGTTAAATATATACTTGGACATATTAGATAAATTATATTCAATATATCTTCTCTTTTATGAGCAAGAATACATTATCTTGGGTAATAAGTTTCCACAATTTACATGGTCCCCAACATTTGCAATTAAATCAATTTTGAAAACAGCACTCAGGATAGCTCCAAATTAGACTGCAGGGTAGGATTCAGGAAATGAGACATAAAGAAAGTTTCCTCAAAAATGAATTAAAATCTGATTAGGATTTATGCCATTCAGGATGTATTGGAAATGATAGAGGGTTAAATCTCAGCCATCCTTACTCCAAAGAAATATATGAAGTTAATTTCAAAAACATTTTCATTTCAAGGGATTATTTTAAAATTTCATTATTAGCATTCTCACTCTGTTTGCTGCTGGGAAGTAAAATAAAACCATCAGCCCTGACCCTCAGAATCAGCTGTTTACTAAATGCTAAAAGTGAAGGTTTTCCCCAAGGCATGTTTCCTTTTTTTCTTTTTTCTTTCTTTCTTTCTATTTTTTGGAAGAAAACAACAGATTAAGAAACAAAATACCGTTTTTTTCTAATAGTCATATTTAGTGACTATAATCATTATAGAAAGATAATGTTGAAAATCAATTCGTAAAGAATTTATCTGGTGCACTTATTCTGTGTTGAGCAATATGGTGAATTTAAATCAATACAAAACAGAGCATTACTTGTTTAGTTAAGACAGGACTGGAACACATAAAGCAACAAGAAGAAGGTTTTTTAAAATAATGAAACACTGGAGATGAAACACAAAAGTAACACAAAATGAAGGCCTCAGACCTCCATGAAGCTAACTTGGAGAGACATAACCTCTCCCTGACCAACTATAACAAAACACATAACGTGCTTCTAAAGGGAGAAATGTCAGTCTGAAGGCACAGTCTGTCAGATCATAGACGTCTGAAGGCTGGATGGGCTGCATTGGCTTAGGATCAGGCAACAATGCCAAATGGAGAACAGATCTGTTTCCAGGAATGACATCTTATCATATTCATGTCCATATCTCCAGTGCCTAGTACTTTAGAAGGCTCTGAGGATACAGTGCTGAACATGAGAGATAAGTCCCAAACTCTCATAGAGCTTAGATAAATAATGTATCAAATAGTGACGAAAGCTATGAAAGGCCATGTTATTTTAAAAAAAAAAAAAGAAAAAAGAAAAGAAAAGAAAGAAAGAAAGAAAGAAAGAAAGAAAGAAAGAAAGAAAGAAAGAAAGAGGGGAGGAAGATGATCAGGGTGCCTACTCTGAGCAGATGACAGATGTCTCTACTGAGACCTGAATGACAGAAGAAGCCAGCCAAGAAAGGATCTGGACAAGTGCTACAGGCAATGTGAACAGCTAATGGGAAGGTCCCAACAGGGAATAAGTGGTGGTGCAACCAAAGAAAAACACTGTGGATTTAATATCGAGAATAAGGAGTAATACAAAATAGAGTTGGAGAAAGAGCAGGGGCTATATCACTAGGTCTTGATAAGTTGAAGTAAATTGTTCTAAGTGTGCTAAGGTACTGGGCATTAGGTAATGCCCTGATGTTATTAATATTTTCGAAAGACGACTCTGGCTGATGTCTGCAGAATGAATTATAGATGGGCAAAAGAGAAGGTAATTGCAGTGTTCAAAGGAAAAGCTGATGGGAACTTGGATAAGAATGATGATTTGTTGCAAAAATGAGTAATACACATGTATTGGTACCCAGACACATAAAGAAGAATTAAAGATAATGACAAGATATGACACCTGGGTGACAGACATTTGGAAGATTCTGTGAAGGTTAGGGTCATAAAAGTTGGAGGGGTGGTGCCATCAGGGAAAAAGGTAAACTTTGTTTACCTACTACTAAGACAGAAGTGGTGATGAGATACATATTCCCAGAAGTCTGTGGTTAGTACCAGACTGAAACTCATAAAAGCTGGAGGGAAAAAATGGAAATGGTTGTTAATAAATCATTCTAATAAACGTCATGGTAAAACCAGGAGAGCGAAAAGGGATTAAGGGACAAAAAGAGAAAGGAAGATCTCCTTAAGAATACTTTTAGACCATTTAATAAAGAATGTTATAATATTTCATGTAAAACTGCAGAATCATTTCTCTCGTAGGTGAGGGCTGCACCTGTGCCAAGCTGACCTTGAATAGTGGCCTGCCATTTGTTGCCTTGTCACTCTTTTATCATAAGAGACAGTAGGATCACATCACGCCCCAGTTTACATCAAAGATGTTATGTGTCCAATCTCCCTAAACAAAATGTAAAGTTCTTTAATGTCTAGATTTATATTTCATTCATCTTTATATATGTTGAATTTTCTCACCCAGGGCCTTGCATATTGGGTGGGGCAAATGTAGGTTTACAGTTGTGAGTGTGTAAAACACAAATTATTTATTAATGATTGTATTATTTTGCAAATTAACAACTGTAAATCACCCATTATTTTGCCTCACCCTGTATATTATCAAACAAGATGCTGACTTGAGCTGAACAGTCCAGCCACTTTTTAAAAAGAAAAGTTCTCACTCTGGATATTGCTGCCAACCTAAGCTATTTTTGACTTGATGGGTATGGATAACAGAACCTTATGAGGAAAGACATCAAATTGTTATAGAGGTCCTGGACAATACAGAAAAGGAATTAAATACTGGAAACCCAAGAGTCTTAAACACAAGGAATCAAGAAAAAGTCCAGGATGCTATAAATATAACAGTGGATACAAAATCTGAAGACATGGACTTGTGTCTTCGTCTTGTGACTGCTATTAGGAACAAATAAATTCAAGAAATGGTTAAAAGTATGTCCATTGCTACTTAGGAGTACCACCTGAGAAGCAAATCTAAAAATTAGGTGCTAACAGGGGACATGCAATATCCCCATAAAATTCAGAGATCCAGGTGGATGTGGCCACCAAAATCTCACCTAAAAGCACAAGCAACCACAACCTTTGGGCCTCCAAAGAAGCTATTTTTGCCTCATGGATTCCTTCTACATTCACCCATATTCATTCCTAGCCTCACTCCCTGGGGGCCTTCCCATGAGTCAGAGAAAAACTTCTTTTTCTTGAGCGATGTGGCCTCATTCAGAGAGGATATTGTCCAGTTACCTTACTTTCTCCTAATCCTGGCCATGCTGAAGGGTTCAAGTGAAAACCAGCCCCATGGTAAATATGTGTTTCACAGTCACACGTCTGCCATTAGAAGGTGTGTTAGACACCACACTCCTAACCCATAATAGAATGTGTTTCTCTCAGCTGGTATGTGGCTTAACCTTTCCCATTTCTCTGTGCTCAGAGCAGTTTATCTCCCAAAGAAAACAAATAACACTGTCAGAAAGTTTATCCTAATAATTAGCTTGAATTTATTGCTCTGAAAGCACTGAATCGTTCTCCTTCACGGGCATTGGGAACTTGAAAACATTCGTGCACCATTACCCACATCCCTCCTGAATTATGGTTTAGCCATGCAGAGTTGAATCTCTCATTATTTCCTCAGCCCTACTCCCACTCCTGCAAATCATTCCTGTTTTTCTATATGTTCTCCATCAATCACTAGCATCTCTGTGCATTGAGGGCCCCAACATTTAAACCTCTCAGATGCAGGGCTTCATTGGAGAGCCTCTATTTCCCAAAATTCAGCAATGTCCTTAATGATATATCAAATATTGACTTAAAATTCTCTGTAATGTACTCCATGGGTGGTTTCCATAACTCAGATTTCTTGATGGATAACAGGATAAAAGGAAGTCTGCTTTACTGTAATGCCCGAGAGAAGGAACTCCTGATATACCCATCTAGCTCATTTCAATTCTGTTTTGTTCGTTTACTCAGTGAGGTTCACATCTCTTTGTGTCTCCAGCTTTGAAATATTCCTAGCACTCTTCACTGGGCCATGCAATTGGTGCATTTTATTTGTTTCTTTAATCCAGCTTCAGGCTGTGTCAACTGGTGCAGCCAAGTTAAACTTCACCTTCAAGACTAAGCCATACTGATTGGGACAGATACTTGATAGTTTATCAGTTCAACGGTATTCTTGGAATTCTACCAATGGTGACTTTTCTTACTTAAAACTATCCCTTGTTGCTCAGAGCTCATTCATTTGATTGGCAACACTCCCTGCTATGACATTATCCCTTTGTTTTGCTTTGCTTGGCAGAAGCTCTCACATTATTTGACACCACATAATCACTAATTTTTAAAACTTACAGTCAAAGATGACACACAAGGATTTGAATTCTGTAGCAGCGACTCCAGTCATTAGCTTAGATCTTTGTTTCCCTTGGAATTCATCAAGTTCTAAATTTTCTGACCAAAAACTTAAAAACAGAGAAAAAAAAAATTCTCTGTGGTCTTCTTTGCTTACCAACAGATAAATGCTCATTTAAAATGTGTAAGTTGAAAAATAGCTACCAAGCCAACAGTGGAATGAAATCTAAACACTGAGGGAAAAGAAAATCCGTGTCTGACCAGCTTGTTATTTGAGACCATGAGAACCTAGATTGTGCCAAATATGAGATTCTTACTAACCTTACCACATACCTGACATCAGAATAAGTCACTCAGAAAGAGTCTAGCCAACACCATGACTTTCTCTAAACATTTCCTTCAAGCATCCTTTGGTGGAAGTTTAAATTTCACATCTTCAGGCTAAAATGAAATTCCTTAAATCTTTCCTTGCATGACTTGTTTTGAAACACAATAAGCTTTCTCCTGATTGACCAAAATTATTATGCCTGTGTGCAGTTTCCAAGATTTAAATTGGAAATAAATCTTAGCAGGATAAGATGTCTGGCACTGTTCTTTGCTGGGTATACAGAAGGGGATGGGTGGGGAATATGCTCCTTGAAGATTTTAAAGGGCATTCAAAGTCTTGGACACTGACAGCCCTGCCACCTCTCAGATGCCTCCGCCATCACTCGCTCCAAATCACTCAGGTTTGAGCAACGCCTGAGCATTCCTTCCCGCCAACTGACAGGGACATTCCATTGTCTTCATGCTTGAAAGACTTTTTTCATTTTCAGATATTTCCTATACTTTTTTTCTAAGTTTTTTTTTAATGGTTCTTTTTAAAAACACTATCCTACACCTAACTGACTAGTATTTTTAAAGATAAAAAAAAAATCAATCGTTGAACCATCAGATTTCTAAGTGATCTATTAACATATCTATCAAAGCCTTTACTAATAAAACAATCTAAATAATTACCTATTGGCACAAGGATGGTTGAAGGTTAGACATGCTCAGTCATTTAAGCCCTTAGCTATAATAATGAAAGCATAATATGCTAATTAGACTAGATGTCCTTCCAGATAACCTTCTCTAGATGAAGCTATAGCGGTGGGGGGGCCAAGGCAGAGGCCCCTGGCTGCCACGCCAAGGCAGAGGCAGCTGCAGCCAAGCCCCTTGTATAAATTTTGTGCGTCGGGCCTCTAGTCTATAATAATGAAAACGTAACATGCTAATTAGGCCAGACAGCCAACGACCTTCCGGACGACATTCAGGATGACCTTCCAGACAAAGCCAGGGCTATGAGGGCAGCCCCCTGCACAAATTTCCTGTATTGGGCCTCTAATATGAATTATAACTGTTCCAGCTCCTTTTATTAAATAGTTCCTCCTTTCCCATGGAATCTGTCATACCACCTCTATCATGTATCAAAATTCCATGCATATATGCCCTGTTTTGTGAGCTATCTAATTTGTTCTATCAATTAGTCCATTCATATGCAATACCTCTTTAATTTTAAAATAGCTTTCTGATCATTATATGCAGAACCACTAATATTGCCTCCCTTTCTTTTAGAAACAAATTGGCTATTTTTTCCCTTTGTTATTTTACATAAATGTTAGAATCAACCTGTCAAAAAATCCTGTTAAGATTTTTTTTTCAAATCTGAGAATACAGAGCTTATTTATCTATATTTATAATTGTTATACACTTATGTTATTTCATCAGAAACATTTTGATGAAGTTTTTGTCATTATCACTAATTTCTTAGAACAATTTTCTAGACAATAAACAATTAAGTAGAATATGTTCGCTCCCACACCAAATAGTGTGTTATGAAAAAAAATTAAATATGAAGAATGGGTTGAAAGAGTGCTAACATGCATCAAACATCTGGAACAATTGTGAACATTTTCCCATTTTAAAAAAGGCGAAAGATTTATGCGATCTGAAGAGAAACCAGAGTATGAACATTTTCCCATTTTAAAGTAAGATGCAGACATTGTGACACTCCTAAAAATTAAGATATCTTGACATCTGTTAAAAATAAGAAAATTTTCCTTTATAACTATAACACTATTATTGCCCTAGATAAATTAATCATAAGTTGTTTTTTAAAAAATATATATTTTATTCATTTTTTACAGAGATGAAGGGAGAGGGATAGAGAGTCAGAAACATCAATGAGAGAGAAACATTGACCAGCTGCCTCTTGCACACCCCCTACTGGGGATGTGCCCGAAACCAAGGTACATGCCCTTGACCGGAATCGAACCCGGGACCTTTCAGTCCCCAGACCAACGCTCTATCCACTGAGCCAAACCGGTTTCGGCTAATCATAAGTTTTTTAATATAACTTACTACCAGTACATATTTAAATTTTCTCATATTTCCCACAAATATCTTAATATGCTGAGTTTTTTTAATGAACAAAAATCCAGCTGAAGTTTACCCATCATATTTGGTTCTGCATCTTTTTTAGTCTTTATTAATTGAGAACAATCCCAATACCTGTTTTTTTTTTTCTTTTTTAAAAAATATATTTTTTTTCTTGATTTCAGAGAGGAAGGAAGAGGGAGAGAGAGATAGAAACATCAATGATGAGAGAGAATCATTGATTGGCAACCTTCTGTCTGTCCCCTGGGGGATCAAGCCCCCAATCTGAGCATGTGCCCTGAATGGGAATCAAACTGTGACCTAGCTCACAATGCTCAACCACTGATCTACGCCACTGGGCACCTGTTTTCTTTTTAATAGTATTGAATTTTGAAGAAACTGGACCACTTGTCTTGTAAAACACCTCCAATCTGAATTTGCTCAGCTAATTCCTTCCATCTGGATGATAATTATCTTGCTGCTTTTATCTCCTATATTCCTATAAACTGGAAGTTGGATTTAAAGGAGTAATAAGCTTCAGGTTAGACATGTTCAGTAAGGATATTTTTTATAGGGAATGCTGTGCACAATATCTCACATTATAGCAGGAAGCACTTAATATTGGTGATGCCAAATGTGAGCACTTGATTAAGATGGTAACGATCAGATCTTTCCATTGTGAAATAAATTTTTTTATTATTGCAAATAGAAAGTTAAATGTGGGAAATATGTCATTTTTCTTTCAGTTTTATTGATGTATAACTCACAAATAGAATTGTAAGATATTTAAAGTATACATGATGATTTTATATATGTATATATCATGAAAGGATTCCCATCATGAAATCACTTAACATATTCGTCACCTTAGATATTTGTAAAAACACAAGTTCTATTCCCTTAGCAAATTTTAATTAAACAACACAGTATTACCCACTATAGTCGCCATATTGCATATTAAATTTTCACTCCTTACTCATTTGATAACTGAATGTTTTTACATTTTTATCAGCTTCTTCTTTTCCCCCTCCTCATCCAATCCCTAACAATAAGCATTCTACTCTATTCCTATGTGTTTGACTTTTTTTTAATCCACAGAAGTGATATCATGCAGTATTTGTTTTTAATCTGTCTGGCTTATTTCACTTAGCATAATGCCCTCCAGATTTACTCATGCTATTGCAAATGGCAGGTTATTTCCCTTTTTTAAGGCTGAATAATATTCCATTGTATAATTATACACCATATTATTTTTATTCACTCATCTGTTGCTGGACACTTAGGAACTGTTCTCAATTTATAGAACATGCCTTAGCAATTATGAATAATGCTACAATAAACACCAAAGTACAAATATTTCCCAGATAGTCATTGTATTTCCTTTGGGTTATACCCTGAAGTGGAATTGCTGGGTCATAGGTAGTTCTGTTTTTAATTTCTTGAGGAACCTGAATCCTGTTTTTAGTGGCTGCACCGATTTATATTTCCAGCAATAGTGCACAAGGATTCTTTTTCTCGACATTCTCTCCAGCATTTGTTATCTCTTGTCTTTTGATAATAATCATCCTAGCAGGTGTGAAGGGATATGGTTTTGATTTGCATTTTCCTGTTGATTAATGATAAGTACATTGTCCTGTGCTTGTCTGCCACTTGAAGGTTTTCTTTAGAAAAATATCTATTCAGGTTCTTTGCCCATTTTTAAATTGTGTCATTTGTTTTTTTGCTATTGTGTTGTATGAGTTCCATTCATTTTTTGCATATTAACCCTTTATCAGATATATGGGTTGCAAATATTTTCTTCCATAAACTTCTTTTTCATTTTCTTGATAGTTTATTTTGCTATGCAAAAATGTTAAATTTGATATAGTCCCACTTGCTTATTTTTTATTTTATTTTTAAATATATTTTATTGATTTTTTTTTTTACAGAGAGAAAGGGAGAGGGAGAGAGAGTTAGAAACATTGATGAGAGAGAAACCTCAATCAGCTGCCTTTTGTACACCTACTACTGGGGATGTGCCCACAACCAAGGTACATGCCCTTGACCGGAATCTAATCTGGGACCCTTAAGTCCGCAGGCCAATGCTCTGTCTACTGAGCCAAACTGGTTAGGGCCCACCTGTTTATTTTGTTTTGTTGCCTTTACTTTTGTTATAAAATGCATGTTATCAAGATACATATTAAGGAAATTACTTCCTATGTTTTCTGGGTATTTTAATCTCATCACTCTTACATGTTTCATTTCTTTTATAGCTTCACTTTTCATGTCTATGCTAATGGTTCTCAAATAATTTCCTAAACCAAGATCTCTTCTATAGGACATTTCTATTTTGTTACTCAAAGACACCTCAAACTCATCAGGTCCCAAATAAATTCATTACTACCTAAGCCTTCACCATTCCCAGTCCTACGCATCCTCGTAAGCACTGCACTGAATGGTTTATCAGCAGCCATACAATTATCCAAGCCCAAAACCTGGTGATCATTCCTTCCTCTTTCCCTTCTACCATCCTTAATGCCCATATGATTCTTCCTCTGTTATATCTGTTGACTTTGTCCATTCATTAAAATTATTACTGCCATTACCTGAGGTCATGCTACATCATTGTTCACCTGGATTATATGGCACCCTCTTGTCTGCAATAATTTTCCCTTTCCAATCTATTACTCATACTGTAGTCAGAGTAAATTTCCTAAACCATGACTTAATCATGTCCCTCAACTGCTAACAATTTTAACGACTCAATATGCCCTCAGGATAACTTCCTTAACATGACTTACAAAATCAGCAGTTTAGCCCTCTCTAATTTACTACTCTCCTACCTCATACTCTACATTATAGTCATACTGAATCTTATGCAGCTTTTATGAACAATTCTAGGACTTTGTTCATGTTTTTCTTCCTTTTTATGTAGTGAACTCCCCATAACCTTTTAGGTCTCATTTTAGATCTTCCTTTGTCTTTAAAACCCTTTCCAATCTCCTGTCTTGAGAATGAATTAGGCTCACTTTCTGTTGATTCCATTTACCTGGTATTTATCTCTCTCATAGATTTTTTTCATATTCTATTAGATAATGAGTTATTGGGGATAAATGACATCTTTACCAGTTTCCTATCATCTGGCACAGAATCTGACATATGATAAGTACTCAATGAATAATTATTAAATGAATAAATGCATACATACATATACAAATGAATTACTAGTCTTAAAATTTTATTCCCAGTTGGTAAACTATCTATTGGTACTTCCCTTTATATATTAAAAAGTATTAGCATTATTTCAGGTTGATATGACTTATAAAGCTCAAAATGTCAAAAAAATTCAAAATTATCTTTATTTTAGACTGAAAGTTTTCTAAATCCTTTGAAATCACAGGAACATATTTTCAAATGAAAGTGGAACTTTGCTAAGTTCTACTTTGTAAATCATAGTAAGTAATACTTATTGAGCACTGTTTCAATCAATGTTCTTAGCACTTAATATGTAATAAGTTAAGTTATTGCTTTCTCACAATGGCCCAAAGATATTGCTGCTATACCACTTTATACATGATATATTTTGTGGCAGAGTTAGATTTAGCAACTTCCCCAACATTACACAGCTAATAAGAAGAGCTAGGATTGGAACCTAGGAAGTCTACTGTAAAATGCTTTTTGCTTGAGAGCTTTTATATGTGAACTTTTATAGAGGCCTGGTACACAGATTTGTGCACTGGTGGGGTCTGTCAACCTGGCCTGTGTCCTCTTACAACCTGGGACCCCTTGGGGGATGTGGTACTGCTGGTTTTGGGCTGGTCCCGCAGGAGTCCAACATCCCCCAAGGGATGTAGTAGTGTACAAAGCAGCAGGCAGCTGAGGAAGAGCCTGAGCTCAGGCCACTCCTGCTCATTCTGGCCCTGCTGCACCTGCTGCTGCTGCTTGGTAGGGCTGCCACAGAGCCAGGAGGGGCTTGCGCCCCTGCAGCTGCTCTTGCCAGCCGTGAGCCCAGTGTCTGGCGAGCATCCTGCATTGAGCGTCTGCCCCCTTGTGGTCAGTGTGCATCATAGCAACCAGTCGATGGGTCTGTTCAGTTGCTTAGGCTTATATATATACATGCTCTTGCTGTCCTTTGATTTGTTTTCTAATCCTTGCTATATTTATATATGTGGAACCTCTTCCATTTAGTCTCTATAAAACCAACTCAGAACTTTATCCTTTGAAACCAAAAGCACAGATGCCAATACGTATTCATTATAAGGCAGAGTAATGCCTCCACATTCTTTTTCAGGTGTTTGAGCAAACATGCATATAGTGCTGAATTTTCTTTCTAAGTCTCAGGACTGACTAAATAATTTGCAGGGACCACTGCAAAATGAAAATGCAGGGCCCCTTGTTAAACAGATTATGAAGAATTTCAAGGTGTCGACAGCAGAGCACTAAAACCAGGAGTGAGACCCTTCTGAGCATAGGCCCTCCACAGCTGCACAGGAAGCACGCCCGTGAAGCCAGCCTGTGAAGTCTCCTTCCTAAGATGCATGGACAACAATCCCCAGTCTGCAGGTGACAGTCACTTAGCAATGCTGCTTAGTGTTTCTGTGCATAAGACTGAAAATTTTATCCTCCACTTTAGAACCAGGCCATGTTCACAACACAGAATTTAGGTAATCTAGCACTAGAGTATCTACAGGGTTTACCCACCAAAGCACTTCCTTCGCAACTCATGTGACAGAAATGTGTCCTTATTTTACAGATTAAAAAACAGGCAGAGATTAAGTAATTTCTGTAAGATCACTTAGCTAGTAAATCTGAGGAGCTACCAGTGAAGCCCAGAGCCACCTACCTTCAAAGACAATGGTTTTTCCATTATACTTTTGTGGCGATGGAAAAAAGCACAATCTGTTATGGACTACAGAGCTGGATTCTGAGACAGGTTTTGCCCTAAGCCAATAAGACCTTCCACTTATTTACTCTGTGTATCTTCCCTGTTGATGCCATAATTTTCAATCATGGGTACAAGTGCACAAGACAATGTATGATTTTTTTAAAAGAGCAAGGCTCTCTTCTGAGGTTTGGTTTGATCCCTGCTGGGGTGCTGTCACGGTCACCCGTAAATATCAGGGGCAAATGCAAACTATTAGGAATTACAAGGCCAGCTGTTGTGTTGTATCATTAGACGTTTGAAACCAACTGGGAAAAATCTACTTCTGCCAAGAGGCAAGCCTCCAGGCTCTGCAGCAAATATCAATTCCAATTTGCTTGAAGTTGTGCAGGGTTATTATTTCTTCTTTTCTGTTTCTCATGGTTCCAGAAATGAATTCTCTGCACATTGGTGGGAGGTTAACCTGAAGTATGTCACATTTTTCCTCTAGATTGAAGAGGATGGGCATTTATTTGTGCCCTCTAAAACAGTACTGGGTGCACATTTTTCCATTAAAGTGTAAGAAAATGTGTGTTTATTCCTGCCCTCTAAACCACAGCTGGGCATAAAACGAGGACAGTACATAATTTGCAGAACCAATCATCTGGCCTTCGACAATGGAAAAAAAGAATTGTGATTTGTTGTTTTCTCTTGCGAACAGTTATATTGTCCAGTTAAGGTTATTAGCTATCCAGAAATTCACACGTGGTTCTCCTTGGCAAAACTGGATTGTGAGTCTGACGGCAACTCTGATGATTTCATAGTGTTTTAGAATCATGAAGTGTTACCATTGGAAAAGATCTTGATGATCACATAACCAAAATACCTCATTTTGCAGATGAAGACATTGATGTTCAGAGATGTTTCAAGGTGGCTGAAGTCATAAAGCCAGCTTCTGAGCTGGTCCTGGAAACCAGAGCTTCTGAGCCCAATTGAGTTCTCTTTCCATTACCCCCAAAGCTGCCTCACTGGACTTAGTTGAGATGTCAAACTCCATTTGCTTTTACTCTGCCAATAATTTCCAGTTTAGCAGAGAAACCCTTTGAAATAATAACACATAAATGAATCAAATGTTATTGAGCATATACTTTTTTTAAAATATTAGCATAGCATTCAGTGTGGTGCCTTGTACATACGGAGACTTCAATAATTCTTCTATTTATGTATTCAGTCAATGCATATTTTTTGAACACTACAAAAACCCATAACAGGTGCTTATGAGGATGGAATTTGTCATGCATTTCTGGGAAGATGAATAAGACATGATCCCTGCCCTAAAGAAGCTTACTTACAGTCCAGTGGGGCAGATAATAAACAATTAATAATAATTATATGAACATATATCTGATAATAAAGACATAATAAAAACATCACAGGAAGAAAGATGACCTTGGCAAAGGGCTTTACTGAGTAAGTGGCATGTGGAGTCAAGTAATGTTCCTATTCAATGAGATGTGAGGGATAGCCCTAAAGACAGGAAAATGCATGACCAAAGGCACAGGGCATGAAGGTCGCATGACATTCTGGAATCTTGGAGGAGGAGAGGCTGAACAGCAAACGGATGGTTCCATTAAGTTCAAAAATAGCTCTGATGTGGCACAGTCAGAATGATCGCTGGACACCCTACTCTAATCCAGCGCCCTTTGCATTCCCTTTCTCATCTTTCTGTAGAGAATAGAGCCACTCTTGAAAATAAAACCAGCCACTGCAAGAAGACATAATAAAATCTTGAATAATTTCTTGTAACTCAAGGGTGAAGGACATGACTGCTCAGAATACTATAATAAACTATTCTTTTAACAGATTTTTAAACTCAGGTGGTAACAAAAAGTAAGTTTAAAAGGGGTTAAACACTGGGTGCTTCAGGGTCTATTTTAATTAGTATGCTATTGTTGACATATAAATACATTACATTAATACATAAATAGTTTCTATCTAACAATTCTTTCTTGAGTAACTAGAAGCTGCTTTCTTTCTTAAATTTCAAACCATTTCCATGGCCTCTGATCTGTCTCCTAGTCTAGCAGGTAGGCATTGATGTGTGTATGTACCTGAATTATGTGTGCACTATACTAGTATGTGTTTATCTCTTGTCTCTGAGCATGCCAGGGATGTGAACTCATTTCCCAGCTTTTGAGACTGCCCCACCCATGTACATTTTTGGCCCTCAGAGCTTCGGGCAGTCTGGGCGGGTCCTTAGCATGAAACTGCTTTCCAGAGCGCCAGGTTCTCCTCTCCTCTCAGTGGTTGGCAAATCTTCGGCATTAGGGATTCCACTCTGGCTGGGTGACAAACAGCCATGATTGCTACAAAATGGAAATACAGGAAGGTAAGCATGGATCCCTGAGGACCTTCTCCTGGGGTCAAGTCTCTTGGGTGAAACTATAGTACAACACTAAGAAATATTAGTCTCTCCTCAATTTTCTATAGAATAAATAAGAAGAAAAATGCTCTCTTCTCAAATTAAATAGGCTAATGCACCATAAAGTGTTCCTTATGTTGCCACTATAACGAATGTTTCTTGACCTCAAAAGCCAGTCGGCTAGGATATCTGCTTCCCTGGAATAGGGCAGGTAGCCATTTTTTATTTTATATAATATGAATAGCCTTAAAATCACTTGGAATTATATAATGATATAGCTGTACCATAATTATATAGTGATATAATTTTCTGTATTTTGCACCTACTTGCTCATGGAATAAAGACCTTTGGGGAGACTCACTTGTTTTGACAAAACTAAGTAAACTCTGGCTCTAGATCTAGAACATAGAACTTTCATTCTTAAAAAATGAGTTTGTTAAAAATAAAATGATAATAAGATTTTAAAAGTCTAGGAAATGTAGTGATTACAGTGTCATTGGAGATGTTCAAAAGTATGATTAGTTTCTGTCGTATAGTGTGTAATAAAGCAGTTTGGTACATTTAGAATATATCTTCACAGTGAAGAAATGGAAGGAGAAATTGACTTGAGAATTTTTAAAGTAAAATGAAGGAAAAGAAAAGATTAGGTTTATAGAGTTGCAAGTTAAGGAAATATTTTCGTCATAAATTTAGCAGCATGTTGACATATGCAGTAAATGAAAGATTGAAGAAAGGTAGATTAGGACAATGACATAAACAAAGTACAAGGAGCATCTTCCTGAATGGGGTGATAGGATAGAAGGTCAGAATAAAGGACAAGCCCTGGCTCGTATTGCTCAATGGTTAGAGTGTCATCTCGCACACTTAAGGGTCTCGGGTTTGATTCCCGATCAAGGGTGTATACCTGGGTTGCAGGTTCAATCCCTGGTGCTCTGGGGCGAGTACAGGAGGCAACCTATCAATATGTCTCTCTTATATTTATGTTTTTTCTCTTTCTTTCTTCCTCTCCTACTCTCCCTCCCTTCCACTCTCTAAAAATTAATGGAAAATATCTACAGGTGAGGATTAGCAAAAAAATAAAACATAAAAGAAAAACAGGGTATAGAAAGGGAGAATTTTAAAATACTTTTTATTTTTTTGAAAAACTGCAATCATAGGTTTAAAAAAAATACAAGCAGATGTTTACAGATGCAAACATTCAACAGATATTAAGTACACTCAGCACTGTTCCTGAAGGGGCAATAGGAGAGAACTTATCTTTCTGGCAATGGTTCTGAGGTATTTATTTTGCTCCCCATTTTTCCAATTAAGAAACTTAGTCTAATAAGGGCACTATCCAGGATTTTGCTTTCTGAAGTTTCAGTTACGTGCAGTCAACCATGGTCCAGAAATATTAAATGGAAAATACCAGATATTTTGAGAGAGAAACCACATTCAGATAACTTTCATTAGAGTATATTATTATCATTGTTATTATTGTTGTTAATCTCTTAGTGTGCCTAATATATAAATATAAAGTTAGGAATGATTAAGAAAAAACAGAGTATTTATAGGATTTGCTATCTGAGGTGTCAGGCATTTACTGAGGGTCTTGGAATGTATCCCCATGAGTAAGAGGGATCTACTGTACCTAATTTTCCTAAGGTCACACTGTTAACTCTGAAACAGGCTGGTGTCTCCCAGGAGCTCTTTCCCCCACACTAGCCTGCCTTTCAGAGATGAAGGACACAGTCCTGTCCTCAATGGATTCACCACCTCCTGGGTGAGAAAGACAAGTGGGCACTGACTATACTCACCAGTGCTGGGAGCTGCCCGCCACCTGGGGACATCAGAGAGAGCCCCATGACGTATAATTGTTCAACATATCTCTTTGAAATATTTAAGAAGCTATTTCTGCTATTCAGCACGTTTTGATTTTTTAGCTGCACCTGCTTTTGTGAAATTCTCCAAGCCTTGGAGAAAGGCACTGTATGGGACAGCTGGGTTAGACACCTTGTCCTCCCCATGCAGTTCTCTCTGGAGCCACCGTGTGGTATTGTTGTTCAATTCAAACATCTGCTTCTTTTAGCCAAGTGCTTTCCCCAGGTTCTAATCTAAGGAGTATCTTTTCTGAGTTGTATAGACTTTTGTATAGACGCCTATAGTCTCCCCCTGAAGTGGGCCTTTTAAAATCTCCCCGTTGTCAAGTTTCTCTGGAAGCTGAGGGTAATGGCTGACCCAATGTGTGTGTTCAGACAAAGCCATCAGGGCGCATTTGCCCATGTCATGGCCGTAAGGAAGGGGGACGGCTCTGTATTTGTTGGCTGGGCATCTTCATCACAGCAGCCTTGGGACAGCAGTGCTTGGCCTGCGGTCCAGTCAGGGGTGCCTCCATGGTCGGGCCAGCGTAGCGCCATGTGGATACGTGGCTAAGCTGCTTCCTTCATGCTCTCCAGTTCTTCCCTTGTGACAGCCAGGGAACAGCACATGAAAAATGAGGTCTCACTCGGTAACTCCATAAGGCAGGACTGCCACTGGAGGTGGGCAGTGCAGTAAAAGGAGCACCCTGAGTTTTGGAATTTACATCAAAAGTCCTGGGATATCTTTGGAAACCTCTGGAATATTTCAGGCCTCAGATTTCCCATCTATGCTCAAAAGATTACCATTGTCATCACCAAAATTCTGTTTATTAAGCTTTTATCAACATAGCATCTTGATAACCATCACCAAAATTCTGTTTATTAAGCTTTTGTCAACATAGTATCTTGCTGTTCCCTCTGACACCTAGAGGACAATTGCTCAGATGCCGTCTCAGCTTGTTTGTGAAGAGAGCTGACACCTGCATGCACTAAGGCTAATAATAATGACCCCTGGTACTCTGGTTTTACTTAGGAGTCTTCCGGTGCTTCTCATGCATCCTCACAGCAACTCTGTAAGGAAGGTATTGCTAACTGCAAACCAGGACACCCAACTTCTAAGAGGCTGAATGACTTCTCAAATCACCAAGTGACAGAAGGAAGGTGGAACTCGGGCTTCTGATTGTCAGTGCTCCTCAGCTTCACCAAGCTAAGAAGCAGAATATTACAAACAAAACTCCTAATATTTCAAATAATGAACAAATGCACATTCAATAAATAGAGTTTGGGATCAAAGACAAAGACATAACAAGGGGTGGGAAATTAGGGAAACAGACTTCCATGAAATGAGTGGGATTTTAATAATCAAAATGTCGTACATGCTTTGAACTTCCTTTAAGCAGAATTCTTATTTAAAAAAAAAATAGCGTGGGAGGCAGAGGCAAGTTGATTCCATGGTTTAAAAAAAAAACCTCTCATCCGCTAGTGTTTGTCATGATGTCTTCCATTTGAAAATGTGCTTTGCACATGTGAGAGCCTAATAAATGCTCGTTGCTAATGACAATGAAGACTGATGAACTGAAATCACCTTTGGCACCAAACTTGTCAGCTTCCCTGTGAGTAGCACATGAGGAAGAACGCTGCATCCCATTAACAGCTTGCTGAGCGTTGGGGTCTGCAAGAGTCACTTTTTTGAACCCACTGCGGTGGGGGTCCGAGGGCTGATAACACAAGGCCATATAAGCACCGTGCCAATCATTCCGATGAAAACTGAAAAATCCCGTCAGTCATCTGGGGTTTTAGCCACATGACGCTGAACATCTGGATGAGTGAGTGTTTCCAGTTCTCACCGGGATAGTGCCATGTCCGTGCTGACATCCACTCTCAGAGACCATAGTATTGCTCCAAGATAAATAAACATTTACATAGCATGGCATGTTTGGGGCCACAAGTGTAAACCTCATTCATTCATTCCCACAATAAACATATTAGTAGGGGGAAGTGCCATGTGTCGCCAGTTGCTCTGTTGATACAAGAGACCAAATGTGCACAAAGCACTCCAGCCTAATGGAGGAACACAGTGATGGCGATTCAAGGTCATAAAGGCTGTCATAGAGGCATAAACAAAATGCCAAAGGAATGCCGAGCAGCAACAAACTATTTGTGCCTAAGAGAGTCTACAAAGCTTGGAAGATGGAGTGGCATTTGAACAAGGTCATATGATACTAAACAGAGTAGGTGTGAGTGTCCGAGGTGAAGAAGAAAGGCAGAGTGATGTACATGGAGACAAAGAGATACTTGAAAACACTTTCTAAGGAAAAGGAGAAATTAGGGTACATCTGCTTGGGGTCCTGTTTGTTACAGGGCCAGGAGGTCCATGCACAGATGGGAAGATCCTCTCCCCTCTCCTCACTCCTGCCCATTGCAGGCCACAGTCTGATTTTCCAGTTTCCACAATGCCTTGCCCAAAAAGCCCCCCAAATATGCTTGAGGACCCTCACAGTTCTTGTCCCAAAATCCATCTCCCAAAGGTAGATCATACTACACAGAATTGAGAGTGATGAACGAGCTTGGAAGTGTGAGCTGAGTCCATATGGTGTGTATGAGGTCCCTCAGACATGGGCTGGAGTTGGATATAGTGAGGGAAGGGAAGCAGGCTGGGTCCTGACCTGGGAATCAGTGATCCCCACTCCACCATGAGCAAGAGTGGAAATCCCAAGAGTCAGGAAAGCTAAATTAGGACCCAGCCTTGCAGATTGCTATAAAGGTAGGATAATCAACATCAGTATTATACATGTATTATTTAACACTTTGTTACCTTGCTTCATAACTTCTAAGTAGCTAAATACATGGTACATGAGCCTTCATCAACACCTTTGACCTGGGTTTTGTCAATTTTAGGAACAGTTTGTATTTGGGGAACTCACTAATGAAGAGGCTAGGGAGATATTTTGGGACTAGCCTGTGAAGGGTTTTATGGAACAGGCTTAGCATAGACATTCTAAAACCAGATATATGATATGTTACATGGCTCTAACCTTTCCTTTTCACGTTCCCTCCAACTGCTCCTGCCCTCAGAGATACCTCTCTGTTCTAAACTACTGTTATAATTATTATCCACAGCATACAATTTGCTTCTTAATTATGGATTATCCATTGGATTAATGAATATCATCTTAATTTCCCAATCTGATATAGGATAAGAAATATCTAACATTTTAAAAATCTTCCATGAATATCTTACATAGTTTTAGGGCAGTGGTTTTGCTAATAACTGTTTAACAATTCAGTGCAAAGAGTTGTTGATGAAAAACAAATTTCAGGGTCACAGTGGAGTCATGTTACAGTATCAACCCTATTATATTTCTTTATCCCTTCTGGACTGGATATATAATTTGCAGCACCTGGTGCAAAATGAAAACATGGGCTTCTTGTCCAAAAAATCATTAAGAATTATCAAGGTGATAGTAGAACATTAAACCAAGTCTGGGCAGTTCTAAGAGTGGGGTCGCCTGTGACTGATTTCCCTGGTCTGTTTCCCTTTATGCATTTAAGAAAAGCTGCTTTTCCTTTATGCTTTGTTAGTAAACTTGGTGGAAATGATCTTTGTAAGTCTTTCCCAAAGGGTGGTCCAATAGGAGGTGAGATAATTTTCCATGGTACACAGATGGGCATTTGTTTAGTGTCATATTTATGTACAATGTGCTATGATATCCTATCTAATAAAGAGGGAATATGCAAATTGACCGTCACACCCTCACAAAGATGGTGGCACCCACAGCCAATAAGGAGGAAATTGACTACCACACCCATAGTCTGATTTTCCAGTATCCACAAATCCTTGTCCAAAGATGGCGGCGTCCACAGCCAGAAGATGGCAGCACCCAGTCCCTTCAGCCCTGCCAGGGCATCATGGCCAGGCCTGCCCCGAAGCAGGTCTGATCACTCCTCATGCCTGCCTCCAGAGCCCCCCAGTCCTCTCAGCCCCCCAGCTGTCTAGGGTCAGCCCGAGGCACAGGCAAGCCTCGGATGTTGGCTGCCCAGCCTCCCAGGGCAGCCTGAGGCTCAGGTAACAAAGGCTGGCTGAGGCTTGCGTGGCCGGCAGTGACAGCAGCAGAGGTGTGATGGGGCCATCACCTTCCCCTGATCGCTGGGTTGCCTCCCACACCTGAGGGCTCCCAGACTGTGAGAGGGCACAGGGCAGGCTGAGGGACGCCCCCCCACCCCCCGACATTTCATGCACTGGGTCTCTAGTATATAATATTGATAGTTATGTAAATATGCTATGGGGAAATATAATTTGCACATTAAGCAATAATTCCATGTTTATAATTGTTTGGGACAGGGCTACATTAAAATATGGACTGAATTAAAGAAAAATATTAAGTAATTTGCTGAAACCAGTTTGGCTCAGTGGATAGAGCATCAGCATGTACCTTGGTTGTGGGCACATCCCCAGTAGGGGGTGTGCAGGAGGCAGCTGATCGATGATTCTCTCTCATTGATGTTTCTAACTCTCTATCCCTCTCTCTTTCTCTCTGTGAAAAACCAATAAAATTATATATATATATATATATATATATATATATATATATATATATATATATATATATATTTTTTTTTTTTTTTTTTTTTTTTTTTTTAAATTAAGTAAGAGAACAAATGCTATGCAGATGTTATGGAGGATATGATATGGTGCATGACTCACTGATGTTTGGAAACAGTGGAAAAATTGGGTGGTTAAGCTGGCCTAATGACCTAAAGGAATTGCGAGGTGGCATTCTTGGGCCACAACTGAACTTTGATTTTCTGTTCTGGCTGATCCATTTTTTGTGTTTGCCCATTTGGCTGGTAAGATGTTTTAGTTTTGAAAAAGAAAGGCCCCTAAACCTAGGGCCTGGGGAAGGCAGTCACCAGACATCTCCAGGACCTCAGAATCCATCAGCCATTCATTCACCACACCGTTTCCTGATCGTATTTTGTAGATGGAAAAGACTAGGAGCAGAATACTTGAAACCAGCCACAAAGCTTTTCCTACTGATTTTCCAGTAAGCCCGCCACCGCAGTTTTTGCTCTTTCCAATTTTATACATGTACACACAAAAATATCAACAATCCAATAAAGTATCAGTATATTCATATTGTCTAGTGGCTTGCCCAAGGTCACCTAGAGGGCAAGTCTCTGAGGGAAAGCTTATACCTTGCTCTTCTAACTCCCAAGTTCAAACCATTTTCACCATTCTTCGGTAGACCGCTGAATACCAAGGCCCCATTATTCCATTCTAGAATGATGTTTCTTACTAAGTTCACCTAGGACTAGTGCTCCAAATTCCCAACAGGTACTAATCTTAGGGATTTTGAAACAAGAAATCAGAATTCCTGGGAAATCTTGGGAATTCCCAAAGTCACATTATTCTTAAAATATTCTCAATATTCTTTATGTTCTTTACTCATCACTATGGATGTTTTAAAATATTTAATAAATATGTTTATTATCAATTATTAATTTATTGTTAAAATAATAGATATTAAATCTGGTACTACTAAAAAGAACTGTAGCCTTATGGCAAATATTCAAACACTGGAAAATACCAGAAAACATAATTGGGTAGTATTTAAATAATATAACATGTAGATTTTTTAACAAGATTAACAGCAGTGCACGAAAATCACATCAATATTATTAATTTAAAGACATGGTTTGCTTCCAAAATCTTCTATTTTTAGAAATTCTACTCACAGAATTTGTATAATTCCATGCGATTAAGCTTACTATTATTTATTTTATTTCCAAGAATGACTCACTATTAGCAGCACACAGGGTCACGAGCAAACACTTGGCTTGGAAAATAGCTACAAGCAAGCCTGAGGAGGCTGTGATCTCGCCTATGCACTCCTGTCCTATCCAAAAACGCCTGTCTTAAACTCCCACGCCACATGTCACCATTTCCTGCGATTCTTTTGACTCAGCAACTTCTCTGTGTTGTTTATTAATTTTAATTCTCTCAGGAGGTAATACTTTTCTTCCCATTTTCCTCATTCCTCAGCCTATTTCGCTTGGGATTCAGGCTTTAGAAGAAACCATAAAGGTGTAAAAGAAAGGCTGGGAAGAAATTTCCATGTGTAAACACAACCTGGGACAGGCAATGATACGGGGTCCTGAGCATTTGGGTGGAGCAGTCAGGTCAAATTATTTGTGTTCCAACAGAGAGGAGGAACAACTGCATGAATAAAGAGCCCTTTAAAACTTGTATTAGGCAATGAGTGTTCTACAAGGATTTAAAACACACTGTGGTCCCAGGAAGAACTATTGTTTAGAAGTTGATTGCTAGTTGCTTGTTTAGTCTTTTCTGTGGCTGTCAGATTACTGCTGAGTCCCCACTCATAAACTAGACACTTCCTAGCATGTCCTCTCCCGACCAAACAGACATGTGTTTCCCATTTAGACATTTCATTACCCCAACTGAAAACAAATCAGCTGTGTCTTTGGGATCTTACGGGGAGAAGGTTGGGATTTATTCCTGGACAAGCCTGAGGAAAACATTACCCTAATGGATGAAATATGTTTGGACTAAAGGTTTCTTAAAAGTGTTCAATGGGTCTTTCCCAACTTGATCTCCTCTTCTTTGAAAAAGGCAGAAAAATGCAGAAAAGTCCATTGGCATTATCCTAGCTTTGTCCTTAAATGAGGAGTAATGGGTAAACCTTGCTCTGGTTTAGAAAAGCATCAGGAGTAGTCACTCTCTCTCTAGAGATTACTCACACACCGTGGACAACGTGGTCTAGAACTCCGGTTCTCTCTTGGCCGTCTACAACAACAGAAACCCACTTCCTGTTTTCCAAGGCCAAATTCCTCCTTCAATTCAGTTTTTCCCAAGAAGGCTCTCACTGATGTCTCAATGCTCAATGTGGTCAGCAAGAAAATTGGTTCTGGAAAAAATATTTGACTTTCTGCATAGAAAAGAATGGTCTCCTTAAGACTGCAAGCCCACTGTGGAGGAAGTTTGGCTTATTTTCTGTTTTGTACCCTGATGGGGCACAGGAAATAGGAAAATAGATTATTTTCCTTGGCACCCTGGGGTGTGTTAGGTTTAGCAGTTGGACAATTTGTAGAGCTCATGCTGGGCAGCAACAACGTGAAGCCACTCAAAACTAAGCCAGGGTCTGAAGCACAATGAGGAAAACCCATCAATGCTAATGGTTTTATTCTGAAATCTGTGTGATGACAATGCCCAGTGAGCAAAATATATTGGTGGTGTGTGTGTGTGTGTGTGTGTGTGTGTGTGTGTGCGCGCGCGCGCGCGCGCTTTTTTAGTTTGCTTTTACTGTAAAGAAACTTGAGAGCTGATACACTCTTCTACAGTATACCCAAAGAACAGCTAGCTAACCAGATGCTGGCATCTTGCTGGCACCCTCTTCATATTGGTGCCATGCCATTCAAGCCCCGGAAATACATCAGGATGGTGGGGAAAGTGTATTTAAAAATTGACCTCAGATAGATATATAATTCAAATTTAGAATGCAATGTAGACGTCCTCTCTCTGTCACTCACATTGGTGAGCCTCCAACTGGAAAGAGTGGAAAGAGTACAGGATACAAGTCTTCCCATTTTAGGCAAGGCCCTACAATGAGCCTGTGTCTCTTAGCAGAGAACATTTAAGCAGAACCGTTAGTCTGTAGTTTTATCTAAATTATTTTCTAGCTTTCACATTCCATAGCTTGAAATCTATCCTTTTACATTGTCATTCTGTGATATCAGGTGACACCTTACTTGATACCATGATTTTCATGCATGTGAAATGTAAGCATGTTATCAGGTACATTTGCTATTCTCTCAAGACATGGAACATTTGAAATTTTGACAAGCATAACATTGTGGGCTGTTTTTTTTAACCGTTGCACAGGTAATTGATTAAAATATTGAGCAAAGTGGACCTACCACGAAGTCTTGAAGTATGCTAATAAAGAAAGACAGTCTTTGGCTATGGTTATTTAGCCAGTCAAAAATTATAGCTAATGATACTATATTATTATCTATCTCAGATTCTTCTTTTATTTTTTTCTGTTGAGAAATGAGAAACTTACTCAAAAATTCTCTTGGACATTTTCAATTTTCTAGCTCCCACCTGAGGCTAAAACTATGGAGTAGGATGCAGATGTCCTGCCATAGTGAGTTTTCTGATTTTTAAAAGGCTTCCATAAAAGAAGATGAATATGTACTTTAGAATATTCTAATCTACCAGTTAGCTAATCCTGACCATTTGAAGGGGCATAATGAATACATCCTATCCTCTTAGGACCATATTCTCTCTCTTCTCTTCTCCTCCTCCCCCACTCAAAAAGCACCCATTCAGCTGTTTTCTGGGAAGCAAAGTTATACAGGACTTAATTTCAGCAGAGCCTTGGACTAATTGAAAGACCACAGATGTTGCTTCAAGCTGGGTTCACTCTTCTAAAGGATCCTTAAGGAAGTTAGTGCTATCAGTATGCACAATGGGACAGATGGAAGGACAAATGTCCACACCCAAAGATCCTGTACAGTCATGGGTTACAGTGTCTGAGTGTATGAGGATAATAGCTCTTAGGAAGCCCAGCTGCTCAGTTCAGGTTTATATAGACCAGAGCAGGGCTGAGCACAGGCTGGTCTGAATATTTGCCTGAGATGATCAAACTTATTGATATACAATATACTGTATTATTATTATTATTGGGGACAGTTCAGTATAGTATATTCAGGAAATCTCCCTGAACGGCCAAGGGTCAGTGTGCGTTTGGTCCAGGTATGTTCCAAACATACATATTCACTGCACAGTGGGGTAAGGACAAGGGTCTTCCGCCACTGATCTGTAGAATTTCTATTGGGGAAGGGGGCTTCTAAACTTTGGAGGGACATTTTTGTATCCAAGCATAAAGGGGAAAAAACCAACCCTTCAGTTTAAGAGTAGCTAGGCAACAGGAAAAACATGTGTGTGCTACTTGTGGGAAGCAGGGCCATGCACACATTCTATACATTCCTTCTTTCCCTTTCTGCATTTTCCTCCTCTCGCTGCCACACTTCCCTTGTCTTTGAGTTCCTTCTGCTCCGATGCTGCAGAAAGAAGCCTGGGCCTCCTAACCTATATCTCAGGTCTCTCTCCATTGTAACTGAGTGGTCCCTTGAGAGTACAGAAGAAAATGGAAATCCACAATGTGATTCAAGTAGTTCATTCATGCTTTGGGTATGTTGTCTCACTCCTGATCTGTGGTGTATCATTTTACACGAGAAGAAAAAAGACTTGTAGGGAATAAGCAACTTCCCAGGATTACCCCCCAGTGACACCCAAGGAGGGACTGGAAAAAGGGCCATGCTTTCTTATCTCATCACCTGATGCCCGGAAACCTCCTCCTGTACAGTGCCTGCAATGTCTGCTCTGCAATGGGACTCACACGTTTGCCCCAGCTCACACTTCACAACTACGTATGTTCTTCCTGCTCCTTCGGGACCACACGGGAATGATAGTGACCAATAATAACTTCTAGGTATGGATTGCTACTGCCCTACTGCAGCCCAGGTAGTGGGAGACTCCTGGAAACCCAGACCGTGAAGGCAGAAATTCAGGTTCAGTAGTTAAATGCGGGAGATATTTGTGGTGGACATTTTTCAGTTTGTTTGGGTGAGCTAGGTTATAAGCAGGATTCTTTTCTTTTTTCAGTCTTCTCAAAAATGTATTTAACATACTTCCTCCCTGCCTGACTAAAGCAAAGGTTAGGGTTACAAACACACCCGTCCTGGCCTCACATCTCCCTCTGCTGAGGTTGCAAGGTATACATTACCCATTATTTTTTCTTTTCTTTTCATATTTAACAAATTTTGAAACATCATAAGCACAGAACAGTACAGGGCTGACTATTAGGAACATACTGTGCTTACCACCAGCTGTGTCAAATTTTAGTATTTGTCACCTTTGCTTCTCATATTTCTTTTATTTACCTTTTTTTTAATTTATTTTTTTTGTTGATAATATTATAGATGTCCCCCATTCCCTCCCTCCCCTCGTCTTTGTCCCCCTTTACCCAGCCCCTGCCCCACCCCAGGCCTACAGGGAACTATTGTCTACAGGGAACTGAATTTTAAAAGGCTTCCATAAAAGAAGCCTTTTAAAAATCATGTATGGGCTATACAGATATGTGTATAAATTCTTTGGTTAATCTCTTCCTCCCCCATTCAACCCCCTTCCCTCTGAGATCTGTCAGTCTGTTCCATGTATTCATGTCTCTGGATCTATATCAGTCTATTTTGTTGATTAGATTCTACATATAAGTGAGATTATGTGATATTTGTCTTTTTTCTGACTGGCTTATTTCACTTAACATATTTTTGCTTCTCATTTTTTTTTATTTTAAGAAATAAAACATTTCAGCCAAAACCGGTTTGGCTCAGTGGATAGAGCGTCGGTCTGTGTACTGAAAGGTCCCAGGTTCGATTCCAGTCAAGGGCATGTACATTGGTTGCGGGCACATCCCCAACAGGGGGTGTGCAGGAGGCAGCTGGTCGATGTTTCTCTCTCATCGATGTTTCTAGCTCTCTATTAACCTCCCTTCCTCTCTGTAAAAAAATCAATAAAATATATATTTTTAAAAAAGAAATAAAACATTTCAGATGTATTTGAAGCACCCAATGTGCCCCTCCCAATCCTTTCTCCTACCTCCTCACTCAGAAATTTTTTTCCTTGAAATTGTTTTCATTTATATTGCATCTTTTTTATATTTGTATTACATACATGTTTATAAACAATATATGATAACAGTGTGCATCTTCACATTTTATACAAATAGTATCACATATATTTCTGCAATTAGTTTTTTATTTTTCCCCTTCAAAGTTATGTTTCTGAGAGATATCAAAACGCATGTGTGTAGCCATGGTTCATTTATTCATTTTTTAAATTTCTGAGTTGTATTCCATTGTATGAATATATCCCAGTTTATTCTCCAGCTGATGGACATTTTGTTTGTCTCCAATATTTTGCTATTGCAAACCATTCTGCAATGAACATTTCTAGTCACATGTTCCTGTGCACATGTGTGAGTTTCTCTAGTTGTCCAGTTTTGCTAGCCTTATTTTACCTCTGCTGAACTGAATGACACTAAACAGATAAATGTGAGACTCCACAAAATAGTTTTCAGATGCCTTCAATTTGTAGATGACCTGTACAAAAAGGATTCTCTTTTTTTTATATTGAGAACAACATTTTGAGCTATTTTGCAGGAACTCTAGGGTGTCTAGCATTAATTTATTGAAAGTGTTATCTTGTGTATTTATTTACTATAACATTTAATTTTAATATCCAAAGGGCACAAGATGCCAATTAACTAAATATTACAATATTTGAATATTCAATGTGGAAAAATAGGAATGTGTTGTCATTGAGAGTTGTAAGTCTATGAATTGCAAGGATCTTGAAATGCAGGTGGTATAGAACTGTCGTCAGCAAACTGCAGCTCGCAAGCCACATGTAGCTCTTTGGCCCCTTGAGTGTGACTCTTTCACAAAATACAACAGCCTGTGCGAGTCTATTTTGAAGAAGTGGCATTAGAAGACATTTAAGTTTAAAAAATATGGCTCTCAAAAGAAATTTCAATTGTACTGTTGATATTTGGCTCTGTTGACTAATGAGTTTGCCAACCACTGGTATAGAAGGAAGGATAAAATGAAGGAAGGAAGGAAGGAAGGAAGGAAGGAAGGAAGGAAGGAAGGAAGGAAGGGAGGGAGGGAGAGAGGGAGGGGAAAAAAGGAACAAAAAAGAGAGGAGAGAGAAGAAAAGGAGGTGTATTAGGTTGGGCTGGGTTGCAGTAACAAATAGATATTGTCATGCAATGGTTCATCAGAATAGAGCTTTATTTCTCTGTCAAAGATAGTTCCAGATCAGTGAGGGTTGTAGCTTTGCTTTCTGTCATCACTTTTCAGGGTCCCAGGTTGGCTGCTGCTTTTTTGTCTTTAAAATGTGGCCCCCAAAGTTGATCAGAGGTTGTCAGATCAGTCAGGCAGACGGAAGAAACAAAGACGGGTTCAAATGGGAGCCAGGAGCCCAGGTGGAATCATCAAATACCACTTTGGCTTGCATGCCATTGGCCAGGAGTGAGTCACAAGCCCACATCTGACCATAAGGGATGCTGGGCCGTGAAGTGTAGCTGTGTGCTCAGAAAGAAGAGTAAACTGTCCGAATTCTAATTCTTTCTTCCACAGGAAAGAGAAAAGAAGTTGGTGTGGTTTTAATTGAAAATATTGCAGCCAACATTTGTAAGAAGGAATAGTTAATACCAATTAAGATGGAAACCAATTTACAGTTAAAGTGCTTTCTCTCTTCCTCCTTGCTCTGTGCTATTTTTGTTGGCCTACATTTCATTTCCTTCCTCTTCTGGAAATAAAAGGTCCCACTACTCAGTCCACATAGTTTTGGTGAGAATGCCTTTGGCAAAAGAGAATAGAACTTTATCTTAGCCTGGGCCCCATAGGAATTATAATTGGTGGTAATGGCTGACATGCAGGTGGTTTATTTGGATAATGATCCAATGGAACAGGAATGAGCAGCCACGGGAATAATAAGGTAAAAAAAGGAAATCCAACACAAGGCGGTGTTATCACAGTAGATACCACTGCCATGGGGACTGTAGTTGTATGCCTGTAGATGGATGTGGGGAGCATTTATTCATTGGTTCATTGAGGTTTTGTTTGCAAAGCTGATGGAAATAGCCTGGGGACTAAGTGCTACAGTAATGACTGGAGCTAGAGGTGGCGGCAAGAGGAGCTGCACTGATGCACTGTGGTGCCTGGTACAGGCAGGTAGTCCAGCTCTGGATGCTCAATACACATCCATCCCCAGGGCACAGTGCTTGGGTCGGGTGTGCACCAACCAAGCCAGGATTCTAGAGTTCTCTCCCAGCATTTCTATAACGGGAGCTTGTTTCTCAGATCTTTCTTCCAAAGCTGCATGGATTTATCATAGACCTTCTATCTATGTCCTTAGTTTCAGGCCCAACTTTCATATCTTCACTTCTTTGATATTTATATTTTGGTTTTCAAATTCAGTGATACATCTAAAACTGAAATTATTATCTCCAGGATTCATTCTCCTATTCCCCAGGTTTCAAAACCAGTGTTGCCTTGGACTCTATTCTTTTTTTCTTGCCATGAAGTCTTATTCTTTCTTTGCAAGATGTTTCCAATTCATCTTTTTGGTGTTTTTTTTTTTTTTTTTTTTTTTTTTTTTTTTGTGTGTGTGTGTGTGTGTGTGTGTGTGTGTGTGTGTGTGTCCCCTCTATGTTCTTCTGCTTCTAATCCCTATTCTGATCTAATTTATCTTCATTTTTTTTACCACAATAATTCTGCTAAAAATTTTGTTTTGCCTCTTTTCTGCTTAATAATCTTCAATAGATCTCTATAGCCTGAGGAAACATCCAAACTCCCTGTAAGATGAAGGCTCTACCTTAATTTCCAGTGTTTTCTTTCACTCTGCTTCAAAATTAGCTCTTCATCCCATTAGCCATGGTCCCCAAACACAAATTCCCCATTCCTGTATCTCTGCCTTCCTCCCACTTCTCCACTTTCCCACTGGAAAGGCCACCCCTCCTCTTCTCCTGCCCGAATCCCGGCTGATGAAACTCAGGTCCCTGTGCTGCGCCAGCCAGTGCTTTCTCTCTCCCTCTTCGTCCCTCCTGCCTGTGCTATGTGTTTAACACACTTATTGTCCTGAACTGTGACATACATTTTGTTCTTGCCAGAGTTTTCCTTTATTCAGACTTTAATTTGTATGAAAACAGAACCCATGTCTCCTAATCTGGGTTTTCTATTCCTCCATTACCACACACCCAGTACTGTGCATGATAGGTGCTTAAAATTTTTTACTTTGTAATTTCTTTACTCTAAAATAAAAGGCTATACTTTGTCTGAAGTCTGTTTTATCAGGTGATATCAGTATTATGGACGGCAAAGATGTGGTGGAAAAATAGCTAAACCCTCCTAAGTTTCTCTCTATACTTCCCTGCTATACTAATAAATGTGCCCTGTTCTTCCCACCATTTCCCTTTTGAGGAACAATAGGCTATTTTCCTTTTTAGGAAATAATATCATGCTCTGATAAAAAGTTCTCTTGTTTATAAATCTCTCTTCCATTCACTCTTCTCCAAATGTAATTTTAGGCAGGTCTGTTTTTGAAGTTCAAAGAGAAAAGAAATCAGCAGACTCAACGGCACATAACAAAAGGCAATGTGTGGTATCCTTGTTTCTTTTTATTGGAAAGGAATCATTTCTATTCTAGCGCAAACAATGTATATTTTACATCATAAAGCAAAGATATAATTTACATATTACATTTCTTACGAGATCTTTATACCCTAAATGTCATTCCCTTTTTTATTCGGTCACCTCTTCTGGTTCCATTTAATGTGCCACATACCCCATAAATCAGCATCTTGTTTCCAAGGGATTGGGGACATAGACAGAGAATTTGTAAGTATTCATCTGTATCTGAGTATAATGATGGTGAGGAGCAGGGGTATGCCTTTGAACTCTGGGGCTCTGAGGCCCTCTCTTGATGCCTGGCTCAGGAGCCAGAAGGTTACTCCTCCAAATCGCATATGAACTCCTACTTATGTCACGTCAATAATAAATGAACAACACCGAGTGCTTATACCATGGGTATACTTCTTGATCAAGTGCTTAGATAATAGATGCTTGTGGTATGCATTCACCAACAATGCCAGTTCCTATGGCTGACCAATACTGGTTCTTCCATGATATTCCCAGATATCTCTTGCTCAGGGAATATTGCAATATTGGGTAAAACTGCCCAGTTTCACCTAGCATTAGGGTTATGGGTTCAGACCTTTCTGTTCACCACTGAAAATGGATGTCAAGATAGAAGCTTCAAATGACTTTACACAACCCTCTATCTCTTGGCTGCCTCTTCTAAGATTCCGCCCCTCTTAGCAATTTTATTTTCAATGTATGGTTTCTGTTCCCTGGCCTAGAATCCAAATCCTCTTTCAGACATTCTTCTTAAACCTCCAACTTCAAAAGTTTACCAATTTCTTGGATTGCACTGATTTCACAAAGAATATTTTAATCTGTTAGGATGCACTGTTTCTTTGAAACTCAATAATCCACAGCAGCTAATGGGACAAAAGAATCAGTCCAGGTACTCTTTGGGAAGCAAGTAATATGTGTTGTTAGCCAGCTTGTGTGAACCATTTGGTAAGAAATGTTTGAGTAGTAGGTGAAAAGAAACACACACAGGAAATTGGTTGATGAGAGCAAAATGCATCAGATTGGTTTCCTTCTTGTTACAGAGAAAAGTACAGAATCAACATTCAAAATACACTTTTAGACTGGGGGATGTTTGACTGAAAAAATAACACCATGAGCTCAATCTGGTAGGCCAAAACAAATATATTCTTAAATGCATCTTAAACCCCTATTCCTTGCCTGTCACTGAAAGTTGACATATTTGGCCAAAATCAGTCTGCTTTTAAGTCACTGATAACTAAAGTTATTACAATCAAGCTGGCCAGGATGAAAATGTAAATTGAAAATGTGTTTGTTATGTGTATCTTAGATTACTTTGGTCAAATGATGTGAATTCTGAAAGGTCTATAAATATAAACCTATTCCAAATGCAAAATTATAAGCATTAGAAGCAAGGTATCATTTCCTTGCTAGAAAACAAGGTACTGTATCCTTCCATTAGCCTTGAAAACTTTTATAGTCCCCTTCCTTTCATGGCTACAAAGTGCTGGAAATACAGAGAATATGGGAAAGAATGAAGAAGCAAATGTATAGGGCCTCACAACACCCCTGTGAGGTAGGTAAGTATTGTTAAACCCATTTTACAAAAAGGTAAACTGAGGTACCACATCGTAATGGGATTTGGTCAAGTCCACCTGACAAGTCACAAAAGCACAGCTGGAAACAAAGAGAAAGAAACAAAGAAAGGTCAGTCCTGGCTCCCAGCCCTAGCCACTAACCTTTATTTCAAAATATTAGAAAATAAAATAATTGCCTTTTTTGAAATTTAGACAAATCTTTAAATATTCCAATAAACATGTGTCTTTCAGATTCCTGTTGAGTAGAAAAAGGGCAGATGGCCAGATGGCTTTTCCTCCCCTCTCTAAGTGTAATTCCCGTGATAGAGCAGGACAGACCAGCATTCCACCAGAGCTCAGCCCCTAAACTCAAGGACATCATTAAAGCTTCACATAGTTTCTCATTTGTTTAAAGCCCTACTATGAAAACAAGACCTGTTCTCCAACAGCTGCTCTATAAGTTGCCCTGTGGACCTTAATGAGAATTTTGTGGAGAGCAAGAAAGGAAACAAAATCCCCAATAAAAAGTCTCATCACTGTAGGGAGAAGGACAGTGGTGATGGTGTGAAATTTGCTTTTCCTTGTGTTTGAGAAACTGCAAACTTGAGCTTGCAAGAATATTTTATATATATATATAAAATATATAAATATATACAGTAAATATATAAGTGTGCATTTGATGACCCTTAAGGCACCAATGAGATATAAGCTATGCCTTTCACAACTCGGTCTTTGTTTTCCGAGATAAATTTCTCTCCCTCATTCAAATGAAAAATAGTTCGTCTACCAAATAGTCCATGACAGAAAATCCTTCAAAAACAACAAACATCTTTAACTTAAGGTGGGTGATTATTAAGATAGGGATGATGGTGATATCATCTATAGCTTAGAGCTTAATTCTAGAGCTTAGGTCTAGAGCTTATTGCTTAGAATGAGCCAGACACAGCCAATCAAACTGGAACAGACAGGCGAGTGACACATGATTGTTTCTCTCCCCCGCTACTCCCCAGTAGCTGATGGAAAAACCTTTCCATGACCAGCAGAGATGGAGACAGGGAGAAAGAAAACCATGTCTGGCACAGATTCTTTAGAAAGATTGGCTTTTCAGAAGTTCCTGCAGCTTCTGTGCAGAGAACTGGGAAGAAGGATGGGGCAAGGCACTGAGGCTTCAACTCATCAATGAGGAGACTATAGGCAATTATTCTGATATATATATATGGCTTCTTTGGCTGTCGTAGACTTTCTTAAAACCCATACAATCATAGGGAGGGGCGGGGGCTGAACCCAATTGAAGAAGCTCGGAGTATATGAAGCAAAGCATGGAAAGAAGGGAAAACAAAACGAACACACCCAGAAACAAGTGTTGCTGGTGTCCCAGAGGGAGGAGGAGTGTTTGGTAACTAATTTTCATTTGGCTCCTCTCCTGTGCTTCTCTGCCATGGTCCCAATAGTTTAGTTCTGTTTGTTTTTGTGTGTTTTTTGGTTTGTTTATTTTTATTATTTTTTCCAGCAGATGAAGAAATGACAGAACAGGATAGGTGTCTTAAGGTTTTTTTTGGATTTCTTCTTAGGCCTGTTTAATTATTTTTTTCCTCAGTTGACTGTTGGCACCTGGTTCCTCTGTAAACTATATTCCTTGGCCTTCAGTCTCAGGTTGGCAATGCTGTTGGCCATGTTGATGCCCTGTGCAGGGCTATTGTTGGCACATGTGGCAGAATAAGTAGCCATGGCACTGTAGGGACAAAGGAGAGAGCAGGGAGAATAACAGGCATTAGTTTCACAAAGCTGTAAGTCTGTGCCCCAGATGTGTGTGACTCTCAGAACAGGGGCCGGCAGGGGCAGGAGGGCTGGACAAGATGACCTCTGAGGTCCCTTACAGCCCCAGGTTTCCATTAGTTTAAGGCACTTGGAAAAGGGTGGCAGTGTTTGAAAGGGCAGGGGAGAGCAGTGGAGAGTGGACTAAGGGATGGGGGGGAGAGGCATTCTCTGTGTTGGACTCAATGAGTCATGATTTATTTCTGGGGTGAGAGAAGAAAGCTGCTTGTGCTGAATAACAGGTGTGTGATCAACTATCCAATTGAAACTGTTCAAAGCCCTCTTCCTGCCTACATCTCTGGCATATGGGAACAGCAAGAAAGAAAAGGAGGCATTTGAAAAGAAAAAGTTTTACCTTCCTCACTCTAGGATGCTGACTTTCACTCTAACATGTTTTAGATGGTCAATAGATGCCATACTAAATACCATTCTTGGAGAATCCATTAAACAACCCAAGATAACTTTTGTGCTTTTCTCCATTCCCTGGTTGATAGTACCAAGCATTGCCCAATCAAGAGGAACCCATCCCGTTTGGCCTTGATTTGATAACTTTTCAAAAGGACTTGAGTAGCTCTGGACACTGTTTTTGGGTCAGTCATTTTGGAGATGTTTAAATCTCCTAGATAAGCTAGCAAAGGCTTCAGTTTTAGGATTCCCGACCTTTTTCTCACTGTCCATATTGTTGAGAAAAAGCTGAAGTTTTTGTTGTTGTTGTTGTCAGAGATTGTAATTAAGACCTAGGAATACCACTGGGAAGAAATTTGTAATTGGTGATTTTCTGTTACTTGTACCCATGAATTTCTTCTAAAGGAAAGAGTAATGGTTTCTTTGACTTGGATGCAAATTATCCATTACTTTATATGAACAGTTAAAAGGGTACTTGTTTTAATTAAATGAAAATGTTTCTAGGTGTTTCTAAGATTAGCAAAATCCCTTCCTACTGAGGTAGACGTACAAATGGAATGATATGTGCTCTTCCATTGCCTGTATTCCAAAGCAATTTTGTCAGCCACACAGGAATTTGTGCTTCTGGGAACCAAGTGACAGACCAGAAAGAGAGAAACCTAAAGCTACTGCACAAATAGAGCGACTGTATCATTAATACTTATTTTGGACATCGCATAGTCAAGGCTTATAGTCAAGATCCACAATAGCCTATTTCAGCTCAGATACTAGCAATTAACCCAGGAAGACTAGGTTGAAGAAATATAATTAGTCCCAGGTTACTAGGTCTTTCCAAAAATACATATTCTTAATGTAAAATCTGTATAGCACTGGTGTGTGTGTGTGTGTGTGTGTGTGTGTGTGTGTGTATTATAGCAGAAGGAAGAAGATTTAGAAAGGTTATAAAAGATGCTTATGTTCTTGCATTTCATTTTTGCCTACTTTGCTCTTTCTAATTTCTGGGTTGATGATTTTAACCATATATGCAAAATTAGGTTCTCCTCTCCCTCCCTGGACTTTTCCTCTTAGGACTTATTGTAATTCCTCAACTGTAAGTTCCACAGATGAGACATCATATCTGCCTTGTTCACCTCTGTCTCCTTAGGTAGAATTAACATCCTATCTACCACACATTTGGCATTCAAGAACTTATTTAATGAATAGATAAGTAAGACTAACTGATTCCAGCTCAATGTCACTTTTCTCTGTCATCCTGCTGTGTGTAATGATTCTAAAAATATTTCACCAATATGCTTTTATTCTTAGGAACTTATTCATCCCTGATAATTTGACTATCTTAATAGAATGTACAAAATTAGAAGAGACATGACAAAACTGGAATTGGTGATTGCATATCCATAACAATATCTTTTAACATGAACATGAATAAATATTAATATGGGTTAGACTAATAGGATAAACTATCACTTCTACCACTGTCTATCAAAGGCAGAGGCAGAAAAAGAGTCCCAGTTAAAGTTTTTAATTAGGAGTGAGATAACTGATCAGAACAACTCATTAAAATTGAACAATTTTTCTTTTTCTTTCCAATATACCAAGAAATTTCATTTATTTTCCAAATCCACATACATATAATCTTTAATTTCTATAGGAATTTCCTGCTTCCATTCAAGATTCTGCCAGAAATATAAGTGAATCCATAAATCCTCTATTCAAGGGAGTTCAAGGATACACTGAAATCTAAGATTTCAAATAAATCAAAGATCTAAGTTGGTAAGAAAAGAGATACTTGGATTGGGGACATGTACCTGAGACATAGACCACCAAATCAACCAAACAGGCTTTCTCAACCAGGTTTTTGTAAGAGAATGAAGCCCTGAAGATGGTACATAGAATCATTTTAAATGCAAAGGAGAGAAGCTGAAATTGTGAGTTATCTGTGATATCCGTTAAGTACTGAGGATGAATTTGGATGGCTTCCTAAAATAGAAGACTAAAACTTCTTGAGAGATTACTTATAAAACTGAAATTCCTAAAGTTGTGATTTCAATGTTATCTATTATAGAACCATGCTTGCTGTATTTTCTGCAGAGTTTAATAGTGTCATCTGATAGTCTAATCTGAAGACTGACTATGATAACACATGTCTTGGAGATACTGAGATTCACTAATGCAGGCCAAATATTAATATCCCAAAGGAGGTGAATATTGATCCACTTTCCATCTCAAAACCAAGTTAGTGTAAATTAGGGTTCTGTCTTGCACAGGAGATGGGATTTTTACTGAGATATTTCCCCCTAAAAGGCAACCTGTTATCAGAGCTGAGAATAATTTCCTGTCCGGCTGTACTGTGGGCTGTTACAAGGATATCGCTGTATCCGTGACGCCTCAAGCTAGTGGTTGATGTTCATGAGTAAGTTTTGCACATTCCAAGGAACTTGGCAAGTAATAGCATTTGCACTTGATAAATGTTCAGGAAAGTTAGAAACTTTCAAAAATTGACCCAAAATATGCCAGCATTGCATAGCCATAAGAGATAAACTAAGAGTGAGTCTTAATTCAGAGCCTCTTAACAAATGTGTAGACGATCTAACTATACAAATAGAGACTACAGTGAGGGTTTTGTGCACATGCAAAAGGATTGTGAATCTGTGTTCCCTGAATACCTGGACATGGGTTTAGATTCTCAACTTGAATTAAAAGTGCCATGTAGGCAAGTAGGGAGCAGTCCTTTGACTTGCCAGTGAGGCCTCAAGACTTGTCACAAGTCAGAAAAGACAGAATTAGTGAGTGGGTACTCCAAGAGCAGTTCAGTCATGCTATTAAAACAGCATTAGAAGATGGAGAGGACCCGCTTGCAAAAATGACAACAGGTGCAAGAGAGCCTCGAGTGGCTGCCAATCAGAATGTTCATGACCACCTGTTTTCCATGTCATCAAAACTTACAATGCTCTGTGTTGGGCAAAGAAAGAGAACCCTGGAATGTTTTCTTACAAGACAGATACCAAAGGCAATGAGTTGTTTTCAACTAAACTTACAGGACCATTGGAATCATGTAAAGTGCCCACCCTTTCCTATATAGGAGTAAACTTCCTGGGGCAAAAAGATGAGATGGAAACAAAGTGATTTATATAGATTAAGCACACAAATCACACCAAGAGCCTGCTGACCAACACCCAGAGACCCTGCCTTTTGGTCTTGCTTTATGAGTAAGAAACATGTACTTTTTCTAACATGATAATGCCGACATGACCCTGGGGCTGGGGTTCATGGAGGTTGGCTCGAGCAACATTTCTATTTCATTTTAACGAATGTCAAGTTCTCTGTGTTCACAACCAAGAAACTAGGTTGATGAATAAAGGGCATTGAAGAATTAGAGATGAAAAGGAAATTCCCATATCCCATCTGTCAACTCAGCAAGTCTACCCTGAGACTCACGCAAAGTGGACACATGGATGTGAGCGTGAACATTTTCCATCTCCTTATTTGGAGATGCCTAACAGATGGCGCTCAGCCATACAAGGCAGTGTGCTAACCACCACAAGGGCAGAGTTCTGTTTTCACCGGAGACAAATAATTTTTGATGACTTCAGCCTACTCTGAGAGGTTGTTGTGAGGAAAAATGTGTCACAATGGCTGCCAAACACCAAGAAGTCCAGAAGATACCATACATGATATGATTTAAAAGCCAGGAAACTGGCAGGCATCTGCCTCTCTACTTCCTCAGCAGCCAGAGTATAAGTCCCATAAGTCACAAAACAATGAGGACAGAGGGGGGGGGGGGGGGAATACAATAATAACTGACTTAGTTTTCAACTCTTTGTTTTTGTATTTGTCCCTTTTGGACAAATGTTGACAAGCTGTTGAGAATTCCATCCCAAAGACAGATTGGTTAGCCCAAGACATCTATGTGCTTTCTGAGATCCTAGGGTTTTCCAGCTCAGGAGTTTTCAAAGGCTATGGAGCTGGAGGTTTGCCCGACTCTGTCTGTAATGGGTAGAGGTTGGAGATCGTCTCTTAGGTTTGTTCACTTGTCAGTGCAAGAACACGGAGGTATACTTGCTTCATCTAAGAAAACTTAATATGAGTTTTCCTAGGGAAGTTTACTCTTTAGAGAGGGAAACTGAAGTTTCCTTTTGGAAGTGATCTTTTGTGATTTAAATGATCATTTCTAATTTCTGATTTTAAAATCCAGAAGTTAATTTTAGAAATTTAGCTTTTTAAGTGAATACACTGGACCCTATTTCATTGATAAGCTTCTGTTTGCACTACATGTCCAGGGATCCTTCTGCCATTTTTAACTTCTTTCTACAGATGTGTTATGTTGGAAGCCTTGCATCTCTCTTCTGTTTCAACAATTTGTGTACTTCCTTTTTGAAATGCACATTGCTTATCTACAGATTTCAAATGCCCCGGAGAAGTAGGTAATAGGAAAACTGTAACTAGCTCAATCTTAGATGCAAGGTTATAAGAGAGAGATGATCCAACTGGCCTGAGAAGCAACAGGAGCCAGTTCAAGAACATAATTCCTCCGACCTCTGCTCCACACCCTACAGTCATTTAAAGCCTCACTGTTCCAATTATGTCCCAAGTCTCAACAGTGTGGAATGACATGAACGCCTGTTAGCACCACAGAAGCTGAGTCTGCATTGTAACACTGTCCCTGGCAATCCATACACCCAGGAATTTAAGAGCCCTGCTCTAGGCTACAGACTTTACAGGCCCATTTTCTTGCAGCTCCTGTTGGCTTCCAATGGTATTCCCCACTTAAGGACCTCCCTGCTTTCATTTCTAGGACTGCAAGTCCCGCTTTCTTAAACTCTTATTTCCCACTTAAACCCTACCCCCAGCAGCCACCCTCTTCCCCCTCTGACAAGTTACCTTTTCAGTGTCTTCTGTTAGAATCCGTTATGAAGTCCCTCGTGTAAACAACATCTTGGGAGGGACGAGGATCTATTTTTGAAAGTGTGAAAGGGAGACATGAGCCAAATGCGTTCAGCAGATGTCAGGCAGCACCGTGACCACGACCAAAGGAGGGGAGGAGGAGGAGGAGAAGGTTAGAGGAGAGAAACTGTGGACAAGGATAGCTGGCCTCCCTTTTATTTGTCATAGGTTCTCTTGGAAGCCCAGCCCCCCCTCTGGAAATGGCCCTCCAGAGCAATACTGCAGAGCCAGGCCACTCTCTAGCTATTATAGAAAAGGGCATCTCTAGAGAAAGGCTTCTCTAATATTCTATCTAAAATAGTAGCCCAAAGTCTAGGACTTGGTTAATTAGTGCTACCCAAGAGGCAAAGGACTTCAAGATAGGGAGGCTTGATAGCTCTGGTGCAGGTATGATTTTCACCGAAGGGAAAACAGTTCTGAGCTAAACCGGGGGTGTGTGTGCCAAAAACAAGCCCTCTTGCTCGGGCGGCAGGTAGATAAAGAAGACAACTACTAGGCTAGTAGTGTCTGTGTGAGGGAATGCTTTGCTCCTTCTGGTAACTCAGTTGCCTGCCTGACATCACCACCTCTAGCATGCTCATGGGAATGAATGAGGTCATGACGTGCTAAAAATATAGTGTGAACCATATGTCCCAGTTTGCCAGGGACAATCCCAGTTGAATGCTTGTTGTTCTAGTGTTATTATTAATAGCACGCCCCTTTCACTCTCAGAAGTGTCCCAGTTTTGACGATAAATTATACAGTCACTACTCTAGATATGAAAGACACCCGGGGGGGGGGGGGGGAAAGCTTTGGCTACTTCCTATCCCATAATCCTGAACATATACACACAGTTGCTTTGAGTCTTATTATTTTTCCTGCCTTCTCTGTGGAAGTCAGCAAACTGTCCTGTCCTGTCTGACACAACTGCCCTCTCACTGTCCCTGGGTTGCATGGTCAAGCCCTGTCAGTCACCCCAAGGGGATGTCCACACACCTCAGTGTCTTCTGTTATAGACAGACCCTAAATCAAAGAGCATGTTTACATCGTTTCCCACTCTTACACTGTTACTATTTTCAATATAATGTCTAATTTAAATGAAAATATGGCCATGTGTCCTAAAATTTTGGACAGAAACAGGGATCATGCGCATGGGTCTAATTCTGCCTGTGAAAGCTTAAGCTTGGGTGAATGTTTAGTTTCTTCTTTGGAACCAGAGCAAACAGAACTACTACACCAGAGCATTCCAAGGGTTAACCAAGAGAAATGCCTTTTAATCAACATCACACGGGAGATAACTAACTTGACATAATAGTACCAACAGAAATATCGAGTTAAATTTCCATAACACAAAAGGTCTATCGTTTGCTTTGCTTTTCATCACTTTTTTAAAAAAAATCATTCCTTAACAAAACTTCTATTTCTGAACCAAGCTTTAAAATGCAAAATCATAAAGTATTTTGTGTCTAAACATAGCAGAAAAATCTCCAAGAAACCGAATAGCTTTTTGCTACTTTTAGAAATTAATCAAAATAGAAACACTTCAGTCAATATTGGGTCAAACAACATTATTATTGATTAAATTACTGCTTTAAGACATTGAGTTTTTTTTCTACTTATAGCTGGAGATTAACTTATTCTTCATACAGAATATGAACAATCAAAGTCTATAAATTTTTAATGAATTATATTTTACAAACTCTGTAGCTAAGAAAGAAGTGATATAAAAGTATACCATGAAATGAGTAAAAAGTACTAGGTTATATAATTTTAAGTGAAAAGAGAAGAATACAAAATAATATGTACACTGAGTCTACACTATATAAAATACTGAACTCTAATTGCAAAAGTAAGCAAAACTAGTTATGTCAAGATGGTGGAATTATGAGTATTTTTTAATGTATCTAATATTTCTACATAATCTTTCAAATTAAAATAGAACATTTCCCAAACCGGCACACATAAACTGTTTGTTAATAATTTCAGTTAGATGCCCATATACAGAATATATATGATGCTGGCCCCAGGTTTGAACTTCTGCTGAGGTCTGGTAACCTAACCCAGTATAAATTCAGGAAGGATTTCATCCCCACTGCTGTAGGGGACTGCCCTCAGCCTCTCACTGGTAAGACCATATACAGCCATCTGGGTTGCTGAATATACAGCCATCTGGTAATGAAAAGTTCCTACGTAGAACCCAGGCAGAAAAGGGCGCAGGACTTCCTGGCTATGACCAATTTCAAAGCAGAGACCTTGAAACATCAAGCTTGGAACAACATCCATTTCCTAAGACATTTAATGAGTCTATGAGCTATCAATATTTATCAGAGAAACACAACAGACTTCTGGGTATTTAAAAATATTAAAGAGTAGGTGATTTCACAATGGTCTTCAAAATGGGTCTTGAATAAATTCTATGGGAGAGGAGTCTGAATTTTAAATGGGACCCAAAGATATGACTAATCTTTTGAAATCAGCAAGGCCTACCATGTCTGAGAGCAAGAAGACTAAGACCAAAGTAATTCAGGCTAATTTCACAATGGGGAGTTCAAAAGAAATTTGCAAATGCATTTCGATGTTTCTTTTAAGAAACTGATTTGGAAGAAAAAGAACATTCAGGTGAGGCCTTTTGCTTTGATTAGAGTAATCAACGTTTGAAACATATTTGCATTTCACAATGTGGTATTTTACATCAGGAGTTCAGCTTCCACTTGGGGGGGGGGGTAACCTATAATTAATTTAAACATCTCTTAAACCCATTCGTGAACTTTAACAATAAAAAGGTAACCAAAGCACAATAAATGAATTTGGAAATATTTCTTTCTCCACTGCAGTCAGCCAGAGATAATCTTGATCTCATTTCTAAGAGTACCCGGGTTTAGATTCAAAGAAAGGCACTGATATGGTGACAATGTGCTAGGCACTTGTATCTCAGCTTCCCTCTGGCATTAACCTATAATTCTGAACAGCATGGCAAATGGAGGTTAAAAGCCTCTCCAAGACATTGAAATAGTATTCTGTTATTTGCTTCTTTAAAAAATATTCACCTTTTTAATATAAAAGTTTAGTGTAAATTATACATTGCTTTTATACTTTAAAAAACCCCCACAAACAAACTGACCCCCAAAGCACTTCAGATAAGTAGATAAGATTTAGCAATAGAATAGGAAGGCAATTTGAACCATAAGACATCCTCTACTAACAAAGAACTGTGACCTTGAAACTGATCAAAATGATTTTGGATATTTTTTCCTTCTCTCTCTGTGACTCTCTTTTCCCTTCTTCCCTCCTTGTCTCCTTTCCTTCTTCCCTCCCTCCTTTCCTCCCTTCCTTCCTTCCTTCCTTCCTTCCTTCCTTCCTTCCTTCCATCCATCCCTCCTTCCAATTAAAAATTAGTTTTAGTTTTACTGTGAATTACAGCTTTACAAATTTAGTTCCTACTTGAGCATAGAAAAATGGATCTATCTTAAATTTGGAAATGGAGTAAAGTTTTGTTTCAGAATGGTTGCAAGGGGGACTCTGAGCATGGCTTAGTGATCTTTTCTTTTAGATTCTTCCCCATCTTTGAAACCTTTGCAAGAGTTCCTGAGTTCAGAGGAGATTGCTGATGGCCTGCCCCTCTCTCTTCTGCCCCAAACCCTGCTTCTGGGGCAACTAGTAATCTCCTGTGAAAATCTGGGGATGTCAGCAAGTTGAGTGTCTCTGAAGAGGTTAGCCCAGTAAGAAATGTCAGCCAGCTGCACAAGCAACTTTGAACGTGACGGAGCGCTGAGAAACATGTGGAAGTAGAGCAAGGGAGAGTGGGCCAACCATTCACCTGTACGGAGAGGCCGTCCCCCAGGAGAAATAATCGGTGGGTCTTGGAGCAGGACGAGGTACAATGGGCTGCTCCACGGCAGTCACGTCTCCTGAGTAGGACTTGAGGAGGGAAGCGTTTTTATTGGCCAGCATGGCTCTCTCGTTCCTGCGGAATTTGGCTCTTCGGTTCTGAAACCACACCTGGAAGGTGGTTGGGAAGAGAGAAGGGCACCGGAGGGGGATGGGAAAAAAGAAAAGGAGGTTACACCAAAGAAGTCCTGGTTGATTCTACTAGACAATGCCTTCCAAAGGAAGATGCAGGGGAGATATGGACTTCTCCTGAGAACAGTAGAAACATGCTGTAACCTTCCTGAGGTGAGCCATGTCAGAGAGCTCTTAAGAGTGAAGACTTATAAGGGGACCCTGAGGTACTTCACTAATCAGGATTCCAGAAGTAAGACCGTGACTAACCCATGAGATAGCAAAATTTGGTTATAATCCCTGTTGTACTTACAATCTAGAGAAAAAAGAAAATCTCATTAGACGTCTGCCACAGAGACAATGACATTTTTTAAGTGCCTTCAAAATGTAAAAATCCCTCTGCTTTCATAATGCTTATTGGCTATATAAAAGAAAATTCATCTTCCCTTGAAGTGGGCCCAGCAATAAGCTTTAAGAAGGAGATGGTTTATGGGAAATGCAGGGAACAGCAGTGAAGAGTGAAGATATAGCAGAGAACAGCCATGGAAGGGTGTTTTCAGCCTCATGGGACAGAAGAGACTAACCCAGGACACAGACTGCCACTGAGGGGTAAGGGGGCTGAAGATTTGTAAACCATCATTTTGGTTATTAATGTTCCAGCGCCTCTGACATGCTGAACACAGGCAGGGAAGCTTCCTGAACTTCTAGAAAGAAACTTGTAAACAGAAATAAAGGTACTGAAGGGTGGATGTTGAATGGAATACATTCAATTGTAGGGTTAGATGGAGATGGCTGGTGCTGGCAGCATCATAATCAACCTATCATTTATTAAGTGCTACCAGGGCTAGGAATTTATAGAAGCACATTGCATACATAGTTTCTGGTTATCATGATAATTCCATATATTAGGCTTTATTATTTCTATTTCAGAGTTGAAGAAATAGGTTCAATGAGATGAAGCCAAATGGCTGTTAACTCAATGACATCTGACTAATGATCCTTCAACTCTCTGGATGGCCATGGGATTTTATTCATTCATTTACTCATTCAAGAGATCTTTATGGAGTGCCTGTTGTGTTGCAGACTCTGTGCTTAATTCTGGGACAGAGATGAGACTTAAGCAGCTCACAGTCTATTAAAAGAAGGCAGACATGGAAATTTGAAATACTAGATTTAGATGCAATTATAGAAATGCATGACAAGAAACGGGAGAAAGAAATTCTATCGTGTAAATTGGAACATTTGTAAAATTCTAGGGAGCAATCTTCACATAAACTACTGTGGGACGGGTGCCCAGTGGAAGGCCTGGGTTGAAGTCAAGGCAGAATCTGCACACATCTTTCCTGGCTCTTTTGCTTCGCTGTGCCCTTCAACATTGCTAATAGAGCTATCATTTTAAAATGCACATATAATTGTACTAATGCCCTGCTGATACCATCCACTGGTTCCCTATCACTTGCAGAATCAAATAAAAAAGTCTTAGCATAGAATAAAGACTGTTCAGGAATGACCTCTTTGTCCACCAATCTGGCTGCACCCTACACAGCTTGGATCAAATGCACTGGCCCCTATTTTTCCAACTCCTAGCCCAGACTCAAATCTATTGACATATTCAGTTATTTCCTACCTAAGTCTATTCACAGCCAATATTCCCTCTGCCTGTGACATTCCTCCCCTTTGTCCAGGTGTCAAAAGACATACTTTCAAGATTCGACTTTAACATCACCTCCTTTGTGAGATGTCATGAAAAGAACATGACTTTAACATCTTACAGAATTGGATAAAATATTGGCTATGAGGTGTTAAAGACTTGTCCTTGGATATTTATTTAATTTCTCTGATCCTTTGTCACTTAAATCAAATGAGCATAATGATACCTACTCACAGGGTCATTGTGACAGTTGGCACAGTTTCAGTGCTGAATATATGTGAATTCTTGCTCCTTTTGTCCCTGGCAGATTTGATCATTCCGTCCTCTGTTCTGTCATTAATTCTTTGGTTTTATTGCTTTTTTAATAATAATTTTTAAAATATATATTTATTGATTTTTTTAGAGAAAGAGAGGAAGGGAGAAGGAGAGAGATAAACATTGATGTGAGAGCAAAACATTGATCAGCTACCTCCTGCGTGCCCCCTACTGGGAATCCAGCCTGCAACCTGGGCATGTGCCCTGACCAGGAATCAAACCAGCAATTTTTCAATGCATAGGATGATGCTCAACCAACTGAGCCACACAGCTAGGGCTTAATCCCTAATTCTTGAACATTTCTTTAGTGTGAGCATTATCTTACTACATTGTAACAGTATGGTGTACACATCTGTTTTGTCTGCCCCTAGTCTGTAATATCCTGAAGGGAGGCCATTGTCTTAGTCATTCCCAGAAACCCATAAACAGTTCCAAGAGCATAATAGGTGTTTGATAAATGTTTGAAGGGAGGAAAAAGTAGAAGAAAAAAGATGACTTGTGCAAAGATGATAAGATATGGCTTCCATCCAAGAAAACTTCACAGTCTAGGAGGGGAAGTTGGCTCACATACAATTCAATATAATACGTGTCATGTTGTGATACATGCTGTACTTATAAAGAAGACCAGAGTCAGAAGGGCGTGGTTCAGAGGGAAAGGGTAAGACTTCCTGGAGGAGGAATAAAGTCGTGGAGGGAGAATTCTGGCCTGCTGGCACAAGGAATGTTCACAGTTCCAAAAGCCATTAGAATATAGTCAGGTGAGAGAGGAAGAAGAGAAGGCAGTTTCTACATAGAAGAAAGACATTTAATTATGGTTTTGATGGGGCAAAATAGCTCCCAACTCAAAAATTGTCTCCCCCACCCCCACCCCCATTTCCAGCATTGCTCTGACCAGGTTTCTTTATATAAAATTGAGATCAGCACAGAAAAGTGGGACGTTCTGATACTGAGGGTTAAGCAGTCTTCATGGACGTGCTCTGAGACAGGAGGACTGGGCTTACCTGCACTCTGGCTTCAGTGAGGTTCACCCTGCGGGCGAGGTCTTCTCGCACAAAAGCATCAGGGTAGTGGGTCCGCTCAAAGACGCGCTCCAGAGCCTGCAGCTGGCTGCTGTTGAAGGTGGTCCGGTTCCTCCGCTGCTTTCTCTTTTTCTTTTCCTCTGAGTTCAGCTGATCATCTGGAATGGAAGACATTAATGATAAGACGCGAAAGTCATGTTGAGGAGGGATGGGGTTCCCCCTTTATATTTTTTCTCTGTTTATCTACAGTGAGCTATTGTTTCCTTTGCTCACTGCTTTACCAAGGTGCTAGAGCCAAATGCCACCCATAGGTGCTCATTAACATCCTGTGCCCAGAACCCCAGCAGTTCTGATGCTTGGTTGTTGCTTTGAAATCTGAGACCAGACCTGAGCTGTCACAGGGACACTTGTTGCATGCTCTGGGAAGCCTGTTTTGTCAAGGAGGCTAAAGGAAAATTTTACTGGTGTCCATGTTCTCTAGACCTCTGTAGAGCTGGAGGAGGAAGAGTAGATAGCTTTAGACCTTATTTATATTAGACAATATTGTTTTCATTCATATAGTTTTACAACCAAGGAGACCAACTATCCCCTTGGTCTTTCTCCTCAACATACCCACCTAATCACAAATGCAATATTATAGAGTAAACTGATAAGAGGGGTTTATTTTTACCGTATGTTCTCCTGGAAACAGCAAGTGATTCCTGATTGCTTTGCTCAAGGCTCTGTGTCGTTGCTGAGGCCTCAGCCTAGAGCAGAACTACTGCTCATAGGACCATCCACCTAAGCTAACACTGCCCAATTCCCTCCTTGGTTTCCTCTGAGTTCCCCCAAAAGTATACTGGCAAGCTGATGACCCAGCCGTCTACAGTAGGCAGAGAGTCATGTGCTCCTGTCTTGCCACCACTCCTCAGCCCAGGAACAATGGGTGTGTGTACTGAGCAGAAAACCAGCTGTGCTAGCACCCCATCAAAACATCACCCGAGACCCACGCCACTGCCAAGTCTGTGAAGCAGAGACCTACAGTGTGAGCTGCTGAAGCTGAAGTCCCTTGCTGGGCCTGATGAATTGAACATCCATATCCAAAAGCTCTCTATCTCCAAAGAGATTGACTCAAAGAGAAATATGAGGGTGAGAGAGGATGGAGAGAGAGGAGAGCTTGGCTACTTGCTTCACTTTCTACAGGAAGGAGCTCTTAACTATTTTTCCAACATGTAAAGTCTCCTGATCTTCTCTGACCGTAAGCATATGACACACTCAATAAGACTACCAGTTCCAATGATCATGTCCTAAGGACACCTACCTGAGTTCTAATATTATCCTTATTACAAATCTAGGGAATGTTCTAGATGTGAGTGCACATTCAAAGTGTAGCTCAAATCCAGCAGCTGCTCACTCAGGTTTCTCAGTGCCTAACAACTGAGGCTTCTAAGTCCTTCTCATCAGAGACTTCTTCTTCATGCAGGCTGCTTTGTCAGCAATACCCTTTGAACTTAGAAGAGAGAAGGCACATTTCTTAAAGTATCTAAATGTAGCTTGTTGAATTTGTTTTCAGGGAAAATTGGGACTTTTCTTGTCTTTACACACTGTTTTGTAGAAAAAACAACCACCTGTATGATCTCAACCACTTTCCTCCGGGTAGGAAGCCCTGATATTCATTCTCTCAACTTCGTAGTTGGTCTGGCCCACCACCTCTGTAGTATTTGTTTTTTTAAAAATATTTTTTATTTATTTTAGAGAGGAAGTGGGAGGGAGAGAGAGTGATAGAAACATCAATGATGAGAATCATTAATTGGCTGCCTCCTGCACAACCCCTACTGGGGATTAAGCCTGCAACCTGGGCATGTGCCCTAAGTGGGAATCAAACCCATGACCTCTTGGTTCATAGATTGATGTTCAACCACTGAGTAACACCGGCTGGGCATCTGGTACTATTAAACCTCTACCAGGAGCTCTGCTTCCAAGTCACCACTGTGACACTTAATAACAAACAGATTGGTGGCATCTTGAGAATGGAAGCAATTTAGTGATCATGATTTCTGGGATCTCTCAAGTTCTGGAATATTCTAACCAGTATCCCAGTTATACCACTGTTTAGTTATGAGCAAAATTCATTTACAACAATGTCAACACTAGAATGTAAGGATCAAACATCTGTGAGCAGTTAATTGCATTGCATTTGTATTCTTCCTATTTGCATATTTGGAGTCATTCCTATTGTCCCCATTCTCTTTCCCAAATTTCTTTGAATACAGTTCTATATGTCCTATACTTTAGGTCTTTCTACGTCATCCAGGCCTTTATGACAACGCCACAACCTGCATTTCATGTTCTCATAAAACAGAAGTCTGCAAAAAATCCTTAGTCTCCATACCTACCCCAGACTGAGACCAGACCAGAGGCTATTGTTTTTAATCATATAGAGGGAATCCTTAATAAAGCCAAAGACATTATCTGTTTTCTTTCCTCCAGGAAAAAAAAAAATGCTTCTCCAATATAACCACAAAGTCTCAACCTTTGTGCTGTTGTGCAAGCTTGTTTTTTTTCTTGACTGCCAAACTGTGATCGATAACAAGAGTATTTTATGTTTTGTTATTAGTTCTACAACCTGCTACAGAATCCTTGGTAGTTCTTTGTCATCTTCCACTGTTCACTCAAATCCCACTGACTGTCCACCATCAACCACCAGGTCCCCTGGCGTGGGAGCCAGGGAAATGGAGAATTAGAGTTTCTGACAGAGAGTAAATAGCTATGATAACCTGAGACCATTCCAGCAAAAATTTCCCAGCGAACATTCTTGTTGTTTTTAACAAATGAAAACACCAGTCCAGATCATGTCGAAGGTGAGAAAAGACACACGAATGACAGGGGTCCAGGGAGTCTGGGTCTGGCAAATGTCCTTCAAAGTGTGTGGATAATAGAAAGAGACAGTGAGGGGGCAACAGGGACAGCTTGAGTGGCAGCCCTTGGCTCGTCTGTCTTTGCTCAAGATTCACAAAGTGCGAGTCCCCATTTCCCCCCATGACATGCAAGCACAGGGTCCAGCACAGTCTCTGCAGCAGTGTGAGAGGAAATATAAACACTGTAGAAGTTTAAGAACGAGGGCATTGGCTCGACTGGTATTGGCTCAGTGGTTGAGTGTCGACCCAGCAATCAGGTCACTGGTTCTATTCCTGGTTATCAGGGCGCATGCCTGGGTTGCCAGCTCGATCCCCAGTAGGAGGTGTGCAGGAGGCAGCCAATCGATGAAGTCCTCTCTCATCAATATTTCTGCCTTTCTATCCTCTCCTTTCCCCTCTCTCTAAAAATCACTAAAAACATATTAACAAAAGAAAAGAAAGAATGGGGACATTGGAAGGACCTGTGATAAGTCTATCAGATTCTAAACTGAACACAAGGGAGATAAAACAATGTGTTTTTATCATTACTGGAAGATCATCTTGCTTATGAAAACAGCTACAGTGAAGGTTGATTTTGAAATATGTATTCAAGGATATTGGCATCTAATCAGGATACATCTCATTCCTTAGAATTTGGAAATGGGTAAGATTCACTGAGCTGCAGAATAACCAAAGGGGACATGGATGCATATTTACCAAAATCATGCTTCAAATCCAGTGCGTTTACAGGTTTTATGGATGATTATGTATGCTATGGATGACAACTAATTGCAAACATGAAGTTATCAACAAGTTTTCAGATAAAAATAAGCCAAAATGACCCTCATAAAATATTAGCACCAAATGAAACCGGAGAAGTTGTCTAATTCAGTCCTATTATTTGGCAAATGAGGTGAATAACACCTAGAAGAATAATATGACTTGCCCCAAATAACAATCCAGTTGTGGCTGAGCCAGGACTCCTAATGCTACTCCATTCTCAAGAGCAGATGACAAGTGTGTGCTGTGCATGAGAGAAGCAAGGGAATGTTAGGGATATAAACAAACAAACAAACAAACAAACAAAAACCACTACCCTGGAAAAACTTTATGAGAAAGACAGGTTTTCCATCATCTATAATAATAAAAGTGTAATATGCTAATTAGACTGGACAGCTGAACAACCTTCTAGACGACCTTCCAGACGACCTTCCGAATGAAGCCGGAGCTGTGAGGGCTGAGCCCCTTGTACGAATTTCATGCTTCAGGTCTCTAGTAGTTATATAAAGAGGGTCTAAAAAAGAGGGTCCATGTGTATCACATGTTGTCATTTCTATCAGAATAGCCATTAAAAAATGCAACCATTTTCTTTCTTCCCCCATTGAAAACATAGGACACATCTGTAATACTTTCAACAATAAAGATGCATTTAAAAAAAATAAAGCCCTGACCCAACTAAAAAATAAAAATAAAAGCTAAAAAATGCAACCACTCTCATCTAGAATAGCTACTTTGATCCGGATGTTCTTGAATTTTCCTTTTCAGTGGCCTCCACAAGTCCTTGCTTCATAAATTAAATATGTGCAAGGTTATTTCATCACAGTAGTACACCCTATCTTCTCCACCGCCCCACAATTGCACTTTTTTTCATTTTAGGACTCAGTTCAAAATCTGTTTGCTATGACACATCTGAAATCTTACCTCCTCTATAAAACTTCACTGATAAGTCCATTCTCTAAATTCCTATATATATTTTAGTATAGAATCAAGTACTTGGTTAAAATTACGGTTCACTTCTTTGTCTGTATCACCTCAGGTATTTCTATAGAAAAGAAATAGGGTGTTTAGCTAAGTTAAATGACAATAAAACGTGAAGGAGTTATGATAGTATTGTGGTATAGAAGCTGTCCCAGAAAATCAGAATCTTGGTGATTCATTTGAATAATTTTTTAATTCCAGGTATTCTTTTTTTTAAAAAAAAAATGCATAGCAAATAATTGGGCTAACATTATCTTTCTCTGTAGATAGTTTTACCTTGGGGGTGGGGGACACCTTGTACCATTTTTCTTTTTCAAACAGGTTAGTCATCAGATCTAGAGATGGGTGAAACTGTGGTGGTTCGGATCCCTTTGAAAATGCAGGAATTGGCCCTTCATTTTTATTCCTCAATAGAAAAGCAGTCCTCAGACAAGGATGGGTTGAAGCAAATAGACACACACATAGAAAGTCATTTTTCGGTTGGTCAGAGTGTTAGCATAAGTGCCGAGCACTTCTCCAGGAAGAAGCCCTAAATCCCAAGTAGGATGCCCCTGGTGCATTCGATTACAAGTTCAAGAGAGCACTAGCTCTGACCTTGGTTCTAGCATGAAATTCCCTCTGGACTCCCCATGGGGCTGCCAGAGTTGGTGGAGAAGACAGCGGGAAGGGCCATCCTCAGGACTGAGGACCAGACAGCAAGCCAGGATGCCCTACTCACAAAGGCCCTGCACTCACCACCAGGCTTGGGTTAACTCCCCGAGACCCTGACCCTCTTCTGCTCTCTGTTGTGTGGGAGGAGCCTTGGAGAATCCAAATTGGGATGCCAAGTGTAATTTCAAGGTACAGCAAGAACATATTTTAAGATTAAAATCCGAAGAGAAATGTGCGTGCCCAAGTCCCATCAATTTGGGAAGCATGCTGATGCAAGAAGGTAAAACTCCAGCTTCAGTAGCAGAAACCAGAGGCCACATCAAAGCCTGTCTCCTGCCTCTTGGTTGAAAACATGACAGGCGAGCGGATCTAAAGAGCAGCCCGCTGATCATTTTATGGGCATGGAGGAATGTTTTCAAAGGACCTACATTGCACAACAGCTACTTACTTTAATGGGATTTGTGTGGTTCAGGCCCTGTAACCTTAAGAAAATTGAAGGGAGGCATAATTGCAAAAGCCACTAAAAACTGTTTTAGCTTTTATTGCAAGCCCTATGAAAAGCAGCGAGATAGAGCTGCGGCATCCACTTGCGTTTCTTTGGTTACACCGAGTTCCAGTTGCAATTAGGACAGCATCCTTTTAACATGGGCCCCGGTAAGTGGCACATGGGTCGCCAGACTGGGCTGAGTGCTGCATTGTAGACTGAGGTTAGTGCATCACAACGACCAGAGCCAACATCAGCAGCACATCGATACCTTCTCAACAGCATCATCTACCAGTGAGTCCTAGCATCTGTCAAAGGGGGGCAGGCCTCTGCCCATACAAATGCCTAGCTGTGCGGCTGGCTATTGTCACTCCCGGGCGTATTATCACTTACAGCTGCCAGACCCTGAATGTTACATGTTAGTCTTTGATACGTGTTTTTTTTCTTCTTACTATCAACTTGGCCTAGACATGGTTTATTTTTAGTCAAGTATTGGCCTTAAACCTTATAAAATAGCATTAAAACACCTTAAGTGTTATTTGGGGAACATACTTTTCTTTGGAGAATAACATGCTCTCAAAGTGTAAAATAACAGTATTTTAAATGGTTTTGACTAAAAAGATAAGTGAGTGGCTCTGACTAAAGCCAGTGCAACTTTATGTAGATACAGCTCAACGTTGAGCACTCTCAGTATAGCCAGCCTTCCTCTGAAAAGAAGACACTGGAGAATGTGAGATAGCATATTGCAGTTGGTACTGTGTTTGACTCCTTCATGTCTGATTTCCTTCCACCTCTCAAGGACCAATAAGTTCCACAAAGCCAAAATGTTAACACAGTTCATATCACATTTTCTACTTTAACTCTCTTAAGACATTTTTCTGAAAGGATTCAGAAACCTCCAGGACATCAACAACATAAAACAAGCCTTTCCTGCAATCCTCTATTGGAGCCCTAACTTCCTTCTGGGGCTACATTGATCCTTTCCCCTCTGCTGGCTTGTTTGTTCCCTATGACTCTGAGTCTATTTTAGATTGAGAGTACAAAGTTGATGTTTGTATTTAATCAAAGCTCTTAGCAATGCTAAGTAAATAAAAATGAATAATCAGATATAAATTATTCATTTTATTGAGATTATAATTATAGGAGTTCAGTTACTGAACAGAATACCTTCCCTTTTTGATAATAATCAAATTCTGGCTTTAGACATGTAACCTACTCCCAATTTCTCAATGGATGAATCACTTATTGACTCACTTTTCAATTCATCTCTGGAGGTCAAAAATAATAATAATAATAATAATGTTCTAATTGGACCCAACTAAACTGTAATTGGGGAGAGGGGGCACAGAGGAATAGAGTGGAAAGTTAACTGGTTTGGAAATCAAAAAACCTGTGTTTTCCTATAGATCCTGCTACTTATTAGCTGTGTGGTGTTGGGTATGTTACTTCACTTCTCTGACCCTCAGTTTTTGAAACAATAAATGGAACTAGGGTGATTTGCAACTTTGATGAACACATAGCAGGCAGATAGTCTGACTTGTCATAGACACTCGGTCAGATGTGCTGAAATTGCCCTTGGACAGGGACTCATCAACGTCCATCACTCCTTGTCTTTCTGTTCACTCTGCTGGTATTTAACTATTCAGTAAGCTTTCTATCACAGCATAACTGGGGAGAAAAGTATGACAACCATTCAAATATGTTGAGGTGACAGCTTGGATAGAGAGCATAATTGATATCTAGGGAGTTTGAATAATGAAAAAGAAAGGTTTAAAAATCAAGAACTGAAACATGGAAACTGGCACATGGAAATTATGCCTAGAAGTTTGTCTAAAAAGCCCCATTTGGGACAATTCTACTGCTAGTCAATTCCTGGCTTTCTGACAAGCCAATTTTTATTTCTCAATTTAGGTTTTGAAAAGAAACATTCAGAAGGCATGCAGATTCTAGCACTCAAAAACAGGTAAGCAATTGGTGCCTTTAACAAGTAACCTCATGAGAAATAAAATTTTTTTTAAGTCAGGAAGGAGAAAAAAGGCCAAAGGCTAAAATCAGGCCATGAAAATTCAATAGTTTCCCTGCCTATTTGCTTTGGGTTAACTAATTTGGTTGCCACATTCTGAAAACACAAAAGTTGGGTCATATTACTCAATATTTACTCAGTGAGGGTTTTTTTTGTTTTTTGTTTTTTTAATGTCAGAGTGCTTTGATAAATTCTAACGGGATGCAAAGAAACACAGGAAGGCAAAGTTCTGGGGGGAAAAGTGCATTCTGACCGAGATTTTAAAACCTCTCTAAACTTGCCATATTCCAGGTGTGTGGTCCCCTTGCAAGTGCCTGGGATTTGACTAAGATTACAAACAGAGCTCTAGATGAGCCGTGCTCTGCTGCCTTCTTCTGGTAGTGGTTTCCCTTTGTAGCGAGGCTGTTGTCATTTTGTATGAGACATAACATCAATCTTGACATCAGCGGTAGAGATTGGTGTCTTCATGGGAGGTGACCACCCTAAGCCATTTTGTTTTAATGATTCATTTTTAAGTAATAAATGTTAATGTTCTAAAGACAAATCTGATAAAAAACAGATTTTTAAACAAAGAAACAAACAAACAAACAAAAACTGAAAGCAGATAGCAACAAAGGAGATGTCTGTAATGGATGAGTAAGCTCAGCTTTTGGAAGGCCAGTGGTGACAGAACAGGACTCTCTTACTTGCCTATAAAGACAAGTATGAGGCATTTGAACACTTGGGAACAGAAGCATGACTTGTGCTTTCTTATATGTCTTCATCTCAACTTAAAAGGACGAGATGCCTATAGCAGAGAAAGCCACAGGGAACAGAAAGTTAGCTTTTCATCACAGGAAGAGGTGGAGCCAAGGGAAATTCTGTACAGAGTAGATGAGGAGGGCTGGAAAGGAAATTAAAGCCCCTTCAACCTTCTACAGCAAACTAATTAAGACAGAAAAATGCTAAAATGGCCAACATGAGCAGCTTGGTAATTTGTAAATAATGTTTAAATTCTCTTTCAATAATAAGAAAAGCCAAAGCGTCAACTGTGGTTGAAAGCCGGACATTTTTTTTGAGGAATATACCACCATGTAACATCTCTGAGTTTCAACTTTCTAGACTGTCAAATGTTTGCTTTTAGAGAAAAAAGACACATGGTTTTAAAATGTAATGACTGGGTATAAGCATTTTCTTAAGTTTTGCTTTAAATTCTGTTGTGAAACAAATGCGGCAAGAAGTTTGGATTGGCAATCAGGAGGCTCAGGTTCTCATTCAGAAGGATCACAGACCAAATCTGAATGTTAGGCCACAATGGCCTTCATGCAAAAATTATAGGTTGGGCTAGGGCACTGAGATCTCTTTCAAATCCAGCATCCTGGGCTTTTAGGATTGTTTTTATGTTTCCAGCAGAAAACTTTCAATAATTATTTGTTTAACAAAATGACTGAATCATGCCCTTCTGTTGCTATGTTTTTGGTTTTGCTTTGTTTTGTTTTTGTCTTTGTTCTAGAAAACCTTTGGCTAGAAAATATATCAAATGAGAACTATACTCCAATTATACATGCCTGGAGAAAGCTCAAGTGACTGATCTATTCCTCCATGCCCAGAGCACTCTGCACAAATAAGCCTCCAAGTTGAAATTAATATGAATCTTTATTTTAAGCTAGTTTACCTAAAAGCACAATTAAGAATAGGAGGAAACCAGAGAGGTTTCTAAGAGACAGATTTCTAAGAGAAAGGTTATTCTAAACTTTAAATTGACTAAATAGAAATAGGAGTAACTGCTCTTTCTTTGCTTTCTTCTACCAGCCTTGATCTTTGACTTTGTCTTTTTTTGCCAAACAACACATTGTAGGCCTCACCCTACCCACTGACTCATTCATTATATTGATGGCTCCTTCTCCTGCTCCAAGTCTCAGTTTACTGGTCAGCTCTTCATAGGCACCTTCTCTGATCAACAACCAAAAGTATCCTTTCCCTTATTATTGTCCTTCCAGCAGCGAAACCATCTGCTTTATAACACGTGTGAGTTGGTAATTACTGGTATTGTCTCACACTACAATATGCATTTCATGAGGGCAGGAGCCTTTTCTGACTTGTTAATGGGTGTCCAGCATCTAACATTAGTGCCTGGCTGCCTTCAGGTGCCTTTCTGTAAATGGCAACATGGACATGTTAACTGTGCTTAGTGAAAATGCCCACACCCCGGTCAATTCACGCTCAACCAAACCCGGAAGTCCTTTCAGGGATGCATTCCTGTAAATTCTTGGCACACGAGTGTCCTTGTTATAAAGACCAACTGCGTTTTCTCTAGGGCATGTAAGTTCCAGAAGCATGTGGTGCTCAGGTCTTTCATGCACCTTTCTTGTGTATGACTTTGCATCAGTAATTATCTCCCCAATGAGAAGGTAAGCCTGAGGGCAGGTGAGAAAAGTATATGGAACAGAACCCCATTCATCTTAGTAGCACTCAGTACATCCTTGACTTTGATAATGATGACACATTTGGAATTACTGATCATTTAGAGATGACTTAGTACAGTTATTTCTGTTCCCAAAAATATATGTTTACCTTTAAGTTGTATCCTCTTCTAATTAGTCATTTCAAGTCACTGTGTCTTCTATCCCCTTTCACCAGCAAAGGAGCATGGGTAAAAAAAAAAAAGCCTGGCTAATTCTTTCACAGGAACATTACTGCCTGTCAACCACACCTAAACCTAATTATATGGTGATTTCCTCTCCAGGGATATATGACTGTTTAAACTAGTTGGAAGATGATGCACTAAAATCATAGAAGAAAAAATGTTTTTGGACAAAATACCCCAAAAATCCATGTGGAATAATCTTATTCCACTGAATCATGTCCCCTGTTGCTGAACAGCCCTAGAGACCTCCTTGTTAGGCGATTCTGTCTGCTTGGAGTGGAAAGCTATGAGTAATCTATGTGTCACTGTGACTCATGTCATGACCACCACTTCCAACTCCCCATCATCTGCAAGCTGGCACGAAGAATTCATACTGCTCAACTCATAACAGGAAGAAGTCAGGATGGAGGAAGAGTTTGGTTAACTTTTCTAGTTAAATCTTCATTAAGAAGAAGATTTAACTAGAAAAGTTAACCAAAGCTAAGAACAATGACTTTTTAGTTACCACTTAAATCATTCATTTACTTGGCATACCTCCAATCTCAGTAGAAGTGTTCTTTCTTCACATTCTTGCATCTTTGCTCAGATGTCCACTACTTTAAATTTTTTCCAATTTTTAAAATTACTTTCAAAAAAGGACTTCCTCCTTTCAAACCAGGAGGAAGAACAAACTGGGACAAGCTAGGGTATAATTCTACTATCCAACCATTCCCCAACCATCAATAGGACTTTCATTTGCCAGCCTTCTCATGTCTTCTCTGTTCCTCTGCAACTCCAATTAAAATGACACAACATTTGATGACATGATTAACCTACTGGAAGTCAGCACCTTTAAAACAAAGTATCTTAGGAATACTCTAGAAGATTTTGCAAACTCAGAGACTCATAAAAATCATCTACGGATTAGGTATATAGATGGAAGAAGATATTTTAGAAATCACATTTTATAATCACAATGTTGCCATAAATCAGTTAAAGTAAGTGTGCGTAGTGGTAACTGATTTAGGCAAAAGTGGGGGCATAGTAAGCTGAAGTTTAAAATTTTTTATTTCACCAAAGAGGGAGTTACCTAGAAGGAAAGCTGCCCCCTTGTAGCTATTCAGATGTATTTCAAAGACCCCTACTGGGGTCCTTCACTTTGTTCTCCATGGTTATTTCCATACTAAGGTTTTCTAGGGATAGTGGTCAAACCAGCCTTTATAGCATTATTAAACATCTTTCTCTATTACAGACCTATTAGTTTTATATAAATCTTCTTGGCTAGAGGATTATTATGATTTTAGTTCCTGGAGACTTACAGTTTTAGCACCATTTCCAGCTCTTCTCAAAGCCAACAGGGCACTATCTTTGGTGGCCACAGAGATGATGTGATGTGATGTGATGTGATGTGATGTGATGTGATGTGAGTATGGTTTATGTCTTGACTTGGGAAAATCCATTTTTTATATCAAATATTATTTCTAATGAATCATAGGTCACAGATCAGATTCACATAATAGTGATTTTATGCCCTTTCCTATGTTTTCAGCAATCTAGTGCTTATAAATCAGTGGATTAGAAGTCAGACAGCCTGGGTTCTCACTCTATCTGGCCCTAAGAAGTCATGTGATTTTTTTCCTTTCCCAGTCATGTGATTTTAAGAATATAACGTTGCCAATCTGGGTTTCTATTTCTATGGCTGTCAAATTGGGCATCGTATTACACTGTTTTTAGTGTTTCTTTCTGATTTTCAGTTATAAATTCCTCTTCAAATACTTACCAGTTAACAAATCTGTGCACTCAAAGAGGGATATAGTGAAAAATAATATATCTATTTACTAATTATATCTGATTTTGGAATATATGAATTTAACAATGGATTAACTATACATTATATAATTTCATGGATGCATATGTCTACAGTCAAATCTGCAGTTTTCTAGATGTTTTAAATAACATTACTGATTATCTTTGTGGATATCAGGGTTATGCCAACATTGCATGGATGCTTATATCCTTTGAGATATTTTTAAAGAAAATATTCATATTTAGCAGGTGTGCAAACAATGGAGAAGAGAGCAAAGATGAAAAACTGTTTTATAATATTCTGGAATTTTAAAATAATCTAACATTTATAGATGGGGGCATATTTTTCCTGAAATGTCTGTGTACTTGTGTGTGTGGGTGGGTGCGGATATGTGTCTCTGTGGCTGTATGTGTAACTCAGCTCAGACAAGCCTGGATTGAACTGTAACAGTGCTATAAACATTAGAACCAGAAGCAGATCCGATTGCCCACAGTGGAAAAGACCAACCTGTGGCATTGGGAAACATTTCACTTGTTTGGCTTTCTGTGTAGCCCACTAAAAGTGCTAAGACAGATCATCGTTACCTAGTCTCATGCCAGCTCTATCTGGTAACTCACTTTGACATATCAGTTTCTAGGTAGGAACGCCCAGTCAAAAACCCATGTGATATCAGTGCCAGTTGGCCTCAGCTATAAACAACAACAACAAAAAAGAGAAATATTTAAAAAAGATATTTCAGATGTTTAAAATTTAAACTAAGGCAGAAAGTGTAATGTTCCAAGTGAAGTCAATTCCCAAGTGGTGTTGGTTGGTACAAACAAGAACTGTATCAGTGAGGTCTTAAATTGCAGCATAATGCAGACATGGAGGAGGAAAAGTGGCAAAGAAAAAAAGAAGAAGCAGGACATTAAAGATGAATCACTAAGGATGATCTTTCTTTAAACTCTGAGAGTTCCTACATCCCACTAGGAACCCAGTAAGATGTGAGACTCTGGACCCATTGCAGTATATGTTTCAAAGTCCAGGGCAGAGCCAGTAGGTAAGTTTTATGACTCCCTCTACAAAAGCAGCTTCTTGTCAGAGCTGGAAAAATAATGTTCCCCAGGATCCAGTAACAACAGAATCTAGGCCTGTTTGTTAGATTCCAAGTTGCTGCCTTCTCCAAAAGAAGAGCATCCAGGAAAACAATTTATTTCCCAGAGCAAGAGAGAACGTCTAACATTAAGGATTAGGAAAAGTTTGGTGTATAGTCTATCAGACACAGGCTGCAGACCTGTTAGGGCAAATCTGTCTAACATTTGTTTCAACAAAGACATCACAAAGGTGAGTTTCTCCAAGATCATTCCTTATGGGAGCTCAGGACAGGAGACAGGAAGATATATGCCACCGGCTTTCCAAAGCCTCTCTTGCTTCTTGAGGTTCCTTTAAGGATATAGCACAGTGGAGAAAGCAAGTTAGCATCGAGTCCTATACACTGACTGCAATGACCAATGGCCAATAAATCAGCTACATCTTGTGTACCCTTCTTAACCTTTGGACATGATGAATATGTGGACTGTGTTTTTTGTGGTTTCAAGCCAAAAGTTAACCACAGCCTACAGATTTTTTTAACCTCAGGGAAAGAACTAGAAACCTATGTTCTCCACTTTATTCTCAGGGCAGTTGGAGGGAACTGAATTCCATTAGCCAGAGACAATGTAATTAAGTTCATAACTTCTGAGGGTTGTGAGGTTGCATTTCTATGGTGCCTTTTTTTCCAAGATCATAAAACACTTCACATATGCTATTTCATTTATATTCCAAATGTCTATGGTATAAGGAAAAGCACTCACTGCAGTTTTAACCAAAAAAGGTATTAATGATTTAATACAGATTAGCAAAACTAAGGAAAACAACATTTATCTAATTCAACGTACAGGGAACCAATGTTTAATAACATTTAATTAAAATTTTATTTTACTTTTCCCAACTTCTGTAGATCATATTAATTATTCTAATTAATAACTGTAATTGTCCCAGGTGCTTGATTTATGTAATTTAGCACATTGTTATACACGGCCATATTGTTGTCTTTTTTTTTTTTTTTTTAAATATATTTCAGTCTTAACAGCTACCTACAGGGAGATTCTGTATGTATCAGGAATGACACTAGGTCAGGGGTCTTCAAACTACGGCCCGCGGGCCACATGCAGCCCCCAGGGGTCTAATCCTGCCCGCCAGGTTTTTTGGGCAGTGAGTGCAGCCAAGGTGTTACAGTAGGAATTAGTAGTTCATATAGTCCGGCCCTCCAGCTCTCTGAGGGACCGTGATCTGGCCCCCACTTTAAAAAGTTTGAGGACCCCTGAACTAGGTAGTAGACAGAGCCCTGAGACAGTTCCATTTCTGTCACTCACTATTGGCAAACTCACATATGCTTCCTAAGCTCCAGTTTCTTTACTAACAAATGAATAAACAAACTCCTAAATGTCTTATACGATTGTTATGAGGCACAAATAAGATGATTTTCTAAAAGCATTATGCATAGAAATAAGACATTATTAGATAATTATTATAGAATTAGAGGCCCGATGCACAAAGATTTGTGCAATAATAGGCCTTCCTTCCCCTGGCTGCTGGCTCCACCTTTGCTCTGGCTGGAGCCGCCTTTTTGTTTGGGTTCAGAGCAGTCTTTCTGCCTTCCCACGCTGCCCAGAGGCCCACCCCCAGCCACTTGGTACCTGTATATGCAAATTAACCCGCCATCTTCGTTGGGTTAATTTGCATACTCACTCCTGATTGGATGGTGGGTGTTATAAAGGTATGGTCAATTTGCATCTTTTTTATTAGTGTAGATTCTATTATATACTTTAATTTATATGATTGTATACTAGTAATTATCATATAATGCCATTACTCTGTGAAGGCAGAGATAATATTTTGTACCTTTCTTGCATACTTTCCATCTAACATGATGTTAGATCAACATGATTTCCCAAGTAAGTACTTAATAAACTAGAGGCCCATTGCATGAAGATTCATGCAATAGGCCTTCCTTCTCCTGGCTGCCAACACCAGTTTTCCTCTGGCATCCAGGACCCAGGTCTTCGCTCTGGCTGAAGCCTTCAGCCTTTGCTCCTGCTAGAGTGCTGTTCCTCTGCTCCCTGCCCTCTCCCTCATAGCAGGTGTCCTGCCCCACCCAGCTGCTCCATGCCGATATGCATGCTGCCCAGTGGCTCAGTGCTGCTGGGGGCAGGGCTGCTTCCATCAATGTTGGGTTAATTTGCATACTCCTGATTGGCTGGTGGGCATTGCAAAGTGACAGTCAATTTGCATATTTCTCTTTTATTAATGTAGATATTTCTTTTTTTTTTAGGAGGAGGATATTTTATTTTTCATTTTAATTTATTTATTGATTGCGGTATTACATATTTCTCCTCATCCCCCCATTACCTTCCCAATTCCTCCCACTCATGCCCTCACTCCCCTGTTGTCTGCATACAAGTCCTTTGGTTGATCTCTCCCCCTTACCCTCACCCTCCCCTACCTTTATAAAACAGTTTCAGAGTACATACTATTTGCCAAAAACCACTGTAGGTGTTTATTTAATATTTCACTATCTTAAGTGGTCATGTTATTATCATATCCATAATGCAGATGAAGAAACTGAGGCTGAGAGAGGTCGAGCAGCCTGACCAAAGGCACACAGCTAAAACGCGTTCTGAAAAGCTTTACTCTACCTGCCTTTCATAGAACCAGAGATCCTGAGGAAATGCAGAGGTCATGAAATTTCCTTCCTAAAACTATTTAAAAAATGAGAGAACTTTTAAGAAGTGGATGGGGGTTTGTGAGAGTGTGTTTGGTATAATTTTAATGCAGAAATTGAAATAGATAAATAGATCAACTTCTTGATATGATTGGGTTGCAATTATGTGATTTTCATGAGGGGTGTTTAGTTTGGAGAAATGCTTCTGAGCATTTGATTTAGCAAAAAATTGAGACTTGAACTCATAGCCTACAAGCTATTTTTATTCTTCTCCTGATCAACTTGTTATAAAACCCTCCCAGAATGGTGGGAGCATAAATCTGCTTATGTATGAAGCCAGTGGGAACGAGATAACTGTGTAGATCTAGGACCCATCTGATACACTCAGCATCATCAATCACTGAGCTGCCACAGCCTCAGCTTTCTGGAATCCCCAAGCTATTTAAAATATTTTACTATTGCCATTTATGGAAAAGCCACATCATACCATCTTTGTTTAAGTGCTATAAAAATAAATAAAATTTAAATTTGAGTATTATCCTTCAGAGGATGCTCATGTGACAAAACAGTGGAAAACATGAGAAAACAAGTCAAAAGTTGGAATCTTCTGACATGAATATGGGCAAGCACCTCAATGTAAAGAACTGGTTAGCCCCGTTCAGAAATTAAGTTGGGTTGTTCTCTTTTTAATCCTTTTGTGGTAGAAATTACATTTGTTAGCAAAAATCTGAGTCTGCTTTACACACACACACAAACCAACTCCAAGGGTGGAGTCTGACATATGTAAAATTCTTGAACGAAACAAGCAAAGCATTTGGCCCGAGTAAAGATGGAGGAATCCGATGCCCACAAATTAAACTGACTTCATGCTCAAAGCTTGTATGTTCCTTTAAACCAGGGGTGAAGAACATCCGGCCTTGGGCCATATAAGGCCCATGAAATCTTTTAGTCTGGCCCTGCCAAGGCAGGAGGTGTGAGTTAATTAAATGTTTGACCAAATATAGCAGGCTAATTTTTAAATTGTTAATTTTGTATGACCTGCGAGTGATGTTATAAATATTCAAATAGTCCTTGGCAGAAAAAAGATTCCCTACCCCTGCTTTAAACGATGGGATTCAAATTAAGTCGCAATGATGAATCAATTCAGATCTCCTGTCTTGTGTGTCCTTTCTATTCCTATAACATAAGTTTATTGAACACCTACTGGCTGGTGTACATAGAAGGTCAATGGCCTCCACCTTCCCAAGGAATTCACCATTTAGTAAGAAAAGCAGGTATATAAACAAGTCATTTTAGGAAAAAACAAAACAAAACACATGAGCTAAGTAAAATAATGGAGGGCACACTCTCGGGTAGCACAAAGGAAGGATCGATTGTATTTTAATATGTGAGAAAAAAGTCACAGAAAAGGAAGGCCTAATTGCACTGGATTTGGAAGGAAAAATATACATTTTGACCAGGGGAAAAAGATTGCTTGTAATGGATGGAGTAGAGAGAGAGAAAGCAGAAGTACTCATTGCTCAGAGGGGATTTTCACCTCATTTATTCTTCACTGCAGCCCCATGAAGAAGCATGTGCTCATTTTAAAGGTCAATGTCTCAAAAACACAAGGCAGGTAAGTGACACAATCTTGACCCTCCTGTGCTGTCACAGCCAAGTATTTGGGAGCGTTGAGAAAAGAAAGACGAAGCCATGGGGAAGGCAGGGCCAGGTGGTGAGGGGCCTCAAACAGCACGCACTTGGATTTCAACCTTTCGTGCAGGGGAGTCAGGAAAGGCATTTTCAGCGGGGGAGTGGGTGACTGGAGCAGTTTTGGCTTTCAGGTAGCATCCTGGTAATTACATGGAGGTTGGTTTTGGCTGGGCATGAGACAAATGATGCTTTATAGATTTAGAAGGTCAATGCTAATAATATGGCCCTGCCTGCTACTTTCCATGGTCAGATGCTGGGGCTGCTCTTAAACTTCCACCCTAATATCTCTGTCCATCATCTCCCACTTTCTCCCCTGTCTGTTCCTGTTTTTAACTCTCCTGTACATCTTTCCTTCAATCTATGAAGTCTGTGTGCATCCAAGTTACTAAAGATACAAAGTGCAAATTCAGAACATGAAAAGCATGATTTTTTTTTTTTTTTTAGTGTTTGGGGACCTCTGAAGGACTTTCCAAATGGGCCAGATATACACCCAAGAAGTCCAGGCACCCTTCTGCTGGGAACCTGCAGTAACTCAGCCCACCAAAGGCTCCCTCTGAACTTCCCTGGCTCCTAAGGAGCCTCACTTTAAACAACTTGATGCGTAAAAAAGGAAAGTTTCCAAAAACATACTATCAGATAGGACCCAAAAAACTGAACTTAGGATATTTTTAAATTGCTAACTCCACTGGTATATTTAACATATAATTACATATATGCAAAACTCCCAGAAATGAGTTCATTTGTATTTTGAGGCAAAATGGTATTTCCCATCGTATTTCTGTGTCACTTTGTTTCACTTTTAAAGGCAGTCATCTCAATTAAAAGCCAGGCCAGCCTGCACCTTTGGGAGCCCACAGGAACCCTTGTTTCTCTCCTGTGGGCCATGCTCCAGGCCCTTTCACTAAAACTTCCCTTCACTCTTGAAGTGGGCAGGACCCTCCTGACCCTCTTCCCTAATCTTATGGCTCATCATATAGTTTTCGTCACACTGAGGAGAGTCCCCTTCTGGCCGTGTCCCTAGAGGAGCTGTGTGCAGACCAGAGCTCCAGGATGGAAGAGAAAGAACTGAGACATTTAAAAACTCAAAGGATCCTTCGCATGTCCAGGAATTAAACACTTCTCTCTCTGAAAGAATTTTGTAAAAGAATAAAAGTTAAAAGCACAGCATTCAAAAAGAAAGTATTAATGTGTGCTGGAGACACAGAAAAGCTTTTTCCACCAGAAAAGTTCTTTCTGTACTAAGTTTGGCAGCCCGAGGGCCTGAGCATTTATCTCCCGCACAGAAAGTGCTCTGTCAGGCAGGCTGTGACTAACAATAAGCTGAAAAACACGCCACAGACTTCCACTGTATTTTATTTGGCATGGAGGAATTATTCCTCAGCACAAACTATTTGCAACTGGCATCGGTTAAACAAAAAATTACAACCTTTAAAAGGCCTATTTATCATTAGCTGCAAAAGTGCAGACTTCACCGTCAATTACTCTGACAAAGGATTATAGACCGTCAGCACCGCACACAGGATAACAACAGTCTTGGCGGCCAGCGGGCCCCTCTGAAGGGAGGATTAGAAAGTTAACAGCCTGGAGCCCCTTCTCCAGAGACCCCCTCCATCCTTTTTTGCCCACCCTTTCCCCCCTCTACAGGCTGACTCTTCCATCTCTAGTCCTCTCCCTCTGTTACCTCGGCTAGCAAAGGCTGGTAGACCAGCAAGCTTTCAACAGAAAGTGGTCAGTGTTGTGAAAGCTGTTGCTTAAGAATCATTGGTCAAATCAAATCAGCAGCAATGTTGCCCCAATTCTGCTCTGAATGTGTTCTGTTGATAAAAATGGAAACGACAAGATTGATTTCTGGAAGCTAAAGAAATAATACAGTGTTATTTCTCCCCGCTGCTTCATTTAGAGGCTAAATGGTCAGAAAAATTGTGATTTTTAATAAGCCAAAGGTCTCTACTGTGATTGTAAAGCACCCACCCAAGCCCTGAATGGTGCCTCTGTGTACTGGCAGAAGCCTTTTCTCATTTCACTGAGGCATTAATCCATCTTTAAATGATTGCATTCCTTAGGAATACAAAAACCAATACTTTGTTTCCCAGACGTTAAAATAAAAATTTAAAAGTATTTTCAAGTGTGTATATAAGTAATAAAACACACACACACACACACACACACACACACACACATTCTTATTTTGCTTTAACTTTTCCGAGAAGTATGAGGTCATTAGCCATGTTACTGTCACCTTGTTGTCAGTTAAATTAATTTAAATGGTCCTGGAGTTTCTCTCGGAGGCTTACTGATGAATATTATCAGTCTCTTCATTCAATATTTTGGTTTTATTGGCTGTATTTATCTCATTATACAAACATCTTTCATGAGAATGAAATAAAATAACATAAATCTATGTACACCACTTACCTTAGTATACATGGTTCGTAGTGTTCAATTATTAACGATGATAACATTGACTATAATGTTGATAACGATGATAGGGGAATGTGTGTTACTTAAAGTTATGTTTTATAAAGGCTTTTTAATGATATGAAAGGACACTTATGAATATATATGCTCATATATATGAATGCAAGTTATACATATGGCATATTATAAACTATGAAAAAGAATACTGAGCAAAAAAAGACTTGAATGAAATGAATTGAAATGTTAAGTGTCCATCTCTGAATGATGAAATGATGGATTATTTCACCTTATTGTTTTGTTGAGACTTTAATTTTCTATGATGAGCTTGTCTTACATTATTCTGAGAAAAAAATAGAAAAGGTACAAGCGAGGAAAATCAAGCCTATAATATTATATGTGTGAAGTGATTGTGGGTGTATAAACTCTTCACATCCGATATGGTAACCTGTCAAGGGAGACAAACATTTTCCATTTCCAATAAAGTAACCAAGGTTCAGAGAAATTAAGTGATTGGAATGGAAATGAGTTAGGTGCAGGACACAAAACAAGACGCGGCTTTCTTTACTTCTAGGCCTCTGTGCTTTTCCTTCCTGCTTGCCACTTCCCGGACTGTTTTGTTTGTGTGTGTGTGTGTGTGTGTGTGTGAGAGAGAGAGAGAGAGAGAGAGAGAGAGAGAGAGAGAGAGAGAGAGAGAGAAATAGAGAGAGAGATTAATGCATGCTTAAGAAGTGGTTCTATTCATATCTACTCTCCTTTCTGGTTAATGTGTGTTTAAGAAGTGGGTCTATTCATATATGAGGCTCCTGATCTCCTCAAACCAAAGGGCGTTCCTTCACATTGGGTCTGCGAGGTTCCTGAAAACTAGCGCAGGGCTATCGCTCCTGGATGACCTCCAGAAACTACAGGAGTTTGCATAGCTTTATTTAGCTCTATTAAGTTCAAAGAATGTGCCAGGCAGATTCTCAGTCCAAAAATAATCTGCTTTTATTGGTGCTCCAAAGGCACTCACGGAGGAGTGAGCTGAGCTAAATGAAAGCTTTCGTGCCGCCAGGCGCGGGATTTTTACTGAGTGGCGAACGTTTTCCCCCTCTGTGAGAACTTTACTGTTTCCTTCCTCTGAGAGAGCCTGTGCTTAGATGCAAAGAAAGTTGCTCAGAGCAGATCTTCCAGAAGTCATTTTATTTGACAAAGACTCTTAGTTTAAGCCCCCGGTGTGGAACATTTAAAATTTTTATAGGTTTTTCCTAGCTTTTAAAGTAATTTGCATTTAACTAAAGAGATACTGATCTCTAGCACAAATGGCAAAATGTGTTCTTCTCCCTCTTTTTAACTGGAAAATTTGGATTCATAGGAGTCATTGGGTGAGGTAATTTTCCCTATAAAGTACTTCTAATAGCTTGACAAATCTTAACCATATCCCTTCTGGACCAGGAGCTACACCTTATGTTATCTTTTCCTGCCTGCGGCAATGCCGCGGTGCATTCCTCTCTGAGCGCTGCACACAGGAAACAGGCAACGCAAGACACAGGAACTTGAGATTCAAAGTGGCCCCTTTGTCTCTAACATGTCACCGCTGGTCGTGGCTAATGATACATTTGCCATCATTCCTGCCGTGTGGGAGGAACCCCCACTGAATTTTCCAAAGGCCATCGATGCAGTGAGCATGTCTGACTTCCGTGGACCTGGGATTTCATGTCTCTCCCTCCTTTGCTCCTGCCCACCTTGCACCGTGATAAGGGACCAGTGCAGGGGTGAGGTGTCGGTTCTCTCTCTCTCTCTTTCAGGCTGGATTTTGGACGCCACTACAGAGACAGGGAACCCGAAGTCTAGCGGCCAGCGTGCATATATTGTATGTTTTATCACTTATATACACAACGAGCACCTAGAAGGTCCCAGAAAAATCCTCCCAAGTGGCTATAAGCTGTGTTTCCTCTTCAGTTGAGGTTCCCACAGAGGTCCCAGAGAACAGAGCCCAGGAAAAGTATCTCAGGAAAAAAAGAGTGAAAAGAGAAGATGGGGTCAGGATAGTTTGGGGGGTGAAGCTCATACCTCTTATAGGTTCTTGCTGGCTGGGAAATGTAAGTGCCTGGGAGCTGGTTGGTCCAAGTGAAAAGAGCTCAAGCGCAGCTGGCAGAAGAGGGAGGCTTTTGGTCCTGACTCAGAGGAAGAAAATACTCGCCTCTACCTGTGTCTGAGGATCTCATATGCATACATAGTCTCAGCATGAGAGAATGACCTCTCTCCCCAGGGACATGTGAACAGACAAGAGGACACGAGCATCAAATATACATTCCATAAAGGTTTTGCTTTAAAAAAAAGGGGGGGGGGTGTGGTGGGGAGAGGAGAACAACTGACTGCATGTTTAGGTTTGTAGAACTTACATGGCATCTTCCTTTGAGTGGCATCAACCATAATGCAGATGTGGGAAAGCCATTGGTGAGAAGTGACAGCATAAAACAGGATCTCGTGTTCTATACACAGCGGTGCAACGAGTGAGCCGATCTTATGCAAATCACCTTAGTTCCCTCATTTGGGAAGAAGAGGTTCCGAAGGACCCCCTCTCTAGCCCCTTCCAGCTCTACTTGTCCAATGGGTGAGCCATTCTAATACCAGAGTGTAGAGTCAGACCTCTGGAGACACCTGGACCCTTCCATTGCAACTTCTTACAACTCCACGCCAGGTCAGAGTGTCTCAGCAGCTCCCCCACTGATGGCATTGTTGGGTTCTGCCAGTTTCCCAATTTCTTGCATGAAGAGACCGAATGATAAATTAGAAGAACTGAAGCCTTTAGCTACTACCTCTTAGTTCCTACAGTCATTGTTATTCTAACAGCAAAAAATCCTTAGATGCTATCATACTTTAATTTGTATCAATAGAAACACTTCAAGTACAGCTGTTACTCATTAGACTCCAGTACTACAGGAAAAGGGGGGAAAATGAGTAAAATTTTATTTACAGTCAGCTTTTATAGTAGAAGTCTCTGAATCAATAAAAAGATGTGCTTGGTACTAAAAGAAAAAAAAAAAACACGCTTTCTTAATACAGTGGTAAAGATGGTGGGCACATTTCCCAGATTGTAAGTACTATTCCAGTTTTCTTATTTTCCTCATAACTATGCTCACTCTTCTTAGCCCACGTGACTGGATTGTGAATAACAAAATGCAGTTTCACAGGGACGAGGCCTCTCCTAAATGGGCATGTGTACTCTGCATGCACATAAGCATATGCATACATTCGTGTACATTAAAGATAATTTCCACCTGCAAAAGAAGCAGCTGTTCTGTGAGACAGTGCACTTCCTATCCGCGAAAATCTTTAAGCAAGCCTGGATTCTGTCTGCCAGGAATACCGGAGGAGGGATTCCAGATCCCAGAAGAGGTTTGGTGCCATCACTTAGAAGCTCTCAACTCTGAATCCGATGGTGTGCGTTACTATTTTTCCTCCCTAAATTCATTTAAAAAATTGACTTGACATTTCTACTGTGTTTCATGTGTTGGCAGGTACTTTAACAAACACAAGAGAGAAACCGAATGACAAGTTAGAAGGTTTGCGGTGCTGACATTTGGATACATTTGCACCTGGGATGTTGGACACGCTTGCACCTGGAAACCAAAGTCTCTGGTAATAAAATCCTTCATGGCAGCAACCGTTCTCCGAGAAAACTGCACATGCTTTGGAAAAATAAAACTCTGCCTCATGGAATCTCCGTGTGGTGAGCAATCCTATTCCCACGTTTCACAGGCAGAACTCATGAAAGTTACCAATCAAGTATTTATAAAGATGGAATTATTGCGCCCAACCATTTGGCATTGGGGACAAAAACCCACCTGAGTTTTATACTCTGTATACTCATCACTTAATTACTGATTCCAGACTTCCTCCAGTAAGATCTGATTTCTGAATCGATTTTCCTTGATCCCTTGTCTCATTTCAACATTTAGTTCAATTCAAGACTTGAGTTCCTCGTCGTTTTTATTTCATCTCCAAGAAACAGCAAGGAATAAGCTGCCTTGCTTATCCTATATCATACTATGGTTAGGATCAGAGTTTTTTTCTAAAAGTTTTCCTTTTAAGAGCCTGGCTGAGCAGGTGTTACCTAGCAACACGAAATTTCAAAATTGTTTATGATGGTGAATGTGGAGTTTAGTGGGGGTAGGAGATAGGGGAAGAGGTGATGGCAGCCCAGGAAGAAAGTCCCCTGTTGTTCTTTCCTCGTCTCCTTCCCAGGGAAGGCAGTTCTGCTGTACTGAATATCCTGTTTCCTGAAAGCCAGCCTCTGAGATCAGTATGCTCAGGAAATTACCTCATCGCAGAATTCACTCACACTGACCCTAGGTGCACCCATATTCCAACATTTGCCCTCTAACCCCATCTCCTTAATCACATTTGCATGCTGTCTCCACTCTTTTTAGTAATATTTAGAACCTTTCTACAGCATATTCTATTTTGCAAGTCATTTATCAATGCTAATTCATCTCTTCTCACCTTTTTATTCCTTTGAGGCAGAGCCCTGTGATTAGTAATAATAACACAACCCTGGTATTTGGCTTTTCCATAGCTTCTGTCTCCTGAGAATGCTACAAATATTAACAGCACACAGTGGTGTCCCAGCACGGCTTAGGTCACAGAAGGAGTAGGGAAGAAGGCAACGACTCGCCCAAGTGGGGTAAATTGAAGGTTGGGTTGGACCTGAATCAAGATGCCGGTGTTATTACCCCTGGCTACTTTGGAAAAGTTCCAGGGTTGCTTAATGATGAAAAGCAGTAAGGCTGTCAGAATTTGCCCTGAATATATATTGGATTAGGCCCGCTCCTAAAATTCTCCAAGGTGCCTTGGGGTCAAGGGCTTTCGGCAGAAAGTAAGCCTTTTTGATGATATAAAAATGCCAATAGCCCCAGATGCAAAAAAAAATGCAAGATTGGTAGGGATGTGTGTGTGTGTGTGTGTGTGTGTGTGTGTGTATGGGGGGAGTGGTGAGGGGAGAAGTTATTCTATGAAGGTTTTCTATTACACCCATTTCAATTCTTAATACTGGTAAATTATAATTTGTTTTCTTGAGAAAAAAATGATTCTAAAACTAAGACAAGTCTGGCTCTTTAATAACACTGGTAGCCTGATTTAAAAAAAAAAAAAAAAAGCTTCAATTTTTCATCAAATAATTGTAATACAGCAACTTAATCATAATGTAAGGTTATGATGTTTATGAAAATGTAAGGTTATGCTTAATAACAGTGTAAGGATATCCTTTAACTGCATTCTCGAAAGACAGCAACACTCTGACATGTAATTCAATAGTGAAGCAAGGAATGACTACCAACAGGTTTACTAACTCCATTTATAGAAATTTTTAAGGCTCTTCTTTAGAGTGAAACCGTTCAAATTAAGAATTTAATCAAATTGTCAAACTATGGGGAAAATAAGAAATAGGTTATTAATCCATAAGGATTAATATTAGTTATTAGGAAGGACTTCCTGATCCTGAACAATCGTTTATATAAATGCATATTCTTTCCTGGAGATGTGAACCTGAGTAGATCCTTCTCCCATTTGGACTGCCAAGATAAAAATAACTCTTGCATCATATACTTTGTTCCTTTGTCACAGCATCACTTTCCACTTGATATTGTATTTATTAGTGTATATATATATATATATATATATATATATATATATATATATATAATTTAGAGTCTAGATTCTAGACCCATTGATCAAGTCAAGTTTCTTAAAGGACAGGGAACTTTGTACCGTTCAGAGTACTTAACATAGAACTATGCACACATATTGAGTAAATGTTGCAATAAAGCATCCTTACATGCTCCTCATCCCCACAGAAGGTGCCAGAATCTCCAAAACTTGCTGTTGGAATTCTGTTTGCCACCCAGAGAACAAGGGTTATAGTTTTTCCACTTTACATTAACCCCGTAGGATTATGTTTGTCACTCAAACAAAAGTAGGGGAGGAAAAAGAGGGGAAGAGAGAAGGAAGAAATAGAGGGGGAAGAAGAGACAGGGGAAAAAGGAGAGGGAAAGAATGAAACATTGAATCACAATTCAATGTTCCTGAAATAAAAACAAATGCATACAAAAGAAGCAAAAGGAAAGGAAGAAAGGAGGGAAGAGATGGAGGGAAGAAGGGAGGAAGGGAGGAAGGGAGGAAGGAAGGAAGGAAGGAAGGAAGGAAGGAAGGAAGGAAGGAAGGAAGGAAGGAAGAAAAGGAAGAGAAGGAAGGAAGGAAGGAAGGAAGGAAGGAAGGAAGGAAGGAAGGAAGGAAGGAAGGAGGGAAGGAAGGAAGGAAGAAAAGGAAGGAAGGGAGGGAGGGAGGAAGGAAAGAAGGGAGGGAGGAAGGAAGGAAGGAAGGAAGGAAGAGAAGGAAGGAAGGAAGGAAGGAAGGAAGGAAGGAAGGAAGGAAAGAAGAAAAGGAAGGAAGGAAGGGAGGGAGGGAGGGAGGAAGGAAGGAAGGGAAAAAAAGAAAGGAAGGAAAGAAGGAAGAAAAGAAAGAAAGGAGGAAGGAAGGAAGGAAGGAAGGAAGGAAGGAAGGAAGGAAGGAAGGAAGAAAATTTCTTCTCAATGATGCCAGAATCCACTTGAGTAACTCTGTAAAAACTAGTTGGTTCTTAGGACTTAGTTAAGTTTGGCCTGATTAAATCCATCAGCAGTCTCTAAAAGACAGCACATTATATTTCATTCCTAGTTTGGGTAATAAAGATTGTTTACCCAAGTTTTGCTTGCTGGCTGGCATGCAACCCATCTACTTTATTTCGTTTATTCATTCAACAAATATTGTTTGAGCAATGACTTTCCAGATTTGTGATTGACACTAGAAAGACAGTGCTCAACAAAACAACTTACCTTACTCTCTCTACAGTCACCTGAACACCCAGTTAGTGCTATCATCCATCCCCAAATTTTGTCAAGCAAGTCCCTATTCTTTCTTTTATAAAAAATATTTTTATTGATTTTGAGAGAGAGAGAGAGAGAGAGAGAGAGAGAGAGAGAGAGAGAGAGAGAGAGAGAGAGAGAAATGTCAATGTGAGAGCATAATACTGATCAGCTACTTAACCCAAGCATATACTCTGACCAGGAATTGAACCGGCAACCCTTTGGTGCATGGGTCAACACCCAACCAACTGAGCCACACTGGCCAGAGCAAGCAAGCACCTTTTCATCACATTATCTTCTGTTTCCTAAACAAAACCATCAGTACCTTCTCCCTGAAACCTAACCTTATCTAATGGACAACTTCTGATCCACTCATGCATTCTTTGATCTGATGCCAATGACAGTGTCTGCATCTTGCCAACTTTCTACTTGCTCCCTAGGCTCTTTCATTTCCTGAAATTTCCATCTTGCTGAATAGTTTTTATAATTTTATTCCATTCATACTCTTCCCAGAATCACACTTCCAGGACCTCTTTGGAACATGATCAGGTGGCCCATATCTAATCTTGACCCAATAAAAATATGTGAATATTTAAAGTCCAATATATATATTATAATTACTCTTATCACATAAATTCTTATATATAAGTAGTGGTGAGGAAGTAAAGTTTTGCCAAATGTACATCTCTCACATTTTCACATTTAAACACTAGATTACTAATGGTAACTCCTGATTGTATTTTGGATGTTTGACTATAAATCTAAGCTAAGACCCAACCCACCTTTCTCATCCACATCACACACACTTGAACTGTTCTAGGTGGAAAAACTGACTAAGAATAATTCCCCTTCCCCAGTCTATTCACTATTCAGCTCAAATTTCATGGCTTCTATTGGTGTGGCAACTCCATCCTTTATGACTCTTCTTTATCTTGCCCTGATCATGACTCTATTCTGGAACTCATTATACCTTGCTGATTTAGGGTTCACATGTCTGCTTCTTCTGATCTTCTAGCTACTAGTATGGCAGTATTTCTGTTGATTATTACAGTTTCTAGAACACTAGGTTCTCTGCAAATGTTGAATGAATGAAAGGGATGAAAGGAGGGAGAATGAAATGCTAACCAAAAATGGCTAGCAGGAGCTAGAGATCTCCTGATAGCTCCTGGATTTTCCAAGTGAAGTATTCTCCAGAATCTGTGAGAAAGGTGTTTCACTCTGGTGATAGATGCCAATATGGTCTTTCTCAGCCAAATGTAACCAAAGCTTCCTCTCTCTCTCTCTCTCTCTCTCTCTCTCTCTCTCTCTCTCTCTCTCACACACACACACACACACACACACACCATATTAAATCTGGTCACTTTGCTCTCCAGCTCATGCTTCCTCTTTTGCTAGGACAGGATCCAACCTCAGTGCCCCAAGCTCCCCACACCTCTCCCCATATCGCCACCTGGTGTCTAAATGCAAGAAAAATACTTAATAAATGAAAACTATTTTTTCTTTATTTTTTTAAAAATTTCAATTACAGTTGAAATACAATATTTTATTCATTTCAGGTGTACAACAGTGATTAGACATTTCTATACTTTATGAAGCGATCATTCCTATAAATCTATTACCTACCTTGCACCATATATATTACAATATTGACTATATTCCCTATGCTGTACTATACATCCTCATGACTATTTAATAATCGCCAATTCATACTTATTAATCCCCTCACCTTAATGTTTAAAATAATAAATATCAGAACCCTGGAACCATATACTGATGCCAGGAATAGCATCATTCATTCATTCTGTTCTTTAATGAGTTCCTCCTGTGTTCTAAGAGCTTTAGACATACCCTAAATTAATATCAATCCAATCAAAATATTTTTTAAAATTTTGTATATATATATATATATATATATATATATATATATATATATATATAAAATATATATTTTCATTAGGCTTTTAAGATAACAGAAAATAGTAAAGCTTCCCTTTACTGCCTCTAAGAAGCTGAGGAATCTGAGATTTGGACACCAATGGACTAGGGGGAAAGTCTCCTGATGGATTCAGTACAACTTCAAATAAAATATTCCCAGAAAGAGAAGAAAAAAAAGCTCTCAAATGACTACTTTTAGCTCAGATTATAATTCATCTGATTTTAAATGTGCACTAATGATAATTTTATTGTCACACAACTAAGAATCAAAAGATGCCAAGCTAAAGAATAATATGGATGCTTGAACTTGAGTCACCACAAAATCATCAGAATAGTTTGAATAATAAAATCAGCAATTATACAGTGAAGCTATAGGAGGCAAAACAATAACACCTCAATCAGAGATTCCCAGTCGATAGTTCTCAAAACAAAGAGAGTTTTCAGGGTTCCAAAATAAAATGGGGTGGTGATAAGTACAACACAATGAGGTTTTCATAAGTTAAATGCACCCATTTGCTTAATTAGTGATTACAGTCATTTTATTATCTTGGTGTTCTTCTGTCCTTTCTTTTATGAAATGATATAGTCAGAAAATGGTAGGATGTTTCTTCAAATGAACTAACATGGCTAAATATAAATAAGGGTACCTAATTTTTTAAAAATAAAATTTTACTAGCAAATACATTTTTAACGTCTGGATAGCCCTGAGCAAAAGACTCAAATTCATTTTGAAGAGCTAAAGTTGGAGACCTTTAAAACATACCTGACTTTATATTATCTTGAAGATCAAATCTAAAAATCCAATTGCTCTTTCATATGGATTGATGAAAATAAAAGCAAATTTTTAAGAAAAATAGGGGAAAAAATCAGATACCTTAAATTTGCCACAAGTATAGCCCGATTCCAAATATCTACCAGCACCCGGTAACATTATATTTTTCTGGCCCACATTTTACTTTGAGTTTTATTGTTTCCCTTAATTCGTAATTCACACTGCTCTCTGGTTCCAATAGGGGCTTGTAGGTTTTATCTCCCAAAATCTCTAAGTTAATAAATTTAATAACAATCATTATAATATAATTAATTTTTAGAGAGGTATCACAATGGATCTAGAGGCCATTCTACAAATCAGTGTATGTACAGCCTAGATGCTTTGACTACCAAAGCAAAGAGTAAGCAACATGTTGCTTTTCAAACAATATATACTTTAGCTTTAAGCAAAATCTATTTCTGTCTAGCCCCTTCTCTTTTCCCCTCTTTGTTTTTTCCCATTCTCTCACCACAAAGCTTTCTGGATTGAGTAGAAGTATTTGGTCACTTGCCCTTTGACCCCCACAGTCTCCTGAGACTATATATTCATTTTAAGAATGAGTCCCTCTAGTTACCTAAAGTGTCCTCAGACTAAATGGTTTCCAGATGCTTACAAATATTTCAAGGGCATAGCCACACAGCTTTTATGGCTGAGTGATAAAGGACTCCACGGTGTCTGGTCTATTGTAAAAGAAGGATCAAGTGCTTATTAAAAAATAACTTCCATTCGGTATTCGCTACATGCCAGGCCCAGTGCCAACCATGTTGGATACATTATCTCATGGAACACTCACAACAGCCCTGGGTGGGTGGTGGTGTGACCTTTATGTTTGAGAGAAGGAGGGTCAGGCTTTCCACAGGACCAGCAAGTGAGAGAAGGGGCAGCCATGCCAAGTCCGAATTCTTAGTCCCTGGTTTCTGCTGCTGCCTCGGAGCAAAGCTCTTCTCCTGTTGGCTTAGCACAGCCAAGGAAGGCAAGAACTCACCAACGTCATGGGGTAACCCCGGTCATCCAAAGAAGTTTCCTTTGAGAGACGAGGGAGGGAAGTCTGTAGTCTCACCCAGTAACTCCAAAGGACTCACTCACCGAAATGTGCAATGCCAAACTTTCCCCGTTACTTAAAACCAGCTTTCACACTTGGCATTTCAAACTCGCCTCTTTAGTGCTTGTACTGCTCCTTTCACTATTCTAAATGATCGAGGCGACCTTTAAAAAAAGGAAAAACCCTCCATGTCATAGAGATGGTTTTTGTTGTTGTTGTTGTTGTTGTTGTTGTTTGTTTTTTAACTCTGTGTTACTCTGTGAAGAAGCTACTGTAAATAAGAAAACTTACATGGCTTGCATTGGGGGTGGGGATGGGGAAGGGTCCAACCAGTTCCTGATTTTTCTGGCTAATGGAGAGAAGCAAGCCATAACTGTTTACAAGGTACTCAAGCAGGGTTAGTTCCATTCTCCAAAACACAGGGTAGTCCAAAGCCTTCTGTATCTATGCTTGGGAAGTATTCCCCAGTTTCCTTGTTTCCACGTACCTAGGAGACAGACATTTCTAACGTGCTTTAGCTGGCCTTCCTTCCCAGTGGAGTCCCTCTGATAATGAAGCGAAGGGACTCGAGTGTGCAAGTTAGGGATACAGATTTTAAAAGAATCCACCATGTGGGAACTCCATGTGCAGGCAATTAAGAGGTGACTGTTTGTCCTGGCCATGTCTCCCTGGAGTGGACTGAGCTAGCCGCCGCCGCCGCCGCCACAGTCCCCTACCGATGTTAAATGTCATCTACCCATGTCACCTCTTCCTCTTTTCTCATCACACAGCTACCCCCCTAAGGCTAGAATCCGAATGAGTGTCAGAAAACGCTGACCTTGGAAAGTTATATTTTCCTTAGTCCCCTCCCCAAGGCACCACAAAACTCTCAGACATTTGACCTTGCTGAAAACCATGGGATTGTTTGAATGAGAAATTCTCTTCCCCACTTCTCTTTCTTCCCCTTCTGCTCCCCCCCTCCCCTGCTCCATTCCCCTGCCAGTCCCCCACCGTGGCCCTTTTTAAAGAAAAGCGGGTTATAAAACACAGAGCTGCCCGCTCTCGCCCTCCCGGCCCTCTAAGCCAGCGTTTTTCCCAAGCTGCCATTCTCCACTCCCCAGACCATATTTTTAAAAAATGTCTGGAACACAAACAGCAACTTGTTTTCTTGTACCCTTGACTAAAAATCGACCTGGGTAATTTTTTCTCTCTCTTTTTTTAATACGTCATGTTGTTTCAAATCATTTTTAAGTGGGTTTAACGCTGGTGAAAGGTGCCAGATTGACAGCCTGGAGGCGGAGGTCCGTGTTTTTAAAACTGTAATGGAGTGAAGCAACTCCGACCAAGGAAACTCCAGGCCTCCCCTCCTGCTCGGAAGGGCTCTTGTGGGACTGAGCAGCTACACGTCCATTTGACACTTGCTTGTTTACTGTTTATATTGTTATTAACTTCCACTCTTCTGATTTGTAAAAAAAAAAAAAAAAAGAAAGAAAAGTTCAGGTCTTGTTCAAATGTGGCCTCTTCTCCGAAGCTTTTAGCCATGTATTCCTGCTCAGTATGAAAACTTCACCCTCTGAATCCCTACTATTTCATTACCCTCTTGTAGAGTTTTACAGTTCTGATGGTCAGGCCTCAAATCATACACATCCGTCTTCCATATTGTGCCCCCTCCAGCCTCCATGGTTAAAAAAAGACCACCATTCCACTTTACAGACAGGTAACAGAGGCCCAGGGTGGTACACATAGGCAGAAATGCAGGCAGAAAGCAAGTCAATGATTTTCTGATTCCAAATTTTTTTATTCTCCACCTATGAAAGCAAATAAACTTCCTCATCTGGATCAAAGCACTGTAGTTCCCCAATCCCCTTCCCTCTTCACGTCTCGCAGGCCACCTCCCAGGCCCCCTGGCTGGGAGTCCGCCTGCTGAGGGCTGCTGAGCTGGGCCGTGCCCTAGCCCACGGCTGGTCCAGATGTGAATCCCCTTTCACAGGACTGCCCAAGCCCAAGCCCAAGCCGACCATGACCGGCTTTACCCACCACCCCTCAGTCCCTGGCACCAGGACATGTGCTGGGCTGGTGGTTCCAGCCACAGTCAGTATAAACTGGTTTATCCTGACCCAGTTTCCTCTGCTCTGTTTTTTTTTTCAGATTCTTAACAAAAATTTTAGAAGACGCCCGAAGACGAGGTAAGCCTAATAAAACCTCAAGTAAAGTTCTATGGTAAAGCCAATATCTCAGGAAAAAATACTGATTAAATTCCCTGTGCTAAGAAAGTAATATACTGATTGTCTGCAAGTTGGGGTCTGGAAGTCAGGGGACCGACATCTTGTTCCAAGATTCATTTTATACGAAGTCCAGCTTTTCCTGTCGAATACTGAAATTTTCTGCATGGTCTGCATAATCAATTGCATAATGATACGCTTGTGCTGACTCTAACCTATCATTTGCCAAATTACTTGAAATATCATGAAAAATGTTGGAGTATTAAAAATGCTGAGAAGGATGAGCTAGGAGGGAATTTCTTAACTCTCATGGTGCTACAAGCATCAGGAATTTGGGGTTCGAAATCTTCTTTAAAAGCAAGAGGTATCTACTCAGAGTTCCTTCGGATAGTTTTCCAACTAGTGGTTCCTAACAGGTTAGGAATTCCTACAAAAGCCTGGAATCACCTGCAGGTCACAGAAAGTTCCATCTGTAAGGAGGCACAGGGAAGGACCAAGCCCCTGTAAGACAACATGCCCTAGAAGCAGACATCAGAATGAAAGACGGGAGGGGTTGGGGTCGCTGTTACAATTTTGAGCTGGTTCCACCTGGTAGCTTGAGGTATCGTTGAATGACTGGTTTGGAGGGTGGATGATGTCAGGATTGGACATGTTAAAATTACACTGGTGGTGAGCTATGCGAGGGCTGGTATTCACCTCCCCAATTCGGTGATTGGCTCTTTTAGCAAGAGCCCAACCTTCAGAATGTTTGGCACATGCTGATCACAATATCTGTTAATCCAATGGCCGCTGGTGTAGGTGAAATGTTCTGATCTCAGCTATGATGACTGTTTCGTTGTTTGGAGAGAAGACCCTTTAGCGGTGTCCTGCAGACACACATGTGGGGTGGCACTGTGACCTAGGAAATACCCAAATCACCTCTCGAGGCCTTTCCGTTACCCAAGACATCACAGAGCTGAATTGCAGTCGTTAGCAAAGCTGCCTTCCAATGTTTTGCTAAATTACAAAGAGGCCACTTTTTGCAGAACTTAAAAACAGAATCCTTCCTTTCTGGGCAAATTATAGGCAGTACCTGAATTACAGGCTCTATCTTTTCAAATAACAAACTCAAGACAGAATTGCTTCCATTTCACATCCTGTTACATCCACCGGATTCCTTCCCCTTTGGCAGCTGCTTCTAGCGACCCAGGCAGGGAACGGCTGCAAGTTTGAGAGAAAAGTTGGGTATAGAAAGAAAGAAAAGATGAGGCTAAGAAAAGTACGTGTCCTGGGTCAGCCCTCCAGGCATCTATCTACCAATGCAGTGGGCTCCTGCCTAATGCTGTCACACTGAGAATATAAGCCCAGCTCCTCACTGTGACCTAAAAGGTCACCTGGCCTCTCCATCTCTCTCTGAACTCATTTCCCAAACAACCATCACTCGCTATCTTCCAGTCACTCTGACCTTTCTCGGACAGATCAAGTTTGCTCCTGCCTCAGGGCCTTTGCACTTGCTGTTCATGCTGCTGCCAAGAGGCTCTGCACCCTGATTTTCTTTTCATTCGTATCCCTGCTCCAATAAGCCTTTGTCATTTGTTTTATGGAACTTGTCATTATTGATAATGGAATTATTTATTTAGTTGCTTGTATGTTTTCTTGTTTATGGCCTCTCTCTCCCAGGAGAATGTGTGGTTTATGAGGAAAAAGCAGTTTGTGTTTTTCACAGAAGCTCAGGGCTCAGTCTGTGTTTGTCAAATGTATGAGCCGAATGGGTAAGAGAAAGGGAATGGAATATGAGTCTGTCCTGTGACTATAACAGACCTAAAACTAAGTTTTTAACTGTGTCTTATCAGCAAATCCCAGAAAATGGGGCCTTAGGGTACCCAGGATTTATTGAATGTGTGTCCCAATGATGACAATTCAGTGCGTTGTATTCCGTCCAGTTATTGTTCTAAGTGTTTATCTTCCTCACTGGGATGCCTAGGAAGAGGGCTGGGTGGGCTGCTCAAAGCACCAAAACCTTAGTGGCATCTTTAAGAAAACATGCAACATGATCACGACACAAAGGGAGACGTGAGAGCATGTGGTAGGAGGGCTGGCTTTAACATTGGTGGCCATGGATGGATGTTGAGGAAGGTTGCCCAGAGATTAAGTTCATCTAGTTCTCAATTTCTCCCAGCACGGGTCCCATACAATTAAGAGGAAAAGACATCCCTCACTATTGAGCCGCTCCTAGGATTCAACACTCTGGCTGAACAACCATTGTCACAGGGTTCTGTATCGTATGCTTCCTTGCCTTTCGGAGGCTTCCTGGGAACCTAATTGCTACTTACAATGTTGCATTTGGAAAAATTAATTTCCAAACAACCAAATCAGACTGTGGTTGAATCGTCAACCAACTTGTCAAAAATACATTGCTGTTTTTCCAATTTCACAGGACTATCGAGGAGAGGGTGGGGTGACATGTTCAAGGCCAGAGCCATAATCAGCATTAACTGCTGATCTTCAGGAAAGCTTTCTGGCTTACCTAGGTTCTGCTCTAGGACTATCTCCCAGCTCGCTCTTTCATTCAAGTTCACTGAGCCCCATAATTAACCTCAATTTGCTGTTTAGCCGTTACTGAAGTACTCAGTGCCATCAGGGCTTTTCTTGGCAAAGGTATAATTTTCTGAAGGATTATTTGCATTCCTTTCATTTGCAATCCCAATGATGCAGTTGCAGGAGTTCCGTGTTCCACGGAATAAACATCACAGAAAAGCCATTTAACTCAATCACCTCCTTCCAATTTTCTAGCCACTGGAGGTTAAATGAGAGGATAATGGAATATGGGGTGACAGAGTGGTGAAGACAACTTCTAGTTTTGTCAGGAATAACTGAGGCTTCAGGCAAGTTGCTAAGCCTCCTCTGAATCTCAAATCCCAGTTTGTAAATGGGAGTGGGGTGGGGGAAAAGCACTGAGCATTACTGTGAACGTTGAAAGAACGCAGGTAGTATAAATCACCCAGCACAGTACCTGCTCAAGACAGGTGCTCCATAAATCGGAATTTCTTTCTTTTGCTCCTTTCCCCATTGAAAGACCCAAGGGCACTGGGTAAGTAGGGTCATCTCTGAACTTCAGGACCAAACACAAAACACATAGAAACCAATCCCAGTTCCCTTTGCTAACCCAGAAACCTTCTTTGTTATCTGATGTAGTTTAGGCATTCTTCTGGGCTAACAGGAATAGAACCACACTTTCACAGTCACATTGCCGAAGTCAGTACCACATGGGGAATGATCTTTCTATGGAAGCATTATGAGTACTCAGAACACTATTAAAACTAGGAAGCCCCGCTGTCTTTGATAACTGTTGCCCCAAAAGGAAAACTCATTGAAAAGGCGAGGCAGCTGGGATAAGTTTCGGACCATCACCACGAAGGCCAGCATCTGCAGGGATGTTGTGACACTTGGTGAATTACTTCTGATGTACTCAATTTTGCAACAACGGGATTTGCGGGAGCATAACCACAAAACTCTCTGGGGTATGCTGCCAGTGTGCTCCACAAATGATGAAACACAAAACAAACAACAGCTAACTGGGAATTATGCAGATGTAATTCCACCAAAGGGGTTCCCGTGATGTCATAAACCACCCCAGCAAAGATCACGTCACAGAGGATCCCAGAAGGACCTGGAATCCTGTAACTCCGCAGTGGTCTCTGCCACAGAGGGGGCCCCAGGAAAGCCTTTCCCCATGGGTTTTGTGCCTCTCATCTCTGCAAGGGCCCTCCTTTCTTGTTCTCCTCCTCTGGGCTTTCCAAAATTACAGTCACCCTGCTTCCTTAAATGAAGTTCCATTCTAATTAGTTACACGGTCTGTCACTTAAGAGGCCCATGCACTCTTTGGACAGCAATCTAGGAATTGCATGGACTTCATTAAAAACACACACACACACACACACACACACACACACCAAAGCCTGATATTTAATAGAAAATTCATTTAGGACAAAAGCCCTGGGACATACCTTAAAAGAAGATATTTTCGGAGGAACGTTAGTGTGAGCCAATCTAGTACCCCACTCGTGGAATAAATGTGCCTTTGAACATGGCCAACTTGGAACGGTTAGGTTGGGATTTCAAATATAACCTTCCCCTAGTCAGTGTCTGAACAGGAGAGAAATGAAAACTTGGCTTTCTCAGACCACATAGAAGAGAAATCAACCAAATTGCAGACATATAAGAAAAAATGCTTTACCAACCATCAGAAAGGAAAGAAAGACTCTGTTTAAAAAAAAAAAAAAAAAAAAAGAACACCAAATACTGAACTTTAACTTCCTAAATATGGCGCACTTTCATCTGAAAGCTTACTTAAAGCTAAAGGTCAATTGCAAATATTCGTACCTGTGTGATGAATGCCCCTTCGTTGACCCGAGCTTTTTCTTCTAGAATAAGGGCTGAGATAATGATTACCTAAAATTAGTCATAAGGTTTTTACAGTCCCCAATAATTGCCTCCATCCTCTTTTCTTTGTTTTATGTGAAAAACTTAAAACAGGGTGGGGCACCTAGTAAAGGCTTTGTGCAGGCTCTGGTTTTATCTCCCACGTGTTTGTTCCCTCATTCTTTTACCCAATAACTGCTTATTGAGCTGCCCACAATATAAAAAGCACCAGGATCGGTGCTCTGAAGTATCAAATGTCTGCCTCTTTGCCCTTGTCTTCACAACCTTATGTATCTGGTGGAAGAGAAAAGACTAACGCTTCGGCAGGGTTGACAATGGACCACAGGATGTACAGTGGAGGGCATGAGGAACTACATCCTTATGTAAGAGTATGGCCTAAGAGAGTATTTTCAAACTTTTCAGTATGTAAAAATATCTGGGATATTTTACGTGCATGTGGTTTAGGAGATTCTGATACACTGGCTATGGGCCGGGCCCTGGAATCTGTAGGGGAACTAGGCATCACACTTGAAGATATATATGATCAAATTCGTAAGCACAGCAGAGAGTCAGCTTATCTGTCCTTTCTTTTATTCCTTGTTTCCCAATAGTTAGAAATGACCCACATGTGGGGGAGACATAGAAAGAAAGGGAGGCAATAAAGGCCAAGGGAAAGTTTTCCTAGATGGGGAAGGACTCCATGCTCTCCAACGAAGAATCTCTACCCCCAATTTAGAAACTCTACAGAATCCCCTAAAGTACAAACAGCATTTTTAGCCAGAATTCATCTTCCCAACAGAGCTGTGCTCCTAGACTCTAATACCCACTGGTCATGTTTAAGAGAAAACCTGACTTTCTCTTGCATAAAGCACATAAAACACATGGTAAACAGCTTCTCTAGACACAAGCACACTAGTTGTGCAATAAACTGTTGTCTAACTGCTCCACCCATGGTGATCCATTTCCTTCACATGTACCACAAGTGCTAGGCATGCTGACATATTACCGAAGAACACCAGGGAGATTTAATTGTTAATTGCTTGACAAAATAATAATAGAGTCCTAGATGCTTCATGATACAGAAATGCAGTCTGCATGTCTCCCAGGTTTATCAGATTTCAAAGCCATACATAGGGAAGCAGGTCACATGTCAGACTGAGGACAGAATGTTTATCTTACTCAACTGGTTAGGAAATCTAAGTTGGCAAAACAATGGCAACTTTATGTATAATCACAGTTAACATGGTGAGTATTATTCATGTACAAAAATTTAAGTAAACCACACAAAATCTCAGAGGAGTGGCGAGACAGTGCTGTGTTAGAGAAATTCTGTTTATGGAGGAAATTGAACATGGTTGGTCTCCAGGAAACTGGCTGGCTGCGGTGGTGTGGGAGAAGAAGTCTTGACACCTGGTGTCCTAAGCACAGGCCATACATCCTCCACTAAATTCAGTGACTAAATTGGGGTTGGGCATTTCTCTTCAGCCACTACCAAGTTCATGGTGATGGGTGAAGCAAATGGGAATATGAAAGGTCGGTGCCATCTCAAAGTTTAAAACGATGTGCATCACTTTTATGCTAAAGAGGGGAAGGGGGACCTGAAAGAGAAGACCACATCCAGGAACTTCTGGGCGAGACTCCTGGCTCTGCTGGGCACTTCTGTGTGGCCTTTGAGTGTCACTAAAACATCACAAGCCATCAGCTTCTAACTGTAGATCAAAAATGGATGTCTACTGGGTCACTCAGTGGGTGACATGCTATAAGAGTGTGACTTTTGGAGTAGGGAATATTTCCAATTTTTAGTGACATTAAGTGGCATTAAACGTTGGTTGGAAACCACACTGAATATATATCTAAGCCTAGAATAACTGATTCTTGTCAGAGATGTTGTGGCAGTGGGGGCAGGAAAAGGGAAAGCACCTAGCTGATGCCTTCATTGGGAATAAAAGTAGAGTATCAAAGCCTTTGTTTACATTATCTCATTATTCCAAACAACAGATTTGTCTAAAGTCAACCAGCAATTACAGTACTCCCCCCTTATCCACAGGGGATATGTCCCAAGATCCCCAGTGAATGGCTGAAACCATGGATAGTACCGAACCCTATATAAACTATGTTTTTCCCTACATATGCATTCCTTTTCACTTAAAGGAAGCACTTCCCAGCTTCTGGGTTGGCATATCCAAATAGCCAGCATCACCACTCTTGTGTTTGTGGGCCATTAGTAAGGAAAATAAGGGAGACTTGAACACCACTGCTGCAATACCAAGGCAGTGGGTCTGATCACTTGGACTGCTGCTAGGTGACTAACAGTAACATCAACAGTGTGGATGCTGGATAAAGGGATGATTCACATCCCAGGGGCACGGAGCAGGACCAGTGAGATTTCATCCCACTACTCAGAATGGCATGCAATTTAAAATTTATGGGAATCATTTATTTCTGGAATTTTCCATTTAACATTTTTCTTTTTTACCACTGCTGACCATGATGAACTGAAACTAAAAAGTAAAACAGTAGATAAGGGGGTCTACTGTGTATTGTGCAACCGTAAATTCACACAGGATTCTCTGAATAAAAAGTGAACTGCTTTGAAACTCCTAATGTCCTTAACTCTAAAGGTTCTTGCTTTTTTTTGAGGTCTGAATATATATTTACTAAAATGTATTCTTGGGTTTTGATCTTTATATGATAACTTAATTTTAAAAAGTCTTCATTTGATTCCTATGGTAGAATAACACATACACATTCAGTTCTTTATTTCTCAAATATTTTCACAGATGCACTATCTTTTTGGCCTCCTCCATTCCCATGAGGAAGCTAGACAGAGCAGTGACATGTCCACTTTATAGCCAACAATATGAGCAGAGACATAAAGAGAGATTGTGTAACACGGCCATGTGTTGTGAAGAGCTGGCTGGTCTCCCTTTTCTTAACTCTGTATTGTTCCCCTGGACTATAAGGCATCTCGTAGAAGTGAGCTGATGTCAAAGATGGTGGGATATAATGAAAAAGGTTACAGTGGTGTCAGGAGAGAAAGATGCAAGTCACCTATCAGCCACAGACTTCTTATCTGTCAAGAATTGTGCCATCTCTCCTGGCTTCTTAGAATTGTCCTTTTAAAATGTAATAGTATCTGTAGATATTCTTGGAGTTTGTGAAGCAATTTCATATTTAATCTCACTTTGTCTTTCATATTATTATTATTAATCCTTTCAGACAAAGTAATGCATCGATTTACTAAAACAAATCAGGGGAAAGAATTAAAGATACTGGCAGTAAGCATGTGAATTCAGCTAAAATGATTGTACTTAATGCCTACCCAAATCCTGCTGGAATATCCTGGCTATTCAAGGTAGCCCTGAATCTCCAAACCAAAACCAAAACCAAAACACCCCTCCCCCACAGACAGCACCGACAACAGATATTCTCACCACCTTGGGAAAGAAGAATGTTGGAGGGAAGAAAAAGGAAGAGAAGACATAAATGTAAATAGCACTCCATATATTGTGAGTTAAAATAACCAAACCCGGGAAAATCTCCTTCCCCGAGGGACGCCGAGAACAGACGTGGAGCAAACTCGAAGGGAGAAAATTCTTTTTCTTGCCAGAAGGGAGCCAGCCTTTAAAATGTGTCTAGCAAAACTGCAGATTTCAGCTTTTGTGATTAATGAACTAAATTACGTTTCATTCTAAAATGTGTTGAGGATTCACCCCATGGTCTTTCCTCGAACTTGAGGATTAGAGCGCTGAAGGGCACATCTGGGTATAAGCAAAGAGCTCACTGGGTGGTTCTTTTTCTTCCCTTAGAAACAGGCAGTGAGGGGACCAGCAGGAATTTTGATTGGGCAAGTGTGGTTTTTTAATCCTCAAAAATGATGATTACGCTCTGTTCCCCCTTTCTCATGAGGAGAAAGCTGAATTATTACAACGTCTAATTCATCATTTAAAATTTCTTTCTACACGATTTCATTCCACTTGTTAATACTTTTCCCTAAAGAAAATATTTGCATTCATCAGGCAGATGTTGTAACCTCAACTAATAGCAAATTATATTTTCTCCATAATTATCGTGTTACCTAAAGGCCTGGGGTACTATAGACTTTGTAGCTAGATAAATGCATTGTCTTTAATTTTTATAAATGCTCCTTCCTCTGTGAAAGCATACTTCTGCGTCCTGGAATCTGTTCCTGTCCTACCTGATCATCATTCTACCAGGAACAGAGAAAAAAACATGCCATTACATGTTTGGGTATTTTCTTTATTTGGGGAAAACACAACCTTTGAAAATGGGATTAAAAATTCCCCCCATCAATTAAAGAAAAATCAGGAATCGAGAATGCTAATAAGAAAAATTGGTAAAAGTCAAAAGATAATACTTTAGCACATCTATATTTTAACTGAGTCTACCACAGTTGATATATAGATGACATTATTTTCCTATTTAGACCTTTAAATGTAAAATAATACAATTCCTAAAATAAGCAGTGTTGCACTTGGATATTACTTTTATATTAAAAAGAAATTACTTGCAGATAGAGATTGCAAAAACAGCACAATCAGATTATACCAAAAAAATCTCTATTTATTTACTTACTGCAGCTTTGCTATATAAGCCCCCCCCATAAAAGTATCTAACCTTAAGAATTTCTCAAGATAAATTAATAATCATAAGTATTTAGAAAATAACTAAGCAGTATTTGCTGAGGTGTTGAATATTTCTACAAAAAGCACTGAGAGAAGAGTTTGCTTGGGCTGAGATGAAGTAGTCAAGGAGGGTGTCACACAGAAGTGTGTTGGGAACAGGTCGCATGGGTAACTTTGAAAAGGGATCAAGGATTGATATGGGCCATTTCATATCAGAAGTCAGAGAAGCAGAAAGAAGACTAGAGCTCAAGAGCATATTAGGGCAAATGGGGAAAGAGTCAGATCTGCACATGTGTGACGGACAGGTTACTGGGACAGGGATGGAAACATAAAGGGTAATAAAAAATAAAAAAAAAGAACAGGACAAATAATTTGGTCTTGCTGTAGAAAAGAATGAATGCAATTGTGAGTTCTAAAGAAGGGGGCACCCGTGGATTTTTAAGAGTATGTAAAAGAACACACGATCATTTATCATCCACTCACTCAGCAAGTATTCTTTGAGGACCTATTATATCTGCTCAGTTTGCCACCTGCACACAGAGGAGGGCTAGCATGGATGCAGGGCTTTAGGAGGCTGGTACAGCAATGCAGGGGAGATATCATGGAGGCTTGGAAAGAAGATGGATTCAAGTGATTTCAGCAAGTAAACTTGGGATCAGGGAATGGCTTGGACAGAGGTGTAAAGGAAGGAGCCAAGAATGAAATTTCTAAGTTTTGCGCCCATATGATGTGGTGCAGGAAGATGGGAAAAGCTCTAACAGGATCAGATTGGGGAAAGAAAGCTCATTTGGTGGCATGTTTTCTTGTTCTTGAGGTCTAAGCACTTTTGTATTCAAATGGAAATGTCCCATAGGTAGGTAGCTACATATATGAGCCTGTAATTTTAAGGGGACCGTGAAGCTATAAGCTGGGAGTCAACAATATAGGGATGGTTATTGAAATGGCCGGCCTCAAGGAGATCTCCAAGGCAAAGGGTATGAAGCAGGAAGGGGAGGAAAGAGGGCCTAGAACTTAGGCCAGATTGGAAAGGGAGTCCACTGAAGATAGGAGCTCATTCTGTCACTAGGTGAGCATGTATGGAGCACAGACAACAGGTTTACTGCTGTCTATATGACATATGACCGCTGTAATTCAGACCAGGATTTAGGGAAAGAGCACCGGTAAAAATGGAAAGGAAATACTTATTTAATGCAACCCCCCAATCTGGATTAATGGTGATATATAGGTCAATGCCCAGATATCAAGGTTTTGATTCAACACCTATTTCCTTTGGTTCTTTCCACTTAATATATTTGGGTGTTACCTGGAAAACAAATTGAACAGTAACCAGGTCCCCAAACCTCAATTCCCAAGAAGTTGCTAACCAGGCTATTATAAATAAATGGTCAGAGCAGAAACATACATGAAAAGATCTGGTGCATGTCCTGTCATTGAGCTCAACAGCTGTCTCCTTTACAGAGGAATCTGAAAAAAAATAGTATTTAGGGGGCTTCTGTGGCCTCCTTTGTTGCAATTTCTCTGCAACAAAGAGGTCTTGGACAACCAATTGGGGCACAGAAAATGCAAAGAAGAGGACAGTAGACAAGGACAGGAGGCTTGGGTACCAAGTCCCCTACCATCTGCCAAGCCCTACCCAATGCTACCAAACCCTTTGCAGACTAGCATGAATTTGTGTGGGTAAATATAAAGGAAACTTGAGAATACGTGGTTCTCTCTGTATATCTGAAATGCTGGCTAGGCCTTTCACTTTGCCCATAGTCAAGCTGATTAAACTGAGCATATCCTGGCTCCAATTTTGATGGACTTGGGCCCCTTAGCCTTGAAGTTGTATATCTGAATCCCCTTTGAAAACAGTTGGCCTCCTCATATGTATTTACAGTACTGGGAGAGTGCCCGTCTGTTTTTTATGCTTATTTATAACTGCACCACCTTCCAGCACTGTGAGTCCTCTAATATAATATAATGACATGACTAATGATGAGAAATTAAGTGACTGGGGTGAGTGTTTTTACTCCCAGACGAATGTTTGTGGGAAGGCAATTTCCTTTACCGTCCTGGCCTTGTGCTTCTGTTTCTCGGGAGCACCAGAGCTCAGATTATCTTGGGAGGTATGTAGTAACCACCACCTACACTAAGAAGACAACATTTTCATTCTGCCGCTCTGCAGCTCCCAGCGATGCTTTGTCTTGTTGGCCTCCAGTGTCAAGGAGTGGTAAGAAGAGAAATAGAACATTTCAAGATTTACAGAGCGGGATTAAGAATTGACTCTCTTATGTCCTTTGGGACTTTTGAAACCCCCCAAAAGGGAGGAGCAGTGGAGGCCAAGAGAAAGATTTGGGATTTGCAAATGCTTTTGTACATCCCACCTGTCTCACCCAATACTTGAGGCAGCCTATTGTTCTTCCTTTGAGGGAAAGAGGGTTACCCGGTTCACCTCTAGGAGGGCTGATGTTCTGCCTTATCTGAGACTCCTGGTACTGTGAGGGTTTCTGTGGAAGTTTGGCAGCACCTCCCTGATACTGCAGCTCTCAAATCTGCCCCACTTTCTTTAAATACTAGAAGTTTGTAAGCACAAATGTCTACCTACCTCTTCAGGGTCAAACCCTCTCCTTCCCCAGGGAACCTTGGCACCAGGCCTAGCACCCACCAAATTCATGTGGTTTACTGCACTCCCCTCCTGCCCCTTCCAGCTCACCCTGGAATCCTGACACCCTCATTTCAAAGAGAAAGGCAGACAGCCTTACCAGCTATCTCCATGTCTCTATTTATGCTGGAGTGTCTTCACGATTTTGGTATTTCCCATCTTTTGCTACTTGTGTAGGGGGGTCTTCCAGCATGCCTCTCTTTCCTGCAGGAGTCCAAGGGTTTTTGAAAGTAGGGTAGGTCCCAGCCTGGCCTGGGAGAAATTCGCCCCCTAGAGGCATGCCTGCCCAGATTCCTGGTACATCCCACCCACCCAAACTGGGAGGCCAAGGGCAGAGGTGGGCTAGGGGTGCTTGCATCTTTTCCTGCCCAACATGGAGATCATTAAAATCTAAGATTTTATGGGCTGTGTTTTAAAAGTTAAATTCACTAAATTACTGAATTAATTTCCCCTCATCCTATTTTACTCCCTTCCCAGTCCCACTCCCCAAGAGATGAGATTCAAAGATCCCTGCTGTTCAGGCCCCAGAAATATCTATTCCCACCTAGGAATTGCCATGCAGTCTCCCCACGCTGCCTGCTGTTAAGAAAATTCCGAATCACTCGCAAACAACTCCAGGAAAGTAGACCAAATAGGAACCAGAGAACATGACCTTGTCCTTTCTCAGAACTCAGATCTTGGGGATTCGAATAAATACACATTTTTACAAATTTATTTCTCATTTGGAGCTGAGTCTGGGGGAATCACTATTGGTAAAAATAAGCCCCATAGTTCTTGGGAATCATAGCTCCCTCATTACTTGGTGTAGAAAAGGAGCCGGACATCCCGTACCCAGGGCTGCATTTGGGGCATAACTAAGACCTTTAAGGAATCCTATACGTGAGAACTTCAGGAACAACAGAATCCTTCCTCAGACTCTTCTGAGAAGTCACGTGTGTGTGATGGATTTGTTCTGACATGTTTTCTTTATTTTCTTTCATAAAGTTTCCTTCGCCGACCACCCTTTGTGCGTTGTTCCCCTCCCGTCCCTATGGAGTGGCCATCGTCCCTGTAATCAGCTTCCCAGATATTTTTTTTTCATCAAGAAAAGTGGTTCCAGGACAAGTGAATCGTAGTGATTTTTTAAGTCTTAAACCTAAAATCGATAGATGGCCCGAAATTCTCTCTAAGACCACTTCCTCCGGGCCGCCTTACTAGATTAGACAAATAACACCAGGGATCAACTGAGATTAAGACCATTGGAGAGACTTCTTACTCAAAAACGTGTGCACATGGGAAACAAACGCTGATCCCCCAGCACGATGACTGTCCCTCCTCAGATGTCTCCTCAGTGCGTCTCCGTCTCCGTATTGATTGGTTTAATAAGAAACAGCCTACGTAGAGAAGAGGAGGCCGTGGCACTTGGTGGATATTACTATTGCTGTTTGAGACGGTTGGTTTTTAATTGAGTGTTGTTAGCTTGCTCACTGAGCGATTCGATTTTACAAGAATCCAAATTCTAATAGCGCTGTCAAATGCATCCTCTTAGTATTATTGAAAAGGGAGATAAAGGACATCTGTGCAGTGGGATTGGGGCCCCTGCATCAAATTAAGCCGCAGGATACTCCACAGAGAGTGCCCAGGGATTGCAGGGACAGCGTGTGCGCTCAGGTAAGTGTCTGGATACCAAGAGGCCGCAAGGAGTTGTCCCCTTATCGAATAGTTCCCGTAAATGCCTAACTCTGGCGCAGAAGAATACTCTGAGGATCCCGTTATGTGAATTTAGGAATCGCTTGGAGGATGCTAAACCCCCCTCCCCTCCCCATTTCACTTTTTCTTCCCGGAGATTCTTTACCCAAACACTCTTCTCTTCTATTTTTTAAAAAAAAGCAAGACGCAAGCCTTGTCTCCTTCATTTCTAAAAATTGTACTGCCTAAAGTTTTTGCTGACTCCTTCTCTCGGAAAGGGTAAAAAAAGAAATACGTATTTTTGTGAACCGTGCTACCAAGAGCGGGCGGCAAGCAAAGACCCTCTCTCGCTTCGCACAGACTTGCAGCATCCCGCCGCCCGCGGTACCCCCGGGGCCGTCGGCCTCTGTGATGGAGATTTTCCAGGAGCCGGGTGTCAGCTTTTGGTGGGGTTCTCTGCTGCAGGAGGGGAGGAATTGTGAAAGAAACAATGTCTTTTTAAGTAGGAATCCAATTAGTTTAGAGACCCTCCTGGCTGAAAACCTACTGATGCCTTTTAAACGTGAAAAAGCATCCAGGAGGTGGCTGCTGTTGGGGCGACGTTCAGAACTCCGACCCAGCGGGGTAGGAAGATGCGTTTCTGAAGTTGCTGGGGGGTTGGGATTGGGGGGTTTGCGTGGAGTGGGGTGGCGTGGGTGGGTGGTACCTTGTTGGTTTGGAGATGATTTATTCACTCGGGTTGTAAAATCTAAAACAAGGCCCTGGGAAGCTGAAGAAACTACAGGGACCCTTGTGACCTGCTGCTGCCCGCCTGACGCCTCTCTTCTCCGACCTGAGCGCGGAAGGCTGAGGCCGCCCAGCTTCAGGGCGAGCTTCTGGGACGGGACGCCGCCTGAACTGCGGGAGAGGCTCTCGGGCCTCGGAAAGGGCCCGAGCTGAGAAATGGACGTGGAGGCAGCAACTGTTCCTTAGGGTTGGGGGATCTGGAGCAGGGAGCATTGGCAGCCTGGGGCCTCGAACTGAGTGTCCCACCTTCCTTCCCAACACTGCAAACTCCAAGCGGTGCTTGGCTCCAAGAAGGTGGAAGTCACCAGCCTGTCCGTTTTCCCAAAATTAACTTAAGGGACGGAGGCAATCCAGCCCCTGCCCCTGCGTGTAAGATAAAACAGGATTCTCCACCTCTGCTCTGACCTTGACTTTGGGGACTCAGTGACACTCCCTCCCCGTGATCCTAGATTTTAGAACCTCCTCTAAAGAGATTTTCTTCCCTGGCTACCCTTCAAACGATGCGTTTTCTTGACTCCCCATCGAGGGGAGATCATGGAGGCTCAAATTCAGAGTGCCACCCGCGCTCTGGGTCCCAGGATGGCGCCCCAGAACTCCTTGCACCGCAGAAGTCTGTAAACGCTGAGACTCCGGGGAAATGGATATTCTGATGCAATTCTAAAGGCAGCGCGCCTCGGGGATGTCCAAGCTCCCCTAGGAGTTTATCGCACGGGGACTGGCTGGCAGAGGTGGGCCTGGTGTGTGGTGTGGCGGAGGGATTGGGCGCTGAGTCCCCGGGCCGCGTTTACACCTCTCCCTTTGTGACAAATCCATTTCCCGGCCTCTGTGCTGCTTTCCATCCGCCCTGGCCAGGCCCCAGCTGCGTCCGGCGGCGCACACTTAGCGCCGGCCTGTGAGTGTGTGCGTGTGCGCGCGCGTGTCTAATTGACTTTCCGTCTACCTTTTTATGACTACATGTGTTTCCAACAAAAGGTCTTATTAGGACAATCTGGTTTCACTAATTTAGAGGCTGGGAACATGGAAGGCAGGTTTTTTTTTTTTTTTTTAAGAGTTTGCAGAAGTTCAGATTAAGAAATGACAGCGGGATGCACAGTCCTCCTAGGAGTAGTCTGCCTGTTTTATGACCTGTTCCTCTTTCCTTTCCCTGACTGCCGCCGATCTAACACCACTACCCCCCTTCACACTCCACACTCCCCCACTAGCCACTGCGTTCCCAACAGTGTTAAAGAACCGTTTCCTTAAACCCTTAAGGTATTGGAACCTAAACGTTTTAGAAACTCACGGGCTGGGAGAATCCGTAGTGCAGGAAAGAAAGGGGAGCGAATCTCAACCACCAGGGAAACAGAATTCCAGGGGGTGGGTGTGCAGATCAGCAGGAGCCCTCTCTTTGGACAGGACACTTAGCAGTTCCTTGCCCAGGTTGTAATTCAAAAATTTGTAACATTAATGATCTAAAGGTGCAAGTGTAAATGGAGTTTGTTTTACCAATTTCAGCCTAAAGAAACTTTAGGAAGGACCTGTTTCCATATGGCTGGGAGAATAAAAGGTGTCTCAGAAGGCTCCCCATCTCTCCGAAGGAGATTCTCTTCAGGTCTCAGTCTGGAGGGGCCTCCCAGCAGGCTGCAGGAAGCGCCTGACTCTTGGTGAGGCCTCTGCCCTTGGCGGGCTCAGAGCCCAGCTCTAGCCCAGCCTGGAGACTCCTCTGGTCTCTGGCCACTGTCTCCCCCAGACTGGAGGCCCAGCCTGTGCCGCTTCCAGGTAGCCCACAACCACCTTCTGGGCAACTCCTGAGGGAGGCCCGAGAACCGAGGGCAAAGGTCCTCCCCTTCACTCCAGAGATGATGGAGAAGGACAAGGGAACATTATTTCTAAGAGCAACAACTATTTGTTAGAATAGGCCTCTTGACATCTCTAGAAATCTAAGAAAACTAAGCCTGTGTGTGTGTGTGGCCCCAGGTGAAGGTGATTTTCCCCCCCCATCACCTCAGCTCTGCTTTCTGCTACCTCCTTTCGTAACTCTATGGACCACCCTTCCTCACCGTCCTCTCCCTGGCTGGGCTGGAAACCTCCGTTTCCTTTCCGGTCCGCTGCTCCCCAAGGGCCTTGGTACTGCATTCTCTGAGGTGTGCACAGTTACCAAGCAGGCAGGTTCCTGCAGCTCCCATCCCTTTCCCTCCGACACAGTCCCCAGCTGAGCCCACTGCTCTTTGCTGGTCCTCCTGCCCCCAGCAGATGCCACGTGGGCAGCGACAGGCCTGGGCGGCGAGAGGCATGGGTCTCAGGAGCTGCCCGGTCGCCTTCCTCCACCTCAGGCACAGCCTTCGCCTGGGCTTGAGGGCGCTTCCCAGGCAGCCTCCTTGGCCCAGCCTCGCTCTGCGGCACCCTGTGCCCACAGCTGCCCGCCTGTGCCGTGAGCCTGCTGTGGCCCGGGGCCTTGGGCCTGCTTTGCAAGCCCTCTGCTCACACTTCGGGCTGGACAGGCGCGCCCCACCCTCCTCTAAGCAGCACTCTCTTCTCCACTCTGTTTTCTGTGGTGGGTCCAACCTCCTGGGCTCTGAATGGCGATAGCTTTTGGAATTGGTCGTTAGCCATGGGAAACAAGGCCAGAATGTGCAGAAATGCCGAAGCTGGGCAATAGGTGCATGGACGTATGGAATACTATTCTCCCTATTCCTCATGCGTTTAAATGTTCCCTAGTAAACCTTTAAAAAGAATAATATCATTATACGGTGCATTTTCTTGGAGCTAAAAGTGTCTACGCAGACAATGAACGATACCTGTGTGTGCAACAAGAGCAGTACCCAGCACCACTACCCACTATCCACTGTCGGCTGCCAGAGGAACCCCTGCCTCTGTGCCTGGCCCTTACCTACAGTTGGGGACACCGGTCTTCACCCTCAGAGTTGGCCATCGTTCCCTAGGGACAGGCCAGGCCAGACGCCCCGCAGCCGGCCCTCTGCCTCTGCGAGTACATAGGTCCCAATTCTATTCTGGCTAAAACCCGCTGCAGGGAGCCCACGCCGGGACCGAGGAAGAGTGGGGGTCCCGCTCCCTCCCCTTGGGGGCTCCCACTGCTTTGCCCAGGCCTCGCCTCCAGCTGTTTCTGGGTCTAGTTTGTCTATTTTCTGAAAGTCTGACATTGGCCATGTCTTTGAAAGTCACAGAATGCCCAGTTCCACAAGTTCCAAATTGGAAGACAAAATAGCAGTTGGCAAATAGTGACAGGGACAGAGATCCGCCGCCTTTTAAAACTCCCGGCCACAGCTAGGCTCCTGCAGACCCCAAGGAGGAGCTCTCCCGCCCCAGGTCACCTGGGATGAGCTAGGTGTCAGGTCCGTTAGAGTCACGCTTTAAAGCTTGGTTAATCACAGAGGGCCATATTCCTGGGGGCACTACTGCCAGTCCCGGGAGGATGGGGAAGGGAGACCGCGCTGCAATTCCCCGGAGGTTTTGATGCCCATGGGGGAACTCCTCCACAGTGACCCGGGCTCCGCATGAGAGCCCAGCTTGCCCTGCGCATCTCGCACGGGATCTTGCGGGTCAGGGGCTGGGTTTCACACCAGAGGAGTCATTCATTCAGGCGTTTGACTGTGCCAGGCTCTCCACCCCCGCCCCCCAGGTGCAGGTGGAGGGGGCGGAGGGCAGCTCAGGAGGCTGTCCGGGCGCTCCAGCGCAGCCCCCGAGCCCCGTGCTCTGTCCCTCTGTCCGCCTCTGTCCCTGCGGCCCCCTCACCGCACCCAGCGCTGGCAGAAGCCCTCCCGTCCCCCGCACGGCGTCTTCACCGCAAACAGGGCGGGCTCCTCCCGTGTGCACCCTTCCCAGCCCGGCCGCCCTCCGGCGGGGAGGTCGCGCCGCCTTGCTCGCTGGGGACGGGGACGGTGCAGCGGCCTCGGTGCTCCTGACCCCGGCCGACTGCCCTGGCGACACCTTCAGAGGAGCCCCCTTCTCTCCTCCGGCCCTTCCTCCGGCCACTGCTTCCCCCCGGCCCCCGCCCTCGGTGCCAGACCCGCCGGCCCGCACTCACTGTCCTGCTGCGGGGTGTCGCTGCCGCTGGTGAGCCCCGGCGACTCCAGCAGGCTGCGGCCCGCCTCGCCCACGCTCTCGTCCGCCTGCGCCGCCACCATGTCGCCGGCCTCCTCCAGGTCGAGCAGGTGACTGACGGAGAAGTTCTTCTTCGCCTGCAGGGTGTCGAGGTTGCCCGGGCTGTCCAAGCGGCCGCCCAGCGCCGGCTGCCGCTCCAGGACGTGCCCGTAGCTGGAGGTCATGGTCTCCCCCTCGGATCCCACCCACCCCCCTCTTCCCGCTCGAATCAACACCAAACGCTGTGGGCGCGAGGGGGGAGAGGAGCCGAGTGGGGAAGAGAGAGGGGGAGTGGAGAGGAGAGAGAGAGAGAGAGAGAGAGAGAGAGAGAGAGAGAGAGAGAGAGAGAGAGAGAAGGAGGGGAAGATCAGGGGGGAAGAAAAAAAGTGGAAAGAGGGCGGGGGACCCCTGGTACAGAGCAGAGCGCTCTCCCGCCGCCGCCTCTGACAGCCTCGGCTGCCTTCCCGAGGCCAAGTCCGGCGCGATCCAAGGAGATAACCCACACCAAAAAAATAAAGTCCGACAGTCACCCTCCGTTCAAGTCAGGAGAAAAGAATTCCTTCCACCTCTCTCTCCAAAAGCGTCCACACGCACACACTAAAAATAATAGTAAGGGGGAGAGAGGAGAGAGGGGAAGCCAGCAGGGCGGGGGAGTTAGGCAAACACAAGAAGAGAGGAGAAGGGGTGGGAGAGAAGAATCAAAGTGGGTGTTTTTTTTTTTAAGGCTAAAAAAGTTATTCCCAGGCAAGAGTTCAAGCACCAACAGAAGAAGGCTTGTCCCAGCTTTAAAACATCTTCAAGAAAGCGTGTTCCCCCTCTCCGCACTCCTGCGGATTCTCAGGAGTGACTAAAGTTTCAGGAGGAGAGGGTGATGTCTTGCAGATGTACTGGAGCGCAGGATTCTCACTTTACTTTCCGTGAGGAAGGAGGAGGGGAAAGGGCTTCGGAGTCCGAAGGAGGGTGGTGGCGGTGGGTTCCCCCCTTCCTCTTCTCTCTCCCCCTCTTCTTGCTCAGCTCCTTTTCCTTCTCAGTTGGATCAAGAAGCTCTCTGGCACTTCAAAAGGCACAAACTGGCATGCAGAGGACGCTTTGTAGGGAATACAAGAAAATTGGAGACCCCTGGGAGGGCAGATCTCGACTTAATAGGAGCCTGTAATTACGTGGCAAAGCCTTTGTGCGGTGCCTGACGATTTACAGACCCCCTTTCTCCATCACAATCTCCCTCTTCCTCCTTTTCCCTCGGACCGAAAAACAGTCTGATTAAGAAAACCCCCTTTGCCAACATCTGAGCCAGAGAGAGAGAGGGAGGGAGGAAGCGAGAGAGGGAGAGGGAGGGGAGGGAGGGGGCAGGGAAGAGGGAGGGAAAGGAAAGCAGAGAGAGAGCCCCTTTGGATTTTTCAAGTAAAGGTCTAATTATCATTCCCCCGCAATAGTATCACAGGGAGAACAGACAAACTGAAACCCACAGTCACTTCAAACGCGAAGATTATTTTGCTTCGGCGCGTTAACTCCTCCGGATTCGTTTAAGATCCTGTTGGGGGGAAAAAAGTCTCATTTGCATGTTTTGATAGCAGCTGTAGGAAAACTGGTTGGAGACCATCCACAACTATCTCCATCAAATTTTCTCCCCTCTCTGCCTTTAAAAAAACATTTTTTTTTAATGTTTCCTGCTGTTCTAAGAGTTTGTTGTTGTTGTTTTTTTGCCGTGGGGGGAGCGGTGGAGGAGCGTCTCAGAGAGAACGAGGGAGAGAGCAAAGCACAGGAGGGCTGCGTTTGGCCCTCCAGAGACAACCTATTAAATAATGCCATAAAGTACCGGAGCGATCCTAATGGGAGTCTCCCACGCCTCTTCCGCGGACGAGGGCAGATTGGGGGCGATCGGAAGGCACCGAATCGATCCGAGGCTCTCTGCGCCGCTGGGATTCCCCCCCCCTACCCCCACCCCCCACCCCTACCCCTACCCCCACCCCCCACCCCCACCCCGACCCCCATCCCTCCACCCCCACCCCTACCCCCGCCGGGGCGGTAGGAAATCTACATATTTATTTAGCTGGAGGAAAGGACTCTGGAAGTCTATCACAAATGCTCCCCGTCTCCTCACCCCCCCCCCCGCCCCCTCCCCTGCCCAATTTCCTAACCTTTCTGGTGCGGCCAAGGTCGCTCCCGGGCAGAGACTAAACCCGGAGGGGCGCGCTGCCCGGATGCGGAGCCGGCTGCGCGCTCCCCGGCGGAGGCTGCGGCGGCGCAGGGTCCCGCCCGGTACCTCGCGGCTTGCGGAGGGGAGGGGGGTCCCACCGAAGTGGACAGACAATGCTCTGCCGTCTGTCTGCTGAGCCCTAACCTGACAGAGGACAAGGAGGTGCCCAGGGATTTTTTTTTCATGACCTGTTGGAATTTGGTAACAGCTTTAATAGTCTCATTAGAAATGAGTTACTATATGAGTAAGTAAAATATTAAGTGCTTATTTGTGGCGTTTTATGTTCCTTAAACACACACACACACACACACACACACACACACACACACACACGCCATCTCCCTTGATTACTAGATTTCTTTTTTTTCTTCTTCTTTCTTCCTTTTTCTCCTATAGCCCAGAGACTGGACTGAAGAGAAAGGGTCCTAGTGTGTGTAAATGGTTTCTGGGCTCCAAACGGCCGCCGTTAGCCCAGAACTCCCGGCCCTGATCTGGGAAAAGAACATTTGATGCCATCAAAGGGCTGCAGATTGAAACCAGATGTGCACGCCTCGGTTCTTTCCATGCATTTAATTAAGGAGCCGGGATGGAGGAGACTTTTTCATCATTAGTCCACCCACTCCCCCCCCCCCCGCGTCCTCTTTCCATCCCCTCGCCCTCCCCACGCCTGCCTGCACCCCCGACCGGGAGCCCGGAGCCCCGCCAGCGCCGCCCGCCGCCCCGGCTCCCCGCGGCCCGGCTCCCCGCGGCCGGCCCCGCAGGAACATCTGTCCGCGGCCCCGCGCGGGGCGCCGGCGGGAGGCGGACGCGCCCCGGGTGGGCCCGCGCCGAGCGGGAGCGTGGGGAGGGGGTGCTTCCACGGGGATTCCCACCCCGGAGCCTACATCCAGCGCCACACGTGTCAGCGGCACCGGCTCCGAGGGAGGCGACTGGGTCGCGCAGGGAGATTCTCGCCGGGCGGCCTGCGGGGTGCGCCCGGGCGGAGGCCGAGGGGCCGCGCTCCCTCCCCTCCGTGCGCGCCAGGCACCGGCAACGGTTTGGTCCCCAGAACCGAGCAGGCCCCTCTCCATCCGCACGGCTGTATTGTAAAGGCTGAGCTGCCTTTTGTGACAAAGGTCTGGGTCGGGGCCTGGGGCCTTGGACCCCGGGGTGTGCTGCTACCTTTGCAGACCCCACGCCCTTCCCCGGGGAGGGGAGGGTGCCCGGAGAGGACGTTAGCTGCCCTGTCCCGGGTGCGCCGTCCGCCGGGTGGTGACTGGGTGACGGGGCGGGAGCGCCCGGAATTCAGGCCGGAGGCGCGGGGCTGCAAACAGAAGGGACGTAGCCCCTCAGGTTGCACCGCGCTCTCCAGCGGAACCAGGCACTCCCTGAGCACCATCCGCTTAGCACTCGTGTAACCATACCAGCAGGTCCCACCAACCCACCTAGGGTGCTAGCGGTTTCCACAGGAACACCGCACCCAGCTGCTCAACAATTGTGGCCGGGATATGTGCATGTCTATACGCGATTCAAATGTCTGTGCACTGTGTTTTCCCCAAACTTCTATCAGAACGAAAGCTCAAATACCGGCGCCCGACTGTGCGGAGCTGGTCCAGGCTGGGCGCCCCTTTGAAGGACTGGGGTGGCCTCTGAGGACTGCGGGAGGGAGGGGGCAGCGTGCTCTCCGAGCCCAGAAGCTGGGATCTGGGGGCACACTCCCAGGGTGCCCAGGGAAAGGGGAGAGCTCCTATTGGGACAGGATCTCCAGGCAGACAGCAGGGCCCCTCTCGCAGCAGTCTGAGCGCTTTTTATTTATTTTTTCCGGGGGTGGGGAGCGGGTGGGGAGGGAGAGTTGGGGGAATCCTGTGGAGGCCACCGGAGCGCAGAAGGCTTGCAGGGATCTTAACCCCTCCAGAAGGTGTCTCCTTCCCAGGGTGTCCTGTAGGCCTCAACTGCAGAGACGGAGCCCCAACATCCTCCAGCTCCCCGGAGATCACCAAAGGGAGTCCTGAGTCTGGGTTTTTGGGGGCTATGTGCTGTGAGGGTCCCCAAGAAAGCACAACACCCCAGGCATAGGCCCTGCAGGACTGATTTTTCCCTTGGCATTTGCTTTGACTTCCTTCCGTCTGTCAATCAGTACTTATTAAAAATGTGAAGTTCTGGGTGATGTCACTAGCTAGAATCCATTTCCTTATGATCCTTCCCGCATCTGCCAGTGGCTGTCCAACTCTTGCCCTTTTTAAAATAAGTGTGTTTTCCCCCCTCTCCTTTCGTTTTCAATTAACAATTACTAGCGGATTGAATCCACAACCTGATTATGTTTTCATACAACATTTGTAATTTTTTGGGATTCTGGATTGTAATAGGGGGATTCACCCAGTAAATGGCAAAAGGCCAAAGGTGTGGGTTCCTGCTGCCAGCTGGCCGAGGGGCAAGGCTCTCTCCATACCTTGGAGCCAGGGCTTTAGGTCCAGAGCGCCTTCTTGGGCACCAAGCATTCCCCTGCCTGGCCTCCCCTTCCCGTCAGCACCCAGGCCCTGCTCCTGCTGGCTGGAGGGGTGGAGGAGGAGGGAACTTGGTGGACCAAAGTTCTCTGGCTCAGGTTGCATGAACCAGGAGGGCCAAGCACCTCTAGAATTTGAGAGGGACCATCTGGCAGAAAGATGTCAGGAGAGAAGAGGCTGTGCCTGGGGCCAAGCTTATCTCCCTGCAGGCCTGGCCTGGGAACTCAGAAGGCCCCAGAGAAACCTCAATCACCACTCTGTGACTTCCCCAGGTGCCTTGCTTTTTGGAAGAGATGGAAGGAGAGCATTTCTAACTCAAAATCTCTGAGCCCGTGTAGATCTTCCCTTGGCATTTGCTTTGACTTCCTTCCGTCTGTCAATCAGTACTTATTAAAAATGTGAAGTTCTGGGTGATGTCACTAGCTAGAATCCATTTCCTTATGATCCTTCCCGCATCTGCCAGTGGCTGTCCAACTCTTGCCCTTTTTAAAATAAGTCCTGTTTTGTTTTTTTATTTCTCCTCAAGTAAGTGGGAACAAAGCTGGGAGATCAGACCAAGGTAGGAGGAGGTTTGGTTCCCAGCCACAAGCCCTTGGGTAGTCCTCTCCATAGAGAGGTTCCGTTTTGATTTCTGTCCAGGGTTTCCCTGGCACTGGAAGCTGGTAGAATTCTGACCCGTCTGGCTAGCAGAATGCCCCCCACCCTAAGCAGATTCCCCTCTGAGATGGAAGCCAGGAGTTACACTCTTACATGTTAATAAGTTGTCATGACTATCGCATGTGATGGGTCATAGATTCCGTGACACATAATAAGACACTACCACCCTCGTGCACATAACATGTTGTGGGGTAGAAATGCTTTTCCACTCATGGTTGACAATCTAGTACATGTATGTCATTAACAATGAAATCTATTCATTAACAATGAAATCTATTTCGTTCATAATAAAACGGGATTCCGCAGGGTCCCCCTATTTTAACGTTTTTGAGGACACTTTATGCCAGACTTGAAAGGAAACTCTCCTTAGCCCTTCTCCTTGTGGCTCTTGTAATCATAAGCAGCATTTTAGGAACGTTCCTCCTATGCATGGGCGAATGTCCCTCACCCACCCCATCTATCTAATGGTCTTATTGAATTATTTTGATATTTTGCAACGATCAAATGAAATAGGACTGAAACCATATTTCCAAGTAGTGAGCTGGGAATGCATACATGATGTAACATGTTGAGGGGCCCATCAGGCTGGCACCTAGTGATGTTCGCTGGGACTTTCTGCTCTTCCAGTCACTGGGCACTAACTTTGTATCCACCACGAAGCCAGCGTTAGCTAAAGACGTCGGTAATCTGTACATTTGCAAATGCAATGAATGTCTTCCCACCTTATTTTCCAAACGCCTCTGCTGTAATCAACCCCATCGAGCACTCTCTTTTTAAAATTTCATCTGTTCCTCTCTTTCTCTTATCACTTCTCCCTGGTCTTCACTCTCTGAGCCTTTCCCTCAGCTCACTTCTTAAATATTGATATTCTCCTGTGTTCTGTCCTTCATCCTCATTCTCTTTTCCATTAAATTGTTGTTAGACAATCTCATACATTTTCATGGGTAATTGCCATCTGTGTCAATGAGTCTAAAACTTAAATCATCTTGAGCAAACTGGGCAACTGACTTCTTTAAGTCTCAGTTTACTCATCTTTCCAATAAGGCTAATCATGGCCCCTGCCATATGCATTTGTGAACTCACCTAGTCTCCCATGCTCTGCCCTTTCCCACAGTAAGAAACCTAGGCATTATTCCATCTTTTTCTCTTTGACACTATCTCCAGCTCATCTAAGTAATCACTAAGGTTTGCCTATTTTATCTAGTCAGCATAACCTATAATTAAATAGTCAACATGTGCTTGCCAAGTTGGAACTGAGGATTCAGTAACACTGGAGCAAATGAATACGCAAAACTCCATGTGAGTGTGTAGCTGTGGTGTTAGAGTATGTTCATATCATTTAGTAGTCAGGCTGCCCTCAGAACGTTTGTCTGTGCAGGTGCCATACCTCTCTGTCCCACAGAACTCAAGCCGGTCTCAGCAGGCAGGCTCAGAAGGATCACAAATGGCGGTTGGGAGGATAAGAAAGAAAACAAAAGTAAAATGCCTTACCACAGTCAATATTCATCAAATGTTAATTCCCTTCCTCTGCTATTCCCTTACACTCAGGTTACAGGTTCCTCTGGGCTCCATAGAAAAATAGGAGGCTAAATTCTCGATATCTACCTATTTTAGAAAAATCCTTTAGGGATGGACATATGCATGGGACTAAGAAGCTTTAAACTGGGAATAGCAATCCAGAGTTGCCAGGGGAACCACTGTTGATCCTTCCGTCCTGTGCTGGGAGAGCTCAAACCTGGGGGATTTTGTATAACACTCTGAGAATTAGAGAACCTGCATTCTCACTGGATTCTTGGCCCTATATAAGTATCTGAGCCAAGGTCATGGGCTGGTTCCCTGCCTCTATGAGGTTCCCAACTTTTGGACCCTAGAGCTCTGTTTCTGGGCTAACCAAACGTGGGGTGGGATTTTAAGATTAGGCACAAAATGCTTTGGGCCTGGGTAAGTTGGCCAATTTGAAGCCCATAAGGTGCTTCAGCTTTAATGCTCACTTGTGGCAAACCCAGTGGATGGGCCATGTAGAATATAGGCAAGACTATCTAGAAGAGCAGTTGCAGTTATCATTACCTCTAGGGTTACATTTTCCTGCCATTCTTCTCTCACTTTTCATCACTACAGATAGGAAGGATGAATTTACGTAATGGCATTTAGAAACCTGATTTTTTTTTAAAGGTCTGAAACAATGTATTATTTCAACACATTGCAGATCATGCACCTATTACTTCAACACTTGGTTAAGTCACTGTTCACCTCTTTTAGGCTTGTCATGAATCTGGTGTCCAGCTCTGTATATAAAGCACCAGAGCCACCTTTCCCCAACATACATGCTTAAAAACAAAACAAAACACCTCCTTTTCCCACTCACTGCTTTAGCCTTTCTACTTTCTGTGTTTGTTTTTCTTTTGAGCATCTTCTTCTTTAAATGAGAAGTCTGAATTATTTCCTTAAAATTTTTTTAACAATGTTTTTATTGATTTTAGAGAGAAAGGGAAAGAGATAGAATGATAGAAACATTGATCAGCTGTCTCCTGAATGCCCTCTACTGGGGATTGAGCCTGAAACCTAGGCATGTGCCCTGACATGTAATTGAACCAATGACCTCTTGGTTCACGGATCGACACTCAACTACTGAGCCACACAAAATAAAAGGATAAGAAGAATAGCATAATGTGAATAAAAAGCAATCAGAGGCTTTGACAACCTGGAAGACAAAAATTGAAGTTCATGACATGTCAAGGAGGAGAATCCACAAGAAACACTGCAGGCTCCCTGTTAGGAAATCTAGAAAGCTACAGCCTCAGAAAGCAAGCAAAATTAGATGTAAACTGAACCTCACTAAGATAGAGTTCAGTCCTAGATGGAATTGAATTGATTTGCCTCACTGTTGTCTTCACGAAGCTGAATCCTCTCTGCAAGACTATAGCATTCAGGGTCACCATAATTTTCATACAAAATGTTCAGCATTTGAGTTTTAAGAAACCATACATATTAAGAAACAAGACCGAGAGAAGTAATACACCAGATATGGGAGGCCCAGATATGGGAGGTAGCAGACATGGACTTAAAAATAACAATAATTAATATAATCAAAGTAATTTAAGATGAGAATTTCTCTGTTGAAACTCTAAGAATCAAATGGAATTTCTAGAACTGAAAAATATAACAACAGAACTTAAGAAAATAGTAGATGGCTTTAATTGGCACAGCTCAGGAGAGGATTAGTGAGCTTGAAAGTAGATCAGAAGAAAGCATCCAGCCTGAAGCATGGAGGGGAAAAAAATAATGGGAAGTAAAGAGGATTCTAGGGAGACGAAGAAGTAGGAAGCACCAGGAAACTGTCTCCTTACCTAGACAACAATTGCACTGGCAGAATCTGTCTAATGTAATTAATTTAAAACTCCGGAGTCTATTGAAGGCTTGAAACTTCCAGGGAAAGGTTTGGACAGTAAATTGAGGTTAATTTTGGTCAATTTCACTCTTAGCACAGTAGTGGCTACCCATCCTCCACCTTCAGCCCTATGGCAAGCAGCTGTGCACATGTTTCTGGAGCAAATACAAACAGCTCCTGGGAGCCAGAGCGGGGGGGAAAAAGGACCATAACCTCCAACCATCAGGGATCTGTGCTCTAACTGCTGATGGTTGTTTCTGATCACAGATGCGCAGCCCAAGAGGAGGGTAGGAATGGTTGTTACACTTCCCCCTATTGCTGCAAGCCCCTCCCCTTAAGTTGAAGTGGATTTAAATGGTCAGCACCCTACCAAACCCTTCATTTTAATCTTTTTTCCCTTTTTTGGAAAGCCATTAGAAAGTAGAACACTCAAAAGCAACTGCATATATGGTGAAAATTAGAAAGTGCCCATGCATGCCCAGGGAAGGGTGTGGGCTCAGAAAAGACCTGAGAAGATCCTAAGTTTATACCTCAGGCTGATTCTTGGACTAGAGGTAGTCCATAACAATGAAAACTAACAAACACTGGGAAAGGAAGAGAATCTGATTTTCAGAGTTACCACATTTTTATATACAAGTGTCCAGTTTTAAAAAATATATATATACAAGGCATACAAAGAAAAAGGAAAGTATGGCCCACTCAGAATGGAAAAAAAAATAAATAGACCAAGATGTTTAAAGAACTTCCTTGAAAATGCTCAAAGAACTTAAGATGTGGAGAAAGTTAAGAAAATAAATTGTGAACAAAATGGAAATATCAATAAAGAGATAGAAAAGATAAAAAGAAAATCTGGAGCTGAAAAGTACAATTAAAAAGAAAAATGCACTAGAGGGATTTAAAGACAGATTTGAGCAGGCAGAAGAAAGAACCAGAAAATTTGAATATATGACAACAGAAATGATCAAGTGCAAGGAACAGAAAGGAAAAAGACTGAAGAAGAATAAACATACTAAGTGATCTGCAAAACACTATCAAGCAGACCAGTTTTTGCACTGGAGAGCCCTCCCCCCCCCCAAAAAAAAAAAGAGTAAGGGGAAGAGAGACTATTTGAAGAAATAATAGCCAAAAAAAAAAAAAAAAAAACCTCCTCAAATTTGATAAAAGGCACGAATATAAATATCCACGGCAGTCATTGAACTCCAAGATGAGCTCAAAGAGACCTACAACATTATAATCAAACTTTCAAAAGCCCAAGATATAGAGAATCTTGAAAGTAACAAGAGAGAAGAGACTCATCACATCCAAGGAGACTGTCAGCAGATTTTTTTTTTCATCAGAAACTTTATAGGACAGAAGGCAGTGGGCTGATATGTTCCAATGGCTCAAAGAAAAATAAACTGCCATCAATAACTTGGAAAGAATAACTTTCCTTCAAGAGTGAGGAAGTAATTAAGATATTTCCAGGAAAATAAAAGCTGAGGGAGCTTTTTATCACTAGAAATGACTTGCAAGTAATGTTTAAAGGAATCCTGCAGGGTGAAATGAAAGGAAATTAGGCAATAACTTGAAGCTGTAAGAAGAAATAAAGATCTCATAAAGTTACATAACGTTGGAACTGTAAAAATAGTAATAATAGTATTATCATTTGATTAGCATTTTTCAATTTTTTAAAAATTTATTTTAGAGAGAAACAGCAATTTGTTGATCCACTTATTTATGCATTCTTTTGTTATTTCTTGTATGTGCCCACCCGGGGGTCAAATCCACAACCTTGACATTTTGTGATGAAAATCTAATCCACTGAGCTACCTGGCCAGGGTCTGATTACATGCCAAACACCATGCTAAGTGTTTTATATCCATTATCTCATTTAATCTTCACAGAACCCCAGATCAGGAAAACAAGGTTAAGCAATTTCCTAAGGTAGGTCACCCAGCCTTGATTAGAATCTGGTTCCTTCTGACCATAACACATGTGCTCTTCACTACCTTGCTAAATATGTTGGTATGCATCAGTGATTTAAAGAAACACCAATTCAATGGACTGAAACTCTAATAGTAAATGTAAGCTTTCGTGTAAATTTAGCCCCAAGAATGTGTTTCCCTTCCTTTAGCCTCTACTTTACCTTCACTCGACCTTCTTAAGTTACCCTATATTAGAGGGGCACTTTAAAAACTAGAAATATCACAAGGAAGAAAAGAACATCAATCCCTTTGCTTACCTCATCAAGGGACCATATCCAAAAATAGGGTTTGTCATTAAATGTTTGGGACCCTGTCTTTGCTTCCTTCTCCTGGGGATGAAGACTTACACCATTTTCCTTGGTAGAACTATGGAAAAGAAAGAATCATCACCTGTATGTTTAGATACCCTATAAACCAGAGGGTGCTTAAACTTAGATTATTTTTTCTCTTTATCTTTCCACCCTCCCCTTTTCTTGGGAAAGGTGCCAGCTTTTTGTTTGCTATGAAAGATCCTTTGCCAAGTCACAATGATATGCATATTGTCATCAACATGCTCCTCATCTACCAAGAGCCAGACTCCTGTTCTTAAAGCTAAGGAAGACTTGTTATCAGAACTCTGCCTTCGGGTTGTGTTGGTGAAAATGTATTCCTTCTGGAGATAATAGCTTTAGTTGAAAAATGAATTTGTACTTACACAGGTTGAAGAATTTTAGCAACCCTGCTGCAGCAAGAACACAAAAACCTTGAACCTAATTCGTGTGAGAACAAAGGGAGCTTTATTTAAGAGCAAATAAAAAGTACAAATAGCTAGTTAGTCAGCACCTGAAGGGAAGATTCCAGCATATTTTTTTTTTTTTTGCTTATATTATTTATATTAGAGTTTGAGATTAAGTATCAAGTAGAATTCAACACAACGGTCCTTGTTAGGCTTGACTTTTCTGTATGTGCAGATTGTAACTATTCACCTCTTCACTCAGATCTTCACTTCTCAACAAGATGTCTGTCTTCATTATACTTTTCAAGTCTGTTATCTCAAATACTAACCAGCAAAAGGTCTACTTTTAAAACAGTCCCTCAGATCTTTCTGCATTAGATACTCATTCACTCACTTATGTACTCACTCAACATGTGTTGAGTGCCCACTAACCCTGAGGATTAAAAATAAAAGGTCTGAGCACAGTATATTCACTGTCTAAGAGGGCAGATAAACAGTGATATTTAGAAAATGATTTGTGTGCAGAGCTTACTATTAAACACTATATTTTTCAAATTAAAAAAGTATTTTCTTTGATTTCTAAAATGGATATATTCCTCTAGCCCTTCATCCATCAGGGCCAAAATAAAAGCTTAAATTCAATAATTAATGGTATCTCAGATTCCTGGGGATTGAACAGTCTTTCAAAGATAACTCATGTTTTTGAGGAAGTTGATGCTCAATATTTCTATTTGTTTCCACCCTATTGGCTTTCCTCTAGGATAGCATGTGAGTATCAGGGAAGGGTTTAAAGTCTCAGAGTAGGCTTGGGCAGAGAGAATCTAAATCCACAAATAAGATCCACGATCTTATATCTTTTGAGTTTAGTTGCTTCCATATCTCAGGCAGAAGTGAATTAACTTGTTTTGTTTTGTTTTGTTTTGAATATATTTTATTGATTTTACACAGAGAGGAATTGAGAGGGATAGAGAGTTAGAAACGTCGATGAGAGAGAAACATCAACCAGTTGCCTCTTGCACATCTCCCATTGGGGAAGTGCCCACAACCAAGGTACGTGCCCTTGACCGGAATCGAACCCGGGACCCTTCAGTCCGCAGTCCAATGCTTTATCCACTGAGCCAAACCGGTTTTGGCTGAATTAACTTGTTAATGAATGTGTAACATTATTTAACAGAAGACCAATAAGTCTTAGGCAGTCAAAGAATAGTTTTTTGGTTTCTGTGATTTGTTGAATATAGAGGAGTCCAACTGGTTGTGGTTATCATACCATTTATTACTATATTGTAAGCCAAAAAGAAAGCCACAGAACTAAAACAGGTCTTTTCAGACAATAAAGTTAGAAATTACCTTTAAATAAGTATGAAAATAAAGTAAAGCTAATGCAAAACATTTTAAATTTGTAAAAATATATGAACTTAAGTATAATTAAAACTAGAATTACAAAATATTTAGAAAATTGTAGACTTTGGAGAAACAAGGAAGGTTGAGTAGGCAAACCCAAAACCAAGGAAAAGGAATCCCTAGAATCAGATAGGAGACCCTGAAGAAGTCTCATCGCCTGCCCAGTGTGATTGAGTGTCCACCTATGAATCAGGAGATTACTGTTCGATACCTGGTCAGGGTTCATGCCCAGGTTTCTGCTCGATCCCCAGTGAGGGGTGTGCCAGTCAATGATTTTCTCTCATCACTGATGTTTCTATCTCTCTTTCCCTCTTCCTTCCTCTTAGAAATCAATAAAAATATATTTAAAAAATAAATTCTAATAATTTAAAAAAATATTCTTCCTGCCTTAAATTTTCTTAATTTCAGTAGAGGTGGGCTTGTTTTATGTATCTACTAAGGATTTTATATGTTTCTTTTCAATTCCAGAAAGTTCTTAGTTGCTATCTCTACCATAGTTGTCTTCCTGCACTTTCTCTGGGCCCTCTTTCTGAAATTTATTTGAAATGTGTATAGGAATTTGTGATTGCATCCTTCATGTTTTCTAACTTCTCTGTCATATATTTTCTCTCAATCTCTCTATGTTCTGTTTTAAATGGTCTCCTCAGATTTATATTCCAATTTATTCTCTCTTTAACAGGTTCAACCTATTTATAGAATTACTTTATTTTCAATGATTGTCTATAGGAATTGATTCTTTTTAACTGTCTCCCATTCTTTCCTAATGATTCCTATAATCTTTTATTTTTAAAATACTTTAACATACTTATTTAATATCTTTTAGATTGCTTTATCTTTTTAAACTATAAATTATTTTTTAAAATATGTTAATTACAGTTGACATAGAATATTATATTAGTTTCAGGTATACAACCCAGTGATTAAACATTATATAATGTATTAAGAGATCTCCTGATAAAACTAATACCCATCTGACATTATATATAGTTATTAATATTGATTATATTCCTTATACTGTTCTTTACATCTCTATGACTGTTCTGTAACTACCAATCTGTACTTCTTAATCTCTTCATCTTTTTCACCCATCCCTCAAACCCTCCCATCTGACAACTATCAAAATGGTCTCTGTGTCTATGAGTCTGCTTCTGTTCTGCTTGTTCATTTATTTTGTTTTTTGTGGGGTTTTTTTTTTTTAGATTCCATGTATAAGTGACATCATATGGCATTTGTCTTCCTCTATCTGACTTAATTTTACTCGGCACAATACCCTCTGAGTCCATTCATGTTGTTACAGATGACAAGATTTCATTCTACTTTATGGCCAAATCATATTCCGCTGTATATATGCACCACTTCTTATCCATTTATCTGTTGACAGACACTTAGGTTGCTTCCATATCTTGCTATTGTAAATAATGCTGCAATGAACACATGAATGTATATGTCTTTTCCATTTAGTGTTTTGTGTTTCTTCAGATAAATACCAAGAAGTGGAATTGCTGGATTCTTCTTTGTCTCTTGTTATATAGTCTTTGTTTTACAGTCTATTTTGTCTGTCATAAATATATATTATCCCAGAATTTTGTTTGTTTCCATTTTCATGAAATATGTTTTTCCATCCCTTTACTTTCAGTCTGTGTGTGTCTCTCACTCTGAAGTTAGTTTCTTGTAAACAGCATAGATAAGAGTAGTGTTTGTTATCCATTCAGCCTACATATGTTGTTTGATAGGAGCATTTCATCCATTTGCTTTTAAAGTAATTGTTAGTAGATATGTATTTATTGTTATTTTATTATAAACTAGAGGCCAGTTGCAGGAAAATTCCTGCAAGAATAGGGCTTTCTGCAGCTGTCTCTGCCACCCTGCCTGCTTCCCTCCCTTCTCTGCCGCCCTGTTTGCTCCTTTCTGCAGCACTTGGCTTTTTTCTACACTGTCTTCAGTCTTCACTCTGTGCCTGAATATGCAAATTAACCACCATTTTGATTGGGTTAATTTGCATACTCTCTCCTGATTGGCTGGTGGGTGTAGCTTGTATTAGATGTAGCAGAGGTACAGTCAATTTGCATCTTTCTCTTTTATTAGCTTTTTGCACTCCGCTGTCCCCTCTCAGGGGACATCGGAATTCTAGCATATCACTCGGATGTCCCCTCTCAGGGGACATTGCAGTTTATTAGTGATTACGGGGAATTGAGTTATTTCAATGCACGTTTCCGCCGCAAAGTAGCATCGAGTAGCTGGAAGCCAATGTCCAGAATGGTTCGGAGTGCAAAGGGTTAGATAATATTTTTAAATCTTTTTTTCTTCTTAAAGAAGCTTTATAACATTTCTTAAAATACTGGTTAGGTGGTGGTGAACTCGTTTAAAATACTGGTTAGGTGGTGGTGAACTCGTTTAGCTTTTTTTTTTTTTTTTTGTCTGGGAAGCTCTTTATCTGTTTTGAATCTAAATAATAACTTCTGGGTAATCAGTTGAAGGTCTTTCCCCCCTCTTCCCCGCCTCCCACTCTGTCCTCCCTCTCCCACCAACAATACATAAGCCTTAGAATGATTTAACTTCACGTTCTATTTTTCATGCCATAATTCTTTAACTCTTTGGTCAAGTTTTTTAATTATCCCAGCTTAGTGATTATTTTTATAGTTATTTATAAAAGGGTCACAAACACTTAAAATAAATAATCCAACTTGACGGAAAGTCACTGGATCTAGTGGATTCCCACTCTCTAATCTAGAGTTTGCTAAATTAAGTAAATTAATTTTATATGGTACAAATTTGCAGTTTACCACTAATTAATATAAATGAATGTATAATTTCAAATCCACTAGGAAAAAATTAAGAATTAAGAAAATCCAATAAAGTCAGTAGAAAGCAAAATACAAGGAAGTATACAGGAGCATAGTAAATATAAAACACAAACCCAAGTACATCAGTGCTCACAACATTACAAACAGATTAGACTCATCATTAAAAGTCAGAATTATTCATACAATATTTAAAGAAAAATTTCACAAGAATAAACACACAAAAATTATACCAATATGATTAAAAAAAAAAAATTCCTGGGGGTGTAATGTACAGCCTGGTGACTATAGTTTACAATACTGTGTTTTATATTTGAAAGTTGCTAAGAGAGTTGATCTTAAAAGTTCTTAAAACAAGAAAAAAATGCTGGGAAAGGTCAGTGGGGGGAAAAGGAGACATATGTTATCCTTTCAACAATAAAGAATTAAAATAAAACAAAGAAGAAAAAAATTATAACTAATTTGATGATGGATATTAACTAAATTTATTGTGTTAATCATTTCACAATATATACATCTATCAAATCATTATGTTGTATGCCTAAAACTTATACATTGTTATGCCAATTATATCTCAATTTTAAAAAAGTAAATAATACTTAAGACTGAAAAATGAAGAGGATAGAAATAATAATAAAGGAAGAACTTAAATGAACTCTGATTTAGCCATATAATAGAATACCACACAGCAGTTAAAAACAAATGAGCCCTCCATATCTATATCTATATCTATATCTATATCTATATCTATATCTATATCTATCTATCTATATATCAATTCATAGGTCTATTGGCATAGTTCTTAAAAACACACTGGACATAAAAGATGCAGAAGTATACATCAGTGTGGTAGTATGTCTATACTTTAAAAACATATAAAACAGCCAGGACCGGTTTGGCTCAATGGATAGAGCGTCGGCTTGGGGACTGAAAGGTCCCGGGTTTGATTCCGGTCAAGGGCATGTACCTTGGTTGCGGGCATATCCCCAGTAGGGGGTGTGCAAGAGGCAGCTGATCGATGACTCTCTCTCATCAATGTTTCTAACTCTCTATCTCTCTCCCTTCCTTTCTGTATAAAATCAATAAAATATATTTTTAAAAAAACATATAAAACAGTACTGCATATTAGTCATGAATTTGTAGATTTGTAAGATTTAAAATTCATAATAGTGGTTGCCTTATGGAAGGAGGGAAAAAATTGTCATGGAACAAAAAAACAAAGATAACTGTTTGGCCAACAGGAGGCAATAACATGTAGAAAGCCAATTCCAGCATGTCATAACTGCAAGTTTCATCAAAATGTTGATGAAACTTGGGAGCTCAACAAGGGCTGAGTCACATATGTAATCACCCATTGGAATGGCTGAAAGGCAGATAACTTCAACTTTAAATATTTTATTTTTTACCATGAAATAAAAAGTTAAGAATATAATAATATATACACTAATTAATAAAGTAGTGCTAATAATAGGTACACATTCTGTGTGGGCCTAATAGAAATATAGATAGAAATATAATGTATGCAATATTATAATTTATATATATATTAATAATTTATAAGTTTATATGGATCTCAACCTGGATGCAACCAAAGCTGTATCCAAAACAAGTTTATAGATTTAAATGCATTTATCACTAAGACAGGATAATTAATTGCCTACTAGAAGCTAGAAAAGCAAAATCTAACATAGCTAAGGAATACAGAAGAAAAGAACTTCAAAAATAAAAGCAAAACTTAATAATTTAGAACTGAGAGTTAATAAATAAATCTAGAAATTATTGTCTTTGAAAAATGAAAAACAAAGATAAAACTAACTACATTTATATAGGAAAAGATAATCATCAAAGAGAGTTATAATTATTGAAAGAAAAATATAAAATAATTATAAGAGAAGACATCCAACAATTCTATGTTAATGACTAGAAAATAAATAGGCAATGTTTCAGGAAAATAAAGATAAGATATATTGCTTCTAGAAGAGGTAAAAATATTTACTCAATCAAAATTAATGGAAAATTCAAAGAAATTTATTAAATAATTGTCCCTTCAAAAGACACTTGAAGTTAAATAATTTTATGGGTGCATCCATCCAAACATTTAGGAACATGTAATTCCAGGCTATTTGAATTGTTCCAGAACATAGAGAAAGAAGGAATATTTCCAATTTCTTTATATATATATATATGTATATATATATATATATATACACACACACACAGCCAACACAACCCTGATACCCAAATTTTACGGAGACAGCACAAAAACCACCAATTTCTCACCAATTTCCTAACAAAAATACTAACTAAATCACCTAAAATATTTATTCAAAGACTAAGCTACAATGACAAAATAGATTTGTTCCAGGAAGAAATGAGTGCTTTGACATTAGGATATATATATATGAATAATACCATTATTCATGAAAGAAAAAGCATCAAAAGAGAATCTCAAGAGGTATTTAATAAAATTCAGGACCTATTCTCAATCAAACTTTTAAAAGTAGGATTATAGAGTGATTTTTTAAACATGTAAGATACATAGCTTAAAATAATTGAACAATATCATGCCTCATGATGTAACCCTCCAGAAATTCCCATTAAAGTCTGGAACAGTGAAACAAGCCTATGATCGCAAAGATTGTGTAAGACTGTTCAGGAAATGCCAGCAACACAATTAAATAAGAAACTATGTAATGGCTTAAAAATATTGGAAAAGAGAAGGCAAATTTATCAAATGTTATAAAATGATATAATTTTTCCACCTGAATAGCCTGAGAAAATCAACAGGAAAAAAAAAGCCGTTAGAACTAATGAGTTTAATAATGTAGCCAGTTGCAAATTAAATATTAGAAGGTCCACAGTTTTCCTATATTTCAAATATAGTCAGAATATTTAGTGTTTACATAAAATACACCATTCATAATGGTAATAAAACGTCAAATACCCAAGGATAAAATGAAAAAGAACTCTGTAGGACTCACAAAAAGAACTGTAAAGCACTATTGAAAGAAATTAAGAGTCTTGCTTTGATGTGTAGAAACATAGCTCTTCCCCAGGTAAAAATACTCCATAGGATTAAAATGTCAAGTATTCCTAAATCAACCATAAATTTAATGGAGTCCCAACGCAAATTACTTTTTTTTTTTTTTTTTGCAATTTGCCAAAATTGTTTCAGAGTTCAGCTAGACCAACAAAGGTACAAGAATTCAGTTTTCAAAAGGGTATTCTGGCCAACCGTATCAGAGGCACATAAAAAATTGCATGCTTTGACATACTAATTCAGCGTGGAGGAATATCTCCCTGAAACATAATTGAACAGGAGCATAATATCTACATACCAGAATATCCATGGCAACATTTTTAATAATGCAAATGTGTGAAAAAAAATAATGGAGTAATGGTCAATGCAGCTATTCAAAGAATAAAGTCATGGCATATACTAGTTTGGAAAATGTTCACAATGTAGGTGCTTTGTTAAAAAATAGGCAAAAATATTTATAAACTATGTTTTTGTATAGAAACGAGAATAGTCATCTTTAAGTGCTGGAATTGTTAGTGATACTGTCTTATTTTTTGATTGGTGGTGTTCATGTTCTTCCAAAATTCTGCTGCTATTAGGTTCTGTCAGTTTCCTTCCTTGATACAAGCACTTGCATCCACCCTCTCTCCACTGACTAGGCCTGCAGTTTCTTAGCCTGTAGATACCTCTCTGCTCTGCCAAGAATGTGGATTTCCTAAAGTGCAAAAATGATCACATTTGTCTCTTTAAACATTATGCTGTGGTTCCTTATTGTCTAGGAGAGAGAGGATAAACACTTTCATATAGTGATGGCATGTCCATTCACTGGACTAACCTTCCCTCCCACCCTCCTCTTCACATTTCAGGACATCTTCCATCTACTTGTCTATAGTGATCATCCCACCTACTTTATTTAAGATGCTCATTCTTTGGGTGTCAGTTTCAAAGTCACCTCTCACAAGAGCATTTCCTGGCCTTTAAAGAATATTTATGTCCCCCTCATCTCCCTTTCTCTAGTTTGTATCTTAGTCCTCACTTTTCTCTTTATAAGTATTAATAACTTGTAATTACCTGATCAATGTATTTACAAGAGTATTTGCAAAATATGCCTCCATCACTATAAAGTGGTCTCCAAGCAAGCATGAACTGAACGTGTTTTATTCGCTATTCTGAGGAATTTGTTTAATAAATGAATACATGAATATACCCTTGTTCTAAATTCAGCTAGCTTCAGCTCTCTGAATGTGTTCAGCTATTTCATTCTCTGCCTTTTTATGTTCAGTTTCCTGTCTGAAGCATTCTCTGGAAAGTCTGGTAACTATCTGGTCATGGTTCATGACTCAGCTCAAGCACTGCTTCCTCTGGAAAGGTTGGTGGAGTTGATCATTCTTTGGGCCCTGCTGCTTATACTAGGTTCTATCACATTCTGTTGCTTTTATTAGTTTCCATGAATATGTCCTCCTACTGGGCAGGGATTTGTCCTTGCTCATCGCTAGTCTCTCAGCGTTTAGCACAACACATGCTTGGCCTTCAGCAAACAGTCAGAGCTGGTTGGGTAACTGAACAAATGAGTTTCTCCTAAATGCTTCATGGCATTTGTAACTGATAACTTCATTTGATTCCAAATAATTCCTATTAAAAATCACCACATGATTAGTTAATCTATAGTAGGAAGAAAAGACAACTGCTTTCCAAAGAAAATTTTGAAAAACAATCCATTTCTTTGTAATCAATAGGATTGTTTGTGTATGTGTGCACCTTTGCCAGAGGTACTGCAATTCCAGGTCAATGTGTGGAGTGGACGGAGCAAGCTCCAATAATCCATGTATATAAAAGAGTAATATGCTAATTAGACCGGACATCCTTCTGGACCTCATTCCGGATATCCTTCCAGATGAAGTCAGGGCCATACAGAAGCCAGGCTCCCAGGTGCCTGCAGACGGCCAAAGGGAAGCCAGCCTGGGTCCCGAGTGCCAGCAGGAAGGCAGCCTAATTTTTGTGCATTGGGCCTCTAGTTTAATATATTGTCCTCAGATGGAGGAGGTACTGGTATTAGATATTAAACTATTATAATAAGAACAGTTGCTACACTTGACCTTAACCAAAAGGCTGAGAAGTGATCATCAATAGGATTTTGAAAAATAATACCCAGGCATCACATGATCCTTGAGTAATACCACCAATAATTATAACAAGAAGTTTCAGTTGAAGGAAAGGTTAAAATTATTGACCAGCCTCAGCCAAGCACTATACTGAAGCACTATACTGGATTGTAGCTGCATGGCCCGTTGAAAGGATTTAAATTGGTCACTGTCTGGAATTCCCAAATCTCTGGTTTGTATTTCATTTTTTTAAAAACTGCACTTTCAATCTCTGCTCACCACCTCCAAACTGGAGGCAGTCATTTTTTTTTTTTTTTTAATCTTTAATGTTGAAAGTATCATATATGTAAACCCCACCCCCACCCCACCCCCATTGACCTCTTCTAGGCCACTCCCATCCCCTGCCTCTGGAGGCAGTCTTGAGCCCTATGGGATCAAGACTCAGAAAACTGGCAGTACCCCGGTGGGACTGGATGCCTTGCTCTTTTGGTTTGGGGATCATCAGTGTGCTTTCTGCCTCCAGCCCGCAGTCCGCACATGCTTATGCAGAGACAGCTTCTGGCGCACAGATGAGCATAAAACAACCACCGCTGCAGGTGCAGAAATGCTTTTATAATGAATTACAGCCTCCTTACTGAGACCCAGGAGAGACCTGCTGTGTTTGTCACTTTTTAGTTATTAGGCCACGTCTGCAGGCACCCAAGATTTCTATTCCATGCTTGCCCTCATCTGGAGCAGAAAGCAAGCGCTGTAACAGCTGTGTGTGTATTTGTTTTCTTTGGGGCCGACAGAGGCCAAGGAAATCACAAAACCGACTGGATCACAGTTCTTCCTTCTCTTACATAAGGATACAGAAGCAGGTGCGCACTGCTTGTTTATCCTGGATGTATAATAAGGGCTCTGAGCTTTCATGTTAATAATTTGCATGCAGCCTCTCATTAGTGTCATATGTACAGTCCGAGTGCTGTCTTAGCTCTGCTATTGGACTGCTTTACCTAAGAGATACAGCTCATGGGTCTCTCTGCCCCACATGTCTGATTCATACCAGCATCACTCTCCTTACTCTCTGTGAAGAGTCACAGCCTCATGGAATGGGTGAGAAGAAATAAACGAAGCAATGATGATTCAGAATTTCCTAAAGTTAATGATAGACATCAAACAAAAGTTCAGGAATGGGTGAGGTCTTTGTTTGACTGAAACCCTCATTCCAAACATACTATAGTCTAAGGAGCCCAAAGGGGCAAACCTTTTGAAGGATCATTTCACTGAAGAAAGAATTCTAAATTCGTAGATCTTGTCTTTCAACACATTCAATATCCACTTTCCCTCCACTTTCTTCTTGCTCGCATGGCTTCTGAAGTCTTAGCAATTCCTATCCTTGCTCCTCTGTAAGTAAGGCGTCCCCCCACCCCTCTTGGTTTTTTCATGAATTTCCCCCCTGGTCTTTGATTTTTTTACAGCTTGATATATGCGTTGCTGTAGGTTTGGGAATTTTACCCTGCTTGGGGTTCTCTGAGCTTTCTGAATTTTTGTTTGATGTCTATCCTTAACTTTAGGAAATTCGGAATCATTATTGCTTCATTTATTTCTTCTGCTCTTTTTTTTCTATTTTCCTTCTGGTATCCCCATTGTCATATATGACTGCTTTTGTCGTTATTGAATACTCTATTGTCTTCTGTCATTCTTTTTCTCTTTGCACTTCGGTTTTAGAAGTTTATATTTCTTCTAGTTCATGGACAGTTTCCTTGGTTGTGTCCAGTCTATTGAAGAGCCCATCAAAGGCATTCTTCATTCCTCGTACAGTGTTTTTGATTTCTAGCATTTCCTTTTGATTCTTTCTTAGAATTCCCATTTCCCTGCTGGTATCATCCATCTGCTCTTGCCTGTTGCCCACCTTTTTCTTTAGACCTCTTAGCATATGAATTACAGTTGTTTTAAAATTTCAGTCTGATAAATTTCAGCATCCTTGCCATATCTGACTCTGGCTATAAAGCTTGCTCTGTCTCTTGAAACTATCTTTTTTGTCTTTTAAGTATACCTTACGGTTTTTTCTTACTGAAAGCTTGACATGATGTACTGGGTAAGAGTAAGCCTTTTGCGTGAGGCTTTATGTTTATCTCACTAGGAATTAGGTTATGTTTACTGTTTGTTGTAGCTTAGGTATCAGAACTAACATTTCCTCTGGTGTCCCTGTGTTTGCCTCCTCTGTTGAATTTGGAGTTCCATAAAGATCTCTTCTTAAGTAAAGTCTGAGGCCTGCAGTTCTTTCAATTATATTCCCTGGATATAATTCCCTAGTGATGTGATGGTGAGGTGGGGAGAGGGAAAGGGTTCTATGGTCCTATGATTAGGTCTCAATCTTTTAGTGAGTCTGTGCCCCGGGGCTGTGACTGAATGCCTCTTAGTCAACCCCTCCACTCCCCCACCTACTTAGGTGAGTCTTTATGGGAGAAATACCAGAGTTTGCAGCCATGTTTTAATAACTGCCATACTTATTAAATGTGTTGTGAGAATAAAATGATTAACTTAAGATACTCTAGCTATACTAGTGTATTATGGTACAAACTTCACTTAGAAAGACTTGTGCTAGAGTTAGGTTTTCAATGTTCAGAGGTTGTGCAAAGCGCACCTAGATTCATTCATTCATTCATTCATTCATTCATTCCAAAAATACTGACAATACTGTGGTGAAAAAACAAGATCCTTGACATCATAATTCAGGACAGTGGTATAATTCTGAAGAAATCACATCAGATTGATAATGATTTAACATGTTTAGTTCCATGCTAGAAACATGGATCTAGCTTACCACAATCATGAGAACATATAAGATCCAGAAAGTCTACAGAGGGAGGAAAAAATGGAGGCGACAGAGGTTGAGTGCTGAACAACATTTTCGGGGAGCATAGACTATCAAAACTTATAAATTCAAATATCATATAAAGGGTCAGATCTGGGACCAAAGCAAGGAAATGAAAACAAGAATCAGAAGCAAATTATCTCTGAACTTGAACAAGAATGGGGTTGTTAGAAAAGCAAAATGAAATTTTTTTAAATGTATTTCTTTATTGATTTCAGAGAGTAAGGAAAAAAGAGAGATAGAAACATCAATAATGACAGGGAATCATTGACCAGCTGCCTCCTGCAGGCCCCCCACTGGGAATCGAGCCCGCAACCCAGGCACGTGCTCTTGGCCAAAATCGAACCTGGGACCCTTCAATCTGCAGGCTGACGTTCTATCCACTGAGCCAAGCCGGGTAGGGCCAAAATGAAATTTCTATAAAATTTCTTTGTGGTCATTAAAATTATGATGGATGGGTCTGTCTTAAAGAATAAAAGTATGGTGTTATATTAAGTACAACTACTAACATATAAATACTTTTTTAAAGAAGCATAGAGAGGAAAGTTACTTGCAAGGCACATAATTGTCAAAGAATTGCTATCTAGAATATACCAAGAACTCCCTACAGATTTTTTATTTTTAAAAATCAAACAACCCAATGGCAATATGGGCAAAAGATATAAATAGGAAAATCACAGAAAAGGAAATCAATCTCTCTATAATCATGAAAATGCAAAATAAAAGAACAAAATCAGCTATTATTGAAAGATCCCCCACATGAGTAGACTAAATTTGGTGGTTACAATGATGAAACTAGATAAATATACCAATTTGTATAAATGACAAAAACAATGAGGAATGGTTAAAAAAAAAAAAAAAAAAAAAAAAAAGTAGACATGAATGTGAACAACATTATACCATTTGGTTCAAGTTTTAAAATGTGCAAACTACATAATAATTTTCAATACATCCACATATAAAAAGTATAAAAAACAACAAAAGACACAAACCAATTTCAGATTCTTCTGAGGAGAGAGTAGAGGAAATTAAATTCTGGAGTAGTTTCATTGTGGACTTTCAATGTATCTATGTCTTCTTTCCCATAAAAATTAGATCTAACACAAATATTGACAAGAAGCTAAAGTTTGTAAAATGTAGTGGAGATAGTACCATTTTCTATGTACTGTTTGAAATATTTAATAATCATTTTTTAAATATTGGTAACAGAAACCATATGGAATATTAACATTGAATTCCTCTTTGCAGGACAGTTGGGGAAAGCAATATGTTCAGATCTGGCTGAGGGGCATGTGACTGTCTTTGTTCAGTTTGGGTCATATTCTCCTTTAGTAGACTTTTCCTTTATCCACTGAAGGTTATGATTTCAATATTTACTTCCATACATCAAGAGTTCAATATTAATTATAGAAAATTCTCAGTTTCTCCACTTTAAATATTTCAAAGTTCATATAGGAAGTGCTTGGTTTGTTTGTTTGCTTTAAATCAACTATATAAGCAGATGTACTACCTGGCAATAGGTACCTTTTGAAAAAACACTGACTATAAGTGTTTCTCTCATTTGAGTTTTCAACTTTACTCTCTTCTATGTTGTTGTGATAGATGGTTTAAAAAAAAATTTTTTTTTTAACTTTTTGTTGGGAAGGAACAGCTATCAGTTTGGGTAAGATTTGCAAAAAGACTCATTCATTGTTCAGAAATTAAGGACTAAATAGTATTTCATTTCTAAAACTGTTTGAACATCTGGTTCCTCAGTTAAGCAGCATCTTGGCATAGAAGTATCACTTCATCCCATAACCATGTGGACTATGGAATAATATGCAGGAATATACGGAAGCTGCCCCCTGGAGAGTATCATGAAGAGATCCTACCCTAGCCTGAGCTTTTATAATGCTTTTGCAAAGGGGAGGTTGTTGGCTAAGAATAGTGTTTGCAGCAACTTAAATGGCAAATCAAATGTCCCAGTATTAAAGTCAGTTCATCCTTACCCTGTCTTCCTCCTAACACTCACAATAGTAACAATCATTTTGGAAATTGCTTCTAATAAGATTTTGCTCAAGTTATTACTAAAGTTTAATTTCTTCTTCTTGGTGACATCACATGCACATCAAGCAAGCACTCATGTTCCTGAATAAGCCCGGAGCTTTGGCTGGGGCAACCTGAGCCTTGCTTTCTGCCAGGCTCACTGGAATGCACAGCTCACAATGGTTTCCAGATATATCAGTTCCCTTCCTGTCTAGGACATTGCATTGCCACATGACCTTTGCCAAGTCACTTCTTTCTGCTCTCCCATAACATAAGGTTGTAATTATGATGATCTCCCTCATAGAAATGTGATGAGAAGCTATTCATAACAAAGACTGTAAAAATCACAAACATGATGGGAGAGGCAGATATGAAATGTATGAAAAAGCTCTAAATTGAATATTCATTTCCTCCCTGGCTCAGTGTGTCCTTAAATTTTATTTGGAAGGACAACAGCAGTGAGAGAGCCTCATTTGGGTTCTCCTGTTAATGCCATCCATGTAATATATATTTTTCAACCCTAAATATGGCCTTGATTTTCAGACAAATGAACTCGTGTGTGTGTGTGTCTGTGTGTGTGTGTGTCTGTGTGTGTTGTGTACTCACATGTATGCGCAAGCACAAGATCTCTTTTCATTGTTTTCTCATCAGCCACATGCTCTTTCTTTTTTCTTTCCCAAGAGAGCTGTGGTCATTTAGTTGGTTTTAAATTGGCAATGAGTCGTGTTCAGTGCCAGACACATGACATATTCTAGTAGCCATCAGGACCTGGGTCTGGGATCATATTTCCCTCCATCCCCAATTTATGTTCCAAACACTTGTGAGAGCGCTCGAGGGCAGGAGGTGGAAAGAGGTGAGACCAGGCCAGGCTGGCATCCACACTGTGGGATTTAGGGATAGAGTCATACTTCAAAGTAGTGCAAGGAGTGATTGACAACACACCAGGGCTGCTCATGGTAGGCGAAAGGGCAACAGAACACAAATCAGCTGGCTTGGTACATTTTTTCAAGTTTCTGTTTATCTTCCATCTGTAGACTCTAAGCTGCCTTCATATTTGGATGTGGACATTGAAGTATTGCTGACCAGTGCCAGAGTCACAGGAATATCCCACTGTGCTTTTGATCTTCCCATATGATTAGATTTCCTGGATCATCCTGTTCCAGTGTGTGCACACATATGTGCACACAGGAATCTTCTGGCACATCTCCCAGATACATTAGTGCTCGGACAAAGGGCCTATTGGTGCTCTCGGAATGCAATATTGATCACTTTGGTTGGCTTAAAGCCAGCCCGAAGATGGCTGCCAAATCCGTAGGCTTATCTCATTGCAAAGTGATCGACAGTGCTTCCTGAAAAGCAGAGTACATTTTTGGATGCCTTGGAAAAAGTTGTTTCAAAATGGAACTTTGTATTTTGCCAACTAAGGACAGTGCTTGGAATTTGGCTCTTGTCTTTCAACCCTTATGATCTGTGGTACATTCTATATTTAGTTTCATTATACTTTCTAGTATTCAGTGGAGTTTCCCCCCTCTTTCCATGATTTTTCACAATTTGCAGTCTAGTACAGGTCTTAGCCAAATCCATAATTTTGGCTTCAAACTTAATGATAGTTCAAAGGTCAAATTCACCAGGATGAGGGGAAGAAATGTCCTCCTAAATATTCGAAGTATACCTTTTGTGTTCAGGATTATGAAAATTACAAACTCAATTAATTCAGATGCCAATGTTTGACGCTTAAAATGATACAAATCATCAGTGACCACTAGAATAGAATAAAAAATTATTACTACCTTCAGGATGATTTCCTTCAATCAAGATCATGGCTGCAAATTGCCAACCATTTCATTGCAAGCTTCTCCATTACCCAAATAAAAATACACCAGAATTTTATTTTCTCCTCCTTCAACCACAAATACTGTATCTAAAATTTGACCTATGCAGGAGATAAACCAGAGCATTCTCTCATTTCTGGAGTTCCATTGTTTTTAGCCCACCACCTTCCACACACCAAAAATGTGTTGACTGCCTGCTTCCTTTCAGAAGAAGGCACATTTGAATAATCACAAAATGCCTCAGTTCAAATTTACTTCATGAATTCTACAATAGATAAAAATTTTTAAACAAAGAGGTTATAAGGAAGGAACACGCAGGGCAGACTTCAGATATATCATGGTATCTCTAAGAGAGAATGGCTGAGGAGAGAGCTTTGAGTCCCATCATGAGTTTTATTCCAATAGTGACACCCTGTCCCTTACTACTATGGGGTGTTCTGCTGTGTCAGGGGGTGAATCGGCTGTTTTCATTAGCTTTATTTTATTGAACTCCTGCGAGATGCTACAGAGCAGGCCTTTAATCCAGGCTGAACAGAACGTCAACTGAATTCCAGACATTCCAGTTGTAATGGAAAGAGCTTCAGAACCAGGTAGTGTGGGTGAGCTTCCTCGTCCCATCTCTGACCAGCTGTGTGATTCTGTGGAGGATATCTCGCCTCTTCAAACTTCCAGTGGCTCTTGTATGGAGTAAGGTATTTCGTTTATGGGGTTATTATATGGAGGTTAAATGACATATTGGGTGTGACAGAGCCGATGCTTTAATAGAGTAAAGAATGGTGTGTCCTTGAATGTGCATAGTCTCCATCAAGCTCCTTGGAGCACACTTAGTCATGACAATTTATGAAATCTAAAAGCTCAAGCTGTGATATTTTTAAGCAACTATTTTCCATGGTTATGATATCACCAGTGTCAAATGGAAACTTGTGATGACAGCACAGCTGTGAACTCTTTGGGTGTCATATCCCTTGGAAGTTGGGCGATGTGACAGTCCCAGAGAAAATTGCCACGTTTGGTTCACTTAGATTCTCAAATTCCCAGACAGGGCTGATTGAGACTCTTTCATTTACTCTGAATAGCACACCTCAAATCCTTTCTTTGAAAGTAGACATATTATAAATAAATGTGTAGTATGATTATCCACTCTATATTTCTATCATGTAGAAGTGGATCTTTTTTTTTTTGAGGTTCATAATAGTCTGTTTTGAAACTCATGTTTCAAGCTCTCTGTGAAACAAGCTTAATAAAGTGAAAAATGAGAGGGGTTCAATGACAAGCCTAGGACAGCCTGTTGATTCAATAGAATGATGCTTTCCACCACCCCCCCCCCCCTTCCCCAGAATAGTAACAGCAGCATTGAAAGTCTAGACGTTAATATTTTGACCCAAGGAAGCTTCTTACTCTCCACACTCTTGAGGAATCACAGTGTCTTGCCACAATTGCTACGCAACATGCCCGGTACTGTCTGTTAATCCCACACATCTTGATGTCATCCAGGAACACGAAAAGCAGGTTGTAATTAGGAATAGGGCTCAGGTTAATATAGGCAGCACGGTGAACAGACCATCAGAGCCCAATCAAGGATTAAGTAGGTTTGCAATTCAAAACCTGGATTTATGGCCTCTCTCCCTCAAATTTTGAAATCTCATGTTTGAGTTCTCATCTCAGACAATCACTTCTCAGCATTGATGACATTAAGACTCCATGGCTATAAAACATAGGACAATGATTTTATTGTTTTTCTTTCCCTACGAAAGTTTCTTAGAGAAACATGGCAAATGGGGGAAAAAGGAAAAGCCATCATTCTGAGTTCATCCTCAGATTCTCTACTTTATTAGGCCCGGCTTTCCGTAGAAGTGGTTGTTAGACTATAAAACCTTCAAATCCACATGGTTGAAACAAAACTTCCTGTCTTCCTCTTTAAACAGTATCCGTTGTTCAGCTAGCTCTTTGCCACAGAAAAGCTGAATAGTTGAGATTTTAAAAATATTCTAGTTTTGTAGAAAACTCATCATGGTACAGTCTACTGACCCCACCACAAGCAATTGTGGGGAATTTTCTTTTGAAGACTCCATGCCTTTCCCCTCCCCCGATACTTCAATCACCACATTAGCAGCTTTCTTTACTGCATAAAGGTTTGTGTTCACCAAAGCCAGACCAATGGCCCGTTAGTCTGACAGTGGCACCAAGAATGAACCTCTTCATTTGTAAATATATATTGAATGTCCCATGTGTACCTTGTGCTGTGCGTGAAACCCTGAGGAATACAAAACTAAGCAGAGAACATGGCTCTGCTCCGAGGAGCTTGCCTAAGAGAAGCAGGATGGTTTCCCTCCAGGAAACACAACTCAGAAGTCAGAAGTGACCATCTGTCCCCCAGGGCACTGTCTACTCCTGTGGTCCTAGCCTGGAGTAATATTTACGGAACAGTTTTAACAAGTCCTCAATGTTTCCAAATGAGAAGATGTAGCATAAAGTTCTGGATTTATGACTTCTCTTAAAAAATGAGGAGCTATGGCAACACAGATTCTTCCTTCCCACATGGCAATAATGAGATAGCACAGTTTTTCACAGTCCCCATCAAAAATATGTCAGACACACACACACACACACACACACACACACACTGACACACACAAACACACACACACACACACACACACACACACACACACACACCAAAAGATAGAGTAGGAGTTCACATGTGAACGATGGAAGTTTGGAATAAAGAAGCACAAAAGGAGGTGAAGCAATAAAAAGAAAGTTAAGAGATTTTTCTCAAGTTCAAATAAAAGGCTAATCTGCAAAGACATAAGCTAGGTAGATTTTTGAAAGAAAATAGTAATATGATTAATTTTTTTTCACAAATCTGTTAAAAGAGAAAATAAAGCAAAAATAGAACCTGATCAAAACTTTTAAAACATTCGTAAAAGATGAACAGAATTATGCAACAGTATTTTATACAACTTTTAATAACAATAAAAAAGGAACAATTTCCTAGCAAAATAAAATTACCAAAGACAACACAGGAAAACAGTAATGGATCAGTTATCACAGATGAGATTGTCAAATGATTACTAGTAAATATTTACCATTAAAACAGTACCAGAAACAGAGGAACTCATAACTAATTTTACCTAACTATTTAAAAATAGATAATTCCAATGTTGGTTTTACTATTCCAGGTGTAGAAAAAGATGGAAAATTCCTCCAACTTATATTTCAAAGCCTGCATGGCTTCCATATTAAAATCTAAGAAAAAAATAGTGCAAAAGAGAGAAAGTAAAGGCCCATTTCATCTATAGATAATGATGCAAAAAAGTCCTTATACAATAGAAGCAAATATTAGAATCTTGTGATATATGAAAAGAATAAACAGTTATTTTATAGGTACAGTTTACATATCTTATTATTTTATAAAATGGAATATATATAGTTATCTATGATATATACATTTGTATGCAGAGGGATGGACTATACAGGAAATGGGAATAGCACCACACTAAGTTATTAGCATGGTGTGGCAGAGTTCATCATTGTGTCTCCCTTGTTTCTCCCAGTATTTCCCAACTATCTCTGCAGTTAGGTTGGGGCCATGTGACAAGTTCTAGCCAATGGACTGTGAGTCAAATGGGGTTCTTAAGAAATAATATGCCTTCAGCATCTCTCTATTCCCTGCCTTGGAAAGCTAGGAGGAGACATGTTCCAGATGTCATTGCTATAAGTTTGAGGAAGACTGCCAATCCACATTAAACATTGCATGAGGGAAATGAACTTACTTTGTTAAGCCTGTGGGATTTGGGCATTTTTCTCTTATGGAAACTACATTATCCTAATCCAGAGATTAATATTTTGGAATGAGGTATTGCTGAAATTAAAAACCTAAATTATATGTCTTGTATTCATGTGAAGCAGGCAGTGATAAAGTTGACATCAGGGGAAAGAAAGGATGAAATTGTTGTTATTCAATGGCGGAGAGAGAGACCACCACTTGTGGTAACTTGGGCATTAGGCCAGACCACATGCATAGCAGGAGAGATTAGAAAAAGATAACAGTTACAAATAAATATTGGCTATTGCTGATTGCTTCTATCAAAATATTATAAGGAAGTAATAAACTCAGGGGGGGGGAATGGCCAATATGCAAGCAGATTTTTTTTTAATGACAAAAAAAAAAAATAGAAATTTGGACTCATACAGGGCTGGAAAAACTGTTTATCAATCTCATAAAGTATGAGATAATAACAACAAAAGAAAACATAAGGGTAAATGTCCCATCTAACCTTCATGTTGGCAAAAGTGATCACATTGTGATCTCTCACCTTGAAGCCTGAAAGCCTCCAGGTGGCTACGTTAAGTTGAGAAAGACACGTGTGGAGATAAGAAAGCAACAATATAAAGCAGATTTGAACACGATGCTTCAAAATGAGTTCCGGTGTGATTATTGACACCTGGCACTGAATACGCAGATGAGAAGCCTACTCCTTTTTTTTTTTTTTTTTTTTCTTTTTCCTCCAGTGTTAAGCCTACCAAGATTTCAAGGAACTATTGTACATAGCCAAACAAACTAGTGGCTTAGACTATTGTGGGACTTTGTTCATGACATGGAGACATCTACATCCCATCAAAATGGATTCCACCCCATGGAAACAACTAAAAAACAAGAGAAAAACACATAGAAAAATGTTTTTCACATCAGGCATAAGGCAGTGAACGATCCCTGAGAGATGGGAGACAAGATACGCCTTTTAATGATACAGTGATTCGAGCTTCCAGGCCAGAGAAAGTGTCCAGTCAGGGCACAGAAGGGGGATTTAGAAGCATGGCAGGCTCCCGGAGTTGAGACAGCGCTAGGAACCTGGGGATTGCAACATGGCTAGACTTTGCAGCCAGGGTACCAGAGGGATCTGCAGAGTCCTCTTCTTGACTATTCAGCTAAAGACTGACGGGCACAACATGGACTGAAATTCCCAAGCCTGAGGAAGAGACCCCCCGAAAAGATTAGAGGCAGCAACCCCCAGTCTGCATGGGAAACCTCACAACGCATGGCGTGGCATACATGGCTCTGTTGTATTTCTTTGTTTGAACAAAAGGGAGAATAATGCAGCAAGTTTTTCCAAGGGTTTAAAGAAAACACAGAAACAAAGGAAATGGATTCCAAGAGTAACATATCATTTTGTAGTCATCAGATGCTGGTTAAATAGTCATTCATGATCCATTGGGCCCTCGCCTTTCCCTTATTAAGGATTCTAGCTAGTGTGAGAATGACTGACACTCTAGACCAGTGGTCGGCCAACTGTGGCTCGGGAGCCACAGGTGGATCTTTGGCCCCTTGAGTGTGGCTCTTCCACAAAATGTCTGTGCGATTGAAACGTACAGTGCGATTGAAACTTTGTGGCCCGTGCGCAGAAGTCTGTTTTCGGCTCTCAAAAGAATTTTTTTTTCAAATATATCTTATTGATTTTGTACAGAGAGGAAGGGGGAGAGATAGAGAGTTAGAAACATCGATGAGAGAGAGTTATCGATCAGCTGCCTCTTGCACACCCCCCACCGGGGATATGCCCGCAACCAAGGTACATGCCCTTGACCGGAATCGAACCCGGATCCCTTCAGTCCCCAAGCCGACGCTCTATCCATTGAGCCAAACCGGTTTCGGCTCAAAAGAAATTTCAATCATTGTATTGTTGATATTTAACTCTACAGACTAATGAGTTTGCCGATCACTGCTCTAGACCATGGCAGTATGGAGAAAACCGCCCAGCTCTTTGGGAGCCTGTTATTTGGAGATTAAGAATGCCAAGGGCTCCCCGCATAGAGGATGGCTCTGGTCCAGCGTCAGCGTCACTGAAACAGGGACCTGACCAGCGCGAGGGGGGAAGGGTGTGTCCCCCTCCGCCCCGTGGCTCTCTGCCGCCGTGGTCCAGCCCGCCGCCAGGGCTAACTCTGGGCCTCTCCTCTTCATCCTGTTACACAAGGAGCCCAGGTAGCATCTTACATAACCGAGCGGATGGACATCTCTTGGCGAATTTCCCGGTCTCATCCTCCTCCTCGGGCTCAAGGATTAGAACCGACCCTTCCTGGGGATGGAATAAAAATTATTGCTTATTTCCAAGTGCTAACACTGGGTTTGACACATACACACACATATATAATACATTCTGTTTTAGTATCAGGGAAAGCCCAGGACTTGGTAGTTTTAGGTTTGCAATGGCACCTTCTTCTTTCAAACGTGACTTCTCTGGTCTCTTCCATCGCATCGCCTTGCCTCGCCCTGGCCACCGAAAACCCATCCACAGGGGATGGTGAATGTCACAGATTTCCTCTCCCTTCAGCACCCGGCAGCCAGGGAAACAAACAGTTAAAGTGAACCAGACGGAAAGTTGGTTCCTGCTGAGCCATGTAAGGATAATAATATATATCTTTACCTAGATGTAGAAGCACACAGACATACCAACGCCGCCAGCCGCCTCGTGTTGCTTCCAAAAGCCACGTCCATGTCTTTCTGGGGTACATTTAAGGAATATCTTGGTCTCAAAGATGCCTTATGCTCCCCTGCTAGTTATGCCTTGCTTTCCCCTGGCAAGCTAGTTCAGTACCGTGGCATCATTTTAGGAAAAGAAAAGAACAAAGCACCAAAGGGTTTCTCTGCCCCCTCTTTCCTTATGCTTCTGCATCTCCACGTCCCACCTACGCTAAGTTGATTCCCTCCAAAACCCGGGCTAGCCTCCGTCTTCATTCTGAGTGGCTCCCTCTCTCCCGCCCAGCGGCTCCCACCACGGACAAAGGCTGTGTTCCAGCCCTCTGCCCTTCCTCCGGGCACTTGTTTGTACTTTCCCTGCCTGAGGCTGGGCTGACTGTGGGTTTCCCACAGAAGAGGCAGGAGTTTGGATAAGCCAGCAGTTTAAGCAGGTTTTATGACCAGCCAGCGTCATAAAACGCATTCAGGGGTCACCTGAGGACCTTTAATCAGCACCAGGGGTCACTGGATAGCACTTCTGGACAGGAGAGACAGACACAGACTCACGGAAGAGGCAGGAGAGTTGGGGGAGGGACCTAGGAATCACAGGTCGGCAAGTTATCAGAAATAACGTGTTTTTTTGTTTTTTGTTTTTTGGTTTTTTTTTTAAATCAGCGTGTTTTGCAATCAGCAATGGCAAAAGGAGCCACTGTAGCCCAGTGGGAACTAGAGATCTGCTGCAAGTTTAGACGAGGATTTTACCCAAAGTCTTAAATTTTCCCCCTTGTGCAGTTTTGCATGAAAGTTTGGCCTTATGATTGGTCTCAAGATGGATATCAGATATCTCACCCTGAAGGGGGAAACATTCCCACCAAATCCTCCCCTGAAAGGAGGGGGGGAAAAAAAGAAAAAGATTCTGCATCCAATAATCAGAGCTTGGGCAGACAAATTGGCACCACTGTTTTTTTTTTTTTTTCTCCTTCCCCCTTTTCAGCCTCACTTTTATTTTCTGTTAGAAATAAGACTGCAGACTTGAGTCACAATTCACAAATATTTGGTAGTATTATGTTGCAAGGAGCTGGGGGGAAGGAGGGCGGGCAGAACCCAGAAGAAGGTAATTCTTAAAAGCTTTGCCTTCACTCACGCAAACAAACTTTATGCGTCTCAATAAATCTCCTATTTTGTAAGTGGCCATTAAAATAACAGATCATTTGATTAAATTTTTGTTTCCTTTTCACAACAGTCATTTGGAGTTTTGGGGGACCTCCAAATGTGGCCTGGCCATGATGTCATTAGCATTTTATTAATGCATTCAAAAGGTTAAAAGCTCTTACTTTTTATTGGGCTTTTAAAAGCAAACATTTGATTGTCTCTTGCATAAACTGACTCTGAACCCATTAAAATGTGACAACAACTTCAGAACTGACCCTGTTGAAGGGTAAAAAAAAAAAACTGATCAAGGATTTGCCACATTTTTAATTGCTTTGAATGATATGGAAACTGAACAGAGGCCAATATTTGGGAATGGAAAGAATTAAATCCAGGCCAACACCTTTTGATATAATAATGATATTTTTTAAATTATGTTCCCCCCCTTCCTTTAGAGTTGAATGATTCTTTATGGCACAAAAATAGTTTATAGTTTGAAAGGTTTATTTTTTTCCCCTCTCTAGTTCAGTCCCAATGTAGCCAGTTTGTCATTAAAAATAAGGTGGAAATTTAAAAAATACATGTTTCAGGTGCTCTGGACTGGAAAAAAAATTTTTTTTAGGGTGGCAAATTTGCCTTTGTTGTTTATTTGGCTGGAAAAGCATGTGTGGCTGTGTGGATTTGGAATGATGTTATCAAACTTTTAATTTTAAATTAGGTAGTTTGGGACATTATGTAATAAATCCACTATAAAATACTAAAACTAGTGTTTTTTTGGGTCTATGTAGCCACTTATTGTTATTTCCTATTTTGTCTCATTCTCATCTCACAAATTTTTTAAGTTGGAGTTACCCTGTTGAATTTTCTCTTGCACACAAAAGAGAAAATTCTTGCTCCCCCAACATCTACTCAAAATAAAACTGTACATGTTCCATTCCAATTTTTTTTCCGATTCTTAAAAATCGTTGATCAGGAAGATTCTTTTACTTAACTTGATTGTTTTATTCTTTGTGTGTGTGTGTGTGTGTGTGTGTGTGTGTGTGTGTGTATGACTGGTTCCATTTCTCACTCTAGTACATTTGTTTTATTTAGAACACATCAGGTTTTTTATTTTTATTTTTTAATCCCTCACAAATGAACTACTGAAAAACCATCTTCATGAGCCTTTCTTTCTTTTCTTTTCTTTTTGGTATTTTTCATGTGTTTCTTTTTAATTGTCTCTGTGTTCTGAGGCATTGGTACATAACTAGCAGGAGCCGATCAGCAGATAAGCTTGCATAACACGCACTTAATTACACAAGCAAGTCTTTCTGGAGAAAGTCTTCTGACAATTACCTCCCGAAATAAATATACCTTGGTGACTGTCAATAGTAATAAAACCCCGCACAATCGTTCCTTAAAGCTTTTATTGTTTGCCTGTAATTAGCATGCTGATGTGATTAAAGCCGCATTTGACTTTTGATAAACCCCAGACGCCTATAGATAACATTTCCAGCAGTTCAAAGCTGCTTTCATTAGAAGCGATATTTATCTGATTTGTAACCAATCAATTGGAAATAAAACTTTCCTGGGGCAATGCCGTTAAAACAGCCAGCAGCAGCCCCGGCTTCCCCAAGCCCCTCTTCTCATCTATGTCCTTGAGTGAGATGGATTCCATATGGTTAGGCGCGGGAGACCCGGCCGAGAATGCGGCTCTGTGGAGAGTCCCTGCAGACGCCGTGCCTTATTTCTCCTCGCTGCTATTCGAAGGCACGGTAACTGCTGTAACCAATTTTCTTGAAAAATACACTCTCCTGTGGCAGCAAAAAAGCCTGCAAAACTGGAGGTTGTTAAGGGCATAGTTGGGATATTTACTCTGCGTCCCTATTTTTAAGTTATGTTTGATTCTTTTATCAGACCCTTCTCGTTCTGACTTTAACGTTGTCCTCTTTGCTCTCCCCTAAGTTGTCTGTCCCTCTTTTTCCATACTCTTCTCATCTCTGCCTCCTTTCTCTCTGCCTTCCTTTTCTTCTGTGTGTTGTTGTTGTTGTTATTGCTTTTGTGTGTTTTCTATAATATTTGGTTTGCGATCACTTTAAACTTCCTTGTTCAGAATTACAGAGCTCTAAATTTAGAAGTTTTGACAAACAAACGGATCTTCAAAAGGGTATCTGGCCCAGCAAATCGGTTGAGGGATGTTCTAAATGTCCCTACGCGATAGAGATGCCAACAGTACCTCCACATGACCTTGGGGACATTGCCACCTACGTCTCAATTTCTGTATCATTTCACCTTTGCACAAATCTGCTTATTCTTGTTTTTAATATTAGGAAGAAGAAAGAAAGAACAAAAGAGAGAATGTCTAAGCCAGCCTACCTTCAGAATCTGTATGAACTAATCCAAAGCATTTTTTCTTTCTTATCCTCCATACTCCCCAAACATTTCCTATTTTTAGAAACAAAACAGAGAAAATAAAAGATTTTTTATAATGGAACCAGTGTTGACATGCAGACCTTTATGGATTTCCAGCCATGGCTCATTAAAATCTGTCTTTAGCTAGATGGCAAACATGTGCATTAAATGCTATAGAAATGCCATGCTTTTAAAGTGGAGCTTGAAAGTACATAAACAAAATACTTTATTGCTATTAAAATGGAAACGTGAAATCTATGTCTGTGAGTCCGTTTCCACTAATCTGAACGTGTTCGAAGGCTCTCAATTTTTACTTAATTATATGGTATCCCAGTGCCCAGATCACGTGTTTTCACAAACACTGCCATTTGCAACTTTAAAATCTTATATAATCCCAACCTTATTTAAGCACATGTATTTCTTTGCACAGGTCATTCAAGCATGTCCTCTTGAAGCACTGATTCTTTCTAATCTTAAAGTGACCTCAGTTAGGACATTTCATATCTTTGATATGAATGCCATTTCATGTAGGTATCACCTAGAGGCAGTTGCATTTAAAAAATTGAAGAGATAGGAGAAGGAATTTTTCCTGTAAAATGAACAGCTAAGAAGATAGCTAGATTGAATGTGACAAGCATGTCTCTGTTGGTCCCAGGTTTGTGAATATACCTCGTAGCAGGGGAATTTCTGGAGAATGCCAGGCCCAGGAAAAAGGTCTGTGGTATGCTGTGTGCCTTTTGAAAGAAGCTTTTTACATTTTCCTTTCCATTTACTTTAGAAAATATTTGAAACACCATTAGAAGTCTATTTTAAATAAGTTAACTATATATTAGGCTTTAAATGCATTCTCTCATTTATCCATCGCCTAATTAATTCACATTAAGGTAAGTCTGTTGGCAAATATGTCATGCAACCAAAACACAAAATATTTATTCTCATCATCTTGATTTTAGATCCATTAATTTAAGATTATTAGTAAACTGTTTGTGAGAAAGAATGTTCATTTCTGTTGAAAAATATATTAAGTCTAGCTTTGAAACTAAAGTTGGATTTTTTTTGACACATAAATTTTCTCATATTTTGGCAACCATATGATCACTAAAAAAACAGAGGTTCGGAGCCTTCAGAACTTGAGCAGTGCCTTTAAAATATACTCTGCACATAACTGAAACCACAGTGATAATATTTCAAGTAATAGAAAAAAATGGTTTGCAGATTTACAAAGAGAAATCATGTACTTCTGCAAAGTTATATTCTCATAGGACTTGTCTGGACAAGTAAGTTCAAGATAATATCACATCAGGCCCGGCCAAATGTCTCAGCTTATTGGAACATCATCCCATATACCAATAGGTTTGGGGTTCGAACCCCAGCCAGGTTGATCAATGCTTCTCTCTCTCTTTCTCTTTCTCTCTCTCTCTCTCTCTCTCTCTCTCTCTCTCTCTCTCTCTCTCTCTCTCTCTCTCTCTTCTCTCTCTCTCTTTCTATCTCTCCCTCTTTTCTCCCTCTCTCTCTCCCTCTCCCTCTCCCTCTCCCTCTCCTTCTCCCTCTGCCTCTCCCCTTCCTCTCCACGCTCACCCTTTCCCCCCAAAAAGATAATATCACATCAAGCAACTAAAGGTAGAAAATAGGAAATGTTGCTTAACTGGATTTTTAAAAAGAAATTGGTGCTCAAATATGGGTTTGTGTGTGTGTGTGTGTTTATATGTTTGTGTACAATAAGGACACATAGGCGACCATGGCATGGTGATTCTGCTGTTTGTTTTGTGTATCTTCCCTATAATTTCCTTCTCTTGAATTACCTACTTCTCTTGAATTACCTGTCAAATATATAACTTCTTAACTCCCCCCCCCCCCCCCGTAGGAAAAACACATTTATCTAGCCATTAACTGTAGCTACACAATGACAACTATCAGAATGAAACTAAATTGTTTCCCTTTATAATGCCAAAGATCTGAGTGTCTGAAAAATATCAAGGCTCTGGCCTAATGGTTTCAGTGTTTACCCAAGTATTTGGCAGCATGTAGACAGGGCCACAGGCTCTGCTCCCTCCCTGCTGAGGGTCCTTGTCACCTGTAGATGCAGGATATTTCCAAAGTACTCAGCACAGCAACTGCAGAAATGATTGAAATGACAGTCCCCAGGCTGCATACTTTGAGAGGGGAAGGTTTGGCCATTTTTCCCTTGCAGGTAGTCAAGCCAAGTCATTCCAACTCATAGCTCTCACCGTACACCTCAGGTGATTTCCTCCTACGTCAGTCTTGGCACTTGTGTGTGTTCATTCCTTTCCTTTTGTTTCCTGAAATTAACATAACTGTTTTAAAATTTTCTCTCTACACAATGGAGATTTCAATTTGGTTCAGAAATCTTATGCATGTCATCAACAAATGTCTGTGTTTCTCACCTTTGAAACAAACAAAAAACTCATGACCAAAAACAAAAACAAAACAAAACAAAAACTTATTTCAAGTTCTATCTAAAGACAGAGCGGGCCTCATGCTTCACAGGCAAGTCTTTCAAAGAAGTAGAGGCCTATAAACATGGACAGGAACAAAGAGAGTTCTATTTCTACTGTCCCATTAGCCTAGCAGGCTAATTCAAATTTAAGCAACTCTTAATTTGTCAAATGGATGGAGTTTACTTTTTTTTACATTCCTGATCTGAAGCAAACTTATGAATGTGTTCCGATGTCAAGTGTTTTTGCCAAAGTCCAGTCACACGTTGGTGGAAATGGTAACACCAGCTAAATCCGTAACAGCTCCGCAAACGAAAAGAATGTGGACAAAGATGTGCCCAACAGAGTGTTTCATTTTATATTCTGTGTGTTCATGATGCTCTTTAAAAATTACTTCATATCTATTTGATACTTGGTTGCTTAAATTTAGATTAAAAACAACCATCTTCAACACAGGTAGTGGGGTGGTGAGGGCCTGTGGGCTGGAGGGGATCAATGTGGGGGAAAGAGGGAACATATGTAATACTTTCCACAATAAAGATTTTTAAAAATAAAATTAAAATAAATACAATAAAAACAAACCATCTTCCTTTCTGGTCTCTTGGTGGCCTGATGGACAGTGCAATTCCATTTTTCATTTTCCCACCACTTGAGCCATATTGTGACAAAGCCAGTTTAAAAAGTGGACCAATACAATGGAACGGAGTCCTACAAAGAAATGAGTACAGAAACCACTACCCTTTGGGTTTCAATAAAACTGGCTCTTAAAAACAACTTAGAAGGTTCTTCTGAAGGAAGAATTTTGTCCTCCACACAGAATGGTGGTGTTGAGCGAGTCTGCTCACCAGGGCAGCTTCGGGGAGCTGCAAACTGGCGCAGAGAGGTGATCACGGGGAGCAGGCTGCAGGAAGGCCCGGTGGAGGTGGACAGAGTCGGCTCCAGGGACGCGCCTGCGGTTTGCTTGTGTCTTGGCAATTTTTTGCAGAGTCACTGCAGAGCCCAGAAGAGAGAACACTTAAAAAAAAAAAAAAAAAAAGTTTTAAAAGAAAAGAAAAGGAAAAGAAGAGGGAGAGGAGAAGAAAAAACAGGCACTCTCAGCTCCAATGGAAGCTATGCCAAGAAACAACTAACTGAAAACAGACCGAACCAAGACGAGAAATGAGGAAAGAATAAAATGGTTTGGAGTCAGGCAGACAAATGCACGAGAGAAAAATGCACATGGCTTCAGAGCCGGACTTGGCATCCGCTCAGAAATGTGTGTGCGCGCAGCTTTTCATTTTTATTTCTGGGAGAATACTTTGCAATTTCTTCTCACTGAAAAGGGTGAGTTCTTTTCCTTGTTTGACATAGTGGAGAGACCACCCCCACCTCCCTTCAAAAATACTACCTCTTCTAACTCAGAAAACAATTAAAAATGTTTTCTTGTGCTGAATGACTAGATCATTTCCTATTATCTCGAAGCAGATACAGGACTAAAACCCCAATGTCTGGGCCTCCTGTTTTTTTCAACCAGTTTTCTAACACCCTCCTCTGAGGAGATGGAGGACCGTTGGCTTGTTTCAAAAAGAAGGCAGGGTGTAATGCGGGCCAGTTTTCATTATGCATTACCTGATGAGTCTAAGCAGCCCTAGGCATGAGGCCTGCCAGTATTTGGTTTATTAGATTTAACCCACTGATGGCTTGTGTGCCAATGAATGTCTGAAATGCTCGTCTATGAATATTAATTTTTAATGCTGTCTTCATGGCCCCTGCTGTACTCTCCTGCTTATGAATGGAAGCTTAACACATTCAAACCATCCGTGGAACTATATGAGGTGGTGAGGAGGGGAGACCTGGAGAGAAAATGGACTACTGTGATGCTAATTTCCTTCTCAACTTTGACTAGGACGGGTAATTATCCATAATTTATAGAACCAGTTCTCCTGGAAGGAGGAAACCTAAGGGAAGCACGAAAGTTTGTTTAATCTAAATAGAATACCTTTTGGATAAGAAATAGAAATGTGGTTGGAACTGGAGTCATACATGTGTGAGTCAACTTAGCATTTTATATATATAGAATAAACTTGCTTAACTAGACCTGCTTTCTGATGTAGCTAAACTTTTTCCAGCCCACTGAAACATCCTAACTTCTCTTTCAGGTAATTGTCTGTCATGGCAGAAAACAAAAGTCCCTGGCAGCTGTTCTGAGGGTCTTGGCTCATCAAGGCTAGCCTTGCAGAGTGAGGTCAACATAAGAATGTCCACACTGCGGCCCTGGCTTTCAGGGCAGTCAGAAGCCCCAGTGCTTTGATCACAGGACACAGAGCAGATTATTGAGAGCAAATTATTGAGAGCAGGGAGAACAAAGGGTAAAATATTTGACTGCAGCAGTGTTTGACTATATTCTGTGCAGTGAGAAAACCTGAAGTCATTTTTAAGGTTTACCATTTCTTACTTCTTTTCAGTCAGGTCAAGTTTCTAAGATTTCTAAATCTCTGTTTTCTGGCTAATTAAAAGAAAATAGGATTCCACCAAGTCTCCTATCTACCTACTCCAGGACTTCTGTGAGGATCAAATGAGATGAGGCATGGGAAAATGCTTCACAGGACATTTGGTTAAAGTGTAAAATGTTTCCACCTGGCTATAAAGCAAGTTGTGTTCCTGGGCTAAAGAAACTCCAAGGAGGCTAGTTGCTAGGGAGAGGAATCAGGGCGTTGCTATGTGTTGTCCTTACCCAGATGATCACTAGCATATTAGCCTTTTATATATATAGATAACCAAAAAATAGCATTTGAGCATTTATTTTCTGTGCTTCTCCCCTTGCCACTCCACTCTCTTACTTTTCCACCCTTGCCATCAACCTTAATCAAGTTGGGTAGTAATAGATACTCTGGAGAGGTATGTAAGTGGCCCCTATCCCTAGGGTGGCCAACATTGTTGCCCTGAGAACATCTGAGAACAGCCTGCAAGTTATTGCATCTCTGAGAGAAGTCTCTTGAAATACATTTTCTGTCTTATGTGCCCCCATTTCCAAGGGATTGTTAAAATGCAGAAAGTGCTCAATATGTTAAAGAAACTAACAAATAACAACAAAAACACACACTCAAAAATCCTCAACATTCAAAAAAGTTAGTTCTTTCTTCTTCCCTAAAAATAAAACAATTTTTGAAGTGAAGCCTTTTGTTGTAAATCATTCCAAAGACTAGCTGTCTTCTCTCTTTAGTAACATATTGCCTTGTTCTAACCTGACAGGTTACTGTGGTTTTAGAAGTTAAAGGAGGCTGATGGGGAATGTCTCTAGTGCTGAATATGCTCTGTAATCTGCCTTTAGGACCAAATAGTCACAGGCAGTTTTCGTATGCTGTAATAATCACAATCTTAATACCTTTGTGTGGTGAGAGCTATTTCGTTATTTCATTTATTCCACATTACAATTTTATCAAGTGGCCATTCCTCTTTTACCAATGAGGGAAAAGAAGCTCAAAATGGTAAAAATGTTACCCACCACGCAAATGGTGGAGATGAGATTCAAACACAGTTCTATTTGGCTCTAAATCTCAACCTTGTAAGTACCTGTATCCTGCTTTGAGCTGTTAGAACAAATAGGACAGTGTTTCACCAGAGCATCCCTCAGACAATGCTGCCCAACACCCTGATGACCGGAATTCACTTTTCCTTCCCAGTAATTTATTCCACTGTTTGAGAGTTCTGTGTTTTCTACATTTCTTTACTTTGAATCTGACAATCATCATTGTGAAGCCAAGAGGGACATTTAAACTGTCTGAAAAGAAGTGTGTTGTAACGGGGTAGAGAAGAGAAGGAGCTGCTGTATTCTTGATGGGTCCCCTGGCCATTCTCCAGTTTCTGGTACTCTTCTCCAGGGCCACTGAGTGTTATTTTCCATTTGTTGGAGCATTTTCATGACCAAAAATTTTGGAACTGTGCTTGCTACCCGTGGCTATTAAGAATCTGATGTGCCCTGGCCAGGTGGCTCAGTTTATTGAAATGCTGTCCTGTGTACCAAAAAGTTGGGCGTCCGATTTCTGGTCAGGGCACATACCTAGGTTGTGGGTTTGATCCCGGTCGAGGCAATTGATGCTTTTCTCTCTCTCAAATCAATAAAAACATATCCTCAGGTGAAGATTAAAAAAAAGAAAAAAGAACTTGATATGAAGCTAATCCAAATTGAGATGTGCTCTATGTGCAAAATATACACTGGATTTCCAAAGTTTCATATAAAAAAAGGATATAAAATTCCTTGTTAATTGATTACATGTTGAAATGACAATATTTTGGATATGAGTTAAATACATTATTAAAATTATTTTGACTTGTTTCTTTTTAAATATGTGGCTACTAGGAAATTTTTAATTATACATATCCATATGTAATTTGCAGCTTATGTTATATTTCTATAGGAAAGCATTGTTCTGTATGCTCCCTCAAGGATGGACTGTATCAGATGTTTAACAGGTAATAAATCCATTCCTTGCTTCATACAGTCTCAGAGATGAGAAAAGCAAGCGCTTCTTTACTTTCCACCCTATGTTATTGCAGTGCTTTGAGTACAGGGTACTTTGTAGGCTCAGAGTGATCATTGAGTCCTTGGCACGTGGCTTACTGCTAGAGCGCATATTCTTTAGTCATCCTTCTTTAAAATTGGAGGGAATTATTTCTTTATTTACACCAGAAATACTGCTCTCTGTGTTACAGGGGAATGTATGGCCCTAGTCCTTGAAAACCATGAAGTTAGCATTGGAAAAATCCAGGTTTTTGTCCCAGTTTTGTTGGGTGTGGGTAGTGGGAAGGGAGGGAGGTGAAGAGTGGGTGGGACAGGGGGAGAGTTCTCTGAGGCAGACTCACGGTCACAGGATGCTCACAGACTACCCTGTGTGTCCATGATGAACACAAAGCTCTTTCCAAAGCCTGAGTTCTCCATCCCAACACAACAGAAGAGCATCCAGAGTAACCGACCCTGAAGACCTGAGTCAGCTCTGATGACCATTCCCTGAGAAAGCAAATGGCCTGCCCACACCCCCTTCCACTCCCCAGCCACCTAGACCTGTTTGTTCAGGTCACAGAGAGGAGGCCATTGCTGATTTCTGTCTTGAAGGAAGGAATTGTTCCTGCCCATCGGCCTGCCTGCCTCCCGCCCGCCCGCCTGGGGTTGCAGCTGAGCCATATTTAGCCTCTAAAGCTAGATGTTTTAGTGCCTGGCTTTTTTTAACTGGCATATGTTAAGAGCTTTGAATTAACAGGTGCATAAAAACTGTCAAAAAACACTTAAATCTCAAGACAGACTGTCAGTTGTATTAAAAAATATGGTGTTACATAACCATGCACTCTCAACACGTCCAGCGTGTTACCGCTTGGAAAGTCTTTTCTCCTTCCTAGCAACCCAGCAATGTTAATCCAACCCATGAAACAAAAGGCTGAGATCCTTTAACCTCTCGATGGAGGATATGGGTTGGATGTGTGTGCGTGTACGCATGTGTATGGGGCATTGGGGGGGGGGGGGGATGAAAATCAATGAGGAAAAGTTTTCTCTTCTGCAACTGAATCTTCTTCCAGTTTCCAAGATCCTCATTTGTAAACTAAGCTAATTGAGGGGGGAAAGAACTCCCAGATTTCTGGGAGGCACACTTGCAATTGTTCCTTTTAAGGAAAACAATTTATTATGTAATAAGGTGACATTTCAATTAAAATTAGCAGAGGATGGCAGAGAGAGGGAAAATGCATTGTTTAGAGCTTTGTGGATTGCAACTATTTCAAGCAAATGTCTAAAGGCACTACTTGGTTAAAATCAGTTAAATCAGATGATAAATAATGTCTTCCTTCAAACAGTCACTTTATTATATTTTTTTTAAGACAACAGTTATGTATTAGTAACTCTAAAATGGGGATGAAAGAACCAGCCATTTCTGAGTTAAGTACTCTCTTGCACATAATATGCATCATAAAAGCATCTTAACTTAATCAAATCAAAAGTTTAATATGGTCTTGCTTGCATTTTATAGAGTGATGTCTTGGTTTCAGCATTGGGTCCTAATCTACCAAATGGCCTGATGGCCATAGCCAACTCAGTTACTTTTTTGAAGCATCATCTATTTTTTTAAAATTGTAACAGGATAGTGGATGGGGGTGGGGTGAGAGAGAAAGCCTTGTTAATATTTACTTTGGTTCTAAAACGAGTAAAATGCTATGATTTATGAAATTCTACCTGGTATAAATGTGTCCCTTCTGGATGTCCCCTGGTAGACTGCAAGAGCTAGTAGACCGAAATATGAGGCAGATGTTTGCTTGCTTTTTTGTTTTTTCCTGTATCCCGACATTTAGATTGCTTTTGGTTTTGCTTTTTCATCTTCGTGTGCATTCCAGAGGGCTATTCTAGGTCAGGTTTCTCAGGAAATAGGCCCTGAGTTGGAGATGTGTGCACGGAATTTTATTGGGGAATATATTTAAGGACAACTGAACAAGGTCAAGGAAGCCAAGACTGGACAGAGAGGGACTGGTTGTGATGCAGTTGCAACAAAAGACTCAGTCAATCAACTGAGGCAAGGGGGCCAGTGCTTTGCACCCCAACTATTAGTCCTTGGTTGCAGACTGTCTTTGCCAAGGTCAGTCTCTTTAGCATAGGGCCATGGTCGGCAAACTGCAGCTCTCAAGCCACATGTGGCTCTTTGGCCCCTTGAGTGTGGCTCTTCCATAAAATACCACAGCCTTGTATTTTGAAGAAGTGGCGTTAGAAGAAGTTTAAGTTTAAAAAATTTGGCTCTCAAAAGAAATTTCAATCGTTGTACTGTTGATATTTGGCTCCGTTGACTAATGAGTTTGCTGACCACTGGCCTAGGGCAACTCACTGGAGAGAGAAGCACTTATGAGCCATTAGCAGTCCACACTTCCCACAGCTGGGGAAAGGGTGCCTCAGTCTTGAAAGGGTCACCTGGGCAGTGCAGAGTACCCATTGCAAAGACAAAGAGGGAGTGGTTCCCATAGTCCTTGTAGTTTCTCCCTTACTAGATGTGTGACCTTAGACAAGAAGTGTGAGAAGCCGCCCATTGTCTTCACTAGCAGAGAGGTGTGGACAAGGAACCCGGAAGGCTGGTGACCCTTGAGCTCTGGCAAAGGTCATGGCTGTACACCACTGTTTAGTCAGTAGCTGAAGCAACTTCCCTATCAGACAGTCATGTAAATCCTTGCTGATAAGACAGTCTGCCCGTAACTGGAAACTGCTTGCCTAAGGGCTATAGGTGGATCCCAAATTGAATAAAAGGATGGTGAGGCCAGAGCCCAGGCGGAGTCCTTCCTCTTCAGCTGGGCTCCCGCCTTGTCTCCCAATATTTCTTGTCTCATCTCTCTCATTTGCACGTGGCCCCTATTCCAGAGCCCCAACCCTGAACCACAGGGACATGGGTCATTCACAAAGATGCTTAATGCCTGTGCTTCTTAACCCACACTTTCCTCATTCCCAAACTGGGGAGGATAACAGCCAGGCAAAGGTATCATGAAGACTAAAGAAATAATATTTGTAAAGCACCCAGCAGAGCTCCTGACAGGTAATGGGCTTTTAATATATATATATATATATATATATATATATATATATATATATATATATATGCTTCAACCTTGTATTAAATGATAATCCTTCGTGTCTAAAGAGAGTTTCAAAAGAGAAGGAAGAACTGACAAATATTAGCTGTTCCCGGAGGTCAGTCCACAGATGAAAATGTTTTCCTGTTCTAAACTGTCTTGTTCCATTTGGAATCTGGGTTGCACTTTCCACCTCCTGAAGGATGTCACGCTTGTTTGGGGGAGGGGGGTAACACATATTGAAATGATGTAATCTCTCCCACCCACAACCCCCTCATCTCGTCTCAACACCACCCCCAGCTCTGGCATTAGTCAGCATTCACTGTTAATAACTAGGGACTGAGATAGGAGGTATCCTCCAGACAGGCTCTATCTGTCCTACTTGTACGTGAACTTGAGGGGCCCTCCCTACGTATCCTGCAAATTCCACTGACATCAGCCCATTACGAAGCGTAGGGTTTGGATGAGATAGAGGGGAGGCAGACAGAAACATTTAGTGATTTTGCCAAATTCCTTTTTAAAGACGAAACCAAGCCAAAAACAGATGGCATGCACAATTCCCAACACTGTTTTCCCATTGGAAGGTCTTAATATTAGTATTGTTTTATCCTTATTGATTGGGAACAAGTTAGTTTCTGTAATGGGCAAGGGTTTTTGCCAGAAGAAATTACATTCTAAGGAAGATACAAGTGTGGATATTTGGTCTGATACACATTTCCTCTCTGGTTAAATACTGGGCCTTATGTTCTGTTTTGAAATTCTGGCATGCATGTCAAATAGTTTGGGGGGAGGTAGGGAGGGGGGAGAGAGAGAGAGAGAGAGAGAGAGAGAGAGAGAGAGAGAGAGAGAGAGAGAGAGAGAGAGAGAGATTCATTGGTTGATTCTTATATGTGCCCTAACCGGGGATCAAACCCGCAACCTTGGCATATTGCTTACTCTCCCCTTCCTTCTTCGTTTGCCCCCAGAGCTTCCTTCTGGCTTTTCTCCTGCTCAGTGTCAGCCAGTCTGCAGTAGGCCAGAGAAGGAGATGGGATGTCATAAAACCAAACCCTGTTGGTAAATATTTTGATTTCAGAAAAGCTGAAAAACAGTTGTTATTTCGGAGGTTGGAGGGCCAGGTTCAGGGAGGAAATCCCTGAAAAGGAGCCTGGCCCGGCAGTGACCAGCTCTTTAGCTGGGAGATATTTTACCTCTGACTGTGGAACAGGAAGACCGTTTTCTCCAAACACTGGAGTGAAACTGAACCGTTACCAGCCCTCCAGCAACACATAATAGAAAAGAAGAAAATCACTTGAGCCCCAAACCATGGAGAACTTAAAACCGTAACAATAAAACAAACGAAAAGACCCAAACAAACTAAAACCGCTTTATTCCACTTGTGAGCACAACAATCCCCTCCCTCAGGGTGTATTGGTTTTTATTTTCACTTATTTACACTAAGGCATTCATTTTGCCTTTTTAAAAAGAGTCTGAGGTGTCTAAGGAATGAAAGTAGTTTTTCTTGATTTTTTGTATTAGCACTATGCATTGTGTCATCTTGATGATAATGTAAAGTGTCAGGCTCTTTTTTTCTCCTTAAAAAAAAAAAAGTAGCTAACAAGTATCGAAGAAATATTAGTCAATTAAAACTCTGTTCACTTTAGCCCTTCAGTTTTGCTAAAAAGAGATGGTCAACGGCCTGGCGACTAATTTCATACCTGACACTTTGTCAAAATTTAACCGTAGGGAAGGGAAGGACAGGTTTAGTGACTCCTCAGAGCAGCAAGTCTGCAGGACTACGTGGACACAGAGTGGCCCTCAGCAACCAGCGGATAGAAGTAGCCCAGCCTTACTGGTTGTGATGAGGGATCTTCACAGGAGATCCTCTAAACGAAAATAGAAGAGAAGAGAGTATGGTGGGTGGGACCTGCAGGTTTGAGAGAACTTGCTCAGAAGAACTTGTGAGGTCCTTCTTAGAAGTATAAGAATTATTTGGAAATTTGGGAAAGGGGAGGATTGAGAGGGGGTTAAAGGTTCTGAAATACAAGTTGGACCAAAGTCAACTTTGATAATGTAGTCATTGAGTAACAGTGACTAGCAACTTTTACACTAGCTAGCCATAGTGTGATAAACTGTTTGTGGTCTACTCTTGTGGTTTTTCTGTGGAGCAGAGTGACCACTGTGAGGCCACTGACTAATGGGATGTGCCATGAATGGCTCTACTTTATTTGTTTTCCTACATCCGAAGCTCATTAGCCGATCTGAGAGATACTCCATTTCTCTTAGGAAAATACCTTACTACACCACCATGTCAAGATTTCTGGCTAGGACATTCAAGTTGACACTTGAAAAGATATGTTCTAGGGGTTGGGCTCCTTATTCTAAACCCTCTGTATATAATGAAAGCTTCCAGATACTCTCAAATTACACTTGAGATATTATTAGTAACCAGAGGCCCGATGCACAGATTCATGCACTGGTGGGGGTGTGTGGCCTGTGGGATGGGCCCACTGTGGGAGTGCCGCTCATCCCAGTCAGCTGAGTGGCCATTTCTGCTGTGGGAGCAGCCGCTCAACCCCATCAGCCAAGTGGCTGTGGACCTGCACTCTGAGCAGTGCTCACACTGTGGGAAAGTGCACTGACCACCAGGGGGCAGCTCTTGTGTTGAGCATCTGCCCCATGGTGGTCAAGTGTGCATCATAGTGACTGGTCAACTGGTTGTTCTGGTCTTTCCAGTGTTTGGTCGCTGGGCTTTTATATATATAGGTTATTAAACTTGGGGGGGAAAAATGACTACAGGAAAGAGTCAACAATACAACAGTTAGGAAGACCAAGGGCAGAACAAAAGACTTCTTCCTTTACATCTAAGATTACCTATGTCACAATTTCCAAATCCAGGGACAACAGAGGGGCCTGCCCAGTTGTATAGCATAAGTGTCTACATACTAAGGAGATGGATACAACATAATTGCAGTCATGAACATATTCCCCACAAGCTTGTCAAAATAGCTCAGAAGTTCATACCAGCTCTACTCATTAAATCCCTATTTTGGAATCTTATGATTTCTTTTTCCTTTTAACCCTATCTTTGAGTAGAGAGATGATTATTATTTGAAATTAAAAGTAAAAGCAATGACCTAGCAATAAAACTTCAGAATTATCACACAACAGGATTTAAGGTTTAACATCTACTTTATTAAAATCTATTTTGTTTATCAAATGGCAAGATTTAAGGTTTAACATCGATGTCTGCTTATTCTAGTCGACATTCAATTGTGACATGTTTAGATATACATTGATGTATATACAAAAGTAACAAATGGATGTTGTCTATTGCTGTTCATTCCCTGTCCTTCCCCTCCCTCATCCCCTCCACACCTCTTGGTATAACTTTTTAAATTCAACCCACAGATCAAATTTTATTGATTTTCCTTGATGTATCTTCAGTATCATAGCATTGACATAAGGTAGATATTCAAGGAATGTATGTAAATATAATGAAATTTATCAAAGTTAATCACTTTACTGGGTCAAAGCTCTTAAAACCATCTCCTATTCTAAACAATCTAATCAGGCTTTCCTCTCAGGCTAAATAGACACTTTTCAAAAGAAGACATACAGAAGGTGCAGGGACATATGAAAACATGCTCAAAGTTGCTAATCATCTGAGAGATGCAAATCAAAACAACAATGAGGTATCATCTTAAACCTGTCAGAATGGCTATCATCAACAAATCAACTAATGACAAGTCCTGGAGAGGATGCAGAGAAAAAGGAGCCCTCTTGAATTGCTGATGGGAATGCAGACTGGTGCAGCCACTGTGGAGAACAGTATAGTGTTTCCTAAAAAAATTAAAAATGGAGCTTCCATTTGACCCAGTAATCCAATCCCACTTCTAGGCATATATCCTAAGAAAACATAAACACCAATCTGAAAGGATATATGCACCCCTATGTTCATAGAAGCACAATTTACAATAGCTAAGATTTAGAAACAGCCCAAGTGCCCATCAGCAGATGAGTGGATTAAAAAACTGTGGTACATCTAGACAACAGAATACTATGCTGCTGTAAAAAGAAGGAGTTCTTACCATTTGCAACAGCATGGATGAAACTGGAGAGCATTATGCTAACTGAAATAAGCCAGTCGGAGAAAGATAAATATCATAGGATCTCACTCATTTGTGGAATATAACGAACAACATAAACTGATGAACAAAGATAGAACCAGAGTCATAGAAGCATCGAACAAACTGTCCAACCCTATGAGGGAAGGCCGGGGTGGGGGTGTTAGAGGGGGAGGGAATAAGAGACCAACCAAAGCATTTGTATGCATGCATATAAGCAAACCAATGGACACAGAAGGGTGTGTGTGTGAGGATATGTACTGGGGGTTGGGGATGACTGTGGAGAGGTCAATAGGGTAAAAAGGAGGCTTATGTAATACTTTAAACAATAAAGAATTTAAGTTAAAAATAAATACATAAATAAATAAAAAACACATACTTAATAAAATATTTTACAAATTATAAGATGCATAATTATTTTATGTAACACTCAAAGAGGAAAAGTAAAATGCTGCCAATTAAACTTAAATACATTAATTTTAAGATGCATCCTGAATTCATAGATTTTAAAATGTGAAAAATGTACATCACAAAGTCAATGGAAAACCATCGTTCCAGCCTTCACTGGGAGAAGATAATAAAAAAAAACATATAAATATATATGTAATTAAAATAAAATATAATTATAAGTTATAGTAAGTGCCATAAAAAATAAACTAAGGTGTAGGCTTCCCTTTAAAAACAAACAAACAAAAAAAACTAATAACAACAAAAAATAAACTGGGTTTTAAATTGTGATCATTTCAAATGAACAGACATTTGTGGAGGCTTTCAGCTCAAGAGTCTGCCAAATTGGACTGTCATTTATTTACTAAAATAAGTGGAAACTTTGATGCACTGTATAAAATATGTAATGCAGATTAAATTAACTTTCTGAAAAGGGAGGCCATAATCTAATTTCTGTCCAGTGACAAGACCCAGGAGAACCTGAGAAATTTCAACCAATCAGCAATGCCTGATCACGTGATGCTCACAAGCAAATATTTGTCTTCCATCAAATCTCAGAATGCAATAACTGACTTGAGCAGTAGTTGAGCCTTAAGTTCTCTACCATTTGTAAACATTTTTATGAGTAAAACCTTACTTTCATTGTTTGTCACTCATTTTTTCCTCAGTTGACTCAATGATTTAAGTCAAGTTTCAAAAATAAGACTGGGAATAGTCACATATACAGCTTTTCCCCAACACCTCTGGATTTAGTGGACAAAAAGTTTCAAGGCTACTTTCACCTTAGTTTAAAAGGTAAATTAAATTTACAAGTTTTGCAAAAGGGCAAAATAACCCTGGTGTCTCTGCCCCCTTTCCCCCCACCCCAGTATTATTATTCTGTTTCTGATGAGATATAAAGAAAGGCATTTGCTAATGGAAATATAGCATTGATTTGAAGGTGAGACCATTTTTTTTTTCATGAGAGCAATAAAGAATAATATGACCATAAAGAAATGTACTAATGGGGCAATAAGGACACATATGTAATACCTTAATCAATAAAGAAAAAAATAAAGAAATGTACTGAAGTCAAAACTCAAGGTTTCATAAGAAAACAGCAATGGAGATTTTCCTTGCATACACAAGAGTCACCTGAAAAGACAAGGCAACTGGAGTCTCCAAAACCAGAACTTATGGGTCAAAGAGAAAGAGGAGACACATGTGTATTGTCATGGAGGCCCCTGGGGCAGAGGTGTGGAGTGCCAGCTGCCAGGTGACAGCTGATGCCAGCTCCTGGACATTACACCTAGGACTTCAGTCCCTGCTGTCTGCTGAAAAGCTCCGCTGTGTCACCATCAGATTCTGCCTGTCCCTGGCCTCCTTGCTAAGGTCCATGGAGTGATCTGTGTCCTCTGCTCCGGACTTGTCCTCTGCTCTGGACTCTTTTCTTTTGTGGGCCGAACGCAACATGTTTCTAAAAGCCCTCATTGCTTCCTGATTTTCTGGTTGGGGGGAAAAATGCCAATAGAAGCGGAATAAGAATGGGTGGAAGTATGGTAAAGGGCACTGGGCCTGCTTGTAATCACAGGTGCCTTGTTAGGACTGATTTATGTTTGGCCAACTTGGAAAATGTTTTTACCAAAACAATCCAGACCTAATTCATAGAGCTGTGTAGTCTTTCACCCTCAATCCGATTTAAACTCCTAACATGATTTAAGCTCTGAAAAGCACACGTTGCCTAAGGCAAGCATTTAAAGTGAGAGTCAAGTTCGCAGTCTTTTTACAAAGTATACTTTCTCACCCCCTGTCACTTCTCTAGTTACCCAATCTTTTCCAACCTGTCTGGACCTTCTGTGACTCGGACATAAATCAGGAGAAATGTGGTTGGAAATGGGTTCCCTTTCTTCAAAGCAACTTGTACCCACCTCACTGGAGCATTGGAAATCCGTAATGGCACACATGGTTTCCATTATGCCAAGGGGAAACCTGCCTTCGCTGCTCCAAACTGTCTCTCCGGTGTATGAGATCACAGTCCAAGTTGATTTTTTTTTTTCAATAAATAAATAGGAAGAATTCCTTGGGTTAAAGTCAAGAAGGGGTCTTCTAGGACCTGAGATCTCATTGCTTTTGCTGATAGACACACAGAGAAGAGGCTGACGTGCGGTGGCTTGGCACGGTCTCTGCTATGAAGTTTCTGGACTTTAAATACCGCTGTCCTCTGGGGATTTCAGAACTCCTCTGAGGCCGTTCCCAGCCCGAGCCAGATGATCACAACAGGCCTGGGAACAAACATCAGACACGCAGCCTTGAGGCAACAGCAATATGTTCACAGCTTTTTTCCTTCTTCTGTTTTTCTTTTTTATTACTCTCTCCCTCTTTCTCCTCCCTGCCCTCTCTTCCACTCCCTCTTCTTTCCTTCCTTCCTTTTTTCCTCCTTTCTACACTTCCTCCTTCCTTCCTTCTTTCCTTCTTCATACCTTTATTATTATTTTTAAAATATATTTTATTGATTTTTTTTTTTAACAGAGAGCAAGAAAGAGGGATAGAGAGTTAGAAACATCGATGAGAGAGAATCATTGATCAGCCGCCTCTTGTACACTCCCTACTGGGGATGTGCACGCAACCAAGGTACATGCCCTTGACCGGAATCGAACCCAGGACCTTTCAGTCCCTAGGCTGACATTCTCTCCACTGAGCCAAACTGGTTTCGGCAGTATACCTTTATTACTGATGTCTGTACTTTATCTTTGAGTTTTATGGTGTATTTCTCAGCGTGCTGGACAGGTACAAAAGGTTAAAAATTGATAAATATTTCCCAAATGCCCTTTTCTAGTTCCCTCATTTATTTTATAAGATTATTATTATTTTTACTCTGCTACTGCTTTCATCAGTAGGGAATAGCATTGAAGTTCATAGACAAGTGGGTTAACTGCCATAATACAATAAATAGATCTTTATGTGCCATTGGGAGACCAAGAACCTCCAAGAAAACATTTATCGAAGTTCCTCCCAGTATATACATGCATACACCCTGCCCTGCAAAAATTATTGAAAAAATAGATAAGAACTAATATTTATTGTGTACTGAATATTCATTAATTCATTTAATAAGCATTAACTGAGCACCTACTCTGTGCTAAGAACTCTCCTAGGTGCCACAGATAAAGCAGGGAACACATGAGACAAAGCTCTGACTTACTTGATGGTGTAAGGGAGGAGGAGCTTTGTACACAGGACTTCATTTGATGTTCCCAAGAACTCTGTAAGCTGTATATTACTATTCTCACTTTTCCACATGAGAAAAATGAAACGACAAAGAGGTTAAATGATCACAGTTCCTCAGGGAAAGAGCCTGGATCTCCACACAAATTTATCTGATTCCAAAGCCTTTCTACTTTCTGCTATCTGCATGGCTGCAGAGGCTAATGAAATCATGAGAGATATTGGAGGGTGAGGCCCACTAGGCAGAATGCCAATTGAGAGGGATCCAGATGAGAGACCTGGCAAAGCCTGGAGCAGCCCCTGAGAGTTGCATGGAGGCATCCAGGCTGAAGGATACAAAGACAGAGTTTAGACAAAGAAGGGAGGGAAAACGGAGCATAAAGGGGCAGAGGCACATGTGAGTTAGACAATGAGTAGAGACAGCTTAAAGGGGGAAAAAATATTCTCATAGGAGAAAATCAGGAGACAGAGCCAATGAGAGAGGGAGGTCTGGGGCACATCGCAGTGTGCCAGGAAAGCCAGACTTCGCACTGCAACCTGGGACGGTAGAGACTGTGGGTGGTTGGGCATAGATGTGACAGCCAATGTCCTCCTACTCTATTATTGCTAAAAAAAATTTTTTTTAATTCTTCAAACTTATCTTTTCCTTATCAGTGAAATAGAGGATAATCATCAACATGTTTTTGGTTGATTTCAAGAATGACCAATATTGGGCTGAAACTGGTTTGGCTTAGTGGATAGAGCGTTGGCCTGCAGGCTGAAAGGTCCCTGGTTCGATTCTGGTCAAGGGCATGTACGTGGGTTGCGGGCACATCCCCAATAGGGGGTGTGCAAGAGGCAGCTGGTCAATGATTCTCCCTCATCGATGTTTCTAACTCTCTATCCCTCTCTCTTCCTCTCTGTAAAAAAATCAATAAAATATATATAAAAAAAAAAAGAAGAAGAAGAATGACCAACACTGGTAAACTGTTGGACAAAAGGATTAGCTTTTGATTAGAATTCCACCCTGGATATATATGTTTTAATACCCACTCAGATTCTTCTTTGGGCAGGCTTGGTGCTCACACAACTGGATAGATACATGAGTATTTGGCCAATAAAACTGGTTGAAGAATGTGAGAAATTTATCTACTGCATGAAGTCATTGTTTCATATTTGTCTGAAGCTCCCAGCGGACGCCGCACACCAGATTTTTGTTCCCCTCTGCTTTCCACATTGCTCTTTCCCATGAGGAGATTCTTTTGATATCAGCATGGGGTCTATGGAATTCTTTGGGGGTGAAAGGTGTCTTTTCTATTATAGAAACTTTTTATTTAACCAGTTCACTTCCATGTGAAAACTGCTCTTGGCGCAATAAAATTAGAAGAGGCATACCAGATTTGTTTTTTAATTTTCCTCTGGTCTGGTGAAGTTGCTGAGCAAATTTGTTGAGCAGCTGGAATTGTTAAGGTCACACTAACATTGAAATAAGAAGGTCCTGACACCAAGATATCCAGAGATCTGAATAATTCTGGGCTGCCTCCAATTTTAAAATCCATTTCTCCAGGCTGTTCCTTTCTTCTTTCCTTTCTCCCACACTGGTTTCTGGCTTTTCCCCTTTTACTAATGAACCCAATGCTCTGTGAATTTTTAAGTTTTGCTTGCTGTAATGGAAACAGTTCCTATGGTATAACCTTTAGGTCAGTTCTATCAAGTATTATTTGCTCAGTCTGTTCAGAAGAAAAAAAAAAAAAAAAGAAAAGAATAAAATCACTTTTCTTTGGCCCAGATCTTGTGTAATTGCATGAATTCTCTGATTTAGCTGGCTCAGCAAACCTATCCCAAGGTGATTGGTCTCAGAGATGGAAGGGAATTCATTATGCATTCCTTGCTCAAATGGTGACCTGCATATAATGATGGGAACATCAACCTTGGTCACCCTGCTTTCCCTTTAGTCTCCTTTCTTCTGAACTTCAGATTCACTAGTTTCTGGCTGCATAGCCCGAGGATATAGCAGAGCCTGACCAAGGGGTTGCCTGAGACCTGGATTTTCACACCATGAAGCTGGTAACAGTTTTGACTTCAATGCCTTGAAAAGTAGGTGATTTCAATTGCCCTGTTTCCTTTCAGGGAAAATGCTTTCTTTGCACCTAAACAATCTTCCGGTGCTTTTGACTGACAAGCATATTGTTATGATTATGACCGGACTTCTTGACTCCTGCAGGGATAGCATTTAAAACTGCCCTGAGACTGGCACAAATCAAAATATTCATCAACTTAAACTATGTCAGCTAAAATGGAAAAGCCAAAATTGTAGTGTTTTATATCATGTCAGAAGTCCATGAACACAGCGCAACACTGCTTAACCCTTTCCCTGCCTAAAGAAAAGCGTTGCATAGAATAGAAAGTCTGGATATTTTTTCAAAACTCTACCTACCATCCAAATGCCTATACCCTGTTTCCCTGAAAATAAGACAGTGTCTTATATTAATTTTTTCTCCCAAAGTTGCGCTAGGTCTTATTTTCAGGGGATGTCTTATCTTTCCATGCGCTAGGTCTTATTTTCGAAGGATGTCTTATTTTCGGGGAAACACGGTATTTCTCACCTTATAGTGTCCATTGATTGTTTGGGATTATTGACTCAACTGACTTCTTTGTTCCCATGGATTCATTTGACCCTTCACAGCACACTGTGTTTGCCTTTATGCAGAGAGAAACTAAGTTTTTGCCCACAGCTGCTGGTGGTCTATGAGAAATGAGACACTTCCATTAATAACATAGGAAGTGTGATAAAGATGACATGATAGGTACAGATAAGCTGCCAAGGTCATTTAATAAAGGCAAAATCACTTCCACCTTGGGAACAATAAATTAGACATCTAGATGTGGACAAGAAGGGGCCCCATGCTAACCTGACAAGCTCAGGGAAGGCCTGTATGGCGGTCTTGCAAGCTCAAAGACCTAAAGTAACCACAAAGGATGGTCTGAAATTAAAACTATAACTAAAAGCAGTTATGGTGGGTAGTCACGTCCTAGGCCAGTGGTCGGCAAACTCATTAGTCAACAGAGCCAAATATCAACAGTACGTATAATTGAAATTTCTTTTGAGAGCCAAATTTTTTAAACTTAAACTTCTTCTAATGCCACTTCTTCAAAATAGACTTGCCCAGGCCATGCTATTTTGTGGAAGAGCCACACTCGATACCACAAATTCCTCCATTATTATTGTTATAATGTTAATTGTTGACTGTTAACTATGCTGCACCCACCTAAGTAAAAGAAATATGTGTCTATCATTTTACATTTTACTCAACCCCAGGGGTTCCCCCCCTCCTTTGCTTTCTCCAGTCTCCATTGGATTTAATGTCACCCACTTATGTCTCCTTCTTTGTAATGTATAAAACAAGGTGAAAAACTGCCATTCTCTGGAGCATTATCCCAATACATTGAGATTCTGCTTCTGGCAATTGTCGACAGTTTAGCTCAAGTAATCTCACAAAAATTCTTTACAGGTTTGAATGTTTTTTTATGTTAACATAGGGGTTATCAGTCCAGCCTCTACTTTTTCAAGAATTTTCCCTCCCTTCATTGGTGCTGGATACTTGGCAGCCTTTATATAAAATGGGATTCTGTCCTGCCCTCTCAGCATGCCTCAGCCACAGCTGTTTGACCATTGACCATGCTCATGGAGTCAGTCCCTTCCATTAGAATTCAGATCCCCCAGCCAGTGATATCAGTCCCAGTAGGTAGCAGACGGAGTTCAAACTCCAGCCCTGTCTACAGAGGGACCAGAGAAAGTCCTAAAGTGAGCACAGCCAATGGACAGAGAACAGAAAGCATGGTTCCGGTGGAAATTCAGATCTCACGTGCCTTCAGAAAGCAAGGTTCCATTTCTGTCTCAGTCTTTGGTTCTTCCCACCCCTCCTCCCAGCCCCAGCATTTCATTTTTAGGGAGAGAGTGGGCAAGAAGGAGTTGATTTCTTTCTCTTACATATCAAAAGCCCTATCGAATGCAGAATTCCTTTGTAAGAAAGGAGAGGACTGGTTGGTCTCCACTGAACCAAGAATAAGAAAAAGAATTGGAATCCTACTGTAGCAGGATAAAATTTTGATGTATTAACAAATGTGTTTTTCCCCGTGATTTCCTGTTACCCCCTGACCCTCCCCCATCTGGGCAGCTAGACCATGAGTCATTTCTTGCCTTCAGGGAGGGTTGTCACAGCAGCACCAGAGAACAAAAGAGACAAATTCTTGGCATTTGAGTTTAAAAAGCTGAACTTTGGGCTTCAGACACAAAAAAGGTTTGGAAGAATATTTGATCAACTTGAGCCAATTTTCCCCCTGCCCACGTAAAGTAAAAATTCCCCTGGCTAGGAGACAAGAGCTGTTCTAAAGCAAAGCAAGGAGGGCTGGGACCCCGGGGAGTCTCTGAAAGGGACTCTTGCACTCTACTTCTGCCCTCTCCACAGGCTGAACGCTGGCATGAGTGTGGGTCTTTCACATTCTGAGAACAAGGAGAACTGTGTCTTCTTCCCAGGTTAGAATCCAAAAGATCGAAAGCCTCAGAGAGATTCCCCTCTACCCAGCCTTGTGCCAGACAAGCTGCCTGGCACATTTACAGTAAAAGGGTATGGTTGCCTTGGAGAGTTTTCCACAGTCCTAGACTGATAAAGGAGCTGAGCCTAATATCTTTGTTGGTCCAGAGAGAGAGAGAGAGAGAGAGAGAGAGAGAGAGAGAGAGAGAGAGAGAGAAGTGGTTAAGAGAGAGCCAGCCCTGGAGGGATCCCCCAGTATGATCCAAGGGCTGTTGAAGATGTCATCTATGTGAACTGAGTATGATGGACCAGAGGTATCATATGCTGCTTAGAGGAGGCCAGCCTGGACAGATAACCACCAAGAACTAGACCTTGAGATATGTAAGGGCAATTCTGAGAAAGCAGATCCACTTGATGCGCAATTCTATGAGTTCCACACTAAAATCTTCCTCAAATGGAAGCTCTGATTGTTGGTTTAGGAATAATTTAGATAGGGCACAGGCCTCCTTATAAAGTATGGTAGCAACCATACGTGGGCAAAAATTGCTGTTTAAAATTTTAACCTTGCTGTTTTGGGTTCTGTACTCATTTAAAAGTTACTTTTGATTTTTTTGAACTTATGTATGCTATCCAAATGCTCCATTGATGATGGTTTGAATATCCCATTGATTGTGATCTCACTGGTCTTCGAAACACATTCCTCTGGGACCCTAGACATAATTATCTTAAATTATCTCAGTAACTACAGATAACTGAGTTTTCGTTGACTCAGTGATCCCAGAATCTGGACAGCACAATTATTCTAAATTGTTCAGGTAGTCCGTCCCAGATAATGTTTCTGTTGATTCAGTGATTCGTAGATACTTTAGATAACTAACTTGCTCAGTTTCACTTCTATAAAATCGCAAAACAGGTTCCTCATTCCAGACCCAAAGATGTAATTGAAACCTTTGTGATATTCTGCCAATATAAGCCAGAGTGGCAAGCTGTTCGGGGCTGCGAGGTCTGGAACGCTTTTGCTCCCTCGTATGCCACCGGCTTTTAATAAATGACTCCATAATTCGACTTTTTGAGGCGTCCTTTGTAAGATGGGGATTCACCACAACACTTAGATAGAATAGAGCTTCTGCTAATCATGCTAAGGGTGGTTGATCTCCTTGTACTTCATTGTTTATAGAACATGCAGGAGCTACTGATTCAGTCTACTGTGCCATATCCATGATCTATTGCTGCACAGAAAGTACCCCCAAAACTTACTCTTAAAACAACCACCATTTTATTTGCTTCTGATCCTGTGGAAAGAGTAGCAGCAGAATGGTCCTTCTGACCGAGTCTAAATTGCTGACACACAGGATGATGAGAAAAGAAAGTAGTTCGTTTAAGTCACTGTTTTTTCCTCAGTCTTGTTTATTGAGACATGATTTACTTAGAGTGAAATTCATGCTTTGTAGGTGTATCGTTTCATGTAAGACTATACAGTACCTTATTTAGCTGATATTTAGATGAGACTTCGGAGTTTACTAGTAGACTTCAGATACTTGAATGAGTTGAGACTTTTGGAGCTGCTGGGATGTAAGTTGTTATAGTTGCATCCCACTTATTGCTACCAGAATCTGTATTAGTCAGCTCAAGCTGCATAACAAAATACCACCTTCTTGCTGTGTCCTCAAATAGAGTGAAAGAGAGGGGGTTGGGAAAGGGGACAGGGGGAGAAATCTTTATTGTCTCTCATTAGAACATCAATCCTATTGAATCAGGGTCCCCCTCTTATGACCTCATTTAACCTTAGTTGCCTCCTTATAAGCCCTATTATCTCCAAATATAGTCACATTGGAGGTTAGGATTGCAAACCATTTGGGGTGGGGAGAGCATAATTAAGTCCATAATATGGGCATTGGGTTACAGCTCTCTGAAATGTATAACACCAAGAGAGGTTTTCATAAAGAAATCACTGTAAATGTAGCTTTGGAGTTCTGAGTGAATCCCACTAAGATTGAAAGAAAATGTATGAAATGTTCAGAGTTGAATTAACAAAGCACTATGGGTCTGAACCAGGAAAGACGGAGACTTTCCAAAACGAAAATAGGTTTCTGGACACTCAAGTTTCTATGATAGAGAAGCAGGTTAAGAGAGCAAACATGGGCTATTTCTTATGGAGAAGGAAAGATATTTCAAAGTGTGGAGCCGAGAATGGTAGAGAACAGTGAAGTAGGGGACCCCAGACAGCAGAATTGGGCCCTAGTGGTACTCTCTGCCCCAAGAGGGAGACCTGACAACATCTCCCAGGCTAGTTCTCAGAATGCCTTCTCTTTGCCTCGTGCATCTTGTTTTTAAAAGGGAGTGTCTACTGAAGCAATCTGTTCTGTCTCACCATTGCATGTTGAGGCGTGGTGAGGACAGGGAACGTCTCATTTTTGTTCACAGGTATTTGGATGAAGAGGAGCCGCATTCACATCTGGACTTGATCAGATGATGAGATCCTGGACTCCATGCCTGAAACCGCAGTGGGATGAGAGGTTGGAGGGAAAAGGTAGGTGCATTTTATGTGAGGAATAGATGTGAATTATTGTAGGAAGGAGGGCCAGACGGTGGTAAACTGTTTGCAAAGATGGCACAACCATTGCTCTCATTCCTATACGAATGACCCATTGCAATGTGACTTTCCTGCCCCTTCCATCAGATGCAGAGTCCACGGTGTCACCACCAGATCCGGGCTGGTCTTGGGACTTGCTGTGGTCAGTGGAATGCAATAGATGGGATGTGTGATTGCTGAGCTGGGGTCTCAAGGAGCTATCTTTGAGGTTCACTCCTGCTATCTTCTAACCCTGGGCCCTCCATGAGTAGAAATTCAAGCTGGCTCTCTGGAGGATGAGGCGAAATGGAGAAAAAGCCTCAGGTGACAGGCATCACCAATTGCCAGGTTGTGGGTGGGGCTGTCTTAGACCACCCACCCCTAAGAAACCCTGTGGAGTACTGCAACCTCCTGAGTGATCCCCAATGAGATCAGCAGAACTTCTAGCAGAATCCAGACCAAATTCTTCACCCACAGAATCATAAGCAAACAACAGTGGCTTTTTATTTCAGACACTGAGTTATGGGGCAGTTTATGATGCAGCCACAGAGAAGTGATACCTGTGGCTAGAACGGCAGACTTGATTTCACTTCCCTAACAACACGTTCCACTAGCAATGGGAAGTCAGGGAGGACAGGATGGGTCATCATTCTTAAATGGACTATAGCATGGGCGAAGCTTCAGAGATTTGATTCTCAGCTCATGCAGTCAGGTATCATCTCAGAATCTCAATTCCTTCTCACACCTGCTCTCCGATGCTTTAAATTCCTTTAGCTGGGGGTAAAGCTTTCCACAACACAAACTGAAATACATTACTTTAAAATAACTTACTACATTAAAATGTAGAGATGCTTGGGAAAAGTAACCTACTGATTTCAAGTTTCCCCAAGATGTAACTGTTGACTTAGTCTATTCAGGCTGCTATCACAGAATACTATAGACCGGATGACTTGTAAAAAATAGAAGTTTGTTTCTCACAGTTCTGGAGGCTAGAAAGTTCAAGACCGAAGTGCTGGCATCTCGTGAGGAGCTGCTTTCTGGTTCAGAGATGACTATCTCCTCTGTCCTTAAATAGTTAAAGAGGTAGGGGAGCTTTTTAAGGTCTCTTACAAGAACGTAAGTCTCATTATGAGGCCTCCACCTCAATGGCCTTACAAAGGCCCCGCCCACCTCCTAATACAGAGGTTAGGTTTCAACGTATGAATTTTGGAAGGACACAACTTTTTTATTCTTTAGTTAACTGTCTTCAGATCTTTCCCTAAGAGCAGATTTGTAGAGAATGAGAGCATGGGCCACTTGAAAGAGGGGCTGAGCTGTCTAAGATAAAAACCATTGAAATTTGTCCAGAGTCCAGCCCTGGCCTGTGCCATAGGAGATGTGAAGGACACAAAATAACTTGTCTGTTTGGTGCAGAAGATTTTTAATTATCTTCTGAAGTGATAAGAATAAGAGAAACATTGGAGGAATATGGCAATAAGGCTGCCTCTATCTGCAGGCCTTTTCAGGGCATCTTCAGAGTTTCGAAACTGGGTATTTCACTTGTCATCCCGGTGAAAGGCCCGCCTCCACCATTGCATGGGGTTCAGTTGGTCACTAGTTCTAGAGTGCTTCCCGTCTTCCAGCAGCAACGCAGTGAGGAAGGGAAAGCTCAGCACAGAAGGCTGCAGAGGTTTCTGGACCTATGGGACACAGGGCCATGTCTACTGGTAGTTTCTGAGTTAAATGCACATGAGACAAATGAACCACAATACTGAAAATGACTCAATGAGGTTGCTTCAGCTACTTTTAAGTTATCCAAGCCAGGTTTAAGCAACTGCAATTATAATTCTACCAGACTACATAGTTCCAATTGTATGGCTTGTGTCTGCATTGCCTGGTTTTTGCTTGGCTAAGAAAATGAGAAGACAGTTCTACAGGGTTTTTACTTTAATGAAGGTTCTGGTGTAAACATGGAGCTTTAGGATGCTGGCTGCAACTAATGGCCACAGGTAGTATACACAAGGTAGTGTTACCCAACCACTGAAAGTAATAGCTTACGAAATAGCTCTACTAACTCCCATTATTCATTTCCTCCTCCTCCTCCCTCTAATAGCGTGACACTATACATTGCAAGGTTACTTCACTCCTCATATGAACTTTTGGCCTAGTGACTTATCCCTGAGGCATGCTATAATCACCAAGAAAAGTGCTCTCTGTCACGTCTTATTGCTTAATTATGGCTCTATTTTAGGTTCCTAGAGCCATTTGGCTTGGAAAGACCTTTCTTACGTGTGACTTTGAACATGCATCCATGTTGAATTTTCCTTAAGTTCACACACCAGTCTATTCCACTTCTATCTTTTTCTGGCTTGGGCAATAATTACTGCCCCTTGGTTTAGCAATGCCTTGAATTATTGCAATGGGCCCTTATAATTACACTATTCTGCAGTTAAGAGGATACTTCAACCTTTCGTCAGAAAAGCATGTGCTTAAAGTTAATTTTCCCAATGCTTGAAGTTTGTTTGGTTTTTCACTAAATCCCAGTGGGCTCACTTTTTAAATCAGTGACATGCAAAAGCCTCCCTGTTTTCCAATGCACTCTTGCTCTGGTTACTACGTTTTCTTTTTAACTCAAAATCTGGACATACTGTCTAACAGAAGTCTTTGTTGTTGTTGTTTTAGTTGTGTGTGGGTATTGCTCCCAGTGCTAATGGCAAACCAAAATGCATGGCAGGTCCTAGATACATTCTTGGATTGCAAAACAACTGGATAGAATATTTAAAATTACGTGTTTGAAAAATTTGGGACTTCCGGAGGATGCATCTATATTCAGTGTTCCTACTACTTATTCTGTCTTCCCCTTACTAAGACATTATGTTCTGTATCAGCCTCTATTTTATGAGTATCAATCTTAGTTCTTCACAGAGACTAGAAGCTTCTTAGGGACAAAGGCACAGGTCATGTACCTTTTATACAGCTCTGTCCATATACGTAGCTGTATACAGTTGTTTGATCCATTGCATAGGGATGATATTGCATTTTTAAGACAGCTGTTTGGGATTAGGAGCTTGCAAAAGAAGCCCGACATTAAGGTAAAGGCAGATTGGAAAACAGTGTCCTGCTTCATCCCTCCAGAGAGTAGTTCAAGTCAGGCCTGGGGTAGATCTATGTTGAGAAGGGGTATAATTACCCTGGTCCAGAGCGCCCCAGGTCTGGTCTGGCAGACCGAGTTATATCTATCAGGGCCTTTTAAACTGCTGACTTGGCTCCTTAGAAATACAAAACCCAAAACATCATTTATAAAGGTCACTGGGAATGGCCTGGGTCAGAATAACTTGAGTCCGTTTTGTGCCAGTGCCTCAGAAGAGGAAGTTGCTAAATACTTAGATAAAGCTCCCTGAGAGTACTATGTTGCTAAATCCAAACAAAGAATGAGAGAGGTTTATAGCTGAGTTTTTACTCTCTAATTCAAATGCCAATCCAGCAATGAAATATGCTCTAGGAATTACAATCAGATTTTTATCATCTGACTTGGAAACCAGCTGTGCTTGCAGTGAGTACAGAGATTTACTACCTGCAATTGCCATAATTCCATCAGTAGAATTATGCAGAGATGAAAAACTTAAGAAAAAAACTGTTTTCAATGCAACACAAACCTTGTTTTAAGAAATTCTGTCTCCTTGAAACTAATAAAACATGGCTCTAATTTAAAGAAGTACGAAATCAAGGTAAAGAACTCTGAAAACTCAGAAATTCAATTTACTCTTCAAAGTATTTTTTTTTAAAGATAAACGAGTAAAAATTACAAATTGTTAAAGACCGTCTTTTAAACAGAACAAGCGAGATAACCCAAAGCAGTTAACTCCTCAATTACATAGCACATCAAGTGCCCTGATAACCTTATGCTCTGACTATTTGAGAAGTGGAAGAGAAGAGGAATTTAACTCCAGGAAAGACAGCTCTACAAAGTGCCCCAATAAACTCATGGCAGCAATTTTGAACCAATAATTTCCTTCACAGAAACTAACAATTACTGCGGATTTGTGAATCCATATATCAAAAGTCTTTTGAATGTATTTTATGATTTTAAAAGATATCAGGGCTATCCTGGAAAAACCAGTGCATATGGTCCTCATACCAGTGAGCCTCATGTCTCGCTCATTTGCTCGTGCTCCTCTCACACATGGGCTACAGCTGCTCTTGTACAAAACTGATGCAATAGAACTTTGTCACTTATATCATCACCTGAACACTCAGATACCACCCTGGGAACGCCGAGCAAGGTATGTTTTTCAACATAATGGTTTCAGTGGACCATTTATAGAAAGCATAAATGTGAAATGGGACGACCAACACAATCCCAGAGTGGGCTCTAAAGCAACATTGTTAAGAGGGAGGCAGTGAACTTCGTGGTCTGCACTCTAGGAGACACATCAAGGTTGAAAGAGACACATCAACAGTTTAGAACTGCAACGTGACTATCCCTGTAAGTCTAAAGTGAGCCAGTCAGCCAGCATGACATAAGTGAAATCTCTGGCTCTCCAATTCCTCATCTGTAAAGTAAGATCATTAAATAAGATGATCTCCAAGGCCCCATTCATTTCATTTATTTCATGATTTTCATGTCTCCATAAACCTTATATGATAAATTCTTAAGGTACTTAAACCGAGTATTAAGTTGTACCCATCTGTTTTTGGATACAATATTATAGAACCTCATTTATGGATGAATTTTTCCCTAACAGAGGTTCATACAAAAGTAGCTGATTGTATCTACCATATGAAGACTCAGGATGCATTATTGCCATACACCGCTCAAGAACACATTTAAACTGTGAAATTTAAAAAAAAAAAAAAAAAAAAAAAAAAAAGATAAACGAGAGACCACATTATAAGCGCATCAGATTTGTTTATCCCTTAGAAAAATAGGAGCATATTGGACAATGAAGCTTTCAGTTTTTATGCATGCCATTCATAAATAAAAACAAACGGTCTACAAAAATGCTTCTGTTTAGAAAAGCCAGTAATGGAGAGCTATAATTTCAAATCAAATTACATAATATAAAAATAGAGCTCAACCTCACTGCTAGAAAATAATATTCTCAAACAAATTCATTAAAAAATTATTTTTCAGAAATTATTATGTTTACTATATTATATTTGTCATCCTCTTTTCTTTCTTTTTATATTTGTCATCCTCTTTTCTTTCTTTTTAAAGACTTAAAATGCTTGACTTTACTGTTTGGAAGTTCTGATAAATCAGAATTTAATGTGATATTCACAGATTTTGTAACAAAATTATAATGTTTATTTACAAATTCACATATAGCACAATGTAGTGTTCAAGTATTAGTGATGGTAATTAATAAACTATCAGAGTAATAAGAAATCACCATTTTAACAATTTAGATGCTTTATGACAGGATAATTTATATCCAACATATAAAATACATAATTACTGAAATGTTAAAGAAAATGTATTTTTTTCATAATCAAAAGTAGCAAGATTTTCTACATTATTTTCATTCTCACTATAGCCAAGTTTTCATTGTCTAAATTTAATCAATGTGCTGATTAAAGACAATTTATTAATAGGAAAATTATATATATAGCATGTTGATATATATATATATATATATATATATATATATATATATATACACACACACACACACACATACTTGTGTGTATATATCAACCAATCAAAATTCAGTTTGTAAACTAGATCCATTTAAAAGGCAATATAAAAGTGTATATTGACCTGGTCTAAAAACACTCATAACAATGTAATTTTTCTTCTATCCTTTAAGTTACTTGTTTTCACCCAAAATAAGGGGACAATAACGAAACTGGACCAAAATCAAGGTGAACTATGGGTAAAATTATAATTATTTGAGACTTCAGAATGGTCCAGCATGTTATTTCTAAAACTAATCCTAGATTGAAAAACTAATATTGTTTTAAAGAGGCATTTATCAGCGGTCATGGCATACTCTACACCAGGAAGACTACTGAAGACCGTATTTGCTGAAAACAACAAACACTGGCCCTTCATGTGGTCAGAGCAGCTGGACCGTTGTCATGAGCACTAGTCTTCACTTCCTGACTTGGGTGGTCTGGCGTGAGAAGGGGAGTGCTCTTGGGATTTTCACATTGTTCATCTACCTTTGGGCAGGCAGTTGGTGCTTGATGCTCTTTGCTCTGAGTAGACCCTAATGACACACTTTCCCCGGAAGGCTGAAATGGCCTCTCTCCATGAACCTTCTGTCTCCCTGCTTCTGTCTCTTGTTCCCGCAGTAGTCTCTCCACCTCCACCTCAAGCTCCAAAGTCTCCTCATCAGCTTGGACATCCAGTTGCTGCATCAACTCCTCCAACTTCTTGGCCTTGCGGAGCTCATTTTGCTGTATGATTGTACAAAGGTGCTCAGTGAGCTGCTCTTTAATATCAGTCTTGCGCTGTAGATCGAGCTTGGCTGTAACATACTCCGCTTCTGCCCTGTCAAACCGCTTCCTGTAGGGACAGGCACAAAGATTGGTCCATTATTTTCCATAGCAGAAAGCGGGCCGAGCAGCAATAAATAAACTCCAGTATAATGAAGATCTGACTATTACCGGTAGTACTTTATGAACTCTTGTCTACACGTTAGACAAACTAGGCTGTTGCTGCTGAAACTTCCACAACATCCACACTTACTCTTCTATATATCAACACTCTCCTGCACACACTTCCTCTTTCCAAAGCTGTGCTTGAATGAAAGCAGGCAAAGAGGGTTAATTCAGTGGTATGCTGGCTCTAAAGGGGGTAAGTCCTGATTGGTAGTGTTTGTCAACTTCTCTGGTGTGAACATACTACCATGACCAATTTCAAGCTATCAATATAACTGAATGTGGAATGGGGGGAAAACACACAAAATCTGCTCTCATGAGCTAGCTCCAGCACACAACTGGTTAAATTTATGAGTGGTAAAACAGTAAAAGATGGAGAACAAATCTCTATCATTTAAATTAAATTATCAGGGTGACATTGTTTAATAATCACATTATCTTAGTTTTAGGTGTACTTTATAATACATCTGCGCACTCTATTGTGTTAAATATATGGTGACATATATTTAACCCCCTTTAGCCCCTTCTACCTCTCTCCAGCTCCCTTCTCCTCTATTAAACACCTTTCTGTCTCTGAGTTTTTTGTTAGTTTGTTTATTGGTTGCTTTTTGTTTTATATCCTACATAGAATGAAATTATATGGTTCTTGTCCTTTCCGAGGGACTTATTTCACTTAGCATATTTTCAAGATTCATCCATGTTGTCACAAATGGTAATATTTCATCTTTTTAATGATTGGGTAGTATTCCATTGTATATATGTACCACATCTATTCTATCCAATCATCCAACTTTGGTTGTTTATGAAAATAGAAAAGCAACAAATTATATAGAAACGGCAAAAGACAGTGAACTATTGTGAATAATGCTGCAATGATCATAGGGGTACATATAGCTTTACCAGTATTTTCAAAGTTGGGTGTAGGTATGCACAAAAGGGATCACTGAATCATAAGATAGCTCTATTCTTAATTTTTTCATAGTGGCTACACGAATTTACATTCCCATAGCAGTGTGCAAAGAAGGATTCCTATTTCTCCAGATCTTCTCCAAAACCTGTTATTTAATGTCTTATTAACAATAGCCATTTTAATAGGCATGAGGCGGTATTTCATTGTGGTTTTGACTTGCATTCCCCTTGTGACTAGTGATGTTGAGCACCTTTTCATATATATGTTAGCCACCTGTATGTCTTCTGTGGAAAAGTGTCTATCTAGGTCCTCTGCTTATTATTATTATTATTTTTAAACCTCACCTGAGGATATTTTCCCTTGATTTTAGAGTGGGATAAAGAAGGAAAGACAGAGAGAAACATAGATATGAGAGAAACACATCAATTGGTTGTCTCCTGCATGTGCCCTGGGCACGTGACCAGAGTCTGGGCCACGGAGGAGCCTGCAACCAAAATCGAACTCAGGACCCTTTGGTCCGTAGGCAGAGGCTCTATCCACTGAGCCAAACAGTCTAGGGCCCTTTGCCCATTTTAAATCAAATTTTTGTTTTTGAGAAATCTGGATCTCTTGATTAATGGATTAAAAAAGGAAGAAAAATTTTGGAGGAGAAGGATATGGACAGTGGTTGGGAAATGAATATAAATGGGACAGGACACACCAAGCAAATGATACTGGGTGCAGGCAAAAAGTAAAAATCAAGTAGGGAAGAAAACCTCAGGATATGTTTTGGAAGGATTTCTCAACATTGGCACTCCCGGCAATTCAAACCATGTAATTCTTTGCTGTGAGGAGCTGTCCTAGACATTGTAAGATGTGTAGCATCACTGGCTTCTCCCCACCAGCTGCCAGTAGCACCATCTAGTTAGGATAACCAAAAATACCTCCAGAACATTACCAAATGTCTCCACATCTTCTCCAAAGGGCAAAAATGTCCCATTTGAGAATCCCTGGGTTAAGTTGTCCTCACCCTCTACACTCTGCAACAACAGTGTTATTAGACTTTTATTAGGAAACTAGAGGCCCAGTGCACAAAATTCTTATGGCGGGAGGGGGGAGGTCTGAGAGGGCTGAGGGGGTAGTCCCTCAGCCTGGCTTGTGCCCTCTCGCAACCTGGGACCCTTCGGGGGATATCTTACTGCTGCTTTAGGCCCGAGACCCATGGGGCAGCTCCTTTTAGCATCTGCCCCCTAGTGGTCAGCGGGTATCATAGTGACCGGTTGTTCAGCCAGTTGTTCCATTGCCGTTCTGTCAATTTGCATATTAGGGTTTTATTATATAGGATTTTATAAATGTCAGATATGTAAGCTCTATAGATAAGTAACACCAGTCTTGCTTGAAGTAAGGTAATTCTACTGGAAAAGTCACCCTGCAATTTCCCCCTTTTTCTTTTGCATTAAGTTGATATAAAAAAATTATATATTGGTTCACTGTGTTTTGACTTTTCTATATAATGTGTTTTTATTTTTGCCAAGAAAAGAGTGATTCTCCACTTACCAAATAATTTATTCCATTTAATGTCCATTAACAGTTGTGAAGGCTATGCTGTCTTATGATTGCCTATACAACTCAATATAATAAGTAATTTCTAGTACTAGAATTATAGCAAAAAAAGAAATAGGCGTATCTCCTAACTCAAGATTCTCTGTCTTGGAAGGAAATATAGTGAAAAGATAAAAGGCTTTGATTTTGGAAAACCCAGAGTTCTAAACCTGCCTTTGCCATTTGCTAGATGTATACCTGTTTGTTTTTTTTTCCTTGGGTGTGAAGAAGAGAGACCCAGGCAAAGTGGCTCAGGTAAAAAGCCAACTCAGGTCCTCCCTCTGGAATTCCGGAACTCTGCTGGAGTGGGAGGAGTGGGTGTGGGTCTGATATAGAGCCACAGCTGGTGGCAATATTGGGTGGTGAGTACAGTAGGAAAAGCCGGAACGCTTTAGAGAAACTGTGGTGTCTGAGCACTGAAGAGGACAGCCTTTGATTATGATCACATGCCTGTGAGATTCCCTCTTTATCCTATAAAATAATAAAACCCACTTTTTACCTGAGCTAGTTTGAATGAGTCCCTGTCCTTCACAGAGCTCATAGTACCAGGCCATGCTCTGAACCCTTGTGTGGCCCATACACGAAATGTTTTGGAGTTGGTAGCTTGTCTTTGTTCTAATCAGAGATGGCCCAGGGTCAGCATCATGAGTATGAAACAGCCAGGTTCCTGTGGGAGGGGTTGGAGACGAAGCACGCAATGACTAAAATTCCAGTGGAGTGACCCGAGGCAATTTCCTTCAATGGAGTTCTGTTTTATCCGTAAAATGGTGAGAATAGTACTTCATAGGAGCACTAAGGATTAAGCAATGTGTGTAGGGCAGGTGTCTGATCTAGGGCCTGGTAGGTACTCAAGAAATAGAACTTCCCCTCTGGAGCACCAGACTCAAAAAGCACTCTCAGTATATCACTAAACATGTATCTAAAATGAAAATGATGCAAAACACAAGGATCTGGTGCTTATACTTGAAAACTCTAACTTATATAACATCTATTTATCATATTTCTTTTCTGTTTTTACTGTCCTCTAGTAAACATGAGAATGGGAAAACTGTTTTTCCATTCCCCTGTGTGTTAAGAGAATTGTGCTAAAGGAGCTCTGTTGGATATTTGGATCCCTGATTTCCATACTGTATAACATAACCTGTTTGTGAATGTTCTGGCATCAAGCATGAGCACTCTAACAACACTCTCTATAGGATATGACTACCTCGTCCTGCCCCCAAACTCAATCCTCCCTTCTCTGTGAGGCTGTGGTCGCCCTCAGCCAGTCAAAGTCAGCCAGGAAAGATTTACTGACCTGGGCTCATGAATGCTGAATTGAAATGAAAATTTGTAAATAGTTACCTAGGTTTCCATCAATCTTTCATCCTGGATAAATCACTGAAGATTCTGCATTTTGTTTATTTATTTAAGTCCTTCTGGCCAGAAACATGCATATACATTCTTGTACAGAGTGATTTATGTTTAAAGTATTGATTAGTTTTACAAACTGCACTATGGGCCTGGGGGTCAGGTGGATGTACCAAATCAACCTGAAGACACACTTTGGAACAGAATAATAAGTGCATTATATATAACACAGTAAGAGAAGTTCAGCTGAAATGTAATTACAGATTTAGTTTGTTATTTTAAAGAGACATTGAATGATTTAATTGTTATTTAAAGGATTCTGGAAACTGTGTCTTGGCTTTGGTATCCTTGAAACTAAAAAATCAACAACAAAGAAACCTCAATCATAACCCGTGGCATGCCTTTAGGTTCCACTGATCCACTTTTAGTTATTCTGTGTTTTTTTATTTGCAAGGATCAACAAACATATCATGATTTTTTAAAGTCCTTTATTAGAAGTCTTCTAGAGAATAAAGATAAAATATATTTATATTTTTTAAAAATAGAAAAAAACTAATCATATTTTGCAATTACTACATAGGACCATTGGATCCTTTTATAATGTAGGTTACTTTACCAGATTGTTGAGATTTTTTTTTTTAACATTTTCCCATTTCATCACTCTATGACGTATTTCCTTGTACCAATTATTCCCATTTATCCTAACCAATTAAAATAATAAGAAAAAAAGAGACTGATGAAATGACCTAAAAGGATGATGCTATAATGAAATAAATCATTATGGTTCAATTTCCTTACTGCATTGTCCAAAGTATTATATCATCTTTCAAGAAAGTATAAAAGACTGGAAATCCCAGTTTTGTAATCTGCTCTAGCTTTCATTGAACACAGTTGAGAATTAGTATTTTTTTATTCTCTGTGCTAATGGCAAAGTAGAGAAAATTGACAGATGAAAACATTTTGCAGTTATTAGGTCAAAAGATAAATGTTGTGGTAGCTAAAAAGTGGTTCCACAAAGATATTCTCTTCCTAATCTCCAAAATCTAGAGTCTCTGAAGGAAGTGTGACATGGCCCGGCCGACACCTTGATTTCAGACTCTGGCTTCCAGAAAATGTAAGAGTATATTGTTCTTGTTTTAAGACACCCAGTTTGTAGTAATCTGTTATGGCAGCCCTAGTTAACCAACACAAATGCACATAGAGCCAGTCTAGATTCCAGATGGTGAAATTGTTCGTGTAAGTGACATCTCAAAGTATGTCTTCAAAAAAACAAACAAAAAAACCCCACATCCTAGATGAATGTTCTCAAACTCACGAATCAATGAGTGAAAAGAGGATACAAAGAAAATGTTATTTTTTTCATAGTTAATAGTTTCAATAGGAAGAACTTAATCAATCCATATTTTACAAGTATCTGGACCATCCTGTATTGCTAGGAGGCTGTAACTACATTCTTTCTGGGTTTTTAAAAAATAAGTTTTGGAGTCAAGCATTACTTGATACAAAGAGGTTTGTGATGCTTAGGTTCTTCTTTTAATGAAGTTGTTTTCCACAATCCCTTTTATTCTCACTCTGTCAATTTTTCATAAAATGACTTGAAATTATACATGCATGTGCACATGTGTGTACATGTGTGTGGAGAGCGTCTGTTAAACAGAGGTGGCAAATAGTGATAATTGTTTTTCCTGGTATATTGAGGGTTAAAGAAATGTTCTACATGCAGCCACTCTGAGTTTTACAAGCTGGTCTGCACAGCACATGGCAACACTGTCACTGTTGCTGCCAACAGCAGCAGCAGCAGCAATGCTCAAGTTGGCTCACTCAAAAGTGTTTGCCCTGATGTTGCTCTACAGAAGCCAATTCCACAGTGAACTCTGGCCTGTTCAATATCCCAGAACCTTCTGTGGACACAGCACTGTACCAGGCAGTAGAGAACTATATATTTTTTTTAAAAAATCAAGGAAAGCTGAGACCTGTTTGGCTCAGTGGTGGAGCGTCGGACTGTGGACTGAAAGGTCCCAGGGTCGATTCCGGTCAGGGGCATGTACGTTGGTTGCGGGCACATCCCCGGTGGGGGGTGTGCAAGAGGCAGCTGGTCGATGTTTCTCTCTCATCAACGTTTCTAGCTCTCTATCTCTCTCCCTTCCTCTCTGTAAAAAATCAATAAAATATATATTAAAAAAAAAATCAAGGAAAATCTCCCAAATAAATGGACTACCTTGGGGATTTGTAGAAATCTAGACCATAATAATATATTACCAATCTATAATTTCTCAATAACCACAGACATAAATTTAGACAATGTCTTAATCTTATGCATGAATAAGTACAATGGTGGTTCCAGACACAATTTTTAATAAGATTTACAAAAATAGCCTCACACACGCAATATGGATATTCACATACAATGATGTCAATATCAGTACTTTAAGAAATTACCATTTTGAGCTTAAGAGAGGTAAAAAATGCACCATGTGAAATTTTTTATTTTGTAAAAATTTACTCAAATCTCATTACAAACATTTCTATTTTATGGGATATTTCCTCCTTTAACCTGTAATTCCACCTTCTTTGTGAGTCTCTGAAGGCTAAAACTATGAAATTTTAAAAATATAATGTTCAGTGTACAAAGGCATCTTCTCCCAGGCTCCTTTAAGCCAGAATTAAAACATAATCTGATAACTTCTCTGTAAGTATCCAGAATAATCTGAATTACTCATATAAAAGGCTATAAAGGCCAAAAATAAATAAAAAATTCCTCTGGCAACCTTAAGTTCCAGAGAATAAAATGTGCTAAACATCTAGGCTTAGTTGTTTAATCTTAATAAAATCTTGGTCACCTCCTTAATGACCTTATTAGTAGAAATCTGGAACCTCTAGTTATCAGCTACTGATGGCATTAATTTAGGCAACCCATTAAATCTAACAGCACATGGTCAAACAACAATTACAAAAATCATGAGGACACCACAAACCTCTTTCTTAAATAATAAACAGTGAATTAAAAACCACAATCAAGCATTTCCGCTTTATTAAATTGTTATATAAACATTCTGATGCTGTGGTTTACCCTGGACTAATGAGGCATTCTGATTGATTTCTAGTGTTACAGAGAAAGATGCAAAACGGAGTCATTAACACAGCATTCCCTTGTGAAAAAAGACAAACCAGGATGATTAAAGCAATGTTGAAAGGACTGAAAACCCTGAAATTGGACTTAATTTTTTGCCTTTTTATCTGCTTGCAAAGTTCATGTAATTCTTTACATGTGTTAGTTCATTTTAAAAATACTCTATGATGATTTTTTTCTCTTAAAAAAATGCCAATGGCTGAAACCAAGGAAACACGATAGTGAACTATTTTATACAGAATAGAATCGGAAAAAAAAAACTTGAAGCTTTCAAGACAGTGATATTTTCTTTAAATATTCACAGGCTTTGAAAAATAAACTAGGTGTTTCTAAAACTAAAATGGGAACTAGGTTAATCCCTAAGGAGAACCTCAATCAAAATTTAACAAAAAAACCATAGAGTTGGCATTAAAATTATAAATTGGGAGCAAGCCATTCAGATACTTAGTATCTCAAACATTAAATATCTGACGCTTTAGTAAGAAAGACTAAAATGTAAATAAACAATAAGGAGATAATCTAAAGGGGATATGAACAAGGTTAAGGGATAGAGCAAAGTAGAGGAAAACTTCAAGAAGAGGAGACACACTAGACACTACTTATTCCAAAACAGGAATGAATACAACACTTACGTGGTGGTAATGAGGCCTAAATGATGATACACATAAAAGGTCCTGACCCAACTAGCAATACACATGAATTAAATCAAACTGCTTGTTCTGAATCAAATTTCTCCAACTCACCGAGCATTTGAATACTCCAGACTGGCCTGGTCAATCCGGTTCCTGAGGATTCCAATGTCAGCTGAAACCATGTCATCCAAAGCCTGTAACTCCTTCTGGATCCGCTTCAGTTTCACGGTCTCTGCCTGAGTTCTTTTAGATCTAGAAAATTAGGAACATGAATGGGAAAATAAAAACATTCTAAAACCATATATCCATAAACAATGGAAATGAAAAAAAACAAGCTACTGCAGTGGTCGGCGAACGTGCAGTGGCTCGCGAGCAGCGGTTTGCTGCTCTGTGGACTAGTGAGTTTGCCGACCGCTGCGTAAGGCGTTACCCTTACCCAGAAGTTTTGACTTCAGGTTAAAGACATTAGTATATTATTAAAAAGTTTTTTAAGTGTTTTTCCCTAAGGCATTAGTATATTATTAAAAAGTTTTTTAAGTGTTTTTCCCTAAGGCAGTGGTCAGCAAACACATTAGTGAACAGAGCGGCAAACCGCGGCTTGTAAGGAGTCGCAGTTTGCCAGCCACTGAGCTACTGTATTTATAATATGAATATAATATATAATTTTAAAAAAATTAGATGATGTAAGAAAAATAGAAATAAATCAAATGCCGGTAACATTTTGGTGTATCTCTAAGATTTGCGCTTCTTCTCCTTAGTGTTCCAAATTTTCTATTAGTATATACTAGAGTCCGATGAATGAAATTCTTGCAAGGGGCTCAGCCCTCGCAGCCACAACAGCTTGCCTCCGCCCTTGTAGCCCCGCCTTCATCTGGAAGGTGGTCTGGAAGAATGTCAGGAAGGACATTAGGCTGTTCGGTCTAATTAGCATATTACGCTTTTATTATTATAGAATTATTATAGATGATTTTCATATACAAGGGGAAAAGATTGAAAAATTTATCAATAAATAGTTCACTCATAGGTATATTCATTCTATAAGGATGAGAATATGCACTAAAAGAATATAATTTTATTCTCTTTACATTGAAACATCAAAGAAAATGCTCCAAATCTCTAGCCCATTTTCATTTGATACCTAGAAACCAAAACAGACCATTTATTTGTCTAGAAACATCTATTTGGTTTTAACTTTCTTAGGACTCGTTTCCTTAAACTGTTATTGCTTTGATTCCTTTCTTTAGGTAAAACTACAGGTCCTCAAAATTTTTCTTTCTTTCTCAAAGCCAAGCACTTTTTTTTCTTATTTAAAAGCACATTCAACCTCACCATCTCTCAGTCTCCTCACCACCCCCAAGTACATTACAAACTTAACAAACAAAACAAAGATAAAATCCAATCTTTAATCATGATTTCACTCATTTCAAAATGTCACACACATTTTTCCAGGAGAATAAAACTCCCACATAAAACCTCATATTGCAGAGAGAGCCAGCCCTGGCTGGCATTGCTCAGGGGTTAGAGGATCAGCTGTGCCCCAAATCGTTGCACATTAGATTCCCAGTCAAGGGCATATACCTTGGTTGCAGGTTCAATCCCTGGGCCCAGTTGGAGCATGTATAGGAGGTAACCAATTGATGTGTCATTCTCATATGGATGTTTTTTTTTCTCCTGTCTCTTTCCTTCTCTCTCCCTTCTTTCTACTCTCTATGAAAAGCAAAGGAAAAAATACCCTTGGGGAAGGAGTAACCAAAATAAAAATAATAAAGGGCAGAAAGAGTGGATAATGGATGGGAAAAGCAGTTCTAATGGGAATGTTCTTATTTGAGGTCAGCACAACACAGTAAAAAATGGGGGAGGGGGATTTCGGACACACTGACATTGGGAGGCGAGAGAAAAACTGAACTGCAAACAGTATGGGACAGTACCCGCAATGGTGACCCAAGTCATCAATAAAAGCTTAAATTATATCATGTATCTTCTATCAGTGGGGGCAGAGTAATTATTTAAGAAAAATGTCCATAGGAAACCTAAGATTTGTGGGAGTATAAAACATTTATATAGAAAACAATCTCCTAATGATAAAGGCCCCCTCATGTCAAAATGAAAACTTGCATTTCTTAATTTACTTATATTGACAGCTATTTACTGCTCCCTTACGAATGCATAGATGGTTAAAACTGAAAGCACTGACACTGATCCTTAAGTTTTAATTATACCTGTGTTACCAGTAAACTTGCTATGATCTATCCTTAAATGATTTCAATATCATTTATAAAACATAATTTGCTTAATCAGCCTTAAAGAAAATGCCACTTTATTAGAATAGACATGGGAAAATAAATATAAAACATGACAGAGCTGACTGCAGATTGTGAACCATCTCCCCAGGTTCAGGTGCCTCACCTTTCCGCAATAGCTCTAGCCAAAAGAGCTTTCTTACGTTTGTTTTTCTCTTCCATTAGCCGCTGTTCATGCTGGAGCACTTCCCAACGAGACTTTTCTTGCCTAGGGAGCAAAAAAGTGTAAAAATGAGTTTCTGAAACACCACCCCACACCTTCCCAGTCTCAGTCCCCCACGTATAAAATTTAATCAGCCAGATTATGTATATGTTTTTAAAAAGTCCTTTTGAAAGGAACCCATCTGCAGCTCATTATTTTGTTCTAATAGAAACAAAGATTATGATTTGAAGTAAAGAAGGCTTACATACCGTAAATTGGCCCTTTGAAATCCATTATATGTATATAACCTAGGAACCCACAAACTGGAAGCCAGAATAATGTGGCATTTTTTAGAAGTACAAAGAAACCTGTGTAAGTTAATTATGTATTATATGCAAAATGGAGAGAAGAATAAGTAGGTCTGTAGCTAATATGTTATATTTTTCAAAGTTCTTTTAAAAATCATTTTAGTGATGTAGTGATTTAATCATTAAATCACTTTATAGTCTACATTCTTGGGCCCATGGAACATATTTGTAATAGCTGTTTAAATATTCTTTGTCTGGTAATTCCCATTGTTTGTGGGCTGTTTTTCTTGATGACTTTCCTCCTGGTTGACATGATACTATGTTAATTTCAGATACAACAGCTATTCTAAGTCCAAAGTAGCTGTAAAGTGAGAATAATGAACTAAGTGACATTAAACATAAAATGTCTAACACTGACTTATAGTAGCTCTTTCTCGACAATTTGTTTATCACATTTCTAGGTTAGAATATGAAAGAGAGAAAATGTTAAAACTACATTTCTTCAAAGCCCAATAGGGAAAAAAAGTAAAATGGAAAATATATCATGGATATATAGACTTACTAACAATTCCACTTTCTTTTTCTCCAATTTGCAATCTGGTTTTAGAGGTACAACCTCAGCACTTATGTGACCATCCCGGGAATTCTCAAGTCCCAGTTCCCTTGGTTGACTTTCAGTGTCCTGTGGTTTTCCATTGCCAACAGGACAGTTGAGTGTAAGAGGATTAGGAGCAGCAGGGGAGGAAAAATCTGGCTTTTGGTGATTGAATCTCTGTTGTGGTGCAGAGAGCAGCTGCTCTGGAGATAATCTGACTGATCCATCTTGCAGTCCAAGTTTTTGGCTTTGCTCTTGAAGGACTTTTTCTCGCTGAAGTTGTTGTCGACTTTTCTTCATAGGGGGACGCCGCTGTGGTTCAAACGGATCTACAAAAAAGAAAGTGAAGGGAAATTCCTTTGTGTGAACAGCAAATAATCATAATCTCTCTAGGAAAATAAAAGATTAACATTAAACTTTTTTGATAATCCCCCTTCTCTAGCTTAAAAGCCCAGGCAAAAACAGCATCTTCCTGTAGAGTTTAGATAGTTCTTCAATCTACTGTTTGCATTTAACAAAAACTATTCTATCACTCAATTTATCTTCAAGGAGAGCTAGCTATTTGTCTGTGAGTAAGGCCTTAGGATACAAATCAAGGTTTTTCAACTTGATTTGATTATTATCAAAAGTATCACCTATTTGATCAAGATAGGTAGACCAGTGAATTCTCTGATATATCTTAAATTTGATTTAGTTGTGTCTACTCTCCTGAAGTAAAATGGTTGTGGTTGAATTTTCAAGTGAGCTTCACCTTTCCTAAATTTTCACAGATTTTAAGGCAATCTGATACATAAGAAGATGCTGTACACAAAGTATAACTAAATGAAGTCCCCTATTTCTAGTTTCCCCTAAATTGTTTTCTTTAATCTTCTAGAACAGTCCCAGGTTGTGTTCCCCAAAGTCTAGTTAGACTTTAATCAATGTATGCAACCTAACTTTAATAGCAGCCTATTCAAAGCAATAGAGGAAGATAAAACAAGTTATATTACAAACTGAGTAATAATACTTCTATTATACTTTTTATATTGTCCATATCAGTATTAACTTTGTAGGGAAGATAACTGGAGAATTTAACTCATAGTCATACTATATATTTAATAAAATTTATAAATGATATTCTTTACAAAATGCTCAGGAAATGATATTATAAGTCCTTATAAATGAACTCAAATAGGACTTTTAAATTCTACATATTGACCTCCGAAGCAATACAAACTTACTATTTAGATTCTTCAAGGGAGAGTTCAAAGCTCTGGAGTCACAGTTCCAGAGTTGCTTTTGTCCAGTTCAAGCAATTATTTATTCCATACCTCAGTTTCCTCATCTGTCAAACTGGTTGAAAATTATCATTCTACTTAACTCATATGGAGTTGGAATAAAGATTTAATGAGACAGGTAAAGAAAACATTTTTTACTTATTTTTATTTTTTAATAGCTTTCCTCACTTTTAAAAAATATATTTCATTTATTTATTTATTTATTTTTTTTAATTTATTTTTTTTTACAGAGAGGAAGGGAGACGGATAGAGAATTAGAAACATCAATGAGAGAGAATCATCGATCAGCTGCCTCCTGCATACCCTCTACTTGGGATGTGCCCGCCACCAAGGTACATGCCCTGGACCGGAATTGAACCTGGGACCCTTCAGTCCACAGTTTGACACTCTATCTACTGAGCCCAACTGGTCAGAGCAAGAAAACATTTTTTAAAAATAGCTGCACCATCTAAAGTAAAATGTTACTGTTGTTGACTTTAGACAGAAACATAAAGTAGGCTCCTGCATCTTGGAACAGAAGCTTATTCTTGGCTACTGATCTTTAGTCACACCATCAGAAAATATGATTGAGCTTGCTTACTTCTCAGTTATACTCATTAGCTGAATTAATAATGACTCTCAAATTCTGTACATTAGCTTCCATTTCATTTTGCATTTTCACAGATCCCACCTATAAGATTCATAACACTAATTTCTAAAATCTCAAACAACAAACAAATTAGCCATTTAAAAATAAAACATATGACAAAAAAACACCTGGAACTAATAAGCCATTATAGCAAGGTTGCAGAATACAAGAATAATATACCAAAGTCAATTGCTTTTCTATGTACCAACAATGAACAAGTGGAATTTAAAATTAAAAACACAATACCATTTACATAGCACTCAAAAAAATGCTTAGGTATAAATCTAACAAAATATGTACAAGAGTTATATGAGTAAACTACAAAACTCTGATGAATGAAATCAAGGAACTGAATAAATGGAGAGAGATTCCACATTCATGGATACGAAGACTCAATAATGTCAAGATGTCAGTTCATCACAGCGTGTTCTATAGATTCATTGCAATGCCAATAAAAATCCCAGCAAATTATTTTGTGGACATTGACAAACTGATTCTAAAGTTTATACGAAGAGGCCAAAGACCCAGAATAGCTACACAATATTGAAGAATAAAGTAGGACTGACACTACAAAGCTCAGTAATCAAGACAATTAGCAAAAGACTACACAAACCAATCAATGAAACAGAATAGAGAGCCCAGAAACAGGCTCACATAAATATAATCAACTTCTCTTTGATAAAGAAGGAAAGGAAGTACAATGGAGAAATTTCTTTTCAACAAATGGTCTTGGAACAACTGGACATCCACATGTAAGAAAAGGAATCCAGACACAGACCTTACACCCTGCACAAACATTAACTCAAAATAAATCAAAGACATAAATGCAAAATTCAAAACTAGCCGATAATGTAGGAGAAAACCTAGATGGCCTTAGGCATGGCAGTGACTTTTTAGATACAACACCAAAGGCACCATCTAAGAAGAAGATAATTGGTAAGCAGGACTTCATTAAAATTAAAAACTTCTGCTGTGCAAAAGACATTGTCAAAGGAGTGAGAAAACTCACTGCAACAGACACATCTGATAAAGGACTTTTAAATTTCTGTCAATCAAATGGGTATGAAGCAGTATTTTACTATGCTCCTGATTGGCAATTCTCTGCTTATAGATGGTGATAAGCATCTCTTCATATTACCTTTACTTTCTTTTTTTGCCAATTTTTCTTTGGTTTATTTGTATTTTTATCTATCAGCAAAACTGGAAAACAAAAAGTAAGCAAGTCTCGGATGTTGGCTGCCCAGCTGCGTAGGGCTGGCCTGAGGCACAAGCAAGCCTTGGATTGGTTGCACTGTTTTATTTCCAAAATTTCTCATCCATCTCTATAAAACCCTAATATGCAAAGTGACTGATCAACGGAACCACCTACAGAATGACCAGTCCATGGGGGCGGGGCTGGCGAGTGGGCAGTGCCAGGCTAGCCAAGGCGGATGCCAACGGGGCTCCCTGATTGCCCTGCCAGTCACCACCCCACAGACCGGCTCTGATCGTTGGCCAGCCCTGATTCTGACACATAACTGTGTGACAAAGCCAATTACTGAACTTCTCTCTGCTTCGGTTTTTCCACTCATAAGATGGAGAAAATGGTACTACTGCCTCAGAAGGATCATGTTATGAACTACTTTTTGTAATCAGGACAAAAAAAATATAGCTGCCCATACAAAAGCAAGATGCCTTCCACCTGTATGAAAAGTATGGTCACTGGTGCATGCAGCATCCTGGATTGCGAGAGGGATGTCTGAATGCCGGTTTAGGCCCGTAAACCAGCAGTCAGACATCCCCTGAGGGGTTCCAGATTGTGAGAGGGTGCAGGCCAGGCTGGGGAACTCCACTGCCCCCTCCCCCACCCCGTACACCGGGCCTCTAGTTATGAAATAAGTCATACATTCTATAATGTGTCACACACACACACACAATCCATCCAGTATCCTATCTAATAAAGAGTGACTATGCTAATTGACTGTCACACCTTCACAAAGATGGCGCACACAGCCAATAAGGAAATATGCTAATTGACTGTCACACCCTCAAAGATGGCGGCATCCAGAGCCACAGGATGACAGTGCCCAGTCCGCTCAGCCCCGCCAGAGCAGCAGGCATGTGGCACAGCTGGGCCTACCCCCAGGTGGGTCTGACTGCTCCATGCACCTGCCTCCGGAATCCTCCAGTCCCCCAGCCACCCAGGGCTGGCCCATAGCACAGGCAAACCTCCATGTCAGTTGCCCAACTGTGTAGGGCTGGCCTGAGACTCAGGCAAGCCTCAGATGGCGGCTTCCCAGCCGCTCAGGGCTGCCCGAGGCTCAGGTAACCAGGGCTGCCTGCGGCTTGTGCTGCCAGCAGTGGCAGCAGCATAGGTGTGATGGGGGCATTGACTTCCCCTGATTGCCGGTCGCCTCCTGCCCCTGAGGGCTCCTGGACTGTGAGAGGGGGCAGACCAGGCTGAGGGATGCCCCCTTTCAGTGCATGAATTTTCATGCACCAGGCCTCTAGTGGATTATAAAAATTTAACAACATAGTTTAACAAATAAAACATGGCTATAGTAGATATAATTGCTGTTTAAAGATAGAACCTTACCCCCATTTTGGAACACACAAGATAACTATATTTTCTGTCTTCCAAGTCATATGACTTGCTTTTGCTAAATGAAATAGAAGTGACACATGTAATTTATTGGTGGAAGTATTTATTGTCAATGCTTGATTCTCAATCTTCTGCTGCCATGGGGAACTCCTATAAGATGGTACCAAGGCATTGTGTGGAGTGACTATCCGGAGTAGAGTCACCTGCCAACTCATGTTAGACAGAAAGCTGGAATAAAATTTTTTTTAATCTTTATTTTTTTTTTACACAATTGATAAGTTAGGGCTATTTATTATTGCCGCTTAAGTTGGTAATTAATTTCATAATTACCACTACCTTTGAAACTTCCTATGTTCCACTCCTTGCCTCTTCCCACAACCTGAATTTTGTGTTTCATTCCCTTGACTTTATAAACTTCCTATATTCTTAAAATATACCAGCTTTATATGATTTTGACCCTCCATAAATGGTATCAGACTATATATTCTCCTGCAACTTGCTCTTTTCATACACTGTATTTATGAAAGTTATATGTGTTAATGCATGTGTTCATATATTCCTACTAGCTATATAGTAGTCCACTGAATGATTATACCACAATTTATTTATCCACTTCCTTGTTAATGAACACTTGGTTTATTCCCAGATTTTCAGTATTATAATGAAGAGTGTTGAGAACATTCTCGATCTCCACCACTACACAAATGGGTTTTTCTAGAGTTGTTATCCTTATTTTTGCTGATAACCAACTTCATTTTCATAGATTATTTAATTATATTTTTATGGCTGGAGAATAGTTGGAAGAAACCTTCAAAAGTAAAGATCCAGCTCTTCTAGATTTACAAATGAGAAATCCAAGGCAAAAAGATTTATAAGCAGATCTGGAAGATCTGACAATCACTGTGTTTGGTTATGAGTATACAAAGATGCTATAAGTATGCAGAGATGCATCTTTTCTCTTCTTCAAGGATCATAGACCAGTCAGTTGGTGTCAATGTTCTAACATCTGGCTATGAAATGATAGGCTTTGAAATTAAGGTCCACCCACTCTATCCCAAATTGCAGAGCTATTTAAAAATGTTCTTCGACATATCAATCTGTTATTTAATTTAGACTTCTACACAGTCTTCTTTCCCTCAGCAAACTCACCTCTCCTAACACATAATCTCTGTGATATCTTCCCAAAGTGCGCCCAACCCCCAGCAGGGTGAGGTTCCTGCTCATAGGTATCAAGTTCTTGAACAACATCTACTATTACATTTTTTATAGTTTGTCTTCTCAGTGGACTAGAAACCCTTTGAAGGCAGGGACGAGGCCATGTTCATCTCCGCATCCTAAATGCAGAAGCTGATGTCTTTAACTTCAGGTCAGACAAGGAAGCAGACGTACTTGCACACCGTACATCTGAATAAGTGAATGGATGTTGAAAACACAGAGCAAGAGATAACATCAAGCAAGATAGAATCAGTTAATTAGACACTGTAGTATGACTTTTATGATATAGTTTTGAAAGCCCTTTGGACCAGTCAAATTTTCCTCAATCTATGTAATCTTCACTGGCCCTATGCTATCAATTTACTTCCTTTTCTGATTGTCAACCTTAGATTATCCTTCAATCTATACTAAAAATGCAGAGGCCTATCTATGCAACATGCAATTTTCTAAAAACAAAAACAAAAACAAACTCCAATAAAAGGCATGACAGGGATTTCATTTTCCCCCAAAGTACAGAGTGTAAATTGTATACCAAGAGTAGTATAAACTCACAGAAGTTGTGTGCATTACCAAGATCACCAAACAGAATTTTATGAAATTTCAACCACCAACAAAGCCTCATTTATATCAATAAGAGTTCTCCCCAAGTATCAACAAACTTAATTCCTTTATTAAAAGGTAACAGAATAGTACAAGACCATTCAGTGATTACTCTATAAAGCCACAGAGGAAAGGACAAAATTCTGGATTATGTCACAGATGTGTGTATATGTGTTGTGTGTGTGTGTGTGTGTGTGTGTGTGTGTGTATTTATTTATATCACATCTAACCTCTCTAAGACCCCCCCCCCCCCCCTTTTATTTTTTTTGGTTTGCTGACTCTCTGGGTTGGAAAGAACAGCAAAAATCATCTGGCAACCAGAAGTGAATGCAAGATTCCAGATGTATTATGAAAAGCACCAACGTTTTGCATTAAGATCTCCCCCCCCTCCCGTGTTCCCCTTTGCTCAGTCATTACCTACTGCTATACATTCAGCACAATTCTAAAATGGTGAGTGACCCTCCTCCTTCCTTTACAATCCAATCCTGGACCTACACCACAACCTTCCTATGTGAGCCCGCCAGACTATAGGTTCAGCCCCCTGTCCCAGGGCCCATTCCTCTCCCAGGAAAGAAACCAAACCCTGTAATGGATCTTTTCTAAAAGGAGATCCCTGGCCCCTGAGCATCCACTTCCGGAGCCCCTCAATTCTGTCTTCCCATCTACAGATCCATCCCCCAACATAAACACTTTATCCTCTTCCCCGCCCCCTTCCCCTCAAAAGCAGCAGCCCCGCCCCTTCTCCTAACAGACCCAAGATTTCAATCTTCGCGGGCACGTCCCATTACCTTTACTCTGCTTTAGTCGCCTCAGTTCCTCCTCAGAGAAGCCAGCCCAGCCCTGCGCCATCCGTCCGGGCAGCCAGCACCCCTAGAATACCCAAACTTGAGAGTCCCCGAGTGCCAGCACGGACTACTCAGGCACATCCGGGTTCTTCCCGGCAGCGGTCGATCAACCAATCGGTGCTTCGCGCTTTGGACCCAAGGCCTCCCCTTTCCGTCTAAGGCTGCCCGCAGCAGTGCCTGACAAACTGCCTAAGGAAATCTCGCCTACGAAGACATTCCTTTTCCCCGAGCCGACTCTTTTCTCACTTCCGTCTCTTATCATCGTTGAGTTAATAACTTCAACAGAGAAGGGGACAAATATAAAAGAGGATCAGGGTGGAGATAAGCAGGCAGTTACGAGGCGGCCACGAGTCGGTGGCGCGTGAGGGCTGACAAAACTACCTGGGGGCGGGGGAGAGGGGTCCTCTTTCGTTCCCTGGGGCGGAGCCCTCTGCCTAGTGGTCTCGAGGTGTGTGCTCTGTGGGTTGTCGTACGGGTTCCTCTCAAAACGGCGCTGAAATTGCCCTGCAGGTTGACTCGAGAGAATGTTCAGACTTAGGTGTTTAATTACGAAGGTACATTTCAGAGAACTGGGATTTAATTAGCGGAAAGGGAGCAGAGACATTTAATCAGGTCTCTGTTAGCGTCTCCGAGTTCTGTTGACTGGGTTGTGTCCTTGATGTTTTATGAATATAAAATGCTATTCTGCGACCTTTCTCGAGATGTCTACATCTCCCCCATTAAAAATGGTCTCCGTTTTTGTGGTTTGACAGGCCAATGGAAAACGGCCCGTAGGATGGGCAAACCATTCCTTAGGCTTCCTCAGCCGGACATCCCGCTTTCACTGTTCTAGTTCTACCTTGGACACTTACCCTCTCCGGGCTCTCGTAGTCTCATTTTTAGTAACATTTCGAAGATTAAAAGATGCAAGCGTTGTAAAAAACAACAACAAAAAAAACACACACACACAAAACAAATAGGGTGATTAGAGGCCAGTTATTACACTTTTAATATTTCTCTTATATTTAGCATTAAAAAATGTTTATTTTGGCAAACGTTTTAAGATGTCAAATGTAAGCCAAAGGGACTTTCGACACTAATGTGTCAATATTTTGAGACAAATGGAAATAAAGGAGTAGATTGAAACTACCTCACAAAGAAAAAGGGTTGAAATAAGTATTTCACGTTTAGATAAGTGGTCAGAAGGGAAATGAATTTCCCTTATAAATGTTGAGCTTTTAAATTTAAAAGTGGTTTCTGAAATCTAGGTGCACAGGCGCTTCTTTTTAAATGTGAACTCATTTCCTCCAAATTTTAAGATTTGTAATGCCACCCAACAGGATTGGAGGAGACATTAATCCATTTTTTTAAATGTCAACTAAATATGTTAATGTAAGATACAGATTAGCTTCAAATAGATGGGGATTGGTAGCAGTCTGGTAGTTAGTTCAGACTGCCCCTTTATAGATTCCAGCCGTCAAATTCATCTAATAAAAATGAATCACGTTGTGTGCCCCATGTTACATTTATACATGAACTTTCTTTAGCTCAAGGGGTGAATTTCCAGAATTATCAGTAATCTTACTAGACATGGATATTATCGTATTTTTAAAGGTTTTGTTAGCCCTGAATGAGAACAAAGGCATGAGCAAGATTATAGTAAAATATAACATTTGTGTAAAATTGTAATTTGTAGTTTACACGGCTCTAAGTCTGTTGGCTCTCAGGGGGAACAGGTTTCTTCAAATGGTGTACTATAATATTTTGTTGGGAGATTCAACTCAAAGAAGTTCTTTGTTCTGTGAGAGTTCTCTGTACCTTGAGTTGAGACATTGTCACTACAGGTTGGTTTTCCTGAGCTCTGGAAATTTCAGTTGCTTTAAGCCACAATTAAGGTCATTTTTTTCAACTTGTAGATATACATTTGGATGTCACCCCCTTATATGATACAGGCCTCAGGTGTTAGTTGTGCAAACTTGCCTAGTTTGCTAGTTATACAGCTAGGACTCAGACTCAGGCAGTATATCTCTAGAATCTAAGATCTTAACTCTCCTGCCATTCTGATTTTATAGTATTCCTCTGGCAAACATTCCATTAAGTTCTATAGCTCATACGAGCAGAATGTGAATGACTGACAGTTCTTAACTTTACACCTGTTTTTACATTTTTAAAAGATTATGCCTTCTCATCCAGTGGAATCTTTTGTAAGTGAAATATTGTGTATTCTGACAAAGAGAAATTAGAAGTATTCATTTTTCTGTGTCCACAGGTTATGCATATATACATATAAGTTCATATGTATGCTGATCTCTTCCTACCCATCCTCCCCTGCCTTCCTTCTGAGGTTCAACAGTATGTTCATGCTTCTGCGTCTGCTTTTGTATATCCATTTATTTGGTTAATTAGATTCCATATATGAGTGAAATCATGTGATACTTATCTTTCTCTGATTGGCTTATTTTACATCATAATATTCTCCAGGTCCATCCATGCTGTTGCAAATGGTAAGAGTTCTTTCTTTTTTTATTGGCACATAGTATTCCATTGTATACCTCAGCCTATGTGCTGTTTCTAAATTTTAGTTATTGTAAATTGTGCTGCTATGAACATAAGGGGTACATATATTCTTTCTGATGTTTCAGGTTTCTTAGGATATATTCCTAGAATTGGGATCATTGGATTAAATGGGAATTCCATTTTTTAATTTTTTGAGGAAACTCCATACTGTTTTCCATAATGGCTGCGCCAGTCTGCATTCCCATCAGCAGTGCATGAGGGTTCCCTTATCTCTACAACCTTGCCAACACTTGTTGTTTGTTGATGAGAGCCATTCTGATATCTCATTGTCGTTTTGACCTGCATCTATCAGATGATTAGTGACTTTGAGCATTTTTTTCATGTCTCTTGGCTTTCTGTATGTCCACATTGGAGGTCCTTTGCCCATTTCTTAATCGGATTGTCTTCCTTTTGTTAAGCTGTATGAGTTCCCTATATATTTTCGAGATTAACCCCTTATCAGGTGGATCATTGGCAAATAAATATCTTCTCCCTTGTAATGTGCTCTCTTGTTATTTTGTTAATAGTTTCTTTGGCGTGCAGAAGCATTTTATTTTCATGTAGTTTCATTTGTTTATTTTTTCCTAGTTACTATTGTCCTAAGAGGTATAGGTAAACATATTGCTATGAGAGATGTTTGAGATTATGGTGCCTATGGTTTCTTCTAGAACTTACATGGCTTCATATCTTACATATAAGACTTTTATCCATTTTGAGTTTATTCTTGTATATGGTGTAAGTTGGTGGTCTAGCTTTTTGTGTTGTTTTTTTTTTCCGTATCCAATTTTCTCAACGATATCTATTGAAGAAACTATCTCTGCTCCATTGTATGCTCTTGCCTCCTTTGTCAAATATTAATTGAGCATAGTGGCTTGAGCTGATTTTTTGGTTCTCTGTTCTGTTCCATTGATCTATATGAAGAGGTAATTCCTTTTTAATTGTCCTAGTATCTCAAGCATTTTTTAAAAAAATGAAAATGCATTAAAAGCATTAACTAGAACTGCTCAGCAAAATACCTCTCCTGTTTAACAGTTTCCACCAGTCCTCAGTTTAATTACCATGTTATTCTGCCAGCTTTCTCCAGAAATAATTGACTGGATGAAGTCATTTCATTGGATATTTACAAACACTAGACTTGTAAAGGGGGTTTCTGTCAATTCCCCTTTGGCTTGGAAATGACTGAGGCTGAATTGGCAGTGCACAACTGCTATTTCGGGCTTAGCATATTTTCACAGGCACCAACTCAGGAAGATGATGGGAATGAAACAGAGGAAGGTAAAATGTTTGGCCTTTACAATCAGCCGTATTGTAATTTTGGCTGTAAGTTTATTTGAAAAATGAGAAAGTAAAGTATTGACTTGGTCTAAGACACAGAGTGGTTGGATAGTGATTTCTCTGTGTGGCGGTTAGAATATCTTGTTCAATTATGAATAGTCTGGAATAAGTTTGCAAAGCTTTGAGTATCAGTAGTCAGAGTTTAAACATTGGCTTATCAGTCATGGTAAAATGATTTAATATTCTGTAATAAAGTGTTTTTGTTTTGGATTAAATAAGATTTTATTTTGAAGGCATAATGTCAAAGTAGGGAGCAGACAAGATGAAGATTCGGCTGGGAATTATTTTATCTGAGGCAGCCTACAGGAAATTCCAAGACAATATCATCAATATAAATGAAACTTTTAAAGAATTGAAGTGGAATGCCAAATTGCAGTACTGTAGATTCAAGTTTAAAGATGTCAGTTCCTACTTGTGGAAAAAAATTGATGCAGAAACTTCAGAAGTCTTCAGAAGAAATTCCAATTGTGCTAATATTGATATTTACAATGTGATGATTTCTGTGTGACTATTCATATACTTAAAATATTGAGAGGGGGGAGAGTGGAAGTAAGACTATTGGGTAAGGTGCTTGGTTTTTTGTTTGTTTGGTTTTTTTTAAGAAAACTGGTAGAGGCAATAACTGTTTTAAGAATAATAGAGGAATTCTACCAGTGAGATTGTAGAAGGTAATATAATTATGAAGAGTATACAAAGAGTCAATGTAGATTTAGTTCTTATTTAGATCTACAATTTAGCAAGCCAGGAGGATGAATACCTATTTCTCAAAGGTGACCCCAGAATAATCCAAAGTGAATTTTAATGTCATAACATCAATAATTTAAGTTCAGCTATCTCAAGCACAGCTTATAAATTTGGTGAAAACCCATTGAGTCATTTTTATATGGTAACAGTAGGTTTTGCATGACATGAAGGCGACACCATCTTGTGGGGACTTCTTAAGAAGAAAGAATACAACACTGTAAATGTAGGGAAGCCTCAAGCAAGAGGAAGGCCCTCAAACTTGAGTTTTTAGTAGCTTCTAATTAACAAATTTTGTTTCATTTATACAGGACAAAAAGGTTCATGTAAATGAAGAGTGACTAGTATATCAATGTGGTGGTAAGAGGAGTGAATTGGGACTTAAGACCTGTGTTCTCGTCTAGGCTGATTCACACATATCATTGTCATTTACTAGAGCAGCATTGTAAAAGGCATTATGAGCTGAAACCAGTTTGGCTCAGTGGATAGAGCGTCGGTCTGGGGACTGAAAGGTCCCAGGTTTGATTCCGGTCAAGGGCATGTACATTGGTTGTGGCCACATTCCCGGTAGGAGTGTGTGCAAGAGGCAACTGGTCAATGTTTCTCTCTCATCGATATTTCTAGCTTTCTATCCCTCTCTCTTCCTCTCTGTAAAACATATATATATATATATTTTTTTTTTTCTTTTTTTTAAGGCATTATGAAAGTGGCTATGGCTACAGAGACCCTGTGCTTAGGGAATAAAACATTCCATGCTCAGTTGGAATTTGGGGAATAGTGTGCACACTATCAGGCACATGAGACTTGGGCATATTAATAGTTCTGAGAGATGTTATTGAAACACACATACACATACTATACACAAGGTTTAACTTCATTTATCCCAGTTTTTAGCTCTTTTCCATTTTAAAGTGGATAATACATAGTAACATCACCTGGAAGACATTTTGGGGAATGCTGGGCTATGAGGAATGATCTCCTTTGGCCTCCTTAACTGTTACAGGTATTCTTAGGTTTTCCTCTTTGGCTAAATGGGAACTGGCATTCTAAAGTAGCCAACGTTTCCAGCATTGTAGTTTTGACAGACTTGCACACTTGTGTTCTTCCGGCAGTTCTAGTGAAATGGTGCCAACCATCAAGCAGAGATAGGTGATGGGGTGTGGACAGTGCTTGACTGGGATGGAGGTGCTGGCCTTTCACAGCTCAGACTTCTCCATTCCAGAGATTTCCCTTCATGCATCATTCAGCCTTCTTAAATGAGCTCTCTGTTTTAGTAGTGCTGCCTTCTGTGTTTGCAGAGGTCATCGCACTGGATTGTGAATACCACCCAAGCAGCCTGTGCAATGGTAGAGGGTCAAGTAAGAGTGAGATTCTGCCCCCTCTTCGGAGTATTTCTGAATATTAAGGCCTGAAAGGAGGCCTTTTTGCCAATTATAGCTTTGAATGCAAACGTAATGCCAGAGCCACCACACCTTTTTTAGGGTAATTACCACTTAGCTAAACATTTCTGAGTTCCTTATAAATTGGTCCCCTCAGTCGTTTAATCATTTTAGTAGCTCTTCTCTGAACTTGGTCCAAGTTTTCCACAATTTTGGTAACAAGGTGTTCTATAGGGAATGCATTGTCCAGGTGCAGCAACCTGGCCAGCGTATTTGGTGCGGTGGGAGGGAGCAAGGGAAAGATGACAACTATCCAATATCCCTTTGGCTCTCATAAATGTATGGCAGCTTTCCAGCGAATGGAGTTGAGCTCACAGTAAATGTGTAGGCAAGTAGACTGGAAATTGCCCCTTCCTTGAGTCAAGTGGAAGAAAAGCCAGAGGCCTACATGCAAGTAGTGGGTGTGTGAAGTTGATGAAATCCTTCACTTGAAATAACATTATAACCATACTTTACAATAAGAAATCTTAACCAGGATATTTCAAGGGAAGCAGTGGCCTAACCTGAGAGTTACCAATATTTATACCATATTTGTATAAGTAAGATCATAAAAATATCTTCTTTTTTCCCCCCTCTTTTTTGTTGTTGTTGATGGACCTAAAAAGAGATTGGATGAAGTCTAGAAGTCACTTGTAGTTGAGTGACTCAGTCTGGGTCAAGCAAATGAGTAAATGAAGAGTCAGAATTATACCCCAAATATGGCTTTAAGTTCTACACTTTTCACTTTAGACAAAAAAACAAGGAAACCAAGCAAAATACTTCCACACCCATATCCTATTTCTAACACTGGTTCAGGAAGTAAAATGTTAATACTCCTTGACAAGTCTTTTGGCCTCTTAATTTAGTTAGTGTATCATTTGTGTGTGTGGTTTTTTATCTTGTAATCTTTAGTTTCCTTTTTTTTTTTGACAGTTCTCTTATGCCAAAAAATGAAATTCCAAAGACATTAGCATCTGTTATTAAGGTAAAAATAAATATGTCACAGTTTGTTGGGGTTCTAGGAGACCCTAACAAAGATACTAGCAAAAGATTGTTAGGGTTTAAGTACAAAATTTAATAGTAAATTCCTGAAAAATAGAGAGTGCTCTTATTTCTTGATATCTGGGACATTTAAACAATTGTTTAACAATCTGATTCTAGGGCTAATTAAACATATACTGTATATAATGGACCACCCTAAGAAGTGAAACTGCGTATCTTTTTGGCAACATGTTTGAACCTGTTTAAGAAATAGAAATATTGCTATAAAACAAAACTAGGCAAGGAGAGCCATATCAGGAATATAATATTTAATGATTAGTGTGCATATTATTATAGTATTTTAAAGATATAATTATGAGAGCATAAGATTTTAATTTAAATGCAATTACTGTTTCTCACAACCTTGGAAGATTGCTTGCTATTAAGATTCCCAGTTCACCAGTGCTGATATGGGGTCATGCGCTATCAAACTTGGAATTGGGCTTTTGTTTCAAGCTTTTGGCTTGAGCGTGGATTTCTCCTTGACCATTGAAGAATGGTTTTCTCTTGAAGAAACCTATAATCAAGTGAGGATTTGGGGAAGCATGATACTAATATTGAATTCAGAATTATTCTTCCTAGCTCTGGTCTAACAGCCCTTTGTGTCAGCCAATCCAACTCTGGAGGCTGGGTTCCATAGATCTTTGAACACAGCTGGACTCTCAGGTAGTTTGGTCTTTGGGGAGTGATAGACCGAAAATAACTTTGAATAGTTAAATCTGACCACGTGTGAAATGGCAGTTGCCTTTTAATTTTAATGGAATATTTCAGAGCATTTTTATGGAAAAGCTCTTAAAGTTCTTTTTTTTTTTTTTTTTTTTTTTTTTAACCACCTTAATGAAAGGGGAAAATGTGTTGCTGTTGCTGTTATTTTTTATAATAAATTTAAAGCAGTTCCTACAAACCTTAACAAGTAGAATCAAATATTTAATGCTTTTGGCAAAACACCTTTATAAAATTTCCAGAACAAAATAAAATATTCTGAATTTAAACAGTTTTGAATCAGACTGAATTTCCAAGAGTACATACATCATGTATAACTGTTTCCAAATTAGTTTAGTATGTGGACGCATCAAGCCATTTCATTACTGTACTAGTTACAATTGCATCTGAAAGATTTATGCTCAAAGTTTTAAACCAGAATAGACAGCTAGATTCACAAATACGAATATTACAGATAGAAACTCACTTGTTTCGGTTTTTATTTTTTACACCATATTCCTTGTGTATAACGTGGGCACTGTAACTCTGGGATTTCACATGAGATGTGTGCAGGCACCTCTTACCAGCTGATGCCAGCCTGCTACAGCAGACCACCGCAGTGGGATTCCTTCATATTTGCTAAATGTGCAACTTGGAAGCCATTCATTGCAAAGGTCTAAGTTAAACAGGAAAAGTTGGTTTAACTGAGTCAGATGGACTAGTACTGTTACTTTGGGCATAGGCCACCAGGAAAAGCTTTGACAGGATTTTAGTTAAAGCTTTTCAGAGGGAGCATTTTGAATAAATGACAAGTTAGAAACTTTAGTAGCTACTAGGAAAGTGGCTTGACAAAATGAATGTAAATGGAAAAAAAGTGAAGTGATCACTTTTTATGTGTTATTATTCATAAAGAATCTTTGTCCTGCCCTGAATGAACCTTGAGCTGGATTCTTCAAAACAATCATTTGTATGATAGAATGCTAATATGGTTCTGGGAAAGATGTCTTCCAGGGAAAAAGTTTATTAACGTAATTGTAGCCAACATTTATTGCCAGTCTCTCTTCTAAGAGTTTTTCCACATATTATTTTATTGAACCTCCACAACCACCTTATTATCCCTCCCATTTTTCACATGAGGAAACTGAAGAACAAAGAGTATCGGTAACTTCTCTAACTTGCCACACTTAATGATTAAGATTAACCCAGGCAGTCTGACTCAAGAGTTTGTGCTCTTAATCTATGCACCCTTTTGACTCAAGTATTTTTTAAAAAGCCTACTTATTGAATATTTTAAAGTTTTTCTTTTAGGTAATTGAATTTACTAGTATATAAGATTCAACATATGTGAATAAGAGATACGGTAAAGCTATTATGGTATTCAAACATGCACAGCAGTGTGGTGATTGCGAAGGGGAGTGGAGGTGGAAAAGGACATAGAGGGGATAAATGGTGATGGAAAAAATAAAAAATTTAATAAAAATTTTAAAAATCCAGAAGGAAGAAGGAAGATTAAAAGATGTATGGTGTCTATTGTCACATATATACTATCTATATCTATATCTATATATCTATATCTGTCTATATATATATATAAAAGGCTAATATGCTAAGTGTCTGACCGTCTGACCATCAGGGAGCAGATGTTCAACACAGGAGCTGCTGAGCTGCAGTGATTTGGCAGTGGTGGTTCTCGGGTGACACACTTCAAAACCAGAGAGGAGGGAGACCAATTACTTGTGGGGCCATGTGATTTCACCTTCGGCCGTGGAGTTATGTTGGTGCTGGGGCACTGTTGGCCCGAATCTGGTTTACTGCATACTTTCATTTGTGTTCCATATCCTGTACAATGGCAACTTTGCAGAGTGCCCTGTCACACTTCAGGACCCCTCGGGGGATGTCTGAAAGCCAGTTTTGGCCTGATCCCTGCAGACCTGGCTGAGGGATCCCACCTGACAGAGGGACCCCACTCACTCTGTAGACGCCACAAAGGGACGGTGGAAGTTGGCTTCTGGACATGTCCAGCCCATCTCGCCCATTCCCATCCCACTGGCCACCTTCTAATAAATTTATTTTCAGTGTGCACAAATCTGTGCACCAGGTCACTAGTGTGTGTGTATCTGTGTGTGTGTGTGTGTGTGTGTGTGTATACTGAGTGGCAAGATTATTATGATCTCTGAATGAATAATAATCTGGCCACTCTGTGTGTGTGTGTGTGTGTGTGTGTGTGTGTGTGTGTAGAGGCCCAGTGCATGAATTCGTGCATGGCCAGAGGGAGGGGACCTGGACGGTTGGCCAGCCTGCCTGCTGGTCAAATTCCCAGTCAAGGGGACAATTTGCATATTAGCCTTTTATTATATAGGATATACACTGAGTGGCCAGATTATAATGCTTTCAGAGATCATAATAATCTGGCCACTAAGTGTATACTAGAGGCCTGATGCACGAAATTTCTGCAAGAATAGGCCTTCCTTCCCCTGGCTGCTGGCACAGGCTTCCCTCCAGGACCCAGGCTTCCTTCCTGCTGCCGGCAGGCACGAGGGACCTGGGCTTTCCCCATAGCCCCAGCTTTGGTCCAGAAGGTCGTCTGGAAGGACATCTGGTCTAATTAGCATATTATGCTGTTATTATTATATATACAGACTGTAAACCATTTTAAGGTTAAGACAGTTCTGAGTCAGATAATCTTTTTTTTTTAAATATATTTTTTATTGATTTTTTACAGAGAGGAAGGGAGAGAGCTAGAGAGCTAGAAACATCGATGAGAGAGAAACATTGACCAGCCGCCTCCTGCACACCCCCTACCGGGGATGTGCCCGCAACCAAGGTACATGCCCTTGACCGGAATCGAACCTGGGACCCCTCAATCCGTAGACTGACGCTCTACCACTGAGCCAAACCGGCTTTAGCAGATAATCTTTTGATACCATTAATAAAATGGAGATTAAATAGTAATGTAGCTGAACTGTACCCTTGCCTTTAGTTAATATAAATCATATGTCAAGGAAAAATAAATTTGTACTCTTTATGTACCTGCCAAGGCTAGATAGAATTTATGAAGAATTTATAATAAGTAGGTAGGTAGATATATAGATTCAATCTCACTTTAAATTCAATATATATAGACATACATATCTGAATATGTACATATATACACACTTGCAAGTGCCTTTCTCCCTTTTAATATCTGAATTTTGATAGAATCAGTTTATCCTCCCAGCTCACCAATTTAATCTTGAGTATCATTCATTCTACAATTTGTCTACATTTTATTAGTCACAATAATTTTCCCAAGAAAGCTCTGCTGCTTTTTCATAGCATCCTGTTTTGACTGAGGTATTTTGTTAGTTGACACCTTTTCCTTTTGAAATTATCTGTAGTTACTAATTAAGTTTTTTTTAATCTAATTTCCTATAATTTTCTTTCCTTGGGAATTACTTCTTTTAAGGAAATTCGGTGCTTTTTTAAACATTTGGCTAACTTTCTCATATGTTTGATATTTGGTCACTTGTTTGTATTTGAATATGAAGATCTACCTCAGTAGTTCTTAACTTGAAGGCCAGAAATCACTAAGGAGCCCCTGAATAGAATTCAGGGTGTCCATTCATTTAGATGGGAAAAATCACATTTATTTTCAACTGGCCTCAAAATGAAAACTACAAGAGTATTATTAGCAGAATCTGTGACTTTGTCATTGATAGAAATCACATATATTTTCATATCACTTTAATTAGTAAGTACAGATTGTAATCACTGCTTCAGAATTTTGGTAGTATTAGACCTACTAGATTTCGTCCTTTGTGCTAATAAAAAAGCAAGTATTGATATATTTTATATTTTCAAAATTATTTTGAGTTTCATTTCCATGTAATTTACATAATTTAAAATCCTATTTTTTATGTATACATTTCAAACCATTATTTTGAGAAGCGGTTCATAATTTTCATTAGACAACCAGAGCGGTTCATGTCACAGAGTTAAAAACCCCTCCTGGCAAGGCTGATACTGCTGCTTTTTAGGACATATTTCATCAGTCTGGGTAAGAATACTTGTTCCTAATTGGGTATATGAGCCCTGACTTTGTTGGCTGTGTAGATGAGAGGTTTGACTTGCTCCAGGGCAAGCTTGGGTGTAGGAGGTACTTGTTTTCTTTTGTGAGATCTCAGGCCTGTGATAGTTAGGGGGAGAGATTTCTTCTACAGCCCATTCTATCCATTCTGAATTAGCGCTCCCTTTTTTATGGGAGACTAGTACTTATGCTTTTTGCTTGGTGGAAACAAAGTCAAGGCAAGTGGCTTTGTGTGTGGAGATTTGCTAAGGTGTGCCACTCTTATTAATTTCCTGTCCACTCTGGGCTCATTCCTCCTAGCCCTGGGCCTCTGATTCATAGATTGAATCTAAGGTTCTACTGGGTAAACTCAACTTTTCAGGATATTCTCTCTTTTATTTTATTTTTAAAAAATATATATATTTTATTGATTTTTTACAGAGAGGAAAGGAGAGAGATAGAGAGTTAGAAACATCAACGAGAGTCATTGATCAGCTGCCTCTTGCACGCCCCCTACTGGGGATGTGCCTGCAACCAAGGTACATGCCCTTGACCGGAATCGAACCCGGGACCTTTCAGTCTGCAGGCCGACACTCTATCCACTGAGCCAAACTGGTTTCGGCTCTCTTTCATTTTTTGTGGCATTAAGATGTGTGTCTTTTTCTTGGAATTAACACTTAGTCAGATCTTTTGTAAAAAATTATTTCTGTTCATGGACCCCGATGCTTTCTTTTACAGCATTCTAGGCTTGTTGTGAATTTATTTTTACTTTTAATGCTTTCTTTGATTTTTGGGAGGTAGAACAGATAAAGATATTTAACTCTCTTCTTGAACCAGAAGTCTTCTTTATATTGGCTTAAGTAAGGATTTAGAGCATATAGCAGAGGTCCTCAAACGTTCAGACCCTTCTCTTAAAAAATGTTAAGAAAATTTGCAGGCCCCTAGAGTCAACTGACTTAGCCTGAGAAACACTGTTGTACTTAAAATCTCCATTGGTTTTACAGTTCCGGTTTTTCCCCTTTTAACAAAGGCTTGTGCAAATACTGCGGTGGCTAACCTGCAGTTTTTTCCCTTTGACCCAGCACACCTCTCCTCAGAGTATTTAGTTTGTGTGTGGTTATCGTAATTATCATCTTGCTCTTGGGTGAGATACCCATTTTTTTTTTATCAGGTTGACGATTAAAAGTAATTCATGCCATGTATTTAGTTAAGTCCCACGTGTGCATTATCTGTCTGGTTTCACTCTTTTACCTGATATCCCGAGAGTTTCTGTCCATATGGGCCCAGGGTGAGTCACACTTGCAGGGACTGCTAAAAATACAATTCTGTGCACTAGGTGTTTTCACATCTGAAAAGTACAAGTGATTTGACATTGATAGAAACATTTAACAGCATTTTGGTTTGAATCAAATTAATTTATCATTACTTATTTGGAGATTAAAAGCATGGTCCCTGCTTATACTTTTAGCTTTTTAAGTAAAATTTTGCTTTTTAAAATTATTTAATTTCAGTTTAGAATGAACTCAATGGAATGCTTAATTTTTGTTTTAAAAAATTATTTCAGAACTTCTTAAATAATAGAGAAAAAGAACTTTTAGAGAAAGAGATAGAATTGGAAAAGCTACCCAATTTTCCCTAGCTTTAAGCATAAAATTCAGAATCTAAAAATCTTAGTACCATCTCAGGTTATAGTTAAATAAAAGTGTCAAGAGCTGGCTCCCTAAATATCATCAGTACAATCTGCTGGTAAGATAGAGCTGAGTTTATTGTTTACTGTGGTGAGGTAGTAAGTACTACCTCCAGAAGCTTTGGCAATGTCTGGGAACAGGCTAGGGGGAGAGGTAAGGTCAGAATTTATTGAGAATTGGAGTTTGGTTTAAATTGCCCTTTCATTGTGGGGACTTGATTAGGGCAAAAAGTTCAGGATTGGTAGAGCAAGAGGAAGAGTTGAGGCAAGGGATCCAAAGAATCTGAGGACTCACCTGTTTATTGATACTTTCCGTGAAGTGGGTCTTTTGGCAAATTCCTGTAAAAAACCATCAAACCATTTGTTTGGGTAAGATAGTTTGGAAGCATTGAAAAATGCTAGTGAAGACAGTATAATGGAAAATCTTGGCAGTCAAATTTGGTTTCCGTTCTCAGTGCCCAGGCTGCTGTGTCAGTAGATGGTTCTGCTTATCAAGATTCTCATTGTTGTCTGAATGGGGTAACTCTGCATTTTCTCTGCCATTAGATCTCACTGGGGTCCTCCTGATTCACTGCTCCTAGCTATAAAGTGGTAGTATAAAGTTTCACTTGAAGCAGGATTGCTGTGGTATAATTGGTGCATTCTGAGGTCTTTGGATCATGGTTTGATTATCTGAAACTCGCATCTAGGAGATCCAAGACCTGAGAGCCACTCTGTGTGCGTGTGTGTGTGGGTGAGGGGTGGGGAGTGTGGGGGGGAGGTGGGCTTAGGGAGGGGCAAGTCATGTGGGTGGGCTACCAACTTCAAGCATTGTGACCTCATAAGCAGCGGAGCTGTAGCCATGAGGAACAAGGGCCTAGAGGTGATATCTAAGCAGTTTGTTCCCAGAGTGACAAGTGAGATGATCAGTATTAAAAACAATCTTCAAGAATGGCTTTTAATCAGCTGGGCCCTAAAACAGCTGTCACAGTGCACGAAATATAAATGTGTCCCCTGTGATAAATATATGCCATTCGCTTTTGTCCCTCCAAATACATGCCACTTCCCCACCACCATAGAAAAGATCGAAATTTCCATTTTATTAAAATTGGCACCAAGGCTTCTCTGTTACTGTACCAATTTTCTGTCATTGAGGTGCTTCAGAAGGGACGTGATACTCAAAGTGCCAGTGTACACATAAAGTTGTTCTGTGCCTATGTGTCGAACCAGGAAAAAAAAAGTTTTTAAATAGAAGGAAAAAAAAAATGAGTTGCGTGTCATGAAGAGGAAAAAAGTAAACATTTAAAAGTTTTATTCAGTTATGCTCAAAGGATCTCTCTTGCGCTCAGAAACTTGAGCAAGATAGAGCCCTTTCTTTTTGTAGCTTGAAGCAACTTTCCTGTCAACCACCCATCTAACCCCTGTCACTAGAAAGCTATGTGCTGGCAAACTGGCCTCCATAGTTCAAGGTTGGAGAACCCCAGCCAATACTGGAGGGTGGGACAGAACCCAGGCGCCAAGCAGTATCCTCGGGCTGCTAATTTGCTGGACACACAGAGCCCTGTTCTGTAACCTTCCTCTAGGCTGTGGGTGAGTGGAACCCATTAACATTTAAAAATATTTGCAGAAATCGGGCCGGGGGGGAGGGGGGGTTATTTCTGGAGGGCCAGTACTCAGTGCACTTTCATGCATGCCAAAGTTTGCTGGCATGGCTCAGGCTTTGATAGAGAACATCTGGGCGGCTGCTGCTGCAGCATATAGATGGGGTGGAGGGCAGGGAACAAAGGGGGCTTGTGAGAGTGTGCAAGTGGGGGGAGCAGAGGAGCCCTTACTTAACGCCTGACCCATGCTCAGCTGGGGGAGGGGACTGAGGACAGGAATGGAGTGTTTTGCCCTCAAATTCACTCTGTAATGAATACTGGAGACAGAGATGGCACTGCACTGGGTACTGGGCTGCAGAGACCTTTCTTCACGTTGCTGGACAAACATGGGCCCAAGAGAGGAGATGCAGCCAACAGCAGTCATCACCAATGGCATCTAGTTGGGGCCACTTGGTTGGGGAACAAGGGAACAGGAGATGAATTAGGGAGCAGGGAATGTTGGTAGAATACTTTCAGTGGAGACAGATTTGTCATTGTTTTCCCCATTGCCGGTCCCATCCATATGGAAATAAGATAAAATGAGTTGCATGTCATGAATAGGTATATTTCAGACACAAAGTGCTTTTATTAACTGAAGGGTAAGATCAGGCTGTTGAAAATCTGTCATTTGTGAGTAGAATTTTGAATTAGATTCTGATTTATGCATGCTGCACTTTACCCAGCATGCATATATATGTAAGAAAAATCCATGTTTAGGCATTTATTAAATTATGGAATGTTTGTCTAGCTTATATATGATAGCTACCACTGTAGTTTATAAGAATGAATAAAGTACTATCCCCTCTACCTCTTAGATACTGATTGTACGTAAGTTGGTCTAGGTATTTAAAAAATATATATATTTTATTGATTTTTACAGAGAGGAAGAGAGAGGGATAGAGTGTTAGAAACATCCATGAGAGAGAATCATCTATCAGCTGCCTCCTGCACACCCCCTACTGGGAATGGAGCCCACAACCCAGACATGTGCCCTTGGCCAGAATTGAACCTAGGACTCTTCAGTCTGCAGGCTAACGCTCTATCCACTGAGCCAAACTGACTAGGGCTAGTCTAGGTATTTTAATGAATGTGATGGATATATTTCATTGACAAAGTCTTCCTTACCTCCCTCTTCTCTTTCCTTCCCAGGTCATTACTGTCCTCTGACTCAGCTCTAAAAATCGAGTCCCATATTTTTAATATTGCTGAGAGCGCTCTTCCCTGTGGATTCATTGTGGAGCCCAGACATAACCACTTGCAAGTGCTCCAGGTTTTATGGTGGCAGGGGAGCTAACACCAACTAGCCCAAGAGTGCGTAGTTTCTGGATCTTCAGACTCCATTCAGCATAAATTTATCAAGTGTCTATTCTAGGATTATGATACTCAGCAAGATAGTTTCTCCTTTCCAATGCTGGGAGCCCCAAATAATGTATTAATTTTTCAAATAATGGATTCTGGCTTGTATGAAAATAGGTAGGCAATCTTTGCTTAATTAACTTCCTTTAATGCTTAATTTCCATTAATTGCTTTGATGACTATTATGTCAGATTCCTCACAACATTTTAAAACTTATATTACTAAGAGTTATATTCTGCTATTCAGAAACTGCTAGTAAAATAAGGTCACTATGATTTTGAATTTTAGGAGACTGGTATCAATGATCTGTCTGTCTGTCTGCCTGCCTGCCTGCCTACCTACCTACCTACCTACCTATCTACCTGTCTCTTTTAGCTTACTATAGACCAATTAGTATCTTAAGAGGTTTGGCTTTGGCAAAAAGTAATTTAGAAACTATTTTATTTAGAATTAAGTTTATTTAGAATTTGAGTTTACTTCAGGTCTTTATGTTAATATTTAGCTGCTTATTTTCACATTTATAATTGCTTTTTAATATTTTAAGATTTCTTTTTACTTTTAATTTTTTTTCTGAGGCTTTCCCCTTTTCTTCTCCTCCCTTTCCTAGTCAGTGAACCAGCTCCATCTGAATGGCAGATTTGTGGCCATTTACTCCAAGAAAAACAATTTTTCAAACTAAAATCACTAAAGGTCACTTTGGATTGTATCAGGTATTCTCTCCCTTATCTTAAAATAATAAACATCTGGTGCTATTTAGAAATAGAAATAGAAAGTTCAAATTGCAAAATAATGATCTTGACCAATTTTAGTCTGATGAAAACCATGGTCCCTTTTTCTAGAAAAAAAAAAGTATATTGAAATAAAATTTTACCTCCATACTTACACAATTATGTGTCTGTTAGTAAGAATCTTTACCCCAGGTGACTAACTCTACTTCCCTTTGAGGTTAACTTACATTTTTATGCATTTACTGCCCTTTGGACAAAGACATTCCTTATTTATTTGAGTATTAGTGTTTTGGGCATAGTGGATATTCAAATGCTAAGTAGAACTTACATTCTTGAAATAAAGGCATCATAAGGATTGAGAAATGGAATATTAGCCTTAGTCATATAAGTGATATAGAAGTTGACACCAAAATCCTGAAAATACTCTTAAGTTTATTCATTCCATATTGATTCTGAGCAAACCAATATATAGACTATTTGTTGTTCTGATTCCAAATTGTTGGATACTTTTTTATATTATGTGGAAACTCAGATGTCAGAAATGATTCATTAAGTTTCAAAGAAAATCTAGAGATTATCATTAAGCCAAAGAGTGATTACCTGAATTCACCATCCTAAGCAAATAACTGAGTCTGGACTGAATAGGAGATGCTACTCTTATTTTGTTTTCTTCACCAAACTAACTATAGTGGGTCCTTTGAAGTTAATCCTCCGTGTCATGATTTCTTCCTTAATTTGTATCCAGTCACCGACAGCATCTACTATTTATTGTCTATTCCTTTTCTTCGTCCCCTGTAAAATTGGCTCATGTGTACCTGTCTTGGCTTGCAAGGCAGTAAGATGACAAAGATAACCAATGGTCAGAATTACAAATGCAATGGCTTATACAGGGCACCCTCAGTTAGACATTGGTTTTCAAAGAGCACTTCTGAGTTTGATGTCAGGGACCCACTGCAATGAAGATCTCTGGAATAAAGTCCATCTTATGCAGTTGTTGCCTCGTCTGAAACTGTCAGCTGGGATAGAACATCTGCATACAGCAAAAGAGTTTGGAGTTGCTCATCTGGGCATGAGGGGAAGATTGACCCAGTTGCCACAGATGATCTAAAAGCTCTTGTTTTCCATGACTGATTTTATGACCTTACTTCAACTCATCTCTGGATGAGCTCAATTGTTTTGTCCAGTTTTTATCTGCATAGCAGCTCTGTTCAGCAGGTCAGCCAGTCCCAGCGATGGCATTTAAACAGTGAGGCTTCGTCAGTGGCAGTAAATGGTGTCTTTATGTATCCCTCACCTAGGGAGATGTAACATGTTTACTAGCTGCATAGGCCTTTCTCTTACATAGTATTCAACAATACCTCCACTGCTGTTTGAGATTCTGAGCTTTTGACCTTGGCCTTGAGCCCATTCTTATTCTAACTGCATTATCAACCAGACCCTGAATCATTGTCATAATGTGCTTAACAATCTCCTACAGTATAATATTAGCACAATTCAATTGTCTCCAGCGTGTTCACTCCCTTTATAATGTAAACACTGAAGTGGTTCTATTAATGTAAAGTGAAGTATCAGCTGATAATTTTGACAATATAAATTTGTGCTTATCATCATGAACTGCCATTAATAACATAAACTTTTAGAACATTTAGGAATTTGAAAGCAGGTGAGATATCAAACTTGCCACTTCTACATTTGTTCAGAGCTGTGTAAATCATCTTGAACTAGTTATTGCCCAAAGGAGAGGTGATTTTTAAAAGTTTAACCTTAATGAGGAACTGCATTCAAGATACAGGATTAAAAATACACTGAGCAGATATCTTAATGCAGAGAAAAATAGAATGGTAGGTACTGAAGTAACATAAGGCAACTTACTTTGTATAAGCAAAAATATTTTGCTTTTATGGATAAAATGGGTATATTAATGCAAGTCTCACTTAAATGAAAAGCCATTTTAAAAAGAGTAACATGTTGGGAAAATTGGATAGCCACATACAAAGAATGAAACGAGAATGCTGTTTGATATTACACACAAAAATTAACTCAAAATAGATTTTTAAAAAAAGACTTATAAATATAAGATCTGAAATAATAAACTACATACACAAAAACAGATATTAAAACTTATGGACCTTGGTCTCAGAGAGGCTTTTGTGAACTTGACCCCCAGGGAAAGGGAAGTAAAATAAAAAAAATAAATGAATGGGACCACATCAAATTAACAAGTTTCTGCCCAGCAATAGAAACCATCAATAAAACAAAAGGCATCCAATCGAATGGTAGAAAATATTTGCAAGTGATACCTCTGATAAGTGGCTAATGTCCAAAAATATAAAGAATTCATATAACTTATCAACAAAATAACTCAATTATAAAATGGGCAGAGGCCCCAAGCAGATACTTTTCCCAAGAAAACATATAAATGGGCAATAGATATACATATGAAGACATACTCAACTTCACTAGCTATTAGGGAAATGCAAATCAAAAACCACAATGAGATACCACCTCACACTTATCAGAATGACCGTTACCAACAAAACAAATAAGTGTTGGAGAGGATGTGGAGAAAAAGGAATGCTTATACACTGCTGGTGGGAATGTAAACTAATACAACCACTATAAAAAACACTATGGATGTTCCTCAAAAATTTAAGAATAGAGCTATTTTATGTCCCAGGAATCCCTCTTTTGGGCTTCTGCCTGGAAAATTTGAAGACATTTATTTGTAAAGATATATGTAGCCCTAAATTCATTGCAATATTATTCTCAGTAGTCAAGACAAAGAAACAACTTCAATGGGTGATTGGATAAAGAAGATGTACACATTTACAATGGAATACTACTCAGGATAAAATACTGCCATTTGCGACAACATGGATGGATTTTGAGACGATCATGCTAAGTGAAAAAAAAAAATCAGATGGAAAGGACAAGAACCAGATGATTTCTCTCATGTGGGATATAAAACGGAAAACAGTAAATGAACAAGCAGGTGTATAGATACAGACAACAGTATAGTGGTTAACAGAGGGAAGGGGAGGTATGGGGAGGATGAAGAGGGTAAAAGGTGTCAAATATATGATGATGGAAGGTGACTGGACTTTGGGTGATGAGCACATAGTGCATTATACAGATGATGTATTACAGAATTATACCCTGAAACTATGTTACTAACCAGTGTCACTCCAATAAATTTAACTTAAAAAAGAATAGCATTAAATCACATAAACTGACAATTATGAGTAATATTTTTATTTTCCTTTTTAAATAAATGTAGGATAAGCAGTTTTGTAAAAATAATAATAATAATAATAATAATAATAATAATAATAATAAATAGCAAAGTCCTCCTCAAATGACATTTTGACACACTAAACTTATTGTGTGTGAGAACTTTCCATGGCATTTCTGTCAAGATATGAGGATGGCAACTAAGTCTCTGAGAACACTTTTTAGTGTCTGCAAATTGAAAGATTTTAATCTATAGGAATTTAAGAACCCAAGAGAGTCTTGATGGCAAAGAAGGCTCCATATGTTAAAATATGCTCTGGAATTCTTCAGGGAGGGAAACCAAGTTTGAGGATCGACTTCATTTCTGTGAGGTATCTTATTTCCTTAGCAACAGCCCCATTTCACTCAATAGAATTTGGTCCTGAAACTTTCTGATGATGATAATAACAAACATTGCTATGCTGTAGAGCTGGAGGCAAAATCAAGTGTGCCAATTTGGATCAGTTTTTCCTCCCCGGCAGTACTGGCAGAAAGCTAGTCAAATTTCACAAAATACACCCATTGAAATACTGCCACTTCTGAAATCAGAGAGGGTGTTATTTTTATGTGCGGAATGATGAACGTCATCTGGAGAAGATGCAAAAGAATTTGTTAGCAAATATATTTGAGAAAACAGATGAATAGAAACCGTAAATTTTTAAAGGCCAACATTTTATGAATTTAGATATCTGGTATGTATTCTTCCACATAAAATGGGTTGTATCAGTGGAGTACTTCTATTTTTAGAAAATTCAAATGCTAACCTTAAACTGAATTATAACTTGACTGAAATATTTGATGAATGAGTTGGTTCATAAATGCTGATAATATTTTTAAGTAGATGTCAGTTGCATTGAATTATTAAACAAATGTCTGAGTGGTCTTGTATATCTTTTAAAACTTATTTAGTTTGCTAATGTAGGAAAGATTAGTTTCAGTAGGGTTTTCTTCTACTAAAATAGAGAAATAAAAATAAGTTTAATAGTAATTAGAAATTATTTGTCAAGGTCCAAAGTTTGGAAATGTAATCTTTTTTTCCCCCAACCAGCTCTATAACTCTAAATTCTTACTAGGTCTAAGACTATGTTAAAGAGGAGTATTGCTTTATCTCAAAGAGTTACATTTATTGTTTTGAAAACATAACAGACTTCTTGGAAGTAGGCTTTCCTATTGTACACAATATCACTTTATTTTTGAGTTTATTAAAACAGAAATATTTCATTATTTACATAATATCTATGCTAGAACCTGGGAAAGATACAAAGTTAATTCTCATTGCTAGCCTAGGAAACTCCATCTGGTAGGAATTATCTATTTTTTAATGCTACATGCCACATCTTCATTTTATTCTAATAATTCTATGAAACAGAGCAGAAGAGAAACCTGGGCAAAGAGCTCACAGAATAGCTTTCATACGCAATAGTTAGTTGGTATAGGAGTAAGTTCTAGATCCAGAGTGTTCTGATCCAGAGTTCTAGATCCAGAGTCTGAAAGATGAGTTCTAGTATTTGGCCAGTACAAGCTGTGCAGCCTTGGGCCATTCACTACCTCTGGATCCTCAGTTTCCCCAGCTGTATGACAATGGGATTGAGGCAGATGCAAATGAAAAGATTTCAATAATATTCTTTCTAGTTCTAACATTCCCAGATTATTTTCTCTAAGAAAGTTAAATGTCACCACCTGGAAGAAAGATCAGACTGCTTGGAGGCATAGTTTCCTCAGCTTTCTCTTCCTGAGTTAATACTCCTCTGCCTCTTTCTGTGAATCCAGACAGAGCTATTTGTCTAAAAATGCCTCTTTTCCCCTTTCTTCCTCATTCGCTTTCTTAGAGGTCAGTGCTTTTGGCATCTTCTTTAACTTCACTGCTGTAATTCCCATTCTAGAAGCCCCTTTGAACATGTTAAAGCTCTTTGCTCTGAAAAGTTCTCTGAATTCTCTTCAGGAACAGCAGCACTCCTCTCTAAACACTCCACATTATCTTCCATGACCTCATTAAGACTATCTGGTTGTATAAACCAAAGAGCACTGAGAATTTGAGTCACATCAAGTTCAAGACTAAGGTCCACTTTCAAATTAGACTTTTCTCCACATGCTGTTACTGGATGTACCAGTTAATAGTAGTGGATTTTGTAATCAAAGAGAACACGATAATTTCAAGAGAAACATCAAAAAATGCTTTATTCAAAGTAATGTCCATCACTAGCTACACATTTCTCCATCTTTCAGGTAATTTGTGAGTATCATCCCAATAGAACTTTTCTTGTTTTGAGACAAACCAGTCAGAGATCCAATTTTCCACTTCTTTATATGTTTTGAAGTGCTGCTCAGAAAGTGCATGGGCCATCGATCAGAACAAGTGGTAATCTGAAGGCGTAAGGTTGTTGAAAACAGTGGGTGGGTTAATACTTCCCAGGCAAGATCTTTTAATGTGTCTTTAACTGGTTTTGAAGTATGTGATGGTGCATTATCATGAAGCAAAATTACTTTGCCCTGTCTTCTGGCACATTCTGGTCGTTTCATGATAAAAGCATTGTTCAAATTGATTATTTGTTGTCCGTAGCGATTAGTTTTAACAGTTTCAACTGCTTTTAGATGCTCATAATACACCACACCTTCCTGATCCCACCAAATGCAGAGCATTGTCTTCTTTCAGAAGCGATTTGGCCTTGCAGTTGATGTTGATGGTTGACCTGGATCAATCCACTTTTTATTGCCAGTCACAATGGGATGCAAAAAGGACTTTCTTTCATGACATTGAAGCAACATTTTTACTGATGATTTTTCGGCTTTCCATTTGTCTTTCGTTCAGTTGATGTGGCACCCATTTTTCTTTCTTTAACATCTTTTCCATTGCTTGTCAATGAACGGAAATTGTTTGCTGGGCAGCACTTAATCTTTCTACAAGTTTTTTATTTTGACACTCATCTTCATCCAATAATGCTTGTAATTGTTGGTCTTCAAACTTTTTCTGTTGACCTGGACGTCTTTGTCTTTCACATCTAAATCATCATTTTAAAAGCGTTTAAACAAGTATCTTGAGATGGAGCATGTTCACCATAAGCTTCCCGAAGTATTCAGCAGCACTTTTCTTCAAAATAAATGAATTAAAACTTCCCACAAATGTTCTTTTTTTGGCATGAAATTCTACATTTTAAGTGTAAAAATATCTATGATTTTAACACCTTCAGCAAATTTGACATGAAGTTTTGAAGCTTGTTTTCAATATAACAAAATAGCATACACATCAAATTGCATATATATCAACATATCTGTAACTCCATCTATTTTAAAAAAAAAAATCCACATTATTAACAGGTACTTAGTAAAACCACTTCACACCATCATTTTTCAGTATTTTTCTTAACCTGGTAGTAGAATTGTGCCCAAATCCCTGATACATGCCACCCTCAGCCTCAGTATCATTCATGAGCCATAAAGAAGGTGTTCTATCCAGTTCATCTTGGGCATGGAGGCACTCTCTGCTTCATTAGCTGCTGTATAGATTTGTATTGGGTTAAGAAATTTAAAATTTGGTGTCTGCTGCCCGAGACTCAAAGTCTCCTGAGTGAGAGGGGCATTGTTCAGAGTAGCAGTGCTTTCTCACAAAGGTCATTGTTCTCACAATAACTATTAACAGCTAAGCAAATAATCACAAATCAACCACTACTGAACATCTCCACCCCTGTTGTTTTGTTGGAATACTATAATACCAGCAAGTTTGATTTGCTGTTAGCCCATTAGTATTGGGTAGTTTTCTGTGTGATGAACAAACTGGAATTTTAACTTCCCTGTTAAATTTCCTTTAAGCGAGAGGATGAGGTGGTCTGTGTGGCTTATAGCCAGACACAGTCCCCATTTTTTTTTTACATGCAATAAATGTACAGGAAGGTATGTTTCCATGAGAGACTAGTTCCATCCACATTAAAAGCAAATTGCAGAGAACATTTGCCAATTTCTATTAAGAACTTGAGAAGTACAGGAAATTTCTCTGCTGCTGCCTACTCTGTATTTACCCCCTGTCCTAAATTTTATGCTTATAGAAGTGTCTGTAACATTGAAGTCAGTTAAATTAACCATGTCCTGCATTTAAAATTCCTTTGGTTATATAATCACATAAACTGAGAGCCTTGTTTATTAATGCTCAGAAGCAGTGAGTGTAGTGGAAATGGCACGAAGGCAATCTGTCCAGGCATGACAAGGTGATATATGTGGTGGTGGTGATGTATGTAAAGGTGGTGGTGGAGGAGGTTGTGGAAATGGTGGAGGTGGTGGAAGTGGGGAAGAGGTGGTAGTGGTTGTGATGGAGATGGTTATGGTAGTGGTGATGGTGTTGGTAGTGGTGATAGTGGTGTATGTGCATACATTTGCATATAGGTAGAGGGATTTAAGGGGGTACTTACATATCAAGCACACAAATACTTACAAAAACCCCACTGAAGATATTACATATTAACTTGGGTGTGCCCCGTGTCCCCCATGAGAAAGTCTTCTGGCTGCACTGAGTTCTTGGACTTGTTCTGGGAGACTTTCTGATTAGTCAAGTTGATTCCACCTTACATTCACCTTCATGACCCAGTCAGAAGCCTTCTCTGGTGAAGCCTTCCTGACATTTCCAAACTCGAAGCTGAATTAATAGCTTTCTTCTCTTTGCTTAGTGCATTCTACTTGTGATAAACATTAGATGGGTGTTTACACATCTGTCTCCAGCTATATTGTGACTTATTTGAGGATAGCATTTCTGCTTTGTACTTCTTAATAGAGGCAGTGTAGCAAATTAGGAAGAATCTGAGCATCCAAGCCAGACCTGATTTTAAGTCTATTTAATTTTATTTTGTCTTGAATAAAGTATTCAAAGTTTGTCCTCAGTTAATTTATATGGAAAATGCGTAGAGTAGTGTCTAATTCCATAAGGCTTTTTGAGAAGTGAAAAAAGTCCCTCATATATTTCATTTCCTTGTATCTTACCTAAAGCCTAGTGATTGCCAGAAACATCAGAAGCATTCAATATTTTCATGTTCGTTGACCTAAATAGAATATCCTATTAACTATGCCCCTTTTTCTAAAACAAGCTGGCTCTTACTCACCAATGGCAGGCTGACAAGGGTATTGGCGGCCTTTCTGATGCCCAGGCTTCATCACTGAGGATATTCATAGAGACCATGGTTAGAGAGTCAACTGTTCAAGAAGCTATAAAAAAAGATAACATCTCTACCTTCTACATTATCTTTCTGTAGAAGTTAATTTAGATGATCTCATTCACTCAACAGATAGTTTTTGAGTACTTACTATATGTCTGCCAACTGTGCCAGATGCTATAAAGATTACAACCTAGTGGATGGCAAAGATTTTTAAACTAACTAAATAAAAAATTATAACTAAATCAAGTTAAGTGTTATGAAGGAAAGATATAAAACCTGAGACCCTGAATTTCTTTCCAAACCTAAACTACATGATTTAATGTCTAAATTTCCAAGAAAGTAGAAAATTTATCCACAAATTGCAGGTGGAAATGTCAAGGTCTATAAATTTGTCCAACCCTTTCTTATTTAATCTTGTATTCAGTTTCTTAGTCATATTCTCATGTAGTCTGGGTCTTCTCCTGTCTGTTTCTTAAAGATCTGCCAATCTAATCTGGGTCTTCTCCTGGTGGCCCAATCAACATCCCTGTGATGCTAAATAAGCTTTAAGATTTCTTAGCTCTAAAATGATTTTTATTATTTTAATGCTGCTCGTGAAGGAGGAGGGCAAATTATGCTCCCTACATTTTACTTCAAAATTTTATTTTCAGTGCTTGGTTATCATAATGAACTGTTATTAGCTTTTCCTGGTAGCAGCACTCGAAAAGGAACAAGCTGGAATGTAGAGCATGCATTACATGGAAAGTGAAATGTTTTGAAAGGGCTTTGAAGTGTTGAATAGGAATAGGGTATTAAGAACATTCCACCAAATGGAAGAAGCCTGGAAACTGGACAAGCTGTGGATGTGCAGATGGTGTTACTAACCATCAGTTAAGTAGAGAACACAGCCTATGTGTACAGATCGATATGTCATATGTCTTTATAGATTGGGATGTACCAAGAAGTTGTCAGCAGTTGTTATCTCTGTATGTATTGCCTCCAACGAGAATGTCAAATTGCTCATGTTACACAGTCTCAAGTTTCAGTTTAGTCTGTACTGATATGAATGAGTCCATTTAAGATGTCGCATATGAGAGAGGATGCTTCCAAAGATGAAAATTGACATAAAATGTTGGGTTTGTTTGTGGATGAGTTGGGGAGCAGGGAGGTGCAGAAAGCAAGATCCTTTAGCTTTATAGTTCTTTTTTTAAAAAAAATCCCCTTTATCCTCATGTCAGACAATCTACAAACCGTAATAACCCATGTGCTACATAACGCCCTGCAGCATTTTATAATTAGAACGTGTGCAACTCACTTGGACTCCGTCAACACTATCGTTAAAGAACAACAGACGGTCCTTTAGTCCTTTACATAGTAGGTATGACTATGAGTCAGCGGGCCACTTGGAGTATTACAGAGAGGTGTTATTTCTCAGAGATAAGGAACAAAGAGGTCTTAATATCCGGCTCAGCCAGGGCAGGAAATTGCCTACTTCCTGAGCCCGAGTGGTAGAGGCTGTGGGATGGGAGCCAGATATTGGATGGAGGAGGCAAGTAAACACCAGATACCTCCGGATTTTATCATCGGGCACATGGACTTCGTATCAGATGTCAAGAACTCATTTTGTGTTTAGCACAGAAAGATGCTTAGCAAAGAATTAATTACACTAAAACATTCTTATAAAGGTCATGGACATTCATTTTCACAGATGGACATTCATTCTCAGATGTTTATGCTTTTTATTCCTGAACCTCTTCACTATATGGTATTTGACAACATTTTAATTTCAAAGACTATCAATTATCCTGTTAAAACTAAATTCTATGATAAAAGTGTAATGTACCAGGTTGACCTTACATCCTTAGTCCTTTTATAGACCTTCCATCTAATTCCAATGACACTAAAAATCTAGTTTGCAAAGCATTTAACCTCCCCAGCTTTCTTTTTCTCTTTTGTAAATTAAGTGTTGAATTAGATGCCCTCAAATATTTGGGCTCTAAAGAAAAGTGGCAGAGATCCTTTAAGTACAAAGCTGTATAGAGGAACAGGGAAAACTTTAGGATCTTGGAAACTTGAGTCTGAACCTCTGCACACCCAGTTATTAGATTTGGGGCATTGCGAACATTCTCTAATCTTGTCAAGCTAGTTTCAATATTTGTGACTGGAATAATATTTGAATTATATGGTTTTTGTACAGCTAAATGACATAGGTCATTAAAGTGTCTGACAGACCTGTTTTTAATAGCTGTTCCTTTTCCCTGCCGCTTTTCTTTCAATATTATGTAGACTTAATAGATTGTACTACCTTTTATTAGGAAAAACTAGAAATCAGATGGTAATGCTGAAAAAAGAAAAAATTAATATACAGGAGGATCTAGTAAAGACAGGTTGGCTTTTGACAAGCAAAAATAAGGACAAAGTACTATTGGTGGAAGTGGAGGGAAAAGAATTTCCTGAGGCCCCCATGGGAGGATGAGGTATCATGGGAAGATTTATTGATGATGTAAAATTAAGGGGTTTCCCTTCTAGGTCCCATCTCTGGCCGTTCAGCCATGGAAGTAGTCTGGTCTTGTCTTTAGCAGGACTAGAATTAAGGCCACTGCCCAGAATTTCTGCTCCACGTTAAAGTTCAGTCCAGCATCTGGCTAGCTTAGCTTGTACTCCCAGGTGCAGTCCATTGCATGTGGGTTCTGCATGCCCATGGGCTACGGGGCTGCTTAAGGTCACATGGCTGTGGAGACTAGCACACAGGAGAACTGGAACAAGGAAGCAAGAGCAAGCAAGAGAGCAAAACGAAGGGGGAACTCTTTGTCTTGGGGTCTTACCCTTGCAAGATTTCCTGTGCTTTGATAGGGTCCACCCTCCTAGCCAATGATTTTTTTCTCAGGCTAGACTGACAGGCACCTCTCCTACATACCCCAGCTTTACTGCACATGTGCCCTTCTCCCCTTTGTTCAGTCCCTTCTCCCTGAGCTACAGGGAACGGACTGGTGGTTTCCTGGGGAGTGTGAAGCTGAAGCTTCCTGGTGAAGCTGCCCAGATGACCATGCTTATAATGGCTGGCCTTCCCTTTGCTCTCTTCCTATTACTAACATTAACTAGCTAATTATGATGATAGCAGAAGGACATTCTGCACAGGGAAGAATATAGTAATCAGAAGTATGATGGTTCTGGAGAATAATTAGTATAATCTAATACTATTGAAATGTAGGCTATAGAAATCAAGGTTAAGATATATATTTTATCTTTCTCTTCCAATTTTTACTCAAATATTTGTATATTATACACAATATTCTCTATCCCCCGTCCCCCCCCCTTTTTTTTTCTTTTAAAAATATCTTGGATCCCTGGCCAGGTGGCTCAGTTCATTGGAATGTCATTTCGTGCAACAAAAAATGTGGCAGTTCCATTCCAGTCAGGGCACATACTTAGGTTGTGGGTTTGGTCCAGGTTGTGTGTGTACTGGTGGCAACCGATTGATGTTTCTTTTTCTCTTTGATGTTTCTCTATCCCTTCCTCTCTCTCTCAAATCAATAAAAAAGTTACCGTATCCACTGATGAGGATTAAAAAAAACAACATATTTTGGAGATCATTATATATCCATATATAAAACTTATTTCTTTATCTATATTTATAATATAACATATCTATGCACTGTAATTTATATGAGCAGTACTCTTGATGGATATTTAGAAGATTACCATATTTTGCTTTTACAAACAAGGTTGCAGTAAATAATCTTGTTTATATATAATTTTACCACATGTGGGAATAAATCTGTAGGCTGTAGTCCTAAATGTGGAATTGCTGGTTAAAGGCATATGTATTTGTAGTTTTGATAAGTATGGTCAAAATGCCCTGCAAACAGGTCTTATTGATTTCAGTGCACGTGGTCTGTGTGTGGAGGTGTTTCTTCCCTGAACTCTGGCCAATGCAGTTATCGTACTTTCTGGATTTTGCCATTCTTCTATATTTAAAAATACATGTCTCAGAAGAATTGAAATGAATAATTTATTTAAAAAAAACCCTCAGATCTTTTTTAAACAGATAAAAAGATGTCTACTATTAGTTATTTACCCACCAAACCTGAACTGAATGTGTCTTGTTCATTCTAAGCTGTTTTCCACAATAATAATTTATAAGCTTATTTAGAAATATACTTTTACTGACGAATTCTGTCTAGCTATTTTTAAATTAGTGTAGTCATTCTTTGATTTGCCTTCTTCCCTAGGCATACCGTTGGGCATTACTTCATAGATGGGCAGAGAAGACAAATAAATGAATGAACAAGATATATGATAATACCAGGGAAAACATAATGCTATCCAAAAGCAAAGTGAAGTTATCAGGATCTTATCACTGCTAGAAATCTGTCTTTAAGACATCAATACCCTGGTCAACCTTACTTTTTTAAGCCAAATTTTTCTTTTAATGAGATTATAAACATTTATCAGTGTTCGTATCTTATTTCCCTTATTCTGTATGATTTATGTGGTGATGTGGCAATTTTCAAGTCTTAACTGGAGAGTTGCTTCTTTTGGCATTCTAGTTTATAGTTACAAATACCAAATTCAAAACACATGATTAGTGCAGTCACATTATATGCACATTTAACTCATAAAATTCCATCAGACTATCTGCACCAACTTACAATAAAGAAGAATACTTTGAGTAAGGTGGAGAATTTTATCCTCAATGAGCACAAGAGCCAGGCAGAATGGGGAGATGTGATTCTGATCTTTGTTTAGATGCTCTCATGGGGGAGCATCTTAGCACAATGCCCTCATAAGACACATTTCTCGTTACCTAGATGTTCTTTTACATCCTAATGTAAACCCTCCCATTGTCCAGTAGCATTTGCATGCCCTATCAGAAAGAATTTTCTCAAATGGGACATATGTAATACTTTCAACAATAAAAATTTTTAAAAGAAAGAATTTTCTCATAGAAGTGTAATTAAATTGGAGGCCAGCTGTAACAGCATGCTATGTGTCCCTCAGACTTGATTGGAGGCTTCCAATAGGCATCACCTTTTCTCTCACAGATTCCCAAAGTGGTTTCGAAGTCTAGCCAAGGAGATAGGCACCAAGAACAATGGGCAATATGTGATTACCAAGGAAAGTGCAATAATGGAAACCTGTACTGGTGCCTTGTGGAGAAGGAGGCTTACTAGTAGAGCTCTGTGGGAAATAATAGGTCAGCAAATGAACTGAAGCAAAGCATGAAAACCATTGGCAAGAGCATGAACAAAGGCTCCAAAGCACAAAAGTATGCAACAGGTTTTTTTATTTTATTTTAGTTACCCCTCACCCAAGGATAATTTCTCCATTATTTTTATTTTATTTTACTTTATTTTATTTTATTTATTTATTTTTTTAGAAATAGAGAGTGGGAGGGAGGGGGAAAGACACACAGAGAGAAACATCAATGTATGTCGATTATTTGCCTCCCTCTGGGGATCGAATCTGCAACCGAGGTATGTGCCCTTAACCAGAATTGAACCTGAGACCCTTCAGTTTGTGGGCCGACATTCTGACCACTGAGCCAAACCAGCTAGGCCTGCAACAAAAAGCTAGGTTTTTAAAAAGCAATATATTTGTTGTAGTTTAAAATCCAAGTGTATGTTGAGTATAAAGGAGGTTGGAAAGGAAGGCTATGTTAGAAAGTGAATTAAAATGTTATTCTAAGAAATTTGGCTTCTTTTTATTGTTGTTTTACAAAAAGCCATCATGTTATTTGGAAGCTGGAACTCAGGTAATTTTGAACTTCTGCATACAAACCAGAGGTGAGACTGAAGTTCAGATGCTCCAGTTCAAAGTCAAAGCTCTTTCAACTCCACCGGACTACCTGTAGGGCAGATTCTAAGTCACTTCTCATTTCTCCAAGTAGGCCAGTCTTGTCATTTGCTCACCACTGACCTGCCACCATTGGGGCTAGCCCACCCCTGACAGTGACTCTGGGCCTTTCCTTTGTTTGGTGTTTCAAGATGGTGGCAAATCTAAAGAGTTGTCAAAAGCAGACAGTTGGAATGTAGAGTTACCGGACTGTGAAATTTCTGTGGAAAATTCAAAACACCCTGCACTTAACACAATGCCAGAGCTGATTAGTGCAGTTTATTGCTAAGCCCCAAGGGACACCTGCAGGCTTTTACCTTCAGTCTAGAACCCCTGGCCCGAGGAAAGGTGTAATGCCACGTTAGTTCCGCACTCTTTCTATTAGAGTTTACTCAAAGCTGCCGCCACCAGATGTGTTACAAACGAACGTTAATTCTCCTCTAGCATCTGGATCGCATGTACAATGAGGGGGCAAGATTTATGCCCTGCTGAAGCATTCCCCGGTTTTTAGCACAGAAGTGATTGAACTCCAGATGTTAACAAAATGCAGAGACCTTTTAGTATGATTAAAAACATGATTTCTTGTTTTGCTCATGACAAAAACCATTGGATTAACTTATTAGAAGCGGAGCTGCCGTCCTGTTCATTGGAAGCTGTGTCTACTTTAGCTATTGAAGCTTGTCGTCGAAGATTTTATGAAGAAAGAATGACTTACCAACTCCTAAAATCAACAACTTCAAGGGCCCTCTGAAAATCAGGGGTTACAAAGGTAGTAATGCTCTAAGAACTGTGATAAAGATTTAGATGAGAATGAAAATTAACACAGGGGTTTGCATGAATTAATCAAATTAGGATCTTCTCCCTTTTAGTAATTGTATTATCAAGATAAAAGGGAAAAAATGGAAAGAAGTCATGGGCATGGACAACAGTGTGGTGATTGCTGGAAGTGGGGGGTGGGGAAGGGGGCGAGATGAAGGTGGAAGAGGGTATGGGGGATAAATGGTGATGGGTAAAATAAGTAAAATCAAGAAAAAAAGAAACATGGAACCGTAGCCTTAGAGCTAGAACGATCCTTTAAAGATTATCTGATCTGTTTGTCACTTCCTCAGTTCTTTCCTTTCCCCATCTTACAGGGAAGAAGAGTCAGACATTTAAGAGTTACAAAGAGCCAATGTTTTGATACAGGTCTCAAAACCAGTAAGCAATGAACTTGCTGAATTCAGACGTCTATTTTCAAAGTACAGTATTTCCTCAATGATAAGATGAATTTTTCCTTAATTGACTTTTTCCATAGTTGGAATGCATCTCATATTCAGTGTGAACACTTAGCAAGTGTTTTATTTATTTTTGTGTTCATAGTTGTTATTAAATTAATGGTGCATATGACAGTCAATCAAGGAAATATGTTAACTATTGATTTCATCAGACAGAAATCTTGTATTAATAAGTTATCATCTAGACTTTATTATCACCATAATCAAGGAATCTGTAAAATGTATTATTATGCCAATGAGAAAATGCCTTCCCATGGAGATAATCATTTTGTGGCGTTCTCAGTCTTACCTAGTCAGAATCAAGGAGGAACTAAATAGCTTTTAATAGAAAAGTTTAAATAGAAAATATGATCATGTTGAATATTCTTTAATATTCATGACTTTAGTCTATTTCCATTATACCTTTCAAGAGTTTATGGACTTACTATCTGAATGGTTCATGAATTTTAAGATGTTAAGTCATCATTTACCTTCAGTGCCTTTGGTAATTTATTCTAGTGTCTTTTCTGTGACTCTGAAGAATAAAATAAATATACTTAAGTGTGTATAAGTTAAAAATAGTGTACTCATAATCATGAGTGGCTGGTCTAAATGTATAGACTTTTTGTGGACATATGTTTTTAGTTTTTATTGGTAAATACCTAGAAATTAAATCACTGGGTTAAATGGTAAGTGAATTTTAATATAAATTGCCAAACTTTTTCCAAAGTGGTGTGCCATTTTACACTCCCACCATCAATGTATGACAGTTTCCATTGATTTTCATTAAAAAAAAAGAATATTGGTAGTTTAAAATTTTGCCATTTTAAATGCATGTATAGTGATACTTTATTGTGGATTTGATTTGTGTTTCCTTGATTACTGATGTTGTAGAATATCTTTACTCCTGCTTATTAGCCATTTATTTATTTTCTTTTGAAAAAGGTCTATTCAAATTTTTAACCTATTTTTGAAAAATTGTTTTGTTTCTTATTATATAACTAGAGGCCCAGCGCATGGGGGTGAGGGTGTGGGTCAGGGGTCCCTCAGCTGGGCCTGCACCCTCTTGTAATCTGCTTAGGCCTGATTCCCCCGGGGATCAGACCTAAGCTGGCAGTCAGACATTGCTCTCACAGTCCGGCGGGGCTCTCGCAGTCTGGGGCTCTTGAAGTCTGGGACCCCTCACTCCTTACTGCCCTTTGGCAGCTGAGGCTGGTGAGGCTCCCACCACTGCTGCTAAGCTAGACAGCCAGAAGCCGGGCTCACTGCTCCTTAGCGCTGCCTCGGAGGTGGGAGAGGCTCCCACCACCATCGCTGCACTGGTCAGCCGCCAGCTGTGAGCCCAGCTCAGGGCTTCTGGCTGAGCAGCGCTCCCCCTGTGAGAGCACACTGACCATCAGGGCAGTTCCTGCATTGAACATCTGCCACCTGGTGGTCAGTGCATGTCACAGCGACCGGTTGTTTCCACCGTTGGGTCAATTTGCATTTTGGCCTTTTATTATATAAGATTGTAAGCATTATATTACTGTGTGTGTGTGTGTGTGTGTGTACATACATATACATACACACACTCACACACAAATAGTTCCCTACTTACAATGGTTTGACATACTATTTTCGACTTTACAACAATGTGGAAGCCATATGCATTCAGTGGAAACTGTACCTCAGATTTTGAATTTTGATATTTTCCCAGGCTAATGGTATGAGTCATATTTCCCAGCTTCTTTGCCAATCTAGAATTGTTCAATTGGTTGCTGGACATTGGGATAGTAGAGATGATTTTGTGCATTTTGTTTTTTTTTTCTTAAAAGGTGTTGAGTTCTGTTTTGTGTGTCATTTAGATTAATTGAGATTCATCTTAATATTCTCATTTTTTTAAAAAAAGCATTATTATTTTTTTATCCTTACGTGATCAGTTTTTCTTTTTCCTCTTTCCAAAATTTTAGTACTGTCTTTTTATCCAAGTGTTTTAAAATATTTTAATATTGTGCCTTGGTTTAGCACTTTTTTCTTTTACTAAATAGATACTTGGTGAGCAATTTCAATAATAATAATAATTAAAAAAAAACAACTTTATCCAAATTAGTCAATAAAACATCTTCTCCATTTTTTTTTTCTATTCTGTTTCTGTCAAACATGTATTCATTAAATAGATGTTAAACCATCTAGGTGTTTCTTTTCTCTAATTTTTCCCTATTTATATCATCCTATTCTTGTTTCATGGATATTTTAACTTCTATCTCAGGATTTTAGAACACAATTTTAAAATAAAATTTACTTGTGATGACCTCTTGCTTTTATTTCCTTTTTAAATCCTCACCTGAGGATATTCTTTCCATTGATTTTTAGAGAGCATGGAAGGGAGAGGGAAAGACAGAGAGAAACACTGATGTGAGAGAGACACATTGATTGGTTGCCACCTGCCCCTGACCAGGGCCAAGAGCCTGCAACCAAGGTATGTGTCCTTGACCAGAATTGAACCCTGGACCCTTCAGTCCACAGGCTGACACTCTATCCACTGCGCCAAACTGGCTAGGGCCTTTTATTTCTTCTGAGTTTCTTCTCATCCTCCCACCCCCTCTACTCTACATTGCTCTGTCTTTTATACTGGAGGCTTTCTTCAAATGTCAAGTGATCTATTGTTTGTGTATATTTGACTTTAAGTATTGTAGTTTTCAATTATAGTTGACATACAATATTATGTTAGTTTCAGGTGTATAATCCAGTGATTAGGTGCTATATAACTTACTAGGTAATCACCCCAATCAATTTAGTACCCATCTTGATACCATTCATAGTTATTACAGTATTAGTGGCCTAGTGCATGGATTTGTGCACATTGAAAGGAAATTAATTAGAAGAAATATTGTAATATCACTATTTACCCTTTCTCTATAATAGAAGTGTCATCCAAATTCATGATCAACAATGACAGATTAAAACACACATGTGCGATTGTGCCAGTGAGAGCTTTATATGTATCGCACATGCATGAGTCAACTTAGCCTTTTATTCTAATATATAAAAACCCTGAATCCATCACATTCACATTGACCAGAGGCTCAACCTAATGCCCAGGCTGCGTGCTCAGCAGACTCTGGTGGGTGGGGACTTGTGGCAGCGGAGATGGGGACAAGGGAGGTGGGGCCGGTACTCACAACTGCACACACACAGAGACACACACAGCGCCCACCAGCTCACAGCTCTTTCTCCCTTTCTTTCCTTCTCTTCAAGCTTGCTCTTGGAGCATCTCTCAGAATGAGGAAACAAAACAGACTGGGCCTGAAGAGGCCTGGATGGAAGGGAGGGTGGGCAGAGGGTGGAGCAGCCCCTACTGGCTCTGTCCCATCCCAGCTGGGAAAGAGAAAGAGGGAGGTGGGGAGACCTGAAGGACTGCTTAGAAAAAACAGAGAGACAGAGACTGGGTGAGATCAGGCTGGGCAGCTGGGGGCAACCAGGCCAGCAGGGGAGGGCAGTTAGGGGCGATCAGGCAGGCAGAGGCAATTAGGGCCTATCAGGCAGGTAGGCAGGTGAGCAGTTAGGAGCCAGCAGTCCCAGATTGAGAGAGGGATTCCCACTGCTGGCAGGCTCCCCGATTGGAGAGGGTGCAGGCTGGGCTGAGGGGACCTCTCCCCACCAACCCCCACCCCTGCACAAATTTTGTGCACCGGACCACTCGTAGGTATAGAATAAACTTGCTTAATTAGACCTGCTTTCTGATGTAGCTAACCTTTTTTCAGCCCAGTGAAGCCCCCCAACTTCTCTTTCAGGTAATTGTCAGAAACACAGCGGTAAATATCAACATGAAGCAGATTATTATTGTAGATCACTCAGGAGAACAAAGGGTAAAATATTTAACTCCAGCTGTGTTTGACTATATTCTGCACAGTGAGAAAACCTGAAGTCATTTCAAGATCCACCACTTCTTTTCAGTTGGGTCAAGTTTCTAAACTTTCTAAATCTCCATTTTCCAGCTAATGAAAAGAAAATAGGATTCTACCAAGTCACCTATTTACCTACTCCAGGACTTCTGTGAGGATCAAATGAGATGAGGCATGGGAAAACACAGGACATTTGGTTAAAGTGTAAAATGTTTCTACCTGGCTATAAAGCAAATTGTATTCCTGGGCTGAAGAAACTCCAAGGAGGCTAGTCACTAGGAAGAGGAAGCCAGGTGTTGCTACATGATGTTATTACCTGGCGCCCACAGTGACCATTTCCAGGCTGGGCTGTGGGCCACATTTTGCACCATGGAGTCTTTGCAGCTTTGGCTTTGATTTGGAGGTGTGGTGGTGGGGCCTATGTCCCACTTAGGAAAAGCCGAGTGCTACTTTGTCAGTGCCAGGTCTGCAGTGCTGTTTCTTTGTAAATGATGAGTGCACATCATGGCAACTTCTGCATTGAGCCTCTGCCCCCTGGTGGTCAGTGCATGTCATAGCGACTGGTCAGATGGTTGGAGGGGCACTTAGCGTATTAGCCTTTTATATATATAGGTTATTTACTATATTCCCTATGCTGTACTTTATATCCCTGTGACTATTCTATAACTACCAATTTATTATTCTTAATTCCTTCACCTTTTCACCCTTCTCCCAACACCCTCCCATCTGATAGCCATCTGTATCTATGAGTCTGTTTCTGTTCTACTTGTTCATTTATTTTGGTTTTTTAGATTCCACGTATAAGTGGAATCATATGGCATTTGTCTTCCTTTGTTTGACTTATTTCACTCAGCACAAGATCTTCTAGGTCCATCCATGTTGTTCGGATAGCAAGATTCATTCTTTTTTATGGGTAAGTCATATTCCATTTTATATATGCACCACTTCTTTATCCATTCACTCTTTGGTGGACACTTAGGTTGCTTCCATGTCTTTTAATAATTTCTAAATTTTCTATAATGAGCATGAGTCGCTCAGAATATGTATGTGGTATTATTGTATGAGTTTCCTATTGCTTCTGTAACAAGCTATCACTAACTTAGTGGCTTTAAAAGCACAAATTTATTATCTTACAATTTTGTAGGTCAGAAGTTCAATAAGAATCTCACTGGGCTAATATCAATGTGTTGACAGGCCTGCATTCCTTTTAGAGGCTCTAGGGGAGAATGTGTTTCTTTGCCCTTTGCAGCTTTTCGAGGTCACATTCATTCCTTGGCTCATAGCCACTTACTTGGTCTTCAAAGTAAGAAGCATAACATCTTCAAATTTATTTCTAACTCTGATTCTCCTAACCTTCACCTTCTTGACCAAAAACGGACACTGTGATTATATTGGGACTTACTGACAATCCAGGATAATCTCCCCATCTCAAGGTTCTTAAATTTATTACCTCTGCAAAGTCCTTTTGCCATGAAGGTAACATATTCATAGGTTGCAAGGATTAGACATCTTTGGGGGAATGTTATTCTGCCTACAACAATTACTAAGGTATTTTTTAAAAATAGTTAGGATTATAAGTCATCATTCTTAAAATGTACTCTAACAAAAGTTATTTTATTGACATATTTCACATACACTTTGAACCACATTAAGACACCTAAGTTTTAGATTACCAAAATAGAAAATTATGCTATTCATTTTTTCTCCACTCATGAAGATATGCTGCTTATGTTATTGTGGATGATGCCTTATCTGCAAGGTAGATGACATATTTACAGACTGTTGGGATTTGCCAAATATGGCCCTAACTTTTTGTTTCCTGGTCTCTGATTCTCTCTAGCCTACCCTTGATTTTATGTGACATCTTTGAGCATACCTGCCAGTACTAATTTCTAGAGTTATTACTGTGCCCTAAGTACTATACTGAAAATTCACCCAAACATTCTCCTTTGATATCCCAGGTCAATGTATGATACCATGCTTTTCTAAACTTAGGCTTAAAACTAGTTATTGATGATTAATTTTTATCTTGACCTTTACTTTCTCCGTCCAATCAATTGTCAGATTGTGTAGATTTTTTCCCCCAAGAAATAGCGTATTTTTCGGCGTATAAGACGACCCCCTAATTTTACAGTTAAAACATAGGTTTAGGCCTCTATTCGCTGTATAAGACTACCCCCCACTTCCGAGGCAACACCAGTTCTTTTTTTAATAGACCGCCTCTCTGACTCTGGCCAATCTGAGCAGGCTTTTAACTAGAACACTCTTATACAGCGAATAGAGGCCTAAACCTATGTTTTAAATGTAAAATTCGGGGGTCATCTTATACGCCGGAAAATACGGTATCTCAAAAGATCTCTCACAAATTTTGTTTTATTTTAATTCTAAAAATTATCACTGAATTTGATATTTGAACTATCACAAATGTATTATGAGTCTCTTTGCTTATACTCTCCTTCCAAACTACATTTGCTAAATGAGTCTTCCTAAAGATTTATTTCCATGAAAATAATTTTAGATATTCTTCAGTGTCTATAAAGTAAATGTTTAACTCTTCAGTACAATATAAAGATCCCCTCATTTCCATTTTAACAAATTACGTCCTTCATGTTTGATATCAAATCCAACCTCCTTTTATTTTGCTTTCCTTAATTGTGCCAGCTTTCAGCAGTTTCTCATCAATATGAATGGATTTTTATAGCAAACTTTTATAGAAATCTTTTAGTAATTTATCAAGTTATGCTTTTATTTTTTTTATATAATTTTGTCCTTTTATATTTTACTCTCCAACTCAATTTTCCAAGCATCAAATCCATGTTTTGTAGGTAGGTCTTTGAATCTGTTATAATATCTAATACCTAGTGATCAATAAATATCTATTTGTGGGTAAGAAAAGGATGGGATTAGGGCTACATTTTTAACATGTACTTTTTGAGTGGAAGAGATTTTAAAAACACTCTTTAAAAAGACACTTTTATTATGTCTGTGTAACCATTCTGTAGGGATAAATTAGAGATCTTCACTTTAAAAATTTATGTGATTTCCATAAAGCAATTTAATTACTAATGGGCAGAGCCAGGTCTCTTTATTCCTACTCTGTGTTCTTTCTAGTCTATTCTATAGCCTCTCAGAACTGGATTCAGCATTTCTTATTTTATTTAAAAATTTTTAGGTCTCCATGCAACCACCTTAGTAACCACACAGACTATGTTAATCATTTTTCTCTGAAACTGACCTCACTCTTTAGTTCTCTGTTGGCAGAATAATCTTCCTATAGCTCATGAATCAAATCAACTTTGTTTTTACAGCAGAACCTAAAAGACTCCTTAATTCCTTCACAACACTGCCTTGCATTCCCTATTTCTCGGTTTCAGTTCACTCTTTTGTGTAAAATAAGAAACACAACGTATTCTTGGATTTAAAATTGTCCCAAATGTCTCCAGGGTTGACTCACTGTTAAACCTCATGGAAACCCTCATTTGTTTGGCTGAACCCGGGACTGGGATTTGGGGAATTACGATAATTACAGCTCATCTTATGATCCAAGGCCAACTATTTTATTTTTCTTTGCTCTCGTTGCTCCATCAGCAAAGGTAAAATTTATTCTGTGTAACCAGGAGGTTGATTGCAAAGGATAGCAAAAGTTGCATGCAGTTTGTGAAGCATAAGGCTATAATATATAAAAGCTAAATATAACCATCCCAACTGCTGCAGGGGAAGAGTGTTCAGATCTTTTTCTCAGGGGGCCTAGCAATGAATATATTACCCAGCTCCGTTTTTTCAGACCAAATCATACAACACATTTTTAAATCACAAACCTGAGATATTTCAGCATCTCAATAATATTAATGATGATGATAAAAATGGTAGTCCTCATTTATTGAGCCTAAGAGTGTACCAGATTCTGGGTCAAACTTTACAAAACTCCTGTCAGGTGTGTAATCTTAACTCCCTTTTGCAGAAAAATAAAAATAACAAGTTTAGTCAGGATAGATAGCTTGCTTGAAATCACAGAATTAGAGAAATTGTCATCTCTCTGACTCCAAGCTTAAGCTCATGACCAACATGCGTGCCATTCCCACTGATCAAGGCTCTGGGTACACAGCAGAGAGCTGTGAAGTGGAAACTACTTTTGTTCTTTGTGACAGTTTGACTCATTTTATAGACCCTAACTTGGCTTGTTTTACTGAGGATATTTTAAGAGAAAATAAGTTAGAAAATAATTCAGGTTTCAGTTAACTTACAATTTGGTTTAAGTATATGCTCCTATGCGCTCTTTGTTGATTTTACTTCCTTCCCTCTCTCCCTCCTTTATCCATTCTTTTCTTCCTTTCTTTCTCCCCTTTTCTCTCCTTTCTCTCTTCTTTCCTACTTTCTCTCTTCTTTCCTCCCTCCTTACCCCCTGCATCCTTATTTATTTTTTAAAAATGTAATGGCTTTAAACTTTAATAATACAAGAAGGATTTTATTACATTTCTGTGTATAGTTAATACCTATCCAGCGAGACTCTATTACATTGTAACAATTTTTTTTTTTTAACATTCAGGGCAAACTTTTGGCTTTCTTGACTTCATCTAATTTGAGATACTAACAGTATCACCTTCTATTTATTTGGCAATGTGTTGCTAATATCAGAACTTCTTTCTAGGCAATTGTTCTCCAGGTACATTGCTTTCAATGTAGAGTTGAAGGCATTTTGGTAACATAACCGGGAAACTTTCCGCATCTCTTGCTTACCATGGCTTTCAAAATCACAGTTGCACACAGTAGAGCCATCATCCAGAAGACACAGAGGTATTTCTATATTCATTATGTATTCACCAGCCTCCTCCCTTATTGAAATATCAAGGCTTTGGGCCCTTATTTAATCCCACCAAATGCATTCATTAATTTCACAACTAAACACTGAGCATGGGGGGGAGGGGGGACACACAGATAAAAATCAATCCTTAATTTCAAGAAGCTGATCCAATGCATATAGTCTAGCCATGTTCAGCAGTCTGTACATACTCCTAGGGTTAGGTAGAGTTTGTTTATGGACACTGGACTCTGGGGATAGGTGACAAAACTTAGCTTGAGAACTTAGGTTAATTATCATACAAATATTTTGTGTGTTTCTCTTATAGTCTTATTCGTCTAGATGTCTTCTCCGTTGGTCATCTTAGTTCATCTGCATTTTTCTCTTTGCCTTTTGTTTTCTTTAATAACTTCAGCACCCCCTCACCACTTCCCTCCTCCCCACCAGGCTTTAATATTCCGAAGAGCCCTGTCAGACTTCATTTTATAGACGAGGAAATTAAAACTCAAGTTAAATAGCTTCCTCAAGGCCACACAGCTAGTCATGGTAGAGCTGGGACTTTGATTCATATGGTATGTCTTACTCCAAAAGTTGTATTAGCAACCACAATTTTATTCTACTAAATTTTTTTTTTCTTCTATGCATTTACCACTAAGTACTTAATTACATGGAATTATGACTTCTCTGGGATAGTCTATGACTATTTGCACAATCTAAACTCTGGTCTGTAAAACATGTGAATGATAAAAGCATATAGTATTCCTGGTGCTATTTTCAGTGTATGCTGGTTCTGATCCCTTGCAGAATCTAGTGTTTCTAATGCCATCCAGTTCAAGAGGACAATTAATTCATTTTCATTGGGAAATTCTGTTCAGTCCTTCTTTCACCACACCACTCCCCCCACATAATCCATCATAAACCTTGTTCTAGAATTAACCCTGAAATTTTTGAATGACTGTATATAATTATCACTCACTAACGTGTCTGAGAAATTCCTCTTTTGTATATGTGAGTTGTCCAAACTGCCAGGGTCCTCACCAAAAACAGATGAACAAAAGCACTAACTTTACTGAAAGCTGTTCTGAATTTACACATTTTTCTCTAATACTATCTGAGTTGAGAGTGATAGAATTTAAAAAGGGTCCTATGTAGCAGAATATGTCCTGTTTAGAGAGATCCATGGGGTCGAAGCACACAGGAACATTCTGTGGTTAGGACCTGTTTTTCTGAGCCTGAGTTTCCTACTTTATGAAATTGGGTCTATAATATTATAGTAGGCAGTGTCTGTGTGTCAGAATTGTGAAGGAGATTGTTAAAAACACTGACTCCCAGTATTCACTCAGAGATTCTGGTTTAAAAGGCCTGAGACTGGACTGGGAACTTCTATAATTTAACCAGTTGTCCAGGTGATTCTATTGCACACTGTCTTTTAAAAGAAATTGTGTGGGAACCACATATAATATTCTACAGAAGGACTTTTGGTGTGAGTCTATTAAACCTATTTTTTCCCCCACTTAGGATCCCCGTTGCAAAGAGAGGAGGGCTCCCATCCGGCTGTAGGCCTCTTGTTCAAGGTTCTTGCTGCAGCCAGCAGTGTCCTTGGAGTCTAGTTCAAAGCTGAAGAGAGTGAACCATGGAGCCAAGAGCCATTGGTGGAGGGGCCGGCCCGAAGGAAGTGAAGTATTTCAGCCAGAATGTATTGACGCACGACCAGGAAACCACAAGACTGGTGAGAACCTTTCCAAGCCTGAGCCCTGTGATCAAAAGAGGTGCAGGAAGCAGCTCTGCCAAGAGTCCTTTCTGCTGCCGCTGGATCCCTGAGCTTCTGACACTCTCTGAGTCAACTCCCTGAGCAGATGCTATCGCCCAAGGAGCCATTGCTTACTTTGCTCTGATGTGGCCCCACAGGTGGGTGGAAACAAGTTGCTTTCTCTTTCTTTCTCTTATAGCCTCCTTCTTTTGGCTATAGATAGAGATTGCTATCTGATTGTACACTGTGATTTTTTCAGAAACCATAGGTTACTGGCTTTTTACCCTTTGCCAACTGGCTATTGTTTGATGTTCAGGGCCTGTACAAAAAATCAAATCGTAAAACTCATATCAATATGTGGATCACCCAGTCAGCAAATATCAATAGCTTAGGCTCCAACAGGAATAAACTTCCTTTATTTATTACATCATAAGCATTACCCCTTGTCCCAGGATACTCTTTCTTTTGTACCCCATAACAATAGCTTAACCAGGAATTACATTCAGATCCCTGTCATGGATAGAGATCATGCCTGGATATAAAGTCAAAATAATTGTGTTCCTGTGAATTCTCCCTTTCCTTGGCCAGAGTAACTGCCATTTGTCATGCATAAATCTCATCATCATATAGCTCATCGAGTCCACAGCTGAGACTAGCATGTCCTGAACCATGTCCTGAGAGCTAAATGAAGGAGAAGTTGGACTGGCCATGGAGCTTTTTAACTGATTGCTTAGTAATGGGGTATTTTTCCTGGAAAGACAGCAGAATCCTTCTGAACTATTGAGTCTGTCATGGATTCAGACTCCCACGTAGAGGAAAATAAAGCATATATGATACATTTTTCATTTGGCCTTCTGCCTGGCTTTCCTGCTTTTTGCCTTATATTACATGCTTCCATTTTTATTCTTAAACCCCTACTATTGTAGATGACTCAGCAATATTGCCCATGTGGCCTAAAATTTACAACCTTAATCTGCTTGTTACCAAAAATCTCAGCTAATAGGTGGCCAGTAGCTTTTATGAGACAATGTCCTGAATGTTAGCTTAGGCTTCAGTCAGTTTAGGAAACATGGAAAATCAGTGGGTAGGGGCCATCCCCCCTCGGCAAAGATTTCAGAGGTCAAGGTCTGGGAGACTCTAGGCACAAAGTGAGCAGCAACAAGCAAGTGTTTTCTGAATGATTCCTCCCCTGGGACGTCCATGCAAAGCAGAGACTTTGCAAACACGTTGCCCAGCAGTGCATTTGAGACGTGCCGTTTTGGGGAAGTGCTAACTTAGCACACTGCTGACACCAACCATTTGAAAATAAAACCATTTTTTTTTCTGTCTCTCTCCAACACTCTTGGCTCAGTTTATCCTACCAAAACACACTTCAAAAGACTTCTTTATAGAAAGAATGTTTCAAAAATATAATATTCCATCTGTTATTTCAATAATACATGCTCTGGGACTCTCTTTATGAACCATTTTCCTTTCTTTGCTCCCATTTAGATGTATAAATATTTGATTCAAGAGCCCTGAGGAATAGCCAGCCAATCAGGTCACTGAATTGTGAACATTCCTAACCCTATAATTTTGTCTATAGCAGCACCCCCTGCTGTGGAACTAACTGCTAAGGGATTATAGCAATGTAATCCTCAGCCCATTCCATCTCAAGGTTACTCTGAAGTGCAGAGAAGGAAGCGGTTTTAATTTTGATAAAATAAACTTTGTTTTGTAACTTTATTATTTGTTTTTCTTTCCCCTTTCAGCACTTCATATAATAGACGTGTCTGGTAATTTGAAATCAGCCACCCCCTATTCTTTAGCTTTTAAAGAGGTAGTCACACGATGTTTGGTCCTGTCATTCCAAAGTGCAGAACCCAAGTTTTTTCTACTTTATGTGAATGAACCAAGCCATATATTGACCCGTATTAAACATCTCCAATGGAGCTTTCCAGTGGGTGGCAACAGAAGAGCATGAGCATTGTCATGTCACACAAACTATGTGCAAAATTCTAAATACTTTTCTGATTGTTAGTCTTTGCTCACAAGCCTTGTACTTCAGCAATTATTAAAGCATTTAAGGTTATAATGTGAATTTCTGGGGAACCCTCTTTTTGATATTATAAACTCAAACATGTTGCCAGGAATAAATGGCCTTTTATGGATGAAATTTGACGTATTTTGAATAATGCTCAAAGATTTCTTTTGCTGTGTGTGAAGAATAAAATAAAAATTTCCGTTATAAAAATTTATAGCTAAATGGGTAGGGAAAAGTATTTTCCAAGATAAAAATATTTTCCTGTCTCTTCTAAAATTAAAAAATTACAAAGTTTTAGATACACAGAAAATTAAGTTTAATTATTACCACGTAATAGCCGAATCTTTCTAGAGACAGTAGGCCAAAATGTGGCAGAGTTTTAAAAATGTTCATAACTTTGACTAAGAAAATATGCCTTTAGAAGTTTACTCAGGACATCATGACATAAAAGTATATATCCATAGATGTTTATCATTGCATTATTAAGAGTGTAATATGTAAAGAGTTTAAATTTAAAAGTAAGTGCCCATTAGCAGTCTGAATAAGAACTCATATTTAGTGTTGTTTTTAAAAGACTTTTTTCTTAAGTATTATTTCTAAGTATTAATTTGAACCTTGTCATTCCTTAATGTTAATAAATTAAACACTCTATTAGAAATTGCTCAAGTCAGTCTAGATATGATCAATGTTAAGATAATAATCTCTAGAGGAGTATTAATTTTCCCATCCAACTATGACTGAATAGCTTCTACCTGACCAACACTCCTACAATAGCAACTTAACATCTGGATAAATTAAAAAAATAATTGTGATGGCATTGGAGAGGTGGAAGGCACCAATAACTTCAAAATAATAGAACAAAGAGATGAACCTAACATTTGGAGCTGTTTTTCCTATCAAGCTATTTCCAACTTTAAGAGGAGCCAAGAAATTGAGAAACTGAGGGCAGGTTTTAGCAGTTTTATGAAATTGAAGGAACAAAAATTAGAATTGGAGTTTGTGAAGGTGTTAAGGATGTGCTAAATAATTAGACATTCATTTGGGACCCCCCTTCCCCCCCAAAGGATTACAAATTAGAACTAAGAATGAATTCAGCCCCTCAGAAACTGAAACAAACTCTAAAGTCATTTTAGTCCCACAGATTAGAATAAAATGACCTACAAAGCAAAGAAAATACCCTGTTCAGGAAGTTGACCTCAACAAAAACTTAAAACTATTTAAAAATATTATATTCTTAACACTAGCAATTAATAAAATATTATTAGCCTTTCCATTAGGGAAGGTCAAATGATCAAAAGTGAAGTGAAAAAACATTCAGGGTGGGGATGGGGGATGAAAGAGACCTGTAGAAAACATTTATTAGAGTTATCAGACATGGGCTTTTAAATAGCTATGATGAAAAATTTTTTAAGAAAGAGAATCTGTAAAAATAATTGAATTGGGATTCTAGAATAAAAAAATACAATGATTAATTTTTAAAAATCAGTAGATGGGTTTAATAGCAGATTAGACATAGACAAGATATAGTTAGTGAATTGGAAGGTAAAAATTATCCAGAATAAAATATATCCCTTTATAGCGAGACAAAGGAAAATACTGAGATAACAGATATAGGACAATGTAAGTGCAATTCTAGGAGAGAGAATGGGGCAGATGCAATATTTGAAGAGATAATGGCTGATAATTTTTCAAAACTGCTGAAAAACATCCAGCCAATACTTAAGAAGTGTTATGAATGCCAAGTAGCAAATATGAAGAAAATTACATGAATGAAAATCATAAAAAAGCTACTGAAAGCAAGGAGAAGGAGAAAAACCTCAAAGTCAGTTAAAAAGAATTTTTATTTCAAAGAAACTGTAAGAAAGCAACTGACGTCTCAGTTAAAATTATGGAAGCTGGTAAATAATGGAAATCATATTCAAATAGCTGAATGAAAAGAATTTCCTACCTCAAATTCTGTATCTAATAATATTGTCTTTCAAAGTTCAGGTTAAATAAAGACATTTAAATACCAAGATTCTTCATTATCAGTAGAACTTCACGAAAGGTAATTGTAATGGGAGTTCTTCATGGAGAAGAGAAATAATTCTGATAGAGGCATGAGAATACAGGAAGGAATATAGTAGAACTGTATAGTCAAGCCAAAACTGAAAAACAACAACAACAACAAAACAAAAGTCCATCAATAACAGAATGGACAAATAGATTGTGCTTTGTATGTAGAAAGTACTAAATAGCAACAATAATAATCAAACTACATGGGTTAATCTCAACATTATGTTGAGTGAAAGAAGAAAGATACAAAGAATATATATTGAACAGGGATATGCATTTCCAAAAAAAGGGCCAAAATACATATGATAGAAGGCAGAATGTTGCTTCCCAGGGTAGAGAATTACTGGAAAGAAGCACAAGGGGTTTTTAAGGGTTGGGATGATTTCTTGTTTTGGATCTGGTTCCTCATTACATGACCATGTTTCCTTTGAGAATATGGATGAAGTTGTACATTGATGATTCCTGTATCCTAATATTTAAAAGCCCAGGGTCCGTAATGTCCAAAACGACTAAAGGCTCGGCCAACCAGAAGACAGTCCTGTAGTCAATGCTGGGTCGCCGTGGCGAGGCAGCACTGACTGCCACTGGTGGGGGTGCGGCAACCCAGCACTGACTGCACATCAGGCCCAGAGAGAGGCCTGAAGAGAAAGCCAGGGTCTGATCCACAGCCTCCATGGCAGCTGTTGATCAGCCATTGCCTCTCTTTCTCTCCTGGCTTTGCCAGCAGCTACGCCTCTGTTTCTCTCCAGGCCTCTGCTGGGGTTGCTGATCAGCTCCGCCTCTCTGATCATGCACAGAGATAGGCCCAGAGACACTGACTGGCATAGAAACTGACCAATCAGAACAAAATCTGTGTGAACTATGAGGAGCCAATGGCTGCCTAGGAGGCAGAGCTTTTGATGCTGACTGGCATAGAAATTGACCAATCAGAACCAAACTGGCCAGCAGGGGAGAGCAGTTGGGGATGAGATCAGGCTGGCAGGGGAGGGCCATTGGAGGCGAGATCAGTTGGGACAACCAGGCAGGCAGGGGAGGGCAGTTAGGGGCGATCAGGCAGGCAGGCAGGCAGAGAGGTTAGGAGCAATCAGGCAGGCAGAGGCAGGGATGATCAGGCAGGCAGGCGGGTGAATGGTTAGGAGCCAGCAGTCCCAAATTGTAAGAGGGATGTCCGATTAGAAATGATGCAGGTTGGGCTGAGGTAACCCTCTCTCCACTTCGTGCATGAATTTCGTGCACCGAGCCACTAGTATTTCAATAAAGGGAAGGAGAAAATACTCCAGAGGAAGTTTTATTCATATAATGAGAAAAATACTTTTTTTTTTTTTTCAGTGAAGGAATGAGAAAAGAGTACAGAAATAGCTCATTGAGTTTCACTTCCTTAAAAGGGATTTTTAATAATTTGGAGAACACTCCATGGAATTTTAGGATTTAAAAAAAAAAAATCAGCCCTAACCAGTTTTGCTCAGTGGATAGAGCATCGGCCTGTGGACTGAAGGGTCCCAGGTTCGATTCTGGTTAAGGGCATGTACCTTGGTTGTGGGCACATCCCCAGTAAGGAGTGTGTAGGAGGCAACTGATTGATGTTTCTCTCTCATCGATGTTTCTAACTCTTTATCCCTTTCCCTCTCCCTTCCTCTCTGTAAGAAAATAAAAAATATATTTAAAAATCGAAGCCTAAGAATTATAACCCCTTTCAGACTTTCTATAATTAGCTTTCAGTCATTACTTCTGAATTTTGAGGCTGTTAGATATGAATACTTTTCTAAAATCAGTCATTTCTTTCTTTAATCTTGACTAATTAACAAAAATGCGGCCATTTAGACTGTGATTTAGAGCATCATGGAGTCCCAAGGAGGGGTCATTGTTTGATAAATGGGGTAGCAATTTAACACTACATCTGCCTCATAGACATGGAGGGAAAAGATTCAGGTGGTGGGTAGACTTTAAACTTCCTTAGAAACTAACGAAGTTGAAACCTCTGAATAGAAACCTTGGGAAGCTCTGGGTTGCTGAGAATAAAGGGGTTCAGGAAGATAAGCTTCTGGAAGGAGGCCCCAAAGCAAGTAGGCAGAAACTCGGAGTAATCTTTTCTTAGGAGACCCATTCAGATAAGAATGAATCATAACAATTCAATTTTTTATTTTTTTGGTTTGAACATGTGTGTAACAGCTAAGAAACTATCTCAGCTGACAAACTTTTGCTTACAGCATGGTTAAAGATGGAATGATTTAGTTTGAGCCAGAGGTTTCTATCTAAGAAGCCAAGAAACAGAGTAACAGCCAATGGAGGGGCTATTCCCCATAGCTAGGGTACTTCTCCAAAACAGAAGTGAGCCTCCAATGGGATGCAAAAGCGAATTTCTTAATTGTTTCTTCCGTGACAGTTGTATATGCTTAGAAACGAACGTGGTCAAATGCTTATTTTTTCAGATACAAGTTACAATGCTGCACAATAAATGTTTTAATGTTCTCAACTGGAGTCTTCAATCAGTTTGGCATGGTTTTTTAATCTTTGGAAAAGTAAATTTTATAAAAAGGACTATCTTAGTATGTTTGAAGCTATTCATACTTTCTCTAGAATGTTTGCTATCTTTTAACACTGCAGTTTTCAAACTTTTTCAACTCAAGGTATACATTAAACTAATTACTAAAATTCAGAACACCAAAGAATATAATTTTTTGCTGATCTGACAAAAAAAAGGGAAAAAATTTATTCATTTACACCTGGTAACTATGGTCGTGTTGGCTGTTGTCATTTTTTATTAGATAATCTAAGGGAAAGGAGGTCAGTGCCCCTGACTGAATAGTCAGGTATTGCATGTTTTAAAAATTATTACTGCACAGTGGTTGAAAATCGCTGTTTTAAATGTGATGGTAGCAAGAACATTTTTTTTTCAGGCAATGAGAACCAAAAAGATTAGACTGCTTTTCATTTGTCTTTACACATTCTTCAGCAGATATGTCATCAGTGTGACAGTTCAAAAGGAATGATGCCTCCATGACATATGTTCCCTTACTACTCTTCATGTCACCTGTGTGTCCGCTCTATAGGACTTCCAGCAGCTTCAAGGTAAGGAAATATATTTCTTTCTGGTACCATCCTGATAACCACTGTTGTCAGGCATCACTAACAGAATTACTTAATCTTCTTCCTGAATAGACTTGTATTCTAGAGGTTCCTAGGTAACCTAGAAACTCACTTTGCTCACAGAATCTTGGGAAATTTGATATCCCTCAGAATATCAGTGATATCTGAAAGTGAGCAATACACTGTCTCAGCCTAGCTGGACAGAGGGCATTGATAAATGCCACACCTGTATCAGCCTGTGAAAGGTTATTATTTTTGTTGGAAAATAAGCTTTCTGTTTCTCCTCTCCTGTAACAAACACTGTCTCCTGGCCACAGGGTTATCAGGTGGGTAATTCCGGGTCTACATCTCACTGGTTACTATGATTGTCTCAAGGGGGCACATGATCTGAAAAATATTATTCTTAATCTTTCCCTGGGACTAATCTATTCCCTGAGGTTTCCAAGACTGGATGGTGCTTATTGGGGTTGCTAATAGATATAAGGAGAGAATATGCTTGCTGAATAAAGTCAAGTGGAGATAGAGGAATCTGTGACTTTGGTTCTGGTTAAAGACCCTGAGGCTCTCCCGTCAGTTCTCTGACTTTTAAGTATGCTCCAGACTTTGTGAATGAAGGAATTCTCTTATTGCACAAGCCAGTTAGAGTTGATTTGTGTCACTAGCGAACCAAAAAGTCTTAATGAACAAAAGAACATTATCAAGAGTAATAGGAGGGCCAAGAACTGCCAGTTGTCCCCAATTTGGGGCTATTTATTTTCCTCATCGCATCCAAAGATGCTCTCTTATTTGTATGGGTCCTTGCCAATTGTACATGAAATACCTGACATATACAGCATATTTATTATCATTTCCAAATAGTCCAGGCTCTCCATATGGCTTTTCTCAGAGGGCAGTGTTTCTCAATTTCAATCTGTTCTCAGGAGCTATCAATCTGATTTTTTTTTAAATACTGAAAGTGCCAAGAAATCTCTATTACAACTTTTATTGGCACAAAAAATATAGTAACATCTCCTGTAGTCTAGGCACTGTGCTCAGCAGAAGTTTAATGAATTAAAAAATGGCTTTAGACTTCAAGTTAAATCCTGAAGTTTATCTATAAATAAAAATATCATAGGTTACATGTATTATTCATTAAAGAAACAATGGCTGATATAAACTGAGTAATTTGGGAATTAGGAGGAAACTATCACTGTGGACTGAGAAAACTAGAGATGTGGAGTTGAGCAGAGTCCGAAGGAGAGCTGGGTTCAGATTGTACAGAAAGCAAGTATTTTTGGAGAGAAGAAATGTTTGGAACAAAGAGAGCAAAAAGAATGGAAGCTTGATGAAGAGGAGGGCATTCATTTCATACCATCTATCATTTGATACTATCTGTGGCCAGTCCTTAGGATTTTATGCTGGATTTTGATCTGAGAGTGAGAAGAGGGAGCTAACCACCCCATCTGGAGCTCTCCTGGACACATGGTCCCTAAAAGCCTTTGTACGCTCCTATTCTCTATGAATCCATGGGCTTCCCTTCTGATCATTCATCAAAGTAAGGGGCCATCTGCTCTGTGCTCCATGAATGAAATGAAGGCATGTGTTATGTGGCTCCATTCCAGCTTCCTCTTCTTTACATCTGCTGTGCCTCTTTGAACAGCCCATGGGGCATAACTGATATCTCACCTTACTGCAAGGTGCATGACCCTTTGCTTTCAGTCCTATTTTACTTTGAAAACTACCTGCACCTCCCGCTGTTCAGGTGTTATTGCAGAAACCCTTACCATCCACCAAACCACTGGTTGTTTAGACTTCTTTGGCAGTAACCCATTTTACCAATGAAAGGTATTAAAAACTTTCATTAGAGGAAATTCAACATTTCAACCAATTCTTCTATTACAGGAAGAATAACAACTTTCAATTTATATATCCCAACCCCTTTGAAGTACATTATTGACATTTGCTAACCAATCTCCTCTATATTCTTGGCCACCTCACCTCACAAGACAGAGTTTGAAGCTATAACAACCTTGAAACTACAGTGTAAAATGAACGAAAATGTGCCTGGGAGTGAAGTGACACAACTAAAAAAAAATTGCAAAGTTCTTTAAAAAACTGTGTGTGTGTGTGTGTGTCTGTGTGTGTGTGTGTGTGCGCGCGAGTGTCCACACCCACACCCACACCCACACCCGTGTGTGTATCTGTTACGTGTTCTTTTCCCAAACCAGAGAGAGATCAATTACTAGGAGGAAGGAATTTTTAATTTTTGTATAGGAAAAAAGTTACTTTTCCAAAATTTTTTGTATCCTAGATAAGTACTAGTAAAATTAGGCAAGTATTTAACATCTTTGTTCCTCACTTTGCTAATCTGCAAATTGATAATAAATATCTGAATGAAAGAATTTTTATTAAGGACTAAGTATTAAGCGCAGTGCCTAGTATATAGTAGGCACTCAAACACAGTGCTTGGAATATACTGGAGATTCAATAATTATCCCTTTTTTGAATAAATGAGTGAATGAAACTAATATGTACAAAGTATCTTGTCTTTCAGGCACATAGTTTATATAAGTTGGTGACTCTTAAGCTCCTGGAAAGATATATTCCAGCCATAATTTAAAAGTGATTGATTTATATTCATTGCTTAGCCTGATATGAAAATAATGAAACATAAAAACTAAACTATAGAAATAGTCTTATATTTTATTAATAGTTAGGCAGCACTGGCAATATCCTTAAGGCCTTTGTGAGCTAGGTCATTCTTTTCTAGAATTTCAAATGAAAAGTAATTATCTGAGAGCTATTAGGCAACAGAAAGCAAAGTTTAATTAAGGATAATTTGGGGCTATGAAAAAGACAGGTAAACAGAATTGAGTTCGGTGATAGTTTTTTGTTTGTTTGTTTGTTTGTTTGTTTTAAATATATTTTAATGATTTTGTACAGAGAGGAAGGAAGAGAGATAGAGAGTTAGAAACATCGATGAGAGAGAGTCTTCGATCAGCTGCCTCTTGCACACCCCCTACTGAGGATATGCCCGCAACCAAGGTACATGCCCTTGACCGGAATCGAACCCGGGACCAAGCCGACGCTCTATCCATTGAGCCAAACCGGTTTCGGTGAGTTCGGTGATAGTTTTAATAGCTTTACTGAGATATAACTGACAAGCAATAAACTGCATGTAAAGTGGACAGTTTGGGTTTTGACCTATGAGTAAATGCATGTCACTGACATAATCAAGGGAGTTTAATCAAGCATGTCAGTGACTCACCAAATGTCCTCTCACCTTCAGTAGTCCCTCCTTTTCCTCCCTCTCCCCCTTCCTCTGACAACCAGTGGTCTTTTTTCTATTACTATAGATTAGTTTGGATTTTCTGGAGTTTTATATGCATAGAAGTATTCAGCACATGCTGTCTATTGTCTGGCTTCGTTCACTCAGTTTAGCTAATCTGAGATTCATTCTTATTGTTGCACTAATCAGTAGTTCATTTATTTATATTTCTGAGCAGTATTTCATTGGATGGCTAAAGCATATGTTATTTGTCCATTCACCTGTTGATGGAATTTTAGGTTGTTTTTTAGTTTTGACTATTACAAATAAAGCTAATATTTGTGGACAAGTCTCTATGTACAGTCAGGGGCAGGGCAAAAGTAGATTTACAGTTGTTTGCATGGAAAATAATGCAATCATTAATAAATAATAATACAAGCATAAAATTTGTGTGGTGTGTACTCACAACAGTAAACCCACTTTTACCCTACCCTGTATGCTTTCATTTCTACCTAGGAGTGGAATGGCTGGAAAATAGTAGGTTTGTGTTTAACTTTTTAACAAGATGCCAAACAGTCTTCTAAAATGTTTCCATAGCCGAAACCGGTTTGACTCAATGGATAGAGTGTTGGTCTGGGGACTGAAAGGTCCCGGGTTCGATTCAGGTTAGGGGCATGTACCTGGGTTGCGGGCACATCCTCAGTAGGGGGTGTGCAAGAGGCAGCTGATCGATGATTCTCTCTCATTGATGTTTCTAACTCTCTATCCCTCTCTCTTCCTCTCTGTAAAAAATCAATAAAATATATTTTTAAAAAAATAAAAAAAATAAAATGTTTCCATAGTTTTCATATCCGCCAGCAATTCCAGGTCCTCCAATACCTCACCAATCCTTGATATGGTCATTCTTTTCAGTTTGGGGTCTTCTTTTTAGTTTTGGTCATTCTAATGCATATGTAGTAATATGATGTTAATTTCCATTTCTCTAATAACTAAGGATTCTGAGCATCTTTTCATGTGCTTATTTACTATATGCATATTTTAGTGAAATGTTTGTTCAAATCTTTTGTTCATTTTATTAGTTGTTTTCTTATTATTAGTTTTAAGTATATTTTCTAGATTCTAGATATAAGTTCTTTACGAGATTTACAATTTGCAAATATTTTCTCCTGGTCTGTGGCTTTCTCTTATGTCCTTAATAGTGTTCTTCAGTAGAACAAGACAATAGTGTGGTAAGGTCCTGGAGTTGCACGGCAGGTGCTGGCTAAAAGGGATCAATGGGGACATCAGTAATACTTTCAACAATAAAGATAAAATATATATTTTTTTAAAAGCAAGTAGGACTAATAATGCTAATGGAGTACAATTTATCTTTTTTTGTTTGTTTGTGTGATGGATTATGCTTATGGTGTCCTATCTAGGAAATGTTTTTCCTTCAGAGCTCTATGGTTTTAGGATTTACATTTAGGTGTATGATTCTTTTTTTTAGTTTGTGCTTAGGGTAAAAGCTGTGGACCATATGCATTCTTTGCATTTGGGTATTCTGTTGCTCCAGCACCAATTGTTGAATAGTATCCTTTCTGCACAGAATTGCCTTGGCATCTTTGTAGAAAATCAGTTGTGTATATATACACAGATTTATTTCTGTTTTCTTTTCCATTGATGGACTGTTTTCTTTTCCATTGATCTGTTTTTATATCTTTATGCCAGTCATGAGCATACTGTCATGATTAATTAGCTGTAAAACAAGTTTTTGGTATAAAGACTTTATTCTTCTCTTCCAAAGATCAGTTGATTATTTTATGTTCTTTGCAATTCCATATGAATTTTACAATCAACCTGCCAATTTCTGTAAAAGAGAAGTCTGATGTGATTCTGAATCTATTAAATCTATAGACCAATTTGGGGAAAATTGACATCTTAATTGCATTGGATATCTCTACCAACACAATTTATTTCTTCATTTATTTGGGTCTTCTTTCATTTCTTTCAGCAATATTTTGTACTTTTTAGTATAAAGGTTTTGTAAATCTTTTGTCCGTTTTATTCCTAAGTAATTCATATTTTATGCTATTATGAATTATGTGTTTTTTTAATTTAATTTCTAATTTTTTGTTTCAATACATAGAAGTAAAATTTGATTTTTGTATATTGATTTTTTATCTTGTAATCTTGCTAAAACTCACTTAATAGTTCTAGTAGCTTTTTCATAGATTCTATTGGCTTGTCTACATAGAGGACAAGTTGTCTGTGAATACATTTTTTTTTCTCCCATTCTAATTTGAATGCCATTTCTTTACTTTTCTTACTATATTTTACTGGCTAGAACCTCCATAATGTAATGCTGAATAGGAGTGGCAGAGCAAACATTTTTGTTTAATTTATAAACTCAGGAGGAAGACATTTAATTTTTTACCATTAAGGATTAAGGATGCTGTTAGTTAAAGGTCTTTCATAGATGCCCTTCATAAAGTTGAGGAATTTTCCTTCTATTATTAGTTTACTGGGAGTTTTGATCAGTGCCTTTGGGTATGGATTTGTCAAGTGCCTTTCCTGCATCTCTTGAGATGATCATAGGTTTCTTTTATAGTTTAATATGGTAAATTACATTGATTAGTTTTATATGTTAAACCAGCTCTGCATTCATGAAACAAGTTGTACTTGTTAATGATATATTACCTTTTTTGGTATTGTTTCATTTGTTTGGGTAAAATATTGTTTAGAATTTTTGTATCTTTGCTCATAAATGTAATTGGTTTATCATTTTCTTTGCTTATAATGTCTTTTTCTGGTTTGGTATTTGAGTAATACTGGAACCAAATAATAATTTGGGAAGTATTCTCTCCTTTTCGATTTTCTGAAAGAGTTTGTGCAGAATTGGTATTATTTCTTCCTTTACTGATTGGTAAAATTCACCAGATTAACAATTTAAGTGAAATGGACCAATTCCTTGAAAGACACAGACTCCCAATGGTTGCTTAAGAAAAAATAGATAATCTGAATAGCTCTAGATCTAACAAAGACATTGAATTCGTGATAAAAAATATTTCCATAAAGATTATGATTAAACTTTATGGGTGTTGTGTTCTTTATTTATCTTGTGCTTGGAATTAATTGAGTTTATTGGATCTTTGGATTTATAGTTTCCATCAAAGGTTTAAAATGGCCATTATTTTTTTAAGTGCTTTTTCTGTCTCCCCAACATCTCTTTTAGATTCACTTATGTTAGGCTAATTAAAAGTATCCCACAATCCACTGATGTTTTTATTTATTTTTTAAATTCTTTTTTCTATCTATGATTTATCTTGGACAGTTTCTATTGCTTTATTTTCAAGTTCACTTATCTTTCCTACTGCAAGATGCTATCTGTTGTAATTCCATCCTGTGTATTTTTTTTAATCTCAGACATTTTTGTTCTCATCACTAGAAGTTTGATTCATTTTTTAAAATATCTTTTATGCTTCTACATAACTTTTGAACATATGGAATACAGTTCCAATAACCATTTTTATATCCTTGTCTGCTAATTCAAACATCTGTGTCAGTTCTGTGTCAATTTCATTAGATTGCTTTCTCTCCTCATTATGGATTGTATTTTCCTGCTTCTTGGAATACCTGGCATTTTTTACTGGGTGCCAGACATTTTGAATTTTATATTTTGGGATACTGAATATTTTTGTTTCCCCATACATATTCTTTAGCTTTCTTCTAAATACAATTGAATTACTTAGAAACAGTTTGATCTTTTTGAGTGCCATATTTAAGATTTGATAGATAGAACCAGAGAATTTAATCTAGAACAATTATTCACAACAACCAAGGTAAGACCTTTCTGCGTACTCTTCCTACTTCATTGTGATTATGATGTTTTCTAGAAGTGATGAGAGCAGATACTCTTCCTCGCCCTGTGTGATTAACAGGCACTATTACCACTAAACTTTTCAGGTAGGTTTTCCCCCCTGGCTCAAAATGTTTCCTTACATGCCTGTACTAATCAGTACTCTGCTGAATACTCAAGGGAGATACTTTGCAAAGTTCTGGAGTTCTTGCTCTGCATAGATCAAAACAAAGGTATATTCTCAAGTTGGTCATCTCTGTGGGCAAAGGGCATGATCTTACCAGGATTATTTGCGAGGCACATAGTGTGGCTCTCACATTTGTCCACCCAGGGGCCGACAGAAGTGTTTATACATGGTCTCTCTTCTGCTGTTCTTTGAGGGTCACCTGCCCATGGATGCTGGCCAAGTGGCATCATGCTGGCATCCCATGCTGAGGTATCAGGGAAGCCCTAGGGAAAAAATCAAAAGCAGGTCACACTTGAGGTGAGATGCTGTCAGCTCAAGTGAGTGAAAGTTCCCAGGACTGGAATCTGAGGTGAGGCTGAAAAGATGTCAGGTAGGGAGCAGTAGACTTCTGATACAGATTATAATTTAAATGTGTAATATAATTGCAATCATATCCATCACTAAGTTATATATTGAAATGATGCAAACATTTGGAATTATCAAGACATAAAGTACTAAATAAAGAATAATACCATCTCAGTTTTAGCTGGAGGTATATTTATAACAATGCCCCACAGCAAACTAGGTTATAGAATTTAACATTTTAAATTATTTTCCAAAAACTTTGAACTGCTAGACTTTTAAGATGTACAGTATTTTAAAAGAATAACCTCTTAGTATGAAAAGTTTTACTTAGAGAGGCTAATACACTGAACATCACACAACACATACCCTCTTCCCCCAGTTTTAATAACCTAAAAGTTTGATTACTTTGTATATTGTAATTTTTTAAAACAAAATCCACTTTATGGACAATTATAGAACAAATCAACTAGTCTCTTCAAGAAATAAATAACAAGGAAAATAAGAAAGAGAATAAGAAGGAACCCAAAATTTGAAAGAGACACAGGAGACAAAGCCACTAAAAAATGTGTGAACCTTGTTTGATTTAGACACACCAACTGTAAACAAAGAAAAGATAAAATAATCAGAAAAATCTCAGCACTGACTAGAAGTTTGATTATATTAAATAATTTTTTTTTGCCCTTCCTGGATTTAAAAGTGTTATTTCACTTATGAATTTTTTAAACAGATTCTTATCTTTTAGAGATACTTACTGAAACATTTTGTATGAAATGATAATGTTGTCTCAAGTTTTTCCCCCCAATAACTGAATGGCAGAAGGTGGGGGTATAGATGAAACAAAAGTCATCATTGAAGAAACTCAGTGATTTGTTCTGCAGAATTGTCCATAAACTGTATTTTGTTCAAAAAATTTACAAAGTATAAAGTAATCAAACTCTTAGGGGGAAAAAAGTCTAACAGAACATATTAAGAACTAGCTAACTAAGGGCCACCACTTTCCCCCCCTAATCTTTATCACTGAGAACCCACATTTGTACAAAGCAGATGGCTTAAACATTTCAGTGGTCATAAAATGGATGCTGACTTATAAGATTTAAATGGTTAACATTGTTTACAGATCCAAAATGTAGGATAGAATATGAAAATAATACACTGTTTATGAATATGCATATGTATGGGCATATGTACATATATTTGTATGTCATATGTACACATCTAGGTGTGTTTATAAACATGTTTAAATACATGAAGGCTTGTTTTCATTTTTTGATGAGGTTCACTCAGTCAGTAAATGAAAGCTTTGCCTCAGCCTACATTTCTGCTAGTAAACAAGATAAAAACATAAGCAAACCCACACATTCCAAACATCTCCTGCAAAGGGAATTTCTTTCAGCCCTAAAAAATATACGCATACTTTTTTAAAAATGTCTATCCAAAGAGGTGTTTTTAAAGGTCAAGAATGCTAAATGTTAACACTCAAAAATTGAGAAAACTTATTCTACATATGATGGTTGCTTTCTAATGGTGTAAAGTTCTTTTGAGTGTCTTTTGGGGAAAACATAAAGCTCTCTGTGGGTGTATTACCATGGCCAGATGGCAATATCAATATGATCTTTTCAAAGATGTTAATCAGATCATGCTTAAAGCCTTTCAGTATCTTCTCATTCCACTAGACTAAAATCTAAACATCAAGGGCATCTGTCCCTGCCTGTATTAGTTTTCTAGTGCAGCTATAACAAAGGACCACAAACTGGATGGCTTAACCAACAGAAATTTACTGCCTCATAGTTCTGGAGACTAAAAATCTAAAATCAAGACATCAGCAGGGTTGGCTACTATTGATGGCTGCGAGGAAGAATCTGTTCATACCCCTCTCCTAACTTCTGGTGGCTTGCTGGCAATCTTTGGTGTCTCTTGCCTTGTATATCATTATCCTAACCTCTGCCTTCATCTTCACATGGAGTTCTCCCTGTTTGTCTGTCTCCATGTCCAAATTTCCCCTTTCTGAAAGGACACAGATATATTGGTTTAAAGCCCACACTAATGATCTCATGTTAATGTGATCATCTGCAAAAATCGTATTTCCAGATAACACAGTACTGTACAGGCACTGGAGGTTAGGACTTCAACATCTTCTTGGGGGAAGCGGGTCACGATTCAACTTTTAACAGTGTCTACTTTTCTGATATCATCTCTTGCTTCTCTTCTGCTTGCCATGGCATTCCTACTATTCCTACAAGTCAATGGCATTGTCTCCTGTTCTTTATGCTGAGAAACCCCTTCTCCTGTCCACCATGGTCTTCTCATTTAGACCCCAAATCTAAGTCAGAGATGATGGCCCTGAGGTCTGTCTCTTCACCCACTGCTGTTAGCCCATTTGTGCCTGCAAAACCCTTACCACTATCTGAAATCTTGTTCTTCTGTGTGTTTGCCTTTCTTATTTCAGAGTAAGGTATAAAAATAATCATTTAGAGTCACATAACCAAACAGAATAAAAATTTACCAAGGAAGTTGGCAGAACAGGTCATTACCCAGAACAATGGTTTTTTCGAATATGGAAACATCACTTGCTTCCTTTCTCCCAAGATTCAAAATCACCTCTGATCACATGTTCCTTTTTTAAGCCTCATTGACCGTTCTGTTTAAAATCACAACTTTCCACCCCAGCCAGCATTCCCATATACCTCTTCCTTATTCTGTTGTTCCACAACACTTCTCACCTTCTGAAAGACTGTATAATATACTTGTTCACACTGCTTTTTAAAAAGGTCTTTCTCACTTCCAATAGAGAAACTTGTCTGTTTGTTCATTGAAGTAGCCCAAGAATTTAAAACAGTCCTTGTACTTAGTATGTGTTCAATAAATATTTGTAGATAGTGGAATAAAAAGTGCTGCCTTGCTTTTTTTTTTTTTATCTCTAATTTGTTTGCTTGAGTATAGTGACAATAGTAGAAATTTTTTGTAAAAGAAACTGCAAAAGAAAACTCCAGATTAGAAGTGAGAGATGCAGATACACTAGGGTGTGCACCTTGCCGTGTTTTTATACAGGCTCTGACTATCCTTGCTAACATTTTGATGTTTGTTGGTGTTCGCATATTAAAACTCCTGTTGGGTGGAATGAATCCTGCAGGGGCTGTGCTGGTCCTGGGCTCCAGGCTTCCCTCTTGCCTTGACTAGAATTGGGGTCTTGCCACTCTTCAGGATGAATGGTTGACTGAAAGACATGCTCTCTAGCCAAACCCCAATGCATTTCCTACAAAAACTTTTTTTTTTTTTAACCATACCAACATGAAAGGTTTCCCAAAAATCCAGACCAACCTTTACCTTAATGGAGTCTGAAGTTCACTCTTCTGTTTATGATGTGTAAGAATTGAAGTGGGAGATATAAAGTTTGCAGCTATTATGTAATCGAAACCATTTGTGTTTTCCCAAAGAGGAAAAAGGAGGCTAGAAGGGGATGGGGAGGCAGGGAGGAGGAAGAAAAGAAAAGATCCCAGAATTGGAAGCTTAGAGCCTGTGCAATGAGCAGGAAGTTGAAACTCATCCAGCTGTCACATAAGAACAGAAGAAAAATGCTTTATGTATTCAATCATTAATAAGTGTTCTGCATGTCTATTTCCCACGTTATTTGCCAGTATATATTGGTTTTCAAATGCTAGCATTTTAAGAGCAGGAGAATATTTGCTTTTAAGATAAAAATTGTTTCATTTTTGAAGGCCATAAAAGCAAAGCTTCCATGTGATGAAAGAGGGGAAGAAAGTGATGCCCCTACTTTCAAGCATTCTCTACTGAAACCAAAAAGGCCTCTCCTGCATTTAACTTTGAAAGGGACTTTCTAAATGAAGGGCCACTCAAGGCTGAGTCAGTAGTGTGTCAGCTTTGCAAATATATTTTAGAAATAAAGTGTCCAATGCTCAGTGATGGTGTGGCGGTAGACAGGACTTCAAAGCAAGAAAGTGATTGCCAAGTGAGCTGCCAGTATATGATTCTCCCATAGAGAGCAGGTCCCTCTAAGCCAAACTAGGAGATGGAGAATTTGGGGAAGTAAGAGTCTTTGTGAACATTTTTAACTTTTAGCTTCTATAAAATGGTCTGAACAAAGAAATCTCAATTAGAATTAAATCACTGAATTTATGAGTCTTAGCATTATGCAATGCTAGGACTAGAAAATGAAGAAAGCGATGTCCCATCTCTCTCTTTTTTACAGATGAGAAAATTGGAGCATTGAGAAAAGCCTGACTTCCCAAGGCCACATGTGTATTCATCCTCTTAGCCAAGCTTCACTCCCAGTTATATAGTTATTTGAAAATAAACATTAAATGTAGATATTATGACTGTGATTTAGGCATTTTTTTTTCTTTGGTCATCTAACAAGTGGCTCTCTGCTGTCCTTTAAAACCTTACAAAGGATCATCTTACTTCTGGAGGTGGAAGCTCACATATCACTCTTGAGTCCATTTACCTCATCCCTATAAAAGGCCATCTTGAGAACATATTTTATATACTTCAAGTCCACATAAACATAAAATCTGATCCCTTATGAATAGAAATGTTTGTGGTGGACTGTTAAAGAGCAACAGAGTTCTGATGCAGCTTTCCCACTGGCAGAGTTCCCACATTCCCTTTAATGATGTCCATTTCTCCTAGAATTAAGGCTCTGTTTACTTCACCCTTACTCACTGCCCACTCACTCTACCTCCTAAGTCCAGTTATCCTCTTTAGCTCTCTCTGTAGATATTTATATCTTGGCTTCATATCCAATACCTTTTTGACTTCACATCAAAATTGCTTTCCAAGAAGCCTAAATAATCTCGACACGTTGATTGTCACCTCTTTACTTCCCTTGGTCTCCGAGTGGCATGTTTTTGTTTATCCAGTCCCTGTGCACAATACCGTGCTAAACTCTCCTTAACTGAGATAAATGTTATCCTCTTTCTTTTTTTCTTTTTTTTAAAAATATATTTTATTGATTTTTTTACAGAGAGGAGGAGAGAGGGATAGAGAGCTAGAAACATTGATGAGAGAGAAACATCGACCAGCTGCCTCTTGCACACCCCCTACTGGGGATGTGCCCGCAACCAATGTACATGCCCTTGACGGGAATCGAACCTGGGACCTTTCAGTCCGCAGACCGATGTTCTACCACTGAGCCAAACCGGTTTCGGCTATCCTCTTTCTTTTAATACATCCTAAATTCCTAAATTCTTGATGCTTTTGACTTCTCTTACTCTCTATATTATGTTTGAAATAAGTGGCTACAAAATTATATATGTCATTCAGCTTTCTTCATTCCTGTAACTCTTGAATTTATGGACTTTGCAGTTTTAAAGAAGAATAATTACATGAACATTAGTATGTACACAATCAACTTAACAAATAGAATATTGTCAATATCATTGAAGCCCCCATAGGTTTCTCCTGATTGCATCTGCCTTCCTATTAGTTCAAAATGTTTGTTATTCCATTGTTTTTCTTGATAGTGTTATCACTTCTGCCTATACCTTGAACATATGTTTAGTTTTGCTTTTTTGAGGTTCACAAACACGGTATCATGTATATACTTCTGTGATTTGCTTTTCTGGCTTACTGTTTTTAATTAATGTTTGTTAACATATGTTGCCTAATTAATTTTCATTGCTGTAAGGAATTTCATTTTATAACCATACCATCATGTACTCATCCTTCCTACTTTTGATGATAGATATTTGGGCATTTTCCAGTTACTTGCTTTCATAAAAAATTGCTGTTAGGAACACATTTATACATACCTCTTGGATTATTTATTAAAAAATTTCTGTAGGATATAAAATTAAGATAAAATTTACTAGGTCATAGGCTACAAGAACCTTCAACACAATTTGATAATGTCGAGTTATTTCCTAAAATGGTTGAACCAAATTATACTTCCATTTGCTCCACATTGTCACTATCACTTGGATTTGGCCAACATTTTTTTTTTAATTTGTGTGTGCCTGTGTGAAATATTCTCATTTATGGTGTTAATATGCATTTCCCTAGGTACTAATGAAATTGAGCACTTTTAAAAATAGGTACATGGACCATTCCTATTTTCTCCTCTGATACATGGGTGTTGATGTATTTTGCCACTTCTAAAAATTGGATTGTTGGTCCTTTTTAAATTTATTTATAGTTCTTTACATATTCTAGATTTCAAGCTTTTGTCAATAATATATTGTAAATATCCTCTGCTGGTTTGTGATTTGCCTTTTTACTTTTCTAATGATCTGTGTTGTTGTTTTTAATCTTTTTTTTTTTGTGATTCCTAATTTTAATTTAGTCAAATCTACCTTTTTTCCCCCTATAATATATACTCTTTACACTTTGTTTAAGATTTATTCATGCCCTGGCTGGTGCTTTTAAGTGGATAGAATGTTGGCCCACAGACTGAAGGATCTTGGGTTGGATTCTCAGTCAAGGGCATATACCTAAGTTGCAGTTGTAGTGTGTGTGGGAGGCAACCAATCGAAGTGTCTCCCTCACATCAGTATTTCTCTCTCTACCCCTTTCTCCCTCAACTCTCTCTAAAAAAATCAATTAAAAGATATCCATGGTGAAGATTTAAAAAAAAATCTTCTCTTAACTGAATTCATAAACATATTCTGCTATTTTTCCTGAAATTATAAAACTGTTCTCTTAATCTACATGCATTTTTGTGTGTGTTTAATATGAAATGGAATCTTACTTTTTTCTTATGAATAACTAACTAGATCAGTATCTTACAGAAAAAGTCTGATCTTTCCTAAAATGCAATGACAACTCAGGTTTCCATATTTGGATGAATTTATTTTGATCACTTTACTTTATTCCACTGGCTGTATGTTTATCCCTGCATCAATATCACACTTTTTTTTTTTTTTTAAATAATTAGAGCTTTTATATTAAGGATCAATGTCTGGTAAGATGAGTCCTTTTGACAAAGTTCTTCAAGAATGTCTTGGATACAACTCACCTCAGACAATGAGCTGGGCATTTTTCCATTTTATTTCCTCTGATAAAATTTTGTGTAAGATTGAAATTTTCTGTTTCTTTAAAAAAATTAATCATCCCTTGAAAATATTACATATGCCCTCTTTCCCCCCTATTAATCCCTTCTAGCTCGTTTCTGTCCCTTCACCTTAGGCCTTCACCACCCTATTGTCTGTGCTTATGGGTTATGCAGACATGCATACAAGTTCTTTAGTTGATCTCTTCCCACCCACGAAATTATGTTTTTTGAATATTTGATAGACTTATTTGTAAAATGTCTTTACCTGGTACCTTATTTGTGGAATGATTTTAACCATGGACTTACTCATTTATTTTAAATTTATTTTTAATTTTTAAAAATTTTATTGACTATGGTATCACATAATTGTCCTCATCCCCCCCATTCCCATCTCAAACCCCTTCCTACTTATGCCCCCTTAAACATGGATTTAATTTCTTTAATAGTAGAAGATTATTTTGGATTTTCATTTCTTCTAAGTGATTTTTATTGTTATATTTTTCCAATAATGTGTACCTCGCCTAGCTCCTGAAATTTAGTCACATTTAGGTTTTAAGTATATTCTCTTTTCTTTTTTAAAATGAGATGTTTTTCTAGATATGTTCCCTTTTCTATTCTTAATATTATTTATTTGCACCTTCTATTTTTTTTCCTTGACCAATATTGCCAAAAATGAATTAATTTTATTAAACTTTTACAAAACAGCCATTTGGCTTTTTTAAATCCTCTCTATTTCCATCTTTGCTTTTTCCTTTATTAACTTTTCATTATTCATTTATTGTTACATCTCTCCCCCTCTCCACTTCCCCCCCTCCCATATTGACCTAGCCCTTTAGCAAAGAACTTCATATATGAGTACAGAGTTTGCTGGTTTATCTTGTAGTGCTTATAAAGAGTGGCAAGATTAGGGAATTTCACCCCATCCCCTCCTTGCCTTTAGCAGGAATTGGCCATTGCCCAATTGGGCAGAAGATGGCTTTGGATTTCAGAGGGTGATATATAGTATTAGGAATATCTGTAACCTCAGAGGGAGAATCTGAAAAAGGATACATTAAACTTCTGACAGCCCTAATCACATGACCACACACTTAGTGTCAGAATTTTTCTACTTGGCTTCTTTAAACTACATACTAATGAATTTCCAAATATGTTGTTCATCACCTGTGTGAGAGAGATAACCTTTCCCACTGATTAAATATTTTGAGAGGAGGAGGAGTAATGGTAAGTGCAGGCAAGGAGATGGAGTTGATAAGGATGTAATGGATCCTTAAAAATGGACTCTCGACTATGAAATAAAATAAAAGAACAGAAAAGGGAAAACATATTGGCAATCATTTATCATTTTCTTTCTAAAGCATCCTAATAAACAAAACTCATTTGGTCTTCTAGCACCCCAGCATCAGTAAAGTGGGCAGGGCAGGTATTCTGGAAAATGTAGAATGAGAAGCAAGTGCATGGGGTAGTTTCCTTGGGAAAGGAAGTCATCAACTTGACTGAAGACAGACTTTATAATGAAACAACTGATAATAGATTTTTAAAACCCTTTCGTTGAATTTCTGTGATGCATAGAGCTTCTCAAATAGATTTTTAGATGAACTTGATTAACAGGCCAGTTGTTTACATTGGTATGCCTTCCTGAGAGTCGTCATTGTTCTTTAGATTGATTTCCTTTTCAGGATCCAAGATACAATATACATCTTTAATTTATCTCATCACTCTTACGTGGCACTTTCCAGCATATGCTATTGAATTTGTTAAGTGAAGGCATATCTCTATTTTGTAATCCATGAAAGCTGGTATTAAAGACAAAATAAATACACTTCAGGAAAGATAACATTTTTCACAACAGATGTGAGAGCAAAGAAACTGCTGACATGTTTATTAGCAATGGATAAACTGAACGTTTCAGTTTGGCCCAGCACCCAGAAAATGTAGATGTGTATCCAGATGCAAACCTCTACAGTCTGCAAAAGAAAATTTGTGTTGGATATTCTACAAGATTTCTGGCACTTCCTGCTTGACAAGAAGTATCCCCAAGAGCCACCAATCTCATGATATTTTGGTAGTGTTTTTTGTTTTTTCTTCCCTTGCTCTGGTAAGAGCTAAGAAATGCAGCAGGGCACAGTATTTACATAATAAAAAACCAGAACTGAGAAATTTACTAAACTATTTTCTCTTTATTAACCTTCACCTGAGTATGTCTTTTCCATTGCTTTTTAGAGAGGGTGGAAGGGAGGAAAGAAGGAAGAAGGGAGGGAGGGAGGGAGAAAGAGAGGGAGAAAGGGAGGGAGAAAGGGAGGGAGAGAGATAGAGAAAGAAACATGGTTGTGAGAGGGACCACTTTTTAACTTCAATTGGCCACCTCCTGCACATGCCCCAACCAGAGATGGGGAGCGAACCCACAACCCAGGTATGTTCTCTTGACTGGGAATTGAACCCAAGACCCTTTGGTGGGTGGGCCAATGCTCCAACCATTGAGCAACACTGGCCAGGGCTAAACTACTTTTGACCTTCAAGTTAGATTAAAAATGTGGGTCTGGCTGAGAATATAGGATGCCTGGGTCATCTTTCTGTACTCTGGGTGCAGAAAGTTTACTATTTGTGAGTAAACTAAGCATTTTTTTTAGTTCTTGAAAACATTTGTTTAAATGCATAAGGCCTCAGTTTAATTCCTTGATTTGTTTTTCCCTTGATGGGAAAGTACTTGACTAAGGTCTTAGCAAATCTCAACATTTAGTGACTTTTTTTACTTATTGACAAATCCAACTAGAAAGTCAAACTCAATGTAGAAATCCATGCTTTTAATAATATTTATTTAGAATAAAATATACATTAGGTAGGGTCTCAAAACTAAGAATTTGGCATTGTGTCTGTCTACTCTGGTTGAGTATGGTCATCAAGTCAATTAAATTTTTGATTAAAGTATATTTCTGACCATTTCACCAATAAGATTTTTTAAATGACAATATTAATAGTTACCATTTATTTAACCCCATATGCCAAGTACTATGGTGTGTGCTTTACATGAAATAGTAATAGTCACTAACATTTTTGAGCATTTAGTGTGCTACACACTAAGTTTTTACTGGAATTACTTCATTTACTTCTTTCAAAAACTTCTCGAAGTCTCACGATTATACTAGTTATGTATTTTACAGATAACAAAACTATGGCTTAGAAAATTTGACAGTCAGGCTGGGACCGGTTTGGCTCAGTGGATAGAGCGTCGGCCTGCGGACTAAAAGTCCCGGGTTCGATTCCGGTCAAGGGCATGTACATTGGTTGTGGGCACATCCCCAGTAGGGGGTGTGCAAGAGGCAGCCGGTAGGGGGTGTGCAAGAGGCAGCCGGTCAATGTTAGAAACAATGTTTCTATCTCTCTCTCTCTTCCTCTTCCTTCCTCTCTGAAATCAATAAAAATAAAAATATTTTTTTAAATTAGGACAAAATAAGTAGATGTTTAAGATACTGGATTTACATCTGATTGAGCAGCAATAGCAAAATGAAAGTATTCAAAAATCTAGAAAGAAGTATTCATGGATCTCTTCCACTTTGGCTTCTTGCTCTTTATTTCATATTGTAGAAGTTGATCTGAAACTTGTGCTAGAAAGTCATCAATATGGATGAGATTTGAGGCATCATGTTAAATTAATGTCCTTGTGTACATGACTCTGGTACAATAGCAATGCATAATTATATTTCAGGAGTGTCAAGAAACAGACCATTTTGAATATTTGTTTATACAAGCCAAATTTAACATTTTAACAATTTTTGTTACAAAGAAATACAGTGATTATGATAATGTGCATACCCTTTGTCAGACTTACTCATCTGTGTATTTTATTAGAGCCACCCAAGCAAAACTAATTTAATTTGCTTCACAGTCACATCCTATTTTGAATCCCAAACCATGTTACCCTGCTTGGTCATTTACCTCATTCACCAGACATGCTTCTAAATGGTTGTGACTATTGCTAACATTCAAATCCATTCTTTAAAAGTGCATATTTGTAGCACTGAGTAGATTGCATAGAACGTTTTAGAATTTGGTATTGTGTCTGTCTACTCTGCTATGGCAACACAAAAGGCATAATCACAAGAAATGATTGGACTGTGAAACAGCAACAGCATTAGAATATATTGTTTCCTAAGGCAACTGCTTTCTTAAAATGTAAAGTAAGAAGTATTTCCTTTGAACGTACCAAACTTTATATATTTAAAGCAGTTGTTCTCAAACTCCAATGTTCATAGAATAATTTAGGAATATTAAAATAAATCTGCACAGTGGCTCTATTCATAGAAACCTTGGGATTCAAGTCTCAAATAATACAGTGGGTCTTCAACAGACTTGGAAATCTGCATTTTAAAAAGTTCTCTCAAGGGATTATCAGGCACGTGATCAACAGGACATTTTCTACAATATACCCATCTGGACACATTTTTACATAGTCACACTCAATACACCCAGGAACATAACTTGACTATTCCATGTTTGCTTTCCTTAAATATCTTGAGATTGCTTAATACCATGTTTGGATTCTTGTGGTTATTTTTAGTTTCAACTTAAGTATAATAATTAAACTGTTTACTATGACCTTAAGCTAGTCATTCTTAGTGGATTACAAATGAAATCCCTAAGATTCAGAATATAACCTCTCCATAGTATCCAGGACTACAGGCAGATAGCTTTGTCTGTACCTGGATTTTATAGTAGCCCGTAGGAAAGAATTATGGTTTCATGGGTACACCAAAGTGTATCGAACAAGGTCCCAGCTTTGAGGGCACTTCTAATCTAGAGAGGAAAAAATCCAAACATACATTTAGAGTAGAGTGGCTAAAGAAACTGTGTTGAGTTCACCCAGTGGAGTGCTATGCAGCAGTGGGAATGAATGAACTATAGCTGGATGCACCAACATGGATGAATATCACAAATACAAGTTCAGCCAATTAAGTGAGTTATTAAATAATACAATTAGAGTGACTCCATTCATAGAAAACTCAAAATAGGCAAAATGAACCATACATTTAAGAACGTATACATTAGTGACAAAACTATAAGGAAAACCTAAACTATTAATGCCACAAAATGAAGATAATAGTTACTGATGGAGTAGTTTATATGAGAGCATACAGAGTGGGTTTGGGTGCTATCAGTGTTCTAGTTCTTGATACAGGTAGTGATTCCATAAGTGTTTGCTTTACAATTATTTGTTAACCAGAGACCCAGTGTACAAATTTGTGCATGTGAGGGTGCCAGCTAGGGGGAGGGGCTGCGGGAGGTTGGCCAGCCAGTCCCACCCCCATTGGGCCAGTTGACTGGCTGCAGTGCAAGTCATAGCAAGCGACCAGTCATTCTGGTCATTCTGGTCACTTGGCTTTTATATATATAAATTATGTTAAAATACACCTATTAAGTTTACTTTGTTTTACTTACCAAACACATACAATAATTAGTCAAAAATATAAGAGGGAAGTCTGGAATTTCTATACTTGTCATACACACAGACATTACACTTGGATATTTATCTATTACTGTATAATACACCACTTATCCAAACTTAGTATCCTAAAACAACATTATTTTATTGTTATGATTTTGTGAATTGACCAGTCTTAGCTGGACAAGGGCAGAACGATTTAATATTGCTTCTTCTCTCAAAGTGGGGCCCATCAGTGGGTTTCCTATTAGGCCTGGGCCTGATGAGACATCTTTCTCTCTCCGGTGTCTCTGTGGCAGGATAGACTGCTTTATCTTGTGGCTCAGGGATCCAGTAAAAAACTTCCAAGATGATAAGTCTTAGAATGCAAGTGCTTATCAAACCTGTTTGCATAATGCTTGATTATGTCTCAATGAGCCCAAAGTCAATGTGGGTGGGGTCTGTACAATGCCATGAAAACCATATGGGGGCATGCTTTATTGGGAACCACCAATGTAATTGTGTACCATAATTGTATATATATAGAATATACACACACAGATATATACATATAGATTATGTAATGATGTATATGTGTATAAATAGGTAGGTGATAGATAGATAGATAGATAGATAGATGGATGGATGATAGGAGAAAAGTCTCAGTAGTATAAAGATGGCTCCACTTGAAGATAAGAGAATGGTTCAAATAATTACTATGTCCCTCCCAAATTTAAGATTCTTATATTTGTTCTGTGAGTCACAAGGTTCCTTTTTGCACAGTCACTGCCATCTCTATTTTCCTTAGTCCCAAGTTGACTAAAGTAACCAGTAAACAAATGGATGCTAAAAAACAAACTATTGCTGAAATTCTGCCATTCCAGCTGACACTGACATGGCTGTGGTCATCTGCAAATTTATACCTGGTACTTAGAAAGAACAGCCATCAGCACTGCTGTGCTGGTTTCTAGGCTCAGTTGGAAGTTAATAGCAACTACATTTTACTTTCTTCAGCTAGAATATCCTTTCAGTGGTAACACAATAATGACTTTTCTACCAGCTTGGGAGGTACCATAAACACCAAGTAAAGAACATTTCAGCTTTTGGCCCCGCCCTGGGGGCACATGGGTATGTCCTGTGGGAGGTGTTTTGAGTACTAGTACATGGCTCCTGAGATTTGCCACATGAGATTCGGTGTAATACACAAAGCAGGCAGGGAGGGATCCTTGAAAGGAAAGCCAACAAAGCATGCTGATCACATAGCTTTGGGAATGTGTTTTAGCAGCTTGGCTGAAAGCCTGCCCTAGTTTAGCATTTCTTGTAAGCAGTTATGTGGTAATCCTTTTTCTATCAGGCCATATGCTCTCAAGGGACATGAACTAGATTGTTTGCTCTCCTTGTAACTCCCCATAGAACCCTGAGCTCACTAGTATACTGTACCCCATGAGCACTCACTCATTGTTATGGCCTAGCAGACCGAATTCTCAAAATCCAGAATCATTATTAGCATGTTTAACTGAATATTTTTGGAATTTGAAAGAGGTCTTATTTTGTTTTAGGCGGATTCCCACCTACTTCTTTATTCCAAACAGCTCTGTGTGTCTATCAGAAACTTTTCATACCCAAATACATATTTACAAGGGACTCAGCTCAGCTAACTTCCCCTTGGCATATCACGGATCCTCATGCTCAGGCTCCTTCTCCAAGCCCTTGAAAACTGTCCACACTAAAGGGTGGCAATTCAGTCTTTCACCAAGCCTGGGTAAGGTGATGCTACTGAAATGTTCTATTGAATACATTGACTGAAACATGTATCCATATGTTTAAGGCCATATAATGGGACTTTCCAATTTTTCTTTTTTACATAAGACCTTTCTCGAAAGAGAACCTCGATTAGTAGATTATGTGTCCAGATTTTTAATTTGAAAATCGTATTTGAAGTGTAATTAATGATCCACCAGTAAACAATACTGAAATATGTACTTGTTGAATGAATGTTGGTGATTCACTTCAGATAGGCAGGCAATCATTTGGGTGTGTACCATGGGTCAGAAACTATTGTTCTCAGTATCTGAAAGGCTGTCTAGAATAAAATAATCTATCATTGTGAAGCTGGTCATTTCTGACATATTTCCTTTTCTTTTTTAACTTTTCAAGACAATTGAAGTGATGAAACTAAAAACCTTCACTCTTTATTTTATCTCCACTTACATTTTCAGGTTTGGTTTGACTCCTCTATCCCATATACTTCCAGCTATATCTTTTACTTGAAGATGGAATTTTGTGAAGTGTGTGTCAAAAGTACAAATTTCATATTAGTGAGATTAACCTATTATCTATTTCCCATCTTAAATCTAACACCTATTTTAAAAAGTTTTTAAAGAGGCTTTATAAGGAAACATGAAAATAACTCTAGAGGGTAGAGACCACCCAGTCTACAACTATTTAACAATACTGATAGGATTCCTGTTGTTTTGAGAGGAGGCAATAGTGCCAGATTTTTCACTACCTTCATGCAGGGCATGGTGACAGCTCTCTGGGTAGTTATTGCTTTACATAATGTTACCACAGTTGAATGACAAAGCTTACCAACATAACCGCTGTGGCCAGTTGGGAGAAGGCATGTTTTTTGGTCATGGTTCTCAGAGGCAGGCTACATGCTCTCCACCTGGTGGAAAACCACTAGAGAGATGGTCTCTCTTCAGACATCTACTTGTCCTGAGGATCCTACACTGGGGTCTCTCTCTTCTCTCTTCACACTGGCCAGAATAAAAGTTCAATGGTTCCCAATATCAGAGCTACCCTTCCTCACAGTTCCTTTTAACCACCATCGTGTTCAGGTTTTTAAAAGCTACCACTTTCCTTCTGGGATATTTGAGAAAGCTATCTTTCCAAAAGTTTATGTTCAAAGCATATACTAGTTTTGAGAAAATACTTCTTGGCCTAAAATGAGATGAGGTATGAATGGGAAAATAAGTTACTTGGGTGTGATAACTAAGTAGCTGGCACAGTAAGTTTATATCTCTTTCAAGCTTAATATGTTTGAAAGAGATATTTTTAAATATTTTTATTGATTTAAGAGAGAAAGGGAGAGGGAGCAAGAGATAAGAAAATCAATGATGAGAGAGAATTATTGATCAGCTGCCTCTTGCACGCCCTACACTGGGGATCAAGCCCGCACCCAGGCATGTACACCAGCATAGGTCGATGCTCAACCATTGAGCCGTGCTGACGGGGCTAGATATTAATTTTTAATTATGAGAAATGGTAACCTTTTATGTCCTCAAAACTAGTGTTTAAAAATGCTTTTAAAATTAACAAATAACAGAAAAATATTGTAATGAAATTGATTCCAATTGGCCAAGAAGCCCACTTCTCTCTTGATAAGTCAGTATTAATCATTATTTGCCTACATTAAGAATGTATTCCTGTTAAAGGTAAAAATAGATCCTTAAGTATCTGTGTAAGACACTCATGAACACATGCATTTGTCATTCTTCAGCCGGGGTCAAGCAGCACTTAACCCATCCCATAGCAGCGAGGAGGGTGACTTGCTTCTAGAAAGTTACCACTCTTAAACAGTTATAGTATCTGGAGACTTTCAGCAACCAACAGACCAGTGATTTCCAAACACATTTAAAGATGCATGCTAAGCCAGGCCACATCTTCTTTTTATGTTCTTTAAGTTTTGGAAATATTCACTGCTGAAAAAATTTTCCTTGACAGAGTTAGGAAAGACATTAAGATTTTATGCTTTAAAAAATTAGATATGCCCT